>NC_051314.1:54057859-64057859 GCF_015220235.1 Choloepus didactylus
ATCAGCAAAAACGGCAGAGTTAAGGACCCCCAAAAGTTTACCCCTACACAAACCCCTACAAACAAACACAATGAAAAAACTGGCAAAAATGGTCAGAATAAACTTTTTCAGAATCCTGTAAACCAAAGGTTTGCAGCAACCTAGGGAGAATTAATATAAGAAAACAGCTCAGTCTTGGTAAGACAGCAAGTTTGGTGGCATTTTAACACCACTCCTCATTCCCCAGATCCCCAGCAGCTTTGAAAACCAACAGCTTGCATTCCCAGTACTGGAGGGAGCAGAGGGAGCAGAACAGAGACGGAGCTCTTTCAAAGATTCATTCGCAAAGGCAGCCATTATTTGAACTTTCTGGTGGCTCTCCGGTAGAGTTCATTGGAAAAGGCTAGTCTTTATTATACCTAATTTTAATTTGCCCAGTACAAAAAGCTTCTCCCTGGTGCTGGTGGTGGTGGAGCATTTGTTGAATGTTTTAATATTACTGTTGCCTGAGAGGATGACTAATTGGTGGGGCAAACAACAGACTATCCAAAAAGCTTTGGGGCTTTGGAAATCTCAGACATATTTTGGGGAATCTAGAAGGCTATGTACATGTGTGGGGCTGTGCGCATGCTCACAAAAGACCTAAGACATCCCTAAGCTCTCAACTTTGACTCTGAGGCTCTGTGCAAACAGAAAGTGAAGGCTAAGGCAGAGCTGCACACATTCTGAGTATTGAAGGTTTATGCCAATATGCATACAAAACTGCTCAGCTGCTCAGCAAAGACAGAGAATTATTGGTTCTAGGTATTTAAAGAATTCTCAGTCCAATCCTTAGCTGACCATTAATCAGAGTACAGGTATAGACATCAGTGGCCAACAAGACAGAGATACAGACTTTACAGAATTAGTTCAGAAAAGTCACTTAGCAAACAAACTTTGGAGAGGAGGGAGATCCTGGTTTCCAGAGTGCCATATTACATTACTTGGACTGTTCAATTTTCAACAACAAAAAAATGAGACATGTAAAGGAACAACAGCAACAAAATGACCCATACACAGGATTAAAATAGAAACTGTCACTGAGGTATCCCAGATATTAGACTTGCTAGACAAAGGCTTTAAAACAGCTATTTTTAAAATGTTCAAAGAGCTAAGGAAACCATGTCTAAAGGAAAATATGAGAATGATGTCTCACCTAACAGAGAATATCAATAAGAAATAGAAACTATAAAAAAGAATCAACCAGATAATCTGGAGTTGAAAGATATAACAACAAATAAATTATCTCAGAAAGAATTGCAGACTTCAGTGAACCTGAAGACAGTACAACTGATATTAACTATCTGAAGAACAGAAAGAAAAAAGAATGAAGAAAAATGTACAGTGCCTCAGAGACTGGCGAACATCATCAAGGATACCAACAAAGGCATAATGGGAGTCCCAAAAGGAGAGGAGAGAAAGGCAGAAAAAAACACCTGAATAAAAAATGACAAAAATTACCAAATGTGATGAAAAACACTGATCAAGACATCCAAGAAGCTTGATGACTTCCAAATACATTAAACTCAAAGACACCCATATCTAGACACATCAAAATCAAACCATCAAAAGACAAAGAGAATATCTTGAGAGCAGCAAGAGAGAAGCAAATCGTCACATACAAGGGATTCTCAAAAGGCAGTAAGGGAGAAACTGAGGGGAAAAAAAGACAAAAGAGGAAGGACTGTGGGGAGATGGTAGAGCATGAAGCTCCAGGAATCAGTCCCTCCACCAGAACAACCATTAAACAGATAGAAACTGTCTGAATCAATTATTTTGAAACTTTGAATTCTAGTAGAACACTGTGCAGCATCCAGGGAAGTATGAGAGAAAGAGGCTGATAATTGAGGCAAATATCTAGTGAATTTCATTCTCCATGCAGCAGTTACTGTCGCCCATTAACCAGCCTCATGGCAGGCAGCAGTGAGATCCTCAACCCCAGCTCCTGGTGCAGCTTGCTGGAGCCAGAATGGGATATAAAGACCTAGTCCTCCAAGATCCAGGGGTATGTGGTCCAATCACTGTTCACTGCTCTTGATCAGCTACTTCAGATCACTGGGGCCCAAGTCTGAGGGCAGGCATTATTCCACGAGTCCTAGCACAAAAGCTGCACAGGAGTCTTAGAGACAGTCTCCTTCCTGAAAACTAAGGAAAACAGTTAAAGGGCTGCATTTAAGTGGCAAGTGCAAAATTAAAAAAAAACACAGCTTCTAAGGGCCATGGGAGAAACTCCCAGCACCCTTCCTGGCTATCCTTTATGTTCTCACCAGGGCAGTGTGGACCTGATCAGTGGTCTCTTGGTGGGTCCCTGGACTTCTTCAGGTTGGGAAAAACTGGTCTAGTAAACTTCTTGCCAGTTCCCCCCAAACTGTCTCTAGAATTTGCCCTAAAGGCAAAAGCTCACTGGGTCAGATAAAGCCTTATAAAACAAACAACTGAGTCAGGTGGCCTGGGGCAAAGGTTTACTTCCTTTAAGTCTTGCCTTAGAGCACTCTGGAGAGGGAGGTTTGCTTCCTATGGAGTTCCTAAGGCCAACAGCAAGAACAAGCCCTGGCCAAGGCACAGGATCAAAAAGGACAGGGAGGACCCTGCCCTTTGCATTTACCTTGGGCTACCATTCTTGATAGGAGTGCTGAATGATGAAGGAGACCACTGGCCAACACAAAGCCAAGAAATGAAGAGGGGGACATCATCACTGACCCCACAGAAATAAAAAGGATTACAAGAGGATACTATGAACAACCATATGACAACAAATTAGATAACCTAGATAAAATGGACAAATTCCTAGGAACACACCTTTTGTTTATCTATAGTGTTTTAAAAAGAAACAGAAGATCTCAACAAACCAATAACTAGTAAAAAGATTGAAGCAGTAATCAAAAACCTCCCAACAAAGACAAACTCAATTCCAGATGGCTTCCCAGAGGAATTTTACCCAACATTCCAACAAAAATAAACACCAATCCTGCTTAAACTCTCCCAAAGAACTGAATAGGAGGGAACACTTCCTAACTCATTCTATGAGGACATTATGCTCATAACAAAGCAAGATAAAGATACCACAAGGAAAGAAATTTACAGACCAACACCTCTTATGAATACAGATATAAAAATTATCAACAAATACCAGCAAATTGAATTCAACAGCACATTAAAGAAATCATACACCATCATCAACTGGGATTTATCCCAGGTATACAGGGTGGTTCAACATAATAAAACAATAGACTACATTTACAGAATGAAAGGAAAATACCATATGATCATCTTCAACTGAAACAGAAAAGGAATTTGATAAAATTCTGCACCCCTCTTCAATAAAAACACTTGGGAAACTAATAATAGAAGGAAATGTCCTCAACATGATACAGGGCATATATGAAAAACACACAGCTAATATACTTAACAGTAAAAGACTGAAAGCTTTCCCTATAAAATCAGGAACAAGAGAAGGATACCCACTGTCACCACTGTTATTCAACACTGAACTGGAAGTTCAAGTCAGAGCAGTTAGTGGTGGGGTAAAACATAAACACCCAAAAATTCAGCAGTGTTCCTATACACCAGTAATGAACAACTGGAGGAAGAAATCAAGAAAAATTCCATTTACAATAGTAATTAAAATAATCAAACAGCTTGGGAAGATGGCGGTATTAGAGAGGAGTGGAAGCTACTTTATCCTCCTGGAACAACTAATAAAAAACCAACCTGAATTGGGAAGAATGCCCAAGATCGCAGCATAAAATCTGTAAGTAAAAACTGCAGATCCAAGCTCGGAGCCCCCTCCCCCATGGCCCAAACTGCAAAGCCTCATGGAGCTAGAGAGCAGCACTCTCCTAGCAAGCGAATACAGCGCAGCTGAGCTCCAACTGGGGTTTTAATTAACAAGTGTGGACTGCTCAATACAAGCTATGAATCCCCAACAAGCGGAGAGGCTTCTGGAGACGACTGACCTTAGAGAGCCGGAGGGTGGCCGCAGACTGACCCTGAAGGGGGCTTTCTGTCCCTTTTTTGGCTCAGTGGAGAAAGCCTCAGCCATTTTCAGTTCCCAGTGCTCTAACCCAGACAAGGGTGGAGACAGCACAGGCAGAGAGACTATTCAAATGTAAATGACCTCTCCCTAGGGGGTGTATCTTCCCCAAACGGAAGAAGGTGGTGTCAAGTTCTACTACCTGCCCTCCAATCAGAACCAGATCCTAGAGCCTGGGGGAAAACAGCTATGGGCCACACCTCCTTCCACCAGTCAGAAGCTACAGACTGACAGGCGCCACCTGCTGGGCAGAAAACCACAGTGACTTGAGGCCTCACACTGTGTATCAATCTTCTAAGACACCTTCAGGGAAACAGGATACTATTGCCTCCTTCCAAGACCTGAGCCTGTTCTGGTCTCGGAAACCTGATTGGGGTAACTAAGGAAACCAGATGCCTAGACAACAGAAAATTACAACCTACACTAAGAAAAATGAAGTTATGGCCCAGTCAAAGGAAAAAACTTACACTTCAACTGAGATACAGGAATTTAAACAACTAATGTTAAATCAATTCAAAAAGTTTAAGGAAGATATGGCAAAAGAGATGAAGTGTATAATGAAAACACCGGGCATACATAAGGCAGAAATCGAAAGTTTGGAAAACCAACTGACAGAATCTATGGAAATGAAAGGCACAACACAAGAGATGAAAGACACAATGGAAATCTACAACAGCAGATCTCAAGAGGCAGAAGAAAACACCTGAAAGCCTACACACAAAAGAAATGACAGAGAAAAGAATGGAAAAATATGAGCAATGTCTCCAGGAATTGAAGGACAACACGAAATGCAGGAATGTACATGTCATTGGTGTCCCAGAGGAGAAGAGAAGGGAAAAGGGTCAGAAGCAATAACAGAGGAAACAATCAATGAAAATTTCCCATCTCTTATGAAAGACAAAAAATTACAGATCCAAGAAGAGCAGCACACCCCAAACAGAATAGATCTGAACAGGCCTATGCCAAGACACTTAATAATCAGATTATCAAACATCAAAGATAAAGAGAGAATCCTGAAAGCAGCAAGAGAAAAGCGATCCATCACATACAAAGGAAGCTTGATAAGACTATCTGCGGATTTCTTAACAGAAACCATGGAGGCAAGCAGGAAGTGGTGTGATATATTTAAGATACTGAAAGAGAAAAACCACCAACCAAGAATCCTAAATCCAGCAAAACTATCCTTCAAACATGAGGGAGAGCTTAAAATATTCTCTGACAGACAGACAATGAGCCAGTCTATGAACAAGATAGCTGCTCTACAGGAAACACTAAAGGAAGCACTGCAGACAGAAAGGAAAAAACAGGAGTGAGAGGTTTGGAAAACAATTTTGGGAGATAGCAGCACAGCAATGTAAACACACTGAACAAAGATGGCTGTGAGTATGGTTGAAAGAGGAAGGTTAGGACCATGTGGGCCACCAGAACGAAAGACGAAAGATAAAGACTGGGACTGTATAACTCAGGGAAACCTAGGGTGCTCAATGATTGTAATAAAAGGTACAAATATGTTTTTACATGAGGTGGAACAAATGAATATCAACACTGCAAGGTGTTAAAAATAGGGTGGTGTTCTAGTTTGCTAATGCTGCCAGAATGCAAAACACGAGAGATGAATCGGCTTTTATAAAAGGGGGTTTATTTGCTTACACAGTTACAGTCTTAAGGCCAATAAAGTGTCCAAGGTAACATATCAGCAATCAGGTACCTTCATTGGAGGATGGCCACTGTGTCTGGAAAACCTCTGTTAGCTGGGAAGGCACGTGGCTGGTATCTGCTCCAAAGTTCTGGGTTCAAAATGGCTTTCTCCCAGGACATTCCTCTCCAGGCTGCAGTTTCTCAAAAATGTCACTCTTAGTTGCTCTTGGGGTGTTAGTCCTCTCTTAGCTTCTCCAGAGCAAAAGTTTGCTTTCAACGGCTGTCTTTGAACTGTCTCTCATCTGCAGCTATTCTCTCAGCTTCTATGCATTCTTCAAAGTGTCCTTCTTGGCTGAAGCTAGCTTGCTCCTTCTGTCTGAGCTTATATAGTGCTCCAGTAAACTCATTAAGGCCCATTCTGAATGGGCGGGGCCACACCTCCATGGAAACTATCCAGTCAGAGTCATCACCCACAGTTGGGTGGGGCGCATCTCCATGGAAACACTCAAAGAATTACAATCTAAACAACACTGATATGTCTGCCCGCACAAGATTACATGAGAGATAATGGCGTTTTGGGGGTACATAATACATTCAAACCAGCACAGGTGGGATTGGGGGGAAAACACAATCAATGCAAACTAGAGACTATAATTAACAGAAACACTGTGTTATGCTTCCTTTAATATAACAATGGCAATATACAAAAGCTAAATGCATGGGGGACCATGGTGGGGGTATGGGACTCTTGGCATTGGTGATGCTGTCTGACTCTCTATTCTACTTTAGTTTAATGCTATCTTTCCTTTTGTTGCTTTGTCGCTGTCATGTTCTTTTCTCTCTCTCTTTTTCCTTTTTTTTTTTTCTCTCTACCTTCCTTCCTCCTTCTTTGTGGAAGAAACAGAGATGTCCTTATTTAGATAGTAGTGATGGTGCTGAATACATAAATATGTGACTATACAGGGAACCAACGATTGTTTGCTTGTTGTGGAGTGTATGATGTGTGAACAAAACCATGTTAGAGAAAATGGGTTGATGAGGAAGCCTTGAGGGCACTATATCGAGTGAAGTGGAACAGACACATGAAGACAGATATTGCAGGGTCTCACTGATACAAACTAATTATAATATGTAAACTCATACACATGAAATATAAGCTGCCGGGATGTGGAATGAGGCTGAAGAGTGGGGGGCGGTTGCCTATTGTGGGCGGAATGTTCAACTAGGGTGAATTTAAAACGTTTGGAAAGGGATGGAGGTGACGGTAGCACATTATGAGAATAACTAACAGTGCTGAATGGTGTGTGAGGGTGGTAGAGAGGGTGAGCTCAGGGTCATGTGGGTCACCAGAGGGAAAGCTGGAAGTTAGAAGATGGGAATGTGTGGAACAGTGAATCTTGTGGTGGACAATGTCCATGATTGAGTGTGTATATGCTGGAGGTCTCTCTCATGAACTGGAGCGAATGTGTGACACTATGACTAGAGGCTGATAATAGAGAGGCATATAGGAAAAAATATATATACCTGTTGTGAGCTGTACACTACAGTTGGTAGTATTTTGGCATTCTTTCATCAACAGTAACAAATGTACTATACCAAGACTATGAATCAATAATGGAGGGGGAGTGGTTCAGGGTATGGGAGGATTTGAGTTTCCTTTTTTTGTCTTTATTTCTTTTCTGGAGTAATGAAAATGTTCTAAAAATTGAAAAAAAAATTGATTTTGGTGGCGGATGCACAGTTGTGTGATGGTGCCATGGGCAGCTGACTGTACACTTTGGATCTTTGGACAATGTATGGTATGTGTACAATTTCAATAAAAATTTTTTAAAAATAACCTCAAAAAAAAAAAACCCTCAAAATTAATCAAATACCTAGGAAAAATCTAACTAAGGAGGTAGAAGACCTGTACATAGAAAACTACAAAACATTGCTAAAAGAAACCAAAGACCTAAATAAATGGAAGAACATTCTGCGTTCATGAATTCAAAGACTAATTATTGTTAAGATGTCAATTTTACCCCAAACAATTTACAGATTCAATGAAATTGCCTCCAAAATATCTAACAGCCTCCTTTACATAAATGGAAAAGCCAAGTATCAAATTTATATGGAAGAGTAAGAGGCCTGTAATAGCCAAAGCCATCTTGAAAAAGAAGAATGAAGTTGGAGGGCTCACACTTCCTGATCTGAAAACTTATTACAAAGCTACAGTAATCAAAACTTCGTAATACTGGCCCAAGGATAAACATATAGACCAATGGAGTAAAAATGTGAATTCTGAACTCAACCCTCACACTGATGGGCAACTGACCTTTGACAAGGGTGCCAAGTCTACTCAATTGGAAAACAATAGTCTCTTCAACAAATGGTACTGGAAAAACTGGATGTCTACATGTAAAAGAATGAAGGTTGACTCCCACCTCTTACTATATACAAAAATCAACTCAAAGTAGATCAAAGATCTAATCATAAGAACCAAAACTATAAAAGTTCTAGAAGAAAACTTACAAAATCATCTTCAGATCCTTGTGCTAGGCAACAGTTTCTTAGACTTTACACCCAAAGCATAAGCAACAAAAGAAAAAATAAAGCAATGGGACTTCATCAAAATGAACAACAATTGTGTCTCAAAGGACCTTCTCATGAGAGTAAACCAACAACCTACAGAATGGGAGAAAATACTTGGAATCCACATATGTGATAAGGGTTTAATATCCAGGATATATAAAGAAATCCTACAATTCATCAACAAAAGAACAATGAACCCAAATAAAAAACGGTCAAAAGATATGAACAGACAGTTCTCCAAAGAAGATATACAAATTGTGATAATGCACATGAAAAGTTGCTCAACATCATTAACCATTAGGAAAATGCAAATCAAAACCACAATGAGATAATATTTCACACCCACTATCCCAGAAAAACAAGTTCTTAAACTCAATCCATTCCTATGGGTGTGAACCTTTGTCAAATATGACCTTTTCATGAGGTTACTTCAGATAAGGTATGGCCCAGGAAGGGTCTTAATCCAATTACTGAAGGCCTTGTAGGGAAGGTCACAGAAAGTGAAAACAGCCACAGAGGGAGCAGTCAGAAGTCGAAGGTCAACTGAACCTGAAGAGAAAGGAGGGGACAGGAGAGGCCACCATGTGACAGAAAAGCCAAGGACCAAAAATTGCTGGCAGCCAGTCCCAAACTACACAGTCTTCTGGAAGAAAGCACCGCTTTGATGACAACTTAATTTTAGACTTCCCCTAGCTCAAAACCATAAGAGAATAAATTTCCATTGCTTAAGGCAATCCATTATCATGGTATTTGCTCTAGCAATGAGGAAACTAAAAGTTATTCAAAAAACAAAAAACAAAAACCAAAAAAACAGAAAATCACAAGTGTTCAAAAAGGTGTGGAGAAATAGGAGCACTCATTCATTGCTGGTGGGAATGTAAAACGGTGCAGCTGCTATGGAAGAAAGTTTGGTGGTTCTTCAGGAATTTAAATATAAAATTACCATATGACCTAGCAATCTCAATTCTAGATATATATATCCAAAAAAACTGACAGCAGGGACTCGAACAGATATTTTAACACCAGTATTCATCGCAGCATTATTCATAACTGCCAAAAGATGGAAGCAACCAAAGGGTCCATCAAGAAATGAATGGATAAACAAAATGTAGTAAACATACGATGGACTATTATTCAGTTGTAAAAAATGAATGAAGTTCTGATACATGCAACATGGCTAAACCTTAAAGACATCATGTCGAGTGAAATAAGCCAGACACAAAAGGACAAATTTTGTAGGATCTCACTATACGAAATGATTAGAATAAGCAAATTCATAACCTAAAATATAGGTTACCAGGGGCAGGGATGGGGGCAGGGAATGGGGCATTAATGCTTCAAGTGTAGAGTTTTATTTGGGGTGCTGGAAAAGTTTTGGTAGTGTGGATGGTATGATAGTAGCACAACATTGTGAACATAGTTAACAGCACTGAATTATATATTTGAATGCGGTTAAAAGGGGGAAATTCTAGGCTCTTATTACAATAAAAAAAGTTTTTTAAAAAAATTAATAGGATTGTATAACACAGTGAGCCCTCAAGTAAACAACAGATTATAGTTAAGAGTACAACTATCAAAATGTTCTTTCATCAGTTATAACAAATGTATCACACTAATGCAAGGTGTTAATAATAGGATAGTATATGGGAACTCTACATTTTATGCATAATTTTTCTATAAAACTTATAACTTCTGTAATATAAATTAATCATGAATAAATGAATGAATAAATGACAAAAGACACACAGAAAACAACAAGCAAAATGGCACATATAAATCCTCCCTTCAGAGTAACTGCATTAAACGTAAATGGATTTAACTATCCAAATAAAAGAATGTTTTCTTGAGGTCTTTGTTACAGTTGAATAAAGAATGCTGTTTAAAATAAAGGACTCTAAGAAAAAATAAAAACAAAAAAATAAAAAATAAAATAAAGGACTCAGGAAGTAAAAAAACTAAAAATTTTTAAAACCTTAACATTATTAAAATTTTAAAATAAATCTCTTTAAAACAAATAAGAAATTAGTATTTGTATTTCTTAAACAGGTAATATGGATGACACTTTTCTCCTGTTGATTTTTTTTTATAAGAAATTTTAAGATAAATTCAAACTTACAAGAACAGTTGCAAAACAGTACAAATCCCATACACAGAACTCCAGCATACCCCGAACCCCCTCCCGATACCCCGATCCACCATCTTTAACATCCGTCACACCACCATTTCTTTCTTTCTTTCCCTCCCTCCCTCTCGCTCCCTATCATCCATCAACTATTGCTCTCTTCTGAACATATGAGAGCAAGCTGCACACATCTTTGCAAAAACAATATAATTCACATATACATTTCCCATGAACAAGAATATTCTTTTATGCAATCCCATTAAACGCAGCTAAGAAGTTCAAGAAATTCAACCTTGATACAAAGCTTACATTCTATATTTCCTTTTTTTTTTTTTCCTTATGTCCCATTTGTGTCCCTTTGAACCCCCTCTCCTCCATCCTCAGATCCCATCCAGGATCATCCTTGGCATTTAATTGTCATCTATTTAGTCTTTTTTTTTTTTTTTTTCAATTGTGGAAACATATATACAGCCTAATCTTCCCATTCCACCCCTTCCCTAGCATTCCATTAGTGGAATTCACCACATTTAGAATGCTGCAATGCTATTACCTTCCCATCATCCCTTTCTAGAAGTGTCCCTACACCCCAAACAGAAACCCTACACTCATTTCTTAACTCCCCATTGCCCCTTCCCCCACTTCTCGGAACCCCTACTCTACTTTTCATCTCTATGGTCATATTCTCTGATACTTTCTTTGTGTTTACTGTGGTGCTTAAATTTAACATCTTAAATCTATAACAATCTTGTTTTTCTTTGATACCAACTTAACTTCAATATGACACATAAACTGTGTTCCTATACTACATTATTCCCCCACTTTTATGTAGTTCTTGTCAAAAATTACATATTTTACACTGAGTCCAAAACTACTGATTAATCATTACAGTTTATGTATTTTAGATCCTGTAGGAAGTAAATAGTGGAGTTACAAATCAAAAATACAGTAGTATTGGTATTTATATTTACCATGCGATCTGAAGTGGTACTCTTTATTTCTTCATGTAGTTTCAGTCAATTGTTTAGTGTCCCTTCCTTTCAGCCTGCTGAACTCCCTTTAGCATTTCTTAAAGGACTGATCTACTGGTGAAGTCCCTCAGCTTTTTTTTCTGTCAGTAGGGCTCCCTTTAGTATCTGAAGTAGGGCAGGTCTTTTATTAGCAAATTCTCTCAGCATTTGTTTGTCTGTGAAAAATTTGAGCTCTCCCTCAAATTTGAAGGAGAGTTTTGCTGGATAAAGTATTCTTGGTTGGAAATTTTTCTCTCTCAGAGTTTTAAATATGTCATGCCACTGCCTTCTCGCCTCCATGGTGGCCGCTGAGTATTTACTACTTAGTCTTATGTTGTTTCCTTTGTATGTGGTGAATTGCTTTTCTCTTGCTGTTTTCAGAACTTGCTCCTTCTCTTCAGTATTTGACAGTCTGATCAGAATATGTCTTGGAGTGGGTTTATTTGGATTTATTCTATTTGGAGTTCTCTGGGCATTTATGCTTTCTGTATTTATATTGTGTAGAAGGTTTGGGAAGTTTTCCCCAACAATTTCTTTGAATACTCTTTCTAGACCTTTACCCTTCTCTTCCTCTTCTGGGACACCAATGAGTCTTAAATTTGGACGTTTTATTTTATTTTATCTATCGTATCCCTGAGACCATTCAGATTTTTTTTATTTTTTTCCCCATTCTTTCTTTCGTTCTTTCATTTTCTGTTCTGTGGTCCTCGAGGAGGCTGAGTTGTTGTTCAACTTCCTCTAATCTTGTATTATGAGTATCCAGAGTCTTTTTAACTTGGCCAACAATTTCTTTTATTTCCATAAGATCTTCTATTTTTTTAATATACTCTTGCAATTTCTTCTTTATGCTCTTCTAGGGTATTCTTTATGTCCTTTATATCCTGAGCCATGCTCTTGTTGCCTGTCTGTAATTCTTTAATTAACTGTGCCAAGTACTGTGTGTCTTCTGATCTTTTGATTTGGGTGTTTTGGTTTGGGTTCTCCATATCGTCTGGTTTTATCGTATGCTTTAAGATTTTCTGTTGTTTTGGGCCTCTTGGCATTTGCTTTACTTGATCCCTAATTTGACAGAACTGCAGCTTGGTGGTGTATACTTTCTCTAACTAACAGCAGATGGCGTCCATGAGTCACCTATTCCCCTAAAGTCAGTTCTCCCCCACTTTGTCTTTGTGGTGTGTGGGAGTCTGATTCTTGTGGGGTCTAATTGGGGCACCAAGTTTGGGTGTGTTGCTGGTGCTGTCTGCCCTGAATGTGGGGTGTGTGGGTGGTTAGGCAGGCGGGGCAGCTTTAATAATCAAACCTCCCAGGTGTTCCCGGAGATTTAAGGCTGTTGCTGGAGCCTAAGCCTTCATTTCAGTCTTTCTACCGATTGTCTGTGCCGCTGACCCACAAGTCCTTGGTATTTGCATAGGGTCCCTAGGATTTCCAAGCGGTTCCCCCTTCCCAGCTGCGCTCTTCCAGGACCTCTGCTGAGGGAGGGCCGCACCACATCACTAGTGCGTGCCAGCCCACCAGGGAAGCCCTGGGTCGCTGGGCTGTGCAGGGGAGCTCCCAGCCCGCTTCAAAGATGGTTGAATGGGATACGTTAACTTCCCCCTTTTGGCACAGCTCCGCCTTCCCAGGTCCAGGACAATCAGCGTGGGTGTATTAAACACCACCATCCACGGCCGATATTGTGGCTTGTGTGTAGTGCTGTGGGAAAGATTCCCTGTCACACTGGGTTTCTTGGCACGGCTCTGGGCTGTGGGTCTGGCCCCAGGCAGGAGCGTCCCCCGCCCGCTTGGGAGATGGCTGCAAGGAATGCAGTTTTTTTCTCCTTTTGGCTCCCCTCTGCACCTCTGGTCTCGAGACAATCAGCAGCAGGTGTGGGAAGGGGTATCCTCCACACCAAACACCGAGGCATTAGCTCGGCCTGCTCACCATGCTTCACTGCGCAGCTTTCCCTGTCGTATCTGCAGCCACTCCCGGGCTTTTTTTTTTTAAAAGAACTAGTCCGTCTCCAAACACCGGTCCACCATTTCCCCATACCGCAACATGGTTGCAGGACTTCCAGCCAACTCACTCACTGATTTCAGAATGCAGGCTCCTGGTTTCAGCAAATGCACGTTCTCTGTGGATTTAGCAGACCTTGTCCGGCTGGTGCATTGCTGGCGGTGGTGTTCTGGGTCACTTTCTGGTTTTTATCTAGTATTTTTCACGGAGGTGTTTTTTTGTCCTGTCTCACCTAGCCGCCATCTTACGTTCTGCCCTCTCTTGTTGATTTTTAAATATTTTCCCAAAGTTGGCTATTTATGTTTATAAGGTAAAAACAGTAAAAGACAATTTCATAGAATTTCCAGATATTTTTAGACTATCAAAACAAAATCTATAATTTAACAGCAATGAAACTAATAAAATAAGCACTACTGGTAATTACAAAGTTCAAACACAAGGAAAGAGATAATAGGCAACATTCATAGAATGCTTGCTATACACCAAGCCATACTAAGCTTTTTTTATGCAATGGCTATTTTCATGCTAGTGTGGCACCAATTATTTTGTTAAATGATTATACTAATAGTGATTACTGAGAAATAGGGTCTTTTCTTGGCAGAAAAGATTCCAAACTAACTAGTTCCCACTTTACCTAGTGAGAAGACTCTTAAATTTGCTTTTTTCACCTTCTCCCTTTCTGCCCCACCCCTCATCAATTCAGCTAAGGCAAGCAATTACTGCTTGCCACTACAGACCTAGTGTATAACTGGGCTGAAGGAAAAACAGGAGAGAAAATAGAATAGAAAAGACTTTGCAAAAAAATAAGGAAACAGAAAATGATAGTATATATACTGGAGAGCAAAATAACACTAAATTATTTTTAGATAAGCCTTCTATTTATTTCTACTCAGAGTATTTCCAATCTCTAGAATAGTAAAAATGTAGATTAAGTGGTGAAACTAGATTTACAGCCGAATTCAGAATATGTGAAAAGATAATTACAGTTAGATTTCACAAAGCATAAATGAGTAAAAAATAAGGTTACTATGAAATATGTAGGACATACTTATACTAAAAAATTATTTGTTTATCTGAAATTCAAATTTAAATGGTCATCCTGTTTTGGGGTCCTTCCCCCTTAAACTTATCAACTCTAGTCAAAAAGCCTTAAATATTTCACAGAATGGATTATTTCCTTAATATTTAAGGCCTAAAAGTAACTGGGGAAATTATTAAATTTAGACGTACGTATTTTTTAAAGGAACTAACCTATGTATCAATATTAGTATTGTGTCTATAACTCCCACTGTAAATAATTAACAATTTTCCAAGCAAGTAACATGGGGGAGGGAAGACTATGAACAAAATGAATTAGGTTATAGTGACAAAAATTTTGGAGTTTTGGCAGTCTTCTTTTTGTTGTTGTTTTAATTGTGAAAATAACAAGATTAAAGGTGTTGCTCTAATAAAAATTGTATATTTAGATAAAATAGCCTACTAAAACCTAAATAAACAAACCTACAAAAAAAAAAACAGAATCAAAATTTTTATTGATACCACAGAGCTCCTCTGTATTGTTTACTCAAAGACCATGAAATGTATGAGATTATCTTATAATCTAATTATTCAGATCAATGATAATCAATCTTTCGTGGGGGTCATAGACTTCTTTGAGAATATAATGGAATTTATGGATTGTCTTCCCAGAAAATGCTCCTACACTTAATATTTTGCATTTAATTCAAAGGCAATCAAGGAACTTCTGAAATTCTTCCTAGGATCCAATTAAGGATGTGAGGGAACAGACACCTCCTAAACATGGTGTAATAAGGGCCAGCTTCAAAATATGAGTTCTGGCATTCCAATGATAAATAATAAATATAATTATTAACATTAAATATTAACTAATGAATATTAAGAGGTCCAAAACCCATGAAGTCCTTTATTTTAGTAAAAAATATTCCATAGTTTTGCAAAACAAACAAACAAAAACATTCCATTTTACTTTGTTTTCTTAGTGGCATAACTAAAATATCATTTCATGCTTTCTCTTACTGTAGATATGCAGATAATCAGAAAAGACTAAGAAAAACAACACTGTGACCATTAACTCAGCTAGATGCAATGAACTTCAGACAATTCTTAATGTTGAAGAACCTATGAACTAAATACAGTTTCTCCTTTATGTTTACAGTTGCAAATATTTACTATATTTAAATTTCCATATGATTTGTATCACAATATCTTTAGACTTATTTTTTCCTTTGGCCTATCTCAAAAACTAATCTAATCTGGCATATCATATTTTAGAAACTCTGTGATATTTCCCTAATAAGCACAGGTAAAGAGAAAGAAAGGAAGGGCCATTAACTATATATATTTCTAATCCATGTACCTGGTTGAGGAGGAGAGGAATACTAATTTCCCTAATATTCTCTATTTAAAAGTACTTTAATACCAACAGTTTTTTCCAATTCTCTATAACCAACCTCAATATTTTAAGCATAATAATAAACTTCTGGAAATACCTGCAAGTTCCAATAGCAAAGAGAAAGAGAGACATAGTGAATTAATTTATGAGAAAAAAACTAATTTATTTAATTGAGATATTGACATTTTCCCCAATGTACTAAAACTGTTATTCAGGAGGAAAAAAAGCGCAGTTATATTTCACTTAAAAGAGATTAAAGATGTCAAAGAACAAAAAAAACTACAACAAAAACCTTACTGTGTAGCCTTGACTATGTCCCATGTGCTGTAATCATCAATATGAGTTTTCCGTCCGAGAGGTTCACCATATCCATGGTTATAATGGCTTTGGGGTTTGATTTCCTGGTAAAGAGAAAATCACATTGAGGCAAGAATTGAGAAAAGAGGTCCAGAAAATATTTAAATATTTTATACTAATGCTTTTGTGCTGTTTGAAGAATGCTCATTACTGAAATAAGTTTTACCTTTCTCTTAAGAGTACTCTTACACTCTTTAGAGAAAACACGCACATTAAAATAGAACTACCCCTTGTACACACTCTGAAAACAAACAAAGATTTAAGACTAGAAATTTGTGACAAATTAGTTACTGAAATTCATCTTCAGCTGCAAAGAACTCTCTTACTTCATCAAATCACCTTTCCTTCTCTTACAGTAGTATTTGTATTATCCTAGCATAACCATAACTCTAAAGAGCTACTTCAAAATCTTGATCACATGTACTGTCTTATTTCTATAATAAACTGTTAAGTCCTAAAGGAAGGAAACCATGGGTTATTATTCTCAGGTATTACTTTTTTTAAGCTTTTTCACAATGAGAGCTATTCAAGCATAGGTGCATATCAGAGCAGCTCTGATAAAAAGTACATCCACTTAAATTGTTCTGGAAATACCTATAGCCTTAAAGAAACTAATTTTTTCATATAGAAATCAAATTAAAGGAACATTTCATAGAATATTACATCCATTCAATATATATGTGCTATATATAACATTTCTATTTAGAACACAAAATTCGCTTCTTTGTAAATACTTTTCTGATTCCTATCAACCCACCATGGGGCAAATAAGTTTTTAAACTTTCAATTATGACTTCTATAGGACAATTAACTACCTGAAGAACAAAACCTTGATCACAGTTTACAAGAAAAATGGAATGATATGTACAAGCAAATATGTACTGAGAGCCTTGTCACCAGTATCAGTAGGCTTGGAAATAACAAATGTAATTTTAAAACATAAAATAAAAAACAATGTATGCATGTAAATAAGTAAATCCTATAAATGTATATACACTATAACATTAATTTTTTAAAAGTTAGAAATTTATGTCACATACATTTTGAATATAAAAAGATTGTGAGACTTTAAAATCCTATAATATTTTCCTTGATTTTAAGGGAAAATAAGAAACAATTTAATTGATACTGCCTCTGAGAAAAGTAGTACAATTTAATAAATACATAAGTACGCCAGTGTTAACTTTTAAGAATGCTGTAATTCCATTAGAAGCAACTCTATCTAATAGAAAAAGTCCTTGACTGGGGATGACTGAACTGAAAGTCTGCTACTCTCTTATCTAGGCTACAGTAGGCAAGGCAAATACAGGTCTACTTCGTTTTACTGTGCTTCACTCTATTGCTCTCTGCAGATAACATTTTTTACAAATTGAAGGTCTGTAGCAACCACGCATTGAGCAAGTCTATAGGCACCAATTTTCCAACAGCATACATGCTTACTTCATTTCTCTGTGTCGTATCTCGGTAATTTTCACAATATTTCAAACTTTTTCATTATTATTATAAATGTTATGGTAATGTGCTCAGTGATATCTGATGTTACTACTGTAATTGTTTTTGGGTGCCACAAACCATGCCAATATAAGATGGACACTTAAATAAAAGTTGTATGTGTTCTGAGTACTCCACCAAACAGCTATAACTGTCCGTCTCCCTCTTCCCTGAGACACAACAGTACTGAAATTAGGCCAGTTAATAACCCTACAATGGCCTCTAGGTGTTCAAGTGAAAGGAAGACTGGCACATCTCTCACTTTAAATCAAAAGCTAGAAATGATTAAGCTTAGTGATGAAGGCATGCCAAAAGTCGAACTAGGCCAAAAGCTGGGCCTCTTGCACCACACAATTAGCCAAATTGTAAATGTAAAGGAAAAGTTCTTAGAGGAAAGTAAAAGTGCTAGTCCAGTGAACAAGCGAATGATAAGAAAGCAAAATGGCCTTACTGCTGATGTGGAGAAAGTTTTAGCGGTCTGCAAAGATCAAACTAGCCACAATATTCCCTTTAGCCAAAGACTAATCCAAAGCAAGGCCCTAACTCTCTTCAATTCTATGAAGGCTGAGAGAGGGGAGGAAGCTACAGAAGAAAGTTTGAAGCTAGCAGAGGTTGGCTTGTGAGGTTTAAGGAAAAAAACCATCTCCAAAACATAAAAATGGAAAGTGAAACAGCAAGTGCAGATTAGAAGCTGCAGCAAGTAACCCAGAAGATCTAGCTAAGATAACTGCTGAAGGTGGCTACACTAAACAACAGGTTTTTCAATGTGGACAAAACAGCCTTCTATTCAAAGAAGATGCCATTTCGGACTTTCATAGCAAGAGAGGAAAAGTCAGCGCCTGACTTCAAAGTTTCAAAGGGCAGGCTGACTCTCCTGTTGGGGGCTAATGCAGCTAGTGATTTTAAGTTGAAGCCAATGCTCATTTATCATTCCAAAATCCTGGAGCCCTTAAGAATTATGCTAAATCTACTCCGCCCATGCTCTATAAACGGAACAACAAAGCCTGGATGACAGCATATATGTTTATGACATGGTTTACTGAAGATTTTAAAGTCTCTGTTGATACCTACTGCTTTTAAAATATCACTATTCATTGACACAAGAGGTCTGATGGAGATGTACAAAAAGATTAATATTGCTCTCATGCCTGCTAACACAACCTCCATCTGCAGCCCACAGACCAAAGAGTAATTTCAACTTCAAGTTTAGTTACTGAAGAAATACATTTTGTAAAGATACAGCTGCCACAGATAGTGATTCCTCTGATGGATCTGGACAGTCAATTGAAAACCTAAAAAGTTTTCAGCATTTTAGATGCCATCAAGAATATTCACGATTCATGGGAGGAGGTCAAAATATCAAGTCTAATAGGAGTCTAGAAGGAGTTGATGCCAAACCTCATGGATGAGGCTCAAAATTTCAGAGGAGTAAGTAACTGCAGATGTGCTGGAAATAGCAAGAGAACGAGAATTAGAAGTGGAGCCTGAAGATGTGAGTGAATTGCTGCAATCTCATGATAAAACTTGAATGGATGAGTTGCTGTTTCTTATAGATAAGCAAAGAAAGCAGTTTCTTGAGAGGGAATCTACTGGTGAAGATGCTGTGCACATTGCTGAAATGACAATAAAAGATTTAGAATATTACATCAACTTGGTTGATAAAACAGCGGCAGGGGTTTGAGAGGACTGGCTCCAATTTTGAAAGAAGTTCTAAGGGTAAATGTTATTACACACCATCACGTTACAGAGAAATCGTCCATGAATGGAAGAGTCAATCGATGTGACAAACTTCATCACTGTCACTACCCCAACCTCAACAACCACCACCCTAATCAGTCAGCAGCCATCAACATCTAGGCAGGAAAAACACTAGATAAAAGACAGACAGTGCTCCAGAATAGCGGTTCCAGAGTCCCACCAGTTGGGCAGGGACTTCCATATCCACAGTGACAGTGCACTTGGAGAAACTGAGAGACTGCGTCCAGAGTAGTGTGAGTGTTTGATCTAGAGAGCCGCTGGGGAAACAGCAGCGGGAGTCACACTGTTGGGGGAGAAACTGAGAGACTGTGTTTGGAGGCAGGTTAGAGTAAGACCCAGAAAGCAGCCGGGGAGCCGAAGCAGGAGTCACGGCTGAACGTGGTAGGAGTACCTTCCATGCCCCAGGCACCTGCCTCAGTATCTGGTGTGGGTGATAGCCCTCCGCACACCCACAGCTAAAATCCCCAGAGCCAGGGACGAGCTGCTGCAGCAGATGGATGATCCTGGAAGTGGGTAGTTTCCACGCCCCGTGAAGCCATCATTGCAGCAGGCTGGGAGACACCTCTTCACAGCACCGTGGCCGAGAGCTTCCTCAAGGGAATTCGGGATTTGGCTGGCTTGTGATGGCGCAACCCCTCCTCCGCAGAAGCCCACTGGGTGCACAGCCTAGAGGCAGCGGTGCCGCATGGAAGTGCCAGGAGCCCTACACCAATCCCAGGGATTTGTGGGCCCAAGGCAAAGAGGGACTGTGGGGAATCTGAGCTGAAGGGTTAGACATGTGCTGCAGCCCCAGGTATTCCAGCCACAGACCTGGGAACAGCTGGAAGCACTGGGTCTTAAAGCTGTCTTCCCTGCTAAACTGTACAGTGCATGCCCCCAACCCACAGGGCTGGTGGTCCCCACTGCACATGAAAGATTGGTGCACTGATTGGACATTCACATGGTTTAGACCCCCAGTCGCTGCATAAATGAAGTTGGGGAGAACAGGACTGAGGGTAAGAGGAGGCTCGGGAGTGCCATCTACTGGTAGGTCAGGGAAAGTGCACTGTACCAAGCTGTAGCTTTGTCAAATTATAGATACTTGTTTAAATAAGCCTGCATAACCTAAAAGAACCCTATCAAGGTAACAAAATGCCAAGAGGCCAAAAAACAATAGAAAATTATAAAGCATCTGAAGAAACCAGAAGATATGGATAACCCAGACACCCAGATTTAAAAACCAGAGGAGACACAGAACTTGGAGCAATTAATCAAAGAAGTAATCACAAACACCAATATCATGGCTCAGGATATAAAGGACATGAAGAAGACCCTAGAAGACCATAAAGAAGAATTTGCAAGAATAAATAAAAAATAGAGGATCTTATGGAAATAACAGATAATGTTGATCAAATTAAAAAGATTCTTGAAACACACAGCAACAAATTAGATGAACCAGAGGAACAAATAAGTGAACCTGAAGACAGTATTTTGGAGAGTGAAAGCACAAAAGAATGAACAGAGGAAAAAATAAAAAAATTTGAAATGGATCTCAGGGATACGATGGACAACATGAAGCACACAAATGTAAGAATCATTGGTGTTCCAGAAGGGGAACAGAATAAAGATCTAGGAAGAGTATTCAAAGACATTTGTGGCAAAACTTCCCAACCATTCTAAATACATAAATATGCAAATCATAGATGCCCAACAAACACCAAACAGAATAAATCCAAATAAACCCACTCAGAGACATATTTTGATCACACTATCAAATGCTGAAGCAAAGGAGCAAGTTCTGAAAGGAACAAAACAGAAGCAATTCACCACATACAAGGGAAACAACATAAGACTAAGCAGTGACTACTCAGCAGCCACCATGGAGGCAAGCAGTGGTATGACACATTTAAAATTCTGAAAGAGAAAAATTGCCAGTGAAGAATTCTTTATCCAGCAAGGCTCTCCTTCAAATTCGAGGGAAAGCTTAAAATCTTCACAAACAAATGCTGAGAGAATTTGCTAACAAGAGACCTGCTCTAAAAGAAATACTAAAGGGAGCCCCACCAGCTAAGAAAAAAAGAAAGGAGAGAGAGTTCCAGAGAAGAGCAGAGGACTAAAGAGTTTTAGTAAGGGTACATTAAAGGAAATAAAGAGAGAGAGGGAAAAAATACATCTGACAAATAGAAACCAAAGGACTGGATGGCTGATTCAAGAACTACCTTCACAGTAATGATATTGAATGTGAATGAATTAAACTCCCCAATTAAAAGACACAGGAGGCGGGGCAAGATGGCAGATTGGTGAGCCGTATGTTTTAGTTACTCCTCCAGGAAAGTAGGTAGAAAGCCAGGAACTGCGTGGACTGGACACCACAGAGCAATCTGACTTTGGGCATACTTCATACAACACTCATGAACACGTCGAACTGCTGAGATCAGAGAAATCTGTAAGTTTTTGCGGCCAGGGGTCCCGCGCCCCTCCCTGCCAGGCTCAGTCCCGTGGGAGGAGGGGCCGTCAGCACTGGGAAGGAGAAGGGAGAACTGCAGTGGCAGCTCTTATCAGAAACTCATTCTACTGATCCAAACTCCAACCATAGCCAGACTGAGACCAGACACCAGAGAATCTGAGAGCAGCCAGCCCAGCAGAGAGGAGACAGGCATAGCAAAAAACAGCAAGAAAAACTCCAAAATAAAAGCGGTGGAATTTTGGAGTTCTGGTGAACATAGAAAGGGGAAGGGCAGAGCTCAGGCCCTGAGGCTCATATGCAAATCCAGAAGAAAAACTGATCTCTCTGCCCCCTGGATCTTTCCTTAATGGCCCTAATTGCTTTCTCTCTTAGCATTTCAATAAGCCATTAGATCTGTGAGGAGGGCTTTTTTTTTTTTTTTATCTTTTTTTTTTTCTGTTTCTAAAACAATTACTCTAAGAAGCCCAATACAGAAGGCCTCAAAGACTTGCAATTTGGGCAGGTCAAGACAAGAGCAGAACTAAGAGAGCTCTGAGACAAAAGGCAATAATCCAGTGGCTGAGAAAATTCACTAAACACCACAACTTCCCAAGGAAAGGGGGTGTCCCCTCACAGCCATCATCCTGGTGGACAGGAAACACTCCTGCCCATCGCCAGCCCCATAGCCCAGAGCTGGCCCAGACAACCCAGTGTGACAGAAGTGCTTCAAATAACATGCACACACCACAAAACTGGGCGTGGACATTAGCCTTCCCTGCACCCTCAGCTGGTTGTCCCAGAGTTGGGAAGGTAGAGCAGTGTGAATTAACAAAGCCCCATTCAGCCATCATTTCAGCAGACTGGGAGCCTCCCTACACAGCCCAGCAGCCCAGAACTGCCCTGGGGGGACGGCACTCACCTGTGACATAGCACAGTCATCCCTCAACAGAGGACCAGGGGGTGCACGGCCTGGAAGAGGGACCCACTCGCAAGTCTCAGGAGCCATACGCCAATGACAATACCAAGGACTTGTGGGTCAGTGGCAGAGACAAAGTGTGGCAGGACTGAACTGAAGGATTAGACTATTGCAGCAGCTTTAAAACTCCAGGAACACCAGGGACATTTGATTGTTAGAGCCACCCCCCATCCCTGACCGCCCAGACACACACCCCATATACAGGGCGGGGAACACCAAATACACACGCAAGCTTGATACACCAATTGGACCCACAAGACTCACTCCCCCACTCACCACAAAGGCAAAGCAGAGGAGAACTGGCTTGTGGAGAACAGGTGGCTTGTGGACGCCACCTGCTGGTTAGTTAGAGAAAGTGTACTCCACCAAGCTGTAGATCTGATAAATTAGAGGTAAGGACTTCAATTGGTCTACAAATCCTAAAAGAACCCTATCAAGTTCAGCAAATGCCAAGAGGCCAAAAACAACAGAAAATTATAAAGCATACGAAAAAAACAGACGATATGGATAACCCAAGCCCAAGCACCCAAATCAAAAGACCAGAAGAGACACAGCACCTAGAGCAACTAATCAAAGAACTAAAGATGAACAAGGAGACCACAGTACAGGATACAAAGGATATCAAGAAGACCCTAGAAGAGCATAAAGAAGACATTGCAAGACTAAATAAAAAAATAGATGATCTTATGGAAATTAAAGAAACTGTTGACCAAATTAAAAAGATTCTGGATACTCATAGTACAAGACTAGAGGAAGCTGAACAATGAATCAGTGACCTGGAAGATGACAGAATGGAAAATGAAAGTACAAAAGAAAGAATGGGGGAAAAAAAATGAAAAAATCAAAATGGACCTCAGGGATACGATAGATAATATAAAATGTCCGAATATAAGACTCATTGGTGTTCCAGAAGGGGAAGAAAAGGGTAAAGGCCTAGGAAGTGTATTCAAAGAAAATGTTGGGGAAAACTTCCCAAATTTTCTAAACACTATAAATAAACAAATCATAAATGCCCAGCGAACTCCAAATAGAATAAATCCAAATAAACCCACTCCAAGACATATTCTGATCACACTGTCAAACACGAGAGAAGGAGCAAATTCTGAAAGCAGCAAGAGAAAAGCAATTCACCACATACAAAGGAAACAACATAAGACTAAGTAGTGACTACTCAGCAGCCACCATGGAGGCGAGAAGGCAGTGGCATGTCATATTTAAAATTCTGAGAGAGAAAAATTTCCAACCAAGAATACTTTATCCAGCAAAGCTCTCCTTCAAATTTGAGGGAGAGCTTAAATTTTTCACAGACAAACAAATGCTGAGAGAATTTGCCAACAAGAGACCTGCCCTACTGGAGATACTAAAGGGAGCCCTACAGACAGAGAAACAAAGAAAGGAGAGAGAGATACAGAGAATTTTAACAGACATATATAGAAGATTACATCCCAAATCACCACGATACACATACTTCTCTACTGCTCATGGAACTTTGTCCAGAATAGATCATATGCTGGGACATAAAATAAGGCTCAATAAATTTAAAAAGGTTGAAATTATTCAAAGCACGTTCTCTGACCACAATGGAATACAAATAGAAGCCAATAACCATCAGAGACTTAGAAAATTCACAAGTACCCGGAGGTTAAACAACACACTCCTAAACAATCAGTGGGTTAAAGAAGAAATAGCAAGAGAAATTGCTAAATATATAGAGATGAATGAAAATGAGAACACAACATACCAAAACCTATGGGATGCAGCAAAAGCAGTACTGAGGGGGAAATTTATAGCACTAAATGCATATATTAAAAAGGAAGAAGGAGCCAAAATCAAAGAACTAATGGATCAACTGAAGAAGCCAGAAAATGAACAGCAAACAAATCCTAAACCAAGTAGAAGAAAAGAAATAACAAGGATTAAAGCAGAAATAAATGACATAGAGAACAAAAAAACAATAGAGAGGATAAATATCACCAATAGTTGGTTCTTTGAGAAGATCAACAAGATTGACAAGCCCTTAGCTAGACTAACAAAATCAAAAAGAGGCAAGACCCAAATAAACAAAATAATAAATGAAAGACGGGACATTACTGAGGATCCCGAAGAAATTTAAAAAGTCATAAGAGGATATTAGGAACAACCGTATGCCAACAGGTAGATAATGTAGAGGAAACTGACAATTTCCTGGAAATACATGAACAACCTAGACTGTCCAGGGAAGAAATACAAGTACTCTACAAACCAATCACAAGCAAAGAGATCCAATCAGTCATCAAAAATCTTCCCACAAATAAATGCCCAGGGGCAGATGGCTTCACAAAGGAATTCTACCAAACTTTCCAAAAAGAACTGATACCACTCTTACTTAAACTCTTTCAAAACACTGAAGAAAATGGAACACTACCTAACTCATTTTACGGAGCTAACATCACTCTAATACCAAAACCAGGTAAAGATGCAACAAGAAAGGAAAACTATAGGCCAATATCCCTCATGAATATAGACGCAAAAATTCTCAAGAGAATACTTGCAAATCGAATCCAAAGACACATTTAAAAAATCATACACCATGACCAAGTGCAGTTCATCCCAGGTGTGCAAGGATGGTTCAACATAAGAAAATCAGTCAGAATAATACAACACGTTAACAAATCAAAAGGGAAAAATCAAATGATCATCTCAATAGATGCTGAAAAAGCATTCAACAAAATGAAGCATCCTTTTTTGTTAAATACACTTCAAATGGCAGGAATTGGAGGAAACTTCCTCAATATGATAAAGGGCATATATGAAAAACCCAAAGCCAGCATAGTACTCAATGGCAAGAGGCTGAAAGCCTTCCCTCTAAGATCAGGAATGAGACAAGGATGCCCACTGTCACCACTGTTACTGAACGTTGTGCTAGTGGTGCTAGCCAGAGCAATCCAGCAAGAATGAGAAATAAAAGGCATCCAAATTGGAAAGGAAGAAATAAAACTGTCATTATTTGCAGATGTTATGATCTTATATTTGGAAAACTCTGAGAAACCGACGACACAGCTACCTGAGCTAATAAACAAATTTAGCAAAAGTAACAGGATACAAGATTAATGCACACAAGTCAGTAATGTTCCTATAGACCAGAAATGACCTAACTGAAGAGACACTCAAGAAAAAGATTCCATTCTCAATAGTAACTAAAAAAAATCAAGTACCCAGGAATAAACTTAACCAACAATGTAAACGACCTATACATAGAAATTTACATAACTTTACTAAAAGAAATAGAAGGGGACCTAAAAAGATGGAAAAACAATCCATGTTCATGGATAGGAAGGCTAAATGTCGTTAAGATGTCAATAATACCCAAACTTATCTACAGACTCAATGAATTCCAATCAAAATTTTAACAACCTACTTTGCAGACTTGGAAAAGCTAGTTATCAAATTTATTTGGAAGGGAAAGATGACTTGAATTGCTAAAAACATTCTAAACAAGAAAAATGAAACGGGAGGACTTACACTTCCTGACTTTGAAGCTTACTATAAAGCCACAGTAGTCAAAACAGCACGGTATTGGCACAAAGATAGACACAATGATCAATGGACTCAAACCGAGCCTTTGGAGATAGACCCCCAGATCTATGGTTGGCTGATCTTTGAGAAGGCCCCAAACACAATGAACTGGGACATAACAGTCTCTTCAACAAATGGGGCTGGGAGAGCTAGATATCCATATCCAAAAGAAATGAAAGAGGATCCCTACATCACCCCCTACACAAAAATAAACTCAAAGTGGATTAAAGACCTCAATATAAGAGACAGTACCATAAAACTCCTAGAAGATAATGGAGGGAAACATCTTCAAGACCTTGTATTAGGATGTCACTTCTTAGACCTTACATACAAAACACAAGCAATAAAAGAAAAAATAAATAAACAGGAACTCCTCAAAATTAAAAGCTTCTGTACCTCAAAGGAATTTGTCAAAAAGGTGAAGAGGCAGCCAACTCAATGGGAAAAAATATTTGGAAGCAATGTACCTGACAAAAGACTGATATCTTGCATATATAAAGAAATCTACAATTCAATGACAACAGTACAAACAGCCCAATTATAGAATGGGGAAAAGATATGAAAAGACAGTTCTCTGAAGAGGAAATAAAAATGGCTAAAAAACACATGAAAAAATATTCATCTTCACTAACTATTAGGGAGATGCAAATTAAGACCAATGAGAAATCATCTCACACCAATTAGAATGGCTGCCATTAAACAAACAGGAAACTACAAATGCTGGAGAGGATGTGGAGAAACTGGAACTCTTATTCATTGCTGGTGGGAACAGTCTGGCAGTTCCTCAGAAAACTAGATATCGAGTTACCTTTAATCCAGCAATTTCACTTTTCAGTATATACCCAGAAGATCTGAAAGCAGTGACACAAACAGGTATTTCCACACCGATGTTCAGAGTGGCATTGTTCACAACTGCTAAGAGATGGAAACAATCCAAATGTCCTTCAGCAGATGATTGGATAAACAAAATGTGGTCTATACACACAATGGAATACTACATGGCAGTAAGAAGGAACAAGGTCATGAAACATGTGACAACATGGATGAACTTTGAAGACATAATGCTGAGTGAAATAAGCCAGACACAAAAAGAGATATTTTATATTATCACTAATGTGAACTCTGTGAAAAATGTAAAATAAATGTTTTATATTGTAGAATGTAGGGGACCTAGAGATAGACAGCAACTAGTGAAGGGAGAACGATAATCTAAGAAGAACAGATAAGCTATCCAGGGTAATCTCAATGTTATGGGAATGCTCAGGAATGATTATAGTTTGTAAATTTTCTTGGGTATGGTAGAAACATGTGGGAAGCAATGTAGTTATTTTAGGTTATGTGTTTTTATTATTCCTTTGTTTTGTTTGAATGTTTGTTTTTAAATTTTTTGATAAAGTAAAAAAAAAAGCTATTGCATCAAAAAAAAAAAAAAAATCTAGGCAAGACCCTTCACCAGCAAAAAGATTCTGACTTGATGAAAGCTCAGATGATGACTGGAATTTCTTTTAGCAGTAAAGTATTTTTAATTAAGGTATGTACACTGTTTTTAGACATAATGCCACTGCACTTAGTCGACTACAGGAAAGCCACTGCACTTAGTCGACTACAGGAAATGTAAACATACCTTTCATATGCAATGGGAAACCAAAAAATTCACGTGACTCACTTTACTGTGATATTTGCTTTATTATAGTGATCTGGAACTGAAACAACAGTATGTCCAAGTTATGCCTGTAACTACTGTAGGGTTCAGACCCCTTATTTGTAAAGAGAGGAAATGAATAAGATCAGCGTAGAGTTCCTCTGAGGTGTCAGCATCAAGTAAGAGTGAAAAAGTTTGAAGGCTTCAAGTGCCACTCATTCACTTTGTATTTTCTTATTTCTGTTTTTGGATACTGGGTCTTTATATAAGATTTAATTACCAAAAGAAAAAAAAAGGTTTAACTGTTCTTTTTAAAGAAATTAAATTATTATATCAGAAGATCTCCTAAACCCTTCTAATGCTAATATAATTTCTTATGTTGTAAAGAAACTATAGCCACTAAGATGATTCTTAATATACTCAATTGACAAGGAAAGGTGTTTTTACAGTCCCGGCTTCTGGCAGTTGAAGAGAACTGGAAGGAAAGTATATCCAAATTTGACAGTCTGCTGTTGATGACATGGACAGGAATAAGAAGAGATGGGATAAGCTCAGCTGCTATTCAACTACTACCAGAAGAAACCAAGATGGCAGCACTCAAACTTATCAAGCAGGTATAGAGCAAAGCTGAGTTACAAGTCAAGATGATATCATAATTCATGTTTATTCACATGCTCTGGGAGAATTATATAACCAATTAACTATTTACCAACTGTCTATATGCAAACGAGTTAAACTTGCAAAAATGCTAGGCCTATTAAATGTTTAGTTTACATTCATTTAAAAAAAAAGGGGGGGGAGAGAAGGCAATTTTTAAAAATTTTAGGGCACCAGCATGTTACCTACAAACACATTACCTTTTGTGCAAAACCCAGACACACAGGAGAACTAACAAGCCAGAAGGGCTTAACCATATTCTTATGACTTGCATTGTAGAAATGTCTGCTGTCAGGTATCATTGTAACAGGGTTGACTCTAAAACAAGAAGCTGAATATACTTAATTATACAGTTATGAGCTGCCTAAATTTAATCCCATTAAAATTATAAGATGAAATTAGAGCACTATAAAGGGCTGCTGACAAGAGGAGGAGAGATAGAAAGATCTCTAGGTATACTTGTTTTACTGTAAGTCCTGGCTAACAGCCATGAAGCAAATGTGGATTTTTCTTAAAACAAAACAAGGAAAAGAGCAATCACATGGAGCTATTTATAAGCAAACTCTTCCACCCCAAGTTAAGTTTTTGAAATAAAGACATTTTGTCAGAAGCCATACAAACAGGCTAAAAGTTTTGAGAAGGAAGTTAGGAAAACCTGAGGCAGTAATGAACTAAAGTTTAGGAATACTTTAAGGATTTAGAAAAAAAGAACATTGATTACATATAAAGAAAAGAAACAGAGCATAGGTATAAAATATGTATATATTTTACATATTTCTGAACAATGGCAAGGAGAACCAGTAACCACTACAAAACTGGAATAACTTTCCTTAAAAATGTAATTAACTAATAGCATCACTAGATGGCACTACACTCAAGGCAATCCTTAACTAACCACTTGATGCATTTGCCTTTAAGTTACAACTGGACAAAAATGATCTGGGTAATTGGGGATCTATATAGGGAATGTTTGCAAATCAAGTTTTTCATTAAACAACAGGTTTCTTATATAATATGCATTCTGCTGTGGTGTCCATCCCTGGTTAATAGTATGATTGTTGTTTCTAGCAAGCAGAATTCAACTTAAGGCATAGGTTCTCTTAATGATGTAGCACCACCCCTACTCAAACTTAACTAGCAAATTAACCTTGCTTCCTTCCAAGAAGAACGTTTCATATGAAGACACTACAATATGTACAAGCATATTTGTAACAATATAAACTTGGCGTAATTTTTTTCCTTTCCAGACATTTTATAAATATTTAAACAAATGCCTTTACGCAAATATTTCTCCCCCTTATACCTTTTTCTAAATAAACTTTTTAGAACAGTTTGATATACAAAAAAAAATTATAAATTATTAACTAAAATGTATGCTTTCTTCAGATTTCCTGTTTTTACATAATGTCCTTTTTCTGTTCCAGGATTCCATCCAGGATACCTCATAACATTTAGCTATCATGTGTTCTAGGCTCCTCTACACTGTAATAGTTTCTCAGATTTTCCTTGTTTTGATGACCTTAACAGTTTTGAGGAGAAATGGTCAGATAATCCCTAGTACGTTCCTCAACCAGGATTTACATGCTGTTTTTTTCTCATGATTGGGCTGGAGTTATGTGTCTGGGGGTGGAAGTATTTTTTAAATTTAACCTTATTTTGCAAAATTCCTTTGACACTGCTACACAATCTTTATTTGTCCAAGCATTTACAGTGCTCGTATACTTTATATTTTTCCCTTTTTCATTTCCTCATGCCACTACAGAATTTTTAAGTATTGCTTTTAACTATTGCAAAATACTTAAACTGATATATTAAAATGTACTGGGACATTTCCCAGTTGCTGAACATACAGATTATTCTTACATTACCTAACTTAATGCAGATCCTATTTTGGGGGCATTCTTCTATATCTTTCCATAACCTCCCATGGCTAATTGCTTTCACCATTAGACTGTAAGCAGGGACACTACCTTAATCATGTGTGCATCCCCAGTGCCTAGCATAAAACCTGGCAATTATTGATATCTTTAAGCAAAGTGAAGGAATAAATGGACAGATTTTTCCTTACTACTAAAAATTACTTCCTTAACCCATCTAACAGTTGTTTTTTCTTTTTTTTTTTTTTCTTTTATAACTGAGATAAATTTCCAGGAGAGGGATTTCAGGTTATGGGCACTTTTATGGTTCTTGATACTATATATAAATTGTTGTGCAAAAGGATTATAATACCACTAGCAATATATGATTAATGATTTCTCATATATTCACTGGTACTGATTGTTACTTTAAAATTCTCCCCTAATTTAAATAAAGTAAATAATACTTGTATTTTCAACTTCAAGTATATTTTTCTATTCTACATCATCTCTTAAGAATGCCGTTCTTAACCTTTGGCTAGTTAATTATGAGTCCTGAAATTTGTTTGTTTAATATATTTTAATTAGATTTTCATGTATATGGAAGTTAAATACTAACTTCTTACATATTGATCTAAAGACTTCTGTTCCATTATTAGATTTTGTGATTTATGCTTTCATTATATTTCACAGATTATACTCTTTATAGTCACATACATCAATCTTTTTCTTTGGCTTTTTTGGACTTGACATTATATTTAAATACTGCTGTAATAATTAATGCTATCCACCATTTCCAGTTCTCTTCCCAAGCACATGCTAAGACTGCACTTCATTAACCCTTAAAAGTTAAATGTGCACAAATGATTTACTTTATTTTTAACCAATGGAAATGAATAAATGAGACATGTCACTGTCAAGGAACCAGTTTTAAAAGCCAATATGCAATTCCCCATCCTCTCTTTCCCTCTCCCATAAAGACTGACAAAGTTCCAGATGTAGCTACACAAGTGGTCTGGGTTGCAGAGCAGCCACTATCCAACTCAAAATGTGTAAAGATACTGAAAGAGAAGAACTGCCAACCAAGAATTCTATATCCAGCAAAACTGTCTGTCAAAAATGAGGGAGAGATTAAAATATTTTCAGCACACAGACACTGAGAGAGTTTGTGAACAACAGACTGGTGCTACAAGAAATACTAAAGGGAGTGCTACAGACTGATAGGAAAAGACAGGAGAGAGAGGTTTGGAGAAGAATATAGAAATGAAGATTATCAGGAAGAGTAAAAGGAGAGAGAGGGAAAAAATAAAACATGGCATATAAAATCCAAAAGACAAAATGGTAGAAGTCCTGCCCTTACAATAATAACACTAAATGTTAATGGATTAAACTCCCCAATAAAAAGACACAGACTGGCAGAATGGATTAAAAAACAGGACCCAACCTTATACTGTCTATAAGAAAATCACTTTAGACACAAGAACAAAAATAGGCTCCAAGTGAAAGATTGGAAAATGATATTTCATGCAAACAGCAACCAGAAAAAAGTGGGAGTAGCTATATTAATATCAGACAAATTAGACTTCAAAAGTAAAACAATTAAAAGAGACAAGGGACACTATCTATTAATAAAAGGATTAATTTGTCAAGAAAATGTAACAATCCTAAATATTTATGCACCAAGCCAGAGTGCCACAAAATTCATGAGGCAAACACTGAGAACACTGAAAGAAGTAGATAACTCTACAATAATAGTTGGAGACTTCAATACACTGCTCTCATCAATGGATAGAACATCTAGACAGAGGATCAATAAAAAAACGGAGATGTTGAATTGTACAGTAAATGACTTAGACTTGACAGACATTTATAGAACACTACAACCCACAACAGCAGGATCACATTTTTCTCAAGTGCTTTTGGAACATTCTTTAGGATAGACCACATGTTGGGTAACAAAGCAAGTCTCAACAAATTTAAAAACGTTGATATTATAAAAAACACTTCCTCGGACCACAACAGAATGAAGTTGGAAATAAACAACAGACAGAAGACTGTAAAATATATGGAGACTAAATAACACACTCTTAGAAAACCAGTGGGCAAAGGAAGAAATTACAAGAGAAATTAGTGAATACCTTGAGGCAAATGACAATGAAAACACAACATATCAAAATGCATGGGATGCAGCGAAGGTGGTGCTGAGAGGGAAATTTATTGCCCTAAACACCTGTATTAAAAGAGATGAGAGAGCAAAAATTGAGGAATTAACTATTCACCTGGAGGAACTAGAGAAAGAACAGCAAACTAACTCCAAAGCAAACAGAAGGAAAGAAATAACAAAGATGAGAGCAGAAATAAATAAAACTGAGAACAGGGAAACAATAGAGAATCAACAAAACCAGAAGCTGGTTCTTCGAGAAAATCAACAAAATTGATGGACCCCTAGCTAGGCTAACAACAACAACAACAAAAACAAAACAAAACAACAACAACAACAAAAACCGAGAGAATGGATGCAAATAAATGCAATCAGAAACAGGAAAGGAAACATAAATACTGACCCTGAAGAATAAAAAAGATAATCAGAAGATACTGTGAGCAACTATATGCTAATAAACTAGACAACTTACATGAAATGGACAACTTCCTAGAAAAGCATAAACAACCGACACTATCCTGAGAATAGATGACCTCAAGGAACCAATCAGAAGTAGATTGAGTCAGTCATCAAAAAGCTCCCAAAAAAAGAAAAGCCCAGGACCAGATGGCTTCACATGTGAATTCCACCAAGCAGTCAAGAAAGAATTAATACCAATCCTGCTCAAACTCTTCAAAAAAAAATGAAGAGGAGGGAAAGCTACCCAACTCAATTCTATGAAGCCAACATCACCCTAATACCAAAATCAGACAAAGATACTACAAAAAAAGAAAATTATATACCAATCTCTTTAATGAATATAGAAGCAAAAATCTTCAACAAAACACTTGAAAATTGAATGCAGCAGCACATTAAAAGAATTATACACCACGACCAAAGGAGGTTTATTCCAGGTATGCAAGACTGGTTCAACACAAGAAAATCAATTAATGTAATACATCACATCAATAAATCAAAGCAGAAGAACCACATGATCATCTCGATTGATGCAGAAAAGGCATATGACAAAATTCAGCATCCTTTCTTGATGAAAACACTTCAAAGGATAGGTGTAGAAGGGAATTTTCTCAATATGATAAAGGCAATATATGAAAAACCCACAGCTAACATCATACTCAATGGGGAGAGACTGAAAGCTTTCCCTCTAAGATCAGGAACAAGACAGGGATGCCCACTGTCACCATTTTTATTCAACACTGTGCTGGAAGTTCTAGCTAGAGCAATTAGGCAAGAAAAAGAAATAAAAGGCATTCAAACTGGAGAGGAAGAAGTAAAACTTTCACTCTCTGCAGATGACATGATTCTATATGTAAAAAAATCCAGAAAAATCCACAGCAAAGCTATTAGAACTAATCAATGAATACAGCAAAGTGGCAGGCTACAAGATCAACATGCAAAAATCTGTAGTGTTTCTTATACACAATTAATGTGCAACAAGAGGGAAAAATCAAGAAAAAAAATTCCATTTACAATAGCAACCAAAAGAATCAAGTATTTAGGAATAAACTTAACGAAGGCCACAAAAGACCTATACAAAGAAAACTACAAGAAACTGCTAAAAGAAATCAAACAGGACCTAAAAAAAAACGGAAAAACATGGATTGGAAGACTAAATATATTTAAGATGTCAACTCTACCTAGACTGATTCATAGATTCAATGCAATACCAATTAAAATCCCAACAACTTACTCTGCAGAAACAGAAAAACCAATAACCAAATTTATTTGGAAGGGCAAGGTGCCCCAAATACTCAAAAATATCTTGAGAAAGAAGAATGGAGTGGAAGGTCTCACACTACCTGACTTTGAAGCATATTACAAAACTACAGTGCTCAAAACAGCATGGTACTGGCATAAGGCTAGATATACCAACCAACGGAATCAAACTGAATGTTCAGAAACAGACTCAAGCATCTATGGACAACTGATCTTTGATAAGGCAGTCAAGCCAAATCAACTGGGACAGAGCAGCCTCTTCAATAAATGGTGTTTTGAAAACTGGATATCTATTTCCAAAAGAAAGAGGATTCCTGTCTCATACCTTATACAAAAATTAACTCCAAATGGATCAAAGACCTGAACATTAATGCTAAAACCATAAGACTCTTAGAAGAAAATGTAGGGCAATTTCTTAAAGATCTTGTGATAGGAGGTGGTTTCCTAAACCTTACACCCAAAGCGCAAGCAACCAAAGAATAGATAAATGGGATCTCCTCAAAATTAAACACTTCTGTACATCAAAGAACTTTGTCAGAAAAGTAAAAAGGCAGCCTACACAATAGGAGACAGTATTTGGAAACCACATATCAGATAAGAGTTTAATATCCTGAATATATAAAACAATCCTACAACTCAACAATAGAAAGACAAACAACATGGACAGACACTTTTTTGAACAGGGAATACAAATGGCTCAAAAACATACAGAAAAATGCTCAACTTCACTGGCTATTAGGGAATGCAAATCAAAACCACAATGAGATATCATCTCACACCTACCAGAATGGCCATTATCCAAAAAAACAGAAAATTAAAAGTGCTGCAAAGGATATGGAAAAAGAGGCACACTTATTCACTGTTGGTGGGAACGTAGAATGGTGAAACCATTCTGGAAGACAGTGTGGCAGTTCCTCAGGAAGCTAAGTATAGATTTGCCATATGACCCAGCTATTCCATTACTAGGTATGTATTCAGAGGAACTGAAAAGTTAAGACATGAACAAACATCTGTAAACTGATGTTTATCACGGCATTATTCACAATAGCCAAGAGATAGAAACAGCCCAAATGTCCATCAATAAATGAGTGGATAAACAAACTATGATTTGTAATGGGTAGAGATGATCTTAGAGTACACAGACTGAGTAACAGAATGGTGAACTGTTGTGTATGCATACAAGGAAATACTGAGGTACGGCGAGGAGTGAAGCTGTGAGACACACAACGAGGTGAATGGAACACATACAGACAGTATTTTGAGTGAACTACCCCAGAAACAAAGGCAAACACTATAATGCCTCACCAAGATGGACTAACTACAATGTGCAAACTCAGAATTGAACGTTAGAGCACAGTGTATCAGGGGAATGCACTGGTCCATAGATTGCAAGCTCTTACAGCAGTCACATCTATTCCTGAATTGTAATGGACATCTCCAGATTCCAAGATGTGTATAACCTAATCGATCCCTGGAACTTTGAGTATCTGTGTGACACCTGAAACTCAGAGCTAGAACTCGGCAGATATGAATGTCAGTATTAGCACATATAGCAACTATTAAAAAAGCTGAAAAAAAATCCAGACTTCAATGAGAGATATGAATGAAGCAGACGTGGTTAGGATTAGGCAAAATGGGCTAAAAGGTAAAGGACAATACTGACTGTGTTTTAATACTTCAATTCCATGTGAGAGCAAGGGAAGAGATGTTTAGTTGGTACAAGATCTGTATTTTCTAAACAATTTAACTCGCAAAGTTCGTTCAAATACCGTAATTAAATGGAACTTTTAATAGGAAGGGAGAACTGGTAGGTTTACATAGGTTAGTGTGAAACAGTGACACATCCCAAAGTAATTTGGACAGAGAATAAAAACATATATGCAGGGCCCCCCTGAAGAGCTGGGGGAAAATGCAGAGGTGTTGAGCTTCCTCACCTGGATTGTTGCTGGTGTCCTCACAAACACTGAGGACTGGCGGTTTGACGTGCTGAGCCCTCCATCACAGGACTTGCCCTTAAGAAGCTCATCACTGCAAAGGAGAGGCTAAACCTGCTTAAAATCGTGCCTAAGAGTCTCCCCGAGTACCTCTTTGTTGCTCAGATGTGGCCCTCTCTCCATAGCTAAGCCAACTCGGTGGGTGAGCTCACTGCCTTCCCCCTTACATGGGACCCGACTCCCAGGGGTGTAAATCTCCCTGGCAACACAGGACGTGACTCCCAGGGATGAAACTGGACCCGGCATCATGGGATTGAGACTATCTTCTTGACCAAAAGGGGGATGCAAAATGAGACAAAATAGTTTCAGTGGCTGAGAGATTTCAAATGGAGTCGAGAAGTCACTCTGGTGAGCATTCTTATGCAGTATATTGATAACCCTTTTTAGGTTTTAATGCATTGGAATAGCTAGAAGCAAAAACCTGAAACTATCAAACTGCAACCCAGTAGCCTTGTCTCTTGAAGATGATTGGATAGCAATGTAGCTTACAAGAGGTGACAGTGTGATTGTGAAATCCTTATGGATCATACTCCCTTTATTCAGTGTATGGATGGATGAGTAGAAAAATGGGGAAAAAAACTAAATGAAAAATAGGGTGGGAGAGGGGTATTTTGGGTGTTCTTTACTTTTATTTTTATTATTTTAATTTTTTCTGGTACAAGGAAAATGTTCAAAAAATAGATAGGGGTGATGAATGTACAACTATATGATGGTATGGTAAACAATGTACACTTTGGATGATTGTATGGTATGTGAATATATCTCAATAAAACTGAATTTAAAAAAACATATGTGTAGCCCAAACCACTAACATGTAAGTCACCAAGATTTTAGGGTTGCTACTGCTACCTTATCCTGACTAACACAATTCTGAGAGTTGTTTAAGTAAGTAGCATGCATCTGGATCTATTTTGGAAATGGGTGATTTTAGATGAATTCTAAATAGTCTAAGAATATTATTGAATCTCCTGCAGATACGTGTAATTCTTTCATTCCATGGCCTATGGCATTGGCAAAATATCAAATTAAATACTGGATAAAGAGAATAGTCTGCATCCTTATTTCCTTGCATTTTTCTACATTTTTAATGTATTTATATTCCAAAGAGTGAATAACATTGCATTTGAAGCTGGACTCTCACTTGACCCTTGCATTATTATGTCCAATTTCATTTGAGATTAACTCTAAATTTTGCCCTCTAAGTCTAGGATTCTAACTAGCATTCCTCTAACGCATCTCCTAGTGACTGATAATCTTAGGAAGTTCCATTCACATCGAGTATTACAACTTTATGTTCAAATTCAGATAATTCTCCTTCCAGCATTTCACAATAACACACAAGCTGAACCCTCCAATACTCACTTCCACAAGCAAGTTTCACGTCTTTTTCAAGGTAAAGTTTCATGTTTATTGTAGCATTTATGTATTTCTTAACTGCTTAATGTGTAAAACTGTGTTACCATTTTTATTAGGTTCTTTTATTTTTAACAAGTTGCTGACTAATTTTTGACTGCTGTGCCCTAACCCCATTTTTTCCCATAAGCTTGGAAGTTTTCAATTGCTTGGTTTTGCAAAACAGTGATTATCAGGATTCCATGTTATGTTACAGCAGAACTGACAGTAGATTTAATAAAATACAAGGAAGAGAAATGCAGTAAGAAACATTTTAATAAAAGTGTGGAACTTAAAATCAGAAAGCCAGGGTTCATGCACCAGTTATCTCAGAGCTGTAGCAAAGATAATAATGAGATAATGGGAAAAACTATACTGTTAAATGCAAATAAAAAAGCATACAAAATATATGATTATTAGAAATGAAAAGGACATGGAAGAAACAAAGAATATATATATAAAAACAAAGCTTCCAAGACGGTGGATTAGGAGAAACAGAGCAGGATTCTCCTCCATCAAAAACACTAAAGAGAGGACAGAATGTGCTCCAGAACAGCAGCTCCAGGGGCCCACCACCTGAGCAAGGACTCCTACACCCATAGTGAGCGCCTACTTGGAGAAACTGAAAGACTGTGTTCAAGACGGGTAAGTGTCCGGCCCAGAATGCCACTGAGCTGGCTGATGGTGCAGAGGGAAGTAGCCTTTCACACCCCCAGGCACGTTCCAAAGTACTAGTCTCAGGGGATAACCCCTCACATACCCATGGATAAGAACGCCCATACCAGGGACCGGTGGTTCGAGCAGGCAGACAACCATGGAAGGTGGTGGTTTTCCACACCTGGTACAGCCATCTTTGCAGTTACTTGGGAGACAGCCTTTCACAGGACCAGGACTTTGTAGCTGGCTGGGAGATAACCTTTTACAGCCCAGCAGTCAGGAGTTTTCATGAAGGAATTTGGGATTTGGCAGGCTTGTGTCAGCATACACTCTTCCCCCATGGAGGTCTGTGGTGCACACAGCATAGAGGCAGAGATGCCACACAGAAGTGCTAGGAGCCCTCCCCCAATTTTAGGGACTCGTGAGTGCATGGCATAGAGGGACAGTGGGCCATTTGAGCTGGAAGGTGAGATGTGAGCTCTATAGCCCCAAAGTACTCCACCTGCAGACTGGGCAAAGGCCAGGACCACTGGGTCCTAGAGCAGATTTCCTGCTAAACTGCACAGGGCACGCCCCTCACCCATAGGACTGACAATACCCAGTGCACACGGAAAACTGGTACACTGATTGGACCCCCATATGGTTTGGACTCCCACGTAGTATATAAACGAAGTTGAGGAGAACTGAGTTAAGGGTAAAAGGTGACTCAGGCGTGCCATCTGATGGCAAGTGAGGAAAGTGCATTCTACTAAGTTGTAGCTCTGTCAAATTATAGATCAATGTTCAAATAATCCTGCATACCCTAAAAGAGCCCTATCAAGATAAGCAAATGTGAAGAGGCCAAAAATAACAGAAAATTACAAAGCATATGACAAAACTAGAAGATATGAATCACCTAAACATCCAAATGAAAAATGCAGAAGAGACACAGAACCTGGAGCAATTAACCAAAGAAGTACTCACAAACATTTATGTTAAGGCTCAGGGGATAAAGGACATGAAGTTGACCCTAGAAGACATAAGAATTTGCAAAAGTAAATAAAAGTATACCAGATCTTATGGAAATAAAAGATAGTGTTCATCAAATTAAAAATATTCTTGGGACACATAACACTAGATTTGAAGAGGGAGGACCAAATTAGTGAACTTGAAGACAGGATGATGGAAAGTGAAAGCACAAAAGAACAAATGGTGAAAAAATTTGAAAAATTTGAAATGGATCTCAGGGAAACAATGGACTACACAAAGCGCACAAATATAAGAATCATCAGTGTCACAGAAGGGCAAGAGAAGTGTAAAGGGCTAGGAAGAGTATTTGAAGATAATGTTGGGGAAAATTTCCCAATCCTTTTAAACAACATAAACATGCAGATCAAAGATGCCCGATGAACTCCAAATAGAATAAATCCAAATAAACCCACTCCGAGATATATACTGATCAGATTGTCAATGCTGAAGAGGAGAAAGTTTGGAAACTAGCAAGAAAGAAGCAATTCACCACACACAAAGGAAACAATGTAAGATTGAGGACTGACTATTCAGTGGACCCCATGGAGGCGAGAAGGCAGTAATATGATATATTTAAAATTCTGAAAGAGAAAAATTGTCAGTCAAGAATTCACCCAGCAAAGCTCTCCTTCAATATTGAAAAATTTTCACAAACAAATGCTGAGAGAATTTGTTAACAAGAGTCCTGCCCTACAAGAAGTACTAAGGGGAGCTCTACCAGCAGAGATAAAAAAGGAAGGAGACAGAGGTCTAGAGAAGGGCACAGAACTGAAGAGTCTTAATAAGGGTACATTAAAGGAAATGAAGAGAGAATAAAAACAGATCTGACAAATAAAAACCAATCAGATACCTGATTCAAGAACAGCCTTCACAGTAATAATACTGAATGTGAATGGATTAAGCTCCCCAATTAAAATATATAGATTGGCAGAATGGATTTAAAAATATGAACCATCGATATGCTGCTTACAAGAGACTCATCTTAGACCTAGTGACACAAAGAAATTGAAAGTGAAAGGATGGAAAAAAATATTCCATGCAAGATACAGCCAAAAGAAAGCAGGGCTAGCAATACTAATTTCAGATAATATTGACTTTAAATCCAAGGATGTTACAAGAGACAAAGAAGGACACTATATACTAATAAAAGGAGAAATTCACCAAGAAGAGAGAACAATCATAAATGTTTATGCACCCAATCAAAGCACACCAAAGTATATGAGACAAATACTGGCAAAACTGAAGGAACCAAAAGATGTTTCACAATAATTGTAGGAGATTTCACTACAACACTCTCCAATAGATAAATCATCTACACAGAAAATAAGGAAATTGAGAATTTAAACAATGTGATAAAGGAGATATAAAGAACATGACATCCCAAATTACCAGGATATACATCCCTCTCTAGTGCTCATGGAACTTTCTCTAGGATAGATCATATGCTGGGGCACAAAACATGCCTCAATAAATGATTAAAATTATTCAAAACACATTCTCTGACCATAATGGACTACAACTAGAAGTTAATAACTATCAAAGAACCAGAACACTCATAAATATCTGGAGATTAAACAACACATTCCTAAACAATCAGTGGGTCAAAGAAGAAACTACAAGAGAAATTGCTAAATATCTAGAGATGAATGAAAATGAGAACACAACATATCAAAATTTATTGGATGCAGCAAAGGCAGTATTGAGATGGGAACTGATAGCTCTAAATGCATACATTAAAAAGGAAGAAAGAGCTAAAATCATAGAACTAATGAAACACCTGAAGAAGCTAGAAAATGATCAGCAAACTAATCTTGAAGCAAGGAAAAGAAACAAAAAGGATTAAGGAAGAAATAAATGATATGAAAAAAAATAGAGAGAACAAATAAAACAAAAAGATGGTCCTTTAAGAGGATCAACAAGATTGACAAACCTTTAGCTAGACTGATGAAGTAAAAAAGAGAGAAGACCCACATAAACAAAATAACAAATAAGAGGCGGAAATTACTACGGATCCTGAAGAAATTAAAAAATATCATAAGAGGATACTATGAACAACTCTATGCCAATAAACTAGATAATTTGGAGGAAATGGATAATTTCCTAGAAACACACAAGCAACCTAGATTGAATAAAGAAGAACTCAACAAATCAATTACCCGTAATGAGATCCAGTTATCAAAAACCTTCCTACAAATAAAACCCCAGACCCAAATGGCTTGACAGGGGAATTCTACCAAACTTTCCAAAAAGAACTGACACCATTCCTACTTAAACTCTTTCAAAACATTGAAGAAAATGGAACATTACCTAACTCATTTTATGAAGCCAACACTGCACTAATACCAGATAAAGATGCTACAAGAAAGGAAAACTACAGGCCAATTTTCCTAATGAATATAGATGCAAAAATTTTAAACAAAATATTTGCAAACTGAATTAAAAGACATATTCAAAAATTACACACCCTAATCAAGTGAGGTTCATCCATGGCACGCAAAACTGGTTGAACATAAGAAAATCAATAAATGTATTAAAACACACTAACAAATCAGAAGGGAAAAATCAAATGATCATCTCAATAGATGCTGAAAAAGCATTCAACAAAATCCAGCATCCTTTTGTGATAAAAACACTTCAAAAGTTCGGAATTGAGGGAAACTTCCTCAATATGATAAAGGGCATGTATGAAAAACCCACAGCTAGTATACTTCTCAATGGTGAGAGACTGAAAGCCTTCCTTCCAAGATCAGGAACAAGACAAGGATGGCTGTTGTCACTTTTATTATTCAACATTGTGCTGGAAGTTCTAGCCAGAACAATTTAGCAAGAAAAAGAAATAAAAGGCACCTAAATTAGAAAGGAAGAAGGAAAACTCTTTTTATTTGCAGATGATATGATCTTATACATGGACAACCCTGAGAAATCGAAGACACAGCTACTTGAGCTAGTAAATAACTTCAGCAAAGTGGCAGAATATAAGATAAATGCTCATAAGTCAGTAATGTTTCTATACAGTAGAAATGACATAACTGAAGAGATACTCAAGAAGAAGATTCCATTCTCAATAGCAACTAATAAAATTGAGTACCTAGGAATAAACTTAAGCAAGGATGTAAAAGACTTCTATATAGAAAATTATATAACTCTAGTAAAAGAAATAGAAGGTGACCTAAAGAGATGGAGAGAGATTCTGTGTTCATAGATACGAAGGCTAAACATAGTTAAGATGTCAATTCTACCAAAACTCATCTACAGATTAAATTCAATTCACATCAAAATTCCAACAATCTATTTTGCAGACCTGGAAAAGCTAGAAATAAAATTTATTTGGAAGAGAAAGATGCCTCGAATTGCTAAAAATATTCTAAAAAAAGGAAACCAAAGTGGGAGGACTTACACTACCTGACTTTGAAGTCTACTATAAAGCCATAGTAGTAAAAACAGCATGGTATTGGCACAAAGATAGATATATCAACCAATGGAATCGAATTGAGAACTCAGAAAAAGACCCCCAGATCTATGGTCAACTGATTTTTGATAAGGCCCCAAAATCCACTTAATTTAGACATAACAGCCTCTTCAATAAATGGGGCTGGGAGAATTGGATATCTATATCTAAAAGAATGAAAGAGGATCCCTACCTCACACCCTATTTAAAAATTTGAATTGCATGGATCAAAGATCTCAATATAAGAGACTCCATCATAAAACGCTTAGAAGATAATTCAGGGAAACATCTTCAATACCTAGTATTAGGAGGTAGCTTCTTAGACCTTACACCCAAAGCTCAAGCAACAAAAGAAAAAACAGTTAAATGGGGACTCCTCAAAATTAAAAGCTTCTGTACCTCAAAGGAATCTCTCAAAAAGGTAAAGAGACAGACAACTCAATGGGAGAAAACATTTGGAAACTATCTAATAAGAGACTGACATCTTGTATATATAAAGAAAATCTAACAACTCAATGACATCAGCACAAATAGCCCAATTATAAAATGGGCAAAGATATTGTGATAGGTTCATGTGTCAACTTGGCCAGGTGATAGTACCCAGCTGTCTGGTCAAGCAAGCACTGGCCTAACAATTGCTGTGAAGACGTTTGTGTCTGGTTAATAAACCAACAGACTGGTTTATTAAATCATCAGTCAATTGACTGCCGCTGTGACTGATGACTCACCAAAGAGCGTGTCTTCCACAATGAGAGAATGCAATGGGCTGGATTTAATCCAATTAATCAGTTGAAGACTTATAAGCGAGACAGATAGAGGACCTTCACTTCTTCGGCTGCCCAGTGAAGTGTTCCCTGAGGAGTTCGTCGAAGTTGCCGATTCGTTTCCTGAGGAGTTCATCTGACATCTTCCTTGGAGTTGACAGTCTGCTGACTGCTCTACAGAATTTGGACTTGTGCATACCTACAGTTGCATGAGTCACTTTTACAAATTTGATAGTCAGAGACACCACGCATTGATTCTGTTTCCCTAGAGAACCCTAAATAATACAGCTTGGTACTGGGAGTGGTTCTTGAGAAACAGAATCTTAAAATGGGCTTTTACAATTTGTTTTCTACTCTGATTAGACTCAAAGGCACTAATGACTCTATTTCCAATAATCAAGAGGGCACTGACAGTCCATGGCATGAGTTGGCAAAGGAAATACGCAAAATAGCACCATTTGATTCTCCTAATCATACTCAGTATGAAGCAAGGCTCTGGATGACAGTGTTTTCAACACCTTCACAGAGTTTTGCAGAATTAAGTGGTATAATGATGTTGGTTGGCTGCTCTTAGATACTCTGGATAAAGCTGTAAGAGAAAGGGATGAGTTAAAGGCTTCAAATTCAAAACTTAAATGCCGTATGACAGATGTAAAGGTTTCTATGGGTGCCCTGAAAGAAAATCTTATTTCCTGTACTCGCAGACTGAAAGTTTCTGAAAACCAGACGCAGACTCTCATTGTGCAAGTAGCAGATTTACAACGAAAACTAAAATCTCTACCTCTCAGGGTGTCTGCTCTTAACGTAAAGGCACTGACTGGAAAAGAATGGGATCCAGAAACTTGGGATGGGGACATATGGATTGATAATAATGGCAGTGAGGACATTGGAACCCTGGATTCTGCTGAGTCATTGTTAGATTTACCTATAGAGGGCTGTCCTGAGGAAACAGCTTCCCCACCTCCAGTCTGCCCTAAGGAGCCTGCCATCCAATCCCCACCTAAAGAGATTAACTCTTCAGTGCCTGCTAATCCTGTAATCACCTCCCCTGAGGAAGCAGCCCTCACTCTGCTGCTTCTCTGTAGTCAGATATTACTGCAGGAACTGCTGTCACTGAGCTGGAATCCTTAAACACAATGGGGAAAATCGGGTCCTGAGTCAGCAGAAGCCAAGCGGCTGCAGTTAATTGCCACAGATGAGGTGGGTGTGGCTACCATAATGGAAAACAGGCTCAAAGCAGCAATCAAAATAATATGACTGGCAGAGACTCATGGCGTTGGCTAGTGAATCACGGAGTACCAAGTAGTAAAACAAATGGGTAGTCGACTAAATTCTTGTTTGAACTATATAAGCAGAAGAATTCTAGGTCATGTGAACACAAGTCTCACATGAATTACAAAAACAGAGAGTCAGGGCCCCTTAATCAATTCCCAGACTTGAGACAGTTTACAGATCCAGAGCCCCTTGAATGAAGGAAAGGCCGGGTACCCTTGGGGAAGGACCCTGTTATACTACCAAAAATTTATACTATTAATCTTCCTCCCAGCCTTCCCCAGGGGGGCCTACGGCCTTTTACCAGGGTAACTGTGCATTGGGGAAAAGGAAATGGTCAGATATTTCGTGGATTATTAGACACTGGTTCAGAAGTGACATTAATTCCTGGAGATCCAAAACATCACTCTGGTCCACCAGAAAGAGTTAGGGCTCATGGAGGTCAGGTGATTGATGGAGTTTTAACTGAGGTCCGTCTCACATTGGGTCCAGTGGGTCCCCAGACCCATTCTGTGGCTATTTTCCAAGTGCCGGAATATGTAATTGGAATAGACATACTCAGCAACTGGCAGAATCCTCATATTGGTTCCCTGACTCCTGGAGTGAGGGCTATTATGGTGGGAAAGGCCAAGTGGAAGCCATTAGAACTGCCCCTGCCTAGTAAAATAGTGAACCAGAAGCAATAACGTATTCCTGGAGGGACTGCAGAGATTAATGCCACTCTTAAGGACTTAAAGGATGCAGGGGTGGTGATTCCCACCACATCCCCATTCAACTCTCCTATTTGGTCTGTGCAGAAAACAGATGGGTCTTGGAGGATGACAGTGGATTATCGTAAGCTTAACAAGGTGGTGACTTCAATTGCAGCTGCTGTTTCAGAGGTGGTATCACTGCTTGAGCAAATCAACACATCCCCTGGTACTTGGTGTGCAGCTATTGATATGTCAAACGATTTTTTCTCAACTGCTGTCAGGAAGGGCCACCAGAAACAGTTTGCATTCATCTGGCAAGGCCAGCAGTTTACACTCACTGTGCTACCTCAGGGTTACATCAACTCTCCAGCCCTATATCATAATATTGTCCACAGGGATCTTGATCATTTCTCCCTCCCACAAGACATCACACTGGTTCATTATATTGATGATATCATGTTGATTGGACCTAGTGAGTGCGGGTAGCTGAGCTTGTGCCTCGACTTACCAGGCCTGGGCCAGGGGACCTGATATCACCCCCTGGGGAGGGTAGTAGGTACGGGCGTTAGTGCCCTCTGCAGCCCCCCCGAGCCTGAGGAGCGAGGTCAGGGCGGCTCCCTTTTCCTCACCCAAAATGTCACGGGCAGGGGAGGCTTGCCGGAGGAAACCGCCTTTCTCCCAACCGCCCTTTCCTCACTTCCTTATCTTGCCCACACACTCCCTTGTGCCAAGGCCACTCCTGCCACCGCCAGCGCGCATGCACCGTGGCCAGAACAACCCCCGCCCGCTGCAACGGCTCCTGCGTCCTCTCAGAACCAATCCTAGCCCCTCTTCCTTCAGTATTGCCATTTAAGGCTACTTCACCTCCTTTCCAGCCCTGCCCTTCTTACCAGCCTATATAACCTGTGATCACCCCTGAATAAACTCTCTTTGGTGCATACTCCTACTGGATGAAGAGTGTCTTGTCCTTATCGCCGCCCTCCACACCTTGCACGCCTCCCGCCGAGGACCCGGCCAAGTCCTCCGCCTCCCCCTCGCCTCCGGGAAAGAGCCCCCGCCGCCGGTACCCTTTAAGCAGCCCCGAGAGCTGAGGGCTCAGCTACCGGCCGCCCCTCCCCCCAGAAGCAGTAACCCCGACCGCAAGTGAGCAAGAAGTGGCAACTACTCTAGATTTGTTGGTAAGGTATTTGCGTGGCAGAGGATGGGAGATAAATCCAACAAAAATACAGGGGACTTCCACCTCAGTAAACTTTCTAGGTGTCCAGTGGTGTGCAGCCTGTTGAGATAGTCCTTCTAAGGTGAAGGATAAGCTGTTACATCTGGCCCCTCCTACGACCAAAAAAGAGGCACAATGATTAGTTGGCCTCTTTGGATTTTGGAGACAACATATTCCTCATTTAGGTGTGCTAATCTGGCCCATTTACTGAGTGACCAGAAAAGCTTCTCATTTTGAGTGGGGACTGGAACAAGATGAGGCTCTGCAACAGGTCCAGGCTGCTGTGCAAGCTGCTCTGCCACTTGGACCATATAATCCAGCTGACCCAATGGTGCTGGGAGTGCCAGTGGCAAACAGATATCCTGTTTGGAGCCTTCGGCAGGCTCCTATAGGAGAAACACAATGCAGGCCCTTAGGATTTTGGAGTAAAGCTTTACCATCCTCTGCAGATAACTACTCTCCATTTGAGAAACAGCTGTTGGCCTGCTACTGGGCCTTAGTAGAGACAGAACGCTTAACCATGGGCCACCAAGTTACCATGAGACCTGAGTTACCTATCATGAGTTGGGTATTGCCTGACTCACCAAGTCATAATGTTGGGTGCGCACAGCAGCACTCCATCATAAAATGGAAATGGTATATACAAGATAGAGCTGGAGCAGGTCCTGCAGGTACAAGTAACGTACATGAGGAAGTGGCCCAAATGCCCACAGCCCCCACTCCTTCCACCCTACCTTCTCTTTCCCAGCCCACAGCTATGGCATCTTGGGGAGTTCCTTACAGTCACTTGACTGAGGAAGAGAAAACTCGGGCCGGGTTTACAGTTGGTTCTGCACGATATGCAGGCACCACCCAAAAGTGGAAAGCTGCAGCACTGCAGCCCCGCAGCCCCTTTCTGGGATGTCCCTGAAGGACAGTGGTGAGGGGAAATCCTCCCAGTTGGCACAACTTCAAGCACTGCATCTGGTTGTTCACTTTTCTTGGAAGGAAAACTGGCCTAGGTGTGTTTGTATACTGATTCTTGGGCTGTTGCTAATGGTTTGGCTGGATGGTCAGGGACTTGGAAGGAACATGATTGGAAGATTGGTGACAAGTCTGGGGAAGGGGTATGTGGATAGAACTTTCTGAGTGGGCAAACAACATGAAGATATTTGTGTCCCATGTGAATGCTCACCAGAGGGTGACTTCAGCAGAAGACGATTTTAATAACCAAGTGGATAAAATGACCGGTTTGGTGGATACCAATCAGCCTCTTTCCCCAGCAACTCCTGTCATTGCCCAATGGGCTCATGAACAAAGTGGTCATGTCAGTAGGGATGGAGGTTATGCGTGGGCTCAGGAACATGGACTTCCACTCACCAAGGCTGATCTGGCCACAGCCACTGCTGAGTGTCCAATCTGCCAGCAGCAGAGACCCACACTGAGTCCCCGATATGGTGCCATTCCCTGAGGTGATCAGCCTGCTACCTGGTGGCAGCTTGATTACATTGGACCACTTCCATCATGGAAGGGGCAGTGATTTGTTCTTACTGGAATAGACACATACTCTGGACATGGGTTTGCTTTCCCGGCATGACATGCTTCTGCCAAAACTATCTGTGGACTTACAGAATGTCTTATCCACCATCATGGTATTGCACACAGCATTGCTTCAGACCAAGGAACCCACTTCACAGCAAATGAAGTGAGGGAATGGGCACATGCTCATGGAATTCTGTGGTCTTACCATGTTGCCCATCATCCAGAGGCAGCTGGGTTGATAGAACGGTGGAATGACCTGTTGAAGACTCAATTACGGCGCCAACTAGGTGGCAATACCTTGCAGGGTTGGGGCAGTGTTCTCCAGGAGGCTGTGTATGCTCTGAATCAGCATCCACTCTATGGGGCTGTTTCTCCCATAGCCAGGATTCATGGGTCCAGGAATCAAGGGGTGGAAACAGGAGTGGCACCACTCACTATCACTCCTAGTGATCCACTAGGTAAATTTTTGCTTCCTGTCCCTGCAAGCTTAAGCTCTGCTGCTCTACAGGTCTTGGTTCCAAAAGGAGGACTGCTTCCACCAGGAAACACAACAACAATCCCAGTGAACTGGAAGTTAAGACTGCCACCTGGCCACTTTGGTCTTCTTATGCCTCTGAATCAACAGGCAAGGAAAGGGATTACTGTACTGGCTGGGGTGATTGATCCTGACTATCAAGGGGAAATAGCACTGCAACTACATAATGGAAGAAGAGTTTTCCTGGAATACAGGAGATCCCCTAGGGCATTTCTTAGTACTACCATGCCCTGTGATTAAAGTCAATGGAAAACTGCAACAACCCAATCCAGGCAGGACTACCAATGGCCAAGAAACTTCAGGAATGAAGGTTTGGGTCACCCCACCAGGCAAAGAACCACGGCTAGCTGAAGTGCTTGCTGAGGGTAAAGGGAACATGGAATGGGTAGTGGAAAAAGGTAGTGATAAATATGAACTACGGCCATGTGACCAGTTAGAGTAACGAGGACTATGATGGCATGAATCTTTTCTCCTTGTTTTGTTATGGTTATGTTTGCATTTGTCTGTAAAGCAAATATCTTTGCTTTCTTCTCTGTCTTATCCCCTTATCATATGGCATAACCTGTACCATTCATTTTGCTGTATTTAAGATAAAGGAAATCAATTTTAAGAGCTAATGTCACCCAAGGACTTGCACACTATTCTGGAGAGATTTAGTGCATTTCCAGTTGTATGCTGCACAGCGGAGTATTGTTAGGCAAAATATATGTCTGTTATTGTTATCTACTTAAAGATAAAGTATGGTTTTAGGTGATGTGTATAACTGCCAAGGGGACAAGGGGTGGACTGTGATGGTTAGGTTCATGTGTCAACTTGGCCAGGTGATAGTACCCAGCTGTCTGGTCAAGAAAACACTGGCCTAACAATTGCTGTGAGGACGTTTGTGGTTGGTTAATAAACCAACAGGCTGGTTTATTAAATCATCAGTCAATTGACTGCAGCTGTGACTGACAACTCACCAAAGGGCATGTCTTCCACAATGAGAGAATGCAATTGGCTGGATTTAATCCAATTAATCAGTTGAACACATATAAGCGAGACAGACAGAGGACCTTCACTTCTTCTTCGACTGCCCAGTGAAGCATTTCCTGAGGAGTTTGTCAAAGTTGCCGGTTCGTTTCCTGAGGAGATCATCAAACATGTTCATCGAAGATCCCAGTTCATTTCCTAAGGAGTTCGTCGAAGTTGCCAGTTTGTTTCCTGAGGAGTTCATCGGACATCTTCCTTGGAGTTGATGGTTTGCTGACTGCTCTACAGAATTTGGAATTGTGCATACCCACAGTTGCGTAAGTCACTTTTACAAATTTGATAGTCAGAGACACCTCTCATTGATTCTGTTTCCCTAGAGAACCCTAACTAATACAGATATGAAAAGACTTTTCTCTGAAGAGGAAATACAGGTGGCTAAAAAAGACATGGAAAAATGTTCATCTTTGCTAATTATTAGGGAGATGCAAATCAAGACCACAAGGAAGTATCATTTCACACCAATAAGAATGGCTGCCATTAAGCAAACAGAACTACAAATGCTGGAAAGGATGTTGAGAAATTGGAACTCTTATTCATTGCTGGTGGGACTGTATAATGGTTCAGCCACTCTGGAAGACAGTTTGGTGGTTCATCAGAAAACTAGGTATTGAGTTACCCTACAATCCAGCAATTTCACTTCTCAGTGTTTACCCAGAGTATCTGAAAGCAGTGACGCAGATATTTGCGCACCGATGTTCATAGCGGCACTGTTCACAATTGCCAAGAGATGGAAGCAATCTAAATGCCCTACATCAGATGAGAGGATAAATAAACTGTGGTACATACGTATGATGAAATACTATGCAGCAGAGAGAAAGAACAAGGTATGACGCATATGACAACATAGATGACCCTTGCGAGTACAATGTTGAGTGAAATATGTCAGATACAAAAGGAGAGATATTGTAAGATAACACTAATATGAGCTCTGTAAAAAAAAAAAAAACACATAAAACTAGTGTCTTATATTGTAGAATATACGGGACCCAGAGATAGATGGCAACTGGCGAAGGGGTAACGATAATCTAATAAGAATAAATAAGTATTGAGGGTAATCTCAGTGATATGAGAATGCTCAGGAAGTACTATGGTTTGGTAATTTTCTTGGGACATGATAGGAGCATACTGGAAGCAATGCAGTTATTTTAGGATATATGTTGTCCTTATTCCTTTGTTTTGTTTTGTTTGAAATTTTTTTAAATTTTTTGATAAAAAGTTTTTTAAAAAAGAGACAAAGGGTATAAGTGATGAGAAAACAGCAAAAATTGGTGGCACAGTATGCTATTGAAGCTAAAGTAGTCTCAATTCAAACTAGATTGCTACAAATTTAGGATGTTAATTGTAATCCCTAAGGTAATCAGTAAGATAACATCTTAAAATAGACACAAAGAAAATGGGAAAAGAATCAAAATAACACAGTACAAAAAAAAAACAACACAAAAGAGGGGAGTATTGGAGGAAAGGAATAACACAAAAGGTATAGGATATGCAGAAAACAGTAAAATAGAAGAAGTCCTCCTTATCAATAATCACTTTAAATATAAATGGATTAAACTCTCCAATTAAAAGGATGAACATGGCAGGATTTTTTAAAAAAACTAATCGAATTATCTGTCTAAAAGTGACACATTTTAGCTTTTCACTTGAAATGGAAAGGGTGGAAAAAAACGTTACATGCAAATAGTAACCAAAGGAGATCTAGGGTGGCTATACTAATATCAGACAAAATAGACTCTAAGTCAGAATTGTTACAAGAGACAAAGAAGAACATTAAATATTGATTTAAAAAAAAAGGATCAATCCATCAAGAAGATATAAAAATTATAAACATATAGGCACCTAAAAAAGAGACCCAAAATATATGAAGCAAACACTGACAACACTGAAGTGAGTAACAGACAGTTCTACGGTAATAATTGGAGACTTCAGTACCCCACTTTCAACAACTACACAGAAAATCAATAAGGAAATAGGAGACCTAAACAATGTTATAAACCAACAAGACCTAACTGACACACACACAAACACATATATATATAAACTCAACCAATAATAGGAGAATACACATTGTTCTCAAGTGCATATGAAACATTCTCCAATAGACCATATTTTCAGGTCACAAATCAAGTCTCAGTAAATTTTAAAAGACTGAAATCATACTATGTATATTCTCTGACCACAATGAAGTTACAAATCACTAACAGAATGAAAATTGGAAAATTCACAGTTATGTAGAAATTAAATAACACACTCTCAAATAACCAATGGGTCAAAGAAGAAATCGTAAAGGTTATTAAAAAATACTTAGAGACAAATTGAAATGAAAACACAATATACCAAAAACTTACAATATGCAGTGAAAACAGTGCTCAGAGGCAAATTTATAGCTGTAAAATCTACATTAAAAAAGCAAGAAAGACCTCAATTCAATAATATAACTTTATACCTTAAGGAACTAGAAAAAGAAGAAAAATTATAAAGCTAGCAGAAGGAAGCAATAAAGATCAGAGCAGAGCTAAATGAAATAGAGAACAAAAAAGCAAACGATACTCAATGAAATAAAAAAGAAGGTTCTTTGGAAAGGTCAATAAAATTGACAAACCTTTAGCTAGACTGACACAACATAAAAGAGAGAAGACAAAAAAAAACTAAAATCAGAAATAAAAATTACTATTGACTTAACAGAAACAAAAGATTATAGGAGAATATTATGAACTATATGTCAACAAAATGGACAAACTCCTAGAGACACACAAATTACCAAAACTGACTCAGGCAGAAACAGAAAATCTGAACATACCTACAACAGAGAGATTGAATCAGTAATCAAAAACCTCCCAATAAACACAAATCCAGGACCAGATGCCTTCACTGGTGAATATGACCAACATTCAAAGAAGAATTAACACCAATCCTTCTTAACCTCTTCCAAAAAATAGAAGAGAACACTCCTTGCAGTAATATACACTGCATCAATAGAACGAAAGGGGAAAAAACAAAATCATTTCAATGCAGAAAAGGCATTTGATAAAATCCAACACCTTTCATGAAAAAACACGAAGGAAACTAGGCATAGAAGGAACTTCCTCAACATGATATAGGGCATTTATAACAAACTCATATACAGCCATACACAACATTGAAAGAGTGAAAGCATTTCCCTCAAGGTCAGGAACAAGACAGCCTGCTTTCACCACTACTATTCAATGCAAGAACCAGATCAATTAGGGAAGATAATAATAAATGAAATAAAACAAAATAAAAGGTATCCAAAGTAGAAAGGAAGTAAAATCTCTACCCAAAGATGATATGATCCTATATCCAGAAAATTCCAGAGTTCACAAAAAAACTACTAAAACAAATTCATTCAGCAAATTTGCTAGGTACATTGTCAACACACAAAAATCAGTTGCTTCACTATGAACAATCAAAAAGTAAATTAACAAAACATTTCAATTTACAATATTATTCAAAAGGATAAAATACAAAGAAATAAATTTAACCAAGGAAGTGAAAGACATGTACACAGAAAAACTACAAAACACTGCTGAAAGAAATTAAGGAAAACCTAAATAAATGGAAAGACATCCTCTATACTTTAATTGGAAGATTTAATGTTAAGATGGCAACACTATCAAAAGTACTCTATAGATTCAATGCAATTCGAATCAAATTTCAGTGGTCTCTTTAGCAGAAATGGAAAAGCCAATCTTCAAATTCATATAGAATAGCAACGGGCAAAAACAGCCAAAACAATAATGAAAAAAGAAGAACAAAGTAAGAGGACTCACACTTTCTAATTTCAAAACTTCAAAGCTACAGTAATCAAAACAATGTGGAAATGGCATAATGCTAGGCATATGGATCAATGGAAGAGAATTTAAGAATCAGAAATAACCCCACATATTTATGGCCAATCGATTTGACAAGTGTCAAGATCATTCAACAGAGACACCATAGTGTCTTTAACAAATGGTGCTGGAAAACCTGGATAACCACATGCAAAAGAATGAATCTGGATCCCTACTTCACAAACATATACAACATTTAACTCAAAATGGATCAATGACACAAATGTAAGAGCTAAAACCATAAGCTTCTTAAATAAAACATAAAAGTAAATCTTCATGAACTTGGATTTGGCAATGGATTCTTAAATATGACTAAATGCATAAACAGAAGAAAAAATAGATAAATTGAACTTAATCAAAATTAAAAATGTTTGCACATCAAAGACTACTATCAAGAAAATAAAAAGGCCAGCTACAGGAGCAGGAGAAAATATTTGCAAATCATGTATCTGGTAATGGTTTAATATCCAGAATTTATAAAGAATTCCTACAACTCAGCAACAAAAAAAAGACAAACAACCTAACTTAAAAATGGGCAAAGTAGAGGAGAAAGAAGATGGTAGCATAGAAAAGAGTGGAAGTTAGGTAGTCCCCCTGGAACAACTAATAAACAACCAGGAACAACTAGCAAATAATCTGGAATAACTGCTGGGGGACAACGGTGACTGTCCACACATCATACACCAACCTGGATTGGAAGGAATGCCGGAGATCGCAGCATAAAATCTGTAAGAAAAGACTGCAGACGCGAGCCTGGAGCCCCCTCCCCCCATGGCAGCCAGAACTGCAAAACCTCACTGTGATAGAGAGCAGTACTCTCTGTATAAGCGAATATACCTCAGTCCAGCTCCAACTGGGGTTCTGATTAACAAACATGGACTGCTCGATACAAGCTACAAATCCCCAACAAGCAGACAGAGGCTTTTAGTGATGACTGACCTTAAAGAGCCGGAGGACTTCCCTGTGCCGGGAGCGGGGAGCCCAGAGGACCAGGTGCTGTCTCTGGCTGGCGGGTGAAGCTGGGGGGACTGTGGACTGGTCCTGAAGAGGGGCTTTCTGTCCCTTTTCCTCTCTCTCAAACTGGGTGGCTCAGTGGAGAAAGTCACAGTCATTTTCAGTTCACAGCTCTTTGATCCATACAAGGATGGAGACAGAAGAGTCAGAGACAAAGAACCTATTTAAATGCTGATGATCACTCCCTAGGGGGTGTACCTTCCCTAAAAGGAAGGAGGCAGTGCCCAGCCCTACAACCTGCCTCGCATTCAGAACCAGACCCCAGAACCTGGGGAAAAACAGCCAAAACAGAAACTAAGGACTAAGGGAGCCACACCTCCTTACACCAGTCAGGAGCAATAGGCTGACAGGTGCCACCTGCTGGGCAGATTCAGAAAAGCACAGCAACTTGAGGCCTCACAGGGTGTGTCAATCTTCTAAAACACATCCTCATGAAAACCTGATACTGAATATTGCCCCCTTCCGAGAACTGAGCCCGTTCTGGTCCGGGAATACCTGATTGGGGTAACCAGATGCCTCAACAAGAGGAAACCAGATGCCTACACAACAGAAAACTACAACCTACACTAAGAAAAACAAAGCTATGGCCCATTCAAAGGAACAAACTTACAGTTCAACTGAGATACAGGGATTGAAACAACTACTGCTAAATCAATTCAAAAAGTTTAGGGAAGATATGGCAAAAGACATGAAGCGTATAATGAAAACACTGGGCGAATATAAGGTAGAAATTGAAAGTTCGAAAAAACTGGCAGAATCTATGGAAATGAAAGGCACAACACAAGAAATGAAAGACACAATGGAGACATACAACGGCAGATTTCAAGAGGCAGAAGGAAACACTCAGGAACTGGAGAACAAGACACTCTGGGAATTGAATGACAGCATGAAACACATGAACATATGTGTCATGGGTGTCCCAGAAGGAGAAGAGAAAGGAAAAGGGACAGAAGCAATAATAGAAGAAATAATCAATGAAAATTTCCCATCTTTTATGAAAGACATAAAATTACAGATCCAAGAAGCGCAGCATACCCCAAACAGAATAGATCTGAATAGGCCTATGCCAAGACACTTAATAATCAGAGTATCAAATGTCAAAGACAAAGAGAGAATCATGAAAGCAGCAAGAGAAAAGTGATCCATCACTACAAAGAAAGCTTGATAAGACTATGTTCTCAGTAGAAACCACGGAGGCAAGCAGGAAGTAGTGTGATATATTTAAGATACTGAAAGAGAAAAACCACCAATAATCCTATATAGGGCAAAACTGTCCTTCAAATATGAAGGAGCCTTTAAAACATTCTCTGACAAACAGACAATATGAGAGTTTGTGAGCAAGATACCTGCTCTATAGGAAATACTAAAGGGAGCACTGCAGACAGATAAGAAAAGACAGAAGAGAGAGGTTTGGAACACAATTTTGGGTGATGGTAGCACAGCAAAGTAAGTACACTGAACAAAGATGACTATGAATATGGTTGAACAAGGGAGGTTAGGAACATGTGGGACACTAGAACAAAAGAGGAAAGATAAAGACTGGGACTGTATAACTCAGTGAAACCTAGGGTGCTCAACAATTGTGATAAAATGCATAAATTGTTTCTACATGAGGGAGAACAAATGAATGTCAACCTTGCAAGGTGTTAACAATAGGGTGGGATAGGGGGAAAATACAATCAATGCAAACTAGAGACTGTAATTAACAGAAACATTGTATTATGCTTCCTTTAATGTAACAAAGGCAATATACCAAAGCAAAATGCATATAAGAGGGGGACATAAGGGAAGATGTTGTCTGACTCTTTTACTGTACTTCAGTTTAATTCTATTTTTCCTTTTGTTGCTTCCTGTCATGTTTCTTCTTCTCTTTCTTTTTTCTTTTTCTTGTGTCTCTCTACCTTCTTTGACTCTTCCTCCTTCTTTGTGGAAGAAATGGAGATGCCCTTATATAGACAGTGGTGAGGGTAGTGAATACATAAATACATGGCTATATAGGGAATGATCAATTATTACTTAGGACAGAATGTATGGGGTGTGAACAAAACTGTCTTAAAAAAAACGGGCTGATGAAGAAACCTTGAGGACACTATATTGAGTGAAATAAGTCAGACATATAAGGACAAATATAGTATGGTCCCACTGACATGAACTAATCATAATATGTAAACTCATAGACATGAAATATAAGTTACCAGGATATAGAACAAGGCTAAAGAATGGGGAGCAGTTACTTTATTATGAGCAGAATGTTCAACTAGGTTGAATTAAAGTGTCTGAAAATGGACAGAGGTGATGGTAGCATGTTATGAGAATAACTAACAGTGCTGAAAGGTGTGTTAATATGGTGGAAAGGGGAAGCTCAGAGTGACATAGGTCACCAGAAGGAAAGTTGGAGGTTAAAAGATGGGAATGTATAAAACAGTGAATCCTGTGGTGGGCAATGTCCGTGATCAACTATACAAATATTAGAAATCTCTTTCATGAACTAGAACAAACGTATGACACTATAACCAGAAGTTAATAATAGAGGGGCATATAGGAAGGAAAGTATACCTATTGCAAACTATATACTACAGTTAGTAGTATTTTAACATTCTTTCATCAACAGTAGCAAATTTATAATACCAATACTATAAGTCAGTAATGGAAGGGGGGTGGTTAAGGGTATGGGAGGATTTGAATTTCCTTTTTTTTTTTTTTTCCGGCCTTTATTTCTTTTCTGGAGTAACGAAAATGTTCTAAAAATTCAAAAAAAAACAAACAAAAGAGGTGATGGAAGCACAACTGTATGATGGTACCAGGGGCACTGATTGTCCACTCTGGATCTCTGGATAACTGAATGGAATGTGAACAATCTCAATAAAAGAAGAAAAGGGGCTAAGGACTTGAATAGAAATGTTTCAGAGAAGACTGGCCAACAAGCACATGAAAAGGTGCTTGTGCTGGTTTGAGTGTATTGTGTCCCCCAAATGCCATTATTTTTGTGGTCTTGTGGGGGCAGAAATTTTGGTGCTGGTTAGATTTGCTTGGAATGTGCCACACCCAGCTGTGGGTGATAATTTTGATGAGATGTTCCCATCGAGGTGTGGCCCCGCCCATTCAGGGTGGGCCTTTATCGGTGGAGCCATATAAATGAGCTGACTCGGGGCGGGGGGGGGGGGGAGGAAACTGAGTGCAGCTGGGAGTGATGTTTTGAAGAGGAGCAGGCTTGCTAGAGAGGAACATCCTGGGAGAAAGCTGTTTTGAGGCAGGAGCTTTGGAGCAGACGCCAGCTGCCTTCCTAGCTAACAGAGGTTTTCCGGATGCCATTGGCCATTCTCCGGTGAAGGTACCCAATTGCTGAGATGTTACCTTGGACGCTTTGTGGCCTTAAGACTGTAACTGTGTAGTGAAATAAACTCCTGTTTTATAAAAGCCTATCCATCTCTGGTGTTTTGCATTCTGCAGCATTAGCAAACTAGGACAGTGCTCAACATCTTTAGTGATTAGGGAATGCAAATCAAAACCACAATGAACAATTTCCAAGGAAGCTGGAGAGTACAGAGCTCCAGGACTCAGTCCTCCTACCAAAACAACTATTAAACAGGCAGTAACTGTCTGAAACAAGTATTTTGAAACTTCAGAGGCCAGAAGAATACTGGGCAGCATCCAGGGAAGGGCGGGAAGAAGAAGCAGATAAATTACAGTAATGAACTGTAAATTGCTCTTTCCGTGTGGCAGTTAGTGGTGCCCACCCCCCACTAAGAGTCCAATCCCTAACTAGCTGCTAGTGACAGAAAGGGCCTTAAAAATCCTCTTCCCCAAGAACATGGATGGCCAAAGCCAATCAACAATTACTTCTTTTGATCAGCAAATTTGGATCACTGGGTCCTGACTCTGAGGACAGATATTGTTTCAACCCGCCTCAGATAAAGGCAATGGCAGCCAACGTTTCAAACTTCCCTGGACAGGGGCAGAGGCAGTGGAGATTTAAAGAAGCAGCGCTTGCTCAGAGGTACAGGGAACAGTTAACTCACTGTCTACATTTACTAGGCAGGCCAAAAAAGCTCAGCTTCAGCGAGCCCTCAGAGAAGATTCTGGAGCCCTTCCTGGACATTTTGGAGTTTATCTGCACCCCCTTTGTGGGCCCCTGGCCCTGACTTGGGAAAGTCCACTCTGGGGTGACTCCCAGAACTTGCCCTCCAGGCAAAAACAGCTTGAGACAACAAAAGGAGTGTAAAAAACTATATAGGCAGACAGCCTGGAACAAAGGCGTACTGGTATCAAATACCCAGCTGAGGGAGGGCTGTCTCCTGGGAAACAGGGGACAACGAAACTCCTGTGAACAGGGGAACTCCAAAGCAACTAGCAAGCAAAAGCCCAGGACAAGAAAGTGGTCCAAAGAAACAAGGAAAATCCAGCACACTACATTCACAGACCTTTCTGACAGAAGGGCTGAAGCTCAAAAGAAAATCTCTGTCTTATTACCAGCTGGTTACAAACCAAGAAACAATCATCCCAGGGAGTAAATCCCAGAATTAACATTTTAAAATATTAAAGTGTACAGTGTGCAACAAAAGACAAAGAAAGAAAGACAAAATGATGGCCTATGCAAAGAAAGAAGATAAAAATACAGAAAACATCAATGAAGAAAAAGAGAACATGGACATACTGAACAAAGCTTTTAAAAATATGATCTTAAAAATGCTCAAGGAAATGAAGGAAGTACAAAGAACTAAATGATATCAGGAAAACAACAAATGAACAATATAAGTCTGAGAGAGAGAAATCTTAAAAAGAAACCAAACAGAACTACTGGAGTTGAAGATCATAGTAACTGAAATTAAAAATACTCAGGAGGGTTTCAAGAACAGAAAAACTGGAGAAAGAACATCAAACTAATCACAAAACAAGCAGAAGGAAAGAAATAACAAAGATTAGAGAAGAAATTAATGAAATGGAAAACAAACAAACAAAAACAATGGAGAACCAATAAAACTAAAAGTTGGTTCGAGATTAAAAAAAAACAATTGACTAACCCTTAGCTAGACTGACAGAGGCAAAAAGGGAAATGTGGGGCAGGGGCGGCATTACCATGGACCCGGGAGAAATAAAAAAGACATTACTATGAACAACTGTATGCCAACAAACTAGACAACTTAGATGAAACGGAAAACTTCCTAGAAACACATGAACAACCTACACTGACTCGAGAAGCAATAGAAGATGTCAACAAACCAATCACAAGTAAAGAGTTTGAATTGGTTATCAAAAACCTACCAACAAAGAAAAGTCCAGAACCGGATGGCTTCACAGGTGAATTTTACCAAGCTTTCCAAAAAAAATTAATACCATTCCTGCTCAAACTCTTCCAAAAAATTGAAGAAGAGGGCACACTACCTAACTAGTTCTATGACGCCAAAAACATCACCCTAATAGCAAAGCCAAATAAAGATACTACAAGGAAAAACATCAGACCAATCTCCCTAATGAATATAGATGCAAAAATCCTCAGCAAAAACTTCCAAATTGAATCCAACAGCATATTAAAAGAATTATACACCATGGCCAAGTGGGTTTTACTCCAGGTTTGCAAGGGTGGTTCAATACAAGAAAATCAATTAATGTAGAACATCACATTAACAAATCGAAGGGGGGAAAACCACATGATTATCTTGATAGATGCAGAAAAGGCATCTGACAAAATCCAGCATCCTTTCATGATAAAAACACTTCAAAAAGTAGGAATCAAAGCAAACTTCTTCAACATGATAAAAGGCATACATGAAAAATCCACAGCTAGGTTTGCTGAGTTATGTTAGCTATGTTTGCTATGTTAGCTGAGTTTCATACTCAATGGTGAAAGACTGAAAGCTTTCTCTCTAAGACTGAGAACAAGACAAGGATGCCCACTGTCACCACTGTTATTCACACTGTGCTAGAAGTTCTAGCTAAAGCAATTAAGCAAGAAAAAGAAATCAAATAAAATGCATACAAGTTGGAAAGGAAGAAGTAAAACTGTCACTATTTGCAGATGACAAGATTCTATATTTAGAAAATCCTGAAAAAATGACAAAGCCACTAGCAATGGTATAAAATATCTGGAATAAACTCAACCAAGGATGTAAACGACTTGTACACAGAATATAAAACACTGCTAAAAAAAATCAAAGATGACCCAAATAAATGGAAAGACATTCTGTGTTCATGGATTAGAAGACTAAATGTAAATGTCATTAGGATATCAATTCTACCCAAATTGATCTACAGATTCAATGCAATACCAATCAAAATTCCAACACACTACTTTGCAGAAATGGAAAAGCTAATTATCAATTTTATTTGGAAGAGTAAGGGGCCTCAAATAGTCAAAAACATCTTGAAAAAGAAGAATGAAGTGAGAGGTATCATGCTTCCTGACTTTAAAGCATATTATAAAGTCACACTGGTCAAAATAGCATTGTACTGGCATAAAGATATGCATATTAATCAACAGAATTGAACTGAGAATTCAGAAATAGACCCTCACATATCTATGGTCAATTGATTTTTGACAAGGCTCCCAAATCCACTCAACTGGGACAGAACAGTCTCTTTAATAAATGGTGATGGGAGAACTGGATATATCCATTACCAAAAGAATGCAAGAGGACTCCTATCTCACACCCTATACAAAAATTAACTCAAAATGGATAAAATACCTAAATATAAGAACCAGTAACATAAAACTCCTAGAAGAAAATATAGGGAAACATCTTCAAGATCTAGTGATAGGCAGTAGTTTCTCAGATTTTACAACCAAAGCACAAGCAACAAAAGAGGGGAAAAAAAAAAAAAAAAACAGATGAATGGGAACTCCTCAAAACTGAATACTTCAGTGCTTCAAAGGACTTTGTCAAGCAGGTGAGAAGGCAATCGACTCAATAGGAAAAAAATATTTGGAAACCACGTATCTAATAAGGGTTTGATATCCAGAATATATATAAAAGTCCTACAACTCAACAATAAAAAGACAAACAACCCAATTAAAAAAATAGGCCAAAGACCTGAAGAGACATTTTTCCAAAGAAGAAATACAGATGGCTAAAAAGCACATGAAAAGATGCTCAGCTTCACTAGCTATCAGGGAAATGCAAATCAAAACCACAATAAAATACCATCTCATATCTACTAGAATGGCCACTATTAAACAAACAGGAAACTACAAGTGTTGGGAGGATGCAGAGAAACTAGAAAATAAGTCAGACACAAAAGTCAAATATTGTATGACCTCACTGATATGAACTAATTATAATATACAAACTCAGAAACATAAAATATAGTATATAGCTTACCAGGATATAGCATGTGGTTAAAGAATGGAGAGTGGTTGCTTAATATGTGCAGAATGTTTAGGTTGAACTTAAATGTTAGGAAATGGATAGAGGTGACAGTAACACATTAATTGAGAATGATCAACATTACTGAATGGTGTGTGAAGGGGGAGAAAGGGGAAGTTTAGAGTCATGTGTGTCACCAGAAGGAAAGCTGGAGGTTAAAACATGAGAATCTATAACACAGTGAACTGAGTGGTGGACAATGTCTGTGATTAATTGTACAAACACAAAAAAGTTCTTTCGTGAACTAGAACAGATGTACAACACTATTACAAGGAGTTAGTATATATATATATATATATATATATATATACACACACACACACACGTGTGTGTGTATATACATATGGGGAAAATAGTTCCTATTGCCACCTGTGGACTACAATTAACAGTAATATTGTAGTATTCTTTCATCAACAGTAACAAATGTACCACACCAATACTATGGGTCAATAAAAGGGATGGTAAAGGGTACTGAAGGATTTGGGTTTTCTTTTTTATTTTTATTTCTTTTCTGGAGTAATGATAAAGTCCTAAAATCGATCATGGGGATGTAAGCACAACTAGTGATGATACTCTGAGCCAGTGATTGTATACTTCAGATGGTTTGTATGGTGTGTGAATATATCTCAATAAAGTTGCATAAAAAAAAAACAAAAAACCCACAACTATGTAACAATCATTTTCATCCCATTGTACTGCACTAGAAAAACACAGACAATCTAGATTCAAATTCAGTTCTGTCGCCTACCAGCAAGTTACTCAACCTCTCTACGCCATGATTTCCTCATTTGTAAAACAGATATAAAAGGCTGTAAGAATTAAACGAACACCTATATACAAATGCAAACATGCTTAAGACAGCGTGTAGCTTGTAGTTATCATTTGGTAAGTGTTATCTAGTATTACCATTATTGTTATGTCAAATTTGAGTAGATGACATAAAAAACACTCAGTCAATGCTTCATACATTAAATGTCAAAGTAGCTTTCTTACCCCTCATGTAAAAAACTTTTCCTTTCTAACAAGTAAGGTATCAGGGCGTAGGGGATAAAGTATAAGAGGGTTTATCGGGATTAACTCAGAAACTTTTTCAAAATATAGATACCACAAACCCACATACTGAATTAGAAACCATGAGGGTATGCAAGAAAGCATGTACATTCTGACAAAGCACTCCATAAGACTGAAATATATGTATTGTTACTTCACCCAACCTACCTCCCACTTAAACCCAGTTCTGATGACATTATTGCGCAATGGCAATTAATGGAATGCAATGTGGTGAAATACAGCACATATTTTAAAATATATTTCTTGGCGTTTCTATTTGTTTTCTGTAGATCAGGGGTTAGCATACTATGGCTGTGGGCCAAAATCAACCATTGACTCACTTACAAATAAAGTTTTATTGGAACACAATCATGCCCATTTGTTTGCATACTATTTATGGCTGCTTTTACAAAACCACAGAGTTGAGTAGCTGCTACAGAAACCACATGGCCCACAAACTAGAAAATACTAGAAAATATTTTCTATTTGGCTCTTTACATAAGTTAGCCAAATAGAATGCTATGCAGTAACCCAGCAAACATTTATTGTGAAGAATAACTGAATTCAATGTGATTACAACATCTCTTCTGGTATATAAAAGACTAGAAGGCTGGAAACAAAGTAAATAAACAGCTTCACATATGAGTGTAGTAAACAGAAATAAATAGTTTTCCAGCCCAGCAACACTTCTTGAAGGAAACTGTTCCTCCTCCCACTCCAACCAAGTGATCCTGGCCAATTACAATGCTCTACCCCATGGTCAAAGGAGTGGGCAAGCCCATATCCTAAATCAGGGCAATCAGAGTACTTCCCTGAAGTTTTTCAATGTGGAACAGGAAAGCTATAAATTTTCTCCCCGATGGTTAGCTGAGATTTGAAATATAAATCAAGAAAATGTTAGCATCCATGTCCCCACTATGTGGAAGAAAGAAGCTGCTCTGCAGTAAGAGAAAATGAAGCTGAAAGGCAGCAAAAGGAGAGATAAGAAAGTCTTAGAGACATTCTCAGCTCAGGTTCCAGTTGCGTTTGAGTCCATCCTGAATTTGGTTTATCCCTTTTTTGCCCAAAGTAAATTTCAACAGGGTTTCTGACATTTGCAACCAAAGAATTCTAACACACAACTTCTGTATTCGGCTCAGAGAAGGGCTCATTTTTTTCCCACAAGTGTAGGGACAGTTTTTTCCCAACCTTGAATAGACATGGTCAACTCATTAATTCCTTAAAAAATTAATAAATGCTCATAATCAGAAAAATTGTTTTTAAAAACTAAACAAGGGTATAGCATAGCAACATTTCAAGCAGAAGTTATTTTACACTGTTTTCCTAGTATAAAGCAATTGAGAAAAACACAACCTATTTGATATAAATACAAAAAAAAAGTTCAGGCATATTTAGCCCAATCATTTCTTTAACAACAATCCTTGATAATCAGAATAATAATCCTGAGACACTACAATATACTGATTTAGCAAAGAAAGATTTTATAATATTTTCTATGTATTGACCCTAGAAAGTAGAGCAATTCATTTGGCAACTTTTCAATAAAGATTGAAACAAAAATCAAAAGGAATTCTGTTTAACCCTCTATAACTCAGGAAATTAAGTTCTTCACAATATCTCCTTCACAGAAGGCTGAGGTTTCACTCTACATTCAAATTAACTGCCTGTAGCTCTGCTTTAAGGAAATTTCTTAAGAAGATATTATCCTATGACTGGATAATTATTACACTTGGTTAAAATCTTATTTCTATATTTCATGAATATAATATTGCCTCAAATCTCAATTTTTCAAAGTCTAAAATATCTTACAATTTATCTTTAATTATCCAACTGTAATAAAATCCAATCATAAATACTAGAATCAAATGATGCTCTGACAGAGAGATTTTACATGACCCTGATAGTGAAATAAGACCTGTTCAGAGCACGTGGTTATTGGGGGTTCAAGTAATAACGTACTACATTCAATACACCTTAACTGTTCAATCCTGTTTACCCTAACATACCCTCAGGATACTCTCTACAGGAAAGGAGGTTCACAATGCATTTTTTAAAAATACACACACACATACATTCACACACATACTCACTCTCATCTATTTTAAAGGATCTGAAGACCTACAGTTAATCTATTGTTATTTTACAATGCATTGTTTTGTATTCCTCATTATTTTGTGGTCTAGCAAAGGGTCAAGACTATACTGACATGCTTAATAAACACTTCCCATAGCTGTTGGTTTTAAGGTCTTATTTAGAAAATTAATGTATCAAAGCACACATCTTTAAGAAAATCAAATATTGCAAAAAAAGGACTTATAATAAAGAGTCCTCTGCCCATTCTCTCCTCAATCCCCAAAGGCAAGCAATTTTAATTGTTTTAGCTACTCAGTCAGTTGCCTCCCTATATAATACATGTATACTACTTTGTCTTGACTTATCAATTTGAGGTATTACTGACTTCTTACCATAACAACATTAATGGCTAACATTTATTGCCTTTACTATGTGCCAGGTACATAGATTTACTTGTATCACCTCATTTAAATCTCACAACAACCTCATGATGTAAGTACTATTATATCCTCACTTGGTTTGGAAAATGGGGACAAAGAATGTTAAATAACTTGCCCAGAGTCACACAGCTATTAAGTGACAGAACTGGGATTTGAACTCAAGGAGGCTAATACAAGAGCTCACACATTTAACCTATAAACTCTTTTATCCACCCACTCCACAATTCACCCTTAATACTTTTGGGTTGGTTCTTAGATTAAATAAAATGAACACGTAAAATGACACCAAGTCAAAATAAGAATATAGCATTTCTCAAAACCAAATACAATTTTTTAGTCCTTATAGGTAAGTAATTTTCAACCTTGGCTTTGACACAATCTATGAGGTCATCAATTAGTCACATTTTCATTTTATATATATATTGACCCAGTAGTCAATACACTTAAAGTATAGTATTTTAAAATCTAAATCTAATCATATGAACTTAAGCATTTCTGCTGAATAAGAAAGTCATCAGCTCCAAAAAACTGCAGAAAGATATACTCCGAAGGGAAAGAATATGCAAAGGAAGAAAGACAATTTTCAAAGTAACTTTCTGCTTTCTGGAAAGCAAATAAGTTAATTTATATATGTGTATACATGTATTTCTCTATTCAATAGGGCGAAAAAGAATCATGGAAAAAGGCAAAATCACTTTCACTAAGGAAAAGCTTTAGAAAGTAGGAGATTTTATAAAATCTGTGGCAAGAAAAGACTTAATTATTCTTTAGTTTAATATTCTAAATATAAAAAACGTGAGAAACTAGAGAAAAAGCAGGAACAGAAGTTTTGAAATTGAGAAAAAAAAGGAAGAAAGCAAGAGAGATGAAAATCCTAGATAATCCAGGCAATCCCATTCAAAACAAAGTCAGATCTTTCTGTAACAGAGAGCCCCTATATTACTCTGGCAGAAGTGGGTATTGTGGTCTCATTCTACGAAAGAACTGAAAACGCTTACTGAGGATGTATTAGAGGATGAAACGGAAGACTGGAGCTAGCAAGTCAGCTGGACCTGAGAACAACATATGGTCTCTGTCCCTCTACTGAAGCCTTTCTTCTAACCATTCTAAAATGACAGGGATCTAACGAGGCTTACAGGCTACACTACTCAATTCAGCACTTATGTGGACACTGTCAAGTATTTCACATGCGTATATATTCCTCCTAACTACATCATTAACCTTTGGAAAGCTGGGGCTATCCTATTTATTTTCATCCATATTAATCTAGCATAGTGTTCAAGACTGAGTATGAAAAACCACAACTTACAATCAGAACATCAGAATTCGAAGAAATCTTAGAGATCATTTAGTCTAAACTCTAATTTAAAAGCAAAGAAACAGAATGAGTAAAATGACCACAAGCTCAAGGTCACAGATTTGGGATTAGCTCCCTAATCCCCTGATTTTCAGTTTTGTTTTTTCACTCTAATTTCCTCTACTACAATAGAATGAATAATCACCTATTTCATCAGGAAATAAAATTACAGCAGCCTCCCTTTCAGTATTCACTATATGCCAGGGCAAGGTTACATTTGGTAGGCAGTCTGTGTCCTAAATTGTGACCACTACTTTATAAAACATTCTTTCTTAATACTCAAAATAGCTCACAATAACTCTAAGAGGTAAGTACTATTAACCTAAATGAGGAAGTGTAACTTGACCATGATGACAATAAGTGGGAGAACCCAAATTCAAATACAGTTAGTTTGTCACCAGAGCCTTGGCTCTTAACTAACATCTTATGTCGCCTCTCACTGAATTTACCACAAAAATCCTGAACACTCACATAGAGCCCAGCACAACGTGTGACCCAATACACAAATAATAATAAACAATAACAATTTTTTAAATGTTTAAACAACTGACTAAAGGAATGAATTACTTAACTAATTAAAAAGTAAGGTTCTCTTATACCAAATACCTCTTAAAAAAAAAGGATTCATTGTTCAACTAATTATTTAATCCTCTAAGAGAGGTTTTAATAGTGAACATACTAAAGGGATATTTGTGTAATGGTTAATTTCTTTATCCTACAAATAATTCATCTGTTCAAAAAACAGTGAGAAACTATTTTCTGTGACCAATATGCTATTAAATCTGAAGATAAAAAGTAAAACATGCTCCTGCTTATCTTTAAGAACCTATTCCACTAAATTAAAACCCACACAAAATTCTAAACCTCTCAGAAAAACTGAAATAAAGGCACAACACCTGCCTCCTTCCTCTGGTACAGGAAAAATAAATAACATTAACCGAATACCCACAATGTACTAGTTCTTGAACCTCAACATACAGTCTCACCTAATTCCTTAGTACAGCCCATTTTCTGCTGAACAAATTAAGAAAGAGATTAAAGTCACTTAGCTAATTACTGCAAATCCAGAATTGGAACCCAAGTCTGTTGACCCAAAGTCTATGTTCTCCCTAAAATTGGGTTAAAAGTACTATTATTTCATTTGCTCACCAAGACAGAGAATGGGTTTCTTTTCAAGAGGCTGGAAACACTGATCATTTTAACCAAAAAAATAATAACTCTCATTTAATTACTCTCAGGTAAATATTATTATCCCATTATTATAAATGACAAAATTAGAACTCAGAGAAGTAGCTTGCCCAAGAACATGCTGCTAGGAAGTAGTATAACTATACCAGGTCTGTATTAGGTGTTAATGCAACACTAACCATTGGAAAAAAATGGAGAAAGACCTCAACCCATGTATTTAGGAGCTTAAGACCCAAAATATCTGAACTAACCAGACCTAGTGTTTGTAGAGTAAAAAGGAATGGTAACTATCAGTCATTCCAACTACCACTTTTAAAGAAAAGAGGAGAAATATTCTAGTAATATTATATTTATTAACTGGCAACTTGAAAATTGGTCTCTAAAGTTCAAGCCTCCTGGCCATTAGAAATACCAAGCAATCCATTGCTTTGTTACAAGTTAAAATTATTCTTAAAGTAACAATTAACTTCCTATTTCACAAAGCAAAAGTTTATGTACCTTAAAATATGGAGAATAAACCCTTAAGAATTTGAAATACTTTCTCAGGAAGCGATGAACAAATTCTTTAGCATCTTTTTCAAAACATCATATGGAAACTTACTTTGTCTACTTATTGACATATTTTTAGGGCTTAACTGTGGACCAAAAGAGAAATGTCTGCAATGCCAGTTCTGTAAATGTTAGTCCTCTGAGGGGGGGAAAAAAAGTTTAGCCTTACTATACAGTTCTGTTCGACATAAATCCAGAGTAGCCTTTATTACTGACACTGGCCAAGGTATATTCCTAGAGAACTGTCCCATCTGTTTCTGATAAACCAAAGTAACGAATGAGAGGATGAGTGAGCATTAGCATATAACATGGATAACTGCTTGTCTTTATTCATATTTTACTAAACAATGCCAGCCCACTACAAAACAAAATACAGAAATAAATGGAAAGATTCTAATGAAAAATCACCAGGTGGAGACTTCCATGTTCGTTCATCCCACAACACCGACTGTCTTCATCCCTCAATCTCATGAACAATCTGAGATCTTCAGGAAACTGCTGTTGCCCTATCCGCACACCACTGTGGGTCATTAAGATCCACAACACATCAAGAACTGTTCCCTGCCTGAATTAGCACTAGCGCAGCAATAAACTAAGAAGTAAACAAGGACAGAATGTGACTGATTCTGGAGCAGTGCACTGTTACTTACATGGGAAGATGTTGTGATGGGAAACGTGTTGCACGGTCCTCCCCTGGGTTCTAAAAAAAAATGGTACTTTGACAAGCTAATGTGAGTGTGGGGCTAGAATTCCCAAAAGTTTTTGTTTTTTTTTTTAACCTGTCTTTTGAATCACTTCTGGACAAATCTCAAAAGAGGACATCAGACCAAGGTGCCTATGGCTTAACCTGGAAGGACATCACTTTGTCCAAGAAACTATCTTCTCGCTTTACACTCACTCCACCACGGTTAAACTAGAAGAAAGGAGTAAGTACCCTTATTACCCTGGTCAAGGAAAAGAGAAATAAAAACCAGACGCGCTTCCTTCTCGCCCACGAGAGGATCGGAGCAGGACTAGGGGCTTAAGCTGTGGTTCCAAATGAGCACCAGGCCCCCGCTGTCTCTACACCCGCAAGCACCGCGGCAACAGGGCAGAACCATCAACATCTCCACCTCTATCCTCCGGGAACAGCCAGGGACTGCGTCCCAGAGCCCGCCCCGGCCGGCCGGCCCGCCCCGCTATCTCCTCCCCGTTATCCGCTCGCAGCTGCGCTCGGGCCTGGATTCGCCTCCCCGCCCTCCGCAACTTCAGCATGTTCCACTACCCTTCACACATAAGCCACAACCCTGCCCAAGTCCCGGGGAGAAATGTCGGGGGACACAGGACGAGGAATGCGCCTGGTGCGATACCTCACCTCGGGATGGAGAAGGGGCACGCAGCCTGCTTCAGAATCATACTCATCCGGGCCGTCCGCCATCTTGGTATTAAATCCCTCCTCCCGCTGCATGCCGGGAGAAAGCGTTTCACCCTCGCGGGGCTCGGGCAAAGCGGAGAAGGAGCGTGATCCCCACCGGAGGCTAAGCGGGCGTCTCCTCCGGCTTCCCCTCCCCCCGGTGACGCCCCCCCTGCCCCCTCCCTTCTCGGAGGGCGCGGGTACCGGCGCGCGTGCGTGCGTGCCGGTCCTGGGCGGGCGCGCGCTCTACTGCAGTGCGCCGGGGCGGACTGGTGGACAGCTGTAGGCGTGGGCCCCGCGGTTCGGGGGTGGGTACCCGACCTGAGGCAGATGTGCGCCTCTGGCCACCCGGTGGAGGTGGCTTCCGGGGGTGTCTGAGACGTTAACTTGGGAGACAGCCGGAGGCGCGGGTGAATACGGAGCTCCGAAGTCCCAGAGCCAAGGTCAGGAGCCCCAGCAGCCAAGTCAGCCCTCTACTCACGAGCTCGGTTCACCCGCCTCGGGAATCCCAGGACTCCTCCTCAGATACGGCGCGGAACATTCACCTGTCTACAGGGAGAAGTCTCTCATGCTTAAATCCACACCTGCAGCGCTGCTGAGAATTGGAGAAGTCACCAGGCAGCCTACGCCTCCGAGGGGCTCCCGGAAAAAAACAAGAATAAAGCTTGGGGCTTCCTCCCAGGGAAGTCTTTTTAAAATGATACCAACGTGCCTTCATTGGTCTTGAATTCACGGTAACCATTTAAAAAATTGATGCGCTTAAAGCCCACACCCCATCTGTTACATTTTAATATAACCCAGAAACTCAGAACTGAAGTCATTTGAACTGAATCCGCTGAAATGCGAGCCAGATAAAATGACTAAAGCCATTTTTCAAAAGGCTATTAGGGCTGTAGGAGTGGGGAGAATGTTTTCTTTCTCGGAGCTGATGGGACAATTTTAGACAGCATTTTTGTCCGTGTTTAGCTTTTAAAAATTGTACATCTAAACTGCTCAGAGGAAGCTTTGGAGACCATGAAACGTGATCTATTACAGATCCTAATACCAGTCTTTCATGTAAAAGCCATGTCAGCCCAAAACCAAATACAAGTCTACAGTCCGACAACATCAGACTTATTTACTAGTATTCAGTAGGCAGGGCACTCCAGAGGAAGAGTAGAATATAACGCTGGAAAAGGGAAGAGGAAGCTTTTGTAAAGTTTGGGTTCCCGCCAAAGAAGTCTGAGGAGGGTCTAGAGAGATTGAGGATTGTTCTGGACTGTATGGAGTTTCTGAGGTGGGATAAGGAAAAGGAGGGATTAAGGAGGTGTTGGGTGCTCTCATGAGGGGCCACCTGTTTAGTAATTGAGTATCACCTCAGTTAACTTTGCAGCTGGCTTTGTGTCTGTCCTAGCACAGCTACTCTTCTTTTTTCAGTCTGAGCTGATTTTCATTCTTTTGGTCAAGTACAGGTTTTGACTTTTTCATCCCTTATACAAAACTAGACAAGAGTCAGCATTCAGCCTTTGGAGCACCAAAATGCTTTCACACAAATGTTAATAGTGACAGAAGTAATTTTCACTTCAACGTTTCCATTTTTTATTTTGCCCCTCCTTACTCTTATGTCATCCATTTACTGAGAGTAAGGAGAAGGTGGGAGTAAAGAAAGGAAACTGAATGGAAAAGTTGGGAGATGGGATAAAGAAGGTATTGAATTGTAGAAGAGTTAAGAAAATAAGCACTGATAACAGAAGATAGTATTTAGAAGCACGGGGGCAGGGGTATGATGGGAGTATTCAGATAATGGAATGTGGTTCAGCTTCTGGTGATCTCAGATTTACAAAGTCCTGAATGGGTGGATCAAGGGTCAAATACGGCCAACAAAAATAGTTTCATTTAGCCCCTGTGGTAGTTTTCAAAAATACATTTTAATTAGGTACCAAGATTCAATATATCAGGAAAATTCACTTCAAAATCTAGATTTCTGGTTTATCTGGAGATCTGGGAGATAAAGATAAGATCTGGTTTATGGGAGATCTGACAACAGTTGACCTCCTTGCCCAGTTTCTCCTAGGCCTGTGGCCTGCTTTACTCCCCTTTCGTTATCTGCCTGTTTGTTGTGGACATTTTTATTTATGATTTCTGAGGAGTCTATAACTTAAACATAGAGAAAATACTGGAAGTAGCTGAAAAGAAGTTGAACTAGGACCCTAGTCAACTAGGGTCCATATCTGCCTTGCTCACTGCTATAAGACTGAAATAACGTTATTAAATTAAGAACTGCCTGAAAAGTAAAAAGAAAGAAACCAGGAGCAAGAGTAGCCATTCTTGGGAAAGCATGTTGAAGTTGAGGCTTAGACTGCATTTAATATGGGGCAAAGTGAGCCGTGTAGATATAATCAAGTCCATCTTAGTAATTATAAAGGTCTTATATAAACCTTACCTTTGAAATAATACATTCAGGAGACTGTAAGGCACAGCTGAGAAAGTAGACATGGCAAAGAAGTATAGATTTGCCAAAGAATGGTATACTGTTGTGACTGAACACAGCGTAGTGGCTGAAAGAGAATATGATACAAGGAGAAAATAGGCTTTGTTGGGAAAAACCTGTGAAGTGGATTTAGAAGCAGAGAGATTGGAAGGAATGGGGCAATGGTATAAATGTGGTTTCAAGTGTGACTTCACATGTGGACTACTGGAGCTAAAGACAACATTAGAGATCATCCAGCTCTTGTACAACTCCGTCATTTCACAGAGGCGGAAATGAAAGGTAGAGAATTTAAGAAACCTACTTAAAGTCCCACAGCTAGATGATAGCAGAACCATGTCTACAAGCCTCCTGACTTTTCCCCATTTACTATTCTTGGCTGTCTCCCATATTTCTTCTGTTGTAATTGTCTTAAATGAGTTATCATTTGGTTCATTTAATTATTTATTAAACATTTGTTCTATGTAAATACTAGAATTAGTTACCAGAGCATAGAGATAATTTTTAGGTTGCTGCTCATTATTGACCTAGCTAAATAATCTTGAGTAGTCATAGCACTTTGAACTCTAATCAATCCTATTTTCAAGTTGGTTAATTGTATGGTTTTCCTACAAACTATTTCTCAAATTTCTACATCAGAACTGTAGACTGTAGAACAGGATAAAATACTTACTTAGAACTGTGATGAGGCAAGGGGTTGTTATTTTAACAAAAAAAGAAGCAAGCTTATGTAACAATACTCTCATTTTATTTTAAGTGAGGATAAATTTTGTAATCATATTCTAAATAAATTATTGATGTAGATGAACTCAAACTGGAGAATTAAAAGAAATATGTGAAATTTGGCATGTGTGATAACTAGCCTCCAAGATGGCTCCCAGTAAGTATTGTCTCCTGATATTCATACCTTTGGTAGTGCCCTCCCACACTGAATAGGGCTGATCTGTATAACCAGTGAGATATTGTGGGAAAGCAGTGTGTGATTTTTCAGGCCGGGTCATAAAAGGCATCATGGCTTCCACATTGCTCTCTTTTGGATCACTGGCTCTGGAAGAAGCCAGCTTCTATACCATAAAGCCACCCAAACAAGGTCCTCATGGCCTCCTGCCAACAAGCAGAACTAACTTACCAGTGAATGTGAATGAATCACCTTCAAAGCACATCTTCCAGCTCTAGCTAAGCATTCAGATAACTGCAACCCCAACTAACATCTTGACTGCAAGTTCATGAGAGACCCTAAGATAATATCACCCAGGTAAACCACTCCTGGATTCCTGACCCAGTGATATTGTGTGAAATAATAAATGTTTTACTTTTGTAAGCCACTAAATTTTGGGACAATTTGTTACATAGCAATCGATAATTAATACAGTATGACCAGTCTGAAACACCTGAAATTGTTACAAAATCCTGTGTTTAGAACAATCCAGCAGGATAAAAACATTCAACCTAATTTAATAGAACTGAATTCTGTGACCTTAGGAAAACCTCACAAGCTTTCTGAGCTTCTGTTAACTCACCTTTAAAAGGGAGATAGTACTAGCATCTACATACTGGGCTTCATACGATGATTAAATGAGAGAATGCACATGAAACACTTAGAACAGTGACTGGCATGTAAAATGTGCACCAATCAGGGCCTCCACAGGAAATAAAATTCCTCCACATGGTTCAAAATGAAGAAGTGCTAGTGAAAGAACTATTTACAGTGATGTGGGTAGGGATGAGGGGACAAACAAGGGATGGTAGGCACCCAGAGACCAGCAATACCCACAAGGCTGACTCTTCAGCACAAGCAACAGTGTTTCAAAAGCTGACTGAGAACTGGAACTGTAGAAAAGGGACCACCAGGGAGGTGCTGTGATAAAGCTATTGACAATCTGATGCTTTGTCAAAGTAAGGGGGATTGGGAAGAAATTCTCAGACCTCTTCCTCCTCTTGCTCTCCCATCTCCTGCCAGTGCCTTCCCCATCTATGGGAAATAAATTATGTGAATTTTTTTTCATACATTCTTTCATATGTATGAATGCTTTTCCTTAACTTTTTCATTCATTATTCAGTCATTTAACAAATAATTATGGAATAACTACATGAGAAAGTAATATAATAAATATTATGTGTAACATTGGTATATAAATTTATTTTAAAGAATTTGAAAAATATGGGAAAGTACAAATAAGAAAATAGAAATTGCTTGTAATTCCACCTGCCAGAGATAATCACCACTAATATTTTGATGTATATACACTCCAGTCCTTTTTTTAATGCATTTTTTATTGTGAACTTTAACATATATACATAAAGATGATAATTTTCAAAGTACAATTTAACAAGTAGTTAGAGAGTGAATTTCAAACAGTGTCATGGGTCACAATTCTACAACTTCAGCTATTTCCATTATTGTTAAATATCTCATACAAAGAGAAAGGTGTTAACTTTTGAGGTACAGCTCAACAAGCAGTTATAAAGGTAATTTCAAAAATTGTTATGTGTTACACTTCCATAGTTTCAGTTTTTTCCTTATTATGCAATATAAGGTATATACAGAAAGGTGAAGACTTTCAAAGCACAATTCAATAAGCAGCTATAGAGCAAATTTCAAAGGACGTTATAGGTTACAGTTCCGCAATGTCATTTACCTCCTTTCAGCTATTCCAACACACCAGCATCTAAAAATATATATTTTTTGTATCAAGTTTCAGTATTCATAGACCTTTGTTGAACCATATCTTGTTTGTTGCTACCCCTTCCTCTCACTTAATCTCTTTCTCCATCTTCAAGGGTGTCTAGGCAGTGAGCACCCTAACTTGAATATTGAAAAGGGGTGTCAACAGTATGGGGGAGGGGGCTGCATCTGATTGTTGATCTTAAAGAGGCTCTTGCCTCTGGGGTTTTGGACTTGTCTGGCCTAGGAATATTCTTGTGGATTTAAGTTTCTGAAAGATAAAACTTACTGAGCGAATCTTTATAGAATCTCAAGTAGGGACCTAGGTATTGGGGGACTACTTTTGGTGAAGGCATGGCATACTGGCCATTTGGGCTGTCTAGCTGGAGCTTGCATTAAGAGAAACCTCCATGATAGCCTCTTGACTGTATTTGGGATCTCTCAGCCACTGTGACCTCAGCTTGTTACCTTTCTTTTTCCCCTTTTTGGTCAAGTAGGCATTTTCAATCTCTTGCTGCCAGGGCCAGGCTCATTCCTGGGAGTCATGTCCCAAGTAGCCAGGGAGACTCATTCCCCTGGGAGTAATGTCCTTCGTGGTGGTGGTGGTGGTGGTGTTAATGAATATATTTGCTGACTTGGGCTTAGAGAGAGCAAGGCCACATCTGAGCAACAGAAGAGGTTCCCTGGAGGTGCTTGTTCTAGTTTGCTAATACTGCTGGAATGCAAAACACCAGAGATGGATTGGCTTTTATAAAAGAGGGTTTATTTGGTTACACAGTTACAGTCTTGAGGCCATAAAGTGTCCAAGGTAACACATCAGCAATTGGGTACCTTTACTGGAGGATGGCCAACGGGGTCCAGAAAACCTCTGTTAGCTGGGAAGGCACGTGGCTGGTGTCTGCTCCAAAATTCTGGTTTCAAAATGGCTTTCTCCCAGGACTTTCCTCTCTAGGCCACAGCTCCTCTTCAAAATGTCACTCGCGGTTGCTCTTGGGGCATTTGTCATCTCTTAGCTTCTCCGAAGCAAGAGTCTGCTTCCAACGGCTGTCTTCAATATGTCTCTCATCTGCAGCTCCTCTGCTTTCTTCAAAGTGTCCCTCTTGGCTGTACTAGCTTGCTCCTTCTGTCTGATCTAATATAGTGCTCCAGTAATTTAATTCAGACCCACCCTGAATGGGTGGGCCAACACCTCCATGGAAATTATCCAATCAGAGTCATCACCCACAGTTGGGTGGGGCACATCTCCATGGAAACACTCAAAGAATTACAATCTAATTAACACTGATAGGTCTGCCCACACAAGATTACATCAAAGATAATGCGTTTGGGGGGACATAAGACATTCAAACTGACATAGTGCCTCTTAGACATAATTATAGGAGGGCTCAGTCTCCCATTTACAACCCTAAATTTCACAAGAGCAAGCCTCAAATAGAGGGCTTGATTTATTAAGTAGTGGGTTCCTAATTTCACTTAAGATATATTCTACCCAAGAGAAATGGTCAGTTTCTTGCATTACCTTCATTTAGTTGTACAATCCTGATCACTCTCAACTCTAAACATTATTATGACATAATACATCCCAGAGCTCTTTAACAGCTACGAATTATTCATCTCTAGTATTAGTGTAGTGTTGGTAAGATATTCCTATTAAATGTAGTCTTTAATATGTAATGGGTAGTTTTTCCATGCCACTCTTTGTTAACCCTCTGCACCAGTGTCATACCTTATATCATGCTAATACTTATTTAGGTTTGTGGTGCTACTCTGTGGGTTCCATGCCTTTAAACAACCATTCATGAACATGTTCACCTTCAGTGTGTCACTGATACTCACAATCCCATTAACAGACCGTAGTCACAACTAATGATTAAGTCACACTATTAAGTTCACCCTCATTATCATATCTGTATATATTCGATTATTATTCCCCCTTCAGTGGCTTCTGTATATCTCTAGATTCCCTTATATTCCACATTATAGACATTTACTTTACATTTTTCACAGAATTCATATTAGTGGTAACGTACAATATCTCTCCTTTTGTGTCTGGCTTATTTCGCTAAGCATGAAGTCTTCAAAGGTCATCCATGGTGTCATATGTTTCACAACCTCGTTCCTTCTTACTGCTGTGTAGCATTCCGTTGTGTGTATATACCACATTTTGTTTATCCACTCATTTGTTGAAGGACATTTGGATTGTTTCCATCTCTTAGCAGTTTTGAACAATGCTGCTATGAACATCGGTGTGCAAATATCTGTTTGCATCACTGCTTTCAGATCTTCTGGGTATACACCATGAAGTGAAATTGCTGGATCATAGGGTAAATCAATATCTAGTTTTCTGAGAAACCACTAAGCTGTCTTCCAGAGTGGCTATACCATTATAAAGTCTCACCAGCAATGAATAAGAGTTCCAATTTCTCCACATCCTCTTCAGTATTTAGTTTCCTGTTTGTTTAATGGCATCCATTCTCATTGGTGGGAGATGATATCTGTGCCAGTTTGAATATATTGTGTCCCCCAAACGCCATTATCTTTGATGTAATCTTGTGTGGGCAGATGTTATCAGTGTTGATTAGATGGTAATTCTTTGAGTGTCTCTTTGGAATGCGCCCCACCCAGCTGTGGGTGATGACTCTGATTGGATAAGTTCCATGGGGGTGTTGCTCCGCCCATTTGGGGTGGGTCTAGGTTGATCAGTGGAGCCATGTAAATAAGCTGACATAGCAGAAGGAACTCAGTGCAGCTGAGACTGATATTTTGAAGAGGAACTACAGCCAAGAGGGACACTTTGAAGAAAGCACAGGAGCTGCAGATGAGAGACAGTTTGAAAACAGCCATTGACAGCAGACTCTTGTTCCTGAGAAGCTAAGAGAGGACAGATACCCCAAGTGCAACCAAGAGTGACATTTTTGAGGAACTGCAGCCTAAAGAGGAACATCCTGGGAGAAAGCCATTTTGAAACCAGAACTTTGGAGCAGACACCAGCCACGTGCCTTCCCAGCTAACAGAGGTTTTCTGGACACCATTGGCCATCCTCCAGTGAAGGTACCCAATTGCTGATGTGTTACCTTGGACATTTTATGGCCTTAAGACTGTAACTGTGTAACCAAACAAACCCCCTTGTATAAAAGCCAAGCCATCTCTGGTGTTTTGCATTCCAGCAGCGTTAGCAAACTAGAACAATATCTCATTTAATCTTGATTTGCATCTGCCTAATAGCTAGTGAAGATGAACATTTTCTCATGTGTTTTTTTTAGTCATTTGTATTTCCTCTTTTGAGAAGTGTCTTTTCATATATTTTGCCCATTTTATAACTGGGCTATTTGTACTATTGTTGCTGAGTTGTAGGATTTCTTTATCTATGCAAAATATCAGCCTCTTATCAGATTCATGGTTTCCAAACATTTTATCCGATTGCATTGGCTGCCTCTTCTCCTTTTTGACAAATTCCTTTGAGGTACAGAAGCTTTTAATTTTGAGGAGTTCCCATTTATCTATTTTTTCTTTTGTTGCTTGTGCTTTGGGTGTAAGGTCTAAGAAACGGCCTCCTAATACTAGGTCTTGAAGATGTTTCCCTACATTATCTTCTAGGAGTTTTATGGTACTGTTTCTTTTTTTTATTAGGTCTTTGATCCACTTTGAGTTAAATTTTTTATAGGGTGTGAGGTAGAAGTCCTCTTTCATTCTTTTGGATTTGGATATCCAGCTCTCCCAGGCCCATTTGTTGAAGAGACTGTTCTGTCCCAGTTTAGTGGATTTGTGGGCCATATAAAAATCAGTTGACCATAGATCTGGGGGTCTATTTCCAAATTCTCAATTTGATTTCTTTGATTAATATGTCTATCTTTGCACCAATTCCATGCTGTTTTGATTACTGTGGCTTTATAGTAGGCTTCAAAGTCAGGAAGTGTAAGTCCTCCTACTTTGTTTTTCTTTTTTAAAATGTTTTTGGCAATTTGAGGCCCCTTTCCCTTCCAAATAAATTTGATAACTAGCTTTTCCAAGTCTGAAAAGTAGGTTGTTTGAATTTTGATTGGAATTGCATTGAGTCTGTAGATGAGTTTGGGTATTATTGACATCTTAACAACATTTAGCCTTCCAATCCATGAACATGGAATATTTTTCCATCTTTTTAGGTCCCCTTCTATTTTTTTTAGTAAAGTTATGTAATTTTCTATGTATAAGTATTTTACATCTTTAATTAAGTTTATTCCTACATACTTGATTTTTTAGTTGCTATTAAGAATGGAATCTTTTTCTTGAGTGACTCTTCAGTTAGGTCATTTCTAGTGTATAGGAACATTACTGATTTATGTGCATTAATCTTGTATCCTGCCACTTTACTGAATTAGCTCAAGTAGCTGTGTCATCGACTTCTGAGGGTTTTCCAAATATAAGATCATATCACTGGCTAATAATGACAGTTTTGCTTCTTCCTTCCCAATTTGGCTGCCTTTTATTTCTTTGTCTTGCCTGATTGCTCTGGCTAGGACTTCTAGCACAATGTTGAATGACAGTGGTGACAGCCAGCATCTTTGTCTCATTCCTGATCTTAGAGGGAAGGCTTTCAGTCTCTCACCATTGAGTACTAGGCTGGGTGAGGGTTTTTCATATATGCCCTTTATGATGTTGAGGAATTTCTTTTAATTCCTACCTGTTGAAGTGTTTTTACCAGAAAAGGATGCTGAATTTACTTGAATGCATTTTTATCATCTATTGAGATGATCATTTGATTTTTTCCTTTTGATTTGTTAATGTGTTGTATTACTCTGATTGATTTTATGTTGAACCACCCTTGCACACCTGGGATGAACCCCACTTGGTCATGGTGTATAATTTTTTTAATGTGTCTTTGGATTTGATTTGCAAGTATTTTGTTGAGAATTTTTGCATCTATATTCATTAAGAAGATTGCCCTGTAGTTTTCCTTTCTTAGAGCATCTTTTTCTGGTTTTGGTGTTAGAGTGATGTTGGCTTCATAAAATGAGTTAGGTAGTGTTCCATTGTCTTCAATTTTTGAAACTAGGAATAGTGTCAGTTCTTTTTGGAAAGTTTGGTAGAATTCCTCTATGAAGCCATCTGTTCCTGGGCTTTTATTTGTGGGAAGCTTTTGGATGACTGATTGGATCTCTTTGCTTGTGATTGGTTTGTTGAGGCCTTCTATTTCTTCTCTGTCAGTCTTGTTGTTCATGTGTTTCTAGGAAATTATCCATTTCCTCTAAATTGTCTAGTTTGTTGGAGTACAATTATTCATAGTATCCTCTTATAATGTTTTAAATTTCTTCAGGATCTGTAGTAATGTCCCCCCTCTCATTTATTATTTTGTTCATTTGGGCCTTCTCTCTTTTTGACTTTGTCAGTCTGGCTAAGGATTTGTCAATCTTGTTGATCCTCTCAAAGAACCAACTCTTGGTTTTATTTGTTCTCTCTGTTGTTTTTTGTTCTCCATATCATTTATTTCTGCTTTAATCTTTGTTATTTCTTTTATTCTACTTGCTTTAGAAGTAGTTTGCTGATCATTTTCTAGCTTCTTCAGTTTTTCCACTATTTCTTTGATTTTAGCTCTTTCTTCCTTTTTAATGTATGCATTTAGAGCTATAAATTTCCCCCTCACTACTGTCTTCACTGCATCCCATAAGCTTTGACAGGTTGTGATCTAGTTTTCATTTGTTTCTAAATATTTAGCAATTTTTCTTGCAATTTCTTCTCTGACTCACTGATTGGTTAGGAGTGTGTTGTTTAACCTCCAGATATTTGTGAATGTTCTAGATCTTTGAAGGTTATTGACTACTAGTTGCATTCCATTGTGGGCAGAGAATGTGCTTTGATAATTTCAATCTTTTTAAATTTATTGTGGCTTTTTTTATTCCCCAGCCTATGATCTAACCTGGAGCATGTTCTGTGAGCACTAGAGATGAATGCATATCCTGGTAATTTGGGATGTCATGCTCTATATATGTCTGTTAAGTGTTATTCATTTATCACATTATTTAGATTCTCAGTTTCCTTATTGGTCCTCTGTCTGGTTGATCTATCTATACAAGAGTGGTGTATTGAAGTCTCCCACAATTATTATGGAAACATCTATTGCTTCCTTCACTTTTGCTAATGTTTGTGTCATGTACTTTGGAGCACCTTGATTGGGTGCATAAATACTTATGACTGTTATTTCTTCTTGGTGAATTGTCCCTTTTATTAGTATATAGTGTCATTCTTTGTCTCTTCTGACATCCTTGCATTTAAAGTCTATTTTATCTGAAATTAATATTGCTACCCCTGCTTTCTTTTGGCTGTAGCTTGCATGAAATTTTTTTTCAACCTTTCACTTTCAATCTCTTTGTGTTGCTGGGTCTACGATGTGTCTCTTGTAAGCAGCATATTGATGGTTCATATTTTTTAATCCATTCTGTCAATCTATATCTTTTGACTGAGGGAGTTTAATCCATTCACATTCAATGTTATTACCATGAAGGTAGTTGTTGAATCAGCCATCTTATCCTTTGGTTTTTATTTGTCAGATCTATTTTTTCCTTCTCTTTCTTTATTTCCTTTAAGTTACCCTTACTAAATCTTCTCCAGACCTCTCTCTCCTTTCTTTTTTTCTCAGCCAGTAGATTGCCCTTTAGTATTTCTTGTAGGGCCAGTCTCTTGTTAACAAATTCTCTCAGTGTTTATTTGTCTGAAAGTTTTAAGCTCTCCCTCAATTTTGAAGGAGAGCTTTGCTGAATAAAAAATTCTTGGCTGGCAGTTTTTCTCTTTCAGAATTTTAAATATGTCATACCACTGCATTCTCACCTCCATGATGCCACCAAGTAGTCAGTAGTTAGTCTTATGTTGTTTCCCTTGTATGTGGTGAATCACTTCTCCTTTGGTGCTTTCAGAACTTTCTCCTTGTCTTCACTATTTGACAATCTGATCAGAATATATCTTGGAGTGGGTTATTTGGATTTATTGTATGTGGATTTCATTGGGCATCTTTAATTTGCATATTTATGTCATTTAGAAAGGTTGAAAGCTTTCCCCAACAATGTCCTTGAATACTCTTCCTAGCCCTTTACTCTTCTCTTCTCCTTCTGGAACACCAATGATTCTTACATTTTCTGCACTTCATGTGGTCCATTATTTCCCTGAGATCCATTTCAAATTTTTCAATTTTTTTTCACGATTTGTTCTTTCGTACTTTCACATTCCATTTTCCTGTCCTCAAGTTTGCTAATTCATTCCTCTACCTCTTCAAATCTCCTGTTATGTCTCAAGAATATTTCTAATTTGATGAACAGTATCTTTTATTTCCATAAGATCTGCTATTTTTTTTATTTACTCTTTCAACTTCTTCTTTATGTTCTTCTAGGGTCTTCTTCATGTCCTTTATATCCTCAGCTATAATATTGATGTTTGTGTGTACTTCTTTGATTAATTGCTCCAAGTTCTGTGTCTCCTCTGGCTTTTTAATTTGGATGTTTGGGTTATCCATATCTTCTGCTTTCTTCATATGCTTTATAGTTTTCTGTTGTTTTTGGCCTCTTGGCATTTTCTTATCTTGATAGGGTTCTTTTAGGATATGCAGGATTATCTGAACATTTATCTATAATTTGGCAGAGCCAGTTTGGTGTAATGCACTTTCCGTAACCTTCTCGCAAATGGCACTCCTGAGCCACCTCTTAACCTCAAGCCAGTTTTCCCCAACTTTGTCTATGCACTGAGTGGTGGTTCAAACCATGTGGAAATCCGATCAATGTACCAATTTTCCATATGCACTGGGGACTGCCAGCCCTATGTGTGTTGGGGGCATGCCCTGTGCAGTTTGGCAGGAAGTCCGCTCCAGGACACAGTGGTCCTGTGGGGCTGCAGAGCTGCACATCTCACCTTCCAGCTCAAATGCCCCATAGTCCCTGTTTGCCATGCACCCTCAAGTCCCTGGGATTGGGGGAGAGCTCCTTGTACTTGCGTGTGGTGGCCTTGCCTCTAGGCCAGTTTGAATGTATTGTGTCCCCCAAAACACCATTACCTTTAATGCACTCTTGTGTGGGCAGACATATTAAGTGTTGATTAGATTGTAATCCTTTGAGTGTTTCCATGGAGATGCAACCCACCCGACTGTAGGTGATAACTTGGACTGGATGATGTCCATGGTGGTATGGCCCCACCCATTCAGCATGGGCCTTGATTAGTTTATTAGAGCACTATTTAAGCTCAGACAGAAGGTACGAGCTTGCTACAGCCAAGAGGGACACTTTGAAGAATGCAGAGAAGCCGAGAGAGTAGCTACAAATGAGAGACAGTTTGAAGACGGCTGCTGAAAGCAGACTCTTGCTCCGGAGAAGCTAAGAGAGGACAAATGCCCCAAGAACAACCGAAAGTGAAATTTTGAAGAGGAGCTGCAGCCTAAAGAGGAACGTCCTGGGAGAAAGCCATTTTGAAGCCAGAACTTGGAGCAGAAGCCATCCATGTGCCTTCCCAGCTAACAGAGGTTTTCAGGACGCCATTGGCCATCCTCCAGTGAAGGTACTTGATTGTTGATGTGTTACCTTGGACACTTTATGGCCTTAAGACTGTAACTGTGTACCCAAATAAACCTCCTTTTATAAAAGCCAATTCAAAACTCAGAATTGAACCTTAGAATATAGCCTAACATGGACATAATTATTGTAATAGTCCCTAGATTGTAAGCTCTTACAGCAGTTAACTCTATTCCTGAATCATAATGACTGTCTCTAAACTTTGAGATGCTGATCCCTTAGTGTATAACCTGATTGGTCTCTGGAAAAATGCATATCTCTGAGACACCTGAAACTCAGAGCTAGAGCTCGGCAGATATGAATGTCAGTATTAGTGCATACAGCCACTGTTAAAAAAAAAAAAAAAAAGCTGAAAAAGAGCCCAGACTTCAATTAGTGATATGAATGAAGCAGGTCTGGTTAAGACCAGGGCAAACCAGGCCAAATGGTACAGGTCGAAACTGACTGTTTTAAAATTTCAACTTCCATATGAGACCAAGGGAAGAGATGTCTAATTGGTACAGGATGTATATTTTCTAAACAGTACAACTCTACAGTCGGTTTGTTCAAACACCACAATTACATGGAACTTTGAATAGGAAGTGAGATACGGTAGGTTAGTATAGGCTAGACTGAAATAGTGACACATCCCAAAGTAATTTGGGCAGATAATAAAAAATATATTTACAGCCTCCCCCGCCCCCAGCCACGAGGAGCTGGGGGAAGGTGCAGAAGTGTTGGACTTCCTCACCTGGACTGGTGTTGATGTTGTCACAAATATTGGGACTGGCGGTTCAATGTGCTGAGCCCTCGAACATGGGACTTGCCCTTATAAAGCTCGTTACTGCAAAGGAGAGGCTAAACTTGCATATAATTGTGCCTAAGAGTCTCCCTCTGAGTACCTCTTTGTTGCTCAGATGTGGCCCTCTCTCTCTCTAACTGAGCCACCTCGACAGGTGAACTCACTGCCCTCCCCGCTACGTGGGTCCTGACTCCCAGGGGTGTAAATCTCCCTGGCAACGCAGGATATGACTCCCGGGGATGAATCTGGACCCAGCATCGTGGAACTGAGAGTATCTTCTTGACCAAAAGGGGGATGCAAAATGAGATGAAATAGTTTCAGTGCCTGAGAGATTGCAAATGGAGTCGAGAGTTCACTCTGGTGGACATTCTTATGCACTATATAGATGACACCTCTTAGGTTTTAATGTATTGGAATAGCTAGAAGTAAATACCTGAAACTACCAAACTCCAACCCAGCAGTCTGGACTCCTGAAGATGATTATATAATAATGTAGATTACAAGGGGTGACAGTGTGATTGTGAAAACCTTGTGGATCACACCCCCTTTAGTGTATGGATGGATGAGTAGAAAAATGGGGATAAAAACTAAATGACAGAGAGGGGCAAGATGGCAGACTGGTGAGCTGTATGTTTTAGTTACTCCTCCAGAAAAGTAGGTAAAAAGCCAGGAACTGCGTGGACTGGACACCACAGAGCAATCTGTCTTTGGGCATACTTCATACAACACTCATGAAAACGTGGAACTGCTGAGATCAGCGAAATCTGTAAGTTTTTGCGGCCAGGGGACCCGCGCCCCTCCCTGCCAGGCTCAGTCCCGGGGGAGGAGGGGCTGTCAGCTCCGGGAAGGAGAAGGGAGAATTGCAGTGGCTGCTCTTATCGGAAACTCATTCTACTGATTCAAACTCCAACCATAGATAGACTGACACCAGACACCAGAGACTCTGAGAGCAGCCAGCCCAGCAGAGAGGAGACAGGCATAGAAAAAAAACAACACGAAAAACTCCAAAATAAAAGCAGAGGATTTTTGGAGTTCTGGTGAACACAGAAAGGGGAAGGGCGGAGATCAGGCCTTGAGGCGCATATGCAAATCCTGAAGCAAGGCTGATCTCTCTGCCCTGTGCACCTTTCCTTAATGGCCCTGGTTGCTTTGTCTATTAGCATTTCAATAACCCATTAGATCTCTGAGGAGGGCCGTTTTTTTTTTTTTTTAAATCCTTTTTGCTTTTTCTAAAACAATTACTCTAAGAAGCTCAATACAGAAAGCTTCAAAGAATTGAAATTTGGGCACGTCAAGTCAAGAGCAGAACTAAGAGAGCTCTGAGACAAAAGGCAATAATCCAGTGGCTGAGAAAATTCACTAAACAACACAACTTCCCAAGAAAAGGGGGGTGTCCGCTCACAGCCACCATCCTGGTGGACAGGAAACACTCCTGCCCATCGCCAGCCCCATACCCCAGAGCTGCCCCAGACAACCCAGTGTGACGGAAGTGCTTCAAATAACAGGCACACACCACAAAACTGGGCGTGGACATTAGCCTTCCCTGCAACCTCAGCTGAATGTCCCAGAGCTGGGAAGGGGGAGCAGTGTGAATTAACAGAGCCCCATTCAGCCATCATTTGAGCAGACTGGGAGCCTCCCAACACAGCCCAGCAGCCCAGAACTGCCCTGGGGGGACGGCACTCACCTGTGACATAGCACAGTCATCCCTCAACAGAGGACCCGGGGTGCACAGCCTGGAAGAGGGGCCCACTTGCAAGTCTCAGGAGCCATACGCCAATACCAAAGACTTGTGGGTCAGTGGCAGAGACAAACTGTGGCAGGACTGAACTGAAGGATTAGACTATTGCAGTAGCTTTAAAACTCTAGGATCATCAGGGAGATTTGATTGTTAGGGCCACCCCCCCTCCCCAACTGCCCAGAAACACGCCCCACATACAGGGCAGGCAACACCAACTACACACGCAAGCTTGGTACACCAATTGGACCCCACAAGACTCATTCCCCCACTCACCAAAAAGGCTAAGCAGGGGAGATCTGGCTTGTGGAGAACAGGTGGCTCGTGGACGCCACCTGCTGGTTAGTTAGAGAAAGTGTACTCCACGAAGCTGTAGATCTGATAAATTAGAGATAAGGACTTCAACTGGTCTACAAACCCTAAAAGAACCCTATCAAGTTCAGCAAATGCCACGAGGCCAAAAACAACAGAAAATTATAAAGCATATGAAAAAACCAGACGATATGGATAACCCAAGCCCAAGCACCCAAATCAAAAGATCAGAAGAGACACAGCACCTAGAGCAGCTACTCAAAGAACTAAAAATGAACAATGAGACCATAGTACGGGATACAAAGGAAATCAAGAAGACCCTAGAAGAGCATAAAGAAGACATTGCAAGACCAAATAAAAAAATGGATGATCTTATGGAAATTAAAGAAACTGTTGACCAAATTAAAAAGATTCTGGACACTCATAGTACAAGACTAGAGGAAGTTGAACAATGAATCAGTGACCCGGAAGATGACAGAATGGAAAATGAAAGCATAAAAGAAAGAATGGGGAAAAAAATTGAAAAAATCGAAATGGACCTCAGGGATATGATAGATAATATGAAAGGTCCGAATATAAGACTCATTGGTGTCCCAGAAGGGGAAGAAAAGGGTAAAGGTCTAGGAAGAGTATTCAAAGAAATTGTTGGGGAAAACTTCCCAAATCTTCTAAACAACATAAATACACAAATCATAAATGCTCAGCGAACTCCAAATAGAATAAATCCAAATAAACCCACTCCGAGACATATTCCAATCACACTGTCAAACACAGAAGAGAAGGAGCAAGTTCTGAAAGCAGCAAGAGAAAAGCAATTCACCACATACAAAGGAAACAGCATAAGACTAAGTAGTGACTACTCAGCAGCCACCATGGAGGCGAGAAGGCAGTGGCACGATATATTTAAAATTCTGAGTGAGAGGAATTTCCAGCCAAGAATACTTTATCCAGCAAAGATCTCCTTCAAATTTGAGGGAGAGCTTAAATTTTTCACAGACAAAGAAATGCTGAGAGAATTTGCTAACAAGAGACCTGCCCTACTGGAGATACTAAAGGGAGCCCTACAGACAGAGAAACAAAGACAGGACAGAGAGACTTGGAGAAAGGTTCAGTACTAAAGAGATTCGGTATGGGTACAATAAAGGATATTAATAGAGAGAGGGAAAAATATGGCAAACATAATCCAAAGGATAAGATGGCCGATTCAAGAAATGCCTTCACGGTTTTAACGTTGAATGTAAATGGATTAAACTCCCCAATTAAAAGATATAGATTCACAGAATGGATCAAAAAAAATGAACCATCAATATGTTGCATACAAGAGACTCATCTTAGACACAGGGACACAAAGAAACTGAAAGTGAAAGGATGGAAAAAAATATTTCATGCAAGCTACAGCCAAAAGAAAGCAGGTGTAGCAATATTAATCTCAGATAAAATAGACTTCAAATGCAGCGATGTTTTGAGAGACAAAGAAGGCCACTACATACTAATAAAAGGGGCAATTCAGCAAGAAGAAATAACAATCGTAAATGTCTATGCACCCAATCAAGGTGCCACAAAATACATGAGAGAAACATTGGCAAAACTAAAGGAAGCAATTGATGTTTCCACAATAATTGTGGGAGACTTCAACACATCACTCTCTCCTATAGATAGATCAACCAGACAGAAGACCAATAAGGAAATTGAAAACCTAAACAATCTGATAAATGAATTAGATTTAACAGACATCTACAGGACATTACATCCCAAATCACCAGGATACACATACTTTTCTAGTGCTCACGGAACTTTCTCCAGAATAGATCATATGCTGGGACATAAAACAAGCCTCAATAAATTTAAAAAGATTGAAATTATTCAAAGCACATTCTCTGACCACAATGGAATACAATTAGAAGTCAATAACCATCAGAGACTTAGAAAATTCACAAATACCTGGAGGTTAAACAACACACTCCTAAACAATCAGTGGGTTAAAGAAGAAATAGCAAGAGAAATTGCTAAATATATAGAGACGAATGAAAATGAGAACACAACATACCAAAACCTATGGGATGCAGCAAAAGCAGTGCTAAGGGGGAAATTTATAGCACTAAACGCATATATTAAAAAAGAAGAAAGAGCCAAAATCAAAGAACTAATGGATCAACTGAAGAAGCTAGAAAATGAACAGCAAACCAATCCTAAACCAAGTACAAGAAAAGAAATAACAAGGATTAAAGCAGAAATAAATGACATAGAGAACAAAAAAACAATAGAAAGGATAAATATCACCAAAAGTTGGTTCTTTGAGAAGATCAACAAGATTGACAAGCCCCTAGCTAGACTGGCAAAATCAAAAAGAGAGAAGACCCATATAAACAAAATAATGAATGAAAAAGGTGACATAACTGCAGATCCTGAAGAAATTAAAAAAATTATAAGAGGATATTATGAACAACTGTATGGCAACAAACTGGATAATGTAGAAGAAATGGACAATTTCCTGGAAACATATGAACAACCTAGACTGACCAGAGAAGAAATAGAAGACCTCAACCAACCCATCACAAGCAAAGAGATCCAATCAGTCATCAAAAATCTTCCCACAAATAAATGCCCAGGGCCAGATGGCTTCACAGGGGAATTCTACCAAACTTTCCAGAAAGAACTGACACCAATCTTACTCAAACTCTTTCAAAACATTGAAAAAAATGGAACACTACCTAACTCATTTTATGAAGCTAACATCAATCTAATACCAAAACCAGGCAAAGATGCTATAAAAAAGGAAAACTACCGGCCAATCTCCCTAATGAATATAGATGCAAAAATCCTCAACAAAATACTTGCAAATCGAATCCAAAGACACATTAAAAAAATCATACACCATGACCAAGTGGGGTTCATTCCAGGCATGCAAGGATGGTTCAACATAAGAAAAACAATCAATGTATTACAACACATTAAAAACTCGAAAGGGAAAAATCAATTGATCATCTCAATAGATGCTGAAAAAGCATTTGACAAAATCCAACATCCCTTTTTGATAAAAACACTTCAAAAGGTAGGAATTGAAGGAAACTTCCTCAACATGATAAAGAGCATATATGAAAAACCCACAGCCAGCATAGTACTCAATGGTGAGAGACTGAAAGCCTTCCCTCTAAGATCAGGAACAAGACAAGGATGCCCGCTGTCACCACTGTTATTCAACATTGTGCTGGAAGTGCTAGCCAGGGCAATCCGGCAAGACAAAGAAATAAAAGGCATCCAAATTGGAAAAGAAGAAGTAAAACTGTCATTGTTTGCAGATGATATGATCTTATATCTAGAAAACCCTGAGAAATCAACGATACACCTACTAGAGCTAATAAACAAATTTAGCAAAGTAGCGGGATACAAGATTAATGCACATAAGTCAGTAATGTTTCTATATGCTAGAAATGAACAAACTGAAGAGACACTCAAGAAAAAGATACCATTTTCAATAGCAACTAAAAAAATCAAGTACCTAGGAATAAACTTAACCAAAGATGTAAAAGACCTATACAAAGAAAACTACATAACTCTACTAAAAGAAATAGAAGGGGACCTTAAAAGATGGAAAAATATTCCATGTTCATGGATAGGAAGGCTAAATGTCATTAAGATGTCAATTCTACCCAAACTCATCTACAGATTCAATGCAATCCCAATCAAAATTCCAACAACCTACTTTGCAGACTTGGAAAAGCTAGTTAACAAATTTATTTGGAAAGGGAAGATGCCTCGAATTGCTAAAGACACTCTAAAAAAGAAAAACGAAGTGGGAGGACTTACACTCCCTGACTTTGAAGCTTATTATAAAGCCACAGTTGCCAAAACAGTATGGTACTGGCACAAAGATAGACATATAGATCAATGGAATCGAATTGAGAATTCAGAGATAGACCCTCAGATCTATGGCCGACTGATCTTTGATAAGGCCCCCAAAGTCACCGAACTGAGCCATAATGGTCTTTTCAACAAATGGGGCTGGGAGAGTTGGATATCCATATCTAAAAGAATGAAAGAGGACCCCTACCTCACCCCCTACACAAAAATTAACTCAAAATGGACCAAAGATCTCAATATAAAAGAAAGTACCATAAAACTCCTAGAAGATAATGTAGGAAAACATCTTCAAGACCTTGTATTAGGAGGCCACTTCCTAGACTTTACACCCAAAGCACAAGCAACAAAAGAGAAAATAGATAAATGGGAACTCCTCAAGCTTAGAAGTTTCTGCACCTCAAAGGAATTTCTCAAAAAGGTAAAGAGGCAGCCAACTCAATGGGAAAAAATTTTTGGAAACCATGTATCTGACAAAAGACTGATATCTTGCATATACAAAGAAATCCTACAACTCAATGACAATAGTACAGACAGCCCAATTATAAAATGGGCAAAAGATATGAAAAGACAGTTCTCTGAAGAGGAAATACAAATGGCCAAGAAACACATGAAAAAATGTTCAGCTTCACTAGCTATTAGAGAGATGCAAATTAAGACCACAATGAGATACCATCTAACACCGGTTAGAATGGCTGCCATTAAACAAACAGGAAACTACAAATGCTGGAGGGGATGTGGAGAAATTGGAACTCTTATTCATTGTTGGTGGGACTGTATAATGGTTCAGCCACTCTGGAAGTCAGTCTGGCAGTTCCTTAGAAAACTAGATATAGAGCTACCATTCGATCCAGCGATTGCACTTCTCGGTATATACCCGGAAGATCGGAAAGCAGTGACACGAACAGATATCTGCACGCCAATGTTCATAGCAGCATTATTCACAATTGCCAAGAGATGGAAACAACCCAAATGTCCTTCAACAGATGAGTGGATAAATAAAATGTGGTATATACACACGATGGAATACTACGCGGCAGTAAGAAGGAACGATCTGGTGAAACATATGACAACATGGATGAACCTTGAAGACATAATGCTGAGCGAAATAAGCCAGGCACAAAAAGAGAAATATTATATGCTACCACTAATGTGAACTTTGAAAAATGTAAAACAAATGGTTTATAATGTAGAATGTAGGGGAACTAGCAGTAGAGAGCAATTAAGGAAGGGGGAACAATAATCCAAGAAGAACAGATAAGCTATTTAACGTTCTGGGGATGCCCAGAAATGACTATGGTCTGTTAATTTCTGATGGATGTAGTAGGAGCAAGTTCACTGAAATGTTGCTATATTATGTAACTTTCTTGGGGTAAAGTAGGAACATGTTGGAAGTTAAGCAGTTATCTTAGGTTAGTTGTCTTTTTCTTACTCCCTTGCTATGGTCTCTTTGAAATGTTCTTTTATTGTATGTTTGTTTTCTTTTTAACTTTTTTTTTCATACAGTTGATTTGAAAAAAGAAGGGAAAGTTAAAAAAAAAAAAAAAGAAAAAAGATGTAGTGCCCCCTTGAGGAGCCTGTGGAGAATGCAGGGGTATTCGCCTACCTCACCTCCATGGTTGCTAACATGACCACAGACATAGGGGACTGGTGGTTTGATGGGCTGAGCCCTCTACCATAAGTTTTACCCTTGGGAAGACGGTTGCTGCAAAGGAGAGGCTAGGCCTCCCTGTATTTGTGCCTAAGAGTCTCCTCCTGAATGCCTCTTTGTTGCTCAGATGTGGCCCTCTCTCTCTGGCTAAGCCAACTTGAAAGGTGAAATCACTGCCCTCCCCCCTACGTGGGATCAGACACCCAGGGAAGTGAATCTCCCTGGCAACGTGGAATATGACTCCCGGGGAGGAATGTAGACCCGGCATCGTGGGATGGAGAACATCTTCTTGACCAAAAGGGGGATGTGAAAGGAAATGAAATAAGCTTCAGTGGCAGAGAGATTCCAAAACGAGCCGAGAGATCACTCTGGTGGGCACTCTTACGCACACTTTAGACAACCTTTTTTAGGTTCTAAAGAATTGGGGTAGCTGGTGGTGGATACCTGAAACTATTAAACTACAACCCAGAACCCATGAATCTCGAAGACAGTTGTATAAAAATGTAGCTTATGAAGGGTGACAGTGGGATTGGGAATGCCATAAGGACCAAACTCCACTTTGTCTAGTTTATGGATGGATGTGTAGAAAAGTAGGGGAAGCAAACAAACAGACAAAGGTACCTAGTGTTCTTTTTTACTTCAATTGCTCTTTTTCACTCTAATTATTATTCTTGTTATTTTTGTGTGTGTGCTAATGAAGGTGTCAGGGATTGATTTAGGTGATGAATGTACAACTATGTAATGGTACTGTAAACAATCGAAAGTACAATTTGTTTTGTATGACTGCGTGGTATGTGAATATATCTCAATAAAATGATGATTAAAAAAAAAAAAAAAAAAAAAAAAAAGACACCAGAGAAAAGACAGATTTCTGTCCAAGTCACAAAAAACATCCTGACAGGGGACTTTTAATTAGCACACAGAAGCCAGAAGATGATGGAAAAATGTCTTCAATAATAATTGTAAATCTACAATTTTGTTTTGACCTAGTACAAGTTTATTCACACAGTAAATTTTATGAAGAGTTAGACGTCTCAATCCATTTTGTAATAAAGAGCTCATCTTAAGAGCTTCAGTGTGTGCCACTTTCTTTCATATTGGAAGCGAGATAGCATGTGAAAATACTTCCCAAACAGTAAAGACCTATACAAATAAAAGTTACTTGAAAGAAGAAAAAAAAAAAAAAAAAAAAAACAAAAAAAAAACTAAATGACAAATAGGGTGGGATGGGGGGGATGGTTTGGGTGTTCTTTTTTCACTTTTATTTTTTATTCTTATTGTGATTCGTTCTGATGTAAGGAAAATATTCAGAAATAGATTGTGGAGATGAACGCATAACTATATGATCATACTATGAACAGCTGATTGTATACCATGGATGATTGTATGGTATGTGAATATATTTCAATAAAACTGAATTAAAAAATAAAAAAGCCAATCCATTTCTGGTATTTGCAAAAAGGCAGCATTAGCAAACTGGAACAGCTGTGTACATCGTGGGCTTCAGTAGAGGGAAAGCAGACACCATCTGAAGCCCACCAAATCCTGAATTCGCTTAAGGAATCTCTCGGCCACGGGATTGTAAAGGGTTATCTTTCAGCCAACTGCAAAGATGGCTGTACAGGGCCTGGAAAGCTGCCCCATTCTGCGCTCATCTGCCTGCTCCAACCACCAGTCCCTGGCACAGGGCCTCTTGGCTGTGGGTCTGTGAAGGGTTATTACCCGAGCCAAGTGCTGAGGAGGGTGCCTAGGACATAAAAGGCTGCTCCCCTCTGTGCTTGCCAGTTGGCTCCAATGGGCTGTTCCCTGGCAGCATTCTGGGCTGAACACTCACCCATGTTAAATGTAGCCTCTTGGTTTCTCGAAGTACACACTCACTATGGGTGTAGAAGTCCCTGCCCAGCTGGTGGAACCCTGGAACTGATGTTCTGGAGTGCTTTCTGTCCTTTATCTTGTGTTTTTCACAGAGAAGAATTTTTCACAGAGGAGACTTCTGAAACACCATCTTCCTGGAACTCCTGTTCTCCAGTCCTTTTTTATTCATATGTACGTTAAACAAAAACAACATATATTATGAATAATATATTTTATCTTAAAGATATACTATGTACATTTTCCAATCTCATTAAATATTCTTCTGAAGCACAGTTTTTAATGACCCTATAATACACTATCATATAAATTACTCAAAATTTATTTAACTTCTCCACTTCATTGAACATTTAGATTACTTCCAATTTTGCAGCATAAAAAATGTTGTTAGGAACATCTCGTAGGTAAATATTTGAAACAACCAAATTTAATCAGAGTCAGTTCTTTACCATAACCCAAACGTAACTCAGTCTGTTTTAATATTCCTTACTTTCCCCTATTTCCTCCTTAAATTTTTTCTGGGATTAAAAACTCTTCATTTTTAAAGCCTAGTTGATCTCTTCGCTAATCTAATTATATCATTCATTGCAGTAGTCCTCCTTATACCAGGCTAGTTATTTCTGTTTCATTTAAAGACTGTATTCCATTTAGACATTTGGACAAGTTAGAGCTATTACCTAGAGATCCTAGCTATCCATCTCATGGCCATCAGAGTATCAGGGTCTAATCTTGAATTATAGAAGGCAAAATATTGTGCATGTAGCCAAAATTTATCATATATTCAGGTCAATGATTTTCACTAATTACAAGAGCTTGATGTAAACAGCATGTGATTAATGCCAGTGTGTTAATTTGGTAAGAAACAGAAGGTCAAAGAAGCCTGAATTCTCAGGTCAGTGTGCTCACTCTGGCAAACTTACACAGTAGGTTGTGTCAGTTATCTAATCCTGTATAACAACCACTAATCCTGTAAAATAACGATTTATTATTTCCCATGAGTCTTTTGGTTGGCTGAGTGGTTCTTCTGCAACTTTCATGTGGGTTCACTCATAGACTCTGGCTGGAAGGATCCACATGTCTGGCAGTTGATGTGGGTACCTTGGTTTTCTCCAGTTGGCTAGAACAGCTTCCTTCAAAGTAGTCCCAGGGCAATAGCCCTGTTCATAATGATCTGTGTTTTCTCTAAGACGATAGAAGCTTTCTCTACAGTTCTCCTTGCTTCTTCCTGAGCCCTCAAGAGAATCAACTTTAACTTCTATATTTCAACTAACAGTCTTTTCATGGCAATCTAGGCTTTTACTATCAAGTGCCTTAGAATTCTTACAGTCTCTACTGATTACCCAATTCCAAAGCCACTTTCACATTTTTAGGTATTTCTTATAGCAATACCCCCCTTCCTAATACCCAAAATTGTATTAGTTTCCTAGCACCACCATAATAAACTACCACAAACTAGGTAGCTTAAAACAACAGAACTTTATGTTTTCACAGGTCTGGAGGCTAGAAGTCTAAAATCAAGTATTAACAGGGCCATGTTCCCTCTTAAATCTGTAGGGGAGAATCCTTCCTTGCCTGTTCCTAGCTTCTGGTGGTTTACCAGGAATACTTGGCCCTCCTTGGTTTGTAGCTGTGGCACTTCAATCTCTGCCTCTGTCATCACATGGCATTCTCCATGTGTCTGTTTCTCCCTGTGTCCCAATCTCTCTCTTCTTATAAGGACACAAGGTTATATTAGATCGGAGCCTACATTAATCCAGTTTTGCCTCATTTTAACCAATCTCATGTTCTCAAAACCCTATTTCTTATTCACAGGACCAGGTGTTAGGACTTAAACATATCTTTGGGGAAGGGAGGACACAATTCAACCCATAAATATAATGTGATATCCTGGATGGGATCCTGGAATAGAAAAAGGACCTTAAAGGAAAAACTGGTGAAATTCACAGAGCCTGGAGTTTAGGTCATCCCTTCCTCCCTCCCTACCTCCTACTCTCTCTCTCTTTCATTCTCTTTCCCTCTTTCTCTTTCTCTCTTCCTTTCTTCCTTTCCTTCTTCCTGTTTTTAGCTGTAATGTGATTGCATATTTGCCATGCCATTTCTTTTCATCTTGCTCAGGCTTGGATAATTCTGACATTTCATTTGTTGTGATATGGTGTGGGCAATTGTTTTATTTTCTTTCCTCTAGATCTGAAACCAGTTTGCTTTCCACTCTTAGTTTCCATTTGAGGATGGAATAGTGCATCTTCTGTTTACTTTTTGGTATTGCTTAGGGGGGAGATAAGCTTGCTTGAGACAATATGCAGTCTGCATTAGAAAACCTAGGTCCTGGTCTCTTGGCTGAGTTTTTGTTTACTCCACCTAGGTGAGAAGGATATCTCATGCCTATAGGGAAATATTTTTAGACATCAGATAATTTCCCCAACATAGTGAGAAGCCCTGGAGCCTTTTCTCTCCTCAGAGTGAGTCCCATAGGCCTGAGTCTTCCCCATTTTACCAGCCTTTCTTGCATCCATTTCTAATAATATTCAGAAAATGAATATGTAAGAAGACACATCAGGTTTGTTTCTCTACAAATTTGGGGATATTCATGCAAATTCTTAGAACTTGGTCAATTTATCAATATAGCTGGAGGTGGGTAGGTGGATGGGAGGGCAAAGTTAGGAAGTAAGCCCATTCACTCTTGTCTGCTGTGCTTCAGAATTTTATGTTTCTTTGGGTGACTGTCAGGGTTTGATATTTCTTTTTTTAATATTAGGGTATGTCCCTTTCATCTTCTTGGTCTCTGAATTGATAAGTTTTCTGGCCTTTTTTTTTTTCCTTTTTAAGACAGATATTAAGGGAAAGAAAGTCTGTGACGCAGTTTTATTTGGCCACATGGAAGTCAAAAATCCCTAACCTATGAGAGGTTCTTCTCTTCACCCACTCAGCTTTTGATGTGCTAATACAATCAGATGCTTTAGAGAATCACTAAACCTGAGAGTCTCCCTGCAGTTCATTCTGCAATTGGTTATCTCATTTATTGCAGGGTTTTTCCTAATTTCATTCTCCGAGATTGATCTCAAATTCAGCTTTTGGGATACTTGCTGTTAGATTCATTTATCATGGGAAGGCACTGGGGACCTACAGATTTCCAAACACACATACCCACAGTTTTGCATAAACGTCATAGGGTTCAGGAACTCCTTGAGCATGTTCCATGGACTCCATGTGGGAAAAACCCTGATCCAGATAAATTACAGCTTTAGTTCTTGACTAATGCCTTTAACCTATAAAGAACCTCGGGAAATGATCTAGCTTATCCTACTGCCTTTAGGCAAAATAGCTTTCAATAACTGTGGTATAGAAGAAATACTATTATAAGAAACAACTAACTGACTATGATCTTTGTCACATAAACTTCTCAGCCTTAGTTTTGTCATCTGTAAAATGAAGGGCTTAGAATAGGTGATATTCAAAGTCTCTTTCATTTCTATGATTCTAGCAATAATACCATCCTAAACAGATAATAATATACTTTTGAACTATTATAATGGAAAGCTCTCAATGTCTGCAATTAACCTCTGCTCTCTTGTTTGTAACAGTTTCCAGTATCAGAAATTTCTTCCTGATTTCTGACCTAGATCCTTCATATTTAGCTTAAGCCCCAGTCTTGTTTTATTTTATATTTTTCTAAATCCTTTTAATATTCTCTTTATCTTTCTTACCTAAATCATTCCCAGGCAAGTAAAGCCCTACTAGTGAAACCTAAAGAAGGACTTCCATCAGCAAGTACCATTTTTCCCACTTCTAAATCATTAATACACACAGCAAATGAGACGAGACTCAGTACTAACACCCAACGGCAGTCCATTAGATATTCTGTTTCTCAGAGAGATAAGAGGAGCTAAACTGTTGTAGTAGGAGTATCTGGTATTCTCTGCTCTTATATTTTAGATTATAACTTTCTAAGATTCCCTTGGAGAGAGGTGGCAAGGTAAAGATACCGTATTAGGAGACCAAAATAAAAGTGAAATAATTTATCTGAATTTAGAGGCTTATCCCATTTTATATATTAGAAGTGAACTGCCACCACACTCCCAGACCTAATCCTACTCAAAATACCTACCTATCTAGAAAGTCAACAAATTTTTCTTTATTTCTGTTTTTTAAAAAATGTTTTTTTAAATTCTGAAACCAATATTTACACGTACTTTCAAAAATTTTAAATAAGGTAAGACATACAATTAAAATCAAATCTCTTTTTCCTCACTTTTCATCCCAGTAACATTTCCTAGAGTTAATCATAGTTAATCATAGTCTTCCCCAAATTTTAAAGTATATTCATATATATCCTTAAAAGGTGACATCCCACTATGCCAACTGTTCCTCACCTCGCTTTTTTTTTCACTTAAGAATTTATCTTGGGTATCTCTCCATTGCAGCATTTACAGTTCTATTTTCTTCTAGTCAATGACTTCCCTAGTATTAGTCTGAATCGTTTTGTACATCAGTTTGTGTATTTTAGTTGCTTACATGACCTTTATTGTTTCTTATAGCAAGAAGTCTGGAGCTGGGTTAATTCAACTGTGAAGTAATTTCATGAAGACCCAAATATTTTCTGGATTAACTCAACAGTTCAGTAAGATACAATTAGATTCCTTCCTTTTGCTCTGCCATTCTCCATATAAAGGCAAAAAAAACCTCATGATTTCAACATGCAACAGCAGCTCTAGGATTATTCATTACACAGCAGTATCTACAGGCAATAAAAGAACTGTTCCTTCTCACGTGTCTCCTTTTTAAATCAAGGAAAACTTTCAGAAGGCCACTGCTCAGGTCTCATTGGTCAGGATTTAACTACATGTCCATGCTAAAACCAATCTTTGACAAAGAAAATGAGACCACCCAGATTAGCTTACACAGGGGTTGAAAACTATGGCTTTTGGGCCAAATCTGACCCATTGACTGTTTTTGCATAGCCCATGAGCTAAGAATGGGTTTTACATTCTTAAATGGTTGGAAAAAAGTCAAAAGAAGAAGAATATTTTGTGACACAGGAAAATTACATGAAGTTCAAATTCAGTGTCCATAAATAAAGTTTATGTATTCTCAGTAGCGCTTTCACACTACAATGGCAGAATCAAATAGTTGGAACAGAGGTCCTATGGCTTGAAAAGTCTAAAGTATTTACTAGCTGATCTTTTACCTGAGGCGAGGGAGTCCCTCCCCTCAATACAAAACTATGTAGTCAGTAAACACAAACAAAATCAGGGCACTTTCCAGCAAGGAGGGAGAGGGGGAGAGGAAATGGATTAGGGTAGGGTAATCAACTATATCTATTTCATGTTGCCATACATTTTTGCCAGAAATTTCAATCATTTCTCTCACAACAGATTCACCTTTAAATGTTCCTAGATAATAAATAGTAACTCATATCTGAATGTTGGAAAGTGAATAGGTTTTCACATTGCGTCAGGATAGGCAGAAGGTTTAGTATAAGGATTTATGTAATTGTTTCTTCATTGCCTACAAAAACATGTCCCAATCTGCATGGCACACAAAATCTTCTGAATCCTGCTTCTGCTTACCTCTCCAGCATCCCCTGCCATTTCCTGCACATAATTCTATATCACTCAAAATTTCCAGAATTTACCAAGCCTTTTCCTGCCTTTGTCCATCCTGTATCTCTGCCTGGAATACTCTACCCCTTGTCCACCTGGGCAATTCCTTAGGCAAAAACCTAAGACTTAATTCAATTGTCATCTCTCTGAAAAACCTTATAAGACCACATTTGGGACTCTTCCTTACTGTTTCTTAGCTTGGAGTCTCTAAAAAAGCAGAACTTGAGACAAAGTTTCCTCATAGGTCATTTATTTTGGGAAGTAATTGCAGGGAACATGAATTAGGGGTTGAAGGGGGTGGGGGGTGGGGTACTAAGAGGAGTAAAACAGGATAAGAGAAAAACTAATTCAGATACATTATTGAGCTGGTAAGTCTGTTAGGGAGTCTTGGAGGGGCCAGAATTCAGAATTGTTTGCCAAGACACAGAAAAGCGGAACATGTATCTGCTGGCTCTCACCCCCATTGACTTGGGTTGCATCAGGGAGGGTTCACTCACTCATACTTCTTCTTTATTTTTTTATTTTTTTATGTTCCAAATGTGATGGATTTATTTTACTCTGGTGAAAAACCAAGATTCCACTACAGCACAGAGACCAATATATTAAAAGGTCATGAAAAAGTGGTGCGGGACATGCAGGACGTAGTGTACAAACTGGAAGACCAGGTCATTTCCTTTATAACGTGACACACTGTCACTGAGGAACACATTTAAAATAACACTGAGGAACTGAACTGAAATGTGGCACAAACATGACAACTTCCATGCATGCTTTCATGTATTTCCCTTAGGATGGACTTGCAAACTCTAGACTTCAGTGTAGGGAGGATTACAATTCTTTGGAAGAATAAAAAGTTCACGCTTTTGAAATTTCACAGAATTTTAAGGCCAAAACAATAAGTTCACTTCTCTTCATCTCCAGGGACAAATCCCTAGTCTAGTATGTCTTCCTCATTTGCTATGGACCTGTATTAATTCCAAGCTTCAGGGAACTACCCCAGCAATATACTAGGACCAGCTCAAAGCGTCCTCGCCGGGTCATAAAATTCCAAGTGTTTTCCAAAGTCAATAAATTCTCTCCTATCCACCTTTATATTCTGCCCTTCCTGGTTCAACACTTTTACAATCCAGTCCCACACTCGTTTCCCCACTTCCTTCAGGTAAGTATTAGCCAGGTCTTACAATTCTTTGTTTATGTATATGCTTTTGCCACATGTGAGGTTTATGCAGCATCTCCAGACAAGGGGAGGGTATCTGTCTCAGGAAAAGCAGAAGGAGCTACTTCTGCCTATATAGAGTTCAAAGGAATCTAGTGGATCAATATTCTCAGGCTTGTCTACCTACATGCTACCAGTACAGGTCTCAGGTGTCTACTCTTTCCCTACCAGGGCTTAGGAGACATGTCAAGGCAATGCATTCAGTCTCTTAATAGCTATAAGGCTACCCTTCAGTTTAATCCTGGGTCTGATTATTAGCACGATGTGCTCTGTGGATGTAGGAGATAAACATCTCCTTTAAATATTGCCTTGGAGGCTTTCTGATTTTCACAGTCTGCCTTGAATTGAAAGTTGGCTAATCTGAACCTTTCACTTTCTTTTTTCAAGGATCCATGAAGCCTTAAACAAAAGCCAGCCAACCCACAAAACTTAAAATTACCATTACCTCCAAAGGTCATTCCTATTCCATAAGCAAATTCTCAACTTTCCACCTACCATCTACCAGTGAAATTCTTAGTGACGCCAACTCAGGCTAGGGTTATCATCATGCCCACTTTCCACCAGCAATGGACCCTCTATTGCTGTCTGATGGGTGATGGGGTTCAGTTCCAGAATCCCTTCCTGGTGATCTCCTTGCTAAATATCAGTAAAACCCAGATGGTATTTCAAATCAACAAGAAAAAACCAAGAGCATTAGTAAAAAGTGTAATTATTAAAAAAACTGTAAAATGCATCTTTCCCTCCTTTCTTCTCATAACTAACTTAAAATTCAATTGCAGAAAATTATATGTACATAATGTAATGTTGGCCTATATATGGAGAGTCGTAATATATGTGTAATATATTTGTCAATAACAGCACAAAGGAGGCCAAAGGGAACAAAGCTGTATTGGGCTAGGGAAATGACCACAGAAGGTAAAGTAATAATAATAATAATGCATTGTTGGGTTTGTAATATTAACAGATGTAATATGTATAATTAAAAATGCCACAAAAAGGGAGAAAAGGAAACAGAATGATATAGGAGTACTATTTCTAAAGATCTCTGGAATTATGCTAATATAAATCTGAAATTGATTCTAATAAGTTAGTAAACATATGGTGAAACCTAGAGCAACCACACACACAAAAAAAAACCCTCAAAAAGTATAGTGACAAATGATTATATAAATTAAAATACTAAGAAAAAAAAGAAAGTCTGTGAAATGAAAGTTAATATTCAGCTTCTGATGCAAATAGGAAATTTTAATCTGCAACAAGACAATAAAATTGCAAGTATGGCTTTGTTGAAAGAAAATATAACTCCTTAAATTATCTTTTCTCCATTTTTTACATATCTAGAAACAAATCTCGCATTGTAGATGTATATCCAGGATAGAGAATTGGGAACAAAGTTGGCGAAGAGAAGACGGGAAGCTTGTAGTGAGATATGTAACTACCCACAGTAGGAACTCAGAAATATTTGTTGAGTGAATAAATGAGGCTTATGACAATGTTTTTTTTTTTTTTTTTGTAATATCAATAAAATTCAAATGGAAAAAATCTAAAAATCTAGCAAAAGAAATGTTAATTGAGAAAGAATACAAACCTACGTATGTATGATTTCAGTTTTTAACATTAAAAGACTACTCTGGAAGACAATGTAAATGCGTATCTTTTTGGGTTATGAGTATTTTTTCCTTTTTTTTTTTTTTACATTTGTCTTCATAAGCATAATCAGCACTGAAGTATGTATCTAAATGTGGTTAAAGGTGAAATGTTAGGTTGTATGTATGGTAATAGAGTAACAATTTAAAAAAAATTCATGGAACTGCATTACACACACAGTTAACCCTAAGTTAAACTATGGACTATGGTTAACAGTATAATTATAAAAATGTGCTTTCATCAATTGTAACAAATTGACCACACCACTGCAAGGTGTTAATAATAGGCTGGTATATGGGAATCTTGTATTTTATGCATGATTGTTCTGTAAACCCACAATTTCTCTAATAATAATAATAAAAAAGATACTGGCCTAAGAGACTGATTGGTCTCCATTTATGAAGCTATACCATGTAGGTCTATCCCTCTCTTTAAAGAATTATTCTCTAAAGAATATTAGCTATAAAATGAAACTCTATAAATTTATAATCTTATTTTCCACTGATTTCTACAGTTAGTGCATAGACATGGGGAGGAATTTGTGCCTAGACATAGCTTACATTCCAGAATTTATGCAAAAAGTAAAAAAATATAACTGTTGGGCAGTTGAAGCTAATAAAAATGAATGTAAAATATATTTTTAAATGTTCATTGAGTCCATGGACAATTAGACAGCCATTAATAAAAATATGAAGATCACATTTTTGGGCAAGTGCAAAGGAAATAATATAAAGTAAAAAAGTAAAAAAAGAGAATATTCTCTGTAATTTACTACAATGGTTACATGTAGAAGGAGATTGAAAATAGGCCAAAGACATTTGGAAATAGTTGTTTAAGGGACTAGAGAGGGAATTCTTTGGAAATGGAGTTAATAATAAATTGTTTTATTAAATAAAAATAGAATAGGGACAATGTCTTTTTCATATTGCCAGCATTTGGGAAGTCACCTGGCAGGTGTTCAGTTGCCCTATAGTAAGAACGTAATGCTGCTGGTGACCACCTCTTCCACCATATAGGGAGAGCCCACCTGAGAATGAAGCCCACACATCAAGAAAAGTAGATGAGATTTAAAGGATAAGACAAAACCCTGAAGGGTCAGCCCTGAACTCAGGGCTTGAAAATTGTTAATCCCTGAACTTCCCTTTACATAAACTGGTGAAATCCTTTTTAGCCTGAACTAGATTCAGGTTCCTGAGCTTGCAACCAAAAAAATAAAACAACAACAACAAAAAAAAATGATTAAGAGTTGATTTGTCATATTCAGGAGATTCCTATGATGGAGGTCTAACTATCTTGAATTTAAATAAATGGGTCCTTGCTTAATTTTTGTGTGGCATTCCAATATTCAAGCTCACCCCACTCCTAGTGATTTTCTCCTTTTCATATGACTAATGCCGTCTGTTTCCTTCACAGCTGCACTTGAGATCTAGGCCAATCCCAGCTTTTTAGTTTTACACATGGCATAATCATTTTGTTTCTTACCCCCTTCTTATATAACCTCTGAAAAGCTGCCTTCTGTGTTACTGGCATCAAGTCAAGTCAACCTTTATGATTTTTAGTTTTTTGAGCCTCAAGGCCACACAAACCATATTTTTGTGCAGTTTTTTTTAAAGAGGATATGAATTTTTGAGACTTATTCCTGGGTATTAAGAATGACAGTATAGATGCAGGTAGACTGCTGCTTTGCATTGTGGGAAAGGGGAGGCTCCGTGGGGACCCAAAAGAATTGAACATCTTTTCCTCATGTCAACAATCATTATGTCATTTCATATGATCCAAGTGCCACTCTAATTCTAATTTTAATTATATGCTTAAAAAATTTCAGGAGGCTGAGTGTGAAATTCAAAAACAGGTAAACACTTTCTTGAAAATGGTCTTCAATAAAAAATACAGCCATACAAAGAACATATTACAGAGAAAAAGAAATACAGATAATAATAAATACATGATAGGGTACAGGATCTCATTCATGATTAAAGAAATGTATATTAAAATAACAATGCAATCCCATTTTTTTACTACCAGATTGACAAAGTTTAAAAGCAGACACTCTCAGACACATGCTACTGATGACAGCACAAATTGGCACAACCTTTTTGGTTGGCATTTTCATAGTATCTATCTAAATTTCAAATACACCGCAATTCTTTTGATGCAGGAATTCAGTTTCTAGGAATTTATTCTAAACTTATATCACATAAGTGTGCAAGCATATATAATACAAAGTCATTTATTGTAATAATGTTTATAATAGTGAATATCCAAAATAATTTTATAGAGAAATAGTTAAATATATTGTAGTACATCCCTACTGTAAAATATCTTTATGACATAGATTGTTAAGTGGAGAAAGCTAGTTATAAGATATATGTGTGTCTCTGTGTCTGTGCATGTGTGAGGTATAAGTCATTTGTGTGAAAAAAAATTGTATATGCTTAAACATCTGCAATAAGACATGAAATGGTGGAGTGACTTATGGAGAGTGGGATTTGAGTGAGACAGGAAAATTTCTTCTTGTTTTTTTAACTATTTTCATTTGAACAACAAACACATACTACTTTTATGATAAAATATACTTTTAAATTCAGTTACAATTCTGCATTATTCCATAATTCATAAAATAATAGGAAATACAATTAAACTGCCATAAAATTACACAGTAATTAAACTTACAAGCTACTGTCACAGTAGGTGATATTTTAAGATGAATTAAAATATGAAAGTGGAGTAAATAAAAGTATATAGAAGTGAAAATTTAAAGATTGATTGCTTTTTAATGTGAACAAATTGATAATACGAGTACTAGTATAAATGAAATTATATTCTAAATCATATTATGGACACAAGTTTATTGTATAGAATTAAATTTTCCATAGCTAACAAGGAAGCCACTTCTATTTCTTGTCTTCAAGTCCATATTTCCTCCTACTGCCCTTCCATTGCCATCTTCGGTAGGGCAGTAGGAGCTATTTTGCAGAATCAAGGATATGAAATTCTCCCATTCCTCACCCCAGCCATGCAGAAAGCGGGTTATGTGGAGTTTGGTCAGGGGCCCTGGCACTATGCTGTGCGTACAGGGGAAGGCATCACGTATTATGTTGGGGACAGTTGTAATTCCCTGGCTTTGTTAGCAGGGAAATAAGGGGGTTTGTCTATGAATAGAAGGCTGAGCTAAATACAGTTGTGTCCCGGTATTCGCCGATTCGGTATCCGCTGATTCAGTTACCCTCGGTTACCCTCGGTTAACCGGGGGTGGGGGGTGGGGGGGAGTGGGATATGGAAAAATCGGAAAATTTGGAAAATTCCAGAAAACAAAAAAAAAATTCATAAGTTTCAAACCACCTGCCAAGCAAGTACAGGCTGTAACATGAAGTCTGCCAGTCATGACTCATACCTCTTTATTCCCATAAAGAAGTATTATTTGGCCTCTAGTGTTCTCGCTGATCGCATTCGTTGTAGCGTTATTGCAGTGCCTTTGTTTAGGAAAGCCCTTGTTTCCTGTAATAATGGCCCCAAAGTGCAAGAGTAGTGGTGCTGGTAGTGCTTGTAAGCCTAAGAGAAGCCGTGAAGTGCTTCCCATTGGTGAAAAAGGAAAAATTCTCGATATGATTGAAGAACAAAATCATATGCAGAGATTGCCAGGTTGTATGGCAAGAACGAATCTTTGATTCCAGGAGTGATGCAGCATAAGGATAAAATTTGTGCTAGTTTATCTGTTGCACCTCAGATTTCAAAAGTGACTGCTACAGTGTGTGACGGGTGTTGGTGTTTGCAGTTTCAGCCATCCATGGTGGGTCTTGGAATGTATCCTTACAGGGTCCCTACTGTATCCCCAAACAATGGGGATCCCAGCATTCCCTGTAAAAACTCCCTCCGAGTTTTCATAAAAGAACTCATGCCATTTGTTGGCTCAGAATCTATATTTCCATACCAATTATGACATTTATCCCATCTACTTCCCCATATCACTGAGCCCCACTTCAGCTTCAGTGGCAGAAGCTACATGACATCCAGCCACCTTCTTGCATACCAAAAAGCAGAGCTACTACTGCTGCTACTATTACTAATACCACCATTCTTACCATTACCACCAAAACCATCTACTAGTAAATCGTAACCCTAAAACATGTCTGGATCATAGCCATTCAGGGTGGTATCTCTTTCTTTCCCCCCTTGTGTGGCAACTAGGAAAGAGGTGAGCAGAAGGGAGGCCAAATTTTCCCTTTAATTGTGTATATCTATGCCTATACCTATAGCTGTATCTATATATCCCATCTATACCTATATCATCTACATCCACATATCTATATCTACAGGTATAGATATATTGATATATATTTAATACACCATAAATTTATATAGCCATAATTTGTATATATGTTAATAGATAGAGATATGTAGATTCATGTCTCAAATTCTGTGTGGAGCAAAGCAGGAGGTCAATGGATGGGTAGACATTGGTCTAGCTGGCTAGACAGATATGACAATCAGTCCTGTCACTATCAGTTGAAAATGACAGAAACTAATTAGTGAAAGCAGAAAGAGGGCACTAGAACTATATTAGGGAAAGCTAGAGAACTGAAAGAAGATATTCAGGAACCAAAGAGTCTGGGACCACAGGAATTCTGTAGATGCTCAACATCTACAGAATTCTCTCTTGCATTCGCTCCATCTCTCAAGCTTGTTTACTTCTACTTGGCTTCATTCTCTCCTATAACAGATGGGCTTTTTCCATGTGGCAGAAAAAAATATCTGCCAGCAGCTCTGGACTCATGCCATCCCAGTTATCTTCCCAAAAGGGGAGGTATTTTCTCAGCTTCATTTTGAACTTCTCCGGGAAAGACTGTGAGTGAGTCTTTATGGTTAAAAGGATGTTTTACTCAGATTTGCTCTGCCTACATTGCACATCCACCTTTAAGCCAGGTAGTGGGGTCCAATGATTGGCAACTCTACAAAAACCACATGGAATGTATAGTGGGGGTCACTGCCCTTCTCCGGAAAGAAGGGGAAGTTGTTAGTGAAAGAAGAGGAAAGAGATGCTTCACATCTCCCAAAAGAAAGATCAAAGATGACAGATAAAGTATTGATGGGAAACTGACTAAATAGGTGACTGTATAGATTACAGACAGATGTGTAATGCTTATTTTAGGGTCTAATATTTTCTCAAAAAAATTATTTTTGCTATTTTCTCCTGTTTAATTTCACAAATATACTATAAAATTATTGTTACATATGAGAAAACTATTGATATCTTAACTAGAATTGATGACAACCTAGGAAATATTTGGAAAGAACAGATGTTTTTACAATATTAATCTTTTTCTTCTCTTTGTATTTTAATTTGGATAATATCTATTGACCCAAATATCATCCAATTACATGGCATGCTTTCCACTTATTGATTTTTTTTATCTCTCAGAAAGGTTTTGTAGGGGCTTTATGTAATAGAGGTAGAAGATTATTAACATAATAACTGGCACCAGAATTTTCTTGGGTGTAGAATAGTCTTTGATTAGGAAAATCCCTTAATAAACACAGGTCCACCACATACTGCTATTCATTCCGGGCACTGCACAACTTCAGGAAGCCCATTTAAACAGGCATAAAAGTGAGGCCCCTGGAGACAAGTAAGGAAGCAGCCCCGGGAAGAAGGTGAGACTGTTCACAGAAGCCAGAGTAATAAAACAAGTGTCTATGCTGCTCTGCATGAGAACATGAGAAAAATTTGATTTAGCTCTTCAGGGAGAACAGAAAAGAAGAGGGGAAAAAAGGTCAGAAAGGTGGTAGGGCAAAGTGAGAAGCTTGCAGGAAGATGGAAGGATGAATGGCATATGAGTCAAATGGCAGTAGGATGAACAAGGGACTTTTTAGAACAGGGATGTCCTACAAATGAGTTTCAGTTGTTTGAAGTGAAACATGCAGGCATAAAATTTTGCTACTTGATACAGTCTTCTTATTCAAGGTTACTTCAGGTGGGGGAGAGGCAGAGAGAGCAGGGGCTATGCCCCAGCTTGTACCAATGTTACAGAAGAGGTAAAGGAATAGACACATATATGCAGAGCATAAAATTCAGGGCACGGAAATAGGGGGTTTGAGCCAATCAGACCTGATCTCAGGATTCCAGGTGAGGGACCCCTGCTGATACCTAAATTGCATTTATAACAACTCCATATCACATTTACCAGCGTTCTGTGAATTACCTTGTGTGTTTTTTTCTTGACCTTATAAATGGGATTCTAGTTTCCATAATATTTTTCTGCCAGTTATTTCAGGTTCCAGGAATCTATGTATCATCTACCTAACTGTCTTTCTCTCATCAATTATCACTCTCCGTCTGCATATTAATATATGTATTTTTATGTATGCATGATTTTTATATATTTAAACTATATGTTTATATATAGTGTATGCATATGAAATAAAGATAATAAAAAGTATATTGACCTTTTTAGTAATTTTCATTCCTTCCTGCTGATATGACTTTCATCTGATATCATTTTCCTTTAAACCAAAGAATTTTGTTCAGCATTTTTTGTAGTTTAGGCCAGCTGTCAACAAATTCTAGATTGACTTCTTTTTTTCAGTACCTTAAAGATGCTGCAGTTTGACTGTGATGTACATATGTGTGGTTTTGTTTGCATTTATCTTGCTTGTGGTTTTCTGAGCTTCTTGGTTCTGTGAATTAAAGTCTATCAAATATTTTGCAAAATTATGGTAAACACCTCCACTGTCTCTTGTCTCCTTCTGGTATATTTCTAGAATTCATCTAATCATAGACACTCAATAAATATTTGTTGAAAGAATAAATAAAAAAGATCTGTTCCCTGAGTATGGCAATCAAAAAAGTTGGGCTTGTCAGGGATTAGACTTGTCTTAAACAATATTGTCATAAGCTATCCAGAAAAGGGCGGGTTTTATCAAATTCCTTAGCTTTCAAAAGACTAAAAATGGTAGTGAAATGCCTGGCTCATATATAGGCACTTTAGGGAAATATTTCAAAGCTATGATGGAGACAAAGAAGTGGTACATTAATTTTATTGACAGATAGAAGCACTATTTTAAAACTTTTCTTTCCATTCTATGATGAGAACTGAGAATCACTGTAAGTCTTGCCTAAAGAAATCAGATCAATGTACTGTTTTAGCCAAAAATGGAAACAGAAGGGACAACAAAAAGGTCAAGTTTACATTAACTTGTCTTTTTAGAGAGCTAAGGTTCATCCTTGCCTGAAAAGTAAGTCTAATTCTATGATAACAAATATTAAACAATCAAGGAGACACTTTTTGCTACTGACCCATCAGTATCAAATATTAGAAGTGTGTCTCTTTGTTTCATAAGGATTTCTAAGAAGCATTTGAGGGAACCTGGAGTATACACCCGTTGGTAAAGGAGAAGTTAATCATTTTGTAATATGCTTAAAAATCACTTTATTTTTAGAATGTTCCCTTTTGTCCTTGACATCTTAATGTACTGTAATCTGATATTTTTGCATGTCGAGTGAGCAGAGTAGAAGCACTTTACAGCACAAAAATAATTGCTGCTTAAATGTGCTATAAATCAATTTATAATGCAAGGATGCACAAAAACTGCTCAGAACATTGACTGTGCTTTAACTGTAATAAAAACTAGTTAAGAAAAACAAAAAGTTACTGAATGGAATACTTGTTTTAGGTATATCCTTTAGTTCTTTATTCATTAATTATTTGTTAATATGATACTCCAAACATTGACGTCCACGACGTTAAAGATGTATGTGTGTAAGGACCTGGGTTGGGAGGTAGGGAATGGGAAGTTAAAGCTAAATTTGTTCAAAATTTTTAGTTGGTTGATTGTAAAGTTTTGGAAATGGATGGTGGTAATGGCAGCACAACATTGTGAAGCATAATTAACAGTACTGAATTATATATGTGAATGTGGTTAAAATGGGAAATTTTAGGTCATATATGTGTTATTAGAATAAAAATTAAAAGATAAAACAGGACTGCACAACACAGTGAACCCCACTGGAAATGATGGACTACAGTTAATAGTATAATTAAAAAGCAAACAAACAAACCAAAATGCATGTGTATAAACCTCAAACTTACTTTCAGAGAGTCTCAGGGAAGAATATATGTATAAATATGAACCAAAATTTGAAGGAAAAACTAAACAATATTGTTTTAAAATTTAAAAACCTCTTCATGTCTTTAAAAGCAACTTTGTGAACAGTTGAAATCTTTCCAATATAATAGGTAAGTGTTGAAATACTGCAGGTAATAGAAATTTTTTAGTATCCCAGATCTGATTAGAATAAGAAAATTCTAAAACTGTAGGAAAAGGGAGGTGTAAAGAGTTAGGTGAGGTGATTTTCTTTGATTTAATAGTAGTAGATTTAGTAGATTTAGCTTAGTAGTTTAGTAGAGTTAGTAGATTTAGCTTGGTAGTTTATAAAGTCTAGAAAATATTTAAATTAAATGCACATTTTCTCAGGTTATACTTTTCTTTCTTCTCTCATTATCCTCCTGGAGTCTTGCATATTGGATTATGATAAGATAGACAGATGCTCTTTTTTGCATAAATAGTGTAGAAGAGGTTAATTGGGATAATGTGAAGCTCTTGATTAATTTGCAGATAACCTCTGAAGTTTTCTGTCTGGCCTTTACCCCTCAGCGTTGGTCCAGTTGCTGAATGGTGTCAAGAAGATGCGGCTTTTCATCTTTCTGCTCTCATACTCAGTGTGTCATAAATGCTTTGCCTCATGGTGATAAAATGGCTGCCTCAGCTCCAAACATTGCATCCTCAAACAACAAAGTCAAAAAGCAAGCAAGAAAGATTGAGAGTGTCTCCTCATGATTCCCTTTTTATCAGGAAGGAAAATATTTCTCAGAAGCTCCCCAACAGATTTCTCTTTTCTCATTTCTTTTTAGCCACACTATGTCACCTGCTTCCCCTAAACCAATCACAACAGAAAGAAACAGATTTATCCTTGGAATTAGAATAATCACATTTTATCCCCTAGGGCTGAGGGAGGGACCCACTTTCCTTGAGTATATTGTTACCAAATCTCTGAACAAAATTGGATTTCTGTTAGGAAGGAATAAGGGCAAAATTATTGTTTGGTCAGTAAACAATAAAGACTGGTATGTACATCTGAATACCAATTTATTAATTTACAATGAGAAATATCATTCCCAAGAGAATTGGCTATTTGAGTCCTCTGACTAACATAATCTTTCCTTACAGGAGGAAGCCAAATTACAATCAGAAACATGCCAGGCATGTGTGGAATCAGACCTAGAGTAGTAGTTTTTCTCTGTGATTTTGCTCAGGCTGTCCCCTCTCCAGTGCCTTTTCCCCTTTATAACTCCCACATATCCTTTAAAATTCGACTTAAGCATCATCCCTTCTAGGAAGATTTCTTTATTATCTCCTCCGTCCCCACCCACACTTTTCCACCCCCAAGCTGAATTACTTCACCTCTTTTCTGTACTACTATAGCATACTGTATATAACTGTATCATTACACCTACTCTAGTGTATTGCAGTTATCAATTGATGTGTCCTCTCCACTAAATGTGAGCCCCTTAAAAACAGAACCTGAAGCTGACTTGTTTTTTAGTCTTAGTGATGAACACAAGACTAAATATATGGATATCAAATGAAAGGTGTTTGTGGTCATCAGCATAATGGCCCCCAAAGATGTCTATATCAGAATCCCTGAAACCTGAGAATACTCTACTTTACATTGCAAAAGAGTTTGCAGTTGTAACTAAGTTAAGGATTTTGATATGGAAAGATTATCCTTGATTATCAGGTGGACCCAATGAAATCACAAGGGTGCTTATAAGAGGCCATGAGGAGAGTTGGAGTCAGAGAAGGAGATGTGATGACAGAAGCAGAGATTGCAGTGATGTGATTGCCGTCTGAGTGGCATGAGCCAAGGCCTCTGGAAGCTGAAAAAAGCAAGAAAACACATTTTTTTCCTACAGCATCCAAAAGGAAACAAAGCCCTGTTAACACCTTAATTTTAGTCTGGCGAGACCCCTTTCAGACTTCTGACCTTCAGAACTGAAAGATGATTGATTTGTTTTATTTCAAGCCAATGAGTTTGTGGCCATTTGTTACAGAAGAAATAAGAAACTAACACTCTGTTCAAGAAGTGTTTATTGGATGATGAGATTTAAGTGTTCAATGCATTAGGCTGTTATAGTAATAACAGCTACTACTAAATTTCTGCCTATGTATTAGGCATTCTTACACATTCAATCATGATTCTCATAGCTAAACCATTGTTCAGATATTATTAAACCCACTTTCAGATGAGCAAACTGAAATTCAGAGGAATTGAATAATTTTATGAGTCTCATGCCAATAACTAATGTAGCAGGTATTAGAAACCAGGACATGTTCTACTAAATCCTGGTGCTGCAAGCTATCTTGAGACATGCAGCTTATAATAGAGGAATACCCAGTAGCATCACCAAAGGATGGTTTGAAGCCCCAAATATCCTTCAACACCCCTAAACCCTTAATAAAAGTGGAGTTGAAGTGAAAACAGTGTGTTTATTTGCACTTTCAATAGAGGTTCCTAGTTCTTCATGGTGGGGAGATTGTGTCCTATAAGACCTTCCCATAGGTTTATACTAGGAGAACTGAAAGCAGTGACAGCAATAGACATTTGCACACTGGTGTTTATGGCAGCATTATTCATGATTGCCAATGGATGGAGGTGATCTAAAGGTATATTGACTGATGAGTGGAAGGGCGAACTGTGGTGTATTACTTACAATGGAATATTGTGCAGCTGCAGAAAGGAATGAAGTTGTGAGGCATGCAATGAGGTGAATGAACCTTGAGGACATTATGTTGAGCAAAATAAGCCAGAAATGAAAGGGCAAATATTATAGGGTCTCACTTAAATAAACTAACTATAGTAAGCAAACAATGAGAATTGAATTCAAGAGCATAGGTTATCAGGGAATAGAACGTGGGCAGAGATCGGGCAATCAATGATTAAGGAGTACAGAATGTTCAATAAGGCTCATTGTAAAGGCTCCTAGATTATAAGCTCTTACAGCAGTCACATCTATTTCTGAGTTTTCATTGTTAATCTCTAAATTCTGAGATGCTGAGCTATTTGTGCATAACCTGATAGTTCCCTGGAACTTTGGGTATCTATGTGACACCTGAGACTCAGAGTTAGGGTTCTGCAGCTCTGTAAGTCAGTATTACTTTATACAGCAACTGTTAAAAAGAACTGAAAAAGAGATCAGACTTCAATTAGAGACAGGAATGAAGCTGATCTGGTTAGGACTAAGGTAAATTAGAATACAGGGTAAAGGATGATATTGCCTGTATTTTAAAACTTCAACTTCTGTGAGAGACCAAAGGAAGAGATGTTTATTTTGTCCAAAATTTAAATTTTCTGTAGGACACTATCCAATTAAACCTGTCTGGTCAGCTTATTTAAAATAACCTAATTACATGGAACTGAGAATAGGGAATGAGATCTTGTTATTCTGTACAGGTTATTGTAATACCCTGATACATTCCAGAGTATTTTGGGCAGAAAATAAAAAGGTATTTTGAAAGCCCTTTGAGGGATTGAAGAAAAAATGTGAACCTATTAAACTTCCCCACCTGGGGAAATCTTGGTATTCTCTCAAGCATTAGGGACTCCCAATTTAACAAGCCAAGCCCTTGATCTTGAGGCTTGCCTTTATGAAACTTATTTCTGTAATGGCGAAGTTAAGCCCACTTGTAATTATGCCTGAGTCACCCCCAGAGAACCTCTTTTGTTGCTCAAATGTGGCCACCCTCTCTCTCTAAGCCAAACTCTGCAAATAAACTCACTACCCTCCCCACTATGTGGGACATGACCCCCAGGGCTGTAAGTCTCTCTGGCAACATGGGACATGACTCCCAGGGATGAGCCTGGCCCTGACATCGTGGGATTGACAATGTCTTCTTGGCCAAAAAGGGGAAGAGAAATGACACAGTGTAAAGTTTCAGTAGCTAAGAGATTTCAAATGGAGTCAAGAGGTCATTCCGGAGGTTACTCTTATGCACTCCGTCAGCCAGATATTACAAATTGCCACAGTATGCCAAGCCCCAACCAACAGTATTCCTGAAAACCCTAAAGAATACCCTGGACTCTTTTTAAGACTTGATAAAAGTTTTGCCTATTGTTTATTTTTTTCAGAAACTTCAAGCCTCCAGATTGTTCCTATGCCAGATAATCCTTGAAACTCAGAGGTACAGTCTCTCCAAGAATATCAACCAGTTTCATTTGTCTAGCTCCTTATATAGATATTTCTTCTTAGTTTCTAGTGTATTAGAGTAGCCAGAAGGAAATTGCTGAAATTATTGAACTGTAATCCAGTAGCCTTAATCTTTGACAATGATTGTACAACTATATAGCTTTCATCTTGTGGCCATGTGGTTGTAAAAACTTGTGACCTTTATCCAGTGTATGGGTAGATAAGTAATAAATACATGCATGAAAAAAGAAAGACACTCCCATAGGAAATTCCAGAGGTGCTCTAAAGGGATTCCATAGATTAAGTAATTGTGTTCAGGCTCCCACAAGACAGAGACAAATTAAATACTCAGGAACTGGTTTACCTTCATTGTCATCTTTTTGTATGCATTCGTGTATTCCTATTTTTTGAAAAATATTAGCGCAATCAATTAGACCCTAATCTTCCTCCAATCTATGATTTTCCACATCTAACAGCTTATCCATTTCTCATATATTTTATAATTTTACAATGTACTGTTAACCCTATTTCCAAGTTTTTGAGCTTTACCTTACCATTGCTCCAATGTATTTATTACATACTTACTGCATATATATCAGTGAACATTTGTTTAGAAAATCTTTTTATAAAAAAAGACTTATAAAGTCATTGTACTATAAAAAGCCAAATGAAATAATTCATAAATAGATGTAACCACAGGTTCATTCTGAGTAATTAGTTTTGGTATGGAAAGTCCACTGGGAAATATTTCACACAATAATAATGATCACTTTTCTATACCTATGGATGAAATGGAAATGTTTGTTTTCTTTTTTAAGAAAAGTCATAAGTTCTGTTTTTTAGTTTAGAGACTGTTAAAACAGCTTTGTGGCTGATACATGAAAGAATTGGTTGAATGCAATTATTTGTCTAATTGGAAGGTATATTTTTGAAACATGATAATTAGAAAAAATTGTGGTTAGAACATTTGTAATAGGGATAATTTAGAGTTTGTGTAAAACCATTGTGGGTGGGATCGTCACTAATACCCATGAGCATTCTTTAAAGTTTTAGAACTATACCTTTGCCCACCACAGGAAAAGTTTACTTAGTGTATACACACAAAGTAGAAGTACCTTTACCAATTCTTTGGTTAAATATATTAATTAATTTACTTCAAAATCTCGAGAAGAATGATAAAGAAATTTGTAATTAAGAGTAGTTCCCTTCTTTCTATTTGTTGATTTCTAACCACAAACATAATTTGCAGTAATAAATTTTGGGAAGAAGTTAATAAAGTAGAAATTTCTTTTAAATGCCTGTTCAGAAGAAACATTACATCAAAAACCTACTGAAAAAACCTTAAAATATATACTGGGAGAAAAACTTCAGGTTAAAAAAAAGATAAGCTCTAAAATAATTTTAGCTCATTTCTTTTTCTTGTCCTACTGCTTTTTTCTAGGTCTTCATTTCAATATTTAATAAATAGGATGATTATCTTCAACTCTTTACATTAAACCAACTTTTTTTTTTTTAATGTATGGAATACCTACTCTATGTCAGGGATCTCTGGAAGTAGGCTACAGGTGATTTTCATTTTCTTAATTTTACTTATGTTTTGCAAAATCTCAACAATAAACATATTACTTCTGTTAAAAAAAAACTTACCATGTAAAAAGGAAAAAAATAAATAGCCAAAACCCTTTCAGCCTTGATTCCCCCTTTTCCGTAATTATGTATTCCCTCATATCAAATAAATCAAGGTCCTGTGGATTCCTACCCTTAGAATTTCTGTCCGCATATCTCCATCTCTACTGCCACCCCCTAGGTATCAGCCACTGTCATCCCTTTGCTTGATATATGGCAGCAACCTTCTAAATGGCTCCTCAGTTTCTTTGCCTTATCCTCCAATACCAACCTCCCAACCACAATCATCCTCTAAAATTACAATAGACTACTTACTGTTTGTGCAATGTAAATCTAGTCATGTCACTGTGCTTAAATCCTTCAATAGCTCCTTGTTTTTTTTTTTTCAGAATAAAGTCCAAACACCAAACACCATCAGGACCTGGGAGATTTGGCCTCTGTTTAGGTCTCCAGATGTATGGTCCTTAGTGATAAGGACCTGGAGGCAAGGACTGTGGGGTTTTTTTGAGGTTTTGCATCTTTATATTCTCAAAGCCAGCTCAGTACCTGGAAAATAGCAGGTGTTCAATGAATATTTCTTAAAGAGTGTCTGGCTTCTAGAGTGGTTTTAACAGTATGTTCTTAGTCCATCAAGGTTTATAAGACGTGGACAGGCTACCTGGACTCCCCACCACATCTCTCAGACTAAACTCTTTGCTTGTTTCCCAGACCTTCACCAGCATTCACCCTCCCCACCAGGAGCTAAAAAACTGGCTCCCATTAAATTGCATGAATAGAGCATATATCAAAATTAGTATATTTTATTTTAATCACTGAAGTTCAATTTTGTTCTTCTGAGCTAAAGCAAAATAAAAAGAAATAGTATTTTAAATAAACTCGCAAAATCCCAGAAAGTTCTTTTAACATTTGGCTTCTGCATAAATAAGCAAATAAATTCTATTAAGACTAAGAGGTTAAGTTTTAAGGCAAGATTTACTAGTGATTTTATTTTTAGTTTTGAGCTACTTAGTTAACCATTCAGAAGTTTTCCAAATCTCTCATCATGAACCATCTTCCATATCCTGGCTCTAGTAGTCCAATAAAAATACCTATCTGATAATACTCAATTCTATCATAGAAAGAATTTCATTAAAATTCACATGGGGATTCTCTGAATGAAAAGTGGTCTTTATCACAATATAAATGACAAATGATATACATGGCAAGCCTTCAATAAAGACGGAGATTATATACTTGGCATCTTTGACTATATTGTCACTAAATGGTTATTATTTTTAAATAGTATATTAAGCTGTCCTTCCAAACATCTATCATTTTTTGGCTGAAAAGTTCTTCTTGAGTCAATTCACAAGCATTTCTTGAGAATCTACTATGCACCAGCCTCTGTTCAAGGCAGCAGAGATATAGGGCCTGTGTGCTGGTTTGGATATATTATGTCCCCCAAAAGACATATTCTTTAATGCAATCTTGGGGGGGGGGGAGACGTATTAATCTTTTTGATTAGGGTGTGGCCTCTCGATTGAATTGTTTCCATGGAGATTTGACCGCACCCATTCAGGGTGGGTCTTGACTAGTTCACTGGAGTATTTAAGAGAGAAGCTAAGAGCGATGCAGACCCAGATGCTTGCTGATGCTTAGAGATGCTAGGAGAAGTGGACAGAAGGATGTTTGGAGACACAAAGCTAAGAGACGAAGCCCAGAATTTGCCCCAGAGAAGCTAAGAGAGGACCCCCAGAAGCTTAGTGAGAAAGCCACTGGAATCACAAGTTGAAAGCAAAGCAACCCAGGAGCAAAGGACCAGCAGATGCCAACCATTTGCCTTCCCAGCTGAGAGAGGTGTTCTGGACACCATCGGCCATTCTTCAGTGAAGGTATCCTCTTTCTGATGCCTTAGTTTGGACACTTTTATGGCCACAGAACTGTAAATTTGTAGCCAGATAAATCCCCTTTATAAAAGCCAATCCATTTCTGGTATTTTGCATATCGGCAGCTCTAACAAACCAGAACAGCCCAGTATGTATCAGTTGTGGTCTCTGCCCTGATAGTTTATATTTGCTGGGCAGAGATGGACAGGGAACTAAAGTATAGAATAATATAATTTCAGAAATGCTACAACATAAAATATGGCAATAGAACATAGTAATCGGGGACAGGAGGCTAATGTTAGGATGATTCAGGAAAGTCTTCTCTGGGGAAATAAAGGCTCTCAATGATGAGAAGGAACCAGAGTAAGATCTGGAGAACTAGTACTCTAGACAACAGAGACTAGTACAAAATCTATGATACCAGGATAAACATGCTCATCACAGAAAAATAGTAAAAGACTAGTGTGGAGTGTTACAATGTAATAACTCTGAACCTGGGCAAGAGATAGTATCATTGAAGATGTTAAGAAGTGGTTGAATTTCATATATAGTTTTGAGGTACAACCAACAAGACTTTGATGGTATGTGGGGGTTTGAGGGAAAGAGAGGTTCCTAGAATTTTTACTTAACCAACTGGGTGGTAGTGCTGTATACTGAAATGAAGAATCCAAGAGGAGATGCCAAGTAAGAAGTTGAATATATGTACATGGAACTCAAGAAAGGCCAGGAGTGGAGCTCCTTTTTCTCTGCTGCAGGCTATTTTATTTGGTATCAACTTAAAGTTCATAAGAAAGGTGGCCACCTGCACCAACATGATATAGCTATTAGGCATTAGGCCTAAGAACTGAGGCTACTTGCATCAACATGACTTTGGTATTTGTTCCAGGAAACTCTGCCCAGAGAAGATAAGACCATAAACCAATACATGAATTCACTGTCTGCTTCAGGAAATCCCTGCAGATCAGATTATCCGAGACAAACAACGTTTATCTGGATAAAGAGCTCCCTTATCAAACCATGCTTTATTTATCAAGCCTCAATTCAAGGTTCTCACCGCTCTATATACATCAGTCCTAAATGATTACTTCACAAACTTGCCCAATCTCCTCTTTGCTCCCTACCTTGAAAGACCTGCTATAAACCCCTTAGCCCAGTTCACTAAATCCTATGAAATACTATTCTCCCTCTCAACTCTGTCAAAGTAGTATTCTCCCTTACTGCAGAGACTTCTAATAAACTTACTTTTGCTTTGCTACAAGTGTCAGTCTTGTAAACAACAACTTACTCAGCTGCTCTGAGTAGTTTAGGTGAATGATATTTTTGAAGTTGAGAGGATCCTTAGACATCTTGTCTAATAAGTTTATTTTGCAAATGGGAAAACAGAAGCCAGAGCAATTGTGACTTGCCCAGTGCTATGGCTAGTTAGTAGCGACTAGATTGTCAGACTTTTAACTCTCAGTCTGGCACTGTTTATGGAAGAACACAAAAGCTCATATTGGGCAAAATAAAGTAAATTATTTTTATTTTATTATCTACAAACTTCCTAATTGGAGAGAGAGCAGTTTGGGTATCTTTGTTTTTGTTTGTAGTTGTAATGCTTTTGTACTGCTTGCCAGGCTGGCTTAGGGACTAAGGGTGTGTATTCATAAAGCCATTGGTAAATTTTTATCTGGATTTATCCAAAATTCAGATATTGTGAGTTCATTAACCAGCAGAAAGATGTAGAAACATCAGCTGGCAATCTATACAATTTCTGATGTAGCTACAGTTTTCTCCTAACCTAAATACAAAAAAAAAAAAAGACAAAACAAACAAAATTCACCAAGTCAACTATACATTCTTTCTCAAAGGACAGGTTTTACTTGTAAAATGTTCATGAAGTTAAAGCCTCTGTGGATACTTAAAATATGGAGTTTCTTTGAGGTTGAAATACACAATTTTTTTATATGTACATCTTCCCATTTTAACTGATACCTAGTGCTCTAGTTTCTTAGCTGCTAACAAAAACAACCAGCAACAACATAACAACAACAACAAAATCATACAGTATGTTGTCTTAAAAATGGGAATTTATTGGCTCACAGTATTCAGTTTAGAAGTCCAAAATCAAGGCATCAGCAAAGCAGTGCTTTCTCCCAAGACTGTGGTATTCTGGCTGCCAGTGATCCTTGGGTCCTTGTCTTTTCTGCCACATGGCAATGCACATGGTGACATCTTCTCCTTTCTCTTTTGGGTTTCACTGACTTCCAGTTTCTGGCTGCTCCCATGGCTTCTTTCTGCATCTGACTTTGACTCTGTGTATAAAGGACTCCAGTAATCTGGATTAAAGGCCAACTTGATTCAGTTGGGCCACATCTTAACGGAATAACATTTCGAAGTGATCTTACTTACAATGGGTCCACACCCATCAGAATGTGGACCAAGACTAAGAACATGTACAAACTGGGGTTCACAAGTCAATCCACTACACCAAGTAAACACTGGGGAAAATCTCGAGCATTTTCTGCAAGAAACTTATAACAACATGGTGGATACCTATCCACTATGGAATTTTCTGCTTCTCATACCCTACTTCATCTATATTATGACTGTGGGAGCTGTCCCATAAATACTCCATGCCCTAGCAATGGTTGATTGGACCAGAGGTAGACACTTGGTCTATACTGGGCTGATAGGTCCATGTCCAAAAATTTGGACTGGGTCCAAGAAAGGTGAGTCAGTCTCTCAGTGCCTGGATTATAAATGGATAAAACTCAGGAGCTGATGTTAGCTGTGTTCTGCCATTTGCCCCAAGGAGAAAGGAGGCAACATTTTTGCTTGAACATTTTTTAGTGCCCTTGATTAAGCCAGAAGATTAAGGTTGGATGAAGCTTTTCATCCCAATCTACCAACCCTAATTACATAGGTGGTAATCCCTTCCCCACCCTAATTAACAAGTTTATACCAGACACTTAAAAAGAATACAAAAGAAAGGAAAAGAGAAGGAAATGTTACCAACTTCCTGACCTTACCCCCCCACCCCTGGACCCAAGACAGTAATTTATCATTTGTACATTCTTTGTTGGATGAATGGGCTAGCAAATTTGCAGTATTAGACCACTCTTGCTTGATACCTACCCAAACTTCTGGATATCACCAGAAAAGGAAGGATGATGTGGTAGATATACCTATCACAGACAACTAATCCCTACTTATGCTCTATCTATTATGAATCTATTATGTCTCCCATGAAAGCTATGTTCTTTAATGCAATCTTGTGGGGGCAGGCTTATTAGACTTTTGATTAAGGTGAGATATTTGATTAGGTTGTTTCCATCGAGATGTGACCCACCCAACTGTAGCTGAGACCTTTTTATTAGATAATTTCCATGGAGGTATGACCACCGCCCATTCTGGGTGGGTCTTAATGATATCACTGGAGTCTTTTAAGAGAATGCAAGGAGAGCAGAGAGCTGAGAGAAACATTTTGGAGAGAAGCTAAAAGCTGACACAGACACGTGTAGACACCTGGAGATGCAGACAGAAAGATGTTTGGAGATGATAAGCTAAGAGATGAAACTCAGAGTTTGCCCCAGAGAAATGTCCTGGGAGAACAAGCAAGGATGCACAGAGGCTGAGAGAAGCCAAGAGAGACAGAAGCCCAGAGACATTTTGGAGAACACCATTTTGAAACCAGAACCCAGGAGCAAAGGACCAGCAGATGACAGCCATGTGCCTTTCAGCTAATAGAGGTGTTCTGGATGCCATCGGCTTTTCCTCAGTGAAGGTATCCTCTTGTTAATGACTTAGTAGGACACTTTTATGGGCTTAGGAACTGTAAATTTGTAACCTAATAAATCCTCTTTATAAAAGCCAATCCATTCCTGGTATTTTGCATAATGCAGTGTTAGCAAACTAGAACACTATACAAACCAATTATCAGGGATTCATCTTCATACAGTCCTCACTTTATTCTTGTCATTAAAAGCAGGGGTCTGTCCGTATCTGACACCCCCTTAACCCACCCCTGAAAACAAAGACATATTTTTTTCTAAAACCCACTCATAAGAAGCTACTTTATCTTGCTTGGAGAAAAATATTTGGTAATTCTCAGAGCCAAAATGTTCCTGTGGTCGAGACCAGTACAAGACTGAATTCTGATTTAAAACAATGACTTGCAGCTCATAACAAATTTGAAGCTTATTCTTCTTTCTTCTTTTACCCCACTAAAAAACTATAATAAAACTTAAGCAATTCTCCATATGCTGAATTAGTAGATTTATTTATAATAGTTATAAAACTAATATATTATAAAGTTATAATATAAAGGTATATTAGTTATAAAGTTATATTAGTTTATATTAGTTATAAAGAATCAATATTCTATACAATTTTAAAATAAGGTAGTAAGTAATTTGATGAAAGTATAAACAGAGTTTTATAAGAACACAGAGAGGGGATTCTAAGATGAAATTAAGCATGGATTTAGGCTTTTTGAAGAACAAGAGCTGTCTGCAAGAATAAGGAGGAACTGGTACACTGGAAGCTTGAATGAGGCAGTGAACTTCATGGAGAGTGCCTGAGATCCAGGTGCTGCAGTTCAATATTATTAGAGGAAAAGTTGCAAGGTGGAAGAGGAGGGTAGGGAGCAGAGTGGGGTCAACTCACAAAGTGCCTCATATATTATCCTAAAGAATTAGATGTTTATACTATAGGAATTGTTGACCGATTCATACAACGCCTTTATGCTATCAGAACTGTTGACAAAACCACACAATGCCTTACATTGGGTTCCCTGGATACAATCTATGAAACAGAGAATTGCTTCAAGAAATTTACTGGAGAGCATTCTCGGGAGATAAATCTGTAAGGAAAGCAGGATAGTCAGAGGGAGAAGCTAACCTGCAAATGCAGTTGCCCCTAAGGCCTCAGCCAATACTATAGGGAGCATAGAGCTTGGGATCATCTTCAATGTTGTCTTAAATTGAGGCAACCACATGGGGTTTTGTATCTTTGCACCAGCCATTCATTTACAACATGTTTTTCCCTGAGAGGGCCTGAAGCTTGGACAAAATAGTTCCCTGAAGATAAGGATGTAGTTGTGAGCAGACTGCTCCAGCAGATGGGGTAAGTGTGTGGGTCTGAAGAGGGGGGTCTTGAGGAAAAACCACAATACCCACTATGCACAAGAATAATAGTTACTGAGCACTTTCTATGTGCTAGGCACTGTTCTAAGCACTTTATATGTACACATTTGGTACTGTTTCAGTTTGCTAAAGCTGCCGGAATGCAATATACCAGAAATGGGTTGGCTTTTACAATGGGAATTTATTATTTTACAAATTGACAGTTCTAAGGCCATGAAAATATCCAAATTAAGGCATCAAGAGGAAGAAACCTTCTCTGAAGAAAGGCTGCTGGCATCTGGGGTTCCTCTGTCAGATAGCAAGGCACATGGTCAGCATCTGCTGGTCCTTCGCTCCCAGGTTTTGCTGCTTTCACCTGCTTGTTCTAGTGGCCTCTCTGTGTTCTGTGGGTCCTCTCTTAGCTTCCTGGATCTTTTCTTTCTCTCTCTTCTGGGTTTTTTATTCCCCCTCTAAGCTCTCTCCAAACTTCTCTGGGTTTTTCTATCCAAGGTCTCTGGACTTCTTCTGTAAAAACACCAGTTAGGAAGCCATATTCCAGGCAAGACAACTGCAGCTTGAACCAGGAATATTGATAGAGTGTGAAAGTAGAGCCAACAGGATTTATTGATGGATTGATGTGAGGAATGAGAAAAAGGCTGTGATGGTTAAGTTCATGTGCAATCTTGGTTAGGTTATGGTATCCAGTTGTTTGGTTTGATTGTTACTGTGAAGACACCTCATAGATTCAAATCATCAGTAAGTTGATTGCATCTATGGCTGATTACATATCAATTAACAAGAGAGATTGCTTTCAGCAATAGAGAAGTCTCATCCAATCATCTGAAGGCCTTAAAGGGAGATTGAATATTTTAGCAGTCAGAAAGAAGAATTTCCAACTCTACCTCAGCTAACTACCTTCTTCTGGGGAATTCATTGAAGATCTTCATTGGAGTTCCCAGCCTGCAGCCTGCCCTATGGAATTTGGACTTGCCAATCCCCACAGTCATGTGAGTCAATTCCTATAATAAATCTCATAATATATTTTGATTATATAAATTATTTATATATATATATATTTATCTCCTGTCAGTTCAATTCTGTTTCCCTGCAGAACGCTAATACGGGGGAATCGAGGAAGAGTCCAGTTTTTTGACCTGAGCAATCAGGAAGGTAAAGTTGCAGTTTGCTGAGAAGGGTAAATCTGTGGGAGGAATAGGTTTAAAGGATGGTGTGAAAAGATGAGGAGCTCAGATCTGGACATGCTGAGTTTGATGGGCCTATTAGACATCCAAGAGGAGATAAAGCAGGCAGTTAGATATACAGGTCCAGAGTTTAAGGAAGAGGTCTTGGCTGGAGTCTTTAGCATATGAATTGTACTTAAAGCCTTGAGTCTAGATGAAATCACCTAAGAGTGAGTGTAGAGAAGAGATCTGAGTACTGAGCTCCAGGGAATGCATTCTATTAGAGGTCATGAAAACTTAAGGGAGTTTAGGGGCAAAAAAAAAAAAAAAAAGAGAAAGAATGCAATATTGTAAGATATTGTGTGAAAAGCACACATTACTTTAGAAGGTATAGGGGGCAAGATGGTGGATTGGTGAGCTGTATGTTTTAGTTACTCCTCCAGGAAAGTAGGTAGAAAGCCAGGAACTGCATGGACTGGACACCACAGAGCAATCTGACTTTGGGCATACTTCATACAACATTCATGAACACGTCGAACTGCTGAGATCAGTGACATCTGTAAGTTTTTGCAGCCAGGGAACCCACGCCCTGTAGAGGGCGATTAAGGTAGCATGCATGAAGTCCACCTTCAGCTATGCCGGAGATGTGCAACATGGCTGCCAGGGCTGATACAACAATAGCTTAAGTTACCCTCAGCCTTCTTTACGGAAGTAGTTCACGCCAAAAGTGCTAGTTCGCGCCAAAAATGCTAACCCTACATCTGCCATCCACCCTAGCAACAGCAGCCACCAATCCTAGACCGCCACGAGCCCTTGCTAGCCACTTCCCCTTCTCCTAGAGTATATATGCTCTGCCTCTTCAATAAAGTTTTGCAGCTTGATCAGAAACCTGTCTTGCTGTCATTCCTCGTGTCTCTTGTCCCATACCATTCCTCCCTCACAGGACTCGGAGCCTCCGTTGAACGTCCTGCGGGCCGGGACAAACTGGCGCCCAACGTGGGGCCCTGAATTCTGTGAGAGACGGAACGCCGCACTCAAGGAGAGAGGTACCTCACACTCACCGCACCCGGGATCGCGGCGAGGAAGCGCGCTCGCGAGACAGATCCGTTCACCAGTCGATCAGTGCCAGCGAAAGGAAGAAACGGAAAGAAGAAAAGAAAGCAACAAAAGGTAAGCCCCCATCCCCAACATGGGACAAGCAATCTCCCAACATGAATTATATATTAGTCAGGTCAAACAATCACTCAAGGCACGAGGAACTAGAGTTAAGAAAAAAGATCTCACGCGCTTTTTTGATTTTTTGTTAAAAACCTGCCCTTGGTTCCCTCAAGAAGGTACTATAGACCACCAATGCTGGCTAAGAGTCGGCGACTGTTTAAAGGATTATTCCCGGACCTTTGGTCCTGAAAAGGTCCCGGTTACTGCCTTTTCTTATTGGAATCTAATTAATGAAATCCTAAGAGTCCATTCTTTAGTTCCAGACATTCAAAACCTCTGCAAAAAAGGAGAGGAAGCTTTAAGAGAGCACTCTCGTCCTGCTTCAGCATGCAGCTCAGTAATTATTAACATACCTGAAAACCCCGTAAACAAAAACCCCAACAGGGATAGGCCAAATACCCCAACCAGTCAAGCTAGTCTATCGCCGATCAGCACAATATCAAACCAGAGGCTAAAATTTCTCCCCCTTTGGAGGAACCGGAGGCTAAAATCTCTCCCTCTTTGGAGATCAACTCCCTTCCTCCGTTTCGGCCACCCCCTTACGCACCCGATTTTCCCAAACCATATTCTCATTTTTATCCAGTCACGTCCTTACCTCAGTTTCGCGCTTTGGAAGAGGCTACAGAAAACCTCTGGCTACACGCGGATAACTTTAAAGAAGCCTTTAATCAGGAGCGGCTGCGAGCTGCCAATTTACTCACCGACCTCCGGTCGGCAACTCAAAGCATTGCAGCCCTTGCGCTCCCAGAAAACGCCCACTCATCACGTCCCCATTGCAAAGTCTCGGCTTTTCCGGTTACGTGTAGTCAGACCCAAGACCCTCAAAATGGCGCCGGCTCCCAAAATGGCGATTGTAGTAGCGAAAGCGAGGAAGAGGAACAATCAAATCCCCCTAGTTCTAACGAAGAAGAGCAGGAAGAAGCTAGTACTACCTCAACAGTTAAATATAAAAAACTCAGTTTAAAATATTTAGAAAAATTAAAAAAGGCAGTGAGTGATTATGGCGCTACCGCCCCCTTCACGCTCACCCTATTGGAGAGCCTCAGCGAAAAAGAACTCACTCCTAACGATTGGTCCCAATTAGCCAGAGCTGCTCTGTCCGGCGGCGATTTCCTGTTATGGAAATCCGATTATGAAGAGCATTGTAAAACATATGCCACCCGTAATGCCCGTAAGACCACCTCTAAAACTTGGACGTTAAACAAATTTTTAGGTCAAAGCCCCTACCATCAAAATAACAAACAAGCTCAATTCCCCCCAGGCCTCCTAGCACAAATACAAACGGCCGCGCTTAGAGCATGGAAAAAACTTCCGCAAAAGGGTGCTGCCACTGCCTCTCTCGCTAAATTAAGACAGGGGCCCGATGAACCGTATAGTGAATTCCTTAGCCGCCTGCAAAACATGGCTGAGCGCCTATTTGGGGCCAGCGAAAACGAAAGTGATTTTATTAAACACCTGGCCTATGAAAATGCTAATGCTGCCTGCCAAGCAGCAATCCGCCCCTTTCGTAATACCAATCTTAATAATTACATAAAGCTCTGTTCTGGCATTGGACCCACTCAAACTCTTGGAATAGCCATTGGTGCTGCCCTTCAAAATTTTGCAGCACAGCATAAAAATTTTACGGCACAAGCAAAGCCTCCAACGTGCTATAACTGTAAACAACCTGGCCATTTTTCAAAAAATTGCCCCGTGCCACAAACCAGTTCCTCTTTACCCATTACTAATAAACCCCCATTGCCGCCCTCTATTTGTCCCCGCTGTAAAAAGGGGTTCCATTGGGCGTCTGAATGCCATTCTCGAGCAGACATAAATGGCCAACCCCTTAAGCCTAAGCCCCAGGGAAACTTCCAATAGCGAGTCAGGACATGTCAACCTACATTCTTGTTTTCAAGACCTTCTTAAAAATTTAACAGCAAAAGGTCTTCAAATAGCCCCCGACAAGGTACAAACCTCAGACCCTTTTTCTTATCTAGGGTTCGAGCTTTGGCACCAGCAAGTTTTAACACCCCACATTCAACTGCGAACCTCCCATCTACTAACGCTAAATGACTTCCAAAAACTTTTAGGGGACATTCAGTGGCTTCACCCCTACCTAAAGCTACCCACTGAAGCTCTTCTACCACTCAATAATATCTTAAAAGGAGACGCAAACCCCTCCTCTTCCCGAAGCGTAACTCCAGAGGCAATGCAGGCACTTACCATCGTAAACCAAGCTATCCAAAATCAAACTTGCTATCAAATAAATTACCACCAACCCTTAATTTTTATAATTCTTGCTACAACCCACACGCCTACAGGCGTATTCTGGCAATCCAATTTAAAACAACCAAACGGGCGAGGCCACTCACTACTCTGGGTTCATCTCCCAGCTACTCCAACAAAGGTGCTCTCACCGTATATTTCTCTTATAGCTGCCCTCATAACTAAAGGCCAATTGTTTGGAAAAGACCCTGATTCCCTTATCGTCCCGTACACCCAAGATCAAATCCATTGGCTTTTTCAAACCGACGACGAATGGGCTATCGCATGCTCTTCACTCCTAGGCGATATTGATAATCATTACCCAAGCGATCCATTAATTCAGTTCACCAAAATCCATCAATTCACCTTCCCAAAAATCACTAAAGCAAAACCCATAGACTCTGCTACCTTAGTCTTTACTGATGGTTCAGCAAATGGGACCGCAGCATACGTCATCCAGGGTCAAGCATTTTCCGTGCACTCTCCCTATACTTCAGCTCAACTTGTCGAGCTCTATGCAGTCTTACAGGTTTTTTCCCACCTTCAAAACCAACCTTTTAATTTATACACGGATAGTGCATATATAGCTCAGTCCATACCGCTATTAGAAACAACTCCATTTATCAACCGTCCACCAATGCAGTCCCCTTATTTTCAAAGTTACAAAAATTAATTCTTAAATGGCATCACCCCTTTTTTGTGGGACACCTCCGTGCCCACCAAAATCTACCAGGTCCTCTTGCGGAAGGCAATGCGCTAGCAGATGCTGCCACCCAATTAATATGTCCCAATCTTTCTAATTCTCTAACCTTAGCTTCCCAAGCCCATGCCCAACACCACCTAAATGCAAACACCCTCCACCTAAAATTCAATATTACAAGGGAACAAGCAAGGGAAATTGTTAAAGCCTGCAAAAACTGTGTAACCCAACTGCCAGTCCCTCATTTGGGAGTTAACCCAAAAGGGCTTATCCCAAATGAAATCTGGCAAATGGATGTCACCCACTTTGCCAGCTTTGGGCAACTCAAATATATTCATGTTTGCGTTGACACATATAGTGGATTTATTCAAGCTAGTTTGCAAACAGGAGAAGCTTCAAAACATGTTATTTCTCACTTGCTGCATTGTTTTACCATTTTAGGCCAGCCTAAAATCATTAAAACAGATAATGGACCTGGGTATACTGGAAAAAACTTTCAAACATTCTGTCAGCAATTGCAAATTAAGCACATTACGGGAATACCTTATAATCCCCAAGGACAGGGAATAGTAGAGCGAGCACATCACACCTTAAAAAATGCTCTGTGCCGCTTAGCCAAAAGCACTCTCAATCTCACGAAACAACGTCCCCGAGACCTTTTACATCATGCTCTTTTTGTTCTTAACTTCCTAACTCTGGATGATGAAGGACACTCTGCAGCTGATAGACACTGGCATCCCAAAACACAAACGCAGCGAGCCACCGTTATGTGGCGCGACCCCTCAACATCAAAATGGAATGGACCTGACCCCGTTATCATCTGGGGACGAGGTTCTGCTTGCATATATGACCAAGAAAAAGAAGGTCCTCGCTGGCTTCCAGAAAGACTAATTAGACATGTTAATCCTCCACTGTCAAAACAAGCCCCAAAATCCTCCTTCCCTTTGACAATAACCTTTCCAGGGAACAAACCCCTCCCTGAGAAAAAATTTCTCTCCTTTTTTCTCTTCCAGCATGTCGCCAACTTTGCTGTAGCCTGCCCAGAACACGCCCAACCTACGTGCAGCCGGCAACCAAAAAAGGCCCAACTTACAGGTGTTGCTGGCTTAGGCACCGGAACTGCCTCTATCATTCTCCAACGCCAAGGCTTCTCCCACCTAAGAGCTGCTATAGACGAAGATTTAGCCCGCATTGAAACCTCCATCACCCATCTTGAAAAATCCCTTACGTCCCTATCGGAGGTTGTTCTCCAAAACAGGAGAGGTTTGGATCTGCTTTTCCTTAAGCAGGGAGGGCTTTGTGCTGCACTAGGTGAAGAATGTTGCTTTTACGCTGACCATTCTGGCATAGTTAAAGATTCCATGACCAAACTTAGAGAAGGAATTGCAAACCGCAAGCGTGAGCGGGAAGCCCAAGGAGGCCCCTCCTGGGGACTTAATGGAATCCTCCTTTACCTCCTCCCTATATTAGGCCCCTTGATAACCATACTCCTTATAATATCTTTTGCACCTTGGGCCATAAAAAGAATAGTACAGCTAGTTAAGGACCAAATTGATTCTGCCCTAGGCAAGCCTATTCAAGTGCATTATCACCGGCTTCACCTCGCTGACCAAGGTGTGAATCCAGAAAATCTGCCTGCTACCCACCCTTTTGGGTAAGAAAGCCCCCTCCTACGGGAGCAGCATATAACTCGAAAATATGCTTCTAGCTTATGCTATGATTGGTAACGCTGGGTGCGAGGCAAAGCACTGCAAAGGAGGGTCAAAACAATTAAAGGCCATTTTCGAGCTCCTTGAGAAGTATGCCTCATTTGCATAGGGGTTTGCTCTGCACAAATTCCCCTCCCCAGAAAAACAGAAGCCACAAACAACTTGGGGAATGAAGCCTCTACATCCCCCAGCAGGTTAATGCCAAAAGAATGCTCGATCAGCATTCTTCCTCCATCCTTTTGAAAAACAAAGGGAAGAGATGTAGAGGGTGATTAAGGTAGCATGCATGAAGTCCACCTTCAGCTATGCCGGAGATGTGCAACATGGCCGCCAGGGCTGATACAACAATAGCTTCAGTTACCCTCAGCCTTCTTTACGGAAGTAGTTCACGCCAAAAGTGCTAGTTCGTGCCAAAAATGCTAACCCTACATCTGCCATCCACCCTAGCAACAGCAGCCACCAATCCTAGACCACCACGAGCCCTTGCTAGCCACTTCCCCTTCTCCTAGAGTATATATGCTCTGCCTCTTCAATAAAGTTTTGCAGCTTGATCAGAAACCTGTCTTGCTGTCATTCCTTGTGTCTCTTGTCCCATACCATTCCTCCCTCACAGGACTCGGAGCCTCTGTTGAACGTCCCGCGGGCCAGGACAACTCCCCTCCCTGCCAGGCTCAGTCCTGTGGGAGGAGGGGCCGTCAGCTCTGGGAAGGAGAAGGGAGAACTGCAGTGGCAGCTCTTATCGGAAACTCATTCTACTGATCCAAACTCCAACCATAGACAGACTGAGACCAGACACCAGAGAATCTGAGAGCAGCCAGCCCAGCAAAGAGGAGACAGGCATAGCAAAAACAGCAAGAAAAACTCCAAAATAAAAGCGGAGGATTTTTGGAGTTCTGGTGAACATAGAAATGGGAAGGGCAAAGCTCAGGCCCTGAGGCTCATATGCAAATCCAGAAGAAAAACTGATCTCTCTGCCCCCTGGATCTTTCCTTAATGGCCCTAATTGCTTTGTCTCTTAGCATTTCAATAACTCATTAGATCTGTGAGGAGGGCTTTTTTTTTTTTAACTTTTTTTTTTCTGTTTCTAAAACAATTACTCTAAGAAGCCCAATATAGAAAGCCTCAAAGACTTGCAATTTGGGCAGGTCAAGACAAGAGCAGAACTAAGAGAGCTCGAGACAAAAGGCAATAATCCAGTGGCTGAGAAAATTCACTAAACACCACAACTTCCCAAGAAAAGGGGGGTGTCTGCTCATAGCCATCATCCTGCTGGACAGGAAACACTCCTGCCTGTCGCCAGCCCCATAGCCCAGAGCTGCCCCACACAACCCAGTGTGACGGAAGTGCTTCAAATAACAGGCACACACCACAAAACTGGGTGTGGACATTAGCCTTCCCTGCACCCTCAGCTGGTTGTCCCAGAGTTGGGAACATGGCGCAGTGTGAATTAACAAAGCCCCATTCAGCCATCATTTCAGCAGACTGGGAGCCTCCCTACACAGCCCAGCAGCCCAGAACGGCCCTGGGGGGGTGGCACTCACCTGTGACATAGCACAGTCATCCCTCAACAGAGGACCCGGGGTGCACGGCCTGGAAGAGGGACCCACTCGCAAGTCTCAGGAGCCATACGCCAATACCAAGGACTTGTGGGTCAGTGGCAGAGACAAACTGTGGCAGGACTGAACTGAAGGATTAGACTATTGCAGCAGCTTTAAAACTCCAGGAACACGAGGGAGATTTGATTGTTAGAGCCAGCCCCCATCCCTGACCGCCCAGACACACACCCAATATACAGGGCGGGGAACACCAAATACACACGCAAGCTTGATACACCAATTGGACCCACAAGACTCACTCCCGCACTCACCACAAAGGCAAAGAAGGGGAGAACTGGCTTGTGGAGAACAGGTGGCTTGTGGACGCCACCTGCTGGTTAGTTAGAGAAAGTGTACTCCACAAAGCTGTAGATCTGATAAATTAGAGATAAGGACTTCAATTGGTCTACAAATCCGAAAAGAATGCTATTAAGTTCAGCAAATGCCACGAGGCCAAAAACAACAGAAAATTATAAAGCATATGAAAAAACCAGACGATATGGATAACCCAAGCCCAAGCACCCAAATCAAAAGATCAGAAGAGACACAGCACCTAGAGCAACTAATCAAAGAACTAAAGATGAACAATGAGACCATAGTACAGGATACAAAGGATACCAAGAAGACCCTAGAAGAGCATAAAGAAGACATTGCAAGACTAAATAAAAAAATAGATGATTTTATGGAAATTAAAGAATCTGTTGACCAAATTAGAAAGATTCTGGATACTCGTAGTACAAGACTAGAGGAAGCCGAACAATGAATCAGTGATCTGGAAGATGACAGAATGGAAAATGAAAGCACAAAAGAAAGAATGACGAAAAAAATTGAAAAAATCAAAATGGACCTCAGGGATATGACAGATAATATAAAACATCTGAATATAAGACTCATTGGTGTTCCAGAAGGGGAAGAAAAGGGTAAAGGTCTAGGAAGAGTATTCAAAGAAATTGTTGGGGAAAACTTTCCAAATCTTCTAAACACCATAAATACACAAATCATAAATGCCCAGTGAACTCCAAATAGAAGAAATCCAAATAAACCCACTCTGAGACAAATTCTGATCACACTGTCAAACACGGAAGAGAAGGAGCAAGTTCTGAAAGCAGCAACAGAAAAGCAATTCACCACATACAAAGGAAACAGCATAAGACTAAGTAGTGACTACTCAGCAGCCACCATGGAGGCGAGAAGGCAGTGGCATGATATATTTAAAATTCTGAGTGAGAAGAATTTCCAACCAAGAATACTTTATCCAGCAAAGCTCTCCTTCAAATTTGAGGGAGAGCTTAAATTTTTCACAGACAAACAAATGCTGAGAGAATTTGCTAACAAGAGACCTGCCCTATTGGAGACACTAAAGGGCGCCCTATAGACAGAGAAACAAAGAAAGGAGAGAGAGATACAGAGAATTTTAACAGACATATATAGAACATTACATCCCAAATCACCAGGATACACATACTTCTCTACTGCTCATGGAACTTTCTCCAGAATAGATCATATGCTGGGACATAAAACAAAGCTCAATAAATTTTAAAAGACTGAAATTATTCAAAGCACATTCTCTGACCTCAATGGAATACAATTAGGAGTCAATAACCATCAGAGACTTAGAAAATTCACAAACACCCGGAGGTTAAACAACACACTCCTAAACAAGCAGTGGGTTAAAGAAGAAATAGCAAGAGAAATTGCTAAATATATAGAGACGAATGAAAATGAGAACACAACATACCAAAACCTATGGGATGCAGCAAAAGCAGTACTGAGGGGGAAATTTACAGCACTAAACGCATATATTAAAAATGAAGAAAGAACCAAAATCAAAGAACTAATGGATCAACTGAAGAAGCTAGAAAATGAACAACAAACCAATCCTAAACCAAGTAGAAGAAAAGAGATAACAAGGATTAAAGCAGAAATAAATGACATAGAGAACAAAAAAACAATAGAGAGGATAAATATCACCAATAGTTGGTTCTTTGAGAAGATCAACAAGATTGACAAGCCCCTAGCTAGACTGACAAAATCAAAAAGAGAGAAGACCCATATAAAGAAAATAATGCATGAAAAAGGTAACATAACTGCAGATCCCGTAGAAATTAAAAAAATTATAAGAGGATACTATGAACAACTGTATGGCAACAAACTGGATAATGTAGAGGAAATGGACAATTTCCTGGAAACATATGAACAACCTAGACTGACCAGAGAAGAAACAGAAGACCTCAACCAACCCATCACAAGCAGAGAGATCCAATCAGTCATCAAAAATCTTCCCACAAATAAATACCCAGGGCCAGATGGCTTCACAAGGGGAATACTACCAAACTTTCCAGAAAGAACTCACACCAATCTTACTTAAACTCTTTCAAAACATTGAAGAAAATGGAACACTACCTAACTCATTTTATGAAGCTAACATCAATCTAATACCAAAACCAGGCAAAGATGCTACAAAAAAGGAAAACTACCGGCCAATCTCCCTAATGAATATACATGCAAAAAGCCTCGACAAAATACTTGCAAATCGAATCCAAAAACACATTAAAAAAATCACACACCATGACCAAGTGGGGTTCATTCCAGGCATGCAAAGATGGTTCAACATAAGGAAATCAATCAATGTATTACAACACATTAACAATTCGAAAGGGAAAAATCAAATGATCATCTCAATAGATGCTGAAAAAGTATTTGACAAAATCCAACATCCATTTTTGATAAAAACACTTGAAAAGGGAGGAATTGAAGGAAACTTCCTCAATATGATAAAGAGCATATATGAAAAACCCACAGCCAGCATAGTACTCAATGGTGAGAGACTGAAAGCCTTCCCTCTAAGATCAGGAACAAGACAAGGATGCCCGCTATCACCATTGTTATTCAACATTGTGCTGGAAGTGCTAGCCAGGGCAATCCGGCAAGACAAAGAAATAAAAGGCATCCAAATTGGAAAAGAAGAAGTAAAACTGTCATTGTTTGCAGATGATATGATCTTATATCGGGAAAACCCTGAGAAATCGACGATACAGCTACTAGAGCTAATAAACAAATTTAGCAAAGTAGCAGGGTACAAGATTAATGCATATACGTCACTAATGTTTCTATATGCTGGAAATGAACAAACTGAAGAGACACTCAAGAAAAAGATACCATTTTCAATAGCAACTAAAAAAATCAAGTACCTAGGAATAAACTTAACCAAAGATGTAAAAGACTATACAAAGAAAATTACATAACTCTACTAAAAGAAATAGAAGGGGACCTTAAAAATGGAAAAATATTCCATGTTCATGGATAGGAAGGCTAAATGTCATTAAGATGTCAATTCTACCCAAACTCATCTACAGATTCAATGCAATCCCAATCAAAATTCCAACAACCTACTTTGCAGACTTGGAAAAGCTAGTTATCAAATTTATTTGGAAAGGGAAGATGCCTCGAATTGGTAAAGACACTCTAAAAAAGGAAAACGAAGTGGGAGGACTTACACTCCCTGACTCTGAAGCTTATTATAAAGCCACAGTTGTCAAAACAGATGGTACTCGCACAAAGATAGACATATAGATCAATGGAATTGAATTGAGAATTCGGAAATAGATCCCCAGATCTATGGCCGACTGATCTTTGATAAGGCCCCCAAAGTCACTGAACTGAGTCATAATGGTCTTTTCAACAAATGGAGCTGGGGGAGTTGGATATCCATATCCAAAAGAGTGAAAGAGGACCCCTACCTCACACCTTACACAAAATTAACTCAAAATGGATGAAAGATCTCAATATAAAAGAAAGTACCATAAAACTCCTACAAGATAATGTTGGAAAACATCTTCAAGACCTTGTATTAGGCGGCCACTTCCTAGACTTTACACCGAAAGCACAAGCAACAAAAGAAAAAATAGATAAATGGGAACTCCTTAAGCTTAAAAGTTTCTGTACCTCAAAGGAATTTCTCAAAAAGGTAAAGAGGCAACTCAACTCAAAAAAAAATTTTTGGAGACCATATATCTGACAAAAGACTGATATCTTGCATATTAAAGAAATCCTACAACTCAATGACAATAGTACAGACAGCCCAATTATAAAATGGGCAAAAGATATGAAAAGACAGTTCTCTGAAGAGGAAATACAAATGGCCAAGAAACACATGAAAAAATGTTCAGCTTCACTAGCTATTAGAGAGATGCAAATTAAGACCACAATGAGATACCATCTCACACCTATCAGAATGGCTGCCATTAAACAAACAGGAAACTACAAATGCTGGAGGGGATGTGGAGAAATTGGAACTCTTATTCATTGTTGGTGGGACTGTATAATGGTTCAGCCACTCTGGAAGTCAGTCTGGCAGTTCCTTAGAAAACTAGATATAGAGTTACCATTCGATCCAGCGATTGCACTTCTCAGTATATACCCGGAAGGTCGGAAAGCAGTGACACGAACAGATATCTGCATGCCAATGTTCATAGCAGCATTATTCACAATTGCCAAGAGATGGAAACAACCCAAATGTCCTTCAACAGATGCGTGGATAAATAAAATGTGGTATATACACATGATGGAATACTACACAGCAGTAAGAAGGAACAATCTCGTGAAACATATGACAACATGGATGAACCTTGGAGACATAATGCTGAGCGAAATAAGCCAGGCACAAAAAGAGAAATATTATATGCTACCACTAATGTGAACTTTGAAAAATGTAAAACAAATGGTTTATAATGTAGAATGTAGAGGAACTAGCAATAGAGAGCAATTAAGGAAGGGGGAACAATAATCCAAGAAGAACAGATAAGCTATGATGGGTAAATTTAACGTTCTGGGAATGCCCAGGAATGACTATTGTCTGTTAATTTCTGATGGGTATAGTAGGAACAAGTTCACAGAAATGTTGCTATATTAGGTAACTTTCTTGGGGTAGAGTAGGAACATGTTGGAAGTAAAGTAGTTATCTTAGGTTAGTTGTCTTTTTCTTATTCCCTTGTTATGGTCTCTTTGAAATGTTCTTTTATTGTATGTTTTCTTAATTATTATTTTTTTTATTTTTTTATTTTTCATACAGTTGATTAAAAAAAAAAGTTTAAAAAAAACAAGGAAAAAAATATGTAGAGCCCCCTTGAGGAGCCTGTGGAGAATGCCGGGGTATTGGCCTACCCACCTCGATGGTTGCTGACATGACCACAGACATAGGGGACTGGTGGTTTCATGGGTTGAGCTCTCTACCACAGGATTTACCCTTGGGAAGACTGTTGCTATTATAGAGGCCTCCCTATAATTGTGCCTAAGAGCCTCCTCCCGAATGCCTCTTTGTTGCTCAGATGTGGCCCTCTCTCTCTAGCTAAGCCAACTTGAAAGGTGAAATCACTGCCCTCCCCCCTACGTGGGATCAGACACCCAGGGGAGTGAATCTCCCTGGCAATGTGGATTATGACTCCCGGGGAGGAATGTAGACCCGGCATCATGGGATGGAGAACATCTTCTTGACCAAAAGGGGGATGTGAAAGGAAATGAAATAAGCTTCAGTGGCAGAGAGATTCCAAAACGAGCCGAGAGGTTACTCTGGTGGGCACCCTTACGCACAATTTAGACAACCCTTTTTAGGTTCTAAAGAATTGGGGTAGCTGGTGGTAGATACCTGAAACTATCAAACTACAACCCAGAACCCATAAATCTCGAAGACAATTGTATAAAAATGTAGCTTATGAGGGGTGACAAGGGGATTGGGAAAGCCATAAGGACCACACTCCCCTTTGTCTAGTTTATGGATGGATGAGTAGAAAAATAGGGGAAGGAAACAAACAAACAAACAGACAAAGGTACCCAGTGTTCTTTTTTACTTTAATTGCTCTTTTTCACTTAAATTATTATTCTTGTTATTTTTGTATGTGTGCTAATGAAGGTGTCAGGGATTGATTTAGGTGATGAATGTACAACTATGTAATGATACTGTGAACAATCGAATGTACAATTTGTTTTGTATGACTGCGTGGTATGCGAATATATCTGAATAAAATGAAGATTTAAAAAAAAAAAAAAGAAGGTATAAAGCTTCAGGGTTGTTCAGCTGCATAACTGGGGAAGTTCTCTGTACCAGGATGAGGCACTTTTACCAGCACTGAAAGAGGGAACTCTGTGGTTACATAGACATCTGCACTGCTTAATTCCAGCTTCCTCCTCCAAGAATGAAAAAAGAAGAAGAAAGAATTCACATAAAATACTGAAAACAAGTTCAGGAACACCTATTGCCGCAACAATTTTGGTTATACAAATGAGGCTAAGGAGATAAAGTCTTTGTCTTTCCTACCAGCAACTATTACTTGGTTTTAACAGTATCAAATGCAGGAAATAACAGCAAGATAAGACTTAAAAGTGTTCACTATGCTTGACCTTTTTTGGAATGGTTTCAGTATAGTGTCAAGTGCAAGGAATGGTTTTTTTGTTATTGTTTCTTTGGTGGGAACTGTGGAAGCCAGATTTCAAAGGGTTACTAAAAAGTAAAATAGAAAGTGCAAAAGTAGAACTAGAATATACAGACTTCATGTTTCAAAAGCTTATCTAAGTGTTAAGAATAATTTTCTAATTTATGACTCTTATGTAGAAATAAAATGAGGACATGTCAAAGATTTTATTTCTCATTATTTAATGAGGAAATTGTAAAGCTGTTACAACCAATTCAAAGCCAAAGAACCACAAATTTTTGTGGAGTAAAGGGATGTTGAAATGAATTTACAAATGGCCATGAAACTGACTTTTTTCACTCGCGTGGGAAGATGGGTGGAGTACGTAGATAGGCAAGGGAAGGACTGTTCATCCATTGGACAAGAATTACTCACTGAGCAAGTCTGTGAAGAGACTAGAGAAGCCAGGCCCAAGAAATTCCACCAAAATTCAACTGCAGTACCTATAAATTTGAGTGAATTCCTCTGAAACAAGAAAGGAGGGTATAGATATGGAAAAGTAGTGGGCTTGGAAATAAGTTGAGGTGGTGAAACATATGATGGCCTCAGTTTTAATAATGAGATAGTGATATCGTTATTACAATTAATGAATCATTTAAAAAGGCAGAGAAAGATGCTTTCCAAGGAATCTGGGATAAAATAGCAATTGTACTCTAATTTCAACTCTGAGTTTCCTGGTAACTAAGGCAAAAATGGAAAGGTGGCAATTATGTAATTCTAACACACAAAAAGAATCATGCAAGTTTTCTGGAAAGGTGGATTTCACTACTGAAATGAGTTTGTTGTGAGCTAAGGGGTGCCTTGAGGAAAAAGTGGAATTTTTGAGCAGAATGGGAGATGGAATTGACTAAGGACAAGCAAAGGAATTTTAAGCTCTGTTGAGGGACAGCAAAAGACATGTATTTGGAGTGATTATGGAATATACATTAACTCCTCCAGGAAGCCTTCCCTGGCAATTGTAGGCTGGGCTAAGGCATCCTCTGTGTCCTTGCAGTATCCTGGGTCTAAATGTTTGTGGCAGTTAGCAGGCTGATTTACTGTTTTTCCTCTGTTTCTCCTACCAGAGAGCCAGGAAGGTATTTTTCTGGTGCCTAGTACAGTACCTGACTCTACTGCATCTCAAGGAAATTGAAAGCATAAGGAAGGAGATGGCTCTCTTACAGGCATCAAGCCTGGCAGAGGCAAAAAGCAATCACTCCACTCCTAGCCTTGCTTTTCTCATCTTGCCTCAGAATTCATTACTTTGGGAGCAAGTTCCTTCCTCACAGAAATATGTGACAGGAAGCTCCTAGGGTGAGTGCAGGCCTTATGCATTGCTTATCAATTGCTTGTGGGGTGTGATTTCAAGGACAACCCCACATCTCTCCAACATGCTCTTTGATAGTTTCAATTTTATACTTAAGAGTTAAATTGAATCCCTTTAATTTGTTTTTATTCTGTTTTCTCACTTTTCCCCCGGTTATAAAAATAACATATTATTTGTAAAAATTTAGAAAATACAAAAAATTACAAAGAAGAAAATAAAATTCCTACCACCCAGATATAAACACTGTTAATGTTTTCCTGCATTTCTTGTCATTCCTTTTTCTATGCATTATATGTATAAATTTTTCTTTACTAAACTGGGATTCTACGGTGACTATTATATATTATTATTTCATATACAGTATATTCTATCCAGTTTTTTAAACTTAAAATTATGTCTCCCCAAATGATTTTTGATTGACATATATTTATGTTATTTAATTGTTCCTCTACTTTTGGGCATTCACAATGTTTCCAATTTTTCTCTATTTTTAGTGATGCTTTGATAAACATTCTAGTCCAAAAATATTTGACCACATCTTGATTTTTTATTTTTTTTTAGAATAGATTCCTATAAGCAGAATTACTAGGAACAAGGATATGAACTTTAAAAGAACTTTTCTTAGCCATGCAGCTCTCAGGAAAATGGCTTCAATTTCTGCTTTCATCAGAATGTTTGAATACCTATTTCCCTGTACCCTACTAAGTATTGAGTATTGACACTTTAAAATTATTTATGGAAGACACTCAAGTCATCACAGATAATTAGAATAAAATAGCTCCTAATACAATGTATTTTGGTCTTCATTAGGGGAGAAGGCAATAGTGAAGCATATCAATCTGAATGTTAGACTATAGAAGAATAGAGTTACATGATTGAATTTAAATTCAGACAAAAAAATCTATCTTATCTTTATAAAACCCTTAGCTTTTAGAAAATTCATACACAGGATAATATGCTGTTAATTTAAATCTGTTTAAAAGAAAATATCTTGCAACAGGCATTTGAGCAAAAATTTTAAAAGGGATGTACAATCTCCAATAGAAAGTGTATGCATTCAGAAGATTTGAGTTGTGCAAATTAATTCCATAGGCAATCATAAAATAATCATTTAATACTATGCTCTAATGTAGGGGAAAAGAGAGTAATTCTTGTTTTCCTTTTGTAAGTTTATTCTGTTTTATTACTTATGCCAGGCTCTTTATGTATGTTCTCTCTAATCGTCACAAAACTATGCAAGGAAGATTTTTTGTTGTTGTTCTGATTTTACAGTTAAGGAAACAGAGGCTGGGAGAGATAAGAATCTCAGCAAAGTTTGCACAAATAAGAGGTAGACCAGTATTTGAGCCGAGGTTTGTATGACTCCAGAGCTTTACTCATTCCCACAATATTAGTTTCCCGGCTGCTAAAACAAATACCATACAGTGGGTTGGTTTAAACGTTGGGAATTTATTAGCTCACAGTTTTGAGGCTAGGAGGAGTCCAAAAGCAAGGCATCAGAAGACTGTGGTATTCTGGGATTGGCTGCCAGTAATCCTTGGTCCTTGGCTTTTCTGTCACATGGCAATGCACGTGGTGATAACTTCCCCCTTTCTCCTCTGGGTTCCACTGACTTCTGGCTTCTGGCTACTCCCCATGGCATCACTTTCTCTCTTTCTGAATTTACTTCTGCTTATAAGGACATCAACCATATTGGATTAAAGCCCAACCTCATTCAGTTTGGGCACACTTTAACTAACAACATCTTCAAAGGTCCTACTTAGCAATGGGTTCACAGCCCTATAACCAGGGATTGGAATCTGAACATGCCTTTTGTGAGGGACATGATTCAATCCCCAATACCCACTATGGTTGACTCTCAGTAAGCTACAATAAGACTTCATATGAGAGAAAACGATGGAAATCCTGGCCCTAGGCTGGTGACAAAAGAGGCTAAGGATCCAACCCATCAACCTCCTTCTCTTGTAGTCTGAAGTGGAGATGTTGCAAGTTAACATTATCTGTTATATCTGAATTTAATTTAAATTAAGATGTTTAAATTTATAAAATTATCATGGACTGCTTTTGTTTTTAAACTGTAAGGAGAGGAAGAAAATAGAAAAAGAACTAAAACAAGGAAAAATGAATAAAGATAATGAGGGAAGAGTAAAAACTAGCCCTTGTAGGATTAAAAAAAAAAACAACCCTACAGAATGTTCAGGTGCTGAGTAGGAAAAGGGTAATTTTGAGTGCATTTCAATGTATTGGAAGATTGCAAAGCAGACAGATGATTTTAGAATGAGGCTGAACAGAGAAATAATGTGGACAGTTTCACCAATGCTAAGCCATCTCTATTTTTCCATTTTGCCACCTGTCTTCACCATAGGGGTGTGCCTGCCTCAGAGGCAGGCAGCTGGGTTTGTGGGTCAGGACATCCCTCTCTCCAACTCGCAAATGTTTAAGCATTTTTATTCCTCCCACTCTCCTGCCCCCAGCCTTCATGCTGCACCCTTTTCCCCAACAGTATTATCAGTTTTTCTTCAGTAAGAGTATCCAAGTACTTGATTGGAGGTTAGCTATGCTTGGGAGGCAGTATGGTGGCTGCTTAAGAGCAAATGCTCCCACATCAGACTGCCTAGGTTTAAATCCCAGCTCTGCCATTGCTTTCTGAACTTGGGCAAGTCACTTAATAATTCTTTGCCTCATGTTTCCCCATCTGCAAAATGTGAATTTATTCAACAAGTATTTACTGAGCACCTACTGTGTGCCAAGAATTGTTTGACCCTCTGAGGATAGAGCAATTAAAAAACCAGAAAGCTTGTTTTCCAGTGGGGCAGTCAGACTTCAGCCAAATGATCACTATGATTATAGGTATTAAGTGTAATGAAGAAATATAAGGGAGGATGAAGGGACAAGAGTGACAGGAAGTAATATTCCAGATGGGTGGTCAGAGAAGATCAATCTGAAGAACAGACATCAGAAAAGTGAATGAGCCATTCTGTATATCTGGAGGAATGAAAACAGCAAGTGCAAAAGCCCTAAATAGGGGCAGGCTTAGTGTGCTCAAGGAAGAGCAAAAGTGCAGAAATGCAGTATGACTTAAGCAGAGTGAATGAGTCAGACAGTAAGAGAGTAGCTAGGGGCTTGTAGACCTGCTTAAGGACTTTAAATTGAATCTACATATGATGACAAGTAAACCAGATAAGGTTTAGTGACAGGAGACAGAAAATACTCTTGCTATCTTTATCAGGAAGGGATTTAATATGGAGAATTGGATGCTCACAAAATCATTGAAAGTGCTGCAGGAACAAACTCCTAAGCTTCTCCTCCAGAAATGATTGTCAGAACACCACCACCAAATGAGCCTGCCAGAAAAGCTACTACTTATGCCACAATCAAGAAGCTGGGCAGTCAGGAGGTTGCAACTAGAATGGTTGATTTAAAGAACACATGCTATGATGTGACCCAAGGTATAGAAAACCCTCACTGATGCCACAATAGCATCTCAACACCCACACAACCATTGACCAACACTAGAATGATTCTGCCAAAGAAACCCAACATCTCTGTCACCATGCTTACATGTTACAATACCCATGGCAGTCAGACTTCAATCTTCTGGGTTTCTCATATGTATATCTAATCAATGAAATCTAATACCCATCCCAAGGCACAGCTGTTAAGAGAGTCTAAGAAATGTAATTTTTAGTTTTCCAATCCATGTGCAGGACAAGAAAGCACAATAGAAGGAGACTGGAATGGGTGCTAGATGCTAATCTACAATATCCCCCAACAGGAAGCCATTGGGAGGGAAAGAAGGGAAGAAGAGATTATAGAGTCTTAGAGTGATACCATTAAACAAAGTGAAAAATGGTGGAATTTATGTGGATTTCTATATTTTATAGGCAGAGCCTATATGATTTACTGATGGATTGGATATAGAGTATAATGAAATGAGGAATCCAGGAACTCTCCAGGATTTTGGCCTCAACACCTACATCAATAACAGTGAAATGTATAAAGAAGACAATAACATGTACAGGGAAAGATGCAGACTTCAGGGAGAGAATACTCCCACTTATCTCAAGTGTTTGATATATGAAAGTTCTCAGAACAGTACTCAGCACACATAAGTATTTAATTGGTACCAGCTATTTTTTTAAATTAAAATAATATTTATGTCTAACTCTCTGAGGTTCAAGTCACCAAGACTGAAATTGGAACAGTAGCCATGTCTTTCAGGTAGAAAGAGAAATCAAGAGATGGCCCAAATTTGGAATCCTAAACTAGCCACTTAGCCACAATAACCACAAAATCATTCATTACTCCTTTCTGGAGCTTTGGACCTAAGTTCCAATGGAAATTCAGGATGGACCAAGAATATTCCTTTTGCCCGGATTAGTGGGACTTAAGCAGCTTGGACAACGTCTCCTCTCCCATGGACCACTTGGAGAGGATATGCTACCCAAGCCCAGTTTATGGCACTAGCCACATGGAGTTGCAGGAAGCAACTTCAGTAAGAAATCCCAAAAAGGCAGACTCCACAAAGAGAAATACAGAGGAAAGGAGACTATTCTAGTTTGCTAATGCTGCCAGAATGCAAAACACCAGAGATGGATTGGCTTTTATAAAAGGGGGTTTATTTGGCTATACAGTTAACAGTCTTAAGGCCATAAAGTGTCCAAGGTAACACATCAGTAATCGGGTACCTTCACTGGAGGATGGCCAATGGTGTCTGGAATACCTCTGTTAGCTGGGAAGGCACGTGGCTGGCGTCTGCTCCCAAGTTCTGGTTTCAAAATGGCTTTCTCCCAGGAAGTTCCTCTCTAGGCTTCAGTTCCTCAAAAATGTCACTCTTTGTTGCACTTGGGATATTTGTCCTCTCTCAGCTTCTCTAGAGCAAGAGTCTGCTTTCAACAGCCATCTTCAAACTGCAGTTCCTCTCTCAGCTTCCGGGCATTCTTCAGAGTGTCCCTCTTGGCAGTAGCTCCTCTTCAAAATGACACTCACAGCTGCACTGAGTTCCCTCTGCCTGTCAGCTCATTTATATAGCTCCACTGATCAAGGCCCACCCTGAATGGGTGGAGCCATGCCTCCATGGAAACATCTAATCAGCTGGGTGGGGCACATCTCCAAAGAAACACTCAAAGAAATCTAATCAACGCTAATAATGTCTCCCCACACAAGATTACATCAAAGATAATGGCGTTTGGGGGACATAATACATCCAAACTGGCACAGAAGACTCAGAGGGAGGGGTGGAGGAAGGACATAAATGCAAGGATATTTCTGTTTTTCCACAGGAACTTAATAATAGCTAACCTGATTATTAAACACTTTGCAGAGATGCCATTCTGAGATATTTTAATGTCCCATAATCCAACCCATCTTGTGCCTCCTCCATCTTCAACACATGGCTTCTGAGGTTGCATGTTTATGTACATCAAACCAGAGGAACGGAAAAGGGCATGGGAAGGTTTGAAGGACTAGTCCTGAAAGTGACATGTATCACTTCAATTCATATTCTATTGGCTAGAACTCAGTCACCCAGCCACATCTAACTGCAAGGAAGTCTAGAAAATGTTGACTAGCTAAATACCCAGGAAGAAGAAATGGTTGGGTAAGGAACTAGCCTGTCTCTGCCACAATTGATCTCATTTGTTACATGACTTATCTCAATTTTATTCTCAAAGGGAAACTGGAACTTTTGGGCATACCTTGCTTTTTTTCCTATGTAAAATTCAATTTTAGGTCAAAGAGACTGTATGACTTTTCTTTCACATTCACTTCTCCCATGGAGAAGTTCTATGGTCATCCTTGAAACTTTTGAAATAAATAGCTCTTCTTCAATAATGTGGTCCATAACTTTCTCCATTATTCCTTTTTCACTACTTTAATAGGGACTGTATCTTACAGAAAGTAGTAAAGTTTTCACATTTATGAAGCTCCCTTTAAACCTTGATTAATAAAACATTTATAATCTTGCATTCTTATCTAATTTATTGATGTCTACAATTTTATGCCTTAATATAGGAAGATATAACAACACCATTTTCACCTATGGCTGGTGACACATTAATGAAGAAGATAGGTGCTAATTAGGTGGCAATTATGATAAAAAAAAACTCATTAGATTTTACTTCAATTTTCAGGAATGTCTCTTTATTTCTCTAAGTTCCAAATGTTCCCCTGTTGTAACATACATTTTAACATTCCATTTTTTATTACTACAAAAGATTAAAAATAGATGCATTTGATGAAAAGCCATGATCTCCTCAATCCCCCACTCCCAATCCAAAGCAAGAAGTAATATCTTCCTCTTCCATAGCGCTTTACCTGCATTTCTCTTGAAGCACTTAACACACTCTTATTACCTCATCTTGTAGTTATTTATTCACCTTTACTCCCCTGCTATACTGTTGTGACTTCTGTTACGGAAAAGAACCATATCTCTCATTCATTCTTTGTAGTTTTTTCTGTATAGTATGAACACAATAAAAATACTGATTTAAACTCCTTCTCTTTTTTATTTTAGCTATGAATGCTTCTGAAAACATTAGCCTATGTTAAAAATATTTTCTCTTAGCACCATCAAAATATTCATTCATCTAACAACTGAAGCAACAATTAAAATTTGTAATCAAGTTAGGTAGAGTAGTATAATGAACATTTGGTGGTTTTGTCCCCAGTTCCTAGGGAGGTAACCTCTGAATTTTTAGAATTCCCCAAGATAAGAGTATTTTTTTGTTATTCATGATGGGCCCAGGACCACACCTGATGGTCATATGCTAACAAGATCACTGGTTGGAGCCTGCCAACCTGCAGTCTTGGGGTGGGACTGGTCACACCAGAATGACTAACCATGTGATTAGGGGGCCTGTGTTTTGAGCCACGTCCTGTCAGCCCTACATCTCTGACCTCTGGGATTCCATCAGTTGTGCTTATGTAAAGGAACCCCATACAAACTTGAAAAACTGGAAACTTCCATGAGTTCCATGTTTGACAGGGTATATCTCAGTGCCATGAGGGTGATGCGTCTTAACTACATATGGAGAAGATTCAGGAGCTTGCATTTGAGACTCTCTAAGACTCTTCCTATGCATCTTTTCTTTTGTCCTCTTATTTGTATACTTTTATTATTATAAAACTATAATTGTAAGGTTTCAGTGAGTTTTGTGAGTCATTCTAGCAAATTATTGAACCCAAGGTAGTGGTGTAGTTGTATCCCAGAACTCCTGCCATTAAATATTAATCTAGCCCTTCCTGCATCACCCCCATGTCACAGTGACCTGTTCCCACATCTATGCTCCCCCACCCTCAGGAATGTCTTTGTCTTAAACCCTTATAACTGGCTCACTGTCCTCTTTCAATCGTGCAGTCGACTTCCCTGCAAAAGTGGTACCTGTCCAGTGAGAGAAAAGCCATTTGAATTTTGCCTCCCTGTAAGTAAGCCCCAAATAAAGTTCATGTTTCAGAAAATGCTCAGTGTCTTCTTTGGTCTTTTGGCTGGCAAAGCCCCCTCAGGCTGTGACAATGGTAGAGTAAGTGAGGTGAAATGGTCTTCTTCTCCATGAAAGAAACTAGAGAGGGGCCAGAATATGCCTGAGAGTGTGGTTTCAGGGTCTGATTGGCTATAGAAGGTGCCCCACAGTATGTGGAGGGGATGTGGGCAAGAACATAAAAGACAGTGTCTGGAGGGATGGTGTGAGACCATGGAGACAGCATTTGCTCTTCCCTCATGGAAGTCTGGGAGGTGAACCAGTGAGTGGCAGAGAAAGGAGAGGACACCATACCAGCACATCAGGAGCCCCTGCCACACCCCAGAGACTCATGGGCACACAGCAGGCAGGGAGCCAGGCACATATGATTTGTAGGGTGCACTTCAGTGGACTCCCTGTCTAACTGCCTAGGGTCCACCTCACAGCCCAAGGGCAGGCAGTCCCCAGTGCACACAGAGAACTGGTGCACTGATTGGTTCCCCACCTGGTTTAGACTCTGCCCAGTGCACAGAAAAAGTTTGAGGGAGACTGCTTTAAGAGCGCCACCTAAATTAGGATTGGGAAACTGCACTCCAGCAAGATGTAGCTCTCCCTATTATATATAAATGCTCAAATAATCCTGCATTTCTCAAAATAACCTTATCAAGACAAGTAAATAATGCAAAGCCAACAGAAAATCACAAAGCACTTGAAGAACCTAGAAGACATGGACAAGTCAAGTGAAAACACTAAAAAGCTGGAAGAGACACAAAATTTAGAGTAATTAATTAAAGAAGTACAAATAAATCTCCAAAACAACTTCAACAAGATGGCTAAAGACATAAAGGACATCAAGAACAGTCTAGAAGAGCATAAACAAGAATTTGAAAGAGTAAATAAAAAATAGCAGATCTTACAGAAAAAAGACACTGTGGATCAAATTAAAAATATACTAGAGACACACAACAGCAGATTTGAAGAGGCAGAAGAAAAAGAATAGGTGAACTAGAAGACAGATCAATCGAATGTGAATGCACAAAAGAACAAATGGTGAAAAAAATTGAAGAGTTTGAAAAGAATCTCAGAGAAATGATGGATAACATGAAGTGAACAAATATAAGAAACATTGGTGTCCCAGAAGGAGAATAGAAGGGTAAAGGGCTAGGAAGTGTGTTTCAAGTCATAGTTGGGGAAAACTTCCTAACCCTTCTAAATAACATAAATATGCAAATCAAGGATGCCCAACAAGCCCCAAATAGAATAAATTCAAATAAACCTACTCCGAGACATATAATGATTAGATTGTGAAATGCTGAAGAGGAAAAAGTTCTGAAAGCAGCAAGAGAAAAGCAATTCACCACATACAGTGAAACAACATAAGACTAAGTACTGACTACTCAGCTGGCACCATGGAGGCCAGAAGGCAGAGGTATGACTTATTTAAGACTCTGAAAGAGAAAAATTGTCAACCAAGAATTCTTTACCCAAAAAAGTCTCCTTCAAAATTGAGGGAGAGCTTAAAATTTTCAAAGGTAAACAAATGCTGAGAAAATTTGTTAAAAAGAGACCTGCTCTGCAAGAAATACTAAAGGGAGCTCTACTGGCTGAGAAAAAAAGAGAGGGGAGAAAGGCCTGGAGAAGGGCACAGATCTGAAGAATAAGGGTAACAAAGGAAAATATGAGAGAGGGGGAAAAATGGATCTAACAATCAAAAACCAAAGGAAAAGATGGCTTGTTCAAGCACTCCCTTCACAGCAATAACTTTGAATGTGAATGAATTAAACTCTCCAATTAAAAGATGCAGACTGCTAGAATGGATTAAGAAGTATGCCCATTGATATGCTGTTTACAAGAGACTCAATTTAGACCCTGTGACACAAAGAGACTGAAAATTAAAGGATGGAAAAAAAATATTCTAGGAAGGCTACAACCAAAAGAAAGCTGGGGTAGCTATACTAATATCAGACAAAATAGACTTTAAATGCTAAGATGTCATGAGAGACAAAGAAGGACACTAAATATTTAAAAAGGTACAACTCACCAAGAAGAAATAACAATCATAAATGTTTATGCAGCCAATTAAGAAGCTCCAAGATACATGAGACAAAGATTGGCTAAACTGAAGGGAGCAATAGACATGTCTACACTAATAGTGGGAGACTTCAATATACTTCTCTTCTACAGATAGAACAACTAGACAGAGGACCAGTAAGGAGATTGAGAACCTAAACAATATGATAAGACTTAACAGACATATATAGATTGTTACATCCCAAAGTACCAGGATATACATTCTTCTGTAGAGCTCACGGAACATTCTCCAGGATAGATCATATGCTGGGGCACAAAACAAGTCTTAATACATTTTCAAAAGTTTGAAATTATTCAAAGCACATTCTCTGACCCTAATGGAATGCAAATAGAAATCAATAACCATCAAAGACCAGATTTTTCACAAATATATGGAGGTTAAACAACACACCCTAGACAACCAGTGGATCAAAGAAGAAATTGCAAGAGAAATTGGTAAATATCTAGAGAAGAATGAAAATAAGAACACAACACATTAAAACCTGAAGGAGGCAGTGAAGGAAGTGCAGAGAGAGAAATTCATAGCTCTAAATGTATGTATCAAAAAGCAAGAAAGAGCTAAAACCAAAGACCTAACAGAACACGACACATCAAAACTTATGGGTTGCAGTGAAGGCAGTAGTGAGGGGGAAAGCTATAGCTCTAAATGCATACATTAAAAAGGAAGAAAGAGCTAAAATCAAAGAACTAATGGAACAACTGAAGAAGCTAGAAAATGATCAGAAAACTAATCCTAAAGCAAATAGACAAAAAGAAATAAAAGGGATTAGAGCATAAATAAATGCTATCGAGAACAACAACAACAAAAAAAATAGAATAAATAAAACCCGAAGTTGGTTCTTTGAGAAAATCAACAAGATTGGGAAACCCTTAGCAAGACATACAAAGACAAAAACAGAGAAGATGCAAAGAAACAAGATAATAAGTGTGTGTGTGTGCGTGGGGGGGGGCATTACTATGTATCCCAAAGAAATAAAAAAAATCTTAGAATACTATGAACAACTGTAGATAGACAATTTAGAGGAAATGGACAATTTCCTGGAAGCACATGAACATCCTAGACTGACCCAATAAGAAATAGACCTTAACAACAAACCTTTCACAAGCAAAGATATCCAATCAGTCATGAAAAATATACCTACAAATAAAAGCCCAGGGCCAGATGGCTTCAAAGGAGAATTTTACCAAACTTTACAAAAAGAATTTGACATCATTCCTGCTCAAACTCTTTCAAAAAATTGAAGAAAAAGGAATACTACCTAATTTATTTTATGAAGCTAATATCACTCTGATACCAAAACCAGAGATAGGTACTACAAAAAAGAAAGACTATAGGCCAATCTCCCTAATGGATATAGATGCAAAAATCCTAAATAAAATACTTGCAAATTGGATCCAAAGGCACAGTAAAAGAATTATACACCACAACCAAGTGGGGTTCATTCCTGGCATGCAAGGGTGGTTCAATGTAAGAAAATCAATTAATGTAATGCAACATGTTAAAAATTTGAAGAAAAAAATCAAATTATCATCTTGGTAGATGCTGAAAAAGCATTTGACAAAATTCAACATTCCTTTTTGATAAAAACACTTCAAAAGGTCGGAAGTGAGGGAACCTTCCTCAATGTGATAAAGGGCATATATGAAAAAACCCATAGCCACCATAATACTCAATGGTGAGAGGGTGAAAGCCTTCCCTTTAAGATCAGGAGTGAGACAAGGATGCCCATTGTCACCTCTGTTATTCAACATTGTGCCAGAAATTCTAATCAGAGCAATTCACCAAGACAAAGAAATAAAAGGTTTCCAAATTGGAAAGGAAGAAGTAAAACTGTCATTATTTGCAGATGATATGATCTTATATTTAGAAAATCCTGAGAAACTGATGACAAGGCTACTTGAGCTAATAAAAAAATTCAGCAGAGTGGCAGGATATAAGATTAATGCACATAAGTCAGTAATGTTCCTATACACTAGTAATGATCTAAATGAAAAGGCAATAATAATAATAATAAAAAAACCATTCACAGTAGCAACTAAAAAAATCAAGTACTTAAGAATAAATTTAACCAAGGGAGGTAAAAGACCTCCACACAGAAAATTACAAAACATTACTAAAAGAAATAAAAAAGGACATATATAGGTGGGAAAATATTCCATGCTCATGGATAGGAAGACTAAAGGTTGTTAAGGTGTCAATTCTACCCAAACTGATCTACAGATTCAATGCAATTCCAATCAAAATTCCAACAACCTTCCTTGCAGAACTGGAAAAGTTAGTTATCAAATTTATTTGTAAGGGAAAGGGGCCTTGAATTGCCAAAAACATCCTAAAAAATAAGAACAAAGTGGGAGGACTTACACTTCCAGACTTTGAAAACTACTATAAAGCCATAGTGGTCAAAACAGCCTGGCATTGGCACAAAGATAGACACATTGATCAATGGAATTGAATTGAGAATTTGGAAATAGACCTGCAGATCTATTTTTGATAAGGCCCCCAAATCCACTGAACTGGGATAGAACAGTCTCTTCAACAAATGGGGCTGGGAGAACTGGGTAGACATACCTCAAAAAATGAAGTGGACACCTACCTCACATCCTTTATAAAAATTAACTCAAGTGGATCAAAGACCTCAATATAAGAGACAACAGAATAAAATTCTTACAAGATAAAATCGATAAACATCTTCAGGACCTAGTAATAGGAGGTAGCTTCTCAAACGTTACAACCAAAGCACAGGCAACAAAAGAAAAAATAGATAAATGCGAACTACTCAAAATCAAAAGCCTCTGTGCTTCAAAAGGCTGTCAAAATGGGAGAATATATTTGGAAACCATATATTTGATAAAAGACTGATATCCTGCACATCTAAAGAAATCCTACAACTCAACAGCAATAGTATGAACCGCCCAATTATAAAATGGGTAAAAGATATGAAAAGGTATTTTTTCCAAAGAGGAAATAAAATGGCTTAAAAACACATTAAAAAAATGTTCATCTTCAATAGCTATTAGGGAAAAGCAAATCAAAACCACAATAAGATACCATCTCACACCAATAAGAATGGCTGCCAGTAAATAAACAGGAAGCAATAAATGCTGAAGAGGATGTAGAGAAATTACAACTCTTATTCATTGCTGGTGGGAATGTATAATGGCACAGCTGTTGTGGAAGACAGTTTGGTAGTTTCTCAGAAAACTAGATATAGAATTACCCTATGATCTGGCAATTCCACTTTTTGGTGTATACCTGGAAGATCTGAAAGCAGTGACATGAACAGACATTTGTACTGATGTTCATAGCAGCATTGTTCACAATTGCCAAGAGATGGAAACAATCCAAGTGTCCTTCAACAGATGAGTGGATAAACAAAATGTGGTATATGCATACAATGGAACATTATGCAGCAGTAAGAAGGAAAAGGTCCTGAAACATATGGCAACATGGATAAACGCTGAAGATATAATGCTGAGTGAAAAAGTCAGACACAAAAAAAGAGATATTGTATGTTACCACTTCTATGAACTCCATAAACAATGTAAAATCTGTATCTTATAATGTAGAATATTGGGGACCTAGTGATAGAAGCTAGTGTGGGGGAATGATAATCTAATATGCTCAGATATGTTAATGATGGCAAATTCAAAGATATGAGAGTGGATAGGTGTGATGATTGTCAATGGGATTATAAGTATCAGAGCTGTCTTGAAGGCAAATAGGATTGACAAGGTTGTTTAAAGGCATGTATCCCACAGATGAGCACACTAATACAGAAAGGTGCTTGAATGACATATTAAAGGTATTGCACTAATACAGAGAGTTGACAACAGAAAGGTACATGAGAAATGTCTACTATTGCATACTAGGGACTATAATTAATAGGAACACCAAACTAGTATCACACAAATACTAGGGACAAATAATTAAGGGCAGAAAAGAGCAAAAAGGTGTGTTGGGTCATGAGAATTGCTTAAAATGGAGAGTCACGAGGATTATACAACTAAGTGATCATAATGTGAGATATGGACGCATTATCATGGACATAACATATGGTATGTGAACTTAGGAACCCCTTACTTTATAAGCCAACCCTCAATTGTGAGGTTAGCTCTGGTGAAATTTATGGTTGTAAAGGTGAGGCTAAGCCCACCTATATTTATGCCTAGGAGTCAACTCCAGAGAACCTCTTTTGTTGCTCAAATGTGGACTTTCTCTCTCTAAGCCTTATTCCACAAATAAATTCACCCCCCCCCCCAATGTGGGGCAGTATTCCTCAGATGAATGAGTCTCCCTGGGGATATGGGACACAGATTCCAGGAATGAGCCTGACATTGCCATTCAGGGATTGAGAATGTCTTTTTTACCAAGAGGGGGAAAAGAAAGTCAACAAAATAAGGTTTCAGTGGCTAAGAGAATTCAAATAGAGTCATAGGCTGTCCTGGAGGTTACTCTTATGCAAGCTTCAGCTCGATTTCCCAAATGACCACAGTATGATAAGCCCAAGTCAACAGTAGTCCCCAAAACCTTAGAGTATACCCAGATCCCTATCTGAGACTCTATAAATGTTTCACTCACTAAGTTTATTCTTCAGAAACTTAAATACTCCAGAGAAATCCTATGCCAGGTAAGTCCCCAAACCCAGAGGCAATAGCCTCTTCAAGAACATCAACCAGATGTGTTACCTTTTCCCATAATGTTGACACCCCTTTTCAACATGAACAAGTTAGGGTGGTCACTGCCTAGACATCCCTGAAGAGTAGGAAAGTGATTAAACTAGAGGAAGGGGTAGCAACAGATAAGATGGAATTTAACGAAGATTATGAATACTGAATCTCTATTTAATTTTCTTCTCCTTAGTTGCTAGGTTATTAGAATAGATTGAAGGAAAGAATTGAAATGGTGGAATGGTAACCCAAAGAATCCTTTGAAATTTGTTCTATAGCTACTTGTTAAATTATAATTTGAGAGTTACCACCTTTTTTATATATGTTATATTTCACAATAAGGAAATAACTGAAACTATGGTACTGTAACTCATTAACATTTTTGGAAATCTCCTATATAACTACTTGTTATACCATACTTTGAAAGATATTATCTTTTTGCATATATGTTATATTTCACAATAAGGAAATAACTAAACTGTGGAATGGTAACCCATAATATTCTTTGAAATTTGCTCTCTACTTGTTAAATTGCACTTGGGAAGTTATGTATATATATTATATTCTACAAGAAAAATACGATTTAAAAAAAACTAAGTTTGAAGGAATTTTCTGATAAAGAAATCTATTGATAAATACAAACCATTAACAAGAATTCCATAAAGGATACTGTGATGGTTAAGTTCATGTATCAACTTGGCCAGGTTATGGTGTCCAGTTGTGTGGTCAAGCAAGCATTGGTCTGACTGTTATTGTGAGTCTATTTTGTGGACTTAAATCATCAATAAGTTGATAGCATCTATTGCTGAGTACATCTAAAATCAACTGAGGAGATTGCCTTCAACAATGAGAGAAGTCTCATCCAATCAATTGAAGGCTTTAAAAGGAGAAGTGATGATTTTAGAAATCAGAAGGGAGAATTTCCATCTCTACATCAGCCAGACAGTTTCACTTGGAGAACTGATCAAGCAACTTCCTCACAATCCCTGGCTTGCAGCCTGCCTATGGAATTTGGACTCATGCATACCCACAATTGTGTGAGACAATTCTTATAAAAATATCATAATATGTAGAACTCTGGGGAAGATGGTAGAATAGAAGGCTACAGGACTCACTCCTCCTCCAAACTTAGCTAGTGGATAGGCAGAAACTGAAACACCTGTTCTGGAACTCCAGAGGATAGGGTAGCACTGTGCAACCTCCAGAGAGAAGCAAGATGTAGAGACTAAGAAATTGTGGTCAAAAACTGAGAAACTTGCTCTATGGCAGTGTTCAGTGCTTATCTCTCACCATCAAGGTGAGCTGTATCAGTTCTGGTCCCTGGCTCACTGCTGCTCTCTGAGAGGGAAATGGAAGCCCTCCTTCCCAAGAACAAGAGGTGGGGGGGGGGAGGGAAGACACAGTTGAATACTGATCACTTTTGTTCAGCAAATTTAGACTGCTGGATCCTGGCTCTGAAATGTGGATTTAGCCCACCTCAGATAGGAAATGCCATGGCCATTGCTTCAAATCTGCCCCCCAAAAAGGGGGAGGGGAGCCAAAGGAAGTTTAAAGTCACACTTCCCACTTAGGGCTGTGGAGAAGAGTTTGCCAAAGAATGTAATCTGCTAGGCAGTCCAGGAAAGCACAGCCATAGGGAGTTGACAAAAAAGCTTTATGGCATCTTCCTGACCCTCTCCCCAGGGCCCTTCAGAACAGGTCTATGCCCACTTTGTAGGTCACTGGCCTGGTTTGGGCTTGGAAATACTGACTTGGGAAAGACCTATCCAGGATGACGCTTCTCCCTGAATTTGCCCTCCACACAAAATCAGCTACAAGCAATGAAAGAGAGTTAAAAAAAAACAAAACAAAACAATATAGAGGCAAAACAAAAACAGAATATATTAAGATCCTAGAGAAGGATCAGAGCAAGGAGGAAGGGACACTTTCTCCTGGGGGTGAAACAATTGCAGAAACAAAGCAATCTTAAAAATTGTACCGCATTCCCAGGGCAAGAGTCAGATGTAGAAGGTTGAATAAATGATCAGTAAAACAGACAATTCTAAAGGTCTAGAAGTTGATCCCAGTGTCAAAAAAGGGCCTTAACACAAAGCCAATCAACAACAAAACCCTAGATCAGAGGGAGAAACTGACTGCCAGAGTAAACTCATCAAAATAACCATATGCCTAAACATCAGCAAAAATTTACAAGCTGTGCTAAGAAACAGACAGATATGGCCCAGTCAAAGGAATACATTAAAGCTTTGGTGAAGACACTGAATTTGGAATAATTAATCAAAGATGTTCAAACAAATCTCCTAAATGAATTCAAGGAGATGAAGGGAAATATGGCTAAAGAGATAAAGGATATTAAGAAGACACTGGGTGAACAAAAAGAAGAATTTGAAAGTATGAAAAGAAACAACATAACTTTTGGGAATGAAAAGTACAATAGAAAAGATTAAAAATACACTAGAGGCATAAAACAGCCAAGTTGAACAGGCTGAAGAAAGAATCCATGAACTAGAAGATAGAACATTAGAAATCTTACAAACAGAAGGAAAGTAAGAGAAAAGAATTGAAGAATTGAGCATTGAATGACAGCATGAAACACACAAACATATGCACCATGGGTGTCCCAGAAGGAGAAGAGAAGGGAAAGGGGCACAAAAAATATTTGAGTAAATAATGGCTGAAAATTTCCCAACTCTTATGAAAGACATAAAAATACATGTTCAAGAAGTGCAAAGTACTCCAAACAGAATAAGTCCTAATAGACCTACTCCAAGATACATACTAATCAGAAGATCAAATATCAAACATAAAGAGAGAATCCTGAAAGCAGCAAGAGAAAAGTGATGCTCACATACAAGGGAACAGCAACAAGATTAAGTGCCAATTTCTCATCAGAAACCAAGGAAGTGAGAAGGCAGTAGTAGGATATATTTAAGGTACTGAAAGAGAAAAACTGTCAACCTAAAATTCTTTATCTGGCAAAACTGTCCTTCAAAAATGAGGGAGAGTTTAAAATATTCACAGATAAACAGAAACTTAGAGAATTCATCAACAAGAGACCTACCCTACCAGAAATGCTAAAGGAAAAGTTCTGCTAGGCTGTAAGGAAAAGACAGGAGAGAGAGGTTTGGAGGAGAGTGTAGAAATGCAAATGAAAATCACAGAAAGACACCCCCCACACCTACCAAATGGCTACCATTTTTAAAATGTGGTTTTACTGAGATATATTCACATACCCCAAAATCATCCACAGTGTACAATCAATTATTCACAGTACCATAATATAGTTGTGCATTCATCACCAGAATCAATTTTTGAACATTTTCCTTATTCCAAGAGAAATAAAAATAAAAGTAAAAAAGAACACCTAAAACATTCCACCCCCCAACCCACCCTATTTTTCATTTAGTTTTCTCCCCATTTTTCTACTCATCTGTCCATACACTGGATAAAGGGAGTGTGAACCACCAGGTTTTGACAATCACAGTCACACCATGTAGCTAAATAGTTATGCAATCACCTTCAAGAATCAAGGCTACTGGGTTGCAGTTTGACAGTTTCAGGTATTTCCCTTCTAGCTATTCCAATACACTACAAACTAGAGGGATATCTTTATAGTGCATAAGAATGCCCTCCAGAGTGATCTCTCGACTCCATTTGAAATCTCTCAGCCACTGAAACTTCATTTAATTTCATTTTGCTTCCCCCTTTTGGTCAAGATTTTCTCAATCCCATGATAGTGGGTCCGGGCTCATTCCCAGGAGTCATGTCCCATGTTGCCAGGAAGATTTCTACCCCTGGAAGTCATGTCCCACATAGTGGGGAGGGCAGTGAGTTCACCTGCTGTGGGCTTAAAGAGAGAGAGGAGGCCACATCTGAGCAACAAAGAGATTGTCTGGGGGGCTACTATTTTTTGTTTTAACATTGTTTATTGTGAAATGTAACAGAAATGCAGAAAAGTGATAACTTTCAAAGTACAACTTAACAAGTAGTTACAGTGCAAATTTCAAAGTATTATATGGGTTACAGTTCCACAGTCTCAGTTATTTCCTTCTAGCTGCTCTAAAACACTAGAGACTAAAAAGAAATATCTATATAATAATTCATTAGTATAATCATTTATTAATCCTAGCTTCTCTGTTACTGCTGCTCCCTCACATTTGATCATTCTCCCAATCATCAAGGATATTTGGGCAATAACCATTCTAACCTCTTCATGTTGAGAAAAGTTGTTGACAGTATGGGGTAGGGGGATGCAACTGGTTGATGTTCTTGGAGAGACCAGTACCTCTGGGTTCCGGGACTTATCTGGCATAGGAACAAACTGGAGGTTTTAAGTTTCTGAAAAAATAAACTTAGTAAGTGAAACATTTATAGAGTCTCAAATATAGCCCTGGGTATTCTTTAGGGTTTTCAGGAATACTGTTGGTGGGGCGTAACATACTGTGGCATTTTGCAATATCTAGCTTAAACTTGCATAAGAGTAACTTCCACAACAGCTTCTTGACTTTATTTGAAATCTCTTAGCCACTGAAACCTTATTTTGTTATCTTTCTTTTCTCCCTTTTGGTCAGGAAGGCTTTCTCATTCCCACAATGCCAGGGCTAGGCTCATCCTCAGGAGTCATGTCCCACATTGTCACGGCAATTTATACCCCTGGAAGTCATGTCCTATGTAGGGGGGAGGGTAATGAGTTTATTTGCAGGTTTGGGCTTAGAGAGAGAGAGTTCACATCTGAGCAACAAAAGAGGTTCTTGGGAAGTGATCTGAGACATAATTATAGGTAGACTTAGTGTGATGGTTAGGTTCATGTGTCAACTTGGCCAGGTGATAGTACCCAGCTGTCTGGTCAAGCAAACACTGGCTTAACAATTGCTGCAAGGACGTTTGTCGCTGGTTAATAAACCAACAGGCTGGCTTATTAAATCATCAGTCAATTGACTGCAGCTGTGACTGATGACTCACCAAAGGGCATGTTTTCCACAATGAGAGAATGCAATTGGCTGGATTTAATCCAATTAATCAGTTGAAGAATTACAAGCGAGACAGATAGAGGACCTTAACTTCTTCTTTGGCTGCCCAGTGAAGTGTTTCCTGAGGAGTTTGTCAAAGTTGCTGGTTCATTTCCTGAGGAGTTCATTGAACACGTTCGTTGAAGACCCCAGTCCATTTCCTGAGGAGCTTGTCGAATTTGCTGGGTTGTTTCCTGAGGAATTCGTTGGACATCTTCCTTGGAGTTGACAGTCTGCTGACTGCTCTACAGAATTTGGACTCATGCAGACCCACAGTTGTGTGAGTCACTTTTACAAATTTGGTAGTCAGACACACCTCTCATTGATTCTGTTTCCCTAGAGAACCCTAACTAATACAACTTGGTACTGGGAGTAGTTCTTGAGAAACAGAATCTTAAAATGGGCTTTTACAGTTTGTTTTCTACTCTGATGAGATTCAAAGGCACTAATAACTCTATTTCCAATAATCAAGAGGGCACTGACAGTCTATAGCATGAGTTGGCAAAGGAGATACGCAAAATAGCACCGTTTGATTCTCCTAATCATACTCAGTACGAAGCAAGGCTCTGGGTGACAGTGTTTTCAACACCTTCACAGAGTTTTGCAGAATTAAGAGGTATAATGATGTTGGCTGGCTGCTCTTAGATACTTTGGATAAAGCTGTAAGAGAAAGGGATGAGCTAAAGGCTTCAAATTCAAAACTTAAATGCTGTATGACAGATGTAAAGGTTTCTATGTGTGCCCTGAAAGAAAACCTTATTTCCTGTGCTCACAGACTGAAAATTTATGAAAACCAGACACAGACTCTCATTGTGCGAGTAGCAGATTTACAACATAAACTAAAATCTCAACCTCTCAGGGTGTCTGCTCTTAACGTAAAGGCATTGATTGGAAAAGAATGGGATCTGGAAACTTGGGATGGGGACATATGGATTGATAATAATGGCAGTGAGGACACTGGAACCCTGGATTCTGCTGAGTCATTGTTAGATTTACCTGTAGAGGGCTGTCCTGACGAAACAGCTTCCCCACCTCCAGTCTGCCCTAAAGAGTCTGCCATCCAATCCCCACCTAAAGAGATTAACCCTTCAGTGCCTGCTAATCCTGTAACCACCTCCCCTGAGGAAGCAGCCCTCACTCCTCTGTCTGGAGAGATTAATCCTATTTTAAGAGAAGAAAATGCAACAGAATGTCCTGTGGTAAATGGCTTAAGGGATAAGTCTAACTCTTTTCATGACCCACCCGCACCACCAGTCTTTGCTTCAAGACCTATAACTAGGCTAAAGTCCCAGCAGGCCCCAAAGGGTGAGATAAAAAGTGTGACCCATGAAGAGGTATGCTACACTACACTGTATGAGTTTTCCGACTTATACAGACAGAAACCAGGGAAATGTGTGTGGGAATGAATATTAAGGGTGTGGGATAATGGTGGAAGGAATATAAGGTTGGATCAGGCTGAATTTACTGATATGGGTCCACTAAGCAGAGATTCTGCATTCAGTGTTGTAGGTCGAGGGGTTAGAAAGGGTGTTAACGGTTTGTTTGGGTGGTTGGCTGAAACATGGATCAAAAGGTGGCCAGCATCATGGAGAAGCAATTAGTAAAAAAGATGGGCAATCGACTAAATTCTTGTTTGAACTATATAGGCAGAAGAATTCTAGGATACATGAACAAAGGTTTCCCTTGAATTACAAAAACAGAGAGTCACAGCCCCTTAATCAATTCCCAGACTTGAGACAGTTTACAGATCCAGAGCCTCTTGAATGAAGGGAAGGCCGGGTACCCTTGGAGAAGGACCCTGTCACACTGCCAAAAATTTACACTGTTAATCTTCCTCCCAGCCTTCCCCAGGGGGTCCTACGGCCTTTCACCAGGGTAACTGAGCATTGGGGAAAAGGAAATGATCAGATATTTCATGGATTATTAGACACTGGTTCAGAAGTGACATTAATTCCTGGAGACCCAAAACGTCACTCTGGTCCACCAGTCAGAGTTGGGGATTATGGAGGTCAGGTAATTGATGGAGTTTTAGCTCAGGTCCATCTCACAGTGGGTCCAGTGGGTCCCCAGACCCATTCTGTGGTTATTTCCCCAGTGCCGGAATGCATAATTAGAATAGACATACTCAGCAACTGGCAGAATCCTCACACTGGTTCCCTGACTCCTGGAATGAGGGCTATTATGGTCGGAAAGGTCAAGTGGAAGCCACTAGAACTGCCGCTGCCTAGCAAAATAGTGAACCACAAGCAATACCGGATTCCTGGAGGGATTGCAGAGATTAATGCCACAGTTAAGGACTTGAAGGATGCAGGGGTGGTGATTCCCACCACATCCCCATTCAACTCTCCTATTTGGCCTGTGCAGAAAACAGACGGGTCTTGGAGGATGACAGTGGATTATCGTAAGCTTAACAAGGTGGTGACTCCAATTGCAGCTGCTGTTCCAGACGTGGTATCAGTGCTTGAGCAACTCAGCATATCCCCTGGTACTTCTTGGTATGCAGCTATTGATCTGGCAAATGCTTTCTTCTCAATTGCTGTAAGGACCACCAGAAACAGTTTGCATTCATCTGGCAAGGCCAGCAGTTTACATTCACTGTGCTACCTCAGGGTTATATCAACTCTCCAGCCCTATGTCATAATACTGTCCACAGGGATCTTGATTGTTTCTCCCTCCTATAAGACATCACACTGGTCCATTATATTGATGATATCATGTTGATTGGACCTAGCAAGCAAGAAGTAGCAACTACTCTAGATTTGTTGGTAAGGCATTTGCATGGCAGCGGATGGGAGATAAATCCAACAAAAATACAGGGGTCTTCCACCTCAGTAAACTTTCTAGGTGTCCAGTGGTGTGCGGCCTGTCAAGATAGTCCTTCTAAGGTGAAGGATAAGCTGTTACATCTGGCCCCTCCTATGACCAAAAAAGAGGCACAATGATTAGTTGGCCTCTTTGGATTTTGGAGACAACATATTCCTCATTTAGGTGTGCTACTCTGGCCCATTTACTGAGTGACCAGAAAAGCTTCTCGTTTTGAGTGGGGACTGGAACAAGATGAGGCTCTGCGACAGGTCCAAGCTGCTGTGCAAGCTGCTCTGCCACTTGGACCATATGATCCAGTTGACCCAATGGTGCTGGAAGTGTCAGTGGCAAATAGAGATGCTGTTTGGAGCCTTTGGCAGGCTCCTATAGGAGAATCACAATGCAGGCCCTTAGGATTTTGGAGTAAAGCTTTACCATCTTCTGCAGATAACTACTCTCCATTTGAGAAACAACTGTTGGCCTGCTACTGGGCCTTAGTAGAGACAGAACACTTAACCATGGGCCACCAAGTTACCAGGAGACCTGAGTTACCTATCACGAGTTGGGTATTGTCTGACCCACCAAGCCATAAAGTTGGGTGTCCGCAGCAGCACTCCATCATAAAATGGAAATGGTATATATAAGATAGAGCTGGAGCAGGTCCTGCAGGTACAAGTAAGTTACATGAGGAAGTGGCCCAAATGCCCACGGCCCCCACTCCTTCCACCCTACCTTCTCTTTCCCAGCCCACAGCTATGGCATCTTGGGGAGTTCCTTACAGTCAGCTGACTGAGGAAGAGAAAACTCGGGCCTGGTTTACAGATGGTTCTGCATGATATGCAGGCACCACCTAAAAGTGGACAGCTGCAGCACTGCAGCCCCTTTCTGGGATGTCCCTGAAGGACAGTGGTGAGGGGAAATCCTCCCAGTGGGCAGAACTTCGAGCAGTGGAACCGGTTGTTCACTTTGCTTGGAAGAAGAACTGGCCAGAGGTGCGTCTGTATACTGATTCCTGGGCTGTTGCTAATGGTTTGGCTGGATGGTCAGGGACTTGGAAGGAACATGATTGGAAGATTGGTGACAAGTCTGGGGAAGGGGTATGTGGATAGAACTTTCTGAGTGGGCAAACAACATGAAGATATTTGTGTCCCATGTGAATGCTCACCCGAGGGTGCCTTCAGCAGAAGAAGATTTTAATAACCAAGTGGATAAAGTGACCCGTTTGGTGGATACCAATCAGCCTTTCTCCCCAGCAACTCCTGTCATTGCCCAATGGGCTCATGAACAAAATGGTCATGGCTGTAGGGATGGAGGTTATGCATTGGCTCAGGAACAATGGACTTCCACTCACCAAGGCTGACCTGGCCACAGCCACTGCTGAGTGTCCAATCTGCTAGCAGCAGAGACTCATACTCAGTCCCTGATATGGCGTCATTCCCTGAGTTGATCAGCCTGCTACCTGGTGGCAGCTTGATTACATTGGACCACTTCCATCATGGAAGGGGCAGTGATTTGTTCTTACTGGAATAGACACATACTCCAGATACGGGTTTACCTTCCCTGCACAACATGCTTCTGCCAAAACTACCATCCGTGGACTTAACAGAATGCCTTATCCACCATCATCGTATTCCACACAGCATTGCTTCAGACCAAGAAACCCACTTCACTGCAAATGAAGTGAGGGAATGGGCACATGCTCATGGAATTCTGTGGTCTTACCATGTTCCCCATCATCCAGAGGCAGCTGGGTTGATAGAACGGTGGAATGGCCTGTTGAAGACTCAATTATGTTGCCAAATAGGTGGCAATACCTTGCAGGGTTAGGGCAGTGTTCTCCAGGAGGCTGTGTATGCTCTGAATCAGCATCCACTCTATGGGGCTGTTTCTCCCATAGCCAGAATTCATGGGTCCAGGAATCAAGGGGTGGAAACAGGAGTGGCACCACTCATTATCACTCCTAGTGATCCACTAGATAAATTTTTGCTTCCTGTCCCTGCAAGCTTAAGCTCTGCTGGTCTACAGGTCTTGGTTCCAAAAGGAGGACTGCTTCCACCAGGAAACACAACAATAATCCCACTGAACTGGAAGTTAAGACTGCCACCTGGCCACTTTGGTCTTCTTATGCCTCTGAATCAACGGGCAAGGAAGGGGATTACTATACTGGCTGGGGTGATTGATCCTGACTATCAAGGGGAAATAGCACTGCAACTACCTAACAGAAGTAAAGAAGAGTTTTCCTGGAATACAGGAGATCCCCTAGGGCATCTCTTAGTACTACCATGCCCTGTGATTAAAGTCAATGGAAAACTGCAACAACCCAATCCTAGCAGGACTAACAATGGCCAAGAAACTTCAGGAATGAAGGTTTGGGTCACCCCACCAGGTAAAGAACCATGGCCAGCTGAAGTGCTACAGAAAATTTTAATTTTGGATATAGTAAACATCTCTTCCTTTGGTCTCACACAGAAGGCAAATTTTTATAATACAGACGAATTCATCCTTTATCCTGTGTTGTGCTTTATCTTTGTCCCAACCAGGTCAGCTTCTTTCTTATCTCTAATTGGAGTCTGATCTCATTTTCAGCTTCTTTACCAGTTGCTGTATGGAGTAATGCTAACTTTCCAAGCTGCAGAACTCTAACACTGAGTCTTAGGCATCACACAAGTACTCAAAGTTCCAGGTTACACCAGATTATTCACATAGAGCACAGCATCTCAAAATGTAGAAATAATACTTAAAACTCAGGAATATAAGGTATGCCCCACCTCAATCAAGATGGATCTTAATCCTAATATTGGAGTCCTTTATAAGAGGATGAAATTCAGACACACGGAGAAAAAGCCACTGATGCAAGAAGCTGAAATCAACAAAACCTGGAAGAGAAGGGAAAGACACCTCCATGTGCCTTGCCATGTGAAAGAGGAGCCAAGGACTGCCAGCAGCCAGTCTCAGGAAGAAAGCATCACCCAGATGATGCCTTGATTTGGACATTTTCTCAGCCTCAAAACCATGAGCAGATACATTACCATTGTTTAACCTGACCCATTTCACAGTATTTGCTTTGAGCAACTTAGGAATCTAAAACAGCTATCATAATCAAATATTTTCAATTTAGTGGGCCATCAATTTCCTAGAGCTTAGAACAGATGACTACTGCAGTGCTTTCCATCTGTAAAATGATGTTCACAGTTAGACAAAACTTTTATTGAAGTATTAGCCCTGTGTCTTTATCACTTATGTGCAGCTTCCTCTCAAAAAGTACAGTTGCAATAGAAGATTATAGAAATGAGAGATATTTATTTGATGTCTCAGTAATGTCATTTTGTCCATAAAGATTGTTTGTCCAGATAAACTCACTTGTGAAATAGAAAAGGGAAAGTGTTACAATATATTTTTTTTTTCAAAAATGATATTTCAACCATTACATTCCCCAAAAAGAAAATGAAGCCAAATTTAATTCCTTATGAGTAGAAATAAGGAATAAATAGTAATGAGATCCCCTGAAACACAATCAGAGACACTGTTAAATACAAAAGAAGTCAGAAAACCATGTCTTCAAGTTAGGGAAGCTTTGGGGTAAGCTCATTATAATTTTCCATGTCATGTTCCTTGGAGAGCTGGCAATAAGCATTTCCTGTTGGCTTTGCTTCTCTATTTGCATATTTATGTATAATTTGATCCACAATGAATACATTTATGCATATTCTTCATATTAAACATGTTCCCTGTCCTGTAGCCAGCTACTCCAACCAGGTTTCAGCCAGAATTTGAAGTGGAAGTGGTTCATTTCCAATGTCTCTATACTGCCCCTTTTTGCATGGAAAAGAGAGTCTCTTCTCTCTGGAGTCACTCTCCAGTCTTTTCTTCCTTCTCCTTTCCTCAATCAGATTTGTAGAAGATAGGATAATTGCACTTATTTGATGCCTCGATGTGAATGTAGATTTACAGATTATACTTCCTGAGGGTATGTGTATCTTAAGCTTTGTTATTAACTGCAGAAAGAAAGTCTTTGCCTCTTTGATTAACTAATTCCAGGATCAGAGAAGTTGGTATAGTGACTTCAAAATGTTTGTGCTGTTGGGAGTGGGGGGTGGTCACTCCAATATGATATCCTATTGTACATATAGTCTAGAACAGCCTCACTCCTCTGTCCTTAATATTTTGAGCAGAACTAAATCACCTCAACATCTGAGGAGAGCTAACTTTTATTTCCCTCCTGCATACTTGATGAGGACATTCTTACAGAAATAAGCCATTGAGGTCTTAAGAATTTGAGAACCAAAATTTACCAAGACAAGTGGTTCCCTTTTTTCTCTTGATCCATACTATTAAGATGCACAAGTCACCTTATCAGTAAAAGCTCTCAAGGGAACAGGGGTCTGCACCCCCTGGTGACACTGGGAACCAAACAAACTTCCTCATTACATAGATGGGGAAAAGAGGGCTAGTTGAGTCAGAGCCAGGTCTGCAAGGCAAGCTCATAAAACTGGGGGATTTTCTTTAAGAGAAAGATACAAAATTATGAATAACATATTAGATATTGTGCTGGATTGAATCTGTTATGTACCCCAGAAAAGCCATGTTGTTTTAATCCAATCTTGTGGGGGCAGACCTATTGTTAGTAGGACCTTTTGATTAGGTTGTTTCCATGGAGATGTGACCCCTCCCATTCAAGTTGGGTCTTAATCCCCTTACTGGAGTCCTCTATGAGAAGATAAAAGGCAGAGACATTTTGGAGAGAGCTCAGAGAAGCTAAGAGAGCAGAAGCCCAGAGACATTTTGGAGGATACCAGTTTTGAAACCAGAACCCAGAAGGACCAGCAGACGTCACCATGTGCTTTCCCATGTGACAAAGGAGCCATTGGCTTTTCCTCAGACAAGGTATCTACCTCTTGATGCCTTAATGTGGACAATTTTATGGCCTTAGAACTGTAAATTTGGGAACTAATAAACCCCTATTGTAAAAGCCAATCCATTTCTGGTATATTGCATTCTGATAGCTTTAGCAAACCAAAACAGATATAAAAACAAATATCTATTTATAATGAGAAAAGAAATCAAAATGCATTAAAAATTTTTTTAAAAATGACAACTACCACAAACATTACAAAATCCAGAAAATATCACAATATTTTTATTAATGGACTGCTTGACACACCTCTGTTATTGTTGCCTACCTCTTTGGCTACATCCTCTTTATTCACCACTTCAAATGATAATTTCATAATATTTTATAATAAGAGAAAATTGAAAGCTAATTCATTCTTTCCTCCAGCATGGTTGAGCAAAATTGTTTTTATGAAGTGTAGTTTAGGAAAGTTTCTTTCAGTTTTACCACTCTTAATAGTGAGTCTGTGTAAATTTTTAGGATTGTTGTCAAATTTGGGAAAATATCAAGTTTCTTTCATGTATGGGCTGTAAATTTAAAGGGTATTTAAGTTTTCTTGAGCAATGGCTAGTCTTATATACTTTTTCAATTGCTGATCATCATTAACCAGTTTATTGCTGATGTCTTCATTGTAGTTATACATAATGAGTTTTGTGTTATTTTCATAGCTAATCAGTATTTCATGTTGTATAGGTCTGAATCCAATCAGGAGAGAAAATTATGCAGTAATTTGATAGGGAAAGTTTAGTAAAAAAAACTAAAGAGAACAAACTCAACCAAAGCTGAAATACAGACCTAGTTGGAGGGCATGGGTGTGGCTTACTGAACGGCAGAGAAGTTGCTGTGGTACCCCATCAGTGGAACTTGCAGGAAATCGACCCTAGAAGATGCTGGTGAAAGCTGATTATGGAGAGGTGCCTTACCTGAAGTACTCCTTTACTAAACCACTGGAGGGTTTGCCAGGGGAAGCTGCATGCCACTGTGCACAGGAACTGGGCAATGGGGAGATGCAAGTGCTGCCTGAGTCAAGTGCTGGAGAAACCATGTGTACTGCAGGAGGTGGATGCTGGGGAAAACGTATATACTTCAGGAGCCTGGAGCTGGAGAAGCTATGAGCAAATGTCTCGTGTGCTACAGTTGTCTTCCCAAGCACACCCAAACCAGGAAAAAAACGCCTTTTCCTCCTGCAGTATCTTTCCAGCACCCTCTACTGATAAAGCTTCAGTGTCAGCTGGCAAAGAAAAACTTTTAAAGGGCCCAGGTTCATTTTTCAAGGAGCTGTCAACAAGGATGACTTGGAGCTGAAAAGCAAGAAATCAATAACCATACATATATTAAATCAGTGATAAATTTAAACCTTTTTTTCTTGTGATTGACTCCTTTTCATTAAATGAATTACCAAACAATCCAAGAGTCTGATTTCTTCATCTTTTTGAGTTACTGCATTTGTTATGTGCTGAAAAAAATTTTGTTAGCATCTGCCTCTCAGTGTAAGAATAATTTCATTGGTAGTATTGTTCTTCATCACTTTTTAAATATTATATTAATTTTCATCCAAATTTTCTCAGTTTTTAAATAAATAAATTTAACATAGACAAAAGAAGGGACTTCTCAAATATTTCCAAATTAGAAATCTGTGATTTCTGGCTAGTTTTATTAAAATGTTCCAAAATGGCTTTCCATACTACAATTAAAATGGCATATTCCCAACTCAGCTTTTCTTAGCTGGGTTTTTAAAAATGCCCAGAGCTAGTCCAATGCCATCTGACGCTAGGGAAAGTCTAACAGATGGGCAGTCAGAGAGGAAAGAAGCCATGGTTTAAATATCTTATTTTTGGAAATTATAGAAAAACATATGATCACGTTGTGGTATATTAAACTATGCACCCCAATTTAGATAAGTTCATAATCCTAATCCTCATTCCTGTGGGTGTGAACCCACTGTAAATAGGACCTCTTGAAGATGTTATTTTTAATTGAAAAATAAACGGTCCAATTGAATAAGAGTGGGTCTTAATCCAAAATAGTTGTAATCCCATGAAAGTATATTTTTGGTTTTGTTTATTTTTTGTTCTGTTTTGTTTTGGTATGTTAATGTCTCTGCTTCTCATAAAGACTGAAGTTTTCAGAAACAGATTCGTGGAAGCATCTTGACATTTCTTCTAATTTGCTTTCTTTAATGTATATATTGATTATAGATCATTATATTAGATCCATTCTTTTTAGAATACAGGTTGAAGAGTTAACTTTCTCTTCTTGTTTGGAAGTTTAGGACAAAAGACTCTTTCTGTTGCCATTGGTTGTAATTTATCAAAAGGTTTTTAAGGCCTAAGATTCACACTTTCTGTGATGCATTGGCATCTTTAAAACTGAAGACTAATTTATAGTATTATACCTTGTGTGAACAGAATAGATGGATGACAGTTATCATGGAAAGGGGAAATCCAAGGGTTAATAATTTGTGGCTATTCTTCCAGCACTGATCAGAAAGGAACGTACCATCCTAGATACATAAGGCCTGCTTAATTTGATATAATAATTCATCATTAAAAATATGTAACTTTCTCCCTTTGTTCTGATTCCATACTCAGAAAGCAGTCCTCTCTGGATTTCCATATAGGTTTGCTGCTGTAGAGAACATCTGATTCTCAGCCCAGGTCATTCACCGTAATTATTTGGGAATTTAAAAAATAGCAATACTGGAGCCTCTCTTGGGACCAACTGAGTCAGGATCTTTGAAGATGGGGCCTGGCATAGGTATTTAGGCATTTTTTAAAAGCTCCCTGGGTAATTTTACCAGGCAGACAAGGTTGAGATGCACTAAAGGACACAATGTGCTAGTCAGATATCCCTGTTCTGAATTCTCCTATGGAATAAAATCCCAAATATTCACCATAGACTACAAGGCCCTATATGATGCAGCACTTCCTACATCTCTGGGTCCATCACCTACCACATTCCCTTTGCTCCCTATATTCCAGACATACTGGCTGTATTAGTTATCTATTGCTGCATAATGAATTCCCCCAAAACATACAGACTAAAACCACAAAAAATTTATTATCTCACATTTTCTGTAGGTAAGGAATCCAGGCACAGCCTGGCTGGACACCTCTGGCTCAAGGTCTCTCACAAGGCTGCAATCAAGGTGTTGGCCAACGCTGCAGTCTCATCTGAAGGGTTGAGTGGGGAGCATCCACTTCCACGCTCACTCACATGGACCTCTGTTCTTTATGGGCTGTTGGACTGAAGGCAGCAGTCCCTCACTGTTGTTGCCCAAAGGCCTTCCTCAGTTCCTTGCCATGTAGGCCACTCCATAGGGCATAGGGTTGTGCTTACAGCTAAGATTTATTAAAGCAATGTATTAAGGATACATAGCTGAATCATAAAGGAAAATGGCACAGGAGGAGTCTGGAGGAATCCATGTTCTGTCTTCCTTATGCTCTCTCCCTCCCATGAGGGATTACATAGAATACATAGAAAATGAAGCAGTGTATGTGTGCTGTTTCCACCCAGGAAAGCCCATTAAAGCCTTAGCATACAAAATTTTTACTGGGGGATGTTTTAGTTTCCTGGCTGCTAAAATAAATATCATACAATGGGTTGATTTAACAACAGGAATTTATTGGCTCATGGTTTCAGAGACTGGAAGGCTTGCTTCCTCCTTGGGTCTTATCTCCTGGCTGGCTGACAATCTTTGGGGTTCCTTGGCTTTTCTGTCACATTGCAATGCACATGGCAGTGTCTTTTTCTTTCTCTTCTGGGTTCTGTTGACTTCCAGTATCTAGCTGTTCCCTGTAGCTTCTCTCTTTCTCTCTGTCTGAATTTCATTATGTTTATAAAGGGCTTAGGTAATCCATATTAAAGCCCAATTTGATTCTGTTAGGCCACACCTTAACTGTAGTAACATCTTCAAAGGTCTTATTTACAAATGGTTCACACCCACAGGACCAGGGGTTGGGACCTGAACATGTCTTTTCTGGGGGACAGGATTCAATCCCCAACAGTGGCTGGTCACACAGGCACAGTCTGCTTAGCATGTATCAAAATTGCAGACTCCCAGAAAGAAGAGATGTTCAGCATAAACCATATTGTTTGCACAGTCTAGGAGTGAGCCACCCTTATAATATAGGGAAAGTTTTATATCAATGTGGGGAACTGTTTACCAGCCAATTTCCCAGATGGCAGCCAAGGGCCAACCTTGCACACAGGCCTCTCTAAGAATAGGAGCCTCAGGCCCTCTACATTAACTCTTCCACAGAGTGAAAATGGGAGAGGAAGAGTGATCAAGACAGAAACTGCAGTCCTTTTGCAATCTAATATCAAAAGTGATGTTCTACCTCTGCCATGTTGTAGTCATTAGGAGCTGGTTACTAAATCTAACCCACACTCAAAGGGAAGGAATGTCAGGATTGTTGGAGGCCCTCTTAGGAGCTGCTGAACACACTGGCCTACCTTTGTTCTAACATTCCCAAGATTATCCCTGTATCAGAGCCTTTATATGTAATGTTTCCTCTGCTTGGTATATTCTTCCCTCATGTCAATCAGGTATCAGCTAAAATGTCATAGCCTGAGAGATACATTTCCTGATATTCAATTTCAAATAGCACATACCCCTTACCAACAATTTTCATCCCCTTACCCTGCTACATTTTTCTTTATAACAATTGTAATCACCTGCAATTATGTTTATTTGTTGACATAGTTTTGTAAATTGCTTGTGAGCGGGATCTTGTCTATTTTGTTCACTGATTATTCAAAGATAAAACAATACCTGACTCATAATGAACACTTGATCAAGATTCATTAAATGATTGCATAAATGAGCAGCAGTCCAGACCACAAATTTCAAAGAGGGTTACAGCTCCACCATTTCAGTTCTTTCCTTCTAGCTATTCTAATAACCTAGCAACTAAGAAAAAGAAAATTAAATAGAGATTCAGTATGCATAATCCTTTGTTAAATTCCATCTTGTTGCTACCCCTTCCTCTAACTTAATCACTTTCCCAATCTTCAGGGGTGTCTAGGCAGTGACCACCCTAACTTGTTCATGTTGAAAAGGGGTGTCGACATTATGGGAAAGGGGTCACATCTGGTTGATGTTCTTGAAGAGGCTATTGCCTCTGAGTTTTTGGACTTACTCTGCATACAAGCTCTCTGGAGGATTTAAGTTTCTGAAGAATAAACTGAGTGAATGAAACTTTTATAGAGTCTGAGACAGCAATCTGGGTATTCTTTAGGGTTTTGGGGGAATCCTTAGCCACTGAAACCTTATTTTGGTGCCTTTCTTTTCTCCCTTTTGGTCAAAAAGGCATTCTCAACCCCTTGATGTCAGGGGCAAGCCCATTCCCAGAATCTGTGTCCCATGTTGCCAGCAAGACTCATTCACTTGGGGGGCTTGACCCACATTGGGAGGAGGGCGAGGAATTTATTTGCAGAGTTGGATTTAGAGAGAGAAAGTCCACATTTGAGCAATAAAAGAGGTTCTTTGGAGGTGATTCCTAGCCATAATTATAAGTGGGCTCAGCCTCTCCTTTACAACCATAAGTTTCACAAGAGCAAGCTTCCAGATCTAGAGCTTGATTTATAAAGTAAGGGGTTCCTAAGATCTCATAGCATATGTTCTGTCCACAATAATCCTTTCATATCTCACATTATCATCACTCAGTTGTACAATCCTCATCACTCTCCACTTTAAACAATTCTCATGATTCCAAACACCCCATAGCTCTTTTCAGCCCTTAATTATTTGTCCCTAGTATTTGTGTGGTACTAGTAAGGTATTTCTATTAATTATAGTCCCTAGTATGCAACTGGTAGATATACCTTTCTGTTGTCAATTCTCTGTGCCTGTGTATATCACACAAGCACCAATCTGTAGTGCTGATCTGTGGGATATTTGCCTTTAAACAACCCTGTGAGGGTTTGAATGTATTATGTCCCCAAGAAAAAGCCATATTCTTTGATGCAATCTTGTGAGGCAGACATATTAGTGGGGATTAAATTGGAATGTTTGGATTAGGTTGTTTGCATGGAAATGTGCCCCACCCAACTGTAGGTGATAATTCTGATGAGATATTTCCATGCAGGTGTGGCCCCACCCATTCAGGGTGGGCCTTGATCAGTGGAGCCATAAAATGAGCTGACAAACAGAAGGAACTCAGTGCAGCTGACAGTGATATTTTGAAGAGGAGCTACAGCCAAGAGGGACACTTTGAAGAAAGCACAGGAGCTGCAAATGAGAGACAGTTTGAAGACGGCCGTTGAAAGCAGACTCTTGCTCCGGAGAAACTAAGAGAGGACAAATACCCCAAGTGCAACTAAAAGTGACATTTTTGAGGAACTGCAGCCTGGAGAGGAACATCCTGGGAGAAAGCCATTTTGAAACCAGAACTTCAGAGCAGACACTAGCCACGTGCCTTCCCAGCTAACAGAGGTTTTCTGGACACCATTGGCCATCCTCCAGTGAAGGTACCCGATTGCTGATGTGTTACCTTGGACACTTTATGGCCTTAAGACTGTAACTGTGTAACCAAATAAACCCCCTTTATAAAAGCCAGTCCATTTCTGGTGTTTTGCATTCCGGCAGCATTAGCAAACTAGAACAAACTCCTTTCAATCCTATTTCCCTTCAATGCAGCTCTGATACTTATAATCCCATTAACAAACAATCATCACCCATATCCATTCCCAAATATTTGAATTCACCCTCATTAACATATCTGAATATATTATATTATCATTCCCTCTTCACTAGCTTCTGTCTATCACTGGGTCTCTGTATTAGTTAGGGTTCTCTAGGGAAATAGAACCAACAAGAGAGATCTGTAAATATAAGATTTTATAAAAGTGTCTCAAGCAACTATGGGGATGCCCGAGTCAGTAGAGCAGGATGCACAAGTCCAAATTCCATAGTAGAGGCAGCAAACTGTCAACTGCAATGAAGGTGCTCGAGGAACTCCTCAGGAAATGCTTTGCTGCCTAGCCAAAGAAGAAGTGAAGGTCCTCTCCCTCTCTTCCTTAAAAGTCTTCAACTAATTAAATCCAGCTGATTGAATTCTCATTGCAGAAGACACACCCTTTGTTGATGTAATCAGTCACAGGTGCAGTCAACTGACTGATGATTTAATAAACCAGCCCTCTGGTTTAACAACCAGTCACAAATGTCCTTGCAGTAACAGTTAGGTCAGTGCTTGCTTGACCAGACACCTGGACACCATCATCTGGCCAAGTTGACACATGAACCTAACCATCACAGTCCCCAATATTCTACATTATAAGACATTGATTTTACATTGCTTAGGGTGTTCATAGCAGTTGTAACATACACTATCTCTCCTTTTGTGTCTGACTTATTTCATTTAGCATTATATCTTCAAGTTTCATGCATGTTGCCATGTTTCAGGACCTTGTTCCTTCTTACTACTGCATAGTACTCCATCATATGTATATACCACATATTGTTTATCCACTTGTCTGTTGAAGGACACTTAGATTATTTCCATCTCTTGGCAATTGTGAACAATGCCACTATGAATGTCTGTTTGTGTCACTGCTTTCAGATCTTCTGGGTATATACCAAGAAGTGGAATTGCCAGATTACAGGGTAATTCAATATCTAGTTTTCTGAGAAACTGCCAAACTGTCTTCTACAGTGGCTGTACCATTACCCATTCCCACCAGCAATGAATAAGAGTTGCAATTTCTCCACATCCTCTCCAGTATTTATTGTTTACTGTTTGTTTAATGGCAGCCCTTCTTATTGGTGTGATATGTTATCTCATTGTGGTTTTGATTTGCGTTTCCCTAATAGCTAGTTAAGATGACATTTTTTCATGTGCTTTTTAGCCATTTGTATTTCCTCTTTAGAAGGAATACCTTTTCATATCTTTTACCCATTTTATAATTGGGCCATTTGTACTATTGTTGAGTTGTTGGGTTTCTTTATATATGCAGGATATCAATCTCTTATCAAATATAGGGTTTCCAAATATTTTCTCCCATTGAGGTGGCTGCCTCCTCACCTTTTTGACAAAGTCTTTTGAAGTGCAGAATCTTTTGGTTTTGAGAAATTCTCAATTTTCTATTTTTTTCTTTCATTGCTTGTGCTTTGGGTTTAAGGTCTAAGAAGCTACCTCCTATTACTAGGTCTTGAAAATGTTTCCCTATTTTATCTTCTAAGAGTTTTATTGTGTTGTCTCTTATACTGAGGTCTTTGATCCACTTTGAGTTAATTTCTGTATAGGGTGTGAGATAGGGGTCCTCTTTCATTCTTTTGGTTATGAATATCCAGTTCTCCCAGCCCCATTTGTTGAAGAGACAGTTCTGTCCCAGTTCAGTGGATTTGGGGGCCTTATCAAAAATCAGTAGACCATATATCTGGCGGTCTATTCCTGAACTTTCAATTCAATTCCATTGGTCAATATGTCTTTGTAATAGGCTTCAAAGTCTGGAAGTTAAGTCCTCCCATTTCATTCTTTATTTTTAGGATGCTTTTGGCAATTTGAAGTCTTTTTTCCTTGCAAATAAATTTGAAAACCAACTTTTCCAAGTCTGAAAATTAAGTTGTTAGAATTTTTATTGGAATTGCTTTGAATCTGTAGATCAGTTGGGGTAGAATTGACATCTTAACGATATTTAGCCTTCTTATCCATAAGCGTGGAATATCTTTCCACCTATTTATATCCTTTTTTATTCCTTTTAGTAAAGTTTTGTAATTTTCTATGTAGAGATCTTTTATGTCCTTGGTTCAGTTCATTCCTGGGTACTTGATTTTTTTAGTTGCTACTGTGAATGGAATTTTTTGATAGCCTCTTCAGTTAGGTCATTACTAGTGTACAGGAACATTACTGACTTACATGCATTAGTCTTATATCCCATCAGTCTGCTGAACTTGTTTATTGGCTCAAGTAGCTTTAGCGACAATTTCTCAGGATTTTCCAAATATGAGATCATATTATCTGCAAATAATGACAGTTTTACTTCTTCCTTTCCAATTTGGATACCCTTTATTTCTTTGTCTTGGCAAATTGCTCTGGCTAGAACTTCTAGCACAATGTTGAATAATAGGGGTGACAGTGGGCATCTTCGTTTCATTCCCTATCTTAGGGGGAAGGCCTTCAGCACCATGCTGGCTGTGAGTTCCCCATATATGCCCTTTAGTCATATTGAGGAAGTTTCCTTCAATTCCACCTTTTGAAGTGTTTTTATCAAAAAGGGATGCTGAACTTTGTCAAATACTTTTTCAGTGACTATGAAGATGATCATTTGATTTTTCCCTTTTGATTTGTTAGTGTGCTGTATTACATTAATTGATTTTCTTATATTGAACTACCCTTACATGCCAGGAATGAAGCCCACTTGGTCATGGTGCATGATATTTTTAATGTCTCTTTGGATTTGATTTGCAAGTATTTTGTTGAGAATTTTTGCATCTGTATTCATTAGGGAGATTGGCCTATAGTTTTCCCTTTTTGTAGCATCTGTATCTGATTTTGGTGTTAGAGTGATACTATCTTCATAAAGTAGGTTAAGTAGTGTTGCTTTTTCTTCAATTTTTTGAAAGAGTTTGAGCATGAATGGTGTCAATTCTTTTGGGAAAGTTTGGTAAAATTCCCCTGTGAAGCCATGTGGCCCTGGGCTTTTATTTGTAGGTATGACGGCTGAACGTATCTCTTTGCTTGTGATTGGTTTGTTGAGGTCTTCTATTTCTTTTTGGGTCAGTCTAGGTTGTTCATGGGTTTCCAGAAAATTATCCATTGCCTCTAAATTGTCTAGCATATTGGCATACAGTGGTTCATAGGGTCCTCTTACGACATTTTTAAAATTTCTTCAGGATATGTAGTAATTATCCCTTTCTCATTTCTGATTCTGTTTCTTTGGGTCTTCTCTCTTTTTGACTCTGTCAGTCTAGCTAGGGGTCTGTCAATCTGATTGATCTCAAAGAACCAACTTTTGGTTTTATTTATTCTCCCTACTGTTTGTTGTTGCTGTTGTTGTTGTTGTTGTTGTTATTGTCATTCTCCAGCTCATTTATTCCTGCTTTAATCTTTGTTATTTTTTTTTTCTACTTGCTTTAGGGTTAGTTTGCTGATCATTCTCTAACCCCTTCAGTTGTTCAGTTATGTCTTTAGTTTAAGCTCTTTCTTCCTTTTTTGATGTATGCATTTAGAGCTAAAAATTTCTCTCATAGCACCGCCTTCACTGCATCCCATGGGTTTGATATATCGTGTTCTTTTCATTCATCTCTAGATATTCACCGAGTTCTCCTGCAATTTCTTCTTTGGCCCACTAATTGTTCAGGAGTATGTTGTTTAACCTCCATATATTTGTGAAAGATATGGTTCTTTGGAGTTTATTGATTTCTAGTTGCATTTCATTAGGGTCAGAGAATGTGTTTTGAATGATTTCAATGTTTTTAAATTTATTAAGACTTGTTTTGTGCCTCAGCATTGATCTATCCTGGAGAACATTCCATGAGTGCTAGAGAAGAATGTATATCCTGGTACTTTGGGATGTAACAATCTACATATGTCTGGTAAGTCTAATTCATTCATCATATTGTTTAGGTTCTCTATTTATTGGTCCTCTGTCTAGTTGTTCTATCTGTAGAAGAAAGTGGTGTATTGAAGTCTCCCACTACTATTGTAGATGTGTCTATTGCTCCCTGCAGTTTAGCCAATGCTTGTCTCATGTACTTTGGAGCTCCTTGATTGGTTGCATAAATATTTATGATTGTTATTTCTTCTTGGTGAATTGTCCCTTACATTTATATATAGAATCCTTCTTTGTCTCATGATATTTTTGCATTTAAAGTCTATTTTGTCTGATAATATTATAGCTACCACTGCTTTCTTTTGGTTGCAACTTGCATAGAATTTTTTTCCATACTTTCACCTTTAGTCTCTTGTGTCACAGGGTGTAAGATGAGTCTCTTTTAAACAGCCTGTCCATGCATCATACTTTTTAATCCAGTCTACCAGTCTGTATCTTTTAATTGGAGAGTTTAATCCATTCACAAAGTTATTACAGTGAAGAAAATTATTGAACCAGCCATCTTATCCTTTGGTTTTTAGTTGTCAGATCTATTTTTTCCCATTCTCTCTTTTTTTCCTTTAAGTTACCTTTACTAAAACTCTTCAGTTCTGTGCCCTTCTGCAGACCTGTCACTCCTTTTTTTCCTCAGCCAGTAGAGCTCCCTTCAGTATTTCTTGCAGAGCAGGTCTCTTGTTAACAAATTCTCTCAGCATTTATTTGCCTGTGAAAATTTTAAGCTCTCCCTCAATTTTGAAGGAGAGTTTTGCTGGATAAAGAATTCTTGGTAATTTTTCTCTTTCAGAATCTTAAATATGTCATACTACTGTCTTCTGGCCTCCATGGTGCCTGCTGAACAGTCAGTACTTAGCCTTATGTTGTTACCTTATATGTGGTGTATCATTTCTCTCTTGTTGCTTTTGGAACATTCTCCTTCTCTTCAGCATTTGACAATCTGATCAGTATATGCCTTGGTGTGGGTTTATTTGGATTTATTCTATTTGGAGTTTGTTGGGCATCTTTGATTTGCATATTTATGTCATTTAGAAGGGTTGGAAAGTTTTCGCCAACTATGTCTTGAAACACTCTTCCTAGCACTTTACTCTTCTCTTCTCCTTCTGGTACATCAATGATTCTTATATTTGTTCACTTCATGTTGCCCATCATTTCCCTAAGATCCATTCCAATTTTAAAAAAAATTTTTTTTACTATTTGTTCTTTTGTGCATTTGCATTCAATTACACTGTCCTGTAGTTCACCTATTCTTTCTTCTACCCCTTCAAATCTGCTGTTGCATGTCTCTAGTATATTTTTAATTTGGTGAAGAGTATATTTTATTTCCATAAGATCTGCTATTTTTTTTTTACTCTTTCAAATTCTTCTTTATGCTCTTCTATAGTCCTCGTGATGTCCTTTATGTCTTTAGCCATCTTGTTGATGTTGTTTTTGAGATTTGTGTGTACTTCTTTAATTGCTCCAAATTTTGTATCTCCTCTGGCTTTTTAATTTGTTCATTTGGCTTGTCCATATATTCTAGGTTCTTCAAGTGCTTTGTGCTTTTCTGTTGGCTTTGGGGCATTTCCTTGTCTTGATAAGGTTATTTTGGGAAACGCGTGATTATTTGAGCATTTATATATAATTTGGCAGATTTACAGCTTGCTGGAGTGCAGTTTCCCTATCCTACTAGCAAGTGGTGCTCTTGAGCCACCTTTTTCTCTCAAGCCAGCATTCCCCAAACTTCCGTGTGCTGATTGTAGTCCAAATCAGGTGGGGATCCAATCAGTGCACCAGTTCTCCATGTGCACTGGGAACTGCCTGCCCTTTGTGTGTAATGTCAGACCTGTGCAGTTCAGCAGAGAGTCCACTCAAGGGTACCCTCCAGCTCAAATGTTCCCCGCTCCCTGCCTGCCATGTGCCCATGAGCCTCTGGGTTATGGGAGGGCCTCCCATTTTTTCCGTATTGTGCCCTGTCCTATCCCTGCCCCTTGCTGGTGCACATCCTAGACGTCCATGGGGAGAGATTACAGGCTGCCCCCTGGGTTCTCTCATGGGAGCTCCCAGCTGTATGGCCATGGAGGATCACCTCCCCAGCTAACTGCCAAGGTGGGTGCATGGGAGTAGAGAGCTACTGCTCTCTCCCTTGCCTGGTGGCCATCTCACCATTGCTGGCCCTGGGAGGTGGTCCCAGATGAACAAACTCACCCCATCCCTTAAGGTGCATTCTCTCTGTGTTTTTGCCCATGTCCCTACTTCATACTGTATGTAGGGCTCCCTCTGTGGCTGGTCACACCCCAAAACCACAGTCTTGGGTGTCCTCCGGCTGCTCTCTAGTTTCTTTCATGGAGGAGAAGCCTGCTCTACTTCACCTATTCCACCATCTTCCCAGAAGTCAGGACATACATTTTTTTTCAATTGAGATTTTTTGATGGTTTGTTTTTGTTTTAATTTTTTATTTTTTTATTGTGTTAACATATAAATACCACAAATGTTTCCATTTTAACTCATTTTAAGTACAATTCAGTGGCATTAATTGTATTTACAATGTTGTTTTATCAACACCAACATCTTTTATCAAAACTTTTTCATTACCCGAACAGAAACTCTATACCCATTAAGCAATTACTCCCCATTATCCTTCCCATAGCCTCTGGTAACTTCTAATATCATTTCTGTCTCAATAAATTTGCTTATTCTAGATATTTCACATAAATGTCTGGTTTAATGTTTTCATAATGTTTCATAATGTTTAAAGCATAATGTTTTCAAAGTTCACCCATGCTGTAGTATCAGATTTCATTCCTTTTTATGACTGAATAATATTCCATTGTATGTATATACCACATTGTGTTTATCCATTCGTCTGTTGATGGACACTTAGGTTATTTCCACCTTTTTGCTATTGCAAATAATACTGTATTGTACCCATTTGTGTACAAGTATCTGTTTGAGTCCCTACTTTCCAGATTGAGGTTTTTATCTTGGCTCTACTACTTAATTAGTTCTTTGGTCTTGGGTGAGTCATTTTACATGTATAAGCCTTCAACTGCCTTTTGTTTAAAATGATAGGACCAAATCAGTGATCCAAGGTCCCTACATTTTTTTTGTATTGAGGTTGTTCACATACAACTATCCAAAGATCCAAAGTGTACAATCAGTTGCCCATGGTACCATCAAACAGCTGTGCATCCTGATCTCATCTGATCTCGGAAGCTAAGCAGGTTCGGTCCTGGTTAGTACTTGGATGGGAGGACCTATTTTTTTAACTGCTACCAATAGCCACATTGAGTACTCTCTCCTAGTTGCTGTGTGGAGAGTATAGGTATAGAATCTAAATCAGCCAGAGTTCTTGGTAGGCAACAACTAAAGGAAACTGACTGATTACACTGTGAAAGAGTTTAATGGAAGGCTCTTGGTTGCTCATGAATTTCTGTGTAGACTGAGGAACCGGGCTTTCAGTTAAGTTACAAGAGTAATGTCACAGAACTGGGTTGATGGGGAAACTGCTGCCACTATTGCTGAGCACTACATAGTTTGCAATGATGCCACTTCTGCACCAGGAACCAGTTTTACTGCAACAGATGCTGCCTGCACCATCTGTATAAGGAACCTGACTTGTGACCTCTGTTGTAGCCACCACTATTGCTGCTGCTGCCTCTAGATAGAACTTCTCATCCCTTTTCTCTGCCATCAGCTCCTCTATCAAAATCTGGCTTCATTACAACTGAATGATGAAGCCCAAGGTTGCATGCTTATGCCCGCACTGCAGGAAAACCCAGTGAATGAAGTATTGAGCACTTTCAACACCTACAGGGTGAGGTAATCTTTGTCCCACCCAATACTTATAAATAGGGAATTCTAAAACATAGAAAGGAGTATATATGCTGAGTAACCTAAAGGAATGGTAGCATCGCCTTCAATCCTAGGAACAACTCCAGACACAGATATTATTTTCCAAAATCAGAGTTAAGGAAATCATACCATACCCAAGATCATGCAGCTAATGAGTGGCTGTGTTGGGTGCTGGGCATTGGGACTCAAACTCAAGCATGTTTGACTCCAAGAGAATGTTCTTAACTAGAAGGCTATACTGCCTCCCACGTCTCTGGAGGAGTAGCTGTTTCCTGGAAGCACCTTTTAAAAACTAAAATTAGTTTGCTTTATATAAACAGAATATTCCATTGGTAATTTTAAATGTAATCATCTCTAAGGCCTTGTAATTATTAGCCATAAAAAGTCCCTAAACATATGTTATCTTCTTGTGTATGATGATAATGTTACTGACAAACCAAATACAGCACATGTTTCTTTGCAATTAATTTCTTGTAGTGGTGATGGATTTGTACTGGATTGTATACATAGAATTACCCAGGTGCCACTGGTAAAAGGCATTTGTAAAACAAACAGATAATATTACCACAATCACTGCAATTACAATGTAACTATGATTTGCGACCACGAAACAGCCCCAAATTTAACTGACCTACATTTTGACTGAGCCCATAGCTTAACATCATTCTGTGTTAATCAGAGATGAATCCCTAATTAACTAGGGTTGCATTAGGGATTCAGAGATGAATGAGTTATAGAAGATCTCACAGTCAAGGAAGGGAAGATGGGTCAATAGACTTCTCTACTTGAGCTCGGGTCTTTCTCATATTTTGCCCAATCCAGTAGTCCATACCACTTCCTTCCTCCTCATACTGCAGCCCATTTTCACAGAGCAATTGCATGAATGAACTTTAGAAAATTTAAAATCATATTATGATCCTCCCTGGCGGAGGAACTCCAATGCTTCCAATTGCACTTTGAGCAACATCTAAACTCCTTTCCACAGCCTGTAAGGACCTAAGTGGTCTGACTCATATCTATTTCTCCAAACCCAACTTCTCTAAACTTAAACTCTCTCTCCCCATCACTTTCTGTGGCTGGCATGTGGTCTGCTTTCTGATCCCTGAAAGCATAAAACACAGGGCTTCACTTGCCATTCCTTCTAACTGAAATGTTCTGTCCCTCTGACTTGCTTATGGATGCCTCCTTCTTATCACTAAAGCTCCTGTTCAAATGCTGTCCCTTCAGAGAGACCTTCTCTGGGTAGCCACCAACACTCCCCCACCCACAACCCGGTCTCCAAAAACCATTCTATTGTCTTATAGCACCTACAATGATCTGAAATGCTCTTAGATATTAATTAGTTTAGTTTATTTTAATCACCTAGAATATAAGCTCCCTGATGGCAGGACTTTGTCTTGTTCATAGATATTTCCTCAATGTCCAGAATAATGTTTAGATTATAGTAGACACTCAAAAAATACTTTTTAAATTAATAAAATATTTTTAAATAAATAATGAACTGCAGTTAATCTCCTTTCTGCTTTCCCTGCATTCAGTCTTGCTTGTCCTGATCCACCCACCACACTCCACTGAAGTATTCCCAAAGCACAAAATTGATTGTGCTGCTTATTCTCTGAATGGCTCACAATAGCTTACATGACTGAAGTCAAACTACTGAACATAACAAACAAGTCTGGGAGATAGATAACCATATATGCTTTGATATGGTATTATTTATACATGTGTGTATATGTTAGTATAGAGTAGTTCATTAAATTTATTTACTTTCATATCCTTTTTACCCCCACAACTTCTAGTAAGTACCTCAAGGGGAAGAAACTTCATCATATTCATCTTTGTATCTGGAGAACTCAGTGTAATACTTGATACTAATAATATTTTTATGGAATTCATTCATTCAATAATCCATTCATTCACTCATGCTTTCAACAGTCAATAAATGTTAAGTGTCTGGGTCTACTATGTATTATGTACTATGTTCTAGTCACTGGGGATATAACATTGAACCAAATGAAGTCCCATTTCTCAGGAAGTTTACGAAGAAGAAATGGACCATAAAATAATAAACAGCTAATTATAGAATACAATGTTGGATAGTGATAAGTGTCTTGAATAAAATAAATAAACTCAATATTCTCAGGGATATTTCCTCAACAAAACAACTGGATCCTGCATAAAAAATAGACCTTGCTGGGTTTACAGGCAAAGAGGTTGGGGAAGAGACAGTGGACTAATACAAGATTCACAAGTGACAGACAGATACCCTGAAAGTAAATGCCAACACGAGCACTGCAGTACGACAGTCCCGGACTAGCAGCCAAATGGACTGTTTTAGTTTCCTTGCTCAAGGCCAGCCACCTCCAAGCACCAGAGCAGTTGGCCTGCCTCATCCAAGCACAGGGGCAGACCTGCTCTTTCCACACACATGGGTAGGCTCTCTCTCAGCCCAAGGAGATCTTTGCAGTTCAGATTCTTGCTTCAATGGTTCTGCCCTTGAAGTCATTTTTCCTTTAATACAGTCCTTCTCTGTCTCTTTCAGGCATTGCTTTCGTTCATTCAAAATTTTGCGAAAACCTCGTTGGCTTTGCCTGCATTTCCAGGGGATGCAAACCATCAGACTTCCTCTGAAATGGCTGACTGGGTCCATGCTCAGCCTCACCCTCTTTAGCAGAGCATAGTTCAGTTAAACCCTCATTTGGTGCCCTGTTCTCTGGAGACTTACTTCCTAAATGCTCGGTTCCCTGACAGAGCTGCTTCTGGTCCTAGTCTAAGAGCAGGCTACCTGGATAGACTTGAGAATTTTCCAAATGATCAATTTCTGGTTTCTTTTTGCTTAAGTGTTCAGTTCTCAATTCATTTCTTTCCTCTCACATTTTTACTATAAGCATCAAGGAGAAACCAGGCTGCACATTCTATACTTAGCTTGGAAATTTCCTCAGTTAAATATCCAAGTTCATTGCTTTAAAGTTCTGTTCTCCATCCAATATCAGAACACAATTTTACCAAGTTTTCTGCCACTTTCAAAAAGGATCACCTTTTTTCCAATTTCCAATAACACATTCATCATTTCCTTCTAAGGGCTCATTGGAGGTAACTTTGATATCTATATAGCTATTGACAGTCTCATCAAAGCAATCCAGGTTTCATCCAGCCTGTACCCATTACTCAATTTCAAAGCTGTTGTATACTGAAATGGTATTAAAGATCTTGAATTCCCAAAAAACCTTGTAAACATGTTGACCATACTTACAATGTACATAAATTGAGAAACACATGTTTATGTAACAAGTGATATATAGACATTTGTGTGAGGATATGATATACACTGACTTGATGCCAGCCAGAGGGGCACTTCTTATAAAACCTCAGTGCAGATGCAACTTCAGTGAGCATCAGGTAGACACAGGCTGATCCCCAGTTGCTCTGTCAGCTCAACTGTCTGCTATGCTGCAATATTTTCTGCTGTTCTTGCTGATGCACTGAGACCAGAACAATGACTCCCACCACTAGCTTCAGAACTGCTACTGAATACCATATTGGACCTGGCTCCCAAGGCCTCCTGTTAAAGCCAGAGGCTTTTTCCCAGCCCTCAGCCTGATGGACTTTTGAGAATTCAGTAGCCTCCATCTTGTAATGTATTTTTTGCCCCTGACCTGGTTATTGTGCATTGGTTGTACTGACAGCTTGTGATTAAGCAAGCAAATAAATTTCATTGAGCATTCAAACTAGAGTCATGTCAGATTTGCTTTTCAGAGCTAAATTTACTTTTGATTTTGATCCACTTTCAGTTTGCATGATTCTTAAGTTCATGTGTCAACTTGGCCAGGTTATGGTGTCCAGTTTTTTGGTCAAGCAAGCACTAGCCCGGTTGTTACTGTGAGGATATTTTGTGGACTTAAATCAAAAGTAAATTGATTGCATCTGTGACTATTACAGCCACAATCAACTGAGGAGATTGCCTTCAACTGAGAGACATCTCATCCAATCAACTGAAGGCTTTAAAAGGAGAAGTGATGACTTCACCAGTAAGAAGAGAGAATATCCATCTCCATTTCAGCCAGCCAGCTTCTCCTGGGGAATTCATTAAAAAGCTTCATTCGCATTCCCAAGTTGTGGCCTGCCCTACAGAATTTGGACTTCAGCATCCCCAGAGTTGCATGAGACAATTCTTATAAAAATCTCATAACATTTACAAATATTTCCGTTGGTTCTGTTTCCCAAAAAAATCCTGACTAATATAACTTGCTAGGACAACTGCATTTACGTGACAGTTGGTGTAGTTCCCGGGATCCCAATGTAAATACCTTGTTAGAGCACTACAATGGATTTAAATTCCAACAAAAAACCTTATAGGAAGTGAGAATTAGTTGGTCTCCAGACCAACAGGAAAAACTGGTCACAGGTCATGCACAAATGCTATAAGGGTACACGCAAGTTTAGAGAAGAATCCTGTGAAAGGTACAACTGGTCACAAGTCAGACGCAGATGCTATTAGAGAGTCTGCTAGTATAAAGAAGAATCTTTTCCTTTTTTAAGAGGCATTTGTTGTCTTTTAATATGTTTTTCAAGTACCCAAAGGATCTTAAAAGTGGCAAAAAAGATCAAGGTCTGAAATTGTTTCTGAAGAGGAAAGAGTCATGGCAGCATTTCTTGGTGATGCTGTGCAAAACTCCTGGTGGCCAAAAGCAATGCATACAATTCTTAAGACTAAAAAACTGAAATCTTAAAATTTGAATACGATGAGAAATATTTTAGAATGGGATGGATAAATGTACAGCAATCACAACCAGCTCAAACATCAGGTACAATAAACGTATATTTGTTCCTCAGAGGCTGTTAATAAATTAATAATGCAGCTAATGAATGATGAAAAGAACTGACATTTTTGGAAAACTTTCTAGGTGACAGGTGCTGGCATTTTACATTACATCTTCTAATCCTTATAACAGCCTTGTTCTTATCTTAGAGATGAGGATACTTTTTTTTCTTAATGCAACTTTAGTGAGATATATTCATATACCATACAGTCATCCAAAGTGTATAATCAGTTGTTCACAGTAGCATCATATAGTTGTACATTCATCACCACAATGTTTTGAATATTTTCATTACTCCAAGACATAAAAGTGAAAATAAGAATAAAAATAAAAGTACTAAAGAATACCCAAAACATCTCCTACCCCCCCCCCCCCATTATTCATTTACTTTTTGTCTCCCATTTTTCTACTCATCTGTCCATATACTGGATAAGGGGAGTGTGAGCCACAATGTATTCACAATCACACAGTCACACCATATTAGCTATATAGTTACGCAATTGTCTTCAAGAATCTAGGATACTGGATTACAGTTCAACAGTTTCAGGTATTTACTTGTAGCTATTCTAATACACTAATAACTAAAAAGGGATATCTATAAAATGCATAAGAATAACCTCCAGAATGAGCTCTCTACTCTATTTGAAATCTCTCAGCCACTGAAACTTTATTTTGTTCCATTTCTCTTGCCCCTTTTGGTCAAGAAGGCTTTCTCAATCCCACAATGCCAGATCCAGTCTCATCCCTGGGAGTCATATCCCATGTTGCCAGGGAGATTTAAATCCCTGGGAATCACATTCCACATAGGGGAGAAGGCAGTGAGTTTACCTGCAGTGTTGGCTTTGAGAGAAAGGCCATATCTGAACAACAAAAAAGATTCTCTGGGGGTGACACTTATTCACAATTAAAAGTAAGCTTAGCCTCTCCTTTGAAGTAACAAGCTTCATAAGGCAAGCCCCAAGATCGAGGGCTTGGCCTACTACAATGGTAGTCCCCAATGCTTGAGAGGATATCAGTAATTCCCCATGCGAGGAAGTTTAATATGTCCAATTTTTCCCCAGTCCCTCAAGGGGGCTTTGCAAATACATTTTTATTCTCTGCCCAAATTACTCTGGGACATATCAAGGCTTCGTGCTAACCTATACAAACCAAAACCATATCTCACTCCCTATTCATGTTTCCATGTAATTATAGTGTTTGAATAAACTGACCATACAAGTTAAATTTTATAGTGTGCTACAGAAAACAGAGATTTTTCCACCAAATAAACATCTCTTCCTTTATTCTCACATAGAAGTTGAAGTTTTAAGACACAGTCAATATCATTCTTTCCCCTTCAGTCTCATTTGAGTCCATTTTGTTCATATCTCTAATTAGTCTGATCTCATTTTCAGCTTCTATAACATTTACTGTATGGGGTAAAGCTGACATTCATAGCTGGTGAACCCTGGCTCTGAGTCTCAAGTGTCGCACAGATACCTGAAGTTCCAGGGACTGACCAGATTATACACAAGCAGCTCGTCATATCAGAATTTAGAAATAACTACTACAACTCATAAATAGAAGTGACTTCTGTAAGAGCTTACAATCTAGGAATGTTTACCATAAGCCTTCCTCTGATTATCTATGCTCTCAGATTCCATTCTCAGCGTTTGCACATTATAGTTAGTTCACATTAGTGATGTGTTATAATGTTTATCTTGTCGATTCTGGCTTATTTCCCTCAACATACTGTCCTCAAAGTCCATTCATCTAGTTTCATACCTCACAACTTCATTTCTTCTTGCCACCACTCAATATGCCATTGAATGTATACGCCACAATTCACCATTCCATTTATCAGTCAATGTGCTGGTTTGGATGTATTATGTCCCCCCAAAATGCCATGTTCTTTGATGCAATCTTGTGGGGGTAGATGCATTAGTGTTGATTAGGTTGGAACCTTTTGACTGTTTCCACGGAGATGTGACTAGTAACACCTTTGATTAGGGTATGACCTGTTGATGGGATTGTTTTCATGGAGGTGTGGCCCCACCCATTCAGCTTGGGTCTTGATTTAATTACTGGAGCCCTGTAAAAGCTCAGAAACAGAAGGACTTCAGAGAGTGCTGCAGCCAACAGAGACATTTTGAAGGCGGCCGTTGAAAGCTGACACTGACATTTTGGAGAACGCCATTTTGAATCACAACCTGGGAGCAAGCAGACACCAGCACTTGCCTTGGCAGCTAACAGAGGTTTCCCAGATGCCAATGGCCTTTCTCCAGTGAAGGTAACCTATTGTTGATGCCTTACCTTGGACACTTTATGGCCTTAAGAGTGTAACTTTGTAACTAAATAAACCCCCTTTATAAAAGCCAATCCATTTCTGGTTTTTGCAAAACGGCAGCATTAGCAAACCAGAACAGTCGATGTACCCTTAGGTCACCACCATCCACTGTGATTTGTGAATACTGTCACCATAAACATCAGTGTGCAATGTCCATTCATGTCCCTGTTGTCAGTTCTTCCAAGTCCATACCCAATAATGTTGCAGGACCATATGGCAACCCCATAGTTAGCTTTCTGTGTAACCACCACACTGTCCTCCAGATGGGCTGTGCCATTCTACTTCCCCACCAACAATGAATAGGTACCTCCCTCGCTACACATTTTCTCCAGCACTTGTATCCCTCTGTTTATTTTTTAAACAGTTTTATGCACATACCATACAATCCATTCTAAGTAAACAATCAGTGATTCCCAGTATAGTCACATTCACTTCCACAACCTATATGAGGACATTTCCATTTCTTCTGCAAAGAGAGAGGAAAAGGAAGAAAAAAAATGAAGAATAAAAATACAATAGATAGAAGAAAAATAAAAATAATGTAAAATACAATGAAAAGGTCAGACCACAACACCACCACCAAGAACCCCATATCACTCCCTTATAATCCCCTTGTATAAAACTTAGCTTTAATATATTGCCTTGTTACAATTAATGGAAGCATCTTACAATGTTACAATTAACTATAGACTCTAGTTTGCACTGATTGTATTTGTCCCCTTGTACCAACACCTTGCAATGTTGACATTCAGTTGCTCTCCCTCTTTTAAAAACATTCTTATATTTGTACATTTAAGCACCATCATTGACCTCTCTAGGTTTCACTAAGTTATATAATCCCTGTCTTTATCTTCTACCTTTCCTTCTGGTGTCATACATGCCCCTAGCCTTCCTTATACTCACACTCTTCTTTGTTCAGAGTACTTACAATATTGTGCTACCATCACATAGTATCATGCTATCTATTACTGGACCTATACGATCAATCCTGTTTACCCTTATGTACTCCTTCAGCATCAAATGCCCAATTTCCAACCTCTTTCTATCCCCTGATAACCTGTGTTTTCAACTTTAACTCTCAAATTTTGCTCATCAATGTTGGTTGATATTAGTGAGTCTATAGAGTACCCGTCCTTTTGTTTCTGACTAATTTCACTCAACATGTCTACTGTCTACCATTTTGACTTTTGGAATTTTATGTCATATCTATTTTATTTTATTTTAGTTTACTTTACTTCACTTTACTTTATTTTATTTTATTTTCCCTCTCTCTCCTTTTACTCTTACTGATAATCTTCATGTCTACTCTTTTCCCCAGACCTCTCTCCTGTCTTTTCCTATCTGCCTGTATGTTCCCTTTAGTATTTCCTTTAGAACAGGTATCTTGTTCACAAACTCTCTCAGTGTCTGTTTGTCTGAAAATATTTTAAACTCTCCCTCATTTTTGGACAGTTTTGCCAGATACAGAATTCTTGGTTGGCAGTTTTTCAGTATCTTAAATACATCATGCCACCACCTTCTCGCCTCCATGGTTTTACTGAGAAATCTGCACATGGTCTTATTGAGCTTCCTGTGTATGTGATGTGTCACTTTTTTTCTGGCTGCTTTCAGAATTCTCTCTTTTTCTTTTACATTTGATAATCTGATTATTAAGTGTCTTGGTGTTGGTCTACTTGGATCTATTCTGTTTGGGGTATGCTGTGCTTCTTGGATCTGCAATTTTATGTATTTCTTAAGAGATGGAAATTTTCAGTGATTATTTTCTCCTTTATTGTTTCTACCCCCTTTCCCTTCTCTTCTCCTTCTGGGACAGCCATGACATGTATATTCATACACTTCTTGTCATTCAATTCCCTGAAACCCTGCTCATATTTTTCCATTCTTTTCTCTATCTGGTCTTTTTTGTGTAGGATATCAGATGTCCTGTTCTCTAGTTCCTGAATCCTTTCTTCTGCCTCCTCAAATATGCTGTTTTATGTCTCCATTGTGTTTTTTTAAAATCTTTTCTATTGTGCCTTTCATTTCCTTAAGTTCTGCAGATTGTTTTTTCAAATGTTCAAGTTCTCCCTTATGTTTGCCCAATGTCTTTCTTGTGTCCTTTATCTCTTTTGTCATATCATTCCTCAACTCGTTGATTTGATTTTTGAATTGATTTAGCATATTTGCTTGAAGATCTTTAATTAGTTGTTTCAACTCCTGTATCTCATTTGAAGTGTAAGTTTGTTCCTTTGACTAGGCCATATCTTTGTTTTGTTTTCTCTAGTGTGATTTGTAATTTTTTATTGTCTAGGCATCTGGTTTCCCTGATTACCCCATCCAAGACCAGATGGGCTCTGGTCTCAGGAAGAGTGTAATCAGTATCATGTTTCGCTGAGGATGAGACTCAACAAGTTTTCAGACTTTCCTATGAGGCCTTTAGACACTGTGCTTTTCCTCTCATGCCCAGAGTTGGCACTTGTCAGCCCACAGCTCCCTACCAGCATAAAGAGGTGCATTGCCTTTAATTCTCATAGACCCTGTCCCTGCCAGGAGCTGAGAGTGCCAGAAGCCAAGCTGAAGCTGTTTCTGTTCCCCTCTCCCAGGCCCTAGAGTCTGAGTTCTCTGAAGGAGGGTAGCCACTTGAGCTGGGCCTTGTCTCCCTCTTTTCTTAGGGAAGATACCCCTTTAGGGATTTATCTCCTAAATTTGCCTTCTTGCTTTGTCTCTCTAACTATCTTACCATCCTTGCCTGGGTCAGTGCTGACAAACTGAAAATGCCTGAGGCTTTCTCTAATGAGCTTAGAAGGAGAGAAAAAAAAGGAAAAAAAGAAAGAAATTCCCTTTTCAGAGCTAGTCCCCAGCCTCCCACTTATCAGTCAAAAACCAGAGTTGGTGCCTGGGTCTATGTGTCCCTTTTCTTGGCACACAGCTCTTTTTCAGTATTCCGAGCTCAGCCAACTCCAAAACCTCTGTTTTAATTTATTTATGTATTGTTTTCCATCAGCCCTGCCCCCTCTCTTCCAGGAGAAACCTCTGGGTTCCTTTCCTGCTTGCTCCAGGTTTATCTGTGCTCATAGCTTGTATTCAGTAGTCCGAGTTCATTAACTAAAACCACAGTTGGAACTTGGTTGAGCCACCCTCCCTTCCTTCTAGTAGACTGCTTCTTTTTCCTACAGATAAGTGTTTCATCTCAGCCTACTGTGGGAGGGACACAAGCTCCGCAGTTTGAGGAGATTAACTTACAGTTCTTAAGCTCTGATTTTAGCCATTCCACCTTTTCCACACTGGTGTATGATGTGTGTCTGGTTACAGATGTCCCCTAATCATTGTTCCAGACTATTTACTAGTTGTTCCTGGCTATATGTTAGTTGTTCTAGAGGACTAACTAAATTCCATACCTCCCTATGCTGCCATCTTGCCCTGCCTCCAGACCACAAGGAAGAATCTTTAGAAAGGCACATGTTAAAGCGTCATCATACCTGAGTCAATCAGGAGGAGACAGCGTTCTTATCTAGACATATTTTCACCATCTATTTGGGAATTTTGTATGTTCTTACTTTAATTGGCATTTACTTTTGGAAAAAGAAAAAGTCAGAAAAATATTAGAGAATACTCAAAATATGGAAAAATCTTAAACAACTAAAAAGGGAAAATATGGATCAGAAAATGAGACTCCTTGGAGGCCAGTAGAAGCTCACATAAGACCCTTAGGATTAGAGACACTCTGGATGTTAGCCTGCTCACCTGACAAAAAGAGTTATATTCTATAATTAAAAGACAAAAAGAGTTATATTCTATAATTAAAAGAACTAAGAAGGACAAAATACCTTCCTTATTACTGGAAACATTAAGCAATATAGTCAAAGATAGAAATAAAGGGAAAATTCTGGCCAGAAGGATTGTGTCTAAAAGACCAACCCCAAATCCTGATCCATTTGCTCCACATGATGACCCAGATCCCGTACCAGGTGGTAATGACTATCCAGATGATCCATACAATCCAGATGGATGGGTAGTGAGATCCATGACTATAGTTAAAACCACTAAGAACAGTTAAGATGATGACCAAATTGTAGTAACATAGCAAAGGGCATTTATCAGACAAGAAATCATAAAATTAAGCAAAGAATTCTCACAAAATGGAAAAACAACTGTCCATTAGATAAATTGGCCATTAGATTTATGGTCCAAAAGAGGATGAAATGTGCCACTAACATGCAATGAATCAACACAATTAGGAAACATATCTAGTGACACTAGAATGAATGAAATACTTTCACATTTTGGAGAAAGACATTCAGAAACAGAAAGATCACTGTTTAATTGTTTATCTAGGGCCTGGAAATTAAGATGGTTCTTACCAAATTTAACAGCAGTGAAAATGACACTTGGTTCTAGACTGTGGATGCCACTAACATCTTGATGAAGCTGGGACTATTGATTATGATTTATGACAGTTGTACTAATAGTCTGTTAGAAGCAGAAGCAATGGGCCAAATTAAGAAAATTATACTAAGACCAGCACCAAGTCATCAGACAACAGCTCTATCACAATTTTCACAGATGCTGATACGATTAACAAATTAATTGATGCAATTAGAACTGCTAAAGATTAATTCATTATAAAAAGCATGCATTCAGATCTCTGAATACTACACTACCTTTATTATAAGTCTTAAAATTGGTTAGAGTGCAATACTAGTGATCAATAACAGGGAGGGGTAAGGGGTATGGGATGGTTGGGGTCTTCTTTTTTCTTTTTATTTCTTTTTCTGGAGTAATGAAAATGTTCTGAAAATAATCATGCTGATTAATACACAAATATGTGATGATACTGTGAACCATTGATTGTATACCTTGGATGGACTGTATAGTGTGTGAATATATCTCAATAAAATTACATTTAAAAAAAAATATGCATTCAGAATACTGTTCATGTTTGAAAGACTAATGAGACCACCTCCACTTAATCCAGAATGGAAAAATCTATACCATTAGGGAAAACACAGAAACAAAATGGGATACAAAATTTTAAGAATCCCTTCAACAGTAGGAATAGAAGATTTAGGCAGATAAGAACACCATTTAGTAACAATGGCAATGGCAGATCAAGACAGAATTTTAGATGACCTAGAAACCCTTACATAACTAGGGCAGTAAAGAGTGAAATACAAGGTAAATCAAGAAAAGGGATGGAAACCCATAGGGACCTTATCTTGCTTTAGGAATTCAGCAGTCTCCCTCTCCTGGACAAAGCCAGAGATAATCACCCATATATAAGGATGGCCATTTGTAAGGATAATTGTAAATACAAATAAGATTTAATGTTACTAGATACTGGATCCCAAATTACAGTGATTAAAAGCCAGATTAACAAAGTTGAAGAAAACAACAAAAAGAGTTATATTGATGGTTTGGGAGGCAAAATTTTCACAGGAATTTGTGTTCCTAGTTATATTATTATAGAAGAAATGGAAGTCATGGAAGCCAAATGCCTAATACAGCCTAATTTAGAAATTATATTGGGAATGGACAATTTGGCACAAGTAAATAGAAATAAGGAGTACATGACAGTTGCATTAGCAAAGGCTAATTGGACTTCTATTGTGTTACCAGAGATAAATAGAGTAATTAATACCTCACAATATAATTTAAAAGGAGGTTCCCAGGATATTACTAAAAAGATACAAAAGCTATTGGAAGAAAGTATAATAATCCCACCATCTCACTTTAAAATTCCATACAGCAGTTAAAAAACCAGATGAAACTTATAGATTCACTATGGATTTTAGAATCCTAATAAGGCTACTCCTATGCTGGAAGAAGCACTACCAGATATTGGTACACTAATAAAATTACCACAGGAAAAGGTACATGGTATACAACTGTAGATAATAGTGCTATGTTCTTTGCAATACCTACTACTAGTCAAAGCCAAACTGTGACAGCATTCTCAAGGGGAGGAAGGCAGTATCTGTCACTAGATTAACTCAAAGATATATTAATAGTCCAGTAAAAGCACACAACCTGCTAACACGAGATTTACACATATTTTCTAACATATATCCACACCAGGATACTACCTTATCTTACATTGACTACATCATTATAAATGGAATGGATGAAACAGAACAAGAGAATGCTAAATTAAGAATAATTTCCTTTCTAACAGAAAGAAGCTGGACTATAAATCCTAATAAGGTGCAAGGACCAGCTACCCCTGGAAAATTTGGGGAATCCTCTGGGTCCTCAGAAGGATGAACTATACCACATCCAATCATAAACAAATCACAACAGTTATAACCACGCAACACAATGGAAAAGGCACAAAATTTGATAGGTTTGTTTGGCTGGTTGGAAACAGCATAGACCCCAATTAGATATGTTGTTGGAACCAATATACGAAACAATAAGGAAAAGCAAAACATATACCTAGGGAGAAAAATAGGAATAAGCTTTACAACAACAAAAGATGCAATTTCAATTTATCAGATTTAGCACCTATAGTATCAGACTCAAATTCAGACTAGAATGTATATTTGCACAAGGCTAAGAATACCACATATTGCTAAGAATACCACAACCCATACTGGCATGAGATAATCAAGTCCCAAATGAGCACAAAAGAAGTGGGCCAAATCAAGGGGTTCTCAAACGGAAATGATGTATTTCTAAGTGGGACATTCAGTTGGCCAGTTGACCCTCTGCATTAACAGAATAAATCTCAGCATTGCCAACTGCAGGCTTGCCAGCTTTCCAAAGGATGAACTGATACAAGCACAGCATTTGAAAAGTGGTCTGAGACACTTGAAAATGCATGGTTTGTACATGGTGGAGCCACCATGTTTTCTTCTGGAGTTCACTGGTTGGTTGTATTTTTGGTACCCAAAGATGCAAACATCCTAACCACTGAGGGGCCCGAACATTCAGTGCAATATGCAGAATTAGTAGCAATCTGGTTGGCAATTGAATAAATGCTGAAAGAGAAAAGGAAGAAAATATACGTATTTACAGATTCTTGGGCAGTTGCTAATGGAGTGGTAATATGGTCTGGATCACGGAAACTGAATAATTGGCAAATAAATAATTATGACTTTGGGGGCAAAGAAATATAGGATAAAATAGCTAATTCAAAAATAGATATGATCACATATGTATCAGCACATCAAAAGGAGAAATCAAAGACACAACACATAATAATGCAGAAGGCAGGTTGAGTAGGAAAGAAAAGGCACATAAAACACTGTGCCAGTCTGAATGTATTGTGTCCCCCAAATGCCATTATCTTTGATGTAACCTTGTGTGGGCAGACGTTATCAGTTTTGATTAGATTTCTTTGAGTGTTTCTTTGGAGATGCACCCCACCCAGCTGTACCTGATAACTCTGATTAGATATTTCCATGGAGGTGTGGCCCCACCCATTCAGGGTGGGCCTTGATCAGTAGAGCTATATATATGAGCTGACAGGCAGAGGAAACTCAGTGCAGCTGTGAGTGATGTTTTGAAGAGGAGCCACAGCTAAGAGGGACACTTTGAAGAAAGCAGAGGAGCTGCAGATGAGAGACAGTTTGAAGATAGCCATTGAAAGCAGACTCGAGCTCTGGAGAAGCTAAGAGAGACAAATACCCCCAAGTACAACTAAGAGTGACATTTTTGAGGAACTGCAGCCTAGAGAGAAACGTCCTGGGAGAAAGCCATTTTGAAACCAGAACTTTGGAGCAGACGCCAGTCATGCGCCTTCCCAGCTAACAGAGGTTTTCCAGACACCATTGGCCATCCTCCAGTGAAGGTATCCGATCACTGATGTGTTACTTTGGACACTTTATGGCCTTAAGACTGCAACTGTATAACCAAATAAACCCCTTTTATAAAAGCCAATGCATTTCTGGTGTTTTGCATTCCAGCAGCATTAGCAAACTAGAACAAGCACCTTCACCTAAGGTAATACTAAAGAAAGAAAAGGAGAATGGAAAATACAAAAGATGACATGACATGATGGGGGAAAATTCATGAATGGGCACATGAACAGGTAGGACACCAAGGATTACATGGTGCAATTAAATGAACACAAAAGAGGAATTTGCCCACATACACATATATCACAAGAGACATTGTTCACAAATGTGAGATCTGTAAAAACGGAACACATGGAAATAAAAAAAAAAAATATGTCTGACAAACAAAAACCAGATAGAACATTTCAAGCAATACAAATTGACTATATGGGTCCAATGCCACTAACAAAAAAAAAAAAGTTCACTCTTATATTATAGTAGACATATGATCAGGAATTGGCATTTCTTTTCCATGTCAAGAGAATGATGAGAAATAAATTATTAAAGCTCTTGAAACATGTTGTGCATGTTATGGAAACCTTCCAATCATAGAATCAGATCAAGGTAGTCAAATTACAGGAAAAGCAGTAGAAAAATGGGCAGAGAATGAAAGAATATGCTGGAATTTTCACTTAGTATACAACCCTATAGGAGCATAAGTATAGAAAGATATAAAGGATTATTAAAAGAAAAATGAAAGTACTAACCAATAAAACAGATAGGAAAGGTTGGTTTAAACAAGTTTGGAAGGCCACTAAAGTCTTACTTAAATCATAGAAAAATACGGAAATTATCTATCCTTATACACATGATTAGAACACAACATACTGAACTAAATATACGAGGTAATACAGAGAGACAGACTAAAAAAAAAGGAATAGAGGAAAGACGTTAGAAGTGCAGATGGAACTATGGAGATCAGGGAATTTATAGTAATAGCCTCAAGCAAGACTTACAGGCTCTAGCACAGGTTAAACATTCTAATATTATACCTATCTAGTTTGCAGATGTGTTTCAGGGTACTGGGAGAAAAGAGGGGTGCCAAGGGTGGGGCATGAGGAATTAGTGGTATCTTAAAAGTCACCTATCTCAGGGCTTTCTATTACAATTTGTGGTAGTTTGAAGCTATATGTACACCAGAAAAACAAACAAAAATGCATGTTCTTAAATCTAATCCACTCTTGTGGGTTTGAATCCATTGTAAGAAGGGTTACTTCAGTTAGGGTGTGACTCACCTCAATCAGGATGGGCCTTAATCCTATACCAGAGTCCTTTATAACAGAGTGAAATTGAGACAGAGAGAGAGCCTTGAAAGCAAGAAGATGGAACCAATGAAACCCAGAAGAGAAGGGAGAGACCAGGAAATGTCACTATGTACCTTGCCATGCGACAGAGGAGTCAAGGATCACCAGCAGCCAGTCTTCAGGAAGAAAGAATCTCCTTGATGATGTCTTGATTTGGATATTGTCCCCACCTCAAAACCATGAGTGAATAAATTCCCGTTTTTTAACCCGACCCATTTCATGGTATTTTCTTTGATTAGCCTAGGAAACTAAAACAAGTTTCATCTGGTGAAACAGAGCTGTTAAAACAAATATATACACTGAGTTGGCTTAACAACAGAAATTTATTGACTCACTGTTTCAGAGGCTGTAAGGCTTGCTGCCCCCTAGAGTCAGTATCTTCTGGCTGGCTGGCAATCATTGGGGTTCCTTGGCTTTTCTGTCACATGGTGTGGTAGTTTGGAGCTGTTACATATCCCAGAAAAGACCATGTTCTTTTAATCCATTCCCATAGGTGGGGTGCAAACCTGTTGTGGGTGGGACTTTTGGTTAAGTTATTTCAATTTGAGATGTGACTCCGCCCATTCAAGGTGGGTCTTATTCCTTTTACTGGAGGCCTTTATGTGAGGATAAAGGTCAGAAAAAGCCAGGAGAGCAGAAAGAGAAAGCTCCCAGAGGATCTGAGGGGGCAAAAGCCACTGAAGCCAGAAGCTGAAAGCACAAAACTGGGGAGAGAAAGACCAGCAGATATCACCATCTGCCTTCCCATGTGACAGAGGTGTCACAGATGCCAACAGCCTTTCTTCAGGGAAGCTATTATTGTCCTGTTGATGCCTTAATTTCGACATTTTCATGGCATTAGAACTGTAAATTTGTAAGTGAATAAATCCCCATTGTAAAAGTCAATCATTTCTGATATATTGCATTCTGGCAGCTTTAGCAAACTGAAACACATGGCAATGTCCATAGTAATGTATTTTCCTTTGTTTTCTAGGTTCTGTTGACTTCCAGTTTCTGGCTCCTCCCTGTGGCTTCTTTTTCTGTGTCCAATTTCCTTTGCTTATAAGGGCTTTGGCCATATTAGATTAATGCCATCCTCATTCAATTAGGGCACAACTGAACTAACAACATCTTCATATGTCCTAGTTACAAATGGGTTCACACCCACAAGACTAGGGGTTGGGACTTGAATATGCCTTTTGTAGAGAACATGCTTCAATACCCAACATAAGGAGAGCTGAGGCTAGACTCCTAGACTCAGCTGAGACCATAAAAGGGGACTTGAGTGATGCCAGGTTAGTAACTCCTCTGCTTCCCAACAAAATATCACAAATCCTCTCTGGAAGAAATCATACTCAATTTATGACCTCATAGATCAACTCACCATAAAGGCTCTTCAAACCCAATATAAACACAGCAGCATGAGTAAGAGTTAGCAGAAACAATGAACACATTAGACTCCAAGGTCTATATACACTGAATATCAGAAATAGGGTATAAAAGCCATATATGAACTATTTAAAAGGAATCACAAAAGTGTACAAGGAATAAGACTATAAAAGTGATTTTAAAAAAAAACAAACAGAAATGAAACATAATTGTTGCAATAAAAAACTCAATGGATGAGTTGAATAGCAGACTATACATAGCAGAAAAGAAAATTAGTAAACTAGAAGATATATCTGAAAAATGCAGCACAGGAGATGGAAAAAAATGGAACAGAAGGTAACAGATACACAACACAGACTGTGAATGACTAACTGAAATCCCAGAAGACAAAAATATAGAGAATGAAGGCAGGTGACAGTTGAAGAGATAATGACTGAGAATTTTCCAGAAAAATGAAAGCTATGATTGTGCAGTTACAGAAAGTAATGTGTAAATCAAACAGATAAATTAAAAATCCATATGTAATGAAACAGCAGAGCATCAAGGACAAAAGATTCTAAAAGTATTCAGAGAGGAAAGAGATAACTTACAAAGGGGTAACTGACCCCAGCAGGTAGCTCAACAATAAAATGAAAGCCAGGACACAGTAGAATAATATCTTTAAAATGCTGAGAGAAAATAATGACTACTTTAGAAATGTGCACACAGAAAAACTATATTTTGAGAATGCAGATGAAGTAAAGACAGAGATAAAAAAAACTAAGAGAGTATCTTGCCAACAGACCCACACCAAAGGAATTTCTAAAGGATGATCTTTAGAAGGAAGAAAATGATCCCAGAGTGAAAGACTGAGAGGCAAGAAGGAATTGCAAGCAAAGAAACTGGTAAACATATGGGTAAATCTAAACAAATATTACCTGTAAAAGAATAAATATATTATCTAATTTGTAGATTTTTTTAAAAGACAGACTTAAATGACAAAATATCAAAAGGGAGGTGATCAGTTACAAATATTTTATTTCCCCAAATTTTAGCATTTGACATAACCATATTACAATGATCAAAACCAGGAAATTAACATTAATACAGTATTATGAACTAATCTACAGATCTTTTCAAAATTTCCTGAATTATCCCACCAGTGAATTGTACATTGCATGGGTAGGCTTGTTAATGTCTCAAACAATAGAGAAGAGCAGAAGTGATGCTATGTGATAAGGGGAAGGGGCATAGACCCCACCTCTCAATGATGAGTATCAAAGAATTTTCAGACATATTTTTAAACTACTCCAAGGAAGCAGGTCCTGAAAAAAAAGAACAATAAACTGGGAAAATTTGTTCTATCAGATATCAAGATTATTATAATGTCATACAAATAAGACAATGTGGTATTAGTATAAGAATAGACAACTAGTAGAATAAAATAAGGAACCAAGAAATAGATCCACATATGTATGTTTTTGAGGTATTTCTGGGGTAGTGTTATAGTTCAGTGGGAAAAAGATAAGATATTCAATAAATAGTGCTTAGACAATTGGTAATACAAATAAAAGAAAAAATGTTATTGGATCACACCACACACACAAGTCAATGACAGATTAAAAACTTTAAGGGTGAAGGCAACATCTTAAGGACTTTAAGACTTGGAGAAAAGTATTCTGGTGGCATCTCAGCCCAGATCCCTTCATCAGAGGCCTATCCACATTCATGTCCATGGTGTTCATAAGTCATCCATATATTTTTCTAATAAACCCCACCATCAACACATTTTTAAAATTTTGCTTTGGCTATCTGTAAGTGGTTTCTGTCACTTACACAAAGTGTTTAAGTTAAGCCTGCAGAGAGGGGAAGCCAAATATTTACCCAGCACTTACTTCATGCTCAGCATGTTCAAAGTGCCTTACATGTGTTAACTCATTTAATTCTCACAAACAAGGTAATGAGATAGTCACTGATTATCCCCATTTTACAGAGGGGCCAACAGAGGCACAGAGAGGTTAAGGAACTTGCCTAAGGTTAATAAGTGGCAGAGCTAGGATTTTGATTTGGATGTTTTAGCTTCAGATCCTAACAAAAAAACTGGAAATCAAACTCAGACCATCTGGCTCTGAAGGCCATATTATGCTGCAGAGACCAGAGTGTTGCAACTTTCTTTGCTTTGTTATTTTACTGGTGACCAGGCCTAATCCTGGTGTACTGCACAGCTTCACAAGACGAGTCTTTTTTGTTCCTGGGAGCAAAATGTGGTACCCCATACCTGCTTCTCACAGCTACTTCCAGCTCTGAGACCAACCTCACCTCTGTAGTGCACACATTTTGGTTTATAAATTCTAGCTCCATGTCTAAAACCACAATGGGGACCATTTTGACCTGGCTCCTTCCTCTATCCCAGGCACCCACAGCAGAGTTCAGGGCAGGGTTCACAATTTGCACTGGGGTCTGTGATCAGTATCTCTCACTGAGAGGGAAATACGGCCGAGTGTGTTTGGAAGTCACAATTAAGTGACCTTAGGCACATTTGATTCAAGGAAATCAATATTTGTCTGGTTTCTTCTATGTCAGCCACTCTGCTAGGCAAACACTTTGGCTTTTGTACCATCTGGATTTTGCAGATCCTATCAAAATAAGGCTTTCTTTCCATCTGTCACCTTGAGAGGTATCTGGTTTTTAAAGGGGCCAGGACACTGGCTTCATTTGCGTTTATGCAGAATGTGACCTTGTAACCTGTAGTCAGCCAGGGTAACTCATCTGTCAGTGAGAGTTACCAGAAGCCAGCTCAGAAATTTTTTGTCTGGTAGAAAGATTATCCCAAATTTATGATTTAATTGCCCTTGTAAGACACTAACAAATTTTGTATCTAACCAAGGATTTGCTGCAAAGGCAAAGAACAAATTTTATTGAGCAAGAGCAATATGCATGTGGAGCAGTCTCAGAATGGAGGCCTGCACAGAGAGTTGCAGTTTGGAGATGGCTTACATGGCCACTCTGGGCAGAGGAGGGGTGAGGGGTAGGTATGAATCATTTGGGACAGAATGTCTTTCATCAGTTAATCAGCAAGCTCCAGGAACAGGATGCTTGTGCAAAATCTGGGCCATCTAGTGAATGCCAGCAGACTCTCTGTCCCCAGCTTTGACTTGTTTTTCTCACAGGGGCAGAGGTCTCTGTTGCTACCGCAAAGGATCACTGGTATGTCAACTCAGATTGCCTCCTCTTCTTCTTAGTTCCCTAGTGTACCAGTTTGTATATATTATGTCCCCCAGAGAAAAGCCATGTTCTTTGATGCAATCTTGTGGAGGCAGACATATTAGTGGGGATTAAGTTGGAATGTTTGGATTAGGTTGTTTCCGTGGAAATGTGCCCCACCCAACTGTGGGTAATAACTCTGATTGGATAGTTTCCATGGAGGTGTGGCCCCACCCATTCAGCATGGGCCTTGATTAGTTTACTAGAGCACTATATAAGCTCAGACAGAAAGAGCAAGCTTGCTACAGCCAAGAGGGACACTTAAAAGAATGCACAGGAGCTGAGAGAGAAGCTGCAGATGAGAGACAGTTTGAAGATGGCCATTGAAGGCAGACTATTGTTCCGGAGAAGCTAAGAGAGGACAGATGCCCCAAGAGCAACTGAGAGTGACATTTTTGGAAAGAAGCTGAAGCCTAGAGAGGAATGTCCTGGGAGAAAGCCATTTTGAAACCAGAACTTGGAGCAGATGCCAGCCACGTGCCTTCCCAGCTAATGGAGGTTTTCTAGACACCACTGGCAGTCCTCCAGTGAAGGTACCCCCTTACCTTCGACACTTTATGGCCTTAAGACTGTAACTTTGTAACAAAGTAAACCCCCTTTATAAAAGCCAATCCATTTCTGGTGTTTTGCATTCTGGCAGCATTAGCAAACTAGAACACCTGGATAAAGCAGAAGCTCAAACACATCAAGATGGTTAGTATGGTAATTAACCATTCTATTTTCACACAATCTTATTCTAATATTCTTCTGTCTAATATCATTAAATACCCATTTACTCAAATGCTCTTTGAATCAGCTTTAGCATCTTGTTGATTCCTTTGGTAATGATTTGAATAAATTTTTGACATGCTCATTCTATGTATGAGACATGTTTTAAAAGCTTTGAAAATCATACAGAGGGATGATATTCTGTTTGGAATGCTGGGGCAGGTTTGGAGGAGCACAGCTGTCAATTCATGTTCAAATCACAGGGTTTCATAATGAAGCAATATGTAGCCATGTACACCTGAGATGATTAAGATGTACCACCTAGCAGAAAAAATGCTACATAGGTCAGTACTTCAAGTAAGGGGAGAACTGAGAGTGCAGGAGTAAAATGCAGGGAAGTAACAGCGATCTCTAATTCCCAGAGAATACAGAGAGCAAGGGAGAGGGAGGGACTGAAGGCAAAAAAGGGGAAACAAATGTAAAAGAAAGAGAAAGTAGACAAAGAAGGGAAACAAAATAAGCTTCCTAGGGTCAACAGAAATGGTGCAAATGGATGGACTTTAAACTCTTTGGAGGGATTGAAAAACCCTGGAAACAGGCAAAATAAGGACTCCATAAGAGAAAAAATATCCACTTCACTTAGGTGAGCCAACAAAGGCAAGGAGAGGCATGAAGGAAATGGATTTCATATATGATTGATCAAGATCCAAAGGACAGCAATCACAGGCAGTTAAAGGAATATGAGAAACCTGTGATTAGTTGAATACAAATTCAAATGTTTTGTGAATTCAGATTCAATTGTGTTCATTGTATACACTTTAAATATTAATTTCTTCAGCAATCTTTCTCTCCATCTGCCCTAGCAGTTCAAAATACGATGTCCTTAAGGAAAAATTATTTTATCAAAACAAAGCCTGAATCCGAGTGAATCATACCCTCTATCTAGTCACTAAAGTGATGTCAAGAAAAGGACCAGTGATGGACATTTGGGTTTACTTGCTGTAAGAGAGGGGAGATAGGGTGGCAGAAGGCATAGGGAGGTGAACCTTTTGAGCACATTCTCCAAAAGTGGCTTATTTTCACCAGTTTTTAAAGTACTGAAATAATTGTTTTTCAGGCTATGATGAAAAAATATTAGAGAAAGCAGTGTCAAAGTTAGGAAAGTAAACAGCCCAATGGAGGGGATCTGTCTTTATTGTACTCATCATGTCTCCCCACTCCCGCAAGTGTCTGCCCAGCTCCTGGCCCCATCCCACCCCAGGCCTGCTCCCCCAGTGATGGACCTTAATTAAGTCTCTGCTCACTAACAGGAAAAAAAGAGAGTGTACATTAAAGAACTGACACCTCAAAAGAAATAGCTCAACTGGTGTAATGGCATTTAAAATAATAATAAACTAAACTGTTAAACTTATAAAAAAAATTGAACAGTATCTCAAAGGCATTGTCTAACTGTATTTAAGTTAATAAAAGAATAGAAATAAAATCTGGCTAGAAGGACCTTTATCAACAAAGGAATGTCCTTGGTATCACTGGAATTCAATATCCAGGTAACAAAATTTCCATTCAGTATAGAAATTCACACTTCTATATAGGAAGTAGTTCCAGTCCTATTTGGGGATATGGATCATTGATAAAATCCAGAGAACATTATCTCCTCTCCCTATTTAAAGGATTCAGATCCCCCCAACTGAGGGGGGCGGGGCATGGCAAAGCTTTCAGAACAGGTAAAATTGCTTTTATTGTTTTTTGTTGCCACAAAGGGACATTAAGTATTGAGCTCTAAATGAATTCAGTGATATAATTTTCTTCCTCACCAGGAACAAGACAAATGATTTACATCATTGTTTACTTTCTTTCCACCTAAGAGTCCTTGTACTGATCAGTTAAATGAACCATAGAATATCTCCTTGGAAAAAACATGTGGCAGAAGTGCAAGTGGTTAAATGCCCTCAGATGCTGGACTCTGAAAGCACACAGCTGATTGCATAGTCACTGTTTATAATTTTATGCCGACATCTGTTGCTATTTGGCACAATATTAATGGGCCACGCTTGGGAGTTGGAGTTGATGGTCTCCCTATAACTCACTTCCAAAATCACCTAAGCAATTGAAGTAATTTTTATTTGCCAGTATGAGTTATGCCAACAGTGAAAGTCATGAATCCATATTGCTAAACCAGTGTCTATTTACTCTAACTTCCAAATCACTCAAATTAGCATCAGGGATAAAAGGGCAGACTTAGCAAGAGCCAGATACCAACAGCTCTGGTATCAGGCTATGATGAAAAAATATTGGAGAAAGCAGTGTCAAAGTTAAGAAAGTAAAGAGCCCAATGGAGGGGATCTGTCTTTATTGTACTCATACAATAAAGGTAATCATCCAGTGGAGGTTGTCTAACTCAGCAGCATCAGCCACCTAAAGGGTCCATTAGCATGATAAAAGGTTGGGGGGGGGCACTGTCTGGAGCAAGAAGCAGGAAAAGATTGAAGGAGTGGATATTGTCAATAAAATACAGGCAGACATACCCACAACGCCTCGACTAATACTTCTGAGGGAAAAGGGTTCTCCTCAATTAGGAAGATCCTACTCTCCTTTCTTCCCCAAGCATATTCCTTAGTCTCTCTGTGCTTAGTTTTCTATAAAATGTAAAATGGGGTTAACAATAGCACCTACCTCAAAGGTGTGGACTGTTATACATATAGGACATACGGCACATAGTAAATGCTCATTTTAATTATGACTACTACTGTTACCACCACCCGCTTCCTTTCTCCTACATTTTCTTTGGGAAAATTCCAGTTAATATTGCAGCAAAACAAACCACTCCAAATTTTAATTGCCTAAAACAACCATATTATTATGCTCACAGGTTTTGTGGATGAGGAGTTCAGAGAGAGCACAGCAGGGAGAGCTTGTCTCTGCTTGCAATTTCGGAGCCTCAGCGGGAAGATTTGAAGCCTAGGGGCTGGAGATACCTTCACTCACATGTCTGGTGATCAGCTGGTTCCTCAGCCAGGCTGTCAGTGGGAACACATACAAATGGCTTCTCCATGTAGCTGCTTGGGTTTAGTGGCTGAGTTCTGTGAGCAAGTGTTCTAAGAGCAAGGTCCCAAGAGAACCAGACAGAAGCTATATAACCTAGTCTTAGAAGTAAGATAGCTTTACTTTTGCCATAGTTACAGGCCTGCATAGACTTAAGGGAAAGGAAACATAGTTCCTACTTCTCAATGGCAGGAGGGTTGTATTAGTTAGGGTTCTCCTTGGAAACAGAATTAATGAGAGATGTCTCTTATTATCAAATTGTAAAAGTGACTCACGCAACTGCGGGAGCGCACGAGTCCAAATTCTGCAGAGCCGTCAACAAGCTGTCAACTCCAAGGAAGACGTCGGACAAACTCCTCGGGAAACGAACCGACAACTTTGACGAACTCCTCAGGAAACGAACTGGCAACTTTGAAGAACTCCTCAGGAAACGAACCGACAACTTTGACGAACTCCTCAGGAAACGAACCGACAACTTTGACGAACTCCTCAGGAAACGAACTGGCAACTTCGACGAGCTCCCCAGGAAAAGCTTCACTGAGCAGCTGAAGAAGAAGTGAAGGTTCTCTAACCGTCTGGCTTATAAGCCTCCAACTGATCACCTGGACCAAATCCAGCCAATTGCATTCTCTCACTGTGGAAGCACACCCCTTGATGAGTCATCAGTCAGCTGCAGTCAATTGACTGATGATCCGACAAACCAACCAGCCTCAAATAGCCTCACAGGAATCGTCAGGCCAGTGCCCGCTTGACCAGACAGCTAGGCCACCTAGCCAAGTTGACACATGAACCCAACCATCACAAGGGTCAAAGTCATTTTAAGAAAAGCATGTGGGATAGAAAATGTTATTGAGACCACTTTGGAAAATACAGTCTTCCACACTAATGGAGCTCTACTGAAAATTAGTCCAAGAACTGCTGATAACCTATTCTTTGCTACCTGTCAGTCACACCTGAATGACCCAGACTGTTTGGGCCTCTGTCCTTACAGAAAACTCCTGAGGATGTCCAGACTTTAATGCTAGCTGTTCCTTCATAGCAACCAGGGAGGACTCAAAGATTGGTGCTTGCCCATGGATACCAGAATGTGCCCCTGAATTTGCTTTGACACCCCTCCTTTTTTCTTTTTTTTTCTTTTTTAAGAATTTTTTTATTGAGGTGAAGTTCACACAGCATACAATGAACCATTTTAAAGTGTACAATTCAGTTGCATTAATTACATTCACAATGTTGTACAACCATTACCACTATTTCCACTCAATTTAGACAATATTTTTATTTGAGTATTTTTTAAACCTTTTCTCCCCCTGCAATTTTATTGAGATATATTCACATACCATACAATCATCCACAATGTACAATTGATTGTTCACAATATCATCATATAGTTGTGCATTCATCACCACAATCAGCCTATGAACACATTCATTACTCCAAAATAAATAAATAAATAGAATAAAAATAAAAAGTAAAAAAGAACACCCAAAACATCTCAAACCCTCCATCCCCTCCTATTATTCATTTACTTTTTATCCACATTTTTCTATTCATCTGTCCATATACTGGATAAAGGGAGTGTGACCAACAAGGTTTTCACACTGTATAAATTATTTAGTTATACAATCATCTTTAAGAATCAAGGATGCTGGATTGCAGTTCAACAGTTTCAGGTATTTCCTTCTAGCTATTCTAATACACTAAAGACTAAAGAGGGATATCTATAAAATGCATAAGAATAACCTCCAGAATGACTTCTTGACTTCATTTGAAATCTCCTAGCCACTGAAACTTTATTTTGTTTCATTTTTCTTCCCCCTTTTGGTCAAGAAGTGTTTCTCAATCCCACAACGCCGGGTCCAGGCTCATCCCTGGGAGTCATGTCCCAAGTGTATATTGCGGGGAAGAGGGGGGCAGTGAGTTTACCTACTAAGTTGGTTTAGAGAGAAAGGCCACATGTGAGCAATAAAAGAGGTTCTCTGGGAATGACTCTTAGGCACAGTTTTAAGTAGGCTTAGCCTCTCCTTTGCAGTAACAAACTTCATAAGGGCACACCCCAAGATTGAGGACTCAGCCTTCTAAATTGGTAGTCCCCAATGTTTGTGAGAATATCAGTAATTCCCCAGCTGGGGAGGTTTAATATTTCCACATTTTCCCCCAGTCCCTTAAGGGGTCTTTGCAAATACATTTTTATTCTCTGCCCAAATTACTCTGGAATATATTGGTGCTTCATACAAACCTGTACAAACCAACCAGATTTCACTTCCTGTTCAATGTTCCACGTAATTATGTTTTTTTAAATAAACTGACCATAAAAGTTTATTAGATAGTGTGCAACAGGAAATATAAATTTTGCACCAAATAGACATCTCTTCCTTTATTCTCACACAGAAGTTGAAGTTTTAAAACATAGGCAATATCATCCTTTACCCATTAGTATGATTTACCTTAGTCCTAACCAAGTCCATTTCATTCCTATCTCGAATTGAAGTCTGATCTCTTTTTCAGACTCTTCAACATTTGCTGTATGGGGTAATGCTGACATTGATAGCTGCTGAACTCTGGCTCTGAGTCTCAGATGTCACACAGATACCCAAAGTTACAGGGACTGACCAGGTTATACATAAAGAACTCAGCATCTCAGAATTTAGAAATAACCATTACAACTCAGGAATAGATGTGACTGCTGTAAGAGCTTACAATCTAGGAACGTTTACCATAAACCTTCCCCTGATAACCTATGCTCTCAGATTCCCCCACCTTTTGTATGTCACTTGACATATTCTAGAAGTCAGATTCATAGCTGCTTCTTAGTATAATATGAAGGAGTTTTAGGCCTGATACAAGGACTATAAATACTCCCCAATCCTGGACCCAAAGGGAGCCACATGTCCCAGGAATAGCTTTTACCTGACACTGGAATGGAACTTTCCAGAAGGCCAAGGCCATGAGGAACCTGTACTCCTTGGCTCTGGTTTTTGTATCCTCTTCTCTCCCTCCCCCATTTCCCACTCCTTCCATTTTGAGCCTAGGAAACAGTCCTATGTGGGCTGAGGTTGCAATTTATATGCTGTGATTGAAATGTACAAGGGAATTATTTATTTCCTATAATTTATCTCATCTTCGACTTCGTTCCAAATGGGGATGGAGATAAAGACAAGAAATTAAACTTGCCAATTAAAGGTCATTCAGTCTCTTCCAGTTTAAAATAAATTTAGGGATATATCCAGTCAATTCAAACTTTCTCTCGGGTCTGTTTCTTCTCTCAGGGCCTTTCCCAGAGTGGAATTGGGTAGAAGTTGCTTATATTGTTTCAGGGCAGTGGGAGCAGGGTCTCTGGTCCAAGTACTGTCCTCAAGGTCCTCCCTGACCCCCACTGAGATGTTCCTTATGTTATCTGGACCCTGACTGTTCTGTGTTTGGGGTATCATCCTGCCCATGAAGCTGCATTCTACCTGCAGAGATCTGTGATGCTAGCTGTAGCCTCAGGCTTTGAGTTCTCTGTCCTCTATGGCCTTCTCTTTCTGCCTCAGATGTTTTCTGGTCCACTGGCTTTCTCAGAAATTCCATGGAATCCTTGGGGAACCTGGATCCCTCCTCCACTCTTTCTCCTCACCTTCCTGGAGTGTGCAGGGAGTTAGCTGGACTGGCTCTCGTGATGTTCTCTGTCATGGATTGAATCATGTCTCCCACAAAGACATGTTCAAATCCTCACACCTGGTCCTATGGCTGGGAACACATTTGTTAAAAGGTTCTTTAAAGATCCTATTAAGATGAGGCCAAAATGAATCAACGTAGGCCTTAATCCAACATGACTGGAGTCTTTAAGAACAGTGGGGGGGGCAAGATGGCGGACTGGTGAGCTGTATGTTTTAGTTACTCCTCCAGGAAAGTAGGTAGAAAGCCAGGAACTGCGTGGACTGGACACCACAGAGCAATCTGTCTTTGGGCATACTTCATACAACACTCATGAAAACGTGGAACTGCTGAGATCAGCGAAATCTGTAAGTTTTTGCGGCCAGGGGACCCGCGCCCCTCCCTGCTAGGCTCAGTCCCGTGGGAGGAGGGGCTGTCAGCTCCGGAAAGGAGAAGGGAGAACTGCAGTGGCAGCCCTTATCGGAAACTCATTCTACTGATCCAAACTCCAACCATAGATAGACTGAGACCAGACACCAGAGAATCTGAGAGCAGCCAGCCCAGCAGAGAGGAGACAGGCATAGAAAAAAAACAACACGAAAAACTCCAAAATAAAAGCGGAGGATTTTTGGAGTTCTGGTGAACATAGAAAGGGGAAGGGCAGAGCTCAGGCCCTGAGGCGCATATGCAAATCCTGAAGAAAAGCTGATCTCTCTGCCCTGTGGACATTTCCTTAATGGCCCCGGTTGCTTTGTCTCTTAGCATTTCAATAACCCATTAGATCTCTGAGGAGGGCCCTTTTTTTTTTTTTTTTTTTTTTTTTTTAATCCTTTTTTCTTTTTCTAAAACAATTACTCTAAGAAGCCAATACAGAAAGCTTCAAAGACTTGGAATTTGGGCAGGTCAAGTCAAGAGCAGAAATAAGAGAGCTCTGAGACAAAAGGCAATAATCCAGTGGCTGAGAAAATTCACTAAACACCACAACTTCCCAAGAAAAGGGGGGTGTCCACTCACAGCCATCATCCTGGTGAACAGGAAACACTCCTGCCCATCGCCAGCCCCATAGCCCAGAGCTGCCCCAGACAACCCAGTGTGACGGAAGTGCTTCAAATAACAGGCACACACCACAAAACTGGGCGTGGACATTAGCCTTCCCTGCAACCTCAGCTGATTGTCCCAGAATTGGGAAGGTGGAGCAGTGTGAATTAACAAAGCCCCATTCAGCCATCATTTCAGCAGACTGGGAGCCTCCCTACACAGCCCAGCAGCCCAGAACTGCCCTGGGGGGACGGCACTCACCTGTGACATAGCACAGTCATCCCTCAACAGAGGACCCGGGGTGCACAGCCTGGAAGAGGGGTGTGCCAGTTTGAGTGTATTGTGTCCCCCAAATGCCATTATCTTTGTAGTCTTGTGTGGGGCAGAAGTTTTGGTGCTGGTTAGATTTGCTTGGAGTGTGCCCCACCCAGCTGTGGGCTATGATTCTGATGAGATGTTCTCATGGAGGCGTGGCCCCGCCCATTCAGGGTGGGCCCTTATCGGTGGAGCTATATAAATGAGTTGACTCCGGGGGGAAGAAAGAGAGTGCAGCTGGGAGTGATGTTTTGAGGAGAAGCAAGCTTGCTAGAAAGGAACGTCCTGGGAGAAAGCCGTTTTGAAGGCAGAGCTTTGGAGCAGATGCCAGCTGCCTTCCTAGCTAACAGAGGTTTTCTGGACACCACTGGCCGTCCTCCGGTGAAGGTACCCGATTGCTGAGGTGTTACCTTGGATGCTTTGTGGCCTTAAGACTGTAACTGTGTAGTGAAATAAACCCTTGTTTTATAAAAGCCTGTCCATCTCTGGTGTTTTGCATTCCGGCAGCATTAGCAAACTAGGACAGATTTTGGTACCAGAGAAGTGGGGTGCTTTTGCTGCTGAGTTTGCGAATACCAAACATGTTGGAACGGCTTTTTAAATGGATAAGGGGGAGTTTCTGGAAGAGTTGTGAGGAGCTTGATAGAAAAGGCCAAAACTGCTTTAAAGAGACTGTTAGTGGAAATATGGACTCTAAAGATACTTCTGATAAGGCCTTGAACAGAAATGGTGAATGTGTTGTTGTAAACTGGAACAAAGGTGATCCTTGTTTTAAAGTGGCACAGAATTTGGCAAAATTGAGTCCTGGTGTCAGATGGAAGGAAGAATTTAAAAGTGGCAACCTGGAATACTTAGCTGAGGAGATCTCCAGACTATGTGTGGAGGATGTAACCTGGCTTCTCCTTGCAGCTTATAGTAAAATGCAAGCGGAGAGAGATAAACTTAGAACTGAACTCTTGGGTTCAAAGAAACCAGAAGCTGATGGCTTGGAAAGTTACAAGCTTCCAGGGGGTGGAATCCCAGAAGCTACAGCCCAACATGAGGATATAACCAAACATGGAACCCCACCGCCATTTCAGTACAAGCCAAGATTGAAAAAGGAGTTAAGCAGAAAGGATTTGTGGAAAGTCCTATTGTCTAATGGCTTTGACCCCTGTGTGCTTCATGCAAAGCCAACAGAATTTTTGCAAGATCTTTATAGACAGAGCCATTGCCACTCTGGACTGGAGGAGACAGACAAGGAACAAACTGAAGGAAAAATTTCTTCAAAAACAGAGCCATGGAGGTTGGGGTCTGGAGTCAAGAGGTCTCGGGCTGGGGGAGCGGAGCAGCCCACAAGCATGGAAAGGGTGAGTTTGCCCTGGAGGTCGAGGGCGGGCTTTCTGCCTTGATGCTCTGGAAGAGTTTTGCCACCTCAGGTCCCAAAGAGGGTAGAGCACATTTCCAGGGAATTGAGAGCCTGGCTGCCACCACACTGTTCTGAAGGGGTTGAGCGTGTGCCCCGGAGATGGAAGGGAATCCGGGAGCTGCCCCGATGTTTAAGGAGGGTGGGGCCGAGAAGGTGGTCTCCCCAATGTGTGGAAATGTTGGAGCACTCACCCAAGCATTTGGAGAGGAAACAGCTGCCAAAAAGGCCCTTGGGAAGGGTTAGGGTCCTGCTCTCTCAAGCCCCAAGGATGCAACGTTGTTCTGTAAATGACTCTCAGACTTTGAAATCTAATGGAGTTTGTCCTGCAGGTTTTAAGAACTGTTTTGGTCCTGTTAACCCTGTTTTACTTACTGTTTCTCCTTATGGCAATGGGAATGTTTATCCTATGAATGTCCCTCCTTTGTATATTGGAAGCATATAACTTGTTCTAAGTCCACAGATCCAAAGCTAAAGGAGAATTGTGCCTTAGGACCCACCACGCCTGTAATTGATTTTGATGGGATCTTGCACTTAACTTTTGTTACTGAAATGATTTAAGTTTTTGTGATATTGTGATGGAATGAATATATTTTGTATTTGGAAAGATAATGTCATTTTGGGGTCCAGGGGGTGGAATGTGCCGGTTTGAGTGTATTGTGTCCCCCAAATGCCATTATCTTTGTAGTCTTGTGTGGGGCAGAAGTTTTGGTGCTGGTTAGATTTGCTTGGAGTGTGCCCCACCCAGCTGTGGGCTATCATTCTGATGAGATGTTCTCATGGAGGCGTGGCCCCGCCCATTCAGGGTGGGCCCTTATCGGTGGAGCTATATAAATGAGTTGACTCCGGGGGGAAGAAAGAGAGTGCAGCTGGGAGTGATGTTTTGAAGAGAAGCAAGCTTGCTAGAAAGGAACATCCTGGGAGAAAGCCGTTTTGAGGCCGGAGCTTTGGAGCAGACGCCAGCTGCCTTCCTAGCTAACAGAGGTTTTCTGGACACCACTGGCCGTCCTCCGGTGAAGGTACCCGATTGCTGAGGTGTTACCTTGGATGCTTTGTGGCCTTAAGACTGTAACTGTGTAGTGAAATAAACCCCTGTTTTATAAAAGCCTGTCCATCTCTGGTGTTTTGCATTCCGGCAGCATTAGCAAACTAAAACAAGGGGCCCACTTGCAAGTCTCAGGAGCCATACGCCAATACCAAGGACTTGTGGGTCAGTGGCAGAGACAAACTGTGGCAGGACTGAACTGAAGGATTAGACTATTGCAGCAGCTTTAAAACTCTAGGATCACCAGGGAGATTTGATTGCTAGGGCCACCCCCCCTCTCTGACTGCCCAGAAACACGCCCCATATACAGGGCAGGCAACACCAACTACACACACAAGCTTGGTACACCAATTGGACCCCACAAGACTCACTCCCCCACTCACCAAAAAGGCTAAGCAGGGGAGAACTGGCTTGTGGAGAACAGGTGGCTCGTGGACGCCACCTGCTGGTTAGTTAGAGAAACTGTACTCCACGAAGCTGTAGATCTGATAAATTAGACATAAGGACTTCAATTGGTCTACAAATCCTAAAAGAACCCTATCAAGTTCAGCAAATGCCACGAGGCCAAAAACAACAGAAAATTATAAAGCATATGAAAAAACCAGACGATATGGATAACCCAAGCCCAAGCACCCAAATCAAAAGATCAGAAGAGACACAGCACCTAGAGCAGCTACTCAAAGAACTAAAAATGAACAATGAGACCATAGTACGGGATACAAAGGAAATCAAGAAGACCCTAGAAGAGCATAAAGAAGACATTGCAAGACCAAATAAAAAAATGGATGATCTTATGGAAATTAAAGAAACTGTTGACCAAATTAAAAAGATTCTGGACACTCATAGTACAAGACTAGAGGAAGTTGAACAATGAATCAGTGACCCGGAAGATGACAGAATGGAAAATGAAAGCATAAAAGAAAGAATGGGGAAAAAAATTGAAAAAATCGAAATGGACCTCAGGGATATGATAGATAATATGAAAGGTCCGAATATAAGACTCATTGGTGTCCCAGAAGGGGAAGAAAAGGGTAAAGGTCTAGGAAGAGTATTCAAAGAAATTGTTGGGGAAAACTTCCCAAATCTTCTAAACAACATAAATACACAAATCATAAATGCTCAGCGAACTCCAAATAGAATAAATCCAAATAAACCCACTCCGAGACATATTCCAATCACACTGTCAAACACAGAAGAGAAGGAGCAAGTTCTGAAAGCAGCAAGAGAAAAGCAATTCACCACATACAAAGGAAACAGCATAAGACTAAGTAGTGACTACTCAGCAGCCACCATGGAGGTGAGAAGGCAGTGGCACGATATATTTAAAATTTTGAGTGAGAAAAATTTCCAGCCAAGAATACTTTATCCAGCAAAGCTCTCCTTCAAATTTGAGGGAGAGCTTAAATTTTTCACAGACAAACAAATGCTGAGAGAATTTGCTAACAAGAGACCTGCCCTACTGGAGATACTCAAGGGAGCCCTACAGACAGAGAAACAAAGAAAGGACAGAGAGACTTGGAGAAAGGTTCAGTACTAAAGAGATTCGGTATGGGTACAATACAGGATATTAATAGACAGAGGGGAAAAATATGACAAACATAAACCAAAGGATAAGATGGCTGATTCAAGAAATGCCTTCACGGTTATAACGTTGAATGTAAATGGATTAAACTCCCCAATTAAAAGATATAGATTCGCAGAATGGATCAAAAAAAATGAACCATCAATATGTTGCATACAAGAGACTCATCTTAGACACAGGACACAAAGAAACTGAAAGTGAAAGGATGGAAAAAAATATTTCATGCAAGCTACAGACAAAAGAAAGCAGGTGTAGGAATATTAATTTCAGATAAAATAGACTTCAAATGCAGGGATGTTTTGAGAGACGAAGGCCACTACATACTAATAAAAGGGGCAATTCAACAAGAAGAAATAACAATCGTAAATGTCTATGCACCCAATCAAGGTGCCACAAAATACATGAGAGAAACACTGGCAAAACTAAAGGAAGCAGTTGATGTTTCCACAATAATTGTGGGAGACTTCAACACATCACTCTCTCCTATATGTAGATCAACAAGACAAAAGACCAATAAGGAAATTGAAAACTTAAACAATCTGATAAATGAATTAGATTTAACAGACGTATACAGGACATTACATCCCAAATCACCAGGATACACATACTTTTCTAGTGCTCACGGAACTTTTTCCAGAATAGATCATATGCTGGGACATAAAACAAGCCTCAATAAATTTAAAAAGATTGAAATTATTCAAAGCACATTCTCTGACCACAATGGAATACAATTAGAAGTCAATAACCATCAGAGACTTAGAAAATTCACAAATACCTGGAGGTTAAACAACACACTCCTAAACAATCACTGGGTTAAAGAAGAAATAGCAAGAGAAATTGCTAAATATATAGAGACGAATGAAAATGAGAACACAACATACCAAAACCTATGGGATGCAGCAAAAGCATTGCTAAGGGGGAAATTTATAGCACTAAACGCATATATTAAAAAGGAAGAAAGAGCCAAAATCAAAGAACTAATGGATCAACTGAAGAAGCTAGAAAATGAACAGCAAACCAATCCTAAACAGAGTAGAAGAAAAGAAATAACAAGGATTAAAGCAGAAATAAATGACATACAGAACAAAAAAACAATAGAGAGGATAAATATCACCAAAAGTTGGTTCTTTGAGAAGATCAACAAGATTGACAAGCCCCTAGCTAGACTGACAAAATCAAAAACAGAGAAGACCCATATAAACAAAATAATGAATGAAAAAGGTGACATAACTGCAGATCCTGAAGAAATTAAAAAAATTATAAGAGGATATTATGAACAACTGTATGGCAACAAACTGCATAATGTAGAAGAAATGGACAATTTCCTGGAAACATATGAACAACCTAGACTGACCAGAGAAGAAATAGAAGACCTCAACCAACCCATCACAAGCAAAGAGATCCAATCAGTCATCAAAAATCTTTCCACAAATAAATGCCCAGGGCCAGATGGCTTCACAGGGGAATTCTACCAAACTTTCCAGAAAGAACTGACACCAATCTTACTCAAACTCTTTCAAAACACTGAAGAAAATGGAACACTACCTAACTCATTTTATGAAGCTAACATCAATCTAATACCAAAACCAGGCAAAGATGCTACAAAAAAGGAAAACTACCGGCCAATCTCCCTAATGAATATAGATGCAAAAATCCTCAACAAAATTCTTGCAAATCGAATCCAAAGACACATTAAAAAAATCATACACCATGACCAAGTGGGGTTCATTCCAGACATGCAAGGATGGTTCAACATAAGAAAATCAATCAATGTATTACAACACATTAACAAGTCAAAAGGGAAAAATCAATTGATCATCTCAATATCTGCTGAAAAAGCATTTGACAAAATCCAACATCCATTTTTGGTAAAAACACTTCAAAAGGTAGGAATTGAAGGAAACTTCCTCAACATGATAAAGAGCATATATGAAAAACCCACAGCCAGCATAGTACTCAATGGTGAGAGACTGAAAGCCTTCCCTCTAAGATCAGGAACAAGACAAGGATGCCCGCTGTCACCACTGTTATTCCACATTGTGCTGGAAGTGCTAGCCAGGGCAATCCGGCAAGACAAAGAAATAAAAGGCATCCAAATTGGAAAAGAAGAAGTAAAACTGTCATTGTTTGCAGATGATATGATCTTATATCTAGAAAACCCTGAGAAATCGACGATACAGCTACTAGAGCTAATAAACAAATTTAGCAAAGTAGCGGGATACAAGATTAATGCACGTAAGTCAGTAATGTTTCTGTATGCTAGAAATGAACAAAGTGAAGAGACACTCAAGAAAAAGATACCATTTTCAATAGCAACTAAAAAAATCAAGTACCTAGGAATAAACTTAACCAAAGATGTAAAAGACCTATACAAAGAAAACTACATAACTCTACTAAAAGAAATAGAAGGGGACCTTAAAAGATGGAAAATATTCCATGTTCATGGATAGGAAGGCTAAATGTCATTAAGATGTCAATTCTACCCAAACTCATCTACAGATTCAATGCAATCCCAATCAAAATTCCAACAACCTACTTTGCAGACTTGGAAAAGCTAGTTATCAAATTTATTTGGAAAGGGAAGATGCCTCGAATTGGTAAAGACACTCTAAAAAAGAAAAACAAAGTGGGAGGACTTACACTCCCTGACTTTGAAGCTTATTATAAAGCCACAGTTGCCAAAACAGCATGGTACTGGCACAAAGATAGACATATAGATCAATGGAATCAAATTGAGAATTCGGAGATAGACCCTCAGATCTATGGCCGACTGATCTTTGATAAGGCCCTCAAAGTCACTGAACTGAGTCATAATGGTCTTTTCAACAAATGGGGCTGGGAGAGTTGGATATCCATATACAAAAGAATGAAAGAGGACCCCTACCTCACCCCCTACACAAAAATTAACTCAAAATGGACCAAAGATCCCAATATAAAAGAAAGTAACATGAAACTCCTAGAAGATAATGTAGGAAAACATCTTCAAGACCTTGTATTAGGCGGCCACTTCCTAGACTTTACACCCAAAGCACAAGCAACAAAAGAGAAAATAGATAAATGGGAACTCCTCAAGCTTAGAAGTTTCTGCACCTCAAAGGAATTTCTCAAAAAGGTAAAGAGGCAGCCAACTCAATGGGAAAAAATTTTTGGAAACCATGTATCTGACAAAAGACTGACATCCTACAACTCAATGACAGTAGTACAGACAGCCCAATTATAAAATGGGAAAACGATATGAAAAGACAGTTCTCTGAAGAGGAAATACAAATGGCTAAGAAACACATGAAAAAATGGTCAGCTTCACTAGCTATTAGAGAGATGCAAATTAAGACCACAATGAGATACCATCTAACACCGATTAGAATGGCTGCCATTAAACAAACAGGAAACTACAAATGCTGGAGGGGATGTGGAGAAATTGGGACTCTTATTCATTGTTGGTGGGACTGTATAATGGTTCAGCCACTCTGGAAGTCAGTCTGGCAGTTCCTTAGAAAACTAGATATAGAGTTACCATTCGATCCAGCGATCGCACTTCTCGGTATATACCCGGAAGATCGGAAAGCAGTGACATGAACAGATATCTGCACGCCAATGTTCATAGCAGCATTATTCACAATTGCCAAGAGATGGAAACAACCCAAATGTCCTTCAACAGATGAGTGGATAAATAAAATGTGGTATATACACACGATGGAATACTACGCGGCAGTAAGAAGGAACGATCTCATGAAACATATGACAACATGGATGAACCTTGAAGACATAATGCTGAGTGAAATAAGCCAGGCACAAAAAGAGAAATATTATATGCTACCATTAATGTGAACTTTGAAAAATGTAAAACAAATGGTTTATAATGTAGAATGTAGGGGAACTAGCAATAGAGAGCAATTAAGGAAGGGGGAACAATAATGCAAGAAGAACAGATAAGCTATTTAACGTTCTGGGGATGCCCAGGAATGACTATGGTCTGTTAATTTCTGATGGATATAGTAGGAACAAGTTCACAGAAATGTTGCTATATTAGGTAACTTTCTTGGGGTAAAGTAGGAACATGTTGGAAGTTAAGCAGTTATCTTAGGTTAGTTGTCTTTTTCTTACTCCCTTGTTATGGTCTCTTTGAAATGTTCTTTTATTGTATGTTTGTTTCCTTTTTAACTTTTTTTCCATACAGTTGATTTAAAAAAGAAGGGAAAGTTAAAAAAAAAAAAAAGAAAAACAAGGAAAAAAAAAAAGATGTAGTGCCCCCTTGAGGAGCCTGTGGAGAATGCAGGGGTATTGGCCTACCCCACCTTGATGGTTGCTAACATGAGCACAGACATGGGGGACTGGTGGTTTGATGGGTTGAGCCCTCTACCATAAGTTTTACCCTTGGGAAGATGGTTGCTGCAAAGGAGATGCTAGGCCTCCCTATGGTTGTGCCTAAGAGCCTCCTCCCGAATGCCTCTTTGTTGCTCAGATGTGGCCCTCTCTCTCTGGCTAAGCCAACTTGAAAGGTGAAATCACTGCCCTCCCCCCTACGTGGGATCAGACACCCAGGGGAGTGAATCTCCCTGGCAACGTGGAATATGACTCCCGGGGAGGAATGTAGACCCGGCATCGTGGGACGGAGAACATCTTCTTGACCAAAAGGGGGATGTGAAAGGAAATGAAATAAGCTTCAGTGGCAGAGAGATTCCAAAAGGAGCTGAGAGGTCACTCTGGTGGGCACTCTTACGCACACTTTAGAGAACCCTTTTTAGGTTCCAAAGAATTGGCGTAGCTGGTAGTGGATACCTGAAACTATCAAACTACAACCCAGAACCCATGAATCTCGAAGACAGTTGTATAAAAATGTAGCTTATGAGGGGTGACAATGGGATTGGGAAAGCCATAAGGACCACACTCCACTTTGTCTAGTTTATGGATGGATGAGTAGAAAAAAAGGGGAAGGAAACAAACAGACAAAGGTACCCAGTGTTCTTTTTTACTTCAATTGCTCTTTTTCACTCTAATTATTATTCTTGTTATTTTTGTGTGTGTGCTAATCAAGAACAATTCTAGCTTTCTGCACCTTGTCTCCATGCACTGGCCAAACAGCTATCAGTCAAAGTAGACAGCATCACTAGCCTACTCAGATTTTATAAAATAGTATCAAATTATCATCTGTTTAATCTTTTATTTCCAGGATTGATTTAGGTGATGAATGTACAACTATGTAATGGTACTGTGAACAATCGAAAGTACGAGTTGTTTTGTATGACTGCGTGGTATGTAAATATATCTCAATAAAATGAAGATAAAAAAAAAAAAAGAACAGTGGGAGTCAGTAGGAGAGAGATTGTTATGTGACAGAGGCAGAGATTGATTTATGGGGCACCATCAAGCTACTACCAGAACCCTACAGACTTTGGAGAAAGGATGATTCTGCCAATGCCTTAATTTTGGGCTTCTAGTCTCCTAAACTGTTAGACAACAAATTCCTGTTTTAAGCCAACCAATCTGTGGTATTTGTTATGGCAGCCCTGGAAAACTAAGACACCCTTCTTAGCCATTTCTAATCCATCTCCCAGGCAGCCCTCTGGGCTCTAGTGACATACCTCTCTATGGAGCTTAACATTTTCCAGATGGGGTGGAGGTGGGTGGCAGGGAAACTGCACACTCCCACCTGGTGGTATGACCTTTGCTTCTTTTCCTCCTACTTCTCACTCAACACAGAAGATTTCTATTTCCCCTTCTTGTCCAACAGGAATTGTCCATATATCACATCCCTCTTTTTGCCAAATGGCATTTATACTCCTCAGCCCCCCTCCTACACACTTTCCTGGGGTTAGAATGGCAAAGGGGACACAGTGTAGGCAACAAGATTTCAAAAAAGAGAGAACAGGAGAACCTAAGATGGCAGCTAGGAGAGACAGGGCAAAAAAACACCTGTGTGAAAAATACCTGATAAAAGCCAGAAAGTGACCCAGAACACCAGTTCCAGCAATGCACCAGCTGGACAAGGTCTGCTAAATCCACAGGGACCGTGAACTTGGTGAAACCGGGAGTCTGCATTCTGAAACAAGTGAGTAAGTTGCTGAATATCCAGCAGCCACACTGCGGTGTGCGGAAACTGTGGGTTGGTGTTTGGAGGTGGACTATTTCTTTTTTACAAAACCCGAAAGGAAAACAGGCCTACAGATCTTTGGTGCACAGCAGTCTGCATGACCTAGGCAGCATGCAGATACGGCAGCGAGAACCACACAGTGAAGCGCGGCAGGAATGGGCTGTGCAAACACCTCAATATCTGGCGTGGAAGATAGCCTTTCGTGCACCCGCTGCTAATTGTCTCGGAGCAAGGCAGGCAGAGGTTAGCCAAAAGGGGAAAAAATCCACGCCACTTGTAGCCATCTTCCCAGTGGGCTGGGAATGCTCCTGCCTGGTGTCGGGGCCACAGCCCAGAGCAATGCCAAGGAACCTAGTGTGATGGGGGGTGTTTCCAGTGGCACACACACGCAGTGTCGGGAGTGGACAATAGCCTTTCGCGCACCCACAGCTAACTGTCCCAGAGCTGGGAAGGCAGAGCTGTGCAAAAAGGGGGAAATTAACACACCCTATACAGCCATCCTTACAGCAGGCTGGGAACGCACTTACACAGCCCAGCAGCCCAGAACTTCCCTTCAGGGATGGCACACATTTGTGACATAGCACAACCTTCCCTCAGCAGAGGCTCTAGAAGGGCACAACTTGGAAGAGGGACCCACTCGGAAATCCCAGGGACCATAAGCCAATACCAAAGACTTGTGGGTCAGCGGTAGAGACAATCTGTGGTGAGACTGAAATAAAGGTTTAGACTCTTGCAACAGCCTTAAATCTCCAGGAACCCCTGGGAAGTTTGATTATTAAAGCTGCCCTGCCTCCCTAACCACTCAGACACACGCCCAACATTCAGGGCAGACAGTACCAACAACACACCCAAACTTGTTGCACCAATTGGACCCCAGAAGAATCAGACCCACACACACCACAAACACAAAGTTGGGGAGAACTATCTTGAGGGGAATAGGTGACTCATGGGCGCCATCTGCTGGTTAGTTAGAGAAAGTGTACACCACCAAGCTGTACATCTGACAAATTAGAGATTTGTCCTTGAATAATCCTACATATCCTAAAAGAACCCTATGAACAAAGCAAATGCCAAGAGGCCAAAAACAACAGAAAATTTTAAAGCATATGATAAAACCAGATGATATGGATAATCCAAACCCAAACACCCAAATCAAAATATCAGAGGAGACACAGTACTTGGAGCAATTACTCAAAGAAATAAAGACAAACAACGAGAGCATGGCACAGGATATAAAGGACATGAAGAAGAGCATGGCACAGGATATAAAGGATATGAAGAAGACCCTAGAAGAGCATAAAGAAGAAATTGCAAGAGTAAATAAAAAAATAGATGATCTTATGGAAATAAAAGAAGCTGTTGACTAAATTAAAAAGATTCTGGATACTCAAAGTACAAGACTAGAGGAAGCTGAAAAACAAATCAGTGACCTTGAGGACCACAGAACAGAAAATGAAAGAACAAAAGAAAGAATGGGGAAAAAAATTGAAAAAATTGAAATGGACCTCAGGGATATAATAGATAAAATAAAACATCTAAATATAAGACTCATTGGTGCCCCAGAAGGGGAAGAGAAGGGTAAAGGTCTAGAAAGAGTATTCAAAGAAATTGTTGGGGAAAATTTCCCAAACCTTCTACACAATATAAATTTATCTCCATAAGATCAAGAACTCCAAGACATATTCTAATCAGAATGTCAAATACTGAAGAGAAGGAGCAAGTTCTGAAATCAGCAAGAGAAAAGCAATTCATCACATACAAAGGAAACAACATAAGACTAAGTAGTGACCACTCAGTGGCCACCATGGAGGCGAGAAGGCAGTGGCACAACATATTTAAAATTCTGAGAGAGAAAAATTTCAACCAAGAATTCTTCATCCAGCAAAGCTCTCCTTCAGATTTGAGGGAGAACTTAAATTTTTCACAGACAGACAAATGCTGAGAGACTTTGCCAATAAAAGGCCTGCCCTACTTGAGACACTAAAGGGAGTCCTACTGACAGAGAAACAAAGAAAGGAGAGAGAGAGATATGGAGAAAGGTTCAGAACTAAAGAGATTCAATATTGGTTCATTAAAGGACATTAAGAGAGAGAGGGAAAAAATATATGTGACAAACATAAACTAAAGGATAGGATAGCTGATTCAAGAAATGCCTTCACAGTAATAACATTGAATGTAAATGGATTAAACTCCCCAATTAAAAGATATAGATAGGCAGAATGGATAAAAAAAATATGAACCATCAATATGTTGCACACAAGAGATTCATCTTAGACACAGGGACACAAAGAAATTGAAAGTGAAAGGATGGAAAAACTATTTCATGCAAGCTATAGCCAAAAGAAAGCAGGAGTAACAATATTAATCTCAGATAAAATAGACTTTAAATGCAAGGATGTTAGGAGAGACAAAGAAGGCCACTACATACTAATAAAAGGGGCAATTCAATAAGAAGAAATAACAATCATAAATGTTTATGCACCCAATCATGGTGCCACAATATACATGAGACAAACACTGCCAAAACTAAAGGATGCAATGGATGTTTCCACAAAAATTGTGGGAGACTTCAACACATCACTCTCTCCTATAGATAGATCAACCAGACAGAAGACCAATAAGGAAACTGAAAACCTAAACAATCTGATAAATGAATTAGATTTAACAGATATATACAGGACATTACATCCCAAATCACCAGGATACACATTCTTTTCTAATGATCACGAACTTTCTCCAGAATAGACCATATGCTGGGACATAAAACAAGCCTCAATAAATTTTAAAAAATTGAAATTATTCAAAGCACATTCTCTGACCACAATGGAATACAATTAGAAGTCAATAACCATCAGAGACTTAGAAAATTCACAAACACCTGGAGGTTAAACAACACACTCCTAAAATAAATGGTTTATAATGTAGAATGTAGGGGAACTAGCAATAGAGAGCAATTAATGAAGGGGGAATGATAACCCAATAAGAACAGATAAGCTATTGTGGGTAAATTTAACGTTCTGGGAATGTCCAGAAATGACTATGGTTTTTTAATTTCTGATGGGTATGGCAGGAACAAGTTCACAGAAATGTTGCTATATTAGGTTATTGTCCTGGGGTAGAGTAGGAACATGTTGAAAGTAAACTACTTATTTTAGGCTAGGTGTCTTTTTCTCACTCCCTTGTTATGGTTTGTTTGAAATGTTTTTTTAATTGTATAGCTTTCAAAAAATTTTTTTTTGATACAGTTAATTTTAAAAAAAAGTAATTTAGAGTTAATGGCAATCAATGCAATATATGATACTGGAGTGGATCTAAGAACGGAGGAGGAAAGCTCAAAGGGGGCATAAGGAAAAATCAGAATACGGAATTTAAGCTTTATATCCATATTAAATTTCTTGAATTAACTGCGGTTAAGTTAATGACATAAGTTAATATTCTTGTTCATAGGAAACGTACATGGAAGTATTATGAGTTCAAGGAGTATGATATATGCAACCTGCTTGCAAATGTTCAGAAGATTATAAATGGGTAGATAGATAACTGACAGAAAGATAATAGATATAGTTGAATAAAGGGGGGGGAGGGAGGAAGGAAGGAAGGAAGGAAGGAAGGAAGGAAGGAAGGAAGGAAGGAAGGAAGGAAGGAAGGAGAAAGAAAGGTACTGCAAAGGTAGTAAAATGTAAAATTGGTAGATACAGATATCTGGGGGTGGGGGGGGTGTTGGAGTTCTCTGTATGGGGTTTGTATTGTATTTGCAACTGTCCTATATGTTTGAAATTATTTCAAAATAAAAATTTAAAAAAAAGAGAGAGAACACATCAGGAGATAATTCTTAAATCTCTATTGCACTGAGAAGTGTTCCTCCTCTAGATGACTGTTCTGTGTCCAAGTAGCAAAGAGATGGGCCTCAGAGTTTCAAATGAAACTGGCTATGCAGCTTGGTTTGGGGAGGTAGGGGAGGGTGGCTCAGTGGCCAAAGTCAGGAAACAGGGAGTGTACTTTAATATGCACCTCCCTTTTCTGAACCTGGTGTTGGGACATGTCCTACTTTGAACCCAAATGGAATTCAGACATTTCAGGGCTCTTCTGGAGAGTTGCAGGAGTGGGTCTTCAAGAAGTCTATTTGCAAGAGTGAATTAGGAACCCTCTGCAGAGAATCACCAGAGAAAAAGAAATAGACATTAAAGTAGTAGAAGGGGAGGAGTAATTCTGAGTACTACATGGTCTCCTCAACTCCGATTTGCTTTCAGATCAGACCCTGCAGACTCACATTCCAGCACGGGGTGTAAGGTGGCTAGAAAGAAGCTATCTCTTAAAAACTAAAGCTTCTTTTTTAAAAAACACATCAAAACAGCAGCAGGGTATTGGCCAACTTCTGAAAGGAGAGAGACACAATCTTCACATGGCATTAGTACAGCCAGGGCTCTACTGTATTGGAGGAGGTGATAATTAGCAGTTGGTAGAGCCTAGGAAGTAGAGCCAGGGGAAGCAGCAGTAGTTCTATTTGAAGAAGGAAGTAGAAGTGACCAGTGGAGGAAGATTGGGTGAGAGGATGGGAACAAAATGACTATTGCTGTAGATTAAATGACAGACCAGCTTTGTGTGGGGACATGTGGGAGAAATGCCCTGGGGACCTTCATTAATCCTTGGGTTTGGCCAGGGTCTTTGCAGAACACTGAGATCTTGCATTAGCAGGCAGGAGCAAGCAGCACTGAAACCAGGGTGATGTCGATTCTTTTTCTAAGTGTTGTTTTATTCATGGAGGGCATAACATGCTACCCAGGGCCAACAGTAGGAGTAGTAAAACTGGGATGTGCTGCAGATTTTAGGGGACTGTTGACCTGCTTCAGATACCACTGAGAATATTGCCCAGGCCACTGATAATTTTATCACTCTGCTGAAAGATGAAAACTGCAGTTGATAGTTAAGGAAAGTGATGGTTTGAAGCTGTGTGTACCTCAGAAAAACACGTTCTTAAATTTAGTTCATTTCTGTGGGTGCAAATACATTATAAGTAGGAGCTTTTGATGAGGTTACTTCAGTAAAAGTGTGTCCAACCTCAATCAGGATGGGTCTTAATCTTATTACTGGAGTCCTTATTCAGAGAATGAAATCCAGTCAGAGAGAGAAAGGAAGCCACAGAGGAAGCAGCCAGAAGCTGAAATCAATGGAAATGGAAGAGAAGGGAGAGACCAGGAGCTGCTCTATGATGCCTTGCCACATGACAGAGGAACCAAGGATTGCTGGCAGCCAGCCCCAGAACGCCACAGTCTTGGGGAGAGAGCATTGCCTTGATGATGCCTTGATTTGGACATTTTCCCAGCTTCAAACTGTGAGCAAATAAATTCCCATTGTTTAAGCTGAACCATTTCATGTTATTTATTTAAGCAACCTAGGTAACTAAAACATGGAATATTGTTGAAAAATTGTTTAACATTTAATTTCTGGAGTTCCATTTATGTTTACTTCTTCGTGCTCAGAAAGTGTGTATTCAGAGTGCTCACATCCGGACCAATTACCCAAGCTTGACTTCCTATGGCATTCTGTATATACGTAATCTTATATTGAAATAACTATATTGAAATAATTGCTTTATATTCCAGTCTCCCTAGGAGGAATATTAAGTTCCTAAAGCACAAGAATCATGTCAGACATTTACCTTATCTTGAACTGAACTCCTCACAGCTATCATCATTGTAAAAGTGAGCTCCTATCACCACCTCCAAAAAAAAACTCAGAACAAACATTTTTGTGAATATCCCACCATGGCTAGGACTTCGTTATTGCCTAATATCTATTTTCTTCTTTTCAAGAGTAATAAAAATTTTAGGTAGGCATATAGCAACACAGTAGAGACAACATTTCAAAGACTCCCTTGCAGTCAGGTGTGGTCATATGATGATATTTTGGTCATTGGGATGTGACCAGTGTTGAATGCAACTTCCTGTTTGTGCCATGAAAATGAAGAATACCTTCCTTCCTGTCCATACTGCATCTTGCTACTTGGATCAAGGATGTGGTGACGAATCATCTTGGCCCTTGAAGACAAGGGCCACACCCTACTTATGGTACAAAAACCAGCTAAATTTTCTTCATTTTCTAAAGATTCACTATCTCCCTCTCCAGATTCATTATCACCCTCTCCTCACTATTCCTGTGATAATTCTTGCTGATTTTAATATCCAATATTTTATCTTTCCCATACCTGGCCTTTGGTTCCATAACCTCTTCCCTTCCAATAATCTTAATCTCTATCCTGTTTCCTGATAACTTGTGGAGCTGAGCATCTCTTTATATGTTAGATATTTGAATTTCTCCTTATGTGAATGTTATATTCATATTCTTCACCCATTTTTTCCTGTTTAATTAATAGGTTTACCATTTTCTTGTTTAATTAACAGGACTGTCTAGTCCATTGTACACATTCATCTCTTGATTTCAGTTGTTTTAAACATCTTTTTCAGTCTGTGACCTGTGTATGAACTTTGCCTGTTACATCCTTTGATAAACAGATATCCTTAATTTTAATGTCATTTCCATTGATATTTTTATCCTAGGTTTGTGCTTTAGAGAGCTGATTTAAGAAGTTCTTCCACAGCCCAAAGAAAGAAAAATAATCTTCCCTTTTTTTTCTTTTTCCATTTGCTTTATAGTTTTGCCTTTTCTATTTAGGATTTTAATCCAACTGGAGTTCACCTGTGTATGTGGTATAAGCATGCATTCACAATCCCCAAGGGAGTGTAAATTGCTTCTTAGGTATTAAAAAATCTTAGATGGATGGTTTGTGGTCCTCCAAAGGGCCATAGTACATAAACAGATATACAGTATTTTAGTTTGCTAAAGCTGCTGGAATGCAATATACTAGAAATGGGTTGGCTTTTAACAATGGGGATTGATTGTTACAAGTTACAATTCTAAGGCCATGAAAATGTCCAAATTAAGGCATCAACAAGAGGATACCTTCTCTGAAGAAATGTCGCTGGCATCCAGGTTTCCTCTGTCACATGGGAAGACACATGGTGACATCTGCTGGTCCTTTTCTCCTGAGTTCTGGTTTCAGTGGCTCTCTCAGTTTCTGTGGGTCCTTGCTTAGCATCTCTGGGGCATTTCTCTCTCTAAGCTCTCTCCAAATGTCTCTGCCTTTTATACTCTCATAAAGGACTCCAGTAAAGGATTAAGACCCACCTTGAATGGGCTGGGTCATATCTCAATTGAAACAACTTAATCAAAAGGGCCTACCAACAATAGGTCTGCACCTTCAAGAATGGATTAAAAGAACATGGCCTTTTCTGGGGTACATAACAATTCCAAAGCAGCACAAACAGTGTATCTGTAATATCAAAATTTCATGGGGGTAGGAGGTTCAATTCTAAAATGCTTCCTCCTTAGGAGACAATAATGGAAAAAAAGGTTGAGAAACACTGATATAAGCCAAGTATCCTGCATTATTTTGCTCCATAAAATGAGCCATTTCCCCAATATCATCTATTTGACACTTCATCAATCCTTTCCCCACGTGCATATGTATGCATGAGTCTGTTGCTGAGCTCTTACTTCATTGGCATATATGTTCCTGAGCTAGTGTCACATTTTATTTATTACAATAGTTTTGCAGTTTGTCTAGTACCTGGCAGTGAGGTGCCCCCTCTCTCTTTATTTTTCAAAATTTCCCTAACTATTCATAACATATTTATTCTTATTATAAGTGTTAGAATAATTATGTTGAGTTCATTTTTTTAATGCCCTACTGGAATTTTAATTGGGATTGCATTGAATTTTCAGATTAATTTTGGAGCACTGAGATCTTTACACTCTTGTCATCCCTTCCATGAGCATGGTATAGTACTCCATTTATTTATGTCTTTATATCCTTAAAAAATTTAAAAATTTTCTCCATAAAGAATTTATACATTGTTTATTTGATTAAATTTATAGATAGCTTATAGTTTTGATTGCTGTTGTGAACAGCATCATAGTATCTGTTATATTTTTAGGTGGTTCTTACTGATGGAGAGGAACACTTTTGGTTTTTGTGACTGGATCTTGTAACTGGAAAAGTTGCTGAATTCTCATATTAGATCTATATTTTTTTCTGTTGATTCAGTTGGGATTATCTCACCTGCAAGAGAGAGAGAGTGAGAAAAAAAAGAAAAAGAAATGGGAAACTAACTCTGACACAGTTAAGAAGAAACAATAATCTAGTGACCTACATTTCACTGGAGGAACTGTGAATTGAACTCCTGTGGAGCACACTGTAATAATCAGCTGGTCTAGTTCATGGCACAGGTAGTTTCTGTTTTGCATTTCAATGATCAGGTTTGTTCAATTCTGCATAAAAAATACCTGTAATTACCTCTCCCTTCCTTATGCATATGCTCAGTCCTTTTTTGGCCATATAATTATGAATTTTTAGGGATGCAATTATATTTAAAAAGTGTGAAACCACTACTGCTTTATCTCAGCAAGCAGAGCAGTAAGCAATAAATACTCTTTGGCTTTCTTTGAATAGACATACTTAATAACCTCTTAACATTCTTAGCAGTACTCACACTTGGGAAGAAAACTTAAGCAAATGTATTTGAGGGGGGAAAAAATCTCGAGTAATTTCCTAAATGATGATCTATCAAAAATGGCTAAGTCAAAGTGACCACTTTTGCTTAATGATCCAAATTCATTGCTTAATAAGCGCTTCAAGAAATTAACTGCACCAGTCCCTGAACTGAATATGTACAGAATCAAATTGTGCTACATCATAATAAACTTGGACAAGGTTTCCATGAGAACCCATAACTACAGAAGCCGGAAATCTTCCAAAATACAAGAAATCTAGATGCCTATAGAAACAAATTCCTGGAAAAGATCAAAGTAATTGGCCTGAAGACTTCTTCACCACAAAAAAAAGGTCAAGAAATCACTTAGCCAACAAGTAATTTCTACCAGAAAAAAATGAATGTCCCTTGGCAAAATTTGAGCAGATGTACTTTATACAACTCCAGACAGATTTCTACATACAGTTTTTTGTAAGCTAAATGGTATTCAGACCTAGGGCAAACAAAAGAGACACTAAAATTAACCCTTATTGGAGAAGATAGAATTCTCTGTTTCTATTACTTGGAACAGTGGAAAGACAAGTTTGTAACAACTGAATAATCTTAGCTGCCTGTCTTAGTTTGCCAGAGCTGCTATCACAAATGCCATACAATGGGTTGGTTTAAATAACAGGAATTTACTGGCTTACAGTTTTGAGGCCAGGAGGAGTCCAAAATTGAGGCATCAGCAAAGCTATGCTTTCTCCCCAAAGTCTGTAGTGTTCAAGTGCTAGCTGCTAGCAATCTTTGGGGTTCTTTAGCTTCTCTCTGCCTCCTATCACATGATGTCTCTCCTGTCTTGCTTTGTGTTCTAGAGTAACAAGATACAATTTAGAGCATTATGCTGTTTCTAGATATACCCATTATCATTGTATTTGGCTATCTAATAGATGCATGATTTGTTCTGCTTGAGCCACAGAACCCTGAATTAGTTCAGTCTAGACCAACTATTCTAACCTCCACATTGGACTTTTAACTCCACCAGATGCTATTTGACAGTGGATTCTCCAATACTGAAAATCTTGCCAAGCATGCATTATGTTGTTGTAAAATTACAGCTTTCTAGTACTCAGTATGGTATTATTAGCTCAAGCTGTCGCTCATGTAGTGTACATAATTACAGCACACTCAGCAGTGAGCCCTGACCTACCAAGAGGGGGGTGGTGGTGTGTGTTCTGGTGCTATTTTTATCTATATCAATTGACAGTATATGTAGTTATTACTAGACTCCCAATTTTGACAGAGCAAGTTTGATATTCACACTGTATTTGCGAGTACCTTTGGAATATCTAACATCAAACACTTTGCAGGATATTTTAGAGTTGCTATTTCTACTAATGATGATGGAGTTAATATTATGCGCACAAGACTTCCCTTTTTTTTTGGTTCTTTTCTTTAGTGGATGCTTGGTGGGAAAACAACAAGGGCCATATGGGTACAAAAATGTGCAAGTCTTAAAAGAACTGCTCTTCTGGAGAATTATAGCCAAATTTTTATAATGCCTAAAGCATATTCACACCTCAATAAGTGATATCTTCTTGTCATAATTACATTTACATAAGAGGTACAAGTGTTGGCCCTTAAGCAACTGGTAGTCATGAGTGTTTTCTTACAGGGATCGGGATTGTACTGGCTCCTAGGTAGAAAATCCTGGAGGAATGTGGGGTGGGGGTCAGGAAGGCTTTAATTTCTTGGGAATTTTCTCCATAGTGAGCTTCGCTTCTTATTGCTTCCCAGTCACAATTACACATTTCAGCTTGGCTGCTTTACCTTTGCGTATATGTTCCTCTGGGATTTAATCGCATTATAAGAAATCTTAAGGCTTATCCTAAACATATGGCACCTAACTGAAACTCTCAATATCAATAATTGAAGAACTTTAATTTAAAAAAAATAAAATGTCCTAAAGACTGTTCTTTTATCTTCCCTAATAGAAATGTTATAAATAACGAGTTAATACTTTTGCACATTATTTTGCACTTGTATAGCTCTGTGAACCTCAGGAGAAATCTCATTAAATGTGCACTTTTAATTTTAAATATTCCAAAGCACTCAATATTTTAATTCAAAGAGATTAATTTTTAAAACATAACCTTCAATTTTCAGGCTATTCATAATTTACATTTTAACAATCTACTTTTAAAACATTGTGTAGTTGAAAGCCATGACTGCTTCAATACTAGGGATTGTTTTCAATCTCCAAATACATATGAAAATAATTTTCATTTACATGGTTGAAAATTTATATGCTAATATAGGCAGGATAGTTAATTGTAATTCAATAAAAGTCCTTTTGGTATTATGTAAAAAGAAGCTTCCAGCATATTAAGCTAATAAAGTTACAAAGGGCTTTTTTGGGGGGGAGTTGGGGGATTTGGGTTTAACACACACACACATACACAATGTTCTTAATGCCAAACCACCTTATAATAGGGCTCTACTTAAAACATCTTCAAATTTCCCTTACATGTTTCTTGTGACCATTATAGAACTGAATGCCTATAAAGGAACTGAGTGATGGGCTACATCAGCAAAATGGGTCCTCTCTCAATAGGGGTCAAGGAAGTATATGAATGTTAGAGCTGTTTTAGACCTTGGAGATCATCTAGCCTAGCCATGTCATTACAAACAAAGAAATGAGGCCCAGAGAAATCAACCTGGCTTGCAACACTCAGACTGTCTCTAAAGGTAAAACCTGATATTGTAATCAAAATAACAATCCAACAGATTGATAAAAGGATAATCTTTTAATGTGAATGAACAAATAATCAGTGATTTAAAATATTACTCTTACAGTGTTCATTTTGACACCCAACAAATACTGCCTAATTATTAAGGTCCACAGTCTTGAAATAGTTAATGAGAATACTTGAATTTCACATATTCACCTGAAATTTATTAGAAATCCCTTATAGGAAGCATGTTAATAGCATTTGTTATGTAAATTCTTCTTGGATGAAATAAATTCTTTCACTATTATGGTACATCTAAATACCATTAATAGGATGAATCCCATTTTTTATGTATCATTTTCAGATTCATTAATGCACATTCAGTAAATCCTTTGAATACAGAATAATTAAGATATGTCTTTTAAATAATAACTTAAACAAGTGGGTTTAAAAATACATGAGGGAAAAGTATATGATGAAAACATTCATCTGTTTTTAAACCTTGTGCTGGTTTGAAGCTGTTATGTACCCCAGAAAAGGCCATGTTCTTTTAATCCATTCTTGTGGGTGTGGACCTATTATGGGTGGGATCTTTTGATCTGGCTGTTTCAATTGAGATGTGACCCACCCCACTCAAGGTGGGTCTTAATCCTTCACTGGAGTCCATTATGAGGATAAAAGACAGAAAAAAGCCAAGAGAGCTCAGAGAGAGAAACACCCAGATAGCTTGGAGAAAAATGCTGCGGAGAAGCTAAGAGAGGACCCACAGAAACTCAGAGAGGAATCCACTGGAACAAGAAGCTGAAAGCAACAAAATCCACTAGAACAAGAAGTTGAAAGCAACAAAACCCGGGAGCAACGGATCAGCAAACACCGGCTGTGTGCCTCGCTATCTGACAGAGAACCTGGGATGTCAACAGCCTGTCTTCAGATTTCAGATATTATCCTGTTGATGGGACATTTTCATGGCTTTAGAACTGTAAATTTTAAGTTAATAAATTTCCATTGTAGAAGCCAATCCATTTTTGGTATATTGAATTCTGGCAGCTTTAGCACACTGAAACAAATCTCATTGAAAATTTCAGATAAAATATCAGTATGCAATTTTTTCTGGAAATGAATATAAACTGATTTAAAAATACATTCATTGCCACTCTTGCTAAAGCCATTAGATTGTGATTCTGAAGTTAAGCTGGCAGTCTCAGTGGAGGAAGAATGCTTTGATTCTGCATGTCTTTATTAAGTTACACCAGGTTGATAGGTGAACTAAGTGAAAGGTACAGAAGGGTGTTATAAATCCAGATGAGGCCCCTGGAGACAGATGATCAGTTGACAGGCAGTTGATCTATCCAAAGGCAGAGTGACAGGTCTTTTCCAGCCTGAGGTTTGTATCCAATACAGAGTTAATACCTGAGGACTAAACAGGCTAGACCAAACCCTTCTGGAGATCTGGCATTTTCATTCATTATTGTACACATTTAACTTTAATCAAGTACCTTTTTATGTTAGACACTATATTAGGAGCAGAGAATATAGATTAAAAAAAACATGTCCCTTGTCCATAGTTTTGTTGGAGGACGGGGGGTGGTAGAGGGGAGAGGGAGCGAAGGACAAACAAATTATTATAATAGCGTGTGGTAAGTTCTATAATAAATGGTGCCTCACCCTGCTGTGAACTGGGAGGAGGGTGGGATTTGGGTGTAACTGAGGGGGGTCTAGGCAGAATCAGCCAGAATGATCAGCATGAGCAGAGGCACAGGAGTAAAAGGACCTGTGTACATTTCCCCTTGTTCTAGAGACCCAGGCACCATTTTGAGCCCCAGTTCTGATAAATGGTTTCTGCCTTGTTTGCTGTGCCTGAGTGCTTCTTGGTGTCCTGCCTAATTCCTCAATAACTTCAGGACTAAGGTCTTGCTTGGCTCTTGTCAGACAAACCCATCCCCCAAATAAACAAAATTCTCCCACCATACCCCAGAGCACGGTCTCAAACGCTGCCTGCCTTCTGCCTGGATTTCTGGGCAGCTTGGTGAATTTGGGTAAGTTACTTAATCTTTTCTGAACTTCTATTTGCTCAACTATAAAATTCAGGAAATAATATCCATTATACTGGTTTGCTGTGGGGCTAAAACTGATAACATCTATAAATTGCCTTGCATGATGCCCGGCACATGTTATTACCCCATTCTACTTCTTAGTTCTGCCCACTAGTTGGAAAACCTGTTATTTTATGTTGCTGCCACCTTCAAAACTCTCCCCCCTCACCCCCATACACATAGGCAAACACATGGGCTACCTTCTTGAAATACCACCTGTGCCCTACTGCAGAATGGTACTGCCTCCTGCATGGGCAGCTAGATCCATTCCTGTGGTACCAGCATCATCTTTCCAGGCTGCAGCTTCCTGATGGCCAGTTATGCCCTGAAGTAGGATACTAGGAACTATTAGTCTGGAAAAGAGAAAGCTTGGAGAAACTTAGAACTGTTTTCAAACAGTTGAAGTCCTGATACGTAAATAAGGAATTAGACCAAGATTTCTAAACTTTTTTATGCCATGGACTCCTTTGGCCATTCAGTGAAACTCACTAACCCTTTCTTAGAATGTTTTTTAATGTCCCACCTATAACATTAGGATTACAAGGAAACCAATTTTATTGAAATGGTTACCAAAATATTTTTAAAAACAAGTTGGTGATATAGCAAAGTATATGATTTTTTATTAACATAATAAATAAGATTATTAGGCAGCAGGCCTAATAATCTCTGAATGTGTAAAGTTATGCTGATTGTAAAGGATATTTCAGGATTTCTGTAATAACTGGAATATGATATGAAAATATCTGAATTCTAATTGTTGACAAAGACACAGTGGCTGCTAATACTACTGTGGTTTGTTGCTTCAATTCATAATTGAAGGAAATCTAAATTTAGTCAGAGGCAGGAAAAAAATAAAGATGTTATTTTTTCCATCTAAGTTCAAAGACTCCTGAAATCTATCTGTAGAGTCCTTGGTCCATGCCTCCTCCCCACCTACCCTGTGTCAGGACCCTACACAGGATGCATTTGGTGCCACTAAAGAAAGCAGAGCTAGGCTCAGTGGATCCACGTTATAAGGCAGACTTCAGTTCACCACAATGAATAAGCTGTTAAAATTAAAAACCCTCAAAAAGAAGAGGCTACTTACTGAAGTAATATGTTTTTCATCACCATCAGTATTCAAAAGAGGTTAAATATGACTAAATAAGTATTCCTATTGGAAAGGAAGTTGGGGCTCCATTTACCTAAAGTTTAACGTAAGCAATGCTTTCAAAAGGAGATGTGCAGTGCAGGAGTCTTGCTAACATTTGGTACAAGGTGTTTCCCATTCACTGACTCATTCAATTCTTATAGTAATCCTGTGAGGTAGGCATTAGTTCCTGAATGTCAGCTGAGGATTACCTTTTGTTTAATTTCAATGGATGAACAGATATACAAAATGTGCTATATCCATATGATGGGATATCATTCAGTCATAAAAAGGAATAAAGTACTGATACATGCCACAAGTTTGATAACTGTTGAAAATATTATGTAATAGGTGAAAAAAAAGCCAATAAGTCCACATATTATATGATTCCATTCATATGAAAGTATAGAATTGGGAAATCTATAGAGACTTTTCTATAGTGGTTGCCTGGAACTGGAGCATGGGGGTGGGGTTGGATGGAGGAATAGAAGGATGATAACTAAAGGGTACAGGGTTCTTTCTGAAGCAGTGAAAATAATCAACTATGGAGATAGTTGCCTGTATCTGTGAATATATTAAAAACCATTGAATTATACATTCTAAATGGAAGAATTTTATGGTATGTGAATTACATCTCAATAAAACTGTTAAAAACAAACAAACAACTTGACCAAGGCCAAGCATCTATGAAGTGAAATTCAGATCAAGGTCTTTCAGGCCCCTACATCTAACTGTAGTTTCCTTCTGTAAAATGGAGTTAATAACATCTGCTTATAGGTTTGTGTTGGAGATTGAATCATGTCCCCTACAAAAAGGCATGTTCAGGTCCCAACCCCTGGTCCTGTGGATGTGAACTCATTTGTAAATAGGACCTTTAAAGGTGTTATTCATTAAGGTGTGCCCAAGGTGAATGAGGTTGGACCTTAATCTAAGGCTGAAGTCCTTATAAGCTGAATGAAATACAGAGAGAGAGAAAGAGAAGCCATGGGGAGTAACCAAAAGATGGAAGTCAACAGAATCAGGAAGAGAAAGGGGAAGATATTTCCACGTGCCTTGCCATGTGATGGAAAAGCCAAGGAACCTGAAAGACTGCCAGCCAGCCAAAAGATATCCACTCTGGGAGGAAGCAGGCCTTCCAGCCTCTGAAATTGGAAGCCAGTAAATTCCTGTTGTTAAAAACCAACCCATTGTATGGTCAACTAAGACAGTTTGTTATGAGGACTTCAAAAGATAATATATGTCAAGTGCCTAACAATGGCATATGTCAAACTATCTAGGATAATAATATTCTAAGTATTTTACATGGATTAATTCATTTCATCCTTATAGTAACTTTACGAGGTGAGTAATATTATTACTATCAGCATTTCACAGATTGGAAAACAGAGGGCACAAAGCTGTTAAATAGCTTGTCTGAAGTTATTCATCTAATAACCTGATTTGAAACCAGATGGTCTTCCTCCAGAGTCCATGCTGTTAGCCACTATGCTATGCTGCACCCAGACATGGCACTAGCAATTTTTTGTTTCATGTATATAAGAGGTTTTTTCTTTTGTTTGTTGTTGTTTGTTTGTTCTTTTTGTCCAAGAAGACAGTTACTGTTTAAAGGTTAAAAAATAGAACTGCCTCAAGTAAGCCTAGGGTTGTTTGGGGCATATAAATTCAAATTAGGCTGGCAGTCTTGTTCATCACTGTTCAGCCCATAGTGTTCTATACTGACAATCTCTGTCATCCTAGTCTACATTTATACTACTTGCTAACATCTAAGCAGGAAACAGAGTTTCTCACTTCCTGATTTTTATGCCTTTACTCCTATTTCTATCAGGGTTGTTGGATGAGTCGAAAGCAAACAAATAACCCTGAACCAAAGCAAAACAAACCTGGGTGGGCCACCTCCTCTTATCTCTCCTTGAGGAAGACCAGCAACAAATACTTCAGCTTTACCTAAATTCTTCCACAAAGCAAATAATAATAATTTTTAAAACATACAGTTTCACTTTAGATTTTCTCTCTTTTAACCTCTGTCTTTGCTTCCTTTTCCCCTCACTTCCATCTGAGGGGCACCACAAGACATACTCCTCAAAAGGAAATTTGATAAACGACGATATTGACTGTTTTAAAACTTCAAATTTTGTGTGAGACCAAAGGAAGACATGTTTTTTTTGGTGCAAAATCTGTATTTTTCTTTAGCACACCAGATAATTTAACTTGTACGGTCAGTTTACTCAAACACCATAAATACACAGAACTTTGAATAAGGAGTGGCATCTAGTTGGTTTATACAGGTTGCTGTGAAACCCCCATACATCCCAAAGTAATTTGGGCAGAGAATAAAAATGTATTTGCAAAGCCCCTCTGAGGGACTGGTGGAAACTGTGGAAATATTAAACTTCCCCACCTGGGGATTTACTGATATTCTCATAAGCATTGGGCTCTACCAATTTAGAAGGCCAAGCCCTCAACCTGGGGGTTTGCCCTTATGAAGCTTGTTACTGCAAAGGAGAGGCTAAGCCTACTTATAATTGCGCCCAAGAGGCATCTCCGGAGAACCTCTTTTGTTGCTCAGATGTGGCCTCTCTCTCTAAGCCCACTTGGCAGGTGAACTCACTGCCCTCCCCACAATGTGGTACATGATTCCTGGGGGTGTAAATCTCCATGGCAACGTGGGACATGACTCTTGGAGATGAACCTAGACCTGGCATCATGGGATTGAGAAAGACTTCTTGACCAAAAGGGGGAAGAGAAATGAAACAAAATAAAGTTTCAGTGGCTGAGAGATTTCAAATAGAGTCAAGAAGTCATTCTGGAGGTTATTCTTCTGCATTATATAGATATCCCTTTTTAATTTTTAGTTATTGGAATAGCTAAAAAGAAATACCTGAAACTGTTGAACTGCAAACCATCAGCCTTGATTTTTGAAGATGACTGTGTAACTATGGAGCTTACATGGTGTCACTGTGTGATTGTGAAAACCTTGTGGGTCACACCCCCCTTATCCACTGTATGGACAGATGAGTAGAAAAATGAGAACAAAAAGTAAACGAATAAAAGGGGGATGGGGATGGGATGTTTTGGGTGTTTTTCTTTACTTGTATTTTTATTCTTTCTTTATTTTATTTTACTTTTTTGGAGCAATGAAAATGTTCAAAAATTGATTTTTGTGAATGCACAACTCTATGACGGTACTGTGAATAACTGATTGTACACTGTGAATGATTGTAGGGTATGTGAATATATCTCAATAAAACTGAATTTTAAAAAAAGGAAAACTGAAAACTTCAAAATAATAAGGTGAATGTAAAGAACAAGGCTCTTCAGTATCCATCCACATTAGTTTCATTCAGAACCAACTTGCTTTGCCTCTGTTGCCTCTTTTTTCTGTCATTAATAATATTATTTTTAATTTCTGAGGACTTTTCTTTTATGGTTGGTCACTGATAATATCATCCAAGGAAAAAACAAGAAGCACCCACCTAGGGAAGCTTTTTAAACTATTGCTCTGATTATCACCAAGCTGGGCTTCTCTGTCCCCTGATGCACCCAAGGATGGTTGGTGATTCACAAGCTGAGATATGAGATTTGCTAAGTTCAAAGATACAAACAAAATATTCCTTTCAGTCATACCTCTCAAGAAGTCACCTGAGTCACATCTCTCTTTTGGCATTTAAAAGGCTATAGTTTTGAGTAATCATATGACTGTCTTCATAAATGGATATAGACTAATAGACACAATGAGTTATATTTAACAAAAATATTACAGCAAAGAATACTGAGCCCACTACATACAAGGCAGTGTGCTATGCATTCACATGAATTTTCTCATTGATCCTTATAAAAATGCTGTAAGTACTATATTTGGTCCCCATTTTACATGAATGAACAAAATAAGGCACAAAGGTATTAAGTAACTTTCTAAAGGGTCCACAGCTAGTAAGTTGTGGGACCGGAATTCAAATCCATGTCTGTCAGATTCCAGAGCTCAAGTTCTTAACCCTCTATTTTCAATTATAGGCATCTTTCTGAAAACAGAAATGCCACTGGCAAAACTGGTGAAATACTTGATCTATGGCTGTGCACTGAAATCCTCTATCCATCTATAAAAAAATGTACTCCAACCTACTCTTCTTGACATTCTCTGTGCCTAGAAATCCTTTCACAGAGTGCTGCTTAATATTCATCAAGCACACTCCATGTGCTTGTCAATGCAAGAAAAGCCATTTTTAGCAAGAAGAAAATAGTCTTTTCTAGGTGTCAGTCTCATAAATGCAGCCACTATCTGCTACTTTTCAATGGTATCTGGCTCAGTCTGGCTGAAGACAATGGGGTGGTAAGTTGAACAAGGGCTCTGTCTCAGTGACACCTGAGATCTGCCCTCCAGTATCCACCCTCAGATCTCTTCAAAAGGAGACCACTAGGCCAAATGATGGGGAAATTTGGACTCCAGTAGCCAGATTCAGATTGTTCAGTGTTTATGAAAAAATGGTATTCACCCATGGGCAATGGTCCTTCTCAGAGAGTCTCCCTTTAGGAAAATTCTTTCAGTGTCTCATTATTTCCTGACCTTCAAAAATAACCATTTATGGAACTAACAGAAGTTACTTTGGTAATTTTTCTTAGTTCAAGTCAAACACTTTTTCCCTATAATTTAAGCGCCTGTAGCTGCTTTGCTAAAGGATTGTTTCATCAATAAACACTGGGTTTTACCTAATGACTCCATTGGCAATGCAGGAGTCAAAATTTGATTGGACACTTGGTAGGAATTATTGTAGTAAGAACCATTTCATGGGAATTTATTCTTTCATTTAAAAGAAATATAGATAGTGACACATCCCAGAGTAATTTGGGCAGATAATAAAAAATATATTTACAGCCTCCCCCTCCCCAGCCCCGAGGATCTGGGGGAAGGTGCGGCTGTGTTGGACATCCTCACCTGGACTGGTGTTGATGTTGTCACAAACATCGGGACTGGCGGTTTGATGTGCTGAGCCCTCAATCATGGGACTTGCCCTTATGAAGCTCATTACTGCAAAGCAGAGTCTAAACTTGCATGTAATTGTGCCTAAGAGTCTCCCCCTGAGTACCTCTTTGTTGCTCAGATGTGGCCCTCTCTCTCTCTAACTGAGCCACCTCGGCAGGTGAACTCACTGCCCTCTCCCCTACGTGGGACACGACTCCCAGGGTTGTAAATCGCCCTGGCAATGCAGAATATGACTCCCAGGGATGAATGTGGACCCGGCATCGTGGGACTGAGAGTATCTTCTTGACCAAAAGGGGGATGCAAAATGAGACAAAATAGTTTCAGTGGCTGAGAGATTTCAAATGGAGTCGAGAGGTCACTCTGGTGGACATTCTTATGCAGTATATAGATAACACCTCTTAGGTTTTAATGTATTGGAATAGCTAGAAGTAAATACCTGAAACTACCAAACTCCAACCCAGCAGTCTGGACTCCTGACGACAATTATATAATAATGTAGATTACAAGGGGTGACAGTGTGATTGTGAAGACCCTGTGGATCACACCCCCTTTATCTAATGTATGGATGAGTAGAAAAATGGTGATAAAAACTAAAGGACAAATGGGGTGGGATGGGGGGATGATTTGGGTGTTCTTCTTTCACTTTTATTTTTTATTCTTGTTCTGGTTCTTTCTGATGTAAGGAAAATGTTCAGAGATAGATTGTGGTGATGAACCCATAACTATGTTATCATACTGTGGACAGTGGATTGTATACCATGGATGACTGTATGGTGTGTGAATGTATTTCAATAAAACTGAATTTAATAAAAAAAAAAAAAAAAAGAAACCCCCCAAAAAAGAAATACAGACCATAAATACTAGAATCTGCTAGAAGTAAAAGGGGAAATCTTAGATAGGTTAAATTGGTGTATTCTTGTGTTTTTATATTTCGCTGTATCATTTTGACTTCAGTTTTCAATGCCTCAGAAACTGTTAGATAAACACAATTAAGGAGAAAACTTTTGCTGTGAGCCACAGAAGAATTTTAATATTTGTTTTGGTTTATTTTGATTGCTCACCTATTTAAAAAACTGTGAAAGATACTTCTTGAATCTAAAAATACAAATGACTGATAAACAAGAAAAAGTGTTCAATCTGACTATGGCAAATTTTTAAAAAAGGTAAACATTTATTTTTTACCTGTGAATTTGTAAAACCAGAGCATCAAAGCATGCATTGTTGTGCTAAAACAAACCTCTTGTATAACAGGGGTGGGAGTTTAAACTGAAACAATCTTTTTTTAAAATGCAGTTTTATTGAGATACACTCACACACCATAGAAACCATCTGAAGTATACAATCACTGGGTCACAGTATCATCACATGGTTGTGCATACATCCCCATGAACAATTTTAGAACACTTTCATTACTCCAGAAAAGAAATAAAAATAAAAAAGAAAACCCAAATCCTCCCATACCTCTTATCCTCCCCATTATTAGCCCTTAGTATTGGTGCAGTACATTTATTACTGTTGATGAAAGAGTATTAAAATATTGCTGTTAATTATAGTCCATAGTTTGTAATAGGTACATTTTTTCCCATAAGCACCTATATTACTAACTCCTTATAATAGTGTCATACATTTGTTCTACTTCATGAAAGAATTTTTTTATATTTGTATAGTTAATCACAGACGTCGTCTACCACAAGATTCACTGCGATATACATTCCCATATTTTAACCTCCAACTTTCCTTCTGGTGACATACATGACTCTAGACTTCCCCTTTCCACCACATTCACATACCATTCAGCACTCCAAAATAATCTTTTTGATAATTTATTTAACAAATTATATAAAAATCTTTAATCCAATAGTATCGCTCCTAGGAATCCATCCTGAGAAAACAGTTGCAGATGGAATCAAAGACCTATATAACAAGTACATTTTTTATCACAACCAAATTAGAAGTTGCAAAATCCCCAGCAGCAGCTGTTTCTGAAGTGTCTAACTGGTCTACTGTTTCAAACTATTCTATGGTGAAGTTCAATGCTGAGAGCCAACTTGTGTGGTAATCTGGAAAGCATGTTAGGCATGGGGTCAGAAGAGCTAGGTTCAAGCCTTGGCTTTGGCTGACTTGGGAAAATACTTTTGTGAGACTTATTTAATATTTAATATTTTCATCTGCAGCATAAAATATTTAAGATCATAGACTTTGGAGACAATCTGCATTGAATCCTACTTAACTAATTGAACTTGGGTAGGTCACTAAAACTCTGTGATTCAATTTCCCCATCTGCAAAATGGGGATAGTAATTGCTTCTACTGCATAGAATTGTTCTGGTGACTAAAAGAGACATTTGTAAAGCTGTTTTTCAGTGCCCGGCATTCAACAAATGCTATCTAGCATTAAGTGTTAAATAAATCTGTAAAACAAGAATAATAAACCCCCTTCACCAGACTGATGGAAACGCCATATTAGTAGTAGTAAAGCAGTTGGAAATAAATGCCAATAATCTTACAATCAGGTGAAAAAAAAAATCCATCTTCTGCTAGAAATCATATATATATATGAGTGACAACTGATGTGGCAGACCAGTGAAAATTGAAATTTGAGTTTGCATTGGAGGCAGGAAGGGTAGGAATAAAAAAGGGGCGCATGGAGAAGACCAATAAGAAGCAAACAGCAAAATCTTGGAAGGGTTCAGGAATTGGAGGCTCCAAGTATCTCACTAGAGGTAGGGTTGCAATTGGGCCTGAAACAGAAGGATTGGTTGAAAATACTCAAAAGGAGTTGGGAGAAATGCTTCCCCCACCCCCACCCCCCAATCTCTCCCTACCTGGCTACCCCTCAGACCCAGACTAGGGAAAAAGAGGGTGAATTTAAGTGAAAGTGCATCTATAAAATTTGGTTTATAAACTCAAATTAACCTTAAAACTGTGAGCAAAAAAATAAATTCCCTTGTTTAAGCCAACCCATTGCATGGTATTTTCGAGCAGCCAAAGAAACTAAACCACAATGACTCCAAAGCTGTAATTTATACTGCAGAGATCTCCTGTGGAATCAGTATGAAACGCTCCCAGGAATTTACTGGAATCACACCTGTTTTAGTTTAGAGTGCTGGAAACCAGGTGTATAACCTCCAGGCAGAACATAGGAGACTCTTCTTTTTAGGGAAATTGTTTGCTACAAGAGAAATTACCTTCATAGACTGACATTTGAGAATCTCCCAATACACCTCCAGGTTCTTGCCTAATATCTCTACAGGAAAGCCCACTGTATTTGTCAGGGTTCTCCAGAGAAACAGAACCAACAGTATCATGAAATTTATTATAGGAATTGGGTCATGCAACTTTGGGGATTAGCAAATCCAAAACCCATAGGGCAGGCCACAAATGGATGAAAACATAAGCAGATAGCCAGGAGTCCTAACTAAAAAAACAGATTCAGGCCAAAACCCACTGTTTATCAGAATTCCTTCCTCTCCTATTACTAAAATTCTTTCCTGAGTTTGTCTTACAGGCAGTCAAACTTAGCCACAGTCAAACTCAGCCACTGACGGAGCATGCACAGACATAGACACATTGTGCCCAGCCCTTGAACAACCCCTGAGATACTAGGAACAGAAATCACCCTCCTTGGATCCAAGATTATGGGGATGAGGAGTTGTCAGAAGCAAATAAAATGTGAGGGGTCCCTCAAAACGAAGATAAGGTGCAGTCCACTGGCATAGTTCTACCATATATAAACAGTCCTATAAACAACCAATCAGAATATGCCAACCTGAATCCCTGTCACTATCTCCACCTCCCTCTGATACCATCCTGTAAATCTTCCTCAGTTCTTGGATTGGGGAGACAGATTTGAGCTTGCCTTCTGTGCCCTCGCTGGTGGACCTTGCAATAAAACTCTTTCTTTTCTCGAAATTCCTATGTCATAGCGTTGGCCTCTGTGTGCGTTGGACAGTGAGCCCTTGCTCAGTAACACTGGGAAATCTGATGAAGGTTTCAATGCAGATTTCGATGAATTTCCCAGAAGCTGGCTGGCAGAAGTAGAGGCAGGCATTCTTCTTTCTGATTTCTGAAATCTTCAGTTCTGGCTTTAAGACTTCCAACTGATTGAAGGAGGATACTCCCCTCATTGCCAAAGGCAATCTCCATTGTTGATTGTAGATTAAATCAAACATAGATACAATCAACTGACTAATGATTTAAATCCAAGAAATGCCCTCACAGTAACAATTAGGCCAGGGCTTGCTTGACCAACCAACTGCACACCATAACCTAGCCAAGGTGACCCATGAACTTAACCATCACATCCACAAACATACACACACACAGACACGCCCTAAATATGCTCCCCAGTGACATTTTAGTACCTTTACCCTTAAATAGGAAATAAGGATCACAAGATATTTGAGGAAAAGTTTTAACATGTAAGACAGAGACAAAACAACAATAAAAGAAACTCAGAAACAATTCAGGAAGTAGAAGACAACTTAAAACAAAAAGCTACAGTAATATCCTCAGCAGATAAAAAGGAAGGCATTCATGAAACAAATACAGAATATTTTTTAAAAGAAAATTCAGAGAACAAAAAGTTCCTGGAATTTAAAAAATAAGATGGTAGAAATAAAAAATCAAAAGCAATTTTGGAGATATAGTCAAGAAAATTTCCTAGAAAGAACAAAAAGACAAATAGACAAAACATGGGAGAAAAAAAAATTTAGAGGATTAATATAAGCCAGTTTCCCAGAATTGAAGGACATGAGTTTTTAGACGGAAAGAATTCACTTAGAACCTTGCAAAAGAAAGCAAGGAATAGCATCATGAAATTTCAGAACACCAAGGATTGATTTTTAAACAAATATGAATTCAAAGCTCCTAGAGGAGAAAAACTAAGTTACATGGATTGGGACTCAGGAGATCAGAATTCTCAGTAGCAACCACAGGAAACTAGAAGACAATTAATTGTTCAAAACTTCAAAATTCTAAAGGAAGATTATTTCTAATTAGAATTATGTACATGTCCATACTCTAAATCAAACGCAGAGATAAAGATATTTTCAGATAAGCAAGGACTCAAATAATTTACCTCCCATACACTCCTGGAGGTTATTGGTTTCAACCAAAATAAGGAAGTAAACTAAGGAAGAGGATAGTGGGGATCCAGCACAGGAGAGGCCAGGGGAAAGGTCGCAGTGGTGGTGAAAGTAAGAACTTGGGGAGCAGGTCAAACAGCAGCCAGTCCAGGCTGGAGCAGGAGGCACAAGCATGTCAAAGTAAAAATGGGACTGATAGGCTGTCAGTATTTGGCTTTGTCAGAGAGTTTTACAGACAAAAGATGTGCCAGGACATATGGCATGGTACATAGTTCAGATAAGATTTATATTTTTATGGTCGTAACAATGTAATTATTTAATACTAATTTAATCAAATATGGGTTGTATAACTATATTTGAAACATGGGGACTGGAGAAACATAAATATGTGAGTTGGGGGAAGGTAGCTTAAATCTGCATCTTTTATAATAGAAGGTTGTTCAAAATTAATTGAGACATGGGCATAGGAGTCAAACAGATGAAGATCAAAATATCAACTTCATTACCAAGAGACAAGAGTTGGGTGCAGGATGATTTGGGGAGAAGCAATTCTAGGAACTAGAGTGAGGACTTGAGGAAAAGGTCAGGGAAGTGAGAAAAAGCCGGTAAAGAATATATCAGTGAACTCAGTCCCACTGGGGACCTTTTGAGAAACTGCAGCACACATCTTAGAATTGTCCCAAGAGAGGACAGGAAGGCTAGTCCCACTGGTTGAAGATGGTGGTAACTCTTCTGTGCTTCTGAATTCCAGTTGTACAACTAAGAGCACCTGGGGGTGGGGGGGTGGGGCAGAGAAAGCCTGGAGGTGGAAAACAAAAGAGATGCAGGGTCTCAGCAGCCAGCAGGTGAGTTTAAGGTGGGTAGGGGTAAAAGGGGTGGGGTGAAAATGAACAAAAGGTGAATTGAAGCTTGGAGAGTGAGTTCCCTAATATTTCACTGATGAGTTAGGCAGACTTGACTCCTCAGTCACTGGCCTCACCCAAAGGGCAGACTTGCCCCAATAGGCTAACCAAAAGGCAAGAACAGAACCAGAGGCAATCTGCCACAGGCAGAAAGGGGTAGGAGTCATGGGCAGGCCTGCTCGCTGACCAGTTAAGTCACTCCTCTTCGAAGGAGGGGCAGCAAATGACGGCAAGGGAAGGCCAGAGGTTGTTTTAACTTACATTGCTACATGTGGAAATATAAAGCCAGGGAAATGGAGGACCCCTAAAAGAAATTAGCATATAAGAGCTACTACTAAGATTAAAAACATACACACACAACATAAAATAGCAGCAGTCACATGTTACTTCAGATTATCAAAAAACAGCTGAAAATTTTGGTACCAGTTTGTCCGTGGGGGAATGAGAATCACTATTAGACCATTTTAATGTGCGTAATGTATTAGTTTGACAAAAATTTAAAAATTAAATGTGAAAAAAACTATATAGTAAACCACCACATAAAAAAGAGAAAAAAAAATGTTTTAAATGGTATGACAGAACAATCCCAATTAAAAAAAAAAATTCTGCATTGTGATGGTTAGGTTCATGTGTCAACTTGACCAGGTGATGGTGTCCAAAAGTTTGGTTCAGCAAGCACTGGACTGATTGTCACTGTGAGGACATTTTGTGGACTTAAATCATCAGCAAGTTGATGGCATCTATGCCTGATTACATCTACAGTCAATTGAGATTGCCTTCAACAATGAGAGAAGTCTCATCCAATCAATTGAAGACTTTAAAAAGAAGTGATGATTTCACCAGTCAAAAGATAGAATTTCCATCTCTACTTTAGCAAGCCAGCTTCTCTTGGGGAATTCATCAAAAGCCTTCACCAGAGTTCCCAGCTTGCAGCTTGTCCTACGGAATTTGGACTTGTGCACCCCCACAGCAGCATGACACAATTTTTATAAAAATCTCATAATATTTACAGATCTCTCCTGTCAGTTCTGTTTCCCTAGAGAACCCTAATACATACATGAACAGCTGTTATTTTATAGACACGAAAATACAAATATGTAGCAAAAATACTAAAAACCATAGAGAAAAAACAAATTGGACTCACTGATATGTTGTGTCTACAGATTAAGCACTTACAAAGTATTTGAAATTATTTCAGTTATTACTTCTAAAAAGCAAGAGTGAAAATAAACTTAAGAACACTTGTAATTCCAATATGCTAGTTCAAACATCACTGTTTGAAATGTCTTGGGCACAGTGGGATTTAAGTAATATAGTGAGGCAGCATTGTGAAATGTAAGAAACTCTGGATTTGGAGTTTAAAAAAACTAGTTTGGAGTTCTGGCTCTGCCACCCACCAACACTTATTTGGGTTAAATTCCTTAACATCTGTAAGCTTGGTTTCTCTCTCTTTAAAAAGGGGATGATGACACCAAGTTCTCATGGTTATTGCCAAGATTAAATGAAAGCTGTATAAATACATGAATAGCAATATAAATAAGATTACATATTTGAAAACTTTCCTTTAAATATTAGATTTTCAAACCAAAAAGCTAATTACAAATAGTAAATTAAAAGAAAAGTTATAAGGAGAAATTTTTAACTTAAAATTTCATTAGAAAACATTTTAACTTGGAGCGTATTTGTTTGACAATAGGTGCTGACTACCACATTGATGTACTTAAAACAACCTTTCACCAAACCATATTTTTAAAATCTGATTATAAAAATGGCACGGGCTTTTCATAGGAAATTAGGAAGATACAGAAATATGTGAAGAAGAAAAATACCACCTCACAAAGATAAACACTTTTAACTTTTTAATGTCTTTCTTCTAGTCAGTACTCTAGGTCTCTCTCTCTTCTTTCCTCCCTCTGAAAAACTTCAGTTTAATTATAGCATGACTATATTCCCAAATATATCTTCCAAAAAATAACTTTTAATGGTCAAAAAACATTCCAATAAGCAGCTGTGCAATAATTTAACAGCTTCCTTTTATTAAATTGTTTTGAATTTTTCAGTATTATAATTAATCTGGTTTCAATAAACTGATACATAAATTGGTATACCTTGCATCATAATTGCCTACTTATCTATTTCCCCCACTGGACAATAATAAGTGTTGTGGGAACTGTTCCTTTCTTTTTTTGCCATTGATACTATCTACATATACAAATACGTGCTGTGCGAATGAACAAAGGAAGGAATGAATGATAACAGTATCTCCCCCTCAAAACTCAAAGACCTAATGAATATAACTTTTATGAAAATGAAATAACTTTTATGAAAGTGCTTTGTATATTCTAAGCTTTATTATCTTTTAATCAGCATTATGTTTACTGTTTTTGTTGTTACATAAACCAGAAAAGAAACAAATGTATGAGTGGCAACTGTGAGCGTTAATATAGAAGAAGGGAGTGTGACTTAATGGTAACGTCTTTTTCTCCTAGACATGGCAAGCAGGCTTTATTTAAAGTCCTTTGTCTGCCTTGGCAAGGACAAAGCTTTCATCTTAACAGAATCCTCTGCCAGCAGCAGGCCGCTATTTCAAAGCAGGAAGGAAAGAGAAAAAGGGATGGCTGTGGGGGAGGGGAAATTATGGGAGAAAAACATTTTTCTCATTTTCTACCCAATATATGAGTTAGAAATTCACAAGGGGGGATGTATTGAGAGAAATGCACAATGCAGCACTGACTATCTCTGTATATTTTAGTTCTGTGCTTGAGGTCAACGAAAATGTATACTAGTTAAAATTTGGATATAATGGGTCATTTCAGAGTAGCCCGCTGAAACCACTCCAGAGGTCAGAAAACCTTGGAGGCTGTGTGTATGTAATCGGAGGAGTGCTAAATTGGGTTAATTTCTGGTTTAAAAGTGCACAAAGGAACTTTCCAGGTGATAGAAACATTTTATATCTTGTTTGGAGTGGTGGTTACCCAGCTGTACACAATTGTTGAAACTCAAAGTGAACATGTTAATGCACTCAATGTAAATTTATACCTCAATATTTCAAATTATTAAATAACAGTTGTTTTCTGAATACAAAAACAACCTGCATTCATTCTAGAAAGTTTAGAAAATACAGATAGCACAAAGAAGGAAATAAAAATTCTCTTGACTCTTAATACCCAAAGACAAATCCCTTGTTATCTGGGTTTCCATGTCCCAGTTGTGGAGTCATGAGATTACCCAGGAAAGCAATAGTTATCATAATATGGAAATATTAACTAACGACCAGACCACTTATAAAATTAGCCCCCACCCAAACATCCTCCTCCTGACCTCTAGCTTCCATCCCACCCATCCCGTCAATATGCTTGTCAGGCAGCCATTCCCTCCCTGAATATTCAGTGTAACCATCTCCAAATATAATCGAAATGGACTCTAAAGTGGATTGTGAATTTCTTTTAAAACAAGATACATTTCATGAAGTTAGTTAATGTAATTTTGGAAAACTGCTGAGTCACATAAAAGCCTTGGTAAGTGAGGAGTTAAACCGATGAGCACCTACTCAGAGAAAATAAACAGGGAAGATGACACGCAATTCAAAAAAAGAATGATTTGATTGTCAAAGATGAAAAGAAGTTAAGAAAATAAAGAAGCCCTCAAATATTTTTGTCACAAAAGTTATGGCAGTACTACAAAAATCAAATATGAAACAGTGAAGGATATGTATCATATCATCACACAATTTTGTCCAAAAGAAAAAGCTAGAATATCAACATTTTAAAAGTTAATTCCCAAACAAAATTTTTTCAAAATTATTTTTTATAACAGTTTCTCAAATGTTAATCTGTATAGGAATCACCTGGAAATCTTGTTAAGATTCAAATTCTGATTCAATAGGATGGAGAAGTTTGGACCTAGATTCTGCATTTCTAACAAGTTCCCAGGTATGTTGAACCTGTTAGCAATATCTTGTAAAATATTGATCTTGAGTAGATTAACTTTAAGTGGCCTTTATTCAATACTATTTTAGAATACTGAAAAAACCCTGCACATCCTTCCAGCAGTTTCTAATTTAACAGTTCCTACATCTGGACACCATATGGTTCTCAATCTGCAACCTGGAGGGTATGTTTAAACATAGATTCCTGGGCCCCACCCTAAGAGTTTTCCATTCCATAGATCTGGGGTGGGGTCTGAAAATTTGTTTTTCTAAACTAGTTCCCAGGTATGCAGATGCTGCTGATCCTGGCACCACACTCTGTGAACCACCTGCTTAGAATGATTTCAAACAACTTCCAGGGTGATGCTTAGATTGTACATTCTGCTTTTAACATTTGCAAAGTAAAGAGAAAAGAAGAAATTGTATAGATCATATGAATAAGCCCCAAACATTTAACTATATGAATGTTTCTGGTATTCAATGCACTCAGTGATCCAGCTCACTGTCCAAGGACTTAGCTTAACTTTGTATAGGTACATCAGTGGTCTGGAGGTACTGGATTTGTGGGTTCTGCTTAGATTGTCAATTGCTTTTATTCCAGCTCAGCACACTTGGTTTAGAAGTGGCAGCTCTGCCATTATATTGTTGATTGTTTGTGCTCGCATTATTAGTATATCATCCACACAGTTTCTTTGTGGGGATCTTTCAGGCAACTTGTTCACTTTGAGAGGCTTATTAGTTAAAAGTAAATGCATTTACCTGCATTTGTAGCCTGCAATTACAATGCAATGAGCAAAAATCTAACAAAGGATTGAAGGCTCCACTACCAACCCCTTTCCTTTGAAGAACTCCCACATTTCCCTTAGGATACGGCAAACCTTTAATCACTGCTCTTGGTATTGCTATTCAATCAATGATGAGGTCATCTAACTATGCTGTCATCCAGCAAACATGTTTGCAATTGGTCTAGAGTTGTATCATGGGACGCTGTATCAGAAGCCCTAAGAGGAAGCAGAGTTTGTAATGGTTAAGCACACCGCCTCTGTAGAACCAGATAGTCCAGTTCAGATGCTGGCTCTACCACCTAATGTTAACTGCATGGTCTTGAACATGTGACTGGATCACACTGTGCCTCAATTTCCTCGTCTGTAAAAGGAGAATAATAATGGTACATATTTCAAAGTGTCATCATGAAACTCAAGTTAATATGGGATAAAGCATTCAGAGCAATGTCAGGCACAAACAAAGAATGAAATAAATGTTAGCTGTTTTATTATGCCCTAAGCATTGAATTGGAAGTCAGAAGATCTGGATTCAAGTCCTGGCTCAAATTAGTTTTATGACTTTAGACAAGCCACTTTCTTGAGCTTCATTTGCAAAACAGGGCTAACAATACCTGCCTTGGCAAACTGACACAAACAGAATTGTTGTGATCTCAAAATACTATATGCATATGTGCTTGGAAAAACTGTGAAGTGCAATACAAAAGAAAGAACCCTTCTTTATAATTTTATTTCTGTTATATCTGGGGTAATGTGATGTTTTATAATATAGAAACATGACCTACTCAGGTGTTGGGGCAATATAATCGGAAACAAAATCTCCTGCCAACCCAGAAAACCTCTCCACAAAAGTAGAAAAGAATGAAAACAGTTTTCTTATTGAATAACCATTGAACCAGAATGTGGTGCACATCACAGGCAATCTGATAAAGAGATTGCAAAGACAGCAGGAATTCTTACCCTTTTATATAGACAAGCAGATACAACCTATTACATACTGTTCTCAAGATAAACAATAACTAGTCCCCAAGTAAGAGGACATGACAGCACCATTTGTCACACATAGTTTACCCTAAATTTACCTAGTAAGTGGCATGACCATCTATGTTGCCTAATTGCCTTTATCCAAAGGAAAAATGAACTTCTTAAATCTTAATGACAGGATGTAAGCTTCCAACTTGTAGCCAGGCACCCACCAGAGTTAGGTTCCTACCCTCCCACAGAAATTGGGAGATGAGGGCATGTTTTCCTTGATGATTACCCAACCAACCTTCCTGGGCAGGCTCTGGAGAGGACCAAATGAAATTCAAACTGTCTTTCATAGTTGTCGAGGATTAGTGGATTAAAGATAATGTCACATACACCATATGCATTTAGCCCAGGAGTTGGCAAAATTTTCTGTAAAGGGCCACATAGTAAATATTTTATGCTTTGCTGGCCATGTAGTCTCTGTCACAACTACTTAACTCTGCCATTGGGGTGCAAAAGTAGCCATATACAATATGTAAATGAATGTGTGTGGCTGTGTCCCAGTAAAACTATTCATGGACACTGAAATTTAATTTTCACAGGTCATGAAATACTATTCTTATAAAAAAATTTCCCCCCATCATTTAATTCATCACTCTTAGCATAATAACAGCTAGCAGACTAACTTTGGTCTATGGGTTAAGGTTTCCTGACCCTTAGTCCATAATATTAGTACATTTAGCAGATATTAGTACCTAATATTAAGCACGTAAAATTGTTTTATAAATGGTAAAAGCATTAGATATAATCTTTTAGCACATTTATTGTTCCCTATCATGCCTCAAAGACGATCAGCAGTTGTCCCACACCTGATAGTTTTCTAGATGTTAGGAATATAAAGATGAATTTTTATTTTGGTGCCTAGCATTATCCTGTTACTTGAGTAGGTGCTCAGTAAACATTTGTTGAGCTAATAAATAAGGGGATACATTGACACACAGAGCCACTTGATTATCCATTAGAACCATTCTGTTGAACAACATTTATCTTTCTGTTGACATGTTTTAGTCATGAGTTCTACCACAACAAACCTTGGTGGTGATGATAATAATGACTTCAATTTATAGACTACTGTCTGACAATATACACAATGTTTTATTTATATTATCACTATTCCAGTCAATGGTCTTTAGGCTGATAGGAACAAAGACTGATTCAAATAAAAGACTGGCTGAAATAAAGAGGACATATTGTACACAGCAATAAAAGCTCCGTCATATAAATCCAAGAATGTCCACAAATAATTGCTGGAGTAGGGAGTGCTAGAGAGGAGTTCTGAGCATTTCTGGGATCTCAATAACAGGAATTTATGAACCTTGGCCCTTGTGCATTATCATCAATTATCATGACTCACCAGTGTTCCACATGCCTGCTTCTTTTTTTGTCCTCAGGTTATTTGGCCCCTCCTGGTTCAGTCAGCTCATGGTCAGAGTCACAAGGGCATGATGTTCAATGGAAATTGGTATTTATTGTGGAAAAGACTATTGGGAGTCATTGGGACTGAGATGAACAATGGGGAATATCAATTGTTGCCATGTGGGAGCATGGATCTATTGTTGCCATAATTTCTAATTTTTCACAAGGAACTGGAAATTCTGAGTGAAATTTCTTATCTTTTAAAAGATGGCAACTAATTAAAACACACACACACACACACACACACACACACACACACACACAAAAACACCTGCATAGGCAAACCCTGGGCAGTCCTGTGCAGAAGAGTCAATATAGCAGGTCTAAATACTTATCTTTAGAAAGGCCTGCTTACAAGGTTGGCTCTTGGTTGGCATCTGGGAACCTGGATTTTGGGAGAGTAGCTCACTGTACCTAAACTGCTTGTACAAACAATATGGTTTATGATAAACACTTGTTTTCCTTTTGGAAGTCTGAAATTTTGACACATGCTAGGCAGAGGGTGCCTATGTGACCAGCCTGCAACAAAACCCTGAGTGCTGAGTCTCCAAAGAGCTTCCCTGGTTGACATTTCACATGTGTTGTCACAACTCACAACTGGGGTAATTAAGAACATTCTCTATGTGATTCCATTGGGAGGAACTTTGGAAACTTGTGCCTGTTTTTTCCTGAAATTCGCCCCATGTGCCTTTTCTCTTTGCTGACTTTGCTTTGCATCCTTTTACTGTAATAAATCATAGCCATGAGTCAACTATATGCTGACTCCTGAAGTCCTCCTAGTGAATCATAGAACCTGGGGGTGGTCTTGATAACCTCTGACACAAGGACAAAGAAAACATATCTGTGAGCCAAATCCAGCCCACAGGATATTACTTTTCAACCTCCAATCTAAGAATTGGTCATGAGCAGGAAAGGTATACTGCCTTCCCCCCCCCCCCCCACAAAAAAGGAGCATTTTTACATGCATCATCTCTTTTAATCCTCACAGAGACCCTGCAAAATAAACCTTTTCATCCTCATTTTATAGATAAGAACCCTGAGGCTCTGAGAGCTTAAGCTTACACAAAGTCACATAACCTGTAAGTGGAAGAGACAGTACTCAGAGCTAAATCCCATTTTATTTCCATATTGCCTCTATGAGATTATACGCCCCCCCTTCATATCAAAATGTCAGAATCACTTTATTTCCCATTTCTTATGCATAACATTTACATCTCTGGAGCTAAAAGTATTCATATTACTTCTCTTCCTCATAATATATTTTTCTCTTATTCCACTACAATCTTCCCTTTCTGTCAGCCATGAACAAGGCTTTCTGAATCAGTAAGAAAGAAAGGAAAGGAAGGTGGAAATGGGACATGGGCAAGAGAAGGAAAGTATAAATCAGCATTTGGGTCAGTCTCTGCCAGGACGGTCAGTAACCCCAGTTATAGGATCTGAAGCGGTGTGGGAAACTCAGGGTCAATATGGGCTTGGGTCCACATACAAGAGGTGATGTGATGATTATTACTGCCCCTCTGATTACAGTTGTACTCACAGTCAGGGATGCAGTAATAATTGTTCCAGAGGGATCCCTGGGGTGTGAAGCAGGATTTCATCCAGAGTCTAGGGGACAGTGACATAAATTCAGGTAGTAGGATAAAAGGGTAAGAAATGGGCAGGAGGTTGTCAAGGATCTATCTGGAGCTCACAGCAGAGTTACATTTTCAGAAAAAAATTGGTATGAAAACCAGTGAGCTGCGTAGAAGCTCCACTCTAAGACCTGGACTTGCAGAGTGAAAGTTAGGAAGAGAAAAGGCAGCTCAATAGCTCCATTGAATATCAAGATTAGAACAGTGAGACTCATTCTAGCCTCTTCCTACTAACATGCTGCCCACCATAGGTGGCCTTCTAGGTAATGATGGAACTGAACCTGTAAAGCTGAAGGGCTTTTATTACTATTTGTGACTGGGCAGAAATGAACATGTTAGCGCTTCCTACCTAAGGAACAAACCAAAACAGGTTTGCCTAGATTGCAATAGTTATTACTTTTTTAGGCTTAGCTCTCTGCAAAGACTCAATGAAGTATATATAAATTCTAAATGATACTTGGAGTGGTATCAATTCAATGAACTCTTGAGGTTATATACTTTTTAAAATAAAGAGTCACATTAGCAATGTGAATTATTATTCTCTTACCAATCTGTTTTATGGGTATATTAATGCTAGGTAAGTCTCTGAGTTACAAATATCAGACTTGTGACAATCCCATCCAATTATGCATCCTCTAACATCTGTTAAATTACTACTACTTGTGCCTCATGGTCACTGTGCAGGGTCCTAATGACTGGCATTTATTGAGCACTTACTCTGTACTCTTCACTGTTGCATTCACATGCATTAACCCATTATTGTTAACAATAACCCAATGAGATGGCAATATTACTATATTTATTTTACAGGGAAGCAACCAAGACACAGAAATGTTCATTCAATACAATTCTTAGTTGTACCTGGATGTGTCCCTCAATTCAACAATGTACAATTTAGAAACAGAGATAAAACATGTTCAAATATAAACAACCATTCGCACCCCTATCCCCAATCCATCCAAAGGCTGCTTTGATCCTTTTTCCATCCTTTGTTCCAGTTGGCAACCAACTACTCTAGTGTGAGCTACTCTAGTGCCACCTGTTGACTAGCAAAGTGAACTGTATGACCCAGTACCTTCTCTATATTTCTTTTTCTTGTGGGATTCTGTCCTACACCTCATTTTTAATTGGTCTTTTTTTTCTTGCTTCCAAATCTTGTCTCATTCTCAGAAAAATTACTCTCCCTGTTTCTTTGCCCCATTTTTGAATTCAAAGGGTGTCTACTAACATGTCTACTAACATTGAGGATTGCACTACTCACCTGTTTGTGAGTCTTACTATTGGGGATAAATGAATGATTAAAAAACTTAGATGTAAAGTGTCTGAAAGTGTTCAAAGTTTTCCTGCAGAATAGCCATGAAGTCCTTACTTATGACTTCATTCTTTTCCACTTAATTCTGTGTAAGTACCAGAATTCAAGATAGCGATTTCTTATCCATCAATTAAAATTGGAAGGAGTCTTAGAAATCATTTAGTTAAATCCTTTTGTTTAAAATTCCATAATTGTCACTTAAAATATTTTCCACAGGAATCCATTTGCTGATTGCCTGGCTAGGTCTCCTTCCTGATTCTTCATTTTTCTCCAAATCTAAAGATTTGTCCCTGCTCTTATTCATGAACAAAGGCCTGCTTGATAACTAGGGTAGGTTCCCTCAAATAAGTGGGCATGCCACATTTTTATTCTCTCTGACGTGTCTCACTTCTCCCCACGAGATAGGTTAACTGCTGGGATTCTGTGGCAGCAATTCCCCTCCTTCTCTTGTCACACTAGGGGCACCAAGCAAGACACAAAGAGCAGCACAGCTGGAAGCTGCTCTGAGCTTGGGGCTTCAGTGTTTTCCCACTGACTGCTCTCCAAGCAAGTTCTAAGAAGAAAGAAGTAAGTTTCTCCTTTGTTGAGGGCTTCCTCCGCCTGCTTCATAATTTCTGGCCATGGAAGAGCAAAGGTGGCTGAGGATTGATGGCTTTTAGGTCCCCATAATTTCATCAGTGCCCATTCCACAATTCTTTGATATTGACCTTTGATATCCCTTTAGTCTGATGTAAAGTGCTTTGTGAAATTAGCTTCAAGGCCCTCCTTCCAACCAATCTGCAGCCTCTATATACTGATTCCTACTATCTAAAACTTCTGGGGACATGCCAAGGCATCCTGGAGAACTCTAGTAGGGGGAAGGAACAAAGTAAGGGGTTTGCTGTTTTTCTGAAGCCCACCCATCTTTCTAAACCCTCATTCCTCTAAATCTGATAGAATTAGAAATACTTCAATCTCTTATCCATAGTCTCATTATATCTAAGAATCAGACTGACTTCCCTTCTAGCTTACTTCAAGTGATGGTCTTTGTGGATGCTGCTCTTGAGAGTTTATAGAATGAAGTTAGGTCATTTCTTAGTTTCACTGTAGACAGTTTACTTTTCTAATTAGCTTCTTTCAGTTCCTTTTGACAGGTATGGGAAGGGCTCATGATTTTTATGTTTTTTCACCGCAAGTTTTCTCACCCTTTCATTTTCTTTTCTTTTTTAAAGAAGTTGTGGGTTTACAAAAAAATCATGCCATGCATAAAATACAGGATTCCCATGCACCACCCACCACCAGCACCTTGTACTTGTGTGCAATATTTGTTACAATTGATGCTAACATATTTTTGTAATTGTACTACTTATTAAAGCCCATGGTTTAACTGATAGTTCACTGTTTGTGTTGCATAGTTTAATGGATTTTTAAAAACATTTGTATACTGTTAAAATATATACAATCTAACATTTCCCCTTTTAATCATATTCAAATATGTATTTCAGTGCTGTTAATTACAATAACAATGTTCTGCTACCATCACCACTATCCATTAACAAAACACTGCCACCCTGGCAAATAGAAACACTATATTTTAAACCTTAACTTTCCATTCCCTGTCCCCTGGTACCCATACTCTAGATTCTGACTCTATAAGTTTGCTTATTTAAATTGTTTCAAATCAGTGAGATGATACAATATTTGTCCTTTTATGTCTGGCTTATTTCGTTCAACATGATGTCTTCAAGGTTCATTCATGTTGTCTCATATATCAGGACTACATTCCTTTTTGCGCCTGAATAATATTCCATTGTATGTATATACCACATTTTACTTATCCACTCAGGGTGATGGACACTAGGGTTGTTTCCATCTTTTGGCAATTGTGAATAATGCTACTATGAACATCAGTGTGAAAATATCTGTTTGAGTGCTTGCTTTCAATTCTGTTGGGTATGTATCTAGAAGTGATATGGCGGGGTCATATGGTAATTCTATATTTAGCTTTCTGAGGCACCGCCAAACTGTCTTCCACAGCAGCTGCACCATTTTACATTGCCACCAGCAATGAATGAGTGTTCTTATTTCACTACATCCTCTGTAACACTTGTTATTTCCTGTTTTTTTAATAGCAGTCATTCTAATGGATGTGAAATGGTATCTCAAATGGAGATCCAGTTTTCCCAGCACCAATTGTTGAAGACTATTCTTTCCCAATTGAGTGGTTTTTCTACCTTGTCATAAATCAGTTGATTTCTGAGCTTTCAGTTCAATTCCATTGGTCTATATGTCAGTTCTTGTGCCGGTACCATGCTGTTTTGATTACTGTGTCTTTGTAATAAGTTATAAGATATGGAAATGTGAGTTCACCAACTTCATTCTTCTTTTTCAAGATGGCTTTAGCTATTTTGGGCTCCTTGATGATTGTCTTTTCCATTTCTGCAAAGGAGGCTGTTGGAGTTTTGATTGGGATTGCATTGAATCTACAAATTGCTTTGTGTACTGAAATCTTAATATTTAGTTTTCCAATGCATGAACATAGAATGTCTTTCTGTTTAGTTAGGTCTTCTTTGATTTCTTTTAGCAATTTTCTGTAGTTTTGTGTGCACAAGTCTTTTACATCCTTGGTTAGATTTATTCCTAGCTACTTGATTCTTTTAGTTGCTATTCTGAATGGAATTATTTTTTCATGTCTTTTTCTGCTTATTCATTCCTTGGGTATAGAAATGCCACTAATTTTAGGTTGCTGATCCCTGCCAATTTGCTGAACTCACATATTAGCTCTAGGAGTTTGTTGTGGAATTTTCAGTATTTTTCATATATAGAATCAAATCATCTGCAAATAGGGAATGCTTTACTTCTTCCTTTCCTCTTGGATGCCTTTTATTTCTTTTTCTTGCCTAACTACCCTGGCAAGAACTTCCAGTACAATATTGAATAACAGTGGTGACAATGGGCATCCTTGTCTTGTTCTCGATTTTACAGGGAAAGATTTCAGTCTTTCAACATCAAGTAGGATGTTAGTTGAGGGCTTTTCATATATGCCCTTTATTATGTTGAGGAAGTTTACTTCTATTCCTAGTCTTCTAAGTGTTTTTATCAATAAGGGGTTCTGGCTTTTGTCAAATGCCTTTTCTGCATCAATTGAGATGATCATGTGTTTTTTTCCTTCATTCTGTTATTGTGGTGCATTACATTACTTAGTTTTGTATACTGAACCACCCTTGCCTACTAGGGATAAATCCCACTTAATAATGGTCTACAATTCTTTTAATATGTTGTTGGATTTGGTTTGCTAATATTTTGTTGAAGATGTTTATATCTATATTCATAAGAGATATTGGTTTGTAGTTTTCTTTTCTTGTGGTATATTTATCTGCTTTGGTGTGAGGGCGATTGCAGCCTTGCAGAATAAATTAGGGAGTGTTTCCTCCTCTCCAATTTTTTTTAAAGAATTTGAGCAGAAGTGGAGTTAAGTCTTCTTGGAATGTTTGGTAGAAATCCCTTGTGAAGCCATCTGGTCTTGGGCTACTCTTTATTGGGAGGTTTTTGATTACTGATTCAATCTCTTTACTAATAATTGGTTTGTTGAGATCTTCTATTTATTCTTGAGTCAATGTAGGTAGTTTGTGTATTTCTAAGAATTTGTCCATTTCATTGAGATTACCTAATCTATTGGCATACAATTGTTCATGATATCCTCCTGTAGTCCTTTCTATTTCAGCAGGGTCAGTAATAATGTCCCCCTTTTCATTTCTTGTTTTATTTGTATCCTCTATCTTTTTTCTTCATCAGCCTAGTGAAAGATTTGTCAATTTTATTTATTTTTTCAAAGAACCAACTTTTGGTTTTGTTGATTTTCTCTAGTGTTTTTTTTTTTTTTTTGGTTTGTTTTCCATTTCATTTATCTCCCTTCTAATCTTTGTTATTTCCTTTATTCTTCTCACTTTGGTTTAGCTTGATCTTCTTTTTCTGTTTCTTCTAGTTTGTAGATTAGGTCTCTGACTTGAAGTCTTTCTTCATTTTTTATGAAAGCATTTAAAGCTATAAATTTCCCTATGTGCACTGCCTTCGCTGCATCCTATTAGTTTTGGTATGTTGTATTTTCAGTTTCATTTGCCTCAAGATATTTCCTAATTTTGCTTCTGATTTCCTCTTTAACCCATTTGTTGTTTAAGAGTATGTTGTTTAATTTCCACATATTTTCCATTTCTCCCTTGTACTGATTTTTAGCTTCATTCCATTGTGGTCAGAGAATATACATTTTTATGATTTCAGTATTTTAATTTATTGAGCCCTGTTTTGTGACCTAATATATGGCCTATCCTGGAGAATGATCCATGTACACCTGAGAAGAACATGTATTCTGTTTTTGTTGGGTGCAGTGTTCTATATATGGCTGTTAAGTCTAGTTGGTTTAGAGCATCACTGAGTTCTTATATTTCCTTATTGATCTTCTGACTAAATGATCTATCCATTACTGAGAGTGGTGTATAAAAGTTTCCTACTATTAACCTAAAACAATCAATTGCTTCCTTCAAATCTGTCAATATTTAGTTCACGTATTTTGGAGCTCTACTGTTAGATGCACACATATTTATAATTGTTCTATTTTCCTGTTGAATTGTCCCCCTTATCAGTAAATAATGATTATCTTTGCCCTTCATAACTGTTTTTTTAAATATATTCTATTTTATCCAATATTAGTATAGCCACCCCAACTCTCTTTTGGTTACTGCTTGCATGGTATATTTTTTTTAATCCTTTCCCCTGCAACTTACTTATATCTTTGAATTTAAGGTGTCTTTCCAACAGCATATATTTGGGCCATAATTTTTATACATTCTGCCAATCACTGCTTTTTGACTGCAGAGTTTAATCCATTTACATTTAAAGTCACTACTGATAATTCAGGATGTTCTTCTTCACTTTTGCTATTTAGCTTTTGTAAGCTTTTGTCCCTCACTTCTCTTAATACATACTTTTATATTTATTTGATTTTTTGTGTTGTGCCATATTGAGTGCCTTCTCATTTCTATCAGGATATATTTTTCATTTATTTTCCTGAGATTACCATGAATTAAAATGAGCCCAACTTTCAGTGTGGTGGTACCACAGGAGGCTATGTATAGGGCTGTCATATGATCCTGCAACCCAGTTATTAGGTATATACCTGGAAGAACTGAAAGCAGGGACATGAATAGACATTTGTAAACTGGTTTTTAGTGGCATTATTCACAATTTGCAATGGATAGAGGTGGTCTAGAGTACCTTGACTGATGAACAGAAGGGCAAACTGTGGTGTATACATACAACAGAACATTAAGCAGCTGCAAGAAGGAATGAAGTTGTGAGGCTTGCAACTAGGTGAATGAACCTGAGAACATTATGTTGAGTGAAATAAGACAGAAACAAAAGGAAAAATATTGTATGGTCTCACTAATATAAACTAACTATAATAGGCAAACACTGGGAATTGAATTTGAGAGCATAGGTTATCAGGAGATAGAATGTGGGCAGAGATTGGGCAATTGATGCTTTAGGAGTACAGAATATACAATAAGACTCATTGTAAAGGTTCTAGATTGTAAGCTCTTACAGCAGTCACATCTATTCGTCTGATTTTTAACTGTTATTTCTAAATTTTGAGATGCTTAGCTCTTTGTGTATTACCTGGTCAGTCTCTAGAACTTTGAGTATCTGTGTGACACCTGAGACATAGAGTTAGAGTTCTGCATCTCTGAAAGTTGGCATTACCCCATACAACAACTGCTAAAGAAGCTGAAAAAGAGTTCAGACTTCAGTGAGAGATATGAACTAAATGGATTGGGTTAGGAGTAAGGTAAATCAGAATACAGGATAAAAGATAATATTGACTGTATTCTAAAACTTCAACTTCTGTGTGAAACCAAAGGAACAGATGTTTATTTGCTCCAAAATTTAAATTTTCTGTAGCACACTATCTAATTTATCCTGTATGGTCAGTTTATTTAAACAACATAATTACATGGAATCTAGAATAGGGAATGAGATCCTGTTATTCAGTACAGGTTGATGTAATACCCTGATACATACCAGAGTATTTTGGCCAGAAAATAAAAAAGGATTTGCAAAGTCCCTGTATTAGTGAGGGTTCTCTAGGGAAACAGAATCAATGAGAGGTGTCTCTGACTATCAGATTTGTAAAAGTGACTCACACAACTGTAGGTATGCACGAGTCCAAATTCTGTAGAGCAGTCAGCAAACTGTCAACTCCAAGGAAGATGTCCGATGAACTCCTCAGGAAACGAACCAGCAACTTCAACGAATTCCTCAGGAAATGAACTGGTATCTTCGACGAACGTGTTCGATGAACTCCTCAGGAAATGAACTGGCAACTTCGACGAACTCCTCAGGAAATGCTTCACTGGGCAGCTGAAGGAGAAGTGAAGGTCCTCTAACTGTCTCGCTTATAAGTCTTCGACTGATTAATTGGATTAAATCCAGCCAATTGCAGTCTCCCATTGTGGAAGACATGCCCCTTGGTGAGTCATCAGTCACAGCTGCAGTCAACTGACTGATGATTTAATAAACCAGCCTGTTGGTTTATTAACCAGCCACAAACATCCTCACAGCAATTGTTAGGCCAGTGTTTGCTTGACCAGACAGCTGAGTATTATCACCTGGCCAAGTTGACACACGAACCTAACCATCACAGTCCCCTTGAAGGAATGGGGGGTAAACGTGAAACAATTAAATTTCCCCATGTACGGAGTTCCTGATATTCCCTCAAGCATTAAGGACTCCCAATTTAATAAGCCAAGCCGTCAATCTTGAGGCTTGCCCTTATGAAACTGATTTCTACAAAGGAGAAGCTAAGCCCACTTATAATTATGCTTAAAAGTCACCCCAGAGCACTTCTTTTGTTGCTCAGATGTGGCCTCTTTCTCTAAACCAACTCTGAAAATAAACACAGTACCCTCCCCACTATGTGAGACATGACTCCCAGGGGTATAAGTCTCCCTGACAATTTGGGATGTGAGCCTGGCCCTGGCGTAGTAGGATTGATAATGCCTTCTTGACCAAAAGGGGGAAGAGAAATGACACAAAATAAAGTTTCAGTGGCTAAGAGATTTCAAATAGAGTCGAGAGGTTATTCCAGAGGTTATTCTTATACATTATGTAGACATTTCTTTTTTTTTAATTCATTTTATTGAGATATATTCACATACCATGCAGTCATACAAAACAAAGCATACATTCAAATGTTCACAGTACCATTACGTACTTGTGCATTCATCACCAAAATTAATCCCTGACACCTTCATTAGCACACACACCAAAATAACAAGAATAATAATTAAAGTGAAAAAGAGCAATTAAAGTAAAAAAGAACACTGGGTGCCTTTGTTTGTTGTTTGTTTTTTTCCTTCCCGCATTTTTCTTCTCATCCATCCATAAACTAGACAAAGGGAAGTGTGGTCCATATGGCTTTCCCAATCACATTTTCACCCCTCATAAGCTACATTTTTATACAATCGTCTTCAAGATTCATGGGTTCTGGGCTGTAGTTTGATAGTTTCAGGTATTTACTGCTAGCTACTCCAATTCACTAGAACTTAAAAAGGGTTGCCTATATTGTGTGCCTAAGAGTGCCCACCAGAGTGAACTCTCAGTTCCTTTTGGAATCTCTCTGCCACTGAAGCTTATTTCTTTTCCGTTCACATTCCCCTTTTGGTCAAGAAGATGTTCTCCATCCCACGATGCTGGGTCTACATTCTTCCCTGGGAGTCATATTCCACGTTGCCAGGGAGATTCACTCCCCTGGGTGTCTGATCCCACGTAGCGGGGAGGGCAGTGATTTCACCTCCCAAGTTGGCTTAGCTAGAGAGAGAGGGCCACCTCTGAGCAACAAAGAGGCAATCAGAAAGAGACTCTTAGGTACAATTATAGGGAGGCCTAGCCTCTCCTTTGCAGCAACAGTCTTCCCAAGGGCAAGTCCTGTGGTAGAGGGCTCAACCCATCAAACCACCAGTCCCCTATGTCTGTGACCACATCAGCAACCATTGAGGTGGGGAACCCCGATACCCCTACATTCTCCACCAGGTCCTCAAGGGGGCTCTGCATACTTTTTCATTGTTTTTTTTTTTTTAATTAACTCTTTTTTTAAAAAAATCAACTATATCAAAAAAAATTTTTAAAAACGTACAACAAAAAAATGTTTCAAACAAACCATAACAAGGGAGTAAGAAAAAGACAACTAACCTAAGATAACTACTTTACTTCCAACATGTTCTTACTCTACCCCAAGAAAGTAACCGAATATAACAACATTTCTGTGAACTTGTTCCTACTATACCCATCAGAAATTAACAGAATATAGTCATTCCTGGGCATTCCCAGAATGCTAAATTTACCCACAATAGCTTATCTGTTATTGGGTTATCATTCCCCTGTCCTTAATTGCTCTATAACCAGTTCCCCTACATTATACATTATAAACAATTTGTTTTACATTTTTCAATGTTCACATTAGTGGTAGCATATAATATTTCTCTTTTTGTGCCTGGCTTATTTTGCTCAGCGTTATGTCGTCAAGTTCATCCATGTTGTCATGTTTCATGACATCGTTCCTTCTTACTGCTGCATAGTATTCCATTGTGTGTATATACCACATTTTATTTATCCACTCATCTGTTAAAGGACATTTGGGTTGTTTCCATCTTTTGGCAATTATGAATAATACTGCTATGAACATCGGCTTGCAGATATCTGTTCATGTCACTGCTTTCAGATCTTCCGGGTATATACCGAGAAGTGCAATCGCTGGATCGAAGGGTAACTCTATACCTAGTTTTCTAAGGAAGTGCCAGACTGACTTCCAGAGTGGCTGAACCATTATACAGTCCCACCAACAATGAATAAGAGTTCCAATTTATCCACATCCTCTCCAGCATTTGTAGTTTCCTATTTGTTTGATGGCAGCCATTCTAATTGGTGTGAGATGGTATCTCATTGTGATCTTAATTTGCATCTCTCTAATAGCTAGTGAAGCCGAACATTTTTTCATGTGTTTCTTGGCCATTTGTATTTCCTCTTCAGATAACTGTCTTTACATATCTTTTGCCCATTTTATAATTGGGCTGTCTGTACTACTGTCATTGAGTTGTAGGATTTCTTTATATATGCAAGATATCAGTCTTTTGTCAGATACATGTTTTCCAAAAATTTTTTCCCATTGAGATGGCTGCCTCTTTACCTTTTTGAGAAATTCCTTTGAGGTGCAGAAACTTCTAAGCTTGAGGAGTTCCCATTTATCTATATTTTCTTTTGTTGCTTGTGCTTTGGGTGTAAAGTCTAGGAAGTGGCCTCCTAATACAAGGTCTTGAAGATGTTTCCCTACATTATCTTCTAGGAGTTTTGTGGTACTGCCTTTTATATTGAGATCTTTGATCCACTTTGAGTTAATTTTTGTGTACGGTGTGATGTAGGGGTCCTCTTTCATTCTTTTGGATATGGATATCCAACTCTCCCAGCCCCATTTGTTGAAAAGACTGTTATGTCCCAGTTCAGTGGCTTTGGGGAACTTATCAAAGATCAGTCGGCCATAGATCTGGGGGTCTATCTCTGAATTCTCAATTTGATTCCATTGATCAAAATGTCTATCTTTGTGCCAGTACTATGCTGTTTTGACAACTGTGGCTTTATAATAAGCTTCAAAGTCAGGGAGTATAAGTCCTCCCACTTCGTTTTTCTTTTTTAGAGTGTCTTTAGCAATTTGAGACATCTTCCCTTTCCAAATAAGTTTGACTACTAGCTTTTCCAAGTCTGCAAAGTAGGTTGTTGGAATTTTGATTGGGATTGCATTGAATCTGTAGATGAGTTAGGGTAGAACTGACATCTTAATGACATTTAGCCTCCCTATCCATGAACATGTAATATTTTTCCATCTTTTAAGGTCCCCTTCTATTTCTTTTAGTACAGTTATGTAGTTTTCTTTTACATCTTTGGTTAAGTTAATTCCTAGGTACTTCCTTTTTTTAGTTGCTATTGAAAATGGTATCTTTTTCTTGAGTGTCTCTTCAGTTTGTTCATTTCTAGCATATAGAAACATTACTGACTTATATGCATGAATCTTATATCCCACTACTTTGTTAAATTTGTTTATTAGCTCTAGTAGCTATATCATTGATTTCTCAGGGTTTTCCAGATAAGATCATATCATCTGCAAACAATGACAGTTTTACTTCTTCTTTTCCAATTTGGATGCCTTTTATTTCTTTGTCTTGTTGGACTGCCCGGGCTAGCACCTCCAGCACAATGTTGAATAACAGTGGTGACAGCGGGCATCCTTGTCTTGTTCCTGATCTTAGAGGGAAGGCTTTCAGACTCTCACCATTGAGTACTATGCTGGCTGTGGGTTTTTCACATATGCTCTTTATCATATTGAGGAAGTTTCCTTCAATTCCTACCTTTTGAGGTGTTTTTATCAAAAAGGGATATTGGATTTTGTCAAACGCTTTTTCAGCATCTATTGAGATGATCATTTGATTTTTCTATTTTGATTTGTTAATGTGTTGTAATACATCGATTGATTTTCTTATGTTGAACCATCCTTGCATGCCTGGATGAACCCCACTTGGTCATGGTGTATGATTTTTTTAATGTGTTTTTGGATTCGATTTGCAAGTATTTTGTTGAGGCTTTTTGCATGTATATTCATTAGGGAGATTGGCTGGTAGTTTTCCTTCTTCGTAGCATCTTTGCCTGGTTTTGGTATTAGATTGATGTTAGCTTCATAAAATGAGTTAGGTAGTGTTCCATTTTCTTCGATGTTTTGAAAGAGTTTAAGTAAGATTGGTGTCAGTTCTTTTTGGAAAGTTTGGTAGTATTCCCCTGTGAAGCCATCTGGTCCTGGGCATTTATTTGTGGGAAGCTTTTGGATGACTGATCGGATCTCTGTGCTTGTGATTGGTTGGTTGAAGTCTTCTGTTTCTTCTCTGGTCAGTCTAGGTTGTTCATATGTTTCCAGGAAATTGTCCATTTCCTCTACATTATCCAGTTTGTTGCCATACAGTTGTCCATAGTATCCTCTTATAATTTTTTTAATTTCTTCAGGATCCACAGTAATGTCACCTTTCTCATTATTTTGTTTATATGGGTCTTCTCTGTTTTTGATTTTGTCAGTCTAGCTAGGGGCTTGTCAATCTTGTTGATCTTCTTAAAACCAACTTTTGGTGTTATTTATCCTCTCTATTGTTTTTTTGTTCTCCATGTCATTTATTTCTGCTTTAATCCTTGTTATTTCTTTTCTTCTCCTTGGTTTAGGATTGGTTTGCTGCTCATTTTTTAGCTTCTTCAGTTGATCCATTAGTTCTTTGATTTTGGCTCTTTCTTCCTTTTTAATATATGTGTTTAGTGCTATAAATTTCCCCCTCAGTACCACTTTTGCTGCATCCCATAGGTCTTGGTATGTTGTGTTCTCATTTTCATTCATCTCTATATATTTAGCAATTTCTCCTGCTATTTTTTCTTTAACCCACTGATTGTTTAGGAGCATGTTGTTTAACCTCCAGGTATTTGCGAATTTTCTAAGTCTCTGATGGCTATTGACTTCTAATTGTATTCCATTGTGGTCAGAGAATGTGCCTTGAATAATTTCAATTTTTTAAAATTTATTGAGGCTTGTTTTATGCCCCAGCATATAATCAATTCTGGAGAAAGTTCCTTGAGCACTAGAGAAGAATGTGTATCCTGGTGATTTGGGATGTAATGTTCTAAATATGTGTGTTAAATCAAATTCATTTATCAGATTGTTAAGGTTTTCAATTTCCTTATTGGTCTTCTGTCTGGTTGATCTATCTATAGGAGAGAGTGATGTGTCGAAGTCTCCCACAATTATTGTGGAAACACCCATACTTTGAATACTCTTTCTAGACCTTTACCCATCTCTTCCCCTTCGGGAACACCAATGAGTCTTATATTTGGACATTTTATCTATCATATCCCTGAGATCCATTTTGATTTTTTCAATTTTTTCCCCCATTGTTTCTTCTGTTCTTTCATTTTCCATTCTGTCATCTTCCAGGTCATTGATTCGTTGTTCAACTTCCTCTAGTCTTGTACTATGAGTATCCGGAATCTTTTTAATTTGGTCACCAGTTTCTTTAATTCCCATAAGATCATCTATTTTTTTTTTTATTTACTCTTGCAATTTCTTCTTTATGCTCTTCTAGGGTCTTCTTAATGTCCTTTATATCCTGTGACATACTCTTCATGTCCTTTATATCCTGTGCTGTGGTCTTGTTCATGTTTAGTTCTTTGATTAATTGCTCCAAGTACTGTGTCTCCTCTGATCTTTTGATTTGGGTGCTTGGGCTTGGGTTATCCATCATCATCTGTTTTTTTCATATGCTTTAAAATTTTGTGTTGTTTTTGGCCTCTTGGCATTTGCTTAACTTGATAGGGTTCTTTTAGGATTTGTAGATCGATTATCTCTAATTTGTCAGATCTACAGCTTCATGGAGTACACTTTCTCTATCTAACCACCAGGTGGTGTCCGCGATCCACCTATTCCCCTCAAGCCAGTTCTCCCCAACTTTGTCTTCGTGGTGAGTGGGGGTGTGAGTCTTGTGGGGTCCAATTGGTGTACCAAGCTTGCGTGTGTAGTTGGTGTTGCCTGCCCTGTATATGGGGCATGTCTGGGCGGTCAGGGAGAGGGTGGCTCTAACATTCAAATCTCCTTGGTGCTGCTGGAGATTTAAAGTTGCTCCAATAGTCTAATCCTTCAGTTCAGTCCCGCCACAGTTTGTCTCTGCCACTGAACCACAACTCCTCGGTATCAGCGTATGGCCCCTGAGACTTTCGAGTGGGTCCCTCTTCCAGGCTGTGCACCCCCAAGTCCTCTGTTGAGGGATGTGTGTGCTATGTCACAGGTGAGCGCCATCCCCCCAGGGCGGTTCTGGGCTGCAGGGTTGTGTAGGGACGTTCCCAGTCTGCTGAAAGGATGGTTGAATGGGGCATGTTAATTCACACTTCTCTGCCCTCCCAACTCTGGGACAATCAGCTGAGGGTACAGGAAAGGCTAATGTCCATGCCCGATTTTGTGGTGTGTGCGTGTGTTGTTGGAAACACTTCCCATCACACTGGGTTGTCTGGGGCAGCTCTGGGCTTTGGAGCGCGTGCCTGGCAGGAGTGTTCCCTGCCCACCGGGAACATGGCTGTGAAGGGACACACCCCTTTTCTTGGGAAGTTGTGGTATTTAGTGAATTTTCTCAGCCACTGGACTTATTGCCTTGTGTCTCACAGCTCTCTTAGTTCTGCTCTTGTTTTGACTTGCCCAAATTGCAAGTCTTTGAGGCTTTCTGTATTGGGCTTCTTGGAGTAATTGTTTTAGAAAAAGAGAAAAAGATTTAAAAAAAAGGGAAGGGCCCTCCTTGCAGATCTAATGGGCTATTGAAACGCAAAAAGACAAGGAGATTAGGGCCATTAAGGAACAATCCAGGGAGCAGAGAAACTGGTTTTTCAGACAAAGAAACTCACCTTCTGGATTTGTATATGAGCCTGACTCTGCCTGAGCTCTGCCCTTCCCCGTTCTATGTTCACCAGAACTCCAAAAAATCTCTGCTTTTATTTTTGGGTTTTCCTTGCTGTTTCTGCTATCCCTATCTCCTCTCTGCCGGGCTGGCTGCTCCTGGATTCTCCAGTGTCTGGTCTCAGTCTATCTATGCTTGGAGTTTGGCTCAGTAGAATGAGTTTCTGATAAGGGCCACAACTGCAGTTCTCCCTCCTCATTCCCAGCACTGATGGCCCCTCCTCCCACGGGACTGAGCCTGGCAGAGAGGGGCATGGATCCCCCAGCCATGAAACCTTACAGATTTCACCGATCTCAGCTGTTCCACGTGTTCATGAGTGTTGTATGAAGTTTGCCCAAAGTCAGATTGCTCTGCAGTATCTGGTCCACGCAGTTCCTGGCTTTCTACCTACTGCCCTGGAGGAGTAATGAGAAGGAGGCCATTTTGAAGCATCAGGAGCTGGGTGGAAAAGCAGCTGCTCTAGGCATTTCTTTTTAATTTCTAGTGTATTAGAATAGCTAGAAGGAAATATCTAAAACTGTTGAACTGTAATCCAGTAGCTTTGATCCTTGACAATGATTATATAACTATTTGGCCTTTTTCATGTGACCACGTGGTTGTGAAAATCTTGTGATTGACACTCTATCTAGTGTATGGGCAGATGAGTAATAAAGACAAAAATAAAAGGAGAGAATATGGGGAGTGGGATGTTTTGGGTGTTCTTTTTTAGTGTTTTGAGTAATGAAAATGTTCTAAAATTGATTGTGGTGATGAATGCACAAATAAATGATGATAGTGTGAGCCACTGATTGTATGCTTTGGATGGATTATATGGTGTGTGAATATATCTCAATAAAATTGCATTAAAATGAGCCTGACTCATTTCAAATATCTTGTCTTCCAGTTCACTGATCATTTCTTCTGCCAGCTCCAGTCTGGTCTTGAAACCCTCCTAGGCATTTTCCTTTTCAGTTATTAAGGTTTTCAACTCCAGTAGTTCTGCTTGGTTCCTTTTTAAAATTTCTCTTTACTAAGGATCTCATATTTCTCATTCATTGTTTTCTTGATATCCTTTAGTTCTTTCTCTGTATTTTCCTTCATCTCCCTGGGCATTTTTAAGGTAATTTTTAAAAGGCATTGTCTGGTGTGTTCACATTCTAGTCTTCTCCATTGGTGTTTTGGACTTTTATCCTCTTTTGGATGGGCCATCATTTCCTCTTTCTTTGTCTTATACTCTTTTGTTGCACACTGTACATTTTAATATTTTAAAATGTTAGCTCTGTGACTTATTCTCTGAGATGTCAGTTTCTTGATTTTGTAGCCAGTTGGTGATAAGACAGAGATTTTCTTGAGCATCAGCCCTCCTATCAGGAAGGTCTGCCCAAGGCAATACAGCATGCAGGGTTTTCCCTGTCTTTTTTGGGCCTCTGTCTTATCCTGGGTTTTTACTTTTTAGCTGTTTTGGAATTCCCCTATTTACAGGAGTTTGTCCCTCTCTTTTTCCAAGGAGACAGACCTCTCTCTCCTGTGTGTTTGAAATTGGCAAGACCTTCTCCCATACTGTCCACTTTTATAGTTTTTATTCTCCTTTTGTTGTCTCAAGCTGCTTTTAACTGGAGGGCAAATTCTGGGAGGAGGGTACACTGGAGAGGACTTTCCCAAGTCAGTCTTTCCCAGCCAAAACATGGCCAGGGACCCATTAATGAGGCACAGACTGGCTCCAGTGCCCTGGAGAAGGGATCAGGAATGGCACTAAGAGCTTCTCTGATGGCTCCCCGCACCTGAGCTTTCCTGGCCTACCCAGCAAATGCAGCCCTTCAATTTACTGTCCCCCTCCCCACCAGCCCTGAGGAAGTGCAGCATCTTTAAATCTCCACCACTACCACCTTTGTCTGGGTGGGTTGAAATAATGGCTGCTCTCAGAATTGGGCCCCCAGTGATCCAAATTTGCTAATTAGAAGCTGTGATCAGTGACCATCTGTGCTCAGCCCTGGTCTTGGGGAAGAGGATTTTTATGTTGTTTTTTGTCACCTGTGAGCTAGCCAGGGGCTGGATCCAGTGGTGCCCTGCCATGACAGTAGAGGATGGTTGCTGGTAGCTGCCACATGGAGAAAGCAATTTACTGTTTTTTTACTGTAATTTATCAACCTTTTCCTCCCTCTCTTCCCGGGATGCTGTAGTTTTCTTCTGGCCTCTGGAGTTTCAAAATTGTTCTCAGATGGTTCCTGACTGTTTAATAGTTGTTTTAGTGGAAGGACCAAGTTGTGGAGCTCCCTACTCTGCCATCTTCCTACAATCTTCTCCTACCCTTTCATTTTACAGATGAAGAACGCGAGGACCAGAAAGGTAAAATGATCTGGTCAGATTCATATTACCAAGAAGTAGGAGAGCAAAGGATTGAACCAGGACTCCTGCTCATAGACTGAGGTCTTATTTTCCTGTTTTGTTTAAAAAAAAACAGGAAAAAATTGCAACAATTTAATTTCCTACTATCTTTTCATTCAAAACTATTTGATATTTCAACACATTATAGATTCAGTTAGTGGACTCCTCTCAGAAGCAAACTGCTATTTAAATCAAATTTTCTTTAGAAAATTTCATCACTAAATCCAAACATTCAATTTCATTATAAGTCTTCAGAATAACATGGAACTCCTCACAAATATTTCAGGATACCTGTTTACATTTTAAAATTCTTACAGGGAAGCAAAACAATTCCTGGCTTTTCTACTGAAGGGAAAGGCCATATGCAATAGGCAGAGGATGTAATGGTAGCCAGTTAGGTTGGGAGGAGAATGGCCACTCCATCATCAGCAGAGAGTCTTGGTTCAATGTTCAGATCCATAATTTGGGCAACTCAAATTACTCACTTATCTCATTAATCTACTCTTTTAATTATGCTCTCCCCATTCCTGATTCACTGTCACAATTTTTGGTAAATCTTTCTCAGAGTTACCAGGCTCAGAAAAAGTGAAATACTATAACCATCCTATCCTTGGCTCTCTTATTTTGGCTCCAGATTTTCTCTGAAATGCCCCTAGGCTTAGAAGAGAGATTATTAGATTCTTAAAACTGAAATAGTCTTCAGCAATTCCTAGAATGGCATAAGAATTAATTAATATAATCACACATTTCTGCACTAATAACTAATCTAAGGGAAACTTGAGGGAGAAGAGAGTAAGTTGAAAAAGTAAAATAACACAGAAACTGATTCTTACAAATTGGTAGTGAATTTATCTTCCCCTCTGGATTAGTCTAAAATGATTTTATTTATTTCGTCATATAGATGACATCAAAATGTATCTTTTTCTTTTTTTATTATCCTGTTTTTTTAATCTTCTAAAACCTTCCTCTTTTTATTCTACTAAGATCTTTCTTCCTAATTTAGTCCTATGCTACAAATTATCTTTTTCTCTCTCTATTATTTTTCATCCTTTTGGTTTTCTTCCTTTACCTACTCTGTTCCACTGTATTCCTGGTATCACTTCAATTTCCTTTTCCTCATAATATTCAAGATGTCTAAGACAGGTAATATGGTTAGGACAGATACACTGATATAATTTTATTGAGGCCATATTTTTATTTGTGCTTCGTAGTACTACCTAGCATTATATCTATTCATAAATATTCATTTTATTATTATCATGGTGGCATCTATCTTCTCTCAGGAGTGGTATTAAAATTACAAATAAATTCTCGGGTTCTTTAGGAATCTTGAGTTATATGAATGTTAATTAATAATAACAAAGACAAAATTTTCCCAAATTGAGAAAACTTTCCCTAATGAATTGCTGTAGAAATGAAAAACAAACAAACAAACAAACAAACAAATGCCCATCTTCAAACTCTTCAGGGTTTTCATGGATATAAAATAATAAGAGCTACCATTTACTGAGGATTTACTGTGTGCTAACCACTTCCTTGAGTACTTACAAATGTGTGTACCAGTTTGCATACATATTGTGCCCCTCAGAAAAAGCCATGCTCTTTGATGCAATTTTGTGGGGGCAGACGTATTAGTGTTGATTAAGTTGGAACCTTTGGATTAGGTTGTTTCCATGGAGATGTAACCGACCCAACTGTAGGTGATAACTCTGATAAAATAATTTCCATGGAGGCATTGCCCTGCCCATTCAGCATGGGCCTTGATTAGATTACTAGAGTCCTATAAAAGAGCTCAGACAGAAGGAGCTCGCTGCTGCAGCTGAGAGACACATTTTGAAGACGACTGTAGGAAGCTGACACTGACATTTTGGAGAACACATTTTGAAACTCAACCTGGGAGCAAGAGGATGCCAGTCACGTGCCTTCTGAGCTAACAGAGGTTTTCCGGAACCAATAGTGAAGGTACCCGATTGCTGATGTCTTACCTTGGACACTTAATGGTCTTAAGACTGTAACTGTGAAACCAAATAAACTTTTTTATAAAAGCCAGTCCATTTCTGGAATTTTGCTTAATGGCAGCATTAGCAAACTGGGACAATGTGTTATCTGATGGAGTGGGAAAATTTTTACAGATGAGGAAACAGAAGCTGAGAGAAGTTAGTATTTCTGAGGTCACACAGTTAGTGGGAAGAAGACCTGGGGCTTTGATCCAGGTTGTTCCAATGACAAAGTCAGAGCACTTAACCATTATCCCAACCTACAATTTAGTGCTTTCTAATAAAGCACTAAACCCCAGGCCCACATGCTTTATATGCCTCTCAATACTGTTTCTCAGTATTGGTAGAATACTGAAAGGTAGAAATTTGCCACTGGATTCCTACCACTTATTTGATCGCAGAGTAGTATATATTTTGGGGTCAGTCAGTTCCATTTCTTTTCCTTCTGCCATTCATGCTTTCCAAATTCCATTCTGAGTCTAGATCCCACCACCCCATCTTTGCCTGAAGTGCTCCTCTCCCATCACTCTCCATTCTGTCTCTCCAACTGAGACACTCTCTTCAAGGGAAAGCTTAAAGACCACACTGCCCACAGTGGCAGAGAGATTCCAAAAGGAGCCGAGAGGTCACTCTGGTGGGCACTCTTATGCACACTTTAGACAACCCTTTTTAGGTTCTAAAGAATTGGGGTAGCTGGTGGTGGATACCTGAAACTATCAAACTACAACCCAGAACCCATGAATCTCGAAGACAGTTGTATAAAAATGTAGCTTATGAGGGGTGACAATGGGATTGGGAAAGCCATAAGGACCAAACACCACTTTGTCTAGTTTATGGATGGATGTGTAGAAAAGTAGGGGAGGGAAACAGACAGACAAAGGTACCCAGTGTTCTTTTTTACTTCAATTGCTCTTTTTCACTCTAATTATTATTCTTGTTATTTTTGTGTGTGTGCTAATGAAGGTGTCAGGGATTGATTTAGGTGATGAATGTACAACTATGTAATGGTACTGTAAACAATCGAAAGTACAATTTGTTTTGTATGACTGCGTGGTATGTGAATATATCTCAATAAAATGATGATTTAAAAAAAAAAAAAAAAAAAAAAAAAAAAAAAAAAAAAAAAAAAAAAGACCACACTGCCCAGTAGAGGTTTCTGATGAACCATTCTGTATGCTGCCTCTCCTTCAAGACTTACTTATAATCTGAACCCATGCTTGTCCTTTTTCGTGTGTGTGTGTGTGGTTATCCTGTTTCACCTAAGCCACCTACTCCTTGAACAAATAGTTATTATAGTATTATTGAGATTCTTTTGGTAGTTTTGGTAAAGGTATTTATGATTATTAAAAATAAACTGAAGTGAGGGCTCCCCCAATCATGATGGTGGAGTGAGACACTTCAGGACTCCATACTCCTACAGAAACTTTGAACAACCAGAAAGAATTTGCAGAAACATCTTTCTCAAAGCCCCAGAAAACAGTTCAAGGACTGCAGTAACAGGGTGAGCACCAAACCAAGAAAGATTAAAAAGCAGTAGGATTTCTGGCACCCTGACTGGCCCTTTCCCCATCCCCTCACCAGCTCTGCAGGGACCTGACCCACACTTCCAGTGCTGATCCCTGGTCCCAATTATAGAGGGAGCAGGGTAACACATGTGCATACTGGGAACATGTATGTCTGTCCCAGTCTGTCTGGTGGCTCAAAGGACTCACTGTTCCAGAATTTGCCCTGTGTGTAGAAGGCAGCTCACCAAGTTCTCCTACAGAACACTATGGGAGAGCAGTCAAGTCATGCTGCCTGGGGTAAGGGATTGCTGGCTGTAGGACATACTGTGTAGTGACTGGGACTGAGAGGAAACTGCTTCTTAGAGAAGAGGCTACATCTGGAATCTTGTAAATGAGGAAATCCCCAGGGCTCCATGTGCATGCCCAGGACAAGATGCATACACAGAAAGGATTGGGGAGGTCCTTATGTTGGCCTGGTGCTATTCAGTTATTCTCTAAACTCATTGTATGGATAAGTCCTGAAGGACAGCACTTACACAGATCAATGTGCAAAGAGTGGGAAAGGTATTTTCTTCCTTTCCTTCTTATTTTTTGTTTTGCTTTGTTTGTTTGTTAGTGCCTGGCAATCAAGAAGAGCTCTATCATAACACTAGTTGTATATAAGCTTAAGGAACAGAAATCTCATGGTCTAAATTCCAGTGATAGTACATTAAAATATGAAAATGTCCAGGTTTCAGCAAAAGGTTACAAAACATACAAGGAAACAGGAAGTGATGGCCCAGGTAAAGGAGAATATTAAAGCTTCGGAAATCATCAGTGAGGAAGACCACACCTGGGACATGCCAGACAAAGCCTTTTTAAAAGTGGTCTGAACATGCTTAAAGAGCTAAAGGAAAACATGGACAAAAAACTAAAGGAAATTGGGAAAACAACAGATAGACACAAAGATAATATCAATAGAGAGATGGAAATTATGTAAAGGAACCAAACAGAGCTGAAGACTACCGTAAACAAATTAAAAATTCCCAAGAGGGGTTCAACAGCAGATTGGAGCTTCAGTGAACCTGAAGATAAGACCATTGAAATAATTTAGTCTGAGGAGCATAAAGAGGAAAGAATGAAGAAAAGTGAATAGAGCCTGAGGGACATGTAGGACACTATCAAGCAAACCAATATACTCATTGTGGGAGTTCCAGGAGGAGAAGAAAGGGACAAAGGGGCAGAGGGAATATTCAAAGAAATAATGACTGAAAACTTCCCAATTAATGATATGACTATACACATACAAGGTGCTCAACAAATTCAAATCAGGATAAACCCAAATAGAGTCATATCAGAGCACACTAAAATGAAACTGTCAAATGCCCAAGATAAAGAGAGAATTCTGAAAGCTGCAAGACAGAAGCAACGTGTCACATACAAGGGAGCTTCAAAATGATTAAACGTCAATTTCTTATCGGAAACTGTGGAGACAAGAAGGCAGTGAGAGGGCATATTTAAAGTGCTGAAAACAAAAAATTGCCAACCATGAATTCTATATCTGGAAAAACTGTCTATCAAATATGAGGGAAGAATTAAGACATCCCAGACAAACAAAAGCTGAGGGGGTTTGTCATCTCAAGACCAACCTTACGAGAGATGCATGCTAAAGAGTTCTTCAGGTTGAAAGGAAAGGATGATACATTATAGATTAAAGCTACATGAAGAAATAAAGGTCTCCAGTGAGGGTAATGACATGGGTAAATACAAACGCCAGTACTATTGTATTTTTGGTTCAAAGCTCCACTGTTTACTACCCACAGGATCAAAAAGGCAAATTCATAAAATGTAATGATAAATCACTGGTTTTGGATTCATAATGTATAAACATGTAATTTCTGACAAGAACCACATAAAGGTGGGGGGACAGAGGTACAGGAATATAATTTGTGTATACTATTGAAGTTAAGTTGGTATTAAAGTAAATGAGATTGTTAAAGATTTAGGATGATAGTTAAGTCCCATGGAAACTACAAAGAAAATACTAGAGAATACACAAGCTTATAGAAACAGAAATTAGAGTACAGGTTGCTAGGGGCAGTGGGGGTAGGAAGAATGGGAAGTTAATGCATAATTTGTGTAGGGTTTCTGTTTGGGGAGATGAAAAAGTTTTAGTAATGAAAGGGAGTAATGTGATTAATCCCACTGAATGGTATACTTTGGGGTGGTTGATATGGGAAAGTTTATATTCTATATATATTCCCAAAATTTAAAAAAAGAAAGAAAGAAAGAGCAACTATAGAGGCAATGACAATTAAATGTAACACATGATCCTGGATGGGATCTAGCTCAGGAGGAGAAAAGGCTCAAAGGGACATTATTAGGATATATGAAAAATTGGTATATAGATTGCAAGCTTTATATCAACATTAAATTTCTTGAACTTGATAACTCCCCTTAAGGTGGATACATAAATGAATATCATTGTTCTTAGGAAATGTACATGGCAGTATTAAGTGTTCAAGGAGCATGATATATACAACCCTTACTCAAGTGTTCAGAATATGGATAGATAGATAGATAAAGATACAGAAAATGTGGCAAAACATTAAAATTGGCGGATCTGGTTTTCTGGTGGGTAGAGGTATGTTGGAATTCTTTGTTTGGGATTTGTATTATATTTGTAACTGTCTTGTAAGTTTGAAAATATTTCAAAAGAAAAAGTTTTAAAAAGAAAAAATACAGTTAAGTACAAAATTTGTTTTTTAAAAAAGTGGATTGAACTTTGAAGAGAAAGTCAATGTAAATAATAGTTTTTTCAGCAAACCAATTAGCTATTGCATCAGACAGACAATTGGACTAAGTGGCTTTTGAGGTACCTTTTGGGCCTAGGATTCCATCGAGACTTCTAGTACCAACTGAATGGCAGAAAGCAGTGGGACTGCAGTTGGACCAAGGAGGATGAGTTCAAGGGACAATGAGACACGTAATGAGAGCCAAAGCTTGAGATATAAAACAAAGAAGGGACAGAAAGGCAAAGCAATATCTACATTTTAGTCAAAATAGCCAAACTCACATGAAACACACAGCATCAAATCTCCAGATACAGAACATTCAAAATAATTTTCTTTTAAAACAAGGTAACATCAGGATTTTATGTTCCTGTAAGACCCAGGAACACATGCATTTCAGAACTATGAATCTTGTGAGGTTTTTGTTTGGTTTGCAGATTAAGAGGTTATTTTTTCATTTGTTTGGCATTTGTGTGTGTGTATGTGTGTGCGTTTTGTTTTGTAGTTTTTCATTTGTTTGTTTTTGCTTATTATTTCTCTAGGGGAATTGGAAAATAAAAATCTTGTTGTTAGCAATATGGTGGTATGGTATTAACAGTAGCACCAGCACAAGAAGTCACAGAGGCATGCCACTGACTCCACAAACACTGACGATAGAGTGGAAGAAGGAACTAACTCACACGATAATTGGAAGGAAAAGGAAGCCCAAGAGGAGGAAAGGTAGGAATTAATTATTAGAAAAGCAGAGTGTCAAGATGGAGAAAATGCACTCCACTCTCTTTCTCCCACTGAATTCAACTAAAAATTCTGGACAGAATGACACAGAGCAGCTATCTGAAGACTGAAAAGTAAACGGTAGTGGCAAATGGAGGAAGGAAACCAAAACCTGAAATACCATAAACTGGTGGTGGTTTCCTGTTTTTCCTCATGTGTACTGGCTTGAACTCAAAAACAGCCTGAAACCCGGAAATGCACAATGGGTGTGGGCAGAAAGTGCTCCAGGAGGAATTCTCTATTTCTGGAGTGGGAAAGGGAGCCCCTATGGGTGTGACACAAATTCCCTGGTTTTTTATTTGTTTGTTTTGTTTTTTTCTTTTTTCCATTCTCTCCTGCACGAAGCCCCACGCAATTCTGTGACAGCAGAAGCAGCCAGGCAGTTGCCTAAAACTATTCCTTATGAATAGTTTAAAGGAACTACAGTCCTGAGAGTGTAGGAGAAACCTCTGTTGCTTTTGTTCTTTCTATATTCTCTCACTGTTTGGCCCCAAATGCAGACACAGTGTATGACGTGCATAGCTGAGCAAGGAATCTAAAGTTCTTGATTTCTCACCAGAGAAACAAGAAGAGGATATGCCAGGAGCCTGAAACTGTCAAGGAGATCATGTAAATAACAGACCTCAAGAAAATAATGCCATAAATTGTTTGTGAACTCCTCACTCACCCCCAAGTTGCATACTCATGAATCTGACCACAAACAGCATTACTAAAGGGTTTGATAACTGAACTAGAGGGTAGATCACTACCCAGGTCCAAGACTGGCCACTTGGGGGCACACACCTAGGACAGATCAGAATAGCACTGCAAAGGCTATGAAAACTGATCTCACACAGCTGCTCTAAAACAAATACAAAAGGAAGTTCTTCACAAGGAAATAAAATGATACCAGAGAGAAACCCAGAACTTCAGAAATGAAGAACTGGTGAATAATAGACTATTTTTCTCCTCTTAAGTTATTTAAAATATGTAAGACAGTTGAAAGCAAAAAATTATAACTGTCTGATGCTGCTAGAACTCTGCCATTACCTCATCAATACCTCAGATCTGGGCACACTTTTAACTCAGTATAAGAGTGATACTATACGACTTCTGAGGCTGGGTCATTAGAGGTGATGCAGCTTCTGTCTTCTACACTGGAAAAGTTTTGAGTCCTAAACAGCCCAATAAAAATCCAAATATCCTGAGGCCATCTTGCTGTGAGGACAACCAAAATAATTCAAAGACCACATGGAGAAACCATGTGGAGAGAAGAGAGAGTGATGCTTAGCCAGCCCCTAGCTATTCCAGCCCTCTCTGCTCCCTGCCCCCAATCTGCTGTTATACCTGCAGCCACTTTCTGACCTCACTAGCTAGCATCAGAGACCCTGAACCCTCATAGATTGTTGAAACATAGAAACCAAAGATACCATAAAGCACTGTTTTTGTTTTTACATTAAGTGGGAAATGGTTTGTTACAGAGCAATTGTAACTGGAACAGGTACATTAGGATTACTGGAAGAAATAAGCAAGGACTGAGAAGACCTGGGAGGGAAAGAACTGAAAATAAAAGTAGTTTTAAAAAGAGCAAATAACATCATATGTCATGAAGATAATGGGTTTCTGATAATGGGTGTATGTGTTCCAGGACTGTGTCAAGATTTGGGATGGGGGGATACCAGTTGGCCTACTCTACTTTGGGAACTTTGGAAAAATAAGTTACCTGGGAATTCTATCTACAGGAAGAAAGTGAAAGATTAAGGTCCCTGGTACACCACAAGTAATACTTCTCCCAAAACAGTGATGAGACAAAAATTGTATCCACTGTGCCCATGTTTTTTTTTAAGCCACCCTAACCACATTGCTTTACCCAATCACAAACAGCCTGGAACTGATTTTTGGCAACTGTACCGAGGATCTCTTTACTATCCTCAATCCCATGCCCCGGACCCATCCCCTATCTATTCTTTAATAGATATACCACAGGGACTAAGATCCCAGGCTCTAGAATGAGACAGCCTAGGTTTGAATTCTGGCTTCCTATATACTAAATATGTGAACTTGAGGACCCAACAATTGGGAAAATCTTTGAAAAAAGCAAAAAATCATGGGATTTAGTTGTCCAGTGTCTAAATACCCAGGAAAAAGAGGACTGGTTAAGAGAATTTTCAATGAGTGAGAGACTTGCAGGAGATAAATATTCAGAAAGTTATAAGCCTCCACAATATGAACTTCATTCTGAACTCAAATGTTAACCTAGAAAAACAAGGGATGAAAAATCTCACTTTCTAGGAAATCAGGAAAACTAAGATAGCTCTCCACATGCACTGGAAGAAAATGAGGAAATTATACAGAATCTGTGTATCAGATTACCTTTGCATATAAGGTGTGCATACTGAGATTTCCCCACATACATTACAATAAAACTTTGTACCTTAATTGCCTGGCTGAGTATGTGATAGGTAGATAACCCAGTATGGATCAGGGTAATGAAGAAAAGACAAGGCAAAACCCACTCTTCAGACAATACTGGCAGAGAAAGAGCAGTTTGGGAGACCTAGGGGTAGCCTGGACCAGTTTCATCAAAGATACAAGGCCTCAATTCACAGGTAACTTGTTAGTCCCCTTCCTCACTTTATGTTGCCAGGCCTGGGCTATGTAGTACACAAGCAACCCTAGAGCCAGTTAAATCTCTAAAATCCAGGAGACGCTACTCAAGCACACCAGACAAGATGAATATTATTTAGACATGCTTTCACTCAAAACTGAGTTTGTTTTCTTCACAAAGTGATTTTACAGCGAGTTTTCTGCTTTCCTAAGAGATCTCAAAAACCAAAATTATTTTTTTTCTGCAAGTAACACTTATGCTCAGTCCCCTAGGATCCTGATAAGCAGAAGTCTACGTTACAGGAGTGAAAGCTTTATATTTTAACTATTACTTGGGAAATAATAGGAAATAAAGGCCCATAGAATTCAAATAATTTCCCCTAGTATTAAGGATCAGTTAATGAAAGTAAATTGGGTGACAGCACTAACAATGGGTTTGAAGGGAAGTAGTTGCAATACTGACTGTTTCCAGATGAGACAAAAACTCTCACTTAATTGCCTGAATAAAGAAACCAAGAGTCACGGATGTGCTATTCATTTATACATAAAAGAAAAAGAAGGTCGTTCTAAAACTCTTCTTCTGGCTTACCAAAGAAACCTCAAAAACATTTAATTACATTTCAAAAAGTAGAGATGTGAGTTTTACCAAGGCATCAAATTATTGGGTAAAATAACCAATCAGAATTGCAGGCTGTTGGACGTTATAGAGAACTTTTCAATTGTTTTAGGGAACTACAATCTCTCCTTTAAGTCTGGCTGCCTTTAAAAAACTCCTTTCTACAAATATCTTTCAAAGGGAGTTTTATAATAACAGAAAACGGAACATGATTATATATTTTTATGAGTTTCCAAACGAAACAGAAAAGTAAGATTGGTACTTTTGTGAACATCCTCAATTCACCCCTTTATCAGAAATACCTTTACGCTGCTGAATGGTGTCTGCTTCTCTGTAATTGTAGAGGGAAGAAGAAATACCAGTTCCTCTCCATCCTGAGATTTCTCAGAGGCAGTTAGAAAGAAAGGGGCAACTTGAGAAGCCTAAAACTTACTAAAGAAAAGTGTTTGTCTTTAACCCTTTAGTGGTAAGTGATAAAGACCCAGTTGGACTACATTAAGAAAAGGCAAAGAAATGAAGTTGTCTCAGAATGCAAGGGCAGACATTCAGCAGGACCTCAGCAATCAATTGGAACCAGGGCTGAGTTAAAAGAAAAATTTTTCAAGCAATATAGGATCTTACAACTTTGAAAATCAGTCAGCATCCCATACAGAAAGTAAAAGGAAATTCCACAGAAGGGTGGAAAGGAGAAGCTCATATATGAAGCAAGTTAGGAAAGTTTTGATTGGCTGACATTAAGTTTTCATTTTACTTGGGGGGTGGGGGGGTCTGACAAAGTAGAGAGCAAGTGGTTGCTTAGGAATGCGGAAATTAGTTGGGCATATGAAAGAGGAAGTTAGCTAGCGGTAATTGATAAAGATCTGGCTGCATTTAAATTTGATCTTCTGGGCCAGTTGGGAATGTACAGGAAATAAAATCTTGCCTTGGTGCTTAGCATAGGTGCCTACCAGATTTTATTTATTGGCCGGGAGCATCACAGGGAAATCAGGAGGGGCTCTCAATCCTGGGTTTCTGCTTCCCCTCCAAGTCTCTCTCATTCTTTCTCTGTACACTGGCTGTCTCTGTTTTCCAGTCCATGGGGCAGAAAATATCCATCCTCAACAGCTTCTTCCCTAAATTATATCTCCTCTTTTCAAGAGCTGAAATCTTCTAGTCCAGGAAAGGAATCTCTTTGGCCTATCTGGGCAGCCAGGATGAGCATTTACCCCTGAGAGGAGGCAGGGTATCATAATTTACAGACTACATCTTCACATGGATTAGGGAGGTGAGCTCCAAATTCCCAGAAAATAGGGAAAAGGGGCAGTTCTCAGAAAGCTGGAGGACTGGGCACAACAGATATTCTTTAGATGCCTCTCCAAATTATAAGCAAACTCTTACAAAATGATTCTATCCCAGATGACTGCATTTATGCCTTTCATAAGCAAAGTCACTCTCTTCCACCTAAAATATATTGTACTCACCAATATATTTCAGGCTTATTATCAGAGCTTATTTATGATGGTTGGTAGATTCAAGGTAGCACTGACAGTCCCACTCAAATAAATTAGTGTTCCCATTTCAACTGACTCATTTGGAAGAAAGAGGTTCACATGTTAATGTGTAATTCTAATCTCCATGAATTCTCTACTGAAAAATTAAAAGTACATTTTCAAGCTAATAAGCAATAAGAAGTAATGACCTTTTCTAGTTTTAAGCAATGGGGACATCTATTGACTTACACAGGGCATTAGATGCAAAACACTACAATTGTTTACAATAATAGAAAGATAGAAAAGTGGGGAGAGGGAACAAGGGAGAAGGGGCATTTTTCAGTTTAACAATGTTTGGGCATAGATGCTTGAATTTTACCATAATGTCCTATTTTCTTGTACCCGTTTCACAAATATGAAATAAAAGCCATTTAGGAAACAGTCAGTAAAAAGTTTCTGCTGTCTATCCTTTCTATAAGTGGGAGGGATTGAAGTTTCTCACAGGATATAGAAAACTGGGGAGATTTTTGATTGCCCAAGAAAATGCCCATTTATTTATTGTACCAACAAAAATGTATTAAGTACCTGCTATGTGCTGGGCACTTGGCATACAGTGATGAACAAATGAGACAAATTCTCTGTCCTTCCAGAGGTTATTTTTTAATAGGAGAGAGAGGCAATAAACAAATAAACAAAATCATGTCAGCTGGTGATAAGCAATATAAATGAAAATAAAAGCAATATAAAGAGTGAAAAAACTGGTACTTTTCGTGAAGCAGAAAACTGCTTTCTTGATTTTATTTCAAAAGTACACAAGGTCACAAAACTAGAGCAAGTCGTTTTTTAAAACAAATATTTTTTTCTTTCAAATTTCAAAGTCTGCACCATTGAATATTTAAGCCAGAAACTTCAAATAAAAAATAATTTTGAAACTGACACTACCAATCCTCTATTTTACATAGAAGTGTCAAAATATTTTTCTCAGCACCATAAGTGTATTTATCATTAAAACCACAGTTAGGGTCAAAAATATGAGAATCAATGAATTCTGGTTTTCCTAACACTTGTGTCATTAAATACATAAGTAGAGAACACAAAATTCCTCCTTGATTGGAGCTTTTAGCTTCCATGACCAAAACCAAACCTAGCTGATAGTTATCATACTTTTAAATTACAAAATAGGGTACTTTGTAAAACTTGACTTTAATTAAAAATAAGAGGCCAGAGGCAGGAATACTTGCTGGTATTGCCATCCATAAAATAAATGATAAGCCTTGTTTAAAGAGGCTCAGACAGAACCATGATTCACAAATTTATTTATTATTCTTCCCTGCTGCTATAGCAATTATAAATGGAAGTTGCACCAAATTATGGACTATTTTAGTGTCAAAATAGGCAAACAAGTAATAAATAATATTGTAGAATGTGTTGCCTTTATTACAGGAATATCTAAAGGCTTTTGAAATATTAAAACTTACACCACTAAACAGAACTATTATAAAGATATATGTACATATATATGTATGTATGTATATTATAAAGATATATGTACATATATAATACATAACATCACAAGTCACTAAAAAGTTAAAATCTTGCTAACATTTTCCACAAAATACTTCTTAAGTGACACACCAAAGCATTTACCAATAAAATAGACTTTTTCTGTTCATGCTGTCATCTGAAAGTTCTAAACACTGTCAAGACAAAAAGTAGTTAGAAAAACCTTTAAACATTCACATAACTTCAAATTTACATGCCACACACACAAAAAAAGACACTAAAAATAGGTATTTTAAGAAGCTCTGTAATACAGAATTTGATTTCCAACTTCCTGTAATGGATTCATTTTATATTAATCAAAATGTTAACTTGCCTTTTTGTGTCTGGCTTATTTCACTCCACATGATATCTTCAAGGTTTATCCATGTTGTTGCACTTATCAGAACTTCATTCCTTTTTAAGGCTGAATAAAAGGACAAATATTATATTATCTCACTGCTAGGAAATAATTATAATAAGCATATTCATAGAATCAGAAACTAGAATACAGTTTACCAGGGGCCGGGATAGGGTAGGGAATGGAGAGTTAATGCTTAAATTATACAGAAGTTCTATTTGGGTTGATCGTGACATTTTGACAACAGATGGTGATGATGGTAGCTCAACATTGTGAATGTTATTAACAGCAATGGATTACATATGTGAATGTGGTTAAAAGGGGAAATTTTAGGTCATATATGTTACCAGAATAAAACTTAGAAGAAAAAGCATCGGACTCTACAACACAGTGAATGCTGTTGTAAACAATGGACTATAATTAATAGTACAATTATAAAAATGTTCTTACATTAATTACAACAAATGTACCACACTAATGCAAAGTAGTAATAATAGGGTGGTAAAAAAAAATGGTAGAGTCAATTCTAGTAAGTTAAGAAACTGCTCACATTGACCAACTGTGGGTCCACTTACAATTTCTCATTTCACCATTTGCTAACCGTAAAATTTATTCCCTAAATATCAGAGCTTCCAAGTCAACATCTGGTGGACTCGAAATCAATGAAAATTAAACTCAAATTTTACAAAACTTAAAAAATAAATAAATAATCTATATGGAAAATGGTTTAAGCTTCTTCATTTATCCTCACCCTAAGACCCAGGTAGGCTGTGTTTTCATTGTAACAGTTCCATGGCAGACAGACCAAATTTAAAGTTATTTGTCTGGATTAATTGGTCAGTGTGATCAATGAGAGATTTTGTTGTTATTGTTGTTTGCTTTCCTGTTAACAGAGGGAAATTTATTAAGATTAACAATAAGTGAAAGAATATCTGTAAACTATTCCGTATTCAAAACGTATAACCACATACTCCACGGTATCACTTCTTTTTAGGTTATCCTATGTAACTTAAAAAGATAGTGTCACATCTCTTGGATCTAAAGTGGTATCAAATGACTTTGCTTTGAAGAAGCAATGCCATCCTTGACTGATGTTGTTTAACTGTCTAATGGAAATGTTTTAATTATAATTTTTTTGTTGAACTACTTGATGATTACTAATATTAATTCCAGAATAAATATCTGATCTCCGATTGAATTGAAATTAGTGAGAATTATGTGGGAAGTTATCAGTGATATTATTTGACCTTTGGGAAAACTGAAATTTACAGTGAGAATAGCTAGAGACATGGGCCTGAAATTAAATTCTTTCCTCTAAACTTAATCACACTAATAGGTCTCTTCAGGGTACACAGTGCTTTTTTTGAGCGAGTTCATTTCTCAAATTATGGTTGGTACTGATCTAAACAAAAGCCCTTCTGGAAGAGATTCTGATTTCCTTATAGCCAAGTACTAGATAAATATAAAGGCTAAGAGAAGGACGGTCTTGCACTTATCTACCTTTTGTAGTAATTTCTATTTAGATTGATAGCATAATCTTCATTCATATGAAAATTAGGAATAGGAAGGACAAAAACTTTCTTATTAAAGTTTGTGTCCTGTTATTTATTTATACTTCTAATATCTTATACATAAATTTTATTTGTATAAAAACAGGCCAGACACCTGACATTCAAAAATAGCTACTGCTTCAAAATCAGAAGCCATGAACATAGAGTGTTGGGGGTGTTGAAATTTTTAAATCTTTATGAATAACACTGTGATGGTTAAGTTCATGTGCCAACTTGGACACGTTATGGTGTCTAGTTGTTTGGTCAAGCAAGCACTGGAATGACTGTTACTGTGAGGAAATTTCACGGACTTAAATCATCAGTAAGTTGATTGCATTTAAGGCTATTACATCTACAATCAACTTAAGACACTGCCTTCAACAACGAAAGAAGTCTCATCCAATCAGCTGAAGGCCTTAAAAAGAGAACTGATGATTTCAGCAGTCAGAAGAGAGAATTTTCATTTCTACTTCAGCCAGCCAGCTTCTCCTGGGGTATTCATCAAAAACGTTCACCCGAGTTCCCAACTTGCAGCCTGCCCTATGGAATTTGTACTTGTGCATTCCCACAGCCAAGAGACAATTCTTATAAAAATCCCATAATAATTACAGGTATCTCTTATTGGTTCTGTTTTCTTAGAGAACTCTGACTAATACAAATAGAATAATTTAAGTTACATCCAAATAAAATAGAGAAGAGGCAAGATTGAAAGTGTGAGGATGGAAAATTTCACAGTGAAGTGTCTTTGGATACAGTACTTTCACCTCGAAGCACCTTTCAGGAGATAGCTAGCTCATAGGCACCAGAAATTCATAGCAAAAATTAAATTACCCAAAGACACAGATGAAAACATTAACACAAATATAAGAGTAATTTTATGTAAGATTAAAAACCTATTTAAAAATGGTTCCAAACAAGTAAAACTATATACTTATCCATTACACAGACATTCAGCTTAAGCTTATAATCAAAAATGTACACAATACTCTGGTTAATTATAAATTCATGCCAACATTAATTTATAATGCAACATTTACCACCACAGCACCAAAAAAGGTGAACAGAAATCTACTCCCTACTAAAACCTAGGGAAAAGGTGTTAGAGATAGTGAAATAATTTACTGCAGACCTTATTTACTATAGAGAAACTGCTGGCTCATTTTACTACATGAACATTCCCTCATAATTTTAAGGGATGTACAATAAATTTACTTTCTTCTACTAAAACATATTTAACATATTTGGCAGTCAGGAGTATTCTTTTCACTCTCCCTTCCTTCTTTCCTTCCTCCCTGTCTCCCTTCTTTCCTTCCTTTCATAAATCACTTCACAAAACTAAGACTCATACTTTTTCAAAGCTCAACTTGATTTTCTGGAGCTTACAAAAGACATGTTGGTCATACAATAGCAACTGTACATTTTCAAAACCAACTGTTAAATACAGAATTGATGGAACAGACATACTCTATTAAAATGTATTTGATCATTCTGAGTATTTGAAGAAAATATCTTCCAGAAACTGCATTCAAAAGGGTGAATTTAGGATTATATGTTTCTAGAACATAAAATATGCAACAACATAAAAAGAAACAACAGTGAAGCAGCATAAGACATGTAAAATTTGGAACCAGTAATAAGAGATTTTCAATCTACAATTGCCAAATAATATATGTTATAATTTTTTATTTTAGAAAAAAATCACCTAAAGTGGATCGCCAGTGTCTAGTTGGTAACAGCCATTCTTTTCAAAGAACCCGGGTCATTGGGTTCAGTGACTGGAGCACAATATGAAATCCCACATCCTTGATCTGGCTGGTCACCCTTCCAAAGACTGCCACCAGCCTCAAGGCTACAGACCACTCATTGACAAAATCCATCCCCACTATTGCACCAATAGTTTCATCTCTGTATGCAGTTGACAGCAAGTTTTCTAAATGAACCTGATACATAGTCCTTTACTTTAGTATATAAAAGAGCTTACTATGTCCCTGTTGCTTGTAGTATTCTATCAATTAAAGATTTAAGAAATCATTTCTTAGACAAGGTTTATGAATTACTGAATGACTCAGAAGTAAAACCAGTAATTTTTAAAACACTGTAGTGTTTTCTATGTTATTACAGATATTCTAAAAGCATTAAAGTTTTCAAAGAAACTACAAAAACAAGAACAAACATGTATGCATATAAGTATTTTTGCCATAAAAGTTTCTTTGCCAGTTTAGGGGCAGGGGATCATATAAATTATGTGAGAAAGGTAGAAATTATAATGTGCCAATGAAATTAAAAAGTTCAAATATTTGGTATGCATGTAAATTTGGTGTGCATGTAAATTTGCCAATTTCTTCAGGTATGATTTCATATTCAAAGGGCTACATCTTAGGTATTAATATTTCAAAACCTATAAAATCAACCTCAAAGATACACCTTTTTTAGAAGTTAAATATACCTCTTTTTTAGAAGTCAAATTTGCCTTCAGTAACTTGAATACCTTTACTATTTCAATGTAACTAAAAACTATATAAAGTAAATTTCTTACAGTTTCTGGTTAACTTTTTGTTTATATATTTTTGGGGCAGGTAACAAAATTTAAAACAGAATAGGCTTTCATATATCCAGTGAAGAAAAGGCATTTGGAAAGCACAGAAGAAAGTTTATGGGGTCTCTATTCTATAGACCCATACTTGCTGTGGAGGCACCGATCCCATTCTACTTGGATGAAGGGCAGCTAACTTAGAGGGTTGAGGGAGTCAGATTCTGAGGAATGCATTCAAAGTCTTTGCTCCATACAGTATTTGGTAACACTGAGTCTCCCATAAGGAGACACAGATCCCAGGGATGAATGATTGCTGCCAATGTAGCTCCTGACAGTGGTTGTTCAACTTTTTGGAGGAGGCACATCTTCCCTGGTATCATGCTGAACTTCCTTTTCATATTTTTTCTTCTCTGCACTTTTTAGGACAGCAAAAGATAAGACCAATGAGCAAGCAAAGTTCCTGTAAAGGCTCCCAGAATTGATTCAGCCTGAAGAGGTGTTATTTCAGCAGAAATCTAAATGAAATGAGGGGAGTCAGCTATGCTAATATTGGGGAGATAATGGGTTTTGCTTAATAGCCAAACAGCAAGCTTCTTAAAAGTCTGCAGGTGCTTTTCTCTACAGAAAAAATCTTAGTTTAGGCAGTGAATGCACTGATTCCTGGCACAGTCCTCTGTCGGTCTTGCTTCATGATCAGTCCCTTTCTTCTCATTGGCCACAAGGCACTGACGACAACTGATTCTCAGTTATGTTCAAAAAGTACTGGCTAGTACTGAATTAGAAAATCCTTAACCATTGCTCCTGGGGGAATACATGATTATGTTCCTGTCAACGGATTAATACATAACCTTGTTTTGAGTGTATTTCTGTTTAAAAACACTTTAAGTAATTTAAATTGTTGATTAACGTTAGTCTCTTTGTCAATAGCGCTATAACTTATACCTGAACAAAGCTTATCTAATGCACATATTTTCTCTATAAGGTACATCACAACCTTTTTGTGTTTAAGAACACTATCTTAGATAGCACTTCAGCATTATCCTCGGGGACCATTTTAAATAGTAAAATCACCAACACAAAGCATAAAAATGCAAAAAAAAAAAAACAGATGGCACTAAATATAATGCAAAAAGGACATATGTCATTGCTGGGTTCAAACTCAGCAGGGAAGGCATAAAAAAACACAAATTTTTCACTGCTCTGTGCATGTCCATGAATGACCATGAAAGTGCTGTGAGTATTGATTTGGGAGTGACAAATCAATTTTAGTGGGTAGGTAAATTCACAAATACAGAATCCGCTAATAATGAGAATGATTGTACTCTACTAAGGGCTTCAGTTCTTCACAAGACTTTCCAAAGAATGCTTTAACTCTTTCATGCAACTCTAGGTAGCCATCCAAGGAGTAGTTGGAGTGGGATGGGGGAGCTGTGTATGTGCATACAGGGACTTTTATTCTCATCTTTTCATCTTTGTCAGCTCCCCAGACAAATAACACAAATAAATATACTAAGTCATAGTGTTCTTTTACACAGGCAACCACAAAATAAATTCCCAAGGTGAATTGTCACCCTCCCCCACCACACACACACACACACACACACACACACACACACACACACACAAAGAACGCTGGTTGGTTTTCTACTTTGATTAGATTCAAAGGCACCACTGACTCCTGGGGAAGGACCCTGTTACACTGCCAAAAATTTATACTGTTAATCTTCCTCCCAGCCTTCCCCAGGAGGACCTATGCCTTTGACCAGGGTAACTGTGCATTGGGGAAAAGATATTTTGGTGATTATTAGACACTGGTTCAGAAGTGACATTAATTCCAGGAGACCCAAAACATCACTCTGGTCAACCAATCAGAGTTCGGGCTTATGGAAGTCAGGTGATCGGTGGAGTTTTAGCTCAGGTTGATCTCACAGTGGGTCCAGTGGGTCCCTGCACCCATTCTGTGGTTATTTCCCCAGTTCCAGAATACATAATTGGAATAGACATACTCAGCAACTGGCAGATCTTCACATTGGTTCCCTGACTTGTGGATTGAGGACTATTACAGTAGGAAAAACCAAGTGGAAACCACCAGAACTACCCCTACCTAGCAAAATGGTAAACCAGAAGCAATACCAGATTCCTGGAGGGATTGCAGAGATTAATGCCACTCTTAAGGACTTGAAGGATGGTAGGGGTGGTGGTTTCCACCACATCCCCTTTCAACTCTATTTGGCCTGTGCAGAAAACAGATGGGTCTTGGAGGATGATAGTGGATTATCGTAAGTTTAACCAGGTGTTGAATCCAATTGGAGCTGCTGTTCCAGATGTGGTATCATTGCTTGAGCAAATCAACACATCTCCTGGTACCTGGTATGCAGCTATTCATCTGGAAAATGCTTTTTCTCAATAGCTATTAGTAAGAACCAACAGAAACAGTTAGCATTAAGCTGTGCTACCTCAGGGGTACATAAATTCTCAGCCCTATGTCATAATATTGTCCACAGGAGTCTTGATCATTTCTCCCTCCCTCAAGACATCATACTAGTCCATTATATTGATGATATCATGTTGCTTGGACCTAGCGAGCAAGAAGTAACAAATACTCTAGATTTGTTGGTGAGGTATTTGTGTGTCAGAGGATGGGAGGTAAATCCAACAAAAATACAGGGGCCTTCCAACTCAATAAAATATTGAGGTGCCCAGTGGTGTGGGGCATGTCAAGATATTCCTTCTAAGGTGAAGGATAAGCTGTTGCATCTGCCCCCTCCTATGACCAAAAAATAGGCACAATGCCTAAGTGGCCAATTTGGATTTTAGAGACAACATATTCCTCATTTGGGTGTGCTACTCCAGCCCATATACTGAGTGACCAGAAAAGCATCTAGTTTTGAGTGGGGCCTGAAACAAGATGAGGCTCTGCGACAGATTCAGGCTGCTGTGCAAGCTGCTCTGCCACTTGGATCTTATGATCCAGCTGATCCAATGGTGCTGGAAGTGTCCGGGGCAAATAGAGATGATGTTTGGAGCCTTTGGCAGGCTCCTATAGGAGAATCACAATGCAGGCCCTTAGGGTTGTAGAGTAAAGCCTTACCATCTTCTGCAGATAACTACTCTCCATTTGAGAAACAGCTTTTGGCCTGCTATTGGGCCCTAGTAGAGACAGGATGCTTAACCATGGGCCAAGTTACCATGAGACCTGAGTTACCTATAATAAGCTGGGTATTATCTGACCTGCCAAGCCATAAAGTTGGGTGTGTGCAGCAGCACTCCATCATAAAATGGAAATGGTATATAAGAGATAGAGCTTGAGCAGGTCCTGAAGGCACAAGTAAGTTACGTGAGGAAGTGGCCCAAATGCCCATGGCCCCCACTCCTCTGACCTTATCTTCTCTTTCCCAGCTCACAGGTATGGCATCTTGGGGAGTTCCTTAAAATCAGTTGACTGAGGAAGAGAAAACTCGGGCCTGGTTTACAGATGGTTCTGCATGATGTGCAGGCACCACCCAAAAGTGGACAGCTATAGCACTGCAGCCCCTTTCTGGGATGTCCCTGAAGGAGAATGGTGAGGGGAAATCCTCCCAATTGTCAGAACTTTGAGCAGTGCACCTGGTTGTTCATTTTGCTTGGAAGGAGAACTGGCCATAGATGCATTTGTATACTGATTCATGGGCTGATGCTCATGGTTTACCTGGAGGTCAGGAACTTGGAAGGAACATGATTGGAAAATTAGTGACAAGGAAATCTGGGGAAGAGATATGTGGATATACCTTTCTGAGTGGGCAGAAAACATGAAGATATTTGTGCCCCATGTGACTGCTCATCAGAGGGTGACTTTAGCAGAGGAAGATTTTAATAATCAAGTGGATAAGATGACCCATTTGGTGGATACCAGTCAGACTCTTTCCCTAGCCACTTCTCTCATTGCCCAATGGGCTCATGAACAAAGTGGTCATGGTGGTAGGGATGGAGGTTGTGCATGGGCTCAGCAACATGGACTTCCACTCACCAAGGCTGGCCTGACCACAGCCACTGCTGAGTGCCCAATCTGCCAGCAGTAGAGACCTACACTCAGTCCCCGATATGACACCATTCCCTGAGGTGATCAGCCTGCTACCTGATGGCAAGTTGATTAAATTGGACCACTTCCATCATGGAAGGGGCAGCAACTTGTTCTCACTGGAATAGACACATACTCCAGATATGGGTTTGCCTTCCCTGCATGCAATGCTTCTGCCAAAACTACCATCTGTGGACTTATGGAATGCCTTATCCACCATTATGGTATTCCACACAGCATTGCTTCTGACCAAGGAACCCACTTCAAAGCAAATGAAGTGAGGAAATGTGCACATGATCATGGAATTCTCTGGTCTTACCATGTTCCCCATCATCCAGAGGCAGCTGGGTTGATAGAACAGTGGGATGGCCTGTTGAAGACTCAATTATAGTACCAAGTAGGTGACAATACCTTGCAGGACTAGGGCAGTGTTCTCCAGGAGGCTGTGTATGCTCTGAATCAGCATCCACTCTATGGTGCCATTTCTTCCATAGCTGGGATTCACGGGTCCAAGAATCAAGAGGTGGAAATAGGAGTGGCACCACTCACTATCACCCCTAGTGATTCACTAGGAATATTTTTGTTTCCTGTTCCTGCAATCTTAAGCTCTGCTGGTCTACAAGTCTTAGTTCCAAAAGGAGGAGTGCTTCCACCAGGAGACGCAACAATAATTTCACTGAACTTGAAATTAAGACTGCCACCTGCCCACTTTGGGATTCTCATGCTTCTGAATCAACGGGCAAGATAGGGGATTTCTGTACTGGCTGGGGTGATTGATCCTGACCATCAAGGGGAAATAGCACTGCAACTACATAATGGAGGTAAAGAAGAATTTTCCTGGAATATGGGAGATCCTCTAGAGTGTCTCTTAGTACTACCATGCCTTGTGTTTAAAGTCAATGGAAATCTGAAACAACCCAATCCAGACAGGAATACCAATGGCCAAGAAAATTCAGGAATGAAGGTCTGGGTCACTCCACCAGGCAAAGAACCACAGCCAGCTGAAGTGCTTGCTGAGGGTAAAGGGAACATAGAATGGGTAGTGGAAGAAGATAGTGATAAATATGATAAATATGAACTACGACCACATGATCAGTTACAGAAATGAGGACTATGATGGCATGATTATTTCCTCATTCAAGGGGCTCTGGAACTGTAAACTGTCTCAAAGCTGGGAATTGATTAAGGGCTGTGACTCTTTATTTTTATAATTCAAGGTAGACTTTTGCTCACTTGACCTAGAATTCTTCTGCTTGTACAGATCAAACAGGAATTTAGTAGACTGCCCATCTATTTTACTTCTGGGTGCTCCATGATCTACTAGCCAACATCATGAGTCTCTGTGAGTCAGATTATTTTAACTGCTGCCTTGAGCCTGTTTTCCATTATGGTAGCCACACCCACCTTGTCTTTGGAGAGTAACTGTTGCCATGTGGCTTCTGTTGTCTCAGGATCTGATTATCCCCATTGTGTTTAAGGATTCCAGCTCAGTGAAAGCAGTTCTCATAGTAATATCTGACCTACAGAGAAGGGTGACTACAGAGCTCTTCAGGGATGATGGAGCTAGTCTCATAAATTTATTCCTCACAGTCCACAGGTGTGTGAGCACATGTTCCATGATAAATCCACTCTTAACATTCCAATCTCTCTAAGCCTTTGAATCCCCTCCTCTACATTATACCAGGGTAGTTCTGGCATTTTGACCTCAGGTAATATCGGCCACCTTTTGATTCACGTTTCAGCCAACCACCGAAACTGTTAATGCTCTTTCTATCCCCTCAAACTACAACACTGAATGCAGAGTCTCTGCTTAGTGGGCCCATATCAATAAATTCAGCTTGATCCAACTTTATATACCTTCCACCTTTATCCCATACCCTTAATATCCATTCCCACACACAGTCCCCTGATTTCTGTATGCATAAACTGGAAAACTCATACAGTTCTTTTGGAGTATAGCATACTTCCTCAAAGGTCACACTTTGTATCTTACCCTTAGGGGACTGTTGGGACTTTAGTCTGGTTATAGGTCTTGATGGAAAGACTGGTGGGTCATGGAAAGAATTAGAATTATCCCTCAAGTCATTTACCTCAGGACATTTTGATGCAGTTTCATCTTGTGAAACAGGATTCATCTCTCCAGACAGAGGAGTGAGGGTTGCTGCCTTAGGGGAGGTGATTATAGGTTTAGCAGGCACTGGAGGGTTAATCTCTTTAGGTTAAGGTTGGATGGCAGGTTCCTCAGGGCAGACTGGAGGTTGGGAAGCTGCTTCCTCAAAGCAGGCTCGAAGTTGTATAGCTGTCTCCAGAGGGCAGATAGGGGGGTGCTTTTTCCTCAGGACAGACCACTACAGGTATACCTAACAAAGACTCAGCAGAACCCAGGGTTCCAATATCCTCATTGCCATTATTATCAATCCATATGTCCCCATTCCAAGTTTCTGGATCCCATTCTTTTCCAGTCAATGACTTTACTTTAATGGCAGACACCCTGTGAGGTTGAGATTTTAGTTAACATTGTAAATCTGCTACTTGCACAATGAGACTCTGAGTCTGGTTTTCAGAAATCTCAAGTCTGAGGCCAGAGGAAGTAAGATTTTCTTTCAGAGCACACATGGAAATCTTTACATCTGTCATATGGTGCTTAAGTTTCAAATTGGAAGCCTTTAGTTCATCCCTTTCTCTTATAACTTTATCCAGCATATCTAAGAGCAATCAGCCAATATCATTCTAATTCTTAACTCTGCAAAACTCTGTTAAAGTATCAAAAACACTGTCACCCAGAGCCTTGCTTCATACAAGAGTATGATTAGGAGAATCAAACAGTGCTATTTTGCATATCTCCACTGCCAACTCATGCCTGGACTGTCAGTGCCATCTTGATTATCGGAAATGGAGTCATTAGTGCCTCTGAATCTAATCAGAGTAGAAAACCAGTTGTAAAAGCCCATTTTAAGATTCTGTTTCTCAAGAACCACTTCCAGTTCCAAGTTGTATTTGTTAGGGTTCTCTAGGGAAACAGAATCAATGAGAGATACCTATAAATATAAGACTTTATAAAAGTGTCTCAAGCAACTGAGGGTATGCATGAGTCCAAACTCCATAGGGCAGGCAGCAAACTGGCAACTCCAATAAAAATCTTCAATGAACTCCTGAGGCAGCAAACTGGCAACTTTGATGAATGTGCTCTATGACCTCCTCTGGAAATGAACTGGCAACTTCGATGAACTCCTCAGGAAATGCTTCACTGGTTAGCTGAAGAAGAAGTGAAGGTCCTCTGTCTTGCTTAAAGTCCTCAAATGATTGGATTAAATCCAGCTGATTGAATTCTCTCATTGTCGAAGACATGCCCTTCGTTGATGTAATCAGTCACAGCTGCAGTCAATTGACTGACGATTTAATAAACCAGCCCTCTGGTTTATTAACCAGCCACAAATATCCCTGCAGTAATGGTTAAGCCAGTGCTTGCTTGACCAGACACCTGGACACCATCATCTGGCCAAGTTGACACATGAACCTAACCATCACAATATCCTTGAGATGCAGGGAGTGGGGGATTAAAATTCATAGTGATGGGAGCTTATGGACATTGGGAGATTTTTCAGGGATATTGTGGACATTCAGATTTCCTTGTACCATCATTAGTGTAGACATGCACTTACAATGCCAAACACCATAATGGACCCATGGCCACTCTAAGTCCTGTATCAGAGAGTGCAACTCTAAAAGTCAAAGTGACTAGAGACTGAAAGTGACATGGACATTCTCAACCTTAAACAGAGGTATAGGAGCCAGTTGGGGAACTTGTTTCCAGGATTAAGACAGAGAAGTGTAATAGTTCTCTACTGAGGTGTAGGGCTATGTTGGTATTAGTCTCTGATAAGAGACATAAGCTCCAATTAAGCGCCGAGTTTCAGCAACTTTTTAGGTGTAAAAAGCACTATATTCCCTAAACGACAACGTATTAGGGTGCTTGTTTCCCTCACCAAGAGGATATGGTATCAAACCTTTTGATCTTTGCTAATCTGCTAAGTGAAAAATGGAATCAGTATCCTTTTACTTCACATTTCTTTTTAGGAGTGAGACTGAATATCAATTTAAAAAACTTAAGAGTTATAATCTACCCACAATCCCACCCTCTAAAACTCCAGCTGGCATTAATTTCCTGATTCTCTTAAGGTTACTACCCATATTTAACCATTGTTTTTCATAGTTTCAATCAGAGAAGAGAGAGAATTTAAGGCTCTGCTCTTTAGTTTCATCATTTCTTCAACAAATATTTACCCATGTACTAGTCAGGATAAACTAGTTTATGCTGCAGTAATAAACAACTCCAATATATCAGGCTTAAATCAGGATGAATTTCTTTGTTACTCTACTTGTCTTTTAGCTGTCAATCTACTTGATGTCATCCTTACTCCAGGGCCTAGTATTATGGAGCAGCCTCTAAGTTGCAACCAGCTGCCTCTGCAGAGGTTAAAAGAATGTGGTGCATTGCATATTGGCTCTTAAAGTTTCTGCTCAAGAGTGACATATATCACACCATTCATATTTCATTGGTTAAAGCAAGTCACATGGCTACAACTAACTTCAGGGGTGGTGGTGGGGGAAGTGCAATCCTACCCTGTTCTCAGGAGAAGAAACAGATATTTGGGGGCCCACGCTAGTGTCTATGCACTGACCATCTATCTTGTGCCAGGCATTCCGCTCAGTCCTGGGAAAACAGAGATGAATTAGATGGGGTTCCTGACTTCAACATTTTCCATGGTCCTATGTGATCAGATTGATCCTTCTGGGGGAAACACATAATGATTGTTTTTATAGCTACAGAATATCCCATCAATAGAACAAACCATAGTTTGCTCAATTGTATCTCAAATGTTGCATATTCAGGGAGTTTTAATTACCTCTTCTTTCCCCCTTTCTTTTGGTATTAAAATAACATTGCACACAATCACATCAAAAACAATGAAATACTTAGGGATAAATTTAACAAAAGTGGTATAAGACTTATACACTGACAACTACAAAATATTGCTGAAAGAAATTCAAAAGGATCTAAATAAATGGAGACATTCCATGTTCATGGATTAGAATATTCACTACTGTTAAGATGAAAATTGTCTCCAAATTGATCTGTATATTCAATGCAATCCATATCAAAATCCCAGCAGGCTTTTTCATCTTAAAATATATATACTCACAAATATTGAGAACTGACAGCTTGGTATGCTGAGCCCTCTATCTTGGGGACTGCCCTTATGAAGCTTGTTACTGCAAAGGAAAGGTTAAACCTGCTTATAATTGTGCCTAAGAGTCTCCCCATGAGTACCTCTTTTTGCTCAGATGTGGCCCTCTCTCTCTAGCTAAGCCACCTCTGCAGGTGAACTCACTGCCCTCCCCACTATGTGGGACCTGACTCCCAGGGGTGGAAATCTCCCTGGCAACACAGGATATGACTCCCAGGAATGAATCTGAACCTGGCATCATGGGAGTGAGAACACCTTCTTGACCAAAAGGGGGATGTGAGATGAAACGAATGAAGCTTCGGTGGTTGAGAGATTTCAAACGGAGTCGAGAGGTCACTCTGGTGGACATTCATTCGCACTATATTGATAACCCTCTTTAGGTTTTAATGTATTGGAATAGCTACAAGTAAATACCTGAAACTATCAAACTCCAACCCAGTGGCCTTCACTCTTGAAGATAAGTGTATAGTAATGTAGCTTACAGGGGGATGACAGCGTGATTGTGAAAACCTTGTGGACTGCACTCCCTTTATCCAGTGTATGGATGGATGAGTGGAAAAATGGGGACAAGGACTAAATGAAAAATAGGGTGGAATGGGGGGGGGTGATTTGGGTGTTCTTTTTTACTTTTATTTTTTATTCTTTTTCTGATTCTTTCTGGTGTAAGGAAAAGGTTCAAAAATAGATTGGAGTGATGAATGCATAACAATGTGATGGTAATATGAACAGTTGATTGTACACCATGAATGATTGTGTGGTATGTGAATGTATCTCAATAAAACCGAATTTAATTAAAAATATATATATATTAAAATGCAAAGGACCCATAATAACCAAAACAATCTTGAAAAAGAAGAGCAAAGTTGGAGGACTTATACTTCCTGGTTTCAAAATGCACTATAAAGCTTCATAACCAAGACACTGTGATATCAGTATAAGAATAAACTATATGGATCAATAGTACAGAATTCAGAGTCCAGAATTATGGTAAATTAGACAAGCCACAGACTGGGAGAAAATATTTACAAGCCATATATCTGATAAAGGTCTTATATCTAAAACATGTAATAAACTTATATTTCAATAAGCTAAATAACCCAATTTAAAAGTGGGCAAAAGATTTGACTAGATAGTTCACCAAAGAAGATACACAAGTGGTCAATAAGCATATGTAAAGATACTCAACATTATTAGTCATTAGGAAATGCAAACCAAAACCACAATGAGATACCACTGCACACCCATTAGGATGGCTAACATAAAAAAGACAGATAATAACAAGTGTTGGTAAGACTGTGAAGAAACTGGAACCCTCAAATTTCTAGTAAGAATGTAAAATGGTTTAGCCACTTTGGAAAACTGTTTTGGGATTTCTTAAATAGTTAAACATAAATTTACCATACAATTCTACTCCTAGGACTCTACTTCCACCCCACCCCCCAAAAAAGAAAACATACATCTACACACAGACTTGTTCTCAAATGTTCATAGCAGCATTATTCATAACATTATTCATAACAGCCCCCAAATGGAAACAACTCAAATGTCCATCAACTGGAGAATAGATAAACAAAAAGTGTTCTATCTATACAAATGGAATGTTACTTAGCAATAAAAAAGAATGAACTACTGATACATGCTACAGCATGGATAAACTCAGAAACTTTATGCTAAGTGAGAGATGTCAGATCCAAAAGACTCACATATTGTATGATTCTATTTTTATGGAATGTCCAGAAAAGGCACATCTATAGAGACAGAAAGTAGATTAGGGGCTGGGAATGGGGAATGACTGCAAATGGGCACAAGGGGTCTCTTTGGGAATAAACATCTTTAAACAACAAAATTTAAAAATTCATATTTCCTCATTATGATGGTTAATATCATATGCCAACTAGCCCAGTTATGGTGTGCAGTTGTTTGGTCAAGCAGGCAGTGTCCTGACTGTTACTGTGAGGATATTTTGTGAATGGATTTGCATGTATAGTTAGTTGATTACATCTAAGGCTGATTGTGTCTACAATCCACAAAGGAGATTGTGCTCAGCAATGAGAGGAGTCTCCTCATCCAATCAGCTGGAGGTCTTTCAGGCAGAATGGAGGATTTCAGAATAAAGAAGAATTTCTGTCTTTATTTCAGCCAGCCAGATTCTCCTTTTTGACTATACCTTTATTGGAGTTTCCAACCTGTGGCCTGACTACAGAATTTGGACTTATCAATCCCCAATGTCATGTGAGCCAATTTCTATAATAGATCTCTCTCTCTTTCTCTCTCTCTATCTATATATTTAAAGCACTATAGGTTCAGATTGTGTGGTAGTCATTTGCTTGTGTGCTCTCAGATCTATTATTTCCACCCTTCCCTAGCTCTACCCTGAATCACAGGATTTAAACCAGGTTTAACAATATTTCTCGGGTTCCCTTGCCAACTAGCTTCTGGTTAGGTTGAGCCTATAGAAGGGACAGGCATCTTATTACTAAGCCATTTGGGGTGGCTTGGAAGGCTGCCAGGTCTGAGTGGACTCAGAGAAAGAGAGAACTCTGCAGTAGGTTCAGACTGCAATGTAAGCTACCCTGCAATTTGGGCCATATGACACAGTAGATCTGATGTCCTAGAAGTATTCAAGGTGGATAAGTATGCTTACTGTAGAACATAATTTGACTATGGAACCAAAGCTGACCATTATGAGCTTTGTATTATTAGATCAAGACATGTGAGCAAAGCAGCAATTGTTTAATAATGAAAATGGTACATGCAGGATCAAGCCTGACAGGTTCAGGGGATACAAGTAAGTTGTCCAGATTATCATGCTGCCTACCTCTGTTGCACTGAAGTCTCTCTCTTATTTCACACCTATGGCCTCATTGGGTGGTGGGGTGAGGTGGGGGAGCAGGGAGTTACCTATGACCCCCTGATAGAGGAGGAACAAACTGGAGTCTGGTTCACAGATGGGTCAACTTAATACGTTGGTGTTATGTTTGAAGTAGTTAAAAATGGACAGCTGCCACAATGTAACTTTACCTGTAAGTGGCCCTGAAGGGAAATTCTCCCAATAGGCAGAACTATGACCAGTGTACTTGATCAATCATTTTCTAGAAAGGAAGAAAAAGATTGATATACAGATGTACATGGACTTTTGAACAATGACACAAATGGTTTGATTGGTTGGTCAGGAGCCTGGGGGGAGCAAGATTCAAGGATGGGAGATAAAGATGTCTGAGGAATAAGCATATGGATGGACCTATGGGAGTAGGCTTAAAGTGTGCAGAAATCATGTCATATTAGTGCCTATGAGAGAGTTTGTACTGCAAAGGCAGCACTCAACCAGGTAGAAAGGATGACTTGTCTAGTAGGAGTCTTTCTCCCTCTCTCCTCAGTAATGCCTGTGCTTACACAATGGGCCCATGACAATGATGAAGCCATGGTGGCAGTGATGGAGGCTGTGAATGGATCTAGTAGCATGAACTCGTTCTCTTCTAGGTGGATTTAACTACTGTCACAGCTGCCTGGTCAATCTTCTGGCAGCAAAGACAAATGCTGAGCCTTTATTATGGCACCATCCCTTAAGGAAGCCAGCCAACAGTCAGTGGGAGATTGTTTATATGTTGGACTCCTTCTACTCTGGAAGGTTTAGCAAATTGTAATCATCAGAACTGATACCTCTTCTGGATATTCTTTTGTCTTCCCTGCCCTAGGTGCCTTTACCAGCATAACCGTATTATAGAGTGCCTGACCTAATGGCACTGGATCCTTCTTAACATGGTCTCAGATCAAAAGGCCCATTTTATGGTAAAAAGAGGTGTGACAGTGGGTGCATAAACATGAAATCAGCAAACCGAATAAACTGATGGAAAGACCTATTAAAGGATTAGCTAAGGAACCAGCTCAGGAAAAACACTTAGAAGGGATGGGTCACTGTCCTCAAGTGTCAGATATGTGTTTTAAACCTCTGACTGATTTATGGTGGGATATCCATAGTAGCCAAAATACACAGATCCAGAAACGAATGGGAGATGGCAGGAATGGTCTTTTTCACCATAATTCTCAATGACCCCCTTGCATAATTTGGCCTTTCTAGCCATGCATCTTTTTTTTTTTTTTTTTGACATTTTAAAAATTGTGATAAAATATGCACAACATAAAATTTACCATTTTGAGCATTTAAGTACATTTACAATGTTGTATAATCATATTTTCTATTTTCAGAACATTTTCATCATCTCAAATGGAAACTCTCTACCCATTAAGCAATAACTTCCTATTCCCCCTGCTCCTCAGCCCCTGGTAACAACCCTTTTATTTCTGTCACTATGAATTTGCCCATTCTAAATACCTAACATAAGCGAAAGAAAGTGAGTCTGCTAGTAATATGGAGTCTTACATAACATAATCATGAGTGTGACATCCCATCCTGTTGCTTATAAGTAATTCACAGTTTCCACTCACACTCAAGAGGCAAGACTGAAAGAAAAACCCACAATCATTATCCTTAATTCCTTTAAAGATGGGCATTAATACCAGAAGGTGAGGATTATTGGGGGTCCCCTTAGGGTCTGTCTGACACATTGACCAATGGGGGATGGGAACTAGGAATTAAATGTTTCCCTCTTCTTTACTAGGGCAGACAATTCTAGGTGAGTTCTAGGTACTACTCAAAGGTCTAGCAGAATGAGCCCTAGTTGCTCAAGGTGCTATCCAGGTCAATAATGTGCTTTTGAATTGGCTTTCCCTCCTTCCATGTTTAGTTTTCCCAGTACCCCACTTCTATTCACTGGGATCACTTCCCAAAATAAACAATCTGCATGTAAATTATTGTCTCAGACTCTGGTTTCTTGGAGGAAACTTCATGGGAGAAAGCACATTAAAGATACAGCATCTTAATTTTCTCTTCCTTAAAGTCAGAATTGGCCCCAGATACTGGATTGGACTGGGATAGTAAGTGGAGCTTAAGTATTTCCAGTGGTATTGTTCCAGGAGAACATTAGCAAGTATGAATGTGACAGAACTTGACAGCTCACAAACAGCAACAGAAGTATTTGAATGTAAGGGATACAATTAACAAATATTTCTTATTTTAAAAAACCACTAGTTTCTTCAGTTATCTCTATTTCTCTGGTGCCTGTCTCCTCCAGAGATGACTATCATTCACTCTACCAGAGTCAAGTTATTTGTCAAATCCCAAAGGTGAAATGAGATGACTGTCAGTTCACATGTTGGGAGGGAGTAAGTGGGATTACAAAGACAGGGAAACCATGTGACTTGGGGAGAGAATTATAAGGAAGGCTAACCACTTGGGTGCTCAAGAATGGATCTGAGCCAGAGTCAGCTGGATACCATGTCTCCCACAGTGAACTATTATAATCATCATGTAATACTTCTAAAATGATTGCCTTAAGATTACACTAGCTGCATGGTCAGAGTTCTCATTTTCTTTTCTTAGAATTGGGTTGGTGCTCCTTGAAACAATGAAGGATAGTGGCAAAACGTGAATGGCTACCAATGGTTGTGTGCTTTGTATGCATGGGCCCAGTACCAAGCTAAGAGCTTTCCATGTAATTTCACAACATCCTTAGGGGGATAGATGCTATTACTATCTTTTACTCTAAGTGGGGAAACTGTTAAACTTAGGATGGTGTTTCGGTTTGCTAAGGCTGCCATTATGCAAAACACCAGAAATGGATTGGCTTTTAGAAAGGGGGTTTATTTGGTTACAGAGTTACAGTCTTCAGGCCATAAAAGTGTCCAAGCTAAGGCATCAACGACAGGGTACCTTCACAGAAGAATAGCCAATGGCTTCTGGAACACCTCTGTTGTCTGGGAAGGCACGTGGCTGGTGTCTTCTTCCTTTGCTCCCAGGTTGTGTTTCAAAATGGCTTTCTCCCAGGATGTTTCTCTCTAGGCATCTGGGGGTATTCTCTTAGTTTCTCCCAGGCAAACTCTAGAGTAGCGAAAGTTTACTTTCAATGGCCATCTTCAAAATGTCTCTCTTGGCTGTAGGACCAAGTTCCTTCTGTCTGAGCTCTTCAACAGGACTCCAGTAATTAAATCAAGACCCACTCTGAATAGGTGGGGTCCAAATTTCCATGGAAATTATCCAATTAAATGTTCCACTCACAGTTGATTGAGTCACATCTCCACAGAAACACTCAATCAAAGGATTCCAACCCAATCAACACTAATATGTCTGTCCCCAAAAGACATATTAAAGAACACGGCATTTTGGGGGACATAATACATCCAAACCAGTACAGATTGTGAGTAACTTGCTCAAGGTCACAGAGCTTTTAAACGGGCAGAATCAAGATCCCAACCTATGTTTTCCTGAACTCAAAGCTCAGGCCTTTCAGCCACTGCATTGCATTTCTGCCTCAAGCTTCAGGACAGGAAACTCATTTTTTTTTTTTTTTTTTAATATTTAAAGAGCACTTAGAATTTTCCATACCTCATTTTAGTCTCTTAAGCTAGCAAACTTAAACATTCATTTCTTGTTTAGAAAATGCAAACTAATCTATAGGGACTGAAAGCAGATCACTGTTACTTGGGGATGGGAGAGGGCTTGGAGGGTCAAGAGCAAGGAATTACAAAGTGCAGGAAAAAAAATTATGGGAGTGATGGATATGTTCATAATCCTGATCATAGTGATGGTTTCACAGGTATATACATATATCAAAACTATCAAGTTACACATTTTAAATATGTTTAGTTTATTGAATGTCAAGTGTATCTCATTTTACAGATAAGGAACTAGGCATCAAGAAATTAGGGTGTCTTGTCCAAAATTAGTCAGAGAGGTGGTAGCAGAAACAGGATAAAAATAAAGTGTTTCATGTTCTTGAACAAGTGCTTTTATTCATCTCAGTTTGATATGTTACTCCTGCATGGTTTCAAAAAAAAAGATTTGAAGAAACATAAAATATAAGACACAACTATTGTAGAAAGAAGAATTCTGGGTTAAGAATATCTCAATTGAGCACTGGGAATTGTGAATTCATTTGAGAAAAAGGTTTAATGCATCTCTTCAGAAATTTGTAATTAATTATCATATCAAATCTGTCATCAAATTAATGACAAAAATATATATGTTTAGGAATTCTGTAATTGTGTGGCCAGTAGGGGGCAACTAAGTACTTCTAAAAACAGCATCTTGTACAGGAGAGCAAGTTAAATTTGGAGACTGTTAGCATTTTCAATTGTGTAGGAGAACTGAATTCCTTCTAAAATGATAATTAACACCTAGCCACATATTCTCACAACATTGAATTTGTGAAGGTAATTGGAACACTCCCCTAAGCAGAAGCATTAAAAAAACCACACTTTGAGGCTATGTGGCAGACTGTTGGTTGTTTTTTCAGTCTGCAAGGTTCTTTGCACAAATCTACATATTTTATAATCAGTGAGTTTTTAAATTTTTATGTTATAAAAGTATAACAAGCATTGACTTATTTCTATTGGTTATTCTAGGATTCTTTCAATTTCACTCAACATTCTAAGATCAAAGTAAATAGGAATTGCTTAAGATAGCATCCTTAACCTAAAACTTAATATTTCCTAGTCTTCTTTTTAGAAGCTAATTTTAAGGTTATCTTCATTGGTTTATATCATAAATCTCAGAGGTATGGAAGATATCTATATGGTCAAATGGTACAATCCTCCTCGAGATGCAACTGCAATGCCTGTCACAAGGAAAGTATTCAACAAATGTGTACTGATTTGAACTGCACTGAATTTAAATGGATTGAATTAAATAACCCTAGTGTGGCTAGATTCTGCCAGGCTTCCAATGGGGTGTTGGGAGGTAATATAGGATAGAGGTTAAGAGCACAAACTCTGGATTCAGATTGCTCAGGTTCACACATGGCTTTACTGCTTTCCTTAGATGTAATCTTGGATGAATTACTTAACTTTGCTAATCTTCCATTTCCTTATCTATCTAAAGAGAAAAGTAATAATACCCATTATGGAACTGTATATGGTATTGTTTATCAATATTCAATATTCAGTTCCCTTCCCCATCTGAGTAGACAGTGACTGTACTTCTCAGCAACTCTGCAGTTGGATAGGACCACATGAATACATATGGCCAAGGAAGTATGGTGGAATTGACAAGTGTCACTTTCAGGATGAGGCAGTAAAAGGCTGATGTAAGATCCCTTAGTCATCTCTGTTCACCTACTGTAGCAACCATGGAAGTGGCCTCATGTTAAGATGGTGAACGCACAATATGGAAGCAGCCTGTATTGTCATGTCAACATGTGGAGGACAATTATCTGATACAGAGCCAACATTTTATGAATCTCTGTTCGGTTAAGTCATTGAGCATTTTTTTTAAAAAACTACAGCATAATCTAGTCTATCTTGACAAATAGAATGTCTCACAGAGTTGTTTAAAGGATTCAATAACATACTGTATCAGAATTGCTTGTTTGGCAAGTAGCAAACATTCAAATATTATAATTATTAAACTGAATGAACCATATCAGCTTTGAAAATAACAATACTGCTCTGCCCTTTGTCATTATGACTATTCAAAATTCAAACAGTTAAATCAGGGCATCAGATGATTAAAGTATTCCAACACTTCAAACTTTTCTTTGGAACACTGCCCAGCACACAGCAGGCATTCATGAATAAATGAACACATTCCTATTTTGCTGACCCTCTGGTAATTATTATTGTTCTTTTCAGGGGGTCTTTTTTCCCTTACTGTCAGACTGTCAAGATTTCATTTTCTTTCTGTTTTTCATTTTTATATTCTTTTACTAGATCTAGATTCTCATTAAAGAACAACTTTTGGACAGAGTTTTCTACAAAAAATTTTTGTATTACCCTCTTAAAAATGGAGCTTAGGTGGTATTTTCTGCTTACATGTCTTCTCCGAATTAAGAGCCAATTGGTAAGCAGCCAGACAGATAAAGCTCCTTACTACTGTCCAAGCTACATGGAGACTATGACTTCAATGTATAGTCACCAAGGGAGACACAGGTTGAGTAAGCATTAATGAAATGAAGAAGAGAGGAAAGGATATTCCAGCTAAGGGGCAAACATGGATCAAAGCATCAAAATGTGGTAGAGCAAGGAACATTCAGGAACATGGAAGCTAGAATGTACAGCATGAAGGCTGAAGGATAGAAAGAGAGGATGTTGGAGAGTTGGACAGGAAATAGATATATAAACCATATTAAGAATTATGGATTCTGTTGAGAAGGCTTTTGAGGTATTGTAAAATGCTTTTAAGGAGAGTGATGTTATTAGATTTGCATTTTAGAATAGAAATATGAAAGGTATAAAACTGGAGGCAGGGGGATCACTTGGGGGAATTTTTACCCCTGGGAATCAAATTTGTGGATACAACTGATTATATAATTTATTGCGGTCGCGGTTACTGCTTCTAGGGGGAGGGGCGGCCGGTAGCCGAGCCCTCAGCTCTCGGGGCTGCTTAAAGGGTACCGGCGGCGGGGGCTCTTTCCCGGAGGCGAGGGCGAGGCGGAGGACGTGGCCGGGTCCTCGGCGGGAGGCGTGCAAGGTATGGAGGGCGGCGATAAGGACAAGACCCTCTTCATCCAGTAGGAGTATGCGCCAAAGAGATTTATTCAGGGGTGATTACAGGTTATATAGGCTGGTAAGAAGGGCAGGGCTGGAAAGGAGGTGAAGCAGCCTTAAATGGCAATATTGAAGGGAGAGGGGCTAGGATTGGTTCTGAGAGGACGCAGGAACCGTTGCAGCGGGGCGGAGGTTGTTCTGGCCACGGTGCATGCGCGCTGGCGGTGGCAGGAGTGGCCTTGGCACAAGGGAGTATGTGGGTAAGATAAGGAAGTGGGGAAAGGGCAGTTGGGAGAAAGGCGGTTTCCTCCGGCAAGCCTCCCCTGCTAGTGGCATTTTGGGTGAGGAAAAGGGAGCTGCCTTGACCTTGCTCCCCAGGCTCGGGGGGGCTGCAGAGGGCACTCACGCCCGTACCTACTACCCTCCCCAGGGGGTGATATCAGGTCCCCTGGCCCAGGCCTGGTAAGTTGAGGTACAAGCTCAGTCACCCGCAATTCCCCTTTCTTTTCTAATTAGAGGAAGAGGCTTTATCGGAGAGGCCCGCTAAGGGTGAGGGAAGGGGGAGGTCAGGGAAGGGAAAAAGGGGTTGACGGTGGCTCAGCGAGGCTGGAGCTTAGTGTTGGTGTGGTGCCCGGGCGCTTGACAATGGCTTCGCTGCAGCGGGCTGGGCGAAGGTGAGGGGTTTAAAGTTCAGGGGTTTAGAGAAGCTGGAACTCGAGGTGAGAGCGATGTTCAGGTGATTGAGAAGGGCCTCGCGGTTGGCGAGTCGACCGGTGGCGTTGAGGTCGCGGAGGGTTGGTTGTCATCTTGGAGTGGGGGGGGCGTCAGAGGTGGCGAGTCGCTGATACTGGATTTGCACGAACGAGGAAAAAATGGCATCTGTTTGTTTTCTTACAAGCTGGACAATTTTGCGGATGAGGCAGGGTCCTAAGATGAGAGCTAGAATAATTATTAATAGGGGGCCAAGAAAAGGAAGGATGTATGGGAGGATGGGAGTGAAAAAACTGGACCAATAACTGGTGGCTTCACGATCTCTTTTATGCTTTTCCAGTCCCTCTCGGACCCTTTTCAGGCTGTCTTCGACGAGACCTGTGGAATTGGCATAAACACAGCACTCTTCTCCTAGGGCGGCGCAGAGGCCTCCTTCTTTGAGGAGGAGAAGGTCAAGACTTCGGCGGTTTTGGAGCACTACCTCAGAGAGGGAATTGACAGAATTTTTTAGATGATAAATAGCGTTTTGTAAGTGATGAATGTCTTCGTCAACAGCCGCCCTGAGGTGAGTTAGGGCGGAGTTTTGACTGGCTAGTGCAGCGATTCCGGTGCTAGTGCCGGCAAGACCTAGGAGGGAGGCAATTGTAAGGACGGTGATGGGCTCTCGCTTTTGCAGAAGGGCAGGAGCTGCAGTTTTTTCCAGACGGAGGAAGAAGTCTTCTTCGCTGTGGTATAAGACCCTAGGGATAAGGACAATTAGGAGGCAAGTTTCTTTATATTCACTGATGACCTTCGTGCTGAGACAGGGGGTAAGTCCTGTAGAGGAACAGAGCCATTGGGAGGAGTTATGAGGAATGAGCAATTTTGCCGAGCTGCTGGGAGATGAGTAGCTGGCACAGGCAGTGAGGTCGGGAGAGTTACTGGAGCGAGGGCGGACGCACTTTCCCGTATAGGAGACTGAATGAAAGGTCAGGGGGACGGCAGAGGTATTCCAAACGCGTTCCAAGGGGCTGTTTTCTGTGCTTTCTGAAAAGGAGAGGTTGGAGGCAACGGGCTCGTATAGTGAGGAAGAGGTGGAGAGGCAGAGCCAGCAGGATGAGGTAAAATTGGGGTTGGAGGAGTTCACTGAGGCAAAGGCGGCTTGGATGAGGCTGAGGAGGGGAGAGGAATAACGAGAAGGGGGCAGAGGAAGCTGGGGTGGTGGTGTTTGAGATGTAGTTGAAGTGCGTTTAGCCGGAGCTAAGGTGCGGCTGGAGGGCTGTGGAAAAAGAGGGTTAGTAACTTTGTTGGGACTAATATTAAAGGGCCTTTTTATAACAGTATTTTTCTTTGGTTGGTTTATAGCCTCCTTTCTTATGAATATAAGGGTTCCTCGATCGAACCCCGATAGCCAAATTCGGAAGCCCCAAGTTTTACCCAATAGCCAAGATGTATCGGCAGGGTTTTGTATGGTGAGCATTAGTCTTTTAGGACAAGGGTACCTGTTGAAATAGCGATAGCCTGAATTTTGGCAAGAATACGGGATTACAGCGAGGTTTAGAAATTTGTCAGGGACAGAAGGTTTCCAGCCAGTGGCTATTGTTTCACACCCCCAGTACGGGCAGTAATAGTTTGTTGGGGATTTGCAGTATGATTTTCCAGGATTTGAAGCTGGACACATATAATAATCCTGAATATTTAGGCTGCCTGGATAACTAGGAAGTTTTGGATTGGGAGGGACAAACAGATCAATGGCATAAAAGGCGAAGGAGGGAGATCCCGCTGTGGTGTTGGAAAAAATTATTGTGGAGTCTTTCCAACGCGCAAGGGTCCACTTCCAAGGCTGGTGGGGATCGCCCTGGGTAGAAGAGGCAAGAACTAACATAACCATTAGAAGGGAGGTTATGCTTGGGTGAGGGTTGAGAGGGTGTATGACATGGTGTTTTGCCTGTTTATAGAGGCGTATAATTTTTCTAATTTCTCGCCGCTGCTGCGCTCTGCTCGGACTGGGGTTTAGGCCCAGGTGTACTGTAGTCATCTGGTGCACCAGGCTGCGGAGACGACGGCGTTCCCGTCTCGTTGAACGCGTGGTTGCTGGTGGCGGGCCGGATTGCCCTTCCTGGGATCCATATTGGTTGTGCTGCATCATCTGGGAAAACACAAGCAAACCCGCGCCCCTGGGCGAGAAGTGGGGAGGGACCTTTCCAGGTATTATTCTCCGGGTCCTTCCAGTAAACCATCGGGGCCTGGGTGGGCCTATACGAGGGCCCCCAATGTTTATGTAGGGGCGAAAGCCCTTCCTTATTGAATGTGAGTAGATTAAGGTGAATAAGGGCTGCTATAACAAGGTCCCCTGGAGTTGCCTGGGGGAGCATTGCCCTTTCTTTTTCAATCTGTATTTTTAAGCGGCGATGGATTGTTTCTACAATGGCTTGCCCCTGTGGATTATAGGGGATGCCGAAATGATGGGTGATGTTATATAACTGAAGAAAAGCCGCAAAAGAGGCACTGTGATAGGCAGGCCCATTGTCTGTTTTTAGGTCCCAAGGGACTCCCATGAAGAGAATTCCTTGTCTCAGGGCTTTGATACAATGTTTGGCCGTTTCCCCGACGAGGGGGACTGCATAACACATAGCTGAAAAGGTGTCAATCATTACATGTACATACTTGAGGCGCCCAAAGGACGGAACATGAGTTACATCCATTTGCCATCTAGAATTGGGTTTTAAGCCTCGTGGGTTGACTCCTTGAGGTTGTAAGGGGCCAAGTGGCGCAAAGGGTGCACAAGTTGCACAATTGCGGACAAGATGTTTACAGGTATCTAGGGGGAGGTCACATAAATGATGTAACGACGTAGCTGAAAAGTGAAACCTGGAATGCAATAACTTGGCTTGGTTAACAGCGTCCCCCGGAGGGGCCGCTGTGTGAGTTAGCATAGCTTGGGTAGTCTGAGCTGAGACTGCTTGGTCTACTATACTGTTGCCATTAGCCAAGGGCCCCGGAAGGCCTGAGTGACTACGAATGTGGCTAACGAACCAAGGATCTTGTCTATGCTCTAAGATGCTTCTGAGGTTAGAAAGTGCTTTATCGATGGCTGAGTTCCCAGGGAAAAAGGTGGAAAATGCAAGGACTCGGCAGACTTGATACGTGTAGAGGCTGTCAGTGAAAATGTTTACTGGGTGGCTGCAGTGGGCGTTTAGTGCGTATGACACTGCCAGAATTTCCCCCACTTGGACCGAATGAAGGTTGACATAACTGAATAGGCGGGGTTCCGGATGGTCCTGCGAATAAGAGAGGAAGGCGAAACGGGTTTTGGAGGCGTCAGTAAAGACGGTATTGGCACCCGGGATGGGTGCAGAGGAGGGGAAAGGATGGAAGGGGCTGCGGAAGGGAAGCTTGGCGAGTCCCTGTAACAGCCGATGGCTAGGATAGTGGCAGCTGAATTCCCCAGCAAATCCTTCTAAAAGGATTTGCATGTCCGGGTTGTCACGTATAAGCAGGCGGGTTTGGTCTGTGTCTAGGGGCCAAACAATTTTTTCTGGCGGCTCTCCGAATACATGAACAGCCAAGGTAACTAGATCTGAAGCTAGGCTGATCCAGAGCCGCACTGCGGGGCAAATCTTCCTAAGTCGACTTTTAGCGGGATGCGCCCAAAGTAGAGGGCCTTCCTGCCACAGGCAGCCCATAGGTGTGCCGGGCGTAGGGAGGATGAGTGCTATAAGATTGCCCTCCTTAGTGCTGAATCTGTTGAGACAGCAGGCAACAAGTGCCTTGTTAATGGCAGCAATGGCCTCCTTTGCCTCCTGGGTGAGCTTAATGCGCCGGGAGATTGCTAGCGGCGGGGCTTCAGGGACACTCAGCAGCATAAAGAGTGGTTGTAGCTGCGCTGTGGTGATCGGCAACGCAGAGCGGAGCCAATTGATTTGCCCGCAGAGCTGTTGAAGCTCAGTGATAGTGACCCGGTCCGGTATGTCCAGCTGTGGAGCGGACGGAGCAATGGTTTTATCAATACTAAACCCTAAGAAGGCTAATGGTGGCACAATTTGAACTTTATTGAGTTGAATCGTTAGGCCGAGGTCAGCTAAATTAGTGGTAAGGTCTTTGAGGATTAGAGGAAGTGTCTCGGCGTCTTCAGAGGCCACTAAGATGTCATCCATGTAATGGATGAGCATGGCCCGCTTTCGCAGGGGGGCCACTGCGTGATTCACATACATCTGGCAGATGGCCGGACTGTTACGCATCCCTTGAGGGAGGACTTTCCATTGGTACCTACTAGCCGCGCCCGCGTGATTGGGGACGGGAACTGTAAAGGCAAAGCGCGGACGGTCTCGCTCATGTAGCGGGATGGAAAAGAAACAGTCTTTGATGTCAATGGTGGCTACGTGATAGTGAGCCGGGATGGCTACTGGATGGGGAAGGCCAGGCTGCGGGGAACCCATGGGAAGAATATGCTTATTGATTTCCCGCAGATCATTGAGGAGCCGAAATTTCCCTGTGGTTTTTTTATGAATAACAAATACTGGCGAATTATTGGGACTAGTAGAAGGTTCTATGTGGCCAGCATCCAATTGTTCTTGTACAAGGGCTTGGAGTATTACCAATTTATGCGTGGGAAGGGGCCACTGCTCCACCCATATAGGTTCCTCAGTATCCCACTGCAGAGGAACGGGCGCTGGAGGTGTTAAACGAGCAGTGGCGCACATTATTGGGGGGGCTGCGTGGTAAGCACTGCCCCAGAGGCGGCGAGGATGTCATGGCCCCATAAAATTTGGTCTATGGTGTGTAGAAATAACGGGCGGAAGGTACCTGAGTGGCCTTCTCCATCTTCCCACTTAATGGGCCTTATGGCCTGAAGAGAAGTAGAGGTACCAGTGGCTCCCACTACCGAGGGACCATCAAGAACCATGCACATGGTGGCATATTGAGCGGGCATGCAAGAGATTTCTGCCCCTGAATCGAGTGTGCCTGTGTACCATTGCCCCTCTATTTTTAACTTACGAGTAGGTTTTTCTGGAGTGAGGGGGACTGTCCAGAGAAGCGTTTTATTGTTGGAGCATTGATTAGTTTTATTGGAACCGGCCGGCACATTGCCTCTTAGGGGCGGGGCTGAGGCTTGCCCCGCTTGGAGTTTAAAGCCTGCTCAGTGCTTTGGTGTTGACTACCGCCAGGGCACCAGGGATAGCAGAATTTTTTTAAATCTTTCTCGTTAAGGTCTCTGTGGCTGCTTTTGCAATCGCGCGCCCAGTGATAACCACGTTGGCAGCGCGGGCATGGAGTGGGAGGGGGGCGCCCATTGCGTTGCATGGGAGGCGGGCGTTTGACCTCCGTATTGGGGCATTCCCTGGCAAAATGACCGCTTTGCCCGCATTTAAAGCAGCCGGTGGTGGCGGCTAAGGCGGCAGTGACGGCGCCAGAGACAGCCTGGGCTAGGGACGTGGCAGCTGGATCAAAGGCGCTGCAGGCGAGAACCCAGTCATCTACCCTTTTTTCCCGCAAGGGGAGAATGGCTTGCTTACAGGGGGGGTTAGCTCCTTCTAGAATGAGTTCGCAGGTGAGCGCTAACTGGGCTTGGGGGTCGGTAACTTTTTTAGCACAGGCCTCTTCAACCCTGGAAACGAAGGTGGCAAAAGGTTTGTTTGGCTCCTGGAGGAGCTTGGTAAATTTGTCAGGTCGACGGGCAGAGCAATTGGCAAACGCGCGTAAGGCGATGCCTCTGAGGACAGTCCAGAAGGTAGCAGGGACATTAATATAAGCAGACGCATTTAGAAATGCTCCAGTGCCCAAATAGGCTTCAGGGGGATGATAGACTCCAAGGGCTGCGTCTTGCTCACTTTGCTGAGCTGCTTCTGCCTGGAAGTGAGCACGCCAGTCAACAAACTGACCGGGGTTAAGAATGGAACGGGCAAGCGAGGCCCAGTCTTGGGGGATGCAATAGTCCATGCCGAGATCCTGCAGTATTTGGGAAGCGTATGGGCTACCTAACCCGTCCTCCTTGACGGCCCTGCGAAGCTGCTTGATAGTATCTGAGTCAATGGGATACCAGTCATACGGTTTCTGTGGGGTGGGGGCAAGGTTAAGAGGAAAGCAGCGAAAAGCACGAGAGAAAGGAGGACGCGCTTGCAGAGGGCTTGGCGCGGGAGTGGGGGTAGGAGGAGCGTTGCCCCAAGGGTTGCTTTGAGGTGTAGAAGGCAGCCAGGGGTTGTTAGTCGGCGGGGTGGAAGGAGCGGCGGCAGCTGCCGGTAGCGGCTCCGAGGGGGAGCTCGCCGAAGGGGGAGGCGGGAGTGGGAGGCCCCAAGCGTCGCAAGATGGCGGCGCGGTGGGCGTGGCTAAGACGCAAGATGGTGGATCAGCCCCGCCCTGGGAAAGGGCGGGGTCCAAGGCACAAGATGGTGGACTAGCTCCGCCCCGTGGAAGGGCGGGGTAAAGCATACGCGGTTTCCGGCCCAGCTTAGGGCTGATGTCATTGCCGGAGCATTTCCTCCCCTCGATGGAAGAAGAAGGAGGAAGTTCGCCATCTTGGCGTGTCGCAGCGTTATTTTGCTTTTTGGGAGTCATCTCGAGCGCGTTGTTAATCTGCTCGACTAAGGACTCCGTGTCTGAGTCATGATTTGAATTAATATCGCTATCTGAATCTGTTGGCTGGGTTGATAGGGCCTCCTTGGATTTAACGGGGCCTCGATCAGGGGGGAGGGAGCCTTGAAGGCAGGAGCGGATGGTTATCAAGGTGGGGAGCAAGCCGGGAGGGAAGCGCTTGCTCTCATGTTCCATGGCGTTGGTGACTCGATCAATAAGGCGATCATAAGTAACAGGGTCCCAAAGATGGCAAGTGGTGAGCCATGGGTTAAAGGGCAGCAGGAGGTCCCAGTACACCTGCAGCTGCCGGACAGACACTTTACAGCTATGCGTGTCTAGGAGACCCGCCAGAGCACGAACTTGAGGTGCCTGACACGTAGATATACGATTACCCATAGCTGAGGGGAGAGGAGGGGGAGTTGTTTACCGAGCAGAGAGAATGAGATAAACTGTGGCCGCAAGGCCGAAGGAGACGGCGAGAGCGGAAAGCAGTGCCCTTTGGCAACGGGAGTAGTTGGGGGGGGGCGGTTGCAAAGAGGCACACGGCACCAAATGAGGAAATAAAGATACAAAGAACTACAGCAAAGTAATGGAGGGGAAGAGGGAGAGCGTTAGGAGAAACGGGGGTCATAGAAGTGCGCATACAAGAGGACGAAGAGAGCGTGGGGGAAGGGAGGAGTTCCTACTGGATGAAGAGAGCGTGGGGGAAGGGAGGAGCGGCTTCGGAGCAGTGAACCTCCCACGGCTCCGGAAGCGGCGAAGGAGAGGCGGCCCTTACCTTGCAGGCGAGGAAACGGGAAGCTGGAGAGGCGTCCGGGCGAGCGGGCAACCTGCCAAACTGTTGTGTGGAGACACCTTCCTCACACGGGGCACCAGTTGCGGTCGCGGTTACTGCTTCTAGGGGGAGGGGCGGCCGGTAGCCGAGCCCTCAGCTCTCGGGGCTGCTTAAAGGGTACCGGCGGCGGGGGCTCTTTCCCGGAGGCGAGGGCGAGGCGGAGGACGTGGCCGGGTCCTCGGCGGGAGGCGTGCAAGGTATGGAGGGCGGCGATAAGGACAAGACCCTCTTCATCCAGCAGGAGTATGCGCCAAAGAGATTTATTCAGGGGTGATTACAGGTTATATAGGCTGGTAAGAAGGGCAGGGCTGGAAAGGAGGTGAAGCAGCCTTAAATGGCAATATTGAAGGGAGAGGGGCTAGGATTGGTTCTGAGAGGACGCAGGAACCGTTGCAGCAGGGCGGGGGTTGTTCTGGCCATGGTGCATGCGCGCTGGCGGTGGCAGGAGTGGCCTTGGCACAAGGGAGTATGTGGGTAAGATAAGGAAGTGGGGAAAGGGCAGTTGGGAGAAAGGCGGTTTCCTCCGGCAAGCCTCCCCTGCCAGTGGCATTTTGGGTGAGGAAAAGGGAGCTGCCTTGACCTTGCTCCCCAGGCTCGGGGGGGCTGCAGAGGGCACTCACGCCCGTACCTACTACCCTCCCCAGGGGGTGATATCAGGTCCCCTGGCCCAGGCCTGGTAAGTTGAGGTACAAGCTCAGTCACCCGCAATTTATCTTCTTTGATGCCTCATAGACACTACAAATTGATCACATCTTAAACAGAACTCTTGATTTACCCTCCTCAACAAAACCTATTCCTCTGCCAGTCTCAATTTCTGAGGTAATGGTATCACCATTTATCTTGTTGCTCAAGACAAAAACCTAGGTATCATTCTTGAGTCTTCTTCCCTCATATCCCATAGGCAATGGGCTCTACTTTCAAAATATACCTTTCACGTTTTATTTTATGCAATTTTATTGATATACTCACAATCGAGACAATCCATCAGAAGCACACAACCTGGCTCCTAGTATCACACAGTTGTTCACCGTGATCAATTTTAGAACATTTTCATTACTCCAGAAAAAGAAATAAAAATAAAAAAGAAAACCCCAAAAATCCCTACACCTTATCTGTCAGAATCAACAAGAGTGATCTGTAAATATAATATTTTATAAAAGTTTCTCATGCAACTGTGGGGATGCACAAGTCCAAATTCCATAGGACAGGCAGCAAACTGGCAACTCCAATGAAGGTGTTTGATGAACTCCTCAGGAAATGCTTCACTGGCTAGCTGAAGAAGAAGTGAAGGTCCTCTCTTTCTTGCTTAAAAGTCTTCAACTGATTGGATTAAATCCAGCTGATTGAATTCTCTCATTGCAGAAGACACGCCCTTCATTGATGTAATCAGTCACAGCTGCAGCCAATTGATTGATGATTTAATAAACCAGCCACAAAGGTCCTTGCATTAATGGTTAGGCCGGTGCTTGCTTGACAAGACACCTGGACACCATCACCTGGCCAAGTTGACATATGAACCTACTGTGCCAGTTTGGATGTAGTATTTCCCCCAAAACGTATTACCTTTGATGCAATCTTATGGGGAAAGATGCATTAGTGTTGATTAGATTGTAATTCTTTGATAGAGTACTTCCATGGAGATGTGACCCACCCAACTGTAGGTGATAACTGATTAGATAATTTCCATGGAGATGTGGCCCCGCCCATTCAGCTTGGGCCTTGATTAGTTTACTAGAGCACTATATAAGCTCAGACAGAAGAAGTGAGCTTGCTACAGCCAAGAGGGACACTTTGAAGAATGCAAAGGAGCTGAGAGTGGAGCTGTAGCTTACAGAGACATTTTGGAGATGGCTAATGAAAGCAGACTTGTGCTTTGGAGAAGCTAAAAGAGAACAAACACCCCAGGAGCAACTAAGAGTGACATTTTTGAGGAGTTGCAGCCTAGAGAGGAATGTGGTGGGAGAGGGCCATTTTGAAACCAGAACTCTGGAGCAGATGCCAGCCATGTGCCTTTCCGGTTAACAGAGGTTTTCTGGATGCCATTGGCCATCCTCCAGTGAAGGTACCCGAATGCTGATGCATTACCTTGGACACTTTATGGCCTTAAAGACTGTGTTATTTATAAATAAACCCCCTTTATAAAAGCTGATCCATTTCTGGTATTTTGCGAAAAGGCAGCATTAGCAAACTGGAACACTAATCATCATGATCCACCCCTTCTCAACTTGGCAGTTATACACATCACCTTAAACCATAATTTATCTCTAAGCAGAGAACAATAACAGACATACATTTTGCCTAGCAATACTCAGCTGTCCTGCATACAATGGGAAATGCACTAAATCTCTCCAGAATAGGATGCAAGTCCTTGGGTGACATTAACCCTTAAACTTGATTTCCTTTAACTTAAATACTACAAAACGAACAATACAGCTTATGTCATATGATAAGGAGATAAGATACAGAAGAAAACAAAGATATCTGCTTTATGGACAAATATAAACATACTCATAACAAAGAAGAAGAAATATTCATGCCATCATAGTCCTCGTTTCTGTAACTGATCACGTAGTCATAGTTCATATTTATCACTACCTTCTTCCACTACCCATTCCATGTTCACTTTACCCTCAGGAGGCACTTCAGCTGGCCGAGATTCTTTGCCTGGTGGGGTGACCCAAACCTTGATTCCTGAAGTTTCTTGGCCATTGGTAGTCCGCACTAATAGCTATTGAGAAAAAGCATTTGCCAGATCAATAGCTGCATACCAGGTACCAGGGGATGTGTTGATTTGCTCAAGCAATGATACTACATCTGGAATAGCAGCTCCAACTGGAGTCACCACCTGGTTAAGCTTACGATAATCCAATGTTATCCTCCAAGACGTATCTGTTTTCTGCACAGGCCAAACAGGAGAGTTGGATGGGGATGTGCATCCTTGAAGTCCTTAAGAGTGGCATTAATCTCTGCAATCCCTCCAGGAATCTGGTATTGCTTCTGGTTTACCATTTTGCTAGGCAGGGGCAGTTCTAGTGGCTTCCACTTGGTCTTTCCTACCATAATAGCCCTCACTCCACAAATCAGGGAACCAAGTGAGGATTCTGCCAGTTGCTGAATATGTCTATTCAATTATGCACACTGGAACTGGGGAAATAACCACAGAATGGGTCCAGGGAACCACTGGATCCACTGTGAGATGAACCTGAGCTAAAACTCCATCGATCACCTAATCTCCATAAGACCCAGCTCTGAGTGGTAGATCAGAGTGACACTTTGGGTCTCCTGGAATTAATGTCAGTTCTGAACAAGGGTCTAATAATCCCTGAAATATCTGATCATTTCCTTTTCCCCAATGCACAGTTACCCTGGTCAAAGGCCATAGGTCCTCCTGCGGAAGGCTTGGAAGAAGAGTAACAGTATAAATATTTGTCGGTGTAACAGGGTCCTTTCCCAAGGGAACCCAGCCTTCCCTCATTCAAAGGGCTCTGTGTCTGTTACTGTCTCAAGTCTGGGAATTGATTAAGGGGCTGTGACTCTTTGTTGTTGTAATTCAAGGTAGACTTTTGCTCACCTGACCTAGAATTCTTCTGCTTGTACAGATCAAACAAGAATTGAGTAGAGTGCTCACCTATTTTACTTTTAGATATTTCATGATCTACTAGCCAGCGCCGTAAGTCTCTGCAAGTCAGATTATTTGGACTGCTGCTTTGAGCCTGTTTTCCATTATGGTAGCCATGCCCACCTTGTCTTTGTTGATTAACTGTTGCCATGTGGCTTCTGCCGACTCGGGTTCTGATTACCCCATTGTGTTTAAGGATTCCAGCTCAGTGACAGAAGTACCTACAGTAATATCTGACCTACAGAGAAGGGCAACTACAGAGCTCTTCAGGGATTATGGCACTAGTCTCATAAATTTATTCCTCACAGTCCTGGTAAAAAGTGTGTCCTCTGGACATTCCAGGTGTGTGTGAGCAGGTCTTCCATGATAAATCCACTCTAACATACCATCCTCTCTAAGCCTTTGAATCCCCTCCTTTATATTATACCAGGGCAGTTCTGGTATTTCAACCTCAGATAATGTCTGTGATCTTTTGATCCACCTTTCAGCCAACCATCCAAACAAACTGTTAACATCCATTCTAACCCCTGGAGCTACAACATTGAATGCAGAATCTCTGCTTAGTGAGCCTATATCAATAAATTCAGCCTGATCCAACTTTATATTCCTCCCACCATTATCTCACACCCTTAATACCCATCCCCACACATATTCCCCTGATTTCTGTCTATATAAATTTGAAAACACATACAGTTCTTTTGTAGTATAGCGTACTTCCTCATGGGTCACACTGTGTACCTCATTCTTCGTGGCCTGTTGTGATTTTAGTCTGGTTGTAGTTCTTGAAGGAAAGACTGGTGGGTCATGGAAAGAATTAGAAGCATCCCTCAAGCCAATTACTTCAGGATAGTCTGTGGCAGTTTCATCTTGTGAAACAGGATTCATCTCTCCAAGGAGTGAGGGTTGCTGCCTCAGGGGAGGTGATTATTGGTTTAGCAGGTCCTGAAAGATTAATCTCTTTAGGTGGATGTTGAATGGCAGGCTCCTCAGTGTAGAATGGAGGTCAGGAATCTGTTTCCTCAAAGCGGGCTGGAGGTTGGTTAGCTGTCTCCTCAGGGCAGTCTGGAGGTTGGGGGCTGTTTCCTCAGGACAGACCACTATAGGTATAGTTAACAAAGACTCAGCAGAATCTAGATTTCCAATGTCCTCACTGCCATTATTATCAATCCATATGTCCCCATTCCAAGTTTCAGGATCCCACTCTTTTCCAATCAATGCCTTCACTTTAAACAGCAGACACCCTGGGAGGTTGAGATTTTAGTTTACGTTGTAAATCTGCTACTTGCACAATGAGACTCTGGGTCTGGTTTTCAGAAATCTCAAGTCCGAGGCCACAAGAAATAAGATTTTCTTTCAGGACACACATAGAAACCTTTACATTTGTCATACAGCACCTAAGTTTCAAATTGGAAGCCTTTAGTTCATCCCTTTCTCTTATAACTTTATCTAGCATATCTAAGAGCAACCAACCAACATCATTATACCTCTTAACTCTGCAAAACTCTGTGAGGTTGTCAAAAACACTGTCACCCAGAGCCTTGCTTCATACAAGAGTATGATTAGGAAACTCAAATGGTGATATTTTATGTATCGCCATTGCCAACTCACACCTTGGACTGTCGTGCTATCTTGATTACTAGAAATGGAGTCGTTAGTGCCTTTGAATCTAATCAGAGTAGAAAACCAATTTAAAAGCCTGTTATAAGATTCTGTTTCTCAAGAACCACTCCTGGTACCAAGCTGTATTAGTTGGGTTCTTTAAGGAAACAGAATCAACAAGAGATATCTGTACTCATGCAACTGTGGGGATGCACAAGTCCAAATTCCATAGGGCATGCAGCAAACTGACAACTCTGATGAAGGTGCTTGATGAACTCCTCAGGAAATGCTTAGCTGGCTAGCCAAAGAAGAAGTGAAGATCCTCTCTCTCTCTTCCTTAAACGTCTTCAACTGATTGGATTGAATTCTCGCATTGTGGAAGACACACCCTTCATTGATATAATCAGTTAGAGATGCAGTCAACTGATGGATGAAGTAATAAGCCAGTCTTCTGGTTTATTAACCAGCCACAAATGTCCTTACAGTAATGGTTAGGATAGTGTTTGCTTGACCAGACACCTGGATACCATCAGCTGGCCAAGTTGACACATAAACCTAACCATCACAAGAGGCTATGTGACAAAAAAGCCAAGACAAGGATCAAATTGCAGCCAGCCCCAGAATGCCAGTCTTTGGAAGAAAGCATCACCTTGATGATGCCTTAATTTGGACTTTCTTTTAGCCTCAACACTATGAGCAAATAAATTTCCTTTGTTTAACCCAATCCATTTCATGGTATTTGCTTTAGCAGCCCAGAAAACTAAAACAGCCATTCTCCTTTTTTGTTCAATACTTGGAATTACGTCTATTTATATGTCTATTGTTTTTTCTCCAACAAAATGAAATTTTCATGGGAGCAGAGACCTCTATTTTCTTCTTCATTGTTGATCTTCAGTCCCTATCCTGTGCCTAGATGTTCTGGTTTGCTAATGCTGCCATTTAGCAAAATAACAGAAATGGATTGGCATTTATAAAGGGGGTTTATTTGGTTACAAATTTACAGTCTTAAGGCCATCAAGTGTCCAAGGTAAAGGAGTACCTTCACTGAAGGATGGCCAATGGCATCCGGAGAACCTCTGTTAGCTGGGAAGGCACGTGGCTGGTGTCTGCTCCAGAGTTCCGGTTTCAAAATGGCTTTCTTCCAGGACGTTCCTCTCTAGTCTACAGCTCCTCAAAAATGTCACTCTTAGTTGCTCCTGGGGCATTTGTCCTCTCTTAGCTTCTCCAGAGCAAAAGTCTGCTCTCATCAGCCATCTCAAAAATGTCTCTGTAAGCTGTAGGTCCTCTTTTAGCTCCTCTCTGTAGCTCCTCTCTCAGTGCACTCTTCAAAGTGTCCCTCTTTGCTGTAGCAAGTTCGCTTCTTCTGTCTGAGCTTATATAGTGCTCTAGTATACTAATCAAGGCCCATGCTGAAAGGGTGGGGCCACACCTCCATAGAAATTATCTAATCAGAGTTATCACCTACAGTTGGTGGGTTGCATCTCCATGGAAACACTCAAAGAATTACAATCTAATCAACACTAATACGTCTGCCAACGCAAGATTGCATCAAAGAAAATGGCGTTTTGGGGGGCATAATACATTCAAACTGGCACACTAGACATACTGGATTTTCAGAAAATATTTCTGGAATGAATTAATAATTATTGTAGTGAAAAATGATGGGCTAGACAAAAGCAGTGACAGAAGGGACAAAGACTGATCAAGATCTCTTAAGGAAGTTACAAACAATAGGATTTGGAGTTAGATTACCTAACTGCACACACATTTTTAACAAGAGAGTAGATATTCACAGTCTTCCTCCCTCTCCAGTTTCACCAATAAAAATCATGTTGTTGCCAGCTTAGTTTTCCATTTATAAAGAGTAATAATTCTTGCTTTGTGGGAGAGAGGTAAATCTAAGGAAAAGAATGAGGAGAGGTAAGAGAAAGGAGAGAAAGGGAGAGTGAATCTCCATGTCTCCATGGAATGGGATGCTAGAGAGAGGTTTTAGGGAAAACCATCAAGGAAGATATTAGGAGTTACTAGAGAATTGTTGAGCAAAGGAATGGATTTAACAAGTTTTGAATTTTGAAAGTCTCTCTGAAAATCTCCAGTAAATTAATAATAAATTTCTTCTACATTTTGAACAGAATTTTCCTCAATTATATGCTGATCCATACTGGAATACATCTAGGAAGATGTCTAAAATGTTACAAATAGGTTTTGGTGGGGGAGGGGAAAGGTGGAAGGAAAAAGAGGAAGCCCAAGTTCTAATTTGACAACTGTGTGTGATTGTGTGTGAGTACCACTCACCAAGACGGGAGCAGGGAACACAGGAAGAAAAGTTCACGTCTCATCCAGAGCTTTCCTCTAAGCTTCAGATTTGAGTACCCAACTATCTATTTGACTTTTCTACTTCAATGTCTCATAGACTTCTCAAGTTTTAGATATTTAACACAAAGTCTCGATTGTCTCATAATACTGTTTTTACCCTCTACCTTTCCAATATTTGAAGCCAGAAACTGGAAAGTTTTTCTTGATTCTTTCCTTTTTCTCAACCCTAACATCAAGCTAATATCAAAACCTATAAATTCTTCCTCCAAATCATATCTCCAATTTTTGCCAGCATATCTCCAATTTTTGCCATCTAGTCTAGGCCATATTTAGCTCTTGCTTGACTTCAGCACTAATCTTCTGTCTCCCTGCTTCCTCTTTTACACTCCTCCCAACCTCTACAGAGCAGCTAGAGTGATCTTTTCAAAAAGCAAATTTGGTTATGTCACTTTGCTAAAACAATCAGTGGTTTCCTGTTGCACTGTGAAGAAAATCTAAAACCCTAACCATGCTATGCAACTTCATATAGGATTTGGCCTCTGCTAACTCCTTCAATTTAATTTCCAACCATGACTATTTTACTCACCACAGTATATATTTAGTTCCCAGAACAATTTGACTCTCAGAAGGCACTCAATAATGATTGCAAAATTAATGCATAAAGAAAAATTACGACTTAAGTTTTAGACGTGTTTGAGGTGTAATGTCTAAACAGAGATTACAGTAATTAATGATTGTATATATGATTGCGTTGCTTAAGAGAGAGAACTAGTATATATATGTATATATATTTGATAGATATCAGAAAGAGATTGTCAGATAGAGATATAATATTTGATAAAGCAACAAAAATAAGAACATAAGAGCCATTCTCTCCTTCCTTTTGCAGGAAGAAGATATAGAATGAAAAGAGAAGAGGACTACGTACGTTATTCTGAAGCAATTAAAGAAATAATGGAAGATAAATTTTCAAAGGAGATTGAAGAGGAGTCAAAGAGGTAGAAAGAAAACTTAAGAGAAAATGATGACACAAAAACTAAAGGAGGAGAGAATTTCTGCCCAGACAAAGACAAATTAAGAGACATACAAAATTGCTGCCAATTGGTGATTGCTACTAAAGTGAAAAGGCTAAGTAGATCTTTCACTAAAGTAGCCCTTAAGGGGCATAGGTAAGATGGACAGGTAAAGAAGTCAGCAGACAAATCAAGGCTCTGAGGTAACCAGCTGTGCTGGCACCCTGGCAACCTACCATGTTGGAATATACATCTCATACTGATAACTCAGAAACTGTATCTGGGCTCAGCAGGAAATAGTGATTTTTTAAAAATAAATTTTTATTATTATAAAAGCAGTATATGTACATGGTAGAAAATACATATAAGCAAAACAGGAAAAGAAAAACCACCATATTCCCAATTCAGAAATTTAACTATTCTTAAAATCTTATTGTATATCTTTCCAGATCTTTATCTATCCTTACCTATGCATATGTATATATACATATATATACACACACACACACATTTGTGTAGTTCTTAACCAAAATGATATCATCATACTCAACATGCAATTTTGTAACCTATTTATATTTTTTTCAATTAACAATCTCTATCTTTCTTATGTAAACCCCAAATTCAAAATTCCCTATTATCTCCCAAATATCTTTACTTTGAAAATTAGTAAGTAAAAGTAAAGAATTGTTTATTTTTCATTTTCAGTAGGAACTACGTTTCAGGGAAACCAAATAGTTCTAGGTATTAAAGGCAAGTTCTAGTTTACTGAAGAAAGAACATAGGAGGGATTGTGGAATTAGAGTTATTTTGCAATTCTCATTGAAACTGATTCAAATAAGGGTTTCCAACAGGTGTTATAGCATGAGGTTTATGTTTGAAGGGGAACTGGTATAGTATCAAAGTAATATCATTTAGTTTACTTACTAGTCACAAGTTTACAAAGGAGGGGTGAGACTGCCAGACCATTAATTCAGTTGTTAGTCTAAGCATCAACAATAATTGTGGGTCAATAGTATTTGTCTACTGAAAGATGCAACATAAAAATGAACATTGCCTATATGTATTCTAGCCCAAAATGTTTAACTTGAATCTACTAAGTCTTTGTATATCATCTTCCAGTAGAAGATAGGGGACAGAGAAAAAAAGCAAAGCACACTCACTGCAAGTAAGCATCAGATGTATCCAGAAGGTGAAACATTCCATAGGACCCCAGCCTGTTGTACTCAACAAGCCAAAAAAATGTGTGTGGATGGAGGTGGGGGTGGGGTGGAGGATGGGAACTGTGCTATATTAGAAAATACTTAGCCAGATGCTATAATGAGTCTGGATTGGATCAAAATAGCCAGCTGTAAAAGAACATGGGTCTTATTCCATTTGTCATGCCTGTTATAAGCAGGAGAGAGAACAGAGAAGTACCATCCACGGTCTCCACTACAGGGTAGTGATGACTATATGGTAATCAGTCTGATTTGGGCTCTATCAGGACTGAGGTGGAGGTAAATAAAGTCTTCACTTGCTGGAACAATGAGACACTGTTCCAAGGATGAGGCATTCTCCTCTTCGATATAAGGATGAATACAATAGGGACTGTGGATTTGGAAAAATGAGGAACAAATTGCTGATAATATCTAGTCAGTCCCAGGAAACAATGAATAACTATTTCAGAATGTCTTATGCCTTGTCTGTCATTATGAGGATGATTGACTAAGTTGCTTTAGCTGTAGAGATAATAATGCACCAGAAGATTAAGAATGACCTTGACAAGAGTCTCACAAAATGTCTACTTAAGGTCATAGGACTAAAGCAACAGGGATGACCAAAAATTATTAGCATGACATGAATAAGATAAGATGTTCTGGGCTGCTAAGCTATACTATGAAGGCAGAATAATAATTAGGAAATATATGTTCTTTACTGTGCTTAGAGATAAGCTTTGTTTTACTGTGATTCTTTGAACTTAATGTTTTACCAGAGCAAAGTGGCTTAGAATGTTGACTCTATATTGTTAGAGGAGGTCTGGGTGGAGGCTTCAGCTCTTTGAATGGAAAACAGAAATCTGAAATTGGGTCTATCTCCTGGTTGCTGAGGGAGTGGCTTTCAATTTCACATCACATGTGAGATCCCTGTTATGTGCATTGGTGGTTGGATAGATTCTCATAAATCTTTTTACATGGCCTGAGGTTATGTCCATTTATGTATCTTCTGTAATTCTCAGAACCAGGTAAGTCATTGCAAAAGCTGTGGTATCAATAGAAGGTTAGTAGAGTGTATGGTATATGTGTAATTTTCTTCCAAATAAGTGAAGTGAAAATACAGGTAGTAATAGTGTAGAACACCACACTCCCAAAAGGTAGTAAGCGTAATAGTTTATATTTCTTGAGTTCTTTTATTCTTAAAATAGCACTGCAGTTTTGTGTTTTTTTTGTCTTTTTTTGGTTTGTTTTTGTTTTTGTTTTTAACTCCACTGTACAGATGAGGAAAAGAGTCTTGGTAAGATCACACAGCTAGTAATTGATATGGCTAGGATTAGAACAAGATTTGTCTGACTTTAGAGTTGGAGCTCAATCTCTCTATATTATACTATCTTAGTGAGTCAAACTTATATTAATGAACATTTTAATACTGAAGTGATTTCAAGATTTTCTTTGGACCTACTAACTCACAACAGCTTCTGGGTTATCACTGCTAACCCAGTGGGAACATTCAGGCTTGAAATGAGAGCACTTAGTTCTTGTTAGGTATCAGCACCAAAGGAATAAAACATGAAGAGAATACTTTCCTTTTTTCCCCAGACAACAGTCAATGCTATTCAAGGCAAAGCCTAAACTTTTACTTGACATTTTCTGGTACTTTGTGAATTTGACAGTTGTGCATTTGGAATCTGTTCAAATTCTATTTGTAGCTGAATCATGAGAATGCCAAGGAGATCAGTACATCTGCTTCTTAGCATCTCTGGAGTAATCTGTATTTCATAATGCTTTATATAAATTTGAACATGTTAACATGCTTGGATTTATTACCACAGATCAGATGATGTTAGGCCCTTCACAGGGGTTTAATAGAGGTTTGTAGCAAACAGTAAATAGCAAGAGTTGCTTCTGAGTTGAAAACATATTAAAAAATTATAGACATAAGGAAGAAATGATTACTATATTTGGTTAAGGGTAGAAAATAACTAGTAGTAGTACTAGAGTACATTCCCATGGACCTGACCTGGAGGTAGAAAAAAGAAAGTGACATACTTTGAAGGTTTGATTGTTGTTGTCTTTAACACTAAAGTATGGCCCAGTTACGTCTTAAGAGTATGTGTCTCTAAGATATAAGATATTTAAAAAACAAACAAAAAAAATCACATTACCATTAGCACACCTAAAACAATTAACAAAAAGTCCTCAATACCATGTAATAGCCAGTCAGTATTAAATTTTCTTGATTGTCTTATTGTCTTTTTAGAATTGATTTCTTTGAATCAGAGTCTAAAAAAGGTTCATACATTACATTTGGTTGATATATCTAAATTTCTTTTAATCTATAATAGTGCTCCCCCCAACCTTTTTTCCTTGCCTTTATTTGTTGAAGAAACCAGGTCATGTTCCTCCAGAACTTTCCCTGTTCTGAGTTTAGATAATTGTGTTCATATGGTGTACTACTTTTACAGTAATTTAAGGAAAGGTGTGGGGATTAAGAGGCAAATGATGTCAGGTCACAAGACTACTGTGTGACAGCAGAAGGAAGTAAGTGAGGGAGTAAGCAACAACGTAAGACCACCAGTAGTGGTGTCTGTGGCCCTCCCTGGAAAGAGGCCAGCAACCAAATACGAAGTCTTAAATGGAGGTGGTGCTGCAGAGATCAAGGGGTTAAAGAAAACTTACTGGGGGAATGGGATTGGGTTCTGGTCTCAGCTGTGCATGTAAGAATATCAGGCAAAAGTAAGGCTCCCATAGGAACTGATCAAAACAGCTAAAACAGGGCTCAGAACAGTGGGATGAGCTTAACAGGAATGCAGTGGACAAACCTGATTGAAGGATAGGGCAAATACCTTCTTTCTCCATCTTGTTATTTTGGGCACCAGCATTCTGGAGAGAAGAAAGATACTGAGTACTTTCAAAATCTGGCAGAAGGCATTTAGGTAGATCCTGTCCTTGTTGGGAGGGGTAGACAGATGGCTGCTATTTGATAGTGCTGTAAGCATACATGGCACCTTCACTCCCAGGAGAGAATAGCTGAAATGACAGTTTTGAAATATTGTTAGTTAACAGGGTGCAGTCTCTTGCTAGATTCTAATTTGTTTGAGGTGGAAAACCCTACAGATACTGGATAATTTTTCTGTAAACAGAATAGGTCTAGGACCTAGTAGAAATATAACTTTTTTTTTCATTTAAATAATTTAATGCAGGCAGGAAAATGATCAGGACAGAGTGCTGGATAGGTATTTCCTATGCTATTCACAGAAAAAAACAGCCTCAAAAATAGAGTTGCATTTTTTCCTTTACTTTTGTGTGACCTTCTTTTGAATATTCTCTTTGCCACCAATGTAAGTCTCAGCTTGTTTATGTGATACTATTATACGTACTGAGTATGCACTCGGTGTTGAACGAAATGCTGGTGAAGTAGTTTCAGGAGTACATAGTCTTGTCCCTTCTGGGAACTGCTTAGGGCAGCACCACTGGGGAAACATAATTTTTTAAATTGAACAAATTAATGCACAATCTCATTCATACAAACTGAATTACTTGTGATCGCTCAGGAATTTTGTAATCTTCAATAAATACATGTAGAAAAAAGCTAACTGGAGTAATATATACTAGCAATATGTGATCCTTTATATACTATATAAAGGAATAAAAGTCTTTTGGACAGTCTGAGGTGAACTTAATAGATTTGATTTTATCAAGAAAGTATTATAGAGGTAAGTTTTGAAAAATCTCATGTAATGTAGAATGGTTGATGGAAAGGAGAGTAAACGTTTGGTAAAAAAGTTGGTATAATTTACTTGCATAATAGCTATTCATAACTTTGGAAATCTAAGGGATTATGTTTTCCGTGACTTCAATGTTTAGATAATTGTGACAAGTTGCTTTTCATATACTCTCCTGAAATTGAACTTAAAACATTTATAACTGGGAATGTATAGTCTAAGTTGCCATCAGAAAGAAACAGGTTCTTTTCTTTTTAATTTATTTTGAGTTTAGGATGCCCTCTGAGCTGAATTAAAACTCAGGAGTAAATCCTTATACCCTGAGCATAAATTTCTAGCTATTTCCACAGATGTTGTTGAAAATCATAGCATGCACCTAATTTTGAATAGGTAACGTGGGTGGAAAGAGTAGGCAGAGTTTTTCAAAAAAGGCTTAATTGTCTTTAACCTGTGAATACATAATTATATAATTTGTCATGATGAACTTTCATTTTTAGATTTCTATGGTGTGAATCATTAATGCTTCCTAGTTTTGTGAAAAACAGTATATAATTCTGCTTTTTATTACTCTAAATCATGATCTCCTAAATATATGCTAAGTTCTTGGTCTGGTTATTAATAACTCATCTTCAGTTGGTACATTATGCAAATTTGAAAGAATGTCATTATGAAGGAACACACAAACATACTGCAACAGTACAGTTATTTAAAAAGAATATACCAATAAAATATTAATAAAATTTTTCCTATATGGATAAGAAAAGAAAAATAAATTGAAACGTATAGTATTTTTGCTTTTAAAGGCATATTCTGGACTGAGATAATAGTATGAATGGATAAAATACTTGGTCTGATGAAATCTGTTTTATAGTAGATATAAAATGAGAACTTGGTTGGATCTATTTCTGATGTTAGGCATATGAATGATTGCTATTTTTTCTTTTAAAAATTATTAAAATATTTTAACAATTCTTACTATTTTGCAGTCAATGTTTTTTATATTTATCCAAATATTTACCACTTTCAGAGCCCTTTCTTTATTCTCAACTCTCACATCTTCCATTTGTGATCATTTTCTTTCTGTCTTTAGACTTTCCTTTAGTGAAAATCTACTGGTAAACTCTGCTTTTGTTTGTTTGAAAATACCTTTTTTTGGCCTCATTCTTGAAAGACATTTTCAAAAGGTGTTGAATTCTAGGCTGACAGTCATTTTATCTTAGCCTACTGAAGATATTCCACTGTTTACTGACCAAAATCTGTTATCTGTTAAGGTTCTCCAGAGAAAAAGAACCAACAGGATATATGTATACATAGGATAAATACATTATACATATATTATATATACACATATAAAGAGACTTATTATAAGGAATTTATATAGATTAAGAGATTTATTATAAGTAAGTGGCTCACACTATTGTGTAGGCTGGCAACTATGAATTCCATAGGGCAGAAGGTAGGCTGGGAAATTCCACTAAACGTGATGTTGAATTCTTGAGTTCAAATTTGTTAGTGAAAGTTGGTAGGCTAGAAATTCAAGTAAGAATGTCGAAGTCTACAGGCAGAAATTCTTCTAATACTTCCGACACTGAGTAGAATTTGTATTTTCTTTCTGCTGCTTTTAAGGTTTTCTTTGTTTTTTTGCAGTTCCACTATGATGTATCAAAGTGTGGATTTATTATTCTTTAACTTGTTTGGGATTTGGGGAGTTTTCTAAATCTGTGGGTTGGAGTCTCACATCAGTTCTGGCAAGTTCTAAACCATTATCTTGGCAAACATTCCGTTTGCTCTTTCCTAGTCTTCTGGAGCTATAATTAGATTTTAGATCTCAAAATGTCTTCCATGTCACCTAAAGTTTCTTTTATATTTTCATTTACTTTTCTTTTTCTGTTGCATTTGGGATAATTCTCTCATCTCTATCTTCCAGTTCATCAGTTTGTACTTCTACATCAAAAAGATTATTAAACTAGTTCTAGCTTGCTAGTGCTGCAAGAAGGCAAAACACCAGAAATGTACTGGCTTTTATAAAAGGGGGTTTATTTGGTTACACAGTTACAGTCTTAAGGCCACAAAGTGTCCAAGGTAATGCATGAGCAACTGGGTACCTTCACTGGAGGATGGCCAATGGTGTCCAGAAAACCTCTGTTAGCCGGGAAGGCAGGTGGCTGGCATCTGCTCCAAGTTCTGGTTTCAAAATGGCTTTCTCCCAGAACGTTCCTCTCTAGGCCACAGCTCCTCATAAAAATGTCACTCTCAGTTGCTCTTGGGGCATTTGTCCTCTCTTAGCTTCCCTGGAGCAAGAGTCTGCATTCAGTGGCCCTCTTCAAACTGTCTCTTATCTGCAGTTCCTGTGCTTTCTTCAAAGTGTCCCTCTTGGCTGTAGCACCTCTTCAAAGTGTTACTCTCAGCTGCACTGAGTTCCTTCTGTTTGTCAGCTCATTTATATGGCTGCACTGATCAAGGCGCACCCTCAGTGGGTGGGGCCATGACTCCATGGAAATATCTCATCAGAGTTATCAACTATAGTTGGGTGGGGTGCATTTCCATGGAAACTCTCAAAGAATTACAATCTAATTAACACTGATAGGTCTGCCCACACAAGATTAAATCAAAGATAATGGTGTTTGGGGGACATGATACATTCAAACTGGCACATTTGTTTAATGAGTTTTGTTTCAGTGTATATTTTTCAATTCTTGAAGTTCTATTTGGTTCTCTTTTTTTCAACTGTATTTATTCATTCTTTACAATATCTTGTTTCCTGCATGTATTTTCAATCTTGTCTTTTACTCCTTCTTTCATATTTCATAAAGCTATTTTATAGTCTGTGACCCATAGTCTGTTTCTGCTGTCTTTTGTTTCTGCTGTTTATCACTAACAGTGCCTTATTTTCTTCTAGTTTTCTTTTTTATGCTGTTTTGACTATGAGCTGCTCGTTTCCTCATGATTTTATTTATCATCATTCTTCATGGCTCAAAATGAAGATGGGTTCCTCCAAAAAGGATTGGCATTTGCACCTGCCAGGTGTCTAAGAGAACTATTGGTCAAGAATCATTCTTAAGTAGCCACTTAAGCGTTTTGGGGATCACCAGGTAGTATGGATACAGGTTACATTTTTGTTTGAGAGCTGGACTGTGGATCCATATTCTCAGATTATGACTTTGCTTTTCCCTTGTCCACTAGGTGCCAAAGTTTAAGGAAATTTTCCTTACAGACTCTGGGGTAGGGGTATGTATGTAAGTAATGGACAAGTTTATTTCTAGAATATCCTTACACTGAATGAATAATCAGTAGAAACCCAGCTTTGTGTGTGTCACATGTGTCTTGGAGGCAGTCATTAGACTTTTCATAATGGACAGCGTCATGCAGTTTGTCTCTTGTTAAGTCACTAAAACAAAAGCTTATATTAATTGGGTTTGGTAAATGCCTTGAGGGTAAAGGCCGAGTTTAGGTTCTGCTTAACTCTCTAGGTTCCTGCCTTTACTTAGTGTGTTTTGACTTAATTTTCTTACCTTACTGCCAGCTAATCAACATATTTAACAAGATTTAAAAAAATATTTTTCCAGAATTTTTATTTAAGTGTGGCCATTTGTTTTCAATGTATTAAAGTACTTAGTCTATGATATTACCAGAAATAGAAGCCTATATTCTTTATATTTTGTTGTATTATACAAATTTTCCTCAAGGAATATTTCTTTAAGACTAACAATACTAAACAGAAATGCTTTAACTAAATTTGCAAATATTTTGCAAGCAAATCTATAGATTTTATAAACAGACTACTTTTTAGTGTAAAGTTTGGCTGAATGTTTACTAAATATCTGGTTGACTGGTTTGTAGATATCTATTTTTTTATTTTATTAAACAGAAATTTCATTATTATTTAATAGTACTTTTAATCTTGGAAGCACTAATATGCTGGCTCAATTTACTTCAGGTTACATTGTATAAGAACCTCAAAAATTTCCTGGATTTACAAAAACAAAACTCTTGTTTCATGTCAATAGCTGCAGGTCAGCTGTTGTAGTGCTGCTCCAGGGCTGAGAGTCAGTTTTAGGTCTGTTTCATCTATTTTCTTATTCTGGAGCCTGGGCTAAAGAAGCTACTTCCATCTGGGACATACCTTTCTCAAGACAGGCATCACAGAAGCAACAGATTGACTTGAATCTTTCACTCAAATTTAAAGCTTCTGCTTTGACATAGCATGTGTCACATCTACACACAAACCACTGGCTAATACAGGTTACAAGACCAAGCTGCCAGGGCAGTGGTGGGAGTGGGGGGAGTGAATATTTATGACTAATAATACAGTCTACCACAGTCTTGAAAGTTATGTTGAATGCCTTATTTATGGATGAGGTTGTTCACAATCTCAATCTTCTTCCAGAAATTGAAGTCTGTAGTTTATACTCCTGATTAGCAATCTTTGGTAACATTAAGTATTTAACTGGATAGGATAAAGGAAAAAAAAAAATCTTAAGCCACATCTCTCTCATTCTAGGTCAGGTTTGAAATATATTCTGATGGAAAGATCATCTTACTGGTTAGTGATAAATCTGTTTTGGAAAACATAATTTCTCTTTCCCAGAATTGTATAATTAATTAAGCACTAGGCAAAAGAGAGAATTCTCATTTGAGTTAAAATTGGATCATTATAATAAAAATTTATTTTAAAATGTTATTCTTAAAAATCATTCTAAGAGTAGCTAACTTACAAGATATCTCTTAAATTAACGAACAGGAATTATTGGATATTTTTCATTTATGGTGCAAAATCACATATCGCAATTTCTGTTTATGTTGTGATTACACTGAAAATGCTAGACTTAATGATCATTTCCTGAAATCAGAGAATATAATATTTGGAAGGAACCCAAACAGTATCATAAGGATATATTATTTTGTTGCAATTGGTTGTGAGGAATATTAAAAATCAAAATCAAGTTATTTGTGAAAAGTAACTATTACTAGCAATAAAATATAGAAGATACTTACATTTGTTTTCTTATTTCTTCATTCTCACTTGCATTAATTTTTTTTTTTTTTTTTTTTTGAGTGGAGGTGAAAGGAGTTACAGAATTTGCATAATCTTGGGTATACCATGGCCGTTTGTTTCCAATATATGTGTCAGCCATTGGAAAAAAGGTTAAGGACAATTCTTTAAAAAACATCTAGTACAACTCCATAGTTTTATCAGAACTTGAAATGCAGAGAGTAATTACCTAGTTGCACATCTAATTAGCCAACTCTGTAACCTAGGCCTCCTTGCTTCCAGTATAGTGCTTTCCATTCCAACAAATGACCATATTTTCAACAGCCAATATAAGATGTTGAGGCTAAGGCAGGAGAAGATTAGGCAAGGCAATTTGTCTCCAAATCTTTAGTCTCAGTTCTCAAAATAAGGGCAAAGCACCAGGGAAATAGCCTAGATGGTATGTTTCGCATGTTACCTATGCTCTAGAAACATTCTTTTTCAAATCTATTTGATTTCAAATCACAGTAAGAAATATATTTTAAATCACAACAACACAGGACATATTATCTTCACAAATCCTCCCCTCACCCTTCCAGTTGAAACAAAATTTTCACAAAGCAATTATGGCTTTTACTAGAACTGATGCATTCTGATTTTTTAACATTCTATTCAATTTTAGCTTATTTAATTAAAAAATAAAACTGGTTTTTGAATCACAGTTTGAAAAACACTATTCCAGAAAACTGGAGAGAAATTTCAAAGTGTTGACAAACTTCAAAGTTATATTGCATTCACAGAATAATAATCTTTCCTCGTGGTTGTCTGACCTAACTACAATCTCTCAGACTTCAGAACAGAACTTCGTAGAATCTTTTCCTTATTGGAACACCAGTTCATTAGCATATCTCATAGATTCTAAGACTCATTGTCTTTCACATTTTAACACTGCTGAATTCAAGACATGCCTGAACAAATCAGTGGCTTGGCATAGTTCAAATGGCAGTACTTTTTTCTTTCTTTCTTGGGGAACATGATATTATGGAAAGTCTTAGAGTTTTATGAAATATACTAATAATGATTATATAGGCCAAAATTGATTGCTTATGCATTTTAGAGTATCCAGTTGATCAGAATGTCTTCTGACTTCTTGTTAAGAAAATGTAAAGATGAGAATCCCTGAAAAAAAAACCTTAGTTCTGGGCAAGAAGGGAAAATGATTTACCAATTGAGTTTAATTTTAAAGAAAGCTGTCTCATTTGCCTTCATTATTAGCAGGGTTTGATGATCTCTCTGCTTTTCCACCTCACTTATTTTGGTGTTGGTTCTTTCTTTTGGTGACTAGCATTCTACCCTCTTCCTCTCATCAACAGGGTTGGGTGAAAGGAGAGGGTTCCTTGGACCATTATTAGAAAGGAAGGCAAACAGGTTAAGTTCAAAAAGTTGAGGTACTTGATAAAATCAAGAATTAGGCTTTATATTTACAAAATGGAACACAATGCCAAATTCCTATGTTTCTGTTTAAACTGCCACCAACCTAACACACTGTAAAACTTAATGACTGAAAAACTGGCAGGGAGAATCCTGAACATGACTAAGAATAAAAATAAATTTGTTGGGCTATTTTCATCCCAGCATGATTGAAATGCACCATCGTTCTCTCACAAATAAAAACCTCTAATGGAGAGGACAGTAAATTAAAAGCCACAATTAACGTGCTACTAGAAATAGGAACAAGTAGCTACTGAATGCTTTTCAAGCCAGATGTTATACACTACGATGCCTTCTTTTTTTCTTTGCCTAAAACTTGAACCAAGCCCAAGGTTGGGGAGGCAAGTCTCACGCTTAGACCTCGGGGTGGGCGTGCGGTCCTGAGTGAGCCCTGACCAGGAGGCTCGGTTGTGCAGTCTCCTCAGATTAAAAAGGGCCCAGGACCACCAGTCCATAGGGCCTCGCCTCACCAGGCAGCAGGTGCGAGGCCCACGGTGGTGGACTCGCTTCCCATGGCCGCCCACGGGTTTGCGGAGGCTGTTTGGCGGCGACAATATTCTGGCAAGGAGAGGTGTTGACAGTTGCTTCAGCAAGGCTCCCGCCAACCCCGCTAAAAAGGAGACTCCGCGGACGCCTCCGCGCCCCGTCACGTGACGGGAAGAGGGTGTGGCCGAAGGCCGCGAGTCGGGGGGCGGGGCTGAGAGGGGGAGGGCTCTAGAATGTGAAGGATCCTGGCGACTCCGAGTTCCCAGAGAGGCGGCTACGCGATCGATGACAACATTAGGCCGCGACGTGCTCTCGGCCGGAGGCGGTGGTAGCGGCAGCCAGAGCGGCTGCAAGCGTTAGCTTGGCTGCGGTAGCAGCGGCCGCCGGTAGCGGGCGGACGGAGGGAAGGAGAGGTCCCGCCCTGGCCAGTGAACCTCGGGACCAGAGTTCCCGTCCACCTCGCTGGCGGAGCCCGCTGCTCCTCGACTGCGGCGAGACCGCGCCCTCCGTCTGGGCTCGCGCCCCAGTTGCCGACAGCGACAGCGGCCGACAGAAGTTGGCGTCCGATCGGACGCGTGCCGGGCCCGAAACCTCGGCGCGTCACCGACCCGGGAGGAACCGGCCCCCTGCGGTCCGCCTCTCCTGGGGCTCCACACCGGTGAGTGTCGCGCGGATCCCTGAGTCAGAGGCGAGGGATCTGCACCTCTCCGGGCAGCTGCACCCCCTTATCCCCACGTTCTGAGCTCGGGCTGGTGGGGACTCCCTACCACTTAGCACCAGGGAGTTCCTGGTTAGATCCTTTGTCCCTTTTGGAGTTGGTGTTCGAAAGCTAGCGGGGGTGGAGTGTTTTGGGGCCCAAAAGAGGAGCCGCGGCTGGGGAGCAGGGGCGGCGGTCTGTTCGAGCTTTTTGACAGCCCAGAGTGTCTCCTCCTGAAGTTTGACTGGGCTAACGCTGGGTCTCGCTGGAAGCCCCAGCGCCTGGGATAGTGGGCGCTTTGTCGCTTTGTGCGGTTAAGGCGAGATTCCGGTTTTCCTCTGACAGCCCCAGAGGAGGCTGTGCCGTGCCCCGCCCTTGCAGAGGCAAGTGACACGACGTTGTTTCTCTAGACCTAGTTCCCGTGGTATTCTTGTAACGTAGGAGGAAAAGCGAAGCCTTTGCTGTACCTTTAAATTTAATGTTTGTTTTTTAAGCCCTCTCTCAAGAGTGCAATCAGATCCCAAGGATCTTCAAATGGAGCATGCTTTGGTTCACTGAGCCACCCACTCAAGACCGGCTGAGGCGAAGCAATAGTCTAAGCAGATTTTCCATTCACAAAAGTCGCTTAATACTCTTATTTGTGAGAGAGATCTGAGTTGCTGAACATTATATCTACTTTCATTTTATCCAAATGCGGTCTGAAATGATAGGTAACTTGGGCTCCTACTTAGATGGGAAACACTTACCTAACTAATAATATAAGCATTTTGGCGTTAAATAAATAATATAAAGAAGTTTTGCCTTGCTGGTACTGGAAGACGAATGTCTTCTAAATGCTTGTAGAATGTCCTGTGGAAGGCAGATTTATTGTTATTAACCTTCACCTGAAATATGTCCTCAAATTAATGCCATTTTCAAATAATCTTTTAAAATAGGTTTTTCCTCTCCCAGGATTGCAGGAATAGCATAAATTGTGGAGGAACGTGGAAGAATTGCTCATTAGGTTTTCTTCACCCCACCCGGTTTAATCTACGCTTGATTATGCTGAGAGACTGTGATCAGTTTCTATGCTTGTTAGAACTGTTTTGAAGTGCAATTATTAAGATCATGGTTGTCTTATAAACCAGGCTGGGGAAGGAAGAGTGAGGCCATGTGACTTAAAAACCCCTATTAAAAGTACAACTACTTTCAAATATTTGTTACCTGGTTTTTTGGTAGCAACTATGTATTGAATAACTGCCCTATGCCTGTTCAAGATGCTGAGAAAGGGAATTGATGAAACATAAGAACTACCTTTTAGGTCTTTAATTTTGGAAATTGAGTTGTTGAGGTCAAATTCCTTGTGGATAGTTTGAGCCACAATTCATTATGCACAGGTGGTTAAAAAAATGCCTGTTTAATTAAAAATGGTCATGTTTTATTTCTGTTTCATTGAATCATAATATTTATTGTATCTCTGACGTGGATAATGTTGCTATATTTTTCAGTTAGAATTTTACTGCATTTTAGAGGCAACTGTTTTTCTTAAAACACATTTACGGGATTTATAAGTTTGGTGATATTTAGTTTTTGGTTCATTTTTGAATTGAGGACATTAAAATATATTTCTGGGATAAATAAAAATTCTGTGTAATTAAGTTATATTTTAGTTTGCTTTGATTTATGGATGATGGTAATGGTAGCACAATATTGTGAATTTAATTAACAGCACTTAATTGGCTAAAAGGAGAAAAATTGATTGCATATATGTAACTAGAAAAAAAATAGACTGTATATCAATGTAAGCATACATAAACATATGTAAAACACAAATAGGGAACTCGAATGTAAACTCTGGCCTTAGTTAATAGTACAGTTATATTAATATTCTACAACAAACATACCACACTGTAATGCAAGGTGTTAATGGGTGGGTATATGGGAACTCTGTATTTTCTGCATGATTTTTTTTCTGTAAATTTGCAACTTCTCTGATAATATTTTTTTAGATAGAAAGAAATCCTACTTTTAGAAGAAAAATACACTGATAAAAATTACAAATTTACAAGATCTGCATAACCAAAGTTTCTTTCCCTCTAAAGGATTAACTAGTGAGTGATCATAGTACATTTAAATTTGGGGTGGATTATTAGATTAAGTTTTCTAATACTATTTTTGGAAATTTATTGTAATGCAATACCAGAAGTATTAATATTTAATAAGATCACATTCATACCAGCGATCTTGGGGCATTAGGTGATTCAAAAGTAGAAGACACAGGTTCTGCTTTATTTTTATGAGTAAGACCTACAAATAAAAGATAAATACAGCTTGATTAAAAATGCCTCTGAGAACTATACTCATTTTAATGAAGTTGTTATGAGGAGATGGATGGAGGTGATTGATTGGAGCAGTTGTGTTGCAAGTACAGTTCCCTTGTAAATGAGATAGAAGGAGGGATTTCTGGACTGAGGTTGTGTGCATATTTCATGCCACAATGTGGGAAGCCATCCTTCAGAGATTTTAGATCTATCCTTGTTCTCTTTCTTCCCACTTCTCCCATATGCGTATATACTCACAAAGGCATGAAATTGAAAGTCTAATTTGGAAGGCATGATAGAAGGAATTTTTCTCCCTGAAAACTGTTACCAAGTTTGGGAGAGAGAGCTTTCATTAGAGAATTTGTAGGAAGGAATCCTTGTCCTGGATTATCATACTCTTATACCCTATGCTATTTTTAACTTTATTGACAAAGTTTCAGACAATGTAGGCTCTCTATAACAGCAAGGCCCTTGTTTGTTTTGCTCATCGTTGAAGCTCCAAATGTTTAACATTTATTGAATGAAAAATGTAGTTATAGATATATGACTGGGGAACAAAGAAGTATGTGATAATGTAATGCAAACTATATATAAGCAAAGAGGTGATAAAAAGGAGGGATATTAACTTGGAAGGTAACAGCAGGTTTTTTAACCTGGGAAACTGTCTTGGAGGAGGTGATTCTTGAGCTAGATCTTATTGAAGGATGTGTCCAGGGACAAGTGGATGTTTTTAAGTGGGTCGACAGCATGAACCGAACCATTTAAATTGGACTGGTCAAGTCATGTCAGATTCAGCATTGCTATCGCAACTGTTGCCTCTCCCCAGATAAAAAGATTGGTACATATTATAAGAGCTAAGATTTAGAGTACTTGAGTTTTGGAAGTGACAATGCTACAGTGAAAGCAAAGAGAATTGAACTGGGGGTGTCAAAAATTTCTAATTGGAATTTTGACTTTGCATCTTATACAATCAGTGTGCTCTTGGGCAAATCACTGGGCCTTAGTTTCCTCATTTGTAAAATGTGGATAATGATCTCTACTCTGTGTGGGTTGTTGGGAGAGTTAAATTATATAAGGTGTATGAAAGTGCTTACTTAAATATCTAAAACATAGAAGGAGTTCAGCAAATTTTATTTAAAACATTTCTTTGGCTCTGGCTCTTTAAAAAATATTTTGGTTCATTTATCATTATCTCTCATATTTATTGATCTTTGAGTTCAGTTGACCCATGATATTACCTTTAAATTCATCAGTGTTAAAATTTTAGATTGATACTTTTCTTTCAATCAAACTTCATTTTCTGATAGAAATGAGGCTTAGTTTTATTACTTCTTAATGCTGCAGACCACAAGGAATGCTATTTGCATTAAATTTTTAAAGCTTTAAAAAATTTAAGGGATGTGTTTGGCAGAAAAATCTAAGCCTTTAGGCTTTTCTTCTGTACAGAATTAGTTTTTGAAGGAATTGTCCTTGTCTATGCCATCTATCTATCCATTGTTGTGAAGAAATGGGTTTCATGCTATTAAGGAAAAAATCTAGTAAAATTATCCTCTGTGTGTTTTTCATGATGTGAGTGACTGTAACCATGAAGGATCTCTACCTGCTGTGTTTTATTTTAGAATCCAATATTTTTTGAGCAGACTAATAGACTTATGCATTATTTCTTATCTAAGCTTTTTGTTCCAGTGGCTGTATGTTCTTTTATGAATCTCAAAATTTCATTATACTTTATGGACTCTTACAGTGTTTGTGATCATGGTGCAGTCTGTCCTTTGCATGATATTTGGAAGGGAATTTTACTATAAAAAGACTAAGAAGAGTCTTTAAATTATAAAGAAGATGGTTACCTATCATAGTCACAAAAGACTGAATAAAAGCAAAAATGGTTTTAAGGCAAGAAGACTCTTTCCAGATAAAAAGGAGAAGATTTTGATTTGTTAAAAACTTGATAGATTCAGAGGGAGATTGTTGCAACTCCAGAAGGTGTCTTGGTAGGAATGGTTGGTCATAAGAATAGTTAATATATGTTGTCTGCTTACTGTGTACCAGCTACTGCTCTAGAAGTACTTTACACATTTTATCACATTTAATCCTCACAACAATCCTAAAAATCAGGAAATTTTCTTGTCCTATTTTATAGACATGAGAAAACTGAGGAACAGATAGGTTAGTAGTAGGTGGTATTCATAGGTGATGAATTGTAGGTGGCAGAGTCAGGATTTGAACCTGATGTTTTAACTTGACCTTTGCCTTCAGTGCCTGTCCTTTTAACTACCACACTATACTGAGTTATGAATAATTTCAATCTTTTTTAATTTATTAAGACTTGTTTTGTGCCCCGGCATATGATCTATCCTGGAATATGTTTCATGGGCACTGGAGAAGAATGTGCATCCTGATACGTTGGGATGTAACGATCTATATGTCTGTTAAGTAAGTCTAATTCATTTATCATATTGTTTAGGATCTCAGTTTTCTTATTGGTCCTCTGTCTATTTGTTCTATCTGTAGAAAAGATAGTGTCTGGAAGTCTCCCACTATTATTGTAGACATGTCTGTTGCTCCCTTCAGTTTAGCCCATTTGTCTCATGTATTTTGGAGCTCCTTGATAGGGTACATAAACATTATTAATATATAATGTCCTGCTTTGTGTCTTATGACATCTTTCCATTTAAAGTCTGTTTTGTCTGATATTAGTACAGCTACCCCAGCTTTCTTTTGATTGCAGTTTGCGTAGAATATTTTTTTTCCATCCTTTCACTTTCAGTCTCTTTGTGTCGCAGGGTCTATGATGAGTCTCTTGTAAACAGCATATCAATGGGTCATATTTTTTAATCCATTCTGCCAGTCTGTATCTTTTAATTGGAGAGTTTAATCCATTCACATTCAAAGTTATTACTGTGAAGGGAATTCTTGAACCAGCCGTCTTATCCTTTGGTTTTTAGTTGTTAGATCTAATTCCCGCCCCCCCCCCCCTTTTTTTTTCCTTTAAGTTACCCTTACTGATAACTCTTCAGTTCTGGTCTCTTCTCCAGACCTCTCTCCTTTCTTTTTCTCAGCTGGTAGAGCTTCCTTTAGTATTTCTTACGGGGCAGCTCTCTTGTTAACAAATTCCCTCAGAATTTGTCTGTGAAAATTTTAAACTCTTCCTCAATTTTGAAGGAGACCTTTGCTGGATAAAGAATTCTTGGCTGGCAATTTTTCTCTTTCTGAATCTTAAATATGTCATACCACTGCCTTCTCACCTCCCTGGTCCCCGCTGAGTAGTCAGTACTTAGTCTTATGTTGTTTCCCTTGTATGTGGTGAAATGCTCCTTCTCTTCAGCATTTGACAATCTAATAAGTATATATCTCAGAGTAGGTTTATCTGGATTTATTCTATTTGGAGTTTGTTGGGCATCTTTGGTTGGCATATTTATGTCATTTAGAAGGTTTGGGAAATTTTCCTCAATTGTGTCTTGAAACACCCTTCCTAGCCTTTTACCCTTCTCTTCTCCTTCTGGGACATCAGTGACTCTTGTATTTGTTTGCTTCATGTTGTCCATCATTTCTTTGAGATCCATTTCAAATTATTTTATTTTTTCCCCCATTTGTTCTTTTGTGTGCTCACATTCAATTACTGTCCTCAAGTTCACGTATCCTTTCTTCTGTCTCTTCACATATGCTATTGTGTGTCTCTAGTATATTTTTAGTTTGAGCCACAGTGTCTTTTATTTCCATAAAGTCTTGTATTAGTTAGGATTCTCTAGAGTAACAGAATCAACAAGAGGATATCTAAATATAAGATTTTATAAAAGCATCTCATGCAACTGTGGGGATGCATGAGTCCAAATTCCCATAGGACAGGCAGCAAACTGGCAACTCCAATGAAGGTGTTCGATGAACTCCTCAGACAGTGAACTGGCAGGTCTGATGAAGGTGTTCGATGAAGTCCTCAGGCAGCAGACTGGCAACTCCAATGAAGGTGTTCGATGAACTCCTCAGGAAACGCTTTACTGGCTAGCCGAAGAAGTGAAGGTCCTTTATCTGTCTTGCTTAAAAGTCTTCAACTGATTGGATTAAATCCAGCTGATTGCATTCTCTTATTGTGGAAGACCTTCCCTTCGTTAATGTAATCAGGCATAGCTGCAGACAATTGATGATTATTTAATAAACCAGCCTTCTGGTTTACTAACCAGCCACAAATGTCCTTGTAGTAATGGTTAGGCCAGTACTTGCTTGACCAGACACCTGGGCACCATCATCTGGCCAAGCTGACACATGAGCCTAACCATCACAGGTCTGCTATTTTTTTTTATTTACTCTTTAAAATTCTTTATACTCTTGTAGAGTCTTCTTGATTTCCTTCATGTCTTTAGCCATATGGTTTGAGTTGTTTTGGAGATTTGTTTGTACTTCTTTAATAAATTGCTCCAAATTTTGTGTCTCCTGTGGCTTTTTAATTTGTTCATTTGGCTTGTCCATATCTTCTAGCTCCTTCAGGTGCTTTGTAATTTTCTGTTGACTTTAGGCATTTGCTTGTCTTGATATGGTTATTTTGAGAAGTGCAGAATTATGTGAGCATTTATATAAACTTTGGTTTGCTGGAGTGCAGTTTCCCAATCCTACCAGCAGGTGGCATTCTTGAGGCACAGCTGGCTGGAGTGCAGTTTCTGTAACCTACCAGGAGGTGGTGATTGATCTTAAGGTACAGCTTGCTGAGGTGCAGTTTCCCTAACCTACCAGCAGGTGGTGCTCTCAAATAGGTGTTCCCTAAACGTCTCCTGTCCTGTGGGCAGGGTACAAACCAGTGTGGGAACCAATCAGTGCACCCATTCTCCGTGTGCACTGGGGAATGCCTGTCCTGGGGCTGTAATGTGGGCCCTGAGCAGGTAGGCAGGGAGTCTGATCAAGGGCACCCCTAGATGTAATGTGGGCTGGCCTGCTGGTTGTCTGCCTGCCTGGTGCCTGCGAGTCTCTGGGGTGTGGGAGTGGTTTCTGATCTCTGGTATGGCACCTTTCCATTCTCCGCTTTTTGCAGTTGCGCGCCCCCCCCCCCCCCCCACTTCTGCAGGGGGAGAGCAAACCCTTACTGCTGGGTTCCACCATGGGAGCTCCTGCTGTCTGACTGTAGAGAATCAACCCCCTGGCAAACTCTCAAGGTGGGTGCGTGGGAGTGGAGAGCTGCTGCTCACTCCCTTGCTCGGTGGTGGTTTTGCTGCTGCCAGCCAGGAGGCTATCCGACAGGAACACACTCACCACGTCCCTCTAGCTGCCGTCTCTCCTCCGTTTTTGTTGGTGTCCCCTCCACTTACTGTGGGGGACCATCTATTGCTGGTCAAACCCTGAAACCATGGTCCCTGGTGTCCTCCAGCCCCTTTCGAGTTACTTTCATGGAGGAGAAGCCTGTTCTGCCTCACCTACTCCGCCGGAAGTCCCTGAATTGCATAGTTTATTTGTGGTTGTCTCTTATGACAGGTCTTGACTTTAATGACCTTTCTCAGTCTTTTTTGGCTGTGTGATTTGATGAAAATACGCTTTGTAATAAGATAGAATATAGCTTCAATTTCTTCATTTCATTCATATTTGACTGGCATCTTATTTTTAATCTTGGAGTAAAGCAAATAATTATTTACTGTTCATTCAACTACTGTTTTCTCACTGGAAAATTCCTGACTATAGTGGAAAAACAAGAACATAATAAATACAGTATTTTAAGCTGACTTGTTATAATTTCTAAAATTCATATATATATTTAAGAATAACACTGTTGTACAGGATTGGTATGGATTTGTTTTGCAAGGTAATATTCCAGGGAGACAGACCTATCTAACATATTGAAGTTTCCACCATTAAAGTAAGTTGTGTTTTGGTTGCCAAATGTCCACATATTAATGGAAGTACATAGATTCTTACCAAGAAGTCTCAGGTCCCTGTGTCTTTTAGTCAGGGATCTCTAGGGAAACAGTACTGACAGGGGATATATGTAGTTACTGTATAAATATTATGAAATTTTTTATTTTATTGACTCATGTCTGTGCAGCTTGGCATGTACAAATTCCATAGGACATGCTGTAAGCTGGGAATTCCAGTGAAGGTTTTCAATGAATTCCCCAGGAGAAGCTGACTGAAATAAGTTGGAAATTCTCCCTCTGACTGCTGAAATCATCACTTCTCCTTTTAAGGCTTTCAACTGACTGGATGAAACTTCTCTCATTGGTGAAGGCAGTGTCCTCAGTTGGTTGTAGATATAATCAGCCATAGATAAATTGACTTACTGTTGATTTAAATCCATGAAGTTTCCTCACAGTAGCAATCATGCCAGTGCTTCCTTGACCAAACAGTTGGACACCATAACCTGGCCAAGTTGACACATGAATATAACTATCACAGTCCACCCCTTGTCACGTGGCATCCATACACATCTCCTTAAACCACATTAATCTCTAAATAAAAATAGTAAGTCATGTTTTTAATTAACAAAACTTAACTGTCCTGTGTACAACTGGAAACGCACTAACTTTCCCCAGCAGAGGGTGCAAGTTCTTGGTTAATACACTTGTTTTCTTTTTGTTTTTGTTTTTGTTTTTGTTTGGTAGTATTTTGTGTCTGGTTTCTATCACTTAGCATAATTTTTTAAAAAAATTATTATCTGTTTCTCTTAGAGAAGTTGTAGGTTTGTAGAGAAGTCATGTAAAAAATACAACATTCTTATATACCCCCTTTTGTTGACACTTTCTATTGGTGTGGTAGCTTTGTTACATTTGATAAAAGAATATCAAAATATTACCGTTACCTGTAGCCCATAGTTTGCATTATTGTATTTTTCCCATATACCACCCTATTATTAGCACCCTGTAATAGTGATGTACGTTTGTTATAATTCATGAAGGAACATTCTTATATTTTTACTATTTACTACAGTCCATTGTTCACAACAGGGCTTACTGTGTTATACAGTCCAATGTTATATCTTCTAACTTTCCTTCTAGTAACATACACAACCCAAACTTCCCCTTATAACCACATTCACAAACATAATTCAGTGCTGTTAATTACTCTCACAGTAATGTGCTACCATCACTACTATCCCTTTCCAAACACTTACAATCAATCTAAATAGAAATTCTACACACATTAAGCATCAGCTCCCCATCCTCTACCCCATTCGATCCCCTGGTAACCTATATTTTAGATTCTAACTCTGAGTTTACTTAATATAATTGATTCATATTAATGCAATCATACAATATTTGTCCTTTTGTGTTTGGCTTATTTCACTCAACATAATGTCCTTAAGTTTCATCCGTGTTGTCGCATGCATCAGGACTTCATTCCTTCTTTTTTTTTTTTTTAAATTCATTTTTATTGAGATATATTCACATACCATGCAGTCATACCAAACAAAGCATATATTCAGTTGTTTACAGTGCCATTATATAGTTGTGCATTCATCACCAAAATTAATTTTTGACATTTTCATTACCACACACACAAAAAGAATAAAAATAAAAACAAAAGTGAAAAAGAACAGCCAATGTAAAAAAGAACACTGGATGCCTTCCTTTTTCTTTCTTTCTTTCTTTTTCCCCCCAGTTTTCTACTCCTCCATCCATAAACTGGAGAAAGGGGAGTGTGGTCCATATGGCTTTCCCAATCACATTGTCACCCCTCATATACTACATTTTTATACAATCATCTACAGGATTCATGGGTCCTGGGTTGTAGTCTGATAGTTTCAGGTATTTACTGCTAGCTATTCCAATTCATTAGAACCTAAAAACGGTTGTCTATATTGTATGTAAGAGTGCCCACCAGAGTGACCTCTCGGCTCCTTTTGGTTAATCTCTCTGCCACAAACTTATTTCATTTCCTTTCACATCCCCCTTTTGGTCAAGAAGATGTTCTCCATTCCACGATTCCAGGTCTGCATTCCTCCCCAGGAGTCATATTCCATGTTGCCAGGGAGATACACTCCCCTGGGTGTCAGATCCCACATAGAGTGGAGGGCAGTGATTTCACCTGCCAAGTTGGCTTAGCTAGAGAGAGGGGGCCACATCTGAGCAACAAAGAGGCAATTGGGAGGAGGCTCTTAGGCACAATTATAGGCAGCAACAGTCTTCCCAAGGGCAAGTCCTGTAGTGGAGGGCTCAGCCCATCAAACTACCAGTCCCCTATGTCTGTGAGCACATCAGCAACCATCGAGGTGGGAAAGCCCAACACCCCTGCATTCTCCACTAGCTCCTCAAGGGGGCTCTGCATATTTTTTTCATTTTTTTTTAATTAACTCTTTTTTTTAAATTAACTATATCAAAACAAATTTTTTTTTAAAAAAGACATACAGTAAAAAAAATTTCAAATTAACCATAACAAGGGAATAAGAAAAAGACGACTAACCTGAAATAACTACTTTACTTCCAACATGCTCCTACTCTACCCCAAGACAATAACCGAATATAGCAACATTTCTGTGAACTTGTTCCTACCATACCTGTCAGAAATTAACAAACCATAGTCATTCCTAGGCATTCCCAGAATGTTAAATTTACCCACAATAACTTATCTGTTCTTATTGGGTTATCATTCCCCCTTCATTAATTGCTCTCTATCGCTAATTCCCCTACATTCTACATTATAAACCATTTATTTTAGGAGTGTGTTGTTTAACCTCCAGGTGTTTGTGAATTTTCTAAGTCTCTGATGGTTATTGACTTCTAATTGTATTCCATTGTGGTCAGAGAATGTGCTTTGAATGACTTCAATTTTTTAAATTTATTGAGGCTTGTTTTATGTCCCAGCATATGGTCTATTCTGGAGAAGGTTCTGTGATCACTAGAGAAGAATGTGTATCCTGATGATTTGGGATGTAATGTTCTATATATGTCTGTTAAATTCATTTATCCGATTGTTTAGGTTTTCGATTTCCTTATTAGTCTTCTGTCTGGTTGATCTATCTATAGGAGAGAGTGATGTGTTGAAGCCTCCCACAATTATTGTGGAAACATCCATTGCTTCCTTTAGTTTTGCCAGTGTTTATCTCATGTGTTTTGTGGCACCATGATTGGGTGCATAAACATTTATGATTGTTATTTCTTCTTATTGAATTGCCCCTTTTTATTAGTATGTAGTGGCCTTCTTTGTCTCTCATAACATCCTTGCATTTAAAGTCTATTTTACCTGAGATTAATATTGCTACTCCTGCTTTCTTTTGGTTATAGCTTGCATGAAATAGTTTTTCCATCCTTTCACTTTCAATTTCTTTGTGTCCCTGTGTCTAAGATGCATCTCTTGCATGCAACATATTGATGGTTCATATTTTTTGATCCATTCTGCCATTCTATATCTTTTAATTGGGGAGTTTAATCCATTTACATTCAATGTTATTACTGTGAAGACATTTCTTGAATCAGCCATCCTATCCTTTGTTTTATGTTTGTCAGATATATTTTTTCCCTCTCTCTCTCTTAATGTCCTTTAATGAACCAATATTGAATCTCTTAGTGCTGAACTTTTCTCTGTATCTCTCTCCTTTCTTTGTTTCTCTGTCAGTAGGGCTCTCTTTAGTATCTGAAGTAGGGCAGGACTTTTTTTAGCAAAATCTCTCAGCATTTGTTTGTCTGTGAAAAATTTAAGCCCTCCCTCAAATTTGAAGGAGAGCTTTGCTGGATAAAGTATTCTTGGTTGGAAATTCTTCTCTCTCAGAATTTTAAATATGTCATGCCACTACCTTCTTGCCTCCATGGTGGCCGCTGAGTAGTCACTACTTAGTCTTATGTTGTTTCCTTTGTATGTGGTGAATTGCTTTTCTCTTGCTGCTTTTAGAACTTGCTCTCCTCTTCAGTATTTGACAGTCTGATCAGAATATGTCTTGGAGTGGGTTTATTTGGATTTATTCTATTTGGAGTTCACTGGGCATTTATGCTTTGTGTATTTATATTGTGTAGAAGGTTTGGGCATTTTTCCCCAACCATTTCTTTGAATACTCTTTCTAGACCTTTACCCTTCTCTTCCCCTTCTGGGACACCAATGAGTCTTAAATTTGGACGTTTTATTTTATATATCATAGCCCTGAGGTCCATTTCGATTTTTTCAATTTTTTCCCCATTCTTTCTTTTGTTCTTTCATTTTCCATTCTGTGGTCCTCGAGGTTGCTGAGTCATTGTTGAGCTTTCTCTAGTCTTGTACTATGATTATCCAGAATCTTTTTAAATTGGTCAACAGTTTCTTTTATTTCCATAAGATCTTCTATTTTTTTATTTACTTTTGCAGTTTCTTCTTTATGCCCTTCTAGGGTCTTCTTCATGTCCTTTATATCCTGTGCCATGCTCTCATTGTTTGTCTGTAGTTCTTTGATTAATTGCTCCAAGTACTGTGCTTTGATTTGGGTGTTTGGGTTTGGGTTACCCATATTGTCTGTTTTTTTCATATGCTTTAAAATTTTCTGTTGTTTTTGGCCTCTTGGCATTTGCTTTACTTTATAGAGTTCTTTTAGGATATGTAGGATTATTCAAAGACAAATCTCTTATTTGTCAGATCTGCAGCTTGGTGGCGTACACTTTCTTTAACCAGCAGGTGGCATTTGCAAGTCACCTATTTCCGTCAAGTCAGTTCTCCCCAACTTTGTCTTTGTGGTGTGTGGGGGTCTGATTCTTGTGGGGTCCAATTGGTGCACCAAGTTTGGGTGTGGTGTTGGTGCTATATCCGTCATGAATGTGGGGCATGTGTCTGAGTGGTTAGGGAGGGAGGGCAGCTATAATAATCCAACCTCCCAGGTGTTCCTGGAGATTTAAGGTTGTTTCAAGAGTCTAAACCTTCATTTCAGTCCTGCCACAGATGGTCTCTGCTGCTGACCCACAAGTCCTTGGTATTGGTGTATGGTCCCTGGGATTTCTGAATGGGTGCCTCTTCCAAGCTGTGCCCTTCTAGGACCTCTGCTGAGGGAAGGCTGTGCTATGTCACAAGTGTGCACCGTCCCTCAAGAGAAGTTCTGGGCCGCCGGACAGTGTAGGTGAGTTTCCAGCATGCTGTAGGGATGGCTGTATGGGACGTATTAATTTCCCCCTTTTCACACAGCTCCACCTTCTCAGCTCCAGGACAGTTAGCTGTGGGTGCGCGAAAGGCTATTTTCCATGCCCGATATTGTGATGTGTGCGCGTGTTGCTGGAAAAACTTCCTGTCACACTGGGTGTTTTGGCGTGGCTCTGGGCTGCAAGGGGCATGGTTATTTTCCGCTTTTGGCTCACCTCTACCTTCCTTGCTCTGAAACATATAGCAGCGGTGTGCGAAAGGCTATCTTTCACGCCAGATATTGAGACGTTCGCACAGCCATTCCTGCTGCGCTTCACTGTGTGGTTCTCGCTGCTGTATCTGCAGCTGCTTTTGGGTTTTTTAAAAAAGAACTAGTCTGCCTCCAAATGCCAATCCACAGTTTCTCCACACTGCAGCGTGGCTGCTGGATATTCAGCAGGCGTACTCACTCGTTTTAGAATGCAGACTCCCAGTTTCACCAAGTGCATGGTCTCTTGTGGATTTAGTAGACCTTGTTCAACTGGTGCATCGCTGGAACTGGTGTTCTGGGTCACTTTCTGGCTTTTATCTAGTATTTTTCACGGAGGTGTTTTTTTTTGCCCTGTCTCTTCTAGCCACCATGTTAGGTTCTCCATTTCATTCTTTCTTAAAGCTGGATAGTATTCCATTGTATGTATATGCCACATTTTGTTTATCCATTCATTGGTTGATGGACACTTGGGTTGCTTCAATTTTTGGCAGTTGTGAATAATGCCACTATGAAATTGGTGTGAAAATGTCTGTTCAAGGCCCTGATTTCAGTTCTTCTGGGTATATACCTAGTAACAGAATTGCTGGATCATACGGCAGTTCTACACTTAGCTTCCTGAGGGACCTAAGTGTCTTTACCAGTGGCTGCACCATTTTACATTCCCACCAGCAGTGAATGATTGTTGTCATTTCTCCACACTCTCTCCAAAACTTGTAGTTTTCATTTTTTTTTTTAAATAATAGTGGCCATTGTAGTAGGTGTGAAATGATATCTCTTGGTTTCTTTTTTTGCGTTTCCCTAACAGCTGGTGATGTTGAGCATTATTTCATGTGCTTTTTAGCTATTTGTATTTCATTTTTGGAAAAAATGTCTATTCAAGTCTTTTGCCCACTTTTTATTTGGGTTTCTTTTTATTGTGGAGGATTTCTTTATGTATTCTAAATATTAAGCCCTTATTGGCTATGTGGTTTCCAAATATTTTCTCCCATTGCGTAGGCTGTCTTTTCATGTTCTTCACAAAGTCCTTTGAAGTGAAAAAGTTTTTAATTTTAAGGAGGTTCCATTTATCTATTTTTTGTTGCTCGTACTTTGGGTGTAAAGTCTAATTCTCTATTTCATTTATTTGTGCTCCAATCTTTGTTAGTTTGCTGTTCCTTTTCTAGTTCCTCCAGGTATGTAGTTAGATCTTTCATTTTAGTTCTTTCTTTTTTACTAATTGCGCCAGTTTGGATGTATTATGTCCCCCAAAACACCATTATCTTTGATGCAGTTCTGTGGGGGCAGATGTATTAGTGTCGATTAGGTTGGAACCTATTGATTGAGTGTTTCCATGGAGATGCAACTCAGTCAACTGTGGGCAAGACCTTTGATTGGGTAATTTCCATGTAGGTATTACCCCACTCATTCAGGGTGGGTCTGAATTAAATCACTGGAGTCCTATAAAAAGTGTTGCAAACAGAGGGACCTCAAAGCAGCTGAGTGACATTTTGAAGAGCAGCTGCAGCCAAGAGAGGACAAAACGCCCCAAGAGCAACACTTTGGAGAACACCATCTTGAAACGCAACCTGAGAACAAGCGGATGTCAGCCACATGCCTTCCAAGCTAACAGAGGTTTTCTGGATGCCAGTGGCCGTCCTTCAGTGAAGGTACCCTGTTGTTGGACACTTTATGGCCTTAAGACTATAACTTTGTAACCAAATAAACCCCTTTATAAAAGCCAATCCGTTTCTGGTATTTTGTATAATGGGCAGCATTAACAAAACGTAACACTAATGTAGGCACTGAGGGCAACTCCCTCTCAGCATTGCCTTTACTGCATCCTGTAAGTTTTGATATATTGTGTTCTCATTCTGGTTTGTCTTGAGATATTTACTGATTTTTCTCTAGCAATTTTTCTTTGACCCATCGATTGCTTCCATGTGTTGTTTTATCTTCATATATTTGTGAATTTTCAAGTTTTCCACTTCTTATTGATTTCCAGCTTCATTCCATTATGATCAGAGTAAGTGTTTTGTGTAATTTCAATCTTTTTAAATCTATTGATACTGATTTGTGATCCAACATGTGTTCTATCTTGTAGAATGATCTGTGAGCATTTGAGATGAATGTATATCCTGTTGTTTTAGGTTGCAGTGTTCTGTATATGTCTGTTAGGTCTAGTTCATTTACCATATTACTCATGTTCTCTCTCCTGATTGATCCTGTTTAGATGTTCTGTCTAATGATGGGAGTGGTGTATTGAAGTCTCCAACTATTGTTGTACAGATGTTCATTTCTCTCTTCTGTTTTACCAGTGTGTGCCTCATGTATTTTGGGGCACCCTGCTTAGTTGCATAAATATTTATAACTGTTATTTTTCCTTGGTGGATTTGCCCCCTTTTAAAAATATGGTATTCTTCTTTGTCTTTCATAACAGTTTTACATTGAAAGGCTATTTTGTCCAATGTTAGTATAGATACCCTGGCTCTTTTAGATGACTGTTTGCATTTAATCCGTTAACATTCAATGTTACTGCTGTAAAAGTAATGGATTTTATATATCATATCTTACTTTGTCTCTCTTTTTACCCTTTTAGTTACTGTTACTAATAATCTTCATTTCTGCACTCTACTCCGAGCCTCTACTCCTGTCTTTTTCTTTCAGCCTGCACAACTCCCTTTAGTGTTTCTTGTAGGGCAGCTCTCTTGTTGATGAACTCTCTCAGTTTCTGTTTATCTGTGAATATTTTAAAACTCTTTTTCATTTTTGAAGGTCAGTTTTGCTGGATAAAGAATTCTAGGCTGGCAGTTTTTCTCTTTTCAGTACCTTAAATATGTCATACCATTACTACCTCACCTCCATGGTTTCTGATGAGAAATTGGTACCTAATCTTATTGCGGTTCCTTTGTATGTGATGAATTGCTTTTCTCTTACTGCTTGCAGGATTCTCTTTTCATTTTTGGCATTTGACATTCTGATTAGTATGTGTCTCTGAGTAGGTCTGTTAGGATTCATTTTGTTTGGAGTACATTGTGCTTCTTGGACATGTATATTTATGTTTTCACAAGAGTTGGGGAGGTTTTAGCCATTACGTCCTCAGATATTCTTTCTGCCCCTTTTCCTTTTTGTTCTCCTTCTGGTACACCCAGGATACATATGGTTGTGCATTTCATGCTGTCATTCAAATCCCTGAGACCCTCCTGAATTTTTTCATTCTTTTCTCTATCTGTTCTTTTGTAAGTTTTTTTAAGCAGTTTTATTGAGATATATTCACACACGCGGTACAGTGTATCCAAAGTATACAATCAGTGGTTAACAGTATTGTCACATAGTTGTACATTCAACACCACAATCAATTTTAGAACATTTTCATTACTCAAAAAAACCCCACAAAACATCCCATACCCCTTTTCCACACCTATAACTGACCCTTAGCATTTGTGTGGTACATGATACTGTTGATAAAAGATTATTAATATATTAGTGTTAACTGTAGTCCATAGTTTGCAATTGGTGCATGCTCAGGACTGCATTCTTTCTTACTGCTGTATAACATTCCATCATATTTATTTACCGCATTTTATTTATCCATTCATCAGTTAACAAAAGTTCTGTCTATAAGATTTTGATTGTACTACCTTCTAGATCACTTATTTTTAATTCTGTTTGTTCAAATCTGCTGTAGTATGCTTCCAGTGTATTTTTAATCTCTTCTATTATGTCTTTCATTCCCATAATTTCTATGCTTCTTTTCAGATTCTTCCTTATGCTCACCTAGTGCCTTCTTAATATCCCTTATTTCTCTAGCCATGTTTTCCTTCATCTGCTCGAATTGATTTAGGAGATTTGTTTGAACTTCTTTGATTAGATGTTCTAAGTTCTGTGTCTCCTCCAAAGTTTTAATGTGTGGGCCATATCTTCCTGTTTCTTAGTATGGCTTGTAATTTTTTTTACTGATGTCTAGGCATCTGAGTATCTTGATGAATTTCCTCTGAAGATCAGTTTCTTTCTCTTGCCTAGGGTTTTAGTGTTGATCGGCTTTGTGTTAAAGCACTTCTTTGGCACTTGGTTCAATTGATTCTAGACCTTTAGAATTGCACATGTTTAACTGATCAGAGTTTTTTCAGCTCTTCTTCATCTGATTCTTGCCTTGCATGTGCAGTACAATTTGTAAGATTTCGGTATTTATGCAATTGTTTCACCCTCAGGAGAAAGCTTCCTTTCCTCATTCCTTCTTTGGGAATCTTGATCTGTTCTGTTTGGTTTTGTTTTGTGTCTTTTTTTTTTTAAAGAAGAAAAAGTAGTTTATTATCTGAGTTTGGGATGGAAAAGGACCTTTCAAGCATAATTATCAATGTAAAAATACTACAAAGAAAAATTTGTGATAGATATGACTATTTAAAACATGTATATAAAATATTCATTCTTTTCATGGCCTCTTGCTGTTTTGGCCTACAGGGCAAATTCTGGGAGATGGGGCACCCCAGAGAGGATGATCCCAGGTCAGTATTTCCCAGCTAGAACAAGGCTAAGGTTCCATAAAAGTGATGCAGAGCGGCTCCAAAGAGCCCTGGGCAGAGGGCCTTGAAAAACGCTAAATATCCTTTTTGATTTCTCCTCAAAGTTGTGTTTTCCTGGTCTGCCCAGCAAATGGTACCATTCAACAAACTGGTCACTGCTGCCCTAAGCAGATACTGTGTCTTTAAACTTCCACTGGCTCCGCCCCTGTTGAGAGTGTGGTTGATACAGTGGCCTTGATGGTCCCCATTCAGGGCGAGCTGAATCAGCAGCTCAGAGCTGGGATCCAGAGATCCGAATTTGCCACTCAAAAGCAGTGATTCTTGCTTGGCCATAGCCCTCTCCCCCCGTTCTTGAGGAAGAGGACTTCATGTCTCTCTCCATCTGCATTAGCCAGCCAGGGACTGGACTCCAAGGCTGCCTGCCGTGAGTGTGGGGGATGGGCACTTGTTACTGCCTTGGAATGAGCTACTCACAGTTCTCAGCCTTTTTGTCCTGGTCTTCCCTTGATGCTGTATAGTGCTGCACTGGTCTCTGGAACTGCAGAACAATTGTTTTAGACAGTTTGTGCCTGTCCACTAGTTGTTTTTGGAGGAGGAGTGAGTCCTGGAGCTCCCTACTCCACCATCTTCCCCAGAAATTCTTGTAAGATACACTCTTAACTTGATATCCTGTAACTTAAACACTGTGATGTGAAGTTAATACAACTTACGTCATATAATAAAGTGATAAGGTAGGGAAGAAAACAAAGATATTTGCTTTCTGTGTATGTACAGACATACCTATAACAAAACAAGGAAGAAATATTCATAACCCTTACAACCCTTGGTTCTGTAACTGGTCACATGGCTGTAGCTCATATTTATAGCTACCTTCTTCCACTACCCATTCCATATTCCCTTTACCCTTGGCAAGCACCTCAGTTGGCCATGGTTCTTTACCTGGTTGAGTGACCCAAACCGTCCTTCCTGAATTTTTTGGGCCATTAGTACTCCTGACTGATTAGGCTGTTGCAGTTTTTCATTGACTGTAATCACAGAGCATGTTAGTACTAAGAGACACCCTAGGGGACCTCCTGTATTCCAGGCAAACTCTTGTTTACCTCCACTGTGTAGTAGCAGTCCTATTTCCCCTTGATAACATACAGTGGATATGCAAATAAAATGCATTCTGATGAGTATTTCTTCATTAAGATGTGAATTTTATGCTCGCTACTACTTATTTTCAACAATGAATTAAAGGAAGAATTACCATCTGCCCTTGAATACACTTTGATATTTAACAAATTTCATGAAGCCCTATTCTGCCTTCCAGTTTGTACGAAACATCTCCATTGATGTCCCAGGTGTTTGGAGATGATATACTGTGCCTTTGTATTTCTATTTAAAATTGCTCAGTGGAGTACAGGACACTATAGTTATAGCATAATTCTAATCATAGTCTATTTACAGCAAAACTGAACCTTTTTATTGATTTAGCATCTTTAGTATGAAGAGAAAGTTTGAAAATGTGTCAGAGTGATTTCAGATTGCTGCACACTCAACAGCATGAGACTGGTAATGAGGCTTGTCTTCAGATGTGTACACAAAATGCAGACCGTGACAGGTGCTATGATTTGCGTTGGCCTACAGCTTCCCTAGGCCTGTATTTACCTATGAGTTCTTCTCAAAACTTGGTGGAGGGAAATAAAAATAGTAAAATTTTGTGATACAGTTTCTTCTTATTTCTCTTCTCAGTCACTTGCCTTTATCACTGAACTCAAAACCACAGGATACATGATACAAGACTTAGTCTGATTAGAAACTCTAATTCCAAGAGGTTAATGATGGGAGATAGACAAAGTTAAAGTTATAACAGTAATTCACAGATAAGAGCCTTATGTAATGGGGACGGAGGACGGGATCTCCTCCCTGATCTCTCCATGTCCTGTTATGCTCTGTAGAGTGTGGTGGCAGACACAGCTTACAACGTGAGGCAGAGAAAGAAGAGCAAGCTCTGACCCACAGCACAGCAAAGAGAAGGATGTACAAATGAGCTTTGCCTGTGAGCTGGAGGTAGAAGGAAAGATAAATAGAAATTGTGAGACTATATTCTCTCTGACCTCCTTAGATGTACACAGCAATTTAGAACTATTTTTTCTAATGTAGTCTTCAGGCAGTTGTAGTTGTATAACTTGAATGAGAATAATTTGATTAGGTAAAATAAATGAAAGGTAAGAGGATTGGAATTAAGCATTAAACTTCAAATATTTGAAACAGGTGAGAATTAGTCATCATTTTAAAGTTAGGAATAATCTTCTAACATTATTAAAGATGAGAGGATTGATAAAATAACTTCTTTCATCAACATACAAAATATACAGATTCTCAGGTTTGTTATACTATGCCTGATATGACATTTTAGAAAATGCTCACATTGACATTAAAATGCTAATGATCCAAAATTTGTCTATACATTATATTTTAAAAAGAATATTTTTATTTAATAATTTCATATAAAAGTGTTATCCATAAAGCATAACAATACTGTGCATTTTACAAAATACAGAAATAAATGTAAGATGACACATTGATGACATTTTTGTGATAAATTCCAAATTCTTTATTTAAAAAAGATTAAAATAATGTGGTTGAATTTAGTCTAAAATAAATCAAAATAGAATTTCAGAATTATTGTCTGGAATTGAGGGAACACTGTAACCATTTTACACAGTTATGTCAAAATCATTCAGACAGGATTTTGATTGGTTTAGTTGCTACATGCATGTTGAGACTATTTCTAAGTAGGTGACAGTGCTGCTTCACTGCTACCTCAGGAAATCCAAACTCTGGAGGAACTCCAAGGAGATTTGCTATTTCTCTCAGAGTAAAATATTGCAGTTTGTGCATTAGCAATTTCTTTATCTTTTCTTGTGACAAATTGGTAAGGGATTTGTAGATATTCTCAATCTGCACATCCTCTGCAGTTTGTAACACAGATCCTGTCCTTTCTATGTGGCTTCCATAACCTTTTGTAAAGCATGTGGATCTTCTGCAAGAGGACTTAACAGTGTCCTATAAAAGAGTGTATTGCAGCAACAACTTTGGGGGTAAAGAGTACTGCTTCCTGTCAGTGTCACCTTCAAGAAAATCTTTGAGCATCCAAACAGAGATCACTGTTCTTTTTAAGCTTGCAGTTTCAAGCCTAAAAAGTATGGCCTCTTTGCCAGAATATTGTGTGCGGCCATCAGATAAAACACTGGATTCAATTTTCTTTTCTACATTTATTATACATTTTTATGGCTGTTTAGATCCAATTGTGGAGAATTCCATCAGTACCATGGGCTTGAAAAGGTACCAGCTCTGACTGAAGTTTTTCAGTAAGGAAATAACACAGTCTTGAGTTTGGACTGCCAAGAGAGGTTGGAAATCGTAGAAATTCTTGGTACTGAAAGCTGTACTTTTCTGTTGTTTGTACCAACAGGTTTCTTCAACAAGTTGTTTAGAGAGAGAATGATTCTAGGTTTTTAGTAACTGCAATGCTTGAGAAATTACATCTTGTAGAAGATGCTTCAAAACCTTTGACATTTTCTAAAAGAATATACTTTGGCAATTTTTGTAATCTTGGGAGAATATCTAGAATATATAAAAAGCTATTTGTCCTTGGATCCATCGTATCACCCTGCATGGCTGACATGGAGGGCTCATCAAAATAATACTGAAAGACCATCTGTCAGACTCTTCTAGGGGAATGCCTTCAATTGTCTGGCCAGTAGCAGTGTGTCAGGGAAAGATATACTTGTATACTTCATTAGCGACGGTATTTACGGAGATGGCAGCCACTACTTAGGTGGGTACACAGCTTTCTCTCAGCGCCTGGTGCATGCTGCCAATATTGCCATACAGATCCAGGACCTGCAGGACCTCCATTCCAGGCTGGGCCTCCTCTCCCAGCAGGGCCTCCATGTTGCCGCTTTGGGGCCGGCCGCCAACTGGTTGTTGACAAGCAGGCAAAGACCACTCAATTGTGAAAGAATAGTCTCTTCAACACATTGGGAAAACTGGATTTCCATTTGCAAAAACAAGAAGGAAGACCCCTATCTCACACCTTATACAACAGTCAACTCAAAATGAATCAAAGACCTAAATATAAGAGCCAGAACTGTTAAACTCCTAAAAGAAAATGTAGGGAAGCATCTGCAGAACCTTGTGTTAGGCAATGGTTTCTTAGACTTTACACAGGGAGCAGAAGAAAAATTAGATAAATGGGACCTCATCAAAATTAAAAACTTTTGTGCCTCAAAGGACTTTTATCATAGAAGTAAAACAACAACACACAATGGGAGAAATTATGTGGAAACCACATATCTGATAAAGGTTTACTATCCAGAATATTTTTGTTGTTGTTCAACTTAACAACAGAAAGACAGACCAATTTAAAATGGGCAAAAAACTTGAATAGACATTTCTCCAAAGAAAATATACAAATAACCAGAAAGCACATGAAAAAATGCTCAACATTCCCAGTATCCATTGGGGAAATGCAAATCAAAACCACGTTGAGATACTATTTCATACCCATTAGAAAGGCTGCTATACGGAAAATTACAAGTGTTGGAGAGGATGTGGAAAACTAGGAACACTTATTCATCGCTGGTGGCATTGTAAAATGGTGCAGTTGCTGTGGAAGACAGTTGGCAGTTCCTCAAAATATTCAGTGTAGAATTACCGTATGACCCAGAAATCTCACTACTAGGTACATACCCAGGAGAATTGAAAGCAGGATCTTGAACAGATATTTGCACACTGATGTTTACAGTGTCAATATTGACAGTTGCCAAAAGATGAAAGCAACCCAAGTGTCCATCAACCAATGATAAACAAAATGTAGCATATACATATAATGGAATATTATTCAGTTGTAAAAAGGAATGAAATTTTGATACATGTGACACCATGGATGAACCTTGAACATGTCATGTTAAGTGAAATAAGCCAGACACAAAAGGACAAATACTGTATTATAATCTCACTGATATGAAATAATTAGAATAAGGAAATGCATGGAGTCAGAATTTAGAATATAGGTTACCATGGGATGGGGTGGAGTTATGGAACGGAAAGTCAGGGCTTAAAATGTACAGGGTTCCTTTGAATAGGAAGTGAGATCTGTTGGGTTTGTACAGGTTAGTATGAATAGTTATACGTCCCAAAGTAATCTGGGCAGAGAATAAAAATATATTTGCAGGGCCCCCCTGAGGAGCTGGGGAAAAATGCAGAAATGTTGGGTGTCCCCACCTGGGTTATTACTGATATTCTCACAAACATTGAGGACTGACAATTTGGTATTCTGAGCCCTCGATCTTGGGGCTTTCCCTTATGAAGCTTGTTATTGCCAAGGAGAGGCTAAGCCTACTTATAATTGTGCCTAAGAGTCTCTCCCAGAGTACCTCTTTGTTGTTCAGATGTGGCTCCCTCTCTCTAGCTAAGATAACCTGGCAGGTGAACTCACTGCCCTGCCCCTTACATGGGACCTGACTCCCAGGGGTGTAAATCTCCCTGGCAATGCAGGATATGACTCCTAGGGATGAGCCTGGACTTGGCATCGTGGGATTGAGAAAATCTTCTTGACCAAAAGTGGGAAGCGAAATGAAACAAAGTAAAGTTTCAGTGGCTGAGAGATTTCAGATGGAGTTGAGAGGTCACTCTGGAGGGCATTCTTAATACACTGTATAGATATCCCTTTTTAGTCTTTAGTGTATTGGAATAGCTAGAAGGAAATACCTGCAGCTGTCGAACTGCAACCCAGTAGCCTTGATCCCCAAAGACGATTGTATAACTGTGTAGCTTATGTGGTGTGACGGTGTGATTGTGAAAACCTTGTGGCTCATACTCCCTTTACCCAGTGTATGGATGGATGAGTAGAAAAATGGGGACAAAACCTAAATGAAAAATAGGGTGGGATGGGGGGATGGAATGATTTGGGAGTTCTTTTTTACTTTTATCTTTTATTCGTATTTTTATTCTTTTTGGTATAAGGAAAATGTTCAAAAATTGATTGGGGTGATGAATGCACAACTATATGATGGTACTATGAACAGTTGATTGTACACCATAGACAATTGTATGATATGTGAATATACCTCAATAAAATGAATTAAAAAAAAGTACAGGGTTCCTATTTGGAATGATGGAAATGTTTGGTAATGAATGGTGGTCATGGTAGCACAACATAGTGAATGTAATTAACAGCACTGAAATGTATATCTGAATGTGGTTAAAAGGGGAAATGTTAGGTTGTATATATGAAAACAGGATAAAAATTTTAAAAATCTTCTTGCCTTGGCTTTGTTCAGTCTACTGAATAGCCTGTCAAAGGCAGTCTTCATTTCTGTTCCAGTGGTTCTGATTTGTAGCATTTCCCTTTGATTCTTTCTTCGAGTTTCCATCTCTCTGGTTACATTACCCATCTGTTCTTGCTAGTTCACTTTTTCCATTAGAGCCCTTAGCATATTAATTATAGTTATTTAAAATTCTTGGTTGGATACTTCCAAAGTTTCTATCATATCTGAATTTGGTTCTGGTGCTTATTGTGTCTCTTCAGGCTTTGTTTTTGCCTTTTAGTATGCCTAGTAATTTTTTGTTGTTGTTGAAATTTGGACATGATGTAGTGGGTGATTGGAACTGAGGTAAATAGGCTTTTAGTTGGAGATTTTTTGTTTACCTGGCTTGCAGTTAAGCTGTGTTTACTGATTAACATAGCTGTACCTCTCAGAGCGTTCAGTTTTCCTTGTTCTTGTCTTCTCTGTTGTCTTTGGGTTTCTTTAGAGAATCCTTTTAAAATAGGGTCCTAGCTTGGAAATTCTTTTCAGTTGAAGCCCCCTATTTTTATACAGGAGCTTTATTGATGTGATTGATGGTAAGATGTAGGGGGAGAGGAAGCATTCTGTAATCTGTGTTTCTCAGCACTTCTTTTTCTTCTCTTAGGTGACACAGGACGACCAGAAGGGGCTGGAGCTGGGTATTTCCTTTTTCCATGTAGGTTAAGGATCTGTTAAAGTAGCAGGAGAACAGTACCCTTGAGGCTTATTTTTAAATGCTTACTTTTCCTTTCCCCATGCCAGAAGCGTCAGGGGATTTTTATTGGATCTTTGCTGTGAGAACCTGGTGGGCCTCCTGGAGGTAAAATTCACGGAAGTATGGGCATCCTTTAAGGCTGGACCTTCAGGAGCTTTTAATCTTTCACAGTAGTCCAGGCTTAGTCCCCAACAATTAGTCAATTATCTTAAATATTCTTATCCCAGATACTGGCTTCAGGGGTAATTTCTGCTCCCAGTATCTGTTTCTCTTCAATTTTCAGAGTGGTGATTTTCCCTGTGACCTCAATTCTCTAATGGATCTAAGAAAAATTGTTGATTTTCAGTTTTTCAGTTTTTTTCTTGTGATGAGTACAGGAGTGGACTTCTAAGCTGTTTACATTTCAGATGGGAAACTGGAAATCCATGTGCTCTTTTTGAATTCTTGTTTACTTGTTAGTTTTTCTGTTTCCTATTTTGTTGTCAGTTACCCCAACTCTCACATGTCGTGATTCTTTTGACATTTCTGATTGACTGCTTGGTAACTGAATGAGACCAATTAGAACTGTGCATAAAACAGTGACTTTGCCCTGGAGAATGGCATTTCAGTTTTAAGCACATGACCCTTGTGACATTTTGATTACTCAGAAGTCTTTACTTATTTTCTGCTTCTCTACTGTATCCAGACAAGTGAGACGTTATCATTCTTTTTCTTTTACTTTCCTGCCTTAAGTGTGAAAGCTACCTTGGTTCAGTAGTTACTAATATTTTTTCTTTATTATTTTTTGTTCTCTTCTATATCTTTGGTACTTTTTAAATGTTGCGCTCAGATTTCCTAGCAAGTTCATTGAAAGCCTTAATTTTAATTTCGTCTTTTCATTTTATACTTAAAAAATTTCCCAGCCTTGTATTAGATTTTCCTTTACTTACTCTCTTTTTAAATTTTCCAGGCTTCTTTCCTGAATCATCAGACACTGAATTGATTGAGCTTTGAATAGTACCATAAATAATACTGGACAAATCACATGTAAATTTTGCCATTTCTCTCCCCCTGCCCCCACGATATTGCCACATTTTCCCTTTAATCTTAGTTGATTCTTTTCTCATGGGACTGACTTTGTCGTTCTTTCTTCTACAGCTTTGATGTTGTCTGTTAGAATTGGTTTCTTATTATTGGAGTCTTAATTCTCCTGCAATCGAAAGTTTATTACAAACCAGATTTTTAAAATGCTGACTACTTTGAAGTTGAAATGCTGTTAGAAGGGTTGTGACTTGGAAGGTTTATATCCCCAGATTTGGCTTGATTATATAAGGTATTATAGAATCTACATAGTAAATACTTCTTTGAAATTTAAAGTAACTTAGAAATAAATTAGCTCATGTGCAGTTTCTTTATTTGTCCAGTGCAGACGAAGTCAAGGTTATAAATATTGCCTAATGCAGTTGACATGTATTTACTGATTATTTTGTTTGAACTTTCTCTATATTCTGTGAAACTCTTGGTTTTAGAATCCACAGATTAGATAAGATGGTGATTATGAAACTCTTGCTTTACTTTTTGTATGTATTCTAAGTATTTTCTCTTTCAGATATCTGATAATCATGGTTAATTTCCTTCTTGACTGACTCACTACAGTATCCTTTATTGCTTCTCTTATATTTATAATTGTGTCATCCTTTTCTTGCTATTCCTGAAGTTTTGAAATAGAATCTTCAGCATTATACTTTCACTATTTTCAAAGGTCTGATTATACTGGAAATTATGGATTTCATTTCCTTATTTTCCCAAGAATTTATGATTAGGATGTAGGAATTAAAAAAAATAATACCCTGTCATTGTTGAGGAAAAAAAACCCTGTAAAAATAGAGATGCACTTCAAAGGTTGATTGCTTAACATATTTAGCATTTTAACTGGTAAGCTGTTTGTTTGGTTATCCTTTTTGGGGTTCTTCATAATTCATAGTAGCAGTGATTAGTGTGTTCAAACTCATAAATTGAAATTAATCAGTTCATGAATTTTATGTTTATAGGACAAATTAGGATTTTAAATTCAGAAAATTTTTGCTTTTTTTGTTTTCAGTAAGAATTTTGTTCATTGTCATTATGTTTGGTGTTTTCTTTTAGGAACAGGCTACTGATATGAGTTAATGCTATAGTTTCTCATTTTTGGTAGTTATTCTTATTTCAGATATTAAAAATTGAGTCAATTCTCACAGTATCCTTTTTGAATAGGCACGTAGAAGTGTAATTAAGTGTTTTGGTTACTTATGTGATAAATTAGAGATGATGAGTACTTTGGTTGTAGTAATTTATACCTAGAATTCAAAACCCAGATGCATCTAGGCCAGTGTCAGCTACTCAGAAACTCAGTTTTCTTTCATGCCCAAGATAGAGAGCCATTCTTAGTCTGTATCAGAATAAGAAGAAATTGCCTTTGGGATTGAATGAGAAAAACAGTAATAAAATTCCTTGAAACTAGTCTTACATTTCAAGCTTTGATCCTTAATAAAGAACCCTCAGTGTAAATGAGGGTATGAATTTTTACTTTTAGGAAACTGGATACTCATTTGATCTACTATGATCAATTACCTTACTTAATCTTAGTAAATGAGAAACATGTTCATTTTTTCTAATATCTTAATTCAAAACAAGGTATGTATTTGTTTTAGAAAATGACCTTTCAGGAAAATAGTGAAAATATATGCAGAATCAAGTAATTTTAGTTGTAATTTAAAATATCTAACTTTAAAAAGAAAGACTTAAAATCCAAAGGAGACATTTAATTTTTAGGACTAAAATATTCATATATGGTTGCCAGTTTCATATTTATTAGCACTATGTTTAAGAGGTCTTCAGGTATTACTTTCTTAGAGATCCTCCTTAAAACCCTCTGTCACAGACCATGCAACCTGGCATTACAAACACCAACTGATACAGTTAACAGATGTACTGGAAAAATAAGATACCTGCCAGAAGTGTTGTCTTTCCTACTAAATAAGGTGTGACCTTGGCAAACCACGTCGTGTCTCTGGGTCTTAGTAAAAAGGAGAGTTTGGAACTGGTAACCTCTTAAGATTCTTGAAGATATTAGGGACTAGAATCCTAATCATGTAATACATTATCTAATATTTTTTTTTCTTTACCTCAAAACGTGACAGTTATTCAAAGAAAAAAAAAAGGAAAAAAAAAATGACAAGATGTCCATCCCTTGGCTCCCTTCCGTCCCCACTCCTGCTCCTCTTTACCCCCCAAAAAGTTGAACCTTGGTCTATCTCATTCTCCATCCATGTTCTTTTTATTACTGTACTCCCTTCCCAAGCCAAGTTGTTGCATTAGACCACCAGATTTTATTGGTTCTTGAAATTTTTTCTGTTTCTTAATAGTTTTTAGTAAATGTGCTTTTGCATTAAGGAAACTGTCACTCAAGAAAACCAGAAATCAAGGATCAAACCTGTCTATGAGTTGTGCCCGAAGTAGAAATAAGACCAGTTTTTAAAAAACATACTAGAATTTAAGTTTCTGAGAGATGATTGATGTATACAAAGTTATATTGAATTTATTTCAGTAAGGTCATTCTTATTCAAAAATCATTTTTGGAACTATTTTGGAATTTCTTCAACGCCTTCAACCTTATTCTTTTAACTACGTTCTGTGGTGGCAAATTGCATGTTTAAAAAATGGATTTGATATTTGGGAAGAGCAGAAAAAAGTCATTCAGAACCAAGTTTCATACATAAAATTAGGGACCAAAATGGGGAATGCCTTTTTTGGTTAAATACAGACACTAAAGGTGGAACCTAATTTTGAGTCATTTATGAGGAACTAAGAAGGCAGTTAGAAAAGAGGAACTCTGAAATCATTTTGTGCAATGACAACTTGAACTATTCTTTAAAAGTAACTGCTCTGAATGGAGAGTTATGTCTTAAGGGAGTTATACCTATTAGTTTTCTGTTTTCTACTTAGGCTGATTTAGCACTGCACTTTCAAAAAAGAGTTGGTGAATTAATTATAGATGGCAAGTATTCTTTCCATTTTAAAGAGATCTATAAACCAGTGTTTGCAGCAGTTTGCATAATAATTTGGTTCTTGGTTGTATTAATATTTTTTATTGAGTTTTAATGAGATGTATACACATACCCTCATCTACAGTGTACAATCAGTTGTTCACAGTACCCTCATATAGTTGTGCATTCATCACCACGATCAATTTTTGAGCATTTTCATTAATATTTACTATATAATTGTGGTTATCCATGGCTAGATTTAATTACAGGCAGCTACCTCATTCTCATTTCCAAGCATGAACTAAAACTACTTCAGTTGCTAAGCCTTAGTGTACACTTTGGTGCAAACTTCCATCTAAGTGGAATATTCTGCAGAATTATCTTAGGCTGCATTATAAATTTATGTATGACTGAATGGCTTTTAGTTATCAGTGCTATACTTTATTGGTGCAAATAATAAACAATGATATGTCTGTAGAGCTTGAGGCAGAGGAACTTGTGATATGAAGATTTCATTTTATTTTTTTAAAGTATTATTTTTCTTGATTTAAACTCCTAGATGGTACAGTTTAATGAAGCTTCTTCATGTGTAAGTGTTAAAGAATACTAAAAATGCCTCTAGCACCTTTTTAGTGCTACTTTTCCCTTTGAGGTTCCAAAATAATTCAACAGATGTTTGAGTGCAGGTCTCCGTCACTGTGCAAGGGACTAAATATTCAGTGGGAACTAGATAAACATGCTCACTGATCTCTTTGAGCTTGTGTGTGGGAGAGGGTTGGAGAATTGGCAATAAACTGTTATTTGCACAATTCACTATGTAATCACCATTGTGGCAAGTGCTAAGAGGAAGAAATACAGGGTGACTAAGAAGTTGCTGACCCGGTGGAGGAGGGGGCGCAAGGAAAATGACTTGAGTTGAGGGAAAAAAGAATAATATTTCTGGCCGTACATTTTGTTTGAAGATCCTGGAACAGCATCTTATAGGCTTTTGCTAGGAACTATAAAAAGGCCACTATGATTGGTGTGTAAAAAATGACTGATAGCAATGTGGGAAAGTAGGCAGGGACTGGATCATGTGAGGCCTTATAGACCACATTAAGGATTTTAATTTTTATCATAACATTCCTCAGAAACATTAACTAACATTTTTAAAAATTTATTTTGTTTTTATTAGAGAAGTTATAGATATACAGAACAATCATGCATAAAATACAGGATTCCTGTAATATCTCTGTTTGTTACAGTTGATAAAAGCACATTTTAAAAATTGTACTGTTAACTATAGTCCATGGTTCAACTTAGGGTTCACTGTGTTGTACAGTTCCATGGATTTTTCCATTAAAGAATTTTAAACAAAGGCATGCAGTGTCAGGTTTAGAATGATCACTCTGGATACTATGAGGAATGATTTGGAGGGGATATGCAGGTAGACTCTGGGAGACCAGTTAGGTTGTGCTGAATTTAAGGTACCCGTGGTTCATCTAAGGGAAAAATCCTATAGGCCAGTGGCTCTCAAAGTATCACCTAAGAATTTTTTAGAGATGCAGATTCTTGGGCTCCACTCCAAGTCTACTGAATCAGAAATTTTCTGGGGTTAGGGCTCAGAAATTTGTGTTTCCGAAAGTCCTCCAAGTGATTCTGATGCACCTTAAGTTTTTGAACCTCTGTTGTAGGCCATTAGCTATATGGCTTTTCAATGCAGAAGGTTCTAGGCTGGTGATACAGAGAGGGAATAACTGCATGTGGGTGGTAGTTCAGAGTAAGAGAAGAGGCTCTACTAAAATGATACCCTAGGACATCCTGGACAGAAGCAGGGGTGCTAGTGAAAGAATCAAGTAAGTATTCGTTAGAAAGACAGAGGGCTAGAAGGTCAGGAGAGTCCTTGAAGAAGGGAGTGGCAAGTAAGCATTAAATTTGGCAATTACTAATGTTTGCATAAATACTCACAGTGAAATTACAGGGGTGGGCACCAGCTTTCAACAAGTTTAGAGGGAAACAGGAAGAGAAGAAGTGGCATAATGTAATGTACTCAATTATCCTTTACTCTCTGGAAATAGTCCCAAAATTATGGGAAATAAAACTGGATTCTGGTCTCCTTTTGCTCTAGTGTATTGGGCAAGTCACTTAACCCCTCTGTATAAAGTTTAGGGGTAGTAAGGGGTTGACTTGAAGATTCCTAATAGCTCTAAAATGCTATTAGGAATGTTAGGATTTCAAGGGGCAGACATTTCCTTGAATTTAAATGAAGTGTGTTTTTCTCTACACTCTGTGAACATTTAAAGGGATAAATTCTTGACACGTTAAGAATGCAATGGTGATTAAAAAGGATGATTTCCCATCATTTACTGTGTGTACTCAGGTGTACCTGCTGCTTTTTAAGATAGCAGTGACATTTGACTTTTTGCTTAATTTGCTTTTTATTGATTTGTGTGTTTCCTTCTATACATGGCTGTTGGGTGGCGTGGTTTTAAGGTGGATAGCCCAAAATATAGTTCACACTCCAAACAAGGAATTCAGAATACTCTTTCCTTCTACTTATCTAGTAGCTGCTCTTAGGGCTTCTCTTAAGAGAGTTGCTTATTCTGTTAAATTTTGAATCTCTTCCTCAAAACTCTAATCTGAGTAATGCAGATGCCCCCACAGGCAAATTTCCCACCCCTAAACACAACACATTTGTCTACAGTGATAAAGCCTTTGATTATACTTAAAGGGACTGCTCTCTCCCTCTGCCTGTCTTACCTTTAATCATTTTTGAAAATGTTTGATTAAAAAAGTCTTACAATCCTCATTTTAAAAAACATTAAACAATCTTTAGCAGTATCAGCCTCTTAAAATCTCCTTTCAGTATCGACTAGATATTTAGTTGCTGATCTTATTAAGAATTTTTTTCCAATTTATGTTTCTTAAAATGGAACTACTTTTTATTAATGAATATGTAGTAAATACTTTGAAAAATATTTTATAATGTAAAATGTTATGAAAGAAAACTTTAAAGGGAAAATAATTCATAATTTTGAATAATACAACTGATCAATAAATTTTATGTGTTCATAAGTATTTTAGTCACTACATTAATATATAACATGTGGGCCCAAGAAAGCAAGAGTAGATAAAGCCATACTTTAGCATTCCATGCTCTACTCTGAGCCAAGGCCTCAAACTGGATAATGCACTGATGTAGATGAACAGATAAAACCTTGTTAGTTTAATGTCACTGTTCCAGTTTGTAGAGTTGCCGTTATGCAAAATACCAGAAATGGATTGGCTTCTGTTCCAGTTTGCTAATGCTGCTGTTATCTGCTGTTATGCAAAATACCAGAAATGGATTGGCTTTTATAAAGGGCATTTTTTCGGTTACAAATTTATAGTTCTAAGGTCATAAAATGTCCAAACTAAAATATCAACAAGAGGATGTTGTGCTGGTTTGAATATATTATGTGTCCCAAAAAGCCATGTTCTTTAATGCAGTCTTGTGAGGGGCAGATTTATTAGTCTTTTGATTATCCTCTTGATTCCTTAGTCTGGACTCTTCTATGGCCTTAGAACTATGACTTTGTAACCTAATAAATCCCCTGTATAAAATCCAATCCATTTCTGGTATTTTGCATAATAGCAGCAAACAGAACAGATACCTTCACTGAAGAATGGCCAATGGCATCTGAACACTTCTGTCAGCTGGGAAGGCATGTGGCTGGCATATGTTGCTCCTTTGTTCCCAGGTTGTGTTTCAAAATGGCTTCCTCCAAAATGTCTCTGGACTTTTGTCTTAGCTTCTCTCTCTCAGCTCTTGTGCATCCTTGCTTCTTTTTCCCAGGGCATTTCTCTCTAAGCGTCTGGGGTTCCTCTCTTAGCTTCTCCAGGGCAAACTCTGGGCTTTGTCTCATAGCTTAGCATCTCCAAATGTACTTCTGTCCACAACTCTAAGCATTCTCAGTGTCAGCAAGCATCTGGGAGTACTCTCTTTGCTTCTCCGGGGCAAACTCGGGGCTTCATCTTAGTTTAGCATCTCCAAATGTCTTTCTGTCTGCAACTCCAAAAGTCTCCAAGCATCAGTGTCAGTGTTGGCTCTTGAGCTCTCTTAGATACTCCAGTGAACTAATTAAGACACACCCTGAATGGGTGGGGCCACACCTCCATGGAAACAATCAAAAATTTTCACCGAACAAGATTGAGTTAAAAGATCATGGCTCTTCTGAGGTTCATAGCAGTTTGAAACTGGCACAGTTATAAAGGAGGTTTATTAGATTACAAATTTACAGTTCTAAGGCCATAAAAATGTCCAAACTAAAGCATCCACAAGAGGATACCTTTACTGAAGAAAGTTTGATGTCATCTGGAACACCTCTGTCAGCTGGGAAAGCTGGTGTCTGCTGGTCCTTTGCTCCCAGGTTCTGATTTCAAAATGGCTTTCTCCAAAAATGTCTCTGGGCTTCTGTCTCTCTTAGCTCTTTCGGCTCCTGTGCATCCTTGCTGGTTCTCCCAGGGTGTTTTTCTCTGTGTCTGGGGGTCCTCTCTTAGCTTCTCCAGGGCAAACTCTGGGCTTCATCTCTTAGCTTAGCATCTCCAAACGTCTTTCTGTCTGATCTCCAAATGTCTCCAAATGTCTAGGTCTGTGTGGGCTCTCAGTTCTCTTAAGGACTCCAGTGATCTAATTAAGACCCACCCTGAATGACTGGGGTCAAACCTCCATGGAAATAATCTAATCAGAAGGTGTTGCCCACACTTGGGTGGGTCACATCTCCATGGAAATAACCTAATGAAAAGATCCCACCCATAATAAGTCTGCCCCCACAAGATTGCATTAAAGAACAAAGTCTTTCCTGGGGTACATAACAGTTTCAAACTGACACAGACATCCTTTCTTAATAAGGAGTCTTGAGTTAATTTGATCCTGTAGTTTTGTTGTCCTCAGCATAGCCTCATTGCTGCTACTCCATTTAAAGGTCAGGATTATTGCCGTTTAATATTTCATCTCTGTGCATCTCATTCTCTCATTATACATTTCTGTTTGTTTCTCTCGTTCTAGGAAACTAAATTAACTCAGATTTTTACTAGCTATCTTGGCGGTCTCTCCCCAAAAATAAAACATTGAAGAGAACACTTTTCTGTTCTATTGTAAAATATAGAAATAAATTATTCTGCTACTTATATAAAATCTTAATATTTAAGTTAGTTTGAACACCATAAGAATGCTAACCTTGAATTCTTTTATTATACACTTTTAAATGTACACATCTACAAATACTTCAAAATTATAAATGCCCATAACTCCTGATTTTAGTCACATTAGGTTTCTTGATATATAATTTTAATGGAGTTATTTAACTCCAGAATTCTAATGCCATTGAAGTAGTATGTTATGAGTTAATTCTTACAGCTGACTAGTTCTCTGAGATTTTTTAAGTCTTGTTTTCCAAAATAACAATTACGTATAGAAGTCAGATTCTGGAAAATACTGGAAAATGTAAAGGCTTTTGTAACTTCAGGTGTGCAATGACAGCTGCACAGCAAGCCCATATGTTGCGTAGCTATAATTATATTTTCATAATTATTTTTTCTTTAGGGGAAGAGCTATGGCTAATCTCCAAGAGACTGAATCTGATGATTGTAAGCACTGACATTTTCTCAACAGAAAGAAGGAAGTTTTTCTTTTTTTCCTATTTTGTAATTGTGGATATATTTATCTTATAGCATCAACTGGATGAAGTTACTATTCTGGATCCTACTGTAAAATTTAAATGAATATTTGCATCAGATGGGAAGATTACCCTGTTTAAAAAATTTTTTTTATTGCTCTCATATATGGACTTGCTGTCACAGGCACACTAATTTTGTCATCTCCCCCACACGACTTGCTCTTCTCCACCTCCGTTCTTCTGCATATTACCATTCCCTCCACCTGCAGTGCCCTTTTTCCTTTCCATCCTTTTCCTTTTCTTCTTTTAAAACTGGCATCTAAAATTATTTCTTCTAGAAAATCTTTTGTGATTTACTCCATGTGACTGTTACTTATTTTCTTGGTATTACCTTAACACTTAAAATGGACAGAGATAGAGTTGTATTTCTGTGATATATCAGATAAGATATGGTGTTAAGATTAATGTATCTCACTTAATATTCACAGCTGTCCTGTGAGTTCCTGTTTTTTACAATGTCATCTGCTTTTCTCTATTTGCGTAGTCTTTCCTCCCCTACTCAATCCACCAACAGTACTTACCAAAGGGAAAAAACCCAAACTACTTTATTCAGGTATAAATTACATAGAATAAAAAGCACCATCTTAAGTGTACAGTTTCATGCTTTTTTGATGAATGTACACGCCCATGTAACTATCACCTCAAAATTTCCTTGTGCCCTTTTGCACTTAATCTCCATTCTTACGCATACCTCTTTATGCCCCATTCCCCTCTCCAGGCAACCACTGATCTGGATTCTGTTACTATAGATTGTTTTTTTTTTTTCTGTTCCAGAATCTCATGAATGGAATCAGAGTATGTACTCTTGTCTGGCTTCTTTTGCTCAGCATGTTTTTGAGATTCTTTCTTTTTATTGCTGGATATTATTCCATTGTCTGAGTGAATACACTACAATCTCTTTATTCATTTGTCTGATGATGGACATTTGACTTGTTTCCAGTTTTTGGCTATTATAAAGTTTCTATAAAAGTCTCTGTACAGATCTGGACATGTACAGAAAAGGACGTATTTCCATTTCTCTTGGGTAAATACATGGTATTGGCTATACCATTTTGCTTTCCCATCAGCATTGTATAAAATTTCCAGTCTCTCTACATCTTTATCAATACTTATATTGTCAGTTAAATTTTTTTTAGCCATTCTAGTGGTTGAGTAGTAGTATTATATTGTTATTTTTCATTTGCATTTCTCCAGAGACCAGTGGTATTGAGCATCTTTTTGTGGATTTATTGGCCACTTATATCTATCTTTTTTGTAAAGTATTCAAATCCTTCGTCCATTTTTGAAATTGTGCTGCCTTCTTATTGATTTTTAAGCTTTCTTTATATATTCTGGAGCCTACTCCTTGTCAGTTAAATGAATTAGGCATATATCCTCAAAGTCTGTGGTTTACCTCTTCATTTTTGTAACTGCTTTTGAAGAGCATAGTTTTAATTTTGATGAAGTCCAGCTTATCAATTTTTCCTTTCATGGTTTGTGCTTTTTGTCTCTTTTTACTTACTCCAAGGTTTTTGAACCCAAGGATTTTCTTGTTTTATTTTAGAAATTTTATAGTGTTAGCTTTTATATTTAGGTCAGTGATTCATTTTGAGTTAAATTTTGTGTTTGATGTAAGATTTGATGTTTTTTTTTTTTAACTTAAGTTTCCAGTTCTTATTGAAAATATTATCCTTGGCACCTTTGTTTTATATCAATTGACCATATAAATGTGGTTCCATTTCTGGACTCCCTAATCTGTTGCATTGACGTATATGTGGTATGCCAACACCACACTCTCAATTAATTTTATAATAAATCTTGGAGGTAGTATAAATCTTCCGCTTTCATTTTGAAAATAGAAGACGAATCTTTGCATAATTTACTCTCTTGCCCCTGTTGCTTTTGTGTGTGTTGTTGATCTTTTTGTTTTGTTTCTTTTGATTTCAGCTTTCAAGGATATGCCACCAACAGAGGTTTTGCTGTTATCTTCCAGGGCAGTTATTGTTTGTATTAAGGAAGAAGCTAAGTACTTGCAGCTGGACAGAAAGAATTAGGCAGCAGTCTATGTTCTTCCTTTTCTATTGTTTGTATAAACAACTCTAGGTCCCAATAAGGTCAGTAAATTGGGTCTGCTGTGGCAAAAGTGTGTACCAAAGTTGTGTTTAAATACCAGATCTTAAATTTGAGAGAAAATGAAATTCTAGTATTTTTTAATTACTGTAAAGACATTTGTTTCGTCTCTTGCTCCTCCTCTCTCTTTATCAGAAACATCCTAGCCTTATCTAAAGCAGTCTTGTGTATGAACAGTTGAGGAATTCTAATGGCAGTTGCTAAAATTGTACAGAGTGCTCAGTGGGAGCTTGTTAAAGTAAGAAAAATGTTAGCTATAGCTCATATTTAATTTAGTTTCTGATTACCATGTAAATGGGAGTAAAAAAATCTCAGATTAATGAACATCACTCTTGGGATATAAAACAGCACCTATATGCTTTCATCTTTCTTTTCTTAAGCTATCTTATTTTAGAGTAAAAATAATAGGAAAAAAGATAAATGTAAAGTATTTAATTAAATATTGATTTTTATCTATGAATATTTTGTTCCATATGTATTTTTAGTCCCCCTAATTCAATTGTGTGTTTTTCCAGACAGGGATTTTTATCTTCTGTTTATTTTGTATTCTATTTCTTTATTTCTTTTATACTAGAAATTGAAGGTACTTGGTTATGCATTTCAACTAATTTGTTCTGGTGAATAATAATTCCTGTGCTGTAGTTGAGATATATATATATATTGTCTTATTACTGAATCACATTTATATTTGAAAGACATTTCTAAGCTTTGCACTTGATACAACTTAGAAGTTTATAAGAACAGGTAGGTAGAAGTAGGGATTTATGGTCTCAAATTTCTAAATACATGAGTTTCCCCTTTTTAAGTTGTTGATGTTGGTTGATTGTGGTCACATACTGTAGAAAGTTGGTTATCACTTACTTGTATCCACAACTGTATTTGCTTCATAAAAGCTGCAATAGATTATAAAATCATCAGACAAATGGAAGTGTCAGTCAGCTGCTCAAAGAGATACATTTATATATGTCTGTTCTCTTAGTACTTATCATGCAGTTGACCACAAATCCTTCGTTTGATAGTGGGTGAGAAAAAATAAAGCAGGAACTCAAAGAAGCAGCTTGGACAGTAGGATCTAAACTAAAATTGAGGTAGAGAGAGAGAACATTTCTGATTAAGCTGTTTTCTTCTCTTTATGATTGTAACTAAAACCTGATCTTGAATGATATTTATATGATAGATTTTATTTAGTGGAGTTAAAATACCTACCTAGGTGAATATTATGCTATTGTATTTTTTCTTATGATTGCATATATGGCATTTTATATTCTGGGTCTCACATTGTTACCACTTATAAATTCATTTAAATATATATTGAAATTAACTTTCATTTCATTTCCTAATTTGAAGTTAGCCTATTTTGGTTGTTATAAATGGCTGAAAGAGTATCAACACTCCCTCTTAGAGTTATTTGGTTAAAGTAGGAAGCTTTGGCTGACTTAAGTAATTTACTAGAATGATAAGCTCACACTTTTGAAGTAAAAGCTGAAGAACGGGGTTTTAGAAAGAACAGGCAATGAAAATAGCTCCCGGGGTCTAGTGAGCAGGAAGGGATAGGCAGCCTTTTTGGAGCCTCCATTAGGATAGATAGGTCCTCTTTAATTGTTTTTCCATTCATGTAATCGCTCTGGAAAGTGAGAGATGGGGACTGATTGGCCTGACTTGGCTTTGTTGCCCATTCTTTGTTAGAAGAGGGCAGATTACCAAGAATATCATATAATGTTACTGTTAATCTAATGAATTTTAATTTTTTAAAAGTTTAAATATATCTTTTAAAACACTCTGTGTAAGAAATCTAATATTTGTATCCTATTTTATTGTCAGGTAGTATGGTTTATAGAAATGTGATTAGTCAGACTTATGGTTTCAGTGACTAGAGGATGAATTAAAAGATTTTCCCTTGTTCTGTTGGTGAATTTAATAATAATTCACTTGCTGAAGCTTTAACATTATGTTGTGTTCCTTTTAGTATGTTCCTTACTATTCTAGTTCACTTTCTGATTGTAGTATGTCAATGCTTAAAAAAAAAAAAAAAAAAAAAGGGTCCCTAGGCAGAAACCTTTAGTACAATAAGAAAGAGTTTGGAATCCTTAAAAAAGTTTCTTAATTTGGATTGCATAATAATATTTTAGCTCTGGCATGGTAAAAAAATTAAGATATATTGAAATGAAGTAATGTTATATCTCCTTTCGGCTTTTTCAAAGAGGTAGACCACACCACTCTTCTCATGGAGTGTGGTCTGTTTTGTGGCTCTGTCACAGGATTGTGGTATAGCTTGAAGGGGTCAGGAAAAAAAGACAATATGGTGAAGTTTGAAGTTGCTGTACTTTTCTAGCCCAATATGGGTTTTTGCTGAAGTGGCTTGAAGAACAGTATGTTATGTGAGGGGTGATTCTACTATACTTCAATGTCTTTTTTTTAAATAAGATTTTAATATTCTTCCCACTAAACTACAGAGCATCTTTATTTCATTCCTATAATATCAAATGAAAATATAATTGAATATTACAATTCCTGTAACTTCAGAAAAACTTTTAAATCTGTCATACCTCCTTGTCTTCTTTTGAGGCTTGCTGGGCAAGTATTTGTTATTTCAGGATGTACCCTTTCTAAGCAGTCACTAAATTCATTAAGAATTTTTGAAGCTTTTTGTATGATGGTTGACTTCAGTGCAAAAGATATTCAGTAATTAAGACTGGAGGATAAGGTGTGATTTGTATCTAAAAAGATTCCTCAAATTGTTTGAAAGCAGATAGAAAAAATTCTCCTAATCGCACCTCTTAGTAGATGTTTGCAAAAATGGAATCGCTTAGGAGTGACTGTGAATCACTGACAGTTAGATCTTCTATTATTAACAATAACAACTTTATAGTGCAACATAAAATGTTAAGACTGTTGTATTTGGTAGTAGTGATGTAGACAGGGGATGAACAGACTTTCCTGATAAAGAGATAATTCTTTATCAGTCTCTTGCATTTCTGCATATCTTGCAAGCAGAGCCCTGACTGCCCTTTTTTTCTGGACTGTCTTTTCAAGGATATCCTTGAAGGATAGTGTCTTTCTCCAGAGCAATGCTTACAGCTCAATATAAGAAATTTGGGTTCTCTAAGCTCCTGGTTCTTCTATAATGCAAACACTGCTTCTGCAGGCATCCATATGGGCCCATCTACATCACTACCTTGGGTCTTGGTGTGGTTAAGATAACTAGATAACTAAGATTCTCTAAATTGATGGCTTTGCATTTTTTTTCCTTCACTTTAAAGAACTAACAATGGAGATCTCAGATGATGCTTCATAGATGTGGTTTAAGCAAGGAAGATGATGCACAACTCTGATTGGCAGATCCATACGGTGGTGGACTGAATTGTGTACCCCAGTTTGAATATGTTCTTGTTCTTGGTCTTGTACGCATTTTGGTGGGTGTGGACCAATTACAAATACGATCTCTTCAAGATGTTATTTCAGTTAAGGTATGACCCCACTGAAACAGGTTGGGCTTGCATCTGGATTACTGGATTCCTTTATAGGGAGAGTGACTGTTAGTGGAAGAAGAGAAGCCAGAAGAGGCTGCCCTGTGTTTTGCCATGTGTGCCGGTTTGGATATATTATGTCCTCCAAGAAAAAGCCATGATCTTTTAATCTAATTTTGTGGGATATTTGGATTAGGTTGTTTTCACGGAGATGTGACACACCCACCTGCAGGTAACAATTTTAATAGATTATTTCCATGGAGGTGTGGCCCTGCCCATTCAGCGTGGGTCTTGATTAGTTTACTGGAATCCTTCAAAAGAGCCACATATGCCCAGATGCTTGCTGATGCTGATGCTTAGACATGCTTGGAGATGTAGACAGAAGGACATTTAGCTAAGAGATGAAGGCCAGAGTTTGCCCTGGGATATGCTAAGACAGGAGAACCCCCAGGAGCCTGGAGAGAAATGTCCTGGGAGAAAGAGCCAAGAATGCACAGGAGCTGAGAGAGGAGCTGGAATACAACTGGGGATCAGCAGGTGCCAGCCACGTGCCTTCCCTCTAACAGATGTTTTCTGGATGCCATTGGCCATCCTTCAGTGAAGGTATACTACTGTATATGCCTTAGTTTGGACTCTTTTATGGTCTTAGAACTGTAAATTTGTAACTTAATAAACCCCCTTTATAAAAGCCAACCCATTTCTTGTGTTTTGCATAATGGCAGCATTAGCAAACCAGAACACCATGTGACAGAAAAGCCAAGGACCAAGAATCGCTGGCAGCCAGCCCCAGAATGCCACAGTCTTTAAGAAGAAAGCATTGCCTTGCTGGTACCTTGATTTTGGACTTCTCCTAGCCTTAAAACCATGAGCAAATAAATTCCCATTGCTTAAGCCAATCTGTTGTACAGTATTTGTTTTAGCAGCTGGGAAACTAAAACACATACTCAATGAAAACACCTTTCCATCAAAAAATATGTATTTCAATTGTAGTGAAATATTTAATATATATAAATAGTGCTTTGATTCCCTACTTTAATTGATTTTTTTGAGTAACTATTTGTGCTGATGATGTAAAATAAGATTTTAACTGAATTTGAAAAAGCTTAGAAAACTAGTGTGTTTTACTGATTTGTTGTGCTTATTCTAAGTTGCCTTATGTTTTTTTCCCCTCAATATGTTACTCCGAAGAAAGATGGTACCTTGCAATTTATATTCTTTATTCTTTTGCATTGCATTGATTATGTCAGCAATATTTAGACAAGAGGTAAAACTGCTGGCTATTAGATTGTAAAATATTAGATCTGCAAGGAATCTCAGTAATAGCCAGTTAACCTCATAATTTTACTTATGAGTAGACTGAGGTCCAGAGATATCAAATGGTTTTTCTGAAGGCCCACAGCTGGTTCTTAATAGTGTTGGGGACTTGAAGTGAGGTTTACTGTCAGCAAATTTAATATTCTTCATATCTCATCGTGCTGCTTCAGGACAGGGAAAGTGAGTATCTTGATAATGGACATGGGGATGAAACAGTTTATGGAAGTGTTTGGTATTTGGTACAATAGTGGCAGTACATTGATGAACATTTTAATTTTTAGACTTATATATTATAATGGGTACTAAAAATTGGAACTTGTGAGTCAAACAAGAAAATTCATGGACTATTAGATAAGGCTAATTAAATTTAAAATAATTGTGAGTGAAAAAATTAAATAACTGCACACTGGTAATATATGGAAAAAATTGTATAGTTGGTACTCCAAAGACTACTGAAAAGCAGTGATATAGGGAAAAATATTTAAGTTCATATCTGATAGCATAATTATGTGGCTGATGGAGAAATAAACATTTGAAAAAAGTTCAGTTAATACTTTTGTGCTATGTATTGATAAATAGAACCCAACAATTTAATTAAATAACTGCCTTTTAATAGGCCTATTCTTTGTAATATTATACATCTGTTTTCTCCTCTCAGGTTATTTAAAACATCTCACAATGAGACGTATAATATTCTAGCTATGCCAGAAATTTGTTTCAACATTCTTTCTATTCAAATTGAAGTAGAGTATATACGAACAGTTAGTAACAGTGTTAAGGCAACATGAATGACCTTATTTTAAAAACTGATGTACAACTTACATAAAGTACGCAAATCTTATGTACAGCTCAATGAACTTTTATGTGTGTATACACCTGTGTAACCATCACTGTATCCCTGTGTAACCATCACTGTATCCCTGCTCTTACTTTTTCATCAGTTTTGACTTGGGTATGGAGGGGATGCTGTAGAAATTTTGAACAAAAACAAAACATTAAGCTTTTTTTCCCTTAAAAATTCTTTTTTCTTCTAGGGAAATGTAAAAATAAGTGTATGGTTAATTTTTGACCAGATAATACAGATTGACACAGTGGAAATGACAGATTTTCTTACTGGAAACTCAGTAGGAACCTACTATATTTTAGTACTATGAATACTGCTGGCTTCAGACCTTGTCCATTTACCTTAACCGTATCACAACTTTTTTTAAGATATTATAGTTGGATTTTGTTTAGGTACTTTTTTTCTCCTTTAAAACTTTAAAAGTTCTAGCACTACTTAATTCATGGCAGTCCCTTAAGAAGTGACAAAGTTAGTCTAGCTTACTTGAAAATTTTAATGTATTAGCTGAAAGGCTAATTTCATTTGGTCATAAATAAGACAACTGGTCATTAAGTTTAAATAGTTCAGTGTGAATAACCAGTGTACCATAGAAAGGGGTCACAATCACCATAATTGATTTCTTTCTAAATGGAACTAGACAAATTTGTCATCTTTGAGGCAAGTTGGTATGTCTTGAAATCTGTCTCTAATTATGGTATTGCCAAATAGGAAAAGTTCACACCACTTTTTAGTACACTTCTTTTGGTAAGCAGGGACATTAATCTTGTTATTTACACCCCTTTTCAACATGTTTGCATAATTAAGAATTGAGTTTTGGCTACTGTGAAAACCCAAGGTGTGTGTTATAAACAGTTAAGGATATTATCATTCACACTATTCAAAGTGCTGATTTAGTTGGTGTTCAGGAAGATTTGAACCCTGTTGTATTCTTAAAGTACAAGAAGTGCTTTTAGGAACAAGATGGAAGATAGGTGAGATGGTGAAAAGGAATACTTAATGCCTTCTAGGCAACACGTTATTCTTTTGAGAACTTTCCTGTTTGAGATCAGAACATCAAAAATGTACTTGCTGTATTTGCGTCTCTCCCCCATTATCTTATAGAGACTAAGGGAAGATCTTACAGATTGGATCCTGACAAGTGGTTTTGTTCATTTTTTTCAAAAAAAGACTTAATTAAATAGCATGGTTAAATGTGACTTGGTAGTATATAGTGTGGGGTAAGGATCAAGTTTCATTTTCCCCTATGTGGATATCTGTTTGACCTAGTCATTGAAAACATCATCCTTTTTCTTCTGTTTTATATGCCACTTATTTCATAAATTCAAGTATTCATATATGCATGGGTTTGTTTTTACACTCTTTATTCTGTTAATTTTGGTTATTTGAATAACTTTGACTCAATACCACACTGTCTTCATTACTGAAGCTTTGTACAAAGTTTTGATATCTAGGAAAACAGTCCTCCTATCGTATGCTTCATCTTCAATATTGATTCAGTGATTCTCAGCACTTTTATTTATATATCTATTTTTAAATCAGTGTGTCAAGTTACAAAAAAAGGCTGTTGGGATTTCAGTTTTAATTCTACTGAATATATAAATCAATTTTAGGAGAATTGGCATTTAAAAAATACTGAGTCTCCTTTCATGAACATGATATATCCCTCCATTTACTTAGATCTTCTTTAATTTATCTCAGTAATATTTTATAGCATTTTTGTTTGTAGAAGTCTTTCACATCTTTTGTTAGATTTGTTTCTAAGTATGTGATGTTACAGAGTTACTTATAAATGTATCTTTTTAAAAATTTCTATTTTCTGACAGTTGCTGATATGTAGGAACGAGTTGATTTTTGTATATATTGACCTTTGAATACAATAATTTTGCTAAACCTCATGTATTAATTCTAACTTGCATATCCTTTTGGATTTAGCATATACATTATAATCAAATATAGATAACTTTTGTCCTTTTCAAAACTTACACCTTTTTAAAATTTTTCTTACCTTATCACACTGGTTAAGAGTTGAATATAAATGTTGATAGTGAAAAACATTGTTGTAATCAAAGAGAATGTTTTCAGCATTTCCTTATTAAGTGTGATGTTTTCTAGAGATTTTATTTGGTTGGGGAGGTTCCCTTCTAATTACATTTGCTGTTGAAATAGTCTGTTTAGGATTTTTATGCCCTTGTTCATGAGTGAGAGTGGCTTAAACTTTTCCTGTCCTCAGATATCCTTGTCTAGTTTTATATCAGGGTTATGCTGGCCTCATAAAAGTATTTGGGTAGTGTTTCTTCTTTTTCACTTCTCTGGAGAAGTTTGTGTAAGATTTGATTTTTTTTCCCCCAATTTTGAGTAAAATTCATTAGTGAAATAATCTACTGGACTTTTCTTTATTGGAAGGTTTTTAAAATTATTGATTCAATGGAACTATTCTGATTTTCTCTTTCATCTTGTGGAAGTGTTGTTAAGTATTTATCCAGGAATTTGTCTGTTTTGCATAAATTTTCATATGTATTGATATCGAGTGCTTATGATTTCCTTTTAGGATATTTTTAATGTTTGTGGAATTTGTTGTGATATGTCCTTTATTAATCATGATATTGGTTGTTTCTGTTGTCTTTTTCCTTGTTAGTATCACCTGGCATTTATCAATTTCATTATTCTTTTCAAAGAACCACCTTTTTTATTTTCTTTTTTGTATTCTAGTTTTCTGTGTCATCTATTTCTGCTCTTTGTTTCCATTCTTTCACTTTCTTTAGGTTTGATTTGCTCCTCTTTTTCAATTTTTAAAAAATGGGTGATTAGCTCTTTGATTTTCCAACTGTCTTTTGTAGTTATAAATTTTCTCGGCATACCTCAAGTTTTGGTAAATAGTGTTTTCATTATCATTTAGTTAAAAATTTAGTTTTCCAAACTGCCACTGTGGTTACTTCTTCTTCCCATAGGTTATTTTGAAGTTTATTTCTTAATTTCAAAACACCTAAGGTTTTTCTGGTTACCTTTTTCGTAGTGATTTTTATTTTATTTATTTTTTTTTGGATTAGGCAGAATTTTTATTTATTTATTTATTTATTTTTATTGAGATTCACAATCCATTCAATTATCCAAAGATCCAAAGTGTACAATTAGTTGTCCATGGGACCATCATACAACTGTGCATCCGTCACCACAATTAATTTTTTTTTTCAATTTTTAGAACATTTTCATTACTCCAGAAAATAAAGACAAAAAAGGGAAACTCAAATCTTCCCATCCCTAACCACCCCCTCTCCATTATTGATTCATAGTTTGGTATAGTACATTTGTTACAGTTGATGAAAGAATGTTAAAGTACTACTAACTGTAGTATATAGTTTGCAATAGGTATGTATTTTTTTCCTATAAACCCCTCTATTATTAACTTCTAGTTATAGTGTCATACATTTGTTCTAGTTCATGAGAGAGATTTCTAATATTTGTACAGTTAATTACGGACATTGTCCACCACAAGATTCACTGTTTTATACATTTCCATCTTTTAGCCTCCAGCTTTCCTTCTGGTGACGTACGTGACTCTTGAGGTTACCCTTTCCACCACCTTCACACACCATTTAGCACTGTTAGCTATTCTCACAACGTGCTACCATCACCTCTGTCCATTTCCAAACATTTAAGTTGACCCTAGTTGAACATTCTGCTCATAATAAGCAACTTGTTCTGTATCCTGGTAAATTATATTTCATGTCTCTGAGTTTACATATTATAATTAGTTCATATCAGTGAGACCCTGCAATATTTGTCCTTATGTGTCTGTCTTATTTCACTTAGTATAGTGCCCTCAAGGTCTTAATCAACCCATTTTTTTTAAAGATGGTTTTGTTCACACACCATACATTCTATCCTAAGTAAACAATCGTTGGTGCCCTGTATAGTCATGTATTTATGTATTCAGCACCATCGCCCGTATCTGTATAAGGATATCTCCATTTCTTCCACGAAGAAGGAGGAAGAGTCAAAGAAGGTAGAGGGACAAAAGAAAAAGAAAAGAGAGAGAGAAAAAAAAATATGACCGTTAGAAAGCAACAAAAGGAAAGATAGCATTCGACTAAAGTAGAATAAAGAGTCAGACAACATCACCAATGCTAGGAGTTCCATACCCTTCCCCTATGCCCCCCCTCCCCTACATAGGCATTTAGCTTTGGTCTATTGTCTTTGTTGTATTAAAGGAAGCATAATACAATGTTTCTGTTAATTATAGTCTCTAGTTTGCATTGATTGTTATCTTCCCCCCAATCCCACCCTATTTTTAACACCTTGCAATGTTGACATTCATTTGTTCTACCTCATATAAAAACATATTTGTACCTTTTATTACAACCGTTAAGCACCCTAGGATTCACTGTTATACAGTCCCAGTCTTTATCTTTTCTCTTTCGTTCTGGTGTCCCACATGGTCCTAACCTTCCTCTTTTAACCATATTCAGTCGTCTTTTTTCAGTGTACTTACATTGCTGTGCTATTATCTCCCAAAATTGTTTTCCAAACCTCTCACTCCTGTCTTTTCCTTTCTGTCTGCAGTGCTTCCTTTAGTGTTTCCCGTAGAGCAGGTATCTTGTTCACAAACTCTGTCATTGTCTGTCAGAGAATATTTTAAGCTCGCTCTCATATTTGAAGGATAATTTTGCCAGATATAGGATTCTTGGTTGGTGTTTTTTCTCTTTCAGTATCTTAAATATATCACTCCACTTCCTTTTTGCCTCCATGGTTTCTATTGAGAAATCCGCACATAGTCTTATCAAGCTTCCTTTGTATGTGATGGATTGCTTTTCTCTTTCTGCTTTCAGAATTCTCTCTTTATCTTTGATGTTTGATAATCTGATTAAGTGTCTTGGTGTAGGCCTATTCATATCTATTCTGTTTGGGGTGCACTGCACTTCTTGGATCCATAATTTTATATCTTTCATAACAGATGGGAAATTTTCATTGATTATATCCTCTATTATTGCTTCCGCCCCTTTTCCCTTCTATTCTCCCCTGGAACACCAATGACACGTACGTGCCCACATTTCATTTTGTCCTTAAGTTCCTGGAGATGTTGCTCGTATTTTTCCATTCTTTTCTCTATCTGTCCTTTTGGGTGTAGGCTTTCAGGTGCCTTGTTCTCCAGTTCTTGAGTGTTTTCTTCTGCCTCTTGAGATCTGCTGTTGTACGTTTGCATTGTGTCTTTCATCTCTTGTGTTGTGCCTTTCATTTCCGTAGATTCTGCCAGTTGTTTTTTCGAACTTTCGATTTCTACCTTGTGTACACCCAGTGGTTTCATTATATGCTTCATTTCTTTTGCCATGTCTTCCCTAAACTCTTAGAATTGATTTAGTATTAGTTGTTTAATTCCTGACTGGGCCATAACTTCGTTTTTCTTAGGGTAGGTTGTAGTTTTCTGTTGTCTAGGCATCTGGTTTCCTTGGTTACCCACATCTTTCCTCTTAGGGAAGATACCCCCCTAGGGAGAGGTCATTAGAATTTGAATAGTGTCTCTGCCTGTGCTATCTCCACCCTTGTCTGGGAACTGAAAATGGCTGAAGCTTTCTCCACTGAGCCAAAAAAGGGACAGAAAGCCCCCTTCAGGGTCCATCCATGGCCACCCTCCAGCTCTCTAGGGTCAGTCGTCACCAGAACCCTCTGTTTGCTTGTTGGGAATTCATAGCTTGTATTGAGCAGCCCACACTTGTTAAGCTATATTTGCTTGCTCGGAGAGTGCTGCTCTGCAGTACCGTGAGGCTTTGTGGTTCGGGCCCTTAGGGGAGGAGGCTCCCGGCTTGGATCCGCAGTTTTTACTTACAGATTTTATGCTGTGATCTCAGACATTCCTCCCAGTTCAGATTGGTGTATGATGAGTGGACAGTCACGTTGCCCCTCCGCAGTTATTCCAGATTATTTACTATTTGTTCCTGGTTGCTTATTAGTTGTTCCAGGGGGACAAACTAGCTTCCACATTTCTCTATGCCACCATCATATTCCGTCTTCCATAGTGATTTATTTTAATTGCACTGTGGTCAGAGACCATAATCTCTATGTTTTCAGCCTTTTGGAAGTTATTTGAGACTTGCTTTTTGGTACAGCAAGTGGTCAAATTTGGAAATATGCATATTTGAAAAGAAGGTGTTTGCTGCAGTTGTTGGGTGCAGTGAAATTTATAGGTCTGTTAATTAATTTAACTATATTTTTCTATATACCTTAATATAAAAAGTTGTTTCTAATTCTTAAGTTGTCCTATCTTTGGCTAGTGAGAGCCCGCATCAGGTCGGCTCCTAAGTCTTTATGATATGACTACAGTAGTCTTTGATAGATAGCTTTCTTGATTTCTGGAATTCAAGATACCTAGGCTCATTTTGTACATTTGTTGTCTTGGATCTAGAATATGTCATTTCTCTAAAAAGCTCTGGCATCTTTTAATGAGAAATGGTATTTAGAGACCACAGAGTGGGTTGGTTATCATTTCTATGTACTATTTTGCTATTTCTTTTCAGAACACATGGAGCTGTATATTTCACTTTGGAATGATTTACTCTTCTGTTGAGGTTTTAGATGGGAAATATGAATATATAATAAGAGGTATCTCACAGCTTTCTGCAGGTTACTGTGAAACCTTTAGGAAAACATTACTTTAAATGAGTTATGTTCTACCATTCATAAATACGTCCTTCTCTGTATCCAACTCTGTAAAATATCTAATGATTTATATATATGATAGAATCTTGCTGTAACCACATTTTATTTATTTATTTTCAAACCAGGAGGTTATCTTTTTAGTCTGTTCCCTTTTCACACATTTTGTTTTTTTAAATTATAAACTCCCCATGTAGTAATGTATTTGAGATTACTGCAGTTATTCTGATTTTATTCTTTTGTAGCTTTATATATCCATTGGGAGATAATGTAAACTAGTTTTCCTTGTGGCTAAGTATAAAACAAAATAAATGAATCTCAAAAAATGTAAACCTGAAGTTAAATATAGATTGCATAGTCATAAAAGTTAAGAAACTTTTTCTTTAGTTACAAACATTGAATCCCAATTATTATTTATTTATGTATTCTACTTCTGGTAGTTAATTAGTTTGTTTTTACTATAAAGGGACTTTATGCAAGTTTTTTTTTTTTTTTTTTTGATCCCCACTTTACTATCCCCAGAAGTTTGTGTTTAAGGTACTTCTCATGTGCTGCTGTAGGTAATATGTACATATCTCTATTGTAAGTCTCATCATGTTTTATTATACTAGCAGGTTTACTTTGCTTTCTCTTAGGCTATATTTCAACTTCCTTGAGGACACAAATGTTGTTTATTTGGCCTCTATATGTCCAGAATCTGGAACAGTGCCTCTTACATGAAAAGAGGTAAATAAATATTTGATTAATATATTTTGAGCCCTTAAAGGGCATATAATTGATGATGAAGCAACAATATGTATTAAAGTTTGTAAACCATACATTTTATGAATTATGTATATTAGTAGTTGGTCCAGACATACTGGAATATGGAATTTGCTAGTACCTTGCCAGAATTATGGTGGTAGTGATTTTGCATTTTTCATTGAATTCAGGATAACATTCTTGGTTTTTCTCTGGTTAAAGTGCTTACAGTATAGTTTTTGCTAGACTTTACATAAATAGAATGTATTTCACAAAGCAACAGCTCAGGAAAATCTTTAGTACATTTTTCTCTGTGCTGTTTATTAGTAACCATTGTCACTTGGATGGGTGGTTGGTACATGCATATATATTTCTGAATCTAAAACAATTCAAGTGTTAAAAATTTAATAAATTTGGAAAATCTGGAGATGTAAAAAGTATGTGGACACCCTTCTAATTTAGAAATGAATAATTTATTGGGCTTTAAAGTTTTATCAGGCAGTCAGTAAATAAATGAAAACCAGATTATAATGATATTGTGAAGTAGACATACTTGTGCATAGTAGTGTGTATTTATTTAATGTTTATAAGAAAAGATGCAGCACCCTACTTCTCTCATACCAATATCTGAGTTAGGCTTTTCTAGGAAAACAGAACCAACAAGAGATTTCTGTAAATATGAGATTTTATAAAAGTGTTTCATGCAATGTGGGATATGCACGAGTCCAAATTCTGTAGGGTGGGCAGTAATCTGGCACCTCCAATGAAGGTCCTCAATGAACTCCCCAGGAGAGGCTGGTGACTGAAGAGGAAGTGAAGGTTCACTGTCTTCTTCCTGAAAAGTCTACCACTGATTGAATTAAGTACAGCTGATTGAATTCTCTCAGTGGGGAAGACACATCCCTCTTGATGTAATCAGCCACAGATGCAGTCAATTGACGTGATTTAATAAACCACCCTTCTGGTTTATTAACCAGCCACAAATGTCTTTGCAGTAACGATTTGGCCGGTGCTTGCTTGACCAGATAACTGGGCACCATCAGCTGGCCAGGTTGACACATGAACCCTACCATCACACTCCCTAAGGTTGTACACTCACAGTGGGATAATTAGTACTGCACACTCTTGCTTCCCTCCCCCTCCCCCATTAGTGTACAGCTCTTTGCCTGCCTCATTATTGTCATCATCATCATGGAGAGCCTCTTAATGTAAGTCATAGGTACCAAATTATTATACTCTAGGAAGCATGTGTACTACACAGTTTTACAATAATTTTGATGAAAGGCATTTGGATACACTGCTGTAATCAAGCAATTCACTTAGATATATTGTTCTTTCAAAGTGCTTACAAATAGGATGTTGGCTTCTATCTGGAAGCTAATTTTTACATAATTTCTCATAGCATTAGGTTTTCTTTGAGGATTTAACCTAGTATAAATACTGTAGATTAATTCAGACTAGCTAATCCCAGGTGTTCTGTTTGCAATCTGATTTTTTGTTTGTTTGTTAAATTGACAGTGAGATTAAGATTACTGAATTTAATCCAAGTTTCCAATGATAAGATAATGTTGTTCTTTCAAAGTATAGTGTGTTCAGTGGTAAGTATTGTTGCTTTTAAGAACCTTGGTTTTTGTTACATATGATAAGATAATGTTATTCTTTCAAAGTATAGTATGTTCACTGATAAGCGTTCTTGCTTTTAAGAATGTTGGCTTTGTTAAATGTGTGTTTAACCAAACAAAATGAAGAACTTCTGAGGCATACTGTGGGATAGAACCACAAACTGATCAGATATAACCTGTTGCTGTCTTTAGAGGCATGGGAGACAGCCAACATTCAATACAGCATCATAAAGTTGTATGGTTAAATGACATGAATTGAAGTCCTTAGCCCTGTGTAGGAGGTGCTCCTGCTTTTTCTTTTTTCTGTGACTGAAATAATGATTTAAGCCCCAAATAGAGAAATTTTATAAAAGTTACTTTGTCTAGGAACTTAGTTTGTTAACATGTAGAGAGTGAGACACCAGCTCCCTAATAATCTAGAGTACTGACAGCAAAAGGAACAACAGAGAGAACAAAGTCATCTTTAAACTTTGAAGTCAGCTAGTAATTAGTTTAAATTAGGATGCAGGTTGCTAGCCTTACCTTGACAATTTCAAGAAAGGAGTCTTTTGAGTTGTGATACTATACTCGTTTATAAAAAAAAAGTTCTTAGACATTTTTTCATTATAGAAGTAATACATATTGTTTTAAAAAAATAAAATGGCAGAGAATACCTTTCTTTTCTTGATGCCACTTCCTACAGTATACTGCCATTATGTTTGTTTTTAATTACTGTTTTAATTTTTAAAAATATACTTGTCTGTTCTCACATTTGTTATCATTTAAGCATCTTTCAGCTTTTACTCTGAAAGATAGAGAAGTTAAGGTGCTTATACTTTATGCCTCCAACCACCCCCTTCCTGCAGGGTTGTTTGTTATACAATTTTAGTTCTAGTCTTTGACTTCAAAGAAAATACTAACAACTTGTTTCTTGCCATATTAATACTGCCTCTTAACTCCTTGTTATCAAAGATAAAGAATTTAGAGGCTTATCCTTAATTTTTTACTTTCTTCCTCTTCCTGCTCCCTTTTTAAATTATGCTATATTTACTATGTGTGAGTATATAAATACATACATACATACATGTGAGTATGTATGTCTTCTTTGCTTTTTATATAGAGTAATTCTGTCTTTACATAGAGTAATTATATAGAATAATTCTGAAAATTGCAACAAAAAGTTAGGATTGATTGATTAATTCATTCATTTTATAAATTTTGACCTTTTAATATTGTAGTACCCCAGGTTCTGAACTTGGGCTTCTTTTCTGCCTGCATAGATTCCCGAGGAGATCTTGTCTAATAGTTTTTTTTTTTTTTTTTTAATCTTCATTTTATTGAGATATATTCACATACCACGCAGTCATACAAAACAAATCACACTTTCAATTGTTCACAGTACCATTACATAGTTGTACATTTATCACCTAAATCGATCCCTGACACCTTCATTAGCACACACACAAAAATAACAAGAATAATAATTAGAGTGAAAAAGAGCAATTGAAGTAAAAAAGAACACTGGGTATCTTTGTCTGTTTGTTTCCTTCCCCTATTTTTCTACTCATCCATCCATAAACTAGACAAAGTGGAGTGTGGTCCTTATGGCTTTCCCAATCCCATTGTCACCCCTCATAAGCTACATTTTTATACAACTGTCTTCGAGATTCATGGGTTCTGGGTTGTAGTTTGATAGTTTCAGGTATCCACCACCAGCTACCCCAATTCTTTAGAACCTAAAAAGGGTTGTCTAAATTGTGCGTAAGAGTGCCCACCAGAGTGACCTCTCGGCTCCTTTTGGAATCTCTCTGCCACTGAAGCTTATTTCATTTCCTTTCACATCCCCCTTTTGGTCAAGAAGATGTTCTCCGTCCCACGATGCCAGGTCTGCATTCCTCCCCGGGAGTCATATTCCACGTTGCCAGGGAGATTCACTCCCCTGGGTGTCTGATCCCACGTAGGGGGGAGGGCAGTGATTTCACCTTTCAAGTTGGCTTAGCTAGAGAGAGAGGGCCACATCTGAGCAACAAAGAGGCATTCGGGAGGAGGCTCTTAGGCACAATTATAGGGAGGCCTAGCCTCTCCTTTGCAGCAACCGTCTTCCCAAGGGTAAAACCTATGGTAGAGGGCTCAACCCATGAAACCACCAGTCCCCTATATCTGTGGTCATGTTAGCAACCATCGAGGTGGGGTAGGCCAGTACCCCTGCATTCTCCACCGGCTCCTCAAGGGGGCACTACATCTTTTTTTCCTTGTTTTTCTTTCTTTTTTTTTTTTTAACTTTGCCTTCTTTTTTAAATCAACTGTATGAAAAAAAAGTTAAAAAGAAAACAAACATACAATAAAAGAACATTTCAAAGAGACCATAACAAGGGAGTAAGAAAAAGACAACTAACCTAAGATAACTGCTTAACTCCCAACATGTTCCTACTTTACCCCAAGAAAGTTACCTAATATAGAAACATTTCTGTGAACTTGTTCCTACTATATCCATCAGAAATTAACAGACCACAGTCATTCCTGGGCATCCCCAGAACGCTAAATAGCTTATCTGTTCTTCTTGGATTATTGTACCCCCTTCCTTAATTGCTCTCTGTTGCTAGTTCCCCTACATTCTACATTATAAACCATTTGTTTTACATTTTTCAAAGTTCACATTAGTGGTAGCATATAATATTTCTCTTTTTGTGCTTGGCTTATTTCGCTCAGCATTATGTCTTCAAGGTTCATCCATGTTGTCATATGTTTCACGAGATCGTTCCTTCTTACTGCCGTGTGGTATTCCATCATGTGTATATACCACATTTTATTTATCCACTCATCTGTTGAAGGACATTTGGGTTGTTTCCATCTCTTGGCAATTGTGAATAATGCTGCTATGAACATTGGCGTGCAGATATCTGTTCGTGTCACTGCTTTCCGATCTTCCGGGTATATACCGAGAAGTGCAATCGCTGGATCGAATGGTAACTCTATATCTAGTTTTCTAAGGAACTGCCAGACTGACTTCCAGAGTGGCTGAACCATTATACAGTCCCACCAACAATGAATAAGACTCCCAATTTCTCCACATCCCCTCCAGCATTTGTAGTTTCCTGTTTGTATAATGGCAGCCATTCTAATCGGTGTTAGATGGTATCCCATTGTGGTCTTACTTTGCATCTCTCTAATAGCTAGTGAAGCTGACCATTTTTTCATGTGTTTCTTGGCCATTTGTATTTCCTCTTCAGAGAACTGTCTTTTCATATCTTTTGTCCATTTTATAATTGGGCTGTCTGTACTATTGTCATTGAGTTGTAGGATTTCTTTATGTATGCAAGATATCAGTCTTTTGTCAGATACATGGTTTCCAAAAATTTTTTCCCATTGAGTTCGCTGCCTCTTTACCTTTTTGAGAAATTCCTTTGAGGTGCAGAAACTTCTAAGCTTGAGGAGTTCCCATTTATCTATTTTCTCTTTTGTTGCTTGTGCTTTGGGTGTAAAGTCTAGGAAGTGGCCGCCTAACACAAGGTCTTGAAGATGTTTTCCTACATTATCTTCTAGGAGTTTTATGGTACTTTCTTTTATATTGAGATCTTTCGTCCATTTTGAGTTAATTTTTGTGTAGGCGGTGAGGTAGGGGTCCTCTTTCATTCTTTTGGCTATGGATATCCAACTCTCCCAGCCCCATTTGTTGAAAAGACCATTATGGCTCAGTTCAGTGACTTTGGGGGCCTTATCAAAGATCAGTGGGCCATAGATCTGAGGGTCTATCTCTGAATTCTCAATTCGATTCCATTGATCTATATGTCTATCTTTGTGCCAGTACCATGCTGTTTTGGCAACTGTGGCTTTATAATAAGCTTCAAAGTCAGGGAGTGTAAGTCCTCCCACTTCGTTTTTCTTTTTTAGAGTGTCTTTGGCAATTCGAGGCATCTTCCCTTTCCAAATAAATTTGATAACTAGCTTTTCCAAGTCTGCAAAGTAGGTTGTTGGAATTTTGATTGGGATTGCATTGAATCTGTAGATGAGTTTGGGTAGAATTGACATCTTAATGAACATGGAATATTTTTCCATCTTTTAAGGTCCCCTTCTATTTCTTTTAGTAGAGTTATGTAGTTTTCTTTGTGTAGGTCTTTTACATCTTTGGTTAAGTTTATTCCTAGGTACTTGATTTTTTTAGTTGCTATTGAAAATGGTATCTTTTTCTTGAGTGTCTCTTCAGTTTGTTCATTTCTAGCATATAGAAACATTACTGACTTATGTGCATTAACCTTGTATCCCGCTACTTTGCTAAATTTGTTTATTAGCTCTAGTAGCTGTATCGTCGATTTCTCAGGGTTTTCTAGATATAAGATCATATCATCTGCAAACAATGACAGTTTTACTTCTTCTTTTCCAATTTGGATGCCTTTTATTTCTTTTTCTTGCCGGATTGCCCTGGCTAGCACTTCCAGCACAATGTTGAATAACAGTGGTGACAGCGGGCATCCTTGTCTTGTTCCTGATCTTAGAGGGAAGGCTTTCAGTCTCTCACCATTGAGTACTATGCTGGCTGTGGGTTTTTCATATATGCTCTTTATCATGTTGAGGAAGTTTCCTTCAATTCCTACCTTTTGAAGTGTTTTTATCAAAAATGGATGTTGGATTTTGTCGAATGCTTTTTCAGCATCTATTGAGATGATCAATTGATTTTTCCCTTTTGACTTGTTAATGTTTTGTAATACATTGATTGATTTTCTTATGTTGAACCATCCTTGCATGCCTGGAATAAACCCCACTTGGTCATGGTGTATGATTTTTTTAATGTGTCTTTGGATTCGATTTGCAAGTATTTTGTTGAGGATTTTTGCATCTATATTCATTAGGGAGATTGGCTGGTAGTTTTCCTTTTTTGTAGCATCTTTGCCTGGTTTTGGTATTAGATTGATGTTAGCTTCATAAAATGAGTTAGGTAGTGTTCCATTTTCTTCAATGTTTTGAAAGAGTTTGAGTAAGATTGGTGTCAGTTCTTTCTGGAAAGTTTGGTAGAATTCCCCTGTGAAGCCATCTGGCCCTGGGCATTTATTTGTGGGAAGATTTTTGATGACTGATTGGATCTCTTTGCTTGTGATGGGTTGGTTGAGGTCTTCTGTTTCTTCTCTGGTCAGTCTAGGTTGTTCATATGTTTCCAGGAAATTGTCCATTTCCTCTACATTATCCAGTTTGTTGCCATACAGTTGTTCATAGTATCCTCTTAAAATTTTTTTAATTTCTTCAGGATCTGCAGTTATGTCACCTTTTTCATTCATTATTTTGTTTATATGGGTCTTCTCTGTTTTTGATTTTGTCAGTCTAGCTAGGGGCTTGTCAATCTTGTTGATCTTCTCAAAGAACCAACTTTTGGTGATATTTATCCTCTCTATTGTTTTTTTGTTCTCTATGTCATTTATTTCTGCTTTAATCCTTGTTATTTCTTTTCTTCTCCTTGGTTTAGGATTGGTTTGCTGTTCATTTTCTAGCTTCTTCAGTTGATCCATTAGTTCTTTGATTTTGGCTCTTTTTTCCTTTTTAATATATGCGTTTAGTGCTATAAATTTCCCCCTTAGCACTGCTTTTGCTGCATCCCATAGGTTTTAGTATGTTGTATTCTCATTTTCATTCGTCTCTATATATTTAGCAATTTCTCTTGCTATTTCTTCGTTAACCCACTGATGGTTTAGGAGTGTGTTGTTTAACCTCCAGGTATTTGTGAATTTTATGTGTCTCTGATGGTTATTGACTTCTAATTGTATTCCATTGTGGTCAGAGAATGTGCTTTGAATAATTTCAATCTTTTTAAATTTATTGAGGCTTGTTTTATGTCCCAGCATATGATCTATTCTGGAGAAAGTTCTGTGAGCACTAGAAAAGTATGTGTATCCTGGTGATTTGGGATGTAATGTCCTGTATATATCTGTTAAATCTAATTCATTTATCAGATTGTTTAGGTTTTCAATTTCCTTATTGGTCTTCTGTCTGGTTGATCTATCTGTAGGAGAGAGTGATGTGTTGAAGTCTCCCACAATTATTGTGGAAACATCTATTGCTTCCTTTAGTTTTGCCAGTGTTTCTCTCATGTATTTTGTGGCACCTTGATTGGGTGCATAGACATTTACGATTGTTATTTCTTCTTGTTGAATTGCCCCTTTTATTAGTATGTAGTGGCCTTCTTTGTCTCTCAAAACATCCCTGCATTTAAAGTCTATTTTATCTGAGATTAATATTGCTACACCTGCTTTCTTTTGGCTGTAGCTTGCCTGAAATATTTTTTTCCATCCTTTCACTTTCAGTTTCTTTGTGTCCCTGTGTCTAAGATGAGTCTCTTGTATGCAACATATTGATGGTTCATTTTTTTTTGATCCATTCTGCGAATCTATATCTTTTAATTGGGGAGTTTAATCCATTTACATTCAACGTTATAACCGTGAAGGCATTTCTTGAATCAGCCATCTTATCCTTTGGTTTATGTTTGTCATATTTTTCCCCTCTCTCCATTAATATCCTTTATTGTACCCATACCGAATCTCTTTAGTACTGAACCTTTCTCCAAGTCTCTCTGTCCTTTCTTTGTTTCTCTGTCTGTATGGCTCCCTTTAGTATCTCCAGTAGGGCAGGTCTCTTGTTGGCAAATGCTCTCAGCATTTGTTTGTCTGTGAAAAATTTAAGCTCTCCCTCAAATTTGAAGGAGAGCTTTGCTGGATAAAGTATTTTTGGCTGGAAATTTTTCTCACTCAGAATTTTAAATATATCGTGCCACTGCCTTCTCGCTTCCATGGTGGCTGCTGAGTAGTCACTACTTAGTCTTATGCTGTTTCCTTTGTATGTGGTGAATTGCTTTTCTCTTGCTGCTTTCAGAACTTGCTACTTCTCTTCTGTGTTTGACAGTGTGATCAGAATATGTCTCGGAGTGGGTTTATTTGGATTTATTCTATTTGGAGTTTGCTGAGCATTTATGATTTGTGTATTTATGTTGTTTAGAAGATTTGGGAAGTTTTCCCCAACAATTTCTTTGAATACTCTTCCTAGACCTTTACCCTTTTCTTCCCCTTCTGGAACACCAATGAGTCTTATATTTGGACGTTTCATATTATCTCTCATATCCCTGAGGTCCATTTCGATTTTTTCAATTTTTTTCCCCATTCTTTCTTTTATGCTTTCATTTTCATTTTCCATTCTGTCATCTTCCAGGTCATCTTCCTCTAGTCTTGTACTATGAATGTCCAGAATCTTTTTAATTTGGTCAACAGTTTCTTTAATTTCCATAAGATCATCCATTTTTTTATTTAGTCTTGCAATGTCTTCTTTATGCTCTTCTAGGGTCTTCTTGATATCCTTTGTATCCCGTACTATGGTCTCATTGTTTATCTTTAGTTCTTTGAGTAGCTGCTCTAGGTGCTGTGTCTCTTGTGATCTTTTGATTTGGGTGCTTGGGCTTGGGTTATCCATATCGTCTGGTTTTTTCATATGCTTTATAATTTTCTGTTGTTTTTGGCCTCTTGGCATTTGCTGAACTTGATAGGGTTCTTTTAGGATTTGTAGACCAATTGAAGTCCTTATGTCTAATTTATCAGATCTACAGCTTCGTGGAGTACACTTTCTCTAACTAACCAGCAGGTGGCGTCCACGAGCCACCTGTTCTCCACAAGCCAGTTCTCCCCTGCTTAGCCTTTTTGGTGAGTGGGGGAGTGAGTCTTGTGGGGTCCAACTGGTGTACCAAGCTTGCATGTGTAGTTGGTGTTGCCTGCCCTGTATATGGGGCGTTTTTCTGGGCAGTCAGGGAGGGGGGGTGACTCTAACAATCAAATCTCCCTGGTGATCCTAGAGTTTTAAAGCTGCTGCAATAGTCTAATCCTTCAGTTCAGTCCTGCCACAGTTTGTCTCTGCCACTGACCCACAAGTCCTTGGTATTGGCGTATAGCTCCTGAGACTTGCGAGTGGGCCCCTCTTCCAGGCTGTGCACCCCGGGTCCTCTGTTGAGGGATGACTGTGCTATGTCCCAGGTGATTGCCGTCCCCCCAGGGCGGTTCTGGGCTGCTGGGCTGTGTAGGGAGGCTCCCAGTCGGCTGAAATGATGGCTGAATGGGGCTTTGTTAATTCACACTGCTCCACCTTCCCAACTCTGGGACAATCAGCTGAGGTTGCAGGGAAGGCTAATGTTCACACCCAGTTTTGTGGTGTGTGCCTGTTATTTGAAGCACTTCCGTCACACTGGGTTGTCTGGGGCAGCTCTGTGCTATGGGGCTGGTGATGGGCAGGAGTGTTTCCTGTCCACCAGGATGATGGCTGTGAGAAGACACCCCCCTTTTCTTGGGAAGTTGTGGTGTTTAGTGAATTTTCTCAGCCACTGGATTATTGCCTTTTGTCTCAGAGCTCTCTTAGTGCTGCTCTTGTCTTGACCTGCCCAAATTGCAAGTCTTTGAAGGTTTCTGTATTGGGCTTCTTAGAGTAATTGTTTTAGAAAAAGAAAAAACGATTAAAAAAAAAAAAAAAGGCCCTCCTCAGAGATCTAATGGGTTATTTAAATGCTAAGAGTGAATGCAATTAGGGCCATTAACGAAAGGTCCACAGGGCAGAGAGATCAGCTTTTCTTCGGGATTTGCATATGAGCCTGAGGGCCTGAGCTCTGCCCTTCCCATTTCTATGTTCACCAGAACTCCAAAAATCCTCCGCTTTTATTTTGGAGTTTTTCCTGCTGTTTTTTTCTATGTCTGTCTCCTCTCTGCTGGGCTGGCTGCTCTCAGATTCTCTGGTGTCTGGTCTCAGTCTATCTATGGTTGGAGTTTGGATCAGTAGAATGAGTTTCCGATAAGGGCTGCCCCTGCAGTTCTCCCTTCTCCTTCCCGGAGCTGACAGCCCCTCCTCCCACGGGACTGAGCCTGGCAGGGAGGGGTGCGGGTCCCCTGGCCGCAAAAACTTACAGATTTCGCTGATCTCAGCAGTTCCACGTTTTCATGAGTGTATGAAGTATGCCCAAAGTCAGATTGCTCTGTGGTGTCCAGTCCATGCAGTTCCTGGCTTTCTACCTACTTTCCTGGAGGAGTAACTAAAACATGCAGCTCACCAGTCCGCCATCTTGCCCCGCCTCTCCTCTAATAGTTTTAAATCACATTTATGTGCTAACTCCTAGTTTCCGTTTCTAGCCTAACTTCTCATTTTGAACCTAACAAATATGTGTCCAACTGCCTCCGTGATAGCTCCACTTAGATGTCTGTCTGGCACCTCTAAGTGTACATTTATGTCCAGAAGGAGCTCTTGATATCCATCCCTCCCCTCCCCAAGTCTTCCCACAATGTTCTCCGTATCTATTAATGGCAATTCACATGAATTCATTACATTCATTCTTCCATTTACTCAGGGTAAAAACCTTGCTAAGCAAAGACCTTGCTAAATTTCCCTGCATCTTTTTTTTATTCATACTTTATATCTGGTTCTTCAACAAATCCTGTGGGCTCTATCTTCAGGTATATAAGGAATTTGACACTATTCATCATATCTCCTGCAACTGTTCTAGTGTCATGCCTGGAGTATAGCAATAGCCTTCTAGTTTGTAATCTATTCTCAGTCATCAGCCAGAGTAATCCTGCATAAACCAGATCACCAGATCCTGTCATTTCTTTCTTCTAAACCCTTCAGCAATAGCATCCCATCTCATTCAGAGTAAAAATCAAAGTCCTTTTGTCCTACCAGGCTCTATATAATTTGGCATTTAGTTATCTTTCTGCTCTCATTATCCACCACTCTCTTTCTTATTCCACTTGCCACAGTAGTCTCCACATTCTTCTCCTTAGGACCTTTGTGCTAGCCGTTTCCTCTTATGCCTGGAAGGGACTCTTAGATGTTTCGGTGGCTGGCTCTCTCCTATTACATCTTGACTCATAGTCATCAAAATGACGTCTATGTCCTTTCCAGGCAATCCTATCTAAAATTCTTTCTTACTCCTGTGACATGTCGTATAACTCCTCCCTGCCTAATTTTTTCTTCTTGGCACTAATTACCATCTAGTATGCAATATATTTTAATTATTTATCTTTTCTGATTATCTGTCAGGAAAAGTTCATTGAGGAAAAGAAATTACTACAGGACTTCAAGCAAAGGGGAAATTAATAGAGAAAATTAGATGTTTATATATTTATTGGAAAAGCAGGAAGTGTGTAAGTTGGAAAACTGTTCTTGGCTTTCGGGTTAACCATTGCTGCTACTGATTGTAGCTGTCTGGCAGTACCAACAAGGACACAGGGGAACACTTGGTGATCACTGCAAAACCTTGTCTGTCAAAGCCCATGTGTCTGTTCATGGCTGTAAAAGAAGAATGGCTGGCTTCTCTCTTTCTTCTGCATTCCAAATATTGTGCTAATAGATTGCATTGACAGAAAGTAAATCACATTCAGAACCCCAGAGGTAAATACATTTGGAAAATGTAGTTCTTATGCTTTCAGCTCCTGTGATACATAGGAGATCAAAGAAGGTAGTGAGAATGAATGGTGAAATAGGTAGACAGGTAGGTATGTATATACACATACACAAATGTACACATAGACATATGTATTGTAACAGAGCACTAACAAATATGATTATGGGTTACTGAATCATTATCTAAATGTTTTCTGTCTTTCTGATATATTATAATATAGCCAAAAGCAAATATCTGTAATTGTCGTAACTCACTGAACTGTAACCCAGATGCCTTGTTTCTTTATTGCTGATGCTATGTTTTGAAACTGTATAATCTTTACCCTGTAACTGGACAGTAACAAGGCAACCTGTGATGGCCCTGCTTGTATCCCCTTATCTTGTTTTGCAACCTTGAAATTTTGGGTGTCCTTGCACATAGCCTCCAGATGTCTGGTCTTCCTGCACATAGCCCCCTTAATGATTATTCACGAAATAATATGTCAGCCCAGAACTGACCACCTTGCTCATTATCCTAAGCCTGCTTCCTTTTGTTTGAATATTTTAAAACAATGAAAGTTTTTCTAGTTCGGAGAAGCAGATTTATGGCCCATAGGCCTTCTGATCTCCTTGCTTTGCTCTTAGCAGTAAACTCTTTGATTCCTCAAAATCCCGGTGTCTACTGATTGACTCTCTGCACATCAGGCCAGGACTCACTTTTGAACCATAACAGTATTTGTGCATACATTTATATATCCAGTATTCTTTCCCATTAGACTATATGCTTCATGAGGACAGGGACATTTTTCTGTTGTTCAATTACTATATCCCAAGCATCCGCAATAGTACCTGGTATGTAGTAGGGATTCAATAAATTTTGTTGAAGAAATTGAATGAATGAGTGTATTGAATGCCTGTAACATGCCTAACATTCTTCTGGGCACTGGAATACATTGATGGATAAAACAGACAAAAATCACTGCAATTTTGGAACTTACATTTTTGTGAAGATGTACAATATGATTAACTGTTATACATGATAGAACTAAGTTGTTTGGATCCATAGACAAGGAAATGTAATCATGTTTTTGAACTTATTCAGTTGAAGGAGACTGTTCTGGTTAGCTAATGCTGCTATTAAGCAAAATACCAGAATGGACTGGCTTTTATAAAGGGGGTTTATTTGGTTATACAGTTACAGTCTTAAGGCCATAAAGTGTCCAAGGTGAGGCATCAATAGAGTACCTTCACTGAAGGATAGCCATTGGCGTCCGGAAAACCTGTTAGTTTGGAAGGCACGTGGCTGGCATTCGCTTACTCCCAGCTTGCGTTTCAAAATGGTGTTCTCCAAAATGTTGCTCTTGGGGTGTTTTGTCCTTTCTTAACTGCAGCTCCTCTTCAAAATGTCACTCTCAGTTGCTCTCCAAAATGTCACTCTTAGTTGCTCTGAGGTCCTTCTCTCTGTGAATTCCTTTATATGATTCCAGTGATCCAGTTAACACCCACCCTGAATGGGTGGGGTAATACCTCCGTGGAAATTATCCAGTCAAATATTTCAGTCACAGTTGACTGAGCTGCATCTCCATGGCAACACTCAAAGAATTCCAACCTAATCAACACTAATGTGTCTGCCCCCACAAGATTGCATCAAAGAACATGGCATTTTGGGGGACATAATACATCCAAACCAGCACAGAGACTTTTATAATTCCTAATCTCTTTTCACTTGTCTTGCATTATGTGTTGTTTTTATTCATTTTGGGGAGTGTCTTTTTGAGTAATTTTTTAAATATTGGGTTGTATCCTTTCTGACTTGCTGCATATCTGAAAATATCTTAGATGTATCTATAAAAGTTATAGGATTTTAGGCAGTACAAGTTGTATTCTGGGTGTAGAATTTTACATGATTTCTATCTCTTTCTTGTTTTTTTTTGTACTCTGATTTTTTTTACAATGTTCATCTACCATTTTCTTAATGAAAATGTGAAAATTGTTGCTTATACTTTAAAAATAAGGATTATAATAAGGTTCAGGTAATTCTGTATATGCCACAGTGTGCAAAGTTCTATTTAAAAGAGAATCATTGGCTTCTGTTTTCCTCCAAGAAATATTGAGATACTCCAAACAGTATGTTTTCGCTTGCCATTCAATGGCAATGGTAATATCTATACTTACTCAAAAGCCCCTAACATCACTATGCTGCTATACACTAAAAAAAACTGATGTTAATACTTATGATCCTACGTTATAAGGAAACAGGCTAAGTGTTTTATTGAAGACAAGAATTTTTACTTCCCACTGTTTTCCTCCCAGTTCCTAGTATGGGTCTAGATAACACTAGGCATCTTCTAGGAATTCATTAAATGTTTATTAAAGATTTTGTATCGTCTATTATTTAAAATGTAATAAAGTTTAAAAAGCAGTCCAACAGAAATTATTGCAATTTAAAATAAATGACAGGACAAAATCTTGATATAAGAGTAAAGACTAATATTATCATAAGGTGCTAAAAGGGACCAGATCAAAAGCTTAGGTAGAAAGCTTAATTACAGAAAGGATGGTGGCTGAGGGAGAAGAAATCCAAAATAGAAGCTTATAAAATTGCTCTAATTCAAATCAGCTGTGCCTTTGTTGTTTTAAAAATAAAAAGGATTCTATACAGTTGACTTTAGATCAGGAATTAGAGCTGAACTACTACAGGACCAATGCAGGTAGCAAAGATGAGTAAAACAGCAAAACACTGTATGAGAGCTGGGTACAAAATGCTGGTCTCTTGTAAAGTGGATGGCTGCTGCTCAGCTCTGATCAGTCGCTCCCTGATCTTGTCAGATCTTCCATATTTTCAAGACAATCCCTAAGTCTAAAGTTTTTCACTTTAAAAATATTGGTTTTCAAAAAAGGACCGAAATCATAGCCAGTCACTTGCCATTTTGTTACCTTTGTTTTACATATTGAATTATCTATATATGGTTTCATTACAACTGTGTTTACATAAAGCTTTTGAGAACTATCTATTGCTAAAATATAATACACTAATACACTTGTAATTATAACTAAACCAAATCTCATCTTAAAATTTTACTGCAAACCAAATACAAGTTTTAAAAATTGCCTGAGGAATATTTGTATATCATTTATTAGCAAACAAACATTTATTAGGCGGTTATCACATGCCAGCCACTAGGAATACATCCATGTTTCTAAAAACTAAAATGTGTTCACAACGCTGTTCTCTTCATTTTGCTGTCTAAAACTTCACTCTACTAAATACTTCAGTTCAGCAAAAACAACCCATGTAAATTCATGTGTTCCTTAGTTAATATTTTTCATATAAAAATGCCCAATTCTAACACATTATTTTTTTTTTTAATCATCATTTTATTGAGATATATTCACATACCACGCAGTCATACAAAACAAATTGTACTTTCGATTGTTTACAGTACCATTACATAGTTGTACATTCATCACCTAAATCAATCCCTGACACCTTCATTAGCACACACACAAAAATAACAAGAATAATAATTAGAGTGAAAAAAGAGCAATTGAAGTAAAAAAGAACACTAGGTACCTTTGTCTGTTTGTTTGCTTCCCCTACTTTTCTACACATCGATCCATAAACTAGACAAAGTGGAGTTTGGTCCTTATGGCATTCCCAATCCCACTGTCACCCCTCATAAGCTACATTTTTATACAACTGTCTTCGAGATTCATGGGTTCTGGGTTGTAGTTTAATAGTTTCAGGTATCCACCACCAGCTACCCCAATTCTTTAGAACCTAAAAAAGGTTGTCTAAAGTGTGCGTAAGAGTGCCCACCAGAGTGATCTCTCGGCTCGTTTTGGAATCTCTCTGCCACTGAAGCTTATTTCATTTCCTTTCACATCCCCCTTTTGGTCAAGAAGATATTCTCCATCCCACGATGCCGGGTCTACATTCCTCCCCGGGAGTCATATTCCACGTCTAACACATTATTTTTGTTCAAGTTATGGAGAGAAACTGTGGATGTGTCTGTTCTGTTATTGGGGAATCAAAATAAGCCTTTGTCTTTACTGTATCTCTTGTACCCAGAGTCACAAAGGGGCACTTAAATGTTTACCTGTGTACCTAAGCCCTTACATATGCTGGCCAAACTTTAAGATCAAAATCAAAAAGTCAGTTAAAAGGCAGTTGTAGGACATAAGAAAAAAGTAGGGGGAGGGGGGAGAACACCCATACAGAAGAATTTAGAAGAAGCTAGTATCCAAAAGTGAAGGGAACCCGCTGCTTTAGAAAAAGGAATAAAGTTGTAGTGAGATATATTCTGAGTCAAGAAAGAAGCTACTTTTAGGATTCAAATATGTGTCAGTGGAGCTAAACAAAGTGGGGAAATGGTATGGCAAATTTTGGGTTACTGGAAAAAAATAATTTTATGTGCCTACAAATGTATTACTTACATATACTGAAATGCTACGTTAGGGGTCACCAAACTAAGCCCTATGCCTGTTTTTGTAAATAGTTTCTCAGACTCATTCGGTTTTTTTTCATTTGTGACTTCTTTCACTCAACAAAGGCAGAGTTTTATAGTTGTAATAGACACCCAGTGGCCCTGCAAAGCCTACAGTGAAGCATGTTTACTGTCTGGCCCTTTAATAAAGAATGTTGCAGTGGAAAATATCAGATTGAAATCAGGAAACATGGAAATCCAACATTTACCTATTACAAATTCCAATAGGAAAGAACAGAGACTAGACAGGAAGAAATATTTTAGAAAGCAGGAGAAAGCTTTCCTGAACTGGAGCAAGATCAAGTCTGAAAGATAAAAGATCTGAAAGAGAAAGAGAAAGACTGAAAAGAACTCCCTGAGCCCTGAGAGCCAACAGAATTAAGATGACTCATACCCAGACAAATCCTCATGATTTTATAACTAAATTCCTACACATTTCCAGTGGGGATTGAAGAGTAATATATAAATCATTCACTGGTTATTTTTCTTCTTAACTGAGTATGGTTGATGTAATTGTTCTTTGCATTTTATGAATGATTTCTCAAAAGGCTGCATGATACAGATATAATATAAGTATCAGATTTACATAATATCTTGGAATTAATTATTTGGTTTATAGCTCTGTGTTTTAAATTTTAAATCATTTGGCAGCAGTGCACTTCCCATGCTTTCCCCTAGGCAGTTGGGCTTCTCTGAGCTCCCACAGCACTTTATTCAATTGTCTTATATATAATACTTACGTAGTAATTTATTTACACGTAGATCTCTTTTACTGGACTGGATTCCTTTGTTTGGGAGGCATTAGTAAAAATGGATTAAAATTTGAGTTAGCTGGGGTATTTTGTTATTTACTAACCATATTCTTGTTAGTGTTGAATTTGTATCTTCTGTTGATGCCTCCTGCATATGATGTGACTTAACAGGACCCGGAGGAGAATAGATTTATAGAAAACCAAAGAAATAGAATATTGAGGCAGGTATTTTAATACTGGTAAAGTCTTTTTCATTTTTAAATTTGATTAATGGACCCAAGATGGGATTAAATAAGCTTGGGGGTAGACAGAAGGCAACCTGAGAAGTCCTGCAATCTATCCTTTGATATCCACTCCCTTGGTGATCTGATTCAGTCTCCTGGCTTTAAATGCCATCAAATGCCAACTCCCAAAATGATATCTCCAGCCTAGACCTCTTTTCTGAGCCCTAAACTCATCCAGCTGCCTGCCTGACATTTCCACTTGAATGTCAAGAAGACATCTCAAACATAAATTCTGATGTATGTTTGCCCCTTGCCCCTACTTCCCCAAAGAAAAAAAGCTTACTCCCCTAGTATCTCATTTGATTGTCATCATCTTTTCAGTCACTCAAACCAAAAATCTTCCTGATTCCTCATTCTGTGGTATCTCTCACTCCATATTCAGTCCTTCAGGAAATCCTGTTGGTTCTACCTCCAAAATATGTGTAGAAATTGACTACTCATTATCTAAATAGCTGTTGTCTTCATCCTAGGATCATTGCCTCTCTCCTGGATTACTGTAATAGTCTCCCAAATAAACTCCCAATTTCTACCCTTCCCCCACTATAGTCATTGTCAATGCAGAAACTTTAAATCCGTAAGTCAGATCATCTCATTCCTTCCTTAGAACCTTCCATTTGGCTTCTCATGTTATCAAAGCAAAAGGCTAAGATTTACAGTGGCCTATGGGACTTAGTACGAACTACTTCTACTTTATTCCCTCACCTGTATGATCACATCTCCTACTACTATTCCATTTGTGACTCTTGCGTTTTCACATTGCTTTCTTGCTATATTCCAAACTTAACAAATTATACTCCTGACTTAGGACCTTTCCACTGGCTGTTCCCTCTGACCCCAAAGCTTTTCCCTCAGATATCCACATGATCAATTTCTCCTCTACTTCAAATCTTTGCTAAGATAATTACCTTTCAATGAGACCTACCTTGACCATCCTATTTAAAATTGTAATTCTCCCCTCCCTGGTTCTTCTTACATTGATCTCTTTTTTCCCCCATAGCACTTACCAACTTCTAACATACTATATAATTTTCTAATTTATTATTTTCATTGGTTGTCTCCCTGTTCTAGAATATAAGCTGTATGAGAGTAAAGATTTTTATTTGTTTTGCTCTAAATGCCTATTTGTAATACTAAGGAAGGAATGAATTCCTTAATTGGGATGCATAGAATGAGAAAATTGGTAAAAAAATTTTTTGAAGTTGAAGCTTCTTATGGAGATTTTGTTATTAAAATTGCCAATTTCTATAATATAATGTCTATTACTATTCAAATATGAATCTCGGTGTGCATCCCATAGACATAATTTTTGTATCTGCTGTTTTGGATTATTGTCTTTATTCATACTGAGTTCTTTATTCAGTTAGGTTGATGGTTTAGTTCAGTGACTCAAATATTTATTAAATGTCTACCATGAACTAGCCACTGGATACACAGGTCAATAAAACTAAGTCTCTGTCCTTGAAGAGAATTGGATTATGAAAACAAATATTTCCATGCATTGTAATACGTGTATTGAGGAAAGGGTACATTAAGTTCAGAAGTTGTAAGTCAGACTAGCTGCTTGAGCTAATCTTATTATGTCAAAGAAACCCAATGACAACCTTCCAAACCCCAATTAAAAAATATCACCAGCATTTATATTTCAGTGCTGCCTTTTATACTTGCAGAAATAAAAAATGATTTTGGAATTTTAAGAAATGACTGTTCCGGTTTTCCAATGCTGCCATTATGCAAAATACCAGAAATGGATTGGCTTTTATAAAGAGGGTTTATTTGGTTACACAGTTACAATCTTAAGGCCATAAAGTGTCCAAGGTAACACATCAACAACGGGTACCTTCACTGGAGGATGGCCAATGGTGTCGGGAAAACCTCTGTTAGCTGGGAAGGCATCTGGCTTGCAACTGCTCTGGAGTTCTGGTTTCAAAATGGCTTCCTCCCAGGATGATCCTTACTAGGCTGCAACAACTCTTAAAAATGTCACTCCCAGTTACTCTTGGGCATTTGTCCTCTCTTAGCTTCTCAGGAGCAAAACACTGCTTTCAAAGGCCATCTCCAAAATGTCTCTGTAAGCTGCAGCTCCACTCTCAGCTCCTGTGCATTCTTCAAAGTGTCACTCTTGGCTGTAGCAAGCTGGCTCCTTCTGTCTGAGCTTATATAGTGCTCTAGTAAACTAATCAAGGGCCACACTGAATGGGCGGGGCCTCACCTCCATGGAAATTATCCAATCAGAGTCATCACCCACAGTTGGGTGGGTCGCATCTCCATGGAAACACTCGAAGAATTACAATCTAACCAACACTAATATGTCTGCCCACACAAGATTGCATCAAAGATAATGGCATTTTGGGGGACATAATACATTCAAACTGGCACGGACTGGATTTGCTGGTTTGGGTTTTGTTAGTTGTTTTAAGAAAGGATTGTTAGTGAAGTTATTAGAGCTCTCTGAATATATATAGGAGTTCAGTGTGGAGATTTTCTCAGAATAGAATAATACAGGAAGACACACTTCTAAGACTTTTTAAAATAAAAACAACTTTAAAAGTAATACAGGGTGGCGGCAGCCAGGGCAGGGATTCTAGGGTAGCAGCAGTGTGGCGGCTGCCTCCTCGCGTCCGGCACAGTGCGTGTGCCCACCGTCGCCGCTGCTGTCACCCGCCCTTGCCGCCGCCTCACGCGCCTGTCACCCTCGGGCCATGGCAGCTGCACCGCGGCAGCAGCGACTTCCAGTGGTGCTTCTCGCAAGTCAAGGGGCCCATCGACTAGGATGTGGGGGCAGCTGATATCATTTCAACCGTGGAACTTAATTACTCTGGAGACCTTCTTGCAACGGGGGACAGGGGTGGCAGAATCATTATTTTTCAGCAGGAACAAGAGAATAAAAGCCATCCTCATTCCAGGGGAGAGTGTAATGTTTACTTTTCAAAGTCATGAACCAGAGTTTGACTATTTGAAAAGTCTAGAAATTGAGGAAAAATATTAATGAAATTAAGTGGTTACCTCAACAGAATGCTGCTCATTTTCTACTGTCTACAAATGATAAAAACTATTAAATTATGGAATATAAGTGAATGGGATAAAAGAGCAGAACGTTATAACTTGAAAGATGAAGACGGTTGACTTCGAGACCCTTCTGAATTATAGCACTAAGGGTCCTAATATTGAAGCCCAAGGACCTTATGGTAGAAGCAAGTCCATGTCAGATATTTGCAAATGCTCACACATACCGTATAAATTCCGTTTCAGTAAATAGTGATAATGAAACATACCTTTCTGCAGACAACCTGAGAATCTCTGGCATTTAAAAATCACAGATAGAAGCTTTAACATTGTGGATATCAACCTGGCCAACGTGGGGGAGCTGACGGAGGTGATCACCGCTGCCAAGCTGCACCCGCGGGAATGCAATGTGTTCAGTCTACAGCAGCAGCAAGGGCAGCGACAGGCTTTGCGACGTGCCCTTCCGCTCTGTGCTTCAGGCACTCCAAGTTTTAAGAACCTGAAGATCCCAGCAGTAGGTCCTTCTCAGAAATAATTTCTTCCATATCTGATGTAAAATTTAGTCCCAGTGGCTACTACATGGTAACCAGAGACTAACTGTCGGTGAAAGTGTGGGACCTCAACATGGAGAGCAAGCCAGTGGAGACACACCAGGTTCATGGATATCTTCAGAGCAAGCTTTGCTCTCTGTATGAAGAAAGACTGCGTCTTTGACAAGTTTGAGAGCTGCTGGAACAATTCTGATAGTACTAGTATGACTGGATCCTACAACAACTTCTTTAGAATGTTTGATAGAAATACACGAAGGGATATTACATTGGAAGCTTCAAGAGAGAACAGTAAACCTCGAGCCATCTTAAAGCCTCGGAAAGTATGTAAAGGTGGTGCGAGAAAGACGAGATTAGTGTTGACAGTCTGGACTTCACCAAGAAGATTTCTTCACACGGCCTGGCACCCCCTGGAGAACATCGTTGCTGTAGCGGCCACCAATAACTTGTATATTTTCCAGGACAAAGGCAACTAACAAGGCTGATTTGAGGACCATGTCTTACCTTGCATAATTCAGCCCGGCTGTTTTTCCGTCAGAGAAAAGGCATCGTTGTCCTCTTCTTGGTTCAGAACAATGATAAACGTACTTCCCCTGCGAGGCCCGGGAGACGCTGCCTCGGTTGGCGTCCGTGGGGGGCTTGTCTTCAGGGAGGCGGGGCATGAGTGCCACAGCTCACGGGAACAGCTCACTCAAAGCAGAATTGATGGACCCACTCAATAAAGGCCATTATTAAAAAAAAAAAAAAAAATAACATGTCCATGGTAAAAATTCAAAAATACAGACACAGAATTATGTATAGTGTTATGTAACTTGCCTTTTCACCTAATGTGTTGTGGTCTTCCTGTTCAGTATTTATAGATCTACCTCATTTTAAAAATTTGCTGCTGATATTCCATTGTATTTTTGTAAATATAATTTAAGAAAGCCCCTAATAATTGACATTAAGGTTGTTTCTGTTTTTTCCATCATATGTATTATTCTGATGTGTTTATTTGTATATCTTCATGCATTTGTATATTCCTAGTCTTGAAATTGCTGGATGAGAAGATATATGTTTTAAAATGCCCTCTGAAACGGTTCTCCTGATTTATATTCTCATAACAAAAGTGTGTGAGAGAGTAACTGTGAATCCACATCCTCACCCGTGTTGGATATTAGCGTACTTTTGAAGTCTTTGTCACTGTAATAATGAAAAATATCTAATTTTATTTTATTAATAATACATAGACTTGAACATCTTTTCAAATTTTGGATAGTCTCATATCTTTAACCTTGCTCTTGCTGTTCCTCTTCACTTGAAATAGTTTCTTTCCTTCTTTCATTTTTTTTATATCTTTGCCATTTTTCGAGGCCCATATCAAAATCTGCTTCTTCCATTTTTGTGTCTCTACTAATATATTTAATGCTTTCTTTTGCAGTTATCACAATTTTATACCAGTCCTAATACATGTGATTTTCTTGTTCTAGGATTTCCAAATTTAGATGATGGCTACACTTTAATGGAAACGGAAGCATAAATCTGTTCTTTCACTATGGACGCAGGTTTGGCAGATGGTGGAGAACCTGACCGAACTTCGGTGAGTGGTTCAAATATAGCATAAGATACTGTCACCTGAAACAGTGAAGTGTTTGTTGTAAGCCATGATTTCTTTTAAAAATGTATTTAATAGACTGACCTGGGACATGGACTGGACAGATTGCCTGACCCTTCCTTTCCATTGGCATGGCCTGAAGAGGCTGGCCTTGTTAAGTAAGCCTTCCCTTGGGCTTAAACCTCCGTTTATTCATTGCTGTGACCAAAAAAGACAGGGAAAGAGCAGTTTGACCCATTCTTGTTGGCTAGACCTTCCTCCCCCAGTTCCTGGAGGTGACTAAGCATTTTATCTCCCTCCTCACTCCTCATCTTTGCCTTTTTGTAAAAATAAAATTGAAATAAAGACGTTGTTCCACAAAAAAAAAAAAAAAAAAAAAAAAAAAATGTATTTAAAACAAACTTTTAAAAGTATATTAAAATAATACTTTAACTTCTGTGTGCATATGAGAATTGAAGATAGTTTAAAGCATGTTGGAGCACAACCCAGTTAGTTTTCTGATATTTCTGCCCCTGTGTCCTCCCTCTTTTCCCTACTGACCCATCATATAATGTAAGACATACATGTATTAGCTTGTGTTTATTTTTCCCCAAAAAAACTTTTTCAGTGAAATCAAGAGGATGATAATAGTTGAGGAAATGAAATGCCTCCAAATCTCAAATCACATGCAGCTATGTGCAGCTGGAAGAGATGAAAAAGTTAAAATAATTAAGAATTAAGAGCAGCTGCTATGCATATTCTTTCATAAAAATATGGAAAATATAATATTCATTGCTTCCATGTGATTGTGATTAAATTTTCTGAAATTAAGATAAATAAGTGGAGATAGCAGCAAATTATATCTTACCCAATGAAAAAAAATTCATTGATGGGGTAGATTAGATGATGACTTGCACTGTACAAAAATATTTTGCTTCAGCATAATTCCTTTTTAATTATATTGTTGCATTTTGAGTTATTCCATTAAATATTGATTTATAGATTCTTTATTAGGAATGAATTACCTAAAGTGGGAGAGCTCCTGTATAAACTGTGTAGTCAGTTGGTAGGTCTATGATTTATCAAGTGGTAGCTTTGACAGATTTGCACTTGTGGAATAATGAGGAGGCCACATTTTCTGTCTTTATTGCAATATTTCTGTCTTTATATTGCTGTGGAGTTGAGAATCCCAGTTATATTGAGGTGTTTATAAAATTTAAAGGTTTGCAAAACCTTTGTTCAGGTTCAAATGTTGGAACAGTCTAATGATTGATAGCAAAAAGCAGTTCTGCTGACTTGTACTAATTTGGTCCAAACTCTTCTTGAATTTCTGGTTTAAACTTGTTTTGATTTCTTAAAAAGTTAAACTTTAAAATGACTTGTTAATAGAGAATAAAATGCATGTGGAAATAACTTGGCTTACAAGAAAGTTCTTGTCACAGTGATTATAAATAGAAAACTGATGGTAGGTTGTTTTATTTTTACTATAATTTAAAAAAAAAAAAAGCTAAGATTAAAGTCCTATCCTTAGAACATGTTCTTTACCATAAATGTCTTGTCTAAAGCTAATGGAATTTCTTAGGATTTTTTAGCTGAAATACTTTTGATTTCCTAGTTATAATAAAAGTGTCATAATAATAGCAGATGCTATTTTCTAAGTGTAGACTTAGTTAAGCTAGTCCTTGTAGCAGCCATTAGAAGTAGGTAATTATTTATCCTCATTGTTATAGATAGGGAAATAAGTTCAGTAAGGTTAATTATCTTCCCTAAGGCATCACAGCTTAAATGGTAGAACTGGAGTTCTCTGTCTCTGAATATTATTATTCTGCCACTAAGGTGGTGATGCATACCTATCTTTCTGAATAGAGTAGCTTAAATTTTTTTTTTTATCTTTTAAAATAGTTATCTAAGTAGATAATAGTATTAACTACTATAACAGAATACCTGGGATGTATTAATAAAAATTTAATCCTTTTAGTTCTAAATGCTGTTGCTGTTGCAGGGTTGGAGCAAAGTTATTTAAAAACTAGTGGGAACAATTTTGTTTTTCTTGTTCATTATGTTTCTTCTGTGAAATATCATAGCTCTTTTCAGAGAGAATAATGCCAGTAACCTCAGTGTGAACTATTGAAATATTCTCTGAAACTAATCTTGACGTCCATTTTTGAGTCCACTATTTATGAAATATCATCTTTGAACTGCATGGCCTGTGCTAGTTACTGTTTAGATCTGAGGGAAGTGGATAAGAACATGGGCTTTGTAGTTAGTTACTTAGCTATTTGTTAAAATCTGAGCTCTGTCGCTTAGTTCTATGACTTGGGGTAATTACTGAACTTCATTGGATTTCCAGTTACCTCATCTATTAAATAAGAATGATAGTACTAGCTACCTGCCTGAGTTGTTCTGAGTATTAAGATAATATATCTATATAGTGCTTATTAAAATGCTATCCACATTGTAAGTATCCAATAAATAAAAGATACTACTGTTATTGTTAAAATAATTATTAATATTAAGCCATTACTGCAAAAAGATAAATAATTAGAAGGCAGTAGAGGCAATAAAACACATTGAGGGGTTCTGGTTTCAGAATGGCTTTCTCCCAGGGCTTTTCTCTCCAAGCATCTGGGGATGTTCTCTTAGTTTCTCCAAGGCACACTCTGGGGTAGCAAAAGTCTGCTCTCAACAGCTGTCTCCAAAATGTCTGTCTCAGCTGTGGGACTGAGCACCTTCTGTCTGAGCTCTTATTGGACTCCAGTAAATTATTCAAGACCCATGCTGAATGGGCAGAGCCACACCTCCATGACAATACTCAATCAGAGTTTATACCCTAATGAGAACGATTAATGCCCCCACAAGATTGCATTAAAGAATGTGGAATTTTGGGGAACATAATACATCCAAACCAGCACAATGGTGTACACTATTTTTTAATATTTATTAATAAAAGTTTTTTGAGTGCTTCTTTTGTGCATAGTACCTTGCCAGGTGATGGAGATGCCAAGAGAGATACAATCTGGTCTCTCTGAATTATGTTTATTTGGGAAGGCTAGGTAGAGAGATGGATAGATAAGGCAAGAGCAATATTTACTAAGTGTTAAAATGAGGGATTTAAGCAAGGCATCGTTTATAATTTGCTATAGACTATAGTAGTTGGAGAACCTTTATTAAGACTACATAAACTGAATAGCACAGGTAAGTAGGGATCAGAATTGAAAAGGAGCAGGGAGAGAATTTCAGAAAGGGAAGGTAGCACGAGGCAAGGCTACATGGGAAATTAATTGCTCAAGGATTATTCAGGATAACATAAGCAGAAAAATTAGGTAAGGTAGATGGGGAAGGAGTGGTATTTATAGGAATCATTGCTGATGTGCCACATAGAGACCCAATTTATAGAAGGCTTTGAATGCCAGACCAGGGAATTTTGAACTTGATTCTTAAGTTATGGCATGCCCCGGAATAATTTAAAATAGGTGATTAAGATGAATTTGGAAGCAGGGTACAAAATAGTTTGAAGGAATGAGAGAGAAAAATATTCAGAGACTATTACAGTAGTCTTCGAGTGAGGTTATGAAAGCATAGACTAAATCTGACGTTCCTGTCAATTCATTTAATATTCTTCTTTCATATGAAATTACTCTTTTTTTAAAATTTATGTGCTCATTCATTATTCTAGTTGCTGAAGTTTTATTTTTGTGGTAATGTTTGTCTTAAGTGGTAAATATTGTAAAGATGAAATTGTATCTGTCTCACTATGTGTGACACTAGTATACTGCTATTTTTAAAAGTCCAAAATTCATGTAACTTTAGAAATTAACCACTAATGTGTAATTTTAAAGTGTCAGAGTCAAATTTGTCACGTCTCCCATTACTCACTCCTATTACTTCCTCTTAAAAAATTGAAATAAGCTTTTAGATTTTTTTAAAAAACTTAATATGTACCTTACCTTAAGGGAAGTCATTACATCTTTTGAAGTATTTTTGTCACCAGAGGAACCTGTTTGGTAAGTTTTATTAGGGGACAAAATCTTCTTTTGTATAAAAATTAATTAAATGTGAATTTTCTGAAGAGAATGAAAGTTTTAAAAATATGTATGAATCTATGTATGATGAGGGGCTCTCAATTGAGGAAATCTTATTTAAGATTCTAAGTCAAAGTAGTACTCTGAATTTTTCTGAGGTTGAAGGAACTGTAAAGATTGATTCAGTTCAGTAATTCTCAGAATGTAGTAGTCAGTGAATGTCTTCCTCATGTGCGTAGAAATGGTCCAAATTCTTGACACTGATTTTTACATACTTAGTTATTCATGATTACTGAGATTTGGTGCTTATAAACTAAAATTGAGTATTTACTGAGAACTTTAAATTAGTATTCTAGGAAGTTTAGCTTCTATATATAACATTTGGCAACATAGTGGAAGTCTCTGCACGTGGGTAGGCAAATTGTTACAGTTGCTCCTACTTTTTTTATAATCACTATTATTTTGAGTGGGTCATAGTTTTAAATGTTGCTGCTTTTGTTCTCCTGTTATAAATACTATTAATTTATCTTCATTTTCATTATTGGTTTAGTATGTTATGTGTTGTTAGTGGTAGCATATTTGTAATAGTATTTTTCATCTATTTTCCAGTATTTTTGGCCAGTTTTCCAGTAATTGACCTTTAAGACATTTATACATTCAAGTTCAATTGTAAATTATCCATACGCAGATATATTCATAATCCTTCCCAAGTATTCTTGTATATTGCCACTTTGTTATTCTTATCAGATTCTTTTTCCCCTGGAAAGTGGGTGTGATGGATGGAGAAGGAGGGCTGTGGAGTCTTTAGTCTCATCTGTACTAAGTTGATCTTTGTCAGATTTTGAGGGTCACCAAATTTGGTACATATTCTCATCTAATATTTGAATATCTGCCTGCCAAGTGTTCATCTGACTAATGCTTAAATACTTTAGGAGCGCCTTTGTATAGACCTGTTTTATTTCAGTTTAATAAAAATTATGCTGGAAGCAGAGACTTTTGCAAATTTCTGAGTCCTGTGGCTACTCCCTTCCCCCCACTCCTTATCTTTGTGGGAAGCTTAGAGATCATTTAGTCTAAACTTATGCCTAATGGAAGAATTCTGTCTACAGTATCTCCAGACAGATGGTCATCCAACCTTGGTATGAACACGTGTAATTATTGGTAACCCAGTATCTCAAAAGGTAGCTCAAACCATTAAACTTGGACTGAAATAGTCTTCTCTGTTAAATGTCACCACTGGTCATTATGCTGGTGTCCTATTGCTGCTGTAACAAATCAAAATTTTTATGGCTTAAAACAACACAAGTTTATTATCTTACAGTTCTGGAGGCCAGAAGCCTAAAAACAATGTGTCAGCAGGGTTGTGTTCCTTCTATATTCCATTTTCTTGCCTTTGTCAGCTTTTAGCGGTCTTTGCGTTCTTTGGCTTGTAGCGCCTTTCTGACATCACTCCATTGTCACATCTCCCATTACTCACTCCTATTACTTCTCCGTCTTAAAAAGACCCTTGTGATTAAATTGGACCCACCACAAGATCCTTAACTTAATCACACGTGCAAAGTCCCCTTTACCATGTAAGGTAACATATTCACAAGCTCCAGGACTTAGGATATGGACATCTATGGGGGGCCATTATTTTGCCTACCATACTAGTAGTGGTAACCTCTGGAGTGTCCCATTCTAGTGGAAGTGGATTTTGTTTCTAGTGGAAGTAACCGAAGTCTGTGTGGTCTGGTGGAGCTTTTAGCATGGGGAGCTGCCAGTTAGACTGCCCTAAATTATGCATCTAGGTTGTAAAGATCTCCCTATATAAAGTAATAAATTAACTAAAACTTTCAGTGACTAATTTATTACTTACATAGTCGTTCTCTATTTTTTTTAAAATAGCTTTATCTTTCTAATAGATACTTGCTAACTTTAATAACAGTTTATATTAATCACACATGTAAGAATGTTAACAAATTATCTTTTTTGAGCTTTTTTTATTATGGAAAATTTCAAATACATTAAAAAATAGATGGACTAGTATAATGGACTCTTATGTGCCCATCTCATCCATCTTCAACAATTATCAACCAATGTCAGTCTTGTTTCATCTAGATTCCTCCCTTCCCACCCAATGCTTTTTTGAGCAAATCCTCAATATGACATTTTTACTCAAGTATTTCAGTATATATCTCTTAAATATAAAAATTCTTCTTTAAAAATTTAATATATTTTTGGAAGATCTGAGAGGGGACATGAATGGACATTTGCACTCTGGTGTTTATGGAGGCAGTATTCATGATTTGCAATGGGTGAAGGTGGCCTAAAGGTAGGTCGACTGAAGAACAGAATGGTGAACTGTGGTGTATGCATACAATGGAATATTGAGCAACTGTGAGAAGGAGTGAAGCTGTAACACACAACGAGGTGAATGGATCCTATAGCCAACATTTTGAGTGAAGTACTCCAGAAACAAAGACAAATATTATAATGCCCCACCAATATGGACTAACTACAAGTGCAAACTCAGAATTGAATCTTAGAGCACAGCTTATCAGGGGAATGCTTATTGTGATGGTCCCTATATTGTAAGCTCTTACAGCAGTCACATCTATTCCTGAATTGTAACGGCTATCTCCAAATTCTGAGATACTGATCCCTTTGTGTAAACCTGATCTGTCTCTGGAACTTTGGGTATTTGTGTGGCACCTGAAACTCACAGCTAGAGCTCCGCAGGTATGAATGTCAGTATTAGCACATACAGCAACTGTTAAAAAAGCTGAAAAAGAGTCCAGACTTCAATTAGAGATATGAATGAAGCATATCTCGTTAGGACTAGGGCAAATTGGACCAAAGGGTAAAGGACAATACTGACTGTGTTTTAAAACTTCAACTTCCGTGTGAGACCAAGGGAAGAGATGTTTATTTGGTGCAGGATCTATATTTTCTGAACAATTTAACTTGTACAGTCAGTTTGTTCAAATACCATAATTACATAGAACTTTGAATGGGAAGTGAGATCTGGTAGGTTTGTACAGGTTAGAGTGAAATAGTGACACATCCCAAAGTAATTTGGGCAGAGAATAAAAAAATATATATGCAGGGCCTGCCCTGAGGAGCTGGGGGAAAATGTGGAAGTGTTGGACTTCCTCACTGGGTGTTGCTCACTGGGACTGATGGTTTGGTATGCTGAGCCCTCTATCTTAGGGCTTGCCCTTATGAAGCTTGTTACTGCAAAGGAAAGACTAAACCTGCTTATAATTGTGCCTAAGAATCTCCCCCTGAGTGCCTCTTAGTTGCTCAGATGTGGCCCTCTCTGTCTAGTTAAGCCAACTTGGCAGGTGAACTCACTGCTCTCCCTGCTACGTGGGACCTGACTCCCAGGAGTGTAAATCTCCCTGGCAACGCAAGATTTAACTCCCGGGGATGAACCTGGACCCGGCAACATGGGATTGAAAACATCTTCTTGACCAAAAGGGGGAAGTGAAATCAAACAAAATAAAATTTCAGTGGCTGAGAGATTTCAAATGGAGTCGAGAGGTCACTCTGGTGAGCATTCTTGTGCACTATATAGATATACCTTTTTGGGTTTTAATGTATTGGAATAGCTAGAAGTAAATACCTGAAACTATCAAACTCCAACCCAGTAGCCTTCGGTCTTGAAGACGATTGTATAACTATGTAGTTACATGGCATGACGGTGTGATTGTGAAAACCTTGTGGATCACACTCCCTTTTTCCCAGTATATGGATGGATTAGTAGAAAAATGGGGACAAAGACTGAATGAAAAATACGGTGGGACGGGGGGATGATTTGGGTGTTCTTTTTTACTTTTATTTCTTATTCTAATTTTAATTTTTCTGATGTAAGGAAGATGTTCAAAAATAGATTGGGGTGATGAATGCACAGCTATATGATGGTACTGTGAACAGTTGATTGTGCACCATGGATGATTGTATGGTATGTGAATATATCTCAATAAAACTGAATTAAAAAAATTTAACCACAAACATCATTATTATACCTAAAAAAACTAATGATTCTTTTTTTTAAATGCAATTTTATTGAAATATTTCACATACCATACAATCATCCAAAGTGTACAACAGTTGTTCACAGCATCATCGTATACTTGTGCATTCATCACCACAATCAATTTTTGAACATTTTCATTATTCCAAAAAATAAAAATAAGAATAAAAATAAAAGTAAAAACAAACTCCCAAAACATCCCATACCCCTCCTTGGTCCCTTATTTAGCTTTTGTCCCCATTTTTCTACTCCTTTGTCCATACACTGGGTAAAGGGGTTTGTGAGCCATAAGGTTTTCACAATCACATGGTCACACCATCTAAGCTATATAGTTGTACAATCGTCTTCAAGAATCAAGGATAGTACATTGCAGTTCAACAGTTACAGATACTTCCTTCTAGCTATTCTAATACAGTAAAAATTGAAAAGGGATATCTATATAATGCATAAGAATAATCTCCAGAATGGACCACTTGATTCCATTTGAAATCTCTCAGCCACTGCAACTTTATTTTGTTTCATTTCTTTTCACCCTTTTGGTCCAGAAAGCTTTCTTAATCCTATGATGCCAAGTCCAGGCACATCACCGGGAGTCATATACACCTTGCCAGGGAGATTTATACCCCGGGAGTCATGTCTCACGTAGAGAGGAGGGCAGTGAGTTTACCTGCCATGTTGGCTTAGAGAGGAGTCATCATCTAAGCCACAAAACAGGTTCTCTGGGGGTGACTCTCAGGCACAATTATAAGTAGGCTTAGCCTCTCCTTTGTAGTGACAAGCTTATAAGAGCAAGCCCCAAGATTGAGGGCTTGGCCTACTAAACTGGTAGTCCCCAATGCTTGCAAGAATATCAGGAATTTCCCAGCTGGAAGAGTTTAATATTTCCACATTTTTCCCCAGTACCTCAAGGGGGCTTTGCAAATAGTTTTTATTCCCTGCCCAAATTATTCTGGGATATATCAGGGCTTCACACTAACCTCTACAAACCAACCAGATCTTACTCCTTATTCAAGGTTCCGTGTAATTATGGTGTTTGAGTAAACTGACCCTACAAGTTAAATTATAAAGTGTGCCTCAGGACATACAGATTTTGTACCAAATAAGTATTTTTTCCTTTGGTCCCACACAGAAGCCAAACTTTTAAATCACAATTAATATTATTCTCTACCCTTTAGTCTGATCTACCCCAGTCTCAACCAATTCCATGTCATTCATATCTCCAGTCAAAATCTGATCTCCTTTTCAGCCTCTTTAACAGTTGCTGCATGGTGCAATGCCAGCACTCACAGCTGTTGAACTGTCTCTGAGTCCCAGGTACCACACAGACACCTAAAGTTCCAGGGACTGAACAGGTCACACACAAACAGCTCAGCATCTCAGAATTTATAAATAACTCTTACAACTCATGTATAGATGTGACTGCTGTAAGAGCTTACAATCTAGAAAACTTTACATAAGCCTTCCCCTGATAACCCATGCTCCCAGATTCAATTCTCAGAGGCTGCACATTATTGTTTTTCCACATTAGTCAGGCATTATAATGTCTGTCTTTTAATTTGTGGCTTATTTCACTCAACACTCTGTCCTCAAGGTCCATTCACCTAGTTGCATACCTCACAACTTCACTCCTTGCTGCTGCTCAATATTCCATTACATGTAATCGCCATAGTACACCTTGGTTTATCAGTTGATACACCCTTAGGCCACCTCTATCCTCTGCAAATCATTAATACTGCCACCACAAACACCAGTGTGCAAATGTCCACTCATGTTCCTGCTCTCAGTTCCTCCAAGAATACAGCCAATAACAGGGTTGCAGGACCATATGGCAACCCCATATTTAGCTTCCTATGGAACCACCATGCTGTCCTCCAGATGAGATGCACCATTCTACTTCTCCACCAACAGTGAATAAGTACATCCCTCTCTCCACATTTTCTCCAGCACTTGTATCCCTCTATTTTTTTTTTTTTTTACTTTTTATTTTGAAATAAATTCAAACTGACAGGAACAGTTGCAAAAATAATACAAACCCCATACACAGAACTCCACCATACCCCAACCCCCCCTCCACCAATACCCAGATCTACCAACTTTAACATTTTGTCATTTACCATTTCTTTATTTCCCTCCCTCCCTCCCTGTCTATCATCCATCATCTATTGCTCTGTCTTCTGAACATATGAGAGCAAGCTGCACACATCCTTGAACAAATAATATAATTCACATATATATTTCCTATGAACAAGAATATTCATTTATGTAATCACATTGTGTAGTTAAGAAGTTCAAGAAATTTAACATTGATATAAAAGTTACATTCTGTATTTCATTTTTTCTTATGTCCCAATTGTGTCCTTTTAAGCCTTTTCTCCTCTATTCTTAGATCTCATCCAGTAAAATCTATGGCATTTAATTGTCATTATCTATTTAGACTTTTTCTTTTTCATTTGTGGAAACATATATACAGCATAAATCTTCCTATTCCAACCCCTCCCAAGGATTCCATTTAGTGGGATTAATCACTTTCACAATGTTGCAATGCCTTCACCTTCCCTCCATCCATTACTAGAAATTTCCCTTCACCCCAAACAGAAACCCTACACTCATTTCTTATTAACTTCCCCTTGCCCCTTCCCCCACTTCTTGTAACCCATACTCTACTTTTCATCTCTGTTATCATGTTCTCTGATACTTTCTTTGTGTTTACCGTGGGGCTTAAATTTAACATCCTAAATCTACAACAATCTTGTTTTCTTTGATACCAACTTAACTTTAATAGGACACATAAACTATGTTCCTATACTCCTCCATTCCCCTACCTTCATGTAGTTCTTGTCAAAAATTACATATTTTACATTGAGTCCAAAACCAATGATTTGTCATTACACTTTATGTATTATAGATCTTGTAGGAAGTAAATAGTGGAGTTACAAATCAAAAATACAGTATATCGGTATTTAATTTACCATGTGATCTTTACTGGAAATCTTTATTTCTTCATGTGATTTCAGTCAATTGTTTAGTGTCCCTTCCTTTCAGCCTGTGCAGTTCCCTTTAGCATTTCTTGTAGGACTGATCTACTGGTGATGAAGTCCCTCAGCTTTTGATTATCCGGGAATGTTTTCATCTCCCCCTCATTTTCAACTTCCAGGTGTTTGTGAATTTTCTAAGTCTCTGATGGTTATTGACTTCTTTTTTTTTTTTTTTTTTTAAATCTTCATTTTATTGAGATATATTCACATACCACACAGTCATACAAAACAAATCGTACATTCAATTGTTCACAGTACCATTACATAGTTGTACATTCATCACCTAAATCAATCCCTGACACCTTCATTAGCACACACACAAAAATAACAAGAATAATAATTAAAGTGAAAAAGAGCAATTGAAGTAAAAACAAACACTGTTTACCTTTGTCTGTTTGTTTGTTTGTTTCCTTCCCCTATTTTTCTACTCATCCATCCATAAACTAGACAAAGGGGAGTGTGGTCCTTATGGCTTTCCCAATCCCATTGTCACCCCTCATAAGCTACATTTTTATACAATTGTCTTCGAGATTCATGGGTTCTGGGTTGTAGTTTGATAGTTTCAGGTATCCACCACCAGCTACCCCAATTCTTTAGAACCTAAAAAGGGTTGTCTAAAGTGTGCGTAAGAGTGCCCACCAGAGTGACCTCTCGGCTCCTTTTGGAATCTCTCTGCTACTGAAGCTTATTTCATTTCCTTTCATATCCCCCTTTTGGTCAAGAAGATGTTCTCCGTCCCACGATGCCAGGTCTACATTCCTCCCTGGGAGTCATGTTCCACGTTGCCAGGGAGATTCTACTCCCCTGGGTGTCTGATCCCACGTAGAGGGGAGGGCAGTGATTTCACCTTTCAAGTTGGCTTAGCCAGAGAGAGAGGGCCACATCTGAGCAACAAAGAGGCATTCGGGAGGAGGCTCTTAGGCACAATTATAGGGAGGCCTAGCCTCTCCTTTGCAGCAACCGTCTTCCCAAGGGTAAAACCTATGGTAGAGGGCTCAACCCATGAAACCACCAGTCCCCTATATCTGTGGTCATGTTAGCAACCATTGAGGTGGCGTAGGCCAGTACCCCTGCATTCTCCACAGGCTCCTCAAGGGGGCACTACATATTTTTTTCCTTGTTTTTCTTTTTTTTTTTTAACTTTCCTTTCTTTTTTAAATCAACTGTATGAAAAAAAAATTAAAAAAAAAAACATACAATAAAAGAAAATTTCAAAGACACCATAACAAGGGAATAACAAAAAGACAACTAACCTAAGATAACTGCTTAACTTTCAGCCTGTTCCTACTTTACCCCAAGAAAGTTACCTAATATAGCAACATTTCTGTGAACTTGTTCCTACTATATCCATCAGAAATTAACAGACCACAGTCATTCCTGGGCATCCCCAGAACGTTAAATAGCTTATCTGTTCTTCTTGGATTACTGTTCCCCCTTCCTTAATTGCTCTCTATTGCTAGTTCCCCTACTTTCTACATTATAAACCATTTGTTTTACATTTTTCAAAGTTCACATTAGTGGTAGCATATAATATTTCTCTTTTTGTGCCTGGCTTATTTCGCTCAGCATTATGTCTTCAAGGTTCATCCATGTTGTCATATGTTTCACGAGATCGTTCCTTCTTACTGCCGTGTGGTATTCCATCGTGTGTATATGCCACATTTTATTTATCCACTCATCTGTTGAAGGACATTTGGGTTGTTTCCATCTCTTGGCAATTGTGAATAATGCTGCTATGAACATTGGCGTGCAGATATCTGTTCGTGTCACTGCTTTCCCATCTTCCGGGTATATACTGAGAAGTGCAATCGCTGGATCGAATGGTAACTCTATATCTAGTTTTCTAAGGAACTGCCAGACTGACTTCCAGAGTGGCTGAACCATTATACAGTCCCACCAACAATGAATAAGACTCCCAATTTCTCCACATCCCCTCCAGCATTTGTAGTTTCCTGTTTGTTTAACGGCAGCCATTCTAATCAGTGTTAGATGGTATCTCATTGTGGTCTTAATTTGCATCTCTCTAATAGGTAGTGAAGCTGAACACTTTTTCATGTGTTTCTTGTCCATTCGTATTTCCTCTTCAGAGAACTGTCTTTTCATATCTTTTGTCCATTTTATAATTGGGCTGTCTGTACTATTGTCATTGAGTTGTAGGATTTCTTTATATATGCAAGATATCCGTCTTTTATCAGATACATGGTTTCCAAAAATTTTTTCCCATTGAGTTGGCTGCCTCTTTACCTTTTTGAGAAATTCCTTTGAGGTGCAGAAACTTCTAAGCTTGAGGAGTTCCCATTTATCTATATTTTCTTTTGTTGCTTGTGCTTTGGGTGTAAAGTCTAGGAAGTGGCCGCCTAATACAAGGTCTTGAAGATGTTTTCCTACATTATCTTCTAGGAGTTTTATGGTACTTTCTTTTATATTGAGATCTTTCATCCATTTTGAGTTAATTTTTGTGTAGGGGGTGAGGTAGGGGTCCTCTTTCATTCTTTTGGATATGGATATCCAACTCTCCCAGCCCCATTTGTTGAAAAGACCATTATGACTCAGTTCAGTGACTTTGGGGGCCTTAGCAAAGATCAGTCGGCCATAGATCTGAGGGTCTATCTCTGAATTCTCAATTCGATTCCATTGATCTATATGTCTATCTTTGTGCCAGTACCATGCTGTTTTGGCAACTGTGGCTTTATAATAAGCTTCAAAGTCAGGGAGTATAAGTCCTCCCACTTCGTTTTTCTTTTTTAGAGTGTCTTTAGCAATTCTAGGCATCTTCCCTTTCCAAATAAATTTGATAACTAGCTTTTCCAAGTCTGCAAAGTAGGTTGTTGGAATTTTGATTGGGATTGCATTGAATCTGTAGATGAGTTTGGGTAGAATTGACATCTTAATGACATTTAGCCTTCCTATCCATGAACATGGAATATTTTTCCATCTTTTAAGGTCCCCTTCTATTTCTTTTAGTAGAGTTATGTAGTTTTCTTTGTATAGGTCTTTTACATCTTTGGTTAAGTTTATTCCTAGGTACTTGATTTTTTTAGTTGCTATTGAAAATGGTATCTTTTTCTTGAGTGTCTCTTCAGTTTGTTCATTTCTAGCATATAGAAACATTACTGACTTATGTGCATTAACCTTGTATCCCGCTACTTTGCTAAATTTGTTTATTAGCTCTAGTAGCTGTATTGTCGATTTCTCAGGGTTTTCTAGATATAAGATCATATCATCTGCAAACAATGACAGTTTTACTTCTTCTTTTCCAATTTGGATGCCTTTTATTTCTTTGTCTTGCCGGATTGCCCTGGCTAGCACTTCCAACACAATGTTGAATAACAGTGGTGATAGCGGGCATCCTTGTCTTCTTCCTGATCTTAGAGGGAAGGCTTTCAGTCTCTCACCATTGAGTACTATGCTGGCTGTGGGTTTTTCATATATGCTCTTTATCATATTGAGGAAATTTCCTTTAATTCCTGCTTTTTGAAGTGTTTTTTATCAAAAACGGATGTTGGATTTTGTCAAATGCTTTTTCAGCATCTATTGAGATGATCAATTGATTTTTCCCTTTTGACTTGTTAATGTGTTGTAATACATCGATTGATTTTCTTATGTTGAACCATCCTTGCATGCCTGGAATAAACCCCACTTGGTCATGGTGTATGATTTTTTTAATGTGTCTTTGGATTCGATTTGCAAGTATTTTGTTGAGGCTTTTTGCATGTATATTCATTAGGGAGATTGGCTGGTAGTTTTCCTTTTTTGTAGCATCTTTGCCTGGTTTTGGTATTAGATTGATGTTAGCTTCATAAAATGAGTTAGGTAGTGTTCCATTTTCTTCAGTGTTTTGAAAGAGTTTGAGTAAGATTGGTGTCAGTTCTTTCTGGAAAGTTTGGTAGAATTCCCCTGTGAAGCCATCTGGCCCTGGGCATTTATTTGTGGGAAGATTTTTGAGGACTGGATCTCTTTGCTTGTGATGGGTTGGTTGAGGTCTTCTCTTTCTTCTCTGGTCAGTCTAGGTTGTTCATATGTTTCCAGGAAATTGTCCATTTCCTCTGCATTATCCAGTTTGTTGCCATACAGTTGTTCATAGTATCCTCTTGTAATTTTTTTAATTTCTTCAGGATCTACAGTTATGTCACCTTTTTCATTCATTATTTTGTTTATGTGGGTCTTCTCTCTGTTTGATTTTGTCAGTCTAGCTAGGGGCTTGTCAATCTTGTTGATGTTCTTAAAGAACCAACTTTTGGTGATATCTATCCTCTCTATTGTTTTTTTGTTCTCTATGTCATTTATTTCTGCTTTAATCCTTGTTATTTCTTTTCTTGTACTTGGTTTAGGATTGGTTTGCTGTTCATTTTGTAGCTTCTTCAGTTGATCCATTAGTTCTTTGATTTTGGCTCTTTCTTCCTTTTTAATATATGCATTTAGTGCTATAAATTTCCCCCTTAGCACTGCTTTTGCTGCATCCCATAGGTTTTGGTATGTTGTGTTCTCATTTTCATTTGTCTCTATATATTTAGCAATTTCTCTTGCTATTTCTTCTTTAACCCACTGATTGTTTAGGAGTCTGTTGTTTAACCTCCAGGTATTTGTGAATTTTATGTGTCTCTGATGGTTATTGACTTCTAATTGTATTCCATTGTGGTCAGAGAATATGCTTTGAATAATTTCAATCTTTTTAAATTTATTGAGGCTCGTTTTATGTCCCAGTATATGATCTATTCTGGAGAAAGTTCCGTGAGCAGTAGAAAAGTATGTGTATCCTGGTGATTTGGGATGTAATGTCCTGTATATGTCTGTTAAATCTAATTCATTTATCAGATTGTTTAGGTTTTCAATTTCCTTATTGGTCTTCTGTCTGGTTGATCTATTTTCCACGCCAGATATTGAGGCGTTCACACAGCCCATTCCTGCCGCACTTCACTGTGCCGTTCTCTCTGCCGTATCTGCAGCCGCTTTTGGGTTTTTTTTTTTTTTTAAAGTACTAGTCTGCCTCCAAACGCCAACCCACAGTTTGCCCACACTGCAGCGTGACTGCCAGGCATTCAGCAGACTTGCTCACTCATTTCAGAAGGCAGACTCCTGGTTTCACAAGTGCACGGTCCCTGTGGATTTAGCAGACCTTGTCTAGCTGGTGCATTGCTGGAACTGGTGTTCTGGGTCACTTTCTGGATTTTATCTAGTATTTTTCATGGAGGTGTTTTTTTGCTCTGTCTCTCCTAGCTGCCATCTAAGGTTCTCCTCTTTTCTTTAATCAAATATCTAGTCAATGCTTAAACTTCCCTGATTGTCTCATAGATATTCTTTTCTTTTTTTTTCCCCAGTTTTATTGAGATTGTTCAGATACCATACAATTATCCAAAGATCCAAAGTGTACAATCACTTGCCCCTGGGTACCCTCATACCATCACACTTAATTTTTGTTCAATTTTTAGAAACTTTTCATTCCTCCAGACAAGAAATAAAGTGAAAGATGAAAAAAGAAAAAAAGAAACGGAAACTCTAAACCTCCCCTATCCCTAACCAATCCCCCTCAATTGTTGACTCCTAGTATTGATAGAGTACGTTTGTTACTGTTTATGAAAAAATGTTGAAATACTACTAACTGTAGTATATAGTTTGTGATAGGTATATAGTTCTTCCCTATATGCCCCTCTGTTATTAACTTCTAATTGTATTGTCATACATTTGTTCTGGTTCATGAAGTGATTTCTAGTATTTGTACAGTTGATCATGGACATTGCCCACCATAGGATTCAGTTTTATACATTTCCATCTTTTGACCTCCAGCTTTCCTTCTGGTGACATATATGACTCTGAGCTTTCCCTTTCCACCTCATTCACACACCATTCAGCGCTGTTAGTTATTCTCACATCTTGCTACCAACACCCCTGTTCGTTTCCAAACATTTAAGTTCATCCTTATTGAACATTCTGCTCATACTAAGCAAGAGCATCTACATTTCTTCCACAAGGCAGGAGGGAGAGTCATAGAAGGTAGAGAGGCAAAAGAAAGAGGAAACAAAAAAAATGACAGGAAGCAGCAAAAGGAGAAATAACCTTAAATCAAAGTAGAATAAAGAATCAGACAATACCACCAATGTCAAGTGTCTAACATGCCTCCCCTATCCCCCCCTCTTATCTGCATTCACCTTGGTATGTCACCTTTGTTACATTAAAGGAAGCATAATACAATGATTCTATTAGTTACAGTCTCTAGTTTATGCTGATTGCATCCCTCCCCCAGTGCCTCCCATTTTTACCACCTTGCAAGGTTGACATTTGCTTGTTCTCCCTCGTAAAAGAACATATTTGTACATTTTATCACAATTGTTGAATACTCTAGATTTCACCAAGTTACACAGTCCCAGTCATTATCTTTCCTCCTTTCTTGTGGTGTCTCACATGCTCCCCATCTTTCTCTCTCAACCATATTCATAGTTACCTTTGTTCAGTGTACTTACATTGTTGTGCTACCATCTCCCAAAATTGTGTTCCAAACCACACACTCCTGTCTTCTGTCACCCTGTAGTCTCCCTTTAGTATTTCCTGTAGGGCAGGTGTCTTGTTCACAAAGTCTCTCATTGTCTGTTTGTCAGAAAATATTTTGAGCTCTCCCTCATATTTGAAGGACAGCTTTGCTGGATACAGGATTCTTGGTTGGCGGTTTTTCTCTTTCAGTATCTTAAATATATCACACCACTTCCTTCTTTCCTCCATGGTTTCTGCTGAGAGATCCGCACATAGTCTTATTAAGCTTCCTTTGTATGTGATGGATAGCTTTTCTCTTGCTGCTTTCAGGATTCTCTCTTTGTCTTTGACATTTGATAATCTGATTATTAAGTGTCTTGGCGTAGGCCTATTCATATCTCTTCTGTTTGGAGTACGCTGCGCTTTTTGGATCTGTAATTTTATGTCTTTTATAAGAGATGCGAAATTTTCATTAATTATTTCCTCTATTATTGCTTCTGCCCCCTTTCCCTTCTCTTCTCCTTCTGGGACACCAATGATACGTACATTATTGTACTTTGTTTCATCCTTGAGTTCCCGGAGACGTTGCTCATATTTTTTCATTCTTTTCTCCATCTGCTCCTTTGCGTGTAGGCTTTCAGGTGTTTTGTTCTCCAGTTCCTGAGTGTTTTCTTCTGCCTCTTGAGATCTGCTGTTGTATGTTTCCATTGTGTCTTTCATCTCTTGTGTTGTGCCTTTCATTTCCATAGATTCTCCTAGTAGATTTTTTGAACTTTTGATTTGTGCCATATACATGTCCAGTTCTTCCTTTACAGCCTCTATCTGTTTTGCAATATCTTCTCTAAACTTTTTGAATTGATTTACAATTAGTTGTTTAAATTCCTGTATCTCAGTTGAAGTGTACGTTTGTTCCTTTGACTGGGACATAACTTTGTTTTTCTTAGTGTAGGTTGTAATTTTCTGTTGTCTAGGCATGGTTTCCTTGGTTATCCAAATCAGGTTTTCCCAGACCAGAACAGGATCAGGTCCCAGAGGGAAGAAATATTCAGTATCTGGTTTCCCTGAGGCTGTGTCTTAGAAAATTGCTCCACCCTTTGATGCCTCGGGTCACTGTGCTTTTCTGCCCAGCAGGTGATGCCTGTTAGCCTATAATTCTTGACTGGTGTGAGGAGGTATGGCCGTGTTCCCCCAGGCTCTGGGGTCTGGTTCTGAATGGAAAGGGCCCCACCCCTTTCCTCCTAGAGAAGACAGAGCCCCCAGGTGGAGGTCATTAGCATTTCAATGGTCTCGCTCTCTGCTTGTGGTGTCTCCACCCTTCCCAGAGTCACAGCCCTGGAAATTGAAAATGACTGGGGCTTTCTCCACTGAGCCAAAAAAGAAACAGATAGTCCCCTTCAGACCCAGTCCAAGGCGACCCTCCGGCTTTCCCAGATCAGTCGTCACCCAAAGCCTCTGTCTGTTTTTTGGGGCTGCGTACCTGTAGTGAGCAGTTCACACTCGCTACTTAAAACCCCAGTTGGATCTCAGCTGAGCTGTATTCGCTTGCTGGGAGAGAGCTTCTCTGGCACCACGAGGCTCCGCAGCTCGGGCTATGGGGGAGGGGGTCTCCCGACCTGGTTCCGCAGGTTTTACTTACAGATTTTCTGCTGTGTTCTTGGGCATTCCTCCCAATTCAGGTTGGTGTATGATGAATGGATGGTCTCGTTTGTCCCCCCGCAGTTATTCTGGATTATTTACTAGTTGTTTCTGGTTTTTTGTAGTTGTTCCAGGGGGACTACTTAGCTTCCACTCCTCTCTATGCAGCCATCTTGCCCCTGAAATATAGATATTCTTTTGATAATAGGTCTTTATATTTGACTTTATTGGTCAATCAGTTAAGTCCTTTTTAGTCTTTTAAGTCTCCTGTCCATCTGGTTTTAATTTTTCATTTTTGATTTATTGAAGAAACAAGGCAGTTTGTCCTGGAATTTTTCCCACAATCTGGATTTTCCCGCATAGTGATTGTTTAATGTGTTCTTCATTTCCTTATATTTCTTGTAAATTAGTCATTTATGTGCCAGTTTGAATGTATTATGTCCCCCCAAATGCCATTATCTTTGATGTAGTCTGGTGTGGGGAGACCTATGAGTGTTAATTAGATTGTAATTCTTTGAGTGTTTCCATGGAGATGTGCCCCACCCAACTGTGGGTGATGACTCTGATTGGATAATTTCCATGGAGGTGTTGGCCCTCCCATTCAGGGTGTGTCTGAATTAAATTACTGGAGCACTATATAAGATCAGACAGAAGGAGCAAGCTGCCACAGCCAAGAGGGACACTTTGAAGCACAGGAGCTGCAGATTAGAGAGAGTTTGAAGATGACTGTTGAAAGCAGACTCTTGCTCTGGAGAAGCTGAGAGAGGACAAATACCCCAAGTGCAACTAAGAGTGACATTTTTGAGGAACTGCAGCCTAGAGAGAAACGTCCTGGGAGAAAGCCATTTTGAAAGTAGGACTCTGGAGCAAATGCCAGCCACATGCCTTCCCAGCCAACAGAGGTTTTCCGGACACCATTGGCCATTCTCCAATGAAGGTACCTGATTGCTGATGTGTTACCTTGGAAACTTTGTGACCTTAAGACTGTAACTGTGTAACCAAATAAATTCCCTTTTATAAAAGCCAATCCATTTCTGGTGTTTTGCATCCTGGCAGCATTAGCAAACTAGAACAATTAGATTTAGAGGTTTGATCAGAAATTTGATCAAACTTCTTGGCAAGAATACTTCATGGATGGTGTTGTGTCTTACCATTAGGTTGTCCATGATATCTCTCTTCTTGTGATGAAAACAGTCACTGATGTACATTGCCTATATCTGTTAGTCCATTAGGGGTAAAACTGGTTGAGAAAAATAATGGAAGCTGGAGAGAATACTGTGACTTGTCCATTTCTTTAAAGTAAGCAAAAAATAAATAAAGAAACATACATCTTATTATGCATATTCTAGATTTCTTTTTGCCATTTTATGATTTTAGTGAACCTTCTACTAAGGGAGACATTAAAAAGCATAAAACAATCTAGTCGGCATACTTTATGCTGTATTTTGTGTATATACTCTGCTGTAACTTCTGAAAGTTCAAGCTAGTAGTGCTTCATAAATGTTTATAATTGTTTGAACTTCCCAAATGGGAAAAGATTGCTTGGTATTTCCTATTGTAAGGACACTTAGATTTTTTCTTAAAATCTTGTTAGAAGTTATTCTTATTAGAGGCTTGATAAATATAATGTACAAATATTGGAGAAATATAATGGGGCTCTTTAGTAAGTTTGGGTAGCTTAGTTGGTGAAAGATTTAGCTTTTAATAAAAGATAAATAACTGGTGGTTTAGGCAGCATATGGGTAGAAATCCCAATCAAAAATCTATTTCTACCATGCTTGGAAATATTCTCAAAGTGTGATCCAAGAACCCTTGGGTCTCCCCAAGACCCTGCCAAAGAATCTGTTAGGTCAAAATTATTTTCATAATAATGCCAAGATGTTATTTGCCTTTTTTCTCATTCTCTCATTGAGTATACAGTACAGTTTTCCAGAGACTACTTGAGATATAATTATGTAATTGCTTGTATTTTAAAACTTTCACAGTTAAAACATTTTTTAAGGGTTTTAAAAGTCAATACTTCATTCATCTTTCCTCATTTTTTACCTAGTGTCCTTTTTTGTTCCAGGACCTTAAACAGGAAAGCACATTATATTCAGTTATCATGTCCCCTTAAGCTTCTCTTGGCTGCTGTGTAATGTAGACGAGGGAATCCAAAAGCTTAGAGAGATGAGAATGTTAGAGTGGATTTATCATGTTAAACCTGCTCACCCACCTGAGGAATGCCCAGAGGACACACCTTTCACCAACACTGTGAGAAATAAATTTGTGAGACTAAATTCATCTTCTCTGTGGGTCATATTTTACTGTGGGCACCATTCCCTGAGGTGATCATTCTGGTATGGCAGGTTGATGATATTGGCCTGCTTCTATCATGGAACAGGCAGTTTTTTGTTCTAACAGGAATAGACCCTATTCCAGATATGGGGTTGCCTTCCCTGCATGCAATGCTTCTGCCAAAACTACCATCAGTGGACTACAGAATGCCTTATCTACCATCATGTTATTCCACATAGAATTCTTTCTGATCATGGAATCCTCTTCATGGCAAATGAAATGTGGGAATGGGCAGAAGCTCATGGAATTCACTTGTCTTACTATGTTCTCCATCATCCTGAAGCAGTTGGATTGATAGAACAGTGGAATGATCTTTTGAAGACCCAATTATGGTGCCACTTGAGTGGCAGTACCTTGCAGGGCTGGGACAGTGTTCTCCTGGAGGCTGTTTGTTTATGCTCTAAATCAGTGTCCACTCTATGGTGCTGTTTCTCCCATAGCCAGGATTCATGGGTCCAGGAATCAAGGGGTGGAAATGGGAGTGAGACCAGTCACTAATATCCCTAGTGGTATACTAGAAAAATTTTTGCATTCTTTCCCTGAAACCTTAAGTTCTGCTGGTCTACAGGTCTTAGTTCCAAAAGGAGGAATACTTCTACCAAGAAACACAATAATGATTCCTTTGAACTAGAAGTTAAGACTGCCACTCAGTCACTTTGGGCTTCTTATGCCTCTGAATCAGCAGGCAAAGAAGGACATTACTGGTTGGGGTGATTGATTCTGACTATCAAGAGGAAATTGGACTGCTACTGCACAATGTAGGTAAAGAAGAACTTGCCTGGAATACAGGAGATCCCCTAGGGTGTCTCTTAGTACTAATATGCCTTGTGTTCCAGTTTGCTAATGCTGCCCTTTTGCAAAATACGAGAAATGGATTGGGTTTTAAAAAGAGGGTTTATTTTGTTACAAAGTTACAGTCTTGAGGCCATAAACTGTCCAAGGTAAGGCGTCAACAAAGGGTACCTTTACTGGAGAAAGGCCATTGGCATCTGGAAAAACCTCTGTTAGCTGAGAAGGCACATGGCTGGCATCTGCTTGCTCCCAAGTTGCATTTCAAAATGGCGTTCTCCAAAATGTTGCTCTTGGGGTGTTCTGTCCTCTCTTAGATGCAGCTGCTCTTCGAAATGTCACTCTCAGTTGCTCTTGGTGCATTTGTCCTCCCTTAGCTTCTCCATAGCAAAAGCGTGCTTTTAATGGCAGTCTTCAAACTGTCTCTCATCTGCAGTTCCTCTCTCAGTTACTGTGCATTCTTCAAAGTGTCTCTCTTGACTGTAGCAAACGTCTGGTCCTGTGTGGCTCTTTTTTTTTTTTTTTAATTCAGTTTTATTGAGATATATTCACATACCATACAGTCATCCATGGTGTATGATCAACTGTTCACAGTACTGTCAGATAGCTGTGCATTCATCACCCCAATCTATTTTTGAACATTTTCCTTACACCAGAAAGAATCAGAATCAGAATAAAAAATAAAAATAAAAAAAGAACACCCAAATCACTCTCCCCATTCCACCCTATTTTTCATTTAGCTTTTGTCCCCATTTTTCTACTCATCCATTCATACACTGGATAAAGGGAGTGCGATCCACAAGGAGTGCAATTCACATTGTTTTACAGTCATCTTCAAGAGTCAGAGCTACTGGGTTGGAGTTTGGTAGTTTCAGATATTTACTTCTAGCTGTTTCAATATATTAAAGCCTAAAAAGTGTTAGCTATATAGTGCGTAAGAATGTCTGCCAGAGTGACGTCTCAACTCCATTTGAAATCTCTCAGCCACTGACGCTTTATTTCGTTTAATTTCACTTCCCCCTTTTGGTCCAGAAGATGTTCTCAATCCCATGATGCTGGGTCCAGATTCATCCATGGGAGTCATATCATGCATTGTCAGGGAGATTTACGCCCCTGGGAGTCAGGTCCCATGTAGGGGTGAGGACAGCGAGATCACCCACCAAGGCGACTTAGTTAGAGAGAGAGGGCCACATCTGAGCAACAAAGGGGCACTCAGGAGGAGACTCTTAGGCACAATTATAAGCAGGTTTAGCCTCTCCTTGCAGCAACCAGCTTCATAGGGGCCAGCCCCAAGACATAGGGCTCAGCACATCAAGCCATCGGTCCCCCATGTTTGTGAGAACATCAGCAACAATCCAGGTGAGGAAGTTTAATACCTCTGCATCCTCCCCCAGCTCTTCAGGGAGGCCCCAAAGATATATTTTTATTCTCTACCCAAATTACTTTAGGATGTGTTCCTATTTCATTCTAAGCTATACAGACCTACCACAGCTCACTTCCTGTTCAAAGTTCCATGTAATTGTAGCATTTGAACAAACTGACTGTAGAAGTTATATTGTTTAGAAAATATAGATCCTACACCAAATAAACATCTCTTCCCTTGGTCCCACATGAACGTTGAAGTTTTAACACATAGTCAGTTTCAGCCTTTACCTTTTGACCCAGTTTGTTCTAGTCTTAACCAGATCTGCTTTATTCATATCTCTAATTGAAGTCAGGTTTTTTTTTTTTTTTTTTAACAGTAGCTGTATGCGTTAATACTGATATTCATATCTGTGTGTGGCTCTTTTTAAGGTACTTCAGTGATCCAGTTAACACCCATCCTGAATGGGTGGGGTAACATCTCCATGGAAATTATCCAATCAAACGTTTCATTCACAGTTGATTGAGTCACACTCCATGGAAAGATTCAGTCAAAGGATTCCAATCTAATCAAGACTAAATACATCCGCCCCCACAAGATTGCATCAAAGAACATGGCATTTTGGGGGACATAAAACATCCAAACCAGCATACCCGGTGATTAAAGTCAACAGAAAACTACAGCAACCCAATCCAGTCAGGACTGCTAATGGCCCAAAAACTCCAAGAATGAAGGTTTGGTCACCCCACCAGGCAAATAATCTTACCCAGCTGAGGTGCTTGTTGAGGGTAAAGGGAATATGGAATGGGTAGTGGAAGAAGGTAGTTATGAGCTACAACCATGTGACCATTTATGGCAATGAGGACCATAATGGTTATGAATATTTCTTCCTTGTTTTGCTGTCTGTTTGTATGTATGCATAAACCAAATATCTTTGTTTTCTTCTCTATTTTATCCTCTTATCATATGACACAAGTTGTATTAACTTCATGTCATAGTATTTAAGATATAGGTTATAAGGTTTAAGAGTGAATATTACCCAAGAACTTGCACCCTGTCCTGGGGAAAGTCAGTGCATTTCCAGCTGTACACAGGACAGTTGTATTGTTAGATGAAAATATGACTGTACATGTCTTTACTTAGAAATTAAGTATTGTTTAAGGAGATGAGTATGGGTGGCAAGTTGACAAGGTGTGGACTGTTATGGTTAAAGTTTATCTGTCAACTTGGCTGTTATGGTTTCCAGTTGTTTGGTCAAGCAAGCACTGGCCTGATTGTTACTGTGAGGGTAATTTGTGGATTTAAATCTTCATTTGGAGGAAAGGGCACTGGAAGGTAGTGGTCAGCTTTTTTGCCTTGCACCTCTTGTGTGTATTCTGCAACAGACACATGCACCATTTAAAAACAAAAGTTTAGCATTAAAGCACATGTCTGTCCTGGTAGTAAAGAAAGGGTGGGCAATGGTCTGTCCAAGGCAATATTATATAGGGAAAAGGGCACTGAAGTGTAGCTCCCAACCCTTCTCCTACCCTGTCCTTTCCTCTATCTGTGGTACTCTGCTCTCTTTGTGGCAACTTGTTCCCCACCCATTTATCTTTAGGGATGGGTTCAGTGAGGGTGCTGCTTTGCTAATAACTCAGTTCCTATTTGGAAAATCAATTGGTTACTTTCTCTTTGGCTTTGTGTACTCTGCATGTAGAGTGGTTGAGGTGATGGTAGAAAGTTGACCAAAGATTCAAAAGAATGGCAGGACTGTTGGGCAGTTCGTTCATATTCAGATCTTTGGCAGTTGTGGCATGTCCATAGCTTAAAAATGAAAAGTAGAACTTTAAAGGGACCACCTGTTTTAGTTTCTTAGACTGCTCAAACAAATAACCATGAAATGGGTTGACTTAAACAATGTGAATTTATTAACTTATGGTTTTGAAGCTAAAAGAAAATCCAAATGAGAGCATCATCAAGGTGATGTATTCCCCCCAAAGACTGTGGTGTGCTAGCAATCCTCTGTCACATGTCAAGGCACATGGCAACATCTTCTGGTTTCTTCCTTCTCTTCTGGGTTTCATTGTATTTCAGCTTTTTACCACCCATGACTTTCTCTCTTTCTGTCTGAATTTCATTCTCTTATAAAGAAATTCATCCTGGATTAAGACCCATCCTGGACCATGCCTTAACTGAAGTACCTCATCAAAAGATCCTACTTACAATGGGTTTATACCACAGGGATGGATTAGATTTAAGAACATGTTTTTTGGGGGAATATACAGCTTCAAACCACCACTGAAGTAAATAGAATGTTTCATTTGTAGTATAGATGGTGAAATTATTTAGCATGAGAAGAGAGGAAGCTACATGTTTTGCTAAAATAGATTTGGGGAGGAAAACTGTCTTTAAGTATTTTTTTCTTTCGATATTTCTTTCAATATCCTTAAATCATCTTTAAAATAAATGAATGGATTGAAGATTTTTCATAAGCATTATCACTTTGTTTCTCCTAAGTTTTAAGATTTACAGATGCTTCTTGTAACCAGTATATAGTTAAAGCTGACACCCATAGCTCCACATTTAACTCTGAAGTAAAATTGTGTACATTAAAAATCTTAAAATAATTTTTTGTTACTTTTTTCTTTTAAATAAAATATGAACTCCCCCAAATCTCAGAAGGATGTGTGAAAGGTTAGAATTTTAGCGGGTTGGGGATATGTGAAGATACAATTTAACTGTCTAGTTAGTGAAAGTGGAGCAATGAGGGATTTTTTTTATCCAGACCTCAGCTCACCTTAGTAGGTTTTCGTTAACTTAAGACTGCTTCAGAAACCACCTTAAGTTTAATATGGTAGAAACAACAGTAATGGAGCTTGGGAGAGGAAATGACATTTTATGTATGTTTGTATGTTTATGTACTTATATATGCGTACGTGCATTTATGAACTTTTATATATGTTTATGTATGTATGTGTATGCACACACCTACATAAAATTTAATTTTGGTTAAACATTTATTGAGTGCAGCAAACTAACCTACCTTCATTGAACTTGCTATGTACATACTACCTTGTTAAGTTCATGACTCATGTACAGTGTTCAGAGCAGGTTTTAGACCTCACAGTCAATACTGTTTGCTGTATAAAGCTAGAGGCAAATGTAAAACAGCTAACATTTATCGAATTTATGCTGTGTGCCAAGAGTTGTTCCATTTGCTTTGCAGATAAACTCTTTTAATCTTCTTAACAAACCCTATGAGATAGACAGTATTATTGCCTCCATTTTATAGATGAGGACACAGAGAGATTTGTTGCCAGGTCACGTAGCTAGTAAGTGGCAGAGTTAGGATACATTTTGGCTCTAGAGGCCAAGCTTTAATCACTGTCTTGTACCTGAATTGCATGTGTATCAGAAGCTGATTATACAGGGCCCTGAATACTGGTTTTACAGTTTAGAATTTTTGTCTTTAAGATAATGTCAAACCATTGAATTTTTTTGAGCAGGGAAGCAACCTGTTTAGAGTTGTGGTTTAGGAGAATTATATTGACAGAATTGTGGAATATTTGAAGGAAAACACACTGAACATTAGAGTCATTTGGTTGTTTTTAAAAATCCTAGTGCGCACACTGTACCCCTGCTCAATTAAATCAGAATCTCTGATGGTAAGGTACAGGCATTGGTAGTTTTTGAAGTCTCCTAGATGATTTCAATGTACAACTGAGTTCAAGGACTGCTGAAATAGGGGCAGTTACCTCAGGGAACAGGTCACCATGCTGTTCTATAATCCAAGTAAGAAGCAATTAAAACTAGTATTAGGGTATTAGTAATAGAATAGAAAATACATGAAGGGAATTAGAGATAAAAATCAACAGGGCCCCCTGCCATGGGTCCCAGCACCTTGGGTGGTGGGAGGAGAGGCAGTGGCCAGCCATATAGCTTAGCGCACCCGGCTGCTGAGAGGAAGGTCGGCTCTGCAGAAGGGGTAGGGAGGTCAGCAAGGTTGTCAACCAAACCTGCTTCTACAAAAGTGGAAATGAAGCAAAAAAAAAAGACAGCAAGAAAGGATAAATTTTCAGACAAAAAAGTGCAACCAAAAAGGAAAAGAGGGGCAAAGGGAAAAGAGGCTGAAGTGGCTAACCAAGAAACTAGAGAAGATTTACCTGCACAAGATGGAGAAACTAAAAATGAGGGGAGTCCAGCCTCTGTTGAAGCAGGAAAGGAAGAAGCCAAGTCTGATTAATATCATATACCATGACTTAACAGTGGTCCCTGTTTCTCTTTCTTGTACAATCCAGAAAAATATTTTTATCAACTGTTTTGTAAATGCAAGTTTTTTTAGTAGCTCTAGAAGACACATTTTTAAGGAGATTGGAATCTCACCTCATCCCATTTTTAAGACTAAATGCTTTCTTTCTTTTTTCTTTCTCTCTTTTTTTTTTAAATTAAAAAAGTTGTGAATTTACAAAACAACCATGCGTAAAATACAGGATTCCCATACATTACCCCACCACCAGCACCTTGCATTGATGTGGAACATTTGTTACTATTAATGATAGCACTTCTAAAAATAATTGTACTGTTTTTTAAAAAGTACTTACTTTGTTACAACTGATAAAAGACTATTAACATAATTCTATCCTCCGTTATTTGCATTAGGTATATTTTTCCCCCATATACCTCTCTATGACCACCTTATATTAGTATCATACATTTGTTGTAACCCATGAAAGAACATTCTTACACTTGCACTATTAACTATAGTCCATTGTCTGCAATTGGGTTCACTGTGCTGTAAGTCCTATGCTTTATCTTTTAATTTTTATTCTAGTAATATATGCATCCTAAAGTTTCCTCTTTTAACCACATACACCTATAAATACTGTGCTGTTGATTACACTCACAATAAAGTGCTACCATCACCACCATCCATTTCCGAACTGTTACCATCAGCCTAAATAGAAATTCTGTACAGGTTAAGTATCAGCTCCCTATTCTCTAACCCTAGTCTATCTCCTGGTAACTTATATACTAGATTATAACTCTATGAGCTTACCTATTATAATTTGTTCATAACAGTGAATCATGCAATATTTGTCCTTTTGTCCTTTTGTGTCACTCATCATAAGGTCCTCAAAGTTCATCCATGTTGTTACTTCTTACAGCTGAATAATATTCCGTCATATGTATACACCACACTTTGTTTATCCATTCATTGGTTGTGGCACTTGGGTTATTTCCATCTTTTGGCAATTGGGAATAATGCCACTATGAGCATCAGTGTGCAACTATATGTTCACGTTCCTGCTTTCAGTTCTTCTGAGGATATATCTAGTAGTGGGATTGCCTGATCATATGGCAGTTCTAATTTAGCTTCCAAAGGAACCGCTGAACTGTCTTCCACAGAGGCTGTGCATTTTACATTCCCACCAGCAGTGAATAAGTGTCCCTATTTCTCCACATTCTTTCTAATACTTGTAGTTTTCTGTTTGTTTAATAGTGACCATTCTAGTCTATGTGAAATGTTATCTCATTATGGTTTTGATTTGCTTTTCTCTAATAGCTAGTGATGTTGAGCTTCTTTTCATGTACTTTTTAGCCATTTGTTTTTTTCTTTTTGGAAAAAAAAATATCTATTCAAAGTCTTTTGCCCATGTTTCAATTGGATTGTTTGTCTTTTTGTTGTTGAGTTGTAGGATTTCTTTATATATTCTGGATATTAAACTCTTATCAGATACATGGTTTCCAAATATTTTCTCCCATTGAGTAGGTTGCCTTTTCACTTTCTTGACAAAGTCCTTTGAAGCACAAAAGTTTTTAATTTTGAGGAGGTCCCATTTATTTATTTTTTCTTTCATTGCTTGTGCTTTGGGTGTAAAGTCGAACAAACTATTGCCTACCACAAACTCTTGAAGATGTTTCCCTATATATTCTTCTAGAAGTTTTATGGTCCTGGCTTTTACATTTAGGTCTTTGATCCATTTGAAGTTAATTTTTGTATAAGGTGTGAAAGAGGGGTCCTCTTTCATTTTTTTTTTAAATTTTATTTTGAAATAAATTCAAAGTCACAGGAACAGGAACAGTACAAACCCCATACACAGCATACTGTGACCCTCCTCTCCCAATACCCCGATCCATCAACTTTAACATGCTGTCACACCACTTCTTTCTTTCCCTCCCTCCCTCCCTATCTCCCATCATCTATTGCTCTGTCTTCTGAACATATGAGAGCAAGCTGCACACATCCTTGAACAAACACTATAATTCACATATACAATTCCCATGAACAAGAACATTCTTTTATGCCATCTCATTAAGCACAGCTAAGAAGTTCAAGAAATTCAACATTGATACAAAGCTTGCATTCTATATTTCCTTTTTTTTTTCTTATGTCCCAACTGTGTCCCTTTGAGCCTCCTGTCCTCCATCCTCAGATCCCATCCAGGATCATCCTTGGCATTCAATTGTCATCTATTTAGACTTTTTTTTTTTTTTTCCAATTGTGGAAATATATATACAGCCTAAATCTTCCCATTCCACCACCTCCCTAGCATTCCATTAGTGGGATTAATCACATTGAGAATGTTGTAATGCTATCATCTTCCCACCATCCATTACTAGAAATTTCCCTTCACCTCAAACAGCAACCCTACACTCATTTCTTTTTTTTTTCTTTTTTTATTAAATTCAGTTTTATTGAAATACATTCACACACCATACAATCATTCATGGTATACAATCCACTGTTCACAGTATGATAACATAGTTATGCGTTCATCACCACAATCTATCTCTGAACATTTTCCTTACATCAGAAAGAACCCGAACAAGAATAAAAAATAAAAGTGAAAAAAGAACACCCAAATCATCCCCTCATTCCACCCCATTTGTCCTTTAGTTTTTATCCCCGTTTTTCTAATCATCCATACACTAGATAAAGGCGGTGTGATCCACAAGGTCCTCACAATCACACTGTCACCCCTTGTAATCTACATTATTATATAATTGTCTTCAGGAGTCCAGACTGCTGGGTTGGAGTTTGGTAGTTTCAGGTATTTACTTCTAGCTATTCCAATACATTAAAGCCTAAGAGGCTACACTCATTTCTTAACTCCCCATTGCCCTTTCCCCCACTTCTCATAACCCATACTCTACTTTTCATTTCTATGGTCATATTCTCTGATAAATTCTTTGTGTTTACTGTGGGGCTTAAATTTAACCTCTTAAATCAATAACAGTCTTGGTTTTCTTTGATACCAACTTAACTTCAATAAGACCCATAAACTATGTTCCTATATTCCTCCATTCCCCCACCTTTATATAGTTCTTGTCAAAAATTACATATTTTACATTGAGTCCAAAACCACTGATTTGTCATTAGAGTTATGTATTTTATATCCTATAGGAAGTAAACAGTGGAGTTACAAATCAAAAATTATTGACTTCTATTTGTATTTGGTTGTGTTCAGAGAATGTGCTTTGAATATATTCAATTTTTTTGTTTTTTAATTTATTGAGGCTTGTTTGATGTCTTAGCATATGGTCTGTTCTGGAGAAAGATCTGTGATCACTAGAGAAAAATGTGTGTCCTGGTGATTTGGGATGTAAGGTTCTATACATGTCTGTTAAAATTCTCTATATCTCTCTCTCCTTTCTTTGTTTCTCCGTCAGTAGGGCTCCCTTTAGTATCTGAAGTAGGGCAGGTCTTTACTGGCAAAGTCTCTCAGCATTTGTTTGTCTGTGAAAAATTTAAGGTCTCCCTCAAATTTGAAGGTGAGTTTTGCTGGATAAAGTATTCTTGGTTGGAAATTTTTCTCTCTCAGAATTTTAAATATGTCATGCCACTGCCTTTGCAACTCCATGGTGGCCACTGAGTAGTCACTACTTAGTCTTATGTTGTTTCCTTTGTATGTGGTGAATTGCTTTTCTCTTGGTGCTTTCAGAACTTGCTCCTTCTCTTCAGTATTTGAGAGTCTGATCAGAATATGTCTCGGAGTTTGTTTATTTGGATTTATTCTATTTGGAGTTCGCTGGACATTTATGCTTTGTATATTTTTATTATGTAGAAGGTTTGGGCATTTTTCCCCAACCATTTCTTTGAATACTCTTCCTAGACCTTTACCCTTCTCTTCCCCTTCTGGGACACCAATGAGTCTTAAATTTGGACATTTTATTTTATCTATCGTATCCCTGAGATCATTTCAATTTTTTCGATTTTTTTCCCCATTCTTTCTTTTGTTGTTTCATTTTCTGTTCTGTGGTCCTCTAGGACAGTGAGTCTTTGTTCAACTTCCTCTAATCTTGTATTATGAGTACTCAGAGTCTTTTTAATTTGGCCAACAGTTTCTTTTATTTCCATAAGATCTTTTATTTTTTTATTTACTCTTGCAATTTCTTCCCTATGCTCTTCTAGGGTCTTCTTTATGTCCTTTATATCCTGTGCCATGTTCTTCTTCATGTCTTTTATATCCTGTGCCATGCTCTCATTCTTGAGTCCTTTGATTAATTGCACCAAGTAGTGTGTCTCTCCTGATCGTTTGATTTGGGTGTTTGGGATTGGGTTCTCCATATCGTCTGGTTTTATCAAATGCTTTAAGTTTTTCTGTTGTTTTTGGCCTCTTGACATTTGCTTTGCTTGATAGCTGTGATCTTCCAGGACCTCTGCTGAGGGAAGGCTGTGCTACGTCACAAGTGCGCGCCTTCCCTCAAGGGAAGCCCCAGGCCGCTGGGCCGTGCAGGGGCGCTCTCAGCCTGATGCAAAAATGGCTGAATGGGGTGTCTCAACCCTCCCTCTTTTCACACAGCTCCGCCTTCCCAGCTCCGGGACAACTAGCTGTGGGTGCACTCAAGGCCGCTGTCCACGGCCAATATTGTGGCGTGTGTGCAGTGCTGTGGGATGCACTCCCTGTCAGACTGAGTTTCCTGGCGTGGTTCTGGGCTGTGGGTCAGGCCCCGGGCAGGAGTGTCGCCAGCACACTGGGAGGCCGGCTGCAAGAGGCGTGGTTTCTTTCTCCTTTTGGCTCTCCCCTCTGTCCCTCTGGCCCCCGGACAATCAGCAGTGGGTGTGGGGAGAGCTATCCTCCATGCCAGACACCGAGGCTTTGGCTACAGCCAGCTCCTGCAGTGCTTCACTGCGTGGTTCTCACTGCCATATCTGCAGCTGCTCCTGGGTTTTTGTTTTTTTTTAAAAAAAGAACTAGTCCATCTCCAAATGCCAACCCACAGTTTCCCCACACCACAGCACGGCCGCGGGACTTTCAGCCAGCTTACTCACTCGTTTCAGAATGCAGACTCCCGGTTTCACCACGTGCACAGTCCCTGTGGTTTTAGCAGACCTTGTCCAGCTGGTGCATCGCTGAAAGTGGTGTTCTGGGTCACTTTCTGGTTTTTATCTAGTATTTTTCACAGAGGTGTTTTTTTTTGCCCTGTCTCACCTAGCCCCCATCTTAGGTTCTCTCTTTCTTTCATTCTTTTGATATGGATATTCCAGTTCTCCCAGCACCATTTGTTGAAGAGACTATTCTCTCCCAGTTCAGTGGACTTGGCAGCCTTGTCAAATATCCATTGGACATAGATATGAAGCTCTATTTCTGAATTCTCGGTTTGATTCCATTTGTCAGTATATCTGTCTTTATGCCAGTATCATGCTGTTTTGACCAGTGTAGCTTTGTAATATGCTCTAAGGTCAGAAAGTGTGAGTGCTCCAACTTCATTCTTCTTTTAGGCTATTCAGGATCCCTTACCCTTCCAAATAAATTTGATAATTGGCTTTTTCATTTTGGCAGAATAGGCTGTTAGAATTTTGATTGAGATTGCATTGAATCTGTAAACCAGTTTGGGTAGAATTGACATCTTAACAATATTTAATATTCCAATCTGTGAACATGGAATGTCCTTCCATTTATTTAGGTCTTCTTTCATTTCTTTTAGCAATGTTTTGTAGTTTTCTGTGTACAAGTCCTTTACATCCTTGGTTAAATTTATTCCTGGATATTTGAGTTTTTTTAGTTGCTATTGTAAAAGACAGAAGAAGCACAGCATTTGGAGCAGTTAATCAAAGAAGTACACACAAACTTCAAAGTCATGGCTCAGGACATAAAGGACATGAAAAAGACCCTAGAAGAGCATAAAGAAGAATTTGCAAGAGGAAATAAAAAAAAAAAATAGCAGATCTTATGGAAATAAAAGATAACTGTTGATCGGATTAAAATTATTCTTGAGACACATAACAGATTTATAGAGGTAGAGGAATGAATTAGTGAACTTGTGGACAGGGTGATGGATTGTGAAAGCACAAAAGAGCAAAGGTGAAAAAAATCAAAAAATTTGAAATGGAGCATAAGGAAATGATGGACAGCATGAAGCACACAAATATAAGAATCACTGGTGTTCCAGAAATAGAAGAGTAAAGGGCTAGGAAAAGTATTCGAAGACACTTGTTGGGGAAAAGTTCCTAACCCTTCTAAATGATGTAAATATGCAAACAAAGATGCCCAACAAACTCCAAATAGAATAAATCCAAATAAACCCACTCTGAGGAATATTCTGATCAGATTGTGACATGCTGAAGAGGAGAAAGTTCTGAAAACAGCAAGGGAGAAGTGATTCACCACGCACAAGGGAAACAACATAAGATTAAGTAGTGACTGCTCAGTGGGCACTGTGGAGGCAAGAAGGCAATGGTATGATGTATTTAAAATTCTGAAAGAGAAACGTTACCACCCAAGAATTCTTTATCCTGCAAAGCTCTCCTTCAGAATTGAGGAGGACCTTAAAATTTTCACAGATAAACAAGAAATACTAAAGAGAGCTCTACTGGCTGAGAATAAAAGACAGGACAGAGAGGCCTGGAGAAGGGCACAGAACTGAAGAGTATTAGTAAGGATAATTTAAAGGAAATAAAGGGAAAAAATAGATCTGACCAAAGGATAAGATGGCTGATTCAAGAACCTCTTTCACAGTAATAACATTGAATGTGAATGGATTAAACTCCCCAATTAAAAGATATAGATTGGCAGAATGGCTTAAAAAATATGAACCATCAGTATGCTGTTTACAAGAAACTGGTCTTAGACCCAGCAACACAAAGAGATTGAAAATGAAAGGATGGAAAAAAATATTTCATGCAAGCTATAGCCAAAAGAAAGCAGAGGTAGCAGTACTAATTTCAGAGAAAGTAGACGTTAAATGCAAGGATGTCATAAGAGACAAAGAAGGACACTATATACTAATAAGACAAGCAATTCCCCAGGAAGAAATAACAATCATAAATGCTTATGCATCCAATCAATGTGCTCCAAAGTACATGAGACAAACATTGGCAAAACTGAAGGAAGCAATAGATGTTTCTGCAATAATCATGGAAGACTTGAGTACAGCACTCTCTCCTATAGATAGATCAATGAGACAGAGGACCAATAAGAATATTGATAGCCTAAACAATGTGATAAACGAACAAGACTTAACAGACATATGTAGAGCATGACATCCAAAATTACCAGGATATACATTCTTCTCTAGTGATCAGGGAACTTTCTGCAGGATAGATCATATGTTAGGGCATAAAACAAGCCACAATAAATTTAAAAAGGTTGAAATTATTCAAAGCACATCCTCTGACCACAATGGAATGCAACTAGTAGTCAATAACCATCAAAGATCTAGAACACTCACAAATATCTGGAGGTTAAACAACACACTCCTAAACAATTAGTGGGCCAAAGAAGAAGTTGCAAGAGAAACTGCTGAATATCTAGAGATGATGAGAACAAGAACACAACATATCAAAACTTATGGGATGCAGCAAAGCGGTATTGAGGGGGAAATTTATAGCTCTAAATGCAGATATTAAAAAGGAAGAGAGAGCTAAAATGAAAGAACGAATAGAACAACTGAAGATGCTAGAAAATGATCAGAAGACTAATCCTAAAGCAATTAGAAGAAAAGAAAATAAAAGGATTAAAGCATAAATAAATGATACAGAGAACAAAAAAAATAGAATAAATAAAACTAAAAGTTTGTTCTTTGAGAAGATCAACAGGATTGTCTTTTGACAGACAAAGTCAAAAGGAGAGAAGACCCAAATAAACAAAATAATAATTGAGAGGGGGGACATTACTGAGGATCCTGAAGCAATTAAAAAAAAAAACTATAAGAGGGTACTATTAACAACTGTTTGCTAGCGAACTAGACAATTTAGAGGAAATAGTAATTTCTTGGAAATACACGAGCAGCCTTAGACTGACCAGAGAAGAAATAGAAGACCCCAACAAACCAATCACAAGCAAAGAGATCCAATCAGTCATCAAAAAGTTTCTCTCAAATAAAAGCCCAGGGCCAGATGGCTTCACAGGGGAATTCTACAAAACTTTCCAAAAAGGACTGACACCATTCCTACTCAAACTCTCAAGAAATTGAAGAAAATGGAAGACTACCTTCTTCATTTTATGAAGCCAACATCACTCTAATACCAAAACCAGATATAGATACTATAAAAAAGAAAAATTACAGGCCAGTCTCCCTAGTGAATATAGATGCAGAAATTCTCAGCAACATTCTTGCAAATCGAATTGAAAGACACATTAAAAAAATCATACACCATGACCAAGTGGGGTTGATCCCAGGCATGCAAGGGTGGTTAAACATAAGAAAATCAATCAATATAATACAACACATTAACAAATCAAAAGGGAAGAATCAAATAATCATCTCAATAGATGCTGAAAAAGCATTCAACAAAATTCATCATCCTTTTTTGATAAAAATACTTCAAAAGGTAGGAATTGAAGGAAATTTCCTCAATATGATCAAGGGCATATATGAAAAACCCACAGCTAGCATAGTACTCAATGGTGAGAGACTGAAAGCCTCCCCTCTAAGATGAGGAACAAGAAAAGGATGCCCACTGTCACCACTATTATTCATCATTGTGCTAGAAGTTCTTGCCAGAACAATCTGACAAGACACAGAAATAAAAGGCATCTGTACCAGTTTGTATGTACTGTGTCTCCTAGAAAAAGCCATGTTCTTTGATGCAGTCTTGTGGGGGCAGACGTATTAGTGTTGATTAAGTTGGAACATTTCGATTGCGTTGTTTTCATGGAGATTCGCCCCACCCAACTGTAGGTGATAACTCTTATTGGATAATTTCCATGGAGGTGTGGCCCCGCTCATTTAGTTTGGGCTTTGATTCGTTCACTGGAGCTCTGTAAAAGCTCATACAGAAGGAGCAAGCTTGCTACAGCCAAGAGGGACACTCTGAAGAATGCACAGAAGCTGAGAGAGTAGCTGCAGATGAGAGATAATTTAAAGATGGCCGTTGAAAGCAGACTCTTGCTCCAGAGAAGCTAAGAGAGGACAAATGCCCCAAGAGCAACTGAGAGTGACATTTTTGAGGAACTGCAGCCTAGAGAGGAATGTCCTGGGAGAAAGCCATTTTGAAACCAGAACTTGGAGCAGACACCAGCCATGTGCCTTCCCAGCTAACAGAGGTTTTCCGGACACCATTGGCCATCCTCCAGTGAAGGTACCCAATTGCTGATGTGTTACCTTAGACACTTTATGGCCTTAAGACTGTAACTGTGTAACCAAATAAACCCCTTTTATAAAAGCCAATCTGTCTCTGTTGTGTTACATTCTGGCAGCATTAGCAATCTATAACAGCATCCAAATTGGAAAGGAAGAAGTAAAACTGTCATTATTTGCTGATGATATGATCTTATATTTGGAAAACCCTGAGAAATCGACAACACAGCTACTTAAGCTAATAAACAAATTCAGTCAAGTGTCAGGATACAAGATTAGTGCACATAAGTCAGTTATGTTCCTATACACTAGAAATTACCTAAGTGAAGAGACACTCAAGAAAAATATTCCATTCACAATAACAGCTAAAAAAATCAAGTACCCAGAAATAAACTTAACCAAGGATGTTAAAGACCTCTACACAGAAAATTAGCTAACTTTACTAAAAGAAATAAAAGGGGACCTAAGGAGATGGAAAAATATTCCGTGTTCATGGATAGGAATGGTAAATGTCAAGATGTCAATCCCACCCAAACTGATCTACAGATTTAATGCAATTCCAATCAAAATTTCTACCACGTACTTTGCAGACTTGGAAAAGCTAGTTATCAAATTTATTTGGCAGGGAAAGGGGCCTCGAATTGCTGAAAACATTCTAAAAAAGAAAAATGAAGTGGGAAGACTTAAAATTCCTGACTTTGAAGCCTACTATAAAGCCACAGTAGTCAAAACAGCTGTATTGGCACAAAGATAGACATATTGATCAGTGGAATCAAATTGAGAATTCGGAAATAGACTCCCATATCTATGGTTGACTAATTTTTGGTAAGTCCCCCAAATCCACTGAACTGGGACAGAGCAATCTCTTCAACAAATGGGGCTGGGAGAACTGGATATCCATATCCAAAAGAATGAAAGAGGACCCCTACCTCATACCCTATACAAAAATTTATTCAAAGTGGATTAATGACCTCAATATAAGAGACAGTACCATAAAACTCCTAGAAGGTAATGTAGGGAAACATTTTTAAGACCTAATAATAGGAGGTTGCTTCTTAGACCTTACACCCAAAGCACAAGCAATGAAAGAAACAGAAAAATAAATGGGAACTCTTCAAAAGCTTCTGTAGCTCAAAGGAATTTGTCAAAAAGGTGAAGAGGTTGCCAATGCAATGGGAGAAAATATTTGGAAACCGTGTTCCTGATAAAAGACTGATATCTTTCATATATACGGAAATCCTACAACTCGATGACAATAGTACAAGCAGCCCAATTGTAAAATGGGTAAAAGATATGAAAAGGCATTTTTTTTTCTGAAGGGGAAATACAAATGGCTAAAAAACACATGAAAAAATGTTCATCTTTACTAACTTTTAGGGAGATGCAAATCAAGACCACAACGAGATGTCATCTCACACCAATAAGAATGGCTGCCGTTCAACAAACTGGAAACTACAAATGCTGTAAAGGATATGGAGAAATTGAAACTCTTATTCATTGCTGGTGGGACTGTATAATGATACAGCCACTCTGGAAGACAGTTTGTCGGTTTCTCAAAAAGCTAGATACTGAGTTACCCTACTATCCAGCAATTTCACTTTTCGATATATACCCAGAAAATCTGCAAGCCGTGACATGAACTGATATTTGCACACCGATGTTCATAGTGGCATTGTTCACAATTTCACAATTGCGAAGAGATGGAAACAATCCAAATGCCTTCAACAGATGAGTGAATAAACAAAATGTGGTGTATACATACGATGGAATACCATGCAACAGTAAGAAGGAACAAGGTTGTGAAACATATGGCAACATGGATGAACCTTGAAGACATAATGCTTAGTGAAAGAAGCCAGACACAAAAGGAGAGATGTTATATGTAACCATAATATGGACTCCATGAAAAATGGGAAATAAGTGTCTTATAATATAGATTATAGGTACCTAGAGATAGAAGCTAGTGATATTGGAATGATAATCTAATATGTACAGATATGATAATGAGGGTGAACTTAATGGTATGGGAATGGTCAGGTGTGACTGTGGTTCGTTAATGGGGTTATAAGTATCAGTGATGCACTGAAGGTGAAAATATCCAAAAATTATTATTTAAATGCATGCAACCCACAGAGTAGCACCACAAACCTAAATAAGCGTTAGCGTGATATACTTATAAGGCATAACACTGGTGCAGAGGGTTAACAACAGAGTGATACAAAAAACTTCCCATTACATATTAAAGGCTATATTTAATAGGAATATCTTACCAACACTAAACTATTGCTAGGGATGAATAATTAGCCCCTGATAAGAGCTCTCATATGTATTATTTTATGATAAATGCTTAAAGTTTTGAGTGATGATTGTACAACTGAGTGAAGACAATTAAGAAATTGACCATTTTATCTTGGGATAGAATATATATTATGTGAAATTAGGAACCCACTACTTAATAAATCAAGCCCTCAACGTAAGTATTCCTCTTGTGAAATTTAGAGTTGTAAATGAGAAGCTGACCTCTCCTATAATTATGCCTGAGAGGACACCTCCAGGGAACCTCTTTTGTTGCTTAGATGTGGCCTTTCTCTCTCTAAGCCCAAGTCCCAGCAAGTAAATTCATTAACCTTCTCCCTATGAGGGACATGACTCCCAAGGGAATAAATCTCCCTGGCCACATGGGACATGACTCCCAGGAATGAGCCTGGCCCTGGCAATGAGGGATTGAAAATGCCTACTTGACCAAAAGGGGGAAAAAAGAAAGGTAACAGGCTGACATCATAGAGGCTGAGAGATCCCAAATAAAGTTGAGAGGCTATCCTGGAAGTTTCTCTTATGTAAGCTCCAGCTAGACATCCTAAATGCCCACAGTATTCCAGGCCCTGACCAAGAGTAGTCCCCAAATACCTGTGTCCATATCTGAGATTCTATAAAAGATACACTCACTAAGTTTTAACTCTCAGAAACTTAAATCCACCTGAGTGTTCCTATGTCAGACAAACCCTGAAACCCAGAAGCAACAGCCTTTTTAAGAACAATGGTCAGATGCAGCCCCCTTCCCTATACTGTTGACACCCCCTTTCAATGTGAACAAGTTAGGGTGCTCACTGCATAGACATCCCTGATGATGGAGAAAGATTAAGTGAGGGAAGGGGTTAGCAACAAACAAGATAAGATTTAACTAAGGTCTATAAATACTGTAACTTTATATAAATGTATATATATTTTTAGATGCTGGAGTGTTGGAATAGGTGAAAGGAGGTAAATGACACTGTGGAACTATAACGTATAATATCCCTTGAAATTTGCTCTGTAGCTACTCATTGAATTGTTCTTTGAAAGTCTTCATCTTTCTATATATATATCCTATTATTACATAATAAGGAAAGAACTGAAACTGGAACTGTAACCCATAAGAATTTTTGAAATGACCTATATAGCTGCTTGTTGGGCTGTACATCAAAAATTAACACCTTTCTGTATGTATATTATATTTTACAATCATGGAAATAGCTGAAGTTGTGGAACTGTGACCTATGACATTCTTTGAAATTTGCTTTCTAACTACTTGTTAAATTGTATTTTGAAAGTTATCACTGTTATGTGTATATTTTAAAGTTTGCAATTAAAACAGCTGGAAACAAAAATAAAAACAAAAAGTCAAAGCCTTTTAGGGCCAAACTGATTTGTGTTTGATCCCTGTCTTTGCTACTGTCAGGGATATGACAGTGAACAGGTTACTTGACTCCTCTCAGCTTCAGTTTTCTCAACTTGAAATTGGAATACAGTGGGGTTGTTGTAAGTAGGTGAATTCATAAATATATGAAGAGTTTTGTTTCTGAGGTATAGTTCCCATTTATTGAGCACTGTTATTAGAAGAGATTTTAAACATTGTATGGTTCAATCTGCTAGCTTTTTGTAATCAAGGAACTTTAGTACTAGAAGGTTAAGTAACTTGCCCAGTGTCACACAGTAAGATTGGGTCTTTTGCCCCAGCTTAGTGCTCTTCTCATTTCACTTCAAGGCCTTTCTTTTCTTTTACTTTACCTATCTCTGTTGTCAAAGCCATCCTAGCCACAAAAGATAAGAAAATAATAAAGTTAGTAAGGAATTCATTGAGGAAGTACTCATCACATTTTTGCATGGCAGCTATTATTTAATAATTTTCTACACCATTTTCCTTCTGGATTTTGCTTTTTCCTCCAGATTTCTAGCAACTACACTTTCTGTACTTGAGTTATTGTATTTGTGTGGAGAGAAAGAACACTGTTTTTGCCCACTTACTCTGTGCCCTTCCCTGGGCTTGGTGTGTCACATTTTTTTTTTCATTTATCCTCTCCATAAAAACTATGAGGTAGACATTACTCTGTTTTAAAGATGAAGAAACTGAGGTTCTGACAGGGTAAGTAATTTGCCTAAGGTCATATAGCTAGTCAGTGGGCAGTGCTAGGATTTAAATACACATATTCCAATTTTTAATTTTTGTCACTGATTATAAAGGCTGATGATTTTATATTATAAACTGACCTATGTTATGCCCAGACTTTTAAGCATCTCTTTAAGTTTTTTGTATACATTTCCTAATGTAATGTATACATTGAAAAGTATGCAATACTTGATCTATGTTATTTAATCCAAGTCTTTGTTCTCCTGGGGCCAATTTTTACCTGTCTATTTGGGGGTGAGTATTTTGGCATTCAGGCACCACATAGTTGCTGGAACATGAAGAGCAGTTGCTAACTGCATTCTTTTATTTGGTAGATATTTTGAGTCTTGGAGGTTGAAGTTTACATAATATTATTAGCATTCTTGCCTGTGACTTGATACTGAACATCATGATAAACTAATTAGTGATTTGTTAGAAATAGAATAGAACTCTTGGAGGAAAGAAGGTATTTGTTACATAATCCTTATGATCTTAATTCAGATCCTGGTCATGATTCCTAGATACAGGCTCATGTATCTGTATAAAAACCTGGCCAAAAGGAAATTCCTGGTAAAATATGCCCTCATATCAGACCGAAAATAGAATTATTTAAACACGTCATTAAAATGTGCATCATGCATTGAAATTTTTATATACATGAGATTTAAGCTAACTCGTATAACCATTTCTCATATCTTACCTGGCACGATTGTGATGTGATCACGTGCTTTCGGTTGTGCTACTATTTCATAACTTTTTCAGGCAACCATAGCTGGTTAGAGCTGATGTATAGGAAAATGTTAATAATATCAAAAGTCAAGGTCATGATCTGGTTAAGACTAGAGCAAATCGGGCCAAAGGGTAAAGGTTGAAACTGACTGTGTTCAAATTTCAACTTCCATGTGAGACCAAGGGAAGAGATGTGTATCTGGTGCAGGATCTATATTTTCTAAACAGTATAACTTCTACAGTCAGTTTGTTCAAACACTACAATTACATAGAACTTTGAATAGGAAGTGAGCTGTGGTAGGTCTATATAGATTAGAATGAAATAGCAACACGTCCTAAAGTAATTTGGGTGGAGAATAGAAACATATATTTGGGGCCACCCTGAAGAGCTGGGGGAGGATGCAGAGGTGTTGGACTTCCTCACTTGGATTGTTGCTGATGTTCTGACAAACATTGGGGACTGACAACTTGATGTGCTGAGCTCTCTGTCTTGGGGCTGGCCCCTGTGAAGCTGGTTGCTGCAAGGAGAGGCTAAACTTGCTTGTAATTGTGCCTAAGAGTCTCCCCTTGAGTGCCTCTTTGTTGCTCAGATGTGGCCCTCTCTCTCTAACTAAGCCACCTCGGCAGGTGATCTCACTGCCCTACCCCCTACCTGGGACCTGACTAAATCTCCTTGGCAACGCAGGATATAACTCCCGGGGATGAATCTGGACCCGGCCTTGTGGGATTGAGAACATCTTCTGGACCAAAAGGGGGATGTGAATTACAATGAAATAAAGCTTCAGTGGCTGAGAGATTTCAAATGGAGTCGAGAGGTCACTCTGGTGGACATTCTTAACGCACTATGTAGATAACACTTTTTAGGTTTTAATATATTGGAATAGCTAGAAGTAAATGCCTGAAACTACCAAACTCCAACCCAGTAGCCTTGACTCTTGAAGACGATTGTATAACAATGAGCTTACAAGGGGTGACAGTGTGATTGTGAAAACCCTGTGGATCGCACTCCCTTTATCCAGTGTATGGATGGATGAGTAGAAAAATGGGGACAAAACCTAAATGAAAAATAGGGTGGGATGGGGGGGATGATTTGGGTGTTCTTTTTTTATTTTTATTTTTTACTCTGATTCTGATTCTTTCTGGTGTAAGGAAAATGTTCAAAAATAGATTGGGGTGATGAATGCACAACTATAAGATGGTACTATGAACAGTTGATTGTACACCATGGATGATTGTATGATATGTGAATATATCTCAATAAAACTGAATTAAAAAAAAAAAAGTCAAGGTCATGAGTTTTGGTTTCTTTTTGGATAGTTAACTGTTTTCTTGTACTGTTACCACAGACTTCATCAGCAGTCTCATCAGATGTATGCTGTTAGTTACAATGAAAATCTTATTGATTAATTTTGATCTTCTATTTCTGAAGACCTTGATGAAGAAGGTTGTTTTAATCATATCAAGGGACTACCAGTACTAGAAGAAATGTAACTCATGTCCATTACCAAAGACTAATGGTGAATCTGTAACAGTGAAGGACAAAATTATTTAAGAAAAATGATGGAATTCCTAGCAATGGAATTTTTGATGACCGAAGGCTGATAGTGGAAGAAAATTTGTAAGTAACTACAAGTTACAACTAGGGATGTTCTTAGAATTGAGGCAGTCTTCTGTATTAAATTTTTAGTGGTAGTAACAGAGTTTTAGGATTGTAGTAAATCTCTTGAGTAGACAAGAAAACTAAATTCAAGGTATTTATTCAAGGTCACCCAGGGAATATTGATAGAATTAAGATTAGAACTCAGATTTCATGATTTTAGTCCATATCATTTCTGGGAGTTATGTTGTGGAAAATGTAAAAATGAGCAAGACTTGTTTTGTTGTTATAAATGAAATAAACTAATTCATTAAGCAAACAGAGGAACTCAAACTATATATAGGTAACTCTTTGCTAGGTATCAGGGCCGTAAAAATGACCAAACCTTTTTTTCATTTAATTAATTAATTCATTCATTCAACAAATATTTGTTGTTTGCTTTCAGTGTGCCATGCTCTGTTCTAGTCTTAAGGGATATAGGCAATGAACAAAATAAACAAAGTTTCTATGCCAGTGAAGCTAACATTCACGTGGAAAAACAAACAAAAAATACATAAATATATACTATGTTAGATGATTGCTGTGATGAAAAATAAAGCAGAGTAAGAGGGATGGAGGGTAACAGAATAGGGATAGGGCATTGCTGTTTTCTGGGATTATCAAGGAAGTCTTTTCTGATGAGGTGGTACTTGAACAGAGTACTAAAAGAAGTTTTCTAGATTGAGACAAGAGCCAAGTGTGGAGTTCACATTTCTGTTAGACAAACTGTGGTACTTTGGCTGTGTTGGAGGGGAAAAGGTAAATGAGGGGTCTTACCACCTCGTCATTCAGGAAGATGGAAGTGCAGGGTCATTGTTATTGGGAGTACATGGAGCTCTGTGGGCTCTCCCTGGAGTCCTCCAATGACCTGATAATAGAAGGATTCAGTGACAACACAGATGGAGGATCCATTTATTAAGCCTGGCATGGGAGGTCAGGAAAGCCCTCACCAAGGAATTGATATTTTTATCTGGGATAAGAAGAAGGAGTTTACCAGAAAGATCACTGAGGTGGCCTTAAGGGACTATAGCCTAGGAGAAGTTAAGATATGAAACTAATTTGGGAAGTAATTAGTGAATAGTGCGCATTTAAAAATCAAGCCAATGGTATTATCTAGGGAAAGCATGTTGAGTGGGGACAAAAGAAATTCTAGGATGAAGCCCTTAGGGAATGATTATCTTAAGGGAGCATGCAGGGAAGGGAGCCAAGCAGACAGAAGAGAGGAGAAAGAAGAAAAAATAACTTGAAAGAAGAAAAGGGAGAGAGTTTGAGAAGAGGGGTGGTTAGTAGTGGCAAATGCTAGAGTGGTCAGTTATGTTGAGGTGGGGAAGGTAAGGTTGTGCTACACCTGAGCTGTGCAGTAAGGTAGACACTGTTGTGGATCAAAAGTGAGTCCTTGCATGATGCATACCACAGTCAATTAATTGACAGCGCGATTTTGAGAAGAGAAAGAGTGTTCAGCAAAGGGTAGTCTCTCAAAAGACAGGGGGGCAGTCCCAAATCTGTCTACTCAAACTGGAAAGGTAAGGGATATTTATTGGATTAAACAAAGGGAGGTGGGGATAGGGATGTTAGGGCTATTGGCACATTGGGATTGACTAGTGTATGTTAAAATTTAGAATTGCAAGTTGGCTATTATTGGCTGTATCTGTATTTAAATTAGGGATTTCAAGTTGGTTATTATCATTGGCTGATGGGTTCTGTTATTTTGAGGAGTAGACCTGTGATGTTGCTGCAATTTTGTAACGGTTGGACCTCTTGCTTTCTTTCAGGCCTGGTATTCCTCTTTCCTGTTGTCCATGCTCACTTTGATTTCAGTCTCAGGGTATTTTATGTTCCAGGGTCAGGTTCAGGCTTCTTTCCGTGTATGCTTTCACCATTAAAGAAATAAGGCCTCTGGGTTACAGCATAGTGAGTTACAACAGTTACAGATATTTGCTTCTGGCTACATTGTAATATATCTGAAAGTTAGAAAATATTTAGATAATGATTCAGTAACTATAATTTTATCTGTTGGTGCTCTGTTACAACATTAGCCACATATGACCACTTTAAATTTAAATTTTTTAATAAAATTAAAAATTCATTCTTCAGTCTCACTAGCCACATTTTAAGAATTCAGTAGTCACATGTGACTAGTAGCTACCCAATTAGCTCAGATATAGGATATTTCTGTCATCGCAGAAAATTCTGTGTGACAGCTGTGTAGTAGACCATTATAATATTGGGGTAAAGTTAAATAACAATTGAATTTTTAAAATGTATGATAGCAATACAGAAAATACTATGAAATATCTAGTTATGCACTGTCAAAGAACTGATATTAGAAAGTCAGAGCTGGGGAAAGATAACTCCAGCTTGAATTTGGGTAGCAGAATTGGCAATTTGCCAATTCATGGTCAGGGGGCTTTAGTGCTATTGAACAAGGAAGTAAAAGGAAAATAGGAAGAAAATTGTAGCTCACTTTGAGTAATCAGTTTTACCATGCTAGAGAATTTAGTTAAGTGGAATTTGGAGATGTGAGACTATCTCATAGGAGATCAAAATATTTCTGTGGAATGAATAAGTAAGTGTTGAAGATTTTCAATATCAGGGTTTGAGGCTTATTTTCTTAAGAATGGGTGCTAGCAAATGTTTTTGAGTAGTGGAGCAATATGGCCAAAGTGATAGTTTAGGAAATTTACATTTAGGTTAGTAAATTAATTACTCCCTTTTCAGTTCATTCTTAGTGTTTGCTATTTGTTTTACTACTAAATAATTCCACCTTCTGTTTACATAATGTTTTTTAAAATAATCTGTAAGGTACATTCATATACACTATTATTAAACCTGATGACAGTCCTGGAAAGTTGTAAGGTTTACTAATTATGTATTCACAGAGAAGAAAAATAAGTCAGAGAAGTTAAGTGATTTGCTAAAGAAAGACTAGCTTGAAGAATGAGTATTATTTGGGTAGGCTGGAGATAGCCAACTTATCTCAACGTCAAATAAATTACTATACAATACACACTGCTGTCTGCAATTTATGGTGATATTCTTGGTGCTTTTATCATTTTTTAATTCTAATACCCAGCCTGTAAATGAGTGAGTAGGGAGAAACTGAATGGGGACACCTATTGAAAGGGGAATGCAAAAAGTTGAGAAATGAGGTGATTTGGGCTGACCCACATGGTATTAATGGAAACTGAAAGAAAGGACTAGATGTGAGATAGACATTGCAGAGATAAAAATCATCAGAATTTAATGGCTAATTAAATATTGGGGAAGAGGAGAGGTCTCTGACTCAAGGGTTTGGGTCTGAGTGATTGAACGAGTAAAAGATTGAAAGAGTTATTGAAAGAAAGACGGTACCCTTGAAAGAATTAGGAAAATTGGTGTGGAAGCTGGTTTCTGAGGAAAGCGCATGAATTCTATTTTTGATGTAAAGATGCTTTCTAACGTAAACTAAGAGCCCTTCCTTTGTTAACAAAATTTTAAAGCCAGCAGTTAATTTGCAATAATGTCTGAACAAACATTCATACATGTTTTGGAATAAAGTTTTAGAGACAGTTTAGCTTTGAAGAAGGAAACTTGGAAGTTATCTGAATAAAGGTAATAAATGAGCTTTGACTATAAATGGACTCTGCAGGAAAAGAGCAGGTGAAGAAAGAACAACAAATGGTTTAGGGCTGACACTGATTATGGCATTGAGTTATTGAATGAAAGGACAAAGTGGAGGCAGAAAAAAGGAGAGATAGAGCAGTGCAGTATTTTAGAAACCAAGGGAGAAGAGGGCTTGTGTGATGAAAGGGCTGATAGAGTTTAAATACATGCAGGAGAGATAAGAACTGTGAAAAGGACCCTAGAACATGTCAGTGAGGACTTCACAGGTTGGCAGACTGTCTTAAATTTCCTGAAGTCGCAAACTTTTTTTTTTTAAGGATTTAGTTTCCAGTGTAAAAGTACTATTGCTTATTTAAATTTTTTTTTTATCTTTTGCTTCTTTACTTCTTGAAAGATTATTGTACCAGTTAATTCACTTGATAAACTGAGGGTGCTCGCTACATTCAGGTTCCAGTATTCGAGATTAAAATCACTGCTGAGAAAATTTGTTTTTTCTTTTAGATCTTGTCATATTCAGAAGTTGCTGAAGTTCGAGAGACAGTGAGTAATGTATGGTGCTATGTTTGAAATGTTACGCTTTTTAATTTTTTTAGGATTCTGTCAAGGTTCTTAAAATATACTTTCCACTGTTTTTAATCATAGATGATTAGGCAATTGTAAGAAGTAGCTGATGTGGTTGAAAGTCAGTCTTAAAAATTATGATTTATTTTTTCCAAAATGTAAATAGGACTAATATTTTTTTATTATCAAAATATACATACCAGTGTAGCATATTTAAACAATACAGAAAAATGTAATAAGTAAAATTCTATGTCCTAAAGGTAACCACTGTTAATATTTTGGTGGCATCTTTCCTAAGTTAGTTTGTATGTATGTTTTACATATGAAATTTTATATGTGGGGTCATATTACACAAACTGTATTCTAATCCACTTTAAAAGGACAATAGATAGTGGATGTTGTTCTGTCAGTGGGGAAAAAAACCTGTAATGACTGCAAGGTATCTCATTGCATGGATATATTATTATTAATTTAATACCCTGTTGAACATTTTGGATTATCACTTTAGTGTACATTCCTAAAAGTGGAATTGTTGCATCAAAAGTATGTTTAGGTTACTTTAAAATAGCCACCTGGCAGAACAGATTATATCCTCTATCTGATAATGAAGAGCTGTCTCTCTCCCAAGAATATTACCTTAAAATCTCTCTCGTAAAACTCAGGGGTAAAATGTGCACATTCGTTTTTTTCAGATGATTGCAGGAATATGAAAAAATTAAACTGAGTGTAGAATAATAACTTCTGTTGCAAGAACAAATCTCGGCTGCATTATATATCCCTTGCTGCAGTTCTTTATTCTAAGAAAGAGGCAAAGATAACACTAAATAGAGCACTCTTGAGATGTTTTGTATAATCCTTCATCCTCATTGTGGTTTTCGGGAGCCAACTTCAGGAGAATTGCTATGTTGTTCTATGAGAGCACCTTTATTGGGGAAGAGAAGTCTGTCACCTGCTGCATCAATACTTAATAAACCTTTTGTGTTTTGACTTAAGCTCATCAGATGGCTTAAGTCAAGTCCTATGGATGTTAAAAAGGACATGCTATGCTAAATGCAATGGAATTAAAACTCCTGATCACATGGGTTTATTTCTGTGTTGTAGGATGTTCATCCTGGTTTGCCCATGATGGAGGGTTTTCCCAGGAAAACACGGAGTGTTAATGAACTTCTACCCATTCTTTTACATTTCTTAAAGATTGTGTTTTATGCTAATTATGGATGGGATGGCAAATATTTAGAAGTATATCACAATAAAATCACATTTTTTGGTTAAAGCTTTTTTTCTGAGATCTGTAGACTGAACTAAGTAAAGATTTAGATGATGGCTATAAATATTTCATGCTTTTAATTAATGTGTTTTGATAGTGTACTAATTAATAATTGAAAGAAAAATTCCTGGTATATTATTATTTTATTATTTTCATGTGAAACCTTCTGCCAAAATAGAGGATTTATTTACATAAGAAATTAGTGAGACGATTATGTGGATTGTCTGAAGGATAATGGCAGATATAAGTTATTCAAACAGAGAAAATGTTTCTGTCATGTCTTAATTGTCTTTTTCTGAACAAGGTGAAAAGTTCCTGGATTATGTGAGATTTTGGAAGTATTTTGGTTCTTCAACAAAAGCCAAGAAAAGTGGCTAGCTTTTTATTCTTTTTAATAATATCTCACAAGATACTTGTATGGAGTTTTTCACATCAGTGATTTCACATTGTCTTTATCCATGTTATACATGGATACCACACAAATTAGATCTGGGTCCAAAAAAGCCATAAGAATGAGAAGTTAGTGTACAGTTTAACCATATGCAGAAGACTTTAGAGACATTAAGTTACTTGGTAAAATTGATATCTAATCCTCAGTGACTTATATCCCATTTCCTGTTAGCATCACTTGCAAGTAACTCTGAGAGGATGATTTCACATGCATTCCAATTTAATACCTTTTTATACACATTCTTCTAGGAAAGGTTTCTGAAGCCATAGGCTATTTTTCGTTATTTTTTTAGCTTTGCTTTGGAATGTTTCAACTTGATTCTTACTTCTGTTATTTCATTTTAACATATGTTTTTCTGGTTTGGCATTTTTCATTTCCTGAGATTAAGCCACTGAGTAATTACCCAAACTCTCATATATGTTATAAACTATATTATTCTCTTACCAATCTTTACCTTTCTCTAAACTACAGGTCTATAGATTCAACTGCTTACTTGACATTTCCACTGGGATGTCTAACATGCATTTCAAACTTCGTCTATCCCAAACTGAGCTCCTAATATTCTCCTGGAAACTAGCTCCTCTGTCTTTTCCATCTTAGAAAATGGCAATTCCATCCTTCCAGGTGCTTATACGCAACACTTCACATCATCATGACTCCTCTCTTTCTCTTTTATCCTACGTTAGATCCATCTGGAAATCCTGTTGACTCCACCTTCAAAATATATTCAGAATTTGACTATTTCTCATCACCTTCATAGCTATCAGCATGGTCCAAGTATCCTTCATCTCTCCCTTAGATGATTGCAGAAACCTCCTAACTGGTCTCGTTGATTCTACCCTTGCCTCTCTAGTCTTTTCTCAACATAGCAACCAGAATGATCCTGTTAAAACAATCATATGATGTCATTCCTTTTCTCAAAACCCTTCAGTGTCTCTCCATCTCATTCAGAATGAAACAAAGGTCTTGACCAGGTCCTTCAAGGGCCTGTACAATCTGGTACTCATTTACCTCTTTGACCTTATCTCCTGCTACTCTCCTACTTGCTTATTGTATTCTAGCCACATGGGCCTTCTTACTATTTTCCGAATATTATAGATTTGCTCCCATCCTAGGCCTCTACCCTTGTTCCTCCCTCTGTCTGGAATATACTTCCCCTATATATCCTTATGGGACGTTCCCTGATTTTATTCAGTCAAATCCTTAGTGAATCCTTCTTAGGCCACCCTAACTAAAATTTTAACTCCCTCTTCCTTAACATTTTATTTGCTCCCATTATTTGATTATTTTTTTCCTTAGCATTTCAACTATATAATACATCATGAAGTTTTATGTATCTATTATGTTATTCATCTTTCCCACTAAAATATACGTTCCATTATGGCAGAATTTTTGTCTGTTTTGTTCACTGTTTTATCCCTTGGTGCCTAAAATGATACGTGGCTATAGTATTTACTTAATAAATGTTTGTTGGATGGATGGTAGGACTAGGCAGTGCTTATTTTGGTTATTCTTCAGTGCCTCAATCTGGAAAAAAATAGGATTAATCAAGTGGAATCAGATTTATATGACGTAAACATGCTTGAGTGTATAATGTTAAGATAGGCATAGTTGAAGGTTTTTGAAACAAATATTCAGGAGTTTCTATGTATACTAGGGATTATTTTCTGAGAGTAATCAGGGAAGGAGTACAGCTACACAAGAGTTAATATAGTGCTGTTAATTGATGAAACTTGAGAATATAATAGAACTTTACAACAGAAGTGAGCTTAATCTTTTATTCCAAATGGGAGACCAACTTAAAAACCTTCAAATTTGACTGGCCCTATTAAATTAAATACTCCTACCTATGAATATAGGTGGTTAGGATCATTGCTTTCCTTTAGGAAGTTATTGGTAGATCCAAGGAAACTAGTAATTATTTATATTAGGAGGAGAAGATTTTAGATGTCTGGGAAGCATTTGTAAAGTTTTCCACAACTGTCTGCTAGCTTCTGTAGAAGGGGCACTTCCCAAATCTGGGTTTGTCATTTGGTGCAGCCAGTAGAAGTCATACTGAACAAGGCTGAGAAGAAAAGAAGGTTTATTTATGCCAGCGGGAGGACAGGAGACGCTTTCCCAAATCAGCCTCTCCCAAGTGTTTGTTCAATTGGTTTTTATACCCATTGGACAAAGAGAGTTAATTAACTTAGTTAACATGTAACAGGAGAATTTTAGCAGTTTATTCTACTTTTTCCCCAGGATTTATGCTGGGAAAGGCGCCTCTTAGTCTAGGGAGATAGGTGAAAGGCTTACTTACATCTGGGAGGGTTGGGGCAGTCTCTCCAAAGTGATTCTTTAATTGGCTAAACCCATTAGAGACAAAGAGAGTTATTCATTTTAGCTAACATGTAACAGAGGTTTGGAGAATTTCAGTAGTTCATCCTATTTTCTTCAGGATTTATATCCCGTGATGACTAGAAAGGTGCCTTCCAGTCTAGGGAGATAGACAAAGCATCATGGCGGTTAGGGGCAATAGATTAAAGCTTATTTAGGTTTAGGTGCAAACTTTACATTTACATATTGCTGCAGACTTTACATTTACATCTTTCCTTTGTGAGACTAAAAGTTTTTACCCCTTCTTACTTCCCATTTTAAGTTTACATTTAAAAGCTGCTTTAAGGTTACATTTTAAGGCTACTTTACAACAGTTTTAAGATTGTATTTAAAAAGTCACTGTTACACTTCCTAACTTCTTTCAGTTTTCCAGTACTGTATTAGTTATTTACTGCTGCATAACAAATTATCCCAAAACTTAGTGGCTTAAAACAACAATCATTTATTAATTCATGGATTCTATGATTCAAGAATCCAGGAGCAGCTTAGCTAGGCCTCTCTGGCTCAAGGTCTCTCATGTGATTATAGTCAAGCTGTTGGGGGTAGAAGGGGCTGTGAAAACCTCATCTGAAAGCTCAACTGGGTGAACAGGGAGAGCCAGGAGATCCTCTTCCAAGGGCTCATACATGATTGTTGGCAGACCTTACTTCCTTGCCTAATGGGCCTTTCTACAAGGCTTCCTTATGACATGACAGCTGCCTTTCCCTAGGGTAAGCTATCCAAGAGAGTGAGAGACTGCACTCAAGATGGAAGTCACAAAGTAATCTCAGAAGTGACTTCCCATCACTTCTACCATACTCTGTTAATTAGCAGTGATTCAGTAAATCCACCCCATTCTCAAGGAGAAGGGATTACATTGAGGGCATGAATACCAGGAAGAGGGGATCAATGAGGGTTATGTTAGAGACTGCCTACCACAATGCTTTAATCTTTTCCTTCAGACTTGCTAGTTGTGATAACATGGCTATTGGTAATAAGGTCTTGGGCACAATTAGTTCATTGTCACCAAAGCTACATTTTTAGTTTGTGAAACTGAAGTCACTTTACAGAAGAATGGAGGCAACCACAGAAAAATGAATAAAGCAAATTCCTTTAAAGATATTTGAACATAATTTGAAATGTTGTGAAATAGCCATCACTTTAGGGAAATAACAAGTCCAAGGGCTTTTTCCAAGGAGACACAGGCATAAGCCCAAAGCAAACAAATGTTCTGTGACTTATTTAAAATTATTTACCCTTTTTAGTTACAGCAATTAAGATTCCCCCACTATCTTTAAGTAAGACCATGTTATGATGTAATCAGTGCAACTTTGTTGTTGTTACTTTAGTGTTATGTTACTATACTTGGCATTTGAAAGTGAAGGAGAGCTAAGCACTGTTTTCCTACCAAGAGAGACAAAAACACTTGTCCGAAGGCAATGTCTAGAGTAATGTTGTATGTTAAAATAGTTGCTAGACAAAAGGTCAGTAGTCTTTTTCCTGTTTCTTTCAGTTGATTCCAAGTTCTTCATTCAAAAATTGGGTCTTTTCACTTCCTAAAGAACAGTAGCTTCAGATGTGCCTGATTTTCCTAAGAAAATTTTTTCTGACTTAATAAAATTTATGTTTCCAATCAATAGCCTCTTTGTTTTGTTTTTTTTCTTTCTTGTTTTTTTTTTTTTTTGCCATTTGAAAACAACTTTGTTCTACTTTGTTGACGTCTTTGTAGAAGCGCTTTGCACAATGCTTGGCACAGAAAAAGTACTCTGTAAATGTTAGTTCCTTTCTTTTTGTAGAAGAAACAGACTAAATCTCTAATAAGTGCTTTCATGGCATGCAAAATTAATATTTAATAGTGCATGAGTTGTTTTATATTTATAAGCCACTTAAATTTAAGGAATAAATAAACTTTTTGCTATAGCTTATGTTTCTAAATAATTTTTACCACTCCTAACCCATACTTTTAAAATATAATTGAAAGTTTTTTACTTGAGTAATTTTCAAAACAAAATACTTGGTTAATTCCATTCTTCTCTTTACCAAAATTTAAAAAAAAAAATTGATAATGCCTAAACCAGGATCTTTATTTTTGATAGGAAAGGGAAATTCTAAGTTAATGATTATTAGGATTGATGTGCATGTGCGTTCTACTTATAAACTAATGCTATTTTCCTTGTCCTTTTGTTTCACTGCTGCTTCCATCCTGATGCATTTTGCTTCTCCCTGGTTTGGACTGTGTGTGTTTGCTGCTCAATTACCCTGCATATTAAAGCTTCTTGGTGATAGTAAAGATGTCCTTGGGTCATCAAGTAAGTAGCTGAAGTTCAAATGGCATGTTTGGTGACATGATAATATTTTGACATGTACTTACGGAAGGCAAATGGTATTTCTATTTTGATTTATTATGTCTTCTAATTTTCTTTCCAGGCATTGCAAATGCAAAGTAAATAATATAGATGGTCATTCGGTGCCCATCTGTTCTCAGTCTCCTTCTGAACTTCATAGACAGTGTTTGTATAGTTATATCTTGATTATCTACAGATGTGTTACTTAGCCAAATATTTAACTAGTAATCTAGCACCTCTTATTATAGTATTCCTTTTTAATCATCGAAGGGTGTAGATCAGACTACTTTGAGGCTAGAGATAGTACAAGGAATTCACTGCCATATGGAAATGAGGAATAATATTTTATTTTGTCACAGTTTTTATAGAATAGATAATCTGGTTATGAATTTTTTAAAATACTTTTAGGGGTTTCATAAGTGAAACATGTTTCATCTTAGGGATTTAGAAGATGTACCTTTTAAAGTTGCATCCAGTTTACCTCAGCAAATTTTCCTGAGATTTCTGTTTCTTATATAACCAGACACTGTGCTAACTCTGGAGATACACAATGCATTAAACACATGCCCTCATCTTTATAGGCTGACTGAGGACTTAGACCCATGAACAGATAATTTCAAAGCATTATGGGAAGGCCAGCTTTTGAATTAAAAAGTATTGACTTAACTGAAGTGAGACAAACTTTAGAGATTATCTAATGAAACATTCATTTTATAGATGAAGAGCCTGAAGCTAAGAGCTTAAATGTCCAAGGAATTAGAATGGGTTATTTTTACCTCTAGCCCAATGTGTCTTCTACTGTTTTTCAAAATTTGGAATGAAACTATCAATTTGCTGAGTTTTCAAGACTAACCAAATAATTAAAATTTTTACTGTTATCATAAATCAGACAAAAATTTTAATTTTACTGAAGAGAAAGGTAATTATATTGATTTAGGAAGTTTTATTATTTATCCCTAGTTATCTATTGACAGTTGGTTTACTGCTCTGGGACTTAATTTTCTCAGTTGCCAAAGGAGATTGAGCAAGATAATGGCCAGGGATTTTCTAGTTGTAAAATTCTTTGATCTAAATGCTTTGCTTTTTGTTCCTAATATTGGTTATAATATGATGCAATTTTTTTTAAGATAGTGACTTAATATGCTAAAATCCTTTTTGCCCTTAATCCAACAATTTACAATATTTTAAATATCATTTATTATACAGCCAGCATTATTAGAATAGTAGATATTTTTAAAATAGAAAAAAGTATCCAGATCCCAAAACATTGTTATGTTTTGTTGATCAGTATGTAATACTTGGCAAATATTTTTAATGGGTTCTTCAGTTACTTTAGTTACTTTGTATAGTTGAATGTTGTCTCAGGTGAACCAAATGGTACTGCTGAACTCTACAAATAGAATTGCATTTTTAACATGAACTTAAATGGTTCTGTTTTACACACTGAGTTTTAGAAATGGAGAATTCTTTAATTTTTACCTGGAACAGAAGACATTTACTATGGTTACATATTTTAAGTATGTATAAATAAAAATATACAATTTGTATTAGAAATGATTTTATATTGTATTGTACCAAGTGAAATCGCTTAACTTTCACTTGGATCAAGGGTGAAACAAGAGTTTAAAGCTTCTAAAATTCTTCAAATTTTATATTGATGAGTTGAATTCAGGAAGTGAAGAATAGTAGTTAAATAATTATAGTCCATTTAGAATTTGCAGCTGGTATATTAATTATGGTACTGTTGATTATTCTAGTGTGATTTATATTATACTTAAGTGAATAACAGTATGAATAGCAAAGTACATTGCTTTACTTTCACTACAAAGTAGAAACCAGCAGAGGGCATTGTGATGCTATCAGGTAGCTGAGTTGACCTGAAAACCTCAATCAAAAAGGTGTATGTTGATTGTAGCTGGAGAAACTACAATGGAATCAAAGATAATGACTTATCTTTTTAAGTCATTTAATGAATGTTTATGTCTGTTATGTGCCAGAGGATAGACCAAAAAACCAAATCTACCCTCTGGAGGTTACATTAGAATAATTTACTATTTTGTAAATGATTTAGATTATATAATGATTTTTATATTATGCAGAAGCCTTTTTTTTTTCTGTATAGTTGTTAATATTTATGAATGTGGTGAGAGAAAAATAGGACTGTAGGCTTTTTGATTTTTTTCTAAAGAGGTGCACTCTATACATTACTATTTCTGTGTACCCTCTTATTCTCATAAAGGTTATCAAAGCTTCCACAAATGCTTCTGACACTAACTGCAAATACTGTAGTAACTCAATTCAACTCAACTCTACCTCGAGTTTGGCCAGAAACCTTAGGTTAAGGGCAATTCTCTACAAGATTGTCCTTCAGGCACCTGTCTTAAGTTCTGGGACCCAGGTGACCCACACTTCTGACCAAGTGTCTACAAAATTCAGGGGGTTCCCATCACCCCCTCGGGTTTTCCTAATTTGCTTAAACAACTTACAGAACTCACTGGAAGTGCTATACTTACAATTATAGTTATATTGTAGTGAAAGGATACAAAGCAGAAGCCAAAAGAAGAGATGCGTAGGGTAAAGTCTGGGAGTGTCTGAAATGCAAGCTTTCCTGGCTCAGCAATGTTTCTTCTCAATCATGGAAGCTCCTCTGGGTTTCAAGTATCCTGAGCTTATATGGGGTCTCATTATGCATGATTGACAGAATTAGTGTCCATGTGGTTGAACTCAATCTGCGGACTCCCCTTCTCTCCAAGATGACTTGACTCAAAGCCCCAAATTTCCTAATTACCTGGTTTGTCTTTCTGGTGTGGCCAGCCCCCATCCTAGAACTGAAGCCCTGACTGGCTCCTCACTCTCCTTTCTTTAGCATATGAACTCTCAGGTGTGGTCCTGGGCACACCTACAAGAAAGAACAAAAGACACCCCTATAACAGGAAATTCCTAAGATTCAGAGGTTGCTTTCCCAGAAACTAAGACATAACCAGCCAAGTTTTTCATTATGCTATGTTAGATTATAAAAATCATAAACAGTAATACCACAATCAAAAATGAATTAGAATGTGGTGACTAGAACCAAATTTGGACTTCTCTACTTTCTTTTTTATATATTGAAGGAATCCAAGACATCTTATTGATGGAATACTAAAGTATACTATAATTGTATTAGTGTTTCTTCTTATACTATATTTTAAATTAGCCTTTAAATGTACTCTGATAAATGTAAAATCATTAGTTGTTTTTCTTATACTATATTTTAAATTAGCCTTTAAATGTACTCTGATGCATGTAAAATAATTTGTGTGACATATGTAAACTGTAAAGCGTAATTATACGGTGAGCACCTCATTATCCTGGAACCTGCCCATCTTTTAATGCTATGAGAATTACTGCAGTTCAGGGAGACAGATTTTGGGGCCCTCAGGCCAACTGCTCCCCTGCTTTGCACCTAGCAATAAACTCTTTCTCTCTTAGAAACCCGGTGTCTCAGGAATTGGTCATTTGAGTGCATCAGACAAAGAATCTGCTGCCTTGGTCTGGTAACAATTCATATGTGATTAAAAAAAAACCAGGAACCTGTTTTTTAAAAACAAAGAATGGTAAACCAAAGGTTCAGATGAGTTATCTCCTCTGGGAGTAAGCATGGAGATAGAAGAGGGAAGAAACACATAAATCAATGTGAGGTATCTGTAAGATTCTAGTTCTTAAGTTGGGTAGTAAACATCAATAAGGATATTATTCTGATACAGAATTTTTGTCTTCTAGACAGAGTACTCAGATGATTAGGAAACATTTTATAACTTTTCATTAAGAGCAGACTAACAATCCATATTATTTTAACAGATCAAACTAAACTTTAGTTTTGTATGAATATGTATGAATACACAGTTTGACACAAAATCTCTTTTTTAAACAAATTATGAACAGGCTTATCAAATTTTTGGTCAGCATTGACTATGACAGAACTCACTTTTGTAAACCTACAACTTTCCATATCCATTTAGGGCTTGTAGTAAACAATGACTACAACAAACAAAGTTCACTTTCTCAAACTTTCTACAACTTTCCATATTGATTCATGGCTCATAGTTCAGATACAAACAAAATTCACTTCCACAGACTTTTTGCAATAACAAATAAAATTCATTTTAATCAGAAAAAATAATCATCTTACTATGGAAAATAAAAAACAATTCTATCCGTCCTTCCTATAGTCTTTATTTACCCAGACTGCATACAATCAGAAATAAATTTGATAATAAGTTCACAAAGCTCTTTAACCATCCATACTTCCAAAAACAATATTCATAAAGAAGAGAAGAGACAGAGATACTACAACACAATGAAGAAGAAAAAGTTTATGCTTGGGTTTGAAATGCAGCCAGGCATTTATACATTTTATACTCAAAATACCAAATGATTATTTTAATATGTCTAAAATTTCTCAACCCAAGCCAGCACTACATTCAAAGGTCAGAATAGCCCAAGTTTGAAATTGTGATCAGTTTTTAAGTACTTAAGGGGTTTATATTCAGCAAGAAGCTCAAAAATTTTCAACATTATTCCCAAGTACTAAATAATACCAAGATTATGTTAGTTCACAAAATTAGTTTATGACTTCTAAAAAAAACTAGTTCAGAGCTCTATATTTTCAAATGCTACTTTCTTATTTAAAGGTCTTATAAGTCTCATCTCTTCTATGAGGTCTTCTTATGTCAGTATTTATCTGCTTTTTAAAATTCTTCCAGCATTTTTATTCCTTTATATCTGCTGTCTTTTACTATGCCCTCTGTTCCGGTTTGAAACTGTTATGGACCCTAGGAAAGCTATGGTTTTTTTTTTTTTTGGTTTTTTTTTTAAGAAATTTTATTTTGAAATAAATTCAAACTTACAGGAACAGTTGCAAAAACAGTTCAAACCCCATTCATAGAACCGCAGCATACCCTGACCTCCCTCCCCTGATACCCCAATCCACCACCTTTAACATCCTGTCACACCACCATTTCTGTCTTTCCCTCCCTATCTCCCTCCCTATCATCCATCATCTATTGCTGTGTCCTCTGAACATATGAGAGCAAGCTGCACACATTTTTGAACAAACACTATAATTCACATATACCTTTCCCATGGACAAGAACATTCTTTTGTGCAATCCCATGAAGCGCAGCTAAGAAGTTCAAGAAATTCAACATTGATACAAAGCTTACATTCTATATTTCCTTTTTTTTTTTTCCTTATGTCTCATTCAGCCTCCTCTCCTCCATCCTCAGATCCCATCCAGGATCATCCTTGGCATTTAATTGTCATCTATTTAGATTGTCTTTTTTTTTTTTTTTTTTTTCTTTTTCAGTTGTGGAAACATGTACACAACCTAAATCTTCCCCCCCTCCCTTGCATTCCATTAGTGGGATTAATCACATTTACAATGTTGCAGTGCTATCACGTTCCCACCATCTGTTTCTAGAAGTTTCCCTTCACCCCAAACAGAAACCCTACACTCATTTCTTAAGTCCCCATTGCCCCTTCCCCCGCTTCTCGGAACCCATACTCTACTTTTCATCTCTATGGTCATATTCTCTGACACTTTGTGTTTACCGTGGGGCTTAATTTTAACATCTTAAATCTGTAACAATCTTGTTTTTCTTTGATACCGACAACTTCAGTATGACACATAAACTATGTTCCTTTACTCCCTCATTCCTCCACCTGTATGTAGTTCTTGTCAAAAATTACATATTTTACATTGAGTCCAAAACCACTGATTAATCATTACAGTTTATGTATTTTAGATCCTGTAGTAAGTAAATTGTAGAGTTACAAATCAGAAATACAGTAATATTGGTATTTATATTTACCATGTGATCTTTACTGGTAATCTTTATTTCTTCATGTAGTTTCAGTCAATTGTTTTAGTGTCCCTTACTTTCAGCCTGCTCAACTACCTTTAGCTTTTCTTATAGGACTGATCTACTGGTGGTGAAGTCCCTTAGCTTTTGATTATTCGGGAATGTTTTCATCTCCCTCTCATTTTTACCCTCCGGGTGTTTGTGATTTCTCCAAGTCTCTGATGGTTATTGACTTCTATTTGTATTCCATTGTGGTCAGAGAATGTGCTTTTCAACAAATTTGTTGTTGTTGTTTTTTTTTTTTTTTTTAATTTATTGAGGCTTGTTTTTATGTCCCAAAATATGGTCCATTCTGGAGAAAGATCCGTGATCACTAGAGAAGAATGTGTGTCCTAGTGACCTGGGATGTAATGTTCTATATCTGTCTGTTAAAATTTTCTGTATCTCTCTATCCTTTCTTTGTTTCTCCATCAGTAGGGCTCCCTTTAGTATCTGAAGTAGGGAAGGTCTTTTATTAGCAAAATCTCTCAACGTTTGGTTGTCTGTGAAAACTTTAAGGTCTCCCTCAAATTTGAAGGAGAGTTTTGCTGGATAAAATATTCTTGGTTGGAAATTTTTCTCTCTCAGAATTTTAAATATGTCATGCCACTGCCTTCTCACCTCCATGGTGGCCGCTGAGTAGTCACTACTTAGTCTTATGTTGTTTCCTTTTTATGTGGTGAATTGCTTTTCTCTTGCTGCTTTCAGAACTTGCTCCTTCTCTTCAGTATTTGACAGTCTGATCAGAATATGTCTCGGAGTGGGTTTATTTGGATTTATTCTATTTGGAGTTTGCTGGGCATTTATGCTTTGTGTATTTATATTGTATAGAAGGTTTGGGAAGTTTTCCCCAACCATTTCTTTGAATACTCTTTCTAGACCTTTACCCTTCTCTTCCCCTTCTGGGACACCAATAAGTCTTAAATTTGGATGTTTTATTGTATCTATTGTATCCCTGAGATCCATTTCGATTTTTTCAAATTTTTTTCCCCATTCTTTCTTTTGTTCTTTCATTTTCTGTTCTGTGGTCCTCGAGGAGGCTGAGTTGTTGTTCAGCTTCCTCTAATCTTGTATTATGAGTATCCAGAGTCTTTTTAATTTGGCCAACAGTTTCTTTTATTTCCATAAGATCTTCTATTTTTTTATTTACTCTTGCAATTTCTTCTTTTTGCTCTTCTAGGGTCTTATTTATGTTTTTTATACCCTGTGCCATGCTCTTCTTCATGTCCTTTATATCCTGTGCCATGCTCTTGTTGCCTGTCTGTAGTTCTTTGATTAATTGTGCCAAATACTGTGTGTCTTCTGATCTTTTGATTTGGGTGTTTGGGTTTGGGTTATCCATATCGTCTGGTTTTATCATATGCTTTAAGATTTTCTGTTGTTTTTGGCCTCTTGGCATTTACTTTACTTGATCCCTAATTTATCAGAACTGCAGCTTGTTGGCATACACTTTCTCTAACTAACCAGCAGATGGCATCCCGTGAGTCATCTGTTCCCCTCAAGTCAGTTCTCCCCAACTTTGTCTTTGTGGTGCCCAGTTGGTGCACTGAGTTTGGGTATGTTGTTGGGGCTATCCGCCCTGAATGTGGGGCGTGTGGCTGGGTGGTTAGGGAGACAGGGCAGCTTTAATAATCGAACCTCTCAGGTGTCCCCGGAGATTTAAGGCTGTTGCAGGAGCCTAAGCCTTCATTTCAGTCTTTCCACAGATTGTCTCTGCCCTGACCCACAAGTCCTTGGTATTCGCGTAGGGTCCCTGGGGTTTCCGAGTGGGTCCCCGTTCCCAGCTGTGCTCTCCCAGGACCTCTGCTGAGGGAGGGCTGTGCCACGTCACAAGTGCGCACCGGCCTCCAGGGAAGCCCTGGGTCACCAGGCCTGCAGGGGCGTTCCCAGCCCGCTTCAAAGATGGTTGAATGGGACGAGTTAACTTCCCCCTTTTCACACAGCTCCGCTCTCCCAGCTCCGGGACAATCAGCTGTGGGTGCACTAAAGGCCACTGTACATGGCTGATATTGTGGCGTGTGCAGTGCTGCGGGAACGACTCCCCATCGCACTGGGTTTCTTGGCACGGCTCTGGGCTGTGGGTCCGGCCTGGGCATGAGCATCCCTTGCCCGCTGTGGGGGATGGCTGCAAGGAATGCAATTTTTTTCTCCTTTTGACTCCCCTCTGCTCCCCTGGTCTCGAGACGTCAGCAGCAGTTGTGGGAAGGGGTATCCTCCACGCGAGACACCAAGGCGTTAGCCCAGCCTGCTTCCGCCGTGCTTCAATGTGTGGCTCACCCCATCATATCTGCAGCCACTCCTGGGACTTTTTTTTTTGTAAAGAACTAGTCTGTCTCCAAATGCCAGCCCACCGTTTCCCCCCCACTGTAGGGCAGCTGCCGGACTTTCAGCCGGATTACTCACTCATTTCAGAATGCAGACTCCTGGTTTCACCAAATGCACATTCCCTGTGGATTTAGCAGACCTTGTCTGGCTTGTGCTACGCTGGAAGTGGTGTTCTGGGTTACTTTCTGGTTTTATCTACTATTTTTCACAGAGGTGTTTTTTTGCCCTGTCTCGCCTAGCCGCCATCTTAGGTTCTCTATGGGTTTTAATTTAGTCTTGTGGGTGGGATCCTTTTTAGATTACTTTCATGGAGATGTGACCCCACCCATTCAGGATGGGTCTTGATTATTTTATTGGAGTCCTTTAAGAGAGCTCAGGGAGAGAGAGAAGCTGAGAGAGACATTTTGGAGAGAAGCTAAGATATGTAATCCAGAGTTTGCCCCTGGGAGAAGCTAAGAGCAGAAACAGACCAAGATGCTTTGAGATACAGACAGAAAGACGTTTGGAGATGCTAAGCTAAGAGATGAAGCCCAGAGTTTGCCCCGGAGAAGCTAAGAGAGGACCCCCGGGTGCTTAGAGAGAAATGCCTTGGGAAAACAAGCAAGGATGCATAGGAGATGGGAGACAGAAGCTAAGAGAAACAGAACCCCAGTGACATTTTGGAGAAAGCCATTTTGAAACCAGAGCCCGGGAGCAAAGGACCAGCAGACGCCAGCCACGTGCCTTCCCAGCTGACAGAGGTGTTCCAGATGCTATCGGCCTTTTTTCAGTGAAGGTATCCTGTTGTTGATGCCTTAGTTTGGACAGTTTTATGGCCTTAGAACTGTAAATTTGTAACCTAATAAATCCCTTTTATAAAAGCTAATCCATTTCTGATATTTTGCATAACGGCAGCTTTAGCCAACTGAACACCCTGGTACATGACATTCTATCTAGAACATAAACTCTTTGAAGCTAAGAATTGTCTTCCCGACTCATGAAAGCACTTACTAACAAAAAATATACTGATTGACATTAACAAAGCCTCCATAAATTCAAATTCTTCCACATACTGGGGTAACAAATGACAATGTAATTAAAAAGCCAGATTCTTTGAAATCCAGGTGATCAAGCTTACAAAAATCTCATTTGTATTTCTTATCCAAACTTAACTGATTTCTTAAACAGGATATAGTTGAAGCATCAGCATATAATCAGATAGACTTTGTCACTGCAATGTTCTGCAGCTGCATGTGCTTTTTACTCCTTTTATTGGAGGTTTAAAAAAACTCTTTGTTTTCATAATACCCTAAAATTACAGACAACCTCAAAAATGTATTAACTAGCAAGCTCTGGAAAACACACTGCAATTATTTGATTTGTCCCAAGCCTAAATCCAGGAAAAATTTTACATAGCTCTCAAGGACCTTTCATTTTACTTACTGAAATTCAGCAATTGGATTTTATTCATTTACTCCTATCCCAAGACTATCTATATTTTAATGATTTATTTACTGTGGTTACCATTGCAAGGGTATTATTGGAAAAAAATAACATGACCTATTCCAAAGCATTATTTTCTATGCCTACCATTTCTGATCTCTAGGCTCTGTAGAAAGAATTCTAAACCATACCTCCTCCATCTTTCTGCACCCAGCCATTCCACCATAGCTGTTTTGTGTGATTAGGGCCTGGGGTCAGGGATAGGTGAGACAGAAAAAATGAGGCTTGGCTTGTTCAACTTGGATTTAAAAGTTGTAGGTGCGGGCCACGGGATTTGAGACTGCCTCCACCCTTCTTTTAATTATTTCCAATTATTAAACCTATTTCACTTAAAGCTGTGACCCAGACAATTGGAAAAAGTCTTTGCCTTTTCCAAAGAAAGCCATCTGGCAGCCTTCTGCTGCCTTAGGGAAATTCCAGGGGCTGTTTATTTCTAATGTTCAGGTTTGTTTACAGGAATTACAAAAACTAAGGCTTTGAATCCCGCTGCCTGGACTCCCCACCACCACCACCACCACTTTCCCCCCTCCCCCTCCAGGACTCCAGGGGTACTAATTTTTATATAAAAGTGGTTTTTATCTTTAAGCAATTTGAATAGAGCTCTTTAAGAATTTTTTGTTAATTTGCTATTACCATCTGGAGTTATGAGAATAGACATTGAACAAGCAGACAGACACAAATAGTCACAAGGAACAGAAACACAGAAATACTTTTGCGAAGGACAAATAAAGGATTAAATATACATCATCTCATCCCATTTCTGCCCTTTTGCAGAACAATTCTCATTGTAATACAGTATTCTTTCCAAGAGCCATTCTCAGGCCATTTCTCTCCTGATTCTAAATTATACGGAGGCCAGATTTTGTTACAGAAATAAACTAAATTTTGTTTTTTTCATAAGTTCGTAACTGAAATTTCCCAATTATTCAAGATGCAGCCCAAAGGGCTATATTCAGGAATGGTATTACAACTAGAATTTCCCATTTTAAAGAACTTCCATAATCAATACCAGTTAGAACACTTGGATAGTATAAATGCAGTAACACACCAACTTTCAAACTTAAACAGACACTTAACACTTGCTGTATTTAAGTAACACATTAATTAACAATTAAACAAGCAGCAAACACTAACTGTATCTGAGTAACACACCAATTAACAATTTAACAAGCATTAAACACTTACTATACCTAGGTAACATAGTAGTTAACAGTTAAACCGGCATACTTAATTTCATTGAATGCCAATTAATTACTGGATTACTTATTTTCCATAAGTATACTCAATAGACAAACTCAGTCAAGGCCTCAAAGCCCATTCAGAATAGTACCTAGAAAATAGAAAGGTATAGAGGTCATAGTAAGGGGATCATTCTGGAAGCAAGACCCAGGCCTTCAAGCCTAGGTCTAGGGGACTTTAAACACCAAATGAACTTCCCAGTCCACTTTTTACCTTGATGACCCACACACCCAGTCAGATGTCTGAACTTGGAACTGGAAACAGTTTCTCTCTTTGAAGCTTTTAGTGTGTCTGAAGAGTCTGGAGTGCCAACAGAACAGAGAAAATCCTGTTTGCTGAGCCTCTAGACTGAAGAATGTCTAGGGCCACAAAAGGCTCAATTACCACACTTACCTGTCCTACAGGGCTCCAGAACCTCGGGCAGTGTGCCGTCTGGGTCACCAAATTGCTACAGAATTAAGGCAGTTAATTCTTTGCCTGATGTGCTCACATTACTAATTCCTGAGACACCTGGGTTTCAAAGAGAGAAAGAATTTATTGCTAGGCAGGAAGCAGGAGAGCAGTTGGTCTGTGGGCCCCAAAATCTGTCTCCCTGAACTGCAGTATTTCTCACAGCTTTATAGTATTAAAAGATGGGCAGGTTCTAAGAAAATGAGCACAGTTGCTCCAGATGATGTAATTAGAGGTGATCTAATTATTGAGCATGCGCAGATTGATTACATGCTTAGTCACAGAACATATGTAAGAAAATGTCAGCCTTAATATGATGATGGGTGTAATTTTTAGTATTATAATGAGGTATAGGTGACTTATAGTTTAAAGTCTAAGCTACTGCTTATGTCAGGCAGGCCCGTTTTGGTTAGATCCAGCTTTGGTTATCAAGATAACTTTGGACTTGGGGTGCCTTAGTTCTGAGCTGACCCAACACCCTTCGCTGATAAACATTAGGGGCTGTCTTTAGTGATCATTAAGACTCTAAAGTTGAAAAACTGGATAAAATGGGTACAAGTGAAGGTTAGTCAAAAGGTTTTTACAGTCACAAGGGCACAAGATAAAGGCTTTACAGTCATTATCAGAGATCAAGGCAGCTGGATAACAGTTCAGAAATTTCAGTTATTTCCCTCTGTCTACCCTAATATACCAGAAAGTGAAAAAGAATATCTATATGATGATACAGTATTCACAATCATCCCTTAAATTCTAACTTCTCAGTTATAGTATTTCTAAGTTTTGCTTTGTTTTTAATTTTATAAGAATATCGTCATGCTATATGCAGTCTCCTAGAACTTGCATTTTATAGTTAACATTTTAATTCCAAGATTCAGCTATATTGTTGTGTACACATATAAGTGATTCCTTTTTAGTGCTATACACAATTCCATATATTCATGTACCACAATTTATCATTCCATTTTATTTTCAGTTGCTGGGTGTTTAGCTTGTTTTTATTTTTGCTATTACTGTGAATATGTTGCTATGAATATTATTATTTTTGTCTCCTGGTACACACATAAAAGAGTTTTTTAGGTGTAAATCTAAGAGTGGAATTATTGGACCATAGGGTGCACTGGAATTCAGTTTTGTAAGATTGTTCCAAATTGTTTTCCAAAGTGCCTGTATTGATTTACTCTCCACCAACAGTGCTTAAAATATCTCATTGATCTCTTAGTCATCATACTTGGTGTTTCAGTTTGCTAAAGCTGCTGGATTGCAGTGTAGCAGAAATGGGTTGGCTTTTACATTGGGGATTTATTAGCCTACACATTTACAGTTCTGAGGCCTTGAAAATGACCCAATTAAGGCATCAACAGGATGATACCCTCTCTGAAGAAAGGCCACTGGCATCCAGGGTTCCTCTGTCAGAAAGCAAGGCACATAGCCAATCTCTGCTGGTCCTTCACACCTGGGTTTTGTTGCTTTCGGCTCCTGGTTGCAGTGTTCTCCTCTCTGAGCTTCTGTGGGTCTTTTAGCATTTCCAGGGCTTTTTTTCTCTCTAAGCTCTTTCAGCTTTTTCTGCCTTTTAGCCTTTCAAAAAGGACTCTCAGTAAAGGATCAAGACCCACCCTGAATTGGGTGGATCACATCTCAATTGAAACAACCTAATTAAAAGGTCCCAACCACAATAGGTGTGCATGCACAGGAATGGATTAAAAGAACATGGCATTTTCTGGGGTACATAACAACTGCAGACTACCACACTTGGTATTATCAGACTTATTAATTTTTGTCAGTTCTTCTAAGTCCAAAATACTTATTTCATTATGATTTTGATGTATATTTCCCTGATTAATAAGTAGGTTGAACATACTACTTTTCATGTATTTAGTGGCCATTTGCATTTGTTCTTCAGAGAAATCACTTTTCCAGTCTTTGCCCATTTTTCTATTGTGTTGTTGAACTCAGAAGTTAAAGAATGGTAGTTATGGAATATGAGGTCTTTTTCAAATTGATTTTTAGGAGCATTTTTTTTATCCCTTTATTAGAAGTTGTGGGTTTACCAAAAAATCATGCATAAAATATATGATTCACATATACCACCCTATTAGTAACACCTTGCATTAGGATAGAACATTTGTTACAATTGATGAAAGCACATTTTTATAATTGTACTATTAACTGTAGTCCATGGTTTACCTCCTGGTCCCCTGGTAACCTGTATTCTAGATTCTGATTCTGTGAGTTTGCTTATTCTAATTATTTCATTTCAGTGAGATCATATGATATTTGTCCTTTTGTGTCTGGCTTATTTCACTCAACATGATGTCTTCAAGTTACATCCATATTGTGGCATGTATCAGGACTTCCTTCCTTTTTAAGGCCGAATAGTATATTGTATGTATGTTCCACGTTTGTTTATCCATTCATCAATTGAAGGACACTTTGGTTGCTTTTATCTTTTGGCAATTGTGATTATTGCCACTAAGAACATTGGTGTGCAAATAACTGTTGGAGCTCCTGCTTTCAACTCTTTTTGGTATTTACCTACTAGAGGGATTTATGGGTCATACGGTAATTCTATACTTACCTTTCTGAGGAACTGCCAAACTGTTTTCCACAGTGGCTTCACCATTTTACATTCCCACCAGCGATGAATGAGTGTTCCTATTTTTCCACATCCTCTTCAATAACTTTTCTTTTTTTTTTAATAGTAACCATTCTAGTGGATATGAAGTAGTATCTCACTGTGGTTTTGATTTGCATTACTTTAATAACTAATCGTTTTGAACGTCTTTACATGTGCTTCCTGGCTATTTGCATATACTTTGGAGAGATGTCTGTTCAAGGATTTTGCCCATTTTTAAATTACATTGTTTGTCTTTTTTTGTTAAGTTGAAGTATTTCCTTATATATTCTGGATATTAAACCTTTATCAGATATGTGGTTTCCAAATATCTTCTCCCATTGTGTGTGTTGTTGTTTTACTTCCATGATAAAATTCTTCAAGTCACAAAAGTTTTTAATGTTGATGAGGTCACATTTATCTAATTTTTCTTCTGTGACTTGTGCTTTGGGTGAAAAGCGTAAGAAACCACTGCCTTACACAAGGTCCTGCAAATGCTTCCCTACATTTTCTTCTATGAATTTGATAATTCTGGCTCTAATATTTAGGTTTTTGATACATTTTGAGTTGATTTTTGCGTAAGGTGTGAGGTAGGGCTCTGCTTTTTTTTGCAAATGGAGATTCCAGTTTCCCCAGCACCATTTGACCACTTGTTGAAGAGACTATTCTTTCCCAGTTGAGTGGTCTTTGTCCCCTTGTGAAAAATCAGTTGGCCATAAATGTGAGGGTTGATTTCTGAGCTCTCAGTTTGATTCTGTTGGTCTGAATGTCTGTCCTTGTGCTGTACCATGCTCTTTTGATTACTGTGGCTTTGAGTTTTAAGGTCAGGACGTGTGAGTACTCCAACTTCATTTTTCTTTTTCAAGATGGCTTTGGCTTTTTGGGGCCCCTTATCCCTCCATATAAATTTGATGAGGAGTTTTTTTGTTTTTGTTTTTTAATGTATTCTAGATACTAATCCTTTTTCCAATTATCTTTTATTCTGTGTCTTTCTTTTCAGTTTCTTTATGGTGTCTTTTGATTAAATGAATTCTTAAATTTAATATAGTAGAATTTATCAATTCTTTCTTTTTTGGTTAGTGCCTGGTTGTGTCTTTTTAAAGGAATCACTGCCTACCCAATTTATAAAGATATTCTCTTATATTTTCCTCTAAAGTTTCTGTAGTTTTCTTCTCATGTTTATGTGTGAGGCAAGTGGTAAATATCTATTTTTCCAATATGGATAACCAATTGTCATTGTGTAGTTAATTGAAAAGACTTTCCTTTCCTTACTTCTGTTATATATCAAGGCTCCACATATGCAAGGATTTTGCTTCTGAACTCTCTTTTGTTCTAAAAGCAATTTGTCTACCTCTGAGTCAGTATCATATATTTTCAATTTTAATAATTATTTTTAGGAATCAAATAGTTTACCATGAATCTTGGATTTGGTAACCAGAGGAGTCACAACAGTGAAGTTTCATAAAAATATAAAATTTGTTGATTTATTTATTCAACCAAATTTTATGGGATACCTTTAGGAACTGAGGATTCATGGGAGAAGTAGAAAAAGTATCTTCTCTCATGGAATTTATAGGTTGGTGGAAGAAAGACAGGCAACAAATAAATGATGTAATTTCAAATACTGATAAGCACTATGATGAAAATCATGTAAGGTAAGGTGGTAATGTATAACTCTAGAGAGGTGAGTACCGACACCCCACACCCCCAAAAAAAGAAATGATAAATTGTACTACATAAATTTAAGAACTTATTAAATCAAAAGACACCATGAAAACATCACCAAAGGGCTTTTCTGAAGGGATGTCGTTAAGCACAGACAGCAAATGAGAGGGGCCAACAATGTGATGATCTGGGGTAGGAGTGTTTCAGGTGGAAGAAACAAGAAATATAAAGGCTCTGAAACTGGGTCAAGATGGCATATTCTGAGGAATATAAAGAAAGCCATTATGGCTAGAGCTAAATGTGTGGTAAGTCGAGTGGTAGAGAATGAAATTCGAAAGACAGGTAGGGATCAGGCCCTGTTGAACCTTTAGGCCATGTGTTTTATTGTAAATATAATGGAAAGCCATTGCAGAGATTTCTGCATAATGCAAAACTGACTTATGGTTTCAAAAGATTTTTCTGGCTTCTGTGTAGAGAATGAACTCCACACAAGCCAGAAGCAAGAAGGTAAGCTGGGAGACCAGGTAGAAATCAACTACTGTGGTGCAAGAGAGAGATAATGACGGCTTGAATGAGGATAGTAGTTGTGGAAGTGGGGAGAAGTAAGATTCCAGATAAATTTTGAAGGTGGAGCCTAAAGATCTCACAGGTGAATTGGATGTGAGGTGTGAGGGAAAGATAAAAATCAAAGAATACATCTGGGTTTTGACCTGAGAAAGTGGGAAAATAGTGATTTCTTTAAAAAGAGAGTAAGCAAATTGAGAGTTATATTCTGGATATACCCGTTAAGTAATAAAGGAGTGATTATAAAACAGGCAATTGAATATAAGTTTGAGTTCAGGGGAGGTATTGAGGCTGGAAATAAAAATATAGGAGTCACATCAGTCTATAGTTGTTTTTTATGAAGTTGGTGAGAAAATACTGTTTTATTTTTATATCTTTACTCAGATAATAATTAAAAATAATTTAATTTTTACTTTGAAATTTAAGAGGCTAAAATATAGTTCTGAAAACTTTAATACCATGTAAAACATGTTAAAGTAATTAGGTTTAAAAGGTATAGTGGTAAAAATGTGAATGTGAAGTTCTGGTAGCTTAAGTTGAAAAATTAAACTTAGAGTGAAGGCCAAATTACTCTCTCTTAAAAACTAAAGTTTTTATAGGCTGAATGCACAGAGATATAAAATGAAAGAATGTGGAGATCCTAGGGCATTGTGGACTTGCTCACGATTTGCCCCATTCCTTCCTTGAGTGTTTTTTTCTTTTTCATCATCTTTAGAACATAGGCATTGCTCTCCTTTATTGGTAGTTTGGTCAAATGGATGAAAGGCTTCCTTAAAACACTATTTAAATTGATTATGGGGCAACAAGAATTTAAGAGACCAGACTTTGGAACCAAATCATTCTGAGTTAGAATCTTCTTTTTATTACTTACTGGCAAATTTATTAAAATAGTGAGTTGGTAAAATGAATGTAAACACCAAACCATTTCAATCAGAATTCTTTTTCCTGGTATTAGCTATACAGTTATATAAATCTACGTCTTTAGTACTAATTCTTTTTCCCTTCTTCCCTTGAGCTGTTGTAGCAAACGGTGACGAGTCTCAACTTCTGACACCAGGAAAGATGAGTCAGCGCCAAGGGAGAGAAGCCTATCCAACGCCAACCAAAGATTTCCTTCAGCCATCTCTTAGTCCAGCAAGTCCTCATGGCCAAGGTAAGTCACTGTGGTTTTTTTTTTTTTTTTTTTTTTGCAGGGGCCTGGGGTAGGATTTATGTTTTGAATCCATCATAACTTTTTATATTCTATTTGAATTTATGGAACTTTTTTTGTTTGTTTAGTATTGTTTTGGTCATCTATAACAGTCTTGCAATGAGAACATTTTAAAATAACAAGAGACCCATTACATCTTAACATAAATAACATTTTAAATGAAAAATAACTTTTTTCCAAAAATATTAAATCAAATGAGAAGAGTGGCATTGTTTTTACCTCACAGTTTCTCAACCTGTAGACTATTGACATTTTGGGTTGGATAACTCTTTGTTCTGGGGGCTGTCCTGTGCATTCTAGGATGTTTAAGCAGCATCCCTGGCCTCTGCCCAATAGATACCCATAGCAACCCCAACCCTCTCCCCCACCCTGCCCCGCCAAGTCGTGACAACCAGAAATTGTGGCAATCCTGGCATTGCCAAATGTCCACTGAAGGGCAGAATCCTCTTTGGTTGAGAACTATTGTTTTACATTTTTTGTGACTCTCTTTAATGTTTTGTTTAAGTCTCTTTAATGTTTGGTTTAATAGAAGACACCTTGATTTTCATATGTGCTTCTGTCTGTTATGATATGATTTGCTTGAAGTACATGTATAAAACCTGGCTTCATATATATATGTAGTTGGAAAAGAGGATTATATTAATAGCTTTTATACATAATTGTAGATATTCTTTGATGCTTGCCAAGTGGTAGTTTCTTAAATGATTAGTTGCAGTATGGAATCTGAAACCATATTAGTGAATTTTTCATACTCTGTTAAATTAAAATCCATTGGTCTATCTTGAACTTTGAATGGCTCTCTTAACTCATGCATGATTTTTTAACATCATGCATTAATCATTTGGGTAATGTTGGTTCATTGAATTATGCAGATCTTCCAAGTACTGACAGTTTCAATATACTACAGAGAAGTGCTTTATGTATATTTCTCATTTTGTCCCACAAAATATTAAAAATGTGTACTCAAAAGTCAAGGCTATTAATTTTTACTGCTTCATCATGGACATTTTAAAGAGAAACTGACTTTTTTTACTATGGTCTGTGATAGTGAAGAATGTAATGACTGCTACCATGGTTTGGTTTCACTGCCTTGATTTGTGCCAAGGTGCCAGCAGTTTTACCCAACATTGCCTTTTCACCGTCAGTGCAAATGTCAACACAATGAAACAGTATCATGAAATTAGTTTTGACCTTACAGACCCTCTAAAAGGGTCTTGGAACTCCCAGGGTTTCATGGACCACACTTTCTAATTAAAATTGATCAGTTTTTTGTATTTGATTCTGCTACTCAACTAAAGTTTATTTAGTCAAATTCTTTGTGCTCTCTCTTCTGGTACTACTGATAGTGTCAGTGGAAGGATTTCAGCTTTCAAAACTGAGAACTTAAGTTTGGTGTTTGACAACTAATATATACCTAGGTTATCAAGTATTTTTAAAAATTTAGAGTCCTGACTAACATCTTATACTGTCTATATAATTAGTCAGGTTTAGATGTTGTTACTTTATGAATTATCTTTTTAAATTTGGCTTTGGTTACTTCCTTTTAAATGAGTATTAATTGGTAAATAGTAAGTTACATGATCATCTTTTACTTTATTTCAGTGGAAAATATTTTTCTAGGTATGTTTTAGATGGAAACATTTTTATATAGCATTGTGGGGATTGGCAAACTTTATGTAACAAGATAAAATAATTACTATGTTAACACTTATTGTATAGTTGTTAAGTATGTTTTTGGAAAATTGGCCTTTTTGTTGCCAAATATTGAGTTTTTGAAGACATGAAAATGAGTATATGATACACACTAAAAAAGCTTAAATAAGAAAAATTCTGAAAGGATGCAGCTTATTTGTTTTTTTCCATTGTATGCACAAGAATTTTAACTGTAATAGATAATGTAATAGATAATTCTGATTCATGTAACTGTTTACTAAAATATTTTGAGGGGTTCTTTAACTTGAAACTGAACCAAGCAACAAAAGCATTAGTTATTAATTAAAACTACCCTCATTTATCTTTTATGAACGTTTTCAGGCATAGAGGGAAGTAAAGAGAACATTACAATGAACTCTTAACACACCTATTATGTAGATTTAAGAAATTATTAACATTTTGCTGTATTTGTTTCATTTATTTGGCAAGGGGGAGCTAGAGTATTTAAAGTAAATTATAGACTCATGGTATTTTACCCTTAAATATTTAATGCATCCCTATAAAATGAGGAATTTTATTTTATAACCACAGAATTTTTATTACATCAACAAAAATAATGATGATTACTTTAGATATCTTACTACCTAGTCCATAAAAATTTCCCCAGTTGTCTCCCACCCTTTATATAGTAGACTCGTTGAAGCTAGGATCCAAATAAGGTTCATACAGTGTATTTAGTTGTCATGCTGAATTTGGTTCTGTTAATTCTGAAGAGTCTTTTTCTTTGATTTTGTTTTCCCTTGTGTCTTTGGCTTTTTAAAGTAACTGGATCAGTGTCCTATAGAGAATTTTACTCTTAAGATTTGATTGCTTCCTTGCAGTATTGTTTCATTTGTTCCTTTGTCTTCTGTATTTTCTGTAAACTGGGGTTAGATATAAAGGCTTGGTTTCATTCAGACTGAACATTTTTAACAAGAATATTTTTTAGGGGATGTGTAGTAATTCATATTGCTTCGCGTTAGAACTCGCTGTCTGATTTTCCCACTATTAGCAATGTTGAGATTTGTCAGTGGGTTGAGATGAGTCTCATCCTCTTTGCTGAAAGCTATATCTTTTCCTGCCTTATGACCTGAAAGTAAAATGGAAGTGGCATATTTGGCACCCTGCAAATGTCTTGTTCCCATTAACTTTTCAAAGGCATCATTTGATGATAATTGACTGAATCAGTTGCATCATTAAAGGTTGAGAAATGCTAATTTTCTAATTCTGTCATTCTTTCTACATTTGACACTGTTTTAAAGAATAGTTCTCCATAAACTTACAGCTACTTGGTAAACCTTGAAATATAATTCCTCCAGTAAAGGCAGGATAAGTGGTTATCTGTTTCCTATTACATACAAATGTTTATCAAAGAGATGATGTAAAGTCTTCTTCCAGTAGTGACAAGTAACTTTTTGGCCTTAAAATTTTTTTTTTAATATCCTGAAGAACTCATGCATTTTTATGTATTCATTATGTTTTAATCATTGGTAAAATGAAGACAAGAATAGTATCTACCACTTGAGATTGTTGTAAGGCCTAAAATGAACTAATGTGTATAAGGAGCTGAGAACAGATCCTGGTAGATGGTAACCACTTATAATAGCTGATGCAATAATAATAATTAGTAGTAGTATAATTATTATTATTAATTAAAAATGATTCCTTATTGGGTCAAAGGCAGATATTTCAGCGTTTACTGTACTTCAGCATCTTCTAGAAGCTTATTTAGAACTTCTTTTAGTATGTACTGCCTATGTGCCGTATCACAGTTTGGAGGAGATAAACAGATATCTAGAAAACTTCTTTGACATGCCTACCATATCTTAAGTACTTTTGGTCAGTAAGTTCAGCCTCTGAATGGAAAGAATTAGAGTTCCACAAACTTATTAATAGTTGTAATGACTGACATTTACATGTTCCTCATGTTGCTAAGTACTTATACGTGCATTATCTCATGGAATTTTTATAGCAACCTTATGATATGTGTGTCATTATTATCCCCTCTTTACAAACAAGGAAATAGAGGATTTGGTAAAGGTAATATCTTTGCCCAAATTCACACAGGGTGATAGAGCTAGAATTTGAACCAAGACATGGCTCCAGAGCTTGCTTGTTTGTTTAATTGTTTTAATTGATTTAGTCATTATATATTTTGTGTGTTTTTTTTCTTTTGTCATTATTTATTTTGATGTTCAGATTTTCCAAACTTTGACTCCTCTGTCTTATGATATAACCCCATTATGAGTACAGTGCTTTGTTGCACATAGTTGGACGGTAGTCAGACTAATACCTCATACCTAGGAGTGGAATTGCCGAGTCACATGGTGAGTGTATGTGTTACTCAAGCTATTCCTATTAGCAGTTATGAGAGTTCCAATTACTCTACATCCTTGATCTTTTTGTTTTAGCCACTCTAGAGAGTGTAGAAATATTTCATTGTGGTTTTAAATTATATTTCTCTGATGACTAATGATGTTGAGCATCTTTTTATGTGCTCATTGACCATTTGTATATCTTCTTTTGTGAAGAGTCAGTTCAAATTTTTTGCCCATTTTAATAATTGTGTGTTCTCTTATTACTGAGTTTTAAGAGTTCTTTGTATATTCCAGTATCATTCTTTGCTGGGTGTATTATATTTTCTTTCAGTTTTAGCATGAGTTTTCATTGTCTTAATAGTTTCTGTCAAAGAGGAAAAGTTTTTATTTTTAATGAAACCCAATTTAGCCATTTTTTCCCCCTTATGATTCAAGCTTTTGTATTTTCCTGTTAAGGAAATCTTTATCTACATCAAGGTTTCAGAAAGGCTCTGATCTCTCTCAGTTTTTGTTCTTAGGTCAGGTCCTCATCATTTCACATCTGCACGATGTACTACCACACACAGCCTCATAATTTCTGTTAGGCCCTGCCCTCCAACACACCAGGTTCATCTTTGTTAATAAAACAAACAAAAAATTATTGTTATGTGATAAGGTGAAATTATGATAGATTTAGGGTTCTTACAGATGAATGTGGTCCGAGGATTCAGGGATCATATGAATTAGATCTCTGAGGGAAATAATATGAATTAAGGGAAATTTGCAAATTGTAAATGAAATTCCCACCTTTTATTATTCAACCTTGTAACTGAAGAACCAGCTAGAGGCCTGCATTTATGTTACTCCCATTCTCAAAAGGCAAAAGCTTCCAGTTGCCTAGATCTCCTAATTCTGGCTGTGTCTGAGAATCACCTGGGAGCCTGCTTAGACACATATTCTGCTCCAGTGTTCAGAATCTCTAGGGTGAGACTCAGTAAACCATGTTTTTATAAAGCTTTCCAAGTGTATCTGATGTAGCAACATTTGGACCTACAAATGGAAACCAATAGTTGAGAGCATAAATTCCAGATTCGATAATCTGTATGTATGGATTACAGATTTCAGTGAGAATTAGGGTATAAAAGTTTGCTTTGGGAGAGGATTGTTTTATATTTAGGGAATTATCAGTTGATTCAATGATTGTTTTTAAGGCCAACATTGTTAGAGTAATCAAGGATCTTAATATTTTCTTGTTCTGTTGTTAATCCTGAGAGACTTTCTTTATAATTATCAGCCAAAGGTAAATAATTATCCTATAGAGTTAAAAATTAGAATCACGTTTGTTAAGTTAGAAAGTACTTTTAACATGATCCATCTTTGTTAATCTTAAAATGCTTTTGCAACATCCTGTAGTCCTGATTGACAAGTGAATGTTAACCAGGCATTGAGTTGGGGGGAAGAGTGTTTTCAAGCAGGCAGAAAATAGTGTATACATAAGTCCTGGATTGGTGCTTTTAAATAATTGAAAATATTACTGAAGCAATGAAAACTCTTGGGAAGGAGATGAGAAGAAAGCAAGAGCTGAATACTAGAGGGCCTATTAAGGGGATAAATTAATTTTACACTTTATTTTAAGGTTTATAAATGTGATAGATTGTGTTTCTAAAGGTGTCTACGATATATCACATTACACATAGCTGCTTTGCCAGTAGAATGCCATAGAAGTGACTTTCTCGGACTTTGAGCTAAGGCATTAAGAAAGGCTGGCACTTTTTTTTATCTTTTTTTATGATTCACCAAAAAAACTTTTTTCATAGTAATCAGTATGTTCAAGGGCTGACTGTGGTGATAAATGTGCAACTATATGACGATACTGTAAACAACTGACTGTACACTGTGGATAATTGTATGGTAAGTTAATATATCTCTGTAAAATTGTAAGAAAAATATAAATATGGGTAAAAGTGCTGGAGAAAACATGGAGAGAGGGATGTACCCATTTACTGTTGATGAGGAGGCAGAATGGTGTAACCTTTTGGAGGTCGGTGTGGTGGTTCCACAAGAAGCTGAGTATGGGGGCCATAAGGTCCTGCAACTTCATTATGTGGTATGTACTTGGAAGAACTGAGAGCAGAGACATGAATGGACATTTGCACACTGGTGTTTATGGAGGCAGTATACATGATTTGCAATGGGTAGAGGTGGCCTAAGGGTATATCAACTGAGGAACAGAATGGTGAACTGTGGTGTATGCATACAATGGAATATTGAGCAACTACTAGAAGGAGTGAAGTTGTGAGACAGGCCATGAGGTGAATGGATCCTACAGACAGCATTTTGAGTGAAGTACGCCAAAAACCAAAGTAAACACTATAATACCTCACCAATATGGACTAACTGCAATTGAATCTTAGAGCACAGCCTAACAGGGAAATGATTATTGCAGTGGTCCCTAGATTGTAAGCTCTTACACCAGTCAAATCTATTCCTGAATTGTAATGGCTATCTCCAAACTCAGCGATGCTGATCCCTTTGAGACATTGGGTATCTGAGTGACACCTGAAACTCAGAGCTAGAGCGCAGCAGATATGAATCTCAGTATTAATGCATACAGCAACTGTTAAAAAAAAAAAAAAAAAGCTGAAAAAGAGCCCAGACTTCAATTAGAGATATGAATGAAGCAGATCTGGTTAAGACTAAGGCAAATCGGGCCAAAGGATAAAGGTTGAAACTGACTGGGTGTTAAAACGTCAACTTCCATGTGAGACCAAGGGAAGAGATGTTTATTTGGTGTAGTATCTATATTTTCTAAACAATATAACTTCTACTCTTAGTTTGTTCAAATACCACAATTACATGAAACTTTGAATAGGAAGTGAGATATGGTAGGTATGTATAGGTTAGAGTGAAATAGCAACACATCCCAAAGTAATTTGGGCAGAGAATAAAAATATATATGCAGGGCATCCCTGAGGAGCTGGAGGAAAATGCAGAATGTTGGACTTCCTCACCTGGATTGTGGCTGATGTTCTCACAACACTGAGGACTGATGGCTTGCTTGGTATGCCGAGCCCTCTGTATTGGGGCTTGCCCTTATGAATCTTGTTACTGCAAAGGACAGGCTAAACCTGCTTATTATTGTGCCTAAGAGTCTCCCCCTGAGTGCCTCTTTGTTGCTCAGATGTGGCCCTCTCTCTCTAGCTAAGCCACCTCAGCGGGTGATCTCGCTGCCCTCCCCGCTACATGGGACCTGACTCCCAGGGGTGGAAATCTCCCTGGCAACGTGGGATATGACTCCTGGGGATGAATCTGGATCTGGCATCATGGGATTGAGAACATCTTCTTGACCAAAAGGGGGATGTGAAATGAAATGAAATGAAATAAAGCTTCAGTAGCTGAGAGATTTCAAATGGAGTCGAGAGGTCACTCTGGTGGACACTCTTACACACTATATAGATAACACTTTTTAGGTTTTAATGTATTGGAATTGCTAGAAGTAAATAACTGAAATTATCAAACTCCAACCCAGTAGCCTTGACTCTTGAAGATGATTGTATAACAATGTAGCTTACAAGGGGGTGACATTGTGATTGTGAAAACCTTGTGGATCACACTCCTTTTATCCAGTGTATGGATGGAGTGGGGAGAAAGACTGAATGGAAAATAGAGTGGGATGGGGTTGATGATTTGGGTGTCCTTTTTTACTTTTATTTCTTTTTCTGATTCTGATTCTTTCTGGATTAAGGAAAGTAGTCAAAAATAGATTGGGGTGATAAAGGCATAACTATATGATGGTACTGTGAACAGTTGATTGTACACCTTAGATGATTGTATGGTATGTGAATATATCTCAATAAAACTGAATTTAATTTAAAAAAAGTAAATCAACAATGGGGGAGGAGGGGAACGGGATGTATCGGATGTTCTTTTTTATTTTAATTTTTATTTTATCTTTTCGAGTAATGAAAATGTTCAAAGATTGTGATGATGAATGCACAGCTATATGATGATACTGTGAACAACTGATTGTACACTTTGAAGGATTGTATGTTATGTTAATATATCTCAATAAAATTACATTAAAAAAAAAAAAGAAAGAAAGACTGGCAGCTTCTGCTTTTGCATTCCAGAGGATACCAGCCATCATGTTTGATTATGTTGAGACCACTATGCTGTGATGATGAAGTCCAAGCTATCATTGTAGAGAATGTAGAGAAGCTATATAGAGGGAGGGAGGAAAGGAGTGAGGGAAGAAGGAAACAGGTCTTGGGGAAGAGGAAAGGTGGGAAAGATATGCCCAGATAGCTCTAACCTGTTTCACTCATCCTAGCTGAGGCATCAAACATGTGAGTGAGGAAGTCATCTGGACATTTTAACTCTAGCAGACACCACATGGAACAAAAACAAGCTGTAGCCACAAAGTCCCATCCAAATTTCAGAATTTTGAGCAAAATAAGGGATTGTTGTTATTTTTTAAAAAAACAGATTTGTACCTTTTATTACAATCGTTGAGCACCCTAGGTTTCCCTGAGTTGCACAGTCCCAGTGTTGTTATTTTAAGACACTAAATTTTGAGGTGTTTTGTTACACAACAATAGATAACCATTACAAATTACTGTCTTCAAGTAGGGTGCCACTATAACAAAAACTTAAATATATGGCATTACCTTTGTGACTGGACAATGGACAGGGCTGTAAAGTCTTGAAAGATTGTTAGTGGAGGCTGGAAGGGTGGTGAGGAAATTGCTATAAGAAGCTGAAACATAGAGGACCTGAAATGTGAACTGAAAAAACAATTAGATAAACATGAAAGAAAAAAAGGGTTACTTAAATACCAAAGCAAGATAAAGATATCACAAGAAAAGAAAATTACAAAACCATATACCTCATGAATGTAGATGCAGAAATCTAAACAAAATATTAGCAAACCAAATCCAGCAGCACACCAAAAGAATTATACTCCGTGATCAACTGGGATTAAACCCTGGAATGCAAGGATGGTTTAATATAAGAAAATCAAGTAATGTTATAAACCACATTAGCAGAATGAAGGGAGAAAAACACATTTTCATCTCAATTGATGCAGAGAAGATGTTTGACAAAATCCAGCATGTTTTCTTGATAAAAACACTCAGAAAACTAGGAATAGAAGGAAATCTCCTCAATAGAGAGCATATATGAAAACCCCCCAAATAACATCATACTCAATGGTGAAAGACTGAAAGCCTTCGCCATAAGATCAGGAACAACACAAGGATGCCACTGTCACCACTGTTATTCATCATTGTAATAGAAAATTTAGGCAGTAAAAAGAAATAAAAGGCATCCAAATTGGAAAGGAAGAAGTAAAACTTTCCTGTTTGCATATGACATGATTCTATATGTAGAAAATCCTGAAAAAAATCACAAGAAAGCTTCTAGAGCTAATAAATGAATTCAGAAAATTAGCAGGTTACAGAATCAACACCCAGAAATCAGTAGTGTTGCTTATACACTGGCAACTAACATTCCGAAGAAAAAAATCAAGAAAAAAATTCCATTTAAAATAGCAACTAAAGGATCAAATATCAAGGAATAAATTTAATCAAGGTTGTACAAAGGAATGATGTTCTGATGCATGCTATAACATGGATGAATCTTAAAGACAGCATTTTGAATGAAATAAGCCAGGCATAAAAGGACAAATATTGTATGATCTCACTTTTATGAAATATTTAGAATATGCAAATTCATAGAATCAGAAACAATACAGGTTACCAGGAGCCTGGGTGGTGGTAGGTAATGGAAATTAATACATAACTGGTACAGAGTTTCTGTTTGGGTTGTTGGAAAAATTTTGGTAATGGATGGTGGTAATGGTGGCACAACATTGTGAATGTAATTAACAACTGAATTGTATATTTGAAAGTGTAAAATTGGAAAATTTTAGGTTTGTATGTATATTACCAGAATTAAAAAAAAAAAAAGTCAAAAACAAAAAAACATGATTATGTGGATCAGGCTAAGAATAGTTTCAGGTAGAGTGTTAAAAGTGTCAGATAGCCTCTTTTAGCTGCCTTTGATAAAGTAGAAGGGCAAGATGAGCTAAAGAAGGAACAATGCAGGCAGAATCTAGAGGAAATAAGAAGTGGCCAGGACTTGCTGGATTTGAAAACAGAACTGTTTCTTTTCCTCTCATCCCTAGTCTCTCTTGGCTAAAGACTTTGAAAGTTAAGTCTTTGGCCTGAGATCAGTGATCAAATCTCAGGATGCTGTCAGTAAAAACGTAGCTTCAAGGTAAGGATCAATTCAATCATGCATCAATAAAATTCTTTTTTGACACCTCAGCAAGATTTAAGACAGTTCCTCTTGGACTCATTCACCTAAACAAAAGGACTTCTAAGAATCTTAAAGGGGTACTGCTTTAGAATTTCTCAGCTAGTCAAAAGGGTTTCTTAAAACACCCTGAGCTTCTTTGGGCTTCTTTCAGCCCAATGTAGAGAGTGGCTTCAGCGAGTTTTATGGGTGTGACTTCCAATGGAGATTATTCCAGTAAAAGTCATAGGAAACCCACAAAGTTTTTAAGAGTATGGTATTAGTGAAAGCTCCACCAGTTTAGACTAAAAAGTATGCATACAATTCAAATAATAAGAGCCTGGGTGGGGGGCAGGTGCTTCCAATCTTCTATGAATATGAAGGAGGCTGAGAAAGCTACATAAGTGTAAACATGGAACATTTCTTATGTAATAGGAAGAAATGACTAAGATGATGAAGCCAGGAACCCAGAGGGCAGAGTCAGGAACTATAGAGAACTATTTCCAGGGAGTAGAACTGAGTTCTTATCAAGGAGCTGATGGCATGGGCCTAGCAGATTTCAGAATTGCTGTGGACTGCTATATACCTCCCGTGTAAACCTCTCCTCCCCTGCACCTTTTGAATCAGTTTTTTCTTTTTTCTTTTTTTCTTTTTTTTTTCTTTTTCAGTTATCCTATTCCTTTCTCACCACAGTGGGATAGTAAGTTATCTTTTGCGGGTCACAGGTTTTTTACTTAAGAAGAGCTGCACCTAAGGAGCCATATTTAAAGAACTACACCATGCTGTAATAGGATGAATGTTTCATAAGGGGAAGTTTGGATGTATTTTGCACATGGAAGTGATGTGAATTGTTATGGTCTGAGGGCAGACCATGGTAGATGTAATTTTCAAAGATGACTGCAAAAATATCTCATCTCTTATGCTCTTTTTCTTGTGTCCTTGCTGCTTGCCCATCAAGAGGTAAAGTTTATTCCTCCTTCATTCTTCTTCTTCTTAAATCTTATCTGGCCATGTGACTGCTATGACCAATAGAATGTGGTGAAAGAGACATTCTAGGATGTTTGAGACCAGGTATTGAAAAGACCTGGTACTATCTGCTTTTGCATTTTGGAGGAAGGCAGCTTTCCTGTAAGAAATATGACTGTTCTAACACTGCCATGCTGTGTGGAAATGCAAGTTAGCCAGCACCCAGGTGTTCTAGTTGTCCCATGTGTAGGACCAGACATATGAGTGAGAAAGCCATAGTGGACATTCCAGCAGAAGTTGTGTAGATCAGAGACGAGCCATCCCACCCCACCCCAGTCCTACTTAAATTGCAGAATGTGAGCAAATAATTTTAGTGTTTTAAACCACTGAGCTTTGGGCTGTTAGTTGCTCAGCAATAGATAAGTGTAATAGTAGGCAATACAACATAAGTACAATTGTATTTGTAAAAGATAACTTTGGAAGAAGGTAGTATATGTAAAGGGGCTAATTAGGAAGCTTTGCTAGTAATCCACATGAGATGAATGCAGTAAGGGTGGTGGCAGAGGAAAAAAGCTGGAGAGAATAATGAGAGGATAATTTGTCAGGGATTAGTGATTGGATTGGATGGGGGTTACGGTGGAAAGGGAGAAGGAAGAATCAGCAATGGCTCCTAGATTTTTTGCTTAGGAATTTAGTTCAGTAGTTTATCAAGATAGGGAACTGTGGAGAAAGACCTTGTTTTGGGGGAAGATGCTGAGAACCCCAATTTTGGACTTGGTAAATTTGAGGTACTTTAAAGATAGCCAAGTGGAATTGTTGAAAAGGAAGTTGGCTAAGGATTTGGGATTTAATTGATAAGTCTGGACTAGAAATGTAGATTTGGAAGTCATTAGCATAAATAAGGTAGTTGAAGACAGAGTCGAAGCAATCACATAGAGCAGTTTAGCAATTCCCAGCCAGTATTATTTTAAAAAAGAAATAGAATTGGATCAAAAACACCAGAGATTATTCATCTTGAAACTTTTGTCTGATCCTTACTTATGTATGTATGTGCATATCCAAATGCACCCACACATACTTGGACTTGATGTAAAATATATTTCTCACTGTAAGTTGTGGTCTGAAAAGTTTGACTGGGATGAGTTGTAGCTTGAGGAAAGAAGACAGCTTGGATACAGGCCTAGGAAGTGTCAGCATTTGAGGATCTGGTAGAGAAGGGATTAGCAAAGGAGATTTGTTAGGGAGAATGTTGTATTCCCAAAAAAATGGAAACTAGTGTTTTAAGAAGGGGAAGTAGTGACCTGCTTTCTAAAATAGTATAAACAAAAGTGAGCTGATTAATATACAGCTCGAAAGTCAAGCAAGTTATGACAACTGAAAAATTGTCCATTGACAAGGAGGGTATCATCGATCATCTTTGTGAAATCAATTTTGGAGAGAGTGATGAGAGCAGAAACTAGCCAGCAATAGGATGAAAAGTAAGAAAGATGAGGTAGTGGAGAAAGTATAGAGGGCACTTTTAGGAAGTATGTCCTTGAAAGTGAGGAGAGTGAATAGCTGGAGACAGACATGGAACAAAGAGAAAGTTTATTTGTTTTAAGACTGGAGATATTTGAACATGTTCAAATAGTGATGGGACAGTCACTAGAGAGATAGAAAATATGGGAGAAAGAGGGCAAGTTCTCAGAGATGGCAGCAGGAATGGGATCTGCTGTGAAGGCAGGGATTGACCTTAGGTAAATACAAACAAGCAAAACAAAACAAAACAAAAAACTCCATAACTTGTCTGAACTAGGAATATAGCTAGAAAATGGAAGAACCAGGATAGTAGGACTGCCAGGTAGTATTAAGGTCTCAGAAGAGGTTGATATCAGTCTGCCCTAGAGTGGGATTTTCTTTTGTAAGGTTAAGCTTTATGAGATGTGTGCAACAAAAGGATAGTGGCAGACCTTCCCACTGTGTGGAACATGACTCCCAGGGGTGTAAATCTCCCTGGCAATGTGGGAATGACTCCTGGGTATGAGCCTGGGCTCAGCATCATGGATTGAGAAAGGCTTCTTGACCAAAAGGGGGAAGAGAAATGAAACAAAATAAAGTTTTAGTGACTGAGAGATTTCAAATGGAGTAAAGACATCATTCTGGAGATTTTTCTTATGCATTATATAGAGATCCCTTTGTAGTTTTTAGTGTATTGGCATAGCTAGAAGGAAATACCTGAAACTGTTGAACTGCAACCCTGTAGCCTTGATTCTTGAAGGCGATTGCATAACTATAGCTTACACGGTGTGACCATGTGATTGTGAAAACCTTGTGGTTCACATTCCCTTTATCTGGTGTATGGACGGATGAGTAGAAAAATGGCGATAAAAATTAAATGAATAATAGGGGGGATAGGGGGATGGGATGTTTTGGGTGTTCTTTTTTACTTTTATTTTTATTCCTATTTTTATTTTTTTGGAGTAATGAAAGTGTTAAAAAATTGTGGTGATGAATGCACAACTGTTTGACGGTACTGTGAACAATTGATTGTACACTTTGGATGATTTTTGAGATATACTCACATACCATACAAAATTGCATAATAAGAAAAGGATAGTGGCAGAATGGAATGTGGGGGGCTGGCAAAGGAATGGAGGTTTAATGAATGAGTCTGGTGAATGGCTTTCTTGGGGAGAAGTGATCTGTAAGAGGAAAAATCAGAATCAGTGGAAAATTTAGAGGTATTGTGTAGGTGGCTGAGGGCTGAGGCAAAGGATGTCCAACACATGAATAATTAACTGATAAAATAATTAAGGGTCAGTGTAGAGACTAAATATCTTTACCAATAAGCTTCTCAGGGCCAGGGTTTATGTCTTTTTGTTTATTTATTTTTTCTTCCTTTTTAAAATTATAGTCCCCTGCCTAGCATAGTACCTGGAATATAGTGGGTACTTATGTGTTTAAAAGTGAGTGAATATCTTTATTGAGCCCTGATATGTGATGGTCTCTGCTCTTGTGAAGCTCACACTCACTTTTTAATGCATAAATGCAATTTGGGGGATGACCTTAATGTGCCGGGAACCTGTTCTCTAACATGAACCTCACATGTCATATTGTTCCTGTGTTTTCTAAAGAGAGCCCTGTAAGAAAGTAAATGACCACACATCAAGGAAAAAGAGGATATTTGTTCTGATATTTTCTGTACTCATACCATTTATTGAGCACTTATTGATGTTGGGCATTGTGATAAATTTTGTATGTACAAAAAAATGACCCCTGGAGATGAGCCTGGACCCAGCACTGTGGGATTGAGAGGATCTTCTTGACCAAAAGGGGGAAGAGAGATGAAGCAAAGTAAGGTTCCAGTGTCTGAGAGATTTCAAATGGAGTTGAGAGGTCACTCTGGAGAGTATTCCTATGCGCTATATAGATATCACCTTTTAGTCTTTAGTATATTGGAATGGCTAGAGGGAAATACCTGAAGCTGTCAGACTGCAACCCAGTGACCTTAATACTTGAAGATGATTGTATAACTATGTAGATTGCGTAGTGTGCCTGTGTGTCTGTGAAAACCTTGTGGCTCGAACTCCCTTTATGCAGTATATAGACAGATGAGTGGGAAAATGGGGACAAAAACTAGATGAAGAATAGGGTGAGATGGAGGGGATGGAAAGATTTAGGTGTTCTTTTTTGCTTTTATTTTTATTTTGGAGTAAGGAAAAGATTCAAAAACTGATTCTGGTGATGAACGCACAACTGTATGATGATGCTATGAATAATTGATTGTACACTGTGGATGACTGTAGGGTGTGTGAATATATCTCAATCAAACTGTTTAAAAAAGTAAATGAAAATGTGGGGAGGAGGGGAATGGGGTGTTTTGGATATTCTTTTTTATTTTAATTTTCATTTTATTTTTTGGAGAAATGAAAATGTTCAAAGTGTGATTGTGGTGATGAAAGCACAACTGTATGACAATATTGTGACAACTGATTGTACACTTTGAATGATAGTATGTTATGTGATTATATCTCAATAAAATTGCATTATTAAAAAAGACCCACAAAATATAGGCACAGTTCTTATGTCTATTTTACAAGTGAGAAAACAGGATCAGATACTAAGTAATTTGGTTAAATTCACCAAAGTTATAAATGGCAGAGGCAGTTTTCAAATTCAGGGCCTTCTGATTACAAAGTCCAGAAGTCCTCCACTATGCTGGAGGAATTATAGTGTCATTTATTTTCTCTTTATTGTTATACGATACAGTCTTAGAAATTTAATTTATGTTGTCAGTGCTTTAGAATGGCAAGGATTCTTATTGTTCATGTTTCCTGACTGAGTCTCTTTCATTGAGTCATACAACTTAACATAGGCTGCATCCTTAAAAACAGTTGTTTGTTTTCTTCAGTGTGGTTCCTTTCTATCATTTTAGGATTTTTTTCTCTTTTATTTTTTCTTTGGAGAAGCTGGGCAGACTCTGAATGTCCTCAGTAAAACCCACATGCATCAAGATAATGCATAATCTTTTATTTGTTATATGCTTAGATTATCATGTTGAATCAGATTATTCAAAAATTTGTGTATTTGCCAGATTTTTTTCTTATTCAGATAAATTCAAATTTTATTCAAAGTTTACTTCAAAATAGTTTTAACTTAATTGTAATTACCACCCCTTAAATAGGATGGTGTTTGTTTTATGCTGACTTGTTTGTCTTAATGTATTTGTTTGAACTTAATGTAATTGTTTATCAAGAAAGGCATGTGGGTTAATTAGCTTGTTGTCTCCCTTTTCCCAATTACTTTTAAGTAAGAATTGCCAAAGGAGCTTAGAGACTAATTTATAGCTCATCTCAAGAATAGATACTGTATCCCTTCTGGATCATGTTTGAGATTGTTATCAAACTTCATGAGATACTATAATTTATCTTGTAGCTACACTTTCATTCTTTGGTTGTAAAAAGCTATTTTGAATGGTATTTTATGTTTAAAAATTATCTTTAAGTTGCAGTGCTTTGTGAGAGAATATGAAATGTTGCTTTTACCAAAACTTAAATGAGTAAATTTCAAACTAATTTTTAGATGTTTAGAATTTTAAAACTAAAATTTTTATCAAAATTAACTTAGACCATGCTTGGTTTATATAGGCGTGAATAAAAATGTCTTCTTAGCATTGTATTTCTCCTGTCCCTTTGTCAGTTTTCTCAAATCTATGAAGTTCCTTGACCTGGAATACTCTGGCAGCATTAAAAATGGCCTGATGAAATGATTATGCAAATTTTCTTAGGTATGGTAGGAACATGTTGGAAGCAATGTAGTTACTTTAGGTTGTTTTTCTTATTCCTTTGTTTTGTTTTGTTTGAATTTTTTTTTTTAATTTTTTGAGAAAGTAAAAAAAGAGCTATTGCATTAAAAATTAGCTTCAGTATAGTTACTTTAGGTTATTTGGTTTTTCTTATGCCTTTGATTATGGTTTGTTAATTTTCTTGGAGTATGGTAGGAACATGTTGGAAGCAATGTAGTTATTTTAGGTTATTTGGTTTTCTTAATCCTTTGCTTTGTTTGAAATGTGGGTATTTTTGTTGTTTGTTTTTTTCTTTTTAATTTTTTGATAAATAAAGTTAAAAAGTTAAAAAAAATAAAAAATAAAAATGGTCTGATGAGGTCTATATTCACAGCTTAATAGAAAATTTCAAAGTGAGAGAAAATGTTCTTTGGCACAGAGTTTACTAGTGTGAAGATGTACCAGATTCCCCAGAGTGACAGTGTTAGACATTGCTGGTATAACCTCAGGTGAATAACAGAGACGTCCCTTCATTAAAGTGATTCACAGGCAAAAGGAGAGCTAGAAGTCAATTTCTTCCATGAACCGAAGCAATTCTTCCTTCCTTGGTAAGACATTTCTGGGATCAGTGCTGAATGTATATGGGGCCACACACATACAACAAATTTATTCATGATCTATGTGTTATATTTCATGATAATAGTGTAAATCATAAACACTAAATGACTATACCTTGCCTGAGAGAGAACTTGTATTTATCCCCATCCCTACTATCTTTAATATTTTTATTTTTATATTTTCCTAAATGCTGTGTTTGGGTTTGCAGTCATAAGTTGTTTTCTTTAGAAATAGTATAAATTGGAGCCCATGCTAATTTCTTTTCTGAGTTTTTGATTGCTTAATGCATTAGGTTTCTGAAATTATTTCTTAAGACAAGGTTACTTTCTGTTTTGAAATTCCTTGTGTTTGTTTAGTTGCTTTGCAGAGCTATGAAGGTACCTATTGAATAATGAAAGAGAATACAGCATTTGGCAAGTTAAAAAAATAAGAATAAAATATATTTTTAAGTCTCTCTTGTGAAACATTTAGGGATCTGTGTTGAGCTATTGCTAAGCTCCTACAGCAAAAAGTGAAATACTTGGCAAGCATTTATTGAAAAGTGAGAATGAATTAATAGTTCAGCTTTCTTTTAGGCATCTTTACAAAGAAAAGAAGAGTATGTCTTCTCCTTGCCAGACCCTATTAATTGTTTCTTTAACAAAACAGTAAGATGAACATTCAGAAAACTAAGAGATTCCCCCCACCCAAAAAGAAGGTCCTTTGTGTGTGTGTGTGTGTGTGTGTGTGTGTGTTTTCTACTTAAGATAACATTAAAGGGTAATCACATATTACCTGCACTTTCTTCGCTCTTTTCTGTTGGGATTTTGTCCCCTTTTGTTTTTAAAATCTGAGAGATTGGGATCTCCTGCTTTGCAGGAGTAGTAAAGGGGTTTTTGCTGTCATAACCAAGACTACGTGTGAACTAAATGGTCAGCCATACTTAAATCAAAATACAGTTTTCTTTTTTTTAATTTGAGGCATGAAGAGGTGGGCTTCCTGTATCTTTAATAACTGTTTATCAGAGTAATATATTTTGCCAAGTAATATTTACATAATTTCTGTGAGAAGAGAAACAGTAATTTCACAGGGTATTTTCTGTTTCAATTTTATTTGGTTGTTGTAACTTTGAATGTATATAAATTTTATTTAAGGATGAAACAGTGGAAGTTTAGCAAATTCATTTCTTTCCAGGTGAAGGAAGGATTGTCCATGATAGATGGCTAGATATCCCCATCTGGTCTTTATTTAGCTGGTCTTTATTTAGTTGCTTGATACATAATCTGTACTGGAAACCAAGAAGCAAACCAAAGATGATATTCTCAGCCCCTGGCTGATGATGTTAATTTGTAACAGGTAAATTTAGGAGAAAGAAGTAGGAAAATACTATGAAGAAAGATGAAAACATGTAAGTGAACTTGTAATTCCAGTATCATGGCAAACTAAATGTCCAGGGAAAACTCCTAGTAAGAATACCAAACTGCTAGATACTGAGCTATCAGAAAAGTAAGGAAATCAGTAGGAGGGACAAAATTATTGAGAAAGTAGGAGCCCAGAAAGGTCATGAGCTCTGGAGCTAACATTTGTCCTGAGTAGCATCTGCTAATTTCTGATGATCTAAAGCTTGGGTTTTATTTATAAGAGAAAGGAGACAAAGCCCATTCATGATGGAAATTTGGATTGGAGATCTCTCCACATGAAATTGAGAGCCCTGAAGGGGGATCATTCTTAGCTGATAAACTGAAATACATGCCCATAGAGGAAGACTGTGGTGTATTTCCCTGTCTTGGTCTTAATTCTAGATGGAATAGGGAAGTTGAGTGGGGATCTTCCTTGACAATTCATAAGCTCAGGCACATACTCATACTCATGTGGGTTTGGGGCCCGAATTCATACTATCTCTGTTACCTTAAAGTGCACACATACACACACCACACCCAATTCAGTTTAAAATCATCTTGGGTTATTGATGTACTTAGGTGCCTGGAAGAATCAACTCAACTCTTCTTTAGAAGAGAGTACTTTAAACACAGGCATCAGAGAATTATGTAGGAGCTCATAATTAAAAAAATCAATAAGCACTTGAGTATATACACTACCATCAGAGAGAATCAGCATAAACTACCATCCAGACATATGAAGTCAGGACCAATTGGAATTATCAGTTAAAGAGTAATTTAATGGGTGAGAAGTAATATTAAAAGAGTTAATGGTGAGAACTCTTCAGAATTGATGAAAGACAACAATCCTCTGATTAAGGAGATCCCGCAAGCTCCAAGCAGGAAGTCTGAAAGAAGAAATCATAGTTTTAATGCTGATATTTGAAAAGAAGAAAGGCTGAATGTAATAGATTAAGCATTTAACTTATTTAGAAAAATAATAGTAGAATAAATCCGAAGTAGATAGAGGGAAGGAAATAATAAAGATAAGAGAATAAATTAAATAGGAAATAGACACAGTTGAGATTATTAAGTTAGTTGTTTGAAAAGACTAATAAAATTACCGAACCTTCGGCAAGATGAAAGAAAAAAAGAAAGAAACAATGAGTAACAGTAGGAATAAAAAGAAGACACAACTAAAAATATAAGCAGATATTTAAAAGAGAATATTATAAATAACTTTAAGCAATAAATTTGAAAAAATTACATGAAATGAACAAGTTTCCGGAAAGATATTACTTCCCTAAATTGACTCAATAATAGAAAATTTTACCTATTTTTATTATGTAATCTAATTTGTAATCTAATCAGCAACACAGTCTTTTTACAAAGAAGATATGAGGCCTAGAAAGATTTATGAACAAGTTCAATCAAACATTTAGGAAACAAATTATTCCAATCTCACATAAATACTCTATTTTATAATTCTAAAGTACTTTTTTTCTCCCACATTTTAACATCTCTGAAATCAAGTTAGGTCTTTAAATTGTTAGTATTTTACAAACTCTCTTGACCACTTTTACACACTTTATGTCATCTCTGAATTTTGGATGTATGTTACAACTGATAGCATCTTAAAATTGCCTTTAGCTCCCCTCCCCCATATTTTATGTCTCTGAAGTCAGCAATGTAGTTAATACTTGATGGCATCTTAAAATAGATGAAATAGTAAAAGAAACATTCCCCCAATGAAGCTGCTATAATTTTTAAAATTATTAGTAGACTTTATTTTTTAGTAAAGCTTTATATTTACAGAATAAATGGGCAAATAATACATATACACCACCCTACCCCCAACACCCACCCCCAACATGGTTTCTGCTATTAACATCTTGGACCAGTGTGGTACATTAGTTACAATTAATGGACAAATACTGATACATTGTTACTAACTGTAGTTCACAGTTTACATTAAGGTTCACTCTTTGTGTTGTACCTCTATGGGTTTAGGCATATGCATAATGAACAAGTATCTATCATACAGAATAGTTTCATCATCCTAAAAATCCCTTGTGCTTCTCCTGTTCATCCCTATCTTCCCTCCTCTCAAACCGCTAGCAACCACTGATCACTTTACTGTCTCTGTGGTTTTGCTTTTTCCAAAATGTCATATAGTTGAGTTCATATAGTGTGTAGCCTTTCCAGACTGCCTTCTTTCGCTGGGCAGTATGCATGTGAGATTCCTCCATGACTTTTCATGGCTTGATAGCTCATTTCTTTTTATTGTTGAATAACATTCCATTGTATAGACATTGCCACAGTTTGTCCATTCACCTATTGAAGAACATCTTGATCGCTTCCAGTTTTGGGCGGTTAATGAATAAAACTGTTATAAACATTTGTGTGCAGGTTTTTGTGTGGACACTAGTTTTCAGCTCCATTAGGTAAGTACCTAGGAGCACAATTGCTGGATCATGTGGTGTAACTATGTTTATCTTTGTAATCATATCTACAAAAACCTCAACAACTATATCTAGGCCAGTGTTTAACCAAACAACCAGGCGCCATGACTTAGCCAAGTTGACCCATAAAATTAACCATCCCAGTGATCTAGATTTTCTCCTAATTATTCTTGAAGTTCTAATAGTTTTTTTCTTACATTTAGGTCTGAAATCCATTTGAATTAATTTTTGTGAAAGGTCTAAGAACTGTTTCTAGAAAATTTTTTTATTGCCTTTGCATGTACAATTGTTTCAGCAACATTTATTGAAAAGACTCTCCTCCCACCATTTAATTGCCTTTACTCCTTTGTCGAGTATCATATGTTAACTGTTAACTGTTCATATGGATAGATGCCTGTTCATATGGATAGATGCCTGGGCTCTCTATTCTGCTCCATTGATCAGTGTTTCACCAATACCATACTATCTTGATTACTGTGGCTTTATAGTAAGTCTTAAAGTCAGATAGTTTCTTCAGTATTGTGTTGGCTATTCTTTGTCTTTTGCCTATCCATATAAACTTTAAAATCAATTTGTGGATATCCACAAAATACTTGCAGGGATTTTGATTGGAATTGTGTTGAATCAATAGTCAAGTTTGTGAGAATTGACATCTTAACAATATTGAGTTTTCTTATACATGAACATGGACTACCTCTCCATTTATTTAGATCTTCTTTGATTTTTTCATCAGAATTTTTCAGTTTGTTCATAGAGATGCTGTACATATTTCGTTAGATTTATACCTGAGTATTTCATGGTTGCTGGGGTTTTTTGTGTATGTGCTAATATAAATGGCATTTATTTTTAATTACAAATTCCAATTGTTCATTTGTGGTATATAGGAAAGCAATTAACTTTTGTATATTAACCTTATATCCTACAACTTTGCTATTCTCACTTATTAGTTACAAGAGTTTTTTTTTTTTTTTTTTGGTTGAATATTTGGTATTTTCTATGTAGACAATAATGTCATTTGCAAACAAAGCAGTTTATTTTATCCTTCCCAACATGTATGCCTTTTATTTCCTTTTCTTGTCTTATTGCATTAGCTGAGACTTCTAGTACAATGTTGAATAAGAATGATGATAGGGGACAACATTGTTTTATTCCTAACCTTAGAGGGAAAGCACCCAGTTTCTCACCATTAAGTACTGTGAAACAAGTTGCTGTATGGTGTGTTGTGGGAACACAGGCTCAGGCCCAATAGAGATTCTCAACAAATGACCACTTTATTACTTACACAGCACAATAGGTCCAAAAGAGCAGGGAAAGAGTCACATTATGGCCAGTCTCCTGCTCAGGCCAACTGCTCAGGTCAGGGTTGGTGGATGGCAGCTCTGCGTTGCCCCACTTTGCATTAGAGATGAGGGACCCTGTGCCACCAAGAAGATGGGTATTTATACACTCCAAGGTGAGGGGGTCCTGCCACTAAGTAGAAAGCATTTATCAAGCAATCTTTGTGCAAGTACCTGTCTTCGCAAGAAGCTGGGGCTGCTCATTCCGGTCAGACTGTTCCATTAGACTTAATGTCTTGCCCCAGGATCACAGACAAGCAAGGGGAGAAAAGAAGGTTATAGAGGTAGGCAAGGGCTAAGTGACAGCTGCTGAGTGTATCTGTGACTTTCCCAGCATTGTATTAGTTGTAGATTTTTTGCAGATGTTCTTTATCTACTTGAGGAAGTTCCCCTCTATTCCTGGTTTGCTAAGAGTTTTTATCATGAATAGATGTTGGATTTTATCAAATGCCATATCAGCATCTATTGATACACTCATTTGATTTTTCTTCTTTAGAGGATGGATTTAATGATGGATTACATTAGTTGATTTTCAAATGTGGATCTGCCTTACATACCTGAATAAGTCTCACTTGGTTGTGGTGTGTAATTCTTTTTATACAAAGTTAGATTCAGTTTGTGAACACTTTTGTTGAGGATTTTTGCATCTATGTTCATGAGAGATATTGGTCTTTGTTTTCTTTATTGTAATGTCTTTATCTGGTTTTGATATTAGGATAATGCTGACCTCATAGATGGAGTTAGGATGTGTTCCCTTTGCTTCTGTTTTCTAGAATATAGAGAAAATTGGTATCATTTCTTCCTGTGCCAGTTTGAATGTATTATGTCCCCCAAAACTCCATTATCTTTGATGTAATCTTGTGTGGGCAGACCTATTAATGTTGATTAGATTGTAATTCTTTGATTGAGTGTTCCATGGCGATGTGACCCAGCCAACTGTAGGTTATAATTCTGATTAGATAATTTCCATGGAGGTGTGGCCCTGCCCATTCATTGTGGGTCTTGATTAGTTCACTGGAGCCCTATAAAAGCTCAGACAGAAGGAGCAACAGCCAAGAGGGACCCTTTGAAGAGTGCACAGGAGCTGACAGAGGACATGCAGATGAGAAACAGTTGGAAGATGGCTGTTAAAAGCAGACTCTTGCTCCAGAGAAGTTAAGAGAGGACAAATGCCCCAAGAGCAACTGAGCATGACATTTTGAAGAGGAGCTGTGGCCTAGAGAAGAACGTTCTGGGAGAAAGCCATTTTGAAATGCAAACTGGTAGCAAGTGGACACCAGCCATGTGCCTTCCCACCTGAGAGGTTTTCCGGATGCCACTGGCCATCCTCCAGTGAAGGTACCCAATTGTTGATGCGTTACCTTGGACATTTTATGGCCTTAAGACTATAACTGTGTAAACAAATAAATCCCCTTTTATAAAAGCCAATCCATCTCTGGTATTTGCATTCCGACAGCATTAGCAAACTAGAACACTTCCTTAAATGTTTGGTAGAATCACCAGGGATACCATCTGGGCTTGGTGCTTTCTGTTTTGGAAGGTTATTAATTATTGATTCAGTTTCCTTAATAGATATAGGCCTATTCATATTATCTGTTTCTCCTTGTATAAAGTTTTGGTAGTTTGTGTTTTTCACAAGTTGGTCCATTTCATCTAAGTTATAAAATTTGTGGGCATAAAGTTGTCCATAATATCCCTTTATTATTATTTTGATGTCCATGGGATCAATAATGTTGACCCCTCTTGACCCAACTTTTGTTTCTAATATCAGTAATTTGCATCTTCTCTTTTTTCTTGGTTTGCCTAACTAGAGTTTTAATTTTATTGATCTTTTGCAAGAACCAGCTTTTGGTTTTGTTGATTTTCTCTATTGTTTTCCTGGTTTCAGTTTCATTGATTTTTCTCTCATTTTCATTATTTTCTTTTCTTCTGCTTGCTTTAGTTATATATTGTTTTTCTTTCTCTAAATTCCTAAGGTAGAAACGTAAATGATTGCTTTTAGATCTTCTTTTCTAATATATGCATTCAATTCTGTAAATTTCCCTTCACACACTGGTTTTCTGTTTCTCACAAATTTTGGTAAGTTTTCATTTTCAGTTAATTCAAAATATTTTTAAATTTCTCTTAAGGCTGCTTTGACCCATGTTTTATTTAGAAGTGCATTATTTAATCTCCAAATATTATGGGATTGTCCAGCTATCCTCCTGTCACTAATTTCTTGGTTAATTTCATTGTGGTCTGAGTGCATACTTGATATGATTTCTATTCTTTTAAATTTGTTAAGGTGTGTTTTACAGCCCAAAATGTGGTCTGTCTTATGGAATGTTCCATATGAGCTTGAGAAAAATATGTATCCTGCTGCTGTTGGATGAAATATTCTATTAATATTAGTTAGATCTAGTTGATTGACAATGTAGTAATCCCCAATTTCCCCCCTCAACTTGTGTAACAATGCTGCCATTCATTTCACTTATCCATATGCTGTAATCACCCAGTACATTGTTGTGATTTAAACAGTTATCTATTAGATCAAATAAGATTAAGAAAAAATATTTTTAACTTCATTTATTCATTCATTTATGCCCTCCTCTCTTTATGTAGATCCAAGTTTCTGACTTACGTATCATTTTCCTCCTCTCTGAAGAACTTCTTTTAACAATTCTTGCAAGACAAGACAGGTCTATTGGCAACAAATTCCCTCAGGTTTTGTTTGAGAAAGTCTTTTTATTTTTTCTTTACTTTTGAAGGATCATTTTGCTGAATACAAAATTCTCGGTTGATTTTTTTTTTCTTTCAACACAATATATTTTACTCCATTCTGTTCTTATTTGCATGGTTTCTGGCAAGAAGTCCAGTGTAATTCTTACATTCCTCTAAAGGGAAGGTGTTTTTTCCTCTGGATTTTTTCACATTTTCTCTTGGTCTTTGGTTTTATGCAGTTTGAATATGACATGACTAGGCGTAGATTTCTGATATTTATCTTGCTTGGTGTCCTCTGAGATTCCTGGATTTGTGGTTTATTTCTGTCAATAATTTTGAAAAATTCTCAGCCATTATTGCTTCAAATATTTCTTCTGCTCCTTTCTCTTTTTTCTTCTCCTTTTGGTATTCCCATTACATCTATATCATACATTTTGTAATTGCCTCACAGTCCTTGGATTGTCTGTTCCTTTTTTTCACATTCTTTATTCTTTTTTGCATTTTGGTTGGGGAAGTTTTTGTTGCCATATCTTCAAGGATACTGATTCTTTCCTCAGCCTTGTCCAGTTTACTGATGAGCCCCACTAAAGCCATTCTTCATTTCTATTAGTGTTTTGCATTGCCAGCATTTCCTTTTGGTTCTTTTTCGAGGTTCAATCTCTCTGCTTTCATTACCTGTGTCTTCTTGTGTGTTGTTCCCTTTTTTAATAAGAGCTCTTAGAATATTAATATATTACTATTAAAACTCCCAGTTTGATAATTCCAAAATATCTGTCATCCCGAGTCTGGTTGTGAAGCTTTGCTTTTGTCTCCTCAGATTGTGATTTTTCTTGCCTTTTGGCAAGAAAACCAGATATGATGTTTTGGGTAATAGGAACTGAGGTAGACAGGCCTTCAGTGTGAAGTGTTATGTTTATCTGATTAGAAGGTAGGCTGAGTTTACTGTTTGCTCTAGATGTAGGTGTCCAAGGCTTCAATTTCCTTTAGTATCCTTGTTTTTGTCGCCCCCTGTTATCTCTAAGTTTCCCTAGAAACTCCTTTCTAAATAGAGTTTGAGCCTTGTAATTCTTTCAGCCTTAATCTACTATTATTCCTGGGAACCCTATTAATGTGGTGGTAAGGTGTGGAAAGGGGGAAAGCATTCTGTAATCCCATGATTAGGTCTTAGTTTTTAGTGGGCTTGTATCCCCCCTGGGTTGTGACCTTCACAGTGCTTCTCAGATTTTACCCCCTTAGGTGAGAAAAGAATGATAGAGGGGACTGGAGTTGGGTAATTTTCATTCCCTAAGTGGGATAAGGCTTTAGTGGAATGTTTTCCCTTGCTGGGTAGGTCTTTATTTTGGAGAATAATGAGGGCTTATTTCAAAATGTTTACTTTTCCCCTAGTTGTATTTCAAAATGGTTACTTTCCCCTTCCCTCTAGCCAAATACAAGGGAATAGTTCTCTGATCTTCATTGTGAAAACCTGTTGGGGCTCCTGAAGATAAAATCCAGGAAAGAGTAGATGCCTGTCTTAGACTGGGCCCCCTGGAGTTTTTAACTCTCAAGCTATTCCACTCTGCCCACAGTACTTTGTTGAAGTTACTATAAGTGGTTCTACCAGTTACTGGCTCTAGAAGCTTCTGCTTCAGGTAAGCTGATCTATATTCTCTGTATTCACCTATCTTTCCAGTTTGGGGGGTGGCAGTTTGTTCTGTGACTTCAGTTCTCTAATCAAGAAAAGTCGATTTTCAGTTCATTCAACTTTTTTCTTGTTGTAAAGGCTGGAGTGAAAACTTTCAAGTCGTTTACATATCAGAGCGTAAATGAAAGTCAGTTGGTATGCTGTTTGATATGAATAGCAGACAAGAACATTACAAGAAAGAAAAATTACAAGACATTCTTGATCATAAATATAGATCAGAAATTCTAAACATATTGTTAGCCAACCAAATCCAGCAAGATAAAAAAAAAAAAAAAAACCAAAATATTATAACCACTTTGCAGTTATTCTAGAAATGCAAGGTTCGGTTTGATATTAGAAAATCTGTGATTGTTATTTAACACGTTAATGGATTGGAAAAGAAAAGCTGCCATCATCCTAAAAATAAAGAAAAAGCATTTGAAAATTTTAACATCCATTCATAATAAAAACTTGTAGCAAACTAGGAATAGAAAGGAACTTTCTTAACCTTGTAAACTTAGAATTAGGAACAAGAAAAAGGTCTGTATTGTCTATACTTCATTTCAACATTGTAGTTGAAATTTAACCAGTGAATAAGACAAAATGAAATAAAAGTAAAGGAAGAAACAAAATTGTCTTTATATGTAGGTAATATAATTGTCCATACAGAAATCCTCCCAAAATGCACAAATAAATTATTGGAATTATTAAGAAATTACTGGATATCTATTAACTGCAGTTCTAGGTACTAGTAACAAATGGTTAAAAATGCAACTCAAAAAATATCACTTACAATAACAGAAAATAAGATACATAACAATAAATCTAACAAGAGATGTGAAATAACTTTACAAAGGAGAGTATAACACTAAGATTATCTATTCTAAATAAATAGAGACATACCATGTTTATGATAGGAAAACTCAATATTATTAGGGTGTTGCTTCTTCTCAAAGTGATTTTACGGGTTCAGGGCATTTCTAATCCATATCTCAACAGGGTTTTTTCATGGTACTTGATAAGGTCATCCTAAACTCCCTAGGGAGGAGCAAAGGGCAAAGAAGAGTTAAGACACTCCTGAAAAAGCAGAGCCAGGCAAGGGAGGGGTGGAAACTTGCTTTACTAATTATAAAGTACTTATTATAACAAATAATTTACTATAACAAATAAGTCAGGGAGGTATTGGTCCTAAAATAGACCCAAGTGCTGAAAAAAGTGAGCGATGAAACATAATAAAGACCCAGAAACAGACCCAAGCATATATGGAAATTCAATAGACGACAGATTACATAATAAGTAGTTCTGGAAAAATTAGTTATACATTCAAGAAAAAAAATGAAAATAACTCTCCACCTCCCCCCATTCACAAAAATCTATTCTAGTTGGATTAAATGTTAAAGATAAAATATTAAAAAATATAAAAGTATGTCTTTATAACCTTGGCATGAGGAAGGATTTCTTTAAAAAGACACACAAAAAAAGCCTAACCGAAAAGAAGTCTGCCAAATTCCACCTTGTTGAAATTAAGAACATCATGTCATCAAAAGATACTATAAAAAGAGTGAAGAAACGAATCATAGCTTTCAATGTATGTAACTGATAAAGTAAAGTACTCCTATCAATAACAGCAAAGAACAAAACTTTACTAGAAAGATGGTCAAAGGATATGAGCAGCCATTTCACAGAAGACGTAACATGAATGGCCAATAAATTTGAAAAGATGGTCAACATCATTAAGAAGATATTAAAGGTAAATTATATAATGACATGCCATTTTACATCCACCAGAATGATGAAAATTTAAGTCTAACAATTATAAGCATCAATGAAGATGTGGAACAATAGGAATTCTCATTTACTACTCGTGGGAGCATAAGTTAGTAGAACCATTTTGGAAAACAGTATGGTATTACATAATAAAATCAAAGATGAGCACATCCTAATCCATACCATTAATACTCTTTGGAATATATCCTATACCTAAACAAACTCTCACATTGTACCAGCAGTGTTTGTAATAGAAAGAAACTGGGAAAAATCCAAATGTCCATCATCAGTGGAATGAATAAATATTATAGTATATTCATACATAGTATACCACTCAGTAGTGAAGCCAGTGACCTAAAACTATAGGCATCAACATTGAGGATTATACAAAACAAATTATAGTTCTGTAGTCTATTAATAACCTTTCAAAAGACATGCAAGTTGACATGGGAGATAATGACCTTTACTCCCCATCAATTTCCATCCTCCAATAGGGAAAATAGTTTCTTAGCTGTAGTTAGTAAAATCTCACTGATGATTATATGGCTTGGAAATTATATCAAGCAATTTTGTTATCCTACATTTCCTAGAAAGTAATTCTGTAGATACTCCATTAACAGCTTTAAAAATGTTCTCAACAAAAACACGTACAAACGCACATACAGAATTAAAAGGATGGTTTAAAAATAACTTCAGATTAGATAGCATTCTTGTCTAGATATCCATATTCACTGGAAGAAGTATAAGATAGTATTTTCTCTGGGTGAAAAGTTATTTAAAATTATATAGTATGTTATATAATCACTCATTCAACAAAAATTTAATGAACACCAACTATGTGTTAAGAGCTATGTTAGGCACTGAGAAGGGAGCTTTCAACATAATAAGAGTCTCTGGTTTCTGCTCTTATTGAGCTTTCAAAGTATGTGTGTGTGAAGGGGTGCACATGTGAATACATGTGTGTTAAAAGTTAATTGAACTCAAGTTCCAAGAAATAAATGTTAAATGAAGTGCTTTCAAAAGGCTATTCACAAAAATCTATTTAACTGAAAATGTACTACACTAATAGTAGTATGAATGCAACCATTGTGATTTACCTCATTTTTATATAGTAATTAACATATTTTCCAAAGTGTTTTCACATGTTATCAATAGATTAAAGTAACAACAATGTGACATATAAAAGGAGTAGTATCCTAGTTTTATAGGTAAGGTAATCAGGCCCTAAGAGACATATGCTATGTGTCACACAGTAAATGAGCAACAGAGCCAAGATGAGAGTCTTGGAGGTAATGTTTACTCTCCCCTCCCTTCATTCTCCTTTTCTTAAGAGTCTGCCAACAAGATGGCAGCATCAAGCAGATTTTTTTTTCTTATTTATTTAATTTTTTTTTTATTAAAGAAGTTGTTGGTTTATATAACAATCGTGCATAAAATAGAGGATTTCCGTATACCACCCCACCACCAACACTTGCATTGATGTGGAAAATTTGGTACAATTGATGATACCACTTTTTTTTGTAATTCTACTATTTTTTAACAGTAGTTACATTAGTTACAATTGATGAAATACTATTAAAGTAGTTGTTTTAGTTAGGGTTCTCTAGGGAAACAGAATCAATGAGAGGTGTCTATGACTATAAAATTTATAAAAGTGACTCACACAACTGAGGGTATGCACGAGTCCAAATTCTGTACAGCAGTCAGCAACCTGTCAACTCCAAGGAAGATGTCCGATGAACTCCTCAGGAAACGAACCGGCAAGTTCGACGAACTCCTCAGGAAATGAACTGGGATCTTCGACGAATGTGTTCGATGAACTCCTCAGGAAACAAACCAGCAACTTCAAAGAACTCCTCAAGAAACGCTTTGCTGGGCAGCTGAAGAAGAAGTGAGGGTCCTCTATCTGTCTTGCATATAAGTCTTCAACTGATTAATTGGATTAAATCCAGCCAACTGCATTCTCTCCTTGTGGAAGACATGCCCTTTGGTGAGTCATCAGTCACAGTTCCAGTCAATTGACTGATGATTTAATAAACCAGTCTGTTGGTTTATTAACCAGCCACAAACATCCTCACAGCAATTGTTAGGCCAGTGTTTGCTTGACCAGACAGCTGGGCACTATCACCTGGCCAAGTTGACACATGAACTTAACCATGACAGTCCACCCCTTGTCAACTTGGCAGTTATACACATCACCTAAAACCATACTTTATCTCTAAGTAGATAACAATAACAGACATATATTTTGCCTAACTATACTCCGCTGTGCAGCATACAACTGGAAATGCACTAAATCTCTCCAAAATAGGGTGCAAGTCCTTGGGTGACATTAATCTCTGCAATCCTTCCAGGAATCCAGTATTGCTTCTGGTTCACTATTTTGCTAGGCAGGGGCAGTTCTAGTGGCTTTCACTTGGCCTTTCCCACCATAATAGCCCTCACTCCATGAGTCAGGGAACCAATGTGAGGATTCTGCCAGTTGCTGAGTATGTCTATTCCAATTATGCACTCCAGCACTGGGGAAATAACCACAGAATGGGTCCGGGGACCCACTGGACCCACTGTGAGATGGACCTGAGCTAAAACTCCATCAATCACCTGACCTCTATAAGCGCCAACTCAGACTGGTGGACCAAAGTGACATTTTGGGTCTCCGGGAATTAATGTCTCTTCTGAACCAGTGTCTAATAATCCATGAAATATCTGATCATTCGGCGTTTAAGTTTTGAATTTGAAGCCTTTAGCTCGTCTCTTTCTCTTACAACTTTATCTAAAGTATCTAAGAGCAGCCAACCAACATCATTATACCTCTTAATTCTGCAAAACTCTGTGAAGGTGTCGAAAACACTGTCACCCAGAGCCTTGCTTCATACTAGAGTATGATTAGGAGAATAAATGGTGCTATTTTGTGTATCTCCTTTGCCAACTCATGCCATGGACTGTCAGTGCCCTCTTGATTATTGGAAATAGAGTCATTAGTGCCTTTGAATCTAATCAGAGTAGAAAACAAATTGTAAAAGCCCATTTTAAGATTCTGTTTCTCAAGAACCACCCCACTCCTGGTACCAAGTTGTATTAGTTAGGGTTCTCTAGAGAAACAGAATCAATGAGAGGTGTCTGTGACTATAAAATTTATAAAAGTGACTCACACAACTGTGAGTATGCACGAGTCCAAATTCTGTAGAGCAGTCAGCAAACTGTCAACTCCAAGGAAGATGAATCTAACCATCACAGTGGTAGTACAACTATTGTCCATAGTTTACGTAGGGGTATTTTTTCCCCATATTCCAACCTATTTTTTTTTCATGCATGTCTTTATTTTATGACTCTTCTACTCATACACTGGATAAAGGGAATGTCCCAAGGTTTTTACAATCACACAGTCACACAATAAAAGCAATATAGTTATACAAACATTATCAAAGATCAAGGCTACTGAATTACAGTTCAGTAATTTCAGGTATTTCCTTCTGGCTATTCTAATACCCTAGAGACTAAAAAAAAAAAATCTATATAATTAGTCAGTAGTTACAATCATTTGTTAAATCCTAATTTCTCAGTTACACCTCCTCCCTCTCTTTTGATCATTCTCTCTATCTTCAGGAATATCTGGGCAATGACCATTTTAACTCCTTCATGCTAGAAAGGGGTGTCAACGTTATGGGGTAGAAGAATGAAACTGGTTTATATTCTTGGAGAGACTGGTACCTCTACATTTCATGGCTTATCTGGCATAGGAACAATCTGGAGACCTTAAGTTTCTGAAAAAATAAATTTACTAATTAAAACTTGTATAGAATCTTAGATAAAGCCCAGGGTATTCTTTAGGGTTTTCAGGAATACTTTTGGTTGGGGTTTGGCATGCTGTGACAATTTGCAATATCTGGTTGACATCAAGCAGTTTTGTGGTAAGGTGAGATTCAAAGATGAGGGATAAAAAAGTTGATCCCAAGCAACAGTGGGGTCTTCAGTGTGAAGGGAGAAAATGAGGCACGTCTCAGTGACAGTGAAGAAGAAATGGGATCTTATAGGACCTAGGCCACCCAATTGGATTGTCCTTTACATATAAGGGCAGTTATTTTTTTTTTAATTAAATTCAGTTTTATTGAAATACATTCACACACCATGCAATCATCCATGATATACAATCCACTGTCCACAGTATGATAACATAGTTATGCGTTCATCACCACAATCTCTCTCTGAACATTTTCCTTACATCAGAAAGAACCAGAACAAGAATAAAACATAAAAGTGAAAAAAGAACACCCAAATCATCCCCCCATCCCACCCCATTTGTCCTTTAGTTTTTATCCCCATTCCTCCATTCATCCATACACTAGATAAAGGGGGTGTGATCCACACGGTCTTCACAATCACACTGTTACCACTTGTAATCTACATTATTATATAATTGTCTTCAGGAGTCCAGACTGCTGGGTTGGAGTTTGGTAGTTTCAGGTATTTACTTTTAGCTATACCAATACATTAAAGCCTAAGAGGTGTTATCTATATAGTGCATAAGAATGTCCACCAGAGTGACCTCTCGACTCCATTTGGAATCTCTCAGCCACTGAAACTATTTCGTCTCATTTTGCATCCCCCTTTTGGTCAAGAAGATACTCTCAGTCCTACAATGCCGGGTCCACATTCATCCCCGAGAGTCATACTCTGCGTTGCCAGGGAGATTTACATCCCTGGGAGTTGGGTCCCACGTAGAGGGGAGGGCAGCGAGTTCACCTGTCGAGATGGCTCAATTAGAGAGAGAGAGGGCCACATCTGAGCAACAAAGAGGTACTCAGGGGGAGACTCTTAGGCACCATTACATACAACTTTAGACTCTCCTTTGTGGTAATGAGCTTCATAAGGGCAAGTCCCATGCTCAAGGGCTCAGCACATCAAACCGCCAGTCACAATGTTTGTGACAACATCAACACCAGTCCAGGTGAGGATGTCCAACACATCTGCACCTTCCCCCAGATCCTCGGGGCTGGGGAGGGGGAGGCTGTAAATATATTTTTTATTATCTGCCCAAATTACTCTAGGATGTGTCACTATTTCACTCCAGCCTATACTAACCTACTGTATCTCACTTCCTATTCAAAGTTCCATGCAATTGTGGTGTTTGAACAAATCGACTGTGGAGTTGTACCGTTTAGAAAATTTAGATCCTGTACCAAATAGATATCTATTCTAAGGGCAGTTATTAATAGACTTGTTTACTAAGTCTTAGCTAGTCCAGGTTGTGAATTACATTCTTATCTGAATTGTGTGTTCTGTGAGGGAACTTGTTTTTTGGCTGCTGATTTTGTATAGTACCTTCTTTAGATGTTCAGTTCATTTTTATGAAGTAGTTATTCTCTACATGTTTGGACATGGTATGTTCTTAAATTCTTCTTGGTTGATTTTTGTTTTCAGTATTTTGATCTTTATCCAACTCTGCTTGCTACTTAAATGGATTTATAAAATCTTTTTTAAGCCTATGTTTAATATCTCGGGATTCAAGATAAAGTATGTGGCTCTTGTAATACTTTCATCCTAATTTAAACCAGTATATTTTATCATAAGTGTCCATATGGAACTTTGGTAGTTGGAAAACCAATTTAAATTCTACAAGTTAAGATTATTAAAAAAAAAATCAGCAATATTAGATGTTTGCCTTTTATCTGATCTCTCTCTCTCTCTCTCTGTCTCTCTCTCTCTCATTTTTTTCTTAAATAGAGCTGCTCTGGAATTTTCCCAGAGAACTCTTTAAGTTCTAATATTAATGAGAAATGCCTGCTCTAGTCCTGACCTTTTAGTTCTATTGAAGTGAAGTTAAGGTTGTGTATTTTCTGGGCATGTGGCAGGCACATCTAGAGAATCTTCTATTAATGCCTTTTGTGGTTTTTGTCTCTGCTCTGAATGTCTACCATTTTAATACGGAACTAGCCATGTAGTTGAGTCTTTTCACTGACAAAGTGGCAATAATAATTCTTCCAGCCTCTGCTCACTACCCAATTCCAAAGACATCTGCATTTTTAGGTATTTGTTATAGCAGCACCCCACTTTCCAGTAGTGAAATCTTTATTAGTTTCTGTTATGGTTTGCTAATGCTGCCGTTTTGCATATCACAAGAACTGGATTGGCTTTTTTAAAGGGGTTTATTTGGTCACAAAGTTACAGTCTTAAGGCTGTAAAGTGTCCAAGGTAAGGCATCAACAACAGGGTACCTTCACTGAAGGATGGCCAATGGTATCTGAAAACTTCTGTTAGCTGGTGTGCCAGTTTGAATGTATTATGTCCCCCAGAAAAAGCCATATTCTTTGATGCAATCTTGTGGAGCAGACATATAAGTGAGGATTCAGTTGGAATGTTTGGATTAGGTTGTTTGCATGGAAATGTGCCCCACCCAAATGTAGGTGATAACTCTGATGAGATATTTCCATGGAGAAGTGGCCCCACCCATTTAGGGTGGGCCTTGATCAGTGGAGCCATATAAATGAGCTCGGGGCAGAAGGAACTCAGTGCAGCTGTGAGTGACATTTTGAAGAGGAGCAACAGCCAGGAGGGACACTTTGAAGAAAGCACAGGAGCTGCTGATGAGAGACAATTTGAAGACAGCCATTGAAAGCAGACTCTTGCTCCAGAGAAGCTAAGAGAGGACAAATACCCAAGTGCAACTAAGAGTGACATTTTTGAGGAACTGCAGCCTAGAGAGGAACGTCCTGGGAGAAAGCCATTTTGAAACCAGAACTTTGGAGCAGACGCCAGCCACGTACCTTCCCAGCTAACAGAGGTTTTCCGGACACCACTGGCCATCTTCCAGTGAAGGTACCCAGTTGCTGATGTGTTACCTTGGACACTTTATGGCCTTAAGACTGTAACTGTGTAACCAAATAAACCCCCTTTATAAAAGCCAATCCATTTCTGGTGTTTTGCATTCCAGCAGCATTAGCAAACTAGAACAGCTGGGAAGGTACACGGCTGGGGTCTGCTTGCTCCCAGGTTGTGTTTCAAAATGGTGTTCTCCAAAATGTCAGTTTTAGCTTCCAACAGCCATCTTCAAAATGTGTCTGTCAGCTGCAGCTTTTCCAAAATGTCACTCTCAGTTGCTCTGAGGTCCCTCTGTTTGTGAGCTCTTTATATAGGACCCCAGTGAACTAATCAAGACCTACCCTGAATGGATGGGGCCACATTTCCATGGAAACATTCAATCAAAAAGTCACACCCTAATCAAAAGTGCCACTCACAGTTGGATGGGTCACATCTCATGGAAGCAACGTAATCCAATATTCCAACCTAATCAACACTAATACGTCTGTCCCCACAAGATTGCATTGAAGAACATGGAGTTTAGAAGGACATAATACATCCAAACCAGCAGTTTCCTAGGGCTGCCATAACACGTTACCACAACTTGGGTTGCTTACAACAACAGAGATTTATTCACTCAGTTTTGGAGACTAGAAGTTCAAAATCAAGGTGTCAGCAAGGCCATCTAAAACCTGAGGGTAGAATCCTTTCTTTCCTCTTCTGGCTTCTCGTGGTTGCTGGTAATCCTTGGCATTGTAGATGTATCATCCCACTCTCTGTCTTCATCTTCACATGTTCCTCTCCCCTGTGTATATCTCTGAGTCTCTTCTCTTCTTAAAGGACACCAGTCCTAATATGACACCATTCATATTAGATTAAGGGCCTACTCTTAATCTACTCCAGAATGATTTCACCTTAATTAATTCTATCTGCAGCAATCCTATTTCCAAATAAGGTCACATTTTGAAGTACTGGGTATTAGGACATATCTTTTGGATGCAATTCAACCCATAACATACATACATACGTGCATGCTTACATACATAGATATGTATATGTGTATACATAACATACATATATAATTTTATCTTTGCAATTATATGATATGTAGGCAAAGCAGGTGGTGGATAATAATTGAGTCAGAACTGGGACCCAGAAGTATTCTAACTCTTGGTGTTGGTTCTACTGATTCCTATCCATAGGAAGTTGGTGCTGTCAATTTTGTGCCTTTTGAGTATATTTTTTGGCATAAATAGGGTTGGTTCTCAGTTTTTACCAATACTGGTTTGTGATTAGGCTTCCTTGGATCTGCAAGACAGTGACTACTTGTTCACCTCATTCTTTCCATTGTCCAAATTTATGTTGCTGATGTGTTCTTCTGGTTTCCCCATACTTGTGATGTTTTCTTCCCAAGACTGTGGTGTTCTGGGGATGGCTGCTGGTGATCCTTGATCCTTAGTTTATCACATGGCAAGACACATGGTGGTGTCTCCTGTTCTCTGCCTTCTTTTCTGTGTTCTATTGATGTTCAGCTTCTTGCTTCCTGTGTCGTTCTCTCTGTCTGTTTGAATTTTACTCAGCTTATAGAGGACTCCAGTAATAAGATTAAAACCCATCCTGATTGAGGTGGGCTGTTCCTTAATTGAAGTAACCTCACCAAAAGGTTCAATTTACAATGGGCTCACACCCACAGAAATGGATTAAATTTAAGAGCATGTTTTTCTGGGATACATACAACTTTGAACTGCCACAGTCTTTAAAATAAAACATCCCTTTCCTGTAATTTTAGTGGCATTTCAGGATAGAGCAACTTAGGTCAATGTCTTCATTCTTTCATTTTATCCTGGAACCTTTATAGGTATTTCACATAAATTATCACATTTGATCCTCACAGCAATCCTATAATACATGTACTATTATTAACATTTTATAGATAACAAACAGAGACCTAGAGAAATTAAATAAATTGCTCAGGGTCATCCAGCAAGGGTAGAACTGGGATTTCAATCCAGGCAGTTTGATTTCAAATCCTACTTAACAATTATGCTATGATACCTTGTATGATGTTATATTCTTTATGCTTTGAAAGGCAAGTGCCATTGCATGAATGAGTTATAATGCTTTCTCTATTGTCTATAATTAATGGTAGTTTGTATTAATGACATGGAGAAAAGCGAAAATGAAAAAATTGTTGCAATTATGGGTATTAACCATAAAGTAACTTACTTTTACCATTAATTGATTTTGAAATGCCTTTGCCCAAAAAAGAATGTTTTATATACAGTAAATTGAGTTTGTTTTTTTAAATGTCGTTTGTAGTGAAGAGAAACAGTCTTATATTATATGGGCTACTGTTGGGTACTCATGCGTACCAGCCTTGAAATGTATGCATAGCAAGGAAGAAAACTTAGAATTTATGGTAGGTAACTATAAGAATGAACCACTAAGTTAGTTGTAACTATATTAGTTGTCTGGCTGAGTAGGTGTATTACCGGGTAGAAAGTGAGAATTGTGATCAGAAAAATCAATCTATGATATACAAAGTGAGCAATTGACTAGAGCTTTTTAACTTGAATTAAGGTAGGATAAGGTAAATGGATTTAAATATAATTTGGCAAGAATTTTCTAGAATTTTAAAGATTAAGTGTAAAGAAATGAAACGATAGATCATTTCAGCTATAGGTACATTTTAAATTACTTTCCTGTTAGATTTAATGATGTGGGATTATACTAGTCACTTAGTTTTAGCTGTAGTAAAGAAACATGTTTTATTTGTCACTCTTCTAATAAAGTTGCTTTTTTTTTTTTAAGTGGGAGAGTTTTAAATGGAAAAATACCCATTGGTAGGTTATACATTTTGAAAAGTTTAAATATAATGAAGGGTAACTGTAGTAGCTCATATCTATTTCAAGGGGACATGTGTTGGAGCCTACAGCATTATTATGGTATCATTTTATCTCCTCTGTTGATTGGTTTGCATTAACAATATTTATGACTCATATATCCCTGCTAGAAATAAAACTTAAATGTTTATTCTCTGCTTACTGTTTCAATCCATCAAAACTATACTTGAAAGAATATCTTACTTTATGAATTCTTAATCATGGCTGAGGCCAGCAGATTAGATCTAAATCTAGAAGCATCAGGGGAGATAAACAGTGTTATGTTTATATACATTTTTGAAGTAAGCAGAAGCTCAAAAGGAAAGACTCAGGAGAGATGGGAAGTGTGGCAGACACTACAAAAAAAAATGGGTGTGATAAAAGGCTTGTATTTTTGAGAAATGAAGAGAACATTTTATTACTCCATACTGAATCTCCAAGTATTGATCTTGCTTTGTTTTCCTAAAGCAGCAATTCAGTGCAGGGTATTACAGGTTTGATAGAAGGGCAAAACATTAGTGGAATAGCCTTCAGGTTTATTGATGCATTAAAAAGAAATCAGCAGCATGACTTACTGCGTTTTTTGTCAGTTGCTTTCTCTATCTTTTTATTGCTGATTTGACAGTCTCTGGTCCTTCTCCTTTGCTGTTAAATCTGTGTGCCCTTTGTTTGCGCTGATGGGTTTTGCTACATTTGGCTGTGAGAGAAAAGCCTGTCATTGCCATACAGGTCTAATTAGCCTTCTGGGTGAGTATATACATTAAACAGACCTTCTGAGCCATGAAAGAAAAGAGTTCACAACAGCGAAGATTTTCTTTATGTACTGGGGTTTCGCCTGTTTTATTTCCTCCACGAATTGATGATGGCCGAAAGCTTGTCCGGAATGCTTCATTTGGAGGATACAGTGAACTTTCTCCTTCATTGACAGGTTTGTTTGTTTAACCTTGCATTCTTGTCCTTATTTCTTGCAGACTTTTCATTAAACTAAGCCAGGTGTTTATAATATTTTAAAACTGCTTTCCTTTAAACAAAACAATTCTATTGTAGAAGGTTAAGTTTCAGTAACTGCTGCTATATAGCTTGGCTGTTCCTATTTTTCTCTTACCATCTCTTAAGCTAAAACTTGAGAACTAATGTTACAGTGAAGTAGGAATCTTGAGTGCTTATAGCATGAATTTTTGCTTTAATTACAGAAATAAATATTATGACCCTTTGATAAAATGGAAGCTTCTCCTGGATTTGAGAAAAACACAAAATTTTCTAAACAGGCTGAGTTGTTCTAAGGTTGTTGCAAATGAAACCTAGTTATTTAATATTAATGTTAGTTATTTTCTACAGAATAGTAACTATATTAAAATTTATGTTTAGTGTAAGCTTTAATATCTCAAGTTGGGACTACTGTGAAGTTTTCTAAGTATGATTTTTGAGATATCTTACTTTTTTTCTTGTTAGATGTGTTTGTATCCAATTGATTTTTTGCTAGGAAAATGTGATATTTTAAAGATAATCTTAAATGAAATTAGGCATTTGACAGCTATGATTTAGGCATTAAATATTGGTCAATAAGATATAGACAGAAATTGATCTTTTATTGTTTGAAAAAGATGCATTGTAGCAAATATTTGGATATATATTTTTATATATAAAGTCTTTTATGTTTTCCTCTCCAAAGTTTAAACTGGTAACATAATTATATCTACTCTTTTAAGGTTATATTTTTCTATTAAAATAAAATAAATATTCTTTAAGACTTACGGCAAAGAGATATTGACTGAAACTGATACTTGTTCTACCACCTATATCTTTTTCTCACATTTATACTTTGTTGAATTTGAATTATATTTCCTATTTTCACACTAACCTTTATTTTTGGCTTTTTGTGAAAATTCATGCTAATTAATGTGTACATATTTTTTGAGATAGTGAAATGCCTTATAGAAAGTGTTCACCTGGGCAATTAAATAAATTCTTATCAGAATTCACTGATTTAATTTTCTTTCCTAGCAGTGTTCCCCAAAAGAGTTAAAAACCATAATCCTGAGGTTTGCATAAGTAGCAGAAGATTTAAACAACATCAATCCATATTTAGTCTTTTTAATGTAGCATGTACTATCATGTTTATTTCTTATATTTTCAAATGGTATAAATTTTAGTATATGGCTTTGCTCAGAAGTGACTTCGACAATAGTAAACCTGCTAGCACATGCTGTTTGCTGACCCTCATGTCATGAGTCTATTTAATAATAATAATTTATCAGGTGACCTTGATAAACAATAGAAAGTATCATTTTTTAAAAGTTTGATAGTTGCTTAATCAAATAATTAAATAATTAATCAAATAATCAAATAATTAAATAATTAAATTGCTTAATCAAATAATTAAAGGCATCATCCTGGATGGATTTGTGTTAATAGAAATCATCCTGGATGGATTTGTGTTAATAGAAAAGTAAATGATTTGCTTTGTATCCTATTCTTTAAATAGAGAAAATCATACTCATAGGAATGATTCTGTATTCCCCAATACAATCAGTAGTTGTATCATAACCAGCAGTGATTAAAAGGAAAAAAACTCTCTAAAATATGTTTTACTTTATTGGGTACGAAGTAGAATGGCATTAGGTATCTGAAAGGAACAGTTTTTTATTATGTATTTTTTAAAGTTAAAAGTTTAAAAAATATATAGGATTTATACAGGACATTTCATTGTTGGACTGAAAAATATTCTTTTAAGATGCAGTTGCTTTTATCTGATATCATTGGAGGAGAGAGGTTCTATGTTAGTGACTTTTTAATAACTGTCTTACCACTTTGAGCAAAAACCTGTTTTCATTTTAGTTTCCTTAGAAAAATCTTTGTTTTGTTACTTCAGCCCTAAGAAATATATTGTTTTAGCCTTTTTCTTGGTAATAAACTATAATATACAGATACAACCTGTGTTCTCATAGTGATACCATCATGCAATGTGTTTTTTGTTTTATTTTTAGTTCATGTCTGTTTATCTGTTTCTTCCTTTGCTTTCAGCTATTACTTCCAGATATACTCACTGTACCAATCTCTAGAAAAGCACTTAAAAATAGAAGTAAATAAACTTTGACAAGGAAATCTATAGACAAACTGTATGAGCTTTAATGCATAGATTTTTCTCAGTCTATTTTAACTTCATAAAGATTTTTTTTCTGTACAATTCCTGGTACTTGGCTGTGTTCAGTATCATTAATAGTAATATAGCAATTCTGTATGTATTTTGTAAATACCTATTAAATATGCATTTGTAGATATGTAAATATAATCTCATCGTAACAAGACTGGAGCAGCATAAAACTTATTATTTCTAAAGAGTAATGAACCAATTTTATTACTGCAGTGTATAAAAAGGATACACATTATCAATGATAATGCTTGTATTCTATTAACAAATTAGATGTATGGGCAGAGTGCTAATTTATTCAGGAATAATATTGCATTGCATTAACAGGAGAAAGTAAACCCTATATGCTTATTATGTAAGAGATCTAGTATAAAAGTTATTATTAAATGAGAAAACTGAGGCCCCTGAAAGTTAAAGGATTTGACAATGGTTGTATAATTTCATATGGAAAGAGTTAAAATGTATTATGTATATCTCTGTTCTTGGAATTATTGTGAGTCTGTGGCTATTCCCTAGATGAAAATATTGTAACAGAAAGATCTGACAGATTTTTTGGTTTTTTAAAAAAAATTTTTTTTGTTTAGCTAAGTACCAAGGGAATAATACTTTGTTTGAACAGAATTAAATGCTACCAGTTTTATTTGTTTGTTTGATTGGTTGATTTTTTTGGTTAAACTGAGCTATTACTAGGAAATTCTTTTTGTTTGTTTTGATGATTGAAAACATTTTTATAAAGCATTAGTGTATTTTCTTCCCTTATGAAGAGAATACTGTAGCACTCTCTTGCTTCAAACTTCAGTCAATACTAGATCACTCTAATGCAGTTTCCCTTATAGAGAAACTGAACAAGTTAAGTAGCTTGTCCAAGGTCATATCTAGTAAATGGTAGTGCCAGTGTTTAAACTCAGATAGTCTGACTCTATAGCTTGCTCTCTCACTACTCCACTGCCCTCATGATAAGGAGCTGCTTTACTGTATTATAATTTTTGTTTGCCTATCTGGCTCCTCACTAGACAGTAGCCTTTTTTAAGATAGGGAGCAATGTCTTTTCATGTTTTTATCTCTTACATGTAGTCCAATGCTTAACACATAGTAGGTATGCTATAAATACTTAAGTAAATAAAATAATCCTTAACTCTTAGATGATTCAGGGGTTTGCCATCTATCAATATAAATATTTATCATTCTAAACATCTGCTATTAGTATAGGTTCTATAGCCATAGGAAATGTGGAAGTCAACCTGAATGTGTGTTAGAGTGAAAATGGAGCTAGACTGCCTGGTTTCAAATCCTTAGCTACTTATTGACAATTTGGAAAGTATTTGGCTTCAATGTCAAATGAAGAAATTCCTGTGTAATGCCTAAATAGTTCTAATACCCATTAAGCAACTGAATCAGAAAGCTCCAGGTCCAGGTAGCTATCATCAGTGAGTTCTGTCAAACAATTTGAGGAAGACATAATTCCAATATTGCACAACCACTTCTAGAGAATATGGAAAAGATAAAACAGAACTAACACTAGTATTAATATAACTTTCCTATAAATGCAATTGAGTGTCCTTTAATTTTCTATATGTATAAAATTTCTATATTCATGAGTATGGGTATAAAATCTTTAATAACATTAGCAATATCTTTTATAAAGGGAGTGTTACGGTTTGCTAGTACTGCCATTAAGCAAATACCAGAAATGGATTGGCTTTTATAAAGGGGATTTATTTGGTTACAAAGTTACAGTCTAAGGCCATAAAGTGTCCAAGGTAAGGGGGTACCTTCTCTGAAGGATGGCCAATGGTGTCTGGAAAACCTCTGTTAGCTCGGAAGGCATGTGGCTGGCATCTGCTCCAGAGTTCTGGTTTCAGAATGGCTTTCTGCCAGGATGTTCCTCTCTAGGCTCATCAAAAATGTTACTCTTAGTTGCTCTTGGGGCGTTTGTCCTCTCTTACCTTCCCTGGAGCAGAAGTCTGCTTTCAAAGGCCAAATCCAAAATGTCTCTAAACATTGCAGTTCTGCTCTTAGCTCCTGTGCCTTCTTCAAAGTGTCCCTCCTGGCTGTAGCAAGCTCGCTCCTTCTGTCTGAGCTTTTAAAGGGCTCCAGTGAACTAATCAAGGCCCATGCTGAATGGGCAGGGCCATGCCTCCCTGGAAATTATCTCATCAGAGTTATCACCTACAGTTGGGTGGGTCACGTCTCCATGGAAACAATCAAAGAATTACAGTCTAATCAACACTAATATGTCTGCCCACACAATATTGCATCAAATATAATGGCGTTTTGGGGGACATAAAACATTCAAACCAGCACAGGGGGATAGTGCATCATGATTAAGTTGGATATAAACCTAATGCAGAATTGGCTTAAAATTGGAAAATTAACTAATGTGATTCACTGCATTAACAGATTGAAGGAAGGAAAAGTCATATGCCCATTTCAATAGATGTGGAAAAATTTTTGATGAAATTTGAATTTTGTTGAAAAACTCTTAGGAAACTAGACATAGTGAACATCCTTAAACATCTCTCTATTGGTATATATAAATATATCTAAATCCATGTATATGTAAATATATGAATATAAATATATACACAGAAAACCTACATCAACCATTGTAATTAATGGTAAAATTTTGATAGTTTTTCTTTGAGATTAGAAGCAAGATAAGAATGTATACAATTACCACTTCCAGTCAACATTGTACTAATATTCTAGATGAATGGAAGAGAATAGAGAGCCCAAAAATAAACAGACACATAATGAACATTTGGCAGATGAAGAAGTGTCACTGCAAACAAGTGAGGAAAAGATGGTCTTTTTAATAAATGGTGCAGGGTCAATTAGTTATCAACATGGAAAAAAAGTGAAATTGTTCCCTTATATTATATTATACTCAAAAGTCAGTTCTGGATGGTTAGAAACGTAATTATGAAAGGTAAAACTATATTATAGGAAAATACCTTTATGACCACAGATTTAGGGAGGAATTTCTTAACACTTAAAAGCACTAACTATTAAAGAAAGGGATTGTTAAATTTGACTACATTAAAATTAGGAGCTGTGTGTAAAAAGAAGCAGTACAGAGGTTAAAAAGATAAGCTATGAAACTAACAACTTCAACTTACAAAGGACTACCAATGAGAAATTTAAAAATATCCCTTTTTCATTTTGAAGAAGTAATTCAGTAAAATCTCTAGATAAATAAATGGGGATTTGTTTTTAGTTAATATAAATAGCATACAGAATAAATGGTATTACTGCTATGCTAACAACTATTTTTAAATGCTTCAGGCTCTATTACTACTTGAATGATTTTTTAAGTGCTGCATTATAGTAATTTTACATGTGTTTAATATAGGCATTTATTGAACTCAGATTAAATAAAAACATTTAAGCACACAAATCTTATGTGTTCAGCTATATGAATTTTTGGTTCTGTATAGATCTATGTAAACCACTGCCCAGATTCCTATAAGGCTCCCTTGTGCCCCTTCCATTTTCTCCAATAACAAAGGTAAACACTGTTCCAGCCTCTAATGCCACAGATTAGATTTGCCAGTTCGCATAAATGGAATGATCTGGTATGTTCTCTTAAGCTGTGTGTGCATGTGTTGGTGAGGGGAAGGATGAGGAAGTGGCTTCTTTCACCTCTCCTCAAAAATAAAATGTGTTCTTGTCCTTTTATGTCTGTCACACAAATCTCAGTCTTAACATTTTTCTAATTGTACCCTTGTAACATTAATTTGTTAATTGCTTTTGGCCTAATGCTATATTAGTGTCTTACATGATTGCAGTGATATATGACTATATCATTTGCATTCATGTTTGTACCTGTGCACTTGTATATTTTGGATTTACCCTTTTAAAATGTATATAGCAATAGACAATAATAATGGTATAATCAGTTAACATTAATTGACTGTATACCATGGGGAAAGTATTGTACTAAGTGCTTTATATACATTCTTATTTAAACCTCACAATAAGTATGTTACTGGATTTCTAAATCTATGTCTCATTCCAGATTTATTCCCCTAATCTTATTTTACCACTAATTCTAGAATTGTTTTTCCATTTTGTCAAGAGGTGTGACAAGAGAGTTGTTTCTACTAGTTAGGGTTCTCAATTTGAAACCAATAGACACCAGCTCACTAGCGTAAAATCTCCAGGGGGACTGAATTCATGAAAAGTGCTCTGAGAGTACAGAAAAGAGGCACTTAGCTTGACCTTAGTGGGTTAAGGAGAAGACGTCATTGCCTCTCTAAGCCTTAATTAATTCTAAAGAAGTTTTATACTACAGATGACTACTTGGGGGTCTTTAAACCATAATAGTTTAAAACTTCATGTACCCTCAAGGCTTATTGCATTGAGGTACATCAAATATAATGTATATTTGAAATTGAATAACATGAATTTGCTTTTTAGCATTAATGCCTATATAATGTGTAGAAGTAATAATACTGAGATACTAACAATTTCTTTTAAAGGTTTTGAAAGAGGGAAGGAAGATGCTTCTCAAAATAAAGATGAATCTTCACTTTCTATGTCAAAGAGCAAGGTAAGTTTATCATTGTCCCCAAATATATAATTATTATAATTTTTTTATATTTAAGATGAAAGGAAGTAATGCCTAAATTCTGTAATATTTTTATTGGATCTGTTTTTGTTGGTACATCTAAACCTGTAGTATGTATGAAAAAAGGAGAGTTCCATGTTGGCTGACTTAAGTGTTGTTGGTTACTTGGGAACACAGAGTGTTAGTAACCAGTGGTCTCTCCAGACTTATATTGTCTGCCACAGCTCAAACTGGAATCTGAAGATCTCATCCTGTGGTATTCTCAGAGGCCATGGTTTTAAAAATATATAGTCTTAAATGTTTGGGGTTCATTTGATGACAATGTATATATGTATATTTCACCAGTTAATGGCCAATGGTCTCTTGTAGTAATAGTCTGCAATTGAAAGACATTTTCTTAGAATATGAATTTCCTAAATCAGTATTCCTCAAACTGGGATACGTGTACATTTTCTTAGGTCTGGGAGAATTTTTTCTTTGAGAATGCATATTCAAATTTGAAAAACACCATATGATGTGCTGGTTTCCCTATGGATTTATAATTTACTGGATTTTCTATAATTTGTCAAAGGATTTGACTTTTAATTACTATTTCTGGTCAATTTTAGTAACAGGAGGAAGCTTTTATGCTTGTGGGCTTATGGAATCAAACTATTGTTTTAAGAAGACCTAATTCTTAAACTAGTAAACTCTTGCTATTCTCAGCTGTAAGCATTGGCTCGTACAACCCTACATGTTCTGCTTCTGTTCCTGGAAATGGTTGAGAGGACCACAATCTAAGTATGATTTTACACAAATTTTATACACAGTTAACTTTTTAAGTATTCGTTATATGAAGGTCTATCTATCATACATTTAAAGTGCTTACAACAGAGGTTTAATAATACTTTGTATTTATTAACATACTATGAGAAACACTGATCATTGTACATGCATATGTAATTAAAGAGGAAATAATCTATCTTGGGTCTGCTAGAATAAAAACTGTCTTAGTTTGCCAGGGCTGCTATGACAAAGACCACACAACATGGATTGGCTTAAACAACAAGAATTGTTGCCTCATGGTTTTGGAGACTAAAAGTCCAAAATCAAGGTCTTGCCAGGCTATCTTTTCTCCCGGAGTCTTCAGCATTCTGGTGCTGGCTTGCCAGTAGAACTTGGGGTTCCTTGGCTTGCATCTCTGTCTCTGTCACATGGTGTTCTGTCATATTATCTGGCTTCTTCAGACTTCTACTTCTGTGTCCAATTTCCTTTGCTTGTAAGGACTTCAGTCATAGGGATTATGGCCCACCCTGATTCAATTCGGCCTTATCTAAATACGATCTTGAAGGTCCTATTCACAAAGGAATCTATACCTTACCTAATAAGAACATCTTTGAAGTCCTTTTTACAAATGTGCTCACTCCCACAGGACCAGGGGTTAGGAGATATGTGAAAATATGTTTAGGAGGATGTGAATCAATTCCTAATGACCTGTGTTCAATTAGTACCAATATTGGTGAATGTCTGGTATAACAGTATCCTAATTCAGAAGCCTAAACAGTGAAACCCAAAAACCTACATACCATGGCCCCTATCTGTACACACATGCACACACACACATACACATATAAACAAAGATTGGGGTGGAAAAATAGCCTGACCAGAATCTTCATACCTTAATGAAGTACTCCGCAGTAATGATAAAAACTAGACTTTAGAGCCGCACTGTCCAGTACAGTAGCCCCTAGCCACATGTTGCCCTTTTAATTAAAGTTAATTAAAATTAAATAAAATTAGCAATTCAGTTCCTCAGTCATACTAGCCACATCTCAAAGTGTTCAATAGCCACATAAGGCTAGTGGCTACCACATTGGACAGCTCAGATATAGAACATTTCCATCATCCAGAAAGCACTGCCTTAGAAAGTCAAAAGAGCCAAGTTTGAATTTTGAGTCTCATGCATTACTTACATGTTAAATGCTAATTACAATGACATTATAGCTTCCATGTGCCATTTTAGATATCATTAATGATCCTGGAAGATAGGTATTATAGGCTCCATTTTATAAATTAATAAATTGAAGCTTAGGGAAATAAAGTAACTCTCCCAAAAATCAAAATAGTAAATGGTAGAATTGGAATTCAAAATGGCTTGTTTTCTCACCTGTATTAAGAGATAAGATGTACTTCCTAGATTCTGATGCACTGAGTGCCTGACACAGTACCTGAGTGATAATAGGTATTTAAGAATTCATTTTCTTCTTTCAAATAAAGAATTACAGTGAATAAGGCGGACTCTTAGTATAATAAGTATTTAGTATAGGTCAAATTATGCTCATTTTTTCATGTTCCAAGAGCAGAAATTTACCGATTGTGCTTTAACTTAGATTTTTTTCTGGTTTATTCTGTGAGCCTAAGAAACCCATAGTCACTAGATTGTCCCTAAATATTTTAACACTTAACCCACTTTGTTATTTTTCAGAATAGTCTTAAAATTCATTTATTTATCATTAAACCTCATTCTTACAGAATTCTGAAGATTTTTATTTTTACCTAAGTAAGGTTAGGGAACAAAATTTAATTATTACTACCATGATAATCATGCATAACTGAGTCCATCAAACAATTTTAACTTTATATTTTTATGAGCCTAATGCAAAAAAGTATTAATGCTGTCATTTCAGTCTTAGGATTTGTGGTTAAGTGTTATTTCTTAAAATGCTTAATTGAGACCAGTAAGCACAGTAGAAACACCCATCTTCCTCCCCTCCTCCCCAAACATTTTTTAAATAGAGTTCATTTTTCTTGTGTATTCTTTCTTAGGTATTTTCATTATATGAATGAGTAAATTGGAAAAGTCAGTTAATGAGATCATCCCATCTTCATATTATGAATGAGACTAAGTAGCATTTTTAAATGAACTTTTAACTGTCCATCTCAACAAAAGAAATCACCAGCATAAATGATGTATCTAACAGAATAAAAGGGATCCTATTACAAGGATAAGAAGTTTCTGAGCCTAGGCTTCTTGACTTGATTCTCTAACCGTCAGTCTGTTGCCTGAAGGTTTGCTAAGCCATCTGTTATTCCTGAAAAAATCCGTTTACCTGGACATTGGGGGTGTGGGGTGGGGGAACCTTTCCAAACCAAAATATCTGATGTAGTCACTTATCATTATTGTTTTTATTCCTTGTATCTGTAGTAAAATATGATTTTCAAAGCAAGACACAAGTATTCTCATACAGTAATGCCTCATTTATGTAAAGTGTCAGATTTTTGATAGTGCCTGCAATCTGGAGTATATTCACAAAACTGAAACAATATATATACCAAGCTCTATGTTAAACACTTTATGTGCACTACCTCATTTAACCCTCAAAGCAACTCTGTTAGCTAGTAGTAGTGAGGAAACTAAGACTGACAGATTAAATAATTTTACCAGGTTGCAGTGAGGAAGGAGACAACAGTTAAGGGAGGGGTTGGGGGAGAAAGGAAAGAAAACTATAACTTTCTGAGTATTCTAAGACCATTTAATGAAGAGGCAAGCATATTAAACACTAAACCCTGTGGTCCTCATTAAGATAGTAGTCAATAAGCTTTATGAAGGCAGAAAAAAACTTAGTTTAATAAAATATTTCCAACAAAAAATAATCTGTGATATTTTGGTATTGAAAAGTAAACTATTCATTCAGACAACTTAGGAAGTAATGTATAAGAAGATTATAGAACTCGGTCGCTGGTTTGTTGTTTTTGTTTGTTTTTTCAGAACTAGACTTCACAATATGTCAAAAATTCCTTGAGATGTGTGTGTGCTGAGTTCCAAGCTCATGTGATACCTCTCTGGCTTTCTGGTCCCTTATATCCTGGGACCTTTCAGGAGTAACCAACACAGATCTTGTCATTTAAAGTTGAGGGGAAAAATATTTCTTCTTGTTCGTTCAGTTTGAATCTGACTCAGACACTGTATGAGTAGGTTTACAAGGTGAAAAGTTAATATAGTGAGATGGTCTGAGACAAATTAGACAGACCAGGGACAAATCTTAGCTCATCTACTTACTGAATGTTTGAACTTTGGAAAGTTATTTAACTTGCCAATCTTGGTTTCCTTATTTGTAAAAGGAAGGTACCACTATTATCTCATAGGGTTGTTTTGAATAAGGCAGTCTGCAATAAACTGTTTAATAGTAAATAAACTGGTAAATAGTAAATACCCATTAACTTTTATTAATTTTAAAATTAATATAATTAATAGTCTTCATTTAATAATATCTAAAAAATACAATACACAGTTTCCAATTAAGCTTTGTAAAATATAATTTGCTGATAATTTTAAGCATTCATATTCCTCCTACAGCAGCCATGCCATCTTTGGGTTCCCAAGGGCATGGAGAAGATGGAGACCTATTTGGCTTGAGGGATTTTGTGAAATTGTTTTGATAGCACAGTGTTTGCCACCATCATGGGAGCAAGCAATGTGATGTTTCAAGCCCAGATTTCAAAGGAATAACTTTAACAAAGGTTTAACTAGGTTAATTCCCAACCTTCTAATTCAGCCAATTATTACCATAACTATAAATAGCCACATTTTGTACCAAGTAGCAGAGGCATTTTTTAGGAGAGATGAGAGAAATGAGCTGCAAATGCCAGTTTTGTTTTCGTTTTATTGATTCCTCAAGTATTTATTGAGTAATTCCTTTTCCCAGGTGACACATTGCATATGTTGGTAAGTAGACATGGTGCTTGACCTCATAGATCTTAAAATTGAGTGCAGGAAGTTCTTATCCTTGATTGTATCTAGTGATGTTACATGTATCTGGATATTCAATATTGAAAGCCACTTACACTTTATTGGCTCCAGGAGTACTGCTAAGAACTATGAGTGCCTTCTCCCATGTCCAACAATAGATAAAAATGCAAATCATAGGACATTGAAGGAATTTTTTCAGTTTTATTGTTTTAAAGTTATAGAAGCGTCTTTTAGATTGGTGCTCTTTTACTCTGGTGAAATAATGTGGTCTATTTAAAATAGCAGTGGATTAGGAGACTTGGGTTTTGATGTTTTTGTTTGTTAGTTTGGAAAAGAAACCTTTCTGAGCCTCCCTTTCATGACCATTTCAAGGTTCTTATGAAGATAAATAAAAATACAAAACAAGCTAAAAATCTTAAAACAAATTTAAGGGATTAATAATAATTTAGGAACACTGGATAAGTAGGAAAAAGTAGAGGCTAGGAACATTGGTTTTTTTAACATTGTAAAAATTGGAGCAGTGTAAGTCTGGTTTCTGAAAATGCATATTATTCTTCCCATTTGAGGAGTAGCAACAGGGCAATGTGTTCAGCAACTTACTAGAATTTGCATGGTTTGTTTTTTACTTAGAATATTTCAGCTGTTACCAAACGACATTGCCTTGGCTATTTTGTCCTAGGAGTAGCTAAATAATTGTATATATTTCTTGAAAATATTCTGGAAGAGGAATGCAAAAATGTGTAAATGATCTTATTTAACTTCACATTGTAGATTAATTTATGGATTAGTTTTTGTTGGTGTGTGTGTGTGTTTAACGTGGATTAGTATTTGTAAACAAATACTAAAGAGGGAAAATCAGTTTGAAAATCAACATTTGCCCAAATCGCAGCATTAAATGTTACAAATATAGCTTTAACCTTAACTTTTGAATTCCATATGTGTTGAATAAGTTTTTAATTCTTACTTCTCTTCTATTCATTTCTATGTGACTTCAGTCTGAATCTAAACTTTATAATGGCTCAGAGAAGGACAGTTCAACTTCAAGCAAGCTCACAAAAAAAGAATCACTTAAGGTTAGTTTCCACAATTATTTCTATACTGTAACTAAAAGTAGAGGATAAAGCAATAATTATTTAGCATACTGTAAGAAACTATTACTTTCCTAAAGGAAATAAAAAAAAAATCCAGAGAGATAGACAGGTACACGGGAAATGTTAATATTTGTATGACACATTGGAGTCAAAGATAAGTCTTCTTGGTGATGGTCCTAAGACTGCCAGGCTTCCGCTGGCTACTCCAGGGCTGGGGACTTGATATTTCTGCACATCTGTACTCAAGTTAGGAACATCACAACATATTGTGGAATACCTGATGGGAAGCTCTGGAGCCCACTGAAATTAGAGTTTGCTAACTGCTAGGTCATGGGCTGAATTTGGCCCACAGATAGAAACATTTTATTTGGCTTACACAATGTTTTAAAAAAATTGGGCCAACAATTTAAAATCCAGATTTCCAATTTCTCTTAAGAAATATGTAGTGTCAAGCCTGCTTTCCTGAATGGCCACAGAACCTAGAGCTTAAGGAACACCTGCTTTCCAATTCTGGTCCCTGTGTAGCCTGTTTTACACATTTGTGTTCTGTTCCTGGGCCCTGTATGTATTTGTATTTGCAGTTCCATATTAAATCTACTGTTAATACAGATATGTGTATTAATAAAGCCAAGAGTCTAAAGTGTTCTGGCTGGGGAATTATTAAAATTGCATTGTTATGCTTGTGTAGTCTCTTTGTCATTAAATGCAACTTTTCTGGTGGAAGATTTTGTGTTATAGTTTAAAAAAGAATGTAGTCACTGATATATTATCACCACTCTTCCCCCATCCAGATAACAACCACAAAGTACTAATATGATTGCATTAATCCACTGCTGCTTTCCTAAGCTATTTCAGATGTGACTTACTTATGAAAGTAAACTGTTAATATTTTGAATGAATTAATTCCACTGTGTAATGGTTTCCTACACAGTAGTATCAGGAGAGAGCAAAACTGCCAATTGCAAACAGTTACAGCATTGCTTGTAATATGGAAAAACTGGTAACAAAGTAGATTTCCATCAGTAAGAGAATGTAGTAAGAAAAATTATAGAAGCATTATAACATGGTGGTCACGAGTATAGATTTTGGAGCCAATCTACCTCTGTTTGAATCCTGCCTCCACCAATTACTGTGTGAGTGATCCTAGGCAAGTTACTCTCTGTGCCTCAGTTACTCGTCTATAAAATAAGGGTGATAGTCCTATTTAGTGAGGTTATTGTGAGAATTAAATGAGGTAATACATGTAAAATGCTTAGAACAATGACTGATACACAGTATGCACACAGTATTAGCTCTTACTATTTTATACATACTAGGAGTCCTATGCCTCAGTGAAAAGAATGAGGTAGACATGGAAAACTGTCCAAAAAATATTGACTGAGTAAACATTTTTTATATGTTTAAGAAAAAACACAAAAGGTATATATTTCTATAGGTTGTGTACATATATACATATGTTTAGACAGGATATTGTATTCATGTATTGTGTAATTAAAAACAGGTAAAATTCTTTCAAAGGATACAGAAAACTGAACTAGTAATCCGAAAGATTCGATTCTAACTCTTGCTCTGGAAAATTCCTCCCAGCTCTACAAAAAACTATAGTTCTTTTATCCTAAGACGCTACAATTCTAAAGAGGTTTAGAATTTAGTATCATATCTGTAGACCAAAAAAAGTAGGAAAAGCCCATTTCTATTGTTTTGAACTTTTCAATTATTTCTATAAAATAGGTGCAGAAGAAAAATTACCGAGAAGAAAAGAAAAGAGCCACAAAAGAGTTACTCAGCACAATCACAGATCCTTCTGTTATTGTTATGGCTGATTGGTTGAAGGTCAGTTTGTAGTGAATCTTGAATTCAAATTGCTGAATGTTTACCTACTGGAATAGGAAAGCCCAGGGTGTACCTAAAGCTCACAAGGCAAAAAACAACTCCCAAGATGATTGTTTTTCACTGGCAAAGAAACTATTAATTGTATCCCAGAGGTTATATGTTACAGTCTTAATGGGAAGGAGGAACCTTAATAATTGTCTCACTTTACAATAGCCTCAAATATGTATAGCAGTTCTTTTTAAAAGTTTGATTTGTGTGGCATTATGTTATCTAATATGCTGTAAAAATATTTTGCTTTCTATTCAAATTATCTTTTACTATTATCATAGGCTTGATATATGTATTATTGAGTTGAGATGAGACAAAGTTAATATAAGAGTTATCATTTGAAAGCATTTATTTTCAGACAAACGTACATATTACTGTTCCCATACCCTATCCTTTTGGTCTCTGATTCACTCCACTTATTTTTTTTTTTTTTTTTTTTTTTTTTTTCATTAAAGCCCACAATTTATTCGAATTTCCTTAGTTTTTACCCGATGCCCTTCTTCAGTTCCAGGATCTCATCCAGGTCACCGTATTACATGTAGTTGTCCTGTCTCTTAGAATCCTCTTGGCTGCGGCTCTTTCTTGAACTGCTTGGTTTTGTTTGTTTGTTTGTTTGTTTTTTAATTCAGTTTTATTGAGATATATTCACAAACCATAGTCATCCATGGTGTACAATCAACTGTACGCATTACTATCATATAGTTGTGCCTTCATCACCCCAATCTATTTTTGAACATTTTTTTTTTTTATCATCATTTTATTGAGATATATTCACATACCACGCAGTCATACAAAACAAATCGTACTTTCGATTGTTTACAGTACCATTACATAGTTGTACATTCATCACCTAAATCAATCCCTGACACCTTCATTAGCACACACACAAAAATAACAAGAATAATAATTAGAGTGAAAAAGAGCAATTGAAGTAAAAAAGAACACTGGGTACCTTTGTCTGTTTGTTTCCTTCCCCTACTTTTCTACACATCCATCCATAAACTAGACAAAGTGGAGTTTGGTCCTTATGGCATTCCCAATCCCACTGTCACCCCTCATAAGCTACATTTTTATACAACTGTCTTCGAGATTCATGGGTTCTGGGTTGTAGTTTAATAGTTTCAGGTATCCACCACCAGCTACCCCAATTCTTTAGAACCTAAAAAAGGTTGTCTAAAGTGTGCGTAAGAGTGCCCACCAGAGTGATCTCTCGGCTGGTTTTGGAATCTCTCTGCCACTGAAGCTTATTTCATTTCCTTTCACATCCCCCTTTTGGTCAAGAAGATGTTCTCCATCCCACGATGCCGGGTCTACATTCCTCCCCGGGAGTCATATTCCACGTTGCCAGGGAGATTCACTTCCCTGGGTGTCTGATCCCACGTAGGGGGGAGGGCAGTGATTTCACCTTTCAAGTTGGCTTAGCCAGAGAGAGAGGGCCACATCTGAGCAACAAAGAGGCATTCAGGAGGAGACTCTTAGGCACAAATATAGGGAGGCCTAGCCTCTCCTTTGCAGCAACCGTCTTCCCAAGGGTAAAACTTATGGTAGAGGGCTCAACCCATCAAACCACCAGTCCCCTATGTCTGTGGTCATGTTAGCAACCATGGAGGTGGGGTAGGCGAATACCCCTGCATTCTCCACAGGCTCCTCAAGTGGGCACTACATCTTTTTTTTTTTTTTTCCTTGTTTGTCTTTTTTCTTTTTTCTTTTTTTTTTTTAACTTTCCCGTCTTTTTTAAATCAACTGTATGAAAAAAAAAGTTAAAAAGAAAACAAACATACAATAAAAGAACATTTCAAAGAGACCATAACAAGGGAGTAAGAAAAAGACAACTAACCTAAGATAACTGCTTAACTTCCAACATGTTCCTACTTTACCCCAAGAAAGTTACATAATATAGCAACATTTCAGTGAACTTGTTCCTACTACATCCATCAGAAATTAACAGACCATAGTCATTTCTGGGCATCCCCAGAACATTAAATAGCTTATCTGTTCTTCTTGGATTATTGTTCCCCCTTCCTTAATTGCTCTCTACTGCTAGTTCCCCTACATTCTACATTATAAACCATTTGTTTTACATTTTTCAAAGTTCACATTAGTGGTAGCATATAATATTTCTCTTTTTGTGCCTGGCTTATTTCGCTCAGCATTACGTCTTCAAGGTTCATCCATGTTGTCATATGTTTCACCACATCGTTCCTTCTTACTGCCGCGTAGTATTCCATCGTGTGTATATACCACATTTTATTTATCCACTCATCTGTTGAAGGACATTTGGGTTGTTTCCATCTCTTGGCAATTGTGAATAATGCTGCTATGAACATTGGCGTGCAGATATCTGTTCGTGTCACTGCTTTCCGATCTTCCGGGTATATACCGAGAAGTGCAATCGCTGGATCAAATGGTAGCTCTATATCTAGTTTTCTAAGAAACTGCCAGACTGACTTCCAGAGTGGCTGAACCATTATACAGTCCCACCAACAATGAATAAGAGTTCCAATTTCTCCACATCCCCTCCAGCATTTGTAGTTTCCTGTTTGTTTAATGGCAGCCATTCTAACCGGTGTTAGATGGTATCTCATTGTGGTCTTAATTTGCATCTCTCTAATAGCTAGTGAAGCTGAACATTTTTTCATGTGTTTCTTGGCCATTTGTATTTCCTCTTCAGAGAACTGTCTTTTCATATCTTTTGCCCATTTTATAATTGGGCTGTCTGTACTATTGTCATTGAGTTGTAGGATTTCTTTGTATATGCAAGATATCAGTCTTTTGTCAGATACATGGTTTCCAAAAATTTTTTCCCATTGAGTTGGCTGCCTCTTTACCTTTTTGAGAAATTCCTTTGAGGTGCAGAAACTTCTAAGCTTGAGGAGTTCCCATTTATCTATTTTCTCTTTTGTTGCTTGTGCTTTGGGTGTAAAGTCTAGGAAGTGGCCTCCTAATACAAGGTCTTGAAGATGTTTTCCTACATTATCTTCTAGGAGTTTAATGGTACTTTCTTTTATATTGAGATCTTTGGTCCATTTTGAGTTAATTTTTGTGTAGGGGGTGAGGTAGGGGTCTTCTTTCATTCTTTTGGATATGGATATCCAACTCTCCCAGCCCCATTTGTTGAAAAGACCATTATGGCTTAGTTCGGTGACTTTGGGGGCCTTATCAAAGATCAGTCGGCCATAGATCTGAGGGTCTATCTCCGAATTCTCAATTCGATTCCATTGATCTATATGTCTATCTTTGTGCCAGTACCATGCTGTTTTGGCAACTGTGGCTTTATAATAAGCTTCAAAGTCAGGGAGTGTAAGTCCTCCCACTTCGTTTTTCTTTTTTAGAGTGTCTTTAGCAATTCGAGGCATCTTCCCTTTCCAAATAAATTTGATAACTAGCTTTTCCAAGTCTGCAAAGTAGGTTGTTGGAATTTTGATTGGGATTGCATTGAATCTGTAGATGAGTTTGGGTAGAATTGACATCTTAATGACATTTAGCCTTCCTATCCATGAACATGGAATATTTTTCCATCTTTTAAGGTCCCCTTCTATTTCTTTTAGTAGAGTTATGTAGTTTTCTTTGTATAGGTCTTTTACATCTTTGGTTAAATTTATTCCTAGGTACTTGATTTTTTTAGTTGCTATTGAAAATGGTATCTTTTTCTTGAGTGTCTCTTCAGTTTGTTCATTTCTAGCATATAGAAACATTACTGACTTATGTGCATTAATCTTGTATCCCGCTACTTTGCTAAATTTGTTTATTAGCTCTAGTAGGTGTATCGTTGATTTCTCAGGGTTTTCTAGATATAAGATCATATCATCTGCAAACAATGACAGTTTTACTTCTTCTTTTCCAATTTGGATGCCTTTTATTTCTTTGTCTTGCCGGATTGCCCTGGCTAGCACTTCCAGCACAATGTTGAATAACAGTGGTGACAGCGGGCATCCTTGTCTTGTTCCTGATCTTAGAGGGAAGGCTTTCAGTCTCTCACCATTGAGTACTATGCTGGCTGTGGGTTTTTCATATATGCTCTTTATCATGTTGAGGAAGTTTCCTTCAATTCCTACCTTTTGAAGTGTTTTTATCAAAAAGGGATGTTGGATTTTGTCAAATGCTTTTTCAGCATCTATTGAGATGATCGATTGATTTTTCCCTTTCGAGTTTTTAATGTGTTGTAATACATTGATTGTTTTTCTTATGTTGAACCATCCTTGCATGCCTGGAATGAACCCCACTTGGTCATGGTGTATGATTTTTTTAATGTGTCTTTGGATTCGATTTGCAAGTATTTTGTTGAGGATTTTTGCATCTATATTCATTAGGGAGATTGGCCGGTAGTTTTCCTTTTTTGTAGCATCTTTGCCTGGTTTTGGTATTAGATTGATGTTAGCTTCATAAAATGAGTTAGGTAGTGTTCCATTTTTTTCAATGTTTTGAAAGAGTTTGAGTAAGATTGGTGTCAGTTCTTTCTGGAAAGTTTGGTAGAATTCCCCTGTGAAGCCATCTGGCCCTGGGCATTTATTTGTGGGAAGATTTTTGATGACTGATTGGATCTCTTTCCTTGTGATGGGTTGGTTGAGGTCTTCTATTTCTTCTCTGGTCAGTCTAGGTTGTTCATATGTTTCCAGGAAATTGTCCATTTCTTCTACATTATCCAGTTTGTTGCCATACAGTTGTTCATAATATCCTCTTATAATTTTTTTAATTTCTTCAGGATCTGCAGTTATGTCACCTTTTTCATTCATTATTTTGTTTATATGGGTCTTCTCTGTTTTTGATTTTGTCAGTCTAGCTAGGGGCTTGTCAATCTTGTTGATCTTCTCAAAGAACCAACTTTTGGTGATATTTATCCTCTCTATTGTTTTTTTGTTCTCTATGTCATTTATTTCTGCTTTAATCCTTGTTATTTCTTTTCTTGTACGTGGTTTAGGATTGGTTTGTTGTTCATTTTCTAGCTTCTTCAGTTGATCCATTAGTTCTTTGATTTTGGCTCTTTCTTCCTCTTTAATATATGCGTTTAGTGCTATAAATTTCCCCCTTAGCACTGCTTTTGCTGCATCCCATAGGTTTTGGTATGTTGTGTTCTCATTTTCATTCGTCTCTATATATTTAGCAATTTTTCTTGCTATTTCTTCTTTAACCCACTGATTGTTTAGGAGTGTGTTGTTTAACCTCCAGGTATTTGTGAATTTTCTAAGTCTCTGATGGTTATTGACTTCTAATTGTATTCCATTGTGGTCAGAGAATGTGCTTTGAATAATTTCAATCTTTTTAAATTTATTGAGGCTTGTTTTATGTCCCAGCATATGATCTATTCTGGAGAAAGTTCCGTGAGCACTAGAAAAGTATGTGTATCCTGGTGATTTGGGATGTAATGTCCTGTAGATGTCTGTTAAATCTAATTCATTTATCAGATTGTTTAGGTTTTCAATTTCCTTATTGGTCTTCTGTCTGGTTGATCTATCTATAGGAGAGAGTGATGTGTTGAAGTCTCCCACAATTATTGTGGAAACATCAATTGCTTCCTTTAGTTTTGCCAGTGTTTCTCTCATGTATTTTGTGGCACCTTGATTGGGTGCATAGACATTTACGATTGTTAATTCTTCTTGCTGAATTGCCCCTTTTATTAGTATGTAGTGGCCTTCTTTGTCTCTCAAAACATCCCTGCATTTGAAGTCTATTTTATCTGAGATTAATATTGCTACACCTGCTTTCTTTTGGCTGTAGCTTGCATGAAATATTTTTTTCCATCCTTTCACTTTCAGTTTCTTTGTGTCCCTGTGTCTAAGATGAGTCTCTTGTATGCAACATATTGATGGTTCATTTTTTTTGATCCATTCTGCGAATCTATATCTTTTAATTGGGGAGTTTAATCCATTTACATTCAACGTTAAAACCGTGAAGGCATTTCTTGAATCGGCCATCTTATCCTTTGGATTATGTTTGCCATATTTTTCCCTCTCTCTATTAATATCCTTTATTGTACCCATACCGAATCTCTTTAGTACTGAACCTTTCTCCAAGTCTCTCTGTCCTGTCTTTGTTTCTCTGTCTGTAGGGCTCCCTTTAGTATCTCCAGTAGGGCAGGTCTAGAAAAAGCAAAAAGGATTTAAAAAAAAAAAAACAAAAAAAAAAAAAACGGCCCTCCTCAGAGATCTAATGGGTTATTGAAATGCTAATAGACAAAGCAACCAGGGCCATTAAGGAAAGGTGCACAGGGCAGAGAGATCAGCTTTGCTTCGGGATTTGCATATGCGCCTCAAAGCCTGAGCTCCTCCCTTCCCCTTTCTGTGTTCACCAGAACTCCAAAAATCCTCTGCTTTTATTTTGGAGTTTTTCGTGTTGTTTTTTTTCTATGCCTGTCTCCTCTCTGCTGGGCTGGCTGCTCTCAGAGTCTCTGGTGTCTGGTCTCAGTCTATCTATGGTTGGAGTTTGAATCAGTAGAATGAGTTTTCGCTAAGAGCAGCCACTGCAGTTCTCCCTTCTCCTTCCCGGAGCTGACAGCCCCTCCTCCCCCGGGACTGAGCCTGGCAGGGAGGGGCGCGGGTCCCCTGGCCGCAAAAACTTACAGATTTCGCTGATCTCAGCAGTTCCACGTTTTCATGAGTGTTGTATGAAGTATGCCCAAAGTCAGATTGCTCTGTGGTGTCCAGTCCACGCAGTTCCTGGCTTTTTACCTACTTTCCTGGAGGAGTAACTAAAACTTACCTCCACTTATTTTTATTTCTTTTTCTCTCATCCCAATCACTTTATTCTCTCATTCTTATTTGAAAGGTGGCTGATAGGAATCTTTCAGGCTTAGAATGCTGACTTTAAAAGTGATCTTGTAAGACCCTAACTCCCAGAAAGCTTTAGTACCTGACCTCAGCTATGATTAGCCCAGCCCTGAGGGCTTATCATTTTTCCCATTATATGATAAAGCCCGCATTGGAGTCCTGTCACTTATAAGGAACTCTGGGGATAGTTTCCTTGGCCATTCAAGAAATCTTAGAGACTTCTTCAGTCTTGTGCTAAAAACACCTACTGACTTACTTACTTTGGCTCTACTTAGAAGTCTGTTAGTTCCAGATCTCACTTGAGTTTTCAGAACTAAACCTACCATTGTCTTTTAACATTGAATTTCCCCAACTATCCCTCCATAAGTCTCTGACACATCCCCTAGCTAACTTTCTAAACCTTACTCTCATTCTGATAATTCATTTTCCATGTTCTGTCCCAGATCTGGAGCATTATCTCAAATAAGGTAACTCTCTTCCTTTTCACTTCTCTTGTCTTTCCTTCTCTTATATACACACATACTTTTCTTAAACATTTTCTCTTCTCTTCATTCTTGGCTGCAAACTCCTCCTTTTAAAATTTTTCTATAACGTTACTATGGTAGGGCTGCTTTTGAGGTAAGAGGACCCTATATTTATTTCATAATTCATTTAAGAGAGAACAAATGTTTTACAGTAAATAAAAGAATAATTCTTACTTTTTAATCTAAATATTATATTAACTTCCTTTTTCAGCATTGTAGATTCAGTGACTTGTATGGAAACAATTTTAATGGATTACAGAAGTAGAAATTGATGGAAACACTAACTTTAAACCAATTATTGACATAGTATTTAACCCTAGAATTATGAATATTTCATGAGAGGAAAGAGAGATTCGTGTAATTTTTATTTTAAAACTTCCCCCAAGAAATTTATATGACACTGTTTGTAATTACTAAGAAGGTAATGTTAGGGGTTAGGTAGCAGGAGCTTCTCCCCTCTTCCTAACATTCACCAATTATTTAGGGAATGCCTGCTGTGTGCCAAGCACTGTTTTCAGCACTGTTGATGCAAAGGTAGGGGAAAAAAAATTTGAAATTAAAAAAATTAAAAAGTAGGATAATCATATACTCACACAAATAATATTACAGCTTTGATAAATGCTATGAAGAATTAAATCTTGGTACTAGGAGAGTATATTTTAATGCACTAAAGTGGTCAGGGAGATTGGGAAAACTGTTCTACTTATTACATTATTTTGAAACTGTTGGCCAATCTCCCACTAGAATTTAAGTTCCTCAGGGGCAGGAGCCATGTCATGATCATCTCTTGCAGTGCTTGCCATTTAATAGCTATTTTAAATATGTCTATTGAATCTAAATGGTACATTTTATGGAAATTTTAAATAAAATATTTGCCATTATTTGGTTTATATGTCATGGAACAAAAAGAGAAAAACAGGTGTTTATTTCTTGAATAAACTTATTTTCTGTAGATTCGTGGTACTCTAAAGAGCTGGACCAAGTTGTGGTGTGTGTTGAAACCTGGGGTGCTACTGATCTATAAAACCCAAAAAAATGGTCAGTGGGTAGGAACAGTCCTACTGAATGCCTGTGAAATCATTGAGCGTCCGTCAAAAAAGGATGGCTTTTGTTTCAAATTGTTCCATCCTTTGGAGCAGTCTATTTGGGCAGTGAAGGTAAGTAAGCACTTTTTCTATGGGCAACAGGTAAGGATGACAATCTATTAGTAAGACTGAAATAAAATCAATCAGTTCTTCTGATGGTTGCTGCCCTCTGCCAGGACTTCTAAATTTGCTTCTCTTTTCAAGAACATTATTGCTGTTTCTGTCTCTAACTATAATGCAAGTCCACCAAAGTCCACCAAAAGACTTTGTTTTCCTTGAAGGTCTGACTTAAAAAATTTCTCCAGGAAATGTTTCCCAAATTTATATTGCATCTTATTTTTCTCTTTTGTCCTTGGGGATTCAGTATGTACTATGTTGTTTCAAATTTGTAATACTAACTTTGCTTTGTAACATTATGTTAAGTTTACTTTGAATGCTTTCTCTTTATCAAAATTGTAAGATCCCCTAGAATAGAAACTGCCATTTATTTTAGGGGTCTTTCCTGTAGTGATGTAAATTTGTGCTATGAAGCATTGTAAGCAGAAGCAGTCCTAATTACTCCTGTTAAGGAGGTATATTTGTTGGAAGAGAAAACTCTCTGTAATACTTAACACTTGCTTTCTCAAGAAGGATAAAATTATGCTGAAACCCTCTTTAATTTTTATTAACTTGTTTGTTTTTAAATTATAATCATAATCATCTTAGATTATTGTGAATAATAATAATGTAAAGTTGATGTCTCATAATACTGTATACCATTTATTTTACTTCTTTTTTGTCATTAAGGGTCCGAAAGGTGAAGCAGTTGGATCCATAACTCAGCCCTTACCTAGCAGTTACTTGATCATCCGAGCTACTTCAGAGTCAGATGGTAAACAGTTTTTGATTGATTGGATTTTGGTCCTCATTTTTAAGGGTTTATTTTATCCTTCAGGCAGCCTGTCTTTAGTATGGCATTTGCAGCAGAAACATTCTAATTATAAACTGCTTAGAACATTAAATGTATCATTAACTTGGTAGGCAAACAGAAGTATGATAGAAAAGAAGCATAATTGAGTGATGGGGCATTAGCAGCTTGGAGTTTTCTTCTCTGTCCTCCATTGACATATTAACAGCTTTTTGACTTAGTGTTTTCTGTGGTAATCCATTGTTTTATTATTTTAGGTATACATTTAATATTATTTATAATTTATATATTAACATTTAGGAGACACATATACCCTGGGTTTTTTTTTTGTTTTTTACATAGGAAGACATTCAAGTACAGACTTTTTATTCCGTACTCAGTAACTTAATTCCTGAGGCAAGTATGGGAAAAGCAAAACCAATTTATATGAAAACATGATAACCTCAGAACCTAAATATTTAATAATTGATTTTTTCCTCAATGTTATGTTTCATAGTTTAGATTAGTTTAGCCTGGGGAATCTTGTAACTTTCTAAAGTTTACTTTTCCAGATGACTCTTTTTAAAGCTAAATTATTGCAAGCACAAGCTTTTGGTATGAAAATATTTTACTTGACTGATATTCCCATCAAATTTTGAAGTAAATATATATGAATTTTAAGAGCAACTGATTTTTTTTTCTGCTAATGCAGTTTTAATTTTTAACTTAAAAATGAAGTTATTAATGCTTCTGTTAACTAATATGGCAGTTAATGAGAATAATTGAACAAGCATTTCCCTGATTTTAAAATTTTTTATATATATAAATAAAATGGATACTAAACCTGGGGATAGAGCTCCTATCAACAATGAAATATTATTTCATAGTTTGTTTATAGTAGAAACATACTCCTCCCATCAGTATATCTCATGTACCTTTTTTTGTACCTTTGAATTATGCCACATGTTAATGTTCTAAGGCTTTAAAAGTAAAATATATTTATTTTAAGTTAGGTGTACTTTCTGATGCATCCTATATGCTGCTCATTTATCAGTGCTTTCTAGATGCTTAGTATCTAATAGTCATTTTTAAAATGGAAAGACTGCATTAAGAAATCCTAGCAAACTTATCTTAAAGCTATTATACTATAGGAGAAAATGAGCTCTTTGGCTACTTCCTATACCTGTTAATCATTCCAAGAAAGAGTTTTTCCTAAGTGTCTAAACACTATTTCTACATGAGGTTTTAAAATAAACATCTAATGTAGGTGACATTATAGTTTTAAATAAAGATATTTATGTTCATATTAACTTTTTTAGTGCATGTGTCTTAAAGAAATGAATATTATATTTAAAGCTGACAGTGCTAAATTAAGATGGATGCAAGTTTTTATAGTTTCTTAAATTATACTGTTGATAAATCTGTGTTCTTCTAGGCAGGTGCTGGATGGATGCTTTGGAGTTGGCTTTGAAATGTTCTAGTCTTCTTAAACGTACAATGATCAGGGAAGGTAAAGAACATGACCCGAGCATTTCATCAGAGAGCACACATGTGACTTTGTATGGCTTATTACGTGCTAACAATCTCCACAGTGGTGACAATTTCCAGTAAGTAGATATTGCCACTAATCTGGCAATTATTTTAGAGATTATGTTGTTCATTAAATTAGTTGGCAGGCCTAGAATTCAGTAGTGTATATAATTTTGAAATCTGCCTATCTTCTTCCCATGATACGGCCTAGGGCCTGATTTAAAATTTATTTAGTTGCTGTGGTCAGGTGTAGAAATGTTTTTCCTTGATTCCAGCAATATGCTTGTTCTTTCCCAAATACACCCATGTCTACTATCTACCATGTCTTTCTACATTGTCTTCCTTCCATTTAGAATGATTTCTATTCCTCCTTGCCCTTTTCTCCTCTCATAATCCTATGTATTCTTCAAGATCAATTTTAAATATTACATCATATGTGAAGCCTTTTCTATCTCATAACAATGAGATATAATCTCTCCTTCAATTACTATTCTGTAGTACTTTTAAAAAATTGTAGAGTTCTTCTATTATAGTTAAAATGTTTAGAGTTCGAATTGTGTATCCTATTCGGTTTTATCTCCATTGTAATTGATACTAAAAAAAATATTTCTCCTGGAAAACTGGGCAGTAGTGCAAAGACTTTGTTGAGTTTCAAATTTCTTTTGTTCTTTTGAAAGAAGAACATTAGGCTTTCTCTTTTCCTCCCCTCCCCCAGCCCTAAATTCTGCTCTGCAGCTGCTTATTCCCATCAGCATTGGTTATTCTCAAAGCTACATGGCTACTCTCCTCTTCTTCATCTAACCTGAGATAAAGTTTTCTTCCATCCTCCACTCGATTATTTTTTATTTTTTTAATTCTCTCTTTTTAAAAATCTCCATTTCCTGACTCTTTGTATACTTTCTTTGCAGATCTACAATCTGGAGATTTGCCTTAATCCCAAGTACCTAGAGACTGAATGAAATGGGATTGAGGGAAAGGGTAACAGGGTAATTTATATAGAATGGATATTTGTTGGGACTTCTTTCCAAGATTTTTCCCTTGGATTACTCATTGAAGCTCTTAACTGTAAATAGTCCATTTAAATTCTCTTATTTGGGGATTTTTTAAAATGCATCTGCTTCACAAGTTTATTCATTAAAAATTGTTTTAAGTCTCTTTTCTGTATAAGGTGCTATTCCAGATACATTTTAAATAGGGAGATGAATTATGTATGATCCTAAATTTCAATCTTGTACCACCATGTTTTAGCTATGTGATCTTGGAGAAGTTTTTGTTTTGTTTGAAACCTGTAAAATGCTAGGCAAATGTAAATAGTGGGGAAATTAGAATGGCATAAGCAGCCAAATGCTTCAGGATAAGTATAGAATTAGGAGAATTTAGAGGAGGAAAACATAATGCCTGTCTATAGAATCAGGGAAGGCTTAGTGTGAAGGTTAACATTTGACCTGACCCTTGTGGGGTGGTTTGTTTGTTTATATTTGTTTTTCATTTTGTTTTGTTTTGTTTTTAATATTTGAAAAGAAGAGGATATTACAGGCAAAAAAAAAAAAAAAATGCCACAGAAGTTGGGGAAAACATGAGAACATGAAGGTGGATATAGAGATTAATGAATAGTTCAATTTGACTTAAGAGTCAAACATAAGAAAACAAGGGTGGAGGAAGGGCAAGTTGTAGAGAATAATGATGGAAAATTTGGGAAAATTAATGCCATGCTAGAGAATTTGGATTTTATTCTATGGGCAGTGGAAAGTGATATGAAGAAGATTAATGTATAACATTATTTGAAAAATAAAGAGACCCAATAGGAGGCTGTTGTGATAGTCTTGAGTGACTACTAGTGAGAGTCAGACTGGGGTAGTGACTGTCGGAAATGAGAGGAGGGGATTGATACGAGAGATTTTATAAAAGTATCAACATGTTCATTCAGCTAGGTGAAGGAAAATGAGTTAGGATCTGATATAGAAATGGGGAAGAGAGAGAGAAAAGCAGGCTCTGCTCTTCAGAGACTTAACAGTCTACATAGATGTAAGTAACAGTGGGTGAAGTTAAAGAAGATTCCCAAATTTTAACCCTGAATGGTGATGGTAACATAGAACAAAGGTGTGTTTGTGAGATTAGATGATGATTTATTGAATGCTGGACATGTTGAAGATGAGGTGGTCCCAGAATATATAGGTGAAGGTGCTAGCCAAGCATTTCAAAACATGGGTCTGAAGTGTACTGCTAAATGCATGAGCTTAGAAATCATCAAATAGGAATGATGGTGAAGCCTTGAAATTGGATAGTTTGCCAAAAGAAAGAAAGGACAGAGAAAAGAGGGTCAAAGGAAATAAAAATATCTAAAGGATGAGAGGACGTAAGAGGGATCAGAGAACTCAAAGAGTAGAACTATAGTAACACAGAACCCAAGCACTGAGACAATTTCAAGGAAAGTAATTGTCATCAAAGTCCAATGGTGCAGAGAAGTCACAGAAGGTGAAGATTAGACAAGGCCTTTGGATTTAGCAACTAAGCCATCATTGGTGACCTTTTAAGGGAACAGGTTTAGTGGATTGGGGAGAGTAAAAGCCCGATGGTAAGAGGTTAAGGAAAGAATAGATGGTAAGGAAGCATAGATAGCAATTTTAGACTACTTTTTAAAGATACGTGATTGTGAAGAGAGAGAAATAAAACAGTACTATAAAACATGAATTTCTGTTAGAAATTCCATGGTTGAAACCCAAACAAATGAAGATTTTGGAAAAATAGAGACTAAAAAAATGAACCAAATAGGACCTCTTCTCTGCTCTATCTCAGCATTGCTAAAATACCAATTATATAATAGCACCTTTTATTCAGTTGTAAAGTACTTTAGAGTTCATCCCTGTAAGATTTTCATGCTAAATGAAACCTGCAGATACATTTCTAAAAAATATTCTGTTCTGGAAGTGGGTTTTTAAAAAATTGCTCACCTTTTGTACAAATTAATCACTTTAAGTAATAATATGAGTGGGTATTGCAGAACTTATCAATTTTAGGCTATTTCTTTAAGCTGAAATTTCCATTTCCAAATCTCCCTGGATTTTTCCCCCAAGAGTAAGCCTATCAGTCAAGTATTAAATAAAATTGAATTAATATATATGCTAGAATTCCTTGCCTTTTATATTTCCCTTCTTATTCTTGGACTTATTTTGGGCAATTTTGGAGACATCTGCAAGTGGAAAGTCATAATTAGTGTGTGTTCTCTTGAGAATCTGGTCATCTTGGCTTCAAGTATTTATTCAGACCAGAAGTGACAGTGAGGACGATTCAAAAAATGATGTTTGTGAAGCTAAATTAAAAGTTTAGCAAGAGGTAGTCTAAAATCTTGCTCTTGGAAGATCATAACCCCGGTGATAGAGAAGAAAGAGTGTCATCGTTTTTTCCCCAAGTTTGTATTTAATTACTTTTTGCCTTTGTTTACTGATATGTAAAATGAGAATAATAATGTTACCTATCTTTTGATAGGTAATATTACCTACCTATTTTGAAGATTAAATGAGTTAAAACTGTATAAAACACTTAGAACAGTGTCTGGCATATAGCAAGTTCCCAATAAATGTTACCTATCATTCTTATTTAACCTTCTTTGTACATCCTCCTAATTAATGCTTTTCCTTAAGGCTAAATGATAGTGAAATTGAACGACAGCATTTTAAGGACCAAGATATGTATTCTGATAAATCTGATAAAGAAAATGATCAGGAGCATGATGAGTCTGACAATGAGGTGATGGGGAAAAGTGAAGAAAGTGACACAGATACGTCAGAAAGGCAGGATGATTCATATATTGAACCTGAGCCTATTGAGCCTTTAAAGGAGACTACCTACACTGAACAGAGCCATGAAGAACTTGGAGAGGTAACAATCTATTATTTTCAGAGATTTTGATTTCCAATTCTTGGGAATTTCAGATGAAATTGAAGATATTATGTGTTTGACTTATGGCTTATTTTTTGAAGGAGAATATTTGATACATATTTTCTTTTAAAAGTTACATACATTTGAAATATATTAAGATTTTAAACAACAAAGCACATATACACATGCATATCAATGTATTCTATTAAATTTAGAGTTTACATTTTCTTCACGTTTGCTTTTGAAATAGAATACCTCTTGATGTCATTGCTGGGTGCAAAGTAAATAGCAAGGCAACATGAGTTTATAGCTTTCTGGTTTTTTGCTTTCTTGTTATTGCTTTTTCTCGTTGCTAGCCCATAGCATTTAGTATAAAATAATAGGGTATAATGTTTTTTTTGTAATGGGTCATTTGTATCATTTATTTTGATGTCTCTTGCAACTACCCTTTTACCTAAAATTTCAAGCTATAGACTTTATTTATTAGTTAATAGGTATCCCATGTTTTAAGAATACTTGAAATAGTCTTGTGGAGAATACGTATTTTAACATTAACTGTCTTGCCTATGTGTTTTTTTGTCTGAAATAAATATAGTACTTCAGCATTTTTTGTTAATTGCTAAAGGCAGGTGAGGCTTCTCAAACAGAAACTGTGTCTGAAGAAAACAAAAGTCTTATCTGGACACTGCTGAAACAAGTCCGTCCTGGCATGGACCTGTCCAGGGTGGTTCTGCCTACATTCATATTGGAACCTCGTTCTTTCCTGGATAAACTTTCAGATTACTACTATCATGCAGATTTCCTGTCTGAGTAAGTAGACTCTTATTTCTTAAAACAGAAGATGCTTCATGATTTTAGAGGTTCTCTGCAGGGCCATTTTCAGTAGTTATGCCTTGCCAAAATCACACTCCAAAGAAACATCACTTCCTCTTCTTCACCACTTCTTTAGTTGACATTAGTAAGAATAATTTAATTAGAATAATTAAAACTTTAATTAGAATACGATTAAGTATAATTAATACTTTGTTATAATGTTTCCATTTATGAAATTGAATTGAGAGATCACAAACTTGTTGAAGATGGGAACTCTACCCCTCACTCAACAACACTGTTTTCACAGGCTCCCCTGAGAGGTGATTGACCTTATTGTTCTCCCACATTCAAGTTCCATCCTGGGTCTTGTGCTTCTGTTTATACTTATCGACTGGGCATGCTTGTGATGCATGTGCAGCTTACTACAATCAGAATAGCTCTCTGGGTTTTGGCTGTTGGTATAAATCCCCACTCTCATCTTCAGTTTTCTTCCTGCCAGCTGTTCTCAGCTGTAATTCTGAAGAATGCAGGCATAAAGGAGGGGGAGGAGACGCTGTCCACCTCTTTCCCAACAGCTTCTTGGTAAACTAGAAAAAGTTAGCAACTTTGTACTCACTTGTCCAAGTCTCATCTGATACCCTCTTTCCAGTTGCAGTGGTGTTTCAGTGTACTGTTTCCTAAGATATTAAGTTCTGGTTGACATTGTGACCTGATTTTTAGAATCTGCATCAATTTCTGTATTCAGAAACTGTATTCAGTTTCCATTGAAAAAAAATCATAAGCTGAGTCTAAAGATAATTGGTAAACTGGGGGAAAGTTTTTCAAATTATATCATAAGAAAAGTGTTAATCTCTAAAATAATAAGAGTTACTAGAAATTGAGATGAAAAATGAATGGAGGAAATGACCAGACAGTTCAGAAATAAATAGAAACAGCCCTTAAATGTAAACGCCACAATAAAAATAAGAAAAATGCAGATTCAAACTGAAGTAAGATACAGTTATTCTTTCATCATATTGACAAATAGTGCAAAAGCTTTTACACCCCAGCTCTGCCTTTGATTTTCTTACAGTTGTTCTTTCTTTCATCTATCTAGAATATGTGGTAGGTTCCTGTGAATCACACTAAGATTTTCTTGAGAGATGTCTGTTTTCTCAAATTGAGAGGTTATGCTTTCTTGGCAACACTTAACTGTTGCCAAGGCTGTGTGGGGCAATAGGCACACCCGTATACTGCTGACAGGAGATACAAAATAGCACAATGCTTTTGAAGGGGATCTAGCAGTATTTATCAAAATTATAGATGCTTTCATACTTTAATTCAGTAATCCCACTTCTGGGAATCATTTCCTACAGATATAACTATACTTGTACAAAATGGCATACATACAAGATTGTAGCATGATTCTTAATAGTTAAAAGATCAGATATAATTCAAGTGTCCATCTGTAATGGACTAAATAAAATACGATATATCCACACATAAGGAAGAACCCTATAAACTGATATGGAGGGACCTCCAGGATTATGTTTATGGGTATGTTTGTGTGTTAAAAAGGCAAGGTACTGAACAGTGTGTAAAGTATGCTACTTTTTTTAGAAGGGAGGAAAAGAAGACTACATATTTATATTTGTTTGTTTATGCTTAAAGAAAACTGTTTGAAAAAAGAAGCAGTAGTAGCCAAAAAAGGTTGCCTGTACGAGTTAAGTAGGAACAGTGTGGTGAGGTGGGGTACTAGCAAGACAATGTATGCTTTTTTATATTTCTTTGAGTTTTGAACTATGTATATGTAAAATTTAAAATAAAATTACATAGGAAGAGAATTTAAACCAAGAGAGGATGAAAATAAAAGATGGTTGTTACTCCAGAAAAGTGCAGCCTTTCAGGTTTGGAAAGTTGACATACCTCATATTGTCACAGTTGTCAGTAGGCTTAAACCAACCCTCTTCCGTCTCACACCTTTTCTTTACAAATCACCATGTTGGACTGTCAGACATGCTTGTGAAACACAAGTGCCTTTTTATATGTAAAAAGGACATAATAAATAACTAAATTGCAAAACAATATGAAAACTTCTCAGTAGAACTCACTTCTAACACAGAATCAATGTTTTGCAACATTTACAACAGTAAAATGGCAAAGGACAGCTGGGTCATGGCTTCTAAATATTCTTTACAGTAAGACTTATGCTCCAGTTATCTGTCATACTGGTAGAGTTTGTTCACTCTGGAAAATCAGTTGGCAGCACATAAAGGGAAGGTTGAGGGCTAAAAATAGACTAAACCATTTTCAATTGATTTAAATTTTTTTAAATCTTCCATGTTTGTAATTTGAAACTTCTCTGTTTTTCACTAGGGACTGAGAAACCATACAATCCTATACTTGGTAAGGGTGGTAATTTGGAAGGTTGAGGCTGGCAAGAGCCTATTCTCCTCCTCTCCATACAATATAACACCGATTATCATATCATCAGCCTCCTCTAACCAGTATCAAAACTGAGAATGGACTTAACCAAGCAAACATGGTCCTTCATTGACACACGGGACTAAAGACCTTTTATGAAATTGTTAACAGGGTTGCATGGCCACTGTCCATCACTGCAAGTACTAGACATCACACAGTGCATGAATTTCAAAAGTGTGTGTTTTTTTCAATCACAATTTTTCATGGAATGCCTAGTTAGCATTACCTAAGATTATGTAGAACCCCAGTTGAGAAACCTTGGTTTGCAGTTTCCAAAAACTGCCTCAGCAAAGACCTCGGTGGTGTGTCAAAGAAGATGAAAATGGGGAATAAAGGAACTAGATTATGAAAAATGATTCTTAGATATTCATTTATATAGTTGTTTTTGCTATCTATTTTAAATATGAATTATGCTTTCCAAACATACTCAGTTATTGGCTTGATAAATAAGAAGGAGAATTTATGATATATTCTTCAATTTTTGTGTGCTTACCCTTTTGTTTTTTAGGGCTGCTCTTGAAGAAAATCCTTATTTCCGTTTGAAGAAAGTAGTGAAATGGTATTTGTCAGGATTCTATAAAAAGCCAAAGGTAATATTTATATTTTACTTTCTTCAGCCTTGTATGAGTTCCTTTTTTTTAATGTTACTTTTGGATTATTAATTAATAATTCTATTATTGGCGGACCTTTTGGAGTTAGCAAAATTGCAAACTACTTGATCATTTTAGATCTATGTTATATTTGAAATCATTCAATTTTATTTCATGTAAAGGAAAGTTCCCACATGACACAGTTAAACTCATTTTGACTGTTTTAAATTATTTTGAATCTTCCATATTTGTAATTTGAAACTTTTATTTTTTTTTTTACTAGGGACTGAAGAAACCATATAATCCTATACTTGGTGAGACTTTCCGTTGTTTATGGATCCATCCTAGAACAAACAGCAAAACTTTTTATATTGCTGAACAGGTATTATAAATGCATATTACAGAAGAAAACTAATCCAGAAATTATTGGAATCTTTTTTTAGAATATATCAGCTCAGTAATCTCCCTGATGATTAACCCTTTTTATTAGTGACTATTTGTTTAGCATTTAACCTTTTATTATTGAATACTACTAAATACTGTATTCATAAGTATTGCTATTTTAGTCATGGAATCTCTTGACATAAAATAAAGCTTACTACCACCCTCCCCTTTTTTTGGCCAAACTCATACTTCTAAAACACCTTTGCGATCATATTCAAAATTCTTCAGGAGTTTCCTGGTTCTGAAATCAAATTTAGACCACTTATTTGGCATTCAAGGTCCTCCATATCTTTCCAGATTTATCTCAAATTACATGCCTTTCTGAGCCCTACACAATTATCAAACCTGTGCATTCACAATCCAGTAACCTGATCTTGCATGTTCTTGGCTCCTCATTTTTAAATTTAAGCTAAGATTCATCAAATGAACTGATTTGCTCATCCTTCATGGTCCAGATGACTACAGCTACCATTGATCTCTCCCTTCTCAAACTTCTGTATTGTTTTTTGTGATTATTCATTAAGCTGTTATTTTACCACTTGTGTTGTTTAACTTTTAATTTATTTCCCTAAGTGAATTGTTAGCTCCTTGAAGGCATATTCTACCCCCCTCCTCCAACACCTCTCTTTTTTGTTGTACATTTGGTAAGCAGTCAGAAAATATTTGTTTTTAAACTATGTACATCTTTATTCATGATTATCAAACTTATCCCCTGCCTACACATACCTGAAGAATATGATATTCTCTCTCAATAACAATGGCCCCCTTAATATTGTAATAATTCTTACCTTGAGTGTAAGGATGATGTGTCATTGAAAATCGTTTCCTTTTCTGAAGAGATTTTCACACATCACAGGTTGAACCCACTAATCCATATTAATTTTTAAAAAATTAATGTTTATACTGCCTTGTCTTTTAGTTTACTATAATTCTTCGCAAAATTAGGAAACTTGATAAGAGTTTATTGATTTTAGCTTTGTCTCCATTTTAGAAAATATGAAGTATAAATATATTAGAAATACTGGGTTATTAAAATAACATATTATTCAAGCTTTTTTATAGTTTCCTGCAGCCTATTCAGTAATCCGTATGAAGAATAACCATAGTATTAGTTATCCGTTGCTTTGTATCGAATTGCCGCCAAAAGTTAATGGTTTAAAACAACAAACATTTATTATCTTGTACAGTGAGTTTCCGGAATTGGTTGCTGCTTAGCTGGGGGGTTCTCACTCAGGGTCTTTCATGAGGTTACACTCAAGATGTCAGCCAGTTGAACAATTATCTGAAACCCTGACTGGGCTGGAATATTCACTTCAACATGTGACAGCAGTCACATGGCTGTTGTCAAGAGCACTCAGTTCCTCACCACGTGGATCTCTCCATCGAGTTAGTTCCCAGAACTAATGATCTAAGAGAGAAACACCAAAATGGAAGCTACAGTATCTGTGATGACCGAACCTCAGAAGTGACATGCCATCACTTTCACACAAGCCATTCTTGGTACAGTGTAAGAGGGGACAACAGTGTAAATAGCAGAGGACCTTAGAGGACATCTTGAAAGCTGGTTATTACAACCATCAATATTTAATATTTAAAACAATAGTTAATGTTATTACTTACTAAATATTTCTTTTTACTCATTATTAGAATATGTTTTTTAGACTTAAACTTTTTATAATCACACAATAATATGCTTATTTTATATTTTATATATTTTTCCTGTGTTCAATAGGTATCCCATCATCCACCAATATCTGCTTTTTATGTTAGTAATCGAAAGGATGGATTTTGCCTTAGTGGTAGTATCCTGGCTAAGTCTAAGTTCTATGGTGAGTTTCCCCCCTTCTCCAACCCACATTCATTTCTGGGAGGCAGTATTTTCTGGTGAGTTTTTATTTAGACAGTGATTTAGGTTGTTTTCAGCAGGAAATTTTTATGTCATTTTAAGTACCATATTTACTGGGCTTTTTATAACTTTGGACTCATTTCTAAGTCACTCATGTTTCTGTTCACTTGCTGAAGGCTTGAATTAGCTAGAAGATTCCAACAGTTGTGGAATTAGAAATTCATCCACAAATATCACCTATCAAAAGACATAATGATAATTACCCACCAACACCCTTGTAGCATATATTGACTTTCTTTTTCCTTTAGCCCTACCAAGTTTTATGTTCTGCCTCAGAGTACCCAAGGGATGGATCATTAATCTTTCTGTTATAGTCTTTGAACGGAGAGAAAAAGAATATAAGTGCAATTAGGATCCTCTCCGTGATCAGTCGATGATATTTAACATTGGGCCAAATAATGTACCAATAAAAACTTTTGTAAGTACAAGAAAAAAGAGACAAATATGGTTGCAATAGGAAACCTTAATTCAAAAACAGTTACAATTCAAACAAGCTGTAGCCAAAGCCATACACTCATCAAAAATATATGCTTTTATTTTTTTTTATTGATTTTTAAGTGAAGAAAACTCGAAGAATTAAATTTAAACTAAAATATTATAAACCTTAACTGGAAAAATTCAATTATAGTAAAACAAGAAAAATAAAATATATAAACAGAAATTCAAGGTCTCATTACCTGAGGTGGAGAGGAACGACAGACCATATGCTGTGTACAAGAAGCTCACTTATGTTCAAAGACACAAAGAGGTTGAAAGTAAAAAGGTGGAAAAAGATATTCCATACAAATAGTAATCAAAAGAGAATCAGAGTGGCTGTTTTATTGTCAAATGGACAATAAACATAGGCAAAATGGACTTTTAGTCAAAAAGATTACAAGAGATGTAGAATATTATGTATTGATAAAAGATTCAATCCAGCAAGAAGATGAAATTATTATAAATGTAGATGCACCTCACAAAAGAACCCCCAGAATGCATGAAATGATTTACAGAACTGAAAGGGGAAATAGATAGTTCTATAATAATAGTGAAGACTTCAGTACAATATATAAAAAAACTCTACAACTCAACAATAAAAAGACAACACAATTTAAAAATGGGCCAAGGATTTGAATAGATATTTCTCCAAAGAAGATATTCAGATGGCCAATAAGTATATGAAAAGATGCTCAACACCATTAGCCATTAAATTAAAATTGAAACTACAATGAGATACCACTTCACACCCACTAGAACAACCATTATTTAAAAATCTGAAAATAACAATTGTTGGCAAGTCTGTGGAAACATAGGAACCCTTGTACATTGTTAGTGGGAATGTAAAATGGTGCACCTGCTGTCAAAAACAGTTTGGTGGTTCCTCAGAAAGTAAAACACGGAATTACCGTATTACCTGGCAATTCCGCTCCTAGGTATATATATACCCCAAAGAATTGAAAGCAGAGACTCAGATATTTGTATGACAGTTTTCATCACAGCAACTTTTCACAATGGCCAAAAGGTGGAAGCATTCCAAGTGTCCATCAGTGGATGAATGGATAAACAAAATGTGGTATATCCATACAATGGAATAATATACAGCCATAAAACAGAAGTGAGGTGCTGGTACATGCTACAACATGGATGAACTTTGAAGACAACATGTTGAGTGAAATAAGCCAGATACAAATGGGTAAATTCTGTATGTTTTCTTATGTATGGAATACTTAGAATGAGCATATTCATAGAGACAGAAAGAATAGTGTTTACCAGGGATGTAGGGGGAAATTTATTGCTAAAGTATGTGTTTGGGTCTGGAATGATTAAAATAGTCTGGAAATAGTGGTGAAACCTATACAGGGTTGTCAATGCACTTAATGTCAAAGAACTATTCACTTAGACGGTTAAAATGATTTTTGTTATATACATTTTTTTCCACAATTAAAAATTTTTTAAACATAGGAAAATGAATAGGGATAATAATGGCTAAGATCACAGTAGACTAATCCTTCTCTCTGGACATCTGGACATTATACAAAAAACAGTACCTGAAGGCACTGATAAGAAAATTTCAGACACTTTTGGGGGGAAGTCTATACTCATAGGAGAGGAATTGTACAGAGTAAGTTCCCATTTTCATGGTGTGTTTTGGACCCATGTGCCCCAGAAAAACATGATCTTAAACTTAGTTTATTCTCAGAGGGTGTCAACTCTTGTAAATAGAACCTTTTGATGAGGTTATTTCAGTTCAAGTATGGCACAGTTGAGTCAGAATGAGTCTTAATCCTATTACTAAAGGCCTTATAGGGAAGGTCTGAGAGAGAGAAAAAGAGAGAGCGAGGATACACGCCAGAGGGAACAGCCTGAAACTGAAAATCGTTGGAACCCAAAAGAGAAGGGAGAGGTCAGGAGAGGCCACCATGTACATTGTCATGTGGCAAAGGAGCCAAGGACCAAGGATCACCAGAAGCCAGCTGTAGAATGCCTATCTTTGGGAAGAAAGTATCGCCTTAATGATGCCTTGATACAGACTTCTTCTAACCTCAAAATATGAGCCAATAAATTCCCATTGTTTAAACCAACCCATTGTGTGGTATTAGCTTTGGCAGCTGGAAACTGAGACATATGGCTTTTAGCCTGGGGCCAGCTGCAATTAGCATGGTACACCAGTGGAAACACTGCAGACTTTCTAGTTTAGGGTAACCAAAAGACTAAATTTGGGGTAACTTGGTCACTGGAGAGAGATCAGGAACCCCAGAAGGGCAAGAAGCTCAAGAGGGGATTTCAGGTTCTGTCTGCCCACATCTCTGACTTAATCCCAGACAGTAGTGCAACACCAAACAGAGATGCCACCCAAAAAAATAGTTTGTAATTTGAGTCCAATCAAATAATTGTCTGCTAAAACAAAAGAGCAATTTTCAGTGGAGGAAATACAATAATGGAATCCAGAATCTCCACAATTTAACATTTATAATGCCTAAATTACAATGCAAAGCTCCCCAGCTTACAAAGACCCAGGGAAAAAAAAATCAGCTGAGACCAACCGCAGCCTCTCCAATGCTGGAAGTAGAACCAGTGAAAATATTCTTCAAGAATGATGATGAAAGATTACAAGATTTCTACATTTTATAGGAAGTGGTAGAGAATTAACTGTAAGTGCACTGTGAAAATTTAAGAATATTTGTAATCCCTAGAGTGGTGGTCCTCAACTGGGAAGGATTTTGTTCCCAAGGAGACATTTGGCAATGAATGATGAAATTTTTGGTTTTCACAATTGGGGGAGTCCGGTAAGTAGAGTTCAGGGTACTAGCAAACATCCTACAGTGCACAGGACATCCCCCACAGCAAAGACTCTCAAAATATCAATAGTGCCACTTTTGAGAAGCCCTACCCTAGAGCAACCACACACATACATATACACACAAAAAAATAATGTCAAGAAGTATAAAGCCAATAGGAAAATTAAAACATAATCTAGACTACACTCGGGCAAGATGGTGGCATAGAGAGGAATGGAAGCTAAGTAGTCCCCCTGGAACAACTACAAAAAAACAGAAACAACTAGTAAATAATCCAGAATAACTGCGGGGGAACAAATGAGACCATCCACTCATCATACACCAACCTGAATTGGGAGGAATGCCCGAGAACACAGCATAAAATCTTTAGTAAAACCTGCGGAACCAAGTCGTGAGACCCCCTCCCCCATAGCCCGAGCTGCAAAGCCTCGTGGTGCCAGAGAGAAGCTCTCTCCCAGCAAGCGAATGTAGCTCAGCTGAGCTCCAACTGGGGTTTTAAGTAGCGAGTGTGAACTGCTCACTACAGGTACGCATCCCCAAAAAACAGACAGAGGCTTTGGGTGACGACTGACCTGGGAGAGCCGGAAGGTTGCCTTGGACTGGGTGTGAAGGGGACTATCTGTTTCTTTTTCGGCTCAGTGGAGAAAGCCCCAGTCATTTTCAGTTTCCAGGGCTGTGACTTGGGGAAGGGTGGAGACAGCACAAGCAGAGAGGGAGACCATTGAAATGCTAATGACCTCCACCTGAGGGGTCTGTCTTCTCTAGGAGGAAAGGGGTGGGGCCCTTTCCATTCAGAACCAGACCCCAGTGCCTGGAGGGAGGAACACGACCATACCTCCTCACACCAGTCAAGAATTATAGGCTAACAGGCATCACCTGCTGGGCAGAAAAGCACAGTGACCTGAGGCATCAAAGGGTGGAGCAATTTTCTAAGACACAGCCTCAGGGAAACCAGATACTGAATATTTCTTCCCTCTGGGACCCAAGCCTGTTCTGGTCTGGGAAAACCTGATTTGGATAACCAAGGAAACCATGCCTAGACAACAGAAAATTACAACCTACACTAAGAAAAACAAAGTTATGGCCCAGTCAAAGGAACAAATGTACACTTCAACTGAGATACAGGAATTTAAACTAATGCTAAATCAATTCAAAAAGTTTAGAGAAGATATTGCAAAAGAGATAGAGGCTGTAAAGGAAGCACTGGGCATGTATATGGCAGAAATCAAAAGTTCAAAAAAACAACTAGTAGAATCTATGGAAATGAAAGGCACAACACAAGAGATGAAAGACACAATGGAAACATACAACAGCAGATCTCAAGAGGCAGAAGGAAACACTCAGGAACTGGAGAACAAAACACCTGAAAGCCTACACGCAAAGGAGCAGATGGAGAAAAGAATGAAAAAATATGGGCAACGTCTCCGGGAACTCAAGGATGAAACAAAGTACAATAATGTACGTATCATTGGTGTCCCAGAAGGAGAAGAGAAGGGAAAGGTGGCAGAAGCAATAATAGAGGAAATAATTAATGAAAATTTCCCATCTCTTATGAAAGACATAAAATTACAGATCCAAGAAGCGCAGCGTACTCCAAACAGAAGAGATATGAATAGGCCTACGCCAAGACACTTAATAATCAGATTATCAAATGTCAAAGACAAAGAGAGAATCCTGAAAGCAGCAAGAGAAAAGCTATCCATCACATACAAAGGAAGCTTAATAAGACTATGTGCAGATCTCTCAGCAGAAACCATGGAGGAAAGAAGGAAGTGGTGTGATATATTTAAGATACTGAAAGAGAAAAACCGCCAACCAAGAATCCTGTATCCAGCAAAGCTGTCCTTCAAATATGAGGGAGAGCTCAAAATATTTTCTGACAAACAGACAATCAGAGACTTTGTGAACAAGACACCTGCCCTACAGGAAATACTACAGGGAGCACTACAGGGTGATAGAAGACAGGAGTGCTTGGTTTGGAACTCAATTTTGGGAGATGGCAGCACAACAATGTAAGTACACGGAACAAAGGTAACTATGAATACGGTTGAGAGAGGAAGGTGGGGAGCATGTGAGACACCAGAAGAAAGGAGGAAAGATAACGACTGGGACTGTGTAACTTGGTGAAATCTAGAGTATTCAACAATTGTGATAAAATATACAAATATGTTCTTTTATGAGGGAGAACAAGCAAATGTCAACCTTGCAAGGTTTTAAAAATGGGGAGGCAATGGGGGAGGGATGCAATCAGCATAAACTAGAGACTGTAACTAATAGAATCATTGTATTATAAAAAAAAAATCTAAAAATACATTCCAATAACTTTGAAAAGGAGCAGGAAACCTGCTTAAGGAACAAAAATCAGACAGGACAAATAGAAACCACATACTAAAATAGTAGAACAAAACCCAACCATATCATAATTACATCAGTGTCAATGCCCTAAATAATTCAATTAAAAAACAAGGATTGTCAGATTGGATTAAAGAAAAAAAAAAGCAGAACCAACCCACTTTAAATGTAAACATAATAGGTTGAAAAGTAAATGACAGGAAAAGATTAACTATGCAAACATTAAGTATAAGTAGGTTACAATGTCTGTATTAATATTAATAAATTTCAAGACAAGAAGTATGAACAGAGATAAAGAATATTTCATAACAATTTTGTACAGAGGGAAGATATAACAATCCTAAATATGTGTGTGTGTAACTGCAGAGCTTTAAAATACATTATGCAAAAACTGACAGAATTTAGAGGAGAAGTAGTTCACAGTCTTAGAGATTAACAATTAGTAGATCAGCAGTTAGTAGAACAACCAGGACTAAAGGTGTCTACTAAAGATACATAGCCAACGTCATGCTCATATGGTGAAAACTGAATAATTTCTACGTAAGATCATGAACAAGGCAAGGATGTTCACTCTCGCTACTTATGTAGAAATAATACTAAAGTTCCTAACCAGTGAAATAAACCTAGTTAAAAAAGAAATCAAACAAGTTGGATGGAAGGAGTTGAACCATCTACATATATGATCTTGTACATGGAAAATCTCCTCAACGCTATACAAAAAAAGCTACTGGAACTAATGACTGAATTTGTTAAGGTCACAGGATATGAGACCAAGATACAAAAATCAGTTGTTTTTCTGTGTACTAGAAATGAACATTTGCAGACTGGAATTTAAAAGCAACTCCAATTACAATAGTATAAAAATAAAATACTAGAATAAATTTAATGAAAGATGCATAGACCTGCACACTGAAAACTACAAAATATTGCTGAGGAAAATCAAAGACCTAAATAAATGAAGAGATAAACTATGTTTGTGTAATGGAATATTCAGTTTTGTTAAGATGGCCAATCTCCCCAATTCAGCTATAGATTCTGTGCAATCCCAATCAAATTTGTAGCAGGCTTTTTGGAAGAGATTGACAAGCTGCTTCTAAAAGCAGATGGGAAGGCAAAGAACTTAAACAGCCAAACAATTTTGAAGAACAAAGTAGGTCTTTCAACACCTAATTTCAAGACTTACTATAAAGCTTCAGTAATCAATACAGTATTGTTTTGCCATAAGAGAGACATATAGTTCAATGAAACAGAATAGAAAATATAAAAATAGACTCATGCACATATGGTCAAATGGTTTATTTTTTTTCAAAGGTGCAAGAAAATCCATGGTAAATTGTGGTCTTTTAAACAAATGATACTGGAACCACTGGATAGTTGTATAGAACCTTGACCTTACGTCTCACCATAACATTGTATTAATGTCTGTTAAATCAATTGATTTGTATTAATTCAAACTGGATCATAAACTTAAGCCTAAGAGTTAAACTATGACACTTCTAGAAGAAAACATGAAAAAATCTTTGTGATACTGGGTTAGACGGTTTTTTAAACAGGACACAAAAAGCACAAACTATAAAAGAAAAAGTGATAAAGTAGACTTCATCAAATTAAAAAGTTTTGCATTTTGAAAGAAAGCATTAAAAAACAAAAAGGCAAACCACAGAGTTGGAGAAAATATTTGCAAAACATATTTTACAAAGGGCTTCTATCCAGAATATATGAAGATATATTACATTTTAATAATAATAAGACAATCAGATAAAAAATTGGGACAAAAAGTTTGTATAAACATTTCAACATCATTACTCATTACGCAAATGTAAAATTAAAACCACAGTATTTGGGTGTTCTTTTTTATTTTTATTTTTTATTGTTATTCTGATTCTTTTCATTATAAGGAAAATGTTCAAAAATAGATGGGGGTGATGAATGCACAACTATATGATAGTACTGTGAACAGTTGATTGTACACCATGGGTGATTGTATGGTACGTAAATATATCTCAGTAAAACTGAATAAAAGAAAATTAAAACCACAGTGAGATGTCCGTTAGAAAGTCTAAAATGCAAAAGACTATACAATACCAAATGTTCAAGAAGATATGCAGCAATTAGAATGCTCACATTACTGGTAGGAATAGAAATTTGTATTAACAACTTTATTAGAAACTATTAAACTTATTTTTCAAAGTTAAACGTATCTCACTATAAACCCAGAAATTCCATTCCTAGGTATTTACCCATAAAAATTGAAAATACATACCTACACAGACTTGTACCTGAATGTTCGTAGCGGCATTATTCGTAATATTCCAAAACTGAACGCAACCTAAATGACTATCAGCTGTTGAATTGGTAAATAACTTATGGTATATCCACAATATAAAATACTCTTCAGCAGTAAAAGCAAATGAAATATTGATACACACAACAATTTAGGATGAATCTCAAAAAAAATTATGCTAAATGAAAGAAACACAATAAACTAGATTCTTTGATGCCCTCTATATGAAATTCTAGAGTCGGCAAATCTGCAGAATCTGTACAAAACTGCAGAAAACAGACCAGTGGTTTCCTGGAGTTAGAGGAAAGAATTAACTGTAAGGGAGCACAGGGGAACTTTTTGAGGTGAAGGAAGGTTCTGTATCTTTATTGTAGTTGTGTGTTTATATGACTATAATTGCTCAAACTATCAAACTTCACACAAAATGTGTCACTTTTATTGTATGTAAATTATACTTAAATAAAGGGTGGGGGGAAATACATATGGGGAAAAAACTAGTCTGATATGTCATGAAATTTGACTTTTTATTTCATTTTTTGGAGTTATGCATTTTTAAAATTTTCCTAAATTGTCTGTAATATTGTTTTGATTATGAGTATTTAAAGCTTGAGACTTAACCAAGTATTGTGACTTAAAGGTAGGAAATAATGTTTTATTCAAAATGGACAAATTAAGTCAGTCAGTGTTTTATTGAATGCTCTACCTATTTAAAATTTTTCTTAAGAGCATCATAGAAAATAACATAAGCTATAACTGTACCTTGTTTAAGTACTAGTTTTATGAGAACAGGAATATGGATGAAATATGTTTTGGATATATGATAAATACATGCTTGGGCACACTGAGATTGACATTTTAAAGGCATTCTACTGAAGTTATCTGATAGGTGTTCTAAATATATTTTGCTTTGAATTGGTGGAACTAGTTTTGTGAAATTTAATAATATTTATTTCAGGAAACTCATTATCTGCAATATTAGAGGGAGAAGCACGGTTAACTTTCTTGAATAGAGGAGAAGATTATGTAATGACAATGCCATATGCTCATTGTAAAGGTAAATATTTTTCATACTGGAGTTAGTTGTTCCTTAAATCTACCTTTTTAAGTATATTTTATGTAGCCATCGTTTGTTAATGTTTGGAGATTGATGGAGTCCGCATTATATGTTGTTTGTAAGTGTCCTTGGTTTGTAAACACTTACATTATTGCTATCATCTGCTGAATATTTCTGTAACTAGTTCATCCAAAACAGACTTTTGTGATATATACTTTAGTCTAAAGAGAGTGATTTATAATAGTAGAATTTCTTTTTATTTACCTTATGTACAGGTTTTGAAATTTGATAAAATTTCCCATTATTTCAGAGTCCTTAAAAGTGATATTCATCTACATACACCCCTACCCATTTTTATTTTAATTTACTACTTTTCAACTTGCTTAATCCCCATTTCACAGTTTCTTAAAAGTTAATAAATTATGCCTCCCCTCATTATTTAGGATACAATTAATGTTCTGAAATCATACCTATCATTTACTACAGGGTAGGCACCCAATTATTCTATGCATTTCACATTTATAAACTCACTTAATCATTTCAGTGGTCCTATAAAATAGGTAATTTTATCTTACCTATATTTATACCTTACCTAATAATTATCCCTGTTTTATGGATGAGAAAAATGAGGCACAGGTAATTTGCTTGAGATCACACAGCTAGGATGTGGTGGAGTCAGGATCTGAACCCAGGCAGACTACTATAGTTTGTACTTTTAACTACTATGCTATTAATACATCAGCTAAAACACTTAGTTTGGCTATTCCTGTTCCCTCTTCCCAACCAGTTTCCAGAAAATAACTTTTTGGTTTATAATCCTCTAATATATTTTTGGAACTGATCATGAAAACATAGATACTATATTATATGGCCTTATTTCACAGATGAGAAAACTGGGAGGGTTAAGAATTTTATCCAAAGTCAACCCAACTAATTAGTAAGAAGGCTGACACTAAACTACAGGGTTTCTGACCACCATCCGCTATATCATGTGCCCACCTAGAAGTAGGTGTAAAAGAGTGGCAAACTTGTAGCCTCAGGCTAGATAATTCTTAGAGTTCCATTTGTGATTCTTGAAATTAGACATGAAATAAAATATCAAAAATTGTGAATTTGATAAGAATATGTATTTTCAATTTTATATTATTTGAAATCAATGAAATGTTACTGCAATTTAAATGTTTATGCCATGCCCAACTAACAGTAGGGAAAAAATTGTTAATCATAGTAGTGTTTTCATTGCATTAAAAAAGAGAGATTATAATCCTTTGTGAAGGACAGTTGGAAATGATGATTATTTTTATCAGGTTCTCCACCTTATCTATGTCTATATCTTTATATCTGCATTTTCCTAAGGTGTGGTCCCCAAATCACTTTTCCAACGAGGTATTTTACAAATAAAGAGATCTGTAGCCAAATAAGTATGAGAAATGTTGGGTACTGTTACCCCTTTTTAAAATTAAATTTTATTTATTTTTTTAAATTAAATTTCTGTTCCCTTTTTGGAAATTAACATTTTTCATTTGCATACTAAAGTCTGCTTTAACAGCTTAGTCCAACTACCTGACTACACACACAACACACACAACCTGTTTAACTTTGTTAAACCCAGAATTTCCCCCAACATTTAACCACAAAACCTATTTTTGTGTTTTTATTTGTTTTACTTATATCTATTTATATCCTACAGAACTAACTTCAAGTCTATATTTTAAATTTTTATTGGATAGACAGAATGCCCTTCAATTATAAATTTCCCCTAGAAGGAGATTAGATTATAAAGCTGTGCTTGTCATTAGCCACAAAAGCTATGCTTGCCATTAGCCACAAAATGACCTTTTGTCATTTTTTTTCCTTTAGGAATTCTTTATGGCACAATGACACTGGAGCTTGGAGGAACAGTCAATATTACATGTCAAAAAACTGGATACAGTGCAATACTTGAATTCAAACTGAAGGTTAGTAGAGACTAGTAGGAGTAGTCACCTAATTAAAGGGGAGCTGTGCTATGTATATTGAGCAAAGAGCACTCTTTAGTTCCCAGTTAAGTGCTAAAGAGAAATATATAACTCATAAAAACTCAAGTTGAGATTTAAGAAATGATTGGATAGAAATTTCTCAATAAATTAAAGCATTGCTTTACAAAATACCAAACCTTATGTATCAGCTGAGCTCTAATGTGTACACTAAGACAGAATTGTATTAGTTACTATTTCTGCATTAACAAATTATTACTCTAATACTTACAAGCTTAAAAACAACTGTTTATGATTCTCATGGGTTCTCTTTAGGCCAGGAATTTGGACAGAGCATAATGGGGATGACTTGTCTCTGGTACATAATGTCTCAGGCTTCAGTTAGGAAGACTTACAGGCTAAGGTTGACTCCCTACTTGGGGGCTGGAATCATCTGAAGGCTAATCGTTTACGTGTCTGATGCCAAAACTGATATGATCGAAAGACTAGAAATGCTGATCTGAGCACCTGTATGTGTGGCCTTTCCATGTGGTTTGGTTTTCTTACCACATAGCAGCCCCAAGGTAGTCGAACTTCTTATATGGCATCTCAGGGCTCCAAGCACAAGTGTACCAGTGAGTAAGGCAAAAACTTCATCACCTTTCATGACCCAGTCTTAGAAGTCACATTATAATGTTACCACCATCCTCTGTTAAAGAATCATAAGCCCACCCAGATTTAAGGGGAAGGGATATAGACCCCACTTATCAATGGGAGGTTGGCACGGTCTCATTAAGGAAAAGTTATGTAGGGTGGTGGAGAGGGTATTGTTAAGACCATCTTTGGAAAACACTACCTGCCTCAGTGAAAGAGAAATTTGAGACCTTTTCACAGTGTTAATTGCTGTTCTGTGACAGTATATTATGTTCTGATAGAAATATTTCCCTGAACTATTTAATATTTAATACTAAATTGCTTCTGTGTTGATATCCAGCTGATTAGCATCTTTGCTCTAAGAAAAAGGATTTCTTTTAAGTACTATTTGAGCCAATTCCTTTGATATTTTTTTAATCGTAGCATATTATTGCTTGTATAATGGTAGGAATGTTTGACAGTCACGACTAACGAGGTGTTAAGTAATTTATGATACCATTAAGAGTTAGATTGGAGTATCAAAATTCTGTCTCTAAGGAGAGATATCAGTTAGGTAATATAGTAACTCAAAGCATATTCCTTATAATTTTATTTTTTAGATTTTTTGGGGCTTGGGTATTATTTTGTTTTGAAGTAGGGGTATTCTTTCTTTCAATAGATCAGTTAAATCCCTTAGATTTACCAAGTTGTTATTGCTTAAAATGTTGTCACATTAATAGGTCACAGTCTTGAGGGTCAGAAGAGAAACTTGAGAGAGTACAGGACATGATTCAGTTAGATCATCGTAATCTTTCTCAATATGTTTATTTCTTTGGACTTTACATCGTTTGCCATTACTTCTTTTCCCACAACAACAAATTCAAATTAGTTTTTATTGAACAAAATTTGAGTCAGTGTTTTACCTTTTGCGCACTATAACTATATAAATTCAAGAACTCTGTAACTATAAAATTGCTTTTTAAAATTTTGTTGTCGACATTGTGTGTAAATATGTTAAAATTAAAACATTTCTTTAAAATTTTCTCTTTTAAAAGCCATTTCTAGGTAGTAGTGATTGTGTTAATCAAATATCAGGGAAACTTAAATTGGGAAAAGAAGTCCTAGCTACTTTGGATGGCCATTGGGTACGTATTTTTATGTACTAGCTTTTTTTAAATAATTTTATTCTCGGGAAAAAGATAATCATATTTTATGTATTCCATTGCTGAAAGCATCACTACTCAACATAAACTTTGGCTTAACAGATATTTTGATGTTAATTAGAAAATATTTAGTTTTACCCAATATTTTCTCCTTCCTGAACTTTAAAACAATAAAATTAGCTACAATTTATTTATCACTTACTGTGTACTGCATTGTTTAAAAATGTTACTCATATGAACTCATTTAATATTTAAAATAAGCCTTTGAGGTGGGTACTATTATTATTATCTCCATTTTAGAGAGGAAGAAACTGAGAAACATAGCGTTTAAATAGTTTGCTCGAAGTAAGTGACAGAGCCACATTTCCAGCACAGACACTCTGGCTCCAGGACCTATTGCTCTTACCCATGGCACTATACCACCTATCATTTAGAATATAAGGCATAGTTTCAATTAGAGTTATATTTCCCTTTGAGGAACGTGAGAAGGAAATAGTGCTTATGAGATCAATGACTTTTCTGCTGACCTAAATTCACACTTAACGTAATTTTGTTAAGAGAATCTTAAATTAATAAAAAGGATTATGGTACTGTCTAGATGTAAGTCACGGTGAACACTGAGTACATGCTATTTTTTGTATTAAAAGAAACAAAAATGATGAAGAAAATGATGGAGAAAATGAAACTAAGACTAAGAGACTAAGTGACTAAGCTGAGGCCAGATATGCTCTCTGACATTTTATGTTAACTGACTACTACCTGAATGTTATTTGGAGAAAAGATAAAAATATCTTTTTAAAAAATTAAATTTCTAAGATTGTACTCAAATTTTTAATGCTAAGAAAAGTTCTGTCAGGTTGTTCTCTACAGGCAGCAAATACTATGTTGATAGTTAAGAGATGGTTGTTGAGACTTTGCATGTAATTGTTTGAAATTGTTTATTAAGTAAAAGTTGTGAAATCTCATGAATTTTCAGTGTTTTCAGCAAAATTTTTTTAAATAGAGTACTATTACACTTAATTTTAATGTCTTTATGAAAATGACAAATTTGGGCCTCTGGAAAAGTGCTAGTTATACTTGCTTTTTAAAAAGTGTTTAATTGTACATAAATAAGTGGCAGAAAAATTATTATTATGCTATATAATCCCCTTCCAAGTAAGGATAATCCTTTACATTAATTTTTAATTTCCTTAAATATAGGATAGTGAAGTTTTTATTAATGACAAAAAGACTGATAATTCCGAGGTTTTCTGGAACCCAACACCTGACATTAAGCAATGGAGATTAATAAGGCACACTGTAAAATTTGAAGAACAGGGAGATTTTGAATCAGAGAAGTAAGTATACCATTTTTCAGCTAACTGCATGAAGAATAAAGAGTATTTTTAAATCCCTTAATAGTGTGGTCATCTTTCTCTGTTTGCAGTTATATATATATGTATCTATTAAATATTATTAAAGAAGTTTTAGGTTTACAGCAAAATCATGCAGAAAATGAAGAGTTTTCATATACCCCCCACACACACACATACACAAGTACAGTGTAGCAACTTTGTTATAATTATGAAACAATAATATTATGATTATACTATTAACTATAGTCCATAGTTTACATTGGGATTCACTGTTTGTGTTGTACATTGCCGTGGGTTTTTTTTAATTTTTATTCTAGTTTTATATATATAGCCTAAAATTTCCCCTTTAAACCACATTCAAATATATAACTCAGTGGTGTTTATTACATTCACAAATAATGGTGCTAACATCACCAACAACAATTACCAAAACTTTTCCATCACCACAAACAGAAAATCTATACCCTAACCCTACTCCAACCCCTGATAGCTTGTATTCTATTTTTTTTGACTCTATGAATTTGCTTGTTCTAATTATTTTATATCAGTAAGATCATACAGTATTTGTCTTTTGTGGCTGTTTTATTTCACTCAACATGATGTCTTCAAGGTTCCTCCAATTTGCCACATGTATCAGAATTCCATTCCTTTTTATGGCTGAATAATATTCCATTGTATGTGTATACCACATATTGTTTATCTGTTCATCAGTTGATGGACACCTGGGCTGCTTCCACCTTTTGGAAATTTTGAATAATGCTCCTATGAACATCAGTGCAAATAGCTGTTGGAGTCTTTGCTTTCATTTCTTTTTGGTAGATACCTAGATTTGAGATTGCCAAGTATACAATATTTCCATCCTTAACTTCCTGAGGAACCACCAAACTGTCTTCCAAGCAGCTGCACCATTTTACATTACCAACAATGAATGAGTGTTCCTATTTCTCCACATCCTCTCAATTTTCTGGGGTTTTGTGTGTGTGTGTGTGTGTGTGTTGTTTGTTTGTTTAGCCAGTCTAGTAGTGTGAAATGGTATCTCATTGTGGATGTGATTTGCATTTACTTACTGGCTAATGATAGTGTGCATCTTTTCGTGTGCTTATTGGCCATTTATATATCTTCTTTGGAGAAATGTCTATCTAAGTCTTTTGCCAATTGGATTTTATGTCTTTTGGTTGTTGAATTGTATGGTTTCTTAGTATATTCTGGATATTAAACCCTTATTCAGATTTGTGGTTTCCAGATACTTTCTCCTATTCCATAGGTTGTCTTTTTATTTTCAGGATAAAGTGCTTTTCACAAAAGTTTTTAAATTTGATGAGGCCCTATTTATCTATCTATTCTTCTGTTGCTCTTGCTTTGGGTGAAAGACCAAGATAGAACCATTGACAAACAACAGTCCTGAAGATGCTTTCCTGTTTTCTCATAGGAATTTTATAGTTTTGGTTCTGATAGTTAGGTCTTTGATCCATTTTGAGTTAATTTTTGTATATGCTGTGAAATAGAGGTACACCTTCATTCTTTTGTATGTAGATATCTAGTTTAATCAGCACCATTTGTTGAAGAGATTATTCTTTCCCCCTTGAGGAAATTGGCCCCATGTCAAATATCAATTGGTCATAAGTATAAGGGTTTATTTCTGAACTCAGTTTGATTCCATTGGTCTATATATCTCTTCTTGTGTCAATAATATGCTGTTTTGCTTTTGTAGCTTTGTAATAATATTTAAAATTAGGAATTATACCCCAGCCTCATTCTTGTTTTTCAAGAAGGTTTTTGCTAATCAAGGCCCCTTAACACTTCCATATAAATTTGATGATTTGCTTTTTCATTTTTGCAAAGAAGGCTGTTATAATTTTGATTGGGATTGACTTGAACCTATAAATTGCTCTGGGTAGATTTAACATCTTAATGGTATCTAGTCTTCAAGTTGATGAACACCAAATGTCCTTCTGTTTATTTAAGTCTTCTTTGATTTCTTTTAGCAATGTTTTGTAGTTTTCTATGTATAAGTCATTTACATGCTTGGTTAAATTTATTCCTAGATATTTTATTCTTTTAGTTGCTATTGTAAATGGATTTTTTTCTTGATTTCCTCTTCAGGTTGTTCATTATTAGTGTATAGAAACACTACTGATTTTTGCTTGTTGATCTTGTACGCTGCCAATTTGCTGAATTTATTAGTTCTAGTAGCTTTGTTATGGATTTTTCAGGTTTTGTACAGATAGAATCATGTCATCTGCCTATAGAGAAGGTTTTCTACTTCTTCCTTTCCAATAAAAAGTGGTAAATAAAAAAAAAAGAGCGTATTGTTAAAATTACACATTTTGTGAATTTTCCAGTTCTCCCTTGTTTATGGATTTCTAGCTTCATTCCCTTGTGGTTGTATGATGTCAGTATTTTTTAATTTTTTAAGACTTGTTTTGTGGCCTCATATATGGTCTATCCTGGAGAATCACCCATATGCACTAGGGAAGAATGTGTATTCTGTTGCTATTGGGTGAACTATTCCATATATGTCTATTAGAGCTAGTTGGTGCATAGTATCATTCAGTCTTCTATTTCCTTATTTACTTCTGTTAAATGTTCTACCCATTACTGAAAGTGTAATAAGTATATTAAAGTCTGCTGCTATTAATGTTGAACCATCTATATCTCCTTTCTAACCTGTCAATATTTCATATATTTTGGTACTCTGCTGTTAGGTGCATATATAGTTATAATTGTATGTCTTCTTGTTGAATCGACCCCTTTATCAGTATATAGTGACCTTCTTTGTCCCTTGTAAGAGTTTTTTATTTAAAGTCTATTTTATCTGATATTAGTATAGCTAACCCAGCTCTTTTCTTTACTATTTATGTGGTATATTTTTTCTGTCCTTTCATTTTCAACCTACTTGTGTCTTTGAATTTAAGAGGAGTCTCTAGTAAACAGAATAATTAGGTCATGCTTTTTTATACATTCTGTGATTCTCTTCCTTTTGACTGGAGAGTTTAATCCATTTACATTTAAAGTAAGTACTAATAATGCAGGATTTTCTTCTGCCATTTTGCTATTTGTCTTCAAAAATCTGTCACCATTTTTGCCCCTCAGTTTTTCCATTAATGCCTACTTTCATATTTGTTTGATTTTTTTTCATATACCATTTTGAATCCCTTCTCATTTCTTTCTGTATATATTTTTCAGATTTTTGAGGAAAGGGTGGGGAACAGTTACTGTGGGGCTTAAATTTAACATCCTAAATCTATAACAATCATGTTTTATTTGTTACCAACTTAATTTCACAAGCATACACAAACAATTGTTTCTATACCTCTCTTCCCCCCCTTTTGTTGTACATGTTACAGATTATATCTTTATACATTTATTTATGAGCCATAGATTTATCATTACTTTTTATGTCTTTGCATTTTAGAACCTATAATAAGTAAAAAATGAAGTTATATACCAAAAAATACAATGCAGTAGTACTGGGATTTATAATTAGCCATTTGGCTACCTTTACCAGAGGTCTTTATTTCTTGCTGCTTTGATCCACTGTCTAGTGTCCTTTCCTTCCAGTCTGAAGCACTCCCTGTAGCATTGCTTAGGCAAATCTAGTGGTGACGAATTCCCTCAGCTTCTGCTTATCTGGGAATGGTCTTAATCTCTGTGTCAGTTTTGAAAGACATTCATGCCAAATATGAAATTCTTAGTTGACAGTTGTTTTCTTTCAGCACTTTAAATATTTCGTCTCATTGCCTCTTACCTCCATGGTTTCTGCAGAGAAATCAGTGCTTAATCTTATTGGGACTTGCTAGTTTATAATTCATTGCTTTTTTCTTATAGCTTTCAGAACTCTCTCCTTGTCCTTTGTATTCAACAGTTGGACTACTGTGTGTCTGTGCTTGTTTATCTTTGAGTTTATCCTGTTTGGGGTTTGTTGGACTTCTTAAATGTATATATTTATGTCTTAATTAAATTTTAGAAGTTTTCTACCATTAATTCTTTGAATATTCCTTCTGCCGCTTTCTCTTTTTCTTCTCCTTCTTGGACTCCTATAATGCATATATTGTTATGCTACATGTCCCACAGGTGTCTTTGCCTTTTTTTTTTTTTTTTTTTCATTCTCTTTTCTTTCTGTTCCTCAGCCTGAATCATTTCAATTGTCTTGTCTTCAAATACATTGATTCTTTCTTCTCCAGTTCCAATCTGCTGTTGAAACCATCTGGGGAATTTTTCATTTCAGTTATTGTAGTCTTTGACTCCGGTATATCTCTTTGGTTCCTTTTAAAAATTTCTGTCTCTTTTATTGAGACTCTCATATTGTTCATTGATCATTTCCCTGATATCTTTAGTTCTTTCTCCATAGCTTTCTTTATCTCCTTGAACATATTGAGGATCATATTTTTAAAGTCTTTTCCAATGTATCCAAAGTCTGGTCTTCTTTACTGATGGTTTCTGGATTTTTATCTTGTTCCTTTGGATGGGCCATCATTTCCTGCTTCTTTGTTTTTCTTGTAATCTTTTGTTGCATACTGTACATTTTAATATTTTAATGTGTTAACTCTGGGATGTTTTCCCTGAGCTGTCTATTATTTAAGTTTATATCCACCTAGTGAAGGAGCTAACAAAAAGAACCAAACCAATGCAAAAGATGCCTTCCACAGTCTTTGCAGATTGACTGTGCTGGCTCGTACTCTCCTTCAGAGTTTAGACCTCCTTTCAAGATCAGCCGGATGTGAAAAGGAAGTACAGAGCTCTCTCTTCATTTTCTGAATGTATGCATTGACCTGGGCTGGCTCAGGGCCTTAGGAATTCCCCTGTATACAGGAAATCCAATGTCCCTCTACTCACTATGAAATAAACTTCCTCCCTCCCAGGGTGCTCTACTGTATATCTTAAAGCTAGGAATTCTTTGCCCCAAGACACTTTGACTTAATTATTCATTACACTGCTTTGACTGCAAGCTGCTTCTGCCTGCAGAGCAGCATGTGGAAGTGAGACAGAAAGGAGTTTCCTGGTTCACTTTTGCAGGCTGCCACCCAATAGTATGCGCACTGCAGTATGTGCATAGCAATTACGCAGCTGGCCTCTGGAACAGGGAGGGACCCACAATGGGAGCACAGGCTGGCTCCACACCATGCCAGGAGTAAACCACGGAAGAGCAAGGGCTGAGTTTTTCCTACCATTTTTCAAAGCTGCATTTTCTTGATTCCACTCTTGCCCCATTAACTACAACTTTTCCAAAGTTCTGAGGAAGATGGCTCTACCAGTTTTTGCTAGTTGTTCAGACATTCTGTGGGGGAACAGCACTTGGAGCTTTTTATGCCACCATCTTGGTTGACCAGAACTCCCTTTTTATTTCAGCATAATAGTGTGTTATTTGTGGAATGCAACAGGATTCTGTTTTGGCATATGTGGATGCCAAATAAATATAATACAAATCATTTTGCTTTTCTGCAACTCAAACTAAAACCCATTTTTCTGTTCTCTTCTCATCTGTTCCAGAACTTATTTAAAAAAAAAAAATGAATTGTCCATTTACTCAAAATTATAGGACTAAATAGTAGTTCTTGGTTTCTACCTGGCAACTGTTTTCTAAGCTGATTTATGCATGTGAAACGCTAGGTGAAGGATAGTACTGAATCTTCTTTTTTGTTTTGTTCTCTAAAATACTGGATGTCATGGCTTTAGGACTTAAGTTGGGTAATAATTAAGGCCATAGTTGCTGTTTTTAAAGCCATGAAGTTCTTGCTGGATGAAATATACTTTTGAATCAAAAATATTGTATACACATTGCCCAGTTTTATTCCTATTATAGCTCTTTGTGTTAGAAAATTGTGGCTTCTGTATAAACGACAATATGCTAGGTACTTCATACACATTTTGCAGATTAATCGTCACTACATCCTCCTGCATGGACATCATTCTCTCTCATGGCATTTGGTCTGTGTACCATTCTTCACTCAATATCAAGGTTGTCAAAGAGGAAGAATATGTGTGCACCAGTTCTAAAAATTCTATTTCAGCCCTAAGCATGTGATGCTCTCCATCCAGAGCTAAGCTTTGCCAAGGTATACAACAGTTTTTGAGGTATGAATGTAATGCAGCATCTTTTCAAGATAAGAAAAACAAGGTTAAGTAACTTTAAGTTGACTATCTGAGAAGTGGCAGATCCAGGATTCAACCCAAGTCTGTCTAATTCCAAAGCCTTTGCTTTTCAATCCAAGCATGGTGTCTTCCTAGGTAGGTGGGATACAGATATTATACTTTTTTTTTTAACTTGAAGTAAAAGCTAAACTTTGGTGTAGAATGTCATTTTACCTTAATGGTCTTCTCTGTTAAATCAGTGGTTTTCAAAACTCGTTGCACATTAGAATCATCTGGGAAGCATTTTAAAAAATAGATACATTAACTCATACCCAGAGATTGTGATTTTAAAAGTTCCCTGATAATTTGTGTATCCAGGGTTGAGAAGCACTGCCTTACACCAGTGGACCTTATGAGGGCCATGGATCTTAAACCCTGCATTAGAATCATTGGGGGAGCTTGTTGAAAATGTAAATTCTTGACCCCTATCTTCATTATATTCCTATCATATTGGCTTAGCAATATTCCACTGCCATATGTTTAAGAGCCCATATAATAAAGTTCTCTTGCCAAGAAAAAAAAATTAGTTTCCGCTTATGAGCAGTTGCCTCTCTACACAAGGCACCATTTTGTTTTGTTTTAATATATCTTGGCTTACATCTGAGCATAAGCTTTGTTAAAGCCAGAAACCCATTTGAGCATCATTTTCTCTCAAGGGAATTCAAGCCTATTCTATATAGATTTGATCCTCTGTTGCTTTTTTAAATATTATTTTTGTACATGCATTAGGCTCTGGCAGCGGGTAACCCGAGCCATAAATGCCAAAGACCAAACAGAAGCTACTCAAGAAAAATATGTTTTAGAAGAAGCTCAAAGACAAGCTGCCAGAGATCGAAAAACAAAAAGTGAAGAGTGGGCTTGCAAGTTATTTGAACTTGATCTACTTACAGGAGAATGGCATTACAAGTTTGCAGAGTAAGTAATTTAAAACAATTTTTTGCAAACAATATATTAGCATAGTTTGTTTACATTTCTAAAATTGTCATTGTTAACGATATGGATTTTTATTAAGCCACATGTATTCTGTGAGATTTTTAAACTTGATATTCCATTCATTATAAACTTGACTCCATGATAGTATTAACCTATAAAATAAACTGAGGATCAAATTAGATTTGAGAATCAGATTAGTAATATAGTATAATTACTATATTACTCTACAATAATTGTTATAATAATATAACAATATAAATAATTGTTTATAATCAGTAATGAAAACTTAATCAAAGAATAGAAAGTTTTTGACAAAGTTTTTGAGTTCTGTTTTTAGTCATTAATGATATTCTTTTTCATTTGTGTAGTACCCGACCATGGGACCCCCTTAATGATATGATACAGTTTGAAAAAGATGGTGTTATCCAGACCAAAGTGAAACATCGCACTCCGATGGTATGTCATAACTAGATCCACTAGGCAAACAGATTTCTTAAATATTTAGTATCTTTGGCAACCAACATTTTAAAATTTCATTTCAAAATTTAAAATTTTCTTTTTTCCATTAACAGCCCTAACATCAGAGAGACACACAAGGCATCTGTATTTACTCCTAAAGGAAGAAATTACTGATCATAATAAATCTGTGTTATACCTAGTTGTATTGCTGACTCCCATTGTTCCTTAAATAAGCTTCTCACCAGTCTTCCTCAATCTCCAATTTGAATCTACTCTATAGAATAATTTATATCTTACCTAAGGAAAGGGATTTGAATTCTAAATGTTATAGAATTTTAAGTCTTCAGGACTCAAATATCAGACATACCTATAATTGTCTACTAAAATTTTTCAACCAATGTGACATTTATGGTTTTTTTTTTTTAAATTTTCCTAGGTCCTTGAGCAACTAATTTAATTTGTTTCTTCAAGAATAAAGCTTGTGGGAAAGGAAAAATAACTAGAATACTTAAATTTATTTTCTCAACTGAGAAATTATCATTCGTCTTAAGTAACTACTTACTAGATTAATTCACTCAATTGTTTTGGTTACTTATTCAATAGACTTTCTTGAAAGCCTACTATGTTCCAGGGTCTGCTTGGTAAATTATGAGCTAGGATTCTGTCCAAGTTGCTAAACAAGTAGGAAGAAATTCTTATTAGTAGTAGCAGCAGCAGTAGAAATAGCAATGATAATGACTACCAAGTATATAGCAAATACAGAGCACTGTTCCAAGTGCTTTATGTCTATCTATTCTTTTAATCCTATAAGGGACAGTACTATTATTATGTACATTTTGCAAACGTAGGAACCCAGGCCCAGACTCATTAAGTAACTTGCCTAAATCTTAACCCACCCCGCTATGCGGTGCTATCAATATAGCAGTTATGCTAATACCCAATCCTAGGTCACAAGTATATTCAGTAGGGTGAATCCTGATTATGAGATAGTTTCATTTTCTCCCCTCCCCCCTTAATTATTTTGGGATACAGGCATTGCCTCAAAAAAAAATCCTGTAAAATATTGGGAAGACATAGCAACATGCTTATTTTGGCCCTTCCAAAGAATTGTTCTTGGATCTGATTTTACCTCTGTGTCATTTAACAAGTAGGAGAGCCCAGTGTAGGCTGAATCTTGAGCCTGTCTGTCTGTTGCATATTATAGAAATATTATTTTATTTTAAAACATATGAATAAGACTTTGCAAAATTATTTCAAAGATTTAGTAACTGGAGATAATTCCTGTTTGGAACAGTAAACAGGTAAGAAAAAAAGTTAAAAACTTACAACCCCAGTTTCCTTTTTCTAAACATGTATGGTACCTTCCACTTCTGATTCTAGTTTCTTCTCTAGCATTTAGATTTTTTAAATTTAGGACTGAGTACCAGAATTGTAAACCTATTAATAGATTAGAGTAGAAACTAGAATTTAGGCCTAATTCATGGTTTGATATAGTTTCATATCATGTGCATGTACTTAAAAAGCTTTCAGTAAGTTTAAATAATGCTCTGCAAAATAATAGTATTTTTCCATTATCATAAGATACTTTCTACATTATCCAGATATTATTAAAAGGAATAATCTAAATAATTTGATTGGAAACCCAGCATCATTCAATGGGAATGTTTCCAAAGTTGGGAACAAGATAACACTATAATTTAACATTTCTACTGGCAGTACTGGCTGATGCTATTATAAAATGGGAGGATATAGATATTTACTGTGAGGATATAAGTATCTCTGAAAGGACATACAGACTAATTGCAGTGGTTACTTATTTAGTGGAGGAGAGGCTTAGTTTATAAGGAAGAAAACCCTTTAATTTTTGTATGCTTTTTTATACCTTTTGATGTTTGTGCCAAATTAATGTTTCCTATTAAAATAAATAAAATAATTTGATTGCATGAGTGCATCACATCTTATTTTTTGTTTTAATTAGACTATTTTATCTTTGGTTTTTTTTTTTTCTGAATATAGTGCCCATGAACAGAGAGTTTGACAGTTGTTCAACAATGAACTTTAATTATAATTACAGAATTCAGTATGAACTCACATAATGTATGTGTTTTTTTTCCAGGTTAGTGTCCCAAAAATTAAACGTAAGCCAACCAGGCAACAGAAGAAAATGGCAAAAGGCTATTCCTCTCCAGAACCTGATATCCAGGACTCATCTGGAAGTGAAGGTAAAAAATTTTTATTGCAAAGTATTCTCTATAAGAGTCTTAATTTTTTTTAAAAGAATATTACTACACTATGTTTGATATGAATATGGTTTTTCATATTAACTCAAGATAAGTAAGAGTTTTGTTGGCTGAAGCTTGGGGGGTGGGGTGCAAAAGCTATTTTAGATCATAGATAAGTTTCAAGACCAGGTCACAAAGTAAAGTCATGGGCAATGAAGAAAAGAGTCCTGCAAATCAAGAACCACACAGTAGTAGTAGCTCTTACACCCTGTTAGCTACTGTAAAAATGTTGATGGTTGCCTAGATTCAATTCAGAAAGCATTTTTTGAGCTTTTAGTCAGCTCTATGCTTTAAAAAAGTTATTCATTCCCAAAATGAATTATTGTAGTGTTTAGAAGTTACAGACTAGTAAAGGTATAACTGTCAAAACTATGGACTACTAGATTAAATAGTATGCCATTCTTGTGCAAATCAGATAATGTATAAACTGTCTTGATCTACATTGAAATATTGTCAAGAAAGCATTAATGTCTTAGACATTATGAGAAAATACAAGAAATCTAAGCCATAGTCTCCACTGAGCTTATACTACATTGGGAAGTTCCATTTTTACCTACAGAGATAACACCAGGGGTGAGTAAATGAAAAATGCCAGGAAATTATACAGTGTTTTATGTTATTCCCATTTTATAGAAAAGAAGCTGTCTAGTTTAACCTCATTAAGGTCACATCTCTCATAATGAGGTATATACATAAGTTAAATGTGCAGATATTTTAACTCCTTAATTAACACTTATCCAGTCTACTATAGTACTTATAATGTATTAGCTGACATTTATTTAGCACTTAACATGTGCCAGACTATATGTTAAACACATCTTACAACAACCTTGTGAAATGTAGGTATTATTATCCCTATTTCACAAATGAGAAAACTGAGACTTGGAGAGAAGTAAGATCTGAACAAAAACAGAAAGGAAGGAATGGATGTAAGGGGGAATTGAAATATATATTTAGTACAGCTTGCTGATTGGCAATAAAAATTTAGAGAGGAAGTATCAAAGCTGACCATAAGGTTTAAAGTTTGGATGACTAGGGGAATAATGATAATTTTAACAATTAATAAAAAACTGAGTGGGGGCTCAAAAAGCAAATGGGCAAGAAACAGAAGATAGTAACACTTTCTCCAAACTAGTATACGTTTTTAAATTAATTATTTCTATTTTAATTAGTTAAAAAATCAGAAGAAATGCCATCCAAAATTTAATTTGTGGTTACTGTAAATATATTTGTAGTATTCTGGTTTTGAAATTATATATTTAAAACCTCAAAAATGCAAAGTATTTGTATTAAGATGCTCAGCCCTAATCCATAAAATAATATCCAGGAAAAGGAAAATTTTTATTACACAGGAATCATTATGTTGAAATGTAGACTGTGTTTATGATTTAAAATGTTCATTATTTTCATCAACCTTATTCTAAATGTCTTTTTAAGCCCAATCAGTGAAACCAAGTACAAGAAGAAAGAAAGGGATAGAACTGGTAGACATCCAAAGTTCCATCGAATCTATAAAACAAACACAGGAAGAAATTAGAAGGTAATACATACTGAGAGTGATAGTATTCATTTGTGTCCAAAGGAGTGGTTAAGAATCTGGGTATGTAAGAAATCATATGCAAACTTTATATTTCTGTAACATTGCTAAGCTAAAGAACCTTGTCCTCTATCACCTGATGACTGAAACAGAATTTTTCCAGCACTAAAATATTGGGGGCGAGGCAGGGAGGGAATGGACTTTTATGTTTTTTTAATCCTGTATTTATTGAGCAGTGGCATCTGTGAGGATAGAATTAGATTCTCTTTATCTTATTGCTGTAGCATGCTAGGAATGTAACTGGATTGGGTGTGGATATGGGGTTGTTTCTGAGAAAGTTAACAAAGGCTTCTTAAGTCCCCTTTGTGCACAGCTAATATTTAACCAGAATGCACCAGTTGTTGAAATATTGAAATAATTCCATAACAATGGGTAAATAGCCACTGCCCTGAAACATCTAATTGCTCCCCTTGCAGTCCCAGATCCTCCCCATACACACTTCCCATGATCCAACAAGTGAAAGTTGTAACACTTAGGAAGGTTCCTTGGGGCAGAAGGGGTCCTGATCTTGTTCCACTGCTAAGATTGGTGCCTCCCACTGCTATGGCAGTCATAAAAATTTTTAATATTAGCCTACCTGCTTCTGTATATTCAGCACTCAGTGCTAGATGTTTTGGAGGATTGGAAAAAAAAAGAGAGAGAAAGAGAGAGAGACAGTCATTTTCTCTTATAGAGACCTTATGGCGTACATTTAGATGCTGTTTTCATTTGCAGCCTCATCTCCTGCCATTCCCCTGCACCGATCCCAAGCTCTAGTATTACAAAATTCCTTACATCTCCCAGAATGCAATGTGCTGTCTCTCATCTCAGGACCTTTGCCCACACCGACTCCACTTCTTAAAATGACCATTCTCCCACTGTGCCCATCAGGAAAAATCCTGTTTATCCTTCAGAATATTTCCCATCACTCATCCATGCCCTACAGAGTTAGTTAATTCCTCCTCTTGATTTGCATAGTTCCCTAAATGTACTACTTCTGAGCATTTAACTACACTACAAAGTTGTTACTGTGTATGTTTTATATACCCCATGTACTATGGAGTTCCTTTAAAGAAAGAATCATGTCTTGTGCATTTTGCTATCATTGCCCTTTATAAACTAAGTGCTCAAGAAATGTTGCCTAACTTAATTGTATTTTTAAATTAATGAGCCTACTTGTTTATTGTGTCCTTTTCTTTATCTTTATACTCGTAGAACAGTTCAATAGCAGAAGTCCATAAAAGACAGTCTTCACTAAACAATTCCTTTTAACCAAAAGCATTTAGGGTATCATGAGGTAATGTAAGCTCATTTCATGATGAAAATAACATCTTATTTCTTGTTTGCATATGAAATGCCTATATAGCATTGTTCAGGTTAGGTACTCATGAAATTTATTGTATTAGATTATTTTTTTCCTGAGAAGTTCAGGATTTTTCTCCACCCCCATCTATATCTTCCTAAAATAAAGATAAAAGAACCTTAGTAAGCCTACTAAGAAGCAAAATTTTTGATGTTTTAAAAACCACTTTTCTAATAGAGGTGATGCTTCATCATCAGACTTTAATAATTAGATTTGATGCATATCATTGAATAATTAATATGCTTGCTGCAATAAGGAATTATAGATTTAGACCTAAGACCTGATAATAGTTTCACATAATATAATCAATTCTCTGTTCAGGTAGTAGTAATTTGTTACTTTAGTTAATTTAGTGTTCTGTGACCAAATAATATCAAATTGTGAATTCTGTGCTAATATTTTTTTTGACAGATCATTATAAAATTTGTTGCTTATTTTTGTAGAAACATTATGGCTCTTCGAAATCATTTAGTTGCAAGCCCACCTGCCACGGATTATTTTCTGCAACAGAAAGACTACTTCATCATTTTCCTCCTGATACTGCTTCAAGTAATAATAAACTTCATGTTTAAGTAGAAGTTCTTTAGAGTTGAATCAGTGAACTGGATTGATCACATTTGGTCTGGGACCAATGTTCAAATGGTTTGGTCTTTATTAAAACATCAAAATATTTCTAAAACAAAGAGAAAAATTTAGAGGTGTTGAACTTTCATACCTTTTATTCTTAATCTGAAATAAGAGCTGTCCTATTTGGCTATTTAAAGTGAGCTATATGCTAAGTGCCAGAACATTTCTAGCTTTTGTGAGTGTTCGTTACATGTGAATATCATCAATCCACATGTATTCCCAGTTGTCTCTTATGTACTCTTATCTGTCTTTGTCTTCTATAGTATGTTCTGAGATATATCGTTAAACATTGTTCATAAAAAGATACTATCAATCTTATAAATATATGTATAATTATTTTCTTCATAAAACAGGCACAAAACTTTTATCAATAAGGAATTACAGAATGGGAAATGATAGAGTAATATACATATTATAAACAATTCAATGCCCTGTACTGTTAAAAAGGAAATTATTGCCAAAGCACCGCCTAAATTGTCTTCTTAGAAACTGCAAGAAAAGAAGTATGAATGGTCAAAATTGATACACTAAGAAAGATAAGTGGCAAAGTGCTGTTTAAAAAGCTTACATAAGATTTTTCTTTGGACCCTTAGAATTTAATATAATATTTATACACACAGGTATATATGTATGTATGTGTATATCACTATAAAAATTGGTATGCAGCTACTTGGATCTATTGACTATATTATTGATTATATCTTTCTCATATGATACCACCTTAAGCACTTGCTGAAAAAAGTGTGCTCAAATTAATTGCTATCCTCTTTTTCTTATTTTTGCTTTTTAATTCAGCTGGTCCATAACATATGACAAATTCTAGAGATATTTATAAGACATATGAAATGCTGATAATTCATGTATTTTCATGAACAGCTTTTAGCTTTCATTTAGACCTTTGTGTGTGTTCAGTGGATAAGTAGAATAGAAAAAAATTATAACCAATATTTCACTTCAAAAGCCAGAAAGAAAGGCTATTAAGAAAGACCAGTTGTTCTGGGTAGTGGCATTTATGTGTACATTAAAATTGATTTCTTTTAAATGTGCAATAAGTTAAGCAAATAAGAACATCAAGTTCTGAGTTTAATTCTTTATTATCCCTATTCTTAATAACTTCATTCTGTGGCAAAACCACAGTTTTTCAAGATTCCTTTTGTTCAGGCTCAGGCAACTTTTTTCTAAGTTTTTTTTTCTTCAGTTTAATATTTTCACTGTGTTTTTGCATAAATTTTTATAGTCCTCAAAAGCAATTTTTGCAAATGTTGTTAAGTTTAGGACTATGTTGTCCTAAGATATATCTTATAACCCTGAGGGTATAGATTTTGAAATGGTTATTAATGAAGGTTAGATAGAGAATATTTACCTTTGACAAAGAAGAGACTTTGAGAAACTAGTAAAAATTTCAGTCAACTGTTTATGCCATGGTAAATATAAAATCAAGGGATAATTGCTAAATTATGAAAATTAACCCTAGTAAAAAGAGCCTACTTTTTTTTTTTTTAACCAATGTAGCTATCTTAAGTATACAACTTATGTGATCCTTAGGTTTTATGAAGAGACATTTCCCAGGTATTATTGGTAAAACAATGTGGTATTCCATGTATACATGTGAAAAAAAAAATTTAAGTTGATTAAAGCATAAATAGGATGTTCCTATATCCAGTATTTTCATGACTACACTAGAATGGGTGGTTTTATGGTTGCATTTCATATCTGTCAGTCAACTTTTTGTACTCACATTCTGTTACCAATGTTATGCTAAACCACATATAACTGATATATAATGTTTTGTAAATATTGTACAATTAGATCTTTTTTATGGTTTAAATTAGTATTAATTTATCTATATTATATATAACTTGATTGGCTGATCAAAAAATATTTCATCATTAAACCTGAAAAATGTTTTTGTTTTTGACCTGCTTTGGGTCTTTGATCTTATCCATTTGTGTGTTAGTTTCATTTGTTTGTATGGTTATCTTCTGAAACTGGAAGGTAATTGTTTTCTTTATTTTGTATTTTTTTTAGGGTAGATGACAGGGGTTCTTACCCAAGGAGTCAAAAACTATTTCATGAGAAAGAGCAAGGTTATTTGTGACTGTTTCTTATACACTAAAAGCACATAGCTGATCTAATAGTCTTCTTATGCTTTTAGTTGTATGAATTCCTTCTGTGAATTGAACACAAAACTCAGGAATTGGTGGCTTAGTGCTAGATCACTGCTTTTACTAGGTTTAGTATGTGGATCCTTCAAAACACATAATTAAACTTTTGTATTTAGCTATAATATGTAATTGACTTTGAATGTTCTTTACATGAGGTTAACTTTCCTTCACACCTGGATTCCTAAAAAATGGTGATTTACAGTTCCCAGTTGTCTAAAAGCCTCATAATGGTTTCTAGGATTTAAGACCTTATGACCACTTTTTTTTTTCATTTGATCAAAAATTTTTTCTCACATGAAAATTTAGATGAGTAATAATTATTGACATGTGCATTTCTTTTTTATTTGTTAAATGTACTATGCCAGTTGTATACCATTTAGTGAGATGTAGCTGGCCTAAGAAAAGACAATACCTAGGGTATGTGAAATGTTAAGTAAGTTTCAGCAGTAGGCTTTTTTTTTTTGTATTTTATGTTACTACTTTTTTGTATTACTTAGTTAAGTTTCAGCAATAGTCATTTTTGTTTGTTTGTTTTATGTTACTACTTTTTTGTATTACTTATAAAGGTACAGTTTAATTTTTGTCACAGCTCAGTTGGCAACTGCATTCCATTTGAAAAATTGGCCTTGTAAAAATATAAACCTCATTTATGTATCCATGCTTTTGTGCCTTTAAGAAAATCTTTTGTTATATTTGTGTTACAGAAGTATAATAGATTCAAAGTGTTTATAAGCTTGTCATAAAAGGGTCATTTCTGTGTCACTTAATTTCCTTTTATATAGCTATAACATATTTAAACAGTAATGCTGTACTTTTATAAGGGTTTGTCTATATATTTTTCACTCTCAGACATCATTGAAATAGACTTGCAGATTAATCTGAGTATTGTAAACAGTGCCTTTTTGATGGAATTCACACTGTTTTGGGTGTCAACATGTGCCATATACATAAAGTTTTTGTGGGAGGCAGTTTTAACTTTTTGAAGAATATCTTAGTCAAATATTTAAGAAAACAAATGTATAAATATAAAATTCCATTTTTTCCAGTGTTTCATATTTGTAGTGAGTGAGCAATGAATATATTTTTGTTTGTTTGATGTACAGTGATGATGGCATTATTGATAAGCCATACATTGACACTGCAGATTATTTTGAATTATGCTAAATGTACAGAAATAAAATATCAAACCTAACATTTTACCATATTTTCCATTTGAACCAATGGGGGGAAATCCCCTGGAAATAAATAAGTTTACATTTCAACCTCTATCTTATTTGACTAAGGGGAAAAAGAGATTCTTTAAAATGTATACCAGCCACTGTTGTATAATTTGGTTTCATTTTGTTCTGCTTATAGTGAGTGTATCATATTTAATTTACTTTTCATTGCTCTTATCATATTTGTTTGTTTTTGTTACAGTTTTAAATTGAAGATGGACTGTTAAAATTGTATAGAACCAGTGTCTCGTTAATATGATTCATATATTTAGAAGAGCCACATGAAACCCATGACAAAGTGAATGTGAATATACTTTCTAAAATACTTAGAAAATTTTATCTTTCTGCATTTATCATGTAAAATTATTTTAGTATTACAATATTGAAATTTTTCATTTAAAGAAAAACGGCATGAAACATTTGAACTGATAAGCTACAGTATATCAGTTGAAAATTTATTCACTTTTTAGCATGCTAAATGTATATCTAAGTTATTCATCTTGTTTAATGGCCATTTATAAATCCAGGCACTACCACTGGTCAATTTTGCATAGTAGAAAAAAAGTATGTTATCTGCAGTGTAAGTATAGAACACTGTCAAATTCTTTTCCTTAAGGGGCATAGTATATGTACAGATAGTCATAGGCTACTGTTTTGTAATGTATTACATTTCCAATTTGTTATTCCTGACCTATATATATGTTTGCAGAGAGGATAGAAATGAATTTTTTAATTATCTGTAAAATTATGCTAACTTCTACAAGTAGGCATTATAAATAAAATTTTTAAAAAGAGCAAACTCGCATCAAAAGGCCTTTGAATACAATACATAATGACTATTAGCCCTAATTTTTTTTGCAGGGGGTTGGGAGTTGGTTGCAAAGGATGGTAAGGGGCTTGGAAAGGATTTAACAGTTCGAATCCCTACTGTATGTTTTATTTGGTACTGTCTATCCATTCTTCTTGAATCCTCATAACAACTGTCAGATAGGTGGAAGTTAGTCTAATTTTATGGACTAAGAATCTGAGACTGAGAAGTTAAATGAATCCAAAAGCCATACAGTAACAGTGATGGCAAACACAAGTTTAAATCCATGTCTGATTCCAGTGCCCATGTTCTTTCCACTGTACACTTACAGAACTTTGCTGTTAGCCCTTTATTTTCAAATATTTGGAATAATCTACTGAGTGAATCTGTATTGAGTAGTGTAACTCATTTTATGGTGGGTATAACTAGAAAGAAAAAAAAACCTTACTATTAAGCAAGCATACATATAAAACTCACGTGAAAATGCTTTTTTGCCCCTGCAAATCACCTATTAATCCAAACTGATCTCATGTGAGTTCCAAAAAGTCATTCCTCTCAGGTTTTCCTCTACCCTCTCCCATTTTTGTTTGTTGTTGTTGTTGTTTTAATTATTTTTATTATAATCTTGGAAAGAACTGATTTTTTTTGAATTTCATCCAGGGGCTCCATGTTTTATACACTTCACTGTTTGCCATTTTATTGAATTCTAAGTGTAGAACAAAAGTTGAAAGTTTAGAAACGATTGAAATTCATGTCCTGAACTAGGAAGCAAACAGCTCAACATGGGACTGTATCTTTAAAAAACTAGAGAAATGTTTTTGTGTCAAAATGCCCCCTCCCTTTTTTGCTCTCCCTCCGGATTCATTTGCTTCTGGCTGATAGTCGATTGGTTCTATTTCAAAAATTGTGGGGAAGGAAGGGGCAGGGCTACAGATTTCTCCTGTCCTGTGTGCATAGGAGTCAGGGGTAAAGAAAAACAGCTCCTAGCTCTTCTACCTCATGCAACATCTACAAGATAAGTCATTTTCTTGCTAATATTAACCATGTGTTATGACTAGGTGTTGTGCTGTTATGCTAATCAACTTGTCTCCACCTGCAAAATGTTCCCTTCTTGTGGGCCAGGAGAGTGATGACCTGCCACAGTAATTTGGTGGGTGTGCAATAAATATTTGACTGCTCACTATATGCCAGGTTTTGTCCTCCTCAAAACCCTATTTCTCATTTATATAAATATTATCTCCATTTTTCTTAAAGATGAGAAAATTGGTGACTAAAGCGGTTACTTGCTGAATGTCACAGGTTAATAGTCAAGCAAACTTAGGTCTGAATTCAAAGCCCATTCTCTTAACCACTTCATCCTTAAGTGTGTTTGTGTGTTTACAAACGCTTTAACATATGAAACAGTATGTTCTTTCTGCCTGTGGATTGCATCCGATAATCTTAGGCTACTGTATTTTTAAAGCATTATTAATGATCACCAGTAGGGCTAAATGACCTAAGTCTTCACATCCATTGCATCTACTAAGGAAAAACTAAGTAGATTGTGGTGCCTAGGGTTTCATATCAATGCCTGAACCCAGGAAACATGGCAAGGCCCCCTGTGAAGGACACAAAACCTGCAGCTCTTGGTTATAGCCAGACCCTCCTTATCTGTCCTGCATCTCGAAACGGCGTGATAGGGAGTGAAAGGTGACTGACTGATAGAGAGTGTGGACAGAGTACGCGTGAAGCCATGGCAAGAGTTTTGCTACGAAATGAGCAACTTTTGAGCGGGAGTAGGGGAGAGCAGGTCAGTTCTACCCGTGGTGCACTTGCCGTTCTTCACACAGGCCCTACTATAATGCCGACTTAGGAAGGAAATCTCCCAGAAGACAGCAGGGATTTGGGGGCAGCTGAAGCCACGGAAAAAGAATTAATTTTCCGAAAGAGGAGGTTTTGCGGTTTCCGCTTCAGTGACAACCACTGGAAAGACCTGGCCTTTCTACTTACGCACGCGATTGGACCGTGAGTGGCAGAGAGGCGGTACATTTGTGCGGAGCGGGCGGACAGGAAATTCGCTCTCCCAACCAACTAAGCCGCGCCTCCCCGGCTTCCGGTCTCCTCCCTGTCCCCCACTTCCGGTCTCGCCCCGCCGCTCCCGGAAGGCTGAGTGTTCCGCTCGCTGGCGGCGGGGAAAGATTCTGACCCGAAGAACTATGGCTGCCGAGGGGTCTGCGAAGACGGCGTTGCAGGTGGCCGAGGTGCTGGAAAACATCATGAGCAGCTGCCTGGGGCCAGACGGGCGGCAGGTTTTGTGTACGAAGCCCACCGGTGAGGTGCTGCTCAGTCGGGATGGAGGCCGCCTCCTGGAGGCGCTACACTTAGAGCATCCCATAGCGAGGTACCTGCGCCCAAACGGTTGTTTATCCTGTGTGTAGCCGGACACCCCAGGGCAGTTCCCGGAACCTTTTGTTCCATTCTGAGGCCATGCGTCTGGAAAAACTAACCCTGGATAAGACCGTTGTAGGCTCGGGGTTAGAACGTTTCCTTGGGGAACACTCTCCCAGACCCCAAATCTTCTCACTCCCCCTCCCCACTCTACCCCAACCCCAGAATCTTGGAATAAAATAAAGTGTAACTTGAGAAAGGAAAAACTAAAACCAAGAACGAATGTCAAAGGGACACTATTCTCATGTTTTGTCTGTGCCTGTGAAATATGGTTTTAACTTGATTTAGATTTGGAAAGCCAGTCCTCTGAAAATCTGAGTTGCTTTCTTTTTTTTTTTTTTTCTTTTCTTTTTTCTTGTTCTTTTTTTTTATTTTATTTTTTTATTTTGTCCAGGATGATTGTGGCATGTGTTTCCAGTCATCTCAAAAAAACAGGAGATGGTGCTAAAACATTTATTATCTTTCTTTGCCATTTGCTCAGAGGACTTCAAGCAATCACAGACAAAGAAAAGGATTCTTTGATTTCTGGAAATATTCAAACTCATGGAAGGCATTGGAAAAATTGTTGTCAGTGGAAATTTATTTCTCAAGCTCTTTTAAGGTTTCAGACACAAACATTAGACTATGTGATGGACCAATACTTACGCAGACACTTTTTGACTATCTTTTCTTCATCTACTAAAGAGAGAATATTGTGTAGGAGATCTTTACAGTTGCTCTTAGAAGCATACTTTTGTGGAAGAGTGGGAAGAAGTAATCAAAAATTTATTTCACAGTTGATGTCTGACTATTTTTTCAAGTGTATGGCTAGTAAAAGTGGGAATGAAGTATTTGAGTTAATGGATGACTGTTTTGTAGAACTGACTGTTGGTGTTACTGGTCTTCCTGTTTCAGATTCTAGGATTGTACCCGGGCTTGTGCTTCACAGAGATTTTTCTGTGTACTGCCCAGCAGATGGTGACATAAGAATAGCTGTAGTAACAAAAACCATTCAGCCTCTTTTTTCAACTTCTGAATCAGAGTTTGTTCTAAATTCAGAAGCACAATTTCAGGCATCACAATTTTGGATTATAGAAAGGACAAAAGCAATAATAAGACATTTACAGAGTCAGAATGTGAAATTGCTCCTATCTAGTGTGAAACAACCAGACTTACTTATATATTATGCAGGACTGAATGGCATATCAGTGGTGGAGTGCTTATCATCAGAAGTTTCTCTCATCCAGAAGATCCTTGGAGTTTTTCCTTTTGTACTACCACAGTCCTCTTCACAATGTGAAATCTCTCACACTGCCTTGGTGAGATTTTGTAAACCCCTTATCCTTAGATCCAAAAGGTATGTTCATCTTGGCTTGATTAGCACATGTTCATTTATACCACACTGTATAGTTCTTTGTGGACCAGTGCAGGGCCTTATTGAACAACATGAGAATGCTTTGCATGGAGCAATTAAAATGCTTCAGCAGTTATTTAAAGACTTTGGTCTAAGTTACATGGCACAAGCCAACAACAAAAATTATATATCAAGTCCTCTTACTTTCAAGAATAGTGGAGAAGGTGATCAGCTAGCAGAAATTGGTAATGACTCAACACAAAGGCTGTATCAGGGCACAATTACAAAGAACAAAGATGAACTGGCAAAAATTCAGAGACGTGTAATAGTACATTCAAATTTGGTAGTTCCAAACAAAGCATTAGAAACATACAGTCCATGTTCAACACCAAAATTGACACCAGCAGATACATATCAAACAGATGAAACACTGAGATGTTTATCTCCAAATAAAAGCAGGATAATTGATGACCATGAACCATTTATTGAGAGTAATTCTACTTCTAATTCAACAACAGAAAACACCAGAAAAGAAATTTCTTATGGAAATTTACAGGTGACAAAAATTGCTGGCAAAGGGAGCATTTTATCAGTGGAATATAAGTCACTAGAGCTGTGTACTTCCCAAAGTAACTGTTCCTCATCTTTGCCAGTAGGTTGTGTTTTGCCAGTGGGTGGTAATTTTGAGATCTTGTTACATTACTATCTTCTCAACTATGCCAAAAAATGCCAACAATCAGAACAAACCATGGTTAGTATGATAATAGCTAATGCACTTTTAGGTATTCCCAAAATCCTTTTTAAGTCTAAGAAAGGAAATTATAGCTTTCCCCAGATATATGTAAGAGCTCTTTATGCACTGAAAACCAGTCAGCCCATGGAAAGCAGCAGTCAGACAGGCTTGGAGTCAGTTGCTGGTAAGTACCAGCTACTAACTTCAGTTCTTCAGTGTTTGACAAAAATTTTAACCATTGACTTGGTAATCAATATTAAGAGGCAGCCTCAGAAAGTGTATGATCAAGATTCAGAAGATGAACTATAAAATCAAAACTTTTTTTTTTTTAACCAAATTTTTAATCCAGCTTAAGACATAAAATAAAGCTGACATGTGACCAGTGATTCTCAAGTCATTTCGGTCCAGTTAGGAAAACATGATTAAAATATCTTTAGAAGAAATATACTAAGAGAGAAATACACTGTATGAGAAGCCAAGATCTAGCTATGTCTTTTTCTTCCTCCTTTTATGCCTCTGTGTCTCAGCTTTGTGTTAGTCTGTGTATTTGCAGGAGGGTTTTTCTTTATAGCTCATTTTTACTTTATGTCTTTTTTACTCTCTTCATCTCTCCTTCCTCATCTGTGTTTAGCTCATAGAATTATTTAGTCTCAGATTAGAACGGGGTCTTAAAATGCCATCCCATTTTATTTGCTTCATTTAAAATAATTTAGTTCCCGTACTCATAATTTCATGTAGAAAAGCCTGGATAGAGTTTCACCAGCCATACACCATTGAATATGTTACAGAAAGGATATGAAATTCATACTTTCATTTTCTTGTGGCCCCTAAAAGCTTGTGAAGATAATGCTTGTAATTGCTCGTTTTTCCTTGTTTTTGATAACACAGCCAGAGTTCAATAGTAACAATAATTTGAGAATTATTTCTTACTTTTAGTGTGAAGTTACAAATGTTTGATTCTATTTTAAAAGTTTATAAATGCAGACAATACTCTGCCTCTAGCTGTGGAGAAAGATAATGTCTGCTACTTTTACATTCTTTGTCAACACCCAAAACACAGCTTTGTTTATACCAAGTGTTCAGAAATGCATGTTGAATAAAATAGCATGTTGAATAAAATAGCATTATCTTTAATCCATCCCTCTAAATTCATATCACAAAATCTTTTTGAGTGCTTACTATATGCCAAATGCTGAGTATACATTGGTGAATAAAATAGACATGGTTCCTGTCCTCATACACCTTTCCTCAAAAGTTAATGGGCATGTACATTATGTGGATTGAGGTTAAGTTTAAGACCGAAGGAGAACTAAACCCGAATAAGTGGTGACTAATAATGTGTTTAAAAACTGACTTTCTAACATGGAATATCTCATGATCTTTTACGTTAAATATAATTCTGTTTTTTTTAGATTTATGCCATATAATGAATTATTTCATTTCTATGACTATGAGGAGAATAAGTTTGCTTTGTTTCTTATGTTGAATTTATAGATGAATGAAACTGCTTTGAAATTGCAATACAATTTTTTTTCATTCTTTTTTTTAAATTATTGCCTGTCAGGTCATTTGATAGTTTTGTTTTATTTTGTTGTTGTTTTAAATATTCATCTGTCTTCAAAGGCATTCAAAGATTTCTGGACATGCCCAATACCTTGCATATCATAGGCATGAAATGCTAAAATAGTCAACTAGTCCAGGAACCCCTTTGTAAGCCAGGGACTGGGTCTTTTATATGTTTGGCACCTGGTCCATTATCTGGCATGCAATAGGTATCCAATAAATGTCTGTTGACATACTGTTTATTAAATGAATAGTCATTCAGTCCTCATCAATGAGGTCATGATTTTTCTATCAAATGTTCATGGGCAAAGAATCTAGGGAGAAGGAGCAGGAAATGTATAACTGGCCTACAAAAAGCATTCTTTTTTTCTTTTAATTAAAAATAAAAAAAAATCCCTCAAATATGGTGGTAAAGCTTTCATGGACCATCCTTATCATTTACAGAATGATACCAGGGAGTTACATCATTGAGATAGGAGAGCATGTTTTAAATGTAATTTTATTGTATTTATTATACTCTCTTCCACAGAGGATTTGGAGTTACTTACAATAAAAACAGACAAAATTATGATAAAACCTGAATTAAAAAAATGAATCAAGACCAAGGAAAAGATAAAGACAAAAAACAAGACCATGTTCCTCTTTTCTATTGCATAATGAATAACCTTAAAATATAGGGAATTTGAATCATTTTATTACTACTCATCATTTTTCTGGGGGTTGACTGTGCTCACCTGGGCAGTTTACACTGTATTCTACTGGCTGAGGCAGTCACAAAACTTCTGCTTAGATTTAAGGGAGGGAACACACTCAATGGAAAGATTGTCAATGTTAAATTATAAGAAGTGGGGCAGAATATATTGAGGCAGTTGTCTTTGGAAAATAACAATCTGCTACACTATGGAAGGGAAAAAGGTAAATACAAATTAACTTCTCAGCTGAGTTTTCTGTTACTATTTTCTGAAGTTACGCGTCAGTCCACCCTCCCTCAAATGCATCTTTCCCCAATAACCTTTTATGAACCTCCTTATTTTTTCTCAGATTAGCACATGCCATTTTTATGTGCTCCCCAAAACAATAAACATTAAATAGTTGAATTTTAACATCCTTGAACTGCAGCAGCCAGGGGAGCTATTTAATCATGTTATACAGGAAGTGTCATGGTGTCCATGTTTCAAATTAAAAGGGAGGAGGGAGGGGAATGCAATTTGAACTTGAACATTTGTCAGAAAATCCTCATCCCTTCCCAAACGGAGTAGAATATAAAACTCTTAGTTTCCTAGGACTGCCATAACAAAATACCACAAACTTGGTGGTTCAAAACAACAAAATTGTCTCTCAGTTCTGCAAGCTAAAGTCTGTAAGTAAGGCGTCAGTGGGAATATGTGTCAGTCAAAGTCATAGGAAGGCATCTGCCATGCCTCCACTAGTTTCTAGTTACCAGCAATCTTTAGGATCCTTGGCTTTTGGCAGTATAACTCTGCCTGTGTCACATGTCTGTCACATGTCCTCTCTGTGTCCAAATTTCCTCTCCTTATAAATTCACCAGTCATACTGAATTAGGGCCCCCTCAATCCAGTTTGGCCTCAAGAAATGTCTTAAAAGATACTGTTTCCAAATAGGATAACATTCATGGGACCATGGGTTAGGAATTGAACTTAACTTTTGCCGGGCAGGCACAGTTAAATACATGACAATATCCTTCCCATTACAGCACAGCAGGGGAAACAAAAACCATATCTTACAAACCTAGGATCCAGCACTAAGGGGATTAAGAGGTGCAGTGCCTAGCAAACTGATGCTCCAGGGTGTTAAATTCTTTGTATCAAGGATTTCTGCAGAGTTTATTGGATTTAATAAAGAAAATAAGCAGCACAGTTAATATAGTTTGGTACTTAGAGCAAACATTGATAATGACCTATATACAAAGTGTTCGTTGCAGATTTGTAATAGCAGATATTAACAACCTAAATTCTAGATGTGTACACTAAACGGGAAGAAGGGCAGCAATTTGGGGGGAAACAGATAGGGAGGTGAGAAGGCGATTTCTTAGTGTATACTTTATATCTTTTTCATTTTTGAACCATTTGAATTTACCTATTCAAAAATGAAATTAAATTTAAAAAATAGATTTAGAGAATGCTACCCCAAGAGTAATAAAGTAATATGGAACCTGATTTAAGGAAATGCAAGATTAGCATAGAAGAAAACTATGTGAGAGATTCAGACAAATCAATAGAACTTTGACAGTAAAAGAAAAGGAATACAATCAAAAGAGAGATTATTTTCTGAAGCCATACCTGGCTTAGAGTTTTCTCACCAGTTCTTGAAAATCTGAGAACATTCTCCCTTGGCAGCATGCATAGAGATGTAAGCTAAAGAAGAGTGCTAGCAAGTAGTGTAGATTTCTTCAGGGAATTTCCAGAGTCTTGGATCTGGCTCCCCCTTCTGCAGATTCACCATTGGATTTTTTCAGCACACTGAGAAAGGCTCTGGCTCAGGGGTTGACTCACACTAACCAAGTTTGTGAGTGTAATAATTTGAAGAACTAGCCCAGGAACTGGAATATTCCAAGTCCACATAACCAAAACATTCTTTCCTTATGGGTGGGCCCATATGGAAAGTCAGATAAGAATCAGGAGGTTGTTCTGTAGACATGGATCAGAACAAGAAAAATCAGATGAGCTGCTTGATCCTATTCTATTCATGCTCCAGTTTTCCAGGACTCAGTCCTGACTCTTTTCTCCACCTACACTTACTTCCTAAGTGATCCCATCCTGTTCCATGGTTTTGGGTGCCACGGATGCTGGTAATTCCCAGTTTTATATTTCCAGGTTAGTCCTCTGAACATCCAACTGATTTATCCAACTGTCAGTTCAGTCTCCACTTTAATGCTTAATAAGCAGCATCCTCTTAACATGTCCAAAATGAAATCATGATTTCCCATCTCCTAAACCTGACTTTATGCCATCTCAGTTCATGTCATCACCAGTCCCCCACTTGCTCAGAACAGAAACCTGAGACATCCTTGACCCCTTTCCTTCACATCCCACAGCCAATCTATCAGCAAATCCTGATGACTCCACCTACAAATAGATTCCAAATTCATCCATTTTTTGTCAATGATGCCATTGTCACCCTCCTCCAAACCACTTCTATCATTTGCGCAGCCTCCTAATGGTCTTCCTTCTATCTCACCTCATAATTCTCTAGAATGATATTTCCCAACTTTGTATTAAAATTTTTTAAACCCACAGAAAAGTTGAAAGAAAAGTGCAATACATCCATCATTTAGATTCTCCAATTAACGTTTAAGCCCCCTTTGTGCATGTGCATATGCACAAACACATATTTTACTAAACCATTTGAAAGTAAGTTGTAGGCATCAATATTCTTTATCCCTCAGTATTTCAGTATGTATTTGCTATGAACGAAGGCTTTCCCAGACATGACTGGGTGATTCTTTTAAAAATCATATCATGTCATTCCCCTGCTCAAAGTCATTCAAAGGACTTCCTTCACACACAGGATGAAATCCAAACTTAATGTCTTCAGAGTTCTGCATGATTTGGCCCTGCCTATCCATTAGATTTCTTCTACCATTCTCCCTCTAGCTTTCTCCCCACCAGTTACACTGACTATGTCAGTCAAGAAAATTTGTGCCATACTTGTAGCAACTCCAAATTGCAAAGGCTTAAAACGAAATTTATTTCTTGCTCACATTATGTGTCTATTAGTGGTCACATTGTTGTCTTCCTTATTTCTAGATTCAGACTTTGATGGAGCAGCCACTATCTGGAGCATTACCAATCATCATGCCAGAGAGAAAAGAGCTCTAGAGGGTCTTACGTTAGGAATTAAGTGTTCTTTCCATAAATGACATGCCATTTCTGCCCATGACTCATTGTCCAGACTAGTCATACGGTCTTACCCATTCACAGAAGAACCAGGTAGCACAATGCCTGTTATATTTTTAAATAGATGCTTAATAAATATTAGCTTTATTCTTCCTCTGGTTGACTATACATTTTTAACTTTTCCCCCTTCTTCCAGTCTTTTAGTCATGCTAGCAAATCTATGTCCTAATTGTGGCCTCATGGATACAGAAGAGACCTTTGAGACCCATGCCAGTAGGGACTATGTAGGTCACAGAAAGCAGAAATTTTTTGGCAGATTGTATTGTCTCCTATATCTCCTTTGCCATATGCTTTTTTAAACAGTGTGACTTTGACATTCCTATAGAGTGAGGGAACTAGTGTCTTCTCCCCTTTAACCTTAGTGAAGCCTTCTGACTGCTTTGCCTAATAGACTACAATGAAAGTGACACTGTGTGACTTCTTAGTAAAAGACAATATATCTTTCTCCTGGTACTCTTGCAACTAGCCCTTGGAACCCAACCACCATGCTGTAAGGAAGCTTAAGCAGTCCGTGGAGGGACTGATAATGGGAAGTTCCAAGGTCTCAGTCCACATACCTTGGCAAAGTTTGCCACCAACACCTAGCACCAACTTTCCAATCATTCTAGTGAGTCTTTGAAATGGATCCTTCAGTGGCCAGAATTTACAGGATTTATTTGTGTGAGTTGTGTCTACCCTCAGCTAGAAAATATTGTACCAAAAGAAAAATATTCTATTTTCAAAATTCAATCTTAATTTATGAGTAAGTTAGACAGTATTGGAATATTCAGTTGGTTTGCACTTACAGAGCTATGCAGGTTTTCAAAACATTGGCAGGCTGTTGAGTCAGTTTGCTAAATAGCCATTGTCTTCAGCCTCTCAAGTGCAAACACCCTTCTTACCCCCAATACTACCACCCTGGCCTCCCAGCCCCTCTCCCAGGATGCCTTGCACTACCCTTCAGGTTAACACCTGGCTCAGCAAGGGGACCTCCAGGGATCCTGCTCCAGTTCTTTGGTGTCCACTTGAATTGGTTAAGTATTAACCATGCCACATAGGTTAAGTATTTTAACTATCACTCCTTAATGCACTGCATATATTTCACGTGCATGCATTAATGTGATCACAACATACGTACTGTTTTTTAGTGATTTTTTTCTTTTCTGTATTGTTTAGCTCCCTACTCTTTTCCACACCCTCTTCATATTGTAACCCAACCACCATTCCACAAAACAGGTAGTCCCATGAACCACCTAGCAGATATCCTTCCATATTTTTTGCTAGGCTGCTTATAAAACCATATACAAATTTGTGCATACATATTCATATATGTGCTATTACATATACCTACATAGTGTTTGGGGTCAAATGAAACCGTGTTATTCATACTTTCCTGCATAACAAATACTTTTAAATGTTAACTATGGTTTTGACAGCACTTGGATTGTTTTTGACATGCTAGGATGGGATACCTCTTGTCTCATTCACTACTCCATGAGGAAGCAGAGGGACTTAACCTCCCTGATGGGTTTGGGCAAAAGAATTGTGCATGCTAAGCCCTGCACTTCCTTTCTTTGTCTTAAGAGAAAGAAGCAGTTAGCAGGTTCACCCCTGCAGAACTGTATGGGAATCAGTGGTGTCAGGGACCAGAACTGAAGCATTCTGTCAGATTCAGAGATGAAGCATTGACTTGCCTGCTCAACTGGAACTCTAAGCCCTGAGGTCCAGTATCAGAATTATCAGGAGTTCAGTCTCCCTCAGCCTGACTCTGCGATGCCCTGCCAGCGAATATTGCATTCCGTGAGGGAAGAAAGACAAGTTACTTTTGGGTCCCTGTACCAATTTGTATGTATTATGTCCCCCAGAAAAAGCCACATTCTTTAATGTAATCTTGTGGGGGCAGACAGATCAGTGTTGATTAAGTTGGGACCTACTGATTGAGTGTTTCCATGGAGATGTGACTCAATCAACTGTGGGTGAGAACTTTCATTGGATTATTTCTATGAAGGTGTTGCTCCATCCATTCAGGGTGGGTCTTTATTGGATCACTGGAATACTTTAAAAAGAGCCACACAGGCCCAGACACAGAGCAGCTGTGAGTGATATTTTGGAGAGCAACTGGGAGTGATGTTTTGAAGAAGAGCTGCAACTTACAGAGACATTTTGAAGACAGCCATTGAAAGCAGAGTTTTGCTGATGCTTTGGAGTTACTAGCCCAGAGTTTGCCCCAAGAAGCTGACATAGAGGCATTTTGGAGAATGCTATTTTGAAACAAAACCTGGGAGCAAGCAGACGCCAGCCATGTGACTGCCCAGCTAACAGAGGTTTTCTGGATGCCAATGGCCTTTCTCCAGTGAAGGTACCCTATTGTTGATGCCTTACCTTGGACATTTATGGCCCTAAGACTGTAACTTCGTAACCAGATAAACCCCCTTTATAAAAGCCAATCCATGTCTGGTATTTTGCCTTCTGGTAGCATTAGCAGACCAGAACAGTCCCCTAAAACCCCATCTCTGGCTACCCAACTGTGTTAGCCACAGACGTCACCAGCTTTTTATTGCCAGCGTCAGGTAGTGTCCTTGCACCTCTAGTGCCAGCACTCACATGCTCACATGGGTGAACTCTCTTGCCCCCAGTTTCCCCTCATCTCACCAACCAAAAAGCCAAGGATCCAAAGTATAGAAGATTCAGCCCAGGAAGAGGAAGGCACCTGTACCATAAATGGCTGAGCAGCCCTTGAGGGGGGTGAGGGCCATGAACCAGAAGGAGACTGAGATTTTTGACAATCATCTTAAAAGGCAATAATTGGATACCACTTCACACCCACTAGGATAGCTATTATTTAAAAAACAGAAAATAACAAGTGTTGGTGCATTTCTGGGGAATGTAAAATGGTACAACTGCTGTAGAAAACAGTTTGGTAGTTCTGCAAAAAATTAAACAGAATTACCGTAGACCTGGCAACTCCACTCTTAGATACATGCCCCAAAGAATTGAAAGTAGGGACTCAAATAGAACCTGTAACCATGTTAAAAACCTCATTACACATAATAGCTAAAGTTGTAAATAACCCAAGTATCCATCAACAGAAGATATGGTATATCCATACAGTGGAATGAAGTTCTGATACATGGTACAACATGGGTGAACCTTGAAAACATTACACCAAGTGAAATAAGCCAGACAGAAAAGGACAACTATTCTATGAATCTACTTATGAGAAACATCTAGAATAAGCACATTCATGGAAACAAGAGGAAGATTAGACATTACCAGGGGCTGGGAGAAGAGAGAATGGGGAATTATTGCTAAAGGAGTTTCTGTTTTTAGTGATGAAAAAGTTGTAGCAATGGAAGGTGTGATGGTAACACAGCATGGTAAAAGTGATTAATGCCACTGAATTGTACACTTGAAAATAGAATGGCAAATTTTATGTTATAAATATGCTATCACCACCACAGCAAAATAAATACATAAATAAATAAATAAGCAAGCAACCACTGGAATGGGCTAAATTTAGCCAAAGAGACTCAAGCACTATTATTTGGCATTATTAAATTTTCTCTAGCTCCAGGAGGAATTGAGATTCTAAAGAAGTGAAGTTATTGAAAGCTCCTAAGTGTTCTATGTTTGTGTACCACTGAGTAGAGACTCCCCAATTAAATGTACTCCATAGACATGAAGTTAGAATCAGAGACAAGAGACAGAGAGAGAAAGAACTTTCCAGTTCACAGTTCCAGAGTTTCCCAAGGTACAGCAATATTTTTGCTCTTGGGTGCCATGAAACATCTCTGCAGAAGTTAACTCAAAAGAGTCTATAATACTTACAAGGAAGAAAACTAGTAACAACGCTTTAATAAAGAAAGAAAAAAAGGAGTAGTGGGGTAATTAGAATAAAGAAATGTTTTATTAATTTGCTTAGAGAAATGGAAATAGTAGGGAGAGAAGAGAAATGAGTTATTCCAGGGGTGTGGGGTGAAGACATTAGGAGTAACCAGAATGGAACCCAAGACCACTAGGAACCATGCATGAAATATCTTACAATGGATAATTAGGTATAATTGAAACATATTCTGTATTGTTATTAGGTGCCTGCCAGGCTCCATTGTGATTGAAAGGCTCCATTGTGATTGAATACTCCAAAAAAGGACATGTATAATTAAAGTGGTAGGTTGAGAATACATATTTTAAGATCGGTGCTTTTTGCAACCTATTTATGAAATCTTTGGCTACTCAAGGTTTGGACCTCTGGAATGGTAACCAAGAAATCTCAAGGAAATACTGAATTTCAGAAATTCCTTCATAAATATTAAATATAAACATTTACTTATATGCACACATATACTAAATATGTATAATATATAATGCTGTTAAACACATGTAGACATATATTAAATATATGTCAAAATCAAGCATATAAATAGTCTAAAATAATTCATCTATAATCTATGAAAACTGATTTACAATTACCATAATGATGAGCTGAAGAAAACAAATTGTTTTCAAGTGTTCTTTTCTAACTTATAGCAAACTTGCTTTGATCTATTCTTCCCATAAAACGTCTTCACAGAAATTCTTTAAATAGTACAGTACACTGAAAATTCTTCATTAGAATTGCTTTTTTACTTACATTCTCTCAGCAAATCTGCCAACCAACGGCTTCTTTGGAAATCCAGAAGGCAACCTCCTAAAATTGTAAAATAAAGCATTTCGCAAAGATTTTATAATAGTAAAATGATTTTGCATTTGCCATAGTTAGCATCTTTAGGAAGCAGCAAAGTGTGCAGAGAACTTGGGCTGCAGGAAGGGAGGAGAATTCTAGATAAAAAGTATGCCGGGGTGAAGGGTGGAAAAGATAAGAGCAAGAGTCCAGTGTGGCTGAAGTGCTACCCTCTGTAAACTGGCTTTAAAAAAAGCACAATTTTATGTAGGCACTTTTATGGAAGGATACCATAACATAGCTAATTTTTCTATAGAGTTTTGGATTTCAGCCAAGCAGTATTCATTCTCAAAGTATTAAAAAAAAAAAAGACAATATAATGAAGTTTAACCTATTTGTTCCATAGCTAACATACTACAAGCAATGATTGAGAGCTGTGTGTCTGTGTGTGTGTGTGTGTGTGTGTGTGTGCATGCACACGTTTTGATAGGACGATAACTCAACATAACAAAATAAATATAGCTAAGTTTTTTAATGTTACAAATAACATGCTTTTACAATAATGTAAAGCACAAAGGGAGGGAAATTTTCAGTGGTATTAAATCAAGTTACTTTAATGTAAATGCTGGCTTTTGAGGGTTGCTCCATTTTTATTTTAAAAAGATGTCACTATAAATACAGTTCTAAGATCAACAAGAATGCTTAACAAAGGAATTTAAGAGATTATTATTTGTTACAAAACCAATAATAGATGTGAAGCAAAACATTTTCTGGGCTCAGCAGCTGATAAAGTGCCTGCCTGCAACGTCATCCTCAGGCAAGACACTGATTCCAGTTAGCTATTGTGAGATTAAGGGTTCGAGAATAACACTGTGTTCCTTGCAACAATTGGCTTAACTTTCAATAGCTGAGCACTTGGTATTTCCAATGTGAGATGTTAAAAAAATGAAATGGATAGTATACCATAGTATAAATGTGCCTCAATTTATTTATTCATTATAAAATAATGGGAATGAACAGTCTACAACTGCATAAAAATTCTATGGTTGTATCTCACAAACAAAAGAAGCCAGGCACAAATGTGCATATTGTATGATTCCACTTATATAAAGCATAAAACCTGACAAAATTAATCATTGTTTTTACAAGTCAATATAACACTCCCCCTGCAGGGAGAGTGGGAAGGTTAGTGGCTGAAAGAGGATGTGAAGTAGGTTTCTTCCTATGGGTAATGTTCTGTTTATTGATCTAGGAGCTGGTTACACAGGTGTGTTCAATTTTTGAAAATTCATTGAGCTGTGCACTTATGCTTTGTGTGCTTTTATACTTCAATAAAGTTTTAAAAATAAATTTATGGAACAACTGTTGAAATCTTGTGCCTTAAAACAGAAAATTAGGACATTAGCCCACACGTGCACCACAATTGCAATAATATTCTAATAGCAGGTAGGAGGTTGCTATATACTGGACTGTGGAACTGTCCTCCTGTGTGAGAAGAGCATCTTTTTGAGCAGGTGGTTTCAGGAGGTGATGCTCATGGAAGGATTAGGGAGCAAGGGAACACCAAATGAAGACTGACAGTCAACATGGTGGCACATATCACAGCCCAAGCACCCTTATCTTCCCATCACAAGATTTGGAACGTTCCTTAATAAATGCAGCTGCTTCAAAACTGACCCAGATATTAATGTGTGAAAATGTTCGGGCATAGTATTTCTGTGGGTATATCTTGGAAATTGGAAAATCTATTATCTAGTATTTTTCATGCTTTCATTATTTATAAGAATGTTTATCAAGCACAATTTTGTGTGAGTCCCAGTGCCAGACACTGTGGGGGATAAAAAGATATATATATATAAGACAAGACATAGTCTTTGACTTCATTGACCTTGTGATCTAATAGGGAGACTGCCCCACACTGTGAGATTCACCAAAATTACTAGCAGTATGTAAGTCCTATCTCTGGCCAATGGATGAACCTTGGGGGGAGGGTCTGAGGACTGGCCCTGAAAGAGGGCTTTCTGTCCCTTTTTCTCTCTCTCAAACTGAGCAGCTCAATGGAGAAAGCCTCAGCCATTTTCAGTTTGCAGCACTCTTACCCAGACAAGGGAGGAGACAGCAGAGTCAGAGAAACAACCTATTTAAATGCAGATGATAACTCCCTAGGGGTGTATCTTCCATAAGAGGAAGGAGATGGTACCCAGCTCTACTACTGACCTTCCATTCAGAACCAGACCCCAGAGCCTGGGGGAAAACAACCAAAACAGAAACTAAGGGGGCCACACCTCCTTACACCAGTCAGGAGCTACTGGCTGACAGGCACCACCTGGTGGGCAGGTTAGGAAAAGCATGGCAGCTAGAGGCCTCACAACATGTGTCAATCTTCTAAGACACACCCTCAGGGAAACCTGATACTGAAGATCTCCCCCTTCTGAGACCTGAGCCCGTTCTGGTCTGGGAAAACCTGATTGGGATAACCAAGGAAACCAGATGCCTAGACAAGAGAAAATTACAACTACACTAAGAAAAACAAAGATATGGCCCATTCAAAGGAACAAACTTACACTTCAACTGAGATACATGAATTGAAACAACTAATGCTTAATCAATTCAAAAAGTTTAGGGAAGATATGGGAAAAGAGATGAATGGTATAATGAAAACAATGGGTGAACATAAGGTAGAAATCAAAAGTTTGAAAAATCAACCAGCAGAATCTATGGAAATGAAAGGCACAACACGAGATGAAAGTCGCAATGGAGACATGCAACAGCAGATCTCAAGAGGCAGAAGAAAACACTCAGGAAATGGAGAACAAGACATCTGAAATCCTATACACAGAAGAACAGATAGGGAAAAGAATGGAAAATATGAGCAACGTCTCAGGGAATTGAATGACAATGTGAAATGCATGAATGTACTGGCCATGGATGTCCCAGAAGGAGAAGAGAAGGGAAAAGGGGAAGAAGCAATAATAGAGGAAATAATCAATGAAAATTTCCCATCTCTTATGAAAGACGTAAAATAGATCCAAGAAGCGCAGTGTACCACAAACAAAATAGATATTAATAGGCCTACACCAAGACACTTAATAACCAGATTATCAAGCATGAAAGATGAAGAGAGACTCCTGAAAGCAGCAAGAGAAAAGAGATCCATCACATACAAAGTTTGATAAGTCTATGTGCAGATTTTTTCAGTAGAAACCATAGAGGCAAGAAGGAAGGGGTGTGATGTATTTAAGATACCAAAAGAGTAAAGTTGCCAACCAAGAATCCTATATCCAGCAAAACTCTCCTTCAAATATGAGGCGGAGTTTAAAATATTCTCTGACAAATAGACAATGAGAGAGCTTGTGAACAAGATACCTGCTCTACAGGAAATACTAAAGAGAGCACCACAGACAGATAGGAAAAGACAGGAGTGAGAGTTTGGAACACAATCTTGGGTGGTGGTAGCACAACAATGTAAGTACACTGAACAAAGATGACTGTGAGTATGGTTGAAAGAGGAAGGTTAGGAGCATGTGGGACTCCAGAAGGAAAGAGGAAAGATAAAGTCTGGGACTGTATAACTCAGTGAAACCTAGAGTGCTCAACAATTGTGATAAAATGTACAAATATGTTTTTACATGAGGAAGAACAAATGAATGTCAACCCTGTAACATGTTAAAAATAGGGTGGTATTGGGGGAAAAATACAATCAACTAGAGACCGTAGTTCACATAAACATTGTATTATGCTTCCTTTAGTGTAACAAAGGCAATATACCAAAGCTAAATGCATATAAGAGGGGGACAAAAGGTAGGAGTATGAGACTCTTGGCATTGGTGATGTTGTCTGACTCTTTATTCTACTTTAGTTTAATTCTATCTTTCCTTTTGTTGCTTCCTAGCTGTCTTTTTTTTCTTTTTTTCTTTCTTTTTCCTTTTCCTTTGTCTCTCTACCTTCTTTGACTCTTCCTCCTTCTTTGTGGAAGAAATGGAGATGTCCTTATATAGATAGCGGTGAAGGTGATCAATACCTAAATACAGGACTATACAGGGAACCAATGATTGTCTACTTAGGAAGGAATGTATGGGGTGTAAACAAAACTGTCTTAAAAAAAAAAACCGGTTGATGAAGAAACCTTGAGGACACTATATTGAGTGAAATAAATCAGACACATAAGGACAAATATTGCAGGGTCTCACTGATATGAACTAATTATAATATGTAAACTCATAGACATGAAATATAAGTTACCAGGACATAGAACAAGGCTAAAGAATGGGGTGTGGTTGCTTATTATGAGCAGAATGTTCAACTAGGTTGAACTTAAGTGTTTGGAAATAGACAGAGGTGACAGTACCACATTATTGTGAGAATAACTAACAGTGCTGAATGGTGTGTGAAGGTGGTGGGAAGGGGAAGCTTAGAGACACGTATGTCACCAGAAGAAAAGTTGGAGGTTAAAAGATGGGAATGTATAAAACAGTGAATCTTGTGGTGGACAATATCCACGATTAACTCTACAAATACTCTCTCATGAACTAGAGCAAATGTATAACAGTATAACCGGAAGTTAATAATAGAGGGGTACATAGGGAAAAAAAAAATACCTATTGCAAACTATATACTACAGTTAGTAGTATTTTAACATTCTTTCATCAACGGTAACAAATGTACTATACCAATACTATGAGTCAATAGTGGAGGGGTCGTGGTTAGAGGTATAGGAGGATTTGAGTTTCCTTTTTTTTTTTTTTTTTTTTTTTGGTCTTTATTGCTTTTCTGGAGTAAAGAAAATGTTCTAAAAATTGAAAAAAAAATTGTGATGATGGATGCAAAGCTGTGTGACGGTACCATGAGCAATTGATAGTGCACTTTGGATCTTTGGATAATTGTATGGTATGTAAATAATCTCAATAAAGTTAAATTAAAAAAATATATTAGCCATAGTGTGAAGGTCTATTTCTGAACTCTCAATTTGATTCCATTGGTCAATATATCTATCCTTGTACAAATACCATGCTGTTTTGACCACCATAGCTTTGTAATTTGCTTTATTATTTTTTTTTAATTTTATTTTGAAATAAATTCACACTTACAGGAACAGTTGCAAAAACAATACAAACCCCATACACAGAACTCCAGCATACCCCAACCCCTCTCCCCCGATACCCCAATCCACCCACTTTAACATCCTGTCACACCATTTCTTTCTTTCCCTCTCTCCCTCCCTCCCTATCATCCATCATCTATTGCTCTGTCTTCTGAACATATGAGAGCAAGCTGCACACATCCTTGAACAAACAATATAATTCATATATGCATTTCCCATGAACAAAAACATTCTTTTATGAAATCCCATTAAGCGCAGCTAAGAAGTTCAAGAAATTCAATGTTGATGCAAAGCTTATGTTCTGTATTTCCTTTTTTTTTTTCTTATGTCCCAACTGTGTCCCTTTTAGCCTCCTCTCCTCCATCCTCGGATCCCAGCCAGGATCATCCTTGGCAGTTAATTGTTATTATCTATTTAGGCTTTTTTTTTTTCAGTTGTGGAAACATATATACAGCCTAAATCTTCCCATTCCAACCCCTCCCTAGCATTCCATTAGTGGGAGTAGTCACATTTAGAATGTTGCAATGCCATCCCCTTTCCACCATCCATTACCAGAAATTTCCCTTCACCCCAAACAGAAACCCTACACTCATTTCTTAACTCCCCATTGACCCTTCCCCCACTTCTTGTAACCCATAGTCTACTTTTCATCTCTGTGGTCATATTCTCTGATACTTTCTTTGTGTTTACCATGGGGCTTAAATTTAACATCTTAAATCTATAACAATCTTGTTTTTCTTTAATACCAACTTAACTTCAATAGGACACATAAACTATGTTCCTGTACTCCTCCATTCCCCCACCTTTATGTAGTTCTTGTCAAAAATTACATATTTTACATTGAGTCCAAAACCACTGATTTATCATTATAGTTTATGTATTTTAGATCCTGTAGGAAGTAAATAGTGGAGTTACAAATCAAAAATACCAATACAATATTGGTATTTGTATTTACCATGTGATCTTTACTGGAAATCTTTATTTCTTCATGTGGTTTCAGTCAATTGTCTAGTGTCCCTTCTTTTCAGCCTGCACAATTCCCTTTAGCATTTCTTATAGGACTGATCTGCTGGTGATGAAGTCCTCAGCTTTTGATTATCCGGGAATGTTTTCCTCTCCCCCTCATTTTTAACCTCCAGGTGTTTGTGAATTTTCTAAGTCTCTGATGGTTATTGACTTCAATTTTTATTTCATTATGGTCAGAGAATGTGCTTTGAATAAATTCAATTTTTTTAAATTTTTTGAGGCTTGTTTTATGTCCCAGCATATGGTCTATTCTGGAGAAAGATTCATGATCACTAGAGAAGAATGTGTGTCCTGGTGATTTGGGATGTAATGTTCTATATATGTCTGTTAAATTTCTCTCTCTCTCTCTCTCTCTCTCTCTCTCTCTCTCTCTCTCTCTCTCTCTCTCTCTCTCTCTCTCTCTCTCTCTCTCTCTCCTTTCTTTGTTTCCCTGTTAGTAGGGCTCCCTTTAGTATCTGAAGTAGGGCAGGTCTTTTATTAGCAAAATCTCTCAGCATTTGTTTTTCTGTGAAAAATTTAAGCTCTCCCTCAAATTTGAAGGAGAGTTTTGCTGGATAAAGTATTCTTGGTTGGAAATTTTTCTCTCTCAGAATTTTAAATCTGTCATGCCACTGCCTTCTCACCTCCATGGTGGCCGCTGAGTAGTCACTACTTAGTCTTATGTTGTTTCCTTTGTATGTGGTAAATTGCTTTTCTCTTGCTGCTTTCAGAACTTGCTCCTTCTCTTCAGTATTTGACAGTCTGATCAGAGTATGTCTTGGAGTGGGTTTATTTGGATTTATTCTGTTTGGAGTTTGCTGGACATTTATGCTTTGTGTATTTATATTGTGTAGAAGGTTTGGAAATTTTTCCCCAACCATTTCTTTGAATACTCTTTCTAGACCTTTACCCTTCTCTTCCCCTTCTGGGACACCAATGAGTCTTAAATTTGGATTTTTTATTTTATCTATCATATCCCTGAGATCCATTTTGATATTTTTTCGTTTTTCTCCATTCTTTCTTTTGTTCTTTCATTTTCCATTCTGTGGTCCTCAAGGACACTGAGTCATTGTTCAGCTTCCTCTAGTCTTGTACTATGAGTATCCAGAATTTTTTTAATTTGCTCAACAGTTTCTTTTATTTCCATAAGATCTTCTATTTTTTAAATTTACTCTTGCAAGTTCTTCTTTATGCTCTTCTAGGGTCTTCTTTATGTCCTTTATATCCTGTGCCATGCTCTCATTGTTTGTCTTCAGCTTTTTGATTAATTGCTCCAAGTACTGTGTCTCCTCTGATCTTTTGATTTGGGTGTTTGGGTTTGGGTTCTCCGTATCATCTGGTTTTATCATATGCTTTAAAATTTTCTGTTGTTTTTGGCCTCCTGGCATTTGCTTTACTTAATAGGGTTCTTTCAGAATATGAAAAATACCAATCTCTAATTTGTCAGATCTACAGCTTGGTGGCATACACTTTCTCTAACTAACCAGCAGATGGCTTCCACAAGTCACCTATTCCTCTCAAGTCAGTTCTCCCCAACTTTGTCTCTGTGGTGTGTGTGGGTCTGATTCTTGTGGGGTTCAGTTGGTGTACCAAGTTTGGATGTGTTGTTGGTGCTGTCTGCCCTGAATGAGGGGCATGTGTCTGAATGGTTAGGGAGGCAAGGCAGCTTTAATCATCAAACCTCCCAGGTGTTCCTGGAGATTTAAGGCTGTTGCAAGAGTCTAAGCCTTCATTTCAGTCTTGCCACAGATTATCTCTGCCGCTGACCCAGAAGTCCTTGGTATTGGCGTAGGGTCCCTGGGATTTCTGAGTGGGTCCCCCTTCTCAGCCATGCTCTTCCAGGACCTCTGCTGAGGGAAGGCTGTACCACGTCAAAAGTGTGCACCGGCCCTCCAGGGAAGCCCTGGGCCCCCAGGCCGTGCAAGGTCATTCCCAGCTAGCTGTAAAGATGGCTGAATGGCATGTTAATTTCCACCTTTTCGCACAGCTTCACCTTCCCAGCTCCGGGACAATTAGCTGTGTGTGCACTAAGGGCCACTGTTTACAGCTGATATTGTGGCATGTGCGCGGTGCAGTAGGAAACACTCCCCAGCACACTGGGACCCTTGGCATGGCTCTGGGCTGTTGCTCCAGCCCCAGGCAGGAGTGTCCCCAGCTCGCTGGGAAGATGGCTGCAAGGGACGTTGTTTCTTTCTCCTTTTGGCTCCCCTCCTGGCTCCAAGACAATTAGCAGCAGGTTTGGGATTTTCTTCCATGCTAGATATTGAAGTGTTGGCACAGCCCATTCCTGCTGCGCTTCACTGTGTGGTTCTCACTGCCATATCTGCAGCTGCTCCCGGGTTTTTTGTTTGTTTTTTTTTTTTTAAAAAAAAGAACTAGTCCATCTCCAAATGCCAACCCACAGTTTCCTCACACTGCAGCGCAGCCACTGGACTTTCAGCTGGCTCACTCACTCGTTTCAGAACACAGACTCCCAGCTTCGCCAAATGCATGATCCCTGTGGATTTGGCAGACCTTGTCCAGCTGGTGCATCACTGGAACTGGTCACTTTCTGGCTTTTATCTAGTATTTTTCACAGAGGTGTTTTTTGGCCCTGTCTCACCTAGCTGCCATCTTAGGTTCTCCTGAAATTTGCTTTAAAGTCAGGGTGTGTGAGTCCTCCAATTTCATTCTTTTTCAAGATGTTTTTGGTTATTCAGAGTCCCTTACCCTTCCAAATAACTTTGACAATTGGCTTTCCTGTTTCTGTGAGTGGGCTGTTGGAATTTTTATTGGGACTAACCCTAACCCTAACCCTAACCCTAACCCTAACTAGTCTCTTTACTAGTAATATTACTAGTAAATTTCAATTTACATTGAATCTGTAAATCAATTTGGGTAGGGTTGACATCTTAATGATGCTTAGTTTTCCAATTTATGAACATAGAAAATCCTTCCATTTGTTTTCATCTTCTTTGATTTCTTTTAGTAATGTTTTGTAGTTTTCAGTGTACAGGTCCTTTACATGCTTGGTTAAGTTTATTCCTAGATATTTTATTCTTTTAGTTGCTATTTGTTAATGGAATTTTTTCCCCTTGATTTCCTCCTCAGTTTGTTCATTGCTAGTTTATGGAAACACTACTGATATTTGCAGGGTTGATCTTGTATCCTGCCACTTTACTGAATTTGTTTATTAGCTTTAGGGGCTTTGTTGTAGAATTTTCAGGATTTTCTACAAATAGGGAAAGTTTTACTTTTTCCTTTCCAATTTGGATATTATTTCTTTTATTATTATTAATATTTCTTTGTCTTGCCTAATTATGTTGGCAAGAACTTCCAGTAAAATGTTGAATAACAGTAGCGACAGTGGACATCCTAGTCTTGTTCCTAATCTTAGAGGGAAAGCTTTCAGTGTTTCACCATTAAGTAGGTAGACCTTTCATAATCCCTTTATCTTGCTGATGAAGTTGCCTTCTATTCCTCGTATTCTAAGTGTTTTTATCAAGCAAGGGTGCTGTATTTTGCTTTTCTGTGTTAATTAAGATGATCATATGGTTTATTTCCTTCATTCTGTTTATGTAGTGTATCACATTAATTGATTTTCTTATGTTGAACCAATCTTGCATACCAGGGATAAATCCCACTTCATTGTGGTATATACTTCTTTCAATATACTGTTGGATTTGGTTTGCTGGTATTTTGTTGAGGGCTATTGTATCTATATTCATTAGGTCTGTAGTTTTCTTTTTTGTGGTGTCTTTCTCTGACTTCGGTATGAAGGTGATGTTGTCCTCATAGGATGAGTTAGACAGTGTTCCCTCCTCTTCAGTTTTTTGGAAGAGTTTGAGCAGAGTTGGAGTTAAGTCTTCTTGAAATGTTTGGTAAAATTCCCCCGTGAAACCATCTGATCCTGGGCTTTTTTTGTTGTTGTTGAGAAGTGTTTGATGTCTGCTTCAGTCTCTTTACTAGTAATTGGTTTGTTGAGATCTTCTATTTCTTCTCGACTCACTATAAGTAGTTTGTGTGTTTCTAAGGAATTGTCCATTTCATCTAGGTTATCTAATTTATTTGCATACAGTTGTTTATAGTATCCACTTACAGTCCTTTTTATTTCGCAGGGTTTGTAGTAATGTCCCCCTTTTCACTTCTAATTTTCATTGTTTGTATCCTGTCTCTTTTTTTTCTTTCTCAGCCTAGAAAAAATTTGTCAGTTTTGTTGATCTTTTCAAAGAAACATTTGGTTTCATTGATTCTTTCTATAGTTTGTTGTTGTTGTTTTCTATTTCATGTATCTCTGCTATAATCTTTGTTATTTCCTTCCTTCTGCTCACTTTGGGTTTCATTTCCTCTTCTTTTTCCATTTCTTCCAGTTTTGAGATAAGGTCTCTGAATTGAAGTCTTTCCTCATTTTTTATGTAAGCATTTAGAACTATAAATTTCCCTCTGAGCACTGCCTTCACTGCATCTGATATGTTTTGGTATGGTGTATTTTCATTTTCTTTCACCTAATAATATTTCCTAATTTCACTTCTGATTTCTTCTTTGACTCATTGGTTGTTTAAGAGTGTGTTGTTTGATTTCCACATATTTGTGAATTTTCCTTTCTCTCTCTGTTATTGGTTTTTAGATTCATTCCATCATGGTCTGAAATATACACTGTATGTTTTCAATATTTTTGAATTTTTTGAGACTTATTTTGTGACCCAACAAGTGGTCCATCCTGGAAAATGATCTATGTGCCCTCAAGAAGAATGTGTATTCTGTTTTCATTGGGTGCAGTATTCTATACATGTCTGCTAGGTCTAGTTGGTTTAGTGTGCCATTCAAGTCCTGTACTTCCTTATTGGTCTTCTGACTGGATATTCTATCAATTATTGAGAGTAGTGTGTTAAAATTTTTGCTATTAATGTAGAGCCATCAATTTCTCCCTTCCCTGTCAGAATTTACTTCATATATTTTGGGGCTCTGCTGGTGGTTTGAAACTATGTACCCTAGAAACAGTCATTTTCTTTTAGTTCATTCCTGTGGGTACAGGCCTATTATGGGTGGAAAATTTTGGTTAGGTTATTTCAATTGAGATGTGACCCACCCCATTCAAGGTGGGTCTTAATCCTATTACTGGAGTCTTTTATGAGATTATAAAAGGCAGAAAAATCCTAGAAAGACATAGAAGAAAAAGTCCCTAGAAGAGATGAAAGAGGAAGCCACTGACGCCAGAAGATGAAAGCAACAAAACATGGGAGAAAAGGACTGACAGACACCAGCCATGTGCCGTCTTTTATGACAGAGGTGTCCCAGATGCCAGTGGCCTTTCTTCAGAAAAGTTATCATCTTGTTGCTGTCTTAATTTGGACATTTTCATGGCCTTAGAACTGTAAATTTGTAAGCTAATAGTTCCGTATTGTAAAAGCCAACCCACTTATTGTATATTGCATTCCAACACCTTTAGCAAACCAAAAGAGTGCATATATATTTATAATTGTTGCATCTTCCTGTTGAATTGTTCTCTTTTTCAGTATGTAATTACCATCTTTGTCTCTCAAAACTATTTTTGACTTAAAGTCTATTTTATCTGACAGTAGGATAGCCACTCAAGCTCTCTTTTGTTTTCTACTTAGTATAAATTTCTTTTCCCATCCTTTCACCTGCAACCTACTTGTATCTTTGACTTTGAGGTGAGTCTCTTGCAGACACCATGTAGTTGGGTCACACTTTTTTAATCCATTCTGCCAATCTCTGCCTTTTTACTGGAGAGTTTAATCCATTTACATTTAAAGTCACTACTGATAATACCAGGCTTTATTCTGCCATTTTGCTATTTAGTGTTTGTAAGTCTTCCACTTTTTTTGTCCCTCACTTCTGTTAAAACCTACTTTTATATTTATTTGCTTATTTGCTTTCTTATGTTGTGCCATATTGAGTGACTTCTCATTTATATCTGGATATATTTTTCATCTGTTTTCCTTGTGTTTACCATAGAGCTAAAATTAACATCCTAAATACATAACAATATTCAGTTTGATACCAAATTAACTTCAATGGCAGCACATATATTTTCCCTGTACCTCTCTATCCCACCACCATTTTTCTGTACTTGTTACCACTTATATCTTTGTACATTGTATGTCCAAAAACCTAGATTTGTCATTACTTTTTATGTATTTGCATTTTAGCACCTGTAGGAAGAACAAAGTAGATTTACATAACAGACAATACAATGCGATATTACTGGCATTTATAATTACCCAAATGGTTACCTTTACCTCAAATCTTTATTTGTTTATACTGCTTTGAACCACTGTCTAGTGTCCTTTCCTTTCAGTCTGAAGAATTCACTTATACATTGCTTGTAAGGGAGGTCTAGTGGTGATTTACTCCCCCAACTTTTATCTGAGAATGTCTTAATCTCTCCCTCATTTTTGAAAGAGAGTCTCGATGGATATAAAATTATTTACTGGCCATTGTTTTCTTTCAGCACTTCCTTCTTGCCTCCATGGTTTCTGATGAGAAATTGATACTCAAACTTATTGGAATTCTCTTGCATGTAACAAATTGGAATTCTCTTGCAGCTTTCAGAACTCTCTCCTTTTCTTTTGCATTTGATTGTAGTAATCAATACATGACAGGATGTATTTTTCTTCATGTTTTTCCTGTTTGGATGTGCATATTCATGTCTTTGGCTAGGTTTAGGAAGTTCCCTTCATTATTTCTTTGACTATTCCTTCTGCCCTTTTCTCTCTTTCTTCTTCTGGGACTCCCATAACACATATATTGGCATGCTTGATGGTGTCACATACCTGTCTTAGGCTATTTTTGCTTTTAATATTTCTTTTTTCTTACTCCCACCAGCTCCATTCTGCTCTTGAAACCCTCATGGGTGTTTTTCATTTCAGTTAATATGGTCTTCAACTCCAGTAGTTCTGTTTGATTCCTTTTTAAAATTCCTATCTCTTTATTTAGATTTCCATATTACTCATTCATTGTTTTCTTGATATCCTGTAGTCCTTCTCTGTATTTTATCTCCTTAAGCATTTTTAAGATCATTTTTTACAGGCTTTGATCAGTATGTCCACATTCTCACCTTCTTTGTTGATATTTTCTGTATTTTTATTCTCTTCCTTTGGATGGGCCATCATTTTCTGTTTCTTTTTTTTGTCTTGTACTCTTTTGTTGCACACTGTATATCTTAATATTTTAAAATAGTAACTCTGGGATTTACTCTCTGAGACACCTGTTTCCTGGTTTTGAAACCAGCTGGAGATAAGACAGAGATTTTCTTGAGCTTCAGGAAGGTCTGCCCAAGGTGAATGCACTGTGCAGTTTTCCCTGTCTTACTGGGTCTCTATCTTGTCCTGGCCTGTACTTATTAGTTATTTTTTATTTCCCCTGTTTACAGGAGTTTGATTGTCCCCTATGTTTCCCGGGGGACAAACCTCCCTCTCCCTTGTCCCAGACTATCTGCCTCTATCATTTTTTACACTCCTTTGGTTGTCTCACACTGCTTTTCCTGGAGGGAAAATTCTGGGAGGAGAGTCACCTCAGTGAGGACTCTCCAAGTCAATCTTTCCCTGTGAAAATACTGCCAGAGATCCCTGAAGGGGGTGCAAACCATCTCCAAAGTTTCCTGTGGAGAGTTTCAGGAAGGGTGCCCAAAGCTTCTCTGATGGCTTCCCAAAACTGAGCTTTTCTGGTCTGCCCAGCAAATGAAGCCCTTCAGCTAACTTTGCCCCACAGCCCTGGCAAAGCACTGTGCCTTTAAATCTCTACCATCTCTGCCTCTCTCTGGGGAGGGTTGAAACAATAGCTGCCCTCAGAGCCAGAAATCAGCTATCCAAATTCACTAATCAAAAGCCATGATCAGCAATCAGAACGTGCCCACTCTTATTCTTGGGGAAGAGTGTTTTTACATCCCTTTCTGTCAGCCATAGCTAGCCAGGGAATGGTCTCCACAGTGGCCTGACATGAAGATAGGAGGGATGCCAGTAGCCACCACGTGGAGAGCAATTTATAGTTCTTTACCTTAATTTATCAACCTCTTGCTCCTGCTTTTCCCTAGATGCTGTACAGTGTTCTTTTGGCCTCTGGAGTTTCAGTATAGTTGTTTCAGACAGTTCCTGCCTGTTTAATCGTAGTTTTGATGGAAGGACTGAGTCCTGGAGGTCCCTACTCTGCCATCTTCCCCAGAAGTAGCGGTGCAGTTTTTAAGATTGCACTTTTTAGGCAATTGTTTCACCTCCAAAAGACAGCTTTCTTTCCTCTTTTCCTTCTCCAAGAATATTGATCTGTTCTGTTTTAAACAAATCATCTCCGATTTGTTTCAATTCTCTTCCTCAATCAGTGCCCTATTTTCCTTATACTTTTCAGTTCTGGGACCCATCCTATCTTACAGCAGTCCAGTCTAACCCCCCCCCCCTTTTATTTTTTTAATCTTTTTTCTGTTAGGCTTTTCTGCCTCCAGTTTCTTCCCTATTAGAGTTTCCTGCCTTGGGGAGACAGAGCCAATCCAGAAAAATGAGTCACTTCAGAAAAGTCTGTTTTGCCTTTAGGTATCCAACCTACTGAAACAGCATTGAGTAAGGCACAGTAGTTCTTACCACCTTTCTTTGGCAGTCTTCCACCCCCCCCCCACGCCAGTCCATTTGTATATAGCACTCTGTAATGGCTTGTGTTCTGCCCTGGGTCACTGTAGACTTAGATTCCTCTGCCTGGATATGCATGAAGTTCTAGCTCACTGCTGTGAGTCTACTGGTTCAGTCTACAGTAGGAGGGAGCTGGGCCATGCTGCCTCATGTGTGACTCCCAAGCTGGTGGGACCCAGTGAAGAGGAGGGAAAAGGGGACCAACTGGCATCCAGGATGGAATTCTCCTTCCTGAGATTTTTGTTTCTTCAGTTCAGCATTTGTGGAGTCCTTCTCTAGTCTCTACCACCTTCTTTAGTTCTAAGCAAGTGGAGTTTGTCTTTTTTATTTGCTAAATCTCTGGGAGGCTTTTTCAGGGGATGTCTTGCATCACCATGTTGATGAGGTTACCTAATGTATGCATTTTACAGGAACTCTGTACTCAGCAAAGCAAAGTAACTCCCTGATGCTGTACATCTAACTAGTGAACAGTCATGTCATATTCAAACCCAGGCTGTATAACTCCAAAGTTTATGCTCTCATTCACTAACCTATGCTATCATTCTCTGGTCTTTTACAATATTTGTTGTCAAAAGTAAGCAGCTACAGAAAGGGAGCGTGGGCTTAAGTTGCAACAATATCCCCTAGGTCCTTGGAGTGGCGGCAGGGATTACATGGACATAAGAGGCTCTTTACATTTCCTTCTCACCCTTCACCATCCCTCAAGGACTCTCCCTCCTGAAAAATCAAGATGGTGCATGGGTGACCTGCAGCAGAGTAACCAGAGATCTGAATTCCCTTTCTTGCCAGTTTCTTTAGATTTGCAGTTCAGTGTCCATGGATCCAACTAGGGGGAATGAAAATGGCCATGACAATCATCTGCCTTCCCAACAAGTTCTCTGAGGGGGTTGGTGTAATCTTGTGAGAATAAGCATTGATAAAGCACATTCATAACCAGCTTCCCACTTCCCGAAGAGAACGATGATGCAGGAAAAAGGAGGCAGCAGCAGGGGACCTAGTATGGACAATCCTGGGTTTCTAAAGCCAATTCAGTGATCTTAGGAGAGTTTCTTCACTCACCTGTACAATGGTGATAATAGTTATAATTAATTCAACCACTGTTGGGGGGATTAAATGAGATGATGCAAATAGAGTGCTGAGTACAGTGCCTGACTCATAGTAATTATGTCATAAATAGTGGTGCCCCATTTGTAATCAGACCTGAGCTGATATCATCCAGTTTCAACCTAGAAAGTTATAGGAGCCTTCCTTTCATGTCCACCACACTTGTTTAGGACCCCACTCTCCAATCTTGGGGTGTCCTGCTAGTGCGTGAATATTTTTCACAAAAAGTAGATTGGATGGAGTGGTGCAAACCATAGAAGAGCATCCTTTCTTCTAGACATTTGGCAGACTAGTGGATGGAAAAGTCTTGTCCTTCAGGAGCTCATGGTCACTAGACCTTGCCCTCTCCTATCTGAGTGATTCTCCCCTTTCCCTTTATCAGCACCAGGCATGTTTTATCTAGCCTGCAAGTGGGAAAATTAACCCCACAAGTACATATCTTTTCTTCCTGTCTTCACTTAGATTTCCAGCTTTTGAATTTAGTAGCTACCTGTCCAGGACTTTTCCTATATAAAAGGCCCTGGAATCACACCTTAGAAACTTGTAATGGAATGACTGCCACCTATTATAATTGGTTTTCTTTCAACATGTTATATCTTTATTCATATTTTTGTAGCTAGTCAAGCTCTTGTAAAGTTGCTTTTGTTGTTCCTCAAGTCACAAACTTGGGCTCCTCTGAATTGTAAATACAACAAGTAGCAGGTTTCCAGTTCAAGATGTCAGACAGCATATGTGACCTGCCCATCCTCCTGAGGTTCCATTTAAATGACAGAAATAGTTTTAAAATAATGAATTGACACCATTGGAAACTCATTGGAAACTAGGAAAAGGCCCTCAGAGGAAACTGGAAGATAGAAAGAAAAGAGATTAGGTTGGTTAAAAGTGCCCAGGTTTCCTGAAGAAGCTTCAAACCCTGAGTCAACATGGATACACTCTACTTCTGTTTTTCAATTGGGTTGTTTGTTTCCTTGTTGTTGTGTTTTAGGAGTTCTTTATATATTATGGAACAAGTCCTTTATCAGTATGTTTTTTTTGCAAATATTTACTGCTAATCTGTGACTTGTCTTTTCATTCTCTTGAGTTTCTTTCTCAGTGCAGAAGTTTTTAGTTTTAATGAAGTCTGAGACACCATTTTTTTCTTTCATGGAACATGCTTCTGGTGCTGCATCTAAACACTGATCACCAAACCCAAGGTCTCATAGATTTCCTCCTATGTTTCTGGCCAGAAGTTTCATAGTATTACATTTTATATTTAGGTCTGGGGTCCACTTTGAGTAATTTTTATGAAATCTATTTCTATTTTAAAAAGAAAAAAGTAAAAGGAGAAGGCGCAACAGGGAATTTCTGTCCTACAAGCCTAATGAGAACATTGGAGCATAAATCTTTAAGACTTATGAAGCACTTTATATTTCTTAAGCACTTTGCTAAAATTAATCATCCAATTAATCTCCAAGGATGATAACCAAATGATTTCCTTTAAAATTATCATTATTTATTAATCGGTTAGAAAGGTGATGAGGAGATTTTGTATAAGTTTTAACGGGAAATTGGAGTTACTGAAGAACCAAATTCCAACCTCTTCAAAGTCTCTCAACTAAAAAGCAACAGAACCCAAACTCAGTGTGGCAAATGGGACTCACAGAGGTGGAAAGCTGGAGTTGGAGGTGGAGCTGTCCATCTCACCATGTGATAATTGCAAAGTAACTGAGAGTTTCCATCTCTCAGCGGTTAATCATAACTTTAGAATTCTGCCACTGCTTATCTTCAGTGGTGACAAGATGCTAAAGTCTTGATAGAAATGAACATTATTTATTCTGGAAATGTTGACTAAAATGAATATTAATTTGAAGCAAGTTGTATTTAAACAATAACACTTTAAAATCTTGGATCCTTTAACTGCTGTTATTACAGAACTGACGCTGCAATTGATAAGATATCTCAAAGGACTAAATATGTTGTGGTTGAGAACTTAGGGTCTGGAGCCATATTGCGGAATTTGAGTCTCAGCCTCTTCGATTACTACCTGGGTGACTTTGGGCAAGTTTACTTGCCCCAATTTCCTTTTCCATAAAATGGGCATAATAATTAGTACCCACCAGGGTCATTTTAAGGAATAAATGAGTCATTACATATAAAAGCAGTTAGCCTGGTTCCAAGTACATGGTAACTGCCCAATAAATTATCGTATCTACACAGCCCTTAAGGACTTGGGAATTTCACATTATAAAAAGAGGACATGAATATGCCCCCATGTTTCTCTATCTTCACAGTCTTTGACCAGGGGGTGCTGACCAAGTGTCCAGCAGACTTGTTATGACTGCTTCAGTCCCTCTCCTCTTTCCCTGATCTCTCTCTGTCTTTCCTTGTTTCTCCTCTTTTCTGTTACTCTATCTCCCTGTTTCCCCCCTACTCCCTTTCTCTTCTCATCCCCATCTTCCTTTTCTTCCCACCAGCCAGCACGAGAGACCCTGCAATTGGCTGGGTCTGCTTGTGGGAGTGATTTTGTCTCATGAAGAATCAGAGAAAAACAACCTTCACCACAAAGGCCTCTGAATTCCTTGTCCTCGCTGAACTGGTTCTCTCTCTGTCTCTGCCCCACTCTCGTATGTCTCTGTCTTCTTGCCTCTCTGACTCTGCCTTTCATGAAGAATCTTATGTCTATTTCCATCTCTCTTCTTGTCTCTCTTTTTAAGTAGCTTTATTAAGATATAATTCACCACCATATAGTTAGCTCATTTAAAGTGGAAAATTCAGTTGTTTTTATTATAGTCACAGTTGTTTGCAACCACCACCATGATCATCTCTAGAATATTTTCACCACCTTAAGAAGAAACCCTGTATCCTTTCGCTATTGCCTCCCCTCCACCCCATCCTCCCTGCTCAGCCCTAAGCAACCACTAATCTACTTTCTGTCCCTATAGATTTTCCTATTCTGAACATTGAGATGAGTAGAATTATATAGTAGGTGGTCTTTTGTGACTGGCTTCTTACACTTAACATAATGTTTTCAAGGTTCATTCATTTTGTAGCATGTATCAAGACTTCATTCCTTTTTATGGCCAGATAATCCAATGTATAGATTCACTTTGTCTCTTTGTCTGTGTGTTTCTATTTCTCTCTTTATCTCTCTTACTGTCTTTTGCTATCATTGGGTGTGTGAGTGTATCCCCTCAGCTGAGGGGAAATGAGCTTCCTGGGCTCTTTGAAGATCTTCTGGTTGGGAAGGAGAAAGATCCTTTGTGCTTCCTCTTGCATTGGGATACAGTTGAGAGGGCTGTTTTCTCAACTAAAACAACCATCAATACACATGCAGCCAGTTCTGGGACTCCAGGGAGTCAGATGCCTCTTGATAGCTCCAGAAGCAACAGGGACATTAGGCAATATGGCTCTGAGCAGGTGTCCTTGCTGCACCCTTCATGTTTTGGCTTGCTAAAGCTGCTGGAGTGCAATATACCAGAAATGGGTTGGCTTTTAACAATGGGGATTTATTAAGTTACAAGTTACAATTCTAAGGCCATGCAACTGTCCAAATTAAGGCATCAACAAGAGGATACCTTCTCTAAAGAAAGGCTACTGGCATCGGGGTTCCTCTGTCAGATAGAAAAGCACATGGCTGGTGTCTGCTGGTCCTTTACTCTCCCAGGTTTCGTTGTTTTCAGCTTCTGATTCCAGGAGCTTTGTCTTTGAGTGTCTGTGGGTTCTCTCTTAGCATCTCTGAGGCATTTCTCTCTCTAAGCTCTCTCCAAATGTCTCTGCCTTTTATCCTCTCATAAAGGACTCCAGTAAAGGATTAAGACCCACCTTGAATGGGCTGGGTCACATCTCAATTGTAACAACCTAATCAAAAGATCTCACCCACAATAGGTCTGCACCCACAAGAATGAATTAAAAAAATGTTTCCTTTTCTGGGGTACATAACAGATCCAAACCAGCACAAACCATAAACTGTGAAGTTCTGAGCAGAGCATGCAAGTAGGACAGAGTTAATGATTCTAATCAACACAACTCACATGAAAGTTAGCTGGGCACATAATTCATGATACACATGATTATGATTGTGCTGTATGGCAAATAAACTAAATGTAAGGGGTTCATGTAAATGATTATAATTAGTATTACTTTTTCACAGCTAAGCCAAAATTTCATTTCTCCTTTCTACGTTGCTAATTTGCCAGCATCTATAATCAGTATCAGTGTTGACAATGTTCTATTTAATCATTGCATCCCATGAACATAGACAGATCCACATGGATGCAGACAACACACACACACACACACACACATACAAACATATCCCAAATTAAAAGACAGAGATCCTAGTCCCAACTCACTGAGATGAGGATTCCCTTGTCCTTGGCTTCACTCACTCCATGAGACACCACCCACACCCCCATTCCCATCCTTCCTAGGGGTTACCCAGGTCTTGAAGCAATTGAAACAATGCATTGCCTCTTTTGAGAAATGACTACTGGCTCACCAGGCTGACATCATCTTTGAGCTTCCTTCTAACTCTAAAATTCTATTTTTTTAAATTGTAACTAGGGAGCAAAAATAAAAATATGAGTATCAGTTACCTTCGTAATCATCACCATCATCATCATCATCACGAAAGAACTATCATTTGCTGGATGTAAATATATACCAGACTCAAAGGTGTGTTCTTTACATGCATATTTGCATTAAATTTTGAGATAAATATTATTCATCATTTACAAGTGATAAACCTGGGACTTATAGCAGTTAATTTGCCTGATGTCATGGAGCAAGTAAGTAGGGAGGCCAGGCTTCAAATTCCAGGGGGTTTGACTCTAACATCCATTGTTGTAATCATCTTGCTCTTCTAGCAAAATATAAATGATAGAGACACATATTTCATTTCCCCAAATCTTAATTTTTTTCACCAGTAATTAAGTTTATAGGGCAGCTCTGCCTTGTTTGTATAAAGAAGGGATTAATGGGCACCTGAAAGGCATTCAGCTGCTGTACTAGGGTTCTTCGAGAAATAGAGCCAAAAGGTTATATATATATACAGATTTATTGTAGGAATTGGCTGACATGACTGTTGGGGTTGGCAAGTCTGAATTCTGAAGGACAGGCTGCAAGTTGGAAAATTCCATGAAAGTGACATTGAATTTCCCAGGAGAAGCTGTCTGGGAAATCCAGTTCTGGCTTTAAGACCTCCAAATGACTGGATGAGGAGACATCCTTCATTGCTTTGTTGACTGTAGATGCAATCAACTGACTGTATGTGTAAATCCATCAATGAAATACCCTTGTAGTAACAGTCAGGCCAGTGGTTTCTTGAAGAAACAGCTGGATACCATAGCCTAGCCAAGTTGACACATGAAATTAACCATCACAGCCACCCAAAAGAGGAGAGAGAAAATTATAGAGACATGGCACATTGTCAGTGTTGGGATATTTATTAAAGCCAAACCTGCTTATCAACCCTGGTGCACAGAGTGACCATGTTGATCACTTAGAAAGTTCTAAAGATTTCAGAAGGTGAAATCCAGGTTCTGGGGCTGTGTCCAGCCTCTCAGCAGTTTGAGTCAGGGGCTGCTTCTGGAGGAAGTTTTCAACTCAACTCGGTTTGCTCTCCATGCTTATTAAGGTGAAAGATTTCTGGATAGCCCTCCTCTAAACAGCATCCCCTACAGGCAAAATGTAGCCATTCACCTTAAAGGAAGAGAAGGAGGATGTTACAGGTTGAATTGGGTTCCTCCCAAAAGACAATTGAAGTCCTAGACCCCAGTACCTGTGAATGTGATCTTATTTGGAAATAGGATCATTGAAAATGGAATTAATTAAAATGAGAGTACAGTGGGTCCTTAATCCAATATAACTGGCGTCCTTATCAGAAGGGGAGAAGACACATGAAAAACACCTGGGAGAAGACCATGTAAAGATGGCAGAGGCAGAAATTGCAGTGATGTATGTACAAGCCAAGAATGCACAGGATTGCTGGCAACCACCAGAAGCTAGGAAAAGCAAGGAAGAATTCTCCCTACAGGTTTCAGGTGGAGCATGGGCCTGCCAACACCTTGATTTCAAACTTCCAGCCTCCAGAACCATGAGACAATAAATTTCTGTTGTTCTAAGTCACCAAGTTTGTGACAATTTGTTAGGCAGCCCTAGGATACTAAGACAGAGGGATTCATAGATGCAAACTGGGAGAGGGGTGGGAACTGCCTACTCCCTGTGGTGCCTCCACTGGCCAAGTCTGTGCTACCTCTCTCCTTTTTGTGGCTCCTTCTCATGCCAGCATTTTTTAAAAGGCTTATGCTAATGGTGCTCTTGTTTTTTCCACAAAGGATATGATTAAAAGATACTAGTAACCAGTCCATAACTTGGGGAGAAGCCAGTCTGGGAGAATGAAATTAACATGCAGACAGATGAAAAGATAAGTCCTGGAGATAGATGAGAGAGAGAGAGAGAGAAACAGTGAGAGAAATCCAATTATTTCAATTTTCCATTCTGTTTCTCTAAAGCCAGCACAATATCTGTTCTTCCAAATTTTTGGTTTTATATAACCACTTGCATATGAACTAGTTGAAAATATAGGGTCAAAAATGTAGAATCACAGTAGTCCTCAGATTTGGCTCAATAAACATAAAATGTTATTTGTAACTTTATACTGAAATAAACTCAACTCTGGAGCTCTATGTCCAGGAATGAATGAGGGTAAACATTATCTTGTCCTTTCAAGTACCTCAGTCAACAAGGTTTCTTCTAGGTAGATACTTGGTCAGAAGCTCAGGGTTCTTTCCTCACCTTTTGCTAGTCCCAGTTCTGGGAATGATCTCAGTTGCTAGGAAATCAAAGTGCTAAACAATAATTTTAAAAAAAAAAAAAAAAACAGCATAAATCCATAGCTCTCATTCAAATGTAAAATATGTGTCAAAGATTTTATTTCACTCATTATTTGATGAGGAAATCAGTAAGAAATAAGAACTGGTTCCAAGAAGAAAACAAAGCTAAAACACATATACCAGCAGTCAAGAATGCTGAAATGATTTTTCTGACAGATGCAAACCTGGCCTCTTCCATGGGATGGAAATTGATCCATTTTCATTGGACAAAATTAACTTCTATTTCTATGAACGGGAATCATTTGCATCACCATCAGCCTTCCATAAGTTAACTTCTATTTCTATAGATTTGCAAAGTAGTCAAGAACAATTAAACCCTGGAAGGTCCTCCATACCTCCACTGTCCAGATGAGTAACCAGGAGCCATATGTGGCTACTGAACACCTGAAGTGTGTCTAGGCTGAATTAATATGTTCTGTAAGTATGAAATACACATACTTAATTAAAAATATTTTAAATTGATAGGTTGAAATTATAATGGTTTCAGTGTATTGGATTAAGTGAAATTATTAAAATTAATTTGACCTGTTTCTTTTTAATTGTAATGTGCTACTAGAAAATATAAAACTATACACATGGCTTGCATTTGTGGCTCATGTTATATATCTATTGGATTGTACTGCTCTAAACAATGTTTAAAATTCCGTTGATAAGAAATTCCAAAATCTTTTACACATTGCAAAGTATTTCACATTTTTTTTCTGACTGGGAGTAGGGCTGGTGCTTTCCTTCATTTTACGCTCTGCTAAGGTTTAACTTACCTCTCTTCTAGTCCTTTCCATTGTGTCTTGGCATTTGTAGCTGATGCTTATGGTCTTACAACAACCCCTGGTTGTCAGGCCCATATTGGGAAATAAAACAATCCTGCCAACAAAGAGATTCCTTCATACCAATGTAGAAGAGAGAACACAATTTATTACTGGGTAAGCTTTAACAGCTTTGCATGCATATAAGGGAGCACGAGTTTCACACGAATGTGTACAGTAAAGTAGAGGAGAGGACAATTAAAACTTCTTTTATCTCCTCAAGAGTTAAAGGGGTTGCATGTCTTCTTGGTCTCCTATATATCATTTGAGACATCCTGAGGTAATTCTTTAGGTACATTTTTACATATTTAGAGGTGATTTGCCCTCAGCCTTAGGATACCTCTACACTACAAAGTCTGGAGGCTGGGAATGTTTACTATGTTAAAGATTAGAGTAAGGACTCAGATTCACTGTGTCTCGAAGGAAACACACTAAGAAAAGAGAGAAAGGAGAAATGGTCTCTTTGCCCTCTATAAATGGAGAAAACCATTTTTAGATATTCTTATGTCAGTGTCTTTCTTATCCCAAATACAAGTCCTCTCAGCACTTCTACTCCTCTACACCCCTGGAACGTTTGGCAGCTCTCCCCACCCCATGCAAGGTGCGTGGAACTCTGTGAGACTGCTTGGCACTGTCGGCTTAGGCATAATCTTGAGCCATGGCTATACATAAGATGCCATGATGGACACAGAGCTTCCTTGTGAATAAACAGCCACAAAATTTCCCTTCTGCTCTTCAACATGTATCTGTAAGTTCACTTCATTTCTCTCTTTGGCACTCAATCCAAAATGGGGGGAGAAGGCTCTGGGCATTTCTCAGATACCTGTGCTGCCTAGGCTTTTGTTGCATTCCCATCTCTATCTTCAACCTAAATCTCTTCTCCTGTGCTAACTGAACTTTTATCTCTGTCTGGGTAAAAACATTTCTTTTACCCAAGAATCAAAATAATCCACATACTAAGTCAACTGGACAGGTAGACTTGCTGCCTTCCCCCCAAGTGGGACATGACTCCTAGGGTTGTAAAGTCTTCTGGACCAAAAGGGGGAAGAGAAATGAAACAAAATAACATTTCAGTGGCTGAGAGATTTCAAATGGAGTTGAGAGGATATTCTGGAGGTTATTCTTATGTGTTATATGGATATCCCTTTTAGTTTTTAGTGTATTAGAATAGCTAGAAGGAAATACCTGAAACGTTGAACTGCAATCCAGTATCCTTGATTCTTGAAGACAATTGTATAACTTGAAGACAATTGTATAACTATATAACTTACATGGTGTGACAGTGTGATTGTGAAAACCTTGTGGCTCACACCCCCTTTATTCAGTGTATTGTCAGATAAGTAGAAAAATAGGGACAAAAAGCAAATGAAAAATAGGGAGGGAGGAGACGTATGGGATGTTTTAGGTGTTCGTTTTTACTTTTATTTTTATTCTTATTTTTATTTTCATTTTTTGGAGTAATGAAAATGCTCAAAAATTGACTGTGATGAATGTACAACTATATTATGATACTGTGAACAAATGTACATTTTGGATGATTGTATGGTATGTGAATATATTTCAATAAAATTGTATTAAAAAGTAATCCACCTAGCTTACTCTCTATATTAATACCATTTTTTTCCCTCTGACTTCATCAACTTCATTTTACTATTTCAGGAGACTCCTGCCCAAAAAGACAAAAACCACAAATAACTGTATTGTTCATTTCAGGGACTTTCTGAAAGACCCATCAGTTCTTCAATAGACATATGAAATGACAATTTATACCCAAGACTCTTTGAAAACCTTACCTCAAAATCCTTGCTTTACTGTGTTCACCAATCCTAAATTATTACATCATGATCCTTGCTCAACTTTAATCAAACTGGTATCTGACAACAGGTAACAGGTGGTGTATTCTTTGCCAATTCCCAAGACACTGGCGTTTCAAAGAAAGAAAGTTGATTGCTAAGTGTGAAGCAGGAGAGCAGATGGCCTATAGGGCCCAAAATCTCTCTCTCCAAACTGCAGTAATTCTGATAGTTTTATAGTATTAAAAGATGGGCAGGCCTCTCTCTCTCTCTCTCTCTCTAAGCCCACACAGCAGGTGAACTCACTGCCCTCCCTGCTGCGTGGGACCTGACTCCCAAGGAGATTTACCCTGGCAATGCAGAATATGACTCCCAGGTATGAGCCTGGATCTGGCATAGTAGGATTGAGAACATCTTCTTGACCAAAAGAGGAAGTGAAATGAAACAGAGCAAAGTTTCAGTGGCTGAGAGATTTCAAATGGAATAGAGAGGTCACTCTGGAGGGAATTCTTATGTGCTATACAGATATCCTTTTTTAGGCTTTAGTGTATTGTAATAGCTAGAAGGATAACCTGAAACTGTCGAACTGCAACCCAGGAGGCTTGATTCTTGAAAATGATTGCATAAGTATGTAACTTACATTGTGTGATTTTGTGATTATGAAAACCTTGTAGTTCACACGCCCTTTGTCCAGTGTATGGACAGATGAATAGAAAAATGGGGACAAAAACTAAATGAAAAATAGGGTAGGATGGGGGGGCGATGGAATGTTTTGGGTGTTCTTTTTTTATTTTTTGGAGTAAGAAAAATGTCCAAAAGTTGATTCTGGTGATGAATGCACAACTATATGATGGTATTGTGAATGGCTGATTGTACACTGTGGATGATTGTAGGGTATGCGAATGTATCTCAATAAAACTGTATTTAAAAAAAGAGATGGGCAGGTTTTAGGATAATGAGCACAATGGCCCCAGATGATAAAATTAGAGGTGATCTAATTATTGAGCATGTGCAAATTGGTTACATGCTTAGTCACAGAATGTGTGTAAGAAAATGGAGGCTTTAATATGATGATAGTCATAATTTTTAGTATTATAATGAGGTATAGGTGATTTATAGGTTAGAGTCTAAACTACTGCACATGACAGGTGGGCCCATTTTGGTTAGATCCAGCTTTGGTTTTCAAGATAACTTTGGACTTGGGGTGGGTTAGTTCTGGGCTGGCTTAAGGCCCTTCATTAATAAATATTAGGGGCTATCTTTAGTGATCAAAAGACTTTAAAGCAAAAAAACTGGATAAGTGGGTACAAGTGAAGGTTAGTCACAAGGGCACAAGATAAAGGCTAAACTATCATTATCAGAGATCAAGGCAGCTGAATTACAGTTCAGAGATTTCAGTTATTTCCCTCTGTCTATTCTAATATACCAGAAAGTAAAAAGGAATATCTGTATAATGATTCACTAATTATAATTATCCCTTAAATCCTAACTTCTCAGTTACAAAACCCCTTTATTTATAGACCCACTTGAATTAGACTTCAAAACCTTAATGACTATCCCAACTTGGCCTTTCTTCCTCTGAGACTATTAAGGCTTTGTTGAAGTGATGTTCTCCTTACCACAGAAAGCAATAAATTCAGCTTTGTTTTATCAACAGGTTGTTTTGGTAATGTTTTGGGGAGCTGACAATAAATAGCCATGATTCAAACCATATGATTTGCTTTTTAGGCTTTGGCTCTTGAAAATTAAAGAGAAACTTTTGAAATGCAAAATAAGTCCTTTCTCTCAAGAAACTGGTGCTTTCAGTTAAAAACCAGGATTTCAAAACTGTTACCTCTGCTACAGATTTATAACAGTCTGCTTAAGAGATCAAAGCCAAGAATGTAATGTTCTGATCTTTTTGGTACCATCTCTAACCTGATGGTCCTCAGTGCTGCTTAAATTGAGGGAAAGGGTACTAAAATATCAATCCACAACAAAAGTTAAAGTCCACCTCTATCTTTAATTAAGTCCATTTGATTTGACTCTCTCTTGCTTGAGGGAGGTGGCAAGGAGATTGAAGAAAAGACGGAAATTTGTTATTACCTAGTACTACCTCATCAAGTGAAGGAGTTTCAAGAAGGAAGGAAACCAACATATTTTGTGCAAATGCTGCCATTTGTGTTTGGGATTGTGTTGACATTTATTGTGGCTCAGAGGAGATAAATTGCCCATGTTTACATAGCTAGTAAGTGGTGGTAGTGCAGGTTACTGTCTAAATACATGAGGACTTCACAGGAAATGATAGTGTATATTAAATTCTTCTGCTGATTAAAATGGATTTAACCCAGCTCTTGTATAATTTCAAAGACAATTTCCCTACATTTAGGAAATATGTTGAAATCAATTGTCTGGTGATGCAGGGGAGCAAGTCAGTCTTTGAGCCAAACAAATGCCACCAGTCTGGCTGCATGAAGCATGACTGTGAAGAGACTGTTTTTGTTTAGAGCTTTGGGGAGGTTTGTTCCTCCCCAAAAAGCTGCTGAAATTGCCCTTAAAAATGTGTCCTCCTTCCCTTTGGAGCTGGGTCTTAGTCTGGGGTTTGCAGTCTCAGGGCTTTCATTGAGAAAATTTAGGGGCTCCATGGACTCAGATGAAAAATTATTTATATCTTTATTTCATTAATCTTTTGCTGTAATTTAGTTTTCTCTTCAATTATGAATGTAGGCAATGCAGCTCAGTGTTTCGCTGGTGCCTATAACTTAGTCACCAACTGAATTTACATTTATTTTCCTGACACATTAGTTGTTCCAAATATCTTGAAAAAATTTTTATTCCTGATTATTTCAACCTGCCCCTGAACCTTATGGTTTAATGAGTTAATTAAAAACCCCACCTATTACTATATTGCAATTCAAAAATATACTTTAGTAACTGTATTTCAAAATAATTGGTTCCCTTTACAAGCTTATGTCACTTATTTTATGCATTAAAAAATATTCTTCTGAGAGGAGTCCAGAGGCTTCCCCAGGCTGCCAAAGGAGTTCATGGCATAAATATTTAAAAAGTTCAAAATTTCTTCAATTTAAAAGGTGTCTAAAGAACTGCACTTTCCTTGAACTTTCTGTAAAGTTTTACGAAGACCCTGCTCAGGGCAGTTTATTCTAGGACTAGGTTGTGACCACCTCCCCTGCTCCCACCATCAGCACTCAGAGGGGTGCCTGAGACTCACTTCAGCTCCTGGATTCTTGAAAGGCAAAGAACAGGGCCTTAAATCCTCAGTCCTGTTAAGTAACAGATTGGTCACTCCAATAAACATGACAATATAAACCACATGTTCTTAGACAATAAATCTGTTGTCCAGCCATCAGACATCACTTTCAGTTTTACTGGGAGAAAGACAGGATAAACACTGAAAGTGTAAGCTGTTTTATCTCTCAACAATCAAGAGGGATTTGCAGCTACAGGATGCCTGTCTGGTCAAGAGCTAGCTGGTTTTCCTTTTATTTGTGCTGTTTTTTTTTGCTCTAAAGTAAGACATCATGTGTTATCTTTATTCCTACTTCCACCCTCAAAGTTGGGGAAACTTACCACCATCATCTCATCAGATAAGAAACCCACCTTGGCTGGTGGATCCTTAGCTGATGTCCAGGCCCGAAGGTCAGCCTCCACACCAAGAGGTGGCTTCCTGCCTGATGTGGCAAGACAGATGCTAAGAGGCCTAACCAGGGACATGTCCTCACTGCCCTGATTTGCCCACCTTCTAGGGGCAAGTTCACATACCCCAACCATGAGCTCCTCCAGGAATGCAATGATTTCTGTGATATCAGTATCTCCAGGGCTTAAGAGTGTCTGGCACATAATATGATGTCTATGTTCATTGAATGAATGACTGAATGAATGGCTAAGTATCAAAGTATTCCTTCCCAATGACACATTTTGTATCCTTAAAGATTCCTAGGAATTTACTGTTGAAAAACTTAAGACTGTGAGGAAAAGAAATTGGACCAAAATTTCTAAAAGGGTTCTATGTAATTCATTCCTTGTTGATAAAAAAAAATCAAGATATCCCTCCACTGTAGTCTCAAGAAAAAGTGTATAAATTTAGTTTATTACCGATAGGACCTATTTATTAAGAAGCATGCATTTCTATGCACGTCCTCCATCCAAAGAGTCAATGCTGATTGTTCTTCTGAGTTGGAGTACTTGAATTACATTCCCCAATTCACAATTTGAAGTGATTTTTTAATGTACTTGGTTAAAGTATATAGAAACAAAGCTGCCCCAATATAATTTCTCAAGGAGGGGATTTATAATTTACTGGGCAAGGTAACAAATGGGCCAACTAGCATTGTAACTGTTACCAACCATTGTCTAATAAGTTGACTGGGAGTTATGAAGATTAGAATGAGGACTGGCATGTTTTAAGAGGAAAATTAGGTAATATGGAGTATTTCCTTGGCCTAGAAAAAAGCCAGGGTGGGACAATGACCCAACTGGAGGCAATGGCATGGAAGTGGAAAATACTGGAGCAGGAGACACCAAAAGAAAGATGAAGGACATGCAGAGTTGGTCCTAAAAATAGAGCTTTCAACATTGATATTGAATACATAGACCTTTCTATAAAGGTTTGCCAATTCAGTCTGTACAGTTTGACCATCTACACAGGATCTATAGACTGGCTTAAATAGAAATGTGAATTGAGAAAATGAATTTGAGAAACTGCCTACTAAATATGACACTATAAATTGCAAACCCAAAATAATCTTCTATTTCCACACAGTCCACCAACTCCATCTAAATTCCAGGGTGCCCCATTAATTTTAATTAGGACGGACGAGCCAGGCACATTGGTAAACCCTTCAGAAGCCCTTGGCCTCCCACCCTGAGATGCATGTACAGATGGAGATCATCTCAGAAACCAGGATGTCTGTAGAAGGAGGGAATAGGTTTACAGATTTCAAAATCAGACAAAGCCGAGTTCCTTCACATTCTCCCACTGCCGCTCCACAGGTCCCAGCAGCCACGGCGACAGGAGGAGCGGCCGTGGCCAGCAGCCCAGCTCCGCAATGGCTCTCGCAGCGCTGGTTCAGCGCCGCTAAGGGGCTCAAGAGGAAGCTCAGCTCGCCTTGAAAGGGAGGGGAGGGAACCCAAGAGAAGGTAGTCGCGGTTTCAGCTAAACCTGCTCCTGCGAAAGTGGAAAGGTAGCCAAAGAAGGAAGCAGGGAAGGATCTTCAATTAAAACATTGCAATCAAAAGGGAAGAGGGGAGCAAAGCGAAAACAGGGCATAGTTGTAAGAAAGGAATAAGTTTAGTTTTCACATAGAGACAGCATGGAATAAGGGAAATGGAGGCAAAATCAGTTTAAACAAGCCCCAGACAAAGAGAAGAGAGAAACTGCCTGCTCCTTATATGGAAAAGTAACCATAGTTACTGGAATGTAAAGAGATATGAGGTAAAATCAGAGGCGGGAACTCACAGCAAGAAAAAAAAAAAAAAAAAAAATTGGGGGGGGATAGGCTGATCAGTTCAAAATTTCAGTAATGAGCTAGTTGGCTCTCTGGGATTGGCTGATCAGTTCAAAATCTCAATAATGAGCTAGTTGGCTCTCTGGGATTGGCTGTATAAATTAAAATCTCAAAAGATGAATTAGTTAGTGTTCTCGGATAGGCTGTAACCTCTGTAGTACCCAGTCAATGGGGAAACAGGGGAGGGACTTGCAAATTAGGAGTAGGAGATTTAAAGATCGCCATTCTCTTCCTCTGGTGTACCAGCCTTCCATGTGTTTGGCTGGATGCCCTATCTTGCAAGATCGTAAATAAATTCTTTTCTCCTCCAGAACCGAGTGAGCGTTTATTCCCTTATAGGTACCGCTTTATTTCCGACAATAGTGGCTAACCAAGAAGCCAAAGAAGATTTACCTTGCAGAAAATGGAGACGCTAAAAATGAGAGGAGTCAAGCCTCTGATGAAGCAGGAGAGAAAGAAGCCAAGCCATATAGTATGCCTTGCCAGTTGTCCCTGAACCTCCCTTCTTGTACAATCTAGAGGAATAATTTTATCAACTATTTCGTCAAGGCAAGTTTTTTAGTAGCTCTAGAAACATTTTAAGAAAGAGATTGGAATTCCGTCTCATCCCATTTGTTTTTAAGTGTAAATGAGGGGAAATCATTTGCTAGTTGTTTATTTTTTGTTACAACCAGGACATAGCTGGATATTGATTATGAGAGGCTTTTTTGTCTCGGATGTCAACTTAACATTCTCTAGGGTAGGGGCGTGGGCAGTTTTTATATTCTATAATACAATGCATACTAAATGGTGTTTTGGAGTCACAGTCATGCATTTAATATGTATTAAAATTACTTTTATTCCCATTTTTTAGTAGAATTGTTTCTTTTATTTTTAAATTCAGTTTTATTGAGATATATTCACATACCATGCAATCATCCATGGTGTACAATCAACTGTTCACAGTACCATCATATAGTCGTGCATTCATCACCCCAATCTATTTTTTAATTCATTTTTATTGAGATATATTCACATACCATGCAGTCATACAAAGCATACATTCAGTTGTTCACAGTACCATTATATAGTTGTGTGTTCATAACCAAAATTAATTTTTGAACATTTTCATTACCACACACACAAAAATAGTAAGAATAAAAATTGAAGTGAAAAAGAACAATTAAAGTAAAAAAGAACACTGGGTGCCTTTTTTTTTTTTTTTTTTTGCCCCCATTTTTCTACTCATCCATCCATACACTGGACAAAGGGGAGTGTGGTCCATATGGCTTTCCCAATCACATTGTCACCCCTCATAAGCTACATTTTTATACAATCATCTTCAAGATTCAAAAGTTCACCCCAATCTGTTTTTGAACATTTTCCTTACACCAGAAAAAATTAAAATAGGAATTAAAAAAAGGTAAAAAAGAATACCCAAATCACCCCCCATCCCACCCTACTTTTCATTTAGTTTTTGTCCCCATTTTTCTACTCATTCATCCATACACTGGATAAACGGAGTGTGAGCCACAAGGTTTTCACAATCACACTGTCACCCCACGTAAGCTACATAGTTACACAATCGTCGCAGTTTGATAGTTTCAGGTATTTACTTCTAGCTATTCCAGTACACTAAAACCTAAAAAGAGATTTCTATATAGTGCAAATGAATGCACACCCAAGTGACCTTTAGACTATTTGAAATCTCTCAGCCACTGAAACTTTGCTCTGTTTCATTTCAGTTCCCCTTTTGGTCAAGAAGATGTTCTCAATCCCATGATGCTGTGTCCAGGCTCATCTCTGGGAGTCATATCCTGTGTTGCCAGGGAGATATCCCCTAGGATTCAGAATTGTTTCTTAAAACCACTCCCTGACCTTGGCTGTCCCTGTCAGAATTGTGTGCACTCTGCAACATCTTTGATCATGGACATCCAGTTTTCCTAATAACATTTTCATGTGCTGTGAGAGATTAAAAGTTTGAGCATGTAATGTGTACAATATTAAATTGTGAGAGGCGGGGCAAGATGGCGGAGTGGTGAGGAGCAGAATTTCGTCTCTCCCCAAGAGCAGCTGGCAATTACCCAAGAACTATATGAAACAGTGTTTTCGGGGTCTCCAGTAACCAGTCACACATTGGACACAAGTTTGGAATTGGAGGAAAAGCTGGGATCGCAGCAAACATTGTAAGTTCCCTGGACCAGGGGTCTGGCGCCCCTCCCCACCCAGACCTCACAGACTGTCTTGCTGCCAACTCCCTGAAAGGGGGGGGGGGGGGTACAAAAAACAGCAATCTGCTGAGGTCAAGAAGGGAGGCTCAACCCAGCCTCAACTGCAGAAGTAATTAACAAATTAATTAACTAACTTTGGGAGCTGGGGTGGTAAAGAAGGGCTGGGCTCCAAGAAGTGGTGGCACGTAAAAGCGGGCACCCATTCCCAGACTCCAAAAAAGCCATTTTTTTTTTCCCTTACATTTTGTCCCTTTTGGCTTCTCACTGATCCCTTACCTTTTTGCATTTCAATAGCCCCCAGCAGGGGTGGAACTGAAGCTGTTGGAGAGTAATTATCAGACAATAGCCCAAAGCATATCTTTAAATGCTCTATTCTGACACTGACAAAACTTCCAGGCTGGGGAAAGACGTTTAAAAGAGACTCTTTTTTTTTTCTTTTTTCTTTTTCTTGTTTTTCTTTTCTATTTTTTTTTTAATCTAAAAGTAATATATGTGGTTATTCTCTATCGGAAAGCCCAGGTTGAGGGACTAGGCTGGGCTTGAGGGGAGACAGAGTACCCACAGTGTCTTTGAATTCCATATTCACTACTGAAGGCCTCCAGCCCCATCTTTAATTGGCAACTCTGGCTGACCAAGGAATCTACCTGGAGAGGCCCCAAAGAGGAGAGAGGAGAAGGGAATAGTGCCCCTGAGAGACAACTGGAGTTCTGAGGATTGGGAGAGTGGAGGGAGGCCCAGCTCAACTGGCAGTCCTCCTTCTGGGAATTCAGACCCCAGGGGCTGGAATTCAGATTCCAGCTTCAGTCAGCCACACCCCCGACAGGATCAGAGTCACCAGGAGAACTAAAGTCTCCATACCTCCTTACACTGGTGGGGGAGCTGCGGGCTGGCCAGCGCCACCTGCTGGACAGGAGAGGAAAAGCACCAATTCTAAAGTCCTCATAGGAGGGTCTCATTCTCAGGAAAACTCCATACCCTCCCAGTGAGACCTGGGCCTCACTAGACTGGGAAAATCTGACTAGGGTCGACCATATCTGAGGAGAACCACTCACAAAAAGGTTACATAGAGGCAGAGCAAGAAACAGAAAAAACAAGAGGGGAAAAATTCTGATCAACTAAATAGAACCTAAGTTAGAGGTCTAGAATAAGTTGAACTGAATAACAGAGGCCAGAGAACAAAGCCAACCAACAAGAAAACCACTAGGTAAAAGACAGAAAACAAGCTCCAAAATAAACTAATCAAGAGAATCAGATGCCTAGACAACTTAAGATAACAAGCCATACCAGGAAACACGAAAACATGGACCAGCCAAAGGAACAAACTAATAGCTCAGCTGAGATGCAGGAGTGGAGGCAACTAATGCTAAAGAAATTTTATGAAATGAAGGAAGATATAGCAAAAGAGCTGAAGGATATAAAGAAGACACTGGCTGACCATAAAGAAGAATTCATAAACTTAAAAAACAAATAGCAGAACTCATGGGAATGAAGGCCACAATGGAGGAGATGAAAAACACAATGGAGGGACACAACAGTAGATTTGAACAGGCAGAAGAAAGGATCAGTGAACTGGAAGACAGGTCATTCGAATTCATACACACAAAAGAACAGATGGTGAAAAAAATGGAAAAATATGAGCAGAGTCTTAGGGAGCTGAGTGACAACATGAAACACACAAATATACGTGTTATGGGTATCCCAGAAGGAGAAGAGAGGGGAAAAGGGGCAGAAACAGTAATAGAAGACATATTCACTGAAAATTTCCCAACTCTTATAAAAGACAGAAAATTAGAGATTCAAGAAGTACAACATACCCCAAATAGAATAGATCCCAGTAGACCTACTCCAAGACACTTACTGGTCAGATTGTCCAATGTCAAAGACAAAGAGAGGATTCTGAAAGCAGCAAGAGGAAAGCGATCCATCACATACAAGGGAAGGTCAATAAGACGATGTACAGATTTCTCTGCAGAAACCATGGAGGCAAGAAGACAGTGGCATGATATATTTAAGATACTGAAAGAGAAAAACTGCCAACCAAGAATTCTATATCCAGCAAAACTTTCCTTCAAAAATGAGGGAGAGATTAAAACATTTTCAGACAAACAGACACTGAGAGAGTTTGTGAATAAGAGACCAGCACTACAAGCAATACTAAAGGGAGTGCTACAGGCTGATAGGAAAAGACAGGAGAGAGAGAGTTGGAGAAGAGTGCAGAAATGAAGATTATCAGGAAAGGTAAAAGGAGAGGAAAAAATAAGATATGACATATAAATTCCAAAAAACAAAATGGTAATAGAAAGTGCTGCCCTTACAGTAATAACACTAAATGTAAATGGATTAAACTCCCCAATAAAAAGACACAGACTAGCAGAATGGATTAAAAAACAGGACCCATCTATATGCTGTCTGCAAGAAACTCACTTTAGACACAAGGACAAATATAGACTGAAAGTGAAAGGTTGGAAAAAGATATTTCATGCAAACAACAGCCAGAAAAAAGTGGGAGTAGCTGTATTAATATCAGACAAGTTAGACTTCAAAAGTGAAGCAATTAAAAAGGACAAAGAAGGACACTATATATTAATAAAAGGGTCAATTCATCAAGAAAACATAACAGTCATAAATATTTATGCCTCAAACCAGAATGCCCCAAAATTCATGAGGCAAACACTGCGATCACTGAAAGGAGAAATAGATACCTCTACAATAATAGTTGGAGACTTCAATACACCACTCTCATCAATGGATAGAACATCTAGACAGAGTATCACTAAAGAAACAGAGATGTTGAATTGTATGATAAATGAACTAGACTTGACAGACATTCATAGAACACTACATCCAACAACAGCAGGATACATTTTTTCTCAAGTGCTCATGGAGCATTCTCTAGGATAGACCACATGTTGGGTCACAAAGCAAGTCTCAACAAATTTAAAAATATTGATATTATACAAAACACTTTCTCAGACCACAATGGAATGAAGTTGGAAATAAATAAAAGGCAGAAGGTCATAAAATTCACAAACATATGGAGGCTAAACAACACCCTCTTAGAAAACCAGTGGGTAAAGGAAGAAATTACAAGAGAAATTAGTAAATACCTCGAGGCAAATGACAATGAAAACACAACTTATCAAAACTTATGGGATGCAGCAAAGGCGGTGCTGAGAGGGAAATTTATTGCCCTAAATGCCTATATTAGAAGAGAGAGCAAAAATTGAAGAGTTAACTGCTTACCTGGAGGAATTAGAGAAAGAACAGCAAACTAACCCCAAAGCAAGCAGAAGGGAAGAAATAACAAAGATTAGAGCAGAAATAAATGCAATTGAGAACAGGAAAACAATAGAGAGAATCAACAAAATCAGAAGTTGGTTCTTTGAGAAAATCAATAAAATTGATGGACCACTGGCTAGGCTAACAAAAAAAAAGAGAGAGCAGATGCACATGACTGCAATCAGAAATGGAAAAGGAAATATAACTACCGACCCTGCAGAAATTAAGGAGATAATGAGAAGATACTATGAGCAACTATATGCTAATAAACTAGACAACTTAGTTGAAATGGACAACTTCCTAGAAAAGCATAAACAACCAACATTAACTCAAGAAGAAATAGATGACCTCAACAAACCAATCACAAGTAAAGAGATTGAGTCAGTCACCAAAAAGCTCCCAAAAAGCAAAAGCCCAGGACCAGATGGTTTCACATGTGAATTCTACCAAGCATTCAAGAAGGAATTAGTACCAATCCTTCTCAATCTCTTCAAAAAAATTGAAGAAGAGGGAAAGCTACCTAACTTTCTATGAAGCCATCATCACCCTAATACCAAAACCAGGCAAAGATACTACAAAAAAAAAGAAAATTACAGACCAATTTCTTTAATGAATATAGATGCAAAAATCCTCAACAAAATACTTGCAAATTGAATCCAGCAGCACATTAAAAGAATTATACACCACGACCAGGTGGGATTTATTCCAGGTATGCAAGGCTGGTTCAACACAAGAAAATCAATTAATGTAATACACCACATCAATAAATCAAAGCAGAAGAACCACATGATCATCTCGATTGATGCAGAAAAGGCATTTGACAAAATTCAACATCCTTTCCTGATGAAAAAACTTCAAAGGATAGGAATAGAAGGGAACTTTTTCAATATGATAAAGGCAGTATATGAAAAACCCACAGCTAACGTCACACTCAATGGGGAGAGACTGAAAGCTTTTCCTCTAAGATCAGGAACAAGACAGGGATGCCCACTATCACCATTGCTATTCAACATTGTGCTGGAAGTTCTAGCTAGAGCAATTAGGCAAGAAAAAGAAATAAAAAGCATCCATATTGGAGAGGAAGAAGTAAAACTTTCACTATTTGCAGATGACATGATTCTATATGAAGGAAATCCAGAAAAATCTACTGCAAAGGTACTAGAACTAGTCAATGAATACAGCAATGTAGCACGCTACAAGATCAACACGCAAAAATCTGTAGTGTTCCTATACACAAGTAATGTGCAACAAGAGGAGGAAGTCAAGAAAAAAATCCCATTTACAATAGCAACCAAAAGAATCAAGTATTTAGGAATAAACTTAACCAAGGACACAAAAGACCTTTACATAGAAAACTATAAGAAACTGCTAAAAGAAATTGAACAAGACCTGAAGAAATGGAAGAACATACCATGTTCATGGATTGGAAGACTAAATATAGTTAAGATGGCAATTTTACCTAAACTGATTTACAGATTCAATGCAATACCAATTCAAATCCCAACAACTTACTTTACAGAAATAGAAAAACCAATAACTAAATTTATTTGGAAGGGTAAGGTGCCCCGAATAGCCAAAAATGTCTTGAGAAAGAGGAGTGAAGTGAGAGGTCTCACACTACCTGACTTTGAAGCATATTACAAAGCTACAGTGCTCAAAACAGCATGGTACTGGCATAAGGACAGATATACTGATCAATGGAATCAAATTGAGTGTTCAGAAGTAGACCCTCACATCTATGGACAACTGATCTTTGATAAGGCAGTGAAGCTGAAGCAACTGGGAAAGAGCAGCCTGTTCAATAAATGGTGTTTGGAGAACTGGATATCCATTTCCAAAAGAATGAAAGAGGATGTCCATCTGACACCTTATACCAAAATTAACTCAAAGTGGATCAAAGACCTAAACATTAGCACCAAAACCATAAAACTCTTAGAAGAAAATGTAGGGCAATATCTTAAAGATCTTGTGAAAGGAGGTGGTTTCTTAAACCTCACACCCAAGGCACAAGCAACCAAAGAACAAATAGACAAATGGGATCTCCTCAAAATTAAACACTTTTGTACATCAAAGGACTTTGTCAGAAAAGTCAAAAGGCCACCTACACAATGGGAGATGATATTTGGAAACCACATATCAGATAAGGGTTTAATATCCTGAACATATAAAGGAATCCTGCATCTCAATAACAAAAAGACAAATAATCCAATTAAAAAATGGGCAAAAGACATGAACAGACATTTTTCTGAAGAGGAAATACAAATGGCTGAAAAGCATATGAAAAAATGCTCAACTTCACTGGCTATTAAGGAAATGCAAATCAAAACCACAATGAGATATCATCTCACACCTACCAGAATGGCCATTATCCAAAAACCAGAAAATGACAAGTGCTGGGAGGATGTGGAGAAAGAGGCACACTTATTCATTGTTGGTGGGAATGTAGAATGGTGCAACCACTCTGGAAGACAGTATGGAGGTTCCTCAGGAAGCTAAATATAGATTTGCCATATGACCCAGCTATTCCATTGCTGGGTATATACTCAGAGGAACTGAAACTTAAGACACAAACAGACATTGGTAAACCAATGTTTATTGCAGCATTATTCACAATTGCCAAGAGATGGAAACAGCCCAAATGTCCATCAAAGGACGAGTGGATAAACAAACTGTGGTATATACACATGATGCAATATTATGCAGCTGTAAGACAGAACAAAGACATGGATCATGTAATAATGTGGATGAACCTTGAGGACATTATGTTGAGTGAAGTTAGCCAGAAACAAAAGGACAGATTCTGTATGGTCTCACTAATATTAGCAGACATTAATGAACAAACTTTGGGAGTTAAAAGCTGACAACACAGGTGACCAGGAGATAGAAAGAGAGCAGAGATCAGCCATTTGATGCTGAAGGACTACAGAATGTTTAGGATTGATTGCATAGATCCAGAAATAGATAGCATAATAGTGTGTGATGGTAGTACGGTATTGTAAGTACACTGAACAAAGATGTCTGTGAGTAAAGCTGAAAGAGGTGAGATAGGAGAATGTACGACACCAGAGGTAAAGATAGATGATAGAGACTGGGACTGTATAATGTGGCAAAAACTGGAGTGGCCAATGACTGTTACTAAATATACAAATATAAAAATGTTTTTGCATGTGCAAAAGCAAATGAATGTCAACCATGTAGACATTTGAAAAAGGGATGGTATTCAGAAAAAAACATAATCAAAGCAAACTGGAGTCTATGGTCAACAGTAACATTGTAATACACCTCCATTAAATGTAACAAGGGCAATACACCAATGCTAAATGTATATGAGAAGGGGATATAGGGGAGTAATATGGGATTCTTGGTAGTGGTGTTATTTGCTGTCCTTAGTAGTATATTGTATTGTATGACATGTTATTTTTCTTTTTATCATTTTTTCTTATTGCTAAAAAAAAAAAACAATTTTTCTTGTAGTAATCAGTATGTTCAAATTCTGATTGTGGTGATAAATGTGCAACTTTATGATGATACCATGAACAACTGATTGTACACTGTGGATAAATGTATGGTATGTGAATATAACTCCATAAAATTGTAGGAAAATATATATATAGGAGTAAAAGTGTTGGAGAAAACATGGTGAGAGGGATGATGCCTCACCAATATGGACTAACTACAATGTGTAAACTCAGAATTGAATCTTAGAACATAGCCTAACGTGGACACAATAATTGTAATAGTCCCTAGATTGTAAGCTCTTACAGCAGTTAACTCTATCCCTGAATTGTAAGGCCTATCTCTAAACTTTGAGATGCTGATCCCCTAGTGTATGTTGTCACAAACATTGGGACTGGCGGTTTGATGTGCTGAGCCCTCAAGCATGGGACTTGCCCTTATGAAGCTCATTACCACAAAGGAGAGTCTAAAGTTGTATGTAATGGTGCCTAAGAGTCTCCCTGAGTACCTCTTTGTTGCTCAGATGTGGCCCTCTCTCTCTCTAACTGAGCCATCTCGACAGGTGAACTCGCTGCCCTCCCCCCTACGCGGGACCCAACTCCCAGGGTTGTAAATCTCCCTGGCAACGCAGAGTATGACTCCCAGGGATGAATGTGGACCCGGCATCACGGGACTGAGAGTATCTTCTTGACCAAAAGGGGGATGCAAAATGAGACGAAATAGTTTCAGTGGCTGAGAGATTCCAAATGGAGTCGAGAGGTCACTCTGGTGGACATTCTTATGCACTATATAGATAACACCTCTTAGGCTTTAATATATTGGAATAGCTAGAAGTAAATACCTGAAACTACCAAACTCCAACCCAGCAGTCTGGACTCCTGACGACAATTATATAATAATGTAGATTACAAGGGGTGACAGTGTGATTGTGAAGACCTTGTGGATCACACCCCCTTTATCTAGTGTATGGATGAGTGGAGGAATGGGGATAAAAACTAAAGGACAAATGGGGTGGGATGGGGGGATGATTTGGGTGTTTTTTTTTCACTTTTATTTTTTATTCTTGTTCTGGTTCTTTCTGATGTAAGGAAAATGTTCAGAGATAGATTGTGGTGATGAACGCATAACTATGTTATCATACTGTGGACAGTGGATTGTATATCATGGATGATTGTATGGTGTGTGAATGTATTTCAATAAAACTGAATTTAATTAAAAAAATATTAAATTGTGAATTAGTGGGACTTATGATGTAACAGCTTATCAACATTTATTATAGTTGATATTACCTTAAGGAAAATTTGCTTCCAGATTTTCAGCCAGAAAGCCACTGGAATAACTTTAGAAAAGAATTACATGACTTTTTAGATTTTCAGTATGTGCATTAAGAATTGAGTACAATTTTTTCCTAATTTCTATGTGCTGAAACAACCAATTGTTGTTCAAAACAACCAGTAAAATCTAAATTATTGAACTATCGCCATGTACTTTTTTTGGCATGCCTGCCGTGTTTCTGGCTGTGCGTCTGTTCTTTTCTCCTCCACAACCGGGTGAGCGTTTTTAAGATATAGTGCTTGTTTCTAACAACTTGGGGGATCATCAGGATCCACAGGATTGAAGGGGACCCCCGGGACAGAAGAAGGGAAGAAGTGCCATGTCTTTTGAATGGTCTTGGACTCTGTCGTTGGGGGCCCGCCTCTGACTGCTGGTGAGACCCATGATCTTAGGTCTGCTGATTGTGGGCAAGCAAAGGGGAAGGGAAGACACATCACAGCAACCAGGTAACTCTATTCATAGACCAAGGTACCGTGGATTTCTGGTCCAGACTCCACCTCTTGAATTTGCTGTCCATCAACATCAGTCCGGCAGCTGGGTCCTAATCAAGTCATGGAGAGACTCCAAACTTCAAACGATCTGGGAGGGACACTATCAAGTCTTGCTGATGACTGAGACAGCAGTCTGAACAACAGAAAGAGGCTGGACTCATTACACATGGGTAAAGGGACCAATGCCTGAGCCTATTGATAAGTACCCAGCAACTCAACTCAAATCCTGGAGAGTGACTCCCACCTCGGATTCACTAATGGTCACCCTAAAAAGACAGTAGTTGAAGGAGCGTACTAGGAAGGGAGGAGGGGCTGGATTGGATCCTGTGTTTGCATTGTGCTCTGTGTATAGCTTAATCATGAAATTGCTTGTACTGATCATAACATTCCATATTCAAGGTGTAACAGGTTCTGCTAAATTGATTATAAGCACAGTCAAAGGCGTAGAGCCCCAAACTGTACAGTTTGACGCTAGTCAAGTAATTAGCTGTGGAAGTCTAGAACATCAGCGACAACTGAAGGAAGAACATAAGTATTTACATGGGCAGACTGTCCAGATAGCAAGACTGTTGGGGGGGTGAACATTTGGGAATATAACTTATGTGTCACCTGACCCGTTACTCTTGAAATGCTGTTTGGTGGACAACACAGTGTAAGGGGTGGGTCTCACCTACGTCGGAGGGAAAACCATTAAGGGAAACTTGGCTGGAGTCCAACTCTCCAGTTCCAAATGACCCCATGGTCCATAGAGTACTTGAGGCCAGAAACTTAAAGCAGACCATAGAAATAGAGACAGGTTATGGAGATACAAATGCCTGCATAGAATAGGTCAAGTATACTGTCCAAAGTCTAAACAAAAGCAACTGTTACGCTTGTGCAACAGGCTGACCCACTGCTCAAATTGTGCACTTCCCCTTGGGTATGGGAAAACATGAAAAGCAGTTTAAATGTATAATACTCCTCTTTCAAGATGCTACTCTTGGTGAAAGTTGTAGTACGTTGTCCTCCCTTTTCCCTCCAGTCCGGAAGGGAAGTGTCAAGGCCATACCAGCTTCTTGTCTTGGTCCTGGAAACCACTCCACCTGTCTCTCCATATGGGAAGAAGGGCTCCAGGATCTTGGAACCATGGCCTTATGTACACAAGTGTGGAATGTAAGTAAGGATAATACTGGCAACTTCTCCAGCTTATCTATACCTTGAGCAGACCTCTGGTGGTATTGCGGGAAGGGTGTTCTCTGGCCAACACTACCTGAAAAGTGGGGAGGAACTTGCACTCTGGTTCATTTGGCTATCCCATTCACCCTGGCATTTGAAAGTAAAGAAAAGGTACCAACCTAAGGCAAAAGAGATAAGAGAAATGTGTGAAATGTACTTGGTTCCTTTGAAGAAAGAATTTATTTAGATAGTATAAGGGTTCCTTATACTCTAGCTTTAAACTCAGTTCCAAATGAGTTTAAAGCTAGAAGTCAAATGGCTGCAGGATTTGAATTGTCCTTATTCTGGTAGGTCACCATCAATAAAAATGTGGATTGGATCAATTATATCTATTATAATCAGCAAAGATTTATCAACTATACCAGGGATGCCATTAAGAGAATAGCAGAACAGTTAGATGCCACTAGCCAAATGTCATGGGAAAACAGAATGACCCTGGACATAATGTTAGCTGAAAAGGGAAGTGTCTATATTCTGATTGGGGGATATTGTTGCACATTCATCCCCAATAATATGGCACCCAATGGAAGTATCACCAAGGCTTTACAAGGCTTAACAGCCTTGTCTCAGGAACTAGCAAAAAATTCTGACATTAACAACCCACTCACGGGGTGGTTAGAAAATTGGTTTGGGAAATGGAAAGAAATTGTAATGTCTGTTTTAACTTTGCTTATCATTTCAGCTGGAGTGTTTTCACAGTGGTTGGGTGTTACATTATCCTGTGTGCCCAGGGGTTAGTTCAGAGACTCATCGAAACTGCCCTAACCAAGAATATCAGCAGAACAATCTATACCCCCCCTTAAGGAAAAAGATCCCTATAATGAGGAATGTGAAAAAGCTCTTAGCAAATTTGAAAAACTAGAATATGAAAACTAAAAAGAGTTTAAAAAGAAAGAGGAGGGAATCTGTAAGAAAGGGTTAAGTTTAGCTTTCACATAGAGGCAACGTGGAGTAGGGAAAATGGAAACTAAAGAAGACTGGCTCAAATGGGCTCCATGGTTAAAGGGAAGGAGAGAGCCCCTCATATAAGCCCAGAGTTGCTGCTAGCTATAATCAAAGGTGGGAACTCTCAGCAGGAAATTTAAACTGGATGAGCTCTCTTGGATAGGCTGTACAATTCAAAATCTCAAAGATGGGCTAGTTGGCTCTCTCAGATAGGCTGTAACTTCTGGAGTACCCAGCCAATGGGGAAACAAGGGAGGGACCTGCGTATTAGGGGTAGGCTATAACTATCGTCATGTTCTTTTTTTGGCACACCTGCCACGTTTCTGGCTGTGCCTCCGTTCTTGCAAGATCATGAATAAATTCTTTTCTTCTCCATGAGAAAAAAAAACAAAACCTCAATTATGAAAGGAAAAAAAAATCAGACAAAGCAGAACATCTGAATATGTATTTGTAGCCCTAAACAGGAAAACCTGAAAATCATGGGGAAAAAAAAACAAACTTAAAAAGTATCACCTTTGTTTTCTAGCCCCCACCAGCCTCTTGGTCACATTTTATTTATGTTTGGATATTTCATCCTGACTTTTTATATCAAGAAGTGTGATGCATACTCTTTGTTAGGCCAGGATGCAAGAAATAAACTTACTCTCATTCTGGTGGGATTGATCTCCAGAGCTCATGAGGGATTTCCTTATTCCTTACTGGGAGAAAAAGTGGCCAAATAAAGTCAGTTAAACACCTCCCCAGTCAGGGACCACCCTCTTGGATGACTTCCCCCTTTCATAGATGTGAAAGAGGTGGAGACAGAAGGTGAGAGTTGGTAAATGCAGAGGCAAAGCCAAATGAAGATTTCATAGAGGCCCTGGAGAAGATGTACTAGACAAAATTCTAGATTAAGGATCTGAGGATTGAGGGGGTTATGGGGGTTTGTCCCATCTATTAAGCTTTCATCTTGGTCTGGGACAGCCCTCTGGGATTTAAATACCAAAATGCATATGGTATCCAGCAGTAAAGTTCTCTATTCATTCCTTAATCCATTTATTTATTTGTGTATATGTTTAGCACATGCTGTCTCTAAATTGCTTAGTCTTATGTAGTTGCTTATACAGTTAATGTTTAAATGAAGATGGCCGAGTCCCTATTCTACATACTATGGAGAGTTCAGTGCCTTTCCCAGTAGTTCTGCAAACTCCAAGGTGCTTACTTTGCTGTAGTCATTACTTGCTCAGATTTCCTGATCCCACTGAACCCTCAATCCACTGCACATACCACCTGCTATGGCTCTTCTCTTCTCTCCAACCATGTCAATTTACAGGAAAAATACAACACATTTCCTCTGATTTCCTCACCAATACAGTAAGTTCACATGTAGCAGACAGTTACAGAAGTTTGAAATAACCCATGGTTTTATAATGCCAATTAGCACAGCAGAAAATTTAAGTTAAAACTCGCTTCTTCTTAACACATCTTGCAAAAGAAATAGATGAAGCACATATAGCAAAAAAGTTAATAAATTCTAAAACTAACCACATGATAGTTCTTGGAGTTAACTATACCACTTTTTTGCTATTTTTATGTAAGTTACACATTTTGCACAGTGAAAGGTTTTTTTAAAAAAAGAACACTGCCATGGGGCCATGGAAGATATTTTGTTGTCCATGTCAGTTTAGGGTAAAGGCTCAATTGCTATAACAGAGAGTCTTGAAAATATGGGGGCTTAAAGCTTAGTTCACTCTCATCTAACAGGCTTGAGGAGAGTAGCCTGGATGGGTGGGATGGCTCCCCATGGCCATGTGGGGACCCAGAGTATTTCCATCCAGTTTCTCTGCCTTACTCTAGGACTTCACCCTTGACTTCACAGTCAAAGCTAGGCTGCAGACAAGCCCATGTCCCCATCCACAGATAAGACAAAGAGTGGAAGTGAGGGCAATCATACTTGCTCTAAGTAAGAGGGCACAAGTTACAAATCACTTTCACTTACATGCCATATAATATCCTTGTCACATGACCACACCTAGCCACTGAGTAACTAGGAAATGCAACCTCTAGCTAGGTAGTCATATGCCCAGCTACACTCTGTTCCTCTGGAAGGAGGGGAGAATGGAATTTGGTGGACACCTAACAGACTGCACCATACAATCTGTCCTATTTGTCTTCTTCTACAGGAACCACTGACCTCCTTCTATGGGGGTAAGGGGCTTCTGACTTCCCTCATCCTTTTCTTACTTTTCCCTCTTTCTGACAGTTTCCCAACCTCTGTATGATTCCTCCTCCTTTTTCATAGGACAGATTTGTTCTCTACTTCACTGCTCAGAACCCATAAACGTCTCCCTTGGTAAATCCCCAAACTCATTCAGGTCCCCCGCTAAACAAAAGGCCATCTGTCAGCACAAAGTACCCATAGATCCTGTGAAATTAGTCTATCCTTGAATAAGATCAAACTCTTTGGTACACCACTCAAAGTTGGAAAGGAAAAGTCTAAAAGTCTATTCCACCTTAAAAAGAAATATATCACCTCTTTGAAAGCTGGCAGCAGCTGTAGTCAGACTTTTTTTTCTGAAAAAGTAGTTTTCTCCTTCCCATTACATTCACATTTATTCATTCATTCATTTAATAGTTGTTTATTGAGAGCCTCCTGTGTACAGGGCATTATGCCGTAGCTGCATGGGCCAGTTGAAGGAGACCAGCTCCAGCCCTGTGGACCTCACAGGCCAGTAGAAGAGACAGGCATTAACAGAGTAAACAAAACAATACAACCTAAATGTCTAATGATAAAGTAAGACAATGAAAGAAACAGGTACTGTGAATGAGGCTAAGGGGAGTGGGATTGAATTTCTTTAGATTTCTCAGAGGAGACACCAAGTGAATCCTGGAGGATAAGAAGAAACCAGTATGGGAAAAATCAGGGCAAGAATATTCCAGACAGAGCCTTGGGAGTATATCTGGGGATATGTTTTTCTTGGTTAGATAGAAAGGCACTATGTTCATCTGGGCATTGGAGATAAAGCAGTAGGGAAAAAAAAATCAAAGTCCCTGCTCATAGAGCTTGCTCATAGGGTTTAGTGGAAAGAGAAAAAAAATAAATAAGTGAATATATAATGTGGCAAGTGATGATAGATGCTATGAAGGAGAAAATTAGGAAGGGTAACTGGAGAGTAATGGTGTAGGGAGAAGTTGCTCTTTTGCCTATGGAGAAGAGAGAAACTTTTTCTGAGGAAATAAGGTTTGACCAGAGACTTGAAGGGAGCTATGAAGGTAGTTGAGGAAGACCATTCAAAGCACAGGGGATAGCAAGTGCCCCTCCCATCCAGACGTGGTCAGGTGGCCAGAGGGGCTGAAAAGTCATGAAAAATGATGCTGGAGAAGAACCAGAAGGGAAATAACATGCCCATATTGGCCATCGTAAAATGTTTGCATTTGATTGTCAGTGAGGTGAAATTTCACAGGAGGGTTTTGAACAGAAGAGTAATATGATCTGACATATTTTAAAAGGATTTTTCCAGCTGCTGTGTGGAAAATAGCCTGTGTGTGGCAGTGTAGGGGGCAAGAGTGAAGGCTGGGAGCCTAATTATGAGGTTATTGCAATAATCCAGGATAGAGACACTGGTGGTTTGCATGGGTGTCTTTTGTGGAGATGGTGAAAAGCATTCACATTCCAGGCACATTTTATTGGTGGAGCCAAAATGACTTGCTGAAGGACTGAAAGTAGGGTGTGAGCAAAAGGAAAGGAGCAAGGAAGACTTCAAGTTTGGGCCTGAGCTACTGAAAGAATGGAGTTGCCATTTACTGAGCTGCATAGAACTGGAGGAAGAATTGAATGTGGGGTAGGTAGATACTGAGTTCATTTGTGGATATGTTTGTAATGTGGAGATGTCAAGTTAGTGGCCAGCTATATGTGTTCATGAGAAAATTCCAGCCTGAAGACATAGATTTGAGAGTCATCAATAGATGAATGGCATTTAAAGACATTGGCTTGGATGAGATCCCTGGGGAGGGGGTGTTGACAGAGAAGGGAGTCAATCAAGGCCTGAACTCTGGGGTACTCCAATGTACAGATGTCAGGAAGGGTCTGAACAAAGGAGTTTGAGAAGAAATAGCCACCAAGGTAAGAGGAAAAATGAAATGGCAAAATGCCTCAAAAGAAAATTGAAGAAAGTATTTCAAGGAGGAGGGAATGATCAACTCAGTAAAATCAGCTGAAAAGACAGGTAAGGCAAAGACTCAGAACTGACTGCTGGATTTGGCAATGCGAAGGACATGATAATAGAACCTCCCATGGAGTCGTGGGCATAAAAGTCAGATTGGAGTAGATCCCTAAGAGAAAGGGTGCACAAGGACTGGAAATAGAGATTAAAGATTACTCTTTCATGATGTTTTGCTTAAAGGAATTCAGGGAAATGGGAGGGTAGCTGAAAGTAGATGAAGGAATAAGGGAGTTTTTCTTTCTTTCTTTTTCTTTTTTATAAGATATTGGGAGATATTCAGTGCTGATGGGAATAAACCATTAGGAGGGGAGAGAGAAGACACAACTGCATGAGTGAAGAATTTGAGTGGATGAGAGGGAATGGGATCACAGGACTCTGATGAGACTCAGTTCTTGTGGCAGGAAGGAAGGCCAGGTGTGAGGTTCAGAGGCAGGTCCTTAGGGGAACCAATGGTGCGAGCAGATATTTCCTCCATGAATTAAGAATCCATGTCAGCGGTGAGAGTGTGGAGGGAGAGGAATTCTTTGAGTTGGAGGAGAAGGGAGAAAGTGTAAAACTGTCTCAGGGAGTGGAAGAGTGAGTAGACTAGGGCAGTGATTCTCAAACTTTGGACCGCATCAGAATCACCTCAGGGGCTTGAAAGACCAGAGGTTGGGGGACCCTGCCTCCAGTTTCAGATTCAGTAGGTCTGATGTGGGGCCTGAGAATTTGCACTTCTAGCTAGTTCTCCGAGGATACTTACAGCCCTGGTCCAGAGATCACACTCTGAAAATTACTGGACTCAGAGATTTAGAAAAATTATTGAGAAGCATTTAAGGCCTTCCCAAATTCAGTGTTCATGTGGCCAGTGAGCAAGAATGTGTGTTTTGCTCCAGTCAAATTCAGTCTCTCAGGTGCTGGTTTAATAAGCCAAGTGTTGGATTTAACTAAAGTGTGTGTTTTGCCAGATAAATAGGAGGGGGAGGGATAGGATGTTAATTATAGTGGACCATGTCATCTAAGCTAGGCAAGAAGGGCAGTCAACTGAACTGAGACCAGGTGCGGCCTGGGGCCAGTGCCTGGAGCACAACATTTAAGGAAGCAAAGTTGTGATAACTCTGCTCTTACATGACCCTGTAGAGGGTGGATGTTTCCTTAAATGTTGCACCTTAGACACTCACTTGCCCTAGTCCTGATACTGGAGTAAGAACATAAAGGGGATTTGGAGGAATAAAATGGTGGTGGGATCACTAGATTAGAGATGCTGATGGGGATGAAGAATTGTTGAAATTGGGATATCAGAGGAAATGACTCAAAAATATAAAAGGTAATGGTTGGAGAGTTGAAAGTTTCAATTTAAGATTATGGAGTAGGTACAATTATCAGCATTGACAAAGTCTAGACTTCTATATGACCAAGGGAGTGGATGACTGAAGAATGGAGAATTAGGTCATTGGAAGTGAGGAAGTCAAGGGATATGAAAAGGCCAGGAAAATAGAAGGATCATCTTCATGGACATTAAGACTTCCAAGAATTATGACAATTTTGGAGAGAGAACTAGTAAAATTGGAACTAAAATCTTCAAGGACTGAGAGGAAGTTACTCAGGTCTGTGATTAAACTCAAACTTCCATAATTCCAGTATAGTCCCTTAGGATTTCTCTTCCCACTGGAGAAGTCCCAGTGTGACAGCTAATATAATGGAATGCTTGTGTAGTAGATATTTCCAATACCTCTCTCTTTTAGGGTAAGAGTCCAAGATCTACCTCTGGGATGTATTCAGTTTTTCCCAGTTGCTGCATCAACCACAGATTAATGTCTAATATCCAGATGAAGTTCTGCTACTACATCATGTTCAATGCTATCTGAAACAAAAGCAAGAATTCTTTCCCTACCCTAGCTGTCAATACTCTAATTTTAAAACACGTTAAGGAAGGGCATAATTATAAAACAGAAGGCTAATCACAGCTCAGTGTGGGTTCTCTCTTCCGTTTTCAATTGCATAGATTTAGTGGTCACTAAATCACACCATGGATTTCTGCTGTCACACATGAGCAATTTCATGGGTTAAATGTTCCCAGTCCCAGTAAACTTGGAGATTCAGTGGTCCAATGTGCACACCATCTGCTTTTGCTTTTTCATCCATTCCCATCTTAATCCCTGCAGTCTCACTTCTGGTCACCCCCAATCAGAAAATTCATATCTGTTTTCAGTCTTCATTCATCTCAATTATATTCTATTGTAATTTAGCTGATGGCTACTTACTCTTACCTTAAAACACCTGTAACACTTCTTGATTTTCCTTCTGCTCTTCTCTCTTCCCTCTGCTAGTCCCTTTTCTTTCACCTTCATAACTCTGTATGATCTGTGATCTTTCCCTGCACATGCCTCTAGCCCTAAAGGGGCTCACTTGTTGGCTCAAATTCATCCCGGTCTGGACTTAGACTAGGTAATTTGCTAAATTTCCTAATTTAGAAACTTTATGATTCAATAATAAGCTAATGTAGCTGCTGATCCTGATCTGACCTTGGTATCCTGGAAGAGTGGGTGGATTTTAATCTGTTCTTCCTACCCAGGGGTTGAGTCTTAACACACGTGCTCTGAAGGAGTCCTTCTTGGGCTGACAGGCTGCTCTTCTGTTACACTAATCCAGGTTCTTATCATCTGACCTGATTACCCAACAGACTTGGTGAATTCCTCTTGTCTCTGAGGTCTTCCCTTCTCCAACCCTATGTGCACTGCTGCCAGAATAATTTCCCCAATGCATCACTTCTGCAGACATTCAAATGTAGCAACCAGTATGGCAAGGCCTTGGCCAATCAGTACAGACAAGCAGAAGCTGGACCCCATAGGCCCCCTACTGGGCCAGGCCCTAACCTTTAGTTGCTGGATCACAGGAGATCCTGGGAGATACTGGGGCATCTGAAGTGGTGGCACTCAGATGGTAAAGTCCTTATTTATTGACCATTATAAACTATGTCAAAATTTGAACTGTGACCACCATGCTAGTGTAAACCAGGTGAACATCAATTCTACACTTCCATAATGTCACCTCCCTTCTCAAGAAGATTCAATAATAGTCCCTCTTTGATCACTGGATCAATGATTTATATATCATAGATGATACTGTAGGATTAAAAAAAACACACCTTAAAGACGGCAAGCTCTGAAATCTCCGAAATAGGCACCTTTACAAACAAACCTTATTCCTTGAAAATAATTTGGACCAGCCTTGCATACCTGGAATAAATCCCACCTGGTCGTGGTGTATAATTCTTTAAATGTGCTGCTGGATTCAATTTGCAAGTATTTTGTTGAGGATTTTTGCATCTATATTCATTAAAGAAATTGGTCTATAATTTTCTTTTTTTTTTTTTTGTAGTATCTTTGCCTGGCTTTGGTATTAGGGTGATGATGGCTTCATAGAAAGAGTTAGGTAGCTTTCCCTCTTCTTCAATTTTTTTGAAGAGATTGAGAAGGATTGGTACTAATTCTTTCTTGAATGCTTGGTAGAACTCACATGTGAAACCATCTGGTCCTGGGCTTTTCCTTTTTGGCAGCTTTTTGATGACTGACTCAATCTCTTTACTTGTGATTGGTTTGTTGAGGTCATCTATTTCTTCTTGAGTCAATGTTGGTTGTTTATGCTTTTCTAGGAAGTTGTCCATTTCATCTAAGTTGTCTAGTTTATTAGCATATAGTTGCTCGTAGTATCTTCTCATTATCTCCTTAATTTCTGCAGGGTTGGTAGTTATATTTCCTTTCTCATTTCTGATTGCATTTATTTGCATCTGCTCTCTTTTTTTTTTTGTTACCCCAGCCAGTGGTCCATCGATTTGATTGATTTTCTCAAAGAACCAACTTCTGGTTTTGTTGATTCTCTCTATTGTTTTCCTGTTCTCAATTGTATTTATTTCTGCTCTAATCTTTGTCATTTCTTCCCTTCTGCTTGCTTTGGGGTTAGTTTGCTGTTCTTTCTCTAATTCCTCCAGGTGAGCAGTTAATTCTTCAATTTTTGCTCTCTCTTCTCTTTTAATATAGGCATTTAGGGCAATAAATTTCCCTCTCAGCACCACCTTTGCTGCATCCCATAAGTTTTGATAAGTTGTGTTTTCATTGTCATTTGCCTCGAAGTATTTACTAATTTCTCTTGTAATTTCTTCCTTTACCCACTGGTTTTCTAAAAGGGTGTTTTTTAGCCTCCGTATGTTTGTGAATTTTATGACCTTCTGCCTTTTATTTATTTCCAACTTCACTCCATTATGCTCTGAGAAAGTGTTTTGTATAATATCAATATTTTTAAATTTGTTGAGACTTGCTTTGTGAACCAACATGTGGTCTATCCTAGAGAATGTTCCATGAGCACTTGAGAAAAAAGTGTATCCTGCTGTTGCTGGATGTAGTGTTCTATAAATGTCTGTCAAGTCTAGTTCATTTATCATACAGTTCAACATCTCTGTTTCTTTAGTGATCCTCTGTCTAGGTGTTCTATCCATTGATGAGAGTGGTGTATTGAAGTCTCCAACTATTATTGTAGAGGTATCTATTTCTCCTTTCAGTAATCGCAGTGTTTGCCTCATGAATTATGGGGCATTCTAGCTTGGTGCATAAATATTTATGATTGTTATGTTTTCTTGATGAATTGACCCTTTTATTAATATATAGTGTCCTTCTTTGTCTCTTTTAATTGTTTTACTTGTGAAGTCTAATTTGTCTGATATTAATATAGCTACTTTTTTCTGGTTGTTGTTTGTGTGAAATATCTTTTTCTAACCTTTCACTTTCAGACTATTTTTATCCTTGTGTCTAAAGTGAGTTTCTTGTAGATAGCATATAGATGAGTCCTGTTTTTTAATCCATTCTGCCAGTCTGTGTCTTTTTATAGGGGAGTTTAATCCATTTATGTTTAGGGCAGTACTTTCAACTACCATTTTGTCTTTTGGAATTTATATGTTATATCTTATTTTTTCCTCTCTCTCCTTTTACCTTTCCTGCTAATCTTCATTTCTGCACTCTTCTGCAGCTCTCTCTCTTCTGTCTTTTCCTATCAGCCTGTAGCACTCCCTTTAGTATTTCTTGTAGTGCCGGTCTCTTATTCACAAACTCTCTCTGTCTGTTTGTCTGAAAATGTTTTAATCTCTCCTTCATTTTTGAAGGAAAGTTTTGCTGGATATAGAATTCTTGGTTGGCAGTTTTTCTCTTTCAGTATCTTAAATATATCATGCCACTGTCTTCTTGCCTCCATGGTTTCTGCAGAGAAATCTGTACATCGTCTTATTGACCTTCCCTTGTATGTGATGGATCGCTTTCCTCTTGCTGCTTTCAGAATCCTCTCTTTGTCTTTGACATTGGACAATCTGACCAGTAAGTGTCTTGTAGTAGGTCTATTGGGATCTATTCTATTTGGGGTATGTTGTACTTCTTGAATCTCTAATTTTCTGTCTTTTATAAGAGTTGGGAAATTTTCAGTGAATATGTCTTCTATTACTGTTTCTGCCCCTTTTCCCCTCTCTTCTCCTTCTGGGATACCCATAACACGTATATTTGTGTGTTTCATGTTGTCACTCAGCTCCCTAAGACTCTGCTCATATTTTTCCATTTTTTTCACCATCTGTTCTTTTGTGTGTATGAATTCGAATGACCTGTCTTCCAGTTCACTGATCCTTTCTTCTGCCTGTTCAAATCTACTGTTGTGTCCCTCCATTGTGTTTTTCATCTCCTCCATTGTGGCCTTCATTCCCATGAGTTCTGCCATTTGTTTTTTTAAGTTTATGAATTCTTCTTTATGGTCAGCCAGTGTCTTCTTTATATCCTTCAGCTCTTTTGCTATATCTTCCTTCATTTCATAAAATTTCTTTAGCATTAGTTGCCTCCACTCCTGCATCTCAGCTGAGCTATTAGTTTGTTCCTTTGGCTGGTCCATGTTTTCGTGTTTCCTGGTATGGCTTGTTATCTTAAGTTGTCTAGGCATCTGATTCTCTTGATTAGTTTATTTTGGAGCTTGTTTTCTGTCTTTTACCTAGTGGTTTTCTTGTTGGTTGGCTTTGTTCTCTGGCCTCCATTATTCAGTTCAACTTATTCTAGACCTCTAACTTAGGTTCTATTTAGTTGATCAGAATTTTTCCCCTCTTGTTTTTTCTGTTTCTTGCTCTGCCTCTATGTAACCTTTTTGTGAGTGGTTCTCCTCAGATATGGTCGACCCTAGTCAGATTTTCCCAGTCTAGTGAGGCCCAGGTCTCACTGGGAGGGTATGGAGTTTTCCTGAGAATGAGACCCTCCTATGAGGCCTTTAGAATTGGTGCTTTTCCTCTCCTGTCCAGCAGGTGGCGCTGGCCAGCCCGCAGCTCCCCCACCAGTGTAAGGAGGTATGGAGACTTTAGTTCTCCTGGTGACTCTGATCCTGTCAGGGGCGTGGCTGACTGAAGCTGGAATCTGAATTCCAGCCCCTGGGGTCTGAATTCCCAGAAGGAGGACTGCCAGTTGAGCTGGGCCTCCCTCCACTCTCCCAATCCTCAGAACTCCAGTTGTCTCTCAGGGGCACTATTCCCTTCTCCTCTCTCCTCTTTGGGGCCTCTCCAGGTAGATTCCTTGGTCAGCCAGAGTTGCCAATTAAAGATGGGGCTGGAGGCCTTCAGTAGTGAATATGGAATTCAAAGACACTGTGGGTACTCTGTCTCCCCTCAAGCCCAGCCTAGTCCCTCAACCTGGGCTTTCCGATAGAGAATAACCACATATATTACTTTTAGATTAAAAAAAAAATAGAAAAGAAAAACAAGAAAAAGAAAAAAGAAAAAAAAAAGAGTCTCTTTTAAACGTCTTTCCCCAGCCTGGAAGTTTTGTCAGTGTCAGAATAGAGCATTTAAAGATATGCTTTGGGCTATTGTCTGATAATTACCCTCCAACAGCTTCAGTTCCACCCCTGCCGGGGGCTATTGAAATGCAAAAAGATAAGGGATCAGTGAGAAGCCAGAAGGAACAAAATATAGGGGGAAAAATGGCTTTTTTGGAGTCTGGGAATGGGTGCCCGCTTTTACGTGGCTTTTACATGACCCCACTTCTCGGAGCCCAGCCCTTCTTTGGCACCCCAGCTCCCAAAATTAGTTAATTAATTTGTTAATTAATTCTGCAGTTGAGGCTGGGTTGAGCCTCCCTTCTTGCCCTCAGCAGATTGCTGTTTTTTGCCCCCCCCCCACCTTTCAGGGAGCCAGCAGCAAGACAGTCTGTGAGGTCTGGGTGGGGAGGGGCGCCAGACCCCTGGTCTGGGGAACTTAACAATGTTCGCTGTGATCTCAGCTTTTCCTCCAATTCCAAACTTGCATCCAATATGTGACTGGTTACTGGAGACCCCGAAAACAGTGTTTCATATAGTTCTTGGGTAATTTCCAGCTGCTCTAGGGGAGAGACGAAATTCTCACCACACTGCCATCTTGCCCCACCTCAAGCCATGCTCTTTTAATCCTTGAAAATAATTTGGAATGACCTCAGGCAAACTCCAGTTCTTGCACTTTGCCTACAACAAGACTTTAACACAGAGATGTATACTAAACGTGGGTAAATGTGTTGGAGGACTGCACAGAAGAGTTCTTGGAATTCCAACAACAGAATAGAGTCTCAAATGGGGATCCAAAGTGTCTTCCTGGCCAGCAAAGGAAAAACCATAGAGAAAAGGAATATGATGTTAACAAAATGAGACAAAAGGAGTTAACCTGTCCCCTTGCCATTTATTAGAAAGCTGGTGAGAACAAGAAGCAGATTACAAAAGAACTCCAGCATTCAAGCTCAGAAGAGAGGTCTGTCCATAAATGATGGTCATCTAAGGTCTTGGAAGGGCCTATGAGGTGGTATCCACAATGGTGGGTGAGGAGACATAAAGGGGAAAGACCACGCAAGAGAATACCCAGTTCCTTCAGCCATGTGAGTGGGATGAATGTTCAGATATTACATTTTGGGGCTCAAGTAATTTTGGCTCCACAAGGAAATGTTGATGATGTTTGCTACATGCTATTTCCAAAGGTTGATTGGCTTCCTATCAACAGCCATATTTCAGGAATTTAATGGCAGGGGAATTGATGCAAACCCATGCCCAGAAACAAGAGTAACATCTATTTGTTTCTTCTTCAGATTTGATCTTAAGTTGCTGTCATTGTATCTATCTCCTGTGATTGCTTCCTTAGACTTTGACAACTCCTGCTTGGCTATTCTAGAAGTCAGTTTGCTAACTGCTTCATGGCCTGCCAATCTCAAGTTCATTTCTGACCTTTCTACTCTAATCTTCTGATTCCCCCACTGATGTTCATCTATGTTGTGAGCTCACACTAGCACCATAAAGTGGCATGGCAGGGCAGATAATTCCCACCTCCATCTTTTTTCTTCATTTATTCACACATTCATTCATTTAGCAAACATTAATTGAGTGCCATTATGACTCTGGAGTTATGCAAGATCCTGGAGAATGAAAGACTAATATGACACAGATTCTGCCTTTATGGAGCTCACAGTCTAGACGGGGGAGAGAGAAGGCACTAATAAGTAATTCCCACAGTATAATATGTTAGTGTAATGGTGAAATAAAGCAGGGAGGTAAATATCTCTGCTTGGGGGAGGGCATAGGAAGGGCTTCACAGAAAAGGTAACAGTTGATCTGCACCTTGAAGAATTAGTAGATTTCTACTCAAAAGAAAAGAGGAGAGAGAAAGAAGATGGCAGGATAGGAGTGGAAGTTAATTAGTCCCCCCTGGAACAACCAATAAACAACAAGGAACAACTAGTAAATAATCTGGAATAACTGCTGGGGGACAAACATGACTGTCCACACATCATACATCAACCTGGATTGGTAGAAATGCCTGAGATCACAGCATAAAACCTGTAAGTAAAGACTGTGGATCTGCACAGAGTCCCTTTCCCATGGCAGCCTGAACTGCAAAACCTTGCTGTGATAGAGAGCTGCACTCTCTTAACAAGCGAATATACCCCAGTCCAGCTTCAACTGGGATTTTGATTAACAAATGTGGACTGCTCAATACAAGCTACAAATCCCCAACAAGTGATGACTAACCTTAAAGAAACAGAGGACTTCTCTGTGCCAGGAGGGGGAGCCCAGAGGACTGGATGCTATCTCTGGCCTGTGGATTGGCCCTGAAGGAGGGCTTTCTGTTCCTTTTTCTCTCTCTCAAACTGGGTGGCTCAGTGGAGAAAGCCACAGCCATTTTCAGTTTGAAGCTCTCTGACCCAGATAAGGGCAGAGATAGCAGAGTCAGAGAGACAAAGAACCTATTTAAATGCAAATCAAATCTCCCTAGGAGGTGTATCTTCCCTAAGAATAAAGAGGTGGTGGCCAGCCCTACTACTGGCCTCTCATTCAGGACCAGACCCCAGAGCCTGAGGGAAAACAGCCAAAAAGAAACTAAGGACTAAGGGGGCACACCTCCTTATACCAGTCAGACACTACAGGCTGACAGGCACCATCTTCTGGGCAGGTTAGGAAAAGCAGCGACTTGAGGCCTCACGGGGTGTGTCAATCTTCTAAGACAAACCCTCAGGGAGACCTGATACTGAATATTTCCCCTTCTGAGACCCGAGCCTGTTCTGGTCTTGGAATACCTGATTGGGGTAACCAAGGAAACCAGATGCCTAGACAATAGAAAACTACAACCTACACTAAGAAAAATGAAGTTATGGCCCAGTCAAAGGAACAAACTTACACTTCAACTAAGATACAGGAATTTAAACAACTAACACTAAATCAATTCAAAAAGTTTAGGGAAGATATGGCAAAAGAGATGAAGGGTATAATGAAAACACTGGGCAAACATAAGGTAGAAATCAAAAGTTCAAAAAAACAACCAGCTGAATCTATGGAAATGAAAGGCACAACACAAGAGATGAAAGACACAGTGGAAACATACAACAGCAGATCTCAAGAGGCAGAAGAAAACACGCAGGAAATGGAGAGCAAGACACCTAAAATCCTACACACTAAAGAACAGGTAGAGAAAAGAATGGAAAAATATGAGCAACATCTCAGGGAATTGAATGACAACATCAAATGCATGAATATACATGTCATGGGTGTCCCAGAAGGAGAAGAGAAGGGAAAAGGGGCCGAAACAATAATGGAAGAAATAATCAATGAAAATTTCCCATCTTTATGAAAGACATAAAATTACAGATCCAAGAAGCACAGCATACCCCAAACAGAATAGACATGAATAGGCTTACACGAAGACACTTAATAATGAGATTATCAAACATCAAAGATAAAGAGAGAATCCTGAAAGCAGCAAGAGAAAAGCGATCCATCACTTACAAAGGAAGCTTGATAAGACTATGTGCGGATTTCTCAATAGAAACCATGGAGGCAAGAAGGAAGTGGTGTGATATATTTAAGATACTGAAAGAGAAAAACCACCAACCAAGAATCCTATATCTGGCAAAACTGTCCTTCAAATATGACGGATAGTTTAAAATATTCTCTGACAAACAGACAATGAGAGAGTTTGTGAACAAGATACCTGTACTATAGGAAATACTAAAGGGAGCACTACAGACAGATAGGGAAAGACAGAAGTGAGGGGTTTGGAACACAGTCTTGGGTGATGGTAGCACAGCAATGTAAGTACACTGAACAAAGATGACTGTGAGTATGGTTGAAAGAGGAAGGTTGGGAGCATATGGAACATCAGAAGGAAAGAGGAAAGATAAAGACTGGGACTGTATAACTCAGTGAAACCTAGAGTGCTCAATAATTGTGATAAAACATACAAATGTTTTTACATGATGGAGAACAAATGAATGTCAACCTTGCAAGGTGTTAAAAATAGGGTGGTGTTGGGGGAAAATACTATCAATGCAAACTAGAGACAATAATTAACAGAAACATTGTGTTATGCTTCCTTTAATGTAACAAAGGCAATATACCAAAGCTAAATGCATATAAGAGGGGGACATAAGGGAGGGGTATGGGACTCCTGGCATTGGTGATGTTGTCTGACTCTTTATTATACTTTAGTTTAATTCTATCTTTCCTTTTGTTGTTTCCTAGCTGTCATGTTTTCTTTTCTTTTTTTCTCTTTCTTTTTCCTTTTTCTTTTGTCTCTCTACCTTCTTTGACTCTTCCTCCTTATTTGTGGAAGAAGTGGAGATGTCCTTTTATAGATAGTGGCGAGGGTGGTGAATATATAAATACGTGACTATACAGGAAACCACTGATTGTTTACTTTGGATGGAAGTATTGGGTGTGAACAAAACTGTCTTAAAAAAATGGGTGGATGAAGAAAACTTGAGGACACTATGTTGAGTGAAATAAGTCAGAGACATAAGGACAAATATTGCAGGGTCTCACTGATGTGAACTAATTATAATATGTAAACTCATAGACATGAAATATAAGTTACCAGGATATAGAACGAGGCTTAAGAATGGGCAGTGGTTGCTTATTATGAGCAGAATGTTCTACTAGGTTTAACTTCAGTGTTTGAAAATGGACAACGGTGACGGTAGCATGTTGTTGTGAGAATAACTAACAGTGCTGAATGGTGTGTGCATGTGGTGGAAAGGGGAAGCTCAGAGTCACATATGTCACCAGAAGGAAAGTTAGAGGTTAAAAGATAGGAATGTATAAAACAGTGAATCCTGTGGTGGGCAGTGTCCATGATTAACTGTACAAATATTAGAAATCTCTGTCATGAACTAGAACAAATGTATGACACTATAACTAGAAGTTAATAATAGAGGGGCATATAGCGAGAAAAGTATACCTATTGCAATCTATATACTACAGTAAGTAGTATCTTAACATTCTTTCATCAACAGTAACAAGTGCACTATACCAACACTATGAGTCAATAATGGAGAGGGGATGACGGGGTGGTTAGGGGTTTGGGAGGATTTAAGTTTCCTTTTTTTTGTCTTTATTTCTTTTCTGGAATAATGAAAATGTTCTAAAAATTAAAAAAAATAATTGTGGTGATGGATGCATAGCTGTATGATGGTACCGCTGGCAATTGATTGTACACTTTTGATCTTTGGATAATTGTATGGAATGTGAACAATCTTGATTAAAAAAAAAAAAGAGGCCATTTCAGGCAGAAGGAATGGGGAAGGTAAAAAGGTTCAAAGTGTATGGAATGTTCAGGAGATAGAAAGTGGTTTGATATGTTCAAGGATGTGCTATTCTTAAATGTGTAGGCTTCAGAGCCAGAATCTGTGAGTGCAAATTTTGGTTCCACTGCACTTAGTCCCATGTGTCTTTGGACAAGTTATTTAACTTCTCTGTTTCTCAGTTTTCCTATCTGCAAAATGGTTATAAAAATAGTTCCTACCTCATAGGATTGTTGTGAGGACTTAATCAGTTAACACATGTAAACCCTCAGAATGTTAATATATATTTTATAGTAAGTAAACAGAAAATGTTTGCTATCATTGCAATCATTGCCATTGTTGTCATCATCATCATCATCCTGGCTTCCTCTCTCTTTTTGAATCCCTGAACCTAATTGATCATTAAGTTGTCTCTGTTCTGTCTACTAAATACCTACTAAATCCATACTCTTATCTCTATCTCCATTATCATAGCCTTAATTTAATCTCTCATCATCTCTTCTAATAGCCTCCTACCTGGTTTTCCTGCCTCCAATGTCTTCCCTGGCAGAAGACACATTGTATCAAGGCTGGAAGGAAGGGAACCAATAGAGATGAGGTTAGAAATGGAATCAGGGACTAGATTATGAGCCATCTGGTGTGCCAGGAAAAGAGGTTTGGACTTCATTCTATAGCTGGTGGAGAGCCATTAAATATTTTAAGCAGAGAAGTAACTTGATCAAGTTTGCATTTTATAACAATGTGGAAATTCCAGAGATGGAGTCTATGGTCTTGTTGGAAGATTGATTTGGAGGAAGGGTAGAAGGGAGGGAAAGGAAGGAATCAAGATGATCCTTCAGGATTTTGGCTGGAGGAATTTGATGAACAGAGTACGATCTTCTGAGATGACTGGAGGATGCAGTTTGGGAGGAAGAAGTGGCTGGGGATGAGGCTGGAGAGGAAGAAAGCATGATTTAAGTCATTGTTTTTTATCCTCCGAGTACAGAAGTTAAGGATGAGTTCAGGGAAAGAGATTGGGAGGTTGATAGCTTTCACTGTCTCCTGTTGGCCTCTTTTCTGGCATCCTATGATGTTCTTGTCTTCTCCAGTCCTGGAATGTTTTCATTCTCCCTTTGAGACTATTTAAAATCTAACCATCATTAATGAACAGAGCAAACTCTACCTCCTCTAAAAATTTATTTTGTCTGACTCCTCCAGCCTGCACTAATTACTGATTGCCCATTGTATCAAGTCTTTGGACGCTAGTGCTTAATAAGTCTCTAATTGCTTCCTGTCTTATTTTCCTAATACATTAAATTGCTGCCATTAAGGGCAGAGCAAATGATTGAATCCTCCATGAGGCACACAATAGGAATCCTAAACTACTTATGGATTCAGATAGTGCCAGAAGGAACCTTGTCTAATGGTGTCCAGCTGGAACTAACATATCAAAAAGGTTGTAACAGTGTTGACATGTGGCTTTTCTTATTTTAAAAACCTGTTACTTAGTGCACATTTTCTTATATTAAAGCTATACAAGCTGCTTTAGGCAGTAGTGATATCAATCCAGTTGAGTAGCACATGGGAAATGAATCAATTATTTAACAACTGCAGATTGATAGAAAAATCTTTCAAAAGATGGAAGGCATGAAGAAAGACTTAAAAATTCCTTGGTTGTTGTGCTGGTTTGAATCTTTTATGTTCCCCACAAAAGCCAAGTTCTTTTTTTTTTTATTTCCGTTTTATTGAGATATACTCACATACCATAAAATCGTCCACAGTGTACAATCAGTTGTTCACAGTACCATCATATAGTTGTGCATTCATCACCACAATTTTTGTACATTTTCATTACTCCAAATAAAAAATAAAAATGAAGGTAAAAAGAACACCTAAAACATCCCACCCTATTTTTCATTTAATTTTTGCTGCCATTTTTCTACTCACCTGTCCATGCACTGGATAAAGGGAGTGTGGGCCACAAGGTTTTCACAATCACAAAGTCACACTGTGTAAGCTACATAGTTATGCCATCATCCTCAAGAATCAAGGCTACTGGGTTGCAGTTCGACAGTTTCAGGTATTTCCTTCTAAAAAGCCATCTTCTTTTAATCCAGTCTTGTGGGTACAGACTTATTGTGGGTGGCATCTTTTGATTAGGTTGTTTCCATGGAGATGTTACCGCCCAGTCAAGGTGTGTCTAAATTAGTTTACTGGCATCCTCTCTGAGAGGATAAAAGGCAGAGACATTTAAAAGAGAGTTCAGAGACACTTAGAGAGAAAACACCCAGAGACATTTTGGAGAAAGCCGTTTTGAAACCAGAACCTGGGAAAGAAGGACCAGCAGATGTCACCATGTACCTCCCCATGTGACAGAGGAACTCCGGATACCATTGGCCTTTCTACACTGAAGTTATCCTTTTGTGGATGCCTTAATTTGGACACTTTTATGGCCTTAGAACTGTACATTTGTAACCTAATAAACCCCCTTTATAAAAGCCAATCCATTTCTAGTATATTGCATTTCTGCCAGCTTTAGCAAATCGGAACAGTGGTAAGAATTAACAGCCAATCTAGGTCTAGAATGCAGGTCTCATCTTTACAGGAATCATTACTGACATGTACTGACACGTACAGAATCAGAAGAAAAGGGAACTAGTATATGTCAAGTGCTTAATATTTACCAGTCACTCTACTGGCTTCTTTATTGGGCATTATCTCATTTCTTCTCCACAAAAGAGCCTTATGTAATAGTGGTTAATATTTTTTTTTAAGATAATGAAAGTAAAACAAAGCAGGTTAAGAAATTCTCCCAGATCAGCCAAATCAAAAGTGGCAGAGCTTCTCCAATCCCAGGAGGTCTGTTTGCCAGTGCATAGTCTTCCTGTTTTTGAGCAAAGTCCAAAGAGACAGGAAGCTTGAAAGGTGCTGGGAAAGACACAGGAGCCAAGGGCTAAAGAGAGTACTAGGGAAAATGGGAGGAAGTCCTACAAAAACTAGAAATTTCTTTAAAACCAGTTCTTTTCAGGTTCAGTATCTGGGCTGAACCACATTCTTTGCCCGGCTCTGCCCTTTAATTCTCTATCCCTCTAAGGCCACAGCTCAGTCCCTCCCTCCTTCTGACAAATCATTGTAAGTCATTTATTATGGACAGTTCTAGCTAGGGAAATAGGCCACTTTGCTATCAAGACACCGCTAACTATCCTCTAAGTCCTTCCTCTCTCTCCTGACATCTAGTTGTAAATTCAGATATTAGGTTGAATTTCAAGTTCAGAACTTGTCATTTTGACTTTCAATCTAGCACCTCTTCCATTATTTCCCATTTCTACAATGGCATTATGATTTTCCAAGTCATCTGGTCTTGGTGCTTACAGGTCTCTTTTCTCTCACATCCATGTAAGTCTAAGCCTTTTAGCATCTACCTTCTTAATTTCTTTCACAGGCATTCTCCCCCAATCTATGGTCACTGGCAAAGCCTTCATGATTTCTTGCCTGGACTATCTCAATAATCTCCTGTTTCCTGTCCCATTGCAACCACTCTCCCCTCTATCCCATACAACTCTGCCAGATTAAGTTTTTCTAAAGCTCATCTCTGATCATGTCATATTACTCCTTAAAAACTATCTATGTTTCCCTTTTATTGCCAAAATAAATACAAATTCTCAACCTCCCATTCAAACCCCAACCAATTTTGTTTCTATCCCCTATGTCCCTGTATAGCATCTTCTGTGAGTAATGCAGTAAAGTGCTTAGGAACCACTATTTCCCCCCAAATATTCTTATGACTTTTCCATCTCCATGCATTTGCTGGCACTGTTCCCTTTTCTTGGGATACCTTACACCCATCCCTCCACCCTTGCTGTCATTTGCAGTTCTGCGCATCTCCAAGGTCTATCCCAATCCCTATCTCCTCCGTAAAGCAATTTGCTGATCCCCCTCACATTGATGTCTTCTTCTCAGCCTCTTGACACATACCTGTCTTGTGACATTTATCAAGAAACTGTCTTATAGTTTATTTTCTTATATAGTGAATATGAATTTGCAAACACAAATTTAGGTGATCAATAACTGTCAATTAGAAAATCATTTTATATCTGAGTCCCAGTCCCTCCAACTACTACCATCAAACATTCTGCTGGTTCTCCTTTCTCTGCCTTTGGACAATATCTCAGGCAGATCTCTTTGCTTTTATGCTCACCTACAAGTGGTAGAAAACTCGTATTTTAGAGAATTAGGAAATCCAGACCAATCTAATGTCAAACTTTCACTCTCTCATCCAGTTCATAGCTCCTCCCCTTTCCTTTGCCCATGCCTAATCCATGTTCAAAATCCTGTGTTTAGGAATGAGCTGTAGTCTGTTCTTACTCTGCTTCCTTCCCTGTCCCTCAGGATGCTTTTGACTTCTCCACATTCTAGGCAAGGAGTGGAGGAAAGGATGGATGTTAGGAAAGGGGGCAAAATGTTATTTTTTAGCTAGCACTGTTTGAACATCTCTGTTGGCTGTTGAATGCCTCCTCTCTCATGGAAAAAACACAAATTCTGGCTCATTTTTCTTATGAGGAATTTCTGTGAGTTCTTTGAAAGAAGCCCCATCCTCCACCCCATGCCCACTCCCTGACTTCCACACTACTCTGTTCTCTGATGTGTGTAATATCCTCTTTGTACAATTCCAACTCAGTTCTTTCTCTTGAGCCCAGCTTCTTTCCCTGGTGTCTACTTGGACCCTTGAAAACATTGTGCAGGCTTCTTTCTGTGTCCTGTCCCCACCAAACTTTTGAAGATCAGGCCATTCTCCTTGCCCTGCCAGGCTCTATCTTCATCATGTATACCCTCAAACTTTGTGTTCAAATGAGGATTCTCTGCTCTGGGAGTAGAGCCAGTGTACCCAGAGAGTGTCTAGCTGGGGATAGGGTAAGTTGTCCCTTTCCTCTTGTGGCAGACCCCCACAACCTCCTGCTCTGAGAGGTTCTCTGGCTACTTTCTTCATTTGGCTAGAGGTAAAGGAGACATTCAGAGCCTACTCTACTAACTGACAACTTTCTTCAAAAAAAGCCCCTTTACTCCACTGAGTCCCTAGCCTTCTCTTAGAAAGCCAGAGGTGGGGTGATAGGCTAATAGTCACATTATTAGTTTTGGTCACTCTTAGCAAATTCTAAGTAGAAGTGCCCAGCATTTCTCTTTTCAGAATTTGTAGTACTTTTTAGTTATTGTTCTCAGCTTTGGATTCCAGCTGAAATTCTGAGAAAACAGGAATAACTCCTGAATTAAATAACCTTGAAACCCATACATTTCTTTGGGCATATAAACCCAGACTACTAACCAAAGAAAAAAATGACTTTTGAAAAAAAAATAGACGTCTCCTTATAGGACTATTCTGAGCATGAATTGAATTAGACAGGTTTTCTGTCTCCCACTGCCCTTAGATCGGAAAGAGGCTCTTTGTATGTTCTAGAGCCTCCTCAATAGCCTTTCTTTACCAATTACTGTAGGATTTTCTTGATCGTTTTCATTGATTACATGGGAAATGTTGTTATAGTAATTACACTTAGGGAAAGTATTTTTGAAATGTTTTTTGAAGTTGCAATGGTTGTGCAAAAATGAAGCTGCTTCTTACACTCAAGTGCTGGTCAACTGTTTTCTGCCTTTCTGAACCCAGAAAAGGGGCTGCCACATCTCAAGTATTTCCTATTCCTCCCAGAAAAAAAAAAAAAAAACAATTGCACAGTGTTCTAGAAGAACTGTTTGCATGAGAGAAAACGGACTTTAGATTCAGACACAGGCTTCATTATCACCCAAGCAGCTTGTGGGCTTGCAGAGCCCATAAAAGGAGAGGGTCAGGACCTCAGGATGCAGGGATGGGCAGAGAGTTTTGGGTGGGACTCAAAGGCGGACTCCTCAGGGCCCTGGAATTTAACCTTGAACCCCTCCCCCCCACTCCCCGAGGAAGTGCCTGTGTTTGTATTCACAACATGTTTTTCTTTTAATCATTAAAAAAGAATCCCCACTTTCTGCATGTGTCTATCAGAGGGTGGTCCATGGACCATCTGTATCAGAATCAGCAGAAGAGTTTATTTAAAATGCAGTTTCCTGGCCCTACTGAAGGCTATTAAACCAGGACCAAGGCATTTGGGCCCTGGAATTTGCATTTCCTTTCTTCACTGGCACAAGCATTCTGAAGAGGTATCAGGCCCAGGGATGTTCAACTTCATATGACAAAACCAACAAAGCCCCAGATTTCAACTTCCTGTTCTTCTTGACAACGCATCTTCCTAAAATATTGGCATGTTTTATCCCTTACTAGTCCCTGATTCTTTATCTCTTTTTTCTTGCTTCTATTCTTCCTGCTTCTTGTTTGTTGAGAATCAAAGTTTTATTCAGTCAGTCAGAGTCCTTAAGTTTCCATTTTTAGGGAAATTTTATAATTTGTCCTTCATGTCTCTCTCCTAATCGATCACATGTTGGCCAAGATTGATCAAAGATGTATGCCACAAGTTGGATATCTTCTCTGTAAAATTCCAGAATTCTTTTTGCCTCAGACTTGAGATGTACTTTTTGAGTCCTACAATGTCCTCTGTAAAATATGAACATTTATTTAGATAATTCCTTCCCAGGCAGGTTAAGTAAACTTTCTTCTGCCTTCCTTCTTTTTTGGGAATAACACAATCATGGAATAGTGTAGCTAGTGGACAGACCATCTCTTGTGTGGGTCAGGGTGGGCAAATATTTTTTGCATGGCGCCTGTCTACATAAACAATCTGAATCATCCCAAGTCAGCTTGTCAGCACCATTCTGATGGACCAATCTCATGTGATCCCATGAAAGAAACATCTTACCTAGTTGTCCTTCTGGCATTGAGGCTTGACAACAAGGCCCCAGGATGTCCCCATAGGTATGAGTCCAGTTCAGTTTTGCCCAAATGGTACTACCAGCCTGGCTGGTCCCAGTCACCAGAGGGAAGCTTAAAAAAATGCAGTGCTCCAAACTCCCGGGCCTTCTGAGGAAAGAGCAATATTTGTTCAGGCAAAATTTTTTCAGACTTAAGAGCAATATTGTCTCAATAGTGAGCCAAGTATATCTTACTACCCATGGCTCCCAGAAGAGATCAGTGTGCCATACCCGAAGGCAGCTGGTGATGTTTGTTTTTTTAATCTTTATGAAGTTGCAGTTATTTTGTTTTGCTTTCAAAGCTTCTACTGCTTCTACTGATAATGAGAAAGCTCATATTCTAATGCTAGATACTCTTTGAATCCTGTTCTCTTCTCTTCTGTTCTCTTCCTTACACCTTCACATACAGAAGGTTGTGTGTGACTAGGGTAAAAAGGCTTTTGTTTTGGCAGCTGCAGGCAGTGTTGCTTTATTCATTCAACAAACATTTTTGAGGGTCTATCATATGTCAATCACTGTGCCAGATATTGGGATATAACAAGGTACTAGGTCTCAAAAGGCCAAAGTATTTTAGAGGAAGGCAAATATATGAAGAAATTAGAGCAGTGAAGTGTTGAGCTTTGTAGCAGTGTATACAAATTACAAGGCTAGGAAAGAGAAAAGGGGAAGATTTCATTCAATTCAGACACTGGCCTGGACTTGAGTGTCCATTTACATGGATATCCCACAGGGTCCACTTAAAGCAAAGGTTAAAATGTCCTGTGATTTCCTCACAGCCTCTTACCCAGGACATCATGGTTAAATGCGCAACTGTAAAAACTGCCTGGCCTAAGACAAACCTCTACAAACTGCCAAAGTCTAAGGCCCTTCTCACACATCCAAGTCCACACCCAAAGGCACAGCTCAGTAAAAAAAAAATTTATTAGAGAAGTTGTGGATAAAATACAGGATTACCATCTACCACCCCACCACCACCTTGCATTGGTATGGAACATTTGTTACAATTGATGATAGAACTTTTTTGTAATTGCGCTATTTTTTTAAAATAGTAGTTACCTTTGTTACAATTGACAAAAGACTATTAAAATAGTACTATTACCTATCATCCCTAGTTTACATTTAGGTGTATTTTTTCCCATATACTACCCTATTATTTACACCTTGTATTAGTGTTGTACAGTTGTTACAATTCATGAAAGAACATTCTTATACTTTACTGTTAACTATAGTTCATCATCTACAGTAGGGTTCACTGTTTTATATAGTCCTATATTTTATCTTTTAATTTTTATTCTAGTAACATATATGACCTAAGGTTTCTTTTTTCATCATATTCACCTATATAATGCAGTCTGTTAATTACATGCACAATAATGTGCTATCATCACCACCATCCATTTCCAACCCTTTTTAATCAATCTAAATAGATATTAGGTATAAATTAAGCATCCACTCCCCATTCTTTAAGTCCAATCTATCCCCCTGGTAACCTATATTCTAGATTCCAACTGTATGAGTTCCAACAAGCTTCTTGGCAGAAATGGAAAAGTCAATCATAAAATTCATATGGAAGGTAAGCAGCCTCAAATAGCTAAAGCCATCTTTAGGTGAAGAATGAAGAGTAAAGTTGGAGGACTCATACTTCCCCATCTTAAAACTTATTACAAAGCCACAGTAATCAAAATGACATGGTACGGGCACAAGGACAGACACATAAATATAGACCCATGAAAGAGAATTGAGAGCTCATAAATCAGCTCTCTCATTCATGGCCAACTGATTTTTGGCAAAGGGCAAAGACACTCAATTGGGAAAGAATAATCTTTTCAACAAATGGTGCTGGGAAAACTGGATCTCCATTTGCAGAAAAAAAAGGAGGACTCCTTCCTCACACCACATATAAAAATTAAAATAGATCAAAGATTTTAATGTAAGAGCTAGAATTATCAAACTCTTGGAAGAAAATGTAGGGAAACATCTTCAGGACCTTGTGCTAGCCAATGGTTTCTTAGACTTTACACACAAAGCACAAGCAACAAAAGGAGAAACAGACAAATGGGACCTCAAAAATATTAAAAACTTTTGTTCCTCAAAGTGATTTATCATGAAAGTAAAATGGCAATATGCACAATAGGAGAAAATATTTGGAAACCATATATCTGATAAAGGTTTAATATCCAGAATGTATAAAGAAATCCTTCAACTTAGCAACAAAAAGGCAAACAACCCAATTAAAAAATAAACAAAATATTTGAACAGACTTCTCTCAAAAGAATATATACAAATGGCCAGAAAACACTTGAAAAGATGTTCAACATCATTAGCCATCAGGGAAATGCAAATCAAAACCATAATGAGACACCATTTCACACCTATTAGAATGACTGCTATTAAAAAAATGGAAAATAACAAGTGTTGGAGAGGAGGTGGAAGACTAGAAACATTCATTCACTGCTGGTGGCAATGTAAGATGGCATAGCTGCTGGTGGCAATGTAAGAGGGCATAGCTGCTGTGGAAGACACTTTGGTGGTTCCTCAGAAAGCGAAGTATAGAATTGACATATGACCCAGCAATCCCACTTGCTTTTTGGGTATGTACCCAAAAGAACTGAAATCAGGATTTGGACAGATATTTGCACACCAATGTTCATAGCAGCATTATTTCCAATGCCAAAAGATGAAAGCAACCCAAGTGTCCATCAACCGATGAATGGATAAGCAAAAATGTGGTGTATACATATGATGGAATGTTATTCAGCTGTAAAAAGGGATGAAATCCTAATAAATGTGACAACATAGATGAACCTGGAAGACATCATGTTGAGTGAAATAAGCCAGACACAAAAGGACAAATAATGTATGATCTCATTGACTTGAAACAATTAGAATAAGCAAACTGAGAGAGTCAGAATCTAGCATATAGATTACCAGGGGACAGGGGGAAGGGACTAGGGAATGGGAAATTAAGACTTAAAACACGGGGTTCTTATTTGGAATATTGGAAACGTTTTGGCAGTGGATGGTAGTGATGGTAGCACAGCATTGTGAACACAATTATTTGCACTGCAATACATTTCTGAATGTGATTAAAAGGGGGAAATGCTAGATTGTATATATGGTAATAGAATAAAAAATTTTAAATAAATCCATGGAACTATACTACACAAACAATGAACCCTAAGTTAAACCATGAACTTTAGTTAATAGTACAATTATAAAAATGTGCTATTATCAATTGTAACAAATTCTCTACACCAATGCAAGGTGTTGGTGGTGGGGTGGTATATGGGAATCCTGTAATTTTATGCATGATTCTTCTGTAAACCCACAAATTCTCTAATTCCCTTTGTGGGCAAGCATCATTCTCAATTAAAGAATCAAAATATACTTTGTGCAACATTAGGGCTCAGTTTCTTTAAACTCCTAAAGTTCTCTGTAGCCTGATCCATCACTTATATGCCAGTGGTAAGTGTAGGGAAGGTTTCTGCTTTTTCCATCTGGTTAGAAGTTTTACATAGACATAGACTTTAAAAAAATCTTTCTGCAAGGCTGAATAACCCAGCTATTTTAATGATCTGAAATCACCTAACATTACAATGTTCTATAGACATCAGGAGGAAAAATGAATAATTCATGAATGATGTGGTACATTTATGATTTATTTACAGTGCTGAACTCATGGTATCTCAGAGAGCATCAAACACCCTACGCTCTAACCTGCCATTTAAAGCGGCATTTAGAAAGAGAGCGGAAAAAAAAGAAGACAAGACAGAACACAGGAGATGTATTCTAACTTTGCATAAGGTAATGAAAAAGAAACTTAAAGATTTACTGAGAAATAAATTGAATTATGATGAAAATAAAAGGTGAGAAAAGTAGAAGTATCAAGATATTGATTACTGATGTCATGAGAAAAATTGTATATATTTTTTACTATCTTCTCTCTGCGCCCTTTCCTAATTAATTTTTCATGCTACCTGTGATTTTTCTTTTAGTTTTTCTGAGTATTCCTAATAAAATTTTAATGATGATAAAAGCTAAAATCCCTATGATGATAATCAGGAGGGGGGCATAATTTTGTCAGTTTTCCAACATGGTTTGCTGTCTTGCAAACATTTTGCTAAATACCTTGGGTCCCTGTCTCCCTTTACCAGCCACTGAGTTCTCCCTTAACCCTGGGCTTCTCAGCTGGGAGCTAATTCAAGCAGGACTTTTTACTGGGTGGTGTATAACATTCATCTGGAGTTACCCAATGAATGATCCAATAAACCATTGTGAGGTGTAGGGGTAGATGAGGAAGACATAGTACTTTTTTCCCTAAAACTGTATTTTCTTTTCTACAAAAAGTGTTCAGTGACCACATCAATTAAATAGAGAAAAATGGTTAATAAAAAATAAAAATGTATTTTAAAATCCTTCATGAGTTTTCGTAAAATGCAACTCCATGTGTCCTGAGTACCATGAGGCTGTAGGGTGGGTCCCCTGGGCCAGGCCTGGGACCAGCTGGGAGGAAAATCTGGCTCAGGCCTGGGAAGGCCCTGCAGCCACAGTCAGGGTATATTCTCAATGATGAACAAGCTTTTGAAGAACCAATGGATGGTTCTGGGGGTTGATTTCTCCAGAGGCTGCCCAGTCCAGCCTTTTTGATGAAACCACCCCAACACCTCTGCTTTCTGTGGTCACCCCGTCTTTGAAATATGGCCTTGTTGGCTTCCTGTGAGATAAAATTAAATGTTCACTTACAAATGCTCTCTCACCAGTTCTCATACAACTCAGCGTCTTCGTATTTTTAAAGATAAAAATCCACCTTTAACATGCTCCCATTCTGCGGGGGATTCTCACATGTATAATGCCCTCCCTCCACCTTTTGGATAGATGGAAATAATCACCTTTCCTGGAAAAGGTACTTGTGGCAAGTGGCCCTCAACAAGATTTTATCTCTTTCCTCTTCTTCAAATATGACTAGTGATTGTGGGAGATTATTCCTAAGTTAAAAAACAAACAACAACCAAAAAGCAGCACAGGAAATCTGAACAGACAAAAGGCCCTCAGTGGGGTAAGGTGGGATGAGGAGATGAGGGGATGAGACAGGTAAAGTGAGGGGAGTGGGGATCTGTGAGGTCCTGGCTCCCAGCCATAGTGCAGCATTTGCTACACCACCCATTTATTCCCAAACCTGTTGTGTCATTAGCTGTGATTGCCCCAGGGACCCAATCATTCTAAAGCATTGGAGGAGTCATGCCAACCTGTATAGACCAGCAGAGCAGCATTTAGGGTGACCTGTGAAGCAAGTCCCCCTTTTCATATCAAATTTTGCTATATTGAAACCTGTTGACAGGCATAACATTCATACCTAGCAGATGTGATAGCCACCATGGTAGGTTCCAGACTGAAGACCTCTCAAGAGGATCACAAACGAAGACCAACCAGCTCCATTAAATGTTGTTAAATAAATGACTCTTCTCCCACTTTCCCTCCCTTGGGTTTTTTTTAATTAGTTTATGTGACATTGTTAGCATCTGTTCTACTTTGTCCATTAGGGCAAAGGATAAAATCAATCTCTTTAGAAGAAAGTGTGAAAGTCTTGCCAAACAAAGAAGAAAATGGGCTCTTTGGAATGGACAGATAAATAGGGAAAAGTGAAGGCAGACCCACATCATTGATGCAATGGTTAAAGGGTGTCATAAACTCCTCAAAGACTTCACATCTTGAACTCTATCTCGTGTGAACATTGCCATATATACGTCTCCCACAAGCCCCACACCCCACTTAGCCAAATCCAACTGGAGGCCTAAATTACAATGCTCTAGGGAGCTTGAACCAGTCTACACAACATTAACAAAAGATCCACAACCATACTGAACACTATGGGCCAGCTGTGTTGCAAGCAACCCCATCTGTAACAGCGTCATCAGCGGGGAAAGGGCCAGTCTGAGATCAGCTGCCTGCATTCACCACAGCAGGGATAGGGGTGGGACGTGGAACTTTGCTTTAGCTAAAATCAGTGAGCTCCTCATCCAAACCTCTTTCTGGAACAACCCACCAGGATCAGGATCACCCTCTGCTATGACCTGCAGTGACCTGCAGGGAAACTCCCCTAAAATGGGGTAGAACCTGGAGCACAGTGGCCTGTGAGATAGCCCATGGTAGAGTGTGGGTCAGAGAAAAGCAACTAAACTGGGCTGTTAATTTCAAAACTGCTGAAATTCTCTGGCCTGTATGATAAGCACAGTAGAATGAACCTAGGGGATTCAGCGTGGGCTGGAAATGATCAGATATAAGGCAATACAGTGGCAAAAGGGTGTTAACTGGAGCCCACCTGGTTGGTAGTTGCTCTTTGGAGTGTTGTGTTGAGGAGAATTCTGAGGCTGTATCTGAGCTCAATAGGAAAGAGGGCCATGATTAGTGGCAATATGTACCACGGACCAGGGACAGAAGAGTGGTAGCAGATGTGCCATATACATACCATCTCTGAACTATATTCCAACTTTGAATATTTGGGGTCTCGAAAAGTAGATTGGAATCTAATAATGGAAAAGCTTCAAATGATATACTGAAGAGTCTGATCTTTATTTTATGGAGTTTTGTAGTTTATTTACTCAGAACAGTATTCCTAAAAAAGTAATATGGAATGTGAATACTTTAGCTGGATTCACATAGCTCCCGGTTGTCTTACAACCGGCCATGTCTCACACTTAAATCACCTGAAATTATTTGAGTTTGCAATCCTGTTGCAGATATTAGAGAACCATTGATGGATTGTGAGCTGGAAAAATAATATGATCAGAACATATTTTAGGCAGGAATGTGAAAATTGTGTTAGAGAAGAAAAAAAGTATAAGCTACAATACCAGTTAGCAGGTCCCTGAAACCATCCAGAACTGTGGGAATAGAAAAGATGGGAAGAGCTAAGAGACAATGGAGAAGTGATATCAAGTTTAAGTTGGGTGGAAAGGATGGAAAGAAGGGAGACCTAAAAAATGGTGCCAAAGTTTTAAACTCAATGGACTTGTGGAGAAATGGCAGTCCCATTAAAAGAAATAGGAAATCCAAATAGAGGAACAAATTTGGGCCATGATGTGAGGAGGAAGGAGATGATAGGATCAATTTTAAAGCCCAGTTATTTCTCTAGTTATGCCACTATCACAGATAGACTCACAGCTAGAATAACTTTTCCCTAAGAAAAGCTGTGAGTTGGACATGGTGTCTTGTCCTATCTTTTCCAAGACAAATATTGGGCATCCAGTTTGGACAGCTGGCTGGGGTTAAAGGTTTAGTCTGCAGCCATGGAATAAAGCCAAATTAACTGGAGTGGGATCTGTGCCCTTGACCAGAAGAGCCAAGGACTAACTGGCAATCAGCTTCAGCCACTTCTGTTACATCTAATCAGGTATTGGCTTCCTGTCCTCAGCTTTCTTGCCAGTTGGATGGTGGCCTTGTCCATTTGTGAACAGGTATCACTCTGAACTTGTTTTATGCCTCATCCCTCTTGATCAAGCCTGGGGACGGACTGGGGAGAATGTGATAGAGAGTGGGAGGTTTGGTGAGCTCAACAGCAAGTATGTGCAAGTCTTGCCGGTTGCCTAGGACTGCACCCTGCCTGCCCTTCAAGGGCTCTGAGCCCTGCTTCAGGAGGCCAGCCATGGGAGGTTGTTAATAGTAATTGCTGCACACCCCACACCCAGCAACCTCTCATACCTACTTGATGCCAGGACCCATTCTCCCCTCTTGAGTGCTGGATGAATTTTAGTTATTAGATAACTTAGTGGCTTGGTAGAACCTTTTTATTACTTCTCATGATTCCATAGGTTGAGCTGGACGTCTAGTGGAACTCCTCTTCTGCTGCTGTGAATGCAGAACACCCAGGATGCATCATACACATGTCTGACCCCTTGGCAGGGACAGCAGGAAGCTGAGCTCATCTGGGCTCCTGAAGGGAAGACTGGACCTCCTGCTCTCCCTGTGTACTCTGGGAGCCTCTCCCTTTCCGTATGGACTCTTCATACAGCCTCTCCAGCAGGGTAGATGAACTTAAAAACAAACAAACAAAAAATTCAAAGAGAAGTTGTAGGTTCACAGAAAAAGCATTCAGAAAATACAGGGTTCCCAAATACCATCCCCCACCCAGAACACTCAGGTTTCCTTATTAACACTTTGCATTAGTGTGGTACTTTTGTTGCAATTGATGTTTTATGGTTATAATTCTAGTATTAACTATAGTCCATAGTTTACATAGGGTTCACTCTTTGTGTTATACATTCTTATGTTTTTCTTAAAAATTTTTATTCTAGTAACATATATATATAACCTAAAATGTCCCCTTTTAACCACATTCAAATATGTAATTTCATGGTATTAATTACATTTACAATGTTCTGCTACCAACACCACCATCCATCACCAAAACTCCATAACCCCAAACAGTAACTATGCACCTATTAAGCATTAACTTCCCATTTCTTACCCTCACCCCAGCTCCTGGTAAACAGAATTCTAATTTCTAGCTCTATGAATATGCTTATATTCTAATTTTCCATATCAGTGAGATAATACAGCATTATCTTTTTGTGTCTGGCTTATTTCACTCATGATGACTTCCAGGTTCATCCATACTGTTGCATGTATCAGAACTTCATTCTTTTAACAGCTGAATAGTTTTCAGTTTTATACACACACACACACACACACACACACACACACACACACACACCCCACATTTGTTTATTCATTCATCTGTTGATGGACTTCGGTTGCTTCCATCTTTTGGCAATCATGAGTAATGCCACTATGAACATTGGTGTGCAAGTCTCTGTTTGAGTCCCTGCTTTCAATCGTTTTGTGATTAGTTTTAAAGGGTGATTCTATACTTAATTTTCTGAGGAACTGCCAAACTGATTTTTTCAGTGGCCACACCATTTTATACTCCCCACAATATGAATGAGAGTTCCCATTTCTCCATATCCTCTCCAACACTTGTTATTTTCTGTTTTGTTTGTTTGTTTGTTTGTTTAAATATAGCCACTCTAGTGGGTGTGAAATGGTATTTCATTGTGGTTTCTCTTTTTTTTAATTTTATTTTGAAATAAATTCAAAGTTATAGGAGCAGTTGCAAAAACAATACAAACCCCATACACAGAACTCCAGCATTCCCTGACCTCCCTCCCCTGATACCCCGATCCACTAACTTTAACATGTTGTCACACCGCTATTTCTTTCCCTCCCTCCCTCCCTCTCTCCCTATCATCCATCGTCTATTGCTCTGTCTTCTGAACATATGAGAGCTAGCTGCACACATCCCTGAACAAACACTATAATTCACATATACAATTCCCATGAACAAGAACATTCTTTTATGCATCCCATTAAGTGCAGCTAAGAAGCACAGGAGATTAAACAATGATACAAAGCTTACATTCTATATTTCCTTTTCCTTATGTCTCAACTGTGTCCCTTTGAGCCTCCTGTCCTCCATCCTCGGATCCCATCTAGGGTCATCCTTGGCATTCAATTGTCATCTATTTAGACTGTCTTTTTTTTTTTTTTTTTTTTCAATTGTGGAAACATATATACAGCCTAAATCTTCCCATTCCACCCCCTCCCTAGCCTTCCACTAGTGGGATTAATTACCTTTAGAATGTTGTAATGCTATAACCTTCCCACCATCCATTACTAGAAATTTCCCTTCACCTCAAACAGCAACCCTACACTCATTTCTTAACTCCCCTTTGCCCTTCCCCCATTTCTCTTAACCCAAACTCTACTTTTCATCTCTATGGTTATATTCTCTGATAATATCTTTGTGTTTACTGTGGGGCTTAAAATTAAACTTTTAAATCCATAACAATCTTGTTTTTCTTTGATACCAACTTATTTTCAATATGACACATAAACTATGTACCTATACTCCTCCATTCCCCCACCTTTATATAGTTTTTGTCAAAAATTACATATTTTACATTGAGCTCAAAACACTGATTTGTCATTAGAGTTTGTGTATTTTATATCATGTAGGAAGTAAATAGTGGAGTTACAATTCAAAAATTATTGCCTTCTATTTGTATTCCATTGTGGTCAGAGATTGTGCTTTGAATATGTTCAATTGTTTTTTGTTTTTGTTTTTGTTATTGTTTTTTAATTTATTGAGGCTTGTTTTATGTCCCAGCATATGGTCCATTCTGGAGAAAGAACTGTGATCACTAGAGAAAGATGAGTGTCCTGATGATTTGGGATGTAAGGTTCTATATATGTCTGTTAAAATTCTCTATATCTCTTTCTCCTTTCTTTGTTTCTCTGTCTGTAGGGCTCCCTTTAGTATCTGAAGTAGGGCAGGTCTTTTATTGGCAAACTCTCTCAGCATTTGTTTGTGAAAAATTTAAGCTCTCCCTCAAATTTGAAGGAGAGTTTTGCTGGATAAAGTATTCTTGGTTGGAAATTTTTCTCTCTCAGAGTTTTAAATATGTCATGCCACTGCCTTCTTGCTTCCATGGTGGCTGCTGAGTAGTCACAACTTAGTCTTATGCTGTTTCCTTTGTATGTGGTGAATTGCTTTTCTCTTGCTGCTTTCAGAACTTGCTCCTTCTCTTCAGTATTTGAGAGTCTGATCAGAATATGTCTTGGAGTGGGTTTATTTGGATTTATTCTATTTGGAGTTCTCTGGGCATTTATGCTTTGTGTATTTATATTGTGTAGAAGGTTTGGGAAGTTTTCCCCAACAGTTTCTTTGAATACTCTTTCTAGACCTTTACCCTTCTCTTCCCCTTCTGGGACACCAATGAGTCTTACATTTGGACGTTTTGTTTTATCTATCATGTCCTTGAAATCCTTTTTGATTTTTTTCTCTGTTCTTTCTTTTGGTCTTTCATTTTCTGTTCTGTGGACCTCTAGGACACTGAGTCATTGTTCAACTTCCTCTAATCTTGTATGACAAGTATCCAGATTCTTTTCTTTTTTTTTTTTTTGCTTTTCACATATAACTTTATTGTATTTTAATACTGAATAGTATTTACACATATTACAAACACATACATTCACAAATTCTCTAGCCAATGAACAATGTACTAGTTTCTTATTAGCACAATTAATTCATGCTTTTTCATGCTAATTCATCACTCCTCTTTAACTCTCTTTCTTCTTTTCCTCAGTGTGCTTCATGCTAGTGTCTCTGCTTACCCTTTTATATGTTGGTATATGTGCATGTCTGCCTTCCTAGAACAACATAGTCCCAAACCCTATACATTTGTTCTTCCTGCTTCCCCTTTACTTTTAATAACAACTTATAGTATCCATTTAATGCATGAAGGGAGATATTTTGCAGACTGAGAAACTGAGGCATAAAGAAGTTGTGGCTTATCCAAAGTTAAACTAAAAGCCCCTGTAAATCAACTCTTGTCCACTGAGTCTATTTTACTTTCTACCAAATCATCAAGTATACCTTTTAGGCTCATGTTTTCATTTTTTATTGTTTTTGCTATATGTCTATGTTTTGTTTTTCTTGTTATTTCTTATTTTTCTTCATTTATTCATTCATTCAAAAAATATGTATCAAGCACCCACTCTGTGTCAGGCACTGTTCTAGGCTGATGGAATGGCAGTGGAAAACAGTGACAGTCCTTGCCCTCGGGGAGCTTGTGTTCTAATGGATTTTAAGAATCTTCTTAGTTTGCATAGATCCATTTGGGTGTTTCTTTCCTTTCCTTCACATATACCCTCTGAATTCAGCTTTTAATTTCTTTTCTCTCATTTTATTCACATATTGACTGATACTCTTGTCCTTCTCCTAGTGTGTTCATTTTCTCTGTCTGCTGAATACTGAACACTTGCCCAGCGATGTCATTTTTCTGAAAGCCATACCAGTCCCATCCCTGCTACCAACAAGCAGGGTAACCTTGGGTGAACCGTGCTTGGCCCATATGGCATTATTTAAACAGACCATTGGAGTGGCCAGGAAAGTAATATCTTGTCAGGTTCTTCAGGAGCACTCTATACATAATTCTTTTAGCATGTAAATAAATACATGATTATTTTCAGATTCTAGAGAGCTGGCAGCTATACATATCTTTGCTTTTATTTTTTTGGCCATACTTTCTATTTGTTGTTTGGTCTTGCAGAATATATCATGAGTATTAAAATATGCCCAAGAATTTTTAATCTCACTGTCCAGAGAAAGCCTAGAATCTGCCATTAAATTAGTTGGTTCTCAACATCATAAAGATTTGGGTTCATATACTGTTCACAGGAAGAGTCACTGACTAGAAGAGGATAAAATTAGTTCTCACTATCTCAGAGCTTGTCGAACTCTTTTCTACAGTGAATTTTTTATTGCATTTTTAATGAGATATGTTCTACAATGAATTTAATCTACTGTTGGGTGTCTATCTCTGTGTGTGTATATATGTGTAAGCATTCAAAGGTCATTTCTGAATAACATAATTGATGTCTTATAACCACGTATACATGAACATTCTTAGAGATTCTCAGTGTCCCTTTCCAAGCAAGGAAATGCAAGTCTGGAAAAGTGAAGTGACTTGCCCAGGTTATCACTACCACTAGTTAGTGACAACACTGAGACTGGAACCAAGGTGATCCTTTCCTCTGTTACACTCAGCTTTTCTTCTCCATATGTATATGTATATGTATATGTATATGTATATGTATATATATGTATATATATGTATATTTATCAAATAACATACACGATCATTATTTAGAAGATTTTGGTTTTGTGTCTATTATTTATTATTTCAATCCTAATTAATAAAACCTTTATCACTCCATCATAGATGTCTTCTTCAGAAGATAGAATCTCACCCTTATGATTTTTTTAATTATTCATTTTATTGAGATATATTCACATACCACGCAGTCATACAAAACAAATCGTACATTTGATTGTTCACAGTAGCATTACATAGTTGTACATTCATTACCAAAATCAATCCCCAATACCCTCATTACCACACACACAAAAATAACCAGAATAGTAATTAAAGTGAAAAGGAGCAACTAAAGTAAAAAAGAACACTGGGCGCCCTTGTCTGTTTGTTTGTTTGTTTCCTTCCCCCACCTTTCCACTCATCCATCCACAAACTAGACAAACAGGAGTGTGATCCCTATGGCCCCCCCGCAATCCCACTGTCCCCCCTCATAAGCCACATTTTTATACAATTGCCTTCAAGATTCATGGGTTCTGTGTTGTAGTTTGATAGTTTCAGGTATCCACCATCAGCTACCCCAATTCATTAGAACCTAAAAAGGGTTGTCTAAATTGTGCGTAAGAGTGCCCACCAGAGTGACCTCTCGGCTCCTTTTGGAATCTCTCTGCCACTGAAGCTTATTTCATTTCCTTTCACATCCCCCTTTTGGTCAAGAAGATGTTCTCCATCCCACGATGCTGGGTCTACATTCCTCCCTGGGAGTCATATTCCACGTTGCCAGGGAGATTCACTCCCCTGGGTGTCTGATCCCACGTAGGGGGGAGGGCAGTGATTTCACCTTTCAAGTTGGCTTAGCTAGAGAGAGAGGGCCACATCTGAGCAACAAAGAGGCATTCGGGAGGAGGCTCTTAGGCACAATTACAGGGAGACCTAGCCTTTCCTTTGCAGCAACAATCTTCCCAAGGGCAAGTCCTGTGGTAGAGGGCTCAATCCATCAAACCACCAATCCCCTATGTCTGTGGGCATGTTAGCAACCATCGAGGTAGGGCAGGCCAATACCCCTACATTCTCTACCAGCTCCTCAAGGGGGCTCTGCATATTTTTTTCCTTGTTTTTTTTTTTTATTTTTTTTTTCTAAATCAACTGTATGAAAAATAAAATAAAATAAAATAAAAAAAAAACCATACAATAAAAAACATTTCAAAGAGACCATAACAAAGGAGTAAATGACACCTAACCTAAGATAACTACTTTACTTCCAGCGTTTTCTTACTCCACCCCAAGAAAGTAACCTAATATAGCAACATTTCTGTGAACTTGGTCCTACTATACCCATCAGAAATTAACAGACCATAGTCATTCCTGGGCATTCCCAGAACTTTAAATTTACCCATGATAGCTTATCTGTTCTTCTTCAATTATCGTTCCCCCTTCCTTAATTGCTCTCTATTGCTAGTTCCCCTATATTCGTTTTGCATTTTTCTAAGTTCACATTAGTGGTAGCATATAATATTTGTCTTTTTGTGCCTGGCTTATTTCGCTCAGCATTATGTCTTCAAGGTTCATCCATGTTGTCATATGTTTCACAACATCGTTCCTTCTTACTGCCGTGTAGTATTCCATCGTGTGTATATACCACATTTTCTTTATCCACTCATCTGTTGAAGGACATTTGGGTTGTTTCCATCTCTTGGCAATTGTGAATAATGCTGCTATGAACATTGGCGTGCAGATATCTGTTCATGTCACTGCTCTCCGATCTTCTGGGTCTATACCGAGAAGTGCAATCGCTGGATCGAAGGGTATCTCTATATCTAGTTTTCTAAGGAACTGCCAGACTGACTTCCAGAGTGGCTGAACCATTATACAGTCCCACCAACAATGAATAAGAGTTCCAATTTCTCCACATACCCTCCAGCATTTGTAGTTTCCTGTTTGTTTAATGGCAGCCATTCTAATTGGTGTGAGATGGTATCTCATTGTGATCTTAATTTGCATCTCTCTAATAGCTAGTGAAGCTGAACATTTTTTCATGTGTTTCTTGGCCATTTGTATTTCCTCTTCAGAGAACTGTCTTTTCATATCTTTTGCCCATTTTATAATTGGGCCAACTGTACTATTGTCATTGAGTTGTAGGATTTCTTTATATATGCAAGATATCAGTCTTTTGTCAGATACATGGTTTCCAAAAATTTTTTCCCATTGAGTTGGGTGCCTCTTTACCTTTTTGAGAAATTCCTTTGAGGTACAGAAACTTCTAAGCTTGAGGAGTGCCCATTTATCTATTTTTTCTTTTGTTGCTTGTGCTTTGGGTGTAAAGTCTAGGAAGTGGCCACCTAATACAAGGTCTTGAAGATGTTTTCCTACATTATCTTCTAGGAGTTTTATGGTGCTTTCTTTTATATTGAGATCTTTGGTCCATTTTGAGTTACTTTTTGTGTAGGGGGTGAGGTAGGGGTCCTCTTTCATTCTTTTGGATATGGATATCCAACTCTCCCAGCCCCATTTGTTAAAAAGACCATTATGACTCAGTTCAGTGACTTTGGGGGCCTTATCAAAAATCAGTCGGCCATAGATCTGGGGGTCTATCTCCGAATTCTCAATTCGATTCCATTGATCTATATGTCTATCTTTGTGCCAGTACCATGCTGTTTTGACAACTGTGGCTTTATAATAAGCTTCAAAGTCAGGGAGTGTAAGTCCTCCCACTTCGTTTTTCTTTTTTAGAGTGTCTTTACCAATTCGAGGCATCTTCCCTTTCCAAATAAATTTGATAACTAGGTTTTCCAAGTATGCAAAGTAGGTTGTTGGAATTTTGATTGGGATTGCATTGAATCTGTAGATGAGTTTGGGTAGAATTAACATCTTAATGACATTTAGCCTTCCTATCCATGAACATGGAATATTTTTCCATCTTTTAAGGTCCCCTTCTATTTCTTTTAATAGAGTTATGTAGTTTTCTTTGCACAGGTCTTTTACATCTTTGGTTAAGTTTATTCCTAGGTACTTGATTTTTTTAGTTGCTATTGAAAATGATATCTTTTTCTTGAGTGTCTCTTCACTTTGTTCATTTCTAGCATTTAGAAATATTACTGACTTGTATGCATTAATCTTGTATCCTGCTACTTTGCTAAATTTGTTTATTGGCTCTAGTAGCTGTATCGTTGATTTCTCGGGGTTAAACTGCAAACAATGACAGTTTTACTTCTTCCTTTCCAATTTGGATGCCTTTTATTTCTTTGTCTTGCCAGATTGCCCTGGCTAGCACTTCTAGCACAATGTTGAATAACAGTGGTGATAGTGGGCATCCTTGTCTTGTTCCTGATCGTAAGGGGAAGGCTTTCAGTCTCTCACCATTGAGTACTATGCTGGCTGTGGGTTTTTCATATATGCTCTTTATCATATTGAGGAAGTTTCCTTCAATTCCTACTTTTTGAAGTGTTTTTATCAAAAAGGGATGTTGGATTTTGTCGAATGCTTTTTCAGCATCTATTGAGATGATCATTTGATTTTTCTCTTTTGATTTGTTAATGTGCTGTAATACATTGATTGATTTTCTTATGTTGAACCATCTTTGCATGTCTGGAATGAACCCCACTTGTCATGGTGTATGATTTTTCTTAATGTGTCTTTGGATTCGATTTGCAAGTATTTTCTTGAGGATTTTTGCATCTATGTTCATTAGGGAGATAGGCCGGTAGTTTTCCTTTTTTGTAGCATCTTTGCCTGGTTTTGGTATTAGATTGACGTTAGCTTCATAAAATGAGTTAGGTAGTGTTCCATTTTCTTCAATGTTTTGAAGGAGTTTGAGTAAGATTGGTGTCAGTTCTTTCTGGAAAGTTTGGTAGAATTCTCCTGTGAAGCCATCTGGCCCTGGACATTTATTTGTGGGAAGATTTTTGATGACTGATTGGATCTCTTTGCTTGTGATGGGTTGGTTGAGGTCTTCTATTTCTTCTCTGGTCAGTCTAGGTTGTTCATATGTTTCCAGGAAATTGTCCATTTCTTCTACATTATCCAGTTTGTTGCCATACAGTTGTTCATAATATCCTCTTATAATTTTTTTAATTTCTTCAGGATCTGCAGTTATGTCACCTTTTTCATTCATTATTTTGTTTATATGGGTCTTCTCTCTTTTTGATTTTGTCATTCTAGCTAGGGGCTTGTCAATCCTGTTGATCTTCTCAAAGAACCAACTTTTGGTGATATTTATCCTCTCTATTTTTTTTTGTTCTCTATGTCATTTATTTCTGCTTTAATCCTTGTTATTTGTTTTCTTCTACTTGGTTTAGGATTGGTTTGCTGTTCGTTTTCTAGCTTTTTCAGTTGCTACATTAGTTCTTTGATTTTGGCTCTTTCTTCCTTTTTAATATATGCATTTAGTGCTATAAATTTCCCCCTCAGTACCGCTTTTGCTGTATCCCATACGTTTCGGTATGTTGTGTTCTCATTTTCATTCATCTCTATATATTTAGCAATTTCTCTTGCTATTTCTTCTTTAACCCACTGATTGTTTAGGAGTGTGTTGTTTACCCTCCAAGTATTTGTGAATTTTCTAAGTCTCTTAGGGTTATTGACTTCTAATTGAATTCCATTGTGGTCAGAGAATGTGCTTTGAATAATTTCAATCTTTTTAAATTTATTGAGGCTTGTTTTATGTCCCAGCATATGATCTATTCTGGAGAAAGTCCCGTGAGCACTAGAGAAGTATGTGTATCCTGGTGATTAGGGATGTAATGTTCTATATATGTCTGTTAAATCCAATTCATTTATCAGATTGTTTAGGTTTTCAATTTCCTTATTGGTCTTCTGTCTGGTTGATCTATCTATAGGAGATAGTGATGTGTTGAAGTCTCCCACAATTATTGTGGAATCATCAATTGCTTCCTTTAGTTTTGCCAGTGTTTCTCTCATGTATTTTGTGGCACCTTGATTGGGTGCATAAACATTTATGATTGCTATTTCTTCTTGTTGAATTTCCCCTTTTATTAGTGTGTAGTGACCTTCTTTGTCTCTCAAAATATCATGCATTTAAAGTCTATTTTATCTGAGATTAATATTGCTAAACCTGCTTTCTTTTGGCTGTAGCTGGCATGAAATATTTTTTTCCATCCTTTCACTTTCAATTTCTTTGTGTCCCTGTGTCTAAGATGAGTCTCTTGTATGCAGCATACTGATTGTTCATTTTTTTGGATCCATTCTGCAAATCTATACCTTTTAATTGGTGAGTTTAATCCATTTACATTCAATGTTATAACCGTGAAGGCATTTCTTGAGTCAGCCTTCTTATCCTTTGCTTTATGTTTGTCATATATATTTTTCCCTCTCTCTATTAATATCCTTTAATGTACCCATACCGAATCTCTTTAGTACTGAACCTTTCTCCATGTCTCTCTCTCCTTTCTTTGTTTCTCTGTCTGTAGGGCTCCCTTTAGTATCTCCAGTAGGGCAGGTCTCTTGTTAGCAAATTCTCTGAGCATTTGTTTGCCTGTGAAAAATTTAAGCTCTCCCTCAAATTTGAAGGAGAGCTTTGCTGGATAAAGTATTCTTGGTTAGAAATTTTTCTCTCTCAGAATTTTAAATATATCATGCCACTGCCTTCTCGCCTCCATGGTGGCTGCTGAGTAGTCACTACTTAGTCTTATGCTGTTTCCTTTGTTTGTGGTGAATTGGTTTTCTCTTGCTGCTTTCAGAACTTGCTCCTCTTCTGTATTTGACAGTGTGATCACAATATCTTGGAGTGGGTTTATTTGGATTTATTCTATTTGGAGTTCGCTGGGCATTTATGATTTGTGTATTTATGGTGTTTAGAAGATTTGGGAAGTTTTTCCCAACAATTTCTTTGAATACTCTTCCTAGACCTTTACCCTTTTCTTCTCTTTCTGGAATACCAATGAGTCTTATATTTGGACGTTTTATATTATCTATCAAATCCCTGAGGTCCATTTCGATTTTTTCAATTTTTTTCCCCATTCTTTCTTTTGTGCTTTCATTTTCCATTCTGTCATCTTCCAGGTCACTGGTTTGTTGTTCAACTTCATCTAGTCTTGTACTATGAGTGTCCAGAATCTTTTTAATTTGGTCAACAGTTTCTTTAATTTCCATAAGATCGTCTATTTTTTTATTTAGTCTTGCAATGTCTTCTTTATGCTCTTCTAGGGTCTTCTTGATGTCCTTTATATCCCATGCCATGGTCTCATCATTCATCTTTAGTTCTTTAATTAGTTGCTCTGAGTACTGTATTTCTTCTGATCTTTTGATTTGGGTGCTTGGGCTTGGGTTATCCATATCTTCTGGTTTTTACATATGCTTTAAAATTTTCTGTTGTTTTTGGCCTCTTGGCATTTGCTTAACTTGGTAGGGTTCTTTTAGGATTTGTAGGCCAATTGAAATCCTTATCTCTAATTTGTCAGGTCTACAGCTTCGTGGAGTACACTTTCTGTGACTAACCAGCAGGTGGCATCTACGAGCCACCTGTTCCCCTCAAGTCAGTTCTCCCCTGCTTTGCCTCTGTGGTGAGTGGGGGAGTAAGTCTTGTGGGGTCCAGTTGCTGTACCAAGCTTGCGTGTGTAGTTGGTGTTGCCCGTCCTGTATAAGGGTCGTGTGTCTAGGCAGTCAGGGAGGGGGGCGGCTCTAACAACCAAATCTCCCTGGTGTTCCTGGAGTTTTAAAGCTGCTGCAATAGTCTAATTCTTCAGTTCAGTCCTGCAACAGTTTGTCTCTGCCACTGACCCACAAGTCCTTGGTATTGTCGTGTGGCCCCTGAGACTTGTGAATGGGTCCCTCTTCCAGGCCTTGCACCCCCTGGTCCTCTGTTGAGGGATGACTGTGCTATGTCACAGGTGAGTGCCATCCCCCCAGGGTGGTTCTGGGCTGCCAGTCTGTGTAGGGAGGCTCCCAGTCTGCTGAAATGATGGCTGAATGGGGCTTGTTAATTCCCACTGCTCCACCTTCCCAAGTCTGGGGCAACCAGCTGAGGGTGCAGGGAAGGCTAATGTCCAAGCCCAATTTTGTGGTGTATGCATGTTATTTGAAGCACTTCCGTCACACTGGGTTGTCTGGGGCAGCTCTGGGCTATGGGACCTGTGATGGACAGGAGTGTTTCCTGTCCACCAGGATGATGGCTGTGAGAGGATGCCCCCCTTTTCTTGGGAAGTTATGGTGTTTAGTGAATTTTCTCAGCCACTGGATTATTGCCTTTTGTCTCAGAGCTCTCAGTTCTGCTCTTGTCTTGACCTGCCCAAATTGCAAGTCTTTGAGGCTTTCTGTATTGGGCTTCTTAGAGTAATTGTTTTAGAAAGTGAAAAAAAGAAAAAAAGAAAGAAAAAAAAAAAAAGGCCCTCCAGGCAGATCTAATGCATTATTGAAATGCTAAGAGACAAAGCAATTAGGGCTATTAAGGAAAGATCCAGAGGGCAGAGAGATCAGTTTTTCTTTGGGTTTTGCAAATGAGCCTGCAGGGCCTGAGGTCTGCCCTTCCCCTTTCTATTTTCACCAGAACTCCAAAAAGCATCCGCTTTTATTTTTGAGTTTGTCTTGCTGTTTTTTTGCTATGCCTGTCTTCTCTCTGCTGGGCTGGCTGCTCTCAGATTCTCTGGTGTCTGGTCTCAGTCTATCTATGGTTGGAATTTGGATCAGTAGAATGAGTTTCCGATAAGAGCTGCCACTGCAGTTCTCCCTTCTCCTTACTGGCGCTGACAGCCCCTCCTCCCATGGGACTGAGCCTGGCAGGGAGGGGCACGGGTTCCCTGGCCACAAAAACTTACAGATTTCGCTGATCTCAGCAGTTCCACGTTTTCATGAGTGTTGTATGAAGTATGCCCAAAGTCAGATTGCTCTGTGGTGTCCAGTCCACGCAGTTCCTGGGTTTCTACCTACTTCCCTGGAGGAGTAACTAAAACATATACCTCACCAATCCACCATCTTGCCCCGCCTCCCCAGAGTCTTTTTAATTTGGCCAACAATTTCTTTTACTTCCATAAGATCTTCTATTTTTTTATTTAATCTTGCAATTTCTTCTTTATGCTCTTCTAGGGTCTTCTTTATGTCCCTTGTATCCTGTTCCATGGTCTTCTTCATGTCTTTTTTATCCTGTGCCATGTTTTCATTCCTCAATTGTAATTGTTTGATTAATTGTGCCAAGTACTCTGTCTCTTCTGATATTTTGATTTGGGTGTTTGGGATCGGGTTCTCCATATCATCTGGTTTTATCATATGCATTAGATTTTTGGTTGTTTTTGGCCTCTTGGCATTTGCTTTGCTTGCTAGGGTTCTTTCAAATTGTAAATAAATTGCCAATCTAATTTTTCAGAAATACAAGTTGGTGGTGTACACTTTCTCCAACTAACCAGCAGATGGCATCTGCGAGTCACCTATACCCCTCAAGTCAGTTGTCCCCAACTCTGTCTCTGTGGTGTGTGCGGAAATGATTTTTGTGGGGTTCAGTTGGTAAACTCAGTTTGGGTTTGTTGTTGGAGCTGTCCACCCTGAATGTGGGGCATGTATCTGGGTGGTCAGGGAGGCAGGGCAGCTTTAATATTCAAACCTCCCAGGTGTTCCCAGAGATTCAAGGCTGTTGCAAGAGTCTAAGCCTTCATTTCAGTTTTGTCCCAGATCTTCTCTGTCGCTGACCCACAAACCACCGGCACTGACGTAGCATCCCTGGGTTTTCTGAGCGGGGCCCCCTTCTCAGCTGTGATCTTCCAGGACCTCTGCTGAGGGAAGGCTGTGCTACATCACTAGTGTGCGTCATCCCTCAAGGGAAGCCCCGGGCCACTGGGCCATGCAGGGGTGCTTTCTGCCTGATGCAAAGATTAGCCTATAATTCCTGAGTGGTGTAAATTCTGAATGAAAGGCAGGTAGTAGAGCTGGGCCCCACCCCTTTCCTCTTAGAGAAGATAGATGCCTTAGGGGGAGGTCATTAGCATTTCAATGGTCTCTCTCTGCCTGTGCTATACCCTTGTCTGGGTCACAGAACTGGGAACTGAAAATGGCTGAGGCTTTCTCCACTGAGTCGAAAAAGGAACAGAGTGAGTCCAAGGTGACCCTCTGGCTCTCCAAGGTCAGTTGTTACCCAAAGCCTGTGTCTACTTGTTGGGGATTCATACCTCATAGTGAGCAGTTCACACTCGCTAATTAAAACCCCAGTTGGAGCTCAGCTGAGCTATATTCACTTGCTGGGAGAAAGCTTCTCTCTGGCACCACGAGGCTTTGAAGCTCAGGCTGTGGGGGAGGGGTCTCCTGATTTGGATCCGCAATTTTTACTTACAGATTATATGCTGTGATCTCGGGCATTCCTCCTGATTCAGGTTAGTGTATGATGAGTGGACGGTCATGTTTTTCCCCCTGAAGTTATTCCGGATTATTTACTAGTTGTTTCTGGTTTTTTTTTAAGTAGTTCCAGGGGGACTACTTAGCTTCCATGCCTCTCTATGCCGCTATCTTAGATCGCTCTCCTTCATTGTGGTTTTGATTTGTTTCCCTAGTAGCTAATGAAGTGCTCATAAAACGTATTTTTTTTAAAAAACAGCAACTTTGCATGTGCTTATTGGTCATTTATATATCTTCTTTGGAGAAATGTCTGTCCAAGTCTTTTACCCCCTTTTTAATTGAGTTGCTTGAATTATACGATTTCTTTATATATTTTGGATATTAAACTCTTATGAGTGTGTTGTTTCCAAATATTTCTCCCGTTCTGTAGATTGTCTTTTTAATTTCATGATGAAGTTCTTTCATGCACAAAGGTTTTTAATATAGATGAGGTCCCATTTATCTATTAATTATTTTGTTGCTTGTGTTTTGGTTGTAAAGTCTAAGAAACCATTGCCTAACAAAAGGTCTTGAGGATGCTTCTCTATTTTCTCCTAAGAGTTTAATAGTTTTGGTTCTGATATTTAGGTCTTTGATCCATTTTGGATTAACTTTTGTATATAATATGAGGTAGGGTCCACCTTCATTCTTTTGCACATGGATATCTAGTTTTTCCACTACCATTTGTTGAAGAGACTATTCTTTCCCCTTTGAATGGACTTGGCACCCATCTCAAAATCAATTAGCATAGATGTTAGGGTTGATTATTGAACTCTCAATTCATTTACATTGGTCTATATGTCTATTCTTGTGATAGTATCATGCTGTTTGGGAGGTATGAGGCCTCCAACCCCATTCTTCTTTTTGAGATAGTTTTGGCTATTCAGGACCCCTTACCCAACCATATAAATTTGATGATTGGCTTTGCCATTGCTGCAAAGTAGGCTGTTGGAAATTTGATTGGGATTACCTTGAATCTATAATCACTTTTTGTAGAATTGACATCTTAACAATATTTAATATTCTAGTCCATAAACACAGAAAGTCCTTCTGTTTGTTTAGGTCTTTGATTTTTTTAGCAAAGTATTATAGTTTACATCCTTAGTTAAATTTATTCCTAGATATTTGATTTTTAAGTTGCTACTGTTAATAGAATTTTTTTAATTGATTTCCTATTCAAATTGTGCATTACCATTGTATAGAAACACCACTGATTTTTGCAAGGTTGATCTTGTACCCGACCACTTTGCTGAATTCACTTACTATCTCTAGGAGCTTTGCTGTGGATTTTTCAGGATTTTCTATCTATAAGATCATGCCTTCTACAAATAGTGGATGTTTTAATTCTTTCTTTCCAATTTGAGTGTCTTTTACTTCTTTTTCATACCTCATTGGTTGGGCTACATCTTCCAGAACAATATTGAATAACAGTGGTGACAGTAGGCATCCTTGTCTTGTTGCTGGTCTTAGAGGGAAAGCTATCAGTCTTTTACCATTGAGTATAATGTTAGCTGTGCATTTTTCAAATATGCCCTTTATCAAGTTTAGGAAGTTTCCTTCTATTCCTAGTTCTATAAGTGTTTTTATCAAGATGGAGATGGGAGGGCATTACTGGACTTTGTCTAAAATTATTTCTGCATCAATTCAAATGATCATGTGGTTTTGTTTTTCATTCTATTAATATGGTGTATTACTTCTGGGTTTTTTTTTTTATTGCTGTTGAACCACCCTTGCATACATAAGATAAATCTCACTTGATCGTGCTGTATAATTCTTCTAATGAGCTGTTGGATTCTGTTTGCTATTATTTTGTTAAGGATTCATTTGTCATTATTCACAAGAAATATTGGTCTGTAGTTTTCTTTTCTTGTAGTATCTTTATATGGCTTTGGTATGAAAGTGATGTTGGTTCAATAGAATGAGTTAGTAGTGTTCCCTCCTTGTGCCAGTTTGAATGTATTATGTCTCCCAAAATGCCATTATCTATGATGCAATCTTGTGTGGGCAGACATATTAGTGTTGATTAGATTGTAATTCTTTGAGTGTTTCCATGGAGATGCAACCCTCCCAACTGTAGGTGATAACTCTGATTAGATAATTTCCATGGAGGTGTAGCCCTTCCCATTTGGCATGGGCCTTGATTAGTTTACTAGAGCACTATATAAGCTCAGACAGAAGGCATGAGCTTGCTACAGCCATGAAGGACACTTGGAAGAACACACAGAGAGCTGAGAGCAACTGAGAGTGACATTTTGAAGAGGAGCCACAGCTAAGAGAGGACAAAATGCCCCAAGAGCAACATTTTGGAGAATGCCATTTGGAAACATAATCTGGGAGCAAGTGGACACCAGCCACGAGCCTTCCAAGCTAATAGAGATTTTCCAGACACCAATGGCCATCCTTCAGTGATGGCACCTCCTTACCTTGGACACTTTGTGGCCTTAAGACTGTAACTTTGTAACCAATAAACCCCCTTATAAAAGCTAATCCATTTCTGGTGTTTTGCAAAAAGGCAGCATTAGCAAACTAGAACACTCCTCTTCAATTTTTTGGAAAAGTTTGAGCAGGATTTGTGTTAATTCGTCTCAGAATGTTTGGTCAAACTCACCAATGAAACCATATGGTCCTGGTCTTTTTTTTTTTTTTTTTTTTTTTTTTTCTGGATGGGAGTTTTGATTACTGATTCATTCTGTTTACTTGTTATTGGTCTGTTGAGATCTTCTATTTCTTCTTGAATTAGTGTAGGTAGTTTATATGTTTCTAGGAATTTGGCCATTTCATCTAGGTTATCTAGTTTATTGGCATAAAGTAATTCATTGTATCCTTTTATAATCCTTTTTATATCTTTAGAGTCAGTAGTGATGCACCACCCCTGCTTTCATTTCTGATTTTAGTTACTTGCATCCTCTTGTTTTTGTTTGTCAGTCTACCCATAGGTTTGTCTATTCTAAGATCTTTTCAAAGAACCATCTTTAGTTTTGTTAATTCTCTCTACTGTTTTTTAATTCTCTGTTACATTTATCTAACTTTAATCTTTGTTATTTCTTTTCTTCTGCTCATTCTAGGTTCAGTTTTCTCTTCATTTTCTAAATTCTCCTATTCTGAGTTAGGTTATTGATTTGATCATTTTCTTCTTTTTAAATGTAAGCATTTACAGCTATGAATTTCTACCTCAGCACTGCCTTTGCTACATCCCATAAGATTTGATATGTTGTGTTTTCATTTTCACCTACCTTGTAATTTCCTTTTTGATCCACTGGTTAATTAAGAATGAGTTGTTTGTGGGGGGGATGGGGCAAGATGGTGGAGTGGTGAGAAGCAGAATTTCATCTCTCCCCTAGAGCACCTGGCAATTGCCCAAGAGCTATATGAAGCAGTGTTTTTGGGGTCTCCAGTAACCAGTCACACATTGGATGCAAGTTTGGAATTGGAGGAAAAGCTGTGAATACAGTGAACATTCCCCTGGCAAGGGTGGAATTGAAGCTGTTGGAGAGTAATTATCAGACAATAGACCAAAGTACATCTTTAAATGCTCTATTCTGACACTGACAAAACTTCCAGGCTGGGGAAAGACTTTTAAAAGGGACTTCTTTTTCTTCTTTTTTCTTTTTCTTTTTTCTCTTTTCTATTTTTTTAAATCTAAATGTAACATATGTGGTTATTTTCTATCAGAAAGCCCAGGCTGACGGACTAGGCTGGGCTTGGGGAGAGACAGAGTATCCACAGCATCTTTGAGTTCAGGATTCACTTTTGAATAAGGTCTCCACCCCTGTCTTTAATTGGCAACACAGGCTGACCATGGGATCTAGCTTGAGACACCCCAAAGAGGAGAGGGGAGAAGGGAATAGTGCCCCTGAGAGACAACTGGAGTTCCAAGGATTGGGAGAGTGGAGGGAGGTCCAGCTCAAATGGCAGTCCTCCTTCTGGGAACTCAGACCCCAGGGGCTGGAATTCAGATTCTGGCTTCAGTCAGCCATGCCCCCGACAGGATCAGAGTCACCAGGAGAACTAAAGTTTCCATACCTCCTTACACTAGTGGGGGAGCTGCAAGCTGCAAAGCACCATCTGCTGGACAGGAGAGGAAAAGCACCAATTCTAAAGGCCTCATAGGAGGGTCTCATTCTCAGGAAAACTCCATACCCTCCCAATGATACCTGGGCCTCAATAGACTGGGAAAATCTGACTCGGGTAAACCATATCTGAGGAGACCCTCTCACAAAATGGCTACATAGAGGCAAAGCAAGAAACAGAAAAAACAAGAGGTGAAAAATGCTGATCAACTAAATAGAACCTAAGTTAGAGGTCTAGAATAAGCTGAACTGAATAACAGAGGCCAGAGAACACAGCCAACCAACAAGAAAACCCCTAGGTGAAAGATAAAAAACAAGCTCCAGAATAAACTAATCAAGAAAATCAGATGCCTAGACAACTTAAGATAACAAGCCATACCAGGAAACATGAAAATATGGACCAGCCAAAGTAACAAACCAACAGCTCAACCAAGATGCAGGAGTTGAGGCAACTAATGCTAAATAAATTCAATGAATGAAGGAAGATATAGTGAAAGAGCTGAAGGATATGAAGAAGCAGTGGATGACCATAAAGAAGAATTCATAAACTTGAAAAAACAAATGGCAGAACTCATGGGAATGAAGGCCACAGTGGAGGAGATGAAAAACACAATGGAGGGACACAACAGTAGATTTGAACAGGCAGAAGAAAGGATCAGTGAACTGGAAGGCAAGTCATTCAAATTCATACACACAAAAGAACAGATGGTGAACAAACTGGAAAAATACAAGCAGGGTCTTAGGAAACTGAGTGACAACATGAAACATACAAATATACATGTTATGGGTATCCCAGAAGGATAAGAGAGGGGAAAAGGGGCAGAAAGAGTAATAGAAGACATATTCACTGAAAATTTCCCAACTCTTATAAAAGACAGAAAATTAGAGATTCAGGAAGTACAATGTACCCCAAATAGAATAGATCCCAATAGACCTCTGAGACACTTACTGGTGAGATTGTCCAATGTCAAAGACAAAGAGAGAATTCTGAAAGCAGCAAGAGAAAAGCAATCCATCACATACAAGGGAAGGTCAATAAGACTATGTACAGATTTCTCTGCAGAAACCATGGAGGCCAGAAGAGAGTGGCATGATATATTTAAGATACTGAAAGAGAAAAACTGCCAACCAAGAATTCTATATCCAGCAAAACTTTCCTTCAAAAATGAGGGAGAGATTAAAACATTTTCAGACAAACAGACACTGAGAGAGTTTGTGAATAAGAGACCAGCACTACAAGAAATAGTAAAGGGAGTACTACAGGCTGATAGGAAAAGACAGGAGAGAGAGAGCTGGAGAAGAGTGCAGAAATGAAGATTATCAGGAAAGGTAAAAGGAGAGAGAGGAAAAAATAAGATATGACATATAAATTCCAAAAGACAAAATGGTAGTTGAAAGTACTTCCCTAAACATAAATGGATTAAACTCCCCTATAAAAAGACACAGACTGGCAGAATGGATTAAAAAACAGGACTCATCTATATGCTATCTAAAAGAAACTCACTTTAGAAACAAGGATAAAAATAGTCTGAAAGTGAAAGGTTGGAAAAAGATATTTCACACAAACAACAACCAGAAAAGAGTAGCTATATTAATATCAGACAAATTAGACTTTACAAGTAAAACAATTAAAAGAGACAAAGAAGGACACTATATATTAATAAAAGGGTCAATTCATCAAGAAAACATAACAATCATAAATATTTATGCACCAAGCCAGAATGCACCAAAATTCATGAGGCAAACACTGAGATCACTGAAAGGAGAAATAGATACCTCTACAATAATATTTGGAGACTTCAATACATCACTCTCATCAATGGATAGAACATTTAGACAGAGGATCAATAAAGAAATGGAGATGTTGAATTGTATGATAAATGAACTAGACTTGACAGACATTTATAGAACACTACATCCAGCAACAGCAGGATACACTTTTTTCTCAAGTGCTCATGGAACATTTGTAGGCTAGACCACATGTTGGGTCACAAAGCAAGTCTCAACAAATTTAAAAATATTGATATTATACCAAACACTTTCTCAGACCATAATGGAATGAAGTTGGAAATAAATAAAAGGCAGAAGGTCATAAAATTCACAAACATACGGAGGCTAAACAACACCCTCTTAGAAAACTGGTGGGTAAAGGAAGAAATTACAAGAAAAATTAGTAAATACCTCGAGGCAAATGACAATGAAAACACAGCTTATAAAAACTTATGGGATGCAGGAAAGGTGGTGCTGAGAGGAAAATTTATTACCCTAAATGCTTATATTAAAAGAGAAGAAAGAGCAAAAATTGAAGAGTTAACTGTTCACCTGGGGGAATTAGAGAAAGAACAGCAAACTAACCCCAAAGCAAGCAGAAGGGAAGAAATAACAAAGATTAGAGCAGAAATAAATGCAATTGAGAACAGGAAAATGATAGAGAGAATCAACAAAACCAGAAGTTGGTTCTTTGAGAAAATCAATAAAATCGATGGACCGCTGGCTAGGCTAACAAAAAAAAAAAACAGAGAGAGAGCTGATACAATAAATGCCATCAGAAATGGGAAAGGAAATATAACTACTGACCCTGCAGAAATTAAGGAGATAATGAGAAGATACTATGAGCAGCTGTATTCTAATAAACTAGACAACTTAGACGAAATGGACAACTTCCTAGAAAAGCGTAAACAACCAACATTGACTCAAGAAGAAATAGATGACCTCAACAAACCAGTCACAAGTAAAGAGATTGAGTCAGTCATCAAAAAGCTGCCAAAAAGGAAAAGCCCAGGACCAGATGGTTTCACATATGTGTTCCACCAAGCATTCAAGAAAGAATTAGTACCAATCCTGCTCAAGCTCTTCAAAAAAATTGAAGAAGAGGGAAAGCTACCTAACTCATTCTATGAAGCCATCACCCTAATACCAAAACCAGACAAAGATACTACAAAAAAAGAAAATTATAGACCAATTTCTTTAATGAATATAGATGCAAAAATCCTCAACAAAATACTCGCAAATCGAATCCAGCAACACATTAAAATAATTATATACCATGACCAGGTGGGATTTATTCCAGGTATGCAAGGCTGGTTCAACACAAGAAAATCAATTAATGTAATACACCACATCAATAAATCAAAGCAGAAGAACCATGTGATCATCTCGATTGATACAGAAAAGACATTTGACAAAATTCAACATCCTTTTCTGATGAAAACACTTCAAAGGATAGGAATAGAAGGGAACTTTTTCAATATGATAAAGGCAATGTATGAAAAACCCACAGCTAACATCATACTCAATGGGGAGAGACTGAAAGCTTTTCCTCTAAGATCAGGAACAAGACAGGGATGCCCACTATCACCATTGTTATTCAATATTGTGCTGGAAGTTCTAGCTAGAGCAATTAGGCAAGAAAAAGAAATAAAAGGCATCCAAATTGGAGAGGAAGAAGTAAAACTTTCACTATTTGCAGATGACATGATTCTATGTGTAGGAAATACAGAAAAATCTATAGCAAAGCTACTGGAACTAGTCAATGAATATAGCGAAGTGGCAGACTACAAGATCAACACGCAGAAATCTGTAGTGTTCCTATACACAAGTGATGTGCAACAAGAGGAGGAAATCAAGAAAAAAAATCCCATTTACAATAGCAACCAAAAGAATCAAGTATTTAGGAATAAACTTAACCAAGAACACAAAAAACCTTTACATAGAAAACTATAAGAAACTGCTAAAAGAAATTGAACAAGACCTAAAAATATGGAAGAACATACCATGTTCATGGATTGGAAGACTAAATATAGTTAAGATGGCAATTTTACCTAAACTGATTTACAGATTCAATGCAATGCCAATTCAAATCCCAACAACTTACTTTATGGAAATAGAAAAACCAGTAACCAGATTTATTTGGAAGGGTAAGGTGCTCCGAATTGCCAAAAATATCTTGAGAAAGAGGAACAAAGCGGGAGGTCTCACACTACCTGACTTTGAAGCATACTACAAAGCTACAGTGCTCAAAACAGCATGATACTGGCATAAGGACAGATATCCCGACCAATAGAATTGAATTGAATGTTCAGAAGTAGACCCTCGCATCTACGGACAGCTGATCTTTGATAAGGCGGTGAAGCCGAAGCAACTGGGAAAGAGCAGCCTGTTCAATAAATGGTGTTTGGAGAACTGGATATCCATTTCCAAAAGAATGAAAGAGGATGTCTATCTCACACCTTATACAAAAATTAACTCGAAATGGATCAAAGACCTAAACATTAGCACCAAGACCATAAAACTCTTAGAAGAAAATGTAGAGCAATATCTTAAAGATCTTGTTATATGAGGTGGTTTCTTAGACCTCACACCCAAGGTGTGAGCAACCAAAGAGCAAACAGACAAATGGGATCCCCTCAAAATTAAACAGTTTTGTACATCAAAGGACTTTGTCAGAAAAGTAAAAAGGCAACCTACACAATGAGTGATGATATTTGGAAACCACATATCAGATAAGGGTTTAATATCTCGAATATATAAAGGAATCTTGCATCTCAATAACAGAAAGACAAACAATCCAATTAAAAAATGGGCAAAAGACATGGACGGACATTTTTCTGAAGAGGAAATACAAATGGCTCAAAAACATATGAAAAAATGCTCAACTTCACTGGCTATTGAGGAAATGCAAATCAAAACCACAATGAGATATCATCTCACACCTACCAGAATGGCCATTATCCAAAAAACAGAAAATGACAAGTGCTGGAGAGGATATGGAGATAGAGGCACACTTATACATTGTTGGTGGGAATGTAGAATGGTGCAACCACTCTGGAAGACAGTGTGGAGGTTCCTCAGGAAGCTAAATATAGATTTGCCATATAACCCAGCTGTTCCATTGCTAGGTATATACTCAGAAGAACTGAAACTTAAGACACAAACAGACATTTGTAAACTGATGTTTACTGCAGCATTGTTCACGATTGCCAAGAGATGGAAACAGCCCAAATGTCCATCAATGGACGAGTGGATAAACAAATTGTGGTATATACACATGATGGAATATTATGCAGCTGTAAGACAGAACAAAGACACGGATCATATAATAATGTGGATGAACCTTGAGGACATTATGTTGAGTGAAGTTAGCCAGAAACAAAAGGACAGATTCTGTATGGTCTCACTAATATGAACAGATATTAATGAACAAACTTTGGGAGCTAAAAGCTGACAACACAGGCGACCAGGAGATAGAAAGAGGGCAGAGATCAGCCATTTGATGCTGAAGGACTACAGAATGTTTAGGATTGATTGCATAGATCCAGAAATAGATAGCATAATACTGTGTGATGGTAGCACAGTATTGTAAGTACATGGAACAAAGATGTCTGTGAGTAAAGCTGAAAGAGGTGGGATAGGAGAATGTATGACACCAGAGGTAAAGATAGATGATAAAGACTGGGACTGTATAACTTGGCAAAAACTGGAGTGGCCAATGACTGTTACTAAATATACAAATACAAAAATGTTTTTGCATGTGGGACAGCAAATGAATGTCAACCATGTAGAGTGTTGAAGAAGGGATGGTATATGAGAAAAAACATAATCAAAGGAAACTAGAGTCTATGGTCAACAGTAACATTGTAATATACCGCCATTAAATGTAACAAAGGCAATATGCCAATGCTACGTGTATACGAGAGGGGGCTATAGGGGAGGAATATGGGATTCTTGGTAGTGATGTTATTTTCTGTCCTTACTATTATATTGTATTGTATGACATGTTATTTTTCTTTTTATCATTTTTTTATTATTGCTAAAAAAAAGGCAATTTTTCTTATAGTAATCAACATGTTCAAGTGCTGATTGTGGTGATAAATGTACAACTTTATGATGATACCATGAACAACTGATTGTACACTGTGGATAAATGTACGGTATGTGAATATAACTCTATAAAATTGTAGGAAAAATATATATAGGAGTAAAATTTTTGGAGAAAACATGGTGAGAGGGATATACCTATCTACTGTTGATGAGCAGGTAGAATGGTGTAGCCTTTCTGAAGGTCAGTGTGGTGGTTCCACAAAAAGTTAAGTATGTGGGGACCATAAGATCCTGCAACCTCATTATAGGGTATGTCATTTGAAGATCTGAGAGCAGAGACATGAATGGACATTTGCAAACTGGTGTTCATAGAGACAGTAATCATGATTTGCAATGGGTGAAGGTGACCTAAGGGTACATAGACTGAGGAACGGAATGGTGAACTGTGGTATATGCATACATGAAACATTGAGCAACTATGAGGAGTGAAGCTGTGAGACACACAAGATGAATGGATCCTGTACACAGTACTTGAGTGAAGTACACCAGAAATAAAGGCAAACACTATAATGCCTCACCAATGTGGACTAACTACAATGTGTAAACTCAGAATTGAATCTTAGAACATAGCCTAACGTGGACATAATTATTGCAATAGTCCCTAGATTGTAAGCTCTTACAGCAGTTAACTCTATTCCTGAATTATAATGCCCATCTCTAAACTTTGAGATGCTGATCCCTTAATGTATAACCTGATTGGTCTCTGGAACAATGCGTATCTCTGAGACACCTGAAACTCAGAGCTAGAGCTCAGCAGATATGAATGTCAGTATTAGTGCATACAGCAACTGTTAAAAAAAAAAAGCTGAAAAAGAGCCCAGACTTCAGTTAGTGATATGAATGAAGTAGATCTAGTTAAGACTAGGGCAAACAAGGCCAACGTGTAAAGGTCGAAACTGACTGTTTTAAAACTTCAACTTCCGTATGAGACCAAGGGAAGAGATGTCTATTTGGTGCAGGATCTATATTTTCTAAACAGCATAACTCCACAGTCGGTTTGTTCAAGCACCACAGTTACATGGAACTTTGAATAGGAAGTGAGATACTGTAGGTTAGTATAGGTTAGAGTGAAATAGTGACACATCCCAGAGTAATTTGGGCAGAGAATAAAAAATATATTTACATCTTCCCCCCTCCCCCACCCCAAGGAGCTGGGGGAAGGTGCAGAAGTGTTGAACTTCCTCACCTGAACTGGTATTGATGTTGTCACAAACATTGGGACTGGCGGTTTGATGTGCTGAGCCCTTGATCTTGGGACTTGCCCTTATGAAGCTCATTACTGCAAAGGAGAGATTAAACTTGCATATAATTGTGCCTGAGAGTCTCCCCCTGAGTACCTCTTTGTTGCTCAGATGTGGCCCTCTTTCTCTCTAACTGAGCCCCCTCGGCCGGTGAACTCACTTCACTCCCCACTACATGGGACCCAACTCCCAGGGGTGTAAATCTCCCTGGCAGTGCAGGATCACTCCCGGGGATGAATCTGGACCTGGCATCATGGGATTGACAATATCTTCTTGACCAAAAAGGGGATGCAAAATGAGATGAAATACTTTCAGTGGCTAAGAGATTTCAAATGGAGTCAAGAGGTCACTCTGGTGGACATTCTTATGCACTATATAGATGACACCTCAAGTTTTAATGTATTGGAATAGCTAGAAGTAAATACCTGAAACTACCAAACTCCAACCCAGCAGTCTGGACTCCTGAAGATGATTATATAATAATGTAGATTACAAGGGGTGACAGTGTGATTGTGAAAACCTTGTGGATCACACTCCCTTTATCTAGTGTATGGATGGATGAGTAGAAAAATGGGGATGAAAACTAAATGACAAATAGGGTGGGATGGCGAGGATGGTTTGGGTGTTCTTTTTTCACTTTTATTTTTTATTCTTATTCTGAATCTTTCTGATGTAAGAAAAATATTCAGAAATAGATTGTGGTGATGAACGCATAACTATATGATCATACTGTGAACAGTTGATTGTATACCATGGATGATTGTATGGTATGTGAATATATTTCAATGAAACTGAATTTAAAAACAAAAAAAGAATGAGTTAATTTCCACATATATGTGAATTTTCCAGTTTTCTCTCTGTTATTGATTTCTAGCTTTTTTACATTGTGGTTAAAGAAGATATGTTATATGATTTCATTATTTTTGAATTTATTAACACTTGTTTTGTGACATGACATATGGTCTGTCCCGGAGCATTATCCATGCGTACTAGAGAAGAAAGTGCATTTTTTTAGCTATTGGGTTAAATATTCTATATATGTCTGTTAGATCTTGTTGATTTATAGCATTGCTTAAGTCTTCCATTTCCTAATTGATTTTTGTCTAGATGTTCTACCCATTATTTAAAGTAGTGTAGTAAAGTCTCGTACTATTAATGTTGAACTGTCTACTTCTCCCTTCAAATTTGTCAAAATTTGCTTCAAATATTTTGGGGCTCTGCTGTTAGGTGCATATTTATTTATAATAGTCATGTCTTCTTGTTGAATTGACCCCTTTATTAGTATACAGTGACTGTCTTTGTCCCTTATACTGGTGTTTGACTTAAAGTCTATTTTACCTGATATTAGTATAGCTACCCCAGCTTTCATTTGTTTACTATTTGTATGATTCATTTTTTTCCATCCTTTCACTTTCAACCTACTTATCTCTTTGAAGTTAGTTTTCTTTCAACACTTTAAATATTTAGTCCCACTCCTTCTTGTCTCCATGGTTTCTGATGGGAAATAAGCACTTAATCTTATTGAAACTCTCATATACGAAACATGTTGCTCTTCTCTTGGGGCTCTCAGAATTCTCTCCTTGTCTTTGGCAATTGGCTGTTTGACTAATATTTGTCTGGATGTGATTCTCTTTGACTTTATCCCATTTGTGGTTTGTTCAACTCTTAAATGTGTATATTCACACCTTTCATTAAATTTGGGAAGTTTTCTGCTATTATTTCTTTAATATTCCTTCTTCTCTTTTCTCTCTTTTTTCTCTTCTGGGACTTCCATAATGCATATATTGGTGCACTTGACAATATCCTTAGTCTCTTAGGCTCTGTACTTTTTTTTTTTATTTCATTCTTTTTCTTTCTATTCTTCAGCCTGAATAATTTCAATTGTCTTGTCTTTGTGTTTTTTTCTGCCAGCTCCAATCTGCTATTGAAACTATTTAGGGAATTTTTCCTTTCAGTTATTGTGATCTTCAATTTCAGTGTTTCTGTTTGGTTCCTCTTAAAAATTTCTGTTCTTTTGTTGAAATTCTCTCATTTTACACACATCATTTTCCTGATATCCTTTAGTTTTTTCTCCATGTTTTCCTTTATTTCAATGAAGTTCATCTTTTTTTAAAGACTATGTCCTGTATGTTCAAAGTCTGGTCTTCTTCATTAATGGTTTCTGGATTTTCACCTTGTTCCTTTGGATGGGCCATGATTTCCTGGGTCTTTGTTTTTCTTACAATATTTCTTCAGCACTGTTACATTTTACTATTTTAATGTGTTAACTCTGGGATATATTCCCTGAGCCTTCTGTTCCATAAGCTTATATACAGCTAGTGAAATGACAGAGGTATCCTTAAGTGCAGGAGCTAACAAAAAGAAACAAACCAATGAAAAATACCTTTCACAGTCTTTTCAAATTGGCTCTGTGCTGGTTGGTGCTCTCTTTCAGAGTTTAGCTGTCTGTAATGGGAAATTCATGTGTCAACTTGGTCAGGTAATGGTGCCCAGTTGTTTGGTTAAGGAAGCACTGGCCTAGTTGTTACCACGAGGACATTTTGTGGAATTAAACCATCAGTAAGATTGCATATATGGCTGATTGCATCTATGGCTGATTATATCTACAATCAACTGAGGAGATTGCCTTTAGCAGTGAGACATGTTTCATCGATTCAGTTGAAGGCTTTAAAAGGAGAACTGATTATTTCAGCAGTAAGAAGAGAGACTTCTCATCTCTTTCAGCTGGCCAACTTTTGGGGGGGGGAATTCATCAAAAACCTTCATCAGAGTTCTAGTTTTGCAAAAGGGATGGGGTGGGAAACCTAGGTGCCAGTGGAAAGGGGTCAAGAGAGAAAGGATTCCTGCTACTACCTTCACCACCATTGGATGCTGGAGAACAAGTGGCCTTGCAGCTGGAACATGGATATACAAAAGCTAATGCACAGGCTCACATATGTAGCTCATGCCCAAGAATAGGCAGTGGACTGTTGGTAGCCCAGGGTTATGAACTCTTCCCATGTCTATTGTGAGTGTCAGAACCCAAAGTCAGCATGTCAGCCCTACTCTGGCATGCAAAATTTGCACAGTCCTGCAAAATAAATGCCACATTGGCCAATAGAAGCAACCCTGTATCAGGCTGTCCTCCTGGAACCAGGGCCAATCCACAGGACCCCAGAACAGCCCCATAAGTGCAATTCCCAGAGTTCTGTGGGACAATTGGTCAATTGATCATGCTAGTTGAGATTCAGGGAACACTCTGAAAAGGAGAAACAGGGACCAGGACCTGTGTAGACTAGGGGTGCCACATCCAAAAGCATTGCCAGACCCCTTCCAGTCCCAGTCATGGGAGGGACTTAGAAAACATTGAGGAATGAACTTGAAAACACAGGGCCTCCTGACTTATAGAGCCTTGGACAGGTGCCCACATTACCCAGGTCTGAAGTTACCCTTGGCTTTAAGGGGTAGTGGGTTGGAGAGCTGGGAGTTCATATGACAGATTCTTAGAAGATGCTTAAGGAAACAATCCATAATAATGACTTCCAAACTCCACTCCCTCCCCTTACTTCAGTGACTTGAGACTACTTTTTCAAAACAAATCTTACAGGGAACACCAATATGGAAAATAGATACAAGCCCAGATGTGGTGGTTGAAGTGAGGGTTGTGGGATCAAAGCCCAGCCAAACGCTACCCCTCATACAACTGGAAAACTCTAATGCCCCATGGAACACAATTTGGAAACTACAAATCTAAAGTATGTGCACATAAGGCTAGCAGTGAAAATGAAGGCGAATGGCTGTTCATTCAAATTTTAGTATTACAAACATCCGCTAATGTGTTCTCAGTGTTTTCTAATTGGTTTTGAAAGTTTCTTGAAGAACTTTAGCCACTTTCTTTAATTTTTTCAATTTCCTTTTTCCCCTAGGAAACCAGTTCAAATCTTTTTCATTCATTGTTGATCTCTCCTGCTTCTCATCACTCTCCACAAGACAATAAAGATAGTTTAGGGAAAGGAATTGCTGCTGTATAGCTAATATATAATGACTCAAAAAATACCAAAAGAAGAAATGTAGTCAACAGGAGTAGCATCACCGATATGGTGATGTAAGACATCCCCTGGAAAAGTCTCCCCTCAGAATCAACAAAGAAAAGGACAATCTCACTTGATTAGAACTCTAGAGGATGATAGAAACTGGAGAAGGACTCCACAAATGCTGAATCAAAGAAAAAGAAAAGTAATATCCAAGATCAGATGGAAAATTTCAGTCCCACACCCACAAGGCTGGATTCCTCCCCCTCACTTGGACCCACACAGCGTGGGAGGTGCACAGAGCAGCACAGCCAGTGTCCTTCCTGCCATGGCTGCAGACAACAGAGTCACTCCCTGCAACAAGTTAATGCCCTGCACATATCTAAGTACAGGGACCCAAGTCCACAGAGACTCAGGGCAGAACACAAGCAGCTGAGATGTGTTGTATACAAAAGGGCTCCCAAAGAGGGAAAAAGAGAGAGGCTATGGCAGAAGTGTTGGCAAGAGGTGCATACACTCAACTCAGTTTCTGTTGCCTGGACCACCTGAACCCAAAATGGACTTTTCTGGATTGACTCACCTATGTGGATTGACCTCATTTGGGTCCACAGATCAGGATACCATATCAGGGGAGAAACTGGAGATGAAAATCCTCACAGGAAAAAATGGGGAAACTGAACTGCTGTAAGACAGGATGGGTCCCAGAACTGAAAAGTGTAAGGAAAAGGGGACACTGAGTGAGGGAAAGAACTTAAACAATCATAGGAGCTAGGGAGAAAATACTGCACAAAAGCAAACAAAACACATCAAATTCCCATGAAAGGGACAGAGAAAAGAAAGCTTTCTCCAGGAGGTGAAGCAATTGCACAAAAAGTGCAATCTTAAAAATTGTTTCACATATCAATTTCCCTCTAAGCACTGCCTCCACTATCAATAGACTATCTAGACTGAAGATCAATAAGGAAACAGAAAACTTGAATCATAGAATAAATGAACTAGACTGAACAGACAAAAACAGGACATTGCACCCCAAAAGAGCAGGATATGCATTCTTCTCAAGTGTACATAGCTTATTCTCCAGGATAGAACACATGTAAGGTCACAAAACAAGTATCAACAAATTTTGAAAGACTGAAATTGTAGAAAGCATCTTCTGTGACCATAATGGAATAAAGCTGGAAATCAATAACAGGCAGAGAATTGGAAAATCAACAAATATGTGGAAGCTAACACACTCTTAAACAATCAGTGGGTCAAAGAAGAAATTACAAGGGAAATCAGTAAATACCTTGAGACAAATGAAAATGAGAGCATAACATATCAAAACTTATAGGATGCAGTGAAGGCGGTGCTGAGAGGAAAATTTATAGCCCTAAACATCTACATGAAAAAAGAAGAAAGAACTAAAACCAAAGACCTAACTGAACACTTAGAAGAACTAGAAAAAGAACAGTTTTGGGTTTGTTAAACCCAAAGCAAGTATAAAGAAAGAAATAACAAAGATTAGAGGAGGAATAAATGAAATGGGGAACAAAAAATCATTAGATAGCATTAACAAAACCAAAAGTTGTTACTTTGAAAAACTCAATATATACCAAAAGTATTGAAAGCAGGGACCTGAACAGATACTTGTACACTGATGTTTATAGCAGCATAATTCACAATAGCCAAAAGGTGGAAGCAACTCAAATATCCATCTATGGATAAATGGATAAAAAAATGTGGTATATACACAGAATGGAATATTATTCAGCCATAAGAAGGAATGAAATTCTGATTCATGCTGCAACATGGATGAAACTTGAAGACATCATGTTCAGTGAAATAAGTCAGCCATAAGAAGACAAGTATTGTATGATCTCATTTATATGAAATACCTAAAATAAGCAAATTTATAGAGACGGATAGTAAATTACAGCTCAGCAGGAGACGGGTGGGGGGCGGAGTTATTGCTTAATGGTACAGAGTTTCTGTTTGAGGTGATGAGAAAGTTAGAGTAATGGATGTTGGTGATGGCAGCACAATGTTGTGAATGTAATTAATATCACTGAATTGTACACATGCAAGTTGGTAAAATAGGAAATTTGGAATTATATTTATTTTACTACAATAAAAAGCTAAAAAAAAAAAGACTCACTTGGAAATGTTTTATTTTTTCTGGAAAGTCATGTAATGTTTTGTGTTGTTATTTTTTATTCTCTTTACCAAATGGTTCCAGGACAGTTTCACTGTTTTCTGCAGAAGAACAATAATGTCACTGTGCCTTGAACTGGAATTATCCACAGCAAAGAAGACCCACCTCAGGCACCTGCACCCCAGAGATAAAAAGTCTGCTTTGAAATATGAAAAAATGGCCAAAGGTATTTTTATTGTTTCTGAGAAGCCTGACACTGGAAACCTTTTTAAGGGAGAAGCAGGATAAATTAACTGAAATAATATGTATTTACCTGTCCCGAAGCTTCCAGAGGCTAAAGGCTGAGAACCTGCAAAAGTGATTTCACTAAAGGTGGAAAAATGAAACCGAAATGGATTGTAATGGTATCAGGTCAATCCTGACCTGAAAAAAATGTGGGATGACCAAGAGGAGTCTCCATTTCAGGGGCCTACAGGCAAAGGCCTGGCTGGGAATTGGTGCAAGAAAGGGAGGGAGTTGCAGGGAGTTACAGCCAGAGCAGGTGCACCGTCTACTCCACTGGTGACAGAGTAAGGTAATACAAGAAGAACTGCCTTTTGATCAGTTTTCTTATTGAGAGCTCTCAGAAAGATTCCTGATTTTTGTGGCCCCATGTCTTCCCAGTCACTGAAAAGTGCCACTTTGGAGAATTGCTTAGAATTGCTCCTATTGTTCTCCTTCCACCATCAACCCTCCTGCAAGGTCCTTTCAAGTGGGGAGGTACACATTATTGTGAGGCCATAAACCAGAGAAGATACAAATTCCTGGTTACGGCAAAACAAACAAACAAACAAGCAAACAAACCCTCCCTGTAAGTGCATCTTAAAGAGCATGTGCACATTCCTAAGCACAATAGCTGTCTGTACTAGAACCACCCTTGCTACATATCAGTAATTTCAAAGAAATGTGTTTATGATCTTGCAAATCCTGACTTGGCTCTGTGCCTTCCCTATTTTTGCACATAGAACCCCTTGAGTAGCATGGAGTGCTACTCTGAAAGTCCTGCAGCCGCCCAGGACCAGCTCCTGGTTTGTAAGTGCCCTAATAAACTGTTACTATTTGCTATATGGAGGGCTTGCTTCATTTTTTGGTCTTAAACGCCCATCATACTTTGGCAGAACCTATTCGCAGATGCATATTCAGACACTTATCAACCCAGTCATTCACTCATCCATCAGGGCACAGCTCAGTGTCACTTCCTGTGAAACTTCCTTGTTCCCCTTACTTAGAATTAAGCTGTGTTACCGCCATGTGCTTTAAACCTTGTCTTACACATCTGCTTGCGTTTTATTGTGATGTGCATTTCAATAGGACAATCCTTGTAGCTATGACTCATGACCTGTTTACCCTTGATTCTCTGACAGCATTAGCAGTTCTTGACTTTTCTGGATTTGTTTTTTGTTTTTTGTTTATAAAGGGGATTTATTTGGTTACAAAGTTACAGTCTTAAGGTCATTAAGTGTTTTTCTGGATTTTTTGATGCTTGGATATTAATTGAGAGTTCAGTATGTGTGGTAGATAAAATGCTTATTGGCCATTTGATGATCTTTTTTGTGAAATACTTCCATATGTCTTTTGCCTATTTTTCTACTGGTTCATCTTGCTTTCTCTTATTGATCTGTAGGTTCTTCATACATTCTAAATAAGAATTCTTTGTAGGTTGTAAGTATTGCAAGTATCGTTATCCAATTCGGTGGCTTCTCTTTTCATCCTCTTAATGGCGTCTTGTGATGAGAAGAATTCCTAATTTTAATAGACTCCAGTTTATCATTTTATTTATCGTTACTGCTCTTCATGTCCTAAGAAATTTTTGCATACCTTCAAATGATAAAGGTATTCTCTGCATTTTATTCTAGGAGCATTCTTATTTTCCCTTTCAAAGTTAATAATGCAGCTTAAAGGAATAGAGAGTAAGGGGCAAGGGGCAAGGAGGATTCATTTATGGATGGGTGGGTTGGGGATGGCTACTCTGTTGAGGTGATATTTGAAGATACTGGATGAAGTGAGTGAGAGACTCATGAGGATATTTGGGGACAAGTGAAGGGAGCAGTAGCTTCAGAGACCCTGAGGTGAGTGTGAATCAGGAATATTTGAGGAACAGCAAGAAGACAAATGTGAGTGGAACGGAGTGAGCATGACGAGAAATGAGGCCAGAGACGTTGCGAGCCAGATTGCGGAAGGCTTCGGGGCCTTGGTAAGATAGAGTATTAGCAAGAGGCAGTTTTTTTTTTTTTTCAGGATGATTAAGAACATAGCCTCCATTGGCAAGTTCTCTAAGTTCAAATCCTACCTTTACTACTTATGTGACCTTGAGCAAATTTTCTCTGTGCCTCTGTTTTCTTACCTATAAATGGGATTGACAATAATGTCAACTTTAAAGGGTTATGAACTAATTCATATGGCATACTTACAGCAAGCTTGACATATCACAAGCATTTAACTAGTATTAGCTATTGTAATTATTGCTCAATGCTGTTTCCTCAATACCTGGAAGGAATGAACAAATAAATGCATAACTTAAGGTTAAACACCATTTTATATATATATATATATATGTATATAAATTTTATTTAGCCTTAGTGCTCTTTGTATCCTAAGAAATTTGAGATATATATATAATCTCAAAATATTTTTATTTAGGCTTGAGCATTTTGGTAATTTCTTGCTATCTATGTAAAGAGCTATAATTAAAGTATTTATTTTTTGAATTTGTAATGCATGGAAGGTGTACTGGTTTGAATCTGTTATGCACCCCATAAAAGACTGTTCTTTTAATCCAATCTTGTGGGAGCAGATCTATTGTGGATGGGATCTTTTGATTACATTATTTCCATGGAGATGTGACCCTGCCCATTCAACGTGGGTCTTAATTAGTTTACTGGAGTCCTTAAGAGAGCTCAGAAGTTGAGAGAGAGCTCAGAGCTGACACAGACACAGGCCTTTTGAGATGCAGTCAGAAATACCCCAGGAGATACCAAGCAAGGACTCACAGAAATAGCCAGAACCTGGAGAGAGCCAAGAGAAGCCAAGAGATGAAATCCAGAGTTCACCCCAGAGAAGCTAAGAGTGGAACCACAGATGTTTAGAAAGAGAAAGCCACTGGAATCAGAAGCTGAAAGCAATGCAACCCACAAGAGAAGGACCAGCAGATGTTGCCATGTGTCTTCCCATGTGACAGAGGAGCCCCAGATGCCATCGGCCTTTCTTCAATGAAGTTATCCTCCTGTTGATAGCTTAGTTTGGATACTTTTATGGCCGTATAACTGTCAGTTTGTAACCTAATAAACCCCCATTGTAAAAGCCTATCCATTTCTAGTATATTGCATTTCTAGAAGCTTTTGCAAACCAGAACAGAAAGCATCAAGTCTTTACTCATGACAGTACCAAAAATGAATCTTATATTAACCATTCAGAGGGTGGTGTATCAAACCACTCTCATGTCACAAGATATTTGACAAAAGGGTATCATTGGCTAATCAGTGGTGGGATTTCAATTAACAAATGATTTGGCTTATCAATGAGCTTCCAACGAGACTAGAGAAATCGGGTTCTGACCACAAATCACAATGAACTTTCTCCTATACTGATTCAGTTCATCAAGATGGCTCAAACAACATGAATGAAGGCAAATCTAGGCCAAGGAAGTAGCTTATAAAGGAAGACCAGGCTTGTTGGAAGAATGTCAATATTGGTGTTAAAATATTCAATATAATTAGAGTTCATGTCTAGACTCCTCTGAAAACAGCACAAACAGACACAGACAAGTACACCAGGTCAACACTCAGAGATTCTCATACAGAGAGCAAATGAGAATAAGTATTTTATGGGTCAGTTCTTTCTTATTGAGTGACAACCTCTATTATGGAGTATGTGTTGAGGTCAGGAATATTTGGCAAAACCAACATTTTCAGGACCTTTAACTCACTTCTAAAGTGGAAAAAGAAATACAAGTGAAGAGGTGGTTGAGATTTACTTGAATCTGCATCTCTAAATGCAGCATATATTGCATTTGCATTTCTTACAATTTCACAGTTATCAGTGTCCTTTAAATAAACTTTATTTCATTAAAAAGTGAAGTTTTGTTGTCTTGCTCTGAAATGGTGAACTTAGCCCAAGACTGAAGAGATTAATTTTTTTCTCCACTGAAATAGTTTGAACCATGTCACTTACACTGCATTATGAGGTGTCTGGGGAATGAGTGTGATTTTAAGAACTCTTATTCTATTTTCATTTATTCAACCATCACGTCATAAAACATCTCCAGGGTTGGCCATAAGAAACTCAGAATTCTACTCTCCCTGCTACCTTTGCTTTTCCCTCAAGAACAGAATCAACAGGGACTGTGGGAAGATGACAGAGTAGGAGGCTCCAGGAATCAGTCCTTCTATCAAAACAACTATTGAAGTGGCAGGAACTGTCTGAATCAACTACTTTGTAACTCTGTGGTCCAGTGGAACATGGTGCAACCTCCAGGGAGGAGTGGAGGTAGAGTCTGGTAAATTGAGAAGATAAATTTTCGTGAGTTTCACCCCTCTGCAGCAGAGGGTGCCTCCTCATGGCAGACAGCAGTGGGAACTGGAGCTTGGGCTCCTGGACAGCTTGCTGGTTCCAGGGTGGAGCATAGTGATCTAGTCCTCCAAACTCCAGGTGTGTGTGGTCTGATCCCAGATCTCTACCTTTAACCAGCTCCTTCACATCTCTGGGGGTCTATTCTGCAGGCAATCGTTGTCCCCAAACCCCTTGGGCAAAGGCAGCAGAGGAATCTTAAAATATTTATCCTTCTTCAAAACTACAGAAAACAGTTAAAGGGCTGCAATAACCTGGTGAGTGCTGAATCAAGAAAATGCAGCTTCAAAAGCCATAGAAGAAGCTCCTGGCACCCTTACTGTCCATTCCCTCATCCCTTCCACAACACAGGTTGATGCCAGCCTGTGCTCCCGTTTTGTTCCTGGCACTGTTCCAGCAGGGTGGCCCCTGTATGTGTACTGAGATGTATGTATGTCAGTGCCAATCCATCGGGTGGAAATCTGAGACTGAGCCAGGGAATGTGTCTTAAGCTCCCCTCCCAAAATTTGTCCAGAGGGCAGAGAAGTAGCTTGCAGGTAGCTTGTTAATGTGGTTTAATGTGAATAAAAGGGAAAATTGTAGGTTGTATATATGTTACTAAAATAAAAATTAAAGAAACAAAAAAACCCACAAAAGACAGGCTATACAACACAAATAGTGAACCTATTGTAAACAATGGACTATAGTTAATAGTACAATTATAAAAATGTTCTTTCATGAACTGTAACAAATTGCTAATGATCAGGTGGTGTATGGGAACTCGATATTTTATGTATGACTTTTCTGTAAAAATGTAACTTGTATAATAAAATAATAATTTATGAAGAAGAGATCAGGAGCAAGTACAAGAATTACTGAGCCAGGATGCTGTGAAGTACATTGGTGGGAGCTCTATTTTGACAAAAATGCCCTGCTGACACTTTTGTTGTCAGAAGGCCAGATAAGATGTGCCTGGTATTAGGTCTAATGGATAACAGATGAAAGAATAAAAATCAGGGGTGCCATTGACCAGGAGAAGTTCACAGCTCCCCCAACCTTCTCTATATCCCCTATTTCACCCCCAGTAAAGAAGAGTGTTGCCAGGCTTTAGGCTTCTGGATACCTTTTCCGTCACAGGGCCACAGCTTAAGACAAAAGACCTAAGAGCTCAGCCTAGTCTAGGCATTGGGGCTTGGGTCCAAAGCCCAACTAAATATAATATACTTCTTTGACCAGCATCATTTTCTGTGCCTGCATTTCACTCCAGGACAGATTCACAAGTGCAGGGTCCCTCAGCCATCAATCACCCCATCTTGCCGTATTCTTAACATGTGGTATAGCTGCAGTGGACAGAGAGCACATTAGCTGGGAGCCAACATTTTGGAAGCAGAGGTATTAGCAATAGTAGGGATTCTTTTTGCATGCTAGCTTATCCAGGATTTAAAATGCTGAACCAGTGAAGGGCTCATCAATCAGCTCTGCCCAATAGATCTGGAGGCTCTGACTGACAGTTCTCTGGAAACACAGCCAAGGAAATCCAAGCCAGGAGGATGAGATCACCCTTGCCTTCTTAATGTGCCACATGCAACAAAAGTGAGTGTCAGGGAGAGGTCTCTTTCCAAAGAACACTTTGTCTTATTGCTTAGTCAAATAAGGACAAGCACATTTCAAAATGTGTGGAATTTCAGCAGGATCCAGGTACAGATCCACAATCCCTTCCCTGCAATTACAAAATAAAAAATGCTCTGAAGAACAGAAGCCTTTTTGTAAGTGTGGAGACAAAGCGCATTTGGTGGTAAAAACAGATCTGGCCACAGTTGTATTTCAGCACTCCTATCCATCACAATCAAATGTGCTGCTTACATTTTTGTTATCTTGAAATTTTTGTTTAATTTCACTCTTCAAGAAGACTAAGGATACCCCTGTCAGTAAGAATGAAGAGTAGGAAAAAGAAGAAAAACAAGCATCTGCTGTAATTAATAATTCAGTGGGTAAAGAAGATAGATCATGGTGTCTGTCTGAATAAAAAATAAGGTATCAGAATAAAAACCACATACGACTTTAAAAAGTGAAGAAGATTCACTGTAGCAGTGATGACCAGGAACTAATAAAAAATAGGAAATAATTGTAAAGGGCAAATCATGTGTTGATTAGTGGATTTGACAATGAAGAAGTAAACATACCATGAGTTTGTTGGTAATGAAGCAAGCTATAATATAGTCTGAAAAATTGAACATTGAAGGAAATGTGAATATTCAGCAGGCTGTCTACAGAATTTAAGAGCATCATGGTATAAAATAATATCTAAAAATCTGTAATGAAAGAGTTCCTGCTGATGTTGGAGTAAGTAAAATTTTGATAAACCTGCTAGAAGAGTCTGATGTAAACTGGAACACATGATTTTGATGATAAAGCCTACTTTGGTGCTAATGCCCACCCCCCAACATTTTGTAAAAGGAAAACATTAGCAATGGCCAATGAGACAGCATCTACAGATTTTAATGACACTAAGCACAAGTGGATTATTTTATAGTATGCCAGTGTTTGCAGGGGCAGTGCCTGGGAAAACCCTACATCCAAGAAGTTTGAAAGGTATATGCAATCTATGGGTGCAATAGTATGCAAATAAGGTTTGGATAATTAGAGTAAGTATTTTATGATGGGTTCAATAGCCACTTAGTATCAGCAACATGGGCCGAGGCCAGCAAGCCGGACTGGAAGAGAACTGTAAAGTTGTATTGCTCCTGGACCACAACTCTGCATGCCCTCCTCCTGAACTTCTTGTGTAAGGTTTTCAGTTTTCTTTTCCTCCCAATTTGATATCTGTGGTACATCCTTGGGACCAAAGAATTTACACATTATGAAGAGTAAATATAAACACTTATTTTCAAACCAGATGCTTGCTTCAGTGAACAGAGGCCTAATAATTCAAGTCTTCCTTAAAGAATTTAGTCTTAAGGATGTCATTTTTCGTGTCATTAATGCCTGAAATGATATTGTTAAATCAACATTAACAAAAGCTTAGCACAGACTTTTAGCTACACCGATGTTGGAAAATAAATATGCAGAAAGATTTGGGGTCACTAATGAGAAAACAATTCTATCTATCTTTGTTATTTAAATCAAATCTTTATTGGCTGACTATTTTAGAAGATGCTGATATCAAAGAAATACTGATCATTGACAGTGATGCAACTGTTGTGTGTTTCTTGAGTGATGGAGAAATTGCTGAAATGTTGCAAAATATAAATAAATATGAGGATAGCAGTGATGATGATATTATGAACATATGTGAAGAGATCACCATAGATTACCTGTTGAAATTTGTGGTTATTTAATATCTAGCTTTGAACAACATGAAGAGATACTTATTTTTATTTAAAATATTTTTTAATCAATACCATTTCTTATGATCCTATGGCAGTTGCTCTACTTGTCACATCTGGGCTTACTGTGCAATTGCAATCAGGTGAGAGCTCAAGTGAAGCAGAAATATTCAAGATGTTATCATTCACATGTCAGGGAAGTTGGTGCTGGCTCTAAGCTAGAGGGTCTCAGCTTTCTTCCATGTGACATCTCTTCCTCTGGTAGGCAAGCCTGAGCTTCCTCAAAGTATGGTGGTCTTGGAGTTCCAAGACGGTGCAGGTATAAGACCTCCAAAGGAAAGTTACCCAGCATCACTTCCACCATATTAATTAGCCAAAGAAAATCACAGTGCCAGCCAAAATTTAAAGGGGATGGGAAAATCATCTCCTCTTGATGTGAGGAAAAGCAGTGTCACATTGTAAATTTGCAAATTATTGCACAATGTCCTCATATCCAGAGCTCTTCATTCTTTTATGTAGATCCAAGATTCTATCTAGTACCATAGTCCTTCTGCCAAAAGAACTTCAACATTTTTTATAGTTCAGCTCTGCTGGTAATGAATTCTCTCAACCTTTGTTTAGCCTAAAAAGAACTTTATTTGCCCTCATTATTTAAAGGATATTTAAGGCATAAAATTCTAGGGAGACAGTTTTTATTTCAACACCTTAAAAATGTCATTCTGTTATCTTCTGGATAGCACAGTTTCTAATAAGGGGTCTAATAATTCTCATCTTGTTACTCTGTATGAGATGTGTCTTTTTTTGTCTGATTGCTTTTAAGATTTTCTTTTTATCACTAGAGTTCAGCAATTTGATTATGATACGCCTTGATGTGTTGAGTGTATGTACCCTGTTTTGGATTCATTGAGCTTCTTGCATGCATGGTATGATGGAAAGAATTTTCAGATGGCTCCCAAGATTTCCTCTCCCTGGTGTACACATCCTATATAGTCTCTTCTTCTTGGCATGAACAGTGAATATGATTGGATAGTCCCTTCTGTGATTAGGTTATGTTCTTTAGGTTATCTTTAAGAAAGGGAGATTATCCTCAGTGGGGCTGCCTAATCAGGTAAGCCCAGAAAATGGAAGACTCTTCCTGATGAAACAGGTTTCAAGTATGAGAGGGATTTGACACAAAGGGGATTCTCTTTTGCTGGCTTTGAAGATAGAGACAGCTACATGGCAAGGACCCAAGAGCTTTCTCTAAATGCTGAGAGCAGTCCCCAACAAATAGCCTTTAAGGACTTCAGTTTTCTGATCTCAAGTGAATTCTTCTAACAATCTAAATGAGTTTGGAAGCAGATTCTTCCACAGAACTCCAGCTAACACCTTGAATGTGAGATGCTAGTTCAGCTAATCTACACCTGGACTTCTGACCTACAGAAAGTGTGAGATAATAAATGGTTGTTGTCTTAAACTGCTAAGTTTTTGCTAACTTACAACATAGCAATATTAAACTAATACATTTGGATTTATAGTTTTCATTAAATTTGCAAAATTTCCAGCTATTATTTCTTCAAATATTTTTTCTGTTGTCTTCTCCATCTTTTTTCTGGAACATGAATTACACAGACAGTAGCTTGACACTGTACCACAGATTCTGAGGCTCTGTTTATTTCTTTTTTCAGTCTTTTTTCTCTCTGTGCTTCATTTTGTATCATTTTTATTACTATGTCTTTAAGTTCACTGCTTTTTCTTCTGCAATGTGTAATCTTCTGTTAATTTCATCCAATGAATTTTTCATAACTTTCACTACTTTCCTCATTATGTTGATGTTTTCTTTTAAATACCTAACCATATTTATGATGGCTGTTTTAAAATCCCATATGCTAATTCCTTTGTCCCTGTCATTTCTGGGTTTGTTTCTATTTATTACTTTTCTCCAAGGTGTGAATCACATTATCCTGCTTCTTCAAATGTCTGGTAACTTTTATTGGGTGCTAGGCATGGTAATTTTAACTTGCTGAGCTCTGGATTTCATTGTGATTCTTTAAAGAGTAACAAGTAGGCCTGATTGTTTCAAGGCTTGAACACCTCAAAGCTTATTTTTTTAAAGTCTTGTTAGGGCAGGTTTAGAGCAGACTTTACCTTAGATACCTTAGAGCTAGTTTATTTTTTCTACTGATGTATGATCTTTCTAGGTCCCTACTGAATACTCTGGATGTTTAACAAGGACTCTTGTTGACTGATCAGAATCTGAAAGTCTCCCAGTTCTGTGTGAGTCCTGGTCATTCTCTGCCTGGTTTCATCCTATGCATATGCAGCTTACTATTCAGCAACAGATCCATGGGGATACCAAATTACACTTCTAGAGTTCTTTTCCTGCATTGCTCCCTCCTTTCTGATATACCTGCAACAAATTCCAGTCACTTTCACCTCCCTGAGCTCTAATCCCTGCTCCTCAACATGATAAGACCACTCACTGTCCTCTGGTTGGGATTCCCCCTCCTTATACTGTGGTCTGGAAAGTGCCAGGAGGAAATTAAGGGTGATTGGAGTGCTCACTTCATTTGTTTTCCTTCTCTCAGAGATCACAGTCTTGCCCTGAGAGCTATTCAATGTCCAAAAACAGCTGTTTTATACATTTTGTCCCATCTTCATTATATACAGCAGAAAGGCAAGTCTGGACCCAGATTCTGCATCATGTCTGGAAACAGGCAATATTCAACTGAACCTCTTTCTCTAAAACAGTTGGGATTATAGAACTATTGGTGCAGAAAATAATAAAATTTTAGAAAAATAAAATAATATTTCAGGATTTGTTTCTTCCTTTGAACTCCTTTTTTTTCTGAGGAGGGCTGGGGCTTTCAAGAACTGGATGAAAGGGCTCTAGAATCCCTCAGCTGTCTTTGTGTTTCAGCCCCCCGCCTACTCTGTACCCTCATATAAGGTCATGCAGGTCCTTGAGTCTCAGCTTCCTACTCAGGAACAAGGCAGGATTGTTAACTTTCATCCTGAATACATGGTCTTGTTGGTAGAACACTATTCTCCACTCCAGCTCTGACACTTACTGGCAGAGTGGCTTTGGGGAAGACTCATCTCCAAAGTGACAATAACATAAAGTGTTAGCATCATGCCTTCCATATAGTAAGCTTTCAAGAAATTTTTAGCTGTTGCTGTCACTGTTTTTGTTACTACTAATAAAGGTCCAGAAGTCTAGAAGTTACTCAGGTCTCATCCATTAAGGTGAAGGTGCTTCTGAGAAGGTGCTTCTCACAGCTGTTTTCCATCTGTCTGTGCAGCTCCAATTCTGCCCTCTCAGAGTTGAATGAGAACTTTCCTCCCTTCAACCTCTACTGCATCCGTAGCTCTCAAATCTTTAGTAAGGAGATCATAAAGTAATAAAGAACAGCATATCTCCAAGGCAGCTTTTTCTAACGTTGTTTCTGATGATAATGATCCTCCTCTCTTTTCCCATAGATGAATGCCTAGAGAATTTCCTGGGAAATTCATGACTGTCCTTTGGTATTTGCCCACCGTAATCACTATCTACCCTATTTGCTGTGTCCAGCACCACACTCCTTCCCTGTCCCCCTTCATTGCTTTCTAAAATTAAAGGAATTGCATGAGCCCCTTGGTTAGTGTCTGTCTTACACACTCATCTTCACTGGCCTCTTACTGGGACAAACAGGGAAACAGGATGATACTCTTCCCCAAAAATTAGTTCCTCTTGCACTAAGCCATCCAAAACAGAATCACAGTTTATTACATAAATGTAAACATTCCTGAGACAGTGTTTAAATTCACACTAAGACTCAAGTAAATTATAAAATCATACCATGAGGGCAGATTTTCTTATGGCGTAATGAGGAGTTTTCATCAACTGTTTTTCTAGAGCTCCAGCTATTACACTTCCTGTTTGTTATAGAACAGATGTGCACAAGTGACAGTTCTATGCAAATAAGGGCTACAAATTGCCCACTACCCTGACCTACAGAAGCCACATGTCATCTGTCAGAATAGCCACAGAGTGTGCTGTGAACTGTCTGAAAGGATCTCTGATATAACTTCAAAGCCCTCACAGGTCACATCATCAACTCTCTACCCCACCTTTACTGCCTAAATTAGGATTTCCAGTTTATGTGGTTCACACCCATTTATGAGATTTTAAACTGGGTTGACCAGAAGGGGTGGTAGTATGGAAGCACAATATGTTCACAGTACCTTAGATCTGGGCTGTCCAGTACAGTAGCTACAAGACATAGGTATCTATCTATTAAGCACTTGAAATGCGACTGGTCCAAATTGAGATGTGCTGATTACAAAGATTTAGTATGACAAAAGAATATAAAGTATTTCATTAATTGTTTTTATGTTAAGTACATCTCAAAATAGTAGTATTTTGGATGTATTGGGTCAAACAAAATACACTATTAAAATTAAATTCACCTGATTCTTTTTCTTTATTTTAATGTAACTAACAGAAATTTTAAAATATGTGTTTCATGCTATATTTCTATTGGACAGAGCTATCTTAAGGGATTCTAGTCTTTTTTTCTTTTAATGAAATGCATGCATAAAATTAGAAAATACTTAAGCTTTGGGGGGTTATTACCTACCTACATCCTTTCCCCTAAGCCTCAATTTCTCTTGGTAAGAAGTTTATGTTACCCCTTAATATACTGAAGAACAAGTACTCAAATGGTTTGAGGATTAAGGAGATCAAAAGAAGGATGGAGAAAGGGAGATGTTCCCTGTCAGCAGTGTCCTTGTCATTTGCTGGGAAATGAGTTGGCCAAATGGTACTTTGAAATGTGAATGGGAAGAAAATAAGCCACTTTTAAATCTTTGTATCTCCCTTCCAATCTCTCTCCAGTCTGTTCATGAGGAGGGAGGGAAACTTTGAATTAGAAAATCAAGGGGCCTTCAGCAGGGATTGTGATGGGGTCCAGGGCAGCTGGCTCCTCAGAATGATGGAAACAAATAAACTATTAAATATTAATATTGAATAGAGAGTAAGCATTTGCTCACCCTCGGTGGCCTGCGTTAGTAGAAGCCAGTGATGTCGGTCTGAATCAATGGAATCCCAGGACAGTCAAGGTAGTGAGAAGCAAATTATGGGGAACTCCCTCCCCAGAGAACAAAGTAGAGTAAAAAGATGAACATGGCCTTCTTATAGATGATTAGCCAACTATCTTCTAAAACTTGTTCCCACTGGCGAAGTTGGAGTCCCAGAGTTTATTTCTCTTGAAGCAATGAGTCTTAAATTTTCTCTCTTGCTGTTCACATGACATTTTGCCATTAAGAAGTAAACGATGTGGAAAGATAACACTTAGGAGATTCTCCTTGTTCTTCCACAGATAATGTGCAGATAACATCTAAAAATGTGTCACTCATTCATATCTGCAGATGCAAGATTCTGAGTATTCTGCCAATGATATCTCTTGAGAATTATGATAACTACTTCTTATATAAAAGAATTCTTCCTAAACAAACTAAGATTTTGAGTTAATAAATGTCTAGGATAATAGCTTGGAACATTTTGGAGGAGATACAAATTTTTTTTAAATATCTTGCTTTGAATATGGGGCTATAATTCACAGTTGATAAGTCTAAGCACAATACACATGTGGAATCAGAAACTAGGAGAAAATTTCTAGAGTATTTTAACTTACTGATCATTGAAGAGGTATGTTAGGACCTTAAGACTTTATTATTTTCTTTATTATTTCCTCTCTCTTCCTATGGTTTCATTGTTATTTTAGAGTAATATAATGGTGATGATAAATAAACTAATATTAATCACTAACATTTGTTGGATTTCAGGTACTGTTGCACAGGTTGAGAACTGCCCATTGTCATGTGGTAGGAGCTGACAGTGGTGAAAGTGGGGGAATATGTAACCCTCAGAGATTCCGATGTGACAGGCAGAGGGTGGGGCACAGGAATCAGCATTTTTAATAAGCACTTGGTGATTCCAGCTCAGGTGGTCCACAGGTCGCTCCCTGAAGAGAGAAAAAATATCCTTTAAAGAAGTTTTGACATTCTGTCTTTAGTCCAACACTGCAATAAGATAAAAGGGATGTTTTAATTCAGATTCAGAAATTTCAAATGTATATGCCCTAAAGCTAATGTATCAAATGTTTGCCAGAGATTTTATTCTAATGTTAATATATGGAACTCCAGAGACCACAGGCCAATTTGGTTTCTGAAAAGAAGACCAAAGAAGTACTTGAAAAGAGTTTGCCAAGAGTTGTGTCTCAGCAATAGACCAAATATCTAAAAGCAGGGCTTCTCAACCTCAGCACTACTGAGATTTCAGGCTGCATAATTCTTTGATGTCAGGGGCTGTCCTCTGCATTGTGGGATTTTTCCCAGCATCCCTGGTCTCTATCCCCTAAATACCAGTAGTAACACCCTGCCCCCCACCCCCACACATACAAAAGTTATGACAGCCAAAAATCTCTCCAAACATTGCCAAATTTCCCCTGGGGGACAAAATCTGCCCCAGTTAAGAACCACTGCTTTAAGAAATCAGTGAAGTGCCCTGTGATACCCGCCCCCCACTTCTTGCTTTTCTTCCTTTTGTTTTTATGTTATTGGGAAATATACAAGACAGCAGAATCCAGCTAGAGAACCAGATAAAAGCAACACTGAGTTCAGGGTAAGTAAGAACAAACACCTGGATCCTCCTCCCGCCCACCAGGCACCTTCCGGACATCGACTGAGAGTCCAGTGGGGTGGAAGTGGGGAGGGGTTCCCTTACTAGCTACACTTTTCCCCCGGTATTTAAAGTGATCCAGAATTGTAGATGATATTATTCCCACCCACCTCCACCATAAGTAAAAGTTGCCCAAATCAGACCATCGAAAACATCAACTTGTCAATAGGGACATTTCAAGGAGCAGCTCTTAGGTATTGTGCTTCTGCATTTGCTTCTACACACGCCTTAAATATCGTTTCTGTCAGCGGGACCCAGGGCTTCAGGGCATTTGGTGGAGAAAGGTGTTGTTTAGGAGTTATTGCCAACGCTATTAATAAACAGTTTGCGTGGGGCTATTGAGACTGGTTCAAGCGGTTCTATCAATGAGCATAAATCCAGGTGGCCGGTCCACTTGGAAAAAAATAAATATGTGATCATCAATTTCTCTGTAGATTCAGGAACTTGATCTCTAGTAAGGAAGGAAAATAAAAGCCAAAAAAAAAATCCTCTCCTCACCTTTGCTATCCAGAAAATGAAATACGCCCTCTTTTTGGATGATTCAATTCCTATAGAATAACATAACTGTGGAAACCTCTTTCAATTTTTCAAGATGGAATGAAAAGGGGCTTCCTGAACTTGTAACCACCAGGAGAAGTAGAGGGCCCCTCTCCTCTGAGACTGGGATACATATATATAATTGGATTAGACACTCAGTGACATGTCCAGGAGGGAGGGCTATCATCAGACAGACTTCCTTCCCTAAAGCTATTTTCATCCCCACTCAGCCTGAAATTAGAAAACATTCAGTTGAATGAAATTTCAGTTTACACCTGGTACCTAGGCCTTTAACAAATTCAGATGTCTCTGGGAAGAGTACCGGGTAAGATGTCATCAGTCACACTTTAGTATGAATTGGTTTATTACCTGGCACTAAAATGAGGCATTAGCAAGGAAGTAGAGATTTTGAAGGGCAAGCTTTGAGGAAGGTGGGAAGGGAAATGGTGTTTGGGAAATGATGTTTAACCTAAATCATTTAGAGTAGATCTGAAGCAAAATCTAAGTGCTAATACTTTTTTCTTTCATATTTTATTATTGTTGCTGTCTTAAACTATAAAAATAGCACATACTAAATCAAACAATATAGAAACATCTTAAGTGAAAATTTATAATATCCTCCTCCTCCACATCCAGTTCTACCCCCATGTAAATCATGTTAACATTTTGCTTTGAGGGTGTCTTCTCAGCATTTTTTTTCCTATGTTTCTGTGTTTATATGAACTCACATATGCATGTATAGTTTATATATATATACACACACACACACTCACATACATATAGATTTTTGTGTTTTAGATTATTTTTTACAAAAACAAGATTATTCTATATACTTAGGAATTTATCAAGGGCATCTTTCCAAGTTAATAACTGTATCTCATTCTTTATAAAAGCTGCATATATTCTATGATCTAGATATACAATTATTTATCCAACAATTTATTGGCAGATACGCTTTTTATTTCCATTTTGCTATTAAAATAATGCTTCGTAATATGGGAATCAATAAACGAACTATGGTATAGGCATATGACACAATATAGCAGTTAGAATGAATGGACTAGATATATATGCAACAACATGTTTAGATTCTGAAAAACAATCTGGAGTGAAAAAAACCCCAACAATTTGAACAATAAAATTACCCATTACATAAAATATTAACCATATAACATAACACCATATGTTGGTTATGGATATGTACAGATATAACAAAAATTTCAAAAGAAGGAAAAAATAATGCTTCAAAAAACATCCTTGCACATATATTGGCATATGCTGGTGCTTATATTTCTGTAAGAAAGATTTATAGAGTAGAACAGCTAGGATAAAACAAATTTCTGTTCCTTTTTCACATGACATGGTCTAGAGTGAATTCACTCTTCTATTTAACTGATTTTGAACATGTTTCAGTTTGTCTAATAACTTAAATCCTATTTGGAAAAGGTAGAGATCTAAAAAATTAAAAATAATTAAAATTCCTCTTCAAGCATAACACTTGGAACTGAACACAAAATTCCTGGGGGAATTTAAGCAGGACATAGTTGACTTGACCAATCACTTTCCTTGTTCTAGAGTCTATATTGTTATTTAGGGATGGCCAAAACTTGTGTTTGCTTTGTGACATAAATCTTATTAATGATTAATCCCAGCTCTTTAAATAATAAACATTATTCCAAAAAATGTCTGAGAAAAGTTTTTCTTAATTGTCCAAATACAAAACTGGGACACTTTATCCACCCCTAAAAGACACAATATAAATAAATCTTAAAAACTTGAGGTTCAAGGGCATCCACTTGTTTATATGGTATAGATGCTAAGGATGGAAATGTGGAGTGCAGGAGACGCTGAGTAAGTGCACAGATAGTGATCCATCCTGCCTCCATGTCTGACAATAGAAGGTGTGATTCCATCCCGGCACCAGTGTGGTTCAACAGCCCAGCCCTGCCCGGACCAGTGGCTTTGCAGGCGGCCACTAGGTGGGCAGCCTCGGGTGCAGTTTGCAGCTGTGACCCCTGACCTGGTCTGCGGTTTCCTTCAGCCACTCCAGGAAGCCTGCCTGCTTAGCGTCTCTCTCAAGTGGCTATGTTCTTGTGCTCTCCTACATTCTTTGCCAGGCAATTTGGCAAAGACAATCCGAGCGAAGCAAAGCAGTCACGCTCCTCTCCTCCAGCACAGTGGAGCAGGGGTTTCTCTATAGGGAGTTGCCTAAGCATCAAGAAGAAATCTCATCCCATGCACTTGTCAGAATTCATCTCCTAAGCCCCTGCTGACAGGAAGCAGGTCAGGTAGGGGAGCAAATGAGGAAATCCTTAAGCTGAGAAATGGCTATGGACCTCACGTTCTGGGGGGTCTTCACGTCTCCCTGACCCCATTGCCTCTCCACAGTTGAAACTGTCTTCTGTGCTATTGGTAAATAAATATAAATCCGGTGTCCTTTGTCTTCGTTCCCTTAGTTCACTATGCTTACTACTATCAAAATTTATCACATTTCTAACAAATTTTTAAAATGAAAGCAAAGTCACATTCAAACTGATGCCAAGAATCTTTAGGGCTGAATTCCCCAAGGACAAAGCCAAATTTATTAAATATCTTCACTGAGCTATGGGCAGTGCAATTCTGCTCCCAAAGTGCACATTGGCCTTTAACACTATATAAATAATTTTAAAACTGCACACCTGGTCTCTCCTGCTCCTCCACAAAAATACAAATAAATAAGTTTTTAAAAAATCAAGTTAAATCCCCACCATATTTTGGTGATTCCTGTACATATTTTCGACCACAGCATTATACCAGAAGGCACACTGATTTTTGATCAATTTCTGCCTATTAGATTGCAAGTTTCTAGAATTCAAGGACTGTGTTTTTTTTTCATCTTTTATTTTTAGGTCCCAGTATAGTGGCTTGCACACAGTGAGCAGTCAACAAATATTTGTCAAAAAGTTGTCAAATGAAAAAAAAAAAGGATCAAGAAAGGAAACCACCATTATTGAGTGGCTTCTACATGCTGGGCACTGGGTGAAGGGCTTTGCAAACTTCATTGCATTGTTTGTTATTTGTTAGTGTTCTGTATGGTGTATGGGTTCAGGAATACCACAAGAACCAGTGGAAACTATAGAAAGACACATTTCAGTTCAGCAGTAAGAACTTCCTAATGTTCAGAGCTGATTAAACATGGAGTGGGCTGCCTCAAGGATGGTGAATTTCCTGTGCCTAGGCATCAATGGGAAGTGTTGTATGAGAACCTAGACAGTGGGGGGTGGGAGGGAGATTGTCTACCAGATTAGGGTCCCAGACTCAGATTCCTATAGAGGCCAGGCAAAAAAAACATAAACGAGAGAAGACACAGTGTTAAGAAGTACTTCACTTCCCCCTTAATGCTAAGTAAAACAACAGTTCTACCATCATGATTAACAGTGGCTGAAACTAAACTGGAGATACAATAAGGAGTGGTGGGTCTGTACCCCTTGGACAGTGCATATTCCTCTAAAGGCTGTTATTCAGCACCGATAGATAGTTTCCATGCAGGAATGTGGGCTCCATGTTCGTATTTTTCAACAGAGTGACTTTTATGTAAAACCTCCTGATGTTTAAATGTCCTTTCAAATTCCGTTAAAAAAAAAAAAACAAAAAAAAAACACAGTGGGCACATAAAACATATCCACACAGTAGACTAGGCCATGATCAATTTGTGACATCTGCAACTAGATAATGTTTAAGGTATATTACCTTAAATCCTGAGATTTTTGCCTTACAAAATGGCTACAATCCAGTGTTTAGTTAGAAATTATAAATCCTGATACTGAATGACAATGCCCTAAGTTCACAAGCTGGTCCTAACTTTAAACGAAGAGATTAACTTGTATTGAGCCCATTTTATTTCACTGCTTTTTGTCATCTTCATTGCGTCAAAGGCTTATCTGGTTATTTCATGCATTTTATGCAACTTCATTGACTGCATTGTTGATTGATAACAGGACACAAAAGTAAACTTATTATGATTTTCAGCACACGGCTAAGGTCCCATTGGGAACAGACTGTATACAATGAATTAATACCCTGTCTTAAGATAGCACACACATTGGCAGTGACATCTTGACAGCCCAGTTTTGAATTACCTTTCCAGTTCCCTCAGCAAGACTAGAGAAGCCCCATTTCTAGTGAAGGACCCTTGATTGTAAGGTGAAAAATGCCTTAATTATAGAAGGTTTTATCCTTCTATACAGTGACTTCCCTTCTTGATTTGGATTGATGGAAACTGTTTTCTATTACCTGGAATTCAGGAAAAGTATTCAGAAACCATAAATGTCTTCTCTTGGAATGATATATATAGTGCTGAGGAACATGTTCTTGAAGGTTATGATCGCTGATTTCTAGGGACTGAGCAGGAGTAGCTTAGACCAATTCTGTTCTGGGCTATAGAAAGAAGGTCAAGTCCACTCCTCTCTGCGTTGTAGGATCTGGCATTACCTTCTCTAGATAAAAGGAGATCCTGTGGTCCCACGTGGTCCATCCTCTTCATCAGGAAATAATTAAGGTTAGGGAAAAACTTACTTTAATCAACAATGATTTTTCCAGAGAATGCCTACTATATATCTCTTTCCTAACCTGAAGTAAAGTAAGCAGTCTTGGGAGAAAAGTTTCCAGGGGTCTCTTAGTATCTGCAGATATTGCAAATAAGGTACTGACTGCCCTTTATTTTGGACTATCTTTTCAAGAATATTTACATAGTGAACAGCCTCAGGAGATAAAGTCTCTTCCTCTAGAGCAAACATCAGTTTTGCCAAAAGCTTTGAAAAACAGAGGTAGTATCGCCCTTTGGAACAATGAATCTCCTCACTGCCCATTATAAAAGATGTGGGTTACCAAAGTTCAGATTACCTCTCCTGAAATACAACCTACTGTATGTGCAAATGTCATTTGACCTTCTTCATGTTTTGCTGTGGGGATAAGGCTGAAGGATTTGGTAAAAAAGAAAAATGCTGATACTCTGGGCTGTGGCTATTGCTGTGAGTAATAAACATTCATCTCTGATCCAGGAGACTTGTGTCTTCCACTAGTATCCATGAAACTTATAGCAGGCTAACTTGTTCTCTTGCAAATTGGAGTAAAATTTCAGGCATTTAATTCTCAAGAAGAAGTTGGTTGAGTTTTCAGAAATCTTAGGTCAACAGGCAGAGAAGAGGCTATCGAATTGGATGGGGTGATTGATCCTGATTATCAAGGGGAACTTGAGTTGCTGCTACACAATTGGGCAGAGAGAATGATGTCTGGAACCCGGGAGAGTCTGTGGGGCACCTCTTAGAACTACTTTGTCCAACAGTAAAAGTTAATGGGAAACAACAGCAATCAAATAAATGAAAGACAGTTTAGGATTTAGATCTTTGGGAACAAAAGTTGGGGCCATCTCGCTAGGTAAAAAATTTATGCATAATGGAATAAGGAATTTATAAATCTCATTATGGATATTGACCAGATACAGAAATGAAGACCGTGGAGGCTCTGTATATTTTTCTTCTTGGCTAATTTCTTTTTCCATCCCTCCTCCTTTCCCCTTCTTGGTTAATTTTATAATATGGTCTTTAGATTATAGAATGTCAGGTAAGATTATGACTTGACGAAAAGAGAAGTTATCACCCAGAAATGGGTACTGTGATCATATGGATGGACTTCATGATGTTTGGGACTTTGTGCTTTCTTGGTGGGGGTCCAGGGACAGGGTTATAGCACCTTTATTTGTATGAAGGAAACTTTCATCTTGTCAGGCAGAAGGATAAGATGTTACTGTTGAGGTGTGGAAGTTAAAATACACAGGTGTGTGTGTGTGTCCGCGCGTGTGTGTGCGTGTGTGAACGCTGCCTAGTCAAAGGGATGGTCACTTACCCATTACCACTCACCTCTAACCTACCTTCTTCACCAGCTGTTTTTCTCTTAGATTCTTCCAATACAAAGCAATAGAAAAAGGCGAGAAAAGAGGAAACGTTTCTTCCTTCTTGTGTGTTTGCTGTTTCTGTCAATATCACTCCAGGCACAGGCCTTCACCCCAGGAGTGACAGTTGGTTCCAAACTCCAGCTTCTTCCTGAACTCCTAGAGCAAGCTACATTTCACCCCTTCAGAGGTGTCAGCCCCAGATGGGTGGCTCCCCATCTTCCAAGACCTGAGACCCAGGGCCAAGGATCTCGTCTCCAAACTTTTAAGTTCTAATGATCCCAACTTTCCTTTTGTTTCCCTCAACTATATTTGTGGTAGCTGTTTCCTGTTGTTATTAACTCTGTGTTACCTCAATGATGTCCTTTTGCTCTTTTATCTTTCCAACCCTTTGGGAAACTAATTTCCTATATTAAATTTTATATGTTGAAATACCTACTACAATATCTATTTTCCTAACAGGAATTTAACATGTACAACTGAACTTAAGACATATTCTTTTTTTTATATTTCTATCAGAGAATCAGTATACTTATAGATGTCAATTTGGCTTTCATAGCTTTAATGATGCAAGAGATCTAATGGAGGAAAGAAGTTAAAATATGAACAAATATGGATTTTGAGATAATTTACAGACTTAAATTATGAGATATCATCCTATTTCCTTTTTGGTCATTTTGTTTCAAGTGTTTCTTATAAACAGCATTTGGGTCAGTTTTGTACTTTTAAAATCCAGTCTCTCAATTTCTGGCTTTTAATGGGTGAATTTTGTCCATTAGCAACAAGCTGGCTTTTAATTCTTCATCTTACTCTGAATTTTTTTTTTTAAATTGAATTTAATAGTTGTTTCCTTTTTCCTTTTCCTGATTTTTCCTGGTTTGTTCATCTTATCTTTCATCCTTATTTCTTTGAATAATCAAAAGTTGACTTTACGTGAGCTTAAAAAAGACTGTTTTCTTTTTTTTTTTTTTTCCTTTGATAATGACCAGAAGTTTTTACAAGGCTATTATTCTAATGGTCATGATGTCATTCACATGCTTCTGCCAGGAACTCCTTTTGGGAAACTAGGTTGCCAGAATAGATTCAGAAGATCTCATCATGGGTACTTTATTTAAACTTTTCAATTCTTTACATTTGTTTTAGCTATCCAACAGATAGCACCCCACCCCTTTCTCTAAAACATCAAGAAAAGCAAATTAAAAGGAAAAAATCTTGAAATCAAAAAATTCTACCAAAGGGAGCTTAAGAATGGAATTGATGTGAATGTTGTTCCATGCCTTTATGCTTTGGCATGCGTCTTCCTCTGTCAAGAGAACACTGCTTACACTGGCAAACTCCTGCGCATCCTTCCAGATGCAACCCAAAGATTTTGTCTGTAAATCCTTTCTGGACTACCCTCTCCATCTTGCTTTCTTCTTTATGTCCCCTCCATACCTTATGCATGACTCAGTTACAGCCTCTGTAGCATTGTTTTGCAATTATTGCCTCCTGCACTAGGCTGCGAGCAACTTAAGGGCAGACACTTTGGCTTATTCTCCTTGTATCTCTAGTACTTAACACCAGTGCTTAATAAATGCTTGTTGAGTAAATAATTGATTGTTTTGACAAAGGTTAAGGGATTATTTACAGCAAAACATCTCTGGCATCTCTTTCATTTAGGCCTTTTCCTAAAGCAACAGAAAAAAAAAAAACCCACACAATTTCAGAGTTAATGCTGCCTTTAAGGAATGTAGGTAGTATATTCACTAGTCCTATTACTGTATTTTCCTAACATTTTAAAAATTTGGGATGAGGCCTACTGCATCCATGTGTCTATCTGTTCCTGAAAGAATTCTTTGACAGATCCCTATGTGTGTCAATGACTGATTAATCACCTCCTCGCTCATGACAGCAAACATTTGGCAATTAATTTATGTGATAGTTCCACTAGCTAAAATCTCTTCTAATAAGACTTCCACAGGGATTATCCCTAAGGGATAAGGGATAAGAATTTTTCAGAGATGTTCTCATGAACTGCCGTCTTTTGATCATCCTTTAAATCTCCCCTTCCCCAGGTTAAGGCCTTTAGCCTGATAGTAGTTGAATGCTCCCCAACTCTGGCATTCAAATTGATTGTAAGTTCAATCAATACTTAAAATCAATGTGAAAGAGAAAAAAGGAAATCAACAGTTCTGAAATATAAATCCATCGAGGCTAAAGATTTTCTGGAAATATTAATGACTAAGCACACAGTCATTCTCTGTTCAGCTTTAAAAATAACATTGTGACTTTAAAAAAAGTAACTTGGACCTCCTTTGTAAGAAATTCATCATTTTTTTAAAAATGCAGAGAAATCATTGGGAAATAATTTCCACAAATTCAGGGACTCCTCATTTCAGGAAAGAGAACAGTCTATTTTCATTTTCTTATCTTTTATAGATGAGAGAGGTAATAACCAGATCATTTCCCAAACTGGTCAAAATCCAGTTTGACTCAAAATCCCCTGTCTGTACTAGAGGCAACCCACCACTCCTTACCCATACCATTCTCTCCACCAGGAATGTTCTCTCTGTTCCTCTTTTGTCTAGGTCTTATCTTATTTCTCCTTCAAGGGATGTTGAAGCCTTGCATCTCAGATCAAGATAATCTGTTTCTATTTGAAACTACTATACATGTAATTTCAAAGTTATATTTGTTCTTAATGGGCTTTTTTTTTTTCAAATAAAACCCCCAGATCTTTCTCATGTGAATTGTTCTCAAGTCATACGTGCCCTATTATATATTCCATATTTTGGCCCTTCATTTCAGCTATTGCAGACTACTTCTTGGATCACTAGAGTCCTGTACTTACCTCTCAACTCTATAAGTGAATGAATATAGCTCCTGGCCACAAGCTGGGCTGCTGGGGTGAGCATGCTGCTTGTTCATCTGATGCTTCGAGGCCAACTTCTCACTTGAACAAGCAATTGAAGTTGGGGCTAGCTAGGTTATTACCACCACATCGTCCAGCCACATCCATCCCCGAAGGAGAATTACAAAAGAATCCTGCTTCTGGACCAAGCATGTGAGAATAGCAGAACAGGAGGATGCTGCTAGTACTTCTTTGATTTCTGCTTTAAGTGCATGGGTGTTTGAGTGCGTAACTTGATCTGCCCATGGAGGTAACTTAGGGAAAATTGGTATGTGTTGTTCTTTCTTGCCCTTACTCCTCACCTAATGCAGGGGCCTTCTGGAACAAATTATAGTATTCTGAGATGGACTGAAGCATACATGTGTGGAACGCAGGTTTCAGGATGGGGGGATGCATGAGGTACACAGAGACATGAGCACTGCTCCCGCCATATTTTGTGCATCAGACCCCCATCTTATATTGAGGCTGGGGACAATCTTATCCTCCCATGGGTACTCCTCAGTCACCTTGCCTCCTTGGTCTTCTTATAATTAAAGAAGTAAAATATATCTTTTATTCGAACAAGAACAGAAACTATGGAACATCACTAGAGACCTCCCTTTGTGTTGGAATTAACTGCGTACTTTGGGTATATTTGTTCTGCTGTGGTCTCTTGGCACATGCAGAATTCAATGCTGCTCTAGGTGTAAACTGATGAGATTCTATAAGTATTAGTGTAGAAAAATAATAGTAAGGGGAATAAACTTCATCTGTTGGTTGATACAAAGTAGCATCTCCTGAGTGTCTGTGAGCAGGCTAGGATGGAAATTCCTTCCTAATAAATGTGAGCTAAAAGCAAGAATATATTTGACCTTCTCTCCTTTGAGGAGAACCAGTCCAGGGTGAGGACCTGGGGGGCCACAGGAAGCTGGGTGTGGGAGCAGGTGAGGCAAAAATGCTTCAGGATCTAGAAAACAACAGCCAGTAAGAAAAAGAAGATCAAAAACAGAGTCCAAAGATATGAGAGTGAAACTGGATTCTTAAATAAATATTTGGCCAAAGAAGACACACAAAAGGAGGCAAACCCAGCAGAATTCAGAGGTGAAACTATGTGCTGGGATACAGTGAAGGTGCTGGGGAAAAAAAAAAAAGTGAGAGTGGAGGTAGCATTAAGAGGCACCATGACTTTTTAGACCGTGAAGGTAGATGGATAGGGGGTCAAAATATTTCTCCAAAAAGGAGAATTATACAAATTGAAGAAACCTGTACCCAAAGGTTCATAGTGGCTTTACTTGTAATAAAGAAAAATTAGTGAACCCAAACGTCCTTTAACAGGTGCATCGTTAAACAAACTATGATACATACATACAGTAGAGTGCATTGCAACACGGTGCATTGTGGCAACACAGGCTCAGGCACAACAGAAACTTTCAGCAAATGAGAGTCCAAAGGGCCCAAAAGAACATGGGAAGGGATCTTGTCACGGCCGGTCCCCTTAGGGTTCTAATATCTTCTACAGGAGTACAGAACATGAAAAATGGACTTTCTAACATTAACAGCCATCTGAAAATAGACTGAATATTCTTTATAAGTTGCTCTACTGAAGTGTTCAGGCAGAGGTTAACTGACTATCTTTTAGGGATGTTGTAGATAAACTTTCTGATTAGGTTGGAAATAACATTAGATTAGGTGGCACAGGAACCATCTGGAGAGTTTTAAAAAATTCATATTTCTGGGTGCCACCTCTGAAGATTTGAATTATTTGGACAAAAGTCTCAGTGATTCTAAGACAGGCAATGTAAAGTTCCCACTTTGATAGATGCTGTATTCTGCTCTCCAAAGCCTTTTCTTACACTACAATTCATGTTTATTATGATACATATTTCATAGTATTCAAAATATAGGTTATATTTTGTTACAGCAAATTTTAAATGGAAGTCAAAAGTCTTTACTTAAGTATAACTGTTTAATATATTGCAACAAAAATTACTCAATTTTTTATATAGAAATTATACATTTTCCACCATAGAAAGATTTTTTATACTGTTTTAACCTGAGTATAATTTTCAGCAATTGCAAGTGTTGAGAAATGTACATTGATTGGACTTGTATTGATTCAATAGCAGAAATGGAATTCCTCTACAAGGAGGAATTTAATATAGGGAACTGAGTTCCTGAAAGGCCTGGAAAAGCAGGATCTAGTGTTTAAGCTGAGCTCTCAGGAACCATTTCCAGGTCCCAAAACTGATTACGAAAACTTCTGCGGCAGCCTCTGCAGGACATGTTATATCAGGAAGTTGCTGTTGGTGCTGCTGACAGCAAAATCAATGTCATAATTCCCGTAATCACCATCACAGCTGCAGTAAGATGCCAAAGCAGGAAACTGCTGGCTGCCGAACCATTCTGACTCTGCCACCATCTGTGACAGAAAGTGAATGCCATGTGGCTTGATTTCCCCAACAAACTTTCACATATGTGCAAATGATTGGTGAATCTGTAGCTTCTGCAAAGTATAAGAATCGTGTATTCTTAGAGAGGAAAGTGCAGTGGTGTGTTAGAGTCAGCTTCCACCAACTGTCAGAAGCCAAGTGTTAGCATCTCTTCCCAACCCTATACTGAAAGATGTTGCTTTGGTAGCTTAAAATTGGCCATGGTGGGTACATTTAGACAACAGAAATTGGCAAAAGCTACACTTTGGGGATTTGCGTGTGTGTCGGGAGGACGGGGGAGGCAGGGTACAGCTGGTTGTTAAATATTTACCAGCATACAAGTGAGGTTGGAATGGATGTTGAACAAGCCCATCCACAGGGATTGCTATGATACTCTTTCTGAAATAGAGGCTCTCATGCATTGTATATATGAAAACAATGTTTCTAGAAAGCATGTCATCATTATATGCCATGAGACTTGGCAAGTTTCCATTTTAAAGACAATTCTTTGAAGTAAGCAACACAAATATTTTTTTAAGGTACTAGTAATTGGAGGAAAAATTAGAAACAAAATCCAATATTAGGGAATACTCGTTCATTAGTAGGATTGGAAAGTATGAATATTAAAAATAATATTTACATAGAGCCTTTAATCATATGGCAAATAATTTATGTTAGAACAATATGTGAAAAGAGCAGGGTACAAAATGGTTTTTCAAAGTCATCTCAAATTTTTTAAATGTGGGGAAAAGACTAGAAACAATATGCCAAATGTTAGAAGTTAAAGGTTGAAAGAATAAGTTCATCAATGATCCATATCTCTTCACCTAGATCCAATACTGCCCTGCACTTTAGAGTGTGACCCTTTGCTCCCCCTTCAGCTTCCTTACTCATCCCCAAAGGATAAGGAAAATTCTAGGCCATGAGGCACACCCATCTGGAGATCATTTCCTGCCCAGTCCCCACCTTTTAATTCTATGTTCAACTATCCCTGACCCTGAAATGCATGGTTCTGCTCTCTTAAGGTCACACTCTGTCCACTATGCGCTCCCCTAGGCCCAAAGTTGGCCAATGGATAGAACTTTTGTGGGAGTAGGGAACTAGGGTATGGACAGTGCTTCAATGTTTGTGCATGGGGCCTCTTAGGAAACAGTATAGACCTAGGATTGGGGAGAGAAGGGCTGGCTTTCCTTGTCTTGCTCTGTTCCAGCACAAAACTTGTAAGAGTTTGAGAATTCTAAATTTGAACTTGGTTTCTAGGTTATTATGAAACTACCTTGGTCAAGGTAAAGGATAGAACATATTTTACTATTTTGTTACCTTGCTTTATACCTTTAAATATTTAGGCACATGAGTTTCCATTTGTACTTGTCGCAGGCCCCACAAGTGTTAGGAACAGACTTGCTTAGATTTCCCAGTTAACATTGTACCACATTTCCTTGCTATCTATCTATCTATCTATCTATCTATCTATCTATCTATCTATCTACCTATCTACCTACCTACCTATCTATCTATCTATATATCTATCATCTATTGATCTATCATTTATCTATTTATCTATCTATCATCTATCTACATAGCATCTATCTCTCTGTCATCTATTGATCTATGTACATTTTTTTTTAAATGTTGAACCATTTGGCAGTACATTGCAGACATGATACATCATCCCTAAATCTTCACTATGTGGTTTCAAAAAGAACGAGGGCAGTCTGTAATATAACCATGATGCCATTATCACACTGAAGAAGTTTAATGTTGATAGAATTAAATTATCTAACATATAGTCCATACACATTTCCTCCACTGTCTTAAAAATACCCTGTCTAGTGGGGAGAGCTCTCCTGGGCTCAGACTTTGGCTTTTGCTTGGGACGGGTGGGAAAGGCTGCCTGACCTAGTCCAGGCACGTTATCCCCCTGCCCTCCTCCCAACCCCAGTCACTCACCTGCTGCCCAGAAATTTTATATTTATGGGTTCTGCAGAAAAAGTTTATAGAAAGTGAATTCTCCAAACACCTCTGAGATAAAATGATTTTACAAGAGTAAAGATAGTCCATCCCTAGAGCAGAGAAGTTGGTCTTTGTTCACCTAAAACTCACCTGATGATTGTGGTGGCACAACATTGTGAATGCAATTAACATGATTAAATTACATATCTGAATATGGCTAAAAAGGGGAAATTTTAGGTTGTGGATATGTTACTAGAATTTTTTTTTTAAATGCCCTGTCTGGGATTTTTTGCTTTTTTTCTCAATCTGGGATTCAATCGAAGATCACCAATTATCATTTGTTTGTCATGTTTGTGTAGAAGTTATGTGAGAACCAAGAGACCCTTTCTCTTAAATGGAGGTCGAGTGAGATTGCTCAGTGTAACTGGTGGAAATGTTAAAGCACTAAACATATTTTATGAAAATGGAATGCAAATTCTTCAAAATTTTAAGGAAATGAGGGGAGAATAAATGCTAATAGGCTTCAAGCTATAATCTCACAGTTTTTTCCAAAGGCTATTATTCCTAAATGATTCACATCTGCTTTTCCTTCCCTAGGCTTCTGTTATGATATTAACTTTGTCCTGAAATACAGGAGGAATAAAAGGAAATTCAGATACGTGAATGTTTTAAGTAAATAAAACTGTAAGCCCAGTTGTTTTCACATGTTTTTCACAAGCTAATTTGTACTTTTTTCTCATTTGCAAAGCTTTGAATCATTAGCCTTTTATTTCCTCACTTCACTCTTGGCCAGATTCCTTTTTCTGTGTCCTCTTGAGCAACAGTAAAAGATTAATGTTTGTGAAAATTCAATCATGCCCTGATAGCTTATTCTTTTTTGTGGCAATGAACTACAATGTTGTAAGTATAGGGTTATATCTGTCTTGTAGTACTTCATTCAAGAATAAAACGAATATTCTTGACAGGAACCACATCAGACAAACAAATATTTGGTATTAGATATCAATACTCCTTGTGGTGGTTTGGAGCTGTGTGTACCCCAGAAAAACAAGTTCTTAAACTTAAACCATTGTAAGTAGAGCCTTTTGATGAGGTTACTTCAGTTAGAGCATGACCCACCTCATTCAGGATGGATAGCAATTGTATTACTGGAGTCCTTTATAAGCAGAAAAAAAATCAGACAGAGAGAAAGCCAGAGGGAGCAGCCAAAAACTGAAAGAATGGAACTCAAGAGAAGGAAGAGGCCAAGAGAGAATGCCATGTGCATTGCCATGTGACAGAGATGCTAAGACCAAGGATCTCTGGCAGCCAACCCCAAAACATCAAAGTCTTCTAGGAGAAAGCATCATGGCCTTGACAAGGCCTTGGTTTTGGATTTCTCTTAGCCTCAAAATCATGAGTCAATGGATTCCCATTGTTGACTTAAGCCAACCCATTGCATGGTATTTGCTTTGGCAGCCAGGAAACTAAAATAGATTTTGGTACCAGGAAATTAAAACACTCTTAGATTCATTTGCAATCTCTGATATATTTTTTTTATTTGAACTCAAGTCCATTTGAAAACTTGACATTTTTGAAAATTTATGAGTGCAAAGAAATAAGAAAAGAAGTAAAAGGTCTTTCTAAGCAAAACATTGTATCCTCAGATATTATTAACTTCAAATGATTTGCTTTTTTAAAGCCATAAATAGTTGAAGATCAGAAAGATAATATTGTCTAGAAAGATATGATACAATATAAATGATATGAATATATAGATATATACAATTAATCGATGAATCTTCATGTCTGCTAAGTCAATGCTATTCAAAATATGATTCAGGGGCTGGTACCAAATAGCAAATTATTTGACAGTCCACAGGAACATAAGTAATAAATTGAGGGTAAGCATTTAGAAACTTCTATAGCAATATGCTAGAGTAATTTTATATATGTTGAATCTAAAAGTAGAAAACTTGGCTTGAATTTTGTATATCTTTTTATTTCATTTTTTCTATTCTTTGTTCATTTTTCATTTTCTATTTATTCTAATTCATTTTTTGTTGTATTTTACAAAAGCATGAGTTCATGATGGATTGGAAAAAGAAAAATTGGTCCTTCACCTTAGATAGTCTGAGGAGCTCTGACCTAAGCAAGGTTTGGCAGGAGTGTGTTGCATGTGTGTATATGTGTGTGTGTGTGTGTGTGTGTGTTTGTAGGTTGAAGAGAAAGAACTAGAGGAGTGAAACAGAAAGATCAAATGAAATTAAATGAAATATCATTTGTGAAAGAGGTTTTTTTAAAATAAAGAACTATGTATATTTTTAGGTATTTTTCTTACTAATTCCCTGTATGTTGCAAACAAATTCATATGCTGGCACATGGGTTATATAATATTCTATTATTATTTGAAACTATTTTGAGGAAACAAATGAAATAGTAAAAGATGTGTAAGGTGACAGCACTTGAACATTGTTTTCTAGAGAATTTTTTTTCTCTGGTTTATATTCTTCCTCTCTACTCATTTTTTCCCTTTACAGTGTCCACACTATCTAAAAATGGCTTCCCATGTTATTAATTTGCATCATTTTCCACATTTGCTTCCCTTTTGCTCCCAAGACTTTCTTCTAGATGAGCATGAACCATCTATCTCCTTCTTGTGAACTCTTCTTCTTTGGCCCATCTCTTTTACTCCCCAAGGCAAACATAGTTCTTTTGCCTTCATTTCCTTCTTCTCATCCTTTCTCTATCTTAGCAGTTCCTAAAAGCCCATTTTCTCCTGGAAGCGTTCCTTCCATTACCTCACTCCATTTAGATCACTCCATTAGATGATGTCAGTGTTTAGATATATTTGGTATGATGGGTGCAATAGCTTGTGATTGTTCTCAAGCCATGTCCCCTTGCCACCCACTTCTGCAAGACAATCCCTCTGGATTCTAAGCTCTTGAAGAGTGGGGGTGGCTACTGTTGTTCTAGAACTGCACTACTCACTATGGTAGCCATTAGCCACATCTGGCTATTTAAATTCAAAATGTAAATAATTAACATTAAATAAAATTGAAAATTCAATTGTCAGTTGACTAGCCACATTTCAAGTGCTCAGCAGCCACATGTGGCTAGTGGCTATCATATGGGACAGCTTTAGATGTAGAACATTTCCATTACTGCAGAAAGTTCTAGTGGACAGCACTTTTCTAGTACTTTCCTATTGTACTTCTCTGTTTATGGAGGATAGTCAACAAATGATTATGTAATAACTAATATTAAACACCTAGTATTATTAATAAGACCACTCTTACTAATATCAAAAGAAGTCACATATGTGAAGTGTTATTAAAAAAACATTAGATTTAAGCTCTTATAGCAGTCAAATCTATTCCTGAGTTGTAATGACTATCTCCAAACTTTGAGATGCTGATCCCTCAGTGTATAACCTGATTGGTCTCTGGAACATTGGGTATCTCTGTGGCACCTGAAACTCAGAGCTAGAGCTCGGCAGATATGAATGTCAGTATTAGCGTGTACAGCAACTGTTAAAAAAAAAAAAAAAAAAAAAAAAAAACTGAAAAAGAGCCCAGACTTCAATTAGTGATGTGAATGAAGTAGATCTGGTTAAGACTAGGACAAACCGGGCTGAAGGGTAAAGGTCAAAACTGACTATGTTTTAAAACTTCAACTTCAATGTGAGACCAAGGGAAGAAATGTGTATTTTGTACAGGATCTCTATTTTCTAAACAGTATAACTGTAAGGTTGGTTTGTTCAAACACCACAATTATATGGAAATTTGAATAGGAAGTGAGATATGATAGTTAATACAGGTTAGAGTGAAATAGTGACACATCCCAAAGTAATTTGGGCAGAGAATAAAAATATATTTTCAGGGTCCCCCCGAGGAGCTGGGGGAAAGTGAGGAAGTGTTGGACTTCCTCACCTGGACTGATGCTGATGTTGTCACAAAAATTAGGACTGGTGGTTTGATGTGCTCTATCATGGGACTTGCCCTTATGAAGCTCGTTACTGCAAAGGAGAGGCTAAACTTGCATATAATTGTGCCTAAGAGTCTCCCCCTGAGTACCTCTTTGTTGCTCAGATGTGGCCCTCTTTCTCTCTGACTAAGCCACCTCGGCAGATGAACTCCCTGCTACATGGGACCCGATGCCCAGGGGTGTAAATCTCCCTGGCAACACAGGATATGACTCCTGGGGATGAATCTTGACCAAAAAGGGGGTGCAAAATGAAACGAAATAAAATTTCAGTGGCTGAGAGATTTCAAATGAAGTTGAGAGGTCACTCTGGTGGACATTCTTATGCACTATATAGATAACTCCTCTTAGGTTTTAATGTGTTGGAATAGCTAGAAGTAAATACCTGTAACTATCAAACTCCAACCCAGTAGACTTGACTCTTGAAGACAATTGTATAACAATGTAGCTTACAAGGGGTGACAGTGTGACTGTGAAAACCCTGTGGATTGCACTTCTTTTATCCAGTGTATGAAAGGATGAGTAGAAAAATGGTCACAAAAACTAAATGAAAAATAGGGTGGGATGGGGGGGGATGATTTGGGTGTTCTTTTTTACTTTTATTTTTTATTCTTATTCTGATTCTTTCTGATGTAAGGAAAATATTCAAAAATAGATTGGGGTGATGAATGCAGAACTATAAGATGGTACTGTGAACAGCTGACTATATACCATGGATGATTGTATGATATGTGAATATATTTCAATAAATCTGAATTTAATTAAAAACAAACAAACAAAAACATTATAGAGTTGGAATGGGAAAAGGTAGGCATTGAGAGACCCTTTTGTTTAAAAGCAACAACAAAAAGTAAAAGATAATACTATCTGCCCTATCTTTCCCAGCTGTGCGTGGGTGTGGGCGAAAGAGAGTGTTAGAGACCCCATGAATTATAAGGCCTTAGACAAGTGTGAGGTGATTTTAGTAACAATTGCAACAACAGTAATCTGGGCATTGTTTCTATCTTTAAAACTAAAGGATAAGGGGAAGTGAGAAGAAAATGTTTGAGATGCACTGGACCCTTTCTCTCATTTTTTTGTCATGATATGTTATCATAAGGTTTGCAGATTTAGTTCCTACAGGGGAGCTGAAGATGCAGGAAACACTAGGAAAATATTGCTTCATTGAAGAGCATGAAAGCAACCTCCAAACAAAAGCTTTGAGCCCTGAGACAAGCTGGGCTTGTGGACAGGAATCCTTCTTCATCTGGTGAGCAGGATTCTTGAGTTCTGAATCCTAAGGTTTCTAATTAGAAAACCAGCCATCTTAGTGAGAGAGGCTACAGTGTTCTCTACAGGGGCTGGGGCCGCTGCCACCCAAGAATCTCTGAATGGATGGCTGCCCTCCAGCATTGGCACTGGATGATTGATTCCCTTTTATCCATTCCTGGTTCTTTTAAATTACATGCCGTGATCACAAAATAACTGCTTCCGGGGGGACAGGCAAAATGATTTTGCTCAACAGAGCATAAGGAGTTTTTTTCAGGAAAATGTTGCTGTTTTACATATAACTCAATAAAAAACATAATGAAAATCTTTATTATTGTAATCATAAGCAGCATAAGAAGATGCTCAGAGTTAGAAAAGGCATTAGAACCACTTAGCCCAAAGATGAGTAAATTCCCTCTGGGAAGTAGGCACTGCCTGTGAATCAATGAATGAGTGTCCTAGAAGAAAATAGATGACATGCTCAAACTGGGTAATTGGATAGGGAATGTTTACAAGTTGTGGACAGGCTTTATGGGAACCAGTAAAGAATCATGCAATACTTGAGACTAACAATAACAGGGAGGACTTCTCTCCCTGTGCCTGAAGGGGCAATGGGAAAGAGTGATGCCTAGAACTCTGAAGAGGGCTGCCTGGTGGGAGCTATGACCTTCAGTAGAGGGATGAAGACAATCCATGGCAATCTGACAGGAAGGGAGTCAGAAGAATAAATACCCTGACCTCACTCTCCACCAACTTTCTCATTGGCCAAACCCAAAAAGAAGCAGGAGGACACTGCGGAGAGTGATCTGGATAGGCAAACAGAAAATACCCAGCCAGCCTTTCTGACTGCTTATTCGTCTGGAATGACTAAAGGAGAGAATGTGTGTAAGCTCTTAGCATAATGCCTGGTATACTATAGAAGCTCAATAAATGCTAGTGTGCTGGGTATAAAATTTATAGTCTCAGACCTTATTACTCAGATGTGCACATGCACAGCTCTTTTAAATATGCTTAATAACTGTATTTGGATCTCAAATTTGAATTTCTGCTGAACAGATTCCAGAAAACAAAATCTTGCTGAATAGTAATTCAGTCATTTTTGAAAATTTCACTTCTAGATAAATTGCCAAATTCAGCGTTTTTCCCTTCTACATCCTTCTCTTCTTTGTTCGAGGCCTGATTGAAGTTTCTAGGGGGGTCTTATGAATTATTGAGGCATTGTTAATATCTGGTTCACTGCCGTTCTGTCTTCCTCCATGATATTATCACGTTTTCCTGTTCTGTGGTTTATGACGTGCACTCTATGCTCTGAGTCTTCTAAGCTTTATTCTTAATATTCATTGTCAAGTTTTTGGAATTAAAACAAAATAAAGAAAACCAAAAATCCTTCAGCCTCACTTGCTCTCTTAGCTGGGTACCCATGTGCAGCAAATTATGTGTACAACTACATGTAACAGACTTTGCAACTTGAAGATAAAGTGTATTATTCGGAGTCAAATGTCATAGGGTTCTTTCTGAAGTAACTGAATAAAATAGCAGAGGTGATATTTAATCAATGGCAAACAGTCAGCTATGATCCTATTATAAAACTGACTTTTTGTGTGTTTCATATTTATTGGGAAGTGAATGAAACTGACCCTCCCCCCGCCCCAGCAGCTGCATATCAGTGACATTTGACTTATCTTGTAGGAGAGACTTTCATTTTCATTGTGTAAGCTTGAGACTTGGCTTTCCATTGAGTTTCTACTTCCAGATAACACTTTCTCTGGGCCTCACTGATAGAAAAATGGAATATGTTTGCTGGAATCTCTGGAATTCAGTTTGGTACATACTGTAAGGGGGTAAGGGAATATAATCAGTGACAATACTTTGATTTTTAAAATACGCTCTGTAAAGATGTTTGCACAGCTTCAAATGCTCTGAATATTGGAATTTTGACATTTTGAAATAAGATTAATATGGTCAGCAGCTTGGGAAAGTGCTAAATAGGAAAGAAAAGCACCAATTCTGGCCTTGAAAGTCATCACTTAAATGCAACAATTCGTAACAAAGGAATATGGAACCATGGCAGTCAGGAGGATTTAGTTAATCTATGCCCTGCCCTTTGTGGTTAGTTCTGAGCCAGTAAGAGCCTGAAGTTCATTTCCTTTGTCCATGTTGTCATGCATGCATCCACAAGAAAAATAAGAATAACAAAGAAAGTGCATTCTACCTCAACATACATCCCTTGAACGTCTAGTAGTAATAATGCAAGATCTTAACTTGCTGGATTGTTAAATTACATAAAACAGCAAGTTTACATGAGTCTTCATTGCTAGAACACAATATACTCTTAATGTACTATTATTGTTACCTATAGGGAAGTAGTGGTTCTTGCTCACTGAATAACATAAGGAAAACCAGCATCAATGGTAGAAAGATTAAAACAGGAAACACTTATTAAATGCTTTCCCTGTGCCATAATAACCTGGACGAGTTATGGTGGGGCTTAAACTAGAATGGTTACAGTACGGGTGGTGATAATTGTTAGATTCTGGGTTTATTTTGAAAATGAAGCCCAAGGATTTGCTAATAGAGCAAAAAGAATAAGGACAACCTTAAACTTTTTGGACTGACCAACTGGAATGGTGAGGTTGGCATAAACTGAGTTGGAGAAGACTTGGAGAGGAGCAAGCTTGGGAATCAGATCAGGAGTTCAGTTTTTATATGTTAGGTTTGGTCTGTTAAGTTTCATATGCCTATAAGACATCTGTGGTAGGCAGAATAATGGCCTCCCCAAAATGTCAATGTCCTAATCCCTGGAACCTGTGAATGTGTGACATTAAAGGCAAAACAGAATTAAAGTAGCAGATGGAATTAAGGCTGCTGGTCAGCTGGCCTTAAATTAGGGAGATTTTCCTGGGTTATCTGGATGGGATTAATATAATTATGAGTCTTTAAATGTAGAATAGGGAGGCAAAAGAATCAGTGCCAGAGTGATGTGACATGAGAAAGACTTGACTGGCCATTGCTGGATTTGAAAAATGGGAGAGGGCCATGAGCCAAAGAATGTGGAAAAGGGAAGAAAATGTATTCTGCCCTAGAGAGTCCAGAAAGAATGCAACCCAGCTGATACCCTGATTTTAGCCCAGAGAGACTCATTTTGAATTTCTGACTCCCAAAACTGTAAGGTAATAAATTTGCATTATATCAAGCCACTAAGTGTGTGGTACTTTGTTACAGCAGTAATAGGAAATGCTAGGGAAATCACAGATACTTGTTAGATGGCCATCACCCAGACCTCATGTACCCCCACCTCCTTCTCTGGGGAAGTCATGAACACACACTAAGCAGCCATCCTCTGGCCTTCTGCTACCCCCACCTCCTTTACTACTGTGAGCCATTCTACAGCTGAGGGAAATGTTAAGTTTAATGAAAAAGGCTGGGCAGACCTTAAACCTGGAAACTGGGAACAAGCAGCCTCAGATGCTAATTCAGGCAAGCATTCTCAGTGGCAGCCCCCCCTCCCCAACCACCCCACCCCCGCTGAGGTGGATAAAAGCCAACTAGAGCCAGGGATTGATTTGGGTGATGAATGTACCACTATGTAATGGTACTGTAAACAATCGAAAGTACGATTTGTTTTGTATGACTGCGTGGTATGTGAATATATCTCAATAAAATGAAGATTAAAAAAAAAAAAAGAAAAATGGGGATAAAAACTAAATGACAAATAGGGTGGGATGAGGGGAATGGTTTGGGTGTTCTTTTTTTACTTTTATTTTTTATTCTTATTCTGATTCTTTCTGGTGTAAGGAAAATGTTAGGAAACAGATTGTGGTGATGAATGCATAACTATATGATTGTACTGTGAACAGCTGATTGTACACCACCATGGATGATTGTATGGTATGTGAATATATTTCAATAAAACTGAATTTAAAAAAAAAAAAAAAGCCAACTAGAACAATATAGATTTGTCTCTCTTTTCTGGTACAAATAGAGGCATGCAGAGCTGCCATCCATCAACCCCAACCTGGAACAGTTTTTGGCCACCTGGGAGACCAGCTATGATGGGACTTCTTCCCCTGCTCTCTTGGACATTTTGTGCTGTGTAAGTGACAAAGAGGTTATTTGCCCTTCTGGACTCTTTATGCTGTGCAAATAATAGACCATTTGCTGAAAGTCTCTGTTGTGTTTATGAGCCTGTGTTCCCAAGACACACTATCGTAGCAGCTTGCTGCACAGGAAACTAATACAATATTCAAGTGGAGATATCTGGTAGGTAGATGGGTACACAAGACTGGCTTTTGTGGAGAAGACCAAACAGGGGATATAAACTTGGGAGTTATCAGCATATTAATGATACTTAAAATCAGGAGACTGGATGAGATCACCAAGGGAGTCAATATAGATAGGGAAGAGAAGAGGTAGGTCTAAGAACTGAACTCTGAGGATTCTGTTATTAAGAGGTCAAGAAGATGAAAAGGAACCAGTATGCTAACATGACCACAGACATAGGGGACTGGTGGTTTGATGGGTTGAGCCCTCTACCATAGGTTTTACCCTTGGGAAGACGGTTGCTGCAAAGGAGAGGCTAGGCCTCCCTATAATTGTGCCTAAGAGCCTCCTCCCGAATGCCTCTTTGTTGCTCAGATGTGGCCCTCTCTCTCTAGCTAAGCCAACTTGAATGGTGAAATCACTGCCCTCCCCCCTACGTGGGATCAGACACCCAGGGGAGTGAATCTCCCTGGCAACGTGGAATATGACTCCCGGGGAGGAATGTAGACCTGGCATCGTGGGATGGAGAACATCTTCTTGACCAAAAGGGGGATGTGAAAGGAAATGAAATAAGCTTCAGTGGCAGAGAGATTCCAAAAGGAGCCAAGAGGTCACTCTGGTGGGCACTCTTACGCACACTTTAGACAACCCTTTTTAGGTTCTAAAGAATTGGGGTAGCTGGTGGTGGATACCTGAAACTGTCAAACTACAACCCAGAACCCATGAATCTCGAAGACAATTGCATAAAAATGTAGCTTATGAGGGGTGACAATGGGATTGGGAAAGCCATAAGGACCACACTCCCCTTTGTCTAGTTTATGGATGGATGAGTAGAAAAATAGGGGAAGGAAACAAACAAACAAACAGACAAAGGTACCCAGTGTTCTTTTTTACTTCAATTGCTCTTTTTCACTTTAATTATTATTCTTGTTATTTTTGTGTGTGTGCTAATGAAGGTGTCATGGATTGATTTAGGTGATGAATGTACAACTATGTAATGGTACTGTGAACAATTGAATGTACGATTTGTTTTGTATGACTGCATGGTATGTGAATATATCTCAATAAAATGAAGATTAAAAAAAAAAAAAAAAAGAAAAGGAACCAGTAAAGGAGACTTGCAAGGAGAAGCACGTTGGATAGGAGTACAACCAGGAATATATGCTGCCTGGAAGCCAAGTAAAGGAAGTGTTTCAAGGAGAAAGGGGAGATGACACATGTCAAAAGCTGCAGGTTAAATGAAGATTGGAAATGGATCATTGGATTTAGCAATGTAAAGGTTATTGGTGACCTTGACAACAGCAAGTTGGACAAAGTGGTGGAAGCTAAAGTCTGTTGGAGTGGGTTCTAGAGAGTATGGAAAGAAAAGAATTGTAGACAGTGATTATAAACATTTCTTTCAAAGAGTTTTGCTATAAAAGTAGCAGAGAAATAGGGTGGTAGCTGGAAAGAAACTGTTTTTTTTGGGGGTAGGTGAGAGAAATCACAGCATATTTGTATGCTGATGAGAATGATCCAGCGGAGAGGATCAGAGAGGTTAAATAACTTGCTCAAGGTCCCACAACCATATGGAGCAGTGGATGAGCTGTCCCAGCTGAGGTCTTCTTAGTCAAGTCCACCTCCAGAAGTAGAGCTGGTTAACCAACCCAGCAGCTGACCACAGAATCCTTAGTGAGCTGAGCCAGGACCAGAAGAACCGCTCAGCAGAACCCAACCCAAACTGCTGACTCAGGATTTACGAGTTTAAAATGGCGATTGTTTTAAGCTACTAAGTTTATGGGTAGCTCATTATGCAAAAAAAAAAAAAAAAAAAAAAAAAAGTAATAAAATAAAATAATAAGGTAACTGATACTGAATCAAACAAGTCATGTGTTTTCAGTAGAAGTGGAAACAGTTCAAAGTCATAACTGCTAATTTATACAAGAGGAGATATGAGTTTCCTTGTTATGAAGTTGTGAGAGATCTTTTGCTCTCAAAGGCTCATTTTGATAATGTGTATTTTATGCTAAACTTCTTATTTCCTTTTTAACTAGGAAAAAATGGAATGTGATCACTTTCAATTACTTATTTACTACATGAAAATTGATATATCTTTCTCTCGGTAGGTGGTAAAATAAGAATAAATAACACCATCACTGTTCTCTCAATGCTTGTCTGGACAACACACAACAACTGCTTTATCTTGTCCTAATATTATGTTGAAATTTAATTTTTTTACACATTGTCATCATTTGCTTTGTAAAATCATGAAAGAATAGTTTGCAACTCAAAAATTTTCTTTATTCGAAAGCATCATTTTCCACAGCCTTAACTGGCCCTGGGACTGGCCCATGAGTAATTGTACAAACTCGCTTTCAATGTATTATGACTTTGGTGCAAGAAAAATTGTAATGGCCATAAATGCATTGGATTTTGGCTGCAAACATTAAAATCTAAAAATAGAATTTAGGACTAAGTTTCTTCTGGATGAATCCATTCCTTTTCTGAAAGAGTCAAGATCTAAGACACCAAGTGTATAAGGAAACAAGAAGCAGAAAATATTGTTCAGTATCCTATGCCTTGGTGAGCCCTTAAGTACAGGACTTCTTGCCCTGTATTCCCTGCTTTCTTTCCTCTTTCCTGTAGTTTCTCCTTGGGTTCATAATACTTGTGACTTGTTTGAGTGTGGGATTAAGGCAATATAGTTTCCCTCCTTTCTCTCTTCTCTTGTATAGCCCTTAAAATCCCATAATCAGAGAAATTGAGAAGCATTATGCTTTTGGTGGTGCTTTCTCTATGTAAATCTAGAAGTTTCTAGTTTTATCAGAATTTGTATTATTGATCAGATTGCACCACCAGTCCCTGTGTACCTTTGACGTAAGAAAGCTCTAACAGGCTGTTTGAAGCCTGTGCCTTTGCAAGTCAGGTAAGATGTGTACATGGTTTCCTAGAGGCATGGGGTGGTGATTTGCAATTTTAAATCAAAGAAATATGCTTGCCCAAAAGCACAGTTAGATGTTAATCATCATTCCTGTCTACAGAGGTTTTTGAGTCCTTTTGTAGTATATCATTATGCAATCACTTTTCTCTGGCATATTAGAAGATTTTAAGAGAGAACAACTCTTCATAATTCTATGTGGCAGATGATGAGGAAAGAATTTCTATGGAGGGGGCCTCAATTAGAATTAGGAGAGCTGTTCTGAACTTGGCATCCAGAGTAGAGAGTCCTGGAGTTTAGGCTGCATTAATGGATATCTCTTTCCCATTTGTTCTCCAGGTATTAGTATCCCACATTAAGCATTTCCTTATCTATATAATAGGGTGTCAATCTGCACTTCTATATAAGTAACAGTTTTATTGACACTTATATGCCAGGTACTATTCTAAGAACTTTATATCCATTACCTTCTAAGGAGGGATATGGAATGCCCAAAGCACTCAAACTCCATGCAAGTTTTAATTTTTAAAAATTCTTAGACATAAAAACAGTCTTCAAAGTTCTTCAAAGTCATTTTGTCATGAAATAAAGAACAAATCTATGAATTTATGAAGTATTGAAAGAGAAACAAGTTCTACGAATATCATTCCATTAAAGCAATCAATTGACTAACAGAAAGGCCAAGTAAGATAGCATGACAGGCTAAGACTGCAACTGAAAAGCCATGAAAGAAGGAAGTTTTTGGCAAAGGCAAGATGCAACCTTGAAACTGTAGAGATGGAAATCAGAATGAGACCACTACTGCATTCAACAGTGCACCTTTTTATTTTTGAAGTTGTGGCTTTGGTGAAGCTGAGTTGGTGGCTGTGCCAGTTTGAGTGTATTGTGTCCCCCAAATGCCATTATCTTTATAGTCTTGTGTGGGGCAGAAGTTTTGGTGTTGGTTAGATTTGCTTGGAGTGTGCCCCACCCAGCTGTGGGAGATAATTCTGATGAGATGTTCTCATTGAGGCGTGGCCCCACCCATTCGGGGTGGGCCTTGATCTGTGGAGCTACATAAATGAGCTGACTCGGGGGGAGGAAGAGAGTGCAGCTGGGAGTGATGTTTTGAAGAGGAGCAAGCTTGCTAGAGAGGAACGTCCTGGGAGAAAGCCGTTTTGAGGCCGGAGCTTTGGAGCAGATGCCAGCTGCCTTCCTAGCTAACAGAGGTTTTCCGGAGGCCATTGGCCATCCTCCGGTGAGGGTACCCGATTGCTGATGTGTTGCCTTGGACGCTTTGTGGCCTTAAGACTGTAACTGTGTAGCGAAATAAATCCCCGTTTTATAAAAGCCAATCCATCTCTGGTGTTTTGCATTCTGCAGCATTAGAAAACTAAAACAGTGGCTAAGCAAATACTTGTACTAACTTGTTTTTTCTTATGGAATATATGTCACCAAATTGCATAATTTTTGGGAATGGATGGTGAAATTAACACTGGTCATGTGCCCCAGGAGGGAAGGGGAAGAGAAATGTATTAGTTGTCTATTGCTGTGTAACAAATTACCCTCAAATTTAGCAACTTGAAACAACAAAAATGTATTTTCTCATGTAGTTTCTGAGGGTCAGGAATCCAGGAGTAGATTTGCTGGGTGGTTTTGGCTTGTGAGGTTGTAGTCGAACTGTCAGCTGGGTTATAGGCTTCTAAAACCTTGGCTGAGGCTGAAGGATCCACTTTCAGGCTCATTCACATGGCTGTTGGCAGGAGGTCTCAGTTCCTCACCACATGGGCCTCTCATGGGGCTGCTCATGACATGGTAGCTTGCTTCCTCAGAGCAAATGATCTGAGAAAAAGAGAACGGAAGTGCCCAAGACAGAAGCCTCAGCGTCTCTTGTAACCTAACCTTGGAAGTGACATACCATCACTTCTGCTATATATTATTGGTCACACAGTCCAACTCTGGTAAAAACGTGGGAAGGAACTACACAAGAATGTGAATATCAGGAGGTCAGGATCCCTGGAGGCCATCGCTGAGCTGGCTACCACAGAAAGTTTCCTTTGTTTATTTGGGCCAGTGAATGGGCCAGCACCTACATATACTCCAGCCTCCTTTGGATTATTTAAATGATAACCACAGGTACCTGGAGATGGAAGGGCCTGAAGAGAAGATCTTCTAACCTGTCCCCTCATTTTTTGCTAAGATTCATTAGGATGGTGTGGTAGATCAAATTATGTACCCCAACAAAAGGTATATTCTTAATCTTAATCCATATTCCTGTGGCTGTGGACCCAATGTAAAATAGAACTTTTTGAAGATTCTTTTTTTAGTTAAGGTATGACCGAATTGAATCAGATGGGCCTTAATCCATGTTACCATCTTTACAATAGCCAAGAGTCAGAGAAGTTCACAGGAGCCAAGAGCAGGAAGTCTGAGGAAACCAGAAGAGTGATACAGGGAAAAAAGGATCGCATTGAGACGAGAGGTGAAAATCCGAGTCAAGGAACACCACGGGTTGTGGCAAGTCAGCCCCAGAGCAATACAGACTCCTGAGAGGAAGCGCAGCCTTGCTGACACCTTGATTTCAGACTTCTAGCCTCAGAAACCCATTGTGTGGTATTTGTCATAGCAGCCCAGGCAAAATAAGGCAGATGGAGTAGGGAAAATAAAGCCAATTCAAAATTTCATCTTTAGTGTTGTTCTTTTTATAAAAGAATCTGAGTGCACAATCTTTTGTTTATAATTCTTTTCCTGATAAATTATAAGAACCCAAATGTTGAGTTAATTTTCACAAGTCATATTCATTCAAATCAATGTTCTTTTTTTTATTTTCCAAAAAATATGTATTGAATACTGTTTTGTGCTATGCACTTGTTAGATAAGTGGTACACTATTTAACATAAGAGAAATAATCCCTTTCCTAATGAAAACTACAGTCTGTTGGGGGAGGGAAAAAATATGTTTGCCAAGCACTAAATATGTGCTATGTGAAATATAAAAATGAGGAAAATATGATTCTTCCTTTAAAGGAGCTTAAAATCTAGCATAACTAATTTTTAAATTATGCATGTAAGTTATTAATTGGCATAATTTACCTTTTCATATGGTTGGCTTCATGGAACTGGTATAAGCTAAAAGGCTCTACAGCTATGTTTTTGTGGCCAATTGGTTGCTGGCAACTATGCTACTTCAGTGTGTTTATATTTTTAATGTTTCTACACTATATTCTTTTTATATACACACTTGGAGTATATGCATGGAAGAGAAAAGTGATCAAGGGAGTGGATGTGGTTAAAATCTCAAACTCTGTGCTTCCTAAGGGTGCTTAAAGAATGTAAAATAATGATGGTGGACTCAATTGCCAGCAGCTTATAGTGGCATCATTCTAATTAGGAAATTGATTTTTAAAATAAAGTTGGTGTCAGCCTCTTAAGGGTCTTCCCAAGGAAGGTGGATTCTTCCTGAGAACAGGAAGTGGCACAAGATTTCCTTCCAGTTTCATGGTTATTCTAGTTTCATCAGTCACATGTTTGCATCTAGGAACCAAACCATGAATTTTTAGAGGGAGCTGACTGTGTATGAGATAAACTGCTTCTTGGCACTGTTCCCTTGAGAAAGATTTTTGGATGGAAAGATTCTCTTTGGATGATTTCCCCAAACCCCATCCTGTCTTCTAATGAATATCGTGTGACTTCCCTCTGACTGCCCTGTGAATATTGGCTCCTGACTACCTGTGATTTGGGTCTATGTTGCACGGGCAGCTTGTACCCTATTTGTTCATCTGCACTGCTGCTGGCTCTCCTAGTGAGCAGCTAATTGATTGGGGACAGAGGCCAGCCACACACATGTTGGTTTAATTTTTTGTTTTGCACAGTACATAGCAGTGTATCACACATGTGAAAGTGTGTAATAAATGCTCTTTGATAAAGGCAAGAGCTGCTGCTAGCATAGTCTCTGATCTCAGGATAGGTAGAGCTTGTTTTCCCTTTTCCTAGATAATCCTGAATATAGACATTGATTTTTAAAAAATTTGTTAGCATTATAAAGTAACCCAGAGTCAAAAGAAGTTATGATGGATACAAAGGATCTGAGCATGTTGTAATGGAAAAGGAATGGGCTTTGGAATCAGACAGATTTTCATTCATTCATTCAATAAATATTTATCAAGCATCTACATGTATTAGTGAAGAAAATTGACAAAAAGTCCTGGCAACTTGGAACTTGCATTCTAGTAAATAAAATAAGTAGTATGTCAGAGAGTGGTAAGTGCTATGGAAAAAAATAAAACAGGGAAGGGGTGAAGTAGACCAGGGGGTGGGGGTACAATTTAAGTAGAATGTTAGGGAAGGCCTTGCTGAGGAGGGGACATTTGAAAAATTTGTAGAAGGGGTGAGGAAGGGAGCGTGTGGATATCAGAGAAAGAGTGCCCCAGGCAAAGAGAACAGCTAAGACAAAGGTTCCGAAGTAGGACCAGTAAGCAGGCCAGTGTGGCTGGAAAAGAGCCTTGAAGTTTAATCTAGTTCCTAGATAAGTTGTAGTATTATTGTGAAGGCCAAATGAAATAATAAATGTAAAAGACCTGGCACAGAGCCAGGTATCCAGGTGTTTTGGTTTGCTAAAGCTGATGAAATGCAATGTACCATAAATGAGCTGGCTTTTAGCAAAGGGGCTTTATTAGCTTACAAAGTTCCAGTTCTAAGGCCATGAAAATGTCCTCATCAAGGAATCAACAGGATGATACTCTCTCTGAAGACCAGTTACTGGTCCTCTGTCAGATGGCAATGCACATGGTGACGTCTGCTGGTCCTTCTCTCCAGGGTTTCATTGCTTCAACTTCTGGTTTCTCTTTCAGTGGCATTTTCTCTGAACTTCTCTGGGTGTTTCTCTGAATTTCGTCTCTTAGCTTCTGTGTCTCTTTCTATCTGTTATCCTCATATAAAGGACTCCAGTGAGAGGATTAAGACCCACCCTGGGGCAGGCCTCAAGTTAAAAATCCTAATCAAAAAATCCCACCCATCATAGGTCTGTACCCACAGGAATGGATTAAAAGAACAATCCTTTCTGGAGTACATGGAGCCCCCAAACTACTATATCAGGTAAGAGCTTTAATTAGAATGTCAAGCACATCCCATAGCATTTATACTTGCCTCTGTTTCTTCTTGGAAAAAAAAACAGCAGTAGCATATACTTGGAAGGATTCTCATGAAGGGTAAGTGCAGTAATAAGTATAAAGTACTTAGCTCAGAGGCTGACATGTGGGAGGCCCATAACAAATGACACTTCTCATTATCATCAGATGCTTCAATAAAACAGTCATTAGTATAGACAAAGATAAAATTGAGAGACTAACTCTAAGTTACCAACCAACAGGGCTGGGCAGAAAACAGGAGCTAGGTTCAGAGCCTAAAGTAACCAGGAAATATAAGAGCAGTGGCTCTGATAATCAAAGACGGGTCAGGATGACTCCCCTCGAGCTCTTATTCAAGCCCAGGGCAGGTCTGCTGGGTAATCTGGTTTATTTAGAAGAGCTGGAGTGAGAAAGACATTAGAGAAGGGGCAAGAACTAGGTGAACTTGAGACTTCAATACAAGGAAAGAGAATACCTTACAGTATCACAAAGCTTAGCAAAGTGGAATCATCATAAGTGGATGTGGCCAAAAATGGGCATAACTTGCCAAAAGAAACAGGCTAGGATGAAGGAAGACAGATTAATGCTGTATGTCAAGCAGATATCCACATATGTAGAAACCCATAACTGTTAGGTGGGAGTATAGTAGAGAACATTTGGGCAAGAATATACATAGGGAGAAGGCAAAAATGATAAAATTGTGGGAGGATACTAAACACAGTTCCATCAGAAGTAGGAAATAGAAGTTGGATCTCTGAATCAGACAACAAATGCTGGCCAAGCTATCCAGAAAATTATGACATCTGGTTTCAGATAAAAGCAATGCATCAAATAAATCCTTAAGAGTCAGAGTGTCCTGGTGGTTAACTTAAAGGGCCACAAAAGTGAACAGATCTAGTTTCAGATGCATGTGTGGCTTTGGATAAATTAACCTCTAGATGCCTTGGTTTCCTAGTAAGTAAAATAAGAATGATAAATCAAGTTCTTGCAAGGACAATATGTGAAGAAAGAATCCTTAGAAAATGGTTAAACATTTTCCTAGTATTTTGTCTTCTACTTAACATGGAAATGACAGGGGAGCTGCTATTTTGAACTTAATTCTGACCAACAAGGAAGAGTCTGTGAACTTCAGAAGGAAGGGGGCTTGGGGGACATGGAGAGGAGAGGGGCATAGAAGGCCAACTAAAGCCAGATATTATTAGCCTTAGATCAGAATGTTCAGTTGGTTCCTCCAAGAGTTCTCCGAAACACCACTTGACAAGAACATTGATTCTCCTCTTTCAACAAGACCACCCAGACTGATACACACTTCACACTGCTTTGAAATGTTCCCTTTCCTTTTGTCTTTCTGTTTGACATTTTTGTCTAAGCATTGATTATTTTTCTTCTGGGTGGTTCTGAAAGTGCTCAAGTCAGAGTCAAGATCACTCAAGCTTTCCCTTTAATTTCACTTCTGAACACAAAGTTGTCACCTTTTCTCTCCATTCCTTCTCTTCTTCCTCTTTCCTCTTCCTTGTCTCCTCTCTCTCCCCTTCTTTTCCCTATCCAGAAGCATCCCTGCCCCAAATTGCATATAGATGGTCTTTCAGTTTGCTAAAGCTGCCAAAATGCAATATAGTAGAAATGGATTGGCTTGTACAATCAGGGTTTATTAGTTCACAAATTTACATTTCTAAGGCCACGAAAATGTCCCAATTGAGGCATCAAGAATAAGACATGTTCTCTGAAGAAAGGTCAATGGCATCTGGGGTTCCTCTGTCACGTGGGAAGGCATGTGGCCAGCATCTGCTGGGCCTCTCCTGGGTTTAGCTCTGGTTTCCATGGCTTTCTCCAAAATATCTCTGGGCTTCTGTCTTAGCTTTTCTCTTAGCTTCTTCTGGGCGGAAACTCTGGATTACATATCTTAACTTGTCTTTTAGCTTCTCCCAGGGGTAAACTCTGGATTACACATTTTAGCTTCTCTGAACTCTCTCTCTCCCCATGAGCTCTCTTAAAGTGCTCCAGTAAAAGGGTTAAGACCCACCTTGAATGGGCAGGGTCACATCTCCATGGGAACAACCTAATCAAAAGTTCTCACCCATAATAGGTCTGCCCCCACAAGAGCCAATTAAAAAATCATGGCTTTTCTGGGGAACATAATAGATCCAAACAAGCACAGACGGATTGAAAGTGAGAGGGCTGAGAGAACTCAAGTTGGTGCATAAGGCCAGGGTCACTGGGGTTGAGGGAACAGATGGCAGCTGTTGTACTCTCTCTGCCACCCACCCATTCTGAGCTGTACTAAACCCTTCATCCCTGACAGTGGGATTCTGATTGTGTTGGGAGCTGCAATGTGCCCAGGTCTAGGCAATGAATCATGATTGGGCCCAACAAACCTTTCAAACCTGCTCAGTTTCCCCAGCCTCACTTACCACTAGAGGTATGTAGTGGTAGACATCCCTCACGCCCACCATGCCCTTGCCTTCTTGGGCAAAACTTCCTAGAGGTTAGGAATGGCAGTGTGACTTGCTTTGGCTAATGAAATGTGTGTGGAAACTTCATGTCTCTTCTGAGTGGCGGCCATTAAGAGCTGGTGCTCAATACTCTTTGCTCTCTTTTCCTGCCGCAATGATCCAGGCAAACTAACCTGGGCCCTATCCTACTGTTCCAGTTATCAATTGTTCTAAAATCAACTACCCCAAAACTTAGTGGCTTAGAACACTACCATCTTGTCTTTCTGTGGGTTGATTGGGATCAACTGGGAATTCCTTTAGCTGATCTGCTGCGGGTTCTGTAATGCAGGTACAATCAGAACATGGCCAGGGCTGCAATATCCAGCGGCTTAGTCACAGATCTGGCACCTTGACGGGGATGACTGGAGGGCTGGGCTCAACTGGACCTCTCTCTTCCTTTATGTCGTCTTGTAACTGAGAAGAATTAACAAACGATTACTTAATCATCATATTCATTTCTTTCCTTCTAACATATTGTAGAATAGCCAAAAGTAAATACCTGAAATTACTGAAACTCTCTGGATTAGTTTCAGCCCTGTTTATACTTACTCTTGTGATGGTTATTATAGCCTAGTCCCAGCCATTGGTTATACTTGCTATTGTGAAGGTGACAACTCCATCTGCCCTTGTTAGAATCCATAAAAACCCTAGACACTTAGACCTGGGGAGACAGATTTTTAGGCCATCTGATTTCCTGCTTCATTCTTAGCAATAAACTCTGTCTCTCTTTGAAACCCTGGTGTCATGGATTGGCTGTTATGTGCATCAGGCAGAGAACCCCACATTTGTTTACATCAGTCTCAGGGCCTCCCCCTTCCTACCTGGCCTCTCCATGTGGTTTCTCCATGTGGTATCTCTAGCGGCATAGCTCCATGGCGGCACAGGGCTCTGAAAAGCTCAAGAGCAGAGGCTGCCCAGGCCACCTGGAGACTTAGATCCAGAAACGGTACAGCATCACTTCTGCCACATTCTCTTGCCAGCCTAGATTCAAGATTGTGGGCAATAAATACTTCTCCTGGATGTGAGGAGTGTCAAAGACTATGTGGCCATTTTTAATCTACCACATTCACAATTAACATCAGAAAATTCAATCCCCTTCATATAGAACTGGAGGGTCCCAGATTTGGGTTGGTGGAAACGAAGACACATGTCCTAGTTATAGCCCATCAGCTTTCATCCAAACTCCCACTCCCAGATTCTTCTCAGTTGTTTCTGGTCATTTTATTACTAAATCTCCATTTCTAGTCTACATCGTCCCAAAACAGGACTCTAGCTATACCTTCATCCTCCAAGGTAGTGCTATCACACATTGAGGGGGTGGGGGAGCGAGTGGAGGGGAAATCAGACCTCAGGACGCCCCTGTCCTGCAGTCTTCAGCCTGCACTTTCACACGGGGCGCCCCCATAAGCCACCCTTCTCCCACAGTCCTGCTTTCCCACCAGGTTGTGCCTCACTCTCCAGTTTTCCTTTTCTTTGGTAAGTTCCAGTCTTTATATATATCCGGATGAGGTCAGAAGTCCTTTTACATTAGAGCAATCTCCTCAACACAGCGGGAAGCACTTTATCATGCTGAGCACTTTTACTCCTGGGTCTCAATCTCCCCATTCCACAGTACTGGCCTTGGGCCTCAACTTTCACACAAGATTGATTTTGTGGTAATTTTAAGTGAATTTAATAACTTCACTTTTGTCTTTTATAATTTTTATACATGGCCTTTCCTCTGTTCTACCAGAGGCATCTGTTTGCCTTTGGGTAGATTAGGATTGTAGAACAAGGAATGCAAAAAGCAAAGGGAATTCAATAGCCAGCTTTTGACATCCAAAGCTATCTCAAACTAAATAATCAGTTTAAAAGCCAGACTTTGTTCAGAGAGGAAATGGTTTCCTAAATTCCTTGAGCTATCATTAACATATCAAGAGCAGAGTCCAGTGGGCTGAAATTAAAGTGTTATTCAAGGAGGAGTGGGGTAGGGGGACTCTGGATAAGGAAAGCCCCTGCTACAAAGCGGATGGGAGGTAGAGAAGTGGGGTGTTAATACCCCATTTCTGACTGGGGGGGTGGGATAGAGAAAGAAGAAGGGAGACATAGATTGTGGAAGCAGATAGTGAAAGGAGGCTGCAAGACACTTATGTCCTGCCAAAGTTCTGGAGGAGGGAAGCGTATCCAATAGGTAAGAGGAAAGCAGAAAGCAAAGAGGCTTTTGTTCTTTCCAGAATTGGAACCATTAAGGAATACTGCAATGCAGGGGGGTACGCAGGTCAACAGGGGTGGATCGTGGAGTAGGATGGGCAAAGATTTTACAGGAGAGGAAGATGGACAGAGATATGCCTGAGATGGAGCTCTTGGTTCTTTAGGGTATGTGTTATGATAGCAGGTGAGGAATCTAGAAGTTCTCAAATGCCCTGAGGGTTCTGCCAAAAATGGCTGAGATTCAGGCTGAGGAATTTATCAGACGATGTCACTGTGTGGGTGAGGCAAAGAAGCCCTATTGATGGGGAACAAATGGAATTGGTAGCTAGACTTTCAGTGGATGTGTAGCAACCAGCAAGGAGTAAGGTGGAGCCAAGTCATAAGGAAGATCCTAACCGAGCCAAGCAGACAGACTGTAAGTTCCCCATCTGAGGTCTTCAGCAGCCACTGCCAGCAGGACGCTCAGAAGACCAGACCCACCCTACGTCAACAGGCACCAGCCAGCACAGGACCAGGTGCCCTTCAGTAGAGATAGGCACAAGGACAGGAACAGACCAACACCAGCCCCGTTTCCCCAATGCCATGAAGATGCATGCCTTCCTCTATACCCAGATGCCGTTTGAGGGGCAAGGAGGGAGAGGAGAAATCCAGCTTTCATGGGAAATTAAACTCTTAATTGATAGAAAGTTTAGCCACCACAATATTTTAAGTCAAATACATCATTAATTAGTATAGTTAATTTGCTTCCCACCCACCCATCCATGCACCACTGCTATGCAATGGGATGGGAGCTCACGAGTTGGATTAGGTCTGTTATAGAAACATGTTCTTTGTACATTTGAGTTTTTGCTTGTGTTCAATTTACAATGTCATTCCTCATCTATTTCTCAACAAATGAGCAGGTTTCCTACAGAGATGGATTCTGCAGCTCTCCCAGGATGCAGAAACTGCCGTAATTAATTTTTAAAGCAAAAATATTTCTTCTCTCTTCATCAGAAAGCACTTTTCCTCTTAGACTCCCCCCTTTCTCTGATGCTTTATTTAGAAAGACCCCAAAATGAGAAACCGTCAAACTTGACCCATTAGCTAAGCAATTTCTAGCACCTACCTTCTGAAGAACTTGACTCTCGGTAGCTGCAGGCACCTTGGTTTGCTGCTTATCTGAAAGGGGCTGTCAAGAGTCTCCTGCTGAACACATGGGACCAAGAAAACCAAGTGAGCCGGAGTCACATGCCCAGCTGACCCATTTCTGTGATCTTTTCTGGGTTCCCGTCTGTCCTAGTACGAGGTAACTATCCTGCCGAATCACAAAAAATAAAATTCTTAGTTCAATAGAAACAAAGTTGGAATTTTCCAAAAGGTATTTTCAGTAAGAAACTAAGAGATAATAAAAACACCAAAGTATAGGAATGAAGGGTTTTCTTTTTGGAGTATAGATTAATTATAGTAAATTTTTTTTTTAAATGTGTAGGCGAAGATTGCCTCAGATACATAGTTTTTAGGGCATTCAGCCATGGTTTCCTTTTTCTCTTCTTCATCCTGACAGGAGGCTTTTGTCCCAGATCCAGAAATATCTCCTGTGATTCTCTCCTTCTTTTTAAAGTAGTGGTTTTCAACAAGGGGGTGATGGCAATGTCTGGAGACATTTTTGGTTCTCACAACTGGGGAAGGGGAATGCTACTAGCCCTCGTGGCTAGAGGCCAGGGATGCTGCTAAACAGTCTACACTGTACAGACCAGCCCCCCCACAACTAAGAATTATCAGGTCTAAAACGTCCATAGTGCCAAGATTGAGAAACTGTGCTTTAAGGAGAGTCATGTAGGACAAGTTCATTTAAAGAATCAGATCCAATAAGACAGTTAACTGCTATGCTCAAAGCATGGTTTTCATGGGGAAAGAGAAACCATTACAATTCTATATTAATTGATTAATTAATTAATCCATTTCCTCTATCAAATCTTTATTGAGCATCTCTATGTGCCTGGTACTGCTAAGCAATGAGCAAGACAGCCTCTGCTGATACAGAGGTTATAGACAAGTGCAAAAGAAAGTCATTAATATAATATTAAACAATGTATTATTTGTTTGTAATTTTGATAAGTACTATAAACACAAAGTATGGGGTGATATAAAAATGTAACATGAAGGCAAAACTAGCTCCTCCATAATCAATAGAACTTTATGTTATATTTTGTAAAAATTAAAAATTCAATAAAAAAATCCTTAATGTTTTATCCCTTGAACATTCATCATGACTGTTTTTTTAAATTCAGTTTTATTGAGATATATTCACATTCTATACAATCATCCATGGTGTACAATCAACTGTGCACAATACCATCATATAGTTGTCCATTCATCACCCCAATCTATTTTTGAACATTTTCTTTATACCAGAAAGAACCAGAATAAGAATAAAAAATAAAAATAAAAAAGAACACCCAAATCATCCCCCCAACCCACTCTATTTTTCATTTAGTTTTTGTTGCCATTTATCTACTCATTCATCCATACACTGGATAAAGGGGGTGCGATCCACAAGGTTTTCACAATCACACTGTCACCCCTTGTAAGCTACATTGTTATACAATCATCTTTAAGAATCAAGGCCTCTGGGTTGGAGTTTGGTAGTTTCAGGTATTTACTTCTAGCTATTCCAATACATTAAAACCTAAAAAGTGTTATCTATATAGTGCGTAAGAATGTCCACCAGAGTGACCTCTCAACTCCATTTGAACTCAGCCACTGAAGCTTTATTTCATTTCATTTTGCATCCCCCTTTTGGTGAAGAGGATGTTCTCAATCCCACACTGCTGGGTCCAGATTCATCCCCGGGAGTCATATCCTGCATTACCAGGGAGATTTACACCCGTGGGAGTCAGGTCCCACGTAGGGAAGAGGGCAGTGAGATCACCTGCCAAGGTGGCTTAGTTAGAGAGAGACAGGGCCACATCTGAGCAACAAAGAGGCACCCAGGGGGAGACTCTTAGGCACAATTATAAACAGGTTTAACCTCTCTTTTGCGGAACAAGCTTCATAGGGGCAAGCCCCAAGACAGAGGGCTCAGCATGTCAAGCCGCATGACCGTTTTTTAATTACATAGTCTCTTGAGTCTTTCTGAGTCTTCAGAAAGAGTGCTGTGTCAAAAGACAAATTGGAGTTGAGTTTGCAGATAACAGCATTTTCTTCGGGACACCAAAAGTTTTGCTGCAACAAGGAAGCCTAATAACTTGCAAAAATGGAAGTAGCTTCTATCTTCTAGGGATGGCAGACTATTTTTATAGCCATAAACAAGAAGTTAGCTTGACTTCTATTATTGGACAGGGATTTGTCCATCTCATGGGGCCGGTTTAGGGCTGGTAGGCTTTATTTTGTATTGGGTCAAATGTAAGGAACTCGGAGTTTGATTTGGTCAACTGGGTCAGCCACCTTGGTGAGGATTTCACATTTCAAAAGATATCAAGAGGAAACTCAAAAGGGAGCTTAAAGAGGAAGTAGGGCACAGGTGTTTTTTTGACTCTGGAAGGTCCCCAGGGCTTTCTCTACAGCATTTTATAAACTGTGACTTCCCTTTGTTTTCAAAATGTCCTTTTGAATCTCAGTTTCACATATAACAGCCTATTGAGTTTGTTTCCTACTCAGTACAAGCTCTCCCTTCCCTGTGGATCCCAAAGGATTCCCAGAAGGGATGAGGTTGCAGGGAAATTTGTGGTTGTTCTGATTATTCTGAATGTGAGAACGAGGTGTAACAGTCCTCAGCTTCCAGCTCATTGTCAATCTCAGTTCTTGTAATTTACTGGAGATTTCCATAGACAACAAAAGTCATATTTCAAAATCTGAGTCTATGGTCTCTTCCCAGGAGATTTGATGAGAGAAGTCTTTCTTGGGGATTAATAGTTAAACTGAAACTTGACAGATGAATAAGGCATAGTTGGAGGAGGTGGGGAAAATATTCCAAGAATGGAAAAACATGTGAAGTTCTGTTAGGTATATGTTGGTATATTTGTAACAGTAACTTTTTAAATATAATCCTAAAACTCTAAGCAAGCTGGAAATTGTAAAGTAGCCTTAAAAATGTAAACTTCAAAGCTGGAAGCAAGCTATAACGAGAGCTCTGTCTCACAAAGAAGCAATATGTAAACATAAAGTCTGCACCCAGACCTGAATACGCTTTAATCTATTGCCCCAAACCTCCCAGATATGAATAAGACTTTCATCTATCTCCCTATACTGGGATGTAAATCCTGAAGGAAGCAGGATAAACTACTTAAATTTTCTGAACCTATGTTACCTGTTAACTAAGATGATTATCTCTCTGTCTCTGATGGGTATAAAAGCCAATTGAAAAATCACTTCCAGGAGGCTGATTTAGGAAATCTGCCCCTGTCCTCCCTCCAGGGTAAATAAATCCTCTTCCTCCTCAGCTTGGTTTGGTGTGAGTGTGACTTTTATTGGCTGCACCGAGCAACGAACCAAGGTTTAGAAAGTGCCCCTTGTACATATTGGCATAATCCTTAGATGCAGAAAAAATATTCACTGGGGCCTTTAATTCCTGTTCTTGTTCGAAGTTCATTTCTTCATAGAGGCCAAAATCTTACTTTAATAATTGAAAGTAACCCTATTTAAGGGGAAGAGGTAGTGAAAGAATTTGTTTTACCCTTGCTCACAGAACCCTAAACCCCAACTAGCCATCATGCAAATTCACAATGCTACTGAGCAAGGGCTCCCTGCGCGACAGGCACAGAAGTCAGTGCCCTGACACTGGGATTTTGAGAAAAGATGGAGCTTTAATGCAAGATCAACCAGCATGGAGACAGGAGCCCTTGTACCAAATCTGTCTTCTCAGGGCTAAAGTGTTTAACATTTTTATAGGATTCAAACAAGGGAGGTAGAGATAGTGACATTTTTTAAGTTGGCATATATTGATTGGTTTTGTTTTGGTTATAGTCAATAGGGAGTGTGCAAACTGGACCTGAGATCCCTAGAAAACTGACAAAAGCCAGCTGTGGTGAGCACAAAGTGGCTATAAAAAAGGGCTGTGAATAAGGGCATCTGGTCACAACAGCATCGTAAATTGCTCAGTTAACATAAGATAACAGCTATCTAAAACAGGCAAGACTTTGGTTATAGCAGTGTTGTAAATTGCTCAGTTAACATAAGATAGCAAGTAAAAGAATAGAAATAAACTAAAATAACATTTACAATTTTAAGTAAAACCACTGAAGTCAGTGGTTACAATTACAGCACATAAAAGCATGCCAAAACAAACCGGTGGGCATTTCCTGCTGGCAATGCATAACCCTGTGCAGCCAATGTTTATTTAGAAGTGAGAGCTCTGCTAGAGAAGACTTTCATATCCTTTTTAATGTCAAAATTTCCACAGAGGATCTGATGGAGGTTCTAGGATTCCCCCTGAAAAAGGCACAAATGCACACACACCCCAATTTTTGCATACAGTTTAACGGAGTTCCCATCTCAGGTTAAGAACAAGATATAACAGTGAATAAGCAAGAAGTACAAGTTTTTGGGGGTAGGTTTTGTGTCTGTTTGGGCATAATGAGTCTGAAAATACAATAAGCTTGTGGTGGGATAATCAGATGGAGATGTCCAAGGAGCAATCAGAATGTTTCCTGGTTTTGTGTGATTTTATTATAAGTAAGTTTAAATTGAGAGGAAATGGGTAACTATGTATTAGCACAATGGATTCCATGCCTGGACTCAGGTTTCCCCATGTCACTATCTAAAAATAATTTTTTTTTTGGTTAGAAAAATGTTCATTGTAGAAAACTTATCTGGGTTTCTGCCTATTTAAAATAGGATTCGCTCTTGGATTTTTCAGGTCCTTTTCATAATCACTCCCTTTTGCAGTTATAGGAAAGGCTGGCCAGGTGGATAGCTGGAGGCCAGTCTTTGAGGAGAGCTGAAATACTGTATGTGGTTGAAAGAAGTATTTGATAAACTGAGCAAACCTTGTGCCCCGCTCCATCCCTTGCACCCTACTCAAGGGTCTTGCTAAACTGCCTTCTAAGGAAGATGAGTCTGTGAGCTGCACTTAGGCTGAAAAATGGCCCCCAGAAGATACCACCATTTTAATCCTGGAAACTGTGATTGTTAACTCATATGCAAAAAAAAGAGGGTCTTTGCAGATGTGATTAAATCAAGGATCTTGCAACAGGGAGATTGCATCTGAATTACCCAGATGGACCCTAACTGCTATCACCTGTGTCTTTATAAAAGTGAGGCAGAGAGAGAGATTTAACACAGACAGGGGAGGGAAAGGCGATGTGATCACAGAGGCAGCTATTGGAGTGATGTGGCTATGAGTCAAGGAATGCCGACAAACACCAGAAATTCGAAAAGACAAGGAACAGATTCTCCCCCAGGGCCCTCAGATGGAGTGTAGCCCTGCCAACAGCTTGACTTTTGCCTAGTGATGCTGATTTCAGACTCTTAGCCTCCAGAACTGTGACAGAATAAAATTCTGTTGTTTTACGTCCCCAAGTTTGCTGTTATTTGTTACAGCTGCCACAGGCAACTAATTCAGGGGCTGAATTAGAACATAGTAGGGAGGACAAACTCTGCCTCCCTGGTCTTCCTTCTCTATTCTTCTCCAGCAAGTGGTGGGCATCTCATTTAAATTCATTTATCAAATGCAGAGTGGGAACAGTGGTTGGAAGAGTGCCAAATTATTAGCACACCCAGGCTACCTAGATCTGAGCTAACCTATTTGTCTCGGACTTTTAATGAAATTTATCAACTTTCTTTTCATTTTCAACCCCAAATAATCCTTTGTGAATTCAAGAACGTTTTCTTCTCTCACCTTGACATTTGTATCTTTAAGCTCAGCTGTCCTATACAGACCGTTTTTGATTTATAATACAAAATTCTCTTTTCTTTGTTCCTGTGGTTTGCAGTCTTCTGCCTCAGCTTATATGCCCTGGCTCCAAATAATCATTTATTGTTTTGGAAGATATCTCACATTTGTCCACCCCATTTGGTGACTCAATCTCTCTCTCTACTCCCTATTGTACTTAGTCCTAAAATAAAAGTTCTGTGCAATAAACAGCCTCTTCTTCCTTTTCTTGTTATTTCCTTCCTTCAGCAGCGTGGAGCTGTAAGGTTGCTTGCTCCCAAGTGATAGAAGCCACCCAGACACTCTGAAGCACGCTCCCCAGCTGCTGGCAACTCAACAAAATCAAATGAACATCACAAACGCTTCTGTCATTTGTTTCACAAAGCCACTAGGAAAATGAGTCTGAAGGATGTAAGAAGAAACAGGAAGTGATATTTTGTGATTGAAATCGTTTTTTAAAGTGAGAAAGAACATGGGAAATAAACTGGATCAGATGGTTACTTCATTTAAAAATAACCAATGGTAACAATGGGAACTGAAAGCAAATGTTTATCAGAGAATTTGGAAAATCAAAACAATCCACCTGAAATTCTTTTGCATGAAGACTTCCTAGATCTTCAGGCAGAAATGGTGGAAAGAGGGCTCTGGGACTAAGAATTGCCAAGAGAAGGGGCACCAGGATTGCAGGAAAGAAAATTACAATGCAGAGTACAGCCGACTACGGCCCACTGGTCAAATTTGTCTGCGATGGTTTGAAGCTGTATGTACCCCAGAAAAGATCATGTTCTTTTAATCCATTCCTGTGGGTGTAGATCTATTGTGGGTGGGATCTTTTGATTAGGTTATTTCTGTTGAGGCCTGCCCCAAGCGGGTCTTACTTCTCTTACCGGAGTCCTTTATAAGAGGATAAAACACATAGAGAAGCTCAGAGAAGAAAGCCCCAGGGAAGCTGAGAGAAAGAGAAACACACAGAGGTTCAGAGAGAAAAGTCACAGGTGGAGAAGCCAGAAGCTGAAGAAACAAAACCTGGGAGAGAAGGACCAGCAGACTCTGGCCATGTGCCTCGCTATGTGACAGAGGAGTCCAGATACTGTCTGATGATGCTTTGATTTGGACATCCTCATGGCTCCAGAACTATCAACTTGTAGGTTAACAAATCCCCATTGTAAAAGCCAACCCATTTCTAGTATATTGCATTTGTCAGCTTTAGCTGGTTTTGTAAACTAAGTTTTATTAGAACACAGCTACGCCCATTTGTTTACATATTGCCTAGGGCTAACTTTGTACTACAACACTGAGCTGAGTAGTTGTGATAGAAACCCTATAGGCACAATGCTGATAATATATTTTTACTATCTGGGCTTTTACATAAAAAGTGTGCTGACTCCCATTATAATGAAATCGTAGCAATAGTATTGATCTCTAGCACTGGGAGAACAGCAGGATTATTAAGGATGTTGGTTGCCTATGGCTGCTGTGGCAAATTACCACCAACTGGGTGGCTTAAAGAACCAGCAATTTACTCTCTCACAGTTCAGGAGGCCAACAGTCCAAAATCAAAGTGTGGACAAGGTTGGTTCCTTCTGGAAGCTCTGAGGGAGAATCTATTCCGTGCCTCCCTCCTAGTCCCAGCTTCTGGTGGCTGCCTGGTAGTCCTTGGCATTCTCTGGCTTGTAGACGCATTGCTCCAGTCTCTGCCTCTGTCTTCATCATCTTCTCTCCTGTGTCTCTGTGTCTTCTCCTTTTCTGAATTTTATAAGGATGCCAATCCTTGGATTGAGAACCCACCCTAAATCCAGGATGACCTCATCTTGAGATCCTTAATTACATCTGCAAAGACTCTATTTCCAAAGAAGGTCACATTCACAGGTCCTGAGGTTAGGAATTGGATGTATCTTTTTGGGAGGCACATTTCAACCCACTATTTCAAGAATGTTAGTCACTGCTTTGGTTTGCTAAAGCTGCTGGAATGCAATGCACCAGAAATGGGTTGGTTTTTACGATGAAAAGTTACAATTTAACTTACAATTTACAGTTCTTAGGCCATGAAAATGTCCAAATAAGGCATCAATAGGAGGATACCTTTAAGGCATCAATAGGAGGATACCTTCTCTGAAGAAAGGCCACCAACATCTGGGACACCTCTGTCACATGGGTACTCTCGCCTTCAGCTTCTGGCTTCAGTGGCTCACTCAGCTCCTCCTGTTTCTGTGGGTCCCTGCTTGTTTCTCTGGGGCCTTTGTCTCCCTAAGCTCTCTCCAAATGTTTCTGCCTTTTATCATCTCATAAAGGACTCCAGTAAAGAAAGGATTAAGACCCACCTTGAATGGGCTGAGTCAAATCTCAATTGATATAACCTAATCAAAAAGTCCCACTCACAATAGGTGTGCACCAACAAGAATGGATTAAAAGAACATGGCTTTTCTGGGTCATAACAGTTTCCAACCAACACAGTCACCTTGAGGAAAAGGCAGTTTTAGTGCCTGTGTATTGTTAAGAATGTCACCTGCTGTCCCTCGAATGTGGTCCTGGAGACATACAATTTTTGACTTATAGTTTTTACATTTTATGGAATATATTAAATCCACAGATGCTGTTAACTTTAATCTTATAATTAGTTTTTGGCTTTCTTTTCTAACTCAACTTTGTGTCGCTCACAATTTTATGGACTGCAAGCAGAAAATATAGGGGATTCAAGCTATTTTGTATCTAAAAGTAGCAAAGTGAACAAAAGCTAGACAGTATGAAAAGGAGGAGAAACTCAGGACCAGGAAAATTGGTTCCCACAACCTCCATTGTTGACTATGATGAGTGAAGCATCACATTGTGGGGCTGTCAGATAGCAGCACGGAGTGAATCCAGTGAAGTCTTTTCAAATCTAAAAGCTGTGTGTTTTTTGCAGGAATCTCTTTTGTCAGAACATTTTTTTTTTTTTTTTTTTTTTTTTAGCAGACAAAGCTCTGGGGGGAGGGAATGCAGTCTCTAATTCTGCTAACATTCCTGCTCTTCTGCCCTCAAACTATGTACCATTCAGATCAGAATCCACAAGCAAGAGGGGAAAGAACCTGTAGTCAATTTGGCACTTTTGTGGGATGTCTAAGTACAAGTGGCCTTGGTGTTGAAACCAAGATGGAGACAGAGCATTAGGGAAATCAAGAGTCTTTTTCCAAGAATGGGAAATGATACAAGCATGAGATAGGTGAGGAAGCTACAGTGGCTGCCAAACCAGGAGTTTTCCCATTTCTGGTAATTATCACCAATTTTGAAGCCTATAGGAGACATTTGGTAAGAGCAGGAGGGAAGGAAACAAACAGAAAAACCTAATGTGGCTCCTTAATCCACTCTGACAGTATAACTCTGTGCTGAACACTGTTAGCATCACCTTCTATGCTGGCCCATGTATCAATGGTGCTAGAAGCTTGGGAACTATGTTCTCCAGATTTCTTTGCCTCCAGGGTTCTGAATATGATTTTATTCTGCCAACAAATTGTATTTGTGCAAGACATGGAAAGCGGAGGGAGGCAAAGGGCATTCTTTCTCCACTGGCAGACAGCAGCTTGGACAGATAGGAGTTTTTGCAGCAGCCAAATGTTTTCATTTGATAATCACCAGCCTCAGAGCCTAAGGGTTTCTGGGTAGCTGGGAGTTGGCAGGCATTTCTGGCAGTTTCCTCATCTGTGGGTTGCAATTGTACGTTATGACCTGAAAGCCAGTGAGTGGTAGCCTCTTGACTTTGGCTCCTCCAGTCCTACCAACAATTTTGCAAACTCCTATTTCCCTGTATTTCTTTCTTTCTTTTTAAAACAACTTGGAGTAGCTTCTGTTTTCCTGTGTTTACTTTGTTACCTCCAAGATCTGGAAACAAATCAAGGCTCCAAGATCTCTTCTAATTTTTAGATATTTTCTGAGGTTTTACACCCATGATACACTTGTTTTGTCATTCTGTCCTCATTCATGACAAAGTTTCTCACATTCATTTAATGTGACTTGCATTGCCCAGGCTGCCCAAACCCAAGGTAAAAATAAGTCCAAAATAATGATTAAAAAAATAATAAAAACAATAAATGCTTCTCAGAATATGTGTACCTATTCTTCTAGAACCATAGTCTGTCTCAGATTACCTTTATAAAACTCTCAGTATATTGTAATACACAGGCTAATGCACAGGCTTGAGTGTCAAAGAGACCCATGTTTATATCTCGAGTCCACCATTTACTCTACCCAAGTAACCAAGTAACTTGTCTAAGACTCCTTTTCCTCATAAAAAGAGGTTATAAAAGCATACCTATTGTGCAGAGGAGTTAATATAGCAGCTTTGAGATGACTATCACTAGAAAGGCTTACCTGCAAGGTTGACCATTGACTGGCTTCTGGGAAGTTGGATTTGGGGAGGATTCCCACCATTCCCTAAATGATAGAAGTGGCTCATTGAACCTAAGCTGTACCAAAAAAAAAAAAAAAGTGTGGTTTATACTGAATACCAGCTTTCCTTTTGGGAGTCTGGAATTTTTGTTACATTCTAAGTAGAGAGTGCCTATGAGACCAGCTCCCAGTAAAAATCCTGGGCACTTAATCTCTAGTGAACTTCCCTATAGACAACATTCCACGTGTTGTTACAAGTTACTGGAGGAATTAATTAAGTACATCCTGTGTGGCTCCAGTGGGAGAGGACCCTGGGATATTTCACTTGGATTCCTCTGGACTTTACCCCATGTGCCTTTTCCCTTTGCTGATTTTGCTCTGTATTCTTTCACTGTAAAATTTTAGCCTTGAATTTGACTATATGCTAAGTTCTTTGAGTCCTCCTAGTGAATCACTGAACCTAGGAGTGGTCTTCGGGTGGGGGTGTTATAAGGATTAAATGAAATAATGCGTGAATGATACTCTTGGCATAGAGAAAGAGCTCAATAAACATCATCATTATTACTCATTAAGTCAATACTGAGAGCCAACTATATGTCATATGCTGTTCTGGTACAAGGGCTATAACAGTAAACAAACAAACAAACAAAAATCCTTCCCATGCAGCTTTCATTTGGGTGTGTGGAGACACAAGAATAAACAAAGGAAATAAGTCAAATATATAGAATGTTATATGATGAACTCTAAGGATAAAAATAAAGCAAGGTGTTCACACCCCATCAAGATGGCAGAGTGAAACACTTCAGGGCTCCATCTCCTCACAGAAGCTTTGAACAACCTGCAGGAAGTGGCATAAACATCTATCTCAAAGCTCCATAAAACAAAGGACCACAGCAACAGGGCAAGCACAAAGTCTAGAAAAAGGCTATCTAAAAGCAGTCAGATCCCATGGTGCCCTGGCTGACCCCTCCTTCAGCTCTTGCTGGCTCAGTGTGGAGGTGGCCCATGCTCCCAGTGTGGACCGCAGGTCATGGTTCTGGAGGGAACAGATTAACCACCATACATATAGTGGGAGCATGTATGTCTGGCCCTATCTGGTGGTGGCCTGAGGGATTTGCCATCCCAGTACTTGCCTTTCATGTGGAGGGCAGTTCACAGAGCTCTCCTACAGAATACTGTGGGAAAGCAGTCAAGTGGCTGCCTGGGGTAAGGGATTGCTGGCTGTAGGACAGGCAGCACAGTGCCCAGGCCATGAGGAAACAGTTTCGTAGAGAAGAGAGGACATTCATATCTGTGTAAATGGGGGACTTCCTAGGGCCATTCGTTCATGCCCAGGAAAAGACATGCAAAGAAAGGATCAAGGTGACCTCAACACTTTGGTCTGGTGCTATTTTCTAAACTCATTGTATGGATAAGCTCTGAAGGAGAGCACTTACACACATCCATCTGTAAAGACTGGGAAAGGGGTTTTCTGTTTTTCCTTTTTTTTTTTTTTCTGTTAGCTTTCTGCATTTAAGGAAATTTCTTTCTCAACACAAGCTGGAAACAAGCTAAAGGAAGAGTCTCAGAGTCTAAATTCTAGTGATAGTACATTAAAATATCAAAATGTCCATTTCAACAAATGCTTAAAACACATACAGAGAAATAGGAAGTGATATCCCAGGCAAAGGAGATTAAAGCATTGGAAATCATCAATGAGGAGGACCAGACTTGGGACATACCAGACAAAGACTTTTAAACAATGGTCTTAAATATGATCAAAGAGCTAAAGGAAAATGTGGACAAAGAACTAAAGATGGGGGAACAGATGGGTATAGGAACATGGTCTATATATACCTTTGAAGTTTAGTTGGTATCTAAGCAAATGAGATTATTATAGATTTAGAATGTTAAATTTAAGCCCCCTGATAACTACAAATGAAACACTGGAGAATATGCAAGCTCATAGAGACAGGAATTAGAGGGAATGGAGAAATAATGCATATGGGTGTACGGTTTTTGTTTGAGGTGATAAGAAAGTTTTGGGATTGGAAGGTGGTAAGGGTACTGTAAAATTGTGAATGTGAATAATCCCATTGAACTGTATGCTTGGGAGCAGTTGAAATGGGAAAGCTTGTTGTATATATGTTCCCACAATTAACAAAAAAAGAACAACTAAAGAGACAATAACAATTAAATATAATATGTGATCCTGGACCAGATCTAATAATGAAGGGGAAAAGGCCCAAGAGAACATTTTTGGGACATATAAAAAATTGGGATATAGACTGTAGGGTTTATATCACTGTTAAATTTCTTGAACTTGATAATGTCACTTAAGGTGGTTATATAAGTGAACATCCTTGGTCTTAGGAAATGTATATGGCAATATTAAGTGTTCAAGGAGCATGAGGTATACAACTTACACTCAATCAATGGATTATAAGTAGATAGATAGCTAGATGAATACATACATGGATTGATAGATTGATGGATAGATAAACTGGTATGACAAATGTGGCAAAAATATTAAAATTGGCTGGTCTGGATACCTAGGGGACAGAAGTATGTTGGAATTCTCTATATGGGTTTGTATTTTTTGTTTTTTAGCTGTCCTGTAAGTTTGAAAGTATTTCAACATGAAAATTAAAAAAAAAAATAAAGCAAGGAAAGAGGACAGTGTGTGGCTTGAGGGATTTTGTGATTTTAAATAGCATGATCAGGAAAGACCTCAGTAAAAAGTAGTTCTTGAGCAAATATCTAAAGATGATAGAAGGAGTGAGTCATGCGAATATCTATTAGGAAAGTGATCTAGCAGAGGAAACAGTAAGTGCAAAACAAACGCACTGGGGATGGCGTTCAGAGGTGTAAAGTGGGGTAGTGGGGGTAAAAGAAGATATAGTAAGCCCTGAAGGTCCATTGTGGTGACTTGAAGACCACTACTGACTTTGTCTTTCTTCAGAGTGAGATAGGAACCCACTGGAGTGTGTGCAGTAGAGGAGTGCCTTTGGTCTAGCTTGTGTTGTAACACAATCACTCTGCTGCATGAGAATAGACTGTAGTGGGGTGAGGGTAGAAGCAAGGAGACAGTTAAGAGGCTACTGTAGTAAGTCAATGAGAGATTATGGTGCCTTGGGCTAGGGTGGTAGCTGTGTGTTGATAAGTGCTTAGATTCTGGATATGTTTTAAAGAAAAGCTATTAGGATGTGTTGCTGGATTGGATTTGGGGTGCAAGAGACAAAGAATCTGGGATGACTGACATTTTTAAGTTGGTGCTCTGAGGGAACTCACTTTCTGCTACTCGTTCCATCCACCCTTTTCTTTCTCTTCTCCAGTGGCTTGCTGTCTGATGTCTCCCCTCTTTGCTGCCTCCACCAAAGGACAAAAGGCATCACCACTGCTTTCAGCCTCCATCCATGTCTGCAATGAGTCTGCAGGTGCCAGATGTCAAGGGCCGCGATGTGTGAGCTAAAGGTGCTGCTTCCTCTTATTGCTAAAGCAATGAAACGTGCATGAGGATGCTGAGACCTGTTCTAAAACCCTCTCAGCCGATGACTCATTTCTCTCTCCCTCTCCCTCCCTCCCTCTCTCTCTCTCTCTCTCTCTTTCTCAATCTTCTCCTTCTCTGGAATTCAGGTCAGAGCACGAAGTTAAATATGAGTAAGTGAAAACTGTGAAACTCAGAAATTGCCACTACCCTCTGACTTTGTCCATTTTCTGTAAATTCAACCCATCTGCCTTTCTCTCACCTTAGTGTGAGTTCTTTCCTAGCAAGCTCCTTGGTCACTCATGAAACTAGAGTCCCATAGGTCTCCTGATATGTCTGAATCCTGGGGTGTGGGTAGAGAGAAACAACTGTTAGGGTCAACCTGAAAGATGTACTTCACCAGTACTAGTTATCCCAACTCACTCACATGGCAGAAGACAATTGCACTGCTTTGTAGCCACACCATGGTAAATATTTGGAAATTGGCCTTTCAGTGACAAAATGTTGGATCAAAGAACATAGTATACAATATTGATTTTCATAACATTTAATGACCAAAAAAGGTTTGTGACAGCCAAGCATGTTTAAAAACATTTTTTTCTTCTAATTTTTACATGTGTAATGATAGATGAGTGAAGTTGTATGAACATAGCTTTCACTATAGGACCGCTAATTTTTTTTCTGGAGCAGTTATTAAGAAACTGATTCCATTTGTAGAGAATAAGAAACAACAACTAGAACCCTATGTGCTGAAGACCTTGTGGATAAAAGTCAACAAAAGAAACATTTATTTTCCTGTAAAGGTCTCCTCCCTGGCTTGATGGCACTATGGACTATTCAAGGTGTAATGATAATGGAACAAGACTGAGTTTCAACAACCAGACCAGAAGTCAAGGTTGTTTAGTTGTTTAAACAAACATTTGTTAAACCTAGAGAGCCACCACTCTGTGCAGCTGCAGAGTGTCAGGGCCAAAGAAATCTGGTCTAGCAACCAAACAACAATTTTTAAATAATTCAAGTTCTTTACTTGCATGTCCTGAATACTTTGAAGGAAATGTCAAGACCACAAAGGGGGATATTAAACTCCTCTGACTCTCATTTCTCCCACATTGCAGCTGCTTCTGCATCTCATCCTATTAAACTTCCCTGAGTTCCTGTCGCTCTCCTCCTTTCTCCCCTTCTCTCCCCATCCTTCACTGAAAAGGTCCAGGACCCACCTGGGAGGAATGGTGAGAAGCCAAACAGATCAAGGCAGAATTTTCTTTGGCACAAGAGGAAAAGGGAAAAAGACAGGGAAACTCCTTAAGTTATTTTTGTTCGGACACACGTCCTATTTAGTTTTGTCCATTTCAAAGTAGTTATCTTGAGTGGCTCCACAAATCACTGCGAATGTCCCAAACATTTTGGGTATTCATTTTCGAAACTGGGTTACAGACTACCATAAAGAAAATCCACAGCATCCCTTTACGGTTACTTTCCATAGTGCATAGCCCCCATCTGGCACCCCTGTGATTTTCAGGACTTACCTCTTTAACCGCACAGCCCTCCACTGTTTTGAGATGAGGGACAATTCACTGGCTTAGCATCTCTCAGAGGACATTGGGGCCATTTGGCAGGGCTACTGGTGACAGTCAACAATGCTTGGGGATCCCTGGCCATGGACACAGCTTAAGTACAGGGGAAGGGTGAAAGAAGAAGGAAGAGCTAAAAAAAAACAAAAAACAAAAAACAAAAAACAAAAAACAAACCAAAAATAAAGAGAGAGAGAGAGAGAAGAGCAAGACAATGGGAATAAAAAGAAAAAAAAGGCAAAATAGAAGACCAGAAGGAATTGAAAATAAAGTACTTGTTGAAAACAAAGAACGGTTATGACTCAGATTCTCCAGCTTCTGAATGTGGTTCAGTAATTGACTTTGCTTCATAGCAGATTCCCAGACACCTGAAGAAGGGGCTAGTGGGGGGTTAGGATGAGATGGAAGGGGGTGAAGAGAGACTGCTCAGAGACACAAAGGCTTTGGTTTTAATATAACTAAGAAGTTACCCTGTTGATGATTAAACTTTGCTCAAAGAAAGTTGGAATATGAAGCAAGCTACTTGATCTATCAATAAAGAAATCAAGGTCAAGAGCCATTCTCTGTGGTGTGACAGTTGAATAGAATAAAATTAATTATTGTATTCAAATGGTGGATTAAGGGATGAATGAGTGAACTAAGTGGGTGGATAGGCCTATTATAACTGAGAAACAGTTTGATTAACAAAAGGAAAGATTGGGGAATCAAAAGAAAAAAATCTAAAAGAAAGACTACTTTAAAAAGAGAAGGACTCCCCCCTACGTGGTACCCAACTCCCAGGGGTGTAAATCTCCCTGGCAATGCAGGATATGACTCCTGGGGATGAATGTGGACCCGGCATTGTGGGATTGAGAATATCTTCTTGACCAAAAGGGGGATGCAAAATGAGACGACATAGTTTCAGTGGCTGAGAGATTTCAAATGGAGTCGAGAGGTCACACTGGTGGACATTCTTATGCACTATATGGATAACACCTCTTAGGTTTTAATGTATTGGAATAGCTAGAAGTAAATACCTGAAACTACCAAACTCCAACCCAGCAGTCTGGACTCCTGACGACAATTATATAATAATGTAGATTACAAGGGGTGACAGTGTGATTGTGAAGACCTTGTGGATCACACCTCCTTTATCTAGTGTGTGGATGAGTAGAGAAATGGGGATAAAAACTAAAGGACAAATGGGGTGGGATGGGGGGATGATTTGGGTGTTCTTTTTTCACTTTTATTTTTTATTCTTGTTCTGGTTCTTTCTGATCTAAGTAAAATGTTCAGAGATAGATTGTGGTGATGAACGCATAACCATGTTATCATACTGTGGACAGTGGATTGTATACCATGGATGATTGTGTGGTGTGTGAATGTATTTCAATAAAACTGAATTTAATAAAAAAAAAAAAAAATGAGATGACATAGTTTCAGTGGCTGAGAGATTTCAAATGAAGTCGAGAGGTCACTCTGGTGGACATTCTTATGCACTATATAGATAACACCTCTTAGGTTTTAATGTATTGGAATAGCTAGAAGTAAATACCTGAAACTACCAAACTCCAACCCAGCAGTCTGGACTCCTGAAGATGATTATATAATAATGTAGATTACAAGGGGTGACAGTGTGATTGTGAAAACCTTGTGGATCACACTCCCTTTATCTAGTGTATGGACGGATGAGTAGAAAAATGGGGATAAAAACTAAATGACAAATAGGGTGGGATGGGGAGGATGGTTTGGGTGTTCTTGTTTTACTTTTATTTTTTCTTCTTATTCTGATTCTTTCTGATGTAAGGAAAATGTTCAGAAATAGATTGTGGTGATGAACGCATAACTATGTTATCATACTGTGGACAGTGGATTGTATATCATGGATGATTGTATGGTGTGTGAATGTATTTCAATAAAACTGAATTTAATAAAAAAAAAAGAAATAGATTGTGGTGATGAATACATAACTATATGATCATACTGTGAACAGTTGATTGTATACCATGGATGATTGTATGGTATGTGAATATGTTTCAATAAAACTGAATTTAAAAAAAAATAAATAAATGCAAAAAAAAACCTTACTGAATTCATTTATTAGCTTTAATAGTTTTCTTGTATATTCCATAGGATTTTTTACATGTCATGTCATCTGCAAATAAAGGTAATTTCCTCATTCCTTAAAAAAAAAAAAAAAAAAAAGGACATCGATGTATGGAACTGTTCTAGTTTGCTAATGCTGCCAGAATGCAAAACACCAGAAATGGACTGGCTTTTATGAAAGGGGGTTTATTTGGTTACACAGTTGCAGTCTAAAGGCCATAAAGTGTCCAAGGTAACACATCAGCCGTCGAGTACCTTCACTACAAGATGGCCAATGGTGTCCGGAAAACCTCTGTTAGCTGCGAAGGCACGTGGCTGGCGTCTGCTCCAAAGTTCTGGTTTCAAAATGGTTTTCTCCCAGGACGTTCCTCTCTAGGCTGCAGTTCCTCAAAAATGTCACTCTTAGTTGCACTTGGGATATTTGTCCTCTCTCAGCTTCTCCGGAGCAAGGGTCTGCTTTCAACAGCCGTCTTCAAACTGCAGTTCCTCTCTCAGCTTCCGGGCCTTCTTCAGAGTGTCCCTCTTGGCTGTAGCTCCTCTTCAAAAGTTCACTCTCAGCTGCACTGAGTTTCTTCTGTTATGTCAGCTCATTTATGTGGCTCCACTGATCAATTTAGACCCACCCTGAATGGGCGGAGCAACACCTCCATGGAAATTATCCAATCAGAGTCAAGATAATGGCTTTTGGGGGACACAATCTATTCAAACTGGCACAGGAACTTAAGGAAATAAATTGAAAACAATGTATGTAGTGATATAAAAAAGAAAACAGTCTGTGCTCATTTCCCGCCCCACTCTCACTTCTAAATTTAACCGATGGAATAGGCAAACATCACTCCTATCTGGCTGTCTTTGTGTATGTCTTAACCTAAACAATTCAAGCTTCCGAAGATAACTTAAAGTATCAAGTACTGTTTCACACTGACCATTTGCCTCTAGATTGTAAAATAAATTAGATGACTAATGATAGACCTGGAAGTAACTACCGAATAACTTTCTACCTTTAGCACTAATACAAGTCAAGTTTTAAAACAAAAACAGATAGTGAATATACATAAAATCTTGGAATTGTTTTCAGCTTTCCTCTCCTTAACTGACACCTAGGAGGAGAAAGCTGTCTAAGGAATTATTCTGAATGTTTTGGCATCATAGATATCATTAATTTGATTTTTAAAACATGCTTTGCTATTGAATCAGGGATTTTGAAGTCCCTAAGAAAAATAAGAGACTACTTATTATTTATTAATAGATTTGTCTTATTTCTTTTCGACTTAGCATTTTAATGCAGGAAATTTGGTTTTATAGACTAGGTCAAGACCAAAGTAACTTGGCAAAAATATATTTTACATAAAAGTGCAAATTGGTAATTTACTAGAATGATAATTGAAAAAAGTTTTGTTCTCTGGTGGGTGATGGTATATGCTAATGTTTATTTTTTTTTAATTAAACAATTGGATATAATAAAAGGGACACAAAAGACTGCAAAAGGCTTATGCATACATTAAAACATTTACATTGACTTTCATATCATAAAATAAAAATTTCTAGTAAAACTATTCATATAAAAATAAAATTGTAATGTACTTGCTTTCCTCTTGGTAACTTGGTGCTTAGTTTTGTTAAGTTTATCTAAGGTCAGTGGTTCACAACCTTGGCTGTGCATTAGAATTAACTGGGGAGCTTTAAAAAATCCTTGTACCCAGGCAGCAGCCAAGACCAGTAAGTCGGGATTCTCAAAGGTGGAACGTGGTCTTTTTACAGCATCCCTGCTGATTCCACTATGTCATTGAGGTTGAGAGCCACCCATTTAAGTAGTCCCTGATCAAGTCTCACTTTAATCATCACCTCTATTAGAATCATTAACTCCTCTGTACTAAAAGAAGAGCACATAGCAAATTGTATAATTGCAAGTTGTCTGTCCCTGTTTTCTAATTTTCAGTACCTGACAAGCGCTCAATAATGCAGTGAATGAATGAACACACATATTTCCAACCAGAGCCATGGAGAAAGTTCACCACCATTTTAAAGTCATCAAATTCATATAGAGCACAGAGATGCATATAGAGATGATGTAACTCATTTAGTTACATTATACAGTGCTGAGTCATCTGGCACTTTGCCAGTCAAGAGCTTGAGCACGTGGTATTTCAGCTCCTCATCCAATAGACATTTTTTTTCTGGGAACCAGGTCTGATGGTACAGCTGACAGAATCAGCTCAGGGCTTCTCTTGGGGAAGCAGTGGGAAGTCACTGCTGCTGCATGCTATGGAACCATATGTTACACAATCATGACCCATGGAATGGGGTCCAAACACTATTTTTTTCTCTCTCCATCACTTTAAACTCTATTCTGTAGGGATAAACTTCGCCTGTCCTCAGATGAAGTCTTGGGCAGACCCACAAATTTTCTGATCACTCTCAGTGTTAATTTACTTTCAGTTGTAAAACAGTCTTGTTTTATAAACTGAATATGTTCCATCTTACTTAATGGTTGAAACTGCAAACTTGAAATCAGGGTAAAAGCTTCAAAGTCCTGTGGCAGGGAAGGATTTGTGGGTCCTTCTTCTCTCTCTTTTCTCCCAGCTCCCTTGTGCTACCTGAGTGCTTTCTGGCTGGGGTCAAAACATGAAGAGGGAAGAAAAGGAAGGGAATATGACAATTGCTACTTGGCTGAGTCTGGCAATAGTTAAAGCTGGGATCCCTGAATGGGGCTGGTAGGTGGTAGCAGTTGATTCTTTCTCTGGTTGGGGATTTTCATGAGTTCCCGAGAGGTTCCTTGCTAGACCTCCTGCTTTTGCAATTCTCTTGACCTGGGGGGATTGATCTCTATTCTGAGTAGCCATCAGTGGCTTCATTTAGTTGAGGTCTCCAGGCCCCTCCCCATGGCCCAATTGGACCAAGAACGAACCCACGCTACTCTTTTTGGCCCACATTGGTCCAAAGGAAACACTCAGTCCCATCTCTACATGGCAGACCCTCCTGTCTTCTCCAGCGATGCAGGTGCCTCTAGAGCTCCAGGGTGAGAGCCACACACCAATCACAGTCCTCTTCACCTTCCTCACTCCTCTTTGTCTCCAAATTTGTAGGGAGCACATTTCAAAGCTCTCCATGTAATTGTCCTCAAGTCTCCATCATCAAGATATAGCCTTCACTGTCTCGAGGCTGCATCTCCACTGTCTTGGACCAGTCTCCCTGACAGCACAGCCTGGAATAGAGATTCTTGTTCAAATAATTTATTGAGGAAGCGTTCTTATTAGAAGAGGAGTGAGGAAAACAGGACAAACTTGGTGAGCAAAGGGGTGAGGTGGAGCTAGGCAAGAATATTGACCCCAGCTGGAGATTAGCTTCAATCTGATCCCATAGAGAAATCTCTGCAGCCCAAACTGCACCACAAAGATAGTTCCACCTTGATGCAAGAAGTTCAGTTTTTTAATATCTTCCTGCTAGTTGGATCAAGGTTTTCTGGGGATCTAGGGACAAGGTTGTGTAGCCTCCCAGGTGCTGTCTAGTTAAGGGCAATTTTCCAGAAAACAGGACAGCTGACTGTTGTTATCAGACAATCCTCCCAGCAGCTGCAGGAGAAAGGGGACCGGTGCACCAATTGGTCAAGAGGATCCAAAGGGGCATTAACAATATCCACTTCCTCCATCCACCCCCATCTAAAGGTGTCTTCCTCCCCAATCTTGCCCTTCTATGCTGACTCCTGTTTATATTCTTGATCTCTTGGAGCCGTTCAAGGACTTTGGAACAGATTCTTAGAGGCATTTCCTTTCAAATGCACTAAGGTGAGGTACAATTTGGTATCTGATGTCTATCAGCTGAACAGAGACAGGAAGTGGTCCATTCTGACATACTTACACTCAGAGAATGGTTCAGGAATTTTCTTTTTCACCAGTGACACAGAGCTCAATGCCCTAATCCCAAAAGACAGGGCTCAGAATGATGACAAAGCCATGTCTAGTGGTTTCCCTGTTAGCAGTGATAAATTTCTGCTCTTCGTGCAGTTTCTCTCAATAGACCCCACTTGAGCTGTGGCTGGCATTGTGTCCATGAAATAGAACATTGTCAACTGAAATAAACTCGTGAATGCCTCATGAAAAAGCTAGTGCATTAAGTAAACTGGACTAACAAGCCATAGAGAATGACTTTTAGAGTATTCCTGACAAACTCAGGAAAGAACAGTTTTCTGGGAATCTTACAGAGACATTGAGGAGCACTAGGGAGAGGAGAGACAAAGGAGAGGTGAGACAGTAACCTGGGACAGCAGTATTTTTCCAATACCCTGAGAGGCCAGAGGTGGAAACCACAAAAGGTTGGAGTTAATCTTGGGTGTGGAGTAATAGAGGGAGCTGACAGTAGCAGCTAGTTTCCCATGCCCATTTCCTCCTCTTTTTCCCTCTTAAAAAAACTTCCTTATTCATAATTTTAAGACAGGAAATAGTCCATGACCCTCTTCTGCCCCAAATTCTGTCTTCATTGAATCAAAGGATGCTAGAGTTGGAAGAGAGACCCTGGGCTCTATCTAGAAAAGCTAACTCCTTTTGCAGAAGAACCATGGCACAGAGACTATTATGAAGTACCTGCAATCTGTGGCTCACAGGCCAAACCTGCATGGTCTTGGTTAAAATATGAGTTAGTTATAAAGACTGAAAAAACAGGAGATTTTACACAAAAAAGAAAATCAGGACTTCTAGCTTCTTTTGGAAAAGTGGAGACCTGGCAACCTGGGGCCATAGGGGCACAGCAACAACCATCCAGGGCTGCATGGTGTCACTATCTAGTTTGTCTTGTCCAACATCTGGCCAGTTTTACTGATCTATATTACCCACCTTGTTCCTGCCGGTAACTGGGTTTGTGGCTTCTCAGGTTATGGAATATACCCAGGATCATATAGCTAGCAACAGACATGAGTAGAGGCCTATGTCAAAACTGTAACTTGGTAGGCAATAGGTCAGAAAATTCCAGAGTGGCCAGGACCTAAGGGTACCCCCTGGTCCAGAAGTGATGTTGGTGTTGGACCAAGTTGGGATGGGCATTCAGTTGGGCTGGGAAAATGCTACTCCAGTGAGTATGATGGAGTGACAGGTGATAGGTAATCATCTAAACAAGTCAGCAAGAGGAGGGGTTTTAGGGAATTGTTAAGTGTAGGATGATACAAAGTCTCATGGTCAATCACTGGTTGTTGGTACCAAAAATTTTCATCATGAATTAGCAAGGTCCCAGCCACGGCACTGACAGTCAGAAGTAGGATCCCAGTCCCAGTTTGGAGGGAAAGGGACCAGCCAGAGCAAGGCAGGACCCAGTCTTTGAAGATCTGGAATGTCAGGAGAGACACAAGCTCAGGGGAAAAGTAACAGGACTCAATTACTATTGCTAGAACTGGGACCCAACGTCAGAGCAGACCTAGAAGGTGGTTACTCATTGCAAAGCCACATGACTGCAAACCTGGACTTGGTAAGATTTTCCTTGATGAGGTCCTAGAGCTTGGGGTGGGGTCTGAAGGGGTCAGTAAACTCAGCTTAGCTGTGGCGAGAGGAGTATCTCAGGGTCAGGGAACCAAGCCAGTGATGACGTTCCTTTCCAGCCTCCTTTGCCAGGCATTCTACTCACTATTTCTCATTCACCTGCAAACTCAACCTTCAAATAATTAAAAGCTGACTTTGCCCTGTGTCATAGGTTGACTCATTCCCCCAAAAAAAGATATATTGATGTTCTAATCCCTAGTACCTCAGAACATTACCTTATTTGGAAATAGAGTTGTTGCAGATGGATTCATAATCCACTATTAATGGCATCCTATATGAAGAGGAGAAGAGACAGAGAGAAGAGAGCCATGCGCCGATGGAGGCAGACAGTAAAGTGCTGCAGCTTCAAGCCAAGGAGCACCAAGGTTTGCCAGCAAACCACCAGAAGCCAGGAGAGGCAAGGAAGCATTCTTTCCTACAGGTTTCAGATGGAGCCCGGCCCTGCCGATATCTTGATTTCAGATTTCAAGCCTCCAGAACTATGACACAATAAACTGTTGTTTTGAAACATCCAGTTTGTGGTACTTTGTTACAGCAGCCTTAGGAAACTAAAAACACCCTGAATCTTCACTAGTTCTCGTCTCATATTTATAAATACCACGCTGGAAGAAAACAAAGGGAGAATTCTGAGAATTCTTCAGCTTGGCAGGAGGTGGAAAAATGAGCCCACGATGTTGTCAAATATCATGTGAAACAACAATGGCACTTGTCAGCTGTTCCTTTTAATGGCATTACTTTTGATGAAATAGCCCAGTTGTACGAAAGGGGGAAAAATAAGTGACAGCTGTGGAGACAGATGGTAAAAATTTGTCTCTACACCTACAGAGATACAAAGTTACACTGAAGTGCCTATAAAGGTGACCTTCTTAGATAACTGTGCCTCACTATAAAATGACTCTTGTTTCTAGGGCATGTTTCTTTTTGTTAAATTTTGGAGAAGACTTATTCAGGGCAAAAAATAAATGCCAAAAAATCCCACCAGGCTGAACACATAATAATAACCAATATTTAATGGGTTCTTGCCAAGGGCCAGGTGCCATGGTACCGCATTATATCTCATTTAATTCTCACAACATACTCTATGAGTTAAGAATGAGCATTATCTCCATTTGCATGTGAGGATATTGAGACTTAGAAAAGCAAAATAAGTTAAACAAGTGCACACCACTGGTGAGAAGTAGAGTCTGATTCAGAGCAGCTCTGCCTGTCCCCTGAGGCAAAACCTTTGAATCCTACCAGTGGTGCAAGCCCTGATGTGGCAGACATGGCTAATTGATCATCCCAGTCCCCATTCTCCCTCTCCTACTTAGCAAGAGAATCTCATGTTTATTCAAGGCAGCAACACTAAAGAACTACCATCTACCAGAGTAGTTCATGCATTGTATTGAGGTCCAAATTAATGATTTCCCCTTGCCCATGCCCTTTGCAATGAGACTTGTAATAATAATGATGTAAGCCAGTCGTACTCATAGCTCACACTTACTCAGCTCTTACTATGTTGTAAGGTGCTATTCTAAGCACTTTACATGGATTATAGCATTTATTTGTCTATTTAGTTATTTGTTTATTAATAAATTAGTTACATAGACCCTAAATGTCTTTTTCCATGTAAACCATATTACATGGTGATACCATCTCCTTTTCCTCTGATCCTAGAAACAACTGGGGTGATGTGGTGGGCCCCAATTACTCTATTCCGCACAGTTTGGAATACAGTTTCTCATTTCTACTTCTGATTTCTGATCTTAGTATTAATGTCCAAATGTTTGAATCACTATGGGTCTACTTCAAGAAAAGGGTCTAGGCTATCGATGAGCAAAGTTCCTAATAATGTATTGGAAAGATGTGTGGAATTTTGTGGGTAAATGCCATGAAAGAAGGTACAAGCTTTGCTACACCAGTTGACCAATACTGAGTCTGCTCACAGCAGGTGGTCAGTAAACACTTCTTTAGATGACAGGCACGAGCCAGAGTCTTTGAGCTCTTGGTTTCTTGAGTAAGTCATAACATTTTTTGATGAGGTTTCGTTGTTGTTTTAATTGTTATAGACCTTGGGAGTAGTGGCATACCAAGAGTGGAACCCGGGGTGGGGGTGGGGAGAAGTCTTCCTTAGGGGCAAACAAAAGGTACATTTTTAAATAGAGAATTTAGTAACAATAATAATTTGAATAACAAATTCAAAAAGTTGGCCTGCTTTTTGTTATCATGTGTGGCAATTCTAAACAATGTCAGTGACAAAATATTCTTCTCCAAAGAAATCTTTTGTTAGTTTTAAGTTCTAAGCAATTACTGTGGCTACTGTTGAGTAGTGGCCACTGTTGAGGAGTAACTAAGTTTCAAATTAGCATGTTTTAAAAATTTTGTCCTTTAATAAACATTTTTATGTTTATATATTTTTCCATGGAGGTTAATTCTGGGAACTCACAATGATGCTGTTGTTCCTCTCTCCCACCACCTAATGCACTTTCACCTACAAAGAGTCTTGTGAGAATAAATTCCAGACATTTCTGAATAAATTGCGCTTGCTTCAGGTGCAACTTGTGTCTCCAACCCCTGTTGGAGACATAATACATATGCCTGCATTTGAACAGTAGATTTGCAATAAACAATCATAGCACAGTTATTGTAAAGACAAAGAAATCAAAATTGAGTTACTTTAGTTCTGGCATTTTGTGTGACCACTTTGAGTGTGTATTTGTATTTGAAATTTAAAACAGTGATTAAGAGTGCAAACTGTGAGGTGTAATATTTTTGTTTGGTTAGTGCAGATTTTAGCTTGTTAGTGAAATAGATTTACTGAATTTTAAATAAACTTCACATTTTTTATTGTGAAATATGACATATATACATAACAGTGATAACTTTCAAAGTATGATTTAACAAGTAGAGAGCAAATTAAATACTATTTTAGAATTTATTCTTTTCAAATTATTAATTATTCTAAAACTAAAGGAAAAAATGAGAAAATAATAAACTTTCCTGGTTATTACACGACTATTACTAAAAAATAATCTTGTTTTATAAAAGAGAGGGGTGTTAAAAATTGATCTGCTCCAGGTGTCAAATATGTCAGGTGTGCCCTGCCTGGGGGAAAACTTAATAAGAATCCAAGTGCTACTAAGATTTCTCTAAGACTTGTGAAAATTGCTGGTGGGAAAGCGGTTTTTCACTGCATGTATTAGTTCTTCAGGAAAAGAATGCCAGGACACATGAATATGTGATAATAAACTCCTCACTCCACTTGCACAATTTGTTAGCAATGGCATTCATCTACCATCATGGAAGAGACCCAGAACTCATTAGCAAGTCTCAAAACTTTCCAAAGTAACCAACACTCCAGAAGCTGAGTTGATAAATTGAGGCTAACAAACGCATTGAGGGAGAGACATCTAATACTACTATTTTTCATGAGCAGACAGAATGCAAAGCAAAATGTTGAAGTAGTTAATATAGCATCCTTGAAGAAGCATAGGTTTTGGAGAAGACCTAGACTTTGGCTGTGGCTCCACCAAAATTACTAGATATTCATTCATTCAAAATATTTGATTTTTCATTGTGCAGGTGCTTGAAATACAAGGATATATAAGACACTTATGGCCCCTGCCAAAAAGGAAGAACAGAGAACCCCCACCACGACCAAAAGAAATCACATTTTTAAAGACAAATGGAGGAAACAATTTGGAGTTGCTTTCAGGGCCATGAAACAAACAAACAAAAGACTTCCAATTGCTCCTAGGATAAAGACCAAAACTCTTATGTCCCGCACCCTCCTCTCCAACCCCATCTTACACTTCTCTCTTGCTAGCTCTGTCTGCTCCAGCCACAGCCCTCTTTTGAGTTCCTCAGATGCACCAAACCCTTCCTGTTTCGAGGCCTTGATTTATATTGGCCACCACCACCCCCACTTTGCCTCAATTAAATCTCAATTTATCTTTCAGACCTTGTGGCAAAATATCATGCAATCAGAGTGGACTTCACCGATGACCATCCACTTACCTATCCTCCTGCATCCTAACAATGGCCAGTTCAGAGACCCCCATAGCACCCTGGGCTTTTTCTTCATAACTCTCATCACAGCATGTAATATTTATTTATCTGTATAACCATACGTTTAATGTCTGTATTTTCTCTTCAATCTCCTCAAGCTACTGCCACTAGACTGTAAACATCATGAGGGCAAAGTCCTTCTCTATTTGACTCACACCATTGAATTTCCAGGTCTTGACACAATAAATATTTGTGGAATAAATGAATGGAGGGATGCATAAATGAGTAAATATCCAAGTGAAGAAACCCACTGCCAGGGATGTACTCAAGAGGAGCCTTTTATAAGGAAAGCCTGGCTGCCCAGAAAACTTCCTCATTCTTAGTTTCCCTTGCCTGGCCTGGCTGGAGGCTTGTTTTAGTTTTAGTTTTTTACAATGTTCCCCTTTTTCTTATTTTCTTTCATTTTCAAAATTACGTTTACCTTAATTTTTTTAATCATCTTAATTTTATAGCTTTCCATTTCAAAAGTTTTACCTCTTACCTCACCAGCCCTTAGACATTTTTAAAAATTCTAAATAATTAACTTATTCTACTTGTTTTTAACTCCTTTTCTTAATTTGGAATAGTTAGCCCTATTCTTAACTGTTCTTTTTCTTGCTGTTTTCAGCTTTTTATATATCCTATTTTAAGTCTAATTTAAAAATAGATAAATTAATCTCAATTTATTTTTAATTTAAAAATAGATAAATTAATCTCAATTTATTTTTAATGTTTATTTTTAATTTGATAGAGTTAAACATTATTTAATCTACCATAGATTAACCTATCTAACCTATTTTTGTTTAGAATTTCACTCCCTTTGCTCTCCTCTCCTTCCCCCTCCCTCCTCTTCCCCCCACTACCACTTTCCTACCCTTCCCCTCATTCCTGCTTCCCCCACTTTCTTTTGCAGTGGCCAGAAAGATGGGCACCGGAATGTTAGCAGTGGAGGAAGTTTGCTTTACAAACATGGAAGGATGAAGGCACTCTTTCCCCCAGGTTTTCCCTGCATCAGCCTTTTAGGTCCACTTCATCAGATTATTACCCAGAATTGTTAAGGATGTTTCTCCAGAGAACCTCGCTGCAGAAGACTTGGTGGACTCAGTTAATTCTCTCCAGAAAGACAAGCCCAATTTTGCAGTTGGAATATTTGATTTGCTGCAACAGTTTTGCTTGTGAACATCCCTTACCATCCAGGAATTTGGGGAAACTATGCTAACTGCATGCCCAGGAGAAGTTGAACCCTGCAAGGGATTCTCAAGTGGGTGCTCTCCAGGCCTGATTCTCTCAATAAGTTGCATGGTAGAGATGTTCATAGTAGAGAATCTGTGAGCACTGTCTTAGCACCACTTTAAATCAATTTGCATTTGTCATTCTTCCCAGGGTGCTTCCCTTCCTTCTTGGCAGGCTGGGAGGGGGATCCTGCTGGGCTGCTGGGCTGTGGCTCCCTCAATCCTTTCCTTCTCCTGAGGGCTAGTAGAACCTGGGGTGTTGGATGAGGGCAGTCTCACAAACAGCATTTTAAAAAGAGGAACACTTGTCCCCTGGATGCAGGGTTAGTGAAAACTTTTAAATCCTATGCCTGGCAAATGAGGCCTTCTCAGAGGAGTGGATTCCTAGGAGGTAAGGAAAACTCCTCAATGTCTGTTCATGTGACGTGGGTTTCCCCACCATTCCAAGAAAAGTCCTTAGGCCAGGTGTTGAGGCTGAGTTGATGGATCTTTTGCCCATCTCTCCAGAGGAGAATTGGCTGGTAACCTGTGAGACTGGAATCTCTGAAGGACGAACTGGTCATACAGACATTTTCCCACCTTCCTCTACAAATAGAACATTGGGTTCCTTTGTAGGCTTCTACAGAGATGGACTCTTCCTCAAGGAGATCTGCTCTACTTCTCATTAATTAGACTAAATCCCTTCCCATCCAGTTCCAGGGAGAGAAACACTCCTATGGAACTGATCTTCAGGCTCTCTGATCTCATTATATTGCCATTCTTGAGAATCCTCCTTTGACAGAACCCGCCTTAACCAACTCACTAGTGAGCCCCATTTGAGTGCAGTGATCAGATCTGCAGATTCACCTCAGTTGCCTCAAGTGTAAAGTGGGGATAATGAGGAATGTATGAGGTGAAATATCTAAAATAGTTGATGTATCTAGGCCAGTAACTGGTACATATGGAAGGTGGTTAATAAAAGTTAGCTATTTTACTTTTACAAATAGATCTGGTTCATCAGATCCATGGATCTATAGTTTCTGGCACAGGAAAGTGTATTCAACCTACCCAGATATAGAATCTTTCCAGCAGGCTGAACCCTCTTTCATGTTTAAAATAATTTTTTGGATTGGTACTGCTATTTGTTCTTCTATTTTTTTTTCACATTTTTTTATTAGGAATATAACATATATACAGAAAGGTAATAACTTTCAAAGTATGATTTAACAAGCAGTTAGCAAATTTCAAAGAATATTATGGGTTGTATTTCCACAATTTCAGTTATTTTTATTGTGAAGTATGTCATATATACCAAAATGTGAATAACTTTCCAAGTATGCTTTAACAAGTAGCTATAGAGCAAATTTCAAAGCATGTTATATGTTATAGTTCCACCATGTCAGTTCTTTCCTTCTATCTATTCTAGTACCCTAGAAAATAAAATGTGTATATATTTATATATAAATATTCAGTATTTGTAAACTTTTGTTAAATCATATCTTGTCAGTTGCTACCCCTCTCTCTTGTTTGATCACTTTTTCAATCTTCAGGGATATCTGGGCAGTGACCACCATAAATTGTTCACATTGAAAAAGGGTGTCAACATTATGGGTAAGAGGGCTACATCTAGTTGATGTCCTCTGGTTTTGGGACTTATCTGGCATAGGAACACTCTGGGGGATTTAAGTTTCTAAAAAGTAAACTTAGTGAAACTTTTATAGAGTCTCAGATAGGGACCTAGGTATTCTTTAGTATTTTCAAAACTACTGTTGATTAGGGCTTGGAATACTGTGGGCATTTGGAAAATCTATCTAGAGCTTGCATAAGAGTAACCTCCAGGATAGCATCTCGACCCTGTTTGAAATCTCTTAGCCTCTGAAGCCTTATCTTGGTATCTTTCTTTTCCCTCTTTTGGTCAAAAAAGCACTCTCAATCCGTTGATGACAGGGCCAGACTCATTCCTGGGAGTCATGTCCCACATCGCCAGGGAGACTCACTCCCCTGGGAGCTGTGTCCACATAGTGGGGAGGGTAATGAATTTATTTGCAGAGTTGGGCTTAGAGAGAGAAAGGACACATCTGAGCAACAAAAGAGGTTCTCTGGAGGTGACTTCTGGGTGTAATTATAGGTAGGCTTAGCTTCCCCTTTATAGCCATAAGTTTCACTAGAGCAAACCTCCAGATTAAGGGCTTCACTTATTAAGTAGGGGGTTCCTAATTTCACATAACATATGAAAATACATTCTAATTCTTTGCCCAAATTACTTTGGGATGTATCTGGATTCCACACAAACCTGTACAAACTTACCAGACCTCATTTCCTATTCAAAGTTCCATCTAATTATGGTGTTTGAATAAACTGATCATACAAGTTAAATTATTTAGTGTGCTGCAGAAAATATGGATCCTGTACCAAATAAACATCTCTTCTCTTGGTCTCACACAGAGGTTGAAGTTTTAAAACACAGTCAGTATCAGCCTTTACCCTTTGGCCTGATTTGCCTTAGTCCTAACCATATCCACTTCATTTATATCTCTAATTGAAGTCTGAACCCTTTGTCAGCTTTTCAAACAGTTGCTGTATGAGCTAATACTGACATTCATAACTGCTGAACTCTAATTCTGAGTTTCATGTGTCACATGGATACACAAAGTTCCAGAGACTGACCAGGTTATACACAAAAAGCTCAGCATCTCAGAATTTGGAGACAACACTACAACTCAGAAATAAATGTGACTGCTGTAAGTACCATGCTGTTTTGACCACTGTGGCTTTATAGTTGACTTTAAAGTCAGGAAGTGTAAGTCCTCCCACTTCATTACCCTTTTTCAGAATTTTTTTTTTTTTTTGGCAATTTGAGGCCCATTTCCCTTCTAAATAATTTTGATAACTAGCTTTTCCAAGTCTGCAAAGTAGGTTGTTGGAATTTTGATTGGAATTGCATTGAATCTGTAGATTAGTTTGAGTAGAATTGACATCTTAATGACATTTAGCCTTCTCCCTGAACACAGAATATCTTTCCACCTATTTAGGTACTCTTTGATTTCTTTTAGTAAAGTTTTGTACTTTTCTGTGTAGAGGCCTTTTACATCCTTGGTTAAGTTTATTCTTATGTACTTGATTTTTTTAGTCGCTATTGTGAATGGAATTTTTTCTTCAGTGTTGTTTCAGTTAGGTCATTTCTAGTATATAGGAACATTATTGACTTTTGCACATTAATCTTGTAACCCGCCACTTTGCTGAATTTATTAGCTCCAATAGCTTTGTCATCAAATTTTCAGGATTTAAAAAAAAAAAGATCATATCTGGAAATAATGACAATTTTACTTCTTCCTTTCCAATTTGGATGCCTTTTATTTCTTTTTCTTGCCTAATTGCTCTGGCTACAACTTCTAGCACAATGTTGAATAATAGTGGTGACAGCAGGCATCCTTGTCTCATTCCCAATCTTAGGGAGAAGGCTTTCTGTCTCTCACTGTTGCTGGCTGAGGGTATTTCATATATGCCCTTTATCATATTGAAGAAGTTTCCTTCAGTTCCTACCTTTTGAAGGGATTTTATCAAAAAAAGTTTTCTGATTGCACTTTGTGGTTGATTATATGGTATGTGGATATATCTCAATAAAACTGAATTTAAAAAAAGGATGCTGAATTTTGGCAGATGCTTTTTCAGCATCTATTAAGATAATCATTTTATTTTTCCCTTTTGATTTGTTAATGTGTTGTATTACATTGATTGATTTTCTTATGTTGAACCACCCTTGCATACCTGGAATGGTCCCCACTGAGTTGTGGTGTATGATTCTTTTAATCATACTTTGGACTTGATTTGCAAGTATTTTGTTGAGAATTTTTGTATCTATATTCATTAGGGAGATTGGCCTGTAGTTTTCCTCTCTTGTAGTATCTTTATCTGGTTTTGGTATTAGAGTGATGTTAGCTTCATAAAATGAGTTAGGTAGTGTTCCATTTTCTTCAATTTTTTGAAGGAGTTTGAGCAGGAATGGTGTCAGTTCTTTTTGGAAAGTTTGGTAAAATTCCCTGTGAAGCCATCTGGCCCAGGGCTTTCATTTGTAGGAAGCTTTTTGATGACAGATTGGATTTCTTTATTTGTGATTGGTTTGCTGAGGTCTTCTATTTCTTCTACAGTCAGTTTATGTTGTTCATTTGTTTCCAGGAAATTATCCATTTCCTATAACTTGTCTGGTTTGTTGGTGTGCAGTTGTTCATAGTATCCTCTTATGATTCTTTTTAACTTCTTTGGGATCCACAGTAATGTCCCCCCTCTCATTTCTGATTTTGTTTATTTGGGTCTTCTCTCTTTTTAACTTTGTTAGTATAGCTAAAGGCTTGTCAATCTTGTTGATCTTCTCAGAGGGACAACTTTTGGTTTTATTTATTCTCTATTTTTTTTTTTTTATTCTCTATGTCATTTATTTCTGCTTTAAACCTTACTGTTTCTTTTCTTCTACTTGCTTTAGGGTTAGTTTGCTGATCATTCTCTAGCTTTTCAGTTGTTCAGTTAGGTCTTTGGTTTTAGCTCTTTCTTCCTGTTTTTTTTTTTTTTAATTTATGCAATTTGTTGAGATACATTCACATACCATACAATCATCCGAAGTATACAGTTGTTCACAGTATCATCATATAGTTGTGCATTCATCACCACAATCAATTTTTGAACATTTTATTACTCTAAAAAAGTAAGTATAAAAATAAAAATTAAAGTAGAAAATAATATAAAGAACACCCCATCCAAAACATCCCTCGCTCTTCTTCCTCCCTATTATTCATTTACTTTTTGTCCCCATTTTCTACTCATCTGTGCATATACTAGATTAAGGGAGTGTGAGTCACAAGACATTCACAATCACATGGTGACAAGTATAAGATATATAGTTATATGATCATCTTCAAGAATCAAGGATAATGGATTGCAGTTCACAGTTTCAGGTACTTCATTCTAGCTATTCTAATACACTAAAAACTAAAAGGGATGTCTATATAATGCATAAGTAAAGCCTCTAGAATGACCTCCTGACTCAATTTGAGATCTCTTAGCCACTGAAACTTCATATCATTTCATTTCTCTTCCAACTTTTGGTCCAGAAGTCTTTCTCAATCCTATGGCACCAGGTCCAGGCTCATTCCTGGGAGTCATGTCCCATGTTACCAGGGATATTTACACCCCTGGGAGTCATGTCCACATAGAGGGGAAGGCAGCAAGTTCACCTGACATGTTGGCTTAGAGAGAGAGGCCACATCTGAGAAACAAAAGAGATTCTTTGGGGAGGACTCTCTGACACAATTATAAGTAGGCTTAGCATCTCCTTTGCAGTAACAAACTTCATAAGGGCAAGCCCCAAGATTGAGGGCTTGACCTACTAAACTGGTAGTCTCCAATGCTTACAAGAATATCAGGAATTCCCCAGGTAGGGAAGTTAATTATTTTCACATGTTTCCCCAGTGCATCAAGGGGGCTTTGCAAATACTTTTTATTCTCTGCACAAATTACTCTGGGATGTATCAGGGCTTCATGCTAACTTGTACAAACCAACCAGATCTCACTCCCTATTCAAAGTTCCGTGTAATTATGGTGTTTGAATAAACTGACCATGCAAGTTAAATTACATAGTGTGTTACACCAAATGAACATGTCTTCCTTTGATATCACACAGAAGTTGAAGCTTTAAAACAGTCAATAACATCATTTACCCTTTAGTCTGATTTACCTTTGTCCTAACCAAGTCCATTTTGTTCATATCTCTAATTGAAGTCTGGTCTTTTTTTCAACTTCTTTAACAGTCGCTGTATGGGGTAATACTGACATTCATAGCTGTTGAAATCTGGCTATGAGTTTCAGGTGTCAGCAGATACCCAAAGTTCCAGGGATCAACCAGGTTATACAAAAAACAGCTCAGCATCTCAGAATTTAGAAATAACCATTATAACTCATGAATAGATGTGACTACTTTAAGAGTTTACAATCTAGGAACCTATACAATAAGCCTTCCCCTGTGTTCCAGTTTGCTAATGCTGCAGTTACGCAAAGTACAAGAAACTGATTGGCCTTTATAAAGGGGTTTATTTGGTTACAAATTTACAGTCCTGAGGCCATAAAAGTGTCCAAACTAAGGGATCAACAAGAAGATACCTTCATTGAAGAATGATTGATAGCACCCAGAACACTTCTATCAGCTGGGAAGGCACATGGCTGGTGTCTGCTGTTCTTTGCTCGTGGATTGCATTTCAAAAATGGCATTCTCCAATATGACTCTGGGTTTCCTTCAGCTTAGCATCTCCAAATGTCCTTCTGTCTGCATCTCCAAACATCAACAAGCATCTCTTTCTCTCCAAAAGTCTCTCTCAGCCGCTCTGAACTCCTTCTGTTTCTTATAGGACTCCAGTGATCTAGACCCACCATGAATGGGTAGGGTAATACCTCCATGGAAATAATTTAATCAAAGGTCTCACCCACAGTTGGGTGTGTCACATCTCCATGGAAACACTCAATCAATATGTTCCACCCAATATGATTGGATTAAAAGATCATGGCTTTGTGGGGGAACATAATATATCCAAACTGGCACATTCCACACACAAAAAACATGATCTTTCCATATACAAAATACATTCATTCCATCACAGTACCACAAAAGCCTAAATCACTTCAATAACAATAGATTATAAGATCTTATCAACATCATTTACAGGTGTAGCCTGTCCTAAGGCAAAATTCCCCTCTGGTTGTGGACTGTGAAACTTAGAAGAAATTATCTGCTTCCAATATACAAAGGAGGGACAGTCATAGGATAAATGTTCCCATTACCAAAGGAATAAACTGGAAGAAAAACGGGGATCAAAGTTCCAAAACAGTTCCTAAAACTGGCAGGGCAAACTCCATTAGATTTCAAAGTGTGAGAGTCATTTATAGAATGATGTTGTATCCTTGGGGCTTGAGAGAGCAGGAGTCCAACCCTTTCCAAACACCTTCACAGCAGCCCTTTTCTCTCCAAATGCTTGGGTGAGTGCTCCAACATATCCGTGCATTGGGGAGATCCCCTTCTTCTCGACCCCACTGTCCTCAAACATCGGGGCACCATCCAGGCTCTGCCTCTTTGGGGGAAGGGTTCTCCTTCACCAGACAGTGGAATGGTGACCAGGCTTTCCCCAATCCCCAGGGAATATGCTCCAACCTCTCTGAGGCCTGAGGTGGCAGCACACTTCCTGAGCATCAAGGCAGAAGGCCTGCTCTCTGCCTCTTGGGCAAACTCATTCCTTCCAGGTGCATGGGTTGCTCGGCTCTCTTTGCCCAAGATTTCTTGACTCCAGACCTCAATTTCCATGGTTCCATCTTTGAAGAAATTTTTCCTTCAATTTGTTCCTTCTCCATCCCCTTCAGTCCAGACTGATAATGGTTCCATTTACTCAGACTTCACAAAAAATTTGTTGGCTTGGCATGAAGCATACAGGGGTCAAAATTGTCTGACAATGGGACTTTCCACAAATCCTTTCTGGATAACTCCTTTTCCAATCCTAGCTTGTACTGAAATGGCTGGCTGGTTCCAGGTTTCATCAAGTCCTCATGTGGGGCTTTGCCTTTGATGTTTCACTTTCTGGAAGCCCAGAGTTTCCCAGACCATCAATTTCTGATTTCTTTGAAACCAAGAGTTCAGTTCTCAGTTTATCTCTTTTTTCTTTCTTTTTTTTTCTCAGGGAAGGAAAAGAATGTGTAACTTTATTTTACATAACTGACTGAAAAATACATTCAAGAAATAGTAAATAAAAAATTTAATATGGTCTCATGTGCCCAGAAAGAGGTGGTGCCCAATTTGGAGGGGTGATTGTTATGTCCCAATAATCTCCTATTTGAAACTTCTGTGACTGCAGGATCATGGAATCATCAGTCCCCTTTCTGCCAGACATGGTGCTGCCAATCTCCTTTACACAATATCCAGGTCTTTTAAGATCTGTAAAAACGGGGGAGTTTAATCCATTCACAAAGTTATTACTGTGAAAGTAGTTCTTCAACCAACCATCTTATCCTTTCATTTCCATTTGTCAGATCTATTCCCCCCTCTCTTTTTTACCTTTAAGTTACCCTTACTAACACCCTTCAGTTCAGTGCCTTTCTCCAGACCTCTCTCTTCTTTCTTTTTTTCTCATCCAGTAGAACTCCCTTAAATATTTCTTTCAGGGCAGGTCTCTTGTTAACAAATTCTCTCAGCATTTGTCTGTGAAAATTTTAAACTCTCTCTTGATTTTGAAGGAGAACTTTGCTGGATTAAGAATTCTTGGTTGGCAAATTTTCTCCTTCAGAATCATAAATATGTTATACCACTGCCCTCTTTCTTCCACAGTGCCTGCTGAGTAGTCTATACTTAGTCTTACGTGGTTTCCCTTGGATGTAGTGAATCACTTCTCTCTTGCTGCTTTCAGGACTTTCTCCTTCTCTTCAGCATTTGACACACTGATTAGTATATGTCTCAGAGTGGGTTTATTTGTGTTTATTCTATTTGGAGTTCATTGGACATCTTCTATTTGCTTATTTATGTCTTTTAGAAGGGTTGGGAAGTTTTCCCCAACTGTGATGGTTAGGTTCATGTGTCAACTTGGCCAGGTGATAGTACCCAGCTATCTGGTCAAGCAAGCACTGGCCTAACAATTGCTGTGAGGATGTTTGTGGCTGGTTAATAAACCAACAGGCTGGCTTATTAAATCATCAGTCAATTGACTGCAGCTGTGACTGATGACTCACCAAAGGGCATGTCTTCCACAATGAGAGAATGCAATTGGCTGGATTTAATCCAATTAATCAGTTGAAGACTTATAAGCAAGACAGATAGAGGACCTTCACTTCTTCTTTGGCTGCCCAGTTAAGCGTTTCCTGAGGAGTCCATCGAAGTTGCTGGTTTGTTTCCTGAGGAGTTCATCAAACACATTCGTCGAAGATTCAGTTCATTTCCTGAGGAGTTCATCGAAGTTGCCAGTTCATTTCCTGAGGATTCACTGGACGTCTTCCTTGGAGTTGACAGTTTGCTGACTGCCCTACAGAATTTGGACTCATGCATACCCACACTTGTGTGAGTCACTTTTATAAATTTTATAGTCATAGATAACTCTCATTGATTCTGTTTTCCTAGAGAACCCTAACTAATACACCAACTACATCTTTAAATACTCTTCCTAGCCCTTTACTCTTCTCTTCTCCTTCTGGGACATCAATGATTCTTATATTCATGCACTTCATGTTTTCCATCATTTCCCTAAGATCCATTTCAAATTTTTCTATTTTTTCCACCATTTGTTCTTTTGTGCATTTGCATTCAATTGCTTGTCCGCTAGTTCACTTATTTTTTCTCCTGCCTCTTCGAATCTACTGTTGTGCATCTCTTAATATATTTTTAATTTGATCAACAGTGTGTTTCATTTCCATCAGATATGCTAATTTTAAATTTACTCTTTCAAAATCTTCTTTATGCTCTTCTAGAGTCTTTTTGATATCCTTTATGTCTTTATCCAACCCACTGAAGTTGTTTTGGAGGTTTGTGTGTACTTCTTTGATTAATTGCTCCAAGTTCTATGTCTCTTCCAGCTTTTTAATTTGATCATTTGTCTTTTCCATAGCTTCTTGGGTCTTAATGTGCTTTGTGACTTTTCTGTTGACTTTGGGGCATTTGCTTATCTTGATAAGGTTATTTTGGGAAATGCAGGATTATTTGAACATTTATGTATATATTTTTTGGCATAGCCACATATTGGTGCAGTGCAGTTTCCCTGTCTTCCCAGAAGATGATGCTCCTGAGCCACCTCTTACCCTCAACCTAGCATTCCCCCAACTTTGCTTGTGTGCTGGGTGGGATCCAAACCAGGTAGAAATCCAATCAGTGCACCAGTTCTCCCTGTGCACTGGGAATGACAGCTCTGGAATGCACTCTGGGCCCTCTGCAGTTTGGCATGGAGTCCACTTAAGAGCACCATGGGTCTTGTGATTCCTGGGCCTCTGAGTGGATCACTCTAAAGCTTTGGGGCTGTGCATCACACCCTCCACCTCAAATGTATCCTTGTCCCTGCCCAGCAAGCACCCACAAGCCTCTGGGGTATGGGAGGAGCTCCTGATGCTTCCACATGGCATCCTCACCTATCACCACCTCTCACCCATGCACACCATGGACTTCCATGCAGGGAGAGTAAATGCCATCAACCCTGGTCTCATGGGAGCTCCTGGCCATGTAGCTGAGAAGGATTATCTCCCCAGCTAATTGCTGTGATAGGTGTGTGGGAGTGGAGAGCTGCTCCCTCCCCTGCTTGGTGGCTTCTCACTGTTGCCAGCCCCAGTAGTGGTCCTGGCTGCATAAATTCACCCTGTCCTTTGAGATGCAGTTTCTCCACTTATTCATCCAAGTCCCCACCACATATTGTAGAAGTCCCTCTTTGGCCACTGACACCCTGAAACCACTGTGCTGGGCATTCTCTGACTTTCCTCTAGTTTTTTTTTATGGAGAAGTTTACTCTGCCTCATGCATTCTGCCATCTTCCCAGAAGTGCTATTTATTTTTGAGAGTTGAATTTTAATTCCAGTTTGAGCAAATGGGAAACTGGCCTTTATTTCTCACTGCTTGAGCTTAGTCAGGTATTGTGGAAACCCCTGGCTTTGAGACACTCCCAAATGATAGAATGTGAACAGAGAGGCCCTAGAATATTTTCCATGAGTAAGTGAGTTATTTCCAGTATCCTGGCCACATTTATGTGTACAAAATACCCCACAGTCTGCTTCACCCCATTAATAGCCTCACTTTCTTCCTCAACTTATAATCAGGTTGTTTATTAACAAAAATCTACAACTTTAATTTGAGAGAGTTGTACTTTATTAGGGAATGTGGAATTTTAGTGTTTTAGGGATGTGTATTAGATGTATACTTTTAGGGAAAAAAAATCAGAAGGAAGTCGATAGGCAGTCAACCCAAGAAAGTCTAAAACCAATCCAGGTCAATTTGAGGGGAGTAAACCTGGAGCAGAGAGTCATTTTTAGAAGACTGACATGATTGTGAAATTATGGAGACTCAAGTTGCTTATGATAGTGAAAATAATAACATTTATTGAGCTCTTTCTAAGAACCAGTTCAGTTGCTTCCTGGTATATTAAGATGACAACCTGAATACTTTGAATTCAGGAGATTGTGAGAAATGATTCTATATTATCAAATATTATCTGAGAACAGGAGAGGGAACAGATTTAGGAAACTCATACACACACATACTAATTAATTAATTAATTAATTAAATTTGAGATGGATTGTAGATGTAAAAATGAAAGTTAAAACACTAAAGATTTTAGAAGAAAACATAAAATATAATCATAATCATTGGGAATGGATAGATTTTGTAAACATGATACAAAAACACTAACCATAAAAGGAAAAAAGATAAATTGGGCTTTATTAAGTTTATAAACTTCAGTTTATTAAATGACACCATTAACAGGATGAAAAGGCAATTCACAGAGAGAAGATATTTGCTTTATTTATATCTAGCAAATGACTAGTAAATAACTTCTAAAAGGCAGGTGAACTAAAAGAAAAACAGGCAAAAGAGTTAGACAGGTACTTCACAAAAGGAAATAAATGTTCAAAAGGCAAAGGACACAGAGAAACACAAATTAGACTATGATGAAATATAACTACACATCTTACCTGAATTGTTAAAATGCAAAAGAGAGACAATACCAAATGATGGAGAGAATGTGGATCAATTGGAACTCTAATGGGAGTTTAAATTGTTATAAGCAATTTGGAAAACTATTTGGCAGAATCTACAAAAAGTTGAATATACCCATACTCCATGACCCAGCAAATCTACTCCTAGATATAAACCCAACATACATGTGTACATTGTGTGCACCAAAAATCAAGTACAAAAATACTCATAAGAGCTCTCTATATAATAACCAAAACTGGAAAAATCTCAAAGGTGTATCAACAGTAGAATGTGTAGGTAAATAGTGGTATACACATAAAATTTAGTACTACATGAGAATGAACGATATGATTACCTGCGGCAACGTGGAAGAATCTCGCAAACTCACTGTTGAGTAAAAGAAACCCAACACAAAAAAGAGTACATGGCTGGAGTATTCCATCTATATAAAGATAAAAATCAGGCAAAAATAAAATCTAGTGTGTTAGAAGTCAGCATAATGATTGCCGTTGGGAAGAGGGCAGGACAGTAACTAGAAAGCAGAGTAAGGGGGTCTTCTAGGGTATTGCTAAAGGACTGCTTTTTGATCCAGGTGCTGATACAATTATGTGTCTATTTTGTAAAACTCATCAAGCTGTCCTCTTGATTTGTGTGTAAACTTTACTAGAGTAAGACAAGGCCCAAGGAGCTTGGTCAAGTTAGGTGATTTTTCTGGGCCCCACCATGTGGCCTCAGAAATGGAGGGTACTAAATTATATGTAGATACACACATTAAAAGATATCAAAACAAACCATAAAAACAAATAACAAAAACAAAAACAAAGATGTTCACAAATATCAAAGAGGTTATCACTGGATAATTGGACCAACAATGATTTTTATTGATTTATTTTCCAGTTTCCAGAACTTTCTAAATCCTCTCCAAGGCATCTGTATGAGTCTTGACAAGTAGCCCTTGTCTTTTTTTTAAAAAAAATTCAGTTTTATTGAGATTGTTCGCATACCATACAATTATCCAAAGTGCACAATCAGTTGCCCATGGTACCATCATACAGTTGTGTATCCATCATTCCAGAAAAGAAATAAAGACAAAAAAGAAAACTCAAATCCTCCCATACCCCTAACCACCACCACCTCTTTTATTGACTCATAGTAATGGTACAGTACATTTGTCACTGTTGATGAAAGAATGTTAAAATACTACTAACTGTAGTATATAGTTTGCAATAGGTATATATTTTTTCCTTATGTACCCCTCTAGTATTAACTTCTAGTTGTAGTGTTATACATTTGTTCTAGTTCATGAAACAGATTTCTAATATTTGTACAGTTAATCATGGACATTGCCCACCACCACATTCACTGTTTTATACATTCCCATCTTTCAGCCTCTAACTTTCCATCTGGTGACACATGTGTCTCTAAGCTTCCCCTTTTCACAACATTCACACACCATTCAGTACTGTTTGTTATTCTCACAATAACGTGCTACCATCACCTCTGTCCCTTTCCAAACACTTAAGTTCAACCTAGTTGAACATTCTGCTCATAATAAGCAACCACTCCCATTCTTTAACCCCATTCTATTTCCTGGTAACTTATATTTCATGTCTATGAGTTTACATAATTTACAGTGAGGCCATGCAATATTTGTCCTTATGTGTCCAACTTATTTCACTCAATATGGTGCCCTCAAGTTTTCTTCAACAACCCAGTTTTTTTAAAGATGGTTTTGTTCACCTACCATACATTCTGTCCTAAGTAAGCAATCAATGGTTCCTGGTATAGTCACATATTTATGAATTCACCACCATCACTACTATCTATATAAGGACATCTCCACTGTATTTCAAAGAAGGAGGAAGAGTCAAAGAAGGTAGAGAGACAAAAGAAAAAGAAAAAAGAAAATGTGACAACAAAAAAGCAACAGAAGGAAAGACAGAATTAAACCAAAGTAGAATAATAGAGTCAGGCAACATCCCCAATGCCAAGCATCCCATAGCCCTCCTTTATGTCAAACTCTTATAGGCATTTAGCTTTGGTATATTGCCTTTGTTACGTTAAAGGAAGAATAACACAATGTTTCTGTTAACTATAGTTTCTAGTTTGCATGGATTGTATTTTTTTCCCAAATACCACCCTATTTTTAACACCTTGCAAGTTTGTCTTTCATTTGTTCTCCCTCATGTAAAAACATATTTGTACATTTTATCACAATTGTTGAACACTGTAGGTTTCACTGAGTTATACAGTCCCAGTCTTTATCTTTCCTCTTTTCTTCTGGTGCCCACATACTCCTAACCTTCCTCTTTCAACCATACTCACAGTCATCTTTGTTCAGTGTACTTACATTTGCTGTGCTACCATCACCCAAAATTGTGTTCCAAACCTCTCACTTCTGTCTTTTCCTATCTGTCTATAGTGCTCCCTTTAGTGTTTCCTGTAGTGCAGGTGTCTTGTTCACAAACTCTCTCATCATTTGTTTGTCAGAGAATATTTTAAACTCTCCGTCCTATTTGAAGGACAGTTTTGCCAGATATAGGATTCTTGGTTGGTGGTTTTTCTCTTTCAGTATCTTAAATATATCACACCACTTCCTTCTTGCCTCCATGGTTTCTACTGAGAAATCCACACATAGTCTTATCAAGCTTCCTTTGTATGTGATGGATCACTTTTCTCTTGCTGCTTTCAGGATTCTCTTTGTCTTTGACATTTGATAATCTGATTATTAAGTGTCTTGGCATAGGTCTATTCAGAGCTATTCTGTTTGGGGTATGCTGCACTTCTTGGATCTGTAATTTTATGTCTTTCATAAGAGATGGGAAATGTTTGTTGATTATTTCCTCTATTATTGCTTCTGCCTCTTTTCTCTTCTGCTTCTGGGACACCCATGACACATATATTCATGCATTTGATGTTGCCATTCAATTCCCTGAGATGTTGCTCATATTTTTCCATTCTTTTCCCTATCTGCTCTTTTGTGTGTAGGATTTCAGGTGTCTTGTTCTCCAGTTCCTGAGTGTTTTATTCTGCCTCTTGAACTCTGCTGTTGTATGTCTCCATTGTGTTTTTCATCTCTTATGTTGTGCCTTTCATTTCCATAGATTCTGCTAGTAGTTTTTCCAAACTTTTGATTTCTACCTTATGCTCAGCCAGTGTTTTCTTTATATCCTTCATCTCTTTTGCCATATCTTCCCTGAACTCATTGACTTGGTTTTTGACATGATTTAGCATATTTCTTTGAAAATTTTTAATTGATTGTTTCAATAAAGTGAAACAATATCTCAACGCTATCTTAATTGATGTGTAAGTTTGTTCCTTTGACTGGGCCATATCTTTGTTTTTCCTAATGTAATTTGCAGTTTTCTGTTTTCTAGGCATCTGGTTTCCTTGGTTACCCCAATCAGATTTTCCCAGACCAGACTGGGTTCAGGTCTCAGAGTGGGGCTATATTTAGTGTCAAGTTTCCCTGAGGGTGTCTCTTAGAAGATTGACAGACTTTCCTGTGAGGCCTCTAGCCACTATGCTTTTCCTAACCCACCCAGCAGGTGGCACCTCTCAGCCTGTCACTCCCAACCAGTGTAAGGAAGTGTGGCCTCTTTAATTCTTAGCTTAGTTTCTTTCTGTTTTGACTGTTTTTCTCCAGACCCTGGGGTCTAAGTCTGAGGGGCAGGCCAGCACTAGAGATGAGCCCCACCTTCTTCTTCTTAGGGAAGATACAACCCCTAGGGAGTTATCTTCTGCATTTGAATAGCTCCTTTGTCTCTCTAACTCTGTAACTCTACCCCTGCCTGAGTCAGAGTGCTGAGAACTGAAAATGGTCATTCAGGTTGAGAGAGAGAAAAAGGGAAAGAAAGCCCCCTTTCAGAGCCAGTCCCCAGCCCCCTGGATTCGCCCTTTGGTGAGATAGAGCACCCAGTCCTCTGGTTCCTCTCCTGCAGCACTGGTGTCCTCCATCTCTCCAATGTCAGTCTTTTAAAGCCTCTGTATTTTTCCTTTTTTTTAATTAATTTTTTTTTCTGTCAGCCCCACCTCCTGTCTGCTGGAAGCAACCTCAGTTTACTTTGGTGCTTGTTAGGGTGTTGTGTTTGTAGCTCATATTCAGCAGTCCCCTTTTGTTAATTAAAACCCCAGTTGGAGCTAAGTTGAGCTATATTCGCTTGCTCCAAGAATGCTGTTTTCTCCCACAGTGAGGTCCTGCAGCTCAGCCTGCTATAGGGGGAGGGGATCCCGGTGTGGGTCCGCAGTTTTTACTTACAGCTTTTATGCTGCAATCTCAGCCTTTCCACCCAATCCAGATTGGTGTATGACGTGTGAACAGTCATGGTTATCCCTTAGCAGTTGTTCCAGATTATTTAGTAGTTGTTCCTTGTTGTTTATTAGTTGCTCCAAGGAACTAACTAAATTCCACACCTCTCTATGCTGCCATCTTGCCCCTCTCTCTCCCTTGACAATTTTTAACTCCTCTTGAGGGAAAAACAGAATCCTGGAAGACATTATTTTATCCTGTAGTCATTTGGATCAACTTATCTGTGGTCATCTCCTCCTCCTTTTTTCCAAGACACATATATATGATTAAGCTCTCTACTATTTTTTTTTTTTCAGTGTAGTCAGGTAGATATTTTAGAGTTACCTATATTTGGAGTTGTATTATTTTGGAGAATTGTAGGAAATAAATAGATATTAGGCTCCAAGGAATTAGTGTGGAAAAAGCAGGAAAGCCTTCCTGAGGGTGATGACATTTGATCCATGTGCCAAAGGATGAAGTAGGAATTTGTGAAGTATTGTAGAAGGAGGGGAAGGAAGGACAAGAGGTCATTGTAGACCAAGAGGATAGTGCATGCACGACATGGAGAAAGACAGAGTGTTCATGGACTGGGAAGGAGTTTGGCATCACTAGAGAAGAATAGAGAAGCAGGAGGATAGAAAGGAGGTGAGGTCCCAATGTTTATGACTTTTTACCCATGCCAAACATTTAGCTTCGGTTTTGTGTTTGTAGATGTAGTTGTAACAAATGGCAATCATCATTCATTGTACCAGACTATGAAAATGTGTAATAATAAACCACTGATACACATTCTAAAGTTGTAAATTGGGGAGAGGCGGGGTACGGTGGGTACATATCATTTATACTGGAAGCCCTGAAGTAATCAGCTTGGAATAAAAGCAGTCTTTGTAGACTACTCTCAAGCTTTAAATTATTTAAGTTGACCAAAATGCAAGCATGGATATGACAGGTGTTATGCCAACTACAGATGACTGGCAGGTTCCGGTATCAGCATCCTCCCATGAAATGAATTTTCAGGGAGAAGAAGTCACACTCAAGGATATCAATATCATAAGAATACCTATCATTCTGATGAACAGCTGCAGACACAATGTCTGTAGTCTGTCAGAACAGCTTGTAGTGTGCCAAAGAACGACTTAAAAATGCATAAATGTACTTTTTGTGCTAATGGAACACATCTCTTTAGTGGTTACCAATGAGAAAGGAGAAGAGAGACACAGAGAAGAGACAGAGAGGGTGCAACTTGCTCTCTGGGTAGCACTAGGCTTCCCAAGAAGGAAGATTCAGACCATCGTCTACTCTCCCTTTCACTTCTAAATTACACAATGAAAGCGGAGGCAATATGGCATGCATTCAGATGCACAGGCTGGTGATTGACTCTGGGGACTAATTTAGCAGTATAGACAGTGGTTGTGTCCAGTTGGTTACTACACACACCTAACTGACCACTAGCACATATGAATACTGGGGTAATCCAAGATACTGTGGTAGGACAGGCAGTTGCTGCTTTCAGGTTCACTTCTTCAAGAGGAAGTTGCAGACTGAATTGTCTTGAGGTAGTGTGCTGGTTTGAAACTGTTATGTACCCCAAGAAAGGCCATGTTCTTTTAACCCAAACTTGCGGATGCAGACTTCATGTGTGTAGGAACTTTGATTAGACTATTTCCACAGAGATGTGACCCTGCCCATTCAGGGTGAGTCTTAATTAGATCACTGGAGTCCTTACGAGACATGAAAGCCCACACAGACCCAGATGCTTGGAAATGCTGGAGATGCAGACAGAAGGATATTTGGACATGCTAAGCTAAGAGATGAAGACCAGAGTTCGCCTCAGAGAAGCCAGGAAAGGATCCCCAGATGCTTAGAAAGAAATACCTTGGAAGAACAAGCAAGGATGCACAGAAGTAGAAAGAGAGAGAAGCTGAGAGAGATAGAAACCCAGAGTTCTGGTTTGGAAACGAGAACCCAGGAGCAAAGGACAAGCAGACACCAGCCACATGCCTTCCAGCTGACAGAGGTGTTCGGGATGCCTTCAGCCATCCTTCAGTGAAGGTACCCTGTTTGATGCCTTACCTTGGACACTTTGTGGCCTTAATACAGTAACTGTGTAACCAAATAAACCCCCTTTATAAAAGCCAATCCATTTCTGGTATTTTGCATAATGGCAGCTTTAGCAAACTGGAACAGGCACAATTTCTGACCCCACAGGAGCTACAAACTGAATGGTACAACACTTTGTTGTCTTCACTGTTATAAACATTAGCAGAAACAGCTGAGTGATAAGACAAAAGGCAGTAGAACAGTAAAATGGAAGGGAACTAATATTGAACAACTTATCTGTGCCAGACATGTAATAAGAGTTTCCATATGCATTACAGAGGCAGCATGGTGCTGCTTAAAAATTCTGCATCCACCCTGTGCTGTGGCAAGCTCTTGATCCTCTGTGAACCTCAGTTTCCTCATGTCTGCCTCATATGGCAATGTGGGAAGGAAGAGAGCATCCATGGTCACATGACATGTAGTAAGCACTCTGGAAAAGTAGCTATTTTTAGTTATTGTCTTTACTATCATCAGCATTTAATACTCAAAACAGCATCATTACCCATTTTACAGATGTGTACACTGAGGCTCAGAGAATAGGAGGATTACCCTGGGAATATAGCCTTGGTTCTGTGAGTCCAACCCAACCTCACACCAGAACTCATATCCTTACTGCTCTAGACCATATTGCCTTTATCCATCCGTTTTGAATCAAAGGAGTTCAGAGATGAGAAGCAGCAAAAATGTTTGCAAATATTCATACACCAAAAGCTGGAGTGAAGAGCAGGGATCTGTGGCAAATATGAAAATTGGAATCAGGGTGCCTGGGCTGAAGGGCTATCCTGACTGACTTCAGCTATCAAACTGCCTAGACTATCATTGGATATTGTTCCTAAGTTCTTAAGACCCATACACATCATAGGCATTTTTAACTAGTCAAATGAACTAAAAGTATAAAAACCCAATAGTGAGAAATGCAGCCTGAAGTCTCTTAGTAGCAAAGATAAAAACAGAGCTTCAGGAATTAAGGTCACTTTGTCCAGATTATTATTTTACCTTATTTAAGTTCTAGGGTGGTCTATTATTTTAAAAGATAAGAAAAGGGTTTGTATTGTTTCCCTCTGTTTCTTGTTGCTAAGCTGTGAAACTTATTCATAGCAAAACTGAATTATTTAAATAGTGTTGGGAAATTTTTTTTTGGAAAGTGGAAAATAGTTTGTTTCCTAGACAAAATTGAAAAATGCTTTTATTATAATTCATAAATATCAATTTCCCAAAGTGGCTTTTGCAGTAGGATGAATTTGCTGTCTTTTCTACTGTGAGGATGGTCCCCGCCAATCCTCAGTCAGGAGGACATGCCTCCCCTTTCCCAGGCTCTTCTCCTAGCTTTAAGGTGTTGGAAAGCACAGATGGGTTTGTTCAGCTCCACCTACCTGTATTCTCCTACCAAGTCCTGTACTTGAAAGAAGGCTGGGCAGGGTTGAGGAAGCAACCTTCAATCAAAGAATCCAGTTGAGATGTCTGTGTCAGAGCCTGCTGGTTCACTACACTGGTATCCCTCTCCCCTTTCTTTTCATTAATGGGACCCCAATTTTATTTGGAGTGCAACATGCCCAGATAAAGAACTGTATTAAGTCAAAGGATGGGGCACCCTTTGTCTTTCTCCCCTTGCTACTGGAATGTAGATGTAATGGTTGGCATTTAGCAGCAGTGTTGAAATAGGAGGACCTTGAGGTTAGAAGACACACAGTGGATCTTCTTCATATAGCTGCTTCATAAAGCCACAATACCAACTCCAGGTTTCCTACCTCCAGACTTCTTTTATGCCAGAGAGGAAAGCCTTGTGTGTTTAAACCATAGTAGTCAGATCTCCATTTCTTGTAGTACAATTTAGTCCTTACTGTATCACTAGCCCAGGCACTGATAGAAGAACTAAACCTTCTTAGTTTCTTAGCATGCTTGATTGAAGGACAATTTGCCATATCTATTGGGGTTTGATGCATGGGACAATTTAAATAATCTAAACAGGTAAGAAAACAAGGTATTGGTTCTGATTAACTGATGCTACAGAATAAGAAGTTGTTAGAATTGGAAACATACGTTAAACATCCTTAATTTAACTTTCTGCCCCACACTCCATGATCCAGATGTGGAAACAGAGGCTAGAAATTTAAACCAGCCCAGGGATTCAATAATTGGGCATTGGGACATAAATTTCTGACATCCTTTGGTTACTGTTACTTCTTGATGTGCAAATGGAACCGTAATCTGGATGTTTTACATACTGAGGAAAGAAACTAGAAATCACTGCAAACACTAGAGTAGTGTTCATCTGAATGCCATTTTGGCTACCTTGTAACACAGAATTGCTCAACCTGAAGTTGCCAAATTTATTGAAAGAATAATGTCAGCTCTCACCATAATGCTTATTCCACATTCCAGCATCACAGAACAGTCCTTACTCTGTCTGCTCCGCCTCCCCCCCCTTTCTTGTTTCATGGTCCCCCTTTTGGTTCTCAGTGCCAATTTTTGTTAGCTGGAGGCAAATTACTCACAGGCTCAGCAAAGAAAGGGGCTCATTTGGCAATTATTCCTCCTTGTCAGATTTGAAGCTGTTCTGCGAAGGCATTTTAATTAGGCAATGGGAGAGCTGCCACATTTAGCAAAAGCTTTTCAATCGGATGCAAAGTATTTGGGAACCAAGTTAAGTTCTTGGCGTTTGTGTTGTTTACCATATAAAAGACAGCCACTGAATTCTTCTCTAGTACACGAGACTTTGTAAACTTTAGAATGGTGGAATGATTGCTTGAGGTTCATTTTTTAGTTCTTATTACACCTCTGACTGCATGGGTTGCAGCCTTAGAAGTTGAATCAACATACAGAGCACTTGGGTTCTTTAATTATCATCTAATGAATTCAAGCTATGTACCATTGAAATGATGACTATTTTGATTATTGCTTTCAGTTTTTCCAAAAGTGCTAAGAGGGAAATCTCATTTTAGTGGAGGCCTTTGAAATTCAAGAATAATGAATGCTTTTTGTTTAATCAAAGCAATAAACCAATAATTATAGCAATGTTCTATATTAGTCATCTGCTTGCTTACAAAACAACCTCCATAAGCAGTAGCCCAGTTGAGCCTCGTTGCCTCTATTTTACAGTGAGGAAAATGTGACTGAGAAAGGCCTTGTCACCCAGCACATGAAAGACAGAGCACAAACTCAAACCCAGAACCCAGATCTTCAGATCTTATCATAGCAATTGAGCTGGATCAAACATCTAGGCAGTATTTATCGTATCTTAAGGGTGAACTTATGGAAAAGAAGTTGCCCAGCTTGGATATGGAGAAGTGGCAAATGGCATGGGATGGAATAAAGAACACAGGGCTAGAAATCGAAACCTAGGCTGTGCCCTTAGCTCTGTACCTAACAACCATGGTGACATTGAGCTAGTCACCTTTCCTCTCTGGGCCTCCAGTTCCTTATCTACAAGATGATACCTTAGCATCAGAAAGCTTTCATCAAAAGAAATTTTTTTTGCAAAATCCCAAAGTACAAAGCAGATAAGAGCAGAGTGCTCTGGTTGAAGGGGGGGCAAGGGGCCCAGTGCTTAACCCCCTTGGCCATCTGTGCCTGTTTGAGTGTATTATGTCCCCCCAAATGCCATTATCTTTGATGTAATATTGTGTGGGCAGACGTTATCAGTGTTGATTAGATTGCAATTCTTTGAGTGTTTCCATGGAGATGCGCCCCACCCAACTGTAGGTGATGACTCTGATTGGATAATTTCCATGGAGGTGTTGGAAATTAAATTACTGGAGCGCTATACAAGATCAGACAGAAGGAGCAAGTTGACACAGCCAAGAGGGACAGTTTGAAGAAAGCACAGGAGCTACAGATAAGAGACAGTTTGAAGATGGACATTGAAAGCAGACTCTTGCTCCAGAGAAGCTAAGAGAGGACAAATATCCCAAGTGCAACTAAGAGTGACATTTTTGAGGAACTGCAGCCTAGAGAGGAACGTCCTTGGAGAAAGCCATTTTGAAACCAGAACTTTGGAGCAGACACCAGTCACATGCCTTCCCAGCTAGCAGAGGTTTTCCAGACACCGTTGGCCATCCTCCAGTGAAGGTACCCGATTGCTGATGTGTTACCTTGGACACTTTATGGCCTTAAGACTGTAACTGTGTAACCAAATAAACCCCTTTTATAAAAGCCAATCCATCTCTGGTGTTGTACATTCCGGCAGCATTAGTAAACTAGAATACCATGCTCTTCCCAAAGTCCCTGCCCCACCCTTACCCCTAAGATACCTTCTCTGAACCTTGGGCTCTAGTCTAGAGAACTGTAAGTTCCATTCCAATGCTTATGTTTTAAGTTATTTCTACTCGCCTGGACTTTTCCAAAGCTAGAAGAAAACTGAAATATCTGGAAAATTCAGGCAATACTCGGTTATCTGACAATCACCTAAGCCTTGCTTTGGTTCAAGAAACATCAAGGAGAGCTGAATCTTGTTGCTTTTCGGAAAGGGGAATATTTCTTCCATGCCCATCTTGGGTCCCTACCAAGGGTGATTTGCTGACAGCCGATGTCTCTTTTCACTGAATTGACTAATGGGAAGAGATAACTTCATAAGCAGACCATTTGGGGAAGGGGGTATATTATCTAAGAACTTAAGTATCCACAGAACCTATTCACAGGTGAGAAGGGGGCAAGTTGAGGAGGAAAGATCCTTAATAAATCTGATTCTCCTTCATTATAAACAATGAAAACAAAAATAGAGCTGTGTTGCATGAATGCCCAGGCTAATTAGAATTGCTCCCTTCCTCAGACCAAAGGATTCTCAGACATTACTACATGGAGCATAAGCTCACTTTGTGACAAGTCTCTCAAATTTTTGTCTCACTCTGTTTCTCGACTGACTTCCTTTATTTCTGTCACCAAGTATGCCCCATCACTTAATTGTGCACACACATATTTTTGCCCAGTGAGGTCACATACATTTGCTTTGATAAGAAAGTAAAGGGTTATTGCTATTTTCCTTCTGACATATTTCCGCCCATGGTGGCGTCATTGAACGTAGAAAGCTTACTCTGACTACCTTGGGAAACTTGCTATAATGGCAAATGGGCAGCCTTTCCTTGACTTTCCTCCACTCATAATTGCCACATTCTGCCTAACTGCAGCTGCTCTATGTAGCAGCAGGTTCTGAAGGTAATCTGAAAATGAAAGCAGTAAAAGAAAAGTAAGGATATTTGATGGTTTTTTTCCTAGTATTGCTTGACTTGCAAAGCAGTAGGCACATAGGCTAAAATAAAATATAAATGCCAGAAATCTTTTCCCTATCCCTTTAATCACACCCCCTTGCAGTGTGAATTTGCAGTTTTTCCCATCAAGAGATAGTTTTTATTTTGCCACCCATAGAATCTGGGTTTGGCCATGTGACTCGATTTAGACCAGGTGTAGTGGTTTGAAGCTGTCATGCATCCCAGAAAAGGCCATGTTCTTTTAATCCATTCCTGTGAGTGTAGGCCTATTGTGGGTGGGACCTTTGGTTAGGTTATTTCAATTGAGATGTGACCCAGTCCACTCAAGGTGGATCTTAATCCTTTTACTGGAGTCCTTTATGATAGGATAAAGGACACACAGAAAAAGCCCAGAACTAAGAGAAGCTGAGAGACAAGGACACATCCACAGAAGCTGAGAGCAGAAGCCACTGATGCCAGAAGCTGAAAGCACAAAACCCAGGAGAGAAGGACCAGCAGACACAGGCCATGTGCCTTCCCATGTGACAGACATGTCCCAGATGCCAGCAGACTTTCTTCAAAAAAGGTATTATCTTCTTATGCCTTAATTTGAAATTTTCATGGTCTTAAAACTGTAAATTGTAAGCTAATAAATCCCCATTGTAAAAGCTAATCCATTTCTGGTATATTGCATTTCAGCAGCTTTAGCAAACTGAAACACCATGTGACAGCAGCAAATGTGAAGCAGGTAAAGACTTGCTCGTTGGGCCTTGTCCTCATTCACTGTGGGTAAAACCCTAAGATCACCATGGAAAGAGTTCAGGCTGGTCTGCTGAAGGATGAGAGGGCATAAGAGGAGATCTAAAGTATCCTAGCTAGCCAGCCCTCAGCCATCACTTGCAACAGCTAGACCATCCAGCTACCAGTCAACCTGCCAGCTGACCACAGACAATATAAGCAAACGCAGCAAAGAATAGCCGAGCTGTTCCAAGTAGCTAAATATTGGGGTTATCATTATGCAGCATAGCAAACTGAGCAGCAGTCAGTAATCACTAATTCAGATATCTTATTTAATAAGAGTATGAGAATGCAGAGATAATTATGCATTTTTAGAACAAGGCAAAGGGAAATGTACTAAATAGAATAGAAACTAGCAGACATAAGCAAATGATGCTGATTTTTCTGCCTGATTAAAAGTATTTTTTTTTTAAATAAAAAGAACAAGAACAAATTTATATTCCCAACTTTTTATTCTCCTCCCTCTCTGACTGGCTCTGTGAATCTACTGAGCTTTTGCTGGGCCTCATTCAAAAAATTACAGACTTCCTGCCCTGTGAGAGTGCAGGGAGGACTAACAATCTCTTGTTCCCAAAGAATCCGGGGCTCTTTGAATGAGGTAGAAGGACAAAGCCTTATTGCTGACACAGTTACAAACAGCATCAGTGGTTTCTGCATTAATATTTAGCAGTGGGGAGCCTCTTTAACAAAGGAGATATGTTGGTTCTGCAGCCAGGGATAGAAGCTGGAGAAAGCCTGTAGGTGGTTTCAGGAAGTAAGTGGGAAGGTATGAGTGTGCAGATTTCAGAAATGTTCCTATATTTAATGTTGGCTAGGTAATATCTATATTTTAGACTGTTCAAAGAATGTTCAATATAACCTTCTCAGGGAATCATGAGGATAAAAGCATGGGTATTTACTCCAAATTGCAAACTTCCTAAAGATCTAACTTTTCTTTCCAGCAGCCTATTTGCTATTATTTTGCAACTTATAACCAGGCAAACTATATGATATAATAGTATTGCTGACATTAAAATATTTTACTTGTTTGAAAATATTATCAAAGTAGGGAAAAAATTTAAAAATAAATTCATATTTTAATACATCTTGCTAACTCAGGACTGTGTTTTTTTTAAAAAAAGAATTTAATGGATGTGTATTCCCCTTGCTCCCTAATCAGATTTCATTGTTGAATGCCCCTTCATAGAGCATGTGCCAGTGGGTCCCAAACTCCATCAGAATTCCCCAGGCATATTCCAAAAAATATAAAAACCAGGACCCCACTCATGGAAGCTCTTATCCAGTAGAACCTAGGAATCTGTGTTTTCAGAAAGGCAATCCCAAAGATAAGCCAATTTTGGGAAATCACTATTAGTAAAGTACAATTAATGGACACAACCATTTGACTGACTTTTTTAATCGTCATAATAAATTTGTCTCAAAATGACAATTTTTACAATCCTAATCAAGTCCCTTACTTGCTGTTAGCAAATAGCCTATTTCTGAAGCCAAAATACCAACATTTGCTAAAAAATAAAATCAATATCTGTTGCAGAAGGAGTTATTTGGAGCAAGCGATTTTTTGTGTCTACTTTTACCAGGCACAATCATTTGACTCACACACATAGATCGATTCTTACATGTAAATCTAACTTCTAATGCTGACCAATCACCCTTAATAATGATACTAATCACCTTGGGAATAATAATAATAATAATCACTCTGGGTCTTTTCCACCCACCCCCCACTAACTCCCCCCTCCTCTTCTCCCCAGGGAAGAAAAAGTGACTTCAGCTGATTGGTGAAATCTGAAGGAGAAACTGAGTCCCACCCCTTCCTCTCTTCTTCCTCTGGAGAGAAGACTGCTTGCCTTACACATGTGTTCATTGTTCCTCTGTGCTCCCAGATCTTACCTGGCCCATGTGACCTGAGGCACAAAACCATCTTATTCTGTAAATCAGTTATAAAACCATTTGACTGCTGATAAAAGCCACTGTTTGGTTTGCTAATGCTGCTGTTAAGCAAAATACCAGAAACGGGTTGGCTTTTATAAAAGGGGCTTATTTGGTTACAAAGTTACAGTCTTCAGGCCATAAAGTGTCCAAGGTAATGCATCAACAATTGGGTACCTTCACTGGAGGATGGTCAATGGTGTCTGGAAAATCTCTGTTAGCTGGGAAGGCACGTGGCTGGCATCTGCTCCAAGTTCTGGTTTCAAAATGGCTTTCTCCCAGGATGTTCCTCTCTAGGCCACAGCTCCTCCTCAAAATGTCACCCTCGGTTGCTCTTGGGGTGTTTGTCCTCTCTTAGCTTCTCGGGAGCAAGTCTGCTTTCAATGTCCATCTTCAAACTGTCTCTCAACTGCAGCTCCTCTCTCAACTCCAGTACATTTTTCAAAGTGTCTCTCTTGGCTGTAGCAAGCGCTCTCCTTCTGTCTGAGATGAAAGATCTTGCCCACAGTTGAGTGATCACATCTCCACGGAAACATCCAATCAAATGTCTCCAACCCAATCAACACCAATATGTGTCCTGCCCACACAAGACGGCATCAAAGATAATGGTGTTTTGGGGGACATAATACATCCAAACCAGCACAGCCACATTTTCTTTATTGGTTTCAGCCATCCTCAGGGAGATAGTTTGGCCCCCTATCAGACCCAGGCAAGGAAAAAGTGTTAGTTATAGGGTCCTCTTCCAATATACCAATGTGTCCCTGTGAAATCATTATTTCATTGTATCTATTTTAGAGATGAGTAAATTAAGAGTTAAGAGTTGAAGTCCCTTGCCCAATATCACATGAGACATAAGAAGTAACCCTGATTGTTGGACCCAGTTCACTGACTCTAAATGTTGTACTTGAAAAAAGTTGCATATGTACTTTAGTTAATAATAATGTATTGATATTGGCATTGATATTGATTCATTAAGTATAGCAAATTTGCCATACTAATGTTAGGTGTTAATAGGGGAACTCTACTATTTTCACAATTTTTAAAAACTGTTCTAAAAATAAAATTTATTTGAAAAAGTAAGATTACATATGAAATGAATGGCATCAAAGAAAAGATACGTGTTCCTGAATTTTTATGAGTTAAATAAAAATAACAAAACGCTAGTTTGAGTATCTCTGCATCACTTCACTTTCATTCTGGCAGAAGGCAGTGGTTATGACGGCTCTAGAAGCAGAGCTTGGATTGAATCACAACTCCGTAACTGGCTGCCAATCACTTAACCTCAGATTCACTGAACTAGAATGGAGCCCAAGAGTCTGTTTCTAAATGCTCTTCAGGTGATTCTGATGATTTGGGAGCCATTAGTGAATCCAACCTTACCTGCAGGTATAGGACTCCACCTGATTTCCAGATTATCAGAAATAGGCTAGGCTCATGGTTTGGATTTTAAAATCCACCCTCCCTTTGGGGCTTTCTCCCAAATCCCTCTGTGGGTTCTTCACCCGGCACTGTTACCTTAGAAGAGCGTTGGATGCTGGCCACCCCAGAGCTCAAGGAAACGTCCCACCAGCTCAGGCTACTCCCGTCCTCGCTTTCCCCTCTTCTCTTTGAACTCTGATTCCTGAAGAATTCCAAAGAGAGAGGAACTCTCCCCACAGATCCAGAATTGCAGTTTTGTACATATGTTATTTTTAACAGTGTAACTATTACAGAAGAAAATAATAGACATTCCAAACACAACCATATTCTCCTGCCTTGTATTCTGCCAAATCCTATGGCTTCTTCCCATTCTAATATCCCAATATTCTATCATTTCAGAGAGTATTCAGTCATGAGGATTAGGCACAGGTTATCTTTTCTAAGTGGTTGCTGTTTCACCATGCATTGAATATATCAGAGTCTTGGGAGAATAGATGGAGATATGAGGAGTGAAGGAAAGAAAAGGTTAAAAAAGAAATAAATCTAGGCTTCAAAAAGAGAAAATTATTTTAGTTGCCTTTAAAAATACTTATGCTTCATTTGAAGAGAAATTTTTAAAAATTTTCCTACCTCAATAGCTTAACAAAATAAATACAAAGGTAATACACAAAACAAGAAATTCTAAAAAACACCTTGAATAAGTTTTTATTAATAGATGGACATTCTTAGCCATGTACTAATAGTATATCGATACATCTTCTCTTTAAGAGATTAATTATAATAAAATTAGAATGCCATGAAATCCCATTATAAAGTGCCTCCTATGACACAGATTTCACTCATTGTGGGTCATATCCTATTCTTTATGTACCTCAAACACCTTTTGCATCAATGTTGTCCTTGTCCTCTCATCACCAGTGCCATCAGACTTGTGGATGTCTGTGTTTTGACCTACACTGCATTCATTTCCCATTTTGCTAGTGACAGAGCTCTAATTTTTAAGGGGACCACTCATCCCTCCCTCTCCATCCATGTGGTTTGGAAAGTCACCTCTCCTTACCTCCAGGGATGGTCCTGTGACCCAGGCTTGGCCAGTGACAACATCACACTGTTGTGGGCTTTGGTTGGTTCAGCCATGGGTTCATAACTCATTCAAAGCCAACGAGACTCAGTTCTGGGACTTTTGTGAGCTCCACTGGGAAAAGGTCTTTTTCTCCAAGATATGAAGTTTGGATAGTTTAAGCTTGTAGTTGATGGTGGCCACCACATAGAAAGGGTTAGACTGACACCAAATCCCACAGAAGGATAGCAGAGCTGAAAAATGGAGAGAGGGAGGAAAGGAGAGAAGGAGGGAAGGAGGGAGAGAGAGAGATATCTTGATGACATTTTTGAATTCATGGATCTAATCGGGTTGGAGGCCCCTGATCTATTCAGTTACTAGAGCCAATAAATCCCTTTCTTACTTAAGCTAGTTTGAGTTGAGATTTTTTTTCTCTTGCAACCAGAAGAGTTGGAACTAATAAAGTACTTGACAATAGTATTTATCTATAATATTAAAATCTATTTTTAAGAAATAAGTAATTATCTTTTTTAAGTATGAACATCTGGGCAAAAGAACTCTCCCAATGTCTCAGAACTGGATCAAAGTCTATTTCTCATTAACTCATTTAATGTAATAATATTGACTCCCATGCTTCAGACATGTGTTCAGTGCTGAACTTAGAGTCTCTCATTTAATCCTCACAAATATCCCCATGTTGTGGATGAGGAAACTGAGACAAAGAGCCAGAATTTTAACCCAGGCCTGCCTCAGGTCAGAATCTATGCCTTCAATCACCTTTCCTCCTGGATATTTTCATGTTAGAAAATACATAGTTTAGGCAGCAGTTTAAGAGTAACCTCTTAAAAATTCAGGTCATTCATTCTAAAACATAAGTAGAAATACTTAAAAGGATTCCTATGCCTTGTGAATGTTAATTTTGTCAAATCATGCTGTGAGGACATAAAGTTTTGATAAACATATTCACGATTCAGAATAAAGCTTTGTAGAAAAAGTCAACAACATTCACAAGGATCTTCCTCGGCCTTTATATGATTCAATAAGATGTTCCTGTAAAGAGGAATTGCAGAATCACAGAATAATGTTAGAGATCTAGCCCAACCCCCTCTTTTTGCAAATAGTAAAGCGAGACTTAGGGGTATGATTTTATTTGCCCAAGACCCCTTAGTCAGTCTGCAGACTTCCAATCAGATGCTTTCCACTCCCCTTCTCTGGCATCTCAGAACACGTTATTAGAGGCTTAGACAATGATGACCATAGTCATGGTGATAGCTACTAAATAAGCACATCCTAGGCACCTGTCATTTTACGTATCTTTTCTTGCTTGATAAAAACCATATTGCCACAGCTAATTTTCTGTTACAATTTCTACCAAAATCTTTCATGTGTTTCTTAATTATTTTAGAGCATTAGCATATGCATCCATTTAATTCCCCTTTCTCCTCTCTGCTCACATTTCATTTCTTCATTCCTGAGAATGTAAAAAATATCTTTGATATACCTGCAAGGGCTTAACCAGGATTTGTTTTCCCAAAATCGCCATTCGGTAGTGTCAAAAATTCCGAGAACTTCTCTCATTGAGGTGCTCTGTGATAGAATTTAGTCCCTGACCGCATGCCGGCAGGATGACTGGGCTCAGAAGAACAGAGAGCATGGGGACTTTATCCATGTACCAGGAGAAGCAACAGCAGCCTCACTGTCTGCACTGGAGGCTGCTGTAAGGGCAGCATCATCCAGGTTACCTTGCCCTCTGGCAACAGGAGGCAGTGTCAGGAGGTCAGAGGTCAGAAGAAAGAGAGACAGGTAGGTGCGTTTATCCCACAGCTCACCCCTGGCTGAGCCATGGTTTGGCAGTGGTTGCTTTCCCCTACCAAAGACCATAATTCCTGGGGTGTGTGGACTTCTCAACCAAGCATTTGAGTGTATCATCTGTTTTCTGATGAGACCCTGTCTGATATGGGCAATATTGTGCTAAAAGAACTAAGTTTTGATTCTTTATACACGAAATAAGGGGACCCCCTCTTTTAACCTGTTCTAGTTTGCTAATGCTGCTGGAATGCAAAACACCAGAGATGGATTGGCTTTTATAAGAGGGGGTTTGTTTTGTAACACAGTTACTGTCTTAAGACCATAAAGTGTCCAAGGTAACACATCAGCAATCGGGTACCTTCACTGGCGGATGGCCAATGGTGTCCGGAAAACCTCTGCTAGCTGGGAAGGCACGTGGCTGGCGTCTGCTCCAAAAGTTCTAGTTTCAAAATGGCTTTCTCCCAGGACGTTCCTCTCTAGGCTGCAGTTCCTCAAAAATGTCACTTAGTTGCACTTGGGACATTTGTCCTCTCAGCTTCTCCGGAGCAAGAGTCTGCTTTCAATGTCTGTCTTCAAAATGTCTCTCATCTGCAGCTCCTGTACTTTCTTCAAAGTATCCCTCTTGGCTGTAGCAGCTTGCTCCTTCTGTCTGATCTTATATACTGCTCTAGTAATTTAATTCAGACCCACCCTGAATGGGCGGGCCAACACCTCCATGGAAATTATCCAATCAGAGTTATCACCCACAGTTGGGTGGAGTGCAAAGAATTACAATCTAATTAACACTAATAGGTCTGCCCACACAAGATTACATCAAAGATAATGATGTTTGAGGGGACGGAATACACTCAAACTGGCACATACCCCATAATAGGGATGTTGGATATAGCAAAAACAAACAAAACAAAACAAAACAAATTTTTTAAAAGGAGAATTCAGGGCATCCAGCTAAATTTGAATTTACGACTTAAATAAATTTTTTAGTACAGTATATCCCACGTAATATTTGGGATATACTTATACTAAAAAAATTGTTGTTTCTCTGAAATTCAAATTTAACTAGGCATCCTTTATTTTATCTGGAAACCCTACTATGTGTTACCTGCCATATAGATAGATCTCAAGGTGTATTTCTTCCTTTGCTGGAGGTTGGGAGCGGAGAACTGAGAGAAAGTTTTAAATTATACCTATGGTTTTATATAGTCTATGTTTAGCTTTCTAATTTTGGCTTTTGGATTGCTAGCACTTTCATATAACCCTAATGCCAAGGAGAGAGTCACCACAAGAGTAAAACTGAATGACTAACTCCACTTATCAATAATAAGATTGCACTGTGACCTTCTTTCTTTCCAAATGTGATTCTTGTGAAATAAAGAACAACGTCTCCAAGCAAGAGTGATTAGTTTCTTTAAAAACATGCAGTAGAACACAAATGAAGGGCATGAGTAACTTCAAAGAGGATGAATCACAGAAATATTTCTTCCGTAGGTAAATATATTCTGAAATATCATATGCAGCCAAACTCATCAGGGCTGAGCAACAGATGCTGTGCTTCTAATTCAGACTCTCACCCACAATTACAACCCATGGCACCAGAGTACCAGTTTCAGAAGTTTTGATTCTGCAGCTACATCCTGTCTTGTCGATTATCCCGTCTTCAAGTTGCACATCTGTTGATATTGATACTGAAGAACAATCCCCAAAATCTGAATCAATGGACCCACATTTATTCAACATCTCCCAGAAGCCACAGGTCTAAACCCCTTTAGTAAAAAAAAAAGATTTTTGGATTTTAGTGACAAAATCACTAACAAAAATGAGAAACATGTAGTGGCCCACTTTTGAGGGAGACAAAAAATGCATGGTGCAGTCCTTTTGAGTTGTTCAGAGTTGTAGATAGAAAAGGTTAGTGTGTGTTAACAATGTGAAACATCTTATGGGTAAGAATCCAAATTAGTGGTAGACAGTGACTTCCATGGCAGGTGTTCAAAGAAGGGAATGATGGTGAGTGTCATCTGGGTCCAGGAGAAGAATATTGATGGGTGGGCAGAGTAGACCTAGCAAAGACCACCACTTGAACAAAGGTCCTGGGGGAGGAGGCAGATAAGTGAGGCATGGGTGAGAGAAGCTAAGTTTCACTGTGCAAAGTAGTGGATGATCAAAATGGATTGGCATGGCCAGGCCTAATAATAGTTATTGTTTATTGAGCACGTACGTGCCAGGTATCCTGCTAAGTCCTTGACATGCATTATTTCACAATGGCCCTATGGCCAGGACATTTGCAGGTGAGAAAGTCAGAGTCTCTGGAAATCCACTGGGCTTGTGGCATGCCTCTGGTCTTCAGACAAGGCAGAGTGCATCCCGGAGCTTGATGAGCCATCCAGGCTATCAAAGGCTAAAGCAAAGCAGGCCACCAGAAGCCAGGCACTATACCATTCATGGGTTCTCAGGAGCTCAACAATCATTAGATCCTGAGGGCAGGGTATGGAGAGAAGGGAACAGCTGATGTGGTACCAACAGCAAGCAAAACTTTATTCTGGGGCAGCTGTCTGGGCAAGACAGACTTATGTGCTACCTAATCAGCTCAGTCCCAGTCTCCAGGTAGGGATGGGAGACAACTCCCCAGCCTTTCTGCAATAGCTCGGTTCTCTACAGCAGGCAGTCCCTGATAACCATAGCAAAAGGACGTGACGGAGTTTGCAGAGCCTCACTATGACTCTGCTTCAACTGATTCAGTCACAGGTGTGCATAGATCTGAGGGGAAAAGCTAGATAAACAGGTGTATTTTTAAAATGATGTCAGGACAGGTATCTATCTGATACATAATGTGTGCATCCCCATTTCCATTCCTCAGCTCATGCCTACATTATCCACACTATCTCTCATATGCCATATTTATCCCAACTCTTCTTATCAGAAGGAACAGTCCAGATTAAGCTCCACTTCCAACATGAAGCCTTGCTGAATTTACCCACCCCTTTGCAGACCCCTCCTTCCTTAAACAGACTGGTGTACACAGTGTACATAACACAAATACTCTACTTAGTTATGCAATCCAAGTGTCTCCGGACCCTCCAATCTTCTGGGATAATTTTTTCCTTTAACATCCAAATGAAATATCTAGCTCCAGCTCATGACCTATGGCAACTCCATTGCCATTTCAAATATTTCCAAAAATCTCCAAGGAGGTTTAAAGTGTCTTTCACCTCTTGCTCTGAATTCTTGATACAAGCTCAATCCTCAGCCCTACCTCTCCTGCTTCCTTCTGTAACTGCTGTCTTCTTCACGTGACTTTGCTCCACTTGTGGACTCAGATCCCTCCAATGTGCCCTAAGCACCACTCATGAGGGCCTGTTGTAGAGTAGGATATTACAGCACATGAATTTTAGCCACCATGATTCTTGAAGTTTTTCAGCCATCCTTCCCCTTTCTACATTCTCATTAGTCATCTTGCCTTAGGCTGGGACATACTACCACTCTGGGACTTTTCTCTCATTTCTTCTTCAAGTCATACAACTTCCTAGCTTCCTGTCCCTCAAGCTGCCCTTAGAAAACCAAAAATTCCCAATATTTGAATATGCAGTGCAATTTAGGCCTCCTTCCTCAGTATTTCTTATTCAGATTAATGCAGGCCTTTACCAAAAAGTCCATAAACATGTTTTCTTAAACAATATAATCCACCTAATGGGTTTCTACTCTTAATAATACTAGATTGAGAAGAAGCTTGAAATGGTAAATTTTATGCTTTCTTGTTTTCTATTTATAGATTGTAGTTTATTTAAAGATAGGAAATATTCTTAGAGCTTTCTTCCATTTTTCTCAGTACATAAGTAAGAAATTAAAATGTGGGTGTTAAGGGAGTGTTCACCAAATAACCAACCTCTATTTTCCTCTGATACTATTGTATAGGCCTAATAACTTTGAGAATTGCTCTCTGGATTATGTAACTTGGAGAACTGCCACACGGAGTTCAACACTGTAACATTTCTGAAGTCTCAAAGGATTTAAGTTTAGTGTCTCAAAAAGTATTGAGAACTTGAGCCAATCCAAACCTGATAAATCCCCAAAGACCAAAGAATAAGCTCATCCCCATCTTCACTGAACAAATGCTGGCCATGTATCTTAATCCCGACCACATAAAAAACACATGGTTAGATGAGGGGTGATGCCTGGGAATCAATATTTTGTAAACTTTCCTTTGTAAAGATACTGATCATAATTAAAATTTCAAGTATAGAGGGTTTAAATGGTGACAAAAGAAAGAGATTAAGAGATTTCTTTATGTGGGAAATGGACACTTTTCTGGTTTTCTAATGCTGTCGCTATGCAAAATACCAGAAATGGATTAGCTTTTATCAAGGGGGTTTATTTGGTTACAAAGTTACAGTCTTATGGCCATGCAAATGTCCAAACAAAGGCATCAACAGTAGGGTACCTTCACTGAAGAACACTGATGGCATCTGGAAAACCTCTGTCAGCTTGGAAGGTACGCAGTTGGCACCTGATTGCTCCCAGGTTACATTTCAAAATGTTCTCCAAATGTTTCTAGGCTTAGTTTCTCAGGGCAGACTCTGGGCTAGTATCTCCAAAGCATTAGCAAAGGTCTGCTGTCAATGGCCATCTCCAAAATGTCTCTCTAAACTGCAGCTGCTCTGAGGTCCTTCTGTTTGTGAACTCTTTTATAGGACTCCAGTGTTCTAATCAATACCTCCATGGAAATGATCCAGTCAAAGGGCTCGCCCACAGTTGATTGGGTCACATTTCCATGGAAACACCCAAAGGATTCCAACCTAATCAACACTAATATGTCTGCCTGCACAAGAATGCATCAAAGAACACGGCATTTTGGGGGATATAATACATCCAAACTGGCACAGGCACCTTATAGCATCTTCTCTCCATCTTTCTGACCAGGGCATTCTGAGAAGAAACTAGAATTTGACTGCTTAGTGCTTTGGACTCTATGGAGAAAAATAATTTTAGATATCATCATTAATAATTCATAGAGGAGAGAACTTTACTACACAAAAGAAATCCAATATTTTTGTTTGTAACTTACCTTTAAATTTTGTTGGAGCTTTTAAAATGCAGGCCTACCATGAATTCACTCTGAATGATTATTTTGAATGATTAGTGTCATCTGAGTGCTCTGTGATACAAAGAATGATGGTCTTACCCCAGCCCCAAGTGGGTCCCCTCATCACTGGCTGCCTTTGGGAGCTCACAACCAGTATGGAACAGCTCTTTTTAACAACTATTAGGTTTTGACTTGGGGGCATGTACACTTGCAGTTAACATTGTTTTGTCTTTAATTTTGGTTATTTTATCTGAGAATGGGAGAAAGAAAGAACAATTTTGGCCTACAGCTTCTCTGAGATGGAAATTCAGAAAGAAGGACTTTCTCTGCTGTTGTCAGCAAGGTCCCCAGCCTCAGAATCTGAAGGAATGATAGAAGAAAGCATCCTTTCCCTCCCTGAGAGATTTTCAAAGCAGAAACAACATTCCTTTCACGAGTGTGGTACTTCTATAACAGTGGTTTTACACTTTCTGAAAGTTATGGTTTCTTGATCCAATGGTGAGGAGGTTGGGAGAGATCAGAATCATCTGGAGAGAAAGATATTCTATAACAAGGCTTCACCATATTTTTCTCACATTCTCCTCCACTTGTCTCAGAGACTATCACAGAAAGAACTTTGTTGGCTTTCTTTCCAGTCTTTTTGATTAGTAGCAAAAAAACAAAATCTGCTTTATAAACGATCATGGAGAGAAGAAAGAAAGACGTTTACTGGAGAGAGTATTTCACAGGGAGAATGATCACAATCCCAGGTCCAAGGATTTCCTTTTTCTGTTCTTGTTCACTTTTGAATCCCAGAGAAGTCAAACACTTTTATGATCTGCAAAATGAAGAGGTTGGACTAGATATTCTTTAAGGTCCCTTTCAAATTTAATATTCTCTTTCCAGAACTTAGATATTAATCCTATGTTCTGAGTGACTTCTCTCTATCGATAAGACTCCTTTTACTTTTTTTTTCCTATCTCCATATACAATGCAGTTTGCAAAGTAGAAACTTATTTTTACCATATCGACTCTTTTAGACAACGTCTAAGTGCTTATTATGCTAGGGGCTGAGCCCACAAATAGGAACAAGGCATATTACAGACTTTAAGAACCTTTCAGTCTGTGAGAAACTCACCTATCTCATTCCAGCACAATGTGAAATCAATTTACAACTGTTGTGAAAGTCAAAGAAGAGAGCCATGAATTCTGAATGGTAGGCTATCTGGAGGGTGGGGATACTCACACAAGAAATGGGCTTCAAAGGTTTAGAAGATGCTTAAGAAGTTTTTCTGGCAAAGGTTATCACTGTTCCAAACCATAATGACAGTATATACAAAGGATGCAGGTATGAAAGATAATGGAACTTTGAAAGAAATGTAATTAGTATGATGCAGAAAAGGAGTTGAGGTGAATGAAAGCAGATGGCAGGGGAAAGTTGAGATGGAGCCACGTGGTAAAAACTGTACTCTATTCCATAAGCATCAGAGAAATGGTAAAGATTTTTTAAGGAAAGAAGTGACATGATGAAATCTGCGTTTTAGAGAGATGAGGGTTTTCATCAAAGCATTTTTTTTAACTCTTGCAGTCACCAGGAAATATATATATCCCCACCCCACACCCAGAACTAGATGAGATCTTCAATTATTCATTATGGACAATATCTAATAACATTTGTTCCCAAACTCTGAGCAGATACCAGTCTACAAACAAGTTTTCACTGGCCCACAGAGAAATGAAGCACAAGAGTAATAAGTTCTTCATAAAGCTGAACTTAGTGTGAAAAATAAAACCTATCCGTAATCCTGATTATATACTTTCTACATTTCTTTAACGTAAAAAGTGATTTCTTTTGTGAAATGACATGAGAAATGTTAGTGTTTTTTTAGCATCCTTACCTTAGTCAATTGAAACCTGACAATGTAATTTGGCCACCCCAGTTTTGTTTTGAAATTTTTACTGGTCTGGATAACTAAAGGGGCAAAGAATCATTGATATAGAGGCCATTTATTAGGATGTTTAAAATTTTGTCTCCATGAGAAGGTTTAACTGAGATTTATTTACAAAGCTCCTTTTAGGAAGGTCAATAAACATTTCTCCACCTGCTTCTCTTCCTGGGGCAGTATTTGCCGATAGACATACATGAAATCTGTCTTTCAAAAATTTTTTTTGACTGCTTTGAAACTAATATGACTGTGCAAGTTAGAACTGACTAGTCAAGAAAGTGAGAAAAAAAATCAAACTGGTAATCTAACCAGGTGAGTACTTGAACTAGTTTATAGATGGACAAGAAAGCTGACAATAGGACCTGCCTCACTGTGTCTTCCTTTTTCAGAAGTTCCTCTAGCCCGGAGGGAGAAGTCACACTAAAAGTCACCGCCAGACCCCTAAAACTAGGAAACGTATCCAGTTAAAACACCCAGTGTTTCATAATGGAGAAGTTAGGATTTAACACACGATTACAATTACTGAATCATTACATAGATATTTCTTTTTGATTTCTAGTACTATTAGAATAGCCAAAGGGAAATACTTGGTTTCTGAAATGTAATCCAGCTGCCTTGATCTCTGATAATGATTGTGTAACTATATTGCCTTTATCTTGGGATTGTAAAACCTTGTGACTGACTCCAACTTGTTCCCACTTTTCCTGTTTTTCACATTTAGAGTCTTATGATCACTAAAGACAGCCCCTAATTTTTACTAATGACTGGCCTTGAGTCAGCCCAGAACTAATCCACCCCAATTCCAAAACTGTCTTGCTAGATAGAACTCAATATAGCCAAAATTGACCTACCTGACATGCACAGTAGCTTAAACTTTAACCTCTAAGTGACCTCTACTTCATTATAATACTAAAATTCACACCCATAATCATTTTCTTACATATGTTCTGAGTCTAATTATGTAACCGGTCTGCACATTTTCAATAATTGGATCATCTCTAACCTTGTCACCTTGAGCCATTGTTCTCAAGCTAAAATCTGTCCATCTTTTGATACTATAAAACTGTCAGAATTACTACCGTTCAGGGGAGACAGATTTTTAGGCCAATAAACCTAGCAATAAACTTTTTCTCTCTTTAAAACCCCGGTGTCTCAGGAATTGGTCATTTGAGTGTATCAAGTAGAGCACCTGCTTTTGGTCGGTATCACATTCCCTTTTTCAAGAATGCAAGCTTGTCACCAACACATATTTTATAAAATTATTTTTCTTCTGACTTAAAAAATAATGCATGGATCTTAAAAATCTTTGGAATATTGGCAAAATATGAATAATTCTCCCTACTCACAGATTACCAGCATTAATATGATAGTATATTTCCTTCCAGTGATTTTTAAATACAATTCACATCTTACTGTTTATACATTATTTGTATCCTGCTTCAAACATTTTAACTTTTAATTATAAAAGTAATACATGAGTATGTTTGTAAAAAAATTAATAGTCAAAGAACTCTTCTCACTTTATCCTAGTCCTGTTTCCATCCTCTCCCAGAGTTAACATTTTAGTTTGACTCCTTCTAGATCTTTTCTTATGCATACACATACACACAGTTTTTAATAAGTAGGTTTTTTTTAACTAAGATAAAATTCACATGACAGAAAATTCACCATCTTAACCATTTTAATGTGTACCATTCAGTAATTTTTTGTATATTCAAGATGTTGTGCAATGATCACCACTATTCCAGCCCATTTGCATCATACAAAAAGAAAAGTCATACCCATTAGCAGTCACTCTCAATTCCCTAATGCCCCCATCCCATGGAAAACCCTAATCTATATTCTGTCTCTGAATTTGCCTATTCTGGACATTTCGTATAAATGGAATTGTGCTGGTTTGAGTCTATTCTGTCCCCCACAAAAGCCATGTTCTTTTAATCCAATCTTGTGGGTGCAGACTTATTGTGGGTTGGATCTTTTAATTAGGTTGTTTCAGTGGAGATGTGACCCATCCAACCATGGGTGGGGTCTTCAATTAGATTATTTCCATGGAGATGTGACCCCAACCATTCAGGGTGGGTATTGATTAATTTATTGGAGTTCTATAAGAGAGCTCACAGAGAAAAGGGGCTCAGAGAAGCCGAGAGAGACATTTTGGAGAGAAGCTAAGATATGTAATCCAGAGTTTGCCCCCAGGAGAAACTAAAAGCTGATACTGACCTAGATGCTTGGAGATGTAGACAGGAAGACATTTGGTGATGTTAAGCTAAGAGATGAAGCCCAGAATGTGCCCTGGAGAAGCTAAGTGAGAACCCACAGACACATAAAGAGAAGGCCACTGGAATCAGGTAAAAGCAATGCAACCTGGGGGCGAAGGACCAGCAGACATCAGCCATGTACCTTCCCAGCTGACAGAGGTGTTCTAGACACCATCAGCCTTTCTTCAGCAAAGATTTCTTCCTGTTGATGCCTTAGTTTGGATGCTTTTATGGCCTTAGAACTGCAAACTTGTAACTTAATAAATCCCCTTTATAAAAGCCAATCCATTTCTGGTATTTTGCATAACAGCAACTTTAGCAAACCAGAACAGGAATCATACAAAATGGGGCCTTTGTGTTTGGCTTTTGTCTCCACTTTTTGGTTATTATGGGCTATGCTGTCATGAACATTCTTGTGCAAGAATTTGTGTGAATATATGTTTTCAGTTCTCATGGGTATATACCTAGGAGTGGAATTGCTGGGTCACATGGTAACTATGTCAGACTTTTTGAGGAACTGCTAAACTGTTGTCCACAGTGACTACAAAATTTTATAATCCTACCAGTAATGTATGAGGATTCCAATTTTCTCTACATCATTGTTAACACTGATTATTTTCTGTCTTGTTTTATTATACACATCCTATTGGCTGTGGAGTGACATTTCATTTACATTTTGACTTGCATTTCTCTAATCACTATTGATGTTGAACAGTTTTTCATGTGCTTATTGGTTATTTGTATAAAAATCATTTGTCCACTTTTAATTGGATTATTTATCTTTTTCTTGTTGAGTTGTAAGAGTTCTTTATATATTTTGGATGCAAGTCTATCATGAGATAGGTGATTTGCAAATATTCTTTCTCATTCTATGAGTTGTTTTTGACTTTCTTGATAATGTCCTTTGACACACAAAAGTCTTTAATTTTGAAGAAGTCCAAGTTATTTACTTTTTCTTTTGTTGCTGGTGCTTTGTTGCCATATTTAAGAACATTTGCCTAATTCAAGGTCACAAAGATTTACGTCTATGTTTCCTTCAAAGAGTTTTGTGGTTTTAGCTCTTATATTTAAGTCTTTGGTCCATTTTGAATTAATTTTTGTGTGTAGTATGTGGTAGGGGTCCAAATTCATTCTTTTGCATGTGGATGTCTAGTTGTCCCAGCACCATTTTTTGAAAAGGCTTCTTTCTCCCATGAATGTTTTGGAATCCTTGTTGTTGAAAATCAATTAGCCATAGATGTGTGGGTGTATTTCTGGACTCTCAATTTTATTCCATAGCTTTATATGTTAATCCTATGCCAGTATAGCACTGTTTTGACTACTGTAGATTTGTAGTAAGTTTTGATGTGTGAGTATTCCAATTTTGTTCTTTCTCAAGATTGTTTTGCCTATTCAGGGTCCTTTGCATTTCCATATGAATTTGAGAATCAGCCTGCCCTTTTTGCAAAAAAAAATTTTAATTGGTATTTAGACGGGTTGAATTGAATCTGCAGTGTAATTTGGAGAATATTGCCAAATTAACAATGTTAAGTCTTCCAATCCATGAACGTGGGATTTCTTTCCATTTATTTAGGTCTTCCTTCATTTCTTTCAATAATGTTTCATAATTTTCTGTGCTCAAGTCCTGTACTTCTTTGGTTAAAATTATTCCAAAGTATTTTATTATTTCCAATGCTATTGTAAATGAAATTATTTTAATCTAATTTTCAGATTGTTCATTGCTACCATATAAAAATATAACTGATTTTGCATATTGATCTTGTCTCCCACAGGAAAGTTAGATGGGAGGCATCCATATACAATAACTCCCCAAAGACAGTAAACTATTATGATTAAATTAACTCATCTTGACATCCATTGTGTTTTTGTTCCACCATTGGTTTTCCTGTGTGTTCAGGTTATTTCAGTGATCCGTTTTTGGATGCAAGATGCAGTCAAAATACTTTGCTTAAAAAAATCTTCAGCCTGGTCCCAATCAAGATGACAGAGTGAGATGCTTCAGGGCTCCATTGCCCCACAGAAGCTTTGAACAACCACCAAGAACTGGCAGAAACATCTTTCTCAAAGCTCCAGAAAAATTAAAGGACTGCAGTAAGAGGGTGATTATTGGATCAAGAAAAAAGGCTATTTAAAAGTGGTAAGATCTTACGGCGCCCTTGCTGGTCCTACTCCCTCCCCTCAACAGCTCAGTGCAGAGCCAGTCCATGCTCCCAGTGAAGATCCCTGGTCCCAGTTCCAAAAGGAGCAGAGTAACCCCTGTGCACATACTGGGAGCATGTATGTCTGGCCTAGTTTGTCCGGTTGTGATCTGAGGACTCACCTTCAAGAACTTGCCCTACATGGAGAAAGTAGTTCACAGAGCTCTCCCACAGAACCCTGAGGAAAAACATCAAGTTGGCCTGTCTGGGGCAAGAGATTGCTAACTTCCTCCCAGGACTGTGAGGAAAGGGTTTCCTAGGAAAAGGGGGGCATTCATAACTGTGTAAACAGGAAAATTCCTGGGACCATATGTCTATGCCCAAGACAAGGTGCATATGCAGAAAGGCTCAGAGTGGCCCCTAACTTTGGACTGGAGCTATTCTCCAACCTCATTCTACGGATAAGACCTGAAAGGAGAGTACTTGCACAGGTCAATCTGAAAAGACTGGGAAAAGTGTTTTCTTTTTAAACAACTTCCAGAACATGGCTAGAACATATTGCTAGGTCCCTCCCAGGACCCTAAGGCTGAAATCTGCCAAAATAGATGCAATTGAATGGTGTGCAAGTGGTGAAGACTGTGGTAAACTGAGGTGCATGTACCTTATATCCAAAGTTGGTACATGTCTTATAAGTGATTTTTGTGCAAAGTAATGTTTTAATTCCTTCCTCTACACTTTCCCTTCCCTTGCCTTTTCTACTCCCCTTGCCCCTAAATTATTTCTCTTCAGCCCTACTGGGAATAAGAAGGGTTTGTTTCCTTATGTGCCAGTTTGAATGTATTATGTCCCCCCAAACACAATTATCTTTGATGTAATCTTATGTGGGCAGACTATGAGTGTTAATTAGATTGTAATTCTTTGAGTGTTTCCATGGAGATGTGCCCCATCCAACTGTGGGTGATGACTCTGACTGGATAATTTCCATGGAGCTGTTGGCCCACCCGTTGGGTGGGTTCTGAATTAAATTACTGGAGCACTATATAAGATCAAACAGAAGGAGTGAGCTTGCTACAGCCAGGAGGGACATTTTGAAGAAAGAACAGGAGCTGCAGATGAAAGACATTTTGAAGACGGCCGATGGAAGCAGACTCTTGCTCTGGAGAAGCTAAGAGAGGAATGATTTTGGTACCAGCAGTGAGGCGCTTTTGCTGCTGAGTTTGCCAATACCAAACATGTTGGAATGGCTTTTTAAATGGATAAGGGGAAGATCCTGGAAGAATTGTGAGGAGCTTGATAGAAAAGGCCTAAACCACATTGAAGAGACTGTTTGTGTAAATATGGACTCTAAAGATACTTCTGATGAGGCCTTGGACAGAAGTGATGAATGTGTTGTTGCGAACTAGAAGAAAGGTGATCCTTGTTTTAAAATGGCAGATAATTTGGCAAAATTGAGTCCTGGTGTCAGATGGAAGGAAGAATTTGAAAGCGACAACCTGGAATACTTAGCTGAGGAGATCTCCAGACTACATGTGGAAGATGTACTCTGGCTTCTCCTTGCAGCTTATAGTAAAATGTGACAGGACGGAGATAAACTTGGAACTGAACTCTTGGGTTTAAAGAAACCAGAAACTGATGGTTTGGAAAATCCCAGGCTTCCATGGGATAGATCCCCAGAAGCTACAGCCCAACATGAGGATTTAACCAAACATGGAGCACAGTCGCCATTTCAGTACAAGCCAAGATTGGAAATGGAGTTATCACGAAAGGATTTGTGGAAAGTACTATTGTCTGATTGCTTTGACCCCTGTGTGCTTCATGCGAAGCCAACAGAATTTTTGCGAGATCTTTATAGACAGAGCCATTGCCAGTCTGGACTGGAGGAGATGAACAAGGAACAAATTGAAAGAAAAATTTCTTCAAAGACAGAGCCATGGAGGTTGAGGTCTGGAGTCAAGAGGTCTCAGGCTGGGAGAGCGGAGCAGCCCACATGCACAGAAAGGGTGAGTTTGCCCTGGAGGTCGAGGGCGGGCTTCCACCTCGATGCTCAGGAAATGTTCTGCCACTCCAAGCCCTGAAGAGGGTGGAGCACATTTCCAGGGAATTGGGGAGAACCTGGCTGCCACCACACTGTTCTGAAGGGGCTGAGCGTGTGCCCTGGAGATGGAAGGGAATCCAGGAGCTGCCCCGATGTTTGAGGAGGGTGGGGCTGAGAAGGTGGTCTCCCCAGTGTGTGGATATGTTGGAGAACTCACCCCAGCATTTGGAGAGGAAAGGGCTGCTGCAAAGGCCCTTAGGATGGGTTAGACTCCCACTGTCTCAAGCCCCAAGGATGCAACATCATTCTGTTAATGACTCTCAGACTTTGGAATCTAATGGAGTTTGCCCTGCAGGTTTTAGGAACTGTTTTGGTCCCTTAAACCCTACTTTCCTTACTGATTCTCCTTATGGCAATGGGAATGTTTATCCTATGAATGTCCCTCCTTTGTATATTGGAAGCATATAACTTGTTCTAAGTTCACAGATCCACAGCTAAAGGAAAATTATGCCTTAGGACTGACCATGCCTATAATTGATTTTGATGGAATTTTGTACTAAACTATTGTTACTGAAATGATTTAAGCTTCTGCACTATTGTGGGATGAATGTATGTTGTATATAGAACGATAATGTCATTTTGGGGTCCAGGGGGCAGAATGTGCCAGTTTTAATGTATTATAATGTATTATGTTCCCCCAAATGCCATTATCTTTGATGTAATCTTGTGTGGGCAGACTATCAGTGTTAATTAGATTATAATTCTTTGCGTGTTTCCATGGAGATGCACCCCACCCAACTGTGGGTGATGACTATGATTGGATAATTTCCATGGAGGTGTTGGCCTACCCATTCAGGGTGGGTCTGAATTAAATTACTGGAGCACTATATAAGATCAGACAGAAGGAGTGAGCTTGCTACAGCCAAGAGGGACACTTTGAAGAAAGCACAGGAGCTGCAGATGAGAGACAGTTTGAAGACAGCCATTGAAAGCAGACTCTTGCTCCAGAGAAGCTAAGAGGGGACAAATACCCCAAGAGCAACTAAGAGTGATATTTTTGAGGAACTGCAGCCTAGAGAGGAATGTCCTGGGAGAAAGCCATTTTGAAATCAGAACTTGGAGAAGATGCCAGCCAGTGCCTCCCCAGCTAACAGGTTTTCTGGACACCATTGGCCATCCTCCAGTGAAGGTGCCCAATTGCTGATGTGTTACCTTGGACACTTTATGGCCTTAAGACTGTAACGTGTAACCAAATAAACCCCATTTTATAAAAGCAAATCCATCCCTGGTGTTTTGCATTCTGGCAGCATTAGCAAACTAGAACACCTTAATAAGACAAAAAAAGTTTGAAATTTGGCTACATTCTTCACAAATAGATTGTTGCTTTGCACAAAAATATTACTTACAAGACTTGTGGACTCAGGAGAGAAAGGTACTGTTAAGTTAAAAATGGTTGGAAAAAAATGTTTTCTTCTTTCTGCATTTTATATGGGTAAGGGTCACAAACTTGCAAAACTTAGGTCATATTCTACCTGAAAGCAGGTTTTATTTTGTTCATGAAGTGTCTTTAATGTAAAAAAAAAAAATTGAGCCAACACTAACAAACCTAAATTCAAAATACAGCATTCTGGCAACACCAACCTTTATTTTCTATATGACAACATTCAGCTGGGTTGGGAAATGATTGCCCCCTTTGGATATGGTACACACATCCCAGTTTGCCATAGTCTTTGCCACTTACATAATCATTCAATTGCATTTATTTCAGCCCACGTTGTTTATTTCTAGTTCTTGCTCAGGCCTGACTCTACTGTCTTTATCCTTTGGGGTGATTATATTCGATTCAACAGGGATGCCTGCACTACACACTTATAGGGAGACCCAAAGTCTCAATTTTATTTGGAGAGGCCAAACTTGCAGACAGTGTTCTGTGTTCTAGTTTGCTAGGCTGCCAAAAGCAGATACCATAAAATAGGTTGGCTTTTAGTAATGGGAATTTATTAGCTTACAAGCTTACAGTTCTGAGGCCATGAAGATGTTCAAATCAAGGCATCATCAAGACAATACGATCTTCCTGAAGACTGGCTGCAGCAACCCTTGACTTCTTTGTCACACAGCAAGGCAAATGGTGGCATCTGCAGGTCTCTGCCTTCTCTTCCTGGTTTCATTGCATTCAGCTTCTTGCTTTTGTGGCTTTCTCTTTGTCTGAATTTCATTGTTTGATAAAGGACTCCAGTAAGATGATTAAGATCCACCCTGAATGAGGTGGATACATCTTAAGTTAAGATCCTACTCACTAGAAGATCTTACTTAAAATGGGTCCACACCCACAGGAATGGATTAACTTTAAGAACATACTTTTCTAGGGTACCTACAGCTTCAAACCATCACAAGACTTGGAGAGCCAAGCCCCCTCTTTCCCAGAATGTTGCACTCATCCTGGTCATGTGCTACCTCCCCAGACATTATCCCAGACTAACTCAGACTCAGGAAAGCCTAGGGCTACAGGAAGAGTGAGGGATCCTGGTAGGGAGGGGAGTGTGCAGTATAAATAACTGGGTACAGGGCATGGGGTTTCTTGAAAGGTAGGGGGAGATTCACACAGGGAAGACTAGAAAAAGGAAGTGCTTTGGGACAGAGATGCAAACTTGAGGGCAAGAGAAGAACTTAGGAGCAGTGGGGAATTCCAAAGAGGGTTACCATGTAAACATTTTAAATTCTCAGATCTTTCCCTTTGGGGCTCTGAAGAGTTCGTTTAAGCCCACAGCTTCAAGTGTTCCTCTTCTACTGTATAATTCTCTTCAATTAACACAATGGGAGAAAAATCATGGAAATCCATACCATCTTTGGTAGTGCTGCTAGGATCCTGAAGGAACAGGTCAGTAAAGGAGAAAGGTCTCCCCAGCCCCATCCACCAGCACCTGCAGATGGAGAGAAGCCTCCAATGGAAGGACCCACACCTAGAAGTGCCAGGTGTGATGTACAGGGAGGTGAGCACTGCACTCAGCAGAGCTGAGAGCATCATGGACAAAAACATGTGATTTTGTTAATGTCATTGCACGTATGCCAGGTCAATAGACTTGTAAATCCCAGTTCCTGGCACAAAGTAAGTATCTAAAAATTTTAGCCATCAATGCCATTTTTATGATTAAAAAATATGCTTTCCTGCTACTTGTGAGGTAGGGATCATAAATTGGCAGCTCAAATGTAACAATGTTGAACATTTACCTGAGCCCCTTTGTTTTCTGGAAAATGGTTCACTGCAAATAACCACCCTGCCTCGTAGACTTAAATAAGACTCATTGATGTTCCCCTTGCTTACCTGACACAGACTCTCCACATTCCCATTCTTTGTCTCATAAATGATTAGCTGAGCTACTTGTCTCCATTCATCTATCAGAACAAAATGCTTGTTAATTAAACTTTGGTTAAGATTCTCTTCTTCTCCCAGACCTCTGAACTTTGGCCTACCCTCAGCCTGAGCCAGCAGACAGCCCCACCTCAAGGAAATAGGCTGGTTTTCTAGGGAAACAGAACCAACAGGAGATATCTGTAAATATAAGATTTTATAAAAGTGTCTCACACAACTGTAGGGATGCATGAGTCCAAATTCCGTAGGGCAGGCAGCGAGCTGGCAACTCTGATGAAGGTCTCTGATGAGCTCCCAGGAGAGGCAGGCTGGCTGGCTGAAGAAGTGAGAGTTCTCTCTCTTCTCCCATAAAAGTCTTCAACTGATTAGGTTAAATCCAGCTGATTGAATAATCTCATTGCAGAAATCACTCCCTTCTTGATATAATCAGCCACAGATGCAATCAACTGACTGATGATTTAATAAACCAGCCTTCTGGTTCATTAACCAGCCACAAATATCCTTGCAGTGACAGTTAGGCCAGTACTTTCTTGACCAGACACCTGGGCACCATCACCCTGTCAAGTTGACATGTGAACCTAACCATAACATCCACCTCTTGTCAACTTGCCAGCTATACCCATGACCTTAAACCATACTTAATCTCTAAATAGAACACAATAACAGACATATGTTTCACCTAACAGCTGTCCTGCATGAACCGGAAATGCACTAAATCCTCCAGAATAGGGTGCAAGTCCTTGGGTAACATTCACTCTTAAACTTGATATCCTACAACTTAAATTCTATGAAATGGACAATACAACTTATGTCATATGATAAGGGGGTAAGATAAAGAAGAAAACAAAGATATTTGCTTTATGTACAAATACAAACATGTTCATAACAAAACAAGGAGGAAATATTCATGCCATCATAGTCCTCATTTCAGTCACGTGGTCATAGTTCATATTTATCACTATTCTTCTACTACCCATTCCATGTTCCCTTTACCCTCAGCAAGCACTTCATCTGGCAATGGTTCTTTGCCTGGTGGGGTGACCAAACCTTCATTCCTGAAGTTTCTGGGCCATTGGTACTCCTGCCTAGATTGGGTTGTTGCAGTTTCCCATTGACTTTAAGCACAGGGCATGGTAGTACTAAGAGATGCCCTAGGGGATCTCCTATATTACAGGAAAACTCTTATTTACCTCCATTGTATAGTTGCAATACTATTTCCCCTTGATAGTCAAGATCAATCACCCTGGTCCTGGTACCAAAATCTGTTCTGGTTTGCTAATGCTGCCATTATGCAAAATACCAGAATTGGGTTGGCTTTTATATAGGGGGTTTATTTGATTACAAATTTACAGTCCTAAGGCCATAAAAGTGTCCAAATTAAGGCATCAACAAGAGGATACCTTCACTAAAGAATGGCCGATGTTGTCTGGAACACCTCTGTCAGTTGAGAAGTCATGTGGCTGACGTCTGCTATTCTTTTGCTCCTGGGTTGCGTTTCAAAATGGCTTTCTCCAAAATGTCCTTGGGTTTCTCTTAGCTTAAGAATCTCCAAACACACTTCTGTCAGCATCTCTAAGCATCTCTAAGCATCAGCAAGCATCTCTGTCTGCTCTCAAGCGTCTCTCCAAAGGTTTCTCTCAGCTGCTTTGAGCACATGTATCTGTGAACTCTCATAGGATGCCAGTGATTTAATCAAGACCCACTCTAAATGGGCAGGGTCCACATCTCCATGGAAATAATTTAATCAAATGTTTCCACCCTAATCAACAGACTAATCATTCTGCCCCAACAAGATTGCATTAAAGAATATGACTTTCTGTGGGACATAATATATCTGAACCAGCACAGCTGGCATCAGTGTAAAACATTCTCAGATCTACAATTTAATCACAACAACTTTTCATTCCACTTCCCTACACCTGTTCTTTCTTCTCAATTAAAGAAAAATTCCTTTGCCCAACTCTTCAGACACTTGCTATTCTTATGGCCAGAGCGTTCTCCCTATCGCAATGGTCTCCTTCCCCCCTTGCAATAATTCTTTCGAATTAAGTCTCTCTTTACCAAGTCTGGATTTGATTTTTATTTGACAAAGTCTACATCTGGTTCATCGATGTGTTTTGCTTGAATTTGAGTGCTGTTAGTCTGTCCAGTTTCCCACAGACCACACTACCCCCAGTTTCTTTTTAACTGACCGGTTCCCTCTTGTGTATTACTGCTAGGCCTCTGCAGGCCTCTGTAGGAATTTGAGTTTTAACCTCTGTTCAACTAAACTAACCCTGTGGAGGGAAGGTGAATGAAGGGACAGGATTCTGATATACCTTGAAAGAGGAGAGTATTTGGAAAGAGAGTATTTGAGTGAAAAGAACACTCCAAGAGAAGAGCAATCTGTGAGAAAGCATAGTTCTGGTGAATAGTAAAACTTGGTGTGGAAGTGAGAGAGAGCAGAAACTGAAGAATTGCGGTAAGATTAGGGTTTGGAGATCTCAGCTCTGGCCCCTTAGTAGCTGTGTGATGTCAGATAAATAAATTATCCTCTCCAACATCATTTTCCTCATATGCAAAATAAGAAAAATGAGGGTCTATAATCATAATAGAATCAAAAGAGATGGACATGTGAAGACTTAGCTCTGGATCCGTAGTAGGATTATTGTTTCTTTAATACTTTTGAGTTAAAGGGTCAATACATTGTTAAACAATATTCCTGTCAGGAAAAATAGAGATATTATTTATAGTATATCGTGTTTGGAAAGCAATTTACTAATCTTTATCATTAGAGGTAAGGAACAAGTTTCTAATAATATTTGTGTGATTGCTTGATTAAGGTCTGGGCCCTCCAGAGACAGAAACTTGATTTAGGTTACTCACCACTGGCACATAGTAGGTGCTCAATAAGTCTTTATCCAATGCATGCATGTACGCACACATGCATGAATGAATGAAGTTCATCATCCTCAAGATGAAATTATTCAGACCTTGCAGATGTCACATTCTAGCTATGAATCTGTCTTGTGATCATAAAATCTTGCCTTTGAATATTTGAAACCTATAAAGGTGCTTCCAAATGATGAACATGACAAATTTGTAAGTTAGGTTGGATTAGTACTATTATCTTGTTTTCATAGATGTTAATAAAGGAACAAAATAAAAAATATTTCTCTAAAAGGTGCGAAACCCAAAACTAGAGAGATGTTTTCTGACCCCCACCTCCTCCTTTTTTAAAAAATAAACTCTTCAATGCTAAAAAATGACTACAACGTTTATTTTAAAATATCTTGTATAAATATAGCTATAATATACCAAAAATTTTTAAAACATATCGTTTATTTAAGTAGCTGGTACCAGGGAGCACATACTATGATCTTCTTAAAAAAAAAAAATTAAGTATGTATATTAATCTCTATATCTAAGAGAGGAAGATTATACATCAAAATATTAACAACACCGGTTACCTCTGAATGGCAACATCCCATGATTTTAATTGTTAAATTTGTTTATCTTTTCTAATTTTTCTGAAATGCACACTTACTGTGTAATTTTCTTGAGTACAAGAAATTTTAAAACATGACTTTTTAATCAAAAAAGAGGAATATTTTTAAATATGGGAAGAAAAAATTATAAAGAAAAGGGCAATTAATGCAACTTAATATTATTAAGTGAGGAGGCATTAGAATCGATCGTTTATGACCATATTTATTACAATGACTTATTTCTTCCTTAATTTTTATCACGTGCAAGGAAACAGTCACAGATGGTGAATTATTTAAGGAATAAATACACACAAACACACAAATTAAAACTCGACATTATTACGGACTCCAGCTCCAAATATTTTGTAAAGAAAATTTTCCTGACCTTCAAACATCAGCATGTCTTTCAATCATTGTAGTTTTGTTAAAGAGAGGAGAATGGAATTGTACTCAGAGATGACTAATTGTTCAAGAAAATGAATCTTCTAGAGAAATGTTAAGAAGAGAATTGTTTAGCATCAGAAATAAAGTTGATGAAAGATCACCATCCTGGGAGGAAAGGGTGGCAACTGGCCAAGCATTATTTTATCCTGTCATTGGGTTGCCTTAAATATGCAATAGGAAAATCTCAAAGTCCTTTATAATAAACATCCACTCTAAGATGTGGTGTGCAGCATTAATAAACAGAAATTAACAGAATTGAGATCACTTTATTATATCATCAAACAGTTTTTCAGTGTCTGCTACATCTATGATGTTATCATTGCAATGCAAAGAACATACCCAAGTGATGCTCTCAGATTAATGGAGGAGACTGGCCAGGCAGGTGAAGAATGGTTAACAATACATGTGGAATCATCTGAGTGTCAGATGAGCAGCCAGGCCATCAAGGCTCAGACAAAAGAAGGACCTAGAACTGGGAGTGGTTTTATGGAGGGGATATACTTCATGTGGCCCTGAAGGAAAAGTTGTCACAAAGTCACAGATTAAGAGGGAAGAGTTGATATCATTCCTAGTGTAAGTAAAATTGAGCTGAGTTTAGGCAGCCTTATGAAGGAGGAGTGCAAATGCAGGAATACTTTGCAACAGCAAATCCAGTCACAGAGGTTAAATAGCATATTATTGCAATTGTGTACATGTAAAAATATTAGATGGTAATTCAAAAGATTTTCAACTCATCTAGGATTGGGCTGGGGATAAATTTCTTTTTCCTTTCTGTAGTTTCTAAAAACTCTACAATATTTTTATAGTATTTTTAAATAACACGAGAAATACATGGTCGAGGTAGAAAAATAGAATAAGCAAAAATAGGAAAATAAAAATCAGTGAATATTTCAACCCTGACATTACTGCTGTTAATATTTTCATAGAAAATATTGCTAAATTGTCCTCCAAAAAAGTTATATTAATGTATATTCTCAATATGGGTATTTTTATGGAAAAAAAATGTCATTAAAGTTTTTTAATTTTAGAAGAAATAAAATTATTTATTGAGATCATATGGTTAAATCCAGATTAGGTGTAATTAAAATCATGATCTTCTGAATTGCCATCTAGTATTACTATGTGTATATTAGAAAAGAAACTCTGATCCTTGGAACTAGATGGAAAAGGAGAAAGTATACATCTTGGTGGCGTATCTTTCCTTCTAGGTTCATGACTGGGAGAAGTGCCCTCTTTAAACAGATTGCCAATGGATATGGCTACTATGAAAATGGACTTTGCTAAAATTTTGGCTTTAAAACTGTGATGGAGAGGGGAGGTAGAAGGCAGAAAAACTAATTTTATTGCTTGAAACAATTTTGTATTTTGACATAATGGTTATCCCATGATGACTTTCAGTACATAGAGCTTTTAGCCCCTGTAGGAGATGCTTGAGGGGCAGGAACTTGCAGGATTTTTTTTTTTTTTAATGGGAGGGAAAGGGGAGATTTGGGAATGAGAAAGTAGGAAAGGATATTTATGGGACAAAGATGATTGCTTCTGGGTAGGTTTGGTTTCTTTTGCAGAGAAAGGCATATGTATTTGTTTATTAATTTTTAGCTGAGGGGTCAGGAGGACAATGAAAACAGATGTCATGAAATTTGTCCCTTTTTAATTCCATGGACTAAGTTTGAGTCCCTGGGGTTAAAGAAGAGAAAACCAAAAGCTGATGGGAGGTTTCCATGACCCTTGGTGAGATTCTGGACAAGATCCAGAAGCCTAGAACTGATGGAACTAACCCTTCTTGAGACTTTGGGACTCTGAGCTAAACAGAGTTGCTTTGGCTTCTAGTGGCAAAGTGTAGCCTGAGTTCAAGAGGAAGCTACGAGCAGCATCTTCTGGTTGGCAATCAGCATTCCTCAGGTGCCCAGACAACCAGTGTAGACTATACTCGGAATCAGCCTCTGGCTTCATCACTATTGTCATTAAGTGGTGAGGCTACTGCCAATCTGTGGGAGATGCAGGAGGAGAGGCAGAAAGGGCAGGTGCCACACTGTGGGCACAACCAGTCCCCTTAAACTCCCAGAAATATCTGAGGACTCTCTGAGAGGAACTGGGTTCCTGTTGGATCCAGTTGCAGAGGCAGGGGAGAGAGGATAGGTGGTTGGTGAAGGGCTCAGGTCAATGGACTAGCAGTAATAGCAAGTGTGACCATGTTTCCTGGTCAGGCTGGGGAGGACTGCTTGTGTGAACTACAAAATAGATGTGCCCAAATTTCACCATACTGTTCTCAATGACTTTCAGGCATTTCATCCTATAGAAATGCTTTCTTCTCTCATATTTTTTGTTTCGGCACAATCATTTTAAATGGTTGCATACTTTTGCAGCAGATGGTTCTATCAAATTTGTCATTATCATCTTCATTATTGTTGGATGTGGTGGTTTCAAGCTATATGCATCCCAGAAAAGCAAGTTCTTAAATCTAATCCATTCCTGTGGATGTGGACCCATTGTAAGTAGGGTCTTTTGATGAGGCTACTTCAGTTAAGGTGTGACCCACCTCATTTAGGATGGGACTTAATCCTATCACTGGAGTCCTTTATAAACACAATGAATACAGAGAAAGAAAGAGAAAGTTACAGAAGCAAGAAGCTGAAAGCAATGAAACCTGGAAGAAAAGGGAGAGACCAGCAGATGCCGCCATGTGCTTTGCCAAGTAGCAGAGGAGCCAAGGATTGCCAGCAGCTGGTCTTGAGAAAGAAAGCATTGCCTTGATGATGACTTGATTTAGACATTTTCTTGCCCTCAAAATTGTTCAAGTTGAACCATTTCATGGTATCTGCTTTAGGCAGCTTAGGAAACTAAAATATTGGGCGCTTAGGCTGCTTTGTTTCGTTTCTGGCTGTTATAAATTATGATGTGATGAACTTTCTCTTGAAACAGTTTTGAACACAGCTCTCATTAATTCCTTAGAATAAAGACTCAGAAGTGCAATTTCAGGGCCAAAGAATGCACAGATTTTTGAGGTTTTTGTTAGTATTACAAGTTATCCTCCTGAAGGTTGTGCCCATTTACACTCCCATTGAGAGGGTAGGGATGTTTGTCCACATCCATTTTAATCATGGGCATTGTTATGTTAAATACTTTTAAATTAGTGTAGGCAAATGCTGTTGTCTTGAATTTTCGCATATTTTTGATTGTTGTTAGTGAGGTTAAATATGCTTTCCTTTGCTTCTTGGCCAATTGTATTTTTTTTCTACTCTTATTTTTAACTTTTTTTTATGTTAGAATACGGTCAAACTAACAGGACAGTTTCAAAAATAATATAAATGCCATACATAGAACTCCAGTATACCACTACCCTCCCAAATATCCAGATGAACTAATTTTAACTTTTTTGCTTTTGTCTTATCATTCTATCTACCTACTCACCTATCTATCAACTATTTATAAATCCATTTCCTAAACACTTGCCTGTAGATAGTATACATCATGCTCCTTGAACACTTAATACTGCTATATACATTTACGAAAAACAAGAATATTTACTTACGTAACTACATTAAGTGAAGTTATCAAATTCAAGAAATTGAACATTGATATAAAGCTTACAGTCTATATTCTAAGGGTTTCAGGAAACTCCCTAGCTGCCTCTTGATCGGCACACACCGCCTCTCCTGTTACTTTTACATTTTGTAGATTAAAACATTTTAAAACGTTCAAATCAGCCTTTGCTGGCTTAAAAATCCACAGGGATAGACATTTCACTTTCATTTTCCCTTAAGGGACTTGTATAAGGACTTAGCCTTTTCTTGCATGATGCCAGAGTCTACCAGAATGCCTTTTTTTATAACAATCCTGCACCCAAAAGAATGTTATGCTTTCTATGCAAGAGAGATGCTATTTTAGCTTGAGGCAGTTATGTGCCCCAGAAAAGGCCATGTCCTTTTAATCCATCCCTGTGGTTATAAACCTATCACAGGTGGGACCTTTTGATTAGTTATTTCAATTGAGGAGTTGCCCCAAGGTAAGTCCTAATCCTTTTACTGGAGTCTTTAATAAGATGAAACCAAGAGAAGCTAGAAAAGCCCCAGAGAAGCTAAGAGAGGGTCCACAGAGCTCCAAGAGGAAGCGCTGAAGCCAGAAGCTGAAAGCAATGAAACCCAGAGCCAAGGATTAGCAGACGCTGGCCATGTGGCTTCCCACGTGACAGAGGTGTCTCAGATGCTGGCAGCCTATCTTCAGAGTCAGGTACCATCCCATTGATACCTTGAGTGGAACATTTTCATGGCCCAAGAACTGTAAACTGTAAGTTAATAAACCCCCATTGTAAAAGCCAATCCATACCTGGTATAATGTATTCCAGCAGCTTTAGCAAACCAAAACAGATGCAGATCTCATGGTTTATGAAAGTGCTTTGCAGTTGTTGGTGTAGTGCAGCCTTCACTTGCCATCTACTGCTTCCACAAAACTCCTCCCGAATTCCCATTTTATTTCTTATGCCAACCCATGATATATCAAAACCGTGATGGGGGAAGTTGTGATGTGGAAGGGATAACTGTATATACAAACTATGTTCCTCTACCCCTCCGTCCCCCCACCTTTGTGTAAATTTGTTACAAATAATGTGTTTATAAATTAGGAGTCCAAAGCCACTAATTTATCATCACATTTTGTAAATTTGTCTTTTAGATCCTGTAGGAAGTAAAAAAAGTGGAGCAAAAAAACACAAAAATACAATACTATTGGCATTTGTATTTACCCATGTTGTTACCCTCCCTGGACATCTTTATTTCTTTATGCAGCTTCAATCTATTTTAGTTTTTAAAAAAAATCACTTTTTAGAAAATCCATTGACTTTTTATCAGTGAAGGGGAAATGGAGGTAATAAACCTTAAATTGGAAGAGAATACCCAAAACAATTTGCATGTGCTTTTGTATGTAGAGAAAAAACAAAGGAGGGAAGAAAAGGAGGGAGATAAGAAGGGAGTAAAGAAGGGAGAGAAGAAAAAGGATGACACAAGAATGGTCCTTCCATCACAACAATTACATTTCTTTAATGATTTCTACTTCCTCCTAAAACTACACCTCCTGTTGCACTGGGTTTTGGTGGAAAATCCTCAGAACTGGCCTGCAGACCAATCACTCTGAAGCCTATGCCCTAGAATATATACTGCTGGTGACAAAAAAAGTACTGTGTTTGTGCTTAGTTTTCCTGCCTTCTCTGTTTGCAATTATGATGCATTGGGGCTACAAATATAGCCTCTGCTGGTTTACATACACTATTTTCTAGTAATTTGAACAAAACTGCATATACTTTATTAACTCAGGGCTTGGCTTAGCAGGGGGATTCCATGAGGAGAGACAGTTTTGCTGCTGTTCCCACATATCACTAAGGGAAGGAAAGGAACTAACCACTAATTGAGCGCCTATTATGGGCTAAGTACTGTATATATGTGTGTGTGTGTGTGTGTGTGTGTGTGTGTGTGTGTGTGTGTGTTTATATGTTCATTTATTCTGCACAATTTTCCTTAGAGGTTGGTGTTTCTCATCTAAAATTTTACAGTTGAGGATCCCTAGGCTCAGAGAAAGTAAGTAAATCCTCACAGTTCCAGACCCAGTAGTGGAACAGCTCCAAAGTCAGCCCCCTTTTCTAAGCCATTGGCTCAGCCATTCCCATGCCAGCTTCAGAAAGGTTGCTATATATGAATACCATATTAATTAGCATTTTCTTTAAATCAATTCACTTTTTAAACTTAAAATATTTATTGAAGAAGGAAATTTTATATTACTACCATAAATGGCAATCCAGTTTCAATGGCCTTTATAAATCGAAGATAACAATAAAAACCTTGTGGTGGTTTGAAGCTGTATGAACCCCAGAAAAACATGTTCTTAAATCTAATCCATTCCTGTGACTGTGAACCCATTGTAAGTAGGATCATTTTTTTTCTTTTATTTAATAGAGAAGTTGTGGGTTTATAGAAAAATCATGCATAAAATATAGGATTCCCATAAACAACCCTATCACAAACAATTTGCACTGATGCAGAACATTAGTTACAATTGATGATAGCACATTTTAATACTTGTACTATTAGTTAAAGTCCATGGTTTAACTTAGGGTTCACTGTTTGAGTAGTGTACTACCATGAATTTTTTTATATAAATTTTTACTCTACTACCATATACTATCTAGCATTTCCCCTTCTAGTCATATTCAGATATATAACATATACCAGTGCTGTTAATTGCACTCACAATGCTGTGCTACCATTGCCACCAACCATTACCAAAACATTTCCACATTCCAAAAAGGAACATTGTACATTTAAGCCTTAACTTCTCATTCTCTATCCCTACCTTGTCCCCTAATAGCCTATATTCTAGATTCTAATTCTTTGAGTGTGCTTATTCTCGTTATTTTTTATCAGTGAGATCATACAATATTTGTCCTTTTGTGTCTGGCTTATTTCACTCAGTATAACATCTTCCAGTTCACCCATGTTGTCACATGTAACAGGACTTCATTTCTTTTAAGACTGAATAATATTCAATTGTATGTATATACCACATTTTATTTATCTGTTCATTGGTTGATGGCCACTTGGTTTGTTCTCTTCAAATGCAAAAATATATTCATTCCATCACAATATCACAGAAGCCTAAATCATCTCAGTAACAATAGATAAGTCTTATAGATAAGTCTTAACAAAATCAGTTACAGGTGAGGTTTGTTCTAAGTCAAAATTCTCCTCTGGCTGTGAAACTAAAACAAGTTATCTGCTTCCAACATACAAAGGAGGAACAGTCATAGGATAAACATTTCCATTGCCATAGGGAGAAACTGAAAGGAAAACAGGAGTCATGAAACTGGAACAGTTCCTAAAACCTGAAGGGCACACACTTTACTAGATTTCAAAATCTAAGAGTCATTTATAGTATGATATTTTATCCTTGGGGCTTGAGAGAGTAGGAGTCCCTACCTTTCCAAGGGCCTTTACAGCAGCCCTGTTCTCTCTAAATGTTGGGGTGGTTTTTCCAATATATCCACGCATTGAGAAGACACCTTTTTCTCAGCTGCATGAAAGTGGGGGATGGGTGCTGGTAGCCACTGTGCAGAGAGAGCAACTTACTATTCTTTACTGTGGTTTATCAGCTACTTCCTCCTGCTCTTCTTTGGATGCTGTATAGTTCTCTGGTCTCCAGAGTTTCAAAATAATTGTTTCAGTCAGTTGCTGCCTGTTTAAATAGTTATTTTGGTAGAAAGACCAAGTCCTGGACCTCCCTACCCTGCCATCTTCCCCAGAAGTCTCCTTGTGAGTAGGATCTTTTGATGAGGCTACTTCAGTTAAGGTGTGACCCACCTCATTTAGAGTGGGACTTAATCTTGTTACTGGAAGTCTTTATAAAAAGAATGAATACTGAGAGAAAAACAGCCATGGAAGCAAGATGCTGAAATCATGGCAACCCTGAAGAGTAGAGAGAGACCAGCAGATGCGGCCCTGTAACTTGCCATGTGACAGAGGAATGAGGATCACCGGCTGGTCTTCAGGAAGAAAGCATTGCCCTGATGACGCCTTGATTTCGACATATTCTCAGCCTCAAACTGTAAGCTAATAATTTCCCATTGTTTAAGCCAACCTATTTCATGGTATCTGCTTTCAGCAGCCTAGGAAACTAAAACAAGCCTCCATCTACAAAATGCTTATCCTCCAGCTCATCTTGAGGCTGTTTCCACCCCATTGTGATTTTGGAAATGCATTTCTTTCTGATTCAGGGGCCAAAAAGGCACTCCTCAAACCCCTTTTCCCATCCTGTCCCAATAATTCTGCTTTTCATGGGCTGGAGGCTGCTTATCAAATAAGTTCGAAGGCCATGTGTCTTCAGGCTTGGCCTGAGGCCCCATCTCCAGAAATAAATATTTATCTTCTGTGTGCAGTTGGTGATAAGCCTGCACACTTCAGGAAATGCAGAAAATGCTGTTTCCTATCCCTCTTTTCTAAGAAAACATGCTAAACTCAAATGCGCTCCAAGGTATTAAAATATAAATAATTATATTCTAAGGTATGTGAATTGTCCTAGTCATTCAGTAATGATTTTGGAAAAACATAAAGGGCTAATGTATCCATTTTAGTAAACAACATTTCTTTTCTAAAGCTCTCCATCATGACATTTATTTATTTATAAAGGCCTTTGGCTAGCAAACTGGAATGGGATGTGATTGACCTATTCATTTCTGCTCTCTTTAGCACTGAAGGCAATGACTACAGTTGAATCATTTGTGTCACAATCTAAACTAGTAGTTACGGTCACCAAGACAAATGGGTTAGCAGTGCCTTGGGCCTTTATTTTGTAGACAGAGTCATCATCTCTCTCTGGTTCCCTTCAGAATCTGAGAGGAAAAATACTTCAGCTGCAATTAATTTTCTTTGTAACACAAACTGAAATATTGACACTCTGACTGAAAACCTCTTTGGGTCATGACATTTTGGTTGCTAGTTGTAGCCTTTTCCACTTAGATATCCGTGTCTCTAATTCCTGTCCTACGAGCATGGGTCCTTATTACAGGGTTGCTAGATTGTAGCCCAGTGTAACCAACACTTCATGAAGCCAAGTTTCCAAGTTTCTTGTTATTCACTTAGCATCATTTCTTTTTCTTCTGTATGTGGAGTCTTGTTAATGTTAAATAAAGAGATCCTTTGCAAGTAAAAATAAAATCAGGAAGCAAGGAAAACAAGACCCTAATTTGGGGAGAAGCAGGGCTTTAAGTGTTAGGCTAGGGATAAGAAGGGAATGAGTCAGGAGAATGGAAGATAGAGAAACTTTATAACACCAGTTATAAGCAGTAAATTTTAGAATTGTTATTGCCTAAGGCAATGTCAACATATAAATTACTGTAAACAAAACGTAATAGTCTATTATCCATGTTCAAGACTCCCTGGATGTTTTCTGTCCTAGTTGGTTGCTTTTTGCAGAATTTAAATTCTGAAGGTCTTAAAAAATATATACAGGTTTGTTTGTTTGTTGCAGGCAGAGAGGTTGTTGCCAATGAGGAAAACACTGACATTTTATGATTCATGACATGAGTCAAAACTTAATGTGAAGTTAGGGTGGTCACTGACTGTTCACCCCCGAAGATCAAGAAAGAGATTAAATGAGAGGAAGAGGTAGAAACAGACAAGATAGGATTTAACAAAGGACTACAAATACTGAAGCTTTATAAAACTATATATAACTATATGTATGTGTGTGTATATATATATATATATATATATATTTAGATGCTAGAGTATTAGAATAGCTAAGAGGAAATAACTGAAATGTTGGAGCTATAACCTATAACATTCTTTGAAATTTGCTCTAGAGCTATTCATTGAACTGTTTTGAAAGTTTTCACCTTTCTGTAACTGAAACTATGGAACTGTAACCCATAACAATTTTTGAAATTACCTATATAACTGCTTGTTAAGGGGTACATCGAAAGTTAACACCTTTTGGTATATATGTTGTATTATACAATAATGGAAATAGCTGAAATTGTGGAACTGTAACCCATAACATTCCTTGAAATTTGTTCTCTAACTACCTGTTAAATCATACTTTGAAAGTTATCACTGTTATGTATATGTTAAAGTTCACAATAAAAAAATGCATTAAAAAAAAACTAAATGTGAGCAAGTGCAGGATATGTGCAATGACAATGGTTAGACAGATCCATCTCTTGAGAAGGAGAACAGAAACTGAAAAATCATTCTGGTGGATAATGTTCAAATGGCAAAGGAGACATTTTATGATGCTGACGCTGATGCTGATATGAAGAACTATTTACTGACTTTATGAGAAAGGTAGCAACTTACTCAGCTTGTTCTTTGCAGATAATGAATGGTTAGAAAATACTGTTAAAGAGCTTTTTCTTTTGAGAACTAAGAATCCTATGAGTGGACCAATTTTAGCTATTTTGAAAATACAAAAGGATAAATCTTTTGCTTTTATCATGTGCACACTTCTGTTACTAGTATTCTTGTGTTTTAGTTTCCTAGGCTGCTGAAAGCAGCTACCATGAAATGGTTTCAACTAAAATAATGGGAATTTATTAGCTTACATGCTTACAGTTTTAAGGCCATGAAAATGTCCAAATCAAGACATCATCAAGGCAATGCTTTCTTCCTGAAGTCTGGCTGCCAGCAATCCTTGGCTCCTCTGTCATATGGCAAGGAAAATGGCAGCATCTGCTGGTCTCTCCCTTCTCTTCCAGGTTTTGTTGATTTCAGTTTCTTGTTTCTGTGGCTTTGTCTCTTTCTGTATTCATCCCATTTATAAAGTAGTCCAGAAAGAGGATTAAGACCCAAACTGGGTCATGCCTTAACTGAAATAACCTCTTCAAAAGGTCTTACAATAAGTTTACACCCACAGGATAGATTAGCTTTAAGAACATGATTTCTGGGGTACATACAGTTCCAAACCACCAGACCATGTAAACAGATTTTTCTTATTTAGAAATTAGATTATTAAAAAAAGTACATAAATTGGTTGTTTGGAATGTTAAACATATTTTTGTTTAAACAAGGATTCATTTAGAGCCTACTATGTGCCAAATACTTTCTCCATCGAAACGATAGCATGAATGTTTTTTGGGTTCCAGAGCCAGCACACAGAAGCCTTTTTCCCCTAATATGTAATTAAACTGTACCACAAATTATGCAATTCACGTCTTTGAGTCCTGGGAATAGCAGGCCAAGAGATATGAAGGGGGTGGCGGGAGAAAGAATAGACCTTTCTCTCCCTGTTGTAGGAAATTACTAGTCCTAGGACCAATGCTTACTAAATACATATTAATTTCATGTTATTTTGTGCCAGGCATTACTCTAGGTGCTTTACATAAATCATCTAAATAGAGCAAGCCTGTGTTTTAATTTATGTTGTCACCTTCTCACCTCCCTTCTGTACCCCTTCTCATCTTTTTGAGTCCCTCTCTCCACGTTGCCAGGGCACACACTGTTACCTTGTGCTTTCAGCTCTGGCTGTTCTGGCTTGTCCTGCCCTCCCACGTGCTCCATGCTCCTGAGCTCCATATTTGCCAACCTGTCTACCCATTAGAACTCCCATTACCTTGGTGCGGCAGATCTCAGGTGCTCAGAAGAAAATGCTTTAATTTTCAAAGAGGACACCTCACAAATCAAATGCATCTCTGGGGTATTCCAGGCAGGTGGATCTGGCAGTGAAGAACAGCAGTGAGGAGCTCCAGGTTCCTGGGGGGAAGGGTTGGCCCTTCACTGAGACTGTCCTTGGAAGACAAACCTCAGAGCTGTTTCTGTTTTTATAGCATCTTCTCTTTCTCCACTTCTGAAAATAAGAAAAGCTCAAGAAGAAAGTACCAGAAGAGATAAATTAGCACATTCATCTGCACTTAATTCTAAAGAAGATACCAAGGCAGGGGCAGCTAAGGCAAAGGAGTGGAGAGCCTTCTTTGTGTCCAGGTTTCCTTTCAATATAGTTAATGTGCAGACACCTGTATCTGCAGTTCACTGGCTAATCATTGTGAAAGTTAATTCCCATTTACTCTTTTTCTTTTTCTAAATAGAAAAGAAAGTCTTAAGATTAATTTCTAGAAATTCTTAGCCCATGCTGGTATTTTGTATCTCAGTTCTTAGTGATGATGGTGAACTAAAGCCTACAAAGGCAGGAGATGCCCATTTTCTAAGCATACCTTTTACATAAGAATGAATGATTTCCCAAAAGCATGATCTTTGCTTGCCAGTCTTAGCATCTAAAACAAAAAACTAAGACCTTATTATTCTTTGTCTTCTCCAAATTAATTTGCAGATGCCAAAAGCAATGACATCATTTCAACTCAATTTCCATTTTTATTATTGTGAAATTGCTTTATGTACTTTCCAGAGGAATGTTAAAAATTGGAGTTCTACTGAAAGAAAAATTAATTCAGGAATATGCAGGAATAATTATTATGTCATTCCTGATAAATAAAAAAGATGTCCATGCCTCTTATTTATTTTTATATTTTTCTAATGAATTGATTTTTAAATTATACAAAATGAAATGTGAGCACAAAAATAGAATTGCTGACTAATGATCAGAAAGTTGGCTTTTTGAGGTTCTAGCTCTTGATTAGTCCATTAAGGCAGGCTCATTACCTGGTCAGTTTTTCTGTTATGCCAACATTCATTAACCTTTTATGGCTCATTTCACTTATTGCTAATTGCTTGTTTTGTTGTTTACATAATGTCCTCCCCCAGCCCCCAACTGACTGTGGACTGCCTGATGGCAGGCACTTCCTGTCATCCAGTATTAGTTAGCATAGCCCCTGGCTATGTATTTCGGCCTCCTAAATACTACAATTGTATGTTGAGTGAATGAATGATGACACTAGGCACCTGAGATAAATTCTTTGTGATAGCAGAGTACAGTTTCATGGCAGTTAAAGCCCAAGGGAAACATATTGGATTATATGACTTTCGTTCTAACTGAAAACAATCATGCAGGTGAAAAGATAATTTTCCTTGAACTGTTTTCAAAGACGCCAAGTGACCAAAATGACCATATTTATGGTTTTGCAGAACAACCAAATGCTATTCAGATAAATTATTCTATGAACTCTCTGTAAAAGTTTACCTCACTTTTAATATATTTAATTAATGGGAATGCTTTTGTAGATAACAGATACTGATATCAGTTGAAGAAGACATTATATGGTTTGGTGTTTAGGAGATTAGATTCTGGAGTAAGAAAGATCTGGGTTTGCATCTGAGCTGTACCATTTTCAAGCCGTGTGATCTTGGGCAATTTACTCACTCTCTCTGACTTTGGTTTCCATATCTGTAAAATGTGACACTTAATTCCTAATCATAAATCTGCTGTTTCAATTAAATCAGATAATTTATATTATCCTCCTGACAAAGAGTAAATGATCAACAAAAAAGTAGCAAATACTATTAGCTAACAATATTGAAATAAATCTAGGGGAAGCTAAAAGAGTCAATAGTAACCATAATGACAAAGCAGTTTCTCCCTATCTCAGGGGCTTATGTAAGCACTATGCAAGTGACATGGCTCAATCAATTCTTGACTGAATTTGTTTAGTAATATGGGAAATGAAGAAATTTTATGTTGTTGATTAAAAGGAGAGCCTTTAGCCAGTGAGTAGGGAGAAAATTTGTTCCCCTACTGGGAAAGATAAAGAGCCCAAGTCATGTTCTCAGCTAGACAGAATTTCAACTCAATTGATCAGAAGTCAGATAGCAAGAGTGCCTGTGGATATAATCAAACTATTCAAGCAAAAATTTAAATTAGTACTTGATTGAGGATCCCAAGTTCTGTGCCACATTTTAAGAAAGAGCAGCAGAGACCTATGACATCGGATGGATGGCGAGATGAGTTAGGTACAAAATGCACCACCAAAGCTGGCGAATGTATTGAAGTGCCCACTAGCTCAGCTAAAAGGCTCTGTTAAGGTGTTGAGAATTTCCCACCAAGGACAATTCTTTGAGTTTGGGTGTAATGGACACTTGACAGCTACTAACCAACAGGTTTGATGGTTTCTAGGGTTGTTCTTTGCTATGGGATACCAGAATCACATCAGCAATGCAGGAAAGCATTTATTCGAATTCCCTAATGACCATTAAAATGAAATAGTCAATGATATAGTTCTTACTCTTAGCTATAGTCTCAATGACATGGAATAAAACATTATAATGGTCACAAAATAATCAATATTTCTAAAGCTCACGTACTGATTATGTAAGAAAGAAGACATAGTTCAAAACATGAATTGATCTACAATATAGAGGTGAGAATAAATCATACCTTGATTCCATCTGGGCTATACCTATATGGTTAATTAGACTAAATAGGCAAGCAATTTTATTTCCTAACGTACATTCAGGATAGGAAATAAAAAATTCTAATGCCCACAGATGTTTTCCCGCAATTTGATTTTTAGATGTGAGTAATTGATTAGATTAATTAATTAGATTAATTAGATTAATTGATTGATCAATTAGCTAGGCTGTCTAATTTGATAGCCAATAGTCACAGGTAGCTATCTATATCAAAATCAAAATTAAATTAAATTAAATTAAAATTTCAGTTTCTTGGTTACATAGGCATAATTCAAGTGCCCATGAGTCACATGTAGCTAGTAGCTATCATACTGGGCAGGGCAGATACAGAACATTTCCATCATCACAGAAATTTCTATTGAACAGCATTGTTCTACAGTGAGTGAAATTACTAGCTGTCAATTTGGGAAGATTCCTGGAAACTTACAAAATATCAAGATCATTCTAAGGTTGTAGAGTTGAAAAAAGTAATTTGTCCTACTATCAATGGAAATTTATACTTTTATAATTCTTCTTAAAAATGTCATGCCATGAATAATTCTGTCCCTGCAGATGGGAATAGTCTCTCATTCCAAAAATAATGCTGTTAAGCACTCTACAGGTTTTTCCTTAAATCTTTGCAATAGTTCCATGGGAGGGGTATTATTTTTTCAGAATGCAGATGAGGAAATCAAGACCCAGAGTGATGAAACTACTTGTCCCAAATCACCTAGCTGGTAAGGGGACTGTGTTAGCTTTCTAGGCTGCTGTAGAAAAGTACTACAAAGTACGTGGCTTAAAACAGCAGAAATTTTTTCTCTCACAGTTCTGGAGGCTGAAAGTGTGAAATTAAGGTAGTGTTGGGAGAGTCATACTCCCTTTCAAGTTTCTGGGGAAGTGTGCTTACTTCCTTGCCTCTTCCTAACTTCTGGTGGCCCTAGGCTTTCCTTGATTTGTGGTAGCATAACCTCAATCTCCGTCCGCATCTTCACGTAGCTGTCTTCTCTCTGTGTATCTCTGTCTTCAATGGCGTTCTCCTTTTGGTGTCTGTGTGTCTATGTCGTTATCTGCAGTTCCCTTTTTTCATAAAGACACCAGTTGTATTGGATCAGAACCCACACTAATCCAGTATGACCTCATCTTAACTAATTATAGCTACAGAGACCCTGTTGGGTATTGAATCACATCCCCAACAAAAGGCATGTTCAGGTCCCAACTCCTGGTCCCGTGGGTGTGAACTCCTAGGACATTTGAGGCGTTACTAGTTAAGGTGTGCCCCAACTGAATGAGAGTGGGCCTTAAACCAATATGGCTGAAGCCCTTATGAGCAAAGGAAATTGGACACAGAAAAGAATCCACAGGGGAGCAGCCAGAAGCTGGAAGTCAACAGAACCCAGAAGATAAAGGAGAAGATGCCCCCGTGCGTATTTCCACGTGACAGAAAGGCCAAGGAACCCCAAGATTGTCAGCCAGCAAGAGATACCAACTCAGGGAGGAAGCGAGCCTTCTAGCCTCTGAAACCAAGAGCCCATGCATTCCTGTTGTTTAAGCCAATCCATTGTATGGTATTTGTTTTAGCAGCTAGAAAACTAAAACAGATGTGACCTATTTCCAAATCAGTCACATTCACAGGTACCAGGGATTAAGACTTGAACATGTATTTTTGGAGGATACAATTCAACCCACAACAGGGATCATGGGAATTTAAATCCTCGTTGGTCTAATTGTAAAGCCCTGTGCACTGCTCACTACACTATCAGGCTCTCCATTGAAGATAGTGCTACCTAAATATGAGTCACTTTAAATATCTTGAGCCAGACCCTCACACTTAGTAGCTGTGTGACTTTGGGCAAACTATTTAACCTCTTTGTGCCTCAGTTTCCTTATCTGTAAAATAGAAATAATAATAATAGTAGATACCTTTAAGGGTTTTTGTGAAAATGAGATGAGTCATCTGTGAAACATTAGGAACAGTGCCTGGCATATGGTAAGAGCTAAATAAATGTTTGCTAATATTATCTAAGTTAGTGTTTTAAAAAGAGATTGAGAAAATTTCTCTTGGTAGTTTTAATTGGTAATTTTCTATAACCTGATCTCATTTCTTTCTCATGCAACCATTTGGAAAAGGGTGGTGCAGGACAGCAGAACAGCTTTGCTCAATGGGGTCATTCAGAATCCAGGGTTCTTCATATTGTGATGCTCCATCACCCCTGGGCGTGTCCTTATCTCTATGGTTGAGGCCAGTAGTCCCCAAGCCAGGTTCTATAGCAGGAAAGGGAATGTTGACATGGAAGAGACATGTCTAATGTCTTAAAACCCAAACCTGGAAGTAGCACACATAATTTTTGCTCACTTTCCATTGGCAAGAAGTTAGTAACAGAATCTCACCTCATTGTGAGGTAGACTGGGGAACAAAGTCTAAGTGGCGGAAGAAGAGGAGAATGAATTTTGCTGGGCAAGTAATAGTTTCCACCAAGGGATACTGTCCTCCTTCCCAGGCTGACTGGGCTGTGGTGTGGGGATCATTCTTTCAAATTCACCGTCATAATCTTATTTAATTATTGTAATGAGGGTAGATATCATTACTTGCATTTTGCTGATGAGTAAAATGAGGCAATATATAATTTGCATAGAACATTCTTTTTTATAGCCCATTCTTCTGTCTATGTTTATTTGGAATATATGCTCAACCAGATCTTAAAATTGTATCCTCTAACATTATACAGGTAAGAATCTAAATATGGCAATTGCTCAATAAAACTTTGTGAAGAGAATGACTGAATTAATGATGTACATGTATTTATGTGCTTATGCTAGCAAGCAGACTTCTTGGTAATTTAGGTAATTACCAAATAATCTAGGTAAATTATTCCAATAAGAACTAATGCTTTAAAATTCAGACACTCAAGGCACCTATTAAGGGGTATCAAAGATGGCTTCTACAATGCTGAGTCATGGAACCATTTTTTATTCTTGCAATCAATTCAGTATTTTTTTAAGGTAAATCAGTCAAGGAAGCTAATTGTTTAATGGCTCAGTCAATTGGGCTAACTTGAATTGTTCAGTCAAATAGTTTATAGACATAGAAGCCACTGCAGGCAGGGTAGATCTCATATTAGAACAAGTAAAAGGGAAGAAAACTAATGCTTACAAAGATAGGTCTTTTATATGCTCTTCACAAAACACTATTAGATAAATAGTCTATAATTGTTTGTATTTTCAGACAAGATTTAGAAAGATTAAATTATTTGTCCAGTTTACTCAAATAATCAGAGAACGCTACTGGGATTTGAATCTACCTCTGGTGGCCTCCAAATTATCTGCTTTTTAAATTTAAACATTCAGAAAAACATTCTGATTTCTCTTATTTGTCTAAGGTTGTTGAATTAACATTTTCATCCCAATGAAGAACTGTAGCTTTCACTATAGTCTGATGCTATTTCAAAGTGCTTTTGTAAAACATACTCTAGATGGTAGAAAGGCAGGATTTGTAATCTGTTTTTTCAGATGAGGAAACCAAGATGTAAAGAATTTAGTGACTTGACCATGGCCAAGCAATCAATTGGTAACATTGTTGCAGCCATGTTCTAGGTCTCCTGAAACTCAGCATGGTGACTTTTTTCACTATTTCATTATTGCCTCTTCCCTAACCACCCATCCAATAAATTTAATCAGGATTTAACTGCAGATCACTCGGGCAAGCCTCCCTGGGTAATGCAAAGGTCATTCTTCAGAAGTGATTAAGACCCGGGTGTGAGTTCAGGTTTACTCATGTACATGCTATGAAAATGTGGGGTCGGGGGGGTTGGGGGTGGTGTGTAGATAATAGAAACTGCTATGTGGAGATGAGCCTGACAGGAGAACAACAGGGAGTTTTACAGAGGAACCCTCTATTTTCCTGGCCTCAGGCTTCCCTCTGCAAGGACTTCCACCACAAAAACCTGCTTTACTCTCTCTCTCTCAATTGTTTATCCCTATGCGAGAGTGATGTATCTAACTGGGGAGTTTGGGAAAAAGAACTGGGTTAAAGCATAGGCAAAGAACGGACTAAGCACAGTACTTTCTGGTTTCCCTTTTTTCCAGAACTTGTCTGTCCAGGTCTGTGTCCCTCTACTGCCAGCCTGTGTTCATCCAGCTATGGGAAGGTTTAGCCTGTCTCAAGGCAAGGATGAAGTGGTAGCAAATCCATGGATTGAAGACATTCACTCGTGTTCTCCAGCTTGCCTTGTCTGCAAGAAAGGCAACATTTTGATCTCCATTTACCTGACTCCTGCATCACTCTTTCAATTGGTTCCAAACTCAGGCAGGAAACGTGTTTTATTTACTGGCTCCTTGAAACCCAACAAGTAGATAGGTTTGGCACATTGAAGGCATTCAGTAAATGTGAGCTATTGTTATGGCTGTTGTTGACTTGCCTTTTCTTTAATTTATTTATACATTTAATCTCTAGTTCCCTAAATTGCTCAAATTTACTAAGTGCTAAAACTAATGGCAAACCTAGTTTTATTGTTATGGGTTTCTTTTAGCTTCAAGAGGTAACCTTTTGTAATATGAGTCACGATTTAATCCTGCAGTGATAGAATGTTGAGAAATGAAAAATGTTGAAAGTTTAATAATGGCAAAAGCACATACCCACATTCTGCCTCTTATTTTTAAAATTATTTTTTAATTTTTTTTTACCTTAACCCTGTAATCCCTCCCCACCTCTTGATAAGACCCCTCTTGGTCAATAAATTGATTCCCTTTGCCCCTGTACTCCACTCCTATTCTGTCTACCCTCCTTAGAATGTGTTTAATGCATACCTGTTTGTATTTAATTAGCACAAATGCTCTTCTCATTCCATCACATAAGGGGGTACTTGATATCAGTCTGACTCATAACTGATGACACTAACCTTGATCACTCAATCAAGCTAGTGACTGCTAGGTTTCTCCACCTTAAAGTCACTTTTTTCCCTTTCCATATTCTGTTCTTTGAAAGTGAGTCATTAAATCCAGTCCAGAACAAGCGGAGGGGAATTAATCTCCATTTCCCAAAGAGGGGAGTATCTACCTACATTATTTGGAATTCCTCTATAAGGAAGATTTGTCCCATCTCCATTTATTTATGTATTCAATAATTTTTATATCATTGTTGGCTTATGGATATTTATTTTATTTTATTTTTTTGGTTATAATCCAGTACTGTCATTATTTTTTTGCTCAACTTGTTCCAGCTTTGGCCATTGGGAGTGCTGCCAGCTTGGCTTCTGTGTCCTTTTGACAAGACCCCATCATTGCCTTTTCTCTCCCTTCCTTCCTTCCTCCCTCCCTCCTTCCCTCTCTCCCTCCCTCCTCTCTCCCTCTCTCCCTTCCTTCCTTCCTTCCTTCCTTCCTTCCTTCCTGCCTTCCTGCCTTCCTTCCTTCCTTCCTTCCTCCCTCCCTCCTTCCCTCTCTCCCTCCCTCCTTCTCTCCCTCTCTCCCTTCCTTCCTTCCTTCCTTCCTGCCTGCCTTCCTTCCTTCCTCCCTTCCTTCTTTTTATTGTTTTACAAACTTCCTTTTTGGCACAACAAGATACTCCAGAATCATTTTGGATTTTCTCTGCCCCAGCCCTAGAATCAGTTCAGCCATTTATTCTTTTATTGGAAAATGATATTTAGAAACTGAGGTCTATATACTGCACTTGATTGTTGCTAGTGGGGTGTCAGTGTTTCTAGGCCCTCTCAGTGTATAAACTAAGAAATACATGTATTTATACTGCAATTACACACATCTATCTATCTATCTACCTACCTACCTACCTATCCACCTCTATAATCTGTAATCACCATGATTCATACTGATATGAAGCCAGCACCACAGGGTTAATTTTAGCTTTCCACCCTTGTTTATCTGTAACTTTTTCTCTGACAGTGATAAACCTGGCTCCCCTTATTTACAATTTATCTACTTATTCATTCAATTTCAGTATACACATAAATTAGTTTCAGAATTGCAAATGGTTACTCCTGTAAGAAACAAATTTACCAACTAGAGTACCATTTTAATGTTCAGCTCTTTTTGCCTCTAGCCTTAGAGTACCCAGTCGAAACAGTTTTCCTAAGTCAGCTCCTTTCTTCTCTACCCCTTTGATAAGGTTATATTATTTAATGGTAGTATAGTTGGATTCATTTGTCACTGCATTTGTCATCTGCATTCAATCCTGGGATCCCTAACATCTTGGTTGACTTCTTAAAAATCTGTATGCAACAAATGGATGTTGCCATATATACAGAATCATGTATTGATTAAACTAAAATTTTCCCTCTGTAACCCCTTTGGAGTCAGCTCTTTCCCCCTCCCCCAACCCATAGCAATCATGCATCTGTTTTCATCTCTATACTGTTGACCTTTTCATATTTGTCTGGCTGCTTTCATCTAGCAAAATGCATTTAAAATTTATCCCTGTTGTTGAGATGAATCAATTGCTATTTTTTTAATTCAATTTTATTGAGATATATTCACATACCATACAGTCATACAAAGTGTACATTCAATTATTCACAGTACCATTATATAGTTGTGCATTCATCACCAAAATTAATTTTTGAACATTTTCATTACCACACACACACAAATAATAAGAATAAAAATTGAAGTGAAAAAGAACAATTAAAGTAAAAAAGAACACTGGGTGCCTTTTCTCTTTTTGCCCTCATTTTTCTACTCATCCATCCATACACTGGACAAAGGGGAGTGTGATCCATATGGCTTTCCCAATTACATTGTCACCCATCATAAGCTATATTTTTATACAATAGTCTTCAAGATTCATGGGTTCTGGGTTATAGTTTGATAGTTTCAGGTATTTACTGCTAGTTACTCCAATTCATTAGAACCTAAAAAGGGTTGTCTATACTGTGCATAGGAGTGCCCACCAGAGTGACCTCTCGGCTCCTTTTGGAATCTCTCTGCCACTGATTGCTCATTCTTTTTTATTTCTGTGTGGTATTCCATTGAATGGATGCACCTCTGTATATCCATTCACCTGTTGGAAGATACCTCGGTTGTTTCCAGTTTTGGGTGATAAGGAATAAAGCTGCTATAACCATTCACATGCAGAGTTTTTTGTGAGCACAAGCTCTGATTCACTGGGTAAATACCTAGGAGTGAGATTTCTGGGTCATGTTGTAATTGTGTGTTTACTTTATAAGAAACTGCCAAACTGTCTTTCAAATTTATTGTACTATTTTGCATTCCCATTAACAATGAATGAGATTTCCTGTTGTTCTACATCCTTACCAGCATTTGGTACTGGCAAATTTTTGTTTTTTGTTTTTAGTTTTTTTTAATTTCAGCAATTCTAATACTCCTATAATGGTATGTCAATGTGCTTTTATTTTCAAGCATTGCATTTCTTAAAGTATAATAAATTTTAGTATATTTTAATTAGAGAATTTGTAGGTTTGTAGAGAAATCATGTAAAAAATACAGTGTTCCCATACACCCCCCCTATTGTTATCTCTTTGGTTTAGGGTGGTACCTTTGTTACAGCTGATGAAAGCATGTTAAAAATATGTTACAGTGTATTTTTTTCCCCATATACTACCTTATTACTAATACCTTGCATTACTGTAGTACATTTGTTATAATTGATGAAAGAATTTTTTTATAATTGTACTATTAACTATGGTCTGTCATTAAAATAAGACTCAATATGTTGTACAATCATGTTTTATCTTTTAATTTTTACTCTAGTAACATATATACAACTTAAAATCTCACCTTTTAACCACATTCACATAAATAATTCTATACTGTTAATTATGCTTGCAATGTTGTGTTACCATCACCAACATCCATTTCCAAAACCTTACAATCAACCTAAATAAAAATTATTTACAAATTAAGCATTAACTCCATATTCCCTAACCCCAACTCATCCCCTGGTAACCTATGTTCCAGATTCTAACTCTACAAGTGTACTTATTCTAATTGTTTAATATCAGTGAAATCATACAGTACTTGTCCTTTTGTTTCTGACTTCTTTACTCAGCATAATGTCTTCAGAATTCATACATGTAGTTTCATGTATCAGGATTTCATTCCTTTTTATGGATAAATAATACTCCATTGTATGTATATACCACAATTTGTTTACCCATTCATCCATTGATGGACACTTGGGTTGTTTCGTCTTTTAGCAATTGTGAATAATGCTGCTATGAGCATTGGTGTACAAATATCTGTTTGAGTCCCTGATTTGAATTCTTCTGGATATATACTTTGTAGAGATCATACCTAGATTGCCAGATCATATGGTAGTTATATACTTAGCTTTCTGTGGAACTGCCAAACTGTCTTCTACCATAGATGCACCATTTTACATTCCTAACAGCCCTGAATGCATATTTCTATTTCTCCACATCCTCTCCAATACTTGTAATTTTCTGGTTTTTTTTAATAGTAGCCATTCCAGTGGGTGTGAAGTGGTATCTCACTGTGGTTTTTTTTGTTGTTGTTGTTGTTGAATTTTATTTTGAAATAAATTCAAACTTACGGGAACAGTTGCAAAAACAATACAGACCCCATACACAGAACTCCAGCATACCCCAATCCCCCTCCACCGATACTCCAGATCCACCAACTTTAACATCCTGTCACTCTACCATTTCTTTCTTTCCCTCTTTCCCTCCCTCCCTATCTATCATCCATCATCTATTGCTCTGTCTTCTGATCATGTAAGAGCAAGCTGCACACATTCTTGAACAAACAATATAATTCACATATACATTCCCCATGAACAAGAACATTCATTTATGCAGTCATGTCAAGGGCAGCTAAGAAGTTCAAGAAATTCAACATTGATACAAAGCTTACATTCTATATTTCATTTTTTTCTTATGTCCCAACTGTGTCCCTTTGAGCCTCCTCTCCTCAGTCCTCAGCTCCCATCCAGGATCATCCTTGGCATTTAATTGTCATTATCTATTTAGACTGTCTTTTTTTTTTTCAATTGTGGAAACATATATACAGCATAAATCTTCCCATTCCAACCCCTCCCAAGCATTCCATTAGTGGGATTAATCACATTCACAATGTTGCAATGCCATCACCTTCCCACCATCCATTACTAGAAATTTCCCCTCATCCCAAACAGAAACCCTACACTCATTTCTTATTAACTCCCCCTTGCCCCTTCCCCCACTTCTTGTAAGCCATACTCTACTTTTCATCTCTATGATCATATTCTCTGATACTTTCTTTGTGTTTACTGTGGGGCTTAAATTTAACATCTTAAATCTACAACAATCTTGTTTTCTTTGATACCAACTTAACTTCAATAGGACACATAAACTATGTTCCTATACTCCTCCATTCCCCACCATTATGTAGTTCTTGTCAAAAATTGCATATTTTATATTGAGTCCAAAACCACTGATTTCTCGTTACACTTCATGTCTTTTAGATCCTGTAGGAAGTAAATAGTGGAGTTACAAATCAAAAATACAGTAGTGTTGGTATTTATATTTACCATGTGATCTTTACTGGAAATCCTTATTTCTTCATGTGCTTTCAGTCAATTGTTTAGTGTCCTTTCCTTTCAGCCTACACAATTCCCTTTAGCATTTCTTATAGGACTTATCTAGTGGTGTTGACGTCTCTCAGCTTTTGATTATCCGGGAATGTTTTCATCTCCCCCTCATTTTTAACCTCCAGATGTTTGTGAATTTTCTAAGTCTCTGATGGTTATTGACTTCTATTTGTATTCCATTGTGATCAGAGAATGTGCTTTGAATAAATTCAATTTTTTTTTTAATTCATTGAGGCTTGTTTTATGTCCCAGCATATGGTCTATTCTGGAAAAAGTTCCGTGATCACTAGAGAAGAATGTGTATCCTGGTGATTTGGGATGTAATGTTCTATATATGTCTGTTAAATTTCTCTCTATCTCTCTCTCTTTTCTTTGTTTCTCTGTCGATAGGGCTTCCTTTAGTATCTGAAGTAGGGCAGGTCTTTTATAGCAAAATCTCTCAGCATTTGTTTGTCTGTGAAAAATTTAAGCTCTCCCTCAAATTTGAAGGAGAGCTTTGCTGGATAAAGTATTCTTGGTTGGAAATTTTTCTCTCTCAGAATTTTAAATATGTCATGCCACTGCCTTCTTGCTTCCATGGTGGCTGCTGAGTAGTCACTACTTAGTCTTATGTTGTTTCCTTTGTATGTGGTGAATTGCTTTTCTCTTGCTGCTTTCAGAACTTACTCCTTCTCTTCAGTATTTGACAGTCTGATCAGAATATGTCTTGGAGTGTGTTTATTTGGATTTATTCTATTTGGAGTTTGCTGGGCATTTATGCTTTGTGTATTTATACTGTGTAGAAGGTTGGGGAAGTTTTCCCCAACAATTTCTTTGAATACTCTTTCTAGACCTTTACCCTTCTCTTCCCCTTCTGGGACACCAATGAGTCTTAAATTTGGATGTTTTATTTTATCTATCATATCCCTGAGATCCATTTTGATTTTTTAAAATTTTTTTCTCCATTCTTTCTTTTGTTCTTTCATTTTCCATTCCGTGTTTCTCGATGTTGCTGAGTCATTGTTGAGCTTTCTCTAGTCTTGTACTATGAGTATCCAGACTCTTTTTAATTTGGTCAACAGTTTATTTTATGTTCATAAGATCATCTATTTTTTATTTACTCTTGCAATTTCTTCTTTATGCTCTTCTAGGGTCTTCTTCATGTCCTTTATATCCTGTGCCATGCTCTCATTGTTTGTCTTTAGTTCTTTGATTAATTGCTCCAAGTACTGTGTCTCCTCTGATCTTTTGATTTGGATGTTTGGGTTTGGGTTATCCATATTGTCTGATTTTATCACATTCTTTTCAAATTTTTTGTTGTTTTTGGCCTCTTGGCATTTGCTTTACTTGATAGAGTTCTTTTAGGGTATGAAGGAATATGAAACACCAGTCTCTAGTTTGTCAGATCTACAGTTTGGTGGTATACACTTTCTCTAACTAACCAGCAGATGGTGTCTGTGAGTCACCTATTCCCCTCAAGTCCATTCTCCCCAACTTTGTCTTTGTGGTGTGTGGGGATCTGATTCTTGTGGGGTTCAACTGGTGCACCAAGCTTGGGTGTGTTGTTGGTGCTGTCCGCCGTGAATGTGGGGCACGTGTCTGAGCGGTTAGGGAGGCAGGGCAGCTTTAATAATCAAACCTCCCAGGTGTTCCTGGAGATTTAAGGCTGTTCCAAGAGTCTAAATCTTCATTTCAGTCTCATCACAGATTGTTTCTGCCGCTGACCCACAAGTCCTTGGTATTGACGTATAGTCCCTGGGATTTCTGAGTGGGTCCCTCTTCCCAGCCGTACCCTTCTTAGGGCCTCTGCTGAGGGATGGTTGTGCTATGTCACAAGTGCGCTCTGTCCCTCAAGGGAAGTCTGGGCCACCAGGCCATGCAGGGACATTCCCAGACTGCTCTAAGGATGGCTGAATGGGGTGTGTTAATTTCCCCCTTTTCACACAGCTCCGCCTTCCCAGCTCTGGGACAATTAGCTGTGGGTGCACTAAAGGCTGTTGTCCACTCCCGACATTGTGGTGTGTGCTTGTGTTGTTGGAAACACTTTCTGTCACACTGGGTCCCTTGGTGCATCTCTGGACTGTGGTGCTTGCTCCAGGCAGGAGTGTCACCAGCCTGCTGTGAAGATCGCTGCAAGGTGCACGGTTTTTTTCCCCTTTTGGCTAACCTCTATCTTCTTCACTCTGAGACACTTAGCAGTGGGTGTACAGAAGGCTATCTTCCATGCCTACTGAAGTGTTCGCACAGCCCATTCCTGCCATGCTTCACTGTGTGGTTCTCACTGCTATATCTGCAGCTGCTTTTGTTTTTTTTTTTAAAAAGAACTAGTCCAACTCCAAACGACAATCTGTGGTTTTCCCACACCACAGCATGTCTGCCAGACATTCAGCCCGCTCACTCACTCATTTCAGAATGCAGACTCCTGGTTTCACCAAATGCATGGTCCCTGTGGACTAAGCAGATCTTGTCCAGCTGGTGCATCACTGGAACTGGTGTTCTGGGTCACTTTGTGGCTTTTATCTAGTATTTTTCATGGAGGTGTTTTTTTGCCCTGTCTCACCTAGCTGCTGTCTTAGGTTCTCTCCCTCATTGTTGTTTTGATAGGCATTTCCTAATAGCTAGTAATGCTGAGAGTCTTTTTATGTGCTTTTTAGCCATTTGTATATACTCTTTGGAGAAATGTATACTCAAGTATTTTGCCCGTTTTTAATTGGGTTGTTCATCTTTTTATTGGTGAATTGCAGGTTTTCTTTATATATTCTGGATATTAAACCTTATTGGATATGTAGTTCCCAAGTATTTTCTCCCATTCAGTAGGTTGCCTTTTCACTTTCATGGTAAAGTCCTTTGATGCACAAAAGTTTTTAATTCTGATGCAGTCCCATTTATCTATTTTTTTCCTTTTGCTCATGGTTTGAGTGTTAAGTCTAAGTAACTGCCTTCTACCACAAGATCCTGAAGATGTTTCCCTACATTTTCTTCTTGGAATTTTATAGTTATGGTTCTTATATTTAGGTCTTTGATCCATTTTGAGTTAATTCTTGTATAGTGTGTGAGATAGTATCCTCCTTCATTCTTTTGCATAGGGATATCCAGTTCTCCTAGCACCATTTGCTGAAGAGACTAATCTTTCCCAACTGAGTGGACCTGGCATCTTTGTCAAAAACCATTTGGCCATAGATGTGAGGGTCTATTTTTGAACTCTCAATTCAATTCTATTCGTCTATATATCTATTCTTCTAGCAGTACCATGTTGTTTTGACCACTGTAGCTTTGTAATAAGTTTAAAGCCAGTAAGTCTGAGTCCTTCAACTTTGTTCTTTTTCAAAATGATTTTAGCTATTCAAGGCCCCTTACCCTTCCAACTAAATTTGATAATTGGCTTTTCCATTTTGTCAAAGTAGGATGTTGGAATTTTGTTGAATCTATAAATCATGTTGCGTACAATTGACATCTTAACAACATTTAGTCTTCTAATCTATGAACATCAAGTATCCTTCCATTTATTTAGATACTCTGATTTCTTTTAGCAAAGTTTTGTCGTTTTCCACGTATAAGCCCTTTACATCCCTGGCCAAATTTATTCTGAGATATTTGATTCTTTTAGTTGCTATTGTAAATAGAATTTTTTTCTTGATTTTTCCTCAGTTTTGCAAATTATCAGTGTATAGAAATTCTACTGATTTTGTGTGCTGATTTTGTACACTGCCACCTTGTTGAATTTGTTTATTAGCTCCAGTAGCTTTGTTGTATATTTTGGTATTTTCTCTAGATATCATCATGCCATCTGCAAATAGTGAAAGTTTTTCTTATTCCTTTCCAATTTGGATGACTTTTATTTCTTTTTCTTGCCTGACTGCTCTTGCTAGAACTTTCAGCACAATGATGAACAACAGTGATGACAGTGGGCATCCTTATCTTGTTAGAGGGAAAGCTTTCAGTCTTTCACCATTGAGTTTGATGTTTCACCATTTCATATATGCTCTTTATCATGTGGAGAAAGTTTCCGTCTATTCATATTTTTCTAAGTGTTTTTAATCTAGAAAGGATGCTGGATTTTGTCAAATGCCTTTTCTGCATCAATGGAGAAGACCGTTTTTTTTTTTTTTTTCATTTCTTTTTGTTAATGTGGTGTATTCCATCAATTTATTTTCTTATGTTGAGCTATCCTTGCATACCTGGGATAAATCCCACTTGATCAAGGGGTAGAATTCTAATAATGTGTTGTTGGATTCGATTTGCAAGTATTTTGTTGAGGATTTTTGCATCTATGTTCACATGTGAAATTGGTCTGAAAATTTCTTTTCTTATAGTATTTTTATCTGGCTTTGGTATTAGGGTGGTGTTGGCCTCGGTTAGGTAATGTTCCTTCTTATTCAATTTTCTGAAGAGTTTGAACAGGATTGGTATTAATTCTTCTTGGAATGATTGGTACAATTCCCCTGTGAAGCCATGTGGTTCTGTGCTTTCCTTTGTTGGAAGGTTGTTGATGACTGATTAATATCTTTACTTGCAGTTGGTCTGTTAGTTGTTCATGTGTTTCTAGGAATTTGTCCATCTCATCTAGGTTGTCTAGTTTGTTGATGTACAGTTGTTCATTGTATCCTCTTATGATACTTTTTATTTCTAGGAGGTCAGTAATAATGTCCCCCCTCTCATTTCTGACTGTGTTTATTTATGTCTTCTCTTTTTTTCTTTGTCAGTCTAGCTAAGGATTTGTCAATTTCATTGGTCTTTTCAAAGACCCAACTTTTGCTTTTGTGAATGCTCTGTATTGTTTTGCTCTAATCTTTGTTATTTCTTTCCTTCTGCTTACTTTGGTTTTAGTTTGCTCTTCCTTTTCTAGTTCCTCCAGGTGTGCAGTTATGTCTTTGATTTTAGCTCTTTCTTCTTTTTTAATGTAGATGTTTAGGGCTATAAATTTCCCTCTCAGCACTGCCTTCACTGCCTCCCATAAGTTTTGATATGTTGTTGTTCCAGTTTGTCAATGCTGCATTATGCAATATACCAGAAATGGATTGGCTTTTATAAAAGGGGGTTTATTTGGTTACACAGTTACAGTCTTAAGGCCATAAAATATCCAAAGTAACACATCAACAATTGGATACCTTTACTGGAGGATGGCCAATGGCATCCATAAAACTTCTGTTAGCTGGGAAGGCATGTGGCTGGCATCTGCTCTGGAGTTCTAGTTTCAAAATGGCTTTCTCCCAGGATGCTCCTCTCTAGGCTTCAGCTTCTCTCCAAAATGTCACTGTCAGTTGCTCTTGGGGTATTTGCCCTCTCTTAGCTTCTCTGGAGCAAAAGTCTGCTTTCAAAGGCCATATCCAAAATGTCTCTGCAGCTTCTCTCTCAGCTCCTGTGCATTCTTCAAAGTGTCCCTCTTGGCTGTAGCAAGCTTGCTCCTTCTGTCTGAGCTTTTATAGGGCTCCAGTGAACTAAACAAGGCCCACACTGAATAGGCAGGGCCACACCTCCAGGGAAATTATCTAATCAGAGATGTCACCTACAGTTGGGTGGGTTGCATCTACATGGAAACAATCAAAGAATTACAGTCTAATGAACACTAATATGTCTGACCACACAAGATTGCATCAAAGATAATGGTGTTTTGGGGGACATAATACATTCAAACTGGCACAGTTGTGTTCTCATTTTTATTACTCTCAAGACATTTATTGATTTCCCTTGTAATTTCATTTTTGACCCACAGATTGTTTAATAAGAGTGCATCATTTACCTTCCATATATTTGTTGATTTTCCAGTTCTCTGCCTGTTATTGACTTCTAGTTTCATTTCATTATGATCAAAGAGGATGCTTTCCATGATTACAATCTTTCTAAATTTATTGAGACTTTTTTGTGACCTAACATGTGTTCTATCCTGGAGAATGATGCATGTGCACTTGAGAAGAATGTGTATCCTGCTGTTTTGGGGTTCAATGTTCTCTATATATCTGTTAGGTTTAATTCATTTATCATATAATTCAAGTTCTCTGTTTCCTTGCTGATCTTATGTCTAGATGTTCTTAATTGACAAGTGTGATGTATTGAAGTCTCCAACTATTATTGTAAAGATGTCTATTTCTCCCTTTGGTTTTGCCACTGTTTGCCGCACATATTTGGGGCACCATAGTTAGGTGCATAAATATTTTTTTTTTTTTTTTAAATCATCATTTTATTGAGATATATTCACATACCACACAGTCATACAAAACAAATTGTACTTTCGATTGTTTACAGTACCATTACATAGTTGTACATTCATCACCTAAATCAATCCCTGACACCTTCATTAGCACACACACAAAAATAACAAGAATAATAATTAGAGTGAAAAAGAGCAATTGAAGTAAAAAAGAACACTGGGTACCTTTGTCTGTTTGTTTCCTTCCCCTACTTTTCTACACATCCATCCATAAACTAGACAAAGTGGTGTTTGGTCCTTATGGCTTTCCCAATCCCATTGTCACCCCTCATAAGCTACATTTTTATACAACTGTCTTCGAGATTCATGGGTTCTGGGTTGTAGTTTGATAGTTTCAGGTATCCACCACCAGCTACCCCAATTCTTTAGAACCTAAAAAGGGTTGTCTAAAGTGTGCATAAGAGTGCCCACCAGAGTGACCTCTCGGCTCCTTTTGGAATCTCTCTGCCACTGAAGCTTATTTCATTTCCTTTCACATCCCCCTTTTGGTCAAGAAGATGTTCTCCGTCCCACGGTGCCAGGTCTACATTCCTCCCTGGGAGTCATATTCCACGTTGCCAGGGAGATTCACTTCCCTGGGTGTCTGATCCCACGTAGGGGGGAGGGCAGTGATTTCACCTTTCAAGTTGGCTTAGCCAGAGAGAGAGGGCCACATCTGAGCAACAAAGAGGCATTCAGGAGGAGACTCTTAGGCACAAATACAGGGAGGCCTAGCCTCTCCTTTGCAGCAACCGTCTTCCCAAGGGTAAAACTTATGGTAGAGGGCTCAACCCATCAAACCACCAGTCCCCTATGTCTGTGGTCATGTTAGCAACCATGGAGGTGGGGTAGGCGAATACCCCTGCATTCTCCACAGGCTCCTCAAGGGGGCACTACATCTTTTTTTTTTTTTTTTTTCCCCTTGTTTGTCTTTTTTCTTTTTTCTTTTTTTTTTTTTTTAACTTTCCCTTCTTTTTTCAAATCACCTGTATGAAAAAAAAAGTTAAAAAGAAAACAAACATACAATAAAAGAGCATTTCAAAGAGACCATAGCAGGGGAGTAAGAAAAAGACAACTAACCTAAGATAACTGCTTAACTTCCAACATGTTCCTACTTTACCCCAAGAAAGTTACATAATATAGCAACATTTCAGTGAACTTGTTCCTACTACAACCATCAGAAATTAACAGACCATAGTCATTTCTGGGCATCCCCAGAACGTTAAATAGCTTATCTGTTCTTCCTGGATTATTGTTCCCCCTTCCTTAATTGCTCTCTACTGCTAGTTCCCCTACATTCTACATTATAAACCATTTGTTTTACATTTTTCAAAGTTCACATTAGTGGTAGCATATAATATTTCTCTTTTTGTGCCTGGCTTATTTCGCTCAGCATTATGTCTTCAAGGTTCATCCATGTTGTCATATGTTTCACCACATCGTTCCTTCTTACTGCCGCGTAGTATTCCATCGTGTGTATATACCACATTTTATTTATCCACTCATCTGTTGAAGGACATTTGGGTTGTTTCCATCTCTTGGCAATTGTGAATAATGCTGCTATGAACATTGGCGTGCAGATATCTGTTCGTGTCACTGCTTTCCGATCTTCCGGGTATATACCGAGGAGTGCAATCGCTGGATCGAATGGTAGCTCTATATCTAGTTTTCTAAGGAACTGCCAGACTGACTTCCAGAGTGGCTGAACCATTATACAGTCCCACCAACAATGAATAAGAGTTCCAATTTCTCCACATCCCCTCCAGCATTTGTAGTTTCCTGTTTGTTTAATGGCAGCCATTCTAACCGGTGTTAGATGGTATCTCATTGTGGTCTTAATTTGCATCTCTCTAATAGCTAGTGAAGCTGAACATTTTTTCATGTGTTTCTTGGTCATTTGTATTTCCTCTTCAGAGAACTGTCTTTTCATATCTTTTGCCCATTTTATAATTGGGCTGTCTGTACTATTGTCATTGAGTTGTAGGATTTCTTTGTATATGCAAGATATCAGTCTTTTGTCAGATACATGGTTTCCAAAAATTTTTTCCCATTGAGTTGGCTGCCTCTTTACCTTTTTGAGAAATTCCTTTGAGGTGCAGAAACTTCTAAGCTTGAGGAGTTCCCATTTATCTATTTTCTCTTTTGTTGCTTGTGCTTTGGGTGTAAAGTCTAGGAAGTGGCCTCCTAATACAAGGTCTTGAAGATGTTTTCCTACATTATCTTCTAGGAGTTTTATGGTACTTTCTTTTATATTGAGATCTTTGGTCCATTTTGAGTTAATTTTTGTGTAGGGGGTGAGGTAGGGGTCCTCTTTCATTCTTTTGGATATGGATATCCAACTCTCCCAGCCCCATTTGTTGAAAAGACCATTATGGCTCAGTTCGGTGACTTTGGGGGCCTTATCAAAGATCAGTCGGCCATAGATCTGAGGGTCTATCTCTGAATTCTCAATTCGATTCCATTGATCTATATGTCTATCTTTGTGCCAGTACCATGCTGTCTTGGCAACTGTGGCTTTATAATAAGCTTCAAAGTCAGGGAGTGTAAGTCCTCCCACTTCGTTTTTCTTCTTTAGAGTGTCTTTAGCAATTCGAGGCATCTTCCCTTTCCAAATAAATTTGATAACTAGCTTTTCCAAGTCTGCAAAGTAGGTTGTTGGAATTTTGATTGGGATTGCATTGAATCTGTAGATGAGTTTGGGTAGAATTGACATCTTAATGACATTTAGCCTTCCTATCCATGAACATGGAATATTTTTCCATCTTTTAAGGTCCCCTTCTATTTCTTTTAGTAGAGTTATGTAGTTTTCTTTGTATAGGTCTTTTACATCTTTGGTTAAGTTGATTCCTAGGTACTTGATTTTTTTAGTTGCTATTGAAAATGGTATCTTTTTCTTGAGTGTCTCTTCAGTTTGTTCATTTCTAGCATATAGAAACATTACTGACTTATGTGCATTAATCTTGTATCCCGCTACTTTGCTAAATTTGTTTATTAGCTCTAGTAGGTGTATCGTTGATTTCTCAGGGTTTTCTAGATATAAGATCATATCATCTGCAAACAATGACAGTTTTACTTCTTCTTTTCCAATTTGGATGCCTTTTATTTCTTTGTCTTGCCGGATTGCCCTGGCTAGCACTTCCAGCACAATGTTGAATAACAGTGGTGACAGCGGGCATCCTTGTCTTGTTCCTGATCTTAGAGGGAAGGCTTTCAGTCTCTCACCATTGAGTACTATGCTGGCTGTGGGTTTTTCATATATGCTCTTTATCATGTTGAGGAAGTTTCCTTCAATTCCTACCTTTTGAAGTGTTTTTATCAAAAAGGGATGTTGGATTTTGTCAAATGCTTTTTCAGCATCTATTGAGATGATCAATTGATTTTTCCCTTTCGAGTTTTTAATGTGTTGTAATACATTGATTGTTTTTCTGATGTTGAACCATCCTTGCATGCCTGGAATGAACCCCACTTGGTCATGGTGTATGATTTTTTTAATGTGTCTTTGGATTCGATTTGCAAGTATTTTGTTGAGGATTTTTGCATCTATATTCATTAGGGAGATTGGCCGGTAGTTTTCCTTTTTTGTAGCATCTTGCCTGGTTTTGGTATTAGATTGATGTTAGCTTCATAAAATGAGTTAGGTAGTGTTCCATTTTTTTCAATGTTTTGAAAGAGTTTGAGTAAGATTGGTGTCAGTTCTTTCTGGAAAGTTTGGTAGAATTCCCCTGTGAAGCCATCTGGCCCTGGGCATTTATTTGTGGGAAGATTTTTGATGACTGATTGGATCTCTTTGCTTGTGATGGGTTGGTTGAGGTCTTCTATTTCTTCTCTGGTCAGTCTAGGTTGTTCATATGTTTCCAGGAAATTGTCCATTTCTTCTACATTATCCAGTTTGTTGCCATACAGTTGTTCATAATATCCTCTTATAATTTTTTTAATTTCTTCAGGATCTGCAGTTATGTCACCTTTTTCATTCATTATTTTGTTTATATGGGTCTTCTCTCTTTTTGATTTTGTCAGTCTAGCTAGGGGCTTGTCAATCTTGTTGATCTTCTCAAAGAACCAACTTTTGGTGATATTTATCCTTTCTATTGTTTTTTTGTTCTCTATGTCATTTATTTCTGCTTTAATCCTTGTTATTTCTTTTCTTCTACTTGGTTTAGGATTGGTTTGCTGTTCATTTTCTAGCTTCTTCAGTTGATCCATTAGTTCTTTGATTTTGGCTCTTTCTTCCTTTTTAATATATGCGTTTAGTGCTATAAATTTCCCCCTTAGCACTGCTTTTGCTGCATCCCATAGGTTTTGGTATGTTGTGTTCTCATTTTCATTCGTCTCTATATATTTAGCAATTTCTCTTGCTATTTCTTCTTTAACCCACTGATTGTTTAGGAGTGTGTTGTTTAACCTCCAGGTATTTGTGAATTTTCTAAGTCTCTGATGGTTATTGACTTCTAATTGTATTCCATTGTGGTCAGAGAATGTGCTTTGAATAATTTCAATCTTTTTAAATTTATTGAGGCTTGTTTTATGTCCCAGCATATGATCTATTCTGGAGAAAGTTCCGTGAGCACTAGAAAAGTATGTGTATCCTGGTGATTTGGGATGTAATGTCCTGTAGATGTCTGTTAAATCTAATTCATTTATCAGATTGTTTAGGTTTTCAATTTCCTTATTGGTCTTCTGTCTGGTTGATCTATCTATAGGAGAGAGTGATGTGTTGAAGTCTCCCACAATTATTGTGGAAACATCAATTGCTTCCTTTAGTTTTGCCAATGTTTCTCTCATGTATTTTGTGGCACCTTGATTGGGTGCATAGACATTTACGATTGTTATTTCTTCTTGCTGAATTGCCCCTTTTATTAGTATGTAGTGGCCTTCTTTGTCTCTCAAAACATCCCTGCATTTGAAGTCTATTTTATCTGAGATTAATATTGCTACACCTGCTTTCTTTTGGCTGTAGCTTGCATGAAATATTTTTTTCCATCCTTTCACTTTCAATTTCTTTGTGTCCCTGTGTCTAAGATGAGTCTCTTGTATGCAACATATTGATGGTTCATTTTTTTTGATCCATTCTGCGAATCTATATCTTTTAATTGGGGAGTTTAATCCATTTACATTCAACGTTAAAACCGTGAAGGCATTTCTTGAATCGGCCATCTTATCCTTTGGATTATGTTTGCCATATTTTTCCCTCTCTCTATTAATATCCTTTATTGTACCCATACCGAATCTCTTTAGTACTGAACCTTTCTCCAAGTCTCTCTGTCCTGTCTTTGTTTCTCTGTCTGTAGGGCTCCCTTTAGTATCTCCAGTAGGGCAGGTCTCTTGTTAGCAAATTCTCTCAGCATTTCTTTGTCTGTGAAAAATTTAAGCTCTCCCTCAAATTTGAAGGAGAGCTTTGCTGGATAAAGTATTCTTGGCTGGAAATTCCTCTCTCTCAGAATTTTAAATATATCGTGCCATTGCCTTCTCGCCTCCATGGTGGCTGCTGAGTAGTCACTACTTAGTCTTATGCTGTTTCCTTTGTATGTGGTGAATTGCTTTTCTCTTGCTGCTTTCAGAACTTGCTCCTTCTCTTCTATGTTTGACAGTGTGATCAGTATATGTCTCGGAGTGGGTTTTTTTGGATTTATTCTATTTGGAGTTCGCTGAGCATTTATGATTTGTGTATTTATGTTGTTTAGAAGATTTGGGAAGTTTTCCCCAACAATTTCTTTGAATACTCTTCCTAGACCTTTACCCTTTTCTTCCCCTTCTGGGACACCAATGAGTCTTATATTCGGACGCTTCATATTATCTATCATATCCCTGAGGTCCATTTCGAGTTTTTCAATTTTTTTCCCCATTCTTTCTTTTATGCTTTCATTTTCCATTCTGTCATCTTCCAGGTCACTGATTCGTTGTTCAACTTCCTCTAGTCTTGTACTATGAGTGTCCAGAATCTTTTTAATTTGGTCAACAGTTTCTTTAATTTCCATAAGATCATCCATTTTTTTATTTAGTCTTGCAATGTCTTCTTTATGCTCTTCTAGGGTCTTCTTGATTTCCTTCATATCCCGTACTAGGGTCTCATTGTTCATCTTTAGTTCTTTGAGTAGCTGCTCTAGGTGTGTCTTTTCTGGTCTTTTGATTTGGGTGCTTGGGCTTGGGTTATCCATATCGTCTGGTTTTTTCATATGCTTTATAATTTTCTGTTGTTTTTGGCCTCGTGGCATTTGCTGTCCTTGATAGGGTTCTTTTAGGGTTTGTAGACCAGTTGAAGTCCTTATCTCTAATTTATCAGATCTACAGCTTCGTGGAGTACACTTTCTCTAACTAACCAGCAGGTGGCGTCCACGAGCCACCTGTTCTCCACAAGCCAGATCTCCCCTGCTTAGCCTTTTTGGTGAGTGGGGGAGTGAGTCTTGTGGGGCCCAATTGGTGTCCCAAGCTTGCGTGTGTAGTTGGTGTTGCCTGCCCTGTATGTGGGGCGTGTTTCTGGGCAGTCGGGGAGGGGGGGTGGCCCTAACAATCAAATCTCCCTGATGATCCTAGAGTTTTAAAGCTACTGCAATAGTCTAATCCTTCAGTTCAGTCCTGCCACAGTTTGTCTCTGCCACTGACCCACAAGTCTTTGGTATTGGCGTATGGCTCCTGAGACTTGCAAGTGGGCCCCTCTTCCAGGCTGTGCACCCCGGGTCCTCTGTTGAGGGATGACTGTGCTATGTCACAGGTGAGTGCCGTCCCCCCAGGGCAGTTCTGGGCTGCTGGGCTGTGTTGGGAGGCTCCCAGTCTGCTCAAATGATGGCTGAATGGGGCTCTGTTAATTCACACTGCTCCCCCTTCCCAGCTCTGGGACATTCAGCTGAGGTTGCAGGGAAGGCTAATGTCCACGCCCAGTTTTGTGGTGTGTGCCTGTTATTTGAAGCACTTCCGTCACACTGGGTTGTCTGGGGCAGCTCTGGGCTATGGGGCTGGCGATGGGCAGGAGTGTTTCCTGTCCACCAGGATGGTGGCTGTGAGCGGACACCCCCCTTTTCTTGGGAAGTTGTGTTGTTTAGTGAATTTTCTCAGCCACTGGATTATTGCCTTTTGTCTCAGAGCTCTCTTATTTCTGCTCTTGACTTGACGTGCCCAAATTTCAATTCTTTGAAGCTTTCTGTATTGAGCTTCTTAGAGTAATTGTTTTAGAAAAAGCAAAAAGGATTTAAAAAAAAAAAAAAAAAAAAAAAAAAAAAAAAAAAAAACCGGCCCTCCTCAGAGATCTAATGGGTTATTGAAATGCTAATAGACAAAGCAACCAGGGCCATTAAGGAAAGGTGCCCTGGGCAGAGAGATCAGCCTTGCTTCGGGATTTGCATATGCGCCTCAAGGCCTGATCTCCGCCCTTCCCCTTTCTGTGTTCACCAGAACTCCAAAAATCCTCTGCTTTTACTTTGGAGCTTCTCGTGTTGTTTTCCTTCTATGCCCGTCTCCTCTCTGCTGGGCTGGCTGCTCTCAGAGTCTCTGGTGTCTGGCCTCAGTCTATCTATGGTTGGAGTTTGAATCAGTAGAATGAGTTTCCGATGAGAGCAGCCACTGCAATTCTCCCTTCTCCTTCCTGGAGCTGACAGCCCCTCCTCCCCCGGGACTGAGCCTGGCAGGGAGGGGCGCGGGTCCCCTGGCCGCAAAAACTTACAGATTTCGCTGATCTCAGCAGTTCCACGTTTTCATGAGTGTTGTATGAAGTATGCCCAAAGACAGATTGCTCTGTGGTGTCCAGTCCACGCAGTTCCTGGCTTTTTACCTACTTTCCTGGAGGAGTAATTTCCAGGTTACGCAGCGGCCGTCGTCACTCCGGGGATCAGAGACATCCGCGCCGTGGGGTCGCCGCCTGTGCCCATAGTGCCGCCTCCGCGGCTGGCGTCGACACGGACTCAGCCCCGGAGCCCCCTCTGCTGCCCAGAGGCCGCCGCCGCCGCCCGCCCAGCCACCAGCCCGCCTGCCAGGTGCATAAATATTTATGACTGTTATATCTTCTCTGTGAATTGCCCCTTTTGTAAATATATAGTGTACCTCTTTTATTGATATATAGTGTACCTCTTTGTCTCTATTTTGTCTGGTATTGGTATAGCTATCCCAGCTCGTTTTTGTTATTATTTGTATGGAATATCTTTTCCATCCTTTCACTTTCAACTTATTTGTTTCTTTGGGTCTAGAGTGAGACTTTTACAAAAAGAACATTTAGTTGGAGCATGGCATTTTTATCCATTCTACCAATTTGTGTCTTTTGAGTAGGGATTTTAATCCATTAACAGTCAGCGTTATCACTGTAAAGGCATTACTTACTTTAGCCATTTGTTCCTTTGATTTTTATATGCCATACATTTTTTTGTCTCTCTTTTCCTTTATTGCAACCTCCTTTTCTGTACAGTTGTGTTTTGTGGTGTATCTAACTGATCGCTTTCTCATTTCTGTTTCTGTATATTTTTAAAATACTTTGTTTGTGGTTTGTATTACACATCTACATTTATAACTTACTAATTTGAGAAGATACCAACTTAGCTTCAATAGCATACATGTTCTGTGCTCCTATATCCCTCTGTCTCCCTTCTTTATGTTATTTTTGTCTTATATTATCTCTTTATATTTTGTGTGTCCATTGTCAGGAAATATACCTTTTTCTTCTTCAATTGTATTCTGACTCCTATAAGAATTAAAGAGTAGAGTTGCATATTGAAGATACAGTACTATTGGGTTTTGCATTTACCCTTTTACTTACCCTACTGATAATCTTCATTTCTTCACACTACTCCAGACAATTCTCTCCTGTCTTTTCCTTCCAACCTGCAGAACTTCATTTAGAAATTCTTGTAGGGCAGGCCTTTTGTTGATGAATTCTCAATTTCTGTTCCTCTGTAAATATTTTAAACACTTCCTCATTTTTGAAGAACAGTTTTGCTGGATAAAGAATTTTTGGCTGGTAGTTTTTCTTTTTCAGTACCTGTGGTGGTTTGAAACTGTTATGTACCCCAGGAAAGACTATGTTCTTTAATGCTATCTTGTGCGGGCAGACTTATTATGGGTGGGATCTTTGATTAAAGTTGTTTCTTTGGAGAAGTGACCCATCCAATTGTGGGTCAGATCATGGATTGAATATTTCCATGGAGATGTGACCCCACCCATTCAGGGTGGGTCTTAATTAGATCACTGGAGTCCTTAAGAGAGCTGAGAGCCCAAACAGACCCAGATGCTTGGAGACATTTGGAGATGCAGACAGAAAGATGTTTGGAGATGCTAAGCTAAGAGATGAAGCCCAGAGTTTACCCTGGAGTAGCTATAAGAGAACCTCCAGATGCTTAGAGAGAAATGTCCTGGGAGAACAAGCAAGAATGCACAGGAGCTGAGAGAGAAGCTCAGAGAGAAAGAAGCCCAGAGACATTTTGGAGAAAGCTATTTAGAAACCAGAACCCAGGAGCAGAGGACCAGCAGAAGCCAGCCACATGCCTTCCCAGATGACAGAGGTGTTCCAGATGCCATCGGCCTTTCTTCAGTGAAGGTATCCTCTTGTTGATGCCTTAGTTTAGATACTTTTATGGCCTTAGAACTGTAAATTTGTAACCTAATAAATCCCCTTTATAAAAGCCAATCCATTTCTGGTACTTTGCATAATGGCAGCTTTACTAAACCGGAACAGTACCTTAAATATATCATACCACTGCCTTCTCATCTCCATGGTTTCTGATGGGAAATTGGCACTTAGTCTTATTGAGGATCCCTTGTATGTGACAAATTGCTTTTCTCTTCTTGCTTTCAGAATTCTTTATTATTGGCATTTGACATTCTGGTTAGTGTGTGCCTCAGAGAAGGTCAATTAGGATTTATTCTGTTTGGAGTACATTGTGCTTCTTGGACATGTATATTTGTGTCTTTCATGAGAGTTGGGAAGTTTTCAGCCATTATTTCCTCAAATATTCTTTCTTCCCCTTTTCTCTTTTTTTCTCCTTCTGGGGCACCCATGACATGCATATTTGTGTGCTTTGTGCTGTCACTCAAATTCCTGAGACATTGCTCAATATTTCCTATCTTTTCTCTATCTATTCTTCTGACTATATAATTTTGATTGTCCTGTCTTATAGTTCACTGATTCTTTCTTCTGCAAGTTTTATGCCTCTAGTGTATTTTTATTCACCACTATTGTCCCTTTTGCCCTCATAATTTCTGTTCTTTTTACACTTTCAAATTCTTTTCTATCCTTACACATTGTCTTCTTAATATCTTTTATCTCTTTAGCCATATTTTCCTTCATCGTCTTGAATTGATTTAGCAGATTTGTTTGAACTTCTTTGATCATTTGTTTCAAAATCAGTATGTCCTCTGAAGTTTTAATTTGTTTCCTTGACTGAGACAAATCTTCCTGTTTCTTAGTATGGCTTGCAATTTTTTGATGATGTCTGGGTATCTGATTATCTTGAGTTAACTGTGAAGGTCAGTTTTTCCCTCTTGTCTAAGGATTTAATGTTTATTGGTTTTAAAGCTCTTCTCTGATGCTTGGTCCAACGTATTCTGGAACTTTAGAGTAACCTGTATTTAACTGTTGATATTTTCTCAGTTCTTCTTTATCTTATTCTTACCATTGGTATATGATACAATTTTTAAGATTGCATTTTTTTACAATTGTTTCATCTCTAGGAGAAAGCTTCCTGTCCTCTGTTCCTTCTCTGGGAATCTTAATCTGTTCTGTTTGTTTTTGTGCTGAGTTTCCTCTCCCCCTCCCCCCATTCCTATGATTGTTTTAATTCTCTCCCTCACTTGGTGTCACCTTTTCCTTACACTTTTCAGTTCTGGGACCCATTCTTTCTTACAGCAGTTCAGTTTAACCCCCTCCCCCTTTTTTCTGTGAGGCATGGTGTCAATCCAGAAAGGTAGGTGTTCTAGTTTGCTAATGCTGCCGGAATGCAAAACATCAGAAATGGATTGGCTTTTATAAAGGGGGTTTATTTGGTTACACAGTTATAGTCATGAGGCCATAAAGTGTCCATCAATAAAGGGTACCTTCACTGGAGAAAGGCCATTGGCATCTGGAAAACCTCTGTTAGCTGGGAAGGCATGTGGCTGGCATCTGCTTGCTCCCAAGTTGCATTTCAAAATGGCATTCTCCAAAATGTCTGCATCAACTTCCAACTACCATCTTCAAAAATGTCTGTATCAGCAACACCTAGCTATGAGCTTCTTCTGTCTGAGCTCTTATAGTGCTCCAGTTAACTAAACAAGGCCCATGCTGAATGGGTGGGGCCACGCCTCCATGGAAATTATCCGATCAGAGTTATCACCTACAGTTAGGTGGGTCACATTTCCATGGACACTGAACCAATAGGTTCTAACCCAATCCACACTAATACGTCTGCCCCCACAAGAATGCATTAAAGAATAAGGCTTTTTCTGGGGGACGTAATATATACAAACCACTGGGTCAATCCAGTAAAGTCCATTTTGTTTTTACATGGTCCAGCCAATAGTAACTGGATTGACTGTGCACACCTCTTGCCAACTGTTCTGCTGTGGTCTCTCTCTTTTAATTTCTTTTTCCCTGGATGTTCTTTTTTATGCAGCTTATGTTCCTCACTGGGTCCCTGCAGACTTGGGTTCCTTTGCCTGGATATGTGTGGGGTTCTAACCTGCTGCTGTGAGTGGTGATATAATCTGCATCCATGGCAGGGGGGGACCCAGGCTGTGCTGCCTCTGTGTGACCCCCAGGCTGTGTGGGACTGAGTGATGGGGAGGGTTCTCAACTCTCAGCTCTGGAAAGAAAATCTCTTACCTGACCTCTGAGAGTGTTATTCTACTTCTTTGATTCTGTGTTTGTGGAGCCCTTCTCCAGTCTCTATCATCCTCTAGAGTTCCAAGCCAGTACAATTTGACTTTTCATTAGCTGATTCTGAGGCAAGACTTTTCCATGGGATGCCTTACATCACCATGTTGATTACTTCACTCTCACATTTCATCTTTAAATTTCATCCACATTGCCATTACATTTAATTTTTACTACATAATAGTCTATGATGTGCATCTACCACATTTCATTAACTATTCTCTCAATAATGGATTCTCTGATTGTCTCCAAATTTTACCATATAATTTATTTTCCTTATTCAATATGATCTCAAAGCTTTTAATATTTCTTTACCTTCCTTTTACCAGCAAGTTGTTTCATGGATAAGGGAAAGCAATATTCAAACAAAGATTGACTGAATTTTCTTGCATAGGCTTGATCAACAAAATTTTCTTGCATAGACTCTATGATAAACATAAAATTGATGTAATGAACTCTGAAAAAGGGTTATTTACATAAAGTATTGTGACTTACTGTTTATTTTCAATGACTTCTTTCTTTCCTTTCATTTTATTCTTTCAAATAAACATTTATTGAAGGCTTTCTCCCTGCCAGCCATGTCCAAATCAGGGGTATACAAAAAGAAGGACACTGTTCTCCCATAACTAACAATGTGTATTGGAGGAGAGGGTAGCATGTATAACAAAGTACAAGAATTGCCTACGAACAGAGAAGTGTGTATAACCAGATCTGCCTTGGTGAGTCAGGGAAGTGTCCCCATAGAAGAGAAAATTTGAGCTAGACCTTGAAGGTTAAATAGAAGGGGAAAGAAAAGGACATTAAAAACACCTGGTATGTTGAAAGTCTGGTAATTCCAAGTAATAAACAATGGGGTTCATGGCAGTGGGTAGCAGGAGGTAGGGCTAGAGAAATAGTACCAATTCTGATTGGGATTGGTTATGTAGGTCTTATTTTGTCCTGTAGACATCAAGAAGTCATTGAAGGTTTTATGACTAAGTAGACTTGATTAGATTTTATTTTAAAATAACCTTGGTAATGTACATAGGAGGGGGTGAGAGAGTGGTATTAAGGAAACCAATTCTGAGGCTATTGCAAATGGCTCATGTGAGAAATATTAAAGACCCAAGCAAAGGCATGGCTTATTGTCTACCTAAGTGGTATATCTGTGAGAAACTAGAAAAAAAAGTAAAGTCTGGCAAGGCAGAACCATATGTGGCATGTAAATGAAAAAATAACCAATATAAATGGGGCAACATAAAAGATCATTATGTTAATAGAGTTATGTATCTTGACTGTGGTGGTAGATATACAAATCTACACATGTAATAACATTGTATAGCTCTCACACAGATGGGTCTGTGTAAAGCTGGGAAGTCTGAATAGATTGTGTATTATGTCAATGTCAGTATACCAGTTGTGATGTTGTACCACATTTTGCAAGATGTTACCAATGGGGGAAAGTGGCTAAAGGTTACATGGGATCTCTCTGTACAATTTTTTACAACGGCATGTGAATCTATGATTATCTAGCTACAAATTTAAATTTAAAAATTAAGGCAAAATAAAGGTGTTTTCAAACAAAAATGTTTATTAACCTTGTTTGGATGTTGTGCCAGTTTGGATGTATTATGTCCCCCAAAACGCCATGTTCTTTGATGTAATCTTGTGGGAGCAGAAATATTAGTGGTGATAAGGTTGGAATTCTTTGATTGAGTGGTTCCATGGAGATGTGACTCAACCAACTGTAGGCGAGAGCTTTGATTGGATAATTTCCATGGAGGTGGGTCTTAACTGAATCACTGGAGTCCTATAAAAGTGTTCACAGACAAAAGGTGGTGCTGCAGCTTAGAGAGACATTTTGAAGATGGTCATTGAAAGCTGATGCTGACATTTTGGAGAAAGCCATTTTGAAACACAACCTGGGAGCAAAGGAAGAAGTTGCCAGCCACATGCCTTCCCAGATAACAGAGGTGTTCCAGATGCCGTTGGCCTTCCTTCAGTGAAGGTACCCTATTGTTGATGCTTTACCTTGGAAACTTTATGGCCTTCAGACTGTAAATCTATAGCCAAATAAACCCCCTTTGTAAAAGTCAATCCATTTCTGGTGTTTTGCATAATGGAAGCATTAGCAAACTGGAATAGATGTAGAGGGAAAAATTTAAGAAATCTTATCTACAATTTCTCTTTGGAATTTTGATTTATCTTATGTTGCATTTATAAATTAATTTGGAAAAAAATAATACCAACCAGACCCAAGACTAAGACAATAAAGTTTATTTCAATGTATCTTGTGTAGTTTCTAGATGGCAGTTATTGGTGTTCTTGGACACTTTACATACTGATTAGTTGGGAGAGATAAAATGAACATTAACCAAGTACTTAAAATGAAAGTCATAGCTCTGGGGCTTATATACATTTCTCTATTTCATGCTATGAAAAAGGCAGTTTTCATTGGAATTATTCATTTTACTGATGGGGAAGCCTGAGGCGAAGAGTAAGTAGTTATGCAAAGTCACAGGGTGTTAAGGTGAACCTATGCCTGTTAGAATTGAAAACTTAAGCATTTTACTGCTATTTAGGGGCTGAAATATAGACACAGCACATTTGATATGCTCTGTCATCTTCTTGTCTGGTTGAATCCTTCAGTGTCTATATCCAGGTATGTTGAATATAATATTTTGTGGTAATTGTGGATTATTTCTGCTCAGGAAACATGTTTTAAAATTTGTGAGAAGATAGCTTTTAATATAATATTTAACTGAAAATCATGTCAAATACTATTAGAAGACTTCAGAGAAGTTTCTTCAGCCTTTCAATAAAACAAACAAAAGATACCTCAGTAAGAGGTTCATAATGGTTAACTTTTATTGAGTGTTTATTATGTGTCAGTTACCATGTTTATCAGCTTACATGTGTTATTTAACATTTTGTAATATCCCTTTGAGGAACGGACTTTTTTGTCCCGATTTACAGATTTGGAAACTGAGGCTTAGGGTATTTAAGCGACTTGTTTGAAATTACACAGTGTTACAGGGATGGAACCTGGCCTTCTGACTCCAAAGTCATACCTTATTCCAACACCACACCTCTAAACCACTAGGATACAATGTTGCAAAAAAGCCACCAAATGAAAAACATGGGGTATAAAGAAAAAAGGAACTTCAAGTGAAAGTTTAGCACCACCCAAGTTCAGTGACCAGAGCCCCCATTTATGTAATTAAATCAGGTAGCCTTGCGTGATTTTGGAGACCAATAGGGGTTATGTAAAAAAACGCAGTGGTATCTTCGGATCATTCACCTTCTACCCCTTGGTTTCATTTTATTTCCTTCATAACTCTTTCACTTACCAATATCTGAAATTATTTCATTTCTGTTTATCATTTGCTCTCCCTCACTAGAACATCAACTCAATAAAATCAGGAACCTTGCCTTGTTCATTGCTATACTTCCAGTGTCTCAAGTTGGGGCCGACACATAATATTTATTGAATGAGTGCATCAATGATTGGCCTTCTCTGGACTTAAATGGTAAAGGCTTAGATTTACAAACTGATTCAAAATACCACAATTAAAATACATGCATTATTAGCATGTAAGTTTCTTACACTGGCTAGTGTACACTGAACGGAGGGAAGGAGGAGGCTAGAGAAAGGTGCTGGAGGAGGGACCTGGAGAAAAGAGGAAAGAGAGCACGTAAACTAGCAATCATAAATCCTCGATTATGGGGTAAGGGATAGAACCTAAGAAATTCAGAGCCTTAGGGCAGCAGAGTGTCTGAAATTAGTGGGGCTCTCTTGAGAAGGGTAGAAACCATTATGAAGGCTAACTTCTCAATTTTGTTTCAGAAGTTCTACGACCATAAAGGCTTATGGAAAGGAGTGGAACACTATTTACTTCATTTTTAATATGCTAATTACCTTGGATTATGGATAACTTTGATTAGATGGCAACACTCTTGAGGGCATCATTAAAATTAGTGCCAAGTTTATGTACATTTTGGGCATTGTATTCTATTTTAAATATAGTGGGTTCTTCATGAGGAGTCATTATTGATGTTATGATAATTAGTGTTAGCATAACATCAAGGTCAAGCAGGGTGTATATGAAGAAAGAAGGTAGAAAAAACAAAAGTCTCACATATGAAGAACTAAAATGATTAGGTATATTGAGGCATCTGTAGTGTGAAATAAGAAAGGCAACTAAGTTCAGTGAAGTTGGGAAGTGCCAAGAATATAACTATATCCTTTAAGATGGAATAGAGGTAGTTGCTAAATATGAGGATTTTAACAGATTACTCCAGATAGCTTGAAGACTGCAATATTTAGAGTAAAGGTCCTCAAAACTTTTTGGTCTCAGGACCCCTTTATAGGAACCCTTAAAAATTGAGGACCCCCAAAAGTTCTTGTTTATGTTTTGTAATATTTACCATATTAGAAATTAAAAATGATAAATTTTAAAAAATATTTATTCATTAATCCATTTAAACAATAAAGCAAATAGAAAATAAAGTTTTATGAAAAATAACTACTTTCCAAAACAAACAAAACCCGAGTGAGAAGAGTGGCATTGTTTCACATTTTTGCAAATTTCCTTAATTTCGGTTTTTACAGAATTTGGCTGGATTGTGTATCTGCTTTTTTCCATCTGTTGCCATCTCACGCTGTCATGTAGCCTCTGGAAAACTCCATTGTACACTTGTGAGAGAATGAGAGTGTAAAAGCCAAATAACGTCTTAATATTACTATGAAAATAGTTTTGACTTGGGCTTGTAAGGGGTCCCAAGGACCCTCAGATCACACTTTGAAAATCACGGTTTTAAGAGTTAAAATTAGTCAATCCAGCATCAATTGAAAATAGCCATGTGGTTTCACACGGTTAAGGATTTACATACTTTGTTGTTCTACAGAAAGATGAAAACAGCAGATATGCTGAATGTTTGCATTAAAAATCAACTAGAAAATAAGCCACATACACCCATCAAAAGAACTAAAGTAGAAATGAGGGCTCTCACGTCAGGCAGAAAGGTGGAGGTGGGGTGAGGTGCACCCGAAGAAGGCCCGGGTACCCGCTGAGTTTGGAGAAGCAAAACCCGCAGAAGGCGCCGCCGCAGGTGTACACGGGGAAAGAAATGTTGTTCTTACAGAAAAAAGAATAAGGCCGGGAGGGAAAGTGGATACCAGGGAGTTGCAATGATAAGGCAGGAATAAGGCCAGGCTATGAACAGGACTAAAGCGCGCAAGACCGCAGCATGCCGCGAGCGGGGAAAAGGATGGCTGGACTTCCACACCCCACCCGGGACAACGCTGAGGGGTGGTGAGGTGGGACACGGACGAGGGGGGCCAAGGCCCCTCCCTAAAACCGTGTGGTTGAGATTCTTTTCCAGTGTAGGAGCGAGCAAAGAGACTACGCGGTGCGTTAGCAGGGGGCAGAGGTTAGTCACAGGCGGGAACCCAAAGAACCCGAGCGCGACGCACGGGCCGCGGGGCGGGAAGAACCAGCAGCAGGCGTGTGGAGTGCGCGGGCGAAGAGGGACGGTTCTGTTGCTAGGCAACCGAAACTGGGCCCGCCTCCCGCTCGCGTTGCTAGGAGACGCAGAGGCCGGGGGGAGGGCGGCGGAGCGGTCTACGTGCTGACGCTAATTGTATATGAGCGCGTGCGGCGGGCTCTGGGGTCTTTTTTAGCGCCATCTCCTCTCGGCGCCGCCTCCAGCTCCTCCCGCTGCCGCTGCCGTCCTGAGTCACTGCCTGCGCAGCTCCGGCCGTGTGGCTCCCCGTACTAGCTGCCGGTAACGGATGGGGGCCTAGAAGGGAGGGGAACCTGGAGTTGGCCGAACGGCCTACGCAGAGGGGAGGGAAGAAGGACGGGGGACTGAGAGTGGGGGTCGCGGGCGCCCGGTCCTCCCTGGCTGTCCTGTAGGATCAGACCAGTCCGCGGAGTTTCGACCCTTCAGCCGTCGTTTTTTTCAGGGACTGCTAAGGAGACGCAGGGGTCGGTGCGGCCTGTGGCGACCGGCGAGGCCTGTGGTGTCCGGGGACCGCGCTGGTCTGCGCTGAGGTCCTCCGTGCCCCACCGGCTTCTCCACGCGGACAGGAGGGAGGCCGCGGCGGGGCCCGGACGCCCTGAGAAGTCAGCGGCATTGCCGTGAGGAAGTGGGAGGTGTCCTTGGTGCGGGCCGGGCCCAAGTACGGAGCCCGCCGTCTCGACACCCCCGTTTCACCCTCAAAAATAATTCCCGGAGGGAGGTCTCGGGGGGATGGAAAGAACAGCGGAGGCTGCAAATTCCGACGGGTGGGAGGGGCAGTGAAGGGAGGAGGCCCTGAGGCGGGGAGGTGGTGGGGGAGGCTGCGAGGCTGCGGGGCTCCGGGGCTCTCCTCCTACTGGAGGCGGCCGCCGCGCTGGGAGGGGAAACCCCGGCGGCTTTCCTCTACACGTGGTGATGGGCTGCGTGACTATCGTCTGCTCCTGATTGGAGCCCCCTTTCTGGGTTCTTCACTGGAAAGTTGTAGAGTTGGTGGTCTAGGGAAATGAACAGTGAGCAAATAAGTTAAGCCCCTGGGGTTCGAACTCTTGCCTGCTTGTTCCCTGTGGTCTTAATCTTTCTCTTGGTACCGAAAGAAAGTATGAATGTTAAATGATGGGCGATGCTGAACAGGGCCTCTTCCAGTGCTAGGGTTTTAAAATAATTAACGCGTGTTAAAAGGTTGTTTTGTGTACCTCAAGCACAGTTAGAACTTGGATGGGTGTCTTGACCAGGGTCGATCTTGAGCAATCTGAACACCTAAACGGTTCTAAGATGGAAATAAAGGATTTGGCCTGTAATATCTAATTCTTATATGACTTCTCTTAATTTCTTAGAAATTAGTTTCTGTATTTAAGTTCCCAGAAAAAGGTCCTTAATTAACCATCTTTTAAAGTGAATGGGGATGGGGTGGGGGAAGTATGCGGTAGAATGAGGCATTAATGTAAATGTTATTGGACTAAATTTGTAGTTTGCTGTCTTGTCCTCAGAATTCTCCAGGAGAGCTTGTAAAAGGAGGATGTGGATCGGGGTCCTTTTTGGGAGGACGAGGCTTGCAGAGTGAAAAAAAGATGAACTAGGACAGGAAATGTATTTTTAAAAAACTCCTGTTTTAGACTGTCACTGCCTGATCAGTTAGTCCTGAAACGACTATAGTCTGATAAATGTATACTATTTCCCTGGTGTCAGGAGTGCTGTAATGGGAAATGAGCTGTTTTTGAGATGTAGGTGAGAAGAAAACTTTTCAAATTGCTATCAAGGTCCTACTTTATTGTCAGCTTAAATTAATACTCCTGTACTTATTTTACTAATGATGTAATAACATGGCCCTTGAATAAGAGAAAAAGCTAGTATACAGGATAACTTAAAACTGACAAGTAAGTGAAGTTTACATCCATCTTCAGGGACTATTAGTCTAGTCCCAAGCTTGTTTGAAGTTGCCTGAATTTAGATAAATGGCCCAAATCTAAACTGTTTTAGCTCTAAGAAGACCTAGGGATCCTTTGAGGACAGATGGACCTAAACATTGATGGATTGGCTTGGACATCTTCTGTCGTCATAAAATCTTGACATGATTCTCTTTTCAGGCCAACATTGTTTGTGTTAGTTTAATTAACAGCATTTAAAATCTTTGCATCATACCACTTTGAAAGTCTGTGTCAGTTTTATCTGTAGTGAAATAACTATTTATGATAGTGGACCATTAATTGACAGAATTATTAAGCTAGTAATAAGGTGCATGATTGTTCTTGTTCCTTAATGAGAATAAAAAACAGCTGTACCAGAAATAATCCGAAATGCTGCTATTCTGTTATCCAACTTGTCCATGTTGGCTTCGGGTGACTGCTTCCATTCTAAACTTCCAGAAATATATTCTAAATAAAGGCTCCTTTTGTAAAAGGGAGTAAAAGAGGCAGAATCTCTGACTTCAAGGCTGAAGAGAAAGGATATCATTCATACCTACCCTTACTAACCTGGCTCTTAAAAGATTTCTGTCTTCTCATTTCCCTTTCTCCACTCTGATCCCCAACTGAAAAATGAAGATAGAAGATAATGCCACCTGAAAAGTGAATTGTAGCCTGTAAAAATCACCTGGGATTTTAAAGGAAGTCCATGTAGGTTAAAGATTTTAGAGACTGAACTATTAGCTGGCCCGTTACATAGTAGGCATTTAATAACTACATCCTTATTTTGTTTGATTTTGCTTGGTTGTAAATTTGAGATATTAGTAGAATATAAGATCAAAGGGAATGAATCTGATTAATATAGAAATACTAATAATATATTTGAATTCTCAAGTCTAACTAAACCCATAATCCTACTTGCTATTAGCTGATTTTGAGTAAGTAATTGGGCACCTATTTTGACATGTATCCTAGATTTGGGGGTTATTTCATGAGCAAAACAGGCAAATTGGTTGCTAGCTGTATCTTCAAATGTCAAGTTAGAGTGGGTGCTATGGACAAAAAAAGTGAAAGAGGAATAGAAGTAGTATTTATAACATTCTTTATTTGAAGGAACTCGTTAAAATGGTGATTTTAAGACCCATTTCAGACTTGTTTTGATCCTGATAAGAAATTATCTCCCTGGGCAGAGTTGGGGGTTAGAAATTGAAAGTTTTAGGTTGCTTAGTGTTTTGACAGCAGACTACTAGAGCACATTACTGGGTTTGCCATAGAAAGTGGCCTCTATATTTCTGGTTACCAATTCTGTTTTTCGCTGCTACATATTTTGATACACTTCCTTGTTCAGAAGTTTTATACATTTTAATTTTTATTGGAAAAAGCTTTAGTTTTGAAGAACATAAAAATTATTTTGAATTATTTTCTAAGGTTAAGAGGGCATACTGGGGTAAATACGACAGTTAACATTTAATGGGTGATTATTTGGGCACTGTTTTAAATTGAGTGTTAACTCATTTAGTGCTCCTAAGAGGTAGGTGGTATTATTAGCATTTTAACAAAGAGGGAACTGAGGCACAGAGAGGTTAAAGAATTTATCCAAGGTTACATAGTTAAGGAATAAATGTGACTAATGATGTGGTATTTCAAGTGTTTGCCTGACTGTACTGGCTTTTAAAGACAGTGCTCATATCTTAAACTGTTCTGTGCATCAGCTTGGAATTCAAAAGCACTCTTTCCTGGGTTCCACTGTGCTGCAGGGGAAATCTCTAGCACTTCTTCGTGATCATGAGATCTTCCAATGTTGAATCTGTTTACTTGTAGCTGGGTAATGGCTTCTTTACCTTATGACTTCCTATTGTGTATAGTCTCTGACTAAATTATTTCTTAAGGTATTATGTTTAATGGTTTGGTGACTTTTCACCAAATGTCAGGATGGTCAAGGGGGCTGTAACTTGAAGGCCGGTGAAAGGAGAAATTCTCTCTTTCAGTGAGAATTTGAAGCCAACATTTGGTGACCATGTGGATAGATGTGTTCTCTCCATGCCGGTTGGAATCAATGCCCATATTTGAGTTAGAGAGTTGGGGCATCTGTTAAGGATGATTGCTTGTATAGTATAACAACAGCAAAAACAAAAAAATGACTGCCAATTAGATAGGGCATACTGTTTCATTGCCCTTAAGACCTAACTTCAACCCAGGTATGATTCTCTGCTATTGGATCAGGTAATACCATAGGTATTGAGAACCCTTCTGCAGAAGACAACACAGTGTTTTCAAATAGAAGTCCATTTTGCTTTGGGGATTAATACAAGGTCAGTTCTGGATTGACTTAAATGAAAAAGCGAGCCTAAAGATATATATACTAACTATAAGGTTGTGCTGGAACCAAGTGAGATCCTGAGCCCTCTGGACCACTGAAAATGTTCAGTGTCTGAAATAGATTTATTTAAAGCACAGTGCATTTGGAATGAGTGAAGGCTGGGATAAAAGGGAATCTATATACTTAGGATAGTCCTGGTTCCCTTGAATTCTTTGTTTTTAAACATTTGCAGGTTTTAATTGGCTGTTTTACCATGAAATAGTCATTTTCTGTAAAGGAATAATAACCAGTATGTTACTGTATAATCTGTATAGCAGTAACTTGATTGGGAGGCCATCTCTCCTTTTTGGAATAGTAGACCAGGAGTGGGTTTTGGAAGTCAGATTTTTTAAGTCTTACTTTCTTCATTTACTTGTTGTGTGTTACTGAGCAAGGTACTTAATATTTTATCTGCAAATATGAGGAAAGTCTGTATAATTTGTTACACATTAGGGCTCCATAAATATGATTTTCTTTCCTTTTCATTAAATGTAAGGGGAGTTTATTCAGAATGAAATTTACTGGAATGGTGGTGAGTAGTTACTGGATAATATGTGTCTGGACAGCTAGCTATTTCAACACCCCAAAATGATCAGCTTGTGGTCTGATTCAATCACTTGTCCTCTTCCCCCTTTTTTCCAGTGGCAGATTTTCTTCAGGTCGTGTTATTATGAACCAGTGGCTTTTCTTTCTCATTAATCTATTCTGTATGTTACATATATTATATTGGGTTGTAAATTGAACCTTTTATTATAAAATGACCCTTTTTATCTCTAATAGTACTTTTCCTTACAGCTTGTTTTTTCCTTTTCCTCCCTGACTTTAATACGATACCAGCCTTCTTTGGGTTTAGGATTTGAAACTCAATATTTTTATGTTATGGATGTGTCTCATAAATAGGATATAATTGGATTTTTTAAAATTCAGTCTGACAATTTTTTTAATAGTAGCATTTAATCAGTTTACATTTTTGTGTAATTACTATGATGTTTATATTTTAATCTGATTATTTTGTGCTATTTGTGTAGCCTGTTTTTCTTGTGAGTTGACTAAAAATTTATTTTGATTTTCTAATTTGTAAGTTAATTTGCCATTTCTAGTATTTTGGGGGTTGTCTTAGAAATCTAATCGCATACATAAAGGCATTAGAATATTTTAATCCATTTACTTCTTTCTTTTCCTCCTTCTTCCCCTACCATTTTTCTTCCGTCATCTTAGAACATCCATCTGGGAACATAACCTTCTATGTGGAAAACATACTTGAGAATTTTTTAGTTAGTCTCTGCTAGAGATGATTTTTCCCTGATACTGTTTCACCTTTGTTTTTATAGGATGAGTGCTTTTAAGGTGACCTTTTGTTCTGCCTTTACACTGATCTAAGTGGGTTTCTTTTTATTCTGGGATTTGTAGGGCTTCCTGAATCTAGATCAGTTCTGGAAAATTCTCAGCTTTTAATTTCTTCAAATATTGTGCTTCGTTCTCTCCTCTTTGCTTGGAATTTGTGTTAAATGTTAGACTTTATTGTCTCCTAAACTGTCTTAATTTCAGTATTCTCCATCCTTTAGTCTGCTGTATTCTGAAAGATTTCTTCTGAGCTTTCCAGCTTATTAATTCTCTCTTCAGCTGTATCTAATCAAATGTTAAATCTGCCTATTTAGTTTACTTTTTTATTTTTAGATATACTATTTAGTTACTTTACAAATTTACTGTATTGCCTTTAATGGATGGTTGTTCCTTGCAGATACACTTTTCTTTTAGTTTGTATTGTTTGTTTAGTTTGTTTGACATTCCTATTATTTAAATCTTTATCCGAATTTTCTTTTGTAAAATTTTCTGTTGCTCTCATGCCCTTGTGAATTTTTTGAATTATTTGAGGTCTAGGATAAAGGTGCTTTGCCTTACATTTGCATATACAGGTGCTTAGGAGCACTATGAGGCAGAGACCATTTTAAGCTAAACCCAAAGCTTGGGGTTTTGGGGACAACACAGATGGAATGAATTTGGGCTCTATCCAGAAAGATTGGTTTATTATCTCTTGAGGACATAACACTTTGGGAGTCCCTGCTTAATGTGGAAGGGTTGCTATTAAGCTTTTCCACCATGGACAGGCCCCAGAGCTTTTGTTTTTACAAGGTAGTTACAACCACAGTTCACATTTGCCTAGATAGGCATTTGCCGTTAGGGCACATACTTCCTTCTCCCTGTTTGCCTTTTTGCTACCTGCTTTGTCTTCATTGTTGGGTTACTGATTCTTTTTGTTCTTGTTAGCCATTTTGATGCTTTTAAGATTTTAACAGATATTTTATTCTATACTTTTAATTATTCTTCAGTGATAAAGTTGGTCTTAATGTAACTTCCACTACTAGAAACAAATTCTTCATGGAGTTCTTGGAATGTGTTTCATGTCTGACAGATTTTTTTATTTTATTCTAAATACATGCTTTATTAACGTTTCCTTCTGCAAAATTAACGTTTTTGTAACAATTTACATTTTTACTTTTTTTCAGATTACAATGCATTTTTACATATGTCATCAGATTCTTAGAATACCATGTGTTAGAGCAGCCTTTGTCTATTTTAACACAAAAAACTGGAACTTACGTGACCTGCCCTAATGACGTGTAATAAGTTGAAGAACTGGTTTGGTGGTGGTTTTAGTTTTCCTAGGCTGCTTCAAGCAGATACCATGAAATGGGTTGGCTTAAACAATGAGAATTTATTAGCTTACAGTTTGAGACCAAGAAAATATCCAAATCAAAGCACTGCTTTCTTCTTGAAGACCAGTTCTTAGGGATCTTTGATTCCTCTGTCATATGGCAAGGTAAAGTGGGGTCTGTGGGTCTCTCCCTTCTCTCCCAGGTTTCATTGATTTCACTTTCTTCCTTGGCTTTCTCTCTTTCTGTATTTTCATCCCATTTATGAAAGACTCCAGTAAGAGGATTAAGATCCATCCTGAATGAGATGGGTCACACCTTAACTGGAGTAGTAGCCTTATCAAAAGATCCTGCCTGCTGTGGGCTATACCCAAAGGAATGGATTAACTTTAAGAATATGCTTTTCTGGGGTACATACAGTTTCAAACCACCATAGTCACATACCTATGCCTTCAATTTTACTGAATGATTTAGAGGTCATATTATTCTTAGGTAGAAAATCTTTTTTTACAATCCTATAAAAAAATCTTGATACTCCTTGAAACATCAGGCTCATTAGTATGGGCATACACCAATTTTCCTTTCAGTGTAGAACAAAATAAATTTAGGAGAATGAGAATGATATAATCCAAATTCCTAAAAAATATCAGAAATACTACTGAGCTTAATGCAAGTACAAATTTAAAATATACAAAGGACAGAATTGAAAAATGTATTTCTCCATCTGTCCTTTGCTGCCAACTGAACAATCTCAGCCAAACAATTACATCTCCCTAGAGAAGAGATACATGCCTGACTTTTGTTTTGTTTTCTTTTACTTTTAACACAAATGATTTTCATCCTACACATGGTAGTCTTAACCTTTTTCTTATTACTTAGCAACATAGGCGAGCAAGTGAACACATGCACACACACCCATCATTCAACATGAGCACAGAAAGAGCTGTCTAACCTTTTTACTGGCTGAATAATGTTTCGCTGAGTAATGTATGGTAATTGAATGACCCACTGGGCGTTTAAGGTACTAACAGATCATGTTTTCTTGTATATACATCATTTAGATTGAACATCGTTGAGTCTATCTGACAAATAAAATTTGTCTTCAATTTTATTGTCAACTGTGCAGTAAAAATTCAGCTGTTAATCTAAGCCTGTGCTTCTCAGTGTGGTCTGATTAAATGCGAACCACCTCCTTCAGAAGCTGGCATTTTTGTTCAGAATGCAATTTTTGGGTTCCACCCTTTCAGACCTGTTGGTTCAGAATCTGAACATGGGATCCAAGGGATCTTTTTTTTTTTTTTAAATAAGCTTTTTAATCATAATTTTAAATTTACTGAAAAGTAGCAGAGCTACTTGAGTGTTTCTGAGTACCCTCACCCAGTTCCTCCCCAATGTTAACATCTTACATAATCATGGTATATTTATTAAAGTTAAAACAGTCTTCCAAAGAAGATAGACAAATGGCCAGTGAACACACGAAAGGTTACTCAACATCTTGCTCAACAAGTCATTTGGGAAATTCAGATTAAACCATAATAGACCACTTCACCCACTGGGATGGCTGTTTTAATCAAAGGAAAAGAAGTGTGAATAGCCTTTTGGGAAATCAGAACTCTTCTGCATTGCTATGTAAAATGGTGCAGCTGCTGTGGAAAACAGTTTTGCAGTTCCTCAGAAAGTTAAATCATAAAATTACAATATGACCCAGCAATCCCACTTGTAGGTTTATCTTCCCAATAATTGAAAACAAGGACCTGAACAGTTCTTTGCACACCGATGTTCATAGTAGCATTATTCACGATTGCCAAAAGACAGACAACCCACATGTCCATCAGCAGATGAATGGATAAACAAAATGTGGTATATACGTGTGAAATATTATTCAGCCAGAAAAAGTAGTGAAGTTCTGATAGATGCTACAACATCATGTTGAGTAAAATACGCCAGGACATGATGTTGAATAAGATAAGCAGGCACAAAAAAGGACAAATACTGTATGATTCCACCTATATGGAATATCTAGAATGGGCAAATTCATAGAGATAGAAAATAGATTAGAAGTTAACCAGGGACTGAGGGAAGGGGGAAATGGGGAGTTGTGCTTTATGGGTATAGAATTTTTGTTTGGGTTGATGAAAATACTTTAGAAACTGGCAGTGACTGCACAAAATTGTGAGTGTTCTTAATGCCACTGAATTTTACACTTAAAAATGCTTGAAATGGCAGATTTTATGTTCATATGTTTTACTACAATAACAATTTTTTTAAGCTCCCTAAACTAAAGGAATTGCTTTAATCATCCCAGTTACTTTGCAGAACTGTTGGCCCCATGCCAACCCAAAATGAACAGAATGGAAACACAGTTAATATTGAGTACTTAGGTATCAAATCCTAATAAGTGTTTTACATGGATATTCTCCCTTAACCCTAAGCAATTCAATGAGGGGACGATTATTTTTATCTCCTTTTTGTAGATGATGAAAATAAAACTGAGAATTTGCCTGGGCCAGTCTACAGCAAAGCTGGCACCAACTGAATTGATCTGATTACAAAATTAGGCTTACTTTAAAAAAAAGGTAGCTTGGAGTAATGCCATCCTGCTGTGTGGGATTCTCTTTAAAAAATAATCCAAAGAAGCTCACTTTAAGAGTTTTAACTCAGTGTAATCCCACAAAATGAACGCTGAGAGTAGCAGTGTATCCATTCTTTGAACATCTTGAAATATTATGAAAATTGAATTAATAAATTTTGTGATTTTTTTTCTTTCACATTTTTTGACAATTGCTGAGTTTACTGGACGCTGTTGAACCCAGCAAATTGCAAAATGTTATTAATTTCTAATTTTAAAAACATAAGCATGTGGAGAAGTAATGCTGAAAGAGAAATAAGTTCTCATTTTTTTTTCCTCATCTTATAGGTAACCACGTTTAGGTTTATGGTCTGCCTTTCCAGGAATTATTTACTCATAGGAAAGGATATGTATATATATGAGGAAAAAAGTATTGAAGTGGAATTTTTGCCATACGTTCTATATCTTGCTTTGGGGCTCTTTCCATATTAACTTACATCTGCAAAGAAGTCCATTTTATGTGTGTTGCATGTTAATGCTAAGTTTATTTTTAATGAGATGAATAATTGCAGCTGCCCAGGAGGATACAATGCAGTGATTGGCAAAAGCAGATAGATCCTTGTCATCGTGAATCTTGTGGTCTGCTCACTTGGGAGACACAGACCTTGATCAGAGATAGTTACAGCAATCAATTTATAGTTAAAAACTTGAGAAGATACTGGAAAGAAATAGTGTTAGGAGAGTGTATACAGCCAAGGAATCTTATATAGCCAGAATGGGAAGGCATCTTTGCAGAAGTTTTAAGCTGAGCGCCAGAGGATGTGCAGCGTTTTCTTATTTTTGTATCAGCATTTCTTCATAATTGTTTGCTAAACATTTTATGTTAATGCTGGCTGATTAGCATCACTAGAGAAACTTCATCAGGGCTACTACAAGTTACTGAAAGCAAATAGAAGAGTATTAAAATAGACTAGGATACATTAGAAATATTTCCTTTATAATTTGCCTAAAAGGTGTATATTAGATCAGTAATGATACTTCCTTCAAATATTGCCATGTGACTGCTAAGAGTAGTAGCATTTAATATTCTTAACTCTTTAAGTAATAAGCATATTAAGCATGTTGATACGAGTAATCATATGGTAGCATTTTATGGGTTAAAGGCTAAGATTTTAATTTTTAAAATAAGATCGATTTTCGTGTGGGATTCTAATGGTTTAGATTTTAAATAATCTGTGTTATGGCATTCAGCCATTTTTCTGCCTGAAATAACAAATTTTACCTTAAATTTTATTTTTCTAAAAGCTAAATTCTCTAAGTAATACTAATCTTGTAATGAAAAGGAATTTAGGATATGCTATGAAAAAGTCTTATAGTAAATTTATTGTGTTCTAGTAACCAAAAGCGTTGTTGACAATGAGCAGTATATCAAGAGGAGGTTGAGGAGTGAGATGTGACATGAAGGTATATTTGAACAGATGGGGAAGGTTTACCAGAAATAGTTTGGGACCCAGAGTTTTATAACTGTCATGAAGTGGTTTAAAGGACTCGTGTTTGATAAAGAAATTACTAGACTATTTTTTAAAGATCTCTGGAGGAGGCAATAATAGTCTAGTAGATTTCAGATTTTGGCTTAATAACATGAGTTTGATAAAAATTAATACTGTCAAAATAAAAGTTTATCCTGTGAAGTATTAAGTAACCTAAACTTTGGTGCAAAAATTGGCTATTTATGGTGGTTAAAGGAAATTTAATAACGACCCTTTTTGTTCTGTTCCTTTTCTGTGGTTCTAACATAGATCAAATTCTTTACCAATGATTTTATTATAATACTACTTATATGACAGATTCTAAGAACCTAGTAGTAACTGTTGAAGCAGTGTACTGTGAAAAATTATTTTTGATGACTAGTAAGATAATCTTTGTGTGTTCATGACTTTTTCTTCTGAACACTGATGCTTTTTAAAGCAAGTAAATTTCTTGAGATAGTTTTCAACATGGTTTTAAAGGTTTTGGATTCAAATGCTCTTATTGTTTTTAAATAAATGGTATAACTTTTTTAACATTGGCGTTTCTCTCCATAGATACTTGGAGTTCTTACAACATGGCAGACATTGACAAGTAAGTGGCAGATAATTGGTTCTTTTTTCAGAGATCTGGCATCACTTTGTACTCTGATGTAGTTAACAGGATTATTAATTATGTACTATGAAAATGTATGATAATGACTAATGGTTAGTACCTACTCTAATAAAAGTTGGATACAGTCTGTTCGAAAAGAAAATAGTATATAAATGTATGATAATGACTAATGGTTAGTACCTACTCTAATAAAAGTTGGATACAGTCTGTTCGAAAAGAAAATAGTATATATAATTACTGTCATAAGTAGGAAATCATTTGTCATTATTTATTCTAAGTAAAGTGCTGAACTCGCCTAGTGGATCATACTTTAAGAATTCATTTGTATCATGTATGTGTTTCCCAATATTTTGTTACTTAAAATGTACATACATGTAGTATAATATACATTCAAAGTAATGTATAAAATGCGTAGTTTAATGAATAATAAAACACTTGTGTACAAGTTTAACACAGACTATTATTATTAGAAGCCCTGTGTGCCTCTGCTTAATTGCATCTTTTACCTTTTCAGATGTGTGACCACTGGCTTTTGTCTCATTTCATTGCTGAATATTTGTTTTTTAATTTTGATAACTTTAATAGCAATCACAAAATTAGCTGTAAGGAAAAAGGCAGTATTTACCACTATTACTTGAAGGCCCCAAGGGAAGAAAACAAAAGGCAAAAGAGACTATCTGGGTCATAGTCTGGCTTCAACGTTCCTGAGGCTTTGCAAGATCATGCATCCTGGGAAGCATAGTTTTAACCAAGTTGGCATTTGGCAGGGTTCTAGTGTGGATCAATGTCTTGCGGAAATTTAGTAAGAAAATGGAACGAGCTGCAATATGTTTGTTGCTTGTGATTTCTGCCAACTTAGAGGGGAGTAGGTTAAAGCAGAACATTTGGGTGAGAGGGATGGTAGGATTATCCACAACTGTTGTAGACAAGCAGGACATGGGGAGGTGGGAGGGCATGAAATGTCTCTAGCAGGGGGACAACATACTCAAGTATATACCAGAATCTGGGCCATCCCACCTGTGTATGCTGTCTGCAGCATAAAAAGATGGAAGAGTGGCCACAGGCGTTTGGTAATAATGACTCTCAAAGTGATTGTGACTCCTGAGTCATACTGCTGCAGTCCAGACTGTTTTAACTGCACAGATGTCTTTGTGGAATCTATTTTTACATCTTCCTGGGGGTTTCTTTTTGCTCCTCCTGTCTTGGATTTGCTGTTTGCTGTATCCCATGTTGTTAACTTTCTTTGGTTCTTTAGTACCTTCTTGGAAGGGTACGACTGAAATAATTTTTGTTACGATGCAGCATGACTGAAAATCCCTGTATTCTACCCTCATGCTTAATAGTTTGAGTGTAGAATTGTAGTTTGGAAATCATTTTCTTTCAGAAATTTGAAGACATTGCTCCATTGTCACCTTGCTTCCAGTGTTCCTGTAAAGTTCAAAGTTGTTTTAATTCTTGATCATTTGTATGTGACACTTTAAAAAATGTATGTGTGTATATATGTGTGTATATATGTGTATATATATATATACATATATATATGTATAAGTGTGGAAGCTTCTCTGACTTCAGAATTCTGAAATTTCCACTTCGTTTCTGTTTTTATCCATGAGTAAGGCATTCAGTGGTGGACCCTTTCAGTCTGGCAACTCACAGCTTTTGGTTCTGGGAAATACTCTCCACTTAACTTTTGTTTAATGCTTTATTTCTGTTTTCTATTTCTGGAGCTCTTGTTAGTTAAATGTTGTGTGTTGGGCTGGTCTTAATAATTGTCTTTTGTCCTGTTTTCCATCTTTGTCTTTTCTGCTCTTCTTTCTGGGCAAAGTTAAAAAAAAACTTTTCTCTTTTCAATTCATGTATTGAGGTTTAAAATTTCTGTCGTGTTTTAGCTTCCAAGAGATCATTTGCTCTCAGAATGTCCCTGTTTTTATAGCATCCTGTTCTTGTTTCATTGTATTATCTTTTTTGATGTTTCCTCCCCCTGTACAGTCTGTTTGCTATTAAATTTTTCTTTGCCCATTTGTTTTGGTCTTAATATAAGAGGCTTTGTTCAAATATGAGTTAATACTTGATTGTCTGCTCACTGCGATTGGGGGGGGGGCAGTTGAGGGATGTTTCAAAAAAAATGTCAAATAGAAAATTTGAGTGTTTGGAAACCAGGCTTGTCAATTTGGGATTTTAGTGTAGGGTTGTCAGGGTGGGCAATTACTGTGAAAACCCCCAATGTCAAAATGGTATTTCTTTCTGGGCTGGTCAGATTCTCTGTTGAAGAGTCTCTGCTGGGTAAGATCTCACTTCCAGGGTGTTCTGACAGTCAGATTTGGGATAACAAGGCTAGGGAAGGGTCTCTGCATTCAGTATTCTGGTGTATATACAGCCAACCCTTTATCTTTTGCACTTGTTAGCAGTGTCCCCAGGTCTGAGTCCTCAGTTTTACTTCTCCAGTAAAGAAACTGCCAGATTTCTGCCAGGGCTGAGGGAATGTAAGGATTTAACAGCTTATCAGTTTTAACTTAGTCCTCTCTATTTTAGCCAGCCCTAGTTTTAGAAGTGTACTGCCAGTTCTTATCCTTTCAGAGATGCTGTTTAAATTGGGCTGGTTCTCAGCTTTCCCCACTGCTAGCTTAGAATTGGTTCTCTCAGTGAAGTTGGTTACTCCTTGTCTGTTTTCTGGCTTCTAAAATTTTGCTGCTCTTTTCTCCTTGTCCTGTGTTTATCTGTTTAAAAACCCCTTTATCATAATTTTAATGAGGATTTTGGGATGATTAAGATCTGATGAATATGTGTAATCTGCTGTCTTAACCTGGAACCCTCTGTTTTAAATTTTAAAAAATAAAAAACTGTGGCAGCTTGATTTCTGTCCTCCCTTCCCTCCCAACCAGTATTTAGTTTTGGATGCATGTGAGCCCTGTTATGGGCTAGAGCTCTTGGGAGTTGTTCAACTTTCTGTTTGTAAAGGGCCTGGTATTAAATATTTTAGGCATTTTGGGCTATACAGTCTCTTACAGCTACTCAGCTCTGCTGTTAAAATGTGAAATCAGCCACAGACAGTAAGTAAATGAGTTAGTGTGATGTTGTTTCAATAAAACATTATTTACCAAAAAACACGGTGGGCTGAATTTGGCCACAGAGTGTACTTTGTGAACTCCTGTTTTAAAGCCTTAAACAATTCAATAAATGATTGAATGAAATGATGCTAGAGGAAGAGCTGTTCAATATTATCTTTAGCCAGTGGCCCTTAATTCTAAGTATGCAAATACTTAAGCTTATGCTAAATCACAGATATTCCAGAAATAATTTCTGTTGGGAAGGCTGAATTTTTTCCCTTAGTTTTCAAAGACTTAAGGTCAGTTGTATTCTGCCAGCAAAATTTTTCTATACTAACCAGTTGGTATTTGTCCCTAAATAAAAATTAATTTTTTAGATGTTTTTCATATATGCGAAAGCAACTAAATGTCTAATCCAAATGGTTAAAATGTAAAATCTCACAAGGAATTGCTATCCTCATCTTTTTGCTAGTTGTAAACTCATGTTCAAAAACTAGTTTTTTGTTTTGTTTTGGTGATTCTTTAAGATGAAATGGGGAGGATTCCATTTTATTAACTTTTTACCTTCTCTCATTGGTGCTGTCTTTGTGGCTTTGTTCTAAGCATGAAGTAGACTCAGAGGTTGTCATAACTTTTACTACTCTCTGCTTTCCCCATTAAAGAAAAAGGAGGAAAATTCAAGTTACTCAGTACAGATTGGTGTGGTTGCTCCACAGCCATCAAGTATCCAGTCTCCTTGTGTTTTATCAAAGTTCTTTATCCTTAGTTGGTGACTTCCATTCTCTAGGATACCTCATGATCCTTGTTGGACCTCTAGCTATTACATCCATATTATAGGTAGGAGGGGATAAAGTGAGGGAGGAACCTCAAAAAGGCTTCCCAGATTCTACCTCTCTACAAGGAAGCTTCCTCCAAGTTCTATACTACTGTTCAAAACAAGTATAAATATTTTATACTTTATCTTAACTGTCCAAAACAAAGTATAAATACTTTCAATTTGTACTTGTTTACATATAAAGTTAAAAGGAAAACTGAACTACCTTTTAAATTTCCTATTTTGTGTCTTTGAAAGAGGCATATTAATCTAGAACATTCATTTAAGTTTTCTATATTTTTTTGGTAATTGGTACATTTGAACCTTGGTGTGATACTATGATATTGTAGCAAAGAACAGTCTGAACTTGATCAAGATTTGGATGATGTTGAAGAAGTAGAAGAAGAAGAAACTGGTGAAGAAACAAAAATCAAAGGTATTATTTTAAATTACTTCAGGAGCCAATGATTGCTGGTACATGTCCTTTAGAGGGTAGTAATAAGTACCATTCTTTTTTGGAAATTGTCCATTTTATTCACTGGTCCCAACCTCCAGTTCAGTGGCAGTTCATGTGGGTATGTTTGTATATGTGTTAGTGTATATGAGATAGAGCAGTAGTAAGGGAAAGTATGGATATAGTGACCCATGGAAAATGACTGCATATACCTTCTCCTATTGGAGTGACATGGCATAGCTGTGTCAAACAGCTGCTGTTAGTTCTGTCATTGTGAAATGTTACAGGTGGTGGTGGTTGGGGTTTTTTTGGTGGTGCATCTAAAGAAAAGACTGGTTTAGATTTAATTTGAAAATATGTTAAGCATGTAATATGGAAAATAATGTGCATGCATGTCTTTTTAAATCTACTTCTCCAAACAAAAAAGTGAGACATCTATTAAATGTAGGCCAAATCTTTCAGAGTTCACATTAGCAGATAATAAAGGTGGGAGTTGTGAAGTAGGGAGAAATTGTACTGCTGAGATTATGCACTATAGATCAGGGCCAAGCATATCAAGTTACCAGATAATCCAACTTTTTGTTTTTTAGCCAGATGGAGGTAAATTGTATGAAAGGACTTTGAAACTTTTAGCTTCAGCTTTCATCTTGCAACATTTTCTTAAAAGATAGAGGACTATGTCCTCAGTGACCAATATTGATATTTCTTAATTCATGTTCCTTATCATAGCTATATATCATCCATTAATTAATAGAATGAATTGACCTTCAGAAGGGAAATTCATGGCAGTTTGGTGTTATGTCTGTATTGTTGAAGAACTGAAGATGGCAACACAATTCTGCAAATCTCTAGCTTGTATTTGGATTGGGTGTAATTTTTAGAAGCCATTGATCATCAAATTTTGTTTGGCTTCAGTTACACCCTTTATCACAACTATTGACTTTTTCTATTCGGTTACACACAAGAATACTATGCATGCATCAGACAGACATTGAGGTTCACTCCACTCCTCTGTCTTTCTCCCAGGCTTAAAACTCCATATATTTGCAGTTTTCTGATGTGTTGCTTGCCTTTAAAGGATTGTTAAGAGTCATAGATAGGCATCTGGGTGAAGCTTTGGCCCAAAATGCAAGGTGGGTGAAACATAAAATGCCAGAAAGAGGAAAGGATATCGTTCATAGTAGTTGTGACAGTGGCCCTGAGAGAATGGTGTGCATTAGAGGTTAGGAATCTGAACTTTTCCTGAACATTGGATTTTCCTAGAGTATATTTTCTTTAGCTTGCTGCCCATCTCTACTCATACCAGCATTTTATGGGCAAATCAGGAAACTTCATGATTGGATTGTCCTATTGAAATAGCTTAATACATTTTCATAAAATCCTTCTTTCGATGCCCTTCCCCCCTTTTTTTAAGCACGTCAGCTGACTGTTCAAATGATGCAAAATCCTCAGATTCTTGCAGCCCTTCAAGAAAGACTTGATGGTCTGGTAGAAACACCAACAGGATACATTGAAAGGTACAAGTTCTTCTTTTCCATCGTCCTAATTTACCCTTCTGTAATCACCATTGCAGCTGCATCTTTTAAAGACCATCTAGGGCTTAGTTAGATATGTAATGCTGGAAAACTAATGTCTGTTGGTATCTAATATAGAATTATTGTGAGTTTAAAAATTTGCAAAGTACTACCAATTTAGAGTTGGTCTCCTAAAGTTTGTTTAGGTTGTAGTCCAAAACCAGAACTGATCTTAAAGATTTTTTTAGAGGTTTGTATGAAGAAATGCACAGAACTAGAAGAAATACAGATTTCTTATTTGTCTCATCAGTGAGAAAAATAGCCTAGATAGCTCATTCTGCTTATAATTTTCTTTATTCAAAAGAATTATTTTAAGATCCATCCATGTTGGTTATCTATATACCTCTCTAGTTACTCTGTAGCTTCTAACTGCTGCATAGTTCACTATGGTGTATGTTTACTGTGTTTTGTCTACTTTCCCTATGATGGACAGACAGCCAGATTGCTTTGAACCTCCATCACCACAAATTTCTTTGCAGTGGACATCCTTGTGCATGTCCTGTTAAGGAACTGTGTAAGAATTTCTTTTGGGTATGTACTGAGCAATGAGATTACTAGTTAATAGAGGTTATGGAAGCTGTAAGTACTTCCAGCTTCCTCTCCAGAATGGCTGTACCCAGTGCATGAAAGTTGTTTGTCCTGTTGCTGCTGACAGTGGCATCATCCAGTTTATCATCTATATAATGGGTGTGAGCTCAGTTTAATTTGTATTTTCTGATTTCTAATGAGTTCTGAGCTTCTCTTCGTAATGCTTGTGAGACCTTTAAGTTCCCCGTTTGTACCCTTTGCCCATTTGTCTATTGAAGTTACTGTCTTTTTCCTGTATTACAGTTCTTAGGTATTCTAGAGGTTAATTTGCACATCATAAATAGTCTATTACGTCATGTCTATTAACTTTCTCCTTGGCATCCTCCATTAACAGAAACCTTTAACTTCTATGTAACATAAATTTTCTGCTTTTGAAGTTGTGTAAGTCCGTTCTTGTTCCTTTTAGGTTTTCTATTGACTAGTTTTACCTTTCACATTTAGGTCTTTAATCCCTCTAGAGTCTACCTTTGTATTTGGTGTAGGTAAGCATCCGGTTTTCGTAACACGTAACCCAACAATCCATTCTTCCCTTATCAGTTTGTGGCACCATATTTATTGTATATTAAGTTTTTTTTTTTTTTTTTTTTTAATCTTCATTTTATTGAGATATATTCACATACCACGCAGTCATACAAAACAAATCGTACTTTCGATTGTTTACAGTACCATTACATAGTGGTACATTCATCACCCAAATCAATCCCTGACACCTTCATTAGCATACACATAAAAATAACAAGAATAATAATTAGAGTGAAAAAGAGCAATTGAAGTAAAAAAGAACACTGGGTACCTTTGTCTGTTTGTTTCCTTCCCCTGTTTTTCTACTCATCCATCCATAAACTAGACAAAGTGGAGTGTGGTCTTTATGGCTTTCCCAATCCCATTGTCACCCCTCATAAGCTACATTTTTTGTATATTAAGTTTTATAAACAATTATGTTTGTGTTTGAGTGGCACTCTTCTGTTTCATTGGTCCTTTTGTCTATTCTTTTGGCAGTTTCACACTTACTACTATGACTTTATAATGTCTTAATATGTGGTATAATACCTCACCCCCAACCCTCACTTTGAAGGTTGACCTACCCGCATAACATATGTAAACTTTTATTCCAAGTATGCTTGTGACACAAGTTTATCAGGATTCTCAAAAAAATTTTTCAGTAGAAATTTTGATAGGAATGACAATGAATTTATATATTAACATGATAGAGGAATGATTAAGTATTTTCATTCACCTGTGTTTATTTGAATTGTAGTCTATGTCTTAAGTTTTCATCATAGCTTCTATTCTATACTTGGTTAATTCCTTATAGTTTAAGTTTTGAAATGTTGTTTGAGATGTGTTGCTGTTTTGAATCTTATTTTTTTATTGTATTTTCTGGTTAGTTGTTCCTGGTGTAGAGAGGAGTGGATTGATTTTTCTTAAAGTTGATCTTGTATCTAGTAACCTTAATAAAGCCTTAGAGTAGTAATTTGTTCTGTTCTTTTCCCCCTTAGGCAAAAGATCTTATCTATCTGGAAATGATGGCAGCTTTAGCTCTTATTTTGTACCTTATAGAACTATTTTTTCTTTCTTTAGCATTGGCCAAGATTTTCAGTACTGTAAGTGTATCAGTTCAGATGGTCTTGAATATTCTGCTTGAATTTATTAAATAGATGCTAAATGTATATTTTCGTAGTATATGATATCGAACTCTCCTTGCATTCTGGGAATAAACTTAATCATGATGCATTGTTGTAAAATGGCTGAGCTGGGTAGTTGATATTTAGTGAAATGAGCTCCTGCATGTTTATGTATATGTTGGACACTTGTATATGTGCATGTATATACATAAACTCTTGGTGATGATGATAACTATCCTTAACTGGTTTTAGAGTTATGATTTTAACTGCCTCATGAAATGAACAGGGCTTCTTTTACATTTTGTCCCGTTTTGGAACAACTTGTGTATGACAGGAATTAACTGAATGGTTGGTAGAACTCTCTTGTAAAAATTGACTTGAGCCTTTGAAGTTTGGGAAGTAGAGGCCCTGGGAAGTTTGGACTACCATTCACTGTTTTTACATACTAGTGCTGTATTCATGTTCTCTCTTCTGCCCAATTTGGCATCGTATATTCTTCTAAAAATGTATACATTTAAAAAAATATTTTCCTTTTATATTCTGTATCCTGTATTGTAGTCTTGCCAGGGGTTTCTTGATCTTATCAGTGTTTTTTAGAACTGTCTTTTGGGTTCTTAATTAACTGGCATGTATTTTTCTATCCTCTATGTCTTCCTTCCTTTTGTCTTCCTCTGGTATGAATGTTTGCTCCTTTACTAGTAAGTTTAACCTGTTTGCATTTCTTGGAAGTGATACTGTTTTTGTACTGAGTGCTGCCATCTTTTCCTACTTGTTATTTATTGTACTTTTCTTTTTTTTCCTTTTTTGCTTTCATTAGGTCAAACTGTCTTCTGTTGGTTTTAAAATTAATGCATTCTGTTTTTGTTATTATGGTAGTGGCTCATAACCTAATACCTAACTAAGCTTTTAATAACCTCTGTTGATTTCTTAAATTTATCAATATATGTATATGTATATTGCTTATAAGTGTACTGTCTCTGGTCATGTTTTTTTCTCTTTTTTTCCCCCTCAAAGACAATGGTAACATTTACCAAGATATTGACCACCCATACCATATATATAGTGACCCCTGGATTTTTTTTTTTTTAAACTTTCAGATTGTTTTTAATGAATTTAATGGGTATTTGTGGCATACCTTCTGAAACCTGATATACCTGATTCAATTTTTATTATGCTTTATATCTGAATAATTTGGCTGCTTATAAATTATAACTTTGAAGTTTTAAGTATCTTAAAAATTCCACTGCATTTTCCTCTTGTATCTTTTGAAGCCTGGTATCAGTTTGATTCTCATTCCTGTCTGGGTTATTGCTCTTTCACTGAACACCTTCAGAGTGTTTTTTGTCTTTGATATTTATAAATCTAACATGTCTAGAAGTGTGAGGATTTTCATATTTCTTTAACTCTGAAAAACTTAGTCTCATTTTTTCAGATATTTCATACCCTTCTTCCCCTTTACTCTGGTATTCAGGTGTTGGTACTTTTGTCATGCATATCTCTTAGCTCTTGTATATTTTCTGTCTTTCCTGCTGCCTCCTGGGAGAGCTTTTAAACCTCATGAACTTGTTCTTCTACTGAATCCAGTGGTGTTAATGGTGTTTGTTATTTTTGTTACTCTGTTTTCCATACTTAATATTCTCACTTTGATTTCGATTTTTTGGTCGTGTTTCCTACTGTTAATATCTTCCCTCATCTCTTTACATATATCTGTGTGCCTATTTTAAATTTTTCATCTAATAAGAATTTTTGCTTTAGATGACATATATTTTGACCTTTGAACTCATGCACTATGGGGGATCTCAGTCATTCTGATAATGAGTATTGGAGGAGGAATGAAGGTCAGATTCCAGTCTGTGACTGTTCCATTGAGTCTTAGGAGTGGGAACCAAAGAGCGTAAGATGGAGAGCTCCATTCACCTCAGACTTAGTCATTTGCTGCCAATTCCACAAGAATATTTTGTCAGCTTTGGGAGGAGGCATTCTCCCTTTGTTGTAATGCACTATTCCTAGATTGGAGGATGTAAAGGAGTTGTGTTTTTGAGGTCTCTGAGCCAGTCCACCTCTTACCAACTCCTATTCCTGCCTTCATGTTATTCTAGGAACACTGGTTCTTGTAGAGGGTGAGGGGAACCAGATAATAATTGTTATAAAGCAAGAGCAGGATTTTAAAAAGCTTTCTTCCAACTTGCCCTCTTGCTGCTCTTCCATATTGTCCTTCCCCACCCTAGGTTGCAGCTTAGCTCATGCTAGTTAAAGACAGCCTTCAGTCTTACACAGAAGTTGCTTCTGGGGTATGGGTGTGGATGTATGTGTTGGTGTGCCTGGTTTATTCATTCCCTTCTTAGCTGTAAAGTTTCTTTAGGGTTGATGTTGGGGATGGAAGGTACTATCCCATGCTAGTTCACCACCTTGGCAGAACATTAAACTTTCTACTTTCAATTTTAAGAAATAAGTCTATCTGTAGCAGGAATTTTTAACCTGGATTCTGGATCTGTTTGAATTTTGAGTGTGAACATTTTCTTGGGTGGGAGAGAGGTTCATAAGTTGAGTCATTCAAGGGTCTCATAACCCAGATGTGTATAACCTAATAAAATTCCATGTCCCCTAGGTGGATTGTAGAGTTGTATGAATTATATCTCGATAAAGCTGTTATTATAAGAATCCATGTTCCCTCTTGATAAAAATTATGTTCTTATTTAATTTCAAATTCCAAATTAAATATAGTAACTAAAGTAGAATATTACGGTGTAGGATACTGTCCTTCTTCCCAGTATACATATGATCACCTCCTTACCTTATAATAACTGATCGGTGAGATATATATGCTAAAAAATGTTTAGATAGTTGTTTTTTTCAAATGTAGAATGGTCATTCTATGACTTGAACTTCGTAAGAGAGAGACTGCATTTACAGGTGAGATGCCAGCACTGACAAGTCCCACACTGAACTTGATTACAATTAAAGATTTAGGGTTGATGATAATGATTTACATTTTCTTATCAATTTGTCTGGTTGTATTTCTACTTTTGAAATGTTTTGGTAGTCAGGGGGTTCATATAGTTATGTCTTGGATTTTAAATGCTTTATGAATGAGTATTTATAAGTCCTGTCATTCACTAATAACATGCTTCAATTTCAATGTGATAAAAGAAGTGTAACTTATGTTTTGTTATGATGCTTTCTAACTGGTACTTTCTAACCTCTCAGCTTGCCTAGGGTAGTTAAAAGACGAGTGAATGCCCTCAAAAACCTTCAAGTTAAATGTGCACAGATAGAAGCCAAATTCTATGAGGAAGTTCATGATCTTGAAAGAAAGTACGCTGTTCTCTATCAGCCTCTATTTGATAAGGTAATGCTTTTGACCACCTTGTTTTCTTTATCTAAAATTCTAGAAGATAGGCTTTTTAAATCTCATGGAGAAGATTTTTAGAGTACTTAGGAAAATACCAATAATGGCACTTTAAAAGTTTTGGTGTGTGTTAAATCCACAAGAATCTAATGAGAAACCACTAGTTTTTAGTTTGGGTATTTTCATGCAATCTTTTTAATCGTTTTAGCGATTTGAGATCATCAATGCAATTTATGAACCTACAGAAGAAGAATGTGAATGGAAACCAGATGAGGAAGATGAAATTTCGGTTAGTACCAACTTGTTTATTTTGGTGAGTTTTTAGATGATGAAACCCTAAGAGTTGTCAGAAATGTTAGCATTAGGTGATAGGTTAATATAATAAAATAAGTGTTATTTTTGTACCTAGGAAATATTATAGGTAAATTAATGGTTAGTGCAAATGAGCCACTGTTCAACATGGTGCTAGTTGTACCCAAACTCAGTTTTCCCTTAAATTTTAGAGTATTCTTTAGTATTTATGGTTTATAGGCTGATTTGAACCTTTTCATGATAGGCAAGGGTTTGTTCCCATTTTTCATGTTAAGAAATTGTGTGACTTGCCCACAACTAATGAATGACAGATCTCTGACACAACTCCAGTGCTCTTTTACATGATTCTGCTATATTAATGCTGGCTGGTAAAGAGAATATAATTTTAACAGCTCCGAGTGATGTGTGGCATTAGACAAGGTCTGTATTTCTTTTGCTTTTCTTGTTTACTATGCTTAAAAGTCTTTATTTTTCATAGAGGTTTTCATATTGTTTTCCTAAAGCTGTTTTCCTATAGTTCTGGGTCCTAGTGTAGCAACCATTTTGATGGAAGTAAGGTTTAGTAAGAGGAACAGCAGTGTTGACATAATTAGACTGGAACTTGCTTGACTAAAAATTGTAATTGGTTCTTGTGGGATCGTTGGTTTCTGTATTTTTGCTGCTGCATATTATGTAACTTGAGGGAATGTAAGATGATGAAGAGGTCTCATCTAGGTATTCAATAATCCTATTATTATCAAGGAGGAGCTGAAAGAAAAGGCCAAGATAGAAGAAGAGAAAAAGGATGAAGAAAAAGAAGACCCCAAAGGAATTCCTGAATTTTGGTTGACTGTTTTTAAGAATGTTGACTTGCTCAGTGATATGGTTCAGGTAATCTTATTCTTAAAAACAAGTTTACCTTAAATAGTAATCCTTTAACTTCTAGTGGCTGTGACTACTTCATTGTTGAGCCTTATAGAAAGATTGCTTTGATTCTTTTGAAACGACTATTCTTAGATGGAAAATGGCAATGTTGATTAATGTAGTCAAATAAAATTCATTTTTAAAATTAGGTAATGAAATGATTCTATTGCGAACTGCTAACTGGTTTTCTCTCATAGCCATTTAATTTACATGCTTAGAATAGAGGTAGGATGAGGGAGAGAATCTTGGTGTATCAATTATATTACCTAAAAAAGAACTTTTAATTCTGCAACAAAGACTATCCCAGGGGGCATTTGCATTTTAAAAGTACTCTGTAGAGACCTTTAACTCATTCACAAATGTCACTTTCTCTGGGAAACCAACAGATGGCCACCTTTTTCAGGAAACCTCCTGTTCTAGTCAGAAGCATTTCTTGAGCTACTACCATCTACAGTGTTGCCTTTTCAGTGTTGTTAACAAAGCAAAGGGAATTGATTGCAGCACATGAATGCTTATTGCGTTTCTACTGTAGGAAAGTAGAAAAAGGATCCAGCAGAAAGAATGGAAAAGGCAGCAGTCATTATCAGGAAATATTTTTAAATGAAACATGCCTTATTTAGATTGGGTTTGCACTTTACAGCCCATTTAGCTTGTATAATGATGTAATTGTTAGTTTTCCATGTAGTCGTTTTCTCTACCAATAGTATTGGAATTGCAGTATAAGGTGACTACAGCGTAAGCCCATGACCTGGAGAGTAATCTTAAGGTTCATAATTGCTATATAAAATTTCACCATAAATGTTATATCTCACTTAATCAGCTAGTGTTAATTGACTGGTAAGAGACTACTAACTCTAAAATAGTATGACAGGTAATCATTTTTATTATATTTCTTGATTTGAAAGGAACATGATGAACCTATTCTGAAGCACTTGAAGGATATTAAAGTGAAGTTCTCCGATGCTGGTCAGCCTATGGTAAAAGAACCTTAAAATATTTTAAATTCTGTAACATTTGATACTTGTAAGTAGATTAAATGAAACTTTTTAAAAAGAGGTGTCATTCAGGGGTTAGGGATGGGGTGGGAAGGAGTTAAACATGGTACTTGGTGCTCTTTCAGTTGTTGGTAGTATTCGGATTTTGCTAATTGGGATGCAGTTTTTCTTGATTCTTTTTCTTTCTCTGAACATAAACTATTTCTGAAATAAAGTCGGTCTTTGATTATTTCGGGTCTGGGTTAAAGTGAATAAAATAGTGGCAGGGAAATGTGAACAAGCAAATACTTTTTCAGTCTTAAAAGGCATATGTCTGGAAATTATGTGAAACGAGAGGTTAGCTCTAACTGTGAATTAAGCACTATATAGGCTGTAGATTCTTGTATTAACTTCGGCAAGGTTGGGCTTTTCTTCTTCAGCTTAGGCTGCAGTCTAATACTTAAAAGCCCTCTTTGCTGGGAATGGTGAGGGGTGACTTAATCAGTTTATTTAGGTGTGTCTAGTCTATTGTGTAAATGTGTTACTTAAGTAGTAGTAAATTGAACTAAACTTTATTCAGTTTATTTTGTGTGCCTTGTTTTGCTTTTTAAATAATTTAGGTTTTGTCTGACCCTTCCCCTCATTCTCAAGATTAAAGAGTAGAAATAACATTCTCACAGTTCTAAAAGTTACAAAATAAATTTTTATTTATTAAAGCATTAAAATTTGAGATGTAGTTTAATTTCTATACTTTTTCCTTTTTTTAGAGTTTTGTCTTAGAATTTCACTTTGAACCCAATGAGTATTTCACAAATGAAGTGTTGACAAAGACATATAGGATGAGGTCAGAACCAGATGATTCTGATCCCTTTTCTTTTGATGGACCAGAAATTATGGGTTGTACAGGGTGAGTTTAATTTTACTGCTCATATCTGTTTTTGTTTTATCTATGATTCGTGATACTTAGTATTTTCTAGGTAGTCTGTTAGGTGCTTGCTACACGTATACATACATACCTAGTATATCTCCCACCTTTTCAGTAAAATACTTGGAGAAGAGCTTTGGCTCTTTGACTATAATACACATATTTCTAGAAAGAAGTTCACATTTAAATTTCTCATACTGTGAGACTGTGTTAATTGTAAATGTAATATTTGTTGAAAAAGTTTGTTTAGAAATAAAATTTTCCCCTTTACACTTACAGAAAGCATTTCAGCTAATTTCTTCTTCCCCTGAATTTTGGTATCTAAATCTAACATTTAATTTAAAACTTTTAGCTCACCTAACAGTTGAAATCAGTGTGCTAATTATAAGAAGCTTTATTTTCCTTTGTTTTGGAAGGTGTCAGATAGATTGGAAAAAAGGAAAGAATGTCACTTTGAAAACCATTAAAAAGAAGCAGAAACACAAGGGACGTGGGACAGTTCGTACTGTGACTAAAACTGTCTCCAATGACTCTTTCTTTAATTTTTTTGCTCCTCCTGAAGGTAAATAGTGCTTTAGTTTGGGTATTAATGGTTATTTTATAATAAACTTTGTTTAAATTTCTTACTTATTTGCATTTCTTTTCTCAATTTTACAGTTCCTGAGAGTGGAGATCTGGTAAGTTGAATTGTTATTTATTGACTGTATTGTTTACTGTATTTGAAATTAAAGCACTGGGTGTCAGAAATCAGGAGTGGGGATGGTTGTTGATAGCATTTGGTTCTTCAAGGCCTGCAATGCATGGGCTGCCCTTATGGATCTAAAAAATTGTTTCACTCAGAATGCTAATAGTGTCTGAGAAGCACTGAAGCTAAGAATTTCCTTTTCTTTTGAGCCTTGCAAGTATTTTTTGTGACGGATTTAACTTTTCAAGCTATAGTTTCCTTATTGAAACCAGAATGTATTGGAGTCATTTGTACTATTTACTAAACTCCTATTATTACAATGGAAATAATGGTTTCATGTGGTGCCATCTAGCCAGCAACTATGAAATTTGCCTGGCTTATAGTCTGGGCTGAGGAACAACCTCAAAGAAAGATAGGCCCAGAAATGTTTTGAACTTGGTCATTGGTCAAGCTTTTGAATTCAAATTAACTGAGGTAGTTTGGTTTATGCATATGTGAAATTATAAATGATTGAATACTTCCAAATTAGAATAGTCTTAACTGAGGCTTAGACCAGATCTGCAAAAGTCAAGTATTTCTGTCTGAAAAGAGTAGGAATAATGATAAAGCAGCATATTTTTATTTAGGTTAAGAGAACTGTTTCTCAGGATTACGACAGACTTCACTATTGTCATGTCGATGTATGGGCTGGAGTTTGTCTTTTTCTGTTACCAATATTGGTGGTAACAAAAAAGTCTTGAGTAGTTCTGGTTGAATTCTTTCCTTCAGAGTCCATTTGTTTTTGTTTATTAGGGTGGGTTATATGGAGAGGAATCAAAACAAAAATTCATAAAATTCGGACTATTGACTCACTGTATTGTTTAAGTATCACAGAAGTTAAAATGAGATTTTTTAATAATGTTGAAACGATTTCTGTGCTGTGGTTTTTCATATTAAGAAATCCAGGATTTAGATGGCTCACTGTTTTTATCAATTAGGACTCATCTTATTCCACATTAAGTAGACTTAAAACTGCAGAGTTTCTTGGTACCATCTTTCCTCTGGGTTTTCTGTTTTAGAGTATGTGTGAAGTGAGCCTCTGTAGTCTTACTGCCATTTATACTTAATATATTGTTTACAAAAGCCTAAGATTCTTTCTTAGTATTCTATCTGGAGTTTTAAAGGGAAGTAGCAGTCCTCTAACAAAATTGCTTTTATATTTTACTGTTTAAGCCAGTTTAGAACTGGTTTTTGCTTAGTTTTACTTTTATTTCACACTTAACTTTTAGTATGTGTACCTATATGCTAACTTGTTTTCTTTTTAATAAACTGTAAATTTAGGGCATGTGGATGACTACTTGATCACTTGTATGTAAGCTAATGTAAAAATGACAAAAAGTGAAAGTGAAGTTGAGAGTTTCTTCCCTTTAACATATGATTTAAAGCCAAGAGTCTCACATTAACAAAGTTATTAAATTTTGTACTTCTGTTTTTCCTAATGACAGGATGATGATGCTGAAGCTATCCTTGCTGCAGACTTTGAGATTGGCCACTTTTTACGTGAGCGTATAATCCCAAGATCAGTGTTATACTTTACTGGAGAAGCTATTGAAGATGATGATGATGATGTAAGTGAATGTGAATCCTGTAGTGAAGTCATTTGGTGAAGAGTATGGTAGTCAGAATTTATGAAGGGTTTGAAGGAATAGGTCTATTTTTTTAAAAGTAAGACCTAGAATAACTCAAAATTAGGCTAATTGACTATCCTGTAGATAGCTTTTCTTAGTTGTTTTAGGTAGGTCCCCTTAGGTTCTTTGGATTCATTTATCTTAGTTTTTATTTTTCTGCTTGCACGAATTCTGAATTGGTAAGACTTTTTATTTATGGTTAGTGTTGTATGATCTTGCTTTTGGCCAAATAAAAGAGAACTAGGAAGTTTTTCAGTGCTTGAGATAGTATTATTTGTTAGGAGGCATAGAACTTTTTACCCAAGGGAACATTTAGTAATGATTAAGGTAAAATTAGGCTGTCCTTAGTGTTTTGGGTATTTTATTAAATTACCATCATTATAGTAAATCTTTTTTGATTCAGAGTGTCCTGTACTTAAGTACTGGCAAATAATATTTACGGTAATAGTTGTTTGATCGCACTTTATCCATATGATGGTACTATAGTCATCTTAAAAAGCTGTAAGGTTTATATATGGCACTGAGCTAAGTGACTCCTGAGGCAGATGTCCTTGTGTTAGGTATTAATGGGTAGAACTATCGGTGTTACTGATTCTCAAAGGTGTGTTATACTCAAACTTCATCCTTTTTTCCCTTTTTAGTATGATGAAGAAGGTGAAGAAGCAGATGAGGTAATGTTTACCAAATGAGCAAATAATTGTCTGGGTTTCACACATTGAGAACTAAATTGAATGGCTTATGTATTCCTTTGCTATAATCATTAATCTGTAATGTGGGATAAAAATGTTTTTGGAAAAACGTATGATTTTAGAATTCTACAGCCAAACAATGTATGTATGAGGTTTCAATAAATACATTGCAAAACTCAGCAACTTTTTTTTTTTATTTCAAATAATTCTGTTCTGCTGCAGGGTTATCAGCTCTTTGAAGAAGTCAAAAGCTGCAGTAAACTTTTTCAACGTTGGCTGCAGTAAATCTTTTCAATAAAAGCTGTCTGGATGTCTCAAGTTGTGTTGGGAAATTTTCGTATTAGAAGCTTTCAAATTAAGTTACATTGTCACCAAACTCTGTAATCAGGAAAATCTTTTTGACCTATAGAGTAATTTGTATTAAATTCTCCCTACATTATGAGATTTCTTTCTTCTGTACCTACTTCATGGATGCATTTTGAACTTTAATATAGGAAGGGGAAGAAGAAGGAGACGAGGAAAATGATGCAGACTATGACCCCAAGGTGAGCAGAATTAGTGCTACTTTTCTATTAGTGAAAGGCAGGTAAAAATAACTGGTGTTTATGAAAACTAACTGCAGTAAATTCCTTAATCCATTGGCGGATACTGATTTTTTACAGTATCCACTGGCACTTAAAGAATGCACATAATTTCAGTGCACCTTTTCTAAGAAACAATCGTTTTTGGTTCTTACCTTGAATTTTTCTTAGTTTCATGAGAAGTGAACCCTAGGATTTTATTTTAATGACATCACAGTTTAAAAACTGTTAATTTTTTAATTACAATTTTTTTTTAAGTTATTGGTTGCGTTCTTTTGTTACTTTTCCTCCAGGGAAAGCTGAAAGAAAGGTCTGTTTTTAAAAAGATCTGTATGTGGGAGTGCTTGGGAACATAGGAATGGTGCTGTTTGTTAGATTCTTCCAGCCACCACTGTTTCCCAGTCCCTGGGTTCCTAGTTATTCCTGGAAATTTGTCTTATCTCTCCAGAAGATATTTTACTCTATTGAGCAAGCAAGGGTAATTTAAAGTTAGGAGATTTAACAGGAATGAATTACTCTTAACAGTTAACTATGAATAGAGTTAGTATTTTGAATAATTGTGATTTTTGAAAAGGAAAAAATGACTGGTAATTTTATTTAATAGTGTAGTTTATTTTATGGAGTTCATTCAGTAATATAAAATTTGGGCTTTATTTCAGCATTTCAGTAACTTGCTAATATTCGGAAAAATTGTAATGGAATTGTGAGATAACTATAATAATTAAGATAGGCAGTTGATTACTATTGAATAATTCACTGAAGCAGGTAGCAGAAGATAGATTGACTTGTTGCTTTCTTTTAACAGAAGGAACAAAATCCAGCAGAGTGCAAGCAGCAGTGAAGCAGGATGTGTGTGGCCTTGAGGATAACCTGCACTGTAATAGCCTAAACACAACTATTATTTACTTACAGCCTTATGTTTTGTATTTTCTTGTAGATTTGGTAACTTTTTTTTTTTAAGGAAAGGAACTAATATTTTTAAAGACCAATTTGTTCTACCTAGCCTTTTAACTATAATTTTTCTGCCAGATATGTTGAATGCACACTCTCTCAAGCATGCTCATTAATTACTTACATAGTTCGGTTTTTGTGGAGTGTTTTTGTCATGTAACCATTAAAGTACAGCTATGAAATTTAACAACTGTTAAATGAAATATTTGTTACTTTGTAGATTTTTTCCTGAAGAACCAAAGTATTTTTTCAGCCAGTAATTGAATGCGTTTAAGTCTCTTTGCATTAGCTGTGCCTTTCATTACTTTGTTATAGAAATGCAGTGACGTACACTAAAAGAGAAGTTTGGTTTTTTTTTACACTTGGCAAACCAAGTATATGATTAAGAATTTCCAGTAAGATCACACCTGATAACTATCAGATTATTTATAGATTTTCGTATTTTAAATGACATCTTCATGAGGAAATTGAATTCATACTTTATTGGCTATCACAGGGAGGTGAATAAAACCTAAATTCAAATCTAAATACAATTTAGATTTAACTGCACTTTTAAAATTTAAACTCCATTAATTAAGCATTTTTTCTTTGTGGTAGGGTCTACCTTCTGCTTCCCTGGAAAGGATGAATTTACATCATTTGACAAGCCTATTTCAAGTTTTTCGTTGTTTGTTTGCTTGCTTGTTTTTGTTTTTGCAGCCTAAAATAAAAATGTCAAGTACAATTTTAGTTTTCCAAGATAATGTCTTAATTTTGTATTAATTTAGGTAGAGGCAGAGGCCTAGTTCACCATATGAACTAGGTTGTGGCCAGTTTACCATATTGAAGAAAAGGGTGCCAACTTTGGAAGATGGTCCCACATCTAATAAGTTTGTTTCAAAAAAAGACAAAACTTTAAATGATGTACTTGTTTAGAAGAAGGATCAAAAAGTTAAATTTCATTTCCTTTGGTTTAAAACTAGAGGAGGCCACAAGTTTCTGATTTATTCTTATTGCAAGTATGAGTATGTCATATACCCATTCTTCTGTTCACTATGTATTAAAATGGGTAATACTGTTTACTTAACTACCTCACAGATAATGTTGAGGCATACTAAGTTCAGTTTTGTGAAATGTTTGCACAGTCTCATTGAAAGCTAAAAAATTTGGACCTATTTAGTATACCACAGATATGATAATTCAGCATCTTTCTTATAACAGGGTTTGATAATTCTAAACTGGAAAACAGTACCTCTGTTCTGGATTTTGACAGGCAGCACTCTTACAGGTCTTTGTGTGGCTACTATCTTAATAGAAATGAATGGATGAGCAACTATTTCAAAAGGTTCAAGGATTGATTTTTCAGGTATTTTATATGACCATAATGTAGTAAATAACTGCTTTTAGTCATGGGACTGCAGTGGAAATAAGACCATTTTTGAAAAGAAAACTTGCCATTAAATTTGAGAGTAGAGCTGCACTTTAAATACCTCAGGCTAATTACTGTTAATGTTTTGTGATGAACTTAAAAGCTTTGACAGTGAGAGTGGACCAGTCTAGAGGAAGGAAGGCCAAGAGTTCCTGCTCTTAATAAAATTACAATGGTTAATTCTTATAAGTTTCCTTTTTGAAATTTTAGTATTGAGGTCTCATAATGTGAATGCGTTTTTCTGTTGTATAGTTTTGCTTATTTCTCTCCTGAGATTTTAATTAACTACTGGAAATCCTTAACCAATTGCAATAGCTTGTAGGGAAGAAAATGCCATGAAAACACCTTTTTTTCCCTGTTTATTTTCAAATTGGTTTTGGTTGCTTAGATTAGACATCTGTGCTGAGTTTTGTTTTGTTGCGTTTTTTTTTTTTTTCTTGTACCCATAGCTCTCATCTTCATAGCTTTTACTGAACTTACACATTTTTTTAATCTAAAGATAGAATCCCATTTTAAAATAAACTTAAGTAGCAAAACCACTACTTTTTTTTTTTCCTTTATTCCTTTAGGAAATAGCTATTGCCAAAGTGAAGTAGTAGATAATAATTAATCTTGTTACAAAAGGGACAGATGGTTTGCAGAGGAATTGTTTTCTTAATAAAGTTAGTTTCAAGGGATGTCAGTATTCATCTGTGCCCTTTCTCTGATTCCAAAATGGCTCAATTTCATTCTAGAAATTTGAAAATAAAATGTAATTTGAAATCCTTAATAAAATTTGGATTTTATTGTATAAAATACTGGTGATATTTTGGGTGTTTTTTTGTTTTGTTTTGTTTTATATGAGTATAGCACTTCTTTTAAGAGAGTGAAGAGTAGAGGTGTAGGCTATTCTGTGCTTAGGCCACCATGGTCTGTAAATTTGAATAATTTTAAGAGCAACCTCCTATATCCTGCTAAGTGGAGTTTGTCTTTGGAAAATTAGAAATTTCACCATGTCTGATAGATTTGACTCTTATGATGACCACAAACATTTTTGAGACACTTCAAAATTTGTCTTTGTATTCTCATTCTCACTTTATTTTCCATCAGCCCAGGCACTGGCTACCAGTTTCTCTCTCCCTTTTCCCTATAGGAATTATAAAATCCCACATAATCACCCATAACATGCTGTTGAAAAATAAATTTTGCCTATCACCTTATTGTCATTAAAGAATAATAAGTAAGCAGAAGACATTTTCATAAATTGAATCATTGCTTGTTTAACATGAAAGTTACGATAACGCAAAATTAAAATATCTTAATGTAGAAAAACACTCTGTAGAGTAATATGTAAAAAAAATGGGATTCTACCTCTTTCCTTTTTAGCTCACTTAATAAACAAGGGACATTAATGTTAATAGAAATATTTTCATTATTCTGTAAATAGGTTAATAATGATAAAGTGTATGATAAAGTCCGTAAGACAGTTAAGTGTTCATATTGCTACTGTGTATAAGACAGTATGAATTTGTGGGTTTGAATTGTAGGCCACCCCTGTCACTAAACATAATAAAACCTTGAGCTATTGTGACAACCTTACTGTACCACACAGAAATATTAAACCATTTAATACTCAAATATACTTTGAATGCTTTGGTTTCCAGGCTTGGTTTAAAATTCGAGTCCATTTTTATAGGTTAACCTTAAAAAAATTTTAACCTTCGTATTTTTGACTGTTTTAATCAAGCCAAGTGTTATTTTAAATGTTCAGAATAGAATGATAGTTTTGAGGCATACATTCTTTGTATGAACATTAGAAAATACAAATACGTATGCTGCTTTTCTGTTTTATAATTTTAAATCTGCATTGTATATATATACTTGTTTGAAGATATGTATTCATAATTTAGGTAATTTCCTTCTTGAAGCACTGGGTCTCTAATAGCTGAACAGTAAATGTAATTGATAAAGGTGAAATAATGCTGAAGTTAACTTACATAACTGTATACTGGTGTTTTTGTAAATTGGTTTAAAAATCCAGACATTAAAATATAACCTGGATAATAAGCCAAGTTCTTGGACTGATTAAGGATGTCAAATGTGACTTAAGAGAAATGAAAATATTCTTGTTCGAGTGTAAAGTTATTTTGTTTAAGTCTTTATCCATGAGAAATTTTTGATAATAGCATACTTTGTCTTGTTTTTCTTCCATTTTACTGAGAATATACTGTACATTCAGATTTTTCAGTTTTCTACAATTAATGTATTGGTTAATTATTCAGTATAAAATAGAAACGGAGCATAATTTAGAAATACAGATTGCCAGCAGGAAGGAAATAAGTCATTAATACTACTTTATTTTCAAAGGTTTCTTTGTAGCTTTTGCAAATCTCCCAAGTATTTGAGTTTTATTTCAAAACTCAGCATAAAATAAAAGTGGTACTTTTAAGTTCTTTGTGCTTTAAACTTAAAACACTAAAACCAAGAAGTAACTAGGATTAGAGGTCAGTAATTCAAGTGCCAGAAGTTAACATCTCATAGCAAAAATTCATGCCATTAATGTTCAGAGTGTATCATTCATACAGTGTTACAGTTATGGCTCTGAAAATTTTCATGGAGTGGTAAAATAGTTTCCATCAGAATGCTCAAAACAGGATGAAGAAGTGTGTTTTTTGCCGAGATTTCAAGGATGAGGAGGAATTTGTCAAGTGGGAAGAGCAGCTTCAGGTGGAGGAATAGGAGGAATACAGGGCAAGCCCTGAAGCAGGACGATTCTGGGCATGTTAAAGACATTGAAAGACAGATGGAGTTACAAGAGGCCAAGCAACTGAGGGTCTTGCTGTGGAAGTTCTTTCTCAAGGGTTGTAAACACTGAAAACTATCTTTTTAGACTATTTTCAGTGGGTGTGACTTGTCCATGAAGATAGATTTTAAACCAAGACAGGAATAGGCTGAGAGCCAGCCATTTAAGGTAAGAGCACTTGAATACTAAATTAGCAAGGCCCCAAGGTAGTATATAGGAATATATTTGCAGTTGATCCTCATTTGCTTATTCATACAGCTATTGTGGACATGCATGGAGAAAAATTTTAAGTGCAATTCCCAGTTGAGGTTGAAGGTGTTCTTTACACTGTTTAAATGTTGCTTCAAAATGTTCTGAAGGATATAAAATCTTGTACAATCCTTTTAAATTTTGGTGCTTAACATTGTTCCATATTTGACCAGTGGTATCCCTTTCAAGTTGATTTCTGTGTGCTTTTGATATATTCCTATAAATTTCTGAGCATTTAGTTTATAGCTCAAATATTTTTTCTGGGCTTATATTATGTTCTCTGTCCCAGCCCTAGAATTAGCCATTTTTCCAAGGATCGCTGGTTCCTTTTAGTGGGGAATGAAAGTTAGAAATGTCTCCTGCGTGTTAGGTTTGCTTGCTGTTCCTGGTGTCATCCTTTCTTGCTCTTTCAGGAGACAGATACAGGAAATAAAGTACATCTTTGTATTAAAAACGATGGGTTTACACTGCATAATTCAAAGTTCAATCCAACACAATAGGATGTTTACTAGCCTAATCTTAAGTCCATGTTTATATGCGTACAAATAAAGGAGTTAGCAGGTGATCCCACTGGAATTGTACATGAGCGTGCTCTATAGGTAAAAAAAAAACACAAGTAGAATTGAGTAGGTCAAATTTTAGATTAAGACCTTACAGCTTCTAAACGAACGTGTCTACCATCAGGTTTTTAATGGAGATGTATGAGAAATAGTTCATAAATTGAGAGGCTATATGGTTAACAGTCCATTTACTGCTTGTCTTTTTAGCTTCAGTGTTTTCATCTGTATAATGAGGGCTGTGAGCATTGATGAGAACAAAGTACTTGAGCCTGAAGTTTACATAGTGCATTCAGTGAATGCTTCCTAAACAAAACCAGGAATTCATAGCTGGCAACATCTTAAATTGAGTATGACAGTTGTCAATTTCAGAACTACCGATTTCTTAAGGCACCTTACTCAGTGTGCATAAGAAACAGACTGACTGAATAGTAGCTAAATTTAATGGTAAAAATGATATGAAATCAGATTATATTTCTCATGGCTCCCAAGTTGTCATTCTGCAGCCAAATTTGTCCCATCCTCTTTCCATCTCTGACATTTGTCTGGATTCCTGGCAATGGAGATGGGTGTCTGAGGGCTTCTGTAATAATACATATTCCTACATACTGAGTGGTATATATTGGGGAAACAATTAGGAAACTAGACTGAATATTCTGTAAACTCTGGAGCTATGAGAATATGGTGGGAGTGGGGGTGCAATCAATAGTTGTATTTTATCTAGCGCTGCATAACAAGGCCATCCCTAAAAGTTAATGATTGAACAGTGACAAGAGTGGTTTCACTTCTTGGGTTTGGATAGTTCTTCTCTAGGCAGCATCACCTGGGACAGTTTGAAGGCTAGAGACTGGAATCATCTGAAAAATATTCACCTGGTTCTCATACCCATCTGGTGGTTGATGGTGAGAACTAAGCTGGGCCTTGGTCAGAACTCGGTACATGTGGTTATTAAGAGTAGTTTTGATGGAACAAAAGGTACAGTAATTTTCTCAGATTGCCAGAAACGTGAAAGGTAAAATTAAGTAATTTTATACATACATAATTAACATGTTAAAGGAGAAAAAAGTTTCCTCCATCAGGATCTTTTATAATTTTGGGTTACCTGAGCAATTGCAATCCCCAAATATATGTAGAATTAACTCATTCAACAGAAAAGTATCAAGCCTGATAAGGAACCTTAAGTGATAAGTATTAGGCAACTATTAAGTAGATTTGTTTTCATATGGTTTTGTGCTACATTAGACACCATCTTACACTAACCAGACTAACCTCTGGCATGGACAAGCAGTTTAGCCACTAAAAAGTTAATAACTGAATCCCATGGCACATTAGAAGACCAGGACAGGGGTCGGTGTTTGGCATAATGTACAGTGATGGGATAATCTTAATGCTTCCTTGACAATTACTCCCTCCGAATGTAGGGACAGAAGTAAAATGACTTAACAAGGACACTGTTTCCTGGTGTTGGAGCCAGCATTTGGCCTCAGGCTGTGCTGTCTGCTCTGAGATTTCTTGGGCTGGCTTCCTTGTCACGCTAATGGAAAAGAGTTACTTTATGTAGAGATTTGAGAATACCAGGTATTTTATTAGAGACCAGAGTAAATAGACTTTAATAAGTATTCCCTCCTTCCCTTACCTACTTCCTCCACCTTTCCATACATATAAAAATTTTCATATATAAAAAAATTTATAGTATATGACATAGATATAGGCGCACACACACACACGTGTATAGCAAGCCAAAAGTTGAGAGGTTTAAGTGAAATACAGGTTATTCATGAAAGAACTCTAGGTGTAAACAGACTGCGACTGGTGTGGAAGGAAGCTTCATGATTCTTAGGAATCTCATGGTTCTCTTGCTATGCTGCTCCATCTTCATTGTATCATGGGTCAAATCCATTGTGTCTGGGTTCTGGGCCACAGGAAGGGTTGGAGGCAGCAAAATGCTCAGCATTCTGGCACCCAACCTCTAAAGGAGAGCCTATGATTTGTCCTTAGTGCCAAAGGGAGGTGGGAAAATGTTGACCTGCTCATGCTGTTTAGAACAGAATCTGAGTTTTTTGGGAATTGGGACAACAGACTGGAATGATAGCCACATCTGCAACATGAAGACCTTTAGATCTAGAAAAGGATTATTTGATTATGGCAAATATTTACGTTTCTCAAGTAAGCAGCCCTTAAAAAGGTAAGAGTAACACTCCAAAACACGAGTCATGATAATCCAGGATTAATCCAGGATTTTGCTGCCATTCATTTTATGTTACCTAATACCTTTTCTCAAAACCATACGTAGAAATAAGATTGAGACAGCAACTTAAAGTGTGAGTGGAATCTTAACTGGAAACAAAATTAAATGTCTAGTTTCTGATTCTGATCTGTTAAGGTATGCTGTTACTCAATTAACAGTGACTTAAACATTATAGTTTCAGGGCCCTTCAGTAGGGTTAGTGGCAGTGAATTCTTTGGTAAGAGTCCACATGTCTGGGCCTGGCTGCCCCACAGAATTTTTTATTTCATCCCTTTCACTCTTGGATGCTCCTACAGTTATCCTGTTGTTTGTGATGCCTACAACCAAATTCCTCTTCTAAAGTAATTTTGTTACTTCATCACCTAAGCAAACTACCATCCCATTTTTTATCCTTCACCCTCACATTTTTAGAATTATCTATATTCCGTGCTTCTCTTTCTCCTATCACCTATAAAAGGCTTTTGCCCATTTGCTGATTTTTTCCTCACAGATCAATGATTAATTGAATTGTCCCCCGCCCCTTTTTTTTCCTTTCTGACTGCTGTAATGTAATAGAATAAGACTAAAAGAGAAAGACATCCTGTGACTCTAGCCCCTTAAATGGAGGGATTTGCCCAAGTATCTAGCTATCAGAAATCAAGTTGTCAACAGGAGCATTTTACATAGTTTAGGTAGAAAAAGGCTTAGGAAAGGTTATTAGGTACATGGACTTTCAGTGGGAGTTAGTAGTATTGTGACACCACAGTATTGGTTCTCAGACTCCTTCATTGGCTTCTCCTCCTCAAATGTAGTATCTCATGTTCTGAATTTAGGCAAAAAAGAAGAGTGCCAAACTCCTGCTCCATTTCATCCCACTTCCCGTAGTTAATTTCAAAGCAATTATCACCCTAATAAGTGTCTTCCAGACTCCTGAACTCAAGTTACTTGGTGACTATCTCCAATAAAATGTTCAGCCTGCTTGCCCCATTTTGGGTAGTATCGATGTATTTCCAGTCAGAAAACACATTTAATTGTCTCCCTCAGTTTAAGTGCAACTTCTGTCAATCAGATGTCTCTGCCCTTTCTATTCTACCAATAGCCTAATCTGAGTTCTCATTTCGCTCATCTCGGCTCTTGTAATACCCCCACCATTTTTTATTCTTTTATCCTATGCATACTAGTTCTGTTCGTAAGATACGGTAGAAAACTTTTATTTCTCTCTCATTGTATAAAAGAACATTCCAACCTTACCTGGCACGGAAAGCCTTCCACAGAATGAGTTCTTTCATTCAACTTTTAAGTGCGCTCCAGTAATATACTATATTTACTTGTGTTCAATTTAAGGTTAGCCTGCCTCTGCTTTATTCCCCAATCACCTCTAAACTTTCATGCTTCAAAGTCCAATTCCAATTCCACCCCTTAGGTTTTCTCTGGCAGAGTTAATCCCTTTTTCTTCATACTCTACTTTGTTTCCAGCTCTGTTCAGTAGTTAAAGTAAGTTCACTAGAGATCTGGTATCTTGGATGACATTGGTAGTGTTTTCATGTTTGTATCCAGTAGCCCAATGGCCTCAGACTTTTAGGGCATGATCGACAGCAAGAAATAAATCTTATGTGATGACTCAGTGTATAATATACAATATACCAAAATTCACAAGTGCATAGTGCACAAATATTTAGATGTCAAATTGTGATCAAGTTGATTTTGTGATCCACAGATTGGTTTTAACAGTGTTAAAAAAAACAGAACATCAAGCATCCTTTAATAGTCTGACTTGTTCTAAACTATTATACAGATTGGTCACTAGGAGGCATCAGTTCATCAACTAGTACCTTGAAGAGGAATGCAGCTTGAAGTACGTTTCTAAAAAAGTTACAGTTCTGTATTTAATTGAAGAGTTAATATTTAATTCTTTAATTTTAGAAATTAGAATCTTTCTACTGAATAGTTTTTTAAAGGTGAAAAAATTGAATGGCTTAGAAGTCTGAATTGAACTTTGAATGGGTACCATCCTTTAAACACTGATGGAAAGAACCTGATTTGGATTTTCATAGGTTATTTGGCTTCTCTTTCTTGAAGGACAGTTGACCTTTGCTCTATCCAAATCTTTAATAATGATTACTGTCATGAGTCCTGTATATTGTGAATTACTAAATTTATAAAGGATTTTGTAATCCTGTAGTCAATCGTAACTGAAAGTAAATAACTCCCCAATGCTACTGTTAAATCTTTTAAAGCCAGAATTGATTATTTGACTTTTAACCAATTATTTGGCCATTTAAGTGCTAAGTAAGGGAAATAATCCAGTTTCATTACTGTTTCTCCTTTTGATGACTCTTACCGTAAACCAATGGGATAATGTAGAATGTTCCCTGAAACAATCCATGGGGAAGAGACCCTGTTACACTATGGAGCCATGTCAGCAATTAATTTTTGTTTCTGAGGACCTTTAGTATAGGCTAGAATGAGGGATGTGAATGCTCCAGGTAGGCATGTCATTTTTACTCAAATCCTTCAAAGCTCAGGGCTCTCCCTTGATAAGGACAAGTCTAGGCTTAGTTTAAGGGTTATAAAGGTTTTTGGCCTGAGGAACTGTACAAATGGAGTTGCCATCAACTGAGAAGGGGAGAGGCTGCAGGTAAAGCAGATTGGAGTAAGATTGGAGATCAGGAGTTCTGTTTGAAAACTCATATTTGAATTATCTATTAGACATCCAAGTGGTACTGTAAAGAAGTGCTAGGAAAATTTTCAATTTATAGTTGCGCTGGCCTGGGATATATCAAAGCTGAAGGCTGATTTCACTACAGCTGTTCTAACCAGCTAAAGCTGTTAAAGAACCATGAACATTAAGTGACTGTAGTACTCCAGACCCTTATTGGACTAGTTCCATCTGGTTAACAATGGGCCTTCTTTTAACCAAATATATATAAACTTACAGACTCCTCCATTACAGTGACTTCACTAATGCTAGTGTTCTCTTGCCTGGCATGTTAGGTTTAAAAAAATTTTTTCTTAATGTGGAGGTCTTTTATTCTTTGATACTATGCAGTTGAATACAAGTTGGGAATATAAATTTGGGAGTCTTTGGCATATGGATGGTATTGAAAGTGACAAGACTGGATGAGAACACCAAGGAAGTATGTAGAAAAAGAAGAGGACCAAGGACTGAGCTCGAGGACATTACAATGTTAAAAGAATGACGATAAGAGGTGAAGCCTGTAGAGACTGAAACAGTGACCAGGCAGATAGATGGCAAACTAAGAACGTGGTGTTCTATAAGCCAAGTGAAGAACTGTATCAGAGAAAATGATCCTTATGTCAGATACTGCTGACAGGGCAAGTGTGACCCTGGTGCTGCCAGCCTTAAAATTCACTTCAATTTAGCCATTTCAAATTTGCTCACCAAAGAAATAATTACATTAGTTTTCTAAACTTTAGTGATTTTTAAGTGCTATTTTAGGTTTTCATTACACTTAAAGCTAAAGTTCTTTTTTTGGGACAGTTATTTCCTTTAATGCATTTTCTGTGAATTTATTTTGTTGTCTGAAAAATATTGGCCAATATGGTCATTTTAGTAGTTGCTGAAGTAACAAATTAAGGGCAAAGTTGTCACTGATCTATGAGATTCCTATACCACTAAGGTTTCCAACAATCAATGCACAGTGGTTAGAAGGCACATTGAAGGCTTATATCTGAAGTGCTCATGAAATTACTAAATTGTCATGAAATACCCAATTGGAAATTTTAAAGACTCTAGTTACAATAAAATAGTTGCTTTTGAAAATCATGCTGGTTCAGACATTTTGAAATAGTGTAGAATAGAATGCATTTATTGCATCCTGATAAACTGCAGAAGGTTAGATAATACCAAACACATTTGAGTTTCCCTTAAGAAATAATGGCTTAGACTTCCAAATTACACCTCATCTTTAACCTGATCAGGATTGTGTTTTTTCATATGAGATGTCTTTTCCATCAACATCTGCCTTCAGAATCTCTGGATTCCAGATTTAAAGGAAGTATTCCTTTTCAAATGAGCAAGAATGGCATTCTGTTAAAAGGATGAACAGCTGGTCATGTAGAACTTCTCTGGAATGCTCACTTGTCCGACAAAGGCAAGGAAAGGAACAAACTGAAATGTTAGGTGTAGTGTTTGTCATTAGTATACAGAATTGTCATTTTAAATCGTAATTTTACTAGGAATCTTTACATAATTTAAATAATCTTTCTCCTGGAAAGACTGCTAACCCATCAACAACATAAAGGTCCTGAGCATCCAGCCAAGTGCAATTCAGTAGGAATTAGGATCGTGCTGGAATTGTCCCACTCCATAAGGCACTGTTCCTTAGAATTAAGATTCAAACCTTCCTGCGTTTAAATGTTATCTTTTGTTTTTGATTATCTTCAGGATTAAGTTCGAATTTCTTAGCGTGACACACAAAGCCCTTCAGTATTTGACTCTTGCTCACCCCTTCAAGCTCAGCTCTCACTTCCTCTTTCCCTCTTGAATTCTTTGTGCTAGCCATACAAAACTAGCCGGTGAGCCAAACTCCCCCTTCCTCCTTTGTGAAGAAGCAGCAGCCTTTCCTTTTGCCTTGGCCAATTCGATTTGTCCAGCTCTGGCTTCTTGTGATTGTTCTTTGCATCCTCAGGGTCTGTACACATTTGGTGTTCCCTATTTTACTTAGTGATGAATTTCCCCACCAAGAGGCTTGGTGTCGGTTTATGCTTACCCCCCCACCCCACCCCCCGCCTTGCTACCCTGGAAGCAGCTTCTATAGAAATTGTTTAAATGTTGGAGTAGGAGGGAGCTACGCCCGAGTATGACATCACCTTCTTCGTGTCACAAACGAGATTCCAAAGCCGAGGCCTGACCGGTAAACCGTTTGCAAACAGAACCGTGGAGGCGGACTTGGCGGAGTGTGGTGGCTCTCAACACCGGATATTTCCGGTTGGTAATTGGAGAGTTCAGTTAATGCTGTAAGAGATGTTGCAGTCAGCACGGTTGGTTCAAGAAGGAAACTGGAGAGTTTGTGTCCGGGATTGAGAAGTACGCTAGTGCCTGCCCCCACCCCCGGTCGAGAAAAGAACGGCAAGAGCCTCCTTAAGTGGGTCTACCTTCCTCCTTTCCTTCCAAACGGGACAGACAGTAACACTATTGCTTTGATCTAACAATCAGCCTCCCTCTGCTCTAAGAAGAGGTAGTTTAATGACCGTAAGCGAGTGTGCTTGTAAAGACGGTGTCTTTTCAGCCTTCGTGCATTAACATGTTTCGTAGGCGTCCTGGGGGAGGCATACTCCGCAGGACTCCGAAGCTCTTCAGCCTGTTACCCGGCTCGCCCAGGCCAGGGCACTAGCTGTGCGGGCTCCGGGAGCCCAGCGCGAATCCCTGGGGCAGGTTCGTGATCCAGGCACTGTCTGGTAGCTGTTGCCGCCCTCGCAGCCTCATCCTCACTTTCTGAGGCTGTTGGCAGAGAGCTCCCGAGGGCCAGGGAGAGGCGGGACGCTGGGGATGGCCCCTCAGCGCCCTCTGGGCGTCGGGATTCCTTACCGAGCGGCTGGAGCGCCCTCGGCAGTCGCCCTGGACCGAGGAGAGGAGTTTCCCCCGCTGGGGTCCCGGCAGCCCTGCGGGGGAAGGAGCGCGGAAGAGAGTGGGCGGCAAGAGGCGGAGCGAAGAACGCGGGGGGCGTGGACACGGCCGGCTTTGGAGAGGCTCCAAGTTAATGAGGCGTAAGCGGACGGCCGAGCGCCTCTCGGGTTTGGGCTTTCCCCCGCAGTGCGGGAGCCAAGAGCCGCCTTTTCCGCTGGGTGTCACTCGGGGGTGGGGAGGATGGCCAATTCAAAAGCGCCGCGAGGGGGCCCGGCTAGTGCCCTTCAGTGAGCGCACGCAAGAGGACGGCAGAGGCCCGGCCGCTCGCAGCTCCGGGACCTTGTGGCGCATCAGGACGCGGCTGCCCCTCTGCCGGGATCCCGAGCCGCCGCCGCCCCTCTGTCTCCTACGTGTCAGCCTTTGCGCGCTCAGGCCGGGCGGCCGTGGGAGCCGCTGGGGCGAGGACAGCGCGCGACTGCTACTGCTGCCCCCGGTCCCGGTAGCTGGAAGCGGAGAGGTCGAGACGAGCGGCGGGCCCCCCTATGCCGGGAGGATGCTGGAGAGCAGCGGCTGCAAGGCGCTGAAGGAGGGCGTGCTGGAGAAGCGTAGCGACGGGTTGCTGCAGCTCTGGAAGAAAAAGTGCTGCATTCTCACTGAGGAGGGGCTGCTGCTCATCCCGCCCAAGCAGCTGCAACACCAGCACCAGCAGCAACAGCCCGGACAGGGGCAGGGGCAGGGGCAGGGGCTGGCGGAGCCGTCCCAACCGGGCTGCCCCCCAGTCGCCAGCCTAGAGCCGCCGGTCAAGCTCAAGGAATTGCACTTTTCCAACATGAAGACCGTAGACTGCGTGGAGCGCAAGGGCAAGTACATGTACTTCACTGTGGTGATGGCCGAGGGCAAGGAGATCGACTTTCGGTGCCCGCAGGACCAGGGCTGGAACGCCGAGATCACACTGCAAATGGTACAGTACAAGAACCGCCAGGCCATCCTGGCGGTCAAGTCCACGCGGCAGAAGCAGCAGCACCTGGTCCAGCAGCAGCCCCCTCAGCCCCAGCTACAGCCCCAGCCCCAGCCCCAACCCCAGCCCCAACTCCAGCCTCAGCCCCAGCCCCAGCAGCTCCACCCGTATGCTCATCCGCATCCACACCCGCACACTCACCAACAACCTCACCCTCACCAACAACCGCACCCTCACCAACAACCGCACCAGCACCAACAACCGCACCAGCACCAACAGCCGCACCCCCAGCCGCACGGCCACCGGCTTCTCCGCAGCACCTCCAACTCTGCCTGAAGGGGACAGCACTCGGGCCAGACAAGGTAAGGTCCCGGCAACTCTAGCTAACCGAGGGTCGCGGGGCTGTTGGGGGCTGTTCATGGGTTTGGCTCTTGGGTGGAGAAATGAGAAATCACTCCAGGTTTCTTGGGAGGTGGAAAGAAGGGAAGCAAGGTGGAGCCCAGGAGAGACCAGACTGAGAAGTGAGGATAGGGACTCCGGCCGGGCAGGGAGGCCTCACGCGCCGCGCCCCCGCCGCCCCTGACCCGCGCTTGTTCCGTGGCGCGCGCCCCCAGCGAATCCGAAGCTGGTTCTCTCAGTGTCACCAGCGCCACTTGTCTGTGTCAGGGCAACTGGAGGGAACGACCCCAGTGTTTTTCTGAGCACGCTTGGTCCGCCGGACTGGTCTGGGAAGATTCTGAGCCATCGACTTCATTCCGTGTCCTTTCTTTCCAGGTTTTGAGGACTTGAGGAAGTGGGACAAGCACATTTCTATTGTCTTCGCTTGATCGAAAACAAAAGTCTCCCCGCCCCCCACCAGATCAAGTAGTTTGGACGTCACCCGACTTCTAACTTGCTATCCCTTTTAGTTTTCTGCACTCTTGTCATCACGATGCAGGAAACGATTTTGAATCAAGACAGCTTTATTTATGAACCTTTGAAAGGATCTTCTAGTATGGTGGACTTTCCAGGAGCAATGCTGTACTGTAATTTTATTTTAATGTATTTTGATTTATGATTATTTATTAGTTTTTTTAAATGCTTGTTTTAAGACATGTCTGAATGTAGGCCATTTCTCAAGAAAAAAACTTTATGTTCAAAAACCTGTGCCCTAGTAGTTGCAAAAGAGTAAGAAAAAAGGGCGGTGGAGAGGAAAACATTAACAATCCATTCATTATTCCTGGGGCAATTTCAGAATGTCTGACACTTTCATTGTTATGACAGGTGGTTGAAATTAAATTCTGTGACATTACTATTTTTTGAAGTTTTTTTTCTCTTAGCCATATATTCTGTGTAGCAGTTTAAAGAAACTAAAAGTACAGAATTGTGTAATTCTGAATATCTAACACTCAAGATACCACTCTTCTAAAAAGAAAATCAGTGGTAATGAACTCTGATTTCAAAATGTTGTTTAAAACATAATCTAACTGATAGAAGGATGATCAGATTTTGAATATATGGTAGGGCTGGGTCTACTGTAGGAAAGGCCTTGCTTATAGCATCTGTGTGTGAAGATATAGTAATGAAAAGGGTCTTTTAAACTGTGATTTATGAGTATTAATGCATTAGGTGTTTCATTTCAAAAAAAGGAGTGGAGGAAAAGAGAATGTTTAACTTGAGAAAATATTTGTGCCCCTATCCAACTAGAGATTCTCTTCTCCAAAAGCTTCACACATTCGACTTGAACCAGATTTTTTGATCCTTTTACTTTGTTCTAGAAGCATACTGAAGAAATTCCACAGTTTAAAATACAGTTTGTAAATATTTCAAAGGACTAGGAGTCACAACTTTTTGTTTTCATACTGAAAATATAATGTTGACAAGAGAAACCAATTGTTTTGGTTTTTATAGCTCTGTGAGAAATTTGGGGTTGTATGTTTTGTCCTTAGGTTAGCAAAACTCAGAAACTGAAAAAGGAAGGACTGGATAAACACTGTATCTTCAGTAGGAAAACAGCCCCAGTCTTGTTTTAGCAGTCACTTTTTCAGGAGTCAGGGCGGGGAGGCGGGGAAGAGGATGTGCTTTTAAAGGTAGAACAAACCCTCTTCTGTGTTAAATCAAAAGGATGATCAAAATCCACAAGGGCAGATGCTACTTAAGCTTAGAAGGAGCCATAGATGACACCATGTCCTCTTGGGGCTGAAAATCACTTCCTATCTGTATGGCTTTGCTGAAGGCCCCTGTGTTTTCCATTGCCTTTTCCAAGTTTTGAGGAGTGTTTTTCCAGCTTCAAGTTGGAATGATCAATATTAAGCCACTGCTAAGTCATATAGTTAAGAAGTGAAAATAGAATCACATGCTAGAGATGTCTTTATTCTTTCTCCATCTAGAATGGAGTTTCAAGGTCAAATTATTTTTTAGTGCAGTATTTAAATGATGAAACTTTGAGATCATAAAGTATCCACAGTTGTGGGGAAAACCAAAACTTAAGCAAATGGCAAACAAAATTTAAGTGAACCTTCGCTTACAGTGGCTAATTTAGGTTACAGGTTGTGAAGAAACACTACAAAGATTTAAAAACTCATACGGATGGGCAACATAGACAACCAAATCTAAAGGAGATTTCTTAAGCCAAGTGTGATTTGGCTCCCTTAGAACTACTGCTGTCATTTGTAGTGAATGCCCATACAATTACAATGTAGTTGTAATATATACAGATCATAATAAACTCAATTAAACTGTTTTTTTTTTCCAGATGGAGGATGGAAGAATTTTTCTTCCAACTTCCTGTGCTATATCAAAGTAAAAGTCATGCCAAATACTTTTTAAAATTAAGATTCATGTAGGTTTTTTTTAAAAAGGCTTTTGTACATTGTTAGCTTACATAGAGGGCTAGGTAGACTCATTGAAAAAAAACTATGCTCCCTGGGCTGCTGGAATTTTATATATATATTTTTTTTCTCCCATAGCCAGGGCTCTTAATGGGGCCACCAGAATCTTAGTTCTTTTTGTCTTTCCTCAGCACCTGCTACCTTGTCCCTTGTGACATTTACGTTGTCAGACTCTCTGTATCTGGACCCCTCTTAGCACTTAACTGTGAAAGCTCAGAAATCAGAAAGGAAAAGAATAGGATATTTTTTGTTGTTTTGACATTTAAAAATTGTTATGGTTTAATAATTTTTCCAGAGCAAAAGAACAGGCATACTTAATAAAACAATGCACCAGAGGCTCTAGTCTACATTGTAAGACAATGATGATATCTGCCCTTACAAACCACCTAAGGTGTAATGAGGCCTGACAAATCAACTGGGGGAGGAGGGGAGGGAGGGAGTATCCCTTTTAACCCAAGAAAGGGAAGAATGAAAGGGGGGCAGTTTCAAGAGAGAACCCACCCCTTAAATAAACACAAAATGTAAAAAGTTGGAAAATCAAAGCAAATGTCCCATCTGGAAACTGAACTTTTGTCCTGAACTTGTGTTGGCAGGAAGCCTCGTACACAGTGAGCTCAATAACCATTTGTTGGACAAATGAAGGAAGGAAGAAAAATGTGTAACTCCTCAGCACCCAGGAGGCGGTTTCTCTTGCCTCACTGTTTCTTTTACTTGATCTCGTGTAGTTCCCAGAGAACAACTAATACTGGGATAGGCTAAGCATCATGAGGACCTCCGCAAACACTCGTTTATCAGAAATCCACAGAGATCTTCATATGCCCTACAGGGAGTGCTGAGGTCAGAGAGTAAACAGCTAGAAGGGGTCCTTCTAGAACAAGCCGGGGTTCTCTCCTGGTGTAGAAATCAAGCTAACTGTATAATTTCACTTCACATGTTTTTTCCAATAGGAAAAAAACTACAGAAACCTTACACATCGCTTAAAGGAATTGCCCACATATGTCAACACTGTTAGAAGTCTGGTTTAAGTGGAAAGGAGCGTTTTAATTCTAAACTGCTATCATTTACTAAGCACTTGGTATTTCTCTTAAAGATCCTTAATTTAAAATCTGATGCTAAATAATACTGCTGCCAGAGTGTGAGTTCCAACACATCACTTGCTTTCTGTCCCGGGGAAAGTGGTAAGTGGTCTGGTTTTAGCTTAACTCCAGGTATTTATAATATCACCTTCAGCAGCAGGTTTATGGGGGTGGGGGTGGGGCTTTACAACTTGAGTGAAGCTTTGAGCAATCCCATACAACATAGAGCTTTGTGAGAGGAGGATAGGCCTGTGAGCATGTGTTTTTGCTTTTTTTTTTTTTTCTTTTTTTGTAATTGTCAAACTAATTGGTTTTTGCTTTACCAGTAAAAATTCCCACTGTAGAACAAATTTTAAATTTGGAAGTTACAGAGTTTGATTTTGAATCCATCAGTGATTCTTTCAAGAGAAATACACTTAATTATCTAAAGCAACCTAAGATGTATTAATGGCAGAATTGTTTTGGATTAATTTTTAAGAACTGTTTTCTAAATTCTTGACACAGTTTTGAAGGGTGATTTTTGATTCGGAGTGTTGAACAGCCAACCAGATTTACATAAAATTGGGTGACATAGTAATCTGTGACTTTCTTGGCAGACATTTACCAAAAGGGAGTGCAGGATCCAACAGGGTCTGCTTAGGAAGGGCATTATTTGCCCAAGGAAGGAAGCAGAATGGCTCTGGGTCATTAGAACTATCTGCATAAGGCTGGTGAAGCCTGCCACCCAGTGCTCTGTAGCTGGCTGGTGGCGATCTGCTGGGCAGTGGGGAAAGCAGGTTTAACAACAGGTGATCCTTTGAGATAACAGTGTTTATTTTGAGAAGATAAATCTTTTGTCTGTTACATTTCCCAGTCAACCTTCTAGTTAAAGTTTCAGAATATTGCAAATGCAAGCTTCTGAATAGCAAGCACCATGGCATACCAAATGCTTTATAAGCTCTCACATTTGTGAACTAAATAGTGTTGTCATAATTTGTGTAAATATTCCTCTTAAATGATTTTGGAAAAATGTGGTTTATTTTTCATATTTTCAAAATGCATTCCATTTCAAATAAAGCATCTATTGAGATGATGTCTGTGGGCCTTTTGAAGGCCTTGTTCACCTGGCACATTCACTATGCTTTCCTATGGGAGAAAGGTTCTAAAATGCTTGGCTATCTTAAAGGCCATGACCAATCTGGGAAGAAAAAAGACCATTTTGAGGTTCTCCCCCACCACCCTGCACCCCGATTATCTGGGAATTTGGAACGTAGAAACTCCCTCAGATCTTTTGATGAAATAATTAGCTTTCAGATGCTAGTGAATGTGAGTTGAACTTTCCACAGGGAGGGCCTCTGACAATGAGAACTGGTCGCTAGTGAATTAGCTCGAAGGCAATTCCCTCTTGAGTCCAAGATTCTAGTCCTTCTGGGTCTCTTGGGGAGGGTGAAGACTTGACTCAGAATTGTCCTTCAAACAGGTGTACTTTTGTGCTGAAAACAGAAGGGGGTTTGATTCTTTAAAAAAGAGCATAACTTTACTCTGACAATCCCCATTGGCATCTAAATAACTTTAAATCTCAAAACTCTTTTAAAAAGAGAATTTGAAGGCAATTTTTAATTCCTTAGGATAGTCTTACATTGACAGATTTATTATTATACCTTTTTTTTTTTAAGAAGAAATGAAATCTGGGAAGAGAAATTGCTGCCATTACTAGGGTTGGGGCACTGTGGAATAAATGTATATGGTGAGTGGTAAAGTGGGGAAGAGCCAGGATTTTAGTGTTATGGTTCAAGGCCCAGTTCCACCACTTACTAGCTGTGAAGATCTTGAGTTATTTAACCTCTTGGCAACTCTATTTCCTCCTCTATAAAATGGAATTAATAACCTTAGGGTTATTGAGAAGATTTAATAAGTAAGTACAAGTAAAAGTGCTTAGAACAGTACCTGATTTTGCTAAGAAAGGAAATCTCCCTGCATTTTAGGGCAGATAAAGGGGCTTAGGAATGATTATAGCCACATGAATATATAATATATGGTATTTTGAAGGTCTGTATTGTCTTTTCTAAGATCTTAGCTTAACACATCTTCTTAAATGACAAGAACAGTATGATGACAATATCCTTAAATTCAACTTTGGAAAAAACAATTTATTCATAATACCTCCATCCTGGCAACTATTTTCATTTTGATTATTACTTTATTATTTCCCAGTCTTTGTCTGCATGCTTATGGATTTTAAGTTAGTTACAGTTAAACAATGGAAATATATATGTGTCTGTAGAGGTGCTGTTGCGTCCCCCAGATTGCCCCTTTGGGACATAGGAGCTACTCAGCCGCGGCCTGTGGGGAGCATCCGTGGCTGCCATGCTCTCGGGGAGTTCTCCCCTGGGAATTGCCCTCAGTGAGAGCCACTTTGCCCTACTTTATAACACACTGCCTCCTTGGAGCAACCCACATCCAATGTTTGGTCTGTGGGGGGTGGATAAAGGCCAAGCTTCCTTGTCTCAAGTCAGGACAATTCTAAAGGGTCACCCTAGCTCTAGAGGTCCCTGTAGAACAAATTCCCATGGCACTTCAGCTCTCCCTCTACCCTGTCCTGTATCCTTTGCTTCCCCAAGGGTGTTGTCCCCGAAATACCACCCTCCCCACCAAATCTCCTGCAGTCAAATTGCAGGGTCTCAGATTCTGTTTCTCAGGGAGTCCCGTCTATGACCGTGTTTATCTCTGTGTGAATATGTATTTCCTATATATATTTCCATTTCCATGTTTCTGTAGGAGGGCTGGTGGGTGTTGGATGGAGGGTAGATATTCAATAATGGTTAAGCCCAGGTTTTGGAGAAGTGGTTCTCAACCTGGAACGGTTTTCTCTCCCTGGGAACATTTGACAATGTCTGGAGACATTTTTGGTTTTCACAGCTGAATGGTAGAAGCTAGAGATGCTGCTAAACATCCTACAACTCACAGGACAGCTCCCTATAGCAAAGAAGTATCTGGTCCAAAATATCAATAGTGCAGAGGTTGAGAAACCCTGCTTTAGAGTCAGACAGACCAAGTCTTATTTAGCTGAATCACCTTGGGCAAGTGGTTTAATTTATTTGAGCCCCAGTTTTCTCATGCATAAAATGCAGATAATAATAGTACCTGTCTCATGGAGTTGTGAAATCAAAATGAGATATTTCTCATAAAGGGCTATCATTGTTCCTGTCACAATGTAAGCATTCAATAAATGTAGCCATCATCATCATCATCATCATTATTATTATTTCAACTCATAATTTTAATAGCAACTTAATATAGCATTGAGGTGATTATTTACTCATTCATTTGCCTATTGTCCTATCTTTATGCTGTTTTCAGTAATGCTGCAATAAACATCCTCATGCATGCAGCATATTGAAAAGAGCCCTGACTTGAATTTTAGTCCTGGCTCTGCTTCGTCTTATAACTTCAGCCAGCTCACTTAATCTCTCTGAGCCTTGGTCTATTTATTTGTAAGTGGGAATAATAGACCTGCTCTTGATGAGCTCTTACGGGTATACTGTGAAGTGGCCATGAAATCTACATGAGTTCAAGTTCCAAGGTCACCTCTTGAACTTTACTTACAAGTGTTATGCAAATGAACACTATTGTTATCTGATACCATTTTAAGGGTGGGAGGTTGGATATTATATATTCATACCTGTATATGTGTTCTAATCCAAATAATTTGGTTTTAACAAATGGTATGTTATTGCAACTGGAGAAAATATCATCAAACAATTCCTAGTTTTCTTTGTAAAATTGGAGCCAAATTTATATTTATGTTGAAATGAGTCAGATGAAGACAGCATTGCAACTGTACAGAATTATTGAAAGAGGGAAACCTGAATACTGAACTCACTGACCATGTGGATCTATTGAGCTAGGTGTCCTAACTTGCTTTGTTTCTTTCTCAAAGACCTTATAGGAAGCAGAAATACTCACCATGTAGAAAGGCCATCGTTAAACAGGGATGATGATGTGAGTGTCCCAGGGCCCTGGCCTTACCTGCCTGCAAAGTGGGTCTGGTTATCAAAGATGGTGCAGGTTGGGGACAGAGAACTTGGACATTTAGATGGTCTGGGGTGGACTGTTGATGTCGGTAGGTCTCATTGGTTTGAGGGTTGTTCGGAATTGGAGTTTATCTAGAAAGGTTGGTTAGGACCTGAATGCAGAGAGATTCACTTTGTTAGCCCTTGATACAGAGCCAGAATGAAACTGCGTCTGAGGTAGAGTAGATGTGGGAGTGGCTTGCTCCCTGCCCAGGCACTCACCTGGGGCATTTGATGTTTAGTTGAACTCCGGAAATGAAAACTTGAAAAATAGTCTATGTGGTTATATTGCATACTCTCAAATCCTGCCAAAACCATTTATAATAGAGTGACCAACGGAGTCCTTTAAACCCAGACATCCTGGGCTTCTGAAGCCACTAATAAATGAGTGTTCAACTATAGTACAGAAACAGGATATGACTCTTGGGGAGTTATGTCACAGCTGTCCTCCACTGGCTTTCTCCTAAAGCCAACAGTTCATACATTATTTTGCAAGTATCTTGAACTTTGCTGTAAAAACTTCTACTGAGTTGTGTGGCTTACCTCGTCCGGGCTGACTCATCACCTCAAAAAAAGCAGACCAGCTTTGTGACTAATGACAGCCGACTTTTAGGCATATTCTTTTTCTAGTCTTTAGCTGCCAAAGAAATATTCATTTCTACAAAGCTCGACTGTAGTATATAAACACAGATCTGTCTCTAATGCTCCTTCCATGCTACCCAGTAGATAGATAGAGAAACAGATAGATAGATGGATTTTTTTCTTGTTGCTCATGAAAGCAGGTTGATCAGCTTTTTAGTGTGGAGCCTGATATCTGAAGAGTTTAAAACAGCACTGGGCAAAGCTGTCTTCTCCAGAGCTTTGAGCATCCTGCTTTGAGGGTTATTGCTATCCTGCCTGAACACCTATTATAAAGTCGTGGTCTGCGGAGGTGCCAGGTCCCTTTGTAAGTTCCCGTTGCCTTGTTTTAACACCAGCGCTGGAGGGATAGCTCCGGTTTCAGTGGGAGAGCATTTCGGTGACTTGCCCTTTTAGTTTCTGGTAGCAGAGGAGACTTTTAAGTAGATATTAGTATATGAGTTATATTTGCAGGTGTGAGAATGAATTTGATCCTTGCCACAACACACTTGTCACTATAGAATAATTGTAGTCCTTGCCAGAGATTCCAATTATAACCCTGATGCCTGCAAAAAGTGCCAGGTGGCTACTGGAAGATGTGAGTTGCACTGTCGTCTCACTAGCTGGTAGACCCTGGTTTGTATTTGCTGACAATAAAAATTTAGGCAATAATACCTCCCCTCTACCTGCATAGAGTGGGTTTGAAATTAGTGCTGATCACAGAATTTTAAGATTGGGATGAAGCCTCGTTCATCCTTTTTACAGAGGAAGAAAATGAAGCCAGATGCTGTAATTACTGCTTTGCAAGGCTTGGAAAATAATTTTTGTAAATTCAAGGTGGTGTTATTCTTGCAAATAATCATTTGAAGCATTCAGACCTCACATCTTGTCCCAAAACAAATGCAAATTATTATTTTAATTATTTAAAGTTTACCTATGGAGTTTACAGCTATTGAAAATAAAATGTTTAATACTATAGTTTTTTAAAGTGGATCGAGACTTAGACCTTCCAAGTATAATCCACACGTGTTAACAGAAACCGCAAGCAAGAGGCAAATTCACAAGAGAAATCAGGCATGTATTTTGAAACGGATGTATTTCTAAAATGTCAGTGTTGAGATATATTCTTTTTCAAAAACTTATTTTGAAAAGCATTTATTTTAGAAACTGGGTTAAGCAGCCATTTGGAATTTATTTTCTCTTATGACTCCTAAAATATTCATGGAATGTTTCCAGTATTGCTAGTCAACCCCGAGGTCTTGAAATTATCCTTGGAGTTGAAGTGATTTGAATGTTTATACAGTTACTTGAGGTAGGCGACTGGCTTTCCTAGACTCTTTGTGTAGGTGTCAGGAGACACCTTCACATGCACAGAAAAGTTTGTTGAGGGTGATGCATCTCCGTGCACATCTAGGGGATCCTAGTGGGGAAGGGGGTGGCAGGGGGGTTGGTGAGACTTGTGGCTGCCCTTCCTAGGGAACTTGGTGAATGTCATCCACACAGGACAAAATTCTATCATACCTAAGTTTATGATCCACTTATGACATCAAATTTCCCAAGCCAGACAATATTTTCCTATATATTCCTTTGATTTAAGGGCTCAACTTGGAGGTGATATCAGAACTGATATCTTCTAATGAGAAAATAGGGGAGAAAAAAGTAGAGGGATCCCCCAAATGTGTATGTACTCCAGCAACCAGTAATTCAGTTTTGGTGTGTGTGTCAGGGTGGGGAGCTGGGAGTAACATATATACAACACAGAATTTCCCCTTTAACCACTTTCATGTGTACAATTCAGTGGCATTAGTTACATTCACAATATTGTGCTGCGATGACCATCCATTACCAAAATTTTTTATCACCCCAAACAGAAACTCTGCACCCATTAAGCAATAAATCCCCAATCCCCCCACCCCCCGATTTGTAATCTACTTTCTGTCTCTATGCATCTGCTTTTTCTAGGTACTTCATATAAGTGAAATAATACATCATCTGTCCTTTTGTGTCACGTTTAGGAATCTGGTTTTTAATTCAAAACCATGTAATATGTGCCCTGGGTGATGCCAATGTTTCCTCTTACATAAAATGACCTTTTACAGGGTTTCATTCATAGCGCTTGGCTCCCTCCTGGAGTCACAGACCTTGTCACAAGGCAGTGGGTTGCCGGCTTGTTCTTATGCAAGTGATGACTGGGAGGGCTTGATAGGGGGTAATGCTGACAGCCTCTCTCTCTGATAGCAGATTTTCAACATTCTTGACCCGGGCACTCTGAGAGCCTGGGAAAACACTTTGATTTCAATGTTGCTTAACAAGGCAATATCCAGATGAACCAAATGGCTGTGTAAAATGGGTCCACTGAGCAGCTTTCATGGGGTTGGCTGGTTCTCCATGCCCCCAAACCTCACAAATTCATGACCATGTCAGTGTCATGATCAGTGAACCCTAGTTGCACGTATTTAACTTGACATATAAAATCAATACTCTAGCTTCAAACATTTTATTGCACAGGAATTAACATATAGAACAAGGATAATAGCTAAGGGGGGCTGTGAATTAAAAATGTGGAAAGAATTGGGTGTGAAATGGAAATGTCTGAGATGTAGGGTGGCCCAAGAATTCTACCTCCTGACGGACAGGGCAAGGGGGAAGTGAAGGGATCTTGGGAGAAAATGCTTTCCCAGTCACCAATGAAAATTTCTCTTTTGTGGGGAAGAATCTTTACTCAGGATGTAAAATTCCTATGAACCTTTAAGACTTTGGGTTGTTTCTAACAGATGACTAAGAATAATGTATTTTTAAAATGGAGATCACTTTAGAGGAAAAGGGGTGAAGAATGAAGCTTTCTTCTCTATTTATAACACTTTGTTTCTTCCTTAAATGAGTGAAAAAGGAAATAATGCAGAATAAGGTAAAAATTCTGTATATTTCCTACAGGCTCAAATCCCTTAAAGAACGTTTTCTGTAATTTGACTTGAGTTTGGAAAGCTGACATTCATTAGAATATTTCCTCCTAGATCCTATTTCTAAAAGGAGGAGGAAGGCTGCCATCTCTCCCCACAGGATTAAATGAGACAAGACATATCAAGTGTGCTTAGCCTTGCAGTGAGCTCATGGTAAGAACTCAATAAGAAAGATCTAAGGGTCTCAGGGATCCAGAACACTAAAGGTTAGAGCCTCCACCAGCAGAGCTTGATGTTCTTACAGCAGCCAGCCCTCCTACAGACCTCATCCCATTTACATATTTCGCCACAAGATCCAAAGCAGGTCATAGGAGAAGAAGAAATGCTTGCTTTTGATCCATGCTGAGCAAGAGGAGCATGCTGTGTCTACTCTCTGTGTGAGCTTCTCATTCTTTAGGGAGATGCTTCTAGGATCTACCAAGAGTAGTTGGAAGGAATCCTGTATTCTCTACCTGGCTTTGCTGCAAACAAGCTGCATGATCCTAGGCAAAGGACCTGACCTCGCTGGACTTCAGTTTTCTTGTCTTAGAATAAGGATGTCTTCTATGGACCCTTTCAATTATAATATTATATGATTATTAGTTATTTCTGTGTTCAGTTGCCTTTGTTTGGAAAGTATACAGACTTTGACTTTGGAGGACCTCGATTTGAATCTTAGCGTCTGCCTCTTAAAAAATTGTGACTTCACACAAGTCACTTATCATTTTTGAGTTTCCATTTCCTTACCTGTAAAATGGGAATAATCAAACTGGCACCACAGAACTATTATGAGAACTAAAATAAATAATATACATGAATGTATTTTGCACAGTAGTAGATGATTAATAAATGTGACCAACAAATATGCCATTAACCCTTCAGAGCACTTTCTTTTTATTTCTTAATGCTTAATATCTACTTTATTCCCAAATAAGAGAGAGAATGGGAGCGAGAGAGAAAAAAATCGTATGTAATTTCCCTCCCCAACTGGAGAGGAGAGAAAGGAAGAGATTTACAATAGCAGTTTATAACCATAAGTGAAATAACAGTCCCTTTAGTTCCCCTAGTTAGTTTAGATATAGCCCCAGACCTCTTTCCCTGATGGGAAGCTTGACTTTATTTAGGCAAAACATTCTGGAAGAACTTGCCTCCACTGTTTGCTAAAGAAGATCATCATTTCACAACCTTTTCATTTTAATGCACTGCAACTACAGGCAGCAAAAATCTCCATCAATTTAGAGAACCATCCGTTTTTACTCTGTGCTTTTTCCCCTCCTTCCTTTAGGAAAAAGAAGGAAACCACATCTAGACATGCCATTATAGATTTTGCTCTTATTCTTGTTTTAGCAACCCAATATGCCTTCAACTCAACCTCCTCTGACTGCTATGCAATGAAAAGCCAACTCTACTAAGAGAACTAACATCCAGGGCAATGAAAGATGCTCAGCGATCAAAGGATCTGATTAATCACTAAGGCTGCAATATAGCCAGACATCATCTGGAATTATTTTCTATGCCATGCCCTGAAATGAAAAAGGATCCTTCTGAAAGGCTTAGTTTAGGCAGACATTTTATTTAACCAGAATCTTCTTTTACCTGAACACTGTAATGAGCAGCATATCATTTTAATAATACAATGGGAGAGAATAGCAATTGAGGAAATAATAAAAACAATGCTAGTTACTATTTTTTTGTAGCATTTGCTTTATGATAGGTCCTTTATCATAAAATGATAAAGTAGGAATTGGTTAGCTCCCTTTTTACTGATAAGAAAACAGAAGCTTGCAGAAGTTAAATTTGCAAGACCAAGATTAGAGGGCGATTATGTGGCAAAGCTGTGACTTGAACGCGGCCCAGGAGACCCCAGAGCCCCTGCTCCTTCCACCCAGGAGGCTGACTCCCAGCCCTTCAGTGTAAGTAGGAATGGGGGGGGACCAATGACAGCCTGGCCCACCCTTCTCCGGGGGAGGAGAGAGCGGCCTGGCAGCGGGCAGCTCGTGGCCAGTATGACTTGCAGGAGAACAGTGTGGAGTCAGACAGAGGCCAGCACACAGGCTTTAGATTCTCTTCCCAGACCACCCTGCAAAGCAGTCTGTGTGCTTTGAAGGCAGCATTTTATTTATAGAATGATGGGGTTATGGATCAAGGGAAAAAAACATAGAGACTACTTCCACTTAGCATTTATTCAAGAAAACACATGCCTTTATAAGGAATGGAATGGAAGCCATGTCTCACAACTGCAAGGACAAGCATCACTTCCTGGGGAGTTAAGGAGAGCACCGCATCATCTCAGAGCCCCCCACCCCCCACCCCACCTTGCCAGAGCTTAACCCCAGGCCTTATTGGAGGCAAAACACATGAATCATGGTAAAAGCGAAGGGCCTATGAAGACCGTCCTGCCAGTGGGATGAGGTAAGCTGCATGGAAGGGCAGAAAGGAACGAAAAGCTCAACGGTGGGTTGGGGTCCACATTACCATTCAGGCTTCACCCAAATCTCACAGTCTTTTGATTTTTATTTATTTGCAATTTATCAAGCTCTTCCTGGTTCCCTTGCTTCCCTCCCACCCCCCTTTTCAAAAATAAGTATTTGAAGATTTTTGTGGTACGACAAAAGTGATGCTGACCGTTCGCCTTCCTGCAGCCCCTCCTTCCCTGGCTCTCATCCATCTACTGGACTTTCCGGAAGGTGGCCTCTCTCACAGAACGGTCTAGGGCTTGGGAGAGCCAGCACTCCAGGGATGGAGCAGCTTTAATTTGCTTTGAAGCATGTACAATTGTAGTGTGTGATAGTGTATCACCAGCCAAGGAAAGAACTCGGAGAAGGAAATGGAGTTCAGTGGAAACGCAGAACCACAGAAAGCTGAGAAAAGACAAGCCTTGTGGGAAACTGCAGGTGGGAGCAAGCACGAGTAGCAGGGTGCGGAAAGGAGCTGACCTAGTCCTCACTAATCCAGTTACCATGAAGAAATCTGGATGTCCCCAGGTCACCCCCAACCTTGGAGATAATCACAGCTTGGGTAACAATGACAATAGTATCTGGATTGATCCCTCCAACCACTCACCATGGCCTCCTGACACTTCTTTTTCAGAGGGTTAGTCAGCTGGTTGAATACTTAATGTTGATCCTTTAGTCAAAGCTATTATCCACAAGTGCTGCCAGATCTTCCATCCTGGTCTCAGTCTGTCCTTCCGGTGAACCCCAGAGCCTTTTAAGAACCCCGGGAACAGAGTCTGGCTTGTAAAATTTATGGTGCTTCCCACTGAGGAACTTAGTAAGGCTTCCCCAGGGCTCTGGCCTGGGATCAGTTGGGACTCCGGTGTGTGTGATATTGTACAGTGTGGGTCCCTGTAGGATTTGCCCTTAGCTGCCTTTCCCTGGTGATGGTCCCATGATACCAGTTTTATCTTCTTTCTTACCTTCTCCTCAGTTCTTCTAAGAAGTCAGGGCAGCATTTGTCTCCCCTCATCGCTCAAGAGGGCTAATCCCAGTCTCCGAGGTGTTGGACTGTCAGCACCGAAGTCCCTTTGCTGTTTCTTTTCGGAGGCTTAAGATTTCCTCACACAAACAGAGGGACCCTATTAGCCTCCCCCATTTCTCAGAGTTTCCAAAATAAGCATATGGATTAGTACCCTACAGTGACATGTAATTTCGGAAGCAAGTGAAATAATTCTTTATGGCTTGTAGATACCAGGCCAGATTTGTGTTTTTATGTAAAAACAGGGACTATTTCAATGAAGTCTCATTAAGCCCTGAGCTATTTTTGAGGTTGAGGTTGACTGCTGGGAATCCTTTTGAGCACACAAAGCAGAGTCCCTTTAGGCACATTGGACCACCCCCAGAGTTTTAAAGTGGATTGCAGAGGCATTCCAAAGAGAGGCTGGGAAAAACCTGACAGGAAGTATTCCCAGAATACCCTGCTCCCAAAGTCCCCTCTGGCTAATGTCAAGGGCATGACTATAAACAAAGCAGAACAGCTTCAAAGAAGAGTGATCTATAGACACGGTGGTCAGCCACCCAGCAAACAGGAAAATGCCCTCCTGGGCTTTTGGCAACTCATAACACCCCTTATGCCAGGGCACTCCAACTCCAACCAAGCAAACGTACGTGTTCTATTACACAGGGCCATGCCTAAACTGATGCCAGCCCCTAAAACACTCTACCAGTGTGTTCTATCTCTCAGCCAGATTATCCTGGGGTTGGGTAGGAGAGAGATGGTGGGGACATGAGAAGAGGGGGATGAGGTGGCTGAGATGGGCAGGTCTCTTTGTTTCCTTTGATGCCTACAAATCCCCCTTGAATTCTGCCCCAAGCAGCCTGGTGTTACAGAGAGGGGCAGTATGGGCTTTGGAATTAGACAATCCTGGGCCCAAAACTTGGCTCTATCTCTCAGAATTGACACATTACTCAACCTGTTTCCTCATCTGTAAAATGAGAATAAGAACTCCCGATCCATGGATACACATTATTTTGAAATTTTAAATGTATCTAAATGAATGTATTTCCATTGCTAGCACAGAAGTTACCGTCACTATTATTACCACTTCTCGTACTTTTTTGCAAGTATTGTAACCAGCTCCTGGTTATGATGTGCTTACCGTATGCTGGGTATTGGGCTAAATACTGTGCATACACACGTGCTGTGCTTACCACTTCTCTTATAATACTATTTCTTAAAAATCATGATTCTTTAGCCAGTGGTGTGTTGCTATCTATCAATTTAGTTAAATAAGAAGCCCAGCCAGGTAAGGGAGGTTTGTGTGGAATGACGTATCTGTTTGCTTTTGCCTACTGAAATTCACTCATTACATTTCACAAGCCATCTATTCTTGGGCCAAGAAACAAGATCATGTTTCAGCAGGTGTTAATCCTGACTTTGTCTAAACTTCTAAATGGATCTTAAGAATTGGGAGAGTTGGCTCTATAGACCAGATTATAAACCTGCTTTTAGGTAAACTGTCAAATGATTGAAACCCAAGTATTAGGTATCAACTGTTTAAATTATTGTAGTATCTGCCAAAATCCTTCTTGACTCTGCTTCTATGAAGATACAACCTTACTGTGCCACTTTACATTCATCCAACATTTCTGTGCTTTTTAATAAGCAGAAAGGAAACATGTGCTATTCTAGAACACATATCAGTAAGGAGCCTAGAATTGTTAGCTTTGACTATATGTGCCGATGATGTGATTTATTGGATTGTGATGATGTATTGGCGCATTATGTATTAGAGGAATCAGTGGCTTTGATGATTCTCACACAGAGTGTTTCAACTCCAAGTGAGGAGTGGAAGAGTGACCAGTTGTATAAAAATCTCTAGATTGAGTGTTATTAATCAACATGGAGGGATGTATCTGTGCTGGAGAAACACCATAACTCTTTCTCTGTTTTTCTGCAGTGTGGCTGGTAAAGACCATCTGGGATAGAAACACTTGTTTTTGCTTTCAAATGGTTCCATCTGGCCAGCAGGCTGAGGTGATCTACTTTTCCTGGGACATGAACAGAGAATTTAATGCGTTTTTCTCCGACATCGAGTCATTGGATGAGAATACAAACAGCAAAATGGGAAAAAATGAAGCAGACATTTATTGACCTCTTCTTGGGTGCCAGAAAGATGTGTTCCTTACATCTTTTAATTCCCACAATAAACTCATAAATTGGTTATTGCCATCTGAATTTTACATTTGAGGAAACAGAGATGTTAAGGAACTTGCCCAAAACACCCAGTGGCAAAATCAGGATTCAAACCGTAATCTTGGGACTCCAAAGCAATACTATCTCTGCTGTACAAGATAATAATTGGTATATTGGCAGAATACCATTTACCAGGTAGTAAGAACATTTACTTTGTTATCAGACTCAGTTTCTCATCTATAAAAAAGGGACAATAGTAATAGTAATAGTAATACTTCAGAGAGTTTTGGTTATGATTAAAGGAGGAAGTAGGTATAAAGCCTTAGCATCCAGTAAAGGTTTAAAACATACCACCTATTACTATTGCTATTTTTATTCACTTGAGACATCTTTAGTTTCATTATGAAGGATATCCTAATACTTCTGTTAGTTACATGGGGATTTTTCACAACATCTTGTTAGAAACTCCATTACCAGAGATGAAGATGACAGGATGTAACAGTACTTAATTTGGGATGGTAGAAGAAAGAGTTAGCAAAACATTCAATTCTAACTGGAAGGAATTTAAGTGTGCTAGAGACACAAATATATGCCTGAGAGTCTTGAACAGCAGGAGGGTTGGGATGACTTGAGGCTCAGGGAGATGCGGGAAGGACCCTGCCCTGCTCCTACCAGGCAAGGGAAGGGGAGGGGAGGGTTCCTGTGCTGGTGGGGCAGACTTTCAGCTTCTCAAAGAATTTAGAGAAATGGTTAGTCTGTTGTCACCACATACGCCACGTGTAGCCATTCCCAAGCCAATCCTTAAGAAACTGTGTGTGTGTGTATGTTATGTGCATGGATGCGTGTGTGGCATGTGTGTGCACCTGTGTGTGCATGCAGGCACTTGTGTGTGTGGTGTGTGTATGTATATGTGTACTCGAGGGACAGGAAGCACTACTGTGTGGTTCTAGTCCATCGGTTCCCTCCTCTTTCATTTATTCCTTTTATTCAACAAACATTGATTGAACGTTTCCTACTTGCCAGGAACTTTGATGAAGTCTTTCTTGAGTAAGACACAGTCCCTGCCCCCAGTGAACTCAATGACCAATAAACAAAACAATAAATGTGGGAGTTTCTCTTCTTGCAGAAATTACCCTGTGTTGTGGAGGCCTGTGTGGGTGGGGAGAACACTCAGCCTACACTTGAGGAGTCTGCAGGGAGACTTTTCAAATTATTATCTCTCAACTTGTCTGGAGACCACATGAAATTCAGTTCATGGGGAACCATGGATTTCCCCCCTGAATTAGGCATAGATAAAAGCCTTAAAATACAAATGACATTGAAATAATGGATTGAAACTCAATTCCCGTTACTGTGTAAGCAGTGTGATTAAAATGACAGATCTGATTTAGATCCAGGAAAAGGGGTGGAGTATAGTTGGAGAGGAAAGCCGCTGAAGAGGAGGCACAGGTATGGAAGAGAGGCCAGAGTTGAAGACAAGCCTCCCAGTTGTACCTCGTACTGGCTGTGTCCATCGCCAACCAAAGGCAGCTGTTGGGGGGTACTTTTATCCTTAATGGCCATAATGTCCTTTTATGTCATTGATACGGATTTTCTTTAAAATATTAAAAAGGGCAACTTACTATAAAGTAGCTTCTCCCTTAAGGATTTGTTAATCAACCCATCACTTTTAATTTATTGTCTTGGGAGGCCCCCTGTGAGCCATTTTCATAGGAGAAAACTAGAAGTCTTGGATACCCTCAGGAAATGTAAGATGTATGAGATTCTCACAGACTGGTGAAATTCAAGCTTGCTATTTATTTTCCTGAAAAGCAGCACTAAGTCTAACAAAACATGGAGAGGTAGATTAACCCACTGAATAATGAGCTTTGACAATAAAGCATAAATAAAGCTTTGCCTCCTGCCTGTTCAGTTCCCAAGTTCTTCAGGTTGATTTCCTGATCCCAGCATCTGGGGTGGAAGGGAAAGAAGGCCTAGAAGTTCTTGGGAGCCAAGCACAGCATCTCCAACTTCCTGGCAGTGTGTCCTCAAGTGTGCTTGGGTCGTAGTCTCATTTTTTTCCTCTGTAAAATGGGGAAGATACTACTTAGCTCGTAGAGTTAGTTGTTGAAAGGACCAAATGAGATAATGTATTCAGTGATGTAACCTTGGGCAAGGTATTTAACCACACTATGTCTCAGCTTATCCATCTATGAACTGGGGATAATGATAGCACCTACCTAATAGAGCTTAGAGAATGAAAATTGAGTCAATATATAAAAAGTGCTAGAACAGTTCATGGCACATGGTAAGTATTGCATGTGTTAGGTATTATTACTATTACATTGAGCACTTGCTAGGCACTGCAATAAGTGGCAATGATTATTTTATTATTCATTCTCTAGTCCCTGATAGGCCATTTTGCTAAAGCACTTCTTTCATTGTGTGACTCCTGAGCTATATTAGCGAAGAGTATTACCCTACACGGTAAAGATATTGTGGTAAAGACACAATGAAGTTTATTTGTTGCTCATGCAACAGCCCAGGAAGCTTCCCTGTTGGAAGTGGGCCTGTGCTTCATGAAGTATTCAGGGACTTAGGTAGCTAGAGGTTCTGGTTTCTGCAACACATAACTTTCAAGGTAGCTCTGGGGTTGCTGCCCCATTCAGCTGGAAGAAGAAAAGAGCCAGAAAGAATATGCATAAAAGGTTTTAATGGGCTTAATCTTAAAGTGGAATGCATTATTTCTGCTCATGTTCTGTTGGCTGGTACTCAATCCCATTGCCACAGTCAGCTTCGAGGGAGCCTAGCCATGCCTGGGGAGGTGAGGAGAACATTGAGTCTGGTGAACAGCTGGCAACTTCAGCCACACCAGCTCACACATCAAGAGTTCTGCTTTCATGATCAACTACATGCTCTTCTAACCAGCTGTACAACCAACCACAGCTGCCCTCTAACCTCTTGGAACAGTCCAACCCAAATTCTTTGCTCCTAGCAGCCCAGTATTCTTGCTGCCAAATACAAGTGCCATGTTCACATACTCATGTTCTTTCCTACTGGACTCTCCAAACATTTGCTTCAGATTGATTTAACAGTATTTGTGGGCCTACTATGTGCCAGGCTCTTTTACAGTGCCATTTAATCTTCACAGTCGTCCTACGAGGTGAACTTTATTATACCCATTTTGGAAGAGGAATCTGAGACTCAGGTTAATTTATTTCCAGTTATAACTTGCCCACTAATCTCCTTTTTCTTCAAATCCCATAGCATTTAAGGTCTTCACCAAGTCAGTTACCACTGAATCCTCCATGTTTTCAGAAGAATATGGCTGGCCTCCCCCAAAACAATGGAGTCAAAGCTTCTCGTTCAAGCAGGGGACCTCTGATGTTTTCTGGGTCCCTTGAAGACTCTTTCACAGTCAAGGGAAATGATTGATGCTCACACAGGATTCGGTGAACCTGAGTTTAACAAAACTCTGATTGATGAACTTACTAATTGATCTTCATATCTCAGTTTAAGCCTCTGTTGAGGCTAAACCAAGATTGTTTGGACCTTAAGTCAAATGAAAGCTTCTTTTTCTTCCCCTTGGTACATATTGAAAGAAATGCTGTCTCTTGAGGAAACATATGTGTGCTTTGCCCAACGCCTTCCCTCCCCTGCCCTCCCCTTTGCATGGCACATTAGTTTTGCTCATGAAAAATGAACCTTAAGCAGAAATACCCAGCTGTGATTTTTCTTCCCTAACTTCCCGTGTTTGACATGAGGTGTATAAACTGGAAATGCCAGCTCTTGACTGCTGAAAGGTACTATGCAGTTTCTCCTTTGTGATCCCTTCAGCTGCTGAAAGATTCCACATCCTCAGAGCCAGAGGATCAAGAAAGAAAAATCAATTTGGCTTCAGTTGATAATTACCCAAATTGGCTGGTCAAGAACAAAGAAATGGCAATGGTGGGTTTAATTGTTTTTATTGTGCATTTCCCTCCTCTTTAGGGATTTTTATTATGATTTTTAAAAGATATTTGTGATAAAATAAACAGTAAAAATGTTATGGGGATTGGATTTCACTGGGGCTCTCGTCCGTTCTCTTTCACAGCTGCAAGTGTTGCCTCCTACATGTTATTAATTTAGAGGTAATCAGGTTTGCATTTGCAGCTGTGTAGCATATGTTTTTCTAAAACAGTCATGGCCATGGGCACCAGAACAATTAAGACTGGAAAAAATGCCAGGAAACATTTTTTCCCCTCCTCTGATGAACTGATTATATCTTTCTTTTAATTCTTGGTGTTATGCAATTTTATTATTAAAGAGAGTAAAGGGAGCATTTCTCGAGCACCTACTGTGTCTGAGCTAGTTGCTTTTTGTAAATGTTGTTTCATTTAGATATACTATCTTGGTTTTTAAAAAATTGTTCTAGTTTTGTTAGCGGAGAGAAAGGCTAAGACCTGAAATGCTTCAGGATAGGAAATAGTAATACGATGTCTGAAACACCGTAACACATATAACAATTTAGTTGGAATGTTACACCAGGGAAAAAGCTGTTTAGATATTTTCAGTTGGAGGTTGCTATTTCTTTTTCCAATTTCAATTGAATTCTGAATCGTTCTTAGGTTTCTTTGATAGAAAAGTCTATAATACCTTAGAGTAATTTGATTTCTGATTCAAACGCAAAAACAGTCTTCACTTTTTGGGTAATCTTGTAGAATTTAACAGATTGTAGTTTCCTTTGAAGTGAATTTTATCTGAGTTATGATGTACAGATGATAGATAAACCAGGAACAAAGCTTGCATCAGAGAAGTCCAGAACTACAGGATGTTCTTTTGGTGTTTAAGCATCCCCTTTTCTTTGTCTGTTCAAAGAAACTTATTTATTCTCTTGCATTAAGAAAGAATATCAATACAAACAAAATTCACTTGAGATATACCTAAATCTACTCCTGTGTGAAATTGTGTTTATTTGGTAAATGCATCATTTTATTTTATTTTGTATTCCTCTCACCCCCAACTTAAAAAAAAGAAAAAGCCTTTCTTTAGCTTTCTGAACATTAGTGAGCATGCTGACATGCTGAAAGATGATCTGGCTCAGGGGCCAGAAAACTACAGCCCTGGTCCAAATCCTGCCCCTTACCTGCCCTTTCATTACATCTTGTCTTTGGCTGGTTCTGCTTTACAATGGCAGAGTCCAGTACTTGTGACATGGGTGTGTGTGATCTGTATAGTTTTAAGGTTCTGCTGTAGTCATCTTGAAATCTAACTTTGAACCAGGGGCCCTGCATTTTCACTTTGCACTTTGCTTTGCAAATTATGGAGCTGATCCTGGTGACAAAGACTGAATGGGCTGCAAAGCTTAACATATTTATTAACTGGTCCTTTACAGAAAATGTTTGCTGACCCTGATCAAGTCGATCTCTGTTTTCTTATATTTGTAATATTTAATTTATTTAATGTGTATAAGAATTACCTTGAGAGGGTGTTTAAGATGCAAATATGTGGGCCTGCACTCAGAGATTGTGTTTGGGCTGTCTCCTTAGAGCCTTACTGATTTCCCTGCCCCTAACCTCTCCCTTTTCCAATACAGGTTTTACATTGTGGTCAGGTTCATCTCCCTCAAACACTGCTTTTGACATCTTACCACTTTGCTCAATGTCTTTTAATAGTTATCCAGTCTTTGAAGACTAACTAGATAGAGCCCTAACCCAACTGTCCAGCATTCAAAAGCCTCCAAATTCCCTTTCAAAATGTTTTTCACTGTGTTCCTGCAAAGAGGCAGCAAGGGACATAGTCAAAGACAACTCCTGTTTTCCCACATCCAGGTTTTGCCACTCACTAGCTTTGTGTTCTTCATTGAGTCTCGGAATCTTCATCTTGAAAACTGAGATAACTTAATATGATGCACTGAGAAGGACACAGCATAATTTCTCTAGTATACTTGCCCAAAATGTATAAGCTCTGTGCTGGTTTGGATGTATTATGTCCCCCAAAATGACATGTTCTTTAATGCAGTCTTATGAGGACAGACATACTAGTGTTTATTAGGCTGGAATCTTTGGATTAGGTTGTTTCCATGGGGATGTGACCCACCCAACTGTGGGTGATAACCCTGATTAGCTCCTTTCCATGGAGGCGTGGTCCTGCTCATTCAGCCTGGGTCTTGATTAGTTTACTGGAGCCCTATAAGAGCTCGGACAGAAGAAGCTCAGTGCTGTAGCCAAGAGAGACATTTTGGAGAAGGTCATTGAAAGTAGACTTTTGCTAGCCTGGAGTTTGCCTGGGAGAAACTAAGAGAACACCCCCAGGAGAAATGTCCTGGGAGAAAGCCATTTTGAAACCAGAACCCAGGAGCAAAGGACCAGCAGAAGTCAGTCACATGCCTTCTCAGTTGGGAGAGATAGTCCGGACACAATTGGCCTATCTTCAGTGAAGGTATCCTCATGTTGATGCCTTAGATGAGATGCTCTTATGGCCTTAGACCTGTAAATTTGTAAGCCAATAAATCCCTTTTATAAAACCAGTCCATTTTTTGGTATTTTGCATAATGGCAGCTTTAGTAAACTGGAACAAGTTGATTGATAAAAAAAATGGTAGATCCTGTTTGTTAATGAAAATAAGCTGTCCCGTCTTTTCCCCAGTATTTCATCATTCTCAAGATCTCCAAAAGTAGCTTATCTTGGTTGGATCTGGAACAAGTTGTCTGGCCTTGTGCTCTTCTCCAGTAGAGTTGCAGACATTTGCCCCTGGTGTGAGAAAGAATATTAGCGTAGCTGGTATCTTGGATAATTTCCTGGCAAGGCACATGCCACTCCTAGAGTGAAATTCAGTAATCATGCTATCTTTTAACCTCAATAAATACTTTAGCTATCCAGAATATAGGACAAACTCTCACTGCTTAGTAATAACAGAACAAACAACACATTTTTAAAAATGGGCTTAAGATTTAAGCCAGTACTTCCCAAAGAAGATATATGGATGATGGATAAGCACATGAAAATACATTCAAATCATTAGCCATTAGGAAAATACAAGTTAAAACCACAATGAGAAACTGTAGAAGGGGCAAATATGGTTTCATCACTCGGTGCTAAGTCACATCGAACCAGGCTGAAGAGGAAAAGAGGGTTTATTTATGCCAGTGGGAGGACAGGGGAAGCTTTCCCAAAGAGAGATAATCATTTAATTAACACGCAACTAGAGTGATAGATGAAAGGCTTATCTATATCTGGGAGGTTTGGGGCAATCTCTTTAATTGGCTAAACCCATTAGAGCTGGACAAAGAGAGTTAATCATTTTAGTTAACATGTAAGAAAGCTTTGGAGAATTTCAGTAATTTAGTTATTTCCTATTTCCTTTAGGAACTAGGTGACACCTGTGAAAGGTGTCCCCTGGGCGTCTAGGGAGATAGATGAAAAGGCTTTATTCTTACCTGGGAGGTCTGGAGACCATAGATGAAAGCTTATTTAGGTTTTAGCTGCAAACTTTACATCTTGCTCTTTTGTGAGACTTAAGTTTTTCACTCCCTGCCTACTTCCAGTTTTAAGATTACATTTAGAAGTTGCTTTAGGTTACATTTTAAGGTTAATTTACAATTTCCTGCTTGTTTGCAGGTTTAGGTTAGATTTTAAAAGTCACTGTTACAGTATCTATTAGAATGGCTTGAAAAAAGAAATCTGAAAATATAAAATAATGGCAAGATTATGGGTAAATGTAACTCTTTCATACATTGCTGGTAGGAATGCAAAAAGGGACAGCCAGTTAGGTAAACTGACTGGCAGTTTCTTTAAATTTAAACATACCCTTACCACATAATCCAGCATCCCCACTCCTAGATATTTATTTACATAAGAGAAATAATGACATAAGTCCACACAAAAATCTGTATGTGAATGTTTACAGCAGCTTTGTGCATAATTTCACCCCAAACTTGAGACAATCCAAATGTCCATCAACTGGCAGACAGATGAACGAATTGTAGGACATTCATAGGGAGGGGTATGGAAAGGACTTCTCAATAGAAAGGAATGAATGACTAAGAGAAGTAACAACATGGATGAATCCCAAATGTGTTATGCTAACTGAAAAAAGCCAAACTCAAAACCTGCATATTATATGATTTATTTGCTATGATATTTTGGAAAAGGTAAAAACATAGGGACAGAAATCAGATTAATAGTTTCCAGAGTCCGGGGGTGGCAGGGGATTGACTACAAAGGTTACTTTTTGAGGTGATAGAAATATTCTATATTTTGATCGTGGTGGTGGTTAGATGACTATGATTGTTCAAATTCATAGAACTGTACTCCTAAATAAAGGTAAGTTTTATTGTATGTAAATTATAACTCAGTAGACCTAGCTTTAAAAAATAAACTTCAAAGAGTTGGCCGCTTAATTTACAGTGTTGCAATCAGAAATACCTAGTTTAGGTAGGACAGACAACCTAATATGTAGGTAGATCTTGGTTTGTCCTGGTCAATCTCAGTTAATGCCTATTGTCATGGTGACAAAGCCATTCAAACATTGGCCTGTTTGATAAATTATATGGTCATGTTAGGATTAGGTGATCTTCTCATGACAATTTTGGGCAAACTCTTAAGACACTAGGCCAAGTAGCAGAATTTATAAGAGTTTTAGGACAGAGCTAGCCCTTTTCCAAAGAAAAGTATGCTAGAGAACATCCTCAGGGCCCCTCTGGCTTAGTCTGACTGATAAAATATGTAGAACAGAATTGGAGTCCAATAGATTTAGGATTAAATACCAGGACTGCTCCTAAGTAGGTGGGTGTGATATCTGATCTAAATAGCCCCACCTGTAAAATAGGTCTAATCATACTTGACTGTCAGGGTGTTGTAAGGAAGTGACTTAGCAGATTGCTCAGTACAAATTCAGTGCTCAGTAGTTGCTATGATTATTGCTGTCACTGTTGTCGTTGTCATTGTCATCACTGTTACTCACTGTAAGTAAAAAGAATTGCTTTTCCATTTATGATGGGCTAAGGGTAGGTAGTCTATTCCAAGAGAAGTGTATACAGTTTCCACTTACTTTTGTGATAATGACATCATGTGTGTTTCCTCTTTTCTGGCTCATTGGCTGGGCTTATTGGAGACGTGTTCCTTAGATCAAATGGGGTCGTCCTTGCAGAATTATAGCTACTTCAAGCATCTCTGTTCTCCCTGGCTATTTACTGGTTGCTTGGTGTGTGATGATTTCAAGACAGGGTGAAATCTATTTCAATGATTTCTGAAATGCAGCATACCCACTATGTAAGAAGCAAGAAGCGTGCTTCACCTGTGCTCTTGCTTTGTCTGTCACTCTGAGCATGGTGGCCAGATCCCTAGTTTAGATGTTGGAGTTGCTGAGTCAGGATACTTGAAGAAAGTGTGCATTTCAAGTATGATGCATTTGAGCCTATGGAGAAAGAGATTGCTGCTTAATGTTTTATTGGGCACCCACAACCTGAGCCACTGTATACCTCAGGCAATCAAACAGCCAGACAAGTATTTTCTTTGGACCAAAAAATGAGTGCTGCATTAAGTTACAAACAGGGAATAAAAAAAAAAAAAAACATAACATCCAGAACCTGCCTTGAAGGAGTTTACACTGTGAATGGAAAGACAAAATGACAACACAAATGGAGGGAATAGTAATACAGAATAGAATTCAGTGCTGCTTGTTTTGGTATAGACCTAAAAAGTAACATGCCAGTAAAAGGAGAGATGAATATCTCTCAGCACAGATATTAAAAAAAATCCCTGTTCTTGATTGTAGTGTTTTGCTATATGTGGTTTAAGAAGTTAATTTCTGATCACCAACTGCAGTTTGCTAGTCTTGTACCAAAGCTGTGAGAGAAGCAGCCAATTTTGCTAGTATTTTAAACTAAATTCAATTAATTGTTAGCAGATGCAAGACTGATCAGAAAGGGAGATATCTGGGGTAGGAAATTGGAATGATCTTCAAATTTTAAAAAGGCCTATTCATGAACACTTAATAGCAAGCTGCTATGGAAACTTCTGATTTTTTTGTTTTGTTTTGTTTTAATAAATTACAGGAATTCTACTTTGCCATGAAGGAGATGGGAAGCAGAGGATGTTAACAGGAAGCTTCAAAGGGCAAATGAGTCCTTGTCTTTATAATTTGTCTCAGATAAAGTTGCTTTTTGCTAAAAGAAATGAAAGTCCAAAGAAAACTGCCTGGGAGAATGTTTGATGTGAATAGGCTGTGAGCCCCTTCACCACCAAATTGTACCACATACTGTGAAAAAGGTAAAGGTTTGAGAAAGGCCCAGGATTAGTGGCAACGTTGTATGTTATCATCTTTTGGTAATATTGTAACAGTGACTTTTAAAATATAGCCTTAAAAGTGTAAGCAAAAGCAGGCTATAATGGAAGCTCTTGTTCTCACAAAGGAGCAATATGTAAATGTAAAGCCTTGAAGCAGTATGTAAATATAAAGTCTGCACCCAGATTTGAATAAGCATTCATCTATGGTCCCCAGACTACCCAGATAGGAAAAAGCCTTTTCATCTATCTCAGTACATAACCTTGGGGCTCCTAGTTCCTAAAGGAAATAGGAAATAAGTAAATTACTGAAATTCTCTAAACCTTTGTTACATGTTAACTAAAATGATTAACTCTCTTTGTCCAGCTCTAATGGGTTTAACCAATTAAAGAGATTGCCCCAAACCTCCCAGATATAGATAAGCCTTTTGTCTATTACTCTTGTTATTTGTTAATTAAATGATTATCTCTCTTTGTCTCTGAACCTGCATAAAAAGCAATTGAAGAAGCACTTTGGGGAGGCAGATTTGGGAAAGCTTCCCTTGTCTTCCACTGGTGTAAATAAATCCTCTTTTCCTCTTCAGCCTGGTTTCCGCATGACTTTTATTGGCTGCACCAAGTGAGGAAGCCATATTTGGGAAGTGCCCCTTCTACAATATTAGATTGAGATTAAATAGTGATTGAAAACAGCAAAGTGTCAATGGGTGAGGTTCTATGTTTCTATTTATGTTTTGCTACAGTTTAAAGTATATGCATATATATTTTTTTTCTTTTAATAAAGAACTTCTTTTCTTATAAAGCATAGTTCAAAAGCATTTCCTTTGATTCAGTCAAGCACTCCCATGGGAATTCTAGCTGATTAGATTACAATGTCAAGCGAGTCAGCTTTACTATCTATTGGGATGAAGGAGACTTGGGAATTTTAGCTTTGCAACCCCAAATCCAGAAGTGTTAAGATATGAAGTACAGTGCCTTCACTTCTATTTATTTATGGATTCACTTGTGGGTTGAGAGCATTTCAGGTAGCTGCTTCCATGCAGGAATAAGTATGTGTGTGGGAGTAGGGGATGGGTGGTGGGATGCGCAGTAAAGAAACCATCGTGAATGAAGGGGAGGCAAAATGTTGGCAAATGGCACGACATCAGACTACAGAGGGAGTTCGCGCTTGGTATAAGCAATGGGGATCCATGTCAGTTCTTATTCTGGGCTTTATGTATATCTATATCAAAATATAAATCCTTTCTGACGGTGAGACTGCATTCTTCAGAGAGGAGGAAAAGATCAGTCCTTTAGCTTCAGACTTCACCCCTTTTATCACGACTCTGCTATGTGCAAAGATTCTTTAAAATGGCAGGCTTCATCATGGAAAAATGAAACCATTGCAAAGAAGGCAAATTGTATTTGCACAGCACAGAGTGACTACACTCCAGCAATCTTAGTAAATGACGAAACTGATAGCTGGGTTCTTGAAATCCCATTCCCGTGACAAATTCTATGCCATTTCTAGTTATCTGATTTGCTTTTCTTGCAGGCTGAGGTGAAGGTCACAATGTATTGACTTGCGGCGTAAATATAAATGTTTCCTTCACTTTTTTTCTTCTGACATCATCTACTAGCTAGAGAACATGGAGACTTTTTGTTTGATTTGGAGCTGGCAGCCTATTTACCAATGGCTGAAGGGTGATTAAGAAATAATGTAACTTCAAAGAGTGTGTGGAGAGAGGCCTAGATAAAGATTGCCTGGATCTCTTCTAGAGATTATGGGAAGTTGACTTAGGTTAAATTTGAATAAATCCTGTTGGATAGGTCACTGAAAGTGAAGAATAAGCTCAAGTGTCTCTGGTGTTGTAAAAACATTAAGTCTACAATGGTAGTCCCTTACACTGTTTAAGAAGCTAGCTCTGTTGTCAGGATTTTGTAAGAGTATTGTGGATGTTCATCTTGGCATTGTGAAAAGAATTTAAACTTCTTTCAAATGCCTGTGAAGTAGGAATCAGCATTTTTTCAAATACTGCAGTTGATGAAGGTAGAGTCAGCCAGTAAAGTGTGATCAACAAATGTTACCAACAAAGGGAAAGAAGATGCTAAAACAACAGTTTCTACAAGAAAGGTAATATTTTGGAGAAAACTGCCATTAATTTTCAGGGGTTACTGTGAACCACACTCAATCATATGTTTTCTTTGTGGCTAATGAAAAACTAACATGAATTATGACAGCACAGAAAAGGGCCAAACTATAGTTTCCAGTTCCAGCAAAGCCACAAAAAATGTTTAAAGGGTAGAAAGTGCTCAGCATGTGTTGTATGTCATGAAGCCCAGCTTTCTGTTTAGCACAGCAAAAAGTGCTTGTCAAAAAGGAAGAACCAGAAGAGAAAATATTTGCTTTGATTTTCAAACTACTGCTGTTGACATAGACCTATAGTCTTCAGTCTGGTGGCAGCTACACACATGTGGCTATTGAAAACTTGAAATGTGGCTAGTCTGCATTGAGATATACTGCAAGTGTAAAATACACGTTGGATTTGGAAGATTTAGTTTAAAAAAAAGGATGTAGAATATCTTATTTCATGTAGAAATGATAATATTTTGGATACGTTGAGTTAAAAACAAATTAAATTATTAAAATTAATTTCACCTGTTTCTGGTCACTTTTAATGTAGCTACTAGAAAACTTAAATTATATTTATTTAAAACTTGCATTATATTTCCATTGGACAGTGCTGCTGTAAATGGTTCCATTGATTTTTAGCACCAATGTTTTTCACTGCTATAACTCATTCTGCGAGCATAGACGTAATCAATAACTCAAAAGTCAGTTAAGAAATAGGAATCAGGGTTTTCAATCCCTAAATTATTGACTTAAAAAAATGACCTGCCTTAGTGACAGAGCTTTTAAAAATACTCAGTGTGATTGTGTCTCATGCAAATTCTTTTGCAGTCATTTAATTTTTTTCAGTGTGCTGCCATAATAATAACTTCCTATTCTTTGGAAAAATTAGATCAGATGATTAAATCTCCTTCTGAGTAGAAGAGGGCAGCCAAAGAAAGCTGATTTGAATACAGGGAATAAACAGCAATTAAACTGTAAATGTTGATTTTCTTTTGAAGTCCACTGGTGTGTTTGGTGTGAATAAAGAGCACATTGTCAGATGTTTTGTCTGCTGCCACAGTTATGGCACATGAGAATTGTTGAAAAGCTAGGTTAAACTGGGGAGTTTCCCATAGCTACTGAGATAAAATTTCCTTTGTTTATATTAAAGCCTGGATTATTATTTTTTTTCCTCAAACAGTACACATTGATTTAAGATAAAATCTGAGAGTAGTTTTTTATTTTTATTTTTTTTTTCCATTTCTTCAAACTCATCTACTTCATTCTATTTTGGAGAAGAGTATTATAAAATCAGGGTGTGTGGCCTCTCACTGAAACCTGAAAAGGGCTTATTTCACTGTGCATTTTTTGGAGACTCTGAAATAGTGGTTCTCAAGCTCTCTCTGTATTGGACTTACTTGGGGAGCTTTTAAAACTCCCGGGGTCCAGGCAGTACCCCAGGTCAACTGTATTAGAAACTCTGGGGTTAGACATTAGGAATCAGTGATTGTTCTCAGGTGGTCTCAATGTGCATTCAAGGCTGAGAACCCCTGTGGGAACAACCCAAGGCCCAACTGTTCCCCACTTTTTTCCAGAAGTACTCAAGGAACCTGGCATATTCTATGTGAAAAGGCTTTGTTCCCCCTCTCCGACTGAAAATTTAGAGGGGCTGTATAATGATTCACCCTGAATCACAGAGCAATGTATATTTTTCTCATGCTCTAATATAAACACTGAAGAAGCTTTGATGATCATAAAACTGACACATGCTCAATAATTAATTGGGCTTACGTTATGTGATGCAGGTGTTTGGTCTCTTAAAGCCACACACACACACAAAGTCATGATAACCACTGCTAATAAATTTTCACAAGTTATTTATTTTAATGTCAATAGCTGGATTCTTAAGGGGACATTATCAGGAGGGTGAGTATGGTAGAGATTTTGCTGTTATTTTGGGCTGGGTATGACTACCTTTACAAATGTACTTATTACAGTGGAGATCAAACCTTTCGTTCTGAATTTTGTAAACTCTTGAATTTTGTCCTCTTGAGTCTGGATCTATTGCATTTAAGGCCTTTGAAAGGGGTTAATGTGTGGTGACAGTATTTTGTAAAGCTGTAAATAAAATAAGCTATTGCTTTACATTTTTTTTGGTGAAGTTTGGGGTTTTCACATTTAAAATCAATATCAAATGAGACAATCCCTGTTGTGGGTAGCCAAGAGAGTTGATTTATTCTGTGTTAGGGGGACAGGCAGAGTGAAAACGATAAAAGATTGTTTATAGTATTTCCAACATGATTTTTTTTTTTTTTTTTGGTAGACTTAAAGTGGATGGAGAGTATAATGTTAACAATCTTTGAGTCAGTGGCAATCTGTTGTTGACTGTTTTATTATCAATAGCTTTGAGAGGCATTCATTCATTTGTTCACTCGCTTCTTCAATAGTCATTGACAGCCTACTAGGTGCCGAGTAATGTTCTAGGTGCAGGAGATACAGCAATGAACAAAGCAGAACAAAAGCAATTCCGCCCTCAGGGAGTTTACATTCTATCTGGGGGAGACCAACAACAAATAAGTAAATTATGTTTTAGGGAAAAATAAAGTAGGGAAGGGAGTAGGAAGTGCTGGTGGGGGTTGAGATTATAATTGTTTCTGAGACTAGGGCCAGCTTCACTGAGAAGGTGACATTTGAGCAAAGGATTGAAGTAGATGAGGAAGTGAGTCAGCAAATGTTGGGGGAAGGGTATTCTAGGCAGTATGGAGAAGCAGTACAAAAGGCATGAGGTAGGGGTGTACCTGGGGTTGCCAGATAAAATACAGGTGCCCAGTTAAATGTGAATTTCAGATAAACAACAAATAATTTTTTAATGTTAGTATGTCTCCTACAACATTTGGGACATACAGGGTATCCTGTACTTTTATTTCCTAAATCTGGCAACCCTAGTTGTGAGAAAGGGGGACAGTGGAAGTAAAAGAAGTAAAAGAGATACTGGGGGCGAGAGGGTGTGAGACTTTTTAAGCCATTGTAAGAACTTGAGCTTTTATTCCAACTAAGACTGGATACCACTGGAATGTTTGAGCAGAGAGATTCCATCAGTTTTCTTAAACTTTAGAAGGACCACTTGATTCTCTATGTTGTGTGTAGGAGGACAAGGGCAGAACCAGGGGGACCAGTTAGGAGGTTATGCAAAAATCCAGGCGAGAGATAATGGGGGTGATGAGAAGTGGTGAGAGTCTGGAGATATTTTGGTGGTAAACCAACAGCATTTGCTGATGGGCTGGATGTAGGGTGTAAGCCAAATAGAATAATTCAAGGAAGGATGAAGTTGCCATTAAACGAGAGGGAGAACTTGGTGTAGAGCAGGGTTTTTGGGGGAAGTGAGGGAACAGGGAAAGACCATGAGTTCTTTTTTGACATGTTAAGTCTGAGATGTCTATTAGCTCTCCAGACGGAGATGTCAAGTTGGCAGTTAAACATGCCTTTTCAAATAGCAAAGTTTGGTATCGCGTCCTTCAACCCAAGAGAAAAGAAGATGATAGCAAGGGTGAGGAATGGGTAAGATGGCTGTATGGAAGAAGGTGATGTTCTTAGCCTTGCCCTTGGGGATTTTATTGAGGACTATGACCCTCTGAGGTTGTTGATAACTAGGGGCAGCTGGTTTTCCCAGGGGAAGACTGGTAATTGGTGCTCTCGTAGAGGCACCGTGCCTGGCAGATGGAAGAGCTGAGCTGGGGGCACATCTCTGCTTCCAGCTGCCACAGCCTAGGTGAGTCACTTATCAGAGTCACCTTTCACTTCCCCTGCCCCAGTCTTCTGTAGTGTGGCAAGGTTAACCCGTTCTTGGCACCTCCCCTCATAACAGAGTAGCTGTAAGAAAAATCCATGAGAGTTACTCTCCCTAAAAAAATACCTTTCCATGGAGAGGTGAAAGAATATCTTTATTCTTATGTTTATTGTTGTTCATGAATGAGGCTGTACCCCTGTGTTCCAGGAACCCTTTCCTTTCTTCAAGGTCTTAATGAGGCGCCAGGCTCCAGATTCTTCCTTTCAAAGCTTAGGCGGCCAGCAGATGTTATCATTTCATCTCTCCCACCCACTAAAATTTGGCTCCTCTTCAAGGCACTTTCACATTTTCCCACAGTTTCTCCCTTGAATCTTTTCCTGTCAGACTCCATGTTCTCTCCTATTCTCCGTAAAATCTGTGAGACTTGGCAAATTTCTCTTTGGTTGGTTTTGTTACCTTACTCCCCTGCCTTTCCCCCACCTCCCACCCACAATTTTATTTCTTATGCCTTGTATATTATATATTGAAATTTGTTTTGCATTTTTATTCTATCCCAACCTAATCAATAAAATCAAAACTCAGAATGGAGTTTTGTTGTTGTTGTTTGTTTTTTGTTTTTTTTTTTTTAACATTCATTGTGCTTCTTGTGGGTTTCTCTGTTTCGTTTGGAAATCAATTAGACATCCCTAACAATGAAAGTTGGGCAGTCTGTGACTGCCAGCTGGGATAAGATATATAGCAATTGTCATTAATATTTTATTTTAAGACTATCAAACTCCACCTGAAAGTTTCCCACCAACTTTATTTTGGGAGGAAGTTATTTGACCAGAGGAGCTCTGTGTAGGAAATCTGCACGGTCCAAGTCACTTGTTTTTAGTTGTTTAATTACTCTGGGTTAACTTGAACTCAGACTTCTGTTCCACACGGTTCACAGGCTCCCTTTGTCTGGCCCTCTCTTTTTGCCAATTAATTGGGTTTGAACTAAAAAAACTTTTTCTTTGATGCCAGTTATGGTTAATTATCTCAACAAATTCCCACCCTACTGTTCAGTTAAGAGTGAGTTCTCAATCTTCAACTGCTTGTGTCTCAAGAAGGTTCTCCATTTTGGTCCGTGTTTAATGTGATATGGGTGAACTTCCTTGTAAAGAAGTGCCTCAGTAATCACTAACCCCCCTTTTGATGGGTCCTAAATAGACTTTCTTGATACCAAAGTCTGCTTTACAGCCAATATTTTTTTGTGATGAACCTTTAATGTCCTGCTAGGCCTTTCCTTTGGCACCTACAGTCTTCAAATTGGTTCACTGGAAAAATATAATGAGGATTTAATTTAATTTTTTTTTTTTTTTGTCAGCTGCCATGTATTGAGCTCTGATGTGTCTGTCATTGTGCTAAGTCTTTTACACAGATGATCCATTTTATAGATGGCTATTGATTTTTAAAGAGGTTAAGTAACTTGCCCAAGTTAGAGGCAGTTTCAAGATGCCTTCTTATTTTCCAAAATTATAATTTCCCTAGATAATTTTCAACTACTATGATACTCATTTGAAATCTAAATGTTGAGTTGACTTTGCAATATTCTTTCTCTATTCACAGAGTCAGAACACTAATTAGCCAAAAGAAATCATGAATCTTTAAGTTGCTGATCTATTTTTAAAAATTGCTTTGAACACCGTGGGCCCCTGAATCAGAAACCAACTGTACCATCAGCAACAGACTAGCTACAGAATAGAAGCTTTGGGGAACATGTACTCTTTAAAGACAGACTGTCTAATTCTTCAAATTTTTACACAGTAATTGTTCTAGTCCTGATATGTATGACAGATGCTCAATGAATTGTTGATAGGTTGGCTCAGATAAAATGTGGAGGCAGAAGATGAGAGAATGATTTGCATTGTCTTTACTACTATTCCGAGCAGAAGGTCAGAAAGTGAATTCCAAATGAGAAGCTGACCTCAATTGGCCCTTTTCAATGTGTGCTTGATGAGGTGTTTCTGATGGGGGTTTTATTGGTCAAGCTTGAAAGATCATCTTTTCGGAAAGGTCACATTCCCTATTATCAAGGAATAGGAAAATCAAGCTAGAAACTGCAGGTAGTTCTACTGCTACCTTTCTTCCTTTCTAATTTCTTACACATGAGAAAGAAATATAGAAAATTCATGAATGACAGATGGGATATCAAAATAGAAATTGGATTTTATTATATTTCCCCTCTACTGCCTATTATAATTACATACTTAAATGGAAGGAAAAGGTGACCAAAATCAGTACGACAATAAATATTATTTGATTGCTTCTTCTCCTGCCCCAGCATCCTAGGGCATATATTGTGGTGGTGAAGAGCTCAGATTCTGGGGTTGAAAAGCTCTGGGCTTGAATCCTGGCTCCTTCGCTTATTGGCTTGATTTTGGGCAAGTTACACAATCTCCCTAATCCATAGTTTCCTATTTATAAAGTGGGGATAAAAATAGTATGTATGGTTACTGTGATGATTAAAAAGACTAAAAGCCTGTAAAAATTTAACAGAGTGTCTGGCATGTGGTAAGTATTGAATATATTAGCTGTTTTTAAAATTATTATTAATTATTGCAGAAAAGATATTAATTAATTAGTGGGAAATCATGACAGAAATGGTTATGAAAGCTCATCAGGGAGTAAAAAGATAACTCTGGGACTGCTTGATACCAACTGTATCCAAATCATTTAACAGTATGCAAAGCATCACCCTGTAATTCTGGGCTGTGAAAGAAGACTGAATTACTTCCATTTCCATCAGTAAACACTGAGGGTAATAATAGGGTACAGAGCAATAAATCCTGCTTGTCTACCTGGAAATGACTAATCTCTCATTTAATAAATAGAATAATGGTGGAGACAGTAGGAGAAAGAATATGAAAGTGGCCAGAGTGGGAAGTGTGGGTGGCAGGGAGAGGAAAGTTTTGAAGACTGGCCTCAATATTCCTTGGGCTATGACCAGAAAAATTATCTGACATCCAAAGTGCTCCAATATCTTGACACCCAATGTCAAGCACAAATCAGAACTCAGTATTAAGCTGTGTGGCACATACATGCCTATCTCCAACTTTCCTAACCAGCAAGGGCAAGGTTTCCTAGCCAAATACCTCCCAAAGAAAAGGCTGGGCTATGTTCTTCTTAAAAAATTGTTATTGTCTATATCTATATCTAAATCTATCATAAAATTTGCCATTTTAACCATTTTTAAGTGTACAATTCAGTGCCATTAGTTACTTTAATAATATGCTATCATCACTATCTTCTATTACTAAACCTTTTTCATTACTGGGTGATATTTTTGGAGGGACAGCATATTCATTTATAATAAAGTATTTACAAAGTTTTACTACAATTTCTAGATCCATATCAGCAGAGAAATACACGAAAAAGCTTACCTTGGCGTGAGGGGAAACACCTTTGAGCTTTGCAGCTCTGCAGTTAGTCACATTTTCCCTGACCATGGATGGGTGAGCAGAGAAGCTGAGAGACACCTCAACCTCCACATATCATCCCCAAATGCATTTGTGTTCAGTACAGTAGGCAATTAGAGCTTTTCCTTTTTGTCCTCTTAGGGTTTGCTTTCTACTCAACACCTATTTCTTGAATTATATTTACTTTCAGGTTAGCATTTTGAGGGCATTCTGATTTTAAGTCTGAAATCATAACCTACAACACTGGACTATGGCTATAGATAGTTCTTCAGATTGCATTTGTATCCCTCTTCCAGTTGCCATGTAAATTCATTATACTTTCAGAGTGCGGGCATTGGGTATTCATCTTAAATGTGAATAATTCTATCAGTGTCATTCTTCTTTAGTTTGGGCTTGTTCCTCTAAGCCAGCTAAGCAAATTCCCCAAATACCAAACACAAGATGAAGATTCCAAGGGGCATGGGGTCATTGTTTCCTCCATGCTGCTCCCCCATCACCACCCCAACCCCAGCTAATTGTATAAGGAGTTCAGATCACTGCTTAAGACCCTGGGTCAGTGGGCACTGCCAAACTGTCTTGAATGCCAGTTCAGCTGCTAAGTTTTGTTTCATATAATCAGTGCTTTTCCTGTATCCTCAAACTCTGAGCTGCATTCTCCTGACCTGATTATCTTACTCTACTCTGCTGATGGATTTACATCACTTTCGTGTGTGCCTTGTTTGACTGCCTTGTCTCCAGCTCTGTTGAGACTGTCTGTGGGTGGTTTCCCTGTGCAGGGATGACAAGGGTAAAGGTCAGAAGCTTCCATGATTCATTTCCTCTGTACTGCACGCAGTGGATGGTTTTCTGGGTGAGTCACTCAGATGCCAAACACAGGAGGGATTTTCTTCACATAGAGGCCCTGAGGCTCCGCTATGCCCTGAATTGGAGGAACTGAGTTCTTAATATCTCCTTAAAACTTTTGTATTCTTTCTGATGATTCCATAAATCCATTTATGTACCTTTTTTGAAAGTCTGTTGATGCTGGTTTGTGAATGTTGATTTCCTCTTGCAGAACTTTTGTCTTGTGGAACCCCACTGGATTCTGACACAAACGTACTGAACCTTAAAAACATGCCCCAGCCCTGCTCTGATTGAGGTGGCAGAGTGACACACTTCAGGGTTCTGTCTTCCCACAAAAGCTTTGCATAATCAGCAAGAGTTGCTGGAACAGCTTTCTCAAAACTCCAGAAAACAGTTAAAAGACTGCACTAACAGGGTGAGTACTGAATCAAGAAAAAGGCCACTTAAAAGCAGTAGAATCTCCTGACACCCTGGCTGGCCCCTGCCCTAATCCTCACCAGCTTGGCACAGAGCTGGCCTGCTGTCCCAGTTTGGGTCCCTGGTCTTGGTTCCAGAGGGAGCTGAGTAATCTTTGTGTACATACTGGGAGCATGTAGGTCTAGTCCAATCTGTGTGGTTGGTGTCTAAGGCACTCATCATACCAAGATTTGCTTTTCCTATAGAAGGCAGCTCATTGAGCAATCCTATAGAATGCTATGGGAGAGCAGTCAAGTGTGCTGCCTGAGGCAAGGGATTGCTGGCTGCAAGACACACAGTACAGTGCCCAGCCATGGAGAAACTGTTTACTAGGGAAGAGGGGACATTGTATCCATGTAATAGGAGGATTGTAGGGTCACAGGAATGCATGCCCACGATAAGAGATATGCGCAGAAAGGATCAGGGAGGACCCTGCACTTTGGCCTGGAGCTGTTCTCCAAACTCATTGTATGGATAAGCCCTGAAGGAGAGCACTCTGCCCAGATCTATCTGCAAGTCCTGGGAAAGAAGTTTTCTTCCTTCTCCTTCTCCTTTCTTCTTCTTCTTCTTCTAGCTCCACACATTCAAGGAATGCTCTGTCACTACACTAGCTAGATACAAGCTTAAGGAACAGATGTCTCAGAGTCTAAATATCAGCAATAACACTTTAAAATATCAAAATGTCCAGGTTTCAATGAAAGGTTACAAAACATACAAAGAAACAGGAAGTGATTACCCAAGCAAAGGAGAAGATTAAACTTTAGAAACAATCAATGAGGAGGATCAGACCAGGGACATTCCAGGCAAAGCCTTTAAAAAATGATCCTGAATATTCTCAAAGAGCTAAAGGAAAACACAGGCAAAGAGCTAAATGAGGTCAGGAAAATAATAGAGGAACACAAAGAGAATATCAGGAGTGATGGAAATTTTGAAAAGCAACCAAACAGAGCTGAAGACCATAGTAACAGAAATTAAAAATTTCTTAGAGGGTTTCAACAGTAAATTGGAGTGGGCAGAAAAAAGAATAAGAGAGCCTGAAGATAAGATAGTTGAAATCATTCAGTCTGAGGAGCAGAAGGGAGAAAGAATGAAGAAAAGTGAACAGAGCCTGAGGAACCTGTAGGACATCATCAAGCATGCCAATACATGCAGTGTGTGAGTTCCAGAAGGAGAAGAAAGAAAGGGGCAGAGAGAATATTCAAATATACCCATCCAAGATGCTCAACAAACTCCAAACAGGAGAAATCTAAATGAACCTAGACTGTGCCATATTATAATCAAACTTCTGAGTGCCAAAGATAAAGAGAGAATTCTGAAAACTCCAAGAGAGATGCAACATGTCACATTCAAGGGAGCCTCAGTAAGGTTAACTGCCAATTTCTCATCAGAAATTATGGAGGCAAAGTGGGCAGTGGGAAGAAATATTTAAAGCACCAGAAGCAAAATATTGCCAATGAAGAATTCTATATTTGGCAAAACTGTCTTCCAAAAATGAGCGATGCAAACATTTAGGACTGGCAGTTTGGTGTGCTGAGCCCTCTATCTCGGGACTTGCCCTTATGAAGCTCGTCACTGCAAAGGAGAAGATAAACCTGCTTATAATGGTGCCTAAGAATCTCCTCCTGAGTACCTCTTTGTTGCTCAGATGTGGCCCTCTCTCTCTCTAGCTAAGCCAACTTGGCAGGTGAACTTACTGCCCTCCCCCTTATGTGGGATCTGACTCCCAGGGGTGTAAATCTCCCTGGCAACATGGGATGTGATTCCCAGGGATGGATCTGGACCTGGCATCATGGGATTGAGAACATCTTCTAGACCAAAAGGGGGATGCAAAATGAAACCAAATAAAATTTCAGTGGCTGAGAGATTCCAAATGGAGTCGAGAGATCACTCTGGTGGACATTCTTATGCACTATATAGATAACCCTGTTTAAGTTTTAATGTATTGGAATAGCTAGAAGTAAATACCTGAAACTATCAAACTGCAACCCAGTAGCTTTGACTCTTGAAGACGATTGTGTAGCAATGTAGCTTACAAGGGGTGACAGTGTGATTGTGAAAGCATTGTGGATCATACTCCCTTCATCCAGTGTATGGATGGCCGACTAGAAAAATGGGGACAAAAAACTAAATGAAAAATAGGGTGGGAGGGTGATTTGTTCTTTTTTACTTTTATCTTTTATTCTTATTTTTACTTTTTCTGGTACAAGAAAAATGTTCAAAAAATAGATTGGGGTGATGAATGCATAACTATATGATGATACTGTGAACAACTGATTGAATATTTGGATGATTGTATGGTATGTGAATATATCTCAATAAAATTGAATTTTTAAAAAAAGAGTGATAGATTAAGACATTTCCAGATTAACAAAGTTGAGGGAGTTCATCACCACTAGGCCAGCCCTACAAGAAATGCCAAAGGGAGTTTTGCAGGTTGAAAGGAAAGGACAATAGACAACTGACTGAAGCCACATGAAGAAGTAAAGATTTCCAACAAAGATGATGACATACATAAATATAAATACCAGCACTATTGTATTTTTGATTTGTAACTCCACTTTTAACTTTCTACAGGATCTAAAAGACAAATATACAAAATATAAAGTTAAATCAATGGTTTTGGACTCATACTGTATAAATATATAACTTTTGACAAGAACTACATAAAAGTGGGAGGCTGGAGGGGTATAGGAACATAGTTTATATATGTTATGGAAGTTGTATAAATTGCTATCAAATCAAAGAAGATTGTTACAGATTTAGGATGTTAATTTTAAACCCTATGGTACCACAGAGAAAATATCAGAGGATATGCAAACACAAAGAGACAGATAGTAGAATACAGGTTACCAGGGGTGGGGGCAGGGCCAATGGGGGATTAATGCAAAATGGGTATAGTGTTCTGTTTGGGGTGAAGGGTAAGTTATAGTAATAGATGGTGGTGAGGGTCCTACAATATTGTGAAATGTGATTAATCCCACTGAATGGTGTGCTTGAGAGCGGTTGTGATGGGGAGTTTTATATTGTATGTATGTTCCCACGTGAAAGAGAAAGAAAGAGAGAAAAAAATAAAGAAAAATGAAAGAGAAAAAAAGAAAGGGAGAAAGATGGAAAGAAAGAAGGAAAGAAAGAAAGGGAGAAAGAAAAAAGGAAAGAGAAAGAAGGAAAGGGAATCTAAGGAGAATGATAATTAAATGCGGTACATGATACTGGATGGGATCTAAGAATGGAGAAGAAAATGCTTAAGAGGACATTATTGAGACATAAGACAAAGTTGGAATATAGAATGTAAGCTTTGTATGAATATCAAAATTTTGACTTGATAACTGCACATAAGGTGATTACAAAAGTGAATATCCTTGTTTGTAGGAAATGTACATGGAAGTATTATGTGCTCAAGGAATAAGATGTGTGCAACCTGCTCTTAAATGTTCAGGAAAGAGATAGATAGATAGATAGATAGATAGATAGATAGATAGATAGATGATAGAATGATACAGCAACGGTGGCAAAATGTTAAAATTGGTGATTTGTGTATCCGAGGAAGTGAGTGTGTATTGGAATTCTCTGTTTGGGGTTTGTATTATTTTTGCAACAGCCTTATAAGTTTGAAATTATTTCAAACTAAAAAGTTAAAAAACACTATGGTATTAAAATATTCTCCAGAATATCACATATACTGGAGCAATAATAGCAGTCTATTGGTGGCCCCTCAAAACTCACCCTCTTCTCTTTTTCCCAGAATAACAATCTATGGGCGGAACATGGGCATCGACTAAGGAAGATAAAGTTTAAATACTTGGAGCTAAGATCTGCAGTAAAGTGTTATTTTCTCAATGAAGGGAGGGTTATTATTTTCTTTCTTTTTTTAACCTTTGAAAATTATGAAATATAATACGTAAACAAAAAACATAAACATATAGTATAATGAATAATTACAAAGTGGACACCCCTGTAACCACCACTCAAGTCAAGAAATAGAGCATCACCCGCCCTGAAGCCCCTCCTTTGTTTACTTTCTAGACCACACCCCTTCCCTTCCTCTAGAGGAAACCACTATCCTCAGTTTTGTGGTGATCACTTCCTTGCTTTTCTTAAAACCAACATATGCAAGGCTATTATTTTCTAAAGCAATATCACTTCTTGCCAGTGGCACAATGTGATTCATTTGTATTAAGTGATTACCACAGGGATGACATTGGACTGGAGTGTATGTACTGCTTTTCTCTCCCCCACCCAAAGATTCCACAGAACTGCATATCCATATCTGCTGTGTCATGAACTAATGATACTCCTGCTAAGATCCATGTTTAAAATAATGTTGGAGAAGAGGTGAAACAAGAAGGAAACTTTCGGTGGTCTTTCTCTGTGCTCTTAGGTCCTGAACTGCGAATTGAGGTCAATAATTTTGTGATGTAAAGCGGAATCTTCCTCCCCATTCCTGCCATTTAAAAAAATGTCCTTGATAAAAAGCTCAGCAAATTCTAAAATCTGTAGAAGTTGGATCTATTTATTGTTCTTGGAATTTTTCCTCCTTTGTTTCCTACTGTGAGAATATGTGTGCTATTTCAGCGTATTTTTTCATCATGCTCTTGGTTATAACTCACCCTAAGGATTTTTTTGGCCTTCTTTGGTCTGACATAGTCACTGCTGAGCTAGACAAAGGAGATAAATGGGAATAGGATTTAAAACCTGATTTGTAACCATTTTCATTTCTTTTTCTTTCTTTACTTCTGTTATTGGCTCAGGCAAATTTACGGATGAATGGAAGGGAAACTAACATTTATTGCACCACTAATCTATGCTAGTCACTTTTGATCCATCATCTTATTAAACAGTAACAACACTGTGGCATAATTATTTATTGGCTTCTTTTTTTAATTGAGGCCACTGAATTTCAGAGAACTTAAGTAACTACACAGAATCACACAGTAAGAAATTAGCACAACCAGGAACTGAAACATGACTCAAACCCATGTTCTCTTTCCTCTTTATCAAGCTGCGTCTTATTTCCTTTGCCTGATGACCTTGGGGTTTCCTTGGCAACCAATTTTTAAAGAGCGTCCATTTTTATTAGACAGAATGAAAAGTTACTGGGTTTATTAGTAGTAATGGGTTCAAGATCCCAAATGTTTTTCTTCTTAAGCGCATTGGCTGAAGTCTGGGAACTTACAGGATAAAGGACTTTGGGTTATGGGATTTCTATCATGCTGGAGGGAGGACTCAGGTCAGTCTTTGAAGTGCACGTTTGATCCAAGGCCACTTTCTGTGCTTCCCGACATCACAGGTCTGGCCGCCTCTGTGACCTGGTGCCCATAGCCTGTAGTAGGTATTATAAGCTTAATGTGAGAAAACCTAATTAGAAGATGACAAAGATGACATGGAGTGGGATTACCCTGGAAACACCCACTGTGCTATATTGCTATTCACTGTAGTCTACAATTTGGTGAGATGCCCATCCATCTTGGACCTTACCCAAGACATCATTACTGAAGCACCATAAAAACACTGTTATGCATTGGACTTGCCCATCAGGAGCTTCCCTAGCGTGGTTCCCTGCAGCCAGCATTTCCCCATGAGGGGAAAGCAGGTTAAATGTTGGTGTAAAAAGCTTGGTAAATCAAGGAGCAAAAAGCTTGGAAAATAAATGAGGCAGGAATTTAATTTTGGAGTATGTCTGGAGTTGGGATTAAGGGAGCACAGGGAATTTATTTTCAGAGGTTCTTATGAATTGTCCAAATCCATGTCCTTAACTTAGGGAGGAACATCTGAGTCACAATAAATGTGGGACCTGGTCACAGAGGCCAGGACCCTGAGCTGGTGGCTTTCTTTCACCATGAGTTTCCAGCGTCCAGTGCTAAAGGGCATTTATTGTTTGTTTGCTTTTTTGGTTTTTTTTTGGTGAAGAAAGTTGGAGAGAGAGCAGTGGCAACAGCTCTCACTTTAACATGTCTCTGGGGCTGAAAAATACAATTTATTGCATTTAAAAAATTTTTCATTTTTTCAATGAATTTTTAAAGCACAATTATATGATTACAAGTGCTATGGAAAAAAGTTGTGTATGTTTGTCCTCCAAATTATTAGGAATAATTTAAAAAGACAAGGCCATATGTGAAGCTTGGAGGCAGGGAAATAATGTGGATTTTATCAGGAGATGGAGCATGTTACCTGACAAGAAAGTGGCCATGTGTATTGTTTTTCTTGGCCTTCTGCTTGTTTCTACACTGGCAAAAAATTCTTGGATTATGTTTTTGTGAATTAGTCCCTTCTCCGTGTCAGTGTGAGAGTATCACTGATTTGCTCCTTGACTTTGTGCAAGTGAATCTTTCCATACAGCTAAGGTGGTTTAGTATGATACAATGTCAGAACTGGAAAGGACCTTCATTGTTTATCCACGAGGAAACTGAGTTGCAGATGGAGAGGTGATTTGTCCAATGTCACTGGCTGATTAATAGCAGAGTAATTCCTGTTCTTCTGACCTTCAATGAAATTCCTGCCCAATTTATTTTCCCAACACCTGCCCAAGGACCAAATTTCCCTCTGCCACTGTCTCCAATCTGTATGTGACACGTGTATGTATTTAATGGCTATCGTCACAAGGCTAACATATTTAGAGTCTACTGCATGCTAAGCAGTGAGCGGCAGGCTTTACAAGATGACATTGATCCTCCCAAAATCCTGTTGAGTGTGGCGTTGTTGTTATTCTCATTTTACAGCTGAGGAAACAGGCTTGGAGAGGCCAAGTCAATCATTCCCATACCAGCTTCAAAAAATTACATTATCTTGAACAACAAAATAATGATAGCATTGAGTTTAAACTTACAGAATAAAATAAATATCCATGGGTCCATACAGATGTCAATAAATAATTGAATAAATAAATGAATTGGGAGAAGGGACAACTCTTCCTTACAGAAGGATTTCAATTAATAAATGTAGAAAGGTTGAGGGAAATAGAAAATCACCATTGGAACACCACAGGAATAATTGTTGTAGCCAATAATATGTGGAAGTTTGAGAAGAAACAGGATATTTGCACAGGCTCAAAGTAGCCCTCTCAGGTTATTTTTAACGACAGAAGGAAAAATAGTTAACTATACAGTGGAGAAACCCAGTAGACACCATCTGAGCAAAGTGATCAAGTTAACATCTCATTGGAATTATTTCTTGTTTTCAGAAATTACAACTCCAAAAACTATCTCTCAAAAAGGATGAAAATTTATGTGTAATCACGGAAATAAGAAGGTTCAGGTCTAATGATAATAACAATAATATCAATTCAGTTCAATAAACATATTGGACACCAATTATTCTCTATCACTCAACATATGCATGTTCCATGCATGTAATTGAAGTGTGAACAAAATAAACGTATCCTTTCCCTGAGTTCTGAACCCGGAAGAGCCCAGGTTAGAATCCTGGGAAAAACATGTACCAGCTGTGTAAACTTGGAAAAGTTGTGTAGCCTTCCCATTCCTCAGTTTCCACATCTGTAGATGGGGTAATGTTATCCACATTATGGGGTCGATGTGAAGATTACAGGAATAATACATTTAGAGCACTGAAAATAGTAACAAGAACATGGGTAAATTTATTAAGCACTTACTGTAGTTAGTGGTTAGTATGGGTAGAGTGACTGAAAACTCTGGAATAGGTTAAACATTTCTGATAACCTTTGAGATTCCCTGGATTACCAAATCTCCCACCTGTCTTCCCACCTGACTGCAGAGAATATATTATGGATAGATAATATTTATGATGGTACTTAGTCATGAGCCCATCCAAAGTCTTTCCTCTCCACACAGCTGTTTCACTGTGGCTTGTTCCTTGCAGTTGTGTGATCTTGAGCTAGTCACCTAACTCCCTGGGTCTCAGTTTTCTTTTCTGTATAGTGGGAATAATCATTGTACATGCACATAAGACTGTTGTCAGGATTAAATGAGATAAGAATTTAGAACAGTGCCTGATCCATAGTAAGTGGCCAATAAATCTTAGCCATTATAGTTATTGTTATCACCATTATCATCATCTGGAAATTAAGCTCCACATACAGTGTCATTCACATATAACGCAAAGCTGGTTTTACCAGTATGCCCTTTATGCTCAAATCCAGTGGTTAATTGCCTTGGCTGTCCTGCCTCTCTGGTTTGTTAGGAACTCGATTTGGTTGGTTATCAGGTCACATAGAGGGTTATGGTCCATAGACACTTTGTGAATAAAGGGATATGTGGGGCAAAATCCTTAAAATACTCTACCCGTTGGTCTCGCTGCCCTCCGCCCTGCATGGGACCTGACTCCCAGGGGTGTGGCTCTCCCTGGCAGCATGGGGTATGACTCCCGGGGATAAGACTGGGCGCCGGCATTGTGGGATTGAGAGCATCTTCTTGACCAAGGGGGGATGCAAAATGAAGCGAGGTAGGGCTTCAGTGGCTGAGAGATTTCAGGTGGAGTCGAGAGGTCACTCTGGTGGACATTCTTGCATGCTGTGTGGACAACACTTTCTAGGTCTTGATGTATTGGAATGGCTAGAGGTGAATTCCTGGAATTGAGCTCCAGCTCAGTGGCCTTGGCTCTTGAGGACAATTGTGCAGCAGTGTGGCTTACAGGGGGTGACAGTGTGATTGTGGAGACCTTGTGGATCACACTCCCTTTGTCCAGTGTATGGATGGATGAGTAGAGGAATGGGGAAAAGAGCTGAATGAAGAATGGGGTGGGATGGGAGGGATGATTTAGGTGTTCATTTTTACTTTTTTTTTTTTTTCTTATTCTGATTCTTTCTGGTGTAAGGAGGGTGTTCAGAGGTAGATTGGGGTGATGAATGCATAGCTGTGTGGTGGTGCTGTGAACAGTTGATTGTGCACCATGGATGATTGTATGGTGTGTGAATATATCTCAATAAAACTGAATTTAATTAAAAGAAAATTCTCTACCCATAAAGAATGACTTTCTCTTACCACTACTCCCCATATCCTCCAAACTCTGTCTCACACATACATACACTCTCTCTCTAATTTTCCACTTTGGATATTTAATTTCAATTTTATGTTGTCGGCATCAAAGATTTCTTTAAAATAGACAGACAATGCATCTGAATCTGCTGCTTTGAATCTGCCAGTCAGCCAAGATTCATATTTTCTATCCTTCTAGGTTGGGCATTTCATTGTCTTACCATCTTCATTCCCTTTTCATTATTGCACAATGTATTATTTTACTATGAGGAGGAAATAGGACACCTGTTGTAAATCTTTGGGGATTTTGTTCTGTTTTCTTTTAAAGCTAAACCAGAAACCCCCACTAGCAAAACCATCTGTGTCTCATATTTAAACACAAACTATAAAATGTCAAGGGAAAGAAAAAGTGCTCAGCCAATGAAAACAGCACACTGGGGGTCAAAATCTGTTTTCAAGATTTATGAACGGAAAGCAAGTCACACTTTAATGAATATTAAATGAAACCCATCATATTCGGGGAAGACAGGCAATATTTTCTTTTGCCTCATTTCTGGAACTTGAGTTGTCTTTTCAAAGTGAGAAGTGTCAGTGCATTAGAATAAATCTTCTGAAAACTAGAAACTAGATGATGGTTTGGTACCATGGAAATTGTATATTTTTTTCCTCTTAAATGTGTCAGCTTTTCATCTATGCAGGCATGTTGCTAGGGAAGAGTAGGGAAAGAAAACAGTGTATTATATTTCAACTTACTTTACCCTTAGTTTGTGGGATTTGGGATTTTGAAGACCAGGAATATTTGGTATAGGCAGTTAGGATTAACCCGAACGAAAAGTGGGAAACGTCTGTACCTGGTGTGCTCAGTGATTTTTTTTCCTATGTTCCAAATTCTCTTTTAGTGCTCCCTGTCTTTTCAGTACTTCATATACATGAGGCAAAATCTGGCTGCCACAAGGATCTCCACCTCTACTTCCCTACTACTCCCACTCCTAAATGTCACCAGGAAAATATTTGACTCAGCATGAATGTGATCTTTGAGAAGAGTATTTTTCTCACTAACTGTGGAAGGAAAGGCTGGTGATTTGGGGCTATTTGGGGTAGGTAGAGAATGAATGGTGTTTTGTGGGGCAGAAGGCACAGGGCCTCACATCCCAGAGGGCATCTGACGCATCATATTCGCTATTCCTGGAGATGTGCAGTGCAGCAGCCTTGGAGAAGGAGACTGTGGAGTTAGCTTCTCAGTATTTCTGAAATCACACTGAAATATTAAATAGGAGCTTACCTCTCTGACCTGGCTGTGCATGGGAAACACAGATATGGAAATGAACCTGGAAGTGAAGCAGAGATGGCCTGACAAGGAAGTAAAAGGAAGTTTCTGATAGAAATGCCTTCCCTCAGACGGGATAGAACTCTGTGCTACAAAAGTGTGGTCAGCTGTGTGTGACAGGCATTTATAGACTTCCCACTGTTTGTACTATATTCAAATTGAGCAGAACTTGAATGTAGAAGATCCAAGCTTTCTAAGGTGGCACTTTCAGAATGTAGTCTGAACTTTCCAGAACTATTTAGAAGTTCTTCCTTTTGCACATGAAGGATGATGATTGGGTATATCAGGCTATAGTCTCTAGGAAGTCAGGTTGTGGGTCCTTTTCCAGGTTAGGATATAATATAGTACACTGGCACAGCTGCTTGGTGTCTGATTTGGGAGGAGATATATGCAGTGGTTAAGAAACAGAATTCCGAGTCAGACAAAAGATCCTAAGGCAGGAATTGAATCCATCTTGGTTTTTGATATACCGGTACCTAGCTCTATTTCTGGCACAGAGTATATACTCAATAACTATTGTTGAATGTTGAGGAAATGAATAAAGGGATACATGAATGATGAATGAATGAACTAACCTGTTTGAAATCTCAGAGCTGCTGTATTTCCATTTTGTGGCTTTGGGCAAGTTACCAGCTCTTTGTGTGCCAGTTTTGCTATTTGCAAAGTTGGAAAAAAATATATTTACTTCATAGGGATGTTGGAAGAAATAAAATGATCTAATATATCTATAGCCCTTAGCACAATGCCTTAATAAAGTTAAACTATCATTATAGAGGTAGTAGCAGTGTTAACATTAGTAGCTCCCATACTCTCAGAGGATTTACTGAGTTATCTTTCAACAGGGAAAGGGGGCATGGCTAAAATATTGGGTAGAGATCCTTGTGAAATACATTGAGAGAGTGGTAGAGGAGACTTGTGCTGGAGTGGAGAGTCTAGACTGTGCGTATTTTAAGAGGTTAGGTGAGAGACTGACCATTCCTTGGCCTTGGCAAAAAAGGGAAAAATGGTTGGAGTGGGGTCTTTGCAAAATTAGGTCAATTTGGACAGGAGATTGGTTTCAAAGCTCAGGCCATTTCTCCCACATCCTCTCACATATACTTACCTATATAAAGAAAAGAGAGGGCTTAGACTTCAGGGATGTGTGTGTGTGTGTGTGTGTGTGTGTTAAAGGCTCAGAAAGCATTACCTGGTTGGTGATGGAGACAGAGTTGTGGGAAGGTGGTGGGAGAAAGGAGGGATAAATGCTAAGGAAGGTAAACTGCTGCTATTTTTCCATTCTGGCCAGGGCCAGCCTTACCTCCGGCCTCACCTATGGAAGCATGGCTGATGTGCTGACACAACCAGGTTCTCTAACTTTTATTCCAACTCCCTCGTTTTGGAGAAAAATAATGATGTTTGTTGTCATATGATCTCATGCTACTTAACAGCCAATTTTCATGGCCTTTTACAACTTTACAAAGCACCTGCTAAAATAGAATATATAAAATGTAGGAAGGGAGAACCAAAGAAAAAGTTGACACCATGAATGTATCTTATTAGTCATTTGTTGAACACTCAGGGTGTACTAGGCAGTGGCCTAGGTATTTTTCATATATTATGTCTAATTTTTACAACCCCTCTCTCCTTATTATAGATGGGAAAACTGAGGCTTAGAGAAGTTAAATAACTTGGTTAGTAAGAAGTGAAGTCAGGATTCAACCCAGATTATCCTGAATTCCAAAACCATGCTTTTCCCCATACTCTGTAATGCATGTGAAGATTCAAAGATAAATGAGGCCCTTACTCTGTGCCTTTGACTTATTCCCTCTATGGTTGGTTATATTGCATCATGTGGACAGGAACGGATGTTGTTTTAGTTTCCTTGACTGCTCAAGCAAATACTATGAAATGGGTTGGCTTAAACAATAGGTATTTATTAGATCACAGTATTGAAGCTAACAGAAAATCCCATTCAAGGCATCATCAGAGTGATGCTTTCTTCCTGAAGACTGCCATTCTAGGGCTGGCTGCCAGTGATCCTTGCTCCTGGGATCCTCTGTCACATGGCAAGCACATGGCAGCCTCTCCCGGCCTCTGCCTTCTCTTCTGGGTACCGCTGATCTTCAGCTTCTTGCTTCCTGTGGCTTTGTCTCTATTTGTCTGAGTTTCATTCTGTTCATTTCGTTCTGCTTTCATTCCAGTAATACGATTAAGGTCCATTTTGGGCCACACCTTAGTTGAAGTAACCTCATCAAAGGTCCTCCTTACACTGAGTTCACACCCACAGGAATGGATTAGTTTAAGAATATGCTTTTCGGGGGTACATACAGCTCCAAACCACTGCAGATGTGTTGATGGGAGAGAATTACTTGCTGCTTCAAGGACACTGCTATATCTTAATGATAGGACTGAACATTTATTAAGTCCCTAATATGTGCCAGTCACTATGCTCAGTGCATCACGATTGTGATCTCATTTAATCCTCACATCAAGCCCATGAGCTAAGCACTCTATGTGCATGATGATAGGAGGCAGTGGGGTGGATTGGTACAGGCCCCTTCCCAGCTCACTGCCTATGCCTCACCAGGGCAAGGTCCACTGCACTGGGTGCTCTGGTTACTCGGTTCAAGCATTCTCCACTGAACCACACATAGCTGGTGTAGGACCTTTCTTCTCCCAGAAATGAGTGAGTTATGAGTGCAGATACATTTCATTGCCAGTCAACATGATCCTCCAGCTGGGTGGGGCAGTGGTTTTGTGGGACCGCATCCCGTTGATTACCTTCCGGCCTGCAATAGCAGTAATCATATTAGCTAATGTTTGTTGAGCTGTTGCTAAGTGCGGGACACTGCCCTAGTCATGAGGCATGCCTTGCCTTATTTAATCCTCACAACCACTCTCTGAGGGGGGAACTGAGATAGGGAAATTAAGTCTATTTGCCCAGTGTCTCACTAGGATTCGAACCCAAGGATGTCTGATTTTAGAGGCCAAAGGCTTGATAAGGAGGTGCGTGGATTTTAGTCTCAACTAGAGTGTAAATTCTTTGAGGAGTATTGTATTTTATTCGCCTACATAACACGCGTACAATATGGTAGGTACTCAGTAATACTCGTTACTCAGGAGAACCACCAAAAGGTGACTGTTTCAGGGTGATTGGTGATGGCGTGGAGATGACGTATGGGCTAAGTGCTTTTTTACAGACTTGGATTGAAGCCAGGGATATTTTCCTATTCTAGATCTGACCTCAATGTGCTCCCTTTGGCAAGTTGGCTTCAATTATTATAGCTGCTTCACATTTACCTTTCCCAGGAGAGTTTTCAACCTTAGCCTTCTGCTCACATTTTTCACTTTTAACCAAGTCCCCCTTTAAACAACATGCTCAGACAGCTTGCTTAAGAGAATCGGGTCTGATTTCTACAATGGTTACCTGCCAGTCAAAATTCTGTACTTGCTGCTTTTTGAGCTGTGATGACCTGGGCTGAGGTAAGTGTTAAATCCTCAGAAAAGGACAGGTCCTGAAGCTTTGATTCATCTTAGGGTCCCACTCTCTTCCCTTGGAACAGTGTCAGTTGGATGGACTTCATTACAGAGACCCTGAGCTGGGTCTTAGGAGCTTTCTGTCAGCCAGATGCTGCTGTGGGATTGGCAGGTACCAGGTGTGGCCAGGAAACATACCTGCCTGAGAGGCCAGGGCCCTTTGAAGTGCTGCAGGAATGTCACACTTCAAAGAAACCTCACTGCAGCTGTCACCTGGCTATCTAGTGGAGGTCAGAGAGTTAATATGCAACCATGAAACCCAGTCCTCCCACCTCCAACCAACACCTGGGAAGCTGAAGCTCATTTTTCTTTGGTGCAGAGGATTTGAAAGCATTGTTTTCTTCATTTATCTCAGCAAGAGCTCAGGGCCCCGTGTCTTTAGATAAAGAACCATTGTATAAATCAGTCTAATGATAATATGAGTAAATGAGCTGGATTTTTCCTTTCTGAAAAGGAATTATTTAGTAATGAAGTAAGTATTTGCAATTATTATTAGCGGAAGTTTAATTACAGGGCTAATTTGTAAAAAAAAAATTAGTAGACGCTTTGTACAAATGCGGCACCTTTTATCTGGGGATCACATGCTGTTGCATGCAAATTAATGAACTTTCCTGATGGCTGCTCTGTATGCACTCAATTACTGTTTAAATTTTACTTAGGCATCTAGCAATCTGGGGCTGGGATGGGAAGCCAAAGTTTATTTATAAATTGCAGCAAGATGGATGTAGATTAGATCTAAAAAAGGACTTCCTGGTTGTGATGTTCTTAAGTGTTTGCCTGAATTAAGGTAGCAGGTTTTAAAGCCTTGCATTGCAGAGGATGTCCTGCCTCTTTGATGGTGCCCTTTTTATCGCAAAACCAAACTATCATCATCTTCCAGTAGAACAAGCTGGGTTTCTCCTTAAACACAAATAATAAAGTATCAAAGGAAAGGAAAAGACGGTTGGAGTGGGGACCTAGGAAAACCCAAATTCTGGGAGACTCTCCTTTAAGACCATGGACTTTGCTAAGGGCAGAGCAGAAAAAAGGTGTTGATACTTCAGTCAGCATCATAAGGGCCAAATTTAGTCTGGAGTAGCCTTTAAAATAGTTCCTATTTGCAAATTCAAGCTTCAACTCCCTTTCTCATCCTCACTGACACATTCCAATAAAGATAATTTTTATAGACTTGTTCTTTAAAAATAGGGTAGACGAATATCTGCACACCTGTGCTGAGGGTAGAGTGTCACTGCATATTTCTGTCTAGAGGTGACAGATAAACGAGACCTGATGTTCTATATATTCCTTCTATACTCCATTTTATAGCCTACTTGTTTCTTATATTCACTTCTTGGGCAGGGAGAGAAAAGAGTTTGGAACACAGCAGGTTCTTTGCAAAGGGCCTACAACTTCTCTGATGATGGAAATATTCATCCCTTTCTCTCTGTGCCCTGAACTCCTTCTTCTCCCAGTGCCTTTATTAGAACCATCGAAAGTTTCTGTAGCCTTTGGTGCTAAATTTTGCAATTAGCTTGTTTCTGCCCATAGGGGTCAGTGCCCCTGAACTGACATCTGGGCTGCTGTGGATGGAAGACCAGAGGAAGCAAAGGTTTCTAGAATCGGGCTGCTTAGTTGAAATTCTGGCTCTATCAAGTACTCACCAAGGGAATTTGAGCAAGTTTCTTAGACTTTCTGCCTGTTTCCTCATCTGTCAAATAGGGACAATAATAATTCCTACTTATGGGGAAATCAAGAAGGTTAAATGGGATAATGCATGTAAAACAATTAATAAGTGTGTGGTAAGCTCTCAAAAATGCTATGATTATAATAATCTTGATTGTTAACTAGACTCTAAAAACATAGGGGAAGACTCATGCTTATATCTCTTTCCTGGATCTAGTGCATCTTCAATTATGATAGTGTTTTTCCAACTGTGGGTAGGTCTTCTTAATGGTTCACAAACTCAGTTTAATTGGGTCTCGACTAGCCTAAAAAAAGAGGAAAAATATCAGTATACAAGGCAGGTATTAAGAATTGTATTGTCTTATAAACACTTCATTTCTATTATACATGTATATTTATATGTTGTTTATTATATGTGCTTAATTATATATACACATGTATATTTACATAGAAACTCACAGAAGATATAGTGGATCACAATGTAAAATATCATATTTTAAATGCAGTCAAAGAAGTTTGAAAAGCATGAGCAATAACATACAAATTGAAAAGGGCTGCTTGATATGACCCTGCGACTCCCTTAAATAGTGAGTTGTATACTGAGTTCTTTCAAAATGATATGGTCTTTTGGATATATGATTAGGAAAGTCATGAATGCAGCCAACTTGGAAAGAAAAGAATCCTTTAAATGACTTATAGGACAAAGAGGAGAAAACCTATTAGGCTTAGTATATACATTATAAAAGTTGTTCTTTACCAAGTATATACATGTGAAGGGTTAATATCCTTATTGTATAAAGAACACTTATGAAGTATATGAACAACTAATTCACAAAAGAAGTAAATAGTAAACAAGCATATAAAAATGTGCTCAGCCTCAGTAATAAAGGAATACAAAGGAAAACAGTGAAATTATTTTTTTAACTCCCAAATTAGCAGTTTTGTTTTCTGGTACTATCCAATGTAGAAAAGTTACAGGGAACTAGATACCTCTACACAAAACCAGTGGGAATAGACTGGTACTTCTCTGAGGGAGCACCTTGATAATCTGAATCAAAAGCCGTAAAAAATGTGTATGTACTTTGAGTTGATAATATTATCTGAAAAAATTTATTTTTAGGCCATAACAAAGCAGGTGCACAAACATTTATCAACAAGGGTGTTCACTTAAGGACTGTTCGTTTTAGTAAAAAGCTGGAAGTTAAAAAATTTTTTTCCCATAAAAGAGGACTGATAAAATAAACTTGAGTGCACTGATGCAGTGGAAAAAAAGACAATCATTGAAAATGAAGCCATGGTATGGCCACTGGAATAATTTCCATTTTTATGGGATCTGGTCTCCATAAACAAATCCACCTTGTAAGGAAGCTTTTTTTGGGCACCGCTTTTCTCTTAAATTAATTAAAGAGTTAGATCCTCAAGTTTTGCTGCTTTGCTAAAGTGTTATAGATTGAATTTAAGCTTGCTATCTTCAATTGTAATAATGTGATTAGCTTTTAGTCAGGTACAATGCGAAAGAAATTACAAATTACTTAGACCTGGACCCAGTAGCCCATCCTGCCTTGCTGTTCTCCAGAAGAGCCCTAACCACACCCAGCTGTGTCTGGGCCGCCCTCCCGGGTACCTGCTGCAGGAATCAAGCATTCCAGACTGTGTGTTGCTGTTACACCCACGGATGACTCTTCCGTCCCTCCCTTGTCTAGGCTGGGTGAACCCAGGCTATGAACCTGGACTCCAAGTTACTCGCAACCTAACAGGATGTTGCCTACACCTCCCTGCCATCAACTGAGATCTGTGAGAACTTTAGTACATACGCTCTCCTGGGTGGCAACCCGGGGAGCATGGTGGCTTGATGGTCTAGTTAATCTTCCTTTTTGCTTTCCTCATATCAAGTGAGTCTGGACAACTGGTCAGAAGACAAAATGTGCTCCCAGTTCTGCTTTTGGATTAGGACATTAGTCTTCAACCAGACTGAAACATTTGGAAATATGACTAACAATATGGCAAGTGAAAAAATCAGCTACAATACAAAATTATGTACAATATAGTATTATTTGGGGAAAATATTATGTACATATGGTTCATACACATTAAAAGTAGATTGAAAAGGAGAATATATATCCCATGAAGTTAAGAGTACCTTTTTTCTGGTTGGTAGGATTCAGGTGATATCTCCTTTCAGTTTTTTCCGCATTTTATAATTTTTCCCTAATGAGCATATATTACTTTAATGAGGAAGTTAAAAGTACTCTTTTGCTGTTGTTGTTTTGTTCACTGCTGCTGAGGTCCTGGAACAATATCTAGTATATAGTGGTCTCTCAATAAATATGTATTGGATGAATGATGGAATGAATAAATATTGAAGGTCATCCCTTCCCCAGGGATGCAGAGCAATAAAAAAGAGGGCTTTAAATTTGTTATTTTCATCAAATTCTTCCACTACACTTGGCTTGTTAGATTCATAGATCGGAATGTTATTGTGTGTTGAAAACATAGTTTCTTTCTTCAGAATCACCTGTGGCTTTGGACTCCTGCTGAGTGTGGGCTTTCCTCCAGCACAGAAGGTTTCTGCCTGCCGGCCCAAGCTAACCCACCCTAGCAGGTGGGAGCCATGGGTGGCGGGAGTCACAGATGGGACCAGGGGCTTGTCCCTTGATGTTTTAACCCAAATCTAGCCAGAGGTTGAAGAGAGAAAAACAACCTCTCCAGGAGCCAAGGCTGTCTCTGTGTTCAGTGCCCCTAGGCAGCCAGGAGGGTGCTCTCCATTCAACCTTCAGGAATGCTGAGTAGCACTTCATACATGTAGTTCATTTTGGGGTGAGCTTCTGTCCTTACTAACGAGTTTGTGATGGAGTCAAGTGCAAAGGAAGCATTAAATCTGTTGTTTATTCGAGTTACATAATTAATTCTGGGGTTGTAGTTGGTTTCCCAAGTTTCATGCATGGCCTGTGTTTGTCCACTGAATTAAAGGTGAGGAAGGGGGTTGATGACAGTGGCAGCAGGACTCTTTTTGCTTGTCTTTCCTCCTAGGGTTGTTTGGAAAAATAAATTAGCTAAAGCACCTGGTGCAGGGTTCGGAACATGGCTAGTGATCATTAAATGGAACTTCCCTGTCCCCTGCCTTCTGTCCCCTTACCGCAGGCTACACTGGAGGTTTTCCCTTTGAGGCTGGAGCAGCTCATTATTTCAGGCTGGTGTGGGAATTTAGCTCTGGAGATTGATTGGTAGATCGAAATACAATTGTTTTGACCAAAAGAAGCACTGCTTTATACCTCATTAAGTGTCTTTATGGCATTTTGTCTTTCTCGCCCCTTCTGGCCATTCCTATATCCATAACCCTCTTGAAGAATCTGAAGTTTTCTCACAATACCATGGGGTTTGTGGGAACTGAATAAATTGCTTCAAGATCTTCTATAAAAATAAGTCCTGGCCCCAAGCCTAAAAGAAGTCACTGGGAGCCCAATCAGAGCCGGGCAGCCAGCCCAGGCCCAGGCTAATGAGACATTTACATGCTAAGCCTTTCCTTTCCTTTTGGTCTTCATGGGACTCATTTATGAGGAAATTCAGAGTGTGTGCACTGCAGACAGAGGCCAGGGCTTCCTAGCTGGGTGCCATGATTCCTGCAACAGAGCAGGATCATTATTAAAAAGGCCCAAATCACCCCCCAAATCCAACACACCCAGCAAACAGCAAAACCCCCAGCCCAAAACCTCTTTGCCATTACTTGTTTTTCATTTAAAATTCTCTTTTAAGTCTTTGCATCTTTCACCTATGTTTAACCTGTTAACTACCAAAGTCTAATCTTTTACTCTGAGAGAAGGTGTAAACAGGCAAAGGAAAGGTAATTTCTTCCTTTCTTTAAATATTTGTTGGAGCACTTGGTCCTAGATTCAACATATGTTGGAGTTTTAGGAGGGCATTTTAATCTAGCAGATTAAGGAAAATTTAAAAAGGACCCAGAAGGGAATTTAAAACTGGAAAATAAGACTTAGGAGGAAGTTAAAATTTCAATGATCATATTATTTGGAGGAGATTATTGGCTTACCAATAAAATGAGGGTGATTACTAAAAAAGACCTGACTGTTCAATAATGCCATGGAAAAGACAGGAAAGTAAGGAATTATGTTTGCTTAAAAGAAGCATTTTTCTCTCAGGTGAAAGTTGTTGGACATTAGTGTGGTATGGTATGGCATTTCTTTCATGTTTTCTAAGAGTAGGATAGTAATTTGGGCCAGTGTATGGTGAAGAGAACAAGGTCTCTGCTAGAACAGAGAGGCAAAAGGGAGGCAAAGCCAGTGGCTCGTCACATGGAGAATCTTTGTTTCAAATCAGGGGTAAGAAAAAAAAAAACAAAACAAGTAAAATTCATTTCCATAAATTGCTTCCAGATGCCCAGATTTAGGAATTTCTTTTCAATAATGATTCTTTTGACATGTAGTACTAGAATCTTATTTTTATTTGATTTAAACACACCTCTGAGGTGTTAAGAAAAAATAATCTAAAACTTGAAGAAGACAGGTTATCCTATCAAAGCCACATCGGAAAAATGTTTAAAAGACCACCAAGGATTATATAATTATCCAAGGAAAAGTATCTTTTGTTTGATGTACTATTTTCTATTGACAAGACTATATAGATAACCCCAAAGATTAAGGTTTTATTGTTCTTAGGACATTAACCAGTTTTGTATTTAACCAGCAATCTTATTCATGCATTCTTTTTTTTCAAATTTCCATAAATATCCAGGGCCCCAAATGCCCCTTGAACCAGCTTTACCAACACGCTGGCTCCCTCATCAATGAGTTGAATATGAGTTAACACGTGTTCATTCTATATTTGTATGAGTCATGTTTTCAACTATTTAAAAAATACACTTTGACAGTAGAATTTGTTCTGTTTTTGTTTGCTGAGTAAGATTCCTCATAATAACTTCTCTCTGCTCTTTATTAATGCTGAATGGTGTCATGATTTTACCAACAATTATTTTTGTAGAGACCTCATAAGTAATCCCACTTACATTTTTAAAAAGCTTTTGCATACTTCCAACAAATTTTTTTTTCCTAATGTAAATCAGTGCTCAAATTGGTCCCTGTTCTTAAAGGAAGTTAGCATGCATGACATTTCTTCACAGCAATCCGGGATTTTTGTCCAAATGGAAAATCAGTGTTAATGTCATTCGATACTAATTGTCAATGAACAAGTCTTGTATGTATAAAGTTTTTGCTGACTTTTTTGTTAAAAATTATGTCTTCCTACTTGAAAGTTTGGGGAAAAAAGACTCAGTTGGTTTGAAGGAAAACCAGCTCTTTAAACAGGAAAATAACGTGAACCGTAGCTGCTGAATTCAGTCACAATTGTTTATTGCCTGAATGAACTTGATCCTTTGTCCTTGAATAAGGAGCTATTTGAATTCATCTACTTTTTGGTGTGATAACTGTTACATCTTAGATATTTTGTAGATGTAGAATTATCTGAAATAGTTTTCTTAATTGCTTATTAAAGAAACAGGCATGAGAAAGGGTACCAATTTAAATGCAACAGATACACAGATCTAGGATTGTGATGATTCTCTGTGTCAGTCTCTTCTATTCAAAAAGGTAGGGTCCCTTTATGTGAACAAGTACCAGATACCCAGAAAGGAATTGCATTTGCACTTGGCATATGAACCCATTTGGAACCTGGAAATAAAACTCATGACAAATGAACTCCAAATATTTATTACAATTTTTCAATATTGAAAAATCAGAATAAAAGTGTTTCATTTTTCTAATAATCTTTATACACGTATAAATTTTAATTTCTTTAGAAAACTGTTTCTGTAGTAAAGTAGTTAAATTATTGCTTGGAGCTGTGTATAAATGGAAAGGTAAGAAGAGTTTTTCTCATTGAGGGCAGTGGATAATGACAGAAAATAACAAGTGGGTTTCATTTGTTTTGGAAAGCAGTATTTATCATTTTTTTTCTCTTTTAATCCATTGTTTCATAAATATGGCATTACTTTTGCTTAAAAATTGGGGTAACGGAAGATCGGAAAGCAGTGACACGAACAGATATCTGCACGCCAATGTTCATAGCAGCATTATTCACAATTGCCAAGAGATGGAAACAACCCAAATGTCCTTCAACAGATGAGTGGATAAATAAAATGTGGTATATACACACGATGGAATACTACGCGGCAGTAAGAAGGAACGATCTCGTGAAACATATGACAACATGGATGAACCTTGAAGACATAATGCTGAGCGAAATAAGCCAGGCACAAAGAGAGAAATATTATATGCTACCACTAATGTGAACTTTGAGAAATGTAAAACAAATGGTTTATAATGTAGAATGTAGGGGAACTAGCAGTAGAGAGCAATTAAGGAAGGGGGAACAATAATCCAAGAAGAACAGATAAGCTATTTAACGTTCTGGGGATGCCCAGAAATGACTATGGTCTGTTAATTTCTGATGGATATAGTAGGAACAAGTTCACAGAAATGTTGCTATATTATGTAACTTTCTTGGGGTAAAGTAGGAACATGTTGGAAGTTAAGCAGTTATCTTAGGTTAGTTGTCTTTTTCTTACTCCCTTGTTATGGTCTCTTTGAAATGTTCTTTTATTGTATGTTTGTTTTCTTTTTAACTTTTTTTTTCATACAGTTGATTTAAAAAAGAAGGGAAAGTTAAAAAAAAAAAAAAAAAGAAAAACAAGGGAAAAAAAAAAGATGTAGTGTCCCCTTGAGGAGCCTGTGGAGAATGCAGGGGTATTCGCCTACCCCACCTCGATGGTTGCTAACATGACCACAGACATAGGGGATTGGTGGTTGGATGGGTTGAGCCCTCTACCATAAGTTTTACCCTTGGGAAGACGGTTGCTGCAAAGGAGAGGCTAGGCCTCCCTATATTTGTGCCTAAGAGTCTCCTCCTGAATGCCTCTTTGTTGCTCAGATGTGGCCCTCTCTCTCTGGCTAAGCCAACTTGAAAGGTGAAATCACTGCCCTCCCCCCTACGTGGGATCAGACACCCAGGGGAGTGAATCTCCCTGGCAACGTGGAATATGACTCCCGGGGAGGAATGTAGACCCGGCATCGTGGGACGGAGAACATCTTCTTGACCAAAAGGGGGATGTGAAAGGAAATGAAATAAGCTTCAGTGGCAGAGAGATTCCAAAACGAGCCGAGAGATCACTCTGGTGGGCACTCTTACGCACACTTTAGACAACCCTTTTTAGGTTCTAAAGAATTGGGGTAGCTGGTGGTGGATACCTGAAACTGTCAGACTACAACCCAGAACCCATGAATCTCGAAGACAGTTGTATGGGAATGTAGCTTATGAGGGGTGACAGTGGGATTGGGAAAGCCATAAGGACCAAACTCCACTTTGTCTAGTTTATGGATGGATGTGTAGAAAAGTAGGGGAAGGAAACAAACAGACAAAGGTACCCAGTGTTCTTTTTTACTTCAATTGCTCTTTTTCACTCTAATTATTATTCTTGTTATTTTTGTGTGTGTGCTAATGAAGGTGTCAGGGATTGATTTAGGTGATGAATGTACAACTATGTAATGGTACTGTAAACAATCGAAAGTACAATTTGTTTTGTATGACTGCGTGGTATGTGAATATATCTCAATAAAATGATGATTTAAAAAAAAAAAAAATTGGGGTAAGCATTATGCTCCTCAATGTAGTAGTTCTTTTAGCAGCTTGTTCTCAAGATGGAGGGAGAGGCAGTCAATATTTAAGAGAAGAGGGAATGCTTAATTTTTTAAAGGTCAATTTATTAAAAATCTAAGACTAGAAAGGAAATTCTATACTCTCCTAATTGACAAATTAGAGTTGGTTAAAAATAATAATATGGTGGGTACAGAATTTCTGTTTGGGGTGATGAAAAAATTTTGATACTGGATGGTGATGATGATAACACAAAATTGTGAATACAATTAATATCACAAGAAAGTGATTGGAGTAGGAAATTTTATGTGGTGTATGTGTTACCACAATAAAAATAAAAATAAAGGATGGAATTGAGATATACTTTTTATAAAAACCATGTTTTTACTTATCAATTTGTTATCTTTAAGGCTGACATACCTGGTATTGTACAATGATTGAAGGCCTCTAAACTGACAAACATGTAAACTCAGATTTACAAAACTATGTTGTTAAAAGCTCCCCAAACATAAAGATTTTTATTATTTATTTCCTTTTTGACTAGCAAGGTATTATAGATAAATGTAATGGAAAAGCTTTGATCTTAATGAAGTATGTTCAAGTTAAAAAAAAGGGGAGAGGGTTGAAACTGTTGACCTAGTGCTTTCTTGATTTTCAGAATATGACTCTTACTGCATAAAACCAATTGATAACGGGTGATTGTGTGGCTTCTCTACTGGGCTTCTCAGCTGCTTATCTCTACAAGAAGGTTCTGCTGGTTCTGCAGGGTTTATTTAATGTTATCAGAGAAGCTAGATTATTTTAAACAAGCACGGTTTATGGAGTCCTTTTCTGAGCTCTTCTCGTCCATCTTTGATCCATTTGTGAAAATTACTGATGAAGATCTTTAAAACTATCAACCCAGAACAAGAAAGTTAGCCATTTGATCAGGTCTTTTCTTTTTTTTTTCTTTCTTTCTTTTTTTTTTTTTTTGTTAAACAACTAGTATTTGAAAAAAGTTATAACAACCATATGTATTCCTAGTAGAATATACTGAAAACAATAAAGGGTCTCAAAGTCAATTCACAAAGCTAGATGCTACTGTTAGCCAAGAAGCACTGGTTTTTCTTTAGTTCAGCAACTTCTAGGAGGGGGTTTCTGTTGCATGCACCCAAGAACAACCTGATAAGTTTTCAGAATTTTCTGCCCAGATTCTTTTCTTTTTCCTATTTAATAAAACAATTCTATATTTGAAATAAAAATAGGATAAAAAGAAATCATAGTTCTCATTCTTTTAGACATTTCAGCATTTTGTTCATGGAACAGCATATGGCCTATAACTGGTACCTTTAAAAAAAAATCAACTGGCTCCATTTTCTTGTGGGTAGGCAGATAACTCTTCAAGTTAGAACAGTTTTTATCATGGAAAAAATATTTTTTAAAGCTTTTCCTTAAAGTCATTCTTTTGAGTATTACAGAAAACTATTTAAAGATGATTTTCTCAAAATACAACCAACTGGCTTAATTCCTCCAAGTAAAGACTTACAAATGACTTAGGATTGTTTTGAGTTTTCCTCTGAAAAACAACCTTAGCAAGTTCTGTGTCAGGAATTTGATGGATCTAATGAAATCACAATTATCCCCTTGGACCACAGCTCCATGAAAACAGGGGAATCATGTATTTTGTAACCTTGGCCCCTAGGACAGTGCTCATCTGGCATGTAGCAGGTGCTCAACAAAATTTTGTTGTACTATGCAGGGCATCCCCAGGCCTTTCAACTTTGGTCTTGTTGTCTCCAGTTAGCTTTGCACATCAGTAAATGTGGACACTGGAGGGGTTGGCTGAGTCTGAGGCTTTATTGCACATATTTCCATGGGCAGAGTATAGGGGAAGGATGAATTAGGGCCTCAGTAGCCCCTGAGGCAATGGAGATGTTCTTCAGTTTCTACTTGCTTTCTTCCCCTCCACTTCACTCTTTGAATCCAACCTTTAACTGTTGAAATATGAATCATCCCTGATAAATCCAAACTCTTTTTCAGGAATCTTTAACTCCTGACAAAGGAATCATCCCAGATAAATCTGTCTCAGGAGCTGGACTAGACCCACAGTAGGCATTGGAAGGAAGAGGCCAATCATTTTCTTGCTCACTTTTTGGGTCATCCCAGAATACTACTTTATGTGTTCTTCAGTTCAAAGTCAAGTCCCTGTGCTCATCAGACGATGAGCCCTTGGCTTGTTTCCTTTTGCATTTTCTGTCCCTAAACTATTTTGTGACTTCCTCCTAAGATTTATGAGTATCTTTTCTGTTATAGATAATGTGGGGTTAAACTTCTCTTTGGAGGAAATAAACCTTACCTGAGTCATTCAAAATTTTCTTGTCATTCAGATTGCTTTGTCAGGTTAAGCCAGCTGGACTTGCCTCCCTTCTACCATCTTATCTGTGGATTTATCTCACTTGTACATTTCTAGCTGCTGAATGAGGATGTTAACTGGTCAAACGGAGTGTATAGTATATGCAAAGTCATGTTTGCTGTTTTGTCAAAGGAGGAGCCTTTGTTATTTGAATGAAAGGAAAAGATCTCTGAAGAAGGTACGTGCTGGGTAATGATTATGTGACTCTATCTCTTTTAATTCTTGCTTTATAAAGGAAGTGACTCACACTGCAGATAAACTGGACTTGAAAGAATGTCTGGCTTATGCAAAGCTCTTATTTACATACTAGTGTCTTTCATTCACAAGGAAATAAAGTCTCAAGGGCTTTGGGACTGGAGTTCCTCCTTTTTCATTACTGCTCTTTGGTAGGCAGTGACCTAAGCAATCCCTGGGAGGATTTTCTCCACCCATAACCTGTCCCCTACACAGCAACCCTCTACAGCCTTTCCTTTCTCTGCTGTAAAGAGGAATTGCATGAATGTAAGAGCAGAGACCAGAGAGAGGTTGTGAAAAGTTCCTCTACTTTATATTCCAACCTTCTCAAAATCTCAGACCTGCCACCCTTTGTATCATGCTTTCTTGACTGTCCTAGGAGCTACATTTATACCCTCCTATGTCCGTCACAGGTTTTAATAAAGCAGTTTAGAGTAGAGGTTAGGAGCATGATCTTTAGTGTCAGCTAGATCTGGCTCTCTTTCTTACTAGCTGTGTAATCGTGGACAATCGTTTAAACTCAGCCTGTTTCCTCACCTGTGAATGGGAATGACCTTAATACCTGGTCCACAGGGCTGCTGTGATGATAACATGAGCATTAATATAAAGCACATGGCCTGTGTATGGCCAATAGGGATCCCAACCCATGTTTGAGATGATCAATAATAAAAATTTCCTTTGTAACGTGAGTTAGTGTCTAATCCTTTTATGGAGTTAAGTTTCTTTTTAATGCCCTTTCTAAAGCATTTCCTTAATTTAAACTGTTTTCCCTCTTTTTATTTTGTGGATAGATATACCCAGTATTTGTTGAATAAATGAATAAATGACTGAATTGATGGTGGTGGTTTATGTTCCCATTTGTAAGAGCCTACTATATTCTCAAAAATTCTAATTTGCTTCTGAGACTCCAAGGCAGGTAGTCTGGTTGCAGAGTGAGGTGTTTACTCAATTCACCTACAGAGTTCAGGGGTTCCTGGAGGCCAGGAGTCCTTGCCCTGCCTGGGACTTCTGAACTGCAGGTGACCTTAGACTGGTGTGAACCAGAACAATAGCCACATAGGCCTGGCCCCATCCTTCCCAAACAGCACCTGGCCAGGGCACAGACAAGCCATCTTCTACTGTTTTTCCCTTCCTTAAAAGCACCTTCTTATCTTCAGGACAGTTATTATCTCAATCATAGCTCATATGTTAGTGCAGGTACAAACAACCAACAAGGTAAATGCCTTTGAATTTTTCTCTCTCTTTTTTTAAATTTTAATTTTTCTTTTGCTCTTTGAATCCTGTTTTGGTGCTTGTTCATTCATCTGTTCTCCATCCCCTCCTCTCTCTCTCAACTAACCAGTGGTAAGTGGAAACTCCAAGGCTTATAATTAAAGATTTAGGGACAGAGTCCTTCCATTTATGCATTCTACAACCATTTTGGAGGTACCTCCTGTATGGCAAGTATTGTACTAGGTGCTGGGTAAACATTAATTAAAAAAAAACAACAGATATAATCTTTGTCTTTATAGGAATTATAGCTTAACCTCATCATTAGAGGAGATTTTAAGGTTACTTTAGGACCCATTTAGCACCCAAGCCTTACAATTTCATAACCTTCTTAATTCTTTATTTTTTATTTTTCTTTATTAGTGTTGTTAATTCTATTGACTCTCACCTCCATTCCACTTCAACCATCCATTTACGTAGTCAGTTCGTTGGCATTTACAAATTAGTCTTGACCTTGTCATCACCCAGAACTGAAATCTTAAACTCCAAAGATTGACTTGCCAACTACAGCTTCTATCCTTCCAACTTTCTCATTCCCATTTTGCAGCCTCACATTTTCTTTGAGGCCTCCAATTCTTTATTCTTCTAGTCTATCAGTCACTTCCCTGTTTTTACTTCTTTCCTATCCAGACTAGACTAGATAATAATGTCTTAATGCTTCAGTTGACTCTCGAGTCAATATCATCACATCCCTTGTACTTTCTTCTGCCATCATATCCTTTAAGATTCTTACCCTGTACCCAGGCAACTGGACACCTTCTCCACATTTGCATCTAGGCTTCTGGAGGCTGGTAGAACAAAATCACTCAATATTCTCCCAACAAATTTATTGTCTTCAGTGTCAGCCAAGCTTATAATGCTATGCAGTACTCTTTCTATATGTCTGTAGTTATCTCTTTTTTAATTTCCCAAGACTGTATTTTTTTTCTTTTGGCTTTAAAATAATATGTTTTTTATTTAAAAATTTTAAGTATGAAACATTTCAAACAAATACAAATGGAAAGAGAATATTATCATAAACTTCTGTATGTCTGTCACTTATCTTCAATAATTATCTGGTCTTGCCCAATCTTGTTTCATCTATGGGCCCTCTCCCACCGACAGGTTGTTTTAAAGCAAATCCTTGACATCATATTATCTTATCTGTAAATACTTTATGGACTCAAAAACATAAAGACACTTAAACAATTAACCATGATATCATTATCTCAGCACAAAAAGTTAACAGTAATTCCCTAACACCATTTGACATGCAGGCAGTTTTCACACCTTGATTGTCTTTTGACTTTTTTTCTTTTTTTTAATTTTGCCTGAATCAGGATCCAAATGAGGTACATATACTGTGATTGGTTGTGATGTATCAGTCTCTCTTTTTTTCCTAACTTTTTATTTTGAAATAATTTAAACTTACATGAGATTTACAAAAATAACGTAATCTCCATACAGAGAATTCCAACATACCCCTATACCCCCTCCTCACCTCCTAGATACCCAGATCCACCAAATTTAACATTTTGTCACATTTGCTGTATTGTTCTATCTGTCTATCTGCATATCTCTCTACCTGTCTATCTATTTATCAATCCATGTTCTGAACATTTAAGTGTTGGTTGTATACATCATGCTCCTTGAATGCAATACTGTCATGTACATTTCCTAAGAACAAGGATATTCACTTATGTAGACACCTTAAGAATAGTTATCAAGTTCAAGAAATTTAAAATTGATATAAAGCTTACAGTCTTTATTCCAATTTTTCATATGTCCCAATAATGTCACTTTGAGCCTTTCTTCCTCCCTTGCTAGATCCCATCCAGGGTCATGTATTGCATTTAATTGTCACTGTCTCTTTAGTTGCTCTTTTTTTTTTTTTCAAATTGTGGGAACAAATACACAACATGACTCTTCCCATCTCAATCACTCCCAAACACACCTTTCAATGAGATTAATCACATTCACGACATTGCGGTATCCTCACCATCTCCCATTACTAAAACTTTCTAACTGCTCCAAACAGAAACCCTATACCTATTATGCATTAAATCCCCATTCCCTCTGCCCCCAACCCCTGGCTACCTGTATTCTAATTCTGTCTCTATAAGCTTGCTTATTCTCCAGTATTTTCTTTGTAGTTGCCATGGAGCTGAAATTTAACATCCTAAATCTATAACAATCTTGTTTGCTTCGATACCAACTTAATTTCAAAAGTACACACAAAACTATACCCCTCTGTCTTCCCACGTTACATAGCTTCTGTCACAAATGACATGTTTTTACATTATGAGTCCAAAACCACTGATTTATCGTTAGATTTTATGCATTTGCCTTTTAGATCCTGTAGGAAGTAATAAGTGGAGTTACAAACCAAAAATACAATAGTATTGGCATTTGTATTTATCCATGTTGTTACCTTCCCTGGAGGTCTTTATTTCTTCATTTGGCTTTGATCTATTGTCTATTGTCCTTTGTTTTCAACCTACAGAACTCCCATTAGCATCTCTTGTAGGGCGGGTCTAGTGGTGAAGAACCGCCTCAAGTTTTGTTCATTTGGAAACGTCTTAATCTCTCCCTCATTTTTGAAAGACAGTTTTGCCAAATATAGAATTCTTGGTTGGCATTACTTTCAGCACTTTAAATATGTCATCCCACTGCCTTCTTGCCTTCATGGTTTCCAATGAGAAATCGACATTTAATCTTATCAAGGCACATTTGACATGTTGCTTCTTTCTCGTGGCTTTCAGGCTTCTCTGTCTTTGACATTTGACAGCTTAGTTATAATGTGCTGCAGCATGGGTCTATTTGGATTTATCCTGTTTGGAGTTTATTGAGTGTCTTGGATATGTATATTCGTGTTTTTTGTTAAATTTGGGAAGTTTTCAGGCATTATGTCTTTGAATATTTTCTCTGTTCCACAGAAACAGCCAAAGGTCATTAAAACCGTATGGCTAATGCAATGGCCATTTTATGAGTCCTTATCTCACCCAGTATCTTGGTAGCATTTTGCATTGTTGGCCACTGGCTCTGCTTTCTGAAACACTCTCTAGCTTCCATGTATTAGTGTCTCTTGGTTTTCATCCTACGTCTCTTAATGACACTTCTCAATTCCTCTGAAAGTCTTTCATCTTTCTTTCTTTATCTTCTCTTAAATTGAAGTATTTTGTGAATCCTACATAGTTTCTCTGGATGATCTCACCTATTCTTATTAATTCAATCAATCATTATCTCTAGGATGATATATATATATATATATATATATATATATATATATATATATATATGTATATATGTATACAAATCCAGATCTGAAATCTCTTTTCTGAGATCTGGATCAATGTAATCAACCGCCTACTATTCGGGCACTTTGATGTGCCTCAGACAACTCAACATATCTTAAACTTGATCCACCATGTTTCCCCTTCAACTTCCTCTATTTTCTGCATTGTCTATCTTTGTGAATGATATCACTACTTTCCCAGTTGCTCAAGAAAGAAATTTAGTAATTACCCTAGATGCTTTTTTTTCAGCCTCCCTACTCCCCTTACTCCCATTTCTAAAAAACACCAAGCCATAGTAATCTTAATATCACTGACTTTCATATTCTCCTCTCCAAAGCACCTCACATTTTATATAGACTACTGCAGTAGCCATAAACCTGCTTCCTGCCTATGATCCTCCAATCCTCTTCCCACACTGTTACCTGAGCCATCATATTACTATGGTTCATGAAATCCTTCAATTGCTCTCCATTCCTCCAGGAAAAGAAAAATGCTTGGTAGCAAGGAATATAAAGCCCTGTATGTCCTGAGCAACTCTTTAGCTTTCTCTTCTAATTCCATGTCTCCTACCCTACACTCCAATTCCTTCCATTTCCAGAAAGTATATATTTGCTCCCCTCTATGCCTGCACCCATGCTGTTCTCTGATTAGAATGCCCTGCCTTCTGTGTGTTTAACTTTACTTTCAAGACACACATCAGGGTCTACCTCTTCCAGGAACTCTCTTCTGACCTCTGCCCAAGTTAAGCACCCTTCTTATCCATCAGCCTGGAAAAGCCCCTCAAGATAGGTTGACTTGCTGTTCCATTCTGTCTTCCTGCACCTTTGGATATCTATCTCAGATAGATCAGACATTCTATCTTTATTTTGCATATGAGGATTTATCAGTTTGCAGCTTGATGTCTTTAAGGAATAAATCCACACTTCCTGTTTTAGCAATTCAGGTATTATTTACCAAGGACCTGCCATGGGCAAGGCAGTGTGTTAGACATTTTCAGCGCCTAAAGATAGGAATCTTTCCCTCAAGTTGCTTATAGTGAGGTTAGTGGAGATAAAACATCTACTTAAACAAGTAGAATGTAATTAATTAAGGATTAAACAGCAAAAGAGAGGCTCAGATAAAATGCTATGAGAACTCGGAGGAAGGCATGATAAAGGGCGCTTGGGCTGTCAAGGAGGTCAGGGGAAGCATTGTGGGGGGCTGACCTTGAACGTGGAGAGGCAGGGTACAGATACAGGGGAAGTGCATTTGGGGCAGAGGGGACAGAGAGAGGAAAGGCAGAGAGTTGGCTGAGTTTAAAATCAGAGGCATAATTTACTATATATCTGTTTGGGAGTTCACAGGCTTTTTGTGGTCTTTTTTCTTTTCTTTCTTTCTTTTTTTTTTTTTTTTTCTTTTTAAATTACAGGAACTTACTGTTTAGCACCAAATCACGTATCTTTTTCAATTTGAAAAATATTTATACAGCATGGATATGTCATCCTGTATCATCATTCACTTTAGCTGTCTGCTGTTTCCTCATGTCTAGAGAGTCAATATTTTGGTAACATTTATTTATGTATTCAATAAACAGTTATTGATCTTTGCTAAGGGCTGGGTGTAATAGCTGATACAAAGGGAAATAACATGAAATCACTGCTTTGTAGAAATCATTTTTTTTGCAGATGTGGTAGGAGATAGGAAGATATCAGAAGGTTTAAAAGCAATGAGGTAATAAATGCTATGACATAGGTATTGAATAAGATGCTGAAGGAGCTATGCAAAGGGAGGCCCTAACTTTGGCTTGAGGATGGGAAAAGCCACCAAAGAAAAAGTGAAGCCTCTGAAGTAGGAAGGGGTGAAAACTTGTTCCAGATCCCGAGAGCTACAAGGGTGAGAAGTGGATGGGAGGTGAGAAAGGGGAGCCAGGGTGGGTAGGCTTTTTGTACTTTTGTGGATTTGCAACAAAGGTAGCAATATTTAGCAATATTTATTCCCCATTCTAAATTGCTTTTAAAGAAGAAGATTGTTTTAAAAAGGAGGCTTTAGGGAAAGGCAAATCAAAACCACAATGAAATGGCACTTCACACCAACTAGGATAGCTATTATTAAGAAAAGCAAAAAACAGAAAATGACAAGTATTGGCAAGGATGTGGAGAGGTAAGAACACTACTGGTGGGCAGCAACTGTGGAAAACAATTTGTAGGTTCCTCGAAAAGTTAAGCATAGAATTACCATATGACTATAATTCTGCTCCTAGGTATATACTCAAACGTATTGAAAACTGGGACTTGAACAGATACTTGTATGCCAGTGTTCATAGCATTATTCACAATAGCCAAAAGGTGAAAACCACCCAATTGTCCATCAATAGATGAATGGATAAGCAAAATGTGGTGGTATCCATACAATGGAACATTTTTCAGCCATAGGAACAAATAAAGTTCTGATACTTGCTATGACATGGATGAACCTTGAAAACATTTCTAAGTGCAATAAGCTAATACAAAAGGATAGATATTGTATGGATCCACTTACATGAGCAAATTCATAAGGACAGAAAAATAGATTAGATATTACCAGGGGCTAGGAGGAGGGGGGAAGGGGGAGCTTAATGCATGCAGAGTCTTTGTTTGGAGTAATGAAATAATTCTGGTAATGAATAGTGGTGATGGGAGCACAGCATTGTGAATGTAATTAATGCCATTGAATTGCACGCTTAAAAATGTTTAAAATGGCAAATTTTGTTTATATACACACATCCATTATATATGTATATGTTACTACAATAAAATGGAGGAAAAAAGAGGAAAATATAAGAGGAGAAACAGACCAAGGAAGAGGAGAAAAGAGAAAATCTGGTCCTGCAGACTGCAATTCAAGTGCAGATTAATCTTAATTAATATCTTAATATCTCTGGGCATCTGTCATTTTGGGCATGGGTCAGATGGTCTTTAAAGCCCCTACAGCTTTAATGATGTAGGACACTGTGTTCCATGACTTTCTCTCTAATGATGAAGCTGGACATATGTATATTGATGGACACTGGACCAAGATATTTGGCTCAGCGTTCACTAGAGAAACAATGAAACTTTTTTCAGACATTTTTCTCCCATGACTAAGCAGTGTTGGGTTTCCATCCATCGGTGGTGGCTTTTCATCAGCTGTTTTCCTTAAAGAGAAGGAGGCATTGTTTTTTTTTTTTTTTAAACGTTCTGACACCTTTCCTTGACTCAACGTCAGTACTGCTCATGAATCACATAATATGGTGATAAGAACTGAAATTGCTCATTGACATTATCATGAGGCTATTTTGAAAACATTATCTCATGTTCATTTCCTAGAATATCAAGTCTCCACAATATCAGTTCCTTAAAAGAGAATGTTATTTTTGTTCCAGCTGAAGCCAAAATATTTTAGAGAATTTTGTCTTCAGTGCTGCTGACTTCCTTCCCTAATACTGTGGCCAAAAGTACAGCTTTTCGTTAACTCTTTGCTATGGAAGGGTCTTACAGTTTGCTGAATTTGAAGTTGGCTGTTTTTTCAGTAATTTGTTTATCTTAACTCCTTATGGAGATTATCTGCATTGTAGATTAGTATGACACATTTCAGATCCTGGACTGAATTTCTTTCATAGTTACCTGAGGTTTCATCATCTCTTCTCTCATCTCCACCCTCCACCCAGTCAGGATGTGCTCAGGTAAAGAGAAATGATTAATTCTAATGTTAGACAAAGCATACAGCTGAATCCACACAAAAATCGGTGTTCTATATAGTGCCAAAGATCGAAAAATGGTTTTCTTATTATCTGAGGTTTTAGTTTAATTTGTTTCCATTAGTGTGGAAAAGTGTCTAATAATCAGATTCTTTTCTTGTCTAACCTTGAATCCTTATTCATGAGACCAGATGAGACAAACATTCATTAGCATTTCTATGGAAGAGTTCTTTTAAAACCTTTTCCAAAGATTCAGTTTTCTTTGCGCTTTCTGATTGATCGGCTCATGTATTCACTTTTCCATTTAATTCATTTTTTATATTGCTCTTTGAACTGCCATATGCAAAGCTAAAATTAGGCAGCATCCTTAAATAAGTTTGAAGCAATAATAGTTAAAGAGGTAGAGCATCAGGCAGTGTTTTTTAAGATCCAACGGAAAAGGCACAGTGAGACAATTTGGAGCGTCTGAGAATCTTGATGGCTCACAGGGTCATGGTGACTTCTATTTCAATCATAGGAACTTGTTTCAGCAACAGTCTTGCCTCCACTTCATGAGTCACAAACATTGGACTAAGCAATACCTTCAGCCAGATGCAATGGAAAAGGGTTTGTTAACATGGAAACTGTGGGATGGCTGTACACATACACACCAGGATGACTCCTAGGACTGAGTCTTTAGATTTTATTGGAGATAGTAATTACTTTCTGAGTGAATTAATGTATATGAATGTACACATATTAGGGTGTTGCTAGAGCATTATTAGCTAATGAACAGAATTCCTTATAAGGCAGATTAAGACTGAGACCAGTTAGTTAATGAATTTACTTAAAGGATCATTTATAATGCAGCTACACAGATAATTTAGCAATGAGCAATTCTGTTGACCTTTTCAGTGTGTTAGCGTTTCTTCCAGTATTCCTTTGCAATAACACCTAATAAGCACACAGCGATCAAATTGTGCTTACCATTTAATTTTATATAATTTGTTGTTTTTTTAGTATCTTTACATATCAAACAATGCTTGTAAAGCTTATGCCAGAATTATGCTGAGTTCTCTACATTTCTTTGTTATTTTTCAGATCATTCTTTGGATGGAGGAAGAGTGGGGATAAATGCAGAAATTATTGTTGAACACTGACTTATTTTTCAATGGTTTTAAATATTTACTATATTGTACCTGCCTATTTAGGAGAAAAATGTATCCTTTGGACTAGTCTTTTGCACAGAGTCTTTTAATTGCCAGTTTCTGGATCTGGAGAATGCAAAATGTGTGCTATACATGGTAATTGCAATGAATGTGATTGGGAGAAAATAGTAACTGATGATGCCACAAAAGTGGCATTTTATGTCCTCAGTCAATATGCATGGTTTAGTTTCACAGGAATTTGATAGCCTTCTGGCTGTTAGCTAGTCCTGCAGAAAATTCTGCTCTTCTCTTGAAACAACGACCCCAGGGTTGGAAGACGGGTGAAACACCACTCAAAGTGTGTCAACAGTATGGAAAGAACCATGTTGGAAAGTCTTTCAGAGGCTGACAGTGCTAGTTAAAGAAAAGAGGATGCTGATAAGGGGTGAGAACAAGTGTTAATAGTTGACTCTAGCTAGGATACTGGTAGATGATGAACTAAAGAGTGTGGCCACTCTGAGATTCAGGTCTAGGATAAGCAAAGAACAAAGGTGTGTTATCTGGTCAGGGGTCAGGTTGGTGGCACAGTGAGTGGAGTCCTTCTGTTTACAGTGTGTGCATTCACTGTGTGTGGGTCTGGGAATGTGTGGATGTATGTGGTAGGTCTGGGGCTGGGGCAGACTGGGGGAGAGAACGTTCTCCACCTCATTAAGTTAGTTATTCTCATCTTAGCTCTAGCTGATTGTTACCATGTGGACCTAATGTTGCCAGGTCTTCTAAAGAAATGGGAAATCTGATATTTTATATGAAATATGTCACATTTTAAATGTAGCACCATATTAAAAAAAGAGTGATTGTGTGAGTTAAACTGACCATGTCTATGGGCTGATGTGGCCCTCTTGTCACCAGCTGGTCACCTATTCTAAGCTGATTTAAGACTTACATGCTGCCTGCTGAGAATTGTGCAATTTACTAACTGGATAACCTCAAAATTCCATCTGTATAAGGGCTTTAAGAAGACTTAGCACATAGGGTTATTTTGAGAGTTACATAAGATCAGTTATGTAAAAGCCCTTACCACAATGTACATCAGATAATAAGATTCAATAAATTTTGGTTGAATTGGAATCTGCAGCCTCACCGTAGTCTGGAGTGCTGGGTGGGTCTTTTCCATGCCTACCTTCACGGCAAGCTTAGAAGGAGCCAGTGGTTGTCTGTGCTGATGATTTGACCATGGCTTCCCTCCCAAGGACTCGCTTCACCTTTGCCTGTCAAAATACACATTTGAGATCTTTGCAGCTGTAGAAAGGTTTCTATTAAATATAAATATCCCCCATTCAGAGGCAGGTGGGCATGGGGTATGTGGTGGTAGAAACTGCATAAGCTTGTATAAACATAGGTATTTTACCACTCTGACCTTCTGCTCTATGGTCCACAATCTACCCCTTTAGAGACCACTTATCCCTAGAGCTTCTTTCAGTCTTCAACAAGACACTTAAGATAACTGGTTCTCTGAGTATAAATAAACATAAACCCGGTTGTCTCCAATAATCAGAGATGGCAAGAGGTTAGCTCCCTCTGTGTTTTAGGGAGCATTTAGTTTTTATTTACAGAAAGATCAAGGGGAAATCAGTCTTTGTCTTCCTCACTTTATATTTGTTGCTAGTTTCCCAAAAATGTTCCTTTTCCCATCCACCTCCACCACGTGCCTGCCATGACACATATTAGTGGGCTGTCCCTTAGTGTTCAGAAGGTGTCAAGAGAATCCTGGGGCCAGATGGAGACGTGGCTTCATTGTGTTAGCTCCAGGTGTTGGGCTGCCTGGTACACTGTGTTGAGAGAAATTTAAAGATCTCCCAGGCTCAGTGTGGAATGATGTCTCCATCCATTAGCAATGTCTTCCACAGGCCCATGGGGAGGGATTTGAGCACATGCCAGTCCTATGCCTCATAAATGTAAATACTCTTTTAAAATAGATTTGGGCAAGAGGAAAGGAAGAAAGTTAGCCTAAGACTGACCTTGGATTTGTTTTTGGTGTAGTTAAAACTAAAGGGCACAGGTCATAGTTTTAGTGGACTTTCCTACATATTTCATAGTCATTTTTAGTAAGCATAATGAATCTCATTTTGAAATCAGTAGTAAGGTGATTACTCCTTGGCTTCTGTAAATATTGTTTCTCCTTTCCCTTCCCCTTTCCTACATTTGGTCATTTCCCTTCCCTAACTTCTACATGTATGAAAGGATAGAGCATCTCTTCTAGTTCAATAAGTCCACATTTCAGAGAAAAACCTGGCTATGTTTGTAGGAGCATTGAAATATTAAAAGATCTGGAACTTTTGTTCCCAACTTTCTCATGGTCTTTTTTGGCTATACTTTCCCAGAAAGCCTAGATCACGTGCAGAAGACAGCATTAAGATACTGTTTACCCAGAATTGACTAGCAAGCATTCACTTGCTCCTAAGAAGGATTGATGATCAGAGCCAGAATTGTAGGTGGATTATGCCTATCATTAGTTTAGGATGGATGCTATACTTAAATATTTTTTGCTCTGTAAGTAATTCTTTAGAAGGTCCCTCAGTACTGAAAGCCCTAGGTTGGTATACCAGTTGACTTGGTTATACCCCAAATCCCCAAATCATGGGGTTTTAAGGCTAGGAGGAATCTTAGAGATCATACAGTGCAGCATCTCCTTAACAAAGATGAAGATGCTGATCCCAGAAAGATAAACCAATAACCAGTGTCACAAAGCTCATAACCAATCTGGGACTAGAACCTGGTCTCCTCACCTGGACCCCAGCCCTGGACTCTGACTCAGATTCTGACAGAAGTCTCTGTCCTCAGTAGATCTGGACCCCTACCTACCTACCTGGTGGAGAGAAAAGTCAGTTGGAGCAGGAAGAAGAGAGGTGGAGTTACAAAATTAGCATTCCAAGGATGGTCATATCTATTGTGCCCTTCTTTTCCTCTTTCTTAGCTTAGTTATACCCTCAAATAGGATTCCTTGCTGGAATTATCCCTGATGAAAAAAGCAAAGTTCTTACATGTAGGGAGTCTACCAAAAAATCTTTTTATTCTTTCTGTAAATCCATATTAAGTTTCTGGGTCATTGACTAGGAGCCAAATTTCCCTACATTTAAGGATCTAAAAAGGAGTCTATTTATCACATCAGAGCATGATAATTGATAAGGCTATAATTTTCATGTGTTTTAACTTAATATCTAAGTTTAGCTTTAATTAAGGCATTCTGGTTAGGACTGGTAGGGAGATAAATGGAGAGCTATTGCTAATTTATTTTAGCTCTCTGTTTTTTTTTATTGTGGATAGTGATCCTTTAGTGTAGGGATCCTTAATCTGCATTCTACTTTAGCATACTCCACTTGTGTGTTTCACTAATGCAGTGATTCTCAAGGGAAGAAGAGGGCAATACACTGCAGAGGTGTACCAGAACATGACTCCTGGTGTAGTGTGTGGTGGAAAGCCTATGTAGTTTGGAAAAGCACCACTCAAAGAGTTTATGACATCCCTTTGGGAGTGCGTATTCCCTCCCAGCTCTGAAAGTCCCTATATTTTGGTTCCCATCTTGAGGTAATGGCCTAAATTAGGATCATCTAGGCTCTCAAAGGATCCTTAGAAAATGGTTTCCCAAGCTTTTAGTCAAAAGAAGATCTTATGGAGGATCTGTGAGTTAGAATAACATTGCCTGAGTGTTGTGGGAAGGGAAGGGGAGAGGCAGCTGGGGAGGTTGGGGGCAGGGACAATTCTAGAAACTAACAGTGCTGATTTCTCAAGGATTGAGGGGTTGGCTTAGAAAGGAAGGAAGAGATCAGTCAAATATCCTAAAGATTAAAAGGTGATTTGTATTTTGAGGGTCTCTGTTATATATGAATTTCATCTGCTGAAAAAAGAAGTACCCTTCTTCTAGTTCCCTTTCAGTACTTAGCATCCTAAAACTTCATAAATATTTATGGTGAAAAGAGTTGGGACCCCTTTGCTGGAAGGAGTATGCTGGTACATTCCTTTTTTCTTTCTCTTCTACTCTTTCCACCAAATTCCATGCCTTTATAGAGCTTCTGGGTTTTAAATCTTTTGCCCTCTCTCTGGGGTGCACTTGTGCTCAAGATACTGCTTGGTATATCACAGATAATCAAAAAATTTATTGACTGACTGACGGAATAAAGGAAAGAATAAATGACCCCAGCATGGAAGTTGTGAGCCCATTCTAAATTCAGGGGTGTTAGAGGGAATCTGGCAATTTGGGGATTTTTAACCCATATGTGTTTATTAGGGGTTGCAATGATTCCTATTTTTAGAATAGAATGTTACAAATGGAAACCGGTTTTACAGATCACATAATCAAGTACTGGCATTTTTCAGAGGAGATATTGTGTGTGTGCTTCTTTGTGTGTGAGAAAACAGATCAGGAGAGGTTTCCTGTTCTGTTCAGTCATAAAGCTAATTGATGGCAATGCTGGCGTTGGAAGCCCAGGTGGTCTGACTCGTGACTGCACATTCATGGCATGGATGTGCAACTGACGAGGGTGCTCTGTGTGGTGGGGTGACAGATGCCACATTGTTGGCACTTCTTCTATGGGAACATTGATGTAACTTGTAATTTTTCTTATCATCAAGCTAATGCACAGGAAGGAGAATGTTTTTCTTTCTGGAGAAGCCATGTGGCTTCGTTTTGACCCCGAGCTGAAGCTTTTAATGCGCTTCTGACCTATATATATTGTCACTTAGCTTGCTGACATCAGAAGATGCTGAGTGTGATCTTACGTAAATTTGGATTCCTGATGCGAGAAGAAGATTCAATAAAATAGAGCCTGCAGCTCACCTGTAAAACATGAATATGGGGTGTGAGAGCAAAAACTTATCTGAGACTCATCTCAGGTTAAGCACTTTCATCATGATTGGCTGGAAAACATTGCCTGCCTGGTGGTGAAATAGAGTGGGCTAGCATGTAAACTGGCAACAGAAACAGAGCAGGTGATCAGCTGAAGTGATGGCGTCAGGAGCATCAAGATGTTATTTAAGAGAAGGCTTGAAGGCCTTTGGGATTAAATGGAGAGAGGGTGAGTTCACTTTACATGTAATTCTCCAGAAAATATTTGTTGTCATTGCTTGTTATCCCAGTTGCTTAATGACCCCAACCCCGCCCCCCGCCCCTCTCCCCCAAACACATGCCACATGTAAGGTTATTTTGGAAAAGAAATGATTAACTCTAATGCTCTAATGTTAGCTGTAGGCAGTTTTGGATGTTTGGTGGAAGCTGAGCCAATGGGGTGGGGGACCCATGAAAGTAATTTGAGAAGTAGGAAATCAATAAGACCTATTTTAGACAAAATGGTTGTGGTAGGGTGCTCCTTACACCTTTCACTGATTACCCCTTATCTTCTAGAAAGACACTGAAAATGCATTTAAGACTTTAGTATAAATTACATTAGCTTCACTCTTATTTTTTTTTTTTCTATTTTGAAAAAGAACCAGCCAAGATTCCAAATATTTTTGTGCCATGTGGTCTTGAAAGATTCCCTGTAAATGTACAAAAAAATTTGTCTGGGTTTAACTGAATTGAGATCTGATTAGAACCCAGCTTCAGTACTTTTCCTTCCTTCCTTCTTTCCTCCCTCCCTCCCTCCCTGCTTCTTTCCTTCCTTCCTTCCTTCCCTTTTCCCTCCCTCCCTTCCCTCTTCCCTCCCTCCCCTCCTTCCTTCCTTCCTTCTTTCCCTCCTTCCTTCCTTCTTCCCTCCCTCCCTCCCTCCCTCCCTCCCTTCCTTTTTTCTGTTGAGAGAGAAAATGGAAGGAGAATGGCAGGGCTGGGAAATGTGCTTTATAGACTCTTCCCCCTGCCAGAATGTAAATTATATTATAATTTAACAATAATAAAAATTTAGACTCTTGAATATAGGCAATTTTCTCTCTTTGATCTGCTTTTTATCACCACTGTTTTAAAGATGGGTGACCAGGGCTTGGACAGAGCATTTTCCTAGTGCTTCAGGCTCTTCCTTGGCTCTAGGTGTCCCTTTTCCCTGGCCTGTGCAATGGGGAAGGGAGGAGCACTCTCGTCTGCCCCAGCTCCCTGTCTGAGAGCTCAGCATGTGGACTCCTGGAGGGGGGAAGGGAGAGGCTGCCTGCCACGAGGCTGCTCCTTCAGCCCCAAGCTGTGTGTACAGAGTCTGTCTGAGGTAATGAACCTGCAGCAAAACATCTCCTTACTTCCCTCTCCAGTCTCCCCACCATGAGCCTCTCACAGTGCCTGGTCCCTAGGAAGGGCTCAGTAAAGACTCTTAGAATCTGTTTGTTGAATGAGGCATTATGAGGTAACTTTTGGAGAGTTTGTAGATATTCCCTCAACTGGTATGTTCTGATTTATACTTTTTTTTTTTTTTAAATCTTCTCTGCAACTTACCACTCCTTTCACCCCTAAAACATTAACAGTACATTCCTGATAATATGTGGATATTAATGCTTTTAGTGAGGGCAGTAGTTATTGGAAAAATAAAAAGGGAAATTTTGTAATGTTTTTCTGGATACAGTTTAAAACAGCATGGAAAAAAAAAAACCTGAGTCTTATTCCATGAATGGATTATGAACTCAATATAGTGGGTTTTGACTAGTGCAGCATTTCTTTAAAAGGAAAAAACTGAATAGAAAATAGCAGGGGTGGGCGTTGTTTGGGGAAAGTTTTGTTTCGGTTCTATATCCATGTGAGAGTGTGTACTGGTTTAAAATGTGAAATGAGTTTCTTACAGTGGTTAAAAGGCTGTGAAGCTCTTGATTTAAGTCATTCATGCATTCTTCATCCAATTAAAGTAGCATATACTGTTGTTATAAGATAAAAAAATTCTCAGTTAACCATTGAGCTTGTATTTTCAGAAAACTACTCCACTTGACCAGAAGTAAAAACAGAGCTAAAGTAACTAGCTTTAGTATGTATTTGTACCAATTATGTTACAGTGAACCAGTGGCTTTTGTGGTCATTGGTCCAGACTTTTGCTGAATGTTTTTTTTTTTTTTTTGTAAAGAGGTCATCCGTTTATTAAAAAACAAAACCAAAAAAAAACAAAAAAAACCACAATTTTTTTGTATTGTGTGAGAACATACTAAAAAATTTCTCACTGGAAATGGAAGGGGCTATTTACTACACAGGAGAGTCCTGGAACAAATCAGATTTTTATCTGTATCAGGGTATTTAATTGTATTGCCTACACGTGGCCTAAGGCAGAATAAAAATTAAAAGCACAATAGTAAACCTCCTGGTGACATCCTGTGTTCCTTTCGCAGCCACTCGGCTGGCTTGTTTGCAGGGCACACAACGGGTGACCGCCTGACAAGCTTATCTGGTCAGCCTGTTATCTGAATGGGGTCTCTCCAGAGCTCCTAGAATTCGTGGAGTGGGGTTGTGTCATAGGAAATGCATGCTGGGTCGGTGTTCACAGCTGGAGAGGAGGAGGTGTCAGAATGTGTCTGGCTCAGCTCCGAACCCCATCTCAGGTTGCTGCTGAGGACAAGAGGCTGGCGCTGGAATGGTTGGAAAGGCTTGTAAGAGCAGCGCACACCGCCCTTCCCCGTTCGGGGAGTGCCAATGCTGGCAGCTTCCAGCTGGTCCGACGAGGATGGAGGTTTTTCCCTTTCTGGCATTCTGCTCAGTACTATACACAGGAAGGCACAAGGAAGCCAAATGATTGTTAAACTCCTTTTAGGGAAACAAAACAAAGCAAAAACAGAAAAACCAAGGAAACGTAAGCTACATTTTTCCTTCTGAAGCTGGTTTTTACTATTCTTGGGAATAGCATTTCTTGTCTGGAATCACAGCGTAGGAAACGCCTTCTGTTGCCTAAGTGCCTGTCTTCTACAGGTTGATTGGTAAAGCTCATGGGAGTCATTTTGCTTCTTATTCTGTCAAAGAATTAGTCCACTTATCTGCTCAGATAATATAATGGTTTCCCAGTCTCAGGAGTCAGCAGATGGCTTGTGAAGATATTTTGATGTCCCTTTGGAAACTGATCTTTTAATTTTGCCCGTTTTCCCTCCCTCTCTCTGTGTATTCTGTTATTTGGGGAAGGCAGAGTCCAAGAAATGCCAGAGGGAAGCCTTGACCTACTGATGGTTCTCTCACCTCCAGCAAGCCACTGGGCCTTACCCTAGTCTAGACCCTTTGAATATGATATCTACTTCTGTCTCCCCTTTCTTGTGTGGATCTAGGAAGAAAAATTAAGCGACATGTATTATGGGAGGAATTCACCTCGAATTTGGGCTTCAGAGAAAAGGCTTTGCCAAGAAAACGCCTCCTGTTTTCCCTCCCCAGTATTCCAGCCTTTGTTCCAAGACCTTTGAACTCTTGTTATTTCTGAAGGTGTTCAGTAAGAATGTGGAAAAAGAGGAGGAGGCACATTAGACACTATGATGACTCCATATGCTTTTCATTCAGTGGAAGAAACTGGACACTTGTGAGAAAGAGGGGATGGGTCAGTTGTATCATTAATTTGCTGGGAATATCTAGGCCTCTCCTTTTCTACACTCCTGTTATTTGGTCATTAACATAGCTGCCCAGGAATTGAGTGTTGAAAAGATGAGAAGATAAATTTTAAAACAAGAAAGCATTTCCATCACAGACTAGACAAATCTGACTTTACTTAATCAAATAGTTTAGCTCCATCTTACTTACTCACATTGTAAAAGGAGGGCATCACCTTAGACCCACTTCTATTTTCCAGTGGCTGCATTCTAGTAATCTGATTTCTTAGTGTATTTGACCAGTCAAGCATTTCCTAACCCTAGTTACTGAAGATAACTGAGGGCTAATTGTATGTCTACTAATTATTTTGCTTCCTTCTTAGTCTAAAAGCAACAACAGTTGCTTACACCCCAGACTTGGGCCAGGAAATAGCATTATATAGTGTGATATGAGATGGAAGTTTCCTTAACCCACTGTCTTTCCCTCCACCTGATCATATTGCCTAAACTGGTACTAGTGGAGAGTTATTTGTTTAGACTAAAACATAGCTTTCTTTTTCCTGAGGAAAGGTAATACCATGATTTCTGTAGAACAAAATCTGTGTGTTGTTTTTTTCCACATTAAAATATTTTTTGAAACATTTTTTTCACATTTCTACGTTTTTGAAATTGGTATGCATTACAAGTAATAAATGTATAATGTTTTTCTCAACAAAAATTTTATTAAATTTATTTTTATTTTCAATGGATGGTAGCTTAGAATGTTAGAAATATGGCATATTAAGCTATTATTAATCATACCTTACTATAAATTATTCCAGAAGTTTTGTTTCTGGAAAGCTACCTGAGAAAAGGATACACAGAATTAGGAATGCTGGAAAGGTGAGGGATGGAAATAGCATAAATATGCAAAATACGAGGACCAAGTGTTACTGTGTGTGCCAGAATGTATTATGTCCCACAGAAAAAGCCATATTCTTTGATGCAGTCTTGTGGGGCAGACATTTGGTGCTGGTTAGATTTGCATGGAAATGTGCCCCACCCAACTGTAGGTGATAACTCTGATGAGATACTTCCATGGAGGCGTGGCCCCACCCATTCAGGGTGGGCCTTGATCAGTGGAGCCATATGAATGGGCTGACAAACAGAAGGAACTCAGTGCAGCTGAGAGTGACATTTTCAAGAGGAGCTACAGCCAAGAGGGACACTTTGAAGAAAGCACAGGAGCTGCAGATGAGACACATTTTGGAGACGGCCATTGGAAGCAGACTCTTGCTCCAGAGAAGCTAAGGGAGGACAAATACCCCAAATGCAACTAAGAGTGACATTTTTGAGGAACTGCAGCCTATAGAGGGATGTCCTGGGAGAAAGCCATTTTGAAACCAGAACTTGGAGCAGATGCCAGCCACATGCCTTCGCAGCTAACAGAGGTTTTCCGGACACCATTGGCCATCCTCCAGTGAAGGTACCTGATTACTGATGTGTTACCTTGGACACTTTATGGCCTTAAGTCTGTAACTGTGTAACCAAATAAACCCCCTTTATAAAAGCCAATCGATCTCTGGTATTACGTGTTTCGGCAGCATTAGCAAACTAGAACACTGTGCAAAGGCTCATTGCCTAATGAACACAAAAAGTCAATGCTCTGACACCAGGATTTCAAGAAAAGAAAAAGCTTTAATGCAAGGTTGACCAGCTTGGAGACAGGAGCTGCTGCTCAAATCTGTCTCCTTGAATCTAAGGAGTTTAGGGTTTTTATGGGATTCAAACAAGGGTAGGTGAAGTTGTTACTGAGCAGTGTAAGTAACAAGTACAGTTACAGGTAAAGAAATGGAAATAAGCTAAAGTAATAATTACAATAACAAGTATAAATTACTCAGTTAACATATGATAACAACTACAATATTATGTAAAGGAATGGAAATAAATAACAATAACAACTACAATATCATATAAAGGAATGGAAGTAAGCTAAAGTAGAAACCGCAATTACAGGTAAAACCATTGTAGTCAGCAGTTTCACAAGGAGCCTCAAGAAAGGGGAGTGAAGTGGTGGAGTGATGCACAAAATTAGATGGTTGAAGACCCCATGTATTTTGCCTAATATTGACCCTGCTCCTTAAAACCTTGATGTTGAGTGACCAGTTTATTAATGAATAGACATATGACATCATTCAATTGCAAAAAGAAATAAAATAGAGTTATTATGGCTGAGATTTAAAGTGGAGTCAAGGTCATTCTGGAGGTTTCTCTTATGCAAATCTTGGTCAGATACCACAAACTGCCAAAGTACTTAAAGTCTCAAGCAACAATGTTCCCCTAAACCCTAAGGACTTCCAGACACCAGGTACAAAGCAAAAGATAAAGAACTCAACATAACTATCAAACCTGAAGGACATTTGGAGGACCCCAAATATCCACCAACCACAAACAATTTATGTAATCTTTTTCTTTAAAAACTTTTCTCTGGGATAGAGTTGAAAAAAGTACAATATCAAACAAGTGTTAATATTGTCTATAATTTACTTTAAAACACTTCATTTGGACAGTGTAATCCATGTCACTTTATTTTCATATCTACCCTTGGGGCTGTTAATTAACATTTGAAATATGATGTGGGTTAGTTAGTTTTCATTTGAAAGTATCTCTTATTATGGATATAATGTTGATTTTAAAGTATGATAATGGTTTTTAAAGTGGTTATATTACCTTTCAGAGCTTTTGCCCTGAGGAATCTGTGGATGAAGCCAATATGATGTTTGGGGATTTGCTTCAAAATAAGCCAGTGATTGGGGAAGGTGTAGGAGGAGGGGCAGAGAGGTGGGTAAGGGGAGTGTAGTTGAACAAGACTGACCAGGAGTTGATAATTGTACAAGCCTGGTGATGGGTGAATGGGTGGTTATTACACTAGTCTGTCTACTTTAGAATATACTGGAGATTTCCATCATTAAACCTTTTCTTTTAAGGATAAAAAAATGAAATAAAAATAAAAATAAAATAAAAATAAAAATCAGCTTAAAAAGAATCTATTTACTCCAAGCACTTCAGCTAATTTTGTCTGTGATTAGCCCTGAAGGATTTGGTAATTTGCATGAGGGAGGTTAGAAATTACTTCTTTGCTGAAATGACAGCTGTTCACAAAATGTGAGTTGGCCAGAAATCAGGAATCCCCACCCTCAAGTGAACAGGATTTAAGAATCTGGTGAAAGAGCAGCAGACACCCTTCGGAGTTGTGTTCTGGGCCTTAGGGTCTATTGGGTCCCTTATTGGGTCCCTTACTGGGTCCCTTGATCAGGTGCTGAATGGGGGGTTTTGTCTCCTGATTCTGACTAGAGGTGAGTTGCACCTGTCACCAGAATACTGTCTCCTTTGCTGCCCGTGAAACTTTCAGGCAACTTTCAGAGCCCCAAATCGACAGGGCACTGGAGTATATTGAGTTTTTTCCTTTTTTCTATCTAGTAATTTTTCTTTTTTTATTAGAGAAGTTGTAGCTTTACAGAAAAATCATGCAGAAAGTACAGGGTTCCCATATGCCCTCCTGCACGCACACAGTTTTCCCCATTATTAACATGTGCATTGGTGTGGTACTTTCATTACAATTAATGAAACAATACTAATATAATTATACTATTAACTGTAGTGCATAGTGTACATTAGGATTGTATATTGAGCTTCAGGGCAAGCTATATGACTGGGTTTGTGTCTGCTTCCTAAGAAATGTTTGTATACATGCCAGAATTTGGTCATCTCGCCTAGCATGGAGGTTGATGGGGAAGAGACATACAGGACACATCTACCTTTAACTGTGCACCCAGGGAGGTGTGAACTGCTACTTTGGATTGGGTTGGTGTGCAGCAGGTGGGGTGGGGTGGGGTGTGTAGAGTGGAGGGGTACAGAATAGTGGGAGGGTGGGGTGGGCAGGACGGCATCCCTCCACGTCTGTGGGGGACTCAGCATGTCCACCCTTCAGGGAGAGCTCCAAGGACACCATGCTGGCTCCTCAGGGGTCATGGTCATGTAAGGTGGGGGCCAGCACCTTGGCACAGATGTCAACCTGTTCACCTAGGTCTGCATTAGGCTGGAGGGACAGGGGAAAAGGGAGTGGGCATCTTGAGAGCATTTTTTGATAACTTCTGACAGCTACTAGTGACTCATAGGACAATGTGAAGGAGGGAGCAACTTTGGAAGGGATGGGTTCCTGAATTATGTAGGTAGGAGCAAAAGCGAGTGAAATTTGTGTAATTACTCTTAACGTGAAGCCCATTTGTGCCCTTAGCTTGATAAGGTATGGGTGAACTTGTGTTACACATATTAAAATGAGTTCCTTGTTCATCTGTGGATTGTCACTCATTTTCAGAAAGAATGTGTGTGCAATTAAGTGTTCAAGGAGCATGATGTATACAACCTACCCTTCAAATGTTTAGAAAATAAATGAATAGATAGCCAGCTAGCTAAATAGGTAGATAGCGCGATAGAATGATATGGCAAATGGGGAAAAATGTTAAAAGTTAGTATCTGGGTACCTGGGTAGAGTTTTCTGTATGGATTTTATATTAGTTTTTGCAACTATCTTGTAAGTTTGAAATTAGTTCAAAATAAAACATTTATATATATATAAATTATATATAAATATATATATTTAAATTAACATTTTTTAGCACCTTACAATGTGCCAGGCTATGTTTTTATTAACATGATCTCACTTGATCTTTAAAACATTCCTATAAGGCAAACATTATATTTATTTTTTATTATAAAAACAAAGCTTGAATAAGTCAAATGACTTTCATTTTTCACTTAACATATATTTATTGAGCACCTACTAAGTTCCAGCCATCATTCTAAGTGCCAAGGATTCAGAGATGAATAAGGCAGATATGACCTCTGTTCTTAGGAAGCTGACTGTGATAAACAAGCAAATGAATAAGCAAGAAAATAAGCACATGCCAAGTGCTATGAGAAAAATAAAACAGGCTAATGCATCTGTGAGTAGCTGAGTTGGTTGTGGGGTTCACCGTGACACTGGCTGGTCAGGGAGGACTCTCTCAAGAGATGACATTTGCCTGAGACCTGAGTGATCTGGAGCCCTTGGTGGGAGGAATAAAAACAGGTAACACACCTGGTGGAGTGAACAGACACACCTGGTGGAGGGAACAGCAGGTGCAAAGTACTTTGTGACTTGAGGCTCACTCACAACTAGTGAGTTAAAGTTCTGGGTTTTAATCCATTATCATGAAACAGCAGGCGGCAGTGGGATGGAAAGTTTTGCTTTTTCAAGGTGAAGCCATGAGAGCTACTGGAGCATGTTGAAAGGATATTGGCAGAGCTGGAATGGTGCCAGGACACCTGGGCTGCACAATCCCCCTCCTTCCCCCCGACTCTGAACAGCAGGGACTTCAGAGGAAGTATTTGTTTTAATCACTTCTGGAAATGGGATTGTTCTTTGATGTTTTCTCACTCTGTTTGCCTGATGGCCACACCAGAATTGTACTTTTTAAAGGCCTCTCTCGCCTGGTGAAATGCTTTGGGAAAAAATCTGCCAAATAATAGAAATATTTCTCTTTCAGCTTAACTGCTGACCCAGACTAGATGGAGAAACAGCCTTTTAAAGGATAAATCTATGAAATTCCATTTCTGGGGGCAAGTTCCTCGATTTGCATTGAGCATTGTTGTAAATGTCAAGTGACCAGCTCCTACTGTCAACTTGAATAGGCATCAGTGTTTATCCTCCCAAGATAATTGCACCAACTTATTCAGTGGATGCTTGAGGCCACACTGTTTCTTGTTAATCTCAATCATGCCCTTCTTATCTGTTCTCCTTCCCTTTTCTCCTGTGAGCCATTTCCAAATTTTTTCCAAGGTTATGATGAAATACTGACTTCTCTTAAGGAGGCTGTTGGTTTCCCTGGGCTGCCCTGCTGAGCCAGCATTCCCAGACTGGATCCTATGGAAGGAGTGGGAGGGTGGCAGAATGTGAACTGGTGGGAGAGAGTAAACAAAGGCGCTAGCTGTGTGGAAGTTTCCTTCCCTTGCAACTGGAAGTCAATGTGAAGAGCCCATGGCACAAAATTATTCCAAATGAAAAATACCAGTATGTATGTGTTGTCTTGTTTAACTGCTCTATCCCCAGGACCTAGAGCATAGTAGATATTTAATACACACTTGCTGAATGACTGTCATGGCAGATCATCTCTACTAGCTTAACCATAACCCCCACAACCCGTCACTTCCTTGGTCCCTTTCTCACCAAACACTGCTGGGCTTTTGCCAATTGCTTTCTCTTGGGGAAAGGGTTGAGGGAAGAAAGGTAGGAAGGCTGGACAGAGCTCCTGGGCTTGACTGGCTGCAGCAATCACGATTCTCTTCCAGCTGCAGAGCACTTTATGTGTGATGAATGGTACAGAAATATGCCCCCAGGCAGCCAACTGGCCCCTCACCAGTTCTTTGTAAATACCAGCCAGAGGCAGCTTTGGTCTTCTGCCAGGCTGGAGACCGCAAGAGCAAATCTCGAAGGTTCTCATCCTTCACATGGGACTCATCACGGCTCTACAGCTGTTGTCTCAGCTCCAGATAGCGGTTGATGAATTCTTTGTAATTCTCCTTCCGAGATTCTATGAAGGAAATGTCATTCTCCCACCCTCGGTTACCCGTGTATGTTTGCTTTGGCAGAGGAATGCTCTGAGCTTCCTCTCTTCTCCGCTCTCATCTCTTTGATTCAAACGTTCTCTCCTGCTGGTTACTTCTTGTCCTTAGATATACAAAACACATGTTCGGTTTGGTAGAAACATGAAGAGGATGTGTTAGGTAGCTTGAGGGGTGTAGAGTAACATTGCTGTATGTCTTAAAATCTGTTTCACCTGTCTTTCCATCAAGCTGCATTCCACTGAGCCACTCTACGAAAGACAGTTTATATAAATGAAACATCTGGTCCAATGATAGGGGCGGGGGGTTATTTTACTGTGTTTCATGGCTTCTGAGATGTTTACTTTTCACACTTTAATGCCTCAGAATTTGGAAGCTATCTTTAATCACTGCACCTGACATGTTAATTGGCTGTGTTTTTTCTTTTGTGGTTATAGATTAAGAAATGGTATGCCTTACAGTAGATGGAATCTTAGTTTGATGAAATACAGTAGTTAATTTTGTTCAGAAATGTGTAAATTTGTTTCTCTAGTCAATTTTTTTCTATTTGGTGCTAACCAGGCTACTTTGAAATGTATCCATAATGATAATAATAATTATTATTTTAAATATATGTGAATAGTTTTATATAAAAGAAGAAGGGATCCAGACATGAGAAAGCCTGGCTTCTGGTTCTGCTTTTGCTTTAACCAATTGTAAGACATTGGATAAGACATTACTTTTGGCTTCTCTTTTCTTGGCTATAAAATAATGGGTTAGAATGTAATGATCATGAATCCTTTCATTTAATAGCATCCTTATCCTCCTGGATCATTACACAGAGTCAATATATTTCCTCTAGAGTGAGGTTTTGTTGTAATGATTTTGGAGAACCTGTCCTGATAGACTAAATTAGCTTTCTCTGTCAGATAACACTCCTATAATGTGAGCATCAAAGAAGAGTTAGCAATTCTTGAATGCCAACTGTGTGCCAGGCACTGTGCTACCTGCTATAAACACATTGCATCAAGCATTCAAACCATAGAACAATGCTATTTATTTATTCCCCAATGGGCTAAAGCTAGAGCATTAAACTGAATAGACCTAGTGAGGCTTTTACATTCTAGTGGGGAGGCCAGATGAAAAGAAAACAAGTAGATATGCCATATATCAGATGGTGAGGCACACAATGGTGAAAAGTAAGGCAGGGTAAGGATGTGGAGGAGGGTGGTGTGGGGGTTATTGTTTAATGTAGGGGAGTCTGGGAACATGCTGCAGAAAAAGGATTGCACCTTCCTAGCAAACAACATGAAGCCAGATTCCTATTGTGCTTGGGAAGCACATTCCTTTATAAGCCTATTTTTTTGAATGATGAAGCTTAGACACACGGAGTTACTTACCCAGGGTTATACACACAGCAAGTAGAACAGTTGGGCTTTAACTCAAGATGTCTAATTGCAAGAGCTCACACTTTTAATCATGGCAAGGGCTTTTTTGTCCACCTTTATCTCTATTGATTTCAGTATGATTTTATGTTCTGTTCAGTCAGAGTCTAGTCCCAGACTTACTACTATTAGGCAGGTACAAAATTTACTTGATGGTCCTCCCAGATGCATAGCTTCTAATGCCCTGGCATCAATGTGAGGGGTGTACTTCAAGTAGTCTTATTGCCCTCAGCATCATTGACATCTTGATGAAATACATTGAGGATGTACTTATTTAACCTGTAGGTGTTGCTAGATTAAATAGACCAATATGGTATTATTAAATTAGAAGCATAATCCTAGACAAACAGGATAAAATACAATTATACAAATGGGAGAGCGGGCACTTAGGAAACTGAAACCATAAAAGTCATTATAAGGTTGACTAGCCACAATCCTTATTTAAAAAGACCTCTGGGTCAGAGGTGATCATTATATGAGTCAGCAACATCATGTCATTGTGGAGAATAAAGCTAAGGAGCAGCTAGTATGTAATCCTCTATGCTTTGTGTACATCAAATTCTTGCTAGTGTTTCAAATACTATTGTCCCCTTTGATAAAAAGAAAAAGATTCAAACCTTAGTATAAAAATTTATTTTTTCTAATAAAATTAGAAAAGTTGAAAAATAAAAATACTTAGCATTAACACTTATTTGATGAAAGGGAAATTTTCATATGTTTCTGATGGGACTCCAAATGATACTACTTTTCCAAAGGGCAATTTGATAGTAAGTATTAAAATCCTTCAACTGTGAAGATTCTTGGAACAATTCCAATTCCAGAATTTTTTTTTGTAAAGAAGTAATTGGAGATAGATGAAAAGATTTAGTTATACCAAGTGTTGTTTCAGTATAATTTATAATAGCAAGATTGGTTAATATGGTTGAATATTGTGTGGCTATTAAAAGTCATGCTGTTGGGTGAAAATTTTTAACTGGTTTTAGGTCATAGACTCTTTTTGTGTGTGTTTGTGTGCTTTATTAGAGAAGTTGTAGGTTTACAGAAAAATTGTGCATAAAATAGAGTTCCCATATACTATCCTCTTATTAACACCTTGAGTTAGTGTGGTACTTTTGGTAAAATTTATGAAAGATCATTTTTATAACTGTACTATTAACTATAGTCCATCATTTACAATAGGATTCACTGTGGTGTATGGTCCTATCTTTTCTAAAATTTTTTATTCTAGTTACATATATAGAATCTAAAATTTCCCCTTTTGACTACATTCACATATATAATTCAATGCTGTTAATATGTTCACAATGTTGTGCTGCCATCACCATAATCCATTACCAAAACTTTTCCATCAACTCAAATAGAAATTTTGTACAATTCAAGCATTAATTCCTCTTTCCCTACTCCCTCTCTGTCCCCTGGTAACTTATATTCTAGCTTCTGACTCTATGAGTTTGCTTATTCTGATTCTTTTCATAGACTCATGAGAATTTGATGAAAACAGTCAACTACCTTCTTGAGAAGAAAGCACATATGCAGTTACATAAAATTTTGTATATAATTTCAGAGAATTCATGGACTATGTGAAGTCCACATACAGACCTGGATTGAAGACTCCAGCTCTGTAGTGATGAATAATAATTTGCGACATGGGAAAATGTCACCAAAACACTTACGAACATTGGCAATTGAGACTCGAAAGATATATACTGAAATAGTTGTTAATTCTGGGAAGTGAGATTATGGGTTTTTAAACATCTTCTTTGGGTTTTTCATTACTTCTCTTATTTTCCACCATGAAAATGTGTTATTTTACTATAATTTTTGAAAATTATTTTAATATGGAGTAAAAAATATGCAGGAACCTTAGAGAAGACCCTAAGAAATGTGACAACAATGATGTATGATGAAAAGTGTAAGGGAATAGTATCATTTTGCCTGTAGTAATAGGCACTGCTATGAGGAAGACATGAAAGTTCTCTGTGTTCACGGAACATTCAAGGGAAATGGATTTAAATTAAACTGAAGGTTATGCTTGGATAGCAAGTAGTATTTCTTTACTGACAGTGCTGTAAAACATTTAGATGGGGGCACCCAAGGTCAAGGTAGAACCTCTGCCCATGGAAATGCAAAAGATGGGGCAAAAATTTTATTGATCTTTTCCAGTTTAAGCATCCATCTCCCCGAAGGCATGAAACTGAATCAGGTGACTTATCTACAGCCCCTCTGCTCAATTTGTTTATGCTTTTGCATCAGTGTACACCGGTATGCAAGAGGGAAAGGCAAGCTGGTATCCAGCAATCTGCACCATCCCCACATCAGTGATGTCCCCTCTCATACTCAGCATCAGGACAGGTTGGGGATGGGGGCTTTTCTCAAATAAGGTGACTTGGTATCTTAATAAACATTGCACTACCCAGGGTAATTGGTGGTCTCATTTCAACAGAGCTGAACCAGTTGAAGTTCATTTTTGTCCCTTAGTCTTATCCATATCAGTAAGTGAAGTGTACGTTAGAGAAAGTCCAGTCAAGTAAAATTACCCCTCAAGCTCACAGTTATTAACACTAATGACTCCTCTGGAGGAAAGTATTCTATTTATTAGGCATATTGAATCCTCTGGGGACCTGCTGAATCTGTAGGAGACTGAGGATTCTTTTGTAAAATTTCTCTAATCCACACAATAGACTTGGTGATTCTTTGGCCATGCTTACCATTCTTTTTATGACCTCAAAGTACTACTGCAACAAGTACATACCTTAGAACAGATCTGTTTTTATGACAGCCTGCACAGATTGAATATCATTGGGCTACACAAGTGCAAAAACATATGCATAAATAGATACTACATATATGATTGTAGAAATATGCAATAGAGGGTTGTGGTTAAGAGAATGGGGTTGTGGACTAGCTTTCTCGGTTGGACTCCTGGCTCCACAAAAGCTCTGTGACCTTGGGCAACTTATTTAACTTTCATTAACCTCAGTTTTCTCATCCATAAAGTGGGGATAATAATAGTTACTTTCCTCAGGGTAGTAGTGATAATTCAATACATTAATAAAAATACAATGATTATAACATTGCCTGCTATCATCATCACCATTTTCTGAGTGTCAGAAGGTTTGTGACAGACTCTCATACATGCCTCAGGACATGCAACTCTTGCTTATCCTTAAAGTCAAAGGAGCCAACATCTCTCTTGCATACTGCACCTTTCTAGACGCTAGCTCTTGAGGGCAAATATTCCCCCACTTTCCTCTATCGGTGCTAGGTCATCAGGTGGGAAGGATTACCCTAACGTGAAGAGTTCTTCCAGGTTTGAGTGCATGGGAGTGGAGTCCTGCTAGTTATCCCTAAGTTAAACTGCTTGCCAAAGCTACCTGAGGAAGAGGTGCCGTCTTAGTCCCTTGTATTTTTAATGGTCTTCAAAACTGAGCATCACAGGCTCTCCTGGAAGTGTGTCTTTTCTGTTCCACTGCTTCATAGTCTGATTGACGTACCTGTCTCTGTATCTTTTACCTTCCAACAGGAGTCCTGAATTCCCCTTGGGATTATTGTCTCCTGGAATCCAGACTTTGCAATTCTCCTTGAGGACCCAGAAAAGCTGATTATATTGAAATGCTGACAAGCACACCTCACAGAATCATGGTTGAGTTTTCTTCCCTTTACACAGATGTGATATTTTGAGAGTTATATATTAATAAAATTTTTGTAACTCAAATGTAAACAAACTTTTTGGGACAGTTTGTTATTTCTTTGGTAAAGATTCTGCCATATTCTCATATAATGCATCAAATAAATGCAGATAACACTATCATCTATTGTATAAGGCACTGCAAGAAATGTGGGGAAGGATTGATCAAAAAAGTGAAATTATATTTGTTTCCAGAGAGTCTGTGTTTTAATGGGGGTGTCAGGGAAAAATGTAAATTAGATGTCTCTCTTCCATCCTGGTTTGATTGCTCTCTTGTTGTGGGGAGTAGAAATCGTCTCTACGGAACTTCGCAGAGGCAAGTCTGAAATATTTTTACCATTTTGATTTCCTGAAGGCTGTATATCCTAGATTTTCTGGGACAGCATCTACCTCATGTTATTTTATTCTATTCAATAAAAATGATTTATTAAATTCATAACCAAGTGAAACTTAATTATTTAGCCTCACACTACTTTTCCTACAGAACAGAGATAAAACCAAAGCACTTTTGATGGACCTCAAGTTCTGATTTTGGGTTCTGAAAATACGGTCTTTTGGACTCAGAGCCATTTTGCTTTCATGGATTTAAAAAAAAAAAGTGTTCCTCAGAAAAGAAGCCAGCATAGTTTGGGTGCCTGACAGTCTCCTTTGAAGTGAGGACAATGCTTTATTATTCACGCAGGGCATCTCGGATTTAACGGCACCTTTGGCACAGTTAATCTTGGTGTGCCGTGACCTCTGTTCCATGGATTGTTGGCCTGTCAGCCTTTCCATCTGTCAGAGAGGACCAAGAACAATGTTGGAGTGATTCTGCGATTGTTTTGCCCGAGCTCCTGCTTCCTTTCCTCTCTGCTTCCCACAGATGCTCCTATTGTCCCTCACCTGTTAGCTTCCTCACCTGGAACACTTCAAAAACTGGATAGTCCAGCAGTGGAGTAAATCATTATTCGGTGTCTGCCCCCAGTCAAAGGAAGACTCTGGAAAGCCTCCGCTCTGTTTCATTCTGTTTGCTTTGCTTTTTTCACCCATGACTGAGCACATACATCTGCCTCATTAAAAAAAAAACAAAAACAAAAACAAAAAACTCTTTATTGAAATATAGTATATATACAGATTGTACATATCCTGTAAGTATAAAGCTCATTGAATTATCGAACTTCATTCTTTTTCTGATGACTATATAGTATTTTTCCTTCTCTTTGAAAAATTAAATATAATACACAGTCAGAGTAAGAAATTTAATGGCAAAGGATGCAAAGGAGAAAATTCAAGGCTTCTAATCCCTCTTCCTCACTATTCCTAATCCCCAGAGCTGACCATGGTGTAGAGGTTTTTCATGTTTTGTCCAGAAAAAAAAAATTTTTAGAAATGGAATCATATCAGATATGCTGTCCTGCAACTTGAGTTTTTTTCTATTTAATGGTATATCTACCCACACTAATCAACAAGAAGGCATTATTAATTATTATTCTCATTTTATGGATGTAGGAACTATGGCTGAAAGAAGTTAAATAAGTAGCAAGTTTTCTCCACTAGTAAGCGAAAAAGATGGGATTCTACCCTAGGTCTGTCTGTTCCCAAATCCTTCCTTCGCTTAACCATACCCTATTTACATGGCAAACACTTTGTTTCCAGTGATAATGAACCAGGAAATAGGACCTTCCTTAACTTGGTTTATGAGAAGAGCCTTGGCTTGGAGGTAGGAAGATCTGAGCTCTGGTTCCAACATCTGTTTTCTTTTAAAGGAGAGGATGTGGCTGTGTGTTGGTGTCACAAGTAGGTTTGGCCTGCAGTGCCTCAAATTTAACCTGGGAAGCAGAATTCATTGTTCTTTATGTCTTTGGACTGGCAATTCTTTAGCTGATTTTGTCCTTGGGCTAGAAAAGTAAGTGTTACACATGAAGCGCAAAGGAATTTTCCTGCTTAGTATTTAACAGCACAAATAACTTTAATGCTTTACAGGAAGGACACTTTGATGACTGAGAGAAAAGCTTTAGGGCCAACCTGATCCCTGAATTTAGAAGAGCAAATGGGGGCAAATCAAGGATTTTTAATCTCTCCAGATTAAAAAGCTTTCTTATAGTTCATAAGCTGTATGTGCTCCAACAGGTTTTGGAGAAATCTTAGCACAACACATTCTCTAATAGACTTCAGAATCATCTCAAAATAATTTCCCTTAATTAAATATAATGGATTGTCAGATAACTGCAAGACTATCCATTTGGTTCTGGCAGGGGTAATTGGCCATGAACAATTGTACTTGGCCATTTTTAATATACTTGTGTGAAAAATATGTTTTTATTTTTTACAACTGCAATGTAAAGGGAACTTAAAGACCTCACTGAAGTAAAAGCATACACATGTTTTCTTTTTAAACACCTATTTGAACATCTTTTTGAAGTCTGCCACATTTCTCTGCCTCCATCTCATTACTCATTGGCTGTGTAATCCCGACAAGTCACTCATACTCTCTTTGTCTGTATTCTCAGCTATTGAATGGGGCTAATGATAATATTCACAGTATTAAATGAAATTATATAGTAACTGCATTTAGTAAAAAATGTTACATATTTTATAAAAATATAATAAGACTTGCCAGAGCTTGAACAAGCAATGCTTTATAGTGCTGCAACCCAATAGTGGGTCCTAAAGTCATTTTAGTTGACTGGGGTCAGCATTTTAAAAAAAACTGAAGAAGAATAGGGTATAAGATATAAGTATGCTTCACAAGCAATATAAGTATGGTTTCACTGAACAGGTTATGAAGTGCATGTACATGTATAAGATTGTGACGTATAGTGTATTTGTTACTGTGAATTAAGGGCAAAAATGTTTGAGAGCACTGGGGAAGGTACACATTGTAAATTGGAAAGAATATCCATTGTCGGATGCTTCAGTAACTTTTCAAGCTTTCTTCTTCTGGGAACTGAAGATGAAGTACCAATGTTTTGAAGTCTTAGCCCACAGCATCTTTGTCAGAACCCAAGAAATTTGTTATCTTGAGCCAAGTTGACCTCCTTCCACTCCTGAAGGTGCATTATTTACCCTTTCTGTGTCTTAACACCCTTTCTGGTTTGCTAATGCTGCCATTATGCAAAATACCAGAAATGGATTGGCTTTTATAAAGGGGATTTATTTGGGTACAAATTTACAGTCCTAAGGCCATAAAGTATCCAAACTAAGGCATCAACAAGAGGATACCTTCACTGAAGGAAGGCCGATGGCATCTGGAATATCTCTGTCATCTGGGAAGGCACATGGCTGGCATCTGCTGATCCTTTGCTCTGGGGTTCTGGTTTCAAAATGGCTTTCTCCAAAATGTCCCTGGGCTAGCATCTCCAAATGTCTCCAAGCATCTCTAAGCCTCAGCTCCCAAGTGTCTCTTCAAAAGTCTCTCTCAGCTGCTCTTGGGACATTTTGTCTTCTCTTAGCTTTTCCAGAGCAAACTGTGGGCCAGCATCTCAAAGTATCAACAAGTGTCTGGGTCTGCTCCTTTTAAAGGACTCCAGTAAACTAATCAAGACCCACCCTGAATGGGCGAGGCCCCACCTCCCTGGAAATAATCTTATCATAAGTATCACCTACAGTTGGGTGAGTCACATCTCCATAGAGACATTCAATCAAGAGGTCATACCTTAATTAGAAAGATTAATAAATCTGCACCCACAAGATTGCATTAAAGAATATGGCTTTTGGGGGGACATGATTTATCCAAACCAGCACAACCCCCAACCTACCAGCAATTATTGATTTCACTTTCACCTTTAAAGAGAACTAGTGAGACCCTTATTTGTACCTTTCTGTTTTCTGGTGCCTCTTGATGTTTCTTCCATATGTTAGCCAAAGTAATCCGAGTTTCATTTTTAGCAGTGGTGCCATCAAACAGACCTAAGGGAGTTTTCAAATTCTGTGAATATATTTCTTTCAACTCATGACTGATTTTTCCATGGGTTTTGTTAGGACATGACTCCTTACAGTTATGTATTTTACTCTTTAAGTAATTAACCAGTTTTTCTATGTTTAGATTTGCCTTCAGTCTCTCAATTTTCTTTCTGCTCCTTTCACTCAGATGCATTCAATACCAGTTCTGAAAGCAGGCAGATACTGTTGTCCAGCTAATTTCCACACCCTTATACTTCCTTTTTTGCTGCCACTCCCCTCCCCTCTTTGTCCCAAAATATGATTCAGGGAAGACCGTTTCTATCTTCAGTTCTTGGGGTAAATCTTGAGAGGTCTAAGCCAATCATAATGGTTTCATTTCTCTTGAAGGTGATTGGTTTAGGAATGGATACATGACTTAATTCTGGCTGAGCCGGTTTGGATATATTGTGTCCTACCAAAAGCCATGTTCTTTAATGCAGTCTTGTGGGGGCAGATTAATTTGTTTTGATTAGGGCGAAACCTTTTGATTAGATTATTTCCATGGAGGTGTGGCCACACCCATTCAAGGTTGGTCTTAGATTACTAGAGTCCTTTAAGAGGCTCAGGAAGTGAGAGAGAAGCGGAACTGGAGCCAACAGAGATACTTAGAGATGCTTGGAGAAGCAGATAGAAGGATGCTTGGAGATGCTAAGCTAAGAGATGGAACATAGAATTTGCCCTGAAGAATCTAAGAGAAGACCCTCAAATGCTTAGAGAGAAACACCCACGGAGAGAGAAGCAAGGATGCACAGAAGCTGAGAAAGAAGAGCTGAAATACCACCTAGGAGCAAAGGACCAGTAGACGCCAGTTACATGCCTTCCCAGCTGACAGAGGTGTTCTGGACACCATCAGCCATTCTTCAGTGAAGGTATCCTCCCGTTGATGCCTTAATTTGGACATTTTTATGGTCTTTTGTGTGTGTGTGTGTTTATAATTCATTTTTATTGAGATATATTCACATACCATGCAGTCATACAAAACAAAGCGTACATTCAGTTGTTTACAGTACCATTATATAGTTGTGCATTCATCACCAAAATTAATTTTTGACATTTTCATTACCACACACACAAATAATAAGAATAAAAGTTAAAGTTAAAAAGAACAATTAAAGTAAAAAAGAACACTGGGTGCCTTTTTTTTTTTTTTCCTTCCCCTATTTTTCTACTCATCCATCAATAAACTAGACAAAAGGGAGTGTGGTCCATATGACTTTCCCAATCACATTGTCACCCCTCATAAGCTACATTTTGATACAATTGTCTTCAAGTTTCATGGGTTCTGGGCTGTAGTTTGATAGTTTCAGGTATTTACTGCTAGCTATTCCAATTCATTAGAACCTAAAAAGTGTTGTCTATATTGTGCATGAGAGTGCCCACCAGAGTGACCTCTTGGCTCCTTTAGGAATCTCTCTGCCACTGAAGCTTCTTTCATTTACTTTCACATCCCCCTTTTGGTCAAGAAGATGTTTTCCATCCCATGATGCAAGGTCTAGATTCCTCCCCGGAAGTCATATTCCATGTTGCCAGGGAGATTCACTCCCCTGGATGTCAGATCCCTTGTAGAGGGGAGGGCAGTGATTTCACCTACTAAATTGGCTTAGCCAGAGAGAGAGGGCCACATCTGAGCAACAAAGAGGCATTTGGGAGAAGGCTCTTAGGCACAATTATAGGGAGGCCTAGCCTCTCCTTTGCAGCAACAGTCTTCCCAAGGGCAAGTCCTGCAGTAGAGGGCTCAGCCCATCAAACCACCAGTACCCTATGTCTGTGAGCACATCAGCAACCAACGAGGTGGGGAAGCCCAACACCCCTGCATTCTCCACCAGCTCTTCAAGGGGGCTCTGCATATTTTTTTCATTTTTTTTAATTAACTCTTTTTAAAAATCAACTATATATATAAAAAATTAAAAAAAAAAACATACAATAAAAAAACATTTCAATCAAACCATAACAAGGGAGTAAGAGAAAGACAACTAACCTAAAATAACTAGTTTACTTCCAACATGTTCCTACTCTACACCAAGAAAATAATCTAATATAGCAACATTTCTGTGAACTTGTTCCTACCATACCCATCAGAAATTAACAGACCATAGTCATTCCTGAGCATTCCCAGAATGTTCAATTTACCTACGATAGCTTATCTGTTCTTACTGGGTTATCATTCACCTTCCTTAATTGCTCTCTGTTCCATTACATTGTACATTATAAACCATTTGTTTTACATTTTTCAATGTTCACATTAGTGGTAGCATATAATATTTCTCTTTTTGTGTCTGGCTTATTTCACTCAGCATTATGTCTTCAAAGTTCATCCATGTTGTCATATGTTTCATGACATCGTTCCTTCTTACAGCTGCCTGGTATTCCATCGTGTGTATATACAACATTTTATTCATCCACTCATCTGTTGAAGGACATTTGGGTTGTTTCCATCTCTTGGCAATTGTGAATAATGCTGCTATGAACATTGGCATGCGGATATCTGTTCGTGTCACGGCTTTCAGATCTTCCAGGTATATATCGAGAAGTGCAATAGCTGGATCGAATGGTAACTCTATATCTAGTTTTCTAAGGAACTGCCAGACTGACTTCCAGAGTGGCTGAACCATTGTACAGTCCCACCAACAATGAATAAGAGTTCCAATTTCTCCACATCCCCTCCAGCATTTGTAGTTTCCTGTTTGTTTAATGGCAGCCATTCTAATTGGTGTGAGATGGTATCTCATTGTGGTCTTAATTTGCATCTCTCTAATAGCTAGTGAAGCTGAACATTTTTTCATGTGTTTCTTGGCCATTTGCATTTCCTCTTCAGAGAACTGTCTTTTCATATCTTTTGCCCATTTTAAAATTGGGCTATTTGTACTATTGTCATTGAGTTGTAGGATTTCATTATATATGCAAGATATCAGTCTTTTGTCAGATACATGGTTTCCAAAATTTTTTCCCCTTTGAGTTGGCTGCCTCTTCCCTTTTTGACAAATTCCCTTGAGGTACAGAAACTTTTAAGCTTGAGGAGTTCCCATTTATCTATTTTTTCTTTTGTTGCTTGTGCTTTGGGTGTAAAGTCTAGGAAGTGGCCTCCTAATACAAGGTCTTGAAGATGTTTCCCTACATTATCTTCTAGGAGTTTTATGGTACTGTCTTTTATGTTGAGATCTTTGATCCACTCTGAGTTAATTTTTGTGTAGGGTGTGAGGTAGGGGTCCTCTTTCATTCTTTTGGATATGGATATCCAACTCTCCCAGCCCCATTTGTTGAAAAGACTGTTATGTCCCAGTTCAGTGGCTTTGGGGGCCTTATCAAAGATAAGTCGGCCATAGATCTGGGGGTCTATTTCCAAATTCTCAATTCAATTCCTTTGATCAATATGTCTATCTTTGTGCCAGAACCATGCTGTTTTGACAACTGTGGCTTTATAATAAGTTTCAAAGTCAGGGAGTGTAAGTCCTTCCACTTCGTTTTTCTTTTTTATAGTGTTTTTAGCAATTCGAGGCATCTTCCCTTTCCAAATAAATTTGATAACTAGCTTTTCCAAGTCTGCAAAGTAGGTTGTTGGAATTTTGATTGGGATTGCATTGAATCTGTAGATGAGTTTGGGTAGAATTGACATCTTAATGTCATTTAGCCTTCCTATCCATGAACATGGAATATTTTTCCATCTTTTAAGGTCCCCTTCTATTTCTTTTAGTAGAATTATGCAGTTTTCTTTGTACAGGTCTTTTACATCTTTGGTTAAGTTTATTCCTAGGTACTTGATTTTTTTAGTTGCTATTGAAAATGGTATCTTTTTCTTGAGTGTCTCTTCAATTTGTTCATTTCTAGCATACAGAAACATTACTGAATTTGTTCATTAATCTTGTATCCCTCTACTGTGCCAGTTTGAATATATTGTGTCCCCCAAACGCCATTATCTTTGATTAATCTTGTGTGGGCAGATGTTATCAGTGTTGATTAGATTGTAATTCTTTGAGTGTTTCTGTGGAGGTGCGTCCCACCCAACTGTGGGTGATGACTCTAATTGGATAATTTCCATGGAGTGTTGGCCCACCCATTGGGTAGGCCTTGATCAGTGTAGCCATATAAATGAGCTGACAGGCAGAGGTAACTCAGTGCAGCTGTGAGTGATGTTTTGAAGAGGAGTTACAGACAAGAGGGACACTTTGAAGAAAGCACAGTAGCTGCAGATGAGAGAAAGTTTGAAGATGGGCATTGAAAGCACTTTTGCTCTGGTGAAGCTGAGAGAGGACAAATACCCTAAGTGCAACTAAGAGTGACATTTTTGAGGAACTGCAGCCTAGAAAGGAACGTCCTGGGAGAAAGCCATTTTGCAACCAGAACTTGGAGCAGACGCCAGCCACATGCCTTCCCAGCTAACAGAGGTTTTTCCGGACGCCATTGGCCATCCTCCAGTGAAGGTACCTGATTGTTGATGTGTTACCTTGGACACTTTATGGCCTTAAGACTGTAACTGTGTAACGAAATAAACCCCTTTTATAAAAGCCAATCCATCTCTGGTGTTTTGCATTCTGGCAGCATTAGCAAACTAGAACAGCGACTTTGCTAAATTTGTTTATTAGCTCTGTTAGCTGTATCGTTGATTTCTCAGGGTTTTCCAGATATAAGATCATATCGTTTGCAAACAATGACAGTTTTACTTCTTCCTTTCCATTTTGGATGCCTTTTATTTCTTTGTCTTGCCAGATTGCTCTGGCTAGCACTTCCAGCACAATGTTGAATAACAGTGGTGATAGCGGGTATCCTTGTCTTGCTCCTAATCTTAGAGGGAAGGCTTTCAGTCTCTCACCATTGAGTACTGTGCTGGCTGTGGGTTTTTCATATATGCTCTTTATCATATTGAGGAAGTTTCCTTCAATTCCTACCTTTTGAAGTGTTTTTATCAAAAACGGATGTTGGATTTTGTCAAATGCTTTTTCAGCATCTATTGAGATGATCATTTGATTTTTCTCTTTTGATTTGTTAATGTGTTGTATTACATTGATTGATTTTCTTATGTTGAACCATCCTTGCATGCCTGAAATGAACCCCACTTGGTCATGGTGTATGATTTTTTTAATGTGTCTTTGGATTCAATTTGCAAGTATTTTGTTGAGAATTTTTGCATCTATATTCATTAGTGAGGTAGGCCTGTAGTTTTCCTTTTTTGTAGCATCTTTGCCTGGTTTTGATATTAGATTGACATTAGCTTCATAAAATGAGTTAGACAGTGTTTCATTTTCTTTGATGCTTTGAAAGAGTTTAGGTAAGATTGGTGTCAGTTCTTTTTGGAAAGTTTCGTAGAATTCCCCCGTGAAGCCATCTGGCCCTGGGCATTTATTTGTGGGAAGATTTTGATGACTGATTGGATCTCTTTGTTTGTGATTGGTTGGTTGAGGTCTTCTTTTTCTTCTCTGGTCAGTCTATGTTGTTCATATGTTTCCAGGAAATTGTCCATTTCTTCTACATTATCCAGTTTGTTGGCATACAGTTGTTCATAGCATCCTCTTATAATTTCTTTGGCATCTGCAGTAATATCACCTTTCTCATTCATTATTTTGTTTATATGGGTCTTCTCTCTTTTTGATTTTGTCAGTCTAGCTAGGGGCTTGTCAATCTTGTTGATCTTCTCAAAGAACCAACTTTTGGTGTTATTTATTCTATTGCTTTTTTGTTCTCTATGTCATTTATTTCTGCTTTAATCATTGTTATTTCTTTTCTTCTACTTGGTTTAGGATTGGTTTGCTGTTCATTTTCTAGCTTCTTCAGTTGATCCATTAGTTCTTCGATTTTAGCTCTTTCTTCCTTTTTAATATATGCATTTAGTGCTATAAATTTCCCGCTCAGTACTGCTTTTGCTGCATCCCATAGGTTTTGGTATGTTGTGTTCTCATTTTCATTCATCTCTATATATTTAGCAATTTCTCTTGCTATGTCTTCTTTAACCCACCGATTGTTTAGGAGCATGTTGTTTAACCTCCAGGTATCTGTGAATTTTCTAAGTCTCTGACAGTTATTGACATCTAATTGTATTCCATTGTGGTCAGATAATGTGCTTTGAATAATTTCAATTTTTTTTTAAATTTATTGAGCCTTGTTTTATGTCCCAGCATATGATCTATTCTGGAGAAAGTTCCATTAGCACTAGAGAAGAATGTGTTTCCTGGTGATTTGGGATGTAATGTTCTATATATATCTGTTAAATCAAATTCATTTATCTGATTGTTTAGGTTTTCAATTTCCTTATTGGTCTTCTGTCTGGTTGATCTATCTATAGGAGAGAGTGATGTGTTGAAGTCTCCCACAATTATTGTGGAAACATCAATTGCTTCCTTTAGTTTTGCCAGTGTTTGTCTCATGTATTTTGTGGCACCTTAATTGGGTGCATAAACATTTATGATTGTTATTTCTTCTTGTTGAATTGCCCTTTTTATTAGTATGTAGTGACCTTCTTTGTCTCTCATAACATCCTTGTATTTAAAGTTTATTTTATCTGAGATTAATATTGCTACTCCTGTTTTCTTTTGGCTGTAGCTTGCATGGAATATTTTTTTCTATCCTTTCACTTTCAATTTCTTTGTGTCCCTGTGTCTACGACGAGTCTCTTTTAGGCAACATATTTATGGTTCATTTTTTTTTGATCTATTCTGCCAGTCTGTATCTTTTGATTGGGGAGTTTAATTCATTTACATTCAATGTTATTACTGTGAAGGCATTTCTTGAATCAGCCATGTTATCCTTTTGTTTATGTCTGTCAGATATATTTTTTCCCTCACTTTCTTACTGTCCTTTAATGTACCCATACTGTATCTCTTTAGTACTGGACCTTTCCCTACATCTCTCTCTTCTTTCTTTGTTTCTCTGTCAGTAGGGCTCCCTTTAGTATCTCAAGTAGGGCAGGTCTTTTATTAGCAAAATCTCTCAGTATTTGTTTGGCTGAAAAATTTAAACTCTCCCTCCATTTGAAGGAGAGCTTTGCTGGATAAAGAATTCTTGGTTGGCAATTTTTCTCTCTCAGAATTTTAAATATATCATGCCACTGCCTTCTCTTCTCCATGGTGTCTGCTGAGTAGTCACTACTTATCTTATGCTGTTTCCTTTGTATGTGGTGAATTGCTTTTCTCTTGCTGCTTTCAGAACTTACTCTTTCTCCTCAGTATTTGACAGTCTGATGAGAATATGTCTCAGAGTGTGTTTATTTGGATTTATTCTATTTGGAGTTTGCTGGGCATTTATGATTTGTGTATTTTTGGTGTTTAGAAGATTTGGGAAGTTTTCCCCAACAATTCCTTTGAATATTCTTCCTAGACCTTTACCCTTCTCTTCCCCTTCTGGAACACCAATGAGTCTTATATTTCAATGCTGTATTTTATCTATCATATCCCTGAGGTCCATTTCAATTTTTTTGATTTTTTTCCCCATGCTTTCTTTTGTTCTTTAATTTTCCATTCTGTCATCCTCTTGACCACTGATTCATTACTCAGCTTCCTCTAGTCTTGTACTATGAGTATCCAGAATCTTTTTAATTTGGTCAACAGTTTCTTTTATTTCCATAAGATCATCTATTTTTTTTATTTACTCTTGCAATTTCTTCTTTATGCTCTTCTAGGTTCTTCATCATGTCCTTTATATCCTGTGCCATGCTCTTCTTCATGTCCTTTCTATCCTGTGCCATGCTCTCACTGTTCATCTTTAGTTCTTTGATTAATTGCCCCATATACTGTGTCTCCTCTGATCTTTTGATTTGGGTGTTTGGGTTTGGGTTATCCATATCATCTGGTTTCTTCATATGCTTTAAAATTTTCTGTTGTTTTTGGCCTCTTGGCATTTGTTTAACTTGATAGGGTTCTTTTAGGATATGTAGACTGATTCAAGCCCTTATCTCTAATTTGTCAGATCTACAGCTTCATGGAGTACACTTTCTCTAACTAACCAGCAGGTGATGTCTGTGAGCCACCTATTCCCCTCAAGCCAGTTCTCCCCCACTTTGTCTTTGTGGTAAGTGGGGGTAGGAATCTTGTGGGGTCCAATTGGTGTACCAAACTTGCATGTGTAGTTGGTGTTGCCCACCCTGCATATGATGCATGTGTCTGAGCAGTTAGGGAGGGGAGTGGCTTTAATAATCAAATCTCCCAGGTGTTCCTGGAGATTTAAAGCTGTTGCAATAGTCTAATCCTTCAGTTCAGTCTTGCCACAGTTTGTCTCTGCTGCTGACCCACAAGTCCTTGCTATTGGCATATGCTCCCTGGACTTGTGAGTGGGTTCCTCTTCCACACTGTGCACTACTAGGTCCTCTGCTGAGGGATGACTGTGCTATGTCACAGGTGAGCACCATCCCCCAAGGGAGGTTCTGGGATGCAGGGCTGTGTAGGGCCATTCCAAGTCTGCTGAAAGGATGGCTGACTAGGGCATGTTAATTTTTCCTTTTTCACACAGCTCCACCTTCCCAGCTCTGGGACAATTAGCTGAGGATGCAGGAAAGGCTATTGACCATGCCCAATATTGTGGTGTGGGTGCGTGTTGTTGGAAACACTTCCCATCACACTGGGTTATTTGGAGCAGCTCTGGGCTGTGGTGCTGGTGTCAGGCAGGAGCATTCCCAGCCCACTGGGAAGATGGCTGTAAGGGGTCGCCCCCACTTTTCTTGGGAAGTTGTGGTGTTTAGTGAATTTTCTCAGCCACTGGACTTATTGCTTTGTGTCTCAGAGGTCTCTTAGCTCTGCTCTTGTCTCGGCACAAATTGCAAGTATTTGAGCCTTTCTGTAATGGGCTTCTTAGAGTAATTGTTTTAGAAAAAGATAAAAAGATTAAAAAAAAAGTAGTAGGGCTCTCCTTCCAGATCTAATGGGCTTTTGAAATGCTAAGACAAGGAGATTAGGGCCATTAAGGAACAATCAAGAAAACAGAGAAACCGGCTCTTCAGACAAGGAAAATTGCCCTCTGGATTTGCATATGAGCCTGACTCTGTTTGAGCCCTGCCCTTCTCTCTTCTACGTTCAGCAGAACTCCAAAAAGTCTGTTTTTATTTTTTTTTATATTTTATTATTATTATTATTTTGCTGTTTTTGCTAGCCCGGTCTCCTCTCCACTGGGCAGACTGCTCCCAGGTTCTCCAGTGTCTGGTCTCAGTCTATCTATGTTTGGAGATTGGATCAGCAGCCTGAGTTTTCAATAAGAGCTGCAACTGCAGTTCTCCCTCCTCATTCCCAGCACCAATAGCCCCTCCTTCCATGGGACTGAGCCTGGTAGGGAGGGGAATTTACAGATTTCATTGATCTCAGCTGTTTCACACATTCATAAGTGTTGTACGAAGTATGCCCAAAGTCAAATTGCTCTCCAGTGTCTGGTCCACACAGTTTCTGGCTTTCTACCTTTTGCCCTGTAGGAGTGATTAAAACCTACACCTCACCACTCTGCCATCTTGCCATTTACTGTCACTTTTATTGTCTTAAGACTATAAATTTGTAACCAAATAAACTCCCTTTATAAAAGCCAATCTATTTCTGATATTTTGCATAACATCAGCATTAGCAAACTGGAACAGATTTTGGTACCAGAGAAGTGGGGTGCTGCTGAGTTTGCAAATGGTAAACATGTTGGAATGGCTCTTTAAATGGATAAGGGGAAGATTCTGGAAGACTTGTGAGGAGTTGATAGAAAAGGCCTAGATTGCTTTGAAGAGACTACTGGTAGAAATATGGACTCTAAAGATACTTCTGATGAGGCCTTAAACAGAAATAATGAATGTGTCATTCCAAACTGGAAGAAAGGCAATCCTTGTTTAAAAATGGCAGAGAATTTGACAAAATTGAGTCTGGGTATCAGATGGATGGCCAAATTTGAAAGTGATGAGCTGGCATACATAGCTGAAGAAATTTTGAAACTAAATGTGGAAAATGCAGCTTGGCTTCTCCTTGCAGCTTATAGTAAAATGTGAGAAGAATGAGATAAGCTGAGAACTGAACTCTTGGGCACAAAGAAACCAGAGATCGATGGTCTGGAAAATTCTGGGCTTCCGGAAAGTGAAACCTCAGAGGCTACAGCTCCATGTGAGGATTTAATGAAAACTGGAAATAGCCAGCCATTTCAGTACAAGACAGGATTGAAGATGGAATTATCCAGAAAGGATTTGGGGAAAGTCCTGTTGTCTGATGGTTTTGACCCTTGTATGCTGCATGCCAAGCCAACAAATTTTTTGAAAGATCTGTATTGACAGAACCACTGCTAGTGTGGACTAAAAGGGAAAGAAAAGGGACAGATTGAAGGAAAAATTCCTTTAGAGAAGGCAGAACCATGGAAGCCAAGGGCTGAAGCCAGGAAATCTTGGGCAAGGAGAGCAGAGCAACTCATGCACTTGGAAAGGGTGAGTTTGCCTCAGAGGCAGGGGGTGGGCCTTCTGCTGCAATGCTCAGGAAAAGTGCTGCCACCCCAGGCCTCAGAGAGGGTGGAGGACATTCCCAGAGACTGGGGAGAGCCTGGCCACCACCCCACTCTTCCGGAGGGTTTGAGTGTGTGCCCTGGAGATGGAAGAGAGTCTGGGTGCTGCCCCAATGTTTGAGGAGGGTGGGGCTGAGAAGAATGTGGTCTCCCCAATGTGTGGATATGTTGGAGCATTCACCCCAGCATTTGGAGAGAAGAGGGCTGCAGCATAAGCCTTTGTAAAGGGTTGGACTCCTGCTTTCTCAAGCCCTAAGGATAAACTGTCATTCTAAAAATGACTCTCAGACTTTGAAATCTAGTGAAGTTTGCCCTGCAGGTTTTAGGAATTGTTTTGGTCCCATGAACCCTGTTTTCCTTCTAGTTTCTTCCTATGGCAATGGGAACCTTTATCCTATAACTGTCCCTCTTTGTATATTGACAACAGATAACTTGTTCTGAGTTTCACAGGTCCACAATCAGAGTAGAATATTGGGACTTTGTACTTATCTGCATTATGATGGAATGAATGTATATTGCATTTGGGGTCCAGGGGGTAGAATGTGTTGGTTTGTATATTATGTCCCCCCAAAAGCCATGTTCTTTAATGCCATCTGGAATGGATATATGACTTAGCTCTGTCCAATGAGATGTGAGGGGAGCTTTGGTGGGGTGCTTCTGGGAAAGGTTTCCTTGTTGATAAAAAGAGTCATAAGAAAATATGACCTTTTTTCTTTTCCCACTAGACATGTTATCTGGTAACTCATGGACCTGTGACGGTCATTGTTTAACCATGAGAGAAACTAGCTGAGGACAAAAATAATACCCAGAGGATGGCACAGTTTGAAAAAGGGTAATAATCTGGGTCTTTGATAATGATGTTGTGTCCCAAACTTTACCCATCTCGAAGCCTTTCTATCTCAGGACTTCTTGTTAACTGAAATAACTTTTGCCCTTTGTGGTTTAAGCCAGAATTTTCTGTTACTTGCAGCTGGAAATCTCCTAGCTTATACACACAGAATACTATCTAGCTTATGTTCCTTAGAAATGTAACCCCTGTCCTTGGAATATATTGAGATTTACCACATGGCTGATTCCACCTTGAGAGCCAGCTATGGGATGGCAGGTTGTATCTCATCCTTTCTCAGTCATTGTGCCTCATACTCTTTGGAGTAAACTATTTTACAGCAGTAGATCACCCTGAATTCAGGCTGGCCAACTCTTTAGAGAGTTTGCTATTGGTATATGTGTGTGAGGGAAAGAACTCTTAGTTACGCTGCTTATTGGTATTGTGATTTGTACTTTTTGAGATCATATTAAATCTATTTTCATTGGGCACTCTTCATGAAAAGTTATTTATTGAACAAGTACAAATACCAGAGCGTTAGGCATTAGATACAGTGGTGAATATGGTCAGCATAGTTCATCTTCACAGGGTGTCTAAAATCAAGTAATACTCAATAATTTTGTAAAATAGGGCAACTATTATAAAATATATTAATTTGTGCATTTATCCATTAATTCACCATGTTTCTCTTGGGATTTTGCTATGTGCCTGGCTCTGGGCGGTGAGCAAGACAGACAGATACAGCCTTGCCCACTCCATTCACAGCTTAAAATCTAGCTTATCAAGATAATCCCACAAGGTAGTACATATTATTAATTAATTTATTCAATAATTATTTATAGAGCACTTTTTAGGTGCTAGTTACAGATGATAAAAGCGAAGCCAGAGAGGTGAAGTGACTTAACCAATTTAATGCTAGTCAGTGAGAAAGTTCAATCTAGAACAGGGAAATCTTCTGTGATCTAAGCAAACTTCCCACTTGACCACATAGTTTTTTTAAGCAATTCAAAAGACAATGGTAGAATTACTTCCTAAGTACATCTTGCCAAGTTTGTAAAGGAATCAGCATCAACATTGTTCTTTCTATGACAAGGCTTAAGTAGGAAAGTTAAGCTAGAAAATTCCTCTGAACTTCAAATGTAACATTTACTTTTAGATCCCAGGGGGCAAAACAAGTGCTAGTATTTTCAGCTAAAAAGATTTAGGCTCCATTAAAATAGAAGGCTAGCAAATGAATAAATGGGACTATAAGAATTCTTAAAGAAAAGTAAAAATTCTAGGATATACGGAGGAAAGAGTACAGTTCAATGCCTCTGTAGCTATTCACTTGAAAATACGTATTTGTCTATGTTATAGTTTCCCATCTCCCTAAACGGTCCATGTATCCTATTTGTGCAGCAGGAGTTCCTGAAAGTGATTGTCTTGTCATTTCTTCTCTTCAAATCTTTCTGAAGATTCCTACTTCTTCCAAAGTCATTCTTGACCTCACTCTATCCATCATCTTTCACTCAAATTCTGATTCAAAAGGTTGAGAAAGGACATTTTAAGGTGATCTCATATAGAATATTTAATGCTTAAGGGACTGTAAGTTTCAAAGTAGCTTGAATCCCAAGAATTTGGAGACAGGGTTGGAAAATGCTATGTTCTGAAATAGTAACTAACAAACATCAACATAATTAGTCATCTAGTAGAAATATGCACAGGAAAATCATACCTTAAGAGAAGAAGGAGAATTGTGAAGAGAAAGGAAGAAAACACAAAAGGTTGAATAAATAAAAGAAAGGAAGAAGCTGGAACAAAGTGGTAGGGGATCAGCAGAGAGCAAGAATAGAAGGTGACATTTGTAGCTTGAGATGACTTGTTCTCAGGAAATGAAGGTAACCCTAGGCCCATAAGGAGATCTTGTGCCTGGAAACTCTGAGTGGCTAAGGGAGTACTAGGGAGTGCTTGGGAGAGAGTTGAGAAGGAGGCTTTCTATCAGATGACTGGCTTTCATGGAGTCATCTCTCCCCATTCAGAGCAGGTATAGAAAATTGTCCCTCTTAGCATTGTAGTTTAAAGCTGAGTGTGACACCTCCAAAAGGGGATGTCACTGCCTTAACGGAAGGACTATGTTTCATTCAAGTTTTTTTTCCAGTGCTTTGCACATAGTAAATACTAAATAAATAATTGTACACCTTCACTTATCATTCCTCCTTTACAGGGTCATCAGGAACTCAGCAGAGGGGACTTCAGACAAAAGGAAGTTGCTTAACAAACCTCACTCATAAATACCCCACTTGATAGATAGGGCAATAGGAGAGACCCCTCTGGAGCCATCCAAGGAAGGAAATCATGAAACAGGTAGGAGGGTGGAGTAATAAGTGTGTGTGTGTGTGTGTGTGGGTGGAGGGGGGGAACCAAAGGAAAAGTGTCAACAATAACAGGTAAGTAGCTTAGAAAGTAGCAGACGAGACCCTCAAATGCCATCCTACAGCATAGAGTAGCTAAAAAAGATGAGGCATAGGGTTTATCAGTAAGAGTCACCCTCCCTCGAATCCCCACCAATATCATCCTCATATCATGCACCCCACACTCCCCAGAGGGCTGATGGATACCAGTTCTTAGCCTTCTTTCTTGTCTCTGAGTGAGCCCACTTCTCTTTTGCCTCCTTTAACCCTTTGGATTCACAGTCTTTGACCTTGATCAGGTCTTGTCTTATCCACTCTCATTCCCTCCTTTGAGAGAGAGCCCACAGTTTGGAATAGCTGCTTCCTCACCACTCCTGGTCAGCTGCCCCACCACACCACCGCCACCTTTGCAGCAGAGACTGAGGCCCATTCTCTTTGTCTCACCTCACTGCCCACAGGCATTTAAGCAGGCCCGACACACCTGACCTTCTTTACTGACCAGCAGTGCCAGAGTAACTGATACATATAATCCAGATTTTCGTTTCTGGCTTATAAGGGATTTCATGGAAGATTCCAGCTGGCTGTCATGATGAATTTCTATCACACCCACCATAAAGAGAAAATTTCTTGATGCCGTCTCCTCTTCTTCATCTCCTTATTTAGATTAAATTGGGTGGGTCAGTCTCAAAGTTTTTGTGGAGGGAATTTAAGAAGAAACTAGAAGAAAACTTGTCTAGAAGCAAATTATTTTGAAGAAATGATGGTTCCTGGAGCTTGGAGCTGAGTGCTCAGGGAACATTTGAAAATAATGAACAAAGATCTGGGGATAAAAGAGATGCTTACCACAGGGCACACCAGCGCGGAAGTGTCCTGGGAGAGCCTGAATCCTTTCCACCCCAGGAGGAGTTGGCCTGGGGAGAAGAAAATTTTGCAAACAGGAGGAACCAAAACTTGGCACCAACTTTTGGAACTATGGGGTAAATGATGCTAATAGATAAAAATGAGAATGCTTCAGAATAAATATTTGCTAACTAATAGGAAGAGTTAATCTACCTCTGGGATGCTATCTATTTAAATACCATCTATTAAAGTTTCTCTGTGTGTGGTGAAGTTAAGGAATAATACAAAAGAAGGATCTTCAAAATATTGTGTAAATATCCTCCTGCTAGAGAATTATTTCAATGAAAAATAGTTAAAACATGGCCAGAAAATAAATAGTTCTTGAGATGATAAATAGGTCTTTTTCTTGCAGTTTTTCATCTTTCCACAACTCCCCTCCCCCCAAGCTCTTACCCTCCATAGACGACTTAAAATAGAAATGGGATTTCTGAAAGGAGAATTTGTAAAACTCTCCAGAGTGTCCGAGGAAGAGGGTTGATCCCAAATCCATAAATAATGGGGGAGGGAAAGTGGCTTCAGAAAGCCCTCAGTCAACTTGTGTGTGGTCTGGAGAGTTGCTCCTGAGTTGTCTTGATAAAAAGCACAACATAAAAAAATGAATCAGCAAAGATAAGATCATCTAAGGGTTGGCACTATTTCTATCACCTGTAGGGAACCAATTTAAATTTTGGGGTGGTGGAGTTCCCAGAGCTGTAAATGGTGTCATTTCAATTCAATAACTATTTCTAGAGCATATATCTGTGCCCACTCTGTCCTAGGCACTGGGGAGGTACACAAAAAACTCCAAGATGTCATTCTTGCATTCTTGTGTCAGAGCTGGGCCATGATTAGTGAGTAGGATTAAAATGCTTTGGGATTTTTTGATAAATAAAAAAATATACCATATAAGACACTGTTGTCATAAAATTATTCACGGATAATTAATCAACATTTTTGAGAATCCAGAGCTTGCTAGGTAAAAGACAGAATATATCTGAGGCACTCGAACCCCATTTTTGAAAGGGTGTGTTCTGTCTCTCTCAAATGTCAACTGGGATTTGGAGGTGGGCTGGGGAAGGGAGCAGCTAGAAGACATGTATTGGGGAGAAAAGCCATTTCCAAATTGATATCTTTGTTTACTGCTGAATATCTGGCTTTTAACGACAGAGGATTTAATCCAAAGTAAAATTGGTGGATTTCACAGATGTATTTATCCCTCTATAATTAAAAGATCAGTCCCATACAGTTCTTTTCTTTAAAGATTATTCTATATTGTGAATAAACCATTCTCAGAAATGACAGCTTCTTGCTTCTGAAACCTTTCATCTCCTCCTCAGCTGGTTAAAAAGGGCTGCTCATGGTTCCATTCAACTGCTTCTAAGGAATATAAAGCAAACTAGTGCAGCAGAAAGAGATGAATAAAGATTCCTTTGTCCTGATCACGTGCTGAAGAGAGAACATGACTGCCCTTGAGGCATATTCTTGAGTGGGTTCAGGATCTTCCCCCTTCCTGTACAGTCTGTGAGAATCTCTCACAGTGCCGCCTGAAAAAGCAGCCCTGTTCTCTTCAGGACTTTCCGCTGCCACTGCCATCCACCCTGCTGCTACTGCTAGCTCCATTCCCTTTCACCCACACGACAGAGAGAAACTACTGACAGCACCGAGTTTATTTATCCTCTCTGCCTAATGGAAACTTGTTTCAAGGAAAGTAACAGGAATTGCCTGGTGTTAGGAGGTTCAAAAGACTGAAATACATTTTGTAAAATAATCTGGCTGCATTATATGAATACAAATGTTGTCTCTTTGGTGGAGTTGCAAAGAAAGTGGTCAGCACATTTGTCAGGGAGGGAGGGAGGCAGAGGGAAAGAGATCCGTATATTTTCTCTTTGTGAGGTGTCACATGACTGTAGTTTGCACATCCTATCTAAATATCAGTCCAAATGTGATATGGTCTTTTGGAATTTGGTCTTTTGCCATCCTTTTCTTTCATAATTTCTTGCTCCTTCCTTTTCTTAAAAATCCTCATGATGCTGCTTCCTGGTGGGCTCTTATGTTTTTTTTTGTTGCTGTTGTTGTTTTTCATATGTTGATGCTTTATTATCTTTTGTAACCCGGGCCCCTACTACAGAGCCTTGCATATACTTTTTGTTCAGTACATGATTCCTGAAAAAGTGCATGAATGGAAAAATGAAGGGATCAGGATATTAAGCCGTTTAGTGAAAATTTGATGGGTAAGCCTTACCCTATAGGAATATTCTAGTCTCAGTTCCAGGCCCAAATAGGTTCCTCTGAAAGGTGGTCCATTCTGTTTGGGCTACTACTGAGCTGTATCCCTGGAACACGAACTTTGGGGTAACATCCAGTAGAGTGGTCATTGGGGTAAGATGAGAGGAAAGAGGGCCAAGGAAATTTTGTCCCATTCTTCCTAAGGAAAATTTTAGGCTGTTCAGCTGCCGCCTGAGATTTACTAGACTGTTAATTATTCTTTGAGCATGAAGAAGAAAATAAAGGAAAAAAATGAAGATCTAGTTGGTTTAGTTGGAATGAATAGAATGAATTTTAATACCTATTGGGATATAAGATAAGATATTTTATTCATCAAGGAATGTGTCTCTCTTGTGAAAATCCTAAACCCATCCACTTGAACCAATGGACTGGGCATGATGGTGGAGATGGTGGGACATCATGTTAGCCACCAGTGTGTGTGTGTGCTCTAAGGAACCACACCCATCACCAGCTCCTCTTTCAAGTAGCAGTGGGTATGGAGAGCAGAGAACCAATATTCTTTCCAAAGTCATAACCAGGAGAAGAGCCATTCCAGGGAGACCCTTATTCTGCCATTAAGTATGTTATTTTACCAACAAAGGAAAATAATGCTATAAAAATAGTTAATAGGTAACTAATGATTATAGGTAAGAGCATCCAGAAAGAGTCAGAGATGTTGGAATGGAAAGCAGACCATGAGGCAATATTATAGCCCATTGCAGTTAATTAAAACAAAACAATAAAACAAAATATCCAGGTTTCCTTACATTGGAGTGAAAAAAAGATTCCTAATGTATAGGAAGAGGGAGAGAATTTCCTATTCAGAATAAATAAGATTTCATCTTGTGCCACTTGAAGGCATTTTTTTTTTAATCTTCATTTTATTGAGATATATTCACATACCACGCAGTCATACAAAACAAATCATACATTCAATTGTTCACAGTACCATTACATAGTTGTACATTCATCACCTAAATCAATCCCTGACACCTTCATTAGCACACACCCAAAAATAACAAGAATAATAATTAAAGTGAAAAAGAGCAATTGAAGTAAAAAAGAACACTGGGCACCTTTGTCTGTTTGTTTGCTTGTTTCCTTCCCCTATTTTTCTAGACAAAGGGGAGTGTGGTCCTTATGGCTTTCCCAATCCCATTGTCACCCCTTATAAGCTACATTTTTATACAATAGTCTTCAAGATTCATGGGTTCTGGGTTGTAGTTTGATAGTTTCAGGTATCCACCACCAGCTACCCCAATTCTTTAGAACCTAAAAAGGGTTGTCTAAATTGTGCGTAAGAGTGCCCACCAGAGTGACCTCTCGGCTCCTTTTGGAATCTCTCTGCCACTGAAGCTTATTTCATTTCCTTTCACATCCCCCTTTTGGTCAAGAAGATGTTCTCCGTCCCACGATGCCAGGTCTACATTCCTCCCCGGGAGTCATATTCCACGTTGCCAGGGAGATTCACTCCCCTGGGTGTCTGATCCCACGTAGGGGGGGAGGGCAGTGATTTCACCTTTCATATTGGCTTAGCTAGAGAGAGAGGGCCACATCTGAGCAACAAAGAGGCATTCCGGAGAGGCTCTTAGGCACAATTATAGGGAGGCCTAGACTCTCCTTTGCAGCAACCGTTTTCCTAAGGGTAAATCCTATGGTAGAGGGCTCAACCCATCAAGCCACCAGTCCCCTATGTCTGTGGTCATGTTAGCAACCATCGGGGTGGGGTAGGCCAATACCCCTGCATTCTCCACAGGCTCCTCAAAGGGGCTCTACATATTTTTTTCCTTGTTTTTTTTTTTTTAACTTTTTTCCCTTTTTAAAATCAACTGTATGAAAAAAAAAATTAAAAAAAAAACCAAACATATAATAAAAGAACATTTCAAAGAGACCATAACAAGGGAGTAAGAAAAAGACAATTAACCTAAGATAACTGCTTTACTTCCAAGATGTTCCTACTTTACCCCAAGAAAGTTACCTAATATAGCAACATTTCTGTGAACTTGCTCCTACTATATCCATCAGAAATTAACAGACCATAGTCATTCCTGGGCATCCCCAGAACGTTAAATAGCTTATCTGTTCTTCTTGGATTATTGTTCCCCCTTCCTTAATTGCTCTCTATCGCTAGTTCCCCTACATTCTACATTATAAACCATTTGTTTTACATTTTTCAAAGTTCACATTAGTGGTAGCATATAATATTTCTCTTTTTGTGCCTGGCTTATTTCGCGCAGCATTATGTCTTCAAGGTTCATCCATGTTGTCATATGTTTCACGAGATTATTCCTTCTTACTGTTGTGTAGTATTCCATCGTGTGTATATACCACATTTTATTTATCCACTCATCTGTTGAAGGACATTTGGGTTGTTTCCATCTCTTGGCAATTGTGAATAATGCTGCTATGAACATTGGCATGCAGATATCTGTTCGTGTCACTGCTTTCCATCTTCCGGGTATATACCGAGAAGTGCAATCGCTGGATCGAATGGTAACTCTATATCTAGTTTTCTAAGGAAATGCCAGACTGACTTCCAGAGTGGCTGAACCATTATACAGTCCCACCAACAATGAATAAGAGTTCCAATTTCTCCACATCCCCTCCAGCATTTGTAGTTTCCTGTTTGTTTAATAGCAGCCATTCTAATCGGTGTGAGATGGTATTTCATTGTGGTCTTAATTTGCATCTCTCTAATAGCTAGTGAAGCTGAACATTTTTTCATGTGTTTCTTGGCCATTTGTATTTCCTCTTCAGAGAAGTGTCTTTTCATATCTTTTGCCCATTTTATAATTGGGCTGTCTGTACTATTGTCATTGTGTTGTAGGATTTCTTTATATATGCAAGATATCAGTCTTTTGTCAGATACATGGTTTCCAAAAATTTTTTTCCCATTGAGTTGGCTGCCTCTTTACCTTTTTGAGAAATTCCTTTGAGGTGCAGAAACTTCTAAGCTTGAGGAGTTCCCATTTATCTATTTTTTCTTTTGTTGCTTGTGCTTTGGGTGTAAAGTATAGGAAGTGGCCGCCTAATACAAGGTCTTGAAGATGTTTTCTTACATTATCTTCTAGGAGTTTTATGGTACTTTCTTTTATATTGAGATCTTTGGTCCATTTTGAGTTAATTTTTGTGTAGGGGGTGAGGTAGGGGTCCTCTTTCATTCTTTTGGATATGGATATCCAACTCTCCCAGCCCCATTTGTTGAAAAGACCATTATGACTCAGTTCAGTGACTTTGGGGGCCTTATCAAAGATCAGTCAGCCATAGATCTGGGGGTCTATCTCCGAATTCTCAGTTCGATTCCATTGATCTATATGTCTATCTTTGTGCCAGTACCATGCTCTTTTGACTACTGTGGCTTTATAATAAGCTTCAAAGTCAGGGAGTGTAAGTCCTCCCACTTCGTTTTTCTTTTTCAGAGTGTCTTTACCAATTCGAGGCATCTTCCCTTTCCAAATAAATTTGATAACTAGCTTTTCCAAGTCTGCAAAGTAGGTTGTTGGAATTTTGATTGGGATTGCATTGAATCTGTAGATGAGTTTGGGTAGAATTGACATCTTAATGACATTTAGCCTTCCTATCCATGAACATGGAATATTTTTCCATCTTTTAAGGTCCCCTTCTATTTCTTTTAGTAGAGTTATGTAGTTTTCTTTGTATAGGTCTTTTACATCTTTGGTTAAGTTTATTCCTAGGTACTTGATTTTTTTAGTTGCTATTGAAAATGGTATCTTTTTCTTGAGTATCTCTTCAGTTTGTTCATTTCTAGCATACAGAAACATTACTGACTTATGTGCATTAATCTTGTATCCCGCTACTTTGCTAAATTTGTTTATTAGCTCTAGTAGCTGTATCGTCGATTTCTCAGGGTTTTCCACATATAAGATGATATCATCTGCAAACAGTGACAGTTTTACTTCTTCTTTTCCAATTTGGATGCCTTTTATTTCTTTGTCTTGCCGGATTGCCCTGGCTAGCACTTGCAGCACAATGTTGAATAACAGTGGTGACAGCGGGCATCCTTGTCTTCCTGATCTTAGAGGGAAGGCTTTCAGTCTCTCACCATTGAGTACTATGCTGGCTGTGGGTTTTTCACATATGCTCTTCATCATATTGAGGAAGTTTCCTTCAATTCCTACCTTTTGAAGTGTTGTTATCAAAAAGGGATGTTGGATTTTGTCAAATGCTTTTTCAGCATCTATTGAGATGATCATTTGATTCTTCCCTTTCAAATTTTTAATGTGTTGTAATACATTGATTGATTTTATTATGTTAAACCATCCTTGCATGCCTGGAATGAACCCCACTTGGTCATGGTGTATGATTTTTTTAATGTGTCTTTGGATTCGATTTGCAAGTATTTTGTTGAGAATTTTTGCATCTATATTCATTAGGGAGATTGGCCGGTAGTTTTCCTTTTTTGTAGCATCTTTGCCTGGTTTTGGTATTAGATTGATGTTAGCTTCATAAAATGAGTTAGGTAGTGTTCCATTTTCTTCAATGTTTTGAAAGAGTTTGAGTAAGATTGGTGTCAGTTCTTTCTGGAAAGTTTGGTAGAATTCCCCTGTGAAGCCATCTGGCCCTGGGCATTTATTTGTGGGAAGATTTTTGATGACTGATTGGTTCTCTTTGCTTGTGATGGGTTGATTGAGGTCTTCTATTTCTTCTCTGGTCAGTCTAGGTTGTTCATATGTTTCCAGGAAATTGTCCATTTCCTCTACATTATCCAGTTTGTTGCCATACAGTTGTTCATAGTATCCTCTTATAATTTTTTTAATTTCTTCAGGATTTGCAGTTATGTCACCTTTTTCATTCATTATTTTGTTTATATGGGTCTTCTCTCTTTTTGATTTTGTCAGTCTAGCTAGGGGCTTGTCAATCTTGTTGATCTTCTCAAAGAACCAACTTTTGGTGATATTTATCCTCTCTATTGTTTTTTTGTTCTCTATGTCATTTATTTCTGCTTTAATCCTTGTTATTTCTTTTCTTTTACTTGGTTTAGGATTGGTTTGCTGTTCATTTTCTAGCTTCTTCAGTTGATCCATTAGTTCTTTGATTTTGGCTCTTTCTTCCTTTTTAATATATGCATTTAGTGCTATAAATTTCCCCCTCAGTACTGCTTTTGCTGCATCCCATAGGTTTTGGTATGTTGTGTTCTTATTTTCATTCATCTCTATATATTTAGCAATTTCTCTTGCTATTTCTTCTTTAACCCACTGATTGTTTAGGAGTGGGTTGTTTAACCTCCAGTTATTTGTGAATTTTCTAAGTCTCTGATGGTTATTGACTTCGAAGTGTATTCCATTGTGGTCAAAGAATGTGCTTTGAATAATTTCAATCTTTTTAAATTTATTGAGGCTTGTTTTATGTCCCGGCATATGATCTATTCTGGAGAAAGTTCCGTGAGCACTAGAAAAGTATGTGTATCCTGGTGATTTGGGATGTAATGTCCTGTATATGTCTGTTAAATCTAATTCATTTATCAGATTGTTTAGATTTTCAATTTCCTTACTGGTCTTCTGTCTGGTTGATCTATCTATAGGAGAGAGTGATGTGTTGAAGTCTCCCACAATTATTGTGGAAACATCAATTGCTTCCTTTAGTTTTGCCAGTGTTTCTCTCATGTATTGTGTGGCACCTTGATTGGGTGCATAGACATTTATGATTGTTATTTCTTCTTGTTGAATTGCCCCTTTTATTAGTATGTAGTGGCCTTCTTTGTCTCTTAAAACATCCCTGCATTTAATGTCTATTTTATCTGAGATTAATATTGCTACACCTGCTTTCTTTTGGCTGTAGCTTGCATGAAATATTTTTTTCCATCCTTTCACTTTCAATTTCTTTGTGTCCCTGTGTCTAAGATGAATCTCTTGTATGCAACATATTGATGGTTCATTTTTTTTTATCCATTCTCAGAATCTATATCTTTTAATTGGGGAGTTTAATCCATTTACATTCAACATTATAACCGTGAAAGCATTTCTTGAATCAGCCATCTTATCCTTTGGTTTATGTTTGTCATATATATTTTTCCCCTCTCTCTTTTAACATCCTTTATTGTACCCATACCGAATCTCTTTAGTACTGAACCTTTCTCCAAGTCTCTCTGTCCTTTCTTTGTTTCTCTCTCTGTAGGGCTCCCTTTAGTATCTCCAGTAGGGCAGGTCTCTTGTTAGCAAAATCTCTCAGCATTTGTTTGTCTTTGAAAAATTTAAGCTCTCCCTCAAATTTGAAGGAGAGCTTTGCTGGATAAAGTATTCTTGGTTGGAAATTTTTCTCACTCAGAATTTTAAATATATCATGCCACTGCCTTCTCGCCTCCATGGTGGCTGCTGAGTTGTCACTACTTAGTCTTATGCTGTTTCCCCTTTATGTGGTGAATTGCTTTTCTCTTGCTGCTTTCAGAACTTGCTCCTTCTCTTCCGTGTTTGACAGAGTGATCAGAATATGTCTCGGAGTGGGTTTATTTGGATTTATTCTATTTGGAGTTCGCTGGGCATTTATGATTTGTGTATTTATGTTGTTTAGAAGATTTTGGAAGTTTTTCCCAACAATTTCTTTGAATACTCTTCCTAGACCTTTACCCTTTTCTTCCCTTTCTGGAACACCAATGAGTCTTATATTTGGACATTTTATATTATCTATCATATCCCTGAAGTCCATTTCGATTTTTTCAATTTTTTCCCCATTCTTTCTTTTATGCTTTCATTTTCTATTCTGTCATCTTCGAGGTCACTGATTCATTGTTCAACTTCCTCTAGTCTTGTACTATGAGTGTCCAGAATCTTTTTAATTTGGTCAACAGTTTCTTTAATTTCCATAAGATCATCTATTTTTTTATTTAGTCTTGCAATGTCTTCTTTATGCTCTTCTAGGGTCTTCTTGATATCCTTTGTATCCCGTACTATGGTCTCATTGTTCATCTTTAGTTCTTTGTGTAGCTGCTCTAGAGACTGTGTCTCTTTTGATCTTTTGGTTTGGGTGCTTGGGCTTGGGTTATCCATATCGTCTGTTTTTTTCATATGCTTTATAATTTTCTGTTGTTTTTGGCCTCTTGGCATTTGCTTAACTTGATAGGGTTCTTTTAGGATTTGTAGACCAATTGAAGTCCTTATCTCTAAATTATCAGATCTACAGCTTCATGGAATACACTTTCTCTAACTAACCAGCAGGTGGCGTCCATGAGCCACCTGTTCTCCACAAGCCATTTTTCCCCTGCTTTGCCTTTGTGGTGAGTGGGAGAGTGAGTCTTGTGGGGTCCAATTGGTGTACCAAGCTTGCGTGTGTAGTTGGTGTTGCCTGCCCTGTATATGGGGCGTTTTTCTGGGAGGTCAGGGAGGGGGGTGGCTCTAACAATCAAATCTCCCTGGTGATCCTGGAGTTTTAAAGCTGCTTCAATAGTCTAATCCTTCAGTTCAGTCCTGCCACATTTTGTCTATGCCACTGACCCACAATTCCTTGGTATTAGTGTATGGCTCCTGAGACTTGCGATTGGGTCCCTTTTCCAGGCCGTGCACCCCCTGGTCCCCTGTTGAGGGATGACTGTGCTATGTCACAGGTGAGTGCCGTCCCCCCAGGGCAGTTCTGGGCTGCTGGGCTGTGTAGGGAGGCTCCCAGTCTGCTGAAATGATGGCTGAATGGGGCTTTGTTAATTCACACTGCTCCACCTTCCCAACTCTGGGACAATCAACTGAGGTTGCAGGGAGGGCTAATGTCCACGGCCAGTTTTGTGGAGTGTACCTGTTATTTGAAGCACTTCCGTCACACTGGGCTGTCTGGGGCAGCTCTGGGCTATGGGGCTGGCGATGCACAGGAGTGTATCCTGTCCACCAGGATGATGGATGTGAGCAGACACCCCCCTTTTCTTGGGAAGTTGTGGTGTTTAGTGAATTTTCTCAGCCACTGGATTATTGCCTTTTGTCTCAGAGCTCTCTTAGTTCTGCTCTCGTCTTGACCTGTCCAAATTGCAAGTCTTTGAGGCTTTCTGTATTGGGCTTCTTAGAGTAATTGTTTTAGAAAAAGGAAAAAGGATTAAAAATAAAAAAAAAGGGCCCTCCTCACAGATCTAATGGGTTATTGAAATGCTAAGAGACAAAGCAATTAGGGCCATTAAGGAAAGGTCCACAGGGCAGAGAGATCAGCTTTTCTTCAGGATTTGCATATGAGCCTCAGGGCCTGAGCTCTGCCCTTCCCCTTTCTATGTTCACCAGAACTCCAAAAATCCTCCGCTTTTATTTTGGAGTTTTTCGTGTTGTTTTTTTCTATGCCTGTCTCCTCTCTGCTGGGCTGGCTGCTTTCAGATTCTCTGTTGTCTGATCTCAGTCTATCTATGGTTGGAGTTTGGATCAGTAGAATGAGTTTCCGATAAGGGCTGCCACTGCAGTTCTCTCTTCTCCTTCCTGGAGCTGACAGCCCCTCCTCCCATGGGACTGAGCCTTGCAGGGAGGGGTGCAGGTCCCCTGGCCACAAAAACTTACAGATTTCGCTGATCTCAGCAGTTCCACGTGTTCATGAGTGTTGTATGAAGTATGCCCAAAGTCTGATTTCTCTGTGGTGTCCAATCCACACAGTTTCTGGCTTTCTACCTACTTTCCTGGAGGAGTAACTAAAACATACCCACTTGAAGGGTTTTAAGAAGCAGACAATTGGAAGGGTGAGGGAAATTATAAAAGTGTAGGAAGAGAAACTATGAGGACAAAATTTGTGGCAATTTGAATTATGTACCCCAGTTTAGGTGTGTTCTTACTTTTAATCTCCATTCCTATGGGTATGAGCCCTTTGTAAATCGGATCTTTTGAAGATGTGATTTTAAGTTCAGCTGTGGCCAATTGAAGCAGGATGGGCCTTACTCGGGATTACTGGAGTCCTGTGTAAGCAGAAGAAATTCAGAGACTGTATGGAGACAGAAAGCCATGGGGAGGAGTCTGGAGTCGGAAGTCAAAGAACTAGAAGAGGAAGGAGAGGGCATCACCATGTGTGTGAGGCAAGGATGCAAGCCAAGGAACCCTTAGAATTGCCAGCAGCCAGCACCAGAATGTTACAGACTTTGGAGAAAAAACATCACCTGCTGATGCCTCAATCTTGGACTTCTCTGAGTTTAAAACCACAAGCCAATGAATTCTCATTGTTTAAACCAACCCATTATGCAGAATTTATCATATTTAAATATTATTATTTAGCCTAGCAAACGAAAACAATCAAGAAGAATAGAAAGAAAAGACTAGAAAGCTGAAAGGTAAAAAAAGAAGGCTCTGTGGTATGAAGTTTTTGTAGGGTTAAACTATGGGCAATTGGATAGTGTGGTCAGAGAGGGTATCCATCTTCATTGTTGTCAAAAGCTTTCTTCCAAGAATGTGTAAAAGGACGGGGTTTTGGTTGATACTAGAACTTGAAGGGATGCACCTCAGGATGCCCTTCGAGACCTAATGATGTTGAATTTTGAAAGTCTCAATTTAAATACAATAGAGAGAGCAAAGGTTTAAGCCCAAGATAGAGAATAGAGAGTCCTTGACTATTAGGGCTAGAAGAGCTATTATCTTCTGGTCTGATTTTCTCCTTTTAAGGAGACCCAGGGGTTTGGATTCTAAACTCAAGGTCACACAACTAGCATGCAGAATTACGGTCACAATTTTCATTTTTGCTTTTTTGCTAACTTGTTAAATGGTCTTAGGCAAGTTATTTAAACACATAATATTAAATATAGATAGGGTAGCATATGAACCACAGGAAAGTATAATGAGAATTTAATGATTTAACATATTGAGTCCTATGTGACTGAAAATGTACATGAGTCCCATGTGGCTCAAAAAATCCTAGCACTTTAAAGAGGTAATTAAAATGAAAATGTGAACATGTGGCACTTTATTTATTGTCCTTTTTGTAGAGCCTGAACTTGAGGGAAAAATCTGTGATTTGACTGCTCAGAGCACCCCATGTAATTGTGCTTTTATTGCAGCTATCTGATTTTCTAGCAGGAAGCAGAAGTCATAGGATTATTTATTACAAAAGGACCTCCTATTATTTCTTACCCCATTTTTATAAGAAAAACATGCATGTTCTTTTTTTCATACAGCAGGGCCGGTATTTAAGCTGTACAAGAGAAACATTTGTGCCATAGGATTTTGTCTATTTTAATCGCGCAACCTTCTATTTTCATTCTTTCCATCACAAATCTTGTTTTGTTGAACAGTAGGATTGTGCTCTGTGACCTGCTGGATGTATCTTAAAAGTTTAGAGAGCTATTTTATTTGTAGAAAATGGGAAAATATACTCTATGTTTGTCCAATTAAAATTTTTGAATTATAATTAAAAAAATCATGTCAACGTAGATGTAAAAGACATTTTTGAAAGGCTTACACAAAATTAATTCAGTATTTACTGAAGTTTGATAATGGTTCAAATTTTTCCACCTTAGAAATGATGGAATAAATCAAGTTAAATCCTGAAAAAAGGTACTCCAATTTTGGCAAAGCATGGTCTATTTAACACACATGTTCACATATATATATATATTTTTTTTATCCTTCTGAGCATCTAGGAGGGTTCATTTTTCATTTGTATTCTTTCTTTAAGTGGTTGGATTCTAAAGATTTTAAGTTTTAAAAAATTTTCTTTGAACCACTAAGTCACACCTTCATAGCGTCTTTAATTATCTAATGAGGAAGATGGTCTTTATTTTTTTAGTGAAGGCAAATATCTGAAATTCTGAGTTCTATGTTGATCAAGGTTATTGATTCCTGGATTTGTTGAAGAATAAGTGTGAGGCTAAGTTAAAGACTACATTTTTTTCCCTGTCTTTCTGCTTGTATAATGAGGTTTCTAAGGGATGCCTAACCATCATGAAGACCTGATGGGAGAAAACATGAATTCTGTTACCAGAAAAGTGGGGTTAAGACTCTAAAACAATGAACTCCATCAGGTTCCTGGGAAGTATCCTTCAAGGGCAAGGAATTCAACCTGAGGCAAAAGATTTGAAGAGCCTGGACTGCATTCTGTCATGCTGGTTTATTGTCTTTGAGAGAAACTCTCCAAGTTGTGCCAATCTGGGAAACTGTGTTCCAGTTTCTTTGCAGGAGAGGGACATAAGAACTGAGTGCGCAAGCCTGCCCTTTCTAAATCCTAATAAGAATAATAATTCTGATAGGGAGAGAACGTCTTCTACCTTGGGGATGTTCATTCATTCATTCATTCATTCATATGTGTAGCTCAATGGCAGGTACTGTTTGAGATGCTAGGAAACTTAGAACAAAACCTCAACCATCAAAGAGATTGCATTCTAGTAAGAGAGACAGAAAATAGACCCAAGAAAGGTTATAGAGAAAAATAAAACAGGGATTAGGATATGTGGTAGTGGGCAGGAGGTAGGAATTGTGATTACCTGGATGCCTAGGGAAGACAACCGCTAATAAGGTAACCCGAAAGAAGGGTGGGCAGGAGCTACACAGTCATCGGGGGAAGAGCATCCCAGTGAATGAGAACAAGATTGGTATGTGCAAGGACTAAAAAGGGGGCCAGTTTTTCTGAAGCACACTGACTTAGGAAAGGAACATAAGAGATGATAAAAGAAAGATGGGGTATGGGGAAGATCATTAATGATGTAGATTTCTGTAAGGAAGTCAGCTTTGGCTCTGGTTAAATGGCAAGCCATGTGAAGGTTTTGAAAAGGAGAGGACCATTCTGATGACTGAGCAGAGAATAACTCTAAAGGAGCAAGGCTGGAAGCAGGAAGCCCAGTTAAGAGGTGATTGCAATAATCCAGGGAAGAGGTGATGGCAGCTTGGACCAGGGTGGTATTGGTGGAGGTGTGAAAAGTGGTAGGAGTCTGGATCAATCTGAAGGTAGAACCAAAAAGATATACTGATGGATTGGATGTCTGGTGTGATTGAAGGAGAGGAGTCATGGATGACTATAAAGTTTGGGACTGCCAACCCCTGAGATGGGGAAATGGTGGGATGTGTAGGTTTTGCTAGTTTTAGGAAGCAAAGTCTAAGATGACCATTAGGTACTGTGTCCCTCACCCCCACCCCTGCCAAAGATATGTCTAAATTCTAACCCCTGGTATCTGTGAATGAGACCTTATGTATTAGTTAGGGTTCTCCTTGGAAACAGAATCAATGAGAGATGTCTCTTATTATCAAATTGTAAAAGTGACTCACGCAACTGCGGGAGTGCATGAGTCCAAATTCTGCAGAGCCGTCAACAAGCTGTCAACTCCAAGGAAGACGTCCGACGAACTCCTCGGGAAACAAACCAACAACTTTGATGAACTCCTCAGGAAATGAACCGGCAACTTTGAAGAACTCCTCAGGAAACGAACCGACAACTTTGACGAACTCCTCAGGAAACGAACCGGCAACTTTGAAGAACTCCTCAGGAAACGAACCGACAACTTTGACGAACTCCTCAGGAAACGAACCGGCAACTTCAACGAGCTCCCCAGGAAAAGCTTCACTGAGCAGCTGAAGAAAAGTGAAGGTTTTCTAACCGTCCGGCTTATAAGCCTCCAACTGATCACCCGGACCAAATCCAGCCAATTGCATTCTCTCACTGTGGAAGCACGCCCCTTGATGAGTCATCAGTCAGCTGCAGTCAATTGACTGATGATCCAACAAACCAGCCCGTTGGTTTATTAACCAGCCTCAAATAGCCTCACAGCAATCGTCAGGCCAGTGCCCGCTTGACCAGACAGCTAGGCCACCTAGCCAAGTTGACATATGAACCCAACCATCACACCTTATTTGGAAATACAGTCTTTGCAGATGTAATCAAGTTAAAATGAGGTCACAGTGGATTAGGGTGGGCCCTAATCCAATGACTGGTGTACTTATAGGAAGAGAAGAGAACACAGAGAGACACAGAGAAAGAAGAACACCCTGTGAAGATGAAAGCAGAGATTGGAGTAATGCAGCTACAAGCCAAGGAATGCCAAGGACTGCCCAGAGTCACCAGAAACTAGGAAGGATTCTTCCCTAGAGCCTTCAGAGGGAGCATGGCCCTGTGACATCTTGATCTTGAATGAGAGAATAAATTTCTGTTGTGTTAGTCTACCCAATTTATGGTAATTTGTTAGGGCAGTCCTGGGAAACTAACACTGGTACCTAAGTGGAGATGCTAAAGAGGCAGTTAGATAGAAGGTAGTGGGATTCAGAGTTGAGGCTGGGGCTGAAAATCAAATTTGGTAGTTTTCAGTGTACGGGTAGTATTTAAAGGCAATGGGCAGTGATGAGAGGAATAATAAGGAGTTTGGCAATTCCAAAGTAGCAGCTTGGCATAGAATCAAAAACAGTTATCAATGAAGGCCTTTGGCAGCAGAGAGGGGAACAAGTCTATAACTGCTGAAGATAAATTTTGATGACTATCGTGGATTGAATTATGCACCCCAAACACACGTTTTTGGTCTTAGTCTGCAGTCCTGTGGGTGTGAGCCCATTGTAAATGGGATCTATTGAAGATGTTGTTTAAGTTGATGTGTGGCCCAATGGAATGAGGGTTAGCCTTGATCTGATTAATAAGTCCTTTATAAACAGAAGAAATGCAGACATAGAGAAAGCTATGGGGAGGAGTTGGAAGCCAGAAGTCAGCAAAAACTGGAAGACAGAGGAGAGGACATCTTCATGTTACAGGAAAACCAAGGAACCCAAATATTGCCAGCCAGCCAAAATGCAACCAGCTCTGGGAAGCAGCAAGCCTTCTAGCTTCTGAAACCATGAGCCAATAAATTCCTATTGTTAAGCCAACTCATTGTGTAGTATTTGTCACAGCAGCCTGGGAAACTAAGACAATGACAATAAGGAAAGTATCTCACCTCGCAAAGGGAGAGCAAGCAGGCCATTTGGCAGATATAGGGGGACCAGTGACATAGCTTGGTGAAGGCTCAGATCAAAAATACTCTTTTGTTGTCATGGTTTTTACCCAGCAAGCGCCTGCTTTGCCAGGCATGTGTAGTCTGCTAAAGTAACAGGTACAGCCTCACAACCCTTGAGTCACGGAGTTGTTTGTGTTTTGGATAATTATCTTTGTTCTTTATTTCCTGGTTAAGTTCCTTAAGCGAAGATATCATGTTCTAATTCATTTTTATATTTTGCATGGAGATTAGAACAGAACACATTGTATGTGGTAGGTGTTGAATAAATATTTGTTGAATTAATTAATGAAAGAATTACCAAAAGCTTTAGAAATCTTCTGAAGGTGCTTAGATAAAAAGCAATAGTCAGGAAGATTAGCCAGGCTGGGTTCTCCTGGACAAAAGATCTACTCTGATTGGAAAATACCCTGAGCACGTCTAGAAGTGTAATGCTCTTTTGAAATCAGATTACTATGGGGTTGGCTTCTTAGGTATGATCTTCATAAGACTGAAAAACATAGGTTGTTTGGTTGCTTGTTTAAAAGTATTTGTCTCAAGTAAAAGTTTTGCTGTGTGTTATAGCAGAATTATTCAAAAACTATATGCTTAAGTTGAGGTTTCTAAATAGGCCCTTGTGAAAACAGGCAATTACTTGCTCAAGGCAGTTAATTGCATGCACAGATGGGTACTCCTGTTACCAATTACTCATTTGCGCTTGTGATTACCCCTTTGCAGTAATTCATGAAATCTAGGGGAATTCTTAAGTACTGAGAAAGGTTTCAGGCATTTAAAAAACACATTACTGCCATGAGAGGAGACCAGAGGGGAATAGGTAAATATAAAACCCTGTTCTAAAGACTATACTTAGACAACATTATCTGAAGCTTGTAGCTGCTGACGGTGAGAGCGTTACCTGACTACCTTGCTCAAGTTGTTGTTTCCAATGACTATGCCAGCTGAAAAAAGAAAAGGAAAGGAAAAAGCATTTTGGTGTTTCTTACACTGTTTTGCTTTTTTTTCTTGTAGCTTTCAGTTAATGACAGTCTCTCAAACTGTCTGTCGTTTGATGGTGAGCTTGTTTCGAACAGTTTTTTCCCTAAAAGAAATGCGGTCAATTTAAAGTTCTTTGAAATAACTTGAATCATAGACCTGGGGGGACAGGGGGTAAACATTCCAAATCCCCGAAGTTTCGGGTAAAATGTCAAGAAGACTTGCCTTTAGAGGTTGTTATCATGACAACCCAGTGCTATTTTCATAGAGAAATGAAGAGTGCTGTTTTAAACAGAAAGTGAAAGGAATTCCCCCTCTCCATCAAAATATGAGCACTGGCTTTGAGAAACATTTTTTTTTTTTTCCAAAATAATTATTGAAACTTTGGGCTGTGAATGGCCTGTAATAAATGCTTTGTGAGGAAAAATATCTTGTGTTCAGACAGTACTGAAAACAGAATTAACCTGTCAAACATTCTACCCTCTGGAAGCTACAAGGATCTTTTACTCTAATCTCCATCAAGGCACTTTGCATGACTATATTTTATTCTCCCAGATTCCTCTACTGCCCAAAACATTAGGAAGAAAGAAGACAGGGAGTAGACCCATCTTGTGGAAGCAATTGGTGGGACGATGAGTTGAAAAGCCTACAGAACCTTGAACTCTTTGGCTAAACAGTCTCCTTAGGGATACGGTTTTGATGAGGGCAGGTAGTCAGCCTGGGACCCTCTGTGGTATATAGCATAATCCCTGATTTGGGAAATCCCAGTGAAGATTGGGTCAGTTCTTGGAGTCCATTGTGTTAGTCCATTCTTGTGCATATTCTTCCTGAACCGAGGGAGCTCAAATCTGTGAAGCAGTGTATCTGTCAGAATGGGCTAGGTAATGCTGCAGTAACAAACAATCCTCAGGTCTCAGCAGCCTAAAAGCACAAAGGTTTATTTTTCTCTTGTCTGTTTGCTCATTGTTTATCCAAAGTTGGGGGAAAAGAGGCTCTGTTCATCAGAGTCACTCTGTGACCTAGATTGACGCAGCAGTCACCCTCCTTAACAATTTGGTCACTGGGCCAGAGAGAAGGGAGAGAACTCTGGAAGGCCTTGCATTATCAATTAAATGCTTCTTCCTCAGAGGTGACTTATTTCCCTTTTGTTCACAACTCATAGGGCAGAATTAGTCATGACTCTTCCAACCAAGAGGGAGCCTGGAAATTGGGAGAACAAGAAGTATTTGGCAAATAAAATTAACTATGCCAACTCTGATTAAATGGACCCCATAGAATATTCTTTCTGTGGTTCTAGGAGTCATGGAACCATCACCTGCTTAGCCACACTGAAGCCCATGTACTGCCTGCTTTTGTGGGGATTTTTCCTTTATGACACACTCTCTAGAAGGAGGATGAATTATGGTACTGAATGCTATGTGGTGAGCATTTTAAACATTTAACTCCCCTAGGGTATGATTGCTATTAAATAACTTTGGGGCACTTCTTTGGAATTTCTGTGGCATTTGGGAAGAAATCCAGTTGAGTCACTTTTGGTTGTAGATAAGATTATCAGAATTCTGAAACTCTCCATTTGTGAAACAGAGTAGCATCCCTTCTAGCACTCAAAATTATCTGAACTCTGGACTGACCTGTTTGCTTGTTGGTATCCAGATTCTATGTTCTGAGGACTCAATGTTCTTTCCTGTGCCTGGAATGGGTGGTGGATATTTTGACACATTTTTCTTGGGAGGAGTCACTTCTCACCAAGAATGAATGCTGAAATTTGGTTACTTATTTACTTAGAGCCATGCTACTTTTCTACTTGGTACTGTTACTGGACCCAGGCGATGGATTCTTCTGCCCAATGCGCTCAAATGATCAATTCCTGAGACCCCGGGGTTTCAAAGATAGAAAGACTTTCTTGCTAGGAGTGAAGCAGAATAGAAGGCCTATCGGTCCAAAATCTGTCTCCCTGAATTGTAGTAATTCTGATAGTTTTAAGCATCAAAAGATGGGCAGGTTTTAGGATAATGAGTACAATGGACCCAGATGATGTAATTAGAAGTAATCTAATTATTGAGCCTGCACAGATTGAGTACATGCTTAGTCACAGAACATATGTGAGAAAATGGCGGCCTGAATATAATGATGGGTGTGATTTTTAGTATTCTAATGAGGTATAGGTGACTTGTAGGTTAAAGTCTAAGCTACTGTGCATGTCAGGCGGGCCCAGTTTGGTTAGATCCAGCTTTGGTTATCAAGATAACTTTGGACTTGGGGTGGGTTAGTTCTGGGCTGACCCAAGACCCTTCATTAAAAAACATTAGGGGCTGTCTTTAGTGATCATAAGACTCTGAAGTAGAAAAACTGGATAGATGGGTACAAGTGAAGGTTAGTCACAAGATTTTTACAATCACAAGGGCACAAGATAAAGGTTGTACAATCATTATCAGAGATCAAGGCAGCTGGATTACAGTTCAGGTTTCAGGTATTTCCATCTCTCTACTCTAATATACCAGAAAGTAAAAGGAATATCTATATAATGATTCAGTAATCATCATCAGTCCTCAAATCCTGACTTCTTGGTTATAGTACTCTAAGAAAAATTAGAGACAGTGGTTCCAGATGAGGCTGCTTAATTGCCTCATGACTAATACAGTTTGTATTACATACATATTTTCAAATATATTATGCTTTTTCATTTCTACATCTGCTACTTACTAGCCAGAGCACACTGAATGATTGTCAAGAGTTCTCTTCTCCAAAATCTGTGAAATCACTCAGCCTCTCAGATATAAAACAAAACTTGTCAGTTTTTCTTATGCTAAAAATAATCTGCATAGCACTTTTTATGAATGAATGCTTAATGAATTCATGTTTTTGATGATGGAAGTGATTATATTGAAAAAACCCATCATGCACGATCTGCTTTCCTATTTTGTAACCTGGTCTGATTTAATGAACACATGCACTGTGGAAAATTGAGGCCATCGATAGTCATAGGGAGGAGAAGTCATGGAACTGTGGAAGTTGAAGATGGAGAAGGACATTTTTAAACTTATGAAGCTATGAAGCCCTTTTTCTCAAGAAAGTCTAATGTGGAAATCCAACAAACAGACAGATAAGAACTGACTTGGTGTGGCTGAAGTGTGGTGATGGGATAGGGGTCCTGGAGACCCATGTAATTTTTCTCCATTCTATATACTCCAAACTACCATAGTATATATTTTGAAAATGACATATTTTGATGTCAAGTTCCCACTTTCTATAGATAGAAAATATGAGTCCAGAGAAGGTATGTAACTTCCCTGGGATCATGGCAGAGCCAATATCATATCCAGGTCTTCTCATTTGCCCATTTTTACCCTTTTCCATTATACCATGTGTAGCAGGCAGACAGTTTTTTTGTATGGACAAGAAAGAAATGAATGCTCTGTGCTGCTACTATTGCATCTCAAAGAAAAACATGTGAAAAACATTTTTTGAGATCATTAAATAAAGATTTTGTACTGGGAAGTCATTTCAGTCATGAAGGAGAAGAAAGTGGGTTTCAGCAAGTTCCCTGTAAAAGCAAGGAGAGGGAGAGCTTTCTGTGCAATCAGCCTCACCCTTCTTGCTCTCCCTGCAGTCTTGGTTGTCTTTTTTCTGATTATGTGTGACTCAGTGTGAAACTGAATGGGAATTTTTCAGAACAAGTCAATGGAGCTTTCTTGCTCAGAAAGGACTTATCCAGGTTCTTTGGGCAAAAAAGAAAATGAAAAAATACAAAACAAAACAACCAACAAATCCACTGTTGCCATATTCGAAACATGAAACCTGAGTCTGCTAACAGATTTTAACAACTCTCAGATGAGAGAAAATTTTGTGTATTCTGACTTACAGACAAATCAATAGTTGTCTGCTGTGATTGAGCTATGCACTAGAAAACTGTACTGTAATTATACTCATGCCAGACATCAAGGACAAATCCCCTGGGTTTTGAGTAGGTGTGAGACAGGAAGAAATTACCAGCCCAGACATAGAATTCTTTAAAAAAAAAAAAAAAAAAATTGGGACTCACAAAGCTATTCATTTGGAATTGTGGGTTTAATTACATATTCTCTGTCTAACAAATAATAGTTCTCCAACCCCTGCTAAAAGCATTGCATTAAAAAAATGTCTGGGGGAAACAAGGATGTAAAATTGTTTTATTCACATCTCTGTGGATTTTCAGCCATTTTACCTGTTTCTACTGTGAAGGGATTTTTTCTGCTCCTAAATTGATAAAATATGAGTCCTATATTTTAATTTCCCATCTTTTCCCTTCCCTTCTATTGTGATAATTTAAGGAACAATAAAGGCTTCTGAAATTGCAATTGATACAGCCACTCTGAAGTCTTAAATTTCATACAGCATTTTCACAGAGAAGTTTCAAGGCTATTAATTTATGAGTGGATGGGGAAATCCCTCCTTTGCTCTGTCATATGATATAAAAACTATAGTTGGGCTTTCATCAGACAACTGGTGGAGTGCCTACCCTGCATCATATACTGTGGTCTGTTTTAAGAATACAAAGATGGATTAGAGTAGTTCTAGTTTTTGAGAAGCTCACAGTCTACTGAACAATTGGGGGGTAATTAACCCCTCACTTCTTAGCTGAGATTGTGTTCCTTACTCTCAAATAGACTGCTCCATTCCCTCCTTCTCTGGCTGCCACAGAATTCTCTTTTCCTTCCTTGCTGCCCCTGAGAATTTCTCTGCCTCTCACTGTTCTCACCTCTTATCCCAAGAATCTTAGAACTTGGCTAAGGGATGAACCTCATCTAGGGTGTAGAACGGAGGGGAGGGGAGGCAGTCCATACTTCCTCTGCCCAGCAAGTTGAGAGATGGAAGATGTTCACATGGATGTCATGTTCTATGATGAGAGTGCCAAGTAATTATGGTCAAGTTTCCTGACATGGGCATTGTTCTGGTTTGCTAATGCTGCCGTTATGCAAAATACCAGAAATGGATTGGCTTTTATAAAAGGGGTTTATTTGGTTACAAAGTTACAGTCTTAAGGCCATTAAGTGTCCATGGTAAGGCATCAACAATAGGGTACCTTCACTGGATAAAGGCCATTGGCATCCGGAAAACTTCTATTAACTGGGAAGGCATGTGGCTGGCATCTGCTTGCTCCCAGGTTGCATTTCAAAATGGCATTCTCCAAAATGTCAGTGTCATCTTTTGACGGCCATCTTCAAAAGGTCTGTCTCAGCTGCAGCTCTCCAAGCTCCTTCTGTCTGAGCTCCTATAGTGCTCAGGTAAACTAATCCAGATCCAGGCTGAATGGGTGGGGCCATACCTCCATGGAGACATTCAATTAAGAGGTCACCCTAATCAAAGGTGTCACTCATAGTTGGGTGGGTCGCATCTCTAATGGAAACAGCCCAATCCCAATATCCCACAAGACTGTATTAAAACATCATGGCTTTTTCTTGAGGGACATAATATATCCAAACTGGCACAGGCATGAAGACTATTTTCTTTGAGGAAGGGATTTAACAGAAGACTAAGGCAGGCAGAAGTTTGGTTATTTTGGTTTGCTCTTCTCAAAATTGGGTTTAGTTTTTCACCAGCCGGTATAGCAGAGGTTGAAGCCCAGCTGAGTGTAATTAGAAGCTGTTTTGTTTGGTTCACAGAGTATGGTGGTTGTTCTTTTTAATTCAAGTTCAAGGCAAGCTTTTTCTATTTGAGAGATTTTGCATAAAGTTGAAATTCTGTCTTCTCTTAAGAAATCAGGTCGGCTGGTTGTCTGGCATGGCAATGGTCAGCTTGGTAGCTGCTGGTAGGAGTTTGTTCTTTCCATTTTGCTTCTAGGCCCTTGTTGATTTCTGTTATCTGGGTGATACCTGGAGACTTCAGATTTCATCCTTTGTGGGCTGGGCGAGAGTTCCATTCTAGTCTATAATCTATGGGGAGATTAAATTGCTCCTGAAACAAATCCCACCTGAGAAGATTTCATCGGCCCAGGGCACGTATGGTTATGATCGGCTGCTTAAATTTCTTTATTAAGCTGCTGTGAATATGGAGTAGTGAATAAAAGGGATACAAATATCTGCCCTCCTGTATTTTATATTTTAGGGAGGGAGACAGACAAAACACAAGATAAATAAGAAATGTAGCAAGTCACATTATGTTAAGTGTATAGGGATATCACGTATAGTGTTAAGGGTGGGAAATAAAGCCAGAGAGTGGGGAGGTGCAATTTTAGATAAAGTGGTCAGAGAAAACCCTGCTTAGAACTTGACATTTGAGTAAGACCTGAAGATAGTGAGGGAATCTGCTATGGAGGTATCTGGGAGAAAGGACTGCAGAAAGCAAAGTATCAAGTCCCGAGGAAGGCATATCCCTGCTGTTCAGAGGACTGGAAAGATCATGAAGGTTCTTTTACTCATGGTCTGTATAGTGGCTTTTGCTCTAAGTTGGGAAGCCATGAGGGGGGCTTCTCCAAGGTGTGGTTTCATGGAGGAATACGTCCTCTAACAGGATCCCTTTGGCTTCTGTGCTGAGAATAAACTCAAGGGGCAAGGATGGGAGAGGGGAAACCAGTTATGAGGCTACTACAATGATTCAGGGAAGATATGACAATGAATAGGACCAGGATGGGACATATTTTGGAATATATCTGAGAGTAGTGTTGGGAGGGTTTGTTGCTAGATTGAGCATGAAGTGTGAGAAGAAGAAAGGAGTCAAGAATGATGCCAAGATTTTGACCCAACTAATTAGAAGGGTGGAGTAGCCATTGACTGAGATGGGGAAGCCTGCAGGAGGAGCAGTTGTGGGCTGGGAGATAGTGAATATCAGGAGTTTTTGGAACATGTTAAATTTGAGATGCCTATTTTTCATCCTTGTGGATGTTGAGAAGGCAGTGAATCATGATTGCTCTAACTAAGGTACAAATTCAAGTCTTTGCCTATAGAAATATGCTGTAGAAGTTCTAAATAATAATTAGTATAACCTTATTCCCATGCAATTAAGGAAAGAGATGGTTAAAAAAAAAAAGCAAAATAGATCTTTTCAACATTGCAAAAACTTGACTGGAGGCCAATGTTAATAACCTTCAATTTAACATTAGATTCCTCTATTATTAATGCAAATTTTATAAATCATCATAAAAACTCAACAGTCATTAGAAATCACCCTGGGCTGAGAGCTGGGAGAATAATTTTTTATTTCAATAGACTTTAAATAAATATTTAATGCTGATAATAGAGACATATAGAAAAGCAGAAGGAAATATGCATGACTCACAAAGCAGACATCAGGTCTTTTTAATCAAATTGAAACCTTTTATAATAAAAGTTCTTTGAATTTTCCTATGATTTTTGAAGTCAAAAGGTTTCCTAGAAATAATCTCATTAAGCTGTAGTGAGTCTAGCCAGAACACATAATGTTATTTCTAAATTATAGATCTGGAAGTGGAGGAAGAGAGGATTCACAATGGAGTCACTATGCTGCTGGCGGCTCAGAGGATAACCAAGGTTTAGAGCCTGCATTTTTTTTTCGTTTTAGATAAGTTATTTTCCAGCTGAATTAAATTTTTTTCCCTTTTCTTGTAATAAAAAAATCCTTGTTTGCTCCCTTTAATATCTCCTACCATTTTAGTACTGAATGGGCACATGCAAAAGAACTTTTCACATTAAAGGAAAGATTTGAACCCTGGACAATTATAATTTAGCTTTCAGTCTCTAGGTCTCAAGCTGTTCATAGACTCATACACTCTCCCCTCAAGATGTGCATGAAGGATGGTTCTTTCCTCTAATGGTCCAAATAGCTACAGTAAACTTATTCCTGGGGTCAAATTATAACAAGAACGTACCAGAATATCAAATGTGGCAAGAGAGGGGATTTATCTGTATCTAATTTAGAGAGAGTCATTCAACACATATTTGTTGTGCACCTGCTGAGAAGATACTTCTAAAGAATTAAGCAACTGGCTTTGATAGAGGTAAGCCCAGAGTGTTCTAAGAGTATAGCAGGAGATTTAGTTCCATGGTGGAGAATGTGGTTATTAGTAACCCAGGTGTTACACGTCCTTCTATTACCACCACCCCAGAGGCAAGGATTCTTTTCTGCCAGCCTCTAGTGGAGTAATCCAAGGGAAAGCCTCTTATTGGCTAAGCTTGTGTCATGTGCTCACTGCTTGGACCAACCAACTGTCACCAGGGGCCTGGGTTACTATGACTACTAGTTGGTTCTAGGTCATGTGGTTGGAGGGCAGCAAATCATGATTGGTCAATACTGCAGAGTGGGTAGTGCAGGGAGGGAGGGGTGACAACGACCTCACTACTATTTCCCAAAAGGAAAGGTCAGAGGCTGTTAACAAGGGAAGGGATAGTGCAAAGGCCATGGCAATAGATATTTGCTAACAAGCCATCATAGGCTGGCCACCTAAGAGTGGGAATCAGGTGTCAGGGAGAGTTTCCTGGAGAAGTTGTTGCCTGAACTGAGTAGTTTTTAAAATGTGAACCAAGTGCTGAAGACTGAGTAGGCTTCTCCAGGTGTTTATGTGTGTATTGCTACACACACAGACCCAGGAGATGTTAGTGCGGTCCAGACAGAGGGAGCAGCATGGATAAAGGTACTAAGGCAGAGCAAAAGAAAGCATCCTATTCAGGGAACTAAGGAGTTCAGTTTGGCTGGAGCAGGAATTAAGATGGGGCAGGCCAGAAATAGAGTTTTGTCTACCATGGGATGGGAAACCACCTACTGAATTTAAATAAGGTAATATTTATTGAGCACTTTTGAGTGCCAGTACTGTTCTATGCGTTTTGCATGTATTAGCTCATTTAATCTTTTCATCAACCCTATGAAGTATACAGGGGTGACTTCAAAATATTTAACAGCTGGCGTGACATGGTTATCATTGGTAACAAGTCTATCTAAATGGATGCCAGCTGAAAGCACCACTGCACAATTCTGTACGTCTTAATAACCATCAGCCCTGGATGTGCGCACTCTTATTATCCTTGTTTGAGAGGTGAGCAAGCTGAGGTACAGGGTGGTTAACCCGCACAAGAACACATGATGGATAGCTGAGGAACCAGGCTTCAAACTAGAGGAGTCTAGCTCTGGACCTACGTATCTGTAAGGAAGGAATATAAAATTCATTCTTTAGAAAAGGACCATGAGAAAGTGTCAGTCTCATGAAGATAGGGAAGGTGCTTGTGTTTGTTCCTCATAATTCCAGCACACTCTTCCTGGCACATAGTAGGTATTCAAAAATATTTATTGAATGCATGAATAAAAGGCACATTGTAGATTTGAGAGGGGCAAATAAAAAGGCTGAGGCATTAATGCAGATGAGAAAACAACCAAGACTTGAAGTACAGGACCTTTAAAGGGTTCTGAAAAGGGCACAAATTGCAGGAATTTTAAAGAAAAAGAATATGCAGAATTGAGTGGCTGTTTGGTTGTGGGAGGTAAGTCCCAGGTTTTCATTTGGAATAACTAGGGGTTTGTGTTCTCGTTCAGTGAGAGAGAAAATATAAAGGGATGAGCAGGTTGGTAATTGAGTATAGGAGAAGGGGGACGAGAGCAGATCATGAGCTCTACTTTGCATCTGTAGAGTTTAGAGAGTATGCCTGGGAGTCAATTACATATAGAGATCTGGAATTCAGTGCTGGCATGGGAGATCAGTGAGTAATTAGGATACAGTGAGGTTAAAGACATGGGGGTGGATGAAGTCATCCAGGCAGAGTATATGGAGCAAAGAGGCTGGAGGATGGACACCGGGGCCAAGTGAGAGACAGGAAGTCCTAAAGGGAGAATGAGAATGAGTGGACAGAGAAAGAGGAGAAGATACTGAGGAAAGTGTTGTCAGTAAAGTCAAAATTTGTAGGGGCACCTGTATGTGAGTTTTCTGATTTTTGCCAACAATGCTGAGTAGCCTGGCTTTTAGTGGAAAAGGTAGGTGGGCAGCAGGATTCCATGTTTCCACTGTGGAACTAAATCTCCTGGAATTTGGGTTTGACCAGGCAGATGTGGCAGACTATCAACAAGGGAGTTGAGTGTAGTGACAAGAGATGTTGCATGATGGACCTGAGGCTCTGGCAGGTAGGGCAGGAAGTGAGTATAGGAGGGGCTAAATTAGAGGAAGTTGGTCAAGGACAGATGGTCTCAATGAGTCCAGGAAAGGGTGTGGTGGGTGTAAAGGACTCAGGGAGCTGGAGGGATAGGGAGCTGTGGTCAATGAGGGGTACTAAATTCCGGATCCAGGTTGTATACCAAAATCCAAAGGCAGTGTCTTGGGTCACAGTCGGGAAGGGCTACAGATCCTCCCCACTTGCTCTGGTCTTCCTAGCCTTGACCTATGGACTCCAAGTTCCCACTTCATTTCCTGCCTTTGGCCATAGGCTGCAGAAGCAGAGTCTGCTCGTTAGAACTGTGATGGAAAGTTTCTGTGCAGAACTGGGACCCAGCTGTACAAAGAATGCTTGTTGGGAGGGGTCAGCATTTAAGAGAGAGCTAGAAGTGTTGTTACAATTGCTTAATCGTTGCCAGTATACAATTCCCACAGGGAAAATCAAGTCTAACCTGGTTCCTCAGAGCATTTGAAGACCACAGAAAAGATTGCAGTACCTTACTTTGTGCCACGCCTTAGGTCAGCACAGATGACAGATCCTGGCTATGTCCAGGTGCACAGTGAATTGCCTTCACTGCAGGCTGAGGACTGTTGGAACAATTGCACCTGTTAGGGTCTAGCCAGATAGGAGATTAAGATTAGGTCTCATTTCCTGAGCAGGGCAGTGTGAAGGGAAAGAAAGGAGAGTCTAACAAACTGGAGGCTTTTGGGTGGTGAGTGAATCATAAGGAAACCTGCCTTTTTCTGGTGATTCTTGTTACCCTTAAATGTAACAAGACTAGTATGTAAGCTCTTTCTTTTTCAGGAGCTAATAAGGTATTTAAAAGCCACCTCCCCAGAGCCTCCAAGGGCTGGTTTCACAGAAGTGACCCTGGACAGAAAGTCTAAAAAAATGGGCAAGATCTCTGGGAATAGGCTTTTGGAGACACTGGACTTTCTTTTCTTTCCTCACTTTCCTTCAGGATGGTTGTATTCCCACCCATACCCACCACTATGGGACAGTTCCCTCCCCTGTTTGAACTACATGGAACTGAAAGTCCTACTTGTATTCTGAAAGAACCGTCAAAGATACTCATTTATTTTGCCCTGCTTCTCTGCTTAGCTGTTAAATGACTAGCCTGGTTTTTCCTTTTATCTATTTGGGATTGAATCCTGGTTTCTTCTTTTACATAATGTGTAATCATCTCAGAACTACTGAACTTCTATGGATGTCCGTTTATTTTTAAAACGGTGATAATAGTGGAACTACCTCTTGGGTTATTGTGGAGATTTAACAAGATAGTCTATGTAAAGTAGTGCAATGCCTGACAAACAGCAAGTGCTCAGTAGAGTTAGCTCTAACTTTTATTTTGTTTCTCTGCACTTCACATTCTTACTTGTCCTTGTAAGTGCATAGCTGACCTGTGTTTATTGACCCCACTAACAATAGAGTGTTTACTTAACTGTACATCATATTCTATTTCCTGTAGGTGTCTACTGAAAGTGGAAACAGGAAAATCTTGCTTTCCATAGTCTGCCTGGAAAATGTAAGTTCACTTGATTGGACGTATTTAAGAGGGTGGGGTGGGGAAAGGAACATTTGGGCTATAAACCTCAGTTTCCACTTCCTATTTCTCAGCTTTCAACTGCGCAGGAAATCACTGATTACATTTCTGATACTGATGACCTTTTTGCTCCTGACTCATCTTAGATGATGCCATAAGGAAGCCATGGTTTTGGCAAAAGGACACACAATTTATTTTTTTGATTTCATGTGTATGAGTTGGAATTCTCTGAGGACTAACAAGGACAATTCCCGACTGCAAATTATTTAGTCTATATATGATTTGGGAACTGGGAATGTTTAGATCTTCATCTGTTTCATAAGCCAGACCATTCATGCTCACAGAACGTCTATGGTTTGGCTCAGATTATATACCAGTTTATACTACTCATTTGTAGAAGGTGTTAAACAACAAAGCAGTGAATCACATGGCTTGGTCAACTCTTCCTTAGGGTCATTCAATCATTCATCAAACATGTGCTACACACCTACTGTGTGCCACTCATTGGACTCAGTACTGAGGACACTGAAATGAATGTAATACCTTCTCTGTTCTCTGGGAGCTCAAGGTTAGCTAGTACTTTTTTGGGAGAAATATTTGTTGTGAGAGCAGAAAATGGCCATTCATCTGTGTATCCACCCAACTATCCATTGATTCAACAAATATTTATGAAGTTTTTATGTGAGCTAGACACCAAACATGATATCGGTGATTCAACACTGGAAAATACAGATTCTTCTTGTCCTCCTAGGACCTATCATAAGTTGTGGAAGAAATAAAAAATAAACACAAATTTATAGTACATTGTGATACATGTAAGATAAGGGAACCATTTATAGTACGTTGTGTGATATGTGCAATATGAGGGAAGGGGTTAAAGTATTGAAGGTTAAATGCTTAATTCAGAAGCAATTTCTTTTTTGTTTTTTTTTGGCCTGAGACTGGTAAGGTCTAAAACCCTGAGCACAGCACAGTTCCATTCAAAAAGGGTCATATAAGTGGACTGCACCTTTAGAGGTTTCTGTGATTATTTGGATTGAACAAAAGCAATTAGGAATGCAGATAAAAATATGAACATAGAAACAGTTGATGACTTAAGTGGAAAAAAACTCTGCATTAGGCATTGGACTTTGAGTAATTGTAGCCATAAAAAACTGAGTTCTTTACAATGAGCATATTAGCACTGACAGCAGGACACAGCCAAAAAAGACAACATGATCAAAGTAGACCCAGATAGGACAGAGCTCTCTAAGTGGTTCTGGCTAGGTGCTTCACCAATGTCCTAGAGAGGAGGGCATTTTTATGTATGATTAATTACACCTTACTGAACATATTTCTGCTTAAGATAACTGTAAGTAATGTATATGTATTCAATTTATTTCATTTTATGGGGATGTATTTCCTTAAACATTGTCTTATTTTCCTCATCAGATCTTGTGTTAAAATCCTTTTTTCTGCTATTGTTAGGAAGTACCTGAATAAAGTGGAACCACCCAACAATTCCCTAGTAACCTAAGCAGGTAGTTGGATAAGAAGCCCCTCACTCATTTTTGGTACAGGGCCCTGAAACACTGAAGGTATCTGAAAAGTCAGAAGTTCCCAGATCTACTTAGGCAATAGACACACATGACAAGCTTTACAAAATAGAGATAGCTAGGCCCATCCCTGGAGATTCTGATTTAGCAGGTCTGGGAAATATCTGGGAATGTATTTTTTTAAAAACTTCTCGGGTGATTCTGATGTACCTAGTCTGCCATGGATTGACATTTCAGAACCACTGTACTAGGATTAACTGCATGATGTCACATTTATTTCCACTTTTAGGTGAGTTACACATATTAAAACTTAAAAAGAGACATATTAATGGCATTTTCAATTTCTTTTTCCCTTTATTTGTTCCATCCTCTCTTCTTCCATCTCTTCCACATTCTTCAGAGAATCTTAAATTTGTAGATGCATTGTGATCACCTTGTCTAAACCCTGTCTTGAGATGAGAGGTTACATAACTAAGCCATTCAGAGAAATCATTTGCTTACTCAGCTCAATAGGTTCTTCTGGAAGAGGTTCAGTGTCAAGTGACACAAGTAGGACTACTTTAAAACGAACACAGCATGGCGTCAAAAGATGTAGGACAGAGCAGTTACGATCTGCTGAGATCAACACATTGCCGGGCTGTCTCTTCCAGCTCCTGTCTTCTTGCTTCTGCTGTCTTCTTTCGGTATGTTCTGCCTCATTCCATGACTCAGCTTCTGTGACCTGGAAACCTCATTGCCGCCCCTTGGTTTGGCATTTTGGTGATGACTTTCCTTCTGGGCTGGGGGCTCGTCCGGGACATACTCTGCCAACTTGGATTTAGCCTCCCAGCCCCCTTGGCCCTCTCCTCCCGACCTTGTGCCTTGGCTCTCTCCCTAAACAAATGGCCTTTTGCACTCACAGCATCCACCATACTCTTGTCTGGTATTTAATCAGCTTGCTGGTCAAATAACATTTTCCTTTTGCTCAGCTGAAATCTCTTCTGCCATGAAGTAAATCATTATCTCCTTGTCAGCTTCTCTGAAGACCAATATCCTCATAGGGCCAATTTTCTATTCCTTTAGTCTTTTCTCTCACTCATCTCTAAACTCACTCTCTTTTCTTAAGTGAAGTATTAGGGGTAAGGCTTTTGAACAGTGCCTGACATAGAGTAAATATTACATAGGTGTTAATATTATTATTTTCTTAACATTCTTTTTTTTAATTTTTTATGTTTTTTTAAATTCAGTTTTATTGAGATATATTCACATACCATACAATCATCCATGGTGTATAATCAGCTGTTCACAGTACCATCATATAGTTGTGCATTCATCACCCCAATCTATTTTTGAACATTTTCTTTACATCAGAAAGAATCAGAATAAGAATAAAAAATAAAAAGAAAAAGAGCACCCAAATCATCCCCCCCATCCCACCCTATTATTCATTTAGTTTTTATCCCCATTTATCTACTCATCCATACATACATTGGATAAAGGAAGTGCGATCCACAAGGTTTTCACAATCACACCGTCACCCCTTGTAATCTACATTGTTATACAATCGTCTTCAAGAGTCAAGGCTATTTCAGGTATTTACCTCTAGCTATTTCAATATATTAAACCTAAAAAGTGTTATCTATATAGTGCGTTTGAATATCCACCAGAGTGACCTCTCGACTCCCTTTGAAATCTCTCAGCCACTGAAGCTTTATTTCGTTTCATTTCACATCCCCCCTTTGGTGAAGAAGATGTTCTCAATCCCATGATGCTGGGTCTAGATTCATCCCCGGGAGTCATATCCTGCATTGCCAGGGAGATTTATACCCCTAGGAGTCTGGTCCCACATAGGGGGGAGGGCAGTGAGATCAACTGCTGAGGTGGCTCAGTTAGAGAGAGAGAGGGCCACATCTGAGCAACAAAGAGGCAAGCTTCATAGGGGCAAGCCCCAAGACAGAGGGCTCAGCATTAACATTCTTTTAATAGTGCTGTGAACAGAGATAGATGTATTTCTCTAATAAGAGCAGGGTAATTCAGAGTATAGGGGGAAGATTACTGTCATGTTATTTTTACTATACCACAGTGACACCCTGACTTCCCTTCCTCTCTCATCTTTCCTCAACCTTACATACCTCTGCTAAAGTGCTGACTTTGTTTTGAATGACAGTGATATCCATGTTCTTTTGCTCCTTGATTTGTCACTGGTGAGTACTTATTCCTCTTGATGAATTATGCATGTTTTGGCAGTAATTTAATTGTGATAAAAGGGATAAATATGTATTTTTCCCTTTCCCTTTTCTCTAGAAATTCCTTATTATTCAATAAGTTGTTTAAGATAGAAAGTTATGGTCAGACAAATTTTATCTACATTTACATAGCTGGGAAACATTTGTTTGAACAACAGCAGGCATTTTTAGTTTCCTTCTCCCTACGTCTTTTTTTAATTGAGAGTAAAATCTTGGCCTCTGAGTCTCATGACATAAATAAACTGATCAGTGAGCTGGCCTTGAAATAAATTTTAGGGTGTGATATGCAGCATCCTGTGTTGGCAAGAGTCCTCTTACTACAAGACCTGGGTTTGGAATGAAGACAGAGAACCTGTTCTAACTTTGGTAAGAGTCAAGACAGGGACCAGAGGTTGGTAAGTTAATTGAAAAATCTCCTAAAACTGGGAATTAAAAGAAGAAGAAACAAAAGCTTATATACATACTGTATCCTTTTAGTTTAATTTACAATGTGTGGATTATTTTTTACTCTAAGGTCCAACTTTTCCTTGCTATGAGTTCATTGTTTACAGTTCTGTGTCCTCATTCTTATATAAACCACTCTCGTCATGCATCATTTACAACATCCAGCTTTCATTTCTTCGAAGTGGAACAAGATGTTAAAAAAAAAAAAATGAAATGAACTGTAGTCTCTGTCTAGACTAGAGTTTTGATTTATTTTTCTTCTAATTTTTTATTGTCTCACCCATTGCTCTATAGGAACAGCAATTTTAAAGTAACTCATTTTTGAGTTTTATGAGTCACTCAACTTGTTTTACAGAAACAGCTTTTTCTTTTTATATTTACAAATATGTAATTAAATCACGTACTTTTAACAAATACAATGGGCCTAAACAAGTCTGGGAATGATGACAAGTGACTATAGCATGCAACTCAGCTGGTGGGCAGAGAAGTGCAGGGATTGCTGGAGAGCAACCTACTCTTTGGTCATTGGTCAATGGGTTTTAAAGTGGGATTAGAGAGCACTGGGTTGACCATGTGTCCTGCTTTGTACCTATTGTCTTGAGCTAATTATTAAGAGCACCCTTTTTCACTCTCTAGAGGGTTCTGAGTAATAAACTATGTGGTCACCTCTAGTACTGGTTTACCCAGTTAATCTGGTTAGGTGGATGTAGAAGTTAAGAGAAGTTCTGCCATATTTTGTTAAAGTTTCATCACAGTTGACTTGACAGTGGCTATAAATCCTTGGCAATTGGTTGTTAGAATTGGAATTGTCTAGCAACCATAGTTCTTCATTAAGACTGGGCGTGGGGCCAGAGCCAATGAGCAGCCCAGGTGACCCCTGAGGGGCTGTGATTGAGGGCTTCCCAGATAATGCTAATGCAACGGGGCTTCCTGGGATGCCAGGAAAAGCTCAGGCAAAAGGGTATTGGACATGAGAAATGATCTTGAATAGAGCACCAAGGCTGACTCCTATTTAGAGGGGAATTACAAATTCATCTTCCTGTGATGTGTGTGTGTGTGTATGTGTGTGCATGTGTGGGTGTGCCTTTTAGGCATTGGTAAATGTGGTTAATTGAAAATTACATTAAAAGTGAAAACCTCTCTCTTTGGCAATGTTTCCAGGGCTGGGTCTCCCCAACAACTTTGTCCATTTTCTCCATCTCTGCAGTTGTGTTCTTGCATTCTTCCTCCCTTAGTCCCTCCTTCTCTTGATTCGTCCTTAACACTGTCTCTTCCTGACCTGGTTCACAATACCTGAGAGAATTCTAATCCCCAGAATGCTCTATTCTGTGAAGAACAAGCCCTGGTGTACCCAGCCATGATGATTCCAGAGGACATCATCATTACAGTAGTCATTGTTATAGTACTCAGTGGCTACCACCCACACCTCTTCATTCTCCCCTCCTTTCACACACACTCACCTTTTGGCTGTGTGATCTATATGCTGGTTTCTGTACCTGGAGGACAACTCCAAAGCCACAGTCCCCAGTGTGGATTAGGCCTGGAGTTGGCTCTTGCCCTTGGCATCTGGAAGATCTGAACCTCAGCTATGTAATCTTTTGTGTAGTCAGTAATGGAGTGCCGAGCTTGGGGTGGGGGCAGGAGGGTCAACATAGAAACATTCATCTGGCTTGAAGACTACAAGTGTGGACCCAGGATTTGTATCCTATTCCTTTGACTCCATGTCTCCTGCTTTCCACCAGACCTTGATGACCCTCTTCTGTAAAGGGTTGTTCAGAAAGTGTTGTTATTGTATACATTGAAAGTAAAAGTATTAGTGCTGAATTTTTAAAGCTTTTTAAAATATCATAAAAACTGTTTTTTAAATGAGGAAGCTCAAAATATAAAATGGATGACTACAAAGTTGTTTAAAGGAGGTGTACATTACCTGATATCATCTCCATTATTCCCTACCTCCTATTCCTATAACCCCACAAAGCCTGCAGAGGAGCACAGTTCAACAGCGCTGGGTTAGTGTAATCACACATATGCCTCCATTTAATTCAAAAGGCCCCAAAAAGGTGTGCAGCGAGAGTTCCCCTCCCTGGAAGCAATGGGACTATACTTCCATGTTTACCTTTTGGTGTGTACCTATGTATATCTAAGCAAGTGTTTATTTTTTACTCTTATGGGTGAACAAATTGATATAATTTGCATTTATGATTTTTTTTTTCATGTTCCCAACCATCCTCTGGAATCCCTAAACCAAAACAAAATTTTTTTTTTTTTTTAAGATATTTTGTAAGGTATTTCCATGGCTTTGGAATGCACCAGCCTCCCACTTTTACATGCCTGAGACACACATCAGATCATCTAGAAAGGGCAGGGGAAGTCATGATATGAAGGGGAACCTAAACAAAGTCTTTTGGCATCACCAGGGGAAAATGTAACATCATGACCAACAGTTCCACCGTCTCTACCAGTAGCAACTCCTTGTATCAAGGGAAGAGGGGAAGATTCAAAGGAGCTCCCCAGGAATGTCTCCATAAGTGGGGCTGGGAAGTTTCCTGGGACTGAGAAGTTTCCTGGGATGTCGGACGTTCAGCACTAAAGCTGTGACAGTCCCACACAAAGTGGAATGGTCAATCACAGACCCGTGAGGTCATGAGAATTGGTCCTTGGGGACCACTAGCCAATGACCCACGAAGCTACCATGCCTATGGTATGTACCATGTTGGTTCCTGGATCCTTGTGGCCAGGTGGATTCAGGTGGTTTAGGGAGTCTGGTTAACACTGTTCTTTTATTCCTGGTCCTGAACCTTATCTGAAAATCAATACCAAAAGAGGCCACTCTGGAGAGATGAAACAGCAATAATCTCCTTTTTGTTTTTAAAGTTTTGTTGAGAGTTCAGATTCTTTGTCTTTCTCTCCTGTTTTTAAGCTAATTTCAAGATTACTTAGGTTATTTGCTATGGAGTTCCTTTATCCTTTATCACTTTTCTTATTGGGCAAAAGCAAATCGAGAGTTGACTAAAACAAACAACAAACCCTCTCAGTTGCAAAGTGCAGTAAGTTATATGATGTGGCAGTGAGATTAAATGGAAAAAACAAAGGCCTTGGAGTGGCTCATTAACTATAAATCTTAGGAAATTTCCCTTAAACTCTTAGAGCATGAACTTCTTCATTGGTTTGGTGGAGCTAATGACATCTGCCTAACAAGGTTAGCATGATATGTCAAAGTGCTTGGCAAATTTCCTTTGCTTGATAAATGTTAGTTTCCTTTACTCCCAGGTATGGTCAGGACTTTGCTTAATCAATTACTCTCCTATGTAGAAAGTTGCCAATATCCCAGAGAATAAAGTATGTTTATCCTTAAAAAAGACGCCAAACTGGTATGCAGGCATGAGGTGATCTGGGTGATGGAAATGCTTTATATTTTCATCTGGGTATTGGTAACACAGATGTTTACAAATGTAAATATTCATCAAGCTGTACATTTAATATTTATGTATTTTACTGTTTGTAAACTGTTCTTCAATTTTAAAAAGTACTCCAAATATGAAAATCACTTTTATTTATTTATATGATTCTTTTGAGACTGGAAAGCAGTGATGCTCATGGAAATGTATTGCTACTTTTCTTTTATTAGGGCAGAAATAACATTTATTAGAGTGTTTTGGTAATTAAAATGCTGGCTAAGCCTGATATTACTATTCATACTACATGGATTTCTTCTTCCTCATGATTTCATATATATACGTATACATACATACACACGTACACAAATATAAGCATTTACAGGGTGGCGGACTCTGCCGAGTGTGTGCAGTGGGGGAGAAATGGTGCTCACTCGAGGTTGAAATCAATTTAATTTTGTATTCCCCATAGAGTATATTGTGAAATTGTGCCTTTTTTCCTCTTGTTATTTGGCTTCCAGGGATCTTCAGTTAATCAAGCTTTTTTTGGTAGTTTAGTTATTATTCAATATTTGAATTTGAGAAAAGGAGTCAAAATCTGTGCTCTATGAAGCATTGACCTTATAAATGATTTTGGAAAATGGTTTTGGGACAAGCCTTTGGACATTGGGCCTGCACAGAACTCACCCACAGACCCCTGGTGACATCACTTAGCACAAATGGCTTGAAAACAGAAAAAACACTGGCATTTTGAAACCAATTTTTACTTAGCACTATTTGTTATAATCTGTCTCTCTTTTGAGCATCCTGTGTTTAAGTAAATAATGTTATCATCTATTTCCAGAAATGGTTTGGATAATTTCTTCTTGGAAACCCTTCCCACGCATTTATACTTTAGTATCTCTCCCTTATTTCCCACTCAGGCAGGCTGACCACAGGGACACTCTTGGGCTTTGGAATGCACCAGCCTCCCACTTTCACATGCCTGAGACACACATCAGATCATCTAGAAAGGGCAGGGGAAGTCATGATACGAAGGGGAACCTAAACAAAGCCTTTTGGCATCACCGGGGGAAAATATAACATCATCACCAACAGTTCTACCACTGCCTCTACCAGTAGCAACTCCTTGTATCAAGGGAAGAGGGGAAGATTCAAAGGAGCTACCCAGGAATGTCTCCATGAGACAGTGGCCAATTCCCTGGTTGACGGTGGGTGATTTCAGAGTGGTAGCTGGGCAGCAAGCCTAGAGGGCACCCATTCTATACTGGGACAAGAGAGTGGAAGCTCTGGGGAGGCTATGCTTCCAAGAAAATATGAAACTGAGAGATGTATTTCAACCTATTAAGAGGATATTGTTCCTATTTTAGAGACTTTTCAGATGTATTAATGATCACTAAAAAATTAGGCAAGGGGAAAATAAGTTGACTAATTCTAAGAAAAAAAGTTTATAAGAAAGGAAATACAAAGAAGTACATGGTGGGGTTGTGAATAAATATTATATAATCAAAATAATTTAATATGGAATATTGATTTAAGCCAAAAGTTTATATTGGGAGAATGAGAGGAGAAGCCAGAGTTGTGTGTTTGTGTATGGTTGTGTGTTGAATCATAAGAAAGCTAATTCTTCACCTTTAATAGCATGGAGTCAATAGATAATATCTAAATTGAAAAAAAAATATCAAGAACTGGCAGTATAAACATATTATTGAGAAATGGGTATAAGAAGGAACAATAAGAATTGAAAGTAATTGCCCTCAGGAAATAGGGAACGGCAATGTAATTTTGATAACTGAAATTAAGTTAAAAATTAACCTGAATTTCTCTTAAGTCATTTAGCTAATTCAACCATTAAAATTAAAGCCTTTACTGAAGAAAACAGATTGAACAGAGAAGTAGTCTGACAGACAATAGGTAAGAATTTTTATTGAGATGAAAAACAAAGCCCGTAGTTTTTATATCACTAATTGAAAGTTAGTGCATCAGCATTTCGAAAGTGACTCTGGTAAGAGCAGGAAGGACTAGAAGTGACTTTTACAATATGTCACGTTTCTTCTGGAGACTTCAAAATTTGAATCTGTAAAAAGGTATTTCACCAGATCTCAAGAGCTGGAGTTTATAATCAGGGTGCAAAATAGTGGCCAAAACAATTACTCTTTGGCTTTGAGCCCACCAGCTGCTTCCGTTGAACTATAGTCACTCTAACTGTGCCTTCCCCTCTCCAGTCCACCCATTACAGAGATCGCTGGATTGGATTTTTTTTAAAGTACATTTATCAAAAAACAAACAAAAAAACATTTCAAACAAAACAGAACAAAGGAATAAGAAAAACAAATATCCTAAAATAACTACATTGCTTCCAATATGCCCCTGTCATACCACAAGAAAATTAACAAACCATAGTCATTCCTGAGCATTCCTGTATCATTAAGATTACCTTCAATATCTTATCTGTCCTTACTAGATTATCATTCCCCCTTCACTAGTTGCTATCTCTAGGTCCCTTACATTTTACAACATAAGACACTTGATTTATGTTTTTTATAGAGTTCACATTAGTGGTGTCATACAATATCTCTCCTTTTGTATCTGACTTATTTCACTCAACATTTAATTTAATTACTCCCACACATCTTCCTGAATTCCAGATTGTTGTAGTGACCACCATCCTTGGCCATACCGGGCAATGCAGAGTCACTCTCGCTCCTTTCAGTGATCTCTCCTATCACAGGGCTAGAAGCCTAGGAACTACATTTCCAGGATCCCTTGCCAATAGTGTTCCCAGTTAGATTCTATTAATGAGAGGCACTGGTGGGAGCTATGGAGGCAGAAGAGAGGCAGAAGTGTTACATATTGTTCCCCCAGCAGTGGGGGATATATATATATATAGGCTTTCCCAGATGTGAGGTTTTGCAGCAACCACTGGGTAATCCCCTGGGAAGCATCTGTTGCTGGTGCTGTGGGCAGCTGTAATCATTGGTAATAGTTACTTAGGATTCCCAGTAACTTAGACTTAGAATCAAGCAACCTCTTGATTCCCAGAAAGCATTGGCAAACCTGAGAGCTAATGATGATTTTACCTAAACCTTGGACTCAGAAAAACCTAGATTTGAATCCTAACTCTCCCTCTTATTAACTATGTAATCCTGGGCTAGTTTTAAATTCTTGACTTAAGCTGTTTTTCAACTGTACAATAAGGCTACTTTCCTTATAGGTTTTGGGGAATAAGCATGATAGTACATGCAAAATGCCTTGTAGAAGACCTGGCCTCACAGTAGATACTCAACTGTTATCATTTTTATTCTCTGTTTGCGACCTGCCATGTTGTTATTTGTTACAGCTGTTGTGCAATCACTAAGCAAGAGACCCATGTGCAAGGTGCTAGATTGAGCAGCTGGAAGCTTGCCAACCCCTCCTTCCATAGGGCTTCTATTTTTATTGCTTTGGAATACCCATATCTTCTCCAATCCCTGCTCCAGAGCAGAAGCCTGAGACTACCAGAGACCCTGACCTGTCTGGATGTGTCAACCTGGACTGATCCAATCTGCTGTGGCTTTGGCACATGTGTTCTTTTCGTTTCCTAGTTTGCTTCATTCAATGACCCGGGGAGTTCAGTGGGCCCCCATCATTTTCTCTAAGTGTTGAGATGACATTTGATTCATATTCCTGGCTCTGCTTCTTTTTTGGAGCTAATCACTCCCTTCTACTTTCAGCTGTCCCGAGGTCTTCAGGTTCATTCTTGTATTTTTTGGGGCCATTACAACAAACCTCACTGCATGGCTGAACCCTTTCTAGGCAAGGATGTAGAATTCCTGGTTGGAGTATTTCTTTCTCATCCCCTCTTTTATATGTGAAACACCAGATGTTCCAGCTGATGAGCCCTATAAGTGATTTTTCCCCCTCATTGATTTAAAAAATTGTACCCTTTCATCATATGGCACATGATCAAGCACTTTAAAATATATAATTAATTAAAGTGTTTACTGCAACTAACAGACAGGCAAAATAAGTGCAAACGAAGTAGGCAATCTATAGAAATAGCCTGGGGATGGCCACCTCTGTTTGGGCTGACTTGCAGAATGTCCTGAAGTGTAAGAAACAGTGGTCCTTGCAAATCAAGGAGGTAGCCAGTCCAGAGATGGAGGTCTCCACATTTATTGAGCAGTCTTGATATCCCTCATGCTTGAATTGTGGATTCTAGGCAGAATCTTTGGCTTCTTTCTATTGTCAAGGAAGTTGAGAGAGCAGTGAGGGAGGGACAAAAAATGAAAGTGGACTTACAGGGTTGAAAATTGTCATGTCATTGCTCTATTCCATATCTTCCACTCTTTCTGGTTTCTTCTCTCACTTGCCTACATTTCCCATATGGGACAGGGCCTAGAGGAGGCAGAATGCTATTGGAGGAAAGGACACAACCCTAGTCTCTTTTCTCTCCTTTGCCAGAGACCTTAATACATGTGCTGCTTTAATGAACAGAGTCTGCTTTCTCTCCTACTATCTATAACTAAAAATAAAACAAGACAGCTTTATTAAGGGTTACTTTTTTCTCTTGAATGAAAAATATAAATATCCCCTATTTTAATAGCTAGGATCTGGTCATTAAACTTAAATTAAAACTAAAAATAATCAAATGTGTTCATCTTTCCCCTATTGGGATAAGAGTCCTGGTAAGGAAGGAAGGGGAGAGTTAAATGTAGGGGCTCATATCAGTGGTCATTGGGTGGGTCAAGTTAGTCTGCTTTGGCAGTTCACTTTAGTTGTTAATTTTGGATGTGGTTAACAGCTCTAAGTAATTGACCACTGTCCACAGATCTTCTGTGACTTTAAAAAGCTTCCAATAGTCCTGGTGGGGGGGGGGCATGGGGGTGAGATATCAGAACAACAGGCTGGGATGGGCAAGATGACAATTTTTGTCAGGGTTGGGGGTTGTGGGAAGTAGGCAGACTACAGTCTGTTGGCCAAATTTGGCTCTTAGTCTGTTTCTGTAGATAAAGTTTTGGTGGAACACAGCCATGCCCATTCATTTACATATCATCCATGGCTGCTTTTGTGTGATAACAGCAAAGTTGAGTAGTCGTGACAGACACCAAATGGCCCACAAAGTCAAACTTCTTTATGACCTGGTCCTTTACAGGAAAAGTTCTTCAACCTCTGGTCCAGGATGAAGTGTTGTTATTGTATTACCTGGTGGATGACTGGCAGACCAGGAGTGGGGGTGGAGAGGAGAGTGGGGTGTGGGGATGGAGGTTGGGAGGGAGGCATAGGGGTGAGGGGTGGGGTGGAATTAAACAAACAGCTAAATTAGATCCTGGAAATGCTTCACAATATTATGTAGTAACTAAAAAGTATGAATTGCTTGAGAATGTCGTGTCTTTGGTTTCACTTAGATACAATCATTCAGTCATTCAGCCCTTCAGGGTGGTTTAGGCAAGCATCTGCATTCCCATCACCCAACATGGTGATGCTTGATGCCCAGTGGGCTCTCAGTATCAATTGAAATGAATGAATTGCCTTTGCTAGCATCTAGATGTCAAGCAAATGAATCTGAAAACTGAACCCCTTTTTTCCTTCTGGGATGAAACAAATATTTTAGGAAGGCTGATGGCTGAAGAACTTTTATGGTTTGTGAGAAAGATGGATACTAGGATAAAGGATTACGTATGTTATAATTATGCAAATTTACATGATAAAATAAAAATATCGTTTTTTAAAAAGCATCTCCATGCCTATGTCTCCCCAGTTCTTCCTCTAAGAGAAATATTTATAGAGTAGTGGTTACTATCAGTAAAGGCACTGGGATCACACAGACCTGGATTTGAATTTTGACTCTGCCTTTGCTAGCTGTGTGACCTTGGTCAAATTACTTAATCTCTCTGTGTCTCCATCTCCCCACTTTTGAAATGGAGTTTATAATAGTACTTATATCATAGCTATTGTGGGGTAGTTATGAGGATTAATTGAGACGGATCAGGCAAAGACTTACCACTGTGATGGTGTCATGTTAGTTATTGTATTTATATTCCCTCAGATAATCCAACTAGCTCTATCAGAATCTTAATTTCCTGTACCTGCTTCTCAAAATTCTCCCTTTCTTTACTTGAGATATCAAAGACAAGGGGCTGTTTGGCTGGGTTGTATGAAAACCCTCCTTTGGTTAGGGGTGATGTGATCTCTCTGAAAGCAGGATCCCCAGTGGCAGAGAGCACCCTGCAATTATTTGAGCTAGTTACTCAAATCCTGGCAGCATGGTCTTTCTGGAAGAGAATAGTGTGAGTCCACGAAGGGAAAGGAACCTTCTCACTATCACTGAACTGTGACCCATGGCTTGCCAATCCTAAGAAGGGGCTTCTATCCTTGTTCAATTCAAGTTTTTACCTGCTTTATTGTTGTTCTGCCTTTAGTTCTCTCATCTGGAAAAATCTCTGACAAGAGGAGTTATTAAGCTGCTCCCTTAGTCAGCACAAAGATAAATCCTTCTGACGTGGACTATTTTGAATGTAATTGTGTGTGAGGCTGTGTCCACTGGTATTTTTGCATCTGTGCTTCAATCATTTTTAATCTTCCTTGGGTTATGTTTTATCATCCCTTTTTACTAAAAGGACAGATGTTAGAATTCAGAAGAGCTCAGCCAGGTGTTGATGAGTCTGAATCATTGCTTTTGGAGGAGAAAACTCCCCTGGCAGGCTCGTGGTTGATAGTGGACTTATCATCCATCTTTCCTTCTGTCCATCCATCTACTGTGATATGGGAAATAATATTAGATTTTAATTTTGGTTCTACCTAAAATTCCTGTTTGTTCTTCACATCTCTTTCAACCTTACTTTTTGTTTTTGTTAAATGGGAATAACAAATGCTCTTCTAGTCATTGCTTTTCTCTCTGGACTCACTTCTTATCTTCCCACCCCCTTCACGCAATATATGCACATTTGGATTAAACGGCAGTACTTTGCAGTCTTGTGATCATTGTAGGATTACTGTGAAGTTTATATCAGACTGCATATGTGAAAACACTTATTACCTTGCTTAGCATAGCATACGTATTTCTTGGATCTTCATATCTGAATTCCAAGGCCTGCTATGTGTCACAGACACTGAATTGTGCTTAGAAGATTTGGGTTTGAGTCCCAGCTCTGTCACTCTATAGCTGTTGTGCTTTGGTGTATCATTCAATTCCTCAAACTTCAGTCTTTCATCAATTACATGTTGAAAAATTGCTCTAGGTTATTAGAGAGATCAAATAAAAATGTATGCAAAAGTACTTTCTAAACTGTACAGGATGATACAAATGCCTGCCGCTGATCCTCCTTTTCCTCTTCCTCCTCATATCCAGGGAAATTGGGGAGAGAGAACAGAAGGTGGCATGAGTCATCTGTAAGAGACAGTTGCTTTCTCCAGAGTTTGCTTTCCTTATGCATAGAGTTGACACCTCCAGTGTCAGGAACACTAAAGAAGACAAGTGGATCATCATCTCAGTCATCAGACTTATTTGGCCTGAACTTTAAGCCTATGAATTTGAGACCTGAGGTCTGCACAAAACAACATGTTCTGTGATGCAGTCTTGGGGAGGCAGACATATTAGTGTTGATTAGGTTGGAATCATTTGATTGAGTGTTTCCATGGAGATGTGACTCAATCATCTGTGAATGAAACATTTGATTGGATAATTTCCATGGAGATGTTACCCCACCCATTCAGGGTGGGTGTTAATTGGATCACTGGAGTCATATAAAGGAATTCACAGGCAGAAGGACCTCAGAACAGCTAAGAGTGACATTTTGGAGAGCAACAGAGACATTTTGAAGGTGGCCGTTGAAAGCAGACTTTTGCTCTGGAGAAGCTAAGAGAGGACAAACACCCCAAGAGCAACATTTTGAAGAACTCACAGGAACTGAGAGAGAAGCTAGAACACAACCTGGAATCAGCAAATGCCAGTCACGTGCCTTCCCAGTTTAGAGAGGTTTTCCTGGATGATGAAGGTACCTGATTATTGATGCCTTACCTTGAACACTTTATGGCCTTAAGACTGTAACTGTGTATGCAAATAAACCCCCTTTATAAAAGCCAATCATTTCTAGTATTTTGCTTACAGCAGCATTAGCAAACCAGAACAAAAAATATCTGGGATTTGTGTGGGGCCAGATGAACAATTGAGCATTACAGATTAATGCAAGAAATTGGATAAAAAGAAAGTTATTCTGGATATTAGTTTCAAAGAAGGGAGCAGGGAAAAGCATCTACTATGTTTTGGGCACTGTGCTAGGTACTTTACAAACAATTTTACTTAGTCCCTACAGAAATTTTATGAGGCAATTTGTAGATGAATGAACATTGATCCACAGAAGCCTAAAGCCATGAGCTTAAACACAGTGCATGTTCTTTCCTTAGTTTCACATATAGAAAGTCAAGCTAAAGTAGTCAGCTGTAGATAGGACTTCTAGTCCCTCTAAATCCATAGGACTTCTCTATTATTGATGCTTCAGTTGTGGTAAGAATTTTGCTATCTTTATCCAAAAGCACTGTGGCAGCTAATGGTTCTGCTCACCGATACTCTAGTCTCCTGCTGGGTAGGTTGGCACTGCCCCACCCCTTGAAGTTAGCCATGGCCATGTGACTTAATTTGGTCAATGGAGTATGAGTGAAAGTGACTTGTGTCACTTTTGGGTAGAAGACAGTAAAAACCAATTAGAAATTCACCATGTTTACTTCCACTTGGCACAGAAACTGGTAACCTCCAGTTAGTAAAGCCTCTAAGACTAGAGAGGAGACCTGGAACATAAACTCACTCATTTAGCATAAGTAAGAAATAAAACGTGGTTGTTAAAAGCCCTCAGGATTTTGGAATTGTTTGTTACCACAGCATAAGCTAACCTGTCCTGACTGATACAAGTGACAAATGATGATTTCCTACTAATCATCATTTCAAAAAGTGTGTTCTCATGTTGGAAGAAAAAGAATGGAGAAATAGGTTTATTGGAGCAAGAAGAAATGTGAAAACTCAACAAATCATCTTTGTTTGTTTTAAAAACCAGTCAAAAATACACTAGTCTATAATGTAGTTCTAAACTGTATATGGCTCTTAGGTGGTGGATTGGTTCAGAAGAGAAGGAAATCAGTGAATATGGCATAATCCCTGCCACATATAATATATATTAAACAATTGACTTATAAATGTCTTTTGCCTCTACCAGGAGGTTTCCTAATATTCTGCTTTATCAGGAATGAATCCAAAACTCTGGGCAGATGGCCTGAACAGACCTGGTCACAGGGCAACTGCAGTGTTTTCAACCTTTGTGGAGTTCCCATCCCCACACCAAAATGAACCTGATGGGAAAGACCTCTGAAGGAGCTTGTGATTGTGAAGTGGGGCTCCTCACAGCAATAACTTACACTGTGGACACTTTCCGATTTGCAGAGGGCTCACAACATCACTTTTGAACCTCACAACAACCCTGAGAGTTAAGGACAAGTACCATTTTAATAGTTGAAGAAACTGGAGCTCAGAGATCTTAAATGCCATAACCTAGGTCACACAGCTAATGCACGTCAGAACTGAGAATTATGTCCATGTGTTCTGGGTACCTGGAATTGTCTTTCCATTAGGAAAGTCTACAGCAACAGAGCCTGGGCTTTGACTGAATGAGTGTATACTCGGTTTTAGAGAAGACTTGCAGAATGGGATGAGGAGAGAAAGGTCATTCCAGTTGAGTGGAGCAACATGAGCAAAGGAAGAGTAAAGGGGGCTCCTTATTTTTAGCTACTGTCTTCTCTTTGGTCTGTACAAATGGGCTCATGTTGATGCTGGGTTGACAGTGACTCTTTAGATAATCTGGGAAATAATGAGGCATCTCAGATGTGTCATCAGTTTATTTACTGGCTCATTGGGAAAGACATAATGGTTATTCATCTGCTCCTTTGTATTTGCAAAATGGTTTGCCATAATTTTGATTTGAGTGCTTTCTAGCAAGCTGGCTGAGGGTGGTCACCACAAGTTGCCCAATGCACCAAGGAAATATTTAAAAATATAAAGGCATTAAATAAATTAGCCCAGAGCAGCTATGAGCAAGAGCTGGAATTAGGAATGGGACACTTCAGAGACTTCCTCTGTTTTGCCTCTGGGGCTGGCTTTTTCCATAAACAGGCTTCTGGGAAACAGAGCGATGATGGAATTCCATGAAGAGCACAAGATTTTCTATAACCATTTATTGAAAATGCAAGTCATCAAGTTAGAAGAAAGGAATACCAGGGAAGCAGGGAGGCCCACACTCTATGCCAGGGTTTCAGAGCAAGGGTCCTGGACTAGGTTCTGTGTAACACATTTGTACTGACGACCATGAAAGGATTCAGCTTCTTGAATGAGACAGCTGCTTGTACAGAGGCGTTTTTTATGAGCTGACAAGTTAGCCAGGAACAAAGCATGTTTGTAGGAAGTAAGTCATTGCCAGTTTTAATCTGAGCTTTTCATTCAGCTGTAGCCGGAGACTATTGAGTTTTGAATGTTCCGCGTGAAGTTCCTCGTTTTGAATTTTGGTCGGAATGAGGCCTGGGATTTGGTTTGGCTCAGGTGCTCCATTTTCAAAATGTCACTGAAATCATTGAAAACAAAGGCGATGCTGGTTGTTTACATTTCCTGCTGATTGTAACTTTTCCAGGTTGACGGGGTCTGGACAAACAAAGCTGCCTCCGTGAAGGATGTTTATGTTTCTAGCTCCAAGACTGAGCTTAAAGAGGGCAGATAAACAGTTGACATGTTATGATGTGATAATAATTTAAAGTACACACCTGCTATCTAAGTGGAGAATTAAATTGAGTCTCAGGGGGAACTATTAGGGTCGTAAGAAGTTAGAGGAAATTGCTTTGCGTTTACACTCAAAATTGCATCTTTGATCTGGCTTCTTTGGGAGAGATTGGTTTCTTTTAGGAAGAATTTCCAGATCACTTAAGAAAAATTCCTTTAAAAACATTTTTTAAGCCTTCTGTTGAAAATCATTTTCACTTTTATTATAACTTTCCTGCCTTATCTAAAAGAGCATAGACCCAAAGTGCCCTGTTCTTGATGCTTCAGGGTGATCATTGCCATCGTCAGCTGTGGAGGCAGCCATACTTAACCTGCTCTTTGACGGTTGGGGGCCAGGGCATTTGTATGTTTATTCTAGACCATGAATGGATTCTTTCATTGGAACCTTACAAATAATGATAGTATCTGAGAAGACCCACATCCTGAGATGAGTAAATGATAACTAGGTTTACCAAGGTAACTCAGTTAACATTTGAACTAGTCATAGGTCAACCAGATTGGTTTGACCAGTAATACCTTCTTTTGAGAAAATTAGCAAGTCCCATTCCTGTACCTCAGAGTTGCCTGTCTCCTGATGCTTTAACAACCATTTGTCTCATCATAGACATACAGCGGAGGCCTTAAAAACCACCTCTGTGTTTGCTTAATGTCTAGTCATTTTAATACAACTCAACACAGTACAAGTCACTCAAGTTCTAAAAAATAGAATTTTGCTGCTTTTAAGACCATCCTCACAGAATGATCATCTCTTTTAAACCTGTATTCAAACTTTGTGCAGTCTTCTTAGGGATTCAACCTTCTGGAGGTTCTACCCTAACTTCCAGCACACATTGCAATAACCCCAGTGGCCGTGTTATTCTCTAGTCATGCTGGGATCTGGTGTGCATTGAACACGGTCTGCCTGTGTTGTAACTGGCCCTACCTTGTCTTACCATTTTCATAAAGGGAATGGATATTTAAGTGTCCTTGCACTTTTAGGTGAGAAAAGACTGGTTTTGTGACTGAATGCCATTAGGAAGACTCTCTTCCTCAGGAAACAAATTAACCTGAATTCATGCTCTTTCCAGGTATTCTACTTTGCAACAATCTTCTTTTGATCTTGTGGGACAGAGTAAAAAACCATACCAACAATTTTGACTTACTTCAAACAATTACTTTCCAAATAGTCAGTCCTTTTGGTAATTTTAATCCTATAATATCTTTTACTGCTGGTAGATTCAGTATCTATTTTACATTTTTTTTTCTGATTCTTAGGTGTTGCATATTTGAATTTCCTGGATAAGGAATCCCCAGATGAGAAAGAAGATATTATTCATGTTTTTAATTTATTTGGTTGTTTGCGATGGATTTAGTGAATCAAATGGACCTAACTTTAAGGGTGTAGTAGACTGAATAATGGCCTCCAAAGATATTAGGTCCAAATCCCTCGAACCTGTAAATGTTACCTTGTTTGGAAAAAGTGTCTTTGAAGATGTAGTGAAGTTAGGGATCTTGAGGTGGGAAGATTATCTTGGTTTATCCATGTGGGCTCTAAGTGCAATCACAGGTGTCTTTAAGGGAGAATGGAAACGGACAGAAGAGAAGAAGGCACTGTGACCATACAGGTATTGGCTAGTGATGTGGCCATAAGCCAAGGAATGCCCACAGCCACCAGAAGCCAGAAGAGCAAGGAATGGATTCTAGCCCCCGCCCCGAGCTTCCAGAGGGATTGCGACCCTGCTGACACTTTGATTTTGGCCCAGAGATACTGATTTTAAACTTCTGTACTCCAGAGCTATACAAGAATGTTTCTGTTGTTTTAAGCCACCAAGTTTGTGGTAATTTGTTACAGAAGGCTTAGGCAACTAGTACAAAAATGAGTTACCTTAAATTTGATATGGAAAGTAATTAGTTATCTGCAAAATATTTCTAAAATGTACTGAGATCTATGTTAGACCCTATGGGGAACAGGGAAGAAATAAAGGATGTGATTCTTTTCCTTAATAGCTTTATGGCCTAGCTGGGGAGACAAGGCTGGCATTCACATGGCAAAAGCAGGTGATACAGGGCAGTATAGCATTAAATGCTGTGCTAGTTTTATAGGTTCATAAGAGCTGATGGTCAGAGAAGAGGTTGATGAACCCCTCAGCACTACGTGGGAAAGCCTTATTGGAAGAGGAGGGATGGGGAGGATTTACAGGCAGAAAGCAGGAGGGTGGGCATTCTGTGGATATGAGTGATGCTAGATGTAGAACATCATGAGGGCATCATTAGGGCAGAGATTACGATCATGTCAATCACCATTGAGTCCCACTACCCAGTGTAGTGTCTGGCATGTGATATGGACTCTATAAATATTTGATAAACAAGCAATGGTGTTCTTGCGGAATATCACCATTCTAGGGCAGTTGGCCTGTAGAAGCAAAGGACATAGTTTAGGAGTAATAGTTTGCCTATATAGGGTGGGACCAATCTTGAAAGGCCTTGAGAGCCAGGGAGAAGGAAATGGAGCCCTGACATGTTAGAGAAAAATAATTCCTTTAAAGGGTTTGGGAAGGCATTTAAGAAACACACAGTCTTGGCATTAAAAAATTTATATATCTATAATGTTTCTCTGAATGTGGATTGAAAAAGACATGAAACTAATTTGATAATCTACTTACTCAGTCTAAATTTGCCTTAGTTTCATGTGGAAAGTGGAGATTTGATGAACTTTTCAGAATCCAGTACCGGTCATTAGCCTGAGAGGCACATCCCATGTGTCATGGCTTCTGAAATCTAGAGACAATCTCTGACTGTTTTCTGCATCCTCTCCTCTACTGGCTGCACTGGACAGCAAAAGCCAGCAATTTTACCAGGACAATTGGACAAATGCTGTCTGTTATTTGTGGTGCACTAAAGACATTAATCAGCTTCTAAATCATGAGAAAGTTAGGAACTGTGAATGCTATATCAAAGTTTCTTTTCACAGAGGGGGTTTCCATTGTTTGAAAGGTGGAGTGCTAGTTGTTCAGTGGCATGTTCTCTATCAATGGTGACAGTCCACACTGGCATATCACAAGTGGAGGAACTTTTGTTTTAATAATGATATTTCCTGCTATAGGAACTGATTCTTTACAAAACGTGTTAAAGACAGCATATATTATACAACCATCACTTCCTGTTGAATTAATTCTGAATTGCATTTAACAAAGATCTTTTCTCCCTTATTATTAACCTAAAAACACTATATCTTAATTATCAATGAAATAAAATAAACTTTAGTTATTTTAGTTTGTATCCCCTTTCATGCAACTTTAAATCTCTTTCTGTCAATGGCTAGGTTATATTCTGGTCAGCTGACAAAAAAATGCTAATTTTCTTCTGATTGTAAAACAAACAAACAAAACCTTTCCTCAATTCTGCTATTTTGTCAAATCACCATTCGTTCTCATTGCCTTCATTATCAGATTTAATGAAAGCATAGTTGATTCAATAAGCTGGATTCTGTCTGCAAATCTGTTTTGTTGGCCCATAACATTTTCCCCTAACATAAAAATTGGGAAATTCACATAAAAATCTGGATTTTACTTTCTTGACACATTGGGAAACACAGCATGGAGCCCTCATTTTCACATGGCAACAGTCACTTGGAGCTGACTGACTGCTGTTGCCTTTAGACAGGGTATTTACTCTCTAGTTAACCACAGATCCCACCACTCCCTTTTGTCTCCAACACTGAGATGATGTGTCCACTGCCATGTATCATTGCCTTGAGCTCTTCTTTTTCTTAGATACAGAAATATTTCTCTGTACTGATGCACCCATAAAATGTGAGAAGTGAAAAATCATCTTGGAGACCTGCATGATCTAATACTCAGCTGCTTTTCCCTTTTACATTAGCTGCTGGCCTTTTGGCATCGAGGTTTATAATCCCTGACCCAAACCCCACTACTCAGCCTCTACCGTTCTTCAGCCCTTTGCTAGTGGGCTTTTCTCTTCTCATCCACTGTCACCTGTCTTGACAGTCACCTCTCACTTGATAGATCAAATGGCCTTTTGTCAGTTCTCTTTCTCAAAGCTGTTTGCTTGTCCCTTTCCCCTTCATCTTATAATGCTTTTCTTCTTGAATTTTTTTTTATATTACCTACCAATCACTGATTCCTCTTCTTTCTGCCTCTTAAACTGTGTCTCTTAATGTTATTTCTAGGGCCCTTTTATCTTTATATACTCGGTCTTGGCAATTTTATTCAGTTCATGAATTTGACGATTTTCTTTACATGGGTGACTCCCAATTCCATCCTTTCCTTCCTGACCTATCTTTTGGGTCCTCACTGTGCAGAGTGGCTCCAAAGGGGGTCCTGTCATCCCCCAAATCTCTCTCTCCACACACCTACCATACTTTCGTTGCTTCTTCCTCTGAATGACATCACTGTCTTCCTAGTTGTTCAGGTGCACATTATTCCATGTCTCATCAGTCTTTGTGTTTTTCTTTCATTTCTCTACCATGGTCACTGTCCTCATTCAGTCCCCAGTTACCTCTTTTTGATCTATTGGTTTCATGCTTTCAATATCTCTCTCCTCCAGTCTATCAGATATGCTGCTGCCTGATTAATCTACCTTAAGAACATTCATTCATTCATTCAATAAGCATTTAATTCCTGTAAAGCATCATTTTATTTCTCCTGTTAAAAGTCATCAGTTGCTCTGCATTGCTAAGAGAATCAAGGTCATATTCCTTAGCCTGGCTTTGTAGTCCTTTTCTCTTGGGTCCCAGCCTCTCTTTTTTACTACTCCCAGATACAAATCTTTACTCCTTGAGTCAGTGTCTGGGAGAGCTGAAGCATGAAGTACTGGAGTCTGCTTCGAATGAGTCTCACGTCTCCCTCTTGTTGTCTGTGTGACCTTGGGCAAGTCACTTAACTCCCAAGCCTCAGTTTCTTCATTTGTTTAACCCAAAAGGTTATTTGAAGATTAAAAAATAAATATATAGGTCATATAAAGCACTTAATACAATGCCTGGTGTACTGTGAGAACATGGTAAATGTTAGATACATTATGCAGCCAAACCACAGTTTGCCCTACATTCTGATATTATTTCTTCGCCCTGGAGTGCCTGCCTCTGCCTAGCTCTCTACATGTTCAAATCCTATTCGTCTTTTAAGTCTCTGGGCAAACTGTATGGCCTCTGTGAAGCCTTTCCTTACTCCTATAAGCTAGAAATACAACCCCATCTCTTTCTCTTCTTGCATCCTTAATATAAATATTAACACTTTATAATGTGCAAAGATTGAATTTATATATAGGGCTCATCTAACCTACAATACAGTAAGCTCTTTGAGTCCTGGGATCTTAATCATGTGTATGTCCCCAGATGCTTATACAAAGCAGACACTCCTTAACTATTTGTTGAATGAATAAGCATTCATCTGAGAGGGTATTTCCTTGCGGTTCTCTTTTTTTATGCATTTAAGAAACATAAAGAGCAGTAAGTCATTTAATTTGGGAAGCATACCATATTTTCAGTAATCCCCCCCTCCTGCCCCTCATTCCTATGCCTATCCCAACACAGGTGCCTTCTGAGGAACTTATTTAACTATTATTTAATTCAGAATTTATACCTTACCAACTTTCAAAAGTATTTTAAACAGCCTATCGAATTAAACCTAATGTAAAATAGGACAATTATGGATAAAAAGAGAACAGAGACCATCTCAAAGGAACAGGGAGCAGATGTTACCAGGCACCTGGGATGAGCTAATTACTCTACTTGGTAACTGAATTTGGCTCTGAGTTTCTTGGCAGCTAAAGTCAAAAGGAAACACATTGGGTTATTCATTCAGCAAACATTTGTTGACTATCTTTGATAAATGGGCCACTGTGTTAACACTGGGGGTAGTAAAATGAATAAGCCTGGGCCCCTGGCTGTGGCACATTACTCAGTGATGAGTTGAGTGATTGGAGGTAGGTATGAGGGCCAATGGGAATACAGAGCAAGGGCACCAAATAAAGAATCAGGGGAAGCTCATGAAAGATGAGAGGCTTTTACCAGACCTTTCAGTGGGGGAAGTGCATTCCTGGTATAAGAAACAGCATATTCGGAGACTGGGGACCTCAAAGGGCATAAGGGTAAAGGAGTGGCAGAAAGTGAGGTGGGTGAACTTGGTAGGAGCTGAAATATTCTGGGCTTGATGTGGAGGAGTTTTGATTTTCCTCTTGGTCATTGGTTTTCAGTGTGGCTGTATACAGCAATCCCTGAGGCTGGGAATCTGTATTTTCATAATGCACCCTAGTTGATTTTCATGCGGCCAGCTTGGGTACTGGTCATTGGTAAGTCACATGGTTTGTGACTTACCATGGCATGAATTAGAGGGAACCTCTGTTTAAGCAGGGGAGTATCTGACAGATCTGGATTTTAATAATGACTTGTGTTATGGAAAAGGGAGGGTGAACAGGGCTGGATGTGATATTAGAGGAAGGGACCAAATATGGGTGTGTTTTGCTCACAGTTATAAGCATTTAACACAATGCCTGATACACAGATGTGCTAAAAAAATGGTTGATTGTTGTACATAAAAGCTGATTTTACTTATAGTGGTTCTGGATTTCTGGGATATAAAGTGTGGCTGAATCTGGACAGTTAAACAGGGGAGAGATATAGTGGAAAGATCATGGGCTCCGGAGTTAAACAATCATAGGTGCAGATTTCAGCTTCATCCTTTGCCAAGTTGTTTACACTTCTCAGAGCCTCAGTTTCCTCACCTAATATGTGGAAAATACAACTCCTAAGCCATAGGACTGCTATGAGGATTATGTGAGATAACATACATAAAGCAGAGTTGTATTAGTTCTCTTTTCTTCATTACATTCACTAGAGTCTCCAGGGATTCTTTTCCCAGCTCAGTCTTTGCTTTCTGATTACCTACTTCTGTATAACAAATCACACCAAATTCAGTGGTATAAAACAACAACCATTTTATTATGCTCATGGATTCTGTGAATCAGGAATTCAAACAGTGCAGAGAATGGGTGGTTTTGGCTTTGCTCTATGAGGTCTGGGGCCTCAGTTGGGAGGGCGTAGGAGTGATAGGAGTGGCTGAGAGCTAGAATCATCTAGAGGCTCTTCACTCACATGTCTGCTTCCTGAGCAGGGTAAGTTGAAGGCTGGTGTACTGGGCTGAATAGCGTCCCCCCAAAATCTGTATCTACTAAGAACCTCAGAATGAGACCTTATTTGGAAGTAGAGTCTTTGCAGATGTAATTAGTTAAGCTAAGATAAGGTCATACTGGATTAGGGTAGGCCCTAAATCCAACAACTGGTATCCTTATAAAAAGAGACACAGACACAGGGAGAATGCCACAAGATGATGGAGGTGGAGATTGGAGCAATGTGTCCACAAGCCAAGGAATGCCAAGAACTGTTGGCAACCACCCAAAGCTAGGAGAGAGGCATGGGGCAGATTCTCCCTCAGAGCCTCCAGAAGGAACCAACCTTGCTGGCACCTTGATTTCAGACTTATGGCCTCTAGAACCATGAGAGAATAAATGTCTGTTGTTTTAAACCACCCAGTTTGTGGTACTTTGTTACAGCATCCCTAAAAAACAACTACAGCTGGGTTCAGATAGGACTGTCCTTTGGGACAACAACTTATGGCCTCTACATGTGGCTTGAGCTTCATCATAGCATAGAAGCTCCAGGATATTTGGGCTAAGGACTCTAAGAGTAAGTGGGCCCATGAACAAGGTGGAAGCTCCATGGCCTTTGATGATTTAGTCTTGGAAGTCACATAGTTTCACTTCTTCCACACTCCACTAATTGAAGTAGTCAAGTCTGCCCTATTCAAGATGAGGTACATAGGAGAAATATCAAAGCATTTGTGGCTACATTTTAAAAGTACTACACATCTACCTGTGCTTTTTTTTTTTTAAAAAAAGAACACTTTATCAACTTTTTTTAGTGCTTAGGTAATTATCCTTATTTGCAGAAACAAAATTAAGAAGGGCATGATTCTTTTTCTTGATTGTGTTCTTTGTCCTTAAAATACTATATAGTTGGCCTAGCTTACTGTTGTTTTTCTACTTTTCTCAAGTACTCATAAAGCCGATCCAACCTTTATTTTGCATTAGACACTCATTATTTACAAACCTTCACTGCTTCTGGGATCCTCTATGAGGAGAATAGAAAGCATGCTTTAAAGAGAACTTAAGTTCACCACTAATAGAGGCTAGGAAGGAATGCTCTCTGTGGAAGAAATGGAGATGTCTTTATATAGATAGTGGCAATGGTGGTGAATACATAAATACTTGACTATACAGGGAACCATCTATTGTTTACTTAGGATGGAATGTATGGTGTGTGAACAAATCCGTCTTTAAAAAAATGGGTTGATGAAGAAATCTTGAGGGTACTATATTGAGTGAAATAAGACAGACACATAAGGACAAATATTGCAGGGTGTTCTAGTTTGCTAATGCTGCAGAATGCAAAACACCAGAGATGGATTGGCTTTTATAAAAAGGGGGTTTATTTGGCTATACAGTTACAGTCTTAAGGCCACAAAGTGTCCAAGGTAACACATCAGTAATCGGGTACCTTCACTGGAGGATGGCCAATGGCGTCCGGAAAACCTCTGTTAGCTGGGAAGGCATGTGGCTGGCGTCTGCTCCAAAGTTCTGGTTTCAAAATGGCTTCTCCCAGGACATTCCTCTCTAGCAAGCTTGCTCCTCTTCAAATAACATCACTCACAGCTGCACTGCATTCAGTCTCTTTGAGTCAGCACATTTATATGGCTCCACTGATCAAGGCCCACCCTGAATGGGTGGGGCCACGCCTCCATGGGAGTATCCCACCAAAGTCACCACCCACAGCTGGGTGGGGTGCATCTCCATGCAAACAACCTAATCCAAACATTCCAACTTAATCCCCACTATTATGCTTGCCCCACAAGATTGCATCAAAGAACATGGCTTTTTCTGGGGGACATAATACATTCAAACCGGCACACAGGGTCTCACTGATATGAACTAATTATAATATGTAAACTCATAGACATGAAATTTAAGTTATCAGGATATAGAATGAGGCTAAAGAATGGGGACTGGTTGCTCATTCTGAGCAGAATGTTTAACTAAGGTGAACTTAAATGTTTAGAAATGGACAGAGGTGATGGTAGCACATTGTGAGAATAGCTAACAGTGCTGAATGGTGCGTGAATGTGGTGGAAAGGGTAAGCTCAGAGTCACGTATGTCACCAGAAGGAAAGTTGGAGGTTAAAAGATGGGAATGTATAAAACAGTGATTCTTATGGTGGACAATGTTTGTGATTAACTGTACAAATATTAGAAATCTCTCTTATGAACTAGAACAAATGTGTGACACTATAACTAGAAGTTAATAATAGAGGGGCATATAGGAAAAAAATACATACCTATTGCAAACTACATACTACAGTTAGTAGTATTGTAGCATTCTTTCATCAACAGTAACAAATGTACTATACCAATATGATGAATCAATAATAGAGGGGGTTGGTTAGGGGTATGGGAGAATTTGAGTTTCCTTTTTGTGTGTGTCTTTATTTCTTTTCTGGAGTAATGAAAATGTTCTAAAAATTGAAAAAAAAATAACTGTGGTGGTGGATGCACAGCTGTATGATGGTACCATGTGCAAGTGATTGTACCCCTTTGGATCTTTGGATAATTGTATGGTATGTGAACAATTTCAATTAAAAAAATGGGGAAAAAAAACAACAAAAAACTAGTTATAGCCAAAATTACCCTTGGAAATTACTTACAATAAAACAATTTATTTTACTTACTATACTTACTGTATTACTTACTAATACACTACTAAATTGGTATATTACTAATTATAATTTAGTATACTAATGATAGTAGAGTATATACTGCAAACTATATATAGTATATATATATATACTATAAACTATATATAGTGTATATATACTATATACTATATATAGTATAGTGTAGTAATTTAGTATACTAATTATAATTTAGTATACTACTAAATTAGTAAATTACCAAATTACTTACTATAAAGTACAGTACACACATGAAGTATAGATATGCAGTATTATTTGTAAATGCAATCTGTACACAATAAAGTTTCTAAAAGGGCACATATTAAAAATGTAATTTTGCAGTATTTTTGCTATATGAACACATAGAGTTTGTGTAAGTTAAATGCATGTATGATGTGGACGCCATCGTAACAGTTAAGACAGTAAAATTGGCAAAGAAATATACTTTTAAAATATAAAATAGAAGAGCATCATGGTTGTCCTCACAATAATGTAACTGCCCTTCATCCTGATATGCTGTCTTTAGTGAGTAAAGAGCCAGCAAAACCAGAATTGTGAAGTGCATCGCAAATTTAAATTGCTTGTAACGCACAACCTGTCTCACCCCTCAGACCGTAAAGAGGAACTGCAACCCAGTAGCCTTTATTCTTGAAGATGATTGTATAACTATATGTGGCTGTGTGATTGTGAAAACTTTGTGGGTCCCACTCCCTTTATCCCATGTATGGACAGATGAATAGAAAAATGAGGGCAAAAGTTAAATGAATAATAGGGAGGGATGGGGGGTATGGGATATTTAGGGTGTTCTTTTTTACTTTAACTTTTATTCTTATTCTTTTTTTGTGTGTGGTAATGAAAATATTCAAAAATTGATTGTGGTGATGAATACACAACTATATAATGGTACTGTGACTTACTGTACACTGTGGATGATTGTATGGTATGTGAATATATCTCAGTAAAATTGAATTAAAAAAAAACATTTATCAACATTTTTTTAGTGCTTAGGTAATTGTCCTTATTGACAGAAACCAAATTAAGAAGGGCATGATTCTTTTTCTTAACTGTGTTCTCTGTCCTTAAAATACTGTATGGTTGGCCTAGCTCACCATTGTTTTTCTACTTTTCTCAAGTACTCATAAAGCCAATCCAACCTTTATTTCACATTAGGCACTCACTATTAACAAACCTTCATTCCTTCTGGTATTCTCTATGAGGAGAATAAAAAAACACTTTAAAGAGAACTTAAATTCACCATTAATAGTGGCTAGGGAGGGATGCTCTCTGGACCAAAGGGAAAACAAATGAATGGAACCCTTTCTGGGGTTGCCAGGGGCCATGGCAGGGAATCTCCTGATTTATTGGCCTCAGTTTCACCAAGTGATGGAGTGAGAGGAATTGAGATAAAATGGGAGGCTCAATGTGCCTGCTTTGAGCTCATCACAGTGATGCATAGTTAATGACCTTTTGTGACAACCTTATTCTTACAATCTAGTTGGGCCATATGTGCCCTGCAGGGACAGATGGTCCCAATCTGCTGTTGCCAGATAATGACTTGTTTAGAGGCTCCAGGCAATTGTGTGACAGGTCTTGGCTGGACCAGCTGTTTCCCCTGCAACCAACGCCTGGCCTGGCTGAATGGAGGCGGGCAGCAGACTTTAAAAGATGTGCTTCCATTACATGGGAGTAATGGCAATTTCTCTGGCAGGAGAACTGGTTAATATATTTCTTCAAAAAAAAAAATCACACCCTTCTTTTTGTTCCCAAGAGCACTGGTCTACAGGTCAGGAGACCTAGATTTTAATCACATCCTGTTGCTAACTAATGTGTAACCATGGATACATCCATCACATAATTCTCTGAGCTCCTGTCTCCCCACATGGGGTCTGGATTAGATAATCTTTGAGGTGTTCTAGCTTGTTCCTTTTTTGAATCTTTGACTCCAAATCATGGGCCGAAAAAGTTAGTGTAATAATGATTAGTATTAGGTTCTTTGCTAAGCCCATACTAACTTCATTTCATTCATCGCAGTGGTCCCAGTTAGTTATTATCATTATTATTCATTATTTTAAAGGTGGGGAAACTAAGAGACAGAGAGTTAAGCAACTTACCTAAAGTCAAACATCTGGGATAGGCAAAGCTGGGATTTGAGCTGACCGGTGCTCTTTGTCTCTGTGCTGTACTGTGTTTATACCTGGGTGCATTGGCAAAGTCAGTAGGCAAGGCAATCAAGAATCAAGATGTAAACAAATAACGGGATTGATAACATTGCCTGCCCTCTGCTTCTTCTCCTTGCATACTATTGTTGGTATTTCTTTATTTGTGATAACTCAGGGTACCTGTCCTCATCCATTTCAGGACCTATGATCCTAGCAAAGGATTTGCCTCTCCTATGGCACCAAGGAAGCCCCAAGGAACCAGCCTGCTGGTTCCCCTGTTGTTTGTCACATGTAATACCCACTTTTAAGTGGTTTTAGGTGGCACTTTGGTATGGGGTGGGGCTGAGTATGGGAGAATTCAGTTTCTTAGAAAAAAGCTAAGGATTCGCTGTCAGCTGAAAATGTATCTCTGTGTGCTCGTCACATGTGCAGATTTGCTATCTTAAGCCCACTTTAGTTCACATTTCTGAAACCTCTCATTATATTGGTCTTATGTTTCCTGGTCATATGAATTTGGAGACAGTGATTCCTTTTTGTGAAGAATGACCTCATTCTCCTCATGGAAAAATTACTTTGGCATTTGAGCAAATAAGAATTAAATTGAAACCCAAGACTTTTCTCTGATTGCGGTAAGCTTCTCCACCCAGCAACACTTCAGTGTTTTGCTGTGGACATTGAGCTATATTTTTTTCCTCCAGCCTCAGGTTTATTTTAAGACTATAATACAAATATTGTTTAAATACTGCCCCTCTCTCATTCCCCTTCCAAGTATAAGATATAATACTTGATCATGCTGTGACAAAAGATTAGATATTTAGTTGACCTTGCAGTTAGATAGGCTCTTTAATATCATTTAAATTTTAAACTGGGATTTGAGTCTCCAGAGGCATTTTTTTTTTTTTTTTCAAAGAAAATGTATGGATATTGCCAAATACTGTCATTGTTGGGTCCAGGAAAGCAGGGGTGTATTCAGGTTCCCATAAGATGCTGCCAGCCCTTTTTGTATATTTGGTCGTGACTTTACTATGGTCACTCATTCTGCCATCTGGCATTGTTGTGTTAATCCCTCATGTGTCTGGCACCAGGAGGACAGAAGATGCCTTACAGGTCTGCAGATGGAATGATGGTACTTAAGTGGGGACAAGGTCTTTAGTGTCATGGTTAGTCTCCCATAAAGCTGGCTTGAAGCCTCTGGGCATGTGGGTGACACCAGAGACCAGATAAGTTAGAAAGGAGCAAATGTGAGCCCATGAGGCTCATGCCTCCAAATAGTGAGGCTTGAGTGAGGCGAAACTAGAGTGATATATATGAAATTGACGTTTTAAATTTAGAAAATGATTTTCTGTGGACATTGGCTAGCACAGCCAGCTGCATAAATTAGTGAATATATCATTGCCTATGTTCCACTTTCTCCAGTTCGTGGCATTCCTGTGATTACATTATGGATCAGTTATATTGACAGATCTGGCCAGGTCAATAATGTTGATGTACCAATGCATTGTCTGTGGAACATTCAGTTTAGGTTGGTGCTCTCTGACCTTCTGTATGACATCTGGGTTTTTTAACCTCGACACTGTTGACATTTTGGGTCAAAGGATCATTTTTTGTGTGTGTTGGTGTGGGGATAGGGGCTAGCTTGTGCATTGTAGGATGTTTAGCAGAATTCCAGGCCTCTATACCCTTGATGCAAGTAGTACTCCTGTTTTATGGTAACCAAAAATGATCCTGATATTGCCATATATCCCTTGGGGTGGGAGTGGGGGTGCAAAATTGCCTCCCATTGAAAACCACCTCATCAGATTCACACCGACCCATAAGACCAGAAGTGTATGAGTTTGTATGCACACATGTGCACACGTGCACACACACACACACCCTTCCTTATTTTTCTAAGAAATGAATCTAATAGCAATTAGCTATCCCTTACACATAATGAGTTTTACATAAATGCAATGTTTAACTATGTTAACTCTCATTTGATAAAATTATGCAGTATCCCCTCCACGTGAAAAGCTGATTCATCTCAAAGAGAGATGTGACATGGGGAATGATCTTTGGCAGATTATGAGTGGAGCTGAAGAGAAGTAGTTTAACCAGACCAGTGAGGCCTTCTATCAAGTGAGGTAATTCATGGAGTGAAATCTGAGAAAACAAAGTAAATACATGGCTCCACCAAAGCATCCCTAGGGCATTTAAAAGAATTATTGCTGAATCATTAGAAAATCTATGGATAAGTTCAATGGATTGAGCAGCAATTTCATTTTATTTACTTTTCCTTTAAGTAAAATCCCTCTTTGAAGTGAGAAAGTGAGGATTGCAAAAAAAAAAAAAAAAAAAAAAAAAAAAAATTCCCCAGGGAAGCTTCAGGGGTCAAGTGAAGAAGAAGCTATTTATATCTTGGGGCAGGTCATCAAAACCATAAAACCATATAGTGGGAACAGATATTATAAGCCCAATGGCTACGTCCCCCCACCTATTGCAACTGATCATATCAGGGTCATGGGGACCATGTCTTGCTGTGCCAGTGGCCACTATCTTCCTATCCTCCCCTCTCTTCTTCAGTAGCATTTGACACTGTTGGCTATTTCCTCCTTGAAACACAACCTTGTCTAGCCTTTTTTATCATCATACTCACTGCAATGGCCTCTCTATTTCAGCTTCTCGTGCAGACTCCTCTCTACCGGGCTGTAAATACAGGAGTTTTCCAGAGCTCTACTTCTTTTCTTTATTCTCCCCTTAGCTGATTTCACCTGGTCCCAGTGAGTTTCAAATGTGTATTTCCAGCCCAGATCTCTTCTTTAAGTCCAATTCATATATTATATTTAACTCTCTTTTAAACATTTCTTGGATGTCTTATAGGCACCTCAAATTTGGTCAAGAGAAAGGTGATACCATCTGTGCCAGTTTGAATGTATTGTGTCCCCCCAAACGCCATTATCTTTGATGTAATCTTGTGTGGGCAGATGTTATCAGTGTTGATTAGATTGTAATACTTTGAGTGTTTCTTTGGAGATGCGCCCCACCCAGCTGTGGGTGATGACTCTGATGAGATAATTTCCATGGAGGCATGGCCCCACCATTCAGGGTAGGCCTTGATCAGTGAAGCCATATAAATGAGCTGACAAGTAGAAGGAACTCAGTGCAGCTGTGAGTGATGTTTTGAAGAGGAGTTACAGCCAAGAGGGACACTTGGAAGAAAGCACAGGAGCTGCAGATGAGAGACAGTTTGAAGATGGCTGTTGAAAGCAGACTCTTGCTCCAGAGAAGTTGAGAGAGTACAAATATTCCAAGTGCAACTAAGAGTGACATTGTTGAGGAACTGCAGCCTAGAGAGTAACGTCCTGGGAGAAAGCCATTTTGAAACCAGAACTTTGGAGCAGATGCCAGCCACGTGCCTTCCCAGCTAACAGAGGTTTTCTGGACACCATTGGCCATCCTCCGATGAAGGTACCCGATTGCTGATGTGTTGTCTTGGACACTTTATGGCCTTAACACTGTAACTGTGTAACCAAATAAACCCCCTTTATAACAGCCAATCCATCTCTGGTGTTTTGCATTCCAGCAGCATTAGCAAACTAGAACACTATCCCTCTCCCTAACTACTCCTCTCAAGTGTACTCCATTTAGCCCTAAATCTAGGATTTGTCCTTGATTTCTCTCTTTTTTTTTCACACACACCAAATCTGTCAGAATCTCCCGTTGGTCTTACTTCTTAAATACAAACTGAAGCCTATCACTTCTCATAGCTCTACAGGTCCAAGCCCTAGTCATCATCTCTCAGTTGATCTTGTTTCTCATCTGCCCTTCTACAGTCAAGGTTTCTCATAGCAAGGAGAGTGATCTCCTGTAAATCATACTAAGCCATCTCCTGATCATACCCTCTGTGCCAGTTTGGATGTATTATGTCCCCCAAAATGCCATTGTCTTTGATGCAATCTTGTGGAGGCCGATTTATTAGTGTTGATTAGGTTGGAACTTATTGGTTCAGTGTTTCCATGGAGATGTGACTCAATCAACTGTGGGCAAGAACTTTCATTGGATCATTTCTATGGAGGTGTTGCCCCACTCATTCAGGGTCGGTCTTTATTGGATCACTGGAGTACTTTAAAAAAAGCCACATAAGCCCAGATGCAGAGCAGCTGGGAGCAGCTAAGAGTGACATTTTGAAGAGCAACTGAGAGTGACATTTTGAAGAGAGCTTCAGTCTAGAGAGGAACGTCCTGGAGAAAGCCATTTTGAAATGAGAACTCTGGTGCAGATGCCAGCCACGTGCCTTCCCAGCTAACAGAGGTTTTCCAGACACCATCGGCCATCCTCCAGCAAAGGTACTTGATTGTTAATGCCTTACCTTGGATGCTTTATGGCCTTAAGACTGTAACTGTGTAACCAAATAACCCCCCTTTTTAAAAGTCAATCCATTTCTGGTATTTTGCATAATGGCAGCATTAGTAAACCAGAACACCCTCTAATGATTCCCCATTTTGCCAAGAATAAAATTCAAAACTCCTTCATGTTGCTCTCAAAACTTATGGTGTCCACTTCCTGGCTCCCTCTCTGGTCTTATCTCTCTGCAGTCTACCTGCCCCCCCACCCCCCCGTTCCTGCTTCTCCAGCCAGTGTGACCTTCTCTCTGCCCTAGAATAGACAAGAAGCTCATGCCCATCTCAGGGCCTCTGTGCTATCCCCTTCTGCCTGGACAGCTATTCTCCAGATCTTCATTTTGCTGCTGCCGTCCCATCATGCAGGTCTTAACTCAGGACCTTTCTTTGTCATTATATTCCATTTTCTCTTTTTCCTCGGGCTTGTGCCATTTTGCTAATGTTGCCATTATGCAAAAATGCCAGAAATAGATTGGCTTTTGTAAAGGAGGTTTATTTGGTTACAATTTTACAGTCTGAAGGCCATGAAAATGTCTGGAAAACCTCTGTTAGCTGTGAAGGCATGTGGCTGACATCTGCTTATCTCAGGTTGTATTCCAGCTCCTCTTTCAGCTCCTGTGCATCCTTCAAAATGTTGCTCTTGGGGAGTTTGTCCTCTCTTAGCTTCTCCAGAGCAAACACTGGGCTAGCATCTCCAAAGTGTCAGCAAAAGTCTGCTTTCAGTGGCCATCTCCAATATGTCTCTCTCAATGCTTTCCAAAATGTCACTTCTTGCTGTTCTAAGCTGCTTCTGTCTGTGAGCTCTTTTATAGGACTCCAGTGATTTAATTAACACCAACCTTGAATGGATGGGGTAACACCTCCATGGAAATTATCTAATCAAGTTCTCACCTACGGTTGATTGAATCACATCTCCATGGAAACACTCAATCAAAGGATTCCAACCTAAGCAACACTAATATGTCTGCCCCCAGAAGATTTCATTAAAGAACATGGCTTTTTAGGGGACATAATACATCCAAACTGGCACAGGGCTTATCAGTATCAGAAAAATGTCTTGTTTGTTGCTTCCATGCTTACTGTTCATCTCTTCTCACAAGACTAGAAGATCCTGGAGGGGCTCTGTTGTCTCACTACCTGGCAAATAGTAGGTGTTTAATAAATTCATACATATTGCCTCAGTGTCATTTCCATGACACAATGAAGCACAGCCACATTATGACCACAGGCTCAGTTGGCTAAAGGGGAGTAGCTAAAGGGAAGTTGTCTGGTTCAGAAAAAGCTGATATATCTCAGGGGGATAGACAGGGAAATAATTGGTCTGAACGTTTAGTTGCCTTTTTGGAAACTTGCCGTTGACCTTTGAGGGCAGGAGTCATTCCTAGATTCAGCTGATAAATTGAATAGAATCTTCAAGCATCTGTGTATCATGTCTAAGATTTCTCTTTTAGTTATTTCCCATGAGTATAAATATAAATCAATCCTCTTTGGCTCAGATTAGGACAGACACTGTTTTCTCCTACTTTTTTTTTTTTTTTTTAATAGAAAAACCAAAACTCAAAAGTGGTTCTATTTCCCACTCATCATGTTTCTATAGAGGGAAGGGAAATTCTCTCCCTGCCCTAGGAAGGCAGATTTGGGAAGGAATACTTCCAAGTTCTCTGGGCCTCCTCGTTCACCCTCATCAGAGCAGGATTTGGCTGGTTGATGAGTTTGGGAGAAAGAACTGAGCATGCCCAGCTAAGCTCCTGCATATGTCTGTCATTTCTATCCATCTGCCCACTGAAAGTGTGCATTGTCATCTTCTCTCTATCACAAGGTCAGCCAACTGCCCTGTGCAAGGCCTGTGGTTGCCAAATTATGCCAGTACTGGGGAGTGAGTAAGGGCATATAATGGAGTGGCACATTAGGAAGTTCACTGTGGCCGCAGAGCCCAGACACACCCTTTAGTCCTGCTTCTCTCAGTAATAAATGCGACATGATCTACACTGCTCTCAGGCTTGTGTCTGTCCCTCTGTTAGTTCTAAGCTTGGGTCCCCCTTAAACTCCAACTAAAAGGACTGACTCAATCTCATAAACTCCAATTTAAAGATGCCCAAAGACTATATATAATATAACAAATATCCAAAGTTTTTTTCTGAAACCTGATAGCCAGAACTTTTAACCAGAAGTTCAAACTTCCAGATTATTTTGTACACTCATAATTGATATTCCTGAAGGCAGCAGAGTGTTGAAAAGATCATAGGTTTTGGAACCAAAAAGACACCATGCTAGTTTCTAGTTTGGCCCCTAACAGGTAGCTTTGGATAAGTCACTCACCCCTTAAAGCCTGTTTTTCTTATTTATACAGTTAAGATAACAGTACATTCTCTTCCCAGGGTTGGTTTGAGGCTTAAATGAGGTAATGTACACAAATTGCTTGCACAGTGCCTGTCACAGAATGGGTGCTCAATAGAAGTTGGTTCCTCTCTACCTTCTCCATGCCACTGGCTCCAATTTAAACAGAAGGTTAAATCCTTCATGATGTCCATCTACTATGGTCGTTAATTTTGCATTATGTTTTACACCTAACACATGTGTTCACATCTGCAGTATGATCTCTCTAAATCACCAAGTGAACATGCAAGGTAGGTGTGTGGGTTGTTCCTATCTGACAGATGAGCGAAGATGGCTCAGATGGTTGAGTGACTTGTCCAAGGTCAATGGAGTCAGGTCTCAAACCCAAGTCAGGCTCTAAATCCAGCATCTTCCCACCACCCCCTGCAGCTCTGTGTCATTCTGTGGACACTTACTGGCTATTCTGACAGGTGGGGAGCTGGGAGATGGCACTGTAAGCACGTACAATTTAAAGCATTAGAATAGCTCTAGAATAGCTTTCCTTACATTATTTAAATATCCCTTCCCTATTAGGTCCTTTTCTTATGATGTTTTCTCTTTCTAAATGTTTTCTTTATCTATTAATTCATTTATTTACCCACTTATTTGCTCACTCATGAACACTTCTTGAGCCCCTACAATGTGTATCAAGCAGCATATCAGGGACTGAGGGCACACAAAGCCCAAGGCATGGTCTTTGTCCTCTAGGAGCTCAGTGTTGCTGGGTAGACAGATGGGCAAAAAATAACCACAGTACAGTGTTATGGGATGTTAGTTTGCTAGGGATGCAGTAACAAAGTAGTACAAACAGAATGGCTAAAAACAATAGAAATTTATTGTCTCACAGTTCTGGAAGCTTGAAGTCCAAAATCTTGGTGTCAGGAGGGCCATACTCCATTTGGAACTTGTAGGTTTATTGGGAGACTCCTTCCTTGCCTGCTCTAGCTTCTGGCATTTGCTGGAAATCCAGGAATTCCTTGGCTTTTATATGCATCTGCCTCCATCTTCACATGTCCTTCTCCCCTGTGTGTGTCTGCTGTGTCTTCTCCCCTTCTTTAAAGACACTATTCGTATTAACGAAGGGCCCACCCTACTACAGTTTGGCTTCACTTTAACTAATTACACCTTCAAAGACCCTATTTCCAAATAAGGTCACATTCCCAGGATTAGAGGTCAGAACTTAACCATATCTTTTTGGGGAACACAATTCAAAACATAACAGATGGGAGATGGGTGCCACAGGAGAGGAATGTGTGGGGTGCAATGCAGTTCCAAGGATAAAATGATAAGGAAGGCTGGAGGGGAGTGAGGTCATAGGGAGAAGGCTTCTCTGGGACACTGATAGGGGAGGAGGAGTTTGCAACCCTTGCTGTGTCCCAATCTCCTCATCTGTTCAATGGTGATAACATTAGCACCTACCTCCTTTGGTTGTTAATATATGTAAAATGCTTAGATCCATGCCTGCAGGTAGTAAATGCTTGGTAAATACTTCGTAAATGGTGGCTATTATCATTGCATTTAGGAAAAAGCCATTTCATTTCGTAAATCAGAATTCACACAGGACAGTAGGTAAAACAAATAGCCTCTGTAGTGGTTTGGATTATATATCCCAATTTAGACATGTTCTTGTCTTGATCTGCATTCCTGTGGTTATGGGACCCATTGTAAATAGATCTCTTGAAAATGTTATTCTAGTTTAAAGTGTGGCCCAAATGAACAAAGATGGGCCTTAATCTGGATTACTAGAGTCCTTTGTAAGCAGAAGAAATTCAGACTGGGTCAGAGAATGCCACAGAGAGGAGCCGGAAGCCAGGAGTCAGTGGGAAGCTGGAAAAGACAGGAGAAGACATGGCCATATGACGGGAAAGTCAAGGATTCCAAGGATTGCTGGCCAGCCAGAATGCAATTGACCCCAGGAGGAAGCAAGCCTTCCAGCCACGGCATTGGTTTGGCCTTCTGGCCTCTGAAACCACAAACCAATAAATTCCCATTGTTTAAGCCAACCCATTGTGTGGTATTTGTCACAGCAGCTTGGCAAAAAAAAGGCACCTTCAAATTCTTTTCACTTTGGATCCAGAGATGATCTCTAGGGAGAAACATCTTTAAATTGTGTTTATAAGAACTTGCAATATAACCTGACCTCTTCCTCCTCTTTCTCTTCCTTCTCCTGCTTCTTATGTCGTGTGTGGCAGGCAGAATTGAAATGGAGGTTTCCTAGTTTCCTGCCCAGAAGTCCTGCTGTTCTGCCCAACATTTTCTGTGTTTTTGAGGCAGTTAATCTCAGTGTGATTTTTTTCTAACTTTTGGGGTCTGGTCGACCCTTGCTAAACTCTGCTCATTCATCGTGGGTGTTAACATGTATAATTCCAACATGAAAAGACCATCGGACATTTAAGGTGGTAATGTAAGTGAATATCCTTCTTCTTAGGAAATGTTCATGAAAATATTATGGATTCAAGGAGTATGATGTGTGCAACCTGTTCTCAAATGTTCAGAAAACAGATAGAGAGACTGATAGACGATAGAATGATAGAGAGGTGGATAGATAGAATGATATGGCAAATGGGGCAAAATGTTAAAATTGGTGGGTCTGGAGGGGTGGAGATATGTTGGAGTTCCCTGTATGGGGTTTGTATTATTTTTGCAACTATCCTATAAGTTTGCAATTATTTCAAAATAAAAACTTTAAGGAATAAAAAGACCCTGGGAGTCATGGGGAATCCTAATATGGTAGGGTCAGTGTATAAAGATTGCTCAAGCCTTAAGAAGAACATTGGTTCACAGGCGAAACGGCTTCTCAGGGAAGCCCACTTCTGAAGGTTCTGAAGTTACTTTGTAAAATGAAGCTTCCTGTTAATAATACTCACATTTTTATCATTCCATTTCTTTCTACTTTCTCACATTGTCTCAGTAAAGCAGATGCATAGCATTGAAGGTGTATGGATAAGCTATAGAAGTCTTTGCGGGGAAATTTGCTGATTTCATGTTGCTTAGTAGCCTAGGAGGGATGATATGACAAAGTGAGACTCCAGAGAAAAATGAAGGCTAGAATTGCCTTTTGTTATGCCTTTTCTGGGAATAGGGAGTCAGATATATCAGTGGCCTAAAGTGAACTTAGCCCAGTGTTTTATCTCACTTCCTACTTGATAACAGCTCACATCAGCAAAGCCCAGGATAGAGAGCCTGGCTCAGTTGGAATTTAGAAAATCCACAGAGTGAGTTGGTGTGCCAACTATATCACATTTCTCTTCTTGAGAGAGGAAATGCTGAGTTGCCAATACCAATAGTGTTTTATATTAGTGAGCTCAAAAGATAGAACTCTTGAGGAAAAAAGCCCAAAACCCCAAACCCCAAACTCTATGACTTAATTGTACATTGATAGAGGAGTCTGTTTAACCCTCTATCAACCTTCTAAGTTGAATATTGTTCTAGTTTGCTAATGCTGCTAGAATGAAAAACATCAGAAATGGATTGGCTTTTATAAAAGGGGCTTTATTTGGTTACACAGTTACAGGCTTAAGGCCACAAAGTGTCCAAGGTAACACATCAGCAATTGGGTAACTTCACTGGTGGATGGCCAATGGTGTCCAGAAAACCTCTGTTAGCTGGGAAGGTACATGGCTGGCGTCTGCTGCAAAGTTCTGGTTTCAAAATGGCTTTCTCCCAGGACATTCCTCTCAAGGCTGCAGTTCCTCAAAAATGTCACTCTTAGTTGCACTTGGGGTGTTTGTCCTCTCTTAGCTTCTCCAGGCAAGAGTTTGCTTTCAACGGCCATCTTCAAAATGTGTCTCATCTGCAGCTCCTGTGCTTTCTTCAAAGTGTCCCTCTTGGCTGTAGCAGCTTGCTCCTTCCGTCTGATCTTATATAGTGCTCCAGTAATTTAATTCAGACCCACCCAATGGGTGGGCCAACACCTCCATGGAAATTATCCAATCAGAGTCATCACCCACAGTTGGGTGGGGCGCATCTCCATGGAAACACTCAAAGAATTGCAATCTAATTAACACTGATAGGTCTGCCCAGACAAGATTACATCAAAGATAATGGCATTTGGGGGCACATAATACATTCAAACTGGCACAGATACATTACTCTTCTTTATTTTCGAAGCAGTTATCTGATAATATTCTTGATATCAAATATGAAAAAAGTTGATCCATATGCATGCTTTCTAATGTGGTTAAGAAATGTAAGCTTGCCCTATAAAACCAATTACATTTTGATCACTATATATCCTATTGGTGATATTAATCTGATTTTTAAGATTAATATCACATATCCTTATTTTTACTTGCACAATTTTCAATTTTGTTAATAAAACTAAAAGCACCAGAAGCAGTAAAATTTGATTATCAAAGGAATCAGGTTTCTGGCAGTTATTGTTAGTGTGTCAGCTGATGGAATTAGTAGGAAAGTACCCGTCTTCCATTTTACTATATGCTGTTTCACACTGTTTACACTGACCATCAGTGACCTTGTAAAACATATGATACCGTTAGGCGTGAGACAATGAAATTTTATTTTTATTATTATTACTATTACTACCAATGACGTTTAAGAAAGCCATTCAATTTCTAAAGAATAGCCATTTTTCTTTGGTTATTCAGATATTTCTGTGTGCCCCAAAGGTGATGGAACTAAATAATACAAATATCCAAAGGCAATGGAAACAGGTAAAAGTCAGTATAAATACATTTCAAATTGGGAAAGATGTATTCCCTAGCAAGTTAAAACACTTGAACTGTAAATAGATTGTTTTAGAATAAATTTAGCTCATTTTTGCACATTGAAAAATTAGCTTAAAAGTTTATTGCCTGATGCTTTAAAGCAGCAAAAAGGCTACTTCATTTTAAATCCTTTCATTTAGCAGGAGGAGTATGAATGTATGGGCAAAAAGATTCACTTATGTGTAAGTTAGGTAACTTTGGTAAGGCGGTATATATATAATTATTAAAAATTCAAACTTTCAGCTCTCAAATTAGACAGGCTTCAGTTCAAGTTCAGCATCACTGCTTACTGCTTGAAATTAGACGAGTTACTTGATCCCTCCAAGCTTTAGTCTCCTCTTCTGTAAAAATGGAAATAATAAAACCTTGTCACGTAGTTAGAAAAATGAATGAGATAATTTATATAAGATACTTAACAGAGTGTTTAATAATATTAAGCATGAATGAATGATAGCTCTTATTGATATTATTTTGGATAAGCGGGTTTAATTCTACCAAAGAAGAGCAGAATCTCATGAATTGATTCAAAGACTACTAAATGTTCTAAGGAAAGATTATGTCATTTTAAAAAGGAACAGTTTGCTTTGCTTATATTGTCTGTGGAATTCTGTAAAGCCAGGAATATAATAATATGAATCTACACACAATCCATGTTTGTCATGTTGTAATACAGGATAAACTGCCAGATTTTCTGTACCTTTATTTATGAAATGACTGAAAATTAAGGGGTCAGAATTTAGGAATGTTAACTCTGTTTCTCTGACTTTCCCTTAAAGCAGCATTTGTGCGTAAAGAAAATCATCCAGAGCTAAGATGAGCTGAGTAATTTTAAACTGTCATAACCACAGACATCATGAAGAAATATTAATTGTATCTGTTTACAGAAAATGTGTGATATTAGTCTGTACGTGCAGATGTCATTAAGGGAATAAAAATGACAGTAGCAGTAAATAAAGCATATGGCGACTGAAAAAGAAAATAATTTTAAAGCATAGTTATTTATATTCAGAGCCAATTCTGTATCATTCTCCAGCTTTTATAATTATGTGTATTTCTCATCATTCTCTATGAACTGCAATGTCTTCATGTCTTCTAAGGAAAAAGATCCTAGGTAAGTCAAGTTGCCTAAAGGTTTTGAGCTCAAACCATGTGCATCAGTAGAAACAAACCCTGACATCCTTGGCCCAACTGTATGTCAGGGATTTATACCTGAGCCAAAATCAGCCCTGTATGGATGTGACATGAGGAAGGCCAACTGCAATGGATGTATCTTGGTGTGAACTGCCAGTGGACTGATTCAAACTGGGTGAGCACACATGCCCAGTTAGATATTCTTTAGGGATAGACAAATGAAAGGGGCACCCAAAGTAGTGAGTTTCTTGTGTTTATATGAGGTCCAAAATGGCCTTGTACTATTATATCCCTTCTCTATGGGGCCAGCTGTATGTTCTAATCTTGGAAGCACTTGAAAACGAGGTAATCGAACACAAGAGATCAGATCCAGTGGTACTTCACACTCCCTTCTACCTTTGCAAAAGGACAAAAAAATCCCTTTACCAGAGTGATCTGAGTTTATCCCATTATTGTAAACTAAGTGGGGCTAACTTTACATGAATATACAGATGAATGAATTAATGAATTAATTATAATTACATGAATGTACAGATGAATGAATGAATGAATGAAGTAGAAAGAAATGGATTGGTGAACAATTGGTAAACCTTTATAATACTTTCAAGTTCAATTAACATAACCAATGTATCTAGAAAGTGGCTAAGTATTTCAATGTGAGTAAAAAATAGAAATTATCTATTCATTTGAGAAATATGCATTTTAAATTTGTGGCATTAGGAATCTTTCACAGTTGGTATTCAACAGTCCCCTACTATCTTTCTATTCTTTCAGTGAGGATTGCTGATTTTAAGCTATAGTGAAGTGCAGTTTTCATCCACATGTTGCTTGTTTAGGTATCTGGCTAAATGGAGCTGTCGTTTATGCTAGGTTGTTAAAGACAGCAGTCAGGCAATGATGCAGGACATTTTTAAAAATTAATAAAGTGAAATACTCATAAAATGTGTTCAGAATAAGGTAATGAATATATCTAGAAGAAAAATTGCAAGTTAGTCTTATGATGTGACTGATATATATTTTTAAAATTCAATTTTATTGAGATATCTTCACGTACCATACAATCATCCAAAGTGTACAATCAATTTGTTCAAAATACCATTATAAAGTTGTGCATTTATCACCACAATTAATTTTTGAACATTTTCATTATCATAAAAAAAGAATAAGAATAAAAATTAAAGTAGAAAAGAAGACCCAAAACATCCCATACCCCCCATATTTATACATTTACTTTTTGTCCCCATTTTTCTACTCATCTGTCCATACACTGGATAAAGGGAGTGGGAGCCATAAGGTTTTTACAATAACATGGTCACACAGTGTAAGCTATATTGTGATACAATCATCTTCAAGAATCAAGGTTACTGTGTTGCAGTTCAACAGTTTTCCTTCTAGCTATTCCAATACACTAAAAGCTAAAAAGGGATATCTATATAAAGCATAAGAATAACCTCCAGAATATCCTCTTGATTCCATTTAAAATCTCTCAGCCATTGAAAGTTTAATTTGTTTCATTTCTCTTCCCCCTTTTGGTCAAGAAGTCTTTCTCAATCCCTCAATGCTGGGTCCAGGTTTATCCCTGGGAGTTATGTCCCACATTGCCAGGGAGATTTACATCTCTGGGAGTCATGTTGTACATACGGTGGAGGGCAATGAGTTTACCTGCAGAGTTGGCTTAGAGAGAGAGAGGCTGCATCTGAGCAACAAAAGAGGTTCTCTGAGGGTGACTCTTAGTCACAGTTATAAGTAGGGTTAGCCTCTCATTTGCAGTTACAAGCTTCATAAGGGCAAGTCCCAAGATTGAGGCTTGGCCTTCTAAATTGGTAGTCCCCAATACTTGTGAGAATATTGGCAGTTCCCCAGGTGGGGAAGCTTAATATTTCCACATTTTTCCCCAGTCCCTTGAGGGGGTTTTGCAAGTACATTTTTATTCTCTGCCCAAATTACTCTGGGATATTGTGCTGGTTTGGGTGTCTTATGTCCCCCAAAATGCCATTATGTTTGAGGCAGTCTTGTGTGGGCAGGAAACATATTGGTATTGATTGGGTTGGAGACTTTTGATTGGATGTTTCTGTGGAGATGTGATCACTCAACTGTGGGTGAGATCTTTCATTGGATAATTTCCATGGAGGTGTGGCCCTGCCCATTCAGCTTGGGCCTTGATTAGTTTACTGGAGCACTATCTAAGCTCAGACAGAAGGAGCAAGCTTGCCACAGCCAAGAGGGACACTTTGAAGAATACGCAGGAGCTGAGAGAGGAGCTGCAGATGAGAGACAGTTTGAAGATGACTGTTAAAAGCAGACTCTTGCTCCAAAGAAGCTAAGAGAGGAAAAATGCCCCAAGAGCAACTAAGAGTGACATTTTTGAGGAACTGCAGCCTAGAGAGTAATGTACTGGGAGAAAGCCATTTTGAAACCAGAACTCTGGAGCAGATGCCAGCCATGTGCCTTCCCAGCTAACAGAGGTTTTCCGGACACCATTGGCCATCCTCCAGTGAAGGTACTGATTGTTGATGACTTACCTTGGACACTTTATGGCCTTAAGACTGTAACTGTGTAACCAAATAAGCCCCCTTTATAAAAGCTGATCCATTTCTGGTGTTTTGCATTCTAGCAGCATTGGCAAACCGGAACAGATGTATTGGGGCTTCACACTAACCTGTATAAGCCGACCAGATCTCACTCCCTATTCAAAGTTCCATGTAATTGTGGTGTTTGAATAAACTGACCACACAAGTTCAATTATATAGTGTGCTACAGAAAATGTAGATTTTGCACCAAATAAACATCTCTTCCTTTGGTCTCACACAGAAGTTGAAGTTTTAAAATACCCTTTTTGGTATAATCACATTGGTATGCACTCACCATCACAATCTATATGGGGAAATTTCTATTTCTTCCACAAACAAAGAGGAAGAAGAGAAAAAAGGGGGAAAAAAAGATGACTAAAAAATAGAAAAATAAAAATAAAATAAAATACAATAAAAAGTTCAGACAACACCACCAATGCCAAGAATCTCATACAACTCCCTTATTCTCCCCTCTTATAGACATTTAGCCTTAGTATATTGCCTTTGTTACAATTAATGGAAGGATATTACCAGTTACTGTTAACTATATACTCTGGTTTGCATAGATTATATTTTTTGCCCAGTGCCATCCCATTTTCAGCACCTTGCAATGTTGAAATTCATTTGTTCTACCTCATGTAAAAACATTCTTATATTTGTACATTTGTTCACAATCATTGACCACTCTAGGTTTCACTAAGTTATACAGTTCCAGTCTTTATCTTCTATCTTTCCTTCTGTCTTTCCTAACCCTAACCTTCCTCTTTCAACCATACTCACAGTCATCTTTGTTCAGTGTACTTACAATATTGTGCTACCATCACACAGTATTGTGCTATCCATTTCTGGATCTATACAATCAGTCCTCTTGAACATTCTATATTCCTTCAGCATCAAATGCCCAATCTCTAACTTCTTTCTATCTACTGATATCTTCATTTCTACACTTTTCTCCAAACCTCCCTCTCCTATCTTTTCCTATCTGTCTGTAGCACTCCCTTTAGTATTTCTTGTAGAGGAGGTCTCCTGTTCATGAATTCTCTCTCAATGTCTGTTTTATCTGTAAATATTTTAAACTCTCCCTCAATTTTGAAGAACAGTTTTGCTGGACATGGGATTCTTGGTTGGCAGTTTTTCTCTTTCAGTATCTTGAATATATCTTACCACTGCCTTCTGGCCTCTGTGGTTTCTGCTGAGAGTCTGCACTTAGTCTTATTGAGCTTCTCTTCTATGTGATGGATTGCTTTTCTCTTGCTGCTTTCAGAATTCTCTCTTTGTCTTTGACATTTGAAAATCTGATTAGTGAGTATCTTGGAGTAGGTCTATTTGGATCAATTCTATTTGGGGTATGCTGTGCTTCTTGGACCTGTAATTTTATGTCTTTTATAAGAGTTGGGATATTTTCATTGGGATATTTTCATTATTTCCTCTATTACTCTTTCTTCCCCCTTTCCTTTCTCTTCTCCTTCTGGGACACCTATAACAGATATTCATGCACTTCGTGTTGTCATTCAGTTACCTGAGACTCTGCTCAGATTTTTCCATTCTTTTCCCTATCTGTTCTTTTGTGTATAAGATTTCAGATGTCCTGTATTCTAGTTCACTAATCCATTCTTCTACCTCTCCATGTCTGTTGTATGTCTCTATTGTGTTTTTCATCTCTTCTGTTGTGCCTTTCATATCCATAAGTTCTACCATTTGTTTTTTTCAAGTTTACAAATTCTTTCTAACATTTACCCAGTGTCTTCTTTATATCCTTCATCTCTTCTATCACATTTTCTTTCAACTCATCGATTTGATTTAGAAGATTTATTTGAACATCTTAGTTAGTTGTTTTAACTCCTGAATCTCACTTAAGGTGTTAGTTTGTTCCATTGAATGGGCCATATCTTCTTGTTTCCTGGTGTGGCTCATGATTTTTTTGCTGCCTAGGCATCTGATTTTCTTGATTAGTTTATTCTGGAGGTTGTTTTCTCTCTTTTTCTAGAGTTTCCTTGTTGTTTGCCTTTGATCTCTATCTTTTCTTTGTTTCTCTCACTGGCCAGTTGTCAGATTGACTCTGCCCCCCAGTCTTCCCATGAAAATCAGGTGCCCACTGTGACCTGCCACAGGGATGGGAGGTAGGCAATGGACACCCCAGTAAGTCCACCGTATGTGGTAATACAAATCTGCTGGCTTCCAGTGGTGCTCTGCTTTCCACCAGCCAGCAAGACCTGGGTTTGTTTTAGAGCCCTGCTTTGATTGTTGGATCTTCCGTATTTCTCCATCTAAACAGAGCCAGATTTTTGTACAGGGCATGTAGACCAGCTCCCGTCATCTTAAGAAAGGGTCTGGTGCATCTTTTTAAAAGTTTTTAAATTCTCTTGAAACTTCCAGACTGTTTAGAAATGGCGCTGTTAGGTAACTTAATTGACCTCAGAAGCTGTTTTCCCTCTGAGCACAGGCTGCTTCACACAGGTGAGCTGAAACTGTGGGAATTCTATGCCTTCACTTTGCTGGCTAAAATCTGGCTTGATTTGGGGCTACACCTGTGGCAGAGTATGCCCTCAGTGACCCAGTATGCCAGCCATCCCCCAGGCAATGAAACAACTGCCTGCTGCTGCTTCCCTCAAGAGTGGGGGAAGGGCTTTCAGACCCAGGGCTGGAAACACAGTGTCTGTCCATGCTTTCTCAGTCTCTCTGTCCCTCATTGATCTGGGCCTTGAAATGTCCTCCCCTGTCTCCCAGGTCTTCAAACGGTGGGGGTATGTCTCACTGCTGTGATAGATTTTGTAGTCTGTGTCCATGGTGGGAGGGTTCCCATCTGCTGATTCTGAGCCTTTCCCACATGAGACCGAGTGAGGAGGAGGGGAGAAGACTGGCTGGTCCAGGATGGAAGATTCCTGCCTGATATTATTCTCTTTCTTCAATTTGGCATTTGCAGGGTCCTTCTCCAGTCTATATCCTCTTCCAGAGTTTCAAACAACTCACAATTGTCCTTTTACCATTGAATCTCTGGAGAGAAGTTTGCAGTAGTTGTTTACATCACCATGTTGATAATGTCACCTAGTATTTTTATATGGTAGAAAAGATTTTTAAAAATTTGAGGGATTTTCATTTACACTGAGCAAATTAGCAAAGAATAGAATTTTTTTTTCATGAAAGCAGTTTAGTAGTTAAAGCTGATCATTGATAAATTTTAGGGAGAAATGAGTAAAAAGCTTTGTTACAGACACTAACTGCCATCTGCTGTTGCTAGATCAAAGACAGCTGGCCACAGATCCTAGCTTAACACTGGAACCACCAGGCATATTTAGGAATGCTGTGGGGTCTCAAAGTTTGGAGGAGAGGAAAAGCCTTTGGTAGTGGTGGGGGGCGGGGCATAGGTGGAAGTAGTTTTCTCATACCCAGTAGAAATGACAACCAGCTAATAACTAACATTTAGTTCATGTTCTACAATTACAGAACACCTTCTTGAATGTTATTAGGAGCTTGGGGGAATGCAAGAGAGTTGTTCAAAGGTCTCCCACCTTTGGTATTTCTGATAGGAGAGAAATTGAGAATAGGGTGGAGCATTTTGAATCAGGATGCGATTGACAGATGCTGAAAGGCAAACTGATCCTGAGGCATCACTTAATGTACTGTGTGTGCACCACTGTCCATCCAACCAATTCCTGCTTTTGCTTTCCCATGGTAATAACCTGCCTTTCTCGATAATGGCCCTCTACTTCATTTTGATAATGTTGTCAAGTGAGTACTTCCACGTTAACAGGTGTAGTTTACCAATATTATTATTCCATGCAGAACACATTTGTTGTTTTGGCTTGCTCAGCATCTCTCCTGCCCCCTTTTCTGCTAACAAGACCCTTCTTTTCTTTTGGAACTGCTCTTCTCCAACTTGATGATGTTCCCGTGAAGGCATTGATCAATGTGGCCCTGCCTTCCCTGGCAAAGGATGGTCAATCTGATAACTCCATTTATTTTGCATACAGTCATTGGTCCAGAGAAGAACATGTGATCTGCATGTGCCAGTCAGGTATATTGAGGGATTCACATGAAAGAGGGTTATTCTTTTCTATGAAATTGCTAGATATAACTATATATCTAGCAATTTAAGGCTGGAGTCTACCTGAGAATGAAGCTACCATAGTGGAAAGTGGAGTGAAGAGGTGGAAAAGAATATACTTACACATTCTTGATGACACTTTTAATCCCTGGATCCAGATTTAGCCGTGCCTAAATATAAGTGCCACCCCTTGGACTTCATAGTTGTGTAAGCTAGCAGGTTTCCTTCTAGTAAGCTAATTTGAGTTGGGTTTCTGTTACTTGCAACAGAGGGAGTCTTGAACAATATACTATATGTGCTAGATGTCTAAGGTATTGGGTCAGTGGTCAAAGTGCTCCAGTATTAGGCAGGAGGACAGTGATCTATTTTCAAGAGTACTTGAGCCCTGAGAGTGGATAGGGATCAGGCAGCACTTTATAAATGAATAAACAGGAGCTACAAAAGCCAGCTGAGTGCCAGGAGAACTTCCCTATCATAGTCTTATTATCGTTTAAAGTTCATCAGCACTTTGAAAAAGTTCAATATTGATTATACATGTGTGTGTACATGCAGCTATCCCTACCCATCCCCCAAGAAAAAGAAAAAACGTCACATATTCTGCAAAGACTTAAACTAAACAGAGATATGTGTGTGAGATACCTTTTATTTGAAATGCACTATTTGACCAGTCTCCCAGTTGCTTCATGTTTTAAATAAACATGACTCCATTTTTTGGAAAGTGATTTTTTATTCAATTTCTTTATTTATTGACTGAATTTTATTTTAAACATGATTTGAATAGAGAAAATTAGATGGTATTGGGTGATATCTTTTGTCTCAACCCCTCCATCCACCTACCCAATGAAATTATAGAATCTGGTAAGTCTGAGAGATTCCAGTTTTGTGTTTGCCCCTTTGTGCAGCAACCTTTACCTTGGGCACTTCCCAGTTACCCTTTCCTGCATTATGCTCACTCTACTGTGGGATGTTCGCTGTCCTGACCAGTCCATTGTTCTGTTCCTATTCTGAGGAAGAATGAGGGGTGGGGCGGGCTGGAAGGATGTTGGAACAGCAAGCACTTCATGGACTGGATATTAGTCTGTGAACTTTTCTGATCAATGCCCAAAGCAGTTTCTGCTTCTTCTTCCACCCCATCTGGGTTCTCTTGAAACTCTAGCCCTCTTGAAATATGCCCTAAGTATGAGCCGAATCTGAAGTCAGCACACCCAGATTCCAATCCCACCTACCCCACTGAGCACCAGGGTGACTAGTGGTTTTTTATTAATTTCTTGTAGTATCAATTCAATGAACACTTCAGAGGGGCCATTCTCAATCATGGTGTTCTGATGCAATGGTGTGTTGTTAACATTTGTGAACCATGTCACAAGAAATTTGTTTATAATAGCATTTAAATAGCTAAGTTTTCAAGTGGACTCATTAGAAAAACAAATTAAAGCATTTCTAATTTCTCATTTTAAAGTGTTCTTTAAAAGCAGCTTTATTTTTTTTTTTTTTTTTTGAATCATAACTCCACTATTTACTTCCTACATGATAAAAAATACACAAACTCTAAGGACAAATCAGTGGTTTTGAACTCAATATAAAACATGTAATAAAAGCAGCTTTATTGAAGTATAATTGACATACAATAAACTACATATTTAAAGTGTACAACATAAGTTTTGACATATGTTTACACCTCTAAAACAATCACTACAATCAAGATAATAAGCATACCCATCGTCCTTAAAAGTTTTCTCATGCCCCTTTGTAATCCTTGCTTTTGGTCCTTTACTCCTCTCCACTCTCCAGGCAACCACTGATCTGCTCTCTGTCACTATAGATTACTCTGCATTTTCTAGAACTTTATATGAATGGAATCATGCAGAAATGCATGTTTTTTTCTGTCTTCTGTCACTCAGCATAATTTTTGTGAGACCTATCTTTGTAGTTGCATATGTATCTGTGTGTGTGTGTGTGTGTGTATATATATATATAATTTATTTATCCATTCACTTGGTGATCAACATTTGAGTTGTTTCCAGTTGTTGATGAATGATGCTTTATATATACATATGCTTTTATTTGTCTTGGGTAAATACCTAGTAGCAAAATGGCTGGATCATATAGTAGGTAGACAGTAAACTTTTTAAGAACCTGCCAGTTGTTTTCTTTTGTTTTCTAAATTGGCTATGCCATTTTACTTTTCTGTCAGCAGTGCATGACAATTCCAGTTACTTCATGTTCTTGTTAACACATGGTATGGTCAGTTTTTTTAAATGAAGTAATTTTAATAGGTGTATAGTGGCATTTTATTGTGGCTTTAACTTGCATTTTCCTAATGGCTAATGATGTTGAAAATCTTTTCATGGCTTATTTGCATCCAAATTTCTTTTATGGGCAAATCTTTTGCCCACTTTTTATTGGGTTGTTTTCTCATTACTGAGTTTGAGACTTTCTTATATATTCTGAATACAAGTCCTTTATCAGAAAATGTGTGATTTGAAAACATTTTCTCCTAGTTTGTGGCTTTTCTTCTCATTCTATTAACAGTGTCATTTGAAATGAAGTCAAATAACAGTGTCATTTGAAATTTTGACAAAATCTAATTGATTTGCCTTTTTATGGATTGTGCATTTGGTATGGCATCTAAAAATCTTTACCTAGTCCAAGGTTACAAAGATTTTCTCTGATGTTTTCTAAAGGTTTTATAGCCTTGGGTTTGGATTTAGGACTATGGTCCATTTGAATAAATTTTTTGAATTAATTTTTATATAGGTATGAGTATGGATCACCATTTAACTGCCTTTGTTCATTTGTCAAAAATCAGTTGTCCATAAACGGGTGTGTTTACTTTTGGACTTTGGTTCCATTGATCTATATGCCTCTCTTTATGCCAATACCATACTGTTTTGCCAACTGTAACTTTAATATGTCTTCACATCAGGTGGTGCTAGTCCATCAGCTTTGTTCTTCTCATGTCAAAGTTGTTTAGGCTATTCTAGATCCTTTGCATTTCGATAAGAATTTTAGATTTAGAATCACTTTGACAATTTCTACAAAAGTGCCTGCTGGGATATTTATTAGGACTGCATTAAGTCTTTAGATCAATTTGGGTGAGAATTGACAGCTTAAAAATACTCGATCCTTAGACCCATGAATATGATATATCTCCTTAGTTAGGTCCTCTTTAATCTCTTTCTGTAATATTGTATAGTTTTCATTGTACAGGTCTTTTACAGCTTGGGGGTCAGATTTATCCCCAAGCACTTTTTATTTTTTGATGCTATTTTAAATATTTTTAAATTTCCAATTCTGATTGTTTCATTGCTAGTATATAAAAATGCAACTGATTTTTGGATATTGAACTTGCAACCTTCGGTAAAATTGCTTATTCTAGTATTGTTTTTGTAGGTTCCATCAGATTTTCTCATGGATGATCGTGTCGCTTGCAAATAGAGACAGTTTTACTTCTATTCTGGATGTCTTTTATTTCTTTCTCTTGCCTATTTTCCCTGCTAGAACCTCCAGTACACTGTTGAATAGAAGTGGTGAGAGCAGACATCCTTGTCTTGTTCCGGATCTTTGGGGGAAAGCTTTTAGTCTTTCACCACTAAGTATGAGACTAGCTGTAGGTTTTCAAAGATGCCTTCTGTCAGATTGAGGAAGTTCACTTCTATTCTTAGCTTGCTGAGAAATTATTTTTTAATCAGGAATGAATATTGGATTTTGTCAACTGCTCTTTCTCCATCTATTGAGATGATCATATGCTTTTTGTTTTTTAGTTTGTTAGAATGCTGAATTACATTGATTGCTCTTTGAATGTTAAATCAACCTTGCTTTCCCTGGATAAATCCTTCTTGGTCATTATGCATTATCCTTTTTATATATTGTTGGGTTAGATTTGCTAAAATTTTACTAAGAATATTAGCATCTCAGTGCATGAGGGGTATCCATTTTGTCTTTTTTTGTCTAGTTTTGGCATTTTGGTAATACTGGCCTCATAGAATGAGTTGAAAATATTCTTTCCTTTTTAATTTTCTGGAAAAGTTTGTATAAAATTGGTATTATTTCTTCCTTAATTGTTCACTGAGACCAATGAAGACACGTGGGCCTGGGATTTTCTTTGTGGAAAGGCTTTGGTCTACAAATTTAATGTGCTTGGTAGATTTAGAGCTATACAGATAATCTGTTTCTTTAAAAAGCCTTTTGTTAGTTTGTTCTCTCAAGGAATTTGCTCATTTCATTCAAGCTGTTGAAATTATTGGTACAAAGTTCTTCATAGCATTATTTTTTATCCTTTAAAATCCTGTAGAATCTGTAATGATCTTACCTCTCTTATTCCTGATACTGGTGATTTGTCTTCTTTTTCTCTGTCTGTGTAGAGTTTTATCAATTTTGTTGAGCTTCCCAAGTGCCAGATTTTGATTTCATTAAATTTTCTCTATTTTCTCCTTTCTATTTCATTGATTAAATCTCTGATTTTTATTATTTCCTTTCTTCTATTTAATCAGGGTATAATTTTTACTTTTAAAAATCTAATATCTTAAGGTGGAAGTTGAGATCATTGATTTGAGATCATTCTTCTTTTCTAATATAGGAAGTTAATGCTGTAAAATTTCTCCTAATTAATGCTTTAGTGGAATCCTACAAATTTTGATATGTTGTGTTTTCATTTTCATTCAGTTCAAAATATCTTACAATCCCTTTTTTAGTTTCTTCTTTGATCCATGGGTAGTAGAAGTGTGTTACTGCCAAATATTTGAGCCAACCCCCCAAATTTGATTTCTTATTTAAATCCATTATAGTCAGAGAATATATTTTGTCTTACTTGAAACCTTTTAAATGTATGGGACTTATTTGGCGGTACAGGGAAGAGAGCAGATCAAGTTTAATAGAGCACAGTAGTTCAGAATAGCTTGAGCATAAAAATGTGTAGCATTTTAGAGATGAGAATGCAGATGAAAATAAGAGTCTGATCGTGAAAGTCTTCAGGAACCACAGTAAGGTGTTTGAACTTTGTTCTGAAAGCAAAGGAGAATCATTATAAGATTTAAATAAGGACTAATATCACCAGATCAAGTTTTTAGAAATACCACTCTGTGGGGAAGTATGGTGGGAAATATTGAGGTTTGGAGGCCTACTCTTAGAATGGAAAAAGGGCTACTTGGAGGTGACAGATACTTGGATGTGTTAATGTCAGGATCATCCACAGCACTCATTTATACTCTTTGCTTTTGTTTTCAATCTGAAAAAAGATGAGAACTTTTTACACTATTGAAGAATAATTAGAAATGCGACTTTTGTTTTACAGTTTAAGTAGCTGATTTCATTTACTTTTGAGAGTTCCATCATATTTCTCACAGTTTTTTCCTCCTTTCTAAACCCCTTGATGATACCAACTTATGGGAGATGAGGCTGGATGTAGGGAGATCATTTATGAGGTTGGAGAGAAGTCCAGGCAAGAAATGAAATAGGCTACAGTAAGAAAGTAGCCACGGCAATGGGCCAGAGGAGTTAACTTAAAAAGAGGTATTTTTTGGGCCTTAGAACCTTTAGAACTGGAAAATTTAAGAATGTGAGAGGTTCTAGAAAGAAGACTCTAAGGTGATTGGTTTGAATAATGATAGGGAAGGAGATGGTTTCAGTTTGGAGTATATTAAACTCTGGGGAACTTTAGGACATTCAAGTAGAAATGTCTAGCAGGCAGTTGGCTATAAAAGTCTAGCAAGCAAGAAAGAGACCTGGACTAGAGAGTCATCAGCACATGGATGGCGGTTAAAGCCACAAAAGCACTTAAGTTCAACCAGTAGTAATTTATGAAACAGGGAGAAAAGAAATCTAAAGTAGTGCCCCAGGAAAAAACAAAACAATATCTAATGTCTAGGCAGAAGAACAAAAATCTAAAAAAGACTAATCAGGAACCAAAGTAATTAGAAGAAAACCAGGAGAGAATGTTATCATGGAAGCTAAGGGACAGAGAGTTTCAAGAAGAAAGAACAGTGTCAGGTGCTCCAAAAAAGATGAAAAACGCTATTGATGGAGAGATACCCCCCCCCCCCCTTAACCCCACACAACCCCTCAAGATAGTTGAGACTTGGAGTATAATTATATGCAAAAGAAAAGCAGCAGAGGGGAAAGTATTGAAGATATTGACGATAAAGAGGAATAATTGAAAAGGGGCAAGGAGATGGGAGCTAGAAGATTAGTTTTAGATAAGAGAAAGTCTACTTTTTCTGGGATGGTCAGGAAGGAGGTGAAGAAAAATGACAACAAAAGATACTATTGTATAAGTAGAGAGACTGGAGGTCAAGGGAATTCCTACCTGGTCTCTCTGTTTTCTTGGTGAAGACATAGGTAGGGACATCTACTGTCAGTAACACAATAGGTAACTTGAATGTGGTAGATTTGAAGTAGCTTTTGTGGGTGAATGAGAGCAAGAGAGAACTACAGATCTGTCTCATAGATCACTGAGATGATAGCTATGGATGACGGTTAGGGGTTTGCAAGAAGATGGTGTTGGTTTTTCTCCTTTCTTGCCTAGCTGCCTGTGTGTATACTCAGAGGGAGAAGAGAAATATAGGAATGATTTAAGTTCAGTATTTTGATGGACTTATTTAGAGGAAGCACAGTGGAGCCAGAAAATTGAAGTTATTAATGCAACAGTGATTAAGGAGATGGTTTGGACTGATGGGATGGGAAGTGAAGATAGGAAGGAACTGATAGATTGGGAAAAATGAGTGCATGGCAGTGGGCCAGTGACTAGCATTTTTATGAAGTTGAAAAACAAGTTGAGAGAGAGAGAACAGGAAGCTTAAAGTAGATTGTGTGGTCAGACTGTGGGATATTGGAGATTATGTTTTCATCATTGAAGCCGTTCTGAGGGATGACAAGTTTCAGGGTGTGGTTACACGGGCAGGTGACAGAATTAGAGTAGATTTGAAGGTTTTTGGAATGAGGTCAAGGAACCGTGGGGTAAGGCATTAAATGAGGCAGGCACGTGGACTGTGTAATCACCCAGAATGACAGTAAGACTAGGAGTGGAGAGGAAAGTGTGAATCAGATGTCATATGATGTTTGGGGATGAATTTGAAGATAATGCGAAAGAAGCATTTAGGATTGTATACTAGAAGACACATTCCTGCAAAGTGCAGAAATTGTTAATTAAGAGAGAAGGAGTTTGAAAGGGCACTGGAGAGTAGAATGCTGGCCCACCTCCAAATCCCATGTCAAGTGAGGCTTGGGAGACCAAAATTCACCCCAAATGAGGGTTGGAGAGACGAGTATCCAAAGAAAGGTCCAGGTTTGAACTCAGCAAAGAAGTGGCAGACAATTCTCTTCTGGAGGTTGAAAATGCACTGGACTTTGATGATCAGGAAATGGGGTTTTAGAGAAGACAGCTGAAAGATTTGCGAATGATCAAGAGATGTGGGATGTGCTTCTCCTCTGATCCAAATATCAGTTTGCTATTAAGTGTCAAGGACAGGAGAGATTACTACAGGGTTTTATCTTTGGGACATTGATTGAAGGTGACAGGGATGTTAGGCTGGTGGAGTTCATAGAGTTCAAGTTTCTAAAAGGAAATTTGTGATGAGGTTGCTTTAGTGTTGGAACTGATGTATCAAATGGTGCTGGAAGCCTCATCACTCTAACACTGTGAATTTGTCTATTTAAACCCTCTTTCAGCTCAGGGCAGCATAACAGCATTCCATTCCAATTATCAATGAGTAAAGTATTTTTCATTCCTGATGATAAAGTTGTCTTCAGAGACTGTCTCAAGGGTTGTAGTTACTAAGCTTCCCAGAAAACTGAAGCTAGCACACCTGCTGTACGATGATAACACTGTGTATAAAGCATGGGTTCAGGGTAATGTGGGAACCACGGGACTCCAGGTGAATCCCTGTGGCAATACATAGTATGATTTTGCCTCTGCCTATCCCTTTACCTGTCTCCCTATCAGGATATCTTGCTTGAGATGGTAATAATACATAGCATATGTGGGAGTGTTTTACTGAGTGTTTTACTGAGATATACCTCATTCCTTCTCCTTGAAGAGGCTATTCTGGTCTCTGAATTGGATTCACTCTCCTTTTTTCTGAAGACTAAAGATTTCAAGTTGCACATTGATGATTTCTGTCAATTCTGGTGCATATGAATTACAAGATGCAGTAGCCTTTGCAGGGTTTTTGTTTACCTGGCAGGAGGATCTTGGGCCAATAACTCAGGCTTTTTGTGCCTCGGTCTCTTTTTCAGTGAGACACAGTTAATAATACAAGACTCCCTTTGCAGTATAGTTGTGACCTCTGTAGTTAATGTGGGTGAAGCTTTTAGCACATACAGTGGGTATTTAATAGATGGTGGCTGTTACTTTTATTAGATGGATTATGCCAGGATCCTGCTAGGGTCTAGCACAAGTAAACTCACTGAAGCTTCACAACAGTTCTGCAGCTATAAATGGTGATGCTTGTCAGATGAGAAAATTGAGTTTCACTGTGATTCTGTTGATTGCCCGAGTTAAAATCCTGGTAAATTGCAGAGCTGAAACGTGACCTTCAGTCTGTTTGATTCTAAACCAAGTGTTCTTTCCAATACATTTAAATCATCCTAGGTAGATTAGAATTTAGAGAGGTTTCAAAATGTTCCAGTTTTGTTGTGGCTTATTATAACTTTTGCAATCAGGTAATTTTCTTAGGTTGGTCTCAAACCCCTCATGCAGAAATGTAGGCTTTTTGTTTTCTTTCTTTCTTTCTTTCTTTCTTTCTTTCTTTCTTTCTTTCTTTCTTTCTTTCTTTCCTTTCTCTCTCTCTCTCTCTCTCTCTCTCTCTCTCTCTCTCTCTCTCTCTCTCTCTCTCTCTCTCTCTTTCTCTCTCTCTCTCTCTCTCTCTCTCTCTTTCTTCTTTCTTTCTCTTTCTCTTATCAGTTTTCAGGGAAACAAAGAGATATGCTCAAGAAAGTTAATTTCCTCAGCAAGGAGAATTGCCCCAAGAGCGGTTGGTTGGTTATTCATATGGAGCTCAGCAATTAGGCTCAAATTAGATAATCAAAGCTAAGCAGAGGAAAGACACAGTTGATTTAAAATATCAAGAGGGAAGACTAGGAACACTAAAAATCAGAAATATCATACAATCATATTTTTCCTAATCTAAGCACATTAGAATTCATTTAGTTAGCTGTGGGCAGAGGCTCCCCACTGAGTTCCTTAATTATAACACCAGGGCCCTCTATGAAAACATGAGGGGAATGCCATTTCTGTGGTTTCACTTCCCCTCTTGGGTGGACATTTTATTGCAGAGCAGGTTAGGATTTTTGCTGGACACGCAAACTTTCCCCATCAAAGCAACCTGATATTTTTTTTACAAGTATTGCAACTGTCAAGAGCATGTTTTCTTCAATATGGTTCTGTGACTCTACATTTTCTGGCAAGGATAAGCCTTGTTTTGGTTTTCTTTTAGGAGGGATATATCCACTAAGATGAGAGGCCAAACTGTTTTTCAGGAGATGCTTCTACTTTGATCTTCATTTTCTTCTTGTCAGGATCATATACAACAGCATGCCTGGTGAGACTTTGTTTCATTGCAAGCCTTTTGCCACAGCCAGCATATTCACACATAAATTGGTGCTTTTCCTCAGAAAAGAGAGAATGTGGCTCTGGCGATTGAACACAGTCGGGTAGATCCTACCACAGCCTTCTCTGGGACATGGACACATATCCCTTTCTGGGGTATGAGTTTTCATATGTTGCTTCCGATAATCTTCAACTTTGAACATTTTCTGGCATGCTTCACAAGTTATTTCCTCTTTATGGGTTTGTCTCACATGCTTCAGAAACTACATCCATGTTTTTGCCACAAAGGAGCATCCCTTTTGACACATATAGCCCTCAAGTATCCTCTCATGCCACTTCAGCCTGCTGGGTGAAACAAAGGGTTTTCCACATCCTTCCTGCTTACACCGATAGTGGCTCATCGGTATGCTGGCCCTGGTGGATTTTCAGCTGCTGATGTTTCTTAAAGGTCTTCTTTCAACCTTCAAAATCACATACATACTGTTTTTGCTGATTTTCATGTTTGTGCTCAGAATGTTTCTTCAAGTTTAATTTTGTGTTGAATTTTTGATCACAGCCACTGACTTCACAAACAAACGGCTTCTGGCCAGTGTGGATCAGCATGTGGCGGCTCAGATAGCAGTTTCCTATGAAAGCCTCGCTGCACCCTTCATAGTCACAGACGGTTTCTTCCCCGTGTGCTTGCACAGGTGCGCGTCCAGCTTCCAGGCCTTGCTGGCGTTGGTGCTGCAGTCCCGGAAGGAGCAGATGAACCTTCAGGGGATCATGGGGTGGCCAGGGGCAGGGCTGGGCCCTCACCAGCCGCGGTGAATGCGTCGGTGATGGTCAGGGATGGCTTGGCCACGATAAGGGAAGCCGGCATCTCCAGGGCGGTCTGCCTTTCTGCTGGGACCCGGCGCGCAGAATACACGAGAGGTTGGGCCGGGACCAGGCGCGGCCTGGTGCACTTCCAGAAGCCCTCCCCTTTCCTGATTTTTGATCAATCCGTATGCAAGGCAACAAATTCTATAAAACAGCAGAAACCTACTTTATTTTGCCTGAATTAAAAAAAAAATAAAGCATTTTACAGATTAATGTTTTCCTTCATTCAAAATAGAAATAGATTTAATGAGTTACATATGGGGAAAATATCTACTTTGTTGAATGGAAGCAAATCAACCTAAGGTTTACATTGCTTTTCAACCACCAACGTTGATCAACAGGCATATTTGAGAAGGAGCAACATGGAGCAGCTTTCTTAGCTTTCATTTCAGCTCTAGCTCTTGAATCACTTGTATCATAAAGATTGGTGATGCTTATCACTGCTGGAGACCCTTATCTCTCCCTCCAAGAATCATGCCAGATGTAAGACACTGTTACAATACTGTTTAGAAAAAGGGCAGAGTTATAGAGTTTTAAAAAATCATGGCAATCTGCAGTCCTCCTTTAGTGCCAAACCTTCCCTGACCTTCTTTTGTTCCAATTGCAAGAAATATTGTAATGTATGTAAACCGTAATGGGCCTGGTATAGCCAGTAAGGCAAGAAGATGCAGCTCTTTTACAGGTTGGCCAAAAACATAGTGGGAAAAGACAGCTACATCTTTTCCTCTTTTTGATTGGTTTACAGTGACTCCAGATTCATGAGCACATTGTTTAAACTTGCTTTCCTAAAGCCCCATTAATCTTTGCTATTGGTTCATCTCCTGTTTCCAAACATGACCTCACCCCAAGTTCTGTCCGGTGGTTAGCGTTTTCTTTTCTCAATCCAAGAGAATCAGGATGGAAGATACCCAAGTTGGTCCTTGTTTAGGTTCTTTTTAAAATGAATCATTAGAGTATGGGGATTTGGAGTAAATTGCTGGCTAAGTAGTTATCTACAGCTATGTACTGCTAGAACTCGGGGCTTTGTAGAGAATTAAACCCATGGCTTGGCACATAAGCTTGTCATTTGGGGGTGATCAAAATTATGTATCTTTGCTCTCTCTTCTCAATCCTTCTTGTATGTCTCTCTCCTCAGTTACCCTTCCCTGTTATTCCAAAAGTAGTTTGGCGAGTAATATTCAAAGCCATTAGTTGACGACTGAGCACATGACTACACTTTTCAGTCAGACTCTGACTCTGATCTATAATCTGTAAGAGGTCAAACTGGCTTTTCTGTTTCTCTCCTTTCAAACAACAAGGGAACTGAGTGGGTTAGCCCAGAGGTTGTGATTTGTTTGAGTCTGCAGCGAGTCACTTCCAGACAACCAACTATAAGTTTTAGCCTAACCTAAGCCTCGAAAGGTTGAGCATCTTTCCTACCACCCCCAGGAGATAGGGGAGTCACCTTTAGCTCTGTGGTGTCTTTTTCCGTTTTTCACAGGTGCTAGAGTTAATTGAGTCCTCAGGGAGTCAAGTTGTTATCCTGTTAGATTTGTAGTACTACATAGTGTTAAGTATCTTTCATTCATGAATGCCCCCAGAGACGTTAATGCCAGAATTTTTTGATAGTTTAAAAAGGTTAACTTGTCTGAGCTTAACATTGGCTGAATTTAAAATTTTATGGAGAGTAATCTGAGAGAACAAAACTTGAGCATTTCTCCCAAATTTTATGACAATTAAATAAGAAAGAAGGAAAGAAATAAATGTAGAATTTATCTTGAAGGGATCTTAGCTGAGAGAGAGAGGGGAATCAATAGGAGAAGGAAGAGTGTCAAGGAACTGGCAAGAACTGATTTTGTCCTGTGATTTGCATTTTCATGCCTTATTTGTATATGGTTATATCTTTTGGATTTGCTGGAGAGAAACAAAAAAATAAGCAAGAGAAGCTCCTCTTACTTGTAGAAAGAGAAGAACAAAGGAGCAAGGACAAATACTCTCCATTTTCTCATTCGCCAAGCAGAAGCCAGTGTATGCAAAGAGAAATAGATACCTTCATTGAAATAATAAAACTTAGCACTTCTCTAGCGATTACTGGGTATCTGTACAAATGCTTAACATATCTCATTTAATCCTCTTCACAACCCTGTGAGGTAAGGGATGAATATCCCCATTTTGAAGACACTGAAGCTGAAATTTAAAGAAATTAAATTGTCCGGGGTCCCAATGCTAATAAATAGGACCAGTTTGCCGGATTTAATTTCACATTTTATGCCCATAACTGCACCCAGTGCTGCTTGCACCCTTAACAGAGGATGTCAGTCTTACACTCCTCAAGGGATAGGGTAGCTCCTAGTTCAGTGAGGAGAGTAGTAATATATCTTCTCCCAGGCCAATCCTCTTTTACTAGGGCCTAGGAAACCTACATTTCTTTTCCCCAAATGTTATTGGTAGAGGATTAAAGAAAAGATATCAACACGAATGGGATTATAGAAGAGAATATGTTAATATTTTGCCTCATTTATTTTATTCTCTCTCCGCCCCCCTCTTTCTGTTAATTATTTTTGGTAAACAATTTTGAGAGTTAGTTTCAGACATCATACTCCTTTACTCCTTATAGATCCATAGCGCAATCATCAGATTCAGGAAATTTAGCATTGATATAATGCTATTATTTAATATACAGACCACATTCAAATTTCAATAATTGTCCCAATAATGTCTTTTATAGCAGTTTATTGCTGCCCCTCTGCCGCACCCCAGGATTCAATCCAGGATCACAGATTACGTTTAGTTGTCATTCCTCTTTATCTCCTTTAATTTCCTCAGTTTTGTCTTTTGTGACATTGGCGTTTTTGAAGTGTAGAGGCCAGTCCTTTGGTACAATGTCCCTCTATTTGGGTTGCCCTATGTTGTCTCATGATTAAGTTTGAAATATGCATTTTTGGCAAGCATACCACAAAAATGATGTGTTCTCTTCCAGTATAGCATCTCAGGAGGCACATATTTTCAGTTTGTCCAGATATCACTGACTGTAATTTAGATTACTTTTATAAGGTGGTGACTGCCAGGTATCTTCACTCTAAAACTACCGTTTCCCTTTGTAATCTGTGGGGATATAGTTTAGACTATTTAGTATCCTGTTTGCTTCGAACTTTCACCCAATAGTTTTAGCATCTATTGATGAAACTTGCCTGACTCATTTTTACTATGATGATTACAAACAAAGATGATTTTCTAATTTTTATTATTTCCTCTAGTTTTATTAGCTGGCATTCTATTCCATTCTCCCTTGTTTATAATACAATACTATCTGTTAATTCATTTCCAAGCTCAAATTGTCCCAGATTTGGCCAGTGGGAGTGCTTAAAGCTATTTCCCAAGCCCTTTTGACATGTGTTCACTTTCATCATTTCTTTGAGCACTTCTTTATTTTCTAGTACAACCAAGATATTCCAACCCATCTCTTATTTCCCTGCTCCAGGTCTGGAACCAACTATTCCTCCAAGGAACCCTGGTTTCTTTTAGTGAGAAATAGTACTTAGAAACAAAATCTATGAGGAAATATTTGTACAGGTCATCTCATGTTAAGGCTATTCAGGCAAAAATAAATAGTGAATCTATGAAACCTTAGAGAACCTTCCTTGAATTAGAAAGGGCTTCAAGACACTTCCTTACCTTTGTCTAAGATTTTCTATGTACAATTTTATGTTTACATTCTATCAATTGCAAAGCAATAGAATGAGTCATAAGTCTGGGCTCAGTGGAAAAGAGGATCTATTGAACACTGAGTCTGGGGGCTGGAGAAATTGTAAGATGGTAAGAGGTCAGGACCCCCAGAGAAATTACTCCAGCACTTATGAGGCACCCACAAATTAGAAAACTTTTCGGAACCAGCAGACAGCCTCATTTTTAAATAGTGACTATTTGTACCATCTGGACATCACCAATCATAAAATTCAGTTGATATTCTAACCATAATATGGTCTTGGAGACCATTTGTGGTTTTTAGCTCAAAACCCTTTCAAGAGGCTCAACCCCTCAGTGTGGGATCAAATTCCCTGCCAAGCACTGTATTCTGTAGTCAGTCACCTTGTTCATCCTAGTGCTTTAAGTCACCTACCCTTCCAGGTAATGTAGGAAGGGAGACATAGTGAAGACAGAAGTAGCCCTGGCTCTGCCACTCACTAATTATACTGTTTTGATGAGTAATTGACTCACTGTGTAGCTCTAACTTTCTCCTCCTTTCTGGCCTTGGTTTTCTCATTTGTGAGATGAGAAGCTGAGACTAAATTATCTGTAAGTTCCCTTCCAGCTTTCAAGTTCTATGAAATTTCCTCTGCCTAAAATCTTTAAAGTGTGAATTAAACCCATAGATCAAGACAAATTACCAAAGGAGCTGGGCCCATTACAAAATTAAAGTCTTGAGAGCCCCAGCAGACCTGCTTTTCTGAGAGCTTTCTTTTTACAGCTGTGAAGAGAGAAATCAGCACACTAGCTATAACTTCATATGACTAATGGTAACCATGGCGACCACTAAATATTCCTCCTAGACCTTGCATCTGCACAGCTCACTGGAGCAGAGGGAATAAATGTTGCTGCTTTGAAAAATGGTAAAAATAATCTGAACCAGCTACAGGCTGGAAAGGGAAGGAGAGTTCTCACACCTGAAGGTCAAGCCATTTCATGTCATCTTCTCAGGGCTTTGTTTAACCTCAGGAGGAGTGTGATACCAACTGAATGAATAGGTTACAGACCTGAAGGTTTTAGCATTTGGTTACTGAAGAAACTGACTAATTTTTAGAAAAGATCTTGGGGTTCTGACATTGTTTTCTAGGTCAGTGTGATGACTGCTATGTTGAAATGGTGGAAGTGAACATCAGAACACTAAAAGAGAATGCCCCTGGAGGCATCTAGTGGTTCTTGATGTCAGGTTGTATCATTGGTTAAGGGCAGAATGACTAGAAAACTGGCCAAGGTCAGACAGGGGGCTCCAGAAACCAAGTGGTGACTATCAGTGAGGAGTTTTGCATGCACAGGCAAGTAGGGGAGGTGAAGATATGTGAGGCAGACCAGGGATCTGAAATTATGCTCAGATAGTAGGAACAAAGCAAAGGAATGGGGCCACATGAAGTCTGCAGTTTAGACAAAGAGAAATGAAAAGAGGTAGACAATTTGGGTAAAACATAGGGCAACAGCAAGGACACCTGAAACCAGTGGTGCAGCCCAGGAGAGCCATGCAGGAGACGTACATGTGTGAAGAGGCGATCATGATGACTGTGAAGATGTGGGGAGCACATGGCCTATCTAAAGAAAGCATGGGATACTCCAGATCCAGAGTTGCCTGTTCTCATTTTTCAAGAGAAGCTAACAGCTGGATTTTTTTTTAATGTAAAATTTCTTGTTTAATGTTGACATTGTGTGGGCTGCCATTTTGTGTCCTCTGAATGAGGACACAAAATAGGAGAATGAAAATAGGAAATGTTAGAGAAGTGAGATCCTGTACAATGACCTGTTCAAGGGGTCACAACACTACAAATTCAATCAAGATGACTTGAGTCTGTAACCTTAGGGAGGCAGGACTGGGTGTCATGGGTCACTGAAGAAGCTTGCATCTAAGTAATGACATTGTAATTGATTTGGAGACAGAATATGTCAACAAAAGGAAGATGATCTGAATGGCAAGTTTAAAAGTGGAGTCCAGAGAGACCCCATTGGTAGTCTGTCTTCAGTACCAGAGCCTGTGAGCACTTTTCCATGTTGCTAGCCAGTCTTCCTAAAGCAATCTCCCAAAGACCAACCCTGACACTTTTCAACCTAAACTGCAATACGCACTAGTGCCAAGAAACCAGCACTGAGCCAGTCCTATACTTTATACTAGGCTGTGGTCTTCAGATAAGTAATCAACACCTGACCAGAGTAGGAAGTGAAGGGACAGAGAGCAGCAAGGCAAGAAGCCAACTTATACAAATTTGACCTTTTTCCTATCTACTATGTTACCCCACAGGGTACTAGTCTGGGTATTGCCTAATAAAACTGAGAGTTAGGCTTCAAAAGGGAACAGTAGATCATTTGACCTTTTGGAAAAGCACAATTACTTTCTAGATTACAGAATTGTTGTAGGGAAATCTGAAAACTGGGATGAACTAGAGATAGACATTTCACAGAAAAATACCAGTCAGTAAAATATTATCCTGTGAGAATCTACTCTGATGCAATGGTAGCCTCCAAGAGCCATATCAGGTGAGTTATCACAAAGGCCATGGAACAGAAAACCTTACAGATTGAATTAATATTCTTGAATTGCACTATTCATTCAGTCAATTTAAAACTGAGCATGAGAAACAAGGGGAAGGAGAATACAACACACTCAGGACAGGGTGCATGCAGGTGGAAGGTCCATATTACTAGAATCCTGTGCTCATAGTGTTTATATCTCTTCCCTCTGCTATGTCAATCTTTCTTCCTGATGATATGAATTTGAGGCCTGAAGTTGAGGGTGAGCAATGGGGCTCAGCAGATGGAAGGTGGTTGGAGTTGGTGCATCTTCCCTCTTTGGGAGAGATGCCGGGCAGGCATGCTGGAGCACAAACTGCAGTTCACTGATTAACCTGATCAGCCCAGGATATGCAGGGCTGAAATGGGACCATGATGCGCATTACCAATGGGTGGACGATTCAGGGATGACATAGCTGTGAATCTGGAGGTGACATGATCTGTGCCTTAAGATTCACTTGTGCAGCTTTAATGCCATTGACCTTGGTGGTGGTTGTAGTGGGCATCCCATCCAGATCTTTGGAACTAACCCTTTACCAGGAAGGGCTTTGGTTAGAAGGCAGAGAATTACAGCCAGAATTAGATTCTCTGTGTAAAGATAGTGCTTTCCCATGAAAGCCAGAATGGGTCATATAGAAAAATAACAGGGTGACAGAGGGTCTAGTGTGAGTTTCCCCATAAGAACTAAACCAGCACTTTTTGCTTGGGGGCCTTTATGCCTGCAAATGCCCTGAATCTACAAACAGGAGGATTAATGTATGGATAAGATGGGCTCATGACAGAAGTCCAATATTTAAAGAGAACACCAACATTTAAAGGGCAGATGGAGAAAGGGGAACACAAGATTAGTCTTGCTTGCAAGTCTAGAACTTGAAGAACCAGGAGAGGATGGTGTCACAGAAACCAGGATGTGCCATAAATTCTTGCTGAAAGAAAAGGGGCAGCTCCTGTGCTAAGGGTGAGAATATCTGAGTACACCTACCTAGAAAGGAGGGTGAAGGAGCTAGGGTTGCTCCTACACTCAGGATGGAGAGAGAGAGAGAGACAGAGAGAGAGAGAGAGAGAGAGAAAGAGAGACTGTTCCTAATCCTGAGTATTTCTTACTGCACACTGGGAATAGCGGCAGTGTCATTAGGAAACACAAGTGCCATTTTTGGGTTCTCCTACTTGAGGATCACATCACTGTGGAGTGGAGTTTAGAGCATTATGCTACCTGCCCCTTTCATTCTGCACTTCCAAGGGGTTTGCCTATGTGCAAATTCTTTTTCAGATGTCTAATTCTGACTCAGAAAATTGCTGGTTTCAACTCTTTTGCCAGATGGCTGAGGAAAGAGCAATTGACTGTTAGTGTTAAATGCCTGTGTCAGAGACCAAAGCAGCCGATTCCAATTAACATAAAAAGCTGAACAGATCTCCTAACAGGCAAATGTAAAACGATGGAAAAATGAAACATTATCTTGGATGAAGAACACACTGCGTCCTTGCTACTCTCAGATGCTGGCCTCTCTGTTGGGTTGCTAAAATCTGTTGAGAAATGGGAGGGAAATATAAGTTAGAACCTACAGGATTCCAATTCCCAGAACACCACCTATGCACTTGGTTTCCTTTCTGCTTAGCCAGACGAGAGTGGTCTTCAGAGTCACATGACAGAAATCTTCTTTTGATTACTTATTTGGGTGGATAGAAGATCACTGTTGTTTTCAACACAATTTCCTGTTTTTTCAAATGAGATTTTTTTCATAGAAGGAAGTGGCGCTGATCTTTAAGTGAATGATGTGGATAGAGAACTCTTAAGTTTTTACTTTTTCTTTCTTAAACTTATATTGTAATAGGTGATATATTTACAGAGGTCAAAATAAAAATGAAATTTAAAGAAATCTAGATTGAGATAGCTTGCTCCCATCCATGTCCCCATCCACCCTGCTTCCTTCTTCCCTTAACAAGTAATCATTTTAATTTGTCTTTTGTTCATTCTTCCAGTCTTTCTTTATGCATGTACAAGAGCATATATGTTCTTATTCCCCTTCCTGTTTTTCCACAGAAGATGGCATGTTAGATACATTATTTTGCGCTTTGCTTTTTGTTATTTTAAAATATTTTTTGGAGATCTTTCCATATTAATACATATGAGCTTCATTCTTTTTGACTTTTGCATAGTATTCCATTGCATGGTTGTACCCATAGTTCATTTGACCAATCCCTTACTTTTAGACAGATTTAAAAAAAAATATGATTGGTAAGAAACATAGCTCAGGGTAGTTTTAATGTGTGTTTCTCTTCTTATTATTTTTTTGGTTAATATTATATCCTTATTTTTCTTTGTTTCCATGAACTCTCAGAGAAGGATCATGTCATGATGATGGCAAGGTAAAAATATCCTTTCTAGGTGCTCTTCTCTTAGGCGCTAAGAACTTAGTATTCTGGGTCTTTTGCTACATCTTTGTGTATTGGTTTTATCACTCCATGTTTCCCTGTAGTGATTAATAATCATAATAATAACCAACATTTATTGAGAGCTTACTATGTTCCACATACTGTCCTAAGAACTCTATTTAGTAATTCATTTACTCTTAAAAAAAAAAAAACTTTATGAGGGAGGGATGCTATAATCTCCATATTCAGATGTGGAAACAGGCACAGAAAGGTTATTAACTTGCCCCTGGTCACAAAGGTACAAATTAGGCAGTCTAACCTAGAGTGACCAATCATCCCATTTTTCTTGGGACTGTCACAGTTTTAGCACTGAAAGTCCCACATCCCTGGAAACTTCTTGGTCCTGGGCAGACTGGGACAGTTGGTCACTGTAGTCTGGCCACAGAGTCCTTGCACACCACTATCAGACTCCCCTTAAGACCAAAAGGGTCTATGTGCTTGTAACCAGAGGAATGGGAGAGATGGTGTCGCTATAGGAAGATATGTGAAACTTTTGATTTGTACATTTCTAGGAGCAGGAAAAAAAGAGAGCAGGGCCATTCCTCAAATCAGGTAGCAGCATACATGGCCATAATAAGAGGACACTTAGTACATCTAAGGTCATGAGAGACCCAGGTTGAGGTCTAATGAAAAATAATTATTGTCTTGTCACTATTGTAAGTGAGCAATTTGTATGCATTTTCTCAATTGCTCTTTAGAGTAGCCCTTTGAAATAGGTATTCATATCACCCCCATTACAGATAAGGAGACGTTAAGAAACTTGCCCAAAGCAAGGTAGATGGGAACTTAAGTTGTGTGTCTGCAAAGCCCATGCTTTTAAGCATCGTATTTTATATAAATATATAAATACATGTTTGATTTTTAATTCACTCTTAATGGCTATCAGGAGGAAAGAAAAGCAGTCTGAATCTTTGGGCTTACTCCAAGAGATGTTGCTTTGTGCATGAGTAGAGTACCCAGGGCTAAGCAATTAGAAATGCTCGTAAGGTTTTTCAGCGGCTTTGGAAGCAACCTGAGAAGAACCAGTCTTTGTGGAGAGCATCTTCATGCTGCAAAGAGCAGCAGAAAAGGTTTTGTTCTTTTTATTCCACCAGGAATTATTTGGTCTTGAGCCAAGTCACTTAACTTTTCTGGGCTTAGACACGTTGAGTATAAAATAGGAATAATTGTATTTTACTTGCTTAAAAGATAATCTGTTGAAGAACATTCTACTTCTAAGTTTCATGACGGTCCATATAACCCTGATTTCCCAAACTACATTATCCTTGGGGAAAATCAAGGCCTCAGTATAGAAAATTTTCTATTAAGTATACAGTATAGATAAATTGATGTAACTCAAGGATGAGTGTTTGTTAGAGTCCTTTGGTTGGCAGATTTTCTAAAATGGCCTTCAAAAGATGTTCCACCCTGATCCCTGGCACCTGTGAAGTTGATGCGATATCATTATTATGTTATGTTACCTGGTACAGTTGACCTTAAATTAAGAAATCATCCTGGATTATTCAGTGGGCCCTTGTAATCACATGAGCCCTTAAAAGCACATGAGCTCCTTCTGGCTGGGGGCAGGAGGGGTTGAAGGAGGAGAAGGGGTAGTCAGAGAGATTTGAAATGTGAGGGGGTTTTGACACAGCATTGCTGGATTTGAAGATGGAAAAAACCATGTTCCAAGGAATGTGGCAGCTTTTAGGAGCTGAAAACAGCCTCAGCTGATAGCCAGCAAGGGAATGGGACTTCAGTCCTACAACCATAAGGAACTGAATTTGGCCATCAGGGTGAATAAGTTTGGATGCAGAGTCTTCCTCAGAGCCACTACATAACAATCCAGCCTGGCCAGCATCCTGATTTTGACCTAAGCAGAGAACCTAGTCAAGCTAATTTAGGCTTGTAACGTACAGAACTGTGAGAAAATAAATGGATGTTGTTTTAAGCCACTAGGTTTGTAGTGGTTTTTTATGCATCAACAGAAATAATACAAGTCCCCATCCAGATTTCCTAGGAGCTTGATTTTCCAGCTCTTTCCCCATGGGGACTTTTTGCTACATCCTAAGTTAAGGGACTGGTCTCAGCATCTCTTTCTTCCCTCTTCATTTCAAGCAGCTGCACAACTTTGGGAATCTCCTATTGTTTTCTCCTCTTTAATCAGACTCCTAGCAGAATGCTGCTGCTTGTCTTTGCTTGTCACCATCTCTGTCCCTCACCTTACCATTGCTGCAAACTCTGGTATTGCTTACTGTGCCAGTTCGAATGTATTATGTCTCCCAAAATGCCATTATCTTTTATGTAATCTTGTGTGGGCAGATGTATCAGTGTTGATTAGACTGTAATTCTTTGAGTGTTTCCGTGGAGTTGCACCCCACCTAACTGTGGGTGATGACTCTGATTTGATAGTTTTTGTGGAGGTGTGGCCCCACGCATTCAGCATGGGCCTTGATGAGCTTACTGGAGCACTATATAAGCTCAGACAGAAGGCACGAGCTTGCTATAGACAAAAGGGGCACTTCGAAGAATGCATATGAAACTGAGAGAGTAGCTGTAGATAAGAGATAGTTTGAAGACAGCGGTTGAAAGCAGACTCTTGCTCTGGAGAAGCTAAGAGAGGACAAACACCCCAAGAGCAACTAAGAGTGACATTTTTGAGGAACTGCAGCTTAGAGAAGAACATCCCGGGGGAAAGCCATTTTGAATCCACAACTTTGGAGCAGACGCCAGCCATGTGCCTTCCCAGCTAACAGAGGTTTTCTGGACACCATTGGCCATCCTCCAGTGAAGGTACCCAATTGTTGATGCATTACCTTGGACACTTTATGGCCTTAAGACTGTAACTGTGTAACCAAATAAACCCCCTTTATAAAAGCTGATCCATTTCTGGTGTTTTGCATTCTGGCAGCATTAGCAAGCTAGAACACTTACCAATCAGGTCTTTGTTACTTCACCTTTCCTACTGTCAACACTGCCCATCTAAGTCCACTACTCTCTGGCTCTTTCTCACTTAAGTTAAATGAAACTTTGTCTCCAACCTTAAGGCACATTTAAAAATCTGTTCTGATGGCCCAATCTAGTTGTTTGGATTTTCCCCTGTGCGGATAAATAAATTAGAATCCAGCGTGACCTGGGCCTACTTACGGGGTGTCTGCCTTCCATTACCATCTTCAAACCTTGTTTCCAATCAACCCTCCCTGTAAGCCTGGTTAGCTTCATGTCCTTCTAATCAGCACTTTATTCATAGCACATTTGTATTTAGCTTGCATGATGCTATTTTGCCATATTTCATCATTTGGATGTGTGTGTTCTAATTAGAACACAAATACTTTAAAGACAGTTGCTTTGGTTTATGGCCCCCTCACACTCTGTTCTCTATGTTCCATGTTCTCTGTTTCTTATTTAGTACTCAGCAACTACAAAATATTCCTTGGCAGACTGAAATCTATTGTTTACCCCTCAAACATTGCCAGAGGCCCTACACTTACTGCATTGCCATTTCTGTGTTGACAATGTCCTTCATTTCAGCTTCCTATTGAATGTGTCTCAAATCTAGTATCCCCTGCTTGTCATGTGTATCTGGACAGGACATCCAGATGAAATTGCCATTCAAGAGCATTTGAATGCCATTCAAGAGCATTTTCTCATTTGACATGAGAGAATTTAATCTTTAAATTTCATGCCATGATTTTCTGTTGTATAACTCAATGGGAAAATAGTATGCTGAGAAGCTGGAGACTGAACTGAAGCCAGAGCATCAGATTGGCACTGCTTCATTCAGCAGGACTGTATGGCCATGTGTGGACTGGCAGGGGGATGCTTGATCATAAGAGGATAGTGGGAACTGTAATCAGAGGATGACAAGTGAGTGGAGAGGAGTGCCCAGGCAAAGAGTCAGACCTACTGGGTCTCATTGAAAGCACAAAGACAAACTAAGGAAGAGAAGTTCAGAAGGACTGAGTCACCGCACCTTCAGACCCAACCTTGGCCTGAAAACATAAAGCATGGAGAGAAGGAATCAAGGAGTGAGGACTAAAGTTTTCAAGTCCACACTGAGGAGTATGAGTAGCTGAATTCATAGTGTCTGTGTTATTTAAATTTGTTTTAGATCCAAAAAATAAAATGGTAACATGTCTGACAAATGTCTTCATTCTCTGTGTCCAGCCTCACCCAATCCTCTTTTAATATTTAATAGCATGTGAAAATTCAGGGAACTTTGATTTTCTAGGGTTTGAATTCATGAATACGCTCAATGAAGTGGTTGATATCCTTGAAGTGTTTGGTTATCTTCCCAATCTAATTTTATTTTTCTTAGAAATATGAAAGTTATCCCTGATTAGGAATAAACAAAATTAATCTATGGTAAAAATATAAAACCTATACATCTACAATGGTTTTAATATTAAGCAAAACTACGTCCCTGGGTGTGCAAAACATGTAAAAATCTGTACGTATTTGATGGAGTTGACATACAGCTAACAGAATGCAGAATGGATACATTTGGAGCTAAACAGCTTTGGTTTCAACCCCACCCCTACTTTTAATTAACTGTGTGATCCGGGTAACCTATTTAACTGCTTTGGGTCTTAGTTTCCCCGTCTGTTAAATGAGGCTGGTGATAATAGTGCTTGCTTTAGAGGGTGTTGAGAGTTCTCAGTGAGTTAGCATGTGTAAAGCACATAGAAAAATGCCTGATACACAGTGCCAAATAAGTGTTAGCTATTATTACAGTTATACTACTGTGGTCTACTTTTGCAGTGAGTTCGTGTTTAAGGTGCTCACAGGTGAAGATTTTATCGTTCATCACTTTGGCAAATATTGAAAGTTGGATTTTCTTTTCTTCTACTCTTGAAGAGTATGAGTAAGTGGGTCTGTGTGCAAGTGCATATGTATGTAAATGTGCATGGGGTGATTTTTTTGAAAGTGTGTGCTTGTTAATTGCTGTATTACTCAACAGTGGATTTAATTCTTTTTCTCAGTAATGCTGAAAGTGTTCTACTCGTGGGGCAGGTTCTTTCTCATCTTAACCACCAGGGATAGAATGTAATCCAAATGGTGGAGCAGTTTCAATGAAGGTGTGAGCCCACAGAGGAGCTCTTTATTTTAGAGGCCAAAGGAGCAGTTTAATTTTCTCCGTTATGTTCCAAACACATCCCAAGCTGTACTGGGAATATAACTATAAAATAAAGGGGCTCTTGCAATTCAGCACCTCCTACACACAGCTAATTAATTAGAATGAGAGGCAAGGAGCAGACAAGAATCAAGCTCATAAATATTACACATTTTTATTAATAACATGCAAATGATCTTAATCAAACCTTCATTTTCCATGAGTAGCACTCTCACACTGCAGGTTTGTTCCTGTGTCCAGGAGCTTCAGAGGGGGTGGAAATGTCCTGAAATTTTAATACAAGGAGACTCCCTTTTGGCTTAATGGATTAGCTCTGTTCTCTCTTAATCTTGCAACCTCTCACTGTAGCTTTTACCAGTTTCTAGGACCCAAGTGACTAAATGAAAGACCCATGTTTCCTCTGAGCTTTTTAGATGAACCACGGATCCTAGACACAGTCTTTAAAAGCCATTTTTAAAAGATTTCAAATCAAAACACATATAAGTTAGACACAAAGGTATAAATAGGGTCCCTTTGTTGTCCGTTCTCATTGCCCCTTCTTTGCAGTTATCCAATGTTGTGATTATATAATTTTTCTGTGATTATGTTTTACAAGTCTGTCTCTCCCCTCTAGATACAAGCTCCTGAGATAGAGGTCATATCTATCTTGTTTACCCTCCATCTCCAGGGCTAAGCATGTCCTTAGCATATGGTAGGTTCTTTGTGATTTGGTGTGTGTATATATAGAGGCTGAAGCCAGGGCCTTACATGGCTTCTTCTTTCTTAAATTGAAAAATAATTTGCATGCAAATAAAATTTACACTAAGTTTATATTTTCATGGGTTTTTGACAAATGTTTAGAGACATGTAAATTTTACTACCTCATGCCCCTTTGTAGTCAACTCCTCAGTTTGACCCCTGGTCCCTGGCAACCACCATCTCTTTTCTGTTCTTATAGTATTGCCTTTTCTAGACTGTCATATAATTAGCATCATACAGTGGGTAGTCTTTTGTGCCTGGCTTCTTTCATTTAGCGTAGTGCTTTTTTTCTTATTTTCTCAGGAGAAAAATGCGTTACAAACAAAAAATATATTGCCTTTTGTATTTACTTATGCAGTTACCTTTACCAGTGCTCTTTATTTCTTCATGTGGATTTGATTTACTGTCTTGTGTCCTTTCATTTCAGCCTAAAGGATCCTCTTTAGTATTTCTTGTAGGTCAGGTCTGGTAGGAATGATTTATCTCAGTTCTCATTTATCCAAGTATGTCTTAATTTTTCCTTCATTTTTTTTTCAATTTTATTGAGATATATTCACACATCACACAAAATCCAAAGTATACAATCACTGGCTTGCAGTATCATCACGCAGTTGTGCACACATCCCCATGATCATTTTTAGAATGTTTTCATTACTCCAGAGCAGAAATGTTTCCCTCATCTTTGAAGATAGTTTTAGTTTTGCTGGATATAGAATTTTTGGTTGACAGATTTCTTTCATTTGGCACTTTGAATATGTCTTCCCACCAATTTCTGGCCTCCGTGGTTTATGATGAGAATTCAGCTGTTTATCTTTTTCTGGACCACTTGTATGGGAATCATCACTTCTCTCTTGCTGCTTTCAAGATTCTTTGTCTCTTGACAATTTGATTATGATCTATCTAGGTGTGGGTCTTTTTGAGTTCAACATTAAGTTCTTTGAGTTTCTTGGATGTGTAGATTAATGTTTTGTTTTGTTTTGTTTTTTTAAATCAAATTAGGACATTTTTAGCCATTATTTCTTCAAATATTCTTTCTGTCCCTTCTTCTCTCTTCTTGCCTCTGGGACTCCCATTATGCATATGTTGGTACACTTGAGGGTGCCCCAAGTTTTCTGAGGCTCTGTTAATTTTTCTCCATTCTTTTTCTTTCTGTTCCTCAGACTGGATCATCTCAATGGACTTATGTTCAAGTTTGCTGATTCTTTCTACTGCTTGCTCATATCTGCTGTTGAACCCCTCTAGTGAATTTTTCATTTCAGCTATTCTCCTTTTCAATTGCAGAATTTCTATTTGGTTTCTTTTTATAATTTCTGTCTCTTTATTGATATTCTCTACTTGATGAGAGATCATTCTTATGCTTTCCTTTAGTTGTGTAGATTTGATTTCCTTTAGTTTTTTTTTTTTTTTTTAACATATTTAAAATAACTTTTTAAAAGTTTCTGTCTAGTAAATCCAATGTCTGGGCTTTCTCAGAGACAGTTTCTATTAACAATTTTTTTTTTTTCTATGACTGGGCTATAATTTGCATTTTCTTTTCATGTCTTTTAATACATTTTTGGAAAACTGGACATTTTAAATAATATAATGTGGCAACTTAGAAAACCGTATGCACACTCACTCAGAGTTTTTGTTGATGCTGTGGTTCAGTGAATTTATTGAAGTAATTCTGTAAAGTCTGAGTTTTTGTTGTGAGTCATTATTGAAGTCTCTGCTTGGTTTGCTTAGTGGTCAGTCAATTATTGGACAGAGAATTACTTAAATGCCTCAAGCCTTTGTCAAGGAGCTCTGTGTGTGTGTTGAGGCACATGTTTAATATTCTGGCAGGCAGTTTATAACTCTGCCTGAGCCTTGTATTCCTGCTTTCCCATGATTGGCTAGGGTGAGACATTAGGGTCTTTTCAGGTCTTTCCTAGGAATGTGCACAGATCCATAACTGTGTGTGGCCATCTAGATTCGCAGGAATATGGTGGAGCTCTTCAGAATCCCTTGTGGATATCTCAAAGGTATGAATATTCTCAAGAGTATGAATTATTACTCCTATTTTAAAGGTGAAGAATCTTCCCTGGGTCCATGACTAACAAATGGAAGAATACGGATTTAAAAGAGGTATTTATGATCCTAAATCTCATGCTCTTTCTACTTTGCCTTCCTGGTTTTTCCTACATCTTTATTAGACATTTCTCACTCAAACATAGTGGCCATCTTGCCAATAGATTCACATTGCTGATTCATTTCAATTTCTTTTTTAAAAACTCTAGGACATTAGAGGTCTTTCTTATGTCTTTGTAATGCAATCTAACATCTATTTACCTGAAGTTATAGAATAATCAGCAAATAAAATTAGTTCTATGGCTAAGGAATGAAATGTGGTATGCATGAACAAGGATGTAAAAGGATTTGGAACCTCTGTGTGGGCTGAGAGCTAAATGTCATGGTGGCTCTAAAATGAAAGGTGAAAGAAAGAATTGAGTCCCTTAAGCAAACCAAATTAAATTAGTTCAAAGAAAAGGAAATGACTTTCCAGATTAATAGAGATGAGCTGGCAGGCACATTCTAAACACCCTCATATTTTCAAATGACTGTAAGTCACTTTTTGAAGGCTGTAGGCAATGGGTGTATAAAAGCGAATTTCAAAAGAACAAGTTTTCTTGATGAGTTGGCCAGCATTTCCTGATGCCACGGTGCTATTCTTTAGAATTCTGAATTTGGTGTATCACTTGTCAAAAACAGAGAACATGGTACAGAGAGGTGCCTTGTAGCTCCAGATGTGACCTAGAAAATTGGATGTCCTGCTTCAGAGAGTTTTAGAGCTGTCAGCTTATGATTTAGATCTCATTCTTTCTATGTCTGTGCACAATCCCCCTATGTCAATTATATAGCATAGAGGATTCAATACTGCTGTGCTGAAATAAGTTTGGATTCTGAATTTTATCAGATTGGTTCATGCATGGGTATATATTTCTTAGCAGATGCAAATTTTTAGATAACTAGATTCAGAGCTCTTTGAAAACAGGGACTGGGTCTCAGTGTCTACAGTGCTTGGAACATAGTAGATATTTGAGATGTTTGAGGAGTTAATGAAGAGCTAATGTCTACCCACAAGATACAAAAAAGAAGATTGTTTGCCTTTAATCATCTGTTTTCTCAACCTACTGCTTTAGTTGAGAATTGATTTTTTATTAAATATTGATAATAATTGAGTAAGTATAAGGTGTAAAGGATAAACATAAAACAAAAATCTGTGTACCCACCTCATTTAAGAAAAATGATGTTATAATTATCTTTGAAGCCCCTGGGTATCTAAAACTTTTTTTCTCCACTGTACACCCCATGCCAAGAGAGCCACTACCTTGAATTTTGAGTTTATCATTCAATCCTATATTTTAAAATAAAAAATAACTTGTGCCTGCTGTCATTACTAAAATGTTGCTCTTTTTATAAAAGGGGTAAAATTAATTTATGTTTAAAGCAACAATAACTTATTGTTGGGCCAGGGCCTATAAGGGGTGTGATGTAAGAGTCAATACAGGCTTATTTGCTCAAAATATATTCAAATTTTAATAGAAGTTGTCATAGCCTTCCCTCACAGGAATAAATACCATGAGAATTTCAGGTTCTCTAGCAGGATGAGTAAAAGAGAGCTTTTTGTCAGTGGGCTGTTTTTAGCATGCCTAAATGTTCCCACTGACCTCACATGCTGTGGTCGTTAGTGAGACTTTAGTGGCTGGAGACATGATAACTTCAAGAAGCATGGAATTGTGGCATAGAGAAACATGGCCACGATTCCTGTTATTTAAATATCTACTCCTTTTGGATTTAATGATTATGACAACCACTTCACCACCATCTCTGTAGATTTAGAAGGCAGGAGCAAGTTAAAAGTCAGGTTTGATAAATCAAAGCTGTTTTCCCACAGAAGAAGATGAAAGAAGTGATTTACAGTTTGCTTTCAGAGAAGAGTTTGTTTGAGATCACAGGACTGAAAGGTCTCTTTCCTGAGAACCTGATTGACTTCTTTGGGGACTTTCCAGAAGAAGGAAGTGTTGCTTTTGTTTCTCTTTCATATGGGGGTGGATTTTTCTCTTGAGTTAGCTGAGTTTCCCTGAGTTTTTCTTTGCTTACCGAAGAGTCTTTTGAATACCTCAGGAGCCTGCCTGGTCAGTGTGGCTTGACATTGAATGAATATGATTCAATTCTCAAATACATTGTTCTGGGTATTATAAAGATAGCATTTATGCATTAGTCTTATTCATGAAGCACATATTTATTGGGCATCTAATGTGTGTTAGATGCTAGAGATACATGGTTTATAAGACAAATATAAGACAGAAGTTTATAGTCTATCAAGGGAGGCAGACATTAATTCCAATTGCAGTAAGTGCCATGAAGGAAAAGTATACTTCATTTTGTTATATTTTGGGGAGGGGAACCTCCTTTCCACTTGTTTCGTGTTTCCTTATAAAGCGACATTAATTAAGATAGCACTCCTGGTTTCTCTGAATGGGCATGCCTACCACAGCCCTTTCCTCACCTCTGCTTTTGGGATTGGCCTGTCTTCTCTGCACCTCTGACTCTGAGTGTGTTGGGGGTGGGAGTGGAGTAAGGGCCTCTGCAGGTTTCCAGTGATGCCTGTGACTGCGTAGGTCTTTCTAATTCTGGGGTTCAGATTATGAAACTCGGTTGTGCTGTGCACCTAAGCCACAATTCCCCAACCTAGCCTTTATTAGAATTATGTTGAAATTTGATCATCTGCTTGACCATCATTGTCTCTTAATTAGTTCAGAATTTGGGTGGGAGAGTAGGTGCTATTATTGGGTCCCTCAAATCTTAACACTAAACATCAATTTGATGCCTATACTACGAGGACTGATAAAGTCTAATTTCTGGACCTGTGGTTATCAAATTCTTCTCCTTAAAGGAGGAGGATTGAGGTGAGCTGGCCGGGCTGAATCCTGTTCACTTTGAAATGCTCTCCCTCTTCCCTCAGAGTAGTTTTTCTTTTTGTCTATTTCATATTTTAGGCTTCCATATAGGGAAATTCTGACGTTAAAAGGAGTTTAAAAACCAGGGGCTCAAACCTACTGCTTTTAAACATTTTAGATCACAATCCACAGGAATAATTATATTTTATATTACACGTACATGTATGCATTAGATACATGTGCTTACTGACCTTATTATCCAGAGTTCATTCCATTCCTCTCCTCTCTTCTCCCTACCTCCCTTCCCTATGCTCCCCTCCCCTCCCCTCTCTTCTCTCTTTTCCATTCCACTCCATTTAATACCATTAGAAACAAATGTTTGATTAAAACCCAGTAAATTCATTCCACAACACTCATGATATGAAGTTTGAAAAATTGTGACCCCAATCATGTTGGGATGCTATTTTGACAGGCTTCTTGGATGCCAGTCCCCTACCCTTCTCCTGATAGTGTCCCTTTTGCCTTATGTGCCTCATTCCATTTGATGCTTAACATATTATTTGGCTTATGCATGTAAATAAATTAGGGTTAAACATATGAAATTATGGGCCCTTCTGAAAAAGTAGTTTTTCATCACTGTGGCTCTTACTGTGACTTTCAACAATACCAAACTAATGTACTACATTCCAGTTGTGGCAAATATTACTAAATATCTCTCGAGGCTCATTTTGAACCATGTTATCATTATTGGCCTTTTTTGGTTTGTTTGTTCATTGTGTTAATTTTCTGTCAAATAACAGTAGGGAGCAAAGTTAACAAAAAGCCCAAAGTTTTAGAGTTTATGCTCTACTGGAGTGCTTCTTTTATGCATACATATTCCTAAAACTCACAGTATTTTAGAATGAATTATGTATATGAGCCTACCCATCAGTACTACTCCATTGTGACAGAATGAATGAATATGATGGGGCAAGGAAGGGAGTATCTTTCTTGTGCCTGAGATACAGCCTGGACAATTCAGATCCGGGTGGAGTGCCAAGAAAGGGAGCTAGACAGCATAGCAATATCGAGCACCGAAAGACCAAGGTATCCAGAGGGCTGTGAAATACTCTGAAAGGGAAGTAAGAGGGCACAAAGCAAACAGGGTATCCTTCCTGATGTACCTTTGGAAAAACCCTGCTCCCTGATCTCCCTGGGACCCCCACTATATGAAGCCAATTTCAAATCAATAAAAACTGAGAAGTCAACCTGTTACTCAGCTTTTATTTCCATCAAAGAGGACTTCTGACAACGGGGCAAGTGGTTTGCCTCCAGATAGAGGATGCAGAGTGTGCACGCCCAGCATAACTTGGCCTCACTAGGTGCCAGGTTCACGGAGTCCTCTTTCCTGTCTTCCTCGAGTCACTGCTTGTTTGCTCTACTTGGGCGGTAGAAATGGGCATACGCAGGTGCTGTCTGCATTGGCAGTGGGGCCTCTCCTCCAGATTCAGGCTCTCACTGGATGGCATCATCCGGTAACTGCAAGAATGAAGATCTGATCAAGTGGGTGCTGGTGTCTTGCCCACCACTAACAGGTTTTATTCAGCTTCCCCATTGTTGATTATAAAACAGCAGTAAGCCTTCAGTTTCTTGCTTTCTGGTTCCAAAACCAGCATTTGCTGCATGCTCTCTGCCTTGCCACTTTGTGATGTCATGGAAAGAACACTTACCTACAATCAGGAGACCTGGTTTCTGGTCTATGGTTTACCTCCCACATACTGTGCAAGTCACTTAAATTCCCTGGGCTTCATTTCAGAGATCCGAACCCCTAAGGTTGGCCAAGCTTTGTGATTCTTTATCTCAGGGATTTATTAAGCAGGGTGGAAAGTAGAAAAAGCTCAAATGAAATTGTAGGCTCTGTCCTAAAATCCTAAATGGTTAAAGAATGTCGGGAGAGGGTAGGCAGCAGGAGTGAGCTTTTCAGATGCAATCTCTGGCAGGAGAGATTTCTGGTCACTGGGATGGGGAGAGAGTGAATCTGCCCTCAGAACTTGCTCCCTGCTCAGGAGGTGGCAAGGCCTCAGGAGGACAGGGTTGACAAGCTGTGAGGGTGTTCCTAGGAGGTGTGGTCTCTACACACCCATCTTCCCCACCTCCCTTGAGATTTCCAGCCTTGGTAAAAAAGCAGCAGAGCCTGGGACAACGGCTGTCTCAGCCATAGCCAGGGTGGCCCCATGTCTGACAATCTGAGGGGATTTCTTGCTTTGGAGTTGTCTTTACACTTTGGCAGAACCCCAAGAAGGCTTCAGGTTTAACTCCTTCACAGTCCAATAGGAATTGGGCTTGAAGTCAAAATTAAGTTGCTTCAAAGAAAATAAAAATAGGTAATGCCAACATTCTTTCACACCTGAGTGAGTGTGGAGTTCATGCTTTCTAAATGTGCCACGGCGTGAAATCTCTCAGAAAACCCTAACACCCTGTACTTCCTTTCTGCATGTATCTGGCTCCTCTGCCAGTGCCTTCTGAGGACATGCGAGTGCCTTGCTAGGCAAGGCTGGCCTTGGTGTGGAGTGTGGGCAAAAGCTGGAGCAGAGGGAGATGAGCAGATGGAAGCTTGGAGGCCTGCCCATGGGTGGGTGAGTGGCCCTGGCAGGCCTGGGCAGGGCTCGGAAAGCCCATCACCGAGGACTCACCCAGTTGGATGTGCCTCATTAGCCAGGGCTCCTTGCTACACCAGTTGAAGCCCTTTGGGACTGACGGGTTCTCAGCATGTCCTCAGATCCAAGTTCATGCCTCTTTTTCTGCTTTAGGCCAACACATTTCCCTCCTCTTAACTGGGAGATAGGAACCCAGAAGACTGCTGGGCCAAAGCTTCTTTCCAGCTAGAATGGTTTCCTGAAAATGGAGACTTTGCCTTGGCTCCTAGACCCAGTTCTCCTTCCATACCTCACAGTTCCCAGTCAGTCATGGAAACAGGTCATGGAACGAGCCTAAAAATAACCACCAGCTGGGCCCATGAAGTTAGGCGGAGTCTGTCCATCCAGAGCTAATGAAGAGAGTTTGAAGTCTGCCTCTGTGGTCTGGAGCCCCAGCTGTGTTATGCCTGTCATTGCCAGAGGAGGCCTTCAAGCCATGTTTCTCTTAGTGTCCCTCAGGGCCAGCTCTCCCTGTCTGTAAGTTCACCGAAGGATAGCAGCTTTAGGAAAAATATGAAGAAGAAAATGTATTTTTAGTGATTTTTCTCATGCCATTCGGTTGCTCCTCTCTTTTCTTGCATCCTTCCTCAGTCGCCCTAACAGACCCTCTAGTTCCACATTTGTCAGGTGCCTCCCTGGATAACCAGAGACCTCCATGGTGCCCTGAGCCTGCCTTTTCTAACATCCTCTTGTCATGCATCTTGCCCGTTCTTTACCAAAACTGACACATCTGTCCTTAGAGAATGAAGCTAAGCTGGTAAATGAATTCATAATAAAGCAAAAATGAGAATGATTTAATGCTACCTGTTATACAGAGAGTACAGCTGAATACTGATTGAATATGTAAATGAAGAATAAAATTTGGTATAACTTTTATAAGTTAGATATCAATAAGAATGGGAAGCTAGAGTTTACAAATCTAGAACTCACTCAAAAGCCCATATTCTGAATTTCAAAACAATTAAGGATTTAACTGTCACATGAGTTTTTGATGTGTCAAAATTACCTTCCACCTGCATTTTAAAAATAAATGTATTTATATGGTGGAGGAATTTTAAAATTAAAATATTCACTTTGGCTTCTCACTGTTAATTCTGGAATATATGGGAAGTTTTCATTTTCTAATATTGGTTCATATAATCAGCAAGTATATTTGGAGGGACTATATTTAACTGCAATCTCATTTTGAAACTTTTCACAGAAAAGATTAAACTTCTGCCTGCTATCTCAGAAACCAAGCTTTTTTCAAATGAAATAAAAATGCTTTCAGATAATTTTGGCAGACATCGAAAAGAACAAATAAAAAGTGTTAAGGTGACGAAAAATCAAATTAATATGATGTCTTATTTAAGTTCAGCTAAAATGCTATTGTCCTTTTGTATGCTTGAAATATTTCATAAAAATAAAATTTACCAATAAAAAGATCAATCAATGACTCAAAATTCAATGGTTTGTTGATTTTATTATTGTTAATTATATCCTGTTATTTCCATTTGGGAGTAATATAAAGAAAAAGCTGCAGGGTCTACATAAAGGCCAAAATTAACTGGTACAAATGAGTGTTAAAAATTATGGGAATAGTGATAGAATGAGTAATATCCAGACTTTTTAAGCATCTACCCAAATTTAAAAAAAAAAATTTTTAAAGAGCAGCCCAAAGTGATTCTATATTCCCAGGTCCTGCAAACATTTTGTGTCATCAAAATAACGAGGTCTGTTGAATTCAAAGACATGTATCTCTTATCTATAAATGTTTTTGCAGACACACACTGGTACCTGCATGTCATTTATGAATCACATAGAGCAGTGACTAAGATGCTCACAGGGCCCAATTACTTCATAGTGAAGTTTTATTGATAGCCATGGATTCTATAACTCAGTGATCACATATGTAAAATAAATTGAAATTCAAAGATGAACAAATTTGGCCTTTGGGAAAAAAAAAAGTCTCTGATTACTATATTCAACAGACTGTATAAGCTTTACTTGTTTGACGCTCCAAAGATTCAACCCTTAGAAAAGCATTTTTCTATAGTCAAAATTAGGCCTTACGTATTTTAAGAAACCCTAAACCAGGTCTTCCCACATACAAAATATTCAATATAGGATTTGGTTTTAGTTTGGGGAAAACTTAAAAATAGTTTAGGGAACATCTTTTCTACTTGTTCATTTATTCAAGCATCCATTCCTTCAACCACTATATGCCAGGACCTGTGATAGGTGCTGATGGAGGTCAGTGGGTTTGCCGTGGCCCCTGCCCTATTCTGCTCACCATCTGGTGTGATTCCCTGCCTACCTGGGCAGTAGACTTCCTCTTGATGAAGCAGTGCATTTAACTGGATTATAGAATTATTCATCATCTCTAACATGGAGTTAACAGTAACTGCCTTATAGTGTTGTTGTGAAGTTTAATCGTGATAATACATGTAAAGTGCTAGAAAAGTGCATGGCACATAATAAGAGCTCAGTAAATTTTAGCCAAAAGATAATTTTTAAAGATCATAGAACTATACAGTTGTAGGAGACCTTATACTTTATATAACCATCCAACCTCCTCACATTATGGCTGAGGAGTCTGATTCTCAAAGAGGTTAAGGAGCACCCTCAAGGTTGCAACTCATTTTGTCATTAGCAGGACAAATAAGGGAACCCAACTTTCTTTATATAAACCAGAGTGAGATTTTCACTACAGTAGCTGCCAGAGAAGCCACAAGTTGGGGCAGAACAAGCAACATGGTTACAAGCACATGGCAGAAACTCATTAAATACTTATTGCATCCATGTTGAGCAAAAGCATTACCTCAAGGAAAAAATTCTAACTGTAAGAGCTTTCCAAAGCTCAGTGATGTGCAATTGGATGTCTTTATTCCAGTTGAGCATAGTCTGATTTCTTAAAGATGTCACACTGGCTGGTGGTTTATGCATGGTGTGATTTACTTGGGTTGAGTCCATGGAAAAGCACAATCCATGGAAACAACTCCACCATTGTCTATTGATCAGGAGAAATGCTCACTCTGGCAGCCATTTCCAAGATTGCCAAAGACATCCTCTTGGTTATGGAGATTTAAAAAGTTGACAAAAAGTCTTCCTTATTTTCAACTCAACCTGTTTAGTCCCAGAAAATATCAAGGAACTGTGAAACATTGGCAAGTTCTCAATGCAGTCCTGCAGACACCAATCCAGGGAAAGCCTGAGTCACACCATGTAAGCACGTAAACCTTTAGAGCATATAAATCTCACAACTTCTTAACCCACTCTTTACAGAACAAGGCAACGATAGCCTGCTGTGAGCTAAAAAGAATAACTTTTCCTCTCTGAAAGGGAATGAAGTTCTGTTGGAGCTTACCTCTTCTCACACCTTCAAGTTCATGAAAGATCTTGGAGTGCCCAGAGGTTTTTTTTTTTTTTTTTTTCTCTTTTTGAGATCAGCCTCAGTCTCTCCATAAGAAATGAAACACCTCTTTCAATGCCTTAGTCACAGACTTGAAGAAGAAGTGAATTCATCAGCTAAGCAGGCCATGAGCCTTTAGATGAGTAATTTTCCAACTTAGGAAGAGAAGAGAGAATTAATGAGGAAAACAGAATTGGCGTCAATGTTAATTATGTTTGGGAAAGGATCTATTTGATTAATGATGATATTAATCTTTGAATTTTAGGTAAATGCCTCTTAACTTTTCCTCTACAACTGTAAATATAACTATTTTGCCTTTTTAATGCAATAACAATATAGTGTAGGGCAGTGGTTCTCAATGTAGGTAGGGGAATTATTTTTCCCCCCAGGATATATTTGGCAATGTCTGGAGACATTTTTGATTGCCATGCCTGGGAAGGTACAACTGGCATCTAGTGGGTAGGGGCCAAGTGTGCTGCTAAATGCCCAGAACAGCCCCCCACAACAAAGAATTATCCTATCCAAATTGTCAGTTGTCCCAAGGTTGAAAAACCCTGGTATAAGTCTTAAGAGCTTAATATATATAGCCAGGCTAACTCGGTTTCATTTCATGACCGGTGACATTTTGCAAATTACTTAACCTCTTTGCCTCAATTCCCTATCTATAAAATGAGGCTAATAGCCATCGTTTCCTTATAGAATTGTTAGGGACATTAGCTGAGTTAACTCATGTAAAGTTCTTAGAACTGTGCCCAACATATGGCCAATACCATGTAAATATTAGTTGTTATTTTTGTGCAAAACAGCACAGGGTACATGTAAGAACTGCCAGAAAAATGCAAACTGCTAAAGTATGTTTTTGAGGGGAACTTGACTAAAAACTACCTTGAGAGGTAAATATCATTATAGACTAACTAATTGGATGCAATCCATAGGATGTTAGAATCCACATGATAATGAGCTGTGTGTCACTGTCATTGCTCTCTGCTAATTTATTAATGTGGATTTTGTGCTATGGTGTTGAAATGGAAGAAATATCAGGACACAGTCTTAGTACAACATACACACTTGGGTGGTGTTTGAGATTAGTTAGTAATCATGTATTCTAGATTCTTAAGAGATTAAAGATGTGAGGAATCCCTAAGTGAATGTTGAGCAGTGTGATGGGAGAAAAGGAATGACTAATGGACATAGAAGTAGCAATTAATTACTCACTTTACATTGATGATATGTAATGGAGGTACTTGACCTTTGAGGTAAAAAAGATAAAGCTCCAAAAGGCCAGAGTCTGAGGCAAGACCTTGAAAATGGAAAGTGGTGATATTTGTGGACTGAACCAACGAACTATCGTATGATTTATTCTCCCATTAATTGTAGAGTTGAAGATGCCAAAAAGGGAACATTTAAGTCCATATGACAAATTATAGGTGTTCGGCAGGGAAAAGAGGTCTGAATTGGCTGAACTGACCTGTCTGAATACTATGCCCAGAATTATATTTAATCTAGTGGTTTTGATTTGCATGAGAGTCTGAAAATATCTCTGTCAAGCTTCATTAAATAGTCCTTGACCTTGATGCTCTTATTTTTATACTCTGGATAATTTCAGCAGCCAAGGGACCCACTCTGAATTTTCCCTATCCTGGTTTCTTTCTCTCAGCATGAAAGTGAATGGAAATTTTAATTAAGGAGATGTTGAGCATTAGGGCCCGTGACAATCAGGAAAGCAATTTCACGTCGTCAGGAGACTAACTTTAAAGTCATAGCTTCAGGCCAGCCCACAGTAAGTGCCCATCTACTCTAAATATTTGTGAACATAGCAGAAGATATTTACAATATTATCAAGATCCTCCAAAGTTCCATCAAATGTGCCTTTGCATTACATATCTACTTCTAAGCTCAATAGATTGAAGTTCACCTGGTTCTGGTGTAGTCTGCTATCAGGAAAGTGAACGAGGTCATGAAGAACAAACTAAAAATACTAACTGCCCTTTTTGAATACCTAGTATAAGCATAATGAGGCACTGTGCTCATTATGCTAATAAATTATAATTAAATGTATTAGACATTTAATAAAATACAAAAATTCTGCCCATTTTATAGACAGTTTAAAACCAAGGTTCAAAGAATGCAGGTAACTTGTTTGAGATTACACAGCTGGTAAGTGGTGGTGCCAAGATTTGCACCCACGTCTGTCTCTCCCTAAAGCCTTTTCTTCTTTACCAAGCTACCTCTTTAGCAATCAGGACATGAAAGATAGCTCTCAAACACTACCCCCGTGCACAGCTTTCTTCACACAATAATATTCTTTTGTTGTAACAAATAAACATTTTTATACTTAATTAAAAATCTTTTTGAGGTTGAAATATACTTATCAGCACTAAAGAAACTATCACATTATCCCTCATACATTGCTTCCCATTTGAGATATGTGTGTGTGTGTGTGTGTGTGTGTATGTGCTAGTGTGTGTTATGTTAAGCTGAAATCTAGGGACAGTCAGTAGCACTAATCAGGAATTCACACTCCAAGTGTTGTCAGTTCACATTTTATCAGAAAGGTCACATTCCAGAGGCAGCATCTGTGAAAATTTCAGCCCTCTTTATCTCTGATCAACCCCAGACATTTTGTCATTTTGCCTAATGAAAAGTAAACATGTTTTTATTTTGAAATAGTAGCTTTTAGTATGATAGTATGATACATGATAGACATATACTCTCTTTGGTGGAACCAGTGGTATTTAAAATATGTGGTTCAGTTAAAACATTTGAGACTGTCTCTACCCTTCAATGAAGCATAAATCTTGCCAGCCCTTCATCTCTGTTTCTAAACACTCTTGGGTCCAGACCTTGGTTTTAAGGATTCTGGTTCCCTGATATTGACAATAAAGATAATGGAATCCTGCCTCTAATCTACAGATTCTATTGTTGAATCTGACTCACATGGATTTTTATTTTTTTAATTCAACTTTCTATTTTAAGAGAATTGTAGATTCTCATGCAGTTGCAAGAATAATGATGAGAGATTCTTGCACACTTTACCCAGTTTCCCTCAATAGTAACATCTTACAAAATTACAGCCAGTATATTGACAGTTATATAATCCACTTGTCTTCAAAAGAATGTTTTATGCAAGTTGTAGTAGGGTCACGTAAAAAGGCTAGAAGTAGGACTTTATCAGCCTTCACTGAGTAAGGTAGGATAAGAACTTTTATGTATGCTTGCTAGTAAATATTTATTTAAAATGTATCTGTATGTGTGGTAGAATTTGGGTTGAGTCTTACCTTCATGATAACATGATGAGGTTGTAGGTAAGTAGCTGATAGCTGATGTTATCTACCAGAAAGGTAGATAGATGGTTTCTAACCAATTTGGTTTAAGCAAGTTGGAAACATCTTTTCATGTAATTTTGCTGTTAAATCAAAATTGCATAATGAAAAGAGATTCTTTTGGCACCTGTCTTGGTTTACCAGGCTGCTATGACAAATACCACTCAATGGGTTGGCTTAAACACCGGGAATTTATTGTCTCATGGTTTCAGGGGCTAGAAGTCTAAAATCAAGGTGTTGACGAGACCATGCATTCTCTCTGGAGTCTGTAGCATTCTGGTGCTGGATTGCTACAATCCTTGGGGTTCCTTGGCCTGCGGTGATGCTTCCTGTCACATGGCAACCTGTCTCCCCTTGTGTCTGCTCTTCTGGTTTCTGCTGATTTCTGGCTTCTGGCTCCTGCCCTTATGGCTTTCTTTTGATAAGGCCTCCAGTAATATGGATTAAGATACACTCTGATTTAGCTCAGCCATACCTACATAGGAACTCAGAAGACCCTATCCACAAATGGGTGAACCCTGTGACTCACCTTAACATGTTCAAAGATACTATTTACAAATAGTTTCTCACCCACAGGAACATGGGTTAAAATTAAGAACATGTCCTTGCTGGGATTCATAATTCACTCTACTACAGTCTGTCCTCTGGCCCCCCTAAAGGCATGTTGTTTCCACAGGTAAAATACATTCACCCCATCCCAATATCTCAAAAGCCTTAAATTATTTCAGTAAAAACTGTAAGTCCAAAGTCTTATCAAAATCAGTTATAGATGTGGTCCATCCTGGGGCAAAATTCTTCTCCATCTGTGGACCAATGAAACCTAGAAAACAGATTATCTGCTTCCAAAATATAATGGCATAGTATAGGCATTCCCATTCCAGAAGGGAGAAATCATAAGGAAAACAGAGGCACAAAGCCCAAGCAAGTCTGAAACTCAGCAGGGCAAACTCCGTTCGATTTCAAGGTCTGAGAATCGTTTATGGAGTGATGTTTTGTCCTCCAGGCCTGATGGAGCAGCAACCCTACCCTTTCCAAGTGCTGGAGCAGCCACTAGGATCTTAAAGAACACCTGGCATAGGCTCCACCCTCTCTGAGAACCAGGGTGGCAACCAGGCTTTCCAGGATGCTGGGACTTAGGCCCCACTTTATCCAAGAATTGGGGTGGTTGCCTCACTCTCCTGAACACGAACATTGGAGTGGAAGCCCCACCTCCCCCAAGTGCTGAGGCAGAAGGCCTGCCCCCTCCAAATGCTGGAGGTAGGCCTGCCCTTTCCACGTGCATGGGTGGGCCCTCTCTCTTGGCCCAAGGAGATCTCTATGGTCCAGACCCCTGCTTCCACATTTCTTCCCTTGAAGCCAGTCTTCCTCCTATTCATCCGTTCTTTGTCCCTTTCAGTCCAGGCTGGCAGTGCTATGCATAAGCCTAATTTCCTTAGCAAAGGGTGACTCAGCTCTCACTCTCATGCAGAGCTCCATTCTCTTGAAACTCAACTCCTGGGAGCTCAGGGAGGGCCCAGATAGAGTCACTTCTAGTCTAACTCAGAACATGCTATCTAGATAGGCTGAGAATTTTCCAAATTATCAATTGCTGGTTCCTTTGTGTGTAAGAGTTCAGTTCTTTCTTTTGCCTTTCACTATAAGCTGCAAGGAAATACCAGGCCACACCTTCCACACTTAGCTTGGAAATCTCCTCAGCTAAATATCCACATGATTCACTTACAAATTCTGCCTTCCTTCCAACATCAGAACACAGTTTCACTAAGTTCTCTGCCATTTTATAACAAAGATCACCTTTCTTCCATTTTCCAAAAACACATTCATCATTTTCTTCTAAGTTTTCACCACAAGTACTTTTAATGTCTATATTTCTATTGACAGTCTTTTCAAAGCATTCTAGGCTTTTTCTATCAAGCACCTCAAATTTTCTTCCAGCCTCTATCCATTATCCAATTCCAAAGCCATGTCCATATTTTTAGGTATTTATATTAACAGCACTCCACTCCTGGTACCGAAAACTGCATTTGCTTGGCTGCCATGACAACCTCCATACAATGGGTTGGCTTAAATAATGGGAATTTACTGTTCCACAGTTTTAGATGCTAGAAGTCCAAAATCAAGGCACTGGCAAGGCCACAGTGTTCTGTTGCTGGCTTGCCACAGTCCTTGGGGTTCCTTGGCTTGCATCTCTGCCTCCTGTTACATGGAGATGTCTGTCTCTTGTTTCTAATCTTCTGTTTCCACTGACTTCCAGCTTCTGGCACCTCACTCCTCCCTCTGGCTTATAAGGCTTCCAGTGATATGGATTAAGAGCCACCCTCATTCAGTTGACCACACCTTAACTAATAATAACATTTTCAAAAGGTCCTATTTACAAATAAGTTTAAACCCACAGGAATGTGGATGACGATTAAGAACATGTCTTTTATTGGGGTATATAATTCAAGCTTTCACAACCCAGATGGAACTCAGGGAACCCTATGTTTAGTTGATATGTCAAGGAAACTTGAGCTGAAGAATGGGGAATTCATAACCAGGATCTTTAATTCTCTATTGAGAGGAGTCTACAATTCCCATTTTTTTAAATTATATTTTGTACTTCCTAGGCTCTTAAAATTTGTGAATGTCTTTTCCATCATATTTTAAAGACCTTTGAACTTGATGGAATCCTACGTTTCATATTTTATATTCTTAGAATCGTATGTCTCTATGATTATTGAAATGATAATGGATTAATTTTAGGTCTTTCTCTCTTTCTGGTAGTGGTTCAAGTCAGAACTCCCAAAGTCATTGTACTGATGATTAATATTAGGAGAAAACACCATGAACTATGTGGCAAATCCTTAACAAAGCTGGCTGTAGAGATACCTTTTATACCAGTAGTGGTAGATCACTGCTGCTTTTTTCTCTATAGAAATGTTTCAGAAGTAGAGGCTCCTTCATAGGGCACTGGACATATACCGGTTGCCAACTGGAATAGTCCTCTCCTTTGGAAAAAAGGAGGGGCATGTTTGTGGAGAGGAGGAGAAAGGGAGGGGTGTTGAGTGAGGGTATTGGGGAGAAAATTACTCTGACTAGTATTTTTCCATCAGGATTCTAGAACAAAATATATTCAGCAGAGTATAGGAGAGAAAGAAAGTCAAACGTAAGTCATTTCAAAATTTTTGCTATCAAAGATTCCTTTATAAAGAAAGTTTCTCTGTAGACCCCATGTTTTGATAACTTTTACTCTGCTAAGCAAAGGTATTTATTACACAGTAACTTGTTTTCCATCTTTTATTAATCAAAGGCCTGTATCTTATAGTTAGAACTTCTGATTAGCTTGAGTTAAGACAGCTCTCCATACTGACTCAATAATTTCAGCTAAAAGCAGAGAAAATTGAAACTTCAGTTAGGGATATTTTAATTTACCTTGGCATAAATGAGTTCTTGCAAAAATCACCTGGTGTTTATAAAGAAATGCAGATTTCCAGATCCCACACAAAACATTCTGAAACATAATCTCTTAGGGTGGGCACTGTTCTTATTCCACAGATCACATCCCTTGAACCACACTTTGAAAAGTACGCCACCAGAAATTTTGAAATGTGGAAAATATCTTCCAGACTTCCCTCTGATCACAGACTTCAGGTTGGGAACCTCTGGAAGGGTGGATAATTGCAAACTCAATTCTGCCTTTTGGCCTTAGGCACAACTTCATTTGAAGCTCAAGAAGCTATGACTAAGTTGACTTGACTTTTGTCGTATCTCTGTTCCTCCCTGTTTATTTAAGTTACCATCTTAACTGGCCCCTGAAGTCAAAAGTGCTTTTGTTCTCTGCATGAATGGTTTGATTCACATCACACCAATATAGCTTCAAAGGGAGAAAATCTCTTACCTTTGGATAATCTCTTCCTTCTTCTGCAAGTGCCAGAAATCCAGCTAAAGGACTGTGAGATTTTCTGTTTTAAATATTTTGGTCTCTTCGGATCATTTCTCTTTTTTGATTCTTGGAGATAGAAATAAGGTCAAAAGAAATAACACCTACTTACAGTACTTTAAATGAAAGTGATTTCCTTCACATAATGTTGCATTTTCACAATTTGAGAGTTTGTAAAGCACAGATTATTGGGGCCACCTCCAGAGTGTCTGATTCAGGAGGTGTGGGGTGGGGTCCGGGAAATTGCATTTTGATTCAAATGATTAGCCAGGTCTGTGTCAACATTTTAGTGAATGAACCCAAACAGAATCACTTGCCCAAGGTCAATGATCAAGAAGTGACAAATTCTGACTAGGAGGCCTTTGTTCTTTCAACTGTCTCATTCTGTATGATGATGGAAATAAAAAGGAAAGGAAGGAAGCAAAGGCAGTCTGAGTTATTCTACTTGCCGTTTGTTGAACGTCACATTCCCTCATTCAACTCTCCCCCTATCCCCTTCATTCACTCTATATTTCAGCTCCACTGAATTTCTTACAGTACCTACCTGATCATGCACGATTGTTTTTGTCTTCCTGCTTTTGTACCTGCTGTTCTTTCAGCTTAGAATTCTTTTGTGCCCAACCCCCTTCTCTTCTTTCTGGTGAACTACAAGACCCCATTCAAATCTCACCTCCATTGTGAAAACTCCCTCACATCCCAAACTGAGTAAATCCTTCCCTTCTCTGAACTCAAGTAGATTTTTGTATATGCAAGTATTATGGTGCTGAGAAGCCAATGTATATTCTATTGTCTGGAATTTAATTATATTATTTTCTCATAGACAGTGTGATATGTATATGTGCAATTTAGTAATGAGCTCTACATCCTAGGGACCATTAGATGAAGTACCCTAATCAAAGGACGCTAAGTTGGCATTTCAAAGATCCTATAATGTAATCAACAGTCTAGGAGGGTCATTACAACTTAATCACTTAGAAATTGCTATCTACATTGAGATCAAGGGATTTTGGAAATATTTCTTCATGGGTGAAACGAGTGGGTTTTTGAGATAAGTGGATTATCTAGAAAGATGGTGCAAACGTCTCTGCCCTTCTGTGAACCACATATGAGAATCTGGCAAGCCCAGCAGCCTAACACCCTTAGGAATGTGCTCTAGGGCCCAGGCTCCCTTCCATCCTGTGCTCCCCACACGTCACAGCAGAAGTCTAGACCAGAAAATTAGTTGAAACTTTCTGCTGGAACATAATCATCTCTGCCACCAGAGAACCTTCATGCAAGGTACTATTGCGAGTGCCTAAAGGACAGAAAACTGGGATTCCAAAGAGCCTCCAGGGACAGGCAGTATGACAGTGTATTTGTTTAATTGTTTTGTCTCTGTGCTTAAACATACATGCTTGGCAGATTTTGGTCTGAGTCTTGCTTTTGGAATAACACTCTAACAGTGGCAAGATTGTGCAGGATAGGACCAGTAGCTCTTACTTACCATGGTCTAAAGACTTTGGGAGAGGTCACCTAATGCTACCAAAGGGAATCTGATAGCCGTGAATGGCCAAACTGGCTTGTGACAGCCATCTTATTCATCTCTGTATCTTTGGTAATAGGCATAGAGCCTGACAGAGTAAATAATCAATGCTTTTGTTGTCTTTAACATGTAAATATAAAACAAAAAAAGGAATTGAACCAATCTTATGATCTTTGATTGTTGTATAGAATTATAATCTATGTGAAGATTTGTATTTAAGCAGAGTGACAACAATCAGGTTTTGAGATGTTTTCATTTATACAGCCTGCTTATTTGGGGGAACTTTGAGCAAAATATACTGTTACTAGCTTTTGATGAAGCCACTGCTTCAGGTGAAATGCATTTTAAATTAAATTAATATGTAAATATATTAAATATAATGCAGTCATACATGTTTTGTGGTGTTTTTATGCCCCCTTTGGAAAAAAAATACCATGTGATTGATTTATCATCCCAATCCATACAGCCTGAACAAAGGCAGCTTTAAGAATAGCTGGTGGAAATGCATGATACACTCATTTGCAAACAGTGGTGTTCATTTTTCAACACTGTCAAGAAAATTCATCTAAAGAATTGCCTATTTGTCATTAGAAGCATTCCACACAATGAATAGGCATTACAAGTTGTTAAGCATCTCCAGGAACATTGCTCATTGAAATTTGTTGGAAAGATGATTGAATGTTATTTAAGTAGAACTTTACATGCAATAAATAGTACATTTGCAGACTGCTGAGAAAATTGATGAAAAGGATAATGTTCCCCGTTGGACTCTAAACAAAAGGCAATCAATTAGTAGGACCAGTTTGAATAATGTGAAAGAAACAGTGCCTAGAAACTCTCCTGCTGAAAGATTAGACTTTAGGCTGAAACAACTGCTTTTGCATTAAAAAGATCTATGGCTTGGCATAAACACAGTACAAAAGGGAATTAACAGAAGTCCATTTCTGGACCCATATCACTCCCCAGAGCTTGATTTCTGGTGAGCCTACTTTCTTTTCACTGCCTCATTTTTATTATGGGCTACATTTCAACTTCCTACTGAGTTTATAGCCATACTCTGGCCAACCTTTAAGGTGTCCTCTCCAGCAAAGATTTTAACTGATCTAAAGAGAGATTATTAACAAGAAGCTTAAAGTGTTACTGATTTTTGATACCAACCTTACTGTGCAATGCTATAGTGTGGAGTTGTTGGGTAAGACCCTGTGTTTGGCTGGCGTTGGGGGTGAATGAGCTTTGATGATGGTTCCTCTGCGTTAATTGTTGGCAAACTTTTTCCATAAAGGTCCAGATAGTAAATATATTAGGTTTTCTGGGCCATATAATCTCTGTTGCAACAACTCAACTCTGCCATAAATAGCAAAAAAGCTGCCATAGACTGTATTTAAATGAATGAGCAATGAATGTGGTTGTGTTCCAATAAAACTGTATTTACAGAAATAGGCAGCTGGCTTCTGCTCTACGTCAAGAGACCAATATCACTACTGAAAAAGTCCTCTACAAAATGATACAAATTTTAAAATTGCCAAATAATGTTGCACAGATGATGACTTCTAATTTCATATTACTTGCATATTATCTATGCCTCATAAATTTAATGATCAATATTAACACTCAGAGCTCAGTCATTGTTACTTTTGTGCCATCCTCTGTAGCCTTCTTATTTTCTGTCAATGCATCGTAACCTCCAATAATGGGGTTAGATTGGATTGTTCCACCCTAAGAAATGGATGGTTTGGAAGATGCCTATGATCTATGGTGTGATTGTTGTACCAGAGCTGAAGCCGATGGATTAGACACATTTAATTTCTAGCTACCTTAATGTGTATCAGGTTTTCGTACCAGTGGGATATTCTCTTCTTCTCCTCTTGTCCTATGCCCCAGAATTTTTGTACAGGGGAAATCAGAGTCTTAGAAGTCATTAAAACAGAACAAAACAAAACACACTCTAAAATACATTTAACCTGGGGGAAGTCAGATAGGAAAGTGACATCCACTGATTATATACATTAGTAGTTCTCTTAACTGACTTCAATTAGGTTTACTCACTGGATTAACCAACACTCTCCATTCCTTCTGTGAAACAGACTGGCTGATTCTCATACCACATGGACTATTTGGACTTGTAGGCTATTTTCCAGTACATTACAACCATCTGCTGAGTTTTTATTTTTTCTCCTTGCAATTTTATTGAAATATTGTTACATACCATGCACTCATCCAAAGTATACTATCAGTTGTTCACAGTATCATCATATAGTTGTGCATTCACCACCACAATCAATTTGTGAACATTTTCATTACTCCAAAAAAGTAGTAAAAATAAAAATAAGAATAAAAATAAAAGTGAAAAAGAACAACCAAAACACCCCATCCTTCTCCCCATTATTCATTTACTTTTTTGTCCCCATTTTTTACTCATCTGTCCATATACTGGGTAAAGGGAATGTGAGACACAAGGTTGTCACAATTACACTGTCACACTGTATAAGTTATATGGTTACACAACCATCTTCAAGAATCAAGGCTACTGGGTTGCAATTCAACAGTTTCAGGTATTTCCTTCTAGCTATTTTAATACACGAAAAACTGAAAAGGGATATCTATATAACGCATAATAATAACCTCAGAATGAGCTCTGGACTCCATTTGAGATCTCTCAGCCACTGAAACTTTATTTTGTTTCATTTTGCTTCCCCCTTTTTGTCAAGAAGATTTGCTCAATCCCACGATGCTGGGTCCAGGCTCATCCCTGGGACTCATGTCCCACGTTGCCAGGGAGATTTACACCCTGGGAGTCATGTCTATGTAGGGGGCCAGGCTTTGAGTCCACCTGCCAAGTTGATCTGCTGAGCTTTTAAAAATCCTTATTCCAAGGCTCCAATCCAGACCAATTAAATCAGAATTTCTCAGGGTGAGACCCAGAAATCCATATTTTAGCTGTTGCAGGTGATTCTAATGTGCAGCCAAGGGTGCCAATCACTGTTTTGATGCTTTGCTACTCAAAGCATGTGGGCTGTGGAGCAGCAGCAGCAGCACTTGGGAGCGTGTTAGAAATACAGACCCAGCCACAGCCCAGACCTAGCACATCAGCATCTGCATTTTACCATTAGGGCAGGTGCTTTGCATGCATGTTACCATTAGAGAAACCCTGCTCTGGTGAATCCATGTTCTTCTGCTATCTCCTGTTTAAGTTACATGCATCCCAAGAGTCAGTTGTGTTTGTTCTCAAATCTGCTTATCCGAAACTTACAGTCGTAATTAGATAAACATTATATAACGGATGATTTACGAATGCACAGAGAGTTGTTTCCTTGAAAACAAAATTGAATGGTTTGAAAGACAATAAAGGTGAGTGTCCAAAAATTGCCTGTCAAATGAGATGTGAGATCAACTGTAAAAATGGAGACGATATCATGAAATTCTATATTCATTCTGCAGTCATCTTGCTTCTCAAGTGTTTCGAAATTGTTGTGCCACTTTAAAAATGTTAAAAGGGTAAATTCTGCACCTTTAGGTTTGGGTGTGGTTTGTGCAAGGATTACTTAGAATTCCAATTAGGGGAACTGTAATCAAAGAAAAGACCCTCCACCATCAATGATAGGATAACACATGTTTTAAATTAAAATGTAAATGATTTAAAATATCTATTTTTTTATGATGTCTCACCCTAATTTTGTTTTTTTTTTAATCAATTCACTACCTACCACTATGGATCACACTGGATAAGGAGGTTTCTACTGTTTGCACCCAACCAGCTTGCCTACTTCTTCTCTTCATGATCTGACTGGTCTTGCTCCACAAAAATAGTTCCTGAACTTATGGATTTCACTGACAAGAAAAAAATTTCACAGGTATTTTGGGGAACTCATAGACTTGCCTATCATTTATTAGACCAATTTAAGGGGGCAAAAGGCTACCTTGTCATGTATTATGATTCAAGAAAAGAAAGGACATAAAAAAGTTAGAAGGACACAATCTCAGGGTGAAGGGGAAGTCTTCAAATGGGATAAAATTACCTCTATGGAAACTAGTTTTTCTTTATTTCATTTTGCTATGAAATGGCAAAAATTTCAAGGACCACTCCAGTTCTGCTGACGATCATTTGGGAACTACTGTTATAAATGGTGTTAGAGAATGATAGAAGCACAGGCTCACTGGAGTTTATTCTTCATCGGGACTGTAACCTGATGCTGTCTCCTGACATAGTCAAGCATGTTCTTTGTGCTTTTGCGCACCTCTAGTAGCACTTACCTCGCTGTTGAAGCTATTGGTGGTCTATTTTCATCCTGGGATTGTGAACTGGGTCGTCCTTACTATGTATCTCTTACATGTGATGCAGTACTTGATATGCAGTGGTCAGCCAATACCAGTTTGTTGAATGAATGAATGCAATAGGTCTGCTTCACATGTATTTATGTCAAAGGGAAAATGGAAATCATTATGAGGAATAAACTATTCTGCCCCTCTAAGATCCTGGCTGAATATTTTTGCCAAATTGTCAATAATGTGATAATATATGGCAGTAATTAAGCATTGTAGAATTGGCCATAGCAGTTGCAGTTTTTGATTATTTCTCTATTATGCACCCATTTGCTATAGTATATTTAATTAATATTGATTTTGAGATTGAGGGAATTTCAGGATAATAAAAGCATATTAACTGTTTTTATTACATTGTATTTTCATTAAATTGTAACTTCTGAGCAAAGCTCTATCTATTTTATTAATATGACAAAGGGAAGTATTATCTTGGTAATAATCAATTCAAGAGAAAAAAACTGGCAGCATACCATAAGATTTTCCTCTTGTAAATTAAAGGTTGTCAAGAAATGGAAGTACTTTTTTTCCTTTGAAAATAAAATATTCAAAAGATAATTAACATCTCAAGTTGGTTCTTAGAAAAACAGTTCCCTCCTGTATTTGAAATTATGGAGTTATCTTTCATCTTTTCATTAAACATCAATAACTAAGCACCAATAATGAAGGTTTATTATAGTTAATTGCAGTGCCCTTATACTGATGTTCTACTTATAAATTTGAATTTCTGACACCACATTTGTGGGACTTGCTTAGAAATAGGATAACCCACTCAGGAATGATACTTCCATTACCCCTGTGTTCATCGTCCTGTGGTTCAGTAAGAATAAAATTTGTATCATTCATTAATACTTTAACCTTGCTGAAAGTATACTTGTCAGGTAACATGATGTCTTTCATATGTGAAAATGACCTTCTGGTTCATTGTGAATCAAATGCGAGAACTAAGATATTTTTCTTTTGCTGGTGTGCGGCACCCCCATATGATTGTGATTGTTGGAATAAGAGTGACTGCCTGGTGAATGATGCAGCTGTGGCCAAGAAGTGGGATAGTGACACTGGTGCTTGGGAGATGGAGTCCAGGCATGGCCCTGTGCTTTGACCCTTCTAGCTGATGCCTCTGTTAGATCCACTAGTACGGCTTACTTGTTTGAACAATAGAGACCTGTGTTGGAAGTGTACTTCTTGGCATTTGAGTACTCTTCCTTTTTTTTTGAAACTTCGGAGCATATTGACTTAACACTCTGGTTTTAATTCAGAGTTATATTTCTTTAGATTACAAAAATGATTCTCAAAACTCAAGGTCGAATATGTTGTTCTCTCTTTAAAGGCCCTTAAGAATCACTTCGCGTGCAGGAAACCAATGTACTTCTTTGCGTAGTCTATGTGGGATGTGCTGGGCTGTCCGTTTTTGTCGTGGATAAAGCTTTCTTTAAGGAAACATGAGTTGGTGAATCAAGCTGCCTGATGCGGGGAGTGAGTCTAGAGCAGAAGCTGAGTCAAGAGTAGGCTGGTTGGCAGCATTTGCAAGGACAGACACAGCCCCTCTGCAAACCAGTCTGGCTGGACCACACCATCAGAGAGGAGCTTTTTGATTAGGACAGGGATCCCAGCCCAGGAGGGATTGATGCACGAGGTATATTTGGACTTATAACTTTTTAAAAAAAATTTCTGCATATCAAAGTCTTATAATTAATAAATTTAAGCTTGTTGCAGTTTTAATTCCCCTGAAAGGAAACTATTTTATTTTATCATTTCATTTCATTATTTCTTGGATAATCAGTTGAGGAACTTACATGTAAGAGGAGAGTTACATCGTCTACTTCAATTATTTATTTATTCAACACCTATTATGTGCCAGGCATTTTGCTGATGTTTGGGTTATAAGACAGGAGACAGACAAAGTAACTGCCTCTGTGGAATTTACGCTCTACTTGGGTCACTGTTTAGGTATGGAGGTCTATGACAGACAATAAACAAATATGCAAATAAATAAAGGGCATTTCTGTAATTATAGCTTTGGATTATTCCTGTGAAGGAAATTGAACAAATAGAGGGATAAGAGGTCTGTGTGGACATTAGTGCCAATCTTCCTTGACATTTAGAACCCCAGGGCAAGATCAGAATCTGGGGTACCCAGTGCTGTGTCAAGGATAATGGAAAGATGGGATCTCTTTGTTCATCTGGTGATGACAGGTTAGATTGATGTCGAGAAGGCAGGGTGAACTCTCAAAATGTTCTTCCATTTGTCCTCCACATAAGAAGCAAATTTAAATTTTCTAAAGCCATTCACTGCCTCTTGAAGCATTTCCCAATAATTGTTTCAAATAGACCAAGCATAAAGTTTCCATCAATGTTCTTGCTATAGCCATAACGGTACTCAACTGTCACCTTAATGACTTATGTACTGCAAAGTTTAATGGAAAATGTGCCACTTCGATGAAACCAAAGAAACCTGAAAATGGGATATAGCAAATTACACCGTTACTATGGTGATGGCAACTCTCTGACAGTCAAAGAAAATCATTTAATAAAGTTATAAAACCCTAGTCAATATTGGATAGCTTTATGGAAATGTAATAAACTGAAGTCATATATCAAAAAGCACTAAAGCTCATTTTACATTTATGGCATGCAGCAAAATTATAACACAGATGGGAACAAAATGACCTATAAATGTTAAATCATAATTAAGCATAGGATACGCCAATCAAAGTGTTTATGGGTTTTCTGTGTAATATGTCCAAGTTAGATATAATTGTGAGGAGAAACACTTGCCTTTTTCTAGGGCTGTGTATATTTTGGCTTTTTTTCTAGGCCAGTAAGGTAGAACAAAAACCATATCCATTTGCTTGTAGGTAATCAGGTAAGATATGAAAAAGGAGCAAACCTATCTCCTTGGATAAGAATTTCACAAGGTAAACCCTGATAGCACTGTTAGCCCGGTACTCTTACTGTTCAGCCTAATCCAAAATGTGATTGCATTTTGTGTTGCATGCCACGTACTCTATTTTGTGAGGAAACTATTGATTTTATTCACAAGGCTCAGCTTTGTTTTGTATTTTTTTCAGACACCACTGCAAAGAGCTGAGCTTGAAGATGTTTTGAGTAATGTGTCCTGGGAAATAAAAGCTTTTTGGTTTGTAGGGAGCATTTTATCCTACAAAGAAACAGGTTTCTGCCTACCAGCTGGTCTGGATTTCCTGCAGAAGGAAATGAAATGGTTTAGGGTCTCTCTAAGGCACAAAGTGGAGACATTTCAAGCTCACAAATGGAAGGTGACTATGAAAATTTTTTACCCTATAATTCAGGCAAACGCTCTGGGATAATCAGGGGAGATACACTGCTTATTCATAAGGTGGCCAAACAACCAAATGAAAGTCAATCAGTTATCTGATTCTCAAAATGCAAAAAAACAGAGTTGATTGATGGTTTTCATTGAGCCAGTTGCTGAGCCAAAGCAAAGCCATCAATCTAGGAACTCCATGTAGTCAAACCTTAGGCACTATTTTTATTTTTCGTGACTCACCTTCCTACTTCTGGTGCAAGAATCTTGCAAGTGACTTTGAAGGTTTCCATGCTCTGTTTTCTTGGTCCCTGTGCTTGAGGAGTTCTCAATTATTCTGGCTCCAAGTTCTCAAGGCTTACACACCGTATCTTTCAGCACTGGTTTCTCCTCTTTCCAGCTCTCTAGGGACATCACTCAGTGCATCTGTTAACTTTTATAGGACATATTGGATTTGATACTTGCTTAAAGGGATCTATTGCAGAGAAGAATTGAGAGCAGCCTTTCTTGAGGAGCAGAATAAGGTCACTTGATCTTGGCAGGTGTTCTCAGGAGAAGTTATTGGTTTAGTGGGAGTGATTAAATAATGCTGAAAAACTATAATAAAATTGAATGTAAAGCCATCTAAGTGTTTTGCTTTCTACTAGAATATAAAATATCAGGTGGGAAGTGCTGGTAGATGAGGCTGCACAGGTAGATAATGGGAACATTGACAGAGGACTTTTTAAGTGCTTGACATGGGTCGTCTCATTTAATCTCTATAAGCTTTAAGGTAGGTTTTATTATTATCCATAGTTTTCAGAAGAGAATTGAGTGATAGGATAAGTAACTTGACCAAGGTCACATAACAACTAAGTGGTGGTACCAGGACTCAAACTTAAGTCTATTTGGATTTAAAGCCAGTGCTTTTAACTACTACACTGTACTGGATAAATCTGGTCTGGGTGTAACTCTGTATAGAGAGCCCTTCTAATGGAAAGGAAGGGTGCTATGATCAGTGCCCATCACTGAATCAAAACTTAGAAGGCCTTTGTCCTACTAAGTCCCAGAAATGTCATGCAGTGCACACTAGGACTCTCCTTGGAACAGTTCAGGAGAGCAGATGTGGGTGCAAAATAGGGATGTTAGAAAATGATAGTTGGCCCAACTCAACATCAGTTTAGGATAGGGAATGTGAACAGTGAGTTGGGAAATAAAATTATGGATCAAAGGCTGCAAAGCAGGTAAATCAAGACAGAGCTAACATGAATGAGAAAAGTTGATTCAGGACTGAATATTGCAAAATCAGGATTCTTGCTGATGTGGTTTAATCTACTCCTGTTGGACCAGAATCAGAAACTTGACCAAATAAATAAACAAACATATATGTGTGTATATATATAAATATATGTATATATGTTCATGCATGTATGTGTGTGTATACTGCATACTTATTATAAAAAATTTAAAACATTTAGGGATATTTAAAAAGAAAAAGAAAAGGAAAATTTACCATAGCGCCAATCTTCAAAAGAAAACCACAGTCAGTTAAACTTTTCATTTCAGTATTTCCTTTTGGTCTGCCACCCACCTCCCCAGCCCCTCATTTCAGTTTGCTAAAACAGCCAGAATGCAGTATACCAGAAATGAGTTGGCTTTCACAATGGAGATTTATTAGCTTGCAAATTTACAGTTCTAAGGCTGTGAAAATGTCCCAGTTAAGGCATCAACAGGATGATACCTTCTCTGAAGACAGGCTGCTGGCATCCAGGGTTCCTCTGTTCAGCTAGGATGGACATGGCCGGCATCTGCTGGTCCTTCTCTCTGGGTTCATTGCTTTCAGCTTCCATGTGTCCTTGCTTGTTTCTCCAGGCTTTCCTCTCTAAGGTCTCTCTCGGTGTTTCTCTCTGAACTCTCTCAGCTTTTTTCTGCCTTTTATTCTCTTCATAGACGACTCCAGTAAACGGATTAAGACATACCATGAATGGGATGGGTCACTTCTCAATTGAAATAACCTAACCAAAAGGTCCCACCCATAATAGGTCTACACCCACAGGAATAGATTTAAAGAACATGGTCTTTTCTGGGGTACATAACAGCTTCAAACCAGCACAACCTCTAGGTAAAATATTTCCATATTTTTACCATAGATGTGCCAAACTATAGATGCAATTTAGTATCTAGCTTATTTTTTTAAACTAATTGTAATATAACATAAGCATTTCCTACAAAATTACATTTAATGAAATTCTTATTATCTATGTGATTTTCTATCATTTAAGTGTTCACTTATTTACTTTTCCCTTTCATTAGACTTTAGAACATTGACACTAAAAATTTTTAGCCCTCATTCTCTGATTGTCATTGCTTTTACACACCAATTTAGGACAGTTACCTCATAGATACCCCAAGGTGCAATTTGCGGATTAAAGATTAAAGACCCATTTGACCCTTGACACTTATTGCCAAATTGTTTTCACGTCCTCCAGCAGTGTTTGAGGGCACCTATTTCATTTCATTATCATCAACATTGAGGACTCTCATAAAAATAAAAGACAAAATAAATAAAAATTAGGCAGAAAAATGACATTTTACTGTTTGAAAAATTGCATGTCTTTGATTCCTAGTTATGCTGGATATTTTCCCATAAGATCGTTAGTCATTTGCAGTTCCTGTTTCTGTGGATTTTCTACACGTGCCTCTTGCCCATTTATCTTTTGAGGTATTTTTCCCTTTCTTATTATGAAATACATATTGCACACACACAGAAAAGTGTGTAAAACACATGTGCAGCTTGAAGAAGAATTATACCATGAACTCCTATGCAATCGCAGCACAAGATAAGGAACAGCATATAAAATTTTGCTTCCCCTGCACCACCTACCACGTGCCCTTCCTTGACAATCACTTTCTCCCACTGTATTCTCCCCCTCCTCCCTCTCCCTCAGGGAAGCACCATCTTGACCTTTGGCTAATCATCCCCCTGCTTTTCTTAATATTTTTCTTACCTATGTAGGTTTTCATAAACAATTTAGTTTAGTTGTACCTGTTTTTGAACTTTGTGTAAATGGAATCATACTCTGTACTCTTGCGACTCATTTGTATTACTTAAAATTTTATTTGTAAGATTCATTCATGTTGGTGTATGGAGCTGTAGTGGCTTACAGTATTATTAGATCATTGATTTCAAGGATTTCAAATATAATACATAAAACTATCAAATTTGAGGCAAATGTGTTTTTCCAGTTTTTAAAAATTACTTATCATTTTGGTTATATTTTAATGTATGGACATTTTAAACAAGATTGCCTAAGTAAAATCCACTGATCTTTTCATTTATGATTTCTTCTATTCCTTTGAAACTTAAAAGGTCCTTCCCCTCCAGGGTGTTGATAAATATTTGCTCTTATTTTAGCTCTTTTATGGTTTGATTTATTTTTTTAAAACATCAACACTTTAATCCACCTGTATTTATTTTGGTTTATGGTCTGATTCGGCATCTAGATTGATTTCCCCTCCAAACAGGTAACTCTTTATTGAGTAATCCTTTCCCACACCGATTTGTGCTGCTTTCTTTGTGTAGCGTAGATGAGATAAAGCTGCATTTATGGATGAAGGGCAAGAAAGCAAGTATGTCCAGGTGTATGTTGGACAAAGGGGGAGTGTTTTACTGTCCAAGGAAGTTAAGGAGGGCCTCTTAGAGGATGGATAGAGGTGATAATTGGGCTTTGTTCAATAGGTGATGGGGAGCCTGCCAGGGAAACAGTGGGGGAGGAGACGGGGTGGGGCGGGGGGGGGGGGGTTGGGGAACTGTGGGTGAACATTTCAGGCAGAGGGACCTGATAGTGCAAAGCAGTTTGTGGTTATTAGCTTGAGCTCTGGAATCAGACAAATCCAGCTCTTCAAGTTACTAGCTCTATGATTTCCAGCAACTTAGTTAACCTCTCAGTGCCTTAGTTTGCTATAAAATGGTGTTAAACAGATTCTACTTTGTAGGATTATTGCAAGCAATAAGAAGATAATATGTGTAAAGTACTTAGCACAGTACCTGGCATACACTAAGCACTCAATAAATATTTTCTACTAATATTATATAAATTCTAGACCCTCTGATTTGCTCACCACTCAAGCACTGGGTCTGAACACTAGTATTTAGCACTAGATCTGGGGGCACATGTCAGACAATTAACATGTGTTTGCTGAGTGAATGAATGAAGGTGTTCTTGAAACATCTGGTGTTGTTTGAATAAAATTTGTGAGGAAGTGATGGAGTGGGGACCAAGTCCTGAAGGAAAAGCCTACAACACTATTCCAGGGAACTGGATCTCTATGCGGTGGGTGTAATCAGGAGACACTGGGTGGTTTTCAGCAGGAGAGTGAGGTGTGCATAATCAAGAGGAAACAGTCACTTAGGGTCAGAGAGGCTGGATGAGGATTTTCATGGTCCCCAAATTCACATCCTCTGCTTCCTCCAAAAGACTGGGCAGAAGAAATTTTTAATTTAATTATTTTCTTAGAAATATTCTAGGATGGAGAGATTATGCCCCTAAATAAACTGCTTCAGCCTTTGATAGACTTTATCAGATAAGGCCTGCTGGAGGATCTTCTCTATTTGTAAGGCAATCCCCTATGTGTTTCTGGGGCAAAGTTTGCTTGTTGTTCCCTAGTATCTGTTTTCTCCTTTTCTTTGATAGTGGAACCCACAATTTTTAGCTGGGCATTTGGCTACCTGGAATTTGGACTACATTTCCCAGCCTCCATTTTAGTGAGCTGTGACCATGAGGCTGAGATCTGACCTACGAAATATTAGCAGTAGTATTGTGTGCAGTTTCCAGGATCTATTCTTAACGGGAAGGGGCATTTACTTCTTTCCTCTGTCTTTTTTGTGCTGGATAGAATGCAGATGTGGTGTGTGGAGCTTAAGCATCCATATTGGACAATGAAGTGGAAGCAACAGACTATGGATGGTAAAGCTACTTAGTAGCCATAGCTTGCCTCCCTCCAGACTCTAAGTGAGAAATGCACTTCTATATTGCTATTTTGAACCTAATTTTAATAAGTACTATTCAACTTGTCATTAGATAAGGAATGCAGCATTTCCCCCCTCTATCTTAAAAATAATAATAATAAAAAAAAATCTTCCTAAATAGTAGGCAAGAATTTTTAGATTTCTACTTCACTTTCAGTGATAAATTTCTGCAAAGAACTTCACCTTTTCACCCAGATTACTTTTTCCTGACTTGCAGTGTTTTCTTTTGGCTTCCTGAAATGTTTCAGTGCCCCTCCCTTAGATAATCCTCAGGATGGGATTAATTCTCTGTAAAATGGAGGATACTTTGGTGCTGTCCTCATTGTAGATTAATCTTATTTCTTAATTCCAGAATGGTGTTGGAGTTTTTCTGTGTTTTTTTTTTTCCTCAAATGAGCGTTATATTGAAAAGAAAATAAGGTTATACTTTCCCATGGTTTACTTGTTCATTTCTTTTTCTCTCTCTTTTTCAGCCATTTTTAATTTACAGTTTGTTTTCAATGCAAATCAATTCTGTAACATGAGAAGTTACTATGAATCAAGTCGTAGATACACACACACAATATACAATCCAAAACAGATGCACAGTATTCAGATATGAAGCAAAAGGGAGTATTCATTCACACACATGGTTTCTTGAGATCTATTGGATCTGGTTGTTCCCATGTAGGTTTTCAAAGATGGAAAAAGATGACTGGCTATCAAGATTACTGTGGCCATCTTAGTTACTGGAACATCTAAGCATCAGTGTGTGACCACAAGAACAAAAAACTTCATGAGGTGTCTATTTTTAAAAAAGATGTTTACATTGAGCCTGTTTTTTAGAATCAAGCTGACTTTAGGCTTAGGACCAGGTTCTAACCTATCTAAAATATTAACTGATACAGAAAGTGTTCTAAATGTGGCTATTCTTATTCATAAAGTTAAAAAAATATTTACAGAAAGAGTATAAAAGTTTTGTGAATTTAATGCAGGATAGGTTCCAGTCTTCACTTTCTAACTACTGAATTTACATTATTTTTGGCTCCTTCATGTTTGCCTTTTAAATTTCAAGACCTGCCAATTTTACTTTCAAATCAGATCACCTATTAAATTGTAAAAAGTGTTCAACATGTGCAGAAGGAAAAAAGCAGCATTTGAAATCGGTTGAGGTCAATGCACTTCTATTCTTTAGAGTCAGTTTAGCTAAATGAATCTGGTACTGTTGTTGGATGGGAATGAGATAGGAAATGCCTACCATTTGATTTTTTTAAATGTATAATCAAAATTTATTCATTAGGCTTGCTTTGCGGGGTAGATTATTGCACCGGCCATGTCAATTACTACAGAAAAAGTCAAATACAATGTCAAATCCAAAGCTTCAGAGATAAGAGCTCAGTTCCCAAGAGAACAGTGATTGCTTAACTATGTAAAACTTTTATCTAGAGTTTATCAACATTAAATTAATATTGTTGAAACAATACATGGAGAATTTACAGTAACACCTGGAGGTTCCCTCTAATGCACATATAAATAGAATCATGGAAGCTTTTATATTGCTTAATTATTTCATGGCCCTATTTATTGTACCAAATGAAAACGGAATCTCCATTCGACACCCCATTCTTTCTACCTAGATAAAATCTATTCATTTTTCAAGGTAGAGTTTTAAGTGACCACATTTCAGGAAATCATGTCTTAATTTTAGATGTTGTCTCTCACCTTCTACATGAAACTCGAGAAGATTCATAATTGGCATTCATCACATGTTCTTTAAACTAGTCAAATTTCAGATTCTCAACATTTTCTGCATGAAGGCCCGTTTTCTCCTTGGCACACTGGACTTCAGATGCCATTTGGATTGGTTTCAGAAGATGGGGAAGCATAGATATTTCTTGGTCTGAGTCTCTTAACAGTAGAGATGTAAAAGGGAGAGCGAGAGCGCGGGGAGCCGGCTGTAGACTGTTGGGCACTGCAGCCTCCTGGGGTGGTGGAGTAGCTGGAAGTGGGGCAGCCCAGGTATTCTGGGAAGAGTTACTTGAAAGTGTTACGCCATTTGTTTGATTTGAATAAATCTGCGTGGGTAGGAGCAGCGCCAGAAGCAGCGGCCCCAGCCCGAGCCTGGCCTCCATCGCTCTGCGCATGTCCGCTCCGTGGGCGCACTGCGCGTCTCGCTGGGTGCTGGGTGCGTGGAGAACCCCTGGCTAGGGGCTGGCGCAACCAAGGACTGTTTGTTCATTTCTGAGTTGTGCGTATTCCAAGCCGGTAAATTCTGTCCTGACTTGGAGAGTCACCCTGTACTTGATTCCTTGTTGTGCACACAGGAGCCAGAGTAGAGTAATATTATTGAGAGGGGAAGGAGACGGCAAACAGTGGATGGGTCTGTTTAGTAGCTCCGGATGTGTAACTCGATAAAGGGATTTTTAAAAAGTGTGCGTGAATAGATGTTCAGAGCAACAGATAAATATGTTTTCATTTCAGTAGGAATTGTAATTCAGAAATGGGTTTGGGAAATAAATATTGAATAGAAAACATTCACCTATTCATTGCTTCTCCAGAGAATCACAGTTTCTATTGAGTGGGAGTTTGTGCTTTCCTTGATAATTTCTTATCCTTTTGCTGGATTGAATTATTTGGTTTATATGCCCACTGGAAAGGATTTTGTTTTTAAGAACCAGAATAAACACTGGTTCACACCTTGAAGAGTCAAGGTGGTAAGAATACGGACTTGAGCCTCAGAAACACCTGGTTCAAAGTCCTCCTGTACAACGTAAAAGATTTTTGACCCTGGGCAGTCTATTTGATATCCCTGAATCTTAATTTCCTCATGAATAAAATGGAAAAAGTAGTATCCACTCCCCAGTTTTGTTCTGATAATTTGTCTTTACTTCGGGGTTTCCAAGTTACTACAGAGTAATCTACAAAACAGCTGGCCATGTAGTACACACTGATTATATTGTGCCTGGGGCACAGTAAACATCCAGCCATTGCTTGTTGAATAAAGGAGTGTTAAATATGTGTACCCATCTGTATTTTCTATTTACTTTCCCTTAGATACCAGTTCCCACAGAACAGATACAGTGGGCTGCCATTGAATGGCCATCTTGATGATGATGGGAAAGGGGCATAAATCAAGGGGTTCAGTGTGAGGTAGGATGTAGTGTATGTGTGAATGGAAAAATCCCCAGTCCATCAAACAGTTCTGGTTTGCTTTGGTATTTCACTCACATAAGAAAATGCAAACAGAGGGCTCTGTTTAGGTTATAACTTTTAAAAGCAATCAACCTATTTCAGGTATCAGGTGGTTTATAGTTTTGACATTGGCCCTTCCCCACCAAGAAATAAATCCTCACAGCTGCAGCATTATAGCGCTTAGAATTTTTACTCATGATTCTGAGCCAGGGGAAACAAACCAGAGGAATTAAATGGGGTCACTAGATTTTGTGTGAAGATGGTTTCCTTCTTGGAAATAAAAGGCAGGGAGCTCCTCACTGCTGATCATGGGTTGATAATCCCCCTCGTATTTCATACTCACAGGAGAATTTGTGTGAATTTTTCCAGAATGTTTCTTCACATAAACCTTGTTTGAGAGTGATTCCCTTGATTACACATCTGCTAAATCTAGCATCTGCAAACCACAAGCTCTATGTATTCAGGGCATTTAAGCATACATATTTCATTTGGATACACATTGATTGGAATCCCTATCATTAATCTAGTTCCACAGCAACCAGTTTTTCTGAGAGGATTTGATTATATGGGCAACCTTTTCCCTCTCCTTTATCTGCAAACTGTGCTTTGCTTAACCAGAAGAAATGATACTATGCATATGTCACAATAAATATTTACAGAATAATTATCTGATTTTCTGGTACTTAAATTAACCTGGAACTTGGTCCCAAATACAAAAAGTACTTGGCAAAAAGATTTTTAGATTTAAAATTTTTTTTCTTTTTTTTTTTTAACTTTAATTCAATAATCAAGTTCACTGAGAACATAGACTTCATCCTTTTTATGATTGGTTCCTTTGAATTCTCACTGCACCAAATTGAACTGTCTCACCTCTGATTTTATAGGCTTTCTGTTTTTGCTGCATCTGTAGCCAGGCTTAGAACTCAAAGTTCTGGTACATGAAATTACCATCCTACCTCAACTGTGTCTAAGAAATGATATAGCATTTGCTCTATTTCTCGTGGATTTCCTTGAGTTGTTTGATCATAGCTGTTTCATTTGTCCTTATATTCACTGAAGAAACATTTACTAAATCTTTGTGCATTCTTGTGGCTAGAGGTGAGATTATTTTCTTAATTTTAATTTTTTCCTCAGATTGAAAATGTAGAAAGATTGATGATGGAAAAGGTGAAATGATAAACTACGAATGAATCCCGTGGAGTGGGGAACCCTGAATGCCTCTAAATGGCATTCAAACATGTGTCTTACAAACCATAGCCACTGCTCACCCAAAACCTGTTTGTAGAAACACAGTTATGGCTCCAGGTTGAGAATTCCTCTGAGAACACAAATCTATTCTCATAATTTGTCTGTGAGTCCATTCCTTACTTAAGAGTGGATCCTCTACAGAAGCTGCAACATAAACCAAATAGGCAGTTTTCTAGAACATTGGGACACAGGCAACCCTGCGTGGGAGGCCCTTCCTAATCCGGTAATGCAAGGGGAAAGAGGCGGTTTCTTCACTCCTCTGGAGACCACTGTTCAACTGTGGCACTTGCAGTAGTGGCAGTACCAGCTGGTGACAGCATTACCTGCAGAACAGCAGCCACACTTAGTGAGGAGTGGCACTTGCGGGCCATCTCCCTTGGTGGAAGTAGGGAGTGGGGAAAACTTTCTGGGGCAGGGGTGTGGCAAGAGCCACTCAGGCTGGTGGAGCTCTGAGAAATTTAAGTTACATAGAAAACTGGAAATTACAAAGGAAGGGAAAAAGAAAATCAGAAATGATGAAAGAATAGAGAATGGAACTATCTCCTCTTCAGACCTTTCTTTTTTTACCCCAGATATTTTCAACTGCCTATGAAACATGGCCATCGGGATATTTCATAGGCATGCCAAATTCAACATGTCACAAACCAAATTCATCATTTCTCCTCTTTTCTCCCAGAAAACCCCCAAGTTGTTTTTGTTTCATTTATTTATGTAAATAGCACCTTTGTTCTTTAAGACATCCAGAGTTGAAAATGGTGTTTTGATCCTTCCCTTCTTTTTATTCCGAATATCCAATCTGTTGATAAATTTGGTTAATGTTGGCTCTGGAATCTTATTTGCTTTTATCTTTTCTATTCTATCAGAACTTGAAATTAAGCCTTCTTTTCCACTTGCTTGCACCATTGTAGTTTCCTAATTGGTCTCTGCCTTCTGTCTTCTGTCTCTTCTACCCATCTTGTGTACTACTGCTGGTCTTCCTTCCTATAAGAAAACCCTTATCATGTTGCTCTCTTGCTTGACACCTCTAGGGGGACTCGCTCAGTGGATTAAACACAAACATCTTAATCTTCCCAAACCCACCAAAATAAGCTTCAAGCTGCCTTTCCAAATGTATCTCTAATCAGTCCCCTTACTGACACGGTTATTCTAGTCATGCCCTGAGCATACCCTAAGCTCTTCTCTCTCACAGCTACTTATCATCATTTCATCTGTACTTTTATGCCACCTCCCTCATGAAATCTTTTCCAACTCCATAGCCTTAACCAGGTCTGAACTCCCTGAATCGCCACTATACCACTTTATATCAATATTATAGAAGGTGTGTCCCTAATAGCATTATTACTATTTGTTTGCTTGCCTTTACTAATATATTGTGCACCTGTGATGTGCCAGGTCCTATGCTTGGCATTTTATTTGCATTTATCTCATTTAAATTTCAGGATTTCACATCAACTCTGTAAACTGCATACAATCTCCATTTTACAATTAAGGAAATGGAGTTTGAATAATTTGCTCAGGGATAAGAGCTGGATTCAAATCCAGATTCATTTACAACAAAGCACATACATTCTCTATTAGATGATACTGTCTTTCTGTGGTCAAGGACACTGCTTCACTTATATATATGCCTCCCATGATGCCTAAAACAGTGAAAATGATTTGTATGTAGTAGGCTGGGAGCTGCTAAGAAACCTTGTACCAAGTGAAGCCTGAGATTAAAACCAAGGCGGAGGAGTACTGAGCTAAGAAATGGAGAGATCAGGTCTTGATGACAATACTTAAGTGTCTGCATCACCCCAGTTCTATCCATGAACTTTTTGGGTACATGAGCCAAAACAGTCCATCATGAGTTGGATTTTCTGTTTAGTAATCAAAAGTTACTAAAATGACAAAATAGGAGAATACTGTAGGCCTTGATTTCAGCAAGCTATTAGACAAAATTAGTTAAAATAGCCTCCTGGACAAGATGGTGAAGCATGGGTTGTTTCATATATACTCAGATTATCTTTACAAAGATTTATCAGTCTGGAGAAAGTTCTCTATTGGTATTTCACAAATTTAATCTGAGCCTTAGAAGAAAATATCAGTAGGCATTATTTATCTTGAAGATAATGCTCATATGTTGGGTACCCAAATTCTAGACAGACAGGAAGCATTGTATGAAGTATGATTATGGATAATGCAAAGGAGGAAAAAAACGAAACAAAACAAAAAAAAAAAACAAAAAAAAAACTAGGGCTATCCAGGCCAGTGTTGGAAATCAGAGAACAGGTGGCTAAGTCTATCCAAATCCAGAGAGGCAAGGTCACGGGCGGGTAGCCAAGACCAATAAATACTTGGAGGCAGCATTATCATTAAAACCACTCAGAGGCAGGTTTAAACCCTACCTTTGGCAATGAGTAATAATGTGACTTAAGGAAAATTACTTTAATCTCTGGGCCTCAGTTTCTCTATTGTAGAAATGGAGGCAAATGAGTTGTTTTCAGGAATAAGTGGGGTAACCTATGTGAAATCACCAGGCACATAGTAGACACTCAATACAAATGATTAGTTTGTAAGCATATTATTTACCAGGCATGGCCTAATCATTTACTGGGAATAGGGAGGGAAGGCCAAGGCCCTGGAATGCATGGGGGTGGGAATAGTCCAGGAGGAAACGTGAGTAATTCTTCAGACATGGTCTTTCTCATCCTTTACTCCCCTCTGCATCTTAAGTGCTTTGCTTAACACCCTCAAAGAAGGAAGGAATCAAGGTGATAAGATCAAATTTAGGGATAAATGTAAAGTTCTACCTTGGAAAAATCATTTAATTAGAGTAAATTTGGTGCTTTAGTTCAATACTAGCTTGATAGAGTCCATAGAGTGATGCAGTTTCTAAAATGTTTGGCAATTTTAGGACACTTTAAGAGAAGCAGAAGGTGCATCGCATTAGAATTATAAGGTAGTATACAATTTAGCCAAGGGCAATTGAGCTGCAAAAGTTTGGTCAATAGCAACTTTGCTGAGATGATAACGTAATTGAAATTGGTACTCCCAGCCACAGATTTTTGGAACATTGGTCATTGTGATGCCCAATTTTCAGCCAATTACTCTTACTCTGTCTTGATTGTTATAGTAAGAAGTTGGAACAATCTCCGTGTTAGATATTTGGATTTTTCATGGTTTTTAACTACTTATGTTTTCTTATTATAAAGAAATGAAAACTCATTATGGAATTAGAAAATACAGACAAGTAACAGAAGAACACAAAGGCCCATCATCTCACCACCCGAAGGTCACCACTGATAGTATCTTGGTGTATGTTATTCCAAGTCTTTCTGCATTATATCAATCTGACAAAGAAAGGGACCATGCATAGGAAGGTAGCGAGTACTCTGTTACCAAAAATTTTCAAGCAGAAGTATGAAAATTTGTCAGAGATATGTGCTATAGAAGGGGTTATTTCATGGAAGAAAGGTTAAACTTAATAATATCTAAGATTTTTTTTCAACTTTAGTATACTCAAGAAAGGAATACAATGGATGCCATTAAAATGCCCACTTGCATGTTGTTCCTTTAGATTACATTTGTAGGATTCAGCTGAAAAAGGGCTTCTGGAAATTCCAGCTCTGATTTGTAAGCCATTCTGTTGTTTTCCAGGGTATTGGCTTCAATGCCTATATTTGATTTCTGTGCTTGAGTAAACCCACCCACATGCCAGACTGAACCCCAGTGCGTTTGACATTTTCCCTTTTGAACAGCATCCAGCATAATGTAGCTTACTGGAAAAAATCTACACAGTGTGACTCAGCTAATCATGCAAGCATTTCTTGCTTTGGAATTCATTATTTTTTCTCAAAATGAAAATGGACCACATTATTTAAGGATAAACAAATCTGAAAGTGTTTCCAGTAATATCTGCTTATGTATAAGCTGATGAAGGTTAAATGAAATTCTTGGCCAAGATCTTGCTTCCTACCTAAATGTTTCATTAAATACAGTCTTATTGAAACAGAATTCATTTTTTTCAAATTCTCCAAAACTGAAAACAGGAAATGAAGCCCCACTTCCCAAGAGAAGGAACCACACTTTCTTTATCTTTAAGATGTTCCTACATTATCCAACACAGCGGCACCATGAATGAAATTATGTAAGGTAGAATGACTGCTTATGAAAAGTTATATAAACTGTGCGGCCTAACAAGATCTGGATTCTTCTTCCTTTACCTTCCTTCATTTTCCAATAAATTTCAGGAAAAATTCCTCAAGCAAGTGCATGTATTGTCACTACTCATAATTTGAAATCAGTTATTATCTTTAAGCAGTTGTATTTTGGTCATGTTTTTAGAATTTTTCATGGAATTTTATTAGCTGAACATGTACATTTGAGAGATTCTGTTGTTAGAAGAGTTTTGTGGCTAGGTAAGCACTTTAGAAGCTGTTAACTGCTCTCTTAATGTTGGCATTATGAAAGGAATGGAAGACAAGGCTGTAAAGCTTGAAATAGAAATGGAGAAAATGGGAATGGAGAAAATAAATATGATATGGAATATTTGGTTAGCAAATAATAATTAGTAGCTAAAGGTATAATAATAGGTGTAATGGTAGGTAAAGCTATACTAATAATGGTGGCTAAAGACATTGGCTATTGTATGTGTTGGACAATAGGCTAGGTGATTTATATGAACTGCCTTTCATAGCAATCCTGCAAGATAAGCATTATCCTCTCTGTGTTACAAATGAATAAAATCAGGTTCAGAAGGGTGAAGAGTCCCAAAGCTGTTGGCAGAGCTGGGATTCTTAGTTTGTCCTGCAATAAAGTTTCCTTTCTTTCCACTGTACGATATTGTCTCAGATGTGGCCTAAATAGAACCAGGAAAAGAGAAAGAGTAAAAGAAGTGAAAAGAAAAAATAAATAGAAATAAAATATATAAGTAATTCATGACAGAAAAAAGAAGAAGAAGAACAAGAACAAGAAGGAAGAGGGGAGGAGAGAACAGGTAAAATGGGACCGTAATAGGACAGAGAAAGTATTTCCTGTCTTGGTAAACAGCAAAGTACTCGGCTCAAAGACTTCAGTGTCATATTTGAGTTCTCTCTCTCTCTAACTCCTGTATCTAGGCAGCTGCTTTCCTTATTCAAAATTTCTAAAATTCGTTTATCTCTGACAGGACCTCCAATGCTGCCTTGAAATACAGTGACTTTGTGAGAATAACAGCATGGTACTCCAGTCTGAATAAATGATGAATTAAAAAAAGGTCCCCTTCCTCCCCTGGCTGGGCAGGAGATCACAGTCTGAATTTCAACTTCTGTCTGCCCCTTGGAAAGCCTGTAGGTGTTGGCTCTGGTCCTGTTCTTTCTACTGTCATCTTCATGATGGTTCAACTCACCATTACTCTCCCTGCAGCATTCTCTTCATTTTCTTCCTTGTCTCCACTCTTGGCTTCCTTCAGTGCTATCTCCACACAGTAGCTAGAATCTGCTTTCCGAAATACAACTCTCTCCATGCCACTCCACCAACAAACTTGCAATATGTCCCCGTTTTCCTCATTGAGATGCCAAACTCTCTGGTACAGCAAATATGCCATTCTTTTCCTGACCCTGCCAGCCCTTTTACTCTCCTCTCTTACTATTCGCCTCTTGCCTTCTACTCTCTTGCAGTTCCAGTGGACCATAGTGCCCCATCTTTGAGATCTCTCTGTTGTGAATATCCTTTCTACCCCTACCTTCCAACCCCATGATCTGGCTGATTTCTGTTGTCTTTCAGATCACAGCTCAGACATCCCCCTGGGAAGCCTTTCGGACCCCATAAGTCCTGAGCTAGTTGCCCTCAGTGAGTACCTTTATTTGCCTTGAACTTAGTTCTTAAATTAGTTGTGCTGTAATTGCCTGCTTCAGCATTTGTCTTTACCACTCAGCTTCTCAGTGTTAAGCAGCCTGCTTCTCCTGAGCAGGAGCCATATCTTACTTCCTATTGTAGCCCAGGGACCTACCATAATACTTGGCACAGTGAACAACTGCAAGTGTCAGCTGGTAACTCAATTTGTTATTGGGTGGATACAAAATCATCCAGGTAACTGGTACAGAAGAAGTGTAGATAAGGATGGGGGTAAAATGGATTGGAGGGTGACTAGTTTCTGGAGGTAGAGTATTCATTGTTTCTGTTACAACTTCTCAGGAAAGTTCTTGATCCATGAACCTGCCCTTCCCTCTCATTCAGGGATGCAATTGGAATTCAGACTATTTTCTAACACCTGCAAAGTGGTACAAAGTCACTCTAAAGGAATGTACTAACTAAGCAAAGAGCAAACCACTAGAAACATCTCTGAGAAGGTTATTCCAAAAGGAATCTGCATTTAGAAAATGAATGAAGTTTGAACTGATCTCTTAAACGTCTCATAAAGCCATAAAATCAGGGAATACGGAAAGAGGAAAGAGTGCAGGTGATGTGGTTGTTGATATTTAAAACACAGAATTTGGGAATTTTCCAACATTCCTTTTAGTGGAAGAATTATTGCCCATGGAGGGAGCACTGGGTCCCTGCAGTGATTCATCTAGCTCTCCAGAATGAGAGAGGTGTTTTTAAATTTTTTTCTTAGCAATAAGGATGTAGGTGGAAACAGTGTCCATGAAGTTGTTGAGCCTCTAATCTCCTATGATTCCATCCTCATCCCTAAACCCTCCAGAAGAATCCTGCCTGTCTCATCATGTTTAAAATCTACCCTCCTCTCTGTCTAATGGGAGAAATCAGCAGCCATGAAACTGAACAAATTTAACTGACCTTTGTCCCCACCCTGCAAAGTGTATACCAGCTACCTGACACAAGGGATGATAGGGTATTAGCACCTGCTATGGTAGCACAGGAGAGAACATTTTTTTTTTCAGGTCTTTATGTTTTCCTTCATATTTCATATTGTGACTTGTAGTTCTTTTTCTTTTTACTGCATGTGCTTCCTCACTAGAACAAAGGGTCAATGTTCCTTTTCCATAAATGGTCAAATAGTAAATATTTTAGGACTCGCAGGCCATATGGTCTCTGTTGCAACTACTCGGCTTTGTTATTGTAGTGCAAAAGCAGCTGTTCTAGTTTGCTAATGCTGCTGCAATGCAAAACACCAGAGATGGATTGGTTTTTATAAAAAGGGGTTTTTTTGATTACACAGTTACAGTCTTAAGGCCATAAAGTGTCCAAAGTAACACATCAGCAATTGGGCACCTTCACTGGAGGATGGCCAATGGTGTCTGGAAAACCTCTGTTAGCTGGGAAGGCATGTGGCTGGCATCTGCTCCAAAGTTCTGGTTTCAAAATGGCTTTCTCCCAGGATGTTCCTCTCTAGGCTGTAGTTCCTCAAAAATGTCACTCTTAGTTGCACTTGGGGTGTTTGTCCTCTCTCAGCTTCTCCAGAGCAAAAGTCTGCTTTCAACAGCTGTCTTCAAACTGTCTGGCATCTGCAGGTACTCTCTCAGCTTCTGTGCGTTCTTCAAAGTGTCCCTCTTGGCTGTAGCTCCCCTTCAAAACATCACTCACAGCTGCACTGAGTTCCTTCTGTTTGTCAGCCCATTTATATGGCTCCACTGATCAAGGCCCACCCTGAATGGGTGGGACCATGCCTCCATGGAAATATCTCATAAGAGTTAGCACCTACAGTTGGGTGGCGTGCATTTCCATGCAAACAACCTAATCCAAACATTCCAACTTAATCCCCACTAATATGTCTGCCCCACAAGATTGCATCAAAGAATATGGCTTTCTCTGGGGGACATAATACATTCAAACCGGCACAGCAGCCACAGACAAAAATATAAATGAATGAGCCTGGCTGTGTCCCAACAAAACTGTATTATGAATGCTGAAATTTGAATTTCATATAATTTTCATGTGTCATGAAATATTATTCTTCTATTGATTTTTTCCAACCATTAAAAATGTAAAATCCATTCTTACCTTACAGACTGTATAAAAACAGGTGGCAAGCCAGATTAGGCCTTTTGTGCTGTAATTTGTTGGTCCCTGCACTAGAATGCAAAGTGGAGAGAGTGACAGGACTGAATCTGTACTTCAAGCCAGTGTATCTCAAACATAAATGTGTGCATGAATCATTTGGGGTTTTGTTAAAATGCAAATTCTGTTGTGAGATTCTGCATTTCTAACCAACTGTCAGATGGCATTGCTGCTGCTGGTTTGTGGACCATACCTTGGGAAGCAAAGCTTTCAAAGATCACGCTGTTGGTTCCACCCATGGAGGAGAGCATAGACTGGGGAGAGACTCAGTCGGGGTGGGTGGGGGGAAGAGTGTGGTAGAGATCTGTTAGGAGGCCTTTGTAATGGGCCAGGAGTGGGCAAGTGAGGGCCTAAATGAAGAAAGGAACAGTGAAGTTGGAGGGGGCAGATGCATACGGATGATTTTTCTGGAGGTGGATTCAGTATACCTTGGTTGCTGAGAGGATGTATAGGCTGAGAGGGAGGGAGAGTTGAAGGCAACTCTGAGGTTTTATTGGTGCCTTTAGCAGAGATCCCAGTGACCAGTTCAGAACTGGATACAGAGTATGTGTTTAATAAATACTTATAGAACTGAAAGAAAGAAAGAAAGAAAGAAGGAAGGAAGGAAGGAAGGGGGAGGGAGGGAGGGAGGAAGGAAGGAAAGAGAGAGAAAGAGAAAGAAAGAAAGAAAGACATGGGGGAAGAGCAACAAGGGTGGGATGGAAAGGGATGCAAGAGGGGAAGATAACGCCCTCGATTTGAAATAGTTTAAGTTTGATCAGCAGACACCAAGAGAAAACAGGAAAAATAATAACAATAATAATATGCTTTTGAAGGCAGAATGCTGCGTGACACCTGCTGGTGTGGGAATGGGTCGTTCTCCATCAATGGAGAGCTAGATCTAGACAATGGCACCCCTAAACCAAGACGAGCATCAGCTGTACTGGAAACCTCCTTTTCTTACTGACCATTCATGAGCTTGGAGGCATTTGCCACCTTAAAGATGTTCTTATGTAAATGTTTAATTTTATTCTTATTTTACAATTGGATTTTTATTACAAAAAGCCATCCTTGAGACAGAATTTGCTTACAAACATTTTAAAGCTCTGGCCTAAGAATTAATTTAGTGTGAAAATTATGCCATAAGACCTGTTGTCTCAGGTTTTTAACTCCCTTATGTCTAATTTAGCTTGTGATTCTGCTGAAGACACTAAAGACACTAAGTATCTTTCATATATCAAAGGGATTGGGCTTTTCATGAAACTGTATAGTGGTTTCTCAGATTAAACAGGTTTTCTATCAGTGTTTTTTTTTTTTTTTTAAAGCCGTTTTTTTAACTTATGCAAACTCTGATGAAAAAAGGACCTAGCTGAATTACCTAGAGGTCTGGCATTGACCATAAAAAAATCCCAAAGAATACCCAGTGATGTTTTAATAAACAACCTCCTATTCCTCTCCCTGTCTCTAATCTCTCCCTCTTGTAATCCATTTTACACACTGACATCCAGTTAATTTTTCTGAATCATATCTCTTGTCCTATTACCTTCTTGTTCAATAATCTTAAATGTCTCTCTTGGTGTACAAATGAAGTCCAAACTCCTCCGATGTTTTTCAGTGTGCACCACCACCTGATTTCCATATACATTTCCAAAAGTTTTCCTATTACTCACTTTCACCTACCCCACCCAGTGAGCAAATCAAACTCACTGCTTCCTTACAGGTCCTGCCCTTTCTTGCTCTGGGCCATTGCTCACGCTGTTCAGCCACCCCTACACTCACCACTCCCCTCGGAGCCCACAGCCCTTCGCAGTCCAAGCGAAACTCCCCCTTCCCCAGGAAGCCTTCCCTGATGCCTAAGGTGGAAAGAGTGTTCTTTTTTTTTTTTTTTTTTTTTTTTTGACTTTCCAAAGTTCTTTATCAGTGCAGTAAGGTATAGCAGAAAGGGTATGGGTCTGTGGAATGTAAGTTCAAGTTAGGACTTTGTCCACTTTGTTCATTGCTGTGTCCCCAGTGCCTAGGTGTGAGCCCAGCACATAGGTGCTGAATGAATATTTATTGAGTGAATGAATGAGTGAACAGATGAAGCTACATGTTTACTTAAATTCACTGGAATCATCACATGCAAGTACCTAGGACATAGATTGATACATGATAGGTGCTTAATATAAATTAATTTTCTTTCCCTTTATTCTCTCTTTTATGGCAGCTGTGAATTTCAAATATATTTATTTCTACATTGCCTGGAAGCTAGTGGCAGTGCAAAAAGAAGTGAATCTATTGAGTACCTATCATCTGTTGGGTACCATGCTGAGTGCTTTGCTTTCACATCTAATTTTAATTCTCAACAAGAATTCTATAAGATAGGTATTATTATTTCTGTTTTTTTGATGGAGAAGCTACAGCTCTGAGTACTGTGTCCAGGGTCACAGATTCAATAAGTAGCAGAGCTGAGATTTTAAAGCCAAGTCTTTCTGACCCCCAAGCTCATGCCCTTCCTAATAACACACCAGTGGATTATTAGCTAGCAAATTACAAAGCAGGATGCAAAACTTCTTCTACCTGACTTGAAAAATCCACATTTTTACAACTGTATTGTGATATCAGTCAATATGCCACTACATAGCAAGTGTTTAATGAATGTATTTTTAAACAAACAAATGGATTACAGTAAATATGGGCCACTCTTTCCTACTAGACAATCATGAGGCTGGAATGGTGCTGACCGGCATTGAGGGGCCAACTGCTTTTCCTTAAGAACAGGATCAGCTACAAAATGAAGTCAAGGCCAAAATGACAAGTCATCCCTTCTGCTGTCTTGGGAATCAAGAAGTTCTGCAACCAGCTCTGAAGCCTGTATTTTTAATTACATTGTCAGCCACCAGTTTTAGAGTCTCTTATTCTATGCCTGAGGCTTGGAAAAGCAGCAGCTTATGGCTGATTCTCTTGCACTGTTGTCCACGACAGATCCCAGACCAAGGCTGTACCAACTCCTCCAAGAAGTCTGAAGTCAAAGGCCTCTCTGACCCAAGCTCTTCAAATCATAAAATTAACCATGTCAGTTATGGGAAAACATCCAGACAAGAAAGAACTGAGAAATTAAAGTCATTCATAAGCTACCAATATGAGATATCTCATCATAATAGATAAATAACAAAGTGATTCTGCCCACACACACACTAACTTCTAAAGTCTCAAAGGCTATGTCGCACTCAGTAAATGTGTGACTTTGAGAAAGTGGCTTAAGATCTCTGAGCCTCAAGTGTCAAATAGGAATAACAGTGCATGCCTTATCTGTTAGCTTGAAGGACTAAGGAAGAGAATGGATATACAGCACTTAAGAGTTTTAATCAGTGATATCGTGTTACATTGACCACACTACTAACCGCACACCTGGGAATTTCTCCCTTGGAGACACCGACCTGGAAGCTGGAATTGATCCCGATATTGAAAAGACCCCTATGTATATTTCATTTGCAGCCCTGTGATAGAGAGTTAATATCCTGAGAGTCTCTCTCAGGTTTGTGTAGACTTTTTCAGATATTTGAGGAAGAGATCAGAGTCTCTCTCAAATATTTGCAACGCATTGACTGCAAGTCAATATTGATTTTGAAATAGGCCTGCATTTATTGATTTGTATAAGGATAAATCATGATTCACAGCATTAATACAATCATAATAATAACTAACTTTCACCAGGCACTGGAGTAAGTACTTGGTATGTATTATCTCATTTAATTCTCACAGTACTCTGTAGGGTAAGGATTATCATTTTTACTTGCAGATGCACAGCCTGGGTTCAAATTTGTTGTCCAATGCCACAGAAAAGGTCTTAGTTCTCCAGGGCTGATATAACAAATACCACAGACTGTTTGGTTCAAACAACAAGAATTTTAGAGCTAGACATCTCATGGTTTTGGAGACATCCAAAATCAAGGTGTCGGCAGGCCATACTTTCCCTAAAGTCTGTATTGCTCTGGTGGTGGCTTGCCAGCAATCCAAATTCAATCTCTGCCTCCCTCACATGACAATCTGTCTCCTGTCTTCACTATTTTGAACCCAAATTTCGTCTAAGGACTCCAGTCATATTAGATTAAGGCCACCCTGATTCAGTTTGGCCTCGTCTTAATACAGGATCTTCAAAGATCCTATTTACAAATTCACATCCACAGAACCAGGGGTGAGGATGTGACCATGTCTTCTTGGGGACATAGTTCAGTCCATAACAGACAGTAAGTGGCAGAGCTAGGATATAAGCCTGGGTCTGCTGGACTCCAAAGTATGTGTTCTTCCTGCTGAACCACACAGGCTCGGCACCCTTAAATGCATAGCCGCTGTCCAACGCACTCATCTCACTAGTATGTATTGAGTGGTGGACCGCTATGTACCTCTCACCAGGGTTGTAGTACAGGTGTGAACTATACACATTTATTCAAGGAGTTCATAATCCATAAGGAGAAACAAATGAATAAGTAGGACTTACACTATAATGTGAAAGGGCCTGACTGGTGTGGATACTGTGAGGGACTGGATTAGGAAAGACTTATTGGAAGAGAAGAGGTCTTAGATGAATTCTGAAGGATGAGCAGGCATTGGCCACATGAATGGGTGGAGGAGGGGGCATGGAAGAAGGATGCCCTAGGGAGATATGGGAAGATCTGTAAGGAGAGAGATGGAAGGCACATTTGGGGAACTGCAGGTAATTCAATATGTTTGGAGTATAGGATCAGAGAGAGTGAAGATGATGAAGTTTTGGGTGCAAAGTTAAGGAACTTGGGTTTTATCATAGTGGATGGCTACATCGATGCAGGGTGGGGTTTAGTTTAGAGAGCAAGAGAGGAACAAGGGAGACAGAGAGAAGTAGAAGTCATGGACCAGAGAGGCCAGGCTATTTAGAGAAGCAAATGAAGGCAGGAGGCAACTAATAATTTGAGATGAGAGTTCAGAAGAGGCTGGACACACACCTTACCTGACTTCCCACTGCTCTGTGTGTCACATCCTGGTCCACAGTGGGAAGCGGACCTGTGGAATTTCTAATGGCACATTGCTCAAAGGCTTGTATTTATCTCTCCACCCAGTCTTAACCAAACATATGAAAAGTTTCTGAACTCTGTTTATTCAGAATGTTCTCCACTCATCTTTCACAAGTTAGTCTTTGCTAGAAACTGTGGCGTTAAGCCAATGTGAATTCCTGCTGATATGAGTGAAGTCAAAAGGCCTGAGTCACATAAGACCCAGAGGGCAGGTAGGCAGCCAGCGCACCACTATGCTAGCCAGCCAGGGTTTCTGGACAAGGACTGATCAAGGAATAATTTTTCTTTCAAAAGTGTATGGCTTTTATTTGGGAAGGATGACTCCCCACAATTCACTAGAACTTTACAGTGAGGAGAGCAATGATGTTTTGGCCATAGATGAAGGGAAATAAGTTGTTGCTCCATGTCCTTCTCTAGGGCAGCAAAAGAAGCCTCAAAAAAGGATATCCTTTTGCAGCTAAAACAAAACAACAACAAAAACAATTAGCTAAGGAGAATACTATGGACCAAATTTATGTTTTTATGCCTTCTAACTTATTTTTGATATTTTGTCCCTTTGAGTTCCTGTATAGGTAGGATACAGTCATTGGAACATGCTTGACTTAGCTACATTTGTTGCACTTATATAGGACTTACATTGTGCCCAAAACAATTCTAAGGACTTTATATAATAACTCATCTATTACTTTTACAATCCTATGACGTGGGTACTATTATTATCATCTCTAATTTTCAGATGAAGAAATGGATGCAGAGTGTTTTTGCTTCCCAGCTGCTAAAACAAATACCACACCATGGGTTGGCTTAAAAAATGGGTATTTATTGGCTCCTGGTTTGAGGTCAAGGGGTTAGCAATGCAGTGCTCTCTCCCTGAAGACCATGGCATTCTGGGACTGGCTGCAAATTTCTCTTGATCCTTGGCTTTTCCATCACATGGCAATGCACATTGCAGAGTCTGCTCCTTTCTCTTGTGGACTTCCAGCTTCTTCTTTCTCAACTTTTGATCAAAAGGTGACATTCTTTTATAGTTCCAGTACTGGGGACAGACTGTTGTGTGTTGGTCATTTCATAATGGTCTTTTCATATATGTATGTTTTGAGAGTGTGATCTGACCTATGGTATCTTCCCATTCATTCAAGAATGTCTAGCATTTCCACTGAGTTTTACTTTGCTTTTTTTAATCTCTGCCATAATTCTTGAAAAATTTTGATTTAAAAAAATGTGTTGCCAGGGTAGAGTGAGTATGGAAGTCAGTGCTACAATGCTCAGTTGAAAGGTACTATTTGAGTATCATTTTTCTGTCTGAAATAAAAAATATACCATTTTTCAATCTTACCATTATCTAAATTTGGGTCTTCAGAAGGCACATGTTTTCAGGCTAAAGGTATAATTTACATTCGCTTAATAGAAATAGAAATAAAATATATTATTTAATCAGAAAGTCCTTTACTAATTACAGTTTAACCCTCTGAATTGCCACTCTAGGCAGTCTTGTCCCCTCATTTATGGCAGATGCCATTTGACCTATAATGAGCATAGTGTTCCTGGGCTGACTCCCACACACTTCCCTATTTGTAATCAATTGAGTAAGAGGAATGGTGTGAGATATGGGAAAATTTTCTGGAAAAAAAAAGAAGTGGGGTGAGAAATTAGCTAGAGACTGGAGCAAAGGCATAAGCCAGGGTGGGAGAGGCTTAGAATGCTTACTGCACTAAAAGAGGCAGGAATCAGAAAGAGAAAGAAAAGGAGAACTTTTGAAATTGCTTTCCATCTTTTCCTTTTATTCTTCAGTAGACTTACGATCCCATGTTATAATCAATCTCTCCTCAAAAGCAGCTTTTCTCTTAATGCCTTTCTCTGTGCAACTCTGTTCCAGAAGGTTCTTCACGTCTGAGCCTAAATGACTACTCAGTTTCCTCCATTTTCCAACTGAAGCTTTGCATTTTCTGGGCAGCCTCAGTGGATCTAACCTAACTCATAACCGTTCCTACAATGATACGATTATTTATTATATGTGTTTTTCTCTTCTTTAGATGGAACAAATACTTTAAAAAAATAAATAAATAACTGACTTCTGCTTCTAGCCAAAGTGGAGTAACAGGAACTGGGTTTACCCTTATAGATGAAACAATGAAAAAACCAGGCAAAATATATAAAACAATGTTTTTTTTTTTTAGTTTAGTTTTATTGAGATATATTCACATACCATACAATCATCTGTGCTGTACAATCAACTGTTCACAGTATCTTCATATAGTTGTGCGTTCATCACCCCAATCTATTTTTGAACATTTTCCTTATACCAGAAAGAATAAGAATAAAAAATAAAAGTAAAATAGAACTCCCAAATCATTCCCCTCATCCCACCCTTTTTCATTTAGTTTTTGTCCCCATTCTTCTACTCATCCATCCATACACTGGATAAAGGGGGTGCGATCCACAAGGTTTTCACAATCACACTGTCATCCCTTGTAAGCTACATTGTTATACAATCGTCTTCAAGAGTCAAGGCTACTGGGTTGGAGTTTGATAGTTTCAGGTATTTGCTTCTAGCTATTCCAATGCATTTAAACCTAAAAAGGGTTATCTATATAGTGCATAAGAATGTCCACCAGAGTGACGTCTCAACTCCATTTGAAATCTCTCAGCCAGTGAAGCTTCATTTCATTTCGCATCCCCTTTTCAGTCAAGAAGATGTTCTCAATCCCACAGTGCCAGGTCCAGATTCATCCCCGGGAGTCATATCCTGTGTTGCCAGGGAGATTTACACCCCTGGGAGTCAGATCCCACATAAGGGGGAAGGCAGTGAGTTCACCTGCTAATTTGGCTTAGCTAGAGAGAGAGGGCTACATCTAAGCAACAAAGAGGCAGTGAGGGGGAGACTCTTAGGCACAATTATAAGCAGGTTTAGCCTCTCCTTTGCAGTAATGAGCCAAAGAAACTGTCTTTTAAAAAACTAATGCTGCAAAGTGGTCCAAGTCTGTGTGGCAAGCAAACCTCTGCCCCCATTTAGATCTGCTGCTGGGGTTCCAAAGTCTTAAAGAATTGTAAGTGAGATGGACCCTTCTGTTTTCAATTCTGTGCAATCACTTTCCTTCCAAGGACTCAGAACAGGAATCAGGGGTGGGGGTTGGTGCTCTGCCCTAGTAGAAATCTGAGCAGCAGTCACCATATTGTAGTCATCACTCTCCTTTCATACCCTGAGGCTCCCTTTCCCTAAGGATGAGCACCCTCCTGGGAGGGTCTAAAAACAATGGTTTTTAATATTGGACACCAGCAATAAAAGACAGTGATATCTAAGAGATGGGGAACAAACATGATGATCTCTATAAAAATTGCCCCAGCTTATTGCCTGAATTAATTTCCTTGTTGCGGTGTTGGGAGGGGGAACCTGGGTGGAGCCAGTGGACCCCAGGAGTTGAAGAGATAGAGATGAGAGTTTTGGGAGACAAGGAGGGTTAGTGTTTGCAAAGTAGAGTGCTAGAGAAGAGAGAATCACAGGAGATCCAGAACTCTGCCGAGGTCCTCATTCAAGATTTTACCAGAATTCTGATGAGTGCATGTGTGTGAGAAAACTCCTCTTAGCTGTGGAAAGAATGACCCAGAACTAGTAGAGGGAAGAGTATTAGGAGCCCACAGAAGGCTGGGAATAGTGCCTGTTTCCACCATCAGACTGGAAATCTAATTATTCACAGGGTGATGGATAGAGTACTCAGAAGGATATTGTCTCATAGTGGGGAATAATTAACCCTAGACTAAATGCTGCTATGGTGCTGCCTAATTAATCTTAAAAGCATGATCCAAAAGGATCAAACTGTTCCTAAGTAATGTAACTGTGTCCCAAGACAAAATTCAAAAATTTGTATAGGGCTGCAAAAATATCCACCAGCCACCAAGGCAAATTCACTGTTTGGATCTGCTGAAAAGTTACTAGGTGTACAAAGTAGTGGGAAAGTCCAACCCAAAATGAGGAGCAAAATCTGTTAATCAACACCAAACCAGAGCTAAACAGATGTTAGAATTAGCAGATAAAGGCATTAAAACAGTTATTATAACTGCATTCACTAAGTCCAAAAGCTAGAGGAAAGAGATTAAGTACAGACCTGGAAGATATATAAAAGACCCAGGTTGAACTTACAGAGCTTAAAACTATACTGTCTCAAATGGAAAATACACTATATGGAATTAACAGCAGATTAGACATTGCAAAAGAAAAGATTGGTGAACTGAAAGATGCTGCAATAGAAACTATCCAAAATGAAACATAGAAACAAAAAGGAATAAAAAAATAAATAAACAGGGCAGAGTGAGCTCTGGGACAACTTCAAGCAATATAAAATATATGTTATTCACCTACTAAAATTAAAAAGACCAAATGATCAAACATTGTTAGTTTCTTAAAAACACTAATCATTTCATATCAGTGAGATAATACAATATTTGTCCCTTTGTGTATAGCTTATTTCACTCAAGAGAATGGGGAGTCAATGCTTAAATTGAACAGAGTTTCTATTTCTATTTGGGGCTATGGAAAAGTTTTGGTAATGAATGGTGATGATGGTAGCACAACATTGCAAACATAATTGACAACATTGAATTATATATTTGAATGTGGTTAAAAGGCAGAGATTTTAGGTTGTATATATGTTACTAGAATAAAACTTTTTTAAAAAACCATAGGACTGTACAAAAAATTAAAAACCTAATCATATGCTTACCATATGATCCAGACATTTCACTGCTAGGTATTTGCCCAAGGGAAATGAAATCATATGCTCGTGGTAAGACTTGTTCATGAATTTTCATAAAGACTTTGTGTGTAATGGCCCAAACTGGAAACCATCCAAATGTCCATCAACAGATGAATAGATGGTATATTCATCCATTTGTAATGTTTATTCATACAACAACACTACTTAACCAATTAAAAGGAAGGAAACATGGATGGATAAATCTCAAAAATAATTATGCTGAGTAAAAGAAGCTAGAGACCAAAGAAAGTTAGATACTGTATGGTTCCGCTTATTTAAAATTCTAGGAAATGCAAAGTAATCTATTACTTCTTTGTGACAGGAAACAGATAGGTGGTTGCCTGGGTCCAAAGTGGGTGAGGAGGTGTGGTTGGGAAGGGTGGCAGTATGGGATTAAAACAGGACACAGAAAAATTTGGGGTTGATAGAAATATTCACTGTCTTGATTGTGTTGACGGTTTCACAGGTGTCAAAACTTCACAAATTTTTCACTTTAAATATGTCACTTATTTCATGTCAGTTATATATATAATAAGCTATTAATAGAAAGGAAATAACTTTCCTAGCTATGAACCACATGTCTTATATAAAAGACTCTGAAATTGTTTAAAATTAAAGTGAAAAAAGGACATTTTTTCCTTCTCAATAATTGGCAAAAAAGCCTTCCCTTCAAGTCAAAACCCATTGCCACCTGACACGTGGGCCTTGGAGAGTTGGAGAGGGAACAGAGGCAAAGACTGTCGACTGTGCCAACTTAGGCTGTCCCCTAGGAGGCACTCTCAGGACCACTTTCAGGAGGAGAGCCACCGTGGATTTAGAACTAAACATAAGTTGTGCCAGGAGGGAGGAGACAAGGCAGAGCCCAAGGAAGAAAGGGAGAGGATTATAAACTTTAGAAGACATCAATCAGGATGCCACGTGGGACGGGCTAGAGGAATTTGAAGGTCATGAGAGGAGACCAAGGGGCCTACAGGGATTAAATGGAGCAGGAGACAGGTCAGTGCAGGCCCAGGCCAAGGTGGAGCCCCTGGTGAGCAAGTCACTCCTTTGGACTTCTTCTGGGCCAGTGTTTAATGTGTTCTGCTGGTGTGAGGTAAAGCCTGGAAGCAACAGAAATGCCCTGAATGCTTAAAAGGTTTTAAATAGTTAATAAAAAATATTTTCTTCATGTAGGTCATAGTGACTTCCAGGTAAAATCCTTGATGTGGTACAGTGGGAAAGAAACGGAATCTAAAATTTGTTTATTTAAACATCAGTGAAAGAAGGTATGTTGAAAGACTAACTTTTCTCACCTATTCAGGGTTCCATCAAGGAGTTTCCATTGGTCTGGGGTATAAAATACAAGAGCTTTTGGCCAATGTGCTCCAGTTTGCTCTTGGCAGAGGTGTGCAGTCAGGTGTGATGGAGATTTTATTAATAATGCCTTATATTTGCATAGCATTTTAGAATTTATGTGATTGTTTTGCCTATATTTTATCATGCTGATGTAGAGAACCCATATTTTTATTAGAGTGATTAATTATTACACTGATGAAGATTAAAGTAATTCATTTATAATGTGAAGCAAATTTCGTGGTAGGCAGAATAATAAGAAAGGGTCATTAGCTAGGTTTAGAAATTATCAAAGCATAACTTTTTGGAGGGTACTTTAGAAATAAACCTGCACTATCTAATACGCTAGCCATATGTGGTTATTTGATTTTAAAATTATGTTAATTAATATTAAATAAAATTTTTAAAAAATAAAAATTCAGTTCCTCAGTCACACTGTCCACATTTCGAGTATTCACTAGTGCTCAATGTGGTTACTGGCTGCAATACTGGATAGGACAAATATAGAATATTTCTGTCTTTGTAGAACGTTCTACTGGACAGCATTGATTAGATAAATTCCCTCCCATTTTCAGTGGCTGAAAACGTATTTGTTAAATGGAGCTCAATTTTAGAGCTGGAGAAATTGAGGCGCAGCGAGGTTAAATGATTTATACAATGCCAACCAAGAAAAGCCTGGAAATGAACTCAAATCTCCTTACTTCCATGCTAGTGATGGTTTTACCACCTCACACCAACACTTTTACTTGTATGTCAGTTCTTGAATAAGAGAGGGTTGGATAATCCAAACTTGCATGTAATCAAACTATCATTTAGTTTTTATTTGCATTTTCCACTAATATTTGAAGTTAGGAATAGCTGAAGTCCGGAGACTTCAAACAAAATAATGATGTCACACTATAAAAACATGATTCAGAAGAGCTTAGAAACTTCCCAATTTCCCTGCTCTGTCCCTTTACACAAGTTTCCCTGCAATCCACTCCACTCCATGCTGGGACCAGACAGTTTGTTCTCCTGCCAACAGAAAAACAGGCAGGTCTGACCCCTCTTAAAATGTCCCTGGAGCAACAGGTGGTAAAGGGCTTGGATTTTCAAAGGTTGCTCAGCAGGGCTTTGAAAATTAAAGAGAGCTAAGATGAGATGTGAAGAAGGCTTGCAATTACATTTGAGAAGTTACAACCTTTCAACTGGGTGAATTCTTGATGAGTCAGCAAAGCAAGTCATTAAACTGTAGGTTGTCAACAAAGCTCAGACCCGGATTTGCCTTGGATCAGCTGCAGTGCCAGTAATTGAACCATCTGAAGAAACCATAGGCAGACCCTTGGTGACCCTTTGACTTTGTTTTTATTACAGGCTTACAACCCTTATTTTTTTGAAAATTGGTAGAAAAAAGAGTAGATATAGGTTAAGAGGAGCCCATGAACCTGCAAGGGCTTCTTAAAAAAGAAAAAAAATCATGCAGGGTCATTTTGGGAAGTCAATGCTTTATAGCCTCTTTACTGGCCTCAGGGAAAAACTATCACTTCCACATTTGAATTTTGGTAAAAGTTGTTTTTCCTGGGTCACTGTTAAATTTCATCCAGCTTTTGGCAGGAATTGTCTTCCTGAACCCTGCTGGGGTGCTGGCTGACATGTTACATCTTCTATGGGGCAACAACTGCTCTAACGAATTCTGGGAGAGCAGCCTATTTTTTGCTACCAGACGCTGGAGGATGCGTGACATGTCATTAACCTTCAAAACTGGCTCTGCACAAGAGTATTGTCAACAGATGGTGACTCTGATTCTCTCTCCCCTCTCTCTCCTTTCTTCCCCTATCCCCAGGATATCTCCTGACACAGAATGCTCATTGGTTTCAAAGGGAAATTTGTGTGTTGAACAGACGTTGTGGGAGGTGGAAGGAAGACTGGAGCAAGGTTTCTTATATTTATAATTGAGGATTATAGAAATTAAATGGGCAGAATAAACCATCAATAGTGTTTGTTTGCAAAGACAGTGATGAAATGAGCACTGAGGCTGAGAGGCAGGCTACTGAGTATCAGGGAGGGGGGAGCTGGCTGGAAGAGCTCAAAGTCCACTTCGGACTTTCAATTTGGGTCTATCAACTTAACTTTTAAAGGTCTCTCCTTGCTTTTTGCAGCTTTACCAGTGGAAGTCACTAGTAATTAGGACATTAATTGTCAATCAACCCCAAAAATGTATCCTTGAAAAGAGGAAGCTGATTCATTCATCCAGCAAATATTTATGTATTTATTCCGATCAATATCTGGGAAATCTTATTTTTGATGACATGGACATTAGTGAAGGGGAGCTGGGTTGAATGGGAAGTATAGTGATGACAACCTTGGGACCTTTTATGAAAGATTTCAAGACCTGTTAGATTTTAGTTCCCTTGCTAGGAACCCTTGCTGTATGTTGTACTCCTTGCTCTCCCATTCATGCCTCATGCCCTTGGGCTTGCTCTTTAGATGTATCATCCATTAAAACTAAAGTACAATAACATAAACTACATAATATAGCTGAAATTCTGGAAGGATACATCAAGCAAATGTTTAAAGATTCCCCATATATAAGCTAACCTAGAAACACCATGCTCATTGAAAAACAAATAGAGATAAAACACATATTCCTTGGGAATGCTAAAATCCTGACTTGCTCATGTATTTTTTAATCTACTTCCACTACCAGATTAAACAAGGCCTTTGCTAAATAATAGTTGCAGATTTGATTAAAATCATACACAATGGTTCAAGATTTAAGAATTAAGTGGCTGAGACTATGAAGTGACAAACTAAAGGAAGCCACAGTATGGCTGCCAATTATTCTTGGCAGGAAATAGGATGACTCATCCTAAACATGTGCTTTCATTGCCTGGAACAATGGGGCACGATGCAAGTGTTCAACTTATTGAATATCATGCACATTTTTGTCGTTCAGTTTGTAGGAGACTGGTGAAATGCAACCACAGGCTAACAAACACCCTAGAATAACCCTGTGATTTCGTGTGAGAAAACTAATGATAAACATTAAGAAGACATGAGCTGTTTCAAAATAAGCAACAGATTTTCTGTGCACTCAGAGAGACTGTGTGTGATGGATCCCAGGAAAGTAGAAGTGGAAAAATTCCAGAAGTTAGGAAGGAAACATAATATTGCCAGTGGTCACCATGACCCATTGCCAGGAGAGGAGATAGGATTAGTTACAGGGGGGCAGAAGTAAACAAGTCTGTTTTGTTGTAGGAGAATAGGGGCATTTCTGAAGTGACTCTGCTACTAAACAGAGGTATCGTCTCCGGGATATTATTTTGCTTTGTGAAAATATATGACAAATAAAGAGGGAAAAGGATATTAATTTGATTTAACCTCCCTGAACTGACCCAGAGTTACTGAGAAACTTAAAAGGACTGGACTGGGCATTTTTGACAAAGTCTCAGTGATCAAGGAGCCCTGGTTTGGCAAGAAGACAATGACAGAGCTCAGGTTTATCCCTAACTAGTTGTATAACCTGGAGTAAATTTGCCTTCCTGAGCCTCTGTTTCCATAACTATTAGTGAGAAGGTTCCCAAGATTATCCTCAAGTTCTTTTCCAGCTGGAAAATGCTGTGATTCATGTGTGGAGAAATAGCTGTGTACATATAGCAGTCTCTGAGGGAAGTCAAGTTTTGCCAAGAGATAAATACCTTGAGTCATTTTGCCGTTTCCCCAGGGAAATCTATACTCTGTTATAGATTTGCAATAACAGGTGGGTGTAGTGTTGGGAGTGGGGCACAGGCTAAAGGAAATGATTATTTTGAGGGAGGAAAGGTGGAGAGGATCACTTTTTACTGTAATTTTAGCCGAATTGTCCGCAGGGAGAACCTCAATTTGCATTTTCCCATTTGATTTGCAGCTCTGAAAACGTTTGTTCAGTTGGGGCCTCCTATATGAAAGGAGTGCCGCACAAGCCCAAAATTGTAAAAGGAAAACACAAGAGGTGGGTAACCAGAGTCCTGTGGATTGTTCTAGGATGGTATGGACGTGCCCTAGTCTACAAGAAGGACAGAAAAAGATGCCCTCTAAGATATGCCAGTCTTTTCCTGCATGCATCCTTAATAACACAAGAAAATGAGGCAGCCTAATGTAACTCCAAAGCAAAAGGAGCCTTTTGTAAACAAATTCTTGCAGCAATCTTGGGCTGTCTCTAAATATTCTCCCGATTCTTTCCCTCAAACATTAGAGCATCTGTTTGTGAGCCAGCAGAGCTTTTTATTCGGAATCATGACACTCTGCAGGGAGTTACACAGAAGAAAATCTTTTATCTCAGCTTTCAAAAAGCTCCATTAGGCAGATTTTTTTTTCTTCTTTTCAGAACAGACCCCTGCTTATTTTGGAGGAGATATGTTCTTGACAAGTGCTCTTCCCAAATGCACAGCATGGTAATACAACCCTTGGTAATTTGACCAGCTTGTGATCTTATCAGATTGTAGAGAGTGCCCGGGGCTCTGGCTGCAAAGGTGAATGTTAAGAGCACAGCTGGGCTGCATGCCTCTCAGCTGGTGCTCACCTCCTGATGGTTCAGTCCCGCTTTTAGGTTAGAGCTGCATGTAGAGACCTATTGGGTACCATGAGAAACAGATGTTGGTTTCTTGACTCAAATCTAAGGTTTCAGGATATATGGATGTTGGTATCTATGTGGCATTTATCTCACATTTCCTGGGATAGTCTTAATTTCAGTTTATTTTTAATGGTCTTTGAAACTGAAAATGTTTGTGTGTGTGTGTATCTTTTTTTTTTTTTTTTTTAATCAGTGGCTCTCAAACTTTGGTGTGCATTAGCATTTTCTGAGGGTGCTCATTAAAAATGAAGATTCATGTGCCCTTCTCCCAGAGATGTTGATTCAAAATATGTGAGATGTGGCTAGATGGCTGTCTTTTTGAAGCTTTTTATTAAGTTGTAACATACCCACAGTAATGTGCACGCATCTTAAGTGCATGGCTCAATGAATTCTTACATATGTATACACCTGGGTAGCCACCGCCCAGCTAAAGCAGGAGAACATTTCCAACACCCCCAGAATGTTTGTTCGTGCCCCTTCCCAGGCTATCCTACTCCACCCTTGCCCCAAATAACCACCATTCCCATCATTCCTAGACATCTGCATTTTTAAACAGCTGCTCAAGTGATCCGATGGCAGCTGCTTGTCTTCATCTTTTGAAAATCGATGGATTTAGTACCGTGGTCTGGAAAAACTCACCTGCAGTTCTGAAGCTGAAACGAGTAGAAATCACATAATGGATAAATTTTACACCTCAATCAAAGTAACCTGCTAGAGAGATTTAGGAAGCCCCCGAGCCCAGTGGAGGGTGCTAGCCAAGGGAAGGCAAGCCTGGAATGTGGCTGATGAAAAACGAAACTGGGTTGTAACTTGCCTCTGGTGATGCTATGACGTTTGGCAATCTTATGAAAACAGTCTTGAAAATAGGAAATTTTAGTGCCTATTGAGCACTACCAACCAGGCAGTGTTTTGATACCGTAAAGCCTATCCTGATACTTTAGTTAGAAACATAGTAATGTTTTTGAGCATCTTATTCAATTCTCATAACAACTCTATTAAGATAGACTTTTATCCCAAATAATCAATTTCATCTCTTTGGATAAGAAGATAATGCTGAACATTGATTGACTGCTTCCTGTGTGCCAGTCATTATGCTTAATGCTTTAAATATATTGTCTTTTTTTCTTCATTTGCACATTCAGATGAGGGAACTAAGCATTGTGAGTTTTCATTTCCCAAGGTCACTAGTAGGTGGGAGAATGGGATTTTAACCCAACCCTAGTCTCACCCAGATCCTAATCACTTAACTTCTGTGCTATGCAGTTTCCATATAGAAGTACAGTCCATTTGCTTCTTAGTTTGGTTGAATTGTCATCCCTTCAGGCCATCCAAATTCTGTAGTTTTAATTTAAGCCTTATCAAGAATCCTTTTGATGTATAATTTCGAGCTCTGAATATTCATGCCCATCTGAAGGCATAAACTCCTACCAGGGGATAACATCCAACAAAGAGTCACAAATTTGCATTCTGGTTTATACATCAGAATCTTGGGGGCTGGGTCAGTGTGTAAATGGGTCCCTAGAGGTCTGAACAGCTCAGTGTACAATGAGAAAAATCAAGTCTCAGTACTTGAAAACCTGAGGACAATAGGTGGCCCAAGGTAAGTTCACCCTGGTTTTACCAGCACACTCAGCTCCCTCTCCTAACCAACTCGGCCTTCAGTCTTCGTTCCCTGCTACCCCACAAGATCTCCTATCCTAAAAGCTCCGTATGTCCTTTACTTAAGAATCCCAAAGAAGGAATATAGGTTCCTTTTGTCATTAAAATATGCATACAATGTTGATGAATATTAGTATTTAAAGGTCTAGTCCCACTCTTTTACTGGGTATATCATATAATTTAGTAAAAACAAAAAAAATCACTGCATGGATATTTTCCTAGGCAGGCCTAGTTTCTTTCATATATGAGTAATCTACATACATGAGTAATTCCGTTTGTAGTAAGCAAAATCCAAGAATATTCTCACAAATAGCTGACCAATGCCAGTCTTCTTTTCTTTGCAATCACATTTCAGCAGAGAACATGCCTGGTGCTTTTTAGACATGTCTGTTATAGACAGAGGGAAGGAACAATTGCCCTTTTCATTGTAGCACGTTCCCTTAGTTTTAACCTTGAGTGCCATCTGAGATCTGGCATTCTTCAGTGTAAAAGACAGTTTGATCTCAATGGCAGCAATAATCCCCTAACACAGGGACACTAATTCTGATGGGTCCATCCAGGTTATCGTAAATGCGCTCTGGTGGCCTGTGAAGTAATTTAGCAGGGACTTAGGAGCTCCCAAGCATATTTAGGATTTATTCAGCCATCTGTCTATTCCATTAGAATATAATCTCCATGAGAACAGGGATTTTTAACTGTTCTATTATTTCTGTGTCCCTAGTACCTGAAACATAATATGTGCTTAATATTTGTTGAAAAATTGATTTATCTATCTGTCCATCCATCCTTTTTTTTTTTTACCACCCATCTCAGCTAAGTATGTGTAACTTTAGATGGAAAGAAGAAAAAAAAATATCTACTTTCCCCAAGGTGGCTAAAAAGAAGCTCCTCTGCCCTGCCATTTCATATAGCTCTGGTTCAAATAAGTACAGAAGTACATCAGACGGCTGCATTTTTTTCCCCCTTATTTAACCATCTTGCTGCCCAGGAAAATAAATTAAGTTATTCTTCAGACATCAATCATTTAAGTGATTGCTTATTTGACAAACAGCCTTTTGTTCATGGAAATACTAATTTACCTGTTTTTATTCAAAAATCAGTTTGCCCCTGAATTCAGTTTTACTGGTTGATTAGATAGTTAAGGCATGAACAGGGGAATTAAGCCTTAAAAGGCCACAATTCCATGGAATGGGTATTTAAAATAAGTTAGACTTAAGGAAGCTTGGGAAGATGATAGTGAAGAGAACTTTTGTGCAGCTCAGGGCCAATTCAGCCTCCTCTGCCTGCTGAGTAGTAATGAGTAATGGTGATGATCATATTCCCTCTCTACAATTGCACTCTCAGGTCATAAACAAATATAAATAAGTGGTAGCTTTATCTTTGTATATCTCAATGCTTACCACCTAACTTCAACTCCACCACTTCCTCTCTGATATATTCTTCATCAAGCCTGGGAATTCAAGGATAATGCTCTCGTACATGCCACCTTGTGTTGTTGAATCCTACATAGGCTTGGAAAATGAGCATATTCTCAGATGTACTAAACGCTTCTGCTTTGAGTGAACTGGAAGCGCCCAAGGCTAGACAAGGGTGACTGGAGTTTAGTAACTCCCTGACTGGTTGTCCCTGCAGCCACTGTTGCTACAGAAACCAGGAAATGCTTAAATCCTACATCTCATTTGCAAATCCCCTGGGCTTCCCCTTCACTGCTGGTGGGATTAATTATCCCAATAGCTCAGAGACATAATTTCATAGAACCTTGCGGCCACAGTCAAACTCCTTGCAAAACCAAATCTTCATGGATCTTTCAAGTTAATTACTATTTAGTTGTAAATGCTGCTAAAACTTCAGGGCCTTGTGTATGGCAGGATGATGTAGAAATTCATTTTATCATTACTTGGGGTTAAGCTGGTTGATTTACATGCATGGAACATGTTATTCACAATGACAAAGTGAATGCAATAAACTGGAAGTTAGGAACATTATTACTGTAGAATGTTCTTTTAGTATGGTGGTAAACATTCTGGGCGGCAGCTTCACTTTGGTGGCTCTGTGGGGATTTCCAGTGTGGGCTGATAAAAAGCTTCTCCTCTGGGATCAGATCAAAGCGTAAGTTCTTGGGTTCCTTCATTCAGAGGCTGCAGTGTGATGGTTAAGTGCTCAGATGCCATCGTGAGATCAGCTCAGGGCTGTCACTGGGTTCCTCACTTATGACTAGCTGGGTGACCTTGGACAAGTGCCTTAACCTCTTTGAGTTTCTGTGAAGTGGGGAAATAACAGTAATTATGTCACAGGATTAAATAAGATACTGCAGTTTTAGTGCTGGACGTGGTACCTGGAATTTCAGAAAGTGCTCAGTAAATATTAGCCATTATATTGTTGTTATCGTTCATCACGGGGATAGAGTTTGAAAGGGGACTGAGACCAGAGACAGGTCGATGACAGGAGGAATTTGGGGAAAAACATTTGACAAACAATCCTTATATTTATTCATTCTTTGACAAATGTTTATTCAGCAATTACTGCATGTCATGCACTGTACTGGGCATTTGGGATACAGTAGTGGACAAAAGAAAGATTTCTACCTGTGTGGAGCGTGCATTCTATTGGGAGGGGCACATAATAAGCAATAAGCACATTAACTAAGTAAATTATATAGCACGTTAGAGTCGTAAGTGTTATGAAAAAAAGAAAACAGGAAGTCAAGGGAGGGGAGTCAGGGGCTCTGAGGGTGAGGTGTGGAGCCAGGTTATATCTGCTTATAACCAAAGAGGGGTTATGCTGCCATTCAGACAGTGAACCCTTAAGATAATTTGATTTGCTTCTACCGAGACCACCCAGATAAATAACTAACATTTTCTGAAAGCTTGCTGCCTGCCCAGCCCTTCTAAGATCGTCACATGTGGTAATTTAAAAATCCTCACAACAATCTGTGAGAAGACATTGTTATTTTCTCCATTTTACAGAAGAGGAATCTGAGGAACAGAGAAGTTAAGTAAACTGTGAAACGTAAGACAATTAGTATTAGAGCTATGATTCCGGTGCCAGCATGCTTTACCACTAAGCTATACCAGACTCATAAAGCAGTGGCTTGAAGTTAGCGCGTAGAGATCCCAATATAAATTCAAGTTGCTGGGCAACTTTGCCTTTCAAAATAACAATAGAATTCTCAAGTCCATTCATACCCAGATCCCTATTTTGTGATTATAAGAACTTTTAAAGTAAAATATGTTATCAGGAGTTCATAGGATATTTGCTTTACTTTAGTCATCCATTGATAGAGAAAATACAAAATGATTAAAAGTCACTACAAATTCACCAAATCTTTTAAAGTCATTAATGTATCATTATTCTCAACAACCTCTACTTAAGTTATTTATTCAGAGAACAAACATGTTCTCTGCTTGGTTAGTGTACACATGGATTTGGGAATTCTTGGCAGTAAATCAATAGTCCTCCAGGGGTTTGTGACCCATTGGAAGGGTCATTAAAAGAAACTCTTAGTTGGGTCTTTGTTGTTGTCTTTATATTAGGGACAGATAACAGAGTTCAATAGGAGAGAAAAGGCAGACTTTGTTTCTTTTATATCCATTTTCTTAAATGGAATCTTGTGAATTTCTCCTAAAAAGGAAATCCCAATTGAGAATTCTCTGATTTAAAGCCGTATCAGTCCAGAAGCCTTCCTACTAGCAAACTTATAAGATATCATATAGGATATGGAGTTAAGGGATAAGAATCTTAAGCAAGACTGATTGGAGATTGTGTGCCAGTCACTTAATAGCTGGATAACCTCCCTGAGTCTCAGATTCTTTTTCTATGAAACGGAAATCATCATTATCACGACTACCGCCACCATCATTGTCTTCATCATAATCATCTCCTGGGATTGCGGTGAGAAATGAATGAGATGTTACAAGTAAAATTAGCACAATACCTGGCACACAATCAGCATTCAACAAGTATTAGCAATTGCTATTAAAGACAAACTAAGAAGTCATTGTTGTTTTTAGCAGTTGCATGAGAGATGGACTTGGAGAAAAAGGAGAAGTGATGGAAGTGAGTAGCTGGTTTTGATTATGACTTTTTGTATTAGACATAGCAAAACCTCAGACAACTAGGGGTTAGATCTTTTTTGACTTTCAAACATTTTGAGTAGAATGAAAGAAAGAATACTCTCTGGCAAGGAAGGAGGAGCCTTTAAACAACCAGCAGTGATTAAAATAGTTCTGAAGAACCAGAAGACAATATGCTGTGATGGTCAGTTCCTGACTAAAGGGAAAAGAAGGGAAAGAGTATGCGAATTGATGGTGTCTATCAGCAAGGAAGTCAAGGAAAGCAGGAGACAGAAGCAAAGGAAAGAAGAAAAGGGGGAAAATAAATGAGGCAGAAGCTGCTGGATGGAAGGCAGGAGGCATCTGACAGGGATGACTGGAGCCAGCAATGAAGACCAAGATGGCAGAGCAATGCTTTTGTTTGGCTGCTCCCTTATCAGTCTTTATAAGAAAGGCACTGGGTGTTTTCCATTATGGGTTGGGTGGTATCTGGGTGGAGGTGACGGTATGCAACACACCTCTGTAATAATAACATGATTTTCTAATGAGTGTTTATAATATACGAGGCATGTTTTTTGTATCTCACAGGTAGATTACTCCTATTTTATAGATATAGAAACTGAGGCTTAAAGAGGTTAATTTAAGGTCACTTAGCAAATGAGTAGAAAAGCCAGATTTCAGAATCTCTGGCACATTTCTTCCCTTTTGAAGCTTCTGTGCTTAGTCAACTCCCTGGTATCAGGAAAACCATCTACTAGAATAATCGTTTTATAACCATGTCAGATAACTGAGACTCATTGTATATAAAACATACTGCTCTTTTATTTTTCTGTTTGCCAGTGTGAACAACCAACTTTTTTTAGAAAGCCAAAAAGATAGGCATCACATGCTACAAATCTGGCATTTGATAATTTTAAGTTAATTATGGATGGCATTTGTTTAACATTTAGGCAATTTGAAAGGAGTTATTGAGCATTAGCAGCTTTAACAGCAAGGATTTTTCTAAGCCCCTGGAGCCATGAGTCAAGGTAAATAAGGGTCCCTTGGTTGGAAAAGGGCACCAAAAGAGCCTTTGAAAAGCAGGTCAACTTGACTTTGTCTTATTATGTCCTTGGGAACTTGCTCAGTTTCAAGGTGAGGCTATTGAGACAGGAAGTACAAATGATGGTAAGAGAACTCATGGGGTTGCAGTTAAATCCTTATATAGACTGGCTGAAATAGTAATGGAAGTTAACTATGAACCCCAAAGATAAAGCAAGCAAAAGTTAGAATTGTGACTTGAAATTCCCTCATCTTTGCTATTAGTCATTTACAGAAAGTGAATGGTCCAAGTAATAAATGTATTTTCTCTGAACATTACCTAGCAAGTTGTCTTGCATATACTTAGAACCTCTGAGACACTGATACCATATTAATTCTAGCTAAAGCCTATTGCCGTTAAATTAATTGCATATTACCTGCAGGTTATTGCCTGCATTACCTAAATTATGACATTTGTCTTTCTGTAACAAAGAACATTTTGAGAAACTGCTATATGGTCACACCATACAAAGAACTATGGTACGAAGAGGGAAATTGCTACATAGGGGAATAAGGGCAAATAGGCAAGTTATAAGATTCAACTTTCATTACCCCTGTGTTTATAGGTTTATTTCTTAAAACATTAACCTTAGCATCAGCGTTGGTTTTGTTGACCAAACAAAGGAACATGGGGTGCTTGGTGGGAAGATAGAGTAGATAAAGAAGGGCATTTAGAAACATAGGTAAGAATGCTTGCCTCCAGCTGGTCCCACTCAGTTTTGCCTCCTAAGCAGAGCATGTAGCAGCCCATACTCCTTGATTTACTTTGAAGCGAAGTTCTGAATATTAAGCTTTGCAAAGAATACATTTCTTATTCCCCAGTGGAATAAGGCTGTATCTAAGATACCATAAGTGGATTCCTTTCTCCCTCCATATGGCTAGAAGAGCAAGACTTTTTATAAGCAGATAATTCAGCTCTAGTGGTCGGTTTGATTCAATTAGTGATGGGGCTAACTTCAATTTCCACATTCCAGGAGGAGGGGCTGCCCTTTTCACACTGAGACAACAGATCATGGTCTTGCCTAATTCCATCACTTCTTGGTAATTAAAGTGAGGGCCCAGAAAATGATCCTTGGGTACAGAGTGAATGCCATGATCCACAAATAAATTTGTCAAACTGACCTCTAGCCAGCAGAGAGCATGTAAGCCAGGAAATATTTAGCAGGTGTAGATGTGCCAGCACTAAGGCAGGGTGTGTTTCTTTAATAAGTAGGTGACTAATTCACTGGACTCAATGTCTAATGTCTACAAATCCTTTCCCATTTATTTTGGGACATTTCAGAGCTTTGCTAGACTAAACTATTAGCAGATCAGAGATTCATGGAGCCTTCTTTCCTTCATTCACACGCTAACTCATTCTTGTAGACGTGTATGGAATTGATGACTCTTTCCAGCATTACTAGATATTGTTGTTTGGACAGCAACTCAAGGTGGGAAGGGACAGCTAGAGCATTAAATCCACCCACGTCACAGTGGCAGGCAGACAAGAGCCAGAAAGTTAGACCGTGCACTTCCCATCAGCAACCAACAGAATATTTAGAGAGACAACGAAACCCTTTTGATAAAGTGGAGACCAACTCCTGGCTGAATACATGCATGTGCAAATATATACTGAGAAGGAAAAGCAGGAAGCAACAGCTATCTGCTTTAGTCTACAGGGTCTAAGAGCTAAAGCAATCCTGATTTCCAGAACAGTAACTAATAGTTTAGAAAACAGTGTAAAGACACCAGCCTCACATGCTCTGGGTGTGACTCTCATAGGCCCCGCTGCCAGGAAATCTAAGAGGGCCAGTCTCTTTATGAGACCAGACATTTTTAGGGCAGAAGAATGAACCAGGGTAATGACAATCACCTGGAAATGAACTGCAAACAGAGCTGCTTTTATTCTTCAAATGAAATTTTGCAAATGGGATGCATTACCTTCCTAGCTCCCCTCCCTTAAAGGAAAACAGTTTTGTATACTATTCGTTGCACTCTTTTGTTATAATTTTCTGATACATGTCACTTACTATTTGTATGAATATAGAAAATAAAGGCTAGTAGAAGGCACCTTGCTGTACCCTCCATTCTATGAGGACACTCACCTCTTGAACCTTTTCTTTAAATAGTATGAAAGCTAGAGACAGAAGAGACATTTCTAAACTAATAAGCTTCTACTGGACTTAAAATCTCAGCTCTTTTTATTTTTAAAGTGCTTTTCTGAATTAACCAACCATGAAAAAATTTGAAATCTTATATTTGGCCTGAACTCTTTTTACAATTTTGAAGCAAGGGACTGCTTACTTTTTTTTAAAAAAATAAGTTTTATTGATATATTCACATACCCTACAATCATCCACAGTGTACAATTATTCACTTTTAATGTTATTGTAAATATTACAGTTCACTGTCATAGTTTTCCTTTTGTGTACCTCAAGCTGGATCAAGTCCACATCATGGGGAGCTCAGTGGTGCAAGGGGAACGGAGGGGAAGCCTGTGTCTCCAGAGGGGTTGCACAGAGGAGTGTCATCTTGATGGGCTCTGACTGTTGTACATACTCCAGCAATTTTAAATCTGCTAGAACCTATAGATGAAGTTCGTGCTGTTTGTTCCTCTGCCCTAAAAAAAAGAAAAAAAAAAAAAGTTTTCCTTTTCCTTTGAGTATAATATAATATGAAGTCAGTGACTCTGACCAGCCAGAAGACATGTGCTTGCAGTTTGTTTTTCTGACAGTGGCAACAAGTGTGCTGACCGGGATCTCTCTCACCAGCTCTTACTTGTGACCAGCAGGGTGAGTTTCTGAGCTGGCTGTCAAGGGGGAAGTTTACAATTTGGCTCTAGAACAGAGAGAAGTTGGGCATTCTGAAGCCCTCACCCAGACCTCATTAGCACTGTGCTTCTGTCCTTTGAAATAACTGAGCAGTCATTTCAACTTTAATTTGGTCCTAATCCTGGGAGGGTTGCAACTCGACTACTCAAGGCTGAAAAACACAGAATAATGAATGCTCTGAATGAAATCTGCTATTTTATTTTACCCCCCAAGCTCATTCTCGTCCACCCTAAAAACTCAGACCTGAGATTTTCCCATTACTTTCTATCTTCCCTCTTTTCTCCTGGTTTTAAAAGGATATATAACTGTTCTCCTAAATAATAGAAAGAACATATGACTCCAAAGTCAGAAGACTCAGATTTGAATTTCAGCTCTGCCATATGTTGGCTATGTGATTTTAGGCAAACCTATTAACTTCCTGGAGCCCTGTCTACTCATTCGTAAAAATGGGATATGTAGTGTTGCATGGAGGAGAGACAATTTGCTTTTGAAGCAGAGGAAATTAGTTTAAATCCTATTTCTTTAACCTCTGAGAGTCTAAGAGCTGTTAGTAACAAGCATGCTTCCTATGGTGCTAATGAGAATTCACTTCATGTGGTGGTAATGAGGATTAAGCACAGTCTCTGCTTTGTGAGTTCATAGGGGTTAAATGGAGTAGATGTGTGAAGGTTTCCAGGACTGTGCCTAGTATATAGCAAGGGCTACAAGAATATTAATTTCCTTGTTCATTATCCAGGTAGTTTTGTAAAGGTCAAAAACTTGTTCATTTTTCAGGAGCTAAGGACCTCCTGCTTGTGTTATCAATAAGCTTTTTGAACTGGAGCAGAAGAGCAGGTTAGGACACATTTACCTTTTGTGCTCAAAGGAAGAGAGAACTGTATACAGTGACTATAAAAGCTGGAAACATAGGGCAATGCAGGTGATAAGCTTATGGCTATTACATCATAATACATGATATGTTCACTGGGTCATCTTTCATTCACAGTGTGTATTTCAATGTGCTGTGCAAAATTGCAGTGAACATGGTACATGATGCACATGATATGTTCACTGTGTCATCTTTCATTCACAGTGTGTATTTCAATGTGCTGTGCAAAATTGCAGTGAACATGGTACATGATGCACACCAATCTGGCCTTACGGGGTGGTGCGCCATCCTGATAGAATCCCTCTGGATGATCTCCCCTAGTCCATCAACTTCAGGCATTACTTAGTCACTTAAAAATGGTGAACATTTGCCTATGTTTCCAGACTCCAGCCACCCTGTAGTGATGTGTCAGCCTTGAATAGGATGCAAGGCCTCCAAGAGGTGTGTGCTCTGCTTTCCGTCCTGCAGAAGGCACAAGGTCATGGCACCAGCCTGCTTCCCGGGAGACACTAAGGAACAGAGTCAGCCCATAACTTGGATTTCAGATGCAGACACCTCTGTTTAGAAAAGTCTCCCCGAGTACACCCAATTCACACATCATTAGTAAGAATTACTGAGATTTCTTACAATGAATTAATGAGGGATCTTATAAATTCACTTCAATCTTTAGCAGCTTCACAGTTGACAAAGGACCAGAAAAGACAAAAAGAAGGGGCAGCCAGTGAGGCAGGAGAAAAGCCAAGTAATGTTCCAGAACCTTAAGAAGGAGGGAGTGATCCACTGTACCAAATACTTGTCCCAGGTCAAGTAAAATGACGGTGGAGAAAGGAGTGGGGATTTGGTAGTACTGGTTTTAAAGCCTGTGGTAAGAGCAGTTGTTAGAGCCTTAGGGGCAAAAACACTTATTGGAGGGGTTTAAGAGAGAATGGGAGGAGAGATCAGCAGTTACAGACAACACTTTTGAGAAATTTTGCCATTCTTTTATTTACTTAGTGTAACATAGTTTATTGAAATCGTTATGGCTGTAGACAGTCTATTTGTGATTTAATCAGGGTTATCTCTGATCTCTATTTTATAATTGTTACATTACCAAGAGCACATATCCTCAGATTTGCATATGGAAAGCAAGGGCCTACATGGCTTCCAAGTTCCCTCCCAACTGAATAATTCTGGAGAATTATATTTCCATGTTCTTCCTGCAAGTCTGTCTACTTTTATTTATTTTATGCTTGTGAATGTGACCCATAGTTTTTCCATAATTATTTAGGTATGTATTACAAGGTTCTAATGGAACAAAGCAAGGGCCAAGTGACTTGGACATAGTAGCAGCTAGAAGAGGAGACTTACCCAGGACATCTACTTCTAGTTGCCACTATATTTGGCTTAACCAAGCCGTGTTATGTTAGGTCAGATGGAGGTGGGATATCCAAGGGGCTTTACCTCCTAACAGCCTCCCTTTCCACATGGAGAATCCACTTTAGAGAAATCTTTTAAGGCGTATCTTTATACACTTACCCAGGAGGTGACTCCACTTGTATCATTTCCCTGATAAGAAAATTCTTTGTTCAGTTCTCTGGAGAACACTTTAGAAGAAGCTGTCATGCTATTGAAAATGAATAAATTTCTCCATCCATACTGTACCAGATTATGTATATTTCTCCAAACATTTCAGTATTTTTTCCCCACCATATTTTTTTTAGATCAGCTTTTCTAAATACAGTTCAGGGTGTTCTGTTTTGTGTCATTGTAACCCTGACTGCTATGTGAAAATGAGTCCTGTAGCGTAGGAAGCCTGATCATAATTGACAGATAAATCTGTTTTCTGGAAACAGTGCATTCCACAGCAACCCAGCGTATATGATCCTTAATCTCTGCTTAGTCCTCAGGCAGAAGACAGTCGAGTCAACCAGTTTATTTTTCCAGCATTGCAAGAAGACTCCCATATATTTTCCAACTTTTATTATTATTATTAGTTTTTTAGTTGCTGTTATAAAGTTTAGTGTGCTTTGGGATGTGTCATCTCTTATTTCTTAGGGGTCAACTATGCTGAGAGAGAGAAGGTCAACCTAAACAGTTCTCGGATTTCATTTCGGGAAACTCCAGGCCCCAGCTCAGCTTGTTCTGTGCATGTCCACCTATCAAGTCACGGTCCTGTGTTGTTGCAGCTGTTGCTGAGTACAGAGCCCATTTATTCCCAATCAGCTGGAGCTTCCTGTGAGTGTTACCCAGATGCTTTCCTACTGCTATTCGATTGAGATTTTTTTTTTTACAAGATTTATCACAATAGTTCAAGCTTCCTAAGACTTTGGAATACATAGCCCTTAAGTCTAAAGTCCACTGACTTTTCAAAACTATGATGCAATTCCAGCAGCAAACTATCAGAGATGTTAACTGCCTTTTGGTAGGTATGTCTGTGTGGAATGGGGAAATGGAATGAGGAATTAGGATGTACACATCAAAAGTCTCTTTCATTGTCCTTCTTGCCCCAACCATACCAGCAGCAGAAACTTACACAATTTTAGAACTGAAGGAGAACTCAGAGCCTTGATCCCAACTCCCTTGTCATAAGATGAGAATTTTAGTGACTGCCCAAGGTCATGTGGCCAATTACACCATTTTCCTCTTGCAATACTTTACATTTGATCTTGGGGCAAAAATCTCAAGGTGGTAAACAAGGAGTTCTTTTTACAAAGAAATATTTATTCTTGTCAGTATTTATTTAGCCTAGGGTCCTGGAACACTGTGTTTGATAGTGATAGTTTCAATATGGTCTATTCTTTCTGACCTTGTCAGAGTCTGTGTTTTGATAAGATAGAAATATATATTTATATTATATCTACTTGGAAATACCAGTACACATGAATATGTGTTTTGCTTCTATTACTAGTCCTTTTGTCTATATGGACAGGAGGCAGATGTCTGAATTTTGTAAAAAAAAAAAAAAAAAAAAGAAAGAAAAAGAAAAAAAAGAAAAAGAAAAAGAAAAAAACAAGGTAGTAAACAGATCAAATTTATAGTACAAAAGGGTTTTAAGTTCTGATAATTAATATCTGATACTAGCAGCAAGAGTAAGAAATGATAAACATGAATCTCTCTTCATGAAAGCTGGGGCAAAGAAAAAAAGATAATGTCCAAAAACAAAAGAGAATGCCATTAAAAAATATGGGTTTCCCCTCTTAAGTTTTTTCCCCCCTTTGCCTGAAAAAATGCAGAATTAAGATGAATCCTCTTGATATTGACTTAAAAAAGGTCCCTTTCTCTGGATAGTAATCATACCCATTTTTGTTTTCAGCAATTTTTAGAGACATTGGATTGCTGGGAAGGTTTGGGCCAAAATTCATCAGCTGCATCTTTTAGCTTGCTGGCTAATACTAACTATAAAGACGGACACGTATACTGTGGTGGCATTTTCCACCTGGCTCTTTACATTATATTAATCAATTTACTTGTCAGTGGTTAAGAATATGTGCTCTGGAATCAGATTACATGGGTTGGAATCCAGGCCTCACCTCTAGTTATCTAGGTAATTTTTTGCTAGTTATTCAAACTATCCGAGCCTCATTTTTCTACTTTTAAAAATCAGGATACTCCTACAGGACCTCCTACACAGGGTTATAGGGACAGTCATATGAGATAATCCATGTAAAGTGATCACTCTATTCCCTGGTGCAAATCAAGAGCTCTATAAATAGTCACTATTATTATGTGTGAAATTATGTATTCTTAACCTTGAGGGAGATGGAGAGGATCAGATTACCGAGATTTTCCAAAAGTTGCACCTGAATGGACTGTGGGCCTCAAGGCCAGCCAGCACAGGTGTTCAGAGATATTCTGTGGCCCTGTCAATCATGAAGTTGTTATTCTCTCTTGCTCTCTTGACTTTCAAAAGTCTAAGAGGAAAGCTCATTGTTATCCACTGAGGGATATCCATTGGCCAGACTACATCTGACCATAGCCTCTTACGGAACAAAACAAATCATTCTTTATTCATATTCTAACTTCCCCTCCAGGAAGTAAAATAATGCAGTAGACAGCAACCTTTTGTCTAAGGTGAGTTCAGGCTAGATCAACAGATAAATAGAAAGAATTATAGACAAGTTCTCTTTATTCTTCTCTAGAATTTGTATAAAAGTATAATAAGATTTTCTATCTGATGTCCCTATTTCCCAGGGTTAAATGCCCTTTGTATATGTCTGAAATTCATTTGTGCTCCTTCTCAATGAATCCACACCTCCCACCCCCAAAGTGACCATTCTTCTGCTTTTTTTTTTTCATTTTGTGTTAGTTTTCTAGAATGTCATATTAATTAATTATATAGTAGTACCTCTTGTGTTTGTCATTCTTCAGACTTTTAGGTATCTCGACTTATGCAAATGTACCAAGTTTATATGTTGCTTGTATATCTTTCTCTTCTTCTGACCTCAAATGTCACTGCTAGATGAACTACCACTATTGAAAGGATGAAATATGTGTAAGCTGGTACTCAGAATACGTTCTCCAATAGACAAAATGCTATACAATTTAGTTAGCTGCAGTTGAAATGTATCAATAGTATAATATTTAGGTAAATTATGGGTAAATAGACTTCTTTGAAACAGTCTAGGAGTCTAATAGTCATGGGCATCAATCTTTGTATTTTATAGGGGGAATGGTGAGCATCAGCTCATCCAGCAAACCTGGGAAGTGGTTAGGAATATTCTGGGATGCCTTAGGACCCCAGCACACCAGTTGAGTCATTGAGTTGTTTGCTTAACAAGGGTTTAAGTTTGCTCCCCAAACTGTATATGCCAAGAAAACTATTTTAATCACGTACATAAAAATACATATAAAGTGATGAAGTATGAATATAAAAAGAAAGAGGCATATTGATTTTATGGCAACTACATATAATGTTTTGGAAAGGGACAGTAAATTTAGATGGCTAAAAAATCTTTTCAATTAGGTATAGATAAGACAATTGTTAATAGGAAATATCTCTGGGAAAATCATAAAAATTTAGAATTCTGCACAATGATTGCCTTACATGTGTCTTTAATTTGTCTTTGTACTTTAAAGGCAAAAAGTTAGAAATGTGTGGAGTGGTTTATGCAACAACAAAAAAGCAACACTCTAATCAGAGTACTCATGATCAAATCAAAAGCCATGGTCCTACGTCAAGAATAATTGGTGAATCTGTGTTCATCTGTATATTTGCTATTGTTTAAGCTTTTTATTGCAGAAAATTTTACACATATACAAGATATACAGGATAATATAATGAAACTTCATATAACCACCATCCAGCTTCAAAATTATCAATTTTCTGTCTTTCCTGTATTGTTACCTTTACCTCCTTCCTCTCGCCTCAACTTGATCCATCTTGTTAATTTTCTATAGTTTTTTTGATATAAAATTTATATACTTTGCAGAAATCTTAGCTGTACAATTTGACAAACGGCTACATCTGTGTAATTCACACCCTTATCATGTAGAACATTTGCCTCTTCCCAGAAAATTCATTCATACCCCCTTCCCAGATAATTCTCCTCCACTTCCCAGAAGTGACCACTCTTTTGATATTTTTTTCATGTTAGATTAGTTGCCTAGAACTTCATATAAATGAAATCATCTGGTGTGTTTTCTTTTGTATCTAGCCTTCTTTTGTTCAGCATAATGCTCAAACCAAGTGGCAGGAGCCAATTGTGTCATCTTTTCCCAACTCCCCATTGAGTGACTTCGAGTTAATAGTTTGAAATAGGCCATGGTGGGAAGATTTATACCATGGTAATTGCCAAATGCTGCAGATCAGGATTTTCCTTACCCTGGGAATCCAGTTGTCAGCACACTACTGTATTCACTCAGTGATTAAGTGAATTAGTAGTTCAGTCCTTCATGTTGTTGAGCAGTTTCTTTTTGTATAGATACTCTACAAATTGTTTATCAGTATTTGGCACAGCTATACTGCAAATTGTGTTAATATATATTTGTGTGGTTTTCAGTTTAGTCTATTGACAATAAAGTGGTTCTGAATGTTCTCATACAAGTCTTTCTGTGGACATATGTTTTCACGTATTTTGGATAAATACCTAGGTGTGGAATTGTATATATTTTAACTGAAAATTTAATGTTCGCAGTATTTAAGCATCTCATCTACATTATTTTCTTATTAATGAACTTTTGATTGACCAAACCACTATCCAGTCACGATCACATCAGATAAGACAATGAAGTTCTCATAAAAGAACTTTATTTGAAACATTTTTGTAAAGTAGTAAAAAAAAAACAAGTATGGAGAAACAAAATCAAAATACGGAACAAACAGAAATGTACAGCTCAATGATTTATGACAAAGCAGTCATCTGTATAACTACCACCCAGATCAAGAAATAGAACACCTTAAATTCCCCTTCATGCTCTCTTCCACTTATTACATCCCATATCCCTCCTTTACAAAAATTATCACTATCCTGACTGTAGTATCCGTTCATTGCTTGTCTTTAGAGTTTTGTTACCCATGTTGTGTATATAAGTACTATCATTTAGTAATGCCTATTTCCCAGTGGAATCATGCATTTTTTGGGGTCTGGTATATTTTGCTAAAAATTGTGTTTGTGAGTTGTTTTTTTCATATTGTTGTGTGTACATAATTTGCTCCTTTTCACTGGTCATATTACTCCATTGTATGAATTCTCCCATTTTATTTATTTGTCCTACTGCTCATAAAAATTTGGGAATTCTCGGTTTTGGGCAACTAATGCTACTATGAACACTCTCGTATATGAATCCTTATGCATATGTGCTGATATTACTGCATTCAGGAGTGGACTTGCTGGGTCATAGGGTATGTGTTTTAGTTTGCTAGGGCTGCTGTGACAAAGTGCTACAGACTAGTTGGCTTAAACAACAGGAATTTACTTTTCAGGCTAGAAATCCAAAATCAAGGTGTCAGCAGGATCATGCTTTGTCTGGTGGTGGCTTGCTGGCCGTCCACAGCTCATTCTCTGCTTCCATTGGACGGTCGTATTATTCCTCCCCGTCTGTCTCCTATTGACTGTCCAAATTTTCCTGCTTATAAGGACTCCAGTCATATTGGATAAGGGCTCACCCTAATTTGGCTTGACCTCACCTTAATTAATAACATCTTCAAAGATCCTCTTTACAAATGAGAACACATCCAGAGGACTGTGGTCTAGGACTTGAACATATCTTTCTGGGAGACATGAATCTATCCATAACAATCTGTGTATCCTCCTTTTTTGTAGATAATACCAAACTATATTCTGAAGTGGTAGTGCTTATTATTCTTCAACTTGGAATGTGTGAGAATTTGCCTTATTCCATATTCTCCTTTACTTTGCTCTTTAATTATGGCCATCTAGTTGGTGCCTAGTTATTGATGAACAAAAGTGAATTCTAGAAAGAAAATACCCCAGGTATAGAAGCAGTAATAGGTGTGTGGTCCTCCATGTGCCTATTATATCTTAGGGAAGCACATACAAACTAGAAGGCCCTACCATGAAGCAGCTCTGGATGAGTACCCTGGCATTTGGGATGTGGGGTTTTTAAACCATATGACTGATATTTCATTATCTATTGCTGCATAACAAATCACCGCAAAACTTAGGTGCTAAGTCAACAACCATTTTAATTTTTCTTATGATTCTGAGGCCTGATTGGGCTCAGTTTAATAGTCCTTGTACTGGTCTTGCTATTATGATTTTGGTTTTGACTTTTTCTCCTTTGTAGTTTTGTCAATTTTGCTTTCTATAATTTTGAGGCTATGTTATTAGGTACATGAAAATTTTGAGTTGTTATAATTTCCTAGTCAATTGAACCTTTGAAACTTTTATTGTTATGGACCATCCATTTTTAATGTCTCGCAATGCTTTTTGCCTTAAAATCTACTCAATGGAGGATCAATATAGCTAAATGAGCTTTCTTTGGTTAATGTTTGCAAACTCTATCATTTCTCATTCTTTTATTTTTTATTTTTCTGCATCCTTTTGCTTAGAAATGTCTCTTGTAGTAGCATATGGTCGGCTTTTGATGTTTTAATCCAGTCCAACAAATCTGTTTTTTAATTGGAGCATTTAACATTTATATTTAGTGTTATTACTGATCTACTTGGATTTAAGTGTACCATCTTACTATGTGCTTTCTGTTTGTCCTGACTGTTCTATATTTCTTTTTCCCTCTGTTTGGATTGATAAATTTAAATTTTAATATGTCCTTCTTCCATTAGCTTGGAATTTATATATTCTTTTAGTGTTACCATAGGGATTACCACATGCATTCTTGGCTTGTCAAAGTCTAATATTGATTGTTACTTTTAACCTCTTAGATAATAATCTTAGAGCATTTTAATGTCATTTACCTCCCAACTTAAATGCTATTTTTGCTGTGAATTTTAATTATTATTTTAACATAATACATATATAAATATATTTACTCCCCAAATTTATCATTTTACTTTCTATATTTTTTCCCTTTTATCTTTCATCTGTTTTCATTTCTTTGCATCTGAATAACACTCTTGGTTATTTCCTTTAGCAATGGTCTGCTGGTGACATAGTCTTTGTTTTTATTTATCAAAAAATGTTTTTATTTCACCTCCACCAGAATTATAAATCAACACTTATTCCCTTTCACCATTTAAATTTCTGGCCTCCATTGATTGTGTTGAGAAGTCGACACTCAGTCTAGTTATTGTTCCTTTTGAGGTCATCTTTCTATTTTCTCTGCTGTTTTCAAAATGATCATTTTGTCCTTGACCATAAGCAGATATGCCTAAGCATGGATTTCTTTTTAATCTGAACTGCTTGAGGTTTGTAGGGATTCTTGTATCTGTGTGCTAGATTATTTAGTTTTGGAATATTCTCAGACATTGTTCAAATATTGCTTCTGCCCCATATTCTCTCCTCTCTCTTTCTGGAACTCCAATTTATACATAGTTTAGACCCCTGATGTTCTCTATGCTTTTCATCCTCACTTCTGTGTTTTGATTTGTTTTGTTTTGTTTTAACATTTTGTCTCTTTGTGCTTCATTCAAGATTGTTTTTTGTATTTATCTATCATTTCAATAATTCCCTCTTCAGTTGCCTCTAAACTAGTATAAAGCTCATCAAGTTCTTAATTTTGCCAATTGTATTTTTGAGTTTTAGAATTTCTAAGAGTTGTTTTGAAAATCTAAAATTTCTGTTTTACAAATTCCAGCTCTGTTGAAATTATCAGTTGTGTCTTAATCATAGTAAGCATAGATATTTTAAAGTCTGTGATTGATATAGCACCAACATCTGACATCTGCAGCCCCTGTGGGCCTTTTAAATTGCCCGTAGCTTCTGTTCACTCTTGTTCATTTTATTGTTTCTCTTCATGTGTGTGGATATTTTTATTTTGAGCCAGATATTGTATTTAAAAATTGTTTGTAGGGATTGAGATCATTTACTTTTGCTTCAACATGGGCACTAGCAATTTGTGATCAGCTCAATTTAATTTCTAGAATTAAGAGGATTGAAAACTATGGACAACCAGTTCTGGTTCAGTCTCACTCCTAGGACACAAATCTTCAGTATCCTAACCCAAAATGCATGGGATTTACCAGCACCTCCCTGTTCTCCCAAGGAGGTCCTGGACCCTAACTTTTGTCTTCCCAGTACTGGAATATTTTCAAGAGCACTGATCAGCCACTTGGCCCCTTAGCAACCTCTCCCAATATTAGCACATGCCCAGGGGAAAAGTGAGCTCAAATCTGATGTTTGCTTATTTTGATTTCCCCCTTCTTCTGGATCATGGTAATTACTCACTATCTTGTTAAGTCCACAGTACATTATTTGCATTTTGTACAAGATTTGTCTAAATAATGGACTGTGCTATACTGGAAATGGAAGTCCAGAGTTCTTCAGCATCCAATTGTGCATTATATACAATTGAAGAAGAGAAGTACAGCCCTTGAATAACTCACAGTGTATTTAGGAATACAGAATGTATGGTATAGATTTAAAGGAAGAATACATATGGACTGTCTTTAAAGCTAAAGGGAAAGGTATCTGCCAGGTTTTGGGAAGTGCAATAGGGTCTTTTTGAGCTATTTGGACACCAGTCATGTCATTGTAAAGTTCTAGAATAACTCTTAAAGTTCCAGAATAACTCATCACCGAGACTTAACATTCAAATTTTGCTTTCAGTTTCTTGTTACACCACCAGTAAAACATTGTGTATCTGGTCCCAAGTTATATAGTAGTGACTAGGTAAAACAAACAAAAGTCTCACTACACTATTTCAGTCTGCCATGTCAACTGTCCTAGGAGAATGACAAGTTCTTCCATGGCCTTCTCAGAGACTAAACCCTACCTTGGACTGTTTTGCTGGAGACATACACCCCATTGTGTGTTATTCTAGTCATCATAGCTCAGACTTTGAAAATGCACTGCTGAGGATATTGTGTTCCATGGATTGTCTGGAGGAGAGGAAGATAGATTCTAACACCCCTCTCTTGGTAAGGGATGGAGTTTCCTAAGGATGATGAGGAATTATACTTATGGAAAATCAGAGGAATGACAGAACTTATAGTGCATTCAAAATTTACACAGACCCATATTCCTTTACTTAATATTTTCCCCTCAGCTCTTGATTTTGTTAGGATAACTTCTGAAATGTCATACCCCCTTACCCTACATAAGAGTCTTCTGAAAAAGATCTCTCATTACCCTGCCCTTCCCTCTCCTTTTCTCTGCTTATGCTTTCTCTTTGTTCCACCTCATCTTCTCCATAACCCTCCTCTTTGTAAAACAGGAATCACTGAGGTTAGCTTACATTATTGACCACTTTTGAAGATTCAGTTATATACAAACATATCTGAAAGACTGGAAGCAGGTGGTTCAACAGGTTTATTTTTGTAAAGGGCTGAGCCACCAACAGGGAAATGAAGTTATCCTAAATAGACCAAAGACCATGTGTCTGTATCAGAGAGTAGGGAATTCTGAAAGTTTAATTCAGCCCAATTTCTTTCATTCTGAGCATCCTCTATTATGGTGTATGTGACCCTGGCCAAATACTTTTGTGGAGCTCTGGGCTCTAAAAGCAAATTGATAACAAGTATATTACAAAATTCATGGGCTTATGTGAGGTATAGTGATTTATTGATGAAGAGTTATACCATTGGCATATTGTTCAATTACTACAAAGAATACTGAAGATTCTTTGTGGTGTCCAGGCTTTAACTCCTCCCCTTCAGATCCAATATCTCTGTCTTCACATTCTTTATTGTCAAGTGTTCCATTCCTTGTCAATTTTGAATCTCCCATCATGGGAGAATGGTAGCAATACTGTTATTATTCTCAATGTCATGACTCTTCAGAAGTAGTTTGTATAGAAACAATAGAGATCTTTTTGTCTCTTCAGCTCTCTAATACAACTTATTTAATGCTGGTCATACCAATACCATCATCCTTTGTGCTGCCTATGAATCGTGACAGTCAATGACTCTTTCAAAGGTTGATACTGTGCTTCACTGTTGAATACCAAAAATGCAAATCTCACCCAGAACATGGAGGAAACTGTGAGCAATAATTTATTTTCTGGTCATGTTAAATTTACCATTCAGAATTTTATAGTATAAACATAGAACAACACATTTTTAAGCCATGTCTTCTCTTAACTTCTTTAGTCCATAATTACTGTATTCCTAGAATGTGATTTCTTTCGATGTTGACTGCACCTGTGCCTTCCACTTGACTCTACCAGTGGGGAGGATAGGCAAACAGCGTGTATGGGGAGCAAGAAGAACAGTCCAGTTTGCACAAAGAATGTCCATCCCTCTTCTGGCATAGTCTCTCTGGCATCTTAGGAGACTGTGACATGAGTACATTGATTAGAGACAAGAGAGGACAGTGGTCAGAAGTGCCCAGTGGTGTCGAGGAGCAAATGTCTCAGAAGCATTTGGAGGAAATAGGTGAGGCTATTCTTGGAAGACTGCCTAACATGGCACAGAGTTGTGAAGGGGTGGAGGTAACCATCGTTGGGGCCAATGTTGGGGGACACACAGGGTGAAGGACAACTATTGCCACCCCCACCATCCTTGGGAATTATAGACCAGAGGGAGCACCATGGCTGGAACATGAACAGGCAAGAGACAACATGTGGGCTCCCCATACTGCTCATCCTTTATCTGGTATAAATAAGAGTCACCAAAAATTAACATGCAAGCACCATTCTGGAGGCCCAATCTCACATGATCCTTCGAAAGAAATATTGTTCCAGCAAGCAGGAGCAATCTACTCACTGGGGCACTCTCCTGAATCTGGAGCCCAGCCACAGGATCCCAGAGTAAGCCTATAGGCCTGAGAGCCAGAACAATTCCTTAAGGCATCTGGTCGACCCAGTGAACGTGTGTGTGTGTTTTAGGTGCGTCAGGGCAGGGATGGAAATGTTGAAAAGCACCCTGAAAAAGACAAATGGGACCAGGGCTCATATAGGTCCTCTTTTGGGCTTTGACTACTCCACCCTGACAGTACTTCTGACCCTACCCAGTCCCACACCGGAGAGGGACTTAGAAAATTTCAAGAAGGCACTGCAAACAGTAGGCCATCCTGCAGTCAGGGCTTAGGACAATTCCTAACTTGCCTGAATGTAAGGGCTCTAGCCCAGTCTTCATTAATTCCAAGCCTGAGTCCTACGAGGGAGCTTTGCAATAGATACCATGTTTAACAGTCTTAAAAGAGAAGCTTTGGTTGAAGCATAGAGGCCATAAATAAACAATGATCCAAAACAAGGTGTGAAATCATGAATCAAAATTATCAAAAGTGATATTAAAAAACTGGTTGAGTGATATTGAATCCCTCACCATATTGAGCTCACACCAGCAACTATGCTGTCAGAGTTTGACAGGTCACAGGATGTATGAGTAGTTCCCTGAGCATATGAGAGAGCTGGAGACAGTAATTTTAGGTCCTGCTCAAGAGGCATCCTTGTGGGGTGTGAGGACCTCAGCAGAAAGAAATGGGGGTGGGGGTGGGGACAGTTGCTAAGAGACTGTAGAAGGAGTGTCTAACTGAAAGAGTGGTATATTCAATTACATGTAGAGGATCTCCAGTGACAGAAGAATGCTGAAGAACCCCACAAAAGTGCAGACAAAAGAAAGAGTTAGCTCTGTACATCTGCCAAGTCAGAGATTCCTAACACTAGGTCATCCAAACAGTCCTAGCCACACTGGAACTCTCTGGCTCCCCCTGCTCTACTTGCATCTGCTCTAACTCTAGAGAGAGTCTGGAACCATTGTAGCAAGATGGAGAAGAGACAAGCCTTCATTGAGGAGAGAAGAAGCTGACCACATCCCTTTTCCCTTACAAGCAGGAGTCCCCACCTGTGGTACACCTAAGCAATAGGAAGGAGAAAGCCTCAACTTTAGACAAGACTAAAGTGTGGTGGTGATGCCCAGACCAAATAGGAGAAGGGTAGGAGTCTTTTCAGGTATGGAAAAAATGGATGACTTATCCTCTTTTCAAAGTTTGCATGATCAGACATGAAATTTTCTCCTTGCATAGATAATAAAATTTGCATTATGAATTCCCTGCTACATGCATTCCTAAGGTATGAATCATCTTGATCTTTAATTATTAATGCCTTCTCTCAAATTACAATTATATTCTTAAACCCTGCCATGCTGTCAATTTTCTGATAATTTGAGTTTTCTTTCTTTCATTTCATTAATTGTAATTTGAATACCATATAATAATAGAATCTTCAGAAGAGCACTTTGCCAACTGCAAAGGTTATCAAATGCTAATGAGCACTTTTAAATGGCTGTTAACTCATTACAAGACTCTTCAGATCTCTATATTTTCCTTTAATATTTCTCTAATTGTCTACAAATTCCATCTTAAAAAGTATTCCTCAAGATTAGTTTAAGGATACTTGGAAATAAATGAACATATTTGATGGCCTTCTATATGACAAGCATACTCATAAAATCATCTTATTTATTTTTTTCAGTAAGTCCTACAAGTAAGATGTTCCTTATCCTCTTTAGTAAAGAGGAACACGGACAAAAACATTAACTAACTTGGCCAAAGTCAATAGTGGATTGGAGTTCAGATCTTCTGTCTTCAAATCTTGTGCTCTTTCCTCTACAGAATTCAAAGGTTACATAAAATGTTTACTGTAAAAACAAAATAAATTGAAAAAAAAAAAAACTGACAGTAAATAACAATGGAAGGACTAATCCCCCTGTTGTGCCTTCATTGATTTCCTTCATTATTATTGTCTTATTTCAATTTTTTTTCATTGTTCTAATCACTTCTTGCCTTTATTCCTTTAATCAGACATTACATTTGCATTTTTACTTCTTTTCTTTTCTAATTTGTCAGCTAACATATAGGTATAATGCAGGAATTATTCAATTCTCCAGATAAATGATCTAAAATATTCATATTTACCAATTATTCTATCTCCACTGGATTCATACAATTTGAATTTAAGCATAAAGAAATGACCACTTTAGAATGGTTTCTGTGTGACTGACATAAACCATATCACCCACTTGGAGTACAAATATAAACAGCTCTTTTATTTTTCCAATTAATTGCCCAGGATGCCCCTTCTTCTCTTTAGGTGGATGCCCTGTACCTTCTTATTGAGACCTCAATGCACTCCTCTCCAAAATTTCCCAAGGACTCTGGGAATTACTGGATTCTTGGGAGTTGGTTCTGTTTTCAAATTACTCTAGTGTACCATCTTATCAGAGGGACTGGATGGGGATGAGGTAACAGCCTCGGTTATCTGTTCTTTTAGTACTTGCCTTTCCTGCTGAGCATCCCGATGAGGAGCTGCCTAAGTCACAGACAAGACCTTTCTTTCTTACCTCGGATGCCCTGGGTTAACTTTCCTGTCCCTGGGATTTGTATTAGAGTTTCTATGAATAAATATGGTACAAAACCTTATAATATTATTTACAATAGGAATTATTTTTCTTGATTTTTAATAAAGGGGCTAATTATTTTACATTAATTGTTAGAGTTTTAGGGAGTATTTTTTTAAACCATGTTTTAAATTTCTAGGTTCAATCTTAAAAGTAAGGTGGTGGACTTGCCTGAAATTGCCATTCATCTTCCAGAAAATGAGTATAATTTAATGTCATGAAAGTTGCTTCTAGCTTAGCTGTAAAACCTTGGGCATGTCTTTTTTTCGAATCTGGAAATGTCTTTATTTCTCCTTCATTCTTTTTTTGTTGTTATTTATATTAGTAGGCACAATTTATTTGATAATTAACACAAGAAACTGAAACACAGTACTATCTTCAGATATCACATACTCTAGCTCTGTTTAAATTTTTTTTGTTTTTTTTTTAACTCACTTTTATTGGGATGTATTCACATACTATACAGTCATCCACAGTGTACAATCAGTTGTTCACAGTACCATCATATAGTTGTGCATTCATCACCCCAATCAATTTTTGAACATTTTCATTACTGACAAAAAATAAAAATAAGAGTAAAAATAAAAGTAAAAAAGAACACCCCAAACATCCCATTCCCCCCATCCATCCCTATTATTCCCTTAATTTTTGTCCCCATATTTTTACTTATCTGTTCATACACTGGGTAAAGGGAATGTGAGCCACAAAGTTTTCAAAATCACACTGTCACACTGTATAAGCTATGTAGTTATACAGTCGTCATCAAGAATCAAGGCTACTGGATTACAGTTCAACAGTTTCAGGTATTTCCCTCTAGGTGTTCCAATACACTAAAAACTGAAAAAGGATATCTATATAACATATAAGAAAAACCTCTTGACTCCATTTGAAATCTCTCAGCCACTGAAACTTTATTTTATTTCATTTCTAAGAAGGCTTTCTCAATCCCACGATGCCAGGGCCAGGCTCATCCCTGGAAGTCGTGTCCCATGTTGCCAGGGAGATTTACACTCCTGGGAGTCATATCCCACATTGTGTTCTTAGCAGTGTGACCAAAAGTCCTGGTTTCCTGAGGATAGCCCTAGATTTTATATATTATCCTCGGGTAGTTATCATTAATACCCTCCTCCACCTTCACAACTGTTCCAGTTTGGATGACAAATTGGTTATTTGGTTGTTAAAATACAATCTTTTTTTCCTGCAATTTTATTGAGATGTACTCATAAATAAAATCTTAGTAGTTATAGAAAGACAAATTTCAACTTTTCCCCATCTTCTATTCAATTTATTTTAAGTTAATTATGTACCTAAAAGCATTATTAAAGGACCAGAAATATACAATGATATCTATCATGTTTAGTGGGGGACTAAATATATATTTGAATACATATATAAATTTAATTACATGTGAACAACATCAACAAAACTCCTTTTTATAAGTTAAAACTTCTTACATTTTGCTCTTAAAAACATGAAGTGTTTTATTTATACAATTGATATGTTTTTATGACAGTTGATTTCAGAGAAAAGATTTATGTTGTTATTTTCTAGCCCTAGTTCTCAAGTAAAACGTTTTGGGGTGCATAATCTTTATTTTCATTAAACAACGACACAAACACGACTCCATTATTATTGGCAAAATATTTTCCCTTTGACACTGTTTTTTGGTAGAACTAGGGGCACTTTGATGTGCTATATAAATATTTTGGTCAGTTAAATTCAGTGTGGGGACTTGGTAAAGAAATTCCTAAGGGAATCTATAAAATTATCTTTTTTTGTGTGTCCCTTGTGAATTTGTATTTCAAGATCAATGTTCTTTTGCTTTCTGTCTTTAACCAGTGATCCACCACAGCTATAAATTAAGCAATGGATAAGAGCAAAAACAGTTTAAAACTGCGTAATGGTGCAAACCACCCACAGATGATGTTCTAATGAAGCACAATGAGTGGAGTCTGACTCATGAGCTACTGCACATGCTTACTCGCATGCTCAAGAAGGCAGCAGGTTGTCCTCACTTCTTGCTGGTGGAGCAGGAGCAGCTGTGGGCCCTCATGGTAAAAGCATCCAGAATCACTAGTTCAGGTGCTAATTACTCCACAATCTATTTATATCTGGTCAGCTATAGACAGACCACAATGCCTGTGGGCACACTCGGTGGGCAGTTTTCTCCAGCTATAATTGCTGAAGTCACACCACCTTGGCATTGGGAAAGCAGAGACTACATTCTCAGACTGGTGTGTGCACTGTTCTTTTCTCTTAACTTCCCTTAAAAAAAAAGCAGAGATCAGGCAGTACATTTCGTCGAGAATTTGAGGATGGTTTGGGGCTAAAAGAAGGAAAGTAAAGTAACATTACTACTTAGGTTTCAGGTCCTTCCTGGGTCCTTTATTGGACAGATTTTTTTTTCACTCCAGTAGCCAAGGACAGGTCACCCCTACCCAGTCCCTAGAAGTGCTGGTACAATATTCAGACTCCAGTGTAGGTCAAGATGAGCTCCTAATCAGGAGAAAAGAGAGGTAGGTACCCTTGTCATCAAGACTGTGTTATGTCTCCTAAGCTCTTGGTTCTTGTCTCAGGATTGACCTCTTTGAGGGATGACTGACATTGGGAATGTCAATCTTCTTCAGGGAAATTTAACTCCTATTCACTGCAGTGTATTACAACCCTGTGGCTATATTCAGTACATTCATTTCTCAGTGTCAGAGTAATTTAGTCTTAAATAACACCACTTTGGGGATGCTGAAAGTGCAGCCAGATGGTCCATGTTCAAACTCTGTTGAATTTCTTTTCAGTTTCTCTTCATCAAAGAGTCAAACCATATTGGAATCTGGTCTTCCCCTGTAAACTTTAATAAGGTAGGTACCTAGAACATCAGTTAATCGCCAAAAACTCTTCCATTTTTCCCATTGTTATATTACCCCAAACCATTCTGGTTATCAAAAACAAACAGAGGGGAAAGAAGATGGTGGCATAGAGAGGAGTGGAAGTTAGTTAGTCCCCCTGGGAGAACTAATAAACAACCAGGAACAACTAGTAAATCACCTGGAATAACTGCTGTGGGACGACCGTGACTGTCCACACATCATACACTAACCTAGATTGGGAGGAATGCCTGAGATTGCAGCATAAAATCTGTTAGTAAAGACTGCAGACTCGAGGCAGGAGCCCCCCTCCCCACAGCCCGAACTGCAAAACTTCACTGTGATAGAGAGCAGCACTCTCTGAACAAGCAAATATACCTCAGTCCAGTGCCAACTGAGGTTGTGATTAACAAATGTGGACTGCTCAATACAAGCTACAAATTCCCAATAAGCAGACAGAGGCATTTAGTGACTACTGAACTTAAAGAGCCAGAGGACTTCTCTGTGCTGGGAGGGGGAACACAGAGGACCAGATGCTATCTCTGGTCAGTGGGTGAACTGGGGGGACTGTGGACTGGCCCTGAAGAGGGGATTTCTGTCTCTTTTTCTCTCTCTCAACCTGAGCAGCTCAGAGGAGAAAGCCTCAGCCATTTTCAGTTCACAGTGCTCTGCAGTGGAGAAAGACTCAGCCATTTTCAGTTCACACTGCTCTGACCCAGACAAGGGTGGAGATAGCAGAGTCAGACAAAGAACCTATTTAAATGGAAATGAAAACTCCCTAGGCGGTGTGTCTTCCTTAAGAGGAAGGAGGTAGTGCCTAGCCTTCTACTGGCCTCTCATTCAAAACCAGACCCCAGAGCCTGAGGGAAAACAGCCAAAACAGAAACTAAGGACTAAAGGGGCCACATATCCTTATACCAGTCAGAAGCTACAGGTTGACAGGTGCCACCTGCTGGGAAGGTTAAGGAAAGCACAGCAGCTTGAGGCCTTACAGGGTGTGTCAATATTCTAAGACACACCCTCAAGGAAACCTGATGCTGAATATTGCCCCCTTCTGAGATCTGAGCCCATTCTGGTCTGAAAATACCTGATTGGAGTAACCAAGGAAACCAGAAGCCTAGACAACAGAAAACTACAACCTACACTAAGAAAAACAAAGTTATGGCCCAGTCAAAGGAACAAACTTACACTTCAACTGAGATACAGGAATTGAAACAACTAATGCTAAATCAATTCAAAAAGTTTAAGGAAGATATGGCAAAAGAGATGCAGTGTATAATGAAAATACTGGGCAAATATAAGGTAGAAATTGAAAGTTTGAAAAAGCAACTAGCAGAATCTATGGAAATGAAAGGCACAACACCAGAGATGAAAGATGCAATGGAGACATACAACAGCAGATCTCAAGAGGCAGAAGAAAACACTCAGGAACTGGAGAACAAGATGCCTAAAATCCTACACACAAAAGAACAGACAGGGAAAAAAATGGAAAAATATGAGCAATGTCTCAGGGAATTGAATGACTACATGAAGCACATGAATGTATGTATCATGGGTGCCCCAGAAGGAGAAGAGAAGGGAAAGGGGGAAAAAGCAATAATAGAGGAAATAATCAATGAAAATTTTCCATCTCTTATGAAAGACATAAAATTACAGGTCCAAGAAGTGCAGCATACCCCAAAGAGAATAGATCTGAATAGGCCTACACCAAGACACTTAATAATCAGATCATCAAACATCAAAGACAAAGAGAGAATCCTGAAAGCAGCAAGAGAAAAGCGATCCATCACATACGAAGGAAGCTTGATAAGACTATGTGCCGATTTCTCAGTAGAAACCATGGAGACAAGCAGGAAGTGGGGTGATATATTTGAGATACTGAAAGAGAAAAACCGCCAACCAAGAATTCTATATCTGGCAAAACTGTCCTTCAAATACGAGGGAGAGTTTAAAATATTCTCTGACAGACAGTGAGATAGTTTGTGAACAAGATATCTGTGCTACTGGAAATACTAAAGGAAGCACTACAGATAGGATAAGACAGAAGTGAGAGGTTTGGAACACAGTCTTGGGTGATGGTAGCACAGCAATGTAAGTACACTGAACAAAGATGACTGTGAGTATGGTTGAAAGAGGTAGGTTAGGAGGATGTGGGACACCAGAAGGAAAGAGGAAAGATACATCCTGGGACTGTATAACTCAGTGAAACCTAGAGTGCTCAACAATTGTGATAAAATGTACAAATATGTTTTTACATGAGGGAGAACAAATGAATGTCAAACTTGCAAGGTGCTAAAAATAAGGTTGGATTGGGGGAAAAATATAATCAATGCAAACATTGTATTATGCTTCCTTTAATGTAACAAAGGCAATATACCAAAGCTAAATGCATATAAGAGGGGACATAAGGGAGGGGTGTGGGACTCTTGGCATTGGTGATGTTGTCTGACTCTTTATTCTACTTTAGTTTAATGCTATCTTTCCTTTTGTTGCTTCTTAGCTGTCATGTTTTGTTTTGTTTTTTTTTCTCTTTTTTCTTTTTCTTTTGTCTCTCTACCTTCTTTGACTCTTCCTCCTTCTTTGTGGAAGAAATGGAGAGGTACTTATATAGATAGTGGTGAAGGTGGTGAATACATAAATACAGGACTATGCAGGGAGCCATTGATTGTTTGCTTAGGATGGAATGTATGCGGTGTGAACAAAACTGTTTTAAAAAAATGGGTTGATGAAGAAAACTTGAGGACACTATATTGAGTGAAATAAGTCAGACACATAATGACAAATATGCAGGGTCTCACTGATATGAACTAATTATAATATGTAAACTCATAGACATGAAATATGTTACCAGGATATAGAACGAAGCTAAAGAATGGGGAGTGGTTGCTTATTATGAGCAGAATGTTCAACTAGGTTGAACTTAAGTGTTTGAAAATAGACAGAGATGATGGTAGCACTTTGTGAGAATAACTAATACATCTGAATGGTGTATGAACATGGTGGAAATGGGAAGCTCAGAGTTATGTATGTCACCAGAAGGAAAGTTGGAGGTTAAAGGATGGGAATGTATAAAACAGTGAATCTGGTGGTGGGCAATGTCTGTGATTAACTGTAGAAATATTAGAAATCTCTTTCATGAACTAAAACAGGTGTATGACACTATAACTAGAAGTTAATAATAGAAGAGTATATAGGGAGAATATATTGTAAACTATATAATATAGTTAGTAGTATTTTAACATTTTTTCATGAACAGTAACAAATGTTCTATATCAATAATACTAGTCTATAATGGAGCGGGGGTGGTTAGGGGTATGGGAGGATTTGAGTTTCCTTTTTTTTTTTTTTGTCTTTATTTCTTTTCTGGAGTAATGAAAATGTTCTAAAAATTCGAAAAAAAAAGTAATTGTGGTGATGGATGCACAGCTGTATGATGGTACCATGGGCAATTGATTGTACACTTTGGATCTTTGGATAATTGTATGTAATGTGAACAATCTCAAAAAAAAAAAAGGCTATTTTCATGTTCTTTTGTGTTAGAATGTGAATTTGGCTAAAATCAGGCAAAATTTGCTTTCATAATCTAACTATGTTGCCTTTTTTTTTTGTGGAATGTCTGAAGAATTTCTAGGAAAAACTCCAGTGGTGAGCACAGAATCTTAGTGTCCATCTACTTCATTCCCTTTCTGATACTTAGCTTCCTTCTATAATGCCCCTGCCAAGAGAAAGCTGAGGCTATACTGTTTCTGGCTGCTACCAAAAGGCTGCAGATGCTGAGACCCTGTGGAGGATACAAAGGGAGTCTAAGGGAGGAGGATAAACTTGTGATCATATGTGCAAGGAACTATTTTAAATATATCACACTAACTCATAATCAGTAAGTCCTTTGTATAAGAAGAGAATGCATATGTATGTCAAACTTCCTTTTTAGAAAGCAGAAGTCAAAATAATAAGAGTTCTAGGTTAAAGGAGACTGTGTTAAGAAAGTGTGCTGAAAACTTAGGGCAGAAAGAAAAAAACAATTGGATTTAATTTAAAAAATCTAAAAGGAGGGGCCTAGGCTGGGGCAGGGACAAAGACAGGGGTGTTCCAGAATGAGAGTGATGTGTCAGCCAAACCAGCTCCCAGTGTGTCACTATTTGGGGCACAGAAAACCAATGAGATTAGGAGAACTTGTACTTCTGAGGGCTTCTGTCCCTAAAATACCTTGCATTTTCTTTCTTACATCTTAAATTCTTCAACAGGGAACAAGTTCCCCATAATAGGAGATACATAAGGTAAAACTGATGTGTGGAAATGAGGCCACGAAATTGTGTCCTGTTAGTCAGTTTTTGTTAACTATTTTTAGGCAACTATTATGTCTCACCTAGATCACAGTCATAACCTTCTAAATGGTCCCCTAACTAGTCCCACTGATTTTTCTGGAACTAGATTTATTCATGTCTCTCCTCTAATTAAACTTTTTAATTTTCCTCCACTTGCCCTTAGGATTGAGTTCAAGCCCTTGACAACAGCACTCTGGGATGCCCCAGCCTCCCAATCCAATCCTACCTTTTGCCACGATTTCTTCTGTCCTCACCCTCTCCAACTCCTTTCAGTTCTTTGAATAGGAAATCCTTAGTTTCCAGCTGTTGCTTCCTCTCCCTCAAATACCACCCCCTATCCCCACCCTGTTCTAATTTAGGTTTCAACTTAAATTAATTTTCTCCTGGAACTTCTCTGCTGGCTCTGCTCCCCAAAGGGGGTTAGAGGCGGCCGAGAATGCCATTCTTCTCCATCATGGCCCTCCGGTGCCATATCCTATGCGCCATTCCACTTGTCTATGTCTCCTTCTAGGCTGGGAGTTTCTTGGCCTGTCTTGTTCCCCATTCTATCCCTTATACTTAGCATAGTGCTTGCATGAATTAGGCACTCAATAAATATCTGTGAATAGATGATCATAGATGAATGGATAAATGAATGACTGAGGTCTTTTCTGATAAGAGGAAATGATGACAACAATAGCTGTAAACAAATGTCGTGGCTGAAGATGAAGGAAGCAAACTTGTCCTTCTTTGGTCAGCTATAGTTTCCTTAAAATAGGAAGGCTTTGCTCTCCCACCCCAGGAGAAGTGAGTAAATTATTCCTTGGCTGGTTGGTTTTAAATCTTGCCACCTGTGAAGGTTTCTGCTGTGTGCCTGTGCCTGTATTTTATTGTTTTTGTTTCTGTTTTCATCATGGGCTTTTTACAACGGGGTTTGTTATGAAAGAATGTTACTCCAAAGTATCACTGTATAGAATCTGACATAACAAGTATTTGCTATTCAGTAATATTCAGAAGGCACAGTCATTTAATCTCTAGTATAGATCTCATATGTATGTTATACATAAAGTATTGATGTTTACCTGGGACTTCTGAACCCATAGGGAGAATGTAGGTCTAGGAAGCTGGAGGCCTAGAGTTTGGTCTTGTTTGTATCATTACCTTGCTGACTAACATTACAACACTAAACCTTCTTATATTTGCCTTTAAGTAAATGTATAATCTCTAGACTAAACTGATGCCTTTTTGGAAATTTCACACTGTGCAGACAGAATGAAATGGCAACTATGGTAATACTGTAAGCTATTGTACAAAATATAGACACTAAGAAGTATGATAAGAAGGGTAGTAGCCCAGAAGATAGAAAACCTGTAGCTAGTCTTGTTTTCACCACTAAGTATTCAATATCCTCTATTGCTTTCTTATACAAAATAATAATAAGGTTAGACAAAATGCTGTTTTTCAGATTGTGTTAGCCATAATCTATCAGTCTAGGAAACTTGAAGTAAATATACTGTACAAAAACCCATTAACTTTCTGAAAAATTCCCTTTGCCTCCTGAACTGTCCTTCTGTTTCACATTTCCTGGATTGCTGTAGTTGAATTTCTGCAGCAGGCAATGTTGCCTTTCCTTCTTTTCCCATCTGAGTTGTTTTTTGTTGCTCCAGATGTGCCCCTTTTACTTTGATATATCTTCACATTGTCTTAGAATGGAATGTTTGAATTCTACCTAGGAACCAGTGCCAGTTAAAAGCTCTTTGTGTCTCCCCCCACAGCTATCCAAGATGGTTTTAGTAATTGGGTTCTGTAGAGCTCAGCAGCTGTTACGTTACCCAGAATATTTTTTCTTATTTCTTAGCTTTTAAGTTGATTTTCAGAACACCTATTGCCTGTGCTCAGCCTGAAGGAAAGACAGCTTTCTATTCCTCTGCTAGTGTTAAACAAAAAAGGCCAATTCCAGTTCAACAGTCTGGGAGATTCTAATAGAATGCCAAATATGACCATCTTTCCAAGCTAGACTACCTGCCTTTAGGAAATTTGGGACTTTCTATTCTTGTGCAATACAAGGAATAGATGCCTGGCCAAAAAAAAAAAAAGGGAATTCAGAAAGTAGGTATGACACATACATTTCCAGAGGGTAAAAAAGTCACTTCATTTGAGTACCCACTTAGTTTCTTTCACTGCTGTATTTGAGCCTCCAAGGAGAGAAATGTGGAACAGTTTATCCAAAATTGAACTTTCCATTATTTGTTTATTAAATGGGCTGGTGTATGCACGTGTAAATTTCATTCCGATTCATAATCACGACTTGGAATATTTGTTCTTAGCTTCCTACAAATTGATAAGCATAGCGATACGGAAATCTATGTGAAAATTCCGTTTTACAAACATTTGGCAGTTCCTCTTTAATCGGTCCTTGGGATATGTCAGATTTCACTAATTTGTGTTTAACTACATGGGAAAATCTCTGGCAGCCAGCAGGGACCTTCTCTTGCCCCATACATCAGAGAAAGCCAACACTCAGGCACTCAGGTAAGCCTCTTCCTAATACTAATACACATTCATTTCAGAACAGGATATGAGCCATAAGGCATGATTCAAGCATGGGAACAAGCATTGCTATTAGAGAATAAAAAAATTCGTGTGGGGACAGAGAGGAGGAAAACGCCGGCGCTGAACCTCGCCACGCGGCTGCACCAGCACGTAGGGCGCGGAGTCTTCAGCTCGGTCCACGTCCGAGCCCGCGGAGAGCACGTTCCAGCTCAGCGCGGCCGTGGCGGAACTCGCGGGAATGGAAAAACGCGTTGAAGCTGGATCAGGGTCTGGTGAGGTAGCTGTATTCCTGACTCAAAAGTAGGTCCTCAGGCATTGTACGTGTGCACCGAGATCAACCCCAGCACAGGGGCTTGTACCCTGGAGACAGCACATGGTAACCAAGTCCACATTCAAGCAGGAATTACAGATTTGGTCAGAAGCTTGCTCCCAAGATTGAAGGAAGAAGTTGACATTCTGGTGTTTAATCACCCCTGTGTAGTGACTCCACCTGAAGAGAAGAAATTTTGAAAATGATGAGGAAAATAGTTCTACAAGGCACAGTACTTTCCAGGCAAGCAGGCCAAGAATTTCTTTTAGCCCTCGAGTTCAAGTCCTAATACACACTGTGTGCCGAGAGCTACTGAAAGCTGAATGCATTCAGCATATTTTAAAACTGAAGTCATTCTTCGGTTTACATGGAAATTTGTCTGAAACATGTCTTATAGAAAAAGGTGGAAGGTTGTGAGCATTTGCTTTCACCCAGGTATCAAGCCTATGGAAATATTTGCTCAAGTACAAGTAAACATGTATATTATATATTAAATTTGCATTTTATATTAAATGAATTACAGTATATTCGTGTTACTGAACATGTAGCTGTTTAAAAATAGTGAGTCAGGTTTGTATTTAGGGAACCAGAAGAGGTCCATGATGTACCATTAAGTGAAAAAAAGTAAGTTGTCAAACAGTATTATAATACTAGTAATATTATAATAGATGTACATTCTTGAAAAACTATCAGAGGGTATATTTGTATGTATATATTAGAAGGTCTCAGAGGATAAATAATAGGTGGGAATGGAGGAACTTTCACTCTTTTCTATTGCATTTTTATAATGATAATGTATTACTTTTATAATTTAAAAGTTTTTATTTAGAATTTTTTTTAATTTACTCTCACTTGCTTTTTGTCTCCATTGTATTTCTAATATTTAGAATGCCTTATGCCCCCTGTCTTTTCCCTGATCAACTTTTCCCTACCTTTTTTCTTTCTCATATATTTCTATTTTCTTCTAGCATACATATTGCAAACTGCTATACATTTTTTCTTAGATCATGGAGCATTCTCTGTGAATAAATTCATCACTCTTAAGTTAAAAAAAAAAATCCATGGATGTGTTTTGCTTGCTGCTTTGATACTGCTGTTACAGGCAAGAGCAAGGGAAGAAATGACACTGTTGAGCTGATGAAAACAGAGGCCAGGGACAAATATGACCCAGTTATGGTTAGAGAAACAGACTGAGAAATAACTTTGCAAAGTTTCCTGAAAGGCTTGTGCCTGCTGCACACAACCAGGCAATAATATAACAGGCTACAGGAGGAATCAGTGATAAATGTGACATTCCCCAGATATACTTAGGTATTTACAAAGAGCTACAGAGTTGACAGGTGTGTGAACAAATTCCTATAGAGAGGCAGTATAGCTTCAGGATTAAGAGCCTGGACTCCAGAGTCAGACATGTGTCTGGTATAAAATCTTGCTTCCACTGATCTTGGGCAAGTTACTAGCCTATTTTGTGCCCCAACTTTCCTATTTGTAAAATGGGATAATAATAATTTCTTTCTCAGAGAGTTGGTTTTTTTTTTCCCAATTCAGTTTTACTGAGATATATTCACATACCCTATAGTCATCCACACTGTACAATCATTTGTTCACAGTACCATCATATAGTTGTGCCTTCATCATCAAAATCAATTTATTAACATTTTCATTACTCCAAATAAATAAATAAATAAAACTAAGAATAAAAATACAAGTAAAAAAGAACACCCAAAACATCCTACCTCCCCATCCCCCTATTTTTCATTTAATCTTTGTTCCCATGTTTCTACCCATCTGTCCACACACTGGATAAAGGGAGAGTGAGCCACAGGTTTTCACAATCACCTGGTCACACAGGGTTAACTACATAGTTATATAATTGTCTTCAAAAATCAAGGCTACTGGGTTGCAGTTCAACAGTTTCAGGTATTTCCTTCTAGTTATTCCAATACACTAAAACTACAAAGGGATATCTATATAACGCATAAGAATAAACTCCAGAATGACCTCTCAACTCCATTTGAAATCTCTCAGCCACTGAAATTTCATTTTGTTTCATTTCTCTTCCCCCTTCTGGTCAAGAAGACTTTCTCAATCCCACAATGCCAGGTCCAAGCTCATCCCCAGGAGTCATCTCCCACATTGCCAGGGAGATTTACACCCCTGGGAGTCACGTCCCATGTAGCGGGGAGGGCAGTGAGTTTCCCGGATAAGTTGGCTTAGAGACAGAGACACCACTTCTGAGCAACAAAGAGGTTCTCGAAGAGTTGTTTTGAGGACAGAAAATAGAGAATGCTTATAAGACACTTAGCAAGTATTTAATAGTATGTACCAATAAATGGTGTCTATTTTTGCTGTTGTTATTAACAAGGTATGCTGTGAAATGGACTCCAACTAGTTCTATCTAGTTCCAGAGCAGTCTGGGTCACAGACTGAGCATATCCAAATACAGTACTCTGTTATAGACTAGCATTGGTTTAGAAATTTTATTTTTCAAACAATTTTTGAAATGTTGCTGGACTTTTCAAAGATGGCCACAGCAATATTTTCCCTCCCACATGTTCTTTGATACTGCCATCTTGCCACTCTTCCCATCAAGAGGTGGGGTCTATGTTTCCTCCCCTTGAATCTGAGTGGGTTTGTGACTGCTTTGGCCAGTAGTTTACACTGGGGTGACCCTGTGTAACTTCAGAGGCTAGGTCAGAAAAGGCAATATGGCTTTCATCGGGTTGGCCGGAATGCTCCTGCTCAAAGCCCTGACTCCCCTGGAGCTGCCATGCTGTGAAGAAACCAATCCACATGGAAAAGTCATATACAGGTGCTCTCCTTAGCAGTATCAGTCTTCAAGTTATCACAAACCCAACACCAGACATGGGAGTGAACAGAGCTTCAGATAATTCTAGCCCCAGCCATTGAGTTACTCCCAGCATTAGTCTTCCCATCTGAGACCTCAGATATGATGGAGCAGAGAAATCATCCCTTCTGTGCCCTATCCAAGTTCCTGACCAATAGAATCTGTGAGCAAAATAAAATGGTTGTCATAAGCCACGAAGTATTGGATTATTTGTTATATAGCAAAGATAACTGGCATAGAAATTCTTCCGAGTGTGGCCAGTTGCCCCATCAATGGATTGTCCAACTTCTCTCAGTTTCATCAGTGTTTACCACATGTCTATTTACGCAAAAGACCATGCTAGCTAGATCAGAAATAAGCCAACCTAGCCAAACAGAAAATATACACACAGATAAAAAACATCATAGGAATCATATGATAAGAGCTGCATAGTATAGAGTAATTCAGGTATCACCATGGCACAAACTCAAAAGAACAAGACAACTTTTAACTGATGAAATCTGGGAAGGTTTCATGGTAAAGAAGAGTCTTGCCCAGGGCCTTGAAGGATAGTTGGAACTTGGATAAACAGAAAAGGGAGAAGAGAGAATTCCTGGCAAAAATGTGAAAAAAAAATTATGAAAAAAATGAGGTTTTTAAATTGTATCTTAAAATTAAACTATTAGGGACTTATTTATCTTACTTGCAAGATGATATTTACAAGGAATGCTTTCAGATATGTTCCCAATTCTCAGAGACTTAGCACTTTATATAGGTTGAATTAATTAGAAGTATATCAGTGATTCTTAATTGGTGGGTTAATTTCTATAATATTAATGAGCAAAATCTGCCTCCTATAAAAAACATAATTTACTACTTTATTAAAATACACTGAATTTTCTACAGGTCCCCAAAAATATACTGTCCTCTAACAGACATTCATAGTCTCAAAGTTACATATCAGTAGTCCTTAGAACTGTTAAGTCAAATCACTTAATATAATGCCCTTTTTAGGAAACATTTAGATACAAATTCAAATTTTGATGACAAGACAAATAACAGATATGGGTGTAACTTAAATTTTATGTTAACTAATATGGTAACTATAAATATTCACTAAACATCTTCACTTAAAAAAAAAAGTAATGTCTAACTCAGACTTTTGCATTCTGGAGGCCCCTGTGTCAACAAGTTATCATTATGTGCCACTGAAATGTATGGCCTCTTATTTTAACTATAATTTTAAGTTTTAGAATTGTATGTAGGTTTTCCGACATCTTCTTAAGCAGAAGTAGTGTCTGCAGTGCACCACTTTTTAAGTAGCCAATTATCTTGCTAAATAGCTCAATTCTTGCTCTCCCTTTCATTGGGTCCACCTGGTCTTCCTTAAATTCTACCCTTTTATCTTACTCTTACCCTTTGAATGGCACAGAATAACGACCTCTCCCATATGTCAAATGTTCAATTGTTTGAAAGCAGTATCCCTACAACCTCTGTGCCTTCTCTTTTCTTACCTAACAAATTATCTTTTATGCCCATCTTTCCAGACCCATCTTCATTCTGATTGTTGTCTTCTGAGTCACTTTCAGAATGTCAGATGTTGCCCAGAACAAATTTAATGTTTTAGCTATTGGCAGAAACACCTTGAATATTAGACAGCAGATTTTGAACTTGATCTGAGTCTAACCGTTGGGAACTAAGGGTTTGTTGTGTTTTTATTGTAATGTTGAAAAAAAGTGTTTTATTACAACTAATTTGGTAGCGTAAGAAAGTCCACCAGCCTGGATTCTATGAGAACATTGTTACTGGAAAAAGGTGGATTCTTTGCCCGATGCACTCAAATGACCAATTCCTGAGACACTGGGGTTTCAAAGACAGAAACAGTTTATTGCTAGGTATGAAGCAGGAAAGCAGATGGGTTATCAGCCCCAAAATCTGTCTCCCCTAACTGCAGAACTTCTGATAGTTTTTGTTAGAAATTTTGGTGTGCAGTCATAGAGGGCATAGAGAGTAATTGACTTCAGGCAGGTAAGTTTTATTTGAGCAGCAGCATGATGGGGTTCAGAAAGAAAAGCACCATCAGCATGGCAGGGGTCTGAAGTAAAGCTTCAGCCAGCTTGAGAAAGAGGGAGAGCTGTGTTTATACTTTGCTTTCGGGGATGGTCATTTGGTCAAGATGGACAAGGGTTTAGCTTATGGTTTAAGTGATGATTGTACTCAGGGGTCTGTCAGGGTGGGAATTGAGAAGGAATGGCGTTGAGCCAATGGAGAAGTGAGTAGTGGGTTTTAGTGTCCTTTTAAGGATTGAAATGTATATAGCTGAGGAAGGGGGGTTTTAGGCAAGATGCAGTGGCTATTACCAGGAAATTTTGCACAAAAGGCTTGTCTAATGTGCTGTTTGTGAAAGCCTGCATTTGGAGTGGAATTTTCTAACAGTTTTATGGTATTAAAAGATGGGCAGGTTTTAGGGTAATGAGCACAGTGGCTCCAGATGATGTAATTAGAGGTGATCTAATTATTGAGCACACACAGATTGATTAAAATGGCAGCCTTAATATAATAATAGGTGTGATTTTTAGTATTCTAATGAGGTATAGGTGACTTATAGGTTAAAGTCTAAGCTACTGCACATGTCAGGTGGGCCCATTTTGGTTAGATCCAGCTTTGGTTATCAAGATAACTTTGGACTTGGGGTGGGTTAGTTCTGGGCTGACCCAAGACCCTTCATTAGTAAATATTTGAGGCTGTCTTTAGAGACTTTAAGACTCTAAAGTCGAAAAACTGGATAAAATGGGTACAGTGAAGGTTAGTCACAAGGTTTTTATAATCACAAGGGCACAAGATAAAGGCTATACAATAATTATCAGAGATCAAGGCAGCTGGATTACAGTTCAGAGATTTCAGTTATTTCCCTCCATTTACTCTAATATACCAGAAATTAAAAAGGGCTACTATATAATGATTCAGTATTCATAACCTTCTCTTAAATCCTAACTTCTTGGTTAGAACATCCCAAAATATATTGGAAATCCTTAATATTTGTATGCAAACGAATTATAGAAACTTTGGCATCTTCCCAGATTATAAGTGGATTTTGGGGGGAGAGTTTTTGGCTGGAATGAGTTACCTAACTCCTTGATCTATCTTTTTTTACTTCAGGTAACCTAGAGTCTCCTCTATGTATTCAAGGTATATGCTATGCTGGTTCTGCAAATTGAGAGACAGGCCAAGATATGCCTGCAGTATTATCTTTGGCTGTTCCAGTATTGTAGCTACTAGCCACATATGGCCATTTGAATTTGACTTTGAGTTAATTAAAATTAAATTAAATTTAAAATTCCACTGCTCAGTTGCACTAACCACATTTAAATATTCAACAGCTACATGTGGCTAGTGATAACTGTATTGGAAAGCACAAAGAGAGATCATTTCCATCATTTCAGAAAGTTATTTTGAGCACTGCTGCCCTTGAAATTTTTTCTTGCCACCTAGAAAAAAAATGGAGAAGATGCGGGAATTTCTGAACATTTAAAATGCAAATAATATAATAAAGTGGATATAGACATAGGCATTTGAAGCATTGACTATTTTGTTATTTTACATAATGCCTAGTCTAGTGTTTTATAAGAAAAGCTTGGTGATTAAGAACTTAGGCTTTGGAGACAGACTACGAGCTGGGTGACCTTAGGTAGGTTATTTAAGGCCTTGGGCCTTAAGTTCCTTAACTGTAAAATAGGTTAATGAGTTTCTTAAGGTGGTTGTTAAGCTCAAATGAGATAATGCTTGTAAAAGCACTTGGCAGGATGTCTGACACATAATAAGCTGTCAACATAAACATAAGGCATTGTTGCTATTATTTTTAGAAATGTAATTTTTAGCCCCAAAGTACTCATAATGTGTGCATAAACTTGACGCACCACTTCATTAAATGAATCAGGCTTGACAGGAAACAAGCAGAAAGCAACTTCCTTCTTTCCTATTCCTAACTTTTAAACCCATTTTGCTGAATCATTCTTCCCTTCCATTGGGTGAAATTTCAGGCAGATCTCATAGCTTTTCAAGTCATATTAAGTCCTATTTCCAAGTAATAAAACTGTCTAGTCCAGTTCAATATATAAGCTTTAATATCATCCATTGCATTCAATGTGTCTCTCCTCCCCTATCTCAGGCCTGGCTGAAAGCCAGGTGGGCTTTGGTAGCCTTTTTTATTTTCTTCCCAGTTCTTGCACTCCTTATTTACTAGGCTGCCTCTGAGAACTCTAAGAGGAGGAATGGGAAGAAAAATGAGAGAAATACAGACACTGAAAGGTCTTACCTGGCTCTCTAGGCTCTCCACTACCACTGCTATGGCAGAAATGCGAATTCTGACTCAAGGTAAGATTTTGTGAGTTATTAGGAGAGCCCCACAGCCATGGCTCACCCATCTGCAGGACCCCGACACAGGTGATGCCTCTTCCAATTTGTCATTTACAGTTTTTCCCCTCATTCTCTGGCTTCCACTGGTCCATGCCCTCAGATTCTCCCTGTGTCACTTTATCCTTCCAGGTGGGCTTCTTTTTAGGGACCCTAGAAAGGTGATTAAAGATCAGCTCCCTTCCGTGGAATCCATATTTGGTCTTTAGAACACAATCCATACACTTTGTCCAGCCACTGATGACTGTATAGTTAATTTCCATTGTTGTCCACTTTCCATACTCTGCTTCCTATCAAATGTATTGAACCAGACTATCATGTTTAAATTTTTTCAGTTGTGAGTCAGATACAATGGCTTGCACCACCTACCTTCTAGGAGGCACAGGGACAGCTCTCCAGCTGGGTCTCTGAAGCATCTCTCTTTGGTGAGGAAGCACAGGCACTTCCTGTCCTAACCCCACTATGTGTGTGTGTGTGTGGGGGGGGGGGTATGCATAACCCACCAACAAGTCGCCCCAAGGAAATCTTCACCATTCACATCCCTAAAGTAGAGTTGATGAGTCAAAATCCACCTTTGTGTGTGTCAGGGGTTCATACATCAAGCTTTAATATCTTAGTCCTGAATTAACAGTCTCTGCCCAACTGACTTTGGTATTTATCAGACAATAGCAAAATCGATTTAACATTCTGTTAAACTGTTCTCCTGGAGCTCATAAGATTGAAATTTAAGTGGAAAAAGTGGAAAGCAGTCCATTGTCAGGAATTCAGGAGTTACCACTTTGTGCTCAGCATACAGCTGTTAACTAGTACTTCAGTGTATTTTGACAAAGAGCAGGAGCAAAAGACTATGCTTCAAAAGGGGCACAGACACTGCACTGTGATAAATGGCAGGCTAGAGGGTTTCTCGGTGAACTGAAGACCTTTCCATGCTTGTAGCTTCTTCTGTGGCAACCTGTCTTTTAAAGAAGCTGCCTCTGAGCTCTGGCTTTTCATCTCAGGATTGTCTGGACATTCATCTCTGTTTCATTGATCACACTGGGTAGTGAAAGTAATGTTGAGCCAATGACAAAGAAGAAAATGACCTATTCCATTCCTTGGGTATAACATAGCTTCTGAATTTAGTACTTCTGTTACATTTTACTCTTTCCATGTCTATGAGAGGGGCCCCATGTCACAGTGTCCACCATCAACTGTATTTTCATTCCTCCTATCCCTCAGAGATACAGCTGGAGAGTGAGGTACCCTCCAAATTAATGTTCTTTCTCCTCACCAATAAAATTGCCTCCTGATTCTTCATCTGCTCACCACCCTCTGACTAGCTGCAAACACTAAGAATTGGGCTTTAAGATGGAAGAATCTACCTGTAAGTATTTGAAAACCATATGTAGAGAGAAATTGTTTCATGTTTTAGCCAGGAAGCCTGTTGAAAATGACAATGGTGAGCATATTGGTAATGAGAAAGCAAGTCTAGAACATTCCTGAAAATGTGGGAGCAATTGTTGGTATTTCCCCCCAAATAAATACCTAGCTTTCCTTGAACTTATAGGCAAGACTATCCTTTAGGTATCAGTTAAGTTTAGGGACAACTGTCTAGATGATCAATTTCAGTGATGTTACCCCCTTGGTAAATCTCCATCTGTTGGTTTATGCCAGAGGAGTCGTTAAAATGTGAAGTTCCCACAGTTTCAATTTCCTCGCCATTAAAACGATCATATTGGAATAGATTATTTATAAAACTTGTTTTAATTCTGAAGTATATGATTTTATTGAGTACTCTTGGGAGTGTTTTAAACTGTAATAAGTTAAAATCATTCATTCAATATGTCTGTTATTGAATGAATACAATTACGTCTTAATGAAAATACATTTTAGATCATTTTTGTGATGGTTAGTCTTACCTGGCAACGTGGGTAGGCTATAGTACCCAGTTACTTAGTCAAACTAATAATCTAGGTGTTGCTGAGAAGGTATTTTACAGATGTGGTTAACATCTAGAATCAGTTGAATAGAGGAGATTATCCTTGAAAACATGGGTCAGCCTCATTCAGTCAGTTGAAGGCCTTAAGGACAAAAGCTGAAGTTTCCTGAAGAAGAAGAAATTGTGCTTCAAGGCTGTGGCATATACTTCCTGTCTGCTTGTCCACCTCATGGATTTTGGACTCAAGATTGCTTGAGTCCAACTCTTGCTTGAATTTCCACCCTGCCCACCTGCCCTACAGATTTTGGATTTGCTAGCCCCTACAATTGCATATGCCTATTCTTTAGAAATAATCCCACACACAGCCTATTGGCTCTGAGACACCTTCTTTAAAGCAGACTTTCTTATGGAGAGGAGAAAACTTCTGTAAATGCACTGGCGGTATAAGGGACTTGGAAATAAAGAACAAGAAAGACGAGATTTACCTGCTTCATAGTTTGACCTCTGACAGTGCCTACTCAAGGGACTTTGGAGAAGCGTTATTCGCTAATCAGCCCCATGAAAGATGGAAGAATATACATGAGGAAAGTCATTGAATGTTTATTTGTGTGTTAATTGACCTTGATGTATATTAGCTTCATTTCTCTTTTGCTATATTCAATACCTAGATCATCTATATTTCGTAGCATAAATTCAGCCTCAGTAAAAGGGGATGGGAAATATGAAGAGAAATAAACAGCATTTACTGAGTGTTTATCATGTGCTAAGCACTCTGCTAAACACATTTTATAGACTTTTTCATTAATCCTCACAACAATTCTATCAGATAGAAAATATTTTTAACCCTCCTTTACAGATAAGGAAGCAGAAATTCAAAGTTGAGTAGCCTACCCAAAACCACCCTTAAAGCCAGTATTCTGGATTTAGGTGGCCTGACCCTAGAAACAAGAGCTTAACCAACCTCTAAAGGAAAGAACCTTCATTGAGTCCGCATCAGGTGATTTGCCTAAAGTATCTCACAAGCAACAGATAAACAAAAAGAGAACTCACTTCCTCTCCAGAAGTTGCAGGCGGTATTTATAGTTATAAGAACAACCCAGATAAATTTTGAATTACAGAGCTTTATGTGGCTACTGAGCAACACTAAGCTTTTTTACTTGAAAGATATATTTTATTAAGCAGCTCTCAGAGAAGGCCATGGGCTCCAGATCAACCTGGATTCAAGTCATGCTCAGTCACTCAATGTGTGCAAATTCAGGCAGACTTCCATGCTTTGATTCCTTCACCTTTAAAATGGGACTGTATTAGTCAGGGTTCTCCAGGGAAACAAAACCGACAGGAGATATGTATGTTATATTGTATTGTATTATATTATATTACATTACATTAAATATATTATGAGATTTAATATAGGTATTGGCTGTCCATGGGGAATTGGCAAGTCTTAATTCTGTACAGCAGGCCTCAAGTTGGGATTTCTGATGAAGCTTCTGCTGAAATCCCCAGGAGAAGCCAACTGGTTGAAATAGAGATAGAACTTCTTTTTGACTGTTGAAATAATCAGTTCTTCCTTTAAGGCCTTCAACTGATTGAGTGAGATACCTTTCATTGCAGAAGGCAATCTCCTTTATTGATTACCTCTCCTTTATAGATGTCATCAGCCATAGATGCAATCAACCAACTAATAATTTAAATCCACAAAACACCCTCACAGTAACAATCAAGCCAGTGCTTGCTTGACCAAACAACTGAACACCATAATCTAGCCAAGTTGACACATGAACTTAACCATCACGGGGACTAATGCACAAGGTGTGTGTGATACTTAATAGAGTTTATAGTCTCTATAAAAGCACTGAGCAAACATGTAGTTTCAACAGTAGAATAGATGGAGATTACCAAGTAAAGCATTGATTTTATTTTCCCTTCTTATTACAATGTCACATCTATTTTGTATATCTGGACACCTTAGAAAGGGTTATCACATCCTTGGCCAAACTAGATGATTAATAAATGTTTCTAAATTGGTCCAAAGATTGAACAAAGTCCATGGTCAGGTTACTGTTATTGAGAAGTAAGGACCTAATTCTACTCCAGCAATTCAATAAATATATCTTATTCTGGATAAGATACTGTTAGGTACTAGGTTGCTTTGCAGTAGTACAGAGGTGACTTCTGTGTCATTAGACTTTACACGGGGGAACTAGTCCAGAAAGTGTTTTTCCAGAGCTGAGATTCCTTGTTCTCAATCTCAAAAAGCTACTTAATTCTAGGATAGTGTTCATCCTTCATTCTTTCAAGCTTATGTTCAGCATCAGAAGCTCACAGCAATGCTTTCTCACAGTTTGCTTTCAATTTAGTGCAGAGTCCTTTTGATCCTGGACAAGAGCACTTCTCAGGACTTTTCATAGAGTTCCAGCAATGCTGATCATCTAAAATCAGGTCCAATTTTCCAAAAATCAAGATGTAGGAATCCTTTTAGCTATTGGCTAATACAAAATCCATCCCCCACTTGGGTAATATGAGTAGCTAAAATTATTTTTTTAAATTCTTTTTCCCAGATAAGAGGAAATTTCTGAGATTGGAGCTTTATCCATATTTGGGGAGCAGGGAATCATCCAAGTTCCATAGCTGTTCTACTATTGTGACTAATTATGGAGGCTATTGCCAGGGATCAGTGGGGAGATGCCCCAGCCTTCCACTCCTTTACGGCCGACCATCAGTGGGAGACACTTATGCCTCATGAAATCCTGTGCCAGAGCCCTAGGACTTCATTATTCAAAACTTTCAAATCTTGAGCTAAAGCCACAGGAAATCAGATGCTGCCTACTGGAACAATAACTGGTTTTGTGTGTCTTCTCTGCAGTGATTCCTGCTGGCTTTGAGTGTCATTACTCTATGGGGCTTTGCTAACCAAACATATAACTTGTATGGAACAGTGTCAAGGCTTATCAGTCATGGACATCGAGGTGCAACCAACTGGTATTAGATTCTTGACTACCAGCCACATAATGGAGCATTATGCGATCTGCAACCCAACTCAAGGTGCAAAAGATAAATTTAAGCTGTTAAAATGATAACTAGCTACACAGGTTTTCTAGAGAGAAAAGTATTTAGGACCCAACTCATTGGCACCTCAGAGATGAATAGAACTGTTTGCTAAGTGCTCTGATCTCCAATGTCTCTCCTTGGCATTTGCCTTGCATGTTTCTTCTGACATGTAAACCAAGCAGTAATAACAGTATTGATCTCAATCTTCTTTATATCCTTAGGAGGGGGCCCTTTCACATGCATTTACTATTTTTGCAATTTCAATGCTTTGACATTTCAGTAAAAGTAAATGCTACAGCTGAAATTATATGTTAATGGGTTTCCAAGGTCTGAATCTTTAATATTCTCACCTTGTTTTTCTTGCTTGAATGAGATTGTATGAGAATATTATATTACTTTTTTAAAAATCGTCACGTAATGGTGTAAATTTCCTTACTTTTTTTTTAGTGAAGTTAATTAACTTCTCATATATTTAACAGAATCTAATTCTAAAAGTGGCATTTTTTGATGCCTATCCTTTATAGCTGAGAGACAGTATTGCATAGTAATCAAGAATGAGAACTCTGAGGTCACCCCATTTGGATTTGGGTGACTTTATTACTTATTAATGAGTGACCTCATCAATAAGATGGGGGAAATGATAGTACTTACCTCCCAGAGTTCATTCATGCAACAAATACTTATTGAATGATTTTTATGTGCTAGACCATTTGCTAACCACCCAAAATACAAAAGTTAACAACATAACATGGTAACTGCCCTCCTGGAATTTACCTTCTTATATTGGAATGTTGTCTCTTGATTACCAGTCCATCCTGCTTTATTCTAAATTTAGTAGTGAACTTAAATTTGCTGAATTATTTAGACTCTGGGAATTGATAATAGATTAATGTGCTTGGGATTAATGGATACGAATATACTAATTTATTTCTTTATTATACAATGGAACACTATATAAAAATTGAAGTTAAAGAGGATAGAACATGAGATTATAGGTAAAAGCTGTGGGGGGCAGGTAGATAAAATAGAAGAAGAGAGGATTGTATTGAATATTATAAATAGATGAATTTTAAATTTAATAAATAGAGATATTGTGAGGAAACTATCCAAGAAATTTGAGGTCTATGCTACCATGGCAAAAATGATAAGCAAATATTCCTTTGACCTTGGTAGGTTGAAATTAAAAGAGAATTGCAGTAGTTAAGATCATAGAGTCTCAAAGTAAGGCTACTTTTTTTTTAAAAAACAGTGCCTTTGGAAGCAAAGCAATAAAATTAAGTGTTTGAAGAAGGAAGAGATTTTTAAAAGTAAACTTTTCATGAAATCAGCTGCTTGATAATTTGAAAAATATAAAGAATGTCAATGATTTTTTAAAACTCATATAGCCCTTTGAGTTAGACTGAATTTCAAATTTTAAAAGTTCTCTCCTCTCTGCTCCATTCCCAAATCTGGTCTCCATCAAATAAAACCGAATGATATAGCTCTTGCTCTCTCATGTTAATGGCGGGCGGTGGCTGCTGAGTGGGACGCAGATAATCGCTACCTGCACGGGGAAAGTCTCCCCTGTCTCTTCTTTTCCGTTCGCCATCAGCGCCTGTGCTCGCCAGCATGTCCGTGGTGCCTCCCAATCGCTCGCAGACCGGCTGGCCCCGGGGGGTCAACCAATTCGGCAACAAGTACATCCAGCAGACCAAGCCCCTCACTCTCGAGCGCAACATTAACCTGTACCCTCTTACCAATTATACTTTTGGTACAAAAGAGCCCCTCTATGAGAAAGACAGCTCTGTTGCAGCCCGATTTCAGCGCATGAGGGAGGAATCTGATAAAATTGGAATGAGGAGGACTGTAGAAGGAGTTCTGATTGTGCATGAGCACCGGCTACCCCATGTGTTACTGCTACAACTGGGAACAACGTTCTTCAAATTACCTGGTGGTGAACTTAACCCAGGAGAAGATGAAGTTGAAGGACTAAAACGTTTAATGACAGAGATACTGGGTCGTCAAGATGGAGTCCTGCAAGACTGGGTCATCGATGATTGCATTGGTAACTGGTGGAGAACAAATTTTGAACCTCCTCAGTATCCATATATTCCTGCACATATTACAAAGCCTAAGGAACATAAGAAGTTGTTTCTGGTTCAACTTCAAGAGAAAGCCTTGTTTGCAGTCCCTAAAAATTACAAGCTGGTAGCTGCACCATTGTTTGAATTATATGACAATGCACCAGGATATGGGCCCATCATATCTAGTCTTCCTCAGCTTTTGAGCAGGTTCAGTTTTATGTACAACTGAATTTCTGCACAATGGAGAACTAAAGGATGCCGTCTCTGTGAGCACAGCTATACAGTGTAGAAGAATAAACATGGTAGAAAAGTTTTTTTTGGTTTTATCTCTTTCTCAATCTCTAAATTGCCCCTCCCCCCATTTTCTGTTTGAATAGTGAAGTTAATGTGAAGAACTAGATAGTGGCGTAAACAAATGTGATGATGTTTAATTCACTTTTGGTTCTACTCATTTTTGTACAACATTAAACAAAGTGGACTTTAAAAAAAAAAAAAAAAAAAAACCGAATGATATAAAGCTGGTCTCTGAACCATTTGAATATTATATAATTTTATCAAGTAATGCAGAATTTAAGATATAGGGCTATAAATCATAATTTTAAAAAATCTAATTATAGTCCCTAAAGAAACATTTAAAATATCCAATAGGAACTGTATTGTAAAATTAAGTAATTTTAAATGATTAAAGGATCTTATTATTTAAAAATACCCCAAAGTGAGTTCTGTTGAAAAATTAAGATAATTTTAAGTGAATAAATTTGTGTTTTACATGTCCAAACTTTAGAGAAATAAACCACTAAATTATTTTGAACATTAATTGGAGAATTATGAATGTAACTTGCAAATACTATGTGTGAAGAGTCTTTTTTTTTCTCAAATCATTCTGACTGTCTTTCACCTTTATGGAACTGTTCTGACAGAAAAGATCCAAGCAATTTAAAAGCTTCAGGAGACGTCAGGGCTCCTCCTCCTGCTTGCAGACATCACTAATTAGACACCTCTGGAGAAGGGAAAAGGGACGCAGTCTCCCAGATATCAATTACAAACCCTAGTTATGATGGTGGCTTCTGCCCAACCTCATGAATGCCTTCAGCTGCTTAAATATCATATCAAAAGAAAAAAAAAGTCAAACTGTGACACTGAATTATAAACAGAGTGTAGCTGGGAAGGTGTGGGGATGGTGACATGATTGCTAGATAGTGGTGTCATTGAATTGGGTGTGCGAAAATGTAATAAAATGTACCCAGTGCAAGACAGAGAGACAAGATCAAAAACACTATTTGTTGATACTCTGAATGCCTGAGGATGCTTGACTTATGTGTTGTTTTGGGCATTTAAATAGTATTGAAGAATGATTACAGAGATCTTAATAAACTTTTAGCATTAGATGAGGAAGGTGGTAAGCGTGTGCTATTCTGTAAAATAATATGTGAAAGATTTTGAAATGAGCCATATCCTGCTGGGTGGGCAGAAAGATTTTGAAGCACCATGAGAACCTCTACAAAGAATTTTGCAAGTGACAGATATTATGAAGAGATTAATCTCAAGATGTTCTTGAATGGATTTTCCAAGTGATTGCATGCTGGTAAAAGTAGAAGTGAAAATTGTCTAGCTGAGTGCCATTTCAGCTACCTTTGATGAAATTATAAGCAAATGCTGTATACAAATTAGACATAAATACATATTTTGCAGCCATGTGGCCTACATCCAAACCCTGATAAACAAATGAGAATACTTCAAGCAAGTGACATTTTGAGGGGAAAAAAAACCACGTTGTATTAATTCTTTCTACACTGGAAACAAATGAAGACATTTCTACACTGGAAACAAATGAAGACATTGGCCAAAATAATTCCCATAGTAAATATGCATAGAATCCTTCACAGATTGCCTTAATCTCTCAGTTTCAGTGATACCCAGGTCTTCAATTTACATTACAAAATGCAGTGAACCATTTCAGAGAGATACAGTGCAGGAGTGATCTTCAATAAACTGGGACATGATAAAAGTACAGGAAATTTTTACCTTTGGCCCAATATTTAAAAGTATTAGCTATGGAATGAGGAAAGTTTCATAAAGGAAATTGGGACTGTATTGTTCTTGGCAATGAAGTTTGAACAAATGTTAAAAAGAAGTACCAACTCTTGGAACTTGGCCCAGCTTCACAACATCATCCCAGCCCACTTCTTCAATTCTGTCTACCTACATGCACCCTATACCCTGAATGTGCCCTACCCTTGTAGCCAAAGGTACTATTTATTGCCTTTCTTACAAACCTCACAATTCTCACTTCCATGTATTTGCTTATATACAGTCCATTGCCTATTTCTACATGTCCAACCTGCTAGTCAAGACTCAGCTCAAATGCCCTTCTGCCATGAATCCTTGCTGGATCATTTCCAGCCACTTCTGGTGGTTTAGTACTTTCTACCTTGTTGTATAGTTATTTGTGAACAAAACCTCTTTGCTGCCACTAGAATTCTGAAGGGTAGAGTCTTTCTCTGATCTTGCCAGCCTTGATAAAGAAGACTCAATAAGTATTTATTAAATGAATGCTTGAGTTACACATTAAAAGATTTGGGAGAAATACAAATGTTTCATTAATCCTTTACTGTATTAGTTATTTATTGCCATATAACACATTATCACAAAATTTAGCACTTTAAAACAACACTCACTTATTATCTCACAGTTACTGTGAGTCAGAAATCTTGGCAGGTTAGCTGGATCCTCTGAGTCAAGGTCCCTCTCAAGGCTGCACTCAAAGCATTGGCCAGGACTGAGGTCTCATCTGAAGGCTCAGCAGAAAAGGATCTGCTTCCAAGCTGTTGGACTGAGGGGCTCAGTTCCTCACTCTCTGTTGGCTGGAGGCTGCATTTCCTTTCTGCATGAGCTTCTCCAGTATGGTGACTTCTTTCATCAAAGCATGTAGGCCTAGAAGGCAATAGAGTCTGCTACCAATGCAGAAGTCACAATCTTATGTAACCTAATTATGAAAGTGGCATCCCATCCACTTTGCCATGTTCTACATATTAGAAGAAAGTCTAAGTGGATTACATAAGAGTGTAAATAACAGGAGGTGGGGGCCATCATAGAAGTTGCCTGCCACATTTATACAAAGGCATTTTACACAACATTCACTTTAAGAGATCCTTATACAATATCAATTTTAGGGGATTTATTCCCTAAATCTTATGTCTCTTTCAGACAAATAATACTATAGCTTGAGAAAAAAAAATAATATAATGAAAGATAAGTTTTCAGAGAACCTACTAAAGCTGAGCCAATATTAGCCAATATTATCATTTATCTTACAAAATTTAGGATCAAAAGAAATACCCCAGAAGAGGCATCTAGTACAGTGCCTGACAGACAATGAGAATTCAATCAAAAGCCAATTCCTTCCTTTTCTCTCCTCTTTTCTCCCTTTCCCAATAATCCCTGCCCACCTCCCATGCATACACACACTGCTTGAAATTGCTGCTTGATGTATAATATCAGGGGTTTTTAAATCATTTACTTAATCATCCAAAAAGTCTTCAAACAATTATTGAGCATCTTCTAGTCTCAAGCACTATTCTAGAAATTAGGGATATAGCAGTAAGCAGTCTAATTGAGCATGCTTTTTAGTAAATGGAGAAAGACAATAACCAATAACTATCTTTGGCAGTGTTAATGAAGAAAAATAAAGTAGGGAAGGGAATAGAAAAATGGGGTGGGTACTCTTTTATACAAGACGATTGTTCTAGTTTGCTAATACTGCCAGAATGCAAAACACCAGATATGGATTGGCTTTTATAAAAGGGGGTTTATTTGGTTACACAGTTACAGCTCCAAGGCCATAAAGTGTCCAAAGTAAATCATCAACAATCAGGTACCTTCACTGGAGGATGGCCAATGGTGTCCAGAAAACCTCTGTTAGCTGGGAAGGCACGTGGCTGGCATCTGTTCCAGAGTTCTGGTTTCAGAGTGGCTTTCTCTTGGGATGTTCCTCTCTAGGCTTCAGCTTCTCTCCAAAATGTCACTCTCAGTTGCTTTTGGGGCATTATCTTCTCTTAGCTTCTCCAGAGCAAAAGTCTGCTTTCAAAGGCCATCTCCAAAATGTCTCTGTAAGCTTCAGCTCCTCTCTCAGCTTCCATGCATTCTTCAGAGTCCCTCTTGGCTGTAGCAAGCTTGCTCTTTCTGTCGGAGCTTATATAGTGCTCTAGTAAACTAATTAAGGCCCATGCCGAATGGGTGGGGCCACACCTCTGTGGAACCTATCCAATCAGAGTCATCACCCACAGGTGGGTGTATCGAATCTCCATGGAAATACGCAAAGAATTACAATCTAATCAACACTGATACATCTGCCCACACAAGATTACATCAAAGATGATGGTGTTTTGGGGGATGTAATACATTCAAACCAGTACAACAATAAAGTGGCATTTGAACATAAACCCAAAGGAAGTGAGGGATTGAACCATGTGAATACCTGATAGAAGAAGGAGGAAGGAAGGGCAAATCCAAAAGCCTTGCAGTGGGAGCATGGTTGGTGTTGGAGGAAAAGCAAGGAAGCCATCAGAGCTGGAATGGAATAAACAAGGGGTAAATGGTGGGAGATGAGATTAGACAGGTAGTTTAGGGAAAAATAGTTAGGTGGTGGAGCAGATCATATATGACCTTGCCTTTTTCTCTCAATAAAATGAGAAGCCATTAGAGGATTTTCAGCAGAATAGTGTGGTTTGACAAATATTTCTAAAGGATCACTCTAGCTGTTATATAATTAGACTACAGGAAGCAGGGATGGAAGGAGAGAGACAAATATGTAGGTGACTGTGGTACTCCAGGTGAGAGGTGATGGAAGTTTGGGCCAAAAATCGTGGCTAAATTTAAGATGCTCTTTGGACATTTAAAGTGAGATGTCAAGTGTACAGTTAGATTTATGGAGTTCAAGAGATTGGATTCTGATGATATAGATTTGGAGTCATTGACATAAGGATGATAAGATGAACCAAGGACAAAATGTGGACAGAGGAAAGTCAAGGTCCCAGGTTGAGTCAGAGCTCCCCAGTGGTGAGAAGGTCTGGTTCATTTGGGCTTGCATATCCCATCTCACTGATTCTTTAGCAGAGCTGCCAGCTTTTTGTTCACCAGAGGAACATGGCTCACTGCATTCTCATTCCACTGAAGGGAGCCACTTTAGCTTGGGTGAGTGGAAACTAGGTAGAGGGGACGTATAGAGCAGCTGTGAGCTGCTGTAAGTCTAGTGTAGAAGATCAGCCCAGGGGCTGGGGGCCCCTACAAGATGGCTGAAGGGGAAATGGGTGTCTATCAGCCTTTTTTGGGAAAAAGGATCATCTTCCAAGCTGAACTCCGACATCTATGTTTTTTACTAGCAATATTTCAGAAAACTAAAAATTGTAGACAAAAATAACGCTTAAAATAGCAATAAAACCTAGAATAAAAAATAATGACAACTAAATAATGATAAAGTAATAAAGGAAACTGGGTTAAATGAATGACCCCCTTCCCAAAAGAGAAAAACAGAAAATAAGATACAAGAAAGTAGAAGGCAGCAGGGAAGTCATGGGCTAAGAACAATTAGGATAAAGTGAAATTAAAAACTAAAGGTCATAAGGAATAAAAGGGCAACCCAAACAAGCTAAAATGATTAAAAAAGAAAGCAAACAATGATTTAAAAGCCCAGGAGTTTAGCTTATCAGCACTGACTGAATTAAATAAGCAGGAGCACAAGTTTCAAAGATCACCTGTAGAGAGAGCAGAGTCCCTTGAGCTGAGGCCAAAAAATCTGCATTATGCTTCTCCTGGGTTCCACAGGTGCTGTCCCCTGTGCAGGGGGGTCCTTGCCTTTTCATGCCATCCCTCTTTATGATTTTGGCATTGTTTCCTTGGGTGCTATAGCAGATGGTCTACCTATTCTACCACAGGAATGTGTCCCTGGTAGACATTTTTCTCTGTTTGTAATTGATGGAGCTGAGGTGAGCAAACTGACTCAAGTTGGATAAATCAGATTCTCTCTCCTAGAAATCTGTATTTGTGACTAAGGATCACTCAGTTAAAAATTTATAATAGCAAATTATTTAATTTAATAATAATTATTAATATTTATTGAAGATTTATGTGCCAGACATTGATCTTTATATATGTTTTCTGTACTCTTACAAAGTGAATATAATTATTGATGAGGAAACTGAGAGCAGAGAGGTTAAGTGACTTCCCAATGTCACACAGCCCATAAATGGCAGAATTAGCATTTAGACTCTCCTCGTTTGATTCTGGAGCCCATGTTCTTAGCCTCCATATGTTACTGTCTTTCTTGACAAAGGAGATATAAATTTGGGAAGTGTAGGATGGCCATCTTTTGTCTACCATGTGAACAGAGAGCATCCCGAGAGAGAAGAAAGAATTGATGCCAAAGCAGATAGGAGCCAAGATGACAGAGGGAAATTCCTGAGTTTCTCTTTGAAGACTAAGCCATGTTCCAACTACTATGTGCCATGAGCCACACTGCTTCCCCATAAAAATTTCCCTGTTTTGGGGTTAAGTTAGTTTAATAGAACTTTTGGAACTTGGAACCAGGAGTCCTAACTAATGCTAGTTTTGTTCCTTGATGTGGGCAAGAGAAGACCTCGAAGCTCCAAGCTTCCCTTGGATGTTAAGCCTCTCCTGGTTGCTAAAAAAAAAAGGTGGCCTATGCTTGGTTCTCAATCCCCTTTTCTGCCACCCACTTCCTAAAATGTAGGCCATTTCAGTAGAAAGACAATTAATAGATCTTTTTTTTTGTGCCCCTAGAGCACTTCTTGAGATGTTTTGCATAAACCAGGTCTTAATAAATGCTTATTTAATTAAATTGACATGATAATGTTTATATATTCCCTTATAGAAATGTGACTCTTTCCTAAAGTATGTGCTTAGGAATGATTAAAGGACTGTTTTCCTATGGTCACATATTGTTTGAGTCCATTAATTTGAAATATGAGTAAAGGTAAATCAATAGAGACAGAAAGCAAATTGGTGCTTGCTGCGAATTGGGGGAGGGGGAATGGGAGGACCTGCCTACTGGGTGTGGGGCTTTATTTTGGGGGGATGAAAATGTTTTGGACTGATGGAGGTGGTGGTTGCACTACATTGTGAATGTACTAAACACTGAATTATTCACTTTGATGTTATGTGTATTTCATCTCAATTTGTAAAAATTAATAATAAAAAAACTTAAATTCTGACAAGGAAAAAAAGACTATCTTCTGTTCAGGTTGTAATCACTTGGGCCTGAAGTCATTGTGTTGGGTACTCTCAGCCAATCCTGGACATGGGGGCAGGGGCCTCTCTTGACTATTGTCGTGTTACAATGCCTCCTTCTTCTGAAACCCGGGGGCTAGAAGGCTCTCACCAGGAGAGCATGGCACAGCAAGGCTTACTTTGTTCCACTCCCACAAGATAATTTATATGAATTATAATCAAGGACTTGAACAGAGCGTGGGATATTCTCCAGTCTTCTTTGTAATGGATCTTACATGATGTCTTAAGAAGTTCCGGTGGATTTGCTACTTTGTAATATTTCTAGTAGAGACTAGAGGAAGCAAGCCTCTTTGTTCCCTGAGTGGGAAAGGAAAAGGGCCTTTCTTTGCCACATCTGTAAATCAGCTGAGGTATAAAAAGAGAAGTAGATCGGCCTCGAGAGAGAATTAGACAGTGTCCTCAATGCTTGAAAATGGCAATATAGGTATTTACATATATTTACATATATGTCATATTACATATAAAACATAGAGACTTTATTGGAAAACCCTACTCGCTGATGTTTGAACTTTTCACCCGTTGAATTATAAAAGGAACAGTTTATTACTTTTAGAACCTGGCAGGGAAAAAGGACCTTCCCTGATTTTTGGACCCAAATTCTCCTGAAGTCATTCCCTTGTTAGCATTCTTGGAAATCCCTGTCTTACAAAGTGCAGGTGGCTTCTAGCTCCTGGCAGACTCAGATTTGTTAAACAGATTAAGATGAATTATATAATTTTAGAACTAGAAAGCATGTGACTTCCCTCCTTTTTAGGGAAAGATCCAAAAAATGAGGTTCAGAGAGGTTGTCACGCTTTTCCTGAGGCAAGAGAGAAACAACGTCCAGAAACATCCACTACTGAAGCCACTATGCCTCCACAGGACCTTAGAGCCCCACACTTTGGGTCTCAAGATTAGACTTTTTTTTTTTTTTTTTGATCTGCTTCAAATGAGAGGAAATGGAGATATTTGAAGGGTCCCATGTCCCCTTTACTCCTTAAAAAAAAAGCTCTATTTTGTATTACCACACTTCAACCCTGTATTTCATAAGATCATAGGTCCATGGAGCTTTCAAATCTTTTCAGGGTTTGCCGTGCCCAACCCTTTCCCTGACATACCACTTCTTGCATGTCATTCCATCTAAAAGGTTGTCTAGCCTCTGCCTCAACATTTGGAGTTACAGGAAACTCACCATTTCATGAAGCAACACATGTCATTTGTGTGTGATTGTGCTTGTATTCTCCTCATCTGTCTGCATTTTTTTCAAGGAGTTGAGATCACAGCATAGATGAATATATTTCATATTCTGCTTTTTTGCAATTGATATTTCACATGCATTTTTCATATTGCTATTTTGATGAAGAGTAATAACAATGATGAAGAAAGAGTTCTTAGATTCGCTGTGACCAACCAGGTTGGCCCTGTTGAAGGAAAAGTTTCCCTTGTTTGTTGTGTTGGGCAAGAATTACATCTAGCTGCCTTTCTTCATTCCTTTTTGAGTAGCCTTAGAGCGATTCACAGAAGTTACTATGGGTTACTGACTGCCAGCCTCTGCGTTCAGTGCTGGGGTGCAAAGATGACTACAGCAGAGTCCTTGTCCTTAAAAAACAAAACAAAACTTGCAGTTTCCAAGTAATTTTATTCAGAATTTTGTATAAGGTTTCCGGAATCAATAAATACTATACAAAACACTGTAAAAATGGCTACCATTTTCTCTCCCCTGCTCCCCCCACCTGGGGACAATCCCCTGGGCTACCTTATTCAGAGAAGTTTTCCCTACAGATTTGGTCCAGGAAATGAGGTTGAGTGACATATAGCCCATTGAATCATTTTCTGAAGATTTTGGCTGGGGTGGAGGGAGAGCTCCAGGGGTCTGGAGGTTATGAAGTGGATTAGTGTTTTTTGGGAGAAGACATGGCACCTGGGGCAAGAGCCTATGCCCAAAAAAGTATGTCTAAAATGTCCACGGTTTCTTCTTTTGCCTCAAAAAGTGACATTAATTCAAAGAAAAAGAAAATGATAAGCTGTCCATCTCTTGGATCCCTTCCTCCCCGCTCCTCCTCCTTGCCCCCCTTCCCCCCAGGAATGAACCCTGGCTGGGGCTGGGTAACAGGACAGCCCCTCAGATGAGGTCAGCAACACTGAGGTGTCTTTCCTTAATGCAGCTGTTGTAGAAGGTATCAGTGTTTCGAAGAGTCCTCTTGTCTTCTTCTTGTCACTGTGTTACTAGCCACACCCTTACAGCCAAAACATCCATCATGACCAATTCTGTGGATAGTTTTCCCTGTTGGTTGGAAGGTCACAGTTGATGACTAAAGAAACCTGCTGCACATCAATGCCTCTGGCCAGGAGGTCGGTGGTAATCAGTACTCTGCTAGAACCAGAATAGAACTCCCTCAACGTCACATTCATTCTTTTTGGTCCATATTGCCACACATGGCAGAGACAGTGAAGTCTCAGGTATGCATCTCAGTGAGCCGATTGACCTTTCTTCAGGTGTTGATGAAGATGACTGCCTGGGTGATGGTCAAGGTTTCACACAGGTCACACAGTGTGTCCAGCTTCCACTCCTCTCATTCCACATTGATGTAGAATTGGCAGTGTCAACTCTTCCTTCTTGATGAGAATCCAAATTGGGTCCCTCATGAACTTCTTAGTCACCTCAAGCACATTGGAAGGCATTGTAGCTGATAACAAAACCACTTGGGTATTGCTGTTGAATTTTTGAAATATGTCATATATCTGGTCTTCATTATGATATTTTTAAATGATTTTGCATACTATATCATTCATTTCCTTAATCAAGATTTATATAACTTTGCTTTGATTTTTTTACTTTTGTTAAGTAGAATTCAATCCCATTTTGGTTTGGAGCAGTTTGGACCATAGAGTGCAAACTTTAACTTTCACCCATTGGCTCTAATTGCATCTTCTAGAACAATAATTAATAAACCTAATCCTTCTTCCATAAGACAGTTCCTTTCAGTGTTTTTTTAAGAAGCTATCATGTTCCCCTTAAAATTTGTCCAATTCCAAGATAAACATCCTCGGCTCTCTGGAGCATTCCTCACATGTTGTGGTTTCCAGACCCGTCACAAGACTTTTTGTCCTCCTCTGGATAAGTGCCAATTTGTCAATGTTCTTTTAAAGTATGGTGCCAAAATTAATTACCGTAATGATAATATCCATAATAATAATAACCACCATTTATTGAGTGTATGAAATGTTCCAGGAACTGGGCTAAAGGCTTAGCTCATTTAATCCTCACAAAACCTATCTGATGTTTTTCTTATTGTCCTTATGTTTTCATATGAGGAAACCAGTTTCAATATGTTAAATAACTTGTCCAAGGTCACACAGATAGGAAGTACTAAAGCTAGGATTAAAAAAGGCTCTGTGTTCTGAACCACTTCATAATGCTCTAGAATTTTCTGGTCATGCAGAATTTAGAGCCTGCACAGTAAACAACTGTGAGAACACCCTAAAATTGCAACCATTTTGTTTGGCAATTTCACATTTATGGAAAGGATGCTAGAGCTCAGTTGTTGCAGCCCATGAGGGCCATGCCAGTCCAAAGGCCAAAGAAGAGCACAAAAATTTTCTGATACATGAACCTTTTTTCAGGGCTTACTTCCAGGGTGAGAAGTCATGGAGAGATCATGATGGCTCTCTTAGGCCGGGAAGGCATCGCGCTCGCAGGGAAGATGACCAAGCAATGCAAAGAGGACAGAAAGCCTTTTATAAGGGCTTAAGACAAAGGCCTTCCTAAGGGTAGGGGGAGCATAGATGCAGGGACAGGTCACTCTGACCTGGGGGGTGGTGCAGGAAGGACTAGAATAACACTTGAACAATTACATTTTGCTCTTTTTGTGAGACTAAGAGCCTCTCACTTCCTCCGATTCCCATAAAATTACATTTTAAGGTCAATTTACTCTTTTTCTCTTTACTGGCTTACAAAGATAATAGGTTAAACATTAGCTGCCTAGGTCACTCAGACTGCTGTGCACCAAAGATCTGCAGGCCTGTTTTGCTCAGGCCACGGGTTGCGACATCAGTTTTTCCAGGACAGAACACCAATTCATTCACTTTTCAAGTATTTATAGACACCAGGCATTGTGGTAGGAATTGGCAAAAAAGAGATAAGCAAGATAGACAAAGAGTCCTTCTTTCATGGGTTTGACAGGTATTCTACAATTAAACAGAGAAATAAATATGGTAATTTCAGATGTGATAAATGCTATGAAGAAAATGAGACAAAGTAATGTGCTGTAGAGTGACCATGTCGGGACATGGGAGATGTTCTAAGATACGGTGATCAGGAGAGGCCTCTTGGAGGAGGCCTTGGACCCAGATGATGAGAAGGAACCAGCCACAAGAAAATCACAGGGAAGAACATTGAAGAACACTGAAGTCTAAGGGCTTTGCAAGGGTGAAGGTCTGGGGACCAGAATAAGCTAGTGAGTTCCAGAAACCTAAAATGGTCTGTGTAGCTAAAAGCAGGGTGATGGAAGAGTGGATGGGGATAACGTCAACGATACAGGCAGGGACAAGATCTTATAATGGCCTGGAGTGAATGTTAAGAATTTTGGATTTTATTCTATGTGTGATGGGAAAACTGTGCTGGGTTTTATGCAAGGAAACAGACATCTCATTAATCTTTTAAAAAGATCATATCACTGCTGTGTAGAGAATGGATGATAAGGGACAAGAAAGAAGGCAGGGAGATGAGTCAAGAGGCTGTTACAATAGTCCTGGTAGAAGTAATGGTGGCTCAGTAACTGTATCTTAGAACATCTCCCACGTCCCGACATGGGCACTCTACAGCACATTACTTTGTCTCATTTTCTTCATACCGTTTATCACATCTGAAATTGCCATACTTATTTCTCTGTTTAATTAGGTGGTAGCCAATCTGATTGTGGCTCAGATTAGGGAGAGAAATGGATGAGTTTAGGAAAAAAAATGGAAGTAGGGAGGGCAAAAATTCCTGGTAAATTGGATAGAGTGGGGTGATAAAGAGAAATTAGTTTAACTCTTAAGGATTCTTGGCTTTAGAAACTGGATTAGTGGGAGTATTATATATACTATATAGTAGGTATAGCAATGGGCCATGTACATATATTAGCTAATTTAATTCTCACAAGAATTCTATGATTTAAATAGTATTGTCCCTAAGCTATTTCTGAGGAGGAAACTAAGATTTAGAGACATTAAGTAACTTGCCTCAGGTCACACAGGTAGTAAATCAGGAAGCCAAGTTAAGAACCCAGGTGCGCCTGGCATCCAAGACAGTGTGCATTCCTCTGTGCTGTAGCGCCACCCCTGGAGCTCTGATAAAGACTGCAGCTTACACACAAAGTGAGAGGCAGTTCAAGAATCCTATGTCTGAACATTTATGGTGTCACATATGAGGACATGCGCTATCATCATGGGGCTCCGTGTTGCCTAGCTTCCCTCTGGTTCCGTGAAGAGCCATGTTCCAGTTTTGGAACTGTGGGTCAAAGGGATGTAGGGACACTTGGTGGGGTCAGAAGTAAATGAAATGATTAAGCAAATGGAGAAAGCAACTTCTGGGAAATGATGAAAAGATTGCAGCTTAGCTCAGTGATGACTAAAGAGGACATCAGCCTTTAAATATTTCAGGGGTGGACACAGCAGGAAGAGAGGATTTTTTCTGCACAAAGAGAGAGAAATTGCATGATGGGACAGGCAAAGAACAGAGTTCAGTTCCTGAATCTGCTCTTTACTCCACGATGTTAGTGGCTTATCATGACTTTGCCTGAGGATTTTCTCATCTCAAAGGAATGAGCTATGATTGAATTAAAAATATATAGTGTCTCAGTGTAAAGGCATCAAAATCCATAGAAAACTCATTCATCTTTTCATTCATTCATTTGATTAATATTTATTGGCCATCTACTTTGCATATGACACAGAAGGGAGAATTTGGGGCCAAAATATGTGTCCATTTTGAATATTTCTATTTTACAACAGAAACTTTTTTCTATGGGACACATTTTATAACGATGATTCTTCCACAATAGTTGTCCAGCTGGGATCAGAATTACTCATACGCTGAAACATTTCAGTACTGTAGTGTTCTGGAGTCTTAAAGAGACGGGGAGAGACCGGGTAACGCTGGTACTGGTACCGCGTCTCTCTGTTGCTTTAAGGAACGGGGAGGCTTAAGTTTCCAACACGGGCTAGAGATTTCCGTGCATTTGCCACAGTGTATGCTTGTCTGCACATTTGTTAGTGAAATGAGAGAACATGGTCGCTTGATAACACAGGGACAACTGTTCAATACATTGGCTGCATTATCCTCCCATACACAGTATGAAAATTATATCTATCAGGCTGCAAAGTCACAGAGCCTCAGTTTATCAGCTACATCCGGGCTGCTTACAAAAGCTAAAGCCACTGAGGGAGAGGCTTCTTGAAAAGCACACCTGTCCTTTTCAGACATTTTTGAAGTATCATATTCTTTTTCTGATGTTTTTGGCCGTCCGCCCTTTCTTTTTTAGCACAGTTGGGAGGCCGTCCTGCGGCCTGAAGGTTAAAGAGAAATCCGTGAATGTATCGTCTTAATGGGCTTTGAATGCACTCCCAAATGACACATTTTTTTTTTTTTTTCAGTCTTAGTTATAAAAGTTACACCTGCAAAAATGGAACTCATGCCAGGAAGGAAGGATATAACATTTTGCCTGAATGTGCAAAAGATGAGTGGGGTGTTGTCTGTATCCCTGCAGGCTCCAGGCATCCCAGAGGGTAAATGAACGTTTGTCTCTTATGCACCATCTTTGAGTGGAAAATGAGTCACACACTCATGGAAAGAATGGTACTATCTTCTTTTGTCTAACCCTGTAAGTTTTTGTGGTTTCTGACTTTGTCTTAATGGGAATCTTGATTGTTTCCCTTTTTGAGGCAAGTTATTAGAAATTATTTTTAATCCAGAGTAGGATTACTTTAAATGTATTGTCCTTGATTTGTGACTTGATTCACAGCCAGTATATACAATTATGGAATTTTCTATGGGAAAAAAAGTCTGTTTGGCTCATCTAGTCATCTAGAAGGATAGGTTTGTTCCCGAGTGTTCAAACTAGTTTTCTGTGAACTAGTAATAAGTACAATTTGTTGAACGTCTACCATGTGCTAGCCACTGTGCTGTGTGTTTTTTATAGATTGTTTCTAATCCATGCAACAGCCCCAGAACACAGGGGTTAAAAGACCCTCTTGAGTAAGGATCAGAGAAACTAAGAAGTCACAGAGCAGGTAAGTAAATGAAACTGATTCATATCTTTTTCTAACTAACTTCAGGGTTTGAGTTCCTTCCATTACAACACCCTGTTTTCTAAAAAGGTCAGCTGATGCCAAATTTGCTTCAAATTCTTATTAGAAAGGGGGTAGTCCTAAAGTAAAACTCTTAACAACAATATTTCCCCATTTTTATAAGAAAATTGTTTAGTAGGTTAAAAAATATTTCTAATCTTTCTTTGATGTGCAAAGAGGGGCAGGTGCCCTTGGATACTGGTATAGTCTTGGTGATTCTGGGTACTCTAATTCTAATCTTAGCTCAACCAGCTCTGCATGGCCTTGGCTGTAAGACTTCCAGGTGCCAGATACCTGAGAACATACTGTGGGATGCACATATGAATACTTGCCCTATTACTGTGTTCTTGACAGGTTACGGATCATGATCTGATGTATGTTTGCACAAGAATTTTTAGACTTCTGGAAGAAGAGGCACCAGGTCAGGTATATTTAATAAAACAATTTTTTTTAAAAAGAGTGACTTATCAAAAGGAAAAACATTCGGAGGGTATAAGCAGAGGCTGTGGTGTCTAAAATTATTGCTGGATTGTCTACAATTATATACCATTATTTCTGAATATCTGACTGAATTGTGGGTGCGTTAGGGCCAGAACCTATTCAGTATAACAGAATACTGATGACAAGAGTAGCACAGGGTTAGTTATATTAAGGATGGTTTTAGACCTTTTCCCTTATTTCCCCTGGAAAGCTAGGAGAGGGCACCCTTCTAAGGAACTTATCATGGAAACTTCCAGATTTTCACTGCCTATTATTTTTGCCTTTCTTTTTGCTCCATTAGCTCTGTTTCCATGTTCACTGACTTCACGAGGCCAAGCAAAGTCACTGTGGATGTGGGGCAGGGGCAAACACTTGTGTGTTGAATGGTAGAAGAACACTATCTCCAGTCCAAGTGTATCTCTTAGACATCTCTGATTTTGATTGGTTCATTATGTACATTTATTGGATTCTTGATATTTTTCTTAACTAATTATAGAAAATCAAAGTAAAATATATATATATGTGTATATATATATATATATCTCACATTTCACATCAAGGTAAATTTCTCAAAGGTGGCTCATGATCCTGTAATACTGGGCCACTACAGCCTATGCCTGACGCCTGGATTACCTAGTAAATTGGGCTTACTCAATTTGGTCTCCCCTGTATTTCTCCAGGTTCAAACTGGAGAGAACTTCCCTTTACCTGTTTTCTGTTTTTACAGCTTGGCATTTACTTCCTCTAGCTACCATATCTGATCAAGAAGCAAACACAAGGCCAGCATAACAGGGTGATGCAACAGGCAGAGCTTCTGCTCACCAGGAAATAAAAGAATTCCTTTCTATAACTGTCAGATGGGGAAAAGGGCAGGGCTGTGCACAGCTGGTCCTAACCAGTCCCTCTATAGCTGGCCACACCCTCCTGGAAGATGACAAGTCCTAGCCTCCACTTCATCTGCCACATTGACATTTCCTTCAAAGGAAATAGTGAAGACAATTATGAAGTCTTCATTGGCTACTCCAGCCGTCTCTGACCTTTCACTTCTCTGGCTTACCTGGGACATTTTTCTAGATTCCATTCTGAATGAACACATACTTGATCACTTTGAAGGTTGCAGTATTTATCATGCATTCGGTCTCAGGTATCAGAAAGCACAAGTCAAACTGGTTTAAGCCATTAAGAAGGCTTATTGTCTCACCTAACTGAAAGTCCGAAAGTATGTAGGTCTCAAGGTTGTTTTGATACCGGGTCAGCAAGGACCTGGTTTCTTTCTCATCTCTAACATTCAGTGGTATCAGGTTGCTGTGCTCTTAGGGATCAAAGATGGCTGCTGACAACTCCAAGGTCTACAAACTTCCACTCCCTAAAAAATAAACTAATATCTCCTAAAGCCCTAGAAAACCATTGCTTCTTCATTGCTTGCCCAAACATGGACCTGTGGCCAGATGGTAAGCATACTCTGATTTTCTTAGGCTTAAGGAACATGCTTTATGCTTGGAGCCAAGATGGAATCACCATCCCCAAAGCTCGTGGGCTGCCCCTCATGACAAAAAAGTGGGTAAGAGAGGCAGCCTGGATGTGGTGGAGGCAATCTCAAGGTACTTTTCATTGGTCAAGTGCATTCATTTGCCTGCCTGGCCCTGCAGATTCAAGACCCTCCATCTCTGGGATTCATTTCAGCTTTGTCTGTATATATAAGAAGATCTGCCTTACATTAAGATTGGGTTTACTTAAAAGTGGTTTGATTTCTGTTACGTCATACTGATTCTTAAACTGGTATCTGCTTCCTGATGACCCTCAACCTTCATTTGCTGTTCTGGGTTTTCTAGACATTTCTGAAATACGACTCTGAAAACTTCATGCCCCACCACCTGGATCTCCTAGAGGTCTGATAAGAATCTAACATACAGGATTCAGTCCTTGATTTAAAGGGATGAGATTTTTAAAAATCTGCTGTTTTCTGAGAATGGTTAGAAATTGAGGCGTGGAGGATGAGAATGCATTCCACATCACAGGAGGCTGATGGGTGTGCTGGCACCAGCTCATACTGACTCACGAGAGCTGATCATTAAGTTTTCAAGAACTTTACGACTGGTTGTTAAACACAGCCGTTATTAAAAGTTAAATTATATAAATTTACAATTAAATTATGTTTAAAATAAACTTAAGAAAGACTGCAATTTCATTATTTCCCGATTATTTTACTACATTTTACTCTTATCTATGCTTGCAGTTATTTTTGTCTATTTTATCTGTATTCTGGAAATACCATGTATACTATATAATGATATGTTACTATGCAACTCTCCCCAACTTGGCATTTAATGACTGGCCGAAGTGGGAGTATTTACACAATGCACATTGACAATGCTATAAACTAGGGCTTTTTTTGGGGGGTGGGAGGGGTGGTTATTAAGCATTTACCAGCATCCTACACAGCTGGCTTTCCAAATTTAAAATGAGAGTAACAGAATATACATTATTAGCTTGGTATGAAGTTACGATGACGTAATTTATGTAAAGATCCTGGCTCACAGTAAACCAATTGATGAATCTTGGCAATGATTATCTCCTTCCCTGCCTTGTTAATAAGCGTATATCTAACATCATATTGTCTTCAAGTATTGACTCAGGGCCATTGTTAGGAGTGTGAAGTATTATTACATGGTGATGTAGGTATAGTTCTATAAAGAGATAAAGGCCCATAGGGTAGGGGATAGAATGACTTTATCAGTTGACTCCTGTGAGTGATGAGTGGACCACACCCTCCAGCCCCCAGGCTCTGCTAAGATCCTGGTACCCACACTCTCTCAGGGGCTGCTGCTGAGCCTTCTTTTGCTTCCACTTTCCACTCCTCTTTTCCTCATCCACCTTCCATCTCCAACACTCGCTCAAGGTTGCCTGTGCTTTAGTCTTCAGAGGTCGTCATGGTGCCACCCTGGCTGGAACTTTTGTCTCTGATCTTCCCAAGAGTCACCTGCCACCTCTCTGTCCCCAGTGTGGTTGCGCTTTATACCATGCCACCACAGTTTACCTCTGCCATTGCTAACAGCATTCTTACTTTTGATCTCTGCAACTTCCTTTCCTCTGTTTCTTTTTGTCCCCTGTTGCCTTAAAGACACCTCTGGCTTTGGCACAAAACGGAAACCATTTTGAGAAGCTGAAAGCTATTCAAAATAATCCTCTCCTGTTTGGTAATTGATTCATTTGAAAACTATTTGTTAACACCCTACTCCATGCAGAGCACATGTGCTTGATACATGGCATGGATTGAAAAAGCAACTTGTGCAAAGTTTTAGAAAAAGGTTCATGTCTAGGTATTTAGGAGCTATAGAAGAAAGAGAAAAGGGGTCACTGCTCACAAGGGGTGGGAAAGGGAAGGCATGAAAGGTCAAAAATGCCTCCTTATTGTGGTTTTGGAAACTTTCTGTATGCTTGGCAATGTTGATGGAGAGATAATTGGAATTGTAGTACCTTTAATGCCTTGCATGTACCTAATTATTTCTTAAATATCTAGTCTTCCTAACTATATTTTATTGTAATTTCCTTAACGGCTGAGTCATTTTTGTCAACCTCACCCCCCTCACTCCTAATGGCACACAGGTACTTACAGGCAGCTTCATGCCTAGTGGTTAAAAAGTTTGCAATATATACTGAATAAAAAGATGAATAATCAATGCACATGTTCTGACTTGATTTGAAGATTATGAAGCCTCTATCAAGAAAAACATTTTCAGAGATTCATAGAAATTCAGGTGTGAAAAATGCTTTAAGATCATTTGGCCTAGTGATTCCCAAATCTGGCTATACATCAGAATCGAATGGGGGTGGGTTGGGATGGAATATTTCTAAAACACACACTCCTGGACCCCACCATAGGCCAACTGAATCAGAATCTGTATAACTGTGAAAGCTGCTCAGGTAATTCTGTAGGACTGCCAGGTTTTGGACCCACAAGTAAAATATGACTTCACTTAGAGTCTGACAAACCCCTGTGATGGTTAATTTCATGTATCAACTTGGCTAGGTTATGGTGTCCAGTTGTTTGATCAAGCACTGCCTGTTTGTTACCATGAGGGCACATTTCTGGTGAAATGTGATTCTACCCTCATTCAATTGCATGAGTATCCAAACTATGCTTTAGTCAAACAGTTGGAGGTCTGTATCCAACTGTATCCAAACAGTTGGAGGTCTTAAAAGCAAGAATTAAGGATTTCAGAAGTCAGAAGAAGAATTTCTGCCTCAACTTACCAGAATTTCCAGCCAGCCAGCCTACCCTTGGGGAATTCGGATTAAAGTCTTCAACATCACTTTTATTGGAGTTTCCATCTTGCAGCCTACCCTACAGAGTTTGGACTTGCCAGCCCCTATGGTTGTGTGAACCAATTCTTTATAATAAATCTCTGTATTATAAGGAGTATATCTCCTGTTAGTTCTACTTCTCTGAAGAACTCTGACTAAGACAACTCCATTCTTCCTCCATAAGATCTCAATAGTGGTATCTATGCAAATTTCAAGTTTGCTGACTGGGCATCCCCAAGTGTTCATCATTCTGGGGCCATCCTTGCTGTCAGTAGCCAGGTGAAATGACTTGAGTTCCTTCCCATATTTCTGAGAATGTCTGAAAGGAGACTTTTGCTTGCCTGATTCTTTGCCTGCTTGAAACTTTTCTCCATACTTTCCAACTCTAACTGTCCCTCAAGTCTTGCAGTGACTTTCTCCATTCTCCCCACCCTGCCCCTCACTGAATGCCCTCCCTTCTCCTTGTATTCCCCCAAAGCACCACTAATAACAAACACTTGTTTATTAATGTGTTGGGACATTTATTCAACACAAATGTATTGAGAAATCATCCTGTGCCAGACAGTGTACTGAGAATAAAATGCAAGCACCCTACAGTCAAAAAGCAAAACAAAGACAAACATGATCCCTACCTTCATAAAGCTTACAAGTCAATAGACACTCTTAATCCAACAGTCACAAATATGTATAAAATTACAGCTGAGACTCATAAAGAAGGAGCACTCAGAGATTTTATGAAGAAGTACATGGTGCAATAAGTACAATAGTAGGAATTGACCTATTTGGGGACTTAAGAGATGGGTGCCAGTTTGGATATATTATGTCTCCCAGAAAAAGCCATATTTTTTAATGCAGTCTTGTAAGGGCAGATTGATTAATCTTTTTGATTAGGGTGTGACCTTTTGATTGAATGTTTCCATGGAGATTTGACCCTGCCCATTCAGGGTAGGTCTTGATTTGTTCACTGAACTACTTAAGCGATCTTCAGGCCCAGATGCTTACTAACACTGACATTTAGAGAAACTTGGAGATGCAGACAGAAGGATGTTTAGCTAAGAGAGGAAGCTAAATATCCCAGAGTTTGCCCTGGGATATGCTAAGAAAGGACCCCAGGGGCATAGAGAGAAACATCCCAGGAGAAAAAAACCAAGAATGTGCTGCAACTGAGAGAGACATCTTGGAGATGTCTGTTGAAAGCAGACTTTTGCTAGTCCAGAGTTTGCCTGGGTGAAACTAAGAGAACACCCCCAGACACTTGGGAGAAAGCCATTGTGAAACCAGAACCCTGGAGGAGATGCCAGCCACGCGCCTTCCCAGCTGACAAGGGTTTCCCAGATACCATCGGTGTTCTTCAGTGAAGGCACCCGATTGTTGATGTCTTTGTTTGGACATATTATGGCCTTAGGACTGTAACTTTGTAACCAAATAAACCCCCTTTATACAAGCCAATCCATTTCTGGTGTTTTGCATAATGGCAGCATTAGCAAACAGGAACACATGGCTTCCCCAAAGATGTGATAATTAAGCTGAAACCTATTTAAAGGAACAGCACTTGCAAAGGCCCTGTGGTGGTGGTGGTGGGGGGGGGCTGAAAAAGGCTTGTGTGCAGGACCTCAGAGAGTAAATTGGAATGTGGTACACAACAAAGTTGGCAAAGGATGAGGCTGCAAAGAAGACAGAGAAGGAAGGCAGAAGGCAGAGGGAAGCCTCTTGCAGGGTAGCTGCTCAGGAGCCAAGGGGAGATTTCAAAATGGAGGAGCAATCAAATATGTCAGATGCTGGGGTCTGAGAAATGCATGCCTGATTTAGGGTCTTGAGGTAATTAGAAATGTACACAGTCGGGGCTATTTTGATGGTTTGGTGGGGATGAAAGTCAGAGTGGAATGGATTGAGGAATCAATGGGTAGGGATAGCAGGAAAAGAGAAAGAAAAGATAATGCTTTTGAGATGGGTAACTGTGGAGGGCAGGAGGAAGATAAAGGGATGATTGGGAAAGAGAGGGGTTGAGTGAATTTTTTACATGTGAGAATGACAAACTCATACTTAAAAGCTAAAAGGAAGAACCCAGATGAGAGACATTAAATACAAGAAAAAGAAAGATAATCAATAAAGTTCCTGCGGTGGGAGAACAGACAGATGGATTGGCCTTAGAGATCAAGTGGGACAACAACTCCACTGTAAAGTAGTGAAGAAGGGATCATGGGAGCAGTGAAGTGGGTGCTTCACAGCACAGCCCAGCACCCAGCTTAAACCTCAGGATGAGATTTCTCTGTCCTAGAGTTTGCCAGCCACAGCTGTCACAGGAAGCCACTACTTTCTCACTGGCCAACTTTCTATATATTGACATGGTACTTATAATCAACCAACGCTTCTGTGATGGTTGGGTTCATGTGTCAGTTTGTCCAGTTGTTGGTACCCAGGTGTCTGGTCAAGCAAATACTGGCCTAATTGCTACTGCAAGGACATCTTGTGGCTGGTTAATAAACCAGAAGGTGTGTCTTCCTCAATGAGAAAATTCAATCAGAGGGATTTAATCCAATCAGCTGAAGACTTTTAAGGAAGAAAGAGAGAGAACCTTCACTTCTTCAGCTAGCCAACCTCTCCTGGGGAGTTCATTGAAGAACTTCATCAGAGTTGCCAGCTTGCTGTCGCCCTCCGGAATTTGTACTTGTGCATCCTGCCCTATGGAATTTGGACTCGTGCATCCTGCCCTACAGAATGTTTATTCATGCATTCCCACAGTTGTGTGAGACACGTTGATAATATCTCATATTTACAAATATCTTCTGTTGGTTCTGTTTCCCTAAAGAGCCCTGACTAATACAACCCCCTTCTCTTTTTCTCCCTCCTTCTCTCTCTCCCTTCCTCCTCCTCTTCCTCTCCCTCTCTGTCTCTCTCTCATTCAGTTAAGTCATGACCTAATATTTCTCTCCCTAAGCCATGGATCTATATTTTATTTATCAGTGATACTGAGGGACCCATTCAAATGGTTTTTCTAAAAGAAGGTTGAGGCTGCTTAGATGTAAAGTCAAGCTTTCATCTCTTAAGAGATAGAAAATCTCTTGCTTCTTTAGCGATGATAGCTTTGCTGGCAACCAACCTTCAAGGTCTCTAACCTTAGAATCTATTTAAAAAAAAAAAAATAATAAGGACCCTGTTTTCTCTAAGTACAATGCATAATGCTCTCTTTAGTAAGAGTAATCCACAAGGATGTAGCCTGTTCTTTGTTTTACCTTTTTCTATGTGAATGGCAGGCTTCCTGTCATCAAATATGGCATCCACAGGCATTCAAATATTTCATGTATATCTTTCAGTTAAAATGAAGCAGAATTAGAAAACCCCCAAATTCTGCCTGGCTTTCTTCGTTAGTGCCATTGTGAGGTTTGCTTTAGGCCCACACATGTACTTTAGTGGGGCTTCACACTGAGCCCATACCATGGTGGAAAGAGCCAAGTTGCCTTAGTATATAGGACATTTGGGAATTGTTTCTACTGAGGGAGTTTAATTGGTCTTCCCTGGGATAGTACAAGTCAGGACCCAATGCTCTTACTCCCACATAGTGAAGATTCATAAAGGAAGATGAATGACAAGTGATTCTACCCCATCCCCAACCCTGTACTTTGCATAAAAAGATAAAAGGAAGTAGATATGAGAAGAAGGAAAGCTGTAGAGTCATTTCTTCTCTTGTTCTGTTCCCATATTAATAGTAATAAAAGAAGTTGAGGAATAGCTTCCCTCATAGAGTTCCCTCCTGAACAATAAACATTCAGGGGAAATGCATTCTGCTCTGCAGCAAGCTTGTCTGACCCTCTCAGAGGGAGTTCCGTGTGGGAACATTTGCAGAAATTTGATAACTAACTGTGCTGTGGTTTGCAGACATGTGGTGCATATCCAAGAAAGAAAATTAAGCCTATATACTCTGGGAATTGACTGACCTAATTATTCTATCCACACCTTTCACCATAAGAAAACAATTTATTCCTTTTTCAGCCCTGCTTGTGGTTATTGGAACAAATGAGAAAAGAAGAGATTACAGTGAAGAAGCTGAATGAATTGCACTGGGGAGTAAACTTCAGTCACTACTTAGGTCTAATTATGGGATAAGGTGATTTTTAAAGAGAGAAAATTCTGATTAAGGAACATTTTAAAATAAATGTAAGTCTACTCTCAAACATGAATAATTGCCACCAATAATGGTTGCAAAACAGGCAGAGGCCATCAGAGGCCTGCTCAGAGGAATAGGAAAGACATTTCTCAAGGAAGAACATTGCCTGCAGGAGCCGTTGCTGCAGTGCTTGCATGAGTTTGCATTCTTTGAAAGGATAAGCTCCTCTTTCAAAAACCTACAATATCAACATAGACTCCTTTTATGACAGCTAAAATTCAGCCTCTTTATTCCATTCATTCATTCAACAAATATTTTTGAGAACCTCTTATGTGCCAGGCACTGTTCTTGGTAATGGGGATTCAGCACTGAGCAAAAAGGAAAAAAGTATCCCTTCTGTCATGGAGCTTTGAGAGAAACAGACTATAAACAAGTAAACAGTTAAAATATATAGTATGTCAGATGGTGCTGCATGATATGGAAAAAAATATATATATATATGTATCAAGATGGAGAAGATGAGGAACAGTCGGAAGGTAGGGGAGAATTGCAATTTTAAATAAGGTAGTAAGGATACCTTCTTGAGGAGGTGTTTGAGCAAAAACTTTGTTTTAGTTTCCTGACTGCTAAAACAAAAACCATGCAATGTGTTGACTTAAACCATGGGAACTCATTGGCTCATGGTGTTTAGGCTAGGAGAAGTCCAAAATTAAGGCATCATCAAGGCATTACGTTCTCCCAGAAGCCTGAGGCATTCTGGAGCTAGCTGCCAGCTGTCCTTGGTCTTTGGCTTTTCTGTCATGTGGCAATACACATGGCAGCCTCTCCTGGCTTCTTTCTCTTCTGGATTCCAATGACTTCCAGCTTCTGGCTGCTCCCTGCGGCTTTCTCTTTCTGTCTCTGAATTTCATTCTGTTTATAAAGGATTCCAGTAACAAGGTTAAGACTCATCCTGATTCAGCTGGACTGCACCCTAACTGAAGTAACCTCATCAAAAGTTCCTACGTACAGTGTGCTCACAGGAATGGATTAAGATTAAGAACAAGTTTTTCTGGTACATAGCTCCAAGCCATCATAGGCCTGAAGGTGGTTGGAAGCAAAGCATGTAGATATCTGGGAGAAGAATATTCCAAGCCAAGAGAATGGACAGTGCAAAGGCCCTGAGGCAGGAACATGTGGGGAGGTACCAGAAGGTGCAAGAAAACTCATGTAGCTGGAGTGGCATGAATAAGGGAGAAAATAGCAAGAGATGAGTTAAGAGAGAAAACAGAGTGTGGGGTGTCCAGATTGTGTTGGACCCTCAAGGTGATTTTATGCGGGACACTGATTACGTGCTTCAACTTGGCGGGCCTGGGCTGGGGGACCTGATCAGCCCCTGGGGAGGGTGGTGGGCACGGGCGACAGCGCCCTCCGCAGCCCCCCGGGCCTGGGAAAGTGAGGCCGGAGGCAGGCCCCATTTCCTCACCCAAAATACCACTGTTAGGGGAGGCTTGCCGGAGGGAACCGCCTTTTCCCCACCCCCTTATCTTGCCCGGACACTCCCCGTTGCCAGTGCAACTCCCATCACCACCAGTGCGCATACATTGTTGCCAGACACCGTTACCGGAGCAACTCTCGCCCCTTTTCAATCAACCTCCGCGCCCTCTCAGAACCAATCCAAGCCTTTAACCTCTACAGCTACCCCGCCCTCTAAACGCCCGATATAAGCTTGTACTGTCCCCTAATAAACTCTCTTGGCTTCTTCACCCTAAAAGAACCGTGTCCCGCCTGTTCCTTTCTCGCCGCCCTCCATACTTTGCACGCCTACGCCGGGGACCGGGCCCAGTCCCCCGCCTCGCCCTCGCCTCCGGGAAAGAGCCCCCGCCGCCGGTACCCTCCAAGCAATCCTGAGAGCCTAGGATTTGGCAACCGGCCGCCACCTCCCCCCCCCCCCAGACGAGTCAACTGCGACCGCAATTTTAAAGACTCCTTTGGTGTTTTGGACTAGGGTAGCAGAATGTATGCAGTAAGAAGTAGAGTTTCTGAAAGCTAAGGTGAAAATTAACATTTATCAAAATCTCCAGCCATTTTGCTGACCCTAGCATGCTGCGGTAACTCCCCAAATAATAACATCCCAAATATTGAGTGGTGAGAAGAGTTGCCCTGAATGCCTGAAGTTGCAGATCTCACTCCATTCAAAACTGCTGGTCAAAGAAATCTACGTTAATTAAGAATCCAGTTGTCTCCCCAGAGAGAAGCATCATTTAACAGCATAAAATTAAACATAAAATTGTTCAAAAGAATCAGAACCATAACATTAATATTATTGTGTTAGAGACCATAACATTAATATTATTGTGTACAAAATTAGTACTTTATAAATTTGAAATGTTTCAGGTAGTATGGTATATTAGAGTGATAATCTTATAACTCCAACTTCATATGTGTAGTTGAATAATTGATATAGGGAAAATTACTGGATATAGTATGAGGATATTAAAAGGACTCATGTTTCATTGTATTAATAAAGTTAATTTGATTTATTTGAATTATTAAGTATTTGGAAGGATTTATCAATCAGACAGTTAATCTTAAAAAGAAACAGAATTTGTTAAATTTATAAATGATGCTTACAATATTTGCGGGTGTTTAGGTTATTAAATTACAAATGGGAACCATCTTGCATTATTCAAATTCCCCTTAACAAGTGGTTATAATATTTGTTAGATTTATAAATAGGGTAATAATCTGATTATAAAACCTTCAGGAAGAATTCAGTTTCAGCATCTGTAACTTTAATAAAGGGATATTAATAAAATATCCTGAACAATATTTTCTGCATATAGAATCACCCTTAGCTGTACCAGACCTCTCACATTTATCAAGCTTTCTGTGTGGCTTCTAGAACTCTGTTTCTCTGCTACATTCCTTTCACTTCTTCTTTTTCCACTTAAACTCTCATTCGCAGTGTATATTTTAATGACAGTTACCATTAAGAAAAAAAAAAAAAGACACATGGGGTCCTGACAAAATTCCCGAGTGTGCCTGGGAGGGGGTGTGAAACAGTACATGTTCTCTTTTTCCTGCCATTTGGTAGACATTCTTTTGGTAATAATTGTTCTTCTGGAATACTGGAGTGCAGCCCGGGCAGAATTAATTTCAAAGATTACACTTTATTCTCATCTCCTCTGGAACAATTATTCTTCCATTATGCACCTTATTTCCTAAAATGTATCATTTTATAGCAAGAAATATACCTTGAATAACAAAGAACAGTGTTCTCCAGCTTGTGTCAGGCTAATGAGATATCAATTATCAATTAAAGGATAATATTTATTCATCTGAATTAATTGGATAGCTATATATTGCTCCATTTGTGGGGGAAGAGTCTTAAATAGTCTTGAAAATTACATTATAATCTACATCTTCAGTTTTGGTTTTTTTTTTTGGTGGTGCATTTTAAAGTAAAGCTACTATTTGGGATAAATCACTTGTTCTATATCTTTCCAGCTCCATAATCATGTTTCAGTCAAATTTCAGAGGTTTTAGGACTAGACTTTAAGAATTGTAACAGGCCACCAGAGACGTATTTTTTTTTTTTTTTTTGCATATAGAATTATTTCTCCCCAAATATATTAAGCAAGAGAAGAAGTGTGAAAATCTAAAAATATGAGCTTAAACATTGCTTGAAAATTTATAAATTTAACCCTATGCCAAGAAAAGTATATTCATCATTTTACATTTTTCTATATAATCCCTCTTATGGTTCATGAGTTCATGATTTCTGAAGTTAGAGGTTGGATGGGTTTTATTTTGTTTGTTCATTTGTTTGCTAAGAGGAGCTCATGTTTTTGCCAATATTTGGGGAGAAAGTGGAGGAGGCGGCAACAAATGAAGAAAAAGGACACCTTAATACGGACCAGTGAAATAAAATTCAGAGGGACAATGGGCTTGACACCAGCCCCTCAGGTTCCCGCACAAACCATAACTCCCATTATACCTATTTTCATATATTAGGCTTTCATGTAAATTTATTTGAATAAAGCATTTCATGGCTTAAGAAGTTAAACAGCCCCTGATATAAAATGGATTTTTAAATGATAATGTGCTGAATCAACCATCTGTTGTTATGCACAGGCATTCTAGTAGCTAAAGGAAAAAAACTAGGGGCATTTTGCTTCCTAGGTTAGTTTTTATTTTAAATACTTAGAGCATGTGCTTTCTTTTCAAAATGTTCAGACAATTTGTGCATCTAGATTTACAATAGCAGTACTTAGTAGATCTTTTCTTCCTAGATCCTTTGGTGGTGATTTGAATATGTTGTAAAAGGTCTCTATAGATGTCCAGATAATTATATTAGCTGGGAAATTTTCTACCACTTGTAATTGAAAAAGGCATATGATTTATACACCTGAGAAAGACATGACTCCACAGGTGGTGAGAGAATCTCTAAACAAAGATGTAGAATTTTCATATGTAATAGAAAGTACTGTCCTATAGAAATAAAATGTATAAAAGTTTAATTTTTAGAGGATCCACAATTTTTAAAAAAGCAAAACAGAAACAGGTGAAATTAACTTTATTAATACATATTTTATTTAACCAATATATCAAAAATATTACAATTTTAACATGTAATCAACATAAACTTTATCAATTTTTTTTTCTGTACTAGTCTTTAAAATGTAGTGCATGTGCTGTTTAAGTGTCAGCACATCTCAATTTGGATTAGCCACCTTTCAAGTACTCAGTAGCTATGTGTTGCTAGTGGGTACCATATTGAATAGCCTAATTATAGAGTCTCCTCAGAGCAAATATACAGATATCTTACATCTCAAGATACAGTAACCTTTAGCATGACTTTCTTAGGAACAGTGGCCATAAATTATTATTCTTTTCTCAAGTAATAAAATAGCAAGTTGATAGAAATTTCAGACCCCGAAGGTGGGTTAGAGGTTCCTCATAGCTTTCCTGTAAGATCTTTCTGGATTCTGTTTATATGTTTTGTTGTAGTTGTTGTTATTTTATTTGGTTCATTTTAGGCTTTAAACCAGGTATATATCAAAACCACTTCCTATTTCCTTTTTAAATTGATACAGACAGACCTAACTGATTACAACCAATAAAAAGAATGGGCTTTAATTATCTTTTTTAGACTTGTGCTCTTCTTATATTAGATGACATTAAAGAGACTGCCAAGGGAGAAGAGAAAGAGCATGTTTATTCTTATTCCAGGATTATTTTTCTTTTTAACCTCCTGGTTGATAATATTATGATCAATTAGCCTTGTTAGTAGTTTGCTCATTTTCCCTCTTTCTTTTACACCCTTCCCTCCTGATAAATATTTTCATTGTGGGTTTTATAAAATGAAACCTATTAAATTTTATCATAATAATAAGCTCCTAGATAATTTACTTTGATGATACATTGTAGTACAAAAAGACGTTGTTAAATAACTGTTTTCTCTTTTATTTCTAAGTCTCCTTTCTACCACAGAGTAACTACTTCACAGCATCTAAACAGAATTTAGCAATGGTTTTTAAATGAATATATACATCACCTTTACTGCAATTATTTTGCTTTTTGAATATGCTGAACCAGATTATTTATCATTTACCATCCCAAGGTTTGTGTATGGTAACAGTGGGAGGTATGTATCTGTCATTTGTAGCTGCCTATATTAGTTTCCTATTGCTGCGTAACAAATTAACACAAACTTAGTCGCTTAAAACCTCACCCATTTATTATCTCACATTTCTGTAGGTCAGAAGTCTGGTCAAGACATAATTGCTCAGAGTTTCATGATGCTGCAATGAGGGTGTCAGCTGGGGCTGGGGTGTCATCTGGTCCTTAGGGTCATCTTCCAAGCCCTTGTGGTCTATGGCAGAAATCATTTCCTTGCAGCTGTCTAACTCATGGAGTCTGGGTCTTCATGGCAAGCAGGAAAATCCCTCTCATGCTTCAAATCTCCTTTCAGAAAGGATTCAAGCCCTTTTACAGGCTCATGTGTTAGATCAAGCCCATTAAAGGATAATCTTCCTTTTGATTAACCTGAAGTAAACTATTTAGTGCCCTTAAACATCTGCAAAATCCCTTTTGCCATATAATTAACCATGGATATAACACCAAAGAATAGAGGTCATAGGGGCCATCTTAGACTCCTGACTACCACACTACCCCACAGGCTTTACTTTAAACTCTCTCTCCCTCTCCATCTGATGGTTCTCCACTATCCAAGCTCCACCTTCCCAGGGAAGTTTGCAAAACATTACATTTTCAGAATCCCTCGTGGCTAATGCAAGAATGCGACCTTGGTTTTGTGACTCAGATGCCCCTATGTGGGACTTAACTTTGGAGATGAAGTGTAAGAGGAAGCAGGTTGGGGATGTCTCATTCATCTTGATGATGTGGGGTAGGTAGTGGCTGTGGTAGCTTCCTGCTTGGGCCAGTTCTCTGGAGTGGTTCTAGGAATTGTCCCTGGAGGCTGACCTTGAGCCTGTTTCTCCAGTCCACCAACAATTCTCTGACCTAATATCTCTCAATAAATTCATTTTCTACCAAAACAAGCTGCAGTAGTTTCTGTTGCTTACAATTAATAGCTCCAACTGATACAACTCTTAGCACTCCCTAAACACACCTTATGACTCTGGAGGAAATCCTGTCTTTCCAATAAAGTAAGATTACATTGAAGTGTTTCTCCCTGTAGGAAAAATGTCTGTGTTTACTAGAGAAGCATTTTATGCCTATTATTTCTTTGCTATTACTTTGCATTTTCTGGAACATGATTAATATGTACCATAAGTTTTTCTAAAAGTAACATGAAAATAATTATACCTGGATTATATGCATAATTTAAATACTCTTTACTTCATGTCTCTTCCCTTCCCTCAATTACATTAATACTGCTGATACATAAAAAATAATTATTACTCAATTTTATATCTGTTCTAGTTATTGTCCTTGAAGTAGTAAAAAAATCATAGCTGACTACTGTTTACCTTGAAATGTTCCTCCTATTAAAGTATTTGCATTTGTTTAATGTTGACTGACAAGCTAATTGTTCATGCTGAATTCTATTTTCAAAATTCTAGACAAATTGCATTTTTGGAACTTGCATTTTTACAACTTCTTTTTTTTTTTTTTGCATATAAACTACTCTCACAGTTTTCCTCTTCAGATTATGGCATATGATTGATCACATTCTAAATTCCAGGAAAAAAAGTGTGAATAACTGTTTCAATCCAGCTCTTGAAGGGCTTGGGTCGGCACAGCCCTAAGACCAAAGAACATACCAGGCAGGGAGTCAGACATGGGTTTATTAGGACTTGTGAAGAGGAGAAGATGCTTCCCAGTGGTGGCCAGCTGGAAAATGGAAGTCAGTGCTCCACAAGGGTGGGGGTGCGAAGGGACAGCTTATAAGGGTTTAGGAAAATGACATTCCATGGGGTATATGCACAGAGTTTTAGCAGGGTCTCATGACATGGGGTCTGGAGATTTGTTATCAACAGTGATCAAGTGGGGGGAGGGGATTTCAATGCTTTGTTTAGGATACTGTATTAGTTAGGGTACTCTAGGAAACAGGATCAATAAGAGATATCTATAAATATAAGATTTATAAAAGTGTCTCACGCAACTGTAAGTATGCACGAGTCAAGATTCCATAGGACAGGCAGCAAACTGGCAACTCCAATGAAGATGTTTGATGAACTCCTCAGGCAGTGAACTGGCAACTTCAATGAACTCCTCAGGAAACACTTCGCTGGTCAGCTGAAGAAGTGAAGGTCCTGTATCTGTCTCATTTAAAAGTCTTCAACTGATTGGATTAAATCCAGCTGACTGCATTCTCTCATTGTGGAAGACACACCTTTCATTGATGTCATCAGTCACAGTGGCAGTCAATTGACTGATGATTTAACAAACCAGCCTTCTGGTTTATCAAGCAGCCACAAACATCCTCACAGCAATGGTTAGGCCAGTGCTTGCTTGACCAGACACCTGGGTACCATCACTTGGCCAAGTTGACACATGAACCTAACCATCATAGTCCACCCTTTGTCAACTGGGCAGTTATACACATCACCTAAAACCATATTTTATCACTAAGTAGAGATCAATAACAGACATATATTTCACATAAGAATCCAGCATACAACTGGAAAGGCACTAAATCTCTCCAGAATAGGATGCAAGTCCTCGGGTGACATTAACTCTTAAAATTGATTTTCCTTAACTTAAATACTGCAAAATGAACAATACAGCTTATGTCCTATCATAAGGGGATAAGACAGAGAAGAAAGCAAAGATATTTGCTTCACAGACAAATATAAACATACTCATAACAAAACCAGGAGGAAATATTCATGCCATCATAGTCTTCATTTCTGTAACTGGTCACGTAGCCATAGTTCATATTTATTACTACTTCTTCCACTACCCATTCCATGTTCCCTCTACCTTCAGCAAGCACTTCAGCTGGTCATGGTTTTTTATCTGGTGGGGTGACCCAAACCTTCATTTCTGAAGTTTCTTAGCCATTGGTAGTCCTGCCTGGATTGAGTTGTTGCAGTTTTCCGTTGACTTTAATCACAGGGCATGGAAGTACTGAGAGATGCCCTCGGGGGTCTCCTGTATTCCAGGAAAACTCTTCTTTCTCTCCATTGTGTAGTTTGCAGTGCTATTTCCCCTTGAAAGTCAAGATCAATTACCCCAGCCAGTACTGTAATCCCCTTCCTTGCCTGTTGATTCAGAGGCATAAGAAGCCCAAAGTGACCAGGTGGCAGTCTTAACTTTCAGTTCAATGGGATTATTGTTGTGTTTCCTGGTGGAAACACTCCTCCTTTTGGAACAAAGACTTGTAGATAAGCAAAGCTTAAGCTTGCAGGGACAGGAAGCAAAAATTTTCCTAATGGATCACAAGGAGTGATAGTGAGTGGTGCCACTCCTGTTTCCACCCCTTGATTCCTGGACCCATGAATCCTGACTATGGAAGAAACAGCACCATAGAGTGGATGCTGATTCAGAGCATACACAGCCTCCTGGAGAACACTGCCCCAGCCCTGCAAGGTATTGCCACCTAGTTGGCCCCATAATTGAGTCTTCAACAGGCCATTCCACCGTTCTATCAACCCAGCTGCCTCTGGATGATGGGGAACATGGTAAGAACAGAGAATTCCATGAGCATGTGCCCATTCCCTCACTTAATTTGCTATGAAATGGGTTCCTTGGTCAGAAGCAATGCTGTGTGGAATACCATGATATGGTGGATCAAGCATTCTATAAGTCCATGGATGGTAGTTTTGGCAGAAGCATTTTGTGCAAGGATGGCAAACTCATATCCAGAGTATGTGTCTATTCCAGTAAGAACAAATTGCTGCCCCTTTCATGATGGAAGTGGTCCAGTGTAATCAACCTGCCACCAGGTAGCAGGCTGATCACCTCAGGGAATGGTGCCATATCAGGGACAGAGTGTGGGTCTCTGCTGCTGACATATTGGACAATCAGCAGTGTCTGTGGCCAGGTCAGCCTTGGTGAGTGGAAGTCCATGTTGCTGAGCCCATGCATAATCCCCATCCCTACAACCATGACCACTTTGTTCATGAACCTATTGGGCAATGACAGGAGTTGCTGGGGAAAGAGGCTGATTGGTATCCACCAAATGGGTCATTTTATCCACTTGATTATTCAAATCTTCTTCTGCTGAGGCCACCCTCTGGTGAGAATTCACATGGGACACAAATGACTTCATGTTTTTTTGCCCACTCAGAAAGGTCTATCCACATACCCCTTCCCAAGACTTGTTTGTCACCAATCTTCCAATCATGTTCCTTCCAAGTCCCTGACTGTCCAGACAAACCATTAGCAACAGCCCATGAATCAGTATACAAACGCACCTCTGGCCAGTTCTTCCAAGCAAAATGAATGACCAGGTGCACTGTTTGAAGTTCTGCCCACTGGGAGGATTCCCCTCACCATTGTCCTTCAGGGACATCCCAGAAAGGGGCTTCAGTGCTGCGGCTGTCCACTTTCAGGTGGTGCTTGCATGTTGTGCAGACCCATCTGTAAACCAGGCCCGAGTTTTCTCTTCCTGATTGTAAGGAACTTCCCAAGATGCCATAGCTGTGGGCTGGGAAAGAGAAGGTAAGGTGGAAGGAGTGGGAGCCATGGGCATTTGGGCCACTTCCTCATGTAACTTACTTGTGCCTTCAGGACCTGCCTAAGCTCTAGCTCATATATACCATTTCCATTTTATGATGGAGTGCTGCTGTGCATGCCCAACTTTATGGTTTGGTAGGTCAGACAATACCAGCTCATGATAGGTAACTCAGGTCTCATGGTAACTTGGTGGTCCATGGTTAAGTGTTCTGTCTCTACTAAGGCCCAGTAGCAGGATAACAGCTGTTTCTCAAATGGAGAGCAGTTATCTGCAGAGGATGGTAAAGCTTTATTCCAAAATCCTAAGGGCCTGCATTGTGATTCTCCTATAGGAGCCTGCCAGAATCTCCAAGCAGCATCTCTATTTGCCACTGACATGTCCAGCACCATTGGATCAGCTGGATCATATGGTCCAAGTAGAAAAGCAGCTTGCAGAGCAGCCTGGACCTGTTGTAGAGCCTCATCTTAGTCCAGTCCCCACTCAAAACTAGAAGCTTTTCTGGTCACTTGGTAAATGGGCCAGAGTAACACACCCAAATGAGGAATATGTTGTCTCCAAAATCCAAAGAGGCCAACTAAGCATTGTGCCTCATTTTTGGTCCTAGGAGGAGCCAGATGCAATAGCTTATCCTTTACCTTAGAAGGGATGTCTTGACATGCCCCACACCACTGGACACCTAGAAATTTTACTGAGGTGGAAGGCCCCTGTATTTCTGTTGGATTTATCTCCCACCCCCTGTCACACAAATACCTTACCAACAAATCTAGAGTACTTGCTACTTCTTGCTCACTAAGTCCAATCAACATGATATCATCCATATAATGGACCAGTGTTATGTCTTGTGGGAGGGAGAAATGATCAAGATCCCTGCGGACAATATTATGACATAGGGCTAGAGAATTTATGTGCCCCTGAGGCAGCACAGTGAAAGTATTCTGCTTGCCTTGTCAGCTTAATGCTAACTGTTTCTGGTGGTCCTTACTAACAGCTATTGAGAAAAAAGCATTTGCCAGCTCAATAACTGCATACCAGGTACCAGGGGATGTGTTGATTTGCTCAACAATGATATCACATCTGGAACAGTGGCTGCAATTGGAGTCACCACCTAAATTAAGCTTATGATAATCCACTGTCATCCTCCAAGACCCATCTGTTTTCTGCACAGGCCAAATAGGAGAGTTGAAAGGGGATGTGGTGAGACTCACCACCCCTGCACCCTTCAAGTCCTTAAGAGTGGCATTAATCTCTGCAATCCCTCTAGGTATCCAGTATTGCTTCTGGTTTACTATTTTGCTAGGCAGAAGCAGTTCTAATGGCTTCCACTTGGCCTTTCCCACCACAATAGCCCTCACTCCATGAGTCAGGGAACCAATGTGAGGATTCTGCTAGTTGCTGAGTATTTCTATTCCAATTATGCATTCCAGCACTGGGGAAATAACCACAGAATGGGTCTGGACACCCACTGGACCCACTGTGAGATGAACCTGAGCTAAAACTCCATCACCTGACTTCCATATGCTCCAACTCTGGTAGACTGGTAGATGTTTTGGGTCTCCTGGAATTAATGTCACTTCTGAACCAGTATCTGATAATCCATGAAATATCTGATCATTTCCTTTTCCCCAATGCACAGTTACCCTGGTAAAAGGCTGTATGTTCCCCTGGGGAAAGCTGGGAGGAAGATTAACAGTATAAATTTTTGGCAGTGTAACAGGGTCCTTCCCCAAGGATACCCAGCCTTCCCCTCATTCAAGGGGCTCTGGATCTATAAACTTTCTCAAGTCTGGGAATTGATTAAGGAGCTGTGAATCTCCATTTTTATAATTCAGGGGAAACTTTTGTTCACTTGACATAGAATTCTTCTGCTTATATAGTTCAAACAAGAATTTAGTCGATTGCCCATCTATTTTACTACTTGGTACTCCATGATCTACTAGCCAACACCATAAGTCTCTGCAAGCCAGATTATTTTGATTGCTGCTTTGAGCCTATTTTCCATTATGGTAGCCATGCCCACTTTGTGGTTATTAATTGCAGCCATGTGGCTTCTGCTGACTTGGGATCCAATTATCCCCATTGTGTTTAAGGATTCTAGCTCAATGACAGCAGTTCCTACAGTAATATCTGACCTACAGAAAAGGGTGACTACAGAGCTCTTCAGGGGTGAAGGAACTAATCTCACAAATTTATTCCTCACAGTCCTGGTAAATGGTGTGTCCTCTGGACATTCTAGGGGTGTGTGAGCAGGTCTTCCATGATAAATCCACTCTAACATTCAAATTTCTCTAAGCCTTTGAATCCCCTCCTCTCCATTATACCAGGGCAATTCTGGCATTTCAACTTCAGGTATACTGGCCACCTTTTGATCCATGTTTCAGCCAACCACCCAAACAAACTGTTAATGTTGTTTCTAACCCCTTGAGCTACAACATTGAATGCAGAATCTCTGCTTAGTAAATTCAGCCTATCCAACTTTATATTCCTTCCACCATTATCCCACACCCTTAATATCCATTCCCACACATATTCCCCTGGTTTCTGTCTGTATAAGTTGGAAAACTCATACAGTTCTTTTGGAGTATAGAGTACTTCCTCATGGGTCACACTTTGTACCTCACCCTTCGGGGCCTGTTGGGACTTTAGTCTAGTTATAGGTCTTGAAGCAAAGACTGATGGTGGGGGTGGGTCACGAAAAGAATTAGAAGTATCCCTCAAGCTATTTACCTCAGGACATTCTGTTGCAGTTTCATCTGGTAAAACAGGATTAATCTCTCCAGACAGAGGAGTGAGGGCTGCTTCCTCAGGGGAGATGATTACAGGCTTATCTCTTTAGGTGGAATTTGAACGGCTGGCTTCTTGGGGCTGACTGGAGGTTGGGAAGCTATTTCCTCAGGGCAAACTGGAAGTGGGGGAGGGGCCTCTTTCCTCATGGCAGACCATTACAGGTATATCTAGCAATGACTCAGCAGAATCCAGGGTTCCAATGTCCTCACTACCATTATTATCAATCCATATGTCCCCATCTCAAGTTTCAGGATCCCATTCTTTTCCAATCAATGCCTTTACTTTACCAGCAGACACCCTGCAAGATTGAGATTTTAGTTTAAGTTATAAATCTACTCGCATACTCTGAGTCTGCTTTTCAGAAATTTCAAGTCTTTAGCCACGTGAAATAAGATGATTTTCTTTCAGGGCACACATAGAAATCTTTACATTTGTCATATGGCACCCAAGTTTCAAATTTGAAGCCTTTAGCTCCTCCCTTTCTCTTATAACTTTATCCAGCATATCTAAGAGCAACCAGCCAACATCATTATACTTAACTCTACAAAACTCTGTGAGGGTGTTGAAAACACTGTCACCCAGAGCCTGTCTTCATACAAGAGTATGATTAGGAGAATCAAATGGTGCTGTTTTGCATATCTCCATTGCCAATTCATGCCATGGATTGTCAGTGCCATCTTGATTATTGGAATTGGAGTCATTAGTGCCTTTGAATCTAATCAGAGTAGAAAACAAATTGTAAAAACCCATTTTAAGAATCTGTTTCTCAAGAACCACTCCTGGTACCAAGTTGTATTAGTTAGGGTTCTCTAAGAAACAGAATCAATAAGAGATATCTATAAATATAAGATTTATAAAAGTGTCTCACGCAACTGTGGGTATGCACGAGTCCAGATTCCATAGGGCAGGCAGCAAACTGCCAACTCCAATGAAGGTATTCAATGAACTCCTCAGGCAGCAAACTAGCAACTTTGATGAATGTGTTTGATGAACTCCTCAGGAAATGAACTGGCAACTTTGACGAACTCCTCAGGAAATGCTTCACTGGGCAGCTGAAGAAGAAGTGAAGGTCCTCTATCTGTCCTGCTTAAAAGTCTTCAACTGATTGGATTAAATCCAGCTGACTACATTCTCTCATTGTGGAAGACACAGCCTTCATTGATGTCATCAGTCACAGTTGCAGTCAATTGAATGATGATGTAACAAAATAGCCTTCTGGTTTGTCAAGCAACCACAAATGTCCTCACAACAACAGTTAGGCCAGTGCTTGCTTGACCAGACACTTGGGTACCATCACTTGGCCAAGTTGACACATGAACGTAACCATCACAGATACCACCTGTACATACTTTCTTCCCTGAGGAGGTCTGATGACCTTCAACTTCTGACCTGGTCACACAGGCTGCTACATGCTGTGGGGTCTCATTCCCCATTAGGGAGGGGAAGCCTGGACTCTGGTGCTCATAATAGTCGTGAAGTATTCTGTAAACTTTGATTAGGCAAAAATGTTGCATTGTCTTTCATATGCTTTTTTTTTTTTAATTTTTATTTAGATTGTTCACATACCATACAATTATCCAAAGATCCAAAGTGTACAATCAGTTGCCCCTGGTACCCTCATACAGCTGTGCGTCCATCACCACACTTAATTTTTGTTCAATGTTTAGAACCTTTTCATTACTCCATATAAGAAACAAAGCAAAAGACGAAAGAAAGAAAGAAAGAAAGAAAGAAAGAAAGAAAGAAAGAAAGAAAGAAAGAAAGAAAAAGAAAGAAAAGGAAGCTTGAATCCTCCCATATCCCTAACCAACCCCCCTCCATTGTTGACTCGTAGTGTTGGTATGGTACATTTGTTACTGTTTATGAAAGAATGTTGAAATACTACTAACTGTAGTATATAGTTTGCAGTAGGTATATATTTTTTCCCTGTATTCCCCTCTATTATTAAATTCTAGTTGTATTGTCATACATTTGTTCTTGTTCGTGGAAGAGATTTCTAATGTTTGTATAGTTAATCATGGACGTTGCCCACCATAGGACTCAGTTTTATACATTCCTGTCTTTTGACCTCCAACTTTCCTTCTGGTGACATCTATGACTCTGAGCTTCCCCTTTCCACCTCATTCACGCACCATTCAGCACTGAGTTATCCTCACATCTTGCTACCAACACCTCTGTTCATTTCCAAACATTTAAGTTCATCCTAGTTGAACACTGTGCTCATACTAAGCAACTGCTCCCCATTCTTTAGCTTCATCCTATATCTTGGTACCTTATATTTCATGTCTGTGAGTTTACACATTATAGTTTGTATCAGTGAGACCCTGCAATATTTGTTCTTATGTGTCTGGCTTATTTCACTCAGCATATTGCCCTCAAGATTTCATCATCAACCCATTTTTTTAAGACGGTTTTGTTCACATGCCATACATTCCATCCTAAGTAAACAATTGATGGGTCCCTGTATAGTCACATATTTATGTGTTCACCACCTTCACCACTATCTATATAAGGGCATCTACATTTCTTCCACAAGGCAGGAGGGAGAATCAAAGACAGTAGAGAGGCAAAAGAAAAAGAAAAAAGCAAGAGGAAAAAAATGGCAGCTAGGAAGCAGCAAAAGGAAAGACAACCTTAAATCAAAGTAGAATAGAGAGTCATACAACACCACCAATGTCAAGTGTGTCTCACACACCACCCCTATCCCCCCCCTCTTATCTGCATTTACCTTGGTATATCGCCTTTGTTACATTAAAGGAAGCTTAATACAATGATTCTGTTAGTTACAGTCTCTAGTTTATGTTGATTGCATCCCTCCCCCAATGCCTCCCCATTTTCAACACCTTTCAAGGTTGACATTTGCTTGTTCTCCCTCATGAAAGAATGTATTTGTACATTTTATCACAATTGTTCAACACTCTAGAGTTCACCAAGTTACATAGTCCCAGTCTTTATCTCTCCTCCTTTCTTCTGGTGTCTCACATGCTCCCAACCTTCCTCTCTCAACTATATTCATAGTTATCTTTGTTCAGTGTACTGACATTGCTGTGCTACCATCTCCCAAAATTGTGTTCCAAACCTCTCACTCTTGTCTTCTCCTATCACTCTGCAGTGCTCCCTTTAGTATTTCCTGTAGGGCAGGTATCTTGTTCACAAAGTTTCTCATTGCCTGTTTGTCAGGAAATATTTTGAGCTCTTCCTCATATTTGAAGGACAGCTTTGCTGGATATAGGATTCTTGGTTGGCGGTTTTTCTCTTTCAGTATCTTAAAATATATCACACCACTTCCTTCTTGCCTCCATGGTTTCTGTTGAGAGATCCACTCATAGTCTTATTAAGCTTCCTTTGTATGTGTTGGATCTCTTTTCTCTTGCTGCTTTCAGGTTTCTCTCTTTGTCTTTGACATTTGATAATCTGATTATTAAGTATCTTGGCATAGGCCTATTCAGATCTATTCTGTTTGGAGCATGCTGCATTTCTTGGATCTGTAATTTTGTCTTTTATAAGAGATGAGAAATTTTCATTGATTATTTCCTCTATTATTGCTTCTGACCCTTTTCCCTTCTCTTCTCTTTCTGGAACACCAGTGATATGTACATTCTTGTATTTATTTTCATCCTTAAGTTTCCAGAGATGTTGCTCAAATTTTTTTCATTCTTTTCTCCATCTGCTCCTTTGCATGTAGGTTTTCAGGTGTTTTGTTCTCCAGTTCCTGAGTGTTTTCTTCTGCCTCTTGAGATCTGCTGTTGTATGTTTCCATTGTGTCTTTCATCTCTGGTGTTGTGCGTTTCATTTCCATAGATCCTGCTAGTTGTTTTTTTGAACTTTCAATTTATGCCTTATGTATGCTCAGTGTTTTCATAAACATAGCCTTTATCTCTTTTGCCATATCTTCTCTAAACTTCTTGAATTGATTTAGCATTAGTTGTTTAAATTCCTGTATCTCAGTTGAAGTGTAAGTTTGTTCCTTTGACTGGGCCATAACTTTGTTTTTCTTAGTGTAGGTTGTAGTTTTCTGTATCTAGACATCTGACCTCCTAGGCCACCCCAATCAGGTTTTCCCAGACGAGAACAGGCTCAGGTCACAGAAGGAGAAGATATTCAGTATCTGGTTTCCCTGATGGTTTCTCTTAGAAGATTGACACACCCTGTGCTTTTCTGCCTGGCAAGTGCACCTGTCAGCCTGTCATGGCCTGGGGTAAGGGGGTGTGGCCCGCAACTCTCCTCCCCCAGGCTCTGGGGTCTGGTTCCAAATGTAAGGCAGGTAGTAGAAGAGCTGGGTCTCTTCCCTTTCCTCTTGGGAAGCTATGCCCCCTCCAGAGAGGTCATTTGCATATAAGTAGATTATTTGTTTCTCTGACCCTGCTGGTCAGAGTGCTGCAATTTTAAAATGGCTTTCTCTACAGCAAAGCGCTGTGGGCTGAAAATGGCTGAGGCTTTCTCCACTGAGCCACCCTGGTTGATAGAGAGAGAAAGGGACAGAAAGCTCACAGATTCACCCTTCAGCCAGAGATAGCACCCAATCATCTGGGCTCCCCATCCTGAGACAGATATTTCCCTTGACTCTCCCAAGGTCAGTCGTCACCAAAAGCCTCTGTCTGCTTTTTGGGGATTCGCTGTCTGTATTGAGCAGTTAACATTAAAACCCCGGTTGTATCTGGTCTGAGGTACACTCGCTTACTCAGGGAGTGCTGCTCTCTAGCACCACGAGGCTTCCATGATGGAGGGGCTCTCTGCTCTTGACTCTTGGCACGGGTCTGCAGTTTTTACTTACAGATTTTATGCTGCAATCTCAGGCATTCCTCCCAATTCAGGTTGGTGGATGATGAGTGGACAGTCAAGTTTGTCTCCCTGCAGTTATTCCAGGTTATTTACTAGTTTTTTGGTTGTTTATGACTTGTTCCAGGGGGACTAAAAGTCTTCCACTTCCCTCTATGCTGCCATCTTAGCTCCTCTCTCATATGCTTTTAAACAGATTAGATATTGTTGTTTAAATTTTATATCCACCATAATAATATTTTTAATCAGTGCCATATGCCCAAATTTCATTTGTATAAAAGATATCCTACTCTTAATGACAGATAATCTTGTCTTTAAAGACACACAGAGAAGATACCTGCCTTATGAATTATTTTCTACCTGAAATAATTTCGATTTATTACTCATTTCTTATCCATATAATTTAATAAATGGCAAAGGCCAGTCTCATTATAAGGCAAATAATTATTTGTATTTATCTTGTTCATATGTATGGCTTCTTCCATCATACCCCCAATCTCACACTTCTGTTCATACCTAGATTTTTATCCTAGTTCTGTTGCTAACTAGCTGAATGGCAATGTCCATGTTGATTATCTTCTTTGATCCTCAGTTTTCTCACCTCTAAAATGGAGCAGTAGATTTTATTATTCTAATATTGATATTCAATTGGCCATTATTTATCTAAAGCAGTATTAGTAGTAATTTTGAAAATATCATTATCATCATGATATCGTTTTTTTAAAATGTAGTTTCTACTAAGAGTCTGTACTAGTCTATTGTTTGGGGGAGGGTTGCTTTTGTTTTGCTTTCCCATCTAATATTCTGTAAACATTTTTACTTGTGTTTTATTTTAAAGTGCTTTTATTGTACTATATAGAAGAAATCAGCAAAGGGATTAAGAGTTAATTACAGTTATTTAATGAAATTACTGTATTTAAAAGTGATCAATTCCATTTAGCAAGGTGCTTGTGACCTCATAGGGTATTCAGCATTTGTATGTCAGCTCTAGCTAGTAACCAGTCAGTTAGCACAAATAATACGGTATCAAGAATGGAGAAAGAAAGCTATTTTACCTAAATTGTCTAATAGACATATTTTGGAGACTTTAACAACTGGCAAATATTCTTTTCAATTTTCAATTCCAAATTTTTTTCTGGTATGTTCCATGGACAGGGCTAAGTGCCCAGGGGGTTCTGAATTATATAAAGAGGAATGTTCATAAGTTTGACACTTCCTGGATCTTTAAACATCCAAAATCATTTATTTTTAGTTGGTATCAATTAAGGTTTGCTGATGGCAAGCAACAGAAACTAACTCTTACTAACTAAAATAGTAAATGAAATTTATCAGAAAGATAACATAGTTCAGAGAAATAAAAGAGAAGCTTTAAGTGCCAGGCTTAAAAAAATAAGAACCAAAACAGGTCAGAGCACTTAAGTGCAGGAACAAACAGGCAGTCCCTTAAGAGTTAAAGATTTATTAGGGATGAATCAGCTCCAAATGGTTGAATGTGTAAGCAAACAGTTGCTCACTCAGCCTTTATTCTAATCTCTTCTCTTTTTTTCCACTGTCAGAAGTTAGGAAACAAAAATACTTCATTTCCCAATCTTGCAGCTGAAAGTGTCTATGTGACACAGTTCAAGCCCTTGGAAGGGGTTTTCAAGCCTTTGTTTTCTACCTTCATCCTTACTGGAGGCACAACAGCCATCCTATGACCATGAGAATTGCAATTGTACACTAAAAGTGGTGCAGGAAAACAGAAAGAGCTTGGCTCCTGATAGTGTCAATGAGTTGGCATATCTGCCCTGGAATGCTATCTCCAAACTTCTTAGTGGGTTACCTAAAATCCCTTACTCAATTAAGCTGTTGAGTTGTGTTTTTTGTTACCTGCATTGAAATAATATTGACTGAGAGTCATTTGAGAGTTATTTTCTGATGGCTTAACTTAGGTTGCAAGCAAACTCTTTGGCCAGAGGATTGTTGAGCATATTTGTTTAATAGTCTGTGGAGGAAACTGGTAGATGATCTTCCAGCCTGTTTCCTCTTCTTCCTAGGCATGACTGGACCACATTTCCAATCTCTTTTATTATTAGATATAGTCATGGGACTATATGACTTCTAGTGCTTGGAATGTGAGCATATGTGATATAGACCACTTCCCGGTGTGGCCTATAAAAACCTCTGCTACATGCTCATGCTCTTTTCTGCTTCCAACTGAGTGGATTGAAGAAGATTCCAAGATGATATTTGCAGTTATGAGCCCAGATTATGGAGCTACAAAATGGAAGGATCCTAGTTCTCCGAGTCCTTTGAACCATTTTGAGGAGAATAGCCAAACCAGAAATAGTCATTTTCTGTGTAAACAAGAAATAATTTTTTTTATTTAATTCAGTTTTATTGAAATACATTCACACACTATACAATCATCCATGCTATACAATCCACTGTCCACAGTATGATAACATAGTTATGCATTCATCACCACAATCTATCTCTGAACATTTTCCTTACATCAGAAAGAACCAGAACAAGAATAAAAAATAAAAGTGAAAAAAGGACACCCAAATCATCCCCATCCCATCCCATTTGTCCTTTAGTTTTTATCCCCATTTTTCTACTCATCCATACAGTATATAAAGGGGCTGTGATCCACAAGGTCTTCACAATCACACTGTCACCCCTTGTAAGCTACATTATTACATAATTGTCTTCAGGAGTCCAGACTGCTGGGTTGGAGTTTGGTAGGTTCAGGTATTTACTTCTAGCTATTCCAATACATTAAAACCTAAGAGTTGTTATCTGTATAGTGCATAAGAATGTCCATCAGAGTGACCTCTCGACTCCATTTGAAATCTCTCAGCCACTGAAACTATTTCGTCTCATTTTGCATCCCCCTTTTGGTCAAGAAGATACTCTCAGTCCCACGATGCCAGGTCCACATTCATCCCTGGGAGTCATATTCTGCATTGCCAGGGAGATTTACAACCTGGGAGTCGGGTCCCACGTAGTGGGGAGGGCAGCGAGTTCACCTGTCGAAATGGCTCAGTTAGAGAGAGAGAGGGCCACATCTGAGCAACAAAGAGGTACTCAGGGGGAGACTCTTAGGCAAATTATATGCAAGTTTAGACTCTCCTTTGCAGTAATGAGCTTCATAAGGGCATGTCCCATGATCGAGGGCTCAGCACATCAAACCGCCAGTCCCAATGTTTGTGACAACATCAACACCAGTCCAGGTGAGGATGTCCAACACATCCACACCTTCCCCCAGATCCTTGGGGCTGGGGAGGGGGAGGCTGTAAATATATTTTTTATTATCTGCCCAAATTACTCTGGGATGTGTCACTATTTCACTCCAGCCTATACTAACCTACCGTATCTCACTTCCTATTCAAAGTTCCATGCAATTGTGGTGTTTGAACAAATCGACTGTAGAGTTGTACTGTTTAGAAAATTTAGATCCTGTGCCAAACAGATATCTCTTCCCTTGGTCTCACATGGAAATTGAAGTTTTAAAACACAGTCAGTTTCAACCTTTACCCTTTGGCCTGGCTTGCCCTGGTCTTAACCAGACCTGCTTCATTCATATCACTAATTGAAGTCTGGGCTCTTTTACAGCTTTTTTTTTTTAACAGTGGTTGTATGCACTAATACTGACATTCATCTCTGCTGAGCTCTAGCTCTGAGTTTCAGGTGTCTCAGAGATATGCATTGTTCCAGAGACCAATCAGGTTATACACTAGGGGATCAGCATCTCAAAGTTTAGAGATAGGCATTATAATTCAGGGATAGAGTTAACTGCTGTAAGAGCTTACAATCTAGGGACTATTACAGTTATTATGTCCACGTTCGGCTATGTTCTAAGATTCAGTTCTGAGTTTACACATTGTAGTTAGTCCATTTTGGTGAGGCATTAAATTGTTTGCCTTTATTTCTGGTGTACTTCACTCAAATACTGTGTACAGGATCCATTCACCTCATTGTGTGTCTCAAAGCTTCACTCCTTCTTGTAGTTGCTCGATGTTCCACTGTATGCGTACACCACAGTACACCATTCCATTCTTCAGTCAATGTACCCTTAGATCATCTGCACCCTTTACAAATCATGATTACTGCTACATGATCATGCTCTTTTCTGCTTCCAACTGAATGGATTGAAGAAGATTCCAAGATGATATTTGCAATTATGAGCCCAGTTTATGGAGCCACAAGATGGAAGGATCGTAGTTCTCTGAGTCCTTTGAACCATTTTGAGGAGAACAGCCAAACCAGAAATAGTCATTTTCTGTGTAAACAAGAAATAAATTTTTTGAAGCAGCTGAAATGTTGGGCATCATATTCCATAGCAGATAGTGTTACCTTAACTTGTACACCCCTAAGACTATATGCACTGTAGGAAGGAAGAGCTCCCCTGGGAAGATGAACGTGCCATTGCCAGAGGATGAAATGAATTTTGGGCAGGCAACTGCAGCAGCCATCCACTATGGCAGCTGCTGTAATGTTCCACAGGACACCTTATTCATGTGTCCATTAATGGACAAATTATTTGAGGCTGTGGCCAGCTGAATAATGCCCCTCCACTTAATTCCATGTCTTAATCCCTGAAATCTATGAATATGTTACCTTACATGGCAAAGGGGAATTAAAGTTCCAGATGGAATTAAGGTTGCTAATCAGCTGACCTTAAAATAGGGAGATTAACTTGGATTATCTGGGTGGGCCCAATGTAATTACAAGGGTACTGAAAAGTGGAAGTGGGAGACAGAAGAGGACATCAGAGTGATGAAATGTGATAAAGACTCAGCTTGCCTTTGTTATCTTTAAAGATGTAGGCAAGGGGGCTACAAGCCAAGGAATGCTGGCAGCCCCTAGAAACTGGAAAAGGCAAGGAAATAGATCACCCTCAGCCTACAAAAAGGAGCTCAGGTCTACTTAGCCTTGAAGTTAGTCAATGCCTTGGTTATAAACATGAGACTTTTGTCAGACTTCTAATCTACAGAACTGTGAGATAATAAATTTGTATTTTTTAAGTTACTATGTGGTAGATTGAATTATGTATTTCAATTTAGACATGTTTTTTATTTTAATCCATATTCCTGTAAATATGAGTCCCTTGTAAATAGAATCTCTTGAAGATGGCAATTTTGTTAAAGTGTGGTCCAATTGATTGAGGCTGGGTCCTAATTTTGATTACTGGAGGCATTATAAGGAGACAGAAACTGGAAGCCAGAGTTAGAGAAAGCTAGGGGAGGAGCCTGAAGTCAGAAGTCAGTGGAATCTGGAAGGGAAAGGAGAGGACATTGCCAGAAGGCAGGGATTTAAGCCAAGGAACCAAAAAGATGGCCAGCAACTAGCACCAGAATGTTACAGACTTCAGGGAGAAAGCAGAATCTTGTTGACACAAATTTTGGACTTGTGTTAGCCTCAATACCATAAGCCAATAAATTCCTGTTGTTTAAGTCAACCCATTGTGTGGTATTTGTCACAGCAGCCTGAAAAACTAAGACACTATGTTTGTGATAATTTGTTACAGTAGCTATGGGAAACCAATCTAGGGGCCTACTATGGGCTCGGCATTTTATTTTAATTACTGGAAATGCAACAATGAGTAAAGATATGTTCCTTTTCATCAAGGGGAGAGTCAAGTAAATAAACAATTTCAAAATATACCCAACAGAAGAGGGGAAGTTTGGGGAAAAATGTGTGGAGTAAGGAAAGTGGGGGCAGTGAAAGATTTTCCAATAGGAAGAGTGGCTATGTAAAAGCCCAGAAGTGACAGAGAGTGCTGAAAGTTTTGGAAACTGCAAGTAGTTCTGATTGACAGGAAGGCAGAATTTGAGGCTAGATGATGCTTGGGAGATGAGCAGGGATAAGATCATGAAGGGCCTAGGAAATCCAGCTGGGAGCTTAGACTTTCTCCAGACATAATTAAAAGGTTAGAAAGTGAGGAAACATGACCAGATTCCATTGCAGAAGGAGACTTATGGTTTCACTGTGAATTATGTATTAAAGGGGGATAGAGCTGGAGGCAGGAAGACCAAACAGGAGGTTGCCACGGGACTGAGGCAAGTGGTGATTGAGTCTGATTAACATTGTGGCAGTGAGGATGGGGGGTAGATTTCAGAAATATACAGACAATGGGATCTTCAGCACTTCATCAGATGACTCAGCTTTCTGGCTTGGGCACCAGTGTCAATAGTGGTGCCATTTACTGAGCTTGGGACACAGGAAGTGTTTCAGTTTGTTCAAGCTGCTGAAATGCAATATACCGGAAATGGGTTGACTTTAACAAGGGGATTTATTAGTTCACAAATTTACAGTTCTAAGGCCACGAAAGTGTCCAAATTAAGGCATCAACAGGAAGATATCTTCTTTGAAGAAAGGCAGCTGGCTTCTGGGGTGCCTGTGTCATATGTTAAGGCACATGGCTGATGTCTGTTGGTCCTTCACTCCCGAGTTTACTTGCTTTCAGCTTCTGATTCCAGTGGCTTTGTCTCTGAGCATCAGTGGTTTCTCTCTTAGCATCTCTGGGGCATTTTTCTCTCTAAGCTCTCTCCAAATGTCTTTGCCTTTTATCTTCTCATAAAGGACTCCAGTAAAGGATTAAGATCCACCTTGAGTGGGCTGGGTCACATCTCAATTGAAATAACCTAATCAGAAGATCCCAACCACAATAGGTCTGTATCCATGGGGATGGATTAAAAGAACATGGCATTTTCTGGGGCACAGAACAGCTCCAAACCAGCACACTGCACCCTCTGGAACCCAAAAAGACTTGTTCGTTGCATATGCAAAATACATTCATTCCATCACAATATCACAAAAGCCTTTAATCATTTCAGTAACAATATTAAGTACAAAGTTTTATCAAAATCAGTTACAGGCATGGTCTCTCCTAAGGCAAAATTGTCCTACAGTTGTAGAACTATGAAACTTAGGACAACTTATCTGCTTCCAATATACAAAGGAGGGCAATCATAGAATAAATGTCACCATTTCCATAGGGAGAAATTGTAAGGAAACAGGGATCAAATGTCCCAAACAGTTCTGAAAACCTGCAGGGAAAACTCCATTAGATTTCAAAGTCAGAAAGTCATTTATAGAATGATTTTTTTTTCATTTTTATTGAAATATGTTCACATACCATGCAGTCATACAAAACAAAGCATACATTCAATTATTTGCAGTACAATTATATAGTTGTGCATTCATCACCAAAATTAGTTTTTGACATTTTCATTACCACACACACAAAAATAATAAGAATAAAAAAGTGAAAAAGAATACTGGGTGCCTTTTTTTTTTTTTTTTTGCCCCCATCTTTCTACTCATCCATCCATACACTGGACAAAGGGGAGTGTGGTCCATATGGCTTTCCCAATCACATTGTCACCCCTCATAAGCTACATTTTTATACAATTGTCCATAAGATTCATGGGTTCTGGGTTGTAATTTGATAGTTTCCGGTAGTTACTGCTATCTATTCCAATTCATTAGAACCTGAAAAGGGTTATCTATATTGTGCATAAGAGTGCCCACCAGAGTGACCTCTCAGCTCCTTTTGGAATCTCTCTGCTACTGAAGCTTATTTCATTTCCTTTCACATCCCCCTTTTGGCTAAGAAGATATTCTCCATCCCACAATGCTGGGTCTAGATTCCTCCCTGGAAGTCATATTCCATGTTGCCAGGGAGATTCACTCCCCTGGATGTCAGATCCCATGTAAGGGGGAAGGCAGTGATTGCACCTGCCAAGTTGGCTTAGCTAGAGAGAGAGGGCCACATCTGAGCAACAAAGAGGCATCTGGGAGAAGGCTCTTAGGCACAATTGTAGGCAGGCCTAGCCTCTCCTTTGTAGCCACAGCCTTACCAAGGGCAAGTCCCATGGTAGAGGGCTCAGTCCATTAAACTATCAGTTCCCTATGTCTTTGAGCACATCAGCAACCATCAAGTGAGGCAGCCCAATATCCCTGCATTCTCCACCAGCTCCTTAAAATATTTTAACACACTAATCACAGAACTAACTATAAAGGATAAACCGGAGTACATTCAAGTTAAGAAGTTATAGTTACAAAAATTCTGTTAAGAAACTGAAAAGCAATATCAGTTTGGAAAACATCTGCAACACATATAATTCATTAAAAAACTTATATACAGAAATATAAAAATAAGTCTTTCATAATAATAGGAAGACACAAAGCCTAATAGAAAAATGGGCACTTCATAAAGCAGGATATCCAAATTGCTCACAAATATATAAAAAACAACCTTATTATTTTAAGGGAATTTCCATTTCTGTGAACTTGTTCCTACAATACCCATCAGAAATTAACAAACTGTAGTCATTCCTGGGCATTCCCAGAATGTTAAATTTACCCACAGTAGCTTATCTGTTCTTATTGGGTTATCATTCCCCTTCATTAATTGCTCTCTATCGCTAGTTCCCCTACATTCTACATTATAAACCATTTATTTTAGGAGTGTGTTGTTTAACCTCCAGGTGTTTATGAATTTTCTAAGTCTCTGATGGTTATTGACTTCTAATTGTATTCCATTGTGGTCAGAGAATGTGCCTTGAATAATTTCAATTTTTAAAAATTTATTGAGGTTTATTTTATGTCCCAGCATATGGTCTATTCTGGAGAAAGTCCCATGATCACTAGAGAAGAATGTGTATCCTGGTGATTTGGGATGTAATGTTCTGTATATGTATGTTAAATCAAATTCATTTATCAGATTGTTTAGGTTTTCAATTTCCTTATTGGTCTTCTGTCTGGTTGATCTATATATAGGAGAGAGTGATGTGTTGAAGTCTCCCACAATTATTGTGGAAACATCCATTGCTTCCTTTAGTTTTGCCAGTGTTTCTCTCATGTATTTTGTGGCACCATGTTTGGGTGCGTAAACATTTATGATTGTTATTTCTTCTTGTTGAATTGCCCCTTTTATTAGTATGTAGTGGCCTTCTTTGTCGCTCATAACATCCTTGCATTTAAAGTCTATTTTATCTGAGATTAATATTGCTACTCTTGCTTTCTTTTGGCTGTAGCTTGCATGAAATATTTTTTCCCATCCTTTCACTTTCAATTTCTTTGTGCCCCTGTGTCTAAGATGAGTCTCTTGTATGCAACATATTGATGATTCATATATTTTGATCCATTCTGTGAATCTATATCTTTTAATTGGGGAGTTTAATCCATTTACACTCAATGCTATTACTTTGAAGGATTTCTTGAATCAGCCATCCTATCCTTTGGTTTATGTTTGTCAGATATAATTTTTCCCTCTCTCTCTTATGGTCCTTTAATGAACCAATATTGAATCTCTTTAGTACTGAACCTTTCTCCATTTCTCTCTCTCCTTTCTTTGTTTCTCTGTCGGTAGGGCTCCCTTTAGTATCTGAAGTAGGGCAGGACTTTCATTAGCAAAATCTCTCAGCATTTGTTTGTCTGTGAAAAATTTAAGCTCTCCTTCAAATTTGAAGGAGAGATTTGCTAGATAAAGTATTCTTGGTTGGAAATTTTTCTCTCTCGGAATTTTAAATATGTCATACCACTGCCTTCTTGCCTCCATAGTGGCCACTGAGTAATCACTACTTAGTCTTATGTTGTTTCCTTTGTATGTGGTGAATTGCTTTTCTCTTTCTGCTTTCAGAACTTGCTCCTTCTCTTCAGTATTTGACAGTCTGATCAGAAGATGTCTCAGAGTGGGTTAATTTGGATTTATTCTAGTTGGAGTTCACTGGGCATTTATGCTTTGTGTATTTATATTGTGTAGAAGGTTTGGGAAGTTTCCCCCAAACATTTCTTTGAATACTCTTTCTAGACCTTTACCCTTCTCTTCCCCTTCTGGGGCACCAGTGAGTCTTATATTTGGATGTTTTATTTTATCTATCATATCCCTGAGGTCCATTTCAATTTTTTTGATTTTTTTCCCCATTCTTTCTTTTGTTCTTTCATTTTTCCATTCTGTGGTCCTCTAGTTTTGTACTATGAGTATCCAGAATCTTTTTAATTTGGTCAACAGTTTCTTTTATTTCCAAAAGATCATCTATTTTTTCATTTACTCTTGCAATTTCTTCTTTATGCTCTTCTAGGGTCTTCTTCATGTCCTTTATATCCCATGCCATGCTCTTCTTCATGTGCTTTATATTCTGTGCCACACTCTCATTGTTTGCCTTGAGTTCTTTCATTAATTGCTCCAAGTAGTGTCTCCTCTGATCTTTTGATTTGGGTGTTTGGGTTTGGGTTATCCATATCGTCTGTTTTTTCATATGCTTTAAAATTTTCTGTTGTTTTTGGCCTCTTGGCATTTGCTTTACTTGATAGGGTTCTTTTAGGATACGTAGTATTATTCAAAGACTAATATCTAATTTGTCAGATCTACAGCTTGGTGGAGTACACTTTCTCTAACTAACCAGCAGATGGCATCTGCGAGTCACCTATTCCCCTCAAGTCAGTCTCCCCAAGTTTGTCTTTGTGATGTGTGGGGGTTTGATTCTTGTGGGGTCCAATTGGTGCACCAAGTTTGGGTGTGTTGTTGGTGCTGTCTGCCCTGAATGTGGGGCATGTGTCTGAGTAGTTAGGAAGGGAGGGCAGCTTTAATAATCAAACTTCCCAGGTGTTCCTGGAGATTTAAGGCTGTTGTAAGAATCTGAACCTTCATTTCAGTCTTACCACAGATTGTCTCTGCTGCTTACCCACAAGTCCTTGGTATTGGTGTATGGTCCCTAGGATTTCCAAGTGGGTCCCTCTTCCAAACTGTGCCCTTGTATGGCCTCTGCTGAGGGAAGGTTGTGCTATGTCACAATTGTGTGCCATCCCTCAAGGGAAGTTCTGGGCTGCCAGGCCATGTAGGTGTGTTCCCAGCCTGCTGTAAGGATGGCTGTATGGGGCATGTTAATTTCCCCCTTTTCTCACAGCTCCACCTTCCCAGCTCCAGGACACTTACCTGTGGTGTGCAAAAGGCTATTGTCCATGCCCAATATTGTGGCATGTGTGTGTGTTGCTGGAAACACTTCCCGTCACACTGGGTTTTTTGACGTGGCTCTGGGCTGTGGCACTGGTGCTAGGCAGGAGTGTTCTCAGCCTGCCTGGAAGATGGCTGCAAGGGATATGGTTATCTTCCCCTTTTGGCTCACCACTGCCTTCCTTGCTCTGAGACAATTAGTAGCAGGTGCATGAAAGGCTATTTTCCATGCCAGATATTGAGGGGTTTGCACAGCCCATTCCTGCCACACTTCACTGTGTGGTTCTCACTGTCGTACCTGCAGCTGGTTTTGTTTTTTTTAAAAAAGAACTAGTCTGCCTCCAAATGCCAACCCACGGTTTCCCCATACTGCAGCATGGCTGCCAGATATTCAGCAGGCTTATTCACTCATTTCAGAACACAGACTCCCAGTTTCACCAAGTGCACAGTCCCTGTGGATTTGGCAGAACTTGTACAGCTGGTGCATCACTGCATCACTGGAACTGGTGTTCTGGGTCACTTTCTGGCTTTTATCTAGTATTTTTCATGGAGGTGTTTTTTTGCCCAGTCTCTCCCAGCTGCCATCTTAGCTTCTCCCCTATAGAATGATTTTTTATCCTCAGGGCTTGAGACAGTGGCAGTCCCACTCTCTTCAAGGGCTTATGCAGTGACTCTACTCTCTCTAGTCACTGGGGTGAGGGGTTTCAACATCTCCAAGCATTGGAGAGAACACCTTGTTCTTGGCCCCACCCTCCTCAAGCATCTGGGTGGCAGCCAGACTCTCTGCCATCTTCATGTCATACTCTCAACTCCTTTAGAACCATGAGATGGTGGCCAGACTCTCCCTAATTTCCAGTAAATGCACTTCACCCTCTCTGAGGCTTGGAGTGGCAGCCCTCTTCCTGAACTTCCAGGTGGAAGGCCTGCCTTCTGCAAACTCTAGGACAAACTCACCCTCTCCATGTGCATGAGTGGGTCCTTTCTCCTGGCCCCAGGTTTCTTTGCTCCAGGCCTTGGCTTCCACACATGGTTCTGCCTTTGAAGTTGTTTTCCCTTCAATCTGTCCTTTTCTGCTCCTTTTAATCCAGACTGGCAGTATTTTCATTTAAACAAACCCCACAACAAACTTGTTGGTTTAGCATGCAGCACACAGGAGTCCCAACTGTCAGACAATAGGACTTCCCATAAATCCTATCTGGATATCTCCATCTCCAATCCTGAGTCACACTGACATGCTGACAGGTTAAATCCTCACATGGGGCTTTATTCTCTGGGTACTTGCTTTCCAGAAACTCAGAATTTTCCAAACTATCAATTTCTGTTTTCTTTGTCCCCAAGAGTTCAGTTCTCAGCTTATCTCTTTTCTCTTGCATCTTACTATAAGCTGCAAGGGGAAGCCAGGCCGTACTTTCCACATTTAGTTTGGAAATTTCCGCAGCTAGATATCCAAGCTCATCACTTTGAAATTCTCCTTTCCAGCCAACACCAGTACTCAATTTTGCCAAATTTTTTGCCACTTCAAAACAAGGATTGCCTTTCTTCCCATTGGCAATGATATATTTATCATTTGTGCCTAAGGCCTTATCAGAAGTACCTTTAGCATCTATATATCTACCAACAGCCTCTTCAAAGCCTTCTAGACATTTTCTATCAAGCTCCTCACAGTTCTTCCAGAGTCTTCCCGTTATCCATTTATAAAACCATTCTAGAATTTTCTGTATTTGCAAATTGCAGCACCCCACTTCTCTGGTACCAAAATCTGTTTTTGGTTTGCTAAAGCTGCCGGGATGCAAAACAACAGAAATGGGTTGGCATTTTTAATGGGGTTTTATTAGGTTACAAATTTACAGTTCTAAGGCCATGAAAATGTCCAAATTGAGGTATCAAGAGGAAGATACTTGCTTGGAGGAAAGGCTACTGGCAACCAGGGTTCCTCCATCACAGGGGAAGGCACCTGGTGATGTCAGCTGGTCTTTCTCTCCTGGATTCTGGTTTCAATGGCTTTCTCGCTCATCTCACCCAGGGGCTTTCCCTCTCTTAGCTTTTCTGGGGCAAACTCTGGATTTCATCTCTTAACTTCTCCTGGTGCATTTTCTTTCTAAGCTTTCTCTCTGTGTGAGTTCTCTTAAAGGGCTCCAGTAAAGGATTAAGACCCACCTTGAATTGGGCTGCTGCATCTTCATGGAAACAACCTAATCAAAAGGTTCCACCCACAACAGTTCTGCACTCACAGACTGGATTAAAAGTACATGGCATTTTCTGAGATATATAATAGTTTCAAATTAGCACAGGAAGAGAAGGAGGTAAGTGTAAGGAGGGAAGGGAAGTGGGATAATAATGGGCTCAGTATTGTATTTCATCATCCTCATCACTATCATCATCACAATTATAGTAACAATACTTGGAATAGCATGGCACCAGCTGAAATGGTATTATGTATGTTTCTGTTTTGTATTCACTGTAAGCAATCTTCACAAGAAGAAGGATATCATCTTATTCACCAGAGGTTGGAAACCTTTACACCCAAGTTCATTAACACAACAAAATCATGGATTCTCTGTTATATCGAAGTACAACTAAGACCTCTGTCAAAATTGCCTTGTGGTCAGCAAGGAAGAGAATGTCATCTGTGAGTTCATAAGTTAGTCAACTTCAAGAGGTTATCCGAAAAGCATTCTGATAAAACATATTTAAAAAGGATTACTGTGTATTTCCAGTAAAACATGAAGGAGATTTTTGTTGATTTTAACTTCCTTTCTTAAACTGATAAAAAGCAGCACTATCTTATTGTAGAGGAAGAGAATTTTCTCATCAATCTCTACTAACTAGAACAATGAACCCCTGAACATGGCTAGTGTGCAAGCAATATTTGTTTACTTTGTTATTGTGCCAGGCACTGTTCTAAGGACAAATCCTTACAACAACGCTATTCAGAGGATTCAATTATCCCAATTTTAGGGATGAGGAAACAGGCTGTGAAATCCTAAGATTCAAACTCAAATCTTTCTGACCACACAGCTCTTTATTTCAATTGTTCTATTATATTGTATCTGTGGGACCTGTGGAGCATCCAAGTCATAATATTCAGCAGATAATTGGAAATAAGGGCCTGGAGTTCAAGAAAAAACAATTTAACCTACAGGTGTACATTTCACAATCATTGGCAATTAAAGTGGCTTTCAAACCTTTGAACACAGTCAGGAACAGATTTTTTAAAATATATATAGTGACCCACTACACACACACAAAGACATGACTGAGCCAAAGGTCTCATATAACAATATCTACCCTTATTATTGTTATATACTTTATTGTTTAATTCTGTTCTCTTCTATGCAATTCTATTTCATTTTTAAAATGCTGCCTGCCAGCTATTAGACTGATTTCATGATCCAGTAATGGATTGTGATGTGCAGTTTGGAAAACCATTGCCTTTAGAAATCTGTAGGGACGTAGCTGCCAACTGGCAACCCACTGACCATATCTGACATGGAGATGTGTTCTCTTTGGCAGGCTATTTTTGGCATGAAGATGTGTTTTGCTTGAGCAAAATTTTAAATATTAGAGATTTCCAATAAAATTTGGATTTCCAGATTCTCTTGAGAAATGGAAAACTTTTGCTAATAGTCGCACTACCTCTTGGTAGACATTAGCTGGAGCTGAGAAGCAGCTGTTTTCTGCTTCACCACAGTTCAGCGACCTCTTATTATCTCCCTCACATTGAATATTAGCTGCCATTTAAGACGGTGCTTGCGTTGGCCTTATGAGATAACAAGTTCTTCTTTCCTGTATCAAAGATGAAAAAAACAAAGATTAAGACAGCTACATTATTTTTCTCATATGCAAATTGCTTCCTTATTTCTGTTATCTACAGATAGATCCCTGTAAGCATTTGGGTTTGTGACCCTTACTATACAGTGTTAAAAGCAGAGAGCCAAGGTTGGGAGCTTGTGAGATACCCACAATAAAAGAAAGAGGGAAAAGATCCTCAAAAAGAGACTAAAAAGGAAAACCAAAGGGTTAAAAGAAAACTCATAAAAATTTGATGTGAGGACACTGAGACAAGAACCTCTGTGGTTTAAGTCAAAAGTACTTGTGGATTTAATTGGCAAAAACTGGCAAAGAAAAAGATTCTTCCCCCCAAAAGATGATTCATCTAAGTGTCTGATCCCCATTGTCAGAAAGAAACATAAATAAAGGATTTCAGAGAGGGGACATGTAGTTTGAATTTGCCACAAAAATCCTGGGATTTAGAGGATGAGGAGACTGGAGTGTAGTAGCCAGATATTATTTTGGCAGTGGTGTTTTATGGATTAAACCAAAGCATGGCTCCCACACACACTCTGTTATTTAGAATAGTGGTAATGGAAACCCCTAGTATTAGTCAGGGTTCTCTAGGGAAACAGAACCAATAGGAGATATCCTTAAATATGAGATTTTATAAAAGTGTCTCACGCAACTGTGTAGATAGATGCACAAGTCCAAAAACCTGAGTAGGGCAGGCCAGGAACTGGCAACTCCAATGAAGGTCTTCGATGAACTCCCCAGGAGAGGCTGGCTGGCTAAAGAAGGAGGAAAGTTATCTCTTCTCCCTTAAAAGTCTTCAGCTGATTGGATTACATCCGACTGATTGGATTGACTCATTGCAGAAGACACACCCTTAGTTGATCATAGATATAATCAGCCACAGATGCAATCAATTGACTGATGATTTAATAAACCAGCCTTCTGGCTTATTAACCAGACATGAAATGTTCTTGCAGTAATAATTAGGCCAGTGCTTGCTTGGCCAGACAACTGGGAACCATCACCTGGCCAAACTGACACATGAACCTCACCATTACACCCCTGTATCAGTGAGGAATGAGCCTGAGCACTGTAGCATAACTTTAGCCATGTATTGGAGTGTCTCAAATCACCTCCCACTGATAGCTCCAGGAAACTTGCACTATTATCTGGGTCAGAAGATTGGCATGATAATATTAAGCTTTGGGTTCCTTTTAGTTGCTGCAAAATCATATCACATCATTAGGGTGGGTATATAAGAAGAGTCCTAGGAAAAAGATTTTGAGAGAAGGAGTTAGATCATGCAAGGACATCATTTAAAATCAGCTTTAACTGAGGGTACCCTCAATAGTTCCCAGAATAATATAACATTTGAAAAAACCTGGAGATCTTAAGTCTCGGATTGCACAATGAGAAAATCACGAGTCACCTGAGATTTAACATTTGAATTTCATTGGATTAGAAAATTTGAAGGGAGAGAACAAAATAATCCAACATGCATCTTTCTTCATTCATTTATGTTATGTTATGATAGATCCTTGTAAGCATATAATTAAAAAAAAAAACACATAAAACTGTTACCTAAAAACATAATAAAAATAAAGATTTCCACCTTATCATGAATCTCTTTTGTTTAATACTAAAGGAAGAAAAAGAAACAAAAAGAAAAGGCAGGCTATTTTTCTCTAAATGTCATTCTTGGAAGCAGAGGAGTGTTTTCTTTTGTTCTTTCAAATTCCAGGGGAGCTAAAAAAAAAACGCTGGAGCTTCTCTTTGCCTTTTTATCTGCTGGGAAATGCGCACAAGGCAAGACTTCTCTTAGAAGGGCAGAGGCATTTGTGTTTCCTTTTTTTCTATTCCCTATTGAGTTGAGACTTTACAAAATCTGCCCAGTGTTTTTCTCTTGTATTGTAAGTGCCAAGACTTGGGTGCATTCTTTATATATCACATTTCCCATGTTTTACTATGTTAGCAAGTTAAAATGAAAGCATATTTTAATATGTTCACAAGTAAAAAGTCTGTATTTCTTTAATTATGAATTTATTATTATTATTATTATTATTATTTGCTCAGAAGTGTCTTTAATGTTCCCAGTTTGTGGATCCCTCTCCCAGTCCTGCTTCTGTTCTGCTAAAATACTGGAAGGTCAAATTTACCTAAAATTAATATACATAAAATACTCCATGTGTTACAGTCATAGCATGAAATAATCAAATCTTCAAGACCTAAGATTTCATAATTTTTAAAATAAACATATAAATTATATACAACATAATGAGAGTTTTATTTCCCTACAGAGGTATTGTCAAGTAATAGGACAAATAGGTCAAAATAATATATAGGACAAAAATGACTTACTCATCATACTCACTTTAAAGGTCATTTTGTTTTTCCAAACTCACTAATCAGATAAGTCCCTCCTCTTCTGTGAAGAGAAAATAGGTGTCTAACTAATTTAGTTGAAATCTCTTCATATGAAACATAAGGCCAGGAGGAAAAGAGGTGGCTCCTGAGGGGATCCAGTAGTTGGAGAGATGCTTGTTCTTAGGCAAGTTAGTTCACTAGCTGAACACATAGTGAAAGCTCTAACCTAGTAAGAGCTAAGTAAATGGTATTTCTTATGATTAAGATAGATATGGCCTCCAATCTCAATAGTCTTATTACATGTATAACAATATTGACACTTTACAAGTACTTTGCATACCTTTTATTCTTTGAGGCAAACTCTTATGCATTGTCCTATATGATCCTCAGAAACACATGGCAATGCAATAATAGAAGACACTTATTATAATTTTATTATTATTATTATTTCAAAGGTAAAGGAACTAAGGCTTGGAGACCTGCCTATGAGGACTCAATGAGGGAGCGCAACATCTGGGTTAGATTCCAGATCTTCTGCCTTCAGTGTGAATGGGTACTCACAAGGGGAAACCAAATGGCTATGAACTTTTGACCTTGAAGTGGAGGTCTGTCTCTTCAACAACCTTCAAAGAGACCTATAGATGCCTGAGATCATTATGATTTTGTAAGCTGTTTATATTTTAAGGGGCTAGCTATGGCCAATCTTGAGATGGTGGTCAAGTATCTATAACCATTTAATGACTCAGCAAATATTTATCATAAAAGGATATAGAAGATATTCAACAAATGATTATTGAATAAATGGAAAAATCTGCCACGGGCACAGCGAGCTCACATTTCATGATTTCATGGTGACAAGACCCACCTACTATTATGAAAGCCTCAAAGACCAGAAAATGTTTTTTTCGTAACTTACCCTCAACTAGGAGCATGGCTGGGACTGCTGCTGCAAGGAAATCTAAGCACTGAGGAAAGGAAGTAAAGAAGCAGGGACAGTGAGAGTTCAGTGTCCAGCAGCAGCTCTGGTGGTGGCACCAATAGTGGGGTGTCCAGTGGTCATGACCAGCAGGGCTGGAGGCAGCACTGGCCTGGCCAGACTGTTGCTTGATGTCATTTTGTGGTGTCAGTTTTGATTCTGGCATTCTAGCCTTGGTTCCTGCCTGTTTTCTGAGCCATCCTGGCCATCATGTGAGCCACTTGATAGATCACAAGAGCTAATTAAAAAAAAAAAAAAAAAAAAAAAAAAAAAATTGACTTAAATTGGTGAGAGTCAGTTTCTGTTGTTTGAAATTTTCTTTTTAATTAAAAAAATTTTTTAAACCCAGATTGATTAATTACACAGATAATGTATTTGTACATGCAGTAAATATTTATGGACTGAGTACTATGTGCTAGTCACTGTTCTAGATGTTAAGAATACAGCAGTAAATACAATTGGTAAGGCACTTGCCCTTATGGAGATTATGTTTCAATGGGAAGTTCAAAGATAATAAACAAGAAAATAAATTAGTGAGTAAAATAATGTCAGCTAGTATTAAGTGAGTGCTATGAATAAAAAGAGGGAGAGAATGTAACTAGAAGCAGGGCTGTTCCACTTTGATTTAGGTTAGACTAGACAATCTCTCTGAAGAGATGATATCTGAGCTGAAACCTGAATACAAAAAGAAGTCAGCCCTGGACAAGTCTAGGGACAAGGCATTACAGGCCGAGGGAACAGCTGGGGCAAGGCCCTAAGGCAGGAATGGACGTGCTGTGTTTGAGCAACAGGCAAAAGGTGGGAGTAGCACAAGATGAAACCTGATGGGGGCAGATCTTGTGGGGTCTTGTGGGCCATGGTAAGAGGTTGAGGTTTTACTCTAAGCATAAGAGCAGTCATTTGAGGGTAAGGAACTGAGAGGAACTGATCCACATTTTACAAAGGTGATTCTTGTGTTCTGTGGAGAATGGATCCTATAAACAAAACCCAGAAGACCTGCCTGTTGCTTGTTGCAGGAGTACATGTGAGACAGGGCAGAAGCAAAGGATTTTTCCTGCAGGGCCTCTATGTGGTAGATGGAGAAGTTTAGCAAAGACAAAGTAAAGAAAGCATATGCCTTGAAGTGCTTATCTTACACCTCTGAAAAACTGTTTATACTATGCAAGGATACCGTGAGTCAGGACCACCATGTATATGCTTGAATAAACACTTCCATTTTCAAGCAATTGATAAGGTCAAGGCAATTTCTTTGTTCAACTTGGTGTAATTTTCCATTCCATTTGGTTGAAAAGAACAGGCAGGCAAACATCATTGCTCAATTCTTCAGCTTTGTGATATAAGAAATAGAGCATAATGTCTGAAAAACCAAAATTAATTTTCCTCACACTGAGATATTTTCTTGGTTAATTCAAGGTTTCATGACAAAGAGTGTTTGCTTGAGATTACAAAAATATAGGCCTGTGCAAATTCACTGTACAAACATCTTAATCTAGAATATTTATGTATAAATGTATGATACTCTTTTGTGTATATTTAAACAAACATGGTGCCTGGTATTGCCTCAAGTTCTTTGTAATCAACTCAGTCAAATCATTAAAAAATTATCAACAGCAAATATTGATTACATATCCCTATTTATTGATTCTATTAATGTTTCTGTGAAACTATTCTTAATCTTAAATAAAATAAGAACAAGTAAGAAATAGTTCAGAGAAAAAGGTGTTCTTATTTTGCCCTTTACAACAATATGGAATACTTAGTTCCTTTTTAAAATTCCTAAATAGAGAATTCCTAATAGAGAAAAATTAAAATTCCTTATAGAGAAAAAATGGACAATTAGGGTATTATCTAGTTAATAAATTGACTTATTTTAATTGTCTTGGTGTGCAATGGGTTTGACTTGGAAATAAAACGATTAGTAAGATAGGTCAAATAATTGTCAATTCAGTCAACATTTTTCAGTGCTCTTTGAATGAACTATTTCCTCCCCTTAATTAATTATGCAGGAAGAAGAGGTATTTTGTATTCAGCTATGCTGAACATCATTTTATATTCACCTTACATGCATAGAACCAGGTTTTAATTGGTCATAATGGAAATACTGGTAGCATCAACTCAAACTTAGCCAAAAGATCAAAACTGAAAGATCAAAAGATAAGATTCAGCCATTAGTAAGGTGACAGGATCCAACTTTCATGGGAAACTACTTATGTTAGCTATTAAGTATATAAGCTCATCTCTTTCAGACAAGAAATCTTCAAGGAAGGGGTTTTAGCCTCATAGAGGAAGCTCCAAAAATGACATTTCTAATAGGTGGCAAGATCAAGATTAAAAATTATATCTATCAAACTCCAAATATTTCTTGATTTCTACTTTTTCATGTTAATTCCCCTGCAATATCTCTGAAGTGATTATTGCATGTTTTTCCATCAGTTCTACTCCTCCCCTACTGTAACTGGAACCCTCTGCACCATAGACAAATTCATCTGATACTTTAAAATTAATAAATTTTTTTAATTATAAGAGTGATACATACTTGCAGAAAACTTGGGAAACACAGAACAAAAATATAAATATCCCATATGTTCTTGGCAATAACTTCTAGAAATGTTTTGATGTCTTTAATGTCTTCAACTTACACACCCACCAAAACACCCTGCAAATTTGAGAAGCAAAAATAACATCTAATTATGGTTTTTAATTTGAATGTTTAGCTTACTAGCTCAGTTGAATCTTTTTTTTTAATATGTTCATTTGTCCTTTGCATCTCTTCTGCAGTTTCGCCCCAAATGTCCTTTGGTATTTTCCTACTAAAAGAGTTGGAGAATATTTGTATCTCTTTACTTATTTTCTTAATGGGTTTTTATAAGATTGGGTTGATCTGTTCTTTAACTATGTGATAGAACTTGTAAAGCCATTTCAGCTGATTTGGTCTTTGTGGGTAGTTTTTAAAATACTGATTCAACTTTTTAAATGGTTATAATACAAGTTGTTTTTGAGTCAGTTTTGCTAAATTATATTTTTTGAGAAATGTATTAATTTTATCTAAGTTTTATACTTTATTAGCATAAAGTATTTTTAAGAGTTCTTTAGATATTAAATATTTTCCGATTTTTTTAGTTTGCTTAGAATTTTTAAATAATAAATAGTGCTTTATGGTTTGTTTTAAGTGGGTAAGTTTGTCAATTTTGTTTTTGTTTTGTTGAATATAAAAACAGTTCTAATCAAGTGTGTCTTAAATTTTGTTTATGTTTGATGTACTATACACTTTACAAATCAATTGAGGAAGAGCTTGCTATAAACTTTGATAAAGTACACAGAGGCGGGCAACCTCCTATTTTTGAGGGACCTGGTCCAGAGGCCTTCTGGGACTCGCTCAGAAAATGGCAGGGACACTTCAAGGGAGTTAGAAACTCAAACCTTAAATGTAAATGCAAAAAAAAAAAAAAAAAACATATTGTCAATATTATAAATTATATTATGCCTAACTCTAGGCCATTAGTTTTTACTATAGTAAAACAAACTGATAATGGAATGAGAGACAATTGTCTGTCAATTTCTGTTTGAATTTCTAATAATTTCTCTTAATTTCAAATATATGATGCTATATAAATAAGTTCATAAAAGTTTGTGATGGTAAAATTTCAGTTTAGATGTAAGAGTATTGTGTTGGGAAGTTCAAGAACTTATCTTCTAATCTATTCCCAATACTGAAACAATTGAAAGAATTTCTATCTGAACTTTGAGTGGTCTTATTGTCTCTTAACTTTTCATTGCTTTTACCAGTTTTTAAACTTTTGCATTTTTTCACAGGAATTTCACTGGAGAGTTTGCAGGCCTTGTCAGGCATGCCTGCCCTACTTCTTTGTTAGCTACAAATCCCCTTTATCAAAGCTATCTGGATATGGGTATATTCCTATCTTGACACCAATCACCATATCACCCTCAAAGTCTTTTTTAACTTTTTCTTCTTTTTAACCTGACTCGGAGGGATGCTTAGACTATACCCTCTACTCTTTCTGTTGATCCTTCCCACCTCCCAGGGCACTGATCTCCCATGTAGGGCTTGGACTCCTCAGGAGGTGCCAGTGAACATTCTTTGGGGAGCAGAGTAAAATGCTATAACTATCAATTATATTCAATTTTTATCTCATCTTAAAATTGTTTTTTGTTTATGCCCCATAATGTACATAATATAATTACAGTAGCACAGGTATAATTTACCAATAAATAAACACATGTCTAAACAGTACATTGAATAAATGAACTAACTGGGGTGTGGCACAGATCTGGTGATTTGCGTGCAGGAAGTTTATTGGTGAGTGCTCTCACAGTCAACACTTGTGGGGGGTGGAGCGGCCGGGTTGGGCTACGGCTCTCAAGAGGGCAAGATTTTTCTCCTCAGAGGATATTTGGCAATATCTGGAGATATTTTTGATTGCCTCAACTTGGAAGCGTGTCCTTCTGGCATCTAGTGAGTAGAGGCCCAGGATGTTGCAAAATAGCCTATCATGCACAGGAAAAAAGTATCCAGCTCAAATGTCAACAGTGCCAATTTTGAGGAGACTCTGGGGTAGAAGGAGAAGATGAGTGGGGTTCACAGCCTCATTCAGTCCTGTGGGAACTCGGGAGTTGGGAGGGTCCTTGCAGTGTCCAGCGTGGACTAGTCATTGGATCCATGCTGCCCCCAGGAAGGGGCATGGCCTCAGGAAAGGGGGCTCTCTTCAGCTGCGGGCAACCCCGGGAGAGCAACTCAGCTAAGAGCGGCCAGCCACCAACACCTCCAGCACCGCGGAAACGGGGACTTGATCCTAGACGGTTAAGGAGGGAAGAGTGCGGGTAGTAAACCACAGCATCCACTAGACAGGAAATCCCCAGTTAGCTTTCTTTCTCTCTCACCACTGTCTTCAACTTTTGTTGAATCTCTTCCTCATCCTCCCGTGCCCCCTCTACCACCAATGGATCTCATGGTTTTTTAGGGTGGTTTCAGGTATAACCAAAACATTCCATTTCTAGGCCTTCAGAACCCCTGCAGAATTTATTTTTAAATGTTAATATCTAATTCCGGGTAAAGCTGCTTCCCTTCCTCTCCACTTCAGTGCTACTCTCAGTTGGGAAACCTGTGGTGGAAAGTAGAGAATGTGCATTATCATTGTAAGGGGTATTGACCCAGTGATGATCATCTCCCCCAGTCATATTTTTTGCAGTTTCCTTTTCTAGTTGTTCCTTTTCTTTTGTTCACAAATACACTCTTGACTACTCTCACCCCAAACAAACACCAACCAAGAAGTAAAATAAACAATAGCATCATCCTTCCTTGCTATCCTCTTGTCCTTTTCTTCCTTTCCCTCCAAGGTGGAGGAGGTGGGACTTACTGTCTCTGTTTCCTGTTTTCTGCTCATCATTGACTCCTAATTCCTGGCAGCTGGACTTCCTGTCCCCATCACTCCTCTGAAACTGTTCTTCCAAAGGCCACACATGATGTGCAACTATGAAATGCTACAGCTTTCCCTTATCTTTCCATTTGATCATTTTGTGTGCTTTCTTTTTAAATGTATTTTGTAACGTTGTTTTTCTTTGTATTCCTATTGCTGTATTTGTCTCAGTAATCACCTTATGCCTACACCATGGCAGTAATCACCTTGCCTTCAGGCTCCCTGCTCTCAACTCTCCTCTCCCAAAAGCTATGGTGAGGAGCAGGGTGGCGATGAGGAGCCAACATGTATCACCAACTTCAGTGGATTGCTTGAAAGCAGAGCCTATCTCAGACAATTTTATATTCTATGCATTGCCTTGTTCTGGGCCTTGCACAAAGAAGGCACTCAATGAATATTTATTAGATTACTGGATGAGCAAAAGGCTCTTTTTTTCTTACTCACAATGAGGGAGAACCTGTGTTGCTGAGACAAAGTTTTCACTCTGAAAACCAATAATGACAGCTTACAAGAGATATAGTTAATGACACATTATTGTTTCTCAGAGAAAATAAACAAATAAGTACTAACAAATGAATAAATTTATTTCACTTTATGAATAAAATAAAGCATGATTATAGTCAGGTAAAAGAATCCTGTTGGAAAGGGGATGAAAAATTATGAATCTTCCAGAAATGTATCTATCACATCAACCAATCAATCACAAGGTGGTATGATTTCAGACTGAGGAAATCCCAGATAGAGCTAAAGGTTAAACTTTATTTAGAACAATAAATCCATCACATATTATTATTGCCACAAATATGGTATCAATTTATGAATGTCTCCAAGCACCTATTTTCTAAAACATACAAACTGAGATTTCAAGTGGTCTTTTTTTCTTTTCTTTTTCTTTTTTCTTTTCTGGAAGCAGTTACATTTTATGCACATTCAGCTAAATAAACTGTTGAGCTTATAAACTGACAGGAGAGTCTTTGAAATGACAGATAGGAAGAGGTCTCAGATTAACCCAGTAGCTGGATTCTAAGAAAAATGAGCTACAGGGAGCTAAGAAATAAAGGAGCATAGTTTAATTAAGCTGGCTCAGTCCCAGAGCAGAGCAGATCTCAAGACCCCAAAGTCCTATGGGAACTCTCAATAGTAAAGATACAATTATCTGAACCGATCGCTCACAAGACTCAACTTGTTTTTCATAGTGCCACATGTTGTTTCCCAGGGCATAATGGTTTGGGCAGAAAAATAACCTGGCAGAGTGTGCTGAAAATAGCTGCTATATAATTACATTGCTAAGTTCTGTAACTCTGATAATGAAGTAATATCTGATATGCAAAATTAATCATACATTCAGAGAATTCTATATTAAATGTCACATGAGTGAAATTTCCATTCAGTGGACACAACCTAGTTACAAAAACCTTTGGGAAACTGAGTTCAAAAAGACAATTACGGATAAAAGAAATCAGATTTGCCTTCTAGTCTACATCACCATACTTAACTATGTCACGGGAAAATTGCAAACTACTGAAAGTACTCGACCTCCTGCTCCCCCTACAGTGGCTGGGATGGATTTGAGGAGTGACTGAGTGACCCTTTGGGGACTCTTGCAGGAGGCCAGTTGTGTTTACACTATTGCTAATTAACCCCCCTGTATGGGTTTCCTATTGCTTGCCATAACAACACAAGTTTATTCTACAACTCTGGAGGTCAGAAGTTTAAAATGGGCCCACAGGACTGCATGCCTTTAGGACACTCTATGGGACAACCCATTACCTTGCCTTTTTCCAGTTTTTAGAGACCATCTGAATTCCTTGGCTCATGGCCCCTACCCACATCTTCAAAGTCAGCAGCATAACAGCATCATCTTTCCTCTCTGACCTCTGCTTCCTTCCTTGCATCTTTCTGTGACTCTGACCTTCCCAACACCCTCTTATAATTATGCTCTTGTGATGATATTGGGCCCTTTTAGATAGTTTCATATTATCTTCCCATCTCAAGATTCTTAATTTAATCACCTTTGCAAACTCCCTGTTAACATGGAAAGTAGCATATTCACAGTAACTGGGGATCAGGACATGGGCTTCTGTGGAGGGGGTCATTATTCAGCCTGCCACTCCTCCATAAGGGCAAAAAGATTTGCAGTGAAAATTGGCAACCCTTAGGTACCAAAGGTCAGCCTTGTAAATATTTGTCATTGGCCTGATATTGTGGTAGTAATATCCATTGGGTTATGTTCAGCTGTGAGTTCCAGCAAAACCCTACAGAGTGGCTTGAATGAGTTAAGGAGTTTGTCTCACACAACAGGAAATTCAGCATAGACAGTCCATGGTTTCTCATTTTCTCCTTGTTTCTTGTTCTGGCATCCTTAGGTGTGTTTGACGCATCTCAAGCGTCTCAGGTTTCCAGGCAAAAAGAAGGGGAAAGAAGGGACAGCACTGGTAGATTCCCACTTACATCTTGTTAACCAGAACTGGGTAACAGGGCCACCCACTGCTTCAAGTACGGCAGAGAAGATGAGTTTCAACTTTCTGGTCTCTGCAGTGAAGGAAAGAAAACATAAAGGGTGTTGAGTCAGCAAGTTTCCCACAATAGCCAATAAGAATTCTAAGCCTTAAAACTTTACTGATTTTTAAAATATTTTTAAAATGTGTCTCCCCACTCATCCAATTTTCCATCAGAGTCCCCCAATAGGCAACTAAAATTAACCACAGTGTGTTTACACATCACCAAAATAACAAAGTTATTCAAATAAAATTATTTAAACAAACCCAAATCATAGTTATGGGTGTAGTTTTCTTCTAAGCAAATTGATTATTTTTTAAATGACTGAATCAATAAGTTATCACATCACTTTGTAAGTATGAAACCTGGTACCACACACTACTTTTTTAGGCACTGCCCTTCCCCATCACATAGATAAAGCCTGTTGGTTCAGGGCAGCCATTTTGTCCATGGCCCTTGCCTAAAGTTGATTTGTTGGGTCAAAAATCTCAGCCTCCTGCATGGATCCCACTCCATGACCAGAGTTGATCCATCTAAGAATGGACAGCTGATGAAACTGGGTCACTCTTTTTCCTAGAAATTTAAAAACTGGAACTGAGAGAGCAATCAGTCTCTCCCTGGATGGCTGAACTATAAGACATAAAATCAAGGAGCTATTGGCCTGCATGTTGCACATGTTGTCTGGGAGCAGATAAAGCTGGTCCTCAGAGAAAGAGAATTAAGACATATAAAGCAGCACAGACAAAACCCTTGTTCCAGATCACTCTGGAGCCCAGTCACATTCCTGTGTTTGGTTTGGTTATTGGACTTTAGTAATTAAGATGATACTGGAGTTAGTTCGAAGTAGTGCTGTTATCTATAAAATGTAGGATTATTATTTATGCATAAAAATAATGTCTGTAAAAGGACTATTTCTGTTATAACAGAAGAAATTACTTCAATTAATCCACGGGAAGAATTGTGACCTCTGGACTATAATTAATCAAGCTGTAGTCTTATTTCTTCATAGTTTCCTAATGCATACAGTATAGCAAAATATGATAAAGTATTTGAAATAACCATAATAAAATTCAGGATATATACATAAAATCTCAAAGACTGCCATCTAACAAGAAAGAAATTGGAAGTATTTTACAGAAATGAAATAAAGGTAATTTCAGACATTATTTAAAACCTGTGGGATAGACTAGAGATGACTTTCATGTAATACAAAGATTCCTTATCTTGAAAATGTTTGGGGTTTGCTAAATTTGAAAATTAAGAAACTTCCATATTTTCATTTCTTATAAGAAATCTAATATTTGAGGTGAAAATAATTTTATCAATCTTATTTTTAATAGCTACTTTTAAGATGCTTAAATCTGATGGTTTAGATACCAATTATATCTAATTTAAAAAATGGTTACAATATAAAGCACTAAAAACTGGGTCTGCTGTGGTAAAAGAGTGTGCTGAATTACATATTACATTGATAATCATAAAGTGTCTTCATAAAACTGCAAGAAGGGCCATCTCAAACATCTTGTTAATGAGCTTTACTCTGCCTCCCCTGAGAATGCAGATGGGGTTTGCATCTAGCCCTTGGGGAGGAAATAGGAAATGGATCTGACTGGATTGTAAATCCAGATGAAAACTTCATATGAAGAGATTCTCATTTGTGCCATCTGTTCAGTCTGAGCTGGAGATGAAACATGATGTCTCATTGCACAATCCCTGGAGGATAGCCACCAAATGATCTTCTTTCAAATTTGCCTTCAACTTACCACAAGCTGCTCTGATTTCTTTCCAGTGTCTTCATCATTCTAACGTCATCTGCATTAGAATTCTCCTTGTTCTTTAAGCGCATCTCTAACATAGCTGACCAACTGTTCCCTAAAATGTGTTTCTCTCACACGGAATTTTCTTGAGACACTTTCAGGATTTTGTTTGTCTTTTCAGATAACTGTTTCCCTTCCGAATCTGCAAAACATGAGTATTTTTGCAACTTTTGTCCTTAGCCATCTGTTTCTTAATCTACACTTTCTCCCTTAAACTCATCGACACCTTCGGTTTCCACTGATATCTTTGTGCAAATATCCCAATCGTCTTTTGAGGTTTGTTTCTATTCCTCCAAGAGCCAGCTGGACACTTCCAACTTGATTTGGTCCTTTGAATTTAATAAATCTCAGATCACACACATCTCTGAACCCCAAAATGATTATTCTCCTGACTTTCCTATTGTTAATTATTGGCACTTATGTATATTCACAGTCTTCTAGGCTTCAAAGGGAAGTGGCTTTTTATTTTGTCTTCCTTTTCCCTTCTCATTAAAAAATTGATGAGTTCTTGCTAGTCTTTATCTGCAATTTTGTCCACATTTGTTCATTTCTTTTAATCCCAGTTTCCACCACCATATTTTGGCCCTCATAACCTCACATTTGGACTCTGGCTATAAGTCAGGGTTTCTCCTGTGCTCTGAGACCCTCCCTCACTGCTGCCATTGGGGCTGGGGCTGTAGTTGTATCTTGATTCCCTGCGGTGCTTGTCTCCACCATTTAATGATCTAAGATATACCACAAGGCCTTCAAGTCTAAGAAACAAATCCCAGGAACCTTTTAACTTCAGGAAATCCCATTCTTTGTTATAACACTTCAGAGACCAGATTCAATGGGGGAACTGCAGAGGGAACTTTTGGCATTCTGCAAGGCAGAGGATCGATCACATTTTTGTAACTTGGCCAAAAATCAGAAAAATTTTTTCATTGTAAAGGGGTAGCTTCTTATGAAACCAAAACACCAGCTAATTGATAGTCTTCAGAGATCTTCTGTTAGTATTCTTTTAGTCCTGAGTGTTACTCTTAGCTTTCCTGTCAACCTGTGCTTTCTAACAACATGTATCAGAAGGTCTTGGTGGGTAGATAATGATAGTTATAAGAGGAACAATGCAGAGTAAGGAAAGCAATTCCTTCTGCCTTTGTAATTTGTAGTCTGTATAATAAAGTAAGAACTTGTCAAGAGGTCCTTAACCTACCAAACAAAATAGGCACCAGTATGCATATGGGTAGAAACAGTCAATTTCAGAATATTTTCTAGGGTTTTTACTCTGGTACACAACCTTCTGAAATCAAACAGAGCCAATTTATGGTATTAACTTAATTTACTGACTTAATCCTTTAGTTTTCTGTCTGATAAACTTGCTTCTCTGTCTCCTGACTAATTCTGTGGTTTGTCTGGGAAAAAGAGGTTAAGCCTTAATTATTGAATTAGATTATGCTATTTTTAATGAGGATAAAAGCACATTTACTAACAATATGCTGATTATTTATATATACTAAGTGTGTGATGCAAATAGAAGCTCCATTAATTCAGAAATTTTACTGTATCTTTCATGCAAAAGTAAAATTCCTTGTTTTGAAATTTTTTTATATATGATACAACTCTCCTGTTCAGAGGAATCTGCCTAAGCATTTTAATATTCTTGAAAGGCATACTAATCTGATTAGCAACATAAAATTTAGACTAGGAGTCATAATTACAAGAAAGTCTTTTCTTCAATTATGAGATAGTTTTTATCAGATTGGATCATTTCTAAAATCTGATATATCTTATAATCAATGTCAAATGAAATTTGCCAGCCACCAAGGAGAAGGTAAATTGATAAGAAGTTGTCACTGACTCGACACTGACAAATTTAGCATGTGTCTAAGCTATTGGTCATCTCATTGACACCTCAATTAAGAGCTTTGCATTAGTAACATCACACTCTGGTGACTTTTAATTTAAACTCATATCCTTAACTGTCACTTAAAATTTCTTTTAAAATTCATATTATGATATAGCCTTAAAGTTAAAAAGTTAGTTTATGTACAGAGGATTCTCTGTTTTGCTCCAGATGATATATTAAAAGGCAGTAGAAAGTGCTAAATTTGGGGGGACAGATATGGAATTTTCTAAGCTAACAAAGGTTGGTGTGGCCAAGGTAAAATCATGAAAATCTGTCACCAAAGCATCACACATCCATTTGTTGAAAGCTCCCAGCTAGCTTATAAAATAAGCTATTCACTTTCGGCAGCATATCACTTAATTACCAAAAGCAAAACTACAAATTTGACTAAATCAAAAGTTCAGGTGGATCCCTGCTACTCTATGTTGCTTCAAGCCTATGATCCTGCCTATGAAAGTAGTTTGTTCTTGTGAAGGTCTGCGTGACTGCCAAGGGCCATGAGTGGTGTAGAAAAATCTTTATATTCTAAATGTGAAGAAGGCTTTCACCAATCTTTCTCAATGTGTGTGGGTGAACCACTTGCATCAGAATCAACTGGGAGCTTGTCTAGAGTTTCTAGCATTGTTGGGTCCTCCTTCAAAATATTGAAGATATGTCCAAGAATATGAATTTAAACAAGTTCCAAGATAATCTGATGTACTTTAACATTTGAAAGCCCTCCTTAGACAAACAGTTTGGGTGTAATCTTGTAGAATAAAGTAGAATGCAAATGTATACACTATTTACGGTTAAGCTGAAAAGAAAACTTGTGAATAGTTAACTTACGGGTTTTTTTTAGAAAAAATAAAAACTTTTGTGGTGAATCCTAAAATCATTGGTATCTTACAATTCAAGAACTATGATATTTTAACAACAGTGAGGTTACAAGTCATGTATTAAAAAGGATGCATTTGAGTTGCTCTATCAAGAATAAAACTATATGTGCCTGTGTTAGTTATGGTTCTCTAGGGAAACAGAATCAATAAGAGATATCTATAAATATAAGATTTTATAAAAGTGTCTCACACAACTGTGAGTATGCACGAGTCCAAATTCCGTAAGACAGGCAGCAAACTGGCAACTCCTATGAAGGTGCTTGATGAACTCCTCTGGAAATGCTTCACTGGCTAGCTGAATAAGAAGTGAAGGTCCTCTCCCTCTCTTCCTTAAAAGTCTTCAACTGATTGGATTAAATCCAGCTGATTGAATTCTCTCATTGGGAAAGACACGCCCTTTGTGGACATAATCCGTCACAGCTGCAGTCAATTGGCTGATGATTTAATAAACCAGCCTTCTGGTTTATTAACCAGCCAGAAATGTCCTTGCAGTAACAGTTAGGCCAGTGCTTGCCTGACCAGACACCTGGACACCCTCACCTGGCCAAGTTGACACATGAACCTAACCAACACAGTCTAACCCTTGTCAACTTGGCAGTTATACTCATCACCTTAAACCATACTTTATCTCTAAGTAGAGAATAATAACAGGCATATATATCATCTAACAATACTCAGCTGTCCTGTGTACAACCAGAAATTCACTAAATATATGCTCTAACTACTAAGTCACCCTTCAAAATTAGCATGAGTTCTAAGATGCAGCTTATGGTTAGGACCTAGAAAAATTTAGTTCATTTGTTTAAATGGTCAAAGTCAGCCTCAATAAGAGGAAATATTCAAATAAATTATTTACTGAAAAAGGCTTCATGGTAAGGGCAAAAGTGGAAGGATAGATGTGAATCACTTAGCAAAGTTCCTGGCGCAGTAACATGGATAAAATAACTCTCAACCAGAGTTGATTTTGCCCCAAGAGACATTTGAAAATATCTGGAGACATTTTTGGTGGTCACACTGGGTGGGGGCATACTAGAATCCAATGAGTAGAGGCCAGTGAAAATGTTTGGCTGCTTATACTGCACAAGCAGCTCCCTACCACAAAGAACTACCTGGCCCCAAATGTCAACAGTGCTAAGGTTGAAAAGCCCTGCTCTAGAGAATAACCCTCTGTAACCTCCAGTTTTTAAGGGTAATTTTGTATTTAGAAATAAAAAGAAAAACAAGAATAAAACGTCTATTTGTCTCCAACAACAAGAAAAGCCATCGGTTAAAAAAATATGACTGAGAAGAACCTAAGGCCTGATAATTATGCCTGAGGCATTCTTTTGTCTCATGAAATGAAACAAGTCCTCAGATGGGCCCATGATATTTATAAAAGGCCAGCTCATAAATCTGAACATTGAGATTCACAAAAGAAAATGAGACACGTGAGAGAAAAGATAATAAAGAAGAACAGTGATGAGATGACCAGAAGGGAAGGGACAGAAACCCATGATGGAAATACCAACAATTAGACTCAGCCTGTCTAAAGGGCTAAGTAGGACTCTCCTTATCCAGAAGAACTTGTGCTTTAAGGGGTCGAAATAAGAGTGAAAACAATAACAGCTACTAACGCATTCTATATTATGGAAGTGGATCCTACTCTAGCACTGTGTGATGGAGAGTGGTGTGCCCATTTTACAGAAGAGAAAAACAAGGTATAGACCTTGACCCAGACTTGGCCAACTGGATTTCTTGGTTTCTGCCAAGAAATCTGAATCTGGAGGGAGCGGCACAAAGACAAAGTACATTGAGAGATTACTCTTGGCAGCAGTAGTGGTGGAGTGAGGAACCCAGGCCTGGCAGCCAGTGGCCACTGGCAGGGGTGCCAGCAGTGTGTACTAAGTAGTAGCACTACTTGGTGCTGGGTCCTGAGCAGAGTCTCCTATGCCAGGGCCTTGGCTGTGTTCCCTAGGACCCTCATCTCCCTTCAGTTTTTTTAAGTCTGATTTTCAGCAATTTCATTGGTGTAATAAAATCCCCATATCCTTCGTATAATTCATATTCATCTTAAATTAGCCAAGGTTGGTTTCAGTCATTTGCAAGCAAGAAGCCTGACTGGTTCAGGGCTGGAAGGTGAAGATAGGAGAGCTCTTTGAGTTATTAAAATCAGAAATGGGGAATGGAATTTAAAATAAAAATAGAGAACTTTCTCTCACTTCCCCCATTTTAAAGGTTGCTCTTCTTTCCATGGGGTGTTAGTTTCAAGCCAGGCAAGCAAAGATTCTGTTGGGGGAGGTGGATGGTGTAGCAGGGGTGAGGGGTGGGGTCACCGCAGAATCATAGATTATATTTATCACCACCATTCAAGGGAATTTACATTTCCTTAAAGTAAAATATTTGAAATTTTTCCTTTAAACCTTTATTTTACTGGCCCCCTGGTACCTTTTTCCCAAAATTTCTCTCCCCCCTGCTTCCTTCTCCTCATCCTTCTCTCAGTGTAAATGCACCTTCCTTGGAGAAGCCTTCTCCCACCACCTAATTTAAAGTAGGCTCTCTCATGCCCCATCTGTTACCACAAACCCCATTTTACTTTCTCAATAGCACTCACCATCCCTAATCTTTTATTATTTGGTTGTTTACTTATCCCTCCCCCCATGAAATTGCAGGGTTTTTTTTTTTCCTATGTTGCTTTCCACTCTACCCCCAATGCGTAGAACAGTACTTCATGAAGTGAATATTTTTTGGATGGATGGGTGGGTGGATGAAGCCAAAACTCCTTAGCCTCTCACATATTCAATACACTTTCAAAATAATTGAAACTATACAATTCTAATATTTTGCCATGTGGAGATTAATGGAGGGGTATGGCTTATTTATTTAATCAGGAAATCTCAAATGTCCTAAGTGGAGTTTTAAAAATTAAAGAGACATGCAATCTTACTAGCTATAATTTAGTTCTCTCTAATTAATGTGAAGGTGCTTTTGAAAGAAGTTGAGTTGTACAGAAAATCTATATATGATACAGCTCCTTCTTTCTTGCAAACATATATTTTTTTAAATTCAGTTTTATTGAGATATATTCACATATCATACAATCATCCGTGGTGTACAATCAACTGTTCACAGTACCATCATATATTTGTGCATTCATCACCCCAATCTATTTTTGAACATTTTCCTTAGGCCAGAAAAAGTAAAAATAAGAATAAAAAATAAAAGTAAAAAAGAACACCCAAATCATCCCCCTCACCTTATTTTTCATTTAGTTTTTTGTCCCCATTTTTCTACTCATTCATCCACACACTAGATAAAGGGAGTGTGATCCACAAGGTTTTCACAATCACACTGTTACCCCTTGTAAGCTGCATTGTTATACAGTCATCTTCCAGAGTCAAGGCTACTGGGTTGCAGTTTGATAGTTTCAGGTATTTGCTTCTAGCTATTCCAGTGCATTAAAACCTAAAAACGGTTATCTATATAGTGCATAAGAATGCCCAACAGAGTGACCTCTAGACTCCATTTGAAATCTCTCAGCAACTGAAACATTTGTTTCATTTCACATCCCCCTTTTGGTCAAGAAGGTGTTCTCAATCCCATGATGTCGGGTCTAGATTCATCCCTGGGAGTCATATCCTGCATTGCCAGGGAGATTTACACCCCTGGGAGTCAGGTCCCACATAAGAGAGAGGGCAGTGAGTTCACCTGCTGAGGTGGCTTAGCTATACAGAGAGAGATAGGGCCACATCTGAGCAACAAAGAGGCAGTCAGGGGGAGACTCTTCGGCACATTTACAAGCGGGTTTAGCTTCACTTTTCACAAACATATTTTAATTTGAAGTAGCAAAACATCTTCCTGTAAGCAATACAAGAATTGTTTCTAGTGTATACTAGGTGTTGCACACTGTATTAGGTGCTAGAGAATTAATAGTGAACAGGGAAGCCCAGTCTTTGCCCTTAGGGAGTTTACAGTTTGATGGGTGTCCAGATAAGAAAATGATTCCAAACATGTATGTGTAAGTGCTATGACAGGTCAGTCCAGTATGTCATGGGAACATATAGGAGTGGCTCTTAACCAAGCTGGGATGGAGGGTGGGTGGTGGGAAGTGAAGATCTGACTGAGATCTGACTGTGAGTTAGCTGTGCAAAGGGAGCATGCACCAGGCAAGGAAATCAGCAGGCATAAAAAGGAGTGAAGGAGTCCCAGCAAGAGGTCAGGCCAGAAAGTTATAGCATGGTCTTATCACAGAGAATCGAGATTAATTAGTGGATCCTAGGCCACGGGTATCAGACGTAGACTTTTCCTCAAGTGAAATCCTCCCACCACCATGTCAACACTTGTGTGCCTAAATCCTACCTTACATCCTAGGCACAGCTTAAATATCACCTCTTCCAGGAAGCCTTTCCTGATATTCCAGATGGTAGAAATTTCTCTCTCCTTTGAACTTTATTGCTTATCACTTCTTTATAGCTTGTTCCAGGTAGCCATTTAGACTGCACATTGCCATGACTTACCCAACCGCATGTGACAGCTCTATCTATATGTTTATATTTATGAACAAGCCACATCTTTCCCATTAGTCTTTAAGCAACACAAAAGCACAATTTCCGTTGGCCTTTTCTTTATATTTCCTTTTGTGTCAAAAAATTTCACTGGATTAGCAATCCAATTGTCTGTATCAGTATGAATTTTAAAATGTCAATTGTCAGTTTAGTAGGAAACATCAAGAAGAAAAAAAAAAAAATATATATATATATATATATAGTTGGAAAATGGGTGAGAACTTGGTAAAGGTGTATTCTTAAAGGTGTGTGTTCCAGTTTGCTAATGCTAAAGGGGTTTATTTGGCTACACAGTTACAGTCTTAAGGCCATAAAGTGTCCAAGGTAACACATCAGTAATCGGGTACTTTCACTGGAGGATGGCCAATGGCATCCGGAAAACCTCTCTTAGCTGGGAAGGCTTGTGGCTGGCGTCTCCTCCAAAGTTCTGGTTTCAAAATGGCTTTCTCCCAGGATGTTCCTCTCTAGCAAGCTTGCTCCTCTTCAAAACGTCACTCACAGCTGCACTGAATTCCTTCTCTTTGAGTCAGCTCATTTATTTGGCTCCACTGATCAAGGCCCACCCTGAATGGGTGGGGCCATGCCTCCATGGGAATATCTCATCAGAGTCATCACCCACAGCTGGATGGGGCACATTCCAAGCAAATCTAATCAGCACCAAAACGTCTGCCCCACAAGACTACATCAAAGATAATGGCATTTGGGGGACACAATACATTCAAACTGGCACAGTGTGTTTGGATGTGGTAGGCGTGAAAGACTGACCCTGTCATAGGACGTGAAGGTCAGTTTATTTAGCTGTCTTCTTTTTAAATTCTAAGAGTAATTTTGTCTTGTCTTGAGACTATTTAAGGTCTTCAAAGCATTCACAAGAACCCAATCTGTTGATGCTACCACTGAGTTTATTATTTTTGGTAATTCTGAATTGTACCTTCCCATTGAGAAGTTGTTCCAGTAATATATATTTGAAACATTTAATTCTCAATACTATTCACATTGAAAGAGCCTATATCAAGGGAGTGATCCTCATTGTTGCTATTGTTGTCTTTTAACAAGGTAACATTCACTGGATCTGTACATCTGCTAGCCAGAAGGCCAACCTGTCTTCGACTCTTAATTGCATTCCTGATGGCTGTATTGAAAAACTCCCACATCCCATGGCCATCTGGTATCATTAACCTCTGAAATCTTTTTTAGGAAATCTATGCTAAAGGTTGTGTGTGTGTGTCGTGTGTGTGTGTGTGTGTGTGTGTGTGTGTGTAAAAGACATGGTCAAGAACATTGTTTCCTTGAAATTACTTTTAGAAACTCAGAAAATGTTAATTCATATCCCCTATGCTTATTAGAACTTCTGGGTAGAATTGTCTTGCAGAGCGTTTTACTCCAAGAATTCTACTTTTCTCTCCTGGCTTTTTAAAGCACATATAGTTTGGACTTTAAAAAACAAACCTCTTCTAACTCTAATTATCTTTCTCGGTGGATTTGAGAGGCTCCAGGAAACACACCCCCAGATGAAATTATTATAGTACTAGTAATTCCCACTCCTGATTAATCTTGGAGACTCCCCACTGAAGGCAAATGTTAAAATACAAATGTAATCTAGCAGCAGTATCACATTAAGCCCTGAAAGTTTAAATTAGTTTGTTAAGGGAACACATGGCTGAGGAAATGGAAAAGCAGCATAATTTAGTACTGATGGTAAGAAAGGAAAGGAAATGAGTGTTGCCAGATGGTCTCAACGAAAGCTCCAGCCAGCCAATAAAAATGTGTAGAAAACATATGCACAATGTTGGAATCTTGACAAGAATCTACATTATATATTACAGTTTGCAGTAGGTTGTGTAACATTTATCAATTTAAAAAATTCTTTTTTTCCAAGCAAGTACATTTTTAAAAATCACCACATTTCCCTTCTTATTGACTCAAAACTAAATCTGCTGCATTCATAGAGAGATGGACTACTTAAGACTACTGAGGACACAGTTGCCCCAAAATTGAATCCAAATGTACAATCAATTTTAAAATTTGTAGTAGCAGTATTTTTGCTGGAAAAAAAAAGAAAGGAGTATGATGACTTATTGAGATGAGCTGTTACCTCAAGGGCAGTGAACATCATATCCAAGGAAATAAATGTCTAATAAAGAAATATTTGGAGTTAGCGCTTTTCCCATACTGACAAAATTGCCCAGTTTGGAGTTGAGTTCCTATGGGCATATTCCCAGGCCTCACATAAATGTACAGAGACTGCTTGACTAAATTTGAAATGAGACTCCATGGTGAAAAGAGCTACAGTATTCTCTCTGTTTGACCAAGAGAAGTGGTTCATCAAATTTTTCAAAATAGGGCCAAATCAGAACATTACAAGTGAATTTTCTATAGTAAACTACTCTGGATATTTGAAGGCCCTATGTATACATTCAGCATTTTATAGAGGCAAAAGGAGATTTTGAACTGCTAAATGCTCCTTCCTTGATGCAAATATAATTTTTATGGCAACAACCTTACTATCAATTCTTTTTGTCAAATAATTTTGAAAAGAAATTATTTATTCAACAAATCTTTTTTTAGTGGATATAACGTGCTAGGCATGCTTTTGGGGTGTTGGAAATGATCCAAAAATGATTGACAGAAGCCTTTAGGTGTGTGTAGATATATTTTGCATATATATATGTAAACATTATATAGATATATGAAACATATGGTAGCATGTAAGCTAGAAAAAAATTATGCAAAGGGAAAGCAAAGATAATAAACTGAATGAGAATTTAATGTAAAGACTTTATATTTAAGGCAGACTGGCTTTTTGGATAAAGCTATCCACCTGCTTAAAATTTGATAGGATCAAGGAAAGATAAGATAACACCATTCTGAATTTTATAGTGATGAAAGAGAAATATTTAGCCCCAACGTGCAGTTCTGCTTGTCTGGCTGGTAGACAACACTACTGTGAGTCGGGAGCCACGTCTTGCTTGGCTGCCCTGCTCAACAAAGCCTGTATTGAGATGCCGATAAGACTAACAACCAAATAGCAAACTGGCCCAGGAAAAAGTGGGGCAGGCCCAGAGAGCAAGGGAGAAAGCCTTCCCCTGTGAAAATGCCTGTCCTCAAGGCATGTCTAGTAGTTATAATAATGCAACTTGCTTAATTAGATAGTACGAAATTAGAAATCTCATTTTTACAAAGTTTTATTTTATGAACATAAACCTATGATACCAAGCTTTCCAGATTATTACTAGGCACTTGCCCATCCTAAGTGAAACATAGGTAAAATTATGTTCCAGTCACCTCATTATTTATCCCTGTGCACCTAGGGGATGAATACGTTTACAGGGTTCCAGAAAATGTGGTGACACCTTGTGATGGGCAGGGAGGGAGAAGAGAAATTTAAACAGAGGGATGGGAGAATCTGAAGACCAGTTTGGCCTAGTTCACATTTTTAGCTGGGGTTGGCCCTGAATTCATTCTGAATACCCTTTAATCATTGAACAGTTCTGGGAAGTACTGTACTGAGAGTGCAGAGGGAACAAGCTGTTGAGTTTGGCAGGAAACACAGGGTTATGAAAGAGGAGTAGAGGCTGGAAGAATAAGTTGGTGCCTTCAGAGAAGGGCTCTATAGTTCTGGTTAAGGAATTTGGACCTCATTCATTTACTTGCTCAATGAATATTTATTGAGCATCCACTGTGTGTCAGGAGCTCTTCTAGGCACTGAGAATTCAGTGATAAACAAGACAGAGAAAAACCCACTCTTCTGGAGTCCATATTCTATGGGGGGTTGGTGAGAAGATAAAATCAACAAGGAAACAAGAAAGTATCAGCTGGGGTGGTAGATTGAATTATGTACCCATGTGCTTGTGGGTGTGCATTTACTTGTAAATAGGACCTTTGGAAGTTGTTATTAGAAGGTGGGACCAACTGGGTCTTCATCCGTATTACTGGAAGCCTTATAAAGAGAAGTCCACAGGAAGGAGTGAGGAGAGAGGAGCTGGAAGTTAGCAGAAACCAGAAAAGCAAGTGCAAGGAAAGGGAGATTGCCATGTGACAAGAGGCAGAGGTGCAAGGCAAGGAATCCCAAGGATTACAGCAGGCCAGCGCCAGAATGCTACGACTTTGGGGAGAAAACATGGTCTTGCCAATGCCTTGATTTTGGACTTCTAACATCTGAAACTGTGAGACGATAAATTCCTGTTGTTAAGCCATCAGTGTGTGGAATGTATCATAGCAGCTTGGCAAACTAAGACAGATGGTGATAAGTGCTCTGAAGAAAATGTAATGGTCAGTGATAGAGATGACAGCATGGATGGAGCTACTATTGGATTAGGTGGTTAAGAAAGACCTCTCTAAGGGGTTGACATTTAGGCTGAGACTGGAATGACAAAGACACAGGCATGAGAAATTCTTGGGAAAAGAATGTTCCAAAGGGAGGGAACAGGCTGTGAGATGGGACTTGGTTGTATCGCTGGAGAACAGTATGGAGTGGGAAGAGCAAGGGACACGAGGAGGCTGAGTAAAGTGAGCAGGGGACCGCTCATATGGGGACCTGTAGCCTATGGTAAGGAGTTTGCCTATTTCCCTAAATATGATGGGAAGTAGTGCAAGATTTTAATCAGGGATGTGATGTGGTATGAGTGACAGTTTTTAAAAGTACATTCTGCAGCTGTCTGTGAAAAACTGACTACCGATGGGCAAGGTTAGAAGCAGGGAGACCCGTTTTGGTACCTATAGAAGGCTATTTTGGTAGTTGAGGTGAGGGGTGATGGCAGCTTAGACTAGGAAGGTGTTACAGGAAGTGGAGAGAAGTAGACAGATTTTGGGCAGAACTGACACAACTTGATCATGAGAGATATGAAGGAATGAAAGATATCAAGAATGACTCCTAGGTTTTTGACTTATACAATGGGGTAGAGATGGAAAAGACAGAACATGAGCAGATTTGAGGGGGATTCTAGGGCTCTTTTGGCGGTGGGGAGCCATTTAAGTGTGGTTGGTTTTTGAGTTAGAGAATGATATGACTAGAGTTGCACTTCAGGGAGACAATAGCTACCTGTGAGACTGCATGTGGGGGAATCAGGGATATGGATTCCAGTTTGGTTCTAATGTAAGTCATGTGTCAGCAAAAGTTATTTAAGCTCTCTTTGGTTTATTTGTTTGTTCATTCATAATTGCTTACTAAATCTTCCCAAGTACCAGAAACTAGGCTAGGAACTGTGAATACCAATATGAATGAGACATATTCCTTATTGGGAGAGCATGACCTGAACTTGGAGTCTACAAAGGTACCACATGAAAGCAAAGTGTTAAAAATAGGGAAATCTGTGTGGGGAGGGGAGGAGTGTTATATGGAAACTTTCTATTTTCTGCATTATTTTTCTGTAAACCTATCTTCTCTAATAAAAAAAAGAAGAAATATAACTCTGATCTGCTCACAGCTGTCTTACTGGTGCAAAACCAAAGGGATATGTGAGTTCCAAGTTTGGGGTGATTTCATCTGTCTGAGGTGGTGGCACGTGAGCCGGGGAAGCTTATTGGTGAAGTTCTTAGAAAAGATGCTATTTGAGCAGGTCTTAAAGGAATGGTAGGAGACGAGGGATTTGCTCATTCTACAAAGTTACCAGGAAGTCCCTCAGCAGGCTAATTAGATGTGGTCTGTATACCTCCTGCCATTCTCTACATACGTTTTAATTTTCCCTATATTCTTCTCCACAGTAACTGATAACCATTTTTGAGGTCTTCAACTATTATCAGGGGGAGATATTGTAAGCAAATTATCAACAGATGACACACTCATGCATTGGGATACTGATCCACTTTGTAGGCGGAGGGAATATTTTGAATAAAGGCCACAGGGCATGACAGGAAACTGAAAGCATCAGCATCAGTGGTGTGGAAACTACTGCTGGTAAAGCCAACTTCTTTTCCTTTTGTGAATCACCAGTTTGCATTTTAAAAAGCCTGAGGGTTTGCCACCAAATTAGCAAAGAAGGAGCACTCTAGAAAGGGTTAATCTTTGTTTCTTTGGGTTAGCAAACCCTGATTGTTGCTTTTTTAAAATCCTACCACTTAAGCAAAGACAACTTGATGGAAAGCAAAAATTGGAGGTGGGATGGGAAAAGCAATCAACCTTTGGCTTTAATTGTACTGAGAACAACTATTGAGTAGATTCCTTTTCAACCCCTCAGATGGTTACCCTTTTTTTTAATCTTCATTTTATTGAGATATATTCACATACCTCGCAGTCATACAAAACAAATTGTACATTCGATTGTTCACAGTACCATTACATAGTTGTACATTCATCACCTAAATCAATTCCTGACACCTTCCTTAGCACACACACAAAAATAACAAGAAAAATAATTTAAGTGAAAAAGAGCAATTGAAGTAAAAAAGAACACTGGGTACCTTTGTCTGTTTGTTTGTTTGTTTCCTTCCCCTATTTTTCTACTCATCCATCCATAAACTAGACCAAGTGGAGTGTGGTCCTTATGGCTTTCCCAATCCCATTGTCACCCCTCATAAGCTACATTTTTATACAACTGTCTTCGAGATTCATGGGTTCTGGGTTGTAGTTTGATAGTTTCAGGTATCCACCACCAGCTACCCCAATTCTTTAGAACCTAAAAAGGGTTGTCTAAATTGTGCTTAAGAGTGCCCACCAGAGTGAACTCTCGGCTCCTTTTGGAATCTCTCTGCCACTGAAGCTTATTTCATTTCCTTTCACATCCCCCTTTTGGTCAAGAAGATGTTCTCCGTCCCATGATGCTGGGTCTACATTCCTCCCCAGGAGTCATATTCCACGTTGCCAGGGAGATTCACTCCCCTGGGTGTCTGATCCCACGTAGCAGGGAGGGTTACCCTTTTTTAATGTCAATGGATTACTCAGAGCATAATCAAGAGTTTGCAAATTCCCAATTCTCTTTGGATAGATGAGAAAGAGCTAACTGCAGGGAGCATGTTCCAGGTGGAGGGGCTGCCTTAAGCAAAGGCAAAGAGTTGCTTGCAAGTTATGTCCCATATTACCCAGCGGAAGATGGTGTTCTTAATGGGAAAATTCCTATCTAACCTAGATAGAGAGCTACATATTATTATTTATTGCCCAATTCCATTTTCCATTTACCATATGCACTCTTTTTTCCCCAGAAAATCTTTATTTTTGCTTAAATAGGGATCTTTAAAGAGGAAGGCAGTTGGCCAAGGAAGACAAATCTGACAAAACAGCATCATGATGAGGGTGCATGACAATGTGCAACATATTTCATTTCCCTTCCTGTCATTTTTAACAATGTGTCTTTTAAAAAGACACGTTTTTGTTTGTGTTTTACCTTTTGAATGTTTTTAGGGTTTCAGTGTATAAAAATGAGACTATTCTATGAAATCTTCAGCAAAATTCAGACCTGAGAGTGTGTATCATGACACACTGCTGAGGATTCTATTTGCCTGGGAGCCCAGTACCTCTCAAATCTGACCTACAATTGTGTCAATGGAAGAAAGCAATAGGGAAAAAGGAAACAGAAAAGTCTGAGGCAATGATTCCTCACAGAATTATCAATATTTCCATTTCATCTAGCTGTAGTAAGGCAGAGCAGAGATGGTTCTACACTGGTTTCACGCTTCATAGAAGGGCTGAGAGTTGAACCTGCTCATCTGCAGGAAAGAATAAAAGAAATAGGAACTGCAGTATCTACTTATCTTGCTCGGTCATCCTGTCCCTGCTTGATAAGAGACCTTTTCCCTTTTCCCCTTTTCAAGTTAGCACACTGAAGTAAGCACAAATTGATTTCCCTTCCTTATCAGCTTTTAAAAAAACACATCTTTAAAACTCTTAAAATGTTTATAATCCTAACAAATCCTTGTTCAGTGCAGGAAAATCAGAAAATACTGCTTAACAAAGAGATAAATAACATCACCTATCATCTCACTTCTCAAAAATAATTATCATATTTTATAAATTAATTTCATGTCCTTTCCTACAGGTACATACACAAACACACACACAAGAGGGACTAAATTATACATACTCTTCTATAAACTGCTTTCTTCTCTCAGTTAACAATTTTGACAGTGATTGCAAAATCTCAAAACAAATTTATACATGTAAATCTTGAGTTTTTTTTTTTTTAACTTTCCCAAATGGTTCCGATTGTTCCCTGAAGTGTCTCATGTGAACTCTAAAAATAATTTTAGACATTTTCCTCTTGAAAGTGTGAAGTTCTTCTCTGCTTTGTGGCTTTTTCTTATTGCTATTAGCAGCACAAGTACTACATCATTGTGTCCTCCTTCTGCCCTGCCCTAATGAGATGTTAATGAGATGTTGATTGAGATGTACCTGATTTTTTGTTTTTATTCAATCTTTTTATTTAAACCCTCTTTCTCCTAGAACTCATGCATTCATTTGTTCATTCATTCAAGAAATAAATGAACTAGATCATAGGGAAACAGTGGAAAACAAAACAAACATCTTTCCTGGCTTCAAAGAGCCTATGGTCAAAAAAAAAAAAAAAAAACAGACTTTAAGCAAGTAAGCACACCAATAAATATATAACTTTACTAGGAAGGCAGACTACGGATACTGTAAGGGGGTATCATAAAGGGAGCACAGTTTAGGTTGTGGACTCAAGAAAGTCTCTCTCAGGGAGTGAGTTTGTGGGTGCTGGGGAAATGTTAACTTGAGTATCAAGTACCATCTTGTCCAAGAATTCATGCTCTCCTTGATGCTCAGCCCATTTTCCTAGAAGTCACCTTCTAGATCCAGGTTCTCTCATTGGAATGAACTCTTCCTCCACGACGCCTCTGTCCTTCAATCAAAGAGCCTTGGGCTTGTACACAGTTTCAAACCTATCCACTTTTATTTCTTCACGTAAAATGATAGATAGAAATAGCTTCTCAATTAAGAAAAAAATCTAATTATCCAGTCTAGATAATTTTTATAATTGAAGCAACTACTTGATGAATTACCTGAGTGCTTAGTACGATTAAGAGGTATTATGTGGTACAGGGATCAGCTAATAGCTTTCACGTCTGTGGAAGAATAATGGGTTGGAAGAAAAAACAAGGTTTTTTTTTTTTTTTTTCTTCAAACAGGTTTCACATGAGGGGTAGAGGAAGACAGCGGGAGGGAGAGAGGAAAGGAATGAAGATGGGGGAGGGGAGAACTAAATGGCTATAGTATTTTAAGTACCAAGTTTCTTAGTGCTACTCAGCTTTCCCTGGCTTAATGACCTAATGTGAGTGGGACACAGTTTCACTCCAGTACCTTTAATTTAAAGAATTAGGCAAATGTTTCTTGCTCCATCTTTTTCAGCATTTTCACTTTTCTTTAATGACATTTCTCTGTGCTTTCCTCCTCTATGCCCAGACGGGGTAATGGGGACTGATAATGGGTAATGGGTTGTTTCATAATAGAAATGTATGATAACCTTAGCCTCATAAAGACTTCCCCATGCAAAGAAGCCAGTTATGAAAATATATGAAGAAATTGTAGATCTGCTGTGACTTAGGAGAATGGCAGCTGTAATCCTGGCATTTTAAAATAGCTTGTGAGCTTCTGAGCATGAATTCTCTGTGGAAATGAAAAAAATAAATACATACCCAGCTCAGAGTGCTGTCAATGGCAAGTTGTGAATTAGAGCAGCGCTCAAGAGGATCACTAAAATTAGAGGCCACTTCTCTAGTCCTTTGTAAATCTGGGAATGTTTTTCAACTTGGCACTTTACAACCTACCTTCAAAGACACATCTTATAAAAATATATTTTTTTCTCAAGCTGCTTAGGTAATAATTCCTTATATTTCAGGAAACGTTTTTATTTTTTAAGTTGCCTGCAAAGTCACCTTGTTGTATCACTGAATTGTCCTGTGTTGTTGAATTTTTCATGCATTTTACCAGATTTGATTTTGCTGTGATTATGGAGTGAAAAGCCAGGAAAAGCAGATGAAAATGCAAATACCAGCCTTGAGGCAGCTCTCCCAACTCCAGATGCTCTAAGATGGACATGCTATCAGGATTCACATCTCCTCAGCAGGGCAAGATATTGGAGATCCTATTGCTTTAAGAACACTCCCATATTATTGCAAGAGCATTTCATTCTCCTTTCTGTTACTCTGAAAAGTGTAACTGTCTATACAACAATTCTGTAGATTGTCTGTCTTTCTGCACAAGAGAGACGATATTGAAACTCGTTGTGGTGCTATCATTATCCCAGTGTATACAAAACCTTGGTAAAAAGACTATTCACTGCTCAAGCAAAATTTTGCCTTTCATAAAAAAACTCTTCTGATTGTTCAATCAGTTGGTATTGTAGAAACCTGGAACCTCTTTACGAAATGCACTATGCCTAAATGGACTTACAATGTACTACTTTGCTGATGTAATTACAAGTGTGTTTCATCAAAAATAATAATAACTATACCCTGTATTGGTTGTTCATTTTCCACCTGACACTATGCTAACTGCATTCAGTGTGATCCTATTTAATTCTTGCAATAAACTTTTAAATAAGGAAGTTGTTAGTATTCTCATTTCATAGATGGAGAAGCTCAGGTTTAGAGAGGTGAAATAATGGGGGTCAGTCTCATGTAGCCAGAAAGTGGTAAGCCCAGAACATGAAAGCTGCCGATCACAAAGCTTAAGCCCCAATTACAGAATTAGTATTAAATGAAGGATTTGGGAAAGTGATTCTACTGCCTTCAAAAGGAAGAAGTTTCTCAAGTAAGATTTTGTAGAATTTTCTTTCTGAGGCATTAAGGGAAAGTGTTCACTTTCATTAATTTTCTGCCTGATGTGCATATATTATTAAGAAGATAAATATAATAGGTAGTTCATTTTTTTACCAGTTTTTTTAATCAAGAAAATATTGCCAAATTCTCAAACTGGAAAAATAAAGTGGCTTAGGGTGAGCAAGAATCCAGGTCACCTTTAGAGTGCTGTGGTGCTTTTTAGTTATTTTTAAGTCAAAGATATTTTGTGATATAATGATGTAAGTAGAATGCATTTGATGGTTGTAAGGGCTGAAGGATCCCACAATGTTTCTTAGGAGAAAGCTACCATTATTATTACCATTTTGTGGATGAAAGGGCAGGCATATTCAAATATTTCAGTACTGATTATAAAATAATAGGAAACATTTATTGAGTACTTAATTTGTGCCAGGTACTCATATAATTCTCACTATAATTCAATGAATTAAATACCCCCACATAACAGACGATAAAGCTGAGACATAGAGATCTGTATAACTTTCCCAAGGTCAAAGAAATTACCAGGGCCAGAATGAGAAGCCAGGCATCCGTCTCTAGAACCTTTGCTTCAGATCACTATAGCATGGCCTCTTCTGCTACCTGTGCTACTGTATTTGCATGTTAAATATCCCAAAGGTTACTGTATTTTTAAATAGTATATTACCATTTATTTTCTGGAATTGCTTTGTATAGTGATGAAAATTCATAAGCTGGTTTAAATTTCTTTAACTATCCAAATATTTCAGTAGCAGTATTGGTTTATTTCTTGCAGTACAGAAATATCGTGATGTTATACTTTTTCAGTCAATTCACTAGTCTATTCACTCAGTCAATAAATATTTACAAAGCTTGTACTATCCATAACACACCTTGCTAGGCATTTGGGGAGTTAAAAGACACTATGACTGCTCTCCAGAACCCACAACTTAATGGGGGTGGTATAAGGGAATAGGGGAGTTACACAGCTAACATGACTACAGTACAGGATAATATATTACTGTCAGATAGGTGAGAAGTAAGCACTGTAGGAGTTGAAAGACCCTACTTTCTTTTCCATTCATTTTATTGGATAGGAGTCAGGATAGATTTGTGTTAAGACTGTTCCAAAGGATGAATTTTTACATCAGAGATGTTACTTTTGGAAGGGACTTTAAAGTTCCTAATTCACTCCTCTTAAAGGAGAGAAAACTGAGAGCCAGAAAGGTTAAATGATTCCCCAAGGTCACATTCTTCCATCAGTAACTTCTGCTTCAATTCCAATCCTGAATGCTTGCTTAATGCTTTTTTCGAATACTTTTGACAGATTGTCCTGATTTCAGTATTGGTTAACCTTGCTCACATCTTAAAGATAGTCTCAGGAGGCAAATAAAATAAAACAGAACTTTAGTAATTAGTAAAAACCATTAAGAAGAACTAATGCTGACTAGGCAAATTTGATTTCAAGTCTGACAGATCTAGGGCCAAGTCCAGCTTGGAAGAGAAGAGGAAGTAGCAGATGGAATTTTATGCTAGTAACGACAGCAGGTGGGAAACAGGTAATAGCAAACTGATGGGCCTCGTAATATAGAGACCACGAGCATCATGCTTTCCAGTGCTTTCTTCCCCAAAACCATTAAGATTCAATTCAGTTCAGTGCAAAAATCCTACTGAGCACAAATGGCATAAAAACTATAATGCTTGTCAGGTATAATGCTAGGAATCACAGAGGGCAAGTGTCAAAAAAGACTGTTTCTGTACTCAAGCGCCGTACTGAAGCTCAAGAAAAGTGGGAAATACAAGACAGGAACAAAAATAATGCAAAAGAATACAAATAAATGCTACAAGGGAAACACAAGCAAGCATTCCTGGAGAAGGTGGCATTTAAGATGAATCTGGTTTAGGAGGGTAGAGAGGCCAGAAAAGAAAAAGGCAATACTCATGATAAATAAAAACTCAGAGCCAGGTAAATGTGAGAGAGGTTTTGTGTAATTGTGAATGGTACAATACAGTTAGAGTAGAGCAAATGTCATGGAGGGACTTATGATAAGGCAGTAGAGGCCCCTAAACAACATGCCATGACTGGCACCAAGTCATTTAAACCTCTTAACTTCCATCTCTTCATTTCCAAAATGAGCTAGTGTCTAAAAACCCCTTCCAGGTTTAGGAGTTGATCTCTAATCTAGAATCTTCTAAAATTTCTTAAGCCAATGTTTCCCTTTGTATGAGTCATGCCCTACCAGTGGAATGCAGGATGATTTAAGTGGTGAATATGCATTATTTATGTTCATAATTACATAATGTTTGTAGGATTTTTGTCTATTTAAAGCTAGTGATACTGATTTTCACTTTTCATAGTGTTAGATGTCTTTAAAATATTTGAGTGAAAAATGCATACCAAGTCATAGAAAAAATATATTTTCAATGTTGTGTTACATTTTCAGTTCATACAAGTTTTAAAGTTGAAGCCATAAAACAGCTATGCTGGTTTTAGTATAAAATTCATTCACTGATCCATTCATCTACTGTATAAATATTTATAGAGTACAACTGTGTGCCCTGTTCTAGGCACTGCTGATAAATTGGCCAACAAAAGAGACAAAAATCTTTGCCCTTGGGGAGCTGACATTCTTGTAAAGTGACATTGACATTAGCAATAAAGATGATAAATAAGTTATATAGGGTATTAGTGGGTAAGTGCTAGAGAAAGAGTGGAGCTGGATAAAGGAGATTGGGAGGGCAGAGGATGTGTGTTAGATGAGACGAGCAGGTAGGCCCATTGGGAAGGTGGCATCAGAATTTTCAGTGAGGTCCAGGAGTGACCTCCTGGGGGAAGTGTCTGGGGGAAGGAATAATGTTACACTTTACTTATTACTGTGTAAAATTAATTTTCAAAAAAAAAGTGTATTTTAGCTCTCCTCTGGATTCCTGCACCCTGGGCTTATGCACATCCCCAGTAGTAGAAGAACACATTAGAAAAAAGCTTAGAATTTGTGGTGATATCACCAACACCAGGCAACACAACAGCTAGAATAACTTTTGTGAGAGGAAAAAGGAGAAGAGGGAGGAGGTATATTCTATTTGGAACACATTCAGTATGAAATACTAAGAGGCCACCCCATGGAGATAACCACCTAGTACCTGGAAATGTGGGTCTAGATTTTGAAGGTGAATTTGGGTTTGGAGAAGTAGATTTTGAAGTCATTTTTATAACTATAATATTTCAAATTGTGACATTGCTAAGAGAAAAGCGGTGAACAGAACCTTAGCAACCCCGTGCTTCTGTAAGGGATAGGGAGTGCAAAGACTAAAACAACTGACATGTATTGAGTGTTATTGCGTGTCAGGCCCCAAACAAATAAGTTAGATTGAGCCATTATATATCGCTTGCAAAGGAGGTAAGCAGTGACTGTGTGATAAACAGGTAGTGACAGCCAATATTCATCTTCCAAGGGATTTTCCCTAGAGGCAGTAGAGCACGGTGATTAAACATGTGTTTTCTAAAGTTAGAGACCTGGGTTTAAATCCCTACCATGTGGCCTAGGAGGCAGCTTGGCCTCTCTGAGGCAGCTTCCTCTCCTGGAGCATAAGACCAGTGGCAGGATCCATCCATGAACCCTGGTTGTTAAGAGGCTTCAAGAAGACAATGTGTGTAAAGGTGCCCTTAGTGAATGCCCGCTATTGTTATTTAAAGTAGAAGAAAGAGGTGATGTGGTGGTTTAAAGTAAAATCAAAAGAACAGATTTTATGGCTGTTATTGCTTACGAATAGGGGAGATTTGAGCATTTTTATAGAGAATCGTTAGCAATGGGAGGAGAAAATTCAGTTTAAAAGGAGCTTCCAAGATTAAGCAGATTTTCCTTATGTTTGCAATTATTATACATTTTGTTACCAGACCAAGGCAGTAGATTCTTTTTTCTGATGCACTCAAATGACCAATTCCTGAGACATGCAGTTTTCAAAGAGAGAAAGAGTTTATTGCTAAGTGCGAAGCAGAACAGATGGCCTATGGATCCAAAATCTGTCTCCTGAACAGCAGAAATTCTGATGGTTTTATAGCATCAAAAGATGGGCAGGTTTTAGGATAATGAGTACAATGGCCCCAGATGATATAACTAGAAGTGATTTAATTGTTGAGCATGTGCAGGTTGAGTACATGCTTAGTCACAGAACATATGTAAGAAAATGGAGGCCTTACTATGATGATGGGCATGATTTTTAGTATCACAATGAGGTATAGGTGACTTGTAGGTTAAAGTCTCAGCTACAGCACATGTCAGGTGGGCCCATTTTGGTTAGATCCAGCTTTGGTTACCAAGATAACTTCGGACTTGGGGTGGGTTAGTTCTGAGCCGACCCAAGACCCTTCATTAATAAATATTAGGGGCTGTCTTTAGTGATCATAAGGTCTAAAGTAGAAAAACTGGATAGATGGGTACAAGCAAAGGTGAGTCACAAGGTTTTTACAATCACAGGGGCACAAGATAAAGGCTGTACAATCATTGTCAGAGATCAAGGCAGCTGGATTACAATTCAGATTTCAGGTATTTCCCTCTGTCTACTCTAATACACCAGAAAGTAAAAAGGAATATCTATTATATTGATTCAGTAATCATAATCAGTCCTTAAATTCTAACTTCTCAGTTACCACTTGAATATCAGTTATATTTTACTCTTCTAGTTCGTGGTACTTACTCTCTCTTTTTATAAATTATGAGTATGCTTAGTATGCTATGACTATTCTCTGTAGAAAAAATATAAATAAACATACTTAAAAAAATCTATAAAAATTTGGAAATAAAGTAAAAGGCTAACTGGCCATTTCAAAGTTTTGACAGATAAGTGTCTAATAAGCCTAAGGGTTATCTGACCCTTGGAAAATATAATTTTGTCTGACTTACTATTTACTGCAAATTAGGACCTACACTCAATAAAGTAGCATCATAACTTGTAGAAAATTGATAAGATGCAAGTGATTTTTGTCCAGTTGAGATGCAAATGATTTCTATTCAAAAGAGAAGATAACCCCATAGATTATGCTTTGATTGTTATGTAGCACACTAATCAGTTTTGGCTCTAACTGAGCTATCTTATTCCAGCATTCTTTCTTTTACTAATATGGGTCCTTTGTGTTCTGCTTCAAACCAGCTTTGCCATCATGCTGATTCCCTCAATAATAAATTAATTCTTTCCCATATGCTCACCATATACTCAAATGAGTTACATTTGCAACTTTTAAAAAATTATGCTTTGACATACAATGTATCGGTTAGGTCTTAAGCAAAACCATGTGTGTGTGTGTGTGTGTGTGTGTGTGTGTGTATGTGCGCATGTGCATATTTATTACACACACATGATAGATAGATAGATAGATAATATATTTTTAATGATAGGGATTTGACTTTACAGTATTACGAGAGGTGGTTTTGTAAGGGATCTATGTAAACATGTAAAGTTATTGCTTCTGTGTCTGATGCTGGCGACTGAAGTCCACAGTCAACTGGGAAAAGAAGATGAATGTGAAGCAGAAGACGTAAAGACAAGTTGAATGAAGGAGAAGCTGGTGCTTTCCATCATGGAGCTAAATATGCATCTGGTCCAGGAATCAGGGAAACTGATCCAGGAGGAGGTTCTGGCAGGAGTCCACCTCCTGCCCCATGCCAACAAGGAGAGTCTGTATATAAGTAATAACATGTGTGAGTTCCAACAGTGCCGGGTGACCTACACTCACCTTCCAAGCATAAAAAAACAACATGGCTACAGCTTCACTTCCACCTTCCAAATCTTGTGCAAAATGTCTCTTTAGGTCCACTCTACCCTAGAAATCTGAAGAGAAGTGAATTCTGGAAATGAGTCCCAACATAGCTTAAGTTGACACAATACAAATGCATCACACATTGTTTAATGTAAGATTTGGTGGGGGAGGGTGGTCACAGATTCCTGCAAAGCTCACTGATGGAAGGGCTAGGAGTTTGTGAACCCTGGGTTATTAAAAACCTCTTTTATATTTGTGCAAGATAAAAGCAATGATTTCAATGACTCAATTAAGAAAACTGCTTTCCAAATTTAGGTTTATCAGTGTCAATGTATTAAAACACAAGAAGAATTTGTACACATTTTTTGGTGGATTTCTAATTTTCTCTTTAACCCAAAGTGAAAGTTCTGAGAAGTTTACCAGTTTTCTCTAGGCTCTAAGGAGTCACGTGTTTGACAGTGTTGTTGTCTTTCAATATGAGTTTTATTTCTCCAAATGTTGCAAGCAAATGCACATATTATTAGAGATTTGTTACTTATGCCACCTACTATCTAGAGTGGCAATTAATTCTATAAAATAAATCAGCATCTTTGCTTTGAAACCTAATGCTTCCCAAATTTTTAGATCACAGACTTATGTTGAAGATATTGTTATTCATTTTGTATTTTTAAATCTATCGATCACTGGGTGCCCCTTTATTCCTACCCTACCTTTTGGTTTTCACCTGATGAGTCTTTTGAGTCAGCAGGACACCTTTTAATTAGATTGTCTCTTGATCTTTTGACCAATCTTCAACTCCACAGAAAGAAGGCAGCTCCTGCCCAACTGCTCATTGCCACAATGGAAACGCTTTCTGTTACAGAGCTACATAATAACAGCCAAGACACTGGGGATTTTTACTCAGTGCAGCTTTATTGCCATGGGAACTTGGGCAACTCTCCTTTCTAAGAACTGTTTTCCTAAAAAAGTTGCTTCATGAAATTTCACTGAACATTTATTTTTTCATTGTCAGATGGCTCTGAAATTCTCACATCTTATAGTGGAATATAATGATACAAATTTGCATGTACATGAATACAACCAAAAAAAATCTTTATCTTTTCATCCGTTTCTAAATTTTTACCTGGGATTTCCATACTTCCTGGTATTATAAAGAAAGACTACCATGGAGGCATAAAAAAAATATGACATCAGGGCAAAAAGTTATCATAGGTTTTTTTAAAATCCATTCATTCAAAGACAATGCCCACTGGGAAAATAATTTTTATAGCTTAGATATTTAGCTACAAACTAGACAAGGTGCTTAGGTTCTGGTTTCATGACCTAATCAGAAAATTTCATTCATGTATCTTATCTGTAAAACTATACTTGTAATTTCTTAGCTCTCATGTAAGGTGACATAATTTTAGTTATTAGTCTTGTGGACTTAGGCATAGCATAACCTGACATTAGGCAAGACTCAATAAATGCCTGCCAGATGAGAACTGAAGGAACAAATAAGTGAATAAATAAATTAACAATGCTGCATTTGTCTTCTGGGCAACCCTCTAATTTCTAACATCGGTTAACATGTATACTCCTCAAACATTTTCCCCAGTTTGAGACATGGCCTTGTTTCTACTCCAACACAGTACACACTTGTGGTGTTGAGGGGCTGTGCCACCAGGTCCCTGTTACCAGAAAGTCCACAGGAGTCTACAAATGATATGGAGTCCAGAAGTTCTGGACAGTCTTCAAGAAGACATCACTACTTATGGAAAGCCAAAATCACATTGTTGTCATCACTGGCAATTCCAACCTCACCTGAGGTCTGCTCTTCATTGCCTCACCCCAAAGAATCATAAACCTTTACACCAAGGACCAACCAGGCCCCTCATCTTAAAAACTCTTTAAATGTCTGCTCATCCACTTTTCTACTTTCTCATATTAAAAATATTTACTCTAATACATCCAAGCACCTAGAATTACTCTCAGCATCAGTTTCTGCTTTACCTCACTCTGAAATATTTTCAAGTGCTCTGTTAATCTCAAGACTTCTTTAAGGGCCTAATTAGAGAGTCCAGCCAGAATCAGCCCCACAAAAATTGGGAAAGCACAACATGTGCCCGGTGTACATTTCCCTTCCTCCATTCCATCTTCCTCCACACCCCCATCCCTCAGAGCTTCCTGATTCCTTTCAAATAATAAAAACTGTCTATTAATTGGATATACAGTTATTGTTTTGTAAAATAAGGATCTGATAATGTCCCTTTCCTCCCATTCCCACTTAACCCTCAGGGCCTTCCCCCTCTTAAAATAAAGACCAACAAAGGGTAAAAGTCAAAACTGTGACTTAAAACTTCAGCTTCCACGTGAGACCAAGGGAAGAGATGTCTATTTGGTGCGGGATCTATATTTCCTAAACAGTGTAACTCTACAGTCAATTTGCTCAAACACCACAACTACATGGAACTTTGAATAGGAAGTGAGATATGGTAGGTTTGTATAGATTAGAGTGAAGCAGTGACATATCCCAAAGTAATCTGGGTGGAGAATAAAAATATATTTGCAGGCCCCCCCTGAGGAACTGGGGGAAAATGCGGAAGAGTTGGACTTCCTCAGCTGACATTGTCACAGACATTGAGGACTGGTGGTTTGATATGCTGAGCCCTCTATCATGGGACTTGCCCTTATGAAGCTCGTTACTGCAAGGGAGAGGCTAAACTTGAATATAATTGTGACTAAGAGTCTCCCCCTGAATACCTCTTTGTTGCTCAGATGTGGCCCTCTCTCTCTCTCTAACTGAGCCACCTCGGCAGGTGAACTCACTGCCCTCCCCCCTACATGGGACTTGACTCCCAGGGGCGTAAATCTCCCTGGCAACACAGGATGTGACTCTGGAGGATGAATCTGGACCCAGCATCATGGGATTGAGAACATCTTCTTGACCAAAAGGGGAATGCAAAATGAAATGAAATAGGAGGCGGGGCAAGATGGTGGCATAGAGAGGAGTGGAAGCTAAGTAGTCCCCCTGGAACAACTACGAAAAACCAGAAACCACTACTAAATAATCCAGAATAACTGCGGGGGGACAAACGAGACCATCCACTCATCATACACCAACCTGAATTGGGAGGAATGCCCGAGAACACAGCATAAAATCTGTAAGTAAAACCTGCGGATCCAAGTCGCGAGACCCCCTCCCCCATAGCCCGAGCTGCAAAGCCTCATGGTGCCAGAGAGAAGCTCTCTCCCAGCAAGCGAATATAGCTCAGCTGAGCTCCAACTGGGATTTTAAGTAGCGAGTGTGAACTGCTCACTACAGGTACGCATCCCCAGAAAACAGACAGAGGCTTTGGGTGACGACTGACCTTGGAGAGCCAGAGGGTCGCCTTGGACTGGGTCTGAAGGGGACTATCTGTTTCTTTTTCTGCTCAGTGGAGAAAGTCCCAGTCATATTCAGTTTCCAGGGCAGTGACTAGGGGAAGGGTGGAGACACCACAAGCAGAGAGCCAGACCATTGAAATGCTAATGACCTCCACCTGGGGGCTCTGTCTTCTCTAGGAGGAAAGGGGTGGGGCCCTTTCCATTCAGAACCAGACCCCAGAGCCTTGGGGAACACGGCCATACCTCCTCAAACCAGTCAAGAATTATAGGCTAACAGGCGTCACCTGCTGGGCAGAAAAGCACAGTGACCCGAGGCATCAAAGGGTGGAGCAATTTTCTAAGACACACCCACAGGGAAACTAGATACTGAATATTTCTTCCCTCTGGGACCTGAGCCTGTTCTGGTCTGGGAAAACCTGATTTGGATAACCAAGGAAACCATGCCTAGACAACAGAAAATTACAACCTACACTAAGGAAAACAAAGTTATGGCCCAGTCAAAGGAACAAACGTACACTTCAACTGAGATACAGGAATTTAAACTAATGCTAAATCAAATCAAAAAGTTTAGAGAAGATATTGCAAAAGAGATAGAGGCTGTAAAGGAAACACTGGGCATATATACGGCAGAAATCAAAAGTTCAAAAAAACAACTAGTAGAATCTATGGAAATGAAAGGCACAACACAAGAGATGAAAGACACAATGGAAACATACAACAGCAGATCTCAAGAGGCAGAAGAAAACACTCAGGAACTGGAGAACAAAACACCTGAAAGCCTACACGCAAAGGAGCAGATGGAGAAAAGAATGAAAAAATATGAGCAACGTCTCCAGGAACTCAAGGATGAAACAAAGTACAATAATGTACGTATCATTGGTGTCCCAGAAGGAGAAGAGAAGGGAAAGGGGGCAGAAGCAATAATAGAGGAAATAATTAATGAAAATTTCCCATCTCTTATGAAAGACATAAAATTACAGATCCAAGAAGCGCGGCGTACTCCAAACAGAAGAGATATTAATAGGCCTATGCCAAGACACTTAATAATCAGATTATCAAATGTCAAAGACAAAGAGAGAATCCTGAAAGCAGCAAGAGAAAAGCGATCCATTACATACAAAGGAAGCTTCATAAGACTATGTGCGGATCTCTCAGCAGAAACCATGGAGGCAAGAAGGAAGTGGTATGATATATTTAAAATACTGAAAGAGAAAAACCGCCAACCAAGAATCCTATATCCAGCAAAGCTGCCCTTCAAATATGAGGGAGAGCTCAAAATATTTTCTGACAAACAGACAATGAGAGACTTTGTGAACAAGACACCTGCCCTACAGGAAATACTAAAGGGAGCACTACAGGGTGATAGAAGACAGGAGTGCATGGTTTGGAACACAATTTTGGGAGATGGTAGCACAATAATGTAAGTACACTGAACAAAGGTAACTATGAATATGGATGAGAGAGGAAGGTGGGGAGCATGTGAGACACCACAAGAAAGGAGGAAAGATAAAGACTGGGACTGTGTAACTTGGTGAAATCTAGAGTATTCAACAATTGTGATAAAATGTACAAATATGTTCTTTTACGAGGGAGAACAAGCAAATGTCAACCTTGCAAGGTGTTAAAATGGGGAGGCATTGGGGGAGGGATGCAATCAGCATAAACTAGAGACTGTAACTAATAGAATCATTGTATCATGCTTCCTTTAATGTAACAAAGGTGATATACCAAGGTAAATGCAGATAAGAGGAGGGGATAGGGGAGGCATGTTAGACACTTGACATTGGTGGTGGTGTCTGATTCTTTATTCTACTTTGATTTAAGGTTATTTTTCCTTTTGCTGCTTCCTAGCTGTCATTCTTTTTTCCTCTTTCTTTTGCCTCTCTACCTTCTTTGACTGTCCCTCCTGCCTTGTGGAAGAAATGTAGATGCCCTTATATAGATAGTGGTGAAGGTGGTGAACGCATAAATGTATGACCATGCAGAGAACCATCGATTATTTACTTGGGATGGAATGTATGGTGAGTGAACAAAACCATATTAAAAAAAAAAATGGGTTGATGACAAAACCTCGAGGGCAATATACTGAGTGAAATAAGCCAGACACATAAGGACAATTATGGCAGGGTCTCACTCATAGGAATTAATTATAATATGTAAACTCGTAGACATGAAATATAAGGTACCAAGATATAGGACGAGGTTTAAGAATGGGGAGTGGTTGCTTAGTATGAGCAGAATGTTCAAATAGGATGAACTTAAATGTTTGGAAATGAACAAGGGTGTTGGTAGCAGGATGTGAGAATAACTAACAGTGCCGAATGGTGTGTGAATGAGGTGGAAAGGGGACGCTCAGAGTCATATATGTCACCAGAAGGAAAGTTGGAGGTCAAAAGATGGGAATGTATAAAACTGAATCCTATGGTGGGCAATGTCCATGATCAACTGTACAAATACTAGAAATTGCTTCCATGAACTAGAACAAATGTATGACAATACAATTAGAAGTTAATAATAGAGGGGCATATAGGGAAGAACTATATACCTATTACAAACTATATACTACAGTTAGTAGTATTTCAACATTTTTTCATAAACAGTAACAAATGTACTATATCAATACTAGGAGTCAACAATTGAGGGGGGTTGGTTAGGGATGGGGAGGATTAGAGTTTCCTTTTCTTTTTTTCTTTTTTCACCTTTCACTTTGTTTCTTGTCTGGAGTAATGAAAAATTTCTAAAAATTGAACAAAAATTAAGTGTGATGGATGCACAATTGTATAAGGGTACCAAGGGGCAAGTGATTGTACACTTTGGATCTTTGGATAATTGTATGGTATCTGAACAATCTCAATAAAAATGAAAAAAAAATGAAATGAAATAAAGTTTCAGTGGCTGAGAGATTCCAAATGGAGGTGAGAGGTCACTCTGGTGGACATTCTTATGCACTACATAGATAACAACCCTTAGATTTTAATGTATTGGAATAGCTAGAAGTAAATACCTGAAACTATCAAACTCCAACCCAGTAGTCTGGACTCCTGAAGATGATTGTATGACAATGTAGCTTACAAGGGGTGACAGTGTGATTGTGAAAACCTTGTGGATCACACTCCCTTTATCTAGTGTATGGATGGATGAGTAGAAAAATGGTCACAAAAACTGAATGAAAAATAGAGTGGGATGGTGGGGATGATTTGGGTGTTTTTTTACTTTTATTTTTTATTCTTATTCTGATTCTTTCTGATGTAAGGAAAATGTTCAAAAATGGATTGGGGTGATGAATGCATGACTATAAGATGGTACTGTGAACAGTTGATTGTGCACCATGGATGACTGTATGGTATGTGAATATATTTCAATAAAACAGAATTTAATTAAATAAATATTATGAAGCCAGAATAAAAACACAAAACCAGGCCAATAGAACACAATTGTTTAGACCGAGATGTATATATATGTAAGAACTTAGTTGATGAAGTTGGTGCTCTTAAACAACTGGGAAAACACAAACTGTTTGGTAGATAGTATTGGGAAAACTGTTCACCATATGGAGAAAAATATAGTTCAATCTCTATACCATACACAAAAGTGGATTTCATGTGATTTAAAACCTTAATGTAAAAGATAAAACCATAAGGCTAATAAAGAAATTATAAAATAAATAAATAAAAATAAAATAATTTTTAAAAAAAGCCAAACCCTTAACGTGGACTCCTCCGTGCCTTTGCCTGCTCCTGTCCCAGCCTAGCTCTCCAACCTCAAGTGCTCCTTGTCTCCTCCTTGTTCCTGCCACCCATCCACAATGACCATCATTCAGTCCTCTTCCCTCCGGCCATGAGGAGGACCTTTGAACATACTGTTCTTTAGCCCCAAATGATTTTTCATCCTTCTCTTGACCCAATTGACTCCTACTCATCCTTCAGCAGTCACTTCCTCAGAGGACTTCCCCCAAACCCCAGCCTAGATGAGGTCATATGTATATGTGTATATATATATATTTTTTTATTGAGATTGTTCACATACCATACAACTATCCAAAGATTCAAAGTGTACAATCAATTGCCCATGGTATCATTATACAGCTGTGCATCCATCAACACAATCAATTTTTTTTCAATTTTTAGAACATTTTCATTACTCCAGAAAAGAAATAAAGACAAATAAAGGAAACTCAAATCCTCCCATACCCCTAACCACACCCTTCTCCATTACTGATTCATAGTTTTGGTATAGTACATTTGTTAGTGTTGATGAAAGAATGTTAAAATACTACTAACTGTAGTATATAGTTTGCAATAGGTATATTTTTTTTCCTATATGCCCCTCTATTATTAACTTCTATTTATGGTGTCATACATTTGTTCTAGTTAATGAGAGAGATTTCTAATATTTGTATAGTTAATCACGGACATTGTTCACCATAAGATTCACTATTTTACACATTCCCATCTTTTAACCTCCAACTTTCCTTCTGGTGACATACATGACTCTGAGCTTACCCTTTCCACCACCTTCACACACCTTTCAGCCCTGTTAGTTATTCTCACAACCTGCTACCATCACCCCTATCCATTTCCAAACGTTTAAGTTCACCCTAGTTGAACATTCTGCTCATAATAAGCAACTGCTCCCCATTCTTTAGCCTCATTCTGTATCCTGGTAACTTATATTTCATGTCTATGAGTTTACATATTATAATTAGTTCATATCAGTGAGACCCTGCAATATTTGCCTTTATGTTTCTGTCTTATTTCACTCAATATAGCACCCTCAAAGTTTCTTCATGAACGCATTTCTTTTAAGATGGATTTGTTCACACACCATATGTTCTGTCTTAAGTAAACACTCATTGGTTCCCTGTATAGTATTATGTATTCAGCACCATCACCGCTATCTATATAAGGACATCTCCATTTCTTCCACAAAGAATGATGAAGAGTCAAAGAAAGCAGAGACAAAAGAAAAAGAAAAGAGAAAGAGAGAGAGATTTAAAAAAAACCCACAAAACTTGACAGCTAGAAAGCAAAAAAAGGAAAGATGGCATTAACCTAAAGTAGAATAAAGAGTCAGACAACATCACCAATGCCAGGAGTCCCATACCCTTCCCCTATTCCCCACCCCCATATGCATTTAGCTGTGTAATATTGCCTTTGTTATATTAAAGGAAGCATAATACAACATTTCCATTAATTATAGCATCTAGTTTGTATTGATTGTATTTTCCCCCCAATCCCACCCGAGTTTTAACACCTTGCAATGTCGACATTCATTTTTTCTATCTCATGTAAAAATATATTTGTACCTTTTATTACAATCATTGAGCAACCTAGGTTTCCCTGAGTTACTCAGTCCCAGTCTTTATACTTCATCTTTTGTTCTGGTGTCCCACATGGTCCTAACCTTCCTCTTTCAACCATACCCACAGTCATCTTTGTTCAGTGTACTTACATTGCTGTGCTACTATCTCCCAAAATTGTTTTCCAAACCTCTCACTCCCATTTTTCCCCCTCTGTTTGCAATGCTTCCTTTAGTGTTTCCTGTAGAGCAGGTATCTTGTTCACAAACTCTGTCACTGTCTGTCTGTCAGAGAATATTTTAAGCTCTCCCTCATATTTGAAGGATAGTTTTGCCAGATATAGGATTCTTGGTTGGTGGTTTTTCTCTTTCTGTGTCTTAAGTATATCACCCCACTTCCTTCTTACCTCCATGGTTTATCTTGAGAAATCCACACATAGTCTTATCAAGCTTCCTTTGTATGTGATGGATTGCTTTTCTCTTGCTGCTTTCAGGATTCTCTCTTTATCTTTGATGTTTGATAATCTGATTATTAAGTGTCTTGGTGTAGGCCTATTCAGAGCTACTCTGTTTGGGGTATGCTGCGCTTCTTGGATCTGTAATTTTATGTTTTTCATAAGAGATGGGAAATTTTCATTGATTATTTCCTCTATTATTGCTTCTGCCCCTTTTCCCTTCTCTTCTCCTTCTGGGACACCAATGACACATACATTCTTGCTTTTCATTTTGTCCTTAAGTTCCCAGAGATGTTGCTCATATTTTTCTATTCTTTTCTCTATCTGTTCTTTTGTGTGTAAGCTTTCAGGTGCCTTGTTCTCCAGTTACTAAGTGCTTTCTTCTGCCTCTTGAGATCTGCTGTTGTATGATTCCATTGTGTCTTTCATCTCTTGTGTTGTGCCTTTCATTTCCATTGATTCTGCCAGTTGGTTTTTTGAACTTTCAATTTCTACCTTATGTACTCCCAGTGTTTTCATTATACGGTTCATCTCATTCACCACATCTTCCCTAAACTTTTTGAATTGACTTATTATTAGTTGATTCAATTCTTGTATCTCAGTTGAAGTGTAAGTTTGTTCCTTTGACTGGATCATAACTTCGCTTTTCTTAATGTAGGTTGTAGTTTTCTGTTGTCTAGTTATGGCTTCCTTCATTACCGCAATCAGGTTTTCCCAGACCAGAATGGGCTCAAGTCCCAGAATGAAGAAATATCCAGTTTCCTTGAGGGTGTGTCTTAGAAAACTGATGCACTCTGTGATGCCTCAGGTCACTGTGCTTTTCTGCCCAGCAGGTGGTGCCTGTCAGACTGTAGCTCCTGACTGGTGCGAGGCAGTGTGGCCCATGGCTGTTTTCCCCCAGGCTCTGGGGTTTGGTTCTTAATGGAAGGCAGGTAGTAGAACTGGGCCCCACCCCTTTCTCCATAACCCCCCTAGGGAGAGGTCATTAGCATTTGAATAGACTCTGCCTGTGCTATCTCCACCCTTGTCTGGGTCAGAGCACTGGGAACTGAAAATGGCTGAGGCTTTCTCCACTGAGCCAAAACAGGAACAGAAAGCCCCCTTCAGGGCCAGTCCATAGCCACCATCTGGCTGTCCAAGGTCAGTAGTCATCCAAAGCCCCTATCTGCTTGTTGGGGATTCATAGCTCATAGCAAGCAGTCCACGCTTATTAATTAAAACCCCAGTTGGAGCTCAGCTGAGCTATCTTTGCTTGCTGGGAGAGAGCTTCTCTCTAGTACCACAAGGCTCTGCAGCTCAGGCTGTGTGGGGGTAGGGGGCTCCTGTCTTGGATCTGCAGTTTCTACTTACAGTTTTTATGCTGTGATCTCGGGCATTCCTCCCAATTCAGGTTGGTGTATGATGAGTGGATGGTCATGTTTGTCCCCCTGCAGTTATTCTGGATTATGTACTAATTGTTCCTGGTTGTTTATTAGTTGTTCCAGGGAGACTAACTAGCTTCCACTCTTCTCTATGCCATCATCTTGGATCCTCCTCATATATATATTTTTAAGTCCAGCTTTCTCTTCTTCACAGCTCTTTAATCAAACACTCCTTTAGGGGTATTTGATCAATGGCTGACTCCTCAATTAGAATCTGAGATCCATGAGACAGGAAACTGTGTCTATGTTAGTTCCATATTGTAACCCCAGCATCTGTGACAAGGCCTGGTATGTGAATAAACTTTTGTCAAATAAATGTTGAAATTTTTTCACACTAAGAAGTAAAGAATTGGCAACTATGTGATGTTCTTTTATTCCCGATGGTATTTTGAATTTGAATAGAAATAGCACTTTCTTTGAGGAATGTCCCTGGCAGGGATTGATGGCCAGGGTTGATCTGGGGAAGGATTTCACCCTGTTCCTGGAATTGCACCACTCATGACTTCTCTATCTGTAAGTCCACTCTCTAAATCACCATTCTGTTCACTGTATGTCTGCTTCCATTTTATCCAAACTGAAATACAGACATATTTGTTATCATTAGCATCCTTTTCTAGAAGTAATTATCTCTCATCCATCTTTCCTCGGCAATATTTATAACATAAGCCTGATTGCAATTTGATGTGCTTCTGTGATGTCTGCCACTGAAGGACATTTTTCTCTGTAAATGAGATTGTAATTATGTGTTGGAATGTAATCTTCATTAATTCAGTGGTACTATCTTTTTACAATCTTTTCCTGATATTTGTAGTGGGTTTAAGAGTAGTATGTCCTCTTCTGTGTCCTTACTTTACCTTATACATATAAACTATTTCCTTTGTGCAAGTGTTTGCAGTCTACACAATGCCGTCCTGTCTTTGAGTAATTACATCTGGAAAACTGCCACTAATTATCTTCTTAAAGTAATGACAAATTCTTCTCTAGTATTTACAGACAGATGACAATTAAATTGAGGCCCTGATACAGTAAGAGCACAATTTAACAAATTTACTTGGTGGAAGCATTTTTATTTAAATTTTCTACAATTATCCATGTGGAAAATTTTCCTCAGAATGATGGATTTATGCTACAAATGAGTTGTTTGAAAAATTTTTCAATGAATTATCCCATTAAGGGACAGTTGTGCCAAATAATTTATATTATTTGCATGTAGAATCAGTATTATTTTAGTTTTTGTTATTAGATTTATTATGTAAACCCAATGAAAACTGGATTTTTGGTGATCCCAAGTATAACTGAGGCCCTTAGCTGGTTCATTTCTGGTTGAGTGAGAGACTAGATCTGGATAAAGTTAATGACTGCTATCTGCAGGTAAGCTGTGCGCACATAATGGATCAACACAAATTTACTTCAAGAAACCCCCCAAAATCAAAATGGATCCCTGGACTCAAGGAGTGTCAATAGCCTAATTAATTTAGCCAATGTAGTAAATAAAAAAAGGATTATTTTAGCTATGAAGGCATTAGAAAAAGAAGAATCACAGACAAACATTGGCAATTTACCTCTAAGTATTATCTAGGAAAAGAATGGCAATGCAATTCAGATCTCGGTCCGGTCAGTTTAGTAATCAAATCTCAAATATGGGGATAACTATTAGATTTTGGTGTTTGAATAAGTAAAATTTGGGCATCCCATGATGCTTATGGGAAGAGAATGTGCTGGTCAGGCTAAGGTGATTGTCCGTTCAAACTGGGTGTTTGAATTCTCATTTTATAAACTTAAAGATTGTTTTGGTATATACATAGGTCTTTGTGAGGTTTGCTAGAGCCAGCAGGTTCAACTTTGGAAAATAGACAAGATTACATTTGTCAGTTACAAGATTGAGACCCAGGTCCTAAGCAGCAGTGGATTTACCAAGGAAAACTCCAAGCCATGGGCACATCTATGCTCCCAGAGGTGCCTAGCTCACCCATCCAAGACACACCCATCTCTCTTACTGTGGGTCTTCCTTTATTTATTTATTTTCTTCTTTCTCTGGTTTCTCTAAAGAGACGGAGGGACCTAATAGAAGAAAATGTGGTCTTTGGAATCAAAGAATACCATGCTGAAACACTCTTCCTGCCATGTTAAAAGACAGGGAAGCAAAAGTTTTTAATTTCAATTTCCTTTTATCATAAAACTGCAAATACTACCTATCTTGTTTTTAAAATTAAGTCAACGCTATCTTAAAGTGTCATCCTAACTTGGTGCTGACATATAGTGGCCTTCAATAATTTATCTGACTGGGTTTCAGCTTACTCTTAAGAATACAGTTGATAGTTACATGCAATTTTTTTGCTTTGTTTTTTCGGGGTATGATTACCTATCTGCAGTCATAGAATCAAACTGATTTGATTTTTCTGCAAAAAGACTGGAAATGAGCATGCATATTTGGTCATTAGATATCTCCTCATATCTAAACTTAGAAAATTAGGGGCTTTTTGGTGATTATGACACTACAGCACAGACAAGTATACAAATAGCCTCAGTCTGGCGCATGCATCAGGAATCTCCTGACACTGTGCACATGGAAAAAAATGAAGAAAAACAGGGATGGTTACACGCCTACGTTCAATTCCAGAACATAGCTTTTGAATAAGCTTACATCACCTATTTCGTGCACTGATCTCTTAACATCCACTCTTTCTAGCTCTGTTCTCTAAGTCGCCAATTAACAGATCAACATCCTGGTAGACATCTACCTTTCAGGCTTTTAAGCCCCCTCTTAACATAAAACCCCAAGACTGGTAAAGAATCACTCATTTCCATCTACTGTTATAGGATAAGCATATAAAAGAACTATTTAAAGCTGTACATCAGAAAAGAAACTCTCATTAAGTCAAAATGTCCTTTCATGTGGGCACATATTTTTTCTTGGAGGTGGGGTGTTCAGTGTTGAGGTTGGAAGACTTCACAAGTGAGGTTTGTGGCTTTTATAATTATGACAGATTTCACGATAAACCAGTGGGTGCATTCCTAGCTAAATCTGTCTCACAGAAAACTGTCTCCAGCTAAAGGACAAATTTAAAGGTCAATATAAATGCTAACATTATTAAGCAACAGTGGCTGAAGAAAGACATTCAGCTATAGTGGAACAACTGTTGGAGGGGAAAAACAATGTTTATGTACCGTTCCTCTACTTCTGTCCTGAAAGAGTTCTTTGGGCTTCCTCTTTTTTCAGAATGGAGTTTTATGGCCTCACATTGTCTGTGAGGAAGGAATTTGGGTTTTTTTATTGTCAAAACATCCTTGAAACTTGGGGTTTTAAATTTCTTAATTGGGGCTCTAGGGAACTTGCAAGGGAGAATACCAGGATTCCTCATTAACTTCATGGCTTCACTGAGCTGCTGGGCATGGTCCTCATTGTACTTTGTAGTCTCTGGGTGTTGTGCAGGTGCCTTAGTGGAAGTTCAGGAGGACAGGAAGAAAGTGATGTCTGGAACACACCCAGAAGCAGAGCACCATCTGCTCCACTGAGCTCCCTTTGCACATACTTGCAGTTCTTAATACTAATAAAAGCAGAGTATTGTGTGTACCAAATCAAACCATCAAGCAATGAGCGTGTAGACACTGAATGTGAGGGAACGATTTCAATATGTACATGGTGATGATCCTTAGCTAATAAAGAACAAATGATCTTTCATTGAAACTCTCACACCTGCTCAAGAGGTCCCTAGGACCTGACTCTCACTTTGCATTGCTGCTACTTTAATCTTTAGTTTTACTACTTCCCCACCTCTGTGTAGCATGACTCCATGCGGTATCTGTGTATGTATGTGCATGCTTATGACACACACACACACACGTGCACACAAACATTTATATAAACACATAATTCTTCATATTTTCAGTATGGATTCCAGAACTATTCTCTTCAGGGAATTTTCTCATGGATCTCCCAAACTGAACATAACATTTGTTCCCTATCAAATCTTCCTTTCCTCTTGTGTTCCAGTTCTCAGTGTAGGACAGAATCATTCACCCATCATGGTTGCTTTCACTGCCTATTCACTCTCCAAATTCTTTCCTGACCACCTTATCTGCTCCCCCAAGTCACTTCCTATACCCAGTTCATTTCTTTCTGAGCATTTATCACTGATTTATATGGTGAATCCATTTCTTTTTACTTTTTTTTTTCTTTTTTCCCCTAGAACATAATCCCCAAAGAAGCAGGGGTCTTTTCTCTGATATTCCCTGCTGTAGCCCTAGAGCAGTACCTGGAACAAGGTAGGCACTCAATGTTTATTAAATCAATCAATCAACAACTTTCCTGTTGATACTATCTCCCCAGCATCTTGTAAATCACCATTTTCATCCCTGATGCTACTGCCCTAGTTAGAGTCAGTATAATTTCTCATCTGAGTGACTACAATAGGCTCCCAGGGGCTCTCCCTGCTGTCACTCTCACCCACCTCCAAACCATTATCTACCTGGCATCCTGGGGGTCTTTGTAAACTGCAAATTGGCTCCTGTCACTGGTCTGCTTGAAATCCTTCAATAGATCACATCAAACTGTCTTTTTTTAATTTTTGAAAACTATTTATTCAAATTATATTAATGCTAATTTTAATTATCACACTTTTCTGTGCTAATATGCCACATCAAACTACAAAATCATTTCATAAGGTGAGGTACACAACTCATTATTATTTTTTTTTTTTACAATCAATGGCTTTTAGTATATTCATGGAGTTCTGCTTTCATCACCACAATCAAGCTTAGAACATTTCATGACTCTGAAAAGAAAGACTCCACACTCCTTAGCAATCACCTCTCAATTCCTCTATCCTTCCCCAGCCCTACATAACCACTAATCTAATTCTGTATCTATATATTTATTTTTATTTGCATCTTACATACATGGGATCATACAATATGTAGTACTTTGTGACTAGTTTCACTTAGCATAATGGGTTTTTAAAAAATTGGTTTTTTTTTTAATTAGAGAAGTTGTTGGTTTACAGAAAAGTCATGTAAAAAATACTATGTTCCCATAAACCCCCCTATTGTTGACACTGCATTAGTGTGGTACCTTTGTTACAATTGATGAAAGAATATTAAAATATTACTGTTAACTGTAGTCCATAGTTTACATTAGATGTATTTTTCCCATATACCACCTTATTATTAACACCTTGCAATAGTGTCATACATTTGTTATAATTCATGAAAGAACATTCTTATATTTGCACTATTAACAACAGTCTATCATCCCTAACAGTGTTCACCGTTATACAGTCCCATGTTTTATCTTCTAATTTTTTATTCTAGTAACATACATGACCCAAAACTTCCCCTTTCAACCATCCACAAACATAATTCAGTGTTGTTACTTATAGCCACAATGTGCTACAGTCACCACTATCCATTTCCAAACATAAGATCACCCTAAATAGAAATTTTACAGAAATTAAGCATCAGCTCCCCATTCTCTATCCCCTTTCTATTCCCTGGTAACCTATATTCTAGATTCTAACTCTATGTTTGCTTATTGTAATTAGTTCATATCAGTGAGATCTTGCAATGTCTGTCCTTTTGTGTCTGGTTTATTTCACTCAATATAATGTCCTCAAGGTTCATCCGTGTTGTCACATGTATCAGAACTTCATTCTTTCTTATACTGAATAATATTCCATTATATGTGTATACTACATTTTGTTTATCCATTCATCTGTTGATGGACACTTGGGTTGCTTCCATTTTTTGGCAATTGTGAATAATGTGGCTATGAACATTGGTGTGCAAATGTCTGTTTGAATCCCTGCTTTCAGTTCTTCAGGGAATATACCTAGCAGTGGGATTGCTGGATCATATGGCTATTCTATACTTAGCTTCCTGAGGAACTGCCAAACTGTCTTCCACAGCAACTGTACCATTTTACATTCCCACCAGCAGTATATGAGGGTTTCTATTTCTCCACATCCTCTCTAACACTTGTAGTTTCCTGTTTTGTTTTATTTAATAGTGATCATTCTAGTAGGTATGAAATGATATCTCATTGTGGTTTTTATTTGCATTTCTCTAATATTGATATTGAGCATCTTCTTATGTGCTTTTTAGCCATATGTATTTCCTCTTTGGAAAAATGTCTATTCAAGACTTTTGTCCATTATTAAATTGGTTTGTATGTCTTTTTATTTTTGAGTTGTAGGATTTCTTTATATATATTCTGGATGTTAAACTTTTATAGGGTATGTGGTTTCCAAATATTTTCTCCCATTGAATAGGCTGCTGTTTCACTTTCTTGACAAAGTCCTTTGAAGCACAAAAGTTTTTAATTTTGAGGAGGTCCTAGTTATATATTTTTTCTTTTGTTGCTTCTGCTTTGGTTGTAAAGTCAAAAAAACCATTACCTAACACAAGATTTTGAAGATGCTTCCCTAAATTTTCTTCCAGGAGTTTTATGGTCTAGTTCTTATATTTGGGTCTTTGATCCATTTTTAGTTAATCTGTGTATAAAGTGTGAGAAAGGGGTCATCTTTCTTTCTTTTGCATATGGATATCTAGTTCTCCCAGCACCATTTGTTGAAGAGACTCTTCTGCTCCAGTTGAATGAAATTGGCAGCCTTGTAAAATATTAATTGGCCATAGATGTGAGGGTCTAGTCCCGAACATTCAATTTTATTCCATTGGTCAATATATCTATCTTAATGCCAGTACCATGCTGTTTTGGACCACTGTAGCTTTGTAATATACAATAAAGTCAGAAAATATTAGTACTCCAACTTCATTCTTCTTTTATAAGATGTTTTGGCTATCTGGGGCACCTTACCCTTACAAATAAGTATGATAATTAGCTTTTCCATTTCTGCAAAAAAGGCTGTTGGGATTTTGATTGGGATTGCATTGAATCTGTAAATCAATTTGGGTAGATTGATACCTTAATGATATTTAGTTTTCTAATCCATGAACAGGGATGCCCTTCCATTTATTTAGGTCTCCTTTGATTTATTTTAGCAATGTTTTGTAGTTTTCTGTGTACAAGTTCTTTACATCCTTAGTTAAAATTTATTCCTAGATATTTGATGCTTTTGGTTGTTATTATAAATAGAATTTTTTTCTTGATTTCCTCCTCAGTTTGCTCATTAACAGTGTATAGAAACTCTACTGATTTTTGCATGTTGATCTTTTATCCCACTACTTTGCTGAACCTTTTTATTAGCTCTAGTAGCTTTGCTGTAGATTTTTCAGGACTTTCTATATATAGGATCATGTCATCTGCAAATAGGGGAAGTTTTACTTCTTCCTTTCCTGTTTATTTCTTTTTCTTGCTTAACTGCTCTAACTAGAACTTCTAGCACAATGCTGAACAACAGTGGTGACAGTGGGCATCCTTGTCTTATAGCAGATCTTGGAGGAAAAGCTTTTAGTCTTTCACCATTGAGTACAATGTTAACTGTGGATTTTTCATATATACCCTTTATCATCCTGAGGAAGTTTCCTTCTATTCCTATCTTGCGAGGTGTTTTTGTCAAGAAAGGATGCTGGATTTTGTCAAATGCTTTGTCTGTGTCGGTTGAGATGATCATGTGGTTTTTCTCTTTCAATTTGTTAATGTCGTGTATTACATTATTTGATTTTCTTGTTTTAAACCACCTTTGCATACCTGGGATACAATCCACTTGATCATGTTGCATAATTCTTTTAATATGCTGCTGGATTCTATTTGTCAATATTTTGTTGAAGATTTTTGCATCTATATTCATTAGAAAAATTGGTCTGTAATGTTCTTTTCTTGTAGTATCTTTATCTGGCTTTGGTATTAGGGTAATGTTGGCTTCACAGAATGAGTTAGGTGGTATTACCTCCTGTTCTATTTTTTGGAAGAGTTTGAGCAGGATTGTTATTAATACTTCTTGGAATGATTGGTAGAATTCACCTGTGAAGCCATCTGGTCTAGGTTTTCCTTTTGAGGGAAGTTTTAGATGACTGACTCAATATCTTTACTTGCAAAATACCATAAATGGATTGGCTTTTATAAGGGAATTTATTAGGTTACAAATTTACAGGTCTAAGGCCATAAAAGTTTCCATACTAAGGCATCAACAAGAGGATGCCATCACTGAAGAACAGCCGATGGCATTCAGAACACCTCTGTCAGCTGGGAAGACACATGGCTGGCATCTGTTCATCCTTTACTCCTAGGTTGTATTTCAAAATGGCTTTCTCCAAAATGTCTCTGTGCTTCTGTCTTCTCTCCTCTCTCTCAGCTCCTGTGCATCCTCGCTTCTTTCTCCGAGGGCATTTCTCTCTAAGCATCTGGAGGTCCTCTCTTAGCTTCTTTGGGGCAAATTCTGGGCTTCATCTCTTAGCTTAGCATCTCCAAACATCCTTCTGTCTGCATCTCCAAATGTCTCCAAGCATCAGGGTCTGTGTCAGCTCACGAGCTCTCTTAAGTACTCTAGTGAACTAATCAAGACCCACCCTGAATGGGCAGGGTCACACCTCCATGGAAATTATTTAATCAAAGTTCTCACCCACAGTTGGGTGTGTCACATCTCCATGGAAACACTCAATCAAAAGGTTCCACCCTAATCAAAAGACTAATAAATCTGCCCCCACAAGATTGCATTAAAGAACATGGCTTTTGTGGGGGACATAATAGATTCAAACTAGCACACCTCTGGGAGTCTTGATCTGTTCTCTTTGTTTTTGTTTTGCCTCTATAGTTTTTTGTGTTTACACTCCTTTCATTGCTTTTTCCTTTAGGGCAAATTCTGGGAGGAGGGTCATCCCAGGTAGAACTTTCCTAAGTCAGTATTCCCTAGCCAAAACAGGGCCAGAGACCCACGTAGGGGACACAGAACAGCTCCAAAGAACCCTGGGGAGAGGGTCAGGAAAGACATCAAAGACTTTGTGATAACTCCCAAAGCTGCACTTTCCTGGACTTCGTAGGTGGCACCCTTCAGCAAACTGTTCCCCTCAGTCCTAAGGAGGCCCTGTGCCTTTAAACCTCCACCACCTCCACCTTTGTTGAGGGCATAATTGAAACAATGGCCACAGTCATCCCTGTCCAGAGCCATCCCTGAATGGGACAGGCTGAAACATCCGCTCAGAGATGGGACCTGGGGATCCGAATTCACCGATCAAAAGCTGTGATCAGTGCTCAGTCATACCTTCTCCCTGTTCTTGAAGAAGAGGACCTCCACGTCCCTCTCCATTCACAGTAGCCAGCCAAGGACCGGATCCCGAGGCAGCCCACCTCGAGAGTGGAGGACGTGCACGCAGGCTGGCAGCCGCCACAGGGTGAATTACTCACAGTTTCTTTACTGCAGTTTCTCAGCCTTTTCTTCACATTCTTATCTGGATGCTGCACAATGCTCCCCTCACCTCCAGAGCCCCAGAGGAGTTATTTCAGGCAGTTTCTGCCTGTTCACTAGCTGTTTTGGAGAAGGAGTGAATCCTGGAGCTCCCTACTTTACCATCTTCCCTGGAAGTCCCATTATACTGTCTTTTGCAAACTTTTCCACAAGTATCTCCCTAATGGCAGAGGAAAAAGGGACCTGGAGATACAACCTGAAGTTACCCACCACAAGTATAAAATATCTCATGATTTATTTTACCAATGTATGAAGATTTTGTATTCTAATCCTTTAATAATAAATATTTGTAGTTATTCACCATTAAGCAAATTCACTGCTCTAGGAAGGCATTTCTTATTTATCCTGTGGTTTGGGGATATGTGTCACACCAGGATACCAAAGTCTAAGAAATACAAAGGCAGACCAAGGTCAGATAAGTTACTCTGGCACACAAGGCCCTTCAAAATCTGGCACCTATCTCTCCCCCCTCAACTCTAGCCACTCTCTCATGTGTATGACCCCCCAGCTCATTTCAAAGCTACCCTCACTTCCAAAGCTGAGTTAGTTGTCCCTTCACTGTGCTCCTTCAACACACTGCACATCTTTTTCTGGCACATTATCAGCCCTTGTTGTTGATTTCTGTGTCCATACACTAGGCTATCAACTCTTGAGGGAAGGAGATGTACCTTGTTCACTATAAGTCAATCCTGGCACAGTACGCCCAATAAATGTTTATGGAATGAATCAGTGAGTGAGTGAATGATTTAAAAACTGTCCCAAGTAAATGCTCATTTAAAGCTTCTAGGACTGTGGTATCTAGGAATGTTATAATCTATTTCAGTATTCTCTCCCCCCAACTCAATACACACTTAACTTTTGTCCCTTTTTCCACAAAACATATAGGTGAAAAAATGAATCACAATTAGAGCTTGGGATTTTATTGCCCAGGCATTAAAAACTACTATACTGACTAAGACCAGTACACTGATGCCATTTTACTAAGAGATATATAAATCTCAAAAAACAATACTCTTCCTGGGGAACTTGAAGGGATTTCTGAAAGCACAAAGACTTCCTAGTTTGAAGTAGCAATTGAAGAATAGATCTTTGGTCACATTGGTTTTCCTGACCTAGAAGGCACCTTGGGATCAGATGTATATGCAAGGGCCTCAGAGAGAAGTTGAACCCATGTTTAAGAAGATACAAGATCTAGCTGTTGGATTGGATTGTTATAGTGAATAATAACTCATCTGCCCACTTGTTTCATCTGGCTCTAATGTTTATTGAAAAATGTTGTCACTGGGACTGTAAAACGTGATCAGCTGGGATCTATTTGAATGACCTGATGAGCTATTTTTAGGGTTCAATGTTAAAAAATAATTTTTCTTAATAAAATGAACATTTGCCTGTAGAATATAGTGAGTGAGGTCCCTATAACTTTAAAGTCTTTTAGAATTATTTTGTTGTGGCAGTTAGGAGTTATGTACCCCTGAAAAACATGTTCTCAAACTTCATCCAATCCCATGGTTGTGAACTTTTATAAATAAGTCCTTTTAATGGGGTTATTCAGTCAAGATGTGGCCCAGCTAAATCAGGATGGGTCTTAATTTTATTACTGAAGGCCTTTAGGGAAGGTCACCAAGAGAGAGAGAGAGCCACAGGGGAGCAGCCAGGAGCTGGAAGTCAACAGACCCAGAGAAGCCAGGAGAGGCTGCCACAGTACAGAAAAGCCAAGGACCAAAGATCTCTGGAGGCCAGCCTCAGAACACCATTACCTCTGGGAGAAAGCATCACTTTGATGATGCCTTGATTTTGGACTTCTGCTAATCTCAAACTGAGCCAGTAAGTTCCTGTTGTTTAAGTCAACCCATTGCATGTATTTGCTTTAGCAGCCAGGAAACTAAAACATTTGACTAAGGCCAAATATTCTCTGCAATTCATGGAATTTTCAGTCTGGCATTACAGATGTTCAAGAGGAAAGTTCTATAGGCGGACTCTTCTTACAGAGGACAGTAGTTTGTGCTTATTAAAAAGGCTGAATGGGAACCAGAGGGAGAATGAGGAGGAAAAGGAAGAAACAGGATGGCTCCAAGACCATCCCTAGGCACTTGATTCCATACAGCAATTGGCAGAGATTGAGGTTCAGCAGCTGTGAGTCCTGTCCTCTGAGAGCTTTCGGTCCCAGATGAACCCTGCTCAAACACAGAATTAAACACCACTTGGCAACTAGACAAATATGGAACTACAACCAAAATAGGTTCCCTTATAGACTGAAATAAAATGCACATAATTAAAGTAAAAGTAACTCGCCCCCTCTCCTAGAGAATAGGATATACATTGAGATGCTTTTTAATAAATGGCTGACAATGGATAGTTCCTGAATCTCCCCTTTCCAGCCGCAGCCCCCATGGCTCAAGTTTCTTTTTTTCATTCATCAGCTATGATTTGAAGAATGATTAACAGATAGGATTCATTTAGCACGTTTGTTAATTTTGCTACAGTGTTTCTAATCAGTATAGTTTAAAAAGGGGATTTTATATTGTATTAATTGATAATCATTAGTTTTTATCTTTGGTGTTGGAAAAGCTGAAGCAGCCTCTTTGTTGACAGCTACACAGGCTGATTTGCAAACACTTCCTCTTGAGATTGTCTGACACAGCTGCCCCTGGGTCATAGTCATCCCTTCAGCCAAGACTACCTCTCTGCAAACACACACCTCTCTCCTTCCAAACCAAAGTGGAGACCTGGGCAGAGCTGCAAACAGAGAAGCCATTTTTATCTGTTATATTTCCAGATAAGATTTTTTAGAAACAGGACTGTATGACTAAAAAAAAAAAAAGTTTTAGAAAAACACTTTTAAGGTAGTAGGTAGGCAGGTAGGTAGTTAGGTAGATGATAGGTAGTATCATGGAACATTGTAGTTCTGTATAAAAACTGCTGCATCTATTTATAAAGTTTTGTGAATTTAAACTCCCCTTCACCAACACCCAAATTTTTCAAAACACTCCTTCCCACTAAAAAAAGAAGTATGGCTCCCAAATGCCCAGTGTCCATATGTGACTATAAATTTGGGATTGTGTTTAAATTTACTTATTTTTTTCAGGCGAATTAGGCTGAAAACCTTTGTATCAATACAAGTGACCGTAATGGGTTTATTTTTTAGAGGGAGTTAAAACGTTGTGACCGAAATGGGTAAATTCACAGAAATCAAATACAAATTAATCCAGCCTTGATGTGGTCTTTTTCAGGACTGAGGTTATTGACTGACATCCAACATGGAGAATCCATTTCCCAAATATTTTGATTGTCAGGCAAGAAAACACAACAGCTTACAACCCCAGTAAGCTGCACACTCTGCAGAGAGCTGGCTGCCCATTAAACAGCAGTGCTCTAAACACAAGTCAAAGCTGATACCGTTAAGTGCTCCATTTTTTGTGCTTTCTGGAGAGAACATAATCCTCTGCCTTCTTTTTGTAGTATATGTATTGTAATTCACTGTGAAATGAAGATGTTGGAGCCTAAGATGCCCCGTAACTCCAGTCATTGACAGGGTTACCCAGGAATCAAGGTCAGGTGGCTGGAATGGACTCTGATGTCACCTGTCTGTCACGTCTACCTTGTCCCCACCACCCACAGTCCTACCAGGACCCTCCTGGAGGCACCGTCCTGGGGACAAGGTGATCTTTGTTATTTGTAAAAATTCTAGCTAAGATTATACCACAGTTTAGTCATTTAATTTTAAATGGTAACTTAGATGTGTACTTACTCTTTATTATTGTTTCTTTTAAAATATGCAAATACTTTCCAGTCAAGATTTCAATTTACTATTAGCAAATTCTTTATGAATATGGATTTCACATTCATTTCCTAACCTTTCCTTTATTCTGAATTTCTTCCTTTCCTCCCACCCCTTTTTCATCCTAGCTAAATCATCAGATGACTCTCCTGTTATTTTACATTTTGTTGATAAGCAGTTCCTGTAATTAATAACCCTTATCTTTCTATGTATGAGAAAAACAAATTTAATACATTTTTTAATAAGAAAGTTGGAAGGGCAAGGAGACATTTTATTGCCATGTTGATTTTAACAAGACTAGAAATAAGCTGATCAATGACTGCATATAATAAATAACATTTGTCACACATTTTTGTTACTCTTGATATTGGTACATCAATATTTCTTATAGATATATTTCTGAGAAGTTATAAAATATAGAATTCTTTAAAAAACAAATCTTCCCTTTGACTAAAATGATGAATTTAAAGTCATTTTATCCTTATGTCTGATTCCAATCTTGTATTTTTAGTTCTTAGCTGAGTAACCTACAAGGCATGGTTTTAGAAATCAGAAGACATGGTTTTAGAAAAAGCTGTTCCAGAAATTGGCTCTTGACTCAGGGAAAACAGCCTGATTGCTATTACCTTATCTATAAATTGAGGTGGAGGGAGGGTGGTAGCTAAAAGATCTCTAAACTCTCTTCCAGCTCCAACATTCTACAATTGCAGCTAATTTATTTGCAAAACCAAATCCTGCTTTTAAGCTTTTTTATAGTTAAAGATCCTTTGACATGCAAATAATCAGGTCTCCATTTACCTGTAGCTAAACTTTTGAACACACTAAATGAACAGTTTAATAAAGCTTATTCCTTTGAAATTAGTGACATTTATGAGATCGTGATGAGATCATAATAGAAAGCACTCTGTAAGGGATGCCAGAGGGGTTTCTACCCTTACTTCCTGTCCTTCCATACAACTGAATCCAGCAAAGTTGGAGTATATGTGATTTCACCTTACAAAGGGGAAAACTGGTGCTCAGAGTGGTTAGCTGTCCCGGGAAAGTCACATAGCTAGTGAGGGGTGGATCAAATCCTGATCTTCCAGACTATGGTAATATTTGGGGGGGGGGGGGTGGGAGGGTAGGAACAGCCTTGCTTTTAGAACCCCAGGACTATCTCTCTCAAGTACAGGGCAGAAAATAAATTAGAGTGAATACCTAACCCTCCTCAGATAGAGTTGCTCTCCAACTAGGGGAGCAGATAGTTAATTGGGTGCTGAGTTGTCTTCTCCACGAGACTGTGGAGAGGCTCTTACAGGGAAGGGACCCTGTTTTATTGAACAGAGATGATTTGCCAGTTTGGATATATTATGTCCCACCGAAAAGCCATATTCTTTAATGCAGTCTTGTGGGGGCAGAGTTATTAATCTTTTTGATTAAGGTGTGACCTCTTGATTGAATGTTTCCATGGAGATTTGACCCCACCCATTCAGGGTAGGTCTTGATTGGTTTACTGGAGTCCTTTAAGGGGAGCCTACACAGAGAGGAGAGAGACAAAAAGGCCCCAGGATATACTAAGCTAGGAGCTGACTGATATGCTTGCTGACTTAGAGATGCTTGGAGATGTGGATAGAAGGATGCTTGGAGATGCTAAGGTGAGAGAAACCCAGAGATATTTGGAGAAAGCCATTTTGAAATACAACCTGGGAGCAAAGGAACAGCAGATGCCAGCCATGTGCCTTCCCAACTGACAGAGGTGTTCCAGATGCCATCAGCCATTCTTCAGTGAAAGTATCATCTTGTTGATGCCTAGTTTGGACACTTTTATGGCCTTAGGACTACAAATTTGTAACCAAAGAACCCCCTTTTATAAAAGCCAATCCATTTCTGGTATTTTGCGTAACAGGAGCATTAGCAAACCAGAAGACGTGGTAAAAGTACCCTCCATTCCCCATTCTCATATCTGAACTCTTTCCACTCTGACAGAATCCCTCAACTTAAGCATTGTATTGTGGAGTAAATTCATTTAATCCTTCAGGGCAAGAAAAAGACAATTTTTGTAAACTGTAGCACCTTATCCAGTGCCAGGCTGTCTGATATATTCCAATTCTGTGATTTTGTAGGCATTCAGTAAAGACTCTCTGAATCATCTGGGCTGACTCAAGGAACAATGAGATGTTTTGGATTCAGCAACTTTGATAAACTCTGAATTTAGTGTCACATTCATATTCCTCCCCTACCTCCACTAGCCCCTTTAAAAATGTATGAATCCTCAAATAACCCTTCAGGGTCCCTGTTGTCCTTATGAAAGCAGAAGTCAAGACCCAGAGACTGTGGGCTTTAACTACGGTTTAAGGAAACAATGCCCTCACTTTGGCAGTCTATCTAATTAGTGTTACTCTTACTGGAAGAATTGAGCAGAGAGCCAAAGAAGGGCTCTTGACAAGTTTCCATAGCCTTTAAATCCATCTACAAATACACTTAACCACTCTCCCCTCCAAAACTCATCCCCTTCTTCAAAGGGCAAGCCTTAACCATGACATAGCCACGAGCTTATATTTTGTACTATACAACATGTGTGACTATTGTACTGAAGAGGGGAAAAAAGTTTATTGAAATGAGTTATTCACCATAGTAAATTCTAGCAGTGATCAAACCAAAAGGACAGGGATTATTTTTCTAGCATTTGGTCATAGCTTCAGCAAAAGTCCTCTCTTATTATAAACTCATTATAAAAAGATTTCACCTGCATTTATCAGGATGTCTGCTTTCATTCATTCGTTGACAATTTTGAATATTAAACATGACTGGCTTTGCTCTTTCTCTGTGCTAAGCCAGATAGTACCATCATTGATTTCTGCCTCAGGTTAAAGAAAGCATATATATTTCTCCTTCTTTCTCCAAAGAAATAAAATCTTCAGGAACTCTGCACGTGGATTAGAAGTATAACAAAGCAGGCGTTCAGCACTGCCTCGTCTACGAGGTGGGGATTTTAGTCTTTCAAGCACTGCCCTCTAGTGGGAAGAATAAGCGTTAGCGCTCTCAGAACACTCTGCAGCCCAAGCTCCAGCACTTGAAAAGTCCTTCGGCCAGCCCACCCAAGTGCTTCGCCTGGGGAGGTTTTGACACTTTTAACCATTTCAGTTAAAGTAACTATTACTAAGAAAAGTCCTGATAGCACCTATACTTTTATCTAACAATGTTAGGTCCTAAGAAACCACTGAAAGTGGGAGTGGGGTTGGGAGTTTAGTAAAGCAAAGTTTTAGTGAGCATCTTGGTAAAATACAAAACAATGAAAAGAGCAGGCACAGTGCCTGTATTTTTAAAATTCAGCATTTCAAAGGAAGGGCTGTCATCTTGGCAAACTTGCTATTCTGAAATTAATTGCTATAAGGCAAACATGAAGTTGTTTTTTGTTTTTGTTTTTTTTTGTCTTTTTTTTATTCTTAGGTGATTTAAGTCTGACTGCCTATCTAATGAGATAATTTAGGGATTCTCCTTTATAAACTTCCCTTTAGCATCCAATGACTTTCCACATTTTCCAGATTATTCTTTCTTGATTTTATTTAATGTAATGCCTGACTTTGAAATTATGGATAAATATTCAGCAGGATCTGTCAGTTAAGGTTTGGGGCACCAGACTCAGGTTCATTCATGTCCTGGTTCATTTATTGATTGATTGGTTGGGCTTTTTAAATTTCAGTTTCCTCAAGTGTAAAATGGGGACCATAATAGTGTCTTCCTTAAATAGTTTAGTCATGAACCAGTGGGATGATGCTAGAAAAATACTTAACACAGTACCTGGCACATCACAAATACTAAATAAATGTTAGCTATCCTTATAAATATCTTTTGTAATTTTTTTGCCATGGCTGCTGGAGAGCTCCCTATCCTCCAACCAAGCCTCAAATTACTTTCTCCCAATAAAGTATGTGGAAGATTTAAAATTTATTACAGAGTTGACTTTCATCAGTTCCTTTTATAATATATAAATATGTCTTTTCTCAGTGTGTATGCATAACTGGATTCATGATTCTTAGCCTCCCGTTGGATTTTTGTATTTGACATGTCCTTAGAGGACAGTTCCCTATCAGGTGTTATTTCACATTAAGAAGCCAAATTTTGAGGCTGCTTATATACTCTCAAGAGCATGTACACAGCCAAGCTGACTGTTCTCGCTGTCAGTTCTCAAAATAGTGATCTGACTTCCACTCCCAAAGGAGCATAACATGGACTTGTAAAAGGGGTGCATACTCCTGGGGAGCTAAGCTTGGGAGATAATCTGAAATATTTATACTTTTCATTGCTTCACAGATTATGTCTAATGCCATTCAAAGTTATAAAATAATTTGCCGTACATCTCAACCCTAAACTTTTCCATCCTTTCACCAACCAGGCCAGCTGCACAGCTGGGAATGTTTTTGCAAGACAACAATGGCCAAAGGAGGTGTCAGTTCAGCAAAGTCCTTGACAGAATCCTCACCTTTGCTTTTCTCTGAAAGGTGCCCTCCAGTTTTCATTCTTATTCAGTGATCTGTGAAAAAAGCTGAAGCTGCCACCACCTGATCCCAGTATTCATTACTGCTGTTTCCTAACCTCTCAGTTGACTGTCCCTCGTTTTTGCCTTATAAACACAGCTCAAATCTCCCTTGGGCTGGAAAATGGACGATGGTTGAGGTAAGAATAGGGGCAGTCAAAAATCTATGAGGGATCCAATTACTCTTCTGCAGAAGCAAACTCAAATTCTCCAAAGATAGGTACAGTGGCTTGTGCACAAGGTGGGGGAAATCTTGAATGGAAAAAAAGGGGGGAAGGTAAAAACCAGGCAGACTTTCCAAATACATTTCTTATAATGAACATCCTCGTTCAGTTTACAAAGATGTGAAAGCTTACTCTTGCACTCAGCCCTAGAGCTCATGAGATCCCAAAGAGTAGAAAAATGAAGAACTAAAAGGCCTTCCTAAAATTGAACTAATTCCTGTGAAAAAAAAATTAAGGACTTCATATGTTCTGGCTGACCTGTGGCACATTCATGGACACTGAACTCATATCACCACGTGTTTCTACTTTAAAAAGAAATTGAAAATAGTCTTTTATTTCAAAATGTTCCTCAAAAAATTATTGGATTATCTTGGACTATTCTCCAGAGGGTAATTTCTCCTTCTTGGACATTATATGCAAAACTATTCTAGCACAAAAATTCACTTATTTGGTATTGTTTTCGATAGGGTCAAAGTAATTATGAAGATTGCCAAGGGATAAGTTTTAAAGAATCAGAATGAAACCTTCACAGAAATCCTTTAAAAGGAGGAATAATAATATTAGTGATTCTGATAATAATTTTCATGGGGTGAAAAGTTAATTGTTGGCTGAGTTGTGAACTTCATTCCCAAATATTTAGATTGATACCAACATTATTTTCCTCACACCAGTATCTTAATACTCATTGCACATGCAGCAAGTATTTTCATAGAGGCATATGAGTGCTGAAAATAAAGCAAGATATCTTTGTTAGAGTGGATAAATAGTAGGAAGAATTCCCCTTTTTAAAATATCTCTTTAAGATAGTTGGAGGAATCATGAGTCATGTTTAATTGATTATGTAATTCACCCAAATGCCATTTGATGCTTCTGGTATATCAGGCTGGATGGGAAAGACAGCAAAAATACCTATCAATATATATTTAAAACCCAAAGTTCAACTACTAACACTTCTTATCCTCATGAACCTCCATCACATCTCTTTTGATAAACTGTGGGGAGGAGACAATACACTGCAAATTTTATGACTGCATCTGGGTACTTGAGGCCAATCTCCTTACCAGATCACATCCTGTTTAAGATATAGAGTGAGGTACACACAGTCAGGCAGCAGGTGAGCCCAGGTGAGATGTGTAATGTGGGTTCTCTAAATTTTGAGTTCAGGTCCCTTTGCTGGTATTTATATTTTTATAGTGGGCTTTGCAATATTAAAATAAAGTGAGCATAGTATTTCACAAAATTTAGAGGGCTTCTGTGATTTGTTTCTTTAACTTTTTATGAGATGGCAAGAAACTTGCTGCAAACACTCTTAGGGATTGTATCAGGTTTCAGAGAGTCTTTAAAATGTACAAATGAAAAAGCACCTTGCAGAAGTGAATGAAGGATGCACAGTACAGGAGGCACATCCCCATACAGTTACATTATTTACTCAGCAAATTTTTATTGAATGCCTACTATGTGCAGGTCACTATTTTAAGCTCTAGAGACTTGACAGTGAATAGAACAAAAACAAACAAAAATCCCTGCCCTGTGGAGCTTATATTCCAGCATTGCTGTTGTTATTGTTTGACTGTAGTAAGTCCCCTCTCCCTTTTAGATCTTTTGCACACTGTATTGCCAAACTGTACTTGTATTAGATAGGAACACACTTGGCTGCAAATAAGAGGAGATTTGACCAATGGTGGGTGCTTTAAACCAATAGGATTTTCTTTTTCGTATAGCAAGAAGTCTGAATATAGATGACAGCTCAACAATATTGTAGGGAATTTCGGCTCTCACTGTCTTAACACTGCCATGCTTAGCTTGATGCTGGTTTCTCAAAGTTATAGGAAGTTTGCTGCAGCTCCTGGCGTTAAGTCTATGCTCACAGCAAGGAAAAAGGTAGACCAGTGTGAAGCCAACTATGTTTATTCTTTCTTAAAAAGGAAAACAAAAACTGTGACAAGAGCTGCTGTAGCATACTTCAGATTATGTGTCATTGACCAGAACTGTGTCACATGACTACCCATATCTGCAAGCAAAGCTGAGAAAGTGAGTGTAGAGTATTTACAAACTTGATAATGAATGCAGTCAAGGAAGAAGGGGTTGGGAAGGGATACTGAATTAGCTAACCTCTAGTGTTGACCACAATATTGCTTACCAAAAAAAAAAAAAAAAGTAAACAAAAAACTAGAGACTGCAGTGCCATAAGATTTGTTAATTTTTTGCATCTGCTAATTTTCTAAACGAGTGACTGAGTGTATGAATTCTTTGTCAACGCACCCAATATCCTGTACATAGAAGCCTGATAATTGAATAAATGAATGAATGAATGGCCCAATGAAACTGGCACAGGCAAGAGTTTTTCTGAAACTCTACATGCACAGCTGTTCTGACCATTTTGACTCTTTCATTCACTTATTTCACTGAAAATTATCAATATGCCTGAACATAATCTTAATTATCAAAGTCATCATGTGTTTCAAAATTCCATTCAACAATCATTTATCAAACAACAATAATAAGCCAAGCACTGCGCTAGGCCTGGGAGATGCAAAGAAAAGTAAAACAAGATTCCTTCTGACCAAGAAGAAGAGAAAGATAAGCAAGAGTGGTATAGGATACTGTAGTGGATCTCCTAACTCTGCCATGGGGAATCAGAAAACTTTTCATGAAGATTTGTGCATATGTTGTCCCATTTTGTAGAGAGGAGGATGGAAGGAAAAGGGAAGAAGAAAGAAGAAGCAGATGGAGGCTTTTTCGGGCAAAGAGAAAAGATTATGACAGTCAAGGAGGCATGGAAATACGTGTTAAACAGGGCAAACGCTTTAGTACAACTGTGGCATAATAAAAAGTTAATGAACTGTCAAATCAAGCATATTTGAATTTGACCCCAATTCAGGTTTTTCCATTTTGTAAGGTCTAGGTAACCTCCTCTACTTCTTGAATTTCTCATCACTAAAATGATGATAAAAATACCTCTGTTATGGGGGATTGGGAGAAGTAAGTACAATAATGTATGCACAATATCAGCTAAAGTGCCTGACATGAAGAAAGTACTCAATGTGTGTATCTGTTGTTGTTGTTATTATTATCATTATCATCATTGTCAGGTTAGAGTGTTCTAATAGGGGAGTAAGGAGAGACAAGGATGGAGAGGTCAGCAGGTGTCTAGTCATGAAAGATACATACCAAGGAAGGTGTGGTCGTTTCCAAAATACGGCCACAAATGCCTCACATCCTTGGAGGTATGCCTCTTTGCAATGTGCTGCTCCTGTTCCTGCCATCAAAAGGTGAAATCTATTTCTCCAAATTCTTGAATATGGACTGACCTTGTGATTTGTTTTGACCAATAGAATGTGGTAGAGGTGACTGTGCAATTTATGAGCTAAGGGAGAAATAAACAGTAATGGTGTCTGGAGGTCAAATGAACTGACATTGTTTGTTCTTGACTGAGGCAGCTTTGAATTGCACAGCCACAGAGCCCTCAGGTTGGAGAATCCAAGATACTGTTTGGGTCTCTCAGCAGCAGTCAAGCTTTGATTACACTGATGCTAAAATTAGTTGCAGTTCTACACAACAGAAACAGGAAGAATAAGAAAAGCCTTTCCAATCTTCTCTCTCCTAAAAGTGACCTGAGTGGCCTTGAATGAGCCAAGCTTCCCTGGCTTTCTCATTCATGAAATAAGGTGATAATCCTGTCCCTACACAGCTCACAGAATTGTGACAATTAAGAGGACACATGAATGAAGCACTTTAAATTCCCTGCAAAGGAATGCATTCAACCAAATAGAGGTTCTAAAAATAATTCTAAAACAATAATAATCCTCATGCACTGTCTTCAACTCCAGTCCTTCTGAGGTTGCTATAACTCCATACTGTTTAGAATACTCAAAGTCAAAATGCCTGACAGTTTTATGTTAGATAAAGGGAGGATAGTAAATAGACAAGGATTTGATCAGGCTCGATATATGTCCATATGCGGTAAACCCCTTTTTGTTCATTCACACTGTCTCCTACTTTGCATTTTCTGCATCACTCACTCCTCAAACATTCATTTTAATATGTACCAGGTGCCATAATAGGTGCTATGATAGAGCAATCAGAAAAGGTTCCAGTTCTCAAGAAGCTCATAGTCTGCAAACTGGAGATCAATATAAATAACTAGAACAATGCACCAGTGTTAAAATCAAGGCAAAAAACATCTGCTAATGGAACACACAAAAGGAAACAGTTTATAGCTTGATGGAAGAGAGAATGAGGGCATCTCTGAGGAAGTAACATTGAGTTGGTAGGAGTTAATTTTTGCATGCAAAGAAAAAATACAGTCATTATGGAGTGAATTTTCCAGATTGGAAAATTATGTCTAAATTAGGAAAACAACCCGCAATTTTACACTGATAATGCTGTATACATATGGGCATCATATTTTGCCATCATATTGGTTTTACTTTCTAAAAAGCCATTCTGGAGTCACTGTGTTTTTCTTCTCAGTTTGATATTGACAAGCTGTGTGATCTTGGCAATTCATCCAAGCATCATGGATATTCTGAGTCCCATCAACCTTCTAAGCCTTGGTTTCTTCTGCAAAAGAATAAGAAATAGTACATAAGGATGCTGTTCCAGTTTGCTAACACCAACATTATGCAAAACGCCAGAAATGGATTGGCTTTTATAAAGGGGGTTTATTTGGTTACAAATTCATAGTCTTAAGGCCATAGAATTGTCCAAGATATGGCATCAACAAGTATATCTTCACCGAAGGAAGGTCAGTGGTGTCCAGAAAACCTCTTTAGCTGGGAAGGCAACATGGCTGGTGTATGCTGATCCCAGGTTGTGTTCCAGCTCCTCTCTCAACCCCTGTGCACTCTTCAAAGTGTCCCTCTTGGCTGTAGCTTCTTGGGGCAAACTCTGGACTAGTACCTCCAAAGCATCAGCAAAACTCTCCTTTCAATGGCCATCTTCAAAATGCCTCTGTAAGCTGTAGCTAGCAGTGAGCTCCTTCTGTCTGAGCATTTATAGGGCTCCAGTGAACTAATGGAGGCCCACCCTGAGTGGGCGGGGCCACACCTCCATGGAAATTATCTAATCAGAGTTATCACATACAGTTGGGTCACATCTCCATGGAAGCAACCTAATCAAAGTTTCCAACCTAATCAACACTAGTATGTCTGCATCCACAAGATTGCATCAAAGATAATGGTGTTTTGGTGGACATAATACATCCAAACTGGCACAGTTGTTTTACCCTAAAAACTCCAACAGGTAGATTTTTAAACTAATATATCTTACAAAAATATTAGAATTTTCAATATGGTTATTCTAACAATGCTACTGTTGTTTGAGACATTTTTTGTGACTATGCTTTGGAACTGACTTAATGTTTTGAGGACTTCAGTGGGAACAACTCAATGAATAGGAGAAAATCCGCCCCCCCCCCACCGAGATAAAAAATTCCTTTAGAGACAGAAAATCAGAGTTTTCACCAGAGCTCTCTCTCTCTTGTGCCTTCAGTTTCTTTATAAACACCATCATGCCAGTTACATGGCCAAGCCTAAGAATCACAGGGAGGTTCAAATGCTGACATTATATGAAACTGTATCAACAAATATCTTCCTTTGAGGGTGAACTTGATTTAGTATCTGAGCCAAAATTCATTGAGAGCATGTCAGATGAATAAATGGATCCTATTTTGGGTCACAAGAAAACAGTGATTCCTAAGACTGACTTTTTCTTCAATTTGTATACAGGTTCTAAAGGTAAGTCAACAAGATGACTTTCTTAAAAGTTCAATTACTTTCTTGTTAGCCTAAAGACATGATATCCTAAGATAACACTTTTAAAATATTTTTTTCATTTTCCCCCTCCCAGATCACATGGCAGGGTGAGATGCTTCAGGGCTCCCTCCCCCAACAGAAGCTATGAACAACCAGCATGTCCTGGCAGAAACATCTTTTTCAAAGCTCCAGAAGACAGTTAAAGGACTGCAGTAATATAGCAAGTGCCAAATCACGAAAAATCCTACTTAAAAGCAGTCAGACTCCGAGTGCCCTAGCTGGTGTCTCCACCAACCCTCGATGCCGGTGCGTGGAGCCAGCCCACACTTCCAGAGGGAGCAGAGTGACCCTCGTGCACACACTGGGAGCATGAATGTCTGGCCCAATCATTCTGGTGGTGGCCTGAGGGACTTGCCAGCCCAGAACTTTCTCTGCATATAAAAGGCAACTCACAGAGCTGTGGGAGGGAAATCAGGTTGTGCTGCCTGGGGCAAGGGAATGCTGGCTATAGGGCATACAGTGCGGTGCCTGAGATGGTAAGGAAACTATTTCCTAGAAAAAGGGGGACATGCAAAACTGTGTAAATGGAGAGATTCTTGTGGCCATGTCCAAGATAAGACACATGCGCAGAATGTCGGGGTGGTCCCTATGCTTTGGCCTGGAGCTATTCTCTAAACTCATTGTATTGATGAGCCCTAAAGGACAGAGAGCACTTGCCCAGGTTAATCTGTGAAAACTGGGAAAGGTGTTTTCTTTTTTCCCTTCTTCTTCCTTCTCCCCTTCTTCTCCTCCTCCTTCTCTTCCTCCTCCTCATTCCTCTGCTTATTCTTCTTCTATTAGTGCCTGAAAAGCTGTCATAATATTAGCTGAACACAAGCTTAACAAAACCTTAAAGTCTAAATTCCAGCAATAACATATTAAGATACCAAAATATCCAGGTTTCAACAAAAGGTTGCAAAAATAGAAGGAAACTGGAGGCAGTGGTCCAGGCAAAGGAGAAGATCAGAAAACTAAGTGAGGAGGACAAGACCTGGGATGTTTCAAAGACACTTAAACAAATAGTCCTAAATATGCTCAAAGAGCTAAAAATAGAAAACAAACAAACAAAAAAAACATGGACAAGAAACAAGAGGAAATCAGGAAAACAATATATGAATGCAAAGATAATATAAAAAGAGAAGTGGAAAATTTGAAAAGGAATCAAATAGAGCTGAAGACCACAGTAACAGAAATTAAAAATTCCCTAAAGGGGTTCAACAGCAGTTTGGAACGAACAGATTTTTGTTGTGTTTGTGGTCCCACAATTAAAAAAAAAAAAGTCGCTAAGGAGACAATGATAATTGAATGCAATACATGATCCTGGATAGGATCTTGCAAGGGAGGAGCAAAGGCTCAAAGGGACATTATTGGGACATAGAAAAAAATTGGAATATAGACTGTAAGCTTTGTGTCATTGTTAAATTTCTTGGATTTGATAACTGCACTTAAGATGGTTACATAAGTGGATATATCTGTTCTTAGGAAACGTACATGGCAATAATAAGTATTCAAAAAGGATGATTGTATAGCTTTCACTCAAGTGTTCAGAAAATGGATTGACTAGATAGAGAGATAGATAGATAGATAGGTAGATAGATAGGTAGATAGAATGATATGGAAATGTGGCAAAATGTTACAATTGGTGAATCTGGGAGTATCTGGGGGATACGGGTATGTCAGGGTTTTTTGTATGCAGTTTGTATTATTTTTGTAACTTTCCTGCAAGTTTGAAATTATTCAAAATACAAAGTTAAAAAAATTGCTAGTTTAAAGCCAATAGCATCAATACATAAGCATTATGGCTTATAAAGTATGTTTTATGTATATTTTTAAAAAGTTACCTATGCTGGGGTTTATGTTGTGACTCATTTTTACAGAGGAGTGGGCTGCTCCAAAAAACCTCAATGATACATTTGTATGGATTTTTACTGTTTACAAATTGCTGTGCATAAATGATTTCGTTTGAGCCTCCTAACAACACTGTGAGGCATATTTTAATTTTATTCTTACTTTACAGATGAGGAAATTGAGGATTATCTGTAAAATGATACTCAGCCAGCTGTTAACCTTCTTGAGCCTTAAATTAGCCACAGGGCAGAATTTCAGGCCTACAAATCCCCAATCTGGAGTCCTCCCATACTCACACACATATTTAGACCACTAGATATCTTCATTTCACCAACGAATTTATTAAAGCTATGTTAAGCTTGTCGGGATGTCTGGAACTGTACGAACAGCCGCATTTTCTCGCCCCCTCAGGATGACAGTGATCTGGGCTCATGGTATATTTTAACTCAGTTCTTTGTGCCTGTGTCTTGGGAAGGGGCTATTTCCTACCCTAAGTTTTACCTGGTGACTGTGTGGCCTATCGACTGATGGAAACTTTTGGGGGAGGTTTTATGGCCCTACTAGAAATAGTGGTCTGACTTGCCCGGTTCCTACCTCTTCTTTCAATTGTTCTGTGCTAGCTCTGGCCTTGATACGAGGAGCCTGTAGATAGTACTCTCATGCTAAATAGTCAGAGGCAGGATTCCTAAAGGGCCTCCTGGGCTCCAGCTATGACGCATCCTTCTCTGGTTTGCTAGCCTCCTTTTGTTGCACAGTCTTAAGTGTCCACAGATGTCAAGTGTAGAAAAAGACATGTAGTGTTATGTTTTAGTACTGGCACAAAGGTACTTCCTGAAGAAGATATGGTCACTTACAGAGTTGTTTTGCAGGCTGCCCATCTATATTTATCACTGGCCAGTGCCAATTCTTGATTCAAATAGCTTGACAACTTGTGAGCTGGCATGCTGCCACCCAGGGTATCAGTCAACGGGCCATCTAGCTGTACCAAGTGTGGCTGCTAAGGGCAGGAATCCTAACCAGGAATTTCTAAACTGCTGTCTGTGAAGAGGTTCTATGAGTTTTGGCTGTAGAGACTTCCAAAAATAAAAACTAGATACCATGGCCATTTGTTTGGACTTTGCAGAAGAGTTATTAGTCATTGGGGGAAGGGAGAGGATGGTGGAGGAGGCAGCATGAAATTAAATCTAATTAATCACTGATCAGCAGAACCACTACTGAGCTCACTCTTCCCAAAATAATCGTTGGAAAGCTAGGAAATGGCCAAAAAAAAAAGCACTTAGTCCTACCAAATTGTATTTACTTCTTTGGAAGTTAGAAAGCCCAGACAAAAAATAAGTGCATGAAAAGTAAACAATGTGGTAGTCTGAAGAGTGTGTGGGCTCTTTCTTAGAACTTACATGGAACAGGGTCGATGTCAAGTTTGCTTTGATCTTTTAATTTACTTATTCCTGGTGAAGTTTACTAACTTTGACCTTCCTCATGAAGAAGCAAATCCACTGCTCTTTTAAAATTATTATTAGAGAAGTCGTCAGTTTACACAAAAATCATGCATAAAATATAAAGTTCCCATATGCCACCCTATTATTAACATCTTGCATTAGTGTGGTACATTTGTTATAATTCATGAAAAAACACTTTTATAATTGTACTACTAACTATAGTCCATCCTTTACAATAGAGTTCATTTTTTGTGTTGTACAATCCTATGTTTGTTTGTTTTTTAAATTTTTGTTCTAGTAATATATATACAACCTAGAATTTCCTCTTTTAACCACCCACTGCTCTTTTAAGTTGGAACTGCTAGTGGCTTTAAGGATTGCAAGATTAAACCAAATAAACTCTCTTGGGTGTGGTATATACTTTATAAAGAATGTGGGCTTTTGAGTCAAAACTGGAGTCAATCTTTCACTCTCCCATAGGAAAAGTTGTTTTTCATCTTGATGCCTGTTTCCTCATCTGTTAAAAAGGAATAATAATAATAAAATTTCATAAGATTTTTGTGAGGAATAAATAATAAATTAGACACAAAGAGCTGCCTAGCATTTAATAAATTCTCAATAAATACTAATGATTATTTGATTGATCCAGTATACACATGACTCACATAAGCTAGAAGTTTTTTCTTTGCTTATCCTCAATATTCTTGTGACTTTTTATACCTTTCTTTTTTTTTTTCGTCTCCCAGTGGTGTGCTAAAGATAGCCAGTACTGGTTTGCAGAGCGTTGCTAAATATTTAGGTATTTTGCAAGCTGGTTGTCAAATGCAGACAATACTGAAGAAATAAATTAAAAGACATATTCAGTTAAATAAATCATATTTGTTAAATACTCAAAACTCATCACTTCCTAATTATTGCACTACATTTTACTATTATCTGTGCACCTGAACTTATTTATCCTATTATATCTATATGGTGGGAAAACCATATAGTGGAATGCTACTGTGCATCTCTTCTCAACTTTGTGTTCGTGACTTCACTTTAGTAATTTGAAAGCAGGTATGGATGCCCCACAGAAAGTGACAAATGCTACAATTCGTGGCATTTTTCCTGAAAAGCCAGTTATCATATGTTTATTAGCACCCAACTGTCTCTCTCTAATAAGCATGCAAACCAGTTTAAACAAAAAAAATTAACTATTAACTTCGGTAGTTACTTTCAAACTCAGTTGTTTCAAAATGAAGTGTTTTTGTACATAGAACCTAAATTGAATTGTTTAGTCCCTCCTGTCATATGTCAGGCCTGTTTCATTATATTATATTACCACCCTTACATACATTTAAGAGTTTGACCCTTTTTGTTGCTCTCTGTGAAACCATCTCCAAATTCTTAAAATCTTTCTCGTTCTTGAGAGCTCAGTACCATATCTATCTTTAACAAATTAGGCATTTAATAAATATTTGTTGAATGGATGAAATATATACCAGGTTTATCCTTATTTTTGTTAATTACAAGCACAAAAGAATGGATTCATTTTATGTGAGAACAATAAAAATTTATTCTAAGATTTTTATGCTATTTAGGACCTTCTTAAGCCATTGGCAAATATAATTCTTTCATGAAGCAAAAAATGTGTCAAACAGCAAATTTTCCATTCTTAGTAAAAATTTAATTTCTATAAAATATCTCACTTAATAAGCTTTTAAATGAATATTCACTTGTCAAACATTTTGATTTCTCATTGGTTATTTTTAATTACCTGAAAGTGTCTATTCTTGATTACAGGGAATTACTAAAAATCCTAAATTTAACGCTGTCTCCAACTACACAGAGATGTTTTTAAATAAAAGAAATGAATATGTAAGTATGCATTAATGCTGCTTTGTCGCCCCCCCCCCCAGATTTCTTTTTTATTTTTATTGTAGGAGTATCTATAACACAAAATTTCCTATTTTAACCATGTTTAAGTATGACATCAATGGTTTAATTGCATTCACATTGATGTGGTGCCACCAACACCATTCATTACCAAGATTTTTCTTGACCCCAAACAGAAACCCTGTACCTATTAAGCAAAAACTTCCGATTACCCTCTCCCACTAGTCCCTGGTAACCTCTAATCAACTTTCTGTTTCTATGAATTTGCTTATTCCAGACATTTCCTTTAAATGGATCATAGAATATTTGTCCTTTTGTGTCTGGGTTATTTCATTCAATGATTTCAGGGTTCTTCCATTTTGTAGCATGTGGTAGAACTTCACTCCTTTTTACTGCTAAATAATATTTCACTGTATGTATATATCAAATTTTGTTTATCCATTCATCTGTTGATGGACATTTGGGTTGATTCTACCTTTTGGCTATCGTGAATAATGCTATGAACATGGTGTACAAAAATGCTGCTTTGGTTTTAAAATAATTATTCACCCAGTACCTGGAACATATTGGAAATGAAATGAACTAGTGCAAAGAGAATGGGATTTACAGTTGGAAGACTTAGGTTCAAGTCCTGCTCATCACTTAACTCCTGTCATCTTGGGCCAGCAATTAATTAACAATCTGTAAACTTAGCATAACATGGGTAGGCTAACATACCTATGTTATGAGGATTATATGAGAGAGTCTGGTAGATCTTCAGTACATGCTAATTTACTGTGGTGTTCAATTAACATTTATTGATTAAATAAATCTAGTTGAAGTAATTATTAAAAAAGCCTCAGCTCTCTGGCTAAGCCAACTTGAAAGGTGAAATCACTGCCCTCCCCCCTACGTGGGATCAGACACCCAGGGGAGTGAATCTCCCTGGCAACGTGGAATATGACTCCCGGGGAGGAATGTAGACCCGGCATCGTGGGACGGAGAACATCTTCTTGACCAAAAGGGGGATGTGAAAGGAAATGAAATAAGCTTCAGTAGCAGAGAGATTCCAAAAGGAGCCGAGAGGTCACTCTGGTGGGCACTCTTACGCACACTTTAGACAACCCTTTTTAGGTTCCAAAGAATTGGGGTAGCTGGTGGTGGATACCTGAAACTATCAAACTACAACCCAGAACCCATGAATCTCGAAGACAGTTGTATAAAAATGTAGCTTATGAGGGGTGACAATGGGATTGGGAAAGCCATAAGGACCACACTCCACTTTGTCTAGTTTATGGATGGATGAGTAGAAAAATAGGGGAAGGAAACAAACAGACAAAGGTACCCAGTGTTCTTTTTTACTTCAATTGCTCTTTTTCACTCTAATTATTATTCTTGTTATTTTTGTGTGTGTGCTAATGAAGGTGTCAGGAATTGATTTAGGTGATGAATGTACAACTATGTAATGGTACTGTAAACATTCGAAAGTACGATTTGTTTTGTATGACTGTGTGGTATGTGAATATATCTCAATAAAATGAAGATAAAAAAAAAAAAGCCTCAGGATATGTAAGGGAAGAAATACAGAGGACCAAATTTGGAGTAATTTACTTAATTGTGTTTGAATCCAGATGTATTTTTTCTCCTCAGCAACTCACCACTACCTACAAAAACAAATTTTAGAGTTTATTCACCCTAGACTGTTCTATCTGAACTTCAAAGATCCCTTTGCACCTCATTTTCCTTATCTACTCTTATTACCCAATACAAGTGACCACTCCCCCCAACCAGGTTCTTTTTACTCTCTGATTCAGCCATGCTCATGACTTCCTCATTTCTTTACCCCAAGTGTCATTCTCTCTACTTTTCCACATGGGAAAACACTGATCATCTTTTCAGTTACAATAACTCTTCCTCTCCCAAGACTTCTTGGTGGTCTTTTTAAGGCTCCACCAGGGCTTACCCTTGACTTCCCCAGTCTTTGAATTCCCAAAGTCCTTATTAGCAATATTTCTCATTGGTGCATTAGTATTCAGCCAATTGCTGTACATTTATTTCTCTCACCACATAGAGTGTAAATTACTTGACAGTTATGATTTTCTCTAACTCTTTCCTTATTGTCTAGCATCTAGATCTGTGCTACCAAATGAACACTCGGTAAATGGTGGAAACTTCGTTTGGTGGCTGAGGTAGTTCTTTTTATTTCCCCCACATATTTCCCTCCCATTTACCTTTCTACAGATTTGAAAGGAAAATTGCAGTCTGTGAGTCCATGTTCCAGAAATATCTGCTTTTCATTTAATATACATATTAAAAAAAAACAAAAACCAACCCTCTGACTGTTCAGTAGAGAAAAATAATATGAGGTCACTAAATACTTCAAGAGAGTACATGAAGCAAGATATTTTCTCTACTGTAAGTTTAGAGTCTTTTTGCTTATATAAATGTTCATAAAGATTGAGTTATATGAAAAACAAATCCAAGGCCGAGTTTGAGAAGTCAATCTGTAATTTTATATCTATTCAAGTGACTCTCTTTACAAATAATTGTACATATTCTTAATTCAGAAACTTTTTGAAATTGAAGCTCATCTCAGTTTTCATTTAAATGAGTAAAAAAATATATTTCCGGCAAACAGCAGAATTTAAATCTCAGGTTTTTTCCTACTCAATTCCTTATAATAAATTACAGAGTACTGGGATGGAAGTGGGAAAGAAAGTCAACTTACATCAACTTCTACTTGATTACATCTATTCTCTTTCTTTCTAGTTGATTTATTTTTCAAGCCCTACAGATTCTGTCCAATTTAGGCTACTTACAATCCTTTCCCCTTACAGCCCATCCCTTTCACCCCCTTTCGATGTAGAGCCAGATGGAAGAATTAGAAGAAAGGAAAATAAAGGAATTTTTTGAAATTTTCTTTCTAAATGCCCTCATTTCTTTTTTCCTTTTCTTTCTCTCTGCTAAGCTATTAAGATAATCCTTACAGAAGTGCTACGAGTTCCCTTTTAAAAATACAGCTTGCAATTTCTAAGACAATGCAGTTAAAGGATAAATGAAATGGAAATAAAGTAGACACAAAGTCATGCAGATCCACATTGGTTTGGAAGAAAATAAACAAATAAAGAGAAAGGAAAAAACTAATCTTTAATGTCGCACAGCTTTATTGTGATAACACATTACTGTTCAACCGCATTCCTCTTTGCTCCATGTAATATAGCTTGCTTACAAGTTCGTGAATCAAGATGCATATCACGTTCATCAGCGTTTACTCAAGATTGAAAAACAGGTTGTTCAGGAGAGGGTAGAGAACAGGGAATTTGGTATAATCAAAATTCAACTAGTTTCCTATATGGAAATTTTTCATAGCAGATTGAGATGGTATCTTTAGTTGATAATCTTCCTGGTATTTATGGAAATAGAGGAGGGATAACCACCTGTACTTTGCAGATTTCTGTCTTGATGTGATTAAAAAAATCGTGATCACATCCTTTGGTAAACATAAGAATTACACAGCAGCCAGTAAGTAATCTCAATGGGGATGTCCAGTCAAATGTAATAAAAGAATAAAGGATTCTGTTGTGAGTTCTGCATTTTAAGTTGCCATCTCAAAGCCCTGTATTTGCAGTTTTTTGCTTTGCACTGAAAATAGATTAAATCAACATACTTCAAACAAGTCAGTTATACTAAGCATATAAATAAAATAACAAAACCATCCCATTGTTACAAGTTCTCCCTCTGTCTCATTTCCCCTCATGTATTTTTACTTTTACCTTTTTAAAAAAAAATGGCCTTGGCCCCATTCCAACATTTCCTGCCAGTTCATATCTATTTTTAAATGAAGTTTCTGACCCACTTAGAAGTAAACTTGACTTACTGACTTACTATTTTTTTTCTTCCATTATTTAGCTGTGCTAATCAGATCTGTTTTACTCCACATAAGTTTCTAACAGAAGCAAGATTGCCTTTATCCAACAAGGTCTAAACATCTGGCTCTGCTTGGATACCCTTCCAATGAGTAAACAATTTCCTCTCTTAACACACGTCATAAAACTGCTCAATTCCTTATTATAATGTGTATCATTGGCTTAACAACTTCAGTCGATTTCATTGAATTCTTGTCTGTCTTTTCTATTTTTTACTTCCTGGAGCAATATGTCTTACTAAGCAGAGAAACACTGGCAACTTAGTAAACAAAGGGAAACAAACAAAATCTGTGATAGGTCTTGATTTAGTGCTCTTTTGCATTCATCATGGAGATTGCTAACATCCAAGAATGTGGTCTCTTAAGAAAGACCATAAATATTGCATCAAATTCATCCATGTGTGTATGCATATACTCTTGAGCTCTTCCCAATTCCCCTTCCTGTTATGTTTTTCACAGTTTTGCTTAATGTGATCTAAAATGTTCTCATAGTTTTAAATGAACAGATTAGGACATTCATAGAAATGCTTGAGCTATATGGAATATGGAGACACCTTTGAAGTCAAAGAAATATTTTCTTACTTATGGAAACAAAAGTCCTTTAGACAATGATCCATCAAATCAATATATGGTTCTCTTAAAAACCATTTGAATTAAGGACTTTTCACCAGTTACTACATATCACATGGGTGCTAATAAAACGTCCCCTGCCTAATGAACAGCTGTTATTATTGGTTAAGCTGATTGAAAGAAGAGAGAATTATGACCAGCTGCAAAATGCATTCATGAGTGGTGAGAGAAACTGGCAGCTGTTACTTAGCTTACTATAAATATTTTTAATTAAAATTTGCCTACTAGTTTTCAATTTGTGTAATAGCAGAGATTTTAAGTTAGCTCCTTTAGGGGTAAAGGGATCACTTCCTCTTCAAGTAGAGCTTTTTAACCTTCTATTATCAATGCCTATTAACAATGATGGCGGTATCCTGCTGGCTGATAGGAAAATGAGCTGCAGGATGAAACGCTCCTTTTCCAGAACCATGTGCACCCAAGAATTTCAAAGTTTTATCTGTTTGCTTTTAATACTTGCATTTGCAGATATCCATCAGGAATTCTTAAAAAGAGTGAAGGTAGTGAATAGAAGTATCTAAATGGGGCCTGCCTTAGAAATATAACACACACATGCACATAATACATTTTTTTTAACTAAAATTCTGCTGTTTTGGTGATAGGATTGTCCTCCCACTCATGACAGTTTCCTTTTCATTTCATAATCCATTGGCTCTTTAAGGAGATCCAAGGTCACTTCTAATCTACATGCTTTCCCTGATACTCAGTCTCTTTCATAGTTTTAACCAGATGCAAAAATCGTGTTCTCCAGCCCTGCCTTCTTGTCTGAGCATCAGGCTTTTCTATTTGGATTCACCTAGGAACTTAAAACTCATAACAGTTTCTCCACATCTGCTCTCCTTCTCTATTCCTAACCTCAATTAATGGTACAGCTACCCACAAAATCACTGAAGCCGTAGAATCCCGAGGACTCTCTCTTCCCCCACCATCCACCCCTTACATTCTTGACCCCATTTACCAGTTTCCAAACCCTCATGATTTTGCTTCCTAGATATTTCTCAACTTTGTTCCCTCTTCTTTCACCTCAACTACTACAAGCCCTTTATCTGGACTGGAAACGTTCTGGCCTAGAATATTAAAATATCCACCTAACTGATTTCCCTTTGTCTAGATTTGGTTGCTCAAATGTATCAGCAGCCTAAAATGAAATCTGACCACATCACTCCCCTGCCTAATAGTTTTCAATGGCTTCTCACCCTCTCCAGGATAAAGTTCAAGTGTTTAGACTGGAATACAAGGCCTCTATGCCTTGGCCCCAGTCTACTTCCCTGCAGCTCCCCACTTTATCCTCCATGCTTAATGGTTCTGAATTGTTGTAGTTCTTCACTCATCATCCTTTGGAAATGCAGCTTAAATGCAGCCTTCTGGTGACGCCTTCCACAGAAGCACTCTTCACAACCCTCCAGGGATGGGCAAGGTTTGCCCCCTCTAGTAGCCCATGACTCTTAATCATGTACCTCCAGTAGTAGCATCTATCAAAATATGTTATAATCATTTGCTTACATATTTGTTTTTCTATGATTGGGCCATTCTTTGTTCAAGAACCATGTCTTATTCATTCTTGTTATTTCCACAGTGACTGGCACATGCACACTTAATAAAAGTTTTAGGATTTAAGAAGAAAAGGACTTTAAATAACAAAATTACATCAGTATTCTTACAAACCTCAATTATATTGAAATAGAAAATTGTGGAAATTAGAATTTAAAAAAATATTATATTTTAATGAGATGACACTATTAGTGAGAGCAGGGTAAGATCTTGCTTGTCTTTTATTTACAAATGATCCTCAATAAAACCATTTCTTTTCCTCCTGTAAAATAATAATTTTAGAAGCAATTCTTACTAGTTCAATTCATTTTTCTCCAGTGATCTAAGTCTTATATTTCAGCTATTTTCATAAAATGATCAATGTTATAATGAATAATCAATAAATACATTGTTACAATAAAAATGACTTTGCAAACACATTTATTTATGAATTGACTATTTTGAGTCCTTCTTAGCCAAGAAATCAGGATTTAGAGATGAATCTATGAATCTGGACACTCATTAATGAGCACATGGTTGAGAATCTGCTTGCTTGTATAAGTTGTCTTAGGACTATGGGGGAAAGATAAAAACTTCACAAAACGGAATGTTTCCTGTAATCCAAGTTTCTCTGTTTTCAAGAAATAGTCAAATGTCCTAGTTTGGTTAATGCTGACAACCTAGTGTTTGTAACCTAGCCCCTTCATTACCAGGATGAGGTCTGACTCAGAAGGTTGCTCATAAAAACTTCTAACTTCTGTCTTTGCTTGAGTTGTGCTTATTTTCAGAAAAATATAATTGCATGACATGAACAGATATCTGCATGCCAATGTTCATAGCAGCAATATTCACAATTGCCAAGAGACAGAAACAACTCAAATGTCCTGCAATAGATGAGTGGATAAACAAAATGTGGTATATACACACAATGGAATACTACGCAGCTGTAAGAAGGAACGATGTGAAACATATGACAACATGGATGAACCTTGAAGACATAATGCTGAGCAAAATAAGCCAGGCACAAAAAGAGAAATATTGTATGTTACCACTAATGTGAACACTGAGAAAATGTAAAATAAATGGTTTATATTGTAGAATGTAGGGGACTTAGCAATAAACAGCAAATAGTGAAGGCGGAACAATAATCTAATAAGAACAGAGAAGTTTGGAGGGTAAACTTAATGTTCTGGGAATGTTCAGGAATGACTATGGTTTGTTAATTTCCAGGGGTGGGGGTGAGCGGGTGGGTATGGTAGGAATGAGTTTGCAGAAATGTAGTTATCTTAGGTTATTTATTTTTCTTATTCCTTTGTTGGGTTATAGTCTATTTTCTTGGGGTAGGGTAGGAAAATGTTGGAAGCAATGTAGTTATTTTAGGTTATTTGTTTTTTCTTATTCCTTTGTTTTGGTTTTGTTTGAAGTGTTTTTTTAATTTTTGATACAGTTAAAAAAATATATATAACTGCAAACACCTATAAAGAAGCTAAGCTGTTCAAAACTCCTGCAGCTCTCACCCCCTTGCCCTGTGGTGAACCACAAAATCCCCAGCCAATGAAAAAACAAGAATCCTTCTTGATGCTAACCTCGGGTTCGTGTCTTGCCACAGCCAGGAAAGTCCCCTTCCTGGAGCATGCACACAAAGCCCCCAACCCTGCCCTTACTTTGCCTTTGCTCATTATAGTAAATTCTCCATCTCTGGGAGGGATTTAGATGCCATTTTTTGAACATGCCATGTATGTAGAAGTATATTCTAGCATGACCAGGAACAGAGCATGCTCAAATCCAATTCTTTGAAAAACCCCTTGAATTCTTTGGAAATCTCTGCTCACTTGCCCCAACCTGCTCGTATATCCCCTGATACCCTATTAAAAAAAAAAAAAAGAAAAAAAAAGCTCAGTCACCTTTCTTTGAGTTGAAGGTGCCTTTTGGCCTTTTGGACACAAGTCCACCCTTCTCCATTCTTGAGCTATGGAATAAAGTGCTGCTTTGCTTTACTGAACCTGGTTTTATTCTATTGGTGAGAGCAACAACGAACAGGAGACACATTTCGGAGGATCTGGTCCATAGAAGGTCGTTAACACTTTCAGTTACAAACAGATGGGAAGGCTAGGCAAAATATAATATATACAAATAAGTCTGCACACACATATACAAATAAATAGTTTATTGTTTTAAGGATTGAAAGGGAAATCCCAAGTCATCAGAAAGGAAGAGAAAACTCACAACTAAAATGTCAGCCTTGTAAGTAAGCTGATATCTCAGTGCTGTCCTATGTGGCAGTTAGGATTGTTATTGTCCACGTTACAAAAACAAATTTTGTCTTTGGCTATGAACTGATGAGATTCCAATACATATATTGGAAGGGCTGCTAGAAGAGTGACCAGAAGGTTTGCTTCATTCTAAAGCCTTAAAGCACTGAGTAAAAAAAAGAAGAAAACAGCCCTCCATTTGGAAAATCTGAAAGCCTGTCTCATGCACAAATATGGAATCCAAATGTATATCACTAGCTTTGTATAGGATTCCTTAGGGTGAGAAATTACCAATGATGTGATTCTGGACCAATGAATACCTCAAGGCACCTAGCATAAACAAATATAAAACTGCCTTGCAGCAACTGTTTGAAAAATAAGGTGCATGGGACTCCCACAGTAAAAACAAACAAACAAACAAAAACCTCCACTGAAAATTATCTCAAAATTAAAAAAAAATTACTAACTATATAAAGAAACAATTTGCCATGAGAAAGTTAGTAGACACAACCATTAGGAAAGTTAGTACTCTAAGAACTTGAGCTATTAGAATGATTTGAAAAAGACTACAAAATAATGCCTTATTTAAGAGATAAAAGAAGGACCAAAAACCAAGAAGAAAAAATGGGATACTGAAAAATAACAGACAAAAATGAAAAAAGAAAGAAATAAAACTTATGGAAATAATACAGCTAAAGTGGAAAATAGTAAATTGAAAGACATCTAAGGAAATTGCTTAGAATGAAGATGGAGACAAAAAAAGAAATACTATGTATCAAAGCAGAGGTAAGAGAAATGGCATACAGAATAAGATCAACAAAAACTCTAAAGGGGATTCCAATAGGAGAGAAAAGAAATGGTGGAGGAAGAAGTAATATTTGAGGAGAAAAAAAAAATGAAGATTTTTAGTACAAAAACATGTTTACAGACCGAAGAAACACAGGTCGTAAGTCAAATAAAGAAAACAAAATCTGCACATGGATACATCAAAGTAAAACTACAAAACTCCAAAGACAAAGAGAAAAATTTACAAGCAATAAGAGGGAAAAACACAGGCTATTGACAGAGAAACAACTATTAGACTGGTAGCCAAATTGCTATCAACAGTAACAAAGGCAAGAAGACAATGAAATAATATCTGTAAAATACTGAAAATAATGCGAACCTTGAATTCTATACCCAAGTAAGTTTCTTCAGAGTGAGAACAAAATAAAGACATTCTCAAAAGAAGGCTGTGAGCATGTAGCCACACTGAAAAAATTACTTAAAAATATATTTTGTTTAGAAAGAAATTGAATCCATAGGGTAAGAGTAGCAGTAATAAACAAAGAAATTGTTAACATTTAATGAAATCTAAATAGGCATTAACTTTAAAATAAATAAGGTGTGTGTATGTATATGTATGTATATATTTGACTAGTTAGAGGATATTTAATAAGTGAAGGATATTTCTGTTTGACAATATACTGGATGATTAAGCCAGCATGGTTGAAGAAAAAGAAGGTATAAGGCCTGGAAAGGAAAAAAAAAAACACTATTATATGGAGACTACATTATTTATTTAATATCAATATAGAAAAGTCTATTTCATTCCAAATTAGCTACAATAACAGAAAAATATAATTTTAAAAGATACCATTTAAAATAAGAATAGATTCCCAGTTACCTAGGAATATGTCTAATAATTGCACAGAAGTATATGAAACATTATGGTAAGACCTTAAAGAAGACCTAAATAAGCAGGGAGTTTCTATGATGTTTATGAATACAAAATTGAATATCTTAATGACATCAGTTTTTACTAAGTTGATCTATAAACTGATTGCAATCAAAGTCAAATCCCAATATCTTTTTGTGTATAACTATTAGACTGGTAGCCAAACTGTTAACAATAATAAAGGCAGGAAGACAATGAACTAGTATCTGTAAAATACTGAAAATAATGTGAACCTAGAATTCTATACCCAAGTAAGTTTCTTCAGAGTGAGAACAAAATAAAGACATTCTCAAAAGAAGACTGAAAAAATTCCTTACAATATATTTTGTTTAGAAAGAAATTGAATCCAAAGGGTAAGAGTGGCAGTAATAAACAAAGAAATTGTTAACATTTAATGAAATAGCTTTTTGTGTATAACGAGAACTGATTCTAAATATTTGATTAATGAGCAAAAGGGCAAGGATAGCCCAGGCAGTTCTTTAAAAGAAGGACAAGGTACAGGAAATCTTGCTACTATATAGCAATATTTATTATAAAAATAGTATGCAGTTTGTGTAGGGATAGATAAATAGACCAGTAAAATAGACTGAACAGCACAAACCATATATGGAAACTTGATATATGACAGAGGAGGCATTGCAAAACCAAAGAAAGAACAGACAGTTCAATCAGCAGTGGTAGGACAATTGGTTTCTCATTTTGAAAAAATATAATTTGATTCCCACTTCAGACCACACACAAAAATCGGTGCCAAGTCAATTAAGTGTAAAAAGAATGTTCTGAAGGCCTTTAGAAAAAAAAAATGAGGATGTTTTATTATATTTTATAAAGAGAAGAATTTCTAAAACAGGACAAAAATCTCAAATCTTAAAGGAAGAAATTGATAATTTAGATTACATTAAAATGTAAAATCTCTATACATCAAAAGACACCATAGATACCGCAAACAATTGTATACTTTGGATGATTTTATGGTATATGAATATATCTCAATAAAATTGAATTTAAAAAAAAAGACCATAGAAAAGTGAAAAGAAAACTACATACTGGGAGAAATTGTTTGCAACACAATGCGATACCATTTTGTGACTATTGAATTGGTAGAAATTGAAGGCTGAATACCAAATATTGTGGAGGATGTGTAGTAAAGGGAATAATTATTTACAGCCGATGATGTTTAAGTTGATACAACCCAACTGGAGAAGTAATTTGGCAATATTTACTGAAGTTTAACTTGAACATTTCTTATGACCAAACTGTTTGATTCTTAAGTATATGCCCTGGAAAATTTCTTGCACATTGCAAAAGAAGACATATACAGAAATGTTTACTGTGGCTTTAATTGTAATAGCAAAAATTAAAATTAAAAGTGTTAGCAATAGAATGGAAAAACAAATCATGGAATATTTATATATTTATATTCCAATATCATTAAACATTAAAAGAAATGAATCAGGACTAAATATACCAACTTGCATAATTCTCAAGAAAAATAATATTAAGAAAGCATGTTACAAAATTTGTTCAATATAATGCTTATGTAAATTAAAACCATACAAACAATACTGTACGACACTATGAGTGCATGCATATGTTGTAAACGTAAAAATATGCTGGAAAGGATACTCATCAACCTCAGGATAGGAATAATTATTGGTGTGAAGGGTTAGGAATTCTGAAAACCAAATATGGCAAAATGTTACTCTGGGTAGTAGTTACTAGGGTGATTATTAAATTTTTTCTGTACTTTTCTGTGTTTAAAATATTTCATAATTAAACAAAACATTTTGAAAGAAGCAATGGAAAGATTATTCTTCTTATAAAAAGTCTTACATCTTAATCTGGTCACATTACATCCATTACCCTTGGTACATGACTCATTCCCTAGAAGGATGAAAACAAATAGTGTTTTCATGCCTGGTTCATCTTCATCCCTGTGTGATGTTCTCTCTGAAGATGATGAGGGTACAAAAACTGGTCTGGAGAAAACTTGAAAACTGGTGATGGAATAAATCTGGTTTCCAAATAAATCGAAATTCTGAACTCTCCAATAGCACAGATAGAACTGATATAAGCAAAATCACAGAAAGCACAGAGCTCTGGATGGCTGAACCAAGTTTATGTTTGGAGAGATTTCAGTTTGCATTTTTCTTTTAAATGAGGGTGGAGAAGAGGGCATGAAGAACAAGGACATTCCAGAGAGTTTTCTCTCTTGGTCACACCCTGCTGACCCTTGTTTGGCATTGAGGCCATCAGTCTTCAGTGCATGCTAAATAGTTGTCTAGCTGTTAAGAACTGATGGGCTTTTCCTATTCACTCACCATAAGCCAAATTTATTTAGGAGTTTCTTTTTATGGGGTGGCAGAACTGCCTCAAGGGCACTGATGGCACAGCTAATTAAAGACGTGGCTTGGCTGAATAAAAATTATGGCCAGAATGGTTTTCTGCTACAAGAGTATGTAGCCCTGCCAGATCCTCTCCTTTGCAGCCCCCACCTCAAACCAGTCCCCAAACTACAAGCTTCTTACCCCATCCCACCCCCTGTTGCACCCCAGGTTTACTTCCATGATAGCATCTACTACTTAGAATATACTATGCCTTTTTGTAGTTCTGTATTTATGGATTTGGAGCTCCTTAAGGGCAAGAACTATGTCTTAAACAATATACAGGTGATTTGTGCATTGTAGCCTAACAATGTTTGTGAAAAAACATATCTGCTAATAGGAAACTATAAGGATGCCAGAAAAGAAATTACAGAGCTTACATATTAAAAAGTCTTTCTTACAATTTAGACATCCTTAGAGACACACACACCACCACTTAGACACATATACATCCACAATTTATTCTAGTTAACATATTTTTAAACAGAAAATCACAAATATTTATTAAAAGAATGAATTTAATTTCCTATATGATTTTAGATTTTTTTATTGGAATATAATTCACATAACATAAAATTCACTATTTTAAAGTATACTGTAAATATTTAATATCTGCCTTCACCTCTACAATGTAAGCTCAAATGCAGGTATAAACTACATCTGTCTCATTAACTGCAGTATATCTAAGGCCCAACAGAAGTTGGGGGATAAAGTAGGCACTTAACATATTTATATTGAATAGATGAATGAAAGAACTAGATGCTGAGTTCAAAAGATGCTCAACAATATCTAAGGGAGATTGTAAACTTTTCCAATGAACAATATTTCCATGGCCATGGTTATTCATATCACAGCACAAATTGTGTTACAATTTTATAGTATTAGGCCACAGGGGGTTTTCCTACCTATTAAACTTCTGACCCCTCATTACCCATTTTTCCAGGACTAATTTCCTCCTGTTTGTGAATCTGTGGGTGAAGGAAAATGGGTATATTTTTGGTGAAGTGCTCCACTATTTGAGAAGATGGTAGCTACCTAATAGATATTATCCCAGAAATTATGAGTGAAGAATGAACCCAACATATACTTATAAGAAGAGAGCTAGAGATAATAATAGCATTTGTCATGGTAAATCCTAAGGAATCTTCATTGAGTAGCTCGGGGTGGAGTGGAATGTTTAACAGCTCACGTATTCTATCCTATACCCTTTACCTAGCTTAAGCCCAGTGACAAAACACCTTATTTTATTTTTGCCATATCTTTGGGGACCACTGTTATCTTATGTTTTCATTAGCTTACTTTTGGAGGTCGGTCTCAGCTTTTTATCATAACAAACCCTTAGATAAATCCAGAAAGTGACAGAGATTATTTGTTCTGTTTCACTTTGTTTCAAACAGAGATGCTGCCTAGTTGACTGGGGGTAGAGAATATGCCAGATTGCACAGATTGCCTAGTGAGAAAGGCATGTGAGAAGTTGGAAATCTCTGTCATTTGTTGCCCAAGGTAAGAATGCATTATAGGAAGAAGAATCACTTATTGTCGCCATTTTTAAATCTGTTTATAAACCCTATGTTCATAGCAAATAAGGCCCCATGGAATTAGGAAGACAGATTTTATAAGATGGGAATGGTAATTTCAGAGCTTCTTGGGAGTAGGTAAGGTTCTCTCTAGTGGTTGAAGGAGAAAAGTTTTGAATCCCTTTAAAGGCTGTAGTTTCTTCCACTGAAGAGCTTGCCCTATAGATTGAATGCTATTTTGTTTCCTAATGAATTAAAGACTTAAACAAATTGCTTTTGGTGTTAAGCTGATTGTTCTAACTGTAATTTTATCTCATTATCATTAATTTTAAAATCTTGGTGAATCTCACCATTACATGTTCTCATCTTGCCAAGTGAAGCTTATACTCTAAAAGCTGCACTATCATCTCACTTGAATTTTATCAATATTCTGTATCAGTAAGTCTTCACTCATTTATTCCACAAATTAATTGATAAGCATAAAAGTGACAAAAACTATTCATTTGCGTGATTTTTTTCTTCCTACCCTATTACCTTCATTCATTAAAGACAACTTTCTTTCAATTTCTACCAAGTCCTTTTCAGGCAATATCATGATTCACATCATCGGACTTTACAATGAGTTTTTCATGAACACAGACATTCCAGGATTTGCTCTTCTGACATTAGACCTATACGTGAATCAGATTAGAATGAAGCCAGATTGATTAGAAAGACATGTGAAGCACACTATGCATTGAGTTAACGAGTCTCATTTTATTCAGTGTTTAATTAATCCAATACACATTGACTAAGCAGTTGCTCTATATTTAGGACCACATTGGTCAATCAAGAGAAGATAACCTCTCCCAGCCTTCCAGGACCTTCAAGTCTAGTTGCCCACATCCACAGATCCTGGAGCAGGCAGATTGTGATAGAAGATGGTTGGGAAAATACAAAGTAAGGAATTGCCCAAGATGCACTAAGAAAAGGAAAAGAGCCCTGTTTTTGAGGTGACAATAAAATGACTGAGTCAAGAAAACTTTTGATCTGTTCTTGAGAGAATGTGTGATTTCTCAGTTATGGAAGTGCCATGTGCTTGCTGCACAATCCACTGTTTTCTTACTGTGCCTTGAATCTTTACAACAAGCTCAAGTCGCCTTTAATAATCTGAAAAGTTTCTTCCTAGCAACCTGGAAAAGTAGGACAAATACATTTCCTAATCTCATGATGCCTTACCTTTCTCTAGCTCACAGATATTCCATGATGATAAAAGAAACCATGGATGGAAATGGTTTTAAATGCCTTTATTCATTTAATTATAAAAGGAAAACAACAACAATGCCTACTCCATGCTCTGCACGCCACTGGTATTGGGAATATGTTTATAAACCATACAGACATTGTTTATTTAAACAATGTGGAAATGCCTTGACAGAACACTTACGGAATATCCTAGAGAATCACGCTTATGTATGAAAGAAGAGAAGAGTTTTCCTCTTAGAGGAATTTTCTTATAAAAATTGCCCTTAATTCAAAGGAAAATAGGTAACTGAAGCCTCCTAAGAAATTTAGGACTGTAAAAAATCTGTTCCTTTGTTTGTCTTTCCTAATTCAAACTTATTTTCTTTATATATATTTTTAAATTCAATTTTATTGAGATATATTCACATACCATATAATCCACTCAAAGTATATAACCAGTGCTCACAGTTTCATCTTATAGTTGTGCATTCATCGCCACAAACAATTTTAGAACATTTTCACTACTCCAAAGTAAAGGAAAAAATAAAAACAAAAAAGAACACCCCAAGCATAGCATACCCCCTTTCCGTACCATTAAACTTATTTTCTTTAAAGGACAGCAATGGTCATTTCTCAGGATCTGTGTTAACAGACTGGGAATGGGTAAAAATACTATCTGTTCTTCTGGTTCTAGCACATTCCATCTTTACCTTCCCCAAAACTAATAAGGTATGGAAGAAAAAAAAACTATCTCATCACATCAATTTCTTTGTCAGAATGAAACAGCCAGAGACATAAAGTCCAAAATGGGAAGGCCCTGCCTGCACCATAAATTGTGAGTATACATTCACACCAAGAAATTGCTAATTAGGTTGCAGATAATTAAACTGTGTTACAAGCTCAGGGGAACTTTTTCTTTCTTTTTTTCTGCCTATTAGTTTAATGCTGATGAGTCAGGGAGGGACCCTTTGAAAGACTATAATAATGCTATCGCATTACCCCCTCCCTCAATTGCAGTATCACTAGCTGAAATTATCTTTTCGTGGTGGTTGTTGTTATTTGTCTTCCCCAATTAGGATGTGAGCACCATGATCAGGGACTTTATCTGCCTCATTCAGCACTGTATACATCAAACCTAGAACTGTGGAGATAAATTTATTCAACAAATATCTATTGAACATGAATGAATGAAGGAAGAAAGAAAGGAATAAATGCTCTATTTTAAAAGACTTTTATGAAGCTAAAAACTGTATCCATTTAAAAAGAATTATAGTTTACTCCCATTCATTTTACCTAACTGTTACTTATTTTCCCATTTCATTTCTCTGAAGGAACCTTCTATTTCATTTCAAAAGAAAGGGGATTAAGAGATATATGACTGTAGTTTAAATGTTGATATGTGTTTCAAATATCTATTGCTGTATAGCAAACATCCCCAAAACTTATTGGCTTAGAATAACACAAATTTATTAATTCTCCTGGTTTTGCAATGTGGGGTGGGCAGATCTTTTGCTCAATGTGATGTCTATTAGGGCTGAAATGTCTAAGATTGCTTCTCACTCACATGTCCCAGAAGGACTGGAACATCTGAGAACTGACCTGGCATGTCTCTCCATCTCTGTCTCCACGTCCCTCTCCACATGGTTAGCTTTGGCTTCTTCACACTGAGGTGGTCTGAGGGTGGTTGAACTTCTTACATGGTAGCTCTCTTCCAGGAGAAAAGAGGTAGAAGCTGCCAGTCTTCCTAAGGCCTAATTAGCACAAAGTCATGTCCACAGCATTCTATTGGTCTAAGCAAATTTCAGAGCCCGTCCAGACTTGAGGTAGGGAGAAATACACTTGATCTCTTGGTGTGAAGAAGGGCATGTATGTATAACGAGGGAAGGCATCAATGGTAGCTCTCTTTGAAGACTATGCCAAATAGTGAGATGGTTCTTCTCGGGCTACCTGCTTGCCTGCCTTGGAAATGCTGTGACAGTGGACCAGTATGTGTCAGGCAGCAGCGATGAGCAAAGCCATTTTTCTCAATCTCTTATCCCATTGCCAAGAAGAACAGTATTCAGTCAACATGGCTGTTGTTTGGCAGCATCGCGTGAAGTAGCCTGATATTGCATCTTCCTTGCTCCTGACTCGATGCTGATATTTTGACATTATTTCATTGTTTTAGGGTGGCAGAAGCTCCAGCCAAGAAACTACTGCCATATGCCTGCCCATCTGTCCTAAAATATAACTAATGATCATTATAATGATCCTTCAACTTTATTAAACAGCTGACTTCTGCTGAATCAAATGAGATTCATACTTTCTCATTAATCATCACAGCCTCCCTGTTGAGATGCTGAAGGAGGTAGGTGAATCCTCATTTTAAAAATGAAGAAGGTGCAACAAAATGAAATTCTAGGAAGGGTAATCAAGCCCACATAGCTGGTCAGCTAGCAAGGGGTCGGGCCAATGTGTGTGTGTGCATGCATGTGTGTTTGTGTGTATGAGACAGATAAAGAGACAAAGAGAGGAGTCCTCTGGGAAGAAAAGGAAGAAGAGTCATAAAATTATTTGTTTTTCTTTCCTTTATCAATGCTATATAGCAACCACTCTTGTGAAAATATCAACATACTAAAGAAGCAACAAAGTTCTGGTGTAATCCCTAAGAAGAATTATAATGAGATTTAAACTGTATCAGATTCAAATTTCTGCTTTGCTACTTTCTAGCTGTATAACCTTGGAGAAGGTACTGACTCTTATGCATTGATGGATATAACTTTCAAAGGCTTATTGTACAGATTTAATGAAAATACACATAGTGTAGAGTGTAGGTAAGTGGCACATAATAGGCACCCAATAAGTGGGAAGGGTTGTTATTATCATAAATTTTGTGGTCTCAAGAATCTTAATATGCTAATTTAAATAGGGAGAATAAAAATAAGTCTTCTCTCTTTATTCTATACCTAGTGATTTTCAAAAACAACAGAATTGATTAATAGTTACCTGGTCTGCATGTTATTAAGCACAGCTGAGTTTGTACAAGTCTGTGTGACCTACACAGTCTGTTAATATCTCTGGACATTAGTTTCCTCATCTGTAAATTAATGGAGCTGAAACAAATGATCGCTTGGGTATTTTGCATCTCTGACCTCTGAGGTTCCATGGAAAGAGAAAAAGCCATTCGTTCTTTATCAACCCATCATTTGTGACCATGTTGCCCTCTAGTGGCAACAAGCAAGGAAAAACATTGCTATTGAGAAAAAGTTTCATGCTCAAACTCCATCAAAATCTGATAAATGCTTTGATAAATGCTTAGCCTTGCTTCAATATTGTGCTACTTATATCTAAGTAACAAATTACCCCCATAACTAGCAGCTTAAAACAACAAATTTCTATACAGTTTCTGAGGGTCATGAATTCATGAGCAACTTCACTGAGTGGTCTGTCTTAGGGTCTCTCGAGAAGCTGCAATCAAGGTGTCAGCTGGGACCATAGTCATCTAAAAGCTTGGCTGGGCTGAAGGAACTGCTTCCAAGCTCTCTCACGTGGCTGTTGGCAGGAAGCTTCAGTTCCTTACCTGTGGGTCTCTCCATAGGACTGCTGATGACAGGGCAGCTGGCTTGCCCAGAGTGACTGATCAGAGAGAGAGAGAGAGAGTACAATCAAGATAGAGGCTGCTAGGTCTTTTATAAACTAATTTCAAAAGTGATACACCATGTATATTAGTTTTCCAGCTGCTAAAACAAACATTCTACAGTGGGTTGTCTTGAACAATGGGAATTTAGTGGCTGACAGTTTGGCATCAGCAAGGCCCAGCTATCTTCCCGAAGACCTGGTGTTCTGGGGCTGGCTGCAGGTGATCCCTGATCTTTGACATTCCTGTCACATGGCAAATCACATGGTGGCATCTTCTCCTTTCTCCTCCAGATTCCATTGACCGCTGGCTTCTTGCTTCTCCACGTGACTTTCTCTTTCTCTGTCCAATTTCCTTTACTTATAAGGACTTCAGCAATATTGGATTAAGACTCTCCCTCATTCAGTTTGGACATAGTTTAACTAATAACATCTTCAAAGATTCTATTTACAAATGGGTTCACATCCACAGTACCAGGAATTGAGACCTGAACATGTCTTTTGTGGGGGACATATCCCAACATCATGGATAAATGAACTAGAATTACATGGATTCAACATGAATAAATGTCAATATGAAGTATTCAGCCAAAAAAAAAGCAAATTGCAGAAGAGCAGATTTAGCAGGATATATCACACACACATACCATGTCTTTGTATATATAATCTATAATGCATACATATATTAAATATGTATATAACTAATATACCATAAGTATACAATATTACTATAATAATTATATAATGTATCAATATATCATATAGTGTAAATGCAATGATATATATATAAATATGTAAAGCCTCCTTTATCTTATTTAAGAGCATGTAAATATGTAGTAGAAGTACAAAAATATGCATAAAATGGATAAACTCTAAAGTCTGCAAAGTGGTCACCTTTGGTGGAAGGAAAGGAATAAGGCTAGGGAGGTATACACAGAGGCATTGACTGGCAGTATTTTATGTCTGAAGCTGAATTATGACTATATATGCATTTTTATATTAGTCTATCTGGCTTTTTATAAGTATGAAGTGGTTCATAAAAAATAAAATAATATAGTTATTGCCTCTGGAAAATAAAACAGGGAAAGGTGACTGTGGGGAGAATGATTTCAATTTTGCATGTATGTAAGATTTTATTATACTCCAGTTTTATGTAAATCTGGAGCAAAAAAATGATAAAATGTTAACATCTATTAATCCTGCATGGAGAGGTCTTAGATGATGGTTATATCATTCCCTGAAGTTTCCTCTTTTTTTCCCCCCAAATTTACAGATACCTCTTCTAGGGACAATATGCTTGGGAGTCATTATAGATGGGATTACACCATGTCACCACAATTACAGCATATCACCTTTTCAGTATTGCCACATGTACCTGGCCAAATATAGAGCAACTTATTAGACCAATCTTTTAGAAACCTCACAGCAAATATAGTGAATTATGTTCCCTCCAAAAGTCAAAACAAAACAAAACCTTTTAGCAAATAATCCATCTATCTATCTGTGACTGAACCTAAGTAATTCTTCAAGTGTGTGGCTTATTTTAATAAAATTTTGGCATGGAGATGGGAGGTGGTGATGAATAAAACCCAAGAATGAATTAATCACTTGCATAACTTAACGATACTTACTATATGGACATCTTGTGGGTTTTTCCCCCTTTGAGAAAACCTTTTGGTAACAGCTCTCACTTTTCCCCCGGGACTCATCCCTTTCCCACTCCCAGTCCCATGGTTTATGTAGATGTGATCAACCTCTGGGCTTTTTGCCTGTGACTCAGGACTGGTTAATGGTAGTCTTCCTGGGACTTCTGATGAAACTCTTAGGAAAAAGAAACTCTTCTATTGAGAATGTAAATCCTGAAATTGCTGGTGGACCTTTTTGTTTCAGAACAATGAAAACTCAGAGGAAACCAGAAGCAAAATATAGAAGGGGTGAGAAGGAGAGAGATAAAGCAATTGAGAATACGACTGTCTTTATGACATTGTTGAGTTCCTAGATGTAGTTCCCAGCTATGTAAGACAATAAACTTATTTAATTTACTTTAAGTTGAGTTTCTGTCATCTGCAGTCAAAGGAGTCTTGAGAAGTATAACTACCTGCAAATGTCTAAATTACAATGAAACTCTAACTATAGAAGTAATGTACATATTTATTAAGGTTAAGTATCCCTTTGTGCCAGTTTGAATGTATTATGTCCCCCAGAACGCCATTATCTTTGATGCAATCTTGTGTGGGCAGACATATTGGTATTGATTGGATTGTGATGCTTTAATTGAGTGTTTCCATGGAGATGTGACCCACCGAACTGTAGGTGATCACTCTGATTAGATAATTTCCATGGAGGCATGGCCCCACCCATTCAGCATGGGCCATGATTAGTTCACTGAAGCCCTATAAAAGCTCAGACAGGAGAAGTGAGCTTGCTGCAGCTAAAAGGGACACTTTGAAGAATGCACAGGAGCTGAGAGAGTAACTGCAGTTTATAAAGACATTTTGGAGACAGGCTTTGAAAGCAGACTTTTGCTCCAGAGAAACTAAGAGAGGACAAACGCCCCAAGAGCAACTGAGAATGACATTTTGGAGAGAAGCTGAAGCCTTGAGAGGAACATTGTGGGAGAAAGCTATTTTGAAACCAGAACTCCGGAGCAGACACCAGCCATGTGCCTTCCCAGCTAACAGAGGTTTTCCGGACACCATTGGCCATCCTCCAGTGAAGGTACCTGATTGTTGATGCATTACCTTGGACACTTTATGGCCTCAAGACTGTAACCAAATAAACCCCTTTTATAAAAGCCAATCCATTTCTGGCATTTTGCATCCCGGCAGCATTAGCAAACTAGAACACCCTTCCATCCCTCTCTGCTTCTCCTGGACAGCTCTAAGAGCAGGGAACTGGTGCTCATGAAATCATACCCAGCTTCTCAGACACTTCTTTCATGTTGCTTTAAGGCAAGGGTCATTAACCTGACAGCCCAATCCTCTAAGGCATCTGTGGTAGAGCTTCATGGGGTGTGTGAACGTCCATTAAAATGTGTGTAAAATTTTATGTGTATCCAAATGTATGTATTTTTCTGGGAAAAGGGTCTATAGATTTTATCACATTAATAAAGGGACTGGTAAATCCAAAGATATTAAAATCACCTTTAGGTGTTCTAAGGCAAAAGTGTAGTATTAAAGTTTATATTTTTATGTTTCCAAGTGTTTCAAGTAGCTAAACGTATCAGTTAGAGTATTTGAAGCAATGAAGATGTCACAATCTTATTAGCATCATGAAATGACTTGTTTAAATAGAAGCCCACTTAATGTTTAAAATACTTCACCCAAAAAACTCATTTTATCACAACCCATCAGCAGTTACTACTATCTGAAAGGTGGTTGAGGTACATAGATTTAACAAATAACAAATGAGAGGCTGCCTAGAAAGGTTCAAATAGTCCTCCAGTGTCATGTATACAAATAGAAGACTGTAGTTTTCTAGTTCTCTTTGCATGAAATGTTAATTCTCAGCAGTATCAATACATTTCACATGCCACTGATTAAATCTTGAATATCATGCATGCATTTAAAACCCTTCTGTTGCTATGGTGGAAACTAATAACATGAAATGTGTTCCAGTTTCCCTTTAGGGAGAAAAATATTATAACTGAAAATTAAATCAAATCCATTGCTTATCAATGGATACAATCAGAAAGAGAAAGGAGTGTCCTGTGAATAGCAGGAGAGGCTAGATTCGATTTCCAACCAAATATTAATGTTTTGTGAGGCTGGGGCATGGAGAGATTAATAGTCCAGCAGTAATGGATGTCTTTAGATCCTCAAGTCCTATTGTTTATTTGGATAATAGGCAACAGAATTCCAGAATGACAGGGATGGAATTGAGGGAAATGGAGCAAGATTGCCCCACCAAGCAGCCTGGAATAAAATGAACAGCCATCAGGAAACCATGCTTTTTGACACCAGGTGAATTCTGTCCTGGGGTTGGGGGGTGGGGGGTGGTAAAAAGAACAGAAAATAGCTTTGCTTTCATGGCATGCCTGTTTAGGAGTAAGGCACTTAGTAGCCCTTTGAAGTAGAATTACGTAAATTCAGAACTCCTATAGGCCAGAGTTTCTCAACATCGGCACTATTGACATTTCGGGTCAGATAACTCTTTGTTGCTGGAGGGCTGTCCTGTGCCTCATGGGATGTTTAGCAAGATCCTTGGCCTCTATCCACTAGATACCAGCAGCGCCCAGTTGTGAGGGCCAAAAATATCTCCAGACATTATCTAATGTCCCCTGGGGGGCAAAATTGTTCTCTGCTGACCACTACTTCTGTGGACCTTAGCTACCAGCCAGCTCAGTGATTCTCAAAGTGTGGTCTCCACACCAGCAGTATTAGCATCTCCTGGAAACTTGTTAGAAATGCAAATTCTTGGGCCCTACCCAGAACTTTTGAACTAGAAACTGGGGGTTGGGCCCAAGAAACTGTGTTTTAATAACCTCTCCAGGTGATTCTGGGATTGATTCAAGTTTGAGAAACAATAATCTAACCCAATTTCCTCATTTTACAATTGAAGAAAGGTTGGTTAAGTGCCTACCCAAAATCAAATAGCTGGTTGGCAGCCAAAGCAGTATACACCATATCTCCTTATCCACAGAGTTTGCTAAGCCTGGCCTTGGAGGAAGACGTGCATATCCTGAAAAGATATGTCATCCAGACACTACATCACAGAAATGACATATGAAATATCCTGCTGCACAGCAGAAAACATTCCAACACTGGCTGAATATGTTTCTAAATTTGATCTCTCCCTTAGATTCCCAGGTTGCCTGTTTCCACATGAAACACCTCAAACTTAATGAGTCATTTTTTTTTATATACAATTGGTTAATAACATGATTCATTACAGCTAGGCTGCTTTATTGTGTATTGTTCTTTCTAACTGTTATCACTAGATGCCAATTTTATACAGTCACATAGTGGTAGAAAAGGCATATTTTCACAGCCACAGTTATTATTACTGTTATTGATGTCACTGAGTATTGATTTAAGATTTTAAACCTTTCTGTGAGGTTGAGTGGGATAATAAGCAGCATATGTATGCTAGAACATAAAAATGTGTCAACCTTATGCATTTGAACAATCCTATCTAGATTGCTTTTACTCCTATGCAAGCTTCAGCTAGATATGCCAAATGGCCACAGTATGTTAAACCTAAGTCAACAGCCATCCAGAAAACCCTAAAGAACACACAGATCCCTATCTAAGACTCCATAAAAGTTTCACTCACTAGTTTATTCTTCAGAAACTTAAATTCTCCAGAGTGCTCCTATGCCAGTGAAGTCCCTAAACCCAGAGGCAATAGCCTCTTCAAGAACATCAACCAGATGTGTCCCCTTTTCCCATAATTTTGATACCCCTTTTCAAAATGAAGAAGTTAGGGTGGACACTGCCTAGACATCCCTGAAGACAGAGGAAATGATTAATCTAGAGGAAGGGGTAGCAACAGACAAGATGGAATTTAACAAAGGATTATGAATACTGAATCCCAATATAATTTTCTTCTTTCTAGTTTCTAGGGTATTAGAATAGCTAGAAGGAAAGAATTGACATAGTGGAACTGTAACCCATAGCATCCTCTGAAATTTGTTCTATAGCTACTTGTTAAATTGTAATTTGAAAGTTATTACCTTTTTGTATATACGTTACACCTGACAATAAGGAAAAAACTGAAACTATGGTACTGTAATTCATATTTTTGGAAATTTCCTATATAATTACTTGTTAAATCAACTTTGAAAGATATTACCTTTTTGCATATATGTTATATTTCACAGTAAGGAAATAACTGAAACTGTGAAACTGTAACCCATAACATTCTTTGAAATTTGTTGTCTAACTACTTGCTAAATTGCACTTGGAAAGTTATCACTTCTATGTAAATATATTATATTCCACAATAAAAAATATGATTAAAAAAAATGAAGTTAGCAAAAAAAGGAAGAAAAAGGTTACTGTGCAAAAAGTAACCCTGGTAAATGAGGGAAGAAATGTTAAATGGAAAATAAACTGCACTTATTTGTTCAGTTTTTCTGCTCTTTTCAATAAGAAGATAAATGCACCCCCAGAGACACTGTTAAACTACATCCTGACTCCTTCCTTGATCACTCCCTGTCTGGTTACTGCGGGAACTAAGACTTTTAATTCCAAAGGCAAGTTGTGTGACCAATGTACTTTCCATGGGAAGATGGCTAAGCAGAATAAGAGCTGGCAGAGCACATCTCCTGGGAAGATGATGGCTCCATGTGCAAGTCAATCACCTAAGAGGCAGGGACTGAGGAAGGCACAATCAACATGGACCTGTCTGCTGTAGCTGCAGCCTGGAGGGGACGTTCCCACCCCAGATTTGTGCCAAGGAACTATTTAGAGATGACAATCTCTCTTCCCCTCTTTAGTGTTAGTTGCACAATTTCTGGAAATAACTTTGTGGATTTGAGTACATTTTTACACTTAGATTTCCAGGAATGTTAAAATAAAATGATGTCGGTTGCAATTGATCATTGGTATTGCTATTTAATTGCCTTCCTTTGAAATGCCTCCTTAATGAGAGGTAACATGGTACACATTTTGGGAATAATATTTTCATAGATATCCCTAGGTGCACACGCATAGACATACACACACAAATACGCAGTTTTACATAAATGGAATCATATTACACATGCTGTTTTATCGTTGTTTAGGCTACCTTCATCATCTATTCCAATAATCTTTATCACTGAGGTAGTCAGCCTTGAAAGCTTAATGTGTTTCCTTCCAAATCTTTTTTCAGGGTCCAATCACACACAAACATATATTCATATATAAGATATTATTAGAATTATTATTAATCCAATACCTGGAACAAAACCCAGTATTTAGAAGAGTACCTGAAATAACATCAGTGTTCAACAAATATTTGTTGAATGAATGAATGGTTTGCTTTACAAACATGGGATCATATTATATAATGCTTTTCTGTATCTGGCTTTTATCACTCAATACCTCTAAGTAATCTATCCATGTAAATCAAACTAATTCTTATGAATGGCTGCATAATAGTCCATGGTATGGAGGTAACATCAGTTTGTTTAACTATACTCCTAATCAATAGTCAAGCTGCTTTTATTTTTTTGCCACTATAAATAATAACAGTTAACACCTATTGAGTTTTTATCAGTGCTAAGCACATTTTTGGGGGAGGAGCACTTTACATGTATTAAGTTACTGAGGTAGGGTTATCTTCTTCATTTTAGGAAATTGAGCAGGAAAATCTAAAAAATGCATCAAATTCCATATATATAGCCAGTAGGAGGCAAACTAGTCAGAGAGGATCCAAAGTAAATCTCCCCAAACTACCTCTATACAAGGTAATAAACAACACCATTGTACAAACATCTAATGGACTGATGCTTTTATTTCTATTTGATAGTTTCCCAGGAGTGGGATTGCTCTGAAAGAATATGTATATTTTGATATTGCTAAATTGCTTTGCAAAAAGACAGCAACAATTTACATTTCCACCAGCAGGCTATGAGAGTGCTCTCTCACCCAGCAGTATTATCATTTTTAAAATATATGCTTTTCTCTGACAGTAGTGAAGTTGAGCATCATATATTTATTGGATATTTTGTTTTGCTCTACTATAAATTGCCTATTAATAAATTTTCCTTATTTTTCTGTTGGATTATCTTTTTCATATCATCTTGTATATCATTGATATTAACTCATTAAATAATATCTATGCTGTAAATGTTTTATCTGACATAAATGTTGCAAATATTTTCTAAAATCTATGTCCTTGTCTTTTCATATAAACATTCTAAATTTTAAATTACTATTTTGAATACTTTATAGGTGAACTGCAAAGTCATTGGAATTAGTTAAAATTTGTACAGTAGATGTGGACATCATTACTCTAATAATCACTTTTGGGTTTTTCATCTTTTAAGTTGATGTTAGGAGACCTTCCAATAATTATTTAAAATCAATTTTTTCTTTCAGCTCTAAAAATATTTGGGAAAAAGTTGAAATTAGATTATCTGCCCTTTTCCAAAGAAAGAAAACTACAGCAAACAGCTCCAACATATGGAAACTATTGTTTAGATGCTTTAAAGTTTGTAGTCATCGAAAGGCAATAACGTTTATAATGTTTAAGTCTTAGAAGAAGCAGGTGAGTGGATTTCAGAATTTATTAATTTTATAATGTCACTAAAATAAATAAGTTTATGTTTTTAAATTTTTCCCTCAAAATTCTTGGAAACATACTCATGAGACAATGATAATTAAATGCAGTGCATGGTCCTGAATGGGATCTGATAAGGGAGGTGAGGAGGCTCAGAAGGACACTATTGGGACATATGAAAAATTGGAATATAGGCAGTAAGCGTTATACCAATATTAAATTTCTTGAACTGGATAGCTGCACTTAAAGTGGTTAGATAACTGAATGTCCTTGTTCTTAAGAAATGTACATAGCAGGAGTAGGTGTTCAAGGAGCATGTGTATACAGCCTTCACTCAAGTGTTCAAAAAATGGATTGATAGAAGGATGGACAGATAGGTGGGTAGGTAGATGGTAGATAGATATAGGTCGATATCTAGATGGATAAAATGATATGGCAAATGTGGCCAACTATTGAAATTGGTGGCTATGCATATAGAGGGGAGTGGTAATATTTTGGAGTTCTCTGGGGTTTGTATTATTTTTGCGAGTTTGAAAGTATTTCAAAATAAAAGGTTTAAAAAATAAGAAAAAATGTACTCGTAAGCGAACTGTAGAAACAGAGTTCTTATTCAACTTATTTGATTTTTAATTTTCATTTTTAGCATTTAAATACAAGTATAAATACCTGCTTTTAATTAAATGATATATTATTTTAATGGTATTAAAATAATATTTAATTACATAAATATTTAAATTAAATAATGTATCATTTAAAGTAATAATAAGGAAATTAGGTAAATAAATACAGTCTTTAAGCATCAAAGACTGTTTAAACCTGAAAAAAATTATGCATGGATATTGAGGAAATGCCTCAGACCCTCAGATTTACATAAAGTTTTTATTCATTTAATGTTATATCACTTATTACCATAGCTACTAGTATCAATTTGGTATCTTGCTATATTGTTAATATCATATTTTCATCAAAGAAAAATACAGCTACCTTACAATTTTACATACCCTTCAGTGAACTGAAAATATTTTCATATTAATTTGTAAGTTTTTTTTGCCAGATTTATTAATAAAGTCTTTTCTTTCCCATATGTAAAGTTAATCCTCATTCCTAACTTTGACACCACCTTGGGTTAGATTATTGGCTCCTGGACTCACTTAACTTCCAGCCATATGCCTACTGGGTTCTGCATTGTGTATTCTGGTTGGATGGTTAGTTGGTTCGTCAACAATATGAGGATTTTAAGTTAGGCAAGAGAAAGAAACATTTAATACTGGAATAATTGTCTCTAGGAACCAGTTAAGTCTTTTTCCTTGGATATCTGAGAAAATAGTTTGGGTATGGTCTCATCTGTCACAAGGGATCTACAGGACCTAAGGAATCTTAGCACTCAATCATTAATTATCCACATTTGTACACACCTTACAGCAATGATAAGAAAGGGTGTAAAAAAAAATGGGATAGGGGCAAGATGGCGGCATAGAGAAGAGTGGAAGCTAAGTAGTCCCCCTGGAACAACTACAAAAAACCAGAAACAACTAGTAAATAATCCAGAATAACTGCAGGGGGACAAACGAGACCATCCACTCATCATACACCAACCTGAATTGGGAGGAATGCCCGAGAACACAGCATAAAATCTGTAAGTAAAACCTGCGGAACCAAGTCGTGGGACCCCTCCCCCATAGCCCGAGCTGCAAAGCCTCGTGGTGCCAGAGAGAAGCTCTCTCCCAGCAAGCGAATATAGCTCAGCTGAGCTCCAACTGGGGTTTTAAGTAGCGAGTGTGAACTGCTCACTACAGGTACGCATCCCCAAAAAACAGACAGAGGCTTTGGGTGACAACTGACCTGGGAGAGCCGGAGGGTCGCCTTGGACTGGGTCTGAAGGGGACTATCTGTTTCTTTTTTGGCTCAGTGGAGAAAGCCCCAGTCATTTTCAGTTTCCAGGGCTGTGAAGCGGAGAAGGGTGGAGACAGCACAAGCAGAGAGAGAGACCATTGAAATGCTAATGACCTCCACCTGGGGGCTCTGTCTTCTCTAGGAGGAAAGGGGTGGGGCCCTTTCCATTCAGAACCAGACCCCAGAGCCTGGGGGAACACGGCCATACCTCCTCACACCAGTCAAGAATTATAGGCTAACAGGCATCACCTGCTGGGCAGAAAAGCACAGTGACCTGAGGCATCAAAGGGTGGAGCAATTTTCTAAGACACACCCTCAGGGAAACCAGATACTGAATATTTCTTCCCTCTGGGACCTGAGCCTGTTCTGGTCTGGGAAAACCTGATTTGGATAACCAAGGAAACCATGCCTAGACAACAGAAAATTACAACCTACACTAAGAAAAACAAAGTTATGGCCCAGTCAAAGGAACAAATGTACCCTTCAACTGAGATACAGGAATTTAAACAACTAATGCTAAATCAAATCAAAAAGTTTAGAGAAGATATTGCAAAAGAGATAGAGGCTGTAAAGGAAGCACTGGGCATGTATACGGCAGAAATCAAAAGTTCAAAAAAACAACTAGTAGAATCTTTGGAAATGAAAGGCACAACACAAGAGATGAAAGACACAATGGAAACACACAACAGCAGATCTCAAGAGACAGAAGAAAACACTCAGGAACTGGAGAACAAAACACCTGAAAGCCTACACGCAAAGGAGCAGATGGAGAAAAGAATGAAAAAAATATGAGCAACGTCTCCGGAAACTCAAGGATGAAACAAAGTACAATAATGTACATATCATTGGTGTCCCAGAAAGAGAAGAGAAGGGAAAGGGGGCAGAAGCAATAATAGAGGAAATAATTAATGAAAATTTCCCATCTCTTATGAAAGACATAAAATTACAGATCCAAGAAGCGCAGCGTACTCCAAACAGAAGAGATACGAATAGACCTACGCCAAGACACTTAATAATCAGATTATCAAATGTCAAAGACAAAGAGAGAATCCTGAAAGCAGCAAGAGAAAAGCGATCCATTACATACAAAGGAAGGTTAATAAGACTGTGTGCGGATCTCTCAGCAGAAACCATGGAGACAAGAAGGAAGTGGAGTGATATATTTAAGATACTGAAAGAGAAAAACCGCCAACCAAGAATCCCGTATCCAGCAAAGCTGTCCTTCGAATATGAGGGAGAGCTCAAAATATTTTCTGACAAACAGACAATGAGAGACTTTGTGAACAAGACACCTGTCCTACAGGAAATACTAAAGGGAGCACTACAGGGTGATAGAAGACAGGAGTGCGTGGTTTGGAACACAATTTGAGGAGATGGTAGCACAACAATGTAAGTACACTGAACAAAGGTAACTATGAATACGGTTGAGAGAGGAAGGTGGGGAGCATGTGAGACACCACAAGAAATGAGGAAAGATAAAGACTGGGACTGTGTAACTTGGTGAAATCTAGAGTATTCAACAATTGTGATAAAATGTACAAATATGTTCTTTTATGAGGGAGAACAAGCAAATGTCAACCTTGCAAGGTGTTAAAAATGGGGAGGCATTGGGGTAGGGATGCAATCAGCATAAACTAGAGACTATAACTAATAGAATCATTGTATCATGCTTCCTTTAATGTAACAAAGGTGATATACCAAGGTGAATGCAGATAAGAGGGGGGGATAGGGGAGGCATGTTAGACACTTGACATTGGTGGTATTGTCTGATTCTTTATTCTACTTTGATTTAAGGTTATTTTTCCTTTTGCTGCTTCCTAGCTGTCATTTTTTTTTTCCTCTTTCTTTTGCCTCTCTACCTTCTTTGACTCTCCCTCCTGCCTTGTGGAAGAAATGTAGATGCTCTTATATAGATAATGGTGAAGGTGGTGAACACATAAATGTATGACCATGCAGAAAACCATCGATTATTTACTTGGGATGGAATGTATGGTGAGTGAACAAAACCATATTAAAAAAAAAATGGGTTGATGACAAAACCTCAAGGGCAATATACTGAGTGAAATAAGCCAGACACATTAGGACAATTATTGCAGGGTCTCACTGATAGGAACTAATTATAATATGTAAACTCATAGACATGAAATATAAGGTACCAAGATATAGGACGAGGCTTAAGAATGGGGAGTGGTTGCTTAGTATGAGCAGAATGTTCAATTAGGAGGGACTTAAATGTTTGGAAATGAACAGGGGTGTTGGTAGCAAGATGTGAGAATAACTAACAGCACCGAATGGTGTGTGAATGAGGTGGAAAGGGGAAGCTCAGAGTCATATATGTTACCAGAAGGAAAGTTGGAGGTCAAAAGATGGGAATGTATAAAACTGAATCCTATGGTGGGCAGTGTCCATGATCAACTGTACAAATACTAGAAATAGCTTCCATGAACCAGAACAAATGTATGACAATACAATTAGAAGTTAATAATAGAGGGGTATATAGGGAAGAACTATATACCTATTACAAACTATATACTACAGTTAGTAGTATTTCAACATTTTTTCATAAACAGTAACAAATGTACTATATCAATACTACGAGTCAACAATTGAGGGGGGCTGGTTAGGGATACGGGAGGATTAGAGTTTCCTTTTCTTTTCTTTTTTTTTTTTTTTCATCTTTCACTTTATTTCTTGTCTGGAGTAATGAAAAGTTTCTAAAAATTGAACAAAAAGTAAGTGTGATGGATGCACAGCTGTATGAGGGTACCCAGAGGCAAGTGATTGTACACTTTGGATCTTTGGATAATTGTATGGTATCTGAACAATCTCAATAAAAATGAAAAAAAAAAAAAAAAAACAGAATGAGAAGAAAAAAAATCACTAGAAGGTAAAAGGCAAGAAATGCTTTGAAAAGCTGGCTATGCCATAGAAGCAGTCTTAGTAAACAGCTGTTGCTGAAAATGTTAATAATTAAGACACCCTAAGATCTGGAAATCTCTTCTGAGGAGTGAACTGATTAAAGGAAGATCTCAAGTATACACAAATGGATAAGAGATGGTAAAATACAAAATATAAAACAGTTGTTTGAAACAGAATCTAATAGGCTGAATAAAAAGTGATCCCATACACTTGGTTTTCAATTTGAGTTGGGACAGGAAAAATAATAATTCCATGATATTAAGAAATAAAGTCCTTGGCCAAAAAAAAAAAAAAAAAACGGACAAAGGTACTCTGGGCTCGGTATAGTGTTAGTAGTAGAGTGTGGGTTTTAAAAACAGAATCAATAGTGGCAACAAAGGATGAGTTGGCTTTAGTCCCCCCCACCCCTGCCCCAAATCTCCATCAGCTTCCCAGACATCCTCAAATAATAGTAATAATGCTTACAGTAAAACGAGTATATATATAAAACATACATTTGCATTTTAGTGTAAATGAGTATATATAAATTTTGTAAATATGTAAATATGCATGTAAATATATATATATTCTACACATACATCTGTAGAAAATTTTTCTATTAAATTAAATGTGCTTATGCAAATACTACTTCAAGGCCATTTCCCCACCCCAACCCACCAGTGGCCTGCCATTACATATTTGCACATCATAATCCCTTTACTATAGTAACGCTGTCTGGATTTGCTACTGAGAAAACTGCTTAGACTTGAAGCCTGGATCTCACTTATTAATGACTGAGGGTGAGTTACTGAAAAATAGAATAATAAAAACCTGTTTCATAGAGTTTCTGGGAATGCTGAAGGAATTACCCCTCCCTGCATAATTTTCACCTATTGTTATTTTGTTGTATTGGAGGGATTTGCAATTGTTTTTGAGCAAATTGGAAGAACATAGGAATGAAATCCCTGCCTGTAATTTATGAGACACAGGATAAAAGCAAAATTCTTAACATAATCATCTGTTCCACATTTTTATAGAAAATACACGTGGATTTATGATAAACAGCCACCTGTTTCACTAATGCAAGAAATTCAGCTCTCAAAGTCTTTTCCTATTTGTGTTGCAGAAAATTTTACAAATAGTAAGCAAGAAGATCATTTATTTAAAGATTTTAGCATGTGTAAGAATATTTAGATTTCTAGAGTGTAGTGATTTATGAACCTCTTCACACATCTTGAAATCAGCCATATGCAGTGTTGGTGTAGAGAACAGGTAGTTATTTTGGGAACTCTTAGGCTGGTTGAAGTACTTCAAAAGTGCAGCTTTATAGTAGGGAAATGCTAATCAAAACCACAATGAGATATCATTTCACACCCACTAGAATGGCCACCGTTAAACAAACAGGAAAATACATGTGTTGGAGAGGATGTGGAGAAGTAGGCACACTTATTCACTGCTGGTGGGAATGTAAAATGGTGCAGCCACTGTGGAAGACAGTTTGGAGGTAACTCAGGAAGCTAAGTATAGAACTACCATATGATCCAGCAATCCTGAATCCTGGGTATATACCCAGAAGAACTGAAAGCAGGGATGTGAACAGACATTTGCACACCGACGGTCACAGTGGCATTATTACAATTGCCAAAAGATGGAAACAACCCAAGTGCCCATTAACTGATGAATGGATAAACAAAATTTAGTATATATCTATAATGAAATATTATTCGGCAGTAAGAAAGGAATGAAGTCCTGAAACCTGTGACAACATGGATGAACCTTGAAGGCATTGTGTTGAGTGAAATAAGCCAGACACAAAAAGACAAATATTGTATGATCTCACTAATATGAATTAATTATAGTATGTGAACTCATGGAATTAAAATCTAGACTATAGGTTACCAGGAGACAGAATGAGGGTAGAGAATGGGGAGCGGATGCTTAAAGTGTGCAGAATTTTTAACTAGGTTGAATTTAAATGTTTAGAAATGGCTAGAGGTAATGGTTGCACATTATGGTGAGTGTAATTAACAGCACCAAACTATGTTTATGATTGTGGTTGAAAGGGGAAGGTTAGAGTCATGTATGTCTCTAGAAGGAAAGTTAGAAGATAAAACATGGTGTTGTATAACACAGTGAACCCTGTGGTGGATGATGACTGTGATTAGCAGTACAAATATAAAAATGCTCTTTCATGAAATAGAACAAATGTATGTCACTATTACAAGGAGTTAATAATAGAGTGGTATATGGGGAAAACGTACCTGTTGCAAACTATTAACAGTAGTATTCTAATACCTGAAACTATCAAACTACAACCCAGAATCCATGAATCTCAAAGACAATTGTATAAAAATGTAGCTTATGAGTGGTGACAATGGGATTGGGAAAGCCATAAGGACCACACTCCCCTTTGTCTAGTTTATGGATGGATGAGTAGAAAAATAGGGGAAGGAAACAAACAAACAGACAAACAGACAAAGGTACCCAGTGTTCTTTTCTGCTTTTTACTTTAATTGCAAACTATTAACAGTAATATTTTAGTATTCTTTCATCAACAATAACAAATATACCACACCAATGGTAGGGGTCAATAAAAGGCGGGTGAGGTGGGATAACGATATGGGATGTTTTTATTTTGTTTTGTTTTGAGCAATGAAAATGTTCTAAAATTGTGGTGACCAATGTATAACTATGTAATGATACTCTGAACCACTGATTGTATAATTTATACGGATTATAATGGTGTATCAATATATCTCAGTAAAACTACAAAAAAAAGGGCAGCTTTAATTACTATTCCTCTGTCTTAGAAAGAGAAATATCAAGACTGGAAAATTACCATCATAAACAAAGATTTTTAAATCTTACCGTCCACAAAATTTACAGGCTTTTGTTTGGTCTAATTTTGGTTTTGTTTTACAGATTAGAAATAATGTAAAAAAAAAAAAAAAAGGTACCTTGCACAAAGTAGTCACACAACAAATGGTTGCTGTTATTGTTCTTTCTTGAGGACAAGGAGCATATATTTTGCTCCTCCTCCCAAGGTCCAGCACATATTTGGCAATCATATAAATGGTTATCGGATGGATGGATGAATGAATGAGTGAATGAATGATTGAATTGAATCGAATCCTAGACCGGTTGCAATCAGTTGCCAAACTCTGGAGTACAGCCTCCCCGGTAAGTCTTAGCCAAGGAGAAAATTTCGGTAAGACACGCTAACTAGGCCACACTACTAAACTACAATTCCCAGCATGCAAACTCCTAAGTGCATCTCGGGAAAGAAGTCTCCAGCTCTCCATTGGCCACTTTCGAGATGCGCTGTACTTTGTGCAAATACGCGAGCTCTAGCGAACGCATGTTTGGAGAGTGCGCAGATCGTCTCCTCACCCGAGTTCCACCGAACTCGTTTTCAGTAGCAGGGATTTTAGCCGGCAGGATTTAAGAATAGTTCCACTTCCGGGAGCACAGGAAGCAATTTGAAGATGGCGTCTTCCTCAGTAAATGGGTCAGCTACGGCGTCTGGGAAATCTGAATTTCGACACCAGAAGCTGAAGCCGGAGAACCGAGGTGAGTTGTATGACAATCAAAGCTTGGAGTTTATGCTCGTTGAGCTGCGATTTTTTTCTTTTGCTGGGTGTACACTTCAGCGCCTCTTTGAGTCTGTTCTGTGGGATCGAGAACCTGTAACTGCTGACAGTTGGGGAGCTGGCTGGGCCCACAGAAACGACTGAGGTGGCCGGTGTGGTGCCTCTCACGTGTACCTAACTCATTGCTTTTGCTAGCGACCCCCCTATAGCGAAGGTGTTGAGGAACCCGTCCTCCTGTAAAAGGGTCAGGATTAAGAAACTGCAGAGGGCGCTGCGGGACTTTACGGAGCGATGGTGGCTGGAGGTCGTTGACAGCATGAGGGGTGAGGTGGGGTTGGGGAGGGTCTTTATGTACGCGAGTGAAAAATGCTAATTGAAGGAGCGAGGCAGACGTAGGGATATAGGGAAGGAAATGTCTGGCCTGTTCTTATCGCTAGTTTATCAGTCACTGAAGAAATGTTGGAATGTTTATCATTCCATTACTCCATTTTATCATTTATCAGATTGCTAAAACGTTAGACCACGCAACTTCTACTCTTAAGACCGTCCCACTTGTTAATTGTTCTCCTACTTGAAGTCTTGTTTTCCCCATTTTTTTTCTGTATGAGTGACAGGTAGAGAGAGGTTAGAGAAGTTTCCCGGATCCTGCTTAAGCAGGCTTATAGGAAGTGTTAAAGACCTTGAACTCTCATTCTAGGGTATTGGAGAGATAGTGAAGGTTTTATTTTGTTGCTGCTGCTGTGCTGTTTTGTTTTGTTTTTAAATTAAGTATAACGTCCATAGCAGAGAGTTCAGTATATGTACTTGTGAAACAGTAAAATGAACACGTGAGAAACCAAGCACTTAGTCCATTTAGTAGAACAAAAGACATCAATGGTAGGGGTCAATAAAAGGGGGTTAGGGGTGGGATAAAGATATGGGATGTTTGTTTGTTTAATGAAAATGTTCTGAAATTGATTGTGGTGATCATTGCACAACTATGTAATGATACTGTGAGACACTGGTTGTATACTTTGTATGGATTATATGGTGTGTGAATATATCTCAATAAAACTACAAAGAAAAAGAGCAGCTTTAATTATTAGTTTTCTGGCTTAGAAAGAGAAATATCAAGAAAATTACCATCATAAACAAAGATTTTTAAATCTTACCCTCCACAAAATTTACTGGCTTTTGTTTGTTCTAATTTTGGTTTTGTTTTAAAGATTAGAAATAATGTTTTAAAAAAAAGTGCCTTGCATAAGAAACAGTAGTTATTACTGTCCCTTCTTGAGGACAGGGAGCATGTATTTCCTACCTCTTACCAAGGTCCAGCAGGTATTTGGCAATCATATAAATATTTATTGAATGAATGAATGAATGAATTGAATCCTAGACCAGTTGCAATCAGTTGCCAGACTCTGGCGTACAGCCTCCCAGGTAAGTCTTAGCCAATGAGAACATTTTGGGTAAGACTGATGCTTAACTAGTCCACAGTACTAAACTTATGATTCCCATACCCTAAAAAGCCTTCCGTGGGCACCTCCCACATCACATTCTTTATCTTTCTGGGACCATAAGTAACCATTCTGAGTTGTATTGGTCATTGTCTTGCTTATCGTCATAATTTTTATTACCTACCCAAAATGGTTTTGTTTGCCTGTTTTAAAATTTTATATGAATGAAAGCAGTCTGTATGCTTTCTTTTGTCTTATTTCTTAGGCTTAATTTTGTTTTTGCTGTTCAACAAGGCAGTATGTGTAACTAGTTATTTTCCTTGCTATCCTGTGTTGCCTTGTGTGAGTAAATATCCCCCATTATTTTCATTCTGTCATTGGTGGATTTTGAATTGTTTCCATTGTTTGTTATTATAAATAATGTTGCTATAAACATTTTTGCACCTGTCTCCTGGTAAATATGTTCAAGGAGTAAAACTGGTTTTTCTACTTTTTGTAGTTGTCATGAAAGGCATCCAAATATAAGGCACATGAAAGCTCTCTGGAACACCTAAAATCCTATACCAGTGATTACTAACTGAAAGTGTACATCAGAATCAGCTTTTTAAATGTTCATACATACATACAAATATATATATACATATATTTTACACACAAATGCCAAAGGCTCTACTCCAGGAAAGCCAGAAAGGATACTTATATTTAAAATAGTGATATAAACAAAATGGTATTTGAATCTTCATTCCACGACAGTTCAGTGCAATAAAAGTTAAATCTTGAGTACTCACTGTCTACCAGGCATATACCAAACAATATGGATACAAGGAACTTACTTTTAGGAGGTGACTGAACTGTATACAGATGCTTTTAATAGTATGCAGATGATAATCTGAGGAATGTTCTCTGCTGAATAATATAAAAAGGGAGGGAAAAGGAAATGCAAGGAAAGTTTTGGGAAGCTTGTGTATGTGTGCGTACAAGTGTTCAAAAATTGTCCAAATGACACTTAAAATGTGTGTGTAAAATTTTCCCCTCTGTAGATGAAGCAGAGCTCCTCACTGTTCCTGATGGTTGGAAGGAACCAGCCTTTTCCAAAGAGGATAATCCCAGAGGACTTCTAGAGGAAAGCAGTTTTGCAACTTTGTTTCCAAAATATAGGGAGGCTTACTTGAAAGAATGCTGGCCATTGGTACAGAAAGCCTTGAATGAACATGTATGTATATTTTATTAATTTCTTTGAAATTTTTCCTGTTTACGTGTACACATAAACAAGAGGAAACATGTATACGTGATGATGGAATTTTTTTTATAAAGTGTTGGCATAGCTGGTTAATTTGATTGCTTTGGTATTTTTAACAGCTTAGTTAAACTTTATTCTTAGAGTTCATTAGTTTATAATTTTGTGGGTAAAATATTGCTTTGAAAAATTTGCATACCTTTAAAATTTTATGGGTTTCATGGACTGTCTGAAACTTACCCCTGAACTCCAAATTTCAGAATGCCTATTCTAGGCAATGGTAGTTGCCATGTATATCCATTATGAGCTGAGGCATGTTCCTGATTCATTGTTTAACTTTCCATTATAAATGAAAGATGTGGATGTGGCTATCTTTCCTTTCCTTGTTTCTGCTACCATACCTCTAGAGCAGTGTGTTTGTTTTTGTCTCTCAAACTGCGAATTGAAACCTATTCATGGATCAAGAATTTAAGATAGTAGATGCAGTGAGCATTAAAAAATATGAATGTATCATATTTGGTAAGGGAAAGTATTGTTTTATGAAGCGTTTGTTTCAGTTTTGTGTATGTGAGTGTGTAGTGTACTAGGTTTGTTATAAAATATACTTTTACTGTAGGAGTTGCTCAGGAGTCCGGTGTGCCCATTAGGGTGAGAATGGCACAGTAAGCTGCAGACTCTGTTACAACTGTTTACATCTGGGACTGGACACATTTTGCTTTGGTTAACCCATAGAGAGCCAACTTCATGTTGAGGTGTTTATCATTCACTGTGTTGTATCTTCAGGTTATGCTCACGAGTTAGAAAATAGCATTTTTATTTGCTTTATTTAAATCTGATTCTTCCTACTGAGACCTGATGCTTACTTTCCCTTACTTTTCCCATATATTAGGTATATGCCTAATTTTAGCTTCTTTCTTGAATCCATGATAATTTGCTTTTACTTTGCCGTTAGTCCCTTAAACAACTAGAAAAAAAGTTCGAAAGGTAAAGTCCATTCATGCCCTAGGGACCAGATTGTAGATTGAATCTGGGTCCGGGGTGGAGAAACTATAAAACTTTACTGAGTTTATAAATCTACCTGAGTCACATCTTAAGTATGGCCTCATTTGAATTGATGCGTATTTATTAAACTAAAGGTAATCTTTTTCCTAATAAGTATAAGGTATTCTAAAGCCAAGTATAAATGGTTTCAATTGCCTGAATTTCTTATGTTCTGGGGGGGGTGGGGGTGGGGGTGGGGGGGGTGAAAGTAGACAAGTATTCTTTATTTGTATTTAACTACCCAGCTTCTTCAGAGAGGAAGTTGAAAGAATATGAGCGATGCCTTAATGGCACAAGAATGGATTAATGTTTGGTTGGGATAAGCTCTAATTATCTAAAATTGAATTCATTTTTAGGCAGCTGCCTGTTTGTTCTTTCTGTCTTTTCATAGCACATTAATGCAACCCTGGACCTGATCGAGGGCAGCATGACGGTTTATACAACAAAGAAGACTTTTGATCCATACATCATCATTAGGGCCAGAGACCTAATAAAACTTTTAGCAAGAAGTGTTTCATTTGAACAGGTAGGTTTAAAATTACAAAGACTGCTTTAGTTGAATCAGTATTAGAGATAATACCTAATGCTGCATTTATCTTTCTTTTATCTTTCCTTTTTTCTTTTGCCAGGCAGTTCTCATGTTTGTGCTTAGGTATTATTAACCTGGGCTTGGAAAAGAAATGTCTTTGTAAAGAATATTGATAGGAGTATAATCTTTATTTTTCCAAAAGGCAGTTCGAATTCTTCAGGATGATATTGCATGTGACATCATTAAAATAGGTTCTTTAGTACGAAATAAAGAAAGGTTTGTAAAAAGAAGACAACGGCTTATTGGTCCAAAAGGATCTACACTGAAGGTACATTTTGTCGATGAAAAACTTTTTATCAGAAAACTTGAATATCTTCCTCTATCAGTAATTTTTTCTTTTTGGTGTACTAAGTTTATTGTTCTTTTGACATAGGCATTGGAACTCTTAACAAACTGTTACATTATGGTTCAGGGAAACACGGTTTCTGCCATTGGACCTTTTAGTGGCTTAAAAGAGGTAAGATAACTATTTATTATCTTCTTGTTAAATTTTCAGCAGAGAACAAATTAAATAATTTTTTTATAATGTAATAGTTCATTGGATAATATATAGCTTTATGATTATTTTATTTTCTTAGATTTTCTTTGATTTCTCATGAGTAAATAATTTATATTTCACATAATTTGAGGGAATCATCACTCCTGGAGCCTAACCTGTTATGGCCAACCTCTGGCAGCTATGGAGAAGTCCATTTCTGAATTAGAAGATCTGCTCATCAGCATTCTTCCTACTACATATTTTAAATGGGCATTAAAGAGCTTGTGCCTGTAGCATATATAAGAAACTTGAGCTAGTTACATTTTTTTTTTTAAATCATTTTATTGAGATATATTCACATACCAGCTAGTTACATTTTTGCAGTAACGTATATAGCCAGCAGAGGTCAGACTCTGAAAACATCTTTCCTTCAAGAAATACTTTTTGTTTGTTTGTAGTTTAGTCTAATATTTATTAAATATTTCCATGAATATTTTCATTAACTTGTCAAATTAGTATTAGGAGAAAATCTGTGAAGCAGAGACTGTTTCTATTAACTACTTTTGATACTATTGCTATCTATGTGTCTAGGAGATTTTGCTTCCTTTTCCAGATCCCTTAATAGTAATTCAGTTTGGAACTCATTCTCATAAATTGTCTGCCCTTGTCTCATGGGGCAATAATAATTTAAATATATTGACTACTTCATAATTTTGTAAAGTGTTTAATATATATTATCTTATTTAATTCTTACAACTGACTCTTGAAGTAGGTAGTTTTAGTTCCTTATTACAAATGAGAATGCTGGAACAGGAAAATCAAGTGACTTTCCCATTTATAAGTAGCAGTTCCATTATTTGAACCCAAATTTTCTGTCTCTAATACCGGCCCTCTTCCCCATACATTGCATGACTCCACGGTGTTGCATTAGTTCTAGGTACCACATTTTAACCAGATGGTTGAGAAACTTCATTGTATCCAGGGGAAGTTGACTATTATGAAAGGTCTAGAGGCCACTCAGAGCAGTTGAAGGCACTACTGCATTCAATTTGATAACCATTGCCTGATTCATAGGATATTTTACAATATATTAATCCTCTCCTGTACCTTTCATTAAAATCTTTATAAGTGATTAATTCATTTTTCTTTGTAAATTTCAGGTTCGAAAAGTAGTCTTAGATACTATGAAGAATATTCATCCAATTTATAACATTAAAGTGAGTTAATTGTATATTATACCAGTGGTTGTCAAACTTCTTTTAGCTTGAAATTAATCTCTTATGAAAGCCTTATATATTTAAAACTGATGAAGCAGAGCTATTTTGGGTGAATTATAGGTAGAGTCAAACTCACTTAAAACTGCCCTCACTCTACCCCAGATTTTTGGTTACCTCCTTGTAAAGCTCAAATTGTCTCTGTGGAGCAATTTGAAAACATTGAAGAGGAAACTGATGTGTTGTATAGTTCTGATACAATTAAAATAAGCTTAACAGAATTTGTAGTAGATGATAATCAGTCCAGTTTTTCTTAGATTATAAGCCCATGTATTATGTTTAAAGATGTGATATATCAACAGAATTCTGCCTTTTTCTGTCAAAATCCGGAATATCCCAGATCACATTAAAACCTTTTTTGGAATTTTATACTCAAATTGTAGACCCTTTGAGAGAGATGTTATGTCACTGTGTGAACAAAGTTTGTTGTTGTGCTGGGAATTGTAACGATATTATAACAAGCTGTTTTATGATGGGCATTTGTTGAGCAGTCTACTTAAATTTAACAAAGTTAAGTCAAAAAGTCACTATTAGATTAGGACGAAAGAGTGATTTTGATTTACATTGGGACATTACAAATAAAAAGAAAGCTAGTGGTCCATCTGATGCCTGGCTTGCATCCTTTGATGTTCCATTCTCTATAAAATTCACATAGAATAGGGAAATGTGAGAATATTGACCTTGACTAATCATAAAAAAGCTTATACTTTTCTCTTTCCCTAGGATATCTGAGTTGCTACTAAAAACTTCCTGCTGTAAGGAAACATAGGGCTAATTAAGAACCCTCCCTCGATTAACACCTTGAATTTTAAGGGTTTTAATGAAACTAATGGTTAAAAAGCTGAATTACAATTTCATTTTCATCTTGATTTATTTTAATAGTTCTGTATTTCTTAATTTTCTAATGGTTTTCTGATACTTGATTAATTACACGTTTAAGATTTTTTGTTTCTTTATGGAATTGGTTTACTCTCACTGAAGAGACTAGAAACTACTACCTTTTTTATATGTTATAACAGTATTTATAATGTCTTAGGTTGATAAATGTATGACTTTTGAAACTAAAAATTTTTACTTTCTTCATATGTTGCCATGATTAAGACCTTAATGATTAAGCGAGAGTTGGCAAAAGATTCTGAGTTAAGATCACAAAGTTGGGAAAGATTTTTGCCACAGTTCAAACACAAAAATGTGAATAAACGCAAGGAACCAAAGAAAAAAACTGTTAAAAAAGAATATACGCCATTCCCACCACCACAACCAGAAAGTCAGGTTGGTATTAAATCTTGGATTTCTTTAAATGAAGGGGAAACTGTTTTAACCTATTTTGTCAGACCTTCTTGAGGCTATTTTAGGTGAAAATTTCTGTGTAAATGTTTGGGCATAGAGAGATGTAAGATGTAAATGTAAATAGGCTTGGGGGCTTCACCTCATCAGTATAAATTGCATTAAGGGGATTGGTGTCAGTTGTGTCCCTGAAGCCACTATGTATGTTTTGTGAAGGAAAAATTCAATGATTTAGCTCTGCAGTACACTAGTATGCTTCAGCAACATTCTCATGACCATGTACTATATGACTGCTCCAGTTCTAAAATCTTAAATTCTAATATCCATCCTTTCTTTTCCTGTATGTTGTTTCCTTTCCCACCATGACCAAAGTTTCCTTTTAGTTCTTACCCATTACTGTTTTCTTTCATAATCCCTTTTCCTTCTGTCATACTTGTCCAGCAAAACCATAAAACTTGGATTATTCCAAAAACTTACTTTCCCATACCTTGGCTACCAAACCTAGTTGGAGAAAATCATATCTTTGGATAAAATCCACTATAAATTCATGTTTCCAACTTCATGTAGGCCTTCAGTGTTGCCTGGCATTTCTTTTATGTGTCCTTAATTCTCTTAGTAGACTCCTAGTGGATGACTTTGCATTTTATTTACTGAAATAATTAAGACCATCAGGCAAGAGCTCCCTTAACTTCTCTTACCCACAATTTTTTCTTTTTCCTGTCTTCATCAGCCCTTTCTTTCTACCTGTTCTTTGAATTTCATCTTCACCTACATCCTGAGGAATCTTGCATTACCTCCTCCCTTGGCAGTATCTTAAAGTCTTTTCTGTATTTTGCTAAGCATGTAAAACCATCCCTTCCTGCATATCATCTTCTTCCCTCCACAGCCCTGTGTTTGGGGGTTTTCAAGGAAGGTTTGATGAAAGGTCAAAAGCAGAATAGGAATGATGATGATCATGGTGAAAACATAATGGAAGTGATGGATCATGTGGTCTGTTCTGGAAAGGGAAGAAAGTAAAGATGGAAGAAAACTGATAGTTGAGGGAAGGGGTTTGAGTACTTGTTTTACCTCTCCTGCTGGTTGGTAGGCTCCTGGAGTCCAGGAATACTGCCTTTTACTTGTGTTTACCCATTCTAGGGTCTAACACAGCTTGCAAAAACAAAGAAAGAAAAACACACGTCTGAAGCTCTCTGTATTCATATGGTCATTTTGCCAAAGTTGCAAAACTAAAAATCTCCCAGTTTTCAGCCTAAGGCAGTGACTTCTCATCCACTTTATTTCTTAAGTGATTGTAAATTCTGTTTTCCACAGATTGATAAAGAATTGGCTAGTGGTGAATACTTTTTGAAGGCAAGTCAGAAAAAGCGACAGAAAATGGAAACAATAAAGGTAAGACTTTACATCTAGCTCAGCATTAATAGAGAAGTTCACAGAAACCCAAATTCTTATTTAACTGTAAATTGTATTTTAATAATGTACTTTTTCTTCTAATAATGTAGGCTAAGCAAGCAGAAGCTCTCAGTAAGAGACAAGAGGAAAGAAACAAGGCTTTTATTCCGCCAAAAGAAAAACCAGTTGTGAAACCTAAGAAAGGTATATGTTTGTTTTTCATGTCTGTTTTTCAGCCCTTGTTATGGTGTTAAAATTCTTTTATCTGTGAACAGTAACTCCATAGTGAATTTGTCAATCTCTTTGATTGTTGAGTAAAAAAATAATCATATCATCTATCAATTCTCTTAGCATTTCATCAATTACTAATTCTAGGGGCAAGAGAAGACTGGAGTAATTTATAATTTAGTAGCTAAATAGGCTAAGCCCGATTTCAGGTTATCCCTGATTGATAATCCTCTCCTGACCTCTCTCTCCTATGCTCTAGAAGGACTCTTTCTTGTGAAAGATAGAAACCAGAGCAGTGCATCCTCTGTGGAGATTAAGGTTACTAAAGCAGTGAGATTCCTGAGCTCTGCTATCATGCCTCTTATAAAGGACTTATCATAAAGTTGTACTCTTCTTCCCTTTATTTATGTAATCTATGGCTTAAAGTTTGGTTCCTGTTAACATGGATTTCTCATCACCTTGGGCTAGAGGACACCAATAGAATAATGATAGGAAGGTCTCATTCAAGGGCTATTAAAAATACTCTAATAGAAAACACTTATGCCTTTTCTTTTCCATTCCTAGCCTCGTTTTCTTTCCCTCTGCTAACATTTGTACTCTTCCTAAAGTAGCCCTCTGAGGTAAACAGAGGCCACAATGTGGGGAGGAAGGGGTTTAGCAGGGTTGTACATGATCTCTTGGTCAAAAACAAATATAACACATTACTGTTTTAGTATCTTAAGTTGTATTAGTGTTAACAACTTTAAAAATGCTACATTCTACTATGGAGATCACTGGTTATGTAAAAGTTAAAGATGTCATAAGCACTGTAATTTCCAGTTTGTACGTTGCCAGGTATATGCTCTGAAGGTATTCACTATAGACTGTCAGTCTGTAATGACTAAAACTGTAGCTGTTTTGATGTAGTAGAGGTTTTAAATCTCTGTTTTCCCTAAGTTGCTGTATAGTTCGTATGATGACATTTAATCCTGTGCTGTAAAAACTGTGCTTGAAGTGCTAAGGAAAAGTACATTGTTTTGCTCTTTCCTTTCCCTATTTTGTTTGCATTTTTGGCATTGATAAAATGGTAGGGTTTTGTTAAGTGGACCCCCAAAAACTATCCGAATTATTTTTATTACCAAGATTTTGTTAAATAAAATACTAGTCATTCATTGAACATTTTTATTTTGAAGTTTTTGTTGTGTTATTAGATGAAGTAGATTGTGACCTATAGCTTCATGACTGGCTAATTAAATTTATCGAAACTTAGAAGGGTTACATGTAATATTCTTCATGAAATGTAACTTTAAAGTGCAGATGGAAAATTGGCATATTGATGAGTATTCTAAAGTCCCAAAAGCATATGAGTAAAAATCTTATTTCCACTATATTTAAGGAAAAATAGTTTTAATACAATAGAATCCAGTAATCGGTTCAACTTGCTAAACTGTAATGCTATTTTCAGTATACACTTCCACTAATGTATACTTATAATGCTTGATTTTGACTTATTTTCTCTTAGTTTGAAGAAAGTTTGAGATGGTTTTTCAAAATTTCCTGCTGAGGCAGATATTTTGTATTTTATAACATGATCTTTCATTTATAATAGTTCTCTGAAATTATTGCCCTAAACATACATTCTTTGTTTTATTTGGTAAAATCTAAATAATTACATATATTGTGTTTTTAATTTGTCTAGGTTCTACGGAAATTAAAATTGATGTGGCTGCCATCAAGGAAAAGGTTAAGAAAGCAAAGAATAAGAAACTGGGAGCACTTACAACTGAAGAAATTACACTTAAGATGGAAGCAGATGAAAAGAAAAAGAAAAAAAAGAAGTAACAGACCAAAAAAAAAAAAAAATCCTGAACTAGAATTTGCTAAGTTATTTCCTTTTGTAAAGGATTTTGAGATATGAGGACATTAGTTGCCTTATCTGTAAGAAATAATACTCTGGTCACTTTTTTCTCTGATTGTTTTTGTTCATGAAATAGCATTCTTTTAAAATATAAATTATGGAATTCTCCAAGTGTTTTTTGAAAACTTTTATACTAGACAGTGGTATATATGTCTTTGTATATGTTGCATCCCATGTGTTCCAGGCGGGTTTTGCCTAAGCATGATTATAGGAGTAATTCTTTAGTTTGTTTATGTCAAGATTTTGGGGATGAACTGCTGTTTGGCTTTTGTAACTATTCATCAAATCTGATGTCTGATGCTTTGGTTAATATTTTAAATATAATCATGTCCCAGCATCTGCTTTTGAGGAAAATAAATGTTTATTTTTCAATGCTTTCTCTCTCTAATGATAGCAAGTAAACACTTAGATGTATCCCACTTTACATCTCTTTTTATGTTTTATTCCAAGATTATGCAACCTATAGGCAGAAAAAGCAAGGCCTCTTAAATTAAATCCCTTAATTAGTATTTTTATCTTGAGTCTGGGAAAGGGATAAACCAGAAAGACAGCAAGTTGCAAGGAAGTGGGAAAAATCAGATCTTTAGAGTTGAGGCAGCATGTGACAAGTAATGTAGAAATGTTTTTTAACTAATAATGAGGACCACTGGTGTTACTTAGAATCATCTAAATGTAAGACACTCATTTTACAGATTTGGAAACTGAAGCACACAGATGCTAGATTACTTACCAAAGATTGCAGCAATGTGGCAGCCTGAAAATAACACTCCGAAAAGTGGAATGCAAAGATGGGTTTATCCTGTAGACTTACGAAGTTTACGAAGTTGAACAGTTTCATCTCTTGAGTAAGGGCTTACAGCAACATGTTTTTTTTTTTTTTTTTTCTGAAATGTTTTAAAATTAGAAATATACCCAATTGTTATTGTTATTAAAAAAGAAAAGCCAAATACAGATGATTTTTTTCTGGAGTGTATTATTTCCAAAGAACTAAATGAGGGTATTTGTGCTTGACCAAAATAATAATTATAGCAATCAGTATCAGAATTAATGGAATAATTCTTAAAAAGAGAGATGCATATCTATTTCGTAAGTATATCGGCCAGTCAGGATACTGAAGAGAGTAGTAACCTATGAAACAAACATAAGGTATCCTCTTAGACATTGTTTCTTATAATGCAGTGACATAATTCATATAGCTTTTAATGAAACAAGATTTGTATACATACGTGTGACTTTGTCTCGTTGTGGGTTAACTGTAAAGTCAGGGAGAAGAAACAAAAAATAATTTTAAAGAGAGGATATGGTGAGATTTTTGTTTTATTTACAGAAGCCAAGTCTGTAACTGCTGCTTTGGCTTTGTTGCAGTGATTGCAAAGGTTAATTATGCATGATTTTTTATACTAGCTGTACTAGCTTGATACTTTAAAATCAAATCACTTTAAATATAAAAGAAACTGTGTCAGTACTATAAATGGAAGATAATTTTATACTCCCTAACTAGAGGATAATAAATACCATTAAAATAAACATGAAATTAAAAATGAAAACACTAAAACTTAAAAATAAAAACATATTAGTAATAATGTGAGCAATTAATTAAAATGTTTACCAAGAAATAAGTTTCTCCCTGAAAAGACTGATACTATTTAGGATCAGTGAGTAGTAAAGAGAGGACAGAATCTCTTTAGTCCATTCCAGTGTGTAATTAAATATTAAAGGGGCATATGACTATCTTAAAGTCGCAATTACCCCCTTCCTTTACCTCAGTTTTCATACAGGTTTTGACAGTCACAATACTGGGAAGAAATAAATTCTATACCTGTTTTTAACTTTCTTGACGTTTTCTTTTATTTGCCAGTCCCTTTGCTCCAAACCAGTTCTATGTCAGCTGCTATTTAATGTCTGCGGTGGAACCCATCAAAGAGCTGGCCCTCTGGGCATTTGTGAGCATCCCTGAACATAATGCCTGTGATTGGGCTTTGTCTATGTTGAATTACTGTGTAGTTGCTACTCTGACTTTTCTCAGCAATAATACCCATGAAATCAAGGGTTTGATGTGCTAGTTATATTTTTTCCGGTATGTATATTTTTAAAACATTAAATATTCAACTGTTGAAACCAATGCACATCTATGTATTGCCTAAAATCACTTTATGTACTAGTGGGGTGCCCAACACATTTTGAGAAACAGTCCTGATTGGGCCTTTATGTATTTGTTGAACTACCAACAGAATCTAGAAGATCCTCAGAGGATTTTTTTCTTCCATCAGTTGCTGTAATTTGTCAGAGATGGAAATCTCTGAAGTAAAAGCTTTCATCTTCTAACTCTTACCCCCATCTAAGTTCATGAAAAAGATGAGGATGGCTATTACGATTTTTTTTAGTTGCAAATCCTATTCAGTATTAGTGTCAAAAATAAAATGCTTTAAAATAAGCCTACATTTATATGAAACTGAAACTATATTACAAATTGAGGTTTGTGGATAGGAAATTAGTGACAGGCCCAATCTGGAAGATGTTGAGAAACTAAAGTAAATGGGTAATGCGTTTTAGAGTATCTTTTAAATATGCAAGTTAGCATGTTCCCTCTTTATGTTTCTTAAGAGTCCAGGGCCTTTTTATAATTGGACAGCAGCCCTAATCTGAATGTTATCTCAAAAGTTTTATCTAGATTTTTAAAGGGAATGTCAGATTTTTCTAGGAAACATGCACTCAAATATTAAGTGTTTATTTGCCAGTCCCTAGACTAGGCACTTTTTATACAAAGGTTGAGTAAAACAGGCATAATTTCCATCTTTTTTGTGGGGAGGACAGGCAACTAACCAGTGGCAACAATTAAATTACTGTTTAAATAATTTTAAATAATTGTCTCAATTTTCATCATTAGTTTTAAAGTGTCACAAAGATTGCTATGGGCATTAAAAACATGTCACCTAAAAGTTTGTGCCTAAAGAAAACACCAAGTAAGATCAAAGTTTAGGATTACAGGGAGGATGAATTTGTGGATAATAGCTAATGTTTAGAGCATTATTGTATGTCAGGTTGTTATAAGCATGAATATTCCATTTATATTTTTTCATTGAATTGTTTCAGTAAACCAGTGATGAAAGAGGTACTGTCTACCACATTTCACTGTTGAGGAAACAGGTCCAGAAACTTGCCCATAGTCACAGTGGTAGGACTGATAATTGAGTCCAGGCATGTTGGTTCCAGAATCATTGCTTTTAATCCCTATGTTATATTGCCTGACTTGAAAAAATAATAATAGTATGCTTTGGAGTGTTGTAGGAACATGAAAGGAAAAATTCAATAATATGTCAGTTGAGAAGAAATCAGTTGCATTGTGGCTACATGTCACCGATATCTCTTAACAAGACTGATAGGAGTGAAATAAAGAATGGTTGAAGTTGGTGAAAAATGACTGGCACAGAAAACTGGGCTAAGAAGTATTATGGTATCTGGAGTAAAGATGAGAATTCAGTGTTTACAAATAGGAACAAGGGAACAAGCAGTTTAAAAGACTTTTATAATATTAGAGCTGGAAGGCACCTTAGAAAACGTCTGAGTAATGTAACACTTTCTCCAAAGAAAATTTCATGCTCTGGAATGCCACTCTGTCCTCCCTCTAAGAACCCCCACCCCATCCTTGGACTTCTGAGGAATTCAGTTTATTATAGATGTAGACAGTAATGGTTTCACAGGATTTGCACAATTCTAACAGTTTATGTGAGGTCTCTCTTCTTCACACCATGGGAAAAAAATGAAATGACATACTAGGATGGAAAGCCATGTGTCTGGGAGGAACCAAAAGCTCTTAGCTAATTACATATTAATATTTCAAAATTACAAAGCAAAGTTTTGCAAGGAAGTTTAGTAAAACATCTTTGGAAAGTTACCTTTATTGGTCTTCTGCAGTGTTCCTCCTTAAATGCTGTCTTGCTCATAAAAAGCACCAAGTTGAAGTTTTATTTCATTTATTTAGTTCCACACATGAAGATGCAAGGCTTCAGAGTGCCTTGGGCAGGTGGGAAACCAAAGTGCAGAATTCTGGTATCTTGGGTGACCTTGTTATATATATTTTTGATCTTGCTGAAATTAGTAAATCTTGGGTCTACAGTTTCCAACACCATAGTGATTTTTTTTGTTGGGCCAACTACAGCCAAAAAAAAGTACAATTCGTTTCCTTAAATTTTTCTTAAACATAAACACCTAGGACAGTAAACAGTTGGTTTGATTGCTACCTGATGCCAGTTTCCTTGAAAATAGCTGTTAGGATAAAGTAAATGTTGGCATTCTTAACTATAGAAAGTTACAGGAGCTTCAATTACATTGTATTTTTGGTAGATTCGTTTTTGTACTCACCACAGAGTTTGTCCAAACAGTTGTCATTTTGGGGGCAGGCACTGCAAGTGGCTCCTCTCTTATATGGCCAGGTTGGGTAATTTCCTCTATCAAGTAGAAGAAAGCTGTCCATTAGGAGAGAATTTTTTTTTTTCACTTCCAATGTACTATGAATCCTTGATTAAATCTAGGAGAATGGTAGGAAGGAAATCTAAAGGTCCAAAGGGTTAGTAAGAGAAGTGGAGAGAGGGAAACACTCATGGAAGGATGCTAATACTTACAGAGTTCATTCTGTGAGCTAAAATCTTTTCATCATCTCATTTAATACGATGGGCAGAAGTTACTTTTATTTCTGTTTAACAGATAAGAAAACTAACCTTCCAAGAGATTAAATAACTTGCCTAAGATCACAATTTATAAATGTCAGAATTGGGATGAAACCTAGATTTGCCTGTCTCTAGGGCCATGTTCCTTTTACTTACCCTTTGGTCTGTACAGTTCCTGCCATCCAAAAAACTTCCCATCTTAGAAAAGCTATTGTGACCCACATTTACTCTCCCCAGTCCAGCAAACTTCCATAGTTTTTTATCGTATAGAAGCCATTTGGCTGGAGAAGTGACTTCCAGAAGATAAGAGACAAGGGAGAATTTGTACCGTGCAACATTTTTACGTAAAATTTGTGATATGAATAATAGCTAATACTCAGCACTCATCATGTAGTAGACACTGTTCTAAGCTATCCTTCTTGAATGAAATAATTAACCCTCACAGCAATCCTATGAGGAAAATACTATTATGTATCCTCATTATATAGATAGAGGCTGAGGCATAGAGTGTAAATAGTTGACCAAAATCACAGGCTAGAAAGAGAATATTGAAATATTTTATTTCCTCACAAATATCTTTAGAGTACTGGTGATGGGTGGGTGTACATTTCTGTCAATGACCCTGCCTTTCCACTAATCCTTTCTGGAACTCCACTTTTGCAAAGGAGTTTCTTAATTACCTTGTGTCACAGTATCCTTTGGCAGCCTGGTGAAACCTGTGAACGCTCTTAGAATAATTTGTTGTTTTAAATGCAGAATATAAAATGCATAGAATTATAAAGGAAATTGAAATAGTTATCAAAATATTAAAAATGATTTGTGATATAATGTGTGCTTCTCTAAGTATGAATAAGATCTAGAATGGGGTCAAGTACAGTAATTTCAAAGTAGTGATGAACATAAACCATATTTTGCAATATCTGCAGCAACTGGAATGGAATATGAAAATATATGTGGTATTTATGAGATGCCAATATTGCTAATACAAAGTCATAAGTATTGTTAATATGACTGTGAAGTGTTGCCTTCATTCATAATGGAAGGCAATATTATTTTCAATAGAGTGTAGTGAAAATAAAGTTGAAACTTTTTTCTAATCCAAGTTCATGGATCTCCTGGATACATTTCTCTCCAAAGTTAAGAGCTCCCTCTTGAGAGGTATTACTTTATATTAACATCTCATTTCCAATCCCCCAAAATATTTGCTAATTTTGTTGGGTTCCAAGTTAATTTAGGTTGTTTCAGAAATTAAATTTACCCTGGCTTACCCTATACCATGGAAAATCATTAAAGGAATATCGTAGAGCATTTGATAGCAATTACAAAGAGATGAGCTCCCAAACAGACATTAATCATTGGAATATTCTTCATTGTTAAAAAGCACAACACTCATTAAGTGGTTAAGGTCTAGAATGTTTGTTTTAAAATCATTTATGCTATTTTATTCTTTGTGCATTCCAAACTGTAAAGGAGAGGAAAAAATATTCTTAGAAAAAAACTAAAAGCCAAGGCAGGTGTGAGTTCTAGGGAGACTGCAGAATTCATTTTGGGAGAAACTGTTCCTGGAAAGGCCTCGATTTATCTAAATGGGACTGATTAAGACAAATTGTCCTAAAGTATTCCCCCAGTAAAGATGCAGGAAGTTGTATCCTTGTCCCTGGTGGCCTGAGGGAGATGGAGTTGGGGCCTGGGCTCTGGGGAGAGAGAGGACAGTTCTTTTAGGGAAAGATGGACTTGAATAAGGGTCCCCACAGCAGTGATGGCCAGAGCACATTAGATACTGCACTGAGTCAAAGTTGTTATTTTCTGTTCCGTGCTGTAATCGTCTCCTTCACTAATCCACTGAGTGAAGGTCTGTTAACACACCACAGCCTTGCTCAGTGAAGATGAGAGGGTTGTGCCTGTGTTTCTGGATAATGTAGATCAGGGAGACCTGGAGAAGCCAGGAGTTCAGGTGTTGAATCTGCCCCGGATGATGGAAGCTTCAGCTGAGTTCAAGACTCCAGAGCTTGAGTGACAGGTGACTGGAGAATTAAGTACCCCACACCCCAGTGCTTCTCAGAAATATTGGGAAGGATTCTTGCCTTCCTATGATTATGTAGAATGGAGGCATATGACTCTTTCTTTGTATATAGAAGGAAAAACAAAACAAAACCCAGAAGGCAAAACTTTTTAGGTATTCCTCTAATCTCTCTGCTTCCCCTCTTACGCTTTTTCAATCCATTCTCCACATTTCACCAGATTGATCTCCAAATTTCTCAACACTCTCCAGTATGAATACTTGAATGGCTTCCCATTGTGATTTGAGTACATTTAAACATTGCCATGACCTACAAGGCCCTACAAGATCTGAGCCAACCAGCCCTCTGTGCCCCCAAACTTCATCTCATTTAATTTTCCAAGCATTCAGGTCTTCCGTCAGTTCTTTAAACTTGCCAAACTCCTTTCCACAAGACATTTATGCTTGTTTTCTCTACCAGCTGTTCTTTGCATGGCTGGTTCCTTCCATTCTTCAAGCTAATGCCTAAATATAGCACAGAAAACCCTTCCCTGATCATCCTACCTTAAGTAGGGGATTTGCCTATTGATAATCTCTATTATAGTATTATTTATATTTTCTTCATTGCCCCATCTTAATATTTTATTTGTATTTTAATTGTCTGTCCCATCAACATAAATTCCTTAAGGGCAGGGACTATGCCTGGTTTGTTCTCCTTTGAAGTACAGTAAACAATAAATATTTATTCAATGAATGAATGAAGTTACTCAATCTTTTTACAAGCATTATAACTTTGGCTATAAGTTTTACAGTTTAATATTTATTTTTGAAAATAAAGTCATTCTAAACTAGGAGAATTCACATTTGTACCTCATTGTTATAACAGCAATAATAATGACTACTTATCAAATAATCATCATCGCTAGACACTGTATGTACTTGGTGTTTTACATGGCTTTCTCATGTTAATTTTCATAGTCATCCTATATGGAAGGTATTATAATTATTCTGATCCTTCAGAGAGGAAACAAATTCAGAGAGGCTAAGTAACTTGTCCAAGGTCACACCATAAGTAAAATAAGATAGTTGGTCTCAAAAACTTGTACTTCAATCATTATGCTATATAAATGCCATATGAAAAGTTACTACTAATTGAACTATGGCTTTGGCTAATTTTTCCTGGTTTCCCTTGTTTTCTGACTCTGGGGTTTTAAATCAAAGTGACTATCTTCTGAATGACAACTGAATTTACTCCCTTCTTTCCCATTTCCATTCAATAATAGTATCAAAAATCTGTCCTGACTTCCTCACCTGGATCGTTGCTGATGTTCTCACAAACATTGGGGACTGACGGCTTGATGTGTTGAGCCCTCTGTCTTGGGGCTGGCCCCTATGAAGCCTGTTACTGCAAGGAGAGGCTAAACCTGCTTATAATTGTGCCGAAGAGTCTCCCCCTGAGTGACTCTTTGTTGCTCAGCTGTGGCCCTCTCTCTCTAGCTAAGCCACCTTGGTGGATGATCTCGCTGCCCTCCCCTCTACGTGGGACCTGACTCCCAGAGGTGTAAATCTCCCTGGCAACACAGGATATGACCCCCAGGGATGAATCTAGACCCGGCATCATGGGATTGAGAACATCTTCTTGACCGAAAGGGGAATGAGAAATGAAACAAAATAAAGCTTCAGTGGCTGAGAGATTTCAAATGGAGTCGAGAGGTCGCTCTGGTGGACATTCTTACACACTATATAGATAACACGTTTTAGGTTTTACTATACTGGAATAGCTAGAAGTAAATACCTGAAACTACCAAACTCCAACGCAGTAGCCTTGACTCTTGAAGTAGATTGTACAACAATGTAGCTTACAAGGGGTGACAGTGTGATTGTGAAAACCCTGTGGATTGCACTCCCTTTATCCAGTGTATGGATGGATGAGTAGAAAAATGGGGACAAAACCTAAATGAAAAATAGGGTGGGATGGGGGGGTGATTTGGGTGTTCTATTTTTATTTTTTATTCTGATTCCGATTCTTTCTGGTGTAAGGAAAATGTTCAAAAACAGATTGGGGTGATGAATGCACAATTATAAGATGGTACTGTGAACAGTTGATTGTATACCATGGATGATTGTATTGTATGTGAATATATCTCAATAAAACTGAATTAAAAAACAAATCTGTCCTGAAAATTACTTCAGGGAAAGAGAGAGAAGTTTTTTCCAACTATTCTTCAATAAACCAAATGTTGGTCAAATCCAAACAAAATTCAAGGGCAACAAATTAGGGAAAAATTAGTACATATTAGGCAAAGAGTTAAAGCTTTAAAGTAAAAAGAGCTACCATAAATCAGCAAGAAAACTTTTTGTAGTAGAAAAATGTGTAGATCTCATGAATCACAAATAGAGGAAGGTAAATAGATAATAAGGTGAGAAAATGTTTATAATCACTTGTAATGAAAGAGATGCAAAAGAAAATAAATGAAATACCATTTTTTATCAAATTAAACTATGCTTAAAATTTGTAAATGCCCTTTACTGATGAGGAAGTATAAATTGATGTAATAATGCTATAGTGTAATTTGGCAAAATGTATTAAGGAAAGAAAAAGCCTTAAAAAAAACCATACCTTTTACCAAGTAGTATAACTTCTAGGAATTGCAGGGAAATAGATATAAGCAGAGATTTATGTACAAGTTTTTTCATCATATATTAAAAGAAAATATATAGAAAAACCTGAACTCTTTAATAGGATAGACTGTTGTGCTACCATGAAGTCAAAGACTCTGGAGTTAGTCAGCTGTCAGAGCCCAGCTACAATATTCACTAACCATGGGCCCTGGACAGCTTACTCACCCATTCTGTGCCTCAGTTTTCTATCTGTAAAACAGGGGTAATAATAGGCCCTATCTCATAGACTTTTAATGAAGATTAAATAAGTTAATATATGTGAAGCACTAAGAACAGTGCTTGACACACAGTGAACATTATATAAGCATTTCTGTCACTGAAATCATGTTTAAAATTTTAATAACATGGAAAATGCTCAAGGTATAATTTTAAGTAAAAATTAGAATACATGTATTTCCAGGATGATCTCAGTTTTCTAAATATGTGTATGACGAATATGCACACATATATAAGTTTAAAGGAAGTGGGAGGATATGAATCTCCATTTCCCAAAGAGGAAAAATTAAAACCATTTCAGAAACATAGAACTGTCAAAAGCAAATAAATGTTATGCAAATTGAGGAATTCAATTTGTAATTCTTTTTGTTTTGAAAATCATGGAAAAATTGTCAAGTTTTAGTCTCGCTATTCTTAAAAAATACATGTGTATGTTTACATAGTGTTATAAAGGATACACACACTCAAATGTACTAGAATATTGATAAAATCTAAATCTCTGTGCAAAGGAATCGAGGGTATTAATTTTTTTCTGTACATTTTCCTTTATTATCCAGATTTCATATAATTAAGATAAATGTTTCTATGATAGGATTTTTTAAAAAGAGGTTGATTTAGGCACTTACGCTGGTCCGTAGTTGCATATGAAATGTGCTACATTGGACAATTTGGCAGAAACTCTAGGGCAAAATTGTACTGCACAGCCAACTTTGTAACTATTTGCCCAAACAACCTGAAAGAGAATAAGGATTTTTAACAGAGAGACAATAACACATACACTTGAGTATGATTAGGCCTAATAAGCCTGGAGAGGTACATAACTGCTATTCATTCTAGCCAGTTAGAGCACTTACTACCAGAGAAGTTCTAGGTGTTCAGAATTCAGTGGGAAACAAGACCTGGAGTCACTATTATTGTGTGTGTGTTGTTGGTGGTGGTGGTGGTGGTGGTTATGGTGAAATAAACATATAAATAACCAACAAAGAAATACCACAGGGTAACACAACAGACAGTGGCTGATGAGGAAGAGGGACCTACTTCAAGCTGGGTGTTTGGCAAAGACCTCTCTGAGAAGGAGGCATTTGAGCTGAGACCTGAATAATGACGAGGCGGCTCTCAGGATGGACTTTTAGGAGACGTGGAGGATGGAGAAAGAGCATTCCTTGCAGATGGAACACCAGGGGCAAAGTCTCTACAATGAACTTTGCTTGGCATGTTAGAGCGACAGAAAAACAGGGTGACTATAGAGCTGGGACCGATGTGTGGGGGTGAGTCGTAAGCGATGAGGGTCAGAGGTAGGGACGGATCATGGAGAACCTTACATGTAAGTGAGTGATATGCTCTTTTCACACATTTTAGAGAGATCACTTTGGTTTTTATGAGGTAAGTGGGCTGAGAAAGGGGAGGTAATTTTGTTTCAATGGTATAAAAAAGAGAACACGGTGACTCACATTTGGGTGATGGCAGCGGAGCTCCCGAGAATTGATCATGATCAAGATATAGTTTAGAGGTCAAGCTGAAAGGATTTGCTCATTGATGGGGGATGGGGCATGGAGGCAGAGGGTAAGAGGAGAAAAGAAGAATAAACTATGATTCAGGTTTTTGGCCTGAGCAAAATTTATTGAGGTGAGGAAAACTAGGGGGAAAGGAAAGTAGGTGGCGCATGGGCAAGGGGTTCAGTTGGGACATGTTAACTCTGACAGGCCTGTTATAGACATCCAAGTGAAGACTGGCTTGGTTGTTGGATACAACCATCTGGGGTTCAGAGATCATGTTTAAATTTACAACTTATAGAGAGAGTAAAATTCACCCTTTGAGATGTAAAGTTCTATGAATTTTAACAAAATCATATAGTCATCACATTCAAAATAAAGAACATGATACAGACCATTTCTATCACCCCAAAAAAGTTCCTTTGTGTGCATTTGTGGTCAACCCCTAGCCCCAGCCCCTGCCCCCCCAACAATCACTGCTCTGTTTTCCATCCCTATAGATTTGGGATGTTCAGAATGTACAAATGGAATCAGCGTAAAGATAGCTTTTTCAATTTGGCTTATTTCACTTAGCATAATTCATTTGAGAGTCATTTGTGTCATTGCATTTATGAATAGCCATTCCTTCACAATATTTTATTGCATGAATGTAGCAGTTTATCCATTCAAGTTGGTCTGTTTTTAGCTCCATGGGCATTAGGATTTTGGGTTCAACTTGTGGGCTCTGGAGTCAAAAAACCTGAGTTCATGGTCTACCTCTGCCACTTATTGCGTGACCTTGGAGTGAGCCTCCTCATCTGATACATGAGGATAATAACAGTACCAATTTTTTAGACTTATTTTGAAGTTTTAAACGAGCTAATAATAAAGTACCTGGAAGAGCTTCCAGAATATTGCAAACTCTCAGCAAATGTTAGCTATTAGTGTTCATGTTTTATTTTCATACCACTAATTTTCTCCCCCTTAAAAAAAATTTAAACTTTTTATCTGGTAGATTTCTGTTGTATTTTTTAAAGTATTTTAATATAGCAAACAGAAAACATAATTATAAAAAAAAAAAAGAGAGCTACTAATTATTGAGAATTTACATAGAGCCAGGTCATGGTTTAAGCACTTCGCAGACATCATGTTTAACCCTTGCAGCTCAATAAATAGGTGCTGTGTTCCCTACTTTTATACATGAGTGATTAGAACCTAATTCTGCCTGACCACAATGTATTGTGAGGACAGACCCGGCCCTGAAGAATATGCTTTCAGAGTGTTTTCTCTTTTAGCAAGTTCCCCAGAACCAGCAATGACTTTAAACCTTTCCAACAAAAGCATTGCAACTGGGAAACCCAGTGGCACGGGCTTCTCCCTCCTTGCTGATGTCTTCTAACCCCTGTACGTTTTCTATATGAGACCAGGTGGCTTATTAACAGAGTGTGTAAAATTACAACATACATAAAACCAGAAAGAGAAATTGTGAAACATGCCACGCTTCCATTAGCTCTGTGAGTGTTAAAATAACAAAAAACTCAGGGCTGAGTGGGGTGGAATAAAAACAAAAGTGAGGTCAATAGTGCCATCTAGTGGAAAGGGGTAGCACTACCAAACCCTACTGATGACTCTCCCAGTCCATTTTAGTCAAACTATTCCCAAATTTTACAAAGCTGAATGGTCAGCAACAAAGTATCTAATTTGATTAACTTGTCATATTCATGTACCAACATTTTCCTTATTGCAAGTTTATCTCTCATGAAGACACAGCTAATGATAAATTAACATATCGAGAAATATACTTTTATGAGGTGATGATGTATCTGAATCAATTGCCTTTACACTGTACAACTACCAATAATCAATCAAAATCTGAAAGCAGCTTGCTTTTCAATAGGAGATGAAGATAAGTATGAGGATACAATACTCACTTGAGATAACTCTCCAGAATAAATTAAAAATGGCAACTGAGTAGTCTTGACTCCCCCAACACAATTTCTTGCAATGTTGGAAACACGGTTTCTATAACCCAAGCTATTAGAGCATTCTTACAATATAATTACCGGAAAAATGGCTCAAGGAAGGGAACTAACCTTGTTCAATGCCTACTAAATACTAGTACCTTACTTTACATATATTTATATTATTTAATACTTAAAACATCCCTGTTGTCTAAATCCCAACTCCTCTGCTAGCCAGCTAAATGACACTGGGAAAATAACCTCTTTGAGCCTGTTTGCTCTTCTATGGATAATAGCACCTTCCTTATAGGTTTGTGGTGAGGATTAAATGAGGTTTTAAATATGGAGAGATCTAAGCACCACACTCACTTAAAAAGTGGTTGTGGCTGCTGCATCTTCCCAGACCCAGAGGTTCCCTGGACATCGTGGGGGTGACGAGGGTTCCTCTTCCGAAGTGTGTGTAGGATGCAATGGTCTCTTAGAGAAAAGACCAGAATCACTCAGTTTGCTCTATTATCTGTACGCAAGGGATCTGGGTTTTAGAAAATGGATATTCTCACATCCAAAATACTAGCTCTCCTTGTCCCTGAATGTAAGGAAATTTTACCTGTAAGCTCAGTTAATTTCTGGAGGGCCATCTCTGAAATCTCAGGCCCATGTGACATAAACCAGAGTTTCTTCCTCTTGTTTTGACACACTGGAAAGAGGGACATGGTGTGCCTTAGCTTGAGAATGGTTTTGGAGTCTGTTGTCCATTTTACAGACTTCCAATCTCTATATTTTTGGCATGCTGAGCTACTTGCCATTAATCAGAAGCTACTTACCAGGCTCATTTGTATACATTATATATCTTGCACCCTTTGTTAACTTTGCCTGAAATTCTCTTCCCTTTTCTTTTCATTTGATACTCTCACTCAGTTTTCAAGAACCAATTCACAAGTCTCCTTGCTGTGTGAAGGCATGCACCTTCCTTTGGCTGCATTAATTGTTCTCTCCTCTTGGCTCACATGGCACTTTGGTAGTTTCTTGGAAATGTATTCACCATGCCTTGTGATCTATCTATTTATAAATCTGTCCCTCCCCAGAGTAGGTCTACTCCAAATGCTCAGGGACCATTCCCAGCTGCATCCCTCCTTCCCAGCCTCAGGCTTTATTTCCACTCCCTCCTGTTTCCTTGGGATTCTACTCCTTGGTAAAGTATTAGCACATAAGCTATTGTCTCAGGCTCTGTTTTCTAGAAATCTGGACGAAGCCAAATGAGAGTCAGCACTCCCAAACTGACGATTACTTGTGGAGATTTAAATACCACAATGGGTAATGGTACTGAGTACCACATTTCAGCAATCTGGACTTCACTTTCTTTCCCTCTAGTGGGAATCCAAAGGATTTTTTTTTTTGTCATTGTTAAATGTATTTGTAAGCATAAACCAAAATTGTTGGCTTATGGAATAAGTTTAAGGAAAAACCTTATTTGCATTTCCAAGGAAGAGATGCATGCTATTGATAGTTTGACAGCCCTTTCTGCTTACAATAATCTTTGAGTTGGAAATTGCATTGAAATCAGTTCTTTTTCCCTCATCATAATAATCGTATGTCAAACCTGTTTGTAGCTATAACACCACCAATGATATCAGAGGCTTTATAAGGCTGAGCCAGATAGAGTGAGTTTTTCTAAAAAAAAGTTGCTCATTAAAACCCCTAAATGTTCCAACTTAACTGTTTTGTTAGAAATGTTTTTTGCCTTCAGATCTCATTTCAACAAATTTTTGTAAGTTGAAACTAGTCAAACCTAGGTTCAGTTTTTTTTTTAGTTCTTGGTTTGACAACAGACTTCTGGGAAATAAAAGTAAATAAGCAAAATGTGGCCAGGAGAGAAAGGTAGCATATTAAGAAGATGGCTAGGGATTTGTTTCCATTAGGTTGCAAACTTGAGTTAGGGCCAAGGAGTCCAAACATTTTGAGTAAAAATGTTCAGTGGGAGGCTCTGAATATGGTTATTGGGACTAATATAGTGAATTTGGGGGGCAGAATAAGCACAGGAAGGTTCAGATAAGTTTACATGTTGCCTTCCCATTGGGGTGGGGACTGTGTTTCTTCCTCCTTGTGTGGAGCAGTGCCTGCCACACTGTAGATTCTCAGTGGATGTTTGAAAGAACGAGGGGTCATGGATGCATCAATTGATTACTGCAGTCTCAGGGGCTTGTTTCTCCCAATATTCTAGTCCCAAAGCAACTCCCTCAAATATTGTAGATGACTCATACCAGCTGGAATCTGGACATCCACCCTCTCACAAGGTCCTCTGATTGCTCACAAATGGAATAAAGCCCCATGTGAAGATAGCATGTTATCAGAATTGCTTAAGCCTATCTAAATTGGTGCACCTTAATTTTGCCTATGCTCCCCTAACTAGAACCTTCAAACACTATGCCCCTCTGGTATTGGAGTCTGTTCCATTCTTTCTTTTTCTTTCTTTTTTTTAAAGTAAGCCTGTAACCCCCTTCACCCTCATACTTACAGGTGCACCAGCTTACTATCTATTTTCTTAATACCAGATTCTGGTTTTGTCCTCGCTCATGAAAGATACTTACCTGAGTGTAATGGCCACAGACATGTTGGCATTCCTGAGTCTTGAAGTCGTAGTATTTGATTTCATTGTACCAGCTCCCGATAGCTGAAGTCACAGAAAATAGGGACAGAGATCCGGTCCAGATATTTTCTCCCAGGGAAGTGAAGTTTGGATGTAACTTGTAGGGTGGATTCAGCCGTGTGTTATGTGCAAACTGACAATTTGATGCCCATGTCTTTGCAATTTGGGCAAGTGCTGGGTCCCAAGTCTGCAAAAATAAATATTAAACAATAAGGGGGTCAAGAATGGAAGCTGTTAGCCAACAGTGTGACTGGGGTGAACAGAGTGGGAATTTGAATGGGGAACAAGGTATGCTGATAAGAATAGGGAAAGAACCACTAAACATGAATCCTCTGCATAAATTTGGTCTTTAGGTATTGCCTAGGGCTGGTAGGAAACATGATAATCTGATTTCCTGGAATTTAGAATCTAAGTGAGGCAAATGGACCAACATTTCACTGAAGGCCTATTATGTGCAAAATACTGTGTGCTGTATTTTTCATATTTTATATAATTCAGTCACCACAATAGTCCATGTTCCAGGAAGCTTAGAAAGGTTAAAAATCAGCTCAAAGCCACAAAGCTGGGCTTCAAACAGTTCAAGCCCAGTTGAATAAAAGTCTCATTCTTTCTCAGGATGCTGTGCTGCCAGCAACCAAAATGAGTAAAATTAGAGACCAAAAAGAAAAAAGAAAAAAAAGAAACCTTACAAAAATTAACAGTAAAGAAAATTTCAAAAAAGAGAAGTCAAGTCTACCCATGACCAAAGAAAGTGAAGTTCCCAAAAAGAGAAGTAAAATATACTATGGAGCTTGCTTGTAACAAGAGGGGAGGAGCAAGCAGAGCTTGGCTGGTTGTGTTTTGATTATAGATTGCAAATTTACTGCACGCATTAATCACAAAGATAAAGCCATTCAGAATTTACCAAGGATTTACCTCCCCGAATCAACACACAGTAGTAGTTTTTTACTATGCCACAAATAACTGATATCTTCCTTACCATGTATAGCATATCACTGGCTGTTGGATTCACCTCTGATCGGAACTTGTTATGAATCCTAACACAGTCTTTGATGAAATCTTCATTTTTGATATCTGGCAAAGTATTTGATGAATATGAATAACTGGAGACTAAAGAAATCATCCAGGCTGCCATAGCACTTGGGACCCACATGTCCCGTCCGTCTGGCACCAAGTCTCCGGAGGCTGAAATCCACAATCGGCGTCAGGTTCTGAGAGGGTGCCCCTCTCAAAGTGTTCAGTCAGCAGTTTTCAAAGCACAGCCGACTTCAGCTTTGAGAAAGGGAAATAGAACATGAGTTCATACAAGTTTGAAGAAATGGGTTTCTCCATATATGGTTTGCAGCTCATTTGCACTTTTAACCCTGTCTTTTCAGTGCTTCTCTGTGACTCAGCACCTATTGCAACATAGATTCTTATGAGGCTGCATCAGGCTGCCTCTGGAGTTAGAGGATCTTTCCAAAGGAAATTCTGAAGACTCTAGAAATAACAGTCTCCATTTTTTATGAATGGTTATGGTGATTAAATAAAACATATCTCTTCCTTCTATAAATATCTTGCAAAGTGTTTTTAAAAAACTTTTCTTTAGAGTTATATCAATACACAGTGGTTGGCATATGGGGTTAATATTATACTTTACCTAGAATTCATTTCAGATGGTGGAAGTGTGTGTGTGTGTGTGTGTGTGTGTGTGTGTGTGTGTGTGTGTGTGTATGACTGTACGTGCATGGGAAAGAAGGGGCAAAGAGAGACGGAACAGTAGAGAGAGCCTCAGTCTCAAATCCAGATTTTAGTTTCTGTTCCATAACAGCTAGAAGACCTTGGACAAGTCACCAAACTTTCTGAGCCTCAGATGTCTATTGAATGAAGCTAATGGGACCTTGTCTACCTCTTTAATCACAGAAGGTTTGGGAGGATCAAGTGAGCTAGATAATATATTAATGCAACAGATATTAAATTCTTGCTCTGCATACTAGGCTAAGTAGTATAGAGATAAAAACCACAGTCCCTGTTCTCAAGGAGCTCACAGTGAAGAGAATTGTGAGATGGGGGTGAGAAGGACAACTGCAACACTGGGAGCTGAGGATCTGGATGGAGGAAAGCTCAAGGAGGTAAGGAATCAGAGGACAGGGTGCGTAGTTCATTCTGAAAAGGACAGGGTTGGCCTCCTAGAGCACGTGAGGTCTCCATGGTTGCTCAAATAAGGTAGATGTTGATCAAGTGGAACAGGGATGGAGAAATGAAGGGGAGGGGGGGAAGGAAATAAATACATGTCCAGTTGTGAAGTAGGAAATGCAGTGTGATGGCAAGGCTAGAGAAGGAACCACTGCACTATTGTCTTTCTCTGTAAATATGGTCTTCAAGAATTGATGACGGTGGTGGAATATGCCTTCTCATGGTAGGGAGGATGAGTCAAATCAGAGAGGACTTCTGGAATCTACCAATGATTTGGATGTTATCACTACAGTGACGGGAAATTGTTGGATGGAGGGTTCTTAGCAATGGGTGGGGTGTGATCTGGTTTTAGAAAACACCCATGTTTTAGAAAATCAAGAGATATGGAGAATGGAATGGAGTGGAGAATGGAACTCATGGGCGTTCTTCAAAAAAATAATCACATATTCCAGAATCACATGACAAAATTATTATTGTTGCCAAACACAAAAAAATAATCTCACAAAGTCCTGATATATAATTTCAAATTTTGTCCAAGCTGCCTAATTTCTACTAGCATTCCTTTCTATTATATGGATCTAGGACATGCACTGACTTGTCTGGGGGTTAAAGGCAATTTTTTTGATCAAGGTAATGGCAATCAGCAGTGAGATCTTCTCCCAGCTTGAGGTGAAAACCAGGCCATGGGCCTACTTCCCATTGTAACCGAGAAATTAAGAATAAACAAATGGTTATCATTACTGAATCACTGTAGAGAAAAATTTTTTCTTACTTTCTAGTGTATTGTAGAATAGCCAGTAAGAAAAACCTGAAATTATTGAGCTGTAACCCAGCTCCCTTGATCTTTGATAATGATTGGGTAACTATTTAGCCTTTATCTTGTGATTGTAAAAATCTTGTGACTGGCTCTGCTTGAACCCCTTATCCTGTTTTACAACTTTAGAGTTTTATGATCACAAAAGACAGAAAAATAATTAATGCTTATTAATGAAAGAACTTGAGTCAGCCGAGAACTAACCCATCCCAAATCCTAAACTATCTTACTAGACGAAGCTGAATCTAACCAAAATTGGCCTGCCTGACAAGCAGTAGCTTAAACTTTAACCCGTAATTGACTTATACCTCATCATAATACTAAAAATCATGCCTATTATCATATTAAGGCTGCCATTTTCTTACATACATTCTCTGACTAAGCATGAAATCAACCTGTGCATGCTCAATCATTAAATCACTCTAACTTCGTTATCTCAAGCCATTTACTGATTATCCTAAAACTTGCCCATCTTTTGATACTATAAAACTGTCAGAGTTACTGCAGTTCAGGGAGATAGATTTTTAGGATGACAGGCTATCTGATCTCCTGCTTCCTGCTTAGTAATAAATTCTTTCTCTTTTTGAAACCCTGGTGTCCAGGAATTGGTTCATTTGAGCACATCAGGCAGAGAACCCCCTGCTTTTGATCAGTATCATCATCTTCTCTGGGTTACCATGAGCTAGACTGTCTGAGTTTTGTACAAGCAAGCCAGGTAACATTTTATGGTTGCTTGAACAATACCAATTTTACACATACAACTCCCAAGGATAAGCAATACTGTCTTGATATTGAACAGAATTAAATATTTTTTCTTTATTTTCCTGAACATAATGAGCAGAAAGAAAAGTCTGCCCTCCACAGAAACCATTTTTGCATTATTATAGGGAGCAATTTGGCTCCTCAAAGCCACAACCATCAACTCTCAATTCATACTTCATTTCCGCAACAAAAGCCCATAGAAGTGATTTGCCACAACAGGAACTTTTACCTGACGGCAAATGCAAGCCTCCACTTCTTAGAAGATTTACAGCTTTGCTGAGTTTTCCCACTCATTGCTCTGGGTCTTTCCCATAGTATATGGATAAGTATGTGTGTGTTTTTTAAGAAGGAGATAAATCTTCAGTGAATTCTGGGATTAAGAGATTTTTCTATGCTTATTTTATTCTCTTCTATATTGTTTAAAGTTTATTACACTGAGTATGTACTATTTTTTGTAATCAGAAAATAAATTAAAACTATTTTTATTTGGGGGGAGCCATGTAATCTTTATAGTCACATACAAATTAACACATATACATAGCCTGGTAAACCCATGCATAGATAAAAGACTAAAGAGATACCAGTATATGATTACGGCTTTCTTTTTGCAAGATGGAATATGTGCTCTGTATGCCAGCATGTTCTACGAAAGTATCTTAGAAAAAGCAGTAGTCTTTCAACATAATTGGAAATAACTGTATTTATCATATGGATAATTCTTACCCTTACTATATTGTTCTAAACATGTCCATTTACATATATGATGAGATTTTTACTTCTGAAGAAATGTCAGAACTCCCTATACTCCCACCACCATCTCTAATTAGGTTCTGCAAACATTTAGTCTGCAAAAATATCTAGTAACTTGGTCTAAGGGGATGGGAGTAAGGGGTAGGATGGACAGGGGTTAAGGATCCAGAAAGGGAGAGGGACTCTAATATTTATCAAACTTGCCACTATTATATTGTCTGTGTAATAATACTTTAACATCACTTGGGATAAGCCAGTTTTTTTTTTTTGTTTTTTTTTCTTTTTTTTGTATTCCAGTGTCTACAAATTAATTCCAATACACATGCTAGGAGCAGTTAATTAGCACTGAAGTAATCTAATCAGGAATCCAGAAAGAAGGATCTCCTCAAGCTGTAGAAAGGGTGATATGACTATTTTGTAACAGCTTGTTAATAAATGTGTATACATTCATCATCATTTGGCATAAGACTTGCTTTCATAGTAGTGTATCATTAGGTATTGAGGTTCCCCGACAGGGGGAAATAGCCCTTGCCTAACGTAGCTAGAACTTATCCTCCTGTAGGAGGATACCCATATTTAGCAAAATCATCTGACATTTGAAGCCATGATAGCTTAAGTCAGTTGGAAGCAGTGACAACAAGCACCAAGCCAGGCTACCCCATATTCATTATCTCACTCTGCTCTCACAATAACTGTGTGAGATATATATTAGTATTTCTAAGTTACTGATAGAGTATTGAGACAAAAAAGAGGTTAAAAAGTTGGACCAAGAGCGTAACACTAGTAAGATGTTAACACAGGGTCTGTGTGGTAGATTGAATCATGTACCCCACAAAAGACATGTTCAGGTCTTAGTCTGCATTCCTGTGGATGTGAACCCATTTGTAAATAAGATCTTTGAAGATGTTATTATTAGTTCAGGTGAGGCCAAACTGAATGAGGGTGGGTCTTCACTCAATATGGCTGAAGTCTTTATAAGCAAAGCACATTGGACACAAAAGCAGAAGCCAGAAGTAAGAAGGCAGAAGTAAGAAGAAGCCAGAAACCAATAGAAGCCAGAAGTGAGTAGAAATCAAAGGAGCAGACACAAGGAGAGGGAGATGGTTTTGTGACAGAGGACTGCTGAAACTACAGACTCCAGGAGAAAGCAAGACCTGCCAATTCCTTAATGGTGGACTTCTAGCCTCCAAATTTATTAGACAATAAATTCCTATTGTTTAAGCCAAGCAGTTTATAGTATTTGTCATAGGAGCCTTGGCAAACTGAGATAGTCTGTCTGATACCAAAGCCCTTCTGCAGTTGTTAAGAGTACAAGTTCTTTAGACTGTCTGGGTTCAAGTCAAGTCCTATATACTGGCTGTATGACTTTGAATATTTTACCTCTCTAATCCCTGGTTTCCTTATCTATAAAGTGGAGATAGCTGAAGCATCTCCTCATTGGATTAAGAGAATTTAAGTAAGAAAATATTTGTAAAAAGAGCTTAGAGTGCCTGGCACGTAGTAAGTACTCTGCATGTATTTTAGTTTCCTTGTTGCTAAAGCCAATACTGTGCAATGGGTTGTCTTAAACAACAGGAATTCATTGGCTCATGGTTTTGAGGTAGGAGAAGTCCAGAATCAAGGCATCATCAAGGGGATGCTTTCTCCTGGAAGACTGTAGTATTCTGAAGCTAACTGCTGGTGATCGTTGGTCCTTGGGTTTTCTGCCACATGACAATGCACGAGGCAGCCTCTCCTGGCTTCTCTGTTCCATTGATTTTCAGCCTCTGGCTTCTCCCTCCTGCTTTCTCTCTGTCTGATTCTCACTCTGCTTGTAAAGGACTCCAGTAATTTGGATGAAAGCCCAACCTGATTCATTTGGGCCACACTTTAACTTAAGTAACATCTTGAAGAGGTCTTTTGCATCAGGTCCACTCCACAGGAATGGATTAAGTTTAAGAACATGTTTTTTTTGGGGTATGTAGCTCCCAACCACTACAACATGTTAGCTATTATTATTACTTCCCTTTTACTACCCTATACATACATTTGTGCATTCCACAGGTACAATTTAACCTCAAACATAATTATATTTACAGTATACTATTTAGATAAGAAACATAAAATCAAGCTAATAGCTAGAAAAAATACATTTTGACACTATAAAAATTATTGCTATAGATTCACAATGGGTTTAGATGAAAAATATTCAGAATGGAGTTAAAGAGATATATTTCTTAATAGAATTATCTTGTGATTTTTTCACACTACTGTAATTAGTAGTCTAAACAAATAGTCCAAATAAATCATTTATTTTCCTAATTTTAGAAATGGAAGGGCTGAATTGTCCCCAATGATATTTTATAATTAGTTTTTAAACATTTTGGAGACTTAGATGGAAAATGATAAGAAATGCTACTTCTTATTTAAAGCTACCTCTTATACAAAGATATTATACAAGAGAAATGCCCCTACTGATAGAAATACTCATTTCTTTTAAAATAATCTACAAAACAAAGGCATATTGGCATTTTTTAGTTATTAGACTGATCCTTGGGCCTCCACTAGGCATGCCTCAAGGAGCCAGGCCATCAGGGTGGTTCCAAAGTAGGGCTCCAACCCCAGATCCTTTTCCATGTTTACTACACTCTCCAACAGGATTTGGACTGGGAGATAAATCCCAGTGACAGTTCCCATACTGTTCAGAATCTCTCTTCTCTGTCAAAATCTATTGGGCCAACCTCAGTGTGAGTTCCCTCCTAGGGAGCTCCTTAGTCATCATGAAAACAGACTTTTGACCAGACAAGCCTAGGAATGCCCAGACTTGCGCTTAGACTCAAACAGGAGATCCCCTTCCACTGTTCTCCTAGGTGCTACTAGTGCCATCATGCAAGGCACTTTTCACATTTCTATCTTCAGACTCATGTCTTCTACTGCTGCTTACCCTCTCCACCAGGATCTTACCATCTCACTGTGTTACCCCAAATTCCAAATTCTTACACCAAAATCTTGGCGTCATCCTAGACTTTTCTTCCCCTTACTCCCACATGTAACTTATCAGCAAAATCTATTAACTCTATGTTTGAAATATATCCAGAATTCTACCACTTCTCATATGCCCCACCCCCACCCCACCACCAACCAACTTACCTTCATTTCTTGCCTTGATTATTGCAATTGCTTCGTAAGTAGTCTCCTTACTTCCTTCCCTCCTTGCTATGGTATATTCTCCCAGCACCCAGAATTATCCTTTTACATAAGAGTCAGTTAAGTCACTCCTCTGCTCAAAACCTGCCAAGACTTTGATTTGGAGATGAGTAACACGAGGAAACAGTCTGCACGGAGCTTCCGTTTTTGCTGGGTGGATGGCTGCAGGCATGTACAGCTATTGGGAGTTGTAGTTTAAGGGGTGGCCATTTTCCAGAAGAGCTGCAAGCCACCAGTTATAGAAAAATCAGGCAGTTGGCACTTAGTCAGCAGCAGCAGTGTCAATAGTTTTCTTATCAGCCAGGAAACTCGGCTATTTTTCCACGCCCCTCAATCATTCTGTCAGTGTAGTAGATTGAATTATGTGCCTCAAGAAAGCATGTTCTTAATCTTAAACCATCCCTGTGGGTGTGAACTCATCATAAATAGGACCTTTTGAAGAGGTTATTATTAGTTAAGGTCTGGCCAACTGAATCAGGATGGATCTTAATCCTATTATTGGTGGCCTTATGGAGAAGGCCACAGGGAGCCAAGCCACTACGGAGGAGTAGACGCTGGAAGTCAATGGAACCCGGAAGAGAAAGGAGAAGAACTCACCATGTGTCAGAAAAGCTGAGGAACTCCGAGAATTGCCGACAGCCAGCCCCAGGACACCACAGTCTTCAGGGAGAAAGCATCACTTTGCTGACACCTAACCTCAAAACTGTAAGCCAATAAATTCCTGTTGCTAAGCCGACTGAAACTGTGGTAGGGGACAGTCCTAGTGCTGCCTTTCCCTATCCTGTGCTCAGAACCACATGTGTCAGCCTAGTAGATAAGGAGACTGCTGTTACATTCCTTCCCCTATTGCCCCGAGCATATGTAAACATCCACTGGAGTGTCTGACTCTGGGGCGTGTTTTACAGCGTTTGGCTCACTCCCTGGTGGTATATCCATCCCTGGTGGGGACAGAGCAGGGTTCTTCCACTGCAGCAGCACATGAACACAAGACAGAGGTGTTGTGCCACGCATCAATATAGAGACCTTTATAGGTCAATATAGAGACCTTTTGCTTATGGCAACTGTTGCTCGCTAGTGAAGCTGACCCTGCTCTGTCTCTTCTCTATGTGAGTTAAATGTCTTTCCATCAGAGTTTGTGTGAGTTGTGCTTTTGCTGGTGACCTGATACCTGTCTTGGAGTGGACTGACATCTCTTCAGGTGTCTCTTCTTCTGACACCAACCCATTGTATGGTATTTGCTTTAGCAGATGGTAAACTAGGACAGTCAGCTACCTAATTTCTTTTGATGAATGCCTTTTCTGCTGAACTTTGCCAGAATGCCTTCTTTTGTTTGCAACTAAGAATCCTGACTTTTTGAGAAAGAAGAAAAAAAAAAATCTAGGAATCTGTCTTGGAAGATTCCTTCTCAAAACATTTTGGTGTTCTATGAGACTTTTTTATTCATCCATATGTAAATATGTATACACACACATACATATACACGTATACATATACACAGAGTTTTTATTTGTTGAGGGTATAATTTTATGCAATTTGGTATCTTGCTTTTTTCCTCTACTTACCCTCATTCTGTAAGTATGGTTTCAATTAGTATAACCCTTCAGAAACATTTTGAGGGCTGTACCATATTTCCTCAAATGAATTTATCATAATTTACATTAAAATTTCTGTATTGTTGGATATTCAATTTGCTTTAAATTTTCCTTTGTTATAAAGAGTGCTGATGTGAATAGCTTTATACATAAAGTGTATTCCCTATTTAATAGGATTGATTCCTAGAAATAGAATTGCTATGTTAAAGGGGATGAGTGTTATAAGATTGCAATATAGAGTGCCAAATTACCCTCTGAGAACCTGTACTAATTTACACTCCACTGTCAGCATATGGGCATTGGGACCATACATTATCTTTAACATTGGGACTGTGTGTGTGTGTGTGTGTGTGTGTGTGTGTGTGTGTAGATATGTATGTATCTGGTTTTGCAATAGGCACATTAAAGTACTTCCTGTTTTTCTCTTCCTTTGCACAGTAGATATTACCTTATATATTGCTATTTCCCTTACTGTATCAAACAAGTCAAAGGCAAAATGCAGTTCTACTGTGGCTTCCTGCTTGTGCCTCAAGGTCAGGAAAAGTCAAGGAGAGATAAACTATGGATTTGAAGATGATGTTAAGGTAAATATTAACATGCATTTCTAAACTCTTTAACATTGTAACACTTGTTTTTTCTATAAATATTCTTCAAAACTTTCTTTAGTGTAGGTGTTTCTCAGAAAAAATATTTACTCAGGGTTCACATCCTCTTGTTAGACTTCTTTGTAAGTGTGCCAGTTTGAAACTGTTACGTACCACAGGAAAGACTATGTTCTTTTAATCCACTCTTGTGGGTGCAAACTTATTGTGGGTGGAATCTTTTGATTGGGTTGTTTCCATGGAGATGTGACCCATCCAACTGTGGGTGAGAACTCTGATTACATTATTTCCATGGAGGTGTGATCCTGCCCATTCTAGGTGGGTCTTAATTAGTTCACTGGTGTCCTCTATGAAAGAATAAAAGGCAGAGACATTTTGAAGAGAGATGCTTAGAGAGAAAACACCCAGAGATATTTTGGAGACCCCCGTTGAAACCAGATGTTTAGAGATGCTAAGTGAAGAGATGAAGCCCGGAGTTTGCCCTGGAGAAGCCAAGTAATAACCCACCGTTGCTTAAACAGAAGGCCACTGGAATCAGAAGCTGAAGGCAATGCAACCTGGGAGCAAAGGACCAGCACATGCCAGCCACGTGCCTTCCCAGCCAACAGAGGTGTTCCGGATGCCATCAGCCTTTCCTCAGTGAAGGTATCCTTTTGTTGATGCCTTAGTTTGGACACTTTTATGGCCTCAGAACTGTAGTAACCTAATAAATCCCCTTTATAAAAGCCAATCCATTTTTGGTATTTTGCATAGCAGCAGATTTAGCAAACTGGAACAATAAATGAGGGTGTTTTGAGACACAGATATAAGTTAACTCAATTTCAGCATAAAAATCTGCCCAGCACTCTCCTGTTTCTCTATTGGGCAATGCTGTTCTGATTTGCATCAGGCAAGGAATTTCTCCCTGCACACTTCATCAAGTTTCTCAGGGTCTTTCTGCCAGGGTGACCGCAGAGAATGGTGCACAGCTTCAGCAGTTATACTGCCAGCTTCTTAGGGCTGAGCAAAGACCTCTGTGCAAACAGCAATTGTGTGTGGGTATATCAGCTTTTGTGGAGAGGAGCTGAGAGAGCTGGGTTACAGAATTGCCATAACAACACACCTTCATCTTCTGCTCTTTAGCTTATGCCCTACTCCAGGCTTCAGGAGCCTAGTGGTGACACACAAGGTTTGCTCAAAGAGGACAATTCTCTTCTACCATTAACTGGGGTTCATTCACCAGGCAGAGATCCACAGCCACCAGTCCTATACTTTTCATGGTCTGACATGTTCTCAGTCATTGTAATATTAGCAACATTTTTGATGAGGAAACTGAAAGCCAGAATTAAGTCATTTTGAGTTAAGTCATTCAGGTTCACATGATTAATAAGTGAAAGAAGTGAAAATAAACCTAGGGCTGTCTCTCTCTCTTCTTTATAACAGTGGCTAATAAACCATGGCATGCCTTAGAAAGCTTACACTGGAACAACCCATCAGTGCTCTTAATCACCTCTCCTCAGCATTTCTGGGATACTATCAAAGGTTGAGAAACACTATTTTACACAGTGCTGTCTCTCTTTGCTCTGCTGACATCCTGTTTCCCACAAAAGTGCTTAGAGCAAAGGGGATCACTCATGCTCATTCACTCCATCTTGGGGTCATGCTGCTTCCAGACCATGGTCACTCAGCCTTCTCTCAGTAACTTTCTTTGAGGTGCAAGGCATTCATTCATACCAAATTCCATTCTCATCACCATCATCCTCGGATTGCCTCCACAATCCCTGAGGTCTTGGGCCTCAACCCACGGTCCTTGTCTCCGCTTGAATTTTCTGCCCACAAACTTCTCTAACCAACTCTACTCCATTGATTTTCACAATCAGGCACATGCATCACATGCACATATCCTGGGCCTTACCAACTGGAATTGCTCTACCTCCAAACTCCTACTTTCTGGCCACAACCTCCTGCCGTCTCATCTCTACCACTGGCGCTGCATCTGCTACTAAATATTTATTGTGACTCACAGGCTTCTCATACCTTCTTATTCTCTCAGCCCATCACCCCTGATCCCTACCTCTTTTTATTTCTTTTCTCTAGCTAATCTAGTCACCAACAATCAATAATCACACCATGTTGACACCAATATCTTCAATGCTCTTACCTGTGAGCTTCTAGTGAACTAGCTAAGGCAAAGCTTGATCAAAAAAATATTTATTGTCTTAGTTTCTACTAAGGGGAATAGCAGAAAATAGAAAAACTATACTCACTGGCATCATCACAGTTTGTTGTTACTCAGCAATATTTTTTTATTTTGAACAGTGGTTGTTCCAGACTTTTCTGCAGCCCTTGGGTTTTCTACTTACCTTGTGGACCTCACCCCCTATGGTTCAGCTACATTAAACTTCTTACCATACACCAAATGCCCGACTCTTCTGTGACTCTGTGCTTTTGTTCCTTCTTACTGGAGTGCCCTTTTCTCACTTCTTTCTCTGTCTAACTGTTACTCATCCTTCAAGGCCTAACTCAAATGTTAATTTTTCAGTGATGTGTTTTTGGGCTGTGGGGTTACATGTCTCACCCTCCCGCTCAAATGTGCCCTGCTCCCTGTACACTGTGCACCGTGAGCCTCTGGGGTGTAGGGGGACTCCTTGTGCTTCTGTTTGGTGCCCTCGCCTATCCTCACCTCTGTCTGTGCACACCAAGGACTTCCGAGGAGGGAGAATAAATGCAGTCAACAAAGGTCTGCCATTTCCCGAGTTCCCGCATGTTGCTCCCAGCTGCGGGGCTCAGGAGAATTATCTTCGCAGCTAATTGCTGAGATGGGTGCATGGGAGTGGAGAGCTGCTCCCTCCCCTGTCTGGTGGCCATCTCACCACTGCCAGCCCCCACCCCTACTCCCACCCCACCCACCACTACCACCACCACCATCCCTCAGTAGTCCCAGCTGAATAAATTCACCCCATTCTTTGAGACACAATTTCTCTGTGTTTTCATCCAAGTCCCCACCACGTATTGTAGAGGTCCCTCTCTGGCAGCTCACACCTGGAATTGCTATCCAGGGCCTTTTCTGCCTTTTCTCTAGTTTCTTTTATGGAGGAGACGTTTGCTCTGCCTCACCTATTCCGCCGTCTTCACAGAAGTCCTCCCCTTTGATCATTTCACAATATATAAGAAAGTAAGAAAAGCATCTGTATAATGATTCAGTAATCATAGTCATTTGTTAATTCCTAACTCTCGGTTATAATATCATGTTTAATAGTGTTGCTGGATATAGTCATTAGTCATTCCTAAGTAAACTTGTTAGGCAGTTGAACATAACACAAGTGTTTATATTACAGGAAGGATTAAAAAATACAATTGGTAAAAGAGATAATATACTCAGTATAATTTGATGGCATTGAGACTTATCCAATCAATGTTTAGTGTTTGACTAGCTACACATTTTAGCCTAGTTAAATTCTCACTTCTGAGAAGAAAATTATTTTGAACTTACTCAACAGAAAGGAAATGTTGGTTCCAAAAGCAATTTTGTGGTTTCCTTTTCACATTTGAATTCTTAACTTCTTTTTTCTTGTTTCCTTTTTAGCAGTTTCTTTGCTAAAACACCTTCTAATGCTTGCCCTTGTCAGCTGTGGCTCCAGGGGACAACTTGTTTTTTTATAGACCTTGGAGAATTATTTGATTTTTAAAATCATGTACACGAATATTTTAAGAAACAAATAATGGTTTTTAGAAGATTTCATTTTTTACTATTGTGGTGTGTAAAATACTGCCTTTGTCTCTGACGAAGAACTCTTATATCTTCTTTCAGTACCCTTGAAACAACAGTGGGCTAACTTGTTAGCTTACACATAGGGTAAAATCTCAGTTCCTTCAATATTCTCTTTCTTCTTTTTTTCAGGTACAAAGTAGTTTTATTTCAAGTTAAAATAGTATGCATTTTAAAAAAAACTTTTTGTTTTGAGGTACTTTCAAACTTATAGGACAGTTACAAAATTATGCAAAACCCATACAGAAAACTCCCAAATTCCCCTATTTACTCCCCAGATACCTAGGTCTACCAACTTTAACATTTTGCAACATTTGCCAAATTGTTCTGTCAATCCATCTATCTGTCTATCTATTTATCGATCCACTTTCTGAACATTTGAGTGTAGGTTGTATCATCATGCTCCTTGAACACAATACTGCCATGTACATTTCCTAAGAAAAGGAGTATTCACTTATATAATCATCTTCAGTGCAGTCATCCAGTTCAAGAAATTTAGCATTAATATAAAGCTTACTGTCCATATTCAAATTTTTTCATGTGTCCCAATAATGTCCTTTGGAGCCTTTCCTCCTCCCTTGTTAGGTCCCACTGAGGATCATATATTGCATTTAATTGTCATTGTCTCTTCAGTTGCTCTTTCTTTTTTTTTTTTCATTGTGAGAACATATATATATATATAACATAAACTTTCCCATCTCAACCATTCCCATGCATATCATTCAGTGGGATTAATCACATTCACAATATTGAGGTACCCTGACCACCTTACATTACTAACCCTTCCTCTTCTCCCCAAACAGAAAACCTACACCCATTATGCATTAACTCCCCATTCTCCCTGCCCCCACCTCTGGCAACCTGTACACTAATTTTTGTTTCTCTGAGCTTGTGTGTTCTCTGATATTACTTTGTAGTTACCGTAGGGCTTAAATTTAACATCCTAAATCTATAACAATCTCATTTGCTTTGACACCAACTTTACAATAGTATACACAAACTAGATTCCTATCTCCTCCATCTCCCTCCTTTTATTAGTTCTTCTCATAAATAAAATATTTATATATTTTGAGCCCCAAACCACTGACTTATCATGAGATTTTATGCATTTGCCTTTTAGATCCTGTAGGAAATAAAAAGTGGAGTTACAAACCAAAAATACAATAATACTGGCATTTATATTTACTCATGTTGTTACCCTTACCTTCACAATTCTTGAATATTTATTCTCTATGCTCTATTTATTCTCAAGTTAGTTTGGGAAGTGATTACCTTTCAAGCATTTGTCCATTTCATCTCAATTGAAAAATCTATTGGCAAAAAGTTATTCATTAAAGTCACTTATTAGTTTTCCAGTTTCTCCAGCATCTCTAATGTTGTCCCTTGTTTTAGTCCTGTTAGTGATAGTTTTTGTTTCTCTCTGTTTTACTTAATCAGTTCTGCCAAGGGGTTATCAGTTTTATCAACCCACTGTATGTAGGCTGCACCAGGATTCCCCGGGGCTGCCACTTGCAAGGAGGGTTAAAAGCAAAGGTAAAGTCAGTGCTAGGGAACCTGACCTGGACAAAGAAAGGATTGAGAAACAGCCAGCCAGATCAGAAACCAAACAGGAAATTTACCAATGGGCAGTGTCTGAGGTCATTTGAGAGCTAAAATAAAAGTCAGCTAAGGCAAAGCCCAACAGAAAATGAGACCTAAGAACAAGTGAGTTGTTTACTGATGGTCCTTTTGTGAGGAGAACATTTGTCACTGACGAGACCCCAAATGTACAACTTCACTAATACGTGTGGAGATGCAGAAGGCTACACTTGGATTTAAAACAAAGAGAACAAAAATTAGAGAGCTCAGATATGTTCTAACTTTTATTTTGAAAGGATATCATCTGTTTGTGTTGAACTGCTAAGATATGCCCATATTACATCACTAATAAACATAATTTGCTTTGATAGATTTGCATGAGCAGTCTAGTGAGCACTGAGAAGCAAGCTGTTAAGCACAAGCTGTTTCATTTTGCATTTCAAATGGTCTTACGGTTGTTTTTGAAGGCAGAAGAGTGTATTTGTTACTCAAAAACTCATCTACAGGGGCTTAACTACAATGGGGTATCACTTTTCTAAAATAATAAAATGTAGAAAGGTAGGAAGTTTAGGGCTAGTGCAGCAGCAAAATTATGTCGTCAACATCTCAAGCTCTTTCTCTATTCCTGTGGCATCATTTTTAGCATGTGGTTTTTCCACTCATGCTTTTTAATCTCAGGGTCACAAGATAGCTGTTTCATCTATGACGTTACATCCACACTCCAAGCATGAAACAGGAGGGAAAGGATGGTGCCTGTATCAGACTAGGAGTAAACTGGAGATGGCTGCTTTCTGCCTTGTGTAGGGACAGACAATAAAATTAGGTCAGGGGAAGTTATGTCAGAGAGATACCAGAATCCGCAGCTGAGGCGCTTAACCCAGATTTTAGGGGCATTGATTGCAGAGTGCCAGAACGTAAGGGGACAGTAAGAAAACAAAGCGTATTTAGAGGAAGATCTTCTTGGGTGTCCTCTTGGGAGGATAACAAAATAAGCATTACTATACCTCTATAAAGGAATTAGAAGTAGAAATAGTAAAGAAATTATTAAAACCAAAGTATTAAGGTTTTCAAGTAGGACAATGGTTTTTAATTATTATATTTAGAAAAACACTATTTGTTTTGCTCTTTGTTATTTTAAATAGTTCAATAAATTAAGTCATACTAAAGTGTATTTATATTCTATTTTTAAAGAAAGAGTAACTAATACATTTTAAATATTTAAGAAAAATTGATTTTCAAAGTTTTGTTTATTATTATATAACTAATAAATTTACCGTTAAGATAGGGAGAGTAACATTCATATACAAAACCCTCTTTGATTTTAGAGAGCCTACTAATTGATACCATTAAACAGCTACTCAAATCCTAATAATTATATATAAATTATAAGACTGTTAAGCTGGAGACAAATATATATATATTACCCAGTTGTAATACAGGAGTATATCATGGTGGGGAAGAGGGGAAAGAATGAGGCAGGTGGGGAAAAAGGCCTCGCTCAAGGAAGAAATGGGAAAAATAATGGAAGGAAAGGAGAAGCTGAGTGATGGAGATGAAATAGTGCACCACAGAGGAAAGGAACTTAGAAATAAGTAAGTACATAAATAAATTGAATAAATATGGAGCTATATGATGTTCCTGGATTGACAAATTGCACTGAGAAATGTCAGTTCTGTTTTTATTTTAAAAATATTTTTGTTGTAAAAATATAACACAATTCCAATTATAATAATCCCTTGCCCAGAAATAATGAGATCTGTTTTATAAACTGACAAAATGAACCTAGAGTTCATTCAGAGGAATAAATGGTAATAGCAAAAATTATTTTAAAAAAGAAGAAATAAGGGAAGATTTCTCTATAAGAGATGAGAGAATATACTGTATTACTATAATGATAATAATAAAAGAATCTTACTTCTGCAAGAATGGACAAGTTGGCCTCTATCAGGAGTTCAAGTTCCTCATTTATATCTTGGCCCTTTTACTCCACCCCTATCAGAAATGATAACATGTCATTTTCATTTAGACAGGCCTTTTCTTATTTAAATGCTTTTCTGACAACACCCAGGTTCTTATCTTTAATCTCAAAATTATTGGAATCCTTCAGTAGTAAGTACAGTTTCAAACAGTACCCAGTAGAAAGCTTATCATTATAACTCAAAGAGAAAGTGGTGAGTAGCTGGATCAGGGATCATTAGGTCTAAAATCCCAATATTCTTCCCTGTTACATTCCTCCAGCTTTCTGCTAGAAGTACAATTTCCTACTGTGGCTCGGGGAGTCTGTATTGTCAAAACTTTCCATGTCTTTTAGCTTTGATTACTCCAAAGTTCCCATTTAATGACTCCTTATTCTCTTGGTGGCAGCAGTAGGGTTTCCCACTCACTCAGAACATCCATACCTACAATGTGTTCCAGTATTCCTCAGAACAGAATTAAAAAAAATTTTTCTTTAATTAGAGATGTTATAGGTTTACAGAAAAGTTATATAGAAATACAGCATTCCCATATACCCCCCTAGTGTTAAAAGTTTGCATTAGTGTAATACCTTTTTTACAATTGATGAAAGAATATTAAAACTGTGCTATTAACTACAGTCCATAGTTTACATAAGGGGGTATTTTTTTTCCCCATGTTCCACTGTGAGGACCCAGGGCTTCGCCCCTCCTCCATTTTGAGAGCAAGTCACACAGCTGCCTACATGACCAGGACAGATGTTAAAAGGTCTCAGACCTCCCGGAGTGGGGGGAAAGAATGATATTGTAAACAAAGCATTGAAACTCCCCTCCCCTGATTCAAAAGCTAAAGTTGTTGCACCTGAGGTAGCTGTTGAACTACCCTTGGTACACTGATGGTTCCACTAGTGGGCAGCCTCTCACAAGGACAGCTATTGCAGTGCAACCCAGTATTGATGCTATATGGTGGGAGACTGTTGCTATGCAAAACAATCAATGGGCTAAGTTAAGAGCAGTGTGGATGGTAATAGTGCACGAACCAGGAGATGTGCTAACCATCTGTATCAACAGCTGGGCTGTTTTCAAAGGCTTTGCAACCTGGATGGCAACCTGGAAGCAGGAACAATGGACAATCATAGGTCACCCCATCTGGAGACAAGAAGTGTGGAAAGACATCTGGGATGCTTGCTAATGATGAAAGGTATCTGTTGCGAGGAGCTAGGAGGCATCATTGGAGAGTGCCCTTTGTGCTCCCTGTGTCGACCACATAAACTATCACACCAAATGGGACATGTGGACTACATTGCTACCCTTCCTCTCTTGAGGTATGCCTTTACTGCCATGGGCATGGCTACAGGATTTTGTTAGCTTTCCTGGTGGGGAAGGCTGAACAGTGGACCATGATCTGTTATTTAAAAAGAGTGTGCATTCTGTATAGCATAGTTACACAAATAAACAGGGAACCTGTTTCACTGGACAAATGACCCAAGCATGGGTTATGGACTATAAAATCTCTACAACAATGGATTAAAGGCTCTAACAGGCCTCAACTCACTTAAATACAAGGCAGTGGGCTGCTGCACCTGCCCCCATTGAAATGCTAATAGCAGGACCAATGCAAGCACTGAGAATCCAAATTAAAGAGCCAGATACTTTACAGCCCAAAAGGGGAAATGGCAATAACTTGTTGTTGCCTGTGCCTCAGTCCATTCAAAATGGGGAAAATGAGATCCTTTGGCCTTGGTACTGGCCTATGAAGCCTCATTGGTTAGGAATTCCAAGACCCTGGGGAATAGGAGTTACCCAAAATATTGTAATAAAACCTAAATGCCTGTTAAAATCTTTATTGCCAATCCTGGGCCTCCTATTCCCACAGGAACTTTATGAAAAATTAAGTGCACCCATCTTATGCCCAGATTGACAATCAATGTATTGGTAAAAGAAACTCAAAATTTGCAGAGGGAGAATATCTGGTTTTTAAAACCTCCCCATAATGTTCCTCTGATGGGTAACTTGTTATCAACCAGTGGATCTCTAGCATGTAATTACCCCTTATTATTCCCCATAAACATTTTTCTTTTTGCCCATAGTGCCCTAGCAAACACCTTTCTACAGTGGGCTTCAATGATAACTCATGCCCTCCGTTGAACCCTAAGTTGGGTTTGCCAACTTCAGTAATTGTTACTTTAGTTTATTTCCATTCCCTTACATGTTACTGTAGTTATCTTAGGTTAACTGAGTGATTTATACTTGTTATTGCAATGGCTACCTTAGTTTATTTTCTTTTAACTGAGTGATTTGTAACACTACTCAGTAATAACTCCACTTTCCCTTGGCTAAATCCCATAAAAACTCTGAACTCTAGACTCAGGGAGACAGATTTTAACTTTTATTTTCTCCTGTATCCTTACTTGGCTGCCATGTAATAAAACTCTTTCTTTCCTCAAAATCCTGGTTTCACAGCATTGATCTCTGTGTGCATCAGGCAACAAGCCCTTGCCTGATAACATGACCATCACCACCATCCATTTCAAAAACTTTAGAATCAACTTAAATAGAAATTCTGTACAAATTAAGTATTAACTCCCCTTTCCCTACCCCAACCCAACCCCTGATAACCTATATTCTAGATTCTAACTCTATGAATTGACTCATTCTAATTATTTCATTTTAACGAGATCGTATAATATCTGTCCTTTTGTGTGTGGCTTATTTCACTCAACATAATGTCTTCAAAGCCTCAGAAAAGAATCTGTTACTGAATTGCTAGTCCAACACCTTTCACTCTTTCACCCTTGTATCTTCCCCTCAAAACTGATACACGGCCCATGCCCAACATCTGTGCTATAATGTGCATGGAGTCCAGTACCCAGAAGTCCAGGAAAGTATGGCTACTTATCCTCAGCCCATTATACCCATAACCTCATCATATAGCTTCAGATCTTCTTGGCCTGCCAATCAATTGGAATTTTCACCTCATCCTCCAAAAACTATTTTCCTCATGGAGGAGAGTTTAACCTCTATGCTTTGACCCATGTGAAGTGTCAGTTACTGTAGGCAAATCTTCTTAACCTCCTGTGGCAACATGGAGGTTCACTGCTCAGATTTCCCTTCAAGAAAAAACCTCCCACAAGGAGTACAGTTAGCCGAGAGCCTCCTACTGCAACACCTTCAGAGTCTGCCACAGCATTTCAGCCAGGGCCACACTCTTCCTGGACAGTCTCAGCCAATGACTGAGTTTGATGTCAATACTAGGGCCATTTTTGCCAAATACAAGATTCCTCATAGGTGGCCTTTGTGCCAGAGCTCCCTGCTGTAAGGGTTGAGATTTTTTTCAGTGTTGCACTTCATTCTGAGCCTCTTCCTACTCAATCTTCTGTCCTTTCCCCTCTCTCTTCACAAGTGTCAAATATGCATCATGGTCTGAAGGTTCTCCCTACCTGCTCTTTCTCCCCCTGCCCTTTATTTTGTGTGTGTTCAATAAAATTTTATTTATGGATACTGACATTTGAATTTCATATAATTTTCATATGCCACAACATTCTTCTTTTGATTTTTTTTAAAAAAACCTTTTTATTTTAGAACAGATTTAGATTTACAGAAAAACTATGAAAATATTGCAGAAAGTTCCCATGTACCCCACATCCATTTCCCCCAATTAGTAATATCTTACATTAGCACAGTGCATTTGTCACATTTAATAAATCAATACTGATACATTATCATTAATTAAAGTCCATACTTTATTCATATTTCCTTAAGGTTTACCTAATGTCCTTTTCTGTTCTAGGATCACATGTAGGATACAATATTACATTTAGTAGTCATATTTCCTTAGGCACCTCTCGGCTGTGATGGGTTCTCAAATTTTCCTTGTTTTTGATGACCTTGACAGTTTTTAGGAGTACTGGTCAGTATTTGGTAAAATGTCCCTCATTGGAATTTGTCTAATGTTTTTCTCAGAATTTGACTGGGATTATGTATTCTTAGGAGGAAGACCACAGAGTTAAAGTACAAATTTCATCACAACATATCAAGGGTACTTACTATTGGCATGAATTATCACTGTTAATGTTGACTTAGATCCCTTGGTTGAGATAGCGTTTGTTAGTTTTTTCCACTGTAAAGTTATTCTTTCCCCCATTCCATTCCACACTGCACTATTTGGAAAGATAACCCCTTCAATTTTTACAGGAATCATCCCTCATAAATCTCTTGCACATATAACTCTATCTTGGCATCTGCCTATAGGAGGACCTTGGACTCAATTTTTCAATTACGGTCCAAGGAAGCAGTGGTAAGGTGGAGTTTTTGGATGAGAGCACTTGCCTCACTGGCAGAGAGGATCCCATCCCAAGAATTTTGTGGGGCATGGATACCCCCTGGCACAAGATGGTAGCTCAACTGCTAAATAGTTCCCTGGTGGTGACTGGACAAAATGCTCCAGTGGAAGAGAACTCCCCGGCTGGGGCAACGATTCAGGCAATTGGAAAGTATAGGAGAACAATGAGTATAAGGATAATAGAATTGGATGGTGTGGTAGTTTGGATCTATTATGTACCTCAGGAAAGGTCATGTTCTTTTAATCCATTCTTATGGGTGCAGACCTATTGTGGGTGGGACCTTTTGGTTAAGCTGTTTCAATTGAGATGTGACCCACCCAATTCAAGGTGGGTCTTAATCCTTTACTGGAGTCCTTTATGAGATGATAAAAGGCAGAAACAGAGAGAGAGAGTTTAGAGAGAAACACCCCAGAGACATTAGGAGAGACACACTGAAAGCAGAACCTAAGAGAGAAGGACAAGCAGACATTGCCATGCACCTTCCCATGTGATAGAGGAACCCCAGAAGCCAGCAGCCTTTTTTCAGAGAAGGTATTTTTTCAGTTTGCTAAAGCTGCTAGAATGCAAAATACCAGAAATGGGTTGGCTTTTACAATGAGGGTTTATTAGTTCACAAATTTACAGTTCTAAGGCCAAGAAATTGTCCAAATTAAGGCAACAAGAGGTAGATATCTTCTCTGAGGAAAGCTTGATGGCATCCAGGGCTCCTCTGTCACATGGGAAGGCACATGGTGATGTTCCTTCTTCTCCTGGGTTCTGGCTTCAAAATGGCTGTCTCCAAAATCTCTCTCCAAAATGTCTCTCTTAGCTGCCCCCGGGGGCAAATTCTGGATTACATATTTTAGCTTCTCTGCCTTTTATCCTCTCATAAAGGACCCCAGTAGAGATGACTGAGACCTACCTTGAATGGGTGGGGTCACATCTCCATGGAAACAACTTAATTAAAAGGTCCCACCAACAATAGGTCTGCCCCCACAGGATTGGATTAAAAGAACATAAGTCTTTTCTGGGGTACAAAATATATTCAAACCAGCACAGTATTCTCTTGTTAATACCTTAGTCTGGACATTTTCTTGGCCTTAAAACTGTAAAACTGTCATTTAATCCCTATTGTAAAAGCCAATGTATTTCTGGTATATTGCACTTTGACAGCTTTAGCAAACTGAAACAGGTGGTTATTATTAAGTTGCATTGGCACTGTAGAGAGGATAATAAAAAACTGAAGGTGTTTAACAAATAGTTAAAAACAGAACTAGAGCTAGAGGCTAGCATTGGTATCTTGCAAAGAGTCTCCTATCATCTGCTCAGAAGAGGAGCAATTTAAGATGTAATAGTTAGGGTTACAGAGCTTTAAAGACAATCAAATGCTCAGCCAAGGCAGGTATGCTATGTTAAAGTCAGGGCTCTGTTAAGAAAGCCTGGAACCCTGAAATATTGGATGGACATTAGGGTAGACGTTCCCAAGATTTAATTCCAAAGACTTCCCTGAACTCTCAGAACATGAAAAAGTGGTCTACGTTTCCCTATTAAGAATGAGCCAAATGCATATTTTTTCAAAAAAAAAAAGAGCACTTTCCCCATGTTGGAAGCACTGCAGAGGTCCATTCCCCACATGTCAAAAAGTGACCCTGTCAAGTGATGCTCCCACTTCCTCTTTTGGCTGGCAAGTTGATAAATAGGATTATATTGAAGCATAACTAGACTGCAGATATGCTGGGCTTGATAAGAGAGGAAAAAGATTCAATTCCAAAGGAGTTTCAAATATTACCTAGCCATGTATCTTTAGGAACCAGGGGAGCACCCCTGGATTTGGACTTTGAAGATACTTGATTTAGGGACAATAAACATAAGACTGGACAAACAAGAGTTTGATGACTTAAAGGTGCCTTTTCAGGAGATGGGATTTAACACCCTGGAAAATAATTCAGTGGATGGGACAAACTTGCTTGCTTCCAGGTGGCTCTTAGCAATCCGGAAAAAGGTGCTGACCCACACAGGGAAGTGGAAATGTGTTAGTTGCTATGGCAGACAGTGTAAGAAACAACTGACAGGCTCAGGGAAGTGGGACTGCTGGAATGGACATATTATATGAGGCCAGAAGGCTCACTAGAGAATTGCATTCCATAGGAGAGCCCAGAGTACACCAGCAGGACACTAGTATCACTAAAAAGTTAATGGTGGTACCCCTTGGCAGAAAAGGTTAAGAGAGGCCTTTAAAGAAGGATTAATAGTGATGGATTAATAGAGGACTGTGGGAAGATGGTGGAGTAGGGAGCTCTAGGACTCAGTTCTTCTACCGGAACAACTATTTAACGGGCAGGAACTTTGGAACTCTGGAGGCCAGAAAAATACTGTACAATATCCAGGGAAGAGTGGGAGGAAGAGGCTGATAAATTACAGAAAAGAATAGTAAACGGTACTCTCCACACTAGCAGTGACTGATGTCCATCCCCCACTCTTGTGGCAGCCTGCCATGGGGTCCAGCCCCTGGCTAGCTCACTGGTGAAAGAAAGGACATAAAAATCCTCTTTCCCAAGACCAGGTGTGGACATGGCCAATCACTGACCACGGATTTCGAGTAGTGACTTCGGAGTGCTGGCGGCCCAGCTTTGAAGGCAGCCATTGTTTTGACCCACCCTGGACAAAAGTGGCAGCAGCCATTGTCTCAAAATGTCCCACACAGAAGTGGCAGCAGTGGAGACTTAAGAACCTTGTGCTTTCTCAGACAGCTGTGAGGGAGAATTAGTTGAAGGGCTGCATTTGCTGGGCAGGCCAGGAAAGCTCAGCTTTGGAGAACCATCAAAGAAACTCTTGGCACCCTTCCTGATCCTCTCCCCAGGGCACTTTGGAGACAATCTGTGCCCCCTTTGTAGGTCCCTGGCCCTGTTTTGGCTGGGAAAGATAGACTTGGGAGTCCTCTCTTGTGTGCCTTTCCTCCCAGAACTTTTCCTCCAGGCAAAAGCAGCTAGAGAAAATGAAATGAGTGTAAGAAATTATAGAGGTGGACAGTCTGGGGGAAAAGGCCTGTGGGCTTCAAACACCCAGGAGAAGGAGGTCTGCCTAATGGGAAACAGAGAGGACAACCAAACTCCTTAAATAGGTTCTTAAAAAGAACCAGGACAAGACACAGGCCCAGAAAGACTGGGAAAATCATGCACACTGCATTCCCCTTGGGCAGACCTTCCTGCTAGGAGGGCTGAAGCTCAAGAAAATCTCTGTATTATCACCAGCTTGTTACAAAATCAAGAAACAGACATCTCATTTTAAAAAAATATTAAAATGTGCAGTGTACAACAAAGAGTACAAAACAATAGAAAAACAAAAAATGATGGCTCATCCAAAGGAAGAGGATAAAAATACAGAAAACACTAATGAAGAAGACCAGAATATAGACATACGGGAAAAAAAACCTTTAAAAAATGATCTTAAAAATGCCCAAGGAGACAAAGGAAAACACAGAGAAAGAACTAAAGGATATCAGGAAAACAATGAATGAGCAATATGAGAATCTTAGTAACGAGAAATTTTAAAAAGGAACCACACATTCATGAGTCCCAGGGATGTAAATCTCCCTGGCAATGTGGGACATGACTTGCAGGGATGAGCTTGGACCTGGCATCATGGAGGTTATTCTGGAGGTTATTCTTATGCATTATATAGAAATCCCTTTTTAGCTTTTAGTGTACTGAAATAGCTAGAAGAAAATACTTGGAACTGTTTAACTGCAACCCAGTAGCCTTGATTCTTGAAGATGATTGTATAACCTACATAGATTACACTGTGTGACCGTGTGATTGTGAAAATCTTGTAGCTCCCACTCCCTTCATCCAGTGTATGGACAGATGAGTAGAAAAATGAGGACAAAAGTAAATGAATAAGGGAAGGGTTGAAGGGTATGGGATGTCTTGAGTGCTCTTTTTTACTTTAATTTTAATTTTAATTTTTTGTGGTAATGAAAATGTTCAAAAAATTGTGGTGATGAATGCACAACTATATAATGGTACTGTGAACAACTGATTGTACACTGTGGATGACTGTATGGTTTGTGACTATGTCTCAATAAAATTGAATTTTTTTAAAAAAAGGAACCACACAGAACTATTGAAGTTGAAGACCAAAATAATTGAAATGAAAAATTCTCAGAAGAATTTTAAGAGCAGATTGGAGCTGGCTGAAGAAATAATCAGTGAACTTGAAGACAAGGCACTTGAAATGAGTCAGGCTGAGTTGCAGAAAGGAAAAAGAATCATCAAAAGCAAAAACAGCCTAACACACCTCTGGGACACCATCAAGCATGAGAATATACACATTATGGAAGTCCCAGGAGGAGAAGAAAGAAAGGAGCCAGAGGAATATTCAAAGAAATAATGACAGAGAACTTCCCAAACTTAGCAAAAGACATGAATATGCACATCCAAGAAGCCCAGAGAACACAAACTAGGATAAACATGAAGAAAAATACACCCTGTCATATGTTAACCACACAACTGAATGCAAAGGACAAGTACAGAGTTCTGAAAACTACAAGAGATAAACAATGTGTAATGTTCCAGGGACTCTCAATTAGACTGAGTGCCAATTTCTCATCAGAAACCATGGAGGAAAGAAAGCAGTGGGCTGAAATATTTTAAGTGCTAAAAGAAAACAACTATCAGCCAAGAATTTTATATCTGGTGAGACTTTATTTCAAAAATGAGGGAGAGATTAAGACAATCCTAGATAAACTAAAGCTGAGGGAGTTCACCACTAGACATGCCTTACAAGCAATGCTAAAGGAAGTTCTTTAGACTGAAAGGGAAGGGCAATAGACAGTGGTTCAAAGCAGCATAAAGAAATAAAGATCTGTGGTAAAGGTAACCATTTGGGTAATTATAAATGCTAGTATTATTGCAGTTTATTGTTTGGTATGTAACTCCATTTCTTACTTCATACAGGTGCTAAAATGCAAATGCTCAAAAATTAATGATATATCTATGCTTTGGGGGATAAAATGTACAAAGATATAAGTGATAAGTACAAAAATGGTTGGGGCACAGAGGGGTATAGGAAAAATATAAGTGCATGCTATTGAAATTAAGTTGGTATCAATCCAAATGTGATTGTTATATATTTAGATAAATTTTAATCCCATGGTAACCAAAAGGAAAATAGATGATAAATATATTACATAGAAACATCCTCAATATGGTACAACATACAAAAAACAAATAAATATAAAATTAGGCATTAATGGAAGAATTGAGGAAGAAAAAGGTATACATACAAAGGCTAGATAACAAAATGGCAAAATATCAGTAGTGAATTTAAATGTAAATGGATTAAATTCTCTAGTCAAAAGGCAGAGATTGGCAGAATATGTAAAAAAGCATGACCCAACTATATACTGTCTGCAAGAAACCGACCTTAAATTCAAAAATGCAAGTAGGTTGAAAGGAAAAAGATGGAGAAAAACATACCGTGCAAGTAGTAACCAAAAGAGAACAGAGGTATTTATACTAATATCAGATAAAATAGGATTTAAATAAAAAAACAGTTATGAGGGACAAAGATGGTCATTATATACTGATAAAAGCGTTAATCCAACAAGAAGATACAAAAATTATGAGTTTATATGCCCCTAATGGCAGAGCCCCAAAATATATGAAGCAAATACAGATTTGAAGGGAGAAATTGATGGTTCTATGTTAATAGTAGGAGACTATTATACACCATTTTCATAATGGATAGAACACCTAGTCTGAAGATCAATAAGGAAATACAAGACTTGAATGATACTCTAAACCAACTAGATCTAACAGACATATTTAGAACACTTCCCCAACAAAAATGGAATACACATTCTTCTTGAGTGCACATGAATCATTCTCCAGGATAGACCACATGTCAGGTCACAGTACAAGTCTCAATAAATTTTAAAATATTGAAATCATACAATGTACATTCTCTGACCACAATGGAATGAAGCTAGAAATCAGTAAGAGGGAGAAATGGAAAATTCATAAATATGTGAAAATTAAACAATATACTCTTAAACAACCAATGGGTTAAAGAAGAAATCAGAAGTGAAATTAGGAAGTATCGTCAGGTGAGTGAAAATGAAAATAGAGCATAATAAATCTTAGGTAATGTAGTGAATGCAGTGCTGAGAGGGAAATTTGTATCTCTAAATGTTTAATTTTAAAAAGAAGACGACTTCAAATCAAACATCTAACCTCAAGATTGGAAGAACTAGAAAAAGACAAGCAAACAATTCCAAAAGTAAACAAAAGGATGGAAATAACAAAGATTACAGTAGTGATAAATGAAATAGCAAACAAATAAAAACAATAGAGAGACTTGACAAAACCAAAAATTGGCTCTCTGGAAAGAGCAATAAAAATAACAATCTATTTTTTTTAGGAAAGAGCAGATGTTTATTTGGACTTATTAGCTGGATTGGGGTTAGTCACATCAAACAGTAGTACTATATACACTTCCTCACACTTGTTTTGCTTTAAAATAATTTTTACATACACAACCTCATTTTCTTCTTATCCTGCAGGATAGGTGCTATTATCCCCATGTATTGGTCTGGGTTCAACCAGAGAAACAGAGCCAGCAGGAGACATATATTAAGAGGAACTGCAAGCAATTGACTTACATAACTGTTGGGGCTGGCGAGGCAAGTCGGAAGTCCATAGGGCAGCCTGTAGGAAGGGCAGGGTGGAGCTTTCTGGCAAGGGCTGAAGCTACTGTCCACAGAGGAATTTCTTCTTCAGGGAAGTCTCAATTTTGCTCTTAAGATCTTTCAGTTAATTGGATTTTATAGAATAATCTCCTAATTAAAGTCAACTGATTATGGACTTTAATGTCCTCTACAAAATACCTTCACAGAAACATTTGGTTGAATAAAGGCGACTGTGGCCTAGCCAGTTGACATTTAAAACTGACCATTGCATCCCATTTTACAGATAAGAATATAGAGGCTCAGAGAAGTAGTAAATTACACAGCTGGTTGTCTGGGATATTCCTATCATACTAGAATATCCCCCCTATGTATTTTTTTTTTCATTTTTATTGAGACTGTTCAGATACCATACAATTATCTAAAGATCCAAAGTGTACAATCACTTGCCCCTGGGTACCCTCATACAGCTATGCATCCATCACACTTAATTTTTGTTCAATTTTTAGAAACTTTTCATTACTCCAGACAAATAAAGTGAAAGATGAAAAAAGAAAAAAAGAAAAGGAAACTCTAAACCTCCCCTATCCCTAACCAACCCCCCTCAATTGTTGACTCCTAGTATTGATATAGTACATTTGTTACTGTTTATGAAAAAATGTTGAAATACTACTAACTGTAGTATATAGTTTGTAATAGGTATATAGTTCTTCCCTATATGCCCCTCTATTATTAACTTCTAATTGTATTGTCATACATTTGTTCTGGTTCATGAAGTGATTTCTAGTATTTGTACAGTTGATCATGGACATTGCCCACCATAGGATTCAGTTTTATACATTCCCATCTTTTGACCTCCAACTTTCCTTCTGGTGACATATATGACTCTGAGCTTCCCCTTTCCACCTCATTCACACACCATTCGGTGCTGTTAGTTATTCTCACATCTTGCTACCAACACCCCTGTTCATTTCCAAACATTTAAGTTCATCCTAATTGAACATTCTGCTCATACTAAGCAAGAGCATCTACATTTCTTCCACAAGGCAGGAGGGAGAGTCAAAGAAGGTAGAGAGGCAAAAGAAAGAGGAAACAAAAAAAAAAAGACAGCTAGGAAGCAGCAAAAGGAAAAATAACCTTAAATCAAAGTAGAATAAAGAATCAGACAATACCACCAATGTCAAGTGTCTAACATGCCTCCCCTATCCCCTCCTCTTATCTGCATTCACCTTGGTATATCACCTTTGTTACATTAAAGGAAGCATAATACAATGATTCTATTAGTTACAGTCTCTAGTTTATGCTGATTGCATCCCTCCCCCAATGCCTCCCCATTTTTAACACCTTGCAAGGTTGACATTTGCTTGTTCTCCCTCGTAAAAGAACATATTTGTACATTTTATCACAATTGTTGAATACTGTAGATTTCACCAAGTTACACAGTCCCAGTCGTTATCTTTCCTCCTTTCTTGTGGTGTCTCACATGCTCCCCATCTTTCTCTCTCAACCGTATTCATAGTTACCTTTGTTCAGTGTACTTACACTGTTGTGCTACCATCTCCCAAAATTGTGTTCCAAACCACACACTCCTGTCTTCTATCACCCTGTAGTGCTCCCTTTAGTATTTCCTGTAGGGCAGGTGTCGTGTTCACAAAGTCTCTCATTGTCTGTTTGTCAGAAAATATTTTGAGCTCTCCCTCATATTTGAAGGACAGCTTTGCTGGATACAGGATTCTTGGTTGGTGGTTTTTCTCTTTCAGTATCTTAAATATGTCACACCACTTCCTTCTTGCCTCCATGGTTTCTGCTGAGAGATCTGCACATAGTCTTATTAAGCTTCCTTTGTATGTAATGGATTGCTTTTCTCTTGCTGCTTTCAGGATTCTCTCTTTGTCTTTGACATTTGATAATCTGATTACTAAGTGTCTTGGTGTAGGCCTCTTCATATCTCTTCTGTTTGGAGTACGCTGCGCTTCTTGGATCTGTAATTTTATGTCTTTCATAAGAGATGGGAAATTTTCATTAATTATTTCCTCTATTATTGCTTCTGCCCCCTTTCCCTTCTCTTCTCCTTCTGGGACACCAATGATACATACATTATTGTACTTTGTTTCATCCTTGAGTTCCCGAAGACGTTGCTCATATTTTTTCATTCTTTTCTCCATCTGCTCCTTTGCGTGTAGGCTTTCAGGTGTTTTGTTCTCCAGTTCCTGAGTGTTTTCTTCTGCCTCTTGAGATCTGCTGTTGTATGTTTCCATTGTGTCTTTTGTCTCTTGTGTTGCGCCTTTCATTTCCATAGATTCTACTAGTAGGTTTTTTGAACTTTTGATTTCTGCCGTATACATGTCCAGTGCTTCCTTTACAGCCTCTATCTCTTTTGCAATATCTTCTCTAAACTTTTTGAATTGATTTAGCATTAGTTGTTTAAATTCCTGTATCTCAGTTGAAGTGTAAGTTTGTTCCTTTGACTGGGCCATAACTTTGTTTTTCTTAGTGTAGGTTGTAATTTTTTGTTGTCTAGGCATGGTTTCCTTGGTTATCCAAATCGGGTTTTCCCAGACCAGAATAGGCTCAGGTCCCAGAGGGAAGAAATATTCAGTATCTGGTTTCTCTGAGGGTGTGTCTTAGAAAATTGCTCTACCCTTTGATGCCTCGGGTCACTGTGCTTTTCTGCCCAGCAGGTGACGCCTGTTAGCCTATAATTCTTGACTGGTGTGAGGAGGTATGGCCGTGTTCCCCCAGGCTCTGGGGTCTGGTTCTGAATGGAAAGGGCCCCATCCCTTTCCTCCTAGAGAAGACAGACCCCTCAGGTGGAGGTCATTAGCATTTCAATGGTCTTGCTCTCTGCTTGTGGTGTCTCCACCCTTCCCAGAGTCACAGTCCTGGAAACTGAAAATGACTGGGGCTTTCTCCACTGAGCCAAAAAAGAAACAGATAGTCCCCTTCAGACCCAGTCCAAGGCAACCCTCCGGCTCTCCCAGGTCAGTCGTCACCCAAAGCCTCTGTCTGTTTTTTGGGGCTGCGTACCTGTAGTGAGCAGTTCACACTCGCTACTTAAAACCCCAGTTGGAGCTCAGCTGAGCTGTATTCGCTTGCTGGGAGAGAGCTTCTCTGGGGCACCACGTGGCTCCACAGCTCGGGCTGTGGGGGAGGGGGTCTCCCGACCTGGTTCCGCAGGTTTTACTTACAGATTTTATGCTGTGTTCTCGGGCATTCCTCCCAATTCAGGTTGGTGTATGATGAATGGATGGTCTTGTTTGTCCCCCCGCAGTTATTCTGGATTATTTATTAGTTGTTTCTGGTTTTTTGTAGTTGTTCCAGGGGGACTACTTAGCTTCCACTTCTCTCTATGCTGCTATCTTGCCCGAGTCCTAAAAATAACAATCTTTAGCTAGACTGACAGAACAAAACCAAATGATACAAATAATGAAAATTGGAAATGAAAGGAGAGCATGACTGCTGACTCTGTTGAAAAAAGAAAGGACTTTAAGAGGATACTATGAACAATTTTACACCAGTAAATCACATAATCTATATGAAAAGGACAAATTCTTAAAAACACACAAACTACCTATATTATCTCAAGAAGAAATAGAAGATACTAACAAACCAATTACTAGTAAAGAGATTGAATCAGTAATCAAAACCTCCCAACAAAGAAAAGCCCAGAACCAGATGGCTTCACAGGGGAATTTTACCAAAAATTCCAAGAAGACTTAACTCCAATTCTGCTCAAATGCTACTAAAAAATTGAAGAGGAAGGAACACTCCCTAATTCATGCTAGGAGGCCGACATCACTCTCATACCAAAGCCAGAAAAAGATACCCCAAGAAAACTACAGACCAATATCTCTTATGAATATAGACGCAAAATTCCTCAACAAAATACTAGCAAACTGAATCCAACAGCCCATGAAAATAATTAAACACCATGATCAAGTGGGATTTGTGCCTGGTATGCAAGGTTGGTTCAACATAAAATTAATTAATGTAATACACCATATTAACACAATGAAGGAAAAAAAACCACATGAGTGTCTCGATGCAGAAAATGCATTTGACAAAAAACAGAACATTAGGAATAGAGGGAAACCTGATAAAGGGAATATATGAAAATCCCACAGCTAATTTTCTACTTAATTGTGAAAGACTGATAGCTTTCCCTCTAAGATCAGGAACAAGACAAGGATGCCCACTGTCACCACTATTATTCAACATTGTAGTGGAAGTTCTTGCCAGAGCAATTAGGCAAGAAAAAGAAATAATAAGCATCCAAATGGGAAAGGAAGAGGTAAAACTTTCCCTATTTGCAGATGATATGATCCTATATATATAAAATCTAAAAAATCCACAGCAAGGCTCCTAGAGCTAATAAATGAATTCAGCAAAGTGGTGGGGTACAAAATCAACACCCCAAAATCATTAGTGTTTATATACACAAGCAGTGAACAATTGGAAGAAGAAAGCAAGAAAAAAAATCCATTCACAATAGGAACTAAAAGACTCAAATACCTAGGAATAAATCTAACCAAGGATGTAAAGGACTTGTACACAGAAAACTACACAACACTGCTAAAAGAAATCAAAGAAGGTAAATAAACGGAAGGACATTCTGTGTTCATGGATGGGAAGACTAATATCATGAAGATGTCAAACCTACCCAAAGAAATTTACAGATTCAATGCAATCCCAATCAAAATTCTAACCACCATCTTTGCAGAAATGGAAAAGCCAATCATCAAATTTATATGGAAGGGTAAGGGGTCCCATGTAGCTAAAACCATCTGGAAAAAAAAGATGAAGTTAGAGGACTCACATTTCCTGATCTTAAAACTTATTATAAAGCTGTAGTAATCAAAACAGCATGGTGCTGGTACAAGGACAGACATCAAGACCAATAGAATTAAATTAACAACTCAGAAATAAGTTCTCACATTGACAGGCACTTGATTTTTGACAAAGGGGCAAACCAGTCAATTAGGAGAGAACAGTCTCTTCAACAAATAGTGCTGGGAAAACTGGATACCCATTTGCAAAAAAAAGGAGGACCCTTACCTCACACTTTATACAAAAATCAACTCAAAATGAATCAAAGACCTAAATATAAGAACTAGTACTACCAAACTCCTAGAAGAAAACACAGGAAAACATCTTCAGGACTCTGTGTTGGGTAATGATTTCTTTGACTTTACACCCAAAGCACAAGCAACAAGAGAAAAAATAGATAAATGAGACCTCATCAAAATTAAAACCTTTTGTGCTTCAAAGGATTTTATCATGAAAGCTGAACAACAACCTACCCAATGGGAGAAAATATTTGGAAATCACATATACGATAAAGGATTAATATCCAGAATATATAAAGAAATCCTTCAACTTAACACAAAAGACAAACAATCCAATTTAAAAATGGGCAAAAGACTTGAATGGCCATCTCTCCAAAGAAGATATACAAACAACCAGAAAGCACATGAAATGACACTCAATATCATTAGCCATCAGGGAACTACAAATCAATAAGTGTTGGGAGAGGATGTGGAGAAATAGGAACACACATTCGTTACTTGTGGCAATGTAAAATGGTGCAGCTGTTGTGGAAGACAGTTTGGTGGTTTCTCAGAAAGCTAAGTATGGAACTATCATATGACCCAGAAATCCCACTACCAGGTGTGTACCCAAAAGAATTGTAAACAGGGACTTAAACAGATACTTGCACACTGATGTTCATAGCAGCGTTAATCACAATTGCCAAAAGATGGAAGCAACCCAAGTGTCCATCAACTGATGAATGGATAAATAAAATGTTGTATAGTCAGACAATGGGATATTATTCAGCTGTAAAAAGGAATGCAGTCCTGAAGCATGTGACATGGATGAACCTTGAAGACATCAAGTTGAGTGAAATAAGCCAGACACAAAAGGACAAATATTGCATTATCTTTTTGATTTAAAATAATTATAACAAGCAAACTCAGAGTCAGAATCTAGAATCTAAGTTTCCAGGGATGGAGAGGGGGTAGGAAATGTGAAGTTAAGGCTTAATATGTACAGAGCTCCTATTTGGAATGCTGGAAATGTTTTGATAATGGGTAGTGGTGATGGTAGCCCAATATTGTGAACTTAATTAACAGCACTGAAATATATATTTGAATGTCATAAAAGGGGGAAATGTTAGATTGTATATATGGTAACAACAATTTTTTTTTTTTTAATCCTTGGAACTATGCTACAGAGACAGTGAACTATAATTTAAACCATGGACTATAGTTAATTGTACAATTACAAAAATGTGCTAAATCAATTGTAACAAATGTTCCACACCAATGCAATGTATTAATAAAAGGGTGGTATATGGGAACCCTGTATTTGATGCATGACTGTAAATAAGCCCACAGCTTCTGTAATAAATTTTAAAAAAGCAGTACACACACACATAGTAAAGTAGTGACGGGGATATTGAGCCCTAAAGCAATAAAGGCCAGATGCTCAACATCCAGCAGTCAGGGCTGCAATTACTGTAAGGACAGGTCAAAGACAGCTAAAGGGTCTTTACCCCTGGGGAGCTGTGCAGATAGATAATAGAACCTGGTGCAGATAGAGGAAAAATAGACAGGCAGCCCATAAGAATGCTGCTAATGTATACACACAAAAGAAGGCGAGAAAGCAGGTACAGGAATCTGAGGGCGGTTGCTCAAGTTAAAAAAAGAAATACCTTCCTTAGTTATTGGACCTGAGCCAGTTTTCAGGCCTGGAAGAGGTGGCTGAGTCCCCAAGAGAAAACTGTACTTTAAAAATTTAAAGATTTCTCTAATATTTCCCTTCCCTATGTACTTTAAAGGTTAGTATATACTTTAAAGATTTCCCTAATCCCTATCAAAAGGGATTCCTGAATATTTATTTGGGTGAACATACATTTGGGAATGAAAGTAACATTTTAGGAACTACTGGACACTGGATCTGAGTTGACATTGATATTTAGAGATACAAGGCATCATCATGGTCCCCTGTTAGAAGGGGGCATATGGAGCCAGGTAACAGATTACTGGCTAAAGTCTGGTTTACAGTAGATTCCTTGGTCTGCAGACCCACTGGGTAATATAGATTGAATGATGTGCTACAGTTTAGACATTTTCTTAATTTTAATTCACATTTCTATGGGTGTGAACATAGGATCTCTTGAAGATGTTATTTTTTTGTTAAGGTGTGACCTATCTGATTGGGGTTGGCTCTTAATACAAATTACCGGAGGCCATATACAGAGAAAGGAACCAGAAGCCAGAGTCAGAAAAAGTCATGAGGAGGAACTGGAAGCTGGAATTCAATGCAACCTGGAAGAGAAAGAAGACATAGCCAAGTGATGCAAGGCGGGAACCTCAAGGATCATCAGTAGCCAGCACCAGAATCTTACATATTGGGGAAGAAAGTGCTTCCTTTACAGCTTTGTGGCCTTAAGACTGTAATTGTGTAGTGAAATAAACCCCCGTTTTATAAAAGCCTATCCGTCTCTGGTGTTTTGCATTCTGCAGCATTAGCAAACTAAGACACCTAGTATAACTTCAGCCCTAAGAAGGCCCTCTTTCACACTGAGTCACAGAAAATTTTCTGAGGGATACCACCCCCACCCCCACCCACCCCCCCAAATTACTGGGAAGCCTTGTCCAATCCTACTGGCATGCTTCACACTATCTGCAAGTCTATGGACAGGGTGGTGTTATTGGCAAGACTTGAGCAAGACTCAAATTAGAGTCACAGATTCCGGTTTAACAGGCTCAGGCAGCCACCTAACTGGGTGCCACATGGCTCCTCCCCTGGAGGCCCCCTCTTCCAACGAACGTTCAGTTCCCTGCCTCCCTGGGAGTTGTGACTATTGGAACAATTCTTATTAAACACCTACACCCAGTAGTGACACATTTTGCTCTTACTTTCCCCACTATAGGTGTTGATGCTTTAACATGTCATCTGGAATGAGAGCAAATCCTTGGATCCCTTGGTGGGAGCATCTATATTTTTGTGTGCTTCCTTGGCATCCATCTTTCTTTGGCTAAGCCACTTGCCTCAACACTGACCTTCGGCCCTAGTTAATTACCAGTTTTCCAGCCCTGGGGCATACACTCTCCCAGAACCTAAACCTGCATCTGCAGTCACCACCCACACCATCCACACACCTCACCCAAAACCCACAGCTTGTCCCAAATGATAAGCTAATCATCCCCACTACCCTCAACCTCCCAGTCCCTTTTCCTTTTTATGCACGTTTGCTTTAAACTAACCAATCCTTGACTCCCACTGGACATTGACTAACCTCTACCCTGGACCACAATAAAGCAAATAAGTCTACAGGTCCCTCTTGCTCTGCTTGTGTGCTCTCCACCTGCTAGTTGAGCCACCTGAGCAGATCTCCCTTTGCGTCAACCCCTCATGGCAGACCCTGTCTCTGGGACCTGTGAGTAACAAACTATTTTTTCTCATGCACTATGGTTTCCCATTGTGTTGACCACCTCCTGGACCCAAATTTAAAATCCAACTTCACCAGTTAGAAACAAGTGGCACCACAAGCAGGGTGTGTTGGTCATAACCATGGGAAAGGAGGCAAAATGCCTTTTGGCTTACTAACCGGCTCTCTCAGATACCTAATATTATCTGGAAAGGGTCCATAACTTGCTGACATACTTCTGTGCTACTTTGCACCACTGCCTGTTGCCTCTGCCAGATGTTGCCTAAGCTTCCATCCCCAAATTGGCAGTCCTGTAGATCCGAGTCCTCCCTGGGATCTGCCAATGGCCAGCCCTTATACGGCAAGAAACCTATGGTTTCTAGCACTCCCCCTAAAAGAAACAACTGGCATTGGTTGACACCAACACTGAGTCACATTGACCACATAATGAAGGTCCTGTGGTGGCTCTGACAGTAGGAGCCCACAAGGCAAGTAGAGGGCACAACCCCTACCCCCTATCCCCCTAGAGCTGTGATTCGTGTGTGAGGCATCCAAGGCTAAATGTATGTGGGCTGAAAGGAAATGTTAGACTTCCCACCACCTGGGCTGCAGCAACTGGGAGACGGCTGTGGGAGACTCCAAACCCTGTGACTTGGACCTTCTGTCCAGGTCTTTGCTCAAGGGGCACTCCACCCACCCACTGGAGGCATAATGGCACCCTGCAAGCAACAGAGCTGACAGGGTCTGCAATTCTTATGTTGCTGCTGCCTCTGCTGCTGTCAGTCTTTGTCTCCTGACCCCATGGGATATAGAAGATCTAATCCCTCATGTGAAGTGACTAAGGAACCACTGGGTGGGGGGAAGAAGGGGCCTGAGGATATTGTGCCAGTACCCCCGCCAAGACACCAGAGGAAATTTCTATGTTGCTTAAGAAATGTGGAACTGTCATGCAATCTACGTGGGCCCCTCTCAGAGCTGTGCCTATCAGCACCCAAAGCCCTGGTGTTGCACTCCCAAGGTCTAGAGGCTATGTCTGATGATCCTGCCACCATCACGCTGGGAAAAACAAACTGACCCCCATGAGGTCGATTGGAACATGCTAGGAGAGAGATGGTTGTTCATGGGTCTGGTCAGCAAGAACAACAAATCCTCCCCACCACCATGAGTAAGGTCAAGCAGGGCCCCAAAAGAAAACCCAAATTGGAAACTAAAATTCAAAATTTTACTTGATTGGAGAGCCAAACCATATGTAAAGATTTTGCTCAATAGGATAGGGAGAAACAGGCAGATTAGTTGTGGAAGAGTCTTTAAGAAGGGGTCCTAGTTGGCACTCTCATTCCAAAAAATGAGGCAAAAAGAAAAAAAAAAAAAACTCTGAGTACCACCCTTATTGATTTAAATATTTATAGCAAAAACAAAAAACAAAAAACAAAGCAGAGACACACATAGTGCCCATTGCAGGAATTATCTCCAAGGTGTATGCCTCCTGGCAAACAATTAATGAGGACTGAATATTACTTAAAAAGATTGAGACGATGTCCTGCAACCAGCATTTATTTGAGCATTCAGAAAAAAGAGACCCCTAGTGTGCCGGTTTGAATGTATTGTGTCCCCCAAATGCCATTATCTTTGTGGTCTTGTGTGGGGCAGACCCTTGGGTGCTGGTTGGATTTGCTTGGAGTGTGACCCACCCAGCTGTTGGAGATAATTTTGATGAGATGTTCCCATGGAGGCGTGGCCCCACCCATTCGGGGTGGGCCTTGATCGGTGGAGCTATATAAATGAGCTGATTCAAAGAGGAAAGAGAGTGCAGCTGGGACTGATGTTTTGAAGAGGAGCAAGCTTGCTAGAGAGGAACGTCCTGGGAGAAAGCCGTTTTGAGGCCGGAGCTTTGGAGCAGATGCCAGCTGCCTTCCTAGCTAACAGAGGTTTTCCGGACGCCATTGGCCATCCTCCGGTGAGGGTACCTGATTGCTGATGTGTTACCTTGGATGCTTTGTGGCCTTAAGACTGTAATTGTGTAGTGAAATAAACCCCCGTTTTATAAAAGCCTATCCGTCTCTGGTGTTTTGCATTCTGCAGCATTAGCAAACTAAGACACCTAGTATAACTTCAGCCCTAAGAAGGCCCTCTTTCACACTGAGTCACAGAAAATTTTCTGAGGGATACCACCCCCACCCCCACCCACCCCCCCAAATTACTGGGAAGCCTTGTCCAGTCCTACTGGCATGCTTCACACTATCTGCAAGTCTATGGACAGGGTGGTGTTATTGGCAAGACTTGAGCAAGACTCAAATTAGAGTCACAGATTCCGGTTTAACAGGCTCAGGCAGCCACCTAACTGGGTGCCACATGGCTCCTCCCCTGGAGGCCCCCTCTTCCAACGAACGTTCAGTTCCCTGCCTCCCTGGGAGTTGTGACTATTGGAACAATTCTTATTAAACACCTACACCCAGTAGTGACACATTTTGCTCTTACTTTCCCCACTATAGGTGTTGATGCTTTAACATGTCATCTGGAATGAGAGCAAATCCTTGGCTCCCTTGGTGGGCCACATCAAATGCAATCCCCATGGAACTTCCCCTGACAATTAAGGTGATAAACACAGCAATAGCACAGAAACAAAGTACTGTGGGACTCTGCCCTATAATCAAACACAGCAATAGCACAGTAACAAGGTACTGTGGGACTCTGCCCTATAATCTAAGATCTCCTCATTCATTATACCTACATCTCTCCATACAATAGCCCTACTTGGACAGTTCTTAAAGGCTCCAGCAATGGGGAGCGATTAACCAACAACTATACCAACTTCAATGCACAAACCCTCCCCATCAAAGCTCCTCTTTCTAACATAATCTAATTAATAAAAGATATACACAGGAGCATAGACAATTGCTTTGCTGTGACTGACTTGGCCAACATGTTTTATTCAGTACCAGTACATTTGAAAAAACAAAACAACAACAACAAAAATACCTAACTACTGCTGCTAAAACCTTAGCAATTGGTCTTTTTAAAAAAGCTACTTAATAATGGCACCATATGGCTGACATTCAATTAAGGGTTAACTGGTTAACTGTAAACAGGGCCTCTGAGAGGATCTAGCCATACTCACACATTATTTACAAAAATGAGGCTGGGCAATAGTACCCCATAAAATATAAGGAACATCAAAATATTTCAAATTCTGGGCATTAGCTAAGTCCTCTAAGGGCAGACAGATTCCCACCACCATCAAACACAAGCTTACCTCAGACATTAAGCATGCACAGGACCTACTAGGTTTATTCAAGTTCTAGAGCTAACACTTCCCATGTCTCTCACTCTCCTTACAGCCCATATACAAAATCACACATACATCTGCTGCTTTCCACTGGAGGAAGCCCCAAAAATGTACCTTATAAGAGGTACAACAGACTGTTTTCCAAGCCATACCCTTTGTCCCACCAGGAACAGATTTTAAATTACAGCCTTGACTACCTCTGAATATGCCCCTTGGAGTCCTTGGACCAAGCTTGGCAAATCCTGACTGATTACTGGGTTCTTCTAAAAAGGGAGGTGCTTACAGGGACACAACCAGACAACCTGTACACATGGATTCCCATAATGCAATGAGTGAGAGATAATTCCCAGTAGGAGCTCAGCATGGCCACTGAAGCCTCACTGGTAAAATGGAAATGGTACCTAAAGGAGAGGCCTTTCCAAATTGCAGGAGGATGTGGCTTCCCACATGCTCAGTCCCTTGCCCACATATCTTGAGACACTGGCAATGGCAGCCCCATTGCCCCCTCCTCCAGCCAAGTGGGGAGCTCCCTGGAACCAACTCTCTGACATTGAAAGGGAGTTGGTGTTATCGCACCCATGGTAATGCTGTTGTTGTACACAGTGCAGCACACTGAAGGACAATAGCATATCACCCAGCTTTAAACACCACACTTTTATTCAAGAAGGCTGTTTGGGGTTGTCCTACTTTGCTAATGCTGCAGAATGCAAAACACCAGAGAAGGATAGGCTTTTATAAAATGGGGGTTTATTTCGCTACACAGTTACAGTCTTAAGGCCACAAAGCGTCCAAGGCAACACATCAGCAACCGGGCACCTTCACCTGAGGATGGCCAATGGCGTCCGGAAAACCTCTGCTAGCTGGGAAGGCAGCCGGCGTCTGCTCCAAAGCTCCGGCCTCAAAACGGCTTTCTCCCAGGACGCTCCTCTCTAGCAAGCTTGCTCCTCTTCAAAACATCACTCCCAGCTGCACTCAGTTAGTCTCGTCTCTCTGAGTCAGCTCATTTATATAGCTCCACTGATCAAGGCCCACCCTGAATGGGTGGGGCCATGCCTCCATGGGAACATCTCATCAAAATGATCATTACCCACAGCTGAGTAGGGCACATTCCAAGCAAATCTAGCCAGCACCAAAAACGTCTGCCCCACACAAGACCACAAAGATAATGGCATTTGGGGGACACAATACATTCAAACTGGCACAGGGGTCTGCACAGTTGGCAGAGATGGAAGGGGTCTAGTTAGCCCTCCTGGATGCTGTGAGCCTCCAGTTGCCCAATCTCTAAATCTTCACTGATTCTTTGGTGATGGCCAAATGACTGGCAGGGGGGGAAGTCAATGGAAACAAAATAATTTTCTCATACAAGAGAAGTCCTTGTGGTGGGCTCCACCTTTGGAAACATCTCAAAGCCTTACCATTTCCACACGTGATTGACTCACCACACCAGAGTACACTGCCAATAATCTACCTAAACTTCATTCCTACATAGCATATCTGGTGGGTCTCCCATAGACTGCCCACTCAGGGCCTCTAAGCTTCCCCTACCAACAATCTAAGCCAATAGCACTTCAGGCCTCAGAGGCTAATCTGCCCTGGAGAAGTGGGTACATAAAAAGGGATTGCTTCTAGGCCAACTGCTGGTCAAAATAGTTACTAAAGGCGGTGACTTGTGCTCCAAAACCAAACACTGGCATCTCATAGACAGGGTCATGTTCCATGGTGGGTGGGGGGGATAAACCCTTCTCCCATTGCTATATTAATTACATAGGAACATTTTGCTGGAACCACCAGGAAGTGGAGATTATTTCTACCAAACGAAGAAGTGGAATGGTCTGAGTCACCTTTAGAGGTAAAGGAAAGCTACGTCTGGTCGATGCCAGTAACATAAAAAAATTACCTCCTTTTACCCTGCCATGAGTGCCCATCACCCATACACAATGCCCAGGCTGGCAAATACAACACACGTAGAGCAAGCCTGGAGAGAAAGCATTATACAGGTTCTTAGTAGAGGGAGAAACAACACCAAGTACAACTGTGACGATGCAAGTAGCAGCCCCAGAAGCTAGTCCTTGCTGACTGGTGCAATGTCAATGTTCACCCTGGCTCTGGGTTTAATATTTTTGCTGGCTGCATGGGTCATAGACTTATATAGTAATCAACAGACCTCACCATACAGGCCCAGGAATTCCCAATCCTAAAATTGTGCCCAGGGATGAGACAGAGGAGGCTACTGGCTGTTGCTCCTCAACTACCTGTGCCCAGCATGCCACCAAGCATGGCTAATGACCCAAAGCCATCCAACCTATATATCAAATGGGCCCACTGGCACCAATGCAACAAATGTTTCTTTACCCAGGCATAACCTAAATAAGGTTCTTATACAACACCAATGGCCTCACGAAGATAATCAAATCAAACCTGAGTGGCTAATTGTTCTCTACCCCAGCTGTTGGACCTACTATTCTGAAACAAGAGCTTAGATTATAAAAAGGCCCTACAAAAAATTAACACCCAATTGGCAAATAAGCATGGACAGAATATATTTTTCTTCTGGAGGAAAGTGCAGGGGCCACATGGGTACACATAGCCAGAGCCTTTGTTGGGTGTATCCTAGAGAATATGCTAGAAGTCATGGAGATCTGTGACGACAACTATTTTACAAAACTACAGGGATATCATGATTAGAGCTGCCCAATAATATTTAAAAGCTCATGGTAAAATTCCCCATCCTTCATGTATTGCTACATGGGTTGGTCACTGGGGGTGACCACCTCGTCTCAGACAACATTACCCCAGCCCATGAGTTTGCTGGAGGAGATGACACTTCCCAAGACCACCACTGAAGGTCACCCACTGCTACTTCTGTCACCAAGATGAGCCAGAGCCACCCCTATGCTTGAGTCAGCTAAGGAACTCAAATGCTGCCTTGAGAAATGAAAAGAAAAACCATCAAAATGCCACCTGGCTAAAATGACAGACTGCCTAACCGTGGATTCCTCTTCCTTATGTGATGCTTGTTGTTGTAGGTCACACCCCTTGGTTGTAAAGCTGCCTTGTACTCTGCCACCCCCTGCTGGCAAGCTACATGTTATTATCTTTACTATCACTCAACAGGGACAACTTTCCAACCTCTAGAGGCACACATGTTTGCCCTCAGATCCTTTGCCTAAGCTCCCATTCCTTTATATTGCTAATAAGGGCTATTACAACAACAATTGGATTCCCTGGCTCTGGTAGTCTTGGATAACTGCCTAGCCTTAGACTACTTCTTGACCAAAAAAGGGGATGTCTGTGCCATAAGAAATGCCTCCTGCTGCACACATATTAATAATTCAGGGCAGGTCAAAATTAACTTGCAAAGAATGGCTCAAGAGATCCAGGTGTTTCAAATATATAACAAAGGTTTCTCAATAAATACCTCAGACCCTAAAAAACCAATGACATTTCCTCCTAGCTCTCTCCCGAAGGGTAAGGGGAATGGCTACACAAAGGCACCAGTTCTTGGTTTTACTCTTTACTGGCATTTTTACAATAACCAATATCCTCAAGTGCCTTATGTACTAGCTAGATAATATTACGCCCCTGGAAGTAAATATATCAGCCACTCAAACTGCCTTAATCTTCCAAATAAATGATGCCAAGGCACCGAAGGACAGATTATCATCAAAACTTTTGGTGTGCTGCCTTGGCATCCATCTTACTTTGGCTAAGTCACTTGTCTCAACACTGACCTTTGGCCTAGTTAATAAGCAGCTTTCCAGCCCTGGGGCAAAAACTCCCCCAAAGCCCAAACCTGCATCTATAGCCACCACCCACACTACCCACACACATAACCCAAATCCCACAGCTGGTCCCAAATAAACTAATCCTCCCCACTGCCTCTGGACCCCCACTCCCTTTCCCTTTTCTCATGTTTGCTTTAAAATAACCAATCCTTGACTCCCGCTGGACATGTACTAACCTCTACCCCTGGACCACAATAAAGGCACAAGCTCATGGGTTCCTCTTGCTTTCCTTGTGTGTTTCCTCCCTGTTTGTTGAACCACCCGAGCCGACCTCACTTCTCTTTGACCCCTCATGGCACCCCTGTTTCTGGGACCTGTGAGTAACAAACCATATTTTCTCATGCATATGGCCTCAATTTCCCATTGTGTCACACCTGACCTCTAGCAGGATCCAAATTTAAAATAGAACTTAACTGATTAGAAACAACTGCATTACAGTCACACTCAGGGGTGACCTTGAGAGACAGTGGTGAGGGAGTATCTTCAAGGTGGAGCTGTGAGTGGGACACCTGGTCATCTACTTTGTAAGGAAGCAGAAGTGGCCTGAGGTGAGGATACATATGGACACAAGGAGAGTGGCAAATGGTCTGGCCAGAGGTCAGGGGCTTAGAAGAGAAAGATTGGAAGATCAGAAACTACAGGTTCTGGGACAGCGGCCTGTGGATGGTTATGAGAGCAGACATGGAGTGAGATTTTTTCCCAGGCTAATGCCCACCAGACAACTTATACCACAGAAGAGAAACCACAAAAGCAAGTAGACAAAATGACTCAACTGGTTGATTTTATCCAGCTATTGTCCTTTGGAAGCACAGAATTAACACAATGGGCAGACAAATGGAGTGCTTGGAGGCTACACAAGGGTCAAATTGCATGGACTTTTACTTATATTAAGGCCTATTTAGTAAGTACCTCTGTATATACAACCTGTCAACAACAGAGACAAATGCACTTTGAGATGACCAACTGGCACTCAATGGGAAGGTGACTACATTGGACCCTTCTATCCTGGAAAACCCAATGGTTTTCGTTGGAATAAACATATATTGGAGTATGGGTTTGCCTTTAAAAATCCCTTACAACATAGCATGCCATCAGAGAACACAATTCACAGTGAAGGAGTTTCAGGAGGGGGATCCTAACTAGAATCCATTAGTTGTTATCATATACCACACCATGCAGAAACTGCTGGCCTGATAAAGCATTGGGATGGTCTTTTGAAGCTGCAAACAACTAAAGTGCCAGGCTAGAGGCAAATCTATGCAAGGATATATCCCCAATAATAAGAATACACAGGACCAGGAATCAAGGGGTAGAAGGAGGAGTGGCTAAATTACCTTCACTCCCAATGACCCAGCGCTATGTGGGGCAACTAGCCATCAATTCTGCACTTTCCAAACTTGACTGAGTCAGGTTAGCAATTATTGTTTTCTCTAATTATGAGACCTACCAAATCTGCATAAGAGGAACATCATAAGGATTCTTCACATTTTAAGTATTTTTAGGGATCTATCTAATACTGCCCATGATAACATTTCTACCACTCAGGTGGTATTTTCAGTTTGTTAGTGGGCATATGCTTTTGGCAATTCTGTCTTTCAGAACAAATATGTTGAAGGAAAAGGTACCATCCATTTCCCCCACTCCAGTCTAATCCCTCCACTGCTGGCCAACCCGGTTTCTCACCAACATTACATAACGATATAGATAAGGCTCATGGTTGTACTAAATGATTGCAGGTCTTACACCCCTAGAATGACCAAGCCCTCGTCTAGCAAGTTCTTCCCCAATTGCTGTGTGTTGTTCCTTGTGAACATTCTTTCCTCATTCCTGTTCTCCCCCAGCCTCCCTTTGTGAAGTATCTACTACCACTCAGCACTGTAGATCATGCTATGGGAAACTGAGGAATTCATTGCAAACCCAATAATCTTTACGTTTATCTGCTTTCAAGGAATAATGTTTCATGCTTGACCATTTAAATGGAGGACTCAAGACAGCACTGGATCACTAACATTTTGCCGATATTTATTGCCTAAATGTCCTGTCATTATTCTTTCACATTTTTCTTTCTGTAGTTATCATCTCTGCAGAGGGACATTAGCAATCACAAACAAGCACGCATAAAAAATGCATTTCAATGAAAATGTGTTTGTCTCTTAGGTTGTTACAGATCTGGGTTTGTAACATGCTACTCTTGTACTGTGCTTATCTGTGGATACTTGGGGCCCACTGATAGCTCCATGATTTTCACATGGACAGGAATCATGGTCAAGTCACTGCCAGCTTCACCATTTTTTCCTTAATTTTTAACCTTGTTTTAGCATATCATTTCCACATTCCACTTATGTTTTATATCTCCTTACTCATTCCAATGGCAAGCATAAAAACAACATGGCATTACAATATCATCTCTGTCCTTTTAATTATGCCAGAGCTTTCCTACAGAGATTTATCCATATTGGGTCTGGAGTCTTTGTGTCATTTCCACTGGTTGCCACCAATGAGCACAACTTCTATATTGATAATGTAAATGGATTAATGGAAAAACAAGGAACAAACCCTTGAAAGCATAAAACACTTTTTTCTCACATGAAGGACAGAAAGGAAATCAGGGTATAAGGCAGAGAGACCAGCAACATTCTCCAGGGCCAAGGGAGTGTGAACATCCTGGTACTAAACCTCATGAGCAGACATATGATTGCAGAAGTTAAAATGAGCAAAGGACTAGAAGCATATCTGTCTTCCTCCAGGCTCAGTCAAATGCTGGCACATTCCTGCACATAATCTGGTATAGACATGCCCCCAGTTGAGAACCATTAGTCTATAGTAATCATATTCCATGAAATTATGCAGAAGATTAGGTGTAGAAGATTAGAAGCTAGGCATACAGATATATAACAAGCTAGTGAGATATGGGAATTAAACAAGTTATCATGTAGAATTTATATATGCATCAGAATCTTCAGAAATGAATTTGTTCTCAGTCCTAGGTTGAATCATTTCACAAATCCAAGGTCAGTTTCTCATTTTAAAATGGAGGTAATACAAACTTTACAGAGTGAATAATGTTGTGAAAGCACTTTGGAAGCTACGGAGTGGAAATAAATGTGTGATGATAACAAATAAAATCACTGTAGAGAACCAGCGCTTTTCTTTATGTAAGGCTGCTTCTCAGGAGGCTAGGTGGAAAAAGACTGACTTCATAGAATCAAAAAAATTTAATCTCAAAAAAGCAGAGCTCTTGAGAAAACAAAACAAACAAAGCAAATGGAAAACAACAACAACATCAAAACTCTCAAACTCCAGGGCTTTTTTTTTTTTTGCAATAAAAGAATAAGAGAGTTAATAAATAGAGACAGAGTTGTTACCATTTGGTAGATTTGGCTATGTTAGATACTTTTATTCAGTTCATTTATCAGTATTACAAGTGGCAAGTAGTTAATTTATCTTACTAATGTATGAACTTTTACTACACCTATTGAATAACTACAAGTAAATAACTATTTTTAGAATTTATTTTATTTCATCACATAAATTCAGAAGCAGCCAGATTGCACAATCACAACTAATTAAATTTTTGGCACTTATTATCCCTTGGTGGCAACAAATCATATAGCATAGTTAAGAATTACAGCAAAGCTTTAATGAAATAGTGAACATGAAGTAGAAATGACACATGTTCTCTTAAGAGGATATGCAGGTACCACTTAAATCCTTCCACCACATATACCAAAAATGTAAATGATATTAGATGCCTTAATATCACATGAAAAATGCCATCACCACCACTAATAACAGCTACAATAATAATAACAAAACAGCCAAACTAATATCTATTAAATGGTTATTCTGAACCCAAGAACTCTCCTAAGTCCCTCACATTTAATACCAGAGAAACTTATGAACTCATTTAAAAATATTTAAAACACATAGATACAAACATATTTGAAAATGGAAATTCCCTTTTTTAACAGGATACCATTGTGAAATGTTAAGATTCATTAGACTGGTCAAATCTTTTTTAGTGTTTCTATCATCACATCTTTTTCTATTCTAAGTGTCCAAGAGCTTGTCTTATAATATTTACTGTACAATATATGGCTTTTGTTTGTTTTTAAAACTTAATTTGTTGAATATTTATGGTAAAGAGAAGAGAATAAAAGGCATTGCAATAGTTGCTTGTATATTTTCTTTCATGTTAAACCTCAGTATTTTATTTTCATTATTTTTGGGGGCTTTATTTGTATTATACTGTCAGCTTTTGTTGGTAGTAAATCTTATCCCTTCTCTTCGTCATCCGTCTCTTCCTCTTCTGCCTCCTTTTCTTTTTCCTCTTCCTTCCCCATTACCACCGCCTTCCCCTCTTTTCTCTTTTCCACCCCTTCCTTCCTTTTTATTTCTTCCTTTTCTTCTTCTGTTTCAGATTCCTCTGGGGTAAATATCATCATTTGTTCCCATAAGATATCTGGAAACCGGTGCTGTATTATCAGAACACATATGGTACACAGTATAAAACAAAGTACTCTCAGTAGTAAAGTAAATATGCACAATGGATCACACACAACTGGCCGGGGCACTTCCCACCTTGGGTACCAAAATGGGTAATCTGTAAATAGAGAAGCAATTGAAAGCTGTATTTCATACAAAGTAGTTAAATTGTTCAAGAAATAAAGGGCAACAATACATACATATGGCTTCCTCACGATTTGTATTACCTGGAAAGAAAAACAAAATTCTTAAAGAATTAAATAACATTTCTTCTTTCTTCAGAGTATAAGTTTTCCAACCCTTCTCCTAGTTCTCCAGCATCATGCAGTCATCATCACCCCTCCAACCTGTAGCCAACTCTTAATAAAAGTCAGTCTAGTCTTGTAGAGACAGCATGGAAGCACAGGAGTGACACATGGATTCTAGTACTAATTCTGTCTCGAAATCATTGTGTCGCCTTATATGTCATCTCACTTCTGCCCTTTAAAATTGGTTCCTGCTCCAACATTCTAGGATTCTACACCTCTTATTTTCAACTCTTTCATTTTTTTATCCCAGACCACTCCAAATTAATCTTCTGAATCTACTTACTTTCCCCATTTAATTCTTATTTTGCAAAGCTTTCAGTTGCTTTTCATTTCCTAGATGACAAAGTTAACACTACAGAATGGCATTCACTGTGTTCAGCTGTCTAGCCCAATAGCATCAGAACACTTTTCAGGAAACAGATTCCCTGTCTTCTGCTCACTTGGACAGAGAAAATAAGGGCAACCATTCCTGGCTTCCACAGGAAGGAAAGGGGAGGGTGAATGAGTTCATACACATACAGTATGGCAACCATGGGCGGGCTGGGGAAGGGATTTAGAACTCACTCCTGAGGGACCTTGGAGATGAACTGATCTTCTATTGAATCTTTGTCTATGGTGTTTTTTTGTCTATGTGTTAGCCTTTTGTCTATGGTGTTATCTCTAACTTCATATCTTATGTATTGCTTTCTATTTTAGGGCTTCTTTTAAAAAAAATCTTTCACCATATGGTCTATTTTTTCTACTTCATTCTGTGTTTATTAAACTCTTAGTATGAGCAATGATATAATTAGTACCAATTTTCATTGATATATTCTTTTACTTCTGCATTTAATTTAACATTTAAATACATTTAAATTTACTTCTATCTCTTTTGTTTGACTTATCAGCTTTAAATACTACCTTGTGGCCCCTGGCTATAAAAGACAAGGAAATAAGTATATTTTTCTACCTCTTCCTTTTCTTCCCAAGTTTTATTAATTATATACTTTTTATATTGCCAAATATTTATCGCATTCACATTTTGTTGCTGTATGCTGAGATGGTTGGAGCTTTCTCAAAGATTCTTGAAAACTGCAGCAATTTCCTAGTAAGCTTTTGAGAACCACCTATTTTAGTACTTCAGACTGAGAGAGCTTCAATGTCTGCTTCTCTGATTTTCTGACTACAGTTTCTCTGCCTTTTCATTGCATCCTCCCTGACCTTTGCTTCCCTAACGTTTACAACATGCAAGCTGCATTTTTAGTATTAAATATGGTATTGCGAGAATATTCTTTCTGACTCAACCCAGACTGTTAATTCTCTAAAACATAATTTTACCCTTATCCTTGGATGCTTAAAGGATTCTTTTAGTTTCCTCTGAAGTACAGTAATTTACTTGGCTACGTCTAAATGTTGATTATTTTGTCACTTTCTCCTGGCTTGTATGTACTTTCAATGTTTGGATTCAAGTATTTTTATTTCAGAAAAGGTTTTTATTATGTCTTTAAGTATCTTTATACCTATATGTCATTTAAATTTCTGTTCTGTTATTTTGATTCTGTTCTTCAAAGCCTCCAATTATTCACATGTTGAATCTGATTTATCAGTGCATATTTTATAATTTTCTCCTTAATTCTTTTTAATTCCTTGCTTGCATTTCTCAGTCCTGACCTCCCTATCCCTTTTTATGTTTTCCAACATTTTTGGTTCCTTGTGCTGCTTCTGTGATCTTTTTTTCTGTAATGGCTTATTTTTCCTTACACGTTTCTCCAGAGTTTTAACAATGGTTTCACCTTCTTCTGTTGTCTTGCCCTATATTCTGTGACCTTTGTGTCTTTGCTTTGATTGATTTTTCAAGCTGTTTTATTACATTTTTTTTAATTGAAGATGTTATATCTTTTCTCATTTTCTATATGTTCCATGGTGTATTAGTTTTCCTGGCTGCTAAAACAAATACCACGCCATGCATTGGCTTAAACAATGGGAATTAATTGGCTCACAGTTTTGAGGCTAGAAGAAGTCTCATATGGAGGTGTCATTGAAGTGATGCTTTTTTCCTGAAGACGCTGGCATCCTGGGGCTGGATCCCAGTGATCACTGGTCCTCGACTTTTCTGTCATGTGAAAATGTACACGGCAGCATCTTCTCTGTCTTCTGGGTTCCTTTGACTTCCTGCTTCTGGCTGCTCCCCATGGCTTCTCTTTCTGTGTCCAATTTCCTTTGCTTTTAAGGACTTCAGCCATATCGGATTAAGTCCCACCCTCATTCAGTTTGGGCACATCTTAACTAATAATATCTTCAAAGATCCTTTTTACAAATAGATTCACACCCGCAGGGCCATGCTCTGGGACCTGAACATGCCTTTTGTAGGGGACGTGATTCAGTCCCCAACACATAGCAATGTTACTCTGGTAAGCAGTATTCTCTTGCCATTTGGTTGTTTTCTCCTTTTTCTTAAAGCTCTTTTTAAAGATCATGTGTCTTTTTTCATTTGTAGTTATATTAATTTTCTTTGCTGCATCACAAATGACCCCAAACTTAAAAGCTTAAAACAACACCCATGTATTATCTCACAGTGCCTGTAGGTCAGGAGTCCAGGCAGAGTTTACCTCTGTCCTCTGTTTCAGGATATCACCAGGCTGAAACGCAGCGACAGGCTGTGTTCTCATTTGAAGTCTTGGATGAAGAAGAATCTGCCTTTAATCTCACTTAGGTGTTGGCAGAATTCATTTCCTTGTGGCTATAGGACTGAGAGCTTCAGTATTTCGCTGGCTATTGGCCAAAGATCACCCTTAGCTCCTAGAGGACACGTGTAGTCCTCTGCCACATGGAGCTTTCCCTAGGTAGTTCAAAACACAATTGCTTGCTTCATTCAAGGCCAGCAGGAGAGCCAGAGTGAATCTGCTAGCAAGACGGAGTTATACATAACAACAATCACAGGAGTGACACACCATTACCTTCACCATATAATGTAACATAACCGTGGATCAACATATTACCTTTGCCGTATTCTGTTGGTTAGAAGTCCCACTCACACTTAGACAAGGGAATGAATATCAGAAGGTAGGGATAATGGGGTGGGGAGTCACCTTAGGGTCCATCAGCTACATTACTTGCCTTTGAACAAATCAGTTTTTCCCAGACAGGTGTTTGCAGGTTGTTGTGGGGGTGGGGGAAGGGAGGAGCCAGATCAGTCTCCAGGTTAACTGTAATTCTTCCTTGTTCACGGGGACATTTTTTCATGGCATAAGATTGTATGTGTGAGGTCCTTTTAGCCTTTACTTCTCCCTGATAGACAGAGATTGGCAACTGCAAGGTTGCCTAAATACAATCTTATTTGACTTAGCACAGATGCCTCACTGCAAATACATCCTCTTCTATGGGATTTCTTATTCCAGCTATGTGTTAGTTTCCTACAGCTACAGTAACAAATTACTACAAACTGAATTGGTTTAAAGTAACAGAAGTAGCAGAAATTGTCTAACCAATCTGAAGCTACAAGTTCAAAATCAAGGTGTCAGCAGGGCCACGCCCCCTCTGAAAGCTGTGGGGAAGAATCCCACCTGGCTTCCGCCTAGCTTCTGATGGGGGCTGGAAATCCTTGGTGTTCTTAGCTGGTGGCTGCATCACTCTAATCTCTGTTCCATCTTCACAACACCTCTTCCCTCTCTGTATGACTCTTTGTGTCTTGTCCTCTTCTGTTAGGGACAAGAGGGATGTTCATCAGTAATTTTCTTTACTTGTGATATCATTATCTGCTTGGTATTAGGGTGAAGCAGGCCTCAGAATGAGTTAGGAAGTGTTCTCTCCTCTTATGAATACAGAAGCCAAAATCCTCAACAAAATACTAGCAAACTGAATCCAGTAGCACATTAAAAAATTTATACACCATGATCAAATGAGATTCATCCCAGGAATATAAGGGTGGTTCAGTGTAAGAAAATGAATTAATGTAATATACCACAAAAGTAGAATGAAAGATAAATACTACATGATCATCTCAATTGATGAAGAAAAGGCATTTGACATTTAAATGTTTTGGAAGAGTTTGAGCAAGATTGGTGTTAATTCTTGAAAATGTGGTGGCTTGTAGTTATTCACTCCATAAAAATATGTTCTTACTCTTAATCCATTCCTGTGGCTGTGAACTCTTTGTAAATAGGTCCCTTTGATGAGGTAACTTTAGTTAAGGCATGATCCAACTGAATCAGGATGGGTTTTAATTCTATTACTGGAGGTCTTATAGAGAAGGCCACAGACTGAGAAGCTATGGAGAGCAGCCAGAACCTGGAGGTCAATGGAACCCAAAAGAGAAATAAAAAATATGCAACCATGTGTATTGTCATGTGATGTAAAAGCTGAGGAACCCCAAGTATTGTTGTCTAGCCAGAAGATACTGAACCTGGAAGAAGCAAGCCTTCTATTCTCTAGTCTCATTGTATGGTATTTTGTTTTAGCAGCTAGGAAACTGAAACAGTTTTTAGTACAGGAAAGTGGGGTATTGCTACTGCAAATACCTAAAAATGTGGCAACAGCTTTGGAATTGGTTAATGAGTAGAGGCTGGAAGAATTCTGGGGGCCCAAAAATGAGTGGGAGCTGTAAAGAACATTCGTATTGTCTGAATGATATGTAATTCTTCATGAACAGAATGTTGGTATACATATGGGCATTAAAGGTACTTCTGGTGAGACCTTAGAAAGAAATGATGACTGTGTCATTGGACATTGCAAGAAAGGTGATCCTTGTTAGAAAGTGGTAGAGTACTTGGCAAAACTCAGTTTTGATGTTGGATTGAAAGTGGAACTTGTAAACAAGGAACTTGGATATTTAACTGAGGAGATTTCCAACCAAAGTGTGGAAGGTACAGCCTGGTTTCTCTCTGCAGGGCACAGTGAAACAAGAAAGTAAAGATATAAACTGAGGATTAAACCATTAAGTGTAACGAAACCAGCAATTAATAACTTGGAAATTTCTTAACCTATGCAGACAGCATGTTCTGAGACTAAGGCCAGAATTGGCTCTTTAAGGGACCTCCCTGAGCATCCAGGAGGTGAGTTTTCAGAGAACAGTGTTCCATGTGAAGGTCTAACTGAACAACCCTGTGCTAAAGAAGGTGTGGCTGAACATGGACTCCCTCAGGTATTTCAGTGGAAAGCAGGATTGGAAAAGCAGTTATCCAGAAAGAAAATGTTCTATTGTCTGATGGTTCAGATCCACTTAACTGCATACAAAACTAACAGAGTTTTTGCAAAATTTGGATGCGCAGAACTACTGCCAATTTAGAATGACAGGGGCAGAGAAGGAACAAATTGAAGGAAGAATGACATCAAGGGCAGAAACATGGATGCAGAGTTCTAGACTGAAGAGATCTCCTTGGGCCAAGAGAATGGGTCCATCCACATGTGTGGAAAGGGTGGGTCCACCCTTGCACTTGGACCCATAACCGATATGGATGAGACTTTGTACTTAGCATTGTTCTAAAATGGCTTAAGACTTTTGGGATGTGGTGATGGAATGAGTGTGTTTTGCATGTGGGAAGAACATGTCTTTTAAGTGACCAGAGGGTAGATTGTGGGGGCTTGGAGTTATGTACCCCAGAGAAATATGTTCTTAATCTTAATCGATTCCCATGGCTGTGAACTCTTTGCAAATAGGACCTTTTGATGAAGTAATTTCAGTTAAGGTGTAGCCTAACTGAAACAGGATGGGTCATAATCCTATTACTGGCATCATTAGAAGAAAGCCACAGAAAGAGAAACACAGGAAACAGCCAGAATCTGGAAGTCAACGGAATCCAGAAGAGAAAGGAGAAAATGTCTCCATGTGTATTGCCATGTGACAGAAAAGCCAAGGAACTCCAAGGATTGCTGGCCAGCCAGAAGATACCAATCCTGAAACAAGCAAGGAAGCTAAAACAGAATGTTTGGTAAAATTCACCAATGAAGTCACCTGACTCTGGGCTATTCTTTGTTGGAAGGTTTTTGATTACTGAGTCAATCTCTTTACTTGCTATAAGTCTGTTGAGATCTTCGATTTCTTCTTGAGTCAGTATAGGTAGTTTGTGCATGTAGGATTTTGTCCATTTCATCTAGTTATCTAATTTACTGGCATACAACTGTTCATAGTATCCTTTTATGATCCTTTTTATTTCCATGGGGTTGGTAGTAATGTCCCCTCTTTCATTTCTTATTTTAGTTATTTGCATCCACTCTCTTTTACTTTGTCATTCTAGATAAAGGTTTGTTGATTTTATTGATCTTTTCAAAGAACCAACTTTTGGTTTTGTTATTCTCTATACATTTTTTCCCTCTGTTTCATTTATCTCTGCTCTATTCTTTGTTGTCTCCTTCTTTCTACTTGCTTCGGGTTTAGTTTGCTCTTCTTTTGCTAGTTTCTCCACTCATGAGGTTAGGACTCCGATTTAAGATCTTTCTTCTTTTTAATGCAAGGATTTAGAGCTACAAATTTCCCTCTCAGCATTACCTCTATTGTATCCGGTAAGTTTTGCTATGTTGTCTTTTCATTTTCATTCACCTCAATATATTTCCTAATTTCCCTTGTGATTTCTTCTTTAACCCATTTGTTATTTAAGAAGGTGTTGTTTAATTTCCACATATTTGTAAATTTTCCAGTTATCCCTCTGTTATTTATTTCTAGCTTTATTCCACTGTGGTCAGAGAATATACATTATATCATTTCAATATTATTAAAGTTATTGAGATTTGTTTTGTGCCCTATCATATGGTCTATCTTGGAGAATGACCCATGTGCACTAGAGAAGAGGATCCATATGGTGATAAAATTTCTATATTCCAACTGAAGTGGTAAAATGTTGAATGTAAATAAACTGTTCAAAGTGAAGTCTGCATGTTGCTATCCTTAGAGCAACCATTAAAAAATTATTCAAGGAGATAAAGTTAAATCACAATAGACAAATTAAACATAATATAAAAAAGGTTCAAATAATGCAAAGGAAGTCAAAAGGGAAACAGAGCAATAAAAAAAAAAGGAAAAAAAACAAAACAAATAACAAAATGGCAGCTCTAAATCCAAACATATTAGCAATTACATTAAAGGTAAATGTCAATTCACCAATTAAGGCTGAGATTGTCAGAATGGATTTAAAAAATAATGACATGACTATATGTTATCTATAAAACAATCACTTCAAATATAATGATACAGGTGTGTTAAAAGCAAACATAAATGAAAAGAAAGCTGAAGTGGCTGTATTAATGTTAAACGAGGTAAAATTAAGACCAAAGAAAATTATCAAGGATAAAGAGGGACATAATATATTGATAAAATGGTCAATTAATCAAGAAGCATAATTCTAGTTGTGTATACCTATCAACAGTTTCAACATATATGAAGGGAAATAAATAGAACTGAAAGCAGAAACAGATATATCCACAACTATAGTTGGAGATGTTAACATGCTTCACTGGAGTCCTTTAAAAACTCTGACACAGACCCAGACGCTTGCTGATGTTGATGCTTAGACATGCCTGATGTTAGCTGCAGCCATGAGAGACATTTTTGAAGACGGCCATTCAAATTAGACTTTCGCTACTCCAGAGGAAACTAAGAGAGTACCCCCAGATACCTAGAGAGAAACGTCCTGGGAGAAAGCCATTTGAAAACGCAACCTAGGAGCAACCAGCCACCAGCCACGTGCCTTCCTAGCTAACAGAGGTTTTCCAGATGCCACTGGTGTTCTTCAGTGAAGGTACCCTATTGTTGATACCTTTGTTTGGGCATTTTCATGGCCTTCAGACTATAAACTTTGTAACCAAATAAACCCCCTTTATAAAAGCTGATCTATTTCTTGTGTTTTGCAAAACAGCAGCATTCACTGCTCCATTGTGAAGTTACTCTTCTCCCCTTAGTGATTTTTCGGGATTGAATCATGTCCCCACAAAAGACACATTCTTAATCTTAATCCATGTTCTTGTGGGTATGAATCCATTTGTAAATAGGACCTTTTGAAGATGGTATTATTAGTTAAAGTGTGGTCAGACTCAATCAAGGTGGGTCGTAATCTGTATTACTGGTGACCTCATAAAGAGGAAATTCAGGTGAAGTCAGAAAAAGCCACAGGAGACCAAAGGAATCACCAGGTGATAGAGGCAGAGATGGAAGTTGAGGATTGCAACAAGCTATCACTCTTTGGGAGAAAGCATGGCCTTCCTGACACCTTGATTTGAGACTTTTGATATCTAAAACCATAAGCCAATAAATTCTTCTTGTTTATGCTAACTCTTTGTGTGGTATTTGTCATAGCTGTCCTGGCAAACTAGGACAGTAATTTATAAGTGTTTTTATGGGAAGTTACTCTGAAACTAGATAAATACACTGTTCCTCATCAAACTTTCAGTTTATTCATTTATTAATTTATATCACTATGAATTCATAGTTTTAAATTTGATCCAGTTGGTTATAATTACATATTATTATTATTAGTTTGATGCTCAAATTGTCTCAGATGTGACTAGTGGGAGTACTTTAAGATGATCTCTGTGTTCTTCTGTGTTCTTTTTGTGACATGTCCCCATTATTTTTTGACACCTCCTTTCTTTTGGGTACAAAAAGATGTTCTGGGTTCATCTTATACTTTCCCTTCCTCTGCCTTGAACCAGACTTTTCTCCAATGAACCAGACTTTTCTCCAATGAGCCCTGGTTCCTTCTAGTGGAGAAGAGAATCTCAAAACCAATATCTGGGTGCCAGCATTATTTTGGGGAGAGGGTTGATTCTCCAAAGCCATCTTAGAACTCAGGAAAAATGTCTGTATATTCATGCATATACACACATTTACATCTATATTTCTATTTATATTTATGGAAATCTATAAGTTTATATTGATACCTATAATTCTAATTCAATACCACAACGTTAATGCTAGCTTTCTTCCTTTCCATATTTGTATCTTCATTCTCTGATAGTGAGAAACCTGACTCTCATTATCCTTAATCTATTTGTTACTATTTGATCAATCCCCCAGTATGCTACCAATTTCCAATCACTGCCTATACACCCTCCCCCAAGAGATGCCTTCCTCATCCTACTTGAGCTCTGACAAGATGCACAGTTAAATCTGAATTTCAGATAAATAATAAATAATGTTTTGGTATAAAAATGTCTCATGCAGAATTTGGGGTATATTTGTAATAAAATAATTTGTTGTTTATCTGTAATTCAAATCTAACTGGGAGCCCTGTATTTAGTCTGTTCACCTACAAGCTGGCCCTCCACTTGGACACCCTCCCACTCCTGCTCAGACTGACATCCCGCTCTATGCTGCTCCAATGTGTAGACTCCCTTCTCATCCCACTTGGGCTCTGATTCCTCCTATGTCAGGCCACCTCCCCCCCACTGAAGCTTTCCTCACTTAGTTTGGACTCAATGCCTCACACCCTAAACATGGATGCCCCTTTACCAGCTTAGGCTCTTATTCCTCACGCCAGGCCACCCCATATGTGAATGCTTCTCTCATTCTGGTTCGGCTCTGACAACAAGTACCAGACCATCCCTCTGTGGATGCCTTCATCACCTGCTCAAACTCTGACACCCTATATCACACTGCTCCTTCCCACCCCAGGTTGATGCTCTCTTGACCTTGCTTGGGCTCGGATTGTCACACCGAGCTCAGAAACTCTTCCTGCTCTGGTGCTCATACCCCAAGCCTGACCTCCTGCACGAACACCCACTTCACTCCAAGGGGGTCTGATTCCCCATACCAGGCCACTCTCTCATGTGGACACCGTCCTCACACTGCTTAGGCTGTCTTCCCATGCCTGCTGCAACTCATGTGGCTCCTCGTCATCCTGATGCTCTAATATGCCACATCTGTCTGCCTCTCTGTATGGATGCCTATGTTGCTCTGACCCACCTAGGGACTTTAAGATTGGATTTTTTCTAAAGGAAAAATAGCAAGACTCTGCATCTTGAAGCAAGGGCAGAAATGTTAGGATGGATTCACTTCAGCAGTGGTGTTATGATGAAACTGTCTCCTGGTTTCTTTAGCACAATAGCATAATATGCCCCTTACCTACTGTCTGACTTTATCCCTTACCACATTCCTCGAAGCATTGTATATTCTGAGTATAGTTACACTTTTGAGTTACATGCTCTTATGTTTAGAAAAGCTAAAATAAAAATGTAATCAAACTTATTTCCACTTTTCTCTTTCTGAATGTTTTTGTGGTATTTTCATTTTGGGGGAAAAATAATTGAAAAGGCTATTAAACATTTGCTACTTCACTTCTTTTCTCTTCATAAATATTCTGGGACATCCTATCTTTTAGAGTAGTCATTCTCAAATAGGCTGCTCTTTCAGGAATTTACTGTGAAGCTTTTACAGAATATAACCCTTAGTTCTCATTTCTTCTAATATCCTGATATCCCCCCTTAAAGGGCAGGAATAGGGGTAAGGGAGGGGAGAAGAGGCTCTGTAATTCAGAAAAATCTAAAGATGATTCTGTTTCAACCCTCCTTTGATAATATAATAATAGTATTCTATGAAAAGGAACACTAATAATATGACAATGAAAAACTAATGTTCAATCACTTAATTTTCTTGTCCTTCAATACATTATAGATTTTTTTCTTTTCAAGTTAAGTTATTTTCTATATCTTACTGCATAGAAAATCTGTGCAAGTGTCATCTTTGCCGCATTCAGTACAATATATTCCTGGTTTATAAGGCCTTCGCGTCAGAGTCCGTCTAAAAAAAGCAGAATATTTAGTTACAAAAAGTCTCAATTTTTACATGTGATTTGAAGAATATATTTACTGATTTTTCATAAAAGTGATTTAGTTAAGGAAATGGACTAAAGGATATACTTTTTCCCCACAAAAAAACAGTCTCTTCTGAAACTAATTTCTTCATCCATGAAACAAAGTATTGTAATTTAAATATGAGTGAGATTGAAACCCTTCACTTCAGTTTATAGCAAAACTTATGCTTTAAAAATTGATATTATAGAATGTTCTACCATTAACTCCTTTCTGGTTGGCACAAATGTATAAAAAGTTTTGCAGAAATATCTTAATTATCTGAAGAGTTTACAAAATCCTGAAAGGCTTATTGTCCAAAAGACCCAGCTACATGGGTTACTTTGAGGTCTAAATAAAAAAATACATAATTATCTAAACAAGTAAAGAAATGAAAACAGGATTTTATAAAGTTGATGAATTTCAGTATAGAGCTGAAAAGAGACATGAAAAATTATTACATCAACTACTCAGAACTAAATAAGGAAAAAAGGCCTGAAAGTAGGTATGAATAGAGAAGCTTATACAAAGGATTGAGGATAAAAAAGACAGGGAAGATAGGTAGGGAAAAGACCTTTTTGAGTGGGAGGAGGGGCACTAATCCTGGTTCTTTAAATAGGATTGCTAAAATACTCAGTGTGCAGTTGGAAGCTATATTAGCCATATAAATCTCTGTTTGGACTTAAATCTAGAAAGGCCAAACCTAAGAAATATATAGTCAAAAAGCTCAATATCTAATCTCTGAGTCATATCTTATCTAATCAGAGGTTTTAATGATACACAGTAAGGTAGCAGATACCCCTGAATTGCAAGCTTTTCAGTCCATCAAGCACATCTAAAGGTTTGTGGTTATCAGCAGATCATACATCATGTATACAATTTCATTACTCCACTATCAGACCATTTCAAGGAAAAAAAATGCATTTTGTTTAGATCCCACCCAGTGCACCAGCTTTCCAGAATCACAAGAATTGATCTAGTCATCTTTACCAACACCTTACTCTACTTTTCCTGCCCTAATCCTTTATCATTGAAATAGATCCCTCCAACACAAAAAGTAGAGATGATCCTTTCCCAAGACCTCAGAGACGGAGGACATCTGCCCTGGCACCTATGCAAAAAGCTCTCCACTAGGTAGCTCGTTAGTGAGAATATAAGGAATAGTGCTGTTTTGTATATGATTTGGGTTGAAAAGGATTCTTTAGAGTCATGTATGTTACTGATTAAATACACTGTAAATTTAAATAAGTACTTGCATGAACTAGTACAAATGTACAACACTTGTAAAAAGAGTTAATAATAGAGTGGCGATGAGGTGGGGGGGGATACCTACTGCAAGCTATGGACTATAGTTAACAGTAATACCTTAAAATTCTTTCATCACAACAATACTAGGGGTCAGTAATAGGGGGAGATAAGGGATATGGGGTGTTTGGGGGTTTCTTTTTACTGTCTATCTGATGATTTTCTTTTTGGAGTAGAAAATGGTCTAGAAGTGAGTGTGATGATGATTGCACAATTAAGTGATGATACTTTGAGACACTGTATAATTTGGATGGAATATATGATAAATGAATATATCTCAATAAAATCTTAAAAAAAACCTCCCTACTATAAAGAATACCTTTGGGGTTCAGAGTATAGGCCAATCACCTGTGATCATAATGTTTGATAACCATAACCTGAAATAGTTCTGGGAAGGCAAGAAAACAAACACCCACACAATGGTGGAATATAATGGGTCCTCTTTTTCAAATGTTTGAATTCCATAATCACCATTTATATCAGATGGCCAGAAATGCCAGGCTAATACTCTTCCATAGTTATCATCCTGTCATTCTGAGTTGCAAAGAAGTTGAAAATAAACCAACTCAAGTCTAATACTACAGTTCAGCTCCACAAATACAAATGCAATTGGAATTATTGGGCCATATTAGGAAAAAACAACAGATAAGTATCTATAACCAGCAAAGTCCACTGAAATTTCACATTCTCCTTGGCAGTGCCTGAAGAAATGGATGAAACACCCTTATCTTTAGGCCTGTAACTCTTCCAAGAAGCAGCCCCAGTGGTTTACTGAGACCAAGTCAAGACTCTGAACATAGTCCTCTGGAACCTTTCTTAGCCTCATATCTGTCATACCTTCTATAATACATTTCCACCTGTTGGACATGTGGCCAGGTCCTAGATAAGGACATGTACATGGATGTCTTAATGGACAACTATACCCACTTCCAACCCCAAGTCCCATAAAAGACCATTATTCAAATATTGTAATAGAACACTGTCCCAGAATAAGAGCACAATTCTGGTAGCGGTGGATGATTTCATGGTCTATACAAGACCCATATCTGCTTCCACCTTGCTCGTCAAGGAGGTAATCCAGTCCCACAGACTGGATTAAAATGGATTAAAAACAGACTAGCAATTAAAATTTGTAGACAGATTCTTCTTTTCAAAGTTCTCCATGTCCAGACTCACTGTGCATTGTCCATAGAACAATGGTCAGATCATATCAAACATCCTAGAAGAATATCGTAATTTTTCCATCTCATATAGCTGAACAACTAGACCACCTGCAACGCTACCTTTCACTTTCACTACTTCAACATATCACTGAGAAATAACACAATACTGGTTTTTGGTTCATATCTGGAGTATCTGTAGGCTTCCCAAGAAGTCTTAAAGCATTTATTTCAATAAGCTGGAGAAAAATACAATGCAATAAGTAGCAAGGAAGATAATCTAGTTAGAGACCCCATCTAGCTCTCCTTCTTGACACATCTAATGTCTGTCTTTCCCCAAAACTTCTTGATTACATCGTGGACCTGTTCAAGGTCAAGGAAAGTATAGACCCAGTAGTTCTCCGTCTCAAATTATTTCTGTCTGTATAAAACTACCTTACTTTAGATTACCTTCTGTAAAACTCAATTGGTCTCCTCCCTTCACTTTCACATCCTTCTCCTAAAGGTCTGGGACCGCTGATAAAACTCCTTTGAGGTCCATATTATTTAGCTGTACCAACCTCTAATCCCCCTTAAAATAATCATCTACCTCCTGATCACACTCCTTATTCACTGAAGACCTTTGGCACCTGGCTCACTGGCTCCATTTCAAGCTCAAATTTTGCCATTTTCTTAGACTCTGGGACCTAGATGATTACAACATTCATATGGATGATTCATCCAATAATTTGGCCTCTCTGTTACCGGATGTCCTCACTGTCATAAAACTTTCCAATACTCTATAATCGTCAACCATTCTTGAGGCCCTACTCTGGATCTTCTCATTTGCTAAAACTGCTCCACCTCTGAACTTAAAAAATCAGACATTCCATTCACTGACTACAATCTCCTATCCTTCCAGGTTACTTATTTTCTCCTGCCACACTTGTTCATTCATTAATTTCAATGGTACCTTAAGTCTCTTTTCTCTCCCAACTTCTTCCTATCCATCCTGTTCTTTCTTCTTTATCTAGCACAGGTCCATTGTTTCACACATTCTCTAGTCAAAACCTGAAACTCTCTTGCACTATATTACTTCACATACACCTGTCAAAACCTGTGTTTTATTCTCAGGATATAATCTGTCCTACTGCACAGAGAAAAATAAAGGACTAGATTGGAGCTTGAAATTTTTTGTCACTAAATATGACAAGCATTTCTACCCACACTTTCCTTCTTTTCTAAAACAACTGAAGAATTACTTCTCCTTCCATCTAAGGCTAATCTCCCATTAATAATGTAACCTGCTAGAGGTGGTCAGTTAACACTGTCCGTCATGTTACAAAACTGATGTACTCCTGAAACAATTCTTCTGACATAAATTTCAACATATCTAGTCTTATTTTCTATTGACTATTTTTATAAATATGGGAATAAGCTATTGTGGAAAATAATCTATGTTAATTAGACTAGATATTATAAAATATAGGTAATGTACTAAAGTTAAGATTTTTTTAGAAGGAAATACTTGGATATTCCATAAGTAAAATCAATATGCCCAAGTTGTGATTCATTAAAGAATTTAAGAATATTCCATTATAAATTCTTTAATCAATACCTTATATTTGATTATTACTTTAATGGTTCACAAAAATGTTAGAAGAATGTATTGAAAGTTAGGACAACTTAAACAGTAAAAAATTCCCAATTTTTAATATTCTTTTATTAATTGAAGTAACTTACCCTGGTGCATAGTTACATATGAAAATTGCTGCATTTCTAATATATCCAATTCTTGCACATGGAGTAACTGCACAACCAATTTTGTAAGAGGTGTTCCAAACAATCTGAAATAAAATTTTCAAAGAAAACATAAAATTTAATTCTGAACATTTACTCTGTCATATCACAATTAATAATACATTCCATCCACAAAGAATCCAAGGAACTCAAGGATTATGTACCATTCTTCATTTAGATATCAGTATTGAGTTATGAATTTAGGGCAGAATTTCCAAAACTGCATTTAGAAAAACACTTCAATAGGTTCTACCAAGACTATGTTTCAAGGAAAAATAGTTTGAAAAACACTGTTCTAGAGTTATGCTTCAGAGTCAAAGAAAGTAACACTTGGTGAATCAATTTTGAACCTCTGGTTGAACCTGAAAGTTCTAGGTCATAGGCAGGGAGGAAAAGAGAAAAGCAGAGAAGAAAATGTTTTGGAAAAATGGAAGCTGTGGAGAGAAGGGAGAAAAAAAGGGACAGTAAGAGTATAGAAGGGAAGGAAAAGAGATACAAGAGTAGAAAGTAATTGAATGCTGTCAGCATTTATCTTTCCTTTTTGAGGAAATTCCATTATTAAAAAAAAAATGGACTCTGTACTTCAAAAAAAAAAAAAGAAATAAAAAAGAGTTTGTATAAAAGGGAAAACAGGTCTTGAATTGGAGTGAAAAGATGGGACTAATTAAAGACATTCCTGCATTCTCCATTTGGCTTTAATATTTCTAATACTTCTAAGTGGATAAAAAAGTGTTTGCTTTTCGTTAATCTCTCTATGGAAGAGAGAGGAACCATTTCCATTTTGCTTTTTTTCTTTATCTCAAACCTTAGTGATAACTGCCCTCAATGTAGTATCAAATATATAAATAGATGATTATAAAACAATGTGATACGTGAAATAACAAGTGGTAAGTGGTTCAGTACACCTGGAGTATGAAGTGTGAGGGTGGATTGTTAGAACATGATGTGGGGAAATAATATAATTAAATTGCATTTAAAGTGTTTTCATGCTAGATAGCAGCATATCTATTAATCTGTGCAAAAAATTAACAATTTTACTTACGTTTATGGTCAATAATTAAAAAATAATTTTTATTTGCTGGTTCCTTTTCCAGGGTGAGAAAAGCACCTTTCATCTCTGGATATGGAGATTAAGTTTACTATATTTAAAAGGAGGCTTTAATTGTATGGCTCACATAATAGATGGAATTACAGGCTTTTTGAAGATCTATGACTGACTGGAATTTTCATTCTATTATATGTAATGATTTCACAAATGGAGTTTATTTATAAATTTGAAAAAATCAATAAAAACTAGATAGTAAAGCAATGAAGGAGTCTATTTAATTAACAACATAAAAATTAGATACCTGAATATAATGAGAACAGTCTCCAGAGCAAGTGTCATTCTCATAACTATAGAACTGCCTCTCTGCATACCAACTTCTGATAGCAATACTTGCAGTAAATTCATTTTCAGGGCCGACCCACATATTTTCACCAATACCATGAAATTTAGGATGGGACATTTGTATATCTTCCAAATAAATATTAGGTGAATACACACATTTCTTCCCCCATGCTCTAGCAGTCCGTGACAGAGCTACATCCCAAGTCTGAAAAAAATGTAAAAAGCAAAGCGAACAATATAATAATAATAATAATTTTGTGGGTGTGCTCTAAATTATTGTCCTTGCATTCTCACATTAGATTTAAGAAAAACAGAATTGTAACTTTGTACTTAAGGGCTTTCTTTCTGGAATTTCTGTGGAAGAAAATTTTTTGAGGTAATCATAAATGAAATGATTTCTTGTGACAAAAGATTATGCAAATATTTTGTAGCTAAAATATCTAAATGTTAGATGATAAAAATTATTGAAATAATCACAATATAGTCTGTTCAGAATTAGAAATACATATTTTTAATCCACTGTCTTTTTATATGTAGTGATATAATTTAAAATATTATTCATTTAAGCACTATTTATTTAGCACTGATTATATGCAAAATAATGCATTGCAAGGAATACAATGAAAAATCACCCATAAATTTTGTCCTCCAAGAGTTTATGGTTAAGAGAATAACCTAGGAAATTTTATACATAAAAAATCTTTAATAACATATTATGTAGTTGATAAATGTTAATAAATATCATGGTAGTCAATAAATGTTATAAAAGAGGCATATGTAAAATCTGATCAAAGTTTCCCCAAATTTTAGAAAATATCAAAAGGTGCTTCTCTCTGGTTAGCTATCTGGAAATATTCAGAAATGTGAACTTTGATCATCATTTAGAAGCTCATTAAGTTCATTGCTTAAATAAGGACAGGAACAAAAACAATACACAGAGAAAAATTAACAAATGGTTTTCAATTCAATATGCTAAAGAGATATCTTGTTATGGATTGAATTTTTCAAATTGGTTAATGGAAAGAGGCTGGAAGAATTCTGAAGCACTTGATATGTAAAAGCCCAGGCTGTCTTGAGGAAACATTTGGTAGAAATATGGAAATTAAAGGTGATTATAAAGGAGAGAACCTAAGATGGTGGCTAGGAGAGACAGGGCAAAAAAACACCTCCGTGAAAAACACTAGATAAAAGCCAGAAAGTGACCCAGAACACCAGTTCCAGTGATGCAGCAGCTGGACAAGGTCTGCTAAATCCACAGGGACTGTGCACTTGGTGAAACCGGGAGTCTGCATTCTGAAATGAGTGAGTAAGCCACTGAATATCCAGCAGCCACGCTGCAGTGTGGGGAAACCAAGGATTGGCATTTGGAGGCAGACCAGTTCTTTTTTATAAAAACCCAAAAGCGGCTGCAGATACGGCAGCGAGAACTGCACAGCGAAGCGTAACAGGAACAGGCTGTGCAAATGCTTCAATATCTGGCGTGGAAGATAGCCTTTTGCACACCTGTTGCTAACTGTCTCAGAGCAAGGCAGGCAGAGGTGATCCAAAAGGGGAAAAAAAACCACGCCCCTTGCAGCCATCTTCCCAGCGGGCTGGGAATGCTCCTGCCCGGCACCAGAGCCACAGCCCAGAGCCACACCAAAATACCCAGTGTGACAGGAAGTGCTTCCAGCAACACACATACACACCACAATATCAGGCTTGGACACTAGTCTGTTGTGCACCCGCAGCTAATTGTCCCAGAGATGGGAAGGCAGAGCTGTGCGAAAAGGGAGAAATTAACACGCCCCATTCAGCCATCCTTTCAGCAGGCTGGGAATGCTCCTACTCTGCCTGATGGCCCAGAACTTCCCTTGAGGGATGGCATGCACTTGTAACGTCACACAACCTTCCCTCAGCAGAGGCCCTAGAAGGGCATGGCTTGGAAGAGGGACCCACTCGGAAATCCCAGGGACCATACGCCAGTACCAAGGACTTGTGGGTCAGTGGCAGAAACAATCCGTGGTGAGACTGAAATGAAGGTTTAGACTCTTGCAACAGCCTTAAATCTCCAGGAACACCTGGGAGGTTTGATTGTTAAAGCTGCCCTCCCTCCCTAACCGCTCAGACACACGACCCACATTCAGAGCGGACAGCACCAACAACACACCCAAACTTGGTGCACCAATTGGACCTCACAAGAATCAGACCCCCACACACCACAAAGACAAAGTTAGGGAGAACTGAGGGGAATAGGTGACTCGCGGACACCACTGGCTGGTTAGTTAGAGAAAGCGTACGCCACAAAGCTGTAGATCTGACAAATCAGAGATTCGTCTTTGAATAATCCCACATATCCTAAAAGAACCCTATCAAGTAAAGCAAATGCCAAGAGGCCAAAAACAACAGAAAATTTTAAAGCATATGATAAAACCAGACATATGGATAACCGAAACCCAAACACCCAAATCAAAAGATCAGAGGAGACACAGTACTTGGGGCAATTAATCAAAGAACTAAAGACAAACAACAAGAGCATGGCACAGGATATAAAGGACATGAAGAAGACCCTAGAAGAGCTTAAAGAAGAAATTGCGAGAGTAAATAAAAAAATAGCTGATCTTACAGAAATAAAAGAAACTGTTGACCAAATTAAAAAGATTCTGGATACTCATAGTACAAGACTAGAGGAAGCTGAACAATGAATCAGTGACCTCGAGAACCACAGAACAGAAAATGAAAGAACAAAAGAATGGGGAAAAAAATAAAAAAAATCGAAATTGACCTCAGTGATATGATAGATAAAATAAAATGTCCAAATATAAAACTCATTGGTGTCCCAGAAGCGGAAGAGAAGGGTAAAGGTCTAGAAAGTGTATTCCAAAAAATTGTTGGGGAAAACTTCCCAAACCTTCTACACAATATAAATACACAAAGCATAAATGCCCAGTGAACTCCAAATAGAATAAATCCAAATAAACTCACTCCAAGACATATTCTGATCAGACTGTCAAATACTGAAGAGAAGGAGCAAGTTCTGAAAGCAGCAAGAAAAAAGCAACTCACCACATACAAAGGAAACAACATAACACTAAGTAGTGACTACTCAGTGGCCACCATGGAGGCGAGAAGGCAGTGGCATGACATATTTAAAATTCTGAGAGAGAAAAATTTCCAACCAAGAATACTTTATCCAGCAAAGCTCTCCTTCAAATTTGAGGGAGAGCTTAAATTTTTCACAGACAAACAAATGCTGAGAGATTTTGCTAATAAAAGTCCTGCCCTACTTCAGATACTGAAGGGAGCCCTACCGACAGAGAAACAAAGAAAGGAGAGAGAGAGAGATGGAGAAAGGTTCAGTACTAAAGAGATTCAATATTGGTTCATTAAAGGACATTAAGAGAGAAAGGGAAAAAATATATCTGACAAACATAAACCAAAGGATAGGATGCTGACTCAAGAAATTCTTTCACAGTAATAGCATTGAATGTAAATGGATTAAACTCCCCAATTAAAAGATATAGATTGGCAGAATGGATCAAAAAATATGAACCATCAATATGTTGCATGAAAGAGACTCATCTTAGACACAGGGACACAAAGGAATTGAAAGCGAAAGGATGGAAAAATATTTCACTCCAAGCTACAGTCAAAAGAAAGCAGGAGTAGCAATATCAATCTCAGATAAAATAGACTTTAAATGCAAGGATGTAATGAGAGACAAAGAAGGGCACTACATACTAATAAAAGGGGCAATTCACCAAGAAGAAATAACAATCATAAATGTTTATGCACCCAACCACGGTGCCACAAAATACATGAGACAAACAATGGCAAAACTAAAGGAAGCAATGGATGTTTCCACAATAATGTGGGAGACTTCAACACATCACTCTCCCCTATAGATAGATCAACCAGACAGAAGACCAGTAAGGAAAACGAAAACCTAAACAATCTGATAAATGAATTTCATTTAACAGATATATATATAGAACATCACATCCCAAATCACCAGGATACACATTCTTCTCTAGTGATCATGGAACTTTCTCCAGAATATACCATATGCTGGGACATAAAACAAGTCTCAAAAAATTAAAAAAAAAAAATCTGAAATTATTCAAAGCACATTCGCTGACCACAATGGAATACAATTAGAAGTCAATAACCATCAGAGACTTAGAAAATTCACAAACACCTGGAGGTTAAACAACACACTCCTAAAATAAATGATTTACAATGTAGAATGTAGGGGAACTAGCAATAGAGAGCAATTAACGAAGGGGGAACAATAACCCTATAAGAACAGATAAGCTATCATGGGTAAATTTAACATTTTGCGAATGCCCAGGAATGACTATGGTTTGGTAATTTCTGATGGGTATGGTAGGAACAAGTTCACAGAAATGTTGCTACATTATGTTATTTTCTTGGGGTAGAGTAGGAATATGTTGGAAGTAAAGTAGTTATTTTAGGTTAGTTGTCTTTTTCTTACTCCCTTGTTATAGTTGGTTTGAAATTTTTTTCATCGTTTATCTTTTTAAAAAATATTTTTTTGATATAGTTAATTTAAAGAAAAAAGAGTTAATTAAAAAAAATGAAAAAAAATATGCAGAGCCACCTTGAGGAACTGGTAGAGAATGCAGGGGTGTTGGGCTCCCCCACGTCAATGTTTGCTGATGTGCTCACAGACATAGGGATGGGTGGTTTGATGGGCTGAGCCCTCTACCACAGGACCTGCCCTTGGCAAGACAGTTGCTGCAAAGGAGAGGCTAGGCCTGCCTCTAATTGTGCCTAAGAGCCTCATCCCAAATGTCTTTTTGTTGCTCAGATGTGGCCCTCTCTCTCTCTAGCTAAGCCAACCTGGCAGGTGAAATCACTGCCCTCACCCCACATGGGATCTGACACCCAGGGGAGTGAATCTCCCTGGCAATGTGGAATATGACTCCCAGGGAGGAATCTAGACCCAAAATCGTGGGATGTAGAACATCTTCTTGACCAAAAGGGGGATGTGAAAGGAAATGAAATAGGCTTCAGTGGCAGAGATTCCAAAAAGAGCGGAAAGGTCACTTGGTGGGCACTCTTATGCACAATATAGACAACACTTTTTAGGTTATAATAAATTGGAATACTAGCAGTGAATACCTGAAACTATCAAACTACAACCCAGAACCCATGAATCTTGTAGATGATTGCATAAAAATGTAGCTTATGAGGGGTGACAATGTTATTGGGAAAGCCATATGGACCACACTCCCCTTTGTCCAGTTTATGGATGGAGGAGTAGAAAAATGGGGGGGGGGGGAGGCACCCAGTGTTCTTTTTTACTGTGGTGTTCTTTTTCACTTTGGTTTTTATTCTTATTGTTTTTGTGTGTGTGGTAATGAAAGTGTCAAAAATTAATTTTGGTGGTGAATGCACAACTATATAATGGTACTGTAAACAACGGAATATACGCTTTGGTTTGTATGACTGCATGGTATGTGAATATATCTCAATAAAAATGAATTTAAAAAAAGATAGCATTGAGATATCGTTTCACTTTAATGAAACCATCAATTAAAGATTTCCAAAGAAATATGCTAAATCAATTCAAAAGCCAAGTCAATGAGTTCAGGGAAGATATGGCAAAAGACATGAAGGATATAAAGAAAACACTGGGCGAACATAAGGTAGAAATCAAAAGATCGAAAAAACAACTGGCAGAATCTATGGAAATGAAAGGCACAACACAAGAGATGAGAAACACAATGGAGACATGCAACAGCAGATTTCAAGAGGCAGAAGAAAACACTCAGGAACTGGAGAACAAGACACCTGAAATACTGCACACAAAAGAACAGATAGGGAAAAGAATGGAAAAATATAAGCAACATCTCAGGGAACTGAATGACAACATGAAGCAAATCAATGTACATGTTGTCTGAGTCCCAGAAGGCGAAGAGAAGGGAAAAGGGGCAGAAGCAATAATAGAGGACATAATCAATGAAAATTTCCCATCTCTTATGAAAGACATAAAATTATAGATTCGAGAAGCACAGTGTACCCCAAACAGAATAGAGACACTTAATAATCAGATTATCAAACATCAAAGACAAAGAGAGAACCCTGAAAGCAGCAAGAGAAAAGCGATCCATCACACAGAAAGGAAGCTTGATAAGACTACGTGTGGATTTCTCAGTAGAAACCATGGAGGCAAGAAGGAAGTGGTGTGATATGTTTAAGGTACTGAAAGAGAAAAACCAACAATGAAGAATCCTATATCCAGCAAAACTGTCCTTCAAAAATGAGGAAGAGTTTAAAACATTCTTTGACAGACAATGAGAGAGTTAGTGAACAAGATACCTGCTCTATAGGAAATACTAAAGGAAGCACTGCAGACAGAAAGGAAAAGACAGGAGTGAGAGGTTTGTAAGCTAGTTTTGGGTGATGGTAGCTGTGCCAGTTTGAATGTATTGTGTCCTCCAGAAAAAGCCATATTCTTTGATGCAATCTTGTGGGGCAGACACATTAGTGGGGATTAAGTTGGAACATTTGGATTAGGTTGTTTGCATGGAAATGTGCCCCATCCAACTGTAGGTGATAACTCTGATGAGATATTTCCATGGAGGTGTGGCCCCACCCATTCAGGGTGGGCCTTGATCAGTGGAGCCATATAAATGAGCTGACAAACAGAAGGAACTCAGTGCAGCTGAGAGTGACATTTTCAAGAGGAGCTACAGCCAAGAGGGACACTTTTAAGAATGCACTAGAACTGAGAGAGGAGCTTCAGCTTACAGACACACTGTGGAGACGGCCTTGGAAAGCAGACTTTCGCTCTGGAGAGGCTAAGAGAGGACAAACTCCCCAAGAGCAACTAAGAGTGACATTTTTGAGGAGCTGAAGCCTAGAGAGGAACATTCTGGGTGAAAGTCATTTGAAACTAGAACTTGGAGCAGACGCCAGCCACGTGCCTTCCCAGCTAACAGAGGTTTTCCGGACACCATTGGCCATCCTCCAGTGAAGGTACCCGATTGCTGATGCATTACCTTGGACACTTTATGGCCTGAAGATTGTAAGTGTGTAACCAAATAAACCCCCTTTTATAAAAGCCAATCTGTCTCTGGTGTTTTGCATTCTGGCAGCACTAGCAAACTAGAACAGTAGCACAACAATGTAAGTACACTGAACAAAGATGATTGTGAGTATGGTTGAAAGAGGAGGGTTGGAAGCATGTGGGACACCAGAAGGAAAGAGGAAAGATAAAGCCTGGGACTGTATAACTCAGTGAAATGTAGAGTGCTCAACAATTTTGATAAAACATACAAATATGTTTTTACATGAGGGAGAACAAATGAATGTCAACCTTGCAAGGTGTTAAAAATGGGGTGATACTGGGGAAAATGCAATCAATGCAAACTAGAAACTATAGTTAAAAGAAAAAAAGAAAAGAAATATAACAAATTGGCTATAATAACTGCAATTCATAACACAGATAATGCCTCTGTTTTATAAAGTAAAGGGGAGAAAGACTAAAACCCTAATACAGAAAGAATGGACATGAACAGACCCTTATTCACATGAAATGATGCTCAACCTTGCTCAAGCAAGAGGGGAAAAAATTAAAACCAGCCTATGATTTCATATCTCATCTATTAGACTTTTACAATCCACAAAGTTCAACCATAATTTTGTTGGCCAGCCTATGGGGACCCCTGGTCCGATTTGGAATTTATACCTGGTGTGTGAGTGAGGAATGTATCCAACATTATCTTTTTTCAAATGAATATCCAGATTTCCAAAAACCATTTTGTCAAAAAGTCTACCTTTTATTCCATTGATTTAAGGTACTACCTTTATCATATTCTAAATTCCCTTATATAGCTGGGTTTTTTCTGAATTCTGTATGTTCCTACTTCTCTGTTTTTCACATACAAATACTATATTGTTTTAAATACTGAGGCTTTATAAGATGCTATAAAATCTGATAGGGCTGGTTACTCTAATTTTTCAGAATTTTCCTGGCTATTTTTATTTTATTCATATATTTGTTTTAAACAAGCAAAATGCCCATAAATAAGGGAATAGATTTAAAAATATGGTATATTTGTGGGATAAAATAACACAGCAGTTGAATGGACTAGATTAAATGTGCCAACTTAAATAAATCTCAAATGCATAGTTTTGAATAAAAAATAAACACAAGAAAATGATACATACTACAAGATGCCCTTTATGGAAATATAAAAAACAACCCCAACAACAGTACTATATTTTTGGTCATATATGTACTCAAAAATTTGAGAACTGGATTTCAATGACTCATATCAAATTCATGAAATTCGTAGCTTCTGGGGGTTAGAGAAAGGGAAATATGAATGAGGAGGCTATTAAACAGGATGGTAACTTTAACTGTAATGTTAAAAACAAAAGGAAGAAGCTTTTTTTGTAATGTTAAAAGGTAAACATTGTTATTATATACTAAACCACAAACCACTTTCCGATACATAGGGGAAGCCAAGGTCCAATTCTTGAGCCCTTGAGGTGCACTACCATGTCAGGTTAGAAATAGGATTCATCTATCATCAAGCGAGTCCATAAAAAGAAGGGATGGACTCTATGTTCCTAATATTCAATAAGATAAGATGATTCCAGCAACATAGAGGACTAAAGTAAGATACATTACTCTAATACTGAAAACTTATAGAAATGCTGAATAAAATATTGAAGTTGAAAAATCTTACGTTTTCTAAGTCAAAATGGTTGAATAACAGTAATTTCATATAATCGAACATACAGACAATAAAAAATTTCAAAATCCTCTAGGGAAAGAAAGGTAATATTCAGTAGACAGAGATGAAGAGGGAAGTTAAAAGTCAGAATGGTAAACTCATAAGCCCAATCTGAAGAGAGGAGATGTTCAGTCCAGATATAAGTCCCACCAATACGGGACTAGAAGATGTGGCCATAGAGCCACATGAGGCAGGTTCAGGGAACGAGGTCTCCGTAAAAAATTAGGATCCTGGCTCCATCTTAAATGAAGGAGACTAGAACATTCTGCTCACTGGCCCAAGGAAGTGACAAAAAGTAAGGTGGAAAATAAAAGTCTTGAGACATCTAAGTCCTCAACACGTACTATGCGTACAGGTGGAGACCAGATATATTCGATCTGCATAAGCCAAGAATACCCAATATAAAAACTGATTCTAGGAGAGGTACCAAGGAAAAGCTAATGAAAAACCACTCTGAAGCAATACTTATTCTTCCACAACTTGGACAACATGAACTCTCTCCTATACACACAGCATCTCTGCTGAAGATGATCACATGCTAAAAACTTATAAACATGACAGAATATCAGTACATAAAATAAACACGAGAATTAGCACCTAAAGAAATTAAATAACGCAATACTAAAAATATTTTATGAAAATATTAAATGATGTTTAAAATGATTAAAGATATGAAAGTAGGAATAGAAATCATAAGAAAAGAACAGGGCCCTGGGTAAAAATGGGAATAATAAATACAAATCAGACAGAACATTCTGTTAGAAATTAAAAACTCAAAGGGCTAGATAAATTTAATACAAAAAACTGAAGAGAAAATTGAAAGACACTTCTGAAACAATGACTTAGAATGAAGAACAGAGACATAATGAGATGAATATAAGGGGGAAACAGTAAGAACCAAAAAGGAGAAGAATGAGAAAGTCCAGCATACATCTAATAGGAGCTTAAGAAAGGAAGAGTAAAGAGGATGAGAAAGAGACAACATTCTATGACATAATGTTAAAAAATTTCAGACTGAACAACAGGCATGAATATACAGATTCAAGAACAAGTCCTGAATAGAACAAACAAAAATAAACACATTCATAGACCCAGCATGGTAAAACTACAGAACAGCAAGAAGAAAATCGTTAAGGAAACTGGAAAGTAAAAACTGTTGTTCTTTTAAAAAGTAACAATGACACCAGTGGCTGTCAAACTTTAGTGCACTTCAGAATCATGTGGAGGTCTTGCTGGCTGCCAAATAAAGATTGCTGGGTGCCACCCCAGGGATTCTCATAAGGAGGTCTGCGGTGAGGCCTGAGAACTTTCTCTTATAACAAGTTTACAGGTGATGGTGATGCTGTCGGTCCAGGCACAGTTCTTGAGGAACCTCTAAATTCAACTCATGGCAGAAATCTCAAAAGCCATAGTGGAAGCCAGAAGATAGTAATGAGAGAAACAACAAAATCACTCAAGATGAGTGTAAAATAAAGATGATTTTAGATATAGACAGTCAGTTTATGATTCACAGACCTTCGATGAAAGAGTTATTAAGGGACATACTTCAGGAAAAAAGAAACTGAATCCAAAAAGGAGTGAGATACAAGAAGCAATGGTAGTCAAGGAAATTGGTAGAGTGTTCACAAATCTAAATAAGCATAAATAATAAAAGTAAAATAACAAGACTAAATTTTTTTTTTAACAAGATAGAGAACTAAAGCAGTAGACAACAACAGCATGGATATGGGAGGGAAGCATTCAAAATTTAAGGGTTCTAAGATCTTTCTAATATTTGGAAGGAGGTTAAAGACTGATTAATTTTGGACTTTTTAATATGCACTATATTAAAATGTTAAGAATAACTAATAAAACAATAAAAATCAAGTGTATGATTTCCAAACTTGTAAAGAAAAAGTTCTCAGTAGACTGTACTATTGCAATAGACTATATTATGTACAGTTACTATTTATGTACTAGTAAACATAACATACATGGGAAAAATACACACCAACTTTAGAAAGAAGAGAATGTTAAAAGTTTAGGGTGAGGCTTTCAGCTATACTCAAAACACTATTCCTTTAAAAAATCTTCTTATTTTAAAATATAGAATCTGAGCACACAGATACCTGTTATATTATTTTCTACATTCATCTATGTGTTTGAAATATTTTACATTTTTAGAGATTAGAACTATGAAACCTATGCTAAGTTGTATTAACAAGTATTGTGGGCTTATGCATTTTCAAGAGGGAGACTAATCTTCAAACAGGAAGAAACAGAAATATAAACACAAATATATAGTTAAAATTCAAATATTCCCAAATTCTAAAAATTAATTCAAAAGGTAAAAGATGGGCATGGAAAAAAATAATTTCAGCATATTGGACTAACAGGTAGTACATTTCTATAAGAACTTATATAAACTTGAAGAGAAAATATTAAAGAAAAAAGGCAAAGAAACTAAACATGAAAGAACCAAAATGTAAACATATGGAAAGTGTCCAATCAAAATTACATTTAAAAAATTAACACTGAAACAAAATAACATTTTATAATTTATTAATTTTAGCAAAGATTTGAAAATGCCCAAGCCTGTGAAAATGTGGTAAAAGCAGAACATTGCACACTGCTGCTATTTGCTTAATTTGGCACATTATTTTAGCAAAGTAATTGTTACATATCTAATGAATAAAAAAATATCATACCCTTAATTGAACGATCCCATCTCTGGAACTGTTCTTAAGGAAGTAATCCAAAAGAAAAAAAAACACAATATGTCTAAGAAATCATATGTCTAGGAAGCTATCCCTTGCAGTATAATTTATAATGTTATCTGGAAGGTCCTAACTGCCTAATAAGAAGTTACTTACTTACTCTGTGGATTTTGCAGTCATTTTAGATGATAATTATGAAGACTCTGTAACAACAAGGGAACAGTTCATGTGATGTTAAATGGAATTGGGGGGTGGCAGGAGGGGATGAGGAAAGAACCAAGAACAACATTGTAAAGGAATGCAAAATCAAGGCCAGGACTAGAGGCAAGTGAGGCACCCATTCAGGAGGAAAATCTGGAGGGAGAGGGGGAGCACCAAAAAGCTCAATAATAAAGCTAAATAACATTTTAATGCAATACGTTAAAAGCCAAAATTAATGTGAAAAAGCCCATGATGAAAAAACTTCAAGCTTAAAAAAAAAAGTATATGTTGCATTTGTACGACCAAGACAGTGAGCTACTCACTTGCTTCCCCCTAAATGTAGGCCCAAAGATCCGCTCTTTATTTAAAATTTGGATAGTTTTGCATTTATTTTTATTTTTAAAAAATATTGCATTAAAGTACTATTTTCTTGATTACTCAGTTTTTTGTTGCTTTTTTTTTTTTTTTTGGCGCCCCCTTAAATTTAGCATCCCAGGCAAGTGCATCGCTATCCTCATCCTAGTCCCGGGTTCTGTGCAAAATCATGGCAACATTTTATTTCTTGAGTTTGGAAACGTTACATGCAGTTTTTATAAAACCCAGACTGAAAGTGTGGTTCTCTGCCATCTTTAAGCCTCAAGGTAGTAGCTCAGCCTGTCCCAGTGGAGTGACAAGGGTAGTGGGAGGTTCAGGCAACTGCCTTCCGGGCTCACCATGAAACGCAAATTAGACCCTCGAGGGACGACGTTGCCCCGGAGCTCGTTGTGGAGGTTCACGTACTCATTAATAAACTCTACATCCTCTTCGCGTGGCAAAAATCGGGCATTCAAACCAGAACCCAGCAGTAATAGACAGAGCTCACAAAGCCACAGCTTCAAAACACCCCCTGGCGCCAGGAATAGCGGCTCCGCGCTCCACTGAGCCGAGACTGACCTTGAGGCCTCCATGGGCGACCCACCGTGGTCTGGTCAGTACGCATGCGCCGGCCCGTCCCGGTTACCTGCCAATCTACCTGGCGGTGTACGCGAGACACGCCCTCACTTCATGGGAAAGTGTTGGGGGCGAAGGGGAGGGGTGAGACAAACCTTGCGTTTCGGGGCAGGGAAGGTTCTTAAACGCTTGTCGAACTACCTAAGGAGAAACTTGAGTTAAATAACGACTGTAGGCTTTTCAGTTAGCGAATGTAGCCAAATATTATACAGAGTTGATTTCTGACACCAAACGATATGCCATCGTTCATAAATGAAATATCAGCAAATGCTAATTGCTGAGTAATGATCACTCTTCTGAAATACTGATAAAATTCAATTTTTTTTCCCATATTAACTTTTTGAATTGGGAATTTGATGTGGCATATGTCCATTATTTTCTACATAACAAGGAAATATCCTCTTTAAGGGGGGCTTCATTAGTTGAGATTTTTCTATCGCTGTATTAATGAAACTTTGTGGGAAACAACAAAATAAATGGAAGAGTGGAAAAGCTCAGAATTTAAGGACGTAGAGTAGGGATCATCAAACTCTCATAAAGTTAAAATTCTTCAATTTCTTCTATCATCATCCCTTTATTAGATTGTCTGGAATATCAATATTCATATTCTCCTTTGACATATTGTCTGCTTTCATAGTAGAAAAATAACCTTATTTTTTTTCTTTTTCTTTTTCTTTCTTTCTTTCAGTCAAAAATAGCCAGTGTCCTAGCAGATTTTTGCCCCTGGTCTCTTCTAAACATTTTGCTCAAGGAAAACTTGCTTTGAAGCATTTAAGTTCTATGTAAAGTATTCAAAGCACGAATTTGTTTTGGGGTACACATTTATTTGCATATAATGTGCTCAATAGCATTGAAGAGATATTCACAATCCTTGATATTGGCACAGAATTTTACTACAAAGAAAGCATTGTAACTAGTTGGCCAAAAAAAATTTTTTTTAAAGAAATGTGTTTTTTAAAGTACTTTTGATGCACACAGTTGAAAAGCAGAATGGTTTCATTCATTCCTATATTCTTTTTTTAAAATATTTTAATAATCTTTTAATTGTAAAAGTAAATAAGAGATTAACTTTTAATGGTAGTTCTTTGCATCTGCCACTTTGTATCCATCTCTTTTTACTCCACAGTTAAAAATTAAAATAACAACATAATCTAGAACAGTTTAGTAAAACCACTAAGGGATATTTTAAAAATATCCCTGAATCTGGAACAAGTTCTAGGGAATAAACAAAAAATGTAACAATATTTGGGTTCTGAAATGTATTATGTTAAATAACTTTTCATTTGTCTCATTAAATCTATCTTTTATCCAATTTTGGCAAAGACTATAGCAAAATATGATATCTGCCATATCCTGGATCCATAAAATGGGAATGGTTGTATTTCTGAATCTTGTCCATATCATCTTCTATGCACATTATATAATACATAAATGCTCTGGTTTTGCTCCGTAAGAGGTTATCAGCTGCTGGTTGCAAGTTTACAAGAGAAACACACATGAAACGTTGTCCGTGTAACTAGTCCTGTCATTAATAGAAACATGACATATTCATATGCTAAACCAGTTATAAAGAAATAGCATATTATGTGCAATTAACATAGAGAGAAATTAAGTCAGCTCTTTCCAGACATAAGTGTGAAAATATTTTAAAATTTTACAGTAAACAAATATCTAAGGGAGGATTTTCCCATATTTCCACATAAGATAATGTTGAACATATCTTATAATGAACTTTTACATTTGACTTCCTTTTTTGTAAATATAGTTGCAATTACGAGTTGCAGACCTTCTCTTTTCAAAAAGTCTCCCCTCTTAACACACACCTCCTTCTGGGAAGGATGGGTCTAGACAAATTGGCATACTTAAGAAGGCATCACCCAGGAAGATACCTGGGAGGGAAGGCATGACCTACCCATCAGTCCCCCACTTCTATTTTTTAGCTTAAGGTTTTGTTTTTTTTTTTTTTACTCTTACTTTTTAATTTTGGAAATGAGTTACTTTTTATAAAAATATGTTGTTTGTGTTAACATGTGTGTTGGTTTGAATCTGTTATGTACCCCCACAAAAGCCTATGTTCTTTTCTTTTTTTTTTTATTTTGAAATAAATTCAAAGTTATAGGAACAGTTGCAAAAACGATACTAACCCCATACACAGAATTCCATCATACCCTGACCGCCTTCCCCCAATAGCTCAATCTACCAACTTTAACGTGCTGTCACATCACTATTTCTTTTCCTCCCTCCCTCCCTATCCTCCATTATCTATTGCTCTTTCTTCTGAACATATGACAGCAAGCCCATGCAAAACTCTTAAAGGGGATACAGATGAATCATTAAACAATTATGAGTAATAAATGTTATTTTTAAAAATTTGATTAAATATTTATAACATAATTTGGCAAGTTAACCATTTTTAAGTGTACTACTCAGTGGCATTTAATTAAATTTACAATGTTGTGCAACCATCACCAGTATTTCCAAAATTTTTCATCTCCCTAAACAGAAACTCTATACCCATTAAGCAATAACTCCCCATACCCCCCTCCCCCAGCCCCTGATAACCTCTAATCTACTTTCTGTCTCTTGGAATTTACCTATTCTAGATACTTTATATAAGTGGAATCATACAAAATTTGTTCTTTTGTGTCTGGCTTATTTCATTTAGCATAAGGCTTGCGAGTTTCATCCATGTTGTAGCATTATCAGAATTTCTTTCTTTTAATGTTGAACAATATTCCATTGTATGTACATGTCATATTTTGTTTATCCACTTACCTACTGGTTTCTGCCTTTTGCATGTTAATAATTTTTATAGCTTGTACCTTTGACCTTTGAATTTTCTGGCTATTCAAAGATGTTTTAACTTTCTTAATTTTGAAAATATTGAAACAATTTAGTGCGTTAAGTTTCCTAAAGACAATGGAATTGTTAGCAGATATTGACACAATTTTTTATTTCTTTACAAGCAATGTAGAAAATGAAATATAATTGAATTATTAAGAATTATTGCACTAAAATTCTCTTGGTTATTTATGTTTTGAATACCCATTTCCAACAATTTTAGGAAATAGACTTTAAACCTTTTGCTTATCTCAGTTGAATTTGGACTTCTTTAAGTCCTCAATTTTGTATCACCATTCTGTACAACTTCAGTGGGATTTCTTTGACATTTTAAGAAAAAAGAATAATTCCACACTCTTTCTTATTTTCATAAAAGCTAGCATTTTTCTGTAAACTGAATGAAACGATCCTGCAATAAGGCTGAAGACTCTGGAATTATTTTGTTCTCTTTACAGATTATATTGGATAGATTTTTGCTGAGTTCTTTGACTCTTTTTCCTATCCTCCCCTCTTTCCCATCAGTCCATACTTGATAGATGTTGTCCATAATTCAGTTATTAAATTTTGATAATGGTGCATGAGAAGCACTACAAGAGAAAAGCAAAATAATACCTCAAACAAAAGCTAACATTAAAAAATGGAAATATTGACTTTACTACATTAAAATTTAAATAAGGGAACACTGAGAAAGAAATTGTCTAGATAAATGTCAAAGGATTAAAATATCTGATGTGTTAAGATCCATTAAAACTCCTAGAGAATTCCCAGGTGAGTGAGTCTCCCTGGCAAGATGGGACATGGATCCCAGGAATGAGCCTGACCCTGGCATCAAGGGATTGAGAATGCCTTTTTGATCAAAAGGGGGGAAAGAAAGACAACAAAATAAGGTTTCAGTGGCTAAGAGACTTCAAATAGAGTCAAGAGGCTGTCCCGAAGGTTATGCCTATGCAAGCTTCACCTAGATATGCCAAATGACCACCATATGACAAGCCCAAATCAACAGTAATCCCAAAGACCCTAAAGAATACTCTGGTCCCTATCTGAAACTCTATAAAAGTTTCACTCACTAAGTTTATTCTTCAGAAACTTAAATCCTCCAGAGTGTTCCTATGCCAGATAAGTCCCAAAACCCAGAGGCAACAGCTTTTTCAGGAACATCAACCAGATGCGTCCCCCTTTCCCATAATGTTGACACCCCTTTTCAACATGAACAAGTTAGGGTGGTCACTGCCTAGACATCCCTGAAGTTTGAGAAAGTGACTAAATGAGAGGAAGGGGTAGCAACAGACAAGATAGCATTTAATAAAGGATTATGAGTACTGACTCTTTATATAATTTTTTCTTAGTTGTTAGGGTATTAGAATAGCTAGTTATTAGAAATAACTGACATAACCCATAATATTCTTTGCAATTTGCTCTACTTTGAAAGGTATCACTTTTTGTATATATGTTATATTCCACAATAAAAAAAAGAAAAAAAAATCCCAAGGAAATGAACAGCACCATTGGAAAAATGGGTGAAGTTGATGAACAGGCAACTGACACACCTGCCTGATAAAAAAGAGCCAAAAACCAGTAGTGGAATATTCATGCTGCATATATTCTTTTCAAATATAAACATAATGGACTCCCTATAACCAGATTCCAAGATGCAATCTGTCTCTATCCTAAAGTCAAAGCCATAAAACTGAATATAAATCTGGAAATGTTTATATGAAATTTTGACTCCTAAATATATATTACTCTTATATAAATTTACTATAGTTATACATATGCAGCCATAACTTGGGATCTTTTCACCAAAGGAAGCCATTCACCAGGCTATCTTTTTTTTTTCATTTATTTTTTAATGCAATTTTATTGAGATATATTCACATGCCATACAGTCATCCAAAGTGTACAATCAATTGTTCACAGTATCATCATATAGTTGTGCATTCATCACCACAATCAATTTTTTGAACATTTTCATTACTCTAAAAAATAAGAAAATAAAAATAAAAGTAAAAAGAATACCCAAAACATCTTATACTTCTCCCACCCCCCATTATTCATTTACTTTCTATCCCCCTTTTTTCTACTCATTTGTCCATACACTAGATAAAGGGAGTGTGAGTCACAAGGTTTTCACAATTACACATTCACACCATATAAGCTATGTAATTATTGATCATCTTCAAGAATCAAGGATACTGGATTGCAGTTCAGCAGTTTCAGGTATTCCCTTCTAGCTATTCTAGTACACTAAAAACTAAAAAGGGATATCTATATAATGCATATGAATAACCCTCATTTGAGATCCCTTAGTCACTGAAACTTTATTTTAATTTTTCTTCCCCCTTTTGGTCAGGGTGGTTTTCTCAATTCCATGATGCCAGGTCCAGGCTCATCCCTGGGAATCCTGTCCCATGTTGCCAAGGAGATTTCTACCCCTGGGAGTCATGTTCCACGTAGGGGGAGGGCAGTGGGTTTACCAGCCCAGTGGGCTTAGAGAGAGACAGGCCACATTTGAGCAATAAAAGAGGTTCTCTGGGGGTGACTCTTAGGCAAGATTATAAGTAGGCTTAGCATCTCCTTTGCAGCAATAAGTTTCATGAGGGCAAGCCCCAAGATTGAGGACCTGGCCCACCACAATGGTAGTGAGATATGATATGCTTGTGAGAATATCAGGAATTCCTCTGGTGGGGAAGTTAATTTTTCCACATTTTTCCCCAGACCTTCAAGGGGGCTTTGCAAATACATTTTATTCTCTGCCCAAATTACTCTGCGATGTATCAGGGCTTCATGCTAATCTGTACAAACCAACCAGATCTCACCCACTATTCAAGGTTCCATGTAATTACTGTGTTTGAATAAACTGACCATACCAGTTAAATTATATAGTGTGCTACAGAAAGTATAGATTTTGCACCAAATAGACACCTCTTCCTTTGGTCTTACACAGAAGTTGAGGTTTTAAAACACAGTCAATATCATTCTTTTCCCTTTAGTCTGGTTTACCTTAGTTCAAGTCAAGTCCATTTTGTTCATAGCTCTGAAGTCTGATCTGTTTTTCAGCTTTTTAACATTTGCTTTATGGGGTAATGCTGACATTCATAGCTGCTGAAATCAGGCATCACACATATACCTGAAGTTCCAGGGACTGACCAGCTTAACACAAACAGCTCATCATCTCAGAATTTAAAAATAACCATTACAACTCATGAATAGATGTGACTGCTGTAAGAGTTTATAATCTAGGAAGCTTTACCATAAGCCCTCCCCTGATAACCTATGTTCTTAGATTCAATTCTCAGAGTTTTCACACTATAGTTAGTCCATATTAGTGAGGCATTATAATGTTTGTCTCTTTGATTCCGGCTTATTTCACTTGACATACTGTCCTCAAGCTCCATTCACATAGGTGAACACTTCATGACTTCATTTCTTTTTGCTGCTGCTCTGTGTTCCACTGTATGTATACACCACAGTTTACCATTCCATTTATCAGTCGATGTACCCTTAGGTCACCTCCATCCATTGTGAATCATTGAATATGGCTGCCATAGACACCAGTTGTGCAATGTCCACTCATGTCCCTACTCTCAGTTCTTCCAGGTTTATACCCAGTAACAGGGTTGCAGGACCATATGGCAGCTCCAGCATTAGCTTCCTGTGGAACCACCACACTGCCCTCCAGCTGGGCTGCACCATTCTACTTCCCTACCAGCAGGGAATAAGTATCCCTCTATCCACATTTTTTCTAGCACTTGCATCCCTCTGTTTATTTTTTAACTGTTTTATTCACATACCATACAATCCACCCTAAGTAAAGAATCAATGATTCCCAGTATAATCACATAATCATGCATTCACCACTACAATGTATATGAGGACATTTCCATCTCTTCTCCAAAGAAAGAGGAAAAGGAGAAAATAAATGAAAAATGCAAAAGATAGAAGAAAAATAAAAATAAAATACCATGAAAAGGTCAGAGAACATCACCACCACCAAAATCCTGTGTCACTCCCTTATACCCACCTCTTATAGACATTTAGCTTTGGTATATTGCCTTTGTTATAATTAATGGAAGCATCTAACGTTACCATTAACTATAGACTCGAGTTGCATTGATTGTATTTTTCCCCTATGCTGTCCAATTTTCAACACCTTGCAGTGTTGACATTAATTTGTTCTCCCTCAATTGAAAACATTTGTACATTTAATCACCATCATTAAATACTCTAGGTTTTGCTGCATTATACAATACCAGTCTTCATCTTCTATCTTTCCATCTGGTGTCATACCTGCCCTTAGCCTTCCTCTTTCAACCATACTCACACTCATCTTTGTTCAGAGTACTTAGAATATTGTGTTACCGTCACACACTATTATGCTATCCATTCCATTTCTGGATCTATATAATCAATCCTGTTGAACCTCTATATTACTTCAGCATCAAATGACTGATCTCTAACCTCTTTCTATCTCCTGATAACCTGTGTTCTCAACTCACAAACTTCACTCATCAATCTTAGTCCATATTAGTGAGACCATACAGTATCTGTCCTTTTGTTTCTGGCTAATTTCACTCAACATAATGTCTACTGTCTACATTTTGTCTTTTGGATTTTGTACATCATATCTTACTTTATTTTTATTTTTTCCTCTGTCTCTCTTTTTACCCTTACTGATTGTCTTCATTTCTGCACTCTTCTCCAAACCCCTCTCTTGTCTTTTCCTATCTGCCTGTAGTGCTCCCTTTAGTTTTTCTTATAGAGCAGGTATTTTGTCCACAGACTCTCTCAGTGTCTGTATGTCTTAAAATATTTTAAACTCTCCCTCATTTTTGAAGGACAGTTTTGCTGGATATAAAATTCTTGGTTGCAAGTTTTTCTCTTTCCATATCTTAAATATATCATACCACTGCCTTCTTGCCCTGTGGTTTCTATTGAGAAATCTGCACATAGTCTTATTGAACTCCCTTTGTATGTGATGGATCGCTTTTCTCTTGCTGCTTTAAAAATACTCTTTGTCTTTGATATTTGATAATATGATTACCATGTGACTTGGAGTCAGTCTACTCAGATCTATTGTCTGGGGTATGCTGTGCTTCTTGGATCTGTAATTTTATGTCTTTCATAAGAGATGGGAAATTTTCAGTGATTATTTCCTCCATTATTTTTTCTACCCCTTTTCCATTCTCTTCTCCTTCTGGGATGCTGTGACATGTATATTCATGTGCTTTATGTTGTCTTTCAGTTCCCTGAGACCCTGCTCATATTTTTCTCTTCTTTTCCTTATCTGTTCTTTTGTGTATAGGATTTCTGCTGTCCTGTCCTCCAGTTCATGAATCCTTTCTTCTGCCTCTTGAAATCTGCTGTTGTATGTCTCCATTGTGTTTTTCATGTCTTGTATTTTGCCTTTCATCCCCATAAGTTGTCAATTGTTTTTTCAAACTTTCCAGTTCTTCCTTATGTTTGCCCAATGTCTTCTTTATATCCTTCATCTCTTTTGCCATTTCTTCCCTCAACCCATTGATTTGATTTTTAAAATGATTTAGGAGATTTGTTTAATAATTGTTTCAATTCCTGTATCTCAGTTGAAGTGTAAGTTTGTTCCTTTGGGTCATATCTTTGTTTTCCCTAATGTGACTCATAAATTTTCTTGTCTAGGCATCTGGTTTCCTTGATTACCCCAATCATATTTTCCAAGACCAGATGGGCCTAGGTCTCAGGAGGAGGCTGTATTCAGTATCAGGTTTCCCTGAGGGTAAGATCCAGAAGTTTGTCAGACTTTACTGTGAAGCCTCTAGACTGTGCTTTTCCTATCCTGTCCAGCAGGTGGTGCTTGTCAGCCTGCAGCTCCTCACTGGTGTAAAGAGGTGCGTTCCCTTTAATTCTCAGCAGACCCTGTCCTGGCCAGGGGCCGAGGGTGTCAGTAGCCAATCTTAAGGTGTTTCTGGTTCCTCCCACCCAGGCCCTGGGGTCTGAATTCTCTGAGGGAGGGCAGCCACTTGGGCTGGACCTCACCCCCTTTTCTTAGGGAAAATACACCCTTTAGGGAGTTATCTCATACATTTAAATTCCTCCTTTGTCTCTCTCTCTTAACCCTACCCTTGCCTGGGTCAGTACTGACAATTGAAAATGCCTGAAGCTTTCTCTAATCAGTTACTTGGCACAGGGAAAAAAAAAAAAAGGAAAAAGAGAGGAAGCCCCTTTTCAGAGCCAGGCCCCAGCCCCCAAATTTCACAGGTCAACTGCTATTGGTACACGGTTCTCTGTGCTCTGTTTCTTGGGACACAGCCATTTTCTAGTATTCTGAGCTCAGCCATATCCAAAAGCCTCTGTTTTTATTTTATTTTTTTTTCCACCAGCCCTACTTCCTTTCTGCCAGGAGCAACCTCAGGGTACTTTCCTGCTTGTTCTGGGTTTCTGTGCTTGTAGCTTATATTCAGTAGTCAAAATTTGTTAACTAAAACCACAATTGGAGCTTGGTTGAGTTACTGTTCCTTGCTCCAGATAGGCTGCTTCTTTTTCCCACAGTGAAATTTTGCAACTCAGCCTGCCATGCTGGTGGGGAAGGGGTACCAGCTCCACAGTTTTGGGCGCTTTACTTACAGTTCCATGCTGCAATCTCAGCCATTCCACCCATTCCAGCTAGTGTATGATGTGGGTCCAGTTACAGATGTCCCCCAACCGTTGTTCCAGACTATTTACTAGTTGTTCCTGGCTACTTAATAATTACTCTGGAGGACTAACTAAATTCCACTTCTCTCTATGCCACCATCTTGCCTCCCCAGGTTATCTTAGTAACTCTAAAACAGTATATTTGTAAATTTGTAGGCAGCTTATGAAAGTAATTCAAAATCTAGTAATTCAAGAAATGAAAATTAAAGGTGTCTACCTCACAGAATAATTGAAAGGATTAAGTAAGTTATTTCATGTAACGTACTTAGAACAGTACTTGGCACATTGTAAACATTATTTAAATGTTACTGCTATTATTAAATTAAAATTAACTACCTTGTTTTCAATTATATTGATAAGGAATAAAGACAATTGTTAATTTTTAGCATGGTGCCAGACACATTATGCATGCTTGATATTTACTGAATTATTTTATGATTTTCAGAACTAAGAAGAGTTGAGAGAAGTGGTAATTCTTAAATACTACGGCAAATTCGGTCAAATTTGTGGGAAAAAAGTTTTGTGAAACTCTTATCTACTTTAAGATATTAGAGTGATTAGAAATGTTTGTTTCCAATAGTCCTGTGACCCCAAAGATTGATAGCAAAGGGAGGGGGGAAATTTGACTGTGAAGAGAACTTAGGGAAGTGTGAATGAGTTGCTATACGGTGTGTCAGGAGAATACAGGCTCAGGCATAACAGAAACTTTCAGCAAAGCACCACTTTATTACTTACACAGAACAAAGGGTTCAAAAAAACAGAAAGAAATCCCATCAAAAAAACAGGAAGAAATCCCATCATGGCCGGTCCCCTGGGGAGTCCTGCTGCTTGGGTTAGGGTTGGTGGATGGCAGCTGTGCTTGCCCCACTTCGAGTTGGAGAGGAGAGAAGCTTGCACTGCCTGAGAGTGGGTATTTTTCCCCAGGCAGAAGGGGCCCTGCCACTGAGCATGTATCAAGCAACCTTTGTGCAGAATTCCTGCCCTGCTAAGCAGCTGGGGCTATGTTTGTTCCCAGTTTGGGGGTTCAAGATACTGTCAGGGCCTTCCATTCCAGTCTCTCCCAGGATGCAAAATGGAAAAAAAAAACAACATATTGAAACATCTGCACACCAAGAAAAGGAGAGGGCTAGGCAAAGGCTGGGGGATGGTCGCTGAGTGTGTCTGTGACCTCCCTACCAGGAAGCTCCCAAGTCTGGCAATATGGTAGACTAGAAAACCAGAAAACCTCAGTACTACAAAGAACACCTAAAATATCTTTAAATGTGTGGATAACTCTAGAAAAAAATAAGGAAAATCCCCAGGGGCAGAAATGAAAAAGAAACAGAGGGGTAAAATGTAACAATGTTGAAACTGCCCCAGGATGTGGAATTACATCATGGTAAATAAGGGGCTTGATTTTAATAGCAACCACAGGAAAGGAGACTATACATAGGATTTGGAACTATAATCAATGTTTTCCACTGCTATGGGTTGGAAGAGATCTCTCCTGAGGTTTTGTAACAACAGATGTCCTCATAAATACTGGAATTCTAATTTACCCTACCTGCATGGTCCAGGAATCCTAAAATAAGATATTAACATAGAGATGGCTCTGGGTTAGAAAGACCTCTGGTGTCAACGTGCAGAATGAAAATCTTCTATCAACACAGGTCTCAAGGGCTCTCACAGATAATCCCCATGGAATATGAGCTCACAATCCCAAAGTACAAATCTATGATTAAAATCATTCCACTGTGAGCAAGAGTCCACAGAAAAAGAACCATACACTTTTCATAATTAATAAGCTGAGCCACTGAAGAGGGATCTTGTTTCAACAAGAACCAGGAGGCAATGCTCAGAAGAAATGTGCTTTAAATCAATAAGAAACACAGTGACACTCTTTCCTTTGTGAAAGGCAGACAGAAATAGGTACTGAAGGGGAAATACAGATCAAGCACCACTTGGTCAATGGAGAAAAACATGTTATGCATAAAATAATCTCTTTAGTTCTAGAAGTCAGATACAATTTGATGGAGAAAAAGTATAATTTAATAGTTGTTATTGAAATAGCTTCCTGACAATGTAGAACTAAATAGATTAAGTCCCAAACTCATAATACATATCAAGACACTTTCTAGTAAAAAATTAAATATTATTTAAACTGAAAGAAAGTACTTTTATACTATCTTGGAAGGAGAATAATCTTATAAGGCTAGAAAGGAAATAAATCTCAAAGATTTAAAAAAAGTCTTTTGATATGATTTCTTAAAAATATTTTTAACTACAAAAATTTTATAGTAAAAATGGAAGGTTAATAAGCTTGGAAAATATTTTCAGTAAATATGACAAAGGATTAATATATTAAATATTTATATAAAATAAGCAAAAGAAAAATTAAGATAAAAGCTTGAGAAATATGCTATTCAATGAAAGGGGAAATACAAACCATAAATGAAAATGTACAATCCCAGTAATATCAAAGAAATGTGGATGAAAATCAAGAAACTGTTTTTATGGCAATTCACTTTACAGCACACATTAGATAATACTCATTCTAATGAGATTGCTTATGTAAACTTTATAAATTGCTGATGTTTGTGTAATTTGACACAGCTTTTCTTTGGTGGGGGAGAAATTAATATTTTCAAGGAGAAGAACACATTTCATTCTGTTTATTTATTCTATTTCTGTTTTTTTCTACCTCTAGGGAACAAATCCAAAAGCTGAGAAATCTAGATATTAGGAGACACTTGATTCTGTTTTATGTATAAGAAAAATTTCAAGCCAATTTTTCTAACAATAGAGAAGTAATTAAATTATGCTATAACTACCTATTGTTGACTGTTGCAATATTGAAACTGTGAGACACTAAGTGGAAAACAATATAAATTTCTGTGTACACAATTTAAAACCTGGGAAATATATGGGACTAGACTAGAACACATAATGAAATAATAACTGTTGTGTTAGAGTGGTGGTATTGGGTATTACAATAATATTCTATTTTTTATACTATATTTCTTTTGTTAGATTTCAAAGAAAATGCAGGTGTCGTGAACAACTCATCTCCTACAAGTGCTCTGAGCCTCTTTTGGTCCTGGGGCAAAGGAGTGAGGGACCACAAAGAGCCTGGAGTGGTTAGCACGCATGTGCCCCGAGCCCTTGCCCGCACAGCCACCTGCCATCTTGCAACCCCTAAGCCCTTGATAAACCTGCTGTTCTATAGGAGGGCAGTGGATCCTCCTCCTTCTCCAATTCTCACTCTTCCTGAACCAGGGTGCCGTCTTCATCAGACTTACCGATTCTGAGCACTGGCTAAGGTTTGGCTGTTTGTGCCACTGAGAAAGAATAGTGTGGTTAAGTTTAATAGCTTTACAGAAGAAGAATTCAGAAATGAATGCTGACATGAATAATGCAATATGAATAATAGAACCCAAACATAATAAATATGTATTATTTTTTGGCACCAGATGATGCATCATTATTTAATAATGAGCTTTCAGTTTATAAAATAAATTTTCATTGTGATCTTATAGCTTTGAAAAATAGCTGAAAGGAAATTGCAGATCAATTGTAGTTGTAACAATACACATGCAATCAAATGATATGAAAATGCCAGAATTGTTTCTTACCCTATTCCTCGAACAAACATATCTTTAGCAAATATTCTTCATTTTTATCTCATCCTTTTTAGGTTCAATTTTTGTATATTTTATAATATGTATAATTATTTTATCCTATTATAAAAATATACATAATACATCTGAATTAAATGTACATGTATAATCCTGGGAAACCCCTCAGTCTTGGGCAAACCAGGATGGTTGGTCACTCTACAATATTTTTTACTGATAGGGATGCAGAATCAAAAACAATGGACTGCTGTTTATGCCATGTGGGATGTCCCTCACCAGAATCTGAACCATCCCTTTACCATCCTTCCAGAGGGATAAGGAGGAAGCTAACCTGGCCCAGCTAGGGCTGACAAGTCTGATCACTGCACCTCCAAGTGATTAAGCAATTTATGGGAACCTCAAACATACCCTAGTAGGACAAGAGAATCCCCAGAAAAATGCACTGACCCAAATCCTGAGTCAACCATCCTCTGTGTTTTGAAAAGGCGAAGTCCAGAGCCTTTTGTCTACCAGTTCCAAACTATTAAGAATAAGATCTGCTCAGTGGAAAAGAATCACAGGTGATGGCAGGCATCTCAAGAGATCCTGTTAAGATAACAAGGAATGAAAAAGACAACTCCTTGACCCAGAATTTTCACCTGGTGCTATAGAGGAATGCCTCCCCCCTGCCACACCTCCTCCAGGAAGGCAGAGACCCTCTGCCTTCCCAGTCTCTGCTCCACAGCTTCAGCATGGACAGAAAACCCTGCAAAACAACAACAACAACAAACCACATCCCATTCTTCTGAAAACTGCCACTTCTTCCAAGTTCCTTCAGCAGTGCCAATCTAATACTCTTACCAAATTTGTCTTTAAAATCAGGCAATATAGTTCTGTAAAAATTCATTTTATGTATATGAGCTATAGAATTTCAATTAATCTGGTTTAAGCAGACTTTTATTCTCATGAAAAAACAAGGAGTCTGGGGAAGTAAAGCAGTAATTACATATAAAAATCAGAGAATATTTTAATTATTAATGAACAACTTAAAACTTCTATGAGGATAACATAGCAATAAACAGCACAATAGGTAGAAAAGTACACTCTACATTCATGTCAATTTACCTTTAGTCTGTCTCAAACCACAAGTTAGAGAATTATTGGTTCCAACATCAAATTTTAACAAAGGAATAGTTTATGTAATTAAAAACATAAAAATAATAACATAAAAATAAAAATATTTTACATAAAAATTTTTGTGAAGTCAAAATAGTAGATTTGAAACATAAAATCTCTTGGCTGCTTCTTTTTAAAAATAACAATAACCCAGCTTCAGGGGAATTCCTAGATATTTGGCAATACATACAAAAAACTTTCAGTCATGTTAAAAACACATTAAAAATGAAATATATTTTAATATTTATATCTGAAGAAAGCTGGTGGCTCATTGCCTTAGTTGAGAAGACAAAGATAAGATAATATAGCCCACAGGAATCAACAGTTCAGCATAAATGGTTTTTAAAACTGAATTAATTGAATAATCTGGGTTTTTTTGGTCTTCAGACAGAAGAAATGCCATTTGGACAAATCCTTTGGTTTGTAGAAATGTATAACATTTCTGTAGATATAATCTACTACAGATAATTTTGTATATCTTTTTTAAAAATATACTATCTGCATCCTATAATTCTATACAGGGCACATTTAAAAATACAATCACCTAAGGGTGTAGATTTTAATTTTTAGACTGTACATTTACTTTTCAAAGGTTTAAAATTCTTTTGTATTAAAATGTCAGCTAAATGATTAAAGCTATAAAAAAGATTATCAGAAGAACAAGACCTAGGAAACATTGATTACATGCTATCCGTGGAGGTGTTTTCCCCTTTGGATTCCAATCTGGATATTCTGTCAATAAAACAGAACATTTAAGAAGTAAGTTTACTTTCAAAGGGACAAAATAATTGAAGCAATACTGAAATATTTTGGATACTTACTTTTGAGTGCGTCACGTTTTGGATTTCCTAAAAGAAAAAAAGTTAATATTATAAGATGGAAAGCATTCCCTGGCTTTTCTGGCTGTTTGAATAAGACAATCATGTTAGAAAAATTAGTTTGACTTTTTAACTTAAGAAAAGGAAAGTTTCTCTCCAAATCCCCTAGCACTTAAACATCTTTATGATGTGCCCTATTAACCAGGTCACATCAGCAAATATTTCCAAAATGCCTACAAAGAAATTGAGGTATTTTAAGAAGAGTGATTTGATCTGATTTTCTTTGTGTTAAATAATTTGGTGTGGGAGACTGCACTAGTTCAGGCAAGAGTTGACTTGAACACTAGGCAGGAAGGGGAAGTGAAAAGAATGCGTTGTTGATGTATTTATACCCCTGACTAGAAAAGATTAGTCTGCATATAGGAGGAACACAATAATTTTTTTAACTACCTTGAATGAAATCTGAAATCAAAGGTACCATACTTTTACTATACTCTTTAATTGAAGTATAACATACATATAGAAAAAATGTGTAAGTCATAAGTAGACATTTTGATGGATTATTACAAAGTGAACACACCTGTGTAACCACAGTGTAGGTTCAGAAAATCCTTTTGTGTGCCTCCTCCAATCACTAACTCCTCTTTCTTCTCCAAAGGTATCCATTATCCTTGTTACTTCAAAGCACACTTTACTTCTGCCTGAGTTTGAACTTTATATAAATAGATTCAATATGGTTGCTTTTGTGTGTTTTCTTCCTTGGCACCACATTTTTTACAATTTACAAATCATCTCCTCTCTCCACCCTTTTCACTTTGTCCTCAACTAATTTAGATTTTTTTTTTTTTTTTTTTTGGTAAAAAAAATATTTATTCCAAGAACCAAAAAGGTGATAATGGAATAGAAGTATGTTTGCTACAAATTACAATTACTTTGGACATTGATTAAAGTATTAATTCTGAGTGTGTCATCACTGTAAGAACCAATAAATGCAGGGGAATGGAAACAAATACAAATAGGAAACATTTCAACCAATAGTTATTTTGAGTGTAGCAGGAAACTGGATCACAGTTGTTACCTCACTCCTCTTTGTCCTTTAGTTTGAAAGAGTAAATGATAGTGAAGAAGGGAGGGATCATCTGAGTTTAAATATGATAATTTGTGAAAGACGATTTATATCACCATCTAGTAGCAACTGAATACTGTCCATAAATTCTCTATAAACTAAAAAAAACAAATTTTAAAATAAAATTAATTTACAGAAACTTGACTCTTCAAATGAAATAGTCTCATTTTTTTTTTTTTCTTTTTTTGCTTACTGCAGAGCTTCAGTGTGCAAGTTTCTCCTCCACACATGAAGCAGGATGCTCCACTTCTGTAGGGGAACACATTCCTATAATTTCCTCTGTAAAAAAGAAAAAGAGTAAATAGCCAACTGGCTGCACATTTCTGTCATTTTGTGCATACACGTATGTAAGTTGTTTTGGTCACTCACTAAGTCATGAATGTTGAAAAGAAAAACTAGTGACAACTTTTGTCCCAATTTTATACTCATTTCTTTCATAAAAAAGAACCATTAAAGTTGTTCTGTTTGGGATGTCCCTAAATGGTGTGACAGTTATATTCTTGAATATTCTAGAGAATACCAGAGAGATGTGAACCCAATGTAATCAGGCATGCGACAGCCACAAAGTGTTGGCCATAAACACTATGATTACTCCTTGATTTTATAAATGGAATAAAAAAATTTTAATTGAAAGTTGCAACATATGCTTTATTGTTTAATTAAAAAGTACAATATTTAATTCTTATCTAGTTCCAAAAAGATGTGGCAGCTATTATGCCTGTTTTTCAAAAATATCTGTGTTTTCAGAAAACTTACAAATGTTACTTATTTAGAGTACATAAAGAAAAACACGTTACATGACACTTTGTCAATAACAAAAATAATTCTATATGCTCAATTGACAATAAGCAGTTTGCAAAAACAATACAAACCAAAACACAAATGAAATACCAGAAGTATTTATTTGTAGATTACTCATGTTACTTGCCTACAGACAAGTATACTTATGCTGGATTTCCCTATTTCGATAGCTAAAACTAGTAATTTCACTATTTTCTATATTACTGAAAAAATAGACTATAAATATACAATTCTTCTACATAATGAAAATTAAGAGTGAGGCCCTTGGAAATGGCAAACCAGCTAAACTGATTCTCCCACTGATGATACTTAAAAATGATGAACAAAATATATTTTTAAAAAAGGCTTAAATGTATTGGTAAGAGAGTCAGGAATAAAACCTAAATGGAGGTGGTAATCCAGAGAAGAAATTAAAGGAAAATTGACTGTTTCAAACCTTGGTGCTTAGTGGAAAGAAACCTCCAGTGAAAATGTGTAATTACAAGGCAACTCTTACAGGAGTTTGCAGCCCAAATTCATACTATCTGACCTCAAACTCCATGCCCGGAATTTCATTTGAAGTCATTCCAGAGTAGTGGTGTCCAGTTGTCTGCCAGAAGCTATGGTAAATACTCTGGAAAAAAATTGTGTTTAATCTATAGACTGATTCAGCAAGAAATGACATTTTATCAGTATTGATTCTCCCAACACATGAACAATGTATATGTATCTGATTATTTCGTTGTTAATTTCTCCCATGAATATTATGTCATTTTCTGTACATAGGTATTTCACATCTTCTACTATATTTATCCTTAACTATTTTATATTTTTTGACACTGCTTTAAAGGGTATTGTTATTTTAATTCAATTTCTGATTTTTGTAAATAGTATATGGATTATTAATTTTTGTACATTGATCCTGTGTCTTGAAAAATTGCTAATCTTACTTATTAGTGCTAGAGGAATTTTGGTAGATTCCACTGGATTTTCTACATACACTGGCAGTAAGCAAAACATGGTCGAAGGCCAAATCTGGTCTGTGGTCTGTTTTGTGCAGTCTGCCAGGTAAGAATTTTTTTTTTTAATGTTTTAGAAAGATTATCATAAACAAAACAGGAATAAAGAATAATATGTGAGAGAGACTTGATGTAGCACACAAAACCTAAAATATTTACTGTCTGGCATGTTACAGAAAAAGTGTTTTACCTTTAGGTATAATGTTAAGCTAGGTTTTTCGTAGATGAACCTTCATCAGATTGAGACAGGTTCCATTCTATTCTTAGTCTGCTAAGAGCTTTTATTAGGAATGAATGCTTGATTTTTTCTGAGTCTATTGAGATGATCATATGTTCATTATTTTTAGGTTTGTTAAAATATCTTGGTTGATTTTTGTATGTTAAACCAGCCCTGCATTCTTGGAATAAACTCCACTTGGTTATGCTGTTTTATGCTTTTAATATATTGTTTGATTCAATTGCTAATTTTTGTTTAGAATTTTTTCACCTATGTTTTTCAAAAATATTGCTCTGTACTTTTCTATTCACCTTAACTATTTTCCCCTTGCAATTTGTGTCTTTTGAGAAATTTGTCCATTTCATCCAGGTTGTCAAATTTTTTTGCATAACCTGTTCATAACAATCCCATATTTTCCTTTTAATGGCTATAGAATCTGTAGTGCTGTCACCTCTCTAATTATGAGTATTGTTGATTTGTGTCTCTTTTTTTCCTAATGAGTATGGTTTGAGATTTTATTGATCAAACCATCAGTTTTCAGTTAGAGTCATTTTTTTTCTAGTTTTTAAGAGAAATCAATTTAATTGATTTCTGCTTTGATGTTTATTATTTTATTTAATCTGCTTTCTTTGGGTTTAATTTGCTCTTCTTTTTCTAGCTTATTAAGGTATAAGATGAGATCGTTTTGAGACCATTCTCCATTTCTAACTTGGGATTTAAGTGCTATAAAATTTCCCCCAAGTACTGCTTTAGACATATCCACACATTCTGGTAATTCTGATGTATTCTTTTTCTTTTTTCATTCAGATCCAAATGTTGGAGATTTTCCAACAGCTTTTCTGTTGTTGATTTCTAATTTATTTCAAATTAGGTTATAGAACACATTTTGCTTGATTTTAATCCTTTTAAATTGATTATGACTTGTTTAATGACCCAGAATATGGTCTATCTTTGTAAATATTCCATGTAGATTCAAAAAGAATGTATATTCAGCCATTGCTTGATGGTGTGTTCTACAAATGTCAGTCAGGTCGAAGTTTGTTGACAGTGTTGTTCAAGTTTTCTATGACCTTACTGATTTTCTGTCTATTTGTTATTTCTATTATTGAGATAAGGGCATTGAAATCTCTGACTATAATTGTGGATTTTTACTATTTCTCTTTGTAGTTCTATTGACCTTTGCTTTACATAATTTGAAGCTGTTATTAGCAACATAAACATTTAGGATACTTACATTTGTGGATTAATTGACTCAATTATTATTAAACGACCTTCTTTAGCTAATGTTCTTTGCACTGAAATACTTTGATATTAATATAGCCACTACTGTTTTCTTTGAACTAATGTCAGCATTACAAAACTTTTTACATTATTTTACTTTTAATCTATGTGTATCTTTGTATTTAAAGGGTGCTTCTTGTAGGAAATATACAGCCGAGTTTTCCTTATCTAATCTTACATCTTCTACCTCTTATTTGGGATGTTTATACCATTTACATTTGTTGTGATTATTGATACGGTTAGGTTTGAGAGTATCATTTTCTTAGCTATTCTATTTGCCCCCTCTAGTCCTTATTCCCCTTTGCTCTTTATCTGTCTTCCTTTGGATTAATTGGATATTTAAAAAAAAAATTGTCTCCTTTGTTGGCTTACTTGCTCTTACTCTTTGTTTTGTTATTTTAGTGGTCACTTTAGGTTTTATTTTATACATCTTTAACTTATCATAGTCAAGTAAAATTATTCCACTTCACAAAGAATATGAGAATTTCAAAGTGGTATATTTCAATTTTTCCCTCCAGCCTTTATGCTGTAGTTGTCATGGATTTTAATTTTACATGTGTTCTAAACCTCACAATGCACTGCTATTATTTTGTTTAAACAATTATCTTTGAAAGAGAATTAAATAAGAAAACACATCATATATTTACCCATATAGTTAAAATTTCTGGTCTGAAAACATCTTTCACCTTTATTATAAAATATATTTTCACTGGGTATAGAATTCTAGGTTGGCAGTTTTTTTCTTTCAGTAATTAAAGATGTTTCACTATTTTCTCTTACATTGTTTCCAATAAGAAATCTGCCACCATCCTTAAGTTTGTTCCTCTGTATGAAATGTCTTCGTTCTCTGATGGCTTTTAAGATTTGTTTTTCCCTCCTGTCACTGCTGCGATTTCTTTTGGTTATTGGTTTAGAAAATTTGATTATAAGATGCCTTGGTATACTTTTATCCATGTTTCTTTTGATTGAAGTTTGTTAAGATTCTTTGATCTGTAAAGTTATAATTTTCACTAAGTTTGGCTAGTTTAGGACAATATTTCTTCAAATAGCTTTTGCCTTCCTCCCCCTTTCAGGAAATCAGTTCCCACTTTAAGTTGTCTCACAGTTCACTGATGCTCTTTTTTTTTAAATTCATATTTATTGAGATATATTCGTATACAATGCAGTCATACAAAACAAAGCATACATTCAATTGTTTACCATACCATTATATAGCTATGCATTCATCACCAAAACTAATTTTTGACATTTTCATTACCACACACATAAAAATAATAAGAACAAAAATTAAAGTGAAAAAGAACAATTAAACTAAAAAAGAACACTGGGTGCCCTTTTTTTTTCTTCCCCCATTTTTCTACTCATCTGTCCATAAATGAGACAAAGGGGAGTGTGGTCCACATGGCTTTCCCAATCACATTGTCACCCCTCATAAACTACATTTTTATACAATTGTCTTCAAGATTCAAGGGTTCTGGGTTGTAGTTTGATAGTTTCAGGTATTTACTGCTGGCAATTCAAATTCATTAGAACCTAAAATGGGTTGTCTATATTGTGCATAAGAGTACCCACCAGAGTGACCTCTTGGCTCCTTTTGGAATCTCTCTGCCACTGAAGCTTATTTCATTTCCTTTCACATCCCGCTTTTGATCAAGAGGATGTTCTCCATCCCATGATGCCGGGTCTAGATTCCTCCCTGGGAGTCATATTCCATGTTGCCAGGGGATTCACTCCCCTGGGTGTCAGATCCCATGTAGCGGGGAGGGCAGTGATTTCACCTACCAAGTTGGCTTAGCTAGAGAGAGGGCCACATCTGAGCAACAAAGAAGTATTCGGGAGGAGGCTCTTAGGCACAATTATAGGGAGGCCTAGCCTCTCCTTTGCAGCAACAGTCTTCTCAAGGGCAAGTCCTGCAGTTGAGGGCTCAGCCCATCAAACCACCAGTCCCCTATGTCTGTGAGCACATCAGCAACCATCGAGGTGGGGAGGCCCAACACCCCTGCATTCTCCACCAGCTCCTCAAGGGGGCTCTGCATTTTTTTTTCATTTTTTTAATTAACGCATTTTTTTAAAAATCAACTATATCAAAAAAGAATTTAAAAAAATACAATTAAAAAAAACATTTCAAACAAACCATAACAAGGGAGTCCAACATATTCCTACTCTACACAAAGAAAATAACCTAATATAGCAACATTTCTGTGAACTTGTTCCTACCACACCCACAAGAAATTAACAAACCATAGTCATTCCTGGGCATTCACAGAATGCTAAATTTACCTATGATAGCTCATCTGTTCTTATTGGGTTATTGTTCCCCCTTCATTGATTGCTCTCTATCGCTAGTTGCCCTACATTCTACATTATAAATCATTTATTTTAGGAGTGTGTTGTTTAACCTCCAGGTGTTTGTGAATTTTCTAAGTCTCTGATGGTTATTGACTTCTAATTGTATTCCATCGTGGTCAGAGAATGTGCTTTGATTAATTTCAATTTTCTTAAATTTATTGAGGCTTGTTTTATGTCCCAGCATATGGTCTATTCTGGAGAAAGTTCTGTGATCACTAGAGAAGAATGCGTATCCTGGTGATATGGGATGTAATATTCTATACATGTCTGTTAAATCAAATTCATTTATCTAATTGTTTAGGTTTTCATTTTCCTTACTGGTCTTCTGTCTGGTTGATCTATCTATAGGGGAGAGTGATGTGTTGAAGACTCCCACATTATTGTGGAAACATCCATTGCTTCCTTTAGTTTTCCAGTGTTTGTCTCATGTATTTTGCGGCACCATGATTGGGTGCATAAACATTTACGATTGTTATTTCTTCTTGGTAAATTGCCCCTTTTATTAGTATGTAGTGCCCTTCTTTGTCTCTCATTACATCCTTGCATTTAAAGTCTATTTTATCTGAGATTAATATTGCTACTCTTGCTTTCTTTTGACTGTAACTTGCATGGAATATTTTTTTCCATCCTTTCACTTTCAATTTCTTTGTGTCCCTGTGTCTAAGATGAGTCTCTTTCATGCAACATATTGATGGTTCATATTTTTTGAACCATTCTGCAAGCTATATCTTTTAGTTGTGGAGTTTAATCCATTTACATTCAACGTTATTACTGTGAAAGCATTTCTTGAATCGGCCATCCTATCCTTTGGTTTATGTTTGTCAGATGTATTTTCCCCCTCTCTCTTATTGTCCTTTAACGAATGAATATTGAATCTCTTTAGTATGAATCTTTCTCCATCTCTCTCTCTCCTTTCTTTGTTTCTATGTCGGTAGGGCTCCCTTTAGTATCTGAAGTAGGGTAGGACTTCTATTAGCAAAATCTCTCAGCATTTGTTTGTCTGTGAAAAATTTAAGCTCTCCCTCAAATTTGAAGGAGAGCTTTGCTGGATAAAGTATTCTTGGTTGGAAATTTTTCTCTCTCAGAATTTTAAATATGTCATGCCACTGCCTTCTCGCCTCCATGGTAGCCACTGAGTAGTCACTACTTAGTCTTATGTTGTTTCCTTTGTATGTGGTGAATTGCTTTTCTCTTGCTGCTTTCATACTTGCTCTTTCTTTTCAGTATTTGACAGTCTGATCAGAATATGTCTTGGAGTGGGTTTATTTGGATTTATTCCATTTGGAGTTCGCTGGGCATTTATGCTTTGTGTATTTATATTGTGTAGAAGGTTTGGGAAGTTTTCCCCAACCATTTCTTTGAATACTCTTTCTAGACCTTTACCCTTCTCTTCCCCTTCTGGGACACCAATGAGTCTTAAATTTGGATGTTTTATTTTATCTATCGTATCCCTGAGATCCATTTCGATTTTTTCAATTTTTTTTCCCCATTCTTTCTTTTGTTCTTTCATTTTCCATTCTGTGGTCCTTGAGGATGCTGAGTCATTCAACTTCTTCTAATCTTGTATTATGAGTATCCAGAATCTTTTTATTTTGGCCAACAGTTTCTTTTATTTCCATAAGATCTTCTATTTTTTTATTTACTCTTGCAATTTCTTCTTTATGCTCTTCTAGGGTCTTCTTCATGTCCTTTTTATCCTGTGCCATGCTCTCATTGTTTGTCTTTAGTTCTTTGGTTAATTGCTCCAAGTACTGTGTCTCCTCTGATCTTTTGATTTGGGTGTTTGGGTTTGGCTTATCCACATCATCTGGTTTTCTCATATGCTTTAAAATTTTCCAATGTTTTTTGCCTCTTGGCATTTGCTTAACTTGATAGGGTTCTTTTAGGATATGTAGGATTATTCAAAGTCTAATCTCTAATTTGTCAGATCTACAGCTTGGTGCACACACTTTCTCTATATAACCAGCAGATGGTGTCTGCTCATCACCTATTCCCCTCAAGTCAGTTTTCCCCAACTTTGTCTTTGTGGTGTGTGGGGGTCTGATTCTTGTGGGGTCCAATTGGTGCACCAACTTTGGGTGTGTTTTTGGTGCTGTCCACCCTGAATGTGGGGTGTGTGTCTGAGTGATTAGGGAAGGAGGGCGGCTTTAATAATCAAACCTCCCAGGTGTTCCTGGAGATTTAAGGCAGTCACAAGAGTCTAAATCTTCATTTCAGTCTCACCACAGATTGTCTCTGCTGTTGACCCACAAATCCTTGGTATTGGCATATGGTCCCTGGGATTTCTGAGTGGGTCCCTCTTCCAAGCCATGCCCTTCTAGGGCCTCTGCTGAGGGAAGGTTGTGTGTCACAAGCACATGCCATCCCTCAAGGGAAGTTCTGGGCTGCTGGGCTGTGTACGGGCATTCCCAGCCTGCTGAAAGGATGGCTGTATGGGGTGTGTTAATTTCCCCCTTTTCACACAGCTCCATCTTCCCAGCTCCAGGACAATTAGCTGTGGGTGTGTGAAAGGATACTGTCCACGCCCAGTACTGTGGTGTGTGTGTGTGTGTGTGTGATGCTGGAAACACTTCCTGTCACAGTGGGTTTTTTTTTTTTTTTTGGCTCAGCTCTGGGCTGTGGTGCTGGCACCAGGCAGGACTGTTCCCAGCCTGCCGGGAAGATGGCTGCAAGGGGCATGGTTATTTTCCCCTTTTGGCTCACCTCTGCCTTCCTCACTCCAGGACAGTTAGCAGCGGGTGCACGAAAGGCTATCGTCCATGACAGATATTGAGGCATTCACAAAGCCTGTTCTTGCTGTGCTTTGCTGTGTGGTTCTCACTGCCATATCTGCAGCTGCTTTTAGGTTTTTTAAAAAAGAACTAGTCTGCTTCCAAACGCCAACTGATGGTTTCCCCACACCACAGCATGACTGCCAGATATTCAGCAGGCTTACTCCCTCATTTCAGAATGCAGACTCCCGGTTTCACGAAGTGCACGGTCCCTGTGGATTTAGCAGACCTTGTCTAGCTGGTGCGTTTCTGGAGCTGGTGATCTGGCTCAACTTCTGGCTTTTATCTGTATTTTTCACAGAAGTGTTTTTTTGCCCTGTCTCTCCTAGCCACCATCTTAGGTTCTCCCTCACTGATGCTCTTTTTATCTTTTTTTGTATTCTATTTCTGCGTGGTCCATTTTGGATAATTTCTATTTCCATGCCTTTGAATTCACTACTCTTTTTTGTGTGATGTTTAGTCTGCCATTAATCCTTCCAGTTTTCATCTGACATTGTAGTGTTGTGTTTCTTTAGTATATTCCATAACTCTATTTAACTTCTGAAAACATGGAATACAGTTATAATTACTATTTCAATGTTTTTCTCTGCTAATCCTAACGTCTATGTCAGTTTTGAGTGCTTGGTTATTCTTCTCATTACAGATTTATTTTCCTGCCTCTTTGTATGCATGATAATATTTGATTGGATGCCAGATATAGGAAATTTTAGGTGCTGGATATATTGTATTCCCATAAATCTTCTCGAGCTTTTTTTCTGGGATGCTGTTAAGTTACTTGGAAACATATTTATCCTTTTGGGTTTTACAGGTGGGTCTGGAAGAGCCTAGGGCTAATTATCTCCCATTGGCTGCTGGGACCAGGCATGATTCCTGGCCCCATGTGTGTCAGGCACAATTTCTTCTAACCTTTTTAGATGGGTCTTCTCCAGACCTCACGTAGTTTCCTTACATAGAGTCATTAATCAGTACTCTGCTGAGTATTTGAGTACAATCCTTTGCAGACTGCCAATTTCTGACTATGTGTAGTTTCCTTTTCTCTGGTACTCTGTTCCATAAACTTGAGCTGCACTGATCTCCCTGCATCTCAGGAACATGTCTTCAACCCAAGGAGTCTGCTAACTTCTACCTCAGTTCTCTCTCCCTTTGCTGTGACCTGAAAATTCTTTCATGATAGTAAGTATTGTAGATGTGAACTTCACTTATCAAAAAATATACTTGTTTCTTTAGCATAAAATACTCTTTTTGGGAAATAGTTAACTTTTAAATATTTAAAATTAAAAATATTTGTAATAATGTAACTTACGGTGGTGCATAGTTGCATGCAAAAAGTCCAGTATTTCTTCCCCCAAGGTTAGGACAAATTGTAATTGCACAACCAACTTTATATGAATTGGCCCAAACTACCTATAAGGAAAACGTTTTTTAAATAAAATATATAAAACAACTCTATGCAAACATACTATTATGGGAACAGGTATTATTTTTGTCATGCTAGCAAAAAAAGAATACACATAAATATTTGTCTGTATTGGCTTTTAAAATTTCTAATATTTTGCTTAAAACAATTATTTTGATAATGATGCTTTCATGAGGGTTACCTAATTAGTTTTCACTGGTAATAATTCTCTCATAAATCAAAAGAATTTTTAATGCTTGTTCTAGTTTGCTAATGCTGCCAGAATGCAAAACACAGAGAAGGATTGGCTTTTATAAAAGGGGGTTTATTTGGTTACACAGTTGCAGTCTTAAGGCCATAAAGTGTCCAAGGTAACACATCAGCAATCGGGTACCTTCACTGGAGGATGGCCAATGGTGTCTGGAAAACCTATTAGCTTGGAAGGCATGTGGCTGTTGTCTGCTCCAAAGTTCTGGTTTCAAAATGGCTTTCTCCCAGGACATTCCTCTCCAGGCTGCAGTTCCTCAAAAATGTCACTCTTAATTGCATTTGGGGTATTTGTCCTCTCTTAGCTTCTCCAGAGCAAGAATCTGCTTTCAACGGCCATCTTCAAACTGTCTCTCATCTGCGGCTCCTGTGCTTTCTTCAAAGTGTTCCTCTTCAATGCAGCTCCTCTTCAAAATGTCAGTCTCACCTGCACTGAGTTCCCTCTGTCCATCAGCTCATTTATATGGCTCCAGTGACTCAACTTAGACCCACCCTGAATGGGTGGAGCAACACCTCCATGGAAATTATCCAATCAGAGTCATCACTCACAGCTGGGTGGGGCACATCTCCAAAGAAACACTCAAAGAAATCTAATCAACACTGATAATGTCAGCCCACACAAGATTACATCAAAGATAATGGCGTTTAGGGGACACAATATATTCAAACTGGCACAATGCTCAAAGTCTGACTAGATTTTTGAAAAGATAGTACAAAGAACAGCTTTTGAGACTATTTCAATTAGTTTATTCTTGGTGCCTTGTAAGGAAGCCTGTATTGTTCTGAGGTCTAATTTCATGAGCTATAAACCTCTTTCTTATGTCTGGGTGCAACCTGGTCACCTGGAACATGGATATTTCCATAGTGAAGCAGTACAGGCAAAAAGAACTTTATTAGGTATTTTAAAAATTATTTCTGTTGGAAAGGATGAGAGATTGGGGAAGTTGTTGCTACATAAGCAGAGTTAGTATCTACATAAATCACCAACAATTAACTTATGACTGCTTGAAGTGAAAAACATAAGAGAATCTATAAACTATATTTTAAAATAGAGAGATGATATTCTGATAAATTAAGTTTAAGTATAAAGCCTAAGGATTTATCATCTAATCTCTAAAATCTAACAATTTCCATACACATATTACATATTTATCATGCTAAGAAAATATTTTGGGTATCAAATTTTACATATATCCATACCAAATGTACTTGTTGCAGATTGAATTTAAGAGTTTTTAGGCATGTAACATTTTATCTATCAGATACACTGAAGGTAAACATTTTAGAGATAGAAATAACCTAAGAAACTACATCTCCTTATTTTGAAATAAAATAAACAAAAACCAAAGATGTTAACTGATTCATTGCATAATTTTTAAATCGGTCTTAGAGCTATGTGCTGGTTTGAATCTGTTACGTACCCCATAAAAGACTATGTTCTTTAAATCCACTCTTGTGGGGGCAAACCTATTATGAGTGGGACCTTTTGATTAGATTGTTTTCATGGAGATGTGACCCTTCAAGGTGGGTCTTAATTAATATACTGGAGTCCTTAAGAGAGTTCAGGAAGAGAGAGAGAGCTCGGAGCCAACACAGACCAAGACACTTTGAGAGAAAAAGCCCAGAGACATTTTGGAGACTGCCACTGAAACCAGAACCAGGGAGAAGCTAAGAGATGAAATCCAGAGTTTTCCCTGGAGGAGCTAAGAGAGGACCTCCAGGCACTTAGAAACGCACTTGGAGAAATAAGCAAGTTTACACAAGAGTTGAAAGAGAGAAGCTAAGGCAGAAGCCCAGAGACATTTTGGAGAAAGCAATGGAAACCAAAAGCTAACCCTGGAAGAGGCCCAGAAGACTCCTGCCATGTGCCTTCCCATGTAACAGGAGAACCCCAGATGCCATCCGCCTTTCTTTAGAGAAGGTATCATCCCATTGATGCCTTAATTGGACATTTTCATGGCCTTAAAACTGTAAATTTGTGAACTAATAAACTCATTGTAAAAGCCAATCCATTTCTGGTATTTTGCATTCTGGCAGTTTTAGCAAACCAAACAAGCTATAAATCCATAGTTTTCTATTAGTTTAGGCTGACTGTCTATTACAGATAATGCTATAAAAGTTGTCTTGCAATTCAAATGAGCACAAATAAGAATTCATAAATAAAATGACAAATATTTACCTGTGTATAATGGCCACAAACTTTGGAACATGAATTATTTCTAAAAGTATAAAATTTAACTTCATTATACCAAGAAGTAATGGCATTTCTTGGATTAAATGTGCCTACTCCACCTAACCAGATATTTTCTCCAACAAATTGAAAGTCTGGATGGCAACCATTTTTTTTCGATAAACAGGTGTTATGTTTGAATACGCAGCCTCTTGTCCATGCTTTAGCAGTCTTTGCTAAACCTTCATCCCAAGTCTGAAACATAAAAATATTTTAAATTGAATTATATATATTTTAGTTTTAGATTAAAGTTATTTTAATGATTTTAATCTATTAAATTTGTTTTAAGCTTATTATTTTAATAACAAATAGCCTTTGTTTGGTGTTTATTGTGTTCATAGTAATTTCTTTTTAGTTCTGTTTTGGAAACACTTATTTAGTATCCCATCTACAGGAGTTCATCTTGTATTTCCATACCTAACAGATGGCCCCATCTTGTCTATTAGATGCACTCAAATATATTTGAATATGATTAAAATAAATTGGAGTTCAGAGACTAGTATTTCAGAAGGTCATGTAAATGTATCATAATTAAAAGAAAAATGTTCATTTATAATTAGAAAACAAAAATCTCAGCAAACTCATCATAGAGTGGAACTTCCCTCATTTGTTCAAGCATCTACAAAAGTAGCCTACAACAAGCATGAATATATAATGGTGAAATCCTAAAAGCTTTCCTCCTAGATTGGGAATGAAACAAGATGGCTGCCCTCATCATTTCTATTTATCATTGTGCTGGAGGTTTGACAGGATAACAAAGTATGTGAGATTTAAAAATAAGGCAAAAGGTATAAGATGTATAATATTGGAATCAACCACTATTCACAGATGACATGAGTGGACAGATAGAAAATCCAAATAAGTACACAAACAAAACTATAAGAAATAAAGGAATTTATCAAGGTTGCCAGATCCAAGGTCATTATACAAGAATCAATTGTATTTCCACATACGTTCTACAAACAAATATCAAATACCTATCAATACATCTAATAAATTATATCAAGATCTCAGAATGGAAAACTACAAAACAAAACTGAGAGAAATTTTAAAAGACAATTAAATGGATGGATTTAAAATATTCATGAACTGGAACATTCAGCATTGTGAAGGATACTTTAACATATTCAATCACATTTATAGTCAGTTGGCACTTAATCTTATTGCGGTTCCCTTGTAAGTGACAAATCAATTTTCTCTTGCTGCTTTCAGAATTCTCTCTTTATCTTTGGCAGTTGATATTCTGTTTAGTATATATGTCTTAAAGTGGGTCTGTTCCAGTTTGCTAATGCTGCTGGAATGCAAAATACCAGAAATGGACTGGCTTTTATAAAGGAAGTTTATTAAGTTACAAATTTACAGTTATACAGCCATAAAAGTGTCCAAGCTAAGGCATCAACAATAGGGTACCTTCACTGAAGGATGGCTGATGGCATCTGGAAAACCTCTGTTAGCTGGGAAGGCACATGGCTGGCATCTGCTGATTCTGGGTTGTGTTCCAGCTACTCTCTCAGCTCCCGTGCATTCTTGGTTCTTCCCAGGATGTTTCTTTCTAAGCACCTGGGGGTCCTGTCTCAGCATATCCTGGGGCAAACTCTGGGCTTCAACTCTTAGCTCTATGTCCTTCTGTCTGCAACTCCAAGTATGTCTAATCATCAGTGTCAGCAAGTGTCTGGGCCTGTGTGGCTTTTTAAAGTACTCCAATAAACTAATCAAGACCCATACTGAATGGATGGGGCCACACCTTCATGGAAATAATCTCATCAAAATTATCACCTACAGTTGGGTGAGTCACATCTCCATGGAAACAAACAAATCCAAATATCCCGCAAGTTTGAACTAAAACACGTCTTTGGAGGGACATAATATATCCTAACTGGCACAGGGTCTATTAGGGTTTGTTCTTTTTGGAGTATGTTGTGGGTCTTGGACTCATATTCTTATGTCTTTCATAACAGTTGGAAATTTTTCAGCCATTATCTCCTTGAATATTCTTTCTGCCCCTTTTTCCTTCTCTTCTTCTGGGATGCCCATGTCACATATGTTTGTGTATTTCATGTTGTCATTCAATTCTCTGTGACCCTGCTCAAATGTTTCCTTTCTTTTCTCTATGTGTTCTTTTGTTTATTCAATTTCAGATGTCCTGTCTTCTAGGTCACTGATCCTTTCTTCTGCCTGTTCAAGTCTGCTGTTGTGTGCTTCTAGCATATTTTTAATGTCATCTATTGTGCCTTTTATTCCCATAAGATATGTTATTTTTCTTTGCATGCTTTCATATTCTTCTTTATGATCACCCAATGTCTTCTTGATATCCTTTATCTCTTTCGCCATATTTTCCTTCATCTCCTTGAATTGGCTTAGGAGACTTGATGAACATCTTTGATTAGTTGCTCCAAATTCTATCTATATCTCCTCTGACTTTTTAATTTGTTCCTTTGGCTGGGCCATATCTTCTCGTCTTGTAAGTTAAATTTTGGGGCATCTGATTATGTTGATGAGATTATTCTGAAGGTTGGTTCCCTTCTCCTGTCTAAGAATTTGTTGTTGATTGGGTTAATGTTGAGGTTCTTCTTTGGCACTTGGTTCATCAGTATTTTCCAGCCAACACAGGGCCAGGGTATCATGCTAGGGGTGCAGATCAGTTCCAAAGGGCCCTACGGAGAGGGTCAGGAAATCAGATTCCCAATATTGCACTATCCCAGTCTATATAGCAGATTGCACACTTTCACATATTCCCCATGGCCCTACAAAGGCAGGTTGTTTTTAGCCCTCTGAACCCTCTGCTTCTAGGGCAGGTGGAAACAGTGGTGCCATGAGTGTCACAGGTGCCTGTCTGGAACAAGCCAAGGCTGTGGGACCCAGATGTCTGGTTTTGCTGGCAAACAGTTGGATCAGAACTGTGCTATTTCCCCTTCTGTTCCTGGGTGGGAGGGCTTCCCCAACTCTCCTGGTCTGCAACAGCCCACCTGGTAGGAACTGGGCCAACCAGAAGCTGCTGGCCACAAGTGTGGGGGAAGGGTGCTGAGAGTCATGACCAAGCATGTCATGCACAGCAATTTCTCAGTCAGTGAGAACGATAACCATGTGTTTTACGAGTGCCTGTCCAGAAAGGACCAAGAGGTCCTTTTGGACCAGACTGGACCAAAATCATCCAGAGGTCCAATTTTGCTGGCCTGCAGCTGGATAGAACTGTGCCGCATCCTCCTCTGTTCCTGGGAGGGGGGCTTCCCAGACTCTCCCAGTCCATGGCCTTACTGTTGATTTTTTAAAGTTCTTCATATGGTCTATTCAGGAGTTCTTTGTCAGATATGTGTTTTGCATATATTTTTTCCAGTCTTTACTTTGTCTTTTCATACTTTTAACAGAGTGTTTTGCAGAACAGAAGTTTTTTACTTTAATGAGGTCCAATTTATTGACTTTTTAGTTTTGTGGCTCATGCTTTTGGTGTCATGTCTAATCAAAGTCATCTACCATATTAGGATGCCTAGTCCTAGGTCACAAAGATTTTTCTCCTAAAAGTTTTATAGTTTTACATTTTGCACTAAATCTTTCATTCATTTTGTATTAATTTTCATATAGGGTGTAAGGTTTAGGGTGAAATTCATCTCTTTGCTTGTGGATGTTAAATTGCCACAGCATGATACTGTTCCTCCACTGAATTTATTTTGAAACTGCTTTAAAAATTATTTGAGTTTATCAGTGTGGGCCTAGTTTTTGATTCCCTTCTCTGTTTCACTGATCTATGTGCCTGTCCCTTTACCAATACCATATTGTCATTGTCTTGATTACTGTAACTATAAAATAAATCTTAAAATTGGATGGTGATTCCTCAAATTATATTCTTCTTTGCCAAAATTTTTTAGCTATTCTAGTTGCTTTGCACTTCCATACAATTTTAGAATAAATTTGTCTAAACTGCAAAAACCCTTGCTGAAATTTTGATAGTAATTACATTAAATCTATAGAAAATATTGAAGAGAATTGATATCTTTACTTTGTGTATTCTAATCCATGAATACAGCACATCTCTACATACTTTCATCAGCTTTTTATAGCTCTCAGCATAAAAGTATGTATTTTGTTAAATTTATATCTAAGTATTTCTTTTTTTAGTGATAGTAAATGATATGGTGTTTTTAATTTTAGTTTCCATATTTCATCACTAGTTTTTGCTTGTTGACCTTATATCTGTGAATTTACTGAAATCACTTATTAGTTCTATGAAGTTCTATGCAGATTCCTTGGGATTTTCTACATAGACTAGCATGTCATCTGCAATAGGGACAGTTTTACTTCTTCCTATGCAAGCTGAAGGCCTTTTATTTCCTTTTTTTTCTTTTGGCCTTATTGTGCTGGCTAACACTTCTACTACTATGTTGAATAAGAGTGGTGAGAGTGCATATCCTAGCATTCTTCCCGAATTTATAGGGAAAGGATTCAGTCATTCACCTTATCTATGATGTTACCTGTAGGTATTTTTACATGTTCTTTATCAAGTTGACAAATTTCCCTTCTCTGTTGAGAGTCTGTATCATGAATGGGTATTGACTTTTGTCATATGCCTTTTCTCCATCAATTGATACATGCAATTTTTCTTCTTTAACCTGCCAATACAAGGTTGATTCCATAGACTGAATTTTCTAATATTGTACCAGACTTGCATTCCTAAATCCCAATTGATTTTGGTGAATGATTCTTTTTATATGATTTTGATTTGTTAATATTTTGTTGATGATTTTTACATCTACATTAAGGAGAGATAATTGTTCAGTAGCTTTACTTTCTTACAATGTCTTTATTAGGTAGTATTAGCATAATACTGGCCTCATAAAATGTGTTGGGTAGTATTTCCTCCTGTTATGGATTGAATAATGTACCCCCCAAAAGACATGTTCAAGTCCTAGTCCTCGGTCCTAGGACCATGAACTCGTTTGTAAAGACGATCTTTGAACTTGTTATTAGGTAATATGAAGCCAAACTGAATTAGGGTGGGCTTTAATCCAATATGATTGGTGTCCTTATAAGCAAAGGAAATTTGGACACAGTCAGAAGACAGATGGGGAGAAAGATGGCCATGTGACGGAAGCAGAAATTGAGTTACGGATTGCTGGCAAGCCACCACCGCCAGAACAGCATGGTTTTCAAGAAAGCATGATCTTGCTGGTATCTTGCTATTGGACTTCTAGCCTCCAAAACTGTGAGACAATAAATTATTGCTATTTAACCCAACTAGTCTGTGGCACTTTGTTATAAGCAGCCCTGAAAATCTAAGACACCTCTCCTACTATTTTCTGTAAGAGATTGTATAGAATTGGTGCTAATTCTTACTTGTTTGCTAGAATTTTCCAGTGAATCCACCTGGTTCTAGAGATTTCTCTTTTGGCCATGAATTCAATTTCTTTAATAACTATAAGGCTATTGAAATTATGTATTTGTATTGATTGAGTTTTGATAGTTTGTGCTTTTTGAGGAATTGTCTCATTTCATATAACTTTTCCAATTTAGTTGTGTAGTTATTCGTAAGATTCCCTTATTAACCTTTTTTAAAAAAACATTAGAGCAGTTATAGTTTCACATAAAAATAATTCAGAAAGCACAGAGCTCCATATACCAAGCCCCCTCTCCCACCAGGCACACACTCTTATTAACCTTTTAATGTCTGCCTGGTCTGTGGTGATATTTCTTGCTTCATTCCTTATGTTGATAATACGTGCCTTCTCTCTCTTTTTTCTTTACTAGCTAGTTAAAGTTTATCTATTTTTAAAATATTTTTAAAGAATCAGCTTTTTGTTCCATTGATTTTTTTTCTCTATAATTTTTCTGTTTACAACTTCCTTGATTTCTCTTCTTATCTTCATTAATTTCTTCCTACTGCATGTTTTGGGTTTATTTATTCCTTTCTCTTCTAGTTTCTTGAGGTGGAATTTAGATTATTCATTTGAGAGCTTTCTTCTTCTGTAATGTAAGCATTTAGTGCTGTACATTTCCCCCTCAGCACTGCCTTAGTTTCAGCACACAGATTTTGATATGTTTTATATTTTCTTTTTTAATGTATTTAAAAAAAATTCCTAGGGACTTCATCTTTGACCCATTGGTTATTTAAAAGTGTGTTTAGTTTCCAAGTGTTTGGAGAGTTTCCCGCTATTCTGCTATGATATCCAGTTTGATTCCATTGTGGTCAGAGAATATACCCTCTATAATTTCAATTCTTTTAAATTTGTTGAACTTTCTTTCTTATATCCAGGATATGTGTAATCTTGGTAAGTGTTCCAAAGGTGCAGCTGTTGAGTGGAGTGTTCTATGAAATGCTACTTTGTCCTAGTTGGTTGATGGTATTATGTTCTATATTCTCACTGATTTTCTGTCTAGTAATTCTATTAATTGTTTGGAAAGGGTCTCCTGTAAGTATTTAGCAAAGTACTGATCAGCACATTCATGTGAGCAACCTACCTAAGGCAAGAGAATGAGTTATCAAAAAAGATGAAAGGTAATATACTAGTGCTCCCACAGTGCTGGGAAGAGTGCCTTTTCCCACCTGCCAGACTGAAGAGTCTCATAATTTTGGATATTAGGTAGAGTATTCAGAATAGTCTTTCTAGACTAAACATTGCTCATCCTGCCTAACAATCTTAAAAGCAAGACTCAAATGGATCAAATTTTCAAGTAACATAAATGCATGCCAGAATAAAAGAGAACTAGATTTATAGTAGTACAAAAATAACCAATACCCAAACAAGGTAAAATTCACAATATATGATGTCTAATAAAAAAATATCTGGCATGCAAGGCTGCAAGACAATAAAACCCAAATTGAGACAAATCAACACTGGTGTTAAAATTAGCAAACAAAGGAAAAGATATCAAAACAGTTATTAAAACTGTATTTCAAAGGTTCAACTAGTTAGTGACATGAAAGAGCTGAAAAAGACAGAACTGGAAATTATAAAGATTAAAAAATGGCAGAGTCTGAGATGAAACATACTCTGGATGGTATTATAAGCAAATTAAACAATGCAAAAGAAAATAGTAATAGAAACTTTCCAAAATGAAGCACTGTGAAAAAAAATAATAAAAGGCAAAAGATAAAGACAGAAAAGAACATCAGTGAGCCATGAAACAATTTCAAATGGTATAATACTCATGTAATTGGAGTTTCTTATGTTTTAATATACAATGGCAAAAATTTTTCTAAAGTTGATTAAAATGTAAAGATTGAAGAAACTCAATGAACCTCAAGATATATGAGCAATGCTACACCAAGCACAACATAATTAATTTCTCAAAACCTAAAATAGAAGTTCTTAAATGCATCCAGAGGAAAAAAGGCATATTATATACATGGGAATAAAGACAGGGATGATGGCAGATTTCTCATTAAGAACACATATGAGAAGATCATGGAGCAACACCTTCAAAGTGCTGAAAGAAAGAAGAATTCTAATTCTAAACTTAGTGATAATATCTATTGAAAGTGAAGGCAAAATGAAGACTTTTCCAGACATAAAAAGCAGATAGAATTCATCACCAACAGACCTGCACTGTAAAAAGATGTTATTAGAAGTCCTTCAGACAGAAGGAAAATGATACTAGGTAGAGATGTGGATCTGCAGAAGGAAATGAAGAACACCAGAAAATGTAACTCTGTGAGTAAATATAAAAGATAATTTTTTCTTATTTAAATCTATTTAAAAGATAATTTACTGCTTAAAATAATAATAGTGTTGCATTGGGTTTATAACATATGTAAAAGTAAAATGTATGACAATAATAGCACAAGGGCAGAGAAGGGAGAAATAGGATTGTGCTGTTGTAAGTTTCTTATTCTACATATGAACTAGGAATAGTACTTGAAGGTAAACTGACAAGTTAAAGATATAGACTATAAACTCAAACAATCAAAGAATTATTGCTAATAAGTCAAAAGAAAATCAATTGAGATCATAGAAAATACTGAATTAATCCAAAAGAAGCTGGAAGAGGTAAGAAAGTCTTCTTCTCTAGAGCCTTCTGAGGGATCATGACCCTGCTGACACTTTCAGCCTCTAGAACTGTGAGAAATTGAAATTCTGTTGTTTAAGGTCACCAAGTTTGTTATCATTTGTTATGGCACTCCTAGAAAACTAATGCAGATATAAAAGGCTTGAATGACTCTATCAACCAATTTGACGTACCTCACATTTGTTGAACATTCTACCTCAAAACAACAAAATACACACTTTTTTTCACATGCACATGAAACATTTATCAAGATGGCCCATATTCTAGGCCATAAAACAAGTCTCAGTGCATTTAAAATAGTTCAAGTCATACAAGGTATGCTCTCAGACAATCATGGAATTAAATTACAAAGAAAGATGTCAGGATAATTTCGAAATATGTAGAACCTAAATAACCCAGTGATAAGTCACATATGGGTCAAATAAGATAACAAAAGGGAAATTAGAAAGTTTGATCTGAATGAAAATGAAACACAACAGATCAAGATTGTGGTGTGTTGCTAAAAAAGTACTTAGAGAAAAATATATTGCATCAAATTCCTGTATTGGTAGAGAAGAAAGGTTTCAAATCAATAACTTTAGCTTCTGCCTTATGACCCAAGAAAAAAGAAGAGCAGTAACCTAAAGAAAACAGGAGAAAGGTAATAAAAAAATGTCCTAGAGCAGTAATCAATGAAATATTTTTTAAAAATAGAGAAAATCAATGGAACTGAAAGCTCAATCTTTGAAAAGGTTAATAAAATTGATAACCCATTCCCAGACTGATCAGAAAAGAAGAAAGAAGAAGAGAGAAGACACAAATTCCCAATATTAGAAATGAGAGAGGTGACATTCCATATTCCTAATTATATTGACCTGCTTGTTCTCTTATTGAGGTTAAAAGCTCTTAAGATTGCATTTCTTTCTTTACTTTTGCCAATTTTTGCATCAGAAAGTTTGTTTACATTTACATTAAGGATTTTTGTGTAAATTGGCCCTTTTATCATTCCTAAATGGCCCTCTTCATTTCTGATTATATACTTCATAAATTAAAATCAATTTTTTAAAATATTCTTACAGCCACACCACTGAAATATGTATAGAATTTGTACAACATATTTTACCATCCTTTTAGTTTGATCCTGTCTGTGACCTTATATTTGAAGTGATTCTCTTACAGAAAGCATTAATCCAATCTGGCAATCTCTGCTTTTAATTGGTAGGTATAGGCCATTTGCACTGAATATAACTGCTGATGTCATTAGATTTTAATCTACTATTTCGCTGTTTTTATTTATTCCTTTTCTTTGTTCTTTTGTTCTTCTTTCCTGCCTTTAAAAAATTAATCAAGTATTTTTTTCAGTATTCTATTGGATTTTTAGCTCTACCTTGTTGCAATATTTTAATGGTTTTGCTGTATATCATGCATTTTCAACTTCTCATGGTCTACCTGGAATTATTATAACTCAACAATGTAAGGAACGTACAACAAAACAATTCCATTTACCCCATCTCCACCTTTTTCTTTGAGCTTTGTTGTTGTGGATTTTACTTCCATGTTATGATAAACTCTTCAATGCCCTTATTACATTTGCTTTAAGCAGCCAATAATATAAAAGGAATATGAGGAATATCTATTATATTTACTCAAACACTCTTTCTGGCACTTTTCACTCCTTTTAGATCTCTGTTTCTACCTAGGATCTTTCTCGTTCAGGCTGAAAAACTTCCTTTGGTATTTCTGCTAGTGCAGTTCTTCTTGTTTTGCATATTCTTTGCTTTGAATATGTCTTTATTTAGCCTTTGTTTTCGAGGGCTGTTTTCACTGGGTATATAATCTAAGTTGACAGGGTTTTGTTTTTTTTGTTTTGTTTTCAGTTTTCAAAGGTTTTATTTCTGGATATACATGAGATTTTTTTTTTTTTTTTTTGAGAGGGAAATTATTTTTAGTCAGTAACATGATAGTTGATTTTTGTTTGTTTGTTGTAAACTTTCAGCTCTTTAAAGATTTCATTTCCATTGTCTTCTTGCTTCCATTTTGTTTGATAAGAATTCTGCATCATTCTTATTTATGTTTTACTCAATAAAATCTATCCTTTTGGCCCCCTTTGGTTGCTTTTAGGATTTTATCCCTGGATCTCCAGCAGTTTGACCCCTTGATGTGACAACTGTGGTCATCCACGTATTTATCCTGATTTAGTTTTTGATAAAATTATTGGACCTGTGACTTGATGTCTTTCATCAATTGTGGAAAAATTTTGCCCATTATTTCTTCAAATATTTCTTCTCCCCCATTCTTTCTATCCTTTCCTGTTTGGTCTGCATATGCATGTACATTAGACCACTTGGATTTGTCCCATAGGTTTTCTGGCAATCTATTCTGTTTTTGTTGTTGTTGATGATGATGATGTATTTTCTCTGTGATTCAGTTTGAATAATTTCTAATACTCTATATCTGAGTTCACCAATCATTTCTTCTGCTCCATCCAGTCTGCTTTTAAACCCATTCAAGGAATACTTCATTTCAGATATATATATATATATATATTTGGTTTTAGAATTCCATTTGGTTCTAAGTTTCAACTTCTTTGCTGAAATTTTTCATCTTTCCTCACATTTTATCTCTATTTTAGTCTTGTTTAACATATTTTAATTGTTACTTGAAATCTTTGTCTACTAATTCCAATTTTGGATCATTTGTGGTTCAACTTCTATTGACATTTGAATATAGGTCAATTTTTGTCTTCTTTTTGTCTTTTCTAAACTTTGATTATATGTCAGAAACTAAAATAGATATGTTCCCTCTTAAAAAGCTTGTCCTTTTATATGCTCTGAAGCTAGGGTTAGGAGCTGATGCCTTTGGTCTAATCAGTAATTGTCCTGAGTTGGAGCTGATCTCACTTTAGTTTTAGCATATATCTGATTTCAAATATTTTGAAGGTGGGATAAAACACCTCCCTCTTGGGATCTAAGTACCCTGAGACTTGGAGACTGTGAAATCACTCTCTGCTTTCCTAATCCCTGCTTCTTGACACTGACTTACTCAGCAAAATTTCCATCAAAGAAAAATGACAGGCCAGGAGGATTAGTCTGCTTTTGGGTTTCCTCCAGAATCCAATCTTCCATGCTAGCCACAAACAACCAATAGAAGGTTAGCTTGTTTTTCCTTAATTTCACAAAATTCCTTGGCCTATGGCAGGCTTAGCTTATCTACCTTCAAATGCTTCCAAGCTTCACAATTTCTCCCATTGATGGAAACAGTGCTAAGGTAGGAAGGGCTCACCACTCTCTGAAAAGCAGTTCATTTAGATTACTTTGCATCCACAGTTATTCAATGACTTTAATATATGATTTATTTATTTATTTTAGTTCCTACGGTGTTTTCTCATTGTTATCACAGGATGAATGGCATTTTGTGATTTCTACATCCTAATCAGAGTCCTCTTTGTGATTTAAGTCCATTGATCTTTAGGTTGTCCATTCTTTCTGGTACATCAATATTGTCCCAGATTCATCTTGTGGATTTCCTGTTCCAGATCTAGATTCAGTCATTTCTCCATAGAATCTGATTTCTTTTTGTGAAAAAAATATGGATGCTATTAATCATCATTGCTAATGGGTTATCATTGCTACTATGATATTCAAGGGAGTTAGGAAAATACTATTTAAGAAAAAAATATCAGTTTATACTAATTGTTTTAGTTTCCCAGTTGCTAAAATAAATATCATACAATGGGTTGGCTCGAAACAACAGGAGTTTATTGACTCACGGTTTTGAGGCTAGGAAAAGTCCAAAATTGAGGCATCAGCAAGATGATGCAATGCACATGGTGGCATCTCCTTTCTCTTCTGGGTTCCATTGACTTACAGCTTCTGACTGCTCCCTGTGGCTTCTATTTCTGTGTCCAATTTCCTTTGCTTTTAAGGACTTCAGCCATAATGGATTAAAGCCCATCCTCAGTCGGTTTGGGTACATCTTTACTAATAACATTGTGCTAGTTTGATGTATTATGTCCCCCAAAACACCATTATCTTTGATGTAATCTTGTGTGGGCAGATGTATCAGTGTTGATTAGATTGTAATTCTTTTGAGTGTTTCTGTGGAGATGCACCCCACCCAACTGTGGGTAATGACTCTGATTGGATAATTTCCATGGGTCTAAATTAACTCACTGGAGCCATATAAATGAGCTGACAAACAGGAACTCAGTGCAGCTGAGAGTGACATTTTGAAGAGGAGCTACAGCCAAGAGGGACACTTTGAAGAATGCACAGAAGCTGAGAGAGTAGCTGCAGACGAGAGACAGTTTGAAGATGGCTGTTGAAAGCGGACTCTTACTCCAGAGAAGCTAAGACAGGACAAATACCCAAAGTGCAACTAAGAGTGACATTTTTGAGGAACCACAGCCTAGAGAGGAACATCCTGGGAGAAAACTATTTTGAACCCAGAACTTTGGAGCAGATGCCAGCCACATGCCTTCCCAGCTAACAGAGGTTTTCTGGACGCCATCAGCCATCCTTCAGTGAAGGTACCCAATTGTTGATGCATTACCTTGGACAATTTGTGGCCTTGGGACTGTGACTGTGTAACCAAATAAACCCCCTTTTATAAAAGCCAATCCATCTCTGGTGTTTTGCAAAAAGGCAGCATTAGCAAACTAGAACAAACATCTTCAAAGTTTCTGTTTTCAAATGGGTTCACACCCAGAGGACCAGGGGTTGAGACTTGAGCATGCCTTTTATGGGGGATATGATTTAATCCCCAACACTAATGTTTCAACTCTAATTTCATATTGCAGAGTTTTAATTTCTTTGCCTGTCTTGTATCATTTTACTCTTATGCAGAAATTCTTGATTCCAAAATATTAGCATAATTTCCTTTTTTTGCTTCATCATACTATATAAAATAAAATTCTTTCAAAGGACATCACCAACATCACTATTAACATTAACATTTCTGAAATCAGTTTAAGATTTATTTTTAGTTAATTTTGGCCTCAGAGTATATTGCACTAAAAATGTACAGGTGAAATACTGCATTTCAAAGCCACTCACAGAGTTTTTAAGTGTGGCATGTCACTAACTTGATACATTATTAAGTTTATTTTTAAAAATTTGTTTTAAGGGATTTTTTTTTCCTTTTTGTTCAAACTTTTAAAATTATGTAAAACTTTTACATGTTTACAAAGTCACTGTTGAAAATTAAAGTACAAATAATAAATTAAAATATTTTTTAAATATTGCATTAATGACATCAGTTTATTTTGTTTAATTCAGTATTTCCCAAACATACTTGAAACCCTTTACCTCACAAAAAACCTTTGCTATACAGCAGAATAATGCCCTTTTGAACTTATGTTAGGACTTGAATTGTGATTTTTATAATTATTTCCATTTAATTTTCTGTTGGACAGAAAGGAAGAAAGCTGGAATAGATAGAAGAACTGCAATACTATACCTGCACAGTACTGAAGGAAGACTAATGCTATCAACACCTGTGTTTATAATGATATATTTGCATGCCAGAAAAAGTTATAATGTAAGGGAAATTTCCAGTAATACAATTTATAGTCAAGATTTTTTTAAAAAATTGTAAATCTACAGATTAGTTTAATAATTTAATACTCTATGCTAATTCTTCAACAGAGAACTCTCTTTTGCCTTTTGTCTATATAATGGAGGTCTACAAAAGGCATAAGACACAGTTCAATGCTTTTGGAATTAGATTAATGATTTTTCACAAAAATGATAATCTGATACTGTTTATATGCTATCGTTCACATCCTTGTAAAATTCTTAATACTGCATACATGTTGTTTCAACCATGGGTTAATGTCATGTAAAAATAAGTAGTAGAACATAGACTCCCCATGCCTGTACCATTTCTTTAATATACACACCTTGGTTGCATGGGATGTGGCATGTTAGCCAAGATATGGGGGGAAAATCTGTAAAAAGTAGATGTAAGTTTATTGATGAAGACCAAGCCAAACCCAAATACCATCCCCTATACAGCCCTCCCCATCAACGGAGCTAAGTCTAGGCAAGGAACAGCTTCAAGTTTTTTTTCTTTTCCTCATCCACTCCCACCATTTCCTTGAAAGAGACAGCCAGGGTATGATTTTTAAGCCGCATTCTTAAAACCAGACTAAATACATACAAATGAGTCCACTAAACTTATGGAACAGATACCTTAGGATGAACTAGAGAAATAAGATCCCAGTTTCAGTTTTTTTCTCACCATGTATTTCATGTCGGCAGCACTGGGCGAGACTTGGCCACGGAAATCATTGTGGGCCTTGACGCACTGGTCTATAAACCCCTGATCGGAGATGGATGGGACTTGGGGAGAGCATCTGCTGGTTACTAGACACAGACCTAAGATCCATAAGCAACCGAAATTCTTCCTGAGCGCCATGTTGGGAAGCCGAGCATGCCATGACTGTGCGGACCGGTAACGGCCCAGCCTCGCTTTTGGTCCCTGGGACCACGTTCTCCGCTGGCTCTGTCTTCCTGAATACAGGCTCAAGCCTGAGCCAGAGAGAGGGGATGCCAAACATTGCTGCATGCAGTGTCTGTCCCTGGGCGGGACACTCAGCAGGAATCGCCAGCCCCAAAGCCCTAGGGACAGCAGAAAACCTTGAATCGCCCTATGGTGGGGAGCTTTAGCTAATCTAAAGTGGTTTCAGTGGATCCAATCCACCTGGATTGTAATTCAGATCGCAATTTGCAGGCAGCACAATGTTATGTAAAGAACAAATTGGATGCTGGCAATGGGCCAGGTTTGTGTGAAGCACTATGTTAATCGCATTCAGCTTCCAGTCTGCTTTTTTATTGTTTTAAATAAACAACCCAGTATCACATGCCCTTTTCCTTAGAGGATGGGAATAGAGTAAGAATAGATAATTTGTATGCTCGGGGATATACTGTGAACCTAAATTATCATTTTGTCAAGCATTTAATAACAAGTTATTGGTTTCTGTTTTCTCATCTGAAGAGATTGCCTAGAAAAATAAAAATAGAGACATGCAAAGTGTAGGCAAGTAGCTCTTGACAAAATTCCCTTCTCTTCCTGGTACTTTGGAACAGATTTACCATTTGGTGACTAGTAGACGTTAGATCAACGACTACTTGAGTTGGTATGCTAAAGACTAGGACAGAGTATGCTTGCTTATAAATCATTCATATGGCTTAATATTTTAAATCCATTATATCAGCTATATTGCTATTCAATAAAAAAACAGCATTTTCCCCATGATATATTAAATGACATTTTTCAGACTTTCTAATTTTCAAATAAATATCTTCAGTTAATGATTTGCGGTTGACGACAATGTCATTTTAATTCAAATGAACACATATTTGCATCTACTGAATGTTCGGTCCTAGTCAGAGACCTTGCCACTAATAATTTTCTTTGGTCAAACTAAACAATTTTTTTCCCACAATAAGGTGAAAGTTTATTTTTCTCTCAAGAAACAGTCTAAAAGATGATGGACTGTTCAAAGCAAGTATGCGGCAGCTCTGTTCTACAAGATCCTCCAGAGACCAAGTGCCTTCTCAGTTGTTGCTCCATCATCCCCTAGGGTTATATTCTTATCTGCAGAATAAAAGCTAGGTTATTTTCATGCTCTCATTAGGTTATAAAATAGAGAAAATGGAAGCATCCTAATGGAAATTCTACTGGGTAATAGAGAAAATATTTCTAGTCTATTATCTGCTAATGGAAAATTGCTATATATGCTACTTTAGAATCACATGCATAGTCCAGAAGAAGTTTTTGATACTCCACAATCTTCCATATTTCAATTAATGGCTACTCCATCCTGCTAGTTGCTCAAGCCCCAGACTTGGGAGACATTTGGTCTCTTAGCAACTTTTGTTGGCTTTGCTTTTCATAATCAGAATTTGACCACTGCTCACTATTCCAACTGGCATTTCCTGGTACAGTTATTTCTTAAGTGGACTGTTGCAATAGCCTCCTTCCTGTCTTAGTTTCCCAGTTGTGATCGCATATACTATGAAATTGGCTTCAATAACAGGAATTTATTGGTTCACAGTTTTGAGGCTAGGAGAAGGCCAAAATCTAGGTATCAGCAAAGTGATGCTTTTCCCTCAGTATATTGTGGTGTCTGGGGTTGGCTGCCAGCATCCTTGGTCCTTGGCTTTTCTGCCACATGGCATTGCACATGGCAATGTCTTCTCCTTTCTCTTAAAGGTTCTGTTGACTTCCACCTTCTGCTCCTCCGCATGGCTTTAGCTTATAGTCTACAGTAATAGGCTTAAGACCTAACACCTCACTCAGTTGGGCCACACCTTAACTAAAATAATATCCTCAAAAGGTCCTATTACAATGTGTTCACACCCACAGGAATGGATTAAGATTAAGAACATGATTTTTTCTGGGGTTCATAATTCAAGTTACCATGCCTCCTAATTAATGCTCTTACTTCTGCCCTTATCCTCCTATAGTCTATTCTCAAAACAGCAGCCAGATTGTTGATATTAAATGTTAAATCATGTCAGTTCTCTGTTTAAAACTCTTCAATGGCTTCTAAATTCATTCATTCAACAAATATCAGACACTCTTCTTGGTGCTTGGGATTACAATTTGAAAAAACAAATAAACCCTGCATTTGTGGGATTTTATTGGAGGGAGACAGACAATAAAGGAGAAGCATAATGAATACATCCTTTCATATGATAACAGATGAAAAGATCTATGGGAAAAAATAAAGCAGGGTAAGGGGGTTTGGGAGTGGTGACGTGGGTGTAGAGGGGAGAAAGACAGGTTGCAATTTCAAACAGGGTATTTGGAGTGGGTACCTTTAGAAGGTAACTTTTGAGAAAGTACTTGAAAAGGATGAGGGAGTGAACCATGTGGATACTGGAAGAAGAATGTTCCAGGCAGAAGAAGTATACATACAAGGTGGAACTATTATAATACTAGACAAAAATAAGGTGGAAGATAGGAGAGCTTAATGATTATAGTTGAACAATTCTAAGATCCTTGTATTATGAGAGTAGAGATATTAAGTAACTTTTGACTTTCAGTGAAGTATGCATGCTAAAATCTTAAAGATAATTCACAAAAAAGAATACCAAACCAGTGGTATTAGAGGGAAAACAACAAATGAGGGATATTTTCATCACCCTAATAGAAATCAAGAAATAAGAATTTTTAATTTTTGGTTTCATGAAAAGTGTTTTTAAGGCTATTAATATTCCTTGAGTCATGACTCTAGCAGCAATGCACAAAGCTTGACAGTATAGTATTTTTATTGCTATTCAATTATAAATATTTGATAATTTCCATTATTACTTATTTTTGGACCTATTAATGGGCGTGTTGTTAAATTTTTACATGTGGAGAATTTTAGCCATCTTTTTTTGTTACTGTCTAAATGGTATTGCATCTGTGGTCAGAGAACATGAACTACATGATATAAAGCCTTTGGTATTAGAACCAAATTGGATGTTAAAATAGATAAACTGAAGAGAATAAAGAAGCATCCACACATATATCCCAGAACTGGTTTATGACAGAGGTGGTATTTCTGATGAGTTAGGCAAATTATAGACTCTTCAAAAAATATTGTCATACAACTATTTATCCCTATGGAAAAATTTAAAATTTAAATCCCTTTTCTTTATGCAAAAAATAAATTCCAAATTGATTAAGACATAAATGCGAAAAAAACTATAAAAAAAATAAGAGTATTTCTGAGTATTTCTAGGACCTCATACTGTTCCCCCTGTATAAAATATATTTATCCTCTTATTCAAATATCCAAATACTATTCTCAGTGCAGCACCCAGAGTGATCCTGTTAAATATAAATCAGATCACGTCTTTCCTCTGTGGAAAACCTACCAATCTATTTTGTCCCATTATACTCAGAGCAAAATCTAAAGTCTTTCCAAGGCCCTAAACTCTGTGGCCCTTCTCTGGTCTGATTTCTACTTCTCTCTCCTTCCTTTCTTCCCTTCCAGACACTCTGGCTCTCCTGCTGTTCTTTGAAAAAGTCAAGGTGCTCCTGCCTCAGGGCATTTGCTTTTGTTTTTTTCTGCTTGGAACCCTTCCCAAAGCAGATAGCTATATGGCTCATTGGTAACCTTCTTTGGTGTTGACCAAATTTCGTCTTTTCAAGGAGGCCTTCCCTGACTATGGTATTTTGTATTAAAACATCTTACACCCATCACTTCTTATTGGCCTTTTTGTCTGCTGTATATTTCAACTCTTACCACCACACTTTATGATGCAATTTGCTTGTATATGTTGTTACTGTCTCTTGCCTCATTAGACTGTAAACCCCATGAGGTAGAGATTTTTGTATGGTGCTCCTAGCAGTACTGTTCAATATTTGATGAACAAATTAATAAACAAATCCTTTAAGACTCTGATCAAATATTGCTTTCTCTTATGACCTTCTCCAATTAGGAGGAATCTTCTGTTGTTAAAACACTTCAGGTTCATTTATTATTATTTTATTCCTCTGTTTCTCTCTTATTCCCCCAAGTGCTTGTGCATAGCTTATTATGTTATTTTTCTGTTTGTTGCATACATTGAATGCAATCCATTTATAAACCCTGCTATCTGTACTTTGAAAATACGTCCTGAGTATAAATACTTTTTCCCGTTCTGTGACTAGCTAACACCCTAATAGCAGCTACCATCATCTCTTACTTTAATTAAGGACACATCTCTTACTTCTTTTCCCTGTAATCATTCTTACTTCTCTACAGTCTATTTTCCATAGAATGGTCAATTATTCCTTTAGAAACATAAGCTCCTCCTGTCCTCAAAACCCTCTAATGACTGTTCAGTGCACATAATATAAAATCTGAAGTCCTGGTTCCAGTCTGCAAGGCACTACATAATCTGACCAGTAGCTATCTCCTCGGCCCCTTTCCTGCTATTCTTCTCTACCTCACTCTGCTTCAGCCACATCCACCAGCCCGGCAAGGATGCCCTTTCCTCACGCCCTTTGTACTTGCTGTTCTTTTTGCCTGCAATGCTTTTCATCAGTTCCCCTCAGAGAAGCCTTCCCTGATAACTCTGCATGCACCCGCACCCCACCTATCAGTATCTATCCCTTTAACCTGCTATATTTTTCTTCATTGCATTTACCACTACCTGACTTTATATTATTTGTGTCTTGAATGGTACTCTACTACATTTTAACCTTCACCAAAACAGCAACCTTGTTTTATTCACTGTTATGTATTTAACTCCTAGAACAAGTACTGGACATGTAAGTCCCATGAGTGAATGGAGGAGTGAGCCCCTTTAACTTTATAATAATGTTGTAATTCTTGAGAGCAGAAACCATATCATGCACGCACACACACACACACACATACACTAGGGACTCAATAGTATTTTGACTCAATAATTTAAAAGGCAATACTGGGTAGACTTACATACTTTACTTTTCTAGCACTGGATATATTGGTGCATAGTGGGTGTTAAACGGAGGTTTGTTGAATACATGAATAACTGAATGAGCAAATAAAAATTTAAAGTAAGCTGAGCTTTAAATGCAAACTGTCTTGGATCTGAAAAATAATAGAGATAACTTAGAAACTTACAGCATATTAGGGTGGAATGGAACCTTAGAAATAACTCTAATCAGACTTTTCCTTTTATAGATGAGGTACAGACACCCAGAGATTCTGTATGCAGAACAAAGACACAAAATTGTGGCAAAGAATAAAATGGAAGTTTATTGATTTAGTGTTTTCTTTTGTGTATGTATGTATAATTTTTTATATGAAGTACTATATTGCAGTAGTCTTGTCTTTTTAAATAATTGCAAGAACCTTGACAGCAGATATTACAGTACATGCTTAATTGTTTTTTCCTTTTAAATACAAAGCACAGCTCTGGGCACGCAGTATATGCTCTATAAAGAGCGTTAAATAGAATTCAATTCAATGACAGAATTATACTACAAGAGCCATGATCCGGGTCGGATTTTGGCACTCTCCCTCTGTAGAAGCACCAGTGAATGAGTCCGCTCCATTTCCCCGCCGGGGTTTACAGGCGCCACGGAACTGGTCTCCTAAGAAGCTCTGGAGGTTGCTACAAGTAATATTTCATCACTTTCGGCTTTCGGGTGAGAACCTGTGCTGGGAAAGCGCCACCGGCGTCTCCTGTGAGCCTGGCGAGGCCGGGAGGAACAGATAGCTGCAGCTTCTCGGGGTGGAGGGTGGAAGGAGAGGGGGTTTTTCAACCAGGAACTTCTTTTGCCTGAATATGAGAGAGGGCAAAAGGAGGCCACAGTGTGGAGGTGTCTGTTGCTAGGCAACACACAGACGCCGTCATGGGGCCTGCGCCTTCTGCAGAAACTGTCCCTTCCAGCCCCAGAGCTAAATGCTCAAGCAATGATGAAGCAGGTTATCATTTCGGAGTTCCCGCCTGTCTGAAGATGGTTCACGGTGGAATCGCCCTAGTTAATACCTTTTCCAGTCCTTCGATTCTGGACCTGGCCTTTACCCAGCTTGTTGGGTCAAGTCAGGTTGGCTGCCCGTTATGTCCCTCTCCATCCATGAATTTCAGATAGGGAGGAGGGAAGGGACATTCAATCTGGTACATTGCAAGTGCCTTGAAATATCGTCTCAAGTCTTGGGAGATTGGTCTGGGAGCAAGGAAAGTTACTCTGCTTGGTTTGAAATTAGGAACGACCCACGGATCAATTCAGACACCTGGGTCTGTTATTGATTGGCTTCAAGATGGACTTGGTCCCTGCCCTCATGGAGTTTACATCCCAAGTTGTGTTTACAAATCTTTCTTCTCTGCTTGCTTATGGGTGGGATTTGATCCATTTGTGGTATCCTCCCCTTTCCATTATGTTCTGATTTAGCATAAGCAGAACATAATGCTTATTAACCACTTATATCACTAACCAAGAGAAGTGAGGATAATTGGAATTGGAAATAGTAATCCTTAAAAAATAAGGGCAGTGGAAGGTGAATTCAAAATTTTTGGGCAGTGCGAACAATAATATGTCGTTAATATTTATTACATGCTAACAGTAACATCTCATGACTTGTAGCAGTTTGGGTGGAGACTGATGCCATTCAGAATGTGCTGTTGGCTCCTCTGCCACCCCTCCTTTCCCCCAACACACCCTAAATCAATATTCAGTGCTTTAGGACAGGGACAACCCTTGGCATGCATGCCAGAGATTGGCACACAGGCCATCTGTTTGGAATGCCTTCTCTTGTGCCACAAAGTTTAGATTTCTGCTGTTCTTTAGTTCCTACAGCTAATTCCTCCTTTCCTTCTTTACCTGTATCAACAAGACTGTAGTCCTGGAAAGAGGTCTGTACCTGTATGTGAATTCAGGCACTACAATAACTGGTAAATAATGTGGCAAAGTAAAATTCACTTTTCTTGGTCTTGGTTTCCTCATTTTGAAAAGCAGAAAGTTGGGCTGTTTTATCTCTGAAGTCCTATCCAAATGTTAAGCTCCTCTGAGAAGTGTCACTAGCCTAACTGCTCTAGTTCCATAGATTCCATATATGGATTCCATATATGAGGTCATTGCTCTTTGAAGACTCCTGTTTTATCTGGAGTCTTCCAGAATGAATATGACATTGTTCCAAATGAACTCATCAGAGTTTACCAAATTCACTTGTTCAACAACTATTTATTATGCTCCTCCTATCTTCAAGGCTTTCTGCTGATCAAAAAAAAAAAAATCCAAAACAGCAGCAACTTTTTAACAACATGAAAATGAGGATCTCATAGCTTTATTGAGAGATTCATGAATTGGGCAGCATCCCATCCAGAAAATAGGGAGCTCCAAAGTGTCCAGTTGTGGAGAGGGCAGGGCTTATATAGACAGGCTTTGGCAACCAACAAGGAAGCTAGCGGTATAAATGACTCCATTGGCTTATCAAGATGTATCCTTATTTGACTAACACCAAGCCAGAGGGGCTGTGGTGCACAAGCTAAATTGGAGCTGGCAGACTATGATTGGTTGACCTTAGGTTTCGGGTTTTGGGAGAGCTGAGGGCCACAGGACGGTAACTAAGTTAAGTTTCGGTTTACAGGGCTTAGCATGGCAGCTCCATCTTGGGTCTGCGTGCATTATTTAACACTGCTAAGTGTTGAGATATAGTGTAAGCAAAACCAATGTGGTTGTTGCCCTCATGAGGCATGCAGTCTATTGGTGAGGAATAATAGCTCCATTCAGTGCCTTTTCTAACTATTCTAAGACAGAATTTGTGAATGAACATTGTGATTATGTCATAATTAGGTGGAGAGGAGTAAGACCAACCTAAGAATATGTTAAAAATGTGTACAGGAGTTTGATATTGATTATTGACTTAACAGATATTTATTGAGCATCTATACTGCATTGAATGCAGAAGATACCAACCTTTGTGGACAGTGAATTAGATGAAAAAGAGCTAATGAGAGTGAAGTGTTATGAATGCTATACCTGTGGAAGTACAGGGACTAGGAGGACTAGGACATTTGAGAGTTTAACTTTTGCTGTTTTTACTAATTACAAATGACATATAGTGATTTAAAGTGACACTGATTTGAATTACTAAGGTATAAATAATTGTGAGGTCAATGTGTGGAGAAAATCACTTAGGTGATTGCTCAGAATCAGTTGGTTTTGTTGGCAGATAATCATCATGGCAAATATAATAACTCTTGTGATAGGATTAAAAGCAAACAAACAATTGCTTCCCCAACCCAGCAACAACTTTAAAAAATCAACTTCTTTGTGAAAATAACTCTGAAAAGAAAACCATCTGTAAGTACTATAGGAATATTTTCAAATCAGTGATTTGTGATGCTTTCAGATTATGTCTCTTGTTGACTGGTAAGTCTTCCTGACTTTGTTCTTATAGGAGAATTCCCGGCTTAAGGCAAGCATTTTTTTAGGAGAAGAATTTATGGGATGGGGTGAAGGAACTATGTAGATAAGTTAGTAAGGAACTGGGACATCTTTCAGGTAAGAGGACGTATTTGCATGAGATAAAAGTACATTTTATAATAATAATAATGGTTACCATATATTGAATATTACCATGTTCCAGGTGATATAGTAGTATGAGAAAAGTACTAACATTAAATTTAGAAACCTTGACTCAGAGACATTAAGTTCTTACCCAAGCTCAAATTGTAGGAAAATGGCAAAAATCAGAATTTTAATGTGTCTATTTGACTTTGATCCTGCATCATGTTATGCTATCTTTCCTTTAGAAAACAAACAAAACCAATAAACTATTTTACTATTAAAATAATTCAAGTCTAATAATAGGAAAAAAGTACAAATAAATCTTTAGACAAATGTATTCTTGGTAATTTAAGGATGAAGTATACATTAAAATATGCAAAATTTTGATGGCAGAGGTATTCATTTGATTTTTGTTAAATACATATTTGCAAGTTGATTATTTTTAAAATTCTGTTATGTACATTTTTTTAAATTCAGTTTTACTGAGAAATATTCACATACCATGTAATCATCCATGGTGTACAATCAACAGTTCATACTACCATCTTATAGTTGTGCATTCATCACCCCAATCTATTTTTGAACATTTTCCTTACACCAGAAAGAATCAGAATCAGAATAAAAAATTAAAAAAATAAAAAAAACACACAGATCACCCTCCCCATCCCACCCTATTTTTCATTTAGGTTTTGTCCCCATTTTTCTATTCATCCATCTATACACTGGATAAAGGGAGTGCGATCCACAGGGTTTTCACAATCACACTGTCACCCATTGTAAGCTACATTGTTATACAATTGTCTTCAAGAATCAAGAATACTGGGTTGGAGTTTGGTAGTTTCAGGTATTTACTTCTAGCTATTCCAACACAGTAAAACCTAAAAAGTGTTATCTATATAGTGCGTAAGAATGTCTGTCAGAGTGACCTCTCAACTCCATTTGAAATCTCTCAGCCACTGAAGCTTTATTTTGTTTCCTTTAGCATCCCCCTTTTGGTCAAGAAGATGTTCTCAATCTCATGATGCCAGGCCCAGATTCATCCCTGGGAGTCATATCCTGCGTTGCCAGGGAGATTTACACCCCTGGGAGTCAGGTCCCATGTAGAGGGGAGGGCAGCGAGGTCACCCACCAAGGTGGCTTAGTTAGAGAGAGAGGGCCACAGCTGAGCAACAAAGAGTCACTCATGGGGAGACTCTTGGGCACAATTATAAGCAGGGCTAGCCTCTCCTTGCAGCAACAAGCTTCATAAGGGCCAGCCCCAAGACAGAGGGCTCAGCACATCAAGCCCTCAGTCCCCAATGTTTGTGAGGACATCAGCAACAATACAGGTGAGGAAGTCCAACATATTTGCATCCTCCCCCAGCTCTTCAGGGGGGCCCGAATATATATTTTTATTCTCCACCCAAATTATTTTAGGATGTGTTGCTATTTCATTCTAATCTATACAGACCTACCATAGTTCACTTCCTATTCAAAGTTCCAGATAATTGTAGTGTTTGAGCAAACAGGCTGTAGAAGTTATATTGTTTAGAAAATATAGATCCTACACCAAATACACATCTCTTCCCTTGGGCTCACGTGGAAGTTGAAGCTTGAACACAGTCAGTTTCAACCTTTACCCTTTGGCCCGATTTGCTCTAGTCTTAACCAGATCTGCTTTATTCATGTCTCTAATTGAAGTCTGGGATCTGTTTCAGCTTTTTTTTTTTTTTTTTTAACAGTTGCTGTATGTGTAAATACCAATATTCATATCTGCCAAGCTCTAGCTCTGAGTTTCAGGTGTAACACAGATATCCTATGTTCTAGAGACCAATCAGGTTATGCATTAAGGGATCAACATCTCAGAGTTTGGAGATAGCCATTACAATTCAGGAATAGATTTGACTGCTTAAGAGTTTATAATCTAGGGACCATTGCAATAATCATTTCCCTGTTAGGCTGTGCTCTAAGATTTAATTCTGAGTTTACACATTGTAGTTAGTCCATATTGGTGAGGCATTATACTGTTTGCCTTGGTTTCTGGCGTACTTCACTCAACATGCTGTCTATAGGATCCATTCACCTCGTTGCATGTCTCATAGCTTCACTCCTCGTAGTTGCTCAATATTCTGTTGTATGCACACACCGCAGTTCATCATTCTATTCCTCAATCAGTGTACCCTTAGGCCACCTCCACCCATTGCAAATCATGAACACTGCCTCCACAAACACCAGTGTGCAAATGTCCACCCATGTCTCCGCTCCTGGATCCTCCAAATACACACCCCACAATGAGGTCGCAGGACCCCATGGCCCCACTTACTCAGCTTTGTGTGGAGCCACCACAGTGACCTCCAGAAAGGCTACACCATTCTGCTTCCTCATCAGCAGTAAATGGATACATCCCTCTCTCCATGTTTTCTCCAGCCCTTTTACCTCTATTTATATTTTTCCTACACTCTTATAGAGATATATTCACACAACATACAACCATCTACAGTGTACAATCAGTTACATGGCATCATCACATAGTTGTGCATTTATTATCACAGTCAGCACTTGAACATATTGATTAATATGAAATTTTTTTTTTTGGTGAATAATAAAAAAGATAATAAAAAGAAAAATAAAAATGCCATACAATACAATATAATAGTAAGGACAAAAAATAACACCACTACCAAGAATCCCATATCCCTCCCTAATATCCCCCTCTCATACACATTTAACTTTGGTATATTGCCTTTGTTACAATTAATGGACGCATACTGGAATGTTACTGTTGACCATTGTTCTAGTTTGCTAATGCTGCTGGAATGCAAAACACCAGAGATGGATTGGCTTTTATAAAAGGGGTTTATTTGGTTACACAGTTATAGTCTTAAGGCCATAAAGTGTCTAAGATAACACATTAGCAATCAGGTACCTTCACTGGAAGATGGCCAATAGTGTCTGGAAAACCTCTGTTAGCTGGGAAGGCACGTGGCTGGCATCTGCTCCAAAGTTCTGGTTTCAAAATGGCTTTCTCCCAGGATGTTCCTCTCTAGGCTGCAGTTCCTCAAAAATGTCATTCTTAGTTGCACTTGGGTTATTTGTCCTCTCTTAGCTTCTCCGGAGCAAGAGTCTGCTTTTAATGGCCATCTTCAAAATGTCTCTCATCTGCAGCTCCTGTGCTCTCTTCAAAGTGTCCCTCTTGGCTGTATCAGCTGGCTCCTTCTGTCTGAGCTTATATAGTGCTCCAGTGAACTAATCAAGGCCCATGCTGAATGAGTGGGGCCATACCTCCATGGAAACTATCCAATCAGAGTTATCACCCACAGTTGGGTGGGGCACATCTCCATGGAAACACTCAAAGAATTACAATCTAATTAACACTGATAGGTCTGCTCCCACAAGATTACATCAAAGATAATGGCATTTGGGGGGACGTAATACATTCAAATGGGCAGAACCATAGACTCCAGTTTGCTTTGATTATGTTTTTTCCCAAATAACATCTTTTTTTAAACACTATGGATGGTTGACATTCATTTGTTCTCCCACATGTGAGAACATTTTTATATTTGTACATTTAGCAACAGTCATTGGCCACTCCAGTTTTTGCCAAGTTATACAGTCCCAGTCTTCATCATCTATCTTTACCTCTGGTGTCATACATTCCCCTTTCCCACCTCTTTCAGCTTTACTCACAGACATCTTTGTTCCATGTGTTTACAATATTGTGCTACCATCACACAGTATTATGCTATCCATTTCTGGATCTATACAATCATTCCTGCTGAACATTTCTGTAGTCCTTCAGCATCAAATGCCTGATCTCTACCCTCTTTCTATCTCCCAGTAGCCTGTGTTATCAGCTTTTAACTCTCAAAGTTTGCTTATTATTGTATTTCATATTGGTGAGACCATACAGTATTTGTCCTTTTGTTTCTGGCTAACTTCACTCAACATAATGTCCTCAGGGTTCATCCATGTTATTATATGTTCCATGTCTTTGTTCTGTCTTACAGCTGCATAATATTCCATCATGTGTCTATACCACAGTTTGTTTATCCACTCGTCCTTTGATGGACATTTGGGCTGCTTCCATCCCTTGGCAGTCGTGAATAATGCTGCAATAAACATCGGTTTACAAATGTCCATCTGTGTCTTAGCTTTCAGTTCCTTTGAGTATATACCTAGCAATGGAATAGCTGGGCAATATGGCAAATCTATACTTAGCTTCCTGAGGAACCTCCTTACTGTCTCCTAGAGTGGTTGCACCATTCTACATTCCCACCAGCAATGAATAAGTGTGCCTCTTTCTCCACATCCTCTCCAGCACTTGTAATTTTCTGTTTTTTGGATAATGGCTATTCTGGTAGGTATGAGATTGTATCTCATTGTGGTTTTTTGATTTGCATTTTCATAATAGTCAGTGGAGTTGAGCATTTTTTCATGTTTTTGAGCCATTTGTATTTCCTCTTCAGAAAAGTGTCTGTCCATGTCTTTTGCCCATTTTTTAATTGGGTTGTTTGTCTTTCTGTTGTTGAGTTGTAGAATTGCTTTATATATTCAGTATATTAAACCCTTATTTGATATGTGGTTTCCAAATATTGTCTCCCATTGTGTAGGCTGCCTTTTTACTTTTCTAACAAAGTCCTTTGATGTGCAAAAGTGTTTGATTTTGAGGAGATTCCATTAGTCTATTTGTTCTTTGGTTGCTTGCACTTTGGGTGTGAGGTCTAGGAAACCACCTCCTATGACAGGATCTTTAAGATAGTGCCCTACATTTTCTTCTAAGAGTCTTATGGTCTTGGCACCTATGTTTAGGTCTTTGACCCAATTTGAGTTAATTTTTGTATCGTGTGTGAGGTAGGAGTCCTCTTTCATTCTTTTGGAAATGGATATCCAGTTCTCCAATCACCATTTATTGAGGAGGCTGCTCTGTCCTAGTTGATTTGGCTTGACTGCCTTATCAAAGATCAATTGTCCATAGATGCGAGAGTCTATTTCTGAACACTCAATTCTATTCCATTCGTCAGTATCTCTGTCCTTATGCCAGTACCATGCTGTTTTGAGCACTGTAGCTTTGTAATATGCTTCAAAGTTAGGTAGTGTGAGACCTCCCACTTTGTTCCTCTTTCTCAAGATATTTTTGGCTATTCAGGGCACCTTGCCCTTCCAAATAAGTTTGGTTATTGGTTTTTCTATTTCTGCAAAGTAAGTTGTTGGGATTTTAATTGGTATTGCATTGAATCTATAAATCAGTTTAGGTAGAGTTGAGGTCTTAATTGTATTTCGTCTTCCAATCCACGAACATGGTATGTTCTTCCATTTTTTTACGTCCTGTCCAATTTCTTTTTGCTGTTTCTTGTAATTTTCTTTGTATAAGTCTTTTGTGGCCTTTGTTAAGTTTATTCCTAAATACTTGATTCTTTTGGTTGCTATTATAAATGGATTTTTTAAAAAATTTTCTTCTTGTTGCACATTACTTGTATATAAGAACACTACAGATTTTTGTGTGTTGATCTTGTAGCCTGCCACTTTGCTGTATTCACTGATTAGCTCTAATAGCTTTGCTGTAGATTTTTCTGGATTTTCTACATATAGAATCATGTCATCTGCAAAGGGTGAAAGTTTTACTTATTCCTCCCAATTTAGATGCCTTTTATTTCTTTCTCTTGCCTGATCACTCTAGCTAGAACTTCCATCACAATGTTGAATAACAATGGTGACAGTGGGCATCCCTGTCCTGTTCCAGATATTAGAGGGAAAGATTTCAGTCTCTCCCCATTGAGTACCATGTTAGCTGTGGTTTTTTCATATACTGCCTTTATCATATTGAGAAAATTCCCTTCCATTCCTATTCTTTGAAATGTTTCATCAAGAAAGGATGTTGAATTTTGTCAAATGCCTTTTCTGCATCGATTGAGATGATCATGTGGTTCTTTTGCTTTGATTTATTGATGTGGTGTATTACATTAATTGATTTTCTTATGTTGAACCAGCCTTGCATACCTGGAATAAACCCCACTTGGTCGTGGTGTATAATTCTTTAATGTGCTGCTGGATTCGATTTGCAAGTATTTTGTTGAGGATTTTTGCACCTATATTCATTAAAAAGATTGTTCTATAATTTTATTTTTTTGTAGTATCTTTGTCTGATTTTGGTATTAGGGTGATGTTGGCTTCATAGAATGAGGTGGGTAGCTTTCCCTCCTTTTCGAATTTTTTGGAGAGTTTGAGCAGGATTGGTATTAATTCTTTCTTGAATGCTTGGTAGAATTCACATGTGAAACCATCTGGTCCTGGGCTTTTCTTTTTTGGGGGCTTTTTGATGACTGACTCAATCTCTTTACTTGTGATTGGTTTGCTGAGGTCCTCTGTTTCTTCTCAGGTCAATGTTGGTTGTTTATGCTTTTCTAGGAAGTTGTCCATTTCATGTAAGTTGTCCAGTTTATTAGTGTATAGTTGCTCATAGTATCTTCTCATTATCTCCTTTATTTCTGCAGGGTCAGTAGTTACGATACCTTTCCTGTTTCTGATTGCACTTATTTACATCTGCTCCCTCTCTTTTTTTTTTTTTTTTGCTAGCCTAGCTAGGGGTCCCATCAGTTTTGTTGATTTTCTCAAAGAACGAACTTATGGTTTTGTTGATTCTCTCTATTGTTTTCCTGTTCTCAGTTTCATTTACTTCTGCTCTGATCTTTGCTATTTCTTTCCTTCTGTTTGCTTTGGGGTTTATTTGCTGTTCTTTCTCTAGTTCTTCCAGGTGGACAGTTAATTCCTCCATTTTTGCTTTCTCTTCTCTTTTAATATAGGCATTTCAGGCAATAATTTTCCCTCTCAGCATCACCTTTGCTGCATCCCATAAGTTTTGATATGTTGTGTTTTCATTGTCATTTGCCTCGAGGTATTTACTAATTTCTCTTGTAACTTCTTCCTTTACCCACTGGTTTTCTAAGAGTGTGTTGTTTAGTCTTCATATATTTATGAATTTTTCAATCTTCTGCCTGTTATTTATTTCCAACTTCATTCTGTTATGATCTGAGAGAGTGTTTTTTATAATATCAATATTTTTAAATTTGTTGAGGCTTGCTTTGTGACCCAGCATGTGGTCTATCCTAGAAAGTGTTCCATGAGCACTCGAGAAGAATGTGTATCCTGCTGTTGTGGGGTGTAGTGTTCTTTAAGTGTCTGTCAAGTCTAGTTCATTTATCATGTAATACAGCATCTCCATTTCTGTGTTGATGCTTTGTCTAGATGTTCTATCCATTGATGAGAGCGGTATATTGAAGTGTCCAACTATTATTGTGGAGTTATCTACTTCTCCTTTCAGTGTTCTCAGTGTCTCCCTCATGAATTTTGGGGCACTCTGGCTTGGTGCATAAATGTTTATGATTATTATGTTTTCTTGATGAACTGATCCTTTTGTTAATATATAGTGTCCTTCTTTGTCTCTTTTAATTGTTTTACTTTTGAAGTCTACTTTGGTATTAATATAGATACTCTCGCTTTTTTATGGTTGCTATTTGCATGAAATATCTTTTTCCAACCTTTCACTTTCAGCCTATTTTTGTCCTTGTGTCTAAGGTGAGTTTCTTGTAGACAGCATATAGATGGGTCCTCTTTTTTAATCCATTCTGCCAGTCTGTGTCTTTTTATTGGGGAGTTTAATCCATTAACATTTAGTGTTATTACTGTAAGGGCAGTACTTTCTTCTATCATTTTGTCTTTTGGATTTTATATGTCATGTCTTATTTTTTCCTCTCTCTTTTTACCCTTCCTGATAATCTTCATTTCTGCACTCTTCTCCAAACCTCTTTCTCCTGTCTTTTCCTATCAGCCTGTAGCACTCCCTTTAGTATTCCCTGTAGCGCTGGTCTCATATTCATGAACTCTCTCAGTGTCTGTTTGTCTGAAAATATTTTAATCTCTCACTCATTTTTGAAGGACAGTTTTGCTGGATTAAAGAATTCTTGGTTGGCTGTTCTTCTCTTTCAGTATGTTAAATATATCTTACCACTGTCTTCTTGCCTCCATGGTTCCTGTGGAGAAATCTGTCCATAGTCTTATTGAGCTTCCTTTGTATGTGATGGATTGCTTTTCTCATGCTGCTTTCAGAATTCTCTCTTTGTCTTTGACGTTGGACAATCTGATCAGTAAGTGTCTTGGAGTACGTCTATTGGGGTCTATTCTGTTTGGGGTATGCTGTACTTCTTGTATCTCTAATTTTCTGTCTTTCATAAGAGTTGGGAAATTTTCAGTGATTATTTCTTCTATTATTCTTTTTGCCCCTTTCCCCCTCTCTTCTCCCTCTGGGACACCTATAACACATATGTTTGTGTGTTTTGTGTTGTCATTCAGCTCCCTAAGACACTGCTCATATTTTTCCATTCTTTTCACCATGTGTTCTTTCATGTGTGTGAATTCAGATGTCTGATCTTCCAATTCACTGATCCTTTCTTCTGCCTGCTCAAATCTACTGTTGTATCCCTCCATTGTCTTTTTCATCTCCTCCATTATGCCCTTCATTCCCATAAGTTCTGTCATTTGTTTTTTCAAGTTTATGAATTCTTCCTTATGGTCATCCAGTGTCCTTATATCCTTCATTTCTTTTGCTATGTCTTCCCTCAGTTCATTGACTTGATTTTTGAATTGATTTAGAGTTGTTTGAACATATCCAATTAGTTCTTCCTTCAGCTCATTGAACTGATTTAGCAATATTTGCTTTAACTCCTGTATCTCAGTTTAACTATTAGTTTGTCCCTTTGGCTGATCCATATTTTTGTGTTTCCTAGTGTGGCTCTTTATCTTAAGCTGTCTAGGCATCTGACTTTCTTGATTAGTTTATTCTGGAGCTTGTTTTCACTCTTTTACCTAGGATTTTCTTGTTGGTTGGCTTTGCTCTCTAACCTTTGGTGTATAGTTCAGCTTATTCTAGACCTTTAATTTAGACTCTGATTGGTTGATCGGAGTTTTTCACCCCTTGTTTTTCTGTTTCTTACCCAGCCTTTCTGTGTGGTGATCTCCTCAGATATTGTCAGCCCCAGTCAGATTTTCCTAGTCCAGAGAGGCCCAGGTCTCGGGAGTTTCCTTGAAAATGAGACCCTCCTGTGAGGCCTTTAGACTCTGTGCTTCTCCTATCCTGTCCAGCAGGTGGTGCTTGCCAGCCTGCAGTTACCCCATCAATGTAAGGAGGTGTGGAGCCTTTAGTTCACCAGGTGACCCTAACCCAGTCCAGGACATGGCTGACTGAAGCTAGTTAATGAATTCCAAATCCTGAGGTCTGGGTTCCCAAAAGGGCTGGGAAGTTATGGTGTTTAGTGAATTTTCTCTGCATCTAGTCCTATTGCTTTGTCTCTCAGAGCTATCTTAGCTCTGCTCTTGCCTGGGCCCAAATTGCAAGTCTTTGAGACTTTCTGTAGTGGGCTTCTTAGAGTAATTGTTTTAGAAAAAGAGAAAAAAATTTAAAAAAAAAAAGAGAAAAGAAAAAAAAGGAAGGGCCCAGTATGGACTATTTACAGTCTTTGCAGATCTAATGGGCTATTGAAATGCTGGAAGACCAGGAGTTGAGGGTGATTAAGGAGCAATCAAGAAAGCAGAGAAGCTGGCTTTTCAGACAAATGCTCTCCCTCCCTGGATTTGCATATATGTCTGATTCTATCTGAGCCCTGACCTTCTCTGTATTATGTTCACCTGACTCCAAAAAGTCTCTGTTTTTATTTTGTTTTCTATTTTTTTTGCTGTTTTGCTGGCCCTGTCTCCTCTCTGCTGGGCTGACTGCTCCCGGATTTTCTGGTGTCTGCTCTCAGTTTGTCTATGATTGCAGCTTTCATTCTCCCTCATGGTTCCCAACATGGACGGCCCCTCCTCCCTTGGGACTGTGCCTGGCAGGGAGGGGCGCGGGCCCCCTGGCTGCTAGAATTTACAGATTTTGCTGATCTCAGCTGTTCCACAGGTTTGCGAGTGTTGTATGAAGTTTATCCAATCCCAAATCCTCTGCAATGTATGGTCCATGCAGTTCCTGGCTTTCTACCAACTGCCCCAGAAGAGTAACTACAACCTAGACCCTCTTATATACATTTTTAACTATAGCCACATAATTACCAACCAAACCTTTTATTCTATTTTATTCTTTGTATTAGATAAAGAATACTGTTTGCTAAAAAATTTCACCAGCCTGTTTGTCAAAATCAAAACTCATAAAGGTTTGGGAAAAGAGTAAAGAAAATAAATGTATATCTCATTGTAGTAGAGAAGAGGGACATGCATTTGTTTCATATTGCTGCTATAACAAATTACCATAAACTTAGTACTTAAAACAACATAAATTTATTCTTTTGCTATTTGGGATGTCAGTAGTCCAAAAGGAACCTGACAGGGCTAAAGCCAAGGTGTCAGAAAGAATGGTTCCTTCTGAAGGTTTCAGGGAGAATCTGTTCTTTACCTCTTCTAGCTTCTAAGGCTGCTCATAGCCTCCTCCTTCATCTTCAAAGCCAGCTGTGTAGCATATTCTCTCTTCTCTGACCTCTGCTTCTTCCTTACATCTTTCTCTCACTTGGATCCTCCCGCCACCCTCTTCTGTGGTCCCTGATGTTTACATTGGGCTCACTGGATAATCCAGGATAATCTCTGCATGTCAAGGTCTTTAGCTTGATCACATTTTGCAAACTTCTCTTTACCATGTCAGGTAACATACTCACAGGTGCTGAGGATTAGTCCATGGCCAACTTTGAGGGGCTATTATTTACCTAAACACAGGACATAATATAATTGCCCCACAGAAAAGTTGATTTTGGGGAAAGAAGAAAAAGCGATTGACCACTTAATTTCTTTCCATGTAAGAGTATTATATAATTTGTATGGCTTATTTAAGATTATCATAAGAATAATCATTTTATACTTACTTTTTTCAAAGTATACTGCATGATAAATACATGAACTTGAATGGATTTAGAAGTTAAAGGAGTTGCTGCATCTCCTAGGAGCCAAACTCAGTCATGCTCTGAAAGAAAGAAACCATTATACGTATGTATTGTACATAATTTTCCTCTTGTAGGATTACATTAATTAGTTTTCTGACTCCTTTTCTTATGTTTTTATGATTACCTGTACTCATAAATATTTAGGATCTATATTCTCTAGAAGAATTGAAGGTAATCATTACTTAAAATGTACAGGGTTCCTGTTTGGCATGGTAGAAATGTTTTGGTAATGGATGGTGGTGATGGTAGCACAACATTAGAAATGTAATTAACAGCACTGAAATATATATCTGAATGTGATTAAAAGGGGAAATGCTAGATTGTATATATGGTAATAGAATAAAAGTTTTTAAGAAACTGATCACTGGTAGAGTTGGGTCTATTTTTAAAATTAAGCTTATTTTTGTTATTGTTTTCCTCTTATTGTTTAAAAAATCATTTGTGTTTGACTGCAGAAAATATTTTAAAAAAGATTAGGATGAAAATATCAATATTTTCAATATTAGGATAGACATTATTAACATTTTGGTGAACATATATAGCTGGCACACCATTATAAGCTGCATATATAGAATCCTGTTTTTTATGCAATATACAACATAAGCATTTTCTATAGTATTAAAAACTCAAAAATAATTTTATGGTTATGTTATGTAATATATGATATAGTTTATATTCAGAGGAGTCTTGAAATACAAACAAAACTCACTTTAAAATGTACATTATGATTATTTAAAAATAGAATCTTAGGGACTGGATTCTTTTGGATTTATTTATTTGTACCTTTAATGCACTTAGGGCAATGATAGGTGTTAAGAATTCAACAATAAATGAGATGTCAGTTCTCCTCTCAGGGAACTTCTAGTCTTGTAGGTAAGATCTATGGTTTGAATAGTGTTGAAGTTCAACTATGTAACTATATACAAAATATGTATTATTATGTTAATGTATTTTAATAATAATAATATAGAGTATTATAGAGAATAACAATAGGATATATATTCTGGTAAACAGAGAAGTGTGGAGAAGACAGCAGGTTTTGTGTTTAAAAATATTGAATTATGAGACATAGCTAATCCAACTTTTAATTTTTATATTTAAACAAAAATATTTGGACAAACTAATACTATATTTTGGGTTAACTAGGATGGAAGAGAATCTGGGCTTCCATTATTAGGATCTTTATTAATCTTAACCTCCATGATTTACAGTTGTGTATTTCTTTGATTAATTAATTGCAACTTTTAAGCTGTTTTGTCTATGTACCCATGACAGAATTTGGTAAATATCAAGTTTAATTTAGAACTATAAAAAAGAGAGGTATAGCCTCTTATTCCTACTATTCCAAAAACCAATGCTTGTTGCTTATCAGGAACCGTGGTAAATGTTTTACTGACTTTATCAATTAATTCTTACAACAAACCTGAGCGGTAGATACTATCATCAGCCTGCTTTAGACATGCAGGAACTGAGGCTCCTAGAGATTAGGCAATTTGCCAAAGTCATGTACCTAAGTAGCAGAGCCAGGATTTTGAACTCCAGTTCTCGCTCTAAGGCCTGTGCTCTTTACCCTATTTTAAACCATCTCATTTATATGAATGAAATAATGCTTTTGGTTCTTAGGGTCCACATTATTATGGCAAATCTGAATTACTTTGATGATTGAATTAGAGGAGCCATTCTTGTTAGTCAAAATATCAAGTGTAGTTTTACAGTTTTTCCCACTGTTTGATTGGTAATAATATTATGAAGGATCCAAAATTTTTTTTTTTTTGGTTGATTGTTAGGGAAAGCTCAAAGTTTAAGTTCTTAAAAGAATGATTACTGTATTTACCATTTTCTGCCAAAATAATACCTTATCAGGTAGGTCCTCCTGGTGGTGGAATTTAGGGGATAGGCTTATGTGTATCTTAGAACTGCTGTTTCTTAAGGGGAAAAAAAAATCTCAAATGCCCAGATTATTGTCTTTTATAGTGTATGAGCAAAGTGTCAATATAGTGGTTATCAGCTATAATTTGTGGAACATTCCAAGAGAGAATTAAAAGTCAGAAATAATATGCTCCTTAAAAACATGGTACTTAAAACAACAAATGTCAGCATTATAAACATCAACAATTGATTAGATACATGTATGAGATAAGAGCACAAAATGCTGTTTGGCCCGAATGATAATCAAAGGAATGCATATTAAAATAATGATATGGCTTTATGCCTCTATTAAATTGGAAAAAAGTAGGTAATAGTAAGAGTACTCAGAACTAGAGATGGTGCATTGTAAATTGGTATATTGTTTTAAATGTGATTGGCAGTATGTATTGAGCTACAAAATTTTTCGAATTATTTGTTTTAAGTTATTCCCCATTCCTGACAATATGTTCCAAGAAAATAGTCCAAAATGTAGGGGAAAAAAACACATGATAAAGGTATTCTTTACTGTGCTTTTTTAATAGTGAAAAAAATATTGGAAAATATATAGCAGTTGAAGAATATAAGGTTAATTATGGCACTTCCTCAATATGCAACATGCATAAAATGATGATTTTAAGGAGTAATACAGAAATAGCTTATAATTAAACGGTGAAGAAGACATGAAGCAAAAATATCCAACTTTTTCTGTCAAGGGCCAGGTAGCAAATATTTTTGGCTTTGTGGGCCATGCAGTCTCTGTTGCAGCCACTCAACTCTGCTATTGTAGTGTGAACACAGTTTTAGACTATTCATAAACAAATTAGCATGGATGTGTACCAATAAAACTTCATTTGCAAAAGCAGGGCTTGGACCATATTTTGCTGATCTTCGACCCTAGGGACTTATAAACTATAACTTATCTTTCTTCTGGATTGACTAAGCATAATTTTGTTGGAACTAGACAAGGAAAGTAACCACCATTCTAAAAAAGTTATGCCTTTGAATTCTGAGGACTGTCTGTGTGCCTATTCAAACTCTTTCTGGGGCATCATGATGATGATGACTGTGATAACTAAGGCAATATTCTATTTAGGTTTTCTCCTAAAGTTAGATGATGACATGATGTTTCTCAAATACAATTAAGAAAACCTTTGGTATGTGATGAAAGTGTGCTGCTTTTTAAGTCTATGTTGAATATATATATTTCCATTTAAATGATCATTTTATGATTTTACCATTTCTATATCTTAACTATTTATTATATTATTTAAAACAATCTCATATTAAAGTTGATACTAAGCAGAATTTGTATTTCCTTACTTTTATGTTCAACTAGAGTGATGAAACTCAGTCTTGAATGTAATTTCTGTACTTGCTATCCATATCACAAAAAAAATGATGAAATAGGTAACATTTCAGATGTAAAGTATAAGTCCTGATGGGTGAATTATTTCCTGCTTCTACTAGCTTGCACTTTTCCTAAGATGTATACATATTTCTTAGTCCATGGTGGCTAAGTTCACTGTAATTTTTGTGTCTTTGCACAAATTTTTGGTAATAAGATTGACTATTTATAAACACATACGTGTGTGTGTCACTTTCTCGCTTAAAACACTGTAATGTTTTTCTGTCACCTTTAGGACAGATCTGTCCTCTAACTCTTCACACTCTGGATTTAACCCCTTTCAAAAGTGCTAATGTTTGCCTGTGGACCTGTGTAGGGCAAGTTGTTCCTCCTGCCTGAAAATTTTCTCTCTCCTTTCTTCATCTGGCTAACTCCAGCTTATCCTTCAGAGCTCAGTTTACAGGTTACTTCTTTTGAAAATGCTTCCTGAACTCCTAGACTAGGTTGAGCACACATGCTTTGAATAGTTGCCCTATCATAGCCCTTATTTTTCACATTGTTGTTTGAGTGAGTGTCTTCCCTAGAAGACAGAGTGTGATGAGGATAGGGATTATCTTGCTTTATCATTTCATCTCTGTATCTCATGCACAGTAGAGAGGAGGTTAATAAATATTTCTTATATGAAGTTTATTGAGAAAAACTGTAATTAGCTCTATTGTATGGACATATTGTTTATCTTTTAAAGTACCACCAAAGGGTAGATACATACCAGTTATCCTTTTTTTCTTTTCCGATTAAAGCAAGGAGTGTCTTCGGAATCATGGGCAACCCAGAATCCTTGCCCTCCTGTGTAAGTCACATTTCTGCACATTTGAACTGTTTAATAGTCAAATATTTTTGATATATTAACCAGTAAAAAAAAGAAAGCAAAACTGTATAGGTAGCTATGGTTGTGAACCACAGAAAAATTTATATGCATATGTAAATCCTGAAAAATCACTATGCCAAAATTATAATATAATTGTAATAGGTAGCAGGATTATGGGCAATACCTTTTTTTTCATTTTCTTTAATTTTATTCTTACATTTTACTGAAAAAGTTAAATATTGCTTTATTTGGAAAATTTAGCTAAATGAATTTATTAAGGAAATACCTAAATATTGCATTTTGTAATTGGGAGAGTTGAATGAATTCAATGGTAAATTTATATATGCTTTAATCTTATCTTGATGAATTTGACAATTTTATCAATCTTATTTAAAAGACTTTATTTTTGGATTACAATACATTAATTTATGTTTTATATTTTACCTTATTTTTGCCTTTTAAAATTTGGAATTATGATTTTTTTATATTCTTTTCAAGTGTTTTAGACTATCAGACTTCTAAGAAAATTGATATTAAAGTCTTAGTAATTTATTAGGCTATTAACTACATAAAACTCACATTTTTGTAGGTAAAAGAAGGAGCAAATATCAGCAATTTCATGGGGTTCTTATAATAGATATCTGTGTGCCCATCTAGATACAAAGAATAGAGCTAGGTACAAGTGTTAAATACAAGATACTGAGTACGTAACATTGGCTGCAGTCAATGATGTGCTGGTAAATGTTTAACAAGTAGTTTTCTGAAAGTTTATTATAATTTTTACTTATTTATTTATAAACTTAAATTTATAAGTTTATTATAAATATTGCTTATTTAAAAGATGTATAGCAATTTACAAATAGTAATAAAATATGTAAACTCTTTATTTCATGCTTTCTTTAATTTTTGCTGAGTTCTTTTATCTGTAGCCAAGCAATGGATGCATTTGATGAACCAATGTAGTTCCAACATGAATGTTCGTTGATATTTTCATTTACTTTAGAGTGACATGAGTGACTTCTTTGCTGAATTGAATAATAGTTTTGAGTGCCAGAACACTATTTCCTGTTTTTTGTACTCTTTGCAATGTGACAGCTGCAGACATGGCACATTTTAAAGTTTAATCTACATTATTAACATTTCTCTACCATTTTTTGAAGTCTTGGTGATCAACAAAATAATAAATCAAGTCCTGATTCATAGCATTTGTTAAGGAATCACCCATCCTGGCTGATTTCAAAATGCCTATGTGATATGACTGAACACAGAGTTAGGAGGAGAAGTGCATCATTATATTATTTTACAGATACCGTAGATGTAAAAATAACCTCTACAGCACAGATACTAGTAAAATACAGTAAAATCATTAGGTAGTGATGAGTTTTGAGCAGTTAGTACCTTTGTTTTAAATATAATTTAATTTTAAATTTATATAATTAAAAATAACTGTATTAAACAATCAGCTTGAAAAAGTACTGAGCATTTAATAAAAATCTCTCACAAGCCATTACGAGCAGGCTTCAGCACACCACTGGCTTCGGTGTACTTCTTTATATAAAATGTAGCATATATGATTTGTAATTTCAAAAGTCTTATTTTTAAAAGTTATGGGATGCATAGATTATTTCTTTCAGGGTTCCACGGCTTGATTTGGGAAGCCTTGTTGACTCTGATGATGAGGTAATTTTTACTTTATATGTAATATAATCTACATCTGAAAATAATATTATATAGAGAATATGATAAGTATCATTTAATTTTATTTTTAGGATGATTTTTCATATGTTCCACTTAATGCAGCGAATATTCATTTTAACCCACCAAATTCATCTTCTTCTGTTGGTTGGGTTACACCATTTCAAATACCATATACTCAGAATTCTCTAAAGGAACTAGTTAGTATTTATTTTTTTATCAACTTTCAGAATTATAGTATGCATTATTAGAAATAATTATTAGAAAATGATTACTAGTATTTAATCCAGAAATGTTGTTATATTCAGTCTATGTTTTGTCCAGTTTAAATATTTTATACCTTAAAATCAGAAACTATAATATTGGTGAAATAATTTTACTTTGTATTGCATTTTTTTTCTCACAGTCAGTAAACTCAATAGCAATGGCATTTAAAATTTTCTTATAAATTTGTTAAAATATAAGCATATAGTAATATGGAATCCAGGAATTTTGTAAATATGGCAAAATATGAGATCAGATTTTGCTTGTTTAACAATGTAACATTTTTCTCTCAGAAATTGCTTCATACCTTAGACTACTAGAATACTGTGGAGTTAGTAAGTAAATGTACTTATTCCAAGGTATCTCTTTGGGACATGTTCATACTTGAAAGAATATCTAGTGTTTTATTTCACATTTTTAATTTCAGTCCTTGCTCTGTATTCCACCAGAATACAAATTCCAATCTGTTTTCCAGCTGAAAGCTTTGGTTTCTGTTTGTCTTAGTCTTTTTTCAAGAGCTAGCTCTATTCATGCTATTCTCAGTCTTATTTTGGATAAATTTGCATGAATAGTATCCCGGTCTGTATCTTGCTGCAGATTTCATCATGAAGCTTTGCCTCATCCTTCTCTGGATTAGATTTATCAGATGTTCTCAACACTTTTCTAGCATTGGACTGGCTTTTGTATGCTACTTTTAGTGTCTCTCCTTCTCTGGTCCAATATGAATCCCTTGTGTTGCTTAGTACTCCATTTAGGTTTCTTATTCTCTGGTCTCTTCTCTCACTCCCATGGAAATGTGTCAGGAAACCAAATAATATCAGAAGGTGGCATATCTCAGTTGTCTAGAAATGGCAACCAGTGCTTCATCTCAGTATTAATGATCTCCCTAGTTCCTCAGTACTAGTGATTTCCAATTCTTATGACTATTCCAGAAGAAAGTCTTGACAATGGAGTTCTACTTAGGAAAAAAAAAAAAAGTCTATCTAAAACCCTTGTAAGGAAATAAAGTTGTTTTTCTTCTCTCAAATTATTTTAGAACCAGTACTGATCTTCAGCTTAGAAACAAGGTGCCGTCTTACTGTGTATTTAAGACCAGTGTCCATTCTGTGCAGTTCCATCTGCTCTGATTGGTTAATAGTGATGTACCAGATAAATGTTTTAAACCTCACCTTTGCTTAGAGCATAGGTTATAATGGTCTTTTTCTTAGGCTTAAATGCTGAGGGGAAAAAAATAAACCTGTCAATATTAATAAGGAACATTACAGTTTTGATTTTTTTTTCTGGTGCATAGAATAATTTTTCTTTTTACCTCTAGGAGCAAAACGTAATACCTGAAAATTTACCAGCACCAACAGGCAAATATAAACTAAAATACCAGCAATATAAGACCGAAATGAAAGAGGGGTTTAAACAGCATAGTCAAATAAATGCACAGAAGAAAAATTCAATTGTCACATGTCCACAATCTCCTAGAAACAATATGGATGGAAAGGTAATGTATGAGACACTTAAAAATTCTGATGGAATTTAAAGAGAACAGTGCACAGATTATAGACACAATTTTCTTTTTGCTTCATATGTTTGGCTATTAGCTATAATAATTATAAATTTTAATTTTATAATTTAAGTGTAGACATGCCCAGGCTTATTAATTTTACAAAGACTCAACATGGACAATAATAGTTATAATAGTTGCTAACCTTTATTGAATGCTTGCTGTGTGTCAGATACTTTCAAAAGTAATACATGTAAAATGTATTATCTCATTAATCCCTTTTAGTGAAGTAGGCACTATTGTTAATCCTCATTTTATCTATGAGTAAACCGAGGTGCAGTGGTTATTTAATGCCTTATTTTGTTAAAAAATAGTTATTCTAAATATGTATACTAAGGTTCGTTTGTTGTCTTTATGAATAGTGTGTACAAGGCGAAGAAACCTTCATGGACGATCTTACAACTTTGGATAGGAAAGCCCTCTTACAGCAAGGTTATGCAGACAACCCTTACAATTCACAACAAAGTGCAAGAAAATTTGAGGCGGTACTTTATTAGCATTTTTACTTAATTATTTCATAAGCCATTAGGAAAATTTGATTTTTGATATTTTATAGACTTACAATTGAATAAATGATCTCAACAGTTGAACTTGGATAGAGGTGAATATTCATTAATGTGCAACTTGAGCTCTGTTTTGATAAATTATTGACTTGTTTCTGTAGAAATATTGTCTTGAAACTTTAGGAGTTTTGCAAAAATTTTGTTTATACTGTTCAAAATGTGGATTGGCTGCTATTCATATTAGAGGATTTGTTTGGTATCTTCCTCCAAAAAGGGGATCTGGTTATTTTTTGAAATAAGCTAGTATAACTAGAGAAATTCAAGTAGTTATGGAAAAGGCCAGAAATAAAGTAATTTTTCTTTGGGAAAAGAGAAGCAAATCCCATACTCTCGATATTGACTTTACATTTTAAAAAATCTTTTGTACTTAGATTAAGTTTGATGAGCATTGTTTAAACTGGTTCTGGTATAAAGAGGTAATTATAACATTTGTATAGTGTCCTGGGGTAAGAGGACCAAGCTGCTTAAAGTTGGAGTCCAGTGGCTACCCCAGGAACCCCTGGGTGATTCATATCACAGGCATACCTGTCACTGATTGATGTACCTGTATATGGTGATGCACAAATTGGGAAAACTCTGGTTTGATAACCTAAATAATAATAAAATGACATGGTTTTTGCTAGTTACAGTATCATTATAATTGAGGGGAAATGCAATATATATATATTTTTGGGTTATAAGCATCCAGAATCAGTATCTTCTGAAATGAAAGCAATAGGTAATCAATCTCTGGATAAGGTAGACTGATTTTCTATGAGTCTCCCCAGTTGCTTCATTTGTTATAGTTCTTTCTCTAAAACTAGCCACAGGTTATTTTCTATGCCCATTATCTGTAGATGTTTATGCTAAATAGATTAAGGATTATTACCAGATTGTCCTAAAATTAAAGGAACGATTTTATAGGTGAAGTAGTATCCCAAGTAAGCCTTATTTTGATATATTCCTGCAGTTATACTTAAATGGATGTTACCAATACTTAAGGCCCATTAGATTTTGTTATTAGTATAATCTAGAGTCATCTGCAGGGGTGGACTTCTTTTCCTTACAATATGCCTAATTTTACCATCAAGTAAGTTTTACTTTTTTATAGGTAGCACCTGTTTATCTGGCTTTTCCAAAGAAATGTTTACATGCATAAACTTTCAAGGTGTCTGAAATCACTATCAATCTTTTTACAAAATTTAGGTGGAAACTTCATTATTTAATTTTTAACTACCTAAAAGGATGACAGAAGCAGTGAATCTGTGGTTTTTGTGTCTGTCTGTTCTAGTTCATTTGTCATTTTTCATTGTTATCAGACCTTTTCCATCAATGTGACTTCTACTTCTAACCAGCTCTGTGTTTACTCAGACTCTACACCAGTGTGCCTGCAGGTGCTTCTAGCCTTTCCTACAAAGTATAAGCCACCATGATCTCCAGCACTCAGGGTGGGCTTTCTGCGTGGGCCCTATGATAATCATCTTCACTTCCTTTGCTTACTACTGGGTTTTACATATATGTTCTGGCTGTAGCTGATCTGAAGTCTGGCCTTTGGATAAGTGATCCTTTGGGTATATAATTTCAACATGTTTTAGCCACTATCCACTTTCTAAATCACCCTTAGATATTTATAAAATATACTTGCTTTACCTGTAAGTTATATAACTTTTCTAACTTTTTAATTGCTATTTAAAATTTATTACTAAACAAAAAGCATTAAAAAGTGTCTTGAACTTAGAGAACAGCATAAGATGAAGTTATATACTAAATATAATTTTTGTATATGGAACATATTTGGATGTTTAAATTATACATTTGTTCCTTCCAAACAAAAAACTAAATTTGATTATAGGCAAACATCAAATAATTGTTCCAATATTTTCAGGATTCTTAGCAGATTTACTTTTAGTTTTTGCGAAAGGCCTCAGACATTCTTATTTGATATTTTGTGACAGTTTTAAATAAAGCACGTTCACACAGCCTCTATCTTAAACGACATTATTCTTCTTGATTTTGTTCATCAATAAGGATGACAATAATACACATTCTAATAATAGAAAAAGCTCTATTTTGACTTCTTAATTTTTTAAACTTTTTCGCTTGCCTTTCAAAAAAACATTTTAGTGTTTATAGTTACACAGTAATCAGATTGAAATTGAATGATTACATATCTTTCCATTTGAGATGGCCTAAGAAGTAGTAAAACTACATTAGGATAATTTGGAAAACCAAAAAAATAGTATGATGTCAGTTTAATTAAACCAGAAGTTGAGAAAATTTGATCAAGCGTAACTTTTTTTGAATTAATTTTTTTCTTAATTTATAGAAGTAGTGCGTTTACAGAACAATCGTGCATAAAATACAGGATTCATATGTACCACCCCACCACCAACACCTTGAATTGGTGTGGAACATTTTTTACAATTGATGACAGCACATTTTTATAATTATACTATTAATTAAAGTCTATGGTTTAACTTAGGGTTCATTGTTGAATAGTGTAGTTCATGGATTTTTTTAAAAATTTTTATTGTTACTATACATACAGTCTAAGATTTCCCTTTTAATCACATTCAGATATATATATATTTCAGTGCTGTTAATTACATTCACAATGTTGTGCTACCATTATCACCATCCATTAAAAATATGGAATGCTTCACAGATTTGCATCTCATCCTTCCACAGGGGCTGTGCAAATCTCTTCTGTATCATTCCAATTTTAGTGTCTGTGCTGCCAAAGTGAGCATGATCAAGTATTGTTATTGGGTTATATACATAAAAATTTTTTTAATTATTTTAAGGATGAGAGGTTTTTTTGTTTCTGTTCTTGTGTTTTAGATTTTTGATGTAGGGTTGAATGATTTACTTCAGTTTCAGCCTATTCTATTGGAGAATAATATTAAACTGGACTCACCAGTGGTGGTGTTCTTTTTGGGGTAGGTAAAGTGCCTTTTGCAGGGGAGATCTTGTTCGGAAGCTCCTTCTCTTTTATTCTGACTTCATAAAAGGGAAAAGCAGCTGGTGGAAATGATCTGATGACTACTAAAATATAAGTGCATTACTTTACAGGAAATAAAATGTGCTTTGTAGATTAAATAGTTAGAATTTAAATTTATTTTAATAATGGATATTTCAATCTATATTCAATAAGGCAATTGGAAATGTTTAATTTATGTTTTACAACTCTTATGTTAACTATTGTATTCTTTTGTTTTATGGCAAATGAAATTTTCTTTCTTTAATTTCTCTTCTCAGGAAATTGTGGCTACTGAGAAGAAGAAACAGACTGTTGCAGAGCAAGTAATGATAGACCACTTATCTAGGTGAGAGTTGGTGACTGATAATAGAAATCCATTCAGAAGGTTCTCATTAAGTTTCTTTTCCATGCATAACACTTACTTCCTTGGTGAATCAACAAGTGGCAAGCTCAGAGATTCCCAAATGTTCTCTGTTCACTGCACTCTTACTGTTCTAATAATTTTTTTCACAGGACTCCTAGGCCAGTAGAAAGAACCTAACCGTTTATTAAGTATTTAGGTCTAAACATCTGAATATTTATTTTCTAAGAATTTAATGGGTGTTTGAAAAAAATTATACACATAAACTGAAAGAAAAAAATAATTTTATTCTAAATAACCACAATTATATTAATGGGATGTGTGTGCCTGTTGGGCATTACACAGTGTCTCAAGCCTTGGAATCATTTAGGATATTGCCATCCTCACTTTGTGCTCCACATTGATGTTCACTTGGTACTTGTTTTTTTTTAATCACAGCACCTGCAGAAAACTCAGCTATGCAGAGATATGATATTATCAAAGGAATGTAGCATAATCTCTTGCTGAAACTGTAAGCTACCTTAAGTCAGCAGTTCTCACGGTGTCCAACAGATATTAAGTATCATTGTGTTTCCCTCAAAATTAAAAATTTATCACACGTGTGTTCCTAGATTTCACCATGGTACCCCAGGGTTACTTGGCACACAGTTTGTGAACCGTGGTGCTGTCAAGAACTTTAAAACCTAGCAGGGTAGATGACACTAACATATAACCCTCAGAAAACGATATCAGCTTTTAACATATGCAGTGCTAAATTACATGATAACATGTAAATATTGTAGAATTTTGAAAGAGGCTGGGATAGTCTAGGAATCCTTAAATGAAGAAGTAAGACACATTTAGCTTTGAAAAAAAAAATATTGCCTAGATAGCAGAAAGAATGATATTCTACCAGTGTGTTTTACAGTAAACTCTTTGTAACAATTAACTATACCTACAGTCTCCAGTGTATCTCCTGCCATTATCTCTTGAACCTGCTTTGTGTCTTACGCCCACCATTTCACTATAACTTCTCTTCATAAGATTGCTGATGACATCCGTACTGCTGGACTCAGGGTGATTTCTCAGTCCTGTTTATTATACCCATTAGCGGCATCTGTCTCTTTGGAAACTTTCTTCTCTTTGAAACATTTTTTCTTTTTCCCACGTGTCTTACTAGACACCACACTTGCATGGTTTTCTTTCTGTTTTCCACTCCTTCTCAGTCTCTTCCTGGTTCCTCTTCATCTCCCCAGTCTAAATGTGGGAGTGCCCAAGGGCTCAGTTAATGGACCTCTTCTATTTGTTCAGTTTACATTTACTTCCTAAGCGATCTTATTATGCCTTCAATTTAACATTTACAGTCTGGTTTCCTGAAAGTCCCTCCCGTTATTCTTCTCCAACAAAATCCTCTTTAACCTTCCTCCATTGCAATTCCATTCTTCCAGTTCTTTAGGCCTAAAATTTTTGTGATGCTTTAGATCCCTCTGTCTCAAATCCTACATCCAATTTGTCAGCAAACTCTGTCATTTCTATTGGCAAAATATATTTATTTATACCACCATCCCTATTCAAACCATATTCTGTCTCCTGAGTGATTTCATTTGCTTTCTAACTAGACTCATTGTGTTTGCCTTTTCCTCTTAATGTTCTCTTATCAACCCTGCAGCCAGAGCGAGCATATTAAGCCAGATTATTTCCTTCAGTGATATTCCATCTAAATCAGAGTAAAAGCCAAAACACTTATGGGTTGGTTTTTTGTCACCACAAAACTTAGTAGCTTGAAACAACAATCATGAATTATCACTCATGCGTCTTTGGGTTGGCCGATCCAGGCTAGGCTTGACTGGGTGGCTCTCACTCTTTACTTACTTTTGACTATATACGTGAGCAAAATTGATGGAGTCTTAGTTCTGAGCCTTGGCCTCTTGTGCTTCTTTTAGTCAGTCAATCAACAAATTCATTCAGACTTGGGTTTTGGAAGGCAAGTAGGAAAAAAGCCAGAGTGAGGAAGTTTGTTGAAAGGTGGGTGGGGAATTTATATTTAGATGAATCATGGAATCCAAGCTGGGTAAGGAGGGAAGTGAGGATATGATGATAGCCAACAATTCCTTCTGTTATACCAACAACAACAACAAACCAAAACACATACTACGACTTCCACAGTCCTTATATTATTAATTGAATCTCCTTTCTACCTGATGTTCTCAAAATCCAATTAGTTTCCTAGTCCTGCTGCTGTTTCTTGAATCTGTTCTCTCTACTCCGTCTACTTACACTGTCATCTTAGTATAAGTTCAAGGGTAGTGGGGATGGTTAGCTTATCATTGGGACCAGCTGCGGGTTTTGGGTGAGGTGTTTGGGTGCTATGGGTGGCAGCTGCCATGTGGGTTTGAACTCTGGGGAAGTTTATGCCTGGTTCCTTAACTAGGCCAAAGGTCAGAGTTGAGGCAGGTGGCTTAGTGGAAGTGGGAAGTGCAATCAAAAGGCTGCACACAAAGTTTTGATGGTATGACACACATTTAATTACCAGACATTGTATTTTTCTTTACAGGGCTGTAATCAGTGATCCAGAACAAAATTTAACCATTGAGAAACAAGAAAGTGCTCATATCCTTCCAGATCCAAAGATAACACCTTTACGAGTTAGGAAAAGAATACTACATGAAACAAAGTAAGAAGTATTTATTATATAAAGTGAGGATGCAGTCAGCATGTTATAAATGTGTTTTTTAAAGGTACTATATCTAATTGAAAAGTTTTTGTTTTTGCATTTTTTTCTCTATAAAGGGAGGTAGAAGTTTAGAGTTCATATCTCAGCGGTGACACCTTAAGATATTGGGACAACACCTTGCCATCTTTGCCTTCCAGATTTTTAATTTGTAGCTTAGGAATAATGACCAACACTTTAGACAATAATATATGTGAAAATGTATAAAACATTAACTGATAAATTTATATGAACACAATATATATTGGCTAAATCTCATTGATATAACGTATTAAAATTCACGTTACTTATAAGGTTTGGGTTTTCATTTTGTTTTGTAGCTTATAAATTATGTAAGTAGGAATGAGCTTTGACAGTCATCTGGTTTAGTCCACTTGAATTCCTTAGTTAGTTCACTGACAGTTAATGGGGTGGAAAATCTACCAGTTCCTGCAGTAGCTTTTAAAAATTTTCAGACTGCAGTAAATGTTAGACAGTACTTTCTGATAGCTTTTATCTCTTGGTCTGATTCTTATTTTCTGGAAGCCTTTGTTTCATACCTTTAAATATTTGAAGGTATCTTTTATTAGTTTTCCATTACTGCTGTAATAAACTACCACAAACTTAGTGACTTAAAACAATGCAAATTTATTCTCTTACAGTTCTGGAGGTCAGAAGTCTAAAATCAAGGTGTTGGAGGGGCTGTGTTCCTTCTGGAAGCTTCAGGGTAGACTCTTTTTTCTTGTGTTTTTCAATTTCTGAAGGCTACCTTCATTCCTTGGCTTGCAGTCCCTTCTTCCACCTTCAAAGCCAGCAGTGGTTGGCTGGGTCTTTCTCGCATGTATCACTCTGACACTCCTCTTCTGTAGTTCCAGAGGTAGTAAATTTCCATCTGCTTCCCTCTTACAAGGACACTTGTTACTACATTGCGCTCACCCAGGTAATCAAGGGCAGTCTTCCCATCTCATGATCCTTACTTAATCACATCTGCAAAAGTTGTTTTTACCATATAAGGGAACATATTCACAGGTTCTGGGGATTAGGGCATCAATACCTTGGGGTGCCGTTATTCATCCCACCACATATCCAAAGTAAACCTCAATTAAAATAAAACATACATTCAGGAAAGTCCAAAAATTTTAAGTGTACAGCTTAAGGAATTTTCACAAAATGAACACACTTATATGTTAAGCTCCTGAAAGAAACAGAACATTGCCAGTAACCTAGAAGCCTACCTACTGCCACCTCCCAATTACTAACCACTTCCCCCTCCTGGTTTTGAACTTTATATAAGTGAAGTCACAAAATTTGGACTCTTTGTGTCTGGCTTATTTTGCTCAACATTATATTTGTGAGATTATCTATGTTGTTATTTTTAGTTGTCTTTTCCATCATTGCTGTAAGTATTCCAATACACAAATATACCACATTTTATGTTGGTGTTGGTGGACATTTGGCTCTTTATGAAAAGTGATACCATGAACATTCTTGTATATGCCTTTTGGTGAACATATGTGTTTATTTCTGTTGAGTATATACTTAGAAGTGAAATTGATAGGTCATTTGGTATGCATATTTTCAGCTTTAAAAGGTACTGTTAAATGGTTTTCCAAAGTGGTTGTGCTATTTTAGATTACCACCAGTGGTGTATGAGAATTCTAGTTCCATCCCAAATTGCTTGTGTTTGGTATTCTGTTTTATTTTCTTTTGTTTTCCATTTTGGTTCTTCTTATATGTGTGTAGTCTCATTGAGATTTTTTTTTTTTTTTACTTTTTTTTTTTATTTTGACATAAATTCAAAGTTATATGAACAGTTACAAAAACAATACTAGCCCCATACACAGAATTCCATCATACCCTGACCCCTCTCCCCCGATAGCTCAATCCACCAACTTTAACATGCTGTCACATCGCTATTTCTTTCCCTCCCTATCATCCATCATCTATTGCTGTCTTCTGAACATATGAGAGTTAGCTGCACACATCCTTGAGCATACACTATAATTCATGTATACACTTCCCATGAACAAGAACATTCTTTTATGCAATCCCATTAAGCGCAGCTAAGAAGTACAATAGATTCAACAATGATACAAAGCTTACATTCTATATTTCCTTTTCCTTATGTCTCAACTGTGTCCCTTTGAGCCACCTGTCCTCTATCCTCCAGTCCCATCCAAGTTCATCCTTAGCATTCAATTGTCATCTAGTTAGACTGTCTTTTTTTTTTTTTTTTTCAATTGTGGAAACATATATACAGCCTAAATCTTCCCATTCCACCCCCTCCCTAGCCTTTCATTAGTGGGATTAATCACATTTAGAATGTTGTAATGCTCTTTCCCACCATCCATTACTAGAAATTTCCCTTCACCTCAAACAGCAACCCTACACTCATTTCTTAACTTCCCATTGCCCCTTCCCCCATTTCTCTTAACCCAAACTCTACTTTTCATCTCTATGGTTATATTCTCTGATAATTTCTCTGTGTCTACTGTGGAGCTTGAAATTAACCTCTTAAATCCAGATCAATCTTGTTTTTCTTTGATACCACCTTCACTTTAATAGGATGCATAAACTATGTTCCTATACTCCTTCATTCCCTTACCTTTATATAGTTGTCTAAAATTACATATTTTACATTGAGTTCAAAACCACTGATTTGTCCTTAGAGTTTGTGTATTTTATATCATGTAGGAAGTAACTAGTGGAATTACAGCTCAAAAATTATTGACTTCTATTTGTATTCCATTGTGGTTGGAGAATGTGCTTTGAGTATATTCAGCTTTTTTTTTTTTTTAATTTCTTGAGGCTTGTTTTATGTCCCAGCTTATGGTCCCTTCTGGAGAAAGATCTGTGATCACTAGAGAAAAGTGAGTGTCCTGGTGATTTGGGATGTAAGGTACTATATATGTCTGTTAAAATTCTCTATATCTCTTTCTCCTTTCCCTGTCTCTTCACCAGCAGGGTTCCCTTCAGAATCTGAAGTAGGGCAGGTCTCTCATCGGCAAAGTCTCTCAGCATTTGTTTATCTGTGAAAAATTTAAGCTCTCCCTCAAATTTGAAGGAGAGTTTTGCTGGATAAAGTATTCTTGGTTGGAAATTTTTCTCTCTCAGAATTTTAAATATGTCATGCCACTGCCTTCTCGCCTCCATGGTGGCCACTGAGTAGTCACTACTTAGTCTTATGTTGTTTCCTTTGTATGTGGTGAATTGCTTTTCTCTTGCTGCTTTCAGAACTTGCTCCTTCTCTTCAGTATTTGACAGTCTGATCAGAATACGTCTTGGAGTGGGTTTATTTGGTTTTATTCTATTTGGAGTTCACTGGGCATTTATGCTTTGTGTGTTTATATTGTGTAGAAGGTTGGGGAAGTTTTCCCCAACAATTTCTTTGAATACTCTTTCTAGACCTTTACCCTTCTCTTCCCCTTCTGGGACACCAATGAGTCTTAAGTTTGGACGTTTTATTTTATCTATCATATCCCTGAGATCCATTTCGATCGTTTTTATTTTTTTCTCCATTCTTTCTTTTGTTCTTTCATTTTCTGTTCTGTGGGCTTCTAGGACACTGAGATATTGTTTGGCTTCCTCTAGTCTTGTATTTTGAATATCCAGAGTCTTTTTAATTTGACCAACATTTTCTTTTATTTCCATAAGATCTTCTATTTTTTTTTTATTTACTCTTGCAATGTCTTCCTTATGCTCTTCCAGGGTCTTCTTTATGTCACTTAAATCCTGGGCCATGGTCTTCTTGATGTCCTTTAAATCCTTTGCCGTGTTTTCGTTCCTTGATTGTAGTTCTTTGATTAATTTTGCGAGGTATACTGTATCTTCCAATATTTTGATTTGTGTGTTTGGAGTTGTATTCTCCATATCTTCTGGTTTTATCATATGCATTAAGATTTTCTGTTGTTTTTGGCCTCTTGGCATTTGTTTTGCTTGATAGGGTTCTTTCAAGTTGTAAAGAAAAAGGGATATCGATCTAATTTTTCAGGAACACAGTTTGGTGATGTACACTTTCTCTAATTAACCAGCAGATGGCGTCTGTGAGTCACCTATATCCCTCAAGTCCGTTCTCAACCTTGTTTCCATGGTGTGTGGGGAAATGATTCTTGTGGGTTCAGTTGGAGAACTCAGTTTGGGTGTGTTGCTGGAGCTGTCTGCCCTGAATGTGGGGCGTGTGTATGGGTGGCCAGGGAGGAAGGGCAGTTCTAATGTTCAAATCCCCCAGGATCCTGGAGATTCAGAGCTGCCACAAGAATCTAAGCCTTCATTTCAGTTCAGCCCCAGACCCTCTCTCTCGCTGATCCATAAACCACCGGACTTGGCGTAGTGTCCCTGGGTTCTCTGAGCAGATCCCTCCCCCAGCCGCGCTCCTCCAGGAGCTCAGCCAAAGGAATGCTGTGCTATGTCACCAGTGCATGCCGTCCCACAAGGGAAGCCCTGGGCTGCCTTGCCGTGCGCCAGTGCACTCCCAGCCTGAAGCAAAAATGGCTGAACGGGGCGTTTCAGCCCCCTTCTCCTCGCACAGTTCCTCCTTCCCAGCTCTGGGACAACTGGCGGGGCTCTGGGCTGTGGGCACGGCCTGGGCAGGAGTTTATCCAGCCCTCCAGGGGGCCAGCTGCGAGCCATGGGGTTTCTTTCTGCTTCCGGCTCCCCCCTCCATTCCCCTTAACCCAAGGGTATCTGCTGTAGGCTGTCTTCCTGGCCAGACACCAAGAGGCTGGCCCAGCCCCCTCTTGCTGTGTTTTACTGCATGGTTCCCACAATTGCTGCCGGAGCTGCTCCTTTTTTTTTTTTTTTTTTTTTTTTTTAAAGAGCCAGCTGGTCTCTAAACGCTGAACCCTGGCTTCCCCAGCCTGCCACGCAGCTGCGGGTCTTCCAGCCAGCTTACTCACTCGTTTCAGAATGCCGACTCCCAGTTTCACCAAGTATACGGCCCCTCTGGAGCTAGGAGCCCTCGTCCAGCTGGCGCATCGCTGTAACTGGTATTCTAGGTCGCTTTCTGGTTTTTAGCTAGTGTTTTTCACGGAGGCGGTTTTTTTGCCGTGTCTCAGCTAGCCACCATCTTAGTTTCTGTCTCATTGAAATTTTAATTTGCATTTCACCCATGAATAATGAAATTGGGCACTTTTCCCTAAGTTTATTGGCCATCTAGATATCCTCTTATGTGAAATACCCATGAAGTCATTTGGATTGTTTGTCTTTTTCTTAATGATTTGTGGAACTTATTTATATATTCTGGATATGAGTCCTTTGTCAGCTATATTTGTTACACATATCTTTTCCCACTCAGTGGTCACCTTTTCATTCTCTTGATGGTGTTTTTTTTTGATGAACAGAGATCATAATTTTAATGTAGACCAACTTAGCCAATTTTCCCCCCATATGTTTAGTGTCCTTTGTATCTTCTTTAAGAAGTCTTTGTCTACCACAAAGTCATTATCCCTTTAATTTATAATGCCACTTATGTCATATACCAAGTCTCTTCATCACATCTATCATATATTCTGACATTAAGATAATCCTGTCTTAATTAATATTTCTATATAGTAGGGTTAATACCTGCACCTTGTTTACCTTCAATATTGTCTTAGCATGCTAGATATTTTCCTCTTCAATATAAATTTTATATATAGCTACTCTAGTTCCATTAAAAATCCTGTAGGAATATTGATAGATTGATTAGATTTCATCCCCTTCATTTATTCTTCCCAGAGGAGGAGAGAATTCTGCTTCATAAAGTTGAAAGTAGGAACTGGTGTGTGTCGTCCAGATCTTCCTCTTCCCTCTTTCATGAGAACTAGCTGCCTATAGAATCACACATTTCTGCTCTATTCATGAAGCTTTACAAGGGCCTTCTCAATAGGAATGAGTGGCTTTGTCTGTTTAATTCTAGTGTGGAGGACTTAGCTTACTTTTGCCATATTTTCCTACAGCTTTATCAATAACAAAATTCATATTTTGATTTTCATCTGCCTGATTCTTATTTCTGTATTGGTTAAGAACTCGAGTAGAGGGAAGTATTGATGCTACATACTAGACACCTAATACCCAACATACACTTTACATTTTATAAAGAAGCTGTCAGTTTGCTTCTTTTTTCTTTTCAAGAAGACTCTAGGCTCCTTGAAGCTATAGCTTCAGTTTTACTACTGTTAAAGTGAGTTCTCTTCACCACTGAGAAGCAATATGGTGTAATGGTTAAGAGCAAGGTTTTTCCTGGCTCTGCCACTTACTAGCTATATGGCCTTGGGCAAGTTACATAACTTCTCTCTGCCTGTGTACAATTTATTCGTAAAATGGGGATAATAGTATAAAGGTATTGCAAGAATTAAATTGATGAATACACATAAAGTGCTTTTAACGATGTCTAGCATTCATGGACTGCTCAATAAATGGTAGCTATTATTGTTGCCATTATTTTCTCAGCATCTAAAATCATTTCAGGCACATAGTAGGCACTCAGTAAATACAGCTTGGATGAAACAATATTTTAATACCAATGGATTACATTGAATTGAGACAGCTAAGATTTTAAGACTCCATCTGTGTTCACAAATTCTCATTTGTTCAGCAGGCTCTGGTTCCCCATCTTTTGTTTGCATGGAGACCTAGATTTTATAGTGGTATAGCTCTTCAAGATTCCAGTGACCCACACACTTTCTTACCATTTACATTGTTGCAATTTCATTTTACTTCTGGTTTTATGGGGACATTTCAAAATTATTTGGAAAGTACATCACTGAATCATCAGTTTTCTTAATATGAAGATTATTAGTGGTGGGGTGCCAAAATGTATGATTATGGGTTTTGCCTCAAACAATCAAACAATTTTAGAGCCGGCAGCCTTTGTGAGACAAGTCGGTGCTATCTGAAGGTCATAGAGATTAAATAACCTATTGAGGTCTCACAGCTGTTTGCTATCGATGCCAAGGCTGATACTTCATCCAGCATTTTTTTTTTTTCACTATTCTGTTATTTCAGTAAGGAATGTTTTCAGCTACACATAACTGAAGATGTGTCTGATAGTGACTTGGATAAGGCAAGATTTATTTTTCTTACAAAACCACCTGCCTGGCGGTAGGCAGTTTATAGTTTTGGCTTAGTGACTCAGTGATGTCACAGCTCTGGGCTGGCCTCCCTGAGATCTTACTGACCTTACTCTTAAGATTACTTGATGATGGGCCAGTGGCTTCCAGCATTGTATCCCTGTCACATTCACAGGCAGGAACACTTCCCATGCCTTTCTCTTATCAGGATTAAGAAAGTCTTTCCTAGAAGCTTATTGGTAACTGTGTTCTTTAGCCACCCCTACTTGCAAGAGATGCTGAGAAAGCAAGTTCTACAGTGCAAAAAAGGGGGTTGAACATGGCTTTCAGGTAGCTTTGGAACAGTGTCAGTCATGAATGTGCTATCTCTGTTCAGTGTTCATTTTATAGCACTGTAATACTATAGTTCTAACTTAAAAATCATCCATATCCTCTATACAGTTTCCAGGGTTGTTTCTTCTATGTCTGCTGCAACTAGCAATCTGAAAAAAACCCGAAGGTTTATACCTTCATCTTTATCCAATCTGTGCCTTGTTTCAAAATATGTTAGATTTCTTAGACAAAATATTAACATAACCCTTTTTTGTACTTTTGTCCTTTAAATCAAATGAGGAAAAATTATTTAAAAATTATTACGTTAAAAATTATTAACAAATGCATTTCTTAACAGGATAAGAACCCATTCTACATTAACTGAGAATGTGCTTTCTCAAAAATTGCAATTTGATGGTAGGATCATTTCAAGGTAATTATGATGTTACACAATTTTAAAATTTTGTAATTGTAAATATTTCTTATCTTTTCATATAGAAATAATTATAATGAGACTAGTTTAATTTGTCCCATTTAAATGAAAATTTCAATTTAGAACAAATAATTTTAGTTAATAATTTCTGTTACAAAAATGATAGGAAATATGAACCTTTATGAAAAAGTTTTAATTAGAAGTTATTAAAAAGTGATTTTAAAATGTCTTAAAAGGAAACTTAGAAGTGAATGTTTTTAAGAAATTTATATATCTTAGATGATTATAAACCATTTAAAGTTATCCTTTATGTAAGCTGCTTTAAGTTCATTTCAATGGTTCAGGTTAATAGATTTTTGATAGATGCAGTAAATTGACAAGGAAGTGATTCTTAAATACATCTCAACGTTGTAAACTTTCAGTAGTACATAATGGTATCTGATGTTCTTTGTGTTCTACTAGGAAAACATGTTTTTTTTTTTATTATCATACTATATTTGGTAAGTCATTTTAAAACTTCTCTATGACAGTAAGAGACAATAAATGCACTTCTTTGAGTGGCTTGCGGCAAGCTCAACATTTTTTAAAGATCTTCCACTTTATCTTAAAAGTCTATGTTGCATAAGTAATCTTCACGGTAATATATCCATATTCATTATTAGTGTAAGAAAAGTTTTTTTCCTCCATCCAAATCTAAGTTAAATTGACACTTTAGCAAGCTGTGCTGTATTTTTCTTGTGGCTCTCTTAATCCTTGTTCATTGTCATAAATTCAAGGGAGTTATGCTAGCCCATTTTGCAAGGCACAGTTTTAGTTTAATTAATCTGGAAATGATTCTGTTTTTTGAATATCTTTGCTCTCTTTCTATTTTTATAGAAATGGACGTGATGCTTGCAGAGAGCTAATTGGGTTCTTTTTTACTCATGACCATTCCCTTACTATTTATGAATATCGGCAATTTGGGAAAAATAGGTATGCAATAAAACATTGTTATAACTCTCAAGATGATTGCTTCTGAGAGAAGCTGAATAACTTCACTTATTTTGTCTTTTAAATTCTAGAACAAATGTGCTTCCTTTTATTCAAAAAAATGTTTATTGTCATCAGCGTGGACGAAGAAAAGGAAACCAATACCAACTTGGTGATTTTTATATTGTAAGTTAAGTGTGTATGTGTGTGTGCGTGTGTGTGTACATGCACAAACATTTTACTTTCAGATACTAGATTTTAGAAGGATCCTGTGGGGAGCAGGGTTTCTAGTCTCCAATTTATTTTCTCTCTTCCTTCCTGAGTGAGGGCTTTGTATAAATGGCTAATGGTTAATCTTTCCCCAGAAGTGGAAAATTATCTTAAGCTCAGATCTCTTACTGGTTTGAACCCAGGCATAGCATTAATTCTATCTCCCTCACTATAATTCTGGTATGTAGATAGTCCTTAGGAAGGCTTGTCTCTTGATACTTTTGAAAGCTCTACAAAGCTGTACCATTGGGTAAGAGGCTATCTTAAGTGCACCAGGAGTTATTCTCCCTCCAGAGAGGGTTATCTACTGAGGATGCATGGTTTCCTTCATATGGAAAGGTACTTGGCCTCTGGCTATGTCATATACGGTATCTGATAGCCGTTTCTCCTTTACATTTTTTTACTGTGGGCACCGCCTGGGGTATGGTGTTTTACAGGGATTCCCTAGAATGGGTTGATCATAGGCAATGTTGCTTTCTTGCCCTTTTCTTGCTGGTATCTCTAAAGGCTGAATGTGAGTCCATTGCAGTTTATATAGTGCTCTTAAGTCTTATATCATTATATTGATGTGCTGTGTCATATTGCAGTTATCTACAGCAATCATTCATGTAACAAATGCATATTCATAGACTAAGCACTAGAGATCGAACAATGAATAAGTTAGACTCATGCCCTACCTTTGTGGAGCTTACATTTTAATGAGTAACAGTCTTGTAAATAGGTATTTATGAGACAATATTCCTTTCCGTGCTGAGGGCCCATAGCATGCATCCAAATAGGGGGGGAAACAAATCCAGTTTTGTGGGATCAAGAGAGGCTTCCTGGATCTTTAAAATGACATTTAAACTAGACCTGGAGAATGTGTAGTGGTTAGCTAGGCTGGGACAGGGAGATAGGAGAGGGTAGGAAAATGCTTACATGTGGAGGAGGCAACAAATGCAAAAAAAAAAAGGTAAGAAAGAACGTGGCTTATTTGGAGAACTGCAAATAGTCATTCAGTTGGCATATAGAGTACATGGTGGGGGTTGGAAAGAGGTGAATCCGAAGAAAGTAAATTGGGGTCTGAATAAGAGCAGCCTTATGTTAAGGAGTTATCTGAACTGTACTGAGGGGTCATTGAAAGATAATGGGAGGGGAGGGTGGAATAGGGGAGGTGGCATGATCAGATTTGTTTTTTAGAAAAATTACTCTGGTTATGATGTGGGGAATGGATTGAAGGGGCTCAAGACTAGGTACACAAGGGCCGGGTTGGATTGCATTATGTTAATCTAGGAGAGAGGTTATGGCAACCTGAATGAGTGACTGGCTGTGGTTATGAAGCTAATTAAGACAATAAAAAATATTTGGTAGGTAGAAACAATAGGACATGGTGACTGATAAGATGAGGAGAAGGGGTAAAGGAAAGCTTTGCATCTTAATTTCATACTAGATGCACTATATATGTGCCACTCAGGCATGCCTCTTGAGAATTAGAGAAAATCAGCTCTGATTCCCATTTCACAACCTGTAGAAAGAATGTTTAATTCTATTCCAGGGTTAAGGTTACCTCTATCTCTGAGCTGCAATAATTTAATATGGTTTATGGTTTATTCTCACTATCTCCCCTCCATATTAATTTGAACCATATGTGGAACTCTATTTCCTGTTTTGATTTCCACAAAAGAAGAAAGGAAGGAAGGAAGAAGGAAGGAAGGAAGGAAGAAAGGAAAAGAAAGAAAGGAAGGAGAGAGAAAGAAGCATGCACACAACCTATGTGATATAGAATGCTTTGTGCATATACATATATAAAGCTTTGTGTATGTACAGACATTTTGAAGGGAATATGGAGGGAGATTTATGTTGCAGCAATATAAGCAACTTAAAATTTATTTGACGTTCCTATTCCTAAATATATATGTCCCTTAGATATTTTCCATTGTAAAGGCCCTTCTCTCATTTTCTGTCTCCTTCCATCTCTTATCTCTCTCCAGAAATCTTCCATTTCTTAATGTAGAAACATTTAACTCTTCTTCCCCCACATTCGCACACACCTTTTCTGTTGTTGTTGTTCTCTTCTTTTCAGGCATTGTTCTAGAACTTATCTTTTACTTTCCAAATGCCACATCAAGATTTCTTCCTAAATAGAGACAGCCCATTCCCCAAAAGAAATTTTGGTGCCAGCTGTTAATATAATACTTATAGAAACGTGCACATGTGCCCATGGACATACCTGCACTAAAGTGCATTCACATATCTACTCATTCATATCCATGCATGTGTACCTTCGAGTGCACTGACACAGATCAAACAGATATACTCTTACACATATAGCTGTACATATATACAAATAGGCATACACATGTAGGCTTATATGTATAACTCTGCTACGTATATCACATATTCTCTTTCTCTCTATATAATACATGTTTAAATATAAGTAATAGAGTTGAAAAACTTATGTTTGAATTCTAAATGCTTTCTTCAGTTGGTTATTATTATAATTATTTACAGTAGACACCATGAAATTTCTCATTCTCAATCTTACCTTCTCTTGTCTAAATGTCCTAAGATGCTGTATATTCTTAAGTGTTCTGCCAGAATTATTACAGTCTAAATCCAGGATAACATTTCATCTTATCACTCTCTTAATTCTCTACCTTTCACTTCCGAATTGCAGGTTCTTTGGACCTTTCTTTATATGTCCTTTTTTCTTTCCTTCATTTTTTTTCCCCCTCTGCTACCAGATCACTCATTTCTTGAAGGGCTTCCTAACTTCTGGGTGTTGTTCTATCATAGAGACCCAGACGATTAAAGAACAGTAAAAGGAATTACATTTGCCCTCATAGAAGTCAAACCTGACTGCACTATCTAAAATAGCTTGCCTGCCTTTCTCTGTTTTACCATGCTTAATTTTTCTTTATAGCCCTGACTACATGACATTGTATTATATATGTATTTGTATAAAGATATTTATTATAAGCAATCGGCTCATGCTGTTGTGGTGGGTTTGGCAACTCTGGATTCCATAGGGCAGGCCAGAGACTGAAAATTCTGGAAAGAGTGATATTGAATTCTTGAGTCCAAATTCCTTAGGCTGGAAACTTAGGAAGGAATGGAGGGTGTAGTCTTGAAGCAGGATTCCGTCTGATCCCTGGAACCTTCAGCTCTCCCTTTAAAGACCTCCAACTGACTGGATAAGGTCCACCCACATTTTTGAAGGCAATCTCCTTTACTTAAAGACAACTGATTGTAGACACTAATCCGGTTTCCAGGAAATACCCCCACAGCAGCAACCTGGCCAGAGTTTGACCAAACAACTGGACACCATAACCTAGCCAGGTTGACGTGTAAAGTTAACCATCATGTATGGATATGTTAAAATGTCCTGACAGTAATTTCTTATCATAGAGATACTTGGTAGAGCTAATCTATTTTACCCTTCTCTTTGTAACTGACCTGATGATAAATGCAAATATAAAACTACTTATTATTGGGGGAGAAATACATTCTTAAATTGCATATTGATTATTTTTCAGTTGTTCAGTGGTATCAATTTATGTTTACGTATATGATATACTTGCGCTTCTGCTTGGGACAGAAGAAGATTTTTTAAGATACTTGCAAGGACCTGGGGCCCCACTCCCTCCTCCATTTTGAGAGCAAGTCACACAGCTGCCTACATGACCAGGCAGACGTTAAAGGTCAACAGACCCCCTTCAGGAGGGAAAGGGGTATCACCAAAGCCTTAAAACTCCCCTCCCCTGATCACTGTTAATAACCAAATTTCACAAGACCCTGCTGAAACTCTGTTGTCACACCCTATGGACCTAAGCCTTTATAAGCCACCCCCTTGTCACTCCCCACTCTCCTTTTTGCATGTCACTTTCCACGGCTGGCCACAGCCATGGGACCATCTCCAGTCAGTAAGTCCCAATTAAAACCATGTCCATTTCCGTGCCTGGTGTGTTCTTTGATCTTGGGGCTCTTAAGCTGGGTTGGAACAGTACTAAACCTCAAATTTTTCATGCCAAAGCAAATGTCTATTTGCCTTACTTTAATGGTTCTGTTCTTGATTTATTTATAATCTCAACTTTGGATGTTAATTAAGGCAGCAATTTGAGTTCTCACAGTTTTTATATGTGAAGTTTTATAACTAACCATTAGAAAGCTGGTGGTGTTAAAAAATAGAAGGCCATAGATCTTCAGTGCAGTGCTTCCCAACTTTTTCCCCAGTTGTTGTTATAGAAAATGAAAATATTTGTGCAGCACACTAAGGCAGACAGGAAGCTGCCCCAAAGTGGAAGCGACCAGCCAGGATTTGCTTGTCATCAGACTCACCCAGCAGATCTGGAAGCCATGTGGAACTTATCTGGGAAGCTCCTTTTCAGTGCTTCCTACTTTCTTAATTGGAAAGTATTTTACATGCTTACTCACATGGCTGGCTATATTTATGTAAGCAATTCAGCAATTGAAATAGCAACAATTTCCTAAGTTTGGATTAAGACTTTTTGATGGGAATTTTTGTCTTTGAAGCTTTGGTGCTCAAATTAGTTTAAAATTACGTTTATGTGGTGTTTGTCCTTGAAAGACTAGGTGAAGGGGTGTGACAAACCTATACAGTACATCAATTCATAGTACATCTTTCTGTGGATCAGTAGCTCTATTTCTATATTTAAGATGTCATAACTTTGATTGAACTAAATTGTCCTAATTTTCATAAAAAATCTGAGTTTCTCATATTTTTTTTTTTCCACACGGATTGTCAAATAGAAAATTGTTTTAACTGAGGGACTGATTGAGAGATTAGTTCTTTTACTTCCCTATAGCATTAACTAAAGCAGTAACTAAATATTACTCTTTAACCACACTTTTTATCATTATGAATTGTACTATGTTACATAATCAAAATCGACTATTTTAAGTTATCAGTACTCATATTTTGCTTCTTATATACTTTCAATGTTAAATAATCCTCTGTCAATTTCTTTAGGGTGCAAACTTGACATTTTTGAGTTCTGATCATCCCAGCCTTCCAGAAAGCATGAAAGAAAATACATTGTTTATACTTCGAATCACAAATATTGATCAGATAGCTTTGGATTCTCTTAAGTAAGTCCAACACGTATTTGTTATTTTGACAGTAAGTGAAAACATTATTATCTTAAAATGAAAATCTAACCTAAAGCATTTTGACTTGAGTGAAGTCTTACGATTTTTAAAACCAAAACATAGCTACATGTGTCTGTTTTATGTGCTGTGTTGTACTCAGGTACACTCTATATGTGAGAACAGTTACAATGATTTAAAGATTAAATAATGTCCTATTTTATAGATATTTGTTTATATGTCTTTGCTATAATACTTTTCTTAATTCAGTAGCATTTGTTACAACAAATTTTAAAAGATAAGATATTAGTATAATATTAAAACAATTTTTCCCACATTGTTGGGGTGATACCTTTTTAACATAAAAATAAGTCTTGGTTTGCGCATGATAAAAATATTCACTGACTGATACCATGCATGATGACAAAATACTACAAATCAAAAATAGTTTAAGTGAATTTGAGTTTTTTTAATCAAAACACACACACACACACACACACACACACACACACACACATATATATCTTATTCTTGCCAAGTGTTTTGTTTTCTTGGTGCCAAATATAATTGAAAATAACAATAATTGGTGTACTATATGTGAGTAGAATCCCATGTGCCTAGCCTCTGTTCCTTTGTCATTTACTGTATTGCTTAAAATGAATTTAATTTTTTTGGCTTTTTAAAAATAATGTTTTCCCACTCTTATGCCTTTCAAGGTAACTCTGTTTCTAAGTTAATAACTTTTATTAGTATTTTAAAATGATTTTGAAACAGCTACAAAAATGAATATAATGTTTAAAGGTAGTTCTTAGAAGGTTTTAAGGATTTTAGCTCTTGATTTAGAATAGTTAATCCTCTTAAGGATTAAAGCAGCAGGGTAAGGTGGGAGTTGATTAATCTCCAAGCACTTTTCCAAAACTTTGTTTGAGGTTTTTTGAGTCTGGAACAGGGAAGAATTTAGAGTCTATGCTCTAGAGACTGCAAAACAACATTTTTTTAATCACTGTGAACATGTCCATTATAGAACAACTTCTGTGGAGCATAAGGATGATGGAGTTCACCAAGAAGCCAATGATAAGCTGGTCTTGAAGGCCGTTCAAGGTACATGTTATTACTACAGTCTCAAGTAGTTTTCATTTTCAACCATTTTCTTTTAAGCAGTAAAGCAGAATTTCCAGATATTTTTAAATTTAATGACACTTGATTGATTTTTCCTGTTTTTATCTTTTAGAAGTTAAAAAATATATTTTTAAAAATTTAAAGGAATTTTTCTACTTTAAGAACCATATATAACTGAATAACTAGTATTACATGAATTATGAATGTCAGAAAATGTGGGTTTCATACATGAATTTAATAAGAATGTAAAAATGATTGTATAATAGAATACTTGTCTTAAACATTAGGTGATATCCTAAAGAGAAATGTGGAAGCCTAGTATAGAAGAAAAAACACTAGACTGGGAAATAGATCCATGTTTGGATTCTGCTGCTCAACAGACAAATGATCTTTTGAGTAAATACCTTATACTGTTTTTCAACTCCAAAATGGGAATAATACCTGTTTTATTAACTTCCCAGTGTTGTTGTGGGAAACAAGTGAAATATATATATGCTTTGGACATGAAAACATTTTACAAATTTAAGATGTTAGTACTGAGTATAAAGCAAAACTGCTTATATTGAATCCTTCCCCACTTTATTAAAGTTATTGACTTTCATTACAATATTAGGATAAAATTTTCAACCAATTATAATAAGAGGAGAACTTACTGCTGCTGTCATTCTGAAGTAATCTGCCTCAATAATTGATTAGGTTAAATATCATGAATTTATCATATAATATGTATAAGATATATTTTATTTAATTTTTCTACTCAATCCCTGCAACAAAAATAAGTCAGGTAAAAATAATCCCCCTCTAATCTCTGAAAAATCCATTAGAAACCCTATTATATGAAGATACTCCAAGGTTTATTCATGATTTATTGAGAGTTTTACTTACTTTCTAGGATGCTATTATTCCCATATATACTGAATATGCCCATTAGTGGATGACACCAGTTTACTAATTTTATGCTTAGTTTATGTGCTAAACATTATGCTAGACTCTGAGGTTCAGAAGTGAGAATTATTATAATAATAATGAACATTTATTGTGCTTTTACTATGTGGGAGGCCCAGTGGGAGGCCCAGTTTTAGCTACCTAATGTGTGTTGAGATAAGTCTGTATGCTTATTTCCTATTTTACAGATGAAGATTGTGAGGATTTAGGAAGTTAAATAACTTGCCCAAGGTCATGCAACTAGTTAGTGTTAACAACGGAAAATAAAACCCAGGCTGTCTGTTTCTAGAGTCCAAGCTTTTAACCACTATATATACTAGGCTCAAAATAGACAGTTTTTGAGCCTTTGTTGGCTCTCAGTTTAGAAGTGAGAAAGGGATTAAATAAGTAATCACAGAAATAAACATATACTTTAAAATTTTGATAAATCCTAATGTCCGTTAAAGATGATAAGGGAGCCACAATAAGGCTAGAAAGAGATTTTTAAAGTTGTTTGGTATGAAACTCTCAAATATACTTGATGCATTGTTAGTAAATAATTCTCTGTTCTTTCATGGTCAATATAATAGATCGCACTGTACCAGCTAATTATATCTAGTGGTATTCACTCTTTCCTCTAATGTATTGTCTAGTGCCTGATATAGTGAAGCTACCTGGATTTTCTGAAGTAAAGATGGTACAAACGGCATTAAGTGAAATCACTGAGATACAAAGAGAATGCTAGGGCCTGAGAATATAACACTTATGAATTTCTGAAAGAAAGGGTTACTTTAAATGTATGAGTATAGGTTAGGACTCCAGAGCCTTGCTGCTATTTAATATAGAAACTACAATTTGAAGTTTTCAAGTATTTTAGAAATTTGAAATTGATAATTTTTGAGTGACTTGCCTAGCATTGTAAATTTGTAGTTTAGTTAGTAAAAACAGAGAGGAAAGAGATGAAAGATGTGGTATTGGTTAGATGATTAGGAAGCCTAGAAAATAAAAACTGATAATTTCATTTGTAACATTTAGGTTATTTTCATGCTGTTAAAGTGAAACAAACTATTTGTCCATATTTAAAATAAAACACTTTCACCACACAGTGGTGCTATAGTTCTGGTATATTTATATGTAATTTTATATATAATCTCCTTTAATAAAAGTATTCTGTTTTCCAAGGTATTTTGTCAGTCATTCACATGATTTCATTGAATATTAACATCTTTCTTTTTGTTATCCTGATTCTTATTTTCTTACAAGACAGGTAACTGCAGTTTAATACATTTGTGCAAAGGAATATTTAGTTTCCTTTTCTCTTCTTGCTAAACAGATGTGCTAAAAGAAAAACTGCATAAAAAGGGTGTTCGTATTTTGACTGGATTGGGAAAATACTTTAAACAATTGGACAAGGAAGGAAACGGACTTTTAGATATGGCAGATTTTAAGCAAGCTCTAAAAGTATTTCATTTAGAAGTGTCTGAAAAGGTATGTACCACAGATTATTTTCTGCTGTGAGTATTCCTAGGTGGCATTATTCACTTTTCCACTGAAATTTTAGTAGTTACTTTGTCTCCTCTTCCTTCTGGATGTCCCGTTCTCATTATTAAGCCACTAACAAGTTCTCTTAATTTTTAAAATTTCAACATTTATTCCTCCCTCATATTTTTCTTAAGGGTTGACTAACCAGGTATTGTGATAAGCTCTGAGAAAAGACATATACTCTGTACTCTCAAGGTCACTATCATCCAAGGAGAGTAATAGATAAATGATGTAAAAAAATATGATACATGTTAAATAGAGGATATTTTGGGAACACATGGAAAGGAACTAATTTCACCCAGGAGATGGAAGAAGGAGAGGGAAGGAAGATCATGCAAGGATTTCTGGAGCATACAACCAAGCTGAGTTTTGAAGGATGAGCAGGAATTAACCAGACAAGGGAGGAGGAGGAGCATGGATCAGACAGTGGCTATTTCCTGAGAAGGGTTAAGACATGTAAATGCATGGAGAGGAGAAAGAGTGTCATCCAGAAACTGAATGAATGCTTCATTCCCCACTGTAGATCCTTCACACATGCTATTTCCTCCACAATGAGTAATTGTCCACTAAGTCTTGTTATGACTGAGTTTCCTCATTATCCAGGGTACATTTTTCTCTTCTGAGAGAGCTGCCAGACATTGCTGTCCAAAGGAGCATCCCCCTCTTTCCCCTGGTATTTGCTTTACCATTTTATTTTCTTTCCTCAACTCTCTGCAGGTGTTTTCTGGCTCTCTGTGATCCTAGAGCCTAAGTCCCATCAGGGCAGAGAACTTGTGCTTCTGTTTTCTTGCTCTATTTTCAGCTTCTAGAATACAATGTGTCACACAGCAAGTGTAGCTGATGGATTGATTTGGATGGATGGATGGATGGATAGTTGGAAAAAAAGGAAAGAAGATAGGAAAGCAGGAAGAAAGCAAGGAAGGGAGAAAGGGAGAAAGGGAGGAAGGGAAGAAAGGAGAACAGAAAGTAATAAGCCTAGAAGGGTAGTTGGGGTTCATTAAGTTAAAGGCTTCAGTGCTATGCTAAGAAGTTTGGCATTTATTCTAACAGTATATGAATTTGAAACACATCTGTCTCAAGGATTTCAGATAAGGGATTCTCTTTCACTGTTTTCTTTTGCTTCAAATGATTTTAGTAACAATATGCAGTGTATTTTGTAGAAGGACCACTGGAGCTTGAAATTATAAGATCCAGGTTCAAGCTCTATCCTTACTTACTTGTGCTCTAGCCTTACTTACTTGTGCTGGGTGATTTTGGACAGGTCCTTAACTTTTCTGATTGTTAGTTTCTGCCTGCCCAAACCGGAAATACCACCCATTGTTAGAGTTGGTTTGAAGCTCAAATGAGGAAATACATGGGAATATGCCTTACAAATTGGAAAACTCTGTGCCATTATGGTATTGCCGATCACTGTTGTGACTTACCTATCTTTATAGTGTTTTCCATGATATTTGATCTTGCTGCCTGCCTAATGACACACATTAGGGATCACTCTTTTTCCCTAGGAGTTGCGGGGGATGGGGGTGGGGCAGCAATAGAAAATGAGAAAGTCTGATCCGTTTTTCGACAATCACATAGACAATTAGTAAGCAAGATAGAATTAGAACCTAGGTAATCTGGCCCAGCCACTGTGGTACTTTTTTTCTTCATCACCTGCAGTAGTTGATGGGCTACATGTTTATGATTGTATTTGGGAATAAAAACTAAAATAATTTTATAAGACTTCTAATCTTAGGAGAACATATATTATAAAAATATGAGTTACCATCCCCTTTCTCTCATGTATTTTAAGTAATATTCCCTGTTTTTATTCCTGTAACATCACTGGAAATTGCCCATGCAATGGGAAGCAAAACCAAAGGCAATTAAATAAGAAGAGAGAAATCTGGGTCTAGTCATATAACTAAAGAATATTTTAGGGATAGTTATCCTCTCTGCTTTGAAATAAAAAAATTGATTTACATTCCAAATAGCCTAACTTTTTATTGTTATTATTAAGGAATTTATCTTAGTATTTTTCAACTGAATTATCATTTTCTATAGTACACCATATCTTAGAAAAATAAAGTTATATACATTTGTAACATTTTGAATTAATTCTTGAAAATAACTTCTTATAAATTTTAGGAATTTATATTGCAATTCTAGCATTCCATGAGTTGGGTGAGCATATCTGTCTTCTCCCATGCATATTTCTCATGATTTTTGAGTTCAAACTCATTTTAATTCAATTACACAGACATTTAAAGTCTGTATCGTGATGTACACATACATAATACATGTATCATGAATTAATCGATAGACAAAAAAAATGTATGGATTGTTGAGAATTTGAAGGAAGTGGCATGTCTTGATATTTAGCTTTCCTAATTAAGGTTTTACTTGAAAAATTAGGGGGAAGTGGTAGAGAATATTATTTTGAGTAAACATTATTTGCCTAGCATTATTTGCATTATCATTTAAAGCTAATAATTTGAATGAAACACTGAACATATAGTTACCTGATTTTAAGAAAATGATGTGCTGTAAGCTTTGCTGTAAGTAACTCTGTGAACAGAATATTCTTTTAAATAAGGCATTTGCCAAAAGAAGTATGTGGTAATAGTAAAATGAACAGACAGTGTAAGGGATTTACTAGAACTAACACTTTTCAGTATAAATTATGGAAAAATATTTGAGTCTCTATATTTTCAGGAACAAAGACTAAAAGAGATACAATTAGTAGTCATAATGATATTTGGGACATTCCAGAACCTGAAATAACTTTTGAATTATCAGACCTAATAAATAAAATAATAATAATTAAATGTTCAATGCAGAATAAGTAAGACTGTTTTTTGTATGGAAAAGGATTCACACTTAAAAAGATAAATTTCTGACTTATTGCCACTCCTAAAAGGGTCTAAACTTTAAAAAACTGTTCACCAAGAATTCCTTTAAATAGCTTTTAATGCCTTTGCAACATGATTAGATTTAAATATATGACTTTTTAGAATTTTCTTATTAAGTGAGCTTCATTGTGAGGCCTACAAAAGAGGTAACAAAGTACCAGTCTGATGATTTTTGTTGTGATCATATATAACTTAAAGGTTTAACAATGATTTCTGATTATTTCCAGGATTTTGAGTCATTGTGGCTAACTTTGAATGGCAGTTGCAATGGCAAGGTTGATTATGGAGAATTCACACGTGCTATTATTGGTGAAATGAATGAATATAGGAAATCATTTGTTCGAAAGGTAACTTTGTCAAGTAATCTTTCAAATTGTTACTTTTAAGATGGGTACATTCATCATTTCAAAACTTTAATGAATTACCATTTAAGATGTTTTAAACTCTTTACATGTAATGTATGTTTTTAGTAAAACACCAAGAAACACATACATATACAAACCTATCCAGAGTAAAGCAAAAAGACTTATGCACATGCTTTAGGAAAATATTGTGAAAAGAAAGTTAAAAATGAAATCAAATTTTGGCTCACAAGTTGCTAGCTCCGTAAATTAATACTGGCTCTATAAATTACTAGCTGTATGACTATATGTGCTAATAATTATCCCTGAGTGACAGTTTCTCATCTCATCAAGTTGGTGTGAGGATAAATGAGGTATCTAATAGATGTAAAATTCTTAGCATTGTGACTCTCCCACTGGCAATGCCCAGTATATATTATTTTAGGATGATGATTAAAAAATGCTGGCCTGGCTTTTATAATACTAAATATTAAAATGAAGATTAAAATGACCACATTAACTTGGAATTAAAAAGAGAAACCCTGACATTTTGGCTCTTCGTAGCTATTTTTAGAGTGTACTTTTGAGCTGGGTAGTTTTCTTTTTCTTTTGTTTTGTGTATGTTCCTGTAAAATATCTAATATTGAAACAAAGCTGTTGTGTTTTTCGAGTGGTATAAATATGAGATAAAAACTTAAAATCCCTATTTTTATTGGCCAAGAAAACACAACAAAAACCTTAAAATAAATAAATTTACCACATAATTTTTATAGATTTACATTTATTTGTACTTTACATCTCCTGGTGGTAGGCTTGCATGTCTACAGCTTGTCTGCTATCTGCTATAAGGTTATTAGGTGTTAGAAGTGGTAACTGGATGGTTCTCTTTCATGACTGCTAGTACTTGGAATAGAGATCAAAGGAGGAGTTACAAGGTACTGTATTTCTTTGAACACAAATCTGTGAAGAAACAAAATTGATTTGATTTCTGACTCTTCTTTAACATGACATATTGCTTTGGGTAGTGTTCCAGTTTGCTAAAACTGCTGAAATGCAATGTACCAGAAATGGACTGGCTTTTATAAGGGGGATTTCTTAGTTGACAGATTTACAGTTCTAAGTCCATGAAAATGTCCAAATTAAGACATCAGGAGGTAGATACCGTCTCTGAGGAAAAGGCCGATGGCATCTGGAACAACTCTTTTCAGTTGGGAAGGCATGTAGCTGGCGTCTGCTGGTCCTTTGCTCCTTGGTTGCATTGCTTTCAGCTTCTGATTCCAGTGGCTTTCTCCTTAAGCATCTGTGGGTTCTCAGTTTCTCCAGGGCAAACTCTCAGCTTCATCTCTTAGCTTAGCATCTCCAAACGTCTGGATCTGAGTCGGCTCTGAGGTCTTTGTCTGCTCTGAGCTCTCTTAAGGACTCCAGTAAACTAATTAAGACCCACCTCGAATGGAAGGGGTCACATCTTTATGTATATAATCTAATCAAAAGGTCCCACCCACATATTGGGTGGTTCATATCTCCATGGAAACAATCTAATCAAAAAGTCCCAACCACTAATAATAAGTGTTCAAGGAGCAAGATGTGTACAACTTACACTCAAGTGTTCAGACTATGACTTGGTAACACGTGAATAGATAGATAGATAGATAGATAGATAGATAGATAGATAGATACTTGGATGGATGGATGGATGAACAGATGGATAGAAAGAAGGAGTGAAGGATATGGCAAGAGTGGCAAAGTGCTGAAATTGGTAGATCTTGGTATTTGGTGGATAAAGTTATGTTGGACTTTCCTGTATGGGGTTTGTATTATTTTTGTAACTGTCCTAAAGCTTGAAAGTATTTCAAAATAAAACATTATTTTAAAAGTGAAAAAAAAGAGGAAAAAAAGGTCCCACCCACAATAGGTCATCCCCAACAAGATTGGATTAAAAGAACGTAGTCTTTAATGGGTGCATAATAGATTCAAACTAGCACAGGTGGATTGTGTGTTTCTATATACCTACTCTTCTTCCAAGAAAATATTTTATGTTATTTTAAGATGCTCAGAATTGCAGTGAATTAAAAGAGCAATTAAACACATACCATTTCAAATGACAATGTTAAATATTGAGGATTAAAGTAACAAAACTCCTTTTAAAAGTATTTCATTTTCTCACTGATTTTAGTGATGGAATTTTTGCAAGTTCACTTTTTGTATCAAAATAGTCCTGGAAGTTCTGTCTAGGTTGCTTGTCAGTTTTCATACCTGAAAGGCCGAACTCTTCAGTTTGCAGAGAAGGAAAGCCCAGGCCTTGGGGCTTATGGTTACTTTTTCAAGATTAGAATGCTTTTAGAAAGGGGCAGGTTTACTAATATCTTGCTCCAGTATCGCTTTATGTTCATGCTTCCAAAATATACCAGTTTAGTACTTTTAAACTGTCTTGTTTAGAGCTCAGGTATAACCTACTGCAAAGTAGAAAATTAGGCTCTCATGTCCAATGATTTCATAGGTAAAATAACATTTCTTTGTTTCTTTAGGCATTTATGAAACTGGATTTCAACAAAACTGGCAGTGTGCCTATTATAGACATAAGAAAATGTTACTGTGCAAAGAAGCACCCACAAGTAATTTCAGGTGATTATTGTGAGTCAATATGCATGAAATTTCTAAAATGTTAGTTAATAAAAGTAATATCTTTAAAATATATAAATTTACGGTGTGGACTTGAGGCCGTTAAGGTGGGGAAATAAACAATTATTTTATTAAACCAGAAACCTGAGAGCTAGTTGCCTTTATCATTTAAAGATTCTAAGGTATCTTGTCTGTACTTATTTTTTTTTCTTTTATGTTTATTATTGAGATAGAAGTTTTATTTCCTGTTGAGGAGATTGTGAGCAATTTGAGTTAGAGAGAATAGAATAAATTATATCTAGAGAATGGATAATTACAAATGCAGGTTCTCTGAGTTACTTTTACTGTATCTGCTTAAACAGTTATTCATACTCAAGAATTTAAGGGAGCATACAGGAGTATCTTTCTTTAGGTATGGACCTATACAAGCAATGAACATATAAGTATGTATCAAAATTTGGGGATGTAGCAAGTATATTAAAGAAATCTTAGAGACTGATTTACTACAATGTTTGTCTAACTGTTATTTATATAATTAATTTAAAAATGTGTTCTTATTATAAAGAAAGTATTTGACCTATTTCACCACCCAACTCTCTTCCTTCCATTATGTTTCCCTCTGAAGAAGTAACTATTATTGTTTAACATATATGTTGAAAGTCATTTCTCCATGAACATATAAATACATATACAGTACTTACAAATATCTAATACTTTTTGAAGGTTTTTTTCTGACCTGAAAGGTGCACAATACTTATTAATACATAGTCTGCTTTTTTTCACTCAACAATATGTTCTGGAGCTCTTTCCAATTCAATCCATATTGAACAATCTTATTTTTAGCTGCTGCTAACTAAAATAACTAGTGCCTGAAAAATTTCTGACTTGTTTTCTTCCTTCCTCATTTCTAATGAGATTGAAGCCCAGTCCTCTAAACATTATGCAATGAAAGAATATACAGAGTGATGACTATTATTTTGCCTGTATATATTTTTTTAATAAATTTTATTTTAAAATAAATTCAGTTTTACAGGAACAGTTGCAAAAACAATACAAACCCCATACATAGAACTCCATCATACCCCGACCCCCTGACCCCAATACCCCGATCCACCACCTTGAACATCCTGTCATACCACTGTTTCTTTCTTTCCCTCCCTCCCTCCCTCCCTCCCTATCTATCATCCATCATCTATTGCTCTGTCCTCTGAACATATGAGAGCAAGCTGCACTTATCTTTAAACAAACACTATAATTCACATATACCTTTCCCATGGACAAGAACATTCTTTTATGCAATCTCATTAAGCGCAGCTAAGAAGTTCAAGAAATTCAACATTGATACAAAACTTACATTCTGTATTCCTTTTTTTTTTTCTTGTGTCCCATCTGTGTCCCTTTGAGCCTCCTCTCCTCCATCCTCAGATCTAATCTAGGATCATTCTTGTCATTTAATTGTCATCTATTTAGACTTTTTTTTTTTTCCAATTGTGGAAACATAGCCTAAATCTTCCCATTCCACCCGCTCCCTAGCATTCCATTAGTGGGATTAATCACATTTAGAATGTTGCAATGCTATCACCTTCCCACCATCCATTTCTAGAAGTTTCCCTTCACCCCAAACAGAAACCCTACTCTCATTTCTTAACTCCCCATTGCCCCTTCCCCCACTTCTCAGAACCCTTACTCTACTTTTCATCTCTATGGTCATATTCTCTGATACTTTCTTTGTGTTTACCATGGGGCTTAAATTTAACATCTTAAATCTACAACAATCTTGTTTTTCTTTGATACCAACTTAACTTCAATATGACACATAAACTATATTCCTATACACCGTCATTCCCCCACCTTTATGTAGTTCTTGTCAAAAATTACATATTTTACATTGAGTCCAAAACCACTGATTTATCATTACAGTTTATGTATTTTAGATCCTGTAGGAAGTAAATAGTGGAGTTATAAATCAACAATACAGTAGTATTGATATTTATATTTACCATGTCATCTTTACCGGAAATCTTAATTTTTTATATAGTTTCAGTCAATTGTTTAGTGTCCCTTCCTTTCAGCCTGCTCAACTCCCTTTAGCATTTCTTATAGGACTGATTACTGGTGATGAAGTCCCTCAGCTTTTGATTATCTGGGAATGTTTTCATCTCCCCCTCATTTTTTTTCCTCCAGGTGTTTGTGAATTCTCCAAGTCTCTGATGGTTATTGACTTCTATTTGTATTCCATTATGGTCACAGAATATGCTTTGAACAAATTCTTTTTTTTTTTTTTTTTTTTTTTATATATTGAGGCTTGTTTTTATGTCCAAGCATATGGTCCATTCTGGAGAAAGATTCATGATCACTAGAGAAGAATGTGTGTCCAGTGACCTGGGATGTAATATTCTATATATGTCTGTTAAAATTCTGTATATCTCTGTCTCCTTTCTTTGTTTCTCTGTGGGTAGGGCTCCTTTAGTATCTGAAGTAGGGCAGGTCTTTTATTAGCAAAATCTCTCAGCATTTGTTTGTGAAAAATTTAAACTCTCCCTCAAATTTGAAGGAGAGTTTTGCTGGATAAAGTATTCTTGGGTGGAAATTTTTATCTCTCAGAATTTTAAATATGTCATGCCACTGCCTTCTCGCCTCCATGGTGGCCACTGTGTAGTCACTGCTTAGTCTTATGTTTTTTAGACTTAGTATTAGTCTTTGTATGTGGTGAATTGCTTTTCTCCTGCTGCTTTCAGAACTTGCTCCTTCTCTTCAGTATTTGAGAGTCTGATCAGAATATGTCTTGGAGTGGGTTTATTTGGATTTATTCTATTTGGAGTCCGCTGGGCATTTATGCTTTGTGTATTTATATTGTGTAGAAGGTTTGGGAAGTTTTCTCCAACAATTTCTTTGAATACCCTTTCTAGACCTTTACCCTTCTCTTCCTCTTCTGGGACACCAATGAGTCTTAAATTTGGACATTTTATCTGTCATATCCCTGAGATCCATTTCAATTTTTTCAAATTTTTTCCCCATTCTTTCTTTTGTTCTTTCATTTTCTGTTCTGTGGTCCTCAGGGCAGCTGAGTTGTTGTTCAACTTCCTCTAATCTTGTATTATGAGTATCCAGAATCTTTGGCCTACATTTTGTTTAATTTCCATAAGATCTTCTATTTTTTTATTTACTCTTGCATTATCTTCTTTATGGTCTTCTAGGGTCTTCTTTATGTCTTTTATATCCTGTGCCAGGCTCTTCTTCATGTACTTTATATCCTGTGCCATGCTCTCGTTGCCTGGTCTGCAGTTCTTTGATTAATTGCGCCAAGTACTGTGTGTCTTCTGATCTTTTGATTTGGGTGTTTTGGTTTGGGGTCTCCATATTGTCTGGTTTTATCATAAGCTTTAAGATTTTCTGTTGTTTTTGGTCTCTTGGCATTTGCTTTACTTGATCTTTAATTTGTCAGAATTGCAGCTTGGTGGCATACACTCTCTCCAACCAACCAGCAGATGGCATCCGTGAGTCACCAATTCCCCTCAAGTCAGATCTCCCCAACCCTGTCTTTGTGGTGTGTGGGGATCTGACCCCTGTGGGGTCCACTCGGTGCACTTAATTTGGGTGTGCTGTTGGTGCCGTCTGCCCTGAATGAGGGGCATGCATCTGAGTGGTTAGGGAGGAAGGGCAGCTTTAATAATCAAACCTCCCAGGTGTTCCCGGAGATTTAAGGCTGTTCTCTGCCACTGACACAAAAGTCCTTGGTATTGGCATAGGTTCCCTGGGATTTCCAAGTGGTTCCCCCTTCCCAGCTGTGCTCTTCCAGGACCTCTGCTGAGGGAGGGAGGGCTGTGCCATGTCACAAGTGCGCACTGGCCTCCAGGGAAGCCCTGGTACACCAGGCTGTGTAGGGGTGTTCTCAGCCCACTTCAAAGATGGTTGAATGGGACACGTTAACTTCCCCTTTCTGCACAGCTCCGCCCTCCCAGCTCCGGGACAATCAGCCATGGTGTAGTCAAGGCCACTGTCCACAGCCGATATTGTGGCGTGTGAGCAGTGCTGCAGGAAAAACTCCCTGCCACACTGGGTTTCTTGGTGTGGCTCTGTGCTGTGGTTTCGGCCCCAGGCAGGAGTGCTCCCACCCACCAGGGAGATGGCTGCAAGTCCTGTGTTTTTTTCTCCTTTTTAGCCTATGATTCTTAACTGGTGTGAGGAGGTATGGCCGTGTTCCCCCAGGCTCTGGGGTCTGGTTCTGAATGGAAAGGGCCCCACCCCTTTCCTCTTGGAGAAGATAGACCCCTTAGGGGGAGGTCATTAGCATTTCAGTGGTCTCTCTCTCTGCTTGTGCTATCTCCACCCTTCTCTGAGTCACAGCACTGGGAACTGAAAATGGCTGGAGCTTTCTCCACTGAGCTGAAAAAGAAACAGATAGTCCCCTTCAGACCTAGTCCAAGGTGACCCTCCGGCTCTCCAAGGTCAGTCGTCACCCAAAGCCTCTGTCTGTTTTTTGGGGATTTGTACCTGTAGTGAGCAGTTCACAGTCGCTACTTAAAATCCCAGTTGGAGCTCAGCTGAGCTATATTCGCTTGCTGGGAGAGAGCTTCTCTGGCACCACGAAGCTTTGCAGCTCAGGCTATGGGGTCTCATGACTTGGATCCGCAGGTTTTACTTACAGATTTTATGCTGTGTTCTCGGGCATTCCTCCCAATTCAGGTTGGTGTATGATGAGTGGATAATCTCATTTGCCCCCCCCCCCCCCGTAGTTATTCTGGATCATTCACTAGTTGTTTCTGGTTTTTTTCAGTTGTTCCAGGGGGACTACTTAGCTTCCACTCCTCTCTATGCCGCCATCTTCTGTTGTCCTCTTGCCTGAATATTAAAGATAGACCTTAGCAGAAACTTAAATTTGTGTTAAAGTCATATCCATTGAATTCTAGTTTACACAAGAAAATGTTTAAATTGGAGGGTAGTTGGACATAAGAGTTCAAATGGTTGAAATAAGATTTCATAAGCTGATTAAGTATTCTTTAGCATCATCAGTCATTTTACTGAAATTTTAAGGAAAGTGTTTCATATCCAGTACTTTTTTACAGGTCATTCCACAGAAGAAGAAATCAAATCATCTTTTCTAGAAACATTAAAAGATACTTGCAGCAAGTCTGATGAAGTGTCATATTGTGAATTTGAAGATTACTATGAAGGTCTAAGTATGGGGATAGTAGATGATGAAGATTTTGTTAATATATTGCGAACTCCATGGGGGATTTAGTTTTTAAAATGTGGCTCCAGGACTAAACATTTTATAGGAGAGATGAATTGAACATAAAATGTGATCAAACAATGAAATATTTTCTTTGGGGATTCCATTTATTCTGGTGTTTTTCCCCCTCAAAAAAGTTTCAGGAAAGAGAAATATTCAGAACGATAGAAGTAAGGGTGTGTGTGTGTGTGTGTGTGTGTGTGTGTGTGTTTGTGTTTATATAAGTGCCTGTATGTTTATAAAAATATGTTTTTTGATTTATTATTTATCTTGCATCTATTTTAGAGGTCATTTTCAAATAAGAAAGGTACATCTGCATCAAGCATGCTTTATGGAGGAATCTATACAGTAACCAGATTTCCTGTTTTTCTCATTGTACTTTTGCTACCTCTTCCCCCAAATGTAATTGCCACCATTCTCAATTGGACCAATTGGAATTGCCCCAAAGCCTATTCAATTGAAATAGTTCAACTTGTTTTAAAAATATTTGAAAAGGTTAAAGGAATTAAAGCATATGCAAGGGAAAATATTTTTGCAGTGTGATTATATATGTTTTCTCTAACCTTAATATTTAGAATGATGGCAGCTTACCCCCAAAATGCTTATTTAAAAACTGATTTGTCTTGTAAATTCTTCTCTTGTAGATTATGTGCTGTTGTTTATTCAGTACAGCACAAGGTAACTATTCTAGTGAACTGTTCAAATTTTTTTATTCTATTTTTAACTGTAATCCTTAATACCGGTATAAAATCAATTAATTAGCTAAAAACAATACAAAACATAAGAGGGAATGTTCTCCTGGATTATTAAAGAAAGATTTCTAATTTGTACATTATCATGTACTTGAATCTAAGAGATTGTCTGGTAATGCTTAAAAATATAAATGGATATTTCGTGACATAAAGTGAATGTATGATAAGCCAAACATCTTTTTTTTTTTTTTTTTGGTACATTAAACAACTGAAACACTTTTTTCCTAAATATTTATTATTTAATGGTTAAATGTATTGTAATTTTTCCTTCTAAATTATTCTATGTTCCTCACTACACCCTGGGGATGCAGAGAGAAGAAAATAATTTATAGGATTGTTTCCAAGTTTATAATTTTAAATTTCATAAATTAAGATAACATAAATTAGAACAAAATAGTGTGCAGCAAAATAAGAACTGGTTGAAAAATGAGAATATATTCTTTGTGGAATATGACTTCAGTCATATCACTTTATCCATCTAAACCCTTGTCAACATTATCAGAAGACATCTGGTCTGAATTTTAATATGTGTGAAGCCAATAAATTCAAAGCAGTTCTTTTTAAGATTTTAGAACTCACTACTAAATATCAGAAAAGAAATGTACAAATGTGTTAGTGCTATTTTCGCTAGCTTAATTCTTTACTTTTCATCTTTTTTTTTTCCAATTTGATTATTGAAATAAAAATAACATGCTAAATAATGTTTCAGCAAAAACAGGTCTATGAAACTACTTCTGAATCATCTTTTCTTCTTGGAAAAATTCTTCATATACAATATACTGGTAGTATTTTTCATTAATAAATTTTTATTTAGTTCTCATTGACAAAATCTGTACTCAATATTGGTATCTCATTTTCCTGTCAATAGAAGCAGAAAATGTAAAGGCTGTCATATGATTAAAAAGGGGAGTGGGGACACTTCTGGAATTTAACATGTTTATATGACAGCAGACTCTTAATATAAACCTCCACCTTCATAAATATTCACATGTGATTATTTGTAGGAAGTTTCTCTATTAATGAGATGTAACTCTTCTGTAGTTAATTTCTTATTATTTTACATTGTTTTGCTTTCATGTTTAGTTAGAAAACACATATTTATAAAATGTTTTTAGTATATTCTGTTAACTTAGAATTGGTGACTCACAAGTCATTTTGCTTCTAAGTTTGTCTGAACTGCCTGCATTCTTCTTTAACTTTAATACAGTAAAATTATTATTTAGTGTTCACTTTGATAGAAGAATGTTGACATTTCCAGCCATCCACCGTGTAATACTTGACTTTTGAAATTCTATTCTTAATAGTCTTTAAAATTCTAAAGTACCTTTTGAATAATTTTAAAATATGAAGTTATATGTTGTAATGTTACATGTATTTTATAGTTAAGTATATTTTATAGTTCTCCATATCTTTGAAATTTGGTCACTTGTTTGTAGTATAGAATCACTTTTCCAGTTAACCATATTGTTTATTAAATTGTATATATTTACCTTACTCTCTATTATAAAGTTTTACAGACTTTTCAGGAAAAAAATCCCATTTTATTAGGAAAATAAAGAATATTATTTTGGATTTTTTAGCTTCATTTTTATTAGGAAAGAATATGCATTTGCATGATGGAACAATTAAAGTATAGTGTAGTTAATTAAAGTGTATATTCATGTTTTACATTTTAAAGTACCTGAATGTGTGAGCTCAATGAATCATGACTCTCTGTATAGTAAGAATCACTTAGAATAGTTCAGAATTTTGATACAGTTAAGACATCTTATTTTACTCATGACTTTTGACTTCTGTCAGTCTAAATTGTTGACAATTACCCCAGGAAGAATTGTGATCAATAGGCTATACACATTACAGATCATGTAAGTATGCATTTGTGAGATTGCAGCGGATAGTATTTGCAGAAATAAAATATGTACCATTAAAAACTGTAATTGCAACTAGTTTGACCATCAGGGTCATACATATAGAGTAGAAAGTAAAAGTGCTTACAGACATAGAATGGACTGAGTCCGTCTAACACAAGCCAAGCAAATGCAAAGAAAATCCATAAGTGTGAACAGAGATTTATTAGTATCTGATAAGAAGATGCTCCTGTCAGATCTTTCCTTTTTTGTTTTAAAGTTATAGAAACTTCTAAGGAAAATTTATCTATTGGATGTGCTTCATATAATAAGGAAGAAATGCTCCATATTGGAGTCCCTGTGCAGTTGATCATTACTTTATTCATTCATTATCAGTCATTTATACTTGATGAATGGCACCATCTGTGCAATTGCCCAAGGCTCTGAGATATTCTAGATTTCTCTCACATTCACTTCATATATCCATTGAGTCTCAAGTCCTATGGTTTCTTACTTTTGAATCTGTCTCTTTCACTCTATTCTCAGTGCTTTTGCCTTAGTTCATGCTTTTAGCATGCTCATGCATATTACCCGCCTCATCAACTCTCCCTCCTCCCCAATCCCACTTCATACCATCCTACGCATGGCTATTGGAATGAACTTTACTCCCATGATTAAAATCCTTCAGTGGTATCCCATATCCTTCAGAAAATTTCAAACTCCTTACCTTAACACCTAAAACCTAAATTATCTGGTCTCTCTGAATCCACCTTCCTATCCTCAGCTCACTTCCCACATTGCTTCAGCCATTCTGAGCTACTTACAGCTTTTAAAATGGATTGTGGGGTTTCAAACCTCTGTGCCTTCATACCTGCTCTGCTAATTTGTCTAAAATTATTTTCTCTGCTGAGTGTATCTAAATGAATTCATACTGGTCTTTTAATACTGCCTCAAGAACATCTCTTCTAGAAAGCTGAATCAGACAAACTCTTGAGTCTGCTATTATAGTTTTCTTCCATGGAATCCTATTGACACCCTGGGTGTGACCTAAATCTAGCATTTATCACTTTATACTATAATCATTATGTTGTTTATGTTTCCTCCACTAGATTGTAGCCTCCTTGAGGGTAGAAACCATATCTTACTTAATTGTACAACCTTGTTGTCTAGCACAGTATTTGACAATTGATAAATTGATTGTGTTCAATAAATATTTGTTGACTGAATAAATGTGTGATTTATTGAACAGTAACTGTTATGGTGCTTGTATTTGACTTTAAAATACTTTAGCATAGACAATGTAAGTAGTAAGAATGTTATATCTGGTGCAAGCTTCAACTTTAAGGGATGTAAGTTCCTAATAAAGAATGCACTCTGGGGGTGGTACAGCTAGCCCTTTATTCGAAAGACCTCACTTGAGAAGGGCTACTACATTCACTTCAGTTATCTGTAATTCAGTCAACATGTGATGCCCAGCTAATTAGCCTGTAAACATAATGGATTGTATTCATCAAAAGAGTGTCTTGTTAGAACCCTAAATGGTCTTGGCTCCAGCTATGGATTAGAACGACTTCTGGTTGTCCTACTCTAACCATAAGGTAACCAGATCCTGCCCCTGGAATGTTGCTTCTACTTCCTCCAGTGAGCCTTTTGGACAGAGTGGTGGTTGGCGCTCCCAACAGAACATACGGCTGGGATTTCACTGAGCTTACAGAAAGGTTATGTAATCCTTTTTGTCTCCTTGCTAATATTTGTTTAATAAATGTCTACATGTGTGGCACAATTTGGTCCAAAATATTTTTAATTATAAGCTAGTTTTGAGGTTGAGGAGTAGAGCTAACTCTCATCTACCTAAAAAATTTGGTTACCTACCAAAAAGAACCTGTAACTTGTGCATGACTAAATTGGCTACAGTTAGTTCATAGCTGCAGCTTTCTTTCAGACACTGTGCTAGGCTTCACTGACCCCAAAATGGCATGACATGGTGCCTACACTAGTCGAGCTAAACATTCAAACTCCCCAGATCATAACTGATATAACAGGGGCATAAACAAGGGGTGGTGGAACTTGGAAGGACTGTCTGTGTCATCCCAGGGGAGTAATAATAATAGAGTGTCCTGATAAAATAAGATATTGAGGTTTTTTATTGAGATTAAAATTAAAGTGCTCCATTTAAAAATGAGACAAAAAGTTTTTTTCTAAAAAACATGAAAAATTATTGATACACATTTTCAGATTTTTCTCAAATGACCCACGTAAACTGATTTGTGCAGTTTTTGGATGTCCCAGCCTAGTGAGGTATTTGAAAGGATTTGCATAAAAAATTACTTGTCTGGTGACAAATTTTATGTATGGAGAAAACAATCAAGGTCCCTGTTGTGTTTAAGTATTCCTTTTACCAAGCTAGAACGGAGATATGAATAGGACTTCTGAGTCATGGTTGGATGAGTTTAGATAGAAATGAGATTCTCACCTTTGCAACTGTATGTTGAGTTTCCTGGTATTTTCAGATGATGAGAAATCTAATATGGAACAAACAACCATACTTCTTGGAAATCACTATATGCCACTTATGAAAGTTTCACACTTATCTGGTAGTTATAGTCACTTAAAGAACTTTTAAGAAAATATATGTTGTCAAGGAAAAGTAATTTTGAGGAAGTATTCAGGTGACCACTCCAACAAGCAACAGTATGTGTTTATATTAATTAATATAAATGATTTTGAGGAAAAAGCATAGGCTTTAAAGTCAATGAATACTGCTTTCAAACTTGAGCTTTCCCACAAATTAGCTGTCTGACTTTGGGAAGCTGCTTAACCTCACTGAGTCTACTTCTTCATCTATAGGTTGATGTGAGGAACAAATACGAATTCAGATACAGATATACATATAGATGCAGATGTAAATATAGTTGTAGCGATAGCTAGATACGCTGTTTAGCACACTACCTAGCATACAGATGTTACTCAGTATACATTTATAGCCTTTTCCTTGCCTGAAATTTAAAAATTGATTAAAATTTCCTTAGTTTTTTCTGATAACCCCAAATAGCAATCATAAGAGACATTCTTTTAAAGAGACATTTTTTAACAGAAATAATGTACATGTCACCATTTTTTTCTGTATATAATAAACCTCCCATTATTATCTTCTTTCTCCATAAGAACTCATGAAGGAAAGTCATAATCTTGCATTAAGTTTATCAGTACTTTTCTTTTAAAGCATGCAGCAAGGTGGCAGTTTACATAAGTGATTGGTAACAAAATGTATTGTTATGAATATTAATTGGCAGATGATACATGTAGAAGACTAATTTTATATCTATAGAGTCTTTAGATAGCAATCCCAGTATCTTTGTTATGCACATGCTAATATCATTAATGACCTTGAATCCTGTAGCAGACTTGGTTTCCAAATATGGCTGCAACAGTATCTCAACCCATATTGAGAGATATGGGTTCATATTGCATAGTGAATTTGACTTCACACCAAGAGGTGGGATCTGTGATCCGTCCCCTTGAATCTTGATGCTTTTTGACTTGTTTGCAACTAATACAATGTGACTGGAGTGATGCTGGGTTACTTCCTAGGCTTGTGCACTAGGACACTTAAGCCACCAGGTAAGAAGTCAGACTACCTGTAACTGTCAAACTAGAGAGGACACATGCAGCTGCTGTGGTTAACAGACTAAGCTGAGCTCTCAGCTGTCAGCTAACATCAGTTTTCCCTATTATTAACACTTTACATTTGTGGGGTACTTTTTTTACAATTGGTGAAACCGTATTATTATAGTTATAGTCCATAGTTTATATTAGGGTTCACTATTTATGTTGTACAGTTCTATGGTTTTTAAAAATTTATGTTAAGGTGACATAGACACATATTAAAATTTCAAATATGCAATTTGAAATTAGGGTAACATATACACATCTTAAAATTTCAAATATACAATTCAGTGGTGCTAATTACATTCACAATATTGTACTACCACCACCAGCATCCATTACCAAAACTTTCCCATCACCCCACACTGAAATTTGTACCAATTAAGCATTGACTCTTCTATTCCCTACCCCCACCCCAGCCGCTGGTAACCTGTATTCTGGTTTCTGACTCTATGGATTTGTATATTCTAATCAAATAAATATTTTAATGCAGTAATTTAAGAAATAAAAATTAAAGCAAGAAAGATACTAAACGAACAAAACATAAAAATTTTAAATAAAGACAGGATCAGCAAGAGTGCCATGCTGAGCCATATTGGAACTTGAGGCAAAAGGAAAAATCAGTAATACTGATCTTGTCTATATTTAAAATTTTGTTATTTTGTTTACCATGGATGTTTTGCTTCAATTTTTACTATTTAAAACATTGCATTAAAATATCATTTATCTTGCTTACTGAAATTTTGCTGTGCTCTTAACTTTTGCATCAGAAGTGAGTTCCTCGATCACTTCCTCTAGTCCCATCCCTGCATGCCAGCCCTGTGCATGGGGGTTCAGAGCAGACTGTCCCTGATGCAGTGAAATAAAAGAATGTGAATGTTTTTGCAAATATAAGAGTGTATCATAAGCCTCAGAGTTTGTATTCTTAAAATCCTTGATTTTAGTACCTCAAATCACATCACCAAATTTTATTTCCTATTGGAAGTTTTGTGGTTAGGATGTTTTAAGGATATGTTTTCCAACACTTCACTAAGAATGTTTTCTACTTTGTCTACTGTCACAGAGGCTCAAGGGAGGTCAAGTGTATCCTCATGCAGAATGTAATGCTTGCAACGCATAGTAATAAGCTTCAAATCTCTGTTATCAAGAAGTGCTTGCTCTTAAAAAGTAAGGGGATGAAATGAGACAAGGCATAAACTTCCTGGAATATGGGTGGTGTTCAAAAAGGTGTAAATACCTCTCCCTTTCTGCTGTTTCTTTCCTGCCCTCATTCCACTCAACTCAATAGTACTTATTACTCATGAGAAAATTTTATTATTAAATACAAAGAATTTATCATCAGAGAAAAATGCATTCTTTTCCTTTTTAGTGCAAACATAGTCATCCCAAGCTCAAATGAGCCTCATCTCCAAGCCTGCTTATTTTTTAAATCCATTTCCCACTTCCCACCATTCCCCTTTTGCATAAGACTTTTAGGTGACACAGTGATAAGTTTTTGTCATAAAAATAAAAGGCATCTTTTGTTAATATGTATTCCTTTGTAGCTATTTCCTTCAGAAATTTTTGCAGTATTTCTGTTCAACTCATTTTTTTTTTTTTTTTTTACCTTGTAGTCACTATTTGTTTTAAGAAGAGAAGAGAAGTGGGATGCCCAAGGCATTATAAAATTGATATGAATGGTGGAGGGAAACTTATTCTTGAAAAGTCTTAGAAGAATTTGGAATACAGGCTTAAGTTCTTTTAATAAATTCATACAGTTAAGATTTTGATCTTTAAATTCTGCATGGGTTTTACATTTTTTCTAGGTAAGGTTGAACCCTTTATATTTAATATTATAGTTTTAATGCCATAGCTAGAGTTTTTCTAAATACTTTTTTTTTTTTGGTTTTGTTATGCTTCCTTATTGAGCACCTATTTTGTGCCAGGTGTTGTAGTTGCTTCAGTGAAGAAATGTAAGCTTTTTGGAGCTTATATTCTAGTGTGGGGCATAGCTAATAAACATAATAAATAATTATATTTTGTGTTAGTTGGTGATAAGTGTAAAAAAACAAAGTGGGATAAGAGGAATTCAAAGTAAAAATGGGTATACTTTTAAAAAGAGTTGTCAAGTTGGGCACTATTGAGAAGGCAACTTAAAAGATTTGAGAGGACGAGCCATACGGATACCTGGGGATGATGAACAACTAGCCGGCACATGTGACTTAAGATCTGGGAGTGTTCCTGGTGTGTTTGAGGAGCAGTGAAGTGGCCAATGTGGCTAGAGCTAAGTGAGGTGGCAGAAAGTAGCAGAAAATGCAGTGGGAGGGTGAAGGGTCTGGCCATATTGGTCATTGTAAGGGCTTTGGCTGTTATTCTGAATTTTTAAGAGCTACTCATTCGTTCCTTCTTTCATTCAAACGTCCATTCTTTTATCAAACATTTATGAATGTTTGCCATGTTCTGGGGAATATAATAGTCCCTAGCAGTACAAAGAAGTAGAATAAAAGCTATATATCCTTAAGAGGCTTTATTGGTCCTGGAGATGGTAAATCCAGAAGTCACGACTATAGTAAGTGTGGTAAGTGATTGTGTGGATGTATAGAGAAATAAGACTAGGTGAATGTGTGTGCATGTTTGTGTGTATTTGTATGTGTCATGAAAATGAGGGAAGAGTCAGGAAAGATGATGCTCAAAGTAAGTTTTAAAGGCATTACCCAAAGCAATGAAGTCTGGAAGGCACAGGGAAGATTGGATTTTTTTTTTTTTTAAGATTAGATTTTGATTCAGGTAATAGTCATGTTTTTCTTCTATATTTCAGTCTCATTCAGAAGTTAACTATTTTATTTCTGAAATTTCTTGTAAACAATTTAAAACATGCTTTCAGTTCTTATCTGTAATTTCAGAAATACTTGGTCTCTTTCTCATACCTTCCATAGCATTCCGTGCATCCTATGCATCACTTTGCCACTTCTATTTGTTTATATCAATTATTATCTTTTTGATAGGGTAGGTGGCATTTTCTTTCTTGTTCATCATGTATTCCCATTGTCTAGTGCAGTTCCTGGCTTTGTGCCTGGCATATCAATCAACAATAAATATTTGTTGACTGACATTAATATATAAAATTGTATCTGCCTAAACAATCCTAATGCTTTTGGATCCTTTTTACATAATATTAGACATTTTAGACTTTTTGTCTTTTCTGTCTTTATCCGGTCCCATTTTATTGATTTTTTATATGAAGAGCTGACATTTTTTAAAGCATAGTTTTGATCCAAGAATTCTTGCAGTTATTTAAAATCCACAGCAACTTCTTGGTGCTTGCATTTTACCCTTAATTATGACTATTCTCTCATCTTTTTCCTCCTTTTTGTTATCATTTATGTTTCAGTTTAGTAAGTAGTCAGTTTACAGGACATCCTAAGCTTTTATTTCAAGAGTTTTCCTGTAATTCTTTAGTCACTGGTGTCTGGGTATCATATTCTGCTGTTCTTTTAGGAAAGATACATGAGTGAAAAAAAATGTTGGAACTTGGCATATCTTAGAATGCCACCACAAGCACCATTCAATAGGGACAACTTGAGTATACTCTAGCAGACTTGGATCACACACTTTAAGAGTTCTGTGGCTATCACTCCACTCTCTGGCAGTCTGAAGCTCTCTAAAATTACTCTCTGATAATACTCTGTTTGCTTTCCCTCATTTTTGCAGTTTAGAGAACTTCATATATTTTTCCTTGAAATTTAAGCTTTTTCTTAGGATATATAAGGTGTTGATTTCAGTTTGTTGCTTTGAGACTAGACATATTTTCTAATTTTTCCATTTCTAGTCTTTATTATTTTTAATTTCTGGAACTTTTTACATTATAATATTTGTTATCAATTTTTCTCCATTCAGATTTTTTAACAGATAATTTAAAGATTAGCTTTCAATGGTCTATGATCTATGTATCTGTGCATATATTCTCTTTTATTAGATTTTTACTGTTCTCCATATTTCCTTTAATCAATCTCCTGGTTTTTAAAATAGCATCTGTTTATGTGCCATCATATTCTTTTCTTGTACTTAAAGAATTTTATTTCTAAATGGAGTCAGATTGATTTGTTCCAGTTTATTTGTGTTACCTTGCAAGCTCCTTCTCCCATCCTTAAATTAGACCTATTGATTGCATCTCCTGAGCCAGTTCTTTCTCAGGACCCAGTGAGAAGAAGTTAATTAGAAAAATTGAACAAAAGAATATATATGTGTGTGTGCATATGCACATACACACAACTGGAGCATTCTACTTTGTAAAGTCAATGTTTTAATATTATTTTCCAGTTAAAGTCTTGAATTTTAGTTTCTTCATTAAGAGTCCCATTGGTGTTCATTATGGTTGGCTGAATCTGAAGCTATACATCAGTACTAATCTTAATTGAAAGTATTTAGCCCTAATTGCTTTTACACTTAGTTAAGCCCATGGTTCTTCTCATTTGTTCTTTCCTTAAACAAATCTATATTGAGTACTCACTATATGTCAGGAGCTGTGCCAGGCACTGGGAGTATACAAGCACAAGTCCACATGACTACTTTCATGTCACTAATTGCCTATTGTGGTGGTTTGGAGCTATGGACCTCAGAATGGCGTGTTCTTAAACTTAATCCTTCCTCTGGGTGTGCATCCATTGTAAGTAATATTTTTTCAAGATGGTTCTTCAGTTAGGGTGTGGTCAAAATGAATCAGGTTGGGCTTTAATCTGGATTACTGGAGTCCTTTACAAACTGAGTGAAAGTCAGACAGACAGAAAACCACATGGAGCAGTCAAAAGCTGGAAGTCAAGGGAACTCAGAAGCCAGGAGAGGCTGCCATGTATATTGCCATGTGGCAGAAAAGCCAAAGACCAAGGATCGCTGGCAACCAGTCTTAGAATGCCACAATCTTCTGGGAGAAAGCATCACCAATGACACCTTGATTTTGGATTTCTCCTAGCCTCAAAACTGTAAGCCAAAAAATTCCCATTGTTTAAGCAAAACCATTGTGTGGTATTCAGTTTAGCAGTGAGGAAACTAGAACACCTAGTGTAGGAAACAGCAATGTCATTATATAATCATACATCATAAGGAAATATGGAAACCCCTGGCAATGCTTTAGTGGTGGCTGACAGGGGAAATTTTCTTGTACAAATTGAAGCCAGAAATTCTTCTTAAGGGATGAGGAGGAGTTAGTGAGTGAATGTTATGGATGGAGGTGGGAAGAGTGGGAAGGAGAAATGCCTTCTAGATGGGCCCAGTATGAACAGATGCACAGGGGTTTGTGTGACTGTGAGTAGGTGTGTGCATTGTGCATATCGCATGTGCAGTTTGGGTGTTGGTGAAATTTGACCAGTCCATTAAGGAGTGGCAGAATCCTACAGAGACTGGTAGGAGAAGTCCTGGACAGCCTTATATGCCTTGCAAAGGGAATTGGATTTTATGCTGAAGGTGAGTGGTTTTCAATCTTCTTTTGATAATATTCCCCTTTGAGAATCTAGTGACAGCACTAGAATCTTTCTAGAATAATGGGGAGAGATGAGTACATTCATAGATTTAAGTGGCTTCCACTCAAGACGGTTCATATGTTTTGCTCCAAACACATACAAACAACAAGCAAAACATTAAAAAATGAACTGCTAACAATAAAAAAGTTATTTTTTGTGTGTTTAAAAAAATAACAACAGTTAACATGGTGTGGGAAGGGATTGTTAAAGAAGGTTAATGTGTGCTTAAGTCCTTGTGATTGTTCGGGGGTGGAGGTAGAAATACTATTACATTTTGTTAAAATTATAGTTAGGTCTTCTTTCAATGGAAGCCACCAAAATACATAAAAATAAAACATATAGCTTTGAAATCATCATAGAAAAAAGAAAATATAAAAATATTTACCAGACAGAAAACATGGAAAAGGAAAAAGGAATACAAGAAAAAATGTGACAAATAGAAACATAAAATAAGTTTGTAATCAAATCTTAATATGTCAGCAATCATAATAAACTCATTTAGGGTAATCTCATTACATGGATTTTTGTCAGATTGGAGAAAAAGAACAAAATCTTAGTGACATGCTGCTTACAAAGGATACCTAAATTAAAACCACATGGGAACAGATCAGGAAATATATACCATGCAAAATATGACCAAAAGAAAACTTATTGATCTAAATTAATATCTGACAAAACAGAATGTAAGTCAAAGACATTTATAAAGATAAAGTGGGACAATACTTAAGGAAAATAAGGAGAAGATAAAAAAGAAGGAAAAAGAAAAGAGGAGCTACTAATGGAGTAATAGGTATCTTGAGACAAGATGGAGTCAAAGTACAGATGGATGAAATTAAATAAGATTCTGTAGGTAAAAGAGCATAGAGGGGGATGGTTGTGGATTGTTGGCAGCCCATCCAACCAGTGCCTATTGGCCAGGAACCTATTTAAAAAATAGTAATCTCACCTCAAAGCTTTCCCAGTTGATTCCTGGAAGTTTTCAAAATGGTATTTCACGTGTTCCCGGAACCCATTTTACCAGTTGCGTTAACTTATAACAGCCTGGCTATCACGGGATCAGGTCCTGATCTTGGTGTTGAATCAACTACCCAGTCTGGACTATACGGATTTGCTGAAAGCTAAAACAAGAACTACAACTTCACAAAAAGCAAGAGGAGACTGATTGCCCTACAAAAGGTTGCTGCAAAACCCACAACTCCAGAAAAAAAAAAAATGCTGCAGTCATTTTGACAGAACTTCTAGACAGTCAGCCAAGACGGTTCCTGATGGTGGTGGCTCAGGAGGCTTTCTTCTCTTACACTCTAACCCTGTCTTCTTGCCATTGTTGCAACACTGTTGGTGGTCTAGACTCCTCCTGCTGATGTGTGCATATTGAGGTGGCAAATGAATTGTTAGGCCAGATTTATGTTTTTGGGGAAACTGAAAACTTAAAATGACTCGTAGGTACTTACTGGTGGGGACAAGGACGAGATAGGATCTCTCCTCCAATTGTTAACATGATAACGTGGGGCTGAAGTCAGGTATTGACTGGAATTCAAGTATAAGGTTAAGTCAAGGTTGGCTTCTGCCATTTGTAACATTTCTAAAAGTCCCAGTTAGCATAGGAATTAAGAATAACATGGACTAGAGGCATTTTATGGGATCAATGCAACTCTGTTATTGACTTTTCATTGACTCATTTTCCCAGTTTTCCTTGAAAACTTTCCAATATCTCTTTAATCATTCTATTACTAGAAAAGAGGGTTGATATGCTATCTTAAGCATTTAAAGTGACAAATGTTAAACGTGTGTGTGTGTGCGTAGGTGTGTGGTGTGCATGTGCTCAAAGCATTTGAAAAGACTTTGGGAACAATTATATGCCAACCCTTTCTTATCATATACATTAAAACATACAAACAGTAAACTCTAATGTAAATGATGGAATGCAATTATCAAAATGTTCTTTCATGAATTCTAACAATACTAGGTGTTGATAATGGGTGGTATACAGGAACTCTATATTTTATGCATGATTTTTCTGTAAGCCTGCAACTTCTCTAATAACAAAGTTTCTATGGAAAAATCAAATTATGTTCATTTTGAATCTCCAAAATAGCAACTTAAATAAGTCTTAAGGCTTGTTAGAAAAATAACAATATGATGGGCAACTTGAATGTTGGCCAAAATTCATAGTTCTCACAATCAGGCTTGATCAGTATGCAGACTTTAAAATTTGGATAAGCAATATTGCAGATACTTTTAATAGAGTTCGTATTTATCTTAAAAATAACATCAGATTTATGTGTTTTTTATAGTCTCAGCTTGTTCAACAGTGTTAACAGTGTTAATGAAAAAAATGAAACAAAAAAACACCAAAGGCTCAATTTGTATCTACTTGGACACCACTATGGGTAGAACCATTCTACACACTGACATTCTTATTCATTTTAACTCTCCCGCAGATTATTGAAAGCATATAGCTTTCCGGAAAAAGGAAATATCCCAAATCCAACTTCAGGATCTAGCAATGAGTATCATTTGTGGGGGACTTAGTTTTTGGTGAAATAGAGTGTAATAGATTGAACTCTGGTTTGGGGATTGCACCATTTTATCATTACTACTGGTGATAGAGTGGCTCTAGAGAGATCACTTAGGCTATTCTAGTGACTGATGATAATAAATTAATCTTAATTTCGTGAGGGCTAATTTTTATATGTCAAATAAAAGAGATCCTCAATTTTTATTTTTATTTTTAATTACTAACTTTCCCCCTATATCCTATATATCCATTCACTCATTCAGCAAATATTTTGAGCCCTCACTGTGTGTCAGGTACCCTTCTAGGGGAAGGAGTTAACAGTAGTTCTTTCAGATTGTGTTTCCAGAGATGATTGCAGCAATATATCCCATCCCAAAACTTTTCAGTATTATGGTCTTGGGACTGTCTCATTAAGAAAGAGTCTATTCTTTTTATCCCCTTGAATCTGAGCAAGTTCCAGCTACTTTATAAAATAAGACGTTGCAGAAGTGACCCTGTAGCAGTACCTGGGTGTGATGGCTAAGTATATGTGTCAACTTAACCAGGTTATGGTATCCAGTTGTTTAGTCAAGGAAGCACTGGTCTGATTATTACTGTGAGAATATTTCATGGGTCCAAACCATCAGTCAGTTGATTGCATCTGTGATTGATTACACCTGCAATCAACAAAGGAGATTTTCTCCAGCAATGAGAGAGGTCTAATTCAATCAGTTGAAGGCCTTAAAGGGATTGCTGGTGATCTCAGCAGTCAGAAAGAAGTATTCTATCTCTACTTCAGCCAGCCAGCTCCTCCTGGAGATTTCAGCAAAACCTTCATCAGAGTTCCCAGCTTGAGGCCTGCCCTGTGGAATTCAGACTTGCCAATCCCCACGGTTGTGTGAGCCAATTCCTATAATAAATAAATATAATAAATCTGTAATAAAGTTATAATAATATCTATAATAATAATATGATAATTAATAGTCTATAATCTCATAAATAGTTACATTCTTTCTCTCTCTCTCTCTCTCTCTGTGTATGTGTGTGTGTGTGTGTGTGTGTGGTGGTTCTGTTTCCCTGGAGAACCCTGAATAATAACTGTAGAAGCACATAACTTGCCAAACAGCATTCACTTCCTGCCTTTTGGAAGTCAGCACCATTTAAGATTTATACCCTGAGACCACCATATTATGAGAAGCCAAACCACATGGAAAGATCCTGGATAAGGAGAAATCACAGGGAAGGAGAGAGGCCAATGAGCATCAAGATACAGACATGTGAGTGAAGAAGCTATCCTGGAAGAGAGACCCCCCCTGCTTCAGCCACCCCTTCTGGAGCAGAGGCAACCACCCATCCAAGCCTTCCCAATATCACAGCCAAAACATGATGAACAAAGTAAATGTTTGTTTTAAGATACTATGGTTTGGGATAATTTATTATGCAGCATTAAATAATTAGAACAGCAGTGAACAAGAAAGACAATATGCTCCTGTTTTGAAACATATTATTTTGGAGAAACAAATGATAAGATAAATAAAAATAGTATATTAAATAGTGATAACTGCTAAGGAGAAAAATAAAGTAGGAAAGGGGATATGAAATGTGTGGATATTTGAAATCTCAGATAGATCAGGGAGAAGCTCCTTAAGAAAAGGTGACTTTTATGAAAAGATCTAAAGGAAGTGAAAGAGCTGGTCATGTGACTATCTGGGGATGCAGCATTTCAAGCAGAGGGAAGATAAATGCAAAAGACCTAAGTGCAAGTGTGCATGGATGTTGACAGAATAGTTAGCAAAGTAGCTGGTGCAGAGAGAAAGGGGGTGATGGTGGGGGGTGGGTAGTATCAGGAAGTGAGGCCAGACAGGGAATGGTGAATCAGATCATGTAGACCCCTATAGGTCACAGCAAGGGCTTTGGATTTTACTCTGAGTGAGAATTGGATCTACTGGGCATTCTGAGCAGAGAGGTGACATGCTACAACATGATTTTACAGAATCACTTTGCCTGATATGTTGAAGAGAATATTGGGTGTGTGGAGGGGGATGATAGAAGCAGAGAGAGATTGAAAAGCTAATGCAAAAATCTGGGTGACACATGGTGTTGACCTGGTCTAGGATGGTGGCACTGGACTAGTAGGATAACTGCAAGGGTGGTCAAATTCTGATTAGACTTTGAAGATAGAGCCAAAAGGATGTTCTTATGCTACATTTGATATATGGCTTTACATATTGCCCCCAGAACATAAGTTGACCTCTTATGATGTCCATTGTTTTAGAAATATGTAGAGTTAACTATTGAGTCCTTCCAGTTAAACTTGACAGATTTGCTATCCTTGTTCATCAGTTCTCCTTCCCAAAAACTCCATTAAAATATCAGTAAAGAGTAAAAAAATTATTAACCCACAAGGAAAAAGAGAACAACAGTGGATGCAAGTTTTCTAAAAAGTTTGGAAGACAGGAAACTGATGAGGAGTTGTAATTTACTTAGTAGGCTGAAAGAAATTCCAAACACCTACAGTGGGTGGAGAACCAATGAGAAATGATCTAATTTGCCTTGCAGAATTCCTGGAACTTGGGGTGAGGTGTGTGACTGACAACATGATTGCTTGAAAATCTATATACAAAGTGGCTGAACTTCCGTGGACTCCTCCACCTCCATGAGCAGTCTGGCAACTACCCCATCCGCATCCATCATAGGTAACAGGAAGCTCAGTCTCTGCAAAAACTGAACCAAAGTGTCCCTGCATTCAGAGGCAACAAGCATAACATAAGGAAGGGATTAATTTAGGAGATAAGAAAAGAGGGATTAAGTAAAAATCTATATATTGTAATACAGGATAATCAGGCTGCTTTTCCTGCCTTACTCCCTATATCCCAGACAGCCAGATTTACACCCTCTACCTCTCCACATACACAAAGTCATGTGTTCTAATCAGCTACTCATTCTTAGATATGAAAGGACAGTCGACAAATAGTAGACAGTTGAGACAAGACAACTTAGAAGAGCTAAAAATGAACACCCAAAAATTTGGACAAAAAGGAAATCATGGAGCAGAAGAAACTAAAAAAAGGAATAAAACCATCAAGAAGATAATAAAACATATTCTGTCTATGAAACAAAAATGATCCATTGAAAAAAGAATAGCCAGAGAACAAGAAAGAGGTTTTGGAAATTAAAAATAGGATGAACACGAAGAGGTCTGTTTCAGCCTCTGCTGGTGGCATGGCATGGTCTTGGAAGTGCAGGGGGACAGTGGTCTGCAGGGGCAGATATTGCCAGCAGGAGTTGGGCATGGGCAATGGCTTGAAGCTGAAGCTCTGCAGCTGGGGAGGAGCATGTGCTGGTGGTGAAGGGTTGGATGCCCATAATGGGCCACCACTGAACTGGTAGATGTCTGACCCAGGGAAGAGTCCATGATGTCTCCTGTGTGTCCAGCCCTGTCTGGACAGTGATACCACATTTCCCACATGGTGAAGGATTTGGGGGCATAGGTCTAAGCAGGCCTCAAAGAGTCCAGCTACTCAAACTGTCAAAATTATTCCTTGGAACAGGCACAGAGATTCCATCCACAAGAAAAAGAGCTGAGCTCGATGGAGCTTCTTTGAGAATGATAACACTTTGTGTTGAAGAGAGAAATGCCATCGTGGAATGTCTAAGGCATGTGACCAACTTTTTTGGATCTTGCACTGAAACTTTCATCCTGGCTGCCAACATTTTGGACAGTTTCTTGGCTCTTATGAAGGTGAAACCTAAAATTTGTCTTGCACTGGCTGGCTGCCAGAATAGTTGAAGAAGAATGCGATGTTCCATCCACTCATGAAATAATCCAGATTAGTCCAGGTAAATGCACTGTTTCTGACAGAAAATGAGGGGAAAAATAATTTAAGAAAACAATTCAGAACTTAATGAGTTGGAAGCTACTACCATTTTAAACCTTTTTTCTTATATAAAACTATTATATTTACTCATATGTCAGAAAGGAAAGAAATATTGAACCTTTATAAACTGGAAGCTCTGCCAAAAGCTTGCAATTTCCGACTGGAAGTTTCAAAAGCCAAACCATCTGTATTAGCTTTGTGCCTTTTCAATCTGGAATCTTGTAATTCATTAAATTACTGGAAATTGTCCCACTTGATAAAAAGCATGCAAAGTTTAATGATGTCAGGTTCTTTTACTGGAGGGAGGCAGTTTCCAAGCACCTTGAATGTTGCAAGTCAGATCACAGCAGTTTGGACTGTTTCAAGTTGAAAAGCCTAGGCTCCCTTCCCCACCCCCGCTCTGATAGCTACAGAAGCGTTCCTGAGTTGCCATCAACACCAGATGGTGATTGCCCTGGTGAAAGTTAAAGTGAGGACTCCGAAGATACAAGTTGTGAATAAGTCTCAGCCATTCTCTGTCCCAGTGATCAAGAGATGTGCCTTATTTTCAACTTGAAAGTGGCACAGTCTCTGTGCTTTCTTAGAAATCTAATTGCACTGTGTCAGAATTTAAAGTGGGTATACTGTTTCTAAGCAATAAATGGGGGTGTAGGTAGTTTTCTTGTCCAGCCCCCATTTAGGCAGGAATAGCATAGACTGGAACACCTACTTCTATTTATTATTCAGATCAGATCTGGTCTATTTTCATATTTAATTCTAAGCCATCAAATTGGTTAGAGCCTCCCAAGCAATTGAAAATACTTTAAACATTGGCCCTTTGTTTTTCTCTTTGAATAGAAATGATCTTTAGTCACTTGGGAGAGGAGGGAAGGGGTTGATACCTTCAATTTATTACATATCAAGAGGATTTTTAAAAGACGAATTGTGTAGTATGACTTAAACTTTCTGAAAAGCCTCCAGGCATCATTATTTAAACAGATTGAAGTGTGCAAATGCTTCTTTAGAAGAAATGGTGTATTATCTTTTTAATGGTTTGTCCTAGATCCCTGCAAACACCTCCTCTCCCACATTTCTCAGAACATAGAATATGCTATCAAATGTCAAGATTAACCCCCTACTTTTATTTAATGCCCAATGTTCTATCTGATGCAGATCCTATAAGCTTAGGAGTTACAATATAGACTGAGAACAATTTTTCTGAGAACTTTATTGTGTAATGTCCTAAAGGAGGACTTAGCTAGGACACAATTAAATGACAGGGTAATTGTCGAGTTTATTGACATTCCCAGCGGTCAAGTTTATCTGACAATTGGCTAATTTTGCATGCACATGTAGAAAGCAGTGTAAGTGGTCAAACAGATAACTATGTAATTGATAAATATTGTTCACATAGCTCATTTTATCTAATTTATTTACATTAAAATTCATGTCTTCATGATTGCATTTTCTTTGCTTTGGAATTAAGATTTCAAGAATAATTATTTTGGTATATGGGTGCTAAGATTGCATAAAGTAAAAAAGGAGTGTTTGTCATATAATAGTTTAAGCATATTTATTAAATACGGTGCTATAGTTATAAGAATGGTGGTATGTGAAGTCTGTATATATAAGGCTTTATCCAGAGAAATGTGCTTTTTACATTTATAAAGTGTATATCATATGTGAATCTTAAAAATGAACTTAAAGTATTGATTTTTTTACCTCATGTATGTAATGATCTAGTAATTGAATGTAGATATAAATCATTGTGTTTCTGTACTGTGAATCACAGATTGATGACTTCCTTTTTTTGTTAAAATTCAGTTTTATTGATGTATTCACATACCCTACGTCATCCACAGTGTACAATTGACTGTTCCCAGTATCACGTAGTTGTGCATTCATCACCAAAATCAATTTTTGAACATTTTCATTACTCCAAAAAAAATAAAAGAATAAAAATACAAATAAAGAAGAATACCCAAAACATCCTATTCCCCTACCTCCTATTATTTGTTTACTTTTTGTCCCCAATTTTCTACTCATCTGTCCATCTACTGGATAAAGGGAGTGTGAGCCACAAGGTTTTCACAACTGCACAGTCACACCATGTAAGCTACATAGTTATACCATCATCTTCAAAAATCAAGGCTACTGGTCTACAGTTCAACAGTTTCAGGTATTTCCTTCTAGCTATTCCAATATGTTAAAAACTAAAAAGGGATACCTATATAATGCATAAGAATAACCTCCAGAATGACCTCTTGACTCTTTGAAATATCTCAGCCACTGAAACTTGGTTTCATTTCTTTTCCACCTTTTGGTCAATTCCATGATGCCAGGTCCAGGTTCATCCCTGGGAGTCATGTCCCACGTTGCCAGGGAGATTTACACCCTTGGGAGTCATGTCCCATGTAGGAGGGAGGGCAGTGAGTTTACCAGCTAGCTAAGTGGGCTTAGAGAGAGACAGGTCATATCTAAGCAACAAAAGAGGTTCTCTGGGGGGGTGACTCTTTGGCAAAATTATAAGTAGGCTTAGCCTCTCCTTTGTAGTAACAAGCTTAATAAGGCAAGCCCCAAACTCAAAGGCCTGACCTTCTAAATTGGTAGTCCCCAATGCTTGTGAGAATATCAGTAATTCCCCAGGTGGGGAAGTTTAGTATTTCCACATTTTTCATCAGTCTCTCAGAGGGGCTTTGCAAACACATTTTTATTCTTTGCCCAAATTACTTCGGGATGTATGGGATTTCACACTAACATGTACAAACCAACTATATCTCACTCTCTATTCAAAGTTCATGTATTTATGGTGTTTGAGTAAACTGACCATACAAGTTAAATTATCTGGTGTGCTGCAGAAAATAGAGATTTTGCACCAAATAAACGTATCTTCCTTTGGTCTCACACACAATTTGAAGTTTTAAAACATGGTCAATATAGTCCTTTATCCTTTAGTCTGACTTTCCTTAGTCCTAACCAGATCCACTTCATTTGTATCTCTAATTGAATTCTGAACTCTTTTTCAGCTTTTTAAACAGTTTCTGTATGGGATTATACTGACATTCATAGCTGACAAACTCTAGCTCTGAGTTTCAGGTGTCCCAAAGATACTTAAAGTTTTAGGGACCAACAAGGTTGCATACAAAGAACTCAGTATCTCAGAATTTAGAAATAACCATTACAACTCAGGAATAGATGTGACTGCTGTAAGAGCTTGCAATCTAGGGACCTTTACAATAAACCTTCCCCTGATAACCTGTGCTCTAAGATTCAATTCTCAGAGTTTACACAATATAGTTAGTCCATATTATTGAGGCATTATAATGTTTGTCTTTTTGTTTCTGGCATACTTCACTCAAAATGCTGTCATCAAGACCCATTCACCTACTTGTGTATCTCACAACTTCATTGCTTCTTGCAGCTGCTCTGTATTCTATTGTATGCATACACCACAGTTCACCATTCTGTTCATCAGTCAATGTACCCTTAGGCCACCTCCATCCATTGCAAATCCTGAATACTGCCGTCATAAACACCAGTGTGCAAATGTCCATTTGTATCCCTGCTCTCAGTTCTTTCAAGTATATACCCAATAAGGTTGCAGGATCTTACGGCAACCCCATACTTAGCTTCTTATGGAACCACCACACTGCCCTCCAGATGGGCTGCACCATTCTACTTCCTAGCAACAGTGAAAACACCTCCCTCTATGTTTTCTCCAGCACTTGTATCCCTCTGTTTATTTTTGTCCCCTGCAAGTCTATAGAGCTATATAGAGATATACCATACAGTCATCCACAGTGTACAATAAATTGTTCAGAGTATCATCAAATAGTTGTGCTTCATCACCACACTCTGCCCTTGAACACATGTATTACTCCAAAAAAATAAAATAAGAATAAGGATAAAAGAAAAACTAAAACTAAAACAAAATAAAATAAAAAGGTCAGACAACACCACCACCACCAAGAATCACATACCTTTTTCTTGTATCCCATCCCCCTGTTACAAACATTAGGCTTTGGTCTATTGCCTTTGTTACAATTAATGGAAGCATCTTACAATGACACTGATAACCACAAACTCTAGTTTCCTTTGATTATTTTTCCCCCAGTACTATCCCATTCTCAACACCTTGCAAAGTTGACATTCATTTGTTCTCACACATGCAAAAGCATTTTTATATTTGTACATTTAATCACCATCATTGACCGCTCTAGATTTTACTAAGTTATACAGTCTCAGTCTTTATCTTCTGTCTTTCCTTTTGTTGTCATACATATCCCTAGCTTTCCTCTTTGAAGTTTACTCACAGTCATCTTTGTTCAATGTATTTACAATATTGTGCTACTATCACATAGTACTGTGCTGTCCATTTCTGCATCTATATAGTCAATCCTGCTGAACATTCTACACTCCTTCAACATCATATGCCTCATCTCTACCCTCTTTCTATCTCCTGATAACCTGTGTTCTCAGCTTTAACTCTCTAAGTTTGCTCATTAATGTTAGTTCATATTAGTGATACCACACAGTACTTGTCCTTTTGTTTTTGGCTTAATCACTCAACATAATGTCCTGAAGTTTCATACATGTTGTTATATGCTCTGTGACTTTATTCTGTCTTACAGCTGTGTAATACTCCATCAAATGTATATACCACAGTTTGTATATCCACTCCTCCATTGATGGATATTTGGGCTGTTTCCATCACTTGGCAATTGTGAATAATGCCGCTATAAACATCGGTTTACAAATGTCTGATCATGTCTTAGCTTTCAGTTTCTCTGAGTATATACCCAGTAATCGAATTGCTGGATCATATGACAATTCTATACTTAGTTTTCTGAGAAACTAGCACACTGCATTCCAGAGTGGCTGTACCATTCTACATTCACACCAACAGTGAATATATGTGACTCTTTCTCCACATCCTCTCCAGCACTTGTAATTTTTTTTTTTTAATAATGACTATTCTAGTAGCTGTGAGATGATATCTCATTGTGGTTTTAATTTGCATTTTCCTGATAGCCAGTGAAGTTTAGTATCTTTTCATATGTTTTTGAGCCATTTGTATTTCCTCTTCAGAAAAGTGTCTGCCTATGTCTTTTGCCCATTTTTAAACTGGGTTGTTGGTCTTTCTCTTGTTGAGTTGTAGGATCTCTTTATATATTCTGGATATTAAACCCTTATCTGATATGTGGTTTCCAAATATTGTCTCCCATTTCATAGGCTGCCTTTTTACTTTTCTGACAAAGTCCTTTACTATATAAAAGTGTTTAATTTTGAGGAGATCCCATTTATCCACTTCTTTCGTTGCTCGTGCTTTGGATGTAAGTTCTAGGAAACTGCCTCCTATCACAAGATCTTTAAGATATTTCCCTACATTTTCTTATAAAAGTTTTATGGTCTTAGCCCTAATGTTTAGGTTTTTGATCCATTTCAAGTTTTTTTTTTGTTTTTTGTTTTTTTTTTTTGCATAAGGTGTGAGATAGGAATCCTCTTTCATTCTTTTGGATATGGATATCCTGTTCTCCAAACACCATTTATTGAACAGGCTGCTCTGGCCCAGTTGCTTTGGCTTCACTTCCTTATCAAAGATCAATTGTCTGTAGATGATCAATTGTCCTACATATAGGATGATGTCATCTGCAAACAGTGAAAGTTTTACTTCCTCCTCTCCAATTTGGATGCCTCTATTTCTGAACACTCAATTCAATTCCATTGGCATATCTATCTTCAGTGCCATGCTGTTTTGACCCCTGTATCTTTGTAATATGCTTCAAAGTCAGGTAGTGTGAGAAATCCCACTTCATTCCTCTTTCTCAAGATATTTTTGGCTATTCAGGGCACTTTTTGCCCTTCCAAATAAGTTTGGTTATTCATTTTTCTATTTCTTCAAAGTAAGTTTTTGGGATTTTAATTGGTATTGCCTTGAATGTATAAGTCAGTTTAGGTAGAATTGACATCAACTATATTTCGTCTTCCAATTCATGAACATGATATGTTCTTTCATTTTTAAAGTCCTGTTTTATTTCTTTTAGCAATTTCTTGTAGATTTGTGTGTATAGGTCTTTTGTGGAATTGATTAAGTTCATTCCTAAATACTTGATTCTTTTGGCTGCTATTGTAAATGGATTTTTTTTCTTGAATTCTTCCTCATGTTGCTCATTACTAGTATGTAAAAACACTACTGATTTTTGTGTGTTGATCTTGTACCTGCCACTTTGCTGTATTCATTGATTAGCTTTAATAGTTTTGCTGTAGATTTTTTAGGATTTTCTACACATAAGATGATGTCATCTGTGAACAGTGAAAGTTTTAATTCTTTCTCTCCAATTTGGATGCCATTATTTCTTTTTCTGCCTAATTGCTCTAGCTAGAACTTCCATTGAATAACCATGGTGATAGTGGGCATCTTTGTTTTGTTCCTGATCTCAGAAGGAAAGCTTTCAGTTTTTTCCCATTGAGTATGTTAGCTGTGGTTTTTCATATATTGCCTTTACCATATTGAGAAAGTTCCCTTCTATTCCTATCCTTTTGACTGCTGTCATCAAGAAAGAATGTTGACTTTTGTTAAATGCCTTTTCTGCATCAATTGGGATGATCATGTGGTTTTTCTGCTTTGATTTATTGATGTGGTGTATTACATTAATTGCTTTTCTTGTGTTGAACCAACCTTGCATACCTGGAATAAATCCCACTTGGTCAAGGGGTATAATTTTTTTAATGTGCTGCTGGATTCAGTTTGCAAGTATTTTGTTGAAGATTTTTGCATCTATATTCATTAAAAAGATTGGTCTATAATTTTCTTTTCTTGTAGTATCTTTGTCTGGCTTTGGTATTAGAGTGATTTTGGCTTCATAGAATGAGTTAGGGAGTTTTCCCTTCTCTTTAAATTTTTTGAGGAATTTGAGCAGGATTGGTAGTAATTCTTTCTAGAATTCTTGGTAGAATTCACATGTGAAGCCATCTGGTGGCCCTGGGCTTTTCTTTTTGGGGAGATTTTTGATGACTGATTCAATGTCTTTACTTGTGATTGGTTTGTTGAGGTCATCTATTTCTTCTCGGGTCAATGTTTGTTGTTTCTGCTTTTTTAGGAAGTTGTCCATTTCATCTAAGTTGTCTAGTTTGTTAGCATATAGTTGCTCATAGTATCTTCTCATTATCTTTTATTTCTGCAGTCAGTGGTTATGTCCCATTTCCCATTTCTGATATTATTTATTTGCATCCTCTCTCTCTCATCAGCCTAGCTAACGGTCCATCAGTTTTATTGATTTTCTCAAAGAACCAGCTTCTGGTTTTGTTGATTGTCTCTATTGTTTTCATCTTCTCAATTTCATTTATTTCTGCTCTAATCTTTGTTATTTCTTTCTTTCTCTTTGCTTTAGGGTTAGTTTACTGTTTTTTCTCAATTCCTCTAAGTGAGCAGTTCATTCCTTGATTTTTGCTCTTTTTTGTTTTTTAATATAGGCATTTAGGGCAATAAATTTCCCTCTCAGCCCCACCTTTGCTGCATCCCGTAAGTTTTGATATATTGTGTTTTCATTGTCATTTGTCTTGAGATATTTTCTAATTTCTCTTGAAATTTCTTCCTTGTCCCACTGGTTGTTTAAGAATGTACTGTTCAGTGTGCATATATACTTCACCTGTTATTTATTTCCAACTTCATTCCATTATGATCTGAGAAAGTTAATATTTAAAAATTTTTTTTTAATTTAAAAAATTATTGAGACTTGTGACCAAACATGTAGTCTATCTTGAATAATGTTCCATGTGCACTTTAGTAAAATGTGTATGCTGCTGTTGTGGGGTGTAGTGTTCTATAAATGTCTGCTAAGTCTAGTTCATTTATCATACTGTTCAACATCTCTGTTTTCTTATTGATCCTCTGTTGAGATGTTCTATCCATTGAGAGCAGTATCCAGAAGTCTCCAATTATTACTGTAATAGTGTCTACTTCTCCCTTCAGTGTTGTCAGTGTGTGCCTCATGTATTTTGGGGTGCTCTAGCTTGGTGCATAAATATTTATGATTGTTATGTCTTCTTGATGAATTGTCCCTTTTATTAATATATAGTGCCCTTCTTTGTGTCTTTTTATTGTTTTACAATTGAAGTCCATTTTGTCTGATATTAGTATAGCTACCTCCACTCTTTTCTGACTGTTGATTGCATGAAATATCTTTTTCCAACTTTTCACTTTCAACCTATTTTTGTCCTTGTGTCTAATGTGCGTCTCTTGTAGATAGCATCTATTTGGGTCCTGTTTTTTAATCCATTCTGCCAGTCTATGTCCTTTTATTGGGGAGCTTAGTCCATTAACATTTAATGCTATTACTGTAAGGGCAGTACTTTCTTCTACCATTTTGTCTTTTAGATTTTATATGTCACATCTTATTTTTTTCTTATTTTTACCCTTCTTGATAGTCTTGATTTCCACAATCTTCTCCAAACCTCTCTCTCTTGTTTTTTCCTATCAGCCTGTAGCACTCCCTTTAGTATTTCTTTTAAAGGAGGTCTCTTGTTTACAAACTCTCTCATTGTCTGTTTGTATGAAAACATTCAAAATTCTTCCTCATGTTTGAAGGACAGTTTTGCAGAATATAGAATTCTTGGTTGGTAGTTTTTCTCTTTCAGTATCTTAAATATATCATACCACTGTCTTCTTGCCTACCTGGTTTCTGATGAGAAATCTGCACAGTCTTATTGAGCTTCCCTTGTATGTGATGGATCACTTTTCTCTTGCTGCTTTCAGAATTCTCTCTTTATATTTGACATTTGACAGTCTGAGTAGAAAGTGTCTTGGAGTAGGTCTATTTGGATCTATTCTGTTTGGGGTATGCTGTGCTTCTTGGCTCTGTAATTTTATGTCTTCATAAGAGATGGGAAATTTTCAGTGATTATTTTTTCCATTATTCTTTCTTTCCCTTTTCCCTTATCTTCTCCTTTTGGGACACCCATGACATGTATATGCATGTGCTTCATGCTGTCATTCAAATTCCTAAGCCCTTGCTCACATTTTTCCATTCTTCTCCCTGTCTGTTCCTTTGTGTGTAGGATTTCAGATGTTTTGTCCTCTAGTTCATTAATTCTTTCTTCTGCCTCTTCAAATCTGGTATTGTATGTCTCCATTGTGTTTTTCATCTCTTCTGTTGTGCCATTCATTCCCATAAATTTTGGCATTTGTTTTTGCAAACTTTTGAGTTCTTCCTCATGTTCACCCAATGTCTTTTTTTTTATCCTTCATCTCTTTTGCCATATATCCCTCAGCTCACTGATTTGATTTTTTGAATTGATTTAGCATGTTTGAACATCTTTAATTGGTTGTTTCAACTCCTGTATCTCATTTGAAGTGTTAGTTTGTTCTGTTGACTGGGCTATATCTTTGCTTTTCCTAGTTTTATTTGTAATCTTTTGTTGGTGTCTAGGCATTGGTTTCCTTGGTTTGTTTATTCTAGGGGTCATTTTCACTCTTTTACTTTGAGTTTTCTTGTTGGTTGGCTTAGTTCTCTATTTGTTCTTTGGCATTCAGATGAACTTATTCTAGACCTCTAACCTAGCTTTTGTTTAATTGATCAGAAATATTTAGCTCTTGTTATTCTGTTTCTTGCCCTGCCTATATGTCTCTCTCACCAGTCAGTTGTCAAATTAGCTCTGCACCCCAGAATCCTTTTATAACCAGGCACCCACAGCAGTCTGCCTCTGTGGGGTGGGGGGGATGTAGGCACTGGACTCCACAGCAAGTTCTCTGTGTGTGCGTAAAACAATTCTGCTGGCTCCCAGTGGTGTTCCATTTTTCACTAGCCAGCAAGCTCTGGGTTTTAGAGTGCTGCTTTAGTTGTTGGATTGTCCATATTTTTCACCTTAAACATGGTCAGTTTCCCAGGCAGGGGGTGTAAATCAGTTCTACTGGGCCTGGGATAAGGTCTACAGAGGTTCTGAGAAGTTCTGAAATTCCCTTGCACTTTCTGGTCTGCCCAGCAGATGACACTGTTTGGTGACTTACTTGTCCTCGGAAGGTGCTTACCTTCTGGATCTGAGGCTGTGTCTGACCAAGTGAGGCTGAATTACCTCTTAGAGCTCAGTTGTGTCTGGCTGGGTGGGGCTGAATTTCCTGTTTTAGCCTGGCTGTGTCTGGCTGGGTGGGGCTGAATTACCTCTTAGAGGCCAGGTGAATCTGGCTGGGTGGGGCTAAATTACTTCTTAGACCTCAGCCAAGTCTGGCTGGATGGGTCTCAATGAGCTCTTGGATCCCAGCTGAGTCTGGCTTGGTGGTGCTGAGTTACCTCCTGGTGCCTGTGTCTGACTGGGCATGGCTGAAGTTGTGGGTTTCCTGTGGCAGAGAACTCCTCGAGCTGCCACAGTTTTCAGCCATCTCCTAGGCAAGCATCAGGCCGCTGACTACTATGTTCCTCAAGGATGGGAGAAGGGCTTTCGGACTCAGCTAGAAATGACCTCTGCCCATGTTTTCTCAGGCTCTTCATCCCTCACTGGTCTGGGCCTTATAATGTCCTCCCCTATGCCCCTGATCTCCAAACAATGGGGATCTGTCTGTCTGCTGTGAGTGATTTTTCAGTCTGTGTCCCTGCCGGGAAGTGAGATGAATCCTAAATGCTGCTTCTGTGTTCCTTCCGTGCTGTGAGCGACTGAGTGAGGAGGAGGGACGAGCACCCACCAGCCTGGAAGGAGTTCTCCTACCTGATAGTTCTTATTCTTCATTCAGCATCTGCAGGGTCCTTCTCCCATCCATACCCTCCTCTAGAGTTCAGAACAAGTCAAAGTTGTCCCCCCTTTTTGTTGAATATCTGGGGAGAAGGTTTTGGCAGCTGTTTATGTCACCATGTTGATGACATCCCTCCATGATGACTTCCTTTTATACTGGTAAATCAGCATCCATTTTCTAAAGAGGATCTTCCTGAAGTCATAACATTACAACTCAATAAAAATAGTAGCACAAAACAGATTATTAAATAAAGGAAGATTAGAAAGGAAAACTAAAAGATGAAGATGAAAATAGAAAAAAGGTAATAAAGTTAAAAGTAAATATAGGAGTTCCAACATGTGATTAATCTTATAATTCTGTGTTTTAGTTTCTTAGCTGCTTAAACAAATACTGCTATGCATTGAGCTGGCTTAAATCATGGGAATTTATTGGTTTTGAAGCTAGGATAAGTCTAAAATTAAGGTGTCAGCCAGGTGATGCATTTTCCCAGAAGACTGTGACATTCTGGGACTGGCTGTCAGCACTCCTTGGTCCTTGGCTTTTCTGTCACATGGCAATGAACATGGCAGTGTCTTCCTCTTTCTCTTCTGGGTTCCACTGACTTCCACCTTCTGGCTGGTCTCTGGGTCTTCTTTCTCCATCTGACTTTCACCCTACTTACAAAGGACTTCAGTAATCTGGATTAAAGCCTGACCTGATTCATTTGGACCATACCTTAATTAAAGTAACATATTGAAGAGATCTTATTTACAATGGGTCCACACCCAGAATGCAGACCAAGGCCAAGATCATGTCCAAGGAGAAATTGGAGAAGTTAGTGATTTTGAGAGTTAGGTCTCAACAACCATAAGAGATGGTATTGGGTTGACAATGAAGTCATAGCTATATAAGCATATTATTTAGAAATGTTGAGCTAAATGCACAACAATCAAAGAAGTTGAACATGGATGCCTCTGAGGAGGGGAACTAGGGTAGGAGAGGGTGGGGCTGGGAATGGTAGCTTTTTTTCTCAGTACTACATGTTTTTTTTACCTATACAAATATATTACTTGGATAAAAATTAATAAAATATTAAATGTATATGTGTGTTCTAAGGCATCTGAATCTAACATTAACTCACTTTATTAGCACCATGTATGAAACTTGTATCTAATGAACTCAAGATATAACAGTACCAACTTTACCTGCTTCTGTGTATTTTCTTTAACAGAATTTATCTCCTGCATATGTTCTTTAAAGGAATAACTACTGTATATCTATGATGTAAGGTTTATTTTGCACATTTATATATTTGTATGGGATCATTTGGCATAAAACATATTTTAATCAATGACATTCTTACATGACACTGTATAACTGTGACAATTATTTTGGAATTGGAGGAGCCAGCAGTCAAGTAAACTTTAGTCACCAGCACTGCACAGGGTCAAACACTTGCACATGCCTCATGTTTTGGTTAATGACCACTGTGGATGAGATCATGTAGTTTGGGTACTGTGATAATTCAGTAAGTAGACCAAGCACATTCATATTAAAGTTTCTTTATAAAATATCACATTTTTAAAGCCTTTAAAATGTTTGCTTATTTTTTAAGTAGCATTTCAGAAAAATAAAAATTTGTTGACATTCTTTGCACTTATTTTGCAGTTTAGTAATGTCTTTATTTTGAAGGTAATCTGGGGTAGGAGAGGTACCACCATATTATTTTCAGAGTTTATCAATCCCAGAGTTGATGACACTTGTTAATGCCATTGCTGTATTGTGAATGGCAGAACCTGGTGCAAGTCACTAAATAGACTTTGGTCAGTCTGACAGACTGCAAAAAAAATTCAATTACAGCTTAGTAATGGTTTCACAAGGGTTTAGAGTGCCCAGAAACTGCTTTAATATGGAGCCTATTGTGTTTCCTTTCTTTGAGGACTTTTCCAGAAGGTAGAAAGAGCCATTGAGGCCTCTCTTGCATAAAGAGGTAGCAAGGGAATTCAATTATAGAACCCAGTCCAATTCTGATTTTGTTAGGGTCAGATCTATTAGTTAGGGTCAGATCAATGACAATAGAAATCATTTAAACATGAGGCATATTTATTGTTTATAAATTCTCATTTGGGTATTAACTCAAATTCAGTACTTCCCCCAAGATTAAAAACAGCCTGTCAAGGATATCATAAAATAAGTATTTAAAAACTCTTCCAGGAATATACCTATCATATACTTTATACTTTTCATGGAGGAAGTTTAAGTTTGACAACTTCTGAGTGGAAGAAAATCTTTCATGTGTAGATCAATAAGAAAATTAACCTGAAAAATTTCATATCTCATTCCTTCTAGAAGCAATTCATGATTGAGATTGCAATTCAGGCTAATCCAAGCACAGATAACAATGGAATGTCCCTGTCGCAACCGCACAATAATATTGAATTTATGTGTTTATAACATGGGGGGGTGGGGGGTGGGGGAGTCATTTCCCAGCCACAGAAATTCTAGGTCTGAGTATGTAAATCATTGTATGGCTAGACAGTCCATATATCCATTCTAATTTAGTATTCCTTAATACTGCACCCAATATGGAACAAATAAATCACACAGTAACAATCAAGCTTTCATCCCATTTAAATTAGTAACTTCTGGTAAGAACATGCATTGACTGAGAAACATATTTAACAACATTCAGCAAATATCCATTGCATACTATTATGCTCAACATATCAATGGAGATAAATCAATGGACATAAAATTTATATCTCCAATTTAGTGTTTTCTAGATTGATTAGGATTCCCTTATTTTATTCGTGATGTTTCATTCTAGAAGGTATTGGTTTCCATGGAAGCAGCTAAACCTCAATGTAGCATTAGCACTGGAGTGTTTGCTTCTCCAGATAGGTTGTGCCTACTTACCAGAAATGGCAGCCTCTGCTTTTTAAAGCAATCTAAGATTTATTTTCTTCCAACCAGACTTGATCACACTAATATAGTTTGATAATAAAGAAATTATTCATTGATTCTCTGGAGAGGTTGCCTAATGAACTGTACCCATTTTCCTTAGTTTCCTCCACTGGTAACTCCCAACAGTTGTCCCTCAGAAACAGTAAAAATTGTTCCCAATCAAAAATGGAAAGAAAATATATTCTTAATTGCCCAAGATACTTTTAACATTATACTGTCAGCATTATACTATTTACCTTGAAAAAGTAAAAAATCCTTGTAACTCAACTCACCTCCCCCTAGTCTTTAGATCACTTTAAGATTATATTATTTAGTTAAGGGAATGAAAGGAACATATCAAATAGCATTAGCAAGTACATTTATCAAAATCTTAATTCTGAACTAATAAGATACATATGTTTTGCCATTAAAGAGAGAATTTAAAAACAGAACAAAAGTTTAAAGTTCTTAAAATTATTTTTAGGAGGAAGGGGTATTTTACCCTGAAAAATAATAACTCCAGCCAGACCCTGTACATTGATTTATAAACATTTATTTCAGTAAGTTCAAAGACATAAAATTCTCAAGTCTTTACTCAAAAGGTACAAATCCTACAAGGGAGAAAATGATCAGATGTATTTTTTACAGATAATGCTCATATCTTCACCAGCTGAGAATGGCTCTAGGAGAAAAAAGGGCCATTCTGGCATCTCCAACCATCTGATGCCAGCAATTTCTGAGCCAAGTAGTTTAGGAAAGTATTGTGCTGCTGCTAGACATCTTTGGCAGACAATCTTTGCAGTTAGTGTTTGTGCCCTATTATTCAGACTAGCTGACTATGTACTTTGAGCAATGGACTTTAGACAATTTACCTCACAATTTTTAGATTCCATCATTTTTTATAACTCTTGTAGGCTCCATTTGTACTTTCCAAATCCTTTCTGCCTAAGGTGGTCTTTCACTTGACTTGAATTCTGCTGGGATTGGTAAGCAATAGCCAAATCATATAGCAGTCTGTCACTTCTCTTCATTACTTTGGTGTCCCATTTCTGGTCTGCAAACTATAGGGAAAAAGGAACTTGGTCATTGTATATCATGGCTTGGGTACTGTGCTTCCAGGGTCAGAAGATCTTCTCTCTCTCCTGGCCTTATCTTGACATGCACCTTTTTATCAGTATTTTCCTACTTAGACATATTGCCCCCCATAGCAAACTCCTTTCCTGGAACAGTTTATCTCTGTTAGTGGCTAGGTTTTTAAATAATTATATCAATGTAGGAGTCCAAAATAGTTTCTTGGGAGTGCAGCAAAGAAATTGGAGAGCTCTTATGGTGTTGTAACATCTGGATCTATAATTTCTGACTGCAGTGACTCCAAAAATTTCTTTATTTTGGTCTCTTTTTATAGCAGAACTTGTAAAATTGTCATTCTAAAGGACCTCTAATCCTTCATTCATTTGTTGGTCCACCCATTTGATATACTTACTTACTTCTCCTTGCTACTAAGCCTCCAGTAGAGAGGACTGTGGAGTACTCAAAGCTATAATTAAACAAGGTCTATATTCCTGTAGCATCAATTTCCATTCTCGTGGTTGTGGGAAATGAATAGTTTCCAGTAGGAGGCCCATCATGGTACTCAAAGCCACAATTAAGCAAGGTATCTCCTGAAGCATCAATTTCCACCCATAGTAAACAATTTCCTATATTTTAGGTTAATACAAACGCAGACATATTTTGAAGTAGGATGCAAAATTTATGTATATTTTAATGATAGAACAGCAAGTGTCAAAAAAAAATTTACACTTATGGAAGGTGGCTTTGGGCTAGTACTCTGGTTCCTTTGGAAAAATTATCTTTCTTCTGTCATCTGTGTGGGAAAGCTTTAGAAGTACCTAGGAGGCAAGTAAGGTGAGGAGGTGAAGAGGTCCTGAAAGAAAGACTAAAGACACAAGGCAGTTTATTATCCATAGAACAGGATCCCCCACGGAAATGAGTAAAATAATGAGAATCAACTTTTTTTATGTTGAAATTGAAGTAGCAGAATCATATGAAAGTGTAAATGTCCATGGCATGTAAATAGTAACAGATATGAAAAGGCAAATCTGGATTTGGAAACTGACAATATAGAGAAGCTACAAGAGTGGAAGATTTATCTAGGGAGTGTACTAGGGCTTTGTAGATTTTCAGATTTAGGAGTTACAATGGTTAATTTTATGTGTCTACTTGGCTAGGTTAGGTGTTCAGTTGTTTGGTCAAACGCTGGACTAGATGTTGCTGTAGAAGTAGTTTGTAGATGGGATTAGCATCTACAATCAGTTGGCTTTAAGAAAGATTACCCTCAATAACTAAGGTAGGCCTCATCCAATCAGTTGGAGACCTTAAATGCAAAGAACTGAGCATTCTGGGAAGAAGAAGGAATTCTTCCTCAAGATTGCACCCTCCACTGCTCTCTGGCTTTCCAGCCTGTTGACCCCCTCTAAAGATTTCTGGACTTCAACTTAAACTTTTACCAGAATGTCTAGCCTGCTGGCCTGCCTAAGGATTTTGGACTTGCCAGCCTCACAATTCTGTGAGTCAATTCCTGAAAAATCAATCTCTCTCTCTCTCTCTCTCAATCTCTCTCCCCTGCCCCCCACCTCTCTCCTTCTCCCTCTCCAGCCTCTAGATAAAGGCTAAGACTAAAACGATTAAAAGTAACCTTGCTAGATAAAGTGGTAAGGACTGCTTTATAGGTTATTACAGGCTTGAGAATTGACTAGTTTATTAGTACATCCCAAAAAACAGAAGTAATATTTTAAAGATTAGAATTCATATCCTAACAGTACCGTATGTATCAGTGCTTGTTTCACTGATGCTCTTTACCACACTGAATGCTATGATTTCAAAAGGAGTATCCCAAGTATATCCAACTAAACTGAGGTTTATTCCTGTGTACATTATCAGTCAATATATGACAATTATCAAGTTTTGTTTTCTTCATGCTTTTCATCTTCCACCATGATCCCATTTCTTTACACTTCCCACATTTTTGTGCTTAATTTATATCCTGCCACTCTACCTTCCATAAATTTATTTACTTACATGAGTATCCATGTAAAATGTACACTGTTTTCATATAGAGCATACATAAATATGTATATGAATTGTATAAGTCTCAGATAAATATCAGATTCATACATAGCTACGTAAGTTGCATTATATTTCTTACTTTCTCCACTCAACCCATATATAACTTGAATTTCTTCCATAAATGTATTGGATTTATCATTTTCAGTATTCAGCTAAGTTATCTAATCTTCTATGGATTGATATCTAGATTGTTTCCAATTCTTTACTACTACAGTACCTCAATGAACATTTTAATACATGTCTCTGTGTACCTAAACATGGGTTTCACTATGCCTACATTTTATTTACTAAATAATAGATTTTACTTCCAAAGTGAATGCAACTGATGACACGCAACAGTGGTGCACGAGGATTCCGGTTTCCCTGCGTCTTTCCCAGCACTTAATGTTTGAATTGTTGCTAGTATGATGAGTATGAAGGGCATCTCATTCTTACTTTTATTTGCACTCCTATGATTACTATTGAGGTTTATTTTACCTGTATATTTGTGGTGTTTGTTTCTATGAATTCCTATTCATTTCTTTCCACATTTCCCCCTCTGTTTTCCTCATTTCTTGATAATTTGTGAGAGTTTTTTTGTATATTCTAGATTTTAGTCCTTTGTCCATTTTAAATGTTGCAAACATCTTATTGCTAACTTCCTCTTCCTCTGAGGGGCCCTTGTGTGAGGAAATATTTACTTGTGATGTGGTAAATGTGGTATTATACATGATTTTCACTTATATAATTAATGCCTTTTGGGTCTTATTTTAAAAAGGTCATTCCCCATACAAGGATAAAAAGAGGATATATTTTCTACTAACAATTCTATTGCTTTGCTTTTCACAATATGTCTTGAATCCATGGGCTTTATTTTGTGAAATAGTATTTAATTTTGCATATAGTGAACACTAATTATTTCAACATTACCTACAAAATAATTTACCTTTTATCCACTGATAAAACATTAGTTTTTTAATCTCCTTACATCTAATGTTGCTGTTTGGAAATTTCAGGTTAATGATTCAAATTTTGGGTTTTACTTTTTCTTCTCTAGAAACATCGATAATTTTTCCTTTGTGTTCAATGTTTTTAAGTATTATTCAACCATGTACACATACGTATTGTTTTGTGTTATCTGCCCTATTCTCTACTCGATGAGCTTTCTTAACTGAGGGCTTATATCTTTTCTTTAGTTGTAGGAAATCCATGACTGTTATATCTTCAGTTTTTCCCTCCCCTCCATTTTCTTATTTATTTTTCTCTTTTTAGGTTTTCTGTCAGATGGGAATTTATACTTCTACCAATTGTTTCTAAATCTCTTAACTTTTCTTCCGTTCTCATAGAATTATCACTAGTTTTGCAAAGTATACAAAAGCTGATCTCATTCTCTTAAATAGCAATATATTACTATTTAATCCAAATAATTTACTGATGGACATTTAGGTTTCTAATTTTACCACCAAGGCAAAGAAATCATCCTAGTTTATATATGGTGGTGCTCATCTGTGAATATTTCTCTAGAACTGTTTCTTAGAAGTATAACTGCTGAGTCAATGGAGTTGGGGAATTTTATTTTGATAGATTGTCAACTTGTTTCCCAGAATGATTTCTCCAATTTATACTCCCACTAAGAGTGCATGAAAGCACTATTCCTCTTATACTTGCCAAGGCTTGATATTATAACTCTTTTGAATTCTTGCCAATCTTATGAACAATAATTCCTTTCAATTTGCATTTTTCTTATTGCTAGTCAGGTTGAGCATCTTTATATATATTTATGTAGCCATTTGTGATTACAGTTGTGTTTGTAACTGCCCATTTATAAGCTGTCCATTATTTCTATTTGGTTATCCATTATTTCTATTAGGTTGTTTGTTTATTTTTTGATTTTAGGAACTCTGTATATATATATTCTGGATAGTAATCTTTGTCAGCAATGTTTAAAAAAAACTTTCCCAAAACTTTGCAGAGATTCTAACCTTATTTATGATGTATTTTATACTAGAAAGGCTTTTAGTTTGTGTGAAATAAACTGTCAATATTTTCCTTTCTATTTTGTGTCTTAGAAAATTTCCCCACCGATAATGACATATTTTCTTCCACTACTTTTGTAATGTTTACTAACCTGGAACTTACATATGCACACCAGTCTACTCTATTTTTCTTCAAAGTATAAAACTAATTATTCAAATTTTTGAATTGAATATTCCACATACTCATTTTGATTTGCAATGCTTTCTTCATCACAAACTAAATTAAAATACATATGTGAATCTGTTTATGGATCTCTTTATTGCTTTTTGTAATATATTTTAACTTCTAGTATTCAGGTATCTTCTCATTACTTCTATTTAAAAAAAAATCATAGTGGTATTTTCCACAGCATCCTTAGTTTATTCTTTTAATATACTTTAGAATTAGTGTTTGTTAAGCTCCACAAAAAATTGATTCAGATAATATTAAAACACTGATTTATTTAACTGTATCTCTAAAGCTCTTGATTCATCTCTTCCTTTTTCAGGTCTTCTTTTAGGTTTCTAAGTAAAGTTTCATAGTTTTCTTTAATTTTGTCTCCTGAATCTTTTTAAAAAAGATTTTTGTTATCATCTTTGGTTACTCATATTTTTAAATTTTATAATTCTTCAGAAACATTTGGTAATTAAAAGAAATCCCTTTTCCTTTTCAACTTTATTAGCATGAAACTTTGCAGAATGTGTTTCTTATAATTTATAATCTCCCTGATGGATTATTTCTTCTCTTTCTTATTTCATTCATGCTTGTTTCTATTTTCTTGATAATGTATCATTGTTTTTCTATTTTACTGTTACTGCCTCAAAGAATAAGCTCCTGATATTAATCACGTCAATTATTTTTCTCTTTATTTTGTTTTTATCAAGATATTCATTATTTTTGTGTTTTTTATTTTACATGTTAACATGTATTTTAGAATGATTTCAGAACAGAAGGCAAATAAATTGTTAACTTATATTAATTATTTATTTTTAAGTAATAGAAACTCTGAAATTCATGTCTGATTACAGCTTTGTTTCCCATATAATTCGATGTATAACTTTTATTTACATTATACATGTATAATTTAGTATTTCAATATTATTTAATTTAAAACATGGATTATTAAAGAAGCATTAGTTTATTTATTCACTGACTATTTGAGCATCAACTATATGATAATTATTGAAATATGAAATTATATGATGTTTGTAATAAATGAATACATTTGAAAGGAAAAATTGCATCTCATTATGATTTAAAATTGCATTTCTCTGATTATTAAAGGATTTTTAACATTTCCCATGTGTCTACTGCCTTTTTAAGTTATTGTTTGGTAAAATATCTGTTTCTATTGTTTCCCCCTATTTTTCAATTAGCATATTTTCTTCACTGATATGCATAATTTCTTTAAATATTTAAGGTTTTAACTCTTTCTTTTATAGGTTGCAATTTTTTCCCCATTTCTTGGCATTTGTTTTTCAACATTTGTTTTTAGTACAGATATTTCTCATAACATTTTTTGTTGAACTATTATTTACATACAGTGACATGCACAGATCTCGGATGCCACCATTTGATGAGTTTTGACAAATGTATATACTCATGTGGCCCATTCCCCAATCATGATATAGTCCAATTTCATCACCTGAGAAAGTTCCTTTTTGTTCCCTTTCCAGCAGTCCCTGGCATTCCTTAGTGTTTGGATGCATCACTCCAATCTCTGCCTTCTCCACCCTCATATAGCCTTCTTGCCTGTATATGTCTGCCTGTGTTTCTTCTTTCCATCTTATAAGGATACCAGTCATATTGGATTAAGGACCTGCTCTACTCCAGTATGACCTCATTTTAACTTAACTAATTCCATTTGAATGACCCTATTTTTAAATAAGGTCACATTTTGGGTTACTGGGGATTAAGACATCCACATGTAATGGGGGACATAATTCAACCACAATAGGAGGTATCTGGGTAGAAAATGAAATCATCTACAATTCCTTGGAAATTATCTCTGTCTCCAAAGTTTGAACAAATTTATCAGTAGAAATTATAGGCTTGTTGTCTCTGAGTGTGTGGAGAGTGGAGGTGCATTTTTCTTGACAATAACAACCTTCATCCAAATTTATTGCTATATTAAGATATTATCTGTTACTGAGTCAATTGCATTTATTTGTATTTTTCCTAAACAACCTTTTAAATCAGTAACATTTAAAAACTGATCATCTTTATATTTTAATGGAGCTTAGTATTCATTTAGCATGATTTATTTTACTCAAGATCTTTCATTATATATCCTTTATTATTATTAGTTTTGTCTGGTATTTGGAAATCCTTTCAGTGTAAAGCCTAAAGTCTTCCTCTAGTTCAGGAATGTTTTCTTTGTTATTTCTGTAAGTAGAAATTACTCAAGGCTATATATTATTTCTTTCTGCAGCTCCAATTACATAAATAGTGGATCTCCTGTATCTTTCCTTCTTATCTCTTATCTGTTCTCTATTTATCATTTTATTCTTTTCTGTTTACTTTGGGAGAATGAATTAGCAATTCATTTGTCAGTATTTTGTAAAATCCAATATGCAGTTTCTTTCCTTTGTGCATTTTCAAAATCCAGGAGTTATGTTTTTAATCTCCAAAGTATCTGTCTTTGATGTTTTAGTACTCCTTGATCTAGTTTTCTTGAATCTTTATATATAGAGATTATAGATTTTCTAAAGACTTCTCCAGTTTCATGTAGGAGGTCTGTTTTGTAGGTGAGCATGTTTCACTTTCTCAGATTAATGTCATTTAAGTTGTGTAGTTTTCAATAGATTGATTGACTTTTGGGTTTATAAAAACTTAGAGAGGGAGGTTCATGATTGAACAATATTAGGGTTGAAATGAATTGTATGAAATTGGGTGAGTCCCTATTCAAATTTTAAAAGCAAGAAGAGGAAATTTTTGGTTTATTATTTTACTTTGCAAGATTTTGGTCAAGGGCATTATAGTTGGATGTGATCAGAGCATGGATGTTCTGTTCTTTGTTGAAAAGCTTCTCTCCTGTAATTATGGGGTAGTCCCAACACTTTCTATCATATCATTCTCATTGGTTTAGCAGCCCTCACTGGGAAATAGCCTCAGTTGTTTCCCTGGCTTAGTTAGAAGTGTAATATGAGAATAATCTCTATAGCAGGATCCCCCCTCTGCATAAACACTGGCATCCAGGAAATTTCTGGTAGACTTAATCAGGATCAAGTTTTGCTCTTTTCCAACTGTTCTGTAACCTATATTTTTATCTAGCTCTTGTCACTCAAAATTAGGTGGTAGTAATAGTTCTTTCAATTTTTCTTAGTTAAGCTACATTTTAATGTGCAGTGAATTATGTTATGGCATGGCTTTCCTTCATCCATTCTCCCCTGTTCTGTAGCCTACAAATTCCTCCAATCTTTGAAACACGATTCACATTCATTCCTAATTTTCATTGCTGATACATATTTTCACCATTATTATAATTACGTGGTAATTTAATGAAGATTTTATGAGGGAGGAGTTAAAGGTCTATTCTAAGATAATCAAATTTGTCATCAAGTCTCAGGAGCCACTTACTGAGTGCCTGCTGAGCACAAGGTCTTTGGGTACCACAAAAAGCTTGTAAAACCTGCCTCCAAGTTATTTAAAAATACGGTGCAGGAGGAATGAAAACACAATAAACTATAGCAAAAATCGTGATTTTCACGGGTTGAATAGAGGCAGAACAAGATAGTATAACAGCCTGGTAGGAAGACAGCTTCAATCTCACTGGTGTGGCTTCCTGGAAGGCCTAGCATTTGAGGTGAACTTGAAATATTGGTGGCGTTTCAACAAGTACAGAAGGAAGAAGGCATAGAAAGTAGGGCATTATACTGAGCACTATATTGATAAAGTGTAATATAATGGAAGGTTGCTTATTTTGGGAAGCTCAGGGCACACAGTATTGTGCAGTGGAAATTAAGTGATATTTGATATCACTTACCATATTTGACTTTGATGGATAGCGCTGTAGAATTTGATTATTTCTTCTTTGGTCTAAGCTTGTACTGTTAATAGCTACCATCAAATGCTCACTTGCCTACAGATACATAGGCTCAAAAATTAGCTTTTTCCCAGACTGGATAGCTGAGCATAAGTATGTCTGGTCAAATTTCTTAAGATGTTTATATAAAAGTATAACTCCTTACTAATATAACACCATAGAATGCTAAATTGTTTACTATAAGAAGTAAATAAGAATATTATAGACCATTAGATGATGATTTAAAGAAAAGGAAATATGTAGTAAGCTTTAACTTGTTTAAATAATACTGACAACTTTAAGCTTAAGGAAAGAATATGAAATTCTTTCAGTGTACTTCATAAATCAAGAATCCTTAGGCTTTCTGTTTAATCAAAGTCTTCTGGCAAACTATTTATTCTGGTCTGTTGAGACCACTTATCAGTGTTAAGATACAAAGCTGTTCCTTTGTGTGTGCTCCCAGCACAGACATCTGATTGCACCCTTGTGACCACACTCATACACACAGGTTTAATTCTTCCATTCTCTGGTTTCTTCTCTCTAATAAAACCTGGCTCTCAGTTCAGATATAGTTTCCTGCTCAAATATTCTCGATTACTTTTTGTTTTGGCCATTGGGAAAAATAAATGATTGGAAAACTGAAGCTATCTTTAAAAGTTTGCTTGCATGATGGCCTCTTTGCTATCTGACAAAGGTTTTCTCATTTGGGATTAATTTATTCTAGTCAGTAATCACAAAGTGACAACTGCTTTGCTGTTATGATAACTCCCTTGCATTTCAGGTTAGTCTTACTCTACTTAAGAATGATCTCTATTTATTTTTAGAAAGCAGAATTGACAGCATCATTCTTTCAATCTCCTGTATATTTCAGTTATCTACCTGAATGTATAAAACTCAAAGGAATTGTTCCATGTTTTTATGGCATCACCATTAATTTGGAGGCAGCTTCTGCAATTGTAAATATAATGCCTATAAGAGTTTTATCAGTTTCTATGGGGTGCACCATGCTCCTCCCACATATTTATGTGACAACAAATGATATCCAGAAATCCTCACAAACTGTTGAAGTGAGGGGGTCCAGGAATATTTGAAGTGCAACATGAGTAAAATGGATGAAAATATTGAATGTCATTTTTATCTGACAAGAGTTCAGATATTAAATTCTGCTCATGATATTATTTAAATATGACCATGGAAATAATCATAAGAAAGCTACTGCTTCTGAAGGCTGAAAGTAATGTAGAAAGACCTGTTAAGAAAAAAGTAGAGTTTGTTGCAGGAAGAAAACAAAAACAAACTAATGATTCTACATCATAATTTCTTGACCACAGTTAATTTATTCATTCACTGGATCTTCTTTTGTGTTTGTGTGTATAATATTGCCATGAAGTAAATTTATCTTCAAATCTAGCTGTCAAGAAATTTCTCTGTAGTACTGGTGTTGCTACCACTTTGGATATATTATTAAGATGCTTTTCTTTGTGGTCCAGAGATGCCTCTGAAAGTTTCCCCTTTACAAATCAGTTTAGTTTAACTGAGAAATAAAGCTAAGATTTTAATGAACATTTACAATGATAGGACTTATGGTACTGAAAGTAAAATCATTACATCCATTTCCTTCTAATAAATCTGTCATTCTGCAAAGTGGTGATAAATTATGATAGTTTATATCAATTTATAATTGATTGCTTTCATAATTTTAACAGATTTGAATATAGAAATAATTTTGCTATTGTTACTTGTTTTCTAAAATAATATGTGTCACATAAACTATTTAAAAATCAAAGGTCACATTCTATGAAGCATGTACTATATTGATTCCTTATTAAATATCAAATATTAGTAAGAAAACAGAGGTCGTTCATAACCTGTACTTAAACTACATTAAAATAAAAAGCATTTAGAATTTTACAAAGCAGAACTACATATATTTGTAATTTATGCATGATATATTTTTGAATGTAGGTCTGACTCCTTCCCTGATCCGGAAGTTCCCAGAACCCTCCTGTTCTCTTTGACTTGTCTCTTCTCACTGGAAGATCTGTTATTTCTCAGTACAGGAGCTTATCATGTGTGTAGATATAACCAATCCCATAAAAAAAAATTCCTGAAATTCAGAATGAAAGAAATAAATCAAAATGATATCACGATTTTGTTCCCGAAGTACAAGTCTTCATTTCTAATCATGATTTGTAAATATTTCAACCACACGTAGCTGGAAAGTGTACCAGAGTGGGAACAAAATGTGCCTGACCAGGACCCCAGGGATTCCGCTGAGTCACACAAGAAATTGTAGCAAAGAGACTTATGACTCTGCCCCTTTGCCATGGGGCCAGGAACTGATTGATGGATTTCATACTCCTTTACCCTACATCTCTTCTCATTCTATCATTCACTCTCCCATCTCTCATACTTCAGTTTTTTCTTTTCCTGGGTTAATCTATCATTACTCATCCAGGGTGCAAATTCATTGTTTATTACCAAGGAGCTGGCATGTTTCTTCCCCCAAGTGGGATATGGGAGCTAAAGTCTTCAGTGTGGGAAAGTGGTCAGGATTGTCCAGTTAGTGGCCTGAGAGGGGATGGAGAATATTACTCTGATAGATGAAAAATAGCTTTCTTCATTCTTTCATCAAAGATTAATCAATATGATTAAGTGCCTATTATGAAATACTTTGCCAGATGCTGGTACAAAGTGGAGAGCAAAACAACAACAGCAGTGTCCAGACAATAATGAAGTATGTACATGACTAGATATAAAACTGCACTTGTGAAGTGTTGTGAAAGAAACATGATGCTATAAAGGCGTATAATAAGAGGACACAACTTAGCTAGGGAGGGCAGGGAAGGCCTGAGAAAATAATGCTGGAACCAACTGAAGGATGATTAAAAGTTAGTTTTTCTGCAGTTTCTTGAACCCATCAGGCACATTCCAGCTTCAAGGCCCTTGCATTTATTGTTTTCGTTGGCTGGAATGCTCTTCCCCCAGATTCTTGCATAGCTCGTTCCTGAGTTCATGATTTTACTGAAATGTCGTCATCTCAGTCAGACTCCCCTGGATAACCTTATCTAAAATGTCATCACCCCTTCCAGCAATTCCTAACCCATCCCTGCTTTATTTTATTTTATTAGCAATTATCATATATATATATATATATTTCCATATTTATCTTGTTCACTGACTGCCTGTCTCTGCTAGAATATGAACTCAATGAGGTCAGGGGCTTTAATTTTTTTTTCAATAGATGAGTTTTACTGCATCTTTAAAATCTCACAAGTAAGTCTTAGGAATCATTTGGCATCTTGTTGTTTCTGTAGCTGGACAACTCTTAGATCTTATTCATCAGCCTGCTGAACTGTTCTGTTTTCAGAGACATCCAAACATTTTTCAGCTATTCTTGTTTTTAACTGTTGTAACTTGCTGGATCAAAGCAGCTGAAATTGATACAAGTTCAATGTCATTTTCTTCAGGAATTATGTCATCTTTCTGGGCTTAAGATACTGAACAAACAATGCCTGGCCTGATTGGAATGAACCCTGCTGATAGATTTTTCACTCAAGAAATTTCAGATTTCAACAAGTGACCCATTGTCCTGAATAAGAACGTTGATGGGGAAGTGAGCATACCCAGGGCTCAACTTGTAATGGAAGCCCAGGGTAGCACCCTTGATCAGCTCCTGTATATGGCTACAGAAATGTAGCCAATTCCTTCCTATTACCCTACCATTTGTCGACCTGAAGCCTTTTCTTTTTCTTTCTGGAGACTGATGTGACTGAAGTCCCTCTGCAGGGTTTCCTTGGGGCCCTTCACAACAACTGTGTTTCCCTTCAGCTTGATGTGGACATTTTCTGGAATGTCAGCAGTCTGGTTTCTAAGAATGGCCTTTGTTCTCTCTGGAGATATGGCAAGGATCTGGGGCTTTAATTTTTTTAGTCTAGAGCAGTGACAGGCATTTTAGTAGGTTTAGTAGGTTTTAAATAAATACGAATGCTGATTGAATGACAATGATTAGGAGAAGAGGATAAAGAAAGGCATTGCAGACACGAAGAACGGCATATGTGCAATCCTTGTGAACTGCAAAATCATGCCAAACTGAGGCCCAGAAGGAAGGTTAATGTAGCTGGAAGAGTGTCCTATGAATGGAGGATTGGGAGAAGTATTTATATGACTGTGCTAAAAGATTCTTATCCTAAGACCAATGGAAACCCTTGAGGGATTTTAAGCAGAGGTTTTAGTATATTTTCTGTAGTATATCCCAGGATAATGAAGAGAAAAAATATACACAAGGAGAAAATATAGATTAGGAGACCATGACATTAGTTCATGCAAGAAAGTGAAGTTTATCAGGGCAGATAATGTTACATTACCTGGCTGACAGAATGGAGTGAGAAGATTGAAGAAGATCAAAAGGCCAAGAACCCATTTAATGATAGAGCTGAAGAAGATGAGCCCGCAAAGGAAAAGTGAAGGAATTAAAAAGAGAGTTAGGCAGAAAAACAGTAAAAGCAGAGGGAAAATACAGGTACCTCAACAGTAGAATTTGGGTTGCAGGAACTGGCGAGTGTAATGGCTCTGTAACAGCACACAAATGTAAGCAGATTTAAAACACTATGGCTTCAGTTAGCAGTTTGCAGCACTTGCCCTGTGGTTTCCACTAGGTTGCTTGACTCATTTATTTTACTCTAAGTTTCCTGTAGGCAAAAGAGTTTGCCATCTTTTTAAGTAGAGGTTTGAGAAACAGAAGTCTGGGGAAGAGGTTTTTAGGAGGACTGCACGACTTTAGATACCAGTGAGAGCCTGACTTAGAAGGTCATCTTTAGCTGCACAAAAGCTGATACACTGACAAACTGAAAAAAAAACACATTGCTTACTTTTTCTAAGGAGAAAGGAGATGTTTAGGAGGCAAATAGAGTCTCTGCAGATATATATATATATATTAGTCCTTGTTTTTTAAATTACCATTTCATAAAAATAATTTTTGATATAGCAGCAATTTCTTTACCATCACATTTAATGGATTATGTAAGTTCTCTCTGTTGCTGGACATTTTGTTGTTTTCATTGTTTTATTTTTTAGAAAAAGGTAGATAGGGACATCTTTGTAAAAAAATTTGTAGCATATTTTGTATTACTGAATAGATATCCAGAAGTAAAATATTTAAGAATATGAATATTTGTATGACTCTTTTATTATACCAATTTATCATATTATAAATGATGCATAAGGGTACCATAAATGTTGAGAATTAGTTATTATAATTTGAATTTCCTTTTAATTATTTAACAGTAAAAAAGGAAAGAAAATGAAGTGAGTTTTGAACAAGTTGAGCTTGTAATGACCTGTGGATCATGCAGATATAACTCCCTAGTGGGCATTTGGGAATAATCAGCACTTAGGAATTTGAAATAACAGTGGTGATGAGTCCATTCCTATTAGAAGTGCTCTTCAAGAATGTAAGCGTTCTTCCTTACATTTTCATTATCCTTGAAGGAATATAAAGTACATACTCAGAAGAGAGTCTAGTACCTGGAACACAGAAGCTACTCAATAGAAGTCAACTTTTTATTATTATGCAGCATTTCAATGTGGTATAACTTATGGCCCTATAGCATAATATTTAAATGAGAATATATTAAAGTTAAAAAAATCAGAATGATCATAAAGAATGTGTTAGAATATTTCTTCAATTAGTTAAAAATCATAGCATATCACTTAACAGTTACATAGGCTTTGTCAGATTGATCGCTATAAGCCTTTGTTTCTACAGCTGAGAAAGAAAGAAAATAATGTTCATAAAACACATAATCACTTTATGTTTGCTAATTAAAGCTAGTACATGACAGAGCTGGTATTGAATTCTGAGCCTTGATTACTATTTAATGGTTTCTGAGAGTAATTCTTCCTATTATGATATTATTAGAGAAATAATTTTTAGAAATCATGAGATTTACTTATTCCATTTAAAATATATTAAAAAGCTTCTATTTTTTGAAAAAAAAATAGAAACACAAAGGGAATTTAGAAAAGGGAAAGAATGAACACAATCACAACATCTGACAGGCTTTTTATTTTTTATATATTATAAATTACCTCACAGTGATTGTCATAGATAAACTTATTTTTAAAGAATTTTAATCATAAAAGTCACACAATTTGGTCTATTGAATTATTAATTACCAAAATTATTATTTACAACTATAATTCTAATAACCCCACATTTCATTAATTCTATATAGATTTGCATTGTGGAGAACAAATACCTTGGTAAAATTGTGACTCTACCTATGAACTTTGCTTCTAAGTGTGTTTGAGTGTTTTTAGTCATTATAAGAAAACTTGATAGCACTTTGTCTGCAATAAATAACTATAATATTTGACTAATCAATTTTACATGATGCTTAATTGAGGTGGCTCTATTTCATTAATACAACATTTTGGGTTCCTGTCAGGATGATGAAATAGCACAAGCAACTGTCTCACTTCTCCACAGGAGTTCTGGAGAAACTATAGAAGCTGGAATGAGACATGCATATAAGAAAGTAATAAAACTTAGCCAAACCTCTTGGGGATAAAAAAGGACACTGAATTTCTGTGTGTGTATATTTGTAGCTACAAAAACGAAAATGAGGATAATTTGGGACAGCACTTTCTGGTTCTTCTCTTGTCTTTTCCCACAGCTATCTGGGATTGCTGCTCAAGCTTTAATATTTTGCTACCATTGACAATTTATATGTTTGTGCAGTTCTGGATTACTGGCTCACACCAAAAAAATTGTGAGTCTTGTCAAATTGTCAATAGGATCTATGTTATCACCCCTAATATGCAGCTCCATCTGCATACGCCATAAGGCTTCCCATAAATGTCAAGTGCGTACTTCTGGAGGGGAGTGAAAGAAAATAAGGACCACTGAATTACACCGAAATTCACATTCCTTGAGATGGTCTGGGCTTCATTTCTGTTTTTTTTTTAATTTTTTTTTATGCCTACTATTTACATTTATATTTGGTAAATTTGAAGGAACAAATCATGTTCTGACATACACGGCAAGTGGCAGCAATCTGCCTCCCATCATGCTCATGCAGCTGTCTTAGTAATGTATTGTCTTGATTTATGGCCACACAGAGTGAAGAAGCTTTGCTGTGCAGCATTCTTCACCCATAGAAGTCACTGGTAGTATTTATCTCAGGTCACCTGAATCAGAGGAACTATATCTAGACAGACCCAATGATAGTGCATTCATTGTTCTAAACCTTTAATTGCATTTTCTTTGTTTGCTTCTGTTAGAGAATAAGAAAAGCCATGGGTAGAATACGTGTCAATTTTAGTTAACCCACTTAAGGCTACATGTCCTGTGTAATCCACTTTCCAGCTTTGAGTGAGCCCACATCCTTAGGAAATTTTCACATAACCATTTTCAAGTGATTCTTTTCCTGTTGACATTGTTGGCAGTTTTTTATTGTTGTCATAGTGATTTTAGTGGGCACAAAGAAATGAGCCATCTCTCTGTCCATGGGTGCATAGCCTGACCAAATGCATGCCTGCTTATTTCATTAACCCCGGGAGCTGGCTCTATTGACATGACTGGCATTTGCCTTGATGTTCTAATCCCCTCCTAGGCTGGTGAGTGGATTTTTGCTTGGGCATCTACATGACATTTAATTCTTCTTCTAAAGTTCTATTGAGTCTTCTTTAACTAAGTAGTCCATCCAAGTGTGTTTTTAATATCTAGTTGCCTATGGTCCACGTGCTTCACCATATAAAAAAAGATGTTAGCTTCAGCTCATGTATCTATAATGATCAAACATGCCCCTCAGAGTAGGAGACTAAGGACTCATCCACTGCTAAATAACTGGCTCTCAGCTCTGCCCAATTTGTAGACTTGTCCTTGTCTTCTTCCATCAATGTTTTACCATCTTCAGGACACATTGTTGCTGATTTCCAAACAACAATGGGACCTTCAATCCAGGAACTCTCATCAGTGAACCATACAGTCTGCCTTGGCTGGAAGAGAATGAGATTCAAAAAGTTCAGACAACATAATTATGAAGACAGGGAGGTCTTTGGTGAGCTCTATTATGTGTCCTGCAGGTTGTGAAACAACCCTGCTAATATATTCAATTGATTCTGCATGAGCATTCCCTATAGCATGCTTTGAATATGAGTCATTTTTTTTTTTTCTGGGAGGCTTCTTTATTTTAAAGTGTCTCTGAAATCACTTAAAATTTTGTCAGTATTTCTAGCCTCAAAATTATCAGATGTTCTTCTGTGATATGGGTGTTTTCAACTCAAATCTAAGTAACAACGTAACAATTGTCTTTCAAGTGAGCTAAAATGAGTAACTGCATCAAACAGTAATTGAACCCAAAACTTGATAGATCTTTCCTGGAAGGCTTATGTGAAGTTGATGAAAGACTCATCTGTTTATGTACTGCCTCAGCTAGCATCATTTGAACAGATGAGACATAAGGGCCAAGTGGGACTGCCTTTGCCATGGTTCTTTGTAAATATTTTAACACTTGTTTATTCAGAGTCTCGTTAGAGTTGAGATTTCCTTTTGTTGACTTTATGGTTAGGGCCAACAAAATTCGTAGCTGAAAAACCAGAAAAGGAGTGCCAATCTCTGAGCTTGTTCCTTAGTGGCAGTGTTCTTAATGGAAACTTATTTTTCATAGTTTTCAAAGAATATTCCTCATTGCTCCAGTCCATATAATCCCTAGGAATTATAAAGAATAGACTGGGCCTTGAAATTTTAACAAACTGTTTTAGTCTGCCTTTTTCATGTTTGACTACAGTACTTAACTCTTTCATTCCTTTTTCTTCTGAGGAGAAGGCAGGTATCATAACATTATCAATGTTGTTCATTTAATTGCTTTTAGTATCTATCAAGTCTAAGTTGACTTACTAAATTTTGCATTAACCTAGCAAATTCAAATATACTTGTAGAAAACCATAAATATACACTGGGTTCCATTCCATTAGAATGAACATTTTGTCTGGCTGGATTCTGAAATTGGGAGCAAAAGGAGGATGTTAGCCAGGCATTAAGATGCATCTTGCCTTGTTCATTTCCTGTATAGTCTTTACCATATCAGAGGAATTACACTGCTTAATCCTCAATGATCTACTCCTAATCTCCACAAACTCTCTGCATTAGGTACTGGCCAGACACTGCTGTTGAGAAAGAAATAACGGAAATAAAAACTTCTTCAGCCATTTACTTAATGAAAGAAGTGATCTTTTTCTACCGTCCTGGAACCATGTTTTGTCAAGGTAGGCTACTGAGGAGGACTCTGGAAATTCCAAATGTTCCCATTTATTATGGTCAATTTACTCTGGGCTGTGAGTGAACCTAGTGGATATACCTTATGACAAAGGGAAAAGCAACATACCTTATTCTAGAATGATGCCTCCAGGTATACTTTCTAAGTCATAACTTAACTCTCACCTTAGTTCTTTCCACCCTGGCCTATCCATCCCTCCCAGTTTCACCCTCAGGGCTTTCAGACACCATCCTTAACCCCTTATGGATTGCTGTAAATTGAGTTTCTATATGCAACAATTCCAAAAATTTTCATACCAACTTTTTACCACTTCAACCAAATTGTTTCATATGGCTCACAATCCCTCATTGTAAGTTGAACAGACAGATATACTCAGTCAATTTTTTTTTTTTGTATTCTGAATTTAACTGAGGCCCTTAAATACTTTTCCATTCAGAATCATGATCCTCAAAATTGGATTTGAATTCCTCTAATCTGGGATAAAAAGGATGCATTTGGTGTTGTCTTATCTGATGTGGGAGTGGGGCCAGAGAAGTCCTTCCATCCAGAGGCTTCTGCCCACAAAATTTCACAGCCACTTTAAGATCAGTTGTTGATTCAACTAATACTCCAATTAAGCAGTATCCAGAATTAGCGCTGTGCCCTTTTGATTGTTAAATGTAAGAATTCATGCCAATAATTGTTTGTGAGATTTAGGATGCTTTGCATCTGTAAAATGTCCTAACTCTTTAACAGAACATTCTTGGGATTTCATAGTCCACTGGTCATGGTTCCTAACAACCAATGTTCAATAAGCAATGTTCTTAGCTATGTTAATCTGTAATTTCACATAATATCTGTACAAGTGGTCAAAGAAGCAAGAGATGGTTTTCTAGGAAAAACCTGGCATATTTTTCTGCTATCCCAGCTTCTTTTTATTTTTAACCAGGGTTGTTAACAACAAGATAATTATTTTATTTTTCCCAATTTCCCTTTTATCTGTTTTTCCTTATATATCCACAAGATATTATCATTTCATACCCAAAATAGATAGGCAGTGATGCCAACATCAAATCCTCATACTTTTTCTTTACCTCCTACTTTATTTTTCCAAAAGTGCCTTCACCATTATAATTTGTAAGTCTGAAAGACTTTCTTACTGCCTGTGACAATTTGAAATAACACCAAGGGCCAGATAACTAATCTGAGACACATGAATCCAATGTCTTAATCATCCCTCCCTTTACTAATAATTTAAGAGATACAGGCAGTAGCAAAACACAGGTCAATTATTCTTTCATCAGAGAGGTACAAAACTACCAGAGACAGCTCTCCACGAAAGTGTCATCTTCTCCTACATAAGGACATGCTTTGGTCCAAGTTTAACAAGAAAAGTAAAGTAACGCATACAGTCATTGCTTTAATAGATGGAGCCATTTTACAAATAGATTATCTTCTTGTTTATGCATCTTTAAATACACTGTGTATGTGATGATTTCCAGGGCACTATGGTCTATGAATCTATACATTCTAGGTTTATTTGCTAACAACCAGGAATACCAGTTACATCCTGCCCACATCACTACTCATATAAGGACAGAGACTATTCAGTTATTCTACCCAAATCTAAAGAAAGGTAAATTGAGTAACTATTTTTTCCTTATCTGATGCAGGAAAAGTTGATGATAAAAGGAAAAGAAACAAAGGTACTAGTAGCCTTTGATGGAAATGAGGGCTCCAGGGCCACCTACTGAATTTGAGGGAAGATCCAAATCTGAAGTTTCCTTTTTATGGAATTTACAACACCTCAGAAATGAAGTAAGTACCATTTATTTTAATAGAGATTGAAACTTACTCCCCCAGAAGAGCTCTACTTCCTGTTCTGTACAGGGGTTATGCAAAAGCTGACAAAGCAAGGCTGTCTATAGGCAAAATAGTTTTCAGATAGATAGGAAAAAAGTTAACAATTCACCTGTATTTTATCAGAGATAATAGAGGATCTGGATATGATTGATCAAGCAGGAGCAAAGTGAGAAAAAAGTGACCAAACTTCAGATAACAAACTGGAGCAATAATTCAGCTTTGAGGAATACATAATCCAAACTACAACAGAGAATTCCCTGTACATTATAGTAACTCTATAAAAAGTTTACAACTGAATTCAATAGAAGAGGAGTTCCAAGATGATGTGATACTACAGGAGGTATTACAGACTCAAAGGAACAAAGTTAAGACCAAAATAATTTTATTATAAAATGAACTAATGAAGATAGAGACAAGGAGAAAGGCAGATATGCCTGAAAATTAAAACATGGACATAAAATAAATGTTGAAATATTCACAAGGTAAAAGACAGAGAAGTTAAAGCAATCAGAGACAACTTGATGGAAATGCTTGAAGTCTCTAAATTAGAAACTTAAAAATAAAACAAAACATATTTTAAGATATACTATTTAAATTATTATATGAAGAACTGAATCTATAGGTTTCAAATCTATTTTCGCAATATGCTCTTGAGGAATTCAGGTCCAGAAGGGGAGGCAGACATTTATGTAGATAAAAGATGATGTAGCTATTATAGCTGAATTATGGGAGGTCAGATGATAAAGAAGAGATTAATGTACTAGAAGAGTTTGGGAGACATCCCCTAGGAGAAGATGATAAGCTATAATAGGGAGAGACAGCGTAGCTGTCTATCTTGATGAAGCCAAACATATTTAGCTTGAATAAGGACTAAGAGGATAGGGATTTGTTGTCAGAAAATGATATTCTTGAATTTAAAATTTCAGAAGGGGCACAGTTCCAGGTCAAAAAAAACTTTCTGGAAGGTAAAGATTGGGAGAACTTCTCAGAATATAGGACAGATAAAGTAACACATAGAAGAGAATTTGCAGTGTAAATTTAGTTAGCTATATTCTTATGTAATCACTTTGTATGCTTTTGTAATAAAGGATAGGTACAAGGTCAAGAATATAGGTGCTGTTTAATATTTGTTTGTGGAATGAATAGAGATAATATTTTATTTGGTCTTTGATAACTTGGAAGACTTAGAAGGAAGCATAGACTAGTGCATGGGAGGGATGGAGGGGTGGGTAGCTGACCAAAATTATATCAATTAAAGCACCATGTCATGGGTTTGGCCCTGAGGACTAGGCATTATGGCACACTCATGGCTGGGTGTGGTTTCCTTTAGAGCCTTTAACTCTGCATGGGAGAATTAGCTGTGAATCAAAAAGTCTAGGCCATTACTGGTTTAGAAAGTCATAATCCAGTACAAGCCCTTCCTTTCTATTTCACAAGATAAGTGCAGCCATTCAGTGGTAGAAGAGACTACGAACAATTCCCCTTATTCTTTTTCCCCTTCTGTTAGTAATAGAGTAGATTTTTACAATATTGGCTGGGACATTGCTGCACCATAACAGACAACACTGCTTCACTGGAAATATGCCCAGATCCTTCTCCATAAAACTTTCCAGTTCTCATTTTGTGACCCAGCATGTGATCTATCCTGGAGAATGATCCATGCATACTCAAGAATCCATGCATACTCAAGAAGAACATGCGTTCTGTATATGTCTGTTAGCTCTAGTTGGTTTAGTGCATCATTCTTGTCTTATACTTCCTTATTGATCTTCTGACTAGATGTTCTATCCATTATTGAGAGTGGTGTGTTAAAGTCTCCTGGTATTAATGTGGAACCGTCAATTTCTCCCTTCAAACCTGTCAGTATTTGCTTCATTTATATTGGGACTCTGCTGATAGGTACATATATATTTACAGTTGTACATCTTCTTGTTGAATTTTTCTCTTTATCCATATGTAATGACTCTCTTTGTCCTTCTTGACTGTTTCTGATTTAATGTCTTTTTAAGCTGATATTAATATAGCCATTCCACCTCCTTTTTGGTTACTACTTGCATGGTATATTTTTTTTCCATACTTTAACCCTCAACCTACTTATATCTTTGACTTTAAGGTGAGTCACTTGCATCAGCATATAGTAGGATCATGTCTTTTTATCCATTCTGCCAATATTGAAATCACACAATGTATATTCTCTGATCACAATGGAATGAACCTAGAAATCAACAACAGAGGGAGAAATGGAAAATTCACAAATATATGGAAATTAAACAACATACTCTTAAGCAACCAATGGGTTATAGAGGAAATCAGAAGCAAAATTAGGAAATATCTTGAGGTGAATGAAAGTGAAAATATAACATATCAAATCTTATGGGATTCAGTGAAGTCAGTGCTGAGAGGGAAATTTATAGTTGTAAATGCTTACTTTAAAAAAGAAGACTTCAAATCAGAGAACTAACTGCAAAAGTGTAAGTAATAGAAAAAGAATAGCAAACTAAACCTAAAGCAAGCAAAAGGAAAGAAAATAACAAAGATTTGAGCAGAGATAAATGAAATAGAAAAAAAAATAGAATCAACAAAACCAAAAATTGACTCTTTGCAAAGATCAATAATATCAACAAACCTTTAGCTAGGCTGACAAAGGAAAAAAAAGAGAGGATATAAATAATGAAATCAGTAATGAAAGGAGGGCTATTACTACTGACCCCCATAAATGAAAAAGACTATAAGTGAATACTATGAACAATCATAGGCTAATAAATTAGATGTTCTAGACGAAATGGACAAATTCTTAGAAACACACAAACTACCTACTTTGACTCAAGAAGAAATAGAAGATTTCAAGAAACCAATTAATAATAAAGAGATTGAATCAGTAATAAAAAACCTCCCAAAAAAGAAAAGTCCAGTACCAGATGGTTTCACAAGGGAATTCTATAAAACATTTCAAGAGGACTTCACTTTTGCTGAAACTCTTCCAAAAAATTGAAGAGGAGGGAATACTCCCTGTGCTGGTTTGGATGTATTATGTCCCCTCAAAATGCCATTATCTTTGAAACAATCTTGTGTGGGCAATAAACATATTGGTGTTGATTGGGTTGGAGATTTTTGATTGGGTGTTTCTGTGGAGATGTGATAACTCAACTGTGGGCAAGATCTCTCACTGTATAATTTCCATGGAGGTGTGGCCCCTCCCATTCAGCATGGGCCTTGATTAGTTTACTGGAGTACTATGTAAGCTCAGACAGAAGGAGCAAGCTTGCTACAGCCAAGAGAGGCACTTTGAAGAATGCACAGAAGCTGAGAGAAGAGCTGAAGCTTACAGAGACATTTTGGAGACAGCCTTTGAAAGCAGACTTTTGCTCTGGAGAAGCTAAGAGAGGACAAATGCCCTAAGAGCAACTAAGAGTGACATTTTGGAAAGGAGCTGAAGCCTACAGAGGAACATCCTGGGAGAAAGCCATTTTGAAACCAGAACTCTGGAACAGATACCAGCCATGTGCCTTCCCAGCTAACAGAGGTTTTCCAGATGCCATTGGCCATCCTCCAGTGAAGGTACCCAATTGGTGATGACTTACCTTGGACGCTTTATGGCCTTAAGACTGTAACTGTGTAACCAAATAAACCCCCTTTTACAAAAACCAATCCATTTCTGGTGTTTTGCATTCTGGCAGCATTAGCAAACTAGAACACTCCCTAACTCATTCTATGAGGCCAACATCATGCTCATACCAAAGCAGGATAAAGATACCAGAAGAAAACTACAGACCAATATTGCTTATGAATAATAGATACAAAAATCCTCAACAAAATACTAGCAAACTGAATCCAACAGCATATTAAAAGAATTATACAGCATGATCAAGTGGGATTTGTCCCTGGCATGCAAGGTTGGTTCAACATAAGAAAATTAATTAATGTAATACATCACGTTAACACAATGAAGGAAAAAACACATACATGATCATCTCAATTGATGCAGAAAAGGGAGTTGACAAAATAAGGCACCCTTTCTTGATGAAAACACATAGAACACTAGGAATAGAAGGAAACTTCCTCAACATGATAAAGGGCATATATGAAAAGCCCACAGCTAACATCCTACTTATGTGTGAAAGACTGAAAGCTTTCCCTCTAAGATCAGAAACAAGACAAGGATGCCCACTGTCACTGCTGTTATTCAACATTATAGTGGAAGTTCTTGCCAGAGCAATAAGGCAAGAAAAAGAAAAAAAGGCATCTAAATTGGAAGGGAAGAAATAAAACTTTCCCTATTTGCAGATGACATGATCTTATATACAGAAAATCCTGAAAAATCCATGACAAAGTACCTAGGGTTAATAAATGAATTCAACCAAATGGTGGGGTGTAAGATCAATACCCCCAAATCTGTGGTTTTTCTATGCACAAGCAATGAACAATTGGAACAAGAAATCAAGAAAAAAAATTAAATTCACAATAGCAACTAAAAGACTCAAATATCTAGGAATAAATCTAACCAAGGATGTAAAGGACTTGTGCAAAGAAAACTGCAAAACATTGCTAAAATAAATTAAAGAAGACCTAAGTAAATGGAAGGACATTCTTGTTCATGGATTGGAAGACTAAGATGTCAATACTACCCACAAGCAATTTAAAGATTCAATTCAATTCCAGTCAAAATTCCAACAACCATCTTTGCAGAAATGGAATAGCCAATCATCAAATTAATATGGAAGAGTAAGGGGCCCCAAATAGTTAAAGCTATCTTGAAAAAGAAGAATGAAGTTGGAGAACTCACACTTCCAGATCTTAAAACTTATTACAAAGCCACAGTAATCAAAACATGATGGTACTGGTATAGGAGAGACATATAGACCAGTGGAATAGAATTGAGAGCTCAGAAATCAACCCTCCCATTTATGGCCAACTGATTTTTGATGTGTTGGCAAAGACCACTCAATAGGGAAGGAATAGTCTCTTCAACAGATGGTGCTGGGGAAACTGGATATACATTTGAAAAAAAAAAAAAAAAAGAAGAAGAAGAAGAAAAGAGAAAGAAAGAAAAAGCAGCAGCAGCAGCAGCAGCAAGGACCCTACCTCACACTACATACGAAAGTCAATTCAAAATGAATCAAAACCTAAATATAAGAAGTAGAACTCTCAAACTCCTAGAAGAAAACATAGGGAATCATCTTCACAACCTTGTGTTAGGCAATGATTTCTTAGAATTTGCATCCAAAGCAGAAGCAACAAAAGAAAAAACAGATAAATGGGACCTTATCAAAATCAAAACCTTTTGTTCCTCAAAGTACTTTATCATAAAAGTGAAAAGTTAACTTACAAATGGTAAAAGATATTTAGAAATCACATATCAGAAAAAGGATTAATATCCAGAATATATTAAGAAATCCTTCAACTTAACAACAAAAAGACAAACAATCCCTTAAAAAATTAGCCAAAGACTTGAACAGACATCTCTCCAAAGAAGATATACAAATGGTCAAAAAGTACCAGAAAAGATGCTCACCATCATTAGCCATTAGGGAAATGCAAATCAAAGCCACAACGAGGTCCCATTTCATATCCATTTGAATGACTGCTATTTAAAAAAAAAGCAAAATAACAAGTGTTGAAGAGGATGAGGAGAAATACGAATACTCATATTTCTGATTGGAATGTAAAATGGTTCAGCCACTGTGGAAGACAGTTTGATGGTTCTTCAGAAAGCTAAGTAGTTCTATACTTAGTTCTATATGGTAGTTCTATATGATATTACCTGGCAATCCCACTACTAGGTATATACCCCAAAGAATTGAAAGCAGGGAGTCAAACAGATATTTGCAGACTGATGTTCAAAGCAGCATTATTCACAATTGCCCAAAGATGGAAGCAACCCAAGTATCCATCAACCAATGAATGGATAAATAAAATGTGGTATAGGTGCAATGGAATATTATTCAGCCATAAAAACGAATGAAGTCCTGAGACATGCAATAACATGGATGAATCTTGAAGACATCATGTTGAGTGAAATAAGCACAAATGCTATATGATCTCACTGATTTGAAACAATTGGAATAAGCAAACTCAGAAAGTCAGAATCCAGAATATAGGTTTACAGCATATGGGGTGGGTATAGGGAATGGGAAGTTAAGGATTAAAATATTCAGGGTTCCTATTTGAAATGCTGGAAATATGTTGCTAATGGATGGTGGTTGTGCTGGTTAGGTTCCTGTGCCACCTTGGCCAGGGGATGGTGCCAAGGTGTCTGGTCAAGCAAGCACTGGCCTAAACATTACTACAAGGATATTTGTGGCTGGTAATAAACCAGAAGGCTGGTTTATTAAATAATCTATCAATTGATTGCATCTGTGGTTGATTACATCAACATAGGGAGTGTCTTCTGCAATGAGAGAATTCAATCAGCTGGATTTAACCCAAGCAGTTGCAGACTCTTAAGGGACAAGAGAGAGAACTTTCACTTCTTCAGCCAGGCAGCCTCTCCTGGGGGGTTCATTGAAGACCTTCATCAGAGTTGCCAGCTTGCTGCCTGCCCTACAGAATTTGGACTTGTGCACCCCCACAGTTGCATGCGACTCTTTTATAAAATCTCATATTTACAGGTATCTCCTGTTCTATTTCCTTAGAGAACCCTAACTAATACAGCTGTGATAATAGTACCATGTTGTGAATACCATTAGCAGCACTGGAATATATACCTGAATGTGATTAAAGGGGAAAATGTTAGATTGTATATATGGTAACAGAAAAAAATTTAAGATAACTCCATGGAACCACACTGCACAAACAGTGAACCCTAAGTTAAGCCATGGACTTTAACAGCACAATTATAAAAATATGCTATCATCAATTGGATCAAATGTTCCACACCAAAGTAAGGTGTTGGTAGTGAAGTGGTATATGGGAATCCTGTATTTTATGCATGATTGTTCTGTAAGGTCACAACTTCTCTAACAAAAAAAAATTTGCCATTTCCCCAAGTGAGATTTGCTAGGGGCTTACTCTTGCTGGTGGAAGGGCATTCTTACCCCTCCAGCTCCCTCTGGCCTTTTCTCATCTTCGTAAGGAAAAATACACATGGACAACAGAAACCAGGACTTTGAGAACAATTGATTGGGAATGTTGCAGCCAGTGAAGGCAGTAAGGGGCATGATAGGAGCTACACCACTGGAGAAACACTTGTGAAGGTCACAGCTTGGATCTACATAAAGAGAGGAAAAATATGAGGAAAGAAATAAATGAAGATAAAATGTTGATTTTTCTTATTCTTAATGGATCTAAAATATAACTTTGTTTCAAGCAATGTTAGCAACAATGTAGTGGATGATTATGGCATATAGATAAGTGAAATGAATGACCCCAATATCACAAGGACAGAAGGGAGAAATTGGGAATACTCTATCATAAGGTACCTGCACTGTACATTAAACAGTACATTGTTATTTGACAGTGGACTTAGATTAGATAAAATGCATATTGTACACTAGTGTAACCTCTAAAGAATTTTAAAAATGACTATAATTGAGCTTTAAGGGATGAGAGAAAATGGAATCTTATGAAAAGTTCAATTAAAAAACAGAGAAAGCCAAAAAATTGAGAGAAAAAAACAAAGAAAACATTTAACAAATAGAAAACAGTTATAAGCATGGTAGATATTAATACAATATATCAATAGTGACTTTAGATATGAGGTGTCTAAATAAGTCAATTAAAAGACAAAGATTGTCAGAGTGGTTAAAAAAAACAAGACGTAGATACATATTTGTGGCAAGAAATATGTATAAGTGGCAAGGAAGTCACTTATAAAAAGACTCAGGGTAAAAGTTAAGGGATAGAGAAAAGTATACTTTATCTACACTAATAAGAAGAAAGCTGAAGTTCCTATATTAATTTTGGACAAAAACTTCAGAACAAGGAAGATTATACTCCAAAGTGATAAAGGGGTTAATGCTCCAAGAACCCACAACAATCTTAAATGTGTATATATCTAATAAGATAGTGTCAAAATACAGGAGACAAAACTGAGAGAACTGAAAAGAGAAATAGACAAATACACTACAATAGTTGCTGACTTCAACACTTTTCTGTCAGTAATTGATAGATCAGGAAAACAGAAAATAGGAAAAACACAGCACTGTCAATCAACTTGATATAATAGATATTTATAGAATATTTCATCTAACAACAGCAGAATACACATTCTATTCAAGTTCACATGGAATATTCACCAAGATAAACCATATCTGGGCCATAAAACACACTCTAACAAATTACAAATAATATAAATCATATAATGATTCTAGACCACATTGAAATTAAACTAGAAGGCTACAACAGAAAAAAAAATACTGGAGAATCCCCAAATATTTGGGAATGTAACAGCCCACTTCTTAATGACCCATGAGAGAAAGAAATAAAGCTCAAGAAAAAATTTTAAATATTTCAAACTAAATGAAAATGAAAATACAACTTATAACAATCTGTGGCATGACATGAAAGCTGTGATTAGAGAGAAAGTTATAACACTAAATACATATATTAGGAAAAAAGAATGATCTAAAATCAAAATAACCTAAATTTCCACCTTAATATACTATAGAAAGAAGAGAAATTTAAGGCTAAATCAAGCAGAAATAAAGGAATCATAAAAACTATAGCAGAAGTTAATGAAATTGAAAAAGGAAAACAATAGAGAAATCAAAAAACAAAAGCTAGTTCTTTGAAAAGATCACTAGAATTGATAAAATTCTAGCCTGACTAGCCAAGATAAAAAAAAAATGACATAAATTACCAATATCAGAAATGAAAGAGGGATTATCACTCCTGATCCCATGGGCAGTAAAGGGACAATTAACATATTATGGACAACATTATGCCCACAAATTTGATAATTTAGATGCAACAGATTAATTCCTCAAAAGACTCTTACTATCAAAACTCAAATAAGAAGAAATAGATACCCTGAATAGCCCTATAATTTTAAAGAAATTAAGTCAATGATTAATAGCTTCTCAAAAAAGAAAACACCAGGCCTACATGGTTTCACTGGTGAATTCTGCATAGCATTTCAGGGAGAAATAACATCAGTACTGCACAATCTCTTATACAAAATAGAAGCACAGGAAGCACTTGCTAACTCATTCTTTGAGGCCATTATTATCTGAATACCAAAAACAGATAAAGACATCATAAGAAGTAAAACTACAGAAAAATATCTCTCATGAAGATAGACGCAAAAATGCTAAAAAATCTAATCCAATGATGTATAAAAAGAATTATACTACACAACAAAGTTGGATTTACTCAACATGCAAAAATTAATAAACGTGATCCACCATATCAGCAGGCTAAAGGAGAAAAATCATATCATACAAATTGACACACAAAAATTTGATAAAGCCATCATCAATTTATGATAAAAAAATTTCAGAAAGCTACGAATAAAAGAGAACTTCCTCAAAGTCATAAAAACATCTATGAAAAACCTACAGCTAACATTATACTCAATGGTGAAAAACTGAAAGCCTTCCCCATAAGATAGAGGAAGGCACGGATGTCAACTCTTACTCTTCAACATCTTACAGGGAGCCCTTCCTAATGAAATAAGACAAGAACAAGAACAAGGAAGAAATAACACTGTATTTATTCACAATTGACAAGTTTGTTTCTGCTGAAAATCCCAAAGACTCTACAAACAACTCCTGGAACTAATAAGCAAGTATAGCAAGGTTACAGGATACAAAGTTAATATTCAAAAATAAATTGCTTTCCTTTATACCAGCAATGAACAACTGGAATTTGAAATTAATTAAAAATATGATTTATAATAGCACCAAAAATTAAATACTTAGGTATAAATCTAAAAGAATATGTACAAGATTTGTATAGAGAAAACTGCAAAACAGTGATTAAAAAAAAGATCTAAATAAATAGAGAGATAGTGCATGTTCATGGATTGGAAGACTCAATATTGTTGTCATTTCTTCCCGATGTGATCTATAGATTCAGTAATCCTAATCAAAATCCCAGCAAGCCATTTTGTAGATATCAAAAAACTGATCTTGACATTTTATGGAAGGACAAAAGATCTAAACTAGCCAACACAATGGTGAATAAGAAGAACAAGATGGAGGATTCACATTGATTTCTTGAACTATTATTCCATTTTCTGTCTCCCCTTAGAATTTGTTTTTAACAAATTTAGCAGTTACCCTGGAGGTTGCAATAAACATTTTTAACTACTGTAAGTCAACATTTGTAGCTAATCAAGTCTTGAAGTGTTGATTTTGAGACTTACTATAAAGCTGTAGTACTCAAGACAGCATGGCGTTGGTGAAGAATAGACATATAGATCAATAGGGCTGAACAGAGATCCCAGAAATAGACTCATAGGAAAAGAGTCGACTAATCTTTAACAAGGCACAAAGACAATTCAATGGAGAAAAGGTAATATTTTAAGCAAATAATCCTAGAACAGTTGGAGTTCCATGTTCAAAAAGGGAAGCTAGACCTTTCAAAAAAAAAGAACTAAAAATGGATCATAGATCTAAGTGTAAAATGCAAATCAATAAAACAGGTAGAAAAAAACAAAGGAGAAATATGTGTAGAAGGCTTATTCAAAATCAGCTAAAACTGGAAGCAGCCCAAGACATTCTTCAATAGGTGAATGGATAAACAAATGTGGTATATCCATACAATGAAATATTATTCAGTAATAAAAAGGAATGAACTATATAGCTATACAAAGACATATATAAAACTTAAGTGCATATTGCTAAGTGAAAGACAGTCTGAAAAGGCTACACACTTTGTAATGCCCATTATATGACATTCTGAGAAGAACAAAACTACAGAGTTGGTAAACAGATCATTGATTGCCAACAGTTGCTGAGAGGCGGGAGGATTGAACAGATGAAGCATAAGAGTTTTCTTTTTTAAGGCAGTGAAACTATTCTGTATGATACTGTAATGGTGGATACATGACAGTATGCATTTGTCAAAGTCGGCAGAAGTTTATAGCAAAAAGAATGAAGTTTTGTATGCAAATAAAAAAATAATTTAGGAAATCCCAGAATGGAATTCAGAATGTGACAAAATCTATCTGTATTACTGTATTACAGATGCATGAAAACATCTCACTGAAAGGGATGGAAGGAAAAAATGTCAACCTAAGTAAATTTGGAAATGAGTGATGTCAGTAAGATTAAAGGCAAAGCCAACTTTACATAAGCATTATGGCCCAGTTGATGACATTGATTCCCACAGGATTATGAGCTAATTTTGAAACCACTATACATGCATACTAGAATTAAACAATTAAGGAACTAAATGGTGGATGGTGGGAACCAGGTTTTTCAGTGATAGCGTGGGTGGTTACAGATATGCAATGAAAGCAGTCATTATGATCAATGTGGTAATGAATTAGGGTTGGAGACATCAGTATGAACTCATGAAAATATGGATACATATTAAATCTGTTTAAACCTAGAAATGTTTATTTATCTGTGTATATACATATGTTAGTATATGCACATGTATTTCCTTGCTCTGTCACCTGAAAGAGTCTAGAAGCAATGAAAGTGGCAGTGAGCACAGTTAGCACCTATATCTTAGTTTCTAATAATATTCTTCAGTAAAGGAACCAGGCCTCCTTGGGAATTGACTGATTCTAGGACTGGGGCAGGAAATATTGTAGATAATCCTGGAACATCTTATAGTACCAGAAAGTAAAGAAATGCTAAAAAAAAATCCCGTAATAATGGGTGCATGTTAAAAGGACATAGGAGCCAACTAAAAGAACTCCTATTGGCCAAAGTTGGAATGATTTGATCAACAAAATAAATAAAGTAGTATTGTATTAAATTATAACCCCAAATCCTGAAGTATGAAATAAATATGATCCAGTTCAGATATAAATAAATGAGTAAATAAATAGATCAGGAGAACAGACAAATCTCCCATGCAGAAGAATTCCAAGTAATTTTTGTAGATACTCCATCCTCAAGGAGTTGGAGCATAATTTCCCACTTCTTAAGTGTGAGTTATGCATAATGACTTCCAAAGGATACAGCATGGAAAGGGGGAACTGACAATTACTGTCAGCCAGGTGAGCCAGGTTAACATAAACAGTGATAAGACCAATGGTATATACCATTGATATGATGGGATAAGAATGGCACTTTACCTCGTGGTCTTACTCCCCCAAACCCATAACTGCAGCCTAATTGTGAGAAAAGCTCAGATAAATTCCAACAATGGGATATTCCGCAATGTTTGACACAGTGCAACACCTGATCACTACTCCTCAAAACTGTCGAGATCATCAAAAACAAGGACAATCTGAAAAAAAAGTCACAGTCGAGAGGAATGTAAGTAGATATGACAACTGAATATAATGTGGTATCATGGATGGGATCCTGAAACAACAACAAAAAAAAGGACATTAGGTAAAAACTAAGGAAAAATGAAAGAAATATGGACTGTAGTTAATAACAGCATATCAATATTGGTTCATTAATGGTGACAAATGTACCATACTACTACAAGATGTTACTAATAGGGGAAACTGGGTGTAGAGTGTATACAAACTCACTCTACTATCTTCTCAATTTTTCTGTAAATCTAAAACTATTCTAAATTTAAACACTTATTTTAAAAATCTATTAGGAGTGCATTTTTGTTTTGTTTCTGAAAAAAAATATGTTTTTCTTTTTTGTCTGTAATTCTATCCTCATGCCATTTATATACTAGCCTAAAATAGGAAGCCACCAAGATGGACTCTTACTAATGTAGTTTGTTACTAAGTATGCCTGTGAGAAAAAGAAATCAATGGAAGAATGCCCTTATGACTGTAATACCATCAAATATCCTGGAGAAAGCCATAAAATGATTGGAAAGATTCTCTTCTGAGAGCGTGTAGAGAACCTTATGAATCTGAATAGCTTTTCTGGCAAGGCTAAAGGTGATTATTATTCACACTAAAGATAATGGATCAGTGTTTTATCATGTGATGTGATGCTGGACACATAATTTATACTGTCTCCAGGCTCTCTCTTGTTTCTTTCACTTGGATCTAGTTATTGAATCATAGGTTGCTATTCAATCTACCTGAACCATGATGAGCCCATTTTTCTCCATCTTTTCTTAAAAGATTCCATGAAAGACTCACCTAGACCCACAGACTATATTACAAAGAATTTATCGCCAGTATATTTCCCTGATCTGGATGCTTGGAGTATAGAGATGAACAAGATGGATATGCTCCTCATCCCAATAGAGGTTACAATCTGGTGAGAAAGAGAAATATTGAATGAGTAATTATCTAGACATAATGGTATAATTGTGCTAAGTGCTCTGAAAGAGGGAATAAGCATGTAACAGGATATCTGTTCAACATGTGTGTTTGTGCATGGAGAAGGGTGGTCAGGGAATGATTTCTAATGAACTACTACTGAATCTGAGACATGAAGGGTAAATCTAATTAGCTAAGTGAATGCTATGTGCTTTAGATGGGTGTCAATCAAAAGAGCAAGAATCCTATATGCAGAGGGAACAGAATGTGCAGAGGCTTTACATGTTGAAATCTACTGGAGTTGTCATATTAGAGAAAATTAAGTTATCCATTTAACAAAAATTTGCCTTGTTGCTAATATGTGCTAGAGTTTTGTATGAAAAGGGGGCCTCTGTGGGTGGAGCATACTGAGGAAGGAAGAGAAGAAAAAATAAGTTAGTATTATACTACTTGTCATTAGTAAACCTTAAAATTTCCTAATAATTACAGCTTCCTTTCTTAATGCTCATAATTTACACCATTACAATCTATTTTAGTGTTTTCCAGATAAGACAGTCTTCGGGATTTTTTGCTTCATTCCCTGCCTTTCTGAATATCAGAGATTTAGATTCTCTCCAGGCTTCCAGGAGCTCATATACTCACCAGAATTTCTCAAAAATTAATGTCCATCAAACATCCTTCAGCAAACTTATTTCCAAGTTATTTTATCAGTCTGTGGGTAATTTACCTGGTTTAAGAATATTGCCCTTATTGTGAGATGTTGAGATGTTACTGTGTCTTTTTAATATCTTCTGTTCTGGCTTTCAACTCCTCTTTCTGCTGTGTCTATTCTACTCTTTAAATATGAAGTCAGTAACTTTGCAGGAGAATACAAATGCAAGATAGTTGTTTCATTTTCTCCTTATAATCCATCAACATTTCCTCAAACTTCCCCTTTTTAATTGTCTTTTTGCTCCAAAAATGAGGAAAGGTTTTAGTTGTCTCTAATATTTTTTACAAGTTTAAGAGCATAGTGAACAAGACTTCCTGAAAGCATTCTTAAAATTAAGTGCCACTATTTTATAGTCCTCACTGGTTTATTCGTCTTTTTAAATTCAGTTTATCAGAAAGTGTCCCATATGGACTTATAAAAAGAAAAAGCTTCCCTATTACTGTTTTTGCCCCCATGTTCTTCCTAATCAGAATCCCTTCCATAATATGGTAAGCAGAATTACATTTTATGGAGCGTTCTGAAACACTCTTGAGATATCTTTCCTCTCAGGTTCCAATGAGGTGAGCCCATTTTCACTTTGTTCTTAAACAAACAGAAACACTGCCTTTGAAGATTTAAGGAATGTTGTCTGAATATGCCCAGGATTTTCTTTTTTTGCTGTTTTAAACTCTAAGGTAACATGGTTTCCTGTCAGCAAGGTTCTCGTCACTTCTATTTTACCAACCAATTTTTTTTTCTGGGTCAATATTAAGTTAAGAGTGGCAATTTCCCAAGTTGCTTTCACTAACCTCTAAAAGAAAAAAATGCCATTAGAAACAGTCTAGTTTATAACTACCTTGACAATTCTGGGTACACCTACCAGTTTAGTGGCCAGAGAACAATTTTTGTAGCCATTTAGATAGAAATATTATGGCAGTTAATTTGCCTGTAATACATCACCTTAACTCATATTGTATTCTATAAAAAAAATCTGAGTTCTTGCTATGGCCTGCAGGGTTATAAATGACTGGGACTCGGTATGTCTCTTCAAGTTTAACTCATAGTCTCCTCTCATATACCATACTTTAGCTATGAACTGCTAATATAGCAAATTTCCCCCACCCCCAGGGCATGTTTTACTTACCTTTCTCTGCCTGAACATTGTTTTCCCAACACGCTGCATAAGGTGCTCCTTCTTAATCTTTAAGTTTCAACTTGCCATTTACTTTCCTATAACATCATGTTGTTTATTCCCTTCTTCTTACTTACTGCAATCTGAATTTATTATACCTATTTATGTATTTGTTTATTATCTTACACCAATGAGAAAGTGAGCTCTAAAAAGCAGGAAACTTGTCTGTCCTTTCCATTTACTATATGCTCACTGTCTAAGATAGACCTGATGTCCTAAGTAAGGACCTGACATTACCAGTTAAGTCTGCAATAAGTAATTGCTAAATAGGTGAACAAAAGTTATCTTGAATATCAAATTCTTTGCAAAATAATTTAAATAAAATTGATTTAATTTATGAAACTGAGCACTTCTTTGTCTTGCCTAAGTACTAAATTAGAACCTCCAAGTCAAACTTTTTTGAGTTACCCTCAGCAAAAGATCATAGAGCAGTGATAGAGAAGCTAACAGAAATAATTCTTCTCTAGAGGAAGTTCATTTCATCATAGACCTGACGTTGGTTGTACAATTTTTCATATATGATGCCTGCCACTTTATAAAAAATAAAATATTGCATGGAGATGATCAGAATGATTTAAAACCAAGAGAAACAATAGAATATAGACATAGATGAACAAGAGATAAATAGAATAGAATTAACAGTCAGAGACTATAAAATAACTTTTGGTGTGCTTGTTCAAGAAAAGTTTGAAAACTTTAATAGAGAACTTGATCTGTAAAAAATCACAAAATGCCAATTTTAAACTGAAAATCATAATAATAAAAATTAAGAACTCAATGTGGATTTAAACATGCAGTTTGTAAGAAAATTATGATGATGAGATAGGCCAAAAGAAAACGTTCACAATGAAGCATAGAGAATAAAACATACTGAAAGTTACAGAAAGCAATTTAAAACATATAGGAAATACAGTGATTAAAGTCTAATATAGATGTAATTGTACTACTGGATGAAGACAAACAAGATGGAGCAGAAGCAATATTTCAAGACCTAAAAGAAAAGAAGTTTACAGAATTGATGAAAGACATTAACATACAGATTCAAGACCCCTTTCAACATCAAGAAGGATGGATAATTAATGATAATAAAAAAGACTCATCTAGGTCCATAATAAGAAAACTGCAAAAAAAAAAATAGATAAATATAAAACTTACAAATTTGCAGAAAACAGAACTACAATGAACTAATATCTCAGGAGAAATTAGAAGCAAGGATACAGTGGAATGATATCATCAAAGTAATGAAAAGAATAAATGCCAAACTAAAATTCTACAAAAATGTCCTCCAAAAATGATGACAAAATAAACACATTTACAGACAAACCAAATTGAGAGAATTTGTCCCCAGCAGATTGTACTGAAGGAAACATAAAAGTTGTTATTCAGGCAGAAAGAAACATCCTAGAAGGGCAGCTCTGAGAGACAGGAATGAATTAACAGCAATGGACAGAAGTATGTGACAAAATACAAATGAAAGGTGACTGTATAGAATAGTAGCAATATTTTATATAGTTTAAATATACATAAACTGGAAACCGATGACACCAATATAATTTAGCCTGTATGAAAAGATTTAAAATATTCCAAAATCTTTGAATTTTTAGGACATGGTTAAAAGTTAATTTATATTAGACATTTATAAGTGAAAGATATGTGTTGATTGGTACCACAATCTCAGGTGATGGAAGGAAAATATGAAATATTAAAAAGTTTCTCCATACATAAAAGGCAAGAAAGATGAGAATGAACATAGAACAAGTTGGATTGATAGAAAGTAAATGCATATAAATATAAATAAAACAGTAAATGCATTAAAATGAGGGGTAATAGATATCAGTGATGGTAGCAATTAATATTACTGAACTGTATATTTGAATATGGTTAAAATGGAAAATTTTGTGTTCTATATCAGCGCTGTAAAAAGTTTAAAAAAAAAAAAAAGTAAATGGACCAAATATTTTAATCAGAATATTGTTAAAAATTAGTGGGTGAAAGAACAGTGAGAAACAGAATATTTACATTGTTTCAAAATATCCCCCCCCAAATACATATTAATTCCAAAGAGAAAACTAGTATATTTCCAGTGGCAAACACTAGTTTAACAATCAATCAGAGTTAAAATCACCAGTATGAGGAAAAATTGACTTCATGTGTCTTCTGACATGATACAATGGGAAGGACATAGCACCAACTCTATGGGATTCCTGCCAAAATCTCCTGATCTTCTCAGTAGATGCAAAAATAGCATCTATAATATTTAGCATCCACTTATGATTTTTTAAAAACCCTCTTGGCTAACTAAGAATAGGAGACTTTAACATGTTATAAGGTGTATAGAACCTTGTTGGCTAAATGTTGAAATCTTATCCCCTGAGAAGGAGCCCAAGACAAGGAGGGATCCTATCACCACTTCCATGCAGCATTGCGCAGGGCATCCTTGCCAATGTAATAAATAAAAATAAATAAAATGTATAAAAGTTGGAGGAAAAGCAATAAATCTATCATTATTCACAAATTAACACATAAATTGTGGTGTTTCCATATAATGGATACTAAAAAGAAATGAAAATGAATGACAGTTACATTCAGCAGCATGGGTGAATTTCACAAACATAATGTTCATCTAAAGAAGCCAGCAATGAAAGAATACATATTGAATGATTCTCTTTATATAAAGTAAAAAATAACAGGGATATATTTAGTGCTGGAAGTCAAGGCAATAATTGGCAGAATATGTGAGGAATGCTTTGGAGATGTTAATTATTTTTTATTAAAATTTCTATGGATAATACAAACATAAAAAGTTAAAAACAACAACAAAACCAAAGTGATTCCTAATCCCTAATGACTAAAAAAAAAATTTTAACAAATAAGATTAGTATGTGTAATTTTTTAACCATACAGTACTTTGATATTTCAAAGTTAGACACATTATTGGAAAAGCAGATATATAGATAACAATTTTTAGATCTTTTTTAGAGAAAAGACTGGTGCACAAACTTTGTTTTATAAATAGATTATAGTTTTGGTAAAGCTGATGTGTTTTCTGATGTTTTCCAAATAATGCCTTGTCAAATACACATATAAGGCAGTTGTTCAAGGACAGATAGAATTATGTAGTACTTCTACATTTGTTCAAGTTACTCATTTTCATTGAATTTACTAATCACTAAGCACTTTATTTTAGCATATTAGACTATCAAAAGGCTTAACATTTGTTCCCTATGAAGAGAGATAATTGAAGATTGACAAACTTTTTTTTTTCTTTTAATTCCCTCCTTTTTGGAACCAATAATGACAAGACATTGCAACACTTATGAGGATGTCAACCACAATATTTAACATTTGAACATATCATGGTTTTCAGTGTTCATTTATGTATGTGATTTCATTTGATTTATTTTTAAAGAAATCCTTAAGATAGACAATATTGGCTTTTTTAACATTTTTTCAAATGAGGATAGTGAGGACCATCAAAACTAAATGACTTGTCTGATGTATAAGGGCATCTTTGCCCTGACAAGGCACCAATAAAGCCAAGTCAAGAACTCAGTTATTTCAACTTCTAATCCAGTATTCCTACAGGCAATAAAGCCACTTAATTTTAGGCAACTATTGTGCACAGCTTGAAAAAGCAGAGTTAGGGCATCATATCAACTTAGTGCTTATTAATATAAACACCTAAATTTATATATAATGTTATTCAGGGCAAGGCATACTATTATGGAAAATATATAATGGGAGGAGCTAAGATGGCAGCATAGAGAGGAGTGGAAGACTATTAGTCCCCCCTGGAACAATTCATAAATGACAAAAAAACTAGTAAATAACCTGGAATAACTGCAGGGAGACAAATGTGACTGTCCACTAATCATCTACCAACCGAATTGGGAGGAATGCCTGAGATCGCAGCATTAAATCTGTGAGTAAAAACTGTGGGCCCATGCTGAGAGCTGAGAGCGGAGAGCCCCTCCCTCACAGAAGCTGTGCAGTGCTAGAGAGCAGCACTCCCTCCGCCCAGCTCCAACTGGGGTTTCAATACAGACAACTAATCCTCAACAAGCAGACAGAGGCTTTTGGTGACAACTGACCTTGGGAGAGTCAGGGGACGTATTTGTCTCAGAACGGGGAGCCCAGACGATCGGTGCTATCTCTGGCTGACAGGAGAATTTGAGAGCTTTCTGTCCCTTTCTTTCTCTGTGGAGAAAACCTCTGCCATTTTCAGCTTGCAGCACTTTGCAGTAAAGAAAGCCTCAGCTATTTTAAAATCAAAACACTTTGATCAGCAGAGTCAGAGAAACAAAGAACTTATTGATACGTAGATGACCTCTCTGGAGGGGGCATAGCTTCCCAAGAGTAAAGGGAGGGGCCCAGCTTTACTGCCTGCCTTTAGGAACCAGACCCCAAAGCCTGGGGGAGGAGAGCCACAGGCCACACCCTCTTTCACCAGCCAGTGACAGGCTGACAGGTGCCCCAGCCAGGCAGAAAAGCACAGGCATGTCAATCCTCTAAGAAAAACCATCAGGGAAACCAGATACTGAATATTTCCTCCTTCTGTGACCTGAGCCTGTTCTCATCTGGGAAAACCTGATTGGGGTGGCCTAAGAGGTCAGGTGCCTAGACAACAGAAAACTACAACCTACACTAAGAAAAAGAAGTTATGGCCCAGTCAAAGGAACAAACATACACTTCAACTGAGATACAGGAATTTAAACAACTAATGCTAAATCAATTCAAAAAGTTTAGAGAAGATTTCACAAAAGAGAGGCTATAAAGAAAACACGGCATACATAAGGCAGAAATCAAAAATTCAGAAAAAAAACTAGTAGAATCTATGGAAATGAAAGGCACAACACAAGAGATGAAAGACACAATGGAAACATACAGCAGCAGATCTCAAGAGGCAGAAGAAAACACTCAGGAACTGGAGAACAAAACACCTGAAAGCCTACACGCAAAGGAGCAGATGGAGAAAAGAATGAAAAAATATGAACAATCTCTCCGGGAACTTAAGGATGAAACAAAGTATAAGAATGTACATATCATTGGTGTCCCAGAAGGAGAAGAGAAGGGAAAAGAGGCAGAAGCAATAATAGAAGAAATAATCAATGAAAATTTCCCATCTCTTATGAAAGACATAAAATTACAGATTCAAGAAATGCAGCATACTCAAAACAGAATAGATCTGAATAGGCCTATGCCAAGACACTTAATAATCAGATTATCAAACGTCAAAGACAAAGAGAGAATCCTGAAAGCAGCAAGAGAAAAGAAATCCATCACGTACAAAGGAAACTTAATAAGACTACTTGCGGATCTTTCAGCAGAAACCATGGAGGCAAGAAGGAAGTGGTGTGATATATTTAAGATACTGAAAGAGAAAAACTGCCAACCAAGAAAACTATCCAGCAAAGCTGTCCTTCATGTATGAGGAAGAGCTCAAAATATTTTCCGAGAAACAGACAATGAGAGACTTTGTGAAAAAGATACCCGCCCTACAGGAAATACCAAAGGGAGCACTACAGGGTGATAGAAGACAGGAACATGTGGTTTGGAACACAATTTTGGGAGATGGCAGCACAGCAATGGAAGTACACTGAACAAAGATAACTATGAATACGGTTCAGAGAGGAAGGTTGGGAGCATGTGAGACACCAGAAGAAAGGAGGAAAGATAACGACTGGGACTGTGTAACTTGGTGAAATCTAGAGTGTTCAACAATTGTGATAAAATGTACAAATATGTTCTTTTATGAGGGAGAACAAGCAAATGTCAACCTTGCAAGGTGTTAAAAATGGGGAGGCATTGGGGGAGGGATGAAATCAACGTAAACTAGAGACTAACTAACAGAATCATTGTATTATGCTTCCTTTAATGTAACAAAAGTAATATACCAAGGTAAATGCAGATGAGAGGAGGGGATAGGGGAGGAATGTTAGACACTTGACATTGGTGGTGCTGTCTGACTCTTTCCTCTACTTTGATTTAAGGTTATTTTTCCTGTTGCTGCTTCCTAGCTGTCATTTTTTTTTTTCCTCTTTCTTTTGCCTCTCTATCTTCTTTGACTCTCCCTCCTGCCTTGTGGAAGAAATGTAGATGCCCTTATATACATAGTGGTGAAGGTGGTGAATACATAAATATGTGACCATACAGAGAACCATCGATTGTTTACTTAGGATGGAATGTATGGCATGTGAACAAAACCATCTTAAAAAAAAAAATGGGTTGATGACAAAACCTCGAGGGCCATATACTGAGTGAAACAAGCCAGACACATAAGGACAAATATTGCAGGGTCTCACTGATAAGAACTAATTATAATATGTAAACTCATAGACATGTAATATAAGGTACCAAGATATAGGATGAGGCTTAAGAATGGGGAGTGGTTGCTTAGTATGAGCAGAATGTTCAACTAGGATGAACTTAAATGCTTGGAAATCATCAGAGGTGTCGGTAGCAAGATGTGAGAATAACAGTGCCGAATGGTGCATGAATGAGGTGGAAAGGGGAAGCTCAGAGTCATATATGTCACCAGAAGGAAAGTTGGAGGTCAAAAGATGGGAATGTATAAAACTGAATCCTATGGTGGGTAATGTCCATGATTAACTGTACAAATATTAGAAATCTCTTCCATGAACCAGAACAAATGTATGACAATGCAATTAGAAGTTAATAATAGAGGGGCATATAGGGAAGAAATATATACCTATTGCAAACTATATACTACAGTTAGTAGTATTTCAACGTTCTTTCATAAACAGTAACAAATGTACTATACCAACACTACGAGTCAACACTTGAGGGGGGTTGGTTAGGGATATGGGAGGATTCGAGTTTCCTTTTCTTTTCCTTTTTTTTTTTTTCTTTTTTCATCTTTCACTTTATTTCTTGTCTGGAGTAATGAAAAGTTTCTAAAAATTGAACAAAAATTAAGTGTGGTGATGGATGCACAGCTGTATGAGGGTACCAGGGGCAAGTGATTGTACACTTTGGATCTTTGGATAGTTGTATGGTATCTGAAAAGTCCCGATAAAAATTAAAAAGGAAATTATATATATATATATATATATAATGAATAATTAACCTGACGTGTGTATTCTATGGGATTTCCCATCTCAAAATTTTAGTATTTCTGGATCATGGGAATTCAGTTACAAGAAAAAAATTTTAAAAAATGTAGACCTTGATTTTTATTATTTTTTAGTAAGTAATATTGACTGGTGATATACTCTATTTTTTTTACTAGCAGAACATTACATAAGTTTATTTCAGATGTAACAGCAATGTTAAAATTGACTAGTTTAATTCTTAACTACACCACATAAATTTAGCATTTAAGTATTTTTAAAGTTATTTCTTCCAAAAAACTGAGGGAGCTTTTCTTTTCCACCACCACATACAAAGATTTGCCAATAGTTCTATTTTTGGATTTCTGACAGTATTTTATTTACATTATTTAATTTACTGCTCACAATAACAGGAAGAGCTAGTACTAATATTATCTTCACTTTACAGATGGAGAGATTAAGGATTACAGAGGTCAAGTGACTTTTCCAAGCCTATACAACTAAGGAGTGAAAGAGATGGGATTTAAACAGGTATATATGAGTCAAGAACATGTCTTAATCAGTAAGTCTTTATCACTTAAAACTTTTTAAAAAATATTTTTCCATCTGTTGTTTGTTTCTTTTCACCATTGTCTTCTTTTGGATTAATCAAGTATTTTAATTTCTTTTCTATTTTCCTTGCTAGTAAATTTTAGTTAAAAATCATTTTACTATTAGGTAGTGGTGACCTTGGAGATTACATTATGCATGTTTGACTTATTGAAGAATAATATAAGTGTGCACATTTTACCATATCTCAGACTACTAAAAGACATGAGAACCTGTAAACTTAATATATACCCCATATTTTGTGGTATTTTTATTTTAATTATATATACATTTTAGGCAGCATATGATATTATTGTTAATTTATAGAGTCAATATTCATTTGGATTTAACTACATATTTAGTCTTCGCATTGCTCTTTGTCCATTTCTGTCTTTCTGTGTTTCCATCTGGAATCAATTTACTTATCTTTAAAAAACTCCCTTATTCTTTCTTTTAGGTGAATCTGCTACTGACAAATTCTCCTCTGTGTGTGTGTGTGTGTGTGTGTGTGTCTGTGTGTCTGTGTGTGTGTTGGATGTATGAAAATATATTTTTTTATCTTCATTTTTGAAGAATATTTTGTTGTATATAGAATTTCAGGTTGGCAGTTATCATCTGTCAGTGCTTGTAAGACTTCATCATTTTTCTTCTAGTATCATTGTGTCTGCTGATAATTCAGCTGTTGATAATTCAGCTGATAATCTGAAGGTAATATGTCTTTTGGGGGTTACATTTAAATTTTTCTTTGCCTCTGTTCTTTAACAGTTTTACTCTGACATGCCTAGAAGTGTTTATCACTTTATTAATCTCGATTGGGATATAGAAACACTTCTTGAGTCTGTGGCTTGATGTCTTTTTCAGTTTTGGAATATTGTCAACCACTATCTCTTCAAATATCACTTCTGCCTAATTATTTATCTCCTCTACTTCAAGGATTTTATAATTCATAAGACACATATTAGGCCTGTCATAGTGTCCCATATGTCTCCTAAGTTGTTTTCTTCTCTTTCATTCCTTTTCTCTGTATGTGCTTCAGTCTTGAACTTAGAAACCTGGTTACCCAAATCCCTCAGCCCTTCCATGAAAAGACCTGTTATTGATGGTTTATGAAAATTCTCTCTATTTTCTAATTGAATGAAAAATGTCAGGCAATATCCTCACAAAGATACTATTATATAAAGCAAACAAGTAAAATTCAAACTTTTCAACAGATGAGGCTTCTTCCCTACAAGAACAACAACAATGCACAGGAAAGCGGTAGCATAACACTCCAATATAAATTAAATATCTCATAAAAGCATTTGAATGTATGAAATAACACCTTGAATCAGAAATTCAAAGAAAGACAACAGTGGAATAATATTTTCAAGATACTCATAAAAAATGGTTTGAGCCAAGTGCTCCTTCAGGTATTATGTCTATAGTAAAATTGTTTTAATCTTATGAAAACTCTGGAAATTGTACTTGTGAGTCCTCTTTGAGAAGTTTAGTAGAGAACAAGGTTTAGCTCACCAAGACATGACTAGGAAATGTTTTCTAGAAAGAGTGATCATGAATACTAAATAAATTTCATTGTAGATTAAAACTAAAATAAAGTTGAGAACAAAAATAAGAAAAATATTTAGATGTTATATATCTGACAAAGTAGAAATAACACAGCTAAAAAAATGGGAGGAGAATAGAGAGGGAAAGGGGGAAATATTAAGAGCTTATTGATTGCCACATAAGTAAAATATGTGAGAAAAAGTACATCATTTAGTGATAAACCAAATAGTAGAAGCATAAATTAGAAAACTGGGTCTAAAGACCCTAATTACAATGTGAAGCCAGCCAACTAGAATAAAAATTCAAACAACAGTAGCTATAACACTATAAACCATTAAATCTAATGTAAAATGACAGTGTTGATACCAAGTATATCAGTAATATTTATGAGTATAAGTTGGTCTAAATTACCTATTAAAGTGAAAAAAACTCAGATCGATTCACAAAGCTTTGACTCTATGCTGTACACAAGAGATATACCTAATACAAAGTGGTTCAGAAAGGGTAAAAATTAAAGGATGAGCAGAAATAAGCCAGGCAAATGTAAATAAAAAGGAAGCAAGGGTTATGATCTTGATATCAGTCAAGGTCGAATTCTGGTGCCAAAGTATTACATAAGACTAAGAAGGAAACTTTACAATGCAAAAGATCAAAAATTCACAATTTATACAGTTATAAATATCTCCCTAAAAATAATACAGAACCCACTTTCCTAAAGCAGGAGACACAGGAGATGCAAGGAGAAACAGACTGCAAGACATTGATAATATGGGACTTTCATGCCCTTTTCTTACTCCAAGGAGGTCACTGAACAAAAATAAGGTAAATATTTTAAAAAATAGGTAAATCTTACAGATATGTATCAAATTTCCTGTGTCAATAATAGAAAAATGCACCTTATTTTCAAGTGAACATGCAATATTAATGAAAAATGGGTATATTCTAGATTACAAAGAAAGCCTTAGTAAATTCCCTAAGGTTGCAATAATATACACAACATAATTTGCTCATAATGCAATAAAAACAAAGGTAACTGACAGAAAAATGGATTCTTCCACCTGGAAATTTTTTAAAAATCAAAATCAACACTATTTTAAAGAGCTCTTGGGTCAAATGGTAAATACCAATCAAAATTTCAGAATTTCTAAAAAAGTTAATCATAATGGAAACATACCAGAATCTATGGTATACTAATAAAGTAGTGAGTAGAACAAAATTCATAGTCTTAAATATATCAATAAAAAATGAAAGATTGAAAATGAATTAAATTTCCAACTCAAAATTCTAGAAAAAGAACAAAATAAAACCAAAGGAAGCAAAATATAGGAATTAATATATATAAAAATAAAAACTAATGCAGTAGAAAACAGAAAAAGCAGAAGTAAATAAATGAAAATCATGGTTCTTTGAAAAAATCAACAATACACAGAGAAACAGCGAAAAAGAAAAAAAGAATGTGCAAGTGTGCAAAATAAAGAACAAAAAAAGAAAAATTACCATAAAGACAGAGGAAATTAAGCAAAATATATTAATTGGGTAAAGAAATCAATTTGTAATTTCACTTATGATAACTAAACTTAAAATTAAGCTGAGATCTCTTTTCTCAGCTATCAGAATGCCAAAAATTAAAAAGCTTGACATCGACCTTAGGAAAGCAGGTATTCTTACTTTGTGGCATGCAAAATGTTACACTTACTATGGAAGGAAATTTGAAAATATCAGATAAAACTACTTGTGCACTTACTCCTTGACCTAGTAACCCCACTTCTTGGAATTGGCCCTGAAAATAACCCACCACAAATACAAAACAAGATATGCATATTTATGTTTCACAGAATTATTTGTAAGAGCAAAATAATGGGAACAGCCCCAAATGCCCTTGTATAGAAGACTAGTTAAATCAACTATAGTGTACACACTCTATGCAACCAGAAAAACAATGAGGATAATCTGTATAAACTGAGAAGGAGTGATTTCCAAATACATGAAGTGAAAGTAACAAGATACAAAAGCTTTTATAGAGCATGTTCTCATATGTAAAAAAGGTTAACTAAAAATATGTAAACATATGTGCAAAAAGAAGCACAGAAAAAATACTAATATTAAAAAATGGCTATTTGTAACGGCAGGCAGGGAATGGGGAAAAGAGGATAATATGGGAGTATGAGAGTGCAATTCCTCTGAGTGTATTTTTATGTGGTTTTGCTTTTGATTCATGTAAAAGTTTTTTACAACAAACAAAACAAAAAAGATATAAAAAGCAAGCCTTGAAATCAAATATATACAGAAACAAATAAACCTATACTAAGTATTAAGTTATATAGCTTCAAACACACTCCTCTATTTATCTTAATAGAAGATATTTTCTAAGGACCAAAATAAATGCAAGGAAATCTTGAACTTTACTTAATGGATTTGCTGTTGATATAAGTAGTTGTGTTTTAATCCTGAAACTGTTTTGTGTATATGGTAGGACAGAAAAAATTAGTGCATATTTTGATATTTGCAGAAATAGGATTTTCACTATAAGAGAAAGAATATATAAATATAGAGTGGGGAAAGATGAGGGAAAGCACCATGGTGTTGGATTTAAATTGTGGATATCAGAACTAGTCTACCATATGTATATACACATATGAATAAATACTTCACTATTACATGGGTATCTGTGTGTGTGTATACACACATGTATAGATACACATTTATGAATGTATATATGTATGTGTCTTAGTTTTCCCAAGCTGCTCTCACAAATACCACACAATGGGTTGGCTTAAACAACAGGAATTTATTGTCTCATGGTTTCAATAAAACCATGAGAAGTCTAAAATTGAGGTATCAGCAAGGCTGTGCTTTCTCCCAGAGTCTGTAACTTTCTGGCGCTAGCTGCCAGCAATCCTTAGGTTACCTTACTTGTATTCTTTCCTTGTGTCACATGGCCATTTCCTCTTCTTTCCCTTCCAGGTTCGTGGGTTCCGGCTTCCTCCCTCTTCCTGTGGCTTTCTCTCTCTCTCTTTCTCTCTCTCTCTCTCTCTCTCTCTCTCTCTTTCTGAATTTCTTCTGCTTATAAAGAATGCCAGTAACGTGGATTAAATTTCAACATGGTTCAGTTGAGCCACACCTTAACTAAAAATATGATCTTAAGAGATCTTGTGTACTATGGGTTCATACCCTCAAGAATGCAGATCAAGACCAAGAACATGTTTAAATTGGGGTACATAATTCAATCTGCCACAGTATGTCAGTAATCGCTTTGTCCCCTCAAAGGGCCCCAAAGCAATAATACCCCTGTAGTAATCAGCACGACTAGTACTTATATCTTAGTTTCTAGATGTTAAAAGGAAGGTTCCTTGGATAAATGGCTTACTCCAAGGCTGGGACAGAAAAGGTTAAGGTAAGACTATCTTGCTGTGCCAGAAAGTGAGGGAGTGCTCAAAGACTAATAAGGTTATTAAAAAGGATACAGGAGCCTGGCGTAGCTCTAATTGTTCACATTTTAACTATAATGAACTGACCAGAAAAAATCCATGCATTCATAATGATGAGAGAGAGTCAGATCAAGAGCTAGAGAATGTAAAACAGGAGAAGGAAGGAAAGGGGAAGAGTGAGGAGAAGAAACTCATTCTTTTAGAAAATCCCATCTAATAAATGTATAAGGAATAACAGAAAAAAAATAGCATGATGCACAACTTAATGTACTAGCCAGTTCAGACACAGATTGTCAGTGGATGCTAAAACCAATCAAATGCTTGGAAAAATAATTTGCATATGATCTGAAAGGGTCACCACAAATTACTCACCATTAATTTCAATGTGAAAATGTAACTCTACTTGAAGGTGCCCATTTGATTACCAAATGACTAACTTAGCATCACCAATAGTGGTACAACTTGTTATTGCATGCCCTGAAATATGATCCAATAAAGAGGTACATTATATTACCTGTGTAATATTCTTTTCCAAAATGCTTTATTGAATCTAAAAGTGCAGAAACTATCAGACAAATTCAGAATGTTGGACATCCTACAAGATAAATGTTGAGCTCATCAAACATCAAAGAGAAAAAAAGGAAAGGAATCAAGTTCAGGATGAAAGAGATTAAAGAGGCATAATGAACACAAGCAATGCATGAATGTTGATTAGATCCGGGATTGGGAAAAATAACAGAACTGAAAGACATATTGGGGAAAATTTACGAAATTCAATATGGAATGTATATTAGGCATTATTGAAGAATTGTTAATTTTCTTATATATTATGGATATGTAGGAGGACATTTTCATTCACAGGAAATACGTACCGAAATATTCAGAAGTGAAGTGTCAAGTTATCTACAATTTACTTTCAATTGATTCAGCAATATATAGGTATATACGTGTGTGATATATAAATATAATTAATTACATTTTATATAGTTTTATATAGTGAGTTAAGCTCACCAATAATGAAAGGAATATAAAGTAATGAAACAATCAAAGCATTTTTTTCCTATATCAACAGAGTAAGTTATGCTTTTTATACACCATTTACCAATATAGGAAATATGAAATGTATTCTAGATAGCTTTTCTTAAAATAATGAAAAATAAATATTTGAAATCTAAAGAAATAATTGCTACATATCCTGAAAATACGAACATTCAGAACATTTCCCAGCTGTCTTTGATATTAGAAGTGAAATCTTAATTTTATTTTATGCTAAGCTAGTGCTGCCACTTTTCCCAGAAGTAAAATGTCCAACTACCAGGAGTCTGTTATCTCTTCCAGAGATATGTTATGGCATCATTCAGCAAATTATATTTCCACTTGCACTTTATAGCCAGAGTTTATAAATTTAATTTTCATTGGAAATATTTTTGTTCCACTTTTATCCCCTTAGAAAGATAGCCGGAGAATGGGGCTTTGGGGTACTCTTAATGGACTGTGCAAGTTACCTGCCTTGCTTTTGCTTTTTTAGTACAGTAATGGCAGAAAATATTTCTGAATTGCTTATTTTCACTGTGTAATAGATTAGGGTGTGATTCCCAAGAGTTATGTTCTGTGGAAATATTTTCCTTACTGAGAAAAAAATGCATGTGAAATTAACTTGCTTCTTCTGATTTCTGGTGGAAATGATGAAACTTGATGTTTATTGATATTCCCTTGTGTTCTGGAATACACATTTCTAAGACTGAGAAAGACTACAATTAAATTTCTGGTCTCTATTGCCTAGAGGAAGAGTTCACCAAAGCCAATGCAGGAATTGCTTTTCTAGTAATTTCTTTAGTATCCTCCATGACAACACAGCATTCTACTCTCTTATAGTCATTGAAATCAGAACTTTCTCCCTAAGACTAACATAAACTCCTAACCTTGCAACTTCATTTGGGGTTCTGTTCACATGTGTATCTGATTTTCAAAGTGCTTTAATCAATTTGCAGTTCCACCAACAGAGTAATGAGAATTTCTTTTGTCCTAAATCTTTGACAAGACTTGGTATGTTTTACCTGTTTCACCTTAGTTATTCTGGTAGTTGGGAAGTGGTGTGTGGCTTATGCTAATTTTAGTTAGCATTGTCTTGCAGACCACCCTAATGATTTTGAACACATTTTCATATATTTATTGGCAATTCTGATAACCTCTTTTATACGGTATCTATTGATTACTTAGTACAGTTTTCTATTTTGTTGCTGTCTTTTACTTATTGATTTTTAAGAGTTCTTTATATATTCTAGGCATATCCACTGGGCATAGAACTCTAACATGGCAATTATTTTCATTCAGTACTTTGAAGATGTTATTCCACCATTCATATATTGATAATCAGCTATTAATGTTTAGTTGCTTCTTTGAATGTAAGTGATCTATTCTCATTTGCTTCTAGGATTTTCTCTGTGCTTTAGCTCTTCAGCAGTTTTATTATGATGTGTATAGATCTGGGTTTCTTTGTATTTATTCTGCGGTGGCTTGCTATCTCTCATTAGTTTTGGAATATTTTCAGCCATTATCTGTTTAAATATTGCTTTGTCTCTTCTTTTTCCTCTCTTTGTAGGATTGAATTATACATATATCATAACTTAACACTATATTGCTTAGATCCATTATGCTTTTGTTTCTGTTCTATCCTTTTGCTTCTTGGTACCTAATCTGGCTATTTTCTTCTCTTTTATTTTTCCAGTTTTAGAATTTTCACTTGGTTCTTTTATATTTTCTCATCCTCTCCCCAAATTCTGTATCTTGTCTAGTTTCCTCAATATTTTTTTAATTAAATTCAGTTTTATTGAAATACATTCACACACCATAAAATCATCCATGGTATACAATCCACTGTCCACAATATGATAACATAGTTATGCATTCATCACCACAATCTATCTCTGAACATTTTCCTTGCATCAGAAAGAACCAGAACAAGAATACAAAATAAAAGTGAAAAAAGAACACCCAAATCATCCCCCCATCCCACCCCATTTGTCCTTTAGTTTTTATCCCCATTTTTCTACTCATCCATACACTAGATAAAGGGGGTGTGATCCACAAGGTCTTCACAATCACACTGTTACCCCTTGTAATCTACATTATTATATAATTGTCTTCAGGAGTCCAGACTGCTGGGTTGGAGTTTGGTAGTTTCAGGTATTTACTTCTAGCTATTCCAATACATTAAAGCCTAAGAGGTGTTATCTATATAGTGCATAAGAATGTCCATCAGAGTGACCTCTCGACTCCATTTGGAATCTCTCAGCCACTGAAACTATTTCGTCTCATTTTGCATCCCCCTTTTGGTCAAGAAGATACTCTCAGTTGCACGATGCCGGGTCCACATTCATCCCCGGGAGTCATATTCTTCATTGCCAGGGAGATTTACATCCCTGGGAGTTGGGTCCCACGTAGGGGGGAGGGCAGCGAGTTCACCTGTCAAGATGGCTCAGTTAGAGAGAGAGATAATTTCCTCAATATTTTAAGTGTGTCAGATAACTCTGTTATATTGATTGCCTATAGATGTTTTCTATTATATATTGTTTACATTGTTTCCCATTAGTGTGTCTTTCCATTAGTATGTTCTTTCGTGCCTGATTAGTTTTGATCGAGTACTGGATGTCTACATTGAAAAAAACTTTCTTTGAGGTCTACCATTATTTGGTCTTATCCTATTGAAGGTTTACTTTTGCTTCTGGAAGTTGCTTAGGGGCACTAGCAAGGCAAGATAACTTGAATCCAATCAGGGATGGATGGATGTCCCTGGAAGAACCAATCTACTTGTTCATACTTAATCCTGGAATTCAGCCCTTTAGATTTCAACCCCAAACCTGAGTAATATGCCAGGACCTCCCGTTTTATTGAGCCCTGATTTTCCCCTGGTCTTCTGAGTCTGCCAAACTTCTCAGAATCTCAGCCATTTCATCTGGAATTGTCAGATGCCTGCAAGGAAAAAGCATTTCCAAGTGCTGCTCTCACTTCTTTGTGTTTTTCTTTCCTGACTCTTGGCCCATAATTAGGTATTGCCTTGGTAACTTTTTTCAGTTCCTCCAAATCACTTTCATGACTATTTGTAGCTGAAGGGTTCATTCAAATGATCTGGACCACCATTACCAGTTACCTGCTTTCAGAAAAAATAATCAAATTTAAAGGTGAATTTTAGAGCAACCATAAAGGAATGAATAGACATTCCAAGATACATGTTAACTTCCCTCAGTAATATTCAGTAGTTAGTAAATGATTTTTTCCCATTTTTTTTAAGACAGGTACACTTTAAACTATCACTTCTCAAAGGGAGGTTGTGCAACAGGAGTATGTGCCTTTAACTTAGAGGGACTGTTCATGGATATTTTGAAAAAAATATTTTCAGGTTTTACTTATATGCCTTCCTTTCCTTCTCTCTGAACCACTGGAGAATATCTATTTTAAAGAAAGGCTACATTTTCACTTCTTATAAACTTCCTACTTATTCTTTGCCTCAGAAGTCTCCAGAAGCAAGAAATTTACTTCTTTCTCTTGGGTCATACAGTTGTTTTTCTACTGCTTGTCTGAAATGGTCCATAAGCAGCTGTCATATTTACTTTCAGAGTCCAAAGAGCAGTATCCCTTTCCAGCATTTCTGTAGCTATACACTTAGGATTGATTTTCAAAAATAAATTACAAAAAAGGTAAATGTGACATTATGGAAAGTTATTCTATTGATGATCCAAAACTCCTTTGTTTTCTGAAATATCTTTAGAGGAATTTAATTGAACTTATCCTGTTTGATTTGGGACATAATCATAAAGTTTGTTTTTTATTTATATCCTTAGATTCAGAGATTCCTTATATTCAGGAAATTTTTTTCTTCTCTTTTTATACAGATGACAAATATTAGAACAAGATATTAACTGGAAAATATTATCACTAAGTTAATTTAAAATTTAGGAGGACATTGATCTGTAAAATCTCTAAATATCCATTAAAAACATTTAGTTTTGTAAACTTATTGTATATTATGGGTTTTATAATTACCCAAGGAAATACTACTTTTAGAATACTTAAAAAATAAAGCAGAGCCAAAAGCATTAAGTATTACATTGTGAATGAATAAGATTGAATCATCAGAAAATCAACAGATTAAGAATCTAATTTCTAAAATTCTCACATTATAGAAAGTCACACTCATAAAGAGCAATTTCCTCCACATTGCCTGCAATGTTAAACAAAATTCAACATAAATACTATTGAAAAGGACAATCTTTGCAGGTAAAACATTTGGACTCAAGTCTTACATCCTCTAATTGTAAGGGGTTTGACTTCAGACAAGTTAAGTAAACTCTTGATGTCTTTCTCTATAAATGGAAATAACCATAGTACTTATGCTATAGGGTTGTTGTGAGGATTAAATGGAAGAGTCTATGTAAATTGATTATCACAGAACCTGGAAGATAATTAACTGTCAGGATCACCGTCTCATCACCATTGCAATTCTATAACCATCATCATCATCTTACTTATCATCACACTGAGCACCATAAGTCAAGCACTAAACTGAACAATGGGGATAGAATTGTGATCAAGACAGGTTTGATTTCTGCCCTTAGTGGAGACAAACATACAAGTAATTGCAATTCTAGCTTCCAAGTGTCCTCATAGAGGGTGCTATGTGGGCATGCACAATACTGAGTACTGGGTTACACACAGTACAAAATATTTTAGAGTTTCAAGGAAGCCTTTGAATAGACATAATGAGGTTTAAACTGAGATTTGAAGATCATGTAGGAGTTAGACATGTGAGGAGGAAGGAGAAGGATTCCAAGAAAAGAGAATGGCATGTGAGATTATCCCAATGTAGCTCAAAGAAGGAGAAAGCCATAGAGATGATCCTAGTGAGGTGGACAGGGACATATTTAGGAATTTTAATTTATTGTAGGTGCAAGGGATAACCACTGATACGTTATAAACAGAGCAGTGACAATTTGAGTATCTTTATTCTCCCAAAGGCCATTTGACTCCTATATGCATAATAGATTTTAGGGCATCAATAGTGAAGGCAGAGAGCTTTGCTATGAAGCTGTGGATATTATGCAGGTAAGAGATGTCCATTGCCTAGACAGTAAGAATGGGGAAAAAATGACCAGACTTGAAAGAATTTTCATGACTTGGTAATAGAGTTGATGTTGGAGATGAGAGAGAAAAAGGACTGAGTCACGAATATTTCCTGAGTCTTTAGCTTGAGCATGGTGGCACCAATCACTGATTTCAGGAGAAGGAGTTGGAATAGGCAGAATTGAGGATTGAAGATGATGGGTGATGAGTTTACTGCTGGGCATTCTGTTTATGCCATTGGGACATTTTATTTCTTTTAGTTACAGTTTTCTATAGGCTTTCTAACTTGCTTCTACCACCAAATCGTTTTAAAATTTTTGTTTTGCCTAAAATGGGACAAACAATCAATTGAAGTGATTAGTAGTAAAGGCAGAAAGTATTGTCTTTAGAATTAGGGAGGGGTGTGCATTGTGAGTATTCTTTTAGTTTATATTGCACTAATAAATTGTGCTACCCATTGCAGAAATGAAATGAAACCAACTGAAGATGCTCTTAAATCTATTTAACTAAATGTCCAAATTTAATTATGACAATAAAAAGATTCAGCACATTCAGATAATATTAGACTCTATAAGATTATGTATCCAAATATGGCATTGATAGAAATCAGAAAAGAGCTTTATATATGTTGGAAACAAATCACTGTGCATTTGGGTGTGTGGCTTTACATTTTCTTTGAGAGATTATTTAGTCATGTGAAGGCATATTGGAGTTTTACATTAGATTTCATTTATATTTCCTAAATCACATGTATTCTATACTATCCCATGGTCTGATATATTTTTAAAATAAATGAAAATAAGATTGGAAAGCAGGGTTTGTTCTGGTAAAAAGAAGAATGTCAATAATGTTCCCCTCTGTTTGGTTCCTCTTTAGTACTGCTCTTGTGTCCTGACATTACTTTTACTTCCCTTGTTTCCTTTTGAAACCTGCATACAGGGGCTTTTCAGAAGCCTGCTTTTCTACCTGCCTAGATGTCTCTCTAAGTAATGAAACAAACCCAGTTTGCTTAGATCTGCTTTAGCTTATTGCAAGTCTCTTCCTCCTTCCTCCTTCCTAGAGATCTTTTATTTCCTGAGGAAACCAACCTGATTATTCCCAGCCTTTTGCAGAACAATATTTATGACTCATAGTCTCCACTCTTCTTCTCTTGTACTAAACAAACCCAAATAGAGTTCTTTTTTTTAAAAAAAAAAAAATTCTACTTGACTTGTCTATTTGATTACTGCTTTTATCATATACTGTTTATTAAACAGTGGGAGGAAATGTAGCTCAGAGACATTTTGATAAAAGGTTTTCAATTCACTAAACAATCAGGATATATCAAATTTGGTATTCTTTTTTTTCATATCTATTATTTTCTATTTCTTATACTGTATCTTTGCCCTCCTAAGCTGTATGGATTTTGGAGCCATACATATGTATATTAAAATCATTGTTCTCCCAATTACTCTCTGACGAGGACATAGGAATTGGAATTAGACACTTGAGAGTTTGAAATCTACTAGCAATCTCAGTAGCTGTACAATCTTGGATGAGTTATTTTAAAATTTCAGAATCTCAGTCTCACCGTCTCTAAAATTCTGGTAAAAACAATAGGCTGAGGTTTAAATAAGCTAAATCTAAAGCTCTTGGCATCTTATTTTGTACTTAAATACTTAAGTTTTTACTACTGTACTTGCTGATGACACCTTTTCCTTTATCATTCTGAGATTTCCTTGCAAACCTAAAAATATTGAATATTTTTATACTTAAGCTTATTGTAACGAGTAATAAAATAATATATATGAGTATGGTGCCTAATACAATATTTGGTCCTTAATAAATGTTAGCTCTCTTTCTGCCCCATTCTTCCCTAATATATTCTGCAGATGACTATTGAGCTAATTTCTTGCCATATTTTATCAACATTTGTGTCAATACTGCTTCTATGGATGATGTTTTATAATATGTAGGGTGCTTTTTAAAAAAACAGACTTCCAAGTTCTGCACCAAATGAACTGCATCAAAATGTCAGGGTGGAGACTTTTCCTTTTGCATTTTAAGAAAACTTTCAGGAAAGTCTGACGCACTTCAAAGCATCAAAGTATCACAAGGGGTGAGAAGTTATAAAGCAAATTTAAGAAAGAGAATCTATAGGAGTATCTAATGTAGGGTAAGTCATACACATATGAAATAATTAGCTGTAGAAGGCAAAAAAAAGGTAAGAAAAAATACAGGTTATAAAATTTTAGTGAAATATCTAGTATCCATGACCTATTGAGGATTAAGAACAATTAGAAAGTAAAGTGCCCTTTATTGATATCTACCAATAATTTAACCCTTAGTGGTAGAACAATCATCCTAGGCAAAACTACTGCATGCTGACCCCATTTGTAGGTTATGGTAACTTCAGGTAGCATAGTGTGAACAAAAGTCTGCTCTATTTACTAAAGTTATTCATCTATCACAGTTAACTTCATCTTCATCCCCATCATCTTTCTACTTAAGTGAATGACTGGGGCAGAACACTATAACCCAGAATTTCTCATAAAAGAAGGCTATTTTCAACTCTTAATTTTAATGCTCATCAGTCAACATCATCCTATATTCATGGAAAATTTTCTCTTCTTTCAATCTAAAATGCCTTTTCTTAGCACTTTTGCACAGTAATTTTCTTGTTATATAGCAAGCTCAAATTGGTTAAATGTCTATGCTTTTAGGCTGGGTATTTATTTGAGCTAGTTTTAACTTCTGTACAAGGCAGTAAAGCATAACAGATAGAAGCTAGGATTGCCATCAGAGGATGTTGCTATTGTTCTGCTTCTGTTATTAGTTATGTGATATTAGTTGTGATTTTGGGCTGAGACTTCTTCTTCATTTTACAGTAATAAAAATTACCAATTAGTGGGTGGTTAAAAGGTGCCAGAAATTTTGTGCTTTATAGACTTTACCTCATTGAATTCTCAGGTTAACTATGGTGTCATCATCCCCATTCTGTTTCCCTGATCATCAAGAAGGCCAGCTCAAGTTTGTTCTCATAGCACCAAGGTAGGGTACTAAGAAAGAGAGAGATGGCAGCAGTCTGCAAGGCTTCTAGAGGCCTAACCTTGAAATTGGTCCATTGCTGTAGTGAGTTGAATCATGTCCACAGCAAGTTCATGAGCCTCAGATGTGACCTTTTAGGAAACAGGATCTTTGTAGGTGTAATTAATTGAGGGGGCCATTCTGGGTTAGGATTGACCCTAAATCCAATGACTGGTGGCATTCTTATAAGAAGAGGGGAGGATACATGCAGACACACCCAGAGGGAAGAAAGCTATGTGAAAACAAGGCAGAAATTGGAGTGATGCAGCTAAAAGTCAGTGAATACCAAGGATTGCTGGGTGCCACCAGATGCTAGGAAGAGGCAAGGAAAGTTTCTCCCCCAAGGTTTCAGAGGGAGCATGGCCCTGCTGACACCTTGATTTCAGACTTCTAGCCTTTGAACTATGAGAAAATTAATTTCTATTGCTTTAATCACTAAGTTTTTGATAGTTAACAGCAGCCCTAATAAACTAATACAGACACTTCCACTCCACTCTATTGGCCAAAGAAAGTCACAAGACCCAGCACAGTTTCAAGGGGTAGAGAAACAGATTTGATGAGAGAAGCTGCAAAATCACATTATAACAGGGTATGCCTATAGGGAGGGATGGAAAATTGTGGCTATTTTTTAATCTACTGCAGAAGGTTCACTTTTATGAATATAGTACCTTTTTTGAGGGTTAAAAATCTGTATCCTGTACTATAGAAGAGTTAACTTGTCCAAATTTCACAAGTATGTCATTCTGACAGTCACGATGTGGCTTCATGAGATCATTCCACATTTCTGGTGCTAATATAGGGCTCAGTTCCTATAGCCTTCTGTGAAGCTGACTCAAGAATTTAAAGGAAGCAGCATTTCAGCTGCAAGGGGTAATGTCCACAAAGTCTTTTAAATCCTTGCTCCACACAGAACAACAAAAGAAACCCCAAATGTTTTTTTCCCTCTTCATTTTTATAATGCCATCTTTCAAAGCTTTGCTTTCTTTTCACTTTTATCTATTTTTTACAGCAGGATCAGTAGAGTTAGTTGGCTGGAGAGTTTTCTGTTCTCTCCTATCTTACATAATGAAGACTTGCTAGTTTTCTTAGGATCTTCTCCACTTATATTGGCCAAAAAAAAATAATAGAAGAGACTATATTTCATTCATTGCTTTATATATCAATTCTCCATTGAGATGCACATCTCATCTTGTCTTCCCACATTATTTTAAGTATACCTGATTGCTCTCTAATCTCACATCTAATCCTTTATGGATCACAATTTTGAGTTCTAAAAGATGCTCTTCCTATCAGCACTATTATGTCTAGCTTTTATAATCTTAGACTCATGTTGATTCATTTTATTTTTGCTTTTTCATTTCTCCCATGAGTCCTTTGTATCATTATCCCCTTCCTTTTGGTTTCTTTATAATACAAAATTTAAAGTAATGAAACTACATGTTCTCTTTTTTTGATTCTTGCCATATTCATCAGTTGTTTCTCTAGAATTTTGTAATTTAATGTGAATGTTTCCTTCATTTAAATTAAAAGGGATATTTTTGGGCAAAGGGTCTTGCACATAGTAAGAGCTCAATAAATGTTATCTAGTATAAATGCTTCTGTTATCACTATAATCATTGTTATTAATTTATTTTAAAGCAAACCCTATGCTTTTTTTGCCCTGTTGAATTTACAGTATTAAGCCTTGTAAGGAACCACACAATACTAGACGATATGAGAATGTATGCTAGAACTTGATTATACTTTTACTTTGTAATTTTTCTGGAAATGGAAATTTACTATCACTGTTATTTTTGGAAAGTCCCCAGTGATTGATAATTGTACAAAACTAATATCAGTCTCAGTATTTATGCCTTACACTTTTTTGAATGTGTTAACAGATCAAATTTATATTTTCACAAAGTTGGACCCATATAATTGCTACTTATGTTATCATTGCACATATATTGTCATGTTGCCAGTATATTCTTATACATGTGTAACACCGTATTTTCTTGCACATCTTTCTTAGATCTCAATGACCTTCCAAAGAACTTTTGGTTTTTCATTTTGATTATTTACTAATGCAACAGATAGGTGATTTCTTTAGTGAATTGTTCATATGTCATTCCCACCTTGCAGTCCTTTATATTGCTAAACCTTTCTTATTACTGGCTCATAAGTCCTGATCTTTCCAAACCATAGTGTCAATGTCAATATCTGATTTTCAAAGATACCTCCTCCCATATACAACCTGGTGGTTTCTTTTTCCCTGTTTAGTGTACTACAATTCTAACAAACTATGCCTATGGAATATGATCCCTCTTCCTTCATATTCTTTTCCTTCCTTCCTTCCTTCCTTCCTTCCTTCCTTCCTTCCAACACAAACATACACACACACAGTTTGGTTGTGAGGCCCAATTAAAACCTCGGCCTTTGATACTTAGGTATCTATTACCCATCTCTAGCATCTGACAAAGAAATCTGACTTTTTAATTGCTAGAGCATTATGTCTCTGGAATACATTTTTAAAACTAGTTTTGCTTTATATAATCGTTATGTAGTGGCTAGAGACCTACATTTGACTGAAAAGAGCAAACCAGAGCCCTGAATAAGACATGTGAAACAAGACTGTTGTCACCTGTAGGCAGACCTCTTTACCATCAGCTGTCATTAAAAAAAAAATGCAATTGGTCTTCTATTTTCTTTCTCACTTGTTGGGAAGGGGGAGCAGTGGAGAGAAAAAGGCGCGTGGGGAGTGGGGTGTAAATAAGGCAGGCCGAACCTCCAGAGAGGGTGGGGACAGTGCCTCACGTTAGAGAAACATAAGAACCTGGTTGGTACAACAGAGCTTCTCCAGACTCACCCACCCACCCTTCCCGGAGCTCTGTGCTTCGGATGGCAGCGGGAGGCTGAAGGGACAGCTCCAGCAGCGTCTGCTTTCTGGAGAGACAAAATCTGCAGGGTGGAATCCGGGCACAGCGACTTCACCTTCAACCGGGTGAGCTCCCCTGACCTCCCGCCAGCCTCCGCTTCACGCCGCGGCCAGTGGATCCGCCAGCTCCCGGCGGGGTCGGAGAGTGCCGGCAGGACCCGCCCGGAGCTCCATGGTTTGCCCAGCCCGGCGCGATGGTGACTTTGGGCGCGGAGGCTGGCGCCAGGCGAGCTCGCAGCTCGCAGAATGAGAGCGTGGAGCGCAGCCGGCGGCCTGCGGGGTTTGTCTCCCCGATCCTAGCGCCCGGAGCGGCGGCTCAACCACCTGAACCCGGAAAACGCCAACAAGTAGTTTCTCGTCGAAGGGCGGCTCCGCTGTGCGTCGGGACTCAGTCAGGCTGCCCAGAGAACCTCGTCCACTCGGAAACCAAAGCAGAACCACCTTTCTCTCGGTCTCGTTAAGGTACCTGGACGTGGGGGAAAAGGGGATGATTTTCCGGGAAGGGCACGCCGACCCTGCAGGCAGGCGTCCGCCCCGCCGTTCAGCAGAGGGAATGTAAAGGTGAAGCCGCGGGGAGACGTGGCTGGGAGAGGTAGAGACCCGGACCTTCTCAGTTTTGACTTCCAGTCCAAGATCCAGGGGGTGTGCCTCCGGCGGCTTTTCCCTGGGCCTCGCCCCTCCTAGAAAGCAAACCCCCCTCCCCGCACCCCAAGGCGTTTGTTCTTTTTGGGAAGGGGGGATGGGTGGGATGGGATTCATTGATTACTTCTGTTCTCAAAGATGGATCCTAGTCAGTCGTTTCCAGTCTCAAGTAATAAAAATAACACGAATAACAACAACTACTACAATAGTAATGTGAAAAGGAAATTGGATCAGGAAATTAGTTGGAGGTCTCCTTGGTGAAAGGCAACAGCAGGGAGACTTTTTTGCTCTGACTTCTGTTTTCAGTCCTTTTGCCTGGTCCGCGAGGGGGAGAGTAGAGGTGAGCAGAGAAGAGGTGGCGCAAAGGGCACTGCCCCAGCGCTAGGGAGCAGCGAGCCGTCCAGGGTTGATGGAGGGTCCCCGCGTGCAATCGCGGCACCCAGTCCAGCGGGCTCCTACCCAACATCGCCAAGTGGACTTATGGAAGAGAACTCCAAGCCTAAGGGAATTAGATCCAGGCCAGGGAAGGGGGGTGGGAGGGGGAGAGGGAGGTTAGGAGGGTGGTAAAGAGGTAAAAGGGGAGGGGAAAGAGGAGGTCAGCGGAGAGGGAGAGTGGGGGATTAGGAGCTAGAGAGGAGTGGTATGGGGCTTGCAGCAGGTTAGACTAGAGAGAGGATTGAAGCAACGGAGAGTGCAGGGTGTAAAGATGAAAGAGGAGATTAAATTAGAGCAAAGAGAGGAGGGTGCAAGGCAAGGGAAAAAAGTGTCAAGGAAGGGTAAGAAAGACTTGGACTGCAATCTTGTTAGTTCTTAGAAAACCTGAGAAAGATGTGATGCAAGAGGTGGGGACAGGACTGTTCACTGATCTCCTGGGAGGGTCCCCTCGCCCCTTAACCATCTGCCCATCCTGCATCTTGAGGCTGATGGATTGGGGGTGGGTGGGTAGTGGGACGGCTCTGACAGCCAAGATCTTTTCTCTTCCCCCCAGTCATGTCTGAACCACAGCGATGGGCAAGATCGAGAACAACGAGAGGGTGATCCTCAATGTTGGGGGCACCCGGCACGAAACCTACCGCAGCACCCTCAAGACCCTACCCGGGACGCGCCTGGCCTTGCTCGCAGCTTCCGAGCCCCACGGCGATTGCCCGACCGCGGCGGGCGACAAGCCGCAGCCGTCGCCCCCTCCGCTCTCGCCGCAGCCACGGCCGCCTTCGCTGCCCCCGGGCCCGGGTGGCTGCTTCGAGGGCGGCGCAGGCAACTGCAGCCCCCGCGGCGGCGGCGGTGACCACCCCGCCGGCGGTCGCGAGTTCTTCTTCGACCGGCACCCGGGAGTCTTCGCTTATGTGCTCAACTACTACCGCACCGGCAAGCTGCACTGCCCCGCCGACGTGTGCGGGCCGCTCTTCGAGGAAGAGCTGGCCTTCTGGGGCATCGACGAGACTGACGTGGAGCCCTGCTGCTGGATGACCTACAGGCAGCACCGCGACGCCGAGGAGGCGCTCGACATCTTCGAGACCCCCGACCTCATCGGCGGCGACCCCGGCGACGACGAGGACCTGGCGGCCAAGAGGCTGGGCATCGAGGACGCGGCGGGGCTGGGGGGCCCCGACGGCAAGGCTGGCCGTTGGAAGAGGATGCAGCCCCGCATGTGGGCCCTCTTTGAGGACCCCTATTCGTCCAGAGCTGCCAGGGTAAGGCCAGAATCAATCTCTTCCCTGCTGCTCCAACTTCTCCCAAATCCCTTGCTGTTGATTCCCACCTGGGACCTCTGGGATGGGCGTGCAAGGGAAGAGAGCAGGGGTTTCCCAGCTGTGAGGTTAAAGGCCCATCTGGGCAGTTGAAATCCAGGGTCACTGGCTCCCACTGGCTCCCATCCCTACCTCCCACACCCCTTCTCCCTTCCTCTCAACTCAAACTGTGTTTTTCTTCAGCAGATGGGACCTAAAGGGCAAATTTCAACTTTTTTGTTCTACTCTGTCTGGGACCTTGTTCTGATCTGGCTTTCACACTTCCTCTTGCATTTTCCTCATTCTTATGTTCCGACTTTTCTGTTAGCTCTGATGTCTCTTCTGGTCTCCTGGTCAACCCGACTTTTTCATGGGGCCTGACACTCCTTCAAATCTAACTCACCCAGAGCAGTGGCTCCAATTAGGGATCTATTCTAAGCACAAAGGAAGGGGAAATGGAATATGTGTGTGTGTCAGTGCGTGTGCATGTGTGTGTGCCTGTGTGTGTGGTGGGTGGTGGTCAGGAGGTTCATTTTGTAAATAGAATCTCCTGATTGCTGGTTGGGTCTGCCCCCAGGCAAGGGAGAAGAATGCTGGGATTGTTTGTCTGGGAGTTGACCAGAGGGCCCAGTTGCACACTGAATTTTGACATCTGGTGCCTTTTCCCTTAGGCTGCATCTCTCTTCTTTAAAGATTAAATGTGAACCAATCACTTTGGTGATTTTATTTTATTCCAGTTCTCTAAATTTGAGTACATTAGATTGTAACAAACTTTACTGAACTCTTTACACTGTGACCTCAGCTTCAATTTTTCTTTTCAGTTTCTAGCTTCAGCAACAGTTTGAATTATTCTTTGACACTCCCAATTAATTCTTCAAAATCCAATGAAAGGTCCATAGAAGTAACCAATAGTGGTTCCTCCAATCTAAAGGAAGTAAAAGAAATATAAATAACCAAAAATTATGCAGTATGTAAATGGTTTTTAATTATATGTGAGAAGCAAATACTGTATTTAGTTAAATCTTTGCAACTGCCTGTGTCTGGTTTGCTTCTGATACCCAGAACTCAGAAAAAGCACCCCCTGGGCAGAATGGGAATTCTCCAAGCTTCATTCTGGCTCCCTCCTCATTATTGTCTTCTTCTACATGTCAGCAGTCTTTGCCTCTGAGTTATTGTGCAGCTGTCTATCTACTAATTTGTTTCAAATGCTGCTGAAAACCAGGTAGGTAGTCAGAAGATGTGCTTCTGATATCATTTTGGAAAACTGAGGATGTGTTTTCTTTCCAATTTGAAATAGAATATAAAAGACAGTTTATGTTATTATTTTCTTGGATTTGGTATTCAAATTGTAGCATGTTCACATTTACATATAGAATATAGAGTTAATAACTTCAGCTATGAAGTCTTTCTTCTAAGACCCTTCTATAAATTCAACAAGAGTTGGCATTCAAAAAAAAAGTGCATATTTATTTAAATTAAATCACAGGCTCATTACCATTACGTCTGTGTGTTTTGAATTCCAGCTGAGTTCCACAGTGCTCTTTTCACTTGGTGACTTCAAAGATCATCTGCATTTGTTTTCCAGCCTTAATTTTTTTTTCTTCCCCAGATAATGTTCTATAAAGAAAGCAGAATGTTTTATTACCTTTTTTCGTGATAATGTATTACATATTATTGTAGCCAGATTGCATAGCAAAACTTTAAGGAGGTATTCAATTTTTATCATTGTTCTGGAATTTCATTCTGTTGATTCTTGGTCAAAAGGTAGACTATTGACCTGAAAATAGTTTTTTTTTTTTTTTTTCATTAAATCTTTCTAAGATTGTAATAAGATTGAGAATTTGACCTGCAATTCATTTTAAGTGAGGAAAGAATACAAATTTAGAGATTTACACAAGGTCAAAGAGCAATTAGAAGCTGAATCAGTTAAGAATCATAGACCTGGAAAATTTCTTTGAGGTCACCTGGGTAGGACCCTTTATTTGATAGATGAGGAACCCAAAGACTGCAAATGCTAAGTGATGACCAAGGTCATATAGCAAGTGAATAGCAGAGCCAAAATTATTCCAGAGGTCTCATGGCATGCCTCTCAGGCCCTTTCACCACAACCACTGATTATAACTGACTGTCTTGTAAAATCTCTGAAGATCCTTATTGCTCTTGAGATTTAATGCAGCATGAGACATTCGCTAGAATTTCAACTTTTCAAGGTCATCTATGACTTTTTAAAAATATGTGTATTCCAACACTTCGGAACATGGGACTAAAATTATAGGACTTGAGTTAACTTCTTAAAATAAGCCCTGTTTTAGCTTTGCATCATTATTGACCAATTGGCATTTAATGTTTTAATTTCTTTTATATGGGCTAACATTTGTGGGCCTTGTCTTCAGGGAAATCTTTTTTTAAATTACTAGGGATTTCCTAAGAAATGTAACCAGAAATCACCATTCTATTTAAGTGTTATTTAATATTTTTATATTAACACTTATTGTTCAGATGATGGCTTTACTTAATGTTAGTTTTATAAATAGAATTATAATGGGAGGCCACAAGATGAAATTATATTTTGCATGAGTGTAATTCTAGGAGACATAGATCAATTATCAAGTGGTTTGCTTCAACTGTAACCTTGCTGACACAGGTCTCATTCTTAATAGAAATTAAGTATTTAAACTTTCATAAAGACACCTACTTTTTTCTTTTTGCATTAGTTCATCTTTTATTGATACACCTGAGTTGAACAATTTTAACTGTCTGAATTCCTTTTTCAATTTGTTATGTCTGCTTTCATCATTTTCTTTATCTTTTCCAGTGTTGGAGAGATTGACTTAATTATGTAATAGATGTGCTTTATTTCTAGCTTTCATGATCTAAATTGGCAGACTGAAACAACAGTGAGAGGAACTGGATAATTATTTGAATTTTGCAACACTGTATTTTTTACCTTTGGTTTTGGTTGGCATGCCACCCTCCTCTATTGCTTTTAATTTATGATGTAAATATGTATTTGACAACTCTAAATTGTCCTAATTAATTTGGTAAGCAAGCTTATGTTTTATACTTATGCCATGAATTATTATTCCAAAAGGAAATTTATAAAACTTCAAATATAGGTTGTTAAGGAAACCTGTGGGGAAAATGAGATCAGGAAAGAAAGGGAGATATTATGCTATTGATATCATCAGTGATATTTACAAATAGCAAAAAGCAGTGGTGCATAGATATGTTTGTGAAAATCTTATGCATTGCATAATTCCAATTTGATGTTTAAGTTTTAGAAGCAAATGAAGATTGTATGTGACTTCCTCTGAAGATACTATAACATAAATAAGTGGGAAGTCACCAAGCAGAAATTCTTTTATAAAACTTTTGGATGTTTTAGAAGTTTCTTTAAAAAATAATATAAAAACAAAATACTAGAATCAAATGATATGTCAAAGAATTTATTTCCAACAGAAAGAGTTAAGTGCAGTTATAAGTTTCTCTTCTCCCTCTTCTTCTTTTGTGGCGGATGTGGGTGGGGTGGGGAAGGAGGGTGATTGAATTCAGTTTTATTTTAGAGTATGCTTCTTCCTTGGTGATTTATGTATATCTTTGATTACCTGATACATGTTTTTTTTTTTTCTTTCAAGGATATTTTGGAAAAGCAAATAAAGAAATAGCTGCCATGGAATCCTATTAATATGCTGGCTTCTTGGTGTAGATCTAGGTCACCTCATATATGTGTTTTAAAACCTTTATTTAGTATACCATCATTGTGCAGATAATCTTGAATCATACATGGATTGTGATGGCAAATCCATCATTTTATATCCTTGAAAATATTCACTTTATTAACATTTCAGATTTTTTTTTGCAGCACTTCTAAAATATACTACTTAAAAATCACTAAAATTTAAATTTCATTATCTCAAATTGGACCCATATTTGCAAATATCTAATTTACTTTTTATGGACTACTTTTTCTTCTCACCCAAACTACAAAATAAAACAAGAAGGAAATGATTTATGTAACTATTTTCTGGCATTAAGTGCAATTTTTAGTTTAAAAAAAATAAGATAAGGACAAATTGAGCCACATATTATATTAAGATGGAAGAAAACTGTATTAATTCTTGTTTTGAATCATTGTTCTAATTAAAAGAATTAATGGTCAAATAATGGGTTATTCATAAAATATAGTCATCAGTTATTAAAATTTTTAGGAGGTTCATTTACTCAGTGAATACTGATTATGCAGCCACCATAGACCAGAAACTATGCAAGATACTGGGAAGGCGGAGAGAGGATATTGTCCCTTCCCCTAAATAAAGAAATTTATCTATTAAATTTAAAAACAGTGCAATAAAAGCATCAAACAAAATCCAAGAGGTTTTAATGATACATTTTATTCAAAAAATGTCACATGGAACCAGTAATGCATACATACAGGAAAATATTCCTTTTAGAAATCATGGTTTTTGTATATTGCTAGCCATTATTTGATTATGAAAGGGTTTGGTTTTTTAACCTTGTTTTTTCTCTTTTTGCCATTTTCAAACTGATATATGGGCTCTATCTTTACAATATTTTTAGAGAATATGGTGGAAGCTATACTTAAAGCACAACTAGGGGTTGTGGCCCATATCTTCATCCCTTCCATATTAATTAAAAGTCATGGTCAACCATTTGACAATGCAAACCCAAGCTCAGAGCCCTGAAAAATGTCTACTCTAATTGTCTGATGTTTGCAGTTGTCAGATAAGCTTCTAAGGGTATTTTGATCTTTTCCAGGCTACTTAATTGTACAATTCATAAATAAGTTTAATTTTATGCTTACATTTTGAACATTGGATGTTATCAGAGTACCTGATTCAATATGTCATTAAAAGAATCAGTGTGATTGAACAAACACTGAGGATCTGGTCCATTGCTGAGCCTTAGGCATGGCAAAAGTGAATTTAATTGGACAGATTAGGTATGTTCTTTTTTTCTGTAATGTTATGCTAAGAACTTATTTGTAGACCTGGGTTTGCAAAATTAATTGAGAGAAAAGGAAATTTTCTTCTCAGTCGAGAAGCTCATTTTCAAAGCAACTGAAGGCAAGAAAATGTGTAGGTTTATGTAAAAATGCAGATCAACCTTTTCCATCTGAAAGTGTATATCATTACCACTTATTTTTATTACTACAAATAAAGTTCAGGTTTTGAACTTCTGAGTCATATATCCCTTTTATTATGGCAACATTTAAAAATATGTCTAAATGAAATAATATAAGACACTAAAGAACTGGTAAAAGATAATCACAGGATCTCCAGGAGGAAAAATAGTGGCAAATAGTTTAAACGAATAACCAGCAATGTATTATATAAACAATTCAGTTTTGTTTGATGTTTGAAGGGATTTTCATTTCAGAAGTGCAGTCGAGCTATTTTTATGACAGAATAGCACCGTGTTTTGCTTTCCTTATAGGTTGAAAGGTGGTAATTAATTTTAATACTGAGTAATCAATATTTTCACTGAAAGTAAATAAAATGTAGGTGTTGGGAGGAGACAAGAGTAGGAGTTGAGAATATATGGAAACAACACTGGAAAAAAGCCTGAATTGTGACTATGAGACCTATATCGTAAACCTGGAGAATATACTTAATCTGAGGTTTAATTCTTTTGCCTTTTTTCTCATAAAATAAAATGAGATGACACATTGGGCTTGATAGTCCAAACTTTCTTCCAACTGTAAGATTTTGGGATTTAGAGTAAAAATAAGGATAATTATTGTTAAAGACCCTAGGAACCAGGGACAACACGCTGTGCCCACTGTGCTTCTACTCTAAGGGTCATCACAGTAATATGATAAGCCAGAACTGAGTATTTTTTGTTTTATTTTTTGCTTTTTTTTTTTTTTTTTTTTTTTGCATTTGTAACTTTCTGCCCTTTTTTTCTACAGCTCCTGCTCTGGTTACCATAGAAACAGGTTAGCTCCTGGCTTCCTGTTTCCATTGAAAACAGCTTTCTCTCAACCACATATTGATCTCAGGAAATCATTTTGCTGTGGCAACCCATAAAGATGATCAGCTCTGTCGTTTCCTAAGCCTAAAATTCAGTGCAGGTGTATATCCATCCACCCACAAGGGTAACTAATTAGATAATCTCCATTTTATTTCCATTTGAAAAGTGTCTTGTCATGACACCATCCTTTTCCACATCCCATTTTTTATATAGAAGGGAAAGTCTTATTCACTTGAGGATTTACAGATATGCCTGACACATTTCAGTGTTTACAAAATAGTGTCAAATTATTCAGCTCTAATCTCTTTCATCGTCTATTCTATCTGAACAAGCAGAATAGTATGTTGTCTAGCATGCTTCATAAATTTATATTTTTAATGTGCTTGTTAATGAAGACTTTTTCAAAATGAATGTGAATATTTATTTTATATAGTGTTTCATATTTCTCTTTTGTAAAACTAGTTCTATTTCAGGAAATGCATATGTAAACAAAAAGAAGATCTATATTGTCATAACACAGATATATCAAGGAATGTGTTTATAGAATTTTTGATAAGGATAAGCAATGAAATATATAAGTTTTGATTGAGAACATGTGTGTGTGTATGTGTGTGTAATACATATTTTCAAAATATATACTATTTGAATGAAATCAGTGCCTGGTATATAAAACAGACTTTCGGTGTTCTGAAACTTAGAATTGGAAGGATACTAGCTATCATCTGGCATATTTGCCTCTACAGTGCTATTTTAGTGCTAGCAGTAGAACTGGAATTCAGATCTTCTGATATCTGGTCCAGTGCTCTTCCCATTCATTCTCAATTGCTTAGGGTGGATGGTCTTTAATACAGATTTCAGCTCTTGGGAAGCAGCAACATGTTAGGAATAGTTAGGCTAAGGTACACCCTCTTGCATGTCCTACTGTTCACCAGTAACAGAGAAATTGCCGCTGCTTTAGTCATTCACTTTATTTCCAGATCCCTCACCAAATGCAGCCTTCCATCATTCCCTTTTTTGGCGTGCCCTCTCCACCAGCTCTACATCTTACAGTTCTACTACCTTTACAGCCTCATTCCCGCTATATGCTTACTCTTATTTTTACTTTGATTTACATTCTCAGTGAAAGGATTCACAGAAGCCTTAGCTCTCAAGCTGAATCATGTTCAGTAAGCTATAGGAGATATTTAGACATTAAAATATATTACTTGTCTTCCTCGGTGCCCTTGTGTGTGTATATGTGTGTGTGTGTGTGTGCCTGTGCATGTCTTTGGGAATATGTTTTTCTATTTGCTTGATATATTGTATTTGGGTTTTTAAAACCTGTAATCCTGGTTTACTTATTGGTGATGGGTGATGTACTAACTTCTCGAATGTAATTAACCAACTCATGGTGGGATTATCTAGGGATAACTGGTAAATTAGAGGAGTGAAACATAATTAGAGCTGTTACAGTTGAGATCTGCAAATGAGATTAGATGATGTTGTATGGTTGGAAATAAGGCACAGAAAAACTTTTCCCTCCATCTTTCCTTAAAGGACAGTCAGCTGAAGGCAGGGTTTACTGCCCTGTGATAGGATGTAAAACAGTATTATAATTTTGGGAATGTTTGAGAGAATGTATTTTAAGGAATCAAAGCAGGGGATTTGGGCCAACATGCTGCTGGTATTATAAGGAAAAAAATACTGTGATTGTCACAGTCACTTGATTGGCCTTTCCTCAAAATTGATAATGGTAGTGGCATCTTTGTAATCTTCTGAAATTTCCTCAGTGCTCCAAGTGTTAAAAAATTCCATGAAGACTCCACCTTAGTGTCTTCATTCCCTGTTTGAAGACCCCAATGGGTTTGCTATCAGATTTTAGAGCTTTGCCATTCTTCATGTATCTGACAGCATTGTTGCCATCTTTAAAAAATTGAAGCAAAGCCCAAGATAGACTTTCTTCACAGGTCTTCTGAGCATAGTCTCAACAAGGAAAGGTTTTAATTTTTTTTTTTTTTTTTTTTTTGAGTTGTCTTTATGGAGAGAGACTCAGAGATAAAAAAAAAAGGACCAACTATGGCCACAGACATTCTTTTACTGTACATAAATATTTTGTCTAAAATTTATAAGTTGTTCAGTAGATGAGAAAAAGCAAATATATCTTTTATAAAATAAAGTGATTTTAAATAATATTTTCAATATATTCAAATAATAGTGTTGACTAAATATAAAACTACATGTTTATGTTTTATGTTTAAGAGAAACTATTTGGATTAATATAAAGTTATTTTTTGAGCAGCTTTTCAGACTGGGTTCAATGAAAGAGTCATGCTTTTTCAGAACTTATGTAAAATTTGTATCTGTATTTGCAGATCACACAAGAGAAATTGATATGGGGTTCCTTATCTTGATAATTTTATGTTTATTGTGTTAGCATAAAATGATGTTTGCATAATAATTGTATTGGAAACAATGGCATAGCAATAATAGCAAAGTAAGCTCCTGTACTGATTTCAACATATTAATTTTGGATAAAATTAATAAAATTGGTATTTAGGAAAGCAGAACAATAGAGTTTAAAGAGTGAAATTTATCATTTAAATTGTCCAGCTTCTCTTTATGAGACTTCTTAGGGATGAACAATGATGGTAAATTTTGAAAGTTATTAGAATATGCTTAATGAAACCTGTCTTTCTTACAGATTGCATGGAAAATGGACAGTGTCTTAACTAGCCACTGTCTGTGCAAACAGAATCTAAAGTAGGAAGTAGCCTTTCATTTTTTTAAGCTATTTGAACTTTATTGTCATCTTGAGTGAAGCTATCACAGTCATAAAATGAGTGGGTCAAAGTTGAACAATTTTGTGAGCTTATGCTTAATTTGTGAGCTTATGTTTAATTCCCAGGTTCATAATTGTGTTGCTTGTACTTTGATACCTAGAGTAAAATGCTAGTGATATAGAATTCAAGCTAACTTGTGAAATCAAATTTATTTTAGCTTACTAATAGACTTTAATAACATTAAGAATGATTAGCTTTGATGCAAAAAATTTATCATTGATTGCCTGTTGCCTAGTTTTCTTTTGAGTCTTAGCTGCTGTTCAAGTTTTAGTTGTAGCATGTGCATGTCAACAGTTCTATAAAAAAATTAATGTAGGGAATGTTTTCAAATCTGTCTCTTTTTCTACTTATGTATGATTGATTGATTTCATCTCTAATTTCTCCTTTTCAGCTTGTCCCTTGCTTACAGTTGTTTTCTAGAAGTAGGTGCAGCTGTCAGAGCACTGGCATTGTGTTTTAATGCTGGGTTTCTTTATCAACAACATTTTGTGGTTCCTCTTCCTTGGATTGCCTTCATTGTTTGATGAAATAGTGTTATTGTCATCATTAGTACATTTCTCTCAGTTAAGCCAAATGGAAGATAACCCAGCACAAAGATGAAAGAATAACTGTGCCTTGATTCTTTCCACTGACAATCATTGAGCTTCAACTATTGATCAGGCACTAGATTAGTTACAAGAATACAAAAAAGATTAAAATTTGGTATTTGCCTTCAAGATGGTTATATTCTGTTGCAAAAGAAGAATTGTAAGTCCACAGTTACAAAATAATGCATTAAACACTATAATAGAGTTACTGGTGTAGGGTTGACGGACACACAGACTAGCAAGGGACCAACTCTCCTACACAAGGGAAATGACATTTTGATTAATTTACAGAAAGCAGGTAAGTATATTCTGGTGATCCAGGGGTTGGGGTTGTAGGTCAACAAAGAAGTGTTCAAATGTAAAGGCTTGACAGAACCTTCCATGCCATGGAATTTGGAGTAATAGCTGTTCCAGAAGGAATAGGATGTAGCAAAGGCAGGAGAAAAACTTGAGAGGTATTGAAAGGATTTAAACTGGGAAGATGGTGATTTCATATGCAAGCCGAGAAATTTCTTCTAAAACACAAATCTACCATGACATTTTCTTGCTGAGAAGGAAAAAAAAAAAAAAAAAAAAAGCTCTTTATCCCTTTTCTTTGTCTGTATATTAAAATTCACATTCCTTTGCATGGTTCTTCAGAATCTGGCCCCTATCTATGCTCTTATTCATACCCCTTAAATATCCACCACCAAAAATACGCTGCAGTCACAAGACACTTTTTTGCCATTTCTGAATTTAAAGAGATCTATTCACATTGTTGTGCCTTGGCATATGCTTTTTCCCCAGCTTGTGACATGCCCTTTCCTCCTTGAGTTAATTAATAATTCCATTATCTTTCAATACCCACATAATTATCAAGTATTCTTTGACACCTTCTAAACCCTCTCAAGTTTGCATGTTACTTTCTGAATGTCTTATTATTGACTCTTCCATTTGGCAACGTGTTTCTAACATCCAAGAAACTTTCTTATTTTCTGATTGCTCCTTTTCCATATCAGGGTATTCTCTTTTAGTGGACAGAATGTTTTCGTGAACCTTTCAGAAGCTGTGAATTAGACCATTTAAAACAATTCTATTTCATTTCTGGGGTTAATTCTTGTCCTTTTATGGACATTTTTTTCTGTTTGTTTACCTTGGTTCTTCTCTTTAATACTATTGGTTCTTCTCAAGTGTCTTTTCTTCTCTGAGAGAGTGTGGGGATGGCTACAGTGCTCTGGAGTAAATAGGCAAGAAAATGCAGAAATGTAGGATTCCCTTCAGTGTGGGTAGGCAAACCAGGGTACCTTTCAAGGTCTAAGGAAGGGAGCGTTATTTGGAGACAGAGAACTTTAGTGTATTTTGGTCAATATAGAGCTACCTTTTTTCTTTTTCTCCTTGTTATATGAGGAAATCTGAAGGTAACTTACGTGAAGTTAGAACGGTAAATAGCTTTACTGATCATCTTAATTTGCTTAAACTTCCATTTTCACTCAGGAGACTACGAAGAAGAAACAAAAAGCAACTGAGGGAGGCTGACATACCAACAATGTTTTGTGGGGTTAAGACCCCCTGCCTTTATGGGAAAGGAGGAACTGTGATAAACAAGTCATGCTGGAACAGCAAGTCTGCTTATTTTCACCAGAGAGGCCCATTCCTACACAAACATTCTGCCTGGGCAGCTTTTGCAGATTTATAGTACCCAAGGACACCCTGCCCCAGACAACTCACATAGCTTACGTTCTCCTTGCCTCCCCCTTGTGTTCCCCTATAACCTTTCTTTGTTTTACGCAGGTATATAAACTGTTTCCCTGCCACTTTTCTTTGAGCAGTCACTTTCTTTTAGCTCTGCTCCCACTTGTGCCACTTAGTCAATAAACTTATCCTGCACCTTGGTTTTCAGAGTCTGTTTTCAACTTAACACTTAAAATTTGCCTCACTAACTAGAAACTGACTCCTTTTATTGATTCCCTACTTTATTTAGAGAGCAGGCTTTATCTTGAGGGCAAATTCTGTAGCCAGCCACTAAAGGAAGTGGGGGTTTTACCCAGTCAGCTCCCTCTCCAAGTGCCTGTTACCGCCCTTTCTCCCTCTCCTTTCCTTCCCTTCCCTCACATCTCCATTACTCCAATCCCATTTGCTTTGTATCTCAATATTTGTGGTCCAATGATACCAACTTTCCCTGTTTTTTTTTTTATCTCTGTAATTTTTCCATCATTTAAAATGTGATTTGGGTAAGGAGATGTTGTTTACTCTTCGCAACAAGAATTTGATTGTATCCATCTAAGGCTCTTGTCCATACTAGTTATGAACTTGTTTAGAGAGAAATATTTTATTTGTTTTCTTTTTTGGATGTTCCCTAGATTTGTGAACAGCTGCCTGGTCATTTTCCCAGCGGTGATTTATCCCCATCTGAATAATTCCACAATTTTCCCTTATATACAAAGATGTATTCCTCTGTGTTTCTTCCATACAAAATCTTGAGTAGTTTACTCGAAGTCAGTATTTCTTCTTCCCTTCTTTGAGCTCAACTTCCTTTTCCACTTTTTTCCTACTATTGTAATCAGGAAATTGGAAGCCTATGTGTAGTGTGTGATTTTATCATTGCTATAAGAAACTTGTTAGTCTAATATTGACATAATTCTTGAAAATTATCACTTGGACAAGAGTGACACTTTAATTTGTCATCTGTCCGCTGAGAATACATTTGCAAGAACCATGAACTTTGATGGTGTAACAGATGTTTTTGGTACTTAAATTCCCTTAAAAAAGTAGCATCACTAAGTTGAAATAATGTTTGCATATTAGTGTGCCTTAATTTTTATACAGAGACATTGCCAGTGGGGCCAAAGGCCTAGTGCCCATTATGTGAAGAAGCACCTGACTAACAATAGTAGATGACCCTGATTGTTCTGCTAATTACATGGAAATGGGGCCTTGACTGAAGGATGCTGTGGCCTAATAAAAGATGCTGAAAAATGGATTTTGTGGTCACAAGGAAATTAGACTAGACAAGGAGAGCAGAAAGAAAGGTTTTCCTATTCATCACACTGTTGTTATGTCTTTTCATTTAATAAAACAGAAGTAACTGAAGGTGAATTTTTTCCTGTGCTATCTGGAATACACTTTATCAAACCAATGCGATAATAAAGACCATTACATCTAAAACCTAATTATGTACAGACATTCCCTCTGAGCTGTGGCAAATAGAAGAACTGAGAAAGGTATTTAAAGAAACATATATATAGTATAGTGATCAAGCAAAAAGAGGGAATTAGAAAGGCATTTACTTAGAAAAACACAATGTAGATTATAGGATAAGGTAAAACTACTGTTTTTAAGAAAAACTCATTGTGCGATGGTAGACAAAATGATAAAATAGACTATAAGGTTCAAAACAATAGTAGTAGAGTGAGTTTATGATTTTAAGTTGAGGGGGCATTGTACCTAAATATTTATATTTAAAATAGAAACTGTTCTTAAATCATAAAAGTAAATACTCTTTTTATGAAAAATTGGAGAATTGAGTATATACCTAAGAAGAAAGTGACTCTTTTTTCCTCCAAAGTTTATTAAAAGTTTAGTATGTTTACTTATTTTTACTTTCTCTAAGATAATTGTGACCATAGGTGTATATATAGGGTTTTTTTTTGTTTGTTTGTTTGTTTTAAGCCAATATTTAAACTTTGCAGTCAGGAATAATTACTCTTTCATTTTATTCAAATCTCAAAACAGAATTTCATAGTTTACTTCATATAGGTCCTACACATTGTCTAAAAAAGTTATTCCCATGTATTTTATGTTTAGTGCTGTGGTTAATGGGCTCTTGATATCCATTGCATTTTAAATAGTTATTGATGGCATATGAGCAATTTATTATTTTTTTGCATATTAATCATATGCATAGCTATCTTATTGACTTAATATATTATTTCAGTTTGTTCTCATAGATACTTGTGGATTTACCATATATGCAAATGGGAATTCATTTTCTTATTTCTAATAGTTATTACTAATATATTGTATATCTTTATTTTTATTATATGAGTATAATTTGTACTTATGGTTTTAAGACATATTTATACCTGTTTAACTAGTTACCACTGTTGCTTTTACACCAGTGTTTCTTCATTTTTGCGTCAACTTGGAAATACCTTTGTGTGATACGCTATATTTTTAAAAATTTTTATTTTTCAGTAGTGGCTTGAGTGTGATATATTTTGTAGGTCTTCATGTATCTGAGAATATTTTTCCATCACATTCACATATCAAAGTTGGCTTGTATAGAATTTTTCAATACAACAATTTTGTTTCCTAAAGCCTGCTATTTTCGTCTGGTATGTATAAATAATAGGGTATAGAAAAAAGATAATAAGGGAAGTTCTACGTGTTGTGAGCACATTTAAGAGCCCTAAACAGGTTATAGGTCTAAGAAGGCCCCAGGAAGGATATGACGTTAGAGCTAAAATGTAAATAAAGAATAGATGTTAGCCAAAGGAGAGAGGTGGGAACTAGTGAGGAGGAAGGCTGTAAAGTGGTCTGGAAGAATTGAAAGATCTGTGTTACTTGGGAGTGGAAGGCTGAGGGAGAGCTTTGGAAAGAGAGTCTAGAAAGGTGGTTATGTTTTTGCATCATATTCTTTTTTTTAAAAAAAAGTCAACCTATTGTTAGAGATTTACTGTTGTATATTTGTCATCTTTCATTTCAATGTGTTTCCTTATTTTGCATTCTTGCAAAAATTCCTAAGAAGTCCTCTACATTTCATATTCCATTTTTTTTTTACAGTGTCAAATTTGTTACTACTATATTCAACAGCTTTTTAAATTTGTTACCATGTTACTGGGTTTTATACATTCTTTTATTAGATTGCATTGCTCTAATTCAGATCAGTTCTTATCTTTTCTTGTTTGTTTTTACTTTCCAATCTTTTCTTCTCTTTACTTTTGTTTTCTTCAGTAAGTGTCTGTTTATGGCTTACTGAGATTTGAAGCAGTCAATTTGAAAGGGACACCTTTACTCTCAAACCTCAGGATATTTTTTCACTTGTCTCTTGCTGTGGATTCTAATTCTATTCCCACCCTCATCCTACAGTTCTCCTGGTGTTCCCCTCATACCAGTTTCCTCATCCATAAATGAGGAGATGGATCTGTTCCTAGTGTTGGAATACAGATAAGGCTCAGAATTGTCCTGACTTTCCTTATAATCTACTTATGTTCTAGCAAAATCCCCCGTGGTGGCAGTATACTGTAATGGCTGAGAATATATATCTTGGCATCAGACAGTCCTGGGTTTGGATATGGCTCTACCACATATTAGTTGCATGATCTTGGATGATGTATTTCACTTCTCAAGTCTTTTTTTCACTATTTGTGAAAGAATGTCCCCAGAAAATGGGTATTCTGAGATTAAATGAGAATGCGTTTGAAGTGCTTGGTAGAGTACCTGGCATAAGGTAGGTGCTTTATAAATGGTAGCTATTATTATATGAAACTGAAATGCAGGCTGATGCACAACATCTTTAGTGTTGCAATCAGTGGCATCTATCCAATGCTTGTATATCTAGGCCAGCGACAGGAGCTCTTCTTTTCATTGGGTAATAGGTAGAAAATTCAGGAGATTGTGGTAGATAGATTTGTGTTTTTTGTCAATAAATGGTAGAGAACAGTTGATAACTCTCCATGATTGCTTTGACCATAATTTTACTAGATGTGAACCCTCTGTTGAAATGAATTAAGAAGACATTCCTGAAACCATTGCCTGGTACTCTGAATGTGGTGAAGGGAATGAATGATCCAGAGCAATGGACAAGGCTGAGATCACTTTTGTGTAATGATTTACTGATGCCTGGCACAGGCTGGCACACAGTAAGGACTCACAGTAGGTAAAGCAGGTACTCATTAGAAGTGTTTTCCTTATGACTGCTTCGTACGTGGAAGGGTACGCTTCCAAGCTTGTGATTCTCCAAAAGCTTCTGTGCCTTCATCCTGCAGCTGCTTCTCTGAGGGAAGCAACTATAATCCCTATTCTTCCCTGAGCTCTGTGGTTCCCTGGAATGGTGATCCCCTCTCAATGTAGTTCCCGCTGTTTGAAATGGATGGCCTAGTTTTTGGCTAATGTCTTTCTCCTACTCAGAAATAAGGCCTACATCAACATAACTTTTTAAGATCTATGGAGTTTTTAAATGTCTTTATTCCTGGTCAATTTTCCCTAAACCCCACCCCCTTTATTTCAAGATCTTGGGCTCAAGTTGCTATGAACATCACTTCTTAGCTACTCTTCTCAACAGACATTTTAATTGGTATAAACCCTTCCTGGATTCTGACGTGTTGTTGACTTTTGTCCTTAACTTCCTGGACTATTGCAGTTTGTACTATTGTTATATGTCTGTGTTTGTTTCTATTGTTATATGGTTTTGTAGGGTTGCCATATTAAACACAAGATACCTTGCTGAATTTCAGAAAAATAGTGATTTTTTTTTAGTATAAATAGGCATGCTAAATTAGGGGACATACTTATACTAAAACATATTTGCTGTTTATCTGAAAGTTAAAATTAACTGGGCATCCTGTATTCTTATTTCCTAAATCTGGCAACCTTGCTTGGTGCTTTGAAGGAAATTCAGAGAGATATTTTTGGTGGTCTTACTTTGAAGTCTTCCCAGTGACTCAGTAAGTAGTGTTTTAGCATTGGTCTCCTATGAAAAATTTTCTGACTAAACATATTCATGGTGCTGTGTAGTGTCTATTGTGGTTCTCGCTCTAATTTTTGAAGCAGTTACCATCCAAAACGAGGTAGGTGACTCCTCCAGCCATCCCATAACATTGCCAGAACAAAAGCAGAGATGATTGGATTCTTTCCAGAGGCAATTTCTGTGGTTGCAGGACTGGAGCAAGGGGAAACAATTTCATGTTTAGTCAAACATTATTGGACCCACATTTTTTAAATGTCCCTGTATTTTGTTTTATATCCTCACTTGCATTTATACAATTTCTGTTGTCTGTATGTTATAACCTATTCTCACTATATTTAATGCAAATAGGTTTTATTATTGCAAAAAATAAGGGCTTTTAATTACTGCTAAATAATTATACATAAAAGTTATGCTATTTGAGGAAAACACAGGGACTACAAATGAGCTGTATAGAAATCCATCATTTTAATGCAGGTGTATTTTTAAATATATAAGTACATGCATTCTCAATTTCTGACAATTTGATTTCCCATAATTTTTATGTGTAGTCCTTGGGTTATTTTATTTTTGTTATTTCTTGTTGCGTTTTCAGACAGGCAATAGTCAGTGGGTAATTAAACTTGCATTAGACAGTCTGTTCCGCGATTACTCTGGGTGAAGTTGCTTCTTGCCTCCACATTCAATTTTTTCCCTCAGTTGTTCCCTTTGGCCTTCACCGTGCATCTTCTGCAAATAGCTCTCCTCATAGCTGGTGCCAGCATGCCCTACTGTGGACTACCCATGGCTCAGTAAGTGAGGAACAAGCAGGTGAAGGAATGCAGCTGAGAAAATTAGGACAAAGGAAAAGGATGGAAGAAGAGAGTGCATCTTATTACTGTAATTCAGTGAGACTGACTTCCAGTGTTTGGTAAATTGTCTCTTCAAGTCAGTTCCAATAGAAGACTTCTAAAAATGTTTTGCACAATAGCAATGTCATACTAAGGCATAATCTCACCAAACAAAAGTGTGCTCTTCAGTCCACAAGTCTTTGGAGAGTCTGTACCCCACACACACACATGCACACACACACAAACACAAATTCTGTTTGAGAAATGAGTCATACTCCACCTTCACTTGTAGTTTTGTAGTGTACATTGTGTATTAAAACCTCAGAAAAATCTCATTTAAAACAGAAAATTGTTTATCTTCCAAAATCATTTTTTTTTTTTAAACACCCAGTTTTGTGGAGTATCTTTTGTGTGATACTCTCCTTAGGGTGTTTTCTTTTTTAAAAAGGAGAACATGCAATTGTTTATCTGAGTTTTGATTTGTGTATTTTTAAAGTCACTTCTTTAGAGTAACATATAGCAGTAACAGTGTTTAAAAATGCATTTCCTAATCAAAGAAAATGACATCTGTGATTCACTTTTCTAGTGAAACTGCAGAACTGGGATGGGATGCAGAACTAAATGCTTGAAAACATAGCCTGCTACAATCATGCTCAGCTCTGGTTCTGGGAGAGGACTGAATGTGTAACCAGCACAAGCATTCAAATAGTCTTCTGTCTTTATGGATTCACAGATCATTTCGCAAGCAGGCACTTAGGTATAAATAGCTCCTCAATCAAAACATCACGGAGGACTTGGTGAATATTTCGAATATACTCTTTACCAAGTGCTGTGAGATAATTAAAAGAGATAGATCACTGTGTCTGATGACCCTGACATTTCCTAAATTCAGGAAAGAAATTCTTTGCTGCAGCACTCCGTCAGGCAGTGTAATGTGGTGAAAAGCAGTGCTGGGAGAATAAGACCTGGGTGCATGTCCCAGCTGTGCCAATTAAGTGACTGACTTCCAGGAAGTTCCCCCCTTTCCTCTCTAAAAAAACGGGATATAGTAAGGGTTAAATGAGGAAAATATATAAATTGCCCTCCCATGGAAGACTCTTATCCAATGATTGCTGTTTTTGTTAGTGATTAAATCCAGTAGTAGTAGTCCAGCCAATCCCTCTCAAATAGATGATTAACTAGGTACTAACTAGTATCTGCTCTTGAATAATACAACCCACAAAATGTCAGATCCTACAAAGACATGTATAATTGTTAAAATTAATTCATTCCTTGTGTATTTATTTGTTCCTACTAGATGGAAGTCTTGTGCCAGTTAATGAAGCTATGCAAGATTCTATACAAATCTTCACAGAATTTTCTTCTAGAAAAGATGAACTAATTATTACAATTAAATATGAAGAGTATTACAAAAGGGCGTGTACAGGCCAAAAATATCAGAGAAAGCCTCCTACAGGAATTGACGTTTATATAGGTTCTTGAAGGAAGAGTAGTGTTACTCTAGGAAGTGGGTGGAGGAGGCATGAGCGAGCTGCGAGAGGAGAAGTATCAGGTAGATTGGTGGTAAGTGTGCTATACTTGAGGGAGTGTATGAAGTTCAGTAAGCCTGGAGCTTTGAGAGTGTAGTGGCAAGAATGAAAAAGAGGATGATGTGATTTGAAAGGTAGCGGAGATGGTGGAGGGTCTGATAAGTCATGTTAAGGAGTTTGGGCTTATCCTAAGGACAATGGGAAGTTAGTGAAGGGTTTTCAGCAGGTGAGTGACAAATCCATTTTCAGTTTTAGAAACATCATTGACTACAGTTTGGAGAATGGATAGGAGACGGACAAGAATGGAGGCAGAACAACCACTAATTTAGAAAAGATTTTTCTATTTACGCATCTTAGTATAGCTCCCTTTAATGGCTAATTGTCATGTAGTTTTTACCTATGTAGAAGTGTACAGTGAGTAGGAAAGCTGAACAACCATGGCTTTCTAAAAAGCAAAGCAACTTTTTGCTGGACAATCAGGATTTTACATTTTCATTTGCAAGAAAACATAGTAACATTTTCATTTTTCTTTGATCAATGAAATGTTCTAAGATAAGACTATTATTCAATTTTGCTTTCAAATTCTAGGCTAAAACATTTCTCTTATTAAAGGTGTGGTACCATCTCAGGGAGTAGCTGACATTTCATATTCATAATGTCCTTTTCATGGTGAGAAGACAGAGATATTATTCAGCTGGGCCTGAAAAGAAACATAATGATTATGTTGGAATTCCTAACATATATAGATAATATTTCAAAGACACATCAAAGCTTTTCAAAAATTTCAAATGTAGATTTTACTTTTATCTTTAGGGTCTTTCAGGGGACTGGTTATTTCACTACCGAATCTGACTGATAATTTTGTTACATTAGGCACAATGTTTTCTGTTTTGTTTTGTTTTGCTTCTGTTTCTGTTTTGTTTTAGAAAGGACTCTGGAAAGAAAGCATAATATTTTTATTATGGAGTATATCTTCTATAAAAGACAACAATTTGGTTTAGAAATTATCCTGACTGTAGAAACTCCTACTTGCTTAGCACAAAGCATTTTCCGAATTTCAGGTTTAAGGTCTCTGAATGGGTCAGTCTGTTTGTGGGGATACCTAAGCTGAGGGGCACCAAAATCTCTGCACCCTGCTACTTTGCTACGATGTATGAAAACCTGTAGCAGTGAAGTTTCTGCTTTCAATTAATGCCCTATGATTTTCTAATATCTCTCTTAATATGCAAATATGTTTCCTAAGAACAGCCACTGATTAGACTCTTCTCAACCACAAACACTACCATGAATTAGCGACCAGATTGCTAACTGCTGCATCAGTGGGTAGTTGGGAGAAGTAAGAAACAGAGAAGGAGCTGTGTTGGGATGGAAGGTTGGATGATAAAGCATTCATTCTGTCTCCTCTGCTCTGCTGATAGGCTCACTATACTTCATTCACCTCTTGTCCTCAGCACCCAGTACCATGCCTGATACACAGTAGCCCACATCTCATGTCCTCAATTCTGAAATCTAAAAAGCTCTGGAAACATTTTATTTTTGTAACTCATGTGCAGTAAAACTTGTGCTGAAGTAAGGTAAGGCTATTTATAGCCTTCTTTATTTATCTCATTTAGTGTGAATGTTTTGATTGCTGCGGAAATATTAAGGTGCTCGATTATGGGGTGCTGCCCCAGGACCTCCTGGAGGTGTTAGGTAAAATGTGTTCAAGGTAATGATTGCCTTTCTAAGATCCAGAATTCTGAAATACCTCTCACCCTAAGGATTTCCAATAAGAGAGATCTTAGAAAGTACCATGTATTCTGTGCTTCCATGAGCCAGAGGGTGCACTGAGCACTTCATACCCATTACCTTGTTAAAGCACACATGTGAGTGTTAAAGTGCTGTTGCAGAGTGGAAAAATGCAGGGCTGTGAAAGCCAGACTGCCTGGGCTACAATTTCAGCTCCATCACTTAACCAACTCTATGCTTTTGATATGGTCCTTTTCCTCCCTTTACCCAAGTTTTCACATCTGAAAATAGAGAAAATAATGGTATCATCCTAAAATGCTTGTAACAGGGATTAAATGATTTAAGAGATTTGAAGCATTTAGAACCATGCCTTCACAGAATTATCATTATTAATGGTTTTGATAAATCTGTGGTGTTGGAACAATTATCCCAATTTTATATATGAAGCGTCTGAGAGCTGGTGTGGTTAAATAACTTACCCACATTCATATACCTAGAAAGCCACTGAAAAGGGTTGCCATTGTACTCTATTAGTTTTCTGCAGAAGCCAGAACTTTAATAAACTGATTTGAATGAAAAGGTTGAGAGAAGGAGAAGCTGCTTGGGGAAGGTGAGGGTTGGGCACTCCAGTGGTGAGCCCTCAGCAGCAGTGACAGGGAGGATGCTGTGTACTTAGTGGGAGGGGAAAGAAATCAAAGGCTTACATAAAAGCATTAAACAAAATTTTGCTGTACTATAACATTGCTTAGGATTTTTCCTATTCTTACTGCTGTAGATATATAGATATGACCTGCACAGACAGAAAGAGACCAGAAAAAGGAAGATTTAGGCATCGAACAAATGAAGAAAAAATGTTGTTAGCAGGTGGGAAACATTTTACCTTGTGACTAGAAAAATTGTTCTTAAAGTAAGGATGGGGAATTACTGGTGTGGGCTTTTATTTCAATACAGTCCTCAATCCTTGTATCTGGAACCATAACTCACTTGTATTTTCAGTGAATTGACCATTGGGCTTTACCTTCCATTTCCACATAGATTATAGAAACCTATTATCTGTCAAGTTCCTTGCTTTTCCTTGAGCATCATTCAGTATTGAAGACTGCCCACTAAGGCTTTCTTTTCAAGTACTTATTTTGAAGCATTACACTCAACATATTAGAAAAAGAACAAGAAGAATGAGTACAAGTCTACAACTTTTATGGTAGTAAATCAGAAAAGTATGAAGAAATTGAAAAATTTTTGGAGAGGTATAAATTATCAGAAAACACTCAGGAGGTTGAACTTGTATAGTTTTGTAGCTAGTTCTTTTAAACTTTCAAAAACTGATAATTTCCATAATGTATTTCAGAGCATATGAAAAGATTTTTAGAAACTATTAAGTTCATTTTATGAAACTCTGTTTGTTTTGAATCTGACAGTAATAATTAAATTGCAAACTCACAAATGTAGAATGCAAAATTAGTAACAGGAATACGTGCAAGTTGAATTCAAGTATATATTAAAATATTGATTTACCACTATCAAGTAGGATTTATTATAGGCATTAAAGGGATGATGTAATATCAGAAACTATATTATTAAAAAATTATCAATGCAAATAAAAAGTAACACACAGTTCCTATGCCTTGAAATCCAGAAGTAAAAAACAATTAAAACTTGATCAGAAGAGTGATTAACAATAAATAAATTGCACATACAAAATTCATTAGTTTTTCTTATACCAGGAATAACTTGTGATGAAACAGACCTAGTTTATACCCAAACCTAATATATGATAAAGGAGGCTTCACATCAATAGAAAGTATAGTATCTGTTCATCAAACATTACTGAAGTCCTAGTATGGTGGTAGGAATTTGACTTATAAAGTAGTTAATAAAGCAGAGGTGTTCTCATGGAACTTGTAGTGTTATATGCAGAAAACAAGTATGATATTAGCTCTATAACAGAATTAATCTTAAAAAATAGATGAAGTGCATATGTAACGAAATATTAACATAGAAATTTTTGAGAATTTAAAAATTTTATATTTCTACATTTTAAAATTCCTATCTTGAACATGTATTTCTTTGATTAAAGAAAAACATGAGAAACAAATTAATACAATTTTGGAGTTTTTGATTTAATGTCTTTTTACAATTTTCAATTTTTAGAGGTTAGGACAAAGTCTGCAAACATGATATTCAATAAATGCTTTTTCTTGATGATGATTAAGATTCATTGCAACTTGTAGCTTTAGAGGTTGCATGTAATGCTAAAGTGAAGAGATTGTGTGTATTAGTCAAACTGTAGCAGAAATAGACTTTGAAAAATCAACAGTTCATATTTTTCAGTGATGATACAGATACCTTTATTCTATACCCTTGTTTGCATGAAAACAGAGAATTACATGCATAAATTAGAAAAATACATAAATAGGTCTGGAGAGAAAGAGAAAAATGTTGACTTTTAATCTTTTTTGCTCATATAATTGAAATTTATATCAAATCATATGGGATTTTGCTAAGACTTTGCAAGTTTCTTCTTGCTTTTGGATTTAAGGAACAATTCTTTAAGTATCTGTCAGACTCACCACTTATAAATTTTGGTCAAAATGAAAAAAAAAAAAACTGAGATGATGACAATGATAAATGGTCATTTTCTGAGGTAAAATTCATTTTCACTTTTGTTTTTAGTTGCTTGCTATTTGGGTTTTTATAGACAAGTAAAATATTGTATTATTTCCCACAGAAAGTCTCATTTTTCTTTGTACTTGGATTCAACCTTAGAATTGAAATGTTTAATTATATAGTAACGTATACACCAAATATTATCAGAACATTTGGGTTAACCTTTATACAATGGTGGGATTTAATTGTATTCCTTCATTATCTTCTTTCCTGTAGTATATTTCGTTTCTCTTATTCAGCCTTGAAGTGAGATTTGTTCCTAGTTTGTCTGTTTTCTAAATGGGTGAAATTTTCAAGTCCAAAGATGCGGTATTCACACACTGGGTGGCTGCTACCTGATCTGTTAGCTCACAGGTCCCAGAACTTTTCTATGCATGATTTTTTTTTTTCCCCTCTGCATTGGGAGGACTGCAATGTTTGCACCACTACAAAATGGCAGTCTTGACTCTGCTCTTCTTGATTCACATTAGCAATTTGATTCCTTCTCTATCAAAGGCAGACGTGTTTGTGCTATGCTGTATTCTAGATGCTTACGTGTGTATTATCTCATTTTTCTTCACTCTAGTCTTCTGAATTTTTTTCTTTGGGTGGGGAGTGCGTTTTTTTTACTGTTGTCATTTCATTTGACTTAATTGCCATTTGGCCATTTGAGAGATAAAGGGCTCTGAATATTTCCAGTTGGTAAGCTCCACAGCCAGTTTCCAAACTTGGTTTTGATTCCAAACCCAGGGTACTTTTTGCTCTGCCATGAAATCTGTAAAAGGACTTCTTGTGTATGACAGTCAAGTAATTCAGGTATATGACAGTCAACAAAACACAATTGTTAGCAAGCAAACTTTCTGTATACTATCTTCAACAACTGTAACTCTGCTAAATGAATTTGATGTCAGTTACTGTTAAGAGCTTCAAGAATCATTGGCATCTCTGTGGATCCATTTTCCATTTCAGTTCCACCACCTGATTCCTTTTTGAAAAGGCCTAGTTTCTAATGAGATCTAGTAAGTCTATGTCAATTTTGTGGTACAGTGGAAATGAATCCTTAAGTGTATGTGTAGATACCTTGCTGTTTCAGGTGGTAACTTATGGTTGTGATGAAAGTAGAAGAATCTCTTGATTTTTTTCATTAGTATTTTCATTTCTGGGCTATACTTTTGCTGTATTAAGGGGGTAAGTTATATTGTGAAAGTTGAGAGGATTAACCAGTATTCTCATTGGGCACTCCAAATTCAGGAAGAGATGGGCATCAATGGTAAGCCTGCTTAGTAGATTCTTGTATCTTAGATATTTACTTTGTCTGGATATCACCTCCTTTTGCATGTTATTATGAAAGATAAGGAACATTGTTATTTTCCTCTATTCCCCACTATATGTCTCCCTAAAAGAATAGCAATTTAGTCCAGACAGGCACCACTGTCTGTACACAGATTTGTGTCTCAGATTATGCTGATCCCATCTCCAGATTCAGTGGTGGGCTTGACTTGTCCACAAGCAGCCTCATTCCTGTTGTCAAGGAAGTGTTCAATGAAACAGCGAAAGTACAAAGGTACTTTTGGAGAAAGTATTCTCTGTCCAAAGAATAAGCCTCAACAAGAGAAGTTACTTTGTCTTCTTTGTATTATGTCATGTCTGGATGTGATGACTGAAACTGTTGTTTGACTAAAGATGGAATAAACATAAAGAATGGTAGAGCAGGTGAAAGATCCTGGGTATGACACTGATGAGCTGATGAGCCAAACCAACCTTGAAGTCCCTTTTTCTTCTGGTTTTCATATAATTTGACATAAATTTCTCTATATTTTAAACCAATTTGAGTTAGTATTGTTGATTGCAGCAGAAAACCTCTTAATTGATATATTTCCCAACTTTTCTTCCAATTAAATAATTCTTAAAACACATACACACATAAACACAATTATTGGTATTACACAGTAAGGTTATAGGCATATAATCACATTACCTGAACTTGTTTCTGTACCTTTCTCTCCCTGGTGTTTTTTTTTTTTTTTTGCCTTGTTTTGTTTTGTTTTTCCCAGTGCTTTTCTTCTTACCAGGAATTTGGGGAATAATTTTATTAAATTTCCTAATGTAGGTTTATTAAATCTTCCCTTTTATTTTCATTTAATCTCATAGCATCTTTTCTTGAAAAGTAGTTCTTTTTTAATGCTTTTCCTGTTGCACTATTATTATGTTAACAAAACTTAAAATGAAAAAAATGCAAAATGTTTTGTCTATAATTCCATTACCCTAAAACAATCACTTTCATTTATTCATGTTTTCCAATTTACAGAATTTAAGCACAGTGTATATATAATTTGGAGTATTGCTTCAGTTAACCTAACACTCTTTCATGTTGATTCAGTCTTATTATTTACTCTTTTCAATAGGGACATCAATTAAAAATTTCTGTTTTTTTCACTATTATAAATTAAAATACTGAGAACAGTCTATATGTCAGGCATTGTTGGTAAGAATAGAGTTGAAAATACAAATACGCTTTCCTTTGGAATTTATTTGTTGGGAAAATTCTCAAGACTTGGATTGCTGTTTCAAAGGTTGCAAATATTTTATTGGCCTTTAATAAGAACTGCTAAATTCATCAGATTATATAAATTTACAATATCATCTGTAATGAATCATTCTGCCTGCTTCTAAAGCTGAGGTGGTAGAGATTCATTGTTAGCTGAGACAGAGGAGAGACAGTTCAGTCAGATCAATGGATCATTCTTACCCTAGTAAGAACTAAGGAAAATGGATTTGTGGGAGTTGGGGCACGAATGGCAGTGTCAAGATCAGTTAGGAGGATCCACCAGAGATTTAATGACCATTTCAACTAAGGGTAATGCTAGTAGATATGGAAAAGAGTCTTGGATTTGAAATGTGTTTAGGAAGTAATCTTAACAATGATTCTATGTAGAGCATGAAGGAGAGAGAGGGTCAGATGACTGCCAGATTTTGATCTGAGTAACAGAGAAGATGACGGGGATATTAATTGAGATTGGATCTAAAAGGGAGGTATAGTTGAAAGATGATAAATACAATTTAGAGATTCAGAGTCTAAGGTCACTGTGTGAGAACCAAATGAATGTGCCATCAGGAATTTGAATATATGCCTGAAGCTCAGATGAGAGGAAGGCTGTGTTCTAGGTGCTTGTATATATAAATCTTATTTTTCTTCACTGTACTCCTTTGATTTTTTTTTTTTTCCCTTGGTGGGGAGTGTATTTTTGTTACTGTTATTGTTTTGCTTGACTTGATCACTGTTTCAGAGTTCCAGGGCTCTAAATACTTCCAAATTGACTTAATTGTTAAGCTCCAGAACCAGTTACCAAATTTAGGATCTTTGACTTTTCAGTTCTTGTCTTTTGGAACTTCTAGTCTGTAAGTGGGATTTTGACCTTTGGTTCCTTTATAAACTTTTTACCCACTTAGCTTTGATAGCTGGCCATATCTTGGATGACCATATCTTAGCTCCCTGGCAGTGATTTCCCAGGCTGCTTTGTGGCTCCTCCTCTGCCTAAACTTTTTACTTTGCTATTTCCTAGGGTTCAGTAAGGGGTATTGTTCTCATTACTCTGCAAACATGCCTTAAGCATTTTCATCCATTCCAGCCCTTTCAATTTGTCTACATGGTGGTTATTGATGACTTTTGTATGAACACTTTTTTATGAGGGACTGTTCCATATTTCAGTGTACTGACATGTCAGTGGGACCAGAGGAAAGTGAAAAGGCTAGTATAAAATATCTTTTCAAGAAAATTGGCTAAGAAGGGAAGGCAGAAGATAGGGTTTTAGTGAAAACAAATTGCAGATTCAGGGAGTTGCAGATTCAATGGAGGATTTTGTTTTAGGTTGCAAAGGTCTTGAACATATTCAGAGACAGGAGAAAGCAAGAACTTGAAGAAAAGGAAAAAGAATAGTTTTCCAAGTGAATCCAGGTGAAGGAGACTGTCATTACTCAAAGCAATATTTCCTAAGCAAATGAATGAATGAGCATAGGTGAAAGGATTAATGAACAACAGAATGGCCACACATTCTCTGAGAATAAAAATAATTGGGTAATATTAGGTTTAAATGTAGTTAGAATTCTAAATGGTCCAGAGAATGGACCAGTTGTCCGAGGCTTGCTTTCATGATGAAGTAGGAGGTGATCAGTTTCATAGTGCATTTGAGGGATGGTAAAGACTTGCAACCTATATATTCAGTTGTTGAGAAAAACAAAACCAATTAAGAGGAAGGATTGCTACACAATTATGTATCTTACTGTCTGAATTTGGGGAGTTTTCTCAATGAAGAGAGATGAGTGTTGTGGGCATTGTGGGGAGGGAGAGTAGAACACAACTCTTGACCCTTATCTTTCTTATCAAGATGACAGCTAATGCATGTTACCATGGAATATGGGATCTTGTATTCTGTGTCTGCAGTGTATACAGTTGTGACCAGTGTTCGTATGTTCATGAGGAGATTTTAATCAGAAGCTGTGAGTGTGAATCATGTGCAGCTTTTCTGCTATAATAACAGATCATCACATGGAACACTTTTTAATATATGAATAAGAAAATGTCATATCTAAATAGAAATCATAAAACAGTATCTAAAATGAAACTATTAAAATTCAGAGATATTTATGAAAGAATTTTCCTAGTTAATGAAAAGTAGGATGCAATAAATCATTTATATGCTTGATAAAATGCAAGTGTTTCCTAAAAATTGATATGGGGTAGAGAATGGACCAAGATGACCAAAACATAATTTGCTAACAATTAGTGGATAAAGGAATTTAAGAGGTGATTGAAGTAGTATAGAAATAGTTCATAAAGATTAAAATTCCTACTCATACTAAAGTGTTTTGTTGTTATTTGTATCACAGTTATATGGGTCTCAAACCTCAGAGTTATCTATGAAAAATTTTCTTCCCTTTTCTCCATATCTAACTGATTGCTAAGTTTTAAAAATTTTGTCTTACCAATTATTCACATATGCATTCTTCCCATTCCCACAACTACTTCCCTATTACTATTATGATTATTATTAAAGTATCCTCCAAAATAATCTTCCTATCTCCTTCTGCATAAATTACTTTGGGAAGATCATGTCATTGGAAAAACAGTGGTGTGGATTTCTTCTTAGATAATTTGATATTTCAAAAAATACATTGGAATAGTTATTGTAGAAAAAAAATCAGAGCTTTATTTGACTTCCTGGCACTTATTTTATGGTTTAGTTTATAAGATTATTTATTGTATGTATGACAAGTCCTCCTACTCTGTTGTTAAAGTAATCTTTGTAAAGCACAGCTCAGATGATAATGTTGCTGAGCTTAAAACCAGCAAAGCCCTTATCATCCATGATATTTATGCATTCATCATTTACAAATATTCAGAGTGCCTTCTATGTGTAAGGTGTTGTTTTGAGTTCTGGAAATGCAGCAAGGAACAATAGAGACAAAGCCTTTATCTTTTTGGAGCTTACATTTTATTTGGGGGAATAGGTAGAAAATGAATACATAATTTAAAATATTTATAAAACATATGGTTATTAGAATATGGAGGACAAAATTTTGGTAAAAGATGAGGGTTTCTGTGTCATATGAGGTGGTCAGGGAAGGCTTCATTGGAAAGGTAACTTTGAGCAGAGGCCTGAAGGAAGTGGGGTAGCAATCTGTGCAGATGCCTGGGGGAAGTGTCTTTTCAGGTGGAGAAAACAGCAAGTTCAAAGATCCCATGGTGGGAGTGTGCTTGATGCAGTCAAAGAACAGCAAGAAGGCCATATGTCTGGTGTATGGTGAGAAGGAGGAAAGCAGTAGGAAATGAGGTCAGAGATTTAGAAGAGGAAGAGATTTTATAGGGCTTTGTTAGCCAGTGTAAGGACTTTGGCTTTTACTGTGAATCAGATGGAAGCCATTGAATGGTTGTGAGCAGAGTGACATGATCCGGCTTCTGTTTTAATATGTTTACATTGGTCACTATGTTGAAACACAATGTAGGGGTGGGAGTGAGGGCAGTATCAGGGGTAGAGGCTAATGTAAGAATCAGGCCAGAGATGATGGTGGCTTGCCAGAGTGGAGGCTATGAAGTGTTGAATTATAGCTTGGCCTATCTACCTTTAGAATTAGTCCCATTCTAATTCAGAAGGACCAGAGTGGATGAGAATGCTTATGGCAAATATGTAGAGTAATGAGAGTAGTACAAGGATGGAACCCTAGAAAATAGCCAATTATAAGGGTATCTGCCATTCCAGGTACATGGTATTTGAATTAAATTAGATTTCCTGATGTTCGAACATTCTTCTATACTATTAGTCTTTGGCCTGAGCTTTTTCTTGTCTTTTTTCTCCTGTCAAAATCCTATTAATGATTTATACCAATCTCAGATACCACTGCCTTCATAGATAGGATTGCCATATTTAGCAAAAATATAGGACATACACTTAAATTTGAATTTCAGATAAACAATGGATAATTTTGGTACAAGTCTGTATCAAATAGTGCATGGGATATAGTTATAGTAAAAGTTTATTTGTTTTTTTATCTGGAATTCAAATTTAACTGGATGTTTTTTATTTTATCTGGCAGCCCTCTTCAAATTCTTGGACATTTAAAATACTTGTGTTGGTCAGGATAGGTTATGTTATGCTGCTATAAAATGAAACCCTAAAGTCTTAGTGGCTTAAGACAATGCAGTTTTATTTCCTGCTCATACTACTTGTGCCTTTTTGGGGAAAGAGAGGTTCTATTACTTATAGCTATTTGGAGATTACCATTTCAAAGTTGCTGTTTGCTAAGACTGAGGGAAAAAAAAAGAGGGCTTTGCAGAGGCTCATATTAGCAATTAAAAGGTCTTGCCTGAAAGTCACAAACATCACTATGCTCACAACTCATTTGCCAGAAGTAGTCCCTTCGACACATCAACGAAAGAGGAGCCAAAAGTGTAATACTACCATGTCCTGAAAAAGAGAAGGAACTTGACATATGTAGAGAAGAGCATAAATGACATAATTCCTAAATATAATTTCCCATAGATGTACTCTCCTCTTTCTTGAACCCCCCCAAATGAATTTATTTGTAATTCCTTAAGGACACTTAATGTAACTTGCATTTTAACTATTTTCTTATTTTTTTAATCCCATTGGTATAAAAACTTTTTTTTTAAGAGGGAGATTCCTGCATTATGTTGGCATAGACTAGACGCTCAATAAATGTTTGTTGAGTTGATCTGTTCATTGGTTGATTGAATTTATGTTCAGTGCTGTTAAAAAATAGAAAGTTTGAATCTATGAAGAATTTAGATATAACTTGCAGTTTAAAGGAAAGACAGGGCATTAAACAATGCCATAAGGAAGCAATCAGACAGAACCATAACCAGAATGTAGCATATTCTATGAAACAACGAACTTTGATATTTTCAACAAATTAGTGTTATGAAAAATGGAACTATTCTAGGTTAAACAATACTTGAGGAACATAACAACTAGCTGAAAGAAAGGCCTACATTGGATACTAGTGTTGCTGCTCAAAAGTTAATCCGTGCTTGATGCACACAGATCAAATCAGTAGACACTGGGATTTTGAAAAGAGAAAAAGTTTGTTTAGTAAAGGCTAGCCTCACGAAGACAGGAAGGATAGTATTTTCCTCAGATTAATCTTCCAGAACTGGAAAGGTGAGGGATATTTATTGGATTAAACAAAGGGAGGTGGAGATAGGGATGTTAGGGCTATTGGCACATTGGGATTGGCTAATAAATATTCAAATTTAGGGTTGCAAGTTGGCTATTATCATAAACTGTGCCTACATTTAAATTAGGGATTGCAGGTTGGTTATGATCATTGGCTGATGGGTTCTGTTATCTTGAAGAGTGGGCTTGTAATGTTGCCAGAATTTATGAGGTCTGACCTCCTGCTTTCTTCCAGATCCAGTATTCCTCTTTCCTTTTGTTTCTGCCTACTTTGATTTTACTCACAGTGTATTTTATGTCCCAGGGTCATTTTTTTTTTTTGAATTAAATTCAGTTTTATTGAAATATATTCACATACCATACAGTCATCCATGGTGTACAATCAACTGTTCACAGTACTGTCATATAGTTATGCAAGTATCACCCCAATCTAATTTTGAACATTTTCCTTACACTAGAAAGAATCAGAATAAGAATAAAAAATAAAAGTAAAAAAGAACACCCAAATCATCCCCCCTATGCCACCCTATTTTTCATTTAGTTTTTTATTCCTATTTTTCTACTCATCCATCCATACACTGGATAAAGGGAGTGTGATCCACAAGGTTTCCACAAACACACTGTCACCCCTTGTAAGCTGCATTGTTATACAATTGTCTTCAAGGGTCCAGGCTACTGGGCTGGAGTTTGATAGTTTCAGGTGTTTACTTCTAGCTATTCCAATACATTAAAATCTAAAAAGTGTTATTTATGTAATGCATAAGAATGTCCACCAGACTGACCTCTCGACTCCATTTGAAATCTCTCAGCCACTGAAACCATTTCATTTTGCATCCCCCTTTTGGTCAAGAAGATGTTCTCAATCCCACAATGCTGGGTCCAGATTCATCCCAGGAGTGATATCCTGTGTTGCCAGGCAGATTTACACCCCTGGGAGTCAGGTCCCACGCAGTGGGGAGGGCAGTGAGTTCACCTACCGAGGTGGCTTAGCTAGAGAGAATGGGCCACATCTGAGCAACAAAGAGGTACTCAGGGTGTCCCAGGGTCATTTTAAGTTAAGGCTTCTTCTTTCAGTGCATGCTTTCAGCTTTAAAGAAACAAGGCATCTGGGTTATAGCTCAGTAAGTTACAACAGTTACAGATATTTGCTTCTGGCTACGTTACAATATATCAGAAAGTTAGAAAGTATTTAGATGATGATTCAATAACTATAATTATGTTTGCTGCTACTCCATTACACTACTCTGGATAAACAAGCTATAAAGAATATTTGTGGAACAATTGGGAAAATTTGAATTTGGACTGGTGTTACTGATACTAATGGATTGTTAGTTTACTATATAGAAAACAATTCTTATTTTTATGCAAGTATATGTAATGGGGGAACTTTCATGAAGTTTGTAATTTTTAAAAAAACTATTTCAGCATGAAAATACAAAGTGATTCTAAAAAAAATGGGATGGATTTTCTCAAGAGAGGTACGAATTTATCTTTCCCTGAGGGTATTGAAATGAAGGCTAGATAGTCCAAACTTCATATAGAGGGTCAAAGTTTTCTTCTAATGTGATGTTCTAAATCTCTGTTTTTCCAGAGAAGGTTGGCTGAAAGGCAGACAGAGTGATGGAGTTGGGGACAAGGAATTGGTTTGGCAGCTATGAATGTTAGTCTGCAAAGTCAGATGAGCAAGGGATGTAACTTTAAAATCTCAACTTAATTGTCCCATTCAGCCCCCCAATCCTTTGGGCTGGTGGACGTCGTGGCTTTAATCTTTCTTGGATTGATCCCAACCGGGTTGTGCCAATGGTCCTAGAAATTTACACTGCATCAAGGCACTACAAAAGCGGTGTGGTAGATTGAACTATGTGCCCTACAGTAGAAGTGTCCTTAATCTTACTCTGCATCTCTGTGGGTATGAACCCATTGTAATAGGAGCTCTTGAAGATGTCATTTTTATTTAAGGTGGTGTACAACTGAATGAGATTGGGTCTTAATCTGGATTACTGGAGTCTTTTTTAAACAGAAGAAATTCAGACATAGAGAAAACTTCAGAAGGAACCAGAAAGTGGGAGGAGCTGGGAGCCAGAAGTCAAGGGAACCCAGAGGAAAAAGGAAAGGCATTACCATGTGACATGAGATAGGGTTACAAGCCAAAGAACCTCAAAGACCACTGGCAACCAGCACCAGACTATATATAGACTATGGGGAGAGAGCATTGTCTTGCTGATGCCTCAATTTTGGACTTCTAGCCTCAAAACCGTGAGCCAATAAATTCTCATTGTTAAGTTAATCCAATCTCATGGTGTTTGTCATAGCAGCCTGGAAATCAAGATGGAGTGTGAGGAAAGTGCCATGCAGAGTGATTCTGGAGTCTGGGCAAAAGGAAAAATCAGGAATATCGATCACAGTTTTAATTTTGAGTTTTAAAAATGTTGTGTATAAATAATATCTTCTGATTAATGAGAATTTTGGTGCCCCCTATCATTTTGCACCCGAGGTGGGTGTATCACTCACCTCACCCTAATCGTAGCTGTGGGTGAGTGTGTGATTTTGCCTTTGTGTTGCTGTTGGGATCCCAAGTGTTGAGGTTTATATATATTCCATATTCCCATATTATATATTCCTTCAGGTGCAGGGGTGCTCTTCTGCTTCACAATTGCCTGGCTGTGCCCTCTTGCTCTTTCTCTGGAGCTTCTATCTGGCAGGCAGGGAGCAGATTTCTCTGCTCCTGGACATAACAGCTTCTTTGTTCTCTGCTCCTCTTTATTACTTCTATCTCAGCTCAGAGAAATTAACTTGGTATTGATTTCTTTTTTTCTTTTTTAACATCTTTCTTCTCTGCTATACTTTTAACTATGTCAGATAAATAGGTGGTCACACAGATAAATGTGTTCAAAACCTCAGTTAATTTGATAGAGCATATATAAATGTTTGATATATACATATAGTGAAATTTGTTGACTAATCACTTGGAAGGCTGTTTGCAACCATTTGAGATAAAGCACTAAATTTTTATGCGTGCCTGCCAGAAATAAACATCCGTTTTGCTACAACTCAGCAAAGACATTTCAATAAACACCAAGATTTGGGGCACCAATTTGTGGGCATTCAGGCTTCAAGAGAGAGGCTGAATTTAATGACCACTTTGCTATCTGAGTGGAGCAGAGACATGTGTTTGCTATGTCAAGGAAAAATCATTTCCAGACTATACAACCCTCCTGCAAAGTTTCCATATCTCTCATGGTGAGAATGAAGCAAGATGAAAAGATTTTTGCTAGTCTCTCTACTATGTTTACTGGGAAATTTGTGTGTCTTAGAGAACATGATTAGTGAATAAGATGGTTATCTGATTATATTCCAGAATATTAAAAACATTAGTTTTACTTATCAACACTCATTTTTTGACCTTTGAGCCATGGATTTAATAATATTGGAGAATTTTGGTCAAAATGATCTACCATATTAGAGTTTGCTATTGTTTCTATAAAGGGGTTAAATTAAGAAGCCAGGTTGAAAAATATTAGAAGTATTAGGAAGAATGGAATTTAACCCAAACTTAATCAAGATCCATATTAAATAAATTACTGTCTTTAAAGTGACTTTTTTGTTGGAAAGGGTGAAGTATTATACCAACAATGAAAAATGGAACTCAGAAGATGAGGAAATGAAAATGCCCTCAATACAGATAATGTTCTGGGACCCATTTAAGGAGGAGATTTTTATGCCTCTTTGAGCTCCAAAGCTTTGGAAATAATTAAATATTCAAATAGCATAATGAATATTGCAGTAATGACTTTATCTGAATTTTTTGCATCTTGAATTCAAATTTACTTTTACTTCTTTTGAAACTTCTTTATGATGAATTTTCTGTTAAAAATAAATTTTAAATTTCACCCTATAAATTGTACTTAAAGCTGCTTATGTTTCCAAAAGGATATGTCATCAGACTTAAGGGAGAAGGCAGTCATTGACATGTGGTAGGAAAGCTTGGTTTGTGACAACATGATACACAGGAGCTGGATTAGTGAAGATTATAATATTCGCTATATCCATTTTTTCTTCTCTGTTGTTTGCTTGTGTAAGAATGAGGGAATATGGAGAAAAGTGGGAAGTGTGGCTTTGTAGTTCTGAATGTGAAAGCAGAAAAGAATTCATTTGTGGCCCTCTTCATTTCTCATGTAAACAATTATAAAATAATTTCAATTGTATCTTTAGGTTGGCTCTCATAACCATCTACTGTGATGTGAGTCTTCTATGCCAAATATAGGAATGTAGAATTATAGAATATCATAGCTGGAATGGACTCAGAGTTAATTGATTGAATATAGCCTTGGAGAAAAATTCTTTTTCTTGTTTGACTTGTAACTTTTTGCTATTGATACAGTGAAGGAGAGAAGAAAGTGCAAATAGTTATTAGGATTAGAATAAGTAAATAACTTCATAGGCAGATATAACATTAAATTTGTGGCAATGTTCAAAGGAATGATAGCTATTGCTAAAAGAGTACATAACAGAGACATAATAGTATATATAGTATATAATAGAGTATTTGAATTTTATTATAAAATGATTTTATGTTATATCTGATATTTTTGAGAGGTATCTTTGCCTCACAGTTCTGTCTGGGTCTGTGGTTGTAATAATTTCACCTTGTTGAAACTGGCTCCCAGCAGGAGCCAATTCAAACCCCTGAATTAGTACATTTGGTGATAGTTGATTAGTTATCCATCCATTTCAAATATTTTTTTCAAGTGTTTACTATGTGCCAGGCACTGTACTAGGTGCTAGGATACAGGTTTGCTGCTGGGTGCTAGGATGCAGGCTTGCCTGGGAAAGAATTTCAGGGCCTCAGACTAAGGTGATCCCAACTAGCTTTATGCCTGAAAGAGATTATCTAATTGCCATAATTTATTTATGATTTCATTACTTTCAGGATTTCTGGAAGGGAGGCTTTGTGCAATAAATTAATTGCATGATGGAGAGAGAACTTTGGCATAACGTATTTGTTCTTTCCTTTTGGATGCTTCTGATGATAGATAATTAAAAGAATCATCCTACAGTCTTTGGAAAATGGAGGTCTTTCTGTTAGTCTTACTACTTGGAATATATTTGTGTGCAGCTCTTTCCAAATGGTCATAGCTATGGGCTTACCCACAAAAGGATCATTGAATGATGATTGCTTAAATTTTGGTGCAAAAAATATCAAGGCAAATTTTCAGTAATTATTTTTGCCAAATTAAATGTATTTGAACAGAGTCTACATTCTTGCCAACACTCATCTACTCTACATTATTTACTAGCCCTGTTGATTATAAAATAATTGGAGGCTAAGTTTGATGGGTGAATGAAGGCTTTTTCATATTTGAACTATTCTCTCTGTCTGCCCCAGTTATGGTTTTAATCAGAAATACACAATGTAGTTATCAAAATGGAAGAAAATGAAAAGATTATGTTTGTAATTTGTAACCAGGGTTTTTTTTTTTTTTTTATTTTACCTAATTACATTTTTCCTAGTAAATTTATATGAAACTTACTGGCATAGAAAAATCATGCAATCAGCAAGTAGTATAGTGGTTAAAATCTCAGTCTAGAAGACTGAATCTGCAGATAGAGCCCACCACCTTCCAATTTCTTTATGACCTTTGCCAATTAACTTCCCTGATTCATTTCTTTATTTTGCAAAACAGAACTGATGATACATATTTAGTAAAGCACTAAACACACTACCCAGCAATAACCAAGTACTTAATAAAATATTCCTTACTGTTATTTTCTTTCAGATTATCCACTATGTATACCTACTAGACTGACATATTGTAAATACTCAATAAAGAGATTTAAAACTCATTACAGAATTTTTTTCTCCAGTTCTTGATTGCTTTGATCAACATCATAGCCATGTCTTTCAGTTCTCTCAAATCATTCATTAAAAACAACAACAACAACAAAACAACAGCATTGGTTTTGTCAGTTAAAAGAGGATGAATGATGGACTGCAAGAAGAAATTAGATACTTGGAGATAAAAATTCTGAATTAGTTGGCTCATTTTGGTCTCTGGCAAATAATTGATATCCAAATATGGAAAATGAAATGCAGAGATTAAAGCAAAATTGAAAATGATGATTGAGGATTTCAGATACCCTTTTTTTAATGCGTTACATATCAAAGTCCATCACGCTGTCAGAAAATCTTGAGAAACTGCCATATATACAACCATGATTAAACTCTATTATAAGATAGAGGTTATATGAAGACAAAGCAGATTTAAAAAATGAAAATAATAAAAAATTCATTAGGGAAAATTCATGATTTAATAACGCAATCTTTTCTCAGCTGTAGTTTTGAGAAAACATGAGAGCCAAAAGCATAGAGCTATTTAAACACAATGCATCATTTGCAGTTCATCTTGTTGGAAGAAAAAGCTCTGTTAATATTCCTTGAGTTACGAACCTTTATTTATTTATTGTAATTTCATGCATCTTTATCTATGTAGTTCTGTCATTCCAGTGTTTACCTACAATTTTATTTTAATGCATTACATTTATGAGTGATTTGAACCTTCTTTTATTCATAATTATCATTATTTTTAAAGAGAAAAATGTGATTCATAAAAATTTTATTTCCCATTTGTGAGAAAAAAATGCTAGATTCTAAAATCCATCTACTTATCCCTTGTAGTTTTTACTGAATAGATTCTGTTATTTTGCAAATACAAAATAAATAAGGAATTCATGTTTGTTGTTAAATAGATACAAAAGAAGAAAATTAAAATACATATAATGAAGAAGAGAGTGCAAGTTAACCCGTAACTCCTATGCCTGAAGAAAATGACTGCTAATATTTGTATGTTTATCATTTTATATTAATATGTTCACACATGTCCTTACCACTCAAAAATATGCATGCACATACCACATACTATTTGCTTTACAAAAGTGGAATTAAAGTATAATATAGTTTTATGCTTTTTTTACTTATATGCAAAATATAAATTTAAATGGCAATTTTAATGCTTACATAATATTCCAAAGAGAGCTACATCATTTATTTAACCAATTTCTATATCTGAACATTTAGAATATTTATGAGATGCAATAATGGATATCAAATGGTTCAACACATGGTCCCAACAACTAGATTTCCTTGGTTCAAATCTCAGCTCTGCCACCACTGGATTGTGATCTTGTGAAAGTTTCTTTTTCACTCTATCAGTTTCCTCATCAGTAAAGCAGAAATTATAATAATAGTCCTATCATAGGGTTGCTGCATTTAATGGGTTAATGATAAGCATGATAACATTTGTGTAATTAGGTTTAATTTTGGACTAGGGAGGCAGAGTGAAATCTCATAATGCTCTCATCACTAAGACAATAAAGTCCCACTGGAGAATGAGGCCTGAAACAAACGTTTTTCAGTTCTTACTTTTGAGACATCAAATCTGAAGAAATACTGAATTGTAAAAAAGATGCAAATTATCCCTGATCCAGCTCAATTCTTTATCAGATTAAATAATCAGCTGCTCAGAATATCGGCCTTATGGTGAAAAAGGTTAATCTGCTCTGTGGAAAAGAGCTTCTCTCTCTGTGATTTTTTGAATGTACAATGTTTGATATATAAATGAAAACTTGAAAGACAAGTCAAGAGGCAAGAAAATAAAGAGAAAAATAAACAATAGAAGTGGATGCACAAGTGATCTAGATGGTGGGGTTAGCAGATAATGACTTTATAACTGACATTAAAGACAATATGGGCACAAGAGATTTAAAAAGATGAAGAATTTCAACATAGAGTTTAACATTAATAAAGAGAATCAAATGGATATTTTAAAAGGTTGACAGTAAGAACTTGTAGGTTGGATTAACAACAGACTGGAGACATCGGAAGAAAAACTTAGTAAAATAAAAAGACAGGTCAATATGCAATTATTTGTAAATATTGGGTAGCTGGAGTCCTAGAAGGAGAGGAGAAAGATTAGTAGAAACAATATTTGAAGAGATGTGGCTGAGAAATTTCCAAAACTGATAAAATTCAGATTCAAGAAGCTCAGTGAACCCCAAGTGGGAAAAGGAAAGCACACAGGCACACTGTAATTACATTGCTAATAATAACAGATAAAAATAAACTCTTAAAATCACCTGGAAAAGAGAGACATTAACTTCAATGGAGTTACAGGAAGATTTGTTGCTCAAAATTTAACAGATTATGGGAGACAGAAGATAATGGAATGATACGTTTAGAAAACAAAAGAAAAAAAAAAAAAACAAAAAAACCCCTTGCCAATCTAGAATTCTACATCCAGTGAAGAAATGCTTCAAAAATTCATGGAAATAAAGACATTTTCAGGTAAACAAAAGCTGAAGGCATTCACTGCCAGCAAACCTGAAGTTTAAGAAATAGCAAAGGAATTCCTAGATTGAAGATAAATGATTCCAGAAGGGAAAGCATGAAAATGTAGTCAGAAATGAAGAGAACTGGATGGGATTAATATATGGGCAAATATGAAAGAACAAGGATCAAAGCAACAATGCTAAATACTAATGAGAGTGTTGTGAACTTAAGTAGAAATAAAATATATGACATAATAGCACAAAGAGCAAAAGGAAAGAAAATGAAATTATAAAATTTAGGATTCTTGAATTATTTGGGAAGTGGTAAAAGTAATTTAAGATTACTGTAATAAGTGAATGGTCATATTCTAATTTCAAGGGTGACCATTAAATATATTAGCAAAAGTGTATTAGTCAAGTATTAATAAATATTCATGAAACAAAGAGTAATGAGGTGAATTAAGGTAAAAAAGAGGTAATGAGACAAAGAGAAAGCAGATAGCAAGATGGTAGACACAGAACAAAATTTTCAGTAGACACATTTTTTTATAACTAATATACTCCAATTAAAAGACAAATATTTGACTGGAATGAATAAATAAATAAACAAGGCCCAATTTTATGCTGGGACACTGTTCTATACACTTCTGTTGTGTCTAAGAAACAATTGCCTATCCCAAATTCATGAAGATTTATTACTGTTTTTTTTTAAGAGTTTTATAGTTTGCTCTTACATTTAGATCTATTATCCATTTTGAGTTGAACTGCATGTGTATTACTAGTTGTCTTAGCACCATTTGTTGAAGAGACTTTTCCTTCACCGTTGAGTTGTCTTTGCACCCTTGCCCAAAATCACCTGAAGAGAAATTTAAGAGTTTATTTCTGGACAATCAATTATATTCCATTGATCTTTATGCCTATCCTTATGCCAATACCACACTATAGTTTTGCAGTAAGTTCTATAATTGGGAAGTGTGAGTCCTCAAATTTTGTCCTTTTTTTCTCAAGACTGTTTTGGTTGTTCTAGATCTCCTTTAATTTCCAAATGAATTTTAGGTTCAGCTTGTCAATGTTTGCAATTAAGGCAGCTGAGATCTTGATAGAGATTGTGTTGAATTTGTACGTTAACTGGGGAGCATTGCCATCTTAACAATATTAAGTGTTCCAATCCATGAATATGTGATGTCGTTCCATTTATTTAAATCTTCTTTAATTTCTTTCAACAATCTTTTGTAGTTTTCGGTGTACAAATCTTGCACTTCTTTTGTTAAATTTATTCCTAAATATTTTTTTCTTTTTGATGCTATTTGAAATGGAATTGTTTTCTTAGTTTCATTTTCAGATTGTTCATTGATAGTGTATAGAAATGTGATTGATTTTTTTTTTAATCATCATTTTATTGAGATATATTCACATACCACGCAGTCATACAAAACAAATTGTACTTTCGATTGTTTACAGTACCATTACATAGTTGTACATTCATCACCTAAATCAATCCCTGACACCTTCATTAGCAGACACACAAAAATAACAAGAATAATAATTAGAGTGAAAAAGAGCAATTGAAGTAAAAAAGAACACTGGGTACCCCTGTCTGTTTGTTTGCTCCCCCTACTTTTCTACACATCCATCCATAAACTAGACAAAGTGGAGTTTGGTCCTTATGGCATTCCCAATCCCACTGTCACCCCTCATAAGCTACAAGAAATGTGATTGATTTTTGTATATTGATCTTGTATCCTGCCACCTTGCTGAATTTCTAAAATTAGATATAACATTTTCTTTATAATTATAAATGAATTCTTTAGAATTTTCCATATTCAAGATAATATCATCTATAAATAGACATGGTTTTGTTTCTTCCTTTCCAATTTGAATGCTTTTTATTTCTTTTTCTTATCTAACTGTCCTGGTTCAAACTTCTAGTACAATGTTGAATATAAGTGGCAAGAGTGGACACTCTTGTCTTATTCCTCATCTTAGTCTTTCTTCCTGATCTTAGCCTTTCACCATTAACTGTGATGCTAGCAGTAGTTTCCGTACATGCCTTTTATCAGATTGCAGAAGTTCCCTTTTATTCCAGGCTTTTTGAGTGTTTTTATCATGTAAGGCAGTTGGATTTTATCATGTGCTTTTTTCTGTGTTAATTGGAATGATTATGTGTTTTTGTCCTTTTTTCTCTCAGTATGGTGTGTTGTAGTGCAGTAAATTGCCTCATACTTACAGGAGTGAGCTTGGAATAACATATGAAAATACAATGTCCTGGATTTGAGAGCCAGAATATTCCTTTAAGTATATGAGCAAAAAGCCCATTCTGTTTAGGTCATTGATAAACTATAAGAAAAGAAGCGTGAAAAGATAGATATTCTACTTACTTTAGTCAGACTCCAAGATAACAATTCGGATCTTCTATCATTTTCCTTTAGAATTTTTGATGGATGGATCCCACGAATATGTGAGACCTTACTAGGGAAATGTACAAGATCTCCACCTTAACCTCTTGAAGTCAAAATCATGAAGAAAAAACAGAAATTTCCTTTTGTATAGAAGCTATTGTCTAACATTAGAACTATGGTTAAAACTGCAGTAGGTTTATGGACCCTTTGATGGTAAATTGAAAAATTGATGGATTTTGTCAAATGGGCTCTTGAAGTATTAACACATATCCAACAAATATTAATTATGTTTGAATAATTTATGCATATGTAGCTGTTTTTATTTCAATCATGTTTGATCTACGAATAATACAGAGAAAACCATCAATTGCCGTACCATAGGAGTATTCTCATAGATAAAAGAAGCAGATTTGGGAGTAGAAATGAAACAGCAATGGCTACAGGTTGGTGTTTAAAAGACTGGAATTTACTTACCTAGAGAAAAATCATGTCCATCTTGTAGATGGCCAGTGGGCTTATTACCAAAATTCTACCTGGAAGCATTTTAGTCCAGAGGAAAGCACTCCAGTTAATAATCAATAGTTATGCTCAAATGCATTAAGTGATATCCCTAAAGGGACATTTGCTCTTGGCAAAGGGTCAGAAATCTGAGTAGTTTCTAGGAACTAGTACTTTCTAGTTAGTGCACATAGAGGAATATGTCAGAACATGTGTGAGCTGATGGCACAATTTGACCTATGACACTCAGGATATTCAAATGATAGCAAAACCAAAGCAGTCCTCAAAATGGGTGTTGATTTATTGATACCACAATGGAAGTGGAGCAAATTGAGTTTTAGGTGGTGTGTTGGTCTGGGGAGAGTGAGCATGGACGGGGCCAACACATACTCTTGAGAATTTCATGAAGTCCAAACCATTTCCCTCACTGAAAATATATAGCAAAGAAGCAACAAAAAATACAGATGAGGCTAATGATGTTCAGATGCAGGGGCTGCATTTTCTTCAAAGTGACCAAAGAGAAGATAGGCATGTAGCAGGGAACCTAAGTCATGAATTTAAGGTGACCTTTGAAGAAAGGGTTTGAGAGATACTGAATCCAGGTACCATTCTCTTTCCCTTCTTTATGTTGTCCTCTGAAATGTACAATAAAAGGAGAGTGTGGGATTTTTTTCTCAAAGTATTTTAAGAACTTGGGGTTTGTTTCACAACAACAGCAGCAAACTTTGCATCAAGTCTCATAGTAGGTGTGAAATAGGGTCTGTTAGACCTACTTAGAGTATTTAGCAAAACAGCAACTGCTTTCACATAATTCATTTCAAATGTTTAGGTTTCAGTAAGGTAACTCATCTTTCCTTTAATATAATTTAACCTATATTTTTCAAATCTTTGAAATTAGTCGCCAGATGTAGTCATGGGATTTTCTAGATTGCATTCTAGATAATGTCATCAGCTTCTTTAAAAAAACAAACAAACAAAACCAGAAAAATGATTTAAAGTAAGTAGCAATATTATGTATCTATCTAATATTTTTGAAGTTTACTATTCATGTATTTGTGTACTTAATGTTATTTTGCTGCTTAGAATTCTTTAACTGTAAGGGGCTAGTATTAAACCAAATTATTAATGTGGAGAAACTTAAATGCATTTGTTCTTAATGTGAGGGGGTTCATTTTCACCCTACGACACTAAGCTTAGGAATCCCATTTGAATAATAAACTTCTTCCAACATCTCCCTTTATCCTCCATAATGATTCCACAGTAAAATCTCTGACCTGAAGCTAACTTATCACTTGTTTTCTTTCTAGGGTTATTGGCCAAGGGAGTCTTCTCTATTAAAAAAAAACAAAAACAAATAAAATATAAGTTTTATTAATTAATGTGAATGCACATGATAACAGCAGCACTCCCATTTCTTCTTTCACTCCCCTCCTCTCCCTCTGTTCTCCTCTCTCCCCTTGCAGAGCTTCTCTGGGGAGACTCAGGCTTTAGGACACATGGAGCATCCCATTTTCACCTCAACTGATTATTGACTCACATGCTCAGAATATTCCTACCGGTGTGTGTGTGCGTGTGTGTCTGTGTGTGTGTGTGAGAGAGAGAGAGAGAGAGAGAGAGAGAGAGAGAGAAAGAGAGGGAGAGATCAGGGTTTGCAGATTTACTTAACTAAAAGATGAACTAGGTCATGGCCTTGGTCTTTTAACTCACTAGAAAAATACCGCCATGGAGCAGTGTTGCTCGGAGGAGCTGGAAACGTTTCCTTCCACTAACCTGCAATTAGGTTGAGAGGATGAAACTGTTCTGGAAATTGAAGCCAAAACAAAAGGAGAAAAACAGTTTTTTTGATGATATGTAGGCAAGACAGATGTCATTAAGTCTGTTCTCTTTTCTCAAAATCTAATACTTCCCTGGGCAAGGCTTTTTTACAGTTTTAGCAGGTTTGGTTGTCTGATTTTAAGTCTGTATGTGATTTAAAGTGGGAAAATTCGTCAGGGCAAAGGAATGTAACCATGCTGAAAGTCACAAAATATTCTCTGGCAGTCCGACAGCGGGAGGAGAAAACAAAGTTCTAGAAGTAATCTAACCATTTGTAAAGCTAGCCGTCAGGTTCCATTTTGTTTGCTGGCACAGACCTCAACAGAACCTAACCTGAAAACCTCAAGCACATCACAGAACAAAGTCATCACTTAGTTGGAAAACAACAACCCTGGCCATTTAAAAAAAGTACACTCTAAAATTACACCTGGAAGTTTATACACCCCAAGTCCTTTAATTGATAAATAAAGAAATTGAGACTGAGTGTTCTGTTGAAGAAGCTGGGATTCTTAGAAAGATGTTTAGACTAATTTTTAAAATGTTTTAAAATGATTGAATTTCAAAGGTAAACTAGCTCAATGGAATACTTGCTCATGTGGACAGATTTAATTATTAAGAGTTTGGGGTCTGAGAGGGAGAATATGTGAATATGACTGTAATAAGCTTTTTTATTTGTTCATAATCCCATATAGCACCTCACACACCACTCTGCTCATGGTGGGTTCAGTCATTGTTGGTTGATTAAGTGGATAGTGTCTATGCTGGAAATGTAAGTTCAGAATTCACCACCTTGAAGGAATTTAAGCTATTCTAAGATTTCAGTTCTATGAGTGGTATCACCAAACTTGTCAACATGTTTCCATGTCTACCTACATATTGCTCCTTAATTGCTGGTGTTTTTGTTTTTGTATTTTACATTTTAAGATCACATAGCAATACACTATGGGTGGGGGTGTAATAAGGCAGATTTTTCGTAATAAGAAAAATTAGAGTAAAAATGTATGAAGCAGTATGGCATTACTTGGCGGTGGTGGTGGTGGTGGGGGGGGGTGGGGAGGTGCAATTTGCCGTGCAGTCACCCAATGGATGGCATTCTCTAAAACTGGGCAGGCCAACCTGAGTGGCTCTAGGTGTCAGGTCTAGAGTGCAAAACTTCCCAGACCACAAATTTTCACCAAAGTGAAAGAGGAATCATTTTTCATATTTCTTCATATTGTTGGAGGAGAAGATGGCCGGAAGTTCTCTACTAAGCAGAAATTAGATGCCTCAGCTTCAGGTTGTTGAAATTTTGTAGAACCTTATTCTGTAAAAATCCCTGATGTTGAAGAACACAAATGCTTCGTTAAAAAGATATCTGAATGCTTCATTTGACAGACTATTTTCACACGTCTTTGAAGTCTTCATTTTCGGACTACTTAAAAGTGACATACCATATAGCTTTAGGTAAAATTAGTTTCTACTTGAGTAGATATTATTTATATTTTTAAATGTGTTTGCAGAAACAGATCCATGGATGCTCACAGAAATATTTCATATTAAGTCTTTTGGTTTAATTCTGAAAATCTGAGATTACACATCATATTTACTATTGTTGCTATACTAGCTCTTTGTAAAAGCAAAAGAACTTTCAGATATTTAAATGCACATTAATTCCATATCATGGGACTTAATTCATGGAAGTGTCTACCACCTTGAATGATATGGACTCGTTAATACCCAAACACGTTTGTTTGCCATCTCACAAAACCTAGTAATAAATGGGAATAAAACCTATTCCATTTTATTTTATTTTTATTTTTAATGTAGTCCTTGTTTTGGAATAGAAACAACATCCATTTTTTACTCAATTTGTTTCTGGCTCATTTGTTTTTCATGGGAGATCCAAAATGTTCAAGACAATAATATGCTTGAAAATTATATTATGTGGGTTTAAACTGTTTCTTGTGGTTATTATGACTTAACATACATATCACTTGTGAAACTATGAATATGCATTTAACTTAGATATTAAATGCATGGATTTCTTCTAGGTTGTAATGAAGCCATGAGTCTATCGTACTACCTATCAAATTGGGATTTGCCTACAGGAGATAGCGATATGTATTTGACGGCAATGTTATCAGACAATTATGCTGTTTCTAACAAAATCATCTTCGTCTTTTTACAGGGTCCTGTTTTAGAAGGCAGTTGTAATTGTGGATTTATTACTAGCAGGATTACATTTCAGAGTTGAGGAATAATGGATAATTATATAGCCTAGCAAACCTGGCCTTGAACCCTAGAGCTGGAACTTACTGGCTTTGTTATCTTGGGAAAGATATTCATTTCTTTGGCTCCTACTGAAATGATTAAATTTGTTAATGAATGTAAAATATCCTATGGCAGTTTTATAGCAATAATTTGTGTGTGTGTGTGTTTGTGTGTGTGTGTGTGTGGTAACTATATTTCCTCATTCACTTATATATTTTTCTTTTAGTGCTCACTTATAGAGAACCTACTCTGGGGCTGATATCTGTGCTAGGGGCAAGTAAAACACTGTCCCTGCCTTCAATAGACTCAGTCTAGTAGCAGTTGTTTGAAAACTTGACTGCACAGCAGCCTGACCTGAAGAATTTAAAAATATACAGTCTCCTGGATACATCATAATCTTCCAACATGGGCTTGGAATATGTGGGTATTAAAAAAATTCCTGGGAGATATGGAGGTTTGACAACCACCATCTAATGTAAATGTTTAAAGTGCTTTGTAGATGATAGAACCTTTTGTGTTCATATTGTCTTTCAGTCCTTTTAATAGTTCAGGGAAGTTGGAAATTAGGTTTAAAAACTTAAGTGCTTTGCCCAAGATTTCAGAGCTGATGTCAGTAAGGAGTGAGTCTGAGTCTTACTGTTTCCCCACACTAATAAATCTTCAATTATTTAGTGAGATAATCTTAAACCATTTGTCTTGGGTCCAGTTATAGTCAATAAAGTTTCTGAATTTGGTGCTAGTCGTGTTAGTGTTCCCAAAAACCATCTGTAGGATATTTCTTAAGTTTTACCTGAATTAAGGAAATTTAACTGGGAAAGAACAAAACAAGGCCCACGTTGTTTTGCCTCTTAGAGCTCAGATATTGCTTAAAGGTGTTGTAGAAATCCTCCCCTGCTCCCTCTGTCCCCTACCGAGGTCATATGCTCACCTCATACCTCCAAGCCTTTTTAACAGAAGTTTTCATCATTCCTTTTGCATCCCTTGGGTCTGATGAAGACAAGTCCAAATTAAATTTTACTCAGTGTTCACTATATAACTTGATTATATTCAAAGTCTCAGGGGACTTAAATAAAGCCTGTAGAAGAAGATAACCATGCTCTTAATAAATAGATGACCTTTGCTCTTTAAGTGTAGCTAAGCAGATCAATTTTCAGATAGAGGTTTTCAGAAGACTTTTTTGGGAAAAAAATCAAAATAACTTTGTTGTCTTGAAGCCTTGTTATGGTTTCCTCATTTCACAAGACCCTCTTTCAGTGCTTTAAAAGCCAGATTGATTTGTTGAGTGAATGTCATGGAAAATGCCATAATCATGGAAAAAACCTTGCTTCGGATTTCAAACCTACCAGGTTTTCTTTGTAGGGTTAAAACCAAGGTCACACCCAATGTAAAGATAAGAGGCTACAGGCTGTTATTTTGTTTTTTCTATTGACTATAAATGCTTGGCTGCTCTCTTTCTTCTCTTTGAAGCAAGTTTAAAAATAAATTCTTCAGTGATTTAATGAATGATTTCTAAATATATGAATAGTTTCACTCTTAGGTGATCAGCAGAGTTGTGCAGATAACTTCTAGCACCACTGAATTAAGGTTAGAAGTTAACTTCCATTTGTTATGAAAATAGAACCACATATGTTGGTTGACAAAATAGTATTGATTTTGTCATTGTTCGCTATTTCCCAGCTTGAGCTTTGGTGGATGACAGACTTATTCCAATAACAAATTAATAAACTAAAGGATTAATAAACTTTATATAACCATTATTGAACACTATGAGAAAACATAATTAAGTCTCCTAGTGACTTCTGTTGACTTCAAATGTGAATTGTGCAAATAAGGTATATAGGATTAGATTAATGACAAGGATTGGCCAAATGCAAACACAAATGCAAATTCAACTGGAGTTGGTCCTCTGCCTGAGTGAGTTATGACTTAAGCGGATTTCACATCAGTAAGCCTTCCTGTCATTTAATCTAATCTTTGTAAGAGAGAATGTCTCCAGGGGAATGGATGAACCAAAGGTTTATGAAGTTTGAAGTTTGCATTTAAAATTTCTTTGAAGTGCTGGTGCAATTGTATTGCTAATTGTGGCATGGAAATCAAGCTCCTAAATCAGAGATGCTATCAGTTAAGATCATCACTGCTAGTAGTCAGCATGGCAAGAAGTCTCACTCTCTGTTCAACATTTCATATTCCTTTTCTCCAAGGGATGATATATCCTATTTCTTTATCTTTTTCCATCACTTAGGGACTTTCAGTGACTGTGCTGGTTGATTATACATAATGGTGATTAGGCACAAATGATAACAAGCTGATCAAAATTGCTAAACCTTAACCCTAATATTAGGGTACGTGGGCCCAGGAAGGTATATGAATCAAAGAACTCCTTCAGGGTAGATGTATTAGAGCTTATATTTGGCTACAAGAAACAGAGAAACCAGCAGATAAATTAAGGGCTTTATTTTTCTGATTTAGCAAAAAGTTGCTGGTAATGATTTAGCAGGTCATGGATGCCAAAGCCCTAGGTTCCTGCAATGCTTTTTGCCTTTTGCTTATAACCATAGGTGACTGATAGCCCCGGTAGTGATGCACACAGCTCAGACAGGAAGAAGAGCAAGGACTAAGGGAAAAGGCAGAATAGAAAATCCAGCCCAAAATGGAAACTCTTCCAGTGACTTCACTTCCTTCTCATTACCAAAATCATCCTTAGCCTCAAGATAGACAGAAAAATGTGGTTGTTGTGTTTGTTTTTAGCTCAGTACATTGCTGTCCCTAACAAGATTATAGTTTTGGCAGTGAGGAAGACTGGGAGAAGGTGACAGCCATCAGGCTTTGTACAGGTGGAACCAAGGTAGCATCTGACTTGTCCCTAGATCATGGTGGACTCCCAATAAAAAATTCTTGAAATAAATTGATTTATATGACATAGTTGATACTTTACAGAGCCTTAGACATGACTATTGCTAGTTCTTTGCTAACCTCTGGCTCATAAATACACTAGCCACTTTGCTGGAAATTATTAGCATGATGGATTTATTTAGGTTTGATAATTTTAGGTTCGATAATGAACAGGCTTAGGGAACACACAATGTACTATAAAAGTGGTAGGCTATAAAGATAGAAAAGGAGGGAGGGTTATCTTTGTGGAATCTCTATAGCTACAATTTATTATCTTTCATTATGTGAAAAACACTAGGTTAAGTGCTTTAGATATAGTTTAACATTTTCTCTCACAACAAACCTTCAAGGTAGGTATCATTTAAAGACAAGGACACTGAGGTTTAAAGAAATTAGGTGGCTTCCTTAAGATCACATAACTTGAAAAAACTGAATTCGAATCCAAGACCTTATGATTTTAGAGCAGGTTTGGCAAACTTTTCTGTAAAGGGCCAGTTAGTAAACATTTTAGGCTTTGTGGGCTGTACTCACTCTGCCTTCTAGTGTAAAAGCAAGTAGACATTACAGTAGACATTATGTAAAAGTATGAATGTAGCAATGTTTCAGTAAAACTTTATTAATGGGCAATGAAATTTGAATTTTCTATCATTTTCATATGTCATGAAATATTATTATTCTTTTGATATTATTTCAACCATTTAAGACGTTAAAAACATTTCTAACTTGTGGGCTGTCTGAAAACAGGTAACAAGTCAGATTTGGCCAATAAGTAATAGTTTATGACCCCTGCTATGGATCCGGTGCATCTGACCTTGGTACTGTATCTAGCTAACTTAGATATATCAAACTGGCATTTCCTAGAGGTCTGTGCTCTTTGGCCTTTGACATCTCTATCTTTTGATGAAGAAATCTGCAACCAACTTTCTTGGTGATCTGAAATCAGACATTCAGAAAGTTCTTTCTAAACATTTAAACCCAGCTCTATTTCCTTTAATGAAATACTGCCAATTTCTGCTTTTGCTCCCTGATGACATTGTCCCCCCTTTCAGGTATAAAAAATCTATACCTGTTTGGATTTAACATTGTCCTCATCTGTAAATGGTAGCTACCACAAAGCCTTATTATGAGATTAAATAATAAACTATATCTAAAGCATTTAGTCCAGTGTCTTGCACTTCCCAAACCTCATCATTATTGAACTGTGTTCAGCTTCTCTTCAATTGCTCCAGCAATATCTAAGTCATTAATTTGTCTCCCATCTTCTCTCTTGCTAAGCACCATCTCAAATTAGCATCACCTTCATACTTAATGAACCTTTGTTTTTTCTGTCATCAGTAGGCAAATGCAGCGCATGAAATCGCACATAAAGCCTTTCTAACATAAGATAAATTATACTCATCTTGTCCTAATCTCTCAGCCATGAGTACTGTCTTTGGAGGAAATCTGCGTTAATTTGTTGGGACTCCATCTATGTATAACCATGCTACTAATGACCTCATTATCTTGCATGATTGCAAGTTTATTTTTCTTTGACTTACTTATCTCTGACATTTGCTTAAATCTGATTATGACACTAGCTTTTGGAAAAAATACTCATTATTTTAGAATCATTGCTAGTCTTAGCTTTTTTTCACTTGTTTCCACTGCCTCCAAATCAGCTGTCAAATAGCAGTGTATGAGAGAATCAAGCTTCACCCCACAGGAACCAAAGCATATTATTCCCTTAGTTTGTGTGATCAGGTCCTAATCCAGTTTGTGTGTTGATAGCTGTAAATGAAATATTTGAGCAAAGATTTGTGAAGACATGGTAAAAAGGGGCAATTTTCTTGGGTGAGAGCATTGGAAGACAGAATTGGATCTAGTATCTTTCAATTTCCCTGACCTTGTGTGAGCTTCAAACTGGTGATATTTTTGAAGCCCTCTTCATGCTTAGCACATAGCACAGCATATCAGTGATAAAGTGTGTTGAAAACTTGAAATGTACTTCATGATAGGTCAGTTAGACAGAAAAATAGAAATATATTTTAGTTTTTCAAAATGTTTAAAATGAGGAAGAAATCTCACATAGCGGTTGTCATATTGTGGCTATTGTAGAAAGCCACAAAGCTTTTTTTCTATTATCTATTTATATACTGTGTGTTTAGTTTTATAGCACCAATTCCATATGATTTATGAAATGACAAATGAGAATAGCTCAGAATTATAAAAACTTCAAGTGATTTTCCTCTCCTACTTATTTGGGTGACCAGCTCACACATTTCATGACTCAGGACACACCACTGGCAGTCAGATTGCTTTTTTAAACCATGGTGACATCTATCTATGCTGCAGTAGCACCAGATGGGATTGGGAAATTTAGTCAGTCTGATTTATTGTAGCTTAGTTTCCAAGCTCCACAAATGCCAGAGATGAAGAGTCACAGATCCCTAACATTTGGCAAGGTGTAAAAGCTGCATAAAATGAGACTCAATAAACCTCCATCAGGGCTCCAGGCTGGGAGTCTGGAAGTAGACAACTGCGAGGACAGGTGTGATGATCCCCAGAAAGGAGAATTGAAACTAAGCATCCCCAGATATCAGCTGCTCATTCTGTAAAAGCCAATTTTGTCTAAAGAATATTGCTTGTTTGTGATGCTGGTCTTTACTCCCGTCTAAATTGCCCACAATTGTTTCTCCTGACTCAATGAGTGTAGCAGTTGAATGTCTTCCTATATAATAAAACATCAGAGACGGGAAGGTCCCCAAGGAGTGATGTACTTCAGCATGTGCCATCTAGTCCGTTCTATCATGAAACTTCTCAATGGATTTAAAATGTTTTCTTTGTAAAGAATCCTGATAGTAATTTTTAAATTATGAGATACACATACCTGTGCCAGTTTGAATGTATTGTGTTCCCCAAACGCCATTATCTTTGATGTAATCTTGTGTGAGCAGGCGTTAGATTTCTTTGAGTGTTTCTTTGGAGATGCGCCCCGCCCAAATGTAGGTGATGACTCTGATGAGATAATTTCCATGGAGGCGTGGCCCCACCCATTTAGGGTGGGCCTTGATCAGTGGAACCATATAAATGAGCTGATGGGCAGAGGGAACTCAGTGCAGCTGAGAGTGAACTTTTGAAGAGGAGCTACAGCCAAGAGGGACACTTTGAAGAAAGCACAGGAGCTGCAGATGAGAGTTTGAAGATGGCTGTTGAAAGCAGACTCTTGCTCTGGAGAAGCTGAGAGACGACAAATATCCCAAGTGCAACTAAGAGTGACATTTTTGAGGAACTGCAGCCTAGAGAGGGATGTCCTGGGAGAAAGCCATTTTGAAGCCAGAACTTTGGAGCAGATGCCAGCCACGTGCCTTCCCAGCTAACAGAGGTTTTCTGGACGCCATTGGCCATCCTCCAGTGAAGGTACCCGATTGCTGATGTGTTACCTTGGACACTTTATGGCCTTAAGACAGTAACTGTGTAACCAAATAAACCCCCTTTATAAAAGCTGATCCATTTCTGGTGTTTTCCATTCTGGCAGCACTAGCAAACTAGAACAATACCAATAAAAGTGTATATAATGATATGCATACTTCAAGAAAATTGATGACATAAACATCCACTACTGCATCACTCTGACTAAGAAATAGAACATTTCTTGTGCCTTAAGCATCCTTGGCATCCTCCTCCCCAATCATATCTCTCCCTCAAAATGACTATCATTCCAAATAACAGTTCCTTTATTTATTATTTCCTGTTCTCCTCTGTGCCCACCCCCCTTTTCTTGTGGATAAATTGAGTTTTCAAATTTCTTTTTTTTTCATTATATTTCTCCTCTACTTTTTAAAAATTATATGGCTAATGACTATTTTTCTAGTGGTTAACTTGGCAAGCATAATATGCATACATTATTTCAGACCAAATAAAATACCAAGTTAAAAAGTTTTGACCTGATTATCTTCCCAACAACATAGGTGTTATTGTTGTTCAGTATTTTAATTCTGGTTTATTTACCCCTCATGCTGCACAAACACACAATTTGTCATTGTTATTACTATTTTATGCAGTCAGCGTTTAAATTTATCCACATATTTACCAATATGTTATCTTACCATTCTTTTTTACTTCACAAATCATGCATCTGGGATAATTTTCCTTTACTTGAAGGATATAAATGAGAATTCTCTTTACAATGGAGTTCTTTTTGTTGAAAAACTGTCAATACTTACTTGAAAATTTCTTTCAAGAGATACTGTATTTTCAAGAGACAGTGGATATTGAATATTGAATTGTATGTTAACAATTATTTTCTCTTAGGATACCAAATGAACCATTCTTTTCTGGTCTCTATTGTTCAGAAAATAGCAATTATTTTAATAACCATTCTTTTGACAATTTTTGTGCTTTCTTTCTTGCTGCTTTTAAGATCTTACCTTTCATTTTTGTAATCTTGATTTTACTATAATGTGTTTGGGTGTGTATTTCTTTTCATTTATTCTGCTTGGGATTCATTGGGCTTCTTGGATTTGAGGAATGAGTCTTTCAATCTTCATTCCAAAAAAGTCCTCGGCATTATCTCTTTGAATATCACTTGCTCCCTGTGATGGTTTGAAACTGTATGTGCCCGCAGAAAAGATGATGTTCTTTTAATCCATTCCTGTGGGTGTAGACCTATTGTGGATGGAACCTTTTAAACAGTTTATTTCAGTTGATGCATGACCTGGTAGCTCTTAAGCCTCTTACTGGAGTCCTTTGTAAGAGGAGAGCAGACAGAGAGAAGATGCAGAAAAAAGTCTTAGAGAAGCTAAGAGAGAAAGAAGCTAAAAAAGAGAAACACACAGAAGCTCAGAGAAGAAGCCACTGAGCCCAGAAGCTGGAAGCGATGAAACCCAGGAGAGAAGAGAGATACCAGCAGACATCACCATGTACCTTCCCATGTGACAGAGGAGTCCTGGATGCCAGCAGCCTTTCTTCAGGAACAAATATCATCTTGATGATGCCTTGATTTGGACATTTTCACCACCTCAGAATTGTAAATTGTAGGTTAATAAATCCCCATTGTAAAAGCCAACCCATTTCTGGTATATTGCATTTCATCAGCTTTAGCAAACTAAGACACTCTTTATTAAATATTTGTTGACCTATAGTTATACATGTATTAGACTTTCTTCCACTATACTCCATTTCTCATATTCTGTTTTCATAATTTGTTCTTCTTATCCCTTTGCACTGCATTCTTGATAATATCTCAGATGTTTATTCTAGTTCATTAACTTTAACTGAAGGTATGCTTAATCTTTTAGTTGATCTGTAGAGTAAGTTTTGAAGTTCAGTTATTATATTTTTCATTTCTGTAAGTTGTATTTGGTTCTTTTTTAAATCTGTTTGATCCATGTGCATATTATCAAATATCTGTTTTTAAGCTTTAAGTGTATAGTGTATGACAATTCCAGTATCTGTTCTCTTTTTATATTTGTATTTTCTATCTATCTATCCATCTATCTATTTTCTATCCATCTAATCTAGCTATCTATTTATCTATCATTTTTCTGTCTATATCTATTATATTCTGATGGCTCTTACTGATGGTCCTAATTGTTTTTTTTTGTGCAGGTTTTAAGTTTTTCCTGAAATCTGTTCATTTATCTTGGAATTTTTATCTGTGTATATTATTTGAGGTCTTGTTTGAAGTTGAGCTCTCTCAGATAGGATTTGCATTTGTTTCTGCCAGTCATCTATCAATGCCACCAACCCAGGACGCCTTTAGAGCAAATTCTTCACTTGCAGGTGGTGGGATTATACAGGTATTGTGAATTCTAACTGCAAATCTGAGTGAAGGTTAGTCTGTGTTTACAAATTCCCAGGGGAGAGTTTTGTTTTTCTGTTCATCCACAATGTGGATCTAGAGTGTCATATTTCTTTGATGGATCTTTCCCCATGGAAGTGTTTATTTCTCCTATACTTTTTCTCTTATGCATGGTTTTCCTATTAGCCTCCCACATTGTGAGAGTCTTGGGCATCATGTAGCCTGTCACTTGCAGGCTGTCCAGTTACCAGAATGGAAGTTCAGAGTCTCTAGGCTTCAGGCAGAAAATGGCAAGGTGAAAACCATCTTTGGTACTCACCTCTCAGTGTTCTTGTTTCCTATTTCACATGCGCTCAGTGATGTGTTTAAAATAATACGTGTGTTAAAGTTATATATCTGACATACATGTAAAATATATATTTATATATACTTATGCAAATATATAATTTTAATGCTTCAGTGAGGAGGATGATGGAGGGCATATAATCCACTATACTGACAGAAATAGAAATCCTGAGTGAAAATTTAAGACTGAAAGTGCACAGAAGGCTGATTCTGCCTCTAAGCCTTACTGTAGGGTTTTGAAGGTTATGTTTTACATAATTGAGTTCTTATTATAAGATGCATTTTATTATTGCAACCACATAAAGACAAATCTAGTGACTGAAATACAGTTGATATTCAGAAGTAAGGACATTATTAAAAGTTAATGTATAAAATAATGATGTATCATTTATATTAAACATAAATATAAAATTTTGGTTATAATAATAATGTGGTCATATAATTTGTTCTTTCCCAAAACTGTATTTAATCATATATACAAAGATAGATTCAGCCAGTAAGCATTTTCAGGATTTCTAAAACTAAAAATCAAAGAAATGTGAGGAGTACACAGTTTCATTCATTTACCTTTATGAATCATATGCTTAGGGTGCCCATAAAAAGTGATCATTTCTATTCTTAGATTCAGTAATAGAAATAGATGGCATTTTTTTAGCACTTCTGTATCCCAAACACTGTTGTAAGTTTTAAAAATGTATTTACTCAGTCCTTGTTATGACCATGCAAGGGAGGTATTTTTTGTACCCATTTTACAGAGAGTTTAAATAATTCTCCCACATTTACTCAGCTAGCTTTTGGCCAAGTCAGGATTAGAACCAGGCAATGTGGTTCCAGTTGAGTCTCAAATTTTATTCTATGTTTACAATGCTGTACATTTATTGGTTTTTACCATCTTACTGATCACATTTTGGATAAGAGGCAAATATGTGGTCTTATTAAGAAGACTGAGAAATAATGAGAGAAAGCTAATATACAGTCTTGATTTTTTAATGGAAATATGTGGACCCAGGAGTTACTTATTTTTACACATTAATATTAATCTAAGCAGTAGAGTAGGTGGGAAAACCACAAATAAATTGCATATTTGTAACACACCCACACACACACACACTCATATAGATCTTCTCCAAATTTTCCACATCATTACCTTTTTAAATGACTGGATAAAGGTTACCTTAAATTACATCCTTGACTCTTTGAGTTACTGGGAATTAGCCATTCATCAGTTGCATCTCATATGCTAATATCCTGGTAGACAGTTATAAGGTGACATCAATTTCCAACTTCCCAGTTGTAAAAATGAAGATTCTATATTTTTATGCATCAGTCATTGAAAAGATTTTCACACTTATTTTCATCATGAAATGCAATGTGACATAAGATCATGTTGTAATAAATAATGCCGTCTAAAGAAATATTTGTGTTTCCAGACAAGGAAATTCCTCAATCTGTTAAGTTGTAATTGAGACCATAAAAACAAGCACGAAAACAAAAACAAAAAGAACAAACCTGAACTGTGAATGTTGACTCACTATTTTCTTTTACATTGCCAGATATTAGGAAGAATTAAGCCGTAAAAGGATTTTGATGATCTTCAGAAAAATTGAGCCACAGTTTCATGAGAAACTATAAAACCACAGCAATTCTTTCCAATGAACATTGCATTATGTTTTTGGTGAATCAAATTAAATAATGCGATTTTATTTTGCCTATAAAGTTGTGTCCACAGAAAAAGTCTTTCTTTTTTAAATTTCCGGTGGGACTATTGAAGTCACAGTTGCCAAGTTAGTTTTTTATTCAAAGGACTAGATATTTTTAACTGTAGAAAGACGTATCCAGAGGTAAAATAAAAATGAAAACAAAAACAAAAAATATCTTTATAGGTTTCATTTAGATAGTATCATCTATATAGTTAGGGCCAGTTAGGCTTCCTGACCTAAACATTCATAGTTTTAAGGCAAGCCAAGAGGGAAAACCAACTCCTGAGAGCTCATATCGAACTAGTAGTTATTAAAATTGGATGTCAGCCATGTAAGAACTATAAAGCTCTGTCAGTTTGGATGTAGGTTATCTCAATTTACTCCTTTACAAGCCATTTCTCCATTACTAGTCCCAGATGGGTCTTTGTTAAACTACATGCAATAATGAGTCATAGATTTGTGTCCTTTGGAGGATATTGTACTGTGCTTTATTTACAATTAAGGTGCTATAGATTCTTAATCAGTACTATACATTCTTTGTAAAGTTTATATACGAGGAAAATTTTTGCTTGTAGAATGAAGTCCAAATTCCTATGCCTGGCATTTAAGGACGTTTATAGTCTGTACCCTACTATTTTTCATATTTATTCTCTAGCCCTCAAATCCTAACCTTTGGATGGTTGCCCCAGAAATATCCTCCACACCACAAATTACTATGCACCTTGGTTATCTGAAAGTTAGGTTACTTTGGTTTTTCCATGACTGGAGCTTGGAAGCTGTGATGTCTGCTTGTGGGGAAATAAGCCCTGGGCTCCATCCCTCCTTTGCCCTGCCCTTAGGTACTAGCCTTGTGGTCTTGACCAAGCTATATATTGTGACTGTGTTTTGTTCAAGCCATTTCACCTTTCAGGAATGACCCATTTTTTCTTTCTTATCTATTAAAATTTTATTCCAAAATTCTAGGCCCAATTTTAATCTATGAAAACATCTTTCCTGACCAGCTTAAGTGCAATGTCTTTTCTAGAATGACTGTAGCTTTCATTTTTTTGTACCATTCTTTTAAAACCTACCACTTAACTCTTGAATTGTTTTAATTTTATTTTATGTGCAAATGACTTTAAATCAATTAGATCATAAACTGTTTTAGTGTAGGGCCTTAACCTGCCATATGAGTATAATGGTATGATGATCAAATTTTATTAAAACCCTGTTTGAATAGTGATTGGAACTATGATTGGTTTAATGCAGGTGATTGTCTTCTTTTGCATAAACAAAATTTATTCTCCGATTTACTTTGGTCATATTTTTAAAAGTTTTAGAAAGTTTTATGTTTCTTTCCATAAATATCTTGCATGCACTTTGTTAGATTTATCCCTTGCTGATTTATTGTTTTTGTTGTTAGTGTCAAAAAATTAAAATACTTGATTAAAATATTAAAATAAAAAAATCAAATTATTTAATTTTTACAGGCATGCTAAGGATTTTTGTGTACTATCATGTACTTAGAAAACTTGCTAATCTTTCTTATTAGATATAAAATTGTGTAGACTCTAGGATTTTTACATATAGTGTCTTAACATTTTTAACTAATAAGGTTTTAGTTTTTTCTTCCCTTTCCAATCCTTGGTACCTTTTGTTTATTTTTATTCACTCATTTCTCTCACCAAGACTTCAGCACAATGTAAAAATGTAGAATCAGTGAAAAGTGTTTACTAGGGAAATGCAGATTAAGCCATTGAGTAGATATTATTTCATACTCATCAAAAATGATTAATACATTTAATGACACTGGCAGTTGGCAAGATGTGAGGAAATGAAAACTCTTACACACTGCTGGTGTGAAATTTGTTGCAATTGCTATAGAGATAATTTTGTTAGTCTTTAGTGAAGTTGGAGAGGCACATACACTATGACTTGGTATTTATCCTGGAGAACCTCATACACCTGCACAAGTATGATAATTGTTACACTATATATAACACTGTTACACTATATATAACAGTGAAAATGTAAGACTAATCTATTTTAGTAGTAGATCAGATGAATAAACCATTTTAAATACATATAATGGACTACTACATTGCAGTTAAAATCAGTTAACAAGACCTATTTTTAACAATGTGTATAAATCTCAAAAATAAAATGTTGCATAAAAAGCAAGAGTCACATGAATAGCCAGAGTAGATGTTATTTATGTAAATTCCTAAAATCCCACAAAACAATAGTATATATTGTATCTCTTGTGGTTAAATAGCCAGAGTAGATGTTATTTATGTAAATTCCTAAAATCCCACAAAACAGTAGCATATATTGTATCTCTTGTGGTTATATCCATACACTAAAAATTACTAAAAATTACTGCATGGGAATGAAATACACCAATTACAGGACTGTGATTATCTTTGGTAAGGAACGAAAAAGTAATGAGGGTCTGGGGCTTTAGCTCTAGCTTTACTGTTTTTATTTCTTAAGCAAAATAAGCAGCAACAACAAAATACCCAAAACAAATATGACATAATATTAATATACATTAATTCTGGAAGGGCACATGAATGTTCATATATTATATTTAGTTTTCCTATATGTTTGAAATATTTCACAATTGAAAACCAAAAATAGAGCCACTAAGAACACATATTGAGCTATTTAACACAACATAAGGCAAGCAAGGCCCTTGAAATTATCTATTTTCCATTATCCTTGACACTGATCATCTATCTATCTAGCTAGCTAGCTAGCTATCTAAAACTAGGACATATTAAATAAGATTAAAGATTTAGATAAGACATAGTAATATTATTTTATATACTCTTTAAAGGATGATACTTATTGTTTTGTTTTTCTATACAGGAAAGGAAAATAGGAAATTAATTAATGAAACTGGCTTAGACCCACTATGTAAATAAGCAGTAGCCAACATAAAATTTGTAGAACATATACCTAGAGTTTTAGAAATAATTTTACCCATTTTAAACTGAGATTATGGGTATTGTAAAGAGAACATGGAGTGGTGTAAGAAGCCCTTGCATCTACTGAAAATTCATCCATAAATGGTATAGTTTTCTATGGATCCAGAGTTCTACCAAGTGAAGACAAAGACCAATCTCTCCATCTTAGGAATGAGAAAATGGAGGAGGGTAAAGGACTTGTTTCTGCATTTGTTACTGGGCATATTGCTGTTACAAGGCTCTGGAATGTCAGTTCAGGGATTTTCCATTAAGAAACCCATAGAAGTTCAGAGGAGGCCCAAAAGTACTTCCATGGATTTGCGAAAGTCATGTTATTGACTACTGAGCATGATATCTTTGCCTGACTTTCCCATCCATTTTTCTGAAAGTTTAATGGGTTTTGGATTTGGTGAAAAACTGAGTGTTTTGGCTAAGAGACTCTTTGCTTCCTGAGTCTGGGTAATGCAATGTCTGTATCACAAGGAATAGACCATACATTAGAGAAAATTAAAAATTGAACACCAACTGGAATTTTGGGGGCCAACTGACATCTGCAAACTATTTAGAAGGTTAAAGTATTTACAAGGTTAGATCATAAATAAGGGCAAATTTAAATGGTGAGGAAATTCTGGAATGTGTTCTCAAAGTTTATTGTACAAGCATAGTTTGCAGTTCTAGTAGCCCCAAATTAGTATGCTAACCAAATATTTAATAAACTAATAAATAAAAATTAAAGGTATTACTCTTGATGAATCTCTTTATACAATAAAACTAGTATTCTGTTTTTCCCCTTTCAGTGACAAATGAAACTAATGTCATTAACATTGTGATTAACACAACATCAGCAGCTATGTATGTAAAAATGGATATTCAACATAAATTGGAATATTTTCTTAGGCAATCTTTACTCCCACAGAATAATTCTTTACCTTCTGTGTGTCATTTTTGTTGTCAGATGGAGAGTATAACTACATGCATATTAGAAAAAGTATTGCTGACAAATTAGTTTTATATGTCTAATTAAAACTCCCATCAAAACATATCATACATAATAGTTTTCCAGCTGACACAGAAGGTTTTTAGAAAAGTTTTACTGCTATTTTTGCAGATAGAAGCAAATATCAAGATGAAAAATACAAGAACTCACTGGATATTTCTGTTAAAGGCAGTTCAGGAACGAGAAAAGCATGCACAATAACCATTAGCACCCAGGATCAGAGGTCAGTGAGGAGCTCCAGGCCAGAGAATCAGGGAATTCTACTAGAAATTTCTCAGTCAAGTGAAGGCCATGAGTGAGCATGGGGTCAAGGACAGAGTCCGGTATCCTAAGAAAACATATGCAAGGCTTGAATCTATAGAGAAGTCTATAACAAGTCAATTTACAGAAGGGGCAGGTTAACTAAAACCAGGTCTAAACCAGGTACCAAAACCAGCATCTACTTTCCTGGTTATGTGGGACAGCTGAGTGCCAGTCAGCAAGCCCAAAATCAGACTGTCCTCTCAGAGGGGTGTAGCAGCAGGTACTAGGTACCTAGTCACAGTGGTGGATTTTCAGAGGCAGAGATATGAGACAAAATTATAAGAAAATATGCAGGAAACAAGTTACTTTGATCATCGGTCTCAAGAGCTGTAGTGGTCAACTAGACCAACCCCCTCATTTTCCAGATGAAGAAACTGAGTCCTCTAGAGGAGACCTTAATTGCATAACAAGTTGGTGGCAACTCCTGGAATTAGATCTTGGATCTCCTCATTTTCAGTATGATGTTCTTTTAAAAACATCATAATTTTTACATTTCTATGAGACTGACTCAATAAGAAGCTGCTGATCTGTTTCCTCTTTTCTGGTGACAGGGTTGATTCTAGAATTGGGAATGGGTCTAAAGTTATTAAATGGGGTTAAAGTTATTGAATGCAGTTTTTAAAGTAAAAGGAGTGCAAGGGTATAATCACGTTACCACTTCAATGCTCCTCCCATCAAGAAGTGGGGGTCTATGTTTTCTTCCTTTGCGTATGGATGACTACAGCAACTTGTCACTATGTGATTTCCTGCCTGTCATAAGAAATAATACAGTTTCTACCTGATTCTCTTGGAAAACACCTATCCAACTCGAGAAAGCCCAAGCAGACTTTGAAGGAGCCCATAAAGAGAGGAACTCAGACTCCAAGCCCACAGATATTCCTGGCTGACAGTTGCACCTACCTTCTAGTCATGTGAGTTTCTAATAGAATTCTGTGATTTTCTGGCTGGGAATTTCATCTCGAAAGTGGATCCTCCAGCCCCCAGCCAAGCCACCAATAGCTGATGCCACATGGAGCAGAAGTGATCTCTTCTTGCCAGAACCTCATATCTATGAGCCCAATAAATGAATGTTGTTTTAAAGCCACTAAATTTTGGAAGGTTTTCAGGTTTGATGTAGTGTGTTTTGCTTTCTTTAGTAGTAGTTGTCCCTGACGCCATTTATACGAAAGAACTTTAAATACTGTTTAACATACAGGCAGGTTTCATCGTTTTGCTCATTTTCGTTTCAAAACCTAACTTTGGACTTGTGAATGACAAGTCCATTTAAATAGTTTAACAGCCAATTCACATTTTTTTTTTTAATCATCATTTTATTGAGATATATTCACATACCACGCAGTCATACAAAACAAATTGTACTTTCAATTGTTTACAGTACCATTACATAGTTGTACATTCATCACCTAAATCAATCCCTGACACCTTCATTAGCACACACACAAAAATAACAAGAATAATAATTAGAGTGAAAAAGAGCAATTGAAGTAAAAAAGAACACTGGGTACCTTTGTCTGTTTGTTTCCTTCCCCTACTTTTCTACACATCCATCCATAAACTAGACAAAGTGGTGTTTGGTCCTTATGGCTTTCCCAATCCCATTGTCACCCCTCATAAGCTACATTTTTATACAACTGTCTTCGAGATTCATGGGTTCTGGGTTGTAGTTTGATAGCTTCAGGCATCCACCACCAGCTACCCCAACTCTCCAGAACCTAAAAAGGGTTGTCCAAAGTGTGCACAAGAGTGCCCACCAGAGTGACCTCTCGGCTCCTTTTGGAATCTCTCTGCCACTGAAGCTTATTTCATTTCCTTTCACATCCCCCTTTTGGTCAAGAAGATGTTCTCCGTCCCACGGTGCCAGGTCTACATTCCTCCCTGGGAGTCATATTCCACATTGCCAGGGAGATTCACTCCCCTGGGTGTCTGATCCCACGTAGGGGGGAGGGCAGTGATTTCACCTTTCAAGTTGGCTTAGCCAGAGAGAGAGGGCCACATCTGAGCAACAAAGAGGCATTCAGGAGGAGACTCTTAGGCACAAATACAGGGAGGCCTAGCCTCTCCTTTGCAGCAACCGTCTTCCCAAGGGTAAAACTTATGGTAGAGGGCTCAACCCATCAAACCACCAGTCCCCTATGTCTGTGGTCATGTTAGCAACCATGGAGGTGGGGTAGGCGAATACCCCTGCATTCTCCACAGGCTCCTCAAGGGGGCACTACATCTTTTTTTTTTTTTTTTTTCCCTTGTTTGTCTTTTTTCTTTTTTTTTTTTTTTTTTTTTTTTTAACTTTCCCTTCTTTTTTCAAATCACCTGTATGAAAAAAAAAGTTAAAAAGAAAACAAACATACAATAAAAGAGCATTTCAAAGAGACCATAGCAAGGGAGTAAGAAAAAGACAACTAACCTAAGATAACTGCTTAACTTCCAACATGTTCCTACTTTACCCCAAGAAAGTTACATAATATAGCAACATTTCAGTGAACTTGTTCCTACTACAACCATCAGAAATTAACAGACCATAGTCATTTCTGGGCATCCCCAGAACGTTAAATAGCTTATCTGTTCTTCTTGGATTATTGTTCCCCCTTCCTTAATTGCTCTCTACTGCTAGTTCCCCTACATTCTACATTATAAACCATTTGTTTTACATTTTTCAAAGTTCACATTAGTGGTAGCATATAATATTTCTCTTTTTGTGCCTGGCTTATTTCGCTCAGCATTATGTCTTCAAGGTTCATCCATGTTGTCATATGTTTCACCAGATCGTTCCTTCTTACTGCCGTGTAGTATTCCATCGTGTGTATATACCACATTTTATTTATCCACTCATCTGTTGAAGGACATTTGGGTTGTTTCCATCTCTTGGCAATTGTGAATAATGCTGCTATGAACATTGGCGTGCAGATATCTGTTTGTGTCACTGCTTTCCGATCTTCCGGGTATATACCGAGGAGTGCAATCGCTGGATCGAATGGTAGCTCTATATCTAGTTTTCTAAGGAACTGCCAGACTGACTTCCAGAGTGGCTGAACCATTATACAGTCCCACCAACAATGAATAAGAGTTCCAATTTCTCCACATCCCCTCCAGCATTTGTAGTTTCCTGTTTGTTTAATGGCAGCCATTCTAACCGGTGTTAGATGGTATCTCATTGTGGTCTTAATTTGCATCTCTCTAATAGCTAGTGAAGCTGAACATTTTTTCATGTGTTTCTTGGCCATTTGTATTTCCTCTTCAGAGAACTGTCTTTTCATATCTTTTGCCCATTTTATAATTGGGCTGTCTGTACTATTGTCATTGAGTTGTAGGATTTCTTTGTATATGCAAGATATCAGTCTTTTGTCAGATACATGGTTTCCAAAAATTTTTTCCCATTGAGTTGGCTGCCTCTTTACCTTTTTGAGAAATTCCTTTGAGGTGCAGAAACTTCTAAGCTTGAGGAGTTCCCATTTATCTATTTTCTCTTTTGTTGCTTGTGCTTTGGGTGTAAAGTCTAGGAAGTGGCCTCCTAATACAAGGTCTTGAAGATGTTTTCCTACATTATCTTCTAGGAGTTTTATGGTACTTTCTTTTATATTGAGATCTTTGGTCCATTTTGAGTTAATTTTTGTGTAGGGGGTGAGGTAGGGGTCCTCTTTCATTCTTTTGGATATGGATATCCAACTCTCCCAGCCCCATTTGTTGAAAAGACCATTATGGCTCAGTTCGGTGACTTTAGGGGCCTTATCAAAGATCAGTCGGCCATAGATCTGAGGGTCTATCTCTGAATTCTCAATTCGATTCCATTGATCTATATGTCTATCTTTGTGCCAGTACCATGCTGTTTTGGCAACTGTGGCTTTATAATAAGCTTCAAAGTCAGGGAGTGTAAGTCCTCCCACTTCGTTTTTCTTTTTTAGAGTGTCTTTAGCAATTCGAGGCATCTTCCCTTTCCAAATAAATTTGATAACTAGCTTTTCCAAGTCTGCAAAGTAGGTTGTTGGAATTTTGATTGGGATTGCATTGAATCTGTAGATGAGTTTGGGTAGAATTGACATCTTAATGACATTTAGCCTTCCTATCCATGAACATGGAATATTTTTCCATCTTTTAAGGTCCCCTTCTATTTCTTTTAGTAGAGTTATGTAGTTTTCTTTGTATAGGTCTTTTACATCTTTGGTTAAGTTGATTCCTAGGTACTTGATTTTTTTAGTTGCTATTGAAAATGGTATCTTTTTCTTGAGTGTCTCTTCAGTTTGTTCATTTCTAGCATATAGAAACATTACTGACTTATGTGCATTAATCTTGTATCCCGCTACTTTGCTAAATTTGTTTATTAGCTCTAGTAGGTGTATCGTTGATTTCTCAGGGTTTTCTAGATATAAGATCATATCATCTGCAAACAATGACAGTTTTACTTCTTCTTTTCCAATTTGGATGCCTTTTATTTCTTTGTCTTGCCGGATTGCCCTGGCTAGCACTTCCAGCACAATGTTGAATAACAGTGGTGACAGCGGGCATCCTTGTCTTGTTCCTGATCTTAGAGGGAAGGCTTTCAGTCTCTCACCATTGAGTACTATGCTGGCTGTGGGTTTTTCATATATGCTCTTTATCATGTTGAGGAAGTTTCCTTCAATTCCTACCTTTTGAAGTGTTTTTATCAAAAAGGGATGTTGGATTTTGTCAAATGCTTTTTCAGCATCTATTGAGATGATCAATTGATTTTTCCCTTTCGAGTTTTTAATGTGTTGTAATACATTGATTGTTTTTCTGATGTTGAACCATCCTTGCATGCCTGGAATGAACCCCACTTGGTCATGGTGTATGATTTTTTTAATGTGTCTTTGGATTCAATTTGCAAGTATTTTGTTGAGGATTTTTGCATCTATATTCATTAGGGAGATTGGCCGGTAGTTTTCCTTTTTTGTAGCATCTTTGCCTGGTTTTGGTATTAGATTGATGTTAGCTTCATAAAATGAGTTAGGTAGTGTTCCATTTTTTTCAATGTTTTGAAAGAGTTTGAGTAAGATTGGTGTCAGTTCTTTCTGGAAAGTTTGGTAGAATTCCCCTGTGAAGCCATCTGGCCCTGGGCATTTATTTGTGGGAAGATTTTTGATGACTGATTGGATCTCTTTGCTTGTGATGGGTTGGTTGAGGTCTTCTATTTCTTCTCTGGTCAGTCTAGGTTGTTCATATGTTTCCAGGAAATTGTCCATTTCTTCTACATTATCCAGTTTGTTGCCATACAGTTGTTCATAATATCCTCTTATAATTTTTTTAATTTCTTCAGGATCTGCAGTTATGTCACCTTTTTCATTCATTATTTTGTTTATATGGGTCTTCTCTCTTTTTGATTTTGTCAGTCTAGCTAGGGGCTTGTCAATCTTGTTGATCTTCTCAAAGAACCAACTTTTGGTGATATTTATCCTTTCTATTGTTTTTTTGTTCTCTATGTCATTTATTTCTGCTTTAATCCTTGTTATTTCTTTTCTTCTACTTGGTTTAGGATTGGTTTGCTGTTCATTTTCTAGCTTCTTCAGTTGATCCATTAGTTCTTTGATTTTGGCTCTTTCTTCCTTTTTAATATATGCGTTTAGTGCTATAAATTTCCCCCTTAGCACTGCTTTTGCTGCATCCCATAGGTTTTGGTATGTTGTGTTCTCATTTTCATTCGTCTCTATATATTTAGCAATTTCTCTTGCTATTTCTTCTTTAACCCACTGATTGTTTAGGAGTGTGTTGTTTAACCTCCAGGTATTTGTGAATTTTCTAAGTCTCTGATGGTTATTGACTTCTAATTGTATTCCATTGTGGTCAGAGAATGTGCTTTGAATAATTTCAATCTTTTTAAATTTATTGAGGCTTGTTTTATGTCCCAGCATATGATCTATTCTGGAGAAAGTTCCGTGAGCACTAGAAAAGTATGTGTATCCTGGTGATTTGGGATGTAATGTCCTGTAGATGTCTGTTAAATCTAATTCATTTATCAGATTGTTTAGGTTTTCAATTTCCTTATTGGTCTTCTGTCTGGTTGATCTATCTATAGGAGAGAGTGATGTGTTGAAGTCTCCCACAATTATTGTGGAAACATCAATTGCTTCCTTTAGTTTTGCCAATGTTTCTCTCATGTATTTTGTGGCACCTTGATTGGGTGCATAGACATTTACGATTGTTATTTCTTCTTGCTGAATTGCCCCTTTTATTAGTATGTAGTGGCCTTCTTTGTCTCTCAAAACATCCCTGCATTTGAAGTCTATTGTATCTGAGATTAATATTGCTACACCTGCTTTCTTTTGGCTGTAGCTTGCATGAAATATTTTTTTCCATCCTTTCACTTTCAATTTCTTTGTGTCCCTGTGTCTAAGATGAGTCTCTTGTATGCAACATATTGATGGTTCATTTTTTTTGATCCATTCTGCGAATCTATATCTTTTAATTGGGGAGTTTAATCCATTTACATTCAACGTTAAAACCGTGAAGGCATTTCTTGAATCAGCCATCTTATCCTTTGGATTATGTTTGCCATATTTTTCCCTCTCTCTATTAATATCCTTTATTGTACCCATACCGAGTCTCTTTAGTACTGAACCTTTCTCCAAGTCTCTCTGTCCTGTCTTTGTTTCTCTGTCTGTAGGGCTCCCTTTAGTATCTCCAGTAGGGCAGGTCTCTTGTTAGCAAATTCTCTCAGCATTTCTTTGTCTGTGAAAAATTTAAGCTCTCCCTCAAATTTGAAGGAGAGCTTTGCTGGATAAAGTATTCTTGGCTGGAAATTCCTCTCTCTCAGAATTTTAAATATATCGTGCCACTGCCTTCTCGCCTCCATGGTGGCTGCTGAGTAGTCACTACTTAGTCTTATGCTGTTTCCTTTGTATGTGGTGAATTGCTTTTCTCTTGCTGCTTTCAGAACTTGCTCCTTCTCTTCTATGTTTGACAGTGTGATCAGTATATGTCTCGGAGTGGGTTTTTTTGGATTTATTCTATTTGGAGTTCGCTGAGCATTTATGATTTGTGTATTTATGTTGTTTAGAAGATTTGGGAAGTTTTCCCCAACAATTTCTTTGAATACTCTTCCTAGACCTTTACCCTTTTCTTCCCCTTCTGGGACACCAATGAGTCTTATATTCGGACGTTTCATATTATCTATCATATCCCTGAGGTCCGTTTCGAGTTTTTCAATTTTTTTCCCCATTCTTTCTTTTATGCTTTCATTTTCCATTCTGTCATCTTCCAGGTCACTGATTCGTTGTTCAACTTCCTCTAGTCTTGTACTATGAGTGTCCAGAATCTTTTTAATTTGGTCAACAGTTTCTTTAATTTCCATAAGATCATCCATTTTTTTATTTAGTCTTGCAATGTCTTCTTTATGCTCTTCTAGGGTCTTCTTGATTTCCTTCATATCCCATACTAGGGTCTCATTGTTCATCTTTAGTTCTTTGAGTAGCTGCTCTAGGTGTGTCTCTTCTGGTCTTTTGATTTGGGTGCTTGGGCTTGGGTTATCCATATCGTCTGGTTTTTTCATATGCTTTATAATTTTCTGTTGTTTTTGGCCTCGTGGCATTTGCTGACCTTGATAGGGTTCTTTTAGGGTTTGTAGACCAGTTGAAGTCCTTATCTCTAATTTATCAGATCTACAGCTTCGTGGAGTACACTTTCTCTAACTAACCAGCAGGTGGCGTCCACGAGCCACCTGTTCTCCACTAGCCCGATCTCCCCTGCTTAGCCTTTTTGGTGAGTGGGGGAGTGAGTCTTGTGGGGCCCAATTGGTGTCCCAAGCTTGCGTGTGTAGTTGGTGTTGCCTGCCCTGTATGTGGGGCGTGTTTCTGGGCAGTCGGGGAGGGGGGGTGGCCCTAACAATCAAATCTCCCTGATGATCCTAGAGTCTTAAAGCTACTGCAATAGTCTAATCCTTCAGTTCAGTCCTGCCACAGTTTGTCTCTGCCACTGACCCACAAGTCTTTGGTATTGGCGTATGGCTCCTGAGACTTGCAAGTGGGCCCCTCTTCCAGGCTGTGCACCCCGGGTCCTCTGTTGAGGGATGACTGTGCTATGTCGCAGGTGAGTGCCGTCCCCCCAGGGCAGTTCTGGGCTGCTGGGCTGTGTTGGGAGGCTCCCAGTCTGCTCAAATGATGGCTGAATGGGGCTCTGTTAATTCACACTGCTTCCCCTTCCCAGCTCTGGGACATTCAGCTGAGGTTGCAGGGAAGGCTAATGTCCATGCCCAGTTTTGTGGTGTGTGCCTGTTATTTGAAGCACTTCCGTCACACTGGGTTGTCTGGGGCAGCTCTGGGCTATGGGGCTGGCGATGGGCAGGAGTGTTTCCTGTCCACCAGGATGGTGGCTGTGAGCGGACACCCTCCTTTTCTTGGGAAGTTGTGTTGTTTAGTGAATTTTCTCAGCCACTGGATTATTGCCTTTTGTCTCAGAGCTCTCTTAGTTCTGCTCTTGACTTGACGTGCCCAAATTTCAATTCTTTGAAGCTTTCTGTATTGAGCTTCTTAGAGTAATTGTTTTAGAAAAAGCAAAAAGGATTTAAAAAAAAAAAAAAAAAAAAAACGGCCCTCCTCAGAGATCTAATGGGTTATTGAAATGCTAATAGACAAAGCAACCAGGGCCATTAAGGAAAGGTGCCCAGGGCAGAGAGATCAGCCTTGCTTCGGGATTTGCATATGCGCCTCAAGGCCTGATCTCCGCCCTTCCCCTTTCTGTGTTCACCAGAACTCCAAAAATCCTCTGCTTTTACTTTGGAGCTTCTCGTGTTGTTTTCCTTCTATGCCCGTCTCCTCTCTGCTGGGCTGGCTGCTCTCAGAGTCTCTGGTGTCTGGCCTCAGTCTATCTATGGTTGGAGTTTGAATCAGTAGAATGAGTTTCCGATAAGAGCAGCCACTGCAATTCTCCCTTCTCCTTCCTGGAGCTGACAGCCCCTCCTCCCCCGGGACTGAGCCTGGCAGGGAGGGGCGCGGGTCCCCTGGCCGCAAAAACTTACAGATTTTGCTGATCTCAGCAGTTCCACGTTTTCATGAGTGTTGTATGAAGTATGCCCATACTTGTATGGCATTGCTCTGTGGTGTCCAGTCCATGCAGTTCCTGGCTTTTTACCTACTTTCCTGGAGGAGTAACTAAAACATACAGCTCACCAGTCTGCCATCTTGCCCCGCCTCTCGCCAATTCACATTTGAGATTGGCACTTCCTGGGGCCACAGTAGTCTTACTTTATATATAAAGATATATATAGATATATAAAGATATATATATATCTATATATCTATATATATATCTATATATATATATACATCTAGAGTCTGGAAGTTCTGGGTTTGAATGTTAGACCCACCATTTGTAGTGGGATCTTAGACAAGTTATTTAATCTTTCTCTGTCCCAGTTTGCTCCCTTATGAAATACAGTCAGTAACACCCTTACCAGATTTTGGGGGGAGGATTTGACAAGAAGTGCATTTAAGGATCAGGCACTGGCTTCTAGAGTCAACCTGGATCTGGATTCAGGCATTGGCACTTATTGGGTATACAAGTCTTAAGCAAGTCACTCACATTCTCTGAGACTGAACTTCCTCATTTGTAAAACTGGAAATAATATGATTACGTACTGCATTGCATTTTTGTAAGGATAAAAGAGATAATATATGGCACATTGCTGAGCATGGTATGGTACATAATAAATGCTCAATACATGTTTATTAGTATTACTACTGGAATTAAATGAGATCATCCTTCAAGAATCCAATTTTTTCCTATTCTGGTACATAATAATACCCACCAAATGTTACTGACCATCTCTCCAGTCTCTTCTCAGGCCCTCATTGTTTACCAGATCCACTATAACCATTTTACATGTTACAATTGTACCCAATCAGGGGAAAATTATGTTGAAAGCAAGAAGTTAGATTCTAATTCTGAATGGCTTTGCTAATTAAATTAATTTTTAAAATGAAATGTTCAAATGGGAAAGGATTCACTCTGCCTGAATATAGGTGAGAAGAGTTAGCAGTCATAGCGGCTAAAAAGCTACGTATTAGTCATGAAGGCAGTACTGTTATTAAAAGTGCCAGCAATTGAGAACGTTTAAAATTAATGTGTCAACTACTATTACAACCAGTGCAACTACTATTAGCTAACCATATGTTATAGTAAGGACCATTTTAAGCCCATTCTAAGAATATTTATCAAGCTATTTAACTTCAAAATGACCTAATACTAGAGAGCTTATAGTTGTCTCTGGTTAAATATAACTTTAAAAAAAGGATGTTGAAACTTTTGAGAAGATTTAAAGGAGTGCGGTGAAAGTGGTTCAGGAGTTTTGAAATAAAACCTTTGAGGAACAGCTTAGAAAACCGTATTTAGCTTGAAGTATGGAAGATTAAAATATGTCATAAGAATGGCCCTCAAGGATATGGTGGGTCATTATGTGATTATGGGAAGAGAGTATCCAATTTTTTGCCCAGGTTATCCTAAGGATAGGAACAAAGAAAATGAACCCATGTTTTAGCATGAAAAGAATGTTTTAGACACAAGAAAGGTCTTGCTCTCGGTGAGAGTTATTTACTATTAAATGGAACTAATGGAATTTCTGGCTAATTTTTTTTCTCTTCACTTTTTTTTAAAGTATAGCCCACCCCACCCCACCCCGACTTTTTTTGAATGGCATTAAGTGGTGTTCTGGAGGAGATAGGATCTTTCAATTTCTTTCCATCTTTCTAAGTCTATGATATTAATCATTCCATTTAAAAAAATTATAAATTGTGTGTCTTCAGTTCTAACCTTTGTTTCACTGAGTTTATGATTATTCATTTATCCAACTTTTTTTTTTTTTTTTTTTTTTTTGGCCCTCCTAAGTATCAGATATCCTCTTCTGTCTGCCTGCCTTTGGTCTTCTCTTTTACTCTTGAGTGTCCTTGCAGTCGTGTTCTCAAATGCATCTCTATTCACATGTCCCCCAAAGGATATCTTTTAACAGTGATGACATTTAAGCCAATCAAGTTTATTACATTTAGCAGGCAAGGTCAAATTTACTTTTGATGATTTGCGTATTTCACTAATCTATCCCAATTCTTATATTGGTTTGATTCTTTACAGTTTTCAAATACATGTTGGTAGGTTGTTAAAATAATGGTCCCTAATTGATCATGTTTTCTGGGGTCTACATCTCTGTTAATCCCCTCCAACAGTTGACTCTAGGCTTGGCCATGTGACTTCTTTCGGTCAATAAGACATTAGTAAATATGATGCTGATAAGTGCTTGCACATTGGGGTGTGTGCTCTTGGAATGTGGAGAAGAACAGAAGGCCTAAAACAACAGTTTCAGCTATAACCACCAGACGTGAGTGTGGCCATTGTGAACTATCCAAGCCTAGTAGATCCCCCTTGTCTTAGTTTGCTAATGCTGCAGAACGCAAAACACCAGAGATGGATAGGCTTTTATAAAACGGGGGTTTATTTTGCTGCACAGTTACAGTCTTAAGGCCACAAAACGTCCAAGGTAACACCTCAGCAATTGGGTACCTTCACCGGAGAATGGCAAATGGCGTCCGGAAAACCTCTGCTAGCTAGGAAGGCAGCTGGCGTCTGCTCCAAAGCTCTGGCCTCAAAATGGCTTTCTCCCAGGACGTTCCTCTCTAGCAAGCTTGCTCCTCTTCAAAACATCACTCTCAGCTGCACTCCGTTCCCTCCCCGAGTCAGCTCATTTATATGGCTCCACCGATCAAGGCCCACCCTGAATGGGTGGGACCACACCTCCATGGGAACATCTCATCAGAATCATTACCCACAGCTGGGTGGGGCACATTCCAAGCAAATCCAACCATCACCAAAACGTCTGCCCCACAAAACTACAAAGACAATGGCATTTGGGGAACACAATACATTCAAACCAGCACACCCCTCATGAGTGATCACAGGAGAAACCGTTAGAAGAATCCCTCAGCTAAACCCAGTCCAAATTAAAGAATTCTAACTTATATATTTTTGGATAGGCCACTAAATTTTAGGGTGATTTGTTATACAGTAATAGATAACTGATACATATATAACCAACCATTTTATCCTCCTATCAACTCTGTGAAGCAGTTAAGGAAGCTAACTGAGGCAATGTCTGAGTTTTACATAATAAGGAATCTGAGTCTCACCTATGGGTTTACTCTTAGCTTTTCTTCTACTATTTTTCTTCTACTAACAATTGTGATGTTGCAAAGATTCTTCAGAATTAAAAAAAAATTCTGATGAAATATAAATTATATTTCTAAAGTCAAACCGTTTTTTTAAAATATATATTTGAAAGGGTAGCCTTCACATATTTCTGCTAAGAAAATTTCTCCTCGTTGCTGGAGAAGAGTTAGACCAGCAAAACCACCACAAGAAAATACATTTAGAGACCAAGAGAGAATAGGAGAGAGAAAGCAAGAGAGCTCTTGAGGGATGGTAATATTTAAGGATGTGGAATAGCAGTTAAGAGTTGAACTAAATTTGTATGAATAGTCTTGTTCACATAAGAAAATTTCACCCTCAGCCATGATCTCCTTTGTAAAGAAAATTGTGTGTTCTTCCTCCTGGATTCCAAATTGTATTTCACTTGCTGCTGTTTTTAAGCAGATTATCACTCACAGTATTAGGCTTTTTCTGACAATGACTCACATCTTCCTTTGAACAAGAGGTAAGATTTTGGTCCATGCTTTATTCTTTTTCATTTCCTTTCCAAGGCATGGCCTTATTATTATATCTGGGCCAACTTGGATGCTTGAAGCAACTGCTTTTTGTGCAGTAGAATGCAGTGAAATGAGTTGGTTATTTTAACTTTAAAGAGAGCAAGGGTAGTCACACTGATCTTAAAGATGTAGATGTAAATAATGTGACTTGTTAGGTCCCTGAGGTCTCTAGGAAGTCATGCTAGAATGCTTTCATCGCTTTGGCATTTTCTCAAGGTGAGCAGCACTGGCAGGCAACCCCTTGAACCTTCTCTAAATGGGATACCATTTTCTTGAAAGTAAAACGAATTTGACAGCTTCCTCAGTTTCAATCCGTCTATCTGATTTTTTTTCAAAGTCAACTCGGTAAATGCCATAAAAAAGAGTCTTGTTCTCAAATTTTAGTATGCATAAGGTTCAGTTAGGAAGCCTATTAAAATATAGACTCTTGCTCCACCCTATATATTATGATTCAGTGGATCTGGTGTGGTGTTCAGGAATTTAGATTTTTTTTTTTATAACAGGCACCCAGGTGATTCTGAAACAGGAAGCCTGAAAGCATACTTTGGGAACCTCATGTCTACTTATTTTGCTATTTCTGTTTTTGAATGAGTATTGCTAATTCACACATTAGTGTAAAAACATATTTTATGATCTGTAATAGAGTGAGAATAATCAGTGCCACAGTATTTTTGCTCTGGGGTACAGGACAAGCAAATGGATCTGTTTACTAAACAATAAATTTTTTTCCTTAGCTAAAACAAAATGCAACACCAAAGATTCTTACTCTGATATCAAGGAATATTTCAGATACCAAATCCCCCTAAAATAAACCTTCTATTGTAAAATGGAATTGATGGGATTCTGTTTAAGTCAATATTAATGAGTCAGTACATGTGAGGGCACAGCATCGGTGACTGTTGATTAATGACATCCCATTCTAAGAACCCACTACATTCCCACAGTGGACTTTCAGCAAATGGTCAGAGTCTTGATGAGTTAGATTTCTCTCTTTAGGAAGTGAACTCAATGCTATGTTTACTTTTTTGCAGCTATTAAAATATATGTGAAATGCTAGCAGGCACACTTCTGTGTATCAAGGTTAGATCAGAGGTATTAGTGCTCTGTTCCTGAAGATTTGAGGATATTTGATGCTGATGTTGAAAATTTGTTAATGGAAATGTGACCTTAGGATGGAAATTTGAGCTGACTTAATGACTTGTTTATATCTTTTTTTTTTTTTTTTTTTTTGGTTTAAAGGTCATACTGACTGTAAAGGTTTCCTTATTCAGAAATATGAATGATCTGGGAAGATTCAGCCTTAAAATACATGTGCAAACAGTGCAATGTTGAAAAATATAAGTTATTGTCCTGCTGTTTTTAATGGATATGATATGATTGAGTCAGCTTTTCCTGTATTCATCCCATTTTTCAGAAACATGATTAGTTTAATTTTTTCTTGAAGAATTTGGTTATGACAGATATGGAATTTACATAAGTAGTTTTGTTTGCTTTATTTGGGAGTTCATGGGAGTCAACATAAATGTTCATTTATGGTAAGTACATAGACAGTTACTAAAAAGCAAAAATTAGCATTATTTTTTGCAGTGTTTATTATTAGGGTAGCCATAACTGCTATAAAAGGAGAACCCTTAATTTTGGTAACTGAACAAAATAACAGCTTATTTCTTGCTTACCTAACAGTTTGATGTGAAGGTTTCTGGTTGGGTGCTTCTCCTCCAAGTGGTAATTCATGAACCCAAACTCCTTACATCTGGGAGATACCACATCTTTTACAAGTAGGTCATGCTGGAGATCCTCTCTATTACAACCACATAGATGAAGAAAAATACATGGACAATCATGCATAGAAGGTGTTTAGGGACCTGGCTTGAAAGCAATGCCCATCACTTCTATTCATCCTCCAATGACTAGAATTTAATAACATGGCTATACTCACTTGCAAATAAGGTTGAGAGATCTAGTTTATACCTTTACTGTGAGGTGGTATTTAAATTAAAATCTGAATTATAAGCCAGGCGTATTAAGGTCTAGGAAAATAACACTCCTGACAATTGTTTTTGTTAGAACAAAAGACCCTAAGGTGGGTAAAATATGTATGTGGTTTAAGAATGAGAAAATTCTGAAGTGCTTAGAACACAACGAGTGGTAGGAGATGGGATGAAAGAAGAAAGCTGAGGACAGATAATGTGGGATCTTTTAGCTAGGAGTGGTGGTGGGGGGGGGCATGATCAGATTTAGGTTTTAAAACTACCACTTTGGCTGGTCTCTCTCTGGAGACTCTATATTAGAGAAGTAGGAATAGAATTTGGATGACCTTTTAGGAGGCTATTTCTGTATTTGAGAGGGCAGATGATAATAGCCTAGACTAGGATGATAGTGATGGAGATGGAAAGAAATGAATGGTTTAGGGAGCCATGGAAGAGCAGGCTTGGTGAAGAAGTGGAGAAAAAAGAAGATTCAGGAAGGGTTCCTGGCTTGCAAAACAAAATATATTTTTTGTGCTCTTCACTGAGATCAGAAAGACTGGGATTTTCAAACTTGAATAATTTAAGTAATGAAAGTAATATGATTAGGGTTGTGTTTAGAGTGGTCCTTTTAAGTGTGTATGGGTTGAGGATTGGAAACATTAAAGCTAATAGGCAGCTATTGAACACTTCATAAAAATGGACTTAGATTAAAGCAAAGAGGATGAAAATATGGGAGAATAGATGTGAAATTGATGGGACTTGGTGATTGACTGAAATGAGAAGTGATGAAAAGAGTAGTCTAGAAAGTTAAGATATAATACTAAGATTGTACTATTGATCACAGAAAATAGTAAGTTCCGTTTGTAACGTTCAATTTGAGGTGCTTATGGGCTATCCAGATGGAAATGTCTACTATGTGGCTGTACATAGGATCCTGAAACTTTGGGAAGAAGCCTGGAATGCACCTGCACTTTTAAAAAGTCTTTATTATATAAGTGGTAGTTAGAACAATGCAATTATATGAGATGGCTCAGGAAGTGTGCGCAGAGTGTGAAGAGGAAAGGGCTGAGGATGGAATCTTCGACGCACTGGTATTTAAGAGACAAAAAAGGAAAGCACCTACAGATGGAAACTTAAAAGAAATTGCCAATGAAGCAGGAGAAAGCCAAGTGAGATGGCATCATGACCACTAAAAGAGAAGAGAGTATAAGCTCTAAAAGTGTCTGTTCGATTTAGCAATCAAGTGGTCACTGGTGACCTTGGCAAAGGCATTTCCAGGAGAAATTGATGGAAGTGGTTTGAAGAAGGGTTGGGAGAGAAAAACTGAAGACAGCTAGAGTAGGCTGTTATTGCTTGATTGAGAAGGGAAGAGGGGAGAAAGTTGCAATTGGTTGAGAGTGTTGTGGTGGTAGCATATACAGTAGAGCAAATATTGTTTTATTTTAAAAAATGGGGGACTTGGGTTTATTGTATCCTGAAATGGTGATAGTAGAAAGAAAGGTTAAATATACAAAAGAGAGAAAAACTAATTGATAGAGCTGAATCCAAAGGAGACAAGAGACCTTGTGTTGAGTGTTTAAATTGATGGATCAGTCTTACCTGGAGAGACACCTTTCCTCTGAGAATAGAGAAAAGAAGTTGAAGGCAAATGTGATGTATATAATAAAAAAGGCTTACTTCTGTCTCAACAGATTTTAGATTTGTCAAAAGAAGACACCTTGCTAAATCAGAATATGGTCATGCTCAAGGTGCATGTAGTATGACATTATCCATAGTACACAGGTATTGTTGGAAAATGTGATGTTATAATGAAATGGTATTATTCTTGATGGTTAACAGGTCATCAGTAGAGGAAATGATTGGACAGAGATTATGGCCATTGCAGTAGCCATCAATTCTCTGGGGATGTGGATCAATGTGATCTGTGGGGTAGCAAGGGAAGCCATTTATCATATAATCAATGTTGAATGTCCTTACATTTTCTCCCTTTCATTTTCAATAATAGCTTTTATCAAAAGTTCTGCAATTATAGGGCTATCTGTAATGTTAATATTATATCGTAGTTTTAAAATTCCCTCTTGGGCTACAAATATTTATTTGCAGAATAATGTCTGAAATTTGGGGATAAGTTTTTATTTATTTTTAAAACTTGGCTATTTATTTATCATTCTTTTCTCTAAAAAGAATTTAAGGTCATCATTAATTTTAGAAAAGCAAATCTTTGAGTCTATATGCAGTAAATCTTTGAGAGTGTGAATGAAATAACACAGGTACGCCTTATAGCAAAGAGGAACACATTAATTTAACTACTGTCATAATCACATTCACACAGAGCTGTGAGTTCATAATAATCAGCAATTCAGTAACATTATTTTTTCTTGCATTTTCCCCAGAAACAAACACCTGGAATGTTGCCTAATGAACCCAGCTATTCTTCTTCTGTTTCGTCCTGGATTTATTCCCATTTGCTTGTATAGCTGTGTTTAGAGGTTCTACAGGGAAAAGGAATTTGTAATCCTAGGTCATAGGATTCGGTAAAATCTTGGCTTAGTGACTTGGCTTTGTAACATATGAGAGTGCAAATGGGAAAATGTTTTGTATTTATTTAGAAGACAATTGTCTGATTGGTTATGGATGAGTTAACTAAAAGTCCTTCCTTTCATGAGTGCAATTATAACCCAATTAATCAGACTAATTGGGGAGAACTATAGTCTGAAACTGAATTTTAGAACATTTAAAGCAAATGTGATTTCATTACTTGCAAACATATATCACATTTCATATTAGGCTGAAAATATTTTCTTAGTAGGCTTTAAGAAACTTTATTATAAAATAAGTATAACAAAATATCAATTAATTGTTTGTGAGTAGATGTTTCCAAAAAGACTGGGGATACATTAAAAGAGTTTCTAATCTTAGTGCTTGCAGAATCCATTCTAATCTAATCTAAACATTTGCTTGATCTATGGAAGGGAAATAATAATGCCCTCTCTTCCTTGGTGGGCTGTGAACAGGTTGGTACTGGTAACGTTATTGCAAATATGTGAAATGGTACATCAAAATGTGTTCCAACACTAAACTTAGACATTTGGTCATATTTAAGTGGTTGCAAATATAGCCATGCCTACTGTTTGGCAATTCCAGAATCATGTTTAAAATAATAATTTATGTTCAAAAGAACTTTAATAGAACTGACTTCTTGTTTCAGAAAACACAGATATCATGCCTTCTGTGTTGCAAAGAAGCACGTGTCTGCATTCATCATGTGCTTTTAAGGGACGAGTAAACCAGAATATAATTATATCTTTGGAAAATCAATATACTTCATTCATAGGCAGTTTAATGTGCTGTAGTTTTAACTGCAAGAGTTTAAGTAGATAATGACTGACCTATCAGGTGACTAGGACACTGCCCAGACACATTTTTATCAACATTGGAGATAATAATAGAATGCTTTTCTTGTGTTTGGAATGTTTTATTTGTTTCAAAATTTCATGCCTTTTGCCTTACCTTCACAATATACTTTTGAAGAAAGTAGGAGAAATACTAACCAATGCCCTCTATTATAGCTCATGTAGTACCCTTATCCTCCCATTCATAATTTTCATTTTTATTTTTTCTTTTTTGTTTCCTTTTCTTTTTTTTTTTTCTATCTTTATTTGTACATCCCCACTATTCTGTTTTGTAGGCAAGAGCCATGTCTAGTTTGTTCACCATTCTGCTGCTAAAGTCTAGCTCAGTTTCTTGCACAGGGTATATGTGCTATAATAACTTGCTGAATTGAATGAATTTGCATTTTATCAGAGAATGTATAATGGATAAGTCAAATCATTTGCCCAAGTCTATCTAAAAACAGAACAGAAATCCATTTTTTTAAAAAAATTTCTGCATCTTGTTTCACACTGCCCCCCTTCATTGAACCTTTTCTATTCTACAATAGTAGTATTCAAATGGTAATCAAATTTACATATGGAACATAGTGACTGAACTTCAATTTGTTGAAGAACACTCACAGAGAAAATGGAGGGATATTATTAGTCATCTCATCTCAGGGAAAATTAAGGGAAGTGATTCAGTTCTAGAATTAAGGATGTAAGGGTATGAATCAGGAAGATTTTCCTGGCAGTGTCTTAGCATAAGTTTTGAAATTAGTGTAAGGAGATTCTTATAAACTTTCTTTTTCTGAAAATCATTAGAAATGGAGTGACTGCTCATCAGTCCTAACTGATGGGAAGCAATACCACTGAGCCTCTGGGCTTAGCTACAAACCCCCTTACACAGACAGCACTTCCTCAATTACACATTTTTCAACTTGTACTATACCCGACAGCCATAGCTTGAAGTTCCTTTTTTTTTTTTTTTGATGTCTGATCTTATTTATTTGTTATTCTTAGAAAATCTTATTTTTGACTGGACTTAGAGGTAGAAGCTCTCAGAGGGGACAGCCTTCGTCTCTTGGCAATTTGTTCCTGGAGCTTTTCTTTGGCCTCCAATCTCTTGGCCAAAGGTTTAGCATATTCTGCAGCCTCTTCTTTATTTTTCTTAGTACGCTGTTTCTTCAGGGCAATACTCATGTTTATGCTGCAGGACATGAAGAGTAACAAGACTCTGAATCTTGGGTGCTTTGGTCCTGGGTTTCTCACTTTCTTTGTTTAGGGGCTTTCTTTCAACATATTGACAGACATCATTTTCTTTAGAGAGGTTGAAAAGTACACAGACTCTGCTAGCGCTTTTGGGCCTCAGCTGATGAGAGACTACAGTATCAGTCAGTCCAGGAATATCCCTCTCTCCTTTTTTTTATAATAACCAGGCTGAGAACACTCAGATTGGCATCCACAATGCAAACCTGAACAGATTTGCACTTTCTTTCTCTAGTTCTCCTTGGTCTCTAACAGAAATGCCCCTTACTCTGGAAGAAGTAGACATGGCCATGGGTCAAGATACTGTTTCATGGAGAAAACTTGTTTGTCGCTTCCACCACTGACTCGGACAACATAACACTTCCACTCTTTGCCAAGGGCATCAGCAGCAACTTCTGTGGCCATATGCTTCTCATAAAATGTATGAAGTTTGTGTTCACCATCCACTTCAGTGAGCTTTTGGCAGCCAGTGGCTGGGAAGGAGAGGTTCAGTTCATGCTGAGGCAGCCAATTGCCTCTGAGGCACCACGGAAAAGAGCTGAAGTTCCTTTTTAAAATACTAAAGTAATTACTTGCTGAAAATCTTTTGCTTCCTTTGCAAACTGAGTTAGCTTGTTGGATTTGAAGTTATGAATTTTTGGGCATCCTTTAAACCTGAAAAAAAATAATTTAATAAGTGTTACTACTGAAGGCAAATCCAAAGAGATATTTCTTTGATGATGGATGAAGTCAGGAAGTCATTTATAACTTTGAACAAATGTTCATACTTCCCCAGCTAGGATTTCTTGAGGGAATAAAAGCCAGTCAAATAGAAAAATAAAAATTCACTGTTGGATTTCTGAAATCCAGTGTTGCTGAAATTCTCATCACTTGTTTAAAAGGTTGTGATCTGTGTGTGTACGTGTCTCCACAGGCCTCAGACATGTTGGAAATCTCCAAAGGAGCCCTGAAGTCAAAATGAACAGTTAATTAATCTGGAAAAGGCTTTTATACTCTAAGTTCAACTCACTTTCCTTTAAAAAGAGAAAGAAACTTAGTTCAGGGAAATTTTGATGAATTATCGTCTTCATCTGAAATAGTAGGTTACTTACAGTGCCTGTTGCATTCAGAAAATAATATGTTATCCATCTGTTAGTATATACCTTTCTTTCCTTACAGTGTTTTGTCTAGAATATCCTGAAAAGGATTTAGCCATTAGTGATAGAGAAAAGTTTTAACTTAAAATTCTGCCTCAACTTTTTGCTCTATGTATCTGTTAAAGTAAAGTAAGAGTCAGCTTTTAATTTAGTTTCTTCAAGAGTTCTAACATTCTCTTCAGACATGGTGACCCTTCTGCCATAGCCTTGGATTCAAGAGAGATAAAAAAAAGTGCTAAAAAAATTGGCTAGCCACAAAATAAATAAGTAAACAAACAGATCTCAACCCTTACCTCACATCTTATAAAAATCTAACTCTGATTAATCATAGATTTAAATGAAAGAAACTGAAATTATAAAACATGTAGGGGAAAAAAGGAGAAAAACTCTTACTGACATTGATTAGACAAAAAATTCTTAAAATAGACATAAAAGTCACAAACTATTAAAGAACAAAAGGATAAACTGGATTTTACCAAAGTTTAAAATATTTTACTCTTTAAAAAATATTGTTAAGAAAATTTAAAAATACATGCTATATACTGGGAAAATTATCTCCACAATGTATATCTGATAAAAGACTTGTACAGAATATATGAAGAACTCTTGCAAACTCAACAATAAGAAGGCAAACAACTCAATTAAAAATAAAGTATTTGAACAGATGCTTCATGAAAGAAGATACATGATGACAAATATTTTGGAAAGATGTTCAACCTTGTTAGTAAGAAAAATACAAGTAAAAATCAGGATATGATACTACTACATACCTTCTAGCAGGCTAAAATTAAAAAGACTGACAATATCAAGTGTTGATGAGCATGCAGAAAAATGGATCTCTCATACATTACTTGTGGGAATGCAATTAGTACAGCTACTTTGGAAAAGAATTTTGTTGGCTTCTTGGGAATTTAAACATAAAATACTACATGATTAATTCCATTCTGTGGTGTTTACCCAAGAGAAATGAAACATGTATCTGTACAAAGACTTGTACCAGAATATTCATAACAATTTTATTCATAATAACCTAAAACTATAAACAACCCAAAGTGCCTCAGCTGGTGAATATGAACAAATTATGGTATATCAATTAAATAGAGTACTAGTTAGTAATAAAAAGTAACAAATATTGGTGCACTCAACAACTAAAGCATTTTATATTGAAAAAGTCAGTCACAAAAGCCTCATGCTGCATGATTCCATTTATATGAAATTATAAGGTAAACGTGTAGTGTCAGAAAGCAGATCAGTAGTTGTAAGGAATAGCAAAGTGATTGCCCGTAATATGGCCTGAGTTCCTATTTGGGATGATGGAAATTTATATCATAATTGCTATTTTGATTACATTACTGTATCCATTTGTTCAAACACATCTAATTGTACACTTAAAATTAATAAATTTTGTTGTGTGTAGATTATACCATAACAACGCTGACAAAAAACTAAAACCTTATGATGCACATATTAATATTTTATTTTACAATACGGAATTGGATGCCCAAAGATTCCAGAGTTAGTAAATGACAGACTGAGGATGCAAAGCTTGTTATATCTCACTCCAACAATGGGAACACACAGCTAAGCCATTTACAACCTTAAATAGATTTGACAGAACAACTAAATAAATTATTGGGAATGTAGTTTGAAATAGATTTGGTGTTTATCATTAAAAATCAGTGTAAAACAGACATGATATTATATACCTAAGTGCATTTTTAAAAACTGTTAAAGATAGTGGCTCAGTTTCAACCACTTTTGGGGAAAACTGGGCTCAGTTAACATTAGATGAGTTATTGAGGCTCCTGACTCAGCCTCTGGAGAGGAGCGGTAGGGTTCTCCCACTGCTGTGCTTTGATTCCTTCTCTCTCATTTTTGCTCAGACCTCCACTTTTCACTGATACTGTTTAAGAGAATGAGTTATTTTCGGTGATAGAAAAGGTGCTGAATATTCTTCATTTGCCTCTCCAGACCCTCTCCCAACCATCCCCTTCTTTGTTCTCTAGGAGGTGATTTCAGTGGACTATATCATCTGTCCTCTCTATCCCAGTGGGGCTCAGCCAATTGGAGGAACTGGCAGGAGAATAGAAGAGAGGGGAGAGAGGTCTCTGTATTTATTCCTCCATCTCCCTACCTCCTGGACCAAAAATTAGCAGCAGCTGCATCCCCTGACCAGGGGCTTCCCTTATGGTTGTAGCTCCCTAATGGCACCTTCTCCAGTCTCTTCAGGCCTAGGGATGGTAATGATGCTCTACTGTTGCTAGCCCTGGGGTGACTCACCATCACTTGTAGAGATCCTGCTTACATCTTTATAAATAGTCCCTTACTTCTTTATAAATTCTCCTCAATTATCCCATTTTGAATTGTTCATCTGATTGATACAGAGAGGAAATAAGATATATTCTAGTTGAAATGCAAAGAGATTAAATTTCAAATGTATCTGCTCCTGATATTTGTATTTCTGTTGTTCATCTGAGAATATTATTGAAGAGACCAATGTATCACTAGTGCATTCATCCATGACTAATGATGTTTCTGGAGTCAGTAGCCTCTAAAGGCTATATTTTGTCCCCTGCCCTCCCTACTCATTTGCTGTTCACATAATTAGTGCTGTTGAACCAGGAATATAGCTTGTTCACTTGGTCTGCCTCTCTTTCTACATTCAGAACCATTTCTGGCTGGATCTTAATCATCCTCATACATGTGAAATATATTGTGATTCGGAGCAAATCTATAAAATTTTACTACATCTGCATTTAGTTTTTTAGTAACTTGGCTATTTCTGCTCATTATAACAAGTTGAACTTTGTAGAATCAATGAGTTTCCTTAGACTCTTCTCTAATTGGGATGAAATATATTGTCCTTGGGGTTCCAGATTTTATTTAAATATTATTTGATTGTGGGAATGCATATGTTTTTTAAAAATCTAATGAACAGTCATAATCGCTTTGATATTGTTTCCACCACTCATTTGGGAGAGCTAGTAATTTATTATAGATGAGTTATAAAAATGCCAATTTAATTAGTTTTCTCCGTGTACCTTAAAACAAGTGTATGTAATTTTTTTTTACTAGATTACTTGAGGTCTAGGTATGCTGAATATTATTCTGAGGGTTATTGGTGGGAACCAGGTTCACATTAAATCTGGTGCTTATACCTCTTCATTTTCACTTGCATTTGCCAATTCTTATATCAACCTTGTGATTAGCACATGATTATTAAAGCCCATAAAATTTTTCCTAACTTTCCTTCTTTAGCACATATTGTACCTGCATGTAAAACCTAGACTCTATATTTTTTAGGTACTGAATTTCAAAATTACATCAGATTTAGTAAAATGTGAAATTAAAATTTTGTCACTTGATGCATATAAGAAGGCTATTGCGAAATGCCACTGCTGAATAGTAGAAATTCTATATACAGTTTGGACTTGAGGGGCAGGGGTCATGATAAACTATCTGCAATTTCAGAATTCTTAAGCCAATATTCTATCATAAACTTAAATGAAAATCCTTGCTCACAGGTAGCTAATTGCTAAGAGAATTATTAAACTTTTTGGTCTCTGGTTAAAAATGATGTTTATAATATATTTGATAAAGTCTATGGTCAATCTTTGTAGTAACTATTAATCCTTCTTTAATAATCCAGAATTTACAGCATTCCAGATTCAAAACAACATCACTTGCAAATTAATCAACAGGAGGATATGTATGTCAATGTGAGAGGGAGTTGGTGAGGAATGAATGAAAGCAGTGCCCAGAAGCAGTGATCATCCAGTGGAGGGTAGGGAGCACAGATTAGCAGGAAAACTGTCATTAAATTTAGATACATTTGCTCAGGAGTGTTGTGAATTATTTGACTTGATTTAATTAGCCTGTTTTTAAATATATGAATGTATAGATATACAAATTAAGAATTATCACTTACATAATAAAATACCATATAGCACTTTTTATTTTGTATTGAGAAATTATATTCCTCATATTAACTGATTCTGTTAACATTTCAGATTGGAGACAGAAAGGGCAGAGAAAATGAGTAAGGGAAGGAGCCAGGGTTAGAACCCATGTTTCTTCTTAAAACGTAATTTTACTAAATATATGACTATCTGTTTCACCTTAAAATATGGTGTTTTAAGGCCCCTGCCGTTTAGGCATTTTATTTTGTTCCAATATTTTATAATGAAAATAATCAAATAAACAGAAAAATCTAAAGAGTTTTACAGTGAATACTCATGTACCATCACTCTGTAATATGCTGAATTGACACATATCTATCCACCTACCAATCACTCTGTCTATCCATCAATCATCCCCTAATTTTTATGCATTTTCAAAGAAAATAGCAGACACAAGTACACATTTGGCTAAACATATCAACATAGTATTTTATTCTAAGTATAAAAATATTTCTTTAGCACATATTTTATATCCAGCCCTATGCATTACCTTTAGTTAATCTCACTAATATGCCCAACAATGCTATGAAGAAGGTATTGTCTTTATCAACTCCACTTTCGAAGTGAGAATACAGAGGCTTAGAGACACGACTCGCTGGGCTTATACTCCATTGTAGACGTTGCCCAACTTGCTTAAGATTAGTACACTTTGGGGATTTTGTCTTTGTAATGGGGCTGGTATTTGACCCTTAGATGTCTGATTCCATAACCAGTGCTTCTGTATTACTCTATTTCTGGTGTAGCAAATTATCACAAGTAAAGTGGCTTAAAACGATATACATTATTTCGCAATTAGATAGGTCAGAAGTCTGGGCATGGCATGGCTCAGTGGGATCCTTTACTTAAGTTCTGATAAGGCTGAAATTAAGGTGTCAGCTTCCAAAATCATTCAGAGAGTTGGCCAAATTCATTTTCTTGGACTTTTGTAACTGAGGTCCCTTGCCTTGCTGGCTGTCAGGGGTAGGGGTGGAGGATTTCAGTCTGCTCCAAGAGAATACCTGACTACCTTCTCATGCTTTCCATGTGGCCCCACTCCACCAGTGGTGGATTGAGCTCCTCTCATGATTCAAATCTAATTTTACCTTCTGTTTCATCTTTCTGTCTCCAGTCAGAGAAAGCAGTCTGCTTTTAAGAACTCATGGGACTAGATTGGACCCATCCAGATAATCCAGGATCATCTTCCTATTTTTAGGTCTATAATCTTACATTTGCTAAATTCCTTTTGCTATGTAACACATCACATTCACAGGTTCTGGGGATTAGAACATCTCTGGGGAACCACACTCCCTACCATGGCTCCCAATCACAATTATATGCCATTGCTTTCAGTAATCCACTATTTTAAATATGATTCTTTATCATCCAAAAGTTTTGTTTTTTTTTTTTTTAACCATAATGTTGTTTAGAATAAAGCATAAGGAATGTAATTCAATATTTGAGGACAAAATTTATAAGAAATTATTTAGCTTTTAATTTCTGGGTAAATTTTGAAAGCCAAAGGTATCAAGATGTTGTTAATTTCATATGAAATATCCCCGTCTTTATACAGCAAACCTTTTTGTATTTATTTGAGGCATTTTAGTTGGCTTGTTCCATTATGTGAATGAAAATTTACAAACCTCTAGTTTTGTTTCTGTTCTCAAGCCTTAGGCCTTTTCTCAACATATGCTTACTCTAGTTCTATCCTGAAGGGTATTCGACCCATCACTCCATTGATGCATCCAAACAACAATAAATCAGAAGACACAACAGATGGGACTGATTTGTCTATGAATGGCAGATGTTGGTCATTCATTCAAGATTGCCAGTGAGCTTATCAGGGATTCTAGGGTGGACTAAGTCTGAGATATACAAATTCCCTAACTGGATTTCTTGCCTTACTTTACCACATGCAGCATATCCTTTCTTTTATTACTAGAATATTTTTTACGAGATATGAAAACCCCTATATGACCTAATAAATGAAGTTACCCAAATCAAATAAAAAGTCCTTGTCCTTGCAAATATGGATAGAATAAGGTTATTTACAGTAGTATTCATGAAGGGTCCGAGTTTCTGAGATGGGTTGGGACATAAGTAATAACTATCATATACCTATACTTTCAACATCCACGCTGATGCTGATGAACAGGTTCTTAACCACACACCCTACGGTAATTTCTTGTTGATGTTTTCATCACTTCCTATGTTATAATAATTTTTGTCATTATTTTTCAGGGCATGATTGATATATGATTCATCTTTACAGCTCTAACATTTCCTAAAACTGAGCATAATACAAAGCAGGCACTCAATTTTTGTTTTGATTACTTAGATAGTTCCAGCAATCATACATTCAGTTTTCAAAGAACTGTTTTGGATCTTTTTTGTGTTAATTGTGGTTCGGCTGTGGGAAGAAAAAGATAAATACAAAACAAATCCCCCCTCCAAAAGTTAATGGTCTATTTGAAAAGAACAACATGTAAAAAAATTATCATAGAGTAATGTGCTGGAATGAAGAGTATTAAAGAAATATAGAGGAGAGAGGCATAACTGAGGCTGAAGACTGGATAGAGATGTAAATGTATATGTGTGTTTGTGCACAACTTCATGCAATTATATGAACTGAGACTGAAAATGTATTGTGAGCCATTAGATTTCTGTTTGTCTTAGGACACACACACACACACACACCGCATATTTTAGAGTGGTGTGTAGAAAGTATGGAGTTTCCATCCTTTTAAACCATGGTGGCCACCTCTAAATGGTAAGCATGGAAAAAAGTATATTTTGTAGATTAAATTAGGTAAAGCCAATAGGCTATTGGCAGATCATGAGTACTACATAGAATTTAAATAGAGTTGTATAACATTAATGATTTAAGGAAACTAGATATCAGATTTATTTCTGCCTGTATTTTCTTTATGTTAGTTATTTATCCAGTCAGGCAAATACATAATCAAATTAGCATTCTGCCGTAAATTTCTCAGCCTTCTAAAGTGTCTTAAAGTACACTAAGTTTCTAGGCATTGTGCAATTCTGTGAATATCTCATTGGTAGACTGATTATCAGTGACCAAATCAGATTATTCTGTCTCTAGGAAACACTTACCATCAGCTTATTTTTCTGTATGGTATCCACATCACGGCAGAGACCTCACCAAGTCTTTTTATTTCTCCCTCCTGTCCTTTTTCTGAGTTCTCTTCTCTCTTCCCTCAATTTCAAAACCTATAAATGGATTGCTTCCTGGGTCCCAAGCATTGTGGTGTGTACTGGAGAGGAAACCAAATGAGTAAGGGCACACAGTCCTGCCCTTAAGGAAATTAGAATGTCGTTTACGGCAAAACATTTAAGCACCAATGACAGCACAATGTTCTGTGCTACTTTGTATTTAGTACATTCTGAGAGGTAGGGAAGGGAGAACTCAGTGTAAGTGGCTTTATCCATGAATGTATCACTGGAAATTTGCCCCGGTTTATCTCCCAGGCTAACTGGCAATTATGGCAGAGTTGCAAGGGATAACTCTTTTATAATATAATTGTTAGTGCCCTGGTTCTGTGCATGAAGAGTTGTTTCTCTAGTAGTGGAAATACATTTGTTTATGTTGATTTGCCAGTTTGGCCATTTCCTTTTGAGAACCATGATCTGTGTTTATAAGAACCTGGTTAACAAGACGTAAGGGTGAAGCATCTAACCATGGGAAAGAGCAAATGTTACTACTTTACTGGGATTTCAAGTTGACACTTTGGCATCCTCAATATGCTCTGTGCTTTAACTGGCTATTCAACTGGATTCTCTTACCTGAAAGTACCTTGGCTTGTAAAATTTGGTAAAAAAAATTTTCTTATTTGGTGACAAGCTGACCTGATTCTCATGAATCAATATAATTGATATATGAGAGGCTTAAAGTCATGCATCCGATTAGCAGGTGAGAGATAATTGCATCTTCTCTAGAGAAAACATGGACATAAATAAAGCATGAATTAATAGATAATGGGGGTTACCACTGGTGATTACTATTATATATATTTCCTGATGCATCCTATATAAATTAATGAGTTTAAAGCTTAACCTTCTCTTTGAATAACATAACCAGGCCTTGAAAACCCTCTTGAGGCTTGAAAATCCATTATTTTTTTTCCTCCTATAGGATTTTAAGGACACAATTGTAGATATTTTCTTTTACTCTCAAGAACAAAAGAACTTGGGTATGGTTTACATAGATGGGAAAATCTACAATTCCTGATATGCAACCATGAACTGCTCTTTTTGGTAACAAAGATTGTTTTGTTTGAGTCCCAAAATAGGGTGAGTAGGTGCTTATATTTAAATCTAGAAATGACTTTCCTCCTCTAAGTCTTCAGTTGTTTTAAACATCATGCATTTGATGGGAGACTTTGTTGACTCATTGATTCTAACTCAGTTTTTACAAAATGAGTATTGGAATCATGGAATTTTGAGGAGTTTTGAGAGGTCTACATCCATTAATACAAGCTTCATGCTCTACCCTGGCACATTTAGTTGTAGGACAGAAATATTCCCTTGAGATTTCCTTTAATGGCTCAACCCTCGTCTCATTATACTTGCCTTCCAAACATATTCTCAGCTACATTATCTTTTTTTTTAATTTAAAATTTTGTTCACCTACCTTCTAATTTTAGAGAAATATCATTTGTTGCCTTGTATTTACTGATACCATTTCTAGTTTTTATTATTCTTAAGGTTAAACTCATTCCTAAAGATAGGCTGTATATTCACCTCCAAGTCGTCTTTGAAACTTTCCAGTTTGGGAAAGGGAATCTGTGTGTTTTGATTACTTGATAAAGAATGAGTGGTACAATTCTCTCCTGTCCTTTTTCTTTACATTTATAATTGACATGTTCAATTACTGCTTCCACACCATGACTAGAACTAAATAAAAGAGAACACTAAGACTGCCAGCCTTCTCCGTAGTCCCATAAAGCCATAGGTTCCCTTTTTCCCTTTTTGTCAACTGTTGGAGAACTGACCTTTTTCTCTGAAAACACGAGAGAAAACCTGTAATTTTCAATATTGCTTGCATTTAATTTGAGCAACATATTCAACTAATGCCTCCATGTAGCTACTAATTCTCACTTTGTTAGACTGTGGCTTTGTCAGAATGCAGATATTGTTAGTACCTGTCTTCTATAATTTTCACAGTGAATTCTCATTCATAAATCTTTGCGACAAGTGCCAAACCCAAAACACTAACTGAGACAAACTAGAGAGCAACATCCTTTGAAAATATGCAGCACATTCATCAGAGTAGGAAATGCTTAACAAAGAACTATTTTAGTGGACATGATGGAAAGCATTTTGAAATGTTTGGGTATTACACGTGAATTTTTCTTTTTATATGCCGTTCTTTAAAAATTCTAGATAGGAGAATTGGTTCTTTACCATGTATTTTAAGAACCCTGGAAAATTCTTCTTGTCCAAATGTTTCTCCAATTTTTCTTGTCCAAATGTTTCTCCAAAGCATTCTACTTCTACTTTACTGTTAGAATTATCTTTTTATAACACATATATTATATACATAAACCTTAAGATTTTGGGTCACTAGACTCTTCATTTTCAGACTCACCTTTGTCCTTTCACATCTTCCAGAGCCAATCTGAACGACTTGCTGTTTCTTCCACATTTTATAATGTTTTACACTTGTGCCTTCTTCATGGGGTCCTATGTGCCTGGAACATCCTTCCTCTCTTATCACCAATTTTATCATTCTACATTACTAATCTCAGTTATCCCATTATATATGAAGACTTCCCAGAATGTTTCCCTACAAATACCTTTGTTTCCACAGCATTTTGGGTAAACTTCTATTGTATTATTTCTCAACTCTACTGTAATCAGTGGTATTTAATTGCCTCTCTCCCCTGATATAAAATCCCTAGGGAAGTGAAAATGCCTTAGTCAAGTTATATCTTTAGCATCTTGTACAGTGCCTGGCACATTGTAGTTGTTTAGAAAGGATTTGTTGAGGGAATATAGAAATAAATTAATACTTACTGTTTCAACATTGAAAATTAATTTTCTTGTTTTAATGACATAATTTGCTAGGTTATTCTCTTTTGAAATGCAAATATTATGAGTGAGATAATATATCAACTTACTATTACTATCCCTTCAATGCAACAAATGTCCATCTAAAACTACATGTAGCACTAGTATACAGCTAAAGATGAATTTCTTTACTATTAGAGGAAACTAAAGCCAAGAGACACAGGAAAAGATGAATATCTAGTTAACTGTGGAGCCAAAACCAAAACCCAGGTTCCTCTTCTTTCAAACTCATGGCCTCCCCACTACACAAAAGTTTCAAACTTGAGAGGTCCCACCATTCTATAAAGAAATGTAAATAAAGCAGTTAAGAGACCCATCCACTCCTATATTTCTTCACTTTGTTTGGATCTTCTACTAAGAAACACAGTTGATTATTTTTTCTTGTAGGGGTATTGAAGTATTTAAGAACAGTAATATAATCATGTGGCTCTAAACAATTGGTCCACCAAATAGTTGGTCTGATTTTGGCTCAAGCCCAAGGCATAAAGATTGTTTTCCAAAATAGCCAATTTATACATGTACTTTTGTGTGCTTTATTGATCCACTTTTTCATTCATATTTATGTGTAAATTACTGCAGGAGAAGGGTGGTCTGATGAGTCTGCCCACTCGCATAGTTATTCCCACCATGGTGGAAAGCGTGCCAATCACCTAAACCCATCTGATGTTCTTTGCCAGCTTGGTCATCATCATTACCATAGTTCTGCCCAAAAATTCTACTACATTTTTGTTAAGGTCTACTCATTAGGAATATTAAGAAAAATATTAAAGATTATAAATTTCAGTGGGAGGGTTATAAACCTTTGTAACAAGTACAGAATGTTCTAATTACTAATGAGAAAGCAAAATATTTTTCATTTTTAAAGTTTTATGAACTTGCTAGGAGCTAGAGATTTAATCACGATATATGTAAATTATACATCTTAATCCTTCTTCAATCTACAGAAACCGTCTTTATCTTCAAAGACTAACTTGTGTCATGGCCCATTTCTCCAGAATCATAGGTCTGTAAGGGATCCCTAGAGCTCATTATTTTGCCTCTGTGTATGATTAAATATTTAAACCATCTCAGATACTTAATCCTTAATAATCTGTTAAAGCATCTTAAAAGCCCCCTCTATTAATAATTCATATTAACATCTCATAAAATCACCCCATTGCATTTCAACTCTTGTTCTGGCCTCAGCGAACGTATAATATAGCTGGTTACCCACTGTGTAGTAAACCTTGACAGAACTGAAGATTGTGATCAAATAAACCTGCAGGATTTAACTTAAAAAAATATGGCCTGAAGGACTTTTTCTTTTTTTTTTCTTTTTGATATATAAATCCCCTAGATATGTTCTGTGAAGTGGAATGGGCACGTCTGTTTTTCTTAGCATAAAAATTGATCAGTAAAGACAGATTGTTTTCTTTTCTGGAGTTATATACAACATAAAAATTGATCTAGGGGAAGGAGAATGATTTCAGCACCCATAGAACAAAGCCCTGTATACAGAAGTTAATCAAATTTCATGCAGCAAGATTTGAAACTTTTGGACTCCTTTATGGAATTTTATATTATCTTCCTTTAGCAATCTTGGGTGAAATTTTTGTTCACTTGACCAGATGAATGGGGGACATATAAGGCTTCAGAAATTGTAGTGTTTGTTAAAGGATGGCTCCATTGCATTGCAAAAGTGGTATTCAGTTTTGATTTTTGACAAATAACCTTTGGAACATGCTCAGGTCAGCTTCTCCTGTAACCAATGAACTGAAGCCTGGCTGATTTTGAAGTTCTGTTTCCAATGTTACTCTGAAAGATGCTTACTGATTCTCATTGTCCCTAAGAGCATCATTTCATTGATGTAGTACCTAAGGGTTCTACCATGATAGGAAAGAAGTGGCTTGGGAGTGGGATGGTGTATACCCCATAGACAGAACTGTACTCAGACTGTGCTGGGCTGACTTGCAGGACAAGGGAGACTGGTACTTTTAAGCCTGGACTTAAATCTTATCCTCAGACTCATTCGTGATCATCCCATATGAAAGGGAGGAAAGGAGTGTTTCTAACTTGGTTTCCGTGGCAGAACGAATGATTAGGGAACAGAACCACATGCAGATCTAGGGGTTACATATTGCCTGCTCAGCTACAAAGGAGGCATTTTGGAAAGGTAGTTACTTATGATGGTGGGTGGATTCCAAGCTGTTTGTTTTGCTCTTCTCTTTAAGTGTATTTTTAAAACATTTAATTATAAGAGAGTAATTTCATTGTCTCTATTTTTGTACTATTAAGAATAGAATTGTTTTCAAGCAGCACTCTACTTAGATTTACATATCACTGATTTTAAACCAATTAAAATAAGCTTAATCTTTAGGCTGAATCTGTGCAGTAAAAACTGCCTTGAAAGACAGAATATTTGGTCATGCAGTGATATCTTTGTCTCTTTTCAGTACCCATATGTGGAGCTGAAATCTTATGAAACTGCTTTCATTTTAGCACTAGAGCAGTTTCTTATATTCATATAATGTTAGAGAAATGCTCATCTTTTTAAAATGAGCATGGCCTATATGCCAAACTAAATTGTTTTTCTTTACCAAATTTATGCTTACTTTTAAAAGACATTTATTTAATTTAATGTGATAATGTGTGCTGTTGTGGGGGGGGGGGATTTTATTTAATCTAGAATTTTGTAAAACTTCAATTTAAAAAATATCATACTTGATAAAATATCCATTCAAATTATTGAGGATACATTGGTATAAGACCTGAAATAAAATATCCATAGATTTAAATAAATCTGAGCTCCAAAGAATAAATTTTCTGGTAAAAGTACAACCTACAGAACTGCCTGATGTTTTTCCAGCTTTCTGATTTTAACTAGTAACTGATGTTTTATTATACAACCTTAGTAAATGTTAGAAGATAATGAAGAGTCAAAAGATGTTTGTACTTGCTTGTTCACTTTGATTGCTTTGAATTGTATTAGTCTTTATTTGCCCTACGAATCAACTAAAATCTATCCTTGAATTTTTCTGTTTTACTTTTTAAGAGATTACTAATAGATTTTCATATCCTTTGACATGATTTCTTTTGACACTGCCACAATGTGGAGGAGGAAAACCATATTAAATGTAGGAATACTAATCAGTTTGTAATGATCAAATCAAATGTTTAAGGTCATCCAGTTACAGATGGGGGGGTGCTGGGACTTGAACCTGGGTCTTTTGATCCCCAATTATGTGATATTTTTATTACATGACCATTCTTATGTTTTTCTTCAATAGAGTATGTTAGATTTTCTAGAATTTTGAGACTTAAGTAATGGAATATCAAGTTTAAAGACCCTTAGGGTGTGTACTGTGAATCTGAGCCTAAATGAAAATATGTTTTGGTATGTACTTATTCAGTTTAGCTTTTTCAAAGTCACCTAACACAATTTCAAGATACAGTTTCTTTCATGTGAATATAGATTTTTAAAAGTTAGCTACCATATTGCGTATGTGCCTGACACTGAGACAAAAGATAAGACTGCATCATTAAATTTAATGCTTAAAAATTCCCAGTGGGAAGGTACTGTTAATAGCCTCATTTTACAGGTGAGAAACAAGATTTGGATAGCAAAACTGATGAGAGGAAGAGTCAGGATGAAAACCCAAGTCTGTCTGACTTCAGAGCCTTGTGCTGATTTTTTTTTAAATTTAATTTTCTGTTGGTAGAACACACATATACAAGCACACACAACGTGTACTCCTTAAGGGAAGTAATGGGAAATATTAGAAATATTAGAACAAATTTAACTCTTAATTCATACTCTGTTTTGGTCAGTTTTGTTATATGTAATGGAAAGTTTGGTGGCTTTGGATTCCAAACTGTGTAGACTCTAAAATAGGCTCTGTCTCTTTCCACCTTGCAAATGACTCGTAGCCTCAGTTTCCGCATCTGTACAACAGGAATTATTGCATCCACTCTGTGGGATTGTTCCAAAGTTTGTATGGCATCATATTTTAGAGTACCTCATGTCATGAGGTTCAAAACACTCCCAATGTCCCTTCTCCCTTCACACTAGCACATGAATCCTGTTATCCACATGCTCATAGAAGTGCAGAAATGGCTACATCCTTTTGCCAAGAAGACTCATGTTTTTGCCTTGGTGATGACGGACCTTCGCCTGTGATTTCCCTAAGCCGTCTTCTCTCTCTTTCATTGTTTCATCTTCCTGAGAACTTTTTCTGGGTCACTGCTAGGTGACTGTTGAGTGATAGCAGCAGCAGCCTTCACATGAGAATTTCATTGACCCACGTTTGCCACTGAGACAGTGTTCCAGAAGCTGACGACCCAGGCGTTTGTGTTCTGACCTCTCTGTCATGAACTTGCAGAGGCATTTGGGTGAAATCACTTAGCACAAAGGGCCTCACTTTTCTCCTCTATAACGTGGGGTTAGCCAGAGATCACAGCAAACTTCACAAAAGGAATGGGGAACTTTTTTCTGTCATTACAACTGAGCTGACAAGTGAGTCACACTCATTTTCCCTCAACTATGCCCATGTGAACGATCTCTTCTGTTCCAAAGGAAATTCAAAAGAAACTGACCTGACTATCCCAGCACAGCTGCAGAGAGTATCTGAATCACATGCTGAATATTAACCAAACTAATACAACATTCTGCTTTCAATAGCTAATCAAAAAGCACAATTAAAGTGTGATTATGGTCCTGTGACAAAGGTAATCACTTCTCCCAGACTTCCTCCGTATATTTTTTTTCCTGGTACATATCACAATTATCATTTTCTAGTTATATGCACAATTACTTACTTAACATCTGCTCCATCCTGAGGGCATGAAGGGTCAAGACTATTTTTCACTGCCATGTCCTTAGTGCCCCAGCCGGTGCTAAGTGACTTGTAACTAATTGTAAGTCAGTAATTCATTGTAGAGTGACAGAGGGGGCTTGTTAGCAAATTGTCCTGATTCACTAACACTGGTAAAGTGAATGCTTTGTTTCTCTAAGGGACCCAAGAGGAAGACTTTTGAAAACAAAGCAGGTCTAAGTAATTGGAAATCCAGTGAAAATGGGTATGTATGCAAGAGCCAAGTGGAGAACTCAATAGCACAGGTCTTCATGAGGTCTTGTGTTATTAGAAAGTAGGGGAGAGCTGAATTAAGAACTGGAAACCTTATAAGGCCAGGGAAGAAAGCACAGAGGGTGTCAAGCTTTATGGATCTAAGCTTCATGGATCATGGGTTCAGAGAGGGAGCATGCTGTACGCAAAGGACTACAGTAAGCAGACACAGTACAGAAAACTGCTATTGGAGAGTTGTCCTATTAGCTGCAGAGAAGGTGAAGAAATAGTGCATCACCTGTTATTAAAAAATGTGTACGCGTAAGTCTTTTGTGATTGATACTCAGAACCAGTGCTTAGAAAATACTCAGAACCGGTGCTTACAATTTTTTGCAATGATTAAAAGGAAATGAAAAGAAGGGTGCTACTAAGAATTAGGAGGGTTTTCTCAAGGCCTTCTGAAAAGACTTGCAATGAGTAATTCCTGTATCTCCTCTTAAAGAGACACTTTGTAAGGGCCAGCTACTGCCTTTCCTTGCAGGATAATTAATAGCCATATGCCAAGGAATGCTTTGTAAGCGTGTCTCCTTGTTGCCAGAGTCTTTCATCGACTTTAGCACTTTTCTGGCAGGGGCAGGGCATTCCTTTGATGGCTTTGGTCTCATCACAGCAAAGTTTAGTTGCTCTAAGGTAGCCTCATAGACGAAGCTTCTGAAACTCAAAAGGGTGCCAGTGGGACATGACTTAGGAACTAGCTCTGGATTTGTCCTAGCTGTGAAAAGAACTCACTGTATTTGAGGAAAGACATTATACAAAAGTGCTGCTACATCTCATCCCATCATTAAATCCTGCTTGATTTAGGAGCTGGGGCCTGAGGAGGCTTTCAGAGGAGAAGGTGGCTACTGATAGAAGGTCATGGCCGGAGTCTGGTAAGCCTCATTGTTCGGATGCCCAGGAACATGTGGTTTCTGCCCTTACATAAATTGATCATGGCTATCGATTAGATACTGTTGCCATATTGTGGAATCTCCACAAGTATTAAAATGATACGAGTATTTGAGGATAATGGAAGTTAGTTGTTCTGCACATCCCTTAAATGCAGATGACTAGGAATATCAGAGTGAAGCTTATAAGTGACTTACCCTTCTGTTTGGCTCATTCTGTATTATTATGTTTAAATCTCAAGTCCTCCAGTAATTGTGAGGTACAAAGGATGGACAGCAAGTTTTATACAAAGCATAGTAACTGTCAGAGTCACATTATGCCTGATTTGGTTTTAAAGTCATTTTCTGAAGAAAATTAGAGCATATTCTTCATTCAGTTGTGAGGGTCATCCATTTCTTAAACGACCATTTACTGAGTGATTGGTGTTGCTTAAGGCACTGTGTTAAACTGCATACATTGTCTTAATCACCATTGAGGTGGAGGTTTCAATCTCCATTTTATTTATAAGGAAACAGATCTTTCTAAAACAAAGAGATTGCCAGGGAAGCAGCAGAGCTGGTGCACAAATGGAGCTCTGACTTCAACGCCCATGCTCAAAACTCCACACTGTAAGGCTTTCCTGGTGTAAGAGAGAATTTGACAAATTCAGAAAACCTAAATTTTGAAGTTAGATGAGAAATGGCTCCTTTGTCAGTCTCTGGGGAGGGTTTTTGTTGATTTCCTAAAAACAACTGTGAGTAGCCTCAGATCGCAGTCTTGCAGTTAGAAGTCCTGCTTGATATTAATGTATTCCCCAGTGCCATTGACTGAAAAGGAAATGCCTGGTAGTTTACAATGGGAAGGGGGAGCCAGCACACAGATTCCATGTAACATTTCAACTAATAGGTACATTGTTTCATTCTTTTGTAATTTCAGTGTCTCCCTGTGATTTACAAGGACTCTCATCAGGTAACTTAACAGTGAAGATAAAAAAGTAAGGAACAAGTACCATATTTGACTTGTAAGCAAATTTCCTTTTCCTGTGCTAACCTATAAATCATGAAAGCAGAAAATTCAGGGATGCCATACTCATTCTGTTCTGTGTTCTATCCAGTTAGACGTTCTGTTACTGACAGTGGCAGAAAGAATGTAGTGCAAGACAGAATCTCTCCTGGGTGACTGCACTGGCCCCTTTTCTTGCCTCCTCCTCTAAACAGTAACAAGTTTTCTAAAGTTTAAATCAAATCCCATTGCTTCCCTGCTTAAACCTTTCTAGCGGATTTCCACTGTAACCGGAATAAAATCTATCCTCTTTACCATGCCCAGTAATGCCCTGCCCTTCTTCTGACCCCTTCCTAAAAATCTTCTGCTCACCCCCAGCATTCCAGCCACCCTGGGCTTTTTCCTATCCCTTGCCAGCTTGTTTCGGGGTCTTAATTGTTGATTTTCTTCTGCTTGGAGTGCTCTTCCTCCTGATTCTGAAAGAGGGTTCTAAAGTCTCCTCAGCATTCAGGTTGAAACTCAAAGGTCACTCCTTCAGAGAGGACTTTCATTATATAAATCAGTCATCCAAGCCACTCTCTACCCCAACACCTTAACTTACTGTTTTCCTTTAGCTTGTCAGTAATATCTGAGGATACTTTATTTCTTTTTGCATGCTCACTCTCTCTCTCTCTTCATTGGAATGTTAGCTACTCCACAGTGAGGATTATGTACTAGTCACAGGTCTATTCTTGGAGTCTGGAACATCGCAGGTGTTCAATAATGTGCTCAGATAATGACGAACGATCATTTAACTGAGAGCCTTTGGTTAAGTCACTTAAAAGTTCTGAGATTTGGTTTCACTATTTATCAAAAGGGCATCATAAGATTTGCTCTAATAACCAGGGATTTTGTGGAGCTTTCTGAAAATGTTAGTTTCACTTATTAAGGCTTGTGTTAAGCCCTAAGATACAAAGATGAAGGGCAGGTCCTGTTTTGAGGAGCGTGCAGTGTAGAGGGCACAGACCTGCACATAGATAAATAATTTCAACACATGTTGATTACTCTGGAGGGTCTCTGGGTTGCACTACTCCAGGGATACCATTATGTTTGTGATATGGATAAATAGTGTCCCCTGCACTTGTTCAGTGTCTAGACTGCATTGCCCCATGTTATGTCCCTATCTATGTGCCAAGCACTGTTTTAAACACGTTTGAGTATTAACTCCTATGATGCTCATAAAAACCTGATGAGGAAGGTAGTACAATTTTCATATTTGCCATTCTTTATAAATGTAAAAGAGTGAATGAATAATATGCCATTATTATTACCTATATTTTTCATAAATTTAAATTGTATTGCCTTCTATGCCTTATCTTTCCAAACCTAGGAACTCTTTTACCTTGATCTCATTCATTGCTGATTTTTTTCTCTCTCTCTCTTTTAAAAAATTCCCTGTATTCTCGTCAACATTACTTTTGTTAAGGATTAATATTAATGATAAAAACTGTAGAGAAATGACTGAGGATGTAGAAAAATTCCATTTGACTGTAAAAGTAATTTGGTCTCTCCATGACTACATATGGCCTTAACAACCGCCACAAAGGGAAAAATGCTTTACAGTCTTTTTGGGGGACATTGTTAGGGGTAATTTATGTAAATTGTCTGCTGTCATAATGGTGGCTGTAGTTAATAAAAGCACTACAGGGCCAGCCTGTTGACAGTACAGCTTGTATTTTTAACAGTTTCTCCTTTGTATATTTTGAAAGGAAAGGCAAAATGAATTCAAAACAAAACCTCAGAACATCAGAAAGCCTAAAACCATTAAGCCTTTAAACCCAGAAGCTTCTCAGTGTATGGAGACAAATGTATAATTAATTTGGAAGATTTTTCTTCTTTATTTTTTTTATAACTGCAATGCAAAAAAAGCTCAATTACTGGTTATGATGAGAGTCAGCGAGTAACTATGCCCAAGACAGAAGAAAAAAATGTGTTGCCATGTGAATGGAATTGTAGGAAGAATAATTGTAAAGGGAAGTTTCCTTATGCCAGGCTAAAAATTATAGCTAGAGCAGATGAGATACCACCCTTTGAGGCTAGATTATGAAAGCAAAACTGTGTTTTTTTGGAGGTGGATGGCTTCAGGGAGTAAGTTTTATCAGCTGTGAGCTGAAGATGTGTGTGTGGACATCAGAAAACTGTGCCTACTAAGGAGGGTGGGCCCAGGAGAAGGCTGAGATTGCCAGGGCCGAGAAGGTTTGGAAAGAGGCCATTTTATAGCCCAGCCTTTCCTGTGTTACCCGTTTGTTCCACTTTTAAATGTCCTTTTGTTATCTAGAAATCTGAATTTCAGGAAAAAACGTCATGTTTTGTCTTTTATTCCCACTAGTTTCTACTTGGCTATTTTAAAATGTTTTCCCCTTATAGTATTTTCCTCTCTTGAAATACATATGTTCAGCCAATTCCCTCAGAATGTTCATTTTATTCAAATGTGAATAAGAAAATGATGCCATATGAATTGGAAGAAGAATCCATAGCAGTGATTCTTAGTAGATGCTTTTATAGTCTTATTTTTGGAATCTAATAATCTTTCCTTAACTTTATGAATATTAGTATGATTTATTTTATAATGAATAATTCCAACAGTATCCCTAGGAAGAAAATTTTCTTCTAATACTATCTTTGAGGACTGGAGTATGAAGTCCCTGTTGAGCCCAGCTGTCCCTCCAGTTTCCTTTGGACAACCCTCTGAAATATATCAATCCAGATTCTGCGGCCAGCTTTGGCATTTATCACTTGACCTCAAAACAGTGGTGTTGAGCTATATTGTACTCCCTTTGTATAGTTATAATCCTCTAACCTTTGGGTTCTACATAATGCATAAAACATTTTTATTTAGCAAAATAGAATCAGATGGGTTTATTCTGAAAACCAATCACTTTGCATAATCTAAAGCACAAGGTTATTTGACAGTGCCAGGTACTGAAGGGATCTCAAGAGAAAATAATTATAGTGGCTGCTCTCAAGGAATGTGCAATTTTCATGGGTAGTTTAAATAAATGCATTCAAAGTGATAGTGTAAGCACAGCTCCTCCTAATAGAAGCACCCACCTGACCCAGAGCTACAAAGGAGAAATATGTCTCTCAGTGTGAAGATGATTTATTGCAAGTGCACTTGCAAGGAACTGGAGGAATCTTCCCCAAACCAGTTCAAAGTGGGGATGTGAGTTAGGGATTTTGTAGGTAAAGGGAAGGGGGTAGGGGTTAAAAACAAAGTAATTTCCATATGATTCATTTTTGTCAGGTCAGTGATGATGTTGGATCTTTGTGAGGAAGGCATGAGCAGTTTTCAATCCTATATTGTCTCAAGCGTGTCTTATTGTTCCAGCTTCCATGATTAGATTTAGATATTAATGTGCATGCTCTTATGTTCAGGGTCTTCATGACTCTTTTCAAACTTTTGTCTTTTGAGGAGGAAGACACTGATTCACTGGGCCAAGGATGTTCTTGATGCTGTTCTGTTACCTTATTCCTGTAAGGAGAACTGAGAAGGTCTGGTTAATGTTATTTTGGAACTAAGTACAAAGCGTAGACTATTAGGATCAGTGAGGGTAAGCATATTTTCTAGCTATCAAAAGCAGGAAGCCAGGGATGGGTTTCAGGTATGCACTATTTTATGTTATATTTAAGTCTTTTCTGGGGAAGTTTCCAGAGTTCTCATAAGATTCTTAAAGAAATTTGCTTACAAGAAAAAAAAAAGATTAGGAATTACACAAATATGGAAATAAATAGGTATAAATCTATTCAGTTGTGATTCTAAGTGTACCAGGAGTCCAAAGAAGAGAGACCAGAACTAATCAGGCAAAGTGTGTAGAGGTGTTGGGACCAGAAGAAATTGATATGCAAAGGAGAAGATGAATAGAATTCCATGCAAAAGTTTTGGAAATCATCTACCTCTTTAACTTGTAAACAAGGTGTCAGACAAACTGAATTTGTATTATAGGAGCATTAATTATTAAACACGAATTAAACACATGAACTTTAGATTTATAGGAAACTGGGTATAGATTTTGGCCTTGCTATTTCCTAGCTGGATGTTCAGAATCTCTCAGAATCTCAGTTCCTTTATGTGTAAAATGGAGTAAAAATACCTACCTCATAGAGATATTGTGAATATTAATGGGATGATCTGTGGAAAGCTACTGGCAAATGTCTGGGTTTCATACTCAAATTTTAATAAGCATCACTTCTCTTTTAGATTCTAAGTGCAATGACATTTGTTATAGCCCACAGTAAGTGGGACAGCATGTCATGAAGGGAAGAAGTTGAGAGTTTGATTAGAATTTTCAGATAAAGGGTTATGGGGGCACTTGAAGACTTGATTGGATTTCAAAAGGCAGGAGGAGAGTTGGAGGTCATTTCAAGGGGAGAACAACACAAGCAAAGTTATGGGTTTAGGAAATACTGTTGTTAGTCAAGGTTCTTCAAAGAAACAGAACCAACAGGGTTTATAGGTAAATCTTGAGAGATTTATTATAGGAATTGGCTCACCTGACTGTGGGGATTGACAAGTCTGAACTCCATTGGCAAGTGTGAATTCCATGGGCAAGCCATAAATTGGTAACTTGGGTAAAGCTGAGGTTGAATTCCTCACGAGAAGTAGGCTGGATGAAGTAGAAGCAGAAAGTTTTCTTTCTGACTTCTGAAAGTCCTCTTGCTTTGATACCTCCAAGTAATTTATCAAGGAGACTCCCCTCATTGCTGAGGGCAATCTCCTTTGTTGATTGTAGATACAATTAGCCCTAGAAGCAATCAACTGACTATAGAAGCTAATCTGTTTACAAAATACTGTCACAATAACAATCAGATCAATGCTTGTTTGACCAAACACTGGATACCATAACCTAGCCAAGTTGACACATGAAATTAATCATCACAAGTATAGCATGAATAACTCTTAGAACAGAGAGAAAAGGATTTTACTTTGCTCCAGCTACGCTGAATTTTCTTGCTCTTCCTCAAACATGCCAATGACATTCCTACCCTAGGTCCTTTGCAGATGGCTGGAGGAAGATTCACTTCCTCACTTCACTCAGGCTCTGTTCAAATGTTACCTCTTCACGTAGTAGTGATCTCCTACTTGAAATATTATCCTCTGTCCTCTGACATTTCTTTGCCTTGATTTATTTTTTCTTGATAGCACTAACATACTCCAGCTGAGCATTTTTTAATACAGGTCCAAGAAAGCAAAACTCAGTCTGTTTTGCTTGCTACTGAATCCCTGCTGCCAAGCCAATGCCTAGCATTTAATAGATGCTCCATAAATAGTCACTGAATAAAGAATAATGCCTGTGAGTTGTTTAGGAAGGAAAACCCAGACTATTTGTTGGAAAATTATAAGGTATACCAAAAGATGGAAGGGTTAACACTGACAACCATTAGCAATTTTATCAATTTAATTTTGGATTTTTTTGTTTGTTCGTTTAGTGTTATTTACTAAAATGTACCTGCTGAGTCTCTTGGCCAAAAATGACAAAGGGGCACTTACTTTGATTGAATATTTTAGATATTATTCCCTCATATTTTGAGAGCCTTTCCTTTTTCTTCAATTTAAATATTCAGTTGGCTTAATTCAAGATGTAAATCAGATTAATTAAATTTTCTGACTTTTCTGTTGCTTTATCTTAAGTGATAGTCTACGGAATTAGAATTAAACTTTCATAATTAATGTGTGTAATTTTCTTTGAGTAAAGAATAATAAGTTTACAAATAAATAAGCCATTATTAAGTTGGACTCCATTAATCAAAAAAATTCTATTTCCCCAAAGAAACTATGAATGGCCAGGGGCTGTATGTCTTAGCATCACCAGAGTATTTTTGTGAGCCAGGGGAGAAAAACGGAATAATGCCCTGTGGTAGACATGGGAGACTCCAGACTCCAGAATAAAAATACAGAGTGAATAAGAAGTTTATTTTCCATCTCTGTATCATATCATATTGTGAATTTATAAGAATATATTTCTGAGATTTAGGTGACAGTTTCTCATAAATAGTGGGCAGCCCGTGTATTCTTAGTCACTGTAAACTCTACTGGAAGAGAGTGTGGGTCTGACATTTGGAGCCGTAGGTATGGAATTTGGGTTCCAGTGTGGGGAAATCAATGGGATAAGATTTCAGACATAGGATGGTGAAATTCCTCCTGTAAACACTAACCCTAACCACAAGAATATTTTGAAAGATAATATAGAATCAAAATTCTTTATTTTTCCTTTCTTTGGAAAATTACAAGGGGAAATTAGTAGTTTCAATTCTGATAGTCAGAAGCTACATATCTAAATAACTAACACATTTGGATTAAGGTTGGAATTTAATTTTCAGGAGATAGTGCTGAGGGCTTTTATTATGCAACTTAAGTATGTCCACCTTAATACAAATTCCTTTATTTGAAAATCGTGTTTTATGTTAGTACATTATTTTAAAGCATTTAAACTTGTGAAAGGATAGGGAAAATAATGTGTTCCATGTTCACTTTGAACATTCCAGATGTTCAAATGTTGGTAGTCATACAATTATAGGCATCATTTTCTCTCATATAAAATGGTTCTTACTTTTGGTGTCTTTTGAACTAGATTTGGTTACTTATTGCTTATCCTTTAAGATAAATTCTAAATTGAATTAATGTTTCCTAGTTAGTTAAATTGCCCTGATTCTGCTTTGTGTATGTTTGAGATTTTTCTATGGAGTTTAAATTCTATATATTTGAATTTCAAGGTAATGCTGATTGTCAAGAAAAGACTGAATATTTGTATATTCTAGGCATTCGTTAGCAATATCTCTCACATTAACTTTTTTTTTTTTTTTAGTTTTGGCCTGGTGACGTTTTACCAGTATTCATATTTGTATGATTATAATTCATTCAAAAGCAAAGTTGTGCTCACTTTACATTGCTGTATGTTTGTTGATGGCTTTTTGTTTTCTGGTACTTGGATTTGGCCTAATTCTGGAAACCTAATTCTTGCCTGTTAACCAAGTTCAGGCTTTTGTTTAACAATTTAGGTATATTTTGATCAAATTGCAAAATGTGGGAAATAGGCAGAAATTTAGAGTTGAGGAGTTAAAAAAGGAAATAATGGATCAAAAATAAACAAAAAAGAGAAAATGGGGAAAGACAGGACATAGTAGAATATTTAGTTGAGATGGAATAAATATGGAGTTACCAGACGTGAGTTAATAATACCAAAATGGGACAGGGAAATTAGGGGAAGATTGCAAAAAAAAAAAAAAAAGAATAAAAGCATGGAAACTTCTGAACAGTTTAAAAATCTGCCTGTTCTTAGAATTTGTATTGAACTAAATGTAACCTCTACAGTCAATGCTATCAAGGAGGAATTATCACTATACTTAGTTCAGAGACCTTTACTTCAACTGAAATATTTTTCTTTTCTTGATATTTGATAGCTGGAGAATAATTTGTAGATTATGAATGATGCTTCATAAGCATATAGTAGAACTGGGTAACTCTTCTTAAGGAATTAGCCGTCTTTTGTGCCAATTCATTTTTTATCTCTGCTTTTTCTGCATTACATAAAATGATAAATAAAGTGAATTTACCCCAAAAGAACTTATAACAGAGACTTCGTATCTTAATAGATTTTTAAAAATTATGTTTAGTGTGAATTGAATGGAATAGTCACTGTTTTCATAATTTTCTTCATCTTTATAGATTGTCTACTTTTTAAATAATGAGGTTTTTTGTTTTGTTTGTTGTGTTTTGTTTTTTACAAATTGTCTAATTTTCCACACAAAACTGTTGGAATAGCTTGTTGAGGGAACTGTAAAAATGCAATTAATGTGTTGCTGTTGATGCCGTTGCTGTAAAGCTCTGTGGAGCAATAGATTTAGGTTTTATTTGGCCCACTCCGTTTTGTTTTTTACGGTATATTTCCTCACTGTATTTTTTTCAGTTAGCTGATAAGTCATTTCACATAAAAAATAAACAAGTGTAAAGATGACTTAATAGGCATCTTTTGAAAAATGGGAAGATGTGGCTAACCTTCCACACTCCCACATGGCAGACACTTCGCAGAGGCGATGGTGCTCCCTTTCGACCCGCCTGTGCGTTCCGGTTCCCGCGGCGCAGATCACGCCCTACTGGACCTCCGCCTGCCTCGCTGCCCTTAAGTCACCTACGTGATCTCTTTAGGATTTTGTTTTTGACCCTTTTAATGAGTTAAAATAAAATGATGGGTCAGAATTATGATTATCTTTCTTTCTAACAAATCTGAGGAATTTTATTATTGTGATTTATTGTGTGATATGATATTTAAATATAAAATATAATTAATGGGCATTTTGACGATAAAGGCAGCTGCGACAAAATATTAAAGGTAATTTTTGGAAAGTAGAAGTTCCTGTTTTATATTTAATTTTAGTATTTATCTTTAGTATTTATCTTCTTGTTTTCTTGGTTTATTCATTTATTTTTTGATCTTCCAGTTTCTTAAGATGAGTACTAAGTGGCTTTTTCAGTTCTTTTTAAATAATATTCAAGTCTACACATTTTTCTCTAAGTAGAGCTTTTGCTTTTTAAAAAAATATGTTTTTATTTCTTTATATACAGTTTGTAAATTTAGTTTTGATTATGTCTTTGACTCAGAAGTTAAGATAGAAAATTCCAAATAATTAAGCTTTTCAGTTATCTTTTTATAATTTTAAAAGTATTTGATTATGGACTATAAAATGTCTACTTTTTAAAATATGTTGGGGATTTTTGGCTGCTAAATACATGATGCATTTTTATAAATATTCCTTGGTCATCAGATATGAATGGACTTTTAGTACTTATAGTATACAAACTTATTAGATAGAGATGGATAGAAAACAGATATAATTCAGTTTTAGTTGTATTTTTCAGATCTTGTATTCCTTGAAAAAACAAGTATTTGCTCTTTATTTTGTCCTATTCATAAAAATGTAAATTAGCATCTCATACTATAATTGAATGCTTATGAAGGTCATCTTATGTTTCTAATTAACTTTGACTTTTCATATTTAACTGAGAAGTTTATGGATGATCTTTCTTTGTAAATTGTGTCTTTTATGATTACATCATGTGCCTCTTGAACTATTTAAAGAATTTGACTTTAAAACCTCCTTTATTGATATTGCCAGTTCTGCTTTCTTTTTATTTGCATCTGTTTATAGCTTATCATCATTTTTATTTTTAGCTTCTTTGCTTTATGTATGCTATTAAAATAAAAACTTTTTATTTATTTTTAAATATTTAAAGATTTTGTTTTCTGTTTTATCATTGTTATTGTTTTTAGTTGCCTCTGTCCTTTAATGAGGGAAATCAACCAAGTCATCACATTTAGTATAACTACTGATAGCCTTATTGCATATATTTTTATTTCTTCTTTCTGGATTTTTCTAGTTATTTTTCATTCTTATTTCTTTCCTTATAAATTTATAGCTTTTAGTCTGTCTTTCCATTCTGCTACTGCTTACCTTCTAGTTCACATTAGTTTTCAAATTCATATTTTGTGAATAATATTTTTTTAAAGTATAGTGTTCTGTCCACAAAGCAAGTCAGCATGCATGGATCCTCACCCCCCCCCCCCCCCACACACACACACAGCTCCCTTCTAACTCCTAGGATTTGAGGACATATTTTAGTTTTCTTAATTCCAGACTTACTATGCTTTCTCTTTCATTGTATCACTTTAGATTTCAAGAATCTTTACTTAGTGAAAACGCCAAATTTAGGCGACTTTCAATGGAAATTCATACACTACTGGTGGCAATAGAAATCTTAGAAAATAAACATTGGCATTATCTTGCAAAATGGATATTTATGAATATAAAATAAATTGATACAGTTAATTTCCCTCCTTCGTATGTTCCCCAAAGATACCCTTGCACCAGGAGATAGGTACAAAATTTATCACAGAAATATTCTTTGTAACTGGTAAAACCTGTGTTCTTCAATAGGAAAATGGATAAACTGTGCGATGGGCTCAGTGCAATGAATTATTATGCTGCAGTGTAAGTGGATCATCTACAGCAAAAACATGGGTGAATTTAAGGGATATGTTATTGCATAAAAGTTGCAGAAAATCGCATACAGTATAATACCAGTTTTTAAAAATCTTAAAATAAGAAAAGCAAGCAATATGTTGTATAGAGATATACACACGTGTTTTTAGATCAAGGTGTTGGGACTGTCAGGTAGTTGGTTAGTTTTCTTATTGTGCTTTATACTTTTATATATGTAACATGTTTTATAAGTAAAAACCTTCATTGAAAAGATTTCCAAAAACGAATACATACTTAGAACTCAGAATACCAATTTCCAGCCTCTTCCAGGAGTTCCTCCATATCCATTAATTTATGTGCTTTATAAAGCCTCACTGCTCGTACCACTCTTTCCTCTCTTCCTCTTTTCCTACCCCAACATCTTGAGTCTTACTCAGTTATTTGGTTCTTTCACATATATTTTTCCTTACATGGGAATACAAAGGTCACATATACTCAGAATCACTGCATATCCAGAGATACACTTCTTTTATGTTCCCAGGTAGTAGGTGTTCTTGATTATAGTCTGGGTACGTACTCTTGATTATAGTCTGTAAATATTAGATCCTATCTTTCAATATTTCAGGTAATTTCGAGTGTTACTCTGATACTTTTTATTATGAAATTTACTTACTTTGTAGGGACACTTAAAAGAGTTTACCTCATTGTAGAAATTCAGAATAATTTACCAGTACATATGAAAATATGGGTGTTTTTTTCATTAGTCCTTTCTGGGACTTGGTGAACCCTTTCAATCTGCCACTTAAGTGTTTCCTCAGTTCAAAAAATGTTTTGTCTATTGTTGACTTGATTATTCTTTCTCTTCCATCTGTTCTTTTTCCTTCATCTGAAATTCTTATTATTTGCATATCAAACTTCCTGTATTTTTCCTTAAGACAACTTTTCTCCCAAGTTTTTTCATAATCTTGTATTTTTTTTGCTCTGTGGATTGAGATATTTCTAGCCATTGATCTTTGCCAATTCTTAAAAATTTCCATCTTCTCTTTCAGTTACTCTACTGTTTTTTTTTTTTTTTTTCATTCTAGAATATTTTTTAAGATCTAAAGAATATCCTTATATGGACTTATTACTTTTTATTTAACATTATCATCAGACAATTCTTAGTGAACTGTTTAAAGTAAGAGCCTTCTGTTTCGAGTCTTCTGCTTGGTGTTCCTCCCATTGGTTGTTGGATTCCATTGCCAGCTCGTAGCCTTTGGGTCAGACTGTAGGGTCTCGTCAGTATAGGGCAACCAGGGAAGGGTTGACAGTCAACAGTTTGTGTTCCTTTGGGCCTGTGTGAGCAGACTAGGGGACTTGAGATCATCTAAGAGGCAGCAGAAAAGAGCTTCTCTGCTGCTCCAAGCTGCAGTGTAAGCTTTAATGCTCGCTCAATTTCAAGAATGGTTAGCCATATGGCCTGGATTACACTTCTTCTATAGGTTCTCAGACCCCACACAAGGATGACTTTCTTAAAGCAACTCATAGGTCTTCATAGCGAAAGTTATCTCTGGATGCACCAGGGTCCAAATCATCATCTCAGGGCCCTGGTTTCTGGATTCCCATCAGACACAGGAGTAAGGAAATACGTGTTGTATCTGTGGCTGCTTTCTTGAACCTTTTATCATGAGACAGTATGCTGGGTACATTAAAATTTAAGTTTAAGATGCTATCTCTCCAGAATCTTCCAGTAGTCTTTCTACAAGATTATTATAGTTATACAGAAAATATAATATTATTTATTGAGGCTTTTGATCAACTTACAATCATCGCATTACTTTCCCCTAGGTATATAATAATTGCCCTGTTTTAAGTGAGGAAACTGAGGTTTAGATAAATAGATAACCCAGGACTGCAGTAGTAGCAGGTACCTAAGATTTTGAATCCAGTTTGGTTGGACTGTAAACCTTTTTTGTACTTTTTCTTTCTACTATGTACTCTCTTACCTCTCAATTACCCTTTACATGATTGCAGAGAAATTGTGAAAGTTGCTATGCTAGTCCTTCTTTTGCTCCCAAAACACATCTGAAAATACTATATTGGAATGGTATATCTTGTAAAGTAAAATGTCTGTGTCTGATAGTTTGAATTTAGCTGAACCGAAGCTGAACAAAATGCTCACCTCTCCCTGCCCAATAAAACTCTTCTCAAGAAATAACAACTTTATCCTTTGATACGTGCGGGCCAAAAACTTTGGAGTCAAGTTTAACCAGTTTGTTTTTCTATATCCAATGTCTTAAGAAATTTTGTTTGCTATGCTTTCAAATTATATCTATTTCAGCCTTGAAACTACTAACTGGATTCATGAAAACAAGTTTTTCTATTTGGTTTAGAATGGATTTAAATAAAAGATACATTTAAAATAAGATAGGAGGGTTTGAGGAGGGGAAAATTTTAGTTGCTGGGTTTATAAAATTCAGCAGCCATTTTGGAATGGATAAAGGCAGTTATATGCCAGTCCCAGTAAACAGTAGTCCCAATTATGAACTGATTTTTAGAGTAATTGCCTGTAAGGTGAATGGTTGAACAACAGGATAAGGAAAATTGTCCTAGAAGTCATGGAGGGTTAAAAGGAAGATGGCAGTCCCTCCTTCTGCCTCCAAACCATCTTTAGTTCAATAGGTATGGAAAAGACAGGATAAGCACAACTATATAAATATAAGAACTTGTTTTATATAGGCATAATTGGAACCCATTATTTCATCACCCTATGCCTTTCTCCTCCAATTCTTCATCAAAATTCACTCTCAAACTCACCATCATAATATAATAAGGATCTGAGTAGCAGGGGGTGTGGATTGGCTAAAGAGTGGATGTGTGTGTTTCCAAACCTATTAAAAATTAAGAAATAGAGGGGAAAACATACATCATTGCAATGAGCTATGGGAATGCTAAGCACAGTTAAGAGAATAACCGTAACCGTGGCCGTCTCATTTTGTATTGTTATAGAACCCTTTGCAAATGCTTTTTGTATATTATCATAAGTAAACCTATAAAAATCCTTTAAGTTAGAAATTTTTCTTTTTTTTCCTATTCTTTGGCTGTGGAAACTAAAGATCAGAGAAGTAAAGTAGCTGGCCCAAGGTCACATTAATTTAGTGCCGGTTCTGAGTCAAAGCCCATATTTTAAATTAATTTGTTTTGGATATATTGTTTGCTTTGGGTAGGTCATTTTATTAGAAAGCGGATGGAAATAACCCAAATGTCTGCTTGGTGTTTATTTAACAATTTATTCAGCAAACATCCTTGGTCACGTGGGATTTAATTTTTCCTTCTTACTACCATTTGAAGTAATATGTCAGCAACCAGAGGTTATAGTCCTAAGGATGATTCTGGGGGTTTTTGATTTTGTTGTTAACGATGCAATTGCTTTATTTCTCTTTTCCTGTTTTCTTCCTTTCTTTTTATCTTTTGTGATGTGAACGCAGAATTTAAAAGTAAATTAGGTTTATATGAGTGATTCTGCTTGCTACTTTCAGAAAATAAGAGTGCCTGCAGAATTCTACATTTAAAATGCATCAATGTAAAAATAATTCTCTTTTAGCTCTTCCTGAATATTTTAGTAAAGGCAAAATCAATGATGTAGGAATTACTTTTTTGTTTACTACCACAGTTTACTCTGAATTCTGTGTTCCTTTTTGTTGTCTTCACTGTATTCCTTTTATTCTTCTGATTTTTAAATTAAAAAATTGCAGCTGTTAATTAAATATATTTGCAAAAAAACATGGTCAAAATTCAGATGCATTTCATGTTTTCTTTCTCTCATTAGTTGAAAACATAAATCTTACAAAGGTCTGAGAAAATTGGTCATTATCACAATTTGTAGATTAATCTTAGAAAATTCTTTCTTTTTCTGATTAAAACTACAAAAATAGACTAAATACCAGACAGTAGATGTAAAACAATATTTTACATTTATGAATATTTTATTTTACAATACACTTCATAATACAGTTAATTCTTTATAAAGAGCAATTATCTCCATTCTTTCACCTACATTTATATCTCTGTGTTACATTATCTTTAGGTTTTGCCCTCTTAATGTAAAAGAAAAAAAATAATTTTAAATTTACTGATAGAAAATGGAACTTAATTATAAAAAATATTTTTCATTATTATCTATTGATTTGCTTGAATAATATTGGTTTTCCCTAAAGATTAATCGATGTAGAATTATAAAGTACATTTGGAATTATTTGAATTGTGACATTGCTGATATCAGCTTTCTTCATAGTAATGTAAGGATAGCATCACAACTGTAAGAAGTATTAAGTGACATAATCAGTGTTCCCAGTCTTATGCCTACTATGTAGATGATGCTAAATCAGTATTCATAGGTTGTATTATTATTGCTTTTTATTCACTTTTGATTTCATTGTGAAAATGTAGCAATCTGAAAGAAACCTCTGTATGCTTCTACCTACCTATCTGCATCTGTCACCCATAGCCTCATACTGTGCTTTCCCACCTGTTTCTAAATTAACATTTCCTCCTTCTATCCAATAATAATTCCTCTCCTTGTGCAATAAATCTCACTCATCCCATCTCCTCAATTCTGTTTGGCAATTCTTTGTCTTCCCAAGTATCATTTCTTTCTCCTTCTCTACTGAGTAAATCTCATCAGCAGAGAAATGTGCTATAATTTCTTCCACCTCATTTCCTGTCCTCTAGTTTTGCTTGCACCTACTATGTTCATGTTTGCAGCCCCCAATTTCACTGAGACTCACTACTCTTTTTAAGGTCACAGATGACCTCTATGTTGCTAAAACTAAGGTTAAAACACCTGATCCTTCTCAACCTAAGGTTTGAGTGCCAACAGCATTTGGCACAGTTGAACATTCCATCTTGCTGAAACATTTGTTTTTCAGGCCACCACATTTTCCTGGTTTTTCTTATGCTTCTCTAGGCTCCTATTCAGTCTGTCCTGCTGGCTTGTCCTCTTCTCCCCACTGTCCTAATGTTTTGAGTTCTTGGAACTCTTCTCTCCCTATCTATTTCTATCTTTAGGTGATCTCTTTCAGTCTCAGGTATTTAAATCCCATGTATATGCTGATGCCCAAATTTGTATTGACAGCCTAGTCCTTTTCCCCTAGCTCTGGATTCTTATATTCAGCTGTTCATAATGAAATTTCTTCTGAGTTGCCTAGTAGCCACCCTTGCAAACTTAACATGTCTCAAAATGAAGTCCTGATCATCTCTATATCGGCTTCTCCATAAGTCTCCCTCTTCTCAAAAAATAGCAACTTTATCCTTTGATTTGTGCAGTCCAAAAACTTTGGAGTCCAGTTTAACCAGTTTGTTTTTCTGTATCCAGTGTTTTAAGACATTCTGCTTGCTATGCTTTCAAATTATACCTACAATTTGATACTTCTCTCCATCTCAACCTCCACTTCCCCAGACCAAGGAAATATTTCACCTGCATTCATACAACAGCCTCCTACTGGATCTCCCTGCCTTCCATGTTGTCCTCTTGTGTATTCTTAACCAAAGCCAAATTAAAGGGTTAAAACATAAATAACACAACATATATCACAACACCCTTCAGCTCGAATTCTAATAAAAGCTTCCCGTATCACTCAAAGTCAAAGTCATTCCATGACTACAAGACTTGGACCCCCATTCATCTCTGACTTCACTTCTGTTAGTCTGCCCCTTCATTCATTCTGCTCCAGTCATGCTAGTTCTCTTCATGTTTCCCATGGATACTAAGCATTCTTTGGCCTCAGAGCTGTTGCACTTACTGTTCTCTCTGCCTAGAATGCTTTTCCCCCAGATACCTGTGTGTTTTACACCTGTGTCACCACTGCACCTAGACATCTCTTTTTTTCCTTTTTTTTGTTTTCTTGATGTTTGTCCATAAGCCTGAAGCTATGTTTGCTGATAAATTTTGTTTTTCTAGCTTTCCCACTAGAATACAAGTTCCTTGAGGGCAGAGACTTTTATATATTTTGATAATTGCTGAAACTTCAGTAAGTGGATCAAAACCCTGATATATGGTTGGTGCTCAAACAAGGTTTGTTTAATAAATGGATCATCAAAACTGCCATTAATATTGAGGAATGTTTTTATTACTTAAAGGGCAGTATTGCCTAGTGGTAAGAGCCATGAATGTGGACTAATACTGCCTGGGTTTGAATCCTGGTTCCATCAATACTAAGCTGTGTGACCTTGGGAAAGTTACTTAAATTCTCTGTGTCAGTTACTTCTGTATGTCTACTGCAGAAGGATGTTGTAATGGTAGAAAAGTTAATATTTGGAAGACACTTAGAGCAGAACTTGGCATATATAAGTCTTAGCTAAGAGTTAACTGATGATGATCATCATCATTATTAATGTTATTTTTTTTTATTAAATTCATGTCTCAAGCAGACATATTTCAAAAACATGCTCAGACGTAAAATATATTAGTGATTACTGAACTATTTGAACATACTTCATCAGGTGCTGTTTTGAGAGGGAACGCATTATAAATGAGTATCATGGAGTGTGATGAGCATTGGTTATTGCAGTCAGATTTGTTGCCCTGGTTCTCTTGCATGACTGTAAGTTGCTAATGTTAAATTTCAGTCACTGTAAAATGGGGTTTTTATGTACCATTTAATAAGCAAATGAGACAGATCTACAGTGCTCAGCAGAATGGCTGCTACTAAGTAAATAACTCAGTAATACTGCCAGTGTAGAATAAGGATCTGATCCCAGGGCACATAACTATTGCTTTTGCTTCTATGTTTTCTAAAAGGTTACTGGTAGAATGTTATGAATGGCTGACCTTTCAGGTTTTAAGACATCCTGGGAATGGATGACACCTTTCAGAACATTGGTAAATTGAGCTGAGTATCTCTGTTGAGATAATAAGTGTGTAGACCTGTTCATCATATCCAGTGCCTGTAGCCAATGAAATGTGATGATAATATGAAGAAATCTGGAAATTAGTTAATTAATAACAGAAAAAATTTTCTGGTAGCCGTTTAGCCATTGAGTCTGATATGTGTTTGTGCCTGAAGAAAGGTATGGCAGAACTTATGTGAGTCAGTTTCTCCAGTGTTTTTCAATGATTTTCATTGGACTGGTGGAAAAATGTCTACTTTCAGAGTTCTGTGTCACTATTCTTTAGAAGGTAAAGGTCAAAGCCCCCCAAATACCTAAGGTTTGTGCAAGAACTTCTGATTTTTTTTTCCCACAACAGAGATTGTAGTATATCTTCTCCCCTTACGTTGTTTGGCATTCCAGTGCAGGAATCCTACTCCAGTCTTAATCTTGACCTGTAAATCTCATTACCTGATGAAATGCTAAGAATATGGGCCCCTCTGAGTTTATTTATATTGAGTTTGTTGATATTATAGGGTGCTTGTTTCTTTTTCTATTCCATTCTGCTTTTATTTTAATTATCCCACAAGGACTTCCCTGCCCAATAGATTACACTCAGGAAATTGTCTCTTCCCAATAAGTTTAAGAATATTTGGTCTATTCTAATTGTTTTGTTTTTTTTTTTAAGACTGGTATGAAGGTTATTTTACTTAACAACAGAATAAACACACACACACACACACACACATTTGGGAACTATAATAGTGAACATAAAACCTGTAGGTCTAGTCTGAATCATGGTTGGAAATTTCCAATTATATTCATCAGCCTGTTTGTTTTCTCTGTGAGTTAGAGTGAACCCTTTTAATCATTTTCTTTTGAAGAGCCTATGGTTTGTCCTTGGAACTTATTTTGTAAACAATTCAGTACCCTTTTAGAGAAAACTGTAAAGTCTCATCATCCCAGTCTCCTCTCTTGACCTCCTGACTCTGATGCTTGCCTCCATTTGAGGCACATAAAGCCTCAGTGCTCTTCTACAATTTTTTATACCAATGGGAGTTCAAATGAAAAGATTTCTTGTCAGGTATTTCCATTTGAAATAAACTATCTTATTATACAATTGAAGACATTGTACCCTATTAAAAGATCTATTGTCAGTAAACACAGTAAATATATAGGAAAGTGGAATGCTTTTGGTGGGCAGTAACACTTTCTAAAAGCTTCTGAAAGCTCACCATGTTGGAGATTGGAGAGAACCATTTTTTTTTCCTGTGGTACCCCTAATTAGCTGCATTAAGGTGCTACTCTTTATATATCTAATATATGTGTATATGTGAATATCCATAGGTAAACACATGCATATACATAATTAGAAAGCCTACTTTGCTTTGACCATTGATACTAAATATTATGGAGGGGAGTTCTAAATAATGCAGACCTTAAAGAAATGCCCCAGAGAACATTTATGTTGCTGTAGCTTTTTATTGGGGACCATTTTGACCATAGACATATTTTCTTCCTGGGTTTGCTACTGGGCCTCTCCAAAATTAGATGTATGCAACCAATGCAGATGTCACCTTAGTCATCTCATTTGCATGTAATGATTATATTTGAAAAGCTATTCCAAGTGATGGAAATTTCTTCTGGGGGAAAAAAAAGAAAATAAAGAAAGGAAAAAAAAATCCACCCAAGTACATAATTCTTTCTTTTTGTCCCTACTTTTAGAGAACAGCTCATATTCCTTCTCTCTTGACTCTTATGCATACAAAGAAATATTCCTGTTTAGTGAAAGCTCCTGCTATTAACTCTGAGAAAAGAGTTATTTCAGGAAGATAGCGTGTTTCTTCCCTTGTGAAGGGGCTGGATGAAGATAAAGATCCAGTTTTGCTGTTTGAGAACTTCATATACTGTCTATTGATAAAATTGCCCTGTGACAAAGCACAGCGTTAGAGCAATGCATGTGAAGAAATTATTCTTGACGTATTCCTTGGGCTGTTGACTTTTTCCTGCTGGACAGTCCATCAAGATGCACTAATATTATTTCTCATTTGATTATGTGTATGCATGTGCTGTCAGTTTGCATTGTTAGGATAAGCAGTTTGAACTTGATTATTTGGTATTTTAAATACCATCCCTTGCTCCTAAATGGAAACTCATTTCATAGCAATTTCAAGGCTTGTTAAATTTAGCCACAGAGGAATATATAATGTAATTTTTGTTTTCTTTTTCTGTTCTTATTTTCATCCTCTTTCTCTGGTGCTGAGAAGAAGGAAGGAGTCCACAGAATTACTATCACTACACTTGAAGCTTTGGAAATGTGTATTATAGTGGACAATACGAATATCTTATTTCTGTTCCTTTTAATTTTCTATTAAGGAAGTATGTTTATGTCATTCAGATCTTAGGAACAAAGGGTGATCTTAGGAATGAGTCAAGTTCTCTCTTTTTTAGAGTTGTTCTTTTTGTGGAAATCAGTGTTTCTTTTGCTCTTGCATTAAATTAAATTCAGAGCAACACACTCTCAATGGATGTAACAATCAGATGGACACCTCTGAAACATCGTTAAATCACATCAATAACTCCCTTTAGGTATTCTCAGAAAAATCACAACCTCTGAAAATGCACAATAAGTTAGCAAGACTCTGTAAACAGTGTGATCTGGAGTTTTACCTCTCATCAATGTGAAAAAAAATTTAATTGCATGGTTGTATTTTTGGCAGGTAAACTGCTCTCTTACACTGTGCTAGATTGAATTCTTGAGTAGGTGTACAGAGTATGGGTTATAAATCTCCTTAATTGGAAAATCTGTCTTGTTAATTTTGAATGATATGTGTAGGGTTTGTAATTCCAACACACGGTGTCAAAACTCATGTGAAATGTCTCATATCCAAAATGGCAAGTAAATCTGCCGTTGAAAGCAGCTCACAGTTGAAACATTGATTTAAAATTATCAGGAACACTTGTTACAGAAAAGAAGCACCCCTTCCCCTTTTTATTGCAGCTTCTTTTCCTCAAATGATCAGACATAACTCAGTGTTATAATGCACTAAATATACTGGAATGTGATAGAAGATACATATCACTCATTCACCTCCTCTTTGGAAGCTGATTTCCTTGTTGAGTACAATAGAAAATAGTTTAGTATATAATAGTGTATATATATATGAAGGTATATATATTTATGAGTCTGGCTTAATAGCTTCTTCCAAGGCACAAATACAACTAAAGTTGTTCAGAAAATTCAGGGACTGGTATAAATCATACAATATCAACAATATACTGGATGAGTTTATTACTCTTTAACCCAATAACCAGTAAGTTCTCAGTAATTAGCTACATTGAAATAGAGAAATATTTGAATTAAAAACATTTAAATTGTATGTATATATATATATATATATATATATATATATATATATGTAAAAGAATAACTTCGAAAATGAAGTAGTGTATGTGAAGACACTGAAAAATTCAGAGTTTTTAACAATTTAGAGTTTTATTAATAATGTCATTTAAATTCAATGTCATAACATAAGTGGCTTGAAAACTACATTTTCTTCCTTTTCATTTGTCAAGAAATAAAATTAGACATTTTAAAACTTAAAGAGTCCTTAGAAAGAAACTGAGGGCCGTTATGGTTAATTGATTTGGTCAGATTTACAGAGTTGACAAAAACTTAGGTCTCCTGACCCCAGTTTAGTAATATTCTTATATAATTTTCACTTGTGATGGGACCCAAGGTTAGAAAACCCATAAATAAGAGAAGGATAGAGACTGAATGCAAAATGCAAGACACCCAAAATGTCAGAAAAAAAAAAATGTGCAACACAGATGGTTGATCATGTGAATTAAATTCAAGTTTAAGGCTTTAAGGATGCCCACTTAACCACTGAATTTTTGTTGTTACACACTGGTGTGATGAACCCACAGTTTCAGAGTGATCGTGATTAATATCTTCCATCATAAACATTCCTGTTTTGGCTGAATTATTTGGTAAGAATATATTTTCACGACTAATAACAAACTATCCACATGGCCTCACCAGCCACATATGATGTCCTATGTGTGTGTCTGCCAGGGAGAACTGAGAATCTATGTCCTTTTCCCTTCTGGTATTTTTAGTGTAGTCATCCTTTGACTCACTGCCGGCATTCTGGACAATATACCAGAGGGCAGGAATAGAAGCTTCTTCATAGGATTTTCATTATCCTTCATTCCATCTTGTCTTTCCCAGGACCTCTCAAAACACTTAGCAGCAGCTATTTCATGGCCCAAATTGTATGCGTTGCACCCCAAAAATAAGCTGATTAATAAACAATCAAAATATCTTAGCAGAAGAGTCCTCCCAAACTCAGACCAGTGTGATTGCTGGTTCCTTAAACTCTTGTCTATCTTGAGGGGCCCCTGTGCCATTCCTCACAAATTGTGGGGTATGGAGAGAATGTATTCGGGAGAAGATGGCCTTCCATTGTCAACAGCCCAGAAGGGCCTTAGGAAGAGTGGCGTGGTATGAGAGTCACTCCAGAGTTAATCAAGACAAGAGTTCTGAAAACTTATGTTATTAAGACAACTATTGCTCTTTTAATTTGCATTGTATGCTCCAGTATTTAGTGTTTTCTGGTTTAAGTTTCTCATTTGCCCAGCATTGATTGTTTGTTTGCTTGAGGGTCTTCTTTTATCGTTCTTTTTTTCTTTTTGGTAGCTCTCTTTAAGTTCTTCTTAGGAGGCCCAAATTACACATGGTTCTCTAAATTAATGCTGAAAAGCTCCATGTTAAGCTGACGATGATTAAGCAGAATTATTCCACAAATCCTACATCTATGCATATCTTACTATAGTGATTTTTGAAGCCCCCTATTGTTGAATCCTAAGTAGTATAGATCTATTTTTAAGGTATATTTATTGAGGTTTAAGTTTCGTGCAAAACAATCACCTTTTTAAGGTGTCAGTTCAATGTGTTCTGATGGATTTATACAGTTGTATCCACCACCTCAATCAAGATATTGACTATTTCCATTACTCCAAAGTGTTTTCTACTGCCTATTCCGGTCATGTAAATGGAAACATAATACGTACCCATTCTGTCTAAATCCTTTCAATTAGCATAATGGTTTTGAGCGTCTTCCATGTTCTTGCTTTTTATTGCTGTATAGTGTTCCACTGTATGGCTGTATCACAATGTGTTTCTCCATTGACCTATTGATGGAAATTTGGGTTGTTTTCTAATTTTGTCAATTATGAACAAAGCATGTATGTATAGGCCTTTGTTTGACACAAGCTTTCATTTCTCTTGGGGTCATAGAGTAGGCATGCTTTGACTTTGTAACCAGCTGCCAAACTGGTTTCCAAAGTAATTGAATCATTTTGTGTTCTCACCAGGCAATGTTTGAGAGTTCTAGTTGGCTTGTATCCTTGCCAGTATATTGTAGTGTCTTTTTTGTTTGCTTTTTGTTTTAATTTTAGCAATTTGGCAGGTTTATAGTAGCATTTCATGGTGATTTTAATTTGCATTTACTTAATGACCGATGAGCATCTTTTCATGTGCCATGACTCCTGCTTTTTATGTCCTAAGAAATATTTGCATAACTCAATTTCACAATTTTTTTTTTTTTCTGATATTTTCTTCTAGAAGTTGTATAGTTTTAGCTCTTACATTTGGATCTATGATCCAAATTGAGTTGATTTCATTTATGAGATTCAGGCTCTGTCTTATTTTTTGCATCTTTATTAGTTGTTGACTTCCGATTGCTTAAACTTCTCATTTCACCTTTATTAGTAACTGCTTGCACAAAGCTTCTGATTTACTATCTTAGAAGAATAAGGAATTTAGATTTTTATATTGTATTTTTTCAAGTTTTGTCCTAAGACAAAAATTTATTTTAAAATATGTACAGTCAAAATTTTGTGGTAAAGTTCTGGATTTGTTATAATCACTGTCAGGGTACACCATTATGGCTTTCAAAATGTATGGTCTCACTATTCAGTCAAGAAGGAAGAAAACAAAAATGATAATAGCACAATGATTCACTTTAAAAAAGCAAGATAGAGTACTTATGACATCTGAAAATATTTTTTGTTGTACGTATGTTTTATATAAATATTTCCACATAAAATTCTGTTGTATATTCAGTATGTAAAATTATGCATCCAATTTGTAATACCTTGAGGTAACTTTTATGGTTTCTTACTGCCTTTGCCAGTTGGTTTGGACTGTCAGAGTCTATTTTGCTATGTAGGCATGCTGAAATTTGTAAAGCAAGTACATAATATCATAATAATAAATAGATAAAAGGAGGAGGAAGCCTCTGATGTAGATCTGTTTGAGGAACAGATTAGCAATGGATTTATCTTAAATTAATCAAAATGTTTTCCATTTAGGCTCTTCAAATACAAACCACTTTAGAAATAACCTAAATACATAAAATATTTTAAAAGAGGAAACCTTTTTTTACTAACAGATGAAGAACCCCAAGAATAAGTAAGATTCTTATGGAGTTGTTGTAGTAGAATGGGAAGTGAAAGGCCCATCCATTTGAACTCCTTTTCATTCTCCTTTCCACCTTAGCTTTCCCTAAAATACCTTCACAGAATCCAGAGGTTCAGGAACACAATTTGAAAATCATTGATCTAATGCAGTCTCCTCAATTTTCATATGTAAACTAAGGCCCAAATATTTTTCCAAGGTCACGCCATCATTTGGTGTCAGAAAAACTCTTCTGATTCAATCTATTGCCCCTTTATTCCACAGCTCACAGTTATTCTGTTCATTCTGACAGTAAATCATAGAAATGTGGCATTCTTTCATGTGATATATATTGTTAGTTTATTAATTTCCACTTATTCAAAAGAGATGTGAGATAGAAATGAGAACAATATAAATCTAAAATTTAGGAAAAGCTGGGTTCTTTATCTTGTGATGATTGATCATTCACCAGCTATGTAATGAAACCATAAAAAGTCATCAGGGGTTTTGATTCCGTAAGTCGGGCAAGTCGTACGTTCTCAAGCAACATGGAACGCCCAAAGCGTGGCTTCCGCGAAGACTCCGCTATCTTGGCGATCAATTCCGTACAACAGCCGGTGCTGCTGAAGAGAAGTTCACAGCAGCTTAAAGGATGACTTCTTCAGATCTGGAACAGTTATGCTCTCACATTAATGAAAAGATTGGCAGTATTAAAAAAATTCTGTCTTTAAGAAACTGTGGCCAAGAACCTACCTTGAAGACTACATTAAATAAAATAGGAGATGAAGTCATCATAGTCAATGAACTTCTAAATAAACTGGAATTGGAAATTCAGTATCAGGAACAAACCAACAATTCACTCAAGGAACTCTGTGAATCTCTTGAAGAAGATTATAAAAATGTGCAACATCTCAAAGAAAACATTCCTCCCCATTTGCCTCATGTAACAGTGACCCAGAGCAATGTTAAAAAATCAGATCTTAACCCTGAAGAACCAGTCAAAGTTGAGGAGACTGTACCCACAAAGAAGCCCCCAAAAGAACAAAGAAATATTAAAGAAATTCCAATTTTAACTTCTGATGAGTTTAATGGTGTGCCTGCATACATGAAATCCCGCTTAACCTATTGTCAAATTAACGATGTTATTAAAGAAATCAACAAGGCAGTAGTTAGTAAATATAAGATCCTACATCAACCAAAAAAGGCTATGAATTCTGTGGCCAGAAATCTCTATCACAGATTTATTGATGAAGAAACAAAGGATACCAAAGGTCATTATTTTATAGTGGAAGCTGACATAAAGGAGTTTACGGCTTTGAAAGTTGACAAGAGGTTTCACGTGATGCTGAATATTTTACGACACTGCCGGAGGCTATCAGAGATCCGAGGGCAGGGACTTACCCGTTATGTCATAACCTGAGGCCCTTGTGAGCCCCTTGAACCAACCGACAGTATAAAGGCTACTCCCATATTTTGTTTATATATAATTCCTTCAGCATTTTCATTTTCTTTTGTTTCTTGTAAAAATAGAACTTTATTGATGAAGCATATATATTTTAAAATTAACTTCCTTTTGGCAAATATTTAAGTACCTCTATGCTAGGTATATATTTGGAACTAAAGAATATTCATGTCTAGTTTCTGTGTTTAGTGGGCAGTGCTGCAGATTACCCTAAAAGATAGGTACATGTGATAATAGAAGAAAAAATTCAAGAAGATAAGGTCAAGGATACCCAGACCCTTTGGAATTAAGTGTCTAAATTCCATCAATAGCATTTCAGTCTACAGGCAAACTTCCTAGAAGTTGAATTTGGATGTGTCTTATCCGTGTGATTATTCTGCCTTCCTGTGCGATTAGGGAGCAGCATCCCTGAAATGCATCCAGTGTAAGCCTGACTATAAACTTGTAATGGAATTGTAATAGAAGAATATTGAAAGAGATGATAAAATAACATGTAATAAGCTTAATCGTGGTCATGGAAAATGGGTGGATGGACCGTAAGAACACAGCTGTGTTTCCTTTCTGCATCTGGGGGAGATTGCTCTGTCTTGTGTCTGTGCTGTCTGCTTGGCAGGCTTATCCCTGTAGCGGAGAACAAAGCATCCCACCAGGAGGCCCCATGGCCTTCTTAGCACCATCACTGTGATGACAAGAGTACATTGCAGGCGCTGCATATGTATTGTTATCCCTTCCTTCTTCTTAATTTAAATGCAGGTATGTTTAACTTTTCATGTCTTGCTTTAAATAAAGGTAATGATGTTACTGTTAAAAAAAAAAAAAGTCATCAGGGTTGAATTTTTATAAATAAGAGAAGTTTGTATAAGAATTTCTAAATAATGTTTTATTTGTAATTTTCATGTATGATCTTCAAACAAAGAAAATATATATATCTACTGTGTTTTAGCTCTAAAGGAAATGGCTGAGTTCAGAATCCTTCTAATAAAGCTATGATCAAGAATTACTGATAGACAGCTGGGCAAGCAGCTGGGCCTTTCATAGACAAAAGAATGCAAAAGTATGTGACAACTGAACTTTATTTGAATGTGAACTAAATTCAACTCCCAAAACCCTGAATGTATTGCATGGTTTTAGGCTGTGTGTGATACTCAATTTCTTTCTCTCATTTGAATCTTAGAAATAGAAAGCAAATTTATCTCAGAACAAATGGTCATTGCATTTGTGCCAGCCCTCTAGACACTACTCATAATTTTTCCATTTAATGCAACTCCCGTTTTCCCTTCACATTTGTGAATAATAGTGATGCTTTGCATTTATTAGCAACATTCCCTTTCAGACACATATCTTAAGATAAGTTTATTAATTCATAAGTTGTCATTAAAGAATGTAGAAGATATTGGCACCTTTTGTTCTTTTGCTACAAGCAGTGAGAGAGAGTCCTTGAATAAGGTCAAACAATGAATCAGCAGGACACTGAGAACAGAACTTTTTCAAGGTCTCTGAGGGCAAAGCTCTGCTCTGTGTATCAGCAGGCCTCCTGTGGTAAGGATGTGAGGTTTCTGAACCTTTCTCAGACCACACTTTGCTTTTGATTTTGTGTAGCTTAAGAATTCTTCTAGTGTGATAGCTGAGAAAGAATTCCTCTTCCCAGACCAAATGCAATTTAAGAATTCCACAGAGAAAAGGGATTTAAGATAGGTTTAGAATGTTTGAAAAGCTTCTCTGCAGGTTTCTGTGGAAATAAAACCTGAATAAACCAACTAGAATAATCTGAAATAAATATTTTACAAATAGCAAGAGACTGCACAGTAATGTAAGTTCCCAGTAAGACATGAAAATGTACACCGTTGTTCATGCTTCTAATTAGGAAAAACTGTAGTAAACTTCTATTAAATGTTGGTAATGGTTTTCAATATAAAATATTCAACAAGATAATTCAGATTGGAGCCTTATTGCTGTAAATTCACTGCCTTTTTAAGACTTGAAAATAAGCATGACTTCTCAATTATACATATTGATTTTAATGTAAATAACAGGCTTATTACAGAACTCCAATAGTTCCAGTAGTTCAAACTGAACCATCTCATAAGTTGATACTTTTTTCCATAAGAACAATAAAAGTGTATTATCAGTTTTAAAAATATTTTATATTGAGAAAAACAAGCACAGGGATGTAGATAGAAATGCTTTCTCTATTTTGTAAATGATGAGACTTGGTTTATTAGAGGTTTAAAAAAATTTTCCAAGGTCACACAACTGGTGAACACCAAAACTTGAATTGAAATGTTGGTCTACCTTTCTTCAGAATCCTTATGGATAAAAACCATGCTGTATGACTTCTAATTTTTTTTTTTTTTTTTTGGTAGCATTACTATGGTAGCATTACTTCACTTGTATGATTTGTATATCTTTTCTCATTCCTTTTATAAAAATTGTTTTTATAAATTAAATCATTCCCTGTAATTTTAAATTGGAAACTTCTTAAGAATCTAAAAGCATTGAGAATATTATTTAGACACTAAATATTATGTCTCAGTATTTCATTATAAACTGTTCTGTCTTAATTTGCAAGTTGCTGTGTCTGTTGTCCAACTTCTTAAATCTGGGTAAGCTCATTTCTTAAGTGCTTTAGGGTAGTGAAATAAAGTAGGGATGGGTATGTGCTTTTTGCAATTTTTTCTAATCCTCTGGCATTTTTTACCCATCTTCTCTCTCTGGTAATTGCCTAATTACTTGCCTTTTATTGCCACCCAGTATGCTGTAAAAACAGAACTTTGCTACCTTTGATATGGATTCTTTGAGTAACAAATTGAGCATATGATTTTTCATACTTAACAAAATTTTATTATTTATGCTTTTAGAACTGTAGGAAACTTAGAAGGCTTTTTTTAGCAGAAGACTATTTTAAATGAAATATTATGAGAAAACTCAATGAATGATGATAAATGTCAGTTTGCTCTGGTAGAAGTGGGATGGGAGCCCTATCTACTTGGATTCCTTTCTACTTTCCCCACTTCCCCAAAGCTGCCCCTAGGTTTTGGAAAACAGTCATCTAGTCTATTCTCTCCAGTTTTCATGTGTAAATTGAATCTCCTATAAGTATTTGGAGATTGACCCAGGTCTTTAATGGTAAAGGGAAATAAGATTGAGCCAAGTTGTTTGCAATAGTCTTGGTTGGTGGCCTAATATAATTGAAAATTGTGGGATTTATTCATTAAAATTGTCAAAGAAGATCATTGTGGGTAGTATATGGAGAAAATTAAGGACTTCAACCAAACCGTAGATGACCTGGTAGGAGAGAGTGAATCTTGAATTCTATAGAGTCATTATAGCTTTGCCATTTACCAAAAGCCATTCTAAATTAATTTATCAGGTTAATTGAGTCAACCACTGTCTTGCTAAAATCAGTTTCTACAGTTAGTGAAATCATGAAAAGTACCTATCCACATTAATTTTTAATGCAACAAGAAACAAAATGTAATTATGGAAGGAAAGTCAGATTAGGAAATTTTAAAAATTTAAGGTAACTTAATCAATTAATTAAACAAATATTTAAGATCATGATTAATTTTTCCATTCATTTACTCAACAAAAATTTAAATAATTACCATTAGGGCCTTTGAGGAAGACCTATAATACCATTTTTCTGAGAAAATAAGACAAAATAGAGCAGATAGAGATCCAAATTGTCTTCTAATGCTAATAAAGGGGGAAATGAGGAATGGCTCCAGTGTGAGAGTGCTGTAGGCTTCCTAAGACTGTCCTCCAGAATTAGACCATTTACACCTCTGCCATGAGGTTAAGTGGACTGGAGGATTCAGCAGAACTCAAATTCCCTGTGAAATAGGTGGATTTAGATAAAAGTAAGAACCATTACCCAATTTAACAGGAGGAGACTGGAGTTTACACGTGTATGTTCTAGGTAGGTTATTGAATATGGTTGTAGGAGGAGGTGGAAATTCTCTTTTGATTGTTTCCCTTTTCCCTGTAGTAAAGTAATACACCCAAGTATCAAACTGAGAGTGATAAGCAGAGAGGAGAGGTTGAAGGAATGAAAGAAAATAAGGTGTGAAATAGTCATTTGGGAGAGTGGGAGAGTGGAAAGAGTAATTTGACTACAGTCAGCATTGGCAACATACTTTGTAGGAACCAAATAACGTAAAATGTGGGGCCCCTTGCTCAAGAGTTATTAAGAATTTCAATTTAGCAACAGCCTTGCATGAAACCAAGCATGGGGCTCTTCTAAGTGTGGGGCCCTATGCAACTGTACCCATGAATCTTGACCTAATAGATCTTAGCATAATTGGCAGGGAGCATTGAGGGATCACTAAGGTTTAAGATTATAATTCAGAATTGAATCCAGTCAGCATCGTTGTATAATTTTCTTTATTAATAATTGGCTATAATATATTCTCCATCCTTATACTTTTCCATCCTTATATTTCTTCAATTATCTGTAAAAGAGAGAAGAAAGTTTACCTACTCAACCTGTGAAGGAATAATTAAATGTTTAGAACTGATATTCTGAAACATACAGAAAAAGTATGGCAAAAGTTCACTTTTTAGTTCATTGGAACATAACCAAAATTTGAAAAGGAAGACCTACCTTGAGCATCTGCATTGTTTAAAACTACTGAACCAAAACAAACCCAACATATCAATACATTACTGAAATTAAGCCTCACTTACCTTAAAATTTTATTTGATTTAAGTCTGTGCTACTGAACACCATGTCAGAACCTTCTGGATAGAATTATATTTGAAAAATATTTAGAAAGAAAGAGTGGAAAAATAAGACTTCTGCTTTTCTGCTGAACACAGTGTTTATGAGCCACTGGTGCTTTCAAAAGAATTAGTTATAAATAAAAAATATATTACATGGAGCTCTTCAAGTGGAACTTGCTAGAGAAGCAGCTTCACCTTACCTCAGTTTTCTTTCTGATCATTATGTGTATGTTCTCTAACTGAAAATCTTGAATCCTTAAAACCATGGGTTTTAGTTGCCATTACCCATTTAAATTGAAGCAAAATAGTGCAATGAGCTCGAGACAGTGTCAGGTTGTGCTAAGAACTTCGTACATAAATACAGGCCCAGCTGTATTAAGCATCTTTGAAAGCTTCATTAACTGAACACTTTTAGTTTAAGGATAATTTAGTTTTTAATAAGCTGCTGTCATATTTCTAGATGAAATTAATGTTTCCATCCCTGAGTAAACTGGAAAAGGGCCTGAAGTCTTTTAATACCCCACTAATCCATGGGTGACTAACCAGTGGTGAATATGTCTGGTTTTCAACAAGGAGGATGTTGCATCTGGGGAAATCAGACTTGCTGGGTCATTAGTTTCTTACAGAGATTGATTTTCCACAGTCACATGTGGGAAGGAACATGCTGTTAACATAATTGTGTGTGTGTGTGTGTGTGTGTGTGTGCTTGTGTGTACACTGGTCTTGTGATGTATGCAGAGGTGACACTACTGAGACCACTGACATTAACAAAACAGAGACCAGATTTTAAAAGAAAACTTTCCTGTGTTTAGTTTAATTGATGAATTCCTGCCATTCCAAACTGATTTATGCATATTTCTTTTTATGTTTGTGGTTGTCAGAGTATTTCAGTTCTATGAATTCATGAAATGATAAAACAGGAACAATTTCAATTGCTGCACTTGGTTTCTCTCTGCTCTCAACCCTTGTTTCCTTGAGAGGTTTTAATTGCAGGGGAAGAAACAGAAAACTATTCAACCTACTAAAAAATCTGAAGGTTAGGTTGCAAACATATATAGACTCCATGACCTTTTACTTTAATAATTTTTCTTGTGATAAAGATTTGTGATGATCTTTTTGAACAATACCTACAAGAATGACTCTTACTGGAACATGATAAGCTTATCTACACGTTAGTTTTCATTAACTTTTTCCTTTTATTCAAAGAATGTTGTTTTAGTTTCCTAGGCTGCTTAAAGAATTACCATGAAATGGTTCAGTTTGAGCAATGGGAATTTATTCACTTACACTTCTGAGGCCGTGGAAATTTCCAAATCAAGGCATCATCAAGACTGGTGCTGGCGATCCTTGGCTTCTCTTCCAAAGGGCAAGGAACATGGTGGCATCTGCTGGTCTCTCCCTTTTCTTCCAGGTTTCACTGATTTCAGCTTTTTGCTTCTCTAGCTTTCTCTCCCTCTCTCTGTCTTCATTCCATTAATAAAGAACTCCAGTAATAGGATTAAATCGCATCCTGAATGAGGTGGATCACACCTTAACTGATGTAGCCTCATCAACATGTCCTACTTACAATGGGTTTACATCCACAAGAATGGATTTAAGAACATGTTTTTCTGGAGTAAATACAGCTTCAAATCACTGCAGTTGTCTTCAGGACTAAAATGTAATACTTCATACAAGTTTCTTTCTTGTGTTAAAGATTATAACAGATATAAGAAGAGATGGGGAAAGGGAAGATTGACAATGATTTATTTATTTTACTTAACCATAGAAAAATTATTTATCTCTTGATGTAGAGTTTTGTACAACTGATTATCATAATCATCACTTACCCAAGGGAGAGTCTCATTCTTCTGGGATAGAAGTCTTTGTTAAATTTGCCTTGAAGATTTATATAAGTTGTTATCTATGAATTTTGATGCAAATTAAGTAAACTATATTTGAATATGTTTGCAAAATAAGCTGCTTTTTTTCCCTATAAAAGTGCAACACTGATTAAGATATTTTCATAAAAAAATTCACATTGTCTATATAAGCTATCTCTTTTACCATTTAAACTATGGAAACTTTATGAAGAAAATTTGAAAACCAGATCTGTTATGCTAAAGGGAAATTTTACAAGCTGACTATATCCTATATCAAAATTAAGGACTTTAATTTTTCAGTATAATTTTTTGGGAGAAAGGGGAAAAACTTTCATGTGGCCTTCCACCTGCTTTTGGCTTTGTGATTCAGTTGTTCTCATTCTAAATAATAAAGTGCCATGCTTTTGAATTTTGAGTTCCTAGGAGTTATCTGGGGAGATTGTTAAAATTCAAATCAGTCCCCACCTTCAAGCATTTCAAATGGATCTCACACGGCTATGGCAGAAGATGCTGGTATTTTTTTAGAAATAATATAGAGTTCTCAGTGTGTATTTTTTTCTCCAGTCAACTAGTTACCATAATTCAGTTCCATGATAAAATAACTAAGATCTTATAGATTCTTGCTTACAACTAAAGTGGATAGTATTGCTTAAAGGGCAGAATTTTATCTTTGCATGAAGTCCTTATGGTATTCTATTTTCTATATGCAGTATATTGTTTTCTATATTCTTGAGGACTATATAGGACCCACACACTTGTAGGTTATTTTTGATAACTCTAAGTATTTTGTCAGTAAGAGAAAATTCTACACATATTCCAACAACTTCTCAACTCTGTTTAAAAAACAAAACTAAACTAAAACATAGTTGATATCATAGAAGCTGAAGACCTTCTAATCAGAGCACCATAATACCTGGCATTTTCCCCTACTTTCCGTGAGGATAAAAGTACTAGCTTTTCTTTGTTAAGATCTTCCATTTTACAATTTGCTTTTCAAATATTATTTGCTTGTTTCTTAAAACAGGACTGTGTATGAGAGTGGTAGATTAAATTTTATGCCCTTGGTGGGGGCGGGGAGGTGTCCTGGAAAACATGTTCTTAATCTTAACCCCATTCCTATGGGTGTGAACCCATTGTAAATAGGTCTTCCAAAGATGTTATTTTTAGTTAAAATGTGGCCAACTGAATCAGGATGGGTCTTACTTTTATTACTGGAGGACATTTAAAGAAAAAGCCACGGAGAGGAGCAGAAGGTGGAAGTCAACAGAACCCATGGCCATATCATGGGAAAATCTAGGAATCCAAGGATTGCCAGCCAGCCAGCATGCTAGAGATCTAGGATGAAGCAAGCCTTCTAGCTTCTGAATCCATGAGCCAATAAATTCCTGTTTGCTGTTTAAGCCAACCCATTGTGTGGCATTTGTCATAGCAGCCTGGGAAAACAAGACTACGAAGAAACCTGAGATTCAAGAGGATTAAGTCTCTAGAACAGCCTACAGATGTTAGGGTCATTCAGATATTCAGTTTCCAAATTCTATGTTTTAGTAACAAGCTGTTTTTATTAAATAACATGCACCTACTGCTAGATGAAAAGCTGAAAAAAATTGAAGAATTGAAAATCTTGAAAGTCAAGAATGAAAATTGCATAAGCCTTATAGTAACAATATCCCAGTAGTTTTTATTTAGTGGCAGTGGAATATCATTACTAACTGGGTATCTCAGTCTGTACAATAAGGCACACAGACTATCTTTGATAGTCATCAGGTGGTAGAAGAAGTGTAATGAAAATCTTTGCACTAAATTAAAAAAACTGATGAAACAATTTAAGGTCATTTATAACATTTGGCTTTAACAGCCACTGAGTAACTTTTATTGGTAATGGGTAGGTCATCAGTATCCTGAAGCTGTTTTTCAGTGATATGATTGGTCATAGCAAATGGATGGTGCCTTGTCTGACCCATTTCCCTTCACCAGTGAAATGAAACACAAGGGTCTTAACCAAGTTGTCTATGCAGATACCTTTAAAAATGCAACTAAAGACTTGGAGACTAGAGCCAAATTGATGATGATGATGATGATGATGATATTATTATCAATAGCAACAATTTATTACTAACATTTACTCTCTAAATTATCTTTGAAAAGTAAAATTCTTTTCTCCACTTTAAAAATGGAGAAACTGAGGGTCACATAGAATAAAGACCTTAAATATATTTTCAGATCTTTGGAAAAACTTCTAACTATTGACTCATTGAAATTCCATTAAAATCATGGCAGTAGTTTTCAAGGCATCAATGGGTCATCAGTAGCAGATAGAAGGGGTTGTGAAGCACTTTAATGTTATGTTAAGGAGTTTGCTCTTCATTTTCTAGCAAAATCTGATTTGCATCCTAGAAAGGCACTATAGCTTTTGTTTGGGGGATGGATTAGGGAGAGGCAAAAGAGATATCAATAAGATAGTGGCAGTGAGGGTAGAAAGAGGAACACACTAAAAAGTATGCAATAGAATAAACAGGGAATAGTGTCCAGAGATACAAGATGAGGAAGAGGAAGAAGTCAAATATGATTTTGAAGATTTGTGCTAGGGTAGCTATGGAGATCCGATGCAGTATCATAAACATAACTAAGGAAAACAGGAAAAGAGAAGCTTTGGAGAACAGTGTATAGAAATTGAGTTTCAGGAAATAATGAGTTTGATGGTGTGTAGATCAGGTAGATCTGGAAGAGATATCTCCCAGGCCATTGAAATGAGGTTTTGGAGTTTCTTTTATGGCAGTATCCAAAACGCACCTGGTTTATTAATAATAACTTATCATTTAAAAAATATCCCCTCTTGATTTTTTAGAAAGTCTTCAACTGGACCATTTTACATGGAAAAATCAAAACTAAAAATAACTATTACTAAAGTAACGGTTCAATAGAATTTGCTGCGATGATGGAAATGTTCTACTGCTGCTCTGACCAATCTGGTAGCCACTAGTCACATGTGTTTATTGAGCACTTGAAATGAGACTAGTACAACTGAGGAACTGAATTTAAAATTTTAAATTTAAATAACTGCATATGGCTACTGAAATGAATAACAGAAGTCCAGATAATTTAATCTGAAATAGAGCATATAACTCCATCTGTGACAATTCCATCAACCTCCTCACTTATAAAGGAAATGGGAAAAAATGTGACCAATTATGTATAAAATTGTTAACTGTTGCATGCTCTTAGTTGCACATCTTCATTGATGTTAATGAAACATGTAAGTAAAACTAGGTTCAATATTATAAAATCATAAATCTGGTATTAAATATATCTAGGTTGCATTTTTATTTTCCTGGTTTTTCTATAATTAAGATAATCTTTCAAAGCTGAGTCCAACTCAGTTACTGATGAAACCAGAGTCTATTTGATAATTACATTATGCAGTGTTCTAATAGGAAGATATCAATTTAGGAATACTACATAGTGAATGCTGAGTATGCAATGGCAGTTTCTTATTAAACATAAAAGTTTATGCATTGATTGCAGATTAAATGGATTACTTATAGTGTGTTACAACATGATTATGGAGGCGCTTAATTTTTAGTAGAATAATGAAAGAAAATAAATCACTAGGATGTACCCAATCTCCTTACAATGTCTTGGTAATTAAAATATATATATCTTCCCAATGGAATGTAGACACAGAAGCATAAAGATTTAACTTTAATTTGTGAAAAGTTCTTGTGTTATAAGAATATTTAGTCAATATTCCAGAATTAATTCATAACCTTTTGGGCTTAGGTTCTAAAGCTGACATTGAGTTTTTTCATTCACTCCAGCTTTTACATATTGTCTCTTTTGTTATGGGTGGCCCTATTATCTAGCAGTAGGGAGTAAGGACTTCTGTCTCTAACACATTTGAGTTTGTGATTCATTTCTGCTTATTATATGAGTGGAATAACTCATTATTTCCTTGCAATATTATTTTGTTGTTTGTGTATGTATCTACTGATAAATTTTACATCTTTCTTGCATAGGTTAATAACATATTTCTACAGTTTTTACTTTGGTTTTCTCTGAATTAGAGCAAGAACATAGAGAAACTTAGGAAGTAATATTGAGTGCAGATATCTTCTAGATTTCCGAAATCTAGAGGGCTTGCCCCCTATCCTGAACTTTTAAGATTTTCTCTCATATCCAGTGCTAAAGAACTTTTCATTAGTTTGTATACATTGTTAATTAAATTATATCTAATTCCATAACATTTTTCATCAGTTTATATAATTTTTTAAAAAAATTATGAAATTGCAATGATAAGTAAAATTGGCATAACAGCACTGGGAATAATACAGGGGAAATTTGGTAATCATACAAATCTAAGGGTGGGAAAAGAAGGCTTGGTATACCAGTAGAGTGGCAATATAATTTATCATCCAAGCCTGGATACTTTTGAGAGGGAAAGAGTGCCTAAACTATGACTTAACTGGGCAAACTGAGACAATGATTACCCTAGCTAGATGGGATGTTACTAGCCATGTTGTTTAAGCGCTTTGGGCATCAGTTCATGTGTTTCACACAAAGAATTAGAAGTTTTGGTTAATCTGGGTAATGGGTTAATTAGAGCTTAAGAGAGCTTCCACTGTAATTTTAGGTTTGTACAACATACTAAGAGTTCACATTTATTGAGCTTTTATTGTATTTGGACACCAAGTTAAACACTTAGACACATTGCATCATTAACTTCTCACAAAAAGCCAATGGAAAGGATTATTTTTTATATCTGTTTCACAGATGAGGAAACTGAGCCTTAGAACTCCATCTTTGCAAAATTTGGTAGATCACATTTATTTCATTATAGGCCAGGTCCTGTGATAAATACTTATCCTCATTGCCTCATTAAATCCTCATAGCTACCCTATGGGATTGATGGTTTTTTTTGTTTTAATCCCTGAGTTCCCAAATGAGGGATAAATACATTGCCCAATATTATGTAGCTGTGTCATAGACCAGATACAAACTCAGATATGTTAGATAAAAAATCTATCTTCAATTATTAGACATATTTCTTTCAGAACTTATTTGTCTTAGCATGAAATTTACAATTCTGTCCTTAGGGAAAATCAAAAGCTTATGGGGAAGAAAAGGAAGGAAACTGGCAGACAGAGGGTTTTATCTGAAACACGTGAGTCTGTTATAGGGATATCCTTCTCCTTGAAGATGCTTTTTGGAAAGGTTCTTTGAATCGGATTCCAGATTATTGGGGTGAGGAAGCAGCTTTCCTCAGCTTGTGTTCATATTCTCATGCCTGGCTCTCCCTGAGCTTGTGCCCCAGTGTTGTTAGCCTGAATTTCCCCAAGATTTGGTTTAAGAGTTTAATGTGGAGAAGTACAACTAATGTCACAGAGAGACAAAGGAAAAAACAAAAGTAATTTCCTTGGTGCTAAAAGTCATGGACCTCAAAATAATGAAAGGACTGGGGGAGATTAAGTAATCAGGAAGTGTACCATATCTTTACAAGACCATTAGGGGTTTAAACCTTATTGAAATGACTGACCATGGGAAGAATTGCTTACAAAATGATGTTAAGACCACCACTGGATAATATTACTCAACTCATCTAAAATAATAGCTTAAGGGTTCATAAGTCCAGACCTCTAGAATATGATCTTGACTAATTGGAAGATGGCATGCTAATTCTAAAGTGAGTCATTTGAGAGAGGATTCTTACTGTAACTCTGCTTTCAATTAGCTCTGGGGCCTTAGAAAAGTCATATGATTCTCCCAAATGCCAGTGCTACCTTTAAAATGGAAAGTGAGTATTAACCCTGTTAAACTCATAGGGTTATTGGGACCATAAAGTGTTTGAACACTTTGAACAATTTTTCATTATGGAATTTCTCATAATGAAATTATAATTATTTACTTATGTGTCTTCCTTCTCAAGTTGTAAGTTCCATAAGGACAAGGCCTAACAATATGTTATTTATCTTTCTATCACCAGCATCTAGCAAAGAATTTGGCACATGAAATTATTTTTAATGGTTTTGGGTGGTTGAATGACTGCACGAATGAAATAAAATCAGTTAATAAAGTGCTTTGACTATTATAAAGCATTGTAAAAGTATGTTACAGTTGTTCAACTCCAGTTTATTAGACGAACAAGTACTAGTTACTGAATAAATCACTAGTTTACTAAAAAAAAACCACTTTACTTTAGACTATAAAGTAAATGCTTTATATTTGAAGTCTTGCTTAATGTAGGAAATTTTAAATGTTCATTTTGTCCTTCATTCCTTGAACTGTCTTTATCATTCATCTTCAATTATGTTTCTGCTAAATGAATCTTCTTTTTAAGGGAGTACATCTTACTTGTTTGAAGGTGAGCTAAAAATACCTCTCAGCCCTGAAACCTGGTGCTGACTCACTGAGCTTGTCTACTATATTACCAAATGTAGGTTGAGAACAAATTAGAAAGATCTAACTTACTCATATGCATTTCAGTATTTCAAGAGGAAGAGCACCAAGGAGGTAAAATATAGCAAGCAAATTAAGGTAGACGTGTCTTGTTTCTTATCTGAACTAAACTCTTTTCATTCTTCTTTTGTTCTGCATGTTCTTGCAACTTAGCCTAAAGTGAACTGGCAAAAGGCAAGGACTGCAGGTGGCTCAGAAGTCGTGAACCGTTTTGTGACAGAGCATATTTGGCACATGGTCTTGTCTTCTAATGACCAGATTTCTGACCTTCACTTCCTCCTTGCTCCCACATTCACGTACACCAAGGAAATCCTTTCCAAGTTGTTTTAGAGCAAAGTAGTGGTTTCTTGTAGTTAGGGTAGAGAAATTTAGTGTCATCATTGAAATTTCCTGCATCCTAAATATTCCCTAGAACATGAATGGAACATAGTAAAGATGGAAAATACATTGCTTTATTAATTTTAGAACTATAATGACATGGGTCAGGCTCCTACCTTTAGCAGAAAAGCGATTTCACTCAGGGGGTCAAAATCAAATGTTTAGAAGGTTGGAATTCAGGTCTCTTGAATCTTAATGTAATATTCTTCTATCACAGCCACTGCATCAGTGACATAGCTCTAAAGTAATCTTTTAGTTCTCTAATTCCCTTGTTCTTTACATTTTGAGGGATAAGCCTTTATTTGAGAAGGAACCAGGTAAGTGATCATAATCAGTTAAGTGGAATCTGACTTTGGGATTACTGTTGTGAGAGTCTGGCCCTTAACCCGGCCAAGGAATTCCCTGGAGGTACTTACATGCCATTTGAGAAATGATTGCTTAGGTGCACTTGTTGAAGATATATGTGACCTAAAAGAGTTATTGGAGTTTTCAAATATGTCTGTCTCCCTATAGTGATTAAGAACTCATGCTCTGGATGCAGACGACAAAAGTTTGAATCCTGGCTCTGTAAACTTCCTAATTATAGGAGTGTTAAGTAATGTTTACAACTGTTAAATGGGTCAAGAGTACCTACAACATAATTTTATAAGTATTAAATGAAATGAACCATGTGAAATGTGTAACATAGGACGGGACACATAGCCTATGCTCGGTAAATGCTGCTATTGTCATTGTCATTAATGGTAGTAGTAATGGCAGTGGAAAGTGAAGATTAGAAAGGGTGCTCTGATTTGAGAAGTGTAACATGATATAACCAGGGTGGGGAGGATACTGGGACTAATTTGAAATACACTCACTTAGGCATGAAATGCAATTGTAAGAAGTAACTTGACAGCTAAATATCTTGGCCAAAGGTGGCCAAGAAGTCTAAGTGCTACTATGCAAAGCCTAACAAATATAAACAGAGTGGTGCATAATCAATTAGAAGACACTAGAACTGGGACAGTGTCCTATATGTTTGCATTGCTATGATTTGCATTTTAAATTTATACATATAAATTATATCTCAAAATTATCTATCTTCTACCTACCTACCTACTTATCTATTTATTATCTATCATCAATCATCTATCATCATTTACTGTACCATGAGCCCCTAAAGAGAAAGATTTCCATTTTATGCTGTACTTAAAGGAGGAGGAGATGCTGCTTATATACTTCTTGGATAATTTATTTCTCTGACCTCCATGTTCTCCAACTTTCTTTCTGAACGTATTTAAGTGGTTTAACTCTAAGATATTTCAGGAAGAATGTGGAGCTCTCAAATAAAAAATTGTACAGGATTCCAAATTAAAGGATACATCTAATTTAGGAGCATAAACACTTACACATATTACACTTGGATCAGAAATATAGAATGGAGGGAATGAAAGTTAATATATTCATTCTTTGGGTTTAACTAAGTGTCATGCTATTTTATTTGCCTTGCTGTTTCTGAATTTTTCTTTTTAAGGTACAGAATATTGCTAGTCTATAGAAAAGGAGTTAAAAAAGCATGCATTGTTATAGTAAAATATGTTCTTAAAGGCTTAAAAATGTTAGATTTAAATATTTTGTACTGATTTACAAATATGATGATTAAGTCAAGTTGTCATTTTCCTAATTTATTTTTAAATAATAATTACTGTGATTATAATGCTTATATAAGCCTTCATAGATTTTATGCATATTCTCAGAGTCAGTATTCACATATCATGTTAAGGTAGGATAGTTATTTTTAGTTCAGTCTTATAAATGAAGAAACTAAAGCACAAAGATTTATAGGAAATATTTTAAGGCTTCATTCCTGGTAAACAGCAGAACTATGACTGGAGCTCATATTTTCATGACATATATTTTTTATTCTCTTTTGATTTTATTGATTTTATCAAATTAAGTACTAAATAACTACAGTCTTGACATATTGACCAGCTAAATGCATCTGGGTGGCTGTCTCTAAGAGTACTTCTTTAAACATGAAAAATTTCCAACGTGATGTCAATTGATTACCAATACAGTTAACAAATAGAGATTAAATTGTGTTTGGAGAAAACTAAAAAGAGTCTTGCTCTTTCCTTCTTGCTATGAATTAAATTAAAATAGCTAACAGAAAGCAAGAATGATAGTGTTCTTGGTAACGTGATGCTGGCCTTAGTTTATGATTTTATTTGTATTTAAGATTATTTATTTTTAAATAGATTACATATTAATTTTAGAAAATTTAGAAATTGCAACTAAGCAAAAGAAAAAACCCAATCATCACTGTCTACAAATAAACACTTCTAAAATTTTGTTGTAAATGTAGGCAAAATGCAGAAAACCTGCATGGAAATTCTTGCTCTGGTATTTAAAAGCTGCTTGACTTAAGCTTATTATTGTATATAATAGTCTATACCTGAGACTATTTCTTCACCTCTAAAACAACTGAAACTATATCCAAGTTAAAGAATTGTTGTAAGACTCCAGTGAGATCATTGGGTGAATCTACCTTGCAAAGGACCCAACATATAATACAGTACTTAATAAATGCTACAGTCTGTCCTTCCTTCCCATGCACATCAACAGTACTATTGTGTACGGTTGTTAGTAAGGAATATCTGCTACAAAGATTTACTACAAAAGGTTGTTGGTGATGATGGTAGCTGGGGTAGGTATAAATGTTTTGCTTCCATTGTCATTTTATAATTTTGAGTGAAAAATACTCTATTTTCTGATTAAGAGTCAAAATTACTAGGAAAATAATTATCTCCAACTACATGCATTTTATAGAGAGCTCCTGTGCCTTCTAATGTATCTTTAATTTCCAGAATTTAAGAGTACACTGAGATAACTTCTTATTCCTCAAAATTGCAGTACCTTGTGTTTATGTAGCACTTTTCAAGTTGTCGGCAAACAATGCTTTAATTGATCTTCACACCATCTCTGTAAAGTAATAGTAAGAATAATATTATTGTGCCTCTTTTACACACTCTGAAAATACTTTGCAGAAAAGTAACATGCTCAAGCTTAAACAAAAATTAAGTGGATATCAAGAGATAATATCAAAATGGATACACTTCCTGTTTCAGTTTGTTAAAACTGCTGAAATGTAATATACCAGAAATGGGTTGACTTTTAACAATGGGGATTTATTAAGTTACAAGTAACAATTCTAAGGCTGTGAAAATGTCCAAATTAAGGCATCAACAAGAGGATACCTTCTCTGAAGAAAGGCTGCTGGCATCTGGGGTTCCTCTGTCAGATAGCAAGACACATGGCCAGTGTCTGCTGGTCCTTCACTCTTGGGTTTTGTCGCTTTCAGTTTCTGATTCCAGTGCCTTTTCTCTCTGAGCATCTGTGGGGTCTCTCTTAGCATCTCTGAGGTGTTTCTCTCTCTCTAAACTCTCTCCAAATGTCTCTGCTTTTTATCCTCCCACAAAGGACTCCAGTAAAAGATTAACACCCACCTTGAAAGGACTGGGTCACATATGAATTGAAACAACTTAATCAAAGGTCCCCTCTACAATAGATCTGCAACTACAAAAATGGTTTTAAAGGACATGGCCTGAGAGGTGGGGCAAGATGGCCACATAGGGAGGTGTGGAATTTATTTAGTCCTCTAGAGCAGCTAGTAAACAGCCAGGAACAGCTAGTAACTAGTCCGGAACAATTGTTTGGGGGACATCCATGATTGGACACACATCTTAAACCAGTCTGGAATGGGTGAAAGGGCTGAGACCATGGTGTAGAACTGTAAGTAAAGTCCCCAAACTGTGGAGCTGGCAGCCCTCCCCCACTAGCATGGCCGGCTCAGTGGTAACACTTCCCTGTGAGAAAAAGAAGCAGTTTCTGCTGGGAGCAAGGAAGGTAGCTCAATCAGTTTCTAATCATGGTTTTAACTAATTAATTTGGACTACTGAATACAAGCTATGAGCACAAATAAACCTGGAGGAAGCAGGAAAGGACCCTGAGGGCTCTTTCAGCAGAGAGGAGACAGGATTGATGGAAATAAAATAAAGTAACTCAATAAAAACAGAGGCCTTTTAGAAGGCTAAGCCCTCGATCTTGGGGCTTACACTTATGAAACATATCCTGGAGAAGGTGAAGCTAAGGAGAATGGAGAATCTAAGCCTGCTTATAATTATGCCTAAGAGTCACCTTCAGAGAACCTCTTGTTGATCAGATGTGGCCTCTCTCTTTCTCTAAGCCAACTCTGCAGGTAAACTCACTGCCCCACCCACTGTGTGCGACATGACTCCCAAGGGAAGTCTCCCTAGCAATATGGGACATGACTCCTGGGGATGAGCCTGGCCCTGGCATCATGGGATTGAGAAAGCCTTCCTGGACCAAAAGGGGGAAGAGAAATGAAACAAAATAAAGTTGAGAGGTCATTCTGGAGGTTGTTCTTATGCATTATATATATATCCATTTGTAGATTTTAGTGTATTGAAATAGCTAGAAGGAAATACCTGAAGCTGTTGAACTGTAATCCAGTAGCATTGATTGTTGAAGATGATTGTATAACCATATAGCTCTTAAGGTGTGACTGTATAATTGCAAAAACCTTGCGACTGACACCCCTTTATCCAGTCAGTGTATGGATGGATGAGTAAGTAAACAAAGACCAAAGTAAATAAATAATAGGGGGAAATAAGGAGTATGGGATGTTTGGGGTGTTCTTTTTTTGTTTTTATTTTTATTCTTACTTTTTTTGTTGTTGATGAAAGTGTTCAAAAATTGACAATAATGATGAATGCACAACTATATGATGATACTGTGAACCACTGATTGTACACTTTGGATGATTACCTCAGTAAAATAGCATTAAAAACAAACAAAATCATCTAAAAAGAACATGACCTTTTGGGGGGTACATAATACCTCCAAACAACCACACTTAGGAAACTGGCATCATGTTTTATTTTTATAAAATAACCATTTTGAGGACATTTTTATGTGGGTATTTATGGAAAACAGTAGAAATATCCATACTGGATTATCTCTGGGGCCAGCCCAGAATTCTAGGTACCAATAATTGTACCAATTAATGCCTACTGATATGGCTTATGCTTATTTTCTTAATTTAGTGGATGTACTTCAAGATTTTCTATTTCCAGGTGTTTCCATTGAAACATTTGTGATACTCTTTTCTGAGACATAAAAAAAAAATGTGTCTTATATTTCTAAACTATTATGTAGGCATATCTCCATTATCTGCAATGGAAATTTTTATTGTCAGCATTCTACAGAGTAGCTGAGAAAATTTATTACAAGAAGTGAATTGGGCTATTTGCATATACAATATTCAGCAGACTGTCCCCAACTACCAAATTATGTTAAGAAAAGCTGTAAATCTGTAGAACAAAGGTATTTTGAGGTTTGTCAAGTCAGTCTTAGATCTTATTATACCTTATTCTCTCTATAAAACTAGTCTTCAGCCAGTGGAGCTTCTAAGGTCAAATGAATGTTTAAAAGGTAGCAGTTAGGGAAAAAGAAAGAATAAAAAGAACAGGCAGTTTTACATTGTGCTCCTACTTTATTCCAATAAGGACATATTGGTATAAACAAGATCTAAATTGCCCAGGAATTGAATACAACAAAATATTATTAAAATGTGTTGATATGCCAAAGCCATGATGAAGAAAATTTCTCTAGAGTGGCATTTGGTTCGGCTTGAATACCATCCCAGGTAGTTTATAAATTATTGGGAAAAAATTGTTAAAGAGACACATATAATAGGATGATTCTCAAAGATGATGTAATAGTGTGTGGAGTTTCAGGGACGCCATGGAATATAATTATAGAAAATAAGAAGTCATTTGGGAGGAGGAGCTAAGATGATGGCATAGAGAGGAGTGGAAGCCAGTTAGTCCCCCTGGAACAATTCATAAATGACCAAAAAACTAGTAAATAACCTGGAATAACTGTGGGGAGACAGACGTGACTGTCCACTCATCATCCACCAACCTGAATTGGGAGGAATGCCCGAGATAGCAGCATAAAATCTGTAAGTAAAACTGTGGACCTGCGCTGAGACCCCAGAGCCAAGAGCCCCTCCCTCATGGAAGCTTGTTCTAGAGAGCGGCACTCTCTCAGCCCAGCTCCAACTGGGGTTTTAATGTTAACTGCTCAATACAGACAGCGAATCCTCAACAAGCACACAGAGGCTTTTGGTGACAACTGACCTTGGGAGAGTCAGGGGACATATCTGTCTCAGAACAGGGAGCCCAGAGGATTGGGTGCTATCTCTGGCTGATGGGTGAAACTAGGAGCTTTCTCTCTCTGTGGAGAAAATCTCTGCCACTTTCAGCCCGCAGCACTTTGCAATAAAGAAAGCCTCAGACATTTTAAAATCAAAACACTTTGATCAGCAGAGTCAGAGAAACAAAGAACTTATTGATATGCAGATGAACTCTCTGGAGGGGGCATAGCTTTCCAAGAGGAAGGGGAGGGGCCCAGCTCTACTGCCTGCCTTTCCTGAACCAGAAGCCAAAGCCTGGGGGAGGAGAGCCACAGGCCACACCCTCTTTCACCAGCCGGTGACAGGCTGACAGGTGCCCCTGCCAGGCAGAAAAGCACAGGCATGTCAATCCTCTAAGAAAAACCGTCAGGGAAACCAGATACTGAATATTTCCTCCTTCTGTGACCTGAGCCTATTCTCGACTGGGAAAACCTGACTGGGGTGGCCTAAGAGGTCAGGTGCTTAGACAACAGAGAACTGCAACGTACACTAAGAAAAATGAAGTTATGGCCCAGTCAAAGGGACAAACGTACACTTCAACTGAGATACAGGAATTTAAACAACTAATGCTAAATCAATTCAAAAAGTCGAGAGAAGATTTTGCAAAAGAGATAGAGGCTATAAAGAAAACACTGGGCATACATAAGGCAGAAATTGAAAGTTCAAAAAACAACTAGTAGAATCTATGGAAATGAAAGGCACAACACAAGAGATGAAAGACACAATGGAAACACACAACAGCAGATCTCAAGAGGCAGAAGAAAACACTCAGGAACTGGAGAACAAAACACCTGAAAGCCTACATGCAAAGGAGCAGATGGAGAAAAGAATGAAAAAATATGAGCAATGTCTCAGGGAACTTAAGAATGAAACAAAGTACAAGAATGTACATATCATTGGTGTCCCATAAGGAGAAGAGAAGGGAAAAGGGGCAGAAGCAATAATAGAGGAAATAATCAATGAAAATTTCCCATCTCTTCTGAAAGACATAAAATTACAGATCCAAGAAGCGCAGCACACTCCAAACAGAATAGATCTGAATAGGCCTACGCCAAGACACTTAATAATCAGATTATCAAATGTCAAAGACAGAGAATCCTGAAAGCAGCAAGAGAAAAGAAATCCATCACATACAAAGGAAGCTTAATAAGACTATGTGCAGATCTCTCAGCAGAAACCATGGAGGCAAGAAGGAAGTGGTGTGATGTATTTAAGATACTGAAAGAGAAAAACTGCCAACCAAGAATCCTGTATCCAGCAAAGCTTTCCTTCAAATATGAGGGAGAGCTCAAAATATTTTCCGACAAATAGACAATGAAAGACTTTGTGAACAAGACACCAGCCCTAAAGGCAATACTAAAGGGAGCACTACAGAGTGATGGAAGACAGGAGTATGTGGTTTGGAACACAATTTTGGGAGATGGCAGCACAGCAATGTAAGTACACTGAACAAAGATAACTATGAATATGGTTGAGAGAGGAAGGTTGGCAGCATGTGAGACACCAGAAGGAGGAAAGATAAAGACTGGGACTGTGTAACTTGGTGAAATCTAGAGTGTTCAAGAATTGTGATAAAATGTACAAATAATGTTCTTTGACGAGGGAGAACAAGCAAATGTCAACTTTGCAAGGTGTTAAAAATGGGGAGGCATTGGGAGAGGGATGCAATCAATGTAAACTAGAGACTGTAACTGACAAAATCATTGTATTATGCTTCCTTTAATGTAACAAAGGTGATATACCAAGGTAAATGCAGATAAGGGGGTGATAGAGGAGACATGTTAGATACTTGACATTGGTGGTGTTGTCTGACTCTTTATTCTATTTTGATTTAAGGTTATTTTTCCTTTTGCTGCTTCCTAGCTGTCATTTTTTTTCCTCTTTCTTTTGCCTCTCTACATTCTTTGAGTCTCTCTCCTGCCTTGTGGAAGAAATGTAGATGCCCTTATATAAAAATGGGTTGATGACAAAACCTCGAGGGCAATATACTGAGTGAAATAAGCCAGATACACAAGGACAAATATTGCAGGGTCTCACTGATAGGAACTAATTATAATATGTAAACTCATAGACATGAAATATAAGGTACCAAGATATAGGATGAGGCTTAAGAATGGGGAGTGGTTGCTTAGTATGAGCAGAATGTTCAGCTAGGATGAACTTAAATGTTTGGAAATGATCAGAGGTGTCGGTAGCAAGATGTAAGAATAACTAACATTGCCGAATGGTGCATGAATGAGTTGGAAAAGGGAAGCTCAGAGTCATATATGTCACCAGAAGGAAAGGTGGAGGTCAAAAGAAGGGAATGTATAAAACTGAATCCTATGGTGGGCAATGTCCATGATTAACTGTACAAATATTAGAAATCTCTTCCATGAACCAGAACAAATGTTTGACAATACAATTAAAAGTTAATAATAGAGGGGCATATAGGGAAGAAGTATATACCTATTGCAAACTATATACTACAGTTAGTAGTATTTCAGCATTCTTTCATAAACAGTAACAAATGTACTATACCAACACTACGAGTCAATAATTGAGCGGGGTTGGTTAGGGATATGGGAAGAATCAAGTTTCCTTTTTTTTTTTTTTTTTTTCTTTTTTCATCTTTCACTTTATTTCTTGTCTGGAGTAGTGAAAAGTTTCTAAAAATTGAACAAAAGTTAAGTGTGGTGATGGATGCACAGCTGTATGAGGGTACCAGAGGCAACTGATTGTACACTTTGGATCATTGGATAATTGTATGGTATCTGAACAATCTCAATAAAAATTAAAAAGGAAAAAAAACAAGAAGTCATTTGGGAAATCTCCAATTTTTCTCTCAGCTAGCCATATATTTCTATTTCCCAAAGGAATTTGCCATGAAAAGATTAGGAATCCATTATGAAATCCATCAATCTCAGTCAATAAATATATGTAACTTTTGATATGTGCTCACCACTGCACTATATTCTGTGAGAGTTATACCATTATGGGGTGGTCATGAAAGTTCAATCACCTATATAAAAGTTAAATTCTAGTCTAGGCATACCACAGTGCTGTGTATCAAGGGTAGAGAAAGATGCTAAGGAGGCCAAGGATGGCTTCAGTGTGGGATTGGTTCTTGAGCTAATCCTTGAAGGATAATCAGATCTTGAAAATGGGTCTGTTATGTGGTATTTGGTATAATTCTAGCCCAGTACAACATTTCCATTATAGAGATATTATACACATTCACTAATGCATTGTTGGTTTTGCTGTTAAGTTTAAATCTCTCATGTTGGATTCAACTTGATGCTCTTTTTATGAATGGGTAGTTGCTTTATATCAAGAGATGACTTGAGTAGTTTCTTAGATATATATATATATATGTATATATGTGTATATATATGTATCAGATAATCTAGGACTTAATGTGATATCTTTTATTTAGGTTGTTCAAAAAAGACAGTATTAGTAAAAATAACAACACAGAGCTTGAGAGCTAAAAAATGCAGCCTGAGAGCTTGAGGCTTGAGGCAGAAAGAGGAATGGGATAATAGCTAATGATAACTAGAGATATCTTTTTTGTAATTTAGGGAGTAATTTAGTGTGTTCTTTTGCTTCCCAACAACAGCTTCCTAGCTGGATGCCAGTACACTGTACATTTCTGCTCCTGAATGTTGTACTCTAACTCCTTTCCTAGCAGAATCTCCTTGGGAAGTGGGAGCTCAACTCAGTTGCCCCTTATCTTGTGTATTCCCATGTATTACTAGGAGAACTTACCCTATCATTATCTAGGTATTCTAACAAAGGATGTTACCCATTGAATAGGCTGTAAGTTGACTAAGTCTTCCTCCTAAAATTCAAGAATTGGTTACCATGTTTGTTTTAAGATAGTTGGCATGGATACAAAGCAATGTATATCTTCAAGTACTTTAGAAGAGTGGAAATTTTTGTCCTTCAAAGTTACCATTTACAAAAACAAGAAAAGAAAAAATGAGTAATGCAAGGAAGTTTATTTGCATAAGAAACCTTATCTTGTTTTCTCTGTTATGGATACTAAGAGCCATGGAATATCCCATTAAGAAACAAACTTAAATTTGCCAAGACAGCATGTGATGAAATATTACCAAAATGACCACATTTGGAAAAGTAATTATTGTATGAGTCATTCTGATCTATAAAATTGGAGCTTATTAAGTCTTAAGAAAATGAAAACTATGGGTTTTATCATAGAGAAATTATAGTATTCTTAAGTAATGATACCAAAAGTGATTTTTTGTTTCCCATCAAATACTAATGAAACAAGCACTGACAATATCAAGGTGTATTTACTTAGATAATAGGTCTATTGTATCAGTAAAATGTTGGTGAAACTGGAGTTATTATAAATTGATTCATGTTTTCACTATTGACTAGGATAATTTTGAAATACTTTCCTATAGAAAAAATCAGATTTTCAAGCTTCATTAAAACTGATTAATAATGTGTATAATATATTATAATATTTAGAGAAAGGTAGATATATTTAACCAAAAGAGGAATGCTTTAAAACAAATTAGTAAAGACAACACTTAGCAAGTCAACCGACTAGTCTACTGAAAATATAATAATATGCATTGGAGATATTAAATGAAAATGGATATTAAAATGAAAAAGGTTCTTTGCATTCTGGAGGTGAATCATAACGTAAGTAGAAATTTTACAGATTCAAGCTAAGATACAGATCCCTAAATGATTTCTTTTCTTCTAATCTCTCTAGACTCACATTATTCTACTCATTCATGTGAAACTTTCATCCAACAATATAACACATTCACAACCCCATCTCTTCCCAAGTGCTCATATCGTTCTTGATCCAGGAATAGCCTTTCTTCCTTCCCTACTCTTGGCATTTGATTCAAGTGAAGCTTTCACTGTCCTCCCTTCTGAGTTAAAGTAAGCTACTCCTGTGCTTCCATAGGCACATTGTGTTTCTCTTAATGCACCATTAGAGGATTAACTTACCTACCTCTTGTCTAGCACTTCAGTATATTTGAGGACAGGGAATATATCCCATGCATCCTTATATTCTTAGTTTCTTATATAATGTTTGGAACTTGGTAGGTGTTTAATAACTGTTTATGATTAAGAGGTGAGCAAAACTCAGTATTTAGTCCATGCTTAAAATTTTAATAATTTTATAATTTTAAATTTCTCCAAGACAATGTCCAAATCCTGAATTATACACAGAGCCCAAGAGGTCAGGAATTCAGTGACATCGAGAGAACAAAATTCTAAGTGAGTCTAAAACTGTAAAGGTTAATGCAGTTATTGCCTTGAGGCAACTTTATTTGCTGCTAAATCTCTAAAAGGTCAAGGAAAGTGGAATTATAAAGTATCAGCAACTTCATAAAGATTTGATATAAAAATGAGCATCCTGGCAAGAGAACACAGACTCTGACTGCCTCTTTCCTCTCTCTGCCCTGCCTTGGACTCACATCTGACTACGGGACTGGTCTACACTTTCTATCGGGGAAGGAGACCACCAATCAGGTTTGCAGAATTTCAACAGCAACTTTATCCAAACAGCAAGAAAATGTCAGTGAGCCAGCCTTTGTTAGGCTCTTGTTCCCAGCTTGTTACTTCTTTCCCTCCCCTCCCCTCCCCTTCCTGAATAACTATTGTAACAGATGGCTTTCTTTCTTTATTTAATAGGTGCTTAGGACGATTCTAAAACCAAACCAACATTTTACTCTAAACCTATTTCTTTTAAGTGGATTATTTTTTATGAGACAATCTTTTCCCTCAACGTGGTTACAATTTCACTAGGCAGACAATATGAAGAATCACAAAAGAGATGCTTGATCAAGTACGAAATAGATGTAGGGAAACATCACTGTGGTCCAGAATATATACGGAGAATTTCAATACAAAGCTGGTAACTGTAATTAGGTTAAATATATCTCTTTTTATTTGGGCTCATTGAAATAAAAATTACAAGTTGAGAGAGAAATCAATATCTTAAGGAAAATTATTATCCAGAATCTAGATAGCCCATGAATTTATATGTTCTCTGGATTATAAATCCCTTCTTTAGCTCATTCCTTGAAGGTATTTGAAAATCATCCATCTCTGTAGTTTTTGAATTTTATATTCTTACCCCTGTAAACAGATATCTCAATTGCACCTAGTTTGTATGAATACTTCACGACCTCCTAAATTTATATCTAATTGTGCAGAGCGTTTTAAGCAAGGAAACAAACAAAATACTCAAGATAAGATAATCTGTCTTTCTCTGAAACTAATGCAATATTACAACTATATAGAGAAAGGCTTTATTAAACATGTCATGTTCCTCCGTTGAGTCCTTTATTGGGTATAATTTTGTGCAACTAATACCCATCTAAAGGAGTTAGGAGATACACAAAATTTCCAAAAAAAATTGACTTCAGAAATTGGTTCAGAAATACTGCTTTTCCTTTGAAAACCTTGTTTATGTATTTCTCACTTACAATCAAAAGTTCTTTTCAGAAGAAATTGACCAGCCAAGAATTCATTTTAGAATTAAGTTTATTTTAAAAATAACTGAAGACTATAAGTCTTATCAATATTGTTTTTACTGCTTGTGATAACACTTGCTTCAGAGAAGCTTAGGGTCTCATAGACATTAAATGCTTTGACTAAATAATCCAAGAAATGATGGTGGTTCTTTTATGATGATAGAATATCAGGCCTTAACAGATCAATGACCTGTGCAGAATTATGAAACCAGGGGATGAACTCTAAATTCCAACTCAATTTGCTGCAAATTTGTTTTTCTTTGACATAAATAACATTTTGGTTTCAAGGGATAATTTTCTGTTCCTGTGAATGGGCACCATTCTTCCCCCTTCAGTGGAAAACTGTCTTATTCTAAATCCCACAACTGTATGCAAGTTATATTTATTTGACGATTTTGACAGATTTGTGTCTTAAAATCATGTCAGATCAAAGCCATTTCAAGGTTTGTAGTTCAAGAACTTTTACTGAAATAGCATTGAAAGTCTGATTTAAACTGACAAAAGAAAGGCAATTGCAAGTTAAGGTTGTCATCCGTAGGCACTCAGCAAGTTTCCGAGAAATGTTTCAGTTCTGAAGAGTTCCCGAAAAGCTAGCCACAAAGTTTAAGGGATTTGCTTGATTTTTCCTATTATTTTTCCTTATTACATATTTGAACAGTTTCTATCTTTGGGTTTCCCAAATGGTCTCTATTTTTAAGGTTTCAGTTGTCAAGAGATATTAAATATCTCTAATGCACAAGTTTAAATAATAGGACTTCCTAAAGTATCTCAGATATATTTCTGAAGTATCATTTTTTTTGTGATTGGAGAAGAATAAATTCCTTTCCTTTCATCATTACATCTTTGTATTTCCTCAAATATCAGTTTGAATCTGATAAGTTGGATCTACTTTCCAGTGATTAGCATAATTTAAAACCCTTTTAGTTGAATCAAGTTAGAGATCACTTCTGTCTTGCCCCAGTGCTTCCAACTCTCAAGGTCACTTTTAATTCTTCTGTCTTTTAATTTAATGCAGTTTAGTAACAGTTATGAGAACAGCTGCAATGGAAGGCAATCGGGCATCAGCAGAAGCATAGAGACTTACATGTCACTTCACAACTGTTCCAAGATATACTAATTCTATATTAGCAAAGATATACATATCAAATTGACTTTAAAGAACACTTGTATTTGAATTTTCATACTGGTAGATATATATGTAAACAGACTCTCTGTATATGGCATTCTAATAGCAGCACCTTAGATAACTCTCACTTCTATAAAGAGGTCATGAGTCTTCATGTTGATGCCCCTGAGGTGCCACAGTATTCTGAAATGTATACTGATTCACAAAAGAGGTGTATCGTGTGGAATACAGTTTTACTAGGAAGCATAGTTTCTTGCCTTCTAATTCTTTGAAAATTAATGTAATATATATAGGTTACCCAGGATTAATCTAAATAACTAGACACTTTGTTCCTTACCATTTAAGATAATGAAGAATATGTTGGATTTCCTCCTGAATTGTTCATGTAAGAAAAAAAATTGGAAAAAAAAAGTGTAACAATATTTTTAGGATTTCTTTTTATTAACAAAGTTGGTAGGTGTAAGAAGATGATGATATGAAATGTAATATTTATCAAATGTGTTTTCAATAAACATGCCAGACTGTATTTCAGGTTTTGCAGGATGTCCCCTGTGCAATGGCTCTTGTTCTAATATATGAGTGGGGAACTGAAATTAAGTCCTTGGTCAGTTTCTCAAACCATGAGACATGGTAAGGCATAGAAGCATTTTAAAAAAATTAGTCTACCCAAATCAAATGCTTTTCTTTTATCCTGAAAGAGATCTTTGCATTATGCCATACTTTTAACATATGTCAGATCATTTTCAGAGTCAAATAGATATATATAAAGAGTTCTGTTATCTCTGTCTTTCAAGTGGGACACAAATAGCTTAAGTAAATTTCATAGAGTTTCTAAGATGGTGAATGGCGAAGATATAAATCAACCTAATCCTATAAAACTTACTCTCTACTATACCATGTGTGCCAGGTTGAATGTATTATGTGCCCAAAACATCATTATCTTTGATGCAATCTTATGTGGGTAGACATATTAGTGTTCATTAGATTGTAATTCTTTGAATGTTTTCATGGAGATGGGACCCACCCAACTGTAGGTGATAACTGGATAATTTCCATGGAGGCGTGGCCCTGCCTATTCAGCATGGGCCTTGATTAGTTCACTGGAGCCCAATATAAGCTCAGACAGAAGGAGTGAGCATGCTACAGCCAAGAGGGACACTTTGAAGAATGCACAGGAGCTGAGAGAGTAGCTGCAGATGAGAGACAGTTTGAAGATGGCTGTTGAAAGCAGACTCTTGCTCTGGAGAAGCTAAGAGAGGACAAACACTCCAAGAGCAACTGAGAGTGACATTTTGAAGAGGAGCTGCGGCCTAGAGAGGAACGCGCTGGGGCAAAGCCATTTGGAAACCAGAACTTGGAGGAGATGCCAGCCATGTGCCTTCCCAGCTAACAGAGGTTTTCCAGACGCCATTGGCCATCCTCCAGCGAAGGTACCCAATTGTTGATTCAATACCTTGGACACTTTATGGCCTTAAGACCGTAACTGTGTAACCAAATAAACCCCCTTTATAAAAGCCAATCCATTTCTGGTGTTTTGCATTCTGGCAGCTTTAGCAAACTAGAACACAATGAAATATGATTAGGTACAGGAAAACCATGAGAAAGATGAAAATAAAGAACTGAGTGAAATAAATATGTTAAGATTTAATGTGAAAAATACGTCTGTTGCTAAGAAATGGACTATTAATATGTAATTTTCTGCCTCTGCATGTATATGTGCTATGGGTATATTTTAGCACCTTAATCTGAAAATAGTTTTAAAAAATATTTGGTATTCTTCATTTATTTTCCATAAATGCTGTTTTTATCAACATTTATAATTTATGAAGTTATTTTCTTTAAACTAAATTAAGACATCTTAAGTTTATATAGTGTGTATATTAATTAAATATATCATAAATGCAGTTACACAATGATAGTATCATTTTATAGTACCGGTATTTAAGAACATGTAAAGGATTTTTTTTAAAGTTCTGTTTATGAGTATCTCACCTTGAAGAATGGAAATCAATTTATTACAATGTGTGTGGGAATTTTGCTCTGAATATATTTAATTCCCTTTGAGTATTTTTAATATTATGCTATGGTATTTTTAATATTTCACTCAGTTTAGATAAAGAAAGACTATATTTTGCTTAAAAAATATTATGAAAATAATTTTTGCACTGGTCAAAACAAACTAGCCAGAATAATAATCTTATTTGTTAATATTCTCTTTTCAATTAAGTGTGTTTTCTTGATTTAGCTCCAGAGCTTAGCTTATGATTGTTGATCTCTATATTTTATGCATGAATAAAGGAACCAATGAGAGAACTCTTCCAGTTCTGAAACTCTTTGCAGAGAAGTTATTTTAGACACTGCTTACTGTTTTCCTGATGTACAGATGGGGCTACTTTGCCTTGAATTTCTCCTTCATGTTATAGTAACTTTTGTGAAGAACAGTTAGTTCTTCTTTCCTCTATCCCAGTCATTCCTGAACAACATTCCTCTGAAAGGATTTTCATTCTGGTCATTGGTTACTTCCCTTCCCATTTTCCAAGTCCCTAGTCCCACTTTAAGTTTTCTTTGATTTCTCCCTAATATTTGTACCTTTCGGTCACACACTTCTTCTCAAATCTCTTTCCTCCTTTAGCTTTTTGGAAATCAAAACTTTTTCTCTTTTGTTGGTAGACAATTCCCACAGGAGTAAGATATCCTTAATTTGTCAATGTGACTTTACTTTTTGTCATTCTAACTTCTACTTTGTACACTTTATTAACACAATATTGCCACAAATTCAATCTGTTTTACCTCAGAAAGGTATCTTGAATCCTGTTGAGTCTTTCCATCTTGATGGCCTCTGTCACGGCTATAACCCTTGCTCTCATCATCTCTTGCTTAGTTGTTTGGAATGTATTCCTTCTTAGTTCCACCCCCCTCGCCCTCACCAAGTCCTCCCTTCTCCATAACTAAAAAGACTGCAAAAATAAAGACTGATTAGGCTTCTGTCATGCTTTAAAACATCCCTTGGATACTTGTGGTAACAGAAAATACACAGTGGTTATTATGGTACCTAAGGTCATTCCCGACTTAGATCCAACTCATCACCTACCATTCACTTTGTAAGCAACATGTCCTCACTTTCCGAACCATGGTCTACCCTTCCAGATGTGAATACATGGCCGAACTATTCCCCAGACTTACTAGAGTCTTTCATAATTCTGTGCCTTGTGCAAATCTTTTCATTTCTGGAAAGTCATTTTCCCAGCTTCTTTGATTGAGAGGTAAACTCCATGATTATTCAAATAGACCTAGTTTGCTTTTTAATTCAGCAGAAGTCTTATGGAAGGCCCGCTTGTATGTAGCACTGAGAACATAAAGAATAAATAATTTTCTCTACCCCCGAAGAGTTCACAGTCTGAAGGGAATGGGTCCAGATAGGATGTGAAAGATGTATCAACAAAGTCAGGATATTATGGGAACCTAGAAGAGTGGCAGCTAATCTCTGGCATAGTTAGGGAGTTGAACAGAGAGTAGCTACTGGTCTTGAACACATTCTCCATATAGATGCTTTTTAATATTTTTATACGCTTAGAGCAGATTATTAAAGGGTGGAACCTATTTTCAGTGCTGTCTTGATAGATTTCAGATATGATTCTTCTGACAGTTAGGCAAGCAGCAGCGAGTCAAGGAAGGCTTTTTAAAGGAATTGGTGGAGTCCATTGTTAACTCAAGAGTGAAACCTTTCCATTCCCCCTGGAAGAATTAAATTTTTTCTGTCTCTTCAGTACCATGGGGCTCTGTTTAAATCTATCATGGTCACTGGTCTATCAAGGGTATGATGCATTGCAGGTGCTCAATACATTTTGGTTGAATGCACAATTAGTGCATCTTGAATAAGATTTAATATGCTATAATGCATTATAATTTATCTGTTTAATTTATTTGTAAAATTTAAAATCAAACTACATGTAAATACTATCTACTGTAGGTTAAAGACTTTGCCACTAACTCTTTAGGCAACTCTGGTCATGTCAACTAACTTTAGGTATACCTTGTCGTTTATAAATTGAAGGAGTTAGACTATATTATTTTAATGTTCTTTACAGTTGTAATATTCCCTTCTTTATTAATTTGGTAAAGGTAAACAATTGTAATGCATTTATTCAGTACATAAAGTAACAGTTATCACTTTAAGACCACATCTTGTTAAATGTTGAAATTCTTTCTTTGCAATTACCTAATAAAGAAAAGAATATATAGATCAATTCTGGGTCCAAAGTATATTGGATTTGCAGAAATTGATATTTGAATTTCATTTATTAAAATGTGAGTGATTCCTTTAGAAGAAAGAACATACTCCTTGAGATCAGCTCTATATAATTCCAATAGTAGTAAAGCGCTACACATTTCAGTAAAATTAATTGAAGTGAGTTATCTGATTTGGTTACTATCCAAATATTTCATTTCAATATGCAACTGGATGTTTTCAACTGAGCAGAAATTATGACCCAAAGCTTAAATTATCTAGGAATGTATTAATTTAGTCATGGGTCATAACATCTAAATAATCCAATTTTATGTGACCTTGCTTTATTGGGAAAAAAAACTTTAAAAATATTACTTCCATTTGTACAAGGAGTATGTTACAGTTCTACCTCTGAGTCCTTGTTGGAAAATATTAATCTTGGGTATATTAGAGACTATATAGTAACATCATGTGGTAGAACTAATGATTCAGAGAAGAAATTTTGTGACATATTAAACGTTGGATCACCATAAGAAATAGTGCTGAATAAATGTTGAAGAAATCAGAAAATGATAAATAAAACTGAATAGAAAATACTGCTATTACAAAGTTATGTGTTCTTAAATTCTTATAATTCTATGAAAGAAGAATAATGTCTTTTAGTATAGAGATATTTGATGGTTTTTAAGTATCTCTCAGGATAAGGTTTTGGTAATATATTTCATTTTTTATTGGTGCAAATGTGCTGTGTCAAAAGTTGAAAACATGAGTATAATTTTACTTAAGAAAATCAAGGGAAGTTGACTAATATGAATGCTGTCTTTAGGTGTTTACAAATATGAAATTTTAGGAAAAGCTAGTAAGTAATAACTGAGAAATATAAATCTTTAACTCTAAGTAAGAACCACATGTTCATCAATTCCAACAGTGAGGTTAGAATTAGATCAAACTAGCATGTCAACTGAGACACACCAATATACTGAATTACTACATAGTTATCTGCTGTTCAGATGCTTTGAAGAAACAGCCAGTGACTGTTGACTAGTTAGGGATTCATTGAATCCTTGTGATTTGTTCTTGTGTTCCCACTGCAATTCATTATCCATGGATTGATAATCACATGTAATGTTACATTTCTGTTTTTTTCTAATGTGAATATTAGCTTATAAGATCAAATTTGTAAATAACAATTAGTAGAAATTCTCAAATAATAAAGAAATCCACTGATACTAATTTCTCTTTTCCACCTGTCTAGTTGTCTATGGTATTTTGTGAAATATAATCACAGTTTCGTAAGATTCATAAAAGTTTTATATAAACATTTATTATTTGTCAGCACTATGCTACACACATGTATATATACAGGGGAGTATACATACTTATAATTTAACATTTCAAAAACTTTTATATAAACATTTATTATTTGTTAGCACTATGCTACACACATGTATGTATACAGGGGAGTATACATACTTATAATTTAACATTTCAAATAATGCATTCTAAAATTTTTTGCCTGGTGTACAAGTTGTAAATGGTACACTTTAATTGAGAGTTAAATTCACAAAATTCAAGCATGAACTTTTGAAAGAAAAAAATATTTTCTGATCAGATGTTAAAAGGCAACATAACCTGTCACAAGGAATAAACTTGGAAATGACATTTTTGAGCATTACTTCTCTTGTCATTTCAAAGTCCCCTTGAAAGCATCCATCTTGTTAAAAACAGTTGCCACCATTGGCAACAGCAGAGCAAAAATCAAATGGGGAGAAACTTAAACCTAGTCTTTGAATAACAATACCAGTCAGAAATGCTTTCATTATATCCTCATGATAATCCATATGATTTAGGGAACTATTTATTCAGTCTTCCTACTATTTCTTATTACTACTTAGTTTCAGAAATTGAGTGAAATGTCTGTTTCACTCACTTATATGCACTTTCCTTGATTTGCTAAACACTATTTAAATTGAACTCTCTCTTTTTAAGACATTTACATCCATTGCATGGACCAACATCTTGAAAGACAAATGGTGTTATGGGGAGGTGGTAATATCTATTCAATGTGTGGTTTTTGTTGGCTTTAGATTCTTTTAGAGTCTAAAAAAGTCTGCATTTAATAGCACCCTAGAGTAGTGTAATAAAACTATAAAGGAGCTAATGAAAGGTGTTTTAAAATAGAAGTGAGATTAAGTGACATTCTTCTCAACTTTGGCTTCTCAGCATTTATCTATCTGGGAATCAGATATATTATTTTAGAAACATATTCAAAATTCCGAAAATGATGGGTGGTTTTTCACTGTACTCTTAATTTAGGCACTTAGAGTCAATAAATCATTTTTTGTAACACTTACCAAGAAACTGAAAAGAATTTAATATTTTGTTGTAAAGTTTTCAAAATTCATCCAAATGTATATGACTAATTTGTTTGGTAAGGTAATAATTGATCACCAAAATTAACACATTGGCAAGTGAGATGCACTAGTTTATGTGGGAAGCATAGGCATGCTTGTCCTGTCTTGCCTTTGCATTTTATTTTTCTTATCTACTTCTCACCAGCCTAAACATGTTCATCATAAAACTAAAGAAATTTATTCTGGGTCTGTTTGGTCCATATGCAGATTCTGCTGCCAGAATGTGTAGGAAGAACATTTTAAGCATCTAAAACATTGTGTTGAATTTACCACCAACATTGTCAATAGTTGGTTATTGAATGAAATATTTTTGGTGATTTAGTTCATGGAATGACAACTTATTGCCTGTCTTCTTCTACCAACTTCTGCCTATTTAGCTCTGCCCCCACACCCATCTCTACTCTCAACCTATTGCTAATACTCACCCATCACTGCACTGCTTCTCTCATTCCTGCTGTGGAAACATTTTTTGTTTGTTTGCAGAGTAATTGCTCTTCCAGAGCCAGACAAGACAGGTGGATATCCTGGGAAAGCTGACCCCATTCAATCCCAGATTCTTAAAATATTAGTTGACCATTACAAGTTTTCAACTTCTCACAAAATTCACTCAACAGGGAGTTTTCTCCATCTCCTTACAGTGCCTGCAATTTTTTATTGCTAGAATACTGGCACCTCATCTACTCCACTCCTGAATCTGACTCTGTGCCCTACCTTTCAGGTCTCCTTCCCCAGTCAATGTTTCTAGCATCTTACATACTTTAATTGTTCCTTCCCATAACGACAACAACCTGAGCCACAATGCTCTTCTCTTCCGTCACTGGATCCCACGGAACCCACAATCTGTGTTTCTCAGGAATTATCTAATCTAGATAGTAGTTAATTTTGTTAGCCTTTTTCCACCTTCTTGCAGTAAGTGAAACCTAAATTCTCTTAATATCACTTTCAGTTAGATTTACCTCCTCTTAGTATTCCTTGAAAAGAGATATTTTTCACTTTTTTTTTTACCACTGCCAAGTTCATACCACTGTTCTGAAGCTTTCTTCCTTTGAAGTAATGTTTTTCTCTATAAGTTCATGCATTTAAGTCACTTTTCCTCATTAAAGTTGCCCACAGAATTCCTAAACATCCTCCAGTCTTTCTCAATAACGTTAAAGGTTTTCACCCACATAAAGGTTTTCTCTCCATATAAAAATGGAGAGAATACCCATTCTCTCCCTTGATATCTTCACAAATTTACAATTCTTTGAATTTTCACTTTTGTTTAGCTCTTTCATTACACTTCAACACTCACAAAATGGTCTTGGAATTGTTTTGTATAAAGGTTCTGCACTCCGGGCAAAGGAAAACTGTGGTGGTTTCAAGAATTTCCCTAGACTCTTTGATACCCCTCCATGTGGAGTTTAATTCCCCTCAATTTAAGTGTGGTCTGGAATTAGGATTTGATTCTATCCAATAGAGTACTGTGGAAGTAATAGTGTATAACTTCTGAGACTAGGTTATAGAAGGCATTCATCGTCTTTCTTGTTCTCTCTTCCTCTTGGATCACTCACTCTGGGAAGGGGAGCTGCCATGTTGTAATGTTGAGGACTCTCAAGATGCCATGTGGAGAAGTCCACATGGCAAAGAACCAAGGCCTCTTCCCAATGCCAGCAAGGAATTGATGTCTCCTGCCCACAGTCTTGTGAGTGAGCTACCTTGAAACTCTTCCTACAGCCCCAGTTAAGCTTTCAGATAACCATAGATCCAGGCCAAAATCTTAATTGAACCTCATGGCAATTCTGAGCCAGATCCACTCAGTCCTACCCTGACTGATACGAAACTGGGATAAGAAATATTTGTTGTTTTAATTTGCTTGAGTTGCTAAGTTTGGGGATAATAGTAACACAGTAATAGATAACGACCAGAATGTCTGAGGGAACAAGCAGACTATGGCAATTGCCAAAAGAGATGATTGTTGCTTGGACTAGGGTGAACCAGTGGATTAGGTATTGAAGGTGGAAGGAGAAAGGAGGCAACTAGGTGACCTCTCAGTGTTGGTTCTATTTACTGAGACAGAGAGGATGAAGGAAAGGATAGATGTGGGAGGAGTAAAATCAATAAATTCATCTTGGTAAAGCTAATTGACATCATATCCTTGTGGCAATGAGAATAAAGCAGTTGAATGTATGAGTCTACAGCTCAGGGTAATCAGAATGGAATCACAAGGAAATAGAAGGAAGTTTTAATGCTTGTTCCGTATCAGATTACCCAGATGGAGAAAAGGCCCTGGGCTGAGTTCTGTGGGACTCTTAACATTTGGAGATCGGGTAGAAGAGGGGACTCGGCAAAGAAAATTGAGAAGTATTGCCCAGATAAGTAGGAAGAAACTCAGAAAAGCAAAAAGCATGCTATCCTGGCAGTAAATAAGTGAGAATGTCTAAAAGGGAGAGCGTTTTCAACATTGTTTACTGCTTTTGAGAATGTGAATACAAAAATTTCCATTGGATTTGGCAACATGATTTCAACTTGTGACTGCAGCAAGAGCTAGCTGTTCTTTTTGGAAAAATACTATGGAAGCAAGACTCAACTGGGTTGATGGGTGATTATTTAGCATTTTGTCTCTTTCCTATTGAATGGACTATATTTTACCTTTATTTGTGTCATTTATTTCTTTATTTTGTTCCCCTCAAATAGACTGTGATTCTTCAGAATGTCATAGCAGCATGCCTTTGACTTATAGTTGGCCAAGAAATATTTATTGACTTATATTATATACTTTTGCACAGCCTGTAAGGAAATCACGGAACAGAGAAGAAACAAAACTGTAGGAGATTTTAAAAGAGTCTGTTGAAGGATTGTAACCAGCTGGGAAGCACTTTTAGATATGTGGGTTCCTTCTCCAGTTCCAGTTCTTTCAAGAATGTACATTGTTTAGAGGAAAGTTTACATTTGTAAAATCAGAATTGATGAAGGATGTTGGCTGTGCAGTAACATCAAGGTCCTTGAAAGCTGCTTTACTTATTATTCCTAATATTTGCCCCATACCCAAACAAACAAAAAACTAAAACAAAATAACAAAATAAAGCAAAATGAAACAAAGCCTAAAAAAAATTTTGGCTGTTGCTAAATGTTGATGTTTTAAAAAGGAGAAACATAGGGTGATAAAAACTACAACATGAACAAAACCCCAAGGAACAATTCATAGTTATCTTTTCTCAAATAACCAGGAGTTTTCAGCACATACTTTAAAAGAAATATTTTACCTTTGAATGTGACCATTCAAGTTGTGAGTGCCATTTTAGAAAATGATTTCTGATTATAGTTTTAAGATTCCACACATGGAAAAGAGACACTTTGGGTTTTAAGTCAGCACTGTGCAACTCAAGAGAATATTAAATGTGGTATTTTCTAGCTCTATTAAATATTTAGCAGCTTTCCTTCTGTTGTCTCTGTATCAAGGGCAAGTTCTGTAATACTTGCTCTGAAAGCTCTGAAATGAGTTAAATAATCTCTGAAAACAACCACTGCTTTCTCTAGCTAGAATATAAAGTTTTTAAAAAAAGTATATAAAGGGAAGGAAGAACCCAGATCATTCTTGTGTATACATGCAAATTTCAGAATTTTCTAGATACTTAGGTCCAAAATTTACTGTTGCTTGGTCCAAATAATGAACACATAGATGCTTTTTAGCCTGATAGCCATTTGTTCAGTTGTGTTTGCTTATGTAAAATCATTATTTGATTATTATACCATTTATTTTATATGGATTTTGAAAAAGATTTTTATATATGTCTATAACAATCCAGAAGACAAATGAGGAGTAAAGGCTTGGGAATTTTATTCTCTGGCTTTATTGTTCTTGCACTATTAGTGACCCAAGTTTAGCATGTGTGTGTGTGTGTGTGTTGTATGTATGTGTGTGTATAAAATACTACTTATAGGAACATTCTAATATGTGTGTAAATCTTTTTAGTCAGTAGAGTTGAAGATTCCGGTTAAAAGGGTGCATTCAGAGAAGCAATATATATTATGAAATAGTGGGCCTAGTTTCTCTAAGCCTCAAATTGCTTCTCTGTAACATGGGATAATCGAGCCTACTATGCAATGATGTTGGTAGGATTAAATGAGGTGAAAATGAATGTTTAGGACAGATGTCCTCACTGAATTTTATCTATTATTATTATTATCATCATCAATATTATTCCTATTGTTATTTTTTAGAAGAAAATATATACATTTTATTTGTTCGGGTTGTCACCTTTCTCATAGCAAAGGCAATATTGCTACCGACATCTTAAAGCTATTACTGTTTTGTTTTTTTTTTTAATTATCACTCTTTTATCCCATAGCACTGTTACAAGTAGCATTCCTCTAAATTTCTTACTTCTGGGATACCTCAGGATGAGTTATACGGTTGGATTTGTGGGTTAGAAATCATTAAAGGCAATACAAAACAGTGTTATTGTTACCTTTGCTTACTGATTTGTTATGGATATAAAAAGTCTATGATTTTGGCAATTTTGGGAATGGTACTCATGAATATTTAGTTTTAGCATTCACTGATAAGCTCTTACCTTCACATTTTCACAAATATGGTCTTGTATTATTATTAGCTGAATAGCTATTTAAATTTGCTAGAATTAGCCCATTATGTTAGTCTTGTAGAAGAGCCAAAAAAAAGTTGCAATGGTCTTTCCATGGATAAAACTGACTTAAACCCTTGTTTAAGTGTTAATTGCACAAACTTATATATGTGTGCAGTTCAAAATTCTCAGTGTCCACTAGTTTGTTAGTCACTGAAATCTTTATTCTCTCCTATTTCTTTACTAAAACTGTAACATCAAAGGAAACTAATGATGGCCTAATTGTTTCACCCTATAGTCTTTTCTCCATTGTTATCATCTTTGAACTATGAAAACTTGATATTGGTAATCCCCTTTGAATCCTTTTCTTTCCATTACATCTCTGTTGCTACCGTGTTCTTGTCACTTAGACTGACAATCTGTTCCATTAATCTGGGTTTACACTTTTCTATTCTATTGCATTTGTCACATTCATAGGACTTCTTAGAAAATCTATTTTAGCTGAAGCTGTTAGGTGTAAATAATTGAACCAAGATTGAGTTAAACTTTGGTGCGGCCATAGCCTTTGCTATTATTTCTTGTCAATATTTATTAAGCATCAGTGCAGTGCCTTTGGCATAAAGTATGAATAAAAGAATTCCTACTGTTGCAAGCTTGTGCTTACCAGAGGAGCAGAAAATAAAATATTACAGAAATGAGCTGCTGCAGTAGAAATATGAAAAGGAAACTAACAAGAAAGTGCTCAATTTTGCCTCGATTTCAGGGAGTTTTTCAAAGACCAAGTGTTTTCTGTGTTGAGTCTTGAATACTGAGTAGTTCCTTATCTGTCATAGGAAGGAAAAAGATGTATTCCAGACAAAAGAAACTGCATGTGCAAATCCATGAGGATTGGAGAGCCTGGTACTTAAAGGAAGATAGTAATATTCATAGTAGGAAAACTAGGTAAGGGTCAGATAATGAAATTTCTGAATGGACATATTAAAAACATCATGTGTTATCCTGTAATTGGGAGCCATTAAACTATTTTAAACAGATAAGTGATATAATCACATTTAAATCCCTTAAAAGAGAGTTTTTGTAGTGACCCAGGAAAAATTAAAAGCTAAGCTACTGGCATTAGGAATGGAGAGAAGGGAGAAAAATTCTAGAACTATTTAGAGTCTGACAGTCTACTCAGTGATTCAGTAGAAGTGGGAAGAAATGGACAAGACAAAGAGTTTAGGTATCAAATTAGTTAATTGGTAAATGATGGTTCAAATTAACAAAAAAATCTATATATGGAATAGAAAGAGCAGATTTGAATGATGTACTGGGCTAACTGAGTGTGAAGTTCCTCTGAGACATTCAGTAGTAAAATGTATAATTGTCACTTTTGATAGCTTTCATACAATTGGTCACTTAATTTACTAAAAAGCCTTATAGATTTTGGAAATCATGGACATTAATCACAAAGAAAAGATGTGAGCTGGAGATTGTGATTTTGGTTGTCACTGATAGATTGATGGCAGTTGGAATCATGGAAGTGGAGGAGATCACAATATTTCAAGAGATTCCAATATTTAGCTGTGAGCCAAAATATCCTTTATTATTCCAGATTATTATTTAGGCTAATGCTTAATTCATTCATGATGAATTTTCAAGTTATGAACATAGTAAAAATGTGGCTTTATTTATTTATTTTATAATCTAGCAAGGAAACTAATTGTGTAGAAGATCACCTGGGAGACTTTTTGCTCTTACATAGGATCATTAGTTGGCCCTATTAGTTATATGTAGAAGGACTAGGAGAAGTCTGCTTTCCTGGGTTAGGATGTAACCCAGTGATGGAGGCAAATGCATCTTTAATGAAAAATAGATATATTTTCTAAAAAGTGAAAAACAAAGTGAGCAGCGTGGCATTGTTTTACTTTGTTTGGAAATATCTTTCAAATCTTGCTTAAAACAAGATGGTTGGAATCTCCTATCTGTTTCTGCATTCAACCTGTAGTGGTATCACAGGTCATGTAGCCTCTGGAAAACTCCACTGTAAACTAGTGAGACAATGAAATGAAAAAGGCAAATAATATTTTCATATTATTATCAAACTACTTTTGACTTTATAGACCCCAGAAAGGGTCTCAGGTACCCCTAGGAGTCCCAGACAATGCCTTGAAAGCCATTAATGCATTTATATTGCAAAAGCAAGCAACACTAAAGCTGGGCTTCCAATTCCGTAAGTCAATAAATTCCCTCTAGTTTTTAAATATGGCTTTGTGTCTTGTAATCAAATTCAAGCTTACACAGGGCCATCTGTTTTCTGGGAGATAGCAAATTTGCCTCTGCCCACTGTAAGAATATGGAACTACTTGTAAAAGGCCCAAGATCTTCAGGCAGAGGAGGAATTGAGAGTCCAGTGTCTACTCCCCACAAATATGAATGAGGATACCTGCTGGGGTTGATTAGGGTGGGCTGGTGACCTAGGCTGAGCAGCCGGGAAGAGCAAATGCTCAATAAACAAAATTACCTTGAGGAAGGGGAAGTATTGAAGCCCTGATGTATTTGTGTAAATCAGTGTGGGGCAAGGTTCTGACCCCAGTGTTAACATTTTTGGAAAGAATGACTGGACAAGTGGATATGGAATAAGAGAACACTATTATTTGAGACCGAAGCTGAGACACTCGGGGGTGTTCAGGGTCCTGGACCAGCAAAGTCCATACTGCAGTGAAGACAGGCATAGATGGTACATGGTACTGTGTAGGGTATGTTTTAGCTGCAGTATCATAGTGTCAAGAGAAGCTGGAGCAGCATTAGAAGGCTTCTGAGTCAGCAGATATCTTTGGCCAGTGTTTGTAAGCTAGTCACTTTCCTTCACCTTCACCTTCACTTTCACGTTTACCCTCCCTTCATCTCCCTCAATTTCAACTAAGTAAAGACAGAGATTCTTGGATAATTCATTTTGGAGAGTGGTTGTTAGCCTTGATAGAGAGATACTGGGACTCCTGGTAGGTGGGGCTTAGTAATGTGACCTTCTAAGCAAACTTAAATGGAGGTAGCATAGGTCATAGCATCCCAAGACAAATTGGATCACTTGAAAACTAAATTTTTAACAAATTAACAAATTAAAATATGTTAAGGATGGAGATTATTCGGACATTTTTCTATAATTTGAATTTAGGACTTATAATTCATGATTGTGTGAAATTACTATACCTAATCTTTTAATATTCTTATGGTATGGAAGTATGGAGATTTTCTTAAGTTTAATAAGACAATTCTAAAAAATTATTTTCATGAAATATGTTAATTATACAAACACTTTTAAGTGTCATCGTGAGTCTTAGAGAAGTAAATATAAGTAAATAAGTATATATATATATATATAAAATATGTATCTACCCATACATGCAAACATATTTTGTATAGAGATATAAAATAACATATTTGTGTAAACACACAAGGGTTATATATAGTTATCTGAAGCTTAATCTTCCCCACCTTCCTTACCAATTTCTGAATTTGACAATCATGCATGGGATCTCCCCATTGAGGAAAGATGAGTTTTCTTCAATTTAATTCAACACCATAAACACAATACAGTTTGTGGACTTGCTTTTCATGTTAAAACTTGGATAAAGAAAAATTGATTTTACTATCCTCAGAGGAAATTAATTATTTTCAACTCCATATGGAACCAACAAACACTGGTCTCTCATTGTCTCTGCGTGGCTGACTCTTGAGGATGGACTTAGTAATGAAAGGGACAGTTTCTCTCTCTAGAGACCATAGTTATGAGAACACCACCACAGACTGGTTAATTACGGAAAGGCTAATGTGTGGGACTTAACTATATACATAATTAAGAGCATCTGCTAAATTTAAAGCCTGCAGAAAAGAAGAAAAATGAAAAATTGCCAATCTGTAATTTCTATGGGCTAGTAAAATCAACTTAAATGTCATTACAAATGAAGATTCAGCTTTTAGCCCATTTGGTCATTATTTATTTTAAGTTTTTAAAAATTAAACATATAATACATGATTAAAATTTTTGTAAAAAAATTTTTAATTTTGCAGATGTTTATTGAATAAGCTAGCATTGCCTGCTAGCAGCACCCCCATCCATTGCCATTCTTTCTCCCAGACATAACCACTGATAAGAATATAGTACCTCTATTCATTTTAATGCATTGCTTTACGTAAAGAAATAAATGAGATTAGACTCTGCATATGGTTGCACCATTGCCACTCGTTTTTTCATGTAATATGATTTATTGAAGATCATTTCATATAAGTACATACTGAGCTACCTCATTCTTTGTGATGCTACATTATGGATATACAATCTACTCATGGACATTTAGATGGTTTTCAAAAATTTTAGTAAAAATGATGCTTTAATGAATATCCTTGTACCTCCATCCTTTTGTTTTCATGTGATTATTATAACTTGGAAAATTTCTAAAAGTGGAAATAATAGATCCAGGGTTCCCATGAGCTTCTGACACTTTAGTATAGGAAGCTATTGCTTTCCTCATGCCTTTATTTCTTATTATTATTTAAGGGTGAAATGCAATATGACTGGATTGGAACAAAACATTCCCATTCAGAAAATATAAATGACTTGGAACACAAATTAAAAATAGATGTAGTTCCTATGGAAATGTAAAAATTGAAATTTCTCAGTATTATATTTTAGATATCTTCAAAATTGGCCTATAATGCTAATTTTTCAAATATTATATTATGTCATTGACTTTCATTAAAAAATAGTGATCTGTTTCATTGTTTTACAAGTTTTTTTTTTTCCCTGTTTAAGGTTTGAAATATATGTTGAGGTTCCTAACCCATGAGTTACTATGAGCAAGATTTGGCTTTTAAAGGATAGAATCTCCTTTAAAAGAAATTTTTACGTATCAAATAAACATATTTTAAAAATTCGTTCTACTAATTTCACAGCAGGAACTGATACCTACTTTTTGCCTTTGGTCAGGCCATATGCTTGGCTTTGGGGATAGAATGATTAAATCCCTCTCTTCAAGTACCTTGGGGTCATGTGGAATCCATAATAAACGTGTGTGAAAGTGCCACAACAGCAACGCTCTTGGGCTAGGAGACTACAGAGAAAGGACATTTAAATTAGAGTGATTTTCATTATGTTTTGAAAGTTCTGGCACTTTTGAGTTAGTTACAGAGTTTGATTTCATTTTTCTAATGCTAACAGGAAAGAGAAAAGCGTAGAAACATAAATTCATACTCTTCATTTCCCCCTTTATCTCTACTCATTACACATCTTTGGAAATTATTTGAAATGTTTGTATTGAAGTAGATTGATGTAACACACTCTATGTTGTGTCGGTCAGCATTGTCGCTGATTGGGAAAAAAAAGACTATTGGATATTTAGCTAAACTGGGCTAATAGAGAAAAAGTCTACTCTTTAGACATTCAAGTCTGTATTTTAGTAGGATATTTCCATTCTGAAACTGCCTGGAATAATAAAACAGTTTTGTGAATTGGGTTAACCTGGCACACCTTGTCTAGAAAACTTTCTAACATTTTAATTAATTAACATGACTAATTTTATTTTCATTTAATGTGTGTATGAGGTTATGGTCTTATTGTAGGGAAAAAAATTCCAATGCCATTCTCTTCCCTAATTCTCTAAGGTACAGGATCCATTGATGAAATGAATGGGAGAAATGATGGCAACATTTTTGAACAATGTAACAGTTCCATTTGTTTCTGCTGAAAACTTGGGTTTTTACTTCAGTATTCTTCCTTTATTGTTCGATTTCTATTATTTCCTTTTTCCTTTCACATCTCTTTAATTCAAACTAGAATGTGGGCTAACTTATTTTTTGATCATGTATTCATTCTTTCTTTCATTAATCCATACATCTGTCTATCCATTCAACTAGTCACATCAAATACTAACTACTGTGCCAGGAGCAGGGATAATAAAAAAATGAGTATGATAAAACTTGAGTGAGAGACAAAGATAAATAAATAAAAATCCTTTTTTCTCCCCATCTTTTCCTTTTAGTTTAATTTTTTCTTAATGTTTGTCAATACAACCTCATATTTATCCATTTCAGTTCAGCTCAAGAAGCCAGAAACAAAGAGAACACCTTCTCTACATCCAAGGCTCTTAGAATTCAGTTCAGATAAAAAGTACTTGCTAATGCAATTTAAGTGTCTGTCTCTGGGTGATAAAAGGTCCTGAAGGCTTCTGAGGTCATGCTTTCATTTGATACTCAAATAAACTAAGTTCCAAATAAATTAAGTATCCTCTTCTTCATTCCATGGGATGTTCTGCACATTCCCAACATCTCCAAGGATTTTCACAGAGGCTAAATTTCTTCTGATTACCTCTCACTCTTAGTTCCTTATTTTATGTTTTTGAATCTTACTTGCCGCCCATGGTGACTGCTTCCCTCTTTTTGCTTTCCCTTGGCCCAATACCTTCATTACTCAAAACACCACCAACATTAAGCTGTTTTTTGCAACAGGCTATTCCTGAAAGCACAACAGTGAAAGCATCATCTTAAAACTAAATATTCTCTATGAATTTCCAAGTTCTGCTGCTGTACCTGTGGATGGAATTTCTCATTTGCTCAACTTCACATTCTGGGCCCTTGTTCCTTCTACAAACCTTTCCCATTTCTCTCTCTTCTGAATTTAACTTCCTTCCAACTTCCCCCCCCTCTCAGAGTGGCAGAAGCCAACTTCAAAATTCCTACCATCTTATTATTAACCATGCTTTAGTTGTCTTCCACAGCCCTCTCATTCTAGATCATGCCCAGTGTCTTTACCTTTTACAACTAAAAATGGCCTATTTAGGTGTTTGTTTGCTTTTTAAGCAATATAATCATCATATTTAGAGATGAATGTTGTCTCTTCCCTGGAATGCCAAAATTTGGTATTATTTTTGTTTCTTGTTTTAGACTGGTTTTATCTTCCTATTATAGTAATATCACATTCCAGCAGATTTACAAAACACTTAAAAGCTAAAACTAAACAGAACTTCTTATGAAGAAGATTTAAATACAAAATCATGATGTGATTCTTTAAATAACTTTAAGAAAAATATTGATAAATACAAGTTGATAAATACATTGCATTGATAAAAAATGTATCAATACAACAACTTGTATTGATAAATGACAAAAAAAAAAAAGAAAGAACTTTGGGGTTCTAAAGTTTTGTATCTTAAAATTGAAAATGAAGTGGTTGGATTTACAGGCTGTTCAGTTACTTTGTCTATTCACAGGTATTTGTGAAGTTGGGATTATGTTAAAACTAACACAAAGACACACACACAGAGACACAGGTGGTCCATTGTGTACAAGGTGCTAAATTATTCTTACTACAGCTTTAGGAAGATACTTTGAAGAGTCTAGAGATGTTTTTAATAAAAACCTGCTCCAATTCCTTTAATAACTTATGTCATCCATCAGTTGAAAAAACCACAAGGCAGCAGTAGTTTTCAAACTTTTTTATGCATAGCAATCACCTACAAAGATTGTTAAAGGCAGATTCCTCCTTCATCCACACGAGGGTCTATATCTGATGTTTGACATCTGGAAAAGAAACTTGCATTTGTGTAAGCTCCCCGGATGTTTTCTCATATATGTGACCTCTTATAGAGATACCTCTATAACACATACCTCTTCTAGAGATATGGATGGTTAATGTAATAGCTTCCAAATGCAAGATGTTTCTTGTTATTTAAACTCAACCACCTGATGTGTCTTAAGGACTCTGTTGATCTTTTGTTGGTGACATAATCACTCTTTCAATGAACGTAAACATCAGGCTCCATTACTCTTTATTGAGGTAATAATTATATTTTTAAAGTATAACAAACCATACATGATAATGATTTCTAACATTTTCATGGTCCTTTAAATGAAAACTATTTTAACAGCTATCTTCTATTTTCACTTTATCTCAAACATTGGGCAAGTATATTCTATTGGTCTCCTAATAGGTCAACAAGTCCAAAGGAGCACTGCCAGAGATTAAACTGCTTTAAAGTCGCTTTATACCCTCATTTTTAAATCCAGGTAATATTTTTGGGTGATTAAAGCTTCTTCAGAAAAAAAGTTAACCTTTAAAAAGGCTGAGTCTATACGCTAGGTTGGAATTTCTATATCACACTTTATGCAACATAGGCAGATTTGGAAAACCTGCTTCTTCTTTGGTGTTGAAATCAGTGCATTAATTGAGAAAGTGGGATAGGAAAAGTCCAGACTTTTTTGTTCAAGTTTCCTACTGTGTGGTAGATACATACATCTCCCCCTTCCATCAGGTTAACTTCTACTGGTCCTCCAACTTTCAGTCTAATGATATTTTGTCAGAAGTTTCTACAGCCATATGTCTAAATTAAATCCCTTTTTCTGATCCTTTCAAAGCATTCTACATTTTTCCCCTGTTGCATTTATCACAAAAATAATTATGTAATTTTTGTATGGCTATTTATTTAATGACTAGATCCCTAGTAAATTGTGAGTTCTTCAGAGATAAGGTTGTGTTTTGTTAACTGCTGTTAAATATAGTCCCAGCCCTGTGGCCTGATATAGAGACCCACCCAATACTATTTGTTGAATGCAAGAAAGAGGAGAGAAAGGAAGAAAGGGATCAAGGAAGAAAAATGGGAAGAAAGATTAGAGGGAAGAAAGGAAAGAAGGAAGGAAGGAGGGAAGGGAGGGAAGGGAGGAAGGACCGATTAGAAAAGGTTTTATGATTGGCAAGCATCAAAGAAGACTGTCTTTGTTGCATAGAAGTGGCAAGGCGAGTTAGGACTGACTTTGAAGGGCAGTGCTGGGAAAGTATCACTCAACTCACTACAGAAATTTACATGGAGAATTTGAGATTGCCAAGTTAGCTGGAAAAATGCTGCCTGAGGAACTGGCAGTTTATTTCAACTGCTTTATAATCTCTAAATGCCTCATACATAGAATTTTTTTCACTAAAACTTAAAAGACAATTAGTCTGAAATGCTGGAGACTAAGTGGGGATGGTGGGGAGGATGGGAAGAGGAGAATTAATAAGAACATACTGGCAGGGCTCTAATGACAAAAGAAGGTTTCAGGGGGGAATCAAACAAACATGACACTGAAATTTATAGGTAAAAATTATAATGAGATTATGATGTAATTTATGAATCAAGGATAATTGATACTTCTTTCAAAAGATCACATCTGTTAAAGTATATAGTGGGCTTTTGTGTTATAATAACTAGTTGAAAAAAGAATTGTGTATTTATTTGTACAATGGAAAAGTTGAGTGAAAAAAACATGCTAATCACTCCCAGTCTGTCTGGGAAAATTAATGGTCAGGTCATAATGTCAAAACCAAGGAGAGTCAAAAGATATGCATAGGACAGAATATTGACTTCCGGGGATGAATGTGGACCTGGCATTGTGGGACTGAGAGTATCTTCTTGACCAAAAGGGGGATGCAAAATGAGACGAAATAGTTTCAGTGGCTGAGAGATTTCAAATGGAGTCCAGAGGTCACTCTGGTGGACATTCTTATGCACTATATAGATAACACCTCTTAGTTTTTAATGTATTGGAATAGCTAGAAGTAAATATCTGAAACTACCAAACTCCAGCCCAGCAGTCTGGACTCCTGAAGACAATTATATAATAATGTAGATTACAAGGGGTGACAGTGTGATTGTGAAGACCTTGTGGATCACACCCCCTTTATATACTGTATGGATGAGTAGAAAAATGGGGATAAAAACTAAAGGACAAATGGGGTGGGATGGGGGGATGATTTGGGTGTTCTTTTTTCACTTTTATTTTGTATTCTTGTTCTGGTTCTTTCTGATGTAACGAAAATGTTCAGAGATAGATTGTAGTGATGAGCGCTTAACTATATTATCATACTGTGGACAGTGGAATGTATACCATGGATGATTGTATGGTGTGTGAATGTATTTCAATAAAACTGAATTTAATAAAAAAAAAAAAGATATGCATAGGAAAGGAGTCAAAGCCATGCGAATGAAAAGCCTTATAATACTATATGAATGATGTACTGACTGGCACACTGCACAGAAGCAGTTCCATAATTTAGGGTGGTTATTTAAGGCAGATCGTCACAATTCTAAGATTTTTTTTTTAGGCCTTTTGTATGTTCCTTACAAATTTTCTGGATTGAAATTCAACCAGGGAAAAGGGAGATGGCTTCAATCTCTTCTTGAAACCTGGCTCTTAATGGTGTGGTTGAGGAGTAGGGGTTTGGGGACAGCTTTGAGTTTTGGATACACCACATTGTTTCCAAATAAGGACCCCTCTCTGCACTTGACCTACAATCTCCTCCTCCTGAATAATGCATTTGTTTAGACATTGAGGAAACAGTCTCTTGGAGTGCATTAAGCATGCTAAATCTGAGCATTCTTTTAATGCACGAGGAATTTGCTGGCTTTTTTGAAAGCCACTGGCACTGACTGATAGCTGGATTTCAGGCTGTCAAGTCTTTTGTATTAAGAAGTATTTGATCCCAACCTAAAAAATGTTTTTTAACATATTCATATTCTACATTTGAGAGTCTAGTAGATAAGAGAACAGACTTTGGAGCTAAAGTTGTCAGTTTAATGTCTCAGGTCAGTGAGATTGCTTCCTATGACCCTGGAAAACATGACAACTTTTTGTGCTGTGAAATGGGGTTGTAGTAGTGTTGTTATGGAGAATAACAGGAGTTAATTATGTAAATTGCTTTCAAGGGTGATACTTGTAAGCATTCTATAAGTGGGAGATATTCTGTCTCAGTAAAGTATGTGTATTCATGTATTATTGCCTGGAGTTATGAAAAATAAAGCGTTGAATAAAAATAACTTTCTAACATGTTACTCAAACATTTTCAAGTTCTGTTTCAATAGAGGAAGAAAATCATCTTTCAATTTGTTCTTAAACTCTATTTCTCTCTTAGTTTTGCTGCCAATGCTTTCTCCTGGGATTTGCTTTTTTGGACAAGTTTCCATCTTAAATTGATTTAATGTAAATGCTAACACATCTCTCAAGGATTTTCATGTTCATATGTCATGATATACTGAACAGTTTATTTATGAATAAAAATGTACAGTTAAATTTTTTCCTTTTAGAATTCATTTGGGTGGCTTCCAAATTTCTATCAATATGAAATACACCTGATATTTATGGATGTAAAATTTAATCTAATACATGAAAATTTCTAAGATCATAAATAAGCACTAGAGCCATTGGCTAAAATTTCTTTTGCTTAGTCTATTTCCCTTAAGCATTCTTTTGAAGTGATATTTCTTTTTTCTTCACATATGTATTTTCTTTGACAAAAGACTCAAGAAATTACTTTCCAGCATAAAGCAAAGCTTTTATCTACTATGTAAGCTGAAAACAGAACTTGAAACATGTTGCGTCTGTAACTCTAATTAATGTTACACACACAACTCTTCACTTGAGTAATATTCCAAGTGATATCTCCAAATACGCTTTTATTCTTTTCATCTATAGGTATCGATGATCTTAGATTCTGATCAAAGTTTATTATGGTTCAGATCACTCTCTGTTTCTTTTTATTTCTTTTCTTCCCCACAGTTTATTGCTTTTGCTTCTTTATTCTTCATCCTGGTTTCAATCACAACCTTTTGCCTGGAGACACATGAGGCATTCAATATCGTTAAAAACAAGACAGAACCAGTCATCAATGGCACAAGTGTCGTTCTACAGTATGAAATCGAAACGGATCCTGCCTTGACGTATGTAGAAGGAGTGTGTGTGGTGTGGTTTACTTTTGAATTTTTAGTCCGTATTGTTTTTTCCCCCAATAAACTTGAATTCATCAAAAATCTCTTGAATATCATTGACTTTGTGGCCATCCTACCCTTCTACTTAGAGGTGGGACTCAGTGGGCTCTCGTCCAAAGCTGCTAAAGATGTGCTTGGCTTCCTCAGGGTGGTAAGGTTCGTGAGGATCCTGAGAATCTTCAAGCTCACCCGCCATTTTGTAGGTCTGAGGGTGCTTGGACATACTCTTCGAGCTAGTACTAACGAATTTTTGCTGCTGATAATCTTCCTGGCTCTAGGAGTTTTGATATTTGCTACCATGATCTACTATGCCGAGAGAGTAGGAGCTCAACCTAACGACCCTTCAGCTAGTGAGCACACGCAATTCAAAAACATTCCCATTGGGTTCTGGTGGGCTGTGGTGACCATGACTACTCTGGGCTATGGGGATATGTACCCCCAAACGTGGTCAGGGATGCTTGTGGGAGCCCTGTGTGCTTTGGCTGGAGTGCTGACAATAGCCATGCCGGTGCCTGTCATTGTCAACAATTTTGGAATGTATTACTCCTTGGCAATGGCGAAACAGAAACTTCCAAGAAAAAGAAAGAAGCACATCCCTCCTGCCCCTCAGGCATGCTCACCTACCTTTTGCAAGACAGAGTTAAATATGGCCTGCAATAGCACACAGGGTGACACGTGTCTGAGCAAAGACAATCGACTTTTGGAACATAACAGATCAGGTAAGACACAATTTCAAATGCATGTTATTAAATACTTTATGGACCAGTATGTCCCTTGAGTGCAAGAGAGCCATTCTCATTTTCTGCAACTGTTCATGAATTATCAGCCATAGCCCTTCATAAAATATTTCTGTTTGTGTTAGGCTTGTAGTTGGCTAGACTGTAGTATTTCTAAATGAACTCCAATAGAAATCTGCATAGCTGGTCTGTAGAGTTTTTCTGCTTTATTGGGAATGCCCTTTGCTGATGGTGCCAATATTTTCTTTTGCCTGTTTGTTGCTTTTGTGCCAATGTTTGTTTCCCCGCATGATGTGATGGTATGATATCGGCCATGTTTCATCCTTCATCCTCAAAATATTGATCTCCTTATCGTTTGGCTTGATGTGCTTGTCTCAGTTTTATCTCTGCCACATGGTGGCATGCATCTCAATATAATTCATAAGAAGCAGTTATTTAAGAAGAATGGATGCTTACATTGCAAAGACCTAAATACGAAAGAGGTGATATGGAAGATAACCTTTCTGATAGCAAAGTGCTTTCCTAATAATATTCTGGAGGGTTGGCTAAATTTTCATTATTCTTAAATTAGGTAGGGCATCTCAATATACTCCCTTTGTTGAGGCAAGATGCCAGGTAATATAATCACCCCACCATTATTTAGGGGACAGGTGCTCTGCTTTGAATAATTAATAGCTATGTGATATTCCTCTGTGGATTCCCTTTCTTATGCACTATGCAGGGGGCAGTGCTGCCTCCAACAGAATTTTGGATAATTTGCCTTTTGAGATTAGCTGAATCACTATTCCTCTCTATTACCAGAGATAATATAGAATTGATTGATTGTAATTTGATATTCACTTTGCCAGAATGAGTCAGTCAGTAGTGCCATCTCTAGTATGTCTAGTACAGATGAAATATTTTGTATATTAAAATAATTTAATTAGCTTTTAGCCTACCAGGAAAATTCAAGGCATATGCATTCCCTGTAACTTAGATATGTTTAATCTTTTCTAGTGTAAAAATGACATAATGATCCTATGTGAATAATTTCTCACAATTCAGAAATAACATGAATTAAACAGAACACACAAATTGAAAAAAAAAGAAAAAACAAGTGACATAGGTTTCCCCTTAGCATCTTGAAGGTTTATGGGTTAAATGGGGGGAAAAAGAAGCTGGAGCTGAACTGCTATTTAAAGATTTTGTTCATAGCCTTTCCATACATTGTTCTGCAAGTTCTATCTAAATAAATATCTGAAAACTATGATGCCCAGAATGTCTTTAGGAAAGGTGGATTTTAGTTGGTGTCACTGCTCTCATTAGATTGTTCTCAGAGTAGCTGTGCAGAGCCCTTGTGGAGGGTAGGGATAAAGAGGACACATTCTCAGACTGAGAAACATTGTATAACAAAGTAGTATCTAAGCTGATAGGATGAGAAAGTCTTTGGCTAGTATATAAAAGCAAAGTTGTTTCAAGGGCATTTGGAGAAGCTGACCTTGCTCCATGGTCATGGTAAAAATATTTTGCAGCTTCAAAATGAGTACCGGAACCTGATGCTTCTGTGCTTTAGAATTAGTTGTACTAACAATTTTTTTTTCTGGGGGGGTGGTTACTTTCAGGAAAGAGTAAAAGCATGTATCATAAAAGAACTACAAAGACAAATATTTATTTGAGTTTTTCCTTAAATAGGCTCCACTTTTAAAGTGTCCTATTCACATTAATTAGGTAGCATGTTAAAAGTTGTATGATATTAATTTGTGTACTGCTTCATTATCACACCTAAATCCAAATGGAATTAAAATTTCCCAAAGAACAAATCTCTCCTTTTCAACACATTTCCATTTTGCCCCATGTAAATTTTTGTGATGAGTGATGAAAATGCTTTCCCTTTTCTTATCGTGATGTGATTATTGTGTTTTGTATATTGAGCGACTGGACTCTGGACATTTGGTGTAAACTCTTTGTCCTGTCTCATTTCCTCATCCATCACTGTCTGTCAATGGGCATGGTGCTGTGACCAGTGTTATCAGGGGACGACAGTACAGGAAGTGAGCCACCATTATCATCCCCAGAAAGGCTCCCCATCAGACGCTCTAGTACCAGAGACAAAAACAGAAGAGGGGAAACATGTTTTCTGCTGACGGCAGGTGATTACACGTGTGCTTCTGAAGGAGGGATCAGGAAAGGTAGGCATGCATTTAATCACATCATAACAGGTGACTTAGCAATTGAGTGTTGCAAATATATGGAGTGATGTAAAATGTTCATTCATCATTTTCCAGGAAAGACTGCACATAGTGCTCTCTTCCTCTATCTAGGGCATCTTCTCCCATTATAAACATTCTTAAATACACATCATAACATCTTACTTGATTGGCATATCTGAAAGGCAATTCACCCTCCTTTTTCTCATTTGTTTTCCTTTAGTTCTTTTTTTTTTTTTTTTTTTTTTCCTTTGGTTTGCCATTTGCTCTGGGCAGAATTGTGAGAGAATATTTCAAAATTATATGACTCATTCAATTTTTTAAGGTAATGAACTCAGAAGTCTTTAAAATTTATATTTTTTTGTACAACTAATAAAACTCTAGGAATCATTAATTAGTTCTATTTGATGAGTAATCGATAATTATAAAACAGTTCTAAGGTGTTTTTGTTTGTTTGTTTTTCAAAACAAAGCATTAAACATACTCTAAGTAAGTTTCTTATCCAGTACTTGGGCAGATTTTTGGGGAGATAGTTTATCTGAGTGTCACAGAGTTTGCAAAGGTACACGGTTTCTGGCCAAATGTAATAGTACACCTAGTCACTTGAGAAGCTATTTATGAACTTAGGAAATAAATTTCTCTTCAGGACCAGTAATTATTTTAAGTTTGTTACTACTTTTCAACAGTCCCGGAAGAGTTCCTCGAACATAGAAGCTGCTCAATAGATATCTGTTGTATGAAAACCTTTTGTTGGGCAGGCACCTTTGTTAAGGAATATGACAATACTGAATTTTCACTCCATCATTGCATAGTTCCCTTTTTATTCAAACTTAGCTTGTGCCAGTATCTATGACTATTTCATGTTTGTTTGTTTTCTTGTAAACTGTTTGAGACCTCACGAAAAGTGGATTCTTTTTTCCCTCCTTAAAAAGTAGCTTTGTGATACTTACAACCCACCGTTGTCAAAATACAGGATGCTCTTTGATTACCTTCTACCTTGACTATTTCAGTTGCTTTATTGCCATGGTTATTTTTCTCTATTTATTGACAGAATAGGAAAGTAACTATTATGATTTGTTATAGTTGTTTACTAAATTTGAATTTTAAAAAATTCCAAAACTTTCAGACTAGTGCAACTGCATTTTAAAAATGCATTTAAAAAAAAATTTAAAATGGTATGCTTATTTGCTATTTGGAGTTTTCCCCTATTGAACGCTTCACCTTTTTCAACCTAAAATACTGATTCTGGGATGCCCTCTTTCTTTGAAATATCTCATTATCCATGCTTTAATTCTTTCATTTCTTCTGATCATTTTATATTGTCCTTCTCCGTCTCCATCAGTTTGAGTCTCAAAATAGAAGACAAACTCTTTTTTTTATTTCTTCAATATGCAATATTTTAAATACTTTTCAATTCCAGTTACTTCCATTTATTCCATATATACCTTGAAACAAAATGTGTTTTCATTCATCTTAGGACTTTTTTTGTTGTTTACTGTTTTATATTCAAATATGTGTTAACAGAACAATTTAAAAATATTTTATGATTATAAATATATTTCATAGTAATTAAGCAAAATATGTGTATACATTAAATAATGATAATAATAACTCATATAGACTATGCTGTTCTAAGAGCATTAGATACCTTAACTCAGTATATACATGTATATATGTGTGTTTACATATGTATTTATATGTAATATGTGGTTAAATTTTACAAACATTTTTGAGCATCATTCAATGATGTGTCCCATATAATATTTTTATACCAAACTTACATGTTTAAGACCTTGTTAGATTTTTTCTTCCACATTAGATATTATTTTGAATTTTTTAAACTGTCAGAGGAAATCACAGAGGAGAAAAAGCTTTGCAAATTGCGAAGCATTATATATAAAGTTTTATAGTAAAATTGCAGTTTCATGAGCAAAGCAATTAATAAGATATGTAGTTTGCATGTAAAATTTACACATGCAATATTATTTCACAAATAAATATTCTCTTTATTAATGAATCTTTGAAAATTCATCCCTGAGCATTTTGTCATTTCTCACCATAATCAACTTCTTTCCATTCTTGCTTAATTCCTTTGCAGCTATGTGTTTTCTCTCCCAGGTCTGATAACATTTCTGGATAACTTCACCTAAACTTTTTATTGTGCTCTCTTGTAAGTCTATCAGGAATTCATTCAATTTTCTCCTGTTTCATTTTAATGTACGTTAAAATTTTCTTCTATTATTCCTACTCAGACATTTATTTCCTATGTGTTTTTAATTTTTTAATTTTCAAGTTGGTCTCTCTATTAATTTGATTTTAGAGTTCTAATATTCTCCCCTTTATAAATGAAAAAATATTACTGGATTCCCATTGTATTTTTTCTATCTTCAAATATGAATATAGTTTTGTATATTTTAAAAAAACTTCAAGATTCCCTAAAAAAGTGAATTTCCAATGCTTAGAACACATGTTTTTATTTACACAATAGTTTTTGGGAGAGCATATTATATAGACTAAAACATATTCATAGATAATATCTGGATAAGCAGTTTCAATTTTATAAATGATAAGCATATACTCTTAAGAACTGTATAAAATGTATGCAAAGTATTTAGAAGATAGTTCAAACTAGGCTCATTATTGTTTTTTATAATGATATGTATTTTGAGCCATTCCAGGAAAATCTTGTTTAAACAAAATTTTATAAAATTTTCCTCAAATTTTCAAATTGAAAATGAACCTGTAGATTAAAGGAAAATACACATATATGAATAACAAATGTTGCCAATTAAATACTTGTTACAAAGTTATAAAGGAAGTCTTTTCAAATAGACAACTAAAATTATAGCTATTAAAAACAAAAGGACCTATAAACAGATTGGATAATATTTATGTTAAAAACTATAATTTAGAAAAAACCCTGAAATTTAGAATAACAACCAATATTTACATATTATTAATGTAATTCATATAAAACTGTCAAAGAGATCTTTGCCTTTCTGGAGATCTGTAGGGAGCTTGGAGAATGTGGGGGATAAATATGTAAAGTTTTACAATGATGGTTTTTTAGATATTAACAATTGCTTTGGTTCATGTATATTCATCAGTTTGCCTTTAATCAAAAGCAATCAATATTTATAATCTAGCTTACATTTTAATTTAGATGGTCAATTTCCACTGTCTAGGATAAATCTTGCTACAATTCCCAAAGTTTTATTTTTAGTCACTTTAGGGATGAACAGTAACAATTAGCCCTCCAGGCTCCTGAAGGTACCTATGTAAGGATAAACTAACCACAATTCTTTTTTAATTATTTAAGACATCTTCCCATTAACTATTCCATCATCCACCAATGTGGAATGAAATATATGCCACCTCTTAGGTTTTATAGTTCAAAATACTAATAAGACATATGCAAGTATTTCTTTCATTAGCAGAGATTAAGTCCTAAAGAGATTTACCATGGTAGATGGATGCCATAAATATCCATCTGCAAAATTTCATAGAAGACATCTAGTCTGCCTGCAGTTTATGTGTGTGTATTTGGGGAGTGTGGTTCATCATTCCCCTCTCTGATCCAAGACAGATATGGATTTCAATAATAGCTCTATTGCCAGGTTAAAGCTGGACTGTAGAATGTGGTCCATAACCAAGGCTAAAATGAACTTCTCATTCTTCCCTCCTGCAGTGAATTTATCTACTAAGTAATAGGCAGGGACAGAGTTTACCACAAGAAAGAAGAAAGAGAAAACATGAGACTACATATGGTCTCCAGGTAGGGAGACTCAAGAAGATTCAAAGAGGGAGACTAAACCCCAGGTGAGCAGCAGATATTAATACAATGACTCTTCTCCAGAGTGAAATATGGAGCAAGGCTTTTGACTCTCATAAATCAAAATCAGAGAAATCACTTCCCTTCCAGTGAAAGTGGAGAGAAAGCAATAGCTTCTTCCTTAGAAGTTCTAAGAGAGAATAGATCTATAAAAAGAAGTAGCTGGCAGAGACATGAGGAAAAACAAAACAGAACATCATTTTCTTTCTTACACAGTCATCAAGCACATTGAAGGCTACTCAGGGCCCAATGTGTGGGCCATACAGTCTAAAGGAGACAAGAAGATCTCTAGAATTGAATCCACCTGCTCAGCTTTGGTTTCCCAACAAGGAATTTCATTTCCCTGTTCTACAAAAGTCCTTCAGTGTAGCTGTCAGAACATAGCCATCTATTTACAAAGCTGTGACTACTTTTTCAGTCAGTTTGCCATGCCTTCAGGACACTTCGATTTCTAACTCTACACTAAGCGCTCCCTACCTCATTTAACTGCCTCTACTTTTTGTAATTAAAAATACTGCAATAACAAAATAGAGGTTTTTTTTTGGAAGAAACTCATCGAACAATAGTTAATTTTACTTATTTTCACTTTTGTTGTTTATTTTGAGCATTTGCATATTGACCTTTTATTACAAGGTCAATTTAATGTTTTGTGTTAAAAAAAATAATGTAATATATGAATCCTTCTAAAAGTGACCTTGATGGGGTTGTTCTTGAATAGCTAAGGAAAACCATTGGGTTAAAGTCTGTGAGAAGGCTCTTTTATTGAATAATCCCATGGTTACCATGGACAAAAGATTAGAAAGAAGTATAATAGAAAGGAAAATTAAGATAAAATTGTTCTCAATTCCTTTGGGGGGAAAAGTCAGCTCAAAGCATCATGTAATCAATTTCAGGCTTTATTTCACTGAAAATGTGATTCAATTTAAATTTCATCCATTTAATTGTTTTTTCTTTACTTTTTTATACAAGGGATTAGAAATGGGCATTCCATTCTACATCACCCAGATAATGGCATCAAATGCCATTATTTAAGAATCATCCTCTCACTCTATAAAACTAGAAGATTAATATGCTGGAAAGAGAGATCTCCACTTATAGTTTAAGCATGCTTTATTACCTTAGTATATAGTAAAAAATAGAGAAAAAAATAGCCCATTTTATTTATTTTTTCAGTTGCATATTCTGAAATTTAAAAATCTTAGCCAATTTATATCTTACTTAAGTTGCTTTGCCTCATTCTTAAAAGAGGTTTGGCCTTCTATATGCTGAAATTGAATTGATACGAACTATAATCTGCAAAAGAATAGGTTTATAAATATTGCAAATGTAATTTGTGATAGCTGGTTTAATCTCTTGGGGATGGCAGCTACAGTGAGCTTCAATTTTATAGTTATAAATTATCTCAATATTGAATTCTTTGTGAACAAATTCTTCTTTGAGCTCAAAAATAGCACTTTTGATTACCCTGCATGGTATTGTTTGTCTGTGTCTATTTTCTGGTTGAATTCAACTGATGTCTGTGCATTTTTTCATAAAAGGATATGAAAAATCCCGAAGCTTAAACAACATAGCGGGCTTGGCAGGCAATGCTCTGAGGCTCTCTCCAGTAACATCACCCTACAACTCTCCTTGTCCTCTGAGGCGCTCTCGATCTCCCATTCCATCTATCTTGTAAACTAAACTGCATTAGTTGACTCAATTGTATTAGTTCAAATACTGTTTACCCCATATGGAAATAATTAAGTGTAGCATTACTCCAATCTCCATTAATTCAGTAAAAATCCTGCATGATACTACTATTTGAAGTCAGAAATGCCACTTGGGTAGCTAATGAATCTTATGTTGGCTTTAAAGATTATCTAAAGCAGTTCTACTCCTTCTCCATATTAATTGTCCTGATCTCCTTTGGCAATAAAATGACTAGATAGTGTCAGGTATTGGCCAGTTCACTAATACATAAACATATCTTCAGGGAGACATATTTTAAACAGTGTGCTTCCTAATGCCAATCACTCCGTTGGACTTTGATTTCTTGTGACTCTCTAAATCATTCCGAAGATGTCTGGGATCCTATCTTGATTGCACACAAAATGACTTTGGTCAGCTCATTTGCATGGACCATCTTGTCGGTATCACCTGAAAGCAAGGTTGCAGAGTTCGGGGACCATGGATGGCTTGGGATATGTGTCCTTGCGCTGAACCATCCGGCTGACATGAAAGCACTGGTCGACTGTTCTGTATGGTGAATTGTGGTGCGGGGAGGGCAAGTTTCTCCTTGACTTTCTTTTTTTTTCCTACCTTATCTTTTGAAAGAAATATTTGATTTAAATAGTTTACTTTCTTCATTGATTTAATTTTTTTTTCTTTTTTCAAAAATGTTGTATTGGAGTTCTGAATGTCTCTGGTTGTTTGCACACAGATAACTGCAAAGAGGTTGTCATTACTGGTTACACGCAAGCCGAGGCCAGATCTCTTACTTAATGGCTTGGGGAAGGCACAAAACATGAGAGAAAGGTAACTGCCAACCAGGCTTGCCTTGTTTAGCCAGGAACTGCTGCTTGGTGCTAGAGTCATTTTTTTTTTTTTTAAACCCCAAGATTTGTCATCCTTTCAGAGGCAGAGTGCCAAGTATCACCCAAAGCTCTCATGTCTTTTTAACCCCCTTCCTTTATTTTCGTTTTTTAAATTTGTGCAAACATCAAAGACCATTGGTGTTCACAGGCTTTTTTGACCAGCCTTAAATTTCTGACTCACAGGATTAACTAGAATTTCAGGCAGTGTTTAATCAGGTGCTTTGTCTGTATGTTGTTTCTGTCTGTGTGTCATACCTCCCTGTCTTAATTGCATATGCCATCTGTCTCGATGAAGCACAGTAATGCCTTGATATGGTATTCATGATTTTAGTACTGGGTCTCTACTCTTTTTGCTGTTTGGAGCATCTTCTCGTTTTGTGATAAGTTAATGATGCCCTGTAGACTACCTAAGCTAACCGGTACTGTGAACCTTTTTGAAAAGTTGGATTTAAGTAGTAATTTCACCACTGCACTTGGTTGCCTGCTATAGTGTCAGTTTCTACTACCTAATAACCAGTATTCATCACTATATTCAAATGACATTCCCAGGGAGTCGTATTCACTCTGAACAGAAGAAATTCTGTTTACATATCCCTATGAATACAAGAACAATAGCGTGTCTGGTGTGTTGGGCAGATGAGGAAGGAAAAATGCCACAATGTAAGTTGAGTGATAAACAATACTTCTAAGGTATTCAAGATCCTTGAGACTGTTGATCAGTTCCTGATTCTCATGTTTATTTTTGTCAGGAACACAGTTGCCACTTTTATTATTGATCACATAACATGCAACACTCTATATCCCCAAGTTCTAGAGCATGATCTGCATGCCAGAGATCTTACACTGCAATGTATTTATCCAGATGTACATTTCCGATATTTAGAGATGCAGTGATCCTTTTGCTAACACCATGTATAGAAAGTTATAGTTATACACAGCGTTATGGTAAAGGAATTAATATGCTGTCTGGTGCTGCTGTTATTGACTGCAGTGTTGTACAGAATTTATCATGGATTTTTGACTGCTGAGAAAGGGACAGTGGAACTTAGCCATACGAAGGATTGTACTGGAAACAGACTTCTGCTGCTGAATGTGCCCTGATGTGACTAGGTTGTACTTGGAAGAGGTTCCCGCATCTTCATGAGACATTTAATGGTTAAAAAAGAACTGTAGCTGGAACTCATTTGGTGCTCCCAGTATGAGTGGTCTACTTGTGGACTGGCCAGTGTCCATGAAACAACTGTAAATAACAACATGTGTGCATGAGTTGACAACTTTGGCCATCCCACATCCTAGGAAGCCAAATTCATGGTCAGCATCTCTCAAGCTTCAATTAAGGCCCACAGCTCTGTAAACTACTTCTCATGGGCCCTTAGGAGGTTGTGCTATGAATCACACAAGACAATGGTATTGACATAGAATTGGTCTGTCTTAATTTCTCTTTGTTAGTTGGAGCCACTAACATTGACTGTATCATTTCTCAAAAGCCACTTACAATATCAGCTTGTCCATTATGTTGTGAAATTTTTAGTGCCTACTTATCAAAAATGACTTATTTTTAGTTGTATTTTTGTTTCATTCTGGAAAGTTCTTATGGCTCAAAAAACTCACCAACATTATTCATAGTTTAATTCTTTTGTCATTGTTAACTTGTTTATAAATATTACAAAAATAAAATTCTGGCAATGAGAGTATTTTTTTATTAAATGATCAAGGAGCAATGTCAGTATATTGTAGAATATTAATCAAATTAGATCTGAAATGTATATTTTGCATAAAAGAGATATTCTTCGATCAATTACTTTTTGTGAATTTTGTGGCAAATGAAGCTTTTACTTGTCTTTAAAACTGTTATAGTTAAAACTGTAATAAGAATTCTTCATCTTGCTTAATCAGTATTTCCAGAAACTTATTATTAGTTCCTCTGGGATTCTGAATATAACAGATAACCTAATTATGAACCCCTGTATTGTGGACCTTTTGTGAACATTTCAAGTGCATGCATAACCTTGGTGACAACTGATAGAAATGTGACTAACTGAAATGAAGAATAAAAGGCTAACATGCTGGGGATAAACTTGAATTCTGATTAAATGGTTCATATTCTTTCCTTGGCTCTTCTTTTTGTTTGGAGTTTTCAAGAGGTTTTACTATTTTTAATTCTTCATAGTTTTAAACCAGAAATTCAAACATAATAAAGAATTTGGGATGAAAGGATTTTAAAATACACAGAGCTCTCACTTTTACTCAAGTCTTAAGCTGGCAGTGCATTGCTTGTCTAAATTTCTTTTAAATTCTGAGATTGCAAAACCATTCATTTTTATAGTACCCAATATTTATATGGTATTTTACGATTAAAACTGCATTTTTACTTACATTTTCCAATTTATTCCAGATGCACACATTTATGTTTTCATTTACTGATAATAAAGTTAAGGATCAGAGGCAGAATTGTTCCTTGTTTTGCCAGAGACAATCTGCCCGGCTACTATTTCTTCTAGTTTAAATATTTACTGCCTTTCTTGTAAATATCCTATTTTATAAAGATGGCATCTGTCTCACATTTGTATAGAGAACCTCTGTTTCAGCAGCACACCACACATAACTGGCATTCCAACTGAAAAATTCCATGAACTATCCAAGGTTATGGGGGTGAAACCAAAGGCAGGCCAAAACCAGTTTGATGCCCTCTTTTCCTGTAACTTTTTCTTCTGAGCTTGTTCAACTGCAGGCCGTACATCCTGAGCATGCACAGAAAACAGACTCTTGTCCTTTAGATGACCTTTGCAACACCAGGAACAAACAACACCCTCCTTGGAACCAAGATTAAAAGGATGAGGAGACATCTGAAGAAAATACAAAGTGAGGGGTCTTCAGCAAGGAAGATATGGTCCACAGGCATATGTCTGCCATATGTAAATAATTCTATAAACGACCAATCAGAATAAGCCAATCTGAATCCCCATCACTGTCCCCATCTCCTTTTGTTCCCGTCCCATAAAATTCCCTTAATTCTCAGATGGGATAGACATATTTGAGCTTGCCTTTTGTTTCCCTGCCAGTTGATTTCACAACTCTTTCTTTTCTCAAAATCCTGGTGTCATGGTATCGGCTTCTGTATACAATCGGCAACAAGTCCATTGCTTGGTAACAAGAGGGATAAACTGAAAGAGAGAAATAAGGTTTGTGATTCCAGTGCTCACCCACAATACATTGGGAGAATCTTTTCTATGTCTAAAAAATGCTCAGTGTTGATTAAGAGACTATTATGAAACTGAGCTCAGAAAAGGGGATCTGTCCAAATATAATTACTATTAAAACATTTTTTAGCAATAGTGTCAGGATGTAGGATTTACTGTAAAATACTGTAAAAAGGAAAATATGTAGGAATGGGAGAGAGTACATTTTAATAGACGATAATTGCCATCAAATTTTGATTAAAATATCAGGATAAAATAGTCACGAATGAAAAATGATGACATTCATTTAATATTTGAAATAAATCACGAAACTGACTAATGGAATTGCAAAAGTGAACTTATCTTAGAAAGAGACAATGAATATGTTAAATGCCTATATTACAAAGCAGGGGCACATGAGGATTTACAACATGACTTGAAGACATTTATGGCTAAATGAAGCTATTAAAATACTGAAATCTCTAGCAGTTCATGGTGATTAAAATACATGATATAAAGGTTTTTCTTACTAAAAAATTTGTTTCATTTCCATCCAGTATTCATTGCCAAAATTCAATTAATTAATCTTTTTCATTATTGTCTAGAAATTAAATATTTTACCATCATTAGTGTCACATAATTTCTTTTATAATATTTCATACTATTATGTCAAAATTGCCACTGAGTACACATTTTAACAATCATATCTTCAAAGTATATGGACAGATTCCATTGTGAATCCTGGTTAATATAAGCTTTATTATATTACTTGGTTTAACATACCAAAGTTACGGTTCTCCTAGTTCACCTTCCCAAGTGTCGGTCAGGTCTATCTCACATGGGTTAATTCCATTCCATTCCATTCCATTCTATTCTATTCTATTCTATTCTATTCTATTCTATTCTATTCTATTCTATTCCATTCTATTCCATTCTATTCCATTCCATTCCATTCCATTCCTTCAGCAGAAGATGTAAAGATATTGGTTTATCATCTCACATCATGCTCTTTAAAAATAAAAAAAAAAAAAGATGTTTTAAAAAAGAGAGTAAAAACACTTAGAGAAATCAATAAAAGGGAAAAAATAAAATATAATTCCATAATTTTTGCTCCACAAATCAAATGTTTTCATTTTTCTTCTTGCCTTTTGTTAGCATTTCATTATATGTATTTAACCTATCATTCAAGAAATGCTTCAATTTGATCTCCTCCTACCTTTTCAAACTTGGTTCATTCTTCCTATATTCTAACTATGTTCATGCCCCTGGGACCATACCAAGGCAGTACAAATAAATAAGACATTGAAGAACTCCATCCAGTGTGCTGGCACTGTGCATCTGAAGATTATTGTAAATTTTTGAAATACAGATACCCATGTTCAACCCTAAAGCTATTTAATTTATCTCCTGGAATGAGACCTAGCCATGTATGTTATTATTTTTTTAATGAATCTTTGGCATGTGTATTATTAACAAACAAAAATAAGCAAAAAAAAAAAAAAAAGGAAAAAAGAAAAAGCACTCTATAGTTGAGTCTCTTATATTGCAAAGCCTGTATTGGAAAACAGATATTTAATATTAAATTAAGTATAATAGGATAGTATTCTTTCTTAAAGTTCTTTTTTCCATATAGGTGCATGGTCTTAGCAATTAAAATATAAAATAGGTGCACAATATTCCATAAGGCTGATTTTCCATACACTTCCATTCTCCTAAACCATTCATGATTTCTATTTATTTTTCCTGTTTCCTGTTATAAATAGCAAAGCTTTGACCATTTTGCACATACATAGTTTATTTTACTTTTTTGCAGCAGTTTTCCTGAAGATTTTTCTCAGAACTGAAATTATTGGGTCAAAGAATATAAAAAAAGTTTTATGGGCACAGTGAAACGCTACTTTCCAAAACTCATGTCAATGTTACATTTTCATCAATAATAAATTAAAATTGTCAGAACAAATTTCTAAGCTGTATTATGATTTGAAAAAAAAACCCACTCTTTCACTTAGATAATCATATGCATGTGGTAAAATATCAATGTCATGAATTTTAGTAATGACTACTTATTGATGGTCTTTATGTTCAAAATATAGAGAATTAGCATGATTTGAACCACTATAGGTTTTAGAAACATCACACTCCTACTTACACTATGGGTTATGAACAGGTCAACTATCTTAATTAAGAAATTCTTTTCTTTATAATCCTCAAATGTGATTCCAGATTTGTGGTGACATTGTTCATAAAATAGTGTGCATATGTTGTAAACGCACAGATTTCATATCTTCATTTTTCAGTGTGTTTCTTAAAAAAAAATGAGAAAATCATTCTATGTAACTTTTTTTTGGAAAACTAAACTTTCTATATCTTCGTTAATCTTAGTAAACATATAGAATTTTTCCTATAACCTAGGAAGAGTTGAAATTGTTAAAATAGTTTGGTATTAGTGAGATTTCACTTTTATGTTAGGAGAAATGAAGAGTGGCAGTAAACGATTAAAAATTAGCACGTAAAAGGGATTATTGATGTAATTTGAACCCAGAACCCTTCCTTAATCAATTCTCAGTGTTTTAATTAATTTCATTTTAGATCATTTAGCAATGATCAAAAATATCATTTAAAAACAATTCTTTCTTAATGGGCAAGAAAAGCTATATTATTTAAAGTCATGCTTAATTTTCTAGTCAAAAAACAAAACAAAGCCAAAGAAAACAAAACAAAACCTGTATATTAATTTCAAAGAATTACATATGAAGTCTATACCTAAGGATGGCACTTTTCTTTTTTTATTTCCCTGATATCTCACATTTTTCCAATATCTTAGTCTCCCTGGAAACAAAGGGCAATAGTTTAAATGCTCTATATAATGTTCTTATCTTTTGCAGTAGCTTTTCCTTATCACACTGAGTGCTGGCAGGAAGCTTAAAAATATTGGGAATTCTGAAAGCTGGTAGAGAGTTCTAAAATCTAAGATAATAAAGTTTTTTAAATAATAAAACACAAACAGCTGGATATACAAAGACAAAGAAAAGGTGTAAGATGAAGAGCAAACACTGAACATTGCCTCAAGCAAGGTCATTTAGTGTGAAATAACCAAAAAACAGGTCAAAGGTAAAAAATAATTCCATAATTCTGCTTTATATAGCATATTAGAATAAATTCTGCACAAAAGGACCAGAGACTTTTTCTCACTGGGAACCTTGAGATGTTTGTGTGGCACAACAGGGAGACAGTGACGCACCATCACTTTTCACAGGCCCTAAAGAAGAGTGGGTTTAGACGTCTTTCTCTTAAATGCCTTGGCTCCCTCCCTCAGAGTTTGACAAAGGAAACATTGCTTCTTTACATTTACATTAATATTAAGGTTAAATGCTTTCAGAATCAACTAATGACTTACAATAAAAATATTAATGAGTTTATCTTTGCTTTGATTTGTATAAAATGTATTTGCATAGGTTCTTGGTCTCTTCTTTATTGCAGGAGAACACCATGATGGCAGATTACTACTGAGAGCATATTGCCCTTTAATGTGAATCTCCTTAATGTAACAAATGAGATTTATAAGACAAATATAAGATTAAACTTCCAAAATTAAATTCTTAAGTTTAGACCTGTCTACTTATTAGATCCAATAATTCAATGCATAATAACCATAACTCTGAGTTGTCAAAACATCAAGGGGTCCCCCCTATGTGGGATGTGACTCCCAGGGGTGTAAATCACCCTGGCCATGAAGGACATTACTCTCAGGGATGAGCCTGGCCCTGGCATCGTGGGATTGAGAATGCTGTCTTGACAAAAATGGGGAAAAGCAATGAAACAAAACAAAGTTTCAGTGGCTGAAAATAGAGTTGAGAGGTCAATCGGAAGATTATTTTTACACATTATATAGATATCCCTTTTTAGTTTCTAGTGTATTAGAATAGCTATAAGGAAATACCTGAATCTGTTGAATGGTAATTCTGAGACTTGATTTTTGATGATAATTGTGTAATTATATGGCTTTTATCATGTGACTGTGTGTTAATGAAAACCTGGTGACTGACACTCCCTTTAACCAGTATATGGGCAGATAAGTAATAAAGTATTGACAAAAAATATATATAAATAATGGGGGGGGTCAGATAAGGGGTATGAGATGGTTTGGGTGTTCTTTTTTTTTTGTTCTTTTTTTATATATTTTTTCTTCATCTTGGAGTAAAGAAAATGTTCTAAAATTGATTGTGGCAATGAATGCACAGCCATATGATGATACGGTGAGCCACTGATTATATGCTTTGGATGGATTATATGGTGTGTGAGTATATCTCAATAAAATTGCATTAAAAAAACATCAAGGGGGAAGAAGACTGGCATTATCCGGCATCAAAATGACATCTGGAATGAAATAAAGCTTCAGTGGCTGAGAGATTTCAAATGGAGTGGAGAGGTCACTCTGGTGGACATTCTCATGAACTATATAGATAACACTTTTTAGGTTTTAATAAATTGGAATAGCTAGAAGTAAATACCTGAAACTACCAAACTCCAACCCAGTAGCCTTGACACTTTAAGACTATTGTATAACAATGTAGCTTACAAGGGGTGACAGTGTGATTGTGAAAACCCTGTGGATTGCACTCCCTTTATATGTATGGATGGATGAGTAGAAAAATGGGGACAAAACCTAAATGAAAAATAGGGTGGAATGGGGAGGGGGGTGATTTTGGTGTTCTTTTTTATTTTTATTTTTTATTCTTACTCTGATTCTTTCTGATGTAAGGAAAATGTTCAAAAATAGATTGGGGTGATGACTGCACAGCTATATGATGGTACTGTGAACAGTTGATTATACACCATGGATGACTGTATGGTATGTGAATATATCTTAATAAAACTGAATTAAAAAAAAATGATGTCTGGTTTGTTTAATACATGGCGATTGATACTTAGAAGGCATTCCCTGATATATATGGTCCACTAGGAATCTATAACTCCCCACCAGCCAATAAGATAAATCCTTCATCTAACTAAACCAGGTGAGATATAACTCTGCATCATGATCACAAACATTATCTAAAGAACATTGAATTATCAACTAACTGGCAGTTCCTTGATATAGCTATAAGTTGTGGTGAGTCAGAAAAGACTGACTTTGAGGACTTAACAGGGGTTGGACAGGAATCCAAACCTCTCTGTAAGTTACTTTAATTTTGAAGTGGATCTTTAGAAGTTTTTAATAACATAATAGTATTTGAAAATCATTTAAAATCCGTAGGCTGCTTTCCTGATTTGTAACAGTTCAGTCCCTCTTTCTCAGTTAACTAAATTGCCAGGGAACTATAAGTAAACAGATAAGTTGCTGCCATTCATCTCTTCTCACTTTACTGCTGTTTCGATTTCCTAGGCTACTCAAACAAATGCTGTGAAATAGGTCCACTTAAACAATGAGAATGTGTTAGTTTATGGTTTTGAGGCCAAAAGAAAGTCTAAATTAAGGTGTCATCAAGGCAATGCTTTCTCCTCAAAGACTGTGGCATTCTGTGACCGGCTGCTGGTGATTATGCTGTCCTTAGCTTGTCACATGGCAAGGCATATGGTGGCATCTCCTGGTCTTGCCCTTTTCTTCTGGACTCTGTGGATGTCTTGCTTCCTGTGGCTTTCTCTATGCCTGAATTTCATTCTGCTTATAAAAGACTCCAGTAATAGGATTAAGACCCATCCTGATAGGGCTGGGCCACACTTTAACTGAAGTGACCTCATCAAAAGACCCAACCTGCAATGGGTTTACACCCATAGGAATGGATTAAATTTAAGAACATGTTTTTTTCTGGCATACATATAGCTTCATACCACAACTACCAAGGAACTTAGTAAAATGATTTAGTTAATCCTGCCTTTCTCTAGATGCTATCCCATTGAGTATCTCAGCAGGCATTCTACTAGGCTCATAGAAGATTCTTAATATATATTTTTTGAATTAAACTGGTGCCTAGACTGATTTTTCTGAAATCCAAAGCTTACCATGTTCTCTTCTATCTGTTCATCTGTCAGTTTCAGGATACAACATGAACTTAAACATGCTATTCAGGCCATTTTACGATTTAGCTCATTCTTACCAGTCCAAGTCAACTATTAACTCTCTTATTTGGCTTCTATCCTTTATCTTCAGGGCCTAAAAAAATGGCTGTAATATATTAGACATAGTGCTTATTTCTGTTTCTGGACCCCGTATTGCCTTACCTCACCTATTAGACTGGATCTTCTCAGACACACATACCAATTAAAATAAACGTCAATTTGTCACAGACTCTGTGGTGTTTTCAATCTCTTACAAGTTTCTTGAACTTCCTTAAATGGCAATGCCAGTGTTGGTTCCCAGGGCACTCCTCCTCCACTCACCAAATATACCCTCCCATCAGCACAAATGCTCAGGCCCCATTATACCTTGTAGAAAAACCTACTTAACCTATCACAAAGAAAATGGGCTTTAGAATCAGAGTAGTAAATTTGAGTTGACATCTTATTCTCATCCTATACTGGCTATATGACTTGTGGTAAGTTTTATAGAAACCTATAAAACAGTGAGTATAATAATATCTAAATCATAATTTGGTCATGAGTTCTGAATGAGATGATATATGTGATATACTTAACCACAGTATTGGATGTTCTCAATAAATGTCTATTGCTACTATGATTGTAATTATAATGCTGTTATTATTGAATTTTTATGCAAAGAATTTTTGTACTTTGGCAGCTTGTAATTTTTCCCTCTAGTATTCATTTAGTCTTTGGCAAAGAGTTTGACAAAATTTTGCCAAGAGTTTTTAATCCATTTTCAGTAGGCTTTAAAGATAACTAAATCTCCCTTTAGAATTCATCCTAACATCAACATGAATGAACTTTCAAGTGATTTTTTTATTGGTTATAGTCTAAATCTCCTGAAATTGGAATATTTACATTTTATAACAGTGGATAGAAGTTACCTAGTTGGCAATTTAAAGGTTTGATATGTTTGGAAGTTCTCAATATAATTCCTGAACTATAAAAAAACATATTATTTCTATTCTATTTGTACAGTAGTCTGAAGAGACTCAAAGATCACCCCCAGAGATGAAATGTAATATCTTTGTTGTGATATTGGAGCATTTCACTATACTGAGGATTCTTTAGAAAATCACCAAATCTCCAGAGGTGCCTTATCTGGCTCTTTCCCTTAGAATATTGTATTTCTGAATTGAACAAAATAATGGCTATAATCACATAGTCATTTGCTTAGCTGTTTCTCACAATCTTATGCAACTGGAAATCACGCCCTTGTTCAGCTTGAGAAGAGGGGAGCAGTAGCCAATGTTAACTGTAGCTGTAACACAAGACGTTGGGTCTCTCTTTACAAGATAAAAAATGCCCATGTATAGGATTCTACTTCTTTAGGAATGTTACTTAGTGTCAGGCCCCAGAAAAAGAGTCTAACATATAGAAAGAATGTCTGATCCACGGGCCCTGCTGCTTATCTCATAAATACCAGGTGTGCCATAAACTAAGGGTTGAAGGCTGTTTTAGGAATCCCAGTCACAGTGGCACCTAGACTCCAGGGGGTGGACAAGGCAAGATCAGATATGCCCATAAAGATGAATGACCACAAACAAGCCAAAAGGCCTGCTTCTTCCACATAGATAATATAGTGCACATCAAAGAAGAGTAGTGTGTTAGAACACTAGTAACCAGTCAGCAGAAACTGATAAGCACTCACCCAATTGAGGCCCAGAACACACTCAGCAGGACCTTCCCCCCCAACACCCAACGTGGTTTTATCCTTTAAAAAATGCTGCTCTCAGAAAGAGGGCTGGAGCCATTTTTCCTTTCTTTTCTGATGGCTCCCACCGGCTTTCTTCTGCTTTCTTCCTCTAATAAACCTTAAACTCTCTGCTTAAACCATGACTCGCTGCATTTGTGTGGATTCTTGAACGGCTCTGAACCTAACACTTAGCATAGTTTTTTCTTTGAATTGAGAAGAATAGAGTGGAGTTGTGAGAAGAGAAAGCTTTATTTAATGCTTCTGAAAAAAGTATTCAATACTTCATCGAATAATGCAGAAATTACATTTTAGAAAATCTATAGCATCTTCTCTAGAAATATTTATTAATCTGTGAAAGTTTCACTTATTGAAGAAATTGGCTAGGCATAAAACTCAGATATTATATTTATGTATTTATATAGTTCTTCCATAGAAAATGAATTGCTAAATCATTTTTAATTCTCAGCAAAAAGAACTTTTAATTCCTTTAGTTCTATATATGTTAAATGTGAGATTTCAATTAAATACCCAAGTGGAGATTTCCAGGAGGCAGGTAAGTACATGAGCTGGAAAATTAGGTAAGAGGTCTAGGCTGGAAATATATATTTGGGAGTTGTTGGCATAGAAATGGCATTGTCCTTAGCATATTCGGTAAGGACACAAAAGGCTGTGTGTAGGTAGGAAAAGAAGATTTTTAAGGACTGATCCTTGGGCACTTATTTTCACATTGGCAGGTAAGAAGAGATTGTCAGGCCAGCAAATGGGATTGACAAGGAGGAAATAATGAGGTAGGAGGAAAACCAATTCACTGTCATTTGGTCTTGGAAAGTCCAGTGAACTGAAATTTTAGAAAGAAAATGAATGAAGGAGGAGGGAATAATCAGTTGTGAAAATTGGCCACTGGAATTAGCACTGAGGAGGACATTGGTAGCCTTGACAAGATCAAGTTTGGTGGTGCCATGACAGTGAAACCATGATTAGACGGGGTTTAAGGGAATGAAAGAAAGGAACTGGAGACAGCACATATAGAAACTCTTTGGAGCAGATTTGCTGTGAAGGGGAAGAGTGAAATAGGTCAATTGCAGGTGGAAGAAATAGAGTTAAGTAGTTTTTTTTTTTCTAAGATAGAAGAAATAACAGCATGTATCTCTTTAGCCAGAAAAAACAAATGAGGTAGTAAGTTTAATATTTTGCAGAGAAGCTTTATTTATTCCCAAAGACAAAGGTTTTTAAAACCTACTCTATATGAACATAATATATGGTCTCTGGATTAAAGGTGACTTCAAGTTGGTAACATAACACTTCAATACAACTTTTATTTCCTTTTATCCCTAGTGATAAAATTTGTTTTCAAATTAAGGTTTAGATGTGCCTGTGAGTGTCTTTTATGGTAGAACTTAAGATTTGAAATATGGGAATTTGGTCTTTTCTATTTTAACCAACAATGTATTGGGCATGTCTATCAAACAGTTGATTGGTAATTGAGACAGATGCTGGAATTTAATGTTGGTTTTTTTGATGACTAAATTAAATCCTTACTTCAGAGAGGACAGGTTATAAAAGTAGTGTGAATGGGCAAATGAATAAGAAAAAAAAACATCTAGTATTAGCAATACTTTCCTCACTCCTTTATGTCCTCTATCACCCTATCACCCTTAGCATAAAAGACCGATTTAGGGGTCTAAAGGCCAATTGACAGTGAATGTGATGGTTCCTTACAAAAGGGAAGGTTATAAAAAAGAAAAGTGCGTAAAGTGTTAAAGGCTGAAACTGCTCACTCTGGGGAAGGGTGAAATTCCCCAACACTGGGAAGGAGGCAGACTTTTGGGCAACTGCAAGAAATAACAGATAACTATACCTACTTTAACATAATATCCCAGAAAGGCAGCTGTAACTATGGAAAACATCTATATGATATGCTTATGGAGGTGAGAACTTAGGGAGCAGGGCTATCAGATTAAACAAAGACTCCCTTAACCAAGATTGGTACTCCAATTAGAAATGTATCTAGCTGCAAGAAACAGAATTTTTAAATTTCTTCAACAAATAGGTGTTTAGTTTTCTGACATAACATTTGGTCCACAAGTTGTTGGTTCTTGGGTTCTTGGCATGGTCTCAGGCATTCTATTACGTTAAGGACACACGCTGTACTGCCTCTCTGTTCTCCCATTAGCACACTGGCTTTTATTCCTCTGCTTTCCATATGGCATCTGTACCTGCAGTCTCACATAGCTGTTTCAGGAAGCAGAATGGAGGAGGGGCTGTGGTGAAAAGTAATACCAGAGAGCTTCTGCTTTCAACTCATTGTCCAGACTGTATCACATGGTTAGACCAAGCTTCCGGAGAGGCTGGTAAGTCATGTTACCTCCTCCAAAGGAAAATGTGGCTTGAATTACAAGTGTGTCTCCAGCCACTAGTATGAAGTAAAGGCCAGAGAACTTTTCCTTTTCTGGACTGCAGAAGACCCTGTGATGATCTGCACAGAATCGTGGAGTCAAAGAGGGAGGAATATCCAAATAAATACTGTAGTTGAATTTCTCACCACATTGGGAGAGAAAGGCATGGAGTTAGAGATTTAATCTGATTTGCCAAAATTCAGCCACATGATACTTCTTAACCCAATATACGATGGAATTAACCCCCCACCCCCTTTTTTTAAACCTCATGGTATATTCTCACATTAGTAGTATATCCTAAGAAATCCCATCTAACAACTGAAGTTTGTGACAACTGGCTTGGCCACATTTGAAGAAAAGTCCAACTCTGCCTGCATGTCAATATCAGTATGGCCCAGGACACCCAAGATGGCCAGCAGGCCAGCAAATTTCACTTGACTTTTTTGTCCCTCATTCCCCAACAAGAAACTTATATTGTGTGAGACTACCAAGTTCAAGGCACTCGCTATCACATGCTTGGAAAAAATATTTCCCCTGAGGACACACACAGACATAAAGTTTTGTGATAAGAATGCAAAGTGGCTGTTCCTGATGACCTACTGTCCTTCTCATGCAAGCACAGGCAGGATTTCTCCTCTGGAAGAGCTTCTCTTGTGCCTGTCTCTAATTCCCCCAAAAGTAGGCAATCTCTACTGGGTGGTGGGTGCCTAAGTTGAATGGATGGATGCTCCCCACTCCAGAAGTCATGCCATAGAGCTTAATGTTGCAGATACATGTCTTCGAATGGTGTCTTGTACAGCTCATGACCCTCGGCTCTGATGTGGGTGGCTGTTGAGGGTTCCTACTCATGCACTACCCTTTTGGTGGAGCCACTTCCAAAGTCAGGTGACCAACTCTGCCTTGAAGGCCACATACATATGGAGAGGGCCTTATCTTGCCATTTGGAGGTAGGTACAACAAAGAGGCCACTGCTGGGGGAAACCCGATGGAGAAGTTGGCTCTCATCCTTGACAGGTCCAAGTACAAGCATGTCCACACAGCAGGCTGATCCTAGCTGCCATCTTGGAGATACCGAGTTGGATGCCACTAACATCACAATCCTTCTGCCACCTCCCAGTGGATGTGTTGGCTACGACCCATTTTTAAGATATTGTTCTAATAATGACTCCGATAACCTGAACTCACAACCACAAAACATTATCAATTATTGATCCTTCAATTAATAGTACAGAAGTGAAGAAATACCTAGAAACTCAAACATAGGTATTTAGATATTTGTTGATTCTATTGGCATACTTTATTCTCCAGAGACTTTCAAATAAACATGATTCAGATGACTAAAAAGCCATCTTCCACAATCTTTTATTGTTAAAAGCAATAATTAGGAAGTATATGAAATGTCATAAGCCAGAAACAATTTTAATAATATCTTTTATTTATATAAAACATTATATACTTTAAGGCATTTTAATAAACATTATGCTATTTTTCATTGATACTGCAGTATTTAGAATCAATATGATTTCCACTATAACACATATGGTTCATAAACTCTCTTTTGTTTCATTCATTCAAATATTTATTGGCTTCCAAATCATTTTCATTAATCATAGCAGTTAACAAACCAAAGTCCTGGCTCTTAAGGAATTTATATTCAAGCAGAGAAAGATTGAATTTACACAAATACATGCTTTCTAGTATACATCAATGGTGATAAAGGGTATAAAATAAATCAGGGTACGAGGATACAAAGTAGATGATTTGGGTGCCATGTTCAATAGGGTCATCGAGGAAGGCCTGCCCCTGGAGGAAATCTGAGTTTTAGTGAAGGGGACAGAAATACAGAGGCATCCACGTGAAGGCCAGTGTGGGTGGAACCAAGTAGGCAAGAGGTCGAAACGTGAGGACGAGGTAGGGTCTGGATCACATAGGGCATCGTAGGCCATAGTAAGAACTTCATTAAAATCAAACACAAACTCAAAATCATGACTTTATTTAGTTGACCTAATATTTCCACGTAAAATGAGTTTGCAGAATAGAGCAAAATATGTTACTAACATGTGTTTGCAATACTCCTGGGATAAAAGTGCGTTTCATAATAATGTGCTTTATATATGCACATATGTACATAAATAAGTTGTGTATAACTATACATGGTTTTCAATGCTTCTGAAAGTTTTGACATTGTTCATTGTTTGAAGCTTAGTATTAAGTTTCTAAATGCCTGTAACTTTAGGTTGACTACTCAGAGAGAGCACTAACTTGTTGTGTGGGCTGCGTAGGCAGAACTGCCTACCCAGTGTGATTCAGCTCATGGAGAGCCCTATCCTTGACACCCACATATACCTAATTCAGAAATATTTCTCCCACTGCCCATCCACCCCTCACCCCCTGCCTGGAAATTAGCACATTATTCAGTTCTCTTGAGGTAGGGAAGGCATGGGAGGTTGCTGATAATTATCTAAATATCCTTTGAGAGGAGAGGCAAATCAATCCATTACCAATTAAAAATCAGCTGAAATCAAATTGCTGATCAATCACCTAGTAAGGCACCATGGGAATGGGACACAGGTGAAGTTTCATGAAATGGTGAAGGTTGTAAGTTTGTGAACATGGCAGTTCCATGGAAGTGTACTCAGATGGAATCTCTGGATGGCTAGGAATCAGAGTGAGAGCACTGGAAGTGAAGGGGAAGGTGATTAACTTATATCACTAATTATGCTGAGAGTTAACTCTGCTCACGGTATGACAACTGTGGTCTAGGAGAAAGTATAAAGATCCTGGAAGCAGAAGACCTTCCTTGCTGGGTAAGTCCTTTACCTTTTCTTGAGGTTGAGGAATCATACAAGCAATGTACATGAAAGCACTTCCCTAAGTGATAATCAGAGGCATAGTGTAGTCCTTGGCTCATAGTAGGCAATAAATAAATGTGAGATTCATTAATATATGGGACTCAGCTAAGAATCTGGGAATTTTAATGCAGCAGTCTAATTAAAGCAATAATGGCAAAATGGTAAAAATTGTATATGCAAAAATCATCTCTGAAAATTACTTATTCTATTTCTGAGCCTCATTCCATTTCTGACCTTCACCGTCCTCACCTCAACATTTGATGATACCCATCAACATTTTAAAATACTAAATAATTACCAAGTGATTTATGCAATAGCCCTTCTAAACATAAATGCATGTCTGTGCCTCAGACTGTGCTCTAATGCTGTCATTCTGAAAATTTTAGAGAAAGAGAAACCATTTGAAGATAGACTTGGAAATATGCAAACTTCTATTACTCTCTCTAAGAAGAGTTGATGAAAGTGAATTAAAAGAAGGTGAGACTCAGGGAAGTTAAGTCTACTCTAGTTTCGGAGAAGGTGGTGTGAAACACAGTCTGTTAACTCCTTTTCCCAAATCAAAACCCCAAGCTAACACAGAAGTAAAGAGGGAAATGAATGATACATGATATAAAAGAGTTGAAACGCCTGTAGAGATAGAAGTTCTTTGGGTCCTGATGTAAGGAGAAAATAACAACCAAGTAGGTCATGGTTGGGGAAACTGCTGGGTGTGATGCTTTTTCTGGGTAGCTTTATTCCCTCTCCTGGGAAGATCCTTGCCTGCCTCATTGCTTCTGAGAGGCAGAAACCAGCAGTAACAATTGGCACTGGGCTGTGACAAAGGGACAACCTCAGGCAAAAATCAAATCTAAAGTAGGAAAAATTCAAAAATAGGTGCAAGCAGACCCAACATTCCCTGAGTGTTCCTCTTCCTCCAACTCTCCTCTATCCACATTCAGGGTCTAGATGATGATCACTGTGGCAGAGCACTCCTGGAAAGAGCAGGACCTGAGGTATGGGTAAAGAATGATTCCCTGATGGGCCTGAGCCAGGATGTGCCTGACCTCTATTGCCAAGCTAGTGGCCTCTCTCTCTCTCCCTCCCTCTCTCTCTCTCTCTCTCTCTCTCTCTCTCTCTCTCTCTCTCTCATGTGTGTGTGTGTGTGTGTGTGTGTGTGTGTATGTGAGAGAGAGAGAGACAGAGAGAGAGAGAGAGGAAGTGAAAGTGGGGTAAGAGACAGAGAAAGAGAGAGGGAGGAAGGGAGGAAAGAAGGAAAAGAGTTTCTGAATAGGACAACTGTAAAGGTGGAATAGAGACTCAACATTTTTGTGCTGTAGAATGGATATCCCCCACCCCACCTCCACCCCCAAATTAGGCATTAAAAAAATTAAGCGGGAAGATGAAGTTTGACAGTTCTCATGTATAGCATCAAAAACAATAAGGAGATACAATATATAAAAATAGAGTAAGAAATTCCAATAATAAAAGTAAAATTTTCCACATTTGTGCGAGTCCTAGGAGAAAAAAATGATATGGAAATATTTGCAGAAATAAAGATAGATATCTCAGACTGAAGAGCTCAAAGAATTCCAAACTCAAAGTGCAGGGAAAAACCTACATCTAGAAACTTGGTAGTGAAATCATATTAAGATAAAAGCTTACTAAAAACTTACAGAAAGGAAGAGCAGATCACCTAAATTGAACAATTATCAGAATGATATTGGGTTTATCATTAGCAAGATTCAATGCAAAAAAATAATGGAGTAATATTTTTAAAGTTTTGAAAGAAAGGAAATTTGAACCAGTATTAACTATTCAGCTAACATATCATTTAAATGCGAAGATGAAATACAGATATTCTAAGGCACAAGACCTCTGAGAGTTTATTCCCTTTCAAAACATTCTTGGAGGGAGCACATCAAAAACCAAACCAAAACAAACAAAAAAAACCCCAAACAAACACCAGAAAATAAACTCAGGGATATTACATATAATATTGAAAGTAACATTGAGTAAATGACTAGGAAGATTCCTTTTGCTTAAAATATAAAGTTTAAATACATCTCTATGTGTACAAATTTGTATGTCTTTACCTCTTACCTATCAATCTATGATCAATTTAATTTTCTATATAATTAAATAAATTATTATTAATAGCTATAGTTATAGACAGTAGCATTATGGTAAGAGTTGGGGAGTGGTAAACGGTTGCCAGGGGAGACCAGAGGAAGTTAAAAATGTGGCAAGATACCTCTTTTTTCTGAAGAAAGAAATTAATAGAGAAAAATAAACATACGTATAAGCCTGATTAGTAGTAATAAGTTAAGAATAACTACCAGATAGATAAAATTAGCATGTGTTGCTTTCAAATTAGAAGTAGATTATTTATCTAATGGAAGACATAAAGGAGGATAAAAGGCCTAAAAAGAATGACAAATAGAATATGTAAAATAGGATGACAGAAATAATTCTTTGTATAACAGCAATCAACACAAAATAAAATTATTTATATAGCAATCAAAAATCCAAGGCTCTTAAAATGGTTATAAACATAGTGCACTAATAAGTTATCAACCAGAGACAAACTTGATACAAAAGAATAACAATAATTTGCATGTAAAGTTATAGAAAGAAGATATTTTAGGCAAATGGTAACTAAAAGATAGCTGGATTGTAATAAAAGACAAAGGAATTTAAGCTAAAAACTTTGTAAGAGGCACAGAGAAATGTTATATTCTGGTAAAGGAACAATAGATCAAGATAAGAGCCAGAATGAATATATAACTTTATACATTCTTTCAAGCCCATTCACAGAAATCAACTGTTTTAGGCTTCAAAGGAAGAATCACAGAAGCAACATCACAGACTGTCTTCTTTGATCATAATACAATAAAATTAAATTGATAGCAAAGAGAATAGCTCAAAAATCCAATACATCTGGAAACTAAAAGTATACTACTAAATGTTCTTGTGTGGAAGATGATTTCATAACACAAATTAGTATTTACTTGGAACTGAATGACAGTGAAAACACTGCATGCCAAATTTGTGTGAGACAGCAAAACTACACATTGGGACAGATTTATAGTTTTAAGTACATTTTTCCTAGAGCAAGAAAGAGTAGGCAAAAACAAAAACAAAAACAAAAACGAAGAAAAAAGAGAAAAGCTTTCATTTCAAGATGTTAGTAAAATACCTAGAGTTACAGAGTAAGCTCACACCAGAAGAAAAATAAACAAATAAAGGTAAGGAAGAGATCAATGAAATAGAAAACAATCAAAGGGAAGTTTAACCAAGTAAAAGCAGGCTCTTTGAAAAAGTTAACAGGCAAACTTTAGATATCTAGTTGAAAACAATAGAAATAATTTAGAGATTAACAAAATACAGAATGAAAAAGAAATGACTAACTGCAAACACAACAGTGACTGAAAGAAAGCACAGGAATACTCTGAACAATTATGTGATAATATATTTTGAAAAACTAATAGAAATGTTTACATGTTTGGAAAATATATAAAATGCCAAAATTTGTACAGGACAAAATACAAAATTGAATACACTATTACCTATTAAAGAAATTCAAATGATGATTAAAGTCCATCCCAACTTTTCAATAAAAAGTCACAGACCAAATGAGTTTCATTGATGAGTTCGTCCAAACATTCAAGTGAGATGTATACATACATAAAAATTGTCACAGAATACAGAAATAGAAGTGCCCCACTTAGTTTTATGAAGTTAATGTAAGCTTGAATTCGAACTGGGAAATGAAAGTACAAGGAAAAAAAAAGGAACTATTGGCTCATTTAAGTTATGGCATAGGCAAAATTCAAGAGTATTCAAATAATTCATCATGATCAAGTCAGGTTTATCCAAGAATTCAAGTCTTGTTGTACATCATAAAAATTATCAATTTGCCATATTAATTAAATAGAGAATGATCTCAATATATCCAGAAAAAAAATGTTGATAAAATTAATGGCTGGTTACAATTAACAACAAAATAAATAAATAAAAATATACAGGAAACAGCAAATAGAGGAAATTTTTCTTAGCTTACTAAAGCCATAATACCAAACACCTATAAGAAATTCAGAGAGAAATATTCACTTTCCATCAAGATCAACATAACCAAAGATGTGCCTTAACACTGTTGTTACTCTTCAACATTTTACTAGACGCCCTGACCACACTTATAAGAAAGGAAAAAAAAAAAAAAATAAAAAGTGTAAAGATTAGAAGGGAGGAAAATATTTTCATTTTTTAAAACACTGTATGATCAATCCTACAGAATTACTCCAAAAAATATTAGAATAAAATAGTTTACAAAGTTTCTGGATAAAATAAATTTGCCATGACTAACTCAAAAAAATCAATAATGCCCTTTTATACCAGAAATAACTAACTAGGAAATATAATAGAATGCAAAGAACATAATTTGCACACAAAAAATTAAAAATGATTTAGGAATTGCAGCAGCCCCTGGCCTGAACAAGACAGGCCTGTGGACCTTGGTGCACAGCACTCCGCGTGACCTGGGCAGCTGATATTTAACCTATCATCTTAGTAAACCGGTAGAGAGAAAATGGTAAATTAACCTTAGAATGTAACTTTAAAACGAGGAGTAGGCAGGAGGTGAGAAACTCTTGGTCTCACAAAAGAGCAAGCTGTAAAAGTACCCCAGACGTCCCCCCACTGCCCCCGTCAAATGTTAATCTAGTTTACCTGCTTCCTGGCTCCCAAATGTTATTGCTCTTGTGGTTATCTAAAAAGCACCATCCTGTAATTCTCCTCTCCTTTCTGCATCACGCCCATGTCACAGGACCCTGTTCCCGCGTCTATGTTCTCCCACCGTTAGAATGTCTTTGTCTTAAACCCTTACAACCTGCTGGCTGCTTCTTTAAGTGTGTGGTCAACTTTTCTGTGAATGCAGTACCTGCCCGGCGTGAGAGAGCCATTATGATCTCTATAGCAACTTTCCACCCTGTAGGTAAGCCCTGAATAAAAACTCATGTCTCAGAATGTGCCTGGTGTCTTCTTTGGACTCTGGACTGGTAAAGCCCTCATGGGCTGCAACAGGAATTAATCCAATAAAGCACATGGAAAATATTTATGAAGAAAATATGAAACCATATTGAAAGAACACTGGCACAAGTGTAGACCTCTCCATGCCCACAGACAAAATCTTACCATGGGTGATAGTTTACAGTAAATATGTTAATTCTCAACATATTTGTTTATAACTTAAATATGATCCCAACAGTTTTTGAGGGATTTAATAATATATGCTAAAATTTTATATAGAAGCATAAAATAACCTTGAATAATTTTCAAAAAGAACAATGATGGGACTCACTCTACAAATAGCATACTATAGTCCAAAGATGTAGTAAGAAAAACAGTTTGGTACTTATTTTAAAAAGACACAAAGACCAGTGAAATAGAAGAAAGAACTCAGAAACAGACCCACATGTACAAGTAAGAGGGAGTCTGTAACAGGAAACGGTATTGGGAAAATTGGCTCATTTTGTGGAGGAAAATAGGAGCATTATCATCACAGATGAAAGTGAACTCCAACTGAATTAAAAACTTAAATCTGAACTAATAAAAGAAAGATGTGGTTGATAACTGTAATGCAAATGACTACATTCAAATTAAAGATTTCAGTTCAATGAATGGCACCCCATCCAAAACCTAATGAATAGATAATTCCTTGGAATAAGTCATTTTTAAATTCTAAAACTTAATTTACAAGAAATATGCAATTATACACACATACACACAAATTCAGGAACTTCTTTGAAAATGGGCAAAAGAGATAATTCACAGAAAGAAAAATGCAAATGACTTATAATCCTACGAAGAGTTACCCAACAACATTAGGACAGTGCAAATTAAAATGAGAATATAATGCTACTTTATTCTAATTAGATTGTAAATGTTAATAAGTCAGATTGTTTTCAAGCATTGGTGAAGTGTGAAGAGCCTGCTTTTCTAATAAAGGTGTAAATTGACACAGGTGTTCTACAGGACAATGTTGGACTATTTAGTGAAATTAAGTATTCATTTATAAAGCAATCACATTCAGTTATAGACCCCAAAGAAAAGCTCAGGCAGGTACATCATGAGGGATATTTTCTTTGTAATTCTAATTTTGGTGGCAGAAAATTGGAAGCTACCTAGATGCGCATTTCTAAGGGAATGAATAGGCAAAGTGTGGATTACTATGCAGCAGTTGAAGCAGTAAACAGAATAGGACAACATAAATAGATCTCAAAAACACAGTGCAAGGAAAAATGCAAGAAAGAGAATGAGATTTCTAATGCAACTTTTATATAAGGTAAATACACACGAAACAATGCCATTTGTTTTTTAAGTATTCAGTATTTTTCAGGTCATGAATGAAATACTTTAGAGTGAATGTCTATGTGGGGACACATATGGGGAGGTAGATGGCTGATAAACTTGAAAAATAAAATAACAGAGAGCTATGAACTGTTGAGAATAACTTACTCAATTATTTTAATCTAAGCACAGGGAAAAATAAATTCAGATAATTATACTCATTCTCTAAAAATTACCAAAAATTGCTCTTTTCAGAAATAATGAGATGACAAAATTTGAGGTGGTAGAATTAGAACAGCATTTGTTTGTTTGAAGATACATAGATATAAAATTAAAAGCAATTGCAGTTGCCCAAGGATATTGTCTGATAGCTTCTTAACCGGGCTTATTGTTTGGAAGTTTACAAATGGGATTTAACAATTTCAGGTAGCCTCAGAGACTGGTGTCAGCAGTGGGGGGGGGAGAGTTAGGGATGAGGCCAAAATTAAGGAAGGGAGAGATGTTTTTCAATGGTTTCAAAATATCACCATCAAAAATCGGATCACAATGGCTTTCTAAAATCGTCTTAGCATTGAATGACTTCTTCAAGAGAACAGAATTCTGAAGTAGCCCAGGTTAAAATGACTGGCTTAACATATATACTTTTAAAAATATCATAGTTGTCTGACGTATACACATTTCAATTTTTGAGCAATATCAGTTTAATTAACATCTGTGAATACTGTTCCTATCCTATAAGGAAACCACACACTAGCTAAATGAACTTTTAGAACATTTGTAACTAAATGAATAAATCTACCTAAAATTTAAAAACAAACAAACTCAAACCATGAGAAAAACCAACTTGTTACTAGTGGAGCTCAGAATGCTGAGGGGTGGACTAATTTAATTATGGAGTTTCTCTCTTCACATTCATCATATTAATAAAACATGCACCCACTCTCATTTATCTAGAACTCTGTTGTGTCAGTGGAATTGTCATAAATGCTAATATAAATCAACTTTGGGCTTACATAGTACTATATGGAGTTTCTGCGTCAAATATCAATGATCAAAAAGCGTTTAATTTTAAGCATGCGTTTTTCAAAGGGCCATTTTAGCTTTCAATTTGAGGTTTAATCTCAACTCTTAATATCTTTATTCTGAAACAGAACAAAACATGAAGGAAACAGATGCCTTAGATTACATGTTGTTTTGTTTGGAAAAGCAATATTCACTAACAAAATCAGAGCACTAATTTTCCTGGCATTGGGGGGGGGGGGGGGAGGGCAGATATAAATGTAGGCCGAAAACAAAATCTCTCCTGTATTCAAGGTCTACTAAATAAAAAACTCAAGTACATTATTTTGTAAAAGGATGTGCCTTTAAAAGGTAAAATCTAAAGGCATTCATCTTTTGAAATTTCAACTTTATAAAACTCTTCCAATTGATGTGAACTGCTGAGGTAATTGTAAGCCTATTGCCTTTCAAGATATACAGCTAGAGCCTAAACAAAAATAATAGTGTTGAGAAGTAATCCTAATGCAAAAGTAATTATTGTGAAATGTCCAATATATTTTATTATGATTATTTATTAAATAAAATAATACATTTTATTTTCAAAAGTTGGAACAGAATGAATAAACATTGCTACATTGACACCCAAGGATCAGAGAGATGATCCTGACTAAGGAATATTTCTGCAAATTTTGTTGAGCATGTAGTAGCTTTAGTTCAGAGTAAGGTAAAAATATTTATTAGCTGCTTATTATTAGATCAGTGAACAAAATAGATGAAGACCCCTTCCTTTATGAAGCTAATTTTCGAGATTAAATATTTTAAAACTCTGATTGAGCACATGCTGAAATTGGCTCTGTTTAAAAATTAGCAGCTTCCCGATCTCCCTAATAACTGATGTATTTTTGTATTACAATTAACTGACAGAACAATCACAATAACAGCAAATGTTCCAACCTGTTCAGGCAAAGAATATAATACAGAAATAATGAGAAATATCAAAAGATCACATTCTAGGCCTTTTTTCATTTTCAGCAGATTTATTCTTTTGCACATAATTTAATAAAAGTAGGAACTATTTTTATTCCATGATTCAGTGGCGAGAGATTTAGATCCAAATTATTCTCTTGCTTTGCTGCTTTTCCCTTGAATTGTTCTCTGTTTTGGAGAATTTGGAAAGTGTAAGGCAGTAGCCAAAAAGGAAATTGCCCCAACTTTATAGTTGAACATGTAACCCAAAGGCGTTTTTGTTTTATAATTCTTAGGGTAATATGCAGTAATTTGGTATTAGTAGCTTTTTTTTTTTTTAAGGGTGTGAGTTTTCAAAGATGTAGTTAATATTTTAGCAATTTAAACTTCAGAGGTTTTGGGGGCCATACAAATTCTCTGAATAAAAATGAAAGAAGCTGCATTTGTCTTTAAGTGGATTTAAATAATTTTATTTCTATGACAATCCAGATTGCAGTTTACAACTTGTTTAATAATGAAATCCCTTCATTACGTGACAAATGTTAAACTTCATGAAAAAAAAATAAGGAATTCTGACTGCTAAAATAACATGTTATAAAGATATAAATTTATTTTCTAAAAACTCATTATGTCAATTGATGCAGATTGTTTTATGGTCCAGAATGGCAAAAATGTGAGTTTTACAGGTTCAAGAACAGAATACGTAGAATACTGCTTTACATGGCAGTTCAGATGAGGTAATTGAGTATTAAATATTCCTGATGAAAACGTTTAATTCTGTGCAAGGGTAAAAATACATGACTTAGGGGCATTTTAATTTAGATTATCAAACTGCTACAACCCAGTTTCATTCAGCTGTAGTACTCACATGAATTTTTTCCTCTCCTCCCTTCCCCCTCCCCTCCCCTCCCCTCCCCCTCCCCTCTCCTCTTCCCCCTCCCCTCTCCTTCCGTCCCCTCCCCTCTCCTTTCCTCTCTCTTCTGTTCTTGTCTATTTCTTTTTGCCCCCCCCCATGTTTGACCATAATGTTAAGGCTATTAGTAAAAATGTACAATGGTTTACTTAAAGTAATTAGAAAACAAGCCATTACTTTATTTTTCAGTATTTTCAATGTATATTGTGTGTGGGTAGTTATTTTACATAAATAGAATAAAGCTGCAAATTTTTGCTTGAAATTTCCAGAAGAAAGTTAAGAAGAGGAAACTCAGAATTCTTTTGCTGTGTTTTCGTGTTTTTCAATTTGATGTGGGTTTATTTCATCCTGATTTGCCAGCATGTTAGTCTTTCAAAAGCTATAAACCCCAAAAATATCCCTTAAAATATTCTTTCTCTCATCCAAAATCAATTTAAGGAATATATTCCATCCTTGGTGGCAGGAATAATAATAATAATAATTGTTATTATTATATTTGTTGTTAGTTTCTATATCCCTCACCTTTCCTGAAAGCCATACTATAACATTTGTTTTTCATAGAACAGACATTCCAAAAATACCTGTTTTCTAACTGGATTATCAATATATTAATTCTTGAGAAGAGATTCAAGAATTCAAAATCAGTGTAATGGGTTTTGTGATAATCCTTCAAGATAATCTAGCCCTGTTTTCTAATTATAACATTCTGCCTGAGATTTTAGGACTTGTGAGTCCAAAGATGAAAAAAAAAGATAATTAAGATCATTATAAATGCCAATTTGAATAGGACATATCCATTCAAAATGTTCTCTATGTAGACCCTAAAGAATAATACAAAAGCTATAGATGTGGACAAATGTGTGGAAAATGAACCATATACATTAGTTTTAAAAATTATAACACAAATTATGTTTGTAGTTCATTAATTTAGAAATCACCATTTCTGGGATTAAAAACTTAATATCCTACTTTCTCAGAAAGAAAAACAGTACTAAGAAAATTAAGTAACCAACATTCTAGAGGGATATTTAGTGTTTTTAGGAGGACAAACTATTTTCTCACACCCTGAAAGCGTCTCTAAATATACAAACGTTGATAGCTCTCCACAAACTTGAAAATATTTTTAGAAAAATAGCCCAATGCTTGACAACTGTGAGTTATATTATATCAAATTACATAAATTTGAAACTTCATATTTTGTAGATATAATTCAGATTTTCACTTCTTCAGAACTTTCTTCTCCATTTTTTAATTCACTACACTTATTGCTAATCAGGAAGGTTTCATGGCAAATAATTCAGATTATTATTAGAAATTAATTATATGCATTTGGGAGAGATTCCTATTCATTTAGACAAATTGTGAGATCAGCATGTCTCTTCCAAATAGCTGTGGAATGTCTTAGAAGAAGAGACATTTCACGAACTGCTTTAATGAACAACCAGAGGTATGGGAATATTACAATCCTAGGTTGTATCCTAGAAGCTGACTTAGGGGTAGTAATAGAGGTATAATCAAATAAGATTGAATGGATGTGGTAAGGAATGAGAGAAGAGTATCTGAGAATAGGGGGAAAACAGCCTCATCTTCAAGGATACCTGGTCCAATGACAAGGGCAGAGGTTGAGGACAGTGACTCTCCCCTGTATTGTTACTGGGAGTCTCCATCATCTCCAATGGAAACACTTTTAATTTCTTTGAAATTATATAAACCCTCAGTGATGGAAAACCATAACTGGACTGCAATAAACTAACTGGAGTAGATTTGTTAACAGTGCTAGTTACTGATGTGGGTACAGAATTGGTGCAAATTTTTGATGAAGTTTCACATACAGGTGCAGAAAACTTTTGAGAGATATGGCAGGGAAGAATTGTGTATTTGTTTCCTATTGCTGCTGTAATGAATTACCACAAACTCAGTAAATCTGTGTTTTTTTAAGGCATTATCCTAACAATTCTGGAGGTCAAAGCCCAAAGTGGGTTTCACAGGGCTAAAATCAAGGTGTTGGCAGGAATGTATTCCTTCTGGGGGGTCTAGGAGAGAATCTGTTTCCTTGCCTTTTCCAGCTTTTAGAGGCCACCTGCATTCTTTGGCTTTTGGCTCCTTTCTCCTGCTTCAAAATAATCAGTGTGACAGCTCCAGATCTCTGTCTGACCCTGACACTTCTGCTTTCTTCCGCTTTTAAGGAATTTTGTGGTTACATTGGGCCTACCTGGATAATCCAGGATAGTCTCCCTATATTAAGGTCAACTAATTAGCAACCTCAATTCCATCTGCAATCTTAATTCTCCTGTTCCATGTAGCATAACATATTGACATGTTCCTTGTCTTCTTTGCGGGGCCATTTTTCTGCCTACCTCTGTCTGGAAATCAATAATGGGATGAGATAAACCATTGTATCTCACTTCCTTTGAGGGAAGGAAAACATGCAAATTTGAGAAGGCATTTTGGAGAATATCCTAAGATAAAGAATTCACGGACACAATGTTGGGAGCCAGTAGACTAATAAAGAGAAACTGAGGACACAGACAACCAGGTCCTGGATTATGTTTTACCTTTTACAAAGTAAAAGTTTATGCATGGTATTAGTAAAAAATTATGGAATTTTATAAATAAATTAATTGAAATATCATTAAAGGTAAATTAAAAGAACTGATGGTATTTGCAAAGCGGTGTTCATGGAGGCAGTAATCATGATTTGCAAAGGGTGCAGATGACCTAAGGGTACATTGACTGAAGAATGGAATGGTGCACTGTGGTGGACGCATACAGTGGAACATTGAGCAACTACAAGAAGGAGTGAAGCTGTGAGACACACAATGAGGTGAATGGATCCTGTACACAGCATTTGAGTGAAGTACACCAGAAATAAAGGCAAACACTTTAATGCCTCACTAATGTGGACTAACTACAATGTGTAAACTCAGAATTGAACCTTAGAACATAGCCTAACACGGACATAATTATTGTAATAGTCCCTAGATTGTAAGCTCTTACAGCAGCTAACTCTTTCCCTGAATTATAATGCCTACCTCTAAACTTTGAGATGCTGATCCCTTAGTGTATAACCTGATTGGTCTCTGGAACAATGCGTGTCTCTGAGACACCTGAAACTCAGAGCTAGAGCTTGGCAGATATGAATGTCAGTATTAGTGCATACAGCCACTCTTAAAAAAAAAAAAAAAAAAAGGCTGAAAAAGAGCTCAGACTTCAATTAGTGATATGAATGAAGCAGGTCTGGTTAAGACCAGGGCAAACTGGGCCAAAGGGTAAAGGTCGAAACTGACTGTGTTTTAAAACTTCAACTTCCATATGAGACCAAGGGAATAGATGTCTGTTTGGTACAGGATCTAAATTTTCTAAACGGTTCAACTCTACAGTCGGTTTGTTAGTATAGGCTGGAGTGAAATAGTGACACATCCCAGAGTAATTTGGGAAGATAATAAAAAATATTACAGCCTCCACCCATCCACCCCCCACCCCCCCGCCAGCCCTGAGGATCTAGGGGAAGGTGCGGAAGTGTTGGACTTCCTCACCTGGACTGGTGTTGATGTTGTCACAAACATTGGGACTGGCGGTTTGATGTGCTGTGCCCTTATGAAGCTTGTTACTGCAAAGGAGAGGCTAAACTTGCATATAATTGTGCCTAAGAGTCTCCCCCTGAGTACCTCTTTGTTGCTCAGGTGTGGCCCTCTCTCTCTCTAACTGAGCCATCTCGAAAGGTGAACTCGCTGCCCTCCCCCCTACGTGGGACCCAACTCCCAGGGGTGTAAATCTCCCTGGCAACGCAGAATATGACTCCTGGGGATGAATCTGGACCTGGCATCGTGGGACTGAGAGTATCTTCTTGACCAAAAGGGGGATGCAAAATGACAAAATAGTTTCAGTGGCTGAGAGATTTCAAATGGAGTTGAGAGGTCACTCTGGTGGACATTCTTATGCACTATATAGATAACACATCTTAGGTTTTAATGTATTGGAATAGCTAGAAGTAAATACCTGAAACTACCAAACTCCAACCCAGCAGTCTGGACTCCTGAAGACAATTATATAATAATGTAGATTACAAGGGGTGACAGTGTGATTGTGAAGACCTTGTGGATCACACCCCCTTTATCTAGTGTATGGATGAGTAGAAAAATGGGGATAAAAACTAAAGGACAAATGGGGTGGGATGGGGGGATGGTTTGGGTATTCTTTTTTCACTTTTATTTTTTATTCTTGTTCTGGTTCTTTCTGATGTAAGGAAAATGTTCAGAGATAGACTGTGGTGATGAACGTATAACTATGTGATCATACTGTGGACAGTTGATTGTATACCATGGATGATTGTATGGTGTGTGAATGTATTTCAATAAAACTGAATTAAAAAAATAGATTAGGGTGATGAATGCACAACTATATGATGGTACTGTGAACAGCTGATTGTTCACTATGTATGGCTGTATTGTATGTGAATATATCTCAATAAAACTGAATTTTTAAAAAAAGTGCATTTAGGCTAAAAAAAAAAGAACTGATGGAAATCTTTAAATTAAATTTTTAGGTATGAAAATCTTGCCTTCCTCTTATTATAGATGGTGCCAATAGTTCATTTGATGAGGATGTAGTCCTTACTAAAGAATGTTATATAGGTCATAATATATATATATAACTAATATTTTAATTTGAGACCCAACAATTCAATATCGAAGTTTTCACAGAGAAAGACTATATAACTGGTGCCTTAAAAAATTAGATTTCCTTTGGTTTGCCCTCCATAATTCTTGAAAGCAGTTGACCCAGCACCTCTAGTTCTTTCAAGTAAGTTTCAGGTAGAGGGAAAAGCCCCAGTTTCCATTTTAGAGCTGCATCTCTGAGAATGTTTAAAGTTTCAAGTGAGTATCACAACTCCTAAAATAATCTCTGGCTTGAAAATAGGATCTGGAAATAGAAACACCAGTAAAGTAGATATGCTCTGAAGAGTGTATGTCATTAAATTATTCAACATCTTAATTACATCTTCTTTCTCTGTGCAAGAGTCTCTGAGGAAATACCTTGTGACTGTCTTCACTGATTCCTAATGATTAAAACTGTCAAAATATATATTTTTTCTGAGCTATATTTTTTGATATCTTTATGTTAATGGGAGACATGGGTTTAACATCAGCTGGAAGATGAAATATCTGAAAGCACTAGGTTCTGATGTACAAACATTTGGAGTTGAAAGCCAAAGCTGAGAGAATCCAAAGGGTTTGTTGTAATAATCTCTTTAAAACTCCTGGAACAGCAAATGGTCTCTCTTCTTTGATATCCTTAAGCAAGGAAATGCCATGTCAGCTTTTGTGTTTATATTTCTGCACCCCTTTGCCCTTCCTCTTCACCATCATTTTGTGGACATGGACTGTATCACCTGACAGCTCCTTAGGTCCTTGACCTCACTGCCAGTGAACTTTTCTGGTCCTCCCCATGATTCATTCTGATGGAGCATCATGTTGTCATCTGTAACTAGTTAACTAGTTCATCTTCAAGATCACTAATAGAAGCATATCACACTCTGATCTCAAACTTCTCCTATGTCACTTTTTTTTTTAATCTATGGCCTCATTGGCACTTCAAGTCTACTGATTATCTTTCTCTCTTTCCTTCTTCCCTCCCTTAAAATATCCCTATATTTATTTAGAGTCTACTGTTCATATTTCATTACACTCTTGATAATACCCTCAATTTCTTGTTTCTTTTGCTATTTTGTCTCATCCATCTAGCAAAAGCCCTGCCATGAATTAACTCAACCACTAGTTCCCTCAGTCAACACACTTGACTAGTAAATTGGTATTCCAGTTTGCAAATGCTTCCTTTTTGCAAAACACCAGAAATGGATTGGCTTTTATAAAGGGGGTTTATTTAGTTATAAAGTTAAAGTCTTAAGGCCATAAAGTGTCCAGGGTAAATCATCAGCAGTTGGATGCCTTTGCTGGAGGATGGCCAATGGTGTCCAGAAAACCTCTGTTAGCTGGGAAGGCACGTGCTCCAGAGTTCTGGTTTCAAAATGGCTTTCTCCCAGGACGTTTCTCTCTAGACTGCAGCTCCTCAAAATTGTCACTCTTAGTTGCTCTTGGGGTGTTTGTCCTCTCTTAGCTTCTCCAGAGCAAAAGTCTGCTTTCAAAGGCTGTCTCCAAAATGTCTTTGTAAGCTGCAGCTCCTCTCTCAGCTCCTGTGTGTTCTTCAAAATGTCCCTCTTGACTGTAGCAGGCTCACTCCTGTCTGAGCTTATATAGTGCTTTAGTAAACTAAACAAGGCCCACGCTGAATGGGCAGGGCCCCACCTCCATGGAAATGATCTAATCAGAGTTATCACCTACAGTTTGGTGGGTCACATCTCCATGGAAACAATCAAAGAATTACAATCTAATCAACACTAATACATCTGCCCACACAGGATTGCATCGAAGATAATGGTATTTTGGGGGCCATAATACATTCAAACTGGCCCATTCCACCCCCTGGACCACAAAATGACATGATATTTCCATACGCAAAATACATTCATCCCATCACAATATCACAGAAACTTAAGTCATTTCAATTACAATAGTTAAGTACAAGATCCCATCAAAATCAGTTACAGGCATGGTCTTGTCCTAATGCAAAATCCCCCTCTAGCTGTGTACCTGGGAAACTTATAACAAGTTATCTGCTTCCAATGTACAAAAGAGGAACGGTCATAGGGTAAACATTCCCATTTCCATAAGGAGAAACTAAAAGGAAAACGGTTTAAGGGACCAAAACAGTTCCCAAAACCTGCAGGGCAAACTCCATTAGATTTCAAAGTCTGAGAGTCATTTACAGAATGACATTTTATCCTTTGGGCTTGAGAGAGCGGCTGTGCCACCCTTTCCAAAGGCTTACGTAGCAGCCCTTTCCTCTCCAAACACTGGGGTGGGTGCTCCAACATATCCACACACTGGGGAGACCACCTCCCTCTCAGCCCCACCCTCCTCAAACATCAGGGCACCACCCAGACCCTACCTTTCTGGGGCAAAGGCCCCCCCTTTCCAAATGGTGGGGTGGTGGCCAGGCTCTCCCTAATCTCCAGGGAATGTGTGCAATGCTCTCTGGGGCCTGGGGTGGCAGAACTCTTCCTGAGCATCGAGGCAGAAGGCCTACTCTCTGCCTCTGGGGCAAACTCACCCTTTTAGGTCATAATTATAATAACCATCATTGAATCTTTTATTTGTTCATATCTCTACTGTTGCTTTTCCCAAATGAAATAAATTGAGTGTGCACAGAAAGAGGTCAGTCCTACACAGAATATAGCTACACAGAATATAGTCACAAAGAAAAACTGATCTGCTTAAGCAGAGTTAAAAGTAGTCCTAAAAGCTTACATATCAAACTAACGGACTCTAGTATCCTAGGAATTATATGGGGACTCAGAGCAGCAGACTACATAGATATATATTAGCTGCAATTATTGTGGTAATACTCTCTAGGTTTTGATACAATTTCACACAACAAGCTCTATTTCCAGAGGCATTTAAAGCAGGATTCTATAAAATAGAGAAATTTTGCCTCAGGAAAATGAGTTCATACATAAAATCAAGAGGTTATCAAGTACAGCAGAAGATAAGAATAGCCCTCTATAAAAACAGATACATATTATAGCACCACAGATAAATGTTATTGTAATTTCTATTGAGTTGCAGACTAGGGAATCAGTTTGGGGTTTGGGTTTATTTATTTATTTAGGAGTTAGTGTGTAGATTTTTTAAGGATGAAGGAAATAGGCGATTACTCTTACCTCTTGATTTGGTTTCTCAGCTGCTAAAACAATTGCCATACGACGAGTGGGCTTAACAACATGATTTCAGAGGCTAGAAGGCTTGTCTTCTCTTTGGGTCAGTATCTTTGGCTGGCAATCTTTGGAATTCCTTGACTTTTCTGTCATATGACAATGCACATGGTGGGGGCATCTCTTCTTTTCTCTTCTGGGTTCCATTGATTTCCAGCTTCTGGCTACTCCCTGTGGCTTCTCTCTCTCTCTCTCTCTATTCAAATTTCATTGTGTTTCTAAAGGACTCCAGTACCCTTAATTAAAGATTAACCTGGTTAGTGGGCTACACATAACTGAAGTAACAACTTCAAGAGGTCCTATTTGCAATGCGTCCACACCCACAGGACCAGAGATTGGGATCTGAATGGGCCTTTTGTGGGAGACATGATTCAATCCCCCAATAACTCTATTCTGAGAAATAAAAGCAGTTTTTACCATGTATACATAATTAGACCTATGTATTGGAGGTAGATATAAAGCTGTGTCATCCTCACTGCTTGTCAGTTTCACTAGGGGAATGTCTGGAAACAAGAGAGTTTAAGATCCAGTTCCTGCTCTCAAAAAATAGCAGTGTGGTTTTGGGAAGACATGTTGACATGAAATGCCTAAAGAAATGTTTCAATGTGTGTTTACCCTTCGAAAGAAGGGTAAAGGCATCAGGAATGCTACTAGAATCAGAAAAGGAGACCAGAATAGTCCATGAATAAAGATCTCAATTACTTTGTTGAGTTTGAAAGATGTACAGGCCTCAGAATGATGTTAAAGAAGTGGAACCTGTATGACAGGGTTATAGTTTGGTAAAACTATAATGTCCCAAAGCAAATCCAAGGAACATTTAGAGATACATGCTGTCCAAAAAACTGAAAAAATAAAGTCTTTTTTTGGATAAATGTACAAACAAGAATGAATGATCCAAATGCTATTCCAGAAGCTTCCATGGGAACACATTCTTGAAAAGAGTCTTGGAATCATGTTGCAGTATAAAATGAGGCATATATACTGGGATATTCATTTGGCTAAGGGAAGGAGTCCCTATGTCAGATGCTGTCTTTTATTTTACCAGGGCAGCTATGATAAATACTATATAATGGGTTGGCTTACACAACAGGGATTTATTTATTGGCTAGAAGTCCAAAATCAGTCTCGACAGGCCATGCTTTCTTGTAGTCTGTAGCATTGGTGCTGGCTTGCCACAATTCTTTGGCTTGCTTCTCTGCCTCTGTCACATGGCGATCCACTTTGTTTTCTGGCTTCTGACTTCTGGCTTCAACTTCTATACCCAATTTCTTTTGCTGATTGTTTTAGTTTGCTAAAGCTGCAGGAATGCAATATACCAGAAATGGATTGGCTTTTTTCAATGGGGATTTATTAGGTTGCAAATTTACACCTCTAAGGCCATGAAAATGTCCAAATTAAGGCATTAAGAGGTAGATACCATCTCTGAGGAAATGCCAATGGCATCTGGGATTCCTCTGTCACACGGAAAGACACATGGCTGGCTCTGCTGATCCTTCTCTCCCAGGTTTAGCTTCTGGTTTCAGCGGCTTTCTCCAAAATGTCTCTGGGCTTCTGCTTCAGCTTCTCTGTGACTTTCTTGCTTCTCCCAGGGTGTTTTCTTTCTTAGCTTCTTTCTCTGTTTTCTCCAAAACTGTCTCTGCCTTTTATTCTTTCATAGAGGACTCCAGCAAGGGAACTAAGCCTCAGCTTGAATGAGCAGGGACACATCTCCATGGAAACAACCTAATCAAAAAGTTCTACCCACAGTAGGTCTGTCCCCACAAGACTGGATCGAAAGAACGTAGGCTTCTCTGGGGTACATAACAGATTCAAACCAGCACACTTAAAAGGACTTCAGCCATGTGAATTAAGGCCCATCCTGATTCTGTTTGATCTCATCTAAACAGGACCTTGAAGATCATATACACAAATGAGTCCACAACTTAACTAATAATATCTTCAAAGGGCTTATTTACAAATAGATTCACATCCACATTTATGTAGATTAAAACTTGAGTGTGTCTTTTGGGGGGTACATGATTCAATCCCCACAGACACCTTTGTGGGGTGGGTACACATGTCATGTTTGACTAAAGAAGATTATTGTAAGAAGAAAGGGATGGATTGTGCATGTAGATAGCTGGAGAGTGTATTGAAAAGTTTTCCAATTCAAGCTTTAAATAAACTGTGCTAGCAAATATAATATATCTGTACACCACGATGAACTGAGTCTACAGTCCTTTCTGGATTGGCATACCTTGAAATTAGGGGATTGTGTTTTATGTATCTTGTTATCCTGCAGTTTAGTAGAGTATCTGAAGCATGTGAGTGTGAGTTGAATGAATGAATCTTACCTAGTCACTGGTCCTCTTCTAAGCATGGCAGTAAAGTGATTCACTGCTTTCCAGAGACTCTAGGCTTCTACTCATATGTATAGGTAATCCCTAGGTAATACAGTAGGTATTTTTGCATTATTTTATTTACTTTTTATGTAACACAATGACATAATCAGAGTTGGGATTATTCTATGCATATTATAGAAGGAAAAAATGACTCAGAGGAGGTAAAATGGCCATGATCACTTAGGTAACATGAAAATCTTAAGTAGCAAATCAAAATTTTGTGTACTTATATGTACCAACCTCCTCTGACACTAAACTAATTATAACTTTTAATAAAACCTAACCTATATGCTATATCTTATTATATAACCGCATACTATATTATACAGCACCAGAATTTTCAGGAATTTAATAAAATATTTTCCACTGACTCTGAAACACAGCTTTGTGGAGAAAATAAAATGGCTTCTTTTTTCTTGTTTGCTGTGTGTCATATGATTTTTGAGAGCTGTGTACATTTTTCTTCAGCAAACTCTATTTTATGATGATTGTTCAGAGCGATTAAGTGACTTACTGAAGGTCAACAAGCTGGTAAGAGGCAAGACTTGGTTTTAAACCTAGATCCTCTGACACCATATTCAACATATACCTTATTACCTAGCCTCTTCAATGCACTCTGATCTAAGAGGACAGTCAAGAAGCCTCAGTATTCAGAAATCTGCCAAGATTAGAGGTGAGATAGCGTTAGGTTAAGGGAACTTCTGTGGCCCATTTACTTCAAGGAGCATTTAAGGGAACTTGAGCACTATCCACTTGTAGAAACTACATTGACTTTCTCCTTCAAATTTAAGATCTTTGTTCTCCAAGAATTCAGATCATTATGATGACCAAGTGATTCATCTCCCTGTTCTTATTCACTTATAATTGTCACTTTGAGAAATACTTACCTCATTTCTCCTTCTTGATATATCCTGGACACTCTGTGGTAGAAATACTGCAAAAAAAAAAAAACAAAAAACAAAAAACAAAACAAAAAAAACCCTAAAATACTTTTAAATAGAATAGTATAAATCTATATGAAGTCAACCTATTGGGTTTTCCAAATACAAAGTTGTTTTAAGCCACCTAAAAAAGCAAAATTTATAACAAGGGAGTGATATGAACAAAGTTCTTGAAGCTATAGGAATTAATTTTTTTGAGAGAAAGCACGTATTTTCTTTTATAATTTTTGTGATAAAGGTCCTTTGAAAGTCACCCCATTCCCATAATTCATCAACTACATCAGTTTTTGGGTGCTCTCTGACTGTGTTATAAGTTGGTGAGGCAAGATTAGTCAAAACAGAGCCAATTTCAGTTGAGAATAGAGAAAACCTTTGTTTTGTTTTATGGGCTTGATCAATAGGTACTGAATACATACTAAATAAAAATGGCAATTAATAAAAGCAGTCCATATGGAAATAGAATTGGGGAAAATATTCCCAATGAAGGTAAATGATATATTTTATTACAATTAACAACATTTTAAAATGCTGTTCGAGAAGTTGATAAAGATCTTGGAAAAATGACATTTATTACATTAAATTTACTTGGAGGAATTTACATTAATTTAGCTTAAAAGAATCCATATGAAAATTACTCTGAAAACATTCCTCTTTAAGTGATTACTTTTTTATAGGTCATGCAAATCATCTATTAGTAAAGCCAAATAGCATCTTTTTTTTTTTTTTTTTTTTCCTGGTTAAGGGAAGTTAAACCAATTGAATGGGAAAACAACCATCAGACCAAACATTCTAGTTGGGGTTATCCCTTTCTCAGGACAAACACATATTCATCAACATATTCATTTTAATACTCATAGTGTAATAGGATGTCTGGTATCTATATCACACCATCCCTGGTTTTAATCTTTTCTTTGCAAACACTTCTTAGTTTCCAACATCAGAGAGTTTAACAATCAATTTGAAACAATTAAGACACTGAGAACTGCCATGAATTAGGAAGCATCACTTGAAATGTGCCATCAAAAACCTTCAACCGTCTTTCTAGTTGTAGATAAGGAAATGTTTTAGAACCAATCAGGGAGCTGTGGCTTGACTGAGGCTGGGGAAGTTGCCAAATTGAACATCTGCCCCTGATATAAAATGAAAAGGGTGCTTGGTAAATGGAATGATACCAATAAATTTCAATGATAAGGCTATGATATGGAATGTCTCTGAGGATTTCTATGAAAAGTGGAAGTGGACTCATGTAATTAGAGATTTAAGGAGTTAAATACTGAAGCCAACTCTTGAGGATAGTTATTGATTCTTTGTGCCTCCAGAAAGAAGATAAATAATACCTAATGCTGGAAATTTTAGCAGTAGAGAGATGAAGATGTGATAACAGGATTAAATGATAAGGGAAGGTGCTGGGAGCAAACAGAAAGATGACTGGATTTGTTATTAGTGGCCTTGGGAGTGAGTCCTGATTAGACAGTTACCAAGAGTCTGGTAATCTTGGTGAACCGTGCAGGCTGTTTTCTCCCGATTCCTTCCACATTCATCCTGATGTTGCAGGCTCAGGAGGCAGATTTCAGTCAGGAGACTGAAAATGCTCATAACTATATGAGCAGGTATGAAATGCCTGATACATAACTATCCTGAAACTACTCATAACTATAATGAGCAGGTATGATACACCTCAAAATTAAAAGAATATAATGTTTCTGGATTCTAACTAGTTATTAAAATTAAGACATTTTTATTGAACACCTACTAGTAACAGGCAGTATATCATTCTAAAAAAGATGACAGGGGCCAAAAAAAAAAGGCCAACCTGTGTTCTCAATTAGGACACAGCCCTCTAGGGGAGAGTCAAGCAAACAATCTGTTACCAAACACTGTTTGAGAAGCACAGAAGTGAAACATGGAAGTATGCTTTGGGGCTGGTTTAAGAGATAACTCAGCAGAAGATAAGGTTAACTAAATTGAGTTTTAGAGGGCAAGCAGGCATTGGTCAGATGGATAAGTTGGAAAGGTCATTTTAGAAAAAAGGAACAATATTTATAAAGGCACAAAAAGAAAAGAATGCCCCATCCTAGAATTGGAAAATAGTTCAGAATGGTTGGAATGGCTATGTTGTTATATTTAAAAGGTAAGGAGAGGCTAATCATGATTAATCCTCAGTATTTTCATTGAGGATTATGATTTTACTCCATAAGGCAGGTAACATAGATAACAGATGTTGCTTTGTAACTAGCAGCTGCCCCCTTTCGGTGAGTACGGGCACTTGATTTCACCTCTATCCAGTGGAGTACTGGTAAATATTTAACACCTGGTTCTCTAACGTGGGGTGGGAAACTTGATCTGTAATATTTGCAAATTTCTATGCTGTGAATATTTCCACATAGCCAATTCAAGTTACTATTATGGTGCCACTGAACTTGAAATTGGGCAGAGATGCACACAACAGAGGCATATATGAGAGATGAGTAAAATTGGAGCCAGTAAAATCTGGCTTCAGTGTGGCACTGCTTCAATTCCACTATTACCTTTTGTATCCTTGAGAAGAGTCCTGACACAGTAGTTTGATCATTTGGAGCAATGATGATTGTGGTAGATTTGAGAATACCTTCTTTATCTAAAGGATAGTGTTGTTAGAACTTCCAATTTTTCACAGAGTGCAGAATTGAATAGATATTCTTTGTGAAATATGTCAAATTGTAATTTTAGATAAGTAATTCAATTTTAAAAATACTGTGGGTGCTAATACTGAGTAAATTTAAGAAAGCATGTGTTTTGGATATACACACAGTCTGAATGCCATGAGTTGGTCTAGGCAATGGAGAGCCTTTCCAGATTTTAAGCTGAGAAGTGAGTGGCACAATTAGTTAGCTCCCAGCATCATCAAGTGTGGCTCTCTTCTCTCCATGTGGCTTTTCCCCACAGCTTGATCTGGTTCCAGACAAGCAGATCCTTTGGCTCCATTTTTTTCATATGCCTCTCTGTTTACCTGTCCTTTTAGAAAACTGACTCATTTTCGCCTCTTCAGCATCGAGTGTGGCAGAACTAGTAAGGCACAGGCTTGATTGAGTTAAGACAAACGGAGACTACTGCCTGCTCTGTGCTGCTAGGAGGCAAGACAAGTAGTCCATAACTAGGACAAATCATATTAGGGAATTGCATTAAATAATCAAGAACTAACTGTACCCAAACTGGAAAATAAATTCTGTGCTGCAGTGTTTTAGGATCCATTCTTCAGGCCCTTTGCAAGACCATTCTCTTTCAGTGGTAAGCAGTTGCTAGGCAACCATCTCTGTTCTATGCCCCCACCGCTCCTTACATACAAGCTAGAAAAAGGAATTAGTTCAACTTTCATCTCACTTTAAAAGCCAAAATTACATCTTCTTCACCAAGGTATTTATGCATGTTAGCTGAAACCAAAATAACTATTATGTTTCCTTTACTCTTCCTCCCTCATGAGTAACATTCATTCATTCAAACATTCATGCATTGATGCAACAAACATGTATTAAGTGCCTACTCTATGCCAGGTACTAGAACAGAAAAATATTCTTAAAATGCATCCCTACCTTAAAGAAGCTCATGATACACTGGGGGATATGCTGAGAAAGTTTATACACACACAAACACACATACACACAAACACGTATACATACATACACATATTCAGTATAGGTGCTGAATATTCAGTAAAAGAGGCAAGTCCAGGGGCATCTATTTTATCTCCATCCTCAAATCCTATGGTTATTTTGGAGTTATTGCTGATTGCTCCAAAGATGAGAAATAAGATCATTCTTGTAACTTTGACCGGAAGAAAAATCCATTCTTACTCCAGAAATTCCAGAGATGTATTCTAGTTTAGTCTGTGGTCTTCAAATACCATTTATGTAAAAATAAAAAAATCTGTTCTAGTCTCCTCACTGTCCTAATCTCTTTGATATTTCACAGCCTGGCAACTTTCTTTAAGGAGCTGAAAATTAAGCTGGGACTTAGAAATTCTAAGAAACACCCCCTCCACCCCACTTCCTTTTCCTGCCCCTACCTGATTAGAAGTAGGGAGCTTATAATATCTAGTGCTGTCAGGTACAAGGGACTTTATTCCCCAAGTCAAACTATAGGGCACACACACCGACAATGGGACAGAAAATATTAAATTGGTACAGAACTAAAAAATCCAGGATGCATGGCTCCTCTAACTCCATCTCAGTTGCTGGGTGTGGAGCATGACAAATAGTTTAAACAATGAAACAAGGATACTGGTGGCAAGGGGTGTGCTTTCTTTACACAAATTCTTGAGCCAGCTGGGAATCTGGATCATCTTTGGAAACTTTGGCAATACAGTGGGCTCCCTGTAACTGGAGAGAGTGATACCTTGGTTGTTTATTGTAACCTTGCCTAGTTTTGAGAAACTTGGGCTGCTCCCTCCTGGGGTGGCTTTCTTTTATTGTCCTTCCTTTCTATAAACTCCAAGAAAGCTGTGTTCTTTTCATTATTCTCTTATTCATAGGGAGAAACAGAGAGGATTAAATCAACATAGCTCAGCTCTAAAAATCAAGGAATAGAAGATCAGAATAGCAACTGGAGTTTATCCCTGTAATTTTATTTCACATGGTCTGGCATAATGAAGCCCTAAAGGGTTTTATATGTCCTGGAGAATACTTTTAAGATCCATTCATTCAGTCATGACACCTAATAGACCACCTATAGCACTTGACACATAATTGAGTTTTTCAACAATTTTTAAGTTCCAGAACAAAGCTACAGGGAATTCACAACATTGATCTGTTGTTTCCATATTGTTTTGACCCACACGAGCTAATTAGCCAAATGAAGTCAAGCCAGAGAATTGACTTCCTTTTTCTATTTTACCCAGGCTCCCCTTCCTCATCTGTAGTCATCTAAATTCTCATCTTCAATAACGAAATGTCTTTACTCTCTTTTTTTAAATTTAGGTCTGTTATTTCTTTTTCCTAAGAACAGATCCTTCTTTCTAAGACTTCCTATTTTTTTTTTTTTAGAGAAGGCTTTTAATTCCTTGCTCATTAACAGCATTCATCTCATTTATTTACTACATTGAAAGAGATGGCAGCATTGACAAGAACTCATGTCAGATGAAATCTTGAGCATATGTCATAAGAGTGGGTCTAGGAGCCCACAAAACCCTATTTTAATAATAGAATTCAGAGGCAAGGGGTTTGTGATACGAGACAGCGAGCATGTTGATTCATGAGGCTACAGGGATGAACTGGAAGATGTCTGTGACCTTCTGCTGTCTTCTTTTTGATGGGTTGAACAGCTTTGCTGTTTGAATTGCTCTATTACTTCAGGCATTTAAATTTTGTAATAAGATCTCCCAAGATGACTGTGCCATAAGTGAAAACAAAAATTAGAGGTTATGGAGCGAATTAGATTAGAGTCTGAATTACTGTTTTCATTTGTTTTCCTAGAACCTATAAAACTTTACTGTGCAGTGCCACAGTGAAATAGCAAAAAGAACACTTTTAACCCATACGTAAGCTCTCCGTTTCCCTTTGGGCCACATGTCATTCAATGAAATGAAGTGAAAACATAAGCACGCATGCGCACACACACACACACACACACACGCACACAGACACCCAGTCTACTAAGTAGCTTATTACTAACTTAGTGATTTTTTTTTTTTTTTTCATCTTCACCTTGGAAAATGTCCTTGTAACTCATGGACTACATGTCCTTGTAACTCATGGACTCAGTAAGAGCCTAGAGAGAAGACCAAAAGCAGGTACACATCAAATATTGAAGAAGAGTAAATAGAGAACCTCCCATGATAAAGGATATTCTCAAAAGGGATTACTCTTCTGCTAATCCACTTGCTCAACAAATTATCATTTAACACGTACTACGTGCCAAGTACTGGGTCTGTGGATATAGTGACAAACAAAATAAAGTCACTGATCTCATGGAGCTTACCTATTAGGTAATACTTATGAGATGATGTAAACTGTGTTAATTAGTATTTTGACTAATAGTGCAAACTGTTTGGATCTATATTTCATACTATTTACCTGGTCGAGGTAAATTCCTACAAATAATTATCAACTGGGACTCTGTGGTGTTTAGGAATATTATTCTTGATTATTTTGAAAGGTATTCTGCTTATTTATATTGACTAATACACTTGTTTGTTTTTTATTGATTTGCAACCTAAGATATTAATTAACCAGGTGGCTGTGAAATAGGCATTTCTAGCAGGGAAGTTGTTCATTTGATTACCACCATTATTCAGTCCTCATAATTTTGCCTTTGCTACTACCTGCTTGAAGTGATCTTCCACAGACTATTACCACAGTAATTGCTTCCTATTATCAAAGACCATTATTATTTTAAATTTTAATTATTGTTATTATGAAACACTTTGGAATGTATATTGAGGATAAGCCTTAGTAAATACATTTGAAAAAAAAGGTTCAATATCTGAAAATTGCATATTGGAAAAAATCTAATGTCTTTCAGAAATACTTTTTAATGTGCATTTTCATAGAAGCATACACATTACATGCACACACATATACAACAAGAAACTTATTTCAAGGAATTGACTAAAGTGATTGTGGGGATCAGCAACTCTGAAATCTGCAGGGCAGCCAGTCAGGGTGGAAACTCAGGCAGGGGTTAATGCTACAGTCTTGAGACAGAATTTCCTCTTGTCTGGGAAACCTTTGTTCTTTTATTTTTTTTTTTTAATAGTAAATTTTATTTTGAAATAAGTTCAATCTTACAGGAACAGTTGTAAAAACAGTACAAACACCATACGTAGAACTCATTCATACCCTGACCCCCCTTCCCCCATAGCCCGATCCATCACCTTTAAGATCCTGTCACACCACCGTCTCTTTCTTTCCCTCCCTCTCTCCCTCCCTCCCTCCCTCCCTATCATCCATCATCTATTGCTCTGTCCTCTGAACATATGAAAGCAAGCTGCACATATCTTTGAACAAACAATATAATTCACATATACCTTTCCCATGGACAAGAACATTATTTTATGCAATCTCATTAAGCGCAGCTAAGAAGAAAACCTTTGTTCTTTTTTTTTATTATTATTAAATTCTGTTTGATTGAAATACATTCGCACACCATACAATCATCCATGGTATACAATCAACTGTCCACAGTATGATAACATAGTTATGCGTTCATCACCACAATCTATCTCTGAACATTTTCGTTACATCAGAAAGAACCAGAACAAGAATACAAAATAAAAGTGAAAAAAGAACACCCAAATCATCCCCCCATCCCACCCCATTTGTCCTTTAGTTTTTATCCCCATTTTTCTACTCATCCATACACTAGATAAAGGGGGTGTGATCCACAAGGTCTTCACAATCACACTGTCACCCCTTGTAATCTACATTATTATATAATTGTCTTCAGGAGTCCAGACTGCTGGGTTGGAGTTTGGTAGTTTCAGGTATTTACTTCTAGCTATTCCAATACATTAAAATCTAAGACGTGTTATCTATATAGTGCATAAGAATGTCCACCAGAGTGACCTCTCCACTCCATTTGAAATCTCTCAGCCACTGAAACTATTTCATCTCATTTTTCATCCCCCTTTTGAAAACCTTTGTTCTTAATGGCTTTCAATTGATTGGATGAGGCTCACTCACATTATCAAGGGCACTCTCTTTTACCTAACACCTACATTAGTGTTTGGTTAAATAATTGGGTGCTATAAACTATCCAAGCTGACATATAAAACTAACCATCACACATATATTTCAACACTTACCACATCATTTTCACAAAAGATTGTTGATGGTCCCTTTGCACATTTGTGACTTACAATGACCAAAATGGAAATTAGTGTACTTCTACTTTTTGAAATGTATGTTAATTATGTAACTATTTTATTGGACCATGATATATATATCCATCAGAGTAACATGTATGTAGGCATAATCCCCAATATTTTTTAATTGTTCTGTTATGAGACCCAGAGGTACCTGTAAGTACATATCATACATTTCAATATATATACAAATAATACTTGTGACTATTTTCATAACTTATGTGACAGCTTCTCACAAACCATTTGTTGCCAATTCAGGCAGAGGCCATGGCCTTATTTCTCTCAAAAATCCCTGTCATTGAGCAAGATTCCCCAATATTTCTTGATGCTTCACAGCAGTTTCCTCACACATTTTGGGATACTCAGGAAAGGCTCCATCAGAGAAGTAATTTTTGAGACAGGCCTTAAATAATGGAAAACTGGGAGTAGACAGAGAATAGTTAAGGGTTAAGGATTGAGTTAGTGAAAATTTTATTCTAGATGGTGACAACATCCCATGCTGAGAAAGCATAATCATTAAAAAAATATAGTAGGCAGTTCATCTTGAACTATCTGTAACATTTTGGGAAACTGTCAGAAATAACTCTAGAAAGCTAGCATGCCAGTTTGGATGTACTGTGTCCCCCAAAAAGCTATGTTCTTTGATACAATCTTCTGGGGGCAGACATATTACTGTTGATTAGGTTGGAATCCTTTGATTGAGTGTTTCCATGGAGATGTGACTCAATCAATGTGGCCTAGACATTTGATTGGATAATTTCCATGGAGGTATTACCCCACACATTCAGGGAGGGTCTTAATTGAATCACTGGAGTCCCGTAGAAGTGTTCACAGAAGGAAGTGCTGCAGCAAGAGAGACACACTTTGAAGAATGCACAGGAGCTGAGAGTGGAGCTGGAACACAACCTGGGATTAGCAGACACCAGCTCATGCCTCCCAGCTAACAGAGGTTTTCCGGATGCCATTGGCCTTTCTTCCTTCGGTGAATGTATACTTGAGTTGATGTCTTCATTTGCACATTTTCATGGCCTTCAGACTGTAACTTTGTAACCAAATAAACCCCCTTTATAAAAGCCAATCCATTTCTGGTATTTTGCAAAACAGTAGCACTAGCAAACTGGAACAGCTAGTTTGAGGGCATGCTGTGGAGAGTCTTAAATTTCAGTTTTAAAAATTTGCAAATCACTACGCTTAGTTCTTCCTTATATTTTTCCTCCCCTAAAAGTATCCATCAGCTCAGGAAGTCAGCTTTTCCTCTGTCTTTCTGATACTGTGGACTTGAAAATGCCAATCTAAATGATCTATTTCTGATTTACTTAAAAGACAAACTTTTGTAGTAAACATGCAGAATGAGAAATGTTTTATCTGTTGAATAAATTATAGAACAAGAGGTGAAAGTATTTTTAACTTAGCTACAGATGTACAATTTTCAACAGTCTTAATTCCTTTATATAGATCTGATTTTCCATGTGGTATCATTTTTCTTAACTAGAACTTTCTTTAACACATCCTGTCATGCAAGTCTAGATGCTAGTGATGAATTCTCTCAGCTTTTATTGTTTTGAAATTTCTGTATTTGATCTTCCTTTCTTAAGATTATTTTGCTGGATATACAATTCTAATTTGACATTTTTTTTTCTTACAGAATTTAAAAAATATATTTTCTTCTGGTTTGCATTGTTTCTGAAAGAAGTCTCTTGAACTCTAATCTCTGCCCTTATAGGTTTATCTTTTTCCGCTTTGTAAATTAGATTTTTTTGTACGAAGATCTTTATTTCTAATTTAATTAAACACCTGAGAAGTGTTTCTTGTTTGGCCTAGACACTTAATGCAGAACAATATTTCTAAATTACAAAGTGAAAAGAAGTAGATCATTCTTCCAAATAATGAAAGCCCTTTCCTTTATACCTTCTTACAAAATAGACTCTATTTAATGCAGAATATTTTCACTTAGAATCTAAAGATAATGAATCAATACTAAATATGGAACACAAAGAATGACATAAATGTTTTATCTCCTTGGGGTGAGATTGTGTCAAATAAAAACTGTGCCAGGACGAGAGAATCAGGACTGGTTAAACTTTGAAGAAAAGTATTATATAATGTAGCATGGTTTTCTATTAATAGTGACAGTATTAGGCTTGTTGAAAAAGAAAATAAAACAGATTCATAAAAAATTTAGGTTATTATGGGATACTTTGCATTTAGCTCTTGAATTGCTTTATGGATTCCTGTGTTAGGTAACTGGATCTCTTTTTTTTTTTTTTTTTTTTTTGCAAGACTGTTTAGAAGGTGGGTCTGGGTTAAGAGTCATTGCTGGAGGCTTTGGCATAGCCATAATTTACAAGGCATTTGCCAAGCTTCATGTCTATGGCCTGAATCTGTCATAAAATGAGTGCATGATAAAATCCGACTACTTCTGACATGTCCAGCATGCTTTTTAAGCAAATGACCTTATTCAGTTTGCTCTGAATAGGGACCAATCCATCCTTAAATAATGTAAGGGGACATTCAGATTATAATGGGCAGGAATGGGCAAAAGGACTTGAATCTTGATCCAGGTATACTTAACATTTACCCTAGAAGAATTCCTATTATACAAAGATCCTTTGCTTAAGTTCTTTCATAAATACACACTCCGGTAGCTTCTATTTATTATACACAGCCTGGAATTCAGCATAAAATTCTGTACTACATATAAAAATTTAGTTTTGTATGGGGTTCTTAAATATTGAAAATATGAACTGGTGATTTTAGGACAAATAAAGATGATCAGTGCTTCATGATTTACAGATAGTTTTACTTAATGAGTTGTAGTTAATCAACATACAATTTTTTTTAAAAAAACATATTCTTCCTCTTTATACTAGATGGTAAGCCTCTTAAGGAAAGGGGTCATATCTTATTTGCTTTATAATTCTAGCACACAGTGTCTGGCAAATGCTTCAATGATATTTAAAAAGTAGATAATAAATGAAGCCTTAATCTTTTTTGCTACTAGGACTGTGGCTGTTTTCACCATGAAATGGGAACCCAGAGGGTGATTATTATTTTTATGCTTTACTTGACGGTACCTAACGCGTTCTGTTTGGAATGCTGAACTTCTACAGCTTAAACCTTCCTCGTCTACTCTCATCCATCCTAAAACCTCTTAAAGTACATTCCAAAACCTCTGATCCTAGGGAAATTAGTTCTCTTCATTCCCCAGTCTCATCACAGAACACACCACTCCTTCTTGCTATAAATTAAATTTGCTGTTTCCCAGAATACACATGACCCCGCAGCCATATTGAGTTGATGCTGTTCATTCTACTAATAACCACTTAAGGCAGAAATGGGAAGGGAGGTGGCATTCTCTCAGCTCAACCTTTATATTTCTAATTGATCTCCCTTCCATCTCCGCCGTCAGGATCCTTATTCTAATCAGCTAAGGCACACTCTCTAACCCACCAGTTTGATAATCTATTGCCATAACATCACTTTTGTTGAAGACACCTACACTTGCATCTCATCCTTTCTCTCCTTCTAGGCCTGATGTTATCACTTACTTCAAGTAACCACATCACGAGCACATTGGAGATATGTGACCTGGGGAATCATCCAGAGTAACACTCTTATGTCTTTAGCTTTACGTATTCATCATGTCCACATGATGTGCTACCTCATCAAGGCTTCCAATCACTGTACTACATTTTCTGACAATATTTTCATTTTCATTTTCATTTTCAGACCCTTCCTGATGATATCTCTTCCCTACTTAGAACCTTAGGTGGCTTCCTATTACACTTAAAATAAAATTCCAGCTTCTAAATTCGGCCTACAAAGTCCTGAATCACCCTGTTATTTCCTAATTTTCTGAATTCTTTTCCTTCCACTCACTCCCTTGTTCTTCACAATGCAGCTTCATTGGTTGTTTTTCTAGTCCTCTAGGGCAGTAAACTAACTCCTACCTCAAAAACCTTTTTTTCATTTGTTTTTCCATCAACTTAGAAGACCATCCTCTTAGATCTTAACCTGTTTGCTTTTCTTTTATTACTGAGCTCTCAACTTGAATGCTACCTCCTCAGACCACTCTAAAAGAAGCACCTTCCCCTTTCCAAACCTCATGTCTCTGATTACTTTCAGCCTTATTACTCTAATTTCTGCACAGAATTAATATCTCAAAATGTATTATTCCTTAACTCTATGCATTTAATATCTTTCTCCTGCCTTCTCAGGGCAGACACCTTGTCTGTCTTGTTCATTTCTATATACTCAGTGTCTTGAAGACGTTCAAGATTTGAGAATTAAGATTTGTTAATTTACACACCAGAGGTTCAGCTCCTTGAAGACAGAGGAGTGTATTTCCCAGAACTGTTTGATATCTCTGGCACAAGTGGACAGTGACAAATATTAGTTGAATAAATGAATCTTCAAATGAAGAAATGTGACTAGCCAATAGCATACAAAAGTTTAAACTCTTAATCAAAAAAATATACTTTAAAAGAACGTTGAATTAGCATTATTGTATGTAAAATGGCAAGGTTAAAACAAAAATGCCCCATACTATTTAAAAGTTGTGAAGACCTCTGTCCCATGTATTTAACTTCTAGGAATTATTCTAAGCACTCAAAAACATTTGCTCAAATATTCATAAAAGCATTATTTGAAATAGTAAATGATTGGAAACAACCTTTGTGTTAATAGCAGGACATTGGTTAACTTATTTTTAAGACGGAATGACAGAGAAATATACATCAGTCTCTTTGTGGTCCAGAAGCGAGAGAGATTCTTCTTTATCTAGTTCAATACATTCTGTTTAATGCAATTCTACTGTTAAATTCAAATAAAAATTCCATATCATCACACTGACAAAGCATTTACTAACCCCCTCGTAGCCTGTGGTTCTGTTTGGAGGCAGAGAAAGAGATACTATAGATTCCCATATCAAAGAATCTAGAATAAGGGAATTTAAAAGATTTTTTAATATCATGAAATATTTATATTAAAACAGCCAAACTAACATCAAATGCAAACAGAAAAATACAATACAACTATCACTGGATTATGATAAAGAAGCCACAGTATATTCAATATACACCATTATGGGCTAAAGATGAGTATGTAGTGTGAAGATAGAAGAGAGCAGAACTAAATTAAGATCTATTGTCCTTACAGGAAAAATAATCAGCAATTTCACTGATTACAAGTACACAGTTTCTTATGCAGCTGTGTTTTCTTCCTCCATATTTTTGAATTGTGAGAGTCAAGTTTCTAAAGAGGTTTCTGCAGACTCAGTAAAGAATTTACCATTTCTGAAAAGGAAGTCAGCTTATGACAGAGATGTCCTCTGAGGCTTTAATGTGCAAGTACCTTAAGAGAGCACTTTTCCTCCAAAATAAAATGTCAGGGATTTTGTAGATATTTTTTAAACCACAGATCTGAAAATCTGCATAATTTGAAAGAAGCAAATATTTTCAATTCACCACCTAGAGGTTAACTAAGGCTTATGAACCCAATTTATCCAGCCCACCATCTGTTTTTGTAAATAAAGTTTTATTGAAACATAGATATACCTATGCATGTATGTCTACAGTTGCTTATGGCTGAGTTCAACAGTGACCACATGGCTTTCAGGGCCTACCACATATACCATATGGTCCTTTATAGAAAAAGCTTGTAGACCCCAGGCCTAAAGTGTTCTTTCCATGTAAATGTCAAGACAACTTGATAAAAGTATTTTTAAAGATATTTTCCATAGTGAATTTTTGTTGTTACATGATTATAAAACATAATAATGTTTTATTAGAAAAACTCTTCTCCTTTGTAAGTAGGAAATTAAAGCAATGAATTAAGTCTTTATATCTTCTAACAGTAGTTTCTTCTGTTTATATTAGTATTCTAATATTCTATTGAATATGATAATATCCACACTAAGGTACATTCTCAATGCATCCTGTATTTACATGAATTCTGGAGCTATAACTGGAGCCATAGTCCATCTGTAAATTGGTTATAACTATCTGATTCACATATTAAATGAGTGGAGTCCAATAGACTACTTTCATTGAAGAAAAAATGAATGTTGGATTGCTTATGCTATTCCGTAAGGACAAATATGAATATATTCATTTATTCTATTTTGAGTGAGTCAATTGATTACTGCACCTATTTGCAATGAGTTTTTCATTATATATGAATATTTCAATCAGATTATAATTTTTTTTTTAGATTAGTTATCCCTGAAAGGAATCTAGAAAACCATGTTGAAAGTAAATCTGGATAAAAGCTAGAGGGTAAAGTTTAGCCATGACATAAAGCACAATTGAACCAAAAAAGGTAGGCTCAACACCATTCAGATGACCAATAGTACCCTGAACCCTGTTTCCAATGAAAGTTCAACAAAGTCAATGTTATGTGAGCTTCTCAAGGAGTTTGTTTTAAGAATCACGATTTTGTCACTGTCTTACAAAGCAAAGGATTGTTCTTATTCTTAAGAAACCCCAGGCTGATACATAATAGGGTAAAGGATTCAAGATCACAGGCACAAAGAGAGAGGCTGTAGGAAACAATCAACCCCACATCCAACCAATACTGAAATTGTTTCACACCTCTGAATAATAAGTAACCAAGTAACTTCTGTCACTTCCAATAACAGAAAACTCAGCTACCTAACAGAAAACGTATTGCCTTTTTTAGTTGCTATAAGTGGCAAACACTTAACACTGTTTGCTCATATTAAGCTGGTCCTGAACTGAAGAATTCTGATTAAATCAGTCCTTTTATTAAGTTCTTAGGCTTAATGTCTCAGGCTTAACATTACTGCTTTGTATATATTATCACTTTACATTCTCAAAACAATTTTATAAGATGATTATCCCTTATTTATTGATAAGAAAATCAAGGCATGATACAGGAAGAATAAATTAGTCCTCTTTTTTCTCCCATATAGTCTTCCTATACAGAACACATAAAAATGTCTCTTTTATTCGCTTGGCCTTTCCAAATCCTGTTGATACTTTAAGGCTCAGACTTCAAGCTTCTTCAGTATTGCAAGATCATGCTATGCTGTATGAATCATTCCCTTTTCTGAACTCCTAGAGACCTATAATCTGTACAAAACAGTTTAGCAGTGAATCACAAACCATCCTTCATTTTCTAATTGTTCCATGAGTATTAGTCTAGTTTCTTCAACAAGACAACAGCATTTTATTTACTTATATCTTACTTACCTCCACTATTGTACCCAAAGCAACCTGCAATTTGAGAGAGCTGATTGGCCAAATTTTAAGAATATCTATTTCCAAATGCTTTCAGCTACCACTTGGAGAGCCACCCACAGTTTAATCTCTAAGTCTTTGTTTGAACACCTACGTTTATATATATTTGTTTTTCATTTTTTTGTTATCAGTTGGATATTTGGTCTCTCCCCTTGCTTTTCAGTAATCAGTTGCAGGAACCACAGTATTTTTCTTCTTGATGCCTAACAGTACCTGGAGTTATTATTTAATGGTTGAGAGTTGTTTCCTGTCACCAAGGGAACCTGTGGTACATACTATGTGAAAAAAAGACACTTTCCTTATAATTTCAAATGAACTTAGCATTTAATAATCATAGCATTGGATTTGTGAAGGCTCATGGTCACAGAAGATATGTTTTTCTATATTTTTCTTGCTGTGTAAATATATTTAGTTATAGTTGCTCAAAGGTATAGAGGAATCCACTGTTTAGAAAAACAGATATTCCTATGTTTCTAAAATCTCAATCTTAGTAGCTCTGGCAATTTTTGAATGGTTTATCTAAAGGTGAGTGAACAGCAGGAACGGAGGAGGGGACTATAAAAGGCACATTTTTCACTTAAGAAAACTAAGAATGACAGATTCAGCTAAAATAAAATCCCTTTGGACTCAACAGAAAAGCAGCTAGAAACAGTTGACCTGGTTTCTGAAAATTTGGATTCAGATGGAAAATTCTGCCCTAACATCCTCTGATTATGTGCAATTCTATTTGTATTTCAGACTCGCAATCATATTTTCTATAATTGGAACATGGCCATTTAAGGCTCTTACTAATTTTTTGTACATTAGCCATCTTTTTCAATATCCCAATGGCAGTTATATTTGCCATATTCTCCATACAGAATTGGACTAATTTAAAAAAAACACTTTGGCAGAAAAATAGTGAGTCAGATTCCACTCATGTAATAACATTCCACATATATTTGATAATATAATTCTTATCTTTTCATATTCCTCTTACCTTACCTAAAACTTTCAATTTTCTGCTGCATTTTGGTGTTTTTTTTCCTGGTTATGGGAGGGTATGATCATCCATCTCCAATCTTCCACAGTTTATCTCCTGCAACTTTCCCCTCCACTTTGCTTCCTTTGCCATTAGTTTTGATTTGAGATTTAATTAATATTTTAAACTTATTTTTAAAATTAAAGACCTAAACTGTTCCACTCAATCTAGTAATATGATAGGGAAATAAAATATCATATTTAGTGGTTGTTCTGTCCCTTACTAACTTACTAACCGCATAAAAACTTACTAATTGAACAATTCACTTTTTTTTCTGAATTGGTTTTCTCAGCTGTAATAAATGTAGTCACAAGGATGTTTTGACAATTAAATGAGATAAAACATGTAACTTGCCTTAGCACAGTACCTGGAGGTACTGTTTAGTAGTGATGGATGGGTTTTTTGGGATACACTTATAACCCAACAAGTCTGCCATTATTTAATAGGGATAGGAGAAAAGGAACTTGTGAAAAAACTCAAATATTAATAATTATTTGAGTCTAATAGACTTAACACACTGTGTTCTCTTATGTAAAGTTCTCTTTCTGTTATTCCTATTATCCTTGCATTAGAGCAATGTTTGAGTATGAGTACAAACTTTTTTGTGCTGTATTATAGTCAGCTAAATATTAAAATCACTTTTATTTTACATCCTACAGCACTTGTAGTACTTTGCATGGTATACTGAATAACTAATTGATCAAACTATATAAAGATTTTAACTTCTTAGTAAATGGAAATCAAACATAGACAACATCATTCTAAATACTTTATGACTTTTCAGAAACTGACACATTTCTTGAGAACAGGATGCATATTTTCATAGATCTATAAGTTGAAGCACTCCAATTTCTGCATATTTGGTATTGAAAAATTGCAATATTCTTCCTTTGGCATGGACTTATCTTTCTAAACAGACAATTTGATCATATGTAACAAGTCTGAACTGCTTCCTTCCTTTTCTATTATGCTTACAATTCTGTGCATTAGGAATTCAGGCAGGTACAAAGAGGATGGCTTTTCTCTGTTCCATGATGGATAGACTCCAGCAGAGGTAACTCTTAGCCATATCTCAGGAAATTCCAGACATTTGAGCTACCACTGCTGAAGCCCCGTCATCCTCTTTGTGCCTGTTTAAATTCCTAATGCACAGACTTGTAAGCATAATAAAATGGTCGCTGTTTTAGATCACTTAAGTTTGGGTAGTTTGTTACATAGCAATGTATATAACCAGAACACAGTTTTTGGAGTAGACTGGAGTTAAATCAATTGTCTGTGTGTGTGCATGTGTGTGTGTATTTCCCTGTGGTTAGTGAGAAACCAACAAAGGAAATATTGTCACTGTAAACTAGTAAAAGTGGAACAGATAATTATTCTATTGTCTTTCTCATCTCCTTTGGGAAGACAGGGAGGGCTAAATTTTGAGGGAATGAGATTTTTAAGCTTATGACTGGACTTTATTCAAGTATGTTTGACCTGCATTAGATTTCTTAATTTAATGGATGAGAATTTCTATAGAAAAATAAATAAATAAATCACTCTCCAGAAGAGTCCATTCTTGGGCAGCTATTCATTCTCTAGTTTTTTTTTTTTTCAAACCATTCCTTCTTCAGGATCAAAGTTGCACCTACTTGCTTCATAGGAGCACCTGGAACTCCTAGTTCTCTTTGTCTCTAGCGTTTCAGAGTAAAAGGAACAGTTGTGGGAAATTAACAAAGGATGAGAATGGCAAATCTTTTCATGGGTTTCTTGGGTAGTATAAGCATAGGTGATTTGGAGTCAGAAAAGTGTGGACAAGTTTCTGATGTCAGTCTTCTCATCTGCAGAGAAAGGTGACCTAAATCACCAAGATATTGTTAAGATTAAATGAGATGGCCTGTGTGAAGGGCCCGGAACATAATACAGTAGTTGCTCAATGTTAATCCATTTCTCTTCTCTGATCCCTTCAGGCTAAATAAAGAAGCATCCAGAGAGTGGGGCTGTCTCTGTCTACTTAATTGAGGAAGTCAACTTTAAAATTTCTGGGGAAATGATCTGCTCTAAGAGTCACTCAGCCATGATAATTGATAATGTCATGCAAATTAGCCAGACGGACTGCACAGCCATTTTAACTGAGGTGATGCACAGCAGTTTTGATTAGTGAGTGGGAACTTAGTGTAGACAAGTGGCTCTTCCATATCTATTTAAATGACGGAGCATGCAGTTGAATATTAGCAAGAGATATGTTTCCATTTCTTCTCTTTTATAAATGAGATTGAATACCTGTAAGTTCACTTAGTCTAAATTATGTGCTCTTGTCTCACATCTTCATTGTTTTAAGGTTTCTTTTGTCTTTTTTTTCTTTTTCTTTTTCTTCTTCTTTCCTTAAGAAGTATTCCGATGAAGGCAATTTGAGTGATTTTGGAATCTTAAAAAATATTTCTGTAGGGTATAATGGAGATTGAAAACTTCTGTTTTAATTAGATCCTTTAGGCTGTAAGGGACCAGAGAGTCACTGACATTGTTTTAAATGATGGAAATTTATTTCACTGATTAGTAAGGAAGGCAAAGGACTTAAGAAATCAGAGGGAAGCTGTTCGTGAAAGGGTCACATGTAGACAGAAACTAGACCCAAAGCTGCTCTGGAGACCTCTGAACCAGGACCTTCTTTCTTTTCTTCTGTCTTTGAATCGCTAATTTCCTTTTCCAGTGATGCTTCTCTTCATGTGTTTCGTCATTTCCCCTACTGCTATTAACTGCCTACTTCTTCCTCAGTGCGGTATCAACTCAGAGATTGCCTACTTCTTTATATCCTTAATTCAGGTTACTCATATCCTGTATTGATCATATATCCTCTTGGTCTCTCTGTGGGCAGGCTTTCAACTTCAGCTGCAACTGTCAGCTGTTTGACTTTTAGTTTTTAAAGAGCCGTAATATGATTGACTTACTTTATCACTACCTTAGTAGAGTTCATTCCACAAAGCCAAGGCAGATGCTACTGTAGAGCCAGGAATTGGTTACACTTCAGCTATCAGTTGAGGCCTGAATTAGTAGGTGAAGGCAGTTTCTCTTAGAAGGACTGAAGTTATAACAGGCACCACAACTGACATATTTGACAGAGCTTGAGATTTTTAGGGATATTCCTATCTAGTTATTAACCAGGACTGTAATTAACTTCTCATTTGTTATAATTCTTCTAGGCACCACATATACCAAGAGAACTTTCATTTAGGTTTTTCCTGGGTGCTATCACAGTACTTATCAGGTAGCCTTATAATGGCCTGGGTGTCTACTTCTTTAGACTATAAATTAATTGAGGACACAGATTAAGTTACATTTATCATTAAATCCCCAATATATATCTATCACATGGAAAGAATTTTATTCATTTTTTTGAACCTTTATTGTGCGTAAATAATAAAACTCATTTTATTTGTCCTTGTCTATGAAGTAAACATATAGGAGGTAAAAACAATTTGCTATTTAATTTCATGTGTTTAAAATTACAGTTCATAATCTGCCACAAATTGTAAGAAGCAATGTCAAGCCTGATCACTGGCCAACATATCCTTTGTAATCTGTATTGAAGTGACTAAAATAAATGGCTAATTTTTTTTAATGGTTATGTAAAGGTAATTGATTGTATGCAACTCTCTTCTGTATGTTCAGAACATTTATTTTATCATTTAAAAATGTGGAACATTTTATTATTGGTTGGTTCTGTCATCTCTCCTACCTAAATCTTTGACAGAAAAAAAAAATTGAGTTGTCATGATTTTCCAGTTCAAAAATGTCCCAGTGACATTTTAGGCTAATATTATCTTTACCAGTCAAAAATATTGTCTCTTTCACTAAGCAAGCTTTATTGCCATGAAGATTAACTGGGAGTGTCAAGAATAAGGAAACCTGCCACATATTTTGTATCCTTCTGTCAATGGGTCATTCATGTATTTAGCCATTCATTAGGTTAGTTCATTCCTTTAGAAGCAGTGGAGTCCTAATTTACATTTTTCATATATTTAAATGAACTAATTAGTGAGAGAGCAGCCAGAGAATATAAAACTCAGCCCGGTATAATAACAAATGTAGAGGTGAAACATGACAGTTCTTCTTCCTTTAAAACTGCCTAAGGTTTCTTGATTTGAATACTCAAGATGCACTGAAGCTATCTGTGAAAAATAGAAGTTCCTTCAGCTGTCAAAGGCAGAACTTTGCTGATTTACTCTACTCAGGTGCTTCCATTTGTGGGAGCTCTCTGCTGTGGCTGAAATCTTCAACCTGATTAGAATATTCATGAAAGGGAACGCTGCTATTCAAAATATGTAAAATAAAGAAATAAGATCTGCCAGAAAACATAAATAACACTTTTATTTCTGTCCAAATTCTTAAGAATAATAACTTTTCCTGTGTGAGCTGTGAAAAATAGTATCTTATTGACATTGCACTAAATGTTCTTGTCATGCTGATAATAATCGTGTTAAAAATACAGGGAGAATGTTCTCCGCTCATGGAAGGGACTTGCATTCTAATTCCTCCACTGAGGCAGTCAGGCTCTGACAGCTGGGCTATGCTTGGGGCCTGGAGAATTAGCTAGCACATAGAAACGGCACCAGACTTTGACGACCTTCTTTCAGTGTGTCCTTTTCTTGCTTTTACTCATATTTATATTTGGGCCTGGGCTTTACTAATGTCATTCTCACCTACCAAGTACCTACTGTCCCATCCAATAGGAGCCTCAGGGTAGTCCAACCCTAATGAATAATTTTCCTCCATTTAAATTAGCTGTTAGTTATACTTACCTTTTTGTCAATTACAACTTTACATATTCTTGTAAAAATAGCAGGACTATCACACTCACTTTTTGTGGATCACAAGTCATTTTCCCATGTCTTTCTTTAATTAGATTGTTTTTTTGGTTCATTTAATAACCTGAGAAAAAATGATGTTTGAGATTGACAAACTTTATGCAAGTGGCACATAGGTGACTTTTTTCATAATGTTGTCATTTGCAAATGACTTTTATGATATAATCCTATTTCTGTGATTCTGATTGTACTCAATAGTTGAGTGTAACAGAATTGATGCAAATGCTATAAAATATCCAGTCTTTCCCTGTCTTCTCCCTTCTCCACATTTGTAAGCATTGCTTCACTCTCTAACAAGGTGCCTGGCTACTTTCAGATACTTCAGTCTTTTTTGGTTGCTTCTCACCTTCTCTCTTGCTTCAAACAGAATAAAAGTTTTCAAAATAGGCTTGTGAACCAATGCTTTTCCAAATATTGTCTAATCAGCTGACCTATTTCAGATACTGGCTTTTTTTGTCCTCTCCATAACATCTCCTGTACTAATATGTGGATATATTTCCGTACAGATACATTTGTATGCAATATGCAAATAGCTATTATCTCTTGATTTACAAAAGACACACACTTCTCAATGTCATTTAGTTACTTCATTTTAAAACTTCTTCAGTACTATGTTCCCCTTAAATTGGGCAACTTGTAATTTTTCTGAATGTGCTCTACAATTCTTTCACACTTGGATTGATCATTTGCATCAGTTCCTTCTCCTAAACTGGAGATTCTCCTGACATGCCTCCTACCATGTTTATCAATTGGTTCCTAGAACAGTAGAATTCTTCATTTCTGGGCTTAGATGATTCCTTGATGGTGCCCATTAGACTTGGCTTTTCCATTACCTAGACTAGCTGGTACATGTTTGGCACTTATACACATCTATAGTGAATAAGTATTCTTTTTGTACATGGGTTCTCTCTTTATGGTATATACCCTAAGGAAACATATCATGCCACCTTTGTCTCCAATATAATATATAACACAATTTATATTTCATGATACAACTTATCTACATCCAGAGGAAAGGATGGAATCCATATAAAAAACCTGCATCCTTAGGTGTTGTAACACAGAAGGACAGTAAAGACAGTTCATTCTTAAACCTAGGTCTTCAGACCAGACTACTTCATGTAGCACTCAGCTTGATAGGAGGTTCTGAAAATTGAAAGGGGCCTTTTCTTTTTGCTAGCCATGTTTCGAGTAGCTTTTTTTGAAGGTTGCATATTTTCTCTCCTGTATAATGTATAAGACAAGATGTTAGTCAAATTCACACAAATTCTGTCATTTAACATATAATTGAATAAACACAAAGAATTCTAAGGACTAAAGAAAAAAATACATATCTTATATATCCTTACCTGTTGAATTAATTTAGTTTATATTTTTAAAATATTCATTTTATATCTAGGCTTTCTTTTGCAAATGGATTCTTAGTATTAAGGACAAGTGCTCATCTTGAAGGTTTAATAGTGAGAAAAATGCTCCTGATTTGCCTATTTACATTCTGCTGAGTGAGTAAAATTTTACCAAAATTGCTTGAAATGAAGATTTTGAAGAATATGCTCTAAGAGGATTTTTTAGATAGTTATAGTAGATCAAGCTTGAGAGTTGAACTGCAAAAAGGGAACTACACTGCTTCAGAAGAATCTATGAAAGCCATGTAAAACTTTGTGAATAATATGAGTAATTCATAAAACTCATTATCACCAGTGAAATGACCAATGAATAAAGTTGAACAGGCACAATCTAAGAGAAAAACCAGAATAAAGCATTGCAACAGAAAGTGAGCATATGTTGATAAAAAGCAAGAATATGGGGTAACTTTAAGCTGAGTTCGTCCATACAGAAAAGATATTGTATTTGAATAGTGTGTGTAATATCCCTAGCATAAAAGAGGCACTTTTTGATTTTTCCACTCCCATGGACAATGATGAGCTCATTTATTCAGTTAGGGGCCAGACCCTGTTTTAGGCAGAGGGTATAAGATATGAAGAATGTTTGAAGCAGTGAAGATGTGGCCCATTGGTGCTATTGGAAGCCACGCATTCCAATATGAAGAGGGATAAATGCACAGCACTGCAAGGAAATGGAATATAAGACATATTTGAGAAAAATTTAAAAGGGCTTAATTTTCAAAGAAAAAACCTGGCATTCAACAAACTTCCTATAAATAATAAAATATCCTGGACAAAAAAAATTAGGTTGTGATTAAAAGTTTTCATTTCTACTTTGTTCATTCCCTTAAGTGATGAAGTCTCTTTGTGCTCAAATACCTAAGTAATAGCTCATTAACTGTAACCACGTTTGTTCCTTTTCATTGCAGCTCTGTTTTAGGCATGACAGAGAATCAAATGGCACATTACTAAAGGGTAAAAATTAGGGCAGGTGAAGGATTTTAGGACAGTGTTAAAAGTAACTTTGCATCATAAAGATTCTGCTCAACATTTAGAGATAGAAGTTGTTGGGGTGGGGGGAGCACTTCCCCACTCTCCCCTGAAGAAATCTAACATTTATCACCTTTACTTTATATTAGGGATGTGATCTTAATCAGAAATGACTCTTTGCAAGGTAGAATGTTTACTTAGGTTATTGAGTTAAGTTGGAGTCAACATTAAGATACATGGCAACCCAGATCTCAATCTTTTAGTTGGTAGGAATCTAATAAAATATTGCTGCAAAAATGCCTCCAGTGAACATGGGTTGCAAGTCATATAAGCGCTTCATAGGAGTTTCAGCATTTTAAAGGATTTAGAGTTAGTCCCAGACCAGTAAGTGTAGAACCTAAATTAGACCTTGCATAGCCAAGGACTATGTAAATATACTCTGTGGAAAGGTGAATAATGGAATAGGGGATGAGATCTGAAGTTTTATGAAGCACTTAATCAATAACAATAGACTACCAGAAAAAAAGGAAATCTTTAGGATATTTTCTCCCTAACTAGATGGGGAACTCTTTTTTATAGATCTGTGACCTGTTAAGGGCAGTGACTTCATACTCTGTTCCTTTTTTTTTTTTTTTTCATACTTAGTAAAGTACTCTGGCTTCTGTGGATGCAAATACATCTTGTTGACCAACAATAATTAGAGAACAGAAAGATAAAATTAGAAAGCAGAGAAGTTTTGCTATAGGCCTAGAATATTAAAAAAATGAAGCAGATATTAGTTTGAGATATTATGGCTATAACCGGTAAAATTATCTGAATTTAAAACATTTTGGTCATTCAATGTTCTCAGGAATACATTCTCAGAACATTTTCCCTAAACATTAACACACCAATGCTTCTTTACATGATATAACCAGGTTCACTTGGAGATGAATACGTAATATTAGACAAGTGACCCAGCTACCCAAGTTTCTACTAGTGGTACCAAATGATATGATTGTAGAAGAATGTGACAGTTTTCTTTTAAGACAACAATGTCAAGGAAATTTGAGATTATATTCCAAATCTGCCTACTTTTTTTCTTGCTGACCTGATGTTGTATAAAAATGTAAAAATTGATCCTAAGGTTCACTTTTGTTTTAAAACTATATAGCTCTTGGACATAATTATTCATTCACATATTAAGTACAGAAAAATATATAAATGCTAGAAAAAAATAGAATGTTAGGAAATATCACTTGGGATTTAAAAAACAAAGGTATACACCTTTGTGTTCCACTAAGGAGTTGACTAAGGTCTTTTTAAACAATGTTTTCTGTATGTTAACATAACCCTTTAAACTCTTTTCATTCAAAATACAACCCAGCCAGTAGTAAGCTTAAAATTTGAATCTAAGAAAATTGAATACAGCTTAAAATTCACAAAATAACAATTATGTCAAAACAGTATTAGACATTTATACAGCAATTGCACTTTCCAAATATCTTTGCATATATAATCTCATTTCATATTACTGGCAACCGGATGAGACATTTTTATTTCCATTCTGCAAATGGGAAAACTAAGACTTGTGAAGATTGAATACCTTATCACATAGTCTATAAAAACTAGAGCCAGAATTTGAATAAAAGTCACTTACTTGATTGACCACCTGGTGTACTTTGAACGGCAACATATTGCTCTGAAATTAGCCACGCAAATATTCAAATATTTTGATATTTGAATCATTTTCATTATTTCAATATTATAGTGTATATGAATTGCAGAACATTTAAAAATAGACACAAAAGGAAGTTAGTAAAAATATCCAATTTTATAACACCACCCAGTGATAGCATGTCAACATTTAGTTGAATTTTCCCTCAGACCCTCTATTAACAGGGTCTCCCTCAGACCCTGTTATGTATTTAAAAAACAGGATCCCAATTCACATACTGCTTTATAATATGCTTAATTTTTATACTTTGCCATATATCACGGCCTTATTTCCATATCACTACATGTTCCACAGAATCATTAATAGAATCTGCCCCCATTTTTTTCATCATATTCAATAATGCCATCTAAACAAAGGAATCATCTGTACCCAGTGGTGAGAAGTTCATCTAGTATGAAAAATCTTTTCATCGTGTAAATCAATGTTAGAACTACACAAGATCTTGGTTTCCTCTTCTTGCTGGGTGTTCCAGGAATCTCAAGAATGAACATACTTTTTAATTGTTCCACACAGCTGTTAGGTAGAAGAGAACAAGATGGAAAATTTCAGAGGGGAAATTCACTAGGGTTTAATGAAGTGCATTTCTCAGTGAGATGCGATAAGTGGCAGATACATTTGTCTCCGTGACAGCTATTTTTCTAAGTTGTATAGATATTTCCAGGCAATGTTCATGTAAAGATATTTGGTTAAGAAAAATTTAAATTTCCTGAGTTTTCAGATTCACTGAATATTTGTGTATTTATATGATTAGATGATGTAATATGCCCAAATTACAGAGGATATCTCTAAAGAGTAGATAATCTCACTTGACCGTTCATAGGTAAGATTGATGACTTTTCTAGAAATATTTAATGGAATTTTTATAGGAGGAACAATTTTCTTTTTAAGATATATATCATTTGACTTCAAGGATGAAGAGTTATGCCAGTTTGCTTTAGACTGAGGGATCTTTCAAGACCTGGATCTGCAATGCTAAACCTGGGTAAGTCTGGGACAAACCAGGATGGGTGGGCACTCCACCTATTTCAATTTTACAATCCTGTAAACAGGAAAATAATTGTGATATTGTTGGAAGTGTGAGGACCAAGATCTGTAGGCAAATTAAAAATCAAAAGTAGCAGAAACTATCATGATGACAAAGCCTACAAACAAAGGTAGATTTCTGGCCAATCCAGGAAATAAATTCTGAGCATTTTATTACCTGATCTTCCATGAATGGTCTGGGATAACTGGCCAAGGAATGATGCTCCTCTTGGGTCTTAGAGGTACAACCCTTTATACTTAGCATGTGATGCTTGTGGTATATTAAGCATTCTTTAAGGAATCCCTTAAAATACGTTTAGTTTCTTTTAATCCAATACTGAAACTACAATGTTCTATCCTCCAATAAAAATTACATTTTTTTTTTTTTTGGGAATTCAATGGTAAACATTTAGAACAGAAGAAACAAACCTATCTCTATTCACAGATGACATAGTTGTCTATTTAGAAAATCCACCAAAAATGTACAAAAATTAATGAGTTTAGCAAAGTCACAGTATACAAGGTCAATATACAAAATAGATTAGCAATTAACAATTAAAATCCAAAATTAAAAATACCGTTTATAATAACACTAATAAATGAAGTACCTAGGTACAGATATAATTATTTATGTACAGAATCTGTATGATAAAAACTAGTAAACATTGAAGAAATACATCAAAGACCTAAATAAATGAAGAAAAATACTATGTTCATGGATTATACAATTCAGTATTGTTTGGATGTCACTTCTCCCCAAACTTATCTATAGATTCAATGCAAACTTAAAGTTCCAGCAGTATATCTCATAGATATCAGCAATCTAATTCTAAAATTTAGAAGTGGCGCATATGTAAAAGGCAAGCATATCCTTGGCAGGAACATTTGCATTTATATTATTTGAATTGAATATAGTATCTAAGCATACAATTAAACAAATAAAGCCTGCACTACTGTAACCACTACTCAAGTCAATTACTTGAACACAACTGACACCACAAAAGTCATCTCTGTCTTAAATCATCCCCACATATGTCTGGGTTTATTTTTGAGCTTGCTTTCTTTAATCCTTTAGACTATTTGCCTGTTCTAATACCATAGGATCCTAATTACTAGAGCTTAAGATTATGTCTTGATATCAGGTAAAATTCCTTCCACTTTGTTTGGAGCATACTGCATGTATCTTACCTATTACCCTGGATTCTCTCAGTTTCACATGACTCTTGGGCAATGAGGTGCTTACTACAATCTGATTCAAAGCAACTGATTGACTCTATGTAAGACAGCTAAGCTCGCCACTGGAAGTCAACACCTGGAGTTTGTTCTCAGGACATAAGCATCTTTAATGAATAGGTAGGCCCCTTACATCTGATTAGAGACTTTAATTATTGCTTTGGGAGTTTGCAACCTCTAAAAGCTCTTAATTTTTTTTTAAGGTGATTTGTAAACTTTTTTATTGATAATTTGTCAAATTCTATAGAAACAAAAAACTATTTGAATAATCCAGCCTGTCATTACCACAAAAATATGCACAAATGAAATTAGTGCAAGATTTAGAAAGGGAGCATTTACTTAATTTTTAAATTTTCTAAAAATACATTTAAATTTAAAATTTTTGATTTGTCTTCCCACAACCACCCTATGAAGTAGGATGGGTAGAATGGTTATTATTATCCTAATTTATAAGGAAAGAATGTGAATATCAGGAGGGCTAAGTGTCGCATAAACTCTAAGTCACCAAGTAGTCAGAAACTCAAGTCTAAATCTTTTAACTCCTTGTCTTAATGTTCTTTCCACTTCAACATTCTTTGAGGAAAGCATACATTATTAAGGCAGGTTAATTTTCAAAGAAAAGAAACAAAACCTATAAAAGTTAAGCAGAAGAAGAGTTCATTAGCTCACACGACCTGAAAGATGTTATTCTTCTGAGAGTGGAGAAAGAGCTACAGGAATCAAGCATTAGCATACTCCATATGCCAGTAATTTGTCCTATATTCTTCTCTCTTCTCTCTTTTCTCTTCGTCTCTTTTCATGTTGACCACATGACCTCTTTCTTCAGAGAGACTTTCTTCAGCAGCATAGTATCAGCTGCTGACAGCCCTAGGCCAATCTCATTAAATATCAAGCTCAAAGGCAAAGATAGAGCAGCTAGTCCACCTTCAATTTCAAAATGTCCCAGGGGTTGTGGATGTCTCTGGCTTACCTTATTTTGGAATTGTACCTATCACCAGGCAAAGCAATACAAAGAACTATGATTGGCCTTCTTTGGATAACGTGACCTAGATTGAGAGGTCCTCCCCTTGGAACAACTTTTTTAAGGAGGGAGGTAGGATTCTAAAGGAAATGGGGAAATTTTGCCAGAAGGAGAAGGTTAGGATAGCATTCTGAACAAACTCAAATAATAGCTACCAATATTCACTATGAGTACTACCATTTTCTACTTAGTTTTTATGATCTTATATTAGCTTGTCCATTCCAATAAAGTTAATCCACTTATATACCCTTAGTCATGTTCCAAAATTACCAAGTAAATTTAGAACTATTTGCTCGATTTTAAGTTTCCAATCTGGCTCTGACTTTATCAGTCTTATCAACCACAACTTTCTTTAATGCTTCATCTGTTCTAGACTAAACTCCCTATTCTTCTTAAATATCTAAATGTACCATTCTTCTACTTCTCAGTCCTCAATTCACATATCAATTTTTCAAAGACTTTCATAGACTTTTCTTATGACCTCTCCAATAAAAACTTCTTTTTCTTCCCATTCAACTTCAACATACTAAATTGGCAACCTTGAATTACCTGTATGTGAGTCCATGTCACCTCTATATTCTTCAGAGGATATGCATGAATTCCAAGGGCAATGTTTTCTCATATTTGGGTTTCACATCGGACCCAGCTAATTTCTGCTCATGTTACAGGTGCAATAGAAATGCAGAAGAACTTATTGAATGAATGAGTGAATGGATGAATGAATGAATGAGCTGGTTGGCGTAGGCTGATGCCACATTGTCCTTGGCTGATTGGAAATTGGTATTCAGTCAGACACTCTAAATGGTTTCCACAACAAAGTGGCATGCATCTTATAGTAAATAGTCAGTGATTGATCCTGCTAGATTGGAACAGCACCTGTTTCTCTTTTAATGTATTTTCAGTGCATATCAAGCATATTTCATAATGCAGGCTTTAATTGTTTGAAATTGGTTTGAGTCTACTGAAATAATAAATGAGGCAATTTTGTCTTCAAAGACAATGGACTTTAATGAGAATATTTCTGTATTTGGCAGTTTGCAGTCATACTTTATTTATAGCAGGGCTTATGATTCACCATTACAATTTCTTTCAAATTTTGTAAGAAAAATCATTTCTATGAGTTAAAGTATCTTATTCTGGCAGCTGTTCTTCTCTAGCTGATATTTTATGCAAGCCTAAACTTAGCTTTGGCAGTTTTCAGCTTAATTTCTCTTTGTTTACATTTGGAATATTTCCACCACATAAAAACAGTTTCATCATAAAAATATAAGGAAGAAAGTATGCAGTGGTAACAGAGCTGTCAGAAAACGCTGGTCTTCTCCAGTCCCAGGTGGGCATGTTGGTAGCAGGAAGCATCTATTCTCCATTGTTAGAATCTATAAAAAGAAACTGGATCAAATTACTTTTTCCAAAAATCTCATAGCACCCAAAGGGTTTTTCCAGAATTGCTCTGTGAAGATTCAGTCACTTCCCAAATGTTCTACATAATGACATTTATTTTTTATTGTATTTTCAAGAAATTGTAATCTCTAGTTTCTGAGTAAGGAATGGGTTGACATTATTGCGGGACTATAATAGTATTTTTAACCAGTTGCAATCACCGCTTATTGCTTTCATTCTGTCTGTGTTCATCTCATGGCAGATCCATTATGTATCTATCAGCAATTTAGGGGCTAGGGAATACTACGTAATGGCTAACTACCTGAAACATGACAGCTGCAAAAAAAAAATCATCTAGAGGACAAAAAAGACCCTGATATAAAAGAAGGAAATGGTACAAAAGGGTGGCTGCCCAACTTATTTCCACATTTTTGCAAAAAGTATTTGGCTAATCTATTGTCCAGTATATCCAGAGCATATTAATTCCCCTATTGGTGTGTTTTAACATAATGTATTTGCATATATATTTGTGTGCCTGTGTGTATACATACTTATCTGTCTTATTTTTATGGAAATTAATTCCTACAATTGCTAAGCAGAAAATCGGGGCTTTCCCAAGGAGATGAATCCGTTAGTGACAGACACCCTGAAGCATAGAGCAATGGGGAGGACAAGTAAACTAAGAAGGAGGCATTCCAAAACAAAGAGTTTAGAGATTGGGATTTCATCCAAAGATTAATACAAATGAACAAACACACACATGCAAATATGAGACATGAGGCAACATGGTCACAGAGATGTGTGTCTGTGTGGCCATAAAAAAATAAAGGAACCTAATCCCTTGAGATAGTATCCTTTATAGACAGGCAACCTAGAGTATTGGGAATAAGGTGTACTTTGAAGTTGGAAAAGACTCCACATTGCAGATCTACCACTTACTAGCTTTGGCAAATCACTTCATCATTCTGAACCTAGCTTTCTTTATTTGTAAACATGGATTTAATAATATCTATTTCAATTTATGTGTATATATATATGTCTGGCACAACGAAAGCATTCAGTAATATTAGTTTCATCTCCCAAGAACAATTGTTTCATTTCCAATTACAAAATATAAATCATTTGTATTGAGGAATATTTGAGTATGGGATAGTCCGGATCCTGATAGTGGTCTAACTTGAACTGATAAACTTTGGGACCTCCCCAGCCATTGCACTATGTCTTTCCATGCCAGTACCATTCTGAACTGTTTCCTGTCTACATCTTTGGTTTCAATTAGCCTCTGTCTCCTGAAAAACTAATTCTACTATTTATCTTTACCTTCTCAGCTCTGTCTTTCCAGTTTAACTTTATATTGGGTTCTAAATTGCACTCTGAAAATTGTGCTTTTACTTTCCCACTGGCTCTTGGTTGAGATATACATCTTTTGTCTTTCCTCCTTGTAAGCCCTTTGGAAGGCCTGGATTCCTTGATTCCTCCAGGTAAAGAAATATTTCTAAAAGCAGAAATGGCAAAAATTGAATATACTGGGTTAAGGACAGTGGCTTCAGTTTTAATTTGGAGATCATAATATTTCCATAATTTTAAATTCACTATCATCAGGTTACACGTGATTAAAAATCAATGAATGGATGGGTATTGTTGGGTATCTGGAATAAGTAAAAGACATAGATGATACTTTCATGGAATTAAAGTTTTAGTTGGTCAGGTAGAACTTTCACAGGATTTTGAAATAAAATGCATGTTCTTGAAGATCAGTGCAATTTGTACCAGAGCCATTGAAGGCAGAGTAAGAACCTGAGTGGGTCCTATAAGAAAGACAAGCATCAGCAGTGGTCAGTGGAAAGAATTCAGGATGATAGAGTGAATTGTGAGCAGATGATACACCTTGACTATGAGTATCAAAATGTGGACTACCATGGCATATTCCAGAGAGAAAATATCTCAACTCTGGAGGAGTCGTCCACACAGGGTCATGATTCCTTGGCATAATCTCTTTTACATATACGTTTTGATGTTGGAATATTTTGCAATGGATTAACATTCCAAATTATTAAAACTTTAGCTTAAAAATTACCAAACACGTATAAATAGACACTATTGCACCACTTTTTCTCAGGTGGAAATTAAGATGTTGTGAAGATAAGTTGAGGTAAAGTTCTTTGATGGTTATAAAAATTACAATAATTTTACTATTTGAGATAACCAGTTTGATGCAGCATGCAACTGACCATAATACAATGGCTTTACCAAATATTCTGACTTCCTCTCTGTAGTCCAGGAACATCAAAAACCTGACTTTTATGGGAATAAATGGCTCAACTTTTGAGTCAGAGCCATAGATCTATTACAGCTCTTCTCTCACTGGCTGGAAGCAAATTAAGAATGATTCATAAACATCTGCAATGCACTTTCCTCCTATTTGTGTTCACATTCCCTTTGGCTAACAGACAAACAACATTTTTCTGAATTTCTTTTGAGAAACAGTATTATATGGAGAAAACTGAAAGACATAGTTTTATTTCTCTGCTATCTTCTATCTGAGAGGTCTTTGACCTTTACTTCTTTACTTATAAAAGAATGGAATGAGTTGAGTTGATTTCTAACATTCCTTTTATAACACCATGTCTTAAAAATGAGATAGTACGAGGAGGTTACTAAGGCTAAGTTGAATCTTTCCTTTATATTTTACCTGGTAAAATATGGCTTATTCTTTAAGATCAAGTTCAAATATCATCTGTGAAGCTCACTTATCCCAGCCCCTCCTCAAGAAAAATTAATTATTTTCTTAACTGAGTTCCTCTAGCACTTTTCTCATATCTTAAAAAGAACATTTAACACATTGAGTTTTTGTTAGTTTCATATATCTGTACATGTTTCACTTGGTAAATGCCTCATGACATTGTGAATTCTTGGAGAAAGGGTATCTAACACATATTAAGAGTTCATGATGTATTCAAATTTATTTGACTCCATGTTGGACTCCTTGAAACAGGTTTCAGGGATGATCTGGAAGTTAAGAACCCCTCTGCCCAATTTCAAATAAATGCATTTAAGAATGTATAAATTTCACCTTGAATACCTAACATTCTACCTTTAGCCTTTTGTTTTTATTGGGAATCGTCTCTAATCATTTCTAAATGCTACAACATATTTGTCTCAACATTCAATATGGCTATTAAATTATGTCACTGATTTCTGTGCTTGAGTATCTATCTCCTTATACATGATGTCTTGTATTAATGACAGAATTTTGGAGAGAAAATATCTTATTTAGCTTCTATAGTTCTAGTGCTGCATGTTTATATTAAATATCTGACAGACATATATGTATCCAGTAATGAAAATACTCATTTTTCTGATTGGGTTTCTATCAAATGTAGCCATTTGCTTATAAGCATTATATATATATATATATATACACACACACACACACACACACACACACACACGCACAGTAAATCATAATTGATATTAATGACAACCTTGAGGTACTGCCAATACTGAAACACCCTTTGAATCAGTGCAAATACTTAATTAGTTCTGTTCATTTTTAATGTAATGCCCATGACACTGTATTATACATTCTAGGAAAAGACCAAAATCTTTAAAATACTGGATAAAAATCTACCAACTTCAATCTATTTTCTCAGAATTCCACAGCAGGGAGACATAGACTGAAGTTGGAGTCCTAGCTTTTCTACATACTCCAGTGATCTAGTATTGAACAACATACTGGCAGCTTCTAACAATCAGTTGAGTTATCAGTAAATTGGAAATAACAGCACTTATTTTGTTATTTGATTGTGTGGAGTAAATTAAATTATGCACAGGATCAGTCACAGAGCAGATATTCTTTAAACGTTTATTCCCTTATATTGTACCCTCAATCTTGCTTAATTTATTATACACTGATTGTCCAAAAATAATTTTCTCACAATTTTTTTTTAACTCACAACACCCGCCAAGAATCCCCAAACATTAGTTTTCTCAATGTATTCACCTAAAAACACTGTCACTGCAGAAGTGGCACAATGGAGAAGGATTCACAAACCTTGGCTTCAGGTGCCATCTTAGTAATTGATTCATCGTGTCAATTGACATTAAGGTAAATAATGAATCTTTCTATATTCCACATCTTAAAACATTGAATAAAGGTTTAAAAATTGTTGAGGGGAGAAAAGAAGATGAATCCTATGAAAGAATCTAGGAAAAATTTAAGACACAATCCTTAGAGCTTTATAGGATTACCTTAGCAGTTTCCCAGAAAAACACACTCTTGGCCACAATATTAATATGTTTTAAGACAGCATTTTTACCACCCTTTTTTGACATTGTGGTAGACAGGGAGATGTGCTACCCAGATCCCCTTTAAAGAAGATCCAGTTGTCCTGGATATTGGAAATGCTATTAGTGGACAGCCTTCAGCTGTCAGCCCTTGGGCACTGGCTCTGCAGAAGGTAGAGAGCCACCGTAACCGAGATCAAGCCTTTTCTGAGATAGACCAAGTCATATGACTGATAGAGGTGGAATATAAAGGCCTAGTCATTTTAAATCAACATGGGACAACTCTAACGGGCTGTTCCAGCTTCAGCACTCCCCAGACCTTTCTGGTCTCAATCTCAGCTCGACTTTTCCTTTTCTCCAATTCTTCTTTCTCCTCCCATCCACAGTTGTTGATCCTAAAAGCCCTCTGTAGCAATCATTCTGAATACTAAAGTCTCAGAATATGATTCCTGGGAACCCAATTTGTGTAAGACATGCTTTCCCTCTCCCAGTGGGGTCTAATGAGGCAATTTAGTCCTGCTATCAGGCTGATTGCTCACCAAAACTTAATTTGTTAGTAATATGAATAAAATCACATGATTTATCTCTGACTGAAGTCATATTTCCCCCCCAAAAAGTAGAAAAGAATGGCAATTTATTGTCATAATAGGCCAATTAAAGTTTATATTTGAATACATATGTTAATATTTAGCAAACTGTCACGATGCCTTTCTCTTTGTCAAAAAAAGTTCTTAAAGATAAATTATATTCAGTTAAGAAAATAATTTTGATTCTTTAAATGTGGTTTACTTTCTCTTCAACTACCTGAATTTTTCCCCCAAGTCTTCTTGGGAAACAGGTTCTGAATTTATCCATGGCTCAATAGGTCATTAGAGGATAGACTTATCTCATAATTTCAATTCTAAAGCTGTATATTTGTATAAAATAAATCACAAACTATATTATAACTTGTGTGTGTGCGTTTGTCTAGGGATATTCTTTCTGCTTTCCTTTAACTAAGTCAGATATATTTTTAGAAAGACAACCAAGAACATTGATACTATTGTCAGGTAGATGGCACAAAATCATATAATTTGTAATTTTCCTATGTGGTACCTTTTATAGATTTGAATATTAATGATGTAATACAGTTTGAGCTCTAGAATATGTGTTTTCCCTAACATACCATAACTTTCTGGGCCTAACTTTTCAGTTTAATTGATCTTAGCATTTAAAAAGGTATAGGCTTGGCAGGTGAACTCACTGCTCCCTCCCCTACATGGGACCTGACTCCCAGGGGTGTAAATCTCCCTGGCAACGCAGGATATGACTCCCGGGGATGAATCTGGACCTGGCATCATGGGTTTGAGAACATCTTCTTGACCGAAAAGGGGGATGCAAAATGAAACGAAATAGTTTTAGTGGCTGAGAGACTTCAAGTGGAGTCTAGAGGTCACTCTGGTGGACATTCTTATGCACTACATAGATAACACCTCTTAGGTTTTAATGTATTGGAATAGCTAGAAGTAAATACCTGAAACTATCAAACTCCAACGCAGTAGTCTGGACTCCTGAAGATGATTGTATAACAATATAGATTGTAAGCAGTGACAGCATGATTGTGAAAGCCTTGTGGATCACATTCCCTTTATCCAGTGTATGGATGGATGAGTAGAAAAATGGGGACAAAAACTAAATTAAAAATAAGGTGAGATGGGGGGATGATTTGGGTGTTCTTGTTTACTTTTATTTTTTATTCTTATTCTGATTCTTTCTGATGTAAGGGAGATGTTCAGAAATAGATTGTGGTGATGAATGCACAACTATATGTTTGCACTGTGAACAGCTGATTGTACACCATGGATAATTGTATGGTATGTGAATATATTTCAATAACACTGAACTTAATTAAAAAAAAAAACAGTAAAAAGAAACAGAAATAGATCTCATAATATATTTTGTTTATCCTAATGTATCCAAAATATTTCAACTATAATCAATATAAACATTAACAAGATATTTTACATTCTTTTTTTTTTTTTTTGTACCAAGTCTTTAAAATCTTCTGCTATGTATTTTACACTTCCAGCACATCTCACTTGGAACTGGCCACATTTCTGGTGCTCAGGAGCTACACGTGGCTAGTGGCTACTGTATTCTTGAGCACAGTTCTTTTCGGAGGCTCAGTGGGTAGCAAAGTGTCATATTTCTAAAGCTAAATAATTAAAAGAACATGCACCCCCCCAAAAAAAAAAGGAGGTACAGGGCAGCCTTGTAAAGAGTCGAATCAGATGACTGCCTCTTATTAATGTTTAATGAAAAGTAGTCTTTCAGTAAGAATATATTTTAAATGGTTTTTAAGAACATGTTAAATTTTTTGCCACGATAATTGATATCTTTAAGTTTTAGACATTATCTTTTATAATATCCTCAGGAAAATGTCACTGTTAAACATTAATGTGAGAATATTAGTGCTTGTCAAAATGGATTAGTGGATCATATTTGGTGTCAGTGACACACTTCTTTAAACCCAGGATTGCCTAAGATGCTCCCTTTTCATCTTCTTCACCATGTATGACAGACTAAAGACAGGATGGAGTCCTTACAGACACAATAATGGACAACAATCATAGTAGAGAACTTTTTTTATTCTTTCCTACATATTTTGAAACAACTTCTAATTCTGATTTGTTCTCTATTATCCCATATGGGTATTATAATGTGGAACTGGGGCTGCTTCAAATTTTAGACACAGCATAGCAGGAACAAGAGATATCTAGGGAGAGGAAGCATAGAAAGGGCAATTTAGGCATTTATCACCATATATATATATTTTTTGGAGAGAGTAGCTTTCAGTAACACTTTTCACCAACAGAGTTAAAGCATGGAGGGAATTATCAACGTATGAGACTAATAGCCTAGAGTGTGGGACCAAGTACTTAAACAGCTTCTAGTTTTAGTTATAGCTGGAGGGGCAAAAGGGGGTATTTAATGTCTTATTGGGTTTAATTGTACTCTGCAGACTCTATGAACATATGGGTATTTAAGGCCAAATCTCATAAAAAGTGACTATTTTGGAGTATTCTCTGAGCAAGTATTCCTAATCATTGATGCAGTATGAACTTTTAAGATTTAAAATCATCTTCATTTCAAAACATGAGAAAAAAGAATGGTATTTAACTGTCAAATGGTCCTGGAACAAGGCAACACAAAAGGGAATTAAAACTGGTAGAAGAACAGGAAATACTTTAAAATATGGTGCAATAATATGGGAGGCATAAGCACTGAAAGGAAAAACATTAGGAATTTGGGAATATAGAATATTGGAGAAAAGAGGTCTTGAACAAGTGTAGAAACATCCATGGAAAGTCACAATTTTTCCAGGGGCCCAGTGAAAATTGATGGAAAGTTTCAGGAGCCTTTCTTTATAATTTAATAGCCAGCCACTGTCTGTTGAGGCTGGGGTTTGTATGACAGCTATTTGTACCACCATTTGCCCTTCTATATTTTCTTTCAGAAACCCACCAAAAGATACATTTGGAAAAAAAAAAAAAAAAAGCAGCTCCTTTGTATGATATTAAAAAAGAAAAACTCTGAAAGCTTCTAAGATGAAAGAGGACATATATATTTTTGAAGGTATTCATGGCTTTGTATCACGGTGATTAAAAGATATGACTCTGAAGTTGGAAATACATATTTAAATTTAAAGCCCTCCATGTATTTGCTGTTTGGCTGGAGACATTGTTTGACCTTTCTAAACAAGGACTCAGTTCTCTCATTTAAAAATAAGTGTAGTAATTGTATATACTTAATGGGTGTTAAGTAGATATTAAGTAAGATAATACATCCAAAGCATAATGCCTGGTACAAATGGCACATTAAGCATGATGACTGATGGATATGGAACAAGAACTGATATATAAAAATTAAAATGCATTTTTCATGTGAGAGAGACATGAATCATTGGAGGTCAGAGGGTGGACTGTGCTGTCTTTATGTCCTGATATTTATGCCACTGTGCAAACCCTTTTCCTTGAATGTGGGTTGAACTCATTGATTCCTAACAAATGAATTAAAGCAGAAATGATGGAAGATCAGAGACCAGGTTATAAAAAAGACTCTCTCATGGATTACTAGTCCAGGTGAAAGTCAATTACCATGTCATGAATCAAACTTGTGGTGAGTCCCACATGGCAAAGAAAAGAGGCCTGCTAACAACCACATGAGTGAACTTGGAAGTAGACCTCCACCCTATTCTGTTTGACCCTTCAGGTAAGACTATACCCCTAGTTGAAAACTTAACAGCAACTTAATGTGAGACCTTGAACCAGAGGTTCCCAGTAAAGCCATACCCAGGATCCTGGCGCACAGATACTAAGATTAAAATTATTCACTGTTTAAGCTGTTAAATGTTGAGGTGATTTGTTATGCAGCAAAAGATATTCAATAAAGGAAAAAAAAAAAAGTGAGCCCTAAAGTTGTCCCAGTTGTAACCTGGAGTCATTTGTTGGCTTTGGCCAATGGTAGGAAAATGCAATCTGCTTTGAGAAGATCGATAAAAGGTCAGGGAGATAAAAGTGGCTTGAATTTTGGAGCAGAGTTCCAAAAGGAACATAGCTACATAGAAAAGGTGGTTTAGAAATCAACTTGAGATTCCTTGGGAATTTGCTGACTACTAAGCTACATACTACCAGGTTGAAATCCCACAAGGCTAGGAAAAGAACAACTGAGGATCAGTAAGGGTGGTAATATTTGAGCACCAAGAAGACTGACCAGAGAATCATCACTTATCACATAGTACATTCTGTAGAGACCTGAGAAGGGCCATGAGTAAGTAGTAGTGATAAGGTCTTCCTCACATAAATACTACTGAAGACCAGCCCTAAAAACATAAAAAATTTTAAGCCCTTAAAAGAATCAAGATAATTCAGAAATAATTCATTTCCAGAACAAAGCTTGATATATAAAGGAAGAAAATAAAATCCAAAATCCAAAATCCAATAATATAATATTTACCATGCTCAGTATCAAACAAAAATACAAGACTTTATGAGAAGTAGAAAAATGTGATCAATTATCAGGAGAAAAATCAGTCAATAGAGATAGATTCAGAAGTGATGTTGATGATGGAATTAGCATACCAGGATTTTAAAACAGCTATTATAAATAGACTCAATGGCAATGATTTAAAGAAAAACATGCATATATGAGAAAAGACATTGAAGTTTTTTTAACCTAATGAAATTTTTAGAGGTGAAAAATATAGTATCATTAAATGAATAATTCAGTGGATGAGATAAATAGCTGATCAAATGCTTTTGAAGAGAAGATTAATTGTTATGGATTGAATTGTGTTCCCTAAAAAGACATGTTCATGTCCTAACCCCTGGTTGTGGGAATGTGAACTTATTTGTAAATAGGATCTTTGAAGACATTGTGGATCAAATTGCTATATGGTACCTCATGGGAACAAAGGCCGAGGCACAACAGAAACTTACAGCAAATAACCGATGTATTACTTACACAGCACAAAGTATCCAAAAGAGCAGGGAAGGAAATCCTATCATGGCTGGTCTCCTAGGGAGGCCAATTGCTCAGGTCAATGTTGGTGGATGGCAGCTCCTGTCCTGCTCATGCAAGAGAGGAAAGGCAAGTTTGTACTGCCCCAAGGCAGAATATTCATACAACTCAGGGGTGGGGGCCCTGCCACTGAGAGCTCCCCCCGATAAATAGATAGAACCGCTTGTTCTAAGTTTCAAGTTTAGGTAATGATCATGCTGCTCCATTAGACTTAACATCTCCCCCAGGCTGTGGAATGGAAATACATTGAAACACATTGAAACATGTGCACACAAAGAAAAGGAGGGGTGGCAATAGGCAAAGGGTAGCAGATGGCTGCTCAGCATGCCCATCACTTTCCCAGCAGTTATTGGTTAAGATGAGGCCAAACTGGATTAGGGCGAGTCCAAATCCAATACTTGGTCCTTATAAGGAGAGGATATGGGCACAGTTAGTGGAAGGCAGGAGAAAGAGAGACATCTACATGAAAGAAGTAGAAATTGAGTTATGCTGCAAGCCAAGGAACATCCTGGATTGCTGACCACTGCCAGAATCCTACAGAGTTCAGAGGTAGTATGGCCAGCACCTTGAGTCACATATCTAGCCAGCAGAATTGTGAGACAATAAATTTCTGTTTTTTAAGCCAACTAGTCTATGCCACTTTGTTACAGAAGCCCTGGGAAACTAAGACCTCAATGAGCTTGAAGACAGCAAACACAAAGAGAACTGAACATAGAGAGGAATAAGGTAATAACAATGGCCGAGTCTCAGGGAATTATCAGACAATATTAATAAATCTTACATGTGTGTACTTTTAATCCCAATAGTAGAAGAGAGAAGGGGAAACTGAAAATATTTGAAGAAATGATGTCCCAAACTTTCCAAAATAGATGATACATATAAAGGCAAAATCTAAGAACCTCATCAAACCCCAACAGTGTAAAAAGAAAATCATGGCAAGGCACATCATAATTAAATTGCTGAAAACCAATGATAAAATCAAGTCTTAAAAGCAGTTAGAGGAAAAAAAAAAAAAAAAAAACAGAACAATATGAATGGGAGAACCAAGATAATCATTTAGCAAAGCCACTGTCAACAACTATGCAAACTGGAAGAAAATGGAATGACATCTTTAATGTTTTGGAAGAAAAAATTACTGTCAACCAGAACTCTATATCCAGAGAGAGAATCTTTCAAAAGTGAATGTCAAATATAGACTTCTTCAGACAAACAAAAGCTGAGATAAGTTATTGCCAGCATTCTGTACAATATCAAATGTTAAAGCTTATTCCTCAGTGAGGAAAGGAAAAGAATATCAGATGGATATTTGAATCTGTATAAAAGAATTATGAACAGTGGAAGAGGTAAATATGTGACTAAACAGAAATGTTTTCTCTAATTCAGAAATTACTTTAAAAGAGAATTATTTAATGGTATAAAGCAACAATAATAAATCATGTCATTTATAAAATATCTAGAAGTAAAGTGTATGATAACAATAGCACAAAGAGTGGAAGGAGGGAAAGTAAAATATTCGGAGATTCTTACTATATATGTGAAGTAGTATAATATTATTTGAATGTAGATTATGATAAGTTAAAGATAAAAAGTGTATACCTTAGAAGAACCAGTTAAGAAATGAGAGAGGTAGTAAGTCAATAGTGGAGATCAAACAAAATACTAAAATAAATTCACTCAATTAAAAATAAGTCTTGAAAAGAAGAAAAAGGACCAAAGTAAAGATGGTAAAAAATAGAAACCAAATAGCAAGATGGTAGATTTGAACCCAAAACATATCAAAAATTATAAGAGAGATAAATGGTCTAAACATCCCAATTAAAAGATAAAGATTGCTAATTTTCAGATAAAACTAAAAGGAAAACCCAAGTGTATGCTATGTATATGAATTTTTCCATAAATTTAAAGACACAAATTAAAAGTGGTGACATGATGGAAGATATATCATGCGAAACCTGGTTTTTAAAAAATTGAAGTAGATATGTTATATCAGAAAAAGTAGCTTCTATAGCTATATATTTTTATTCTATATAAAAATATCACTAGGGATTAAGTAGGATATTCATTCTGATATAATGTTTGATTCATCAAGAAGATAAAAGTCTTTTTTTCTAAATTTTATTTTGAAATAAATTCAAACTTACAGGAACAGTTGGAAAAAATAATACAAAACCCATACATAGAACTCCAGCATACCCCGATCCCCCTCCCCCGATACCCCAATCCACCAATTTTAACATCCTGTCACACCACTATTTCTTTCTTTCTCCCCCTCCCTCCCTTTCTCCTTATCTATCATCCATCATCTATTGCTCTGTCTTCTGAACATATGAGAGTAAGCTGCACACATCCTTGAACAAACAATATAATTCACATATAAATTTCCTATGAACAAGAACATTCTTTTATGCAATCCCATTAAGCACAGCTAAGAAGTTCAAGAAATTCAACATTGATACAAAGCTTACATTCTATATTTCCTTTTTTATTTCTTATGTCTCACCTGTGTCCCTTTGAGCCTCCTCTCCTCCATCCTCAGATCCCATCCAGGATCATCCTTGGCATTTAATTGTCATTATCTATTTAGACTGTCTTTTTTTTTTTTTTCCAGTTGTGGAAACATATATACAGCCTAAATCTTCCCATTCCAACCCTTCCCTAGCATTCCATTAGTGGGATTAATCACATTTAGAATGTTGTAATGCTATCACCTTCCCACCACCCATTACTAGAAATTTCCCTTCACCCCAAACAGAAACCTTACACTCATTTCTTAACTCCGCATTGCCCCTTCCCCCACTTCTCATAACCCATACTCTACTTTTCATCTCTATGGTCATATTCAAAGATAAAAGTCTTAAATCTGTTTGTACAGAATAACAGAGCTTCAAAAATATGAATAAATAATTAGGAAGAAAAATTCATAATCTTAAGTTATACCAGGCATATTTTACCTAGTCTGAGAGGGCAAAAAAGGATTCCATAAGGTAATTGCAGGTGAGTTGATACCTAAAGAAAATAAGTAGAAGTTAAACATGTGAAGCAGAAAAGAGTATTTCAAGCCAAGGGACCATTCTAGGCAAGAACTCTGTGTGGAGAAAAGAACACAGTGAAGCTGAATGTCAAAAAGAAGGCCAGTGTTGCTAGGGTGGAGAGCAAGGTAGGGGAAGATTATAAAAGGCCTTGCTGACTAAATTAGATAAATTAATAGTATAAATGTCTTTATAAATCTTGATATAAATCTTTATAAATCTATAAATCGTTCAAACAAATATTTTAAAGGGTAACCGTATATGTAGGCTTATATATATCATATATGTAGGCATAACCCAACCCAGTTGTCTGCTGGATCTCTATACTGCTTGAGATATAGATGTGTCTCATTCAAGCCCTTATCCCACACCATATGGCAGACCAAAGTCTCTCTTCTCGATATTCCTGTGAATCATTAAGTCCATTACTTGCCTCTCCATCACCAAGTCACGTCTGCCTCCAGGTTACTACTTCCATTCAAGATGTTTCCATTCCACACTATAGCAATCTTGACATTAAACTTGGTGTTTCATATCTCAAAAACAACCAACCATACATATTAAATAAAGCAGCTCACTCCCCCTGGAAAGTCTTCATATGGGTGGAGATGAATGAATCAATATTTGAATATTTGGCATTTATATATGGAGAGGATCACATCATGCCCTAACAATGGAATCTTTAAAATTTATCTTAGATCGGCCTTAACTTAAAAAAATGTCTTCCCTGTTATTCTACCATGGAGTTCCTTTCTCCACATTTCTCTTGAATCATAGCATGTCACTCTCTGTCTCCTCTATTCTCCCTTTATTTTCTCTACAAAAGTGTTAATTATTTTTTCTCTAATTTCTTCACAGGCAGAAAATCAAATTCCTCTTGCTTTCTTCTGCAAACTAGTTTAATCATTTTATTTTTCAATAGGCTTCTGCCAAGATCATAGTCTTCAAACTTCAGCCTCTAGCCCAAGTTCCTCAAAAAAGTATTTTGGCAAACCAAAATTGTTTCCAATCTAGAAGTAATTCTGGTAACAGTTGTTAAGACAGTAACATCTGAGCTCTATGCATAGAGAAATTAAACAAGACCGGGACAAGTGATAACCATTGTAACGAGCCATTTAAAATGAATCTATCTCTTGTGCCACAATGTAGATTGAAGACTTCATCCACAAAAAGGAAGCACTACCCCTAGTGGTTCAAATGCCACAAAATGCCTTAAAATAAAGAATAATTTACAGAGTAGGAAATATGAGAGTTTGCTGTGAAACATGTTTTGTTGATTAGGGTTCTATTTGGGAATGTATGTCATCATCGTTTCTCCTTGATTGTAACTGTTAGAGTTGTTTCCATGGCACTACTGATTAATACTCTCTATTTTAGAAAAACAGATAATCTGACCAAAAATATCAGAACACTTGGGTTTTGATAAATTTAGCTTTGATAGCTTGTTCTCAGAGGAAGCCTGTTTTCATTAGTCTTATGGTATCCAATGTCCCTGTTTATCACCCACCTCACTGTATTTGGGGATTAGTGGTGCTGGTGGTGGTGGGGTTCATATAGAATACTTGATTTGAAGAATGGCTCATTTGAAGCATCTATGCAGTTCAATGACCAGTCACTGTCATTCCCACAATTTTCCATGAGACACATAAGAAAAGACATTCAGGAAATACCAAAGAAAAAAGTGTTAGAATCTTCTTGCCGTAATAATCAAACTCTCAACATTTCAACCATCAACTTTTTTCTTCCTCATTTTCCTACAGTACTTCTAACAAGACATGAGAGAGAAGAAATCTTGGTCATTTTTTTCAAATAAGGTTCTTTGGTTAAAACACTTGTTTAAAATGTGGACCTAGAATTTACATGTCAATTAATGTATTTATTGGCTCCTCTCTATCACTGTCAAAGTTAAATAAGAGTTGTCATCATAAAAATGACTAAAGTTCATGGATATCAAGTGGTTGGAGGAAGGGGAATGATTACATGACTGATCTGAAAGGCAGGATGTCATGGAAATCTACAGACTAGGATGAAAGGAAGATGGTACCAGAGACTTAATAAGGTGGCTGTGAGAAATGAGATAGCAATGACTAGTGAAAGAAAATTTCTCCTGTTTCCTGAGGGAACAAGGACTTCTTGGGAAACTCTGAAACTCAGATAAAACTGGTTACACATTCATAAATTGATTCATGATGTATTTAGTGAGTACTTGCTCTGGGCTAGGCAGTGGAGGATACAATGTTTAGCAATATAGGAATGGCCCTTCATGAAGCCTGTAACCCAGAAACAGGTAGTGATTATTGTATGTCCACCCTAGATCTCAGAAAACAAAAAAACTCCTGTGGAGTTACTTTGTGGTAACAGTATTTGCTCTATACTTCAGGCCATACTGAGGAGCTGTGGGAAAGGGCAATACTCTTTATTAATAAATGATATGGGGGAACAATGAACTTACCTAGGTGTCATAATTTTAATATGTTGAAGGAGCTTTGAATTTGCCTACAATCATCTATTTATTTTGTAAAAAGGATTTATAAAATAATTTATAAAAGGATTGGAAAAAAGGGTTAAGAAAAATAGGTGAAGTATTACTTTTCATCTACATCTAAGCTGTTTAATTGGCAGCTGGGTGTATTGATAGTTAATACAATGGATTCCTCAACTCTGTTTTAGCATGGACGATAAAGATAAACATTTAGAGAAGTTAATTTGGAGTATTACTTCTAGCCACTGCTGCTGACAGATAAATCTCTAGTAAAGTATTGCAGCCAGGAGCATACTCACCCCCTCCCCCCACTTCCAGGGACCACTAAGGTCTTAATAAACAATTTTTTGCAAAAATTATGTTTACTATTTGTACAGTATAGATCATGATTTATTGAAGAGATATTTTATGCTATTTTTAAATTGCCCAATATATAGCACTGTCTATATGCCAGGAACTCGTTCACTCATTTTAAAAATAGTAATTCCATTAATCTGCATAAATTCACTGTGCAGGGTGCTATTATTTTCCCCATTATGGAAGAGGATACTGAGAAACCAGTGTGGTTATGTAATTTGCCCAAAACAATGCAACAATTGGGAGAGCCAGGATTTAGACTTTGGACAGTTTCTTTGGTTCCTAGGGCTGCTGTAACAAAATTCCACAGACTTGCTGTTTAAAACAACTATTTATTATCTCACAATTTTGGAGGCTGGAAGTCTAAAATCTGTTTGGGGAGAGGGGATCTTTCCTTGCCTCTTCCTAGCTTCTGGGGTTTGCCAGCAATCCATGGGCTTCGATTTCTGCCTTAGTCACCACAAGGCATTCTCCCCTGCCTCTGTCTGTCCTCTCCCCTTTTCATAAGGATATCAATCTCATCAGTGTCATGTGGGTGAGGGGCCTACATTTCTTCAATACTACCTCATTTCACTTAACTAATTCCATTTATTTCCAAATGAGGTCCCCTAATTCTGGGGATTAGGACTTCAACATATCTTCTGAGGGTAGGGGCATAATTCAACCCACAACAGAAAGTCTGGCTTCTTAGTCTATGTCTCTAAGTGCTACCTGCCCCAAATCCAAATTAGGTTGCCCTTCTGTTTGTTTGCTTGTATGATTTTGTTGCATGTTTAAGAATATCATTTATTTTGGACATTTTAATTACCCAATTCAGTTGATGTGCTTTCATGTTAAGGCAGATGAAATCATCAGCAACAGTTTTCAGACTGGTTAATGAAGTGTGCTACTCAATATTGTGGTCTACCTTCTAATTCACAGAATAAAACTTACAGTATGCTCATAGGAAATTCTCTTCCCTGAAAAATAGATGGCAGGGGTTAAGTGCCCAGGATTTTGTGAAGATAAGATATCTGTTTCCTGCTGTTTTTCTAATATCTACTCTTGCTCAAAGCATAGCAGCCCAATAGCTATTAAGTCATGTAGAGATGTGACTAGAATTTATACCATGGAATTCTAGGTACCATGTGCAAGTTGGACCTAGCAGATATTAAAAACAAAACAAAAACCAAACCTTTTCCAGGGGAAGCATATCTGCAGAAAGGAAATGGTTACATTCATGAAGAAAATACTGATATCTGGGGACCTGGGAGACTCCTCTTTCCTTTGGAATCAGTCACATACAAAATCTGGATTTATTTTCTAGATTCTAGCATTAGATCTATGCATGGTATTTTTGGCTTCATTCCTGGATATTAGCAGCTATTAGTTTATAAATGGCCTGGAAAAATAATACACAAATGAACAGCCAGAGAAGAACATAAATCAGCAGAGGGCTATGTCCTAGGAGTCAAAGGAAGAGAATGCATCAAGGGGTGATAGCATCAAATGTTCCTCAGAGATGAAGAAGAGTTAAAATTGTCCATTGGATTTAATACAAGTTTGTTGTGAATTTTTTATTCTTTTTATATTTTTTTTCCATTACAAAACTGTTTCTGGAACATTAAGAGTTCTTATAATCGGTACAAATGTAAAAAATCCTATTTATAGGGAAATTGTGTAACATTATGAAATCTTAATTTGAATGTTTGCTTTTGTGAATAAGCAGGGCTATTAGGACTGCTTCTGGTTCTCAGTCTCTACATAACACTTTGGGATTTGTGTGGGGAAGCAATTTGTGGTTACTGCCAATTTCCCTGGGAGTTGTTTGGATATTGTCAGTTTTGAGCAATAGGTTCTACAGTGCAAGCTGATAGAAAGGCCTCCTAAGGGGTAAGAGAGATCACCCTGAGTCAGGGGAGAGTAAACAGAAATGTAATAATACCTAATATGATTTTATTGTGGAAGGCTTTGTGCATACTTGGGAAGGAATGTGTTATGCTGTAACATCTTCTAAAGGGCTCAGCATGAACCCTGTTATGAACACATAGCATACTGTGCAATGCTATGTCACACCCAAGTATATTTGCATAGCTGTTTCCCTCTACTTGATATGCTGCCTGTTTCCCACCTTTTATGTGTCAAAAATTAACTCAATTTCCTCTACTGGGAAGCTTTTCCTGCTATTGCAGACTGGTTAAGAGATCCCATTGTATTCCCATAGTAGCTTGTACATTATGGAATCAGACCCTTTTGCTTCCAAAATAGATTATGAGCTCTTCTATGGCAGGTACTCTGCATTATTCATCATTTTATCTAGCCTACTGTCTGACACATATTATGTACCTTAATAATTATTGTATAACTGAACAACCCCTGAAGTTTTGTTAAGGGAGTATCACTGTGGTAGGCAGCTTTTAAAATCATTTCTAGTGATCCCAACTTTCTTTTATTCTCTTCCTCATGTGGGCTGGACTAAGTCCGAGTAACTTGCCTTTAACAAATAGAATATGGCAAAATAAATGGCATGTTACCTTTGATATCAGGTTAAAAAAAAAGGACTGCATTTGAATTTGTGCATTCCTTACACTTTCTCTCTTATCCTCTTGCTTGCTTGCTCTGATAAGTAGGCTATTTATGAGCCAAACTTTGGAGATGTTCACATGGCAAGGACTCAGGGTAGTTTTTGGTCACCAACCAGAGAGGAACTCAGGACCTGAGTCTATCAGCCCATGAGGAACTGAATTCTGTCATCAACTAGGTAAGTGAGATTGGGAGAGGATTCATCCCCAGTTGAGCCTTAAAATGACTGCAGCACTAGCTGACACCTTGGTTGAAGTCTTGTGAGAGACCAAAGCCAGAGGACCTATTTAGCTGTACACATAAAATAAATGGCATTGTTTAAAGCCACTCAGTTTTGTAACAATTTGTTATGCCACAGTAACTAATTTATATGATCATTAAGCCACAGGCCCAAGATAGACTTGAAATTATTTATTTGATTAGAAAGGGGATATCAATGACCTTGACATTGTGTTATGTGCAAGAACTACAAAGTGAAATTTTCCAGATGGATAGAGACTTCATAGGCATCACAATAAGATATTAAACTATGGAAAAAGAGGGTCCATTTCCCTGTGGAAACAAAATGGTTTATAAGTCTTTGCATTTTATGTTCTTTAGAATTGGTTCAAGGATGGGTCACTAGAATAAAGATCAATAATTTCTTACCAAGTATGATGGAAATTCTTAATATTTAGATAAGGTTAGGAGCCAACCTCACTCCTTAGTCTCTCAGTGGAGGATTGGGTTTGGGAAAAATAGTTGGCTTTTATGTTGGTTTGAATCTCTTATGCACCTCAGAAAAGCCTATGTTCTTTAATTCCTTTCTTGTGAAGGCAAACCTATTGAGGGTGGGACCTCTTAATTAAGTTGTTTCTGTGGAGATGTAACCCAGCCAGTTCAAGATGGGTCTTAACCCCCTTGCTGGAGTCCTTTATGAGAGGATAAGAGGCAGTTGAAACTCAGATAGACATATTTTGGAGAGACATTTTGGAGACAGTCATTGAAACCAGAAGCCAGGAGAGAAGGACCAGCAGACACTGGCAATGTGCCTTGCTCTCTGCCTACCACAGTGATATGCCCTTAACAAAACTTCAGGGGTTGTTCAGTTACACAATAATTATCAAGGTGCATAATATGTGTCAGACATATTGGCACATAATATGTGCCAGAGGCCTTTCTTCAGAGAAGGTATCACCCTGTTGATGCCTTAATTAAGACATTTTCATGGCCTTAGAACTGTGAATTTGTAATCTAATAAAACCCCATTAAAAAAGTCAACCCCTTTCTAGTATATTGCGTTCATCAGCTTTAACAAACTGAAACAGATTTTGGTACCAGAGAAGTGGGGTGCTGCAATTTGCAAATATCAAAAATAGCTTTATAAATGGATAAAAGGGTGAGTCTAGAAGAATTGAGATATGCTTGATAGGAAAGGCCTAGATTGCTCTGAAGAGACTATTGGTAGAAATATGGATGCTAAAGATACTTCCAATGAGGCCTTAGACAGAAATGATTGCCAACTGGAAGAAAAGCTGATCCTTGTTTTAAAGTGGCAGAGAATTTGGCAAAATGAGTACTGGTGTGGGAGAATTTGAAAGCGACAAGCTGGGATACTTAGCTGAAGAGATTTTCAAACGACATGGGGAAAATGAAGCCTGGTTTCTCCTTGCAGCATATAGTAAAATGCAAGAGGAAAGGGATAAGCTGAGAACTGAATTTTGCGTACAAAAAAAAAACAGAAATTGATGGTTTGGGAAATTCTGAGTTTCCAGAAAGTGGGTTCCCAGAGGACAGGGTCCCATGTGTGGATTTAACCAAATCTGGAACCAGTTAGCCATTTCAGGACAAGTCAGACTTCAAGATGGGGTTATCCAGAAAGGATTTGTGGAAAGTCCTGTTGTCTGATGGCTGGGATCCCTGTATGCTGCATGCCAAACCAACAAGTTTTTTGCAAGATTTGTATAAACAGAACCACTGCCAGCCTGGACTAAAATGGGCTAAATAAAGAACAGATTGAAGAAAAAATGACTTCAAATAGCCATGGAAGCTAGGGTCTGGAGACAAGAAATCTTGGGCCAGGAGAGTGGACCCACCCATGCATGTGGAAAGGGTGAGCTTGCCCTGGAGTTTGCAGAGGTTGGACCTTACACCCCATGTTCAGGAAGAGTGTTACCACCTCAGGGCTCTCAGATGCCTGGGGAATTGAGGGGAGCTTGGCTACCCCATTGTTCAGGAAAGTGTTGCTGCCCCAGGCCACAGAGAGGGTGGATCACATTTATGGGGACTGGGGGGAGCCTGGCCACCACCCCACTTTTCTATGGGGTTTGAGAGTGGAGCTGAGAACAAGGTGGTTTCCATAATGCTTGGAAATGTAGAAATCCTCACCCCAGTGTTTGGAGAGAACAGGACTGCTTCATAAGTCCTCAAGAGTGTTGGACTGCCACCAGAGGATAAAGTGTCTTTCTGTAAATGAATCTCACACTTTGAAATCTAATGGAGTTTGCCCTGCAGGTTTTCGGAACTGTTTGGGATCTTTGACTCCTGTTTTCCTTCCAATTTCTCCCTATGGAAATGGGAATGTTTTCCCTATGACTGTCCCTCCTTAGTATATTGGCAGCAGATATCTTATTCTAAGTTTCACTGGTCTTAGCTGGAGGGGAGTTTTGCCCAAACCACACTTGTAACTGATTTTGATAAGATTTTGTACTTAATATTATTATTGAAATGATTTGAGGCTTTTGTAATATTGTGATGGAATGAATGTATTTTTCATATGGAATAACATGTCTTTTTTGGGGTTCAGAAGATGGAGTGTGCTGGTTTGAATCTGTTATGTATCCCAGAAAAGCCTATGTTCTTTTAATCCATTCTTGTGAGAGCAGACCTATTGTGGGTGGGACCATTTGATTATGCTATTTCCATGGAGATGTAACCCAGCCCATTCAAGGTGGGTCTTAACCCCCTTGCTGGAGTCCTTTATGAAAGGATAAGAGGCAGATGAAACTCAGAGAGGAGAAACATTTTGGAGACAGCCATTAAAACCAGAGGCCGGGAGAGAAGGATCAGCACCACATCACCGTGCACCTTGCCGTGTGTGACAGAGGAACCCCGGATGCCATCAGCCTTTCTTCAGAGAAGGTATCGTCCTAATGGGGATATTTTCATGGCTTTAGAACTGTAAATTTGTAACCGAATAAAACCCCATTGAAAAAGCCAACCCATTTCTGGTGTATGGCCTTCCAGCAGCTTTAGAAAATTGCAACAGCTTTATTTGTTAATAATTATTTTTTAGATAGTTTTTTTAGGTAATAATGAGAAAAAACTGATTTGAGATAATATAATGTCAAGAGTTAAAAAAAGCAAAGTGAAATGAAGATTTGCCATCATAAGGGGATTTAGAAATCGGATTTCAAATTCCTATTTCCCCTAATAGAGTAAGGAATATAATCCAAAGCAGATTTTATACTTAATAAAAATCCTTATAAGTTTGTAAATTTGACATCTGAATCTGTATTGAAAGGAAAGGATGTATCTATAAATAGCCCTAAATAGACATATAATAAGGGACAAATAATTTCAATAAATGGATATAATAATAAAGTGTATATTTCCTCAAAGTAATAAACATTTTAAAGAGACTAATTTCTGGATTTATAAAACAATCCTTGTATAACAAGTATTTTATATCATATATTTGGCTGATTAAAGATGAAGATCAAGCTGGAAAGCCAATGGGAAATTCAAGAAACATTGGAAGAAGCAAACCAGTAAAAAGCAAATACATATGAGTTACTAACATACAAATCATTTTGAAGCAACATGTGTGACCAAAAAAATTTGGCTGGTGTCCCAGAAATGATTTTATTGTTTGTGAGTAAGTACTTAAAAACTAGAAACATAATTTACTTGGATATTTTCTCATATAAATTAAAAAAAAAATAAGTAGCTTTGAAGGCTATAAACATTTCTAAAATGTAATGTGAATATTTCATATTTTATATAATCTTTTAATATATTCAGCTTATTTTAAAAATTAAAGTCTTGGAACTAGGCCAGTAAATAGTCTTTATATAATTATCTTTCATCTTGCAAATAATAGTACTTTAGGATTTAAAATAATCTTACAAAATCTGGAAATTGTGAGAGCTTTAAAAAAATCATCTGTTTTCTGTTTTCAACTACCCCACACATAATTTTTTCTAATTCCCAACAGTATTCCTCATGCAGCAATATAGTAAAATGTACATAATAATCCCTTGGCTAAGATTATTCGGCTTACTTTCTACGTACCAAAAATGAAAATAGAATGAAGGTAATTCAATTTTTCCATATCTTGGTATTCAGCACTATGAAAATCCCATTGGGCATATTGTGTTCCAGAAAATCAGCAATTCCCTTCCAAGTAATGCCAATATGTTTTTGCAGTAGCTTTCCAGGTAAAGAAAGTTGATCTAGGTAGTTTCAAACACCTTTTAGAATCCCTTTGCATATTAGTCTTCACTATAATGCTCAAAATTTGGATTGTTTTATTATAATAATATGGTAAGTGAGGCACAAAGAGGCTGAGTAGTTATATGACAAAAAAGTAGCAATATGACATACCTCTGTATAATTTCCAAATTTAGGTCATTCCTGTTGTACTCTGTGAACCAGACCGGCTGCGTATAAGTTACCAGTGCTGGAAGAAAGAAAAAGTTCATAGTTTAATTTAACTACATATAATTCAACTAGAATTTTGTGGAGCTAACATTAATATCCGAAATTCTTCTTATTCTAGAATTGAGCAAGGAAAAAGACTGGGCAATGAGTCATGGTTGTAGATTTGGAGACAAAAATAGATGAAGAGATTGCTCTTTTGGTTAGGTTATAGCCAGAGGTGCAACTTTGAGATTCTTCTTAATGGCTTTTTGATCATATTTCTTTGGCCCAATGTAGAGAGATAATATGAGCCAAGCTCAAAACAAAATGAAATAGACCTTCTTGAAAATAGGGAACACAAAATTGGAGGTAGAAAGTGATGGTGACATCATCTAACACATTCCATGAGATACTAGAAACAAAACAAGATCAGTAGTCAAACATTATATTTGCTGAAGCAGATCATATACTGAAAAATATAAATGACTCTACAAGGTTTATATTATTACTGATGGTAAAGAACAGCACCGACACAGAATTTACCATATTTATACATCTGTATAAGCATTTTCCATTTTTTCAAGAACCCTCTGATGTAATGTCATTACTATTTTAATTTCACACATGAGAAAACTAAAGCTTAGAGAGGTCCCATAATTTAAATATATATGTATGAAAGAGCCAATTAAATGGCATAACTGAAATGGGTATAGAATTTTAGAGGAAGGAACAATCTTCTTAGGGCTGGCATGATTAAGAAACTTATTGGAGGAATTGGGGGGCATGAGTTGTAATTTGAAATGGATATTAAGAGAAATGTAGGATTTAGATCAGTAGTAAGGAGGTGTTTGGACTAGAAAGAAAGCATAACCGTGATTTCTCAGTGGCAAGAATATGTATACAGATCATTTAGGGAGCAATGGAGAACCTGTGTCAAATAAGTGTTTACAGATTTCGATATTGGTTTTGGCCATGGTGTTTTGAATTGATGGCAGAAATGAACATTGAAGGATGAAGGGATTCCACAAAATACTGGTTTCTTCATCAATTCATCTCTTCTTATTACTCATAATGCTTCATATTATATTTGTTCTTATTTTCTTTGATTATTGGTTGGATGTTTTTCATCTTTCTTACTCTATCATGAATTTTGCATCACTTGATCTTTCTTATCAAATATATTTTGAATTTTTAATACTACCCCCTTCAAATTCCACCACTGTACTTTTCTTATAAGTCCATAAATGTTAACTCAGTTTTTAAATGTCCCCACTGAGGAAGACTTGGTTCAAGATACATGTAATAAGAAGGAAAAATATAAAGAAAAGTAAATGCTCATGTTTCTTTTCTTCCTTTTTTAAGGTTCTCTCACTGCATTTCTTTCTACAGTTTGTCCCTCATGGATTATAGTTGGCAATGGATTCATTGAAAGATTAACTTGGAAAAGGCAAAACCATTCATTTATGAGTGACTTCCATTCATTCTTCATTTATCCTGCTGCATAGAGGGTAATTTTTATGCCAAACTAAATGCACCTGTAAAGTCCAGAGCTAAATACTTTTGCAAAACACTCATAAAATTTTTTCACCTTTGTGGTCAGGGACTGTACAATACCAGGAGCAAAGCCACGCATGCGCGCACACACACACACACACACACACACACACGCTCCAAAAAACCCTCCAAAAACTATGATAAATTTCTCAGATCAGGGGTATGTGAGAACAAGGAAAGAGACAAAGAGATTTCTTTTCTTAAAAAAATGATAATTTTATCCTGATGTAAGCAATATATTTGAATTTTTCTGCTGAGTCCATTTTTTCTTAGCTTTGAGTATGGATTAAAGGAAAAGGAAGATAAAGCTTTTATATAATTGGGATCAATTACATATCCACCATTTTCATTTATATTCCTCCTTCATAAATAGTACCTTAACGAATAGTCTTGTAATGAATATGGTTTTAGCTTTTGACAATAAAATAAAATTTCTAGTTTCTTCAAATATATGACTGTTTCTATAAATTTATTTTAAATGAACTTCTCATCTGAAAAGTGACCAAGGGTTAAAAATATGACAAAAATATAGGCACTGATTTTTTTCAATAATCTAGTATAAAATCTACAACTTTTAAAACATAATCTAAGTACATCTGGTCTAAGGATCCCTCCCCCTCTGGCATTAGCTACAGTATGCTTTTTTTTTAAATTCTCTTTTATTGAGATATAGTCACATACCATGCAGTCATACAAAGCATACCATCAATTATTCACAGTACCATTATATAGTTGTGTATTCATCACCAAAATTAATTTTTGAACATTTTCATTATCACACACACACAAATAATAAGAATAAAAATTAAAGTGCAAAAGAACAAAGTAAAAAAGAACACTGGGTGTATTTTTTGTTTTTTGTTTTTTGTTTTTGTTTTTATTTTTATTTTTGTTTTTGTTTTTTGCCCCCATTTTTCTACTCATCCATCCCTACACTGGACAAAGGGGAGTGTGATCCACATGGCTTTCCCAATCACATTGTCACCCCTCATAAGCTACATTTTTATACAATCTTCTTCAAGATTCAAGGGTTCTGGGTTGTAGTTTGATAGTTTCAGGTATTTACTGCTAGCTATTCCAATTCATTAGAACCTAAAAAGGGCTGTCTATATTGTGCGTAAGAGTGCCCACCAGAGTGACCTCTCGGCTCCTTTTGGGATCTGTTTGCCCCTGAAACCTATTTCATTTCATTTCACATTCCCCTTTTGGTCAAGAAGATGTTCTCCATCCCACAATGCTGGGTCAAGATTCCTCCCCAGGAGTCAAATTCCACATTGCCAGGGAGCTTTACACCCCTGGGTGTCAGATCCCACATTACAGTATGCTTTTGAGGTACTTCTGATACAAGTAAAAAAATATGCTATAAAATGTCGTTTGATCCTTCAGATACATTTCAATAGGATGTATAATTAAAACTTTAAATTGTTTCACTTCATGAAATTAGTTATGATGTGTCTGATTTTCTATTGCTAGATTCCAAAACCTTCAAAAGAGTGGCTTAAAATACTGGCCATCATTTATTTTGTTCACAAACCTGGGGGCTGTCTGGGCAGTAGACATTTCTCATTTGGAGTCTCTCCGGTGGTGGCAGTCACACGGTGGCTGTGACTGGGGTCATTTGCTTCTTCACTCATAAGTCTGACATGTGGACTGCGAAGACACAAAAAGCTGGGGCTCCTTAGGCCTCTCTCTCTCCGTCTCCCCCCACCCCATCTCTCTCCATTTCTCTTTTTCTCTTTCCCTGTAGGTGGACTTCTTACATGGAGGCTAAATCTTCCAGAGCAAATGTTCTAGAAGAAACTGGTTGAAGTTGCATAGCTTTTTCTAACCCATAGTATCTCTTCTATCACATTCTACTCCTTGAGGCCATCAAATTCATTTGGAAGGGACATTGACTTTACCTCTTAATTGAAAGAGGATGAAGAATTTTTTAACATGTTTTAAAACCCACACAACATGTATGTAACCTGTCACCTAATTTTCTTTCTTTTGTCTGTGCAGAAAGAGTCCTTTTTTTAAAGAATGAATTTATTTTTCTTTATAATTTTTAGGAATCTGGAAACCAGTAACTCAACTGTATTTCATCAGTTATAGTTGACACAAGATGATTTAATGCACTTTTCACTCTATAAACCAAGATTTCCACAAAACAACAGCAAAAAATAAATGTTAAATTCAATTAAGTGTGAGCTTCACCTAATGGATGTAATCAGGAAGTAGAATGATTGATTTCCAATGTTTATTCAAAACATATTTTTTCTACACCTAATCTGTACTCACTGATCATGTGGGTTTAACTGTAAAAGAGAGATAAGAAAAGCAAGACCATACCTAAAACAGTTCCCCACTCCTGAAAAACAACTGCAAACTACATGAACAGTTAATCTAAGATTAACTCTTGAAAATCAATTATTATTATTAACCTGAAGAAAGGAACCATAGAAATGTATTAAGTGAATTTATTTATTAAACAGATTAATAAGGAATAGATAAGCCCATTGTAAAAAAAAGTGTAAAAGGCAAGAAAAAACCTGTTAAGAAAGTGAAAATACAAATGGCTGATGAATAGAATTTCAAAGAAAACAAGTAAATACTATTTTTTCTGTAAAATTGGCAAGGATTAGCTTAGCTTTTATTCATGGCTGACAAAAAAAAATGTATGATAAGTGGAAAATGGTCACTGGTTGGTGGAAGTATAAATGGATGCAGACTTCCTGGAGGGCGATTTGGTAAAATGTATAACAATCCTTACACGTATAAAGACTCAGAAATTTCACTTCTAAGGGATTATCAAGGATGTGTACTAAGATATGTAGGTGCGCATGCATCATGGAATTTTTCATACAAGGAATATGGAACAGTAAATAATGGGACAGTAAATATTTAAATTGTTTGATAAAACAAGCTCAGATAAGAGAAAAGAAGTGGGCAGATCTAATCAAGATTTATTTCATATAAAATTTGGAGTTTATTTTAGTGATGAAAGATGGATCAAATGTAGATAGACTGAGGAGTTAAGAGAAACCAAATAGGAATTCCAACACACTCTCCATTACTTTCCCTGGATGACTCCTAATTTCACTTCACCTTAATCTTTCTCTTTCTAAACTGCTGGGGCTTTTACATTAAGTGCCATATCCTTGAGCATAGAAGTACTGTCTTATTACTCTTTATTTTTTTGTTTCCTCAATTAGATGGCAAGCTTTCCAAGGACAGAAACAGCGTCTTCTTTGATGTCTATTGCACAGTGCTGAGCAAATGGGACCTGTACATACATATCACTTAGGAGTTGTTTGTTTGATGAGTAACACCTGGGGAGGAAGAATAGATGAATTATTCAATTCATTGTATAGACAAGTCAACTACATTAAGTTTTTTATCACATTCACTACAAAATTGGCTACTTAGTATATTTTTCTTTTAATATCATGATCAATGTAAGTGAAATCACAGTTCATTAAAAAGCAGTCAATAAAAATAAACATGATTTGGAATTTGATAACCTAAAACTGGGTATTTTCCAATTTTCATATTGGAACTGAACAGACACAGTCTTCACATTCTAACATGATACATCTGTAAAATCCTTTAGAAATGAAAATAATTGAAACAATATTATTTTTCTAAATAATGTTCATTTTCACAGTCACACATATATAATATACAGAGAGATCTTAATATTTTCACATTCATTTGCATACATATATTTAAGATGAAGCTATATGATTCATTGAGCTATTAATATTTTTTAGAAATATCACATTTCCAGATGTGAGAAAATATAAAACCTAGTTTTCATTTTATATATTGTCCAGAATAATTTATGAAGAAAGAAAATCAGAATCTTAGCATACAATTAAAGTGTATGAGACATTTGTCCATGCTGTTTATTTCATTTCATATATGTGAAAGGGTTGCTTTTTACTTTTACAACATATGTGGGGTTATGATCCAAAAGAAGATGCTCTGTGCAAGAAAGAGAGAACACTTGCTTTATAATGGAAGAGATTTGCATTTATGGAGGCTAGTTGAATAAGAAAACCATACACAAGACATCAAAGAAAGCAAAGAACAGAATGCAGAATGATTACGCACATATTTAATGTACTATCCAAAGAGTTACATATCCACGCATATTTTGCTTATTTAATAATTCGCATCTCATATCACGTTAGGAAATAGAGAGTCCTTTGTGGATGCAACTCTAATCTCAGGAAGCATTTTTCCATATCACTTTGTGTAGGGGAAGATGATGAGCTCAATTGAAAGTCAGTAATAAAATGAAATTGCCTTTCTGAATGGGAAAGAAGCATATGACACACATTTGCATCCTGTTTTTTGTAATGAAATGCCAAAACATTGAAATGAGATGTAAGATAAATTAGAGGCTGGTTTGGAAGAACAAATCCTGTCACAATTTCACTATGTTGCTCAATAATTAACATGTCCAATAGTTTTCAGAGAGATGTAAAATAAAATAATCCAAAACATTAAATTCCATCTTATGGAGAATCTTTCTTCAACTGGAAGGAATAATCAGGTTTTCTTCTTGTCTTCTACAGAAAGATATTTTTCTCTAGTGAACACAATCTGTGAACAAAAAAGGAGTATAAAGCAAATAAGGAAGAGTGAATGCTTGAATTATGTGGAAATCAATCACTTCTAAAGTTATGTCAAAACCTTAAATGCATCTGAATATTTTCATTTCAAAAATACACTTATTTTGTCCAGGAGAAGGAAGTCTTGGGCTCATATTCAGGCTAATTGTGAAAGATGACCAGAAAATAAGGCTGGAATATGATTTCACCTGAACAAGTGGATCAACAACAACAAAACAAACAACAAAAAAATAAGACTTGTGAAATAGAAAGGAAAAAAAAAATTAACCCAAGAATAGATACTCATCAGATGGTAAGAAAATTGAAGGTGGCCAGTAGATTCCATGATGAACCAAGAAAAGGGCCTGTGCTTGATAATTCTGTTACATGCATAGTTATAGCAAAGAATAGTCCACTAAATTCTACTATTTATTTTACAGGTAAAATGTATTCTTTTTCGTATTCATCACTTATCTCACCCAGTTTAAGTCTCAGAACAGGAAGATGAAGCCTGCCCTCCCCCCCCCCCCCGCCCCTTCCTCTGGGGCTGGGTCTTTGACTGCTTTGACCAATAGTATATATTGACCAATAGGATATATTTTGGTGGAAGTGACCTTAAGCCAATTCCCAATCTAGCTTTTAAGAGGACTGGTACTATTGTCTTTCATCCTCTTGGAACCCAGTTGTTATTAGCTGAGGAAGCCCAAGCAACCACATGAAGAGGCCCATGAATCAAGATACCAGCTAACAGCCCCTGTAGAGCTCCTAGCCAACACCTGTTCCCAACTGGCCAAACATGTGAGTGAGACATCTTGAAAAAAGAAGAGGAAATATTTGAAGACATGATGAAGATAATTTTCCCAGACAGAGTAAGATGAAAAGTATCATTTTGACGTGGTTTATAATGTGAAAAACAGAAGAGTATTAATAATAATAAATATACCTAAACATATAATAGTATAATTTATGATTTATATTAAAGAGAAATTATAAGAGATTCCTGAGCAAAGCAATGGAACTAGAAATCAGGCTGAGATCATATTCATCCACAGCAACACTGGTGGCAAAAAGACAGAGTAATATATTTAAAGAACTTTGAAGGGTGCAGTTAGTTGACAGTCTCTAGCTATTAATTTCTTTAAAGAAGGTCTCAGTTTTTGGTCCAAGGCCACACTCTTCTTGGTGCTGTCTTCCACAAATAATTGAGCAAGGCTATGGTATAGGGTCTAAACAGTTCCACCCAAAGTGGGGCTCCTCAAATGGGCAATCTTTATCTAGAAGTTCCCCAGTGGGCTGGTGGAAAACTTTATCAGGTCTGTCCCATGGTCTGATGGTTCCCCCTCTCAAATCATGCCTCCTCCACTTTATCTTTCACAGGTGGTACTGTCCAATAAACCTTTTGCACCTAACTACATCTTAGTGTCCACTTCCTGGGGAACCCAACCAGAGATATCATCTATTTTGTTATTCTATAATCTATGTTCTAAGTATTCATTCTTAATCTTTATTCTCAATAGACAATTACTCTGTTTTCTGATTCTTTGTCTTTATATCAAATTGCTAATACATTTCCTTATCTCTTTAAGCATACATTTTTATCACAGCTGTTTTAAATTCTTACTCCTTCTACTTTGAAAAGTATACTTTTCAGAATATTTGAATCCTTCAGTGTCTTGGATTTTAGTCTATAAGCCCATGTTTCTGTTCAAGGGAGAGGAGGGTGGGTAGGTGTCAGCTACTTTGCCTGATAACATGTTTAGAGAAGGGTCAAAAACCCCAGTTTTATCAGTCCCTTTGAATTTTAAAAGAAGGGAAAGGAAAAGTCCCAGGCCTGAGAGGCTCATGGATCAGAGAACTCTTGCTGATTAATTCTGTTTGCCACCACCTTAGCAAAGAAATCTCCTGGTCAAGATTTTCTTTTCAAGTCAGGCTTTGAAACATTAGAGGAAACTGCATTGGGAAGTGGCAAACCCCCTAAATTATAAACCCGAAGCTCTGGGATATGCAGATGTGAAGAGACCAGTCAGTGTGCACTCTTCCCCCCAGTATGGTTTTTATGCCACTCTTAAGGAACCTATTGTGCAGAGCTGGAGTTGGCGGTTTCTTTGAAATAGGGAAGGAAATAAGTGTCCCAAGAAATTGGGCACAGACAGAAGAAAATCTTGATGGACAACTTCTCCAACTATAGTCTCACTGCTGATCTCAGAGTTTTTCAATTCAGTAACATGTCCCCACCTTCCATCCACATAAGTATGTGCAGTGTTTCTCACTATTCTTGTTATAGTTGTTACCTTTCAGAATCCACTTTCCCTCTATGTTCTGCTATTTCTACAGGGTTGATTTTAGGGGAGTTTCCAGCTGCCTCTGTTTGGTTGGCAATTGGGACATGAAACAGAAATTCTGTTGCTTTTCTCTGAGATTACTTTTATGGTGATTTATCAACTTGAGGATTCCTATGCCATTCTGGTGTCAGAAGTTGAAACTGAAAACATACATGACATGCAGTAGCATGTGTAGGCAATCAAGAGGGAGCAGGAACATTTTTTTTTATGCAGAACACAGGCACTTCAAATGTAAAGACCCTATGCCCTTAACCCATCCTTTGTCTTCTAAATTACTAAATCTTTTCTGCCTTCATTCTGTCTCTGTTCAGCATTAACTCCATAATCAACAGGTTCATTGTACTCTGACAACTGACATTAACTCAACCTTGGATCAACCCTTCCTTCCATTTCCTTTGTTTCCACCACAGGGCTGCTAACACTTGCTATAGGTAATCTGATTAGCTTTAATACAAATTCACAAGGAAAGCCTTAGTGGGCTCTCAAACCTATTTTTCAATACCTTTTCTTAAAAAAATCTATAATCAGGTTTTTAATGATAATGGATGTTCCAAATTTTCTCCACTTTCATTTAGCCCATAAGTCAATCCTTACTTTTCCCTCTCTTACAGGAAGTGACTCTGCCTACCACAACACCAAGAAAACAGACATTGTCATAACTGCATCTTTTAATCATTTTCTTTTCTAACTCCAGATGCACTTGAATAATAATAACAATAACAACAATAATAATTTTATGAGATTTTACCTTGTACCATACACTCCACTAATTCTCAATTTCTTAACCCATGCTTCAGTTTCCTCATCTATGAAATGGGGATAAAATAGTAGCTAATGGGGCTTTTGTGAGTTAAATAATTTTAAAGCATATTTATTAGTGCCTGGCACATAATAAATATTGAATATGTTTTAGCTGTGTCATTACCAACATCATTATCAGCACTAGCTATGCCTGTATTGTAATCACTAACTTGGGCCTCATACTCAACACCTCCCTTCTTCCCTCTAAATACATTCAATTTGTCATCCTAGCCTCTTGATTTTTGCTCCCAAATTTATCTCATTATTACCACTGTGATTTCCCAAGTTTACTTCCAAGCTACATCTCTGGCCTAGAATATTACAATTGCCTCTTAATATAGCTCTCTACCTCTAGACTTTTCACTTTCTAATCAAATCTTCAGAAAACCTAAGAAGGATCTTGTTAAAACATAAATTTGATCAAATTACTTTCCTATTTAAACATTTTAGTGATTTCCCTCAAGGAATAGGTATATTAGATGCAAACCCCTGAACATGATTTAAATCCTTGCTGCTCAAAGTGTGGCCCATGAACCAGCAGCACTGGCACTGCTTGCAGGCTTGTTAGCTATATAGGGTCCCATCCCAGTCCTCCTGAATCAGGATCGGGATCTACATTTTAACAAGATCCAGGTGATTCTGCACATTAATTTTTTTAAATTATTTTATTTTATTTTATTTATTTTTTTATTTTGAAATAAATTCAAAGTTGTAGGAACAGTTGCAAAAACAATGCTAACCCCATACACAGAATTCCATCATACCCTGACCCCCCTCCCCCGATAGCTCAATCCACCAACTTTAACATGCTGTCACATCGCTATTTCTTTCCCTCCCTATCTATCATCCATCATCTATTGTTCTGTCTTCTGAACATATGAGAGTTAGCTGCACACATCTTTGAACATACACTACAATTCACGTATACACTTCCCATGAACAAGAACATTCTTTTACTCAATCTCATTAAGCACAGCTAAGAAGTACAAGAGATTCAACAATGATACAAAGCTAACATTCTATATTTCCTTTTCCTTATGTCTCAACTGTGTCCCTTTGAGCCACCTGTCCTCCATCCTCCAATCCCATCCAAGTTCATCCTGGTGTTCAATTGTCATCTATTTAGACTTTTTTTTTTTTCAGTTGTGGAATCATGTATACAGCCTAAATCTTCCCATTCCACCCCCTCCCTAGCCTTTCATTAGTGGGATTAATCACATTTAGAATGTTGTAATGCTCTTTCCCACCATCCATTACTAGCAATTTCCCTTCACCTCAAACAGCAACCCTACACTCATTTCTTAACTCCCCATTGCCCCTTCCCCCATTTCTCTTAACCCAAATTCTACTTTTCATCTCTATGGTTATATTCTCTGATAATTTCTTTGTGTTTACTGTGGGGCTTAAAATTAACCTCTTAAATCCATATCAATCTTGTTTTTCCTTGATACCACCTTCACTTCAATAGGACACATAAACTATGTTCCTATACTCCTCTATTCTTCCACCTTTATATAGTTGTCTAAAATTACATATTTTACATTGAGTTCAAAACCACTGATTTGTCCTTAGAGTTTGTGTATTTTATAACATGTAGGAAGTAAATGGTGGAGTTACAGTTAAAAAATTATTGACTTCTATTTGTATTCCATTGTGGTTGGAGAATGTGCTTTGAGTATATTCAATTTTTTTTTAAATTTCTTGAGGCTTGTTTTATGTCCCAGCTTATGGTCCCTTCTGGTGAAAGATCCGTGATCACTAGAGAAAAATGAGTGTCCTGGTGATTTGGGATGTAAGGTACTATATATGTCTGTTAAAATTCTCTCTATCTCTTTCTCCTTTCTTTGTTTCTCTGTTGTTAGGGCTCCCTTTAGTATCTGAAGTAGGGCAGGTCTTTTATCGGCAAACTCTCTCAGCATTTGTCTGGTCTGTGAAAAATTTAAGCCCTCCCTCAAATTTGAAGGAGAGTTTTGCTGGATAAAGTATTCTTGGTTGGAAATTTTTCTCTCTAAGAATTTTAAATATGTCATGCCACTGCCTCCTTGCCTCCATGGTGGCCGCTGAGTAGTCACAACTTAGTCTTATGTTGTTTCCTTTGTATGTGGTGAATTGCTTTTCTCTTGCTGCTTTCAGAACTTGCTCCTTCTCTTCAGTATTTGACAGTCTGATCAGAATATGTTTCGGAGTGAGTTTATTTGGATTTATTCTGTTTGGAGTTCGCTGGGCATTTATGCTTTGTGTATTTATATTGTGTAGAAGGTTGGGGAAGTTTTCCCCAACAATTTCTTTGAATACTCTTTCTAGACCTTTACCCTTCTCTTCCCCTTCTGGGACAGCAATGAGTCTTAAGTTTGGACGTTTTATTTTATCTATTGTATCCCTGAGATCCATTGCAATTTTTTCCATTTTTTTCTTCATTCTTTCTTTTGTTCTTTCATTTTCTGTTCTGTGAACTTCTAGAACATTGAGATGTTGTTCAGCTTCCTCTAGTCTTGTATTATGAATATCCAGAGTCTTTTTAATTTGGTCAACAGTTTCTTTTACTTCCATAAGATCTTCTATTTTTTTATTTACTCTTGCAATGTCTTCTTTATGCTCTTCGAGGGTCTTCTTTATGTCACTTATATCCTGGGCCATGGTCTTCTTGATGTCCTTTAAATCCCTTGCCATGTTTTCGTTCCTTGATTGTAGTTCTTTGATTGATTGTGTGAGGTACTGTGTCTCTTCTGATATCTTGATTTGTATGTTTGGAGTTGGATTTTCCATATCTTCTGGTTTTATCATATGCATTAAGACTGTCTGTTGTTTTTGGCCTCTTGGCATTTGCTTTGCTTGCTAGGGTTCTTACAAGTTGTAAAAAAAAAAAAATACCTAATTTTTCAGAAACACAGTTTGGTGGTGTACACTTTCTCTAACTAACCAGCAGATGGTGTCTGTGAGTCACCTATACCCCTCAAGTCAGTTCTCAACCTTGTCCCATGGTGTGTGGGGAAATGATTCTTGTGGGGTTCAGTTGGAGAACTCAGTTTGGGTGTGTTGCTGGAGCCGTCCACCCTGAATGTGGGGCGTGTGTACAGGTGGCCAGGGAAGAAGGACAGCTTTAATATTCAAATCCCCCAGGATCCCAGAGATTCAAGACCACCGCAAGAGTCTAAACCTTCATTTCATTTTAGCCCCAGACCCTCTCTCTCACTGTCCCACAAACCACTGGACTTGGTGTACCATCCCTGGGTTCTCCAAGCAGGTCCCCCTGCCCAGCCACGATCCTCCAGGACCTCTGCCAAGGGAATGCTGTGCTACATCACCGGTGTGCGCCGTCCCTCAAGGGAAGTCCCAGGCCGCCGGGCCGTGCAGGGTGCTTTCAGCCTGATGCAAAGATGGCCAAACGGGACATCTCAACACCCCCCTCCTCACACAGTTCCTCCTTCCCAGCTCCGGGACAACTGGCGGGGCTCTGGGCTGTGGGCTCAGCTGCAGGCAGGAGTTTATCCAGCCCTCCAGGGAGCCAGCTGCTAGCCATGGGGTTTCTTTCTGCTTCCGGCTCCCCTCTCTGTTCCCCTAGCCCTGAGGGTATCTGCACATTAATTTTTGAGAAGCACCTTTGATCTGTCTTCTACCTATTGCTCCAATTTCACCTTTTCCCACTCCCCTCTCCGTCATGTTCTATGATCCAGTTCCAATGAATTTGATGAATGTTTTTTAAAATCATGTCTGACCGTTTCCTTCGTCTAGGCCTTTGCACATAACTGTTTTATTTTCCTGGAGTACTATTATCTACCTTCATACCAATGTTCTTTTTCCAAAGTCAAATTCTTTCTTGAAGCCCCTTTTCCTCTTGCAAGTGTTTCAAAAGAGATTTCCTGACCCCATCCTACCTATTATATACCCTTCTCTTATTGCTTCCATAATGTCTGTGCTTCTTCCATCATAGCTCGAAACATAATCATATTTTAATTTTGTTCTCCCAACTACAGTAAGATTATAAGATCCTCCCCTCCCCCATGGTATATCTTCAATGCCTAGCAGACTGGCAATACATGACAGATGATCAATAAATGTTTGGTGAACAAATGATAAATGACAAGAAAATTGAAGTTTAAAGGGTTTGAATAATCTGCTTAATCACTTAACTCACAATTAGAAGATATTAAAGTCTGACCACATTCACAACATTTAATTTTTCTCCCTCTTATTTCAGAATAGATGTTTATTCCCTTTTGAAATAGTAAACCCTCTAGCTTTTACTTGATTCTAAGCCTTTCAAATGCCTCTGGACATGTGTTTAACCAGCTATCCTCTTTTATACTTTTAATCTTTCCCAATCGGGTTGATTTTTCTTTTCCCTTCTATAAATACACTCATATTTCATTAATTTAAAAACAAAGCAATAAGAGCAATAAATGTTTTCTTAGATCAAGATTTCTGAAAGATAAAGATGTGCAGTGTTATACTCGTGGCAAAATGATGTCAAAAATTGTTCCAAAAGATAAAAAAAACTGTCATCACATATATTACAGAATATTACATAATATTTGCCTTTATGGAGGAGATTCATAGGGATTTTATGATTTTATGATTTCACCTGGCGCCACAGGTGAAATCAGACTGACCACTTAGGACCTTTACAATGTTCTTGAGAAAAGATGATTATAGCATTATCTGGAGTCATAGAAATGGAGCTAGAAGGTTGGTGAGGTTCCAGATATTTTTTAAGGTAGATCCAAGGGGGTGTTTTGATCAAATGTATGATATAAGGAGAAAAGAGTCACAGAAGACTCTAAGATTTTTGGATTAAGTAATGAAAAATATAATTATGCTATCTTCATCATGGAGAAATCTGTTGGGGTAGCAGGTTTGAGGTGTGGGGGAAGGCCAAGAGAGTCATTTTGGACTTCTTCAGTTTGAGTTATCAGATATTCATTGAAGATGTTGAGTAGGCAGAAAGATCTGAAGGTCTGCTGAGTAACATATAATTGATTTATAAAGCAATGCAATGAAATGAGGTGATATTTAATAGGCAAAGAACTTAAAGAAAGAAGATAATTTGCCTGAAAACTGAGCCCTGGGTCAGAGGGCAGATAAGTGAAGTAGAACTAACAAAAAAGCTGAGAAGGAAGACTAAGGTAGAAGGAAAAAAAAAAAAGAGCAATATTTCAGAAACCAAGTGAAGAGAGTATTTCATGTAATCAGTGATCATTTGTGTCAAATGCAGATGAGAATATATGTAAAATGAATACATAGAATTGACCAATGGATTTAGAAATAGAGATGCCATTGGTGACTTTGGCAAGGGTCTTAGTGCACTGGTGAGAATGAAATCTTTTTAGGTTAGATTCAAGTAAGTATGGGAGAAAACTATAAGTACAGATAACAATTTAAGGGAATTTTGATCCTCAAGGAGCAGAGAAATTTGATAATATCTGGAGAGGGATGTAGAATCAATCTTTTTAGGATTGTTTATTATTACAGAATTGGTGTATGATAGGAATCACCCAGGATGGAGGCAGGAGAAAGAGGATAACTGAGGGCATCATTCTCCTCAGAAGACAACAGCTAAAATGATCTGACATATCATGGAGAGGTTAACCTTGGATAAGAGCAGGGAAATTCATTTGTAGTAACAAGGAAAAGGAGGATGGATGGATGCAGGTAAAGGTAGATTTATCAGGATGGTATTGGGAATATGCAGAAAAGCTTTTGCCTTATCTCACTTTCTCAGTAAATTAAGGAATTAAGATAATCACTTTAGTGAGGAAGAATAAAGACATTGGAGATTTGGGGAAAGAGTAGAAGCTATGAGATAGTCATCCTAAATAATTGTGAGCCAGCAATATGGAATAGGTTTGGGATTGTGCAGCACCACTAAGACTGATTTAAAATGAGCAGTAATGAATTTAATGAGAACAATCAGCATGATTGTATTTTTATTTCTTTACATTCAACTTTCTGGATGTGGAGGTGGAGTAGGTATAATGTTTATATATCCAGAATTGGGATTTTGCCAGAAAAGTATGATGAAAGAAGAGAGGGACAAAGCAGTTGTGAGGATATAGATATAGATATAGATATAAGGGAGTATTTATGATGATGGACCATGGAGTCTAAGCTGTGTAAGGAAAAAGTGAGGTCATGGAGATAATAAGTGACAGTGAAAAGTTCATTAAATAAATGGACTGTAGTTCCAGGGGATCAAATAACATGGGAGAGTATGTGTGAGAGGGAAATGATCAGGAATGATGGGAATGAGGAACAGAGAGGGGGACACTGGGAATTGCCACGTTGGAGGTAATAAAGTTACTGCTTAAAGTGAAAGTCAAGGGTACAGATATGGAAGTGGAATAGCCAAGTAGGGTGAAAGACAAAATCATTGAATGAAAAGAGATCAAAGAACTGAGAGGGTAAGGTATTGGGAAAATCATCTTTATGGATCTTAAAGTCTCCAAAAATCATTAGAATAGTGTTAAAAAAAAAAAGGAGACACTTATTAAATAGCCAAAAACTTGAAGGAATTGGGCAACATAAACCAGGGTCTGTAAGTAACTGGAGTAAGTTTGAAAGAAATGAGGAAACAGTTAGTGCAATCTGATAAAATGAGTTTCAAATCTGAGATACTTTAGAGAAGTCAGGGAGATTGTGTCCTATGGCACAAATTAAGAGCAAGAAAGCTGTTTGTCCTTTTTCTAGGCCCTGATAGTTTAAAAGATTAGGGTAGCATATAGTCACTATAAAGTTAGAGATAGGGTTAGGGTGTGCTGACTTTTCCATTCTCAGTTCAGCATTATCATCTCCTGTGCACCACCAGATAAAAATCGGGAAATACCTTTCCTAGAATCTCATTCTCTGTATGCTTCCAGATTCAAGTTTTTCAATGAGATGCACTTTAGCAGGATTTGGATGGTGAAAGAGAAGGAGAAGCAAGGAACTTCTGGGGGCAACTGTAGACAGATATGTAGGTATATGGAAGAGGGTTAGCAGCAGCTTCTGGGAGTGTTTCCAGGAATCTCTTTGGTGCTGCAGGCCGCTTAGGTCATTGGTGATGGCCAATATGAGGTCCAAACAATTCTGGATTCGTAAATTCTAGCAAAATCTTACCTTTGCTTACCGCCCTTACCCTCCCAACAATTGTGTAAGCATCTAATTCCTTTTGCTAAAAGCTTTTTACTTGGAATTCCAGAGTGGCTTCTGTTTCCCATTCCAAATACTAATTGATAGTGGGGGAAATGGTATTGGGAGTTGGGAGATGGAGTTAGATGAGAAGATGTGTAGATCTTTATGGCATCAGGAATCCAGGTGATGATGAGTAGAGTCTTGATTTCATAAGGCTAGTATGAGCAGAGATAAATATATGGTTAATTCTGATAATTTCCAATGAAAATTGTTGTGATGTTCTAAAAGTGTTGGGGTGTGTGATATTGAGAAAGAGGTATGGGATTTGCAAAACCATAAAATATTTATTTAAACAGGAATGGATGATGGCTTTAGGAAATTTTCAAAAGGAATATTTAATAATATAATATTTTGTTATTTAGTATCATTATAATTGATAGATATATTAAAAGTCACACATATCCCATTATTCAGTGATCAAATATATATATATAAGCATATATTCGTGCCATGTATAAGGAAGAATAAGAGTGAATCAAAGGAATTATAATAACACATGAGAAAACCTTGCGACAGACACTCCCTTTATCCAGTGTATGGGCAGATGAGTAAGAAAATAAAGACAATAAATATATAAATAATAGGGAGAAAGGGGTATGGGATGCTTTGGGTGTTCTTTTTTATTTTTATTTTTATTCTTATTTTTATGTTTTTTGGAGTAATGAAAATATACAAAAATCGATTGTGGTGATGAAGGCACAACTATATGATGATACCATGAACTATTGATTGTACAGTTTGGATGATTATCTGGTATGTGAATATCTCTCAATAAAATTGCATAAAAAAAGAACTAAAAGAACATGAGGTAAAATATTGGAAAAATCCCTTAATGGTTTTGATATAATGATTTGCTCCCAGATCTTTGCTTGATAAATATTGCTCATGCATTTCGTGGTTTTCAGGCATTTGGGGGAGATGCTGGTGGAAAAAATAGATTCTCTAGTTCTCTGAGAGATGGGAGAAAATAAACAAGAGAAACACAAAATATTTCGACACATACTCCTACAAAAATTTCTTAGGTGTAATCACAGTATTTGCAAACTGGATAGTCCAATGTATATGCTAGAATGATCAACAAGATCACTCACTCATTCATTCATTCATTCAGTAAACCTATACCTGGTACTTACTATGTGTAAAAAAATATGGGAGACACTGATGTTACAGAGATTAAGTAAAGAAGGGAGAGCACTGGTTAAATAGATGATTGAAATACAACATTAAATACTCTACTAGTTTTGATGAAGAAAGCTGTGAAAACAGAGAAGAAAATGTTCAGAAAACTGTGGCATGAGGACTGACAGATGGGACAGGAAAGGCCAATCTAAAAAGAATTTATATATCATGGGAGTTTGATGGACAATTGGAAGTTAATAACTTTATTTAAATAAATCACATTTGTGTTTTTGAAAGAATTTGGCAGCTGTGTGGTCTATTCATTCTGAATGAGGTAACGGATGGCCATGGGGGTAGGGCACAGTTAGAGTTTGTTATTTATGTGGGGTTTGCACAGTTACAAAGATGGCATTCAGAGAGACAGAGGGGGAGAGAGAGTGAGCGAGAGACAGTGAGAGAGCAAGAGAGTGGGAGAGAGAGAGAGACTGACTTATCTACCAGCAAATCAGATGGTCCGTGCTATGGTAAGTGACCCAGCTCATTTGTCTAGCTGCAGGGTGTGTGATGGCTCACAGCTTCTCCTTGATGAAGGAAACTTCCCCACTCAGTCATGCATCCTCACTGGGGACAAACCAGGTGCTCCGCATCCAACGGTTGGTCTATTCAGAGTTAGACTTGGTCCTCTTGCCCCAACTTAGGTCAACTGAAGGGCCATCCCAACTCTAGTTCTCCCTATGGGATTGACTGAGGTGGTTACAACTGCATAGCAGCTCAACTCCTTCCTCCCTCCAATCCTATTCCTCTTGTAGGTGTTCATCTTAAGAGCATTCCCCAATAAACCACCTGCATGCAAATTTCTGTCTCCTGAAGAACTCAATCTAGACAATATGTCAGATGACATAACACAGGGAATAGGATGGAGATAAGATATATGTAGAATAGCTTGTAGGGACAGTATTAAAGAAGTATTGTCCCTTTCCCTTGGAGTACTTTGTCTGTGTCCTTTATGTGTGCATCATTTGTTTACTTTTGCACTTATTCAGCAAATGTTTTAGCTTTGCACAAATATTTATTTATTGTGCACAAGGGACTGTGCTTGGCATTTGGATGTTGAATGTTGAATAGAATATGGTCTTCTTTCTTTGGAGATTGTGAATTTATTAAAATGGCTAAGGACCAGGGAAAAAATGAGGCCAAAAGTGTATAGGTATATAGTACTCAGTTCATGAGGGAGCATCACATGATCCAAAAAATAATGGGGAGTCATTGAAAGGTTTTGGGTGGTGCGTGATATGAGCAGATATGTATCTGTAAAAAATCATTTTGGGAAAAGTATAGAGAATGTATTGGAGGAGAATAAAATTTTATATAGGGAACTCAGGTAGAAAGAAATTGTAATATTCCAGATGATCTATACAGGGCTGAAATAAGGTGATGTGCGTAGGGATTTATGTGATAGGATAGACTTTAGTTATAATTAACTTACAGAACTTAGAATATCTTATGTAGGAAGTGATGGATAGAGTTGAGTCTGCTATGACTTTCAGTATTCTATCTTGGCCTTTAGGTTGCCTTTTCCTGCAACAGAACAAAATAAAGATGTAACTACGGAAGATAGTTCAGGGGAAGGGACGGGAAGTAATTGTTTCATATTCGGACAACTGAAACAACCAGAGTATATGAGATTTCCAAGTGAACTATGTATAGTAAAGAAAAAATGACTGATGAGAAAGTAAGGTAGAGTAAGACAAAAAGAGGCTTTGTGAATGAGATTGAAAAGATGCTAAGGGGAGAACAATGTCAGAATGGGAGGATGATAGCCTGGAATCCAAGGGATGAAAGAGATTAAAGGAAGGACACTAACTGGTCTTAAAAGCTGCAGTTAAGTAAGAAGAGGAGAGGGAAATGACCTTGTATTTAGCAATCAGAATATTATTGCAAAGGTTGATTGGTGCAGTTTTAGTGATGGGGCAATAATAAAAATTCAAACACTGTAGACCGACAAATAACGGGAGGTTATGTAGGAAAGATAATTAGTTTACACTATTCTTTTGTTCATCTTAGATGTAAAAGAAATCAGAAATGATAGGTAGAGGGAAATCCAATGGTAAAAGTTTTTGTTGAAAATATAATTTTATTGCATTTCAGTTTTTAAGATGAAAACACTTGAACCTGTTTCTAAGAAGAAAGGAAGAAACTAGCAGTGGAGAAAAGCAATTCTGAATGTAAAGAGATTTATGGCTGAAAAAATTCCCCAAGATCACTAAAGCCGTGAATCATAGTATCCAGAGTAGAGTGTCATACTTTGGACATATATGGGTTCATTTCTTCTGAAATAGGAGAAAAAGAATTATTTGCATACAAAAGTCTATAGGTTGCATAGGGTAAAGCAGCTGGTGAAGGGCACCATATCTGATGACACCCATTTCTCATGTGAAATAGAAAAGAAGTTTTTATTCTAAAGGGGAGGAGTCTAGAAAGCTATAGGGGGATCTGGAAACTTTTGAATACTTACTCTGAGTAATGTATAAATAGACGAATTGCTAAGAATTACTAAGTCAGCTGTGTTTATGAACCATAATTTTATATAGTTATCAATCTGTGCAGTTGAATGATTTTGCCCAGTCATTTCATTCAAAAAATAAATGCGGTTTTTGGCAATGAGCAGGGTTATTTGATCATCCGAGTGGGAAATGTCTGCCTTTGTCTCTTAGGCCATACATTGGCCAAATTTTAGTTTTCACGTCTCTTTGATTATTAGATAGGGCAAGTCCAGGGAAAATTCAACGTGCTGTGTGTGTGTATTAACATGAGTGTATACAAAACATCAATTCCAAAGGACAAATAAGGGGTTGTGATCATGGGAGTGAGAAAAAAGAATTCACTGTGGAGAAATTTTGCAATTTGGTTCTAACTAATAACATTCAAACATGATACCAAAATCTGATCATCAAGTGTTCTGAGCTTAAACCGAACCTATTCTGAATGAACGCCGTGTCTTTAAGATCTTATCAGAAAGATCAAAACAAGGTAATATTCTTTAGGATGCAATGAATCTGATATTCTGGTAAACAGCCTGATGTCACTTTTTCTTAAACTGAATAAATCCTCCTCCCCAAATCCTTGGGGAGTCCTTTCCTTGACTGCTCCAATGTGAATGTTTCCATGCCTATAATACAGCTCTGTCAAAGGTGCAAATCAGTTGTTCCTTTTTCTTTAAAGGTGAGGATGGGGTTATCCATTATTATTGGAAGAACTGAGCATTCCCCCACCCAGAGGATGGATTAGGCCATAGGACAGTGTAAGTGGGATAGATTCGGGGGCTGGATTCACAGAATGCCAGGACACTAAGCTAGTAGAGAAGAGTGATTGAAAAGGCCATGATCTACAGAATATATGGCCATTTAGTCTTACAGATTCATTAGACAGCCTTCATACAGCAGTAAGTAAAATTGTCCACTGGCAAAAGAGCTCAGGAGAAGCGTTAATTATGGGAGGGTGTGCACGTATTTGTGTGTGAAGAGACAGCCCTCAAAAATTGGGTCAAACTTGTTTTCACAGATGAATTGTTAAATCTTCATCTTTAAATGAATTAGTTATCAGTTTTATATAAAATGTAGTTCACAATTATCCTTCTCAACCCCTCCCCACTTTGTACCTCAACAGCTACTCCTATGTAAAATTGACATTGAGTTTTCAAACGCAGGACAAAAAGAGCAGGCACTGGCTTATATAACTAATAAAATGAATGAATGCTCCATCGAAGATCAGCAAGCCTTGCTGTGTACATGTAGATTAAGACCACAAAACAGTCTAACTATGCTTGAGGAGCTTAACTGTGGTTGCTGTGGAAACAGCTTAACTTTAAGGTTTTTACACTGTGGTGCACTGAAAATCTCAAGCCAACTGTGCAGTAATGTCAGATTTTTCAGTGATTATACAGCATCATTTACAGGATATGGCATGAATGGAAGATAATGAGTTTCTGAGACTGACTGCAACTGATTCTATAACCACATATACATATATACGACTTTTGAAATGCACAATTGGACATTATGCTTTCTTTCAATATTTTGTTTTTTCCTGTTCTTTATTTTCCTAAATCATTCTTTTATGGCAAATTCTCCTTCTCCAGCATGTTTTAATGCTGTTTGTTAATATTATTTTTAAGGTTTCTTTTTTGTCTTTCTAGCAATAGTGGTTATGGATAAACCCTAATATCTCTCTCATCAGTGATTCCACTGTAAATAAATCATGGAGGCCTTAGGTGATGAGTATTTTAAAATTATTTTGTGTGGACAATATTGAACAAGTATAAAGTTGAATATAGATATAAGTTTAGCTAATGAGAAAATAATGACTCTTATGGGTTGAATTTGTAAACAAAGTACAGATACATTTTCACATCCCCAGATAGAAGAGTGCTGCTCTATAGACAGAATATATATCACACAAATTATTTTCCTAATATAGCTGACATTTCTCCATAATAATTGTGTTATCCACATTTCCCAAACTGACTCAACTAGGAGAAGAAAATCTAGGAGATGTGGGTTATAATAAAGGTATTCTAAAAGCAGCTTCTGGATCAAAACCACCGACACTCTTATTCTAACCATACTACTGGTACAGCTCCATTTCTCTTCTTCCTCTTGTTAGAGACCCCGAGTTACTAAAACATTCTCAGCACTGCCAGGGATGGTCTCCACTGATTCCACTGATGGCTGCCTTCCCTCCCCTCTTCTCTGTGGCCTTGGTGCTGCCCCAGCACTTTTCTGTGGCCTTGGTGCTGCCCCCTGCTGGTTCACCTTCATGCTTACTTGGACAGTGGCTATTACTTTCTGGTGTCACTACTCCCATTGACAGAGGGCTGGCTCAGTAATACCTGGAAGTCAATTTTTCACCAAATTGGTGTTCCTACTCACTCCACAAGCTCTCCTTCATTCCTGGAATCACTGCACTGAGGTGGGAGAGAGACTTCATGCATACAGTGAACAATTTTTTAATCAAGAACTCAAAACAAGGATTGGGATACTTGTTTTTCTCTGAGTAATCTATATTTCTTTACGCTTTTATGCTTTGATTATTACTCAAATTTAAAATTTAATCATTCCTTCCTAAACCCTTTTGAAATTTTGTATAAATCCTACCAAGACATGGACTGGAAGATAACAAAAACAGCAACTCATGGTGTAGTACTCAAAATTATTCTGCCTTACCATGGACAATGGACCAACTTCTAAGTCAAGTCTCCACCCAAAGCCATGATAGTGGTAGTGATTCTCAGGGCCAGACACTGCTCTAGGGCCTTTACCTGCATTCAACCATTTGTTCCTCAAAAAAACTCTGCAAAGCTGATGACAGTTGTAACTGAGAGTTATGAATTAACAAATGATTATGATTAGTTAATCATTATATAGATTCTTTTTTTTTTTACTTTCTTGTATATTGTAGAATAGCCAAAAATTAATACCTGAAATTACTGAAACTCACTGAATTAGTACCAGCCTTTGTTTATATCTACTATTGTGATGATTTTTCTAGCTTAGTCCCAAGCCTTGTTTATACTTGCTGTTGTGATGGTAACCACTCCATCTTCCCTTGTTTGAATCCATAAAAATCCAAAACTCCTTATATTCAGGGAGACAGATTATTAGGCCAAGAGGCCATCTCATCTCCTGCTTTGTTGGTAGCAATAAACTCCTTTTCTCTTTGAAACCCCAGTGTCATAGATTGGCTGTTATGAGCATTGGGCAGAGAACCCCACTTTTGTTTGGTGTCACTGTTATTAATTAAGCTTAATAACTTTTCTGGTTTCTCATAACTAATAATAGACAGAGCCCAGATTTGAAAACAGGAAATCTGGTTCTAGAGTCACATTATCTTTGAAATTTCATTTTCATTAATCTCCAAACCCATCTATTCATTCATTTTGATGTTTATATTTATAAAAATCTAGTGTTTTTCATAAATATTGACCATATAGTATATGCAGACCACCGATCTGCCTCTTTATGTCTGTAATAAAGACAATTATGTCTTTCCTATGAGGTACAACTTCCTGAAAGTTAAGGAGGAGCTCTTGTAAATGATCTAGTTCTAAGATTTCCTTTAGGGCATTGGCCATCAGTTCCTCCCTAGAGGTCCTTGAAGGTCTTGTGCAAAAAATGTGTTCCTGGATGCCTATGCTAAGAAGCATGTGATTCCACAGGGGGTATACAAATGAAATGTCTTTCGCTGGAGACTTTGCTTCAACGGAATTTGATTTACCTTCCCATTTCACAGTTCTAATTAAAATGACATGATTAGATGCAGTGATACAGAGTCTACAAAAGTATGGATCTTTCCTTCTGTACCAAATATCAGCAAAACATTAAACAATGTTGAGGCCATGACTATCTGTTTAGCTGCTCAAAAGAGTCCCTCCACACACAGTTTTGAACTCAAGTCCTTTTGAAATGCACATACAATAATACAAACATAGTCACAGTTAAATGGAAATTATCATGAAGAAATTGTAAACTGACATAATTGTAGGATTTTAGGAAGTATTTCTTTGTAGAAAATAAAATCAGAAAGTGTCAAAGAAAATATCTAAATGATGTGTGTGTTTTTAAAAGCAATAAAGGAACTGAAACAAATAAAAATCATGAAGAAGAATGGGCAATTATCTTATTCGTCTTTTCCTTAATCAATCTTCATGAACAGTTTTGAAATGTTCATATTATCTTTGAAATTTCATTTTCACTAATCTCCAAACCCATCTATTCATTCATTTTGATGTTTATATTTATAAAAATCTAGTGTTTTTCATAAATATTGACCATATAGTATATGCATATCACATATATGATATATATGTATACAATCAAAATCATATGCATTCCCATTTTGAAGTCATGGTTTCTCATTAAAAACATCATTCCTTAGTCTTTCCCCTTCCTGATTCTCACTCCTCAAAAGTTACAACTTTCAAGTCTTCTATTTCTTCCTCACATGTTTGCCTTCATATTTATGAGCAGCATCATTATACCACCCACTTTGGATTTTTCAGTTTTAGGCAAAAATGAAAAAAAATGTGTTTTTATACCCTCCTCTTCCATGTCCACTTTCCTTTCTCTCATCCTTCCAATACAGGTAGATCAACAGTTTTGCTTGATTCAACAGTCAGCGTTTACATTATCATAACTATCTATGTCATATCATTCACAAAAAGGCATGCAGTATACTATGATTATGATTGCTTTTTTTTTTTTAATGTTTTGGTTGGTTGTTTTTCCCTGCATTTATTAGTTATCTCATTTTTTCTTATGCTTAATTTTATAAGTATTGTTCATTAATTTAGTTTGAATCATTCTGACAAATGTTCAAAATTATTTTCAAGTTCAATATATACACTGGATATTTTATCTTCTTCTCCAACCTTTCCAAGCCAACTGTGCAATAGTCACTATGGGGTTTTCCTTTGCCAACCTCTTCATAGTTCTTTTTAACTTTCTCATAGAAACTCCTGTTTCCTCATACCCATGTTGTTGCCCCCCCCCCACCTTGGTTTACTCCTTTCTTTCCAAAAAATATACTCCATCTGTTTCTTAGAAAAGATGACACAAGAAATAAATATTAATAGATTTGCATATCTGAAAGCATCTTTGTTCCACTTTCACACTCAATTTGATATGGGTTAGGTATGGATAATCACAAATAATTCTCACTCATAATTCTGAAAGTTTTGCTTCTTTTTTGTTTCCTTTGGGAAACCTCTTATTCTTTTGGCTCTTTTGGACTGCAATCACAATAGCCTTTGCTCTAGTTAGGGGGCGGACCATGCCTCGCAGACTTGTAATTAGAGTACAATATCCTCCTAATGATCATGATTGATTCAGAAGGGCCATACAACTCCAGCAGCTCAGTTCAGAACTTCAGCTGGCATTTCACATTTAGGCCCCAGGAGAGTGAAGATTTTATCTTCTTCTGTGATCATGAGCTAGATTATGTAAGCCTGGAGGAACTGGCAGAGTGCTTCCCTGAACACATGGAAGATTATATTTACATAATGAAGCAGACATAGAGGAAAGCAAACTTGGGGTTAGTTGAGAGAGACAGAGAGAGAGAGAGAGAGAGAGAGAGAGAGAGAGAGAGAAAGAGAGAGAGAGAGAGAGAGAGCCCTCAGGACCCAGTTGTGATGAAGCTAATAATTTCTATTTTATAAAATTATGCTGAATTAAAGCTCTATTATTTAAACCAACAGTATATTTAAAAACTACTTGTTTTTATAAAACTAATTGTTTTACAATTAGGAGAGTAAGTACTTAATTATCATGAACTTTTATTGTAACTCCAGCAGGTTAATTGTGCCAGGAAAGAACTCTACTGTACGTTCATGAAATTCAATATAAGTCTTATCCTTTCATGAATCTAAAACTGAACAAGAACAGAGAAAGGCTTCCCTCTCTCCTCACATTGTCCAAGGTAGAGACTAAGATACCTAAGATACCAAAGGATGGTAAGACGTTAAAAAAAAAAAAAAAAAAAAGACTACCTCTTTTCAAAGTTGATGAAACTGAAGTTGAAGAAGCAAATTGCCATGTTGGATGGCAGAGGCAGATTTCCAGCTAGTGCCTCAACTTTCAATGCACTACAGCTTTTTGTGTCTAACATGCCAAAGTGTAAACCCTGAAATGTGGTAAAGTTATGTGCTGGACGGCTGTTTGGTTTTTATTATTTGTACACTCACTAAAACAACAACCAAAACAACAAAACACATGCATGAAATGTAGTTCCCACTTATTACATAAGAGCTGTATCTGTTCTCTGCTTAGTTGTTAGGTTCAAACATAAAAGGGTGAGGGTGTATGTGGTAGGTTGAATTATATAGGCCAGAAAAACATGTCCTTAGTCTTAGTCCACATTCCTGTGGGTGTGAACCCATTATAATTAGGATCTCTTGAACATGTTATTTTTAGTTAAGGTGTGGCCCAATGGAATCCAAGTTACTGGGGTCCCTTATAAGCAGAGGAAATTCAGCAATGGTGAAAGTCTTGAGAAGTTAGAAGCTGGAAGTCAACAGAACCTGGAAGAGTATGTCGCCATGTGACCAAAAAGCCAGGAACCACGAGGATTGCTGGCTGGCCAGAAGATACAGATCCCAGGAGGAAGTATGTCTTCTTAACTCTGAAACTGTGAACCAATAAAGTCCTGTTGTTGAGTCAACCCATTATATGCTATTTGTTTTAGTAGCCAGGAAACTAAGACACCATGTGTGTATACATGTGTAAATCATGTACATAGGTATATACAATCCCACCATAACATATTCATATAACTGTGTATGGTTGTGTGTTTGTATTACCTACTGATTTCATGACTGGTTCTACTGTACTAACATCTCATTATTTCTGATGAGAGTACGGTCTAGACAATATATGAGCATGTGACAAATTTTAGGCTATTGGATTCCTGCATATTTCCACTTCACCATCACTGTGAAGGTCATCATGCAAAGTTCTCATTTGCTTTTGGCTTCCCATGACATCTTTCTTTAGCTCTTATTGAGAAAAGTAATTTAAAAGTTCAACCTATTTCTGTAAATGTATCATAAATATAAAAATAAATAGAGGAAACTAAGATGGCGGCTAGCTGAGGCATGGCGAAAAAAACACCTCCATGAAAAACACTAGCTAAAAACCAGAAAGTGACCTAGATTACCGGCTACAGCGATGCGCCAGCTGGATGAGGGCTCCTAGCTCCAGAGGGGCCATATACTTGGTGAAACCGGGAGTCGGCATTCTGAAATGAGTGAGTAAGCTGGCTGGAAGACCCGCAGCCGTGCGGCGGGCTGGGGAAGCCAGGGTTCAGAGTATGGAGACCAGCTGGCTCTTTAAAAAAAAAAAAAAAAAAAAAGGAGCGGCTCCAGTAGCAATTGTGGGAACCACGCAGCAAAACACAGCAAGAGGGGGCTGGACCAGCCTCTTGGTGTCTGGCTGGGAAGATAGCTCACAGCAGATACCCTTGGGTTCGGGGGAAAAGAGGGGAGAGCTGGAAGCAGAAAGAAACTCCACGGCTCACAGCTGGCCCCCTGGAGGGCTGGATAAAATTCTGCCCAGGGCCGTGCCCACAGCCCAAAGCCCCGCCAGTTGTCCCGGAGCTGGGAAGGAGGAACTGTGCAAGGAGGAGGGGGCTGAGACGCCCCACTCAGCCATTTTTGCTTCAGGTTGGGAGTGCGCCGCCACACGGCCCGGTGGCTCGGGGCTTCCCTTCTGGGACAGCACGCACTGGTGACGTAGCACAGCATTCCCTCGGCTGAGCTCCTGGAGGAGCGCGGCTGGGAGGGGGATCCGCTTGGAGAACCCAGGGATGCTACGTCAAGTCCGGTGGTTTATGGATCAGCAAGAGAGAGGGTCTGGGGTTGAACTGAAATGAAGGCTTAGACTCATGTGGCGGCCTTGAATCTCCAGGATCCTGGGGGATTTGAACATTAGAACTGCCCTTCCTCCCTGGCTACCCGTACACACGCCCCACATTCAGGGAGGACAGCTCCAGCAACACACCCAAACTGAGTTCTCCAACTGAATCCACAAGAATCATTTCCCCACACACCGCGGAAACAAGGTTGAGAACGGATTTGAGGGATATAGGTGACTCACAGACACCATCTGCTGGTTAGTTAGAGAAAGTGTACGTCACCAAACTGTGTTCCTGAAAAATTAGATAGATATCCCTTTTCCTTTACAACTTGAAAGAGCCTTATCAAGCAAAACAAATGCCAAGAGGCCAAAAACAACAGAAAATCTTAATGCATATGATAAAACCAGAAGATATGGAGAATCCAACTCCAAACACACAAACCAAAATATCGGAAGATACAGTATACCTTGCAAAATTAATCAAAGAACTACAATTGAGGAACAAAAACATGGCAAAGGATTTAAAAGACATCAAGAAGACCATGGCCCAGGATATAAGCTACATAAAGAAGACCCTAGAAGAGCATAAAGAAAACATTGCAAGGCTAAATAAAAAAATAGAAGATCTTATGGAAATAAAAGAAACTGTTGGCTAAATTAAAAAGACTCTGGATATTCACAATACAAGACAAGAGGAAGCTGAACAACATCTCAGTGTCCTAGAAGCCCACAGAACAGAAAATGAAAGAACGAAAGAAAGAACGGAGAACAAAATAAAAAAAATAGAAACGGATCTCAGGGATAAGATAGATAAAATAAAACGTCTAAACTTAAGGCTCATTGGTGTCCCAGAAGGGGAAGAGAAGGGTAAAGGTCTAGAAAGAGTATTCAAAGAAATTGTTGGGGAAAACTTCCCCAACCTTCTACACAATATAAATACACAAAGCATAAATGCCCAGGGAACTCCAAATAGAATAAATCCAGATAAACCCACTCCAAGACATATTCTGATCAGACTGTCAAATACTGAAGAGAAGGAGCAAGTTCTGAAAGCAGCAAGAGAAAAGCAATTCACCACATACAAAGGGAACAACATAAGATTAAGTAGCGACTACTCAGCAGCAACCATGGAGGCGAGAAGGCAGTGGCATGACATATTTAAAATTCTTAGAGAGAAAAATTTCCAACCAAGAATACTTTATCCAGCAAAACTCTCCTTCAAATTTGAGGGAGAGCTTAAATTTTTCACAAACAAATGCTGAGAGACTTTGCCGATGAAAGACCTGCCCTACTTCAGATTCTGAGGGGAGCCCTGCTGGCGAAGAGACAGGGAAAAGAGAAAGAGATATAGAGAATTTTAACAGACATATATAGAACCTCACATCCCAAATCACCAGGACACTCACTTTTCTCTAGTGATCACAGATCTTTCTCCAGAAGGGACCATAAGCTGGGACATAAAACAAGCCTCAAGAAATTAAAAAAAAAAATTGAATATACTCAAAGCACATTCTCCAACCACAATGGAATACAAATAGAAGTCAATAATTTTTGAACTGTAATTCCACTAGTTACTTCCTACATGTTATAAAATACACAAACTCTAAGGACAAATCAGTGGTTTTGAACTCAATGTAATAAATATGTAATTTTAGACAACTATATAAAGGTGGGGGAATGAAGGAGTATAGGAACATAGTTTATGCGTCCTATTGAAGTGAAGGTGGTATCAAAGAAAAACAAGATTGATATGGATTTAAGAGGTTAATTTTAAGCCCCACAGTAAACACAAAGAAATTATCAGAGAATATAACCATAGAGATGAAAAGTAGAGTTTGGGTTAAGAGAAATGGGGGAAGGGGCAATGGGGAGTTAAGAAATGAGTGTAGGGTTGCTGTTTGAGGTGAAGGGAAATTGCTAGTAATGGATGGTGGGAAAGAGCATTACAACATTCTAAAAGTGATTAATCCCACTAATGAAAGGCTAGGGAGGGGGTGGAATGGGAAGATTTAGGCTGTATATATGTTTCCACAAATGAAAAAAAAAAAAAAAAGACAGTCTAAATAGATGACAACTGGATGCCAAGGATGAACTTGGATGGGATTGGAGGATGGAGGACAGGTGGCTCAAAGGGACACAGTTGAGACATAAGGAAAAGGAAATATAGAATGTTAGCTTTGTATCATTGTTGAATCTCTTGTACTTCTTAGCTGCGCTTAATGGGATTGCATGAAAGAATGTTCTTGTTCATGGGAAGTGTATACGTGAATTATAGTGAATGCTCAAGGATGTTTGCAGCTAACTCTCATATGTTCAGATGACAGCGCAATAGATGATGGATGATAGGGAGGGAGGGAGGGAAAGAAATAGCAATGTGACAGCAAGTTAAAGTTGGTGGATTGAGCTATTGGCGGGGGAGGGTCAGGGTATGATGGAATCCTGTGTATGGGACTAGTATTGTTTTTGCAACTGTTCATATAACTTTGAATTTATTTCAAAATAAAAAAAAATAAATAAATGAATAATAGCATTTTGCTAGTAGAGCTAGAGATATTTCCTATACTAAAATCCCAGTGATTGTTTTTATGAGGTTGCATTGATTTTGTGTAAAATATTTATGTTGTAAGTTATTAAAATTTTGATATACTTTCTTCAATAAAATGACAAAAGTAAGCTAAAAATACTGAATAGCAGTATTCACTACTTGCCTTCATATTTTTATAGTCTCTTAAGACATTTCTACTTTATGATCTTGTCAAAAGAGATAAAGTAAAATGACTCAACAGAGAGAAATCTGCTAAAATTTTGCAAAGAGGGAATAATTTGGTGTTTTGTTAATTCAAAGAATGCTTATTTTATTTTAGTTTCTTTGATGAAGTTTCTTGATCTCATCATTATGATTTCAGCCCAAAATTAGATCAAGGCTACATCAAAATACCTTCTTTTGTATCCAATATATGACCCTAGTTTTCCATTTTGGAAATTGTGATACTCTCATTAAAAATGTAACAGCTTATCTCATAATGTATTTTTAAGTTCTGGGATAGAAAGTCCCTTAAGTATCACTTGTCTTATGGATTAATATAGTGAATACTTACAGCATCTACAAGAATTGCCCTAAATTTGGGGCAGTGCTAATTGGTCCATTTGAGGCATACATTTATCTGCAAATGGGACAATGTATGCATTTATAATGTATTGGATGTACATATTACTGGCCTCCAAATTTATATGATCTTTCTTTAAAATCTGCTTCTCATTTCCACTGTAAATATCTCTGTAATACTATGAAGGTAGAGAGCTGGTTGGGATTCTATTCTTTTGTTCTCCCTAGCACTAAGTTGTTTATAATGAACTCAATTTATACTTCCTCTATCAATGCTTCTGAAGAATAATGGTGTATCCATAGAATATGCAACCCATGTAATGAAAAGAGATAAGTCTTGGGAGGGTGGGAACTAGTGCTTGCACATCTGTATTTCCTGGTTTGGGCTACCCCTGAAGTTTAGAGCTAGTGTTTTCAAGTGGTCCATTGTCACAGAGCAATAGATCTTGAAGGACCTCGTGACAATAACACAACTTCATTATGATGGCCTCACACTGCCATATCCTGGAACTGAAGACGATTTCACACTCCCTGGGCTGGGTAGGCAATAGCATTTCAAACTCTGCTCTGTGCCTTACTTTAGCAGCAACTCCATGCACTGATGACCATCTCCCGTTATCATAGGGCTTTAAAGAAATGAAAAATTAAGCTTCTCTTCACAAAGTGCAAGTGCCACTGGGCTGAAAGAACTTCACTCTTTGAAGGGAAAATTTCAGATTCTCTGTAGAAGTTCATATTTCTCTTTGCTCAAAATAGCCTGGCAAAGATAATAGCTAATATCACTGTAGTCTGTTAATTTTTGTTGTTGTTCTTTATTTTTTTACAGAATGGTAAAGAGGGGTTTCTAGAGACAGACTTGCTGCATTCTTTTCCCAGCTCTGTTACTTATTATCTGTGTGACCTTGGGGAAGTTATTTAAATTCTCTGTGCCTCATTTTCTTTTCCTATAAAATAAGGATAATGGTAATAAGGTTATTGTGAGGTTTAAATGACTTGATATTTGTAAATTGCTTTAAACAGTGCTTGGCACAGAGTGTCCACTATGTAATTGCTATAGTTGTGGGAACAGTTCTCATTTAAAATACTGAGTCTTATCCCTTCTTAAAGTAAAATTACTGTTTTAAAATTATAATTCCTAGATTTAAGCACATAAAACAGGGGCACTTGTAATCACAACACCTTTGGCTGGAATAGGACAACATTCAGCAGGTTTATCAACAAAATATTAAATGAGCTCACATGACTGGGTGAAGATGAATACAGGGTTCAACATTTCTCTCGTTCTCCCAATTTTGCTTTCCTTTGTGCTTGCCTTATACAAGACACATATCCTCTGCTAACCTCTACAAGATTACATTGTCTTTTAAGTTTGAGATCTTAATAAAAGACAGAAACACAAATGTTTTTCTCCCATGTTACCTAAGAATTCTCCCTAAGAAGTCCATTTGGCCCAGCTTGGTTCTTGTGCCTGATCCTGAACTGTGTCCAGGGGCTAACAAGTACTCCTATTTGAATGCCCCTAGGCCACTTCTAGAGCTGGGGAAGTGGGCCCACATAATTGGTAGCCTCACCATAGTCCTGTGGAATGGGAGACCTTCAGGACAAACAAAAATCAACCGATGTTCACCATAGCTACTGTGCCATCCCATGCTTTCCACCTCTTCCCTAGCACAGTTGTCAGCTACCCAAAAGTCTGAGGCAAATGACAAAACCTGTACAATTGTTTGGTTTAGTTAACCCAGTGGCCACTGCTGCTACCTCCTCTTTATCTCTTGCAGTAGCTGGAATCCTGTGGCTCCTTCCTCTGGTTCAGTTTAGCTCACAACTTACAGCAGGAATTCTGGACTTAGGCATGCAAATTCCTGCAAGATCACCTACTAACTGTTCATACTTCAGGCTTCATCTGGCTGTTAGTAACTGGTCAAGTAACTTAGTCTCATTTCTACATCTGGAAAATGGGAAAATCATATGACTACTATGTTTGAAGATTAAATGAGATAATCTGGGCAAGATCTCATTAATTGCTAATTTTAATATAATTAACAGTGTTTCCTGGGCCAACTATTGACCAAAGCAGATAATAGCAGTATGTGATTCCTTACAACAAAGAAAATGTTGAGGGGGAGTAAAATTTGGAGGGTGTTATTGAGAGATTTAATTGTATCCGTAGAAGCAAGAATAAGGACACATTCTGTGTCTCACCTCAGGATGCAGTATGATCATTGCCTTCTCTTTCCTTTTTCTTTTTTATGTTTTGCTGTCCTTGGCAAATTCTAATGTTTGATGTATTCTGAACATGTAATTCTTGTTTGATTCCAGAGACTGTTGAATGAATAAATAATATGTTCGTACTTCAGGCTTCATCTGGTTGTAGGCAGGGTTGCTATTTTTGCTTACTTGCTGCACTTCTTTATGTCTTCTTTCCTTCCTTATCTTCTTACAGATAAAATCTTAAATCTTAGATGATTTCCTTTGATCTTAGATAGCTTTTCATAATGATTATATATATATATATATACACATATATATATACACACACAGACACACATATATATATGTATATATATATGTATATATATATATATATCTGAAGTTCAGAAGGCAGGTGCACTGTTTAGTATTCAGTAGTCACAAAAATGCTTTTCCCAAATATGCTTTCATTGTATTAAGATCCCTTCAGCAACCATGTTTTTAACTTTGGCAAAACCCATGGAGAGGTCATTCACTTTATTCAAATGCTATGGCTTTAAGAATTTGCAATACATGTCTAAAAAAAACCTATGTAGCCCATAGCTTTCTGCTCTTCCTGGCTCAAATCTGTCTTCGCATGGAGGTATTTTATTAAAACCCCACAATTTGAGCAGATTGATATTTTGGGGGATAAATTACTCCCCCAATATTTAAGATAAGTGTGTCAACATCAGATCCCTATCTATAGTGCTGTGATGATGAAAGATATAGTATTTTGAAGAGACTGAATAAATTAAACTGCATATCTAAGCACTTTTATTTTCCATGTCATTTCAACATAGAAGTTTGTTAGATGCTAGCTCTATGTAAGACTAAATGCTTTGTGTGTCTTGTCTTTAACTGTCATAAAACTCCTAAAAGATATATACCCATAACCTCAATTTGGATGTCTGCAGAGAAGTTTCTAATATTTTTATGCAAATGATCATGTTTTTCTAACTGAGGAGTTAGGTAAATCATTAGCTTATGCATTTTTTTTATTAAATTCAGTTTTATTGAAATACATTCACACACCATACAATCATCCATGGTATACAATCAACTGTCCACAGTATTATAACATAGTTATGTGTTCATCACCACAATCTATCTCTGAACATTTTCCTTACATCAAAGAACCAGAACAAGAATAAAAAATAAAAGTGAAAAAGAACATCCAAATCATCCCCCCGATCCCACCCCATTTGTCCTTTAGTTTTTATCCCCATTTTTCTACTCATCCATACACTAGATAAAGGGGGTGTGATCCACAAGGTCTTCACAATCACACTGTCACCCCTTGTAATCTACATTATCATATAATTGTCTTCAGGAGTCCAGACTGCTGGGTTGGAGTTTGGTAGTTTCAGGTATTTACTTCTAGCTATTCCAATACATTAAAAACTAAGAGGTGTTATCTATATAGTTCATAAGAATGTCCACCAGAGTGACCTCTCGACTCCATTTGAAATCTCTCAGCCACTGAAACTATTTCATCTCATTTTGCATTCCCCTTTTGGTCAAGAAGATACTCTCAGTCCCACAATGCTGGGTCCAGATTCATCCCTGGGAGTCATATTCTGCATTGCCAGGGAGATCTACAACCCTGGGAGTCTGGTCCCACGTAGTGGGGAGGGCAGCGAGTTCACCTGTCGAGGTGGCTCAGTTAGAGAGAGAGAGGGCCACATCTGAGCAACAAAGAGGTACTCAGGGGGAGACTCTTAGGCAGAATTATATTCAAGTTTAGCCTCTCCTTTGCAGTAACGAGCTTCATAAGGGCAAGTCCCATGATCGGGGGCTCAGCACATCAAACCGCCAGTCCCAATGTTCTTGACAACATCAACACCAGTCCAGGTGAGGAAGTCCAACACTTCCGCACCTTCCCCCAGAACCTCAGGGCTGGGGAGGGGGAGGCTGTAAATACATTTTTTATTATCTGCCCAAATTACTCTGGCATGTGTCACTATTTCACTCCAGCCTATACTAACCTACCGTATCTCACTTCCTATTCAATGTTCCATGCAATTGTGGTGTTTGAACAAATCGACTGTAGAGTTGTACCGTTTAGAAAATTTAGATCCTGTATGAAATAGATATCTCTTCCCTTGGTCTCATATGGAAGTTGAAGTTTTAAAACACAGTCAGTTTCGACCTTTACCCTTTGGCCTGGCTTGCCCTGGTCTTAACCAAACCTGCTTCATTCATATCACTAATTGAATTCTGGGCTCTTTTTCAGCTTTTTTTTTTTTTAACTGTGGCTGTATGCACTAACACTGAGATTCATATCTGCCAAGCTCTAGCTCTGAGTTTCAGGTGTCTCAGAGATACGCATTGTTCCAGAGACCAATCAGGTTATATGCTAAGGGATCAGCATCTCAAAGTTTAGAGGCAGGCATTACAATTCAGGGATAGAGTTAACTGCTGTAAGAGCTTACAATCTAGGGACTATTACAATGATTATTTCCATGTTAGGCTATGTTCTAAGATTCAATTCTGAGTTTACACATTGTAGTTAGTCCATATTGGTGAGGCATTAAAGTGTTTGCCTTTATTTCTGGTGTACTTCACTCAAATACTGTGTACAGGATCCATTCACCTCATTGTGTGTCTCACAGCTTCACTCCTTCTTGTAGTTGCTCAATGTTCCACTGTATGCGTCCACCACAGTACACCATTCCATTCTTCAATCAATGTACCCTTAGGTCATCTCCACCCTTTGCAAATCATGGTTACTGCCTCCATGAACACCAGTTTGCAAATGTCCATTCATGTCTCTGCTCTCAGATCTTCAAATGACATACCCCATAATGAGGTTACAGGACCTTTTGGTCCCCACATACTTAACTTTTTGTGGAACAACCACACTGATCTTCAGAAAGGCTATACCATTCTACCTGCTCACCAACAGTACATAGGTACATCCCGCTCACCATGTTTTCTCCAACACTTTTACTCCTATATATATATTTTCCTACAATTTTATAGAGTTATATTCACATACCATACATTTATCCACAGTGTACAATCAGTTGTTCATGTTATCATCATAAAGTTGTACATTTATCACCACAATCAGCACCTTAACATATTGATTACTACAAGAAAAACTGTTTTTTTTTTTTTTAGCAATAAGAAAAAAATGATAAAAAGTAAAATAACATGCCATACAATGCAATATAATAGTAAGGATAGCAAATAACACCACTACCAAGAATCCCATATTCCTCCCCTATATCCCCCTCTCATATACATTTAGCATTGGCATATTGCCTTTGTTACATTTAATGGAGGTATATTACAATGTTACTGTTGACCATAGACTCCAGTTTGCTTTGATTATGTTTTTTCCTGAATACCATCCCTTTTTCAGCTCTCTACACAGTTGATATTCATTTGCTTTCCCACATGCAAAAACATTTTTATATTTGTATATTTAGTAACAGTCATTGGCCATTCCAGTTTTTGCCAAGTTATACAGTCCCAGTCTTTATCATCTATCTTTACCTCTGGTGTCATACATTCTCCTATCCCACCTCTTTCAGCTTTATTCACAGACATCTTTGTTCAGTGTACTTACAATACTGTGCTATCATCACACAGTATTATGCTATCTATTTCTGGATCTATGCAATCAATCCTAAACATTCTGTAGTCCTTAAACATCAAATGGCTGGTCTCTGCCCTCTTTCTATCTCTTGGTCACCTGTGTTGTCAGCTTTTAACTCCCAAAGTTTGTTCATTAATGTCTGTTCATATTAGTGAGACCATACAGAATCTGTCCTTTTGTTTCTGGCTAACTTCACTCAACATAATGTCCTCAAGGTTCATCCACATTATCACATGGTCCATGTCTTTGTTCTGTCTTACAGCTGCATAATACTCCATCATGTGCATATACCACAGTTTGTTTATCCACTCGTCCATTGATGGACATTGGGGCTGTTTCCATCTCTTGGCAATTGTGAATAATGCTGCAATAAAGATCAGTTTACAAATGTCTGTTTGTGTCTTAAGTTTCAGTTCCTCTGATTATATACCTAGCAATGGAATAGCTGGGTCATACAGCAAATCTATATTTAGCTTCCTGAGGAACCTCCACACTGTCTTCCAGAGTGGTTGCACCATTCTACATTCCCACCAACAATGAATAAGTGTGCCTCTTTCTCCACATCCTCTCCAGCACTTGTCATTTTCTGTTTTTTGGATAATGGTCATTCTGGTAGGTGTGAGATGATATCTCATTTTGTGGTTTTGATTTGCATTTCCTTAGTAGCCAGTGAAGTTGAGCATTTTTTCATATGTTTTTGAGCCATTTGTATTTCCTCTTCAGAAAAATGTCTTTTCATGTCTTTTGCCCATTTTTTAATTGGATTGTTTGTCTTTCTGTTATCGAGATGCAGGATTCCTTTATACATTCGGGATATTAAACCCTTATCTGATACGTGGTTTCCAAATATCATCTCCCATTGTGTAGGTTGCCTTTTTACTTTTCTGACAAAGTTCTTTGATGTACAAAAGTGTTTAAGTTTGAGGAGATCCCATTTGTCTATTTGTTCTTTGGTTGCTTGCGCCTTGGGTGTGAGGTCTAACAAACCACCTCCTATCACAAGATCTTTAAGATATTGCCCTACATTTTCTTCTAAGAGTTTTATGCTCTTGGTGCTAATGTTTAGGTCTTTGATCCACTTTGAGTTAATTTTTGTATAAGGTGTGAGATGGGCATCCTCTTTCATTCTTTTGGAAATGGATATCCAGTTCTCCAAACACCATTTGTTGAACAGGCTGCTTTTTCCCAGTTGCTTTGGCTTCACTGCCTTATCAAAGATCAGTTGTCCGTAGATGCGAGGGTCTACTTCTGAACACTCAGTTTGTTTCCATTGGTCAGTATATCTGTCCTTATGCCAGTACCATGCTGTTTTGAGCACTGTAGCTTTGTAATATGCTTCAAAGTCAGGTAGTGTGAGACCTCCCACTTTGTTCCTCTTTCTCAAGATATTTTTGGCTATTTGGGGCACCTTACCCTTCCAAATAAATTTAGTTATTGGTTTTTCTGTTTCTTTAAAGTAAGTTGTTGGGATTTGAATTGGTGTTGCATTGAATCTGTAAATCAGTTTAGGTAAAATTGCCATCTTAGCTATATTTAGTCTTCCAATCCATGAACATGGTATGTTCTTCCATTTTTTTAGGTCTTGTTCAATTTCTTTTAGCAGTTTCTTATAGTTTTCTATGTAAAGGTCTTTTGTGTCCTTGGTTAAGTTTATTCCTAAATACTTGATTCTTTTGGTTGCTATTGTAAATGGGATTTTTTTTCTTGATTTCCTCTCTTGTTGCACATTACTTGTGTATAGGAACGCTACAGATTTTTGTGTGTTGATCTTGTAGCCTGCTACTTTGCTGTATTCATCGAGTAGTTCTAGTAGCTTTGCTATAGATTTTTCTGGATTTCCTACATATAGAATTGTGTCATCTGCAAATAGTGAAAGTTTTACTTCTTCCTTTCCAATTTGGATGCCTTTTATTTCTTTTTCTTGCCTAATTGCTCTAGCTAGAACTTCCAGCACAATGTTGAATAACAATGGTGATAGTGGGCATCCCTGTCTTGTTCCTGATCTTAGAGGAAAAGCTTTCAGTCTCTCCCCATTGAGTGTGATATTAGCTGTGGGTTTTTCATATATTGCCTTTATTATATTGAAAAAGTTCCCTTCTATTCCTATCCTTTGAAGTGTTTTCATCAGGAAAGGATGCTGAACTTTGTCAAATGCCTTTTCTGCATCAATTGAGATGATCAAGTGGTTCTTCTGCTTTGATTTATTGATGTAGTGTATTACATTAATTGATTTTCTTGTGTTGAACCAGCCTTGCATACCTGGAATAAATCCCACCTGGTTGTGATGTATAATTCTTTTAATGTGCTGCTGGATTCGATTTGCTAGTATTTTGTTGAGGATTTTTGCATCTATATTCATTAAAGAAATTGGTCTATAATTTTCTTTTTTTGTAGTATCTTTGGTTTTGGTATTAGGGTGATGTTGGCTTCATAGGAAAAGTTAGGTAGCTTTCCCTCTTCTTCAATGTTTTTGAAGAGTTTGAGCAGGATTGGTACTAATTCATTCTTGAATGATTGGTAGAATTCACATGTGAAACCATCTGGTCCTGGGCTTTTCTTTTTTGGGGAGCTTTTTGATGACTAACTCAATCTCTTTACTTGTGATTGGTTTGTTGAGGTCATCTATTTCTTCTTGAGTTAATGTTGGTTGTTTATGCTTTTCTAGGAAGTTGTCCATTTCATCTAAGTTGTCTAGTTTATTAGCATATAGTTGCTCATAGTATCTTTTCATTATCTCCTTAATTTCTGCAGGGTCAGTAGTTATATTTCCTTTCCCATTTCTGATTGCATTTCTTTGCATCTGCTCTCTCTTTTTTTTTGTTAGCTTAGCCAGTGGTCCATAGATTTGATTGATTTTCTCAAAGAACCAACTTCTGGTTTTGTTGATTCTTTCTATTGTTTTCCTGTTCTCAATTGCATTTATTTCTGCTCTAATCTTTGTTATTTCTTCCCTTCTGCTTGCTTTGGGGTTAGTTTGCTGTTCTTTCTCTAATTCCTCCAGGTGAGCAGTTAACTCTTCAATTTTTGCTCTCTCTTCTCTTTTAATATAGGCATTTAGGGCAATAAATTTCCCTCTCAGCACAGCCTTTGCTGCATCCCATAGGTTTTGATAAGTTGTATTTTCTTTTTCATTTGCTTCAAGGTATTTACTAATTTCTCATGTAATTTCTTCCTTTACCCACTGGTTTTCTAAGAGGGTGTTGTTTAGCCTCCATATGTTTGTGAATTTTACGACCTTCTGCCTGTTATTTATTTCCAACTTCATTCCATTGTGGTCTGAGAAAGTGTTTTGTATAATATCAATATTTTTAAATTTGTTGAGACTTGCTTTTTGACCCAACATGTGGTCTATCCTAGAGAATGTTCCATGAGCACTTGAGATAAAAGTGTATCCTGCTGTTGTTGGATGTAGTGTTCTATAAATGTCTGTCAAGTCTAGTTCATTTATCATACAATTCAACATCTCTGTTTCTTTAGTGATCCTCTGTCTAGATGTTCTATCCATTGATGAGAGTGGTGTACTGAAGTCTCCAACTACTATTGTAGAGGTATCTATTTCTCCTTTCAGTGAACACAGTGTTTGCCTCATGAATTTTGGGGCATTGTGGCTTGGTGCATAAATATTTATGATTGTTATCTTTTCTTGATGAATTGACCCTTTTATTAATATATAGTGTCCTTCTTTGTCTCTTTTAATTGTTTTACTTTTGAAGTCTAACTTGTCTGATATTAATATAGCTACTCTGGCTTTTTTCTGGTTGTTGTTTGCATGAAATATCTTTTTCCAACCTTTCACTTTCAGTCTATTTTTGTCCTTGTGTCTAAAGTGATTTTCTTGTAGACAGCATATAGATGGGTCCTGTTTTTTAATCCATTCTGCCAATCTGTGTCTTTTTATTGGGGAGTTTAATCCATTTACATTTAGTATTATTACTGTAGGGGCAGTACTTTCTATTACTATTTTATTTTTTGGAATTTATATTTCATATCTTATTTTTTCCTCTCCTTTTACCTTTCCTGATAATCTTCATTTCTCCACTCTTCTCCAACTCTCTCTCTCCTGTCTTTTCCTATCAGCCTGTAGCACTCCCTTTAGTATTTCTTGTAGTGCTGGTCTCTTATTCACAAACTCTCTCAGTGTCCGTTTGTCTGAAAATGTTTTAATCTCTCCCTCATTTTTGAAGGAAAGTTTTGCTAGATATAGAATTCTTGGTTGTCAGTTTTTCTCTTTCAGTATCTTAAATATATCATGCCACTGTCTTCTTGCCTCCATGGTTTCTGCAGAGAAATCTGTACATAGTCTTATCGATCTTCCCTTGTTTGTGATGGATCACTTTTCTCTTGCTGCTTTCAGAATCCTCTCTTTGTCTTTGACATTGGGCAATCTGACCAGTAAGTGTCTTGGAGTAGGTCTATTGGGATCTAATCAATTTGGGGTATGTTGTACTTCTTGAATCTCTAATTTTCTGTCTTTTATAAGTGTTGGGAAATTTTCAGTGAATATGTCTTCTATTACTCTTTCTGCCCCTTTTCCCCTCTTTTCTCCTTCTTGGATACCCATACACGTATATTTGTGCGTTTCATGTTGTCACTCAGCTCCCTAAGACCCTGCTCATATTTTTCCATTTTTTCACCATCTGTTCTTTTGTGTGTATGAATTTGAATGACCTGTCTTCCAGTTCACTGATCCTTTCTTCTGCCTGTTCAAATCTACTTTTGTGTCCCTCCATTGTGGTTTTCATCTCCTTCATTGTGGCCTTCATTCCCATGAGTTCTGCCATTTGTTTTTTTAAGTTTATGAATTCTTCTTTATGGTCATCCAGTGTCTTCTTTATATCCTTCAGCTCTTTTGCTATATCTTCCTTCATTTCATTGAATTTATTTAGCATTAGTTGCCTCAACTCCTGTATTCCAGCTGAGCTATTAGTTTGTTCCTTTGGCTGGTCCATATTTTCATGTTTCCTGGTATGGCTTGTTATCTTAAGTTGTCTAGGCATCTGATTATCTTGATTAGTTTATTTTGGAGCTTGTTTTCTATCTTTTACCTAGTGGTTTTCTTGTTGGTTGTCTTTGTTCTCTGGCCTCTGTTATTCAGTTGAACTTATTCTAGACCTCTAACTTAGGTTCTATTTAGTTGATCAGAATTTTTCCCCTCTTGTTTTTTGTTTCTTGCTCTGCCTCTATGTAGCCTTTTTGTGAGTGGGTCTTCTCAGATATGGTCGACCCTAGTCAGATTTTCCCAGTCTAGTGAGGCCCAGGTCTCATTGGGAGGGTATGGAGTTTTCCTGAGAATGAGACCCTCCTATGAGGCCTTTAGAATTGGTGCTTTTCCTCTCCTGTCAAGCAGGTGGTGCTTGCCAGCTCCCCCACCAGTGTAAGAAGGTATGGAGACTTTAGTTCTCCTGGTGACTCTGATCCTGTCGGGGACATGGCTGACTGAAGCCGGAATCTGAATTCCAGCCCCTGGGTTCTGAGTTCCCAAAAGGAGGACTGCCAGTTGAGCTGGACCTCCCTCCACTCTCCCAATCCTCAGAACTCCAGTTGTCTCTCTGGGACACTATTCCCTTCTCCCCTCTCCTCTTTTGGGCCTCTCCAGGTAGATTCCTTGGTCAGCCTGAGTTGCCAATTAAAGAGGGGGGTGGAGACCTTCAGTAGTGAATACAGAACTCTGTGGGTACTCTGTCTCCTCCCAAGCCCAGCCTAGTCCCTCAACATGGACTTTCTGATAGAAAATAATCACATGTTACTTTTAGATTAAAAAAAATAGAAAAGAAAAACAAGAAAAGGAAAAAGAAAAAAAAATCCCTTTTAAAAGTCTTTCCCCAGACTGGAAGTTTTGTCAGTGTCAGAATAGAGCATTTAAAGATATGCTTTGGGCTATTGTCTGATAATTACTCTCCAACAGCTCCAGTTCCACCCCTTCAGGGGGCTATTGAAATGCAAAAAGATAAGGGATCAGTGAGAAGCCAGAAGGGACAAAATGTAGGGGGAAAAAATGGCTTTTTTGGAGTCTGGGAATGAGTGCCCACTTTTACATGCCCCCACTTCTCTTTTACGTGCCCCCACTTCTCGGAGCCCAGTCCTTCTTTAGCACCCCAGCTCCCAAAGTTAGTTAATTAATTTGTTAATTAATTCTGCAGTTGAGGCTGGGTTGAGCCCCCCTTCTTGCCCTCAGCAGATTGCTGTTTTTTGTTTTTTTTTTTTTTCCCCCCCTTGCAGGGAGCCAGCAGCAAGACAGTCTGTGAGGTCTGGGTGGGGAGGGGCGCCAGACCCCTGGTCCAGGGAACTTACAATGTTCGCTGCGATCTCAGCTTTTCCTCCAATTCCAAACTTGTGTCTGATGTGTGACGGGTTACTGGAGACCCTGAAAACACTGTTTCATATAGTTCTTGGGTAATTGCCAGCTGCTCTAGGGGAGAAACGAAATTCTGCACCTCACCACTCCGCCATCTTCACTAACTCCCTCAGCTTATGCATTTTGATGGTGACTGAATTAGCTCATTAGTCACATATTATCATTCATAATCCAATATTCTAGTACAGTGGTTCTCAAAGTGTGGGCCTGGAGCAGCAGCCTCAGCATTATGTGGGAATTTGTGAGCAATGCAAATTCTCAGACCCCCCAAACAGACTTACTGAATCAGAAACTCAGAGTTTTAACAAGCTCTCCTAACACACTCTAAAATTTGAGAACCAATGTTTTAATGGGTCAGTGATTTTCTAACTTTGGTATCCTCAAGTATCACCTGGACAGACTATTAAATATGAAGATTCTAACAACACCCAAAGTATGATAATTCTGATTCAGGCCTTATGCCTGCTAAGGAGCAGCCCAGCAATTCTGATGTAGGTGACCCTTGTATTACTTGGATAAGGCAGAATTGATTATAGTTTAATTTTTACAGGTCTCTCACTATGCAAACTAAAGGCCTATTGTTTACCTTTTGCATAAAATCCAAATTAGATTTCTTCAAGCCATTTTACCCAAAAGTATATTTTTCAAATAATGAAATGAAATTTTTGCAATGTGACAATACAGACTGAATATTCAATATTCTTTTATGATGTGGTTGTTTTTGATATACTTGCACTTGGAATGTCACTTTTCTTTATTTAATCATCTTTACATTTACATTGTATTACACTAAATCAGTCAAGTTTTCTTGAATTTATTAAAGCATACTCCTTTTTTAAGTTTTAAAATTATGATTTTAGCCAAAGACAAAAACCTTAGATAATTCTCCTTTAGGAAGCCTCCAAAATTGGAGGCTAGTTTGTGTAACTATGTTAATGCCCTCATTCCATAGATTGCTGCTAAGAGAATGTGAAGAATTTGTTGGTTTATTATACAGGACTGCTGCATTGATGGTATCACAAGTGTTTCTTTGGCCTGGTAGCTGCCAGCAGAGACACCAGTTTTAATGAAGCTTTGCACAGGCTCTTATTTCTTGCTGGGACTGACTCTGTTATAAATAGCTTGGCCACTGACTCATCATTAAACTCATATCAGGGGTAGTCCTAGCTCTTCTGGCTTTCTCAGAGACATGCCCTGCTATGTGGCTAATAGAGAGTATATAAAGATCATTGAATTGTCTTATTTTTCTGTTATTTTTTATTACCAAATGGAGGTGTGATCATTTGTAATTTCTGGGTGGCTGTATTTTGAGATATGCTCTTGCTGTGTGAGCAATTCATCAAGCGTAAACAGTGTTTTGCAACTTCCCTACTACCAGACAAGAATTCTTCAGAAAATGAACAGTTCTCTCTCTCTCTCTCTCTCTCTCTCTCAATCTCTCTCTCTCTCTCTCTCTCTCTCTCTCTGTGTGTGTGTGTGTGTGTGTGTGTGTGTGTGCATGTGCTGAGGACAGGAGAGATGATAACTTGAATTTATCAGAATTTTCCAGTAGGAAAAAGGAAATGCCAATTTCCTATCACTGTAGTTTCTAGAAGAAGGTAAATCTATTTCATCTGCAACTGCTTTGTATAGTTCTGACACCCTTTCTCTGTATAAAATTACAAGAAGTTGAAATTGCTTAATAACCATAAGCAAATAAGCAAGGCTTGGATAAGATATATATGGCATATGAGTCACATATTAGACAGGATAATACTGCTGGCTGCCATAACAAACCTCCCTCAAATCAAAGTGCTTTAAGTGCTTTAATATATCCTTTTCCTCACGCCATAGTCTATTGTGAGTGGGATGGCTCTCCTGGGAGCCTCATCTCTAAGGAGTGACTTAAGGATCTGGTCTCCTTCTATAGTGTGGCTCCACTATCCTGCAGTTATTTATTTCTGGCAGGAATAGGGGAAATAGAAATAGAGACAGTGATGATGGAGATAATGATGAGAGAGAGAAAGAGAGAGAGAGAGAGAGAGAACGCACAAAATATGGAGGGAAATTTTAGGGGCCAACCTTGGAAGTGGGAGTGCATCAATCCAACCTGAAATTTATTGGCCCAAACTAATGACAAGGTCACAACTTCATTGCAAAAAAAGACTGGCCTGTGTCTTAATGTGTGCCCACAAATAGGTGACAGAATTTGTGAGTATCCAGCATCTGGTCAGTCTCTCTGGTCAACAATATATTCTTCATTATTCCTCCTGCATAGAACTCATTGCACCTTTCCCAAAGATTTCAGCAGAAAAATTCCATCCAGTCATGGCATCCAGCTCAGAATGCAGGGTCTTTAGGTGATGTTCACGCTTCTCAATTGGGCCCACATCATGTAGCTCCTTTTAGTCTAGAGATCTATTGTCAACAGTGGCATATTATTTGCACACTCTCCTCTAGTCACCACTCCATTATTTAATGATGAAAAAGGAGAACATAAACACAAAAATATTCTTATTCTGAAAGTGAAAAAAAACACAAGGGTTCCTAGTCGGTAGTAACTTGAAGTCCTACCAGGCAGACACAGTGAAATCTCTCCAGGATAACAGAATTCTTTTATTATACCTTGAATCAGATAGCTGGGAAGAATGCACTTAATTTTTTTTTGTACTCTTTTATCAGTTCTCTGGGATGCTGCTCCTTGTCCATTTTTCTCCTTGGCTTTATCTGAAGTGTAATTTGGAAGCCTTCTTCCTGTTCATGGAAGATTAGGGTCTGAAGGATTATTTTAAGTATATGTCAAAAGCCCTTTTGTATACTGATTTCTTTGACAATACAGTTTCCTCAAAAACTTTGGTTTCTGATCTGTTTGCTTTGAGTGAGTTCCTTGTGTCAGAAATCATGCCCAACATTTTCCACTAGACGTTTTTATCCATTTTTTGGTTTCTTTGCTTTCTAGTCTCCATATCTTTCTGATTCTGTCTGTGATCATTCTCTGCCACAGGAAAAGATAACATTACCTCCAGAATGTATGGAAAGTATCACTAAAAGCCAAAGGCAACATATATATATTTAGTTAACAATTGTTGACCAAAACATCTACTTACATTTGCTGTGACCTTCTTAAAAAAACCATAAGGACATCATTCCTTAAGTTTAACACAATATTTTATCTAATAATTCTGGATGAGATTCAGCATAAATCTTACAACAAGTGATGCTTAATTTAGCAGTTATTCTTTCTTATAGTCACTGCCACTTACTGTCTCTTGGACATATTATCCAATATCTCTAAATCTCATCTCTGAAATGAGGATAATGACAATATCTTCTTTCTAGTGTAACTTTGAAGATTAAATTAAATAATATGCAAATATCTTAGTCTAGTGTCTGAGCCTTCATCATATTGATATTGTTGTTATTGCTATCATAATTGTTATTCATACTTTCATTATTTCATGAAAGCGGATCTATTTTACATTCCATATGACCAACATGTATTGTCTGGGATATAAAACAATGATTAATAGCCCTGAGTTTAGTGACCCCTTTATGAATAATCCATAGCAGTTTGAGAAGATTCAATTCTTATGTTCAGCATTGCTTTCCTTCATCTGATCAGCTTATAAATCTCCAAAGACTAAACCGATTCTTATTTACTCAATAAACAGCATTTGGACTAGCAGATGGCTTTGAGTTGTATGCAAATTCTTTCTATGGGCCTTAGTGATATATTGAGCAATCACTTGCCATGTAATGGTTGCTTCAGGAAATAGAGTAATTTATTCCAAAATTACAGGGCAGACACACAGAACATGGGCACAGTGGCATAAACAGACATATGCAGGTGACAGCAACATCAATACAACCAGTGTAAAGTACTGGCAACAGATTTTAGGCACCAATCTGCCTTTGGGCTGTAACAAGCACTACCCATATTTTCATTTTGATTGTTTTAAGAAGACATTAACACATTTTTATTTTAAACTTTTTTTAGATTCATGTATTCTGTATCAAGATACTGAATAATGCATTACAGTTAGCCCTGTTCCTCAAATTGTATTCTATGTGAAGCCTGATTCAACAGACAATTTGATTAATAAAAATACTTCCCACATTGCTTGTCATTATGTATACAAACAGATTTCTTCCTTGATAAGACCTGGATCCTGGATACCAATGATAGAATCTAATCTATTTAAAATGTATTTCATGGAACATACTTCTGACTTCCATATAGAAATACTTGTTGCCCACTTTAGTATTTGCAATTGCCAGTTTTGCTGTGTTTTTTTGGGTGGTTGTCTTGGTATTATCAGAATTGAACAGATCCTGCAATTGCAAAGTGATGGGAACTATAAGGTAACTATAAGTTACCCCCTTGACAGCCCTTTTCTTACTGCTTGTTATTGTTTGCTAAATAATGCATTTCTTACCTCTAACTTTAAGGGATTTAGGAATACACAGTTCAGTGACAAATACTGACAAGACAAGAGTAATGTATTTTCCTTTTCAATCAGTACCTTTTTCTTTTTGTTTGGTTTTAGTGGATCAAGATACAATATACTTGTACTCTGGAAAAGAAACAAAAACAACCCCAGCTTGAAAGATACATGTTGAATTGTCTGTGGGAGATAAGGGTTGGAAATATCACTCTCACATTCATTTTTGTGCTGCTGCTATTTAATATTTAACATTTACAACTTGCCATTCTCTAAAAAGAATTGTATGAGACCAGCAGTAGATTTTAAGGTGCCCACAACCTAATTTTTTTGCAAATTTTTGTTGAGTGGCCAGTGTGTGTGTGGGGGTGGGGGTGGGGGGGATGGCTACAAAATTGTGCACTTAAGATGAGCTTGTGAACTTATAATATAGACTTGATATTTAATATAGACTCTGATATTTTCCTGGGTTTGTCATTTCATCTCAAAAATCTCTTCATATAATGGGTTCAAAACTACCATTTTATCAGCATGAAAAATATTGTATGTTCTCTATTTAAAAATTCTTTTGACCCACTCATTTTCCTTTCAGACCTACTCACATTATGGCAAAACTTGGGTCGTGGTGGTGGGGGGTGTTGGGAAATCTCAGCCTGGACTTCACTTCCTGCTCTCTGGAATTCTCCGTTTTGAGTTTGCACATACTCCATGCTGCAAGAGACTGCTCTAAAGGACATAAGCAGTTACCTACCTTTATTTTGAAAATCCAGTGGGATTTCTCTATTCTCTTTTCCAGCTCCCAAGAACATCTGACACAAATAAACACATTCTTCTTCTGGAAGTATTCTTGTCTCTCAGTTTCTGAGAAGACACACTTTTTTTGTCTTCTACCCGTTTTTCCTGTCTCTGCTTTTTTAAAAGCCTTCTTGCTATTTCTCTACTGTTCATATTCTAATTATTATAGTAACCCCAGGATCATTCTTTATCTCATTTCTCTTTTTTATCCATTATCATAGTTAAAAATGCATATTATGAAATCAAACCACTTAAGTTTGAATCTCAGCTTCACTAATTATTAGCTGTATGTTTTTAAGCACATTACTGATGGTTCAATTCCTGAATCATAAAATAGGATAGTGTCTGTTTCAAACAATGACTGGCCCATATTAAGCACTAATTAAAAATATGTATATACATATGCATATACATATCATATACATATGCACAATACATTAATTGTGATTGGTGTCATCATTATTATAAACAGCAACGTGTAAAATTTTATATTTGTTTCTATATTTCCATGCCTGAATTTATCATTGAGCTACAGAGTCAGTAACTACCTGACCATTGGATACTTCTTGAATATCTGATAGGAATCTGAAACTTAGTATGTGGTAATGAAAATTCTGAATTTATTAACCACTCATAACAGTTTTCCACCTTAAGTCTTTAAGTGGAATCACTTTCCATCTGATTTTCTCAAGTAAAAAATTTAGGATTCATCCTTGCACTGGTTTGCTTCATAGTGAGTGATGATGAAAGATGTCTGAGAGGTCAAACTAGATCCTGGGGCTAGATCATGTGGGGATGTATAAACCAGATAAAGAGCTTGCAACTGATTCCAAGTACAATGACAAGCTATCCTAAGGAGGATAGCATAGACAGACTTACATTGTAAAAAGATCACTTCCCCATATATAATCCAATCCATGTCATTTTATTGCTTAAAATTCTTTAATCGCTTTCATAATGAATTGAGCAAACGAGTGTTTGTGTATAGCAAATGCTTGATATATATTAATCAAATGAATGATTAAATAAGCAAAAGAAGTTTTAAATACTTTGATGTCTGTGGGAAATAAAAAATTCTCAATATTTTAGTCCCTCTCTTTGATACCAATCAAAAGCAGTGGATATTCTGCCCCATGAGCTCAAATGACCAGGGTTTCAAAGAGAAAAAGGGTTTATTGCTAAGTGTGAAGCAGGAGATCAGACAGCCTATCAGCCTAAAATTCTGTCTACTTGAACAGCAGTAACTCTGATGGGCAGGTTTTAGGATAATGAGCACAATGGCTCAAGATGACAAAGTTAGAGAGGATCTAATTACTGAGCATACACAGATTGATTACATGCTTAGTTAGATATGTAAGAAAATGATTGCTCTAATATGACAATGGGAGTGATTTTTACTATTATACTGAAGTATAGGTCACTTATAGGTTAAAGTTTAAGCCACTGCTTATGTCAGGTGGGCCAACTTTGGTTAAATCCAGCTCCGCTTAGCAAGATAGTTTTGGAATTGGGGTGCGTTAGTTTTGGGCTTACTCAAGGTCCTTCATTTAATAAACATTAGGGGCTGTCTTTTGTGATCATAAGACTTTAAAGTTGAAAAACAGGATAAGGGAGTACAAGTGGGGATCAATCACAATGTTTTTATGTTCACAAGATAAAGGCTATATAGTTATACAATCGTTATCAGAGATCAAGGCAGTTGGATTCTAAAGCAGAAATTTCAGGTATTTCCCTGTCTATTTCAGTATACTAGAAAGTTAAGAGAAATATCTGTATAATGATTCAGCAATCATAATCATTACTTAAATCCTAACTTCTTGGTTACACGTTTTCTGTCAGTACATGATACAGGAGTCTGATTTATACTAGTTCAAAACAACTTGTTTACATTTGTTGCAAGGGGAAAAAGTCTAGTAATTGATTTCATTTTAACATCTTATATTTAATAATTCACATTTTACTGAAATATTTCTTGACAGATTATTGCCAAAAAGACATTGGTTCTCACAGAAAATAGCCACATATAATTGCTGCAATTGTTTTGCTGTTTATTGGCCCATGTAGTGTATATTTCCTGAAGCTGTGAATATGTGCTTTTATCTTGGTCTTGCACAGTAAGAAATGTCAAACTGATATTCTTTCACTTTAGAATAGTCAGCGAATTGTTTTTGTTTTGTTTTGTTTTTATCTGCTAAACTGTTTTGAGGACTGAAAATAAAACAACAGCCAAAGATTTGCCTTATACTTCCACTGGAAATGTTTCTTCAGGGATGTCAATAGATAGTCAGAGGCCAGAAGGCCATAACCTTGCAATATTGCATCCAGGATTGTAATTGCTTGTAAAATGGTAGTGCAGATGGAACTGAATTTTCACAAAGTGTAGCGTTGTAATTTCTGACCTTGCTGCAGAACTGCAAAGAAACTGTGATCTGTTACTAAATTTTAGTGGAAAATACCCAGAAGGAGAAGGCTAGAAATCTGGGTTCCAGATACTTGAGCAGATCATTTAGCCCTTCTTTGACCTCTGTTTCCTTCTCTAGAAAATGAAAAGTTAGGGCTCATTTCTTTATAAAACCTTCCAGAGTTCTATACTTCTGTGATTATTATTTTGAGGTAAAAAAATATACAGTATCACTAACTTGCTTGCTATGAAATGATCAGTGAGACCATTGAGCTGTAAAATATGCAAGCTTATTTCTTATATTATCAAGACAGTTTAACATTTATAAGAATTTTTAAATGAAAAAGAAGATATCCAGGACATAGTTTACATCAATATTAAAATGTCATGATAAGAGCAAGGATGCCATCTAAACTAATGGCAGTTTAATAGATAGTATGATGACCAAAGATGTAAATATTAGGTATCTAGTAAGTGCCAAGATCAATAATTAAATAACAAAACCACTTTTCCAATATCTAGTATTATTGAATCACAATATGTTTAATAAGACAAGAGATATAACCTTAAAATAAATGTTACCGAGTAATGATTTCTAGTGAGGTGATCACTGATAAAAACTTTCTATACATATTATCACCAAAGAGGCTAGTGCAGGGAGAGACTTAACATTTATTTAAGAGTCAGCTACATTAAAGTTATAGTGCTAAGATATTTACATATATTATCTCATTTAATAACATTGATTCATAAATTTTTGTGTTAAGACTAAATGTCATTATCTTGTACTTAGGAAAGGAGTTGAAAATTATGAAATTATGACTTGCTATGTGTCTGTGGTAGATTGAATCGTGTCCTCCACAAAGATGTGTTCAAATCCTAAACCCTGGTCCTGTGGGTGTGGACTCATTTCTAAATAGAATCTTTGAAGATACTATTTAGATGAGGCCAAATTGAATAAGGATAGGCCTTAATTCATGTTAACTAGAGTTCTTATAAACAGAGGAAATTTGGATGCAATCTGTTAGGAGGGGCAGGAGAAAGAGAGAGAGATCTCCATGTGGCAGAAGCAAAAATGCATCTACAAGCCAAGGAATACCAAGATTTCTGGGAAGACATAACCAGATGTTATAGACTCCAGGAGAAAGCATGACCTGTTGGTACCTTGAAGTCGAACTCCTAACCTCCCAAACTGGGAGACAATAAATTCCTATTGTTTAAGCCAGTCCGTTCTGTGGTATTCATCAGAGCAGCCCTAGAGAAGACAGTGACCTTAAGCTGATCATCTAACCTTGGTGGAACATCATGTTCTCATCTTTGAAATTAAGGGTTTGGAGTGGTGGATCTCACACAGTTGAAAGTCACAGGCTCTAAACTCAAAGAAACCTGAGTTTGTTGCCTGCTTTTTCACTTATTAAATACATAATAGAAAGAAAGCTAATTAAATCCATTAAGCTTTAATTTCCTTAACTGCAAAATGCGTATAATATGATGCATCTTTCAGGTTTTTGTTTTGTTTTGTTTTGTTTTGTTTTAAGATGTATTAGGAAGCAGTTTATGGAATGGAAATAGCACTGGTCTGAGAGACAGAAAGACTATCAGGATTTCAGTCCCAGTTTTGAAACTGAATTCCATTGCTGAATTTAAATTTAGCTTTTCTTTTTAACAAATGAGATTTTAGGCAACTAACTTAACCTTTCTGGGCCTTAGTTTTCTTATTTTTTTTTTAAATTTAATTTTATTGAGCTTGCTTACATACCATACAATCATCCAGCGATCCGAAGTGAAGAATCAGTTGCCCAGGGTACCACCATACAGCTATGCATCCATCACCACAATTAATTTTTTTTCAATTTTTGGAACATTTTCATTACTCCAGAAAAGAAATAAAGACAAAAAAAGAAAATTCAAATCCTCCCATACCTCTAACCACCCCCCCTTTATTAATTCATAGTATTGGTATATAGTACATTTGTTACTGTTGATGAAATACATGTTAAAATACTACTACCTATAGTATATAGTCTGTAATAGGTATATTTTTTCCTATATACCCCTCTATTATTAACTTCTAGTTATAACGTCATACATTTGTTCTAGCTCATGGAAGAGATTTCTAATATTTGTGTAGTTAATCATGGATTCTCAGATTTGTTTTTAAAGATTAAATGAGACAATGTGCATAAACTATCTCACACAGTGTCCAACACACAAGTGGTGCTTTATATATGTGACCATTTACTTATATTCTCTTAGGCATTGATTTTTTTTTTATGTTCTCATCTGAGTTTTCCATTAACAGGACTAAGACAGAATTAACCCTATATTTTAGAGTTGCTTTGCCCAAATTAACCTAGATGGGATCGAATGATTCTTCTATCAGTTTACACTGCTAATAATGGTAAAGGAATTATATATTTGTACACATGTAATACTCTGGTATTAAAAATTTCATGAATATTCATTTATAAGTAGAACTGTTTCCACCATGTGGCCCTCTTCCCTTGAAATCTCAGTAACTTGGATGAGATTTCAGATTATAGGCTTAGAATGAAATTTAAGATGCAGAATTGATACTTTGGTTAAACAAGTGCCTAATAATTTTCACTGAAATTGGAAAAGTCAACTATATTGAAATAATCTATTTGTTTTGTCAGTGTTACTCCCCATGCCCTGCTCCCTTCAACTTTAGGAGCTTAAGCTTGTTTCTTGGTGACAGATGGAAGAGGAGGACACTGAGACAAACTCAAGAAACTGGAGACACGGAAGGTCCCCTGGCTCGATAGATTATACATAGGGCCCATTTCCCAAAATCTGGAAGCCTGAAGGCGGGCTCCAGAATGGGAAAAGGCCAAAAGCCTTGCATGTCTGAAAGCAGACTGCAATTTAGATGAGGGAATAATCTCTGAGCTCCTGCTGGGCTCCTTCCGTGCTCCTGTCTCCTGTCTCCTGCCCCCACTGTTTCCCATCTAGCCCCCAAAGAAATTGTCCCTTAAGACTAAAGATATGTAAATACACCTCATGGCTTTAAAAAAAGTACCCTCCCTGAAATACCTGAAAACAGTCACGTAGAAAACTACCTTGTATGCTATAAAGACCTGTAAAAAAGAGTAGAATAAAACTTTATTTTGCATGAACACTGAAGACAGAGTGTGCTCCCCTTCTTTCACAAGAAACTTCACCCAGAGGGAATGGATGCTTGAATATATGTTATGTAAGATTTTGCCAGAGAGATCAAATTTACAAAATGAAATGTTATACTTCTCATACTTTAATACTCTACTTTGAAATATTTATTTTTTCTGGCAATGAAAGGTCTAATACAGTTCAGAATGAAAGACATTTAAAAAATAGTAAAATGCAAAATGAGCTTAATAACAAACACAAAGTAGCTTGAAAGATTAGACAAATTAAATATAATCCTGGTAGTTCATCATAGGTTTTGTTAGGTGGTAAGATGCTCCAATTTCTGAAGGATGTTGAAGTTCTTTCAAGTACTTGCAGTAGAGGCCTTTGCCAGCTTATTCATTAGACTCTAATTGTCAAGCTGCCCACCTGGCTCTCTGGCTCACCTTCTGTTGGCAAAGCTGCCTGCTGGGCATCTATATCATCTGGAGCCCAGGTGCTTACATTCTGGATCAGTGAAGTGTTCACAGGGCCACCTGCTATGCTCACAGTAGTTGATATAGCATTTTAGTTTTAATATTAAAAAACAAAACATGTAAAGACAATTGGATAGTTTTACTCTCATTTTTTTCATGCCCATGCAATGCTTTTTAGGCACAATTAATCACCTCATAGCACTATGAAATGTGAGTTTAAGTTTTGGAAAGATCTTTAAAAGTATTGCTAGGGCTTGCCTTGGAAAACTGTTTTCTGAAATGTTGAGTAGTAGGATGACCAGATGTTCCAGTTAGTCTGGGAAACTCCAGTTTATGTCTGCTGTCACAGCATGATTATTGAAAGCTTCCTCTTCCACTCTCAAAATGTCCTAGTTTCAATGATAAATTATTAGGCCACCCTGTTATCTACTTATCAATGATACTAAGTACTTCAAGATTCTTCTACTTTTTCCTACTTTTAAGCACAAAGTTTAGGGTTGGACAAATAAGTTTCTTAAGTATGGTTACAAAATAATCAAGTGATCCTAAAACATTCCTCCTAAATAAGTCAGTAGACACTGGTAGAGGTAGGTGCTGAAAGAAATTGACAGGCACTTATGACCGGTGAGATAGTAGAGCATTGAAGGAAGTGACAATGTTAGGAGCTCCTATTTTTAATAACTAGGCTTGTTATCAAAAGAACCTATTGAGTGTCATATGGAAGAGAAATGAAACAGGAAGTTAAGAAGTTTGGGGATGGTGGACTCCAACAAACGAGGCTGAGTGGGTGGCAAACAAACAGAATTTGTCAGATGCAATAATTTGAGTTCTCTGGTGAGAAGACAATTCTTGTTAAACAATAGAAGCAAAAAATGTGTATTTTAGAAAGGAATTTTTAGTAATCCTACCTAGGTACTTGTAGCAGGTATCTTGGGATTCCCAGTTAAAAGTTATATCTCTGTTATCAAGATACATGGTTCACATTTGAGTCAGTCAACTAGTTTCCCTTTTCCTGATTTGAGACTCCCTGAACGACTTCTTTTGTTTCTTAATGAGGAGAAACAAGGTCATGTGTATTTCTCAGTACAGATTAGTAAATTATCATTCTGGTAAACACATATAAAAGACTAGGCAAATTCCATTTCTTGGATATTAGTCAATGTGTGGGTCTCCCTAAATTCAAGTCACAATGAGGCATGAACACTAACCAGTAAGCAAAGCTCACCACTGTGTCTTCATTGTGATTAACATTTGATGTCACCTGGCAAACACTTCCCTTCATGAGTTCTTGATCACTTTTTAAAAATGTTTGCTTATCCACTACCATGAAGTCAATAGATGTCAAGTGCAGTAAGTTTATTTCCAAATGTATCTATTAAAAATAATGAAATTTGAAAAATAATATATTAGGTATCAAATCCATAGTATACTTCAGTAGTAATGAAGGTAGGGAGTAGAACACAGGTTTTCAAAATCCATATTTGTTGCTCACTTTATTAGCACATATGCTTTGAAGCTATGCATTAAGTTATAGGAAAAAAATGCATGCTTATGTCTCTTTTCAGAAGAGACATAAAGGTACTTAAGTATACCAGTCATGATTTCATTTTAAAAATGGTTACCTGTCTCTGTCTTGGCATTTACAGGCAGTCAGAACCATTATTTTCAGTTGACTTTAAACATCTTAGGCTTTTTTTAGATAACACTTAAATCCTAGTCTTAGTTGAACAATCGGTGACATCTTCCCACCAATGAATGTTTTTTCCATCTTTGAGCTTTCTTAAGTGTAACCAGATATTTTTTGGTCTTTGGAAAGGTACTATATCCATGCAATACAAACTTCAAAAGTAATGAAAGAAAACGGAATTAAAATTAAGTCTTTCTCTCTCTAGCCCGTGCAGAGCTTGATTTCCTCCATCAGAAATATCTACCGATCTACTGTTACCAGTTTTTGCATACTCCTGTCCCCAATTTATTGTTTGAGATCGCACACACACACACACACACACACACACACACACTCCTATTTTTACTTTTGTTTGTTACAGAAAGGCACTGTACTATACATGTTACTCTGTGCCCTGCTTTTTTCCCTTCACAATATAATATGGCATTCTTTTTCATATCAGTTTAAACAGACCTGTCAAATTCTTTTAATGGCACACGTATTCTGCATAATGTACAAGCATAATTAATTTGAACCAGCCCTAGTTACAAACGTGTTTTATTTCTGATGTTGCCCTGAATTTCCTTTCACATCTGTTATTTTGCTTTGGTATGAGGAAGCTAAATAACTACAAGTGGAATATCTGGGTAAAAGGATATATGGATTTAAAATTTTTGTAGATATTGTCAAATTGCAGTAGATGGTATTTCAGTTTACATTCCCTTCCAGCGTGTGCAGTAGTATAGGAGACTGCCTCTTTGCCCCACTGTTCCCCACATTTTTAAATAAAACCATATGAGAGGTGAAAAAAATATATCCATTCATCGTTAATTTTACATTTTCTTAATTTTGGCATCTTTATGTGTTTTAGATCCAATTTCTATTAACTGTTTATATCTTTTGCCCTAAAACTCGGAATGCTAGTGGCTTCAATACCACTAGTTCTTACCAAAGGGATATTATCAGAAAAAATGTGTGTGATTTCTGGGTTCTGTCTTTAAAAGATAGAAACCTTACCTTTTAGAAAATCACTGAAATTTGTACAAGATGGAGAGAGATAATGCAGCTATTTTTGATGATGGATAGAAATCACATTTTCAGGAAGGCTGGGCAACAGTATCACTCCTGCGCTTCTTATAATCACATTATTATATAAGACAGAAGAACAAGACAAAACAAAAAACTGATTTTAAAAGCTCTCTGTTTTAGCTACTATTATTTTGGCATTTGTTAGAGAACCCTGGTCTTTATCATAATTAATAAGTGCAAATTGATTTGTGTCATTAGCCTTTTTTAAACTGACTAGTAAGTGCTCTTTATACGCAAACAGTACCAGGGTATAAGTAATTCACTCAAAAATTTCCACCCACAATGTAGTGTTTGTTTTTTGATTTTCTTTATTATTAGTTTTTTAGCCAAACCAAGATTTTTTTGTTTTATGATGTCAAATTTATCACTTTCCTTTTATAGCATCTGGATTTTGAGTCATTCTTAGAAAGCATGGAGTACTTTGTTTTTAAATTGCTTTGTAAAATAGTGAAAAAACAAAACAAAACAAACAAACAAAAAACCTCTGTATCTACCTGTATCTACCTTACACCATACACAAAGATCAATGAAAGATGGATTACAGACTTAAAAGTGATAAATAAAACAATAAAGATTTTATAAAGAAAATACAGGAGAAAATCTTTTGATGGTAAGTAGCCAATTATGTTTTTATTAGAAACAACAAGTCTAACCTAAAGTGACTGATAAATTAGACAGTTTAAAGTTTAAGGAACTTTATTCATCAGAAAATACCATTAGGTGAATAAAAAGGCCAGCAGCAAACCAGGAGATGCTTGCATATTTTCAGAAATGTTCTTGTATCCAGAATGTCTAAAAGATAAATTAGTAGGATGAAGACAACAATCCAGTAGAAAGAATGGCCAAAGGTCTTAATGAGTGCTCACAAAAGAGTATAATTGAATGTTCCATAAGTATGTGAAAAAATGCTCACCATTATTACTTATCAAGGAAGTGCAAGTTAAAGCTACAGTCAATACCACCTCATACCCACCAAAATAGCCAATGTTTTAAATGACTGACATTATCAAGTGTTGAGGATGTAGAGCAACATTCTCATAAATGGTGGGAATGTAAATTGGAAAACTATTTGGCAATATCTACTACAGATGGACATATGAAGAGCCAGGAATACTATAAATGCTTATAAAAATATACAAGAAAATATGTAATATCAAAAAGCTGGAAACTATTACATTCCTATCAATTGTAGAAACGTTGTTTTAAGACCAAACAAACAAGTCTAGATCTAAATGCATACAATGAGCAATTCCATTTAAAGGTGAAAAACAGGCAAAATGATACATGGTGTTATAAGTCAGTATGTGATTTCCTTGGGGTGGGGGTTGGGGAAGCCAGAAGGAAACTTGAGGAGCTTCTGCTTACGTTCTTTTTCTTGAGGTGAGTACTATCCACACTGTTATATGGAGTATATGAAAATTTATATATCTAAGTACTTAAGATTTGTTCACTGTTCTCTGTGTATGTTAAACCACAATAAAGCTGTGAAACATTTTAACCATATGATCTTTGCTTTCTGTTTATATGTATATATGTGTGTGTGTATCTCACTGATAATTTATAGGAGTTGTATTATTATTTATTAACCTTTTTAATAATAATGTTAAACAGTATACTTAATCCTCTTTTTTAAAGACAGTATCCTGACGTCACTAAAGAGCAGTGGAAGAATTGTCGTTCTGCTTCTCCCTTATTATCTAGCCTATCTAATTGTAGTAGATTATATTATATTACTTAATATTTACCTTTTATATTTCATTATACTTAGGCCTGTGCTACCAGATTATCAGTGTTAATAACATTTGATGACCTTAACCTTTAAAAGAGGAGTATTAAGCTATTGTACTACCTCTTTTATTCTCCCTTCATTCCCTACCAATTATATTTTGTAGTTTTAGTACTTCTACATTTTCAGAGTTTTTAGCATATACTTTCCCTTCAATATCTGTTTTAGGCCTGGTGCTCAAGTGCAGCCTTGAGCTTCCCTACTCTGCATTCTCCCAGGACCAGGGTTGGAGTTTATAGTAGGACATGAAGAGATGCATTAATTTGACTTTTTTTTTTAATGATCAGCGTCTGTTCTGATTAGTCACAGGATCTGCTCTGACTGGTCAGTACCTTGGGAGTTCTGCTTATTAAATATTTTAATATAACCCCTGCCAACGAACTCATCTAGCCTTTAATGTTTAAAGTAATTCTTCCTTGTATTTTATGGTTTGCAGGATCTTAGCTATCTCATCAAGGTCATCAGAAATGGCATTTAGGTTTCTGTTTCTCATTCTTCTTGTTCTTGGAAAATTTCTGAGAGAAGAAAGGAGAAATGGGCAACTTTATGCCATTCCATTAAATTGGAATTCCTAGAAAAGATTTTTATGTAGTTATTTTTAGATGAGGCAAAAAAGGAAATTCTTCTTTTCCCATGTTCTGCAGTCTATAAAGCTCACTGGCAATCTGTTACTATTCTTTCTATATCAACAGGGATATTTAATGCATTAATATACTTTAATTAAATTGTACAGTCATAAAATTTAATACCATAATTTAATTAAAATAATCCTTTTCAGCACTTACTATTTTACAGACTTTTCAGAGGTTTCATGCTTCCACAAAGATGGGGGTTAAACTCTATCACTGTGCCACATGCCATCCCTGCTCACCTCAGCTCACAGTCAGTTTCCCTTTCTCTGAAATCCTTCCACACTTACTTGCCTTCACTATTCATGTGTAATCTATTATTTTGCCCAGATATCTGTTTGCTTATTTAAACCTATTTTTTTTTCTTTCAAAATGTTCCAAACATATGTTCAATTTCAACTAAGGAGTTGGGATTTGGGTTAAGGAATTTGTCCTGAGAAAGTGGATGAGAAATGAGTTGTTTTTTCATGCATTTCTTCTGATGTCAGTGTAACATGTGACATGATTGCTACCCATTCACCTAGAAGGAGGGAAGGGAATTTACTCTGCTTTCCTCCACACTTCTCTAGTTTAAGAACCAGTATTGCCATTAGCCTTTCTTGTCATTAAGTGAGGAATGGGAAAGGGAATTTGATGACATTTGCTTCTAGTAATACTGGACCATAAAGTAGATTTCAATTTCAGAATATTAATACTATTCAGGACGTATTCTCTGAACACATCCAATAAAGCTAGAAATCAATAACAAAACAATAAATAGAAAAAAATCCATACTCTGAGAAGATAAAAACATATATCTAAATCCATCATAGTATATTTCAAAATGGAAAATAAAACATATTTTGAATTGAAATAAAATGACAATATGAACTATCAAACTGTGGGGTGTAGGTTGCTTAAGTGATGTTTAAGGATAAATGTATATGTTTATATTTACATATTAGAAAGAAGGAAGAATTATTAAGCTAAGTACCAATCTCAATACATTTTTTGCATTTAAAAAAATGCTTTTATTACAGAAGTTTTGGGTTTACAGAACAAGCATGCATGAAATATAGGATTCCCATACACCACCCCACCACCACCATTTTGCATTGGTGTGGAATATTTGCTACAATTGATGACAGCACTTTTTTTTTGTAATTGTACTATTTTTTTAACAGTAGTTACCTATGTTACAATTGATTAAAGATTATTAAAATAGTATTAACTATCATCCATGGTTTACATTAGGTGTATTTTTCCCCATGTATCACCCTCTTATTAACACCTTATATTATTGTCATACGTTTGTTATAATTCATGAAAGGACATTCTTAGACTTGTACTATTAACAATAGTCCATCATCTACAATAAGGTTCACTGTGTTATACAATCCTATGTTTTATCATTTAATTTTGGTTCTGATAACGTATAGACTCTAAGTTTCCCCTTTAACCACACCCACCTATATAACACAGTGCTGTTAATTACATTTACAATAATGTGCTACCATCACCACCATCCATTTCCAACCCTTTCCAATCAACCTGAACACAAATTCTGTACAAATTAAACATCAACTCCCCATCAATTCTCTTACCACGGTTGTTCTGCCAATAACCTGTATTCTAGATTCTAACTCTGTAAGTTTGCTTTTTTTAATTAGTTCGTATCAGTGAGATAATACACTATTTGTCCTTTTGTGACTGACTTATTTCATTCAGCTCAGTATCCTTAAGGTTCATTCATGTTGTCACAGGCATTAGCATTTGATGCCTTTTTTTTTTTTTTTTTTTTTTTTTTTTTTTTTTTTTTTTTTTGTTGTTTACAGAAAATGTTTATTGATATTTACCACTTTCTTTACTCTTCATGTCTTCTTGCAATACTACCTTTTTCTATGACCAGTTTTGCTTAAAGCACATACTTTAAAATTTCCCTTAGAAAGGGTCTTCTCTTTGTCCATGAATGTTTTTATTTTGCCTTCACTCATAAAAGATGTTTCCCTGAGGATAGGATTCTAGGTTGGCAAATACTGTCTTTCTGCACACTGAAGAGACCATTCCATGGAAGCCAACTGTCAGTCTAACTGTTGCTTCAATGAAAGTAATCTGCCATTTTTCTCTGGCAACTTTTAAGATGTTTTTCTTTGAGTTTCTGCAGGTACACTATTGTGCATTGGTATGGAATTCTTTTTAATCATACTGCATAAGATTTGCTGAGCTTCTGGTTTCAGTGCTTTGGTGTTCATTTGGTGGTTTGGTTCATCATTTTTGAAAGATTCTCAGCCATCGTTTCTTCAAATACTGCCTCGTCTCCATTCTCTCTTCCCTTTCTTTTTTTTTTTTTTTTTTTTTTAAATCATCATTTTATTGAGATATATTCACATACCACGCAGTCATACAAAACAAATTGTACTTTCGATTGTTTACAGTACCATTACATAGTTGTACATTCATCACCTAAATCAATCCCTGACACCTTCATTAGCACACACACAAAAATAACAAGAATAATAATTAGAGTGAAAAAGAGCAATTGAAGTAAAAAAGAACACTGGGTACCTTTGTCTGTTTGTTTCCTTCCCCTACTTTTCTACACATCCATCCATAAACTAGACAAAGTGGTGTTTGGTCCTTATGGCTTTCCCAATCCCATTGTCACCCCTCATAAGCTACATTTTTATACAACTGTCTTCGAGATTCATGGGTTCTGGGTTGTAGTTTGATAGTTTCAGGTATCCACCACCAGCTACCCCAATTCTTTAGAACCTAAAAAGGGTTGTCTAAAGTGTGCATAAGAGTGCCCACCAGAGTGACCTCTCGGCTCCTTTTGGAATCTCTCTGCCACTGAAGCTTATTTCATTTCCTTTCACATCCCCCTTTTGGTCAAGAAGATGTTCTCCGTCCCACGGTGCCAGGTCTACATTCCTCCCTGGGAGTCATATTCCATGTTGCCAGGGAGATTCACTTCCCTGGGTGTCTGATCCCACGTAGGGGGGAGGGCAGTGATTTCACCTTTCAAGTTGGCTTAGCCAGAGAGAGAGGGCCACATCTGAGCAACAAAGAGGCATTCAGGAGGAGACTCTTAGGCACAAATACAGGGAGGCCTAGCCTCTCCTTTGCAGCAACCGTCTTCCCAAGGGTAAAACTTATGGTAGAGGGCTCAACCCATCAAACCACCAGTCCCCTATGTCTGTGGTCATGTTAGCAACCATGGAGGTGGGGTAGGCGAATACCCCTGCATTCTCCACAGGCTCCTCAAGGGGGCACTACATCTTTTTTTTTTTTTTTTTTCCCCTTGTTTGTCTTTTTTCTTTTTTTTTTTTTTTTTTTTTTTTTTTTTAACTTTCCCTTCTTTTTTCAAATCACCTGTATTAAAAAAAAAGTTAAAAAGAAAACAAACATACAATAAAAGAGCATTTCAAAGAGACCATAGCAAGGGAGTAAGAAAAAGACAACTAACCTAAGATAACTGCTTAACTTCCAACATGTTCCTACTTTACCCCAAGAAAGTTACATAATATAGCAACATTTCAGTGAACTTGTTCCTACTACAACCATCAGAAATTAACAGACCATAGTCATTTCTGGGCATCCCCAGAACGTTAAATAGCTTATCTGTTCTTCCTGGATTATTGTTCCCCCTTCCTTAATTGCTCTCTACTGCTAGTTCCCCTACATTCTACATTATAAACCATTTGTTTTACATTTTTCAAAGTTCACATTAGTGGTAGCATATAATATTTCTCTTTTTGTGCCTGGCTTATTTCGCTCAGCATTATGTCTTCAAGGTTCATCCATGTTGTCATATGTTTCACCAGATCGTTCCTTCTTACTGCCGCGTAGTATTCCATCGTGTGTATATACCACATTTTATTTATCCACTCATCTGTTGAAGGACATTTGGGTTGTTTCCATCTCTTGGCAATTGTGAATAATGCTGCTATGAACATTGGCGTGCAGATATCTGTTCGTGTCACTGCTTTCCGATCTTCCGGGTATATACCGAGAAGTGCAATCGCTGGATCGAATGGTAGCTCTATATCTAGTTTTCTAAGGAACTGCCAGACTGACTTCCAGAGTGGCTGAACCATTATACAGTCCCACCAACAATGAATAAGAGTTCCAATTTCTCCACATCCCCTCCAGCATTTGTAGTTTCCTGTTTGTTTAATGGCAGCCATTCTAACCGGTGTTAGATGGTATCTCATTGTGGTCTTAATTTGCATCTCTCTAATAGCTAGTGAAGCTGAACATTTTTTCATGTGTTTCTTGGTCATTTGTATTTCCTCTTCAGAGAACTGTCTTTTCATATCTTTTGCCCATTTTATAATTGGGCTGTCTGTACTATTGTCATTGAGTTGTAGGATTTCTTTGTATATGCAAGATATCAGTCTTTTGTCAGATACATGGTTTCCAAAAATTTTTTCCCATTGAGTTGGCTGCCTCTTTACCTTTTTGAGAAATTCCTTTGAGGTGCAGAAACTTCTAAGCTTGAGGAGTTCCCATTTATCTATTTTCTCTTTTGTTGCTTGTGCTTTGGGTGTAAAGTCTAGGAAGTGGCCTCCTAATACAAGGTCTTGAAGATGTTTTCCTACATTATCTTCTAGGAGTTTTATGGTACTTTCTTTTATATTGAGATCTTTGGTCCATTTTGAGTTAATTTTTGTGTAGGGGGTGAGGTAGGGGTCCTCTTTCATTCTTTTGGATATGGATATCCAACTCTCCCAGCCCCATTTGTTGAAAAGACCATTATGGCTCAGTTCGGTGACTTTGGGGGCCTTATCAAAGATCAGTCGGCCATAGATCTGAGGGTCTATCTCTGAATTCTCAATTCGATTCCATTGATCTATATGTCTATCTTTGTGCCAGTACCATGCTGTCTTGGCAACTGTGGCTTTATAATAAGCTTCAAAGTCAGGGAGAGTAAGTCCTCCCACTTCGTTTTTCTTTTTTAGAGTGTCTTTAGCAATTCGAGGCATCTTCCCTTTCCAAATAAATTTGATAACTAGCTTTTCCAAGTCTGCAAAGTAGGTTGTTGGAATTTTGATTGGGATTGCATTGAATCTGTAGATGAGTTTGGGTAGAATTGACATCTTAATGACATTTAGCCTTCCTATCCATGAACATGGAATATTTTTCCATCTTTTAAGGTCCCCTTCTATTTCTTTTAGTAGAGTTATGTAGTTTTCTTTGTATAGGTCTTTTACATCTTTGGTTAAGTTGATTCCTAGGTACTTGATTTTTTTAGTTGCTATTGAAAATGGTATCTTTTTCTTGAGTGTCTCTTCAGTTTGTTCATTTCTAGCATATAGAAACATTACTGACTTATGTGCATTAATCTTGTATCCCGCTACTTTGCTAAATTTGTTTATTAGCTCTAGTAGGTGTATCGTTGATTTCTCAGGGTTTTCTAGATATAAGATCATATCATCTGCAAACAATGACAGTTTTACTTCTTCTTTTCCAATTTGGATGCCTTTTATTTCTTTGTCTTGCCGGATTGCCCTGGCTAGCACTTCCAGCACAATGTTGAATAACAGTGGTGACAGCGGGCATCCTTGTCTTGTTCCTGATCTTAGAGGGAAGGCTTTCAGTCTCTCACCATTGAGTACTATGCTGGCTGTGGGTTTTTCATATATGCTCTTTATCATGTTGAGGAAGTTTCCTTCAATTCCTACCTTTTGAAGTGTTTTTATCAAAAAGGGATGTTGGATTTTGTCAAATGCTTTTTCAGCATCTATTGAGATGATCAATTGATTTTTCCCTTTCGAGTTTTTAATGTGTTGTAATACATTGATTGTTTTTCTGATGTTGAACCATCCTTGCATGCCTGGAATGAACCCCACTTGGTCATGGTGTATGATTTTTTTAATGTGTCTTTGGATTCGATTTGCAAGTATTTTGTTGAAGATTTTTGCATCTATATTCATTAGGGAGATTGGCCGGTAGTTTTCCTTTTTTGTAGCATCTTTGCCTGGTTTTGGTATTAGATTGATGTTAGCTTCATAAAATGAGTTAGGTAGTGTTCCATTTTTTTCAATGTTTTGAAAGAGTTTGAGTAAGATTGGTGTCAGTTCTTTCTGGAAAGTTTGGTAGAATTCCCCTGTGAAGCCATCTGGCCCTGGGCATTTATTTGTGGGAAGATTTTTGATGACTGATTGGATCTCTTTGCTTGTGATGGGTTGGTTGAGGTCTTCTATTTCTTCTCTGGTCAGTCTAGGTTGTTCATATGTTTCCAGGAAATTGTCCATTTCTTCTGCATTATCCAGTTTGTTGCCATACAGTTGTTCATAATATCCTCTTATAATTTTTTTAATTTCTTCAGGATCTGCAGTTATGTCACCTTTTTCATTCATTATTTTGTTTATATGGGTCTTCTCTCTTTTTGATTTTGTCAGTCTAGCTAGGGGCTTGTCAATCTTGTTGATCTTCTCAAAGAACCAACTTTTGGTGATATTTATCCTTTCTATTGTTTTTTTGTTCTCTATGTCATTTATTTCTGCTTTAATCCTTGTTATTTCTTTTCTTGTACTTGGTTTAGGATTGGTTTGCTGTTCATTTTCTAGCTTCTTCAGTTGATCCATTAGTTCTTTGATTTTGGCTCTTTCTTCCTTTTTAATATATGCGTTTAGTGCTATAAATTTCCCCCTTAGCACTGCTTTTGCTGCATCCCATAGGTTTTGGTATGTTGTGTTCTCATTTTCATTCGTCTCTATATATTTAGCAATTTCTCTTGCTATTTCTTCTTTAACCCACTGATTGTTTAGGAGTGTGTTGTTTAACCTCCAGGTATTTGTGAATTTTCTAAGTCTCTGATGGTTATTGACTTCTAATTGTATTCCATTGTGGTCAGAGAATGTGCTTTGAATAATTTCAATCTTTTTAAATTTATTGAGGCTTGTTTTATGTCCCAGCATATGATCTATTCTGGAGAAAGTTCCGTGAGCACTAGAAAAGTATGTGTATCCTGGTGATTTGGGATGTAATGTCCTGTATATGTCTGTTAAATCTAATTCATTTATCAGATTGTTTAGGTTTTCAATTTCCTTATTGGTCTTCTGTCTGGTTGATCTATCTATAGGAGAGAGTGATGTGTTGAAGTCTCCCACAATTATTGTGGAAACATCAATTGCTTCCTTTAGTTTTGCCAATGTTTCTCTCATGTATTTTGTGGCACCTTGATTGGGTGCATAGACATTTACGATTGTTATTTCTTCTTGGTGAATTGCCCCTTTTATTAGTATGTAGTGGCCTTCTTTGTCTCTCAAAACATCCCTGCATTTGAAGTCTATTTTATCTGAGATTAATATTGCTACACCTGCTTTCTTTTGGCTGTAGCTTGCATGAAATATTTTTTTCCATCCTTTCACTTTCAATTTCTTTGTGTCCCTGTGTCTAAGATGAGTCTCTTGTATGCAACATATTGATGGTTCATTTTTTTTGATCCATTCTGCGAATCTATATCTTTTAATTGGGGAGTTTAATCCATTTACATTCAACGTTAAAACCGTGAAGGCATTTCTTGAATCGGCCATCTTATCCTTTGGGTTATGTTTGCCATATTTTTCCCTCTCTCTATTAATATCCTTTATTGTACCCATACCGAATCTCTTTAGTACTGAACCTTTCTCCAAGTCTCTCTGTCCTGTCTTTGTTTCTCTGTCTGTAGGGCTCCCTTTAGTATCTCCAGTAGGGCAGGTCTCTTGTTAGCAAATTCTCTCAGCATTTCTTTGTCTGTGAAAAATTTAAGCTCTCCCTCAAATTTGAAGGAGAGCTTTGCTGGATAAAGTATTCTTGGCTGGAAATTCCTCTCTCTCAGAATTTTAAATATATCGTGCCATTGCCTTCTCGCCTCCATGGTGGCTGCTGAGTAGTCACTACTTAGTCTTATGCTGTTTCCTTTGTATGTGGTGAATTGCTTTTCTCTTGCCGCTTTCAGAACTTGCTCCTTCTCTTCTATGTTTGACAGTGTGATCAGTATATGTCTCGGAGTGGGTTTTTTTGGATTTATTCTATTTGGAGTTCGCTGAGCATTTATGATTTGTGTATTTATGTTGTTTAGAAGATTTGGGAAGTTTTCCCCAACAATTTCTTTGAATACTCTTCCTAGACCTTTACCCTTTTCTTCCCCTTCTGGGACACCAATGAGTCTTATATTCGGACGTTTCATATTATCTATCATATCCCTGAGGTCCATTTCGAGTTTTTCAATTTTTTTCCCCATTCTTTCTTTTATGCTTTCATTTTCCATTCTGTCATCTTCCAGGTCACTGATTCGTTGTTCAACTTCCTCTAGTCTTGTACTATGAGTGTCCAGAATCTTTTTAATTTGGTCAACAGTTTCTTTAATTTCCATAAGATCATCCATTTTTTTATTTAGTCTTGCAATGTCTTCTTTATGCTCTTCTAGGGTCTTCTTGATTTCCTTCATATCCCGTACTAGGGTCTCATTGTTCATCTTTAGTTCTTTGAGTAGCTGCTCTAGGTGTGTCTCTTCTGGTCTTTTGATTTGGGTGCTTGGGCTTGGGTTATCCATATCGTCTGGTTTTTTCATATGCTTTATAATTTTCTGTTGTTTTTGGCCTCGTGGCATTTGCTGTCCTTGATAGGGTTCTTTTAGGGTTTGTAGACCAGTTGAAGTCCTTATCTCTAATTTATCAGATCTACAGCTTCGTGGAGTACACTTTCTCTAACTAACCAGCAGGTGGAGTCCACGAGCCACCTGTTCTCCACAAGCCAGATCTCCCCTGCTTAGCCTTTTTGGTGAGTGGGGGAGTGAGTCTTGTGGGGCCCAATTGGTGTCCCAAGCTTGCGTGTGTAGTTGGTGTTGCCTGCCCTGTATGTGGGGCGTTTCTGGGCAGTCGGGGAGGGGGGGTGGCCCTAACAATCAAATCTCCCTGATGATCCTAGAGTTTTAAAGCTACTGCAATAGTCTAATCCTTCAGTTCAGTCCTGCCACAGTTTGTCTCTGCCACTGACCCACAAGTCTTTGGTATTGGCGTATGGCTCCTGAGACTTGCAAGTGGGCCCCTCTTCCAGGCTGTGCACCCCGGGTCCTCTGTTGAGGGATGACTGTGCTATGTCACAGGTGAGTGCCGTCCCCCCAGGGCAGTTCTGGGCTGCTGGGCTGTGTTGGGAGGCTCCCAGTCTGCTCAAATGATGGCTGAATGGGGCTCTGTTAATTCACACTGCTCCCCCTTCCCAGCTCTGGGACATTCAGCTGAGGTTGCAGGGAAGGCTAATGTCCACGCCCAGTTTTGTGGTGTGTGCCTGTTATTTGAAGCACTTCCGTCACACTGGGTTGTCTGGGGCAGCTCTGGGCTATGGGGCTGGCGATGGGCAGGAGTGTTTCCTGTCCACCAGGATGGTGGCTGTGAGCGGACACCCCCCTTTTCTTGGGAAGTTGTGTTGTTTAGTGAATTTTCTCAGCCACTGGATTATTGCCTTTTGTCTCAGAGCTCTCTTATTTCTGCTCTTGACTTGACGTGCCCAAATTTCAATTCTTTGAAGCTTTCTGTATTGAGCTTCTTAGAGTAATTGTTTTAGAAAAAGCAAAAAGGATTTAAAAAAAAAAAAAAAAAACAAAAAAAAAAAAACGGCCCTCCTCAGAGATCTAATGGGTTATTGAAATGCTAATAGACAAAGCAACCAGGGCCATTAAGGAAAGGTGCCCTGGGCAGAGAGATCAGCCTTGCTTCGGGATTTGCATATGCGCCTCAAGGCCTGATCTCCGCCCTTCCCCTTTCTGTGTTCACCAGAACTCCAAAAATCCTCTGCTTTTACTTTGGAGCTTCTCGTGTTGTTTTCCTTCTATGCCCGTCTCCTCTCTGCTGGGCTGGCTGCTCTCAGAGTCTCTGGTGTCTGGCCTCAGTCTATCTATGGTTGGAGTTTGAATCAGTAGAATGAGTTTCCGATGAGAGCAGCCACTGCAATTCTCCCTTCTCCTTCCTGGAGCTGACAGCCCCTCCTCCCCCGGGACTGAGCCTGGCAGGGAGGGGCGCGGGTCCCCTGGCCGCAAAAACTTACAGATTTCGCTGATCTCAGCAGTTCCACGTTTTCATGAGTGTTGTATGAAGTATGCCCAAAGACAGATTGCTCTGTGGTGTCCAGTCCACGCAGTTCCTGGCTTTTTACCTACTTTCCTGGAGGAGTAACTAAAACATACAGCTCACCAGTCTGCCATCTTGCCCCGCCTCCTTGATGCCTTTTTATAGCTGAGTAATATTCCAATATTCCATTCATATCCATTATCAGGAAATATGCCTTTTTCTTGTTCAGTTGTATTGTGACTCTTATAGGAATTAAAGAGTAAAGTTGTATATTGAGGATACAGTACTGTTGGGTTTTGCATTTACCCTTTTAGTTACCCTTACTGAATATCTTCATTTCTTCACACTACACCAAGCCACTCTCTCCTGTCTTTTCCTTTCAACCTACAGAATGCCCTTTAGTAATTCTTGTAAAGCAGGTCTCTTGTTGATTAACTCTCTCAGTTTCTGTTTATCTGTGAATAGTTTAAATTCTCCCTTATATTTGAAGGACAGTTTTGCTGGATAAAGAATTTTTGGCTGGCATTTTTTCCCTTTCAGTACCTTAAATAAATCATACCACTGCCTTCTCACCCTCATGGTTTCTGATGAGAAATCAGAACTTAGTCTTATTGAGGAATGTGATGAATTGCTTTTCTCTTGCTGCTTTAAGAGTTCTCTCTTTATGTTTGGAATTTGACATTCTGATTAGGACATGACTTGGAGTAGGTATACTAGAATTTATTCTATTTGGAGTACGTTGTGCTTCTTGGACATGTATATTTATGTCTTTCATCAGAGTTGGGAAATTTTTGGCCATTATTTCTTCAAATATTCTTTCTACCCCTTTTCTCTTCTCTTCTCCTTCTGGGATACCCACGATGCATATGTTTGTGTGCTTTGTGCTGTCACTCAACTCACTGAGATACTGCACATTTTTTCTGTTCTTTTCTCTGTCTGTTCTTCTGACCATACGATTTCAATTGTCCCATCTTCTAGTTTGCCGTTTCTTTCTTCTGCCTGCTCAAATCTGCTGTTATATACCTTTAGTGTATTTTTAATCTCTTCAATTGTGCCTTTCATTCCTATATGTTCTGTTAAGTTTCTGTTTACATTTTGAAATTCTTCTTTATGCTCACACACTGTGTTCTTAATATCTTTAGTCTCTTCATGTATATATTCCACCATCTCTTTGAATTGATTTAGGAGATTTTTTGAACATATTTTTCTGTAAATGTTTCATTTCCAGGAGAAAGCTTCCTTTCCTCTGTTCCTTTTTCAGGAATTCTTAATCTATTCTGTTTGTTTTGTGCAGAATTCTCTCCCCAGCTGCCATGATTTGTTTAAATTTTCTCCCTTACACAGTGCTCTGTGATCCTCATACTTTTCAGTGCTAGGACCCTCCTGTCTTAATGGCAGTTCAGCTTAACCAGCCTTACCCCCTTTTTAAAATCTCTTTCTGTGTGTGAGGCTTTTCTGCCTCTGGTTCCTTTCCTATTAGGGTATCCTGACCTGGGGAGTTAGATGGGGTCAATCCTGAAAGGTGGGTCACTCTAGAAAAGTCTGTTTTGCATTTATTGGTCCAGCCAACAGAAACTGGATTGAGTGAGGGCACAGTACTTCTTACTAGCCTTTCTATTGTGGTCTCCTCCCCATCACCCCCATCAAGGATCCTTACCACCAAGACTCACTCCTCAGTGGCTTGTGTTCTGCCCTGGGTCTCTGTGGACATTGTGGATCCCTGTGCCTGGAAGGGTGCTCACACATCCATGAGTGCCTCTATAGTCTGCATCCTCAGTGCAAAGTGAGAGGGATCTGGGCAGCTACCTCTGAGCAACTCCCAAGCTGCATGGGACTGAGTGAGTGGGAGGGAAGAGGACTGGCAGTTCCAGAGGAACTTTCCCACCTAATATTTTTCTTTTTCTTTGATTCAGCATTTGTGGAGCCCTTCTTCAGTCTCTACTGTCCTCCAGAGTCCAAAACAAGTGGGATGTATCCTTTTATTTGCTGACTCTCTGGGGAGGTTTTTGTTTTTTTGTTTTTTTACAAGGGATGTCTTAAATTGTCATGTTGATGATGTCTTCTAATGTATTTTTAATGTGAGCTGCTCTCATCCCTTCTCCAGTGCCATCACTTCCACAGCAATGCAGCTGCTCACATGTCTTCTTGCTCAACATGACTACAGATGCAAGAAAGATGACTTGCACTGCAACCAGCTTTTATCAGCAGACCTCAATATATTTTTCAAAGGCCAAAATAACTGAAGAAATTAGAAAAATAAAAATAATATATATAAGAATAGTAATGAGTGAAATAGAAAACTAAAATACAGTAGAAAGAATAAAAACATTTGGTTCTTTGAAAAGACAAAGAAAAGAGATAACTCTTGCTGATATTTATCAAAACAAAAAGAGAGAAGGCACATTAACCAGTGCCATAAAAAATAGAGTATAACTACAGATCTTAAGAATATGACAGACATAACAAGAAAATGTGAAAACTTCATGCAATTTAGATAAAATGGCCAAACTCCTAGGAAAATACAATTTATCAAAACTGATCCAAGATGGAAATTCTGAATAACACTGTAACTACTAAAGTAATTGTATAAATAATTTAAAAATGACAGGCCTGGAGGACTTCAGGTAATTTTGCCAAACTTATAAGGAAGAAATAAGGCTAAACTTATAAAAATTCTTCCAAAGAGTAGAAATTGAACCAATCCTTTCCAATTTATTTTATGAGGCTGGTATACCCTCAATATCAAAATGTGATAAGGATATTATGAGAGAAAATAATTACAGCTCCATCTCATTCATGAGCATTGCTTTAAAATGCTAAATGTATTAGACTATCAAAGCCAGCAATATAAACAATGGGTACTACATTATGGCCAAGTTGATTTAGTTCCAGAAATGTAAAGTTTTATTCAATATTAGAAAAATCAATGATTTTTGCCACATTAAAATAAGAAAGGACAAGAATCATGTCTTTATTTTAGTGAAAGAGAAATGCATTTGATATAATTCAACATCATTAAAGATAAAACTCTTGCCAAATAAATATTGAAAAGGAATCTTCTTGATTTGTTATATGTCACAGGAAATATCACAATCAATAGTGAAATCTTGAAAGCCAGCCCCTGATATTGAAACAAAGTAAAGAACCATATGAGAGCTATTTCTTTTCTTCACTATATTGTAAGCATTTCAGAAAGTCATGGGAAGAAAGTAAAAGATTTAAGGACTAAAAAGGAAGTAAAACAAAATAAAATATAACTTATACTTCAGAAAAAATTTAACTATGTAGGAATGAAGCTAACAGCATATTCAAACATTCTCACAAAAATGTAACATTTACTGAGAGGTAGATAATTATATAAACTATAAAATCTAAACATAAAAATATAAATTAGCCATGCTAATGAATTACAAGACTTAATGTTCATGAAGAAATCAATTTTCTCCAATTTTTCTATATGTGCAATGCAATTCCTATCAAAATCCTAACATCTTTTCTTTTGGATCTTCACAAGCTTATTCTAAAATGTATATGGAAATACAAAAAGCTAAGAGAAGGCAAAACATTTTTGAAGAAAAACAAGGTGGGAAGACTTACTCTACAATATATCAAGTTCTTATTATAAAAGATAGACAAATTAGACTATAATAAAAGAAGAAAGCATTCTGAAATGCATTCATACATTTATGGACACTTGATTTATAACAGAGCTAGTGTTATGGGATCCTAGAGAAAGACAGTCTTTTAAATAAATAAATTGTGCTTAAATGATTTGATATCTACCTATCAATCTATCCCCTATATCATAACATTCAAAAGTCCTTTCTAAGTGAATTATAATCTAAATGTGAAAGGCAAAAAGCATATAGTTTGTAGAACTATTTTAGCATTGTGATGGTTAGGTTCATGTGTCAAATTGGCCAAGTGATGGTTTCCAAGTGTCTGGTCAAGCAAGCACTGGCAAGGGCATTTGTGGCTGGTCAATAAACCAGAAGGTTGGTTTATTAAATCATCAGTCAATTGACTATACCTGTGACTGATCACATCAATGAAGGCATGTCTTCCACAATGAGAGAATTCAATCAGCTGGATTTAATTCAATCAGTTGAAGATTTGTAAGGAAGAAAGAGAGAGAAACTTCTGTTCTTCTTAGGCTAGCCAGCATCTCCTGAGGAGTTCATTGAATATGTTCATTAGAGTTGCAAGTTTGCTGCCTGCCCTATGGAATTTGGACTCATACATCCCCACAGTTGTGTGAGACATTTTTATAAAGTCTTATATTTACACCATCTCTTATTGGTTCTGTTTCCCTAGAGAATTCTAACTAATACAGGGGTGGTTCTTGAGAAACAAAATCTTAAAATGGGCTTTTATAATTGATTTGCTATTCTTATTAGATTCAAAGGCACTAATGACTCCATTTCCAATAATCAAAATGGCACTGACAGTCCATGGCTTGATTTGGCAATGGAGATACACAAAATATCACCATTTGATTCTCCTAATCATACTCTTGTATGAAGCAAGGCTCTGGGAGACAGTGTTTTTGACACATTTACAGAGTTCTGTGGAGTTAAAAGGTATAATGATGTTGGCTGGTTGTTCTTAGATATGCTGGATAAAGTTATAAGAAAAAGGGAGGAGCTAAAGTCTTCAAATTTGAAACTTAAACACTGTATGACAGATGCAAAGGATTCTATGTGTGCCTTGAAAGAAAATCTTATTTCCTATGGCCACAAATGAGATTTCTGAAAACCAGACCCAGAGTTACATTGTGCGAGTAGCAGATTTAAAATGTTAACTAAAATCTCAACCTTGCAGGGTGTCTGCTATTAAAGTAAAGGCACTGAATGGAAAAGACTGGGATCCTGAAACTTGGGATGGGGACATACAGATTGATAATGATGACAGTGAGGACAGTGAAACCATGGATTCTGCTGAGTCTTTGCTAGATATACCTGTAGTGGTCTTCCCTGATGAAAACAGCCCCCCTCCCCCACCTCCAGTCTGCCCTGAGGAGACAGCTATAACCAACCTCCAGCCTGCTTTGAGGAAGCAGCTTCTGGACCTCCATTCTGCCCTGAGGAGCCTGTCATCCAACTTCCACTTAAAGAGATTAACCTTTCAGTGCCTGTTAAACCTTCCAGGAGGAAGCAGCCCTCACTTCTCTGTCTGGAGAGATTAATCCGGTTTCATGAGATGAAACTGCAATGGAATCTTCTGAGGTAATTGTCTTGAGGGATACTTCTAATTCTTTTCATGACCTACCCCCCACCACCACTCTTTTTCAGGACCCATAACTAGACTAAAGTCTCAATGGGCCCCAAATGGTGAGGTACAAAGTGTGACTCATGAAGAAGAAGGCTATATTCCAAAAGAACTGCATGAGTTTTCTGATTTATATAGACAGACATCAGGGGACTCTGCATGGGAATGGATATTAAGGGCATGGGATAATGGTGGAAGGAATATGAAGTTGGATCGGGCTGAATTTACTGATATGGGCCCACTAAGCAGAGATTCTGCATTCAATGTTGTAGCTCAAGGGGTTAGAAAAGTTGTTAACAGTTTGTTTGGGTGGTTGGCTGAAACATGGATCAAAAGGTGGTCGACATTACCTGAGATCAAAATGCCAAAACTGCCCTGGTACGATGTAGAGGAGGGGATTCAAAGGCTTAGAGAGATTGGAGTATTAGAGTGGATTTATTATGGAAGACCTGCTCACACACCCCTGGAATGTCCAGAGGACACACCTTTTACCAGGTCTGTGAGGAATAAATTTGTGAGACTAGCTCTGTAGTCACCCTTCTCTGTAGGTCAGATATTAGCATGGGAACAGCTGTCACTGAGCTGGAATCCTTAAACACAATGGGGATAATTGGATACTGAGTTGGCAGAAGTCACATGGCAGCAGTTAACCCCCAAACAAGGTGAGTGTTGCTATCATAATGGAAAACAGACTCAAAGCAGCAGTAAAATAATCTGACTCACAGAGACTTATGGTGTTGGCTAGTAGATCGAGGAGTACCTAGAAGTAAAATAGATGGGCAGTCTACTAACTTTTTGTTTGATCAGTATAAGCAGAAGAATTCTAGGACAACTAAACAAAAGTCTACCTTGAATTACAAAAACAATGGTTACTGCCCCTTAATCAATTCCCAGGCTTGAGACAGTTTACAGACCCAGAGGCCCTTGAATGAGGGGAAGGCTGAGTATGCTTGGGGAAGGAACCTATTACACTGCCCAAAATTTGTACTGTTAATCTTCTTCCCAGCCTTCCCTAAGGGAACCTATGGCCTTTTACCAGGTTAACTGTGCATTGGAGAAAAGGAAATGGTCATATATTTGGGGGAGTATTAGACACTGGTTTGGAAATCACATTAATTCCAGGAAACCCAAAACGTCACTCTGGTCAACCAGAGTAGGGGCTTATGGAGATAGGTGATCGATGGAGTTTTAGCTCAGGTGCATCTCACAGTGGGTCCATTTGGTCCATGGACCTACTCTGTGGTTATTTCCCCAGTTCCAGAATGCAAAATTGGGATAGACATACTCAGAAACTAGCAGAATCTCCACATTGGTTCCCTGACTCATGGAATGAGGGCTTTTATAGTAAGAAAGGCCAAGTAGAAGACACTAGAACTGCCTCTGCCTGGCAAAATAGTAAACCAGAAGCAATAGCAGATTCCTGGAGGGATTGCAGAGATTAATGCCACTCTTAAGGACTTGAAGGATGCAGGGGTGGTGATTCCCACCACATCCCCATACAACTTTCCAATTGGTCTGTGTAGAAAAAAATGGGTCTTGGTAGATGACAGTAGATTATTGTAAGATTAACCAGGTAGTGACTCCAAAAGCAGCTGCTGTTCCTGATGTGGTATCATTGCTTGAGCAAATCAACACATCACCTGGTACCTGGTATGCAGCTATTGATCTGGAAAATGCTTTTTTTTCCTCAGTAGCTGTTAGTAAGGACCAACATAAATAGTTTGCATTCAGCTGGCAAGGACAGAAGTACATCTTCACTGCCCTACCTCAGGGTTATTATCAACTTTCCAGCCCTATGTCATAATATTGTCTGCAGGAACTCTGATCATTTCTCCCTCCTCAAATACAACACACTATCCATTATTTTGATGGTATGTTGATTGGACCTAGTGAGCAAGAAGTAGCAACTACTTTAGACTTACTGATAACGGATTTTTTGTTAGAGTATGGGAGATAAATCCAACAAAAATACAGGGGTCTTTCACCTCAGTAAAATTTCTAGTTGTCCACTGGTGTGGGACATGTTGAGATATACCTTCTAAGGTGAAGGATAAGCTATTGCATCTGGACCCTTCCATGATGAAAAAGGAAGCACAATACCTTGTTGGCCTTTTTGGATTTTGGAGACAACATATTTCTCATTTGAGTGTGCTACTCTGGCCCATTTACTGAGTGACCAGAAAAACATCTAGTTTTGAGTGGGGATAGGAACAAGGAGAAGCTCTGCAACAGGTCCAGGCTGCTGTGCAAGCTGCTCTGCCACTTGGACCATATGATCCAGCTGACCCAATGGTGCTGGAAATGTCAGTGGCAAATAGAGATGCTGTTTGGAGCCTTTGGCAGGCTCCTACAGGAGAATCACAACACAGGCCCTTAGGATTTTGGAGTAAAGCCTTACCATCCTCTGCAGATAACTACACTTCTTTTGAGAAACAGCTTTTGGCCTGTTATCGGGCCTTGGTAGAGACAGAATGTTTAACCATGGGCCACCAAGTTACCATGAGACCTGAGTTATCTCTCATGAACTGAGTTATGTCTGACCTGCCAATCCATAAAGTTAGGTGTGCACAGCAGCACTCCATCATAAAATGGAAATGGTATATACAAGATAGGGCTTGAGTGGCTTCTGATGGCACAAGTAAGTTACATGAAGAAGTGGCCCAAATACCCATGGCCCCCACTCCTTCCACCTTACCTTTTCTTTCCAAGCCCACAGCTATAGCCTCTTGGGAAGTTCATTACAGTTGACTGTTGACTGAGGAAGAGAAAACTCGGGCCTGGTTTATAGGTGGTTCTGCACAATATGCAGTTACCACCTGAAAGTGGACAGCTGCAGCACTGCAGCTCCTTTCTGGGATGTCCCTGAAGGACAGTGGTGAGGAGAAATCCTCCTAATGGGTGGAACTTCAAGCAGTGCAACTGGTTGTTCATTTTGCTTTGAAGGAGAACTGACCAGAGGTGTGTTTGTATACTGAATCATTGGCTGTTGCTAATGATTTGGCTGGATGATCAGGGACTTGGAAGGAAAATGATTAGAAAATTGGTGACAAAGAAGTCTGGGGAAGAGGTCTCTGGATAGACCTTTCTGAGTGAGCAAAAAACATGAAGATATTTGTGTCCCATGTGAATGATCACAAGAGGGTGATTTCAGCAGAGGAAGATTTTAATAATCGAGTTTATAAGATGACCTGTTCAGTTGATACCAGTCAGCCTCATTTCCCAGCCACTCCTGTCATTGCCCAATGGACTCATGAACAAAGTGGTCATGGTGGTAAGGATGGAAGTTATTCATGGGCTCAGCAGCATGGACTTCCACTCACCAAGGCTGACCTGGCCACAGTCACTGCTGAGTGTCCAGTCTGCCAGCAGCAGAGACCCAAACTCTGTCCCTGATATGGCACCATTCTCAGAGGTGATCAGCCGGCTGGAATAGACACACACTCTGGATATGGGTTTGCTTTCCCTGCATGCAATACTTCTGCCAAAATTACCATCCATGGACTTTCAGAATGACTTATCCACCATTGTGGAGAGAGCCTTCATTTCTTCTTCAGCTAGCCAGCACCTCCTGAAGAGTTCATCGAACACCTTCATCAGAGTTGCCAGTTCACTGTCTGCCCTATGGAATTTGGACTTGGGCATCCTGCCGTATGGAATTTGGACTCATGCATCCCACACAGCATTTCTTCTGATCAGTGAACTCACTTCACAGCAAATGAAGTGAGAAAATGGGGACATGCTCATGGAATTCTCTGTTCTTTACCCTGTTCCCCGTCATCCAGAGGCAGCTGGCTTGATAGAAGAGTAGAATGGCCTTTTGAAGACTCAATTACAATGCCAACTATGTGGCAATACCTTGCAGGGCTGGAGCAGTGTTCTCCAGGAGGCTATGTATGCTCTGAATCAGCATCCACTCTCTGGTGCTATTTATCCCATAGCCAGTATTCACGGGTCCAGGAATCAAGGGGTGGAAACAGGAGTGGCAACAGTTACTATCACTCCTAGTGATCCACTAGGAAAATTTTTGCATCCTGTCCCTGCAACCATATGTTCTGCTGGCCTACAAGCCTTAGTTCCAAAAGAAGGAGTGCTTCTATCAGGAGACACAACAATAATTCCATTGAACTGGAAGTTAAGACTGCCACCTGGACTTTGGGCTTCTATCTCTGAATCAACAGGCAAGGAAGGGGATTACTGTATTGGCTGGGATGACTGATCCTGACTATCGAGGAGAAATGGCACTGCAACTATGCAATGGAGAAAAAGAAGAGTTTTCCTGGAACACAGGAGATCCCCTAGGGCATCTCAGTACTACCATGCCCTGTGATTAAAAGAATGGAAAACTACAACCTCCCAATCCAGGCAGGACTACCAATGGCCCAGAATCTTCAGGAATGAAAGTTTGGGTCACCCTACCAGGCAAAGAACTGTGACCAGCTGAAGTGCTCACTGAGAGTAAAGGGAACATGGAACGGCTCATGGAAGAAGGTAGTGATAAATATGAACTATGACCATGCAACCAGTTACAGAAATGAGGACTATGATGGCCTGAATATTTCTTCCTTGTTTTGTTAAGAGTATGTTGGTATATGTCCATAAAGTAAATATCTTTGTTTTCTTCTCTTATTCCCTTATCATTTGACATAAAGCATTTTGTTCATTTTGCAGTATTTAAGTTATAGGAAATCAAGTTTAAGAGTCAGTGTTACCCAAGGACTTGCACCCTATTCTGGAGAGATTTAGTGCATTTCCTGTTGTACATAGGACAGCTGAGTATTGTTAGGCAAAATATACATCTTTTATTGTGCTCTATTTAGAGATTAAGTGTGGCTTAAGGTGATATGTATAACTGCCAAGTTGAAAAGAGGTGGACTGTGATGGTTAGGTTCATGTGTCAACTTGGCCAAGTGATGGTGTCCAAGTGTCTGATCAAGCAAGCACTGTCCTAAACATTACTGCAAGGACATTTGTGGCTGATTCATAAACCAGAAGGCTGGTTTATTAAACATCAGTCAATTGACTGCACCTATGACTGATTATATCAATGAAGAGTATATCTTCAGCAATGAGAGAATGCAATCAGCTGGATTTAATCCAATCAGTCGAAGAGTTTTTTTAAGGGAGAAAGAGAGAGAACCTTCACTTCTTTGGCTAGCCAGTGTTCCCTACGGAGTTCATCAAATGCCTTCATCAGAGTTGCCAGTTTGCTGTCTGCCCTATGGAATTTGGGCTCATGCCTCCCCATAGTTGCATGAGAGACTTTTATAAAATCTTATATTTATAGATATTTCTTGTTGGTTCTGTTTCCCTAGAGAACACTAAGTAATACAAGGATAATGATCTCACTTTAGGGAAATAATTTTTAAACAAGCTATTATGCAAACTATCCACAAAGGAAAATGTTATCTAATTTAACCATATTAAATCTGTGACCTTCAGTTCATCAAAACACACAAGTATGCCAGTGAAAATATATTCACTAAAGGGGGAGAATGTAATTGGAAAATGTAAGACAAAGGTACTACAGCCATATCATGTTAACTGGTTAAGTAAAAGAAAGCCTGGTAGAAAAATGGCAAAGAAACATGTACTGATTATCTCCCCAGAAAATGTACCCAAATGTTCAATAATCATAAGTAATGTGTTCAACTTCATTAGTAGGTGGAGAAATGTAAATTCAAACTAACATGATACACCAGTACATATACTTACCATAATTAAATCAAAACCAATCTTGATATTTAAAATTTGATTATGCCGTGTGTCGGTGAGCATGAGTAGCAATATGAACTCTCATTCACTGTTGGTGCGACTATAAATTAGTACAACACATGAAATTTTGGGTATGTCTGCTTATAATGAAAATACTTAACTATAATCCAACAATTTCACTCCTTAGTATAGACCCAAAAAGATTCATTCACAGGTGCACTGAGATAAGTTCAAGAAGGAATATAGCAGCATTATTATTGAGAGCCCCAAACTAGAAACAATCAAAATGGTCTGTAATAGGAGAATAGAGAAATAAATTGTGACATATTCATACCAGAGAATTCTACATACCAATGAAAATGAACAAATGATGACTATGCAACAAAATGGATAAACCTCACAAACATATTATTAAGTAAAATAAGTCAGTCACAAAATATTATATATTGTATGACTAATTTATATAATGATCCAAAATAAGGTAAAACTAAACCATATTGTAAAGATACAGAGGAAAATATGGTATCATAAAAGTCAGAATCATGGTTATTTTTAGGGAAGTGAGAGAGAATAGTTATTTGGAAAGATGGCAGCTCCTAAATTCCTGGCCTTGTTCTTTTGCCTTCTCTGAGTTTGGATACAGAGTTTTTCACTTTATAACAATTCATTAAATTATAAGTATATGTTTAATGTCTTTTTCTCACCTTATATTTCAACATAAGTAATTTTGTGTTGTTTACAGATAAAGAAAAAATAGTAATAATGTCACCTCAAAGAGAGGTTTCCATTCTAGTATACTAAGGGTTTTTTATACATGGAGGATCTTTGACTGGAATATAAGAAAAGTTCTTGCCAGGAAAACATATTTTAGGTATTTTAACAGGGATTCCTAAATTAAAATATGGATTATTCAAATGGTCTATATCATTACCTTATCTTTCTATGTTAATAGAAGTCCAAAACCTGCACTTAGATGAGGCGAATATTCACTGCTTCAGTTGGATTAGCTTTCATTTTGCTCTGTTAACATTTACACGTTGTGCAATCTGATTATAAATAGCTTTGAATTTGATGAGATTTCACATCTCTTTCAAGTTCCTTTTCTGTGAGTAGGATGACCTTAGGAAAGGCCATTCCAATAATATGAATCACCAGCCTGAAACCTCAATCAATACAAGTGTGTCGAGGTACACCATTATATTTTGCACTTTGATTCCAAATAGTTATTCCACAGGAGTAGATCTGTGTTGCTCATTTCTGGTCAAGCTATAAAAGTTAAACAGAAGTTGAATGCTTTAATCTTTTAAAGCTATCAAGAAGTTGTTATGGACAGAAGTTTCTACTTTTTATTTCACTATTGCAGAAATACAACGAGTCTAAAGAGTATGACAACATTTTAAGAAATTGTTCTGAGTTCCTAAGCATTCAATATGAGTTAGGGACAGATGTCAGTCTACCTAAAGATCCCATATGCTGTAGATTGTGATGCAGCACAAACCTAGTGAAGCAACAGTCTTATTTAAAAGAAGGGGCTATATATTAGAATTTGAGCTTTATTGCTTTCTAGCTGTGTAACATTGGAGAAGTTACTGAATCTATTTCTTTCTCAATTTCCTCATCCATAAAATGGTAATAATAATAATAATAATAGACACTATCTCAAAGAGCTTTTTTAAAATATAAAGTGACTTAATATTTGAAAATATTTAGATGACATTCAAATGGAGTTCAGTAAATTTTCGCTACTAATTGATCCAAATAATTTTTCCTATTGGATCTCCAATATGTAATTTTTTAAGAAAAGGGTCTTTTTAACACTCACTGTCTGATATTCCATAAAGTGATAGTGAAGAGCAAGGAGTATGGTGCAAGAAAGGAGATAAATGTTATGAGTAAGAGGAAGAAACAAGGAAGAAAATAAAACACCTGCAAATAATGAAATCTGTAACCGTAGTTCTCAAGCATCATTGGAAAAATGTGACCTGGATACTTGTCAAAAAGGCAGAGTACTGGGTCTCACTCACAAAATTTCATTTCAGTTGGTCTTGTTAAAAATGTCCTCTGGCAGGGCCCCCCCCGAGGAGCTGGGGGGAAATGCGGAAGTGTTGGACTTCCTCACCTGGATTGTTGCTGATGTTCTCACAAACATTGAGGACTGATGGTTTGGTATGCTGAGCCCTCTATCTTGGGGCTTGCCCTTATGAAACTTGTTACTGCAGAGGAGAGTCTAAATCTGCTTATAATTGTGCCTGAGAGACTCCTCCTGAGTGCCTCTTTGTTGCTCAGATGTGGCCCTCTCTCTCTAGCTAAGCCACCTCGGCAGGAAAAAAACTTACTGCCCTCCCCCTATGTGGGACCTGACTCCCAGGGGTATAAATCTCCCTGGCAATGCAGCATATGACTCCCTGGGATGAATCTGAACCCAGCATCATGGGATTGAGAACACCTTCTTGACCAAAAGGGGAATTCGAGATGAAATGAAGTGAAGCTTCGGTGGCTGAGAGATTTCAGATGGAGTCGAGAGGTCACTCTGGTGGACATTCTTACACACTATATAGATAACCCTCTTTAGGTTTTAATGTATTGGAATAGCTAGAAGTAAATACTGAAACTATCAAACTCCCACCCAGTAGCCCTGACTCTTGAAGATGAGTGTATAACAATGTGGCTTACAAGGGGTGACAGTGTGATTGTGAAAACCTTGTGGATTGCACTCCCTTTATCCAATGTATGGATGGATGAGTAGAAAAATGGGGACAAAAACTAAATGAAAAATAGGGTGGGATGGGGGGGATGATTTGGGTGTTCTTTTTTATGTTTTTTTTTTTTTATTATTCTGATTCTGATTCTTTCTGGTGTAAGGAAAATGTTCAAAAATAGATTAGGGTGATGCATGCACAACTATATGATGATGCTGTGAACAGTTGATTGTGCACCATGGATGATAGTACGGTATGTGACTATATCTCAATAAAACTGAATTTAATTTAAAAAAATGTCCTCCAAGTGATTCTGTCATAGTGATTCTCAGACTACCTTGGAGAAGTATTTCAATGTTACTTCATTTAGAACAGCTCCCAAATTTGGTTGTGATGAAACTAAAGAATTGAAAAAATATTGAAAAGAAAATACTTGTGGCACAGAAAATTAGTGAAGACCCTATGATTAAAACCCAAATCTCTTGACTCCCAGAATAACATTTTGGTACTATGCCCTGTTCCTTCTCTAAACAAAGAGACAGAATGGATGGTGATGTAGAGATCTCCTGAGCTTCCAGGGAACTTGATCATTCAAACCTTCTTTTTTTGGATTTTGAATTATATTTAAAAAATAGACAGAAGAATTAAATGGAGATCAAAAGAGTCATCCTCTTGCTGAAATAACAGAGTTGGAGACCTCTTGGTTTCTGAGTCTGAAATCTAATCACTACTAAATCCTTTTCATGAGGCTGACATAACTTCTTGGTCACAGGGGAAATTCTGGTGCAGGAAGCTCTGCCCTTGAGTTTCCAATATGGAACCATGAAGCAAAGAGCCCATGGACCAAAGTTGCTGGACCATAGAATCCATCTGTATAAGTACAGGATGAGTTTCAGATTTTTGGTTACAGCCCTGTACTTATCTCTGAGGATGTCTGGAGTCATGATGCTAACCATTGACCAAACCAGAATAAAATGTAGTGTTGATCAATGTAGTCCCATGCTAGGGTCCAAAACATAACAGGGGGCAGCTGGGCTATCTTGTTATCATTGTTTATAAAAATGTACAGATTGATGGTTTGCACCTGTTTTCTGTTCTATGATCTTGTTTTCCTTTATTTGAACCTGGTCATGCAGCCTCATTTGGGGGCATATAAAAGATCCCTCATAGAATGAGACTGTGTAGCTTCCCTGAGACCAAGGTATCTTGCAAATATTTTGGTGGTCAGTGATCTGATAATGAAGCATGTTCTTTGCAACCAAAAGCAGAATTTGGAAGCTGAGCCTGGATAGATCAGATTTTTGTGATGTTTCCCTGTGCCAACTTCAGCTGTGCAGTATCCCTCATTTTCGTTAAAGTCTTACATGAGTATTATAAGAATATACTTCTTTTCATTAGTCCTTTTATAAATCTCAACAGTTATAATTGATGTATCTTCTCACCTTTAAGATGAGTCATGGCTGCTTCTGTGGAGAGGAACAAGTGAGAGCTAGAGAGAAAGACACTTTCTCTCCAAACTTACCTAAAGGCAAAGTTCCTGTTTTATGGACAAATGAGAAGAATATAAGCAGAAGGAAAGAATGGTTAATTGGTATTTTGTTATCTTTGCTTAAGGCTACCCAGGAGTACAGTTGGTCTGTTAGGCAAGGGGATAAAGAAATCAGATAAATATTTCTTCCACCTTTGTAGGTTACCCTCTGTATAGTCACTATTGCTCCTTTGTGTATCTTCCTGAGAGACTCATGTGAGCAGTTAATCTCTTGCCCTTTGAAGCCTCTGAGCTAGGCTAGAGACTAAATATTTTAAATCCAATTGCATTATGCACTTTTGGCTGATAATTCTTTTCTTTTTCTTCCCAATCCAAATTATACTCAGCCCTGTTGTTAATGACTTTAAGCTCACAAAAGGTTATGCAATAAACTCCCTGATAACAGCATAAAAATGGCTAAATGATACAACTTCAGCCCATAAAAATGTCCTAACTATGAGCATTAAGCCCTTCAACCATCTTAACATACCCAAATGCTCCCACAATGTCTTCCATTTGACACAATATTACTAGAGCTTACCTTATCTGCCAACATTACTCAATCCCTTAGGCAAATTTAAGTGCTCTTTCTGTATACTTATCAGAGTATCTTTTTGTTGGAAGTATCCCTCCTTCCTCCCACATTAGTCTTTGAGCATCTTGAATGTTAGCATTGTTTACTAATACCTTCCCAGACTTGGATTGCTTGATAAACATTTTCATAAAATTAATAAATGTGTGGCCCTTGAGATAGATAGTTGATTTAGAACTGTATTTTGTTTTCTTACAGAAAAAATTATAACGTATCAAGAGATGTTTTTAACAGCTTCTATTAAAAATAGGATAGGATTATTATAAAAAATTTCACTAGACATTTTTATAGACACTGATTAGGATCAAAAGGGTACATTTAGCCTAATTAGAATAAATATATCTTAATTATTTTAAGGGGAAAACCAACTATACAGGCTTACTCAGTAATTTATGATTCAGACAAATTCTACCAGAGGCAAGGAGAGAAAGTCCCACTAACCTATGAAAAGTGTCAGACTTAAGGACAATTCTAAAAGAAATATAACCAAAAAGAAAGTGTATGTCAGCTAATGTAGTCTTCATTCCCTATTTCTTATGTTCACATATAGCTTAGAAATATTTCTAAATATTACAATTTATTAGAAATTATTAGAAATAATAGTTCATTTAAATTAATTATAAATATCCTCCATTATGTAGAAATTTTGCCAAGAAATCCAGTTTATTCAGGTTTACTCTGCCACAAGACTTAAGACCGAGAGTCTATAGTAGACATTTGCTGATATAGCTGTTTTATCAATGCAATAGCTACCTTCACTTTTTCTAGCAGCAGCCTCCCAAGTGATCATGACAGGATTCCTTCTTACCTTTTACATACATCCTTAGAAAGACCATCATTTATTATTTGTCCTAGACAAGGCTTGGAAGTAGAACTTAAGTCTGGCCTAATAAACTTCATCAGGATATTGAATCCTGAAAGCTGAACACAGATATGCAAGGATATGTTTGGGGTGGAGGTAATTCATCAAAGCAGCTATACTTTGATGAGATTGCCAATTTACTCTTACTTGCTGTTCCAGTTTGCTAATGCTGCCTTATACAAAACACCAGAAATGGATTGGCTTTTATAAAGGGGGTTTATTTAGTTACACAGTTACAGTTTTAAGGCCATAAAGTGTCTAAGGTAAGGCATCAACAATAGGGTACCTTGAGTGGAGAATGGCCAATGGCATCCAGAAAACCTCTGTTAGCTGGGAAGGCACTTGGCTGGCATCTGCTTGCTCCCAGGTTGTGTTTCAAAATGGCATGTTCCAAAATGTCTCTGTATCAGCTTTTCAGGGCAAACTCTGGGCTAGTACCTCCAAAGCATCAGCAAAGCTCTGCTTTCAATGGCTGTCTTCAAAATGTCTCTGTAAATTGCAGCAGTGAGCTCCTTCTGTCTGAATTTCTTATATAGGACTCTAGCAAACTAATCAAGGCCCATGCTGAATGGGCAGGGCTATGGCTCCATGGAAATTATCTAATCAGAGTTATCACCTGCAGTTGGGTGGGTCACATCTCCCATGTATACAGCCTAATCCAAAGGTTCCAATTTAATCAACACTAATACATCTGCCTTCCACAAGATTGCATCAAAGAACATGGCTTTTTCTGGGGTACATAATATATTCAAACCGGCACACTTGCTTAACCTACAGAACTTTGTTAGTTCTTGCCTTATCCTGGCCAAGGTCTTCATCTTCAGTGAATTCCAATTTCGCTCAAGTTATTCAGGGTAGGCCTCTGTAAATTGAACCAAAACACCGTTATTACAATGATGTGGTTTCAGCATTACTCAAACCCCTTCTAATAATTTTCTTATTTGAATTATAATAACATGATTAACATTTGTCAAACTCTTTTAAAATATGAAAAGCAAACAAGAATGGCAACTGGTCTCAAATTCCCAGGGTATGGATTTTAATAGTGATTTCCTCTACCTGGTAAATAAAATCATGATATAATGCTTAGGGTCTCTAGAATTTTATAGTTTAACAATTGCTTATTTAAATTCTAAGAAGAATTCTGTGATGTGGAAAGAGAAGGAAATAGTCTCATCTTCAAGAGAGGAAATTAAGTTTGAAGGAGAAAAAAGGACACCAGAGGGTCTTTGAGCTGAAGGAAAATGTCATTTAAATAAAGCCATTTTGCATTCTACGTCTAAAAGTACCTTGGGAAACCACATCTGGTTTAGTGTAATTTCCTCATGTGTAAGAAACTATCCTGCCTAAAAGAAAACAAAGCAAAACAAAAACTCCACAAACTTAGTCTTTCAATTTAGTGTTTGATCTCTCAATCCTCCATCTCCTCACTAAGTGCAATTCCTACAAGTCTAGCTAATAATCATTAGTTGTATAAGTCTTGATAATAACTTTCTATTAAATGATGTATGGGGGCTCTGGTATTATTTTAACTCAAGTATGAGGTTGATGATGGTCTTTTCATCCTCAGTGGGTTCATAAATTTCCATACAAATGAGATTGGGCATAAGAGAAGGAATGCTTATTTTCTGAAGTATATGATACCTACTCATCAACAAGAAATTATAGAATTTGAGGTAGGGGTTGATAGAAGTCATCCATGATCTCTCAAGCTGTAAAACTGTTGTACACATACACAAACACATATATACACACACAAACACATGAATTCTGCCTTTAATATTAAAATGTCTGGAAAATATGTAACTATTATAGATTAAAATATTCCCATTTTTGAAGATTTTCTTAATGGCTTACAAATTGGCTTCATTCCTTTCTGTTCTTTCTTGTTGGAAAAAGGAAACAAGTAGCTTCCATCATTTCTAAAATAGACTTCCTATCTGTGATGATCATTCTTAAATTACTCCTCAATTTCCTTTCTCCCCAGGCTAATTTATTCTTTTGATCTTTTTCCTTCAAATGTTGCTCTTCAACCTTTAATCATTTCCTTTTCTCAGCCCTCAGCAAACTCACTACATGCATTAAATTGCCATCAAGTTATTCACTTGGATGCCCAGTTGGTGCATAGAACTCAATGAAGTTTCTTTCATCCATATTCTTGTGATCTTAGTCAAGTACAGAAATTCTGATATGACTTTAAACAGTGATCCATATTCTGTAAGATTTCAGCCTCATTAGGTAAAACCTGCCTCCATTGTAGAACTCAGAAACTATAAAATTTCATTAATCATCCAGAAATGTGATACATGCTTGACAGATGGTCCATTCCCATTGCATCTATGACTTCTAGATATACAAGGCAATATTTTAGACATCCCCCTTTCACAGCATAAGAATAAGAGAAGGAAAAAGTTGTGCAATTTTGGTTGGTTCTAGACTTAAGAATTTTTCACTTTTTTGACCATAAAGTTGTAAAAAATAATAACTTTAAACAACTAGCTTGTTTTATTTTGACTGAAAACTACTTTTAAACAGACAAGCATTTTGACTTAAGCACTATTTAAAAAGATTCAAATTTGTGTCATTAGACATAGACTTAATTTTCTGTCATCTGTTTGAACCATAACTGGGATATCAGTTTGTATCCTGAAAAGGAAGCTAAAATTTGGTGACTATATGATGGTAATTGGGAATAAATGTCCTAGAACTCTTTTAAGAAAAGATTTTATAACATGTACAACTAATACACCATCATGTTTAAGAATATATCTGGAGGTGGGGCAAGATGGCAGTGTAGGGAGGTGTGGAATTTAGTTAGTTCTCTAGAGCAACTAGTAAATAGCCAGGAACAACTAGTAGAACATAGCATAGAACTCTTAAGTAAAGCTCCCCAAACAGCAGATGCTTGTGCCCCCTCCCCCAACTGGCATGGCAAGCTAAGTTGCAACACTTCCCTGTGGGAAAAAGAAGCCATCTCTGCTGGGAGCAGGGGAAGGTAGCTCAACCAATCTCCACTTGAGGTTTTAATTAACAGGTACAGATAAACCTAGAGCAAGCAGCAAAGGAAACTTGAGGTCTCTTGCAGCAGAAAGGAGGTTGAGTTGATAGGAAAAATAAATAATACTAAATAAATAAAAACAGAGGCTTTTGGAGATAGCTGAGCTCAAAATATTGGAAAAGGGTTGTGTCTCAAGGAAAGGGGAACATAGAACTGGGTACCAACTCTGGTTGACCAGCAAAACTAGGGGGCTGGAGAGTGACTCCGAAAATGGAATTTCTTTTTTTTTTTTTTAAATTTTTTCTCTCATTCTAAGTAGCTCATTAGAGAAAGCCTCAGGCATTTTCAATTGTCAGTGCTGGCCCAGGCAAGGGTGGAATTAAGAGAGTTAGACAAAGGAAGAAGTCAAGTGAAAGAGATAATTTCCAAAAGGGCATATCTTCCCTAAGAAGAGGATGGGTAGGGCCCAGCTCAAGTGGCTACCCTCCCTCAGAGAATTCAGACCCAGGGCCTGGGGAAAAAAAAAGAAACAGCTTAAGCTTGGCTTCTGGTTCACCCTTGGTCCCTGGTAGGAACAGGGTCTACTGAGAATTAAAGGCACTGTACCTCTTTACACTGGTGGGGATCTGTTGGCTGAGAAGCACCACCTTCTGGGCATCACAGGAAAAGCCAGAGTCTAGAAGCCTCACAGGAAAGTCTGACAATCTGTTGGGGCTTATCTTCAGGGAAATTTGATACTGATTGCACCCTCCTCCTGAGACCTGGGCCCATCTGGTCTGGGAAAATCTGATTGGGGTAATCAAGGAAACCAGATGCCTGACAACAAAAATTTATGGATCATTCTAGGAAAAATGAAGATATGGCCCAGTCAAAGGAACAAACTTACATTTCAAATGAGATACAGGAGTTGAAACAACTAATTAAATGTGTCCAAACAAATCTTCTAAATCAAATCAATGAGCTAAAGGAAAATGTGGCAAAAGAGATGAAAGATACAAAGAACACACTGGGTGATCATAAGGAAGAATTCATAAGCTTGAATAAACAAGTAGCAGAACTTATGGGAATGAAAGTCACCATAGAAGAGGTGAAAAACACAATGGAGACATACAACAGCAGATTTGAAGAGGCAAAAGAAAGGATTCATGGTCTAGAAGACAAGACATCTGAAATTCTATACACAAAAGAACAGCTAGGGAAAGAATGGAGAAATATGAACAGCATCTCAGGGAATTGAAAGACAACATGAAGGGTATGAATATATGTGTCACGGGTGTTCTAAAAGGAGAAGAGACAGGAAAAGGGACAGAAACATTAATGGAGGAAATAATCACTGAAAATTTCCCATCTCTTATGAAAGACATAAAATTAAAGATCCAAGAAGCACAGCATACCCTAAAGAGAATAGATACAAAAAGACCTACTCCAAGAACTTAATATTCAGATTATCAAAAGTCAAAGACAAAGAAAGAATTCTGAAAGCCACAAGAGAAAAGCAATCCATCACGTGCAAGGGAAGCTTGATAAGACCATGTGTGGATTTCTCAGGAGAAACCATGGAGGCAAAAGGCATTGGTATGACATATTCAAGTTACTGAAAGAGTAAAACTGTTAACCAAGAATCCTATATCTGGCATAGTTGTCCTTAAAAATGAGGTAGAGTTTAAAATATTTTCAGACAGACACTGAGAGAGTTAGTGAACAAGATACCTGATCTACAAGAAATGCTAAAGGGAACACTACAGGCAGATAGGAAAAGACAGGAGAGAGAGTTTTGGAGAAGAGTGTAGAAATGAAAACTATCAGCAAGTATAGAAAGAGAGAGAGAAAAAACAAAAATAAAATAAGATATGACATACAAAATCCAAAAGACAAAATGGTAGAGAGTAAACATTATGTGGAGTGAAATTAGCCAGAAACAAAAGGACAAATTCTGTATGGTGTCACTAATATGAACTAACATTAATGAGCCAAACTTAAGAGCTAAAGTTGAGAACACAGGTTATCAGGAGATAGAAAGAGAGTAGAGACCAGGGATCTGATGCTGAATGAGTACAGAATGTTCAACAGGATTGGTGGTATAGAGCCAGAAATGGGTAGCACAATACTGTGTGATGGTAGCTGTTCTAGTCTGCTAATGCTGCGGAATGCAAAACACCAGAGATGGATAGGCTTTTATAAAATGGGGGTTTATTTGGCTATACAGTTACAGTCTTAAGGCCATAAAACGTCCAAGGTAACACATCAGCAATCGGGTACCTTCACTGGAGGATGGCCAATGGCGTCCGGAAAACCTCTGTTAGCTGGGAAGGCACATGGCTGGAGTCTGCTCCAAAGTTCTGCTTTCAAAATGGCTTCCTCCCAGGACATTCCTCTCTAGCAAGCTTGCTCTTCTTCAAAACGTCACTCACAGCTGCACTCTGTTCAGTCTCTTTGAGTCAGCATGTTTTATATGGCTCCACTGATCAAGGCCCACCCTGAATGGGTGGGGTCACACCTCCATGGGAGTATCCCACTAGAGTCACCACCCACAGCTGGGTGGGACACATCTCCATTCAAACAACCTAATCCAAACAGTCCAACTTAATCCCCACTATTATGCTTGCCCCACAAGATTGCATCAAAGAATATGGCTTTTTCTGGGGGACATAATACATTCAAACCGGCACATTCCACCCCCTGGACCCCAGAAAAACATACTCTTTGCAAATACAAAATACATTCATTTCATCACAATATCACAAAAACTTAAACCATTTCAGTAACAAAAGTTAAGTACAAAATCCCATCAAAATCAAATACAGGCGTGGTCAGTCCTAAGGCATACTTTTCCTTTAGCTTGGATCTGTGGACTTAGAACAAGTTATATGCTTCCAATATATAAAGGAGGGACATTCACAGGGTAAACATTCCCATTGCCATAAGGAGAAAGAGTAAGGAAAGCAGGGTTAACAGGACCAAAACAGTTCCTAAAACCCGCAGGACAAACTCCATTAGATTTCAAAGTCTGAGAGTCATTTACAGAACGACATTGCATCCTTGGGGCTTGAGAGAGTGGGAGTCTAACCCTTCCTAAGGGCCTTTTCGGCAGCCCTTTCCTCTCCAAACGCTTAGGTGAGTGCGCCAACATACCCACACATTGGGGAGACCACCTTCTCGGCCCCACCCTCCTCAAACATCGGGGCAGCTCCCGGATTCCCTTCCATCTCCGGGTCACATGCTCAACCCCTTCAGAACAATGTGGTGGCAGCCAGGCTCTCCCCAATTCCCTGGAAATGTGCTCCACCCTCTTTGGGACCTGAGGTGCCAAAACTCTTCCAGAGCATCGAGGCGGAAAGCCCGCCCTCGACCTCCAGGGCAAACTCACCCTTTCCATGCGTGTGGGCTGCTCCGCTCTCCCAGCCCCAAACCTCTTGACTCCCGACCTCAACCTCCATGGCTCTGTCTTTGAAGAGATTTTTCCTTTAATTTTTTCCTTGTCTGTCTCCTCCAGTCCAGACCGGCAATGGCTCCGTCTATAAAGATCTCGCAAAAATTCTGTTGGCTTTGCATGAAGCATGCAGGGGTCAAAGCCATCAGACAATAGGATTTTCCACAAATCCTTTCTGCTTAACTCCTTTTCCAATCTTGGCTTGTACTGAAATGGCGGCTGGGTTCCATGTTTGGTTCCATCCTCACGTTGGGCTGTAGCTTCTGGGATTCCACCCCCTGGAAGCCTGTAATTTTCCAAGCCATCAGTTTCTGGTTTCTTGGAACCCAAGAGTTCAGTTCTAAGTTTATCTCTCTCTGCTCGCATTTTACTATAAGCTGCAAGGAGAAGCCAGGATATATCCTCCACAGGTAGTCTGGAGATCTCCTCAGCTAAGTATTCCAGTTTGTCACTTTTAAATTCTTCCTTCCATCTGATACCAGGACTCAATTTTGCCAAATTCTCTGCCAGTTTAAAACAAGGATCGCCTTTCTTCCAGTTTACAACAACACATTCACCATTTCTGTTCAAGGCCTCATCAGAAGTATCTTTAGAGTCCATATTTCCACAAACAGTCTCTTTAAAGCAGTTTTGGCCTTTTCTATCAAGCTCCTCACAACTCTTCCAGAAATTCCCCCTTATCCATTTAAAAAGCCGTTCCAACATGTTTGGTATTTGCAAACTCAGCAGCAAAAGCACCCCACTCCTGGTACCAAAATCTGTTCTAGTCTGCTAATGCTGCGGAATGCAAAACACCAGAGATGGATAGGCTTTTATAAAATGGGGGTTTATTTGGCTATACAGTTACAGTCTTAAGGCCATAAAACGTCCAAGGTAACACATCAGCAATCGGGTACCTTCACTGGAGGATGGCCAATGGCGTCCAGAAAACCTCTGTTAGCTGGGAAGGCACATGGCTGGAGTCTGCTCCAAAGTTCTGCTTTCAAAATGGCTTCCTCCCAGGACATTCCTCTCTAGCAAGCTTGCTCTTCTTCAAAACGTCACTCACAGCTGCACTCTGTTCAGTCTCTTTGAGTCAGCATGTTTTATATGGCTCCACTGATCAAGGCCCACCCTGAATGGGTGGGGTCACACCTCCATGGGAGTATCCCACTAGAGTCACCACCCACAGCTGGGTGGGACACATCTCCATTCAAACAACCTAATCCAAACAGTCCAACTTAATCCCCACTATTATGCTTGCCCCACAAGATTGCATCAAAGAATATGGCTTTTTCTGGGGGACATAATACATTCAAACCGGCACAGTAGCACAATAGTGTAAGTACTCTGAACAAAGATGAGTGTGAGTATGGTTGGAAGAGGAAGGCTAGGGGCATGTATGACACCAGAAAGAAAGATAGAAGATAAAGACTGGGACTGTATAACTTAGTGAAACCCAGAGTGGTCAATGATGGTGATTAAATGTACAAATATAAGAATATTTTTACATGAGGGAGAACAAATGATTGTCAACATTGCAAGGTGTTGAAAATTGAATGTATAGGGAAAAACTACATTTAATGCAAACTAGAGTCTATAGTTAACAGTAACATTGTAAGATGCTTCCATGAATTGTACCAAAGGCAGTATGCCAATGGTAAATGTCTATAAGAGGGGGATATAAGGGAGGGGTGTGGGATTCTTAGTGGTGTCATTGTATGACCTTTTCATTGTATTTTATTTTAATTTTTCTCCTATCTTTTTTGTTGTTCTTTATTTTTCTCCTTTTTTTGCAGAAGAAATGGAAATAGTCTCATGTAGATTGTGGTGGTGAATGCATAACTATGTGATTATACTGGGAATCATTGATTGCTTACTTAGAACAGATTGTATGGTGTGTGAATAAAACTGTTTAAAAAATTAACAGAGGGATACAAATGCTTGAGAAAAAGTGAAGAGAGGGATGTACCTGTTCACTGTTGGTTGGGAAGTAGAATGATGCAGCCCATCTGGAGAGCAGTGTGGTGGTTCCACAGGAAGCTAACTATGGGGTTTCCAGATATTCCTGCAACCCTGTTATTGCGTGCATACTTGGAGTAACAGAGAGTGGGGACACAAGTGGACACTGGTGTTTGTGGTGACAGTATTCATGATTTTCAATGGCTGGAGATGACCTAAGGGTACATCAACTGATAAACACAGTGGTGAAGTATGGTGTACACATACAATGGAATATTGAGCAGCAGCAAGAAGGAATGAAGTTGTGAGTTATGCAACTAGGTGAATGGACCTTGAGGACAGTAAGTTGAGTGAAATAAGCCAGAAATGAAAGACAAACATTATAATGCCTCACTAATATGAACTAACATTAATGTTCAAACACTGAGAGTTGAATCTCTGAGCATGGATTATCAGGGAAAGGATTGTTGTAAAGGTTCCCAGACTGTAAGCTCTTACAGCAGTCACATCCATTCCTGAGTCATAACAGTTATTTCCAAATTCTGAGATGCTGAGATGTTTTTCCATGACCTGGTCAGTTCCTGGAGCTTCAGATGTCTGCAAGGCACCTGAGATTCAGAGCCAGAGTTGAGCAGCTGTGAGTGTCAGCATTGCCCCATGCAGCAACTGTTAAAGAGGCTGAAAAGGAGATCTGACTTTGATTGGAGATATGAGCAAAATGGACTTGGTTGAGACTGGGGTAGATCAGACTAAAGAGTAGAATATGATATTGACTGTGTTTTAAAACTAGCTTCTGTGTAGGATCAAAGGAAGAGATGTTTATTTGGCACAAAATCTATATTTTCTATAGCACACTATATAATTTAACTTGTATGGTCAATTACTCAAATTCCATAATTACACGGAACCTTGAATAGAGAGTGAGTTCTGGTTGGTTTGTACAGGATAGTATGAAGCTCCAATACATCCCAGAGTAATCTGGGCAGAGAATAAAAAGTATTTGCAAAGACCCCTTGAGGAAATGGGGAAAAATGTGGAAATATTAGACTTCTCTACCTGGGGAATTACTGATATTCTTATAAGCATCGAGGACTACCAATTTAGAAGGCCAAGCCCTCAATCTTGAGGCTTGCCCCCATGAAGCTTGTTACTGCAAAAGAGAGACTAAACCTACTTGTAATTGCGGCTAAGAGTCACCCCCAGAGAACCTCTTTTGTTGCTCAGATGTAGCCTCTCTCTCTCTAAGCCAACTCCGCAGGTAAATGCACTGCCCTCCCCTTAGTGTGACACATGACTCCCCGGGGTGTAGGTCTCCCTGGCAACCTGGGGCAGGACTTGTGGGGATGAGCCTGGACCTGGCACCATAGGTTGAGAAAGCCTTCTGGATCAAAAGGGAGAGGAGAAATGAAAAAAAATAAAGTTTCAGTGGCTGAGAGATTTCAAATGGTGTCAAGATGTCATTCTAGAGTTTACTTTTAGTGCACTACATAGATATTTAGTTTTCAGTTCATTTTAATAGGTAGAAGGAAATACCTGAAACTGTTGAACTGCAATACAGTATCCCTGATTCTTTTTTTTCTTGATTCTTGAAGATGATCGTATAACTTCATAGTTTATATGGTGTGACCGTGTGATTGTGAAAACCTGATGGCTCACACTCCCTTTATCCAGTGTATGGACAGATGAGTAGAAAAATAAGGACAGAAAGTAAGTGAATAATAGGGGGAAGAGGGATTATTGGATGCTTTGGGTATTCTCTTTTTCTTTTATTTTTATTCTTATTTTCATTTTATTTTTTGGAGTAATGAAAATGTTAAAAAATTGATTGTGGTGATGAATGCACAACTATTTGATGACACTGTGAACAACTGTACACTTTGGATGATTGTATGGTATATGAATATATTTCAATAAAATTGTATTCAGAAAGAATATAGCTGTACTCTAGATCTGGTCTTGAACTCTTTGTGTAATAAAAAGCATGTTGGATGGGGCACCAGGAATTCTGAATTCTAGCCCACGTTTTCCTGGATAGTTTCTGGGACCTCAGGCAGCTGTTTACCTATTGTGAGCTTCAATTTTCTCCCTAAGAAAGCTGTAACATTTGAATGGGGAAAATAATTCACAGAGTGAGGTGTTAGTGACCAATACATGAGAAAATGTATGTGGAAACACCAAGCATAAATTTAGGCACAAAGTAAATATTCAACAAATGTAAATGTTTCCATTCTCTATTTTTATTCCCTTCCTTCTCTTTCTTTCTCCTTCCACCCCATTTTCTAAACTCATGCAACTCATAGCACTATACACAAATCAAAAGACCATATTTTCGAAACTGTCTCTGGTCATTTTAAACTGAATGTTGAAAATAAGAATAACAATAATAGTGTTTATGAAAGGCCAATGCATGAAACTATCTTAAGTTATGGGATTTCTGTACAATGTACAGTACTTTTTGTGCTTGTACGACTACAAAAAGTGACTTCAGCAGCAATAAGTGGATATATAAGGTGCCAAAGAGAAGTTAAATGACTTCTGGTACAAGTACTGGAGCTGATGGAGCTCTGGGACCTTCATGTAACTGGAACTAGGGCTAGACAAGGAACAGTTTGAAGAATCCTTAGATATTTCTGAAACATAAGTATTCTTCTTCAAAGGAGAACAATCCCAAATTGTTGACTCCTTGAATGATCAAAAAAAAAAAAAGGTTAAATGCAAATCACTTCAAACATTGATAGTTTTTAATGAAATATAGGTAATTAAAATATCATAAAGTGTCTACATTTTATGAAATGTTTTCATACTTCGCACTTGCAGATGATGTCTAATTAGTGCTAAAAATTATGTTAACACAATAAAACTTTAAGTCCCCAAATTAAAAGCAGATGTTTTTATAGTCTTGAGTACTTATTGCAACTAAATAATGTCCTAGTTGTAATGAAATATAAAATTAATGAGATAATGCTTTAATAACTATGACAGGATTATTTCAGTGTTAAATATTAAATTTTTGTTTAAATTTTGATTTATGATATCAATTTAACATGCTTTTGTCTTTTTAGAAGAAAGGTTAAATATGTATATAATTCTTCCTCTTTGCATGTCCCACTATGCCCCATGACCATTTAGTTTCTTTAAATCTTATATCTTTTTTTATGAAATGTGTGTATTTGCTATAATTTCACATAACTACAATTGGTATTTTATTTTGACTTAACAAACATTATGTCCACATGAATTTCTATGTACAATTTCTTTAAATTACTGGAAGTTGACAAAGCTGCGATTTGCTTGTTTGTTTTGTATGTGTGTGTTTTTATGCATGTATGTGTGTTAGGTCACAGATTAAGGCAAATTAGAGTAGTTAGAGATCTTAACCAAGGTGAGATAGTCTGGTAGTGTAAGTATTTTCTGTTACGGGGTAGAAGTGGATTTAACTGTGATTAATCAGCTGGATTAAACGTTTCTGATGGGATTATTTGTGATTCTTCTGACTTCTCACTAGTTACAGAGTATTATCACAACATTAATTGCTCTCATGACTCTTTTGAGGCTTACAGGTATATATAAATCTTGCCCACAGGAGATTATAATTATAGTTGGGAAGGCGGAATACACAAAAACACATGATAAACTGTGATGGTGCATTACATGCAATTTGCAATGGTGCTAACAAAAGAATGGACTTGATATGAAGTTGGATTTATTAGTGAAGTGGTACTGAAAAGTAGCACTTTGGAGAAAGTATGAGATTTGCATGCTAAAATATGGGAATGCATTCAGAATGCAAAAAAGACCATAAACTATGCAACAAGCAGTATAAAGCAAAACATTTCTAATGAGAAATTTGGAATAATGGTGAGTGATGGTATGTGGAAATCCATAGTTTGAGAGTGAGAGTTCAGGTGTGGTAAGTAGAGTTTAAGTTGGAGACTGCCCTTAAACTTTTATGGAGGAAACATTGGCAAAATCTGAAGATAATCAATATAAAATGATTAGAAGTCCTGCGTCTCAAGATTTGGTATCAGGAGGAATGGACAGCAATGGAGAATTTAGAAGGAGCAGGAGTTTGTGAAATGATGATAGAAAAATTTTAGGGTTGATGAAATTCTAAACATTTTTAAAGTATTTATATTTTGCCAGGCATTGTTCTACACATTTTAAATTCATTAATTATTAAATGCCCATAACAATCCTAAGAAGTATGTAAAATTAGTATTCTTATTTTACACCTGAGGAAATTAGGGCATAGTGAAGTTTAGAAAATTCTCCAAGGTTACTCAGATAATATGTTTAAGATTCTAGTTTGACCTCAGACTGTCTTACTCTTGAACCTATACTCTTTAGGACAATGTTAAATTGTCTTTAAATTGTAATTACCTAATTCCTATGCTTAATAGTATATCTGTTGTCTTCACATTTCACATACACAGAAGTAAAGGTTCATAAATTGGTCATTTCAAACATTACTTTCCTTTTCTTTCTCTGTCAATAGAATGGTTTCTTTGCATTGTTTTCATTAAACGATTGTCTTTATACTTGCTATCTGTGATTGTTTTTTCCTTATGCACTGTTTCTCAGCAATTAGAGAGTTTCTGTTCAATAGAATCGAATGCAGATTTGTGGATGTTTATTTATAAGGATAATGTAACAATTTAATCCCAATTCACCTTAAAGGTGATTAATATGTTTTGCCACTCTAAAGGAGAGACAAAAGAAAAAAACAATGAAAGAAGGAAGGAAGGAAGGAAAGACGGAAGGAAGGAAGGAAGGAAAGAAGGAAGCAATGAAGAAAAGAAGAAAGAAGGAAGGAAAGAAGGGAAAAAGGGAGGGAGGGGGGAAAGGGAGACAGGAAGGCAGAGACAGAGAGAGGAAAGAAGAAATGATGAGAGATTTCAGTTTGTTGAAAATGAAATTTTCCACAAAGTAAGCAATTGATAAATTGGACTGTATTAAACTGACTAACTCTGTTTCTCAAAAGGCTTCACTAAGAAAGTGTTCATACTGGGATAAGATACTTGCTGTTTGCTAATATCTCCTAAAGTTGACTGTTCATTTACCCTGTGATCCAGAAATTCCACTCCTAGGTATAAACCCAACAGAATTGCGAACATACTGTTCTAGTTTGCTAATGCTGCCAGAATGCAAAACACCAGAGGTGGATTGGCTTTTATAAAAAGGGGTTTATTTGGTTACACAGTTACGGTCTTAAGGCCATAAAGTGCCCAAGGTAACACATCAGCAATCAGGTACCTTCACTGGAGGATGGCCAATGGTGTCCAGAAAACCTCTGTTAGCTGGGAAGGCATGTGGCTGGCATCTACTCCAAAGTTCTGGTTTCAAAATGGCTTTCTCCCAGGATGTTCCTCTCTAGGCTGTACTTCCTCAAAAATGTCACTCTTAGTTGCACTTGGGGTTATTTGTCCTCTCTTAGCTTCTCCGGAGCAAGAGTCTGCTTTCAATGGCCGTCTTCAAAATGTCTCTCATCTGCAGCTCCTGTGTTTTTTTCAAAGTGTCCTTCTTGGCTGTAGCTCCTCTTCAAAACATCACTCACAGCTGCACTGAGTTCCTTCTGCTTGTCAGCTCATTTATATGGCTCCACTGATCAAGGCCCACCCTGAATGGGTGGAGCCATGCCTCCATGGAAATATCCAATCAGAGTCATCATCCACAGGTGGGTGGGGCGCATCTCCAAAGAAACACTTAAAGAAATCTAATCAAAACTGATAACGTCTGCCCACACAAGATTACATCAAAGATACTGGCATTTGGGGTACATAATACATTCAATCTGGCAAACATATGTACCCAAAAGTCATGTAAAAGCAAAATAGATTATATTTTTCTACAATTTATTGAGATATGTTTCCTTTCCTTCATTTTAAACGTGGTAGATTATATTAATTGATTTACTAATTTTAAGTAACCTTGTATCCCTGGAATAAACACAACTCTGTGGTTTATATTACCTTTTTTATTAATTGTTGAGTTTGCTCGTATTTGAGTTAGCATTTTTCATCTATGTTCATGGCTGAAATTTGGATGTAAATTTATTTTCTTGTTCTATTCTTTTCTGGTTTTGATATGAAGTTTATGCTGATCTTATAAACAGAGTTGACCTACATACTGTCTTTTCCTATTTTCCAGAATAGTTTGTATAAGATTGGAATTATTTGGTCCCTTCCTGAAGCCATATGAACTAAGAGATTTCTTCAAAGAATATTTTTGACTATTGTTTAATTCAAATATAAAGTAATTTACAAGTATATTTTTCCTGTCAGTGTGTAACTTGTATTCTTCTAAAGTTTTGCTTATTTCATGTAAACTTGCAAATCTGTTAGCATAAAGATATGTTACCATATGTGAACATGAATGTCTGTGGAATCTGTGTTGACATCTCATTTTCCATCCCTATAATACTGGATATTTCTGGCTTTTCTCTTTTTCTTTGAAGCTTAGGCTATTTTTTTAGACTCCCCTCTCTCTCCCCGCCCCCTCCTTGCCTCCACATGAAGCAACTTTTGACTTCGTTTATTCTCTGTATTGAATGTTTGTTTCTTAATTCATTGATTTTATTTCTTATCCTTAATATCTCCTATCTTCTGCTCTCTTTGGGTTTGTTTGTTCTTTTTCTAATATTTTGAGATAGATATGTAGATCATTGATTTTTATCCTTTCTTCTATTTGGTTTTCTACCTAAGGCAGGCCTAGATATTTTCTTTTAATCCTTTAAATCAAGTTTAAATTCACTACATTTGGCGAATGCCTTCGAGGCATATCAAGTGATGCTGCTATGCTTAATTCTGGATATAGTGGTTTGGAGCTATGTACCCCAGAAAAACAGGTTCTTAAACCTAATCCGTTCCTGTGGTGTGGAATCATGTAAATAGAATACTTTAATGACCTTACTTCAGTTAAGGTGTGGCACAGATGAATCAGAATGGGTCTTAGTCCTATTCCTGAAGGCTTTATAGGGAAAGTCACAGAGACTGAGAAAGCCACAGAGACCAGCCAGAAGCTGGAAGTCAATGGAACCCAGAAGGAAAAGGAGAAGCCAAGGGAGGCTATCATTTCATTGCCATGTGACAGAAAAGCCAAGGACCAGGGATCACCAGCAGTCAGTTCCAGAATGCACATATTCTGGGAGACAAGATCACTTCAATGAGGCCTTGAATGTGTACTTTTCTTAGTCTGTGCATCAATAAATTCCTGTTATTTAAGCACACCCATTGCATGGTATTTACTATGGAAACCAGGAAATTAAAACACTGGATTTCTGCATTTGTTAGATTTTTGGCTGGAACATGGATCATTCCTTTTACTATCTTATCAGCTCTTTGATGTTAAAGGAGTTACTGTTTTTTGCAAGTGTCTCCATTATTTTTAGTTATTTTCAGCTGAATAGATAGACCTCAAGTTTAACCTAATATATTCTTAAAGGCACGAAATTATTTTCTGTCCATTGGTGAAATCATCTCATTCTTTTGGATTTTTCTTTTTAAGAGTTGTGTTTTATACCTTTCTTTAATTTTGCTGCTTTATCCCACACTCTTTTTAGTTTTAATTTTATTTTCAACATTGAATCAAGCACTAGAAGCAATATATAATGCCTATTAAATAGACATTAAAACTCGAAAGCTTTTTTCCTGCATTTATCCAATCAATGATTCACTGTATTGGAATCCTGAACTTTTATTATCCAAAATATTAGATCACTATATGCTATACCAGAACATGCCAATTTTGAAACTAGACAGCCTCAAAATCTCCACATTTTAAAATTAAAAGATTTATTTCTCATTCAAATTTCAGTTCAATCCAGTTTTGGCAGGCAGATTTCATGTGGTGATTCAGGAACTCCTTCCAACAAGTGGATTTTTTGTGCCCTCTACATCCAGATGTGAATTGGATTTGAGGCTGTTATAGATTTGGGTGGAACAGATCTGGAAGCATATAGCATTTCCATCAGCAATCTATTGGCCAGAGTTAAGTAAGGTGGCTGAAGAATGCAGAAACACCGCATTGTTCCTTTCATAGCCAATATAAAGTTCGTAACTTGGTAGTAAGTTTATTGAAAATGATAGAAACAAATCACAACTTGGAAATTGCCTTAACTTGTGACTTGTCTTCTATCAGCAAGATGAAATGACACAGACTAAGTAACTTAGAAACCAATTGGGCTGTAAAATTGATATAGTAATTTGTGTAATTCCATCTTCAAAAATATAGTCATGTCTTGCTTCTCCCTAAATTTATTCTTTTTATGTAATTAGTTATGATATCTTGTCAAAAGAAAAATAGTGGGAGATTTAACTAGATATTAAGGAAACTTTCAAGAACTCTCTTTCTGCTTGGATGTTTTGAGATTGCAGCTACATAAATAATTATATTTCTAAATACCACCAAAGAACAATTGGAAAATAAAATTTTGAAAAGTACCATTTATAATCGCACTAAAGAGGATGAAATACATAGTTACCTACCTAAAAATATGTGTAAGATGTGTATGCTGAAAACTATAAAACATTGATGCGAGAAAACCAAAACCTAAATAAATGTAGGGATATACCAGGTTCATGAATTAGAAGACCCAATATTATTAAATATCAATCCTTCCCCAATTGATATTCACTGTAATCCCAATCAAAATCACAAAGCTTTTTCAAGAAATTTTCACAAATTGTAAAATTGACACGGAAATTAAAAGGACTAATAATACTGCTCCCCCAAATAAAATTTTTACAACTTTTAAGCACAAGAACAAATTTTGTGATTCCAAGACTTAGTATAATTACAGCAACAATATAGTATTAGTGTAAAGAGAGACAAATAGATGAAAGGAACAGAGCACAAAGTACAGAAATAGACCTGAAATATATGTTTAGATGATATTTTCACAAAGGTGCCACTGGAATTTAATTTGAAAAGGATGATTTCATCAATAAATAGTGATGAAACAATTAAATGCTATCCAAAAGTGAACCTCAAGCCTTAGCTAACACAAACAAAACTAATTCAGAATTGATCATAGGTCTAATGTAAGAACTAAAAGTATAAAACTTACAGACGAAAGCATATGAGAAAAGCTTAATGATTTTGGTTTGCCAAAGGCTTTTTAAATACAATATATGCTCAAAAAGAGTATAAAAAGCCACTTGATTAAACTTAATCAAAATTAGAACTTTTATTCTTCTTAAAACACATGTACAAAAGAAAAGACAAGGCCTAGACTGGGAGATAATATATGCACAATATATAGCTGACAAACTATTTGATAGAAATTTTCCTAAGCCAGTTATAAGGCATCGTCATTTGTTGAAACTATTGACCATTCTTCCTAAATTTGATAAAAGAAGATATATATAATTTTCATGTCAAATCCAATAAAATTTATAAAAATGCTGTTCAAGAATTAAGTTTGACTTTGAAAAACGGAAACTGCAAAACTTTTTAATAATGCATTATTTTATGAAGGCATTAAAAAGTTTCCACTATTAATGAAGTAGAGTATAAGAGCATTCACTGGAAGTCACTGGCTCTCCATCACAACTTACCATGTGTATAAATATGATAATGCAAGAATACAAAATAAGTAAAACAGAGCAAAGCAAGAAATGAGTCATTTTGTCAGTAAAACAAATGGATATTTCACACTAGGTATCCTACAGAACGTGTTCAAGTTCCCTGCTGAGCTATATAATAATATAGTGCACCCTACAGATGATTTCAGGTCAAAGACTATTGCTAAAAAGAAGGAAAATAAGAGAACCAGATTAAAACCACAGCAACAACATAAACAAATGAAATATTTAAAAGAGAAGAAAAAGTCAGTGAGTTTTCTGCAATGGTAATTCAGCTATAATCATTTTTAATTTATTAAAAAATAAATTAATCTGGCAATCATACATACATCAATGATATGCTTAGTTTGTGATTACACTGGTGTCACCGTATGCTGCACAATGTACTTGGGGTCTGCCAAAAAATTAAGACCTGACAAGATTTGCCATTAATTTTGTAACTAGTAGCCTCAGAAAGCATTACAGATAAATACCATATCCATTTAAAACATTTTAAATATATAATCTAACCAATAGGAAAGCATTCCCGTTTTTGTAATTCGATACTCTAAATTACGTTATGTCAGATTTACCAATCAAAGTGAGGCACTGTTTATATGTAGCAGTATAGTAGATTAATGTGCCCCCATATCTCATTCATAATCACTTGGCTTGGACCCTAAAGGTATCTAAATCTTTAGTATATTATACTTTTGGAAATATTTTATTTCTTGCAGAAAATGTCTTGAAAAATCCATTGAATATTCACCATTTATAAAATGATTGATGTTTAAATTATTCATCTGTTATAGGAAAGTTTATTACCTGTAGCCATATATAGAGTTCTTTATTGATGAGTAGATTTTTGTTTATAAATATGTTGCCTGGCAGTGACTTTGTAAGTCCTAATTTTTCTATAAATCAAAGTTAAATTATCTAAATAGCCAAACTACACTGACTTTATAGATTTAACTGCATGGGTACTAGTTTGCACAAATATAATAACATAATTCAACTGATTTTCTGGCTTCAGGCCATCTCCAGCAAAGCAACAAATCAAACAACAGGCAAACATAACCAACATTACAACAGCGAAATCATACTTCTAGATAGCAAGTAAGTGCTTACTATGAACTAGACACAATTTTAAGTATCTAACAATTATTAATGCAAAAAATCCTTACAACCATCCTGTGAGAAAGTTGCTATCATTATCTCCAGTTTTCAGATGAGGAAAGTAAGGTAATAGTGGTTAAGTAGCTTGAACAGGTAACACCGCTGGCAAGTGTAGGAATTGAGATTAAAACCCACAAAGTTTGGCTCTAGGGCCTCTGCTTTTAAACAGCTCATTAACCTATACCAGGATTCTTGACATAATGTCTGAAAACTGCTTTAGCCAAGTGTCTGACATGTGGAATTCAAATGGTCTAATGAACTAAAGAAAATGCCATTCACATTTAGTTCAAATTGTAATAGTAGTACAAAAGAGGGAGAGTTTTGCCAGTGCAAATAAGAACTTTATCACCCCCCACATTTGTGACTCATGTTGCTGCCTCTTTCAGTAATTGAACTTGAAGAAGAGGATGAAGACTTAAAGCCAAAGGAGATCAAACTACTCTCAACAAATCTTGTAAATTTTGGTCTGAGGTTTCAAACCACTATTATTAAGAGTTCCCAGGCTAGCTGGATAAACAGACTCTTCTCTCAGTTACACATATTCAAGGTTCTTGACAGGTTGTGAAAGAAACCTTTCCTCTTAGGGACACAGGAATGGTCTCAACTAGCTTGAGAACATTAAGAGTGAAAGATTCTCCTTAAGATAAAGTGTGAGACTAAATAGCCTTAGGGTATCAATAATGAAATGCTACAAATGTCTAAGCTTCTTTATGGAATAGCTTCCCCAGCTTTTTCTCCATCCCTGTTATGACGCTAACTTTATCCTTTGATCTCCACTATTGTCTTTTCCTCTGGACTTGAAGCCCACTTGCATGAGCACAAGTAGTGATATAGCAATTCTGGCCAACAAATTGTCCAGCAGGTCCTACACTCTAGAAAATATAATCAACATGGAATAAGGAGACATTGCCCTTTGCTAGACCTGCAGCAAGAATACAATTAACACTTATGTAATTTATTTCTAAATATTTTAACTTATATATTAAAACTCTTTGGTTAAGGTAAAATTCTGAAATATATATTTTTGGAAAATTTAAGTAAATTTTATATGTTTTTACAAATATGAAGTGTATCACAATTTCAGTGTTCAATACCCATCTAGTTGCTCATGTAAAGAATAAGTATTTATGCAAGTTGTGCCTAGACCTACATATACACAAATTGTAAGAGGAATAGGTAAGTGCAGCTGCAATAAACAATGGTTGACAATACCTTTTTAATTCTTGAGAACCTCCAAAACCACAAATCGGAATAAAAAGAAAAGGCAGAAATTGGATGCTGGACAATACTGGGAAATGGTACCTTGTTAGGAAAGAATATATTGCATTCATACCATCTGAAAGGAAGAATTTAACAAGTCTATTTATCTTTCTCTTTCATTAGCACTTCCACCATTCAAATACTGACTACAATTTGAAACAGTGTCTGCCTCTGATCTTTAAACCTTCATAGCATCTGGATGCCACTCCCTTAGTTTTGAAGACACAGCATAGGGATGTGGATAAGCCATTTGCTGGGGTCTCGATCATATTAATAATGACAGTAGAAGATTAGGATTACAGATTGCAATGTTCCAAGGCTGAGCACTACCTTCTCCGTGAGAGATGTTCCGAAATGTTCTTCATTATTTTGCTTCTGTTTTTATCATATGTAAGTTGCACTAGTTGCAGTTTCCAAAACAGAGGTCCCCCTTGCCTTTGTTGAAGGTCCACACTGATTACATCATCAGAGGAAGGAATTAGCAAATTACATGGAGCAGATAGGAAAGAGAGGGTGATGAGCTTTGTAATCTAGGCAGAAAACTACGTATGACGTAGAGGACAAGTGGAAACCAATTTGTTCACTGGGCATGTGAAGATCCTAAAAATGGCATAATATTTGTTGAAATTTTACTATATGAACATTATTTCTAAACTTCCTAATAATCCTTCTGATAATGAAATAAATCTTCAGTAGTTATCCAAGATCCTTTTGTGGGGTAAAGAATCAAGTAAAATTAATGAATAAGTAACAAATTTCCCTCACATAACATAGTTCATAAGTTAACTGGAATTTGAAACTATCTGCTATTTTCCAAAGTCCATGATCTGTCTATCATACCATGCTTTTGCAGTGCTGTAATGTATCAATCTTGTTGAAACATTCAGAGGGTCTTTTTCTATGTGTGTGGATTGACACAGCTTTCTCTGGAGTCTGTTTATTGATAAACTTCGTGGCACCTTGAATTTGTTTAAAATTTTGATGCAAAAATATCAATATCTATATTGACTATTGACTGCTGTCCCCAAAGTTTAACTAACAAGCCTAAGACAATAGGTAGTTTAATCAGCAAATTTAACTCAAAAACACACACAACTCTTTCATTTTCTGACCTCTTGAGGTCTACACACTTTTTATTTATGTAAATGTGTGAAAAACATGGCATTTGTAATAATTTCCTTGAAGGTTACTCTGATTTGTGAGAGTATAATTAGTATTTACAGTACCTAAACCGCATAATCATGCAATATATAAAATAAAAATATTTCAAGATAGGAAATGTGATATATGTAATCTAACCATACTCAACAGTGAGTAAAAAAGAAAAAACACCCTGAATTTCTAGAGGAAAATGAAAGGAATATGAACATTTTCAGAAAATTTAAAGGCACATTCAAGTCTATATAATAATATGTGATCATAAATATTGGGTATATAATTTTCATTTTTAATTGATAATTAAAATGTGCACATTTTGTGACATTCTTAAAACAATGCAGACAGCATCAAGCATAAAAGACAACAGAGAGATGTTATAAAGCTTCTTTTATAGTTCTGTGATTTTCAGATTTCAACAAAGTATATTTCAGGCAAGAACATAGATACATGGCATGAAAATCGTTAAGTATAGTAATAATGCATCCCTCTGGAACTGATTATGAAGGTGAAATCTAGAGCACTTCAGTAGTGCCCCAACTCTCTACTCTCCCTCCATGTTCAAGGTTCTGAGTTGGGTAAGTATGAAAAAACTAAAAATACTACAGGTGTCTAAGCTTCTTTATGGAAGAAATAGCTTTCCCAGATTTTTCTGCATCCCTATCATGAGGCTAACTTAATCCTTTGATCTCTACTATTGTCTTTTCCTCTGGACCTGAAGTCCTCTAGTGTGAGCACAAGTAGTGATATTAAAATTCTGATCAACAAAATGTCTTAACACATCCTACACTCTAGAAAGCATAATCTAGACTTGATTATTAAGTCTAGTGTGTAAGATTATTACTTGAGGTGACCAACAAAATTGCAACTACTTTCAAAGAAACAGTAAAATAAAACTCTGATATGTAGAGCAGGTTTGTTGAATAAGATCAAGAGAGTTCATTTTTACTGGAAGAACAAAAACTTTGCATTGCTCTTGTAAGTCTGTAGCAACTCTGAATCCTTTAACTGTTCATTAACTACAAGCTTCTATTTGATCCACCCCTTGCATCTTCTCAAATCCATCTATAACCTTTCGCTCCCACTGCCGTTATTCTATTCCAGGCACACTGATCATCTTTCTATGCTCCACGTATAATAATTTCAGCCTTAGAAAATCTGCATTTGCATTTTTCACATACTGGTAGCTATGCCCAGAAATTTTCATGACTATTTCCTTCTTCAGGTTTTCAGCTTACATATTAACTTTTCTGAGACTCCTTCTTTGGTCATCAAATCAAACTTAGCAGCACACTGACTTCAGTATCAGTCAGTTTCTCTGTATCCCATCACACTGATTAATGTTTTTCATAGCACTGAAATTATCTTGATCACTTGTTTAACATATTTCTGTCTCTTCACTCCTCATCCCCATGAAATTGTAAACTTCATGAAAACAGGGATCACACGTGTCATTTGTCTCATCATTTCTAACATCCATAGCTGAGTCTGGCATGTAATGCATGATCAATACAAAATGCCCTGTTAGTCATTTTCATAACTTGAATTAGTTTTTTTTTTAATTTTTACTGCTTTCTACAATGGATATGAGATAGAGGTTTTCATAAATTTTCTAAATTATTTTCACTGTCTTTAGCTTGTATGCACTGTTCTTTTTCTCCCATTTCTCAATAAGGTTCAATCATTGACTATGACAAGATCCTTACTAAAATGTTTGCTCATTCATGTATTTAAATTATGTAATCAGAATGTAGGTAAAAAAATATGTATGCACTCAGTTTATACAGAATACTTAATGCTATTTCAATATTCTCGTAGTGGTTGGTATTGCTGCTAAAATGATAGTCAATTTAGCATATTAAAAAAATAGAAGTAAAGCAAACTTTTCATAATGACACATCAACTCTTAAACCAGCATATTTTAAATAAAATTTATTTGACTAAAATTAACCTGAAGTTGTGAAATACCCCATAATACTAATATGACAAAATTAACTGAGAATACTCATAGATTATAAGTGAAAAGGCAACTTTCATATTTTACCTTTGACACCTTTTGTTATTTTTGAACTGCAAAAATATGGTAAACAAAATTAGAAAAGATAAATAATGAACTGAAAAAAATATTTGTAACATAAGACAAAAAGGCAAATATTTTTGTCATTAAAACCACTTATAAATCAACAATAAAATGAACAATTGAATCACAAATGGGTAATGTACACCTTTCTTCTATTAAATAGACTTTACTTGTTCCCATACCAAGATAAACAAGTAAACAAATAAAAACACATCTTAAACTGCAGCAGGATTGAGTTAAATAGTTATTAAAAAAGTGCAAAATATACTGAATAAAAATATTTCAATTTTATGTAAGACCACAAAGAAAATTGTCTACCTGTTGCAATGTCTCTCACTCTATTTCCAGCTCCCTGTCTCTTTCTTATTCTCTCTAGTTCTGTTTCTCTCCCTCTTTGTCTCTACCTTCACCTTCACCCCCCACCCCCACCTCTACTCCCCAACCCCCCTCACCTCCACCCCCCACCTCCACATTTATCTCTCTACCTCTACCATCTCTATCTCTATCTCTGTCTCTATCTCTATCTCTATCTCTGTCTTTATATATGTATATACACACACATATATATATATCCATCTTTCTCTCTGTGTTTTTCTGAATTATTTTCCTAAATAATGTTTTCTTGTTCTGCTGTTCTTTATCAGAATTGCCTGACAAATTGCTTCTTAATATTTTGTACCTGTTTTAATGAGGGGGTGCACAAAATTCTAAGACGAGTGTTTTATATGTGTATTTGCATGTATGTACAATAGGTACATAAAGTTATATTTGTAAAATTTCTTATGGTTATGTATAGAATTAAATTTCATGTAAATTAATTCTTTATATAAATGCACAGAATTTATTGTGTATGGAATTAAATAGTTTTCACTGACTGATGTTGTTGCTGCTTGCGATTGTGTATTCTTAGTGAAACACTCAGAGTTTGGTATGGCTAGTGGTGAGTGTTATGACTTAGATTCAGAGTTAAAGTTTTGTTTTTTCCTAATTGCTACAAAAGAATAATTATGTTAAACATGCCAAAATAATTCCAAGGTGCTATACTGAAATGAAAGCAATACATAGTGGATGTTTTTAAAGTGTGGGATGATTTTAGGTCACTCTAACTGACACACAAACTAAATACAAATGACCCAAAGGAGTACAAAAGGATATTCAACCCACCGAAATTTAAAAAAATGCAAACCAATATAATGAATTCCATTCTTATCAAACTGGCAAGAGCAATAAGCTTGAAAATAATTGTTGAAATGTCTGGAAAAGAACAAATATGCTCAATATTGCTGTTAGGATTATGAATCAATACAAAATTTGGAAGTAATTTTGGCAATATCTCTTAAAATTTAAAATTTCATATTCTTTTACTTAGATATATTATTTCTAGAAATTTATTTAAAAGACACACTTATACAGGAATGCAAACACAGAGACAAGTGTGTTCCTTGTAACATTGTTCATATTTGTAAAACAATTAAGTCACTTAATGTTCATTAATTGCACATTAATGAACAGTTTTTGTGTGGTAAATCTCCATGTACTGGCATGGAATGATATCCTAGTGTTGTGTTTTGCTATGTTTTCTTATAGGAAAAGCAAGTCAGATGCACTATGGATTGTAAAATCATATTTGTGCCAAAAAGAAAAAGATACTTATCTTTTACTCTTTATTCTTTCATTTTTCATAATGGATTGTGGATTTGGTTGTTTGGTTGTTTGAAGTGGAACAGATTTGGAATCATGTTAATGAAAATAGCCTATTAAAGATGGCTGAATGGACAAATAGAAGGAGCCTCCAGCCCCAATGATATTGTGGAGTTACCTATATAGGTCCTGGATTGTCTGTCTCTGGGATCCTTGTGAGAAAAATATATCCCTGTTGGTTAAGATTATCATATGCAGCAAAAACTAAAGCTAAATCACATACCACTCATACTCCAATTTTCATCCTACACACATCTAAGCTGAGCCACTTAGTGTTTATCACATGCCTAGATTGGATCTATAAGTTAATGGAAGTACCTCTGAATCCAATGAAAATCACCATTGTCAACAATGATTTTATAGTTTATCAGAGACTGGAAGGAAAATGTGAACTTTGCAGAATACACTGTGCAAACAATGCTGTGAGAGGTCATTCTTTTTGTTAGCACAGAAGAGCACCATTAAAATGACTTTCGCTTTGTTAATTTTCCTATCTGGGTTTGAAAGATCAGTGTTTTCTACAACTGATTTTGGAATTCTAAGGATTTCTTTTCTTGCTATTTTAACTTGTGGCCAATTTTAACTTGTGGCTAGTTGTCACGGTTCTGGATTTCAAAATTACTTATTATATAGATTCTCCATTATGATATGATAATTACCTAAAATGCTAAAAGGCTGAAAATACAAAGTGATTTAAATCAATTTTACTAGGGTTTCATTATATAATCAACAATGAAAACTAACCCAAGCAAGTATGAATCAATTCTTGTGTACCTGGGGTCCACTCTTCTAAGCATCTTCCGAATGTTAAAAAAACAAAAAATCAATTGCTAAACATACCAAATTATAATAAGATCATGTCCTGTTTGTTAGAATGTGTTGTTTCAATTACATTTTGTACTGAATTTCAATTTCCTAAGGGCCTTATCTCCTCTAACCTCAGTTCAAAACAATCAATATTCATTTCTTCTTCCCAGTAGACATACCAGAAAACAAGTTTTTAGTTTAAATTATATCAGGGACAAAAATCTCATTTAAACATTGGCAATATTTGTCAATGGAAACCCAGGTGTGTCTATGCTAGTTTATGTACATGATCCTGTAAACTTCAGGAAAGTAAGGGATGTGCCCCACTATATTCCTACTATCTAACATAAATGAACGAAAGAGTGAATAAGTAATGAATTATAATTTTTCAGGTTTCTCTGCCTTTATACATTCATATCTCTTATTTCTCAAACTGCTGTCAGAATTTTGCTTTTAGCACTTTCCTTCAAAATTTCCCAAAAGCATGTTTAAAAAAAGAAAATAAAATTGTGAGGAGTATCCACAGTAGAGTGTACAGGCAAGGAAGTTGCCTCTGGAATTAGACTACCTAGGTTAGATCCTGATATTGACTAGACGTTTAATCTTAAGTGAGTCACTTAAAATCTCCTAGACTCAGTTTCCTTTATGTTTTCTATCTGGACATAAAAATCGTACATCTTCTTTTTGGACCATTGTTGGTGCATGGCCCAGAGTAAGTACTCAAGTAATGTTAGCTATTTTACAATTTTTATTCTGTCTTGGAATCCAAATGCCTTCTTGACCTGGCAGCAAACTACTTTGCCATCTTCAGCTCTCAGTGGATCCTCACATTCATTACCCATGCTTAATTACTTAGTTAACATTTTCAAATGTTAGTCTGCATTTTTTTTAAATCTCTAGGCCTTTGAATTCTAATTTAATCTCTTTCTCAAGTTACAGTTTGAAAAACTTCTGTAAAAGATTATGACCTCTGGGGGGAAGTCACAGACTGGCTAAGTGACCATCTCCCAGTCCTCACCTACCCCCCTCCTTTTCCCCTTGTGCCAGTTTGATGTATTATGTCCCCCAAAATGCCATTATCTTTGATGCAATCTTGTGTGGGCAGACATATTAGTGTTCATTAGACTTTGGAATCCTTTGGGTGTTTCCATGGAGATGTGATTCAATCAACTGTGGACAACACCTTTGGTTGGATAATTTCCATGAAGGTGTTGCCCCACCCATTCAGGGTGGGTCTGAATTAAATTACTGGAGCACTATATAGGCTCAGACAGCAGGAACAAGCTTGCTACAGCCAAGAGGGACACTTTGAAGAATGCACAGGGGCTGAGAGAGGAACTGCAGTTTACAGAGACATTTTGGAGAGAGCCTTTGAAAGCAGACTTTTGCTCTGGAGACGCCAAGAGAGGACAAAAGCCCTGAGAGCAACTGAGAGTGACATTTTGGAGAGAAGCTGAAGCCTAGAGAGGAACATCCTGGGAGAAAGCCATTTTGAACCAGAACTTGGAGCAGATGCCAGCCATGTGCCTTCCCAGCTAATAGAGGTTTTCCGGACGCCATTGGCCATCCTCCAGTGAAGGTACCTGATTGTTGATGTGTTACCTTGGGCTCTTTATGGCCTTAAGAGTGTAACTGTGTAACCAAATAAACCTCCTTTATAAAAGCCAGTCCATTTCTGGTGTTTTGCATCCCGGCATCATTAGCAAACTAGAACACTTCTCTTATTTGTTGACATGCAGAACTGATATGTTTCCATATCACAGCCCAGAAGAGACTTTAAGTCTCAACCATGAAAAACAAGCTACCCAGAAATGTAAAGGCCTGATGGTGCCTTGAACCCAAAACCCAGAACAATCAGCCTCAGCTGTTTATCAGGGCAGAACTTTGCACAAAGTTTGCTTGATACATGTTTTTTACTCAGTGGCAGAGACCCTTGGTTTGCACAGATGGACTGTTATCTCTTGATACAAAGCAGGGCATACCGAGCCACGTCATCCACCAACCCTGAGAGAAATGGCCCCAGTGGGATCTGTTCTCTTGCCGTTTTGGACCTTTTGTGCTGTGTAAGCAATAAAGTGGTCATTTGTTGAGAATCTCTGTTGTGCCTGAACGTGTGTTCCCACAACATATATAGCAACTTGCTCCACAGTCTTCAAGACAACTGAATCCAACCACATGGAATTTTTCTATCATGAACTGCAATTTGAATTTTAAATCAACAAATGAAGTAAAAGCATGCATAAGTTGATGCTTTTGTAAAACTTCTTTAAAAATGTGACTTAGCTGGAAGATAGCTGTTATTTAGATCTTGCACTATTTCTCTTTGATCTTGCCTAGAGAAAAAACTTTCAGCTTGAACTCAAGCAGTCATCTTGTGTCATGAGGGAAACTTGAGCCTTGGGCTAAGGACGGAAGGGCAGAAAGATAGAAGGGACTTAGGTTCTGAATGACTGCTGTACTTCCTCACATATAAAATAAAAATAAATCTTTTTGCTTGCTTAAATCACCATTATTTGAGTTTTCACTTAGATGCAGCTAAAGTATTCTTACCTTAGCAAAGATGCTAGGTAAATGACAAATAATTCATTCAATCCTGGGTGGTAGAACTGTATATTGAGAATGCATTCATCACTTCAAGTACAAAACAAAACAAAAGTAATCAGTAGTTTTCATATCAAATTTCACTAACTATTCAAAAATAAAGGGATATATTGCTGAAACCAATGTTAGTAAATAATTCCCCAAGTATTGATGATAATAATAGTAAGCATTCAATTGTAAGCATTAGCACAAATTTATTATTTGCAGGGTCCTCTGTATGGGCTTTACATATATGAAATTATCTAGGCTTCACAGTTTCCTTTGAAATATAATACCTAATTTACAGAGAAGGAAAATGAGGTCCACATAGACTAGGCAATTTTGTCAATGTCCCACAGTTAGTTAAGTGGCCAAATCAAGATTTGAAACCAGATTATTCTACCTACCACAACGCCAAAGACACTTCCCTAAATAGTTGAAAAAACATAATCATGTTAATTATTATGCTGTTTAAATTCAATAATTTATTTAGAGGCCTTTATCAAGTTGAAAATGCAGGTATCCCAGGAGGAGACATTGAGTGAAAGAGTTGGTGGCTTAAAAAGTATTTAGCTGGAGACAGTATACTGGCATTTAAGATTTCAAAAGTGGTTCAAGTTCATTTGACTTCAAGGTTAAGTTATTAGCTCAAGTTCAAATTCTTTCATGAAAACTTTTCATGGCCATCTAGTTTTTGATACATACTTTCTTCCTAGTAATGTTGGATTTTAAATACTTTTGGGGGCAGCAGCAATTTCATTTACCTTGTGTCTCCAGGACCTTAAACAGTTGGTACCATAACTATAACTGATACATAATAAATATTTCTCTTTTTTCTTCTTAAAAATTAAAAAGATTGTTTTAGCTGCATGAAATTTGTTTGATCACACTGGCCTTTTTTCTCTCCAAATAGATCCAAATGTGCACTGAAATGCATTAGCAACGAAGACTCTGTAATCTTCTATTATCTCATGACAAAAATTGTTTGGCATTAAAATGAAATTTTGGAATTTATGTTTGAAGAAAATATTGGCATCTGTATATTACTGACCATGCATCCCATCAGTTCAGAACAACAGTTTTGTCTACTGGTGTTCTATAAATAAAAATGAAATAACTTATACTAATAGGAAATTGATCCAGGAAGAAGTCAGGAAAGTGATATGATAATTTCAAATGAATTGTGTTCAGGCAAACAGTGCCTGAAACTAAGTTCTAACTCACTTGGTACATAAGAAGTGTCTAGGAAGAGTTAATTCCCTATGAAAGTGGATTTAATTTCCTCTGTTCTCATTCACCAAAAGTGACAGATGAATGCAATTTAAGTTGTTCCTTTTTTAACTCTGACACTGTTCTGGTTTGCTAATGCTGCCATTATGCAAAATACCAGAAATGGATTGGCTTTTTATAAAGGGTGTTTATCTGGTTACAAATTTACTGTCCCAAGGCCATAAAAGTGTCCAAACTAAGGCATCAACAAGAGGATACCCTTCATTGAAGAATGGCCAATGACATCTGGAACACCTCTCAGCTTGGAAGGAATGTGGCTGTGCTGGCATCTGCTCTTCCTTTGCCCCAAGGTCGTGTTTCAAAATGGCTTTCTCCAAAATGTCTCTGGGCTTGTCTCTTTTAGCTTCTCTGGGGCAGACTCTGGCTAGCATCTCCAAACATCTCCAAGCATCTCCAAGTGTCAGCTCCCAAGCGTTTCTCCAAAAGGCTCTTTCAGCTGCTCTCTGATCTTTCTGCTTGTGAGCTCTTTTATAGGACTGCAGTAATTTAAATAAGACCCACCCTGAATGGATGGGGCCCATATCTCTATGGAGATAATTTAATCAATGGTCTCACTCACAGTTGATTGAGCCACATCTCCATGGAAGTACTCAATCAAAAGATTGATGTCTGCCCTCACAAGATTGCATTAAAGAATATGGCTTTTGGGGGGACATAATATATCCAAACTGGCCCAGACACTGCAGAAATTTACCTTTTATATTACTGATGAAAACTTATGATATTACTACACATGGCTGATATTAATTGACCCAATCTATTTTGTCATAATGTATATATTAGAGAATAAATTGTAATGCTAATGCAGTCCTGATTTATAGATGAAAGAACTGTGATCCAACCATGTCTATGTGTATTCCTAGGCAACTTTAGATATTAGGAACAGAACTGTAGGTATTAGATGGTTTAGATAATATATTAAGAGTTTTGGAAGCTCTGAACAAGTATAAATTCACAAATATAAGACTGCTATGCAAAACAGTAAAAATACTTAGGGTAATATACCTGGAATATGATACAGGCAATTGGATGTAATATAAATTAAAGGAAATTAAGACCCTTTAATAGGTAGATTATTGATTTTTGTAATAAAGGTAGCAGTATTTATCTGAAAAATAATAAAAAAATTCTCAATTGAATTATCTATCATTATTACATTTATTTTTAATTATTGATTATAGAGATGCCAATTTTTGCATGTAATTTTTATAATAATCTTTAATATATATTTTATGCATAATATTTTTTTAATTATTCATTGATGATGAACATAGAATTGCCCTTATTATTAACACCTTGCATTAGCAAGGCACCTTTGATTGATGGAAATTGATGGAAAAAATCATAATTCTACTATTAACTATAATTCATATTTTACATTAGGACTGATTGTGTTGTACAGTCCTCTTTTTTAAAATTTATACTTCAGTAAGAAATATACAACCTAAAATTTCCCCTTTAAAACACTTTCAAATAAATATAATTCAGTGCTGTTAATTATATTCACAATGTTGGACTACCATCACCACCATCCATGACCAAAACATCTCCATCATTCTAAAGTGGTTTTGATTTGCATTTCTTTAATGGCTAATGATGTGGAGTATCCTTTCATGTACATTTTGGCCATTAGTAAATCTTTGGAGAAATGTCTATTCAAGTCTTTTGCCCATTTCTTAATGAGTCGTTTGTCTTTTTCAAATTGAGTTGTAGGATTTCTTAATATTTTCAGGATATTAAACTTATCATATATGTGGTTTCTAGATATATTCTCTGTCTGTAGGTTGTCTTTTTTACCTTCATAAGGAAGTCCTTTAATGCACAAAATATATTAATTTTGATGACATCCCATTAATCTATTTTTTCCTTAATGTCCACGCTTTGGGTGGAGAGCCTAACACAATATACTGAAGAGCATGTCATCTGCAAACAGGGAAAGTTTCACTTCTTCCTTTCTAATTTGGATGATTTTTTTTCTTTTTCTTGCATAATTGCTCTGGCTAGAACTTCCAGTAAAATGCTGAATAACAAGTGGTGACAGTGGAAATCTTTGTCTTGTTCCTGATTTTAGAGGGAAGATATCAGTCTTCCAACAGTGAGTATGATGTTAGCTGCAAGTTTGTCACATATGTATATATTTTTCTGATATTTTCTTTGTGGTTACCATGGAGCTTACATTTAACATCCTATATCTATAAAAAATCACATTTGAATTAATACCAACTTAACTCCAAAAGCAAATACAGACAGTGCTCCTATAACCCTCTGTCCTTCTACCTTTTTGTTGTATTCCTTACAAATTGTATCTTTATACATTGTATATCCAAAGTCATAGATTTATCATTACTTTTTGTGCATCTGCATTTTAGAAACTGAAGTAAAACTGGAGTTCCATATCAAAAAATACAATACAATATTATTGGTTCTATAATTATCATTATGGGTACCTTCATTAGAGTTCTTTATTTCTTTATGCCATTTCAATCCACTGTCTAGTGCCCTTTCCTTTCAGCCTGAATAACTCCTTTTAATATTGCTTGTAGGGCCAGCCTAGTGGTGTTCAATGGTCTCAGCTTTTTTTTATCTGGGAATGTCTTAATCTCTTCCTTATTTTTGAAATACAGTCTCACTAAATATAAAATTATTGGTTGACCATTGTTTTCTTCTGTACTTTACATATTTCATTCCACTGCCTTCTGGTCTACATAGTTTCTGATGAGAATTCAGCACATAATCTTATTGCAACTCCCTTGTACATAACATGCTGCTTTTCTCTTACAGTTTTCAGTACTCTCTCCTTATCCTTGGCATTCAATAGGTGACTATTACATGTATGAGCATGGTTTTTCTTGAGTTTATCATGTTTGGGATTCACTGGGATTCTTCAATGATCATTTTCAAGTCTTTTGTAAATTTGGTAAGTTTTCTGCCATTATTTCTCTGAATATTCCTTCTGTCCCTTTTCTCTTTCTTCTGAGACTCCCAAGCTGCATGTATCAATGTGCTTAATGATGTCCCATAGGTCTCTAATGCCCTGTTCACTTTATTTTTTTTTTCTTTCTGCTCTTCAGCCTGAATCATTTCAATTGTCTGGTTTTCAAGCTCACTAAGCCTTCTTCTGCCAACTCCTATCTGCTGTTGAATTTTTCATTTCACTTATTGTTATCTTCAATTCTAGAGTTTCTGTTTGATTCTTTTTAAAATTTCTATATCTTTATTGAAATTCCCATATTGTTTCTTAATTGTTTCCCTTTTGTTCTTTCTCTGTGCTTGCTTCCCTTTATCTCCTTGAGTTTTTTTAGGATATATTTTTTTCTTCAAGTCTTTGTTCTGGCCAAAGTGTAGTACTATTTGTTGACGGTTTCTGATTTTTTATCTTTTTCTTTTGGTTGGGAAATCAATTCCTGCCTCTTTTTTCTCTTGTAATCTGTTGTTGTATACCATACATTTTAATATTTTAAAGTTTTAATTTAAGGATTAAGTCCTGACTCTCTGTTCCTTAAGTTTTTATCCAGCTAGTGATATGACAGATTTTCTTGAGTACCAAGAGCTAACCAAAACAAACAAATAAGTGCAAATAAAAATCTTTCATTGTCTCTGCAACTTGGTGCTACTTTTGTGGAGTTCTCCTTCACATTTTCTCACTCCAGTGAAGAAGTTCAGCCCAAGGCTAATGTGAAATACAGCATCTTCTCTGTCTTATCTGAGCCTGCTTCTTGTCCTGGGCTTTTGCTTGCTCATTGCCTTAGGAATTACCTCATTTATAGGAATTGGAATGCTGCTTTTATGCCCTATGAAATAACCCCCCTCCCCAGCTTCTCTGTTTTATTACTCCTCATCACAATAGAAAATACGCAATGTCCAAATTCATCTCATTCATACTTTATGCCATAGATATCTAATGGAAGATCATCAACTAGGAATGCCCCCTTGTAGGCACATATTCAACATCTGGGTCATATCAGAACAAGTTCCTGCTGCATTTACTTGCATTCCTAGGTCCTTCCTTTAAGAAATGTTCATTATTTTCTTGAAACTTTTCTTACTTAGATTTCATGACACTGAAATATGTTGGCCCTTGTGTTAGGACACTGCTTACTTTCTCGCTCCATATACGCTTTCATAATATCCAGCCTTCAGACTTCTCCATACTCTTTCCACTCTCTAAGTATTTGGCTTTCAATTCTGTGACTTTCACTGTGTAAAACAAAAGCAAAAGCAAAAAACAAAAAACGAATACTATCAAATTGAGAATCAAGATACATGAGAACTTATATTTTCACAAACTAGTTTGTGACTTTGAGATATTCATTCCATTTATTTGTGCTTCATTTTCCTTTTTAATGAAAAATGTTTATTCAGGGTAATATTAAGAAGAATGCCAAGAAAATGTATTCTGATATAAAAATATTGCATAATAAATTCCCTGCTTGAAGATTCACAGAGAAAATTAATAAATTAAGACTGAGAATTCTTGCTTAAAGAAAGTAAAATAAAACAGAGAAAAAGAAAAGAAAGAAAAATGAGTAATTTTGCTTGACTCAGTTTCCAACACAATTTTGTTATATTGCACTGAACTACTAAATCTCTCAAATCTGTCCACTGTTGTTCATATTCACAACTATCAAAAATTTAGTAAAAACCATCGCTATTTAAAGTCATTTTATTCTACCCACTTTATTATCCACATTGCATAGTTTACCAAATTCTTTTCTTGACTTCTTATTGTCTTCACCATTATTCATGCCCTCCCCTACTCTAAGGTATTCACAAGGTGACACAGCAACAGCTTGTTATTCGTCCTCTGCCCCCTCCCCTTCTATCTCCCCCTCCTCCTCATCTTCCTGTTCCACCTTTTTCCGGGCAACTTTAGCAGGACCGTTTGCACTATCAAACTTCCCTTTAGACTTACAGTCAGCGACATTCTTCTCATACTTCTTCAGCTTCACTGCCTTATTGCTGTAAGGCTGCTTTTCATTGTCACTCAGGTTGTTCCACATTTCACTCAGCTTTTTTGCCACGTCTCCAATAGAGATGCCAGGGTTTGTGGATTTGATCTTGGGGCAGAATTCTGAACAGAATAGGAAGAATCCAGACGGTGGCCATTTTGGTGCAGTAGGATCCTTCTTCTTGCCTTCCTTTGCTGGCCCATCATCCTTCATTTCCAGATCATAACGCACTTTGTCCGTCTTCGCCATTTCATCAAATTTAGATTTCTCCTTCCCAGACATTGTCTTCCACCACTCAGAACACTTCTTGGACCCTTCCACAAAATTGGCAGGGACTTTGGTGTTTTTCTTCTTATGTTCCTCTCTGCACGTCTGCACAAAGAAGGCATAAGCAGACACCTTGGCCTTTGGTTTCTTGGAGTCACCTTTAGCCATCCTGACTCTATTGTTCATTGATCTGGGCAGCGCAGGGCACCACATGCGGCTTGGCACTCCCAGCATCGTGCTAGCTGCTTCCCAGAGAGCTGCCTCACTATGTGCTTTTATTTCTGTGGCTTTGCATATGTAATATACCTGTTTTCAGAGAAATCTCAATTCATAAAGAGTATGAAAATGAAAAGTTTATAATTCTTCCAATTACTGCCTTGAACTGCACTAGGTCAAATTCTACTTTCTCACCCCTGCAGGGCAGATTTCATAGGTATCCAGTCATTTTCTGCTTTTAAGATCAGTTCGTAACCATTTAAACTCCAATCTTTTATTATACTCCAAACTCATCACCAAACCCAAGGCAAACTTGACTTGAACTTGGGAAAATGGTATTCTACTCTTTTACTGCCTTCCCTTCTTTTCTCTGCAGCCTCCATGTTTGAAGACAGGAAAAAAAGTATTGAGAGATAGGAGGGACATTTCCCTTTATCTACTTGAGTTGGAGCTTGCTATCCTCCCTATCGACATCATGGTTATAATTCTCTGGAGCATGTTGGTGAATTTCTTCCACAGCATCCTCTCTATCCCTGAGAATCTCTTACATCCTTGCTGCTCCAAGAAGGAGAATACAAGTTTCTTCATTGCCACCCATCTAAAAACTCAGTGACTTTCACTTTCACTACAATGTCTCCTGGTCCTTTCCATATATAATTGGAGGTAGGAAAGTGGAGAGTATTCTAGCAGGCCTGTTCTGCTGCCTCTTTTTGCACCTTGGTGTTAGAGAAGGGGAATAATATTTACCAATTCTGGACCACCGGGAAAAGTCCCATTCAGTATCCCATTACTTATTTGCTATTCACTTTCTTTGCATGCCTCTCATTTTCAAGATTCAACTCACATACATTTCACATATTTTGAGTTCCTAAAGCTGATGACTTGCAATATATAAGAAACGGTTTGATTTTACAATGGAGATTTATTAACTTACAAGCAAAAGTTCTAAAACCATGAAAAATGTCCAAATCAAGGCATCATCAGACAATATCTGGACTGGTGTTTGCTGGTCCTTCTCTCCCAGGTTTTGTTGCATCAGCTTCTGGCTTCAGTGGTTTCTTCTCTCAGCTTCCCTGGGTGTTTCTCCCTTAGCTTCTCTGGGGCCTTTTTTTCTGTGTATTTTATCCTCTTATAAAGGACTCCAGTAAGAGGATTAGGAACAAAATTGAATGAGGTGGGTCACATCTCAATTGATAGAACCTAATCTAAATGTCCCACCCACAATAGGTCTACACCCAGAGGAATGGATTAAAATAACATGTTCTTTTCTGGGGTACAATACAGCCTAAACTACCATACCTGTGAAATTTTTCTCAATCTTCTAGACCTATTTAAGGACTCCTATCTCAGATTTCCTCTCTTTGTGCATGTCCACAATTCTACTACAGCATATATCATATTTGCTTGTATTATTTGCACTTCCATGACTTCTTAATACAAACCTGGCAAAATCAAAAAGCACAATCCTGGACTGCATTAAACAACCACATGAAAATCCAATATGGGCTCCCTGATACCATTTCCAAAATGATTTTATGCTGTCTTCAATTTCCCTAACCTGAAATAACTTGTTTTCTGATTTCTTTCTACCTTACTCCAGGAACCATTTGAAGCACTAGAAATATAACATTAACAAAATAAAATCTCTACTCTCATGAAGTTTTCACTCTAATAGAGAATGTCCAGTTGTTTCAATGTATTAATGATTTTCAATAGATTGATGTTATATGTCACACTCAAATTTGATTCCCATGTCAACTGAACATTTTACCAAATTTAGAAAATGATTTGACCAAAAAGGATGAAGGGCAGTGACTTCATCAGAAGGCAGGAGGGTTTCCCTTAGATAAAACAGCAAATAGTCACAAAAAATGAATGAAAAACAAAGAAAAAGAATTATATAAGGAGAGTGAAAAAGATGTAAAGAAAGGTTAGAGAATAAATAGAGATTAGAGAAAGGAAGAAAGAGAAAAATAGATGTAAAAATGGTCTGTCTATCCCTCCCATAATCAAGAATGCTCAAGGGATACAAATTTATATTAGTATTAGCCTAAAAATATAATTAGACCAATAAATCTCTCAGGGGGAGAAATGAATTCTGTGATGTATGCCAAAACCAATAATTTAGATCATCTGTGTCAGATAATTTCTTAACTCTCTTGGACAATGACAGGTTCCCTTTGTCATATTTCCTTAAAGTCTGCCTACTTGGAGTATATGTTTGATATTTATAAATGAAATCAATTCATTTTTATAATTTTTGGATCTGTTTTTTGTTGTGATATTTTAAAGAAGACTTAAAAATAAGCCCATTGAACCTTTGTGGGACCATGCAACAAAAAAAAAGCATTTATCTTTTTAGAATGGCAGGGAGAGAGAGAATGTAAGAGAATGTGACAGGATGTGACCTGTTTGTGAACAGTGAAGAAAAATCTGGCAAGATCAGTCTTAACAACAATCCTTAACTAACTAGGCTCTCCTAGTTACTGAGACTTTCTCTTGCTAAAAACTAACTAGACCTGCTGGTTGCCAACATAGGGGCTGCCTGAGATTAGGAATAAAAAAGTGGGGAAACAAAACTTTAATGAATATGCATAAAAACACTGTAGTGTTAATAAAAAGACATGAATATATGTACATATATGCATACATTATACTATGTATAAATAAATTTGGAAATCAGACAATCCACAATGTTGAATCAATTTTTGGTTACATTTTCTCAAGTTTTAGAGGAAAGTGAAATATTCAAAAGATTTCATTTCTCTAACAGGTATTTTTTTCATAGTCAAAATCATCTCTAAGTTTGTTACCATCAAACACAGTCTAGTCAGAAAGTCTATGATAGGATAATGAATTCAGAACCAAAACCTGCCAACTCACCTATGGAGTTTCTTTATTAAATCACAGTGCTGGCTGACAGCCTTTGAAGAAGTCTTGCTGTTCCAAATTACAATGAAATTATACAGAGGAGAATTTTTGTTACGGAATTATTATAAGTTTCTCTATAAATTGAAAGCAGTCCTAACAGGCTGTTTCCAAAAACTACATTCCTAAAAGATGATCTAAGGTTGAAAATATATGTCTTTTCTACGCTTTTGCAGTTCCAGTTGGAGGCTCAGCACTCATCCCTTTTACTCACCTTGTGAAATTTCTGCTATGTGTTCATTTTCATTCTTTATGTTGCTTAGTCCCTTGGAGTTTAATCATGTATGTCACTTTGATTTCTTTAACACTAACCTCTTTAAATATGTAAGGCATACTTTAATCTATGTAAGACCTAATCATAAGGTCTGCATAATTTGAATTTTGTAAAATGGATCATGTTTTCTCATAGGTAATTTTAAAACCTCACTATGTTTTACATCTGACTTCCTATTAAATGGATAATTTCTCTAATTGTTTTCAAACTTATTTAATTATATCGAAACCAACAACTAAATGGCTAAAAGATGATTATTTTATGTAGAAAGATAAAGCTGAATTCTTTTATAAGTAATAATATTTGCTAACTATAAAAGTAGGATGATTTGGACAGAAAATATATAAAATAGAGAAAATTTATAAGGAAAAAGATTAATCACTTTTATTATTTTTCTGTGTTTTTAGCATTCTCAGTATCTGAAAATGCTCATCCTTGCTGTTGAAGTAAACATAGCAATAGAAAATGAGCAATGTTAGAGACTATAAAATTGAAATATTAAAATTAATTTGCATATAAAATAGTACATGTAGTTAGTAATTGAGATAATATAAAGTAAACTTATGTGGTGCTTTGAAGCTGTAGGTACCACAGAAAAACATTTTATTAAATGTAATCCATCCTATGTGTATGAACCCATTGTAAGTAGGACCTTTTGATGAGGCTACTTCAATTAAAGTTTGTCCTGCCTCAATCAGGATGGATCTTAATCCAATTACCAGAGTCCTTATTTATAAGAGAACGGACTTCAAAGAGAAAGAAAGCCAAGGAAGCAAAAAGCTGAAATCAATGAAACCTGGACAGGAAAGGAGAGACCAACAAAATATCTGCCAAGGCTGCCACGTGCCTTGCCATGTGACAGAAGAGCCAAGGATTGTCAGCAATTGGTCTTCGGGAAGAAAGCATCACCTTGATGATGCCTTGATTTGGACATTTTCCTGGCTTGAAAACTGAAAGCAAATAAATTCCCATTGTTTAACTCCTCCCATTTCATGGTATTTGCTTTGAGCAGCCCAGGAAACTAATACACTTGAGATAGTAGCTTTTTTGACTTATAAATTAGAAAGTCATCAAAAAGAAATATGGGAACTCAAGTTCATGTCTATGGAATAGAAGGAAATTGTGAAATATATAGAAAAAGTCTTAAAATTTTTTATATTCCTTTACACATATTTTCACTTTTAAGAATATTTGCTAATGCAATACCGAGGGATACATGAATCTTCATTACAACTTTCTTTAATAGTCATCCAACAATGAAATCAAAATATCTGACTAAGGTAGTGTTTTGTCATCATGCCTTATGAATTTATATGCTGGGATTCGTTACCTTATATAAATGCTTATAATACACTGCTAATTGAAAAAGCAAGCTGCCTAATAAAATATACTGTTGAGTGATTATTTATTATGGGTGATAATGAATATGAACTATACCCATCCACTTCTGGCCACTGCCAACATGTAATTCAGGGATAGCTCTGAATGGGACATAAGGACATAAGGGCTTATTTGTTTCTGTTTTTCTGATTTTGTTTTTTTTTTTTTTTTTTTTTTTGTTGTTGTTGTTCTTTTTTCTCTACCTTCTCAGGTAATTTGTCTTGTGGTAGAGACTGCTAATTTATCACAAAACCTGCATTTCTCTTCCTCTTAGACACATGCTTAGGCAGCATTTTTCAACCTTCTTAGAAGATAGATGTGTGCATGTGTTTTAGTTTCCTCACTGCCAAAGCAAATACCATGCAATGTGTTGGCTTAAGCAATAAGAATTTATTGTCTTATGGCTCTTTATCAGCAATCCTTGGTCCTTAGCTTTTCTGTCACATGGCAATGCACATGGCAACCTCTCCTGATTTCTTGGTTCCATTGACTTCCGGCTTCTGACTCCTCCTCCTGTATTTCTGTCTTTCTGTGGTTTTCCCTATAAGACATTCAGTAATAGGATTTAAGACCCATCCTGATTCAGCTGGGAACCACACTTTAACTGAGATAACCTCATCAAAAGGTCCTATTTACAAGATTTCACACCCACAGAAATGGGTTAAGTTTAAGAACATGTTCTGGGATACATAGCTGCAAACCGCCACAGTCCACCCTCTAGACTCCTGTGTTATGTACTGTATAAAAGGCCATGTTCTTTTAATCTGTTCTTGTGTGAGCAGAAGTATTGTGGGTGGAACCTTCTGATTACGTTGTTTCCATGGAGATGTGACTCACCCAATTCAAGATGGGTCTTAATCCCCTTGCTGGAGTCCTTTATGAGAGAATAGAAGACAGATAAAACTCAGAGAGCTCAGAGAAGCTAAGAGATGAAATCCAGAGTTTGCCCTGGAGATGCAAAGAAAGGACCCACAGGAGCTGAGAGAGAAAGTCACTGAAGCCAGAAACTAAACCCAGGAGAGAAGGACCAGCAGACTCCAGTCATGTTCCTTCCTATGTGACAGAAGAACACTAGATGCCAGCAGCCTTTCCTCAGAGAAGGTATCCTCTTGTTGATGCCTTAATTTGCACATTTTCATGGCCTTAGGATTGTAACTTGTAACTTAATAAATCCCATTTTTAAAAACTAACCCATTTCTGGTATATTGCATTCCCAGCAGCTATAGCAAGCTGAAACAGCCCCCAAAAGACATGCTCCTTCCACATGCAAACTACATTCATTCCATCACAACATCCCAAAAATCTTAAGTCATTTCAGTAACAATGTTAAGTACAAAGTCTCCTCAATATTGGTTATGGGTGTGGTTGGTCCTGGGGTAAAACCCCCTGTCTGTGGATCTTTGAAACCTAGAAAGCAATTTATAAGCTTCCAATATACAATGAAGGGACAGGCATAGGACATATATTTCCATTCCAGAATGGAGAAATTAAAAGGAAAGCAGGAGTTATGGATCCCAAACAATTCTGAAGCCCAGCAGGGAAAACTCCATTAAAATTCAAGGTTTTAGAGTCATCTATGGATCAATGTTTTGTCCTCTGGGTCTGATAGAGTGGCAGCTGACCCCATCCAAGTGCTTAGTTAGTGGCCATGCTCTTCCCAAACACTGGGCCACAGACCCAACCATCTCTTGGCAGTGGAGTAGCAGGACTCTCCCTGGAAATTTTCCAGTGCCATAGCATATGGTTTGTTCCCTCCAACTGCAAGAGTGGACCCACACTTTCCACAAACATGGGTGGGTCTACTTCATTGGCCTGATGAGATATCTTTGGCTTCTGTGGCTCTTCCTTTGTAGTCATTATTCCTTGAATTTCTTTAATTGTGTTCTGGGGCTGAATTGTGTTCTGGGGCTGGTGACCAGCAATCCTTGGTCCTTTGCTTTTCTGTCACATGGCAATGCACATGGCAGCCTCTTCTGGCTTCTTGGTTCTGTTGACTTCCAGATTCTGGTTGTTGTCTTTCTCCCTCTCGGTGGTCTTTTCTGTAAGACCTTCAGTAATAAGATTAAGATCCATTCTGATTCTGTTAGGCCACATCTTACTTGAAGTAGCCTCATCAAAAGATTCTATTTACAAGATTTCATACCCATATGAATGGGTTGAGTTTAAGAATATGTTTTTCTGGGGTACATCACTCTAAACTACCACTGCATGTGATTGAATTCTGGTCAGTAGAGTGTAGATATATACTACATCGAGGCCAGTACCATAAAGAATAAAAAATAAAAAAAAAAACAAAACTCTCTTTAGCCATCCTACATGTTTTTCCCCTTCACCACGACACTGATAGCTCATGTTGATTATGCAAAGCAACAAGATGGAAAGAACTGGGCTCTCTCCTTGGAAGAGAAAACCACCAATAAAAAAGTTTTCTTTTCTCTATGATACATGAATTAGAAATAAACATCTATTCTCTTAAACCATATTTCACGTTTCATTTTATAGCAGAGAGCATTAACTACATCATTCAGAAAATTCTAATGAAGTCACAGGTGTGAGTTGATTGGGATCCCTGCTTTGCATTTGACTAAGCTTTGCCTTGTCTGGCTTCCATAGAGCTTCGGGGGGAGTCAACAACTTTCAGGGAGGCCAACCTGCAAGTCAGTCTTGGACAAGTTAAACCTTCTCTCACAAAACAGATGTTACCTGAGTCTCCATTTTATAAATGGAGTCAGGCTTGAGCATGCTCTGGAGGGGCAAGTAAATTACTTTGGCAAGAGGCTCACAGCGAGTTCCTGAGTCCCATATGCCTTCAGTGACTGTGTTCCAGAACACCAGTTCTTGTCTTTGGCCCCTCTCCCGTAGCTCAAGCTCTCACTGGGCTTAGGCAACATCACTCCCTTCATTTGCCCTTACAGGCCTAGGCACAGTAACAGTTTTCTGCAGATGATATTTTTTATACCCTTAACCCGTTAGTTGATACCTCTTCATTAAATTATTTTCATTTAAGCTTTTTTCAGCATGCCATCTTATTCCTATCAAGTCTGTACCTGATATATTGTCCCCTACCTCAAACGTGTCTTCTTTCCAGTTGCCTGTTGCTGATATTCCTCTGGATCATGACCCTGGTGCCCTCCCTCTGTTTGTTCTTCTATGTAATATACTTTGTTGTGCATATGTTTATTTATTTTCACTAAAAATAACACCTTCTATGTTCTCTGCATGAAACCCTTTTTCAGCAATTTATTCTGATATTCTGATATCCATGTCATTAGCTGTGGAAAAATTAATATGTTATCCTCCCAGAAGTCCCCAAGATCTTAATTCAAAGGAGTAGAGTGAATTTTAGGTGATTTGATAGAGGTTATTGATTTAGACAAAAATTAAATTTCTCTTAATGCTTATATTCTTCTTTATGACACATAACTATTCAGTAGTGACTCCAGTGATTAAACTTTTAATAGCAAAAGTCTACATTTAGAACTTTTTCTAACTCTCCATTTCTTGCTGGATAAGTGCACACTCATCAGTACAGGATCTAATGTGCTCTAATCTCTGGGCCCTAAACTCAATATTCCATGATTTTAACCACATTGTTTTTCTCTGATTTGTTTTTTGTTACCAAGGTTTTGTGTTGTTTCCTTCCTTTATCATTTAACATTTCTTCACACGGTGAATTTCTACTTATTCCTCAAATCTAAGTCCAGATAGTTCCTCTTTTATGAGGCTTTCATGATGTTAGTTGGAAAAACTAATAGTTTTGTCTACCTAGACACAAAAGCACTTAGCACATATAATTATCATGAAACATAGGCAGTCCTATAACAATTTTTGACAATCTTATCTTTGAATGTATCTGTTGACTTTATCAAGGGCAGGCGCACCATTTTGATTGTCTTTATAGACTCAACAAATAGTCAAACTACTAAAATAGAGTTCAATTAATATGTGTGTTTCAACCTAGTTCAGCCCTAAGACTGAAGAACATGCCAGACACAAATTTAGACATGAGTGTAATAGGAATTACAAACAGGAGATGATTCCACGATGGTGGCCAGCCAGAAAAGATGGAAGTTAGCATTCCACAAAGCATGGGAGTTGACAGAGGGTGGCTGTAAGGGTTAGGACAGAGACATTCCATAGTGTGTGAGAACAGTTTCCACAGGGTCTTATGACACAGAGGTGGGGAAATTTGTTAGCAACAGTGATCAGGGGATGTGAGTTCTAATGTTTTGTTTATGATACCATTTATGTTCTTTCCCCCTGGGGAGGTATGATGATCTTTAACATCTGTCCCACTCAAGTAGGCAGCTACTTGCAATGAGTCACTTTCACTATGGACGGGAGGGAGCCGGGGCCCTGAGTCCCCACAAGGTGTTAAATAATTGATTAGGTAAATAAAAATTAATTGATAAAAGAAAATAAGGGCTTTTAGATTGCTACTATAAAGCCATGATTACTATGTTAATTTTAAGATTAAAGTTGGGTAAGGAAGAAACTTTACAAAGACAATGAATAAAAGATTGAAGGGGTAAATAAACTAAAGGAAGAGAAGATATTGTCAAGTTTGAGGAAATGGATGAGGCAGAAGCTGTGTTCAAATAAGAGATGCTCTATTAAAAAAAATTCTTATGACATGTTCTGTGCCTTTTGAAGTCTTAGGTATTATCGTCATCTAGATCCAAAGTTAATTTGTAAAGTATTGAAGGAATAAGCAACATTTTCTTCCCTTGGCAGTAGAAAAGACATTTTTGAACAAGGCCAATGTAAGTGTCCTGTAGAGCAGCTTGGAAATTAATAGAATAGTAGGAGTGGATAGCAGTGGGAGTAAATTAGGGTTTAGAGAGTGAATTAGATGTAGGAAACAAAGAATAGGTATGAGTAACTGAAAATCATGAGGTTGACTTCATAGATCACAAGATAGAACTTGGCAGTATGCCTTATCATAAGCAACTCCCATTTAGATGATAATTCTCTCAAACTCTCTTTCTATTATCATCTGTATTTGTCTTTTTCCTTCATATTATAAATGTGACTTACCTCATTGTATATAAAATTGTGCATTGAATTAATGTTTAGCTTTGAAACTACTACATTTTTAATTGCAAACTATTGTTGGAAAAAGCAACTACATTTTTTTACTCTGTCTGGCTTATTATTTTAAAATTTTAACTTAGGACTTTAGAGGACATAGCTTATAAATATTAGTAGCACCTGTATCAAAATAAGGAAATAGGTTCATAGCCTGGGAGTGCAACATATTACACATTTTTCATCACAACAAAAATGGTACTTTCTACTAAAAAAGCTCAAGGTGTTGTGGGGATTAAATGAATTATATATATATATATATATATATATATATATATATATATATATATCATTTGTAGCAGTGTTTGACACCTAATAATCCTTCTTTTTCTTATTATTAATATTACTTGCATGGAGAATCAAAAATACTCTTGGGAGAAGAGTTATCCTAAGGGAAGGAATCATTCTGAGTACATCCTGTTGTTTTCTGAGCAATTTTTCCAACCTCAGCCCTCCCATGGACTTCTGTTTGAAATACAGAGGAAGACGATTTTGTAGATAAATCTCTGGAAAGCATCAGAACATAAAAGATTAGTACCCATTCTTGAAGACTGTAACATAAAAGAAGAAATAAGCATCTTCCTCACTTACGCCCTAGAACATAGCTTAAGGGTAGAACAATGGGACCGCCAATGATGACAGCAAAGCATTGTTTTGGTGATTCCAATAGTTACTAAGCATCAGCAATGGTTGTGATGCTGGAAACACATGGTCGTGATGCAATGGTTGTGCCTGGAATTAGAGCCCAGGAATGGCAGCAACATGTGTAGAGAGAAGTTTTGGCATCTCAGGGAGCACTTCTAACATTCTCAGAGTGAACAGCAATTAGCAGTCTTCCTCAAATAGGCCCCTCCTAGGGTCCTGGGACAAAACCATACCCTAAGAAGCCAGAATGGAAGAAGAGACTGGAAGATGCCATTTAACAATCTGGTAATCCTCCAATACACACACACACACACACACACACACACACACACACACACACAACCAGTCACTCCTTTAGGTTTTCATATAGGAGAGGCTTTCAAGGAGGTGTATTTATTAATGTTAACCTCATTCTATTTTGCCTAGGGGTTGCTGTAGCTGAAATGTGATGGTTATGCCCTAAATTCTGCAGCCAATTCTTTTCTCATCAAATGACAATAAAAATTACCCTTAATTCCGCTTCTCATTTTTAATTAAATAAAATTTAAATGAAATCAGTATTAATCTTTTTTCCATTGGCAATCACTCTTAAAATTTGGTATGTATCATTATCACCTTTATTACAAATCCAAACAGACAGTATTTTTCCTTCTGTCTATACATACATTTTCTCCATATATTTACATACAGTCACACATAAACACATAAGAATAATATTTGGAAAGATAAACAGTGTTGTCACATTCTCTGATCGTATTATATGTTTATTGGGAAGACTATTTTACAGAAAACTTGACAGTGTATTTTATTTAATGATTCCACTGCATTCAGCTGTATGCATGTACCAATAGTTATTCAACTAATTTTTACTCATTTTTGCATTTTCCTTTTTTGAATGATGCTGGAATAGATATCACTTTATATATATCATTAAGTGTGCAATTACACTCTAAAAATTTAATAACCTTTTTATATCTCAATAGTGCTTAACAAATAATTATTCACATAACCAATTTACATTTCCATCTAAAGTTTAGAAATAAGAAGGTTTTCTAATTTTCTGCTCCACTTCTTATTCCTATTCTTCTAAGCAAAATGGTGACAAAAGTTTATGGGCGATTGGGTGCAGGTGAAGTATTTGGCTGTACTGGAGACATGGCAGAGAAAGCTGGGGCCAGGATTTGTCCTTAATGAGCTTGGAAAGACCTGAAAAATAGCTTTGCATCTCCCAGGCAAAGAATATAATGGGACACATCTTGGAAAGAGATGAGCTCTCAGAAATTCGTGAACATCTGGAGCAACCATCATGCAGGTACATGTGTGCCGCCCAGATCCTATAAAAGCTAAAAAGAAGCTAAATGGGTGCAATGAGCACCTCCGGTCCCTAAGTCTGGGAGAGTACAGAGTGGTGAGCTGGAAGAAGACTGTTAGTCTGCACGTATCACTGAAGGCTTCCTTTCTATCATCTAGGAATTTAAAGTCACTTGTGAACATTACTCCAGATACTTTTTCCACTTTTTCCTGCCTTATAGTTTTCTCTCTTTCTATAATTAACTTCAATACACAAGCATGCTGTGATATCTTCATCTCTAACTAAACATTGGGGTACCCTGGAACTAATTCCTCCAATCCTCTCAGTCTACTCTATACTCAATTCCTAGAAGATATTGTCAAATTTTATCATTATAAATACTATCTAGATACCAATGACTCTGAAATGTTTATCTTTAGCCTAGGTCTGTTTCTTGAACTCCAGACTCATATATCTTCCTGCCTTCTCAACTTTTAGGAAGAGTTTTAGAGATACTAGCAAAAATCATGAGGTTTCTGGGTCAGGGATAAAAGAGAGTTTATTGCTCACAGCAATAGTAGCAGCCAGAGTAACATCTAGAACCACTTCCCATGCCCCCAGTTCCCACAGGGTGAAACAATGAGTGTCGGTTATTTCCTGCATTGTTACAGAGAACAGATATAAAGAAGCTTTGATATCATACAAGGAGCTGCTGGCAAATCTGCCCATCCTTTCCTCTGGAGAGACACATTATCTAAATTACCCTGGAATGTAAGTAATGCTCTGGAGAGAGATGCATCTCCATCTTCCATGGCTGTTTCCTTATAAAAACATTTTTTGAAAAAATAACACAGAGCAATTTGGTTGTTGATCGATAGACATGCTGAAACATGAGAGACTCATGGACCATTATCTCTCAACATCAACTTGGACACATGGACAGCATTTCAATCTTAATGTTTGTAAAGCCACGATATTTCTTCAGCTCTCATATCCAACACTGCAATGTTCTTACCTAAATAATGGTAACTCTATTCTTCCAGTTGCTAAGACTAAAATATTGGATGTTACCCTTGTACTCTCTTTCTTCCACCTGCAACATCCAATCTGTCAGCAAACTGTTGGCCAAACTGCATTACAGAATCCAACCACTCTTCACTACCAGCTTCCAATATACTGATTCAGGGCATCATTACCTCTTGTCTGGCTTACGGTAACCTACTCCTATATGGTCACTAGTGTTCCACATTTGCCCTCTTACAGTTTATTTCAAAAGCAGCAAAACTGGTCCTTTTAAAAACAAATCAGATCATATCATTTCTCTGTTGAAAATGGTTTTGTGACTTCTCAACCCTCTCAAAATAAAAGCCAAATCTTTATAGTGGCCCATATGATCTGGTTGTTGCTCCGATTTCACTCCTCAACAATTTTCTTCCCCTTCCTCTACTCCAGCCACATTGACCTTTCTGCTGTTACTTGAACAAGTCAAGCACACTCATGCTTTTGGGCCATTACCCTCTTTCCTCTTTTAGAATGCTCTTCTCTTAAACATCTACACAGTTGCCTCCTCACTTCTTTCAGATTACTGCTTAAATATCACTTTATTACTGAAAACTTTTTGGAACATTTTGTATAAAATAGCAAGCTGCCTCTTCAACCTGTTTCATTTTTTTTCCCTAGAGCACTCTTACCATCACATGAATTATAGTTTTAATTTTAAAATGTAATATTGATACATGCAAAAAATCTTTACAAATTCCAAAAAGTAGAATTTTACACTCTAGCATCCCATAATAGTCCAATAAAATTAGAATTAAAAACTAAAAAAAACATTCTTAACTATAATTACTTGGAAATGAAGAAGCACATTTGGATCAAAGAGGAACATCATCAGCCAAACTACAAACTATCTAAAAAGCATTAAAAAAGAGTTTACTACATACTGCATACTAGAACCTATAGGAAGCTGTACTCAGGAAAATTTATATTCTTAGATGCCTTCATTAATAAATGAGAAATAGTAAATTAAATGAACTTGGTAACCATAGCAAACTAAACTAATAATAATCACACCCCCCCAAAAAAATAAATGAGAGAGAAAGATGTAATAATGATAAGCCGTAATAAATCAAATTGAAAACAAAAATTATAAGAAATTTTTACTTTGAAATGGCAAAAATAATAGTAACATTCCACAAAAAATTGATTATTAGAAAGGAGAGAGAAAGCAACAAATAAACCTAGAATAAAGAAGTAGAGGAAAGGACAGATTGAACAAAGATAGAGATAATTAAAGGAGCATATTTTGTGCACTTAAAAGACAAAAACTTAAAAATTTATAGAAAGGACAATTACCAGAGAAAATAAAAATTTACAAAGCTGACTCAAGAAGCAGGGAGTAATTTGAATACAGAATAAATTGGAAAATAATTTACAGATTCACTGTTGTAAAAGTTGACAAATCAAGTCGGTTCACAGATGACTTTTAGCTATCTGCAAATAACAAATCTGTACTTCTAATATCTATCGAACTATTCCAGGCCACAATAAAAAATAAAATTAATCCGAATTCATTTTATGAAGTCAAGTTTATGCATATACCTGATAAAGAAAGTATAAAGAAAGAAAACCATAGATTATTCAAATTTATGAACCTAAATAAAAATTTTTAAAATAAAATATAAGCAGATATCTAGCAATGAATATAAGGGATAATGCAATTTATAACATAATAATTACTTACCAGTTCTATGATCTTGAGTAAGAAATGACCAAATTAAACTGCAGTTTCCTTGCATGCCAAATGGGAATGATAATACTTCCTACTATAGTATTGTGAGAATTCAGTGAGATAACATATATATCTTCATTCATACATATATTGCTGATGGGATGGTATCAAGCACTTAGCAAGAACTCAATAAATGGTGCTAAGGGTAGAAAAAAGAATTTGAAAACAAATAATTTAGATGATCTTAAGTAGCAATTTGCGCCAAGAAATCCCACTCCTATACCATAATATTGAATCTATTGAATTACCAGAACTATGAGAGAGAATCGTAAGAATTCATTGATTTGTTTGTTTGTTTGTTTGTTTTTTTCAATTTGAACTCTTTTAGAAAAATTTTTATCTCAGAAATACTACATGTGTTTGGGGGGCATGGCTAGGGTTTCCATTAGAAATATTGGGTATTAGGTGCTTCCATATGGAATCTCATTTTAATCTTCTTAATGGCAATGTGATAGCATTTCCTATTTTGCAGATAATAAAGTGAGAATTAGAGGTGCAGTTAGATTTTGAGCACATATCCACCTGCTCCAATGATTCCTTTTTCCACTTCGTGGTCTTAGGGAACTCTAGAAATGAGTTTCAGTTCTATTTAAAAAAAAATAAAAGACTTTATATCTCAATAGCATATTTTAACATTACATATGACCAAATGTTAAGATTCCTAAGTTCTAGGAATTTCATAACGCATCTTTTCTATTTGGCAAAAAAAAAAGAAAGAGGATTCATATTATTTCTTATATTTTATCTTTGGAAATGTTAGATTTATATTTCCAACTATTCTCACCTGGTAAAACTGGCATGAGTGGTCCTGAGAGACAGAGAGGTAGAATTTCCAGAAGGAAGGCAGCCCTGCTGATCCATTTTGGACTTCTGTTCTCCAGAAATGAAAGGTAACATTACAGCAACAATAGGAAACTAATAACAGCCCTTGCCATAACTCTTCAGAGTGTGGGGAGGTTTTCAGGGTTAAAACCTGCCAAGGACCACTCTCTCTAAGCCAACTTTTCAGGTAAATTCACTGCCCCCCCCCACCCCCTACATAGGACATGACTCCCAGGGGTGTAAGTCTCCCTGGCAACATCGATGTGACTCCAGGGAATGAGCCTGGCTCTGGCATCATGGGATTGAAAATGCCTTCTTGTCTGAAAGGGGGAAGAGAAATGAAACAAAATAAAGTTTCAGTGGCTGAGATTTCAAATAGAATCAAGAGGTCATTCTGTATATATACTATGTAGTATATAGATATTTCTCTTTAGTTTCTAGTGTATTAGATAGCTAGAAGTAAATACCTGAACTGTTGAACTGTAAACCCGTAGCCTTGATCCTTGATAAAGAGTGTATAAATATATGGCTTTTATCATGTGACTGTGTGATTGTGTGAAAACCTTGTGACTGGCACTCCCTTTACCCAGCTTATAGGCAGATGAGTAATAAAATAAAGACAAAATATAATAGGTAAGGGGTATAGGATATTTTGTGTGTTCTTATTTATTTATTTATTTATTTTTGAGTAATGAAAATGTTTTAAAATTGATTGCAGTGATGAATATGCAACTATATGATGATATTGTGAGCCACTGATTGTATACTTTGGATGGATTATATGATATATGACTATACCTCGATAAAATTGGATTAAAAAAAGATTCAACAGTGAGCAATACAATCAAAATTTCTGTTTGTAGAGCAATTTTTGTTGGAGGATACAATAAACAAATAAATAAATGAACTATTTAAAAAAAAAAAACCTGCCTTGAAGGCTGCCTATAGGAATATGAGTCTCTTACATAGGATTTGTCACTAGAGAGAAATTACGATCCAAGAATTAGGGATCTGGGATCCCCCAAGGTGCAAGCCCAGTCATGCCCTTGGGATTTCCTTAACATTAGGTGTGCTTGGTTTTGTTTATCTCCAGTAAGCCCCATTCCCTCATGTCCAAAGTTAGAGACAAGGTGAATGATGCTCCTGGGTTTGTACAATACTGCAAGCTCTGATTGACAGCACAGACATTTGTAAAAGGTTCTCATCAAATATGTCCTATTTTCTCAATCACTATTCAGTTAATGGACTTTCCTCCTCATTTGGACTGGGGAATAATTCCTGGACCCTTCACCTTCCTCATTTTGGGTAGATCTCTTATCAGACCCTGTGTGTGTGTAAATTCTGGTTTATCACCTCATCTCCTGTATCTCTCTGCAGATATGCAATAGTCTGGAATATAAGAATGACTTGCTATGTAACCCAAGGCTAGTCATGCAGCACTTTAAAGTCACCACCTTTCCCTTGGTGTGACATCTTAGAGCCTCAGTTATATAGAATATAACATTGCCTGGTAGTCACAGACCCTGAGTTCTCAAATCCTGGCTTTTTTACCTATTGTTTAACTAAGTTTCTCTGAACTAAAATTTGGGACAGTAAAATAAAATGACAATATGTAATATAATTAAGTAGATCATTAAGAGCAGAACATAATCTTCCCAGTCTATAGGCTTGTTTTATTAGTCAACCTCACTTCATAAAAACTAACAGTTGCTTATCCTGGTCCATGATCCAGTAATTAGGGCAGGACAGAGTCTGTGATGAAACCAGGATGAATCCCTAACTTTTCCATCTCTCGAGTGAACTCTTTGCACAAAGGGCAACATTTGACTTTATTGTCATCAAGCATGGCTGAGTGTGGGGCATCTTGAGACTGCACAAGTCATACCTCCAGGAAGCAGGCTCTGTTCTGATATTAGTCTCCTTGTCCTTCATCTGTCTCAACAACGGTGAGTAAAACATCTACCTTGTAAGATTACGGGAGTGACGAAGTGAGCTAATATATGTAAAATTCTTAGAATATTGTCTGATTCGATATGAGTGGTTCAATTTTTTAGCAGGAGAGCAGAACAAGAAAGAAGCTGTCTCCCATGGCCAGGAATACAGGAAGTAGGGACATTTGAGCCTGAGCATTTTGAGAAGGTACTCCTTTCTGAAAAATGAGCCCCAGACTGTGGAATCTATTTTATTCATTAATTCTACTAATACTTATTGAACTCTTAATATGTGTCAGGCCCTTTTCTGGGGCTCAAGTTTTCCTAGATGTACATTCCAGTGGGCCCGGATTTGAATAAGCATGAAAAAAGATCTATAAATTTACAAAATTATATAACTGGATTCTTTTGCAATTGGAGTTATGTATCAAACAACACCCAATGACATTTTCCTGTAGGACCTAAGGTCAATCCACATTTCAAAGGTGCAGTTCTGCAAGTTCAGAAAACATAATTGTCAGACATTACTCAATAACTGTGACATCAGAAAAATTTCAATGGATGATATTATTCACTAACACAATATAAGAGTTTCAATGTTTTTAAAATGGTGTTCTCAGTCAGAATCTAAATATTAGCTACTGGTATAGAGCTCTCCAGTTCCTGTGAGAAACTGATGAGAAATTTTTAAATCAAGATACTACTGGACTTTTCCTGGTGAATACGACTAATGGAGCACCCCAGACAAGTTAAATGATGCAGAAACAACACTGAGCAGTGCACATTAGATTATAGGATCACCTGTTTAAAAAAAAAAAAAAAAAAATAGGTGTGCTTATTTACAGTGATGAAGACATTTATTTTTTATATTCCCATATTAAAGTGATTTTATAGCTTTTGAAACTTTAAATTAAAGGTTCTAGAATGCTAATTAATATTTTATCATAATGAAGATAATAGACATGTAAATGACTGAAGGTAAATCTTTTGCAAGGAATGCAAGGCCTGACTAGTAAATATTCCACAGTATAAGTCCAGTATCCTATGTAACAGAAAGAATTCTCCACTGTGCAAATATGAAGTTCGTTATTCTTCTGTCAAGCTTGCATTTCACAATGAAGGGAGAACTTTAGTTTTGCCTAAATCTCCAAATTCAACAAAATATTATTTTAAGTCTAAGAAGAAGTATCTCCTTAGAATAGGTTGTCTTCCACCTACAGAAATTTACACTCTTGTTATAATTACTTCAGTACTAACAACTCTAACAGCTCCTCCTCTTAACACTCAAAGTGTGTGGGCCCTGAAAAAGGCAGGCATAAACCTGATATTTTAAAAAGGGATCTAATAATAACAACATGATATTTTTCTGCTTCTAGTTGCCCCCTTATTGCCATTCACTTTTATTTTTTCCTTCTTTTACTGTGTCTTCCCTCTGTAAGTTAGGTATATTTATATCACTTATTCTGCTTTTTTCATTTATTCAAATTCTTAAGAGTAAATTGTAAAATATGACCATTTCCTTTACTATTGTATAAGGTCCAGATAAGCTTGCATTGATTTTAAACTTTAATTACAAAGTTGATTGTATCATCATATGAATAAAAATTTTCTCAAGGTTTACAAGTTTTGGCATTCCTGTGAAACACAAGGATGTTAATAGTGATAAGTGTTCAGTGATTAGGGCCAGATAACAATTCTAAGAGCTTAATATTTGTAAGTAATTTGGTTGGCATAATCTTATGAGATGGGTGTGGCTTTTAACTCATTTTAAAGGTGAAAATGGAGTGCTGTAGCAATGGAATAACAAAGGTTTAAAGGAATCGTGATGAATGCAAACTTTTCTTAAAAACTTGAGAATTTCTGTTATAGCTATGTATTTCTCTATTTAGGCGAAATGAGAGATCCTGGCAAGACCTAAAAATCTCCTGTAAAGAAAAATCATATGGAAAGTTAAATATTTTTATAAAGGATTTTAGCTGCTGGAATCTATTTCTGCACTTTGGATAGTCCACAAACACCCCATATTTTAGGCAAATTTTTGTGTTGTTCAAGTTTATACAGCTTGCAACCTGTCAAGCAAGAATTTGAATCTAGATTATCTGACTTTATAACTTATGACATCTTGTTATATGCATTGGAATTATATTTTCTTCTCTGGTAGCATTGCAAGAGTTGAAAAACACAAATTGCTTGAAGGAATTTTTGATTAGCAAATTATTAACACAGGGAAAAAGGGAATAGATTCTGTCATTTTGGCTAGTTTAAAGGGGAACATTATATTCATATTCTGGTATTAACAATAGAGAAATAAATTGCCTTTGCAATAGTGAAAAATTTAATCCTTTAATTTTGACCATGCATGATCTTTATTAAGCAACTGTTTCAATGATAGTTTATAAAAGTATATATTGACAACACACTTGTTTTGTAAAAGTGCTTGTAAATACAAGTTTTCATAGTTTATATTGTCAGTTCTCATGAATTGGCCATTAACCCAAGTGCACAAAACTTAAAAGATTTATACCTGGATCACGTTTTAAAGAAAACAGGATGTTGGCAAGTAAAAAATACAATGAGAAAATTTGCCTAAAATAGCACGTCTGTTTTTCACTAAGATTTTATTCACACTGCTTTAGAAGAAAGTAAATTTAAGAGAAATATAAGCAGACCCATCATGGAAGGTTGTGCAAGTTGTGCCCTCTGTAAGGGCCCTCAGTCAAGGGAGCATGAGGGGGCTGAAAATCAGCAGGAGATCCTCTCAGCAATCTCCATCTTCCTAGAGGGGGTACCTTTTCTAATTCAGCAGAAGCACCCTGTCTAATGGCAGCACCTCTGAATAAGTGGACTGTCAAAATATATTGCAGAGATTTTTTTTGAAGGTTATTATTATACAAGCATTTGTGGATCATTCTAGCATTAGGGAAAAAGCAAAGGTTGCTGGGCCAAAAGACCAAAAGCATATAATTGACTCCAAGCTTTGGCCATAACTCAATGATTCTGACAAAATGTCTGATTTCCATGTACATGAGAAGTTGTTTGTTCAAAATTATTTGGTTTTTAAATTCTACAGTCCATGAATTGATTTTCAGTGCCAGTATTCAAATTATATTGAAATGTTTATGATTTAACTAAGTGTGTTTCCCACATTATTTGATGTCTTATATGCATTTTGACACCGACCTATCAGGTAAGTTTCACTTCTGGATGATGTCACAAGCAGAATTTACCAACCTTTATATTTATAAAAGAAACCTCCACTCTAGAGACAGACTACAGAAATGCTAAACAATGAGCACTGTAACTAACAAAAATTATGGTAAATGTATGAAATGCATTTTTTAATACAATGTATTAAATAATTCAGGAGTTAAGAGGAGAAATAATATTTCTAATTTGGAGTAAGCATCTTTAATCACTAAAAGTAAAGCAATTCAGCATTATGATGTGCCATATATTATGATCCTTGGTGATATAATGATGACTAAATAAAAAGAGAATGAATATGAAAATGCTACTAAATTCCATAAATTGCAATCTTTTAAAAAAGTGCCATTATAAGGCTATAAGCAAATATTAAAGTAACCTCAATGCTGTCATTTTACAGCAACATAATGTATGTAAGCCTAACTTTTTAATTGTTCTACTGTGCTAGACCATTTTAGTGGCTTTGGTTCATGGTTTACATGATACTGATATGATAACATTTGAATGGCATGGTATGGGAGTCACTTAATGTCTGTTTGCCTCTAGGTATTTGAGCAATAACCAGGTGAAGAACATTTGGCTAGACCACATAATCTAATTATTATAAGAGGCAATTTGCCTTTATAATTCAGTATTTTATCATTAAACTACCCCCAGAGGCAAAACATAGAACATTTCTAGAGTAATAGTCAGAAAAGAGGTAAGATAAAAAGGCAACCTGTGTTGAGTCAAACTAAAGGATGTTAAATGCACTTGAACTTAGCCACTAAATTTTGTTACATTTTAAAAATTAAATGTTTGCTAATTGTGACACTGAATAAGCAGCATTTCTTTACATGTGGGCATTCAAGACAATACATTGTGGAGTTTTTTTGGTTTGTTTTTAAAGTGCATAAATCTAACAACATTTTAATACACAAAGTTTTTGTTTTTATTAGAACGTATTCATTTTAGAAAAAACAGTTTTGCTTGGGAAAAGAATATATATTAATAAGTGTGAATTCTTTTATTCCTATTTTATGTCTACATATGATTTTGGTCACTCAAACTGAGTATCCTGGTATTATCAGTTGATAAAGAGCAAATATTGTCTTTCTTAAAATGAAGTAGACCCCATCACTTGGAGTAGGAAAATAAACAATTTTTCCAGCTGGAAAATGGTTATGTTCTTGAAGCAGTTTTCTTTCAATTTGCCCAACAGTTTATAAAATCAAAGTATATGTACTAAGGTAACTGTAGACATTATCAGGAACTCTAAATGTAAACCATTTTAAATTTGTCACCCTAAAGTCCAATTTGCTCAACACAATTCATTCATCAATTATTTAATACTTACCTAATGACTTGATAAATGAAGTTCTGATGTAAGTAAACAGAATGATTGCCTCTAAGAAGACAACATTCAAAGAAATTATAAAATGTACTGAATCATCACAAAAAGGTCTCATGATAGGAGACACAGCATAGCACAACAGTGTCTAAACAAGGAGGAAGCATGTACTATTCACTGAAAGAGATAGTGCCATGAGGCCTGAGGAACATGGAGAAGGTGGAGGGTGTCACAGGTCCCATCTATGAACCTGTGCCAGGATCTTTTCATTGCTTCGTTTCCACTGGCAGAATGGTCTACTCAGAGTTTCTTGCTCTTTGTGAAAACAACCTTAAAATCAGGCTATAATCTCAAGTATATTAAAAGATGATTTGGGAAATTCTATGGTTAAGAATATTCTTATGATCTTTCTACTCATACTTCAATGGTACAGAATGGATTCCAGCTTCACTACTGTTCCAGTTTGCTAAAGCTGCCAGAATGCAAAATACCAAAAGTGGACTGGCTTTTTTTTTTTTTTAATTTTTTTATAAAGATTTATTCACGTACCATACAATCATCCCAAGTATATAATCCATTGATCACATTATCATCATATAGTTGTTCATTCATCACCCCAAACTAGTTTTTTAACATTTTCCTTGTACCAGAAAAAGTGAAAGCAAGAATTAAAAAAAGGAGTAAAAACAGAACACCCAAATTATCCTCCCCCCATTATTCCTTTAGTGCCCCCCACCCCCCACTCCCCATTTTTCTACTCATCCATCCATACACTGGACAAAGGGGAATGTGATCCACATGGCTTTCCCAATCACATTGTGAAATGTGCTGCAGTGTGATACACTCATCTTCAAGATTCAAGGGTTCTGACCTGTAGTTTGATTGTTTCAGGTATTTACTGCTAGCTTTTCCAATTCATTAAAATCTAAAAAAGTTTATCTGTATTATGCATAACAGTGCCCACCTGAGTGACCTCTTGGCTCCTTTTGGAATTGCTCAGCCACTGAAACTTATTTCATTTCATTTCACATTCCCCTTTTGGTCAAGAAGATGTTCTCCATCCCATGATGCTGGATCTAGATTCCTCCCCAGGAGTCATACACCACATTGCCAGTGAGATTTACACCTCTGGGTGTCAGATCCCACACTGAGGGGAGAGCAGTGATTTCACTGCCAAGTTGGCTTAGCTAGAGAGAGAGAGGGCCACATCTGAGCAACAAAGAGGCACTCAGGTGGAGACACTTAGGCAAAATTATAGGGAGGCCTAGCCTCTCCTTTGCAGCAACAGTCTTCCCAACGGCAAGTCCCGTGATAGAGGGCTCGGCACATCAAACCGCCAGTCCCCAATGTCTGTGAGCACATTAGACTGACTTTTATAAAGGGATTTATTAGGTTAAAAACTTACAGTTCTAAGGCCATAAAAGTGTCCAAACTAAGGCATCAACAAGAGGATTCATTTACTGAGGAAAGTTGATGGCATCTGGGGTTTCTCTGTCACACGGGAAGACACATGGCGACGTCTGCTGATCCTTCTCTCCTGGGCTTCAGTTTCAAAATGGCTTTCTCCAAAATGTCTCTGGGCTTCTGTATTATCTTCTTTGGGTCCTTCTGCTTGTTTCTCTCAGGGCATTTCTGTCTCGGTGTCTGGGTCTTTGTCTCTCTCCTACGGACTCCAGTGAACGAATTAAGACTCACCTTGAATGGGTGGGGTCACATCTCCATGGAAATAATCTAATCAATAGATCCCACCCAACAATATGTTCGCCCCCACAAGATTGTATTAAAGAACATAGTCTTGCCTGGGGTACATAATAGATTCAAACCAGCACAACTACCAAGGAGAACTGTACTGAAAGAATAATTCTTGCCTTCCAGATAGGATGAGGAGTCACCCGTCCTCAGAAGACTGGCAGTCATTGATTTGAGGCTACTGCTCTGCCTCCTCCTTGCTCTCTCTGACAGCTGCCTTCTGACAAGTACTGTGTTCTCCCTAGTGATACTTCCATATTGTAGGCACGAGGTTCTCTAATCCCCACCCATTCCCCACTCTTCCTGAAGGTCTGAAGGTGTCCAATTGTCCAGTCCATGACTAGAGGGGGAAGTTTTATTCAGTGAGAAGGTAGGATTACAAAGACACATTTTGACCTTGAATGAATAGCACACCTACTCATCCAACTTTCCCAATAATAAAACAGATAATTGTCAAAAAAAATTCTTTTACTCTCCATTCTCAGTTGGGCCAGAATATGGAAACAAAGATAAGTGAGTGATTAAGTAACCTCCCCCCAATCCCTTAAAAATATTTACAAGTAGGCAAATGGAATTTATTGGGAGAAATACATACTTATAGATATGTCACAATATTTTTATATTAGGAAAAAGGTATCACTATTTTCCATCTTTTAAAATAACTCCAATGCAAAATTGAATCCTTTAAGTTTCCTGATCCATTTCTACCATATTCACATACAAACTTCAATAAGAAATTTTTTTTTACTAATTATAGATTTGCATTAAGATTTTTAAAAGTTAACAATATTTTTTGATTACTGGACCAACATTCTAGAGCTTTTGTATCCAAAGAGACACAAAACTGAGTGAGTCTAACAGTGGGCGAGTGCTATAGGCAAGAGGACATGTTGAGAGAGCCCTGGGGCCCGGTAGAGGAGGGCATGCTTAGAAATTCTTTTTGTCCCATGGAGCAGTGGTATTAAAGGTCAGCTGCACACTAAGGCAAAAGGACACAATAACCAAGTCAGCAGGAGTTGAGTTGATGATATGAGTAATACCAGTGTCTGAATGCATCTGACTGAAATTGGAAAGGGTTTATTAAACAAAGAGTGAAATACTCAACAGTGTTAATATTACGGAAAGGGGTAATCCACCTGCCTGAAACTTCAACTACATTTTGTAGGTGCCTTCTCTGTTGTGATAAATATCAGATTTAGAAATGTAGCCTGCGGTTGCAAAAGGATATGACCTGAATTAAATGGAAAAAGACAATGACAAAGTGGTAATATGCTTCTGCACATTTTATTCTTTACTCCTCCAGGCTGAGAATGATACTGTTAAGATTTTTTATTGGTAGCAATAAATTTGATAACTGAGAGGAGAATTATACCAGTATCCAAATGAAATGCCTCCTCATAGCATGAAGATAAGATCTCAATGAATATTTAATATATTATTAAATATAAAATGAGACAAATCCAAGAAAAACACAAACTTCTTGAGAATCCAGTACTATGGCTTGACCAAGTTTCCTAATTCAAAGATTAATGTATGTACAGACACATACACCTGCTTATATACAAAGAAGGAAGGAATACAGAGCCCGAAGAAGCAGAGGAAGACATTGTTAAAAATATTTTTTTTCCTTAGGATATGGGGGACTATTTTTGAAAGACTAGTGACATCAAAATTTAATAAAACGAAGATTCCATGAAATGACATAAAAGATGAAATGATAAGAAACCAGATTAAGATGAATTGGGAGGTCCCTGTGAGATATTCAAAATATAAAAAGAGGTAGATGAGATAAGAAAAGAGCTTAATAGAATTCAGGTTGCAAGTGAATGGTAAAAATGCATCAGAACCACAGTATTTGATATGGAAAGGAATCTAAGTCCTCTATCTTTTTATTACGTCCCTGACTTCTTCTTTATTCCCTACCTTTAAATAGGAATTGCCATGGCAAAGTTGAGAACAGCAGTGGGGCACTCTTTCTAGTAAGTGAGTCACTGCAGGTTTCTATCTTCTTTTTCACATTTTCATTTGATGTCATCAAATAAGTTATAAACAGGGATGGCTCCTGCATAGGGTGAGGACTGGTAATGATTCTCTCCCTTCTTCTTTCTCTTCTCCCACATGACATCCACTGTTCCACTTGACTGGGCTAGCTCTGCTCTAGGTTTGAAAGATAAAATGTCCACAGCCTTTCTGATTATGATGAATATGTTAGAGGATCATTTTTCCAATAGTCCTAGCAAAATCCTAAATTTTGTTTTGGGTATTGAGGGGTAGGGAAAGTGAAACAGATCATGACATTCTCAGAGCCTTGTTTTTGTGTTACTGTATTTATTTAACTGGTATAGAATAAGAAAATTCTCTGTTTACCTACCTATTCCTATGTAGATATATGAAATATATATATATATATATATGTCAATTATATACATACACATGAGTGTAGATATTGGGTATTGTATATCTACTGTATATCTATATTGTACAACTGTATCTCTTGGGAACCATAGAATAGGGTAGTTCTAGTCCTACCTGGTACAAGATTCAGGTAATCCTGAGTTCCTTAGCCAAAGAATACTCCAATTTCATTTCTATAAAGCAAGAATGAAAAGAATGGCTAGGGAAAAATCTACCCTATGCTGTGTATGAAAACTTTGGTAAACTCTCCCAATGTGCAGTGAAAATAGACAAAGACTTAAAAAGTGTGGAGGGAGATGACAGCTATAGAAGATAAGAGGATAGCATTTAGAGAAACTACCTATATCACAGAAAGAACAAACAAAATGAAATTCAAAAGTAATTGTACAGTGGAAAAACATTCCATTGTTGAAGAAATAATCAAATTTATAAGTAAAAAGTTCTCAACATGTACCATGAAAAAATAAGGGAATTAAACCGGACATCCAAAACAATAAGAATTTTTAAAATATTTTAAAAATTTATAAATAATCTGCAGAGAAAAAAGTATAAACCACAAATTGTTTAAAGTCAAGTTTGCCATAGACTTTTCTTCAATAACAATAAATTCCAGGGGGCAATAGATCAATGTTTCAAAGAGAGGTCACAAGTAGGCCCCTTGCTCTATCCAGCATATAGATATGCTTTGTTCAACTCACATGAATTTTCATATTGTATATCTTATTTAAAAATTTTGTAGTGCTGATTTCTCCTGAAAAATAATAAAGTTTGGCAAACCTGGTCCCCCATTTTCTCAAAGCAACAGCTGATCAATGAGCATGACTTTAGTTTCACAAATCTGGGTTGCTGAGGTCCTGGTCTAAGGGCAACCATTGTTTCAATCCACCTGGACTGGTTCTACAGTGGTGGAGATTTAAAGAAGCTGTACTTCCTTGGTCCTTCAGGGAACAGTTAGTTAAAGGGCTGCATTTGCTAGGCAGTACAGAAAAGTTCAGCTTTGGGGAGCCACAGGAGAAGCCCTTGGCACCTTCCCTGATCCCCTCCCTGGGGGCACTTTAGAGCCAGTCTGTGCCCCCTTCATAGATCCCTGGTCCTGTTTTGGTTGGGAAAGGCTGACTTGGGAAAGTCCTTTCTGGTGTGCTCCTTCACCCAGAATTTGCCTTCCAGGCAAAAGCAGCCTGAAACAATGAAAGGAGTATAAGAAACTACGGAAGCAGACAGTCTGAGGCAAAGGCCTGCCAGCTTCAAGCACCTGGGAAAGAGAGGTCTTTCTCCTGGGAAACAGAGGGGACAACAAAAATTCTATAAATAGATAAATGCTAAAGCCACTGAAAAGCAAAAGCCCAGGACAAGACAGAAGCTGAAAAAGACAGGGGAAACCCTGCACAATGCATTGCCCTAGGCAAACCTTCCCAATAGGAGGACTGGAGCTCAGAAAATCTCTGGCTTACCACCAGCTGGTTACAAAACCAGGAAACAGACATTTCAGGTAATAAACCCCAGAGTTAACATTTTGAAATATTAAAATATACAGTGCACACACAAAAAAAAGAGTACAAGACAAACAAAGAAACAGGAAATGATGCCCCATCTAAAGGAAAAGGATAAAGATCCAGAAGACACCAATGAAGAAGATGAGAATGTGGACATACTAAACAAAGCCTTTAAAAAGATCCTGAAAATGCTCAAGGAGATGAAGGAAGATGCTTAGAAAGAACCAAAGGATATCAGGAAAACAATGAAAGAGCAATATGACAGTCTTAATAAAGAGATAGAAATTTTCAAAAGGAACCAAACAGAACTGGAGATGAAGACCACAATAACTGAAATGTAAAATCAGCAGGGAGGTTTCAAAAACAGAGTGGAGCTGGCAGATGAAAGAATCAGTGAACTCAAAGATGAGACACTTCAAATGAGTCAGGCTGAGGAGCAGAAAGAAAAGGAAATATTAAAAATGAAAATAGCCTAACTTTGGCACACCATCAAATACACCAATATATGCATTATGGGAGTCCCAGAAGGAGAAGAAATATAGTGACTACAGCATTTTACATTGCCACTAGCAATGTATGAGTGTGGTTATTTCTCTGCTTCTACTACAACACTCCAACACTTGTTTTTGTTTTTCCATTTTTAAAATAGCCAATATAATGGGTGTGAAATGGTACTCATTGTGGTTTTGATTAGCATTTCTCTGATGGCTAATGATATTAAGCATTTTTTCATGTACTTTCTGGCCATTTCTATAACTTCTTTGGAGATATGTCTAGTCAAGTCTTTTGCCCATTTTTTTAATTGGGTTGTTTGTCTTTTTGCTGTTAAGTTGTAGGATTTCTTTATAGATTCTGGATACTAAACCTTTATCAGATATGTGGTTTCCAAATATTTCTCACATTGTGTAGGTTGTTGTTTTACTTTCATGATAAAGTCCTTTGAGGAACAAAAGTTTTTAAATTTTGATGAGGCCCCATTTATCTATTTTTTGTTTCATTGCTGGTGCTTTGGCTGTAAAGTCTAAGAAACCATGCTTAACACAAGGGCATGGCCCTGAAGATGCTTCCCTACATTTTCTTCTAGCAGATTGATAGTTCTAGCTCTTATATTTCAGTCTTTGATCTATTTTGAGTTGATATTTGTATAAGGTGTGTGCTGGTTTAGATATACTCTATCCCCAGAAAAGCTGTATTCTTTAATGCAATGTTGTGTGGGCAGATTTATTAATCTTTCCGATTAGTGTATGACCTCTTGATTGAATGTTTCCATGGAGATTTGACCCACTCATTCAGCATGGGTCTTGATTAGTTTACTGGAGTCATTTAAAAAGAGCCACGCAGGCACAGATGCTTGCTGACACTGACACTTAGAGATGCTTGGAGATGCAGACAGAAGGACATTTGGAGATGCTTAGCTAAGAGATGCTAGCCCATAGTTTGCTCTGGAGAAGCTAAAGGAGGCAAGCCCAGAGACATTTTGGAGAAATCCATTTTGAAACCAGAACCCTGGAGCAGAAACGCCAGCCACATGCCTTCCCAGCTGACAGAAGTGTTCTGGATGCCATCAGCTATTCTTCAGTGAAGGTATCTTCTTGTTGATGCCTTAATTTGGACACTTTTATGGACTTAGAACTGTAAATTTGTAACCTAATAAATCCCCTTTATAAAAACCAATCCATTTCTGGTGTTTTGCATAACAGCAACATTAGCAAACCAGAACAAGATGTGAGGTTGGGGTCCTCTATTTTTTCAAATGGAGAGCCAGTTTCCCAGCACCATTTTTTTGATGAGACTATTCTTTCCCAATTGAGTGGTCTTTGCCTCTTTGTCAAAAATCAGTTGGCCATAAACATTAGGGTTGATTTCTGAGCCCTCAATTCAGTGCAATTGGTCTATGTATCTATTCTTCTGCCAGTACCATGCTGTTTGATTACTGTGGCTTTGTAATAAGTTTTAAGATCAAGAAGTGTGAGTCCTCCAACGTCATTTTTCTTTTTCAAGATGGATTTAGCTATTTGGGGCTCCTTACCCTTTCATATAAATTTGATAATTTGCTTTTCCATTTCTGTAAAGAAGGTTTGCTGGAAGTTTGATTGGATTGCATTGAATCTATAAATTGTTTGAGTAGAATTAATGTATTAATTATATTAGTCTTCCAATCCATGAATACAGAATATCCTTTCATTTATTTAGGTCTTCTTTGATTTCTTTCAGCAATGTTTTGTAGTTTTCTGTATAAAAGGCCTTTATTTCCTTGGTTAGATTTATTCCCAGATATTTGATTCTTTTAGTTACTACTGTAAATGGAATTTTCTTCTTGATTTCTCCTTCCAGTTGGTCATTGCTTGCATATAGAAACACTACTGATCTAATGGTATTGATCTTGTTCCCCAATACATTGCTAAATTTATTTATTAGCTCTAGGGGATTTGTTGTGGATTTTTCAGGATTTTAGTATATAGAATGACAACATCTCCAAATAAGGAAAGTTTTACTCTTCCTTCCCAATTTGGATGCTTTAAAAAAAAAAAAAAAATTCTGCCTAATTGCTCTGGCAAGAACTTCCAGGATAGAAATACCATATGACCTGGCAAATCCACTGCTTGGCATATACCCAAATGAATTGAAAGCAGAGACTCAAACATATATTTGCATACCAATTGTCATAGCTTCATTATTCACAATTTCCAAAAGATGGAAGCAAACCAAGTTTCCATGGACCAATGAATGGATAAATAAAATGCAGTCTATGCATACAATAGAATATTATTCAGCCATTGAAAGAGACGAAATCCTAATATATGCCACAATATGGGTGTATCTTAAAGACATCTGGTTGAGTGAAAGAAGCCAAGCATGAAAGGACAAATATTGTATGATCTCACTGATTTGAAACAATTAGAAAAGAGTCAGAATCTAGAATATAAGTTACCAGGGATGGGGTGGGGATAGGGAAGAGAAGTTAAGTCTTAAAATGTATAGGGTTCCTATTTGGTTGATGGAAATATTTTGGTCATTGATTGTGGTGATGTTAGCACAACATTGTGGACATGATTAAAAGCACTGAGATATATAACTGAATACGATTAAAAGGGGAAATGTTAGATTATATATATTGCAACAGAATAAAAATTTAAAAAGAATCCATGGAACTACACTACACAAACATGTAGTTTAATCATGGAGTTTAATAAATAGTACAGCTATTAATAGTACAACCATTTAAAAATGAACTATCATTAATTAAAACATGCTTCACAACAATGCAATGTTTTGGTGGTGGAGTGGTATATGGGAATCCTCTGTTTTATGAATGATTGTTCTGTAAATTCTGCAAAACTATAACTTCTCTAATAAGAAAAACAAAAATAAAAAAAATGCATGCCATCCATGTCAACAGAATGATCCTCAGCTGCTTCAGGGTTTTACCTACCCCCTTATCCTTTCTAGGCATTGGAGGTTTCAAATCCATTCTAGAATTTGAAGTGCAAGTTTGGTACATAATTGCTCTACACCCTTTTGGATAGTTGTTCAATTTATTGGGAAGACATTCTCAGATAAGCCACAGTTCAGAGGCTACAAAGCTGAAGTACCAATTCTAGGGGAACTAAAAAGCAGGCAAACTAGTGGGAAAAGTTTTATGTTCACCAGATAACAAATCTATGTTAAATTTTATTTCATAATACTGTAATTTGCCTCAAAAACAATATTCTAACTTAAAATAAATTTTGTACAAAAATATACAAAACAGGAAACAAAAAATACAAATATGCATATCTAATATATGCAAGAAACAAGATGAAAATTTACAAATACATTCATTGTGAAAAAAATAAAAACCTGTGGTGTTCAGATTGACAAAAAAATACTAAAGATGTCAACTCTTTATAAATTAAGCCATATTTAAAATATATTGTTTAAAATAACAATTAGTTTTATACCTAATATTTTGCAAATTGAAACTGAAGTGAGCCCATAAATAAAAGGACAATTCTGAATAAAAAAAGAGTTACCAGACTAGGATGGGCCAAACAGATATTAAAATATGTCATTAAAATGCTCTGGTTTTTCTTCAAACCATGTAAATCTTTTGCCTTTTACTAAAATATATATATTTATAAAATGAAGATAAATCAATTGTGTCCTATTTTGTCTGGAAGAGAAATATGGGTATAGAATAGGGAGTAGAGAAACAGATACAAACATTAATGGCAAATTAAATTTACAGTAAAGACAATTCCTGAAGTTAATGGAAAAATGAATTATTTCACAAAATTGGTATTGGAACAACTATTTAGATATTTGAAAGTAAAAAACTAATTATGCTATAACCTTACACCATCACTTATATAAACATATACTGCACATTGATCAAAACTGTAACAATAAAACAAATAGAAATAATGTGATTTAAGAAAATAATCAAGGAGAAGGAAGATTTTCCAAACATAGCAAAATTTGAAAAAGTTGACTACAGAAAAGTTAAAGAATCTCAGGGTAAAATATCAGATATGAATTTAATATTCAAGGAGCTCCTTAAAATCAATAAAAATGGTACCTGCTTGAAAAGACAGAAGTTATGAGTAGGCTAATTACAAAATAGGCTAATATACAAGATGACCTAATAAATATGAAAAATTACTCATTCTAATTCAATGTAGAAAAACAAAATAAAAATATCAAAAATAATGTTTTTAATCCAATTATTTGTGAACATTTTAATGCTTTTCCTTTTTATAATCTAAAATTGTGGGAATTGTCATTATTATAAACTGAGTATAAGAAAATGGTTCAGAGTCTATCAGTTAAATATGCAAACAAACACTGATTTGGCATCTCCATGGCAGACAATTTCCCAGTGAATACAATCCTGGAAAATTTCCAAGATGTTTGTATAAGGAGCCTTACTGCAGCATTGTTTGTAATAGCAATTATAAATTGCTCACCCAAATAATTTATTTCACAGTTAAATTAATTCCACTACAACCATAGAAAATACACCCTGAAACTCTAAAAAGCAAATAGATTTCCAAAATATATTATGTGAAAATGAAAGTGAAAAATGTCAAAATAATTATATATAAATAAAGCACATGCAAATTTACTCTTTTTGCATGAGCAATTTTTGGAAGGATGTGTGTAAGGAAGTGTTTACAGTACTTATATCTGGATAGTAGGAAAAAAGTAAAAATTTTCCTTTTTGTTTAATATTTTTCTGAACTGTTGGATTTTTTGCCTTGTATATGCTTTACTTTTATTGAAAATACTAATTAAAAGTACTATAAGAAAATATGGTAATATATTAAAAATTAGGTCAAAGGAAATAACCATACATATCTCTCTACAAGAACACATCTAAAACAAAGTTATTTAGAAAATATGATGTTATATCAAGCAATTCTTGAAAATAATAATATTAAAGATAAATAAATACAAAGATCAACAACAAAAACCACATATGCAATGAATTAAGCAAAATCATTAAATGGTACTACAAAGTTCAGGAGTCCCAAGACCAACCATGCTTCTGATACCAACTGCATGTTTAGGTGTCCCGAAGACCACCCTCAAGTTCAATAATTCTCTGGAAGGACTCACTGAACTCTGAAAACCTATATGCTCATGGTTATGGTTTATCACAGTGGAAGAATGAAGATTAAAATCAGCCAAGGAAAGTTGTGCATAGAGTAGGGTCCAAGAGAGTTCAAAGCACAGAGCTTCCAGTTCTCTTCCAGTGGAGTTGGGTTGGTGGGTCTTACATATCCCAGCAACTATGAGTGACAATATGAATATTGCCAAGCAGGGAAGCTCACTTGAGCCTTGACATCTAGAGTTTTTATATTTGTATAAGGAGTGTAGTCATGTAAATATGGTTGACCATCCATGTGTATACCCTTAGTCACCGGACTCTCCAGGAGTCAGGCTGATGCCATGTGGCCCGAAATCCCCCATAATAAATCATATTCTTAGCATAGATTATCTGGTGAGGCTCAAGGCCCCAGGTAAACAAAAACACTCTTGACAGGCAGGACACCCCCAGGGCTCAAGGATACCTCCCAGGTGTCAATGGACAAGATTAATCCTTTACTGCACAGGTATTTAAAAATGCAATTAAATAATGTTTAAAAAGTATATAACCTCAAACCATAGGAAAGAATTAACAATATGCAAAAATTTTAAAAAGATCATAGAATATGAAGGCAAAATAAAACATGGAAATAAAAAGAGAAATTAAAGGGAGAAAAATAAAGTGCATATTTTAATACAGTTTTCTCACTCTTGAGCAGATTAAATAAGATAAAACTTAACAATGAGATAGAAGACCTGAAAGGATAATTGATATTTAAAATAATGTTTATTGAACTCAGTAACATAGTGACAGAGGATAAACTCTGTTTCCTTTACCCACAGAGAAATTCCAAAAATTAATCATTTAGTAGATCACAGAAAAAGTCTAATTCTCCAAATTAAACATGATAGGCCACATTTTATAAAAAAAAATCAACAAAATGAGAATTTAGTAACCTGAGTAGAACAAGGAATATTTGCCAATTAAAAAATAAATTATCTGAAATAATTTATGGGCCAAGACTAAATAAGAACTGATATTATAAACAGAGATAAGGATGAATACAGAGATAAGGATTCACTGTATATCAAGAGCAACTGAACAGCATCATAAACTTTAAGACAAATAAAAACATTCAATGTTTTCATAAAATTTAAGGAAAATGCTTAAAATAAATAGTTTCATTCTTTAAGTAACTAATATTCTATAATGCATTTGTTTTAGTTCCCCCACATTTATTTCAACTGGATTATTTTTTAACACATTTTTTATTGTGAAATTTATCATATATACAGAACAGTGATAACTTTCAAAGTACAATTTAACAAGTAGTCAGAGAGCAAATTTCAAAGAATGCTATGGGTTATAGTTCCACCATTTCCGTTATTTCCTTCTATCCTAATACCCTAGCATCATATCTATATCTATATCTATCTATATCTATATCTATATCTATATCTATATCTATATCTATATCTATATCATCTATCAAGATTCAGTATTCATAATCCTTTGTTAAATCCTATCTTGCCTGTTGCTACCCGTTCCTCTCATTTAATCACTTTCTCCATCTTCAGGGGTGTCTAAGCAGTGACCACCTTAACTTGTTCATATCAGAAAGGAGTGTCAACATTGTGGGGAAGGGGGTTGCATCTTGTTGATGTTCTTAAAGATACTGTTGCTCCTGGGTATTAGGGCTTGTCTGGCATAGGGACATCTAGTGGATTTAACTTTCTGAAAAATAAGCTTAGTGAAACTTTTTATAGAATCTCAAAAAGGGACCTAGGTATTTTGGGACTACTGTTGGTTGGGGCTTGGTATACTACGGCATAAGAGTAACCTCCAGGATAGCCTCTTGACTCTATTTGAAATCTCTTAACCACTTTTTTTGGTCACCTTTCTTTTCCCCCTTTTGGTCAAGAAGGCATTTTCAATTCCTCGATGCCATTTTTAAATTCAATTTTATTGAGATATATTCATCTACCATACAATCATCCAAAGAGTACAGTTGTTCATAGTACCATCATATAGTTGTGCATTCATCACCACAATAAATTTTTGAACATTTACATTACTCCAAGAAAATAAAAATAAGAATAAAAATAAAAGTAAAAAAGAACACCAAAAATATCCCATCCCTTCATCCCCCATTATGATTCATTTAATTTTTGTTCCCATTTTTCTATTCATCTGTCCATACACTGCATAAAGGGAATGGGAGCCACAAGGTTTGCTCAATCACAGAGTCACACCATGTAAGCTATATAGTTATACAGTCATCTTCAAGAATCAGGGCTACCGGGCTGCAGTTCAATAGTTTCAGGTATTTCTTTCTAGCTGTCCCAATACACTAAAAACTAAAAAGGGGTATCTATATAACACAAAAGAATAACCTCCAGAATGAACTCTTGATTCCATTTGAAACTTTTCAGCCACTGAAACTTTATTTTGTTTCATTTCTCTTTCCCTTTTTGGTCCAGAAGTCTTTCTCAAGCCCATGATGCTGGGTCAGGCTCATTCCCAGGAGTCATGTCCCATGTTGCCAGGGAGATTTACACCCCTGGGAGTCATGCCCCATGTAGGGGGAAAAGGCAGTGAGTTTACATGCAGAGTTGGCTTAGAGAAAGAAACTGCATCTGCGAAACAAAAGAGGTTCTCTGGGGTGACACTTAGGCACCATTATAACTAGCCTTAGCCTCTCCTTTGCGGTAACAAGCTTCATAAGGGCAGACCCTAAGATTGAGGGTTTGGCCTCCTAGGCTGGTAGTCCCCAATGCTTGTGAGAATATCAGTAATTCCTAAGGTGGGGAAGTTTAATATTTCTACATTTTTCCTGAGTCCCTCAAGGGGATTTTGCAAATACATTTTTGTTCTCTGCCCAAATTACTCTGGGATGTTTTAGGGCTTCACACTAACCTGTATAAGCCAAGCAGATCTCACTCCCTATTCAAAGTTCCATGTAATTATGGTGTTTGAATAAACTGACCATACAAGTTCAATTACATAGTGTGCTTCAGAAAATAAAGATTTTGCACCAAATAAACATCTCTGCCTTTGGCCTCATGCAGAAGTTGAAGTTTTAAAACACTGTCAAATCACCTTTTACACTTTAGTCTGATTTAGCCTTAGTCCTTAGTTCTAACTCATGAAGAAGTTGAAGTTTTAAAACACTGTCAAATCATCCTTTATACTTTAGTCTGATTTAGCCTTAGTCCTAACCAGGTCAGTTTCATTCACATCTCTAATTGAAGTCTGACCTTTTTTTCATTTTTTAACAGTTGCTGTAGGGAGTAATACTGACTTTCATAGCTGCATAACTCTGGCTCTGAGTCTCAGGTGTCACAGAGATACCCAAAGTTCCAGGGACTGCCCATCACCTGGGTCATTTTTAAAGTAAATAATTTACAAATTGATCTTTGATTTATTTTCTTATTCTAGTTTTGCACATTAACCATTTCTTGACTACTTTGGCATACTCCCTAAATTGCAAGGTTTTTGAACCTTCGTTTTCTTTACACTTCCTTGGTCAGTTTTGTTTTTCAAAGAGTAAGAATGAAGGTTATATGTTCAAACCACCATTTTTTCCCACAAATATTCTTTTTGAGTTATAAGAAATAAACAGGGTGATCCCCTGTACACTTTACCCAGTTTCAGCCAATGGTAACAACTTGCAAAACTGTAGTACAATATCACAATGAGGATATTGACACTGACGTAATCCAACAATCTTACTCAGATTTCCCCAGTTTTACTTGTACTCATTTGTGGGATGTGTGTGTGTGTGTGTGTGTGTGTGTGTGTGTGTGTGTGTGTATTTAGTTCTCTACAATTTTATTATAAATGTAGGTTTATTATCCACCACCACAGTAAAGATGATGAACAGTTCCATGGCCACAAGGATCCTTTATGTTGCTCTTCTATAAGCACACCCACTTCCTTCTCACCCTCTCTTACTCCCTTCGTCCATCCTTACCCCTTGGCAAGCACAAATCTGTTCTCTATTCCAATAATTTTATTGCTCTTTCCACTAGTCTTTCTTCCTCCTCAATGCTCCAAGATTCCTTTTACCATTTTTATTCTCTTTGGACAACTTCTTTAGCAATTCTTTAAGCAACAGTCTGCCATTGACAAATTCTTTGTTTTCCTTTGTTTGAAAATTTCTTCATTTCTCTTTCATTCCTGGAAGATACTTTGGCCGGATATAGCATTTGCAGTTGACAAATCTTTTTTTTTTTTTTTTTTTTCCAATGCTTGAAAACTGCTGTGCTACTTCTTTCTGGTCTCCATGATTTCATATGAGAAATTCAGTCACTCAAATTGTATTACCTTTAGGTAATGTGTTGTTTCTTTCTGTCTGCTTTCAAGATTGTTTTCTTTGCCTTTAGTTTTCCAAAGTTAAATGGGATGCATCTTCCTGAGGATTTCTGTAAGTTTATCCTTCTTGTGGTTTTCTCAGTTTGTCAAATATGTATGCTCATTTCTTTTGCCAAATTTGAGAAGTTTTCAGTAATTATTTCTTTAAATATTCCTATGGTATCATTCTCTTTCTCCTCTCTTTCTGGGATGCTAATTTTATGGTCCTCAGATCTTTTGTCATTGCCCTACAGGTCCCTGAGTCCTGTTCACTTATTTCTTCCGTCCATTTTTTCCCCCGTCTTGTTTAGATTGGGCACATTAATTGAACTGTCCTCAAGTTCTTCTGAACTCAAGTTTGGACAAAGGCATTTTGTCATAGGGTCCAAATAAACAACAAATAAAGCAGCTAATGTACTTAAAGCACAAAAATAAAGAGGAAATAAGAAACTGGGGAAAGTGGAATGGGACAGCTCTTCCATGAGGTATTCTTCCAAGGAGTGTGAAGCTTGTAAAAAATGTTTGACAAATATATGATGTTCTTGGGGTGGGAGGTCCATGAGGTGTGAATTCTACGGGACAAGATGAATTAAAAATTGGTCTCAGGTGACATAAGTTTGGATGATAGAGAGGAATTTGAGCAAGTTGGATAGAGGGATATTAATTATCTTAGATGGTTCTATCTTTAAATTTATAAGTGAAGGAAGGAGTTAAAAGTTCTGTCTTATGGGATATCAACTGCAAGGCATATGAGGCAATTTGATGGGCCCAGAAAATTCTTACTATTCTTTCCAACATAACCCCTCAATATCTGCATTTGCTACAATATTTAAAATTAATGAACCTGATATGTAGCATTACTTTACTATTCACTTTGCTTTTCCTTAGATACCCTGTGAAATCTTATCTTTCATAGCCTTGCCTTACTCTTCCCTAAGAGGGTAACACCCTGTTCAACCAATGAACTTTCCTTATGTGTCTCTTATTATATGCCTATATCATAATTTCAATTGCTTTCAGCCCTTGGGAAGAAGGGTTTATTATTATTTTTCTATTTTCCTATCTTATTCTTCTAGTACTAAACACTGCACATATTATCAGCCTTCCTTTCTCTTTTTGAATGATCATTTTTAAAAATCGGAGGTAAGATGGAATACATAACTTGCTGCAAATGGGTGAAATAAATGTTACTTAGGGTTCCACTTACATAGGGTAAGTTAACATTGGTCAGTCTAAGGTTGTATCCCCTTCCCTAACAATCAGCACCATGTCAAAAAAGAACAACTGAAAAAAATTCCAAGAAGCAAAGTATTGGTTAACAAAGCAAACCATTGCATTCTTGAGGATCAAAACATGTGCTATTTCCAAAGTAAACTTCCAACTCGTTACCCCATGGAGCATTTTATCTTTGTGAGAATACAACTTACATGGTATTGGAAGAATTGTTTGTTTTGCATGCTGAGAGGAAATATATTTCTATCTCATGTCTAAGAAAGCCATGTACTTATGTATGTGAAGATGCAAAATTGTTGTTTTATGGAGCCAATGAACACTACTCCTCTTCCAGTGTGACTTGAAAGCAAGTTGAGAGTTTCTACAAAACTGGAAGTCAAAGGCTTGGCTTTATTAGTGATAAAGACTGGATTAAGGAATATGGCTTATAATATTTGTAACATGACACAAACATCTCCTGAGTCACCTATGCTTCATGCCTCCCAGCAGGGACATCACCCTTACCACGTAGGAAATAGCAAAAGGGAATGCATGTTTTCTACACATAGACAGGATCCATAAAGAAAGAGAGGAAGAAGCTGCTTTAAGTATGCCCAGATTCTTCTCCCAGATTCACTACTGTATTTCTTCTCCCTTCTATGGAAAACAGAGATGTGATTTAAAAATAAAAAAGTTTATTGATATTTATTTCTAGCTGCATTTCTTATTTCCATCTCAGATGATTTTTATTCTAAAACAAATCACAGCAAAAACTCTTCAATATTCTTTTTCATGCACATGTGGGCTAGTGATGAAGTGTCCTGATATTTTATTTGTTTAGAAATATTTTTATTTTACCAACCTTTTTCTGAAGGATGTTTTCTCTGGGTAAAGAATTCTAATTTTTTCTAAATCTACTTCTAAATCTTTACATCTATCTTTACGTGCGTAACTATATCCATATTCATCTCTATCTTTCTATACCTCTTTACCTCCATTATCTATCTATATAATCTTTCTATTTCTTACTTCATCAATCTATATAATTTATGACTGAACTTGATAATTTACCATCTTCCTTCGGCTTTTCTTCCAGGTGTCCTATTCTTGGACACATTCTTCATGGAATCTTCTAGTCACAGTCTCAGGAGACAAGGAATGATTGAATCCACTCCCTAAATTTTGAATGGGTTCACAATTGTTTTAACTCATTTATTAAATGTGTATTTTGACTGGATGTGCATAACCTGAAACAAAGCCCTAAATTCAAGCTAGTTTATCACTCTTGACAAGCATACCTTAAGAATTCCTTCTAATATCAATTGATACATGGTTAAGGAAAAAATTTAGTAAAATGCTAGGGAAAAAGAAAATGTACCTGTAGAATAACTAATAAACTTGTGGGGAACATATGGAAGTATAATAGTGAAATTATGGATTACACAATTCTGTTTTACTATTCTAAATATATTTCCTGTTAAAGTAAATTTTTTTTCTTTAATTCATTTATTCACTCTTATTGAAAGCAATTGAACATAAAACATAGGTTCATTTCTGTGAGCAATTTCAAGATGATGACCTTTGAAATTATCTCTAGAAATTATTAGGTAATGCTTAAATTTTTTCATATTTTATTGTACTGCTACTTTGTTTGGAAAAAGGTAGATATGTAAAAAAATTAAGAAAGAGAAGAAACCAGCTGCAAGCACCAGTTATAATAATTAAACCAAATAAGTAATGAGTGGCAGCATTCAATATTTATTATTTTAAAATACAAAGGATAAGTCATACTTGAGTTGTACTTTACCTTTATTAGATTCCATCAAATAGAAATCATATCTGTTGTGGAATTGAATCACATAATCCACTCCAATATGGATTTTGGGATATGTACATGGCTGCTCATTACTTTGTTTTTCAGGCAAAATTGGAAATTATACATATACAAAAGCTCTGCTGACTATAAAAAATTCTTTCAAATTTAAATGTCATAGAAACGTTCATCTAAGAAATGTTCACCCATAAATATTCCCTTTAATGATAAAGAACCTGAAAGGGCATTTGTGTGTTGACATAATGCATTCTAATGGAATGTTGGTAAGCAGCCAGGAAAAGTAGGTATTTGGAAAAGAGGGAAATGAAGAGTGGTAATAAAAATGTATAATTGTTGAATTGTGTTATCCCTTTATATAAATAACTTAAGAGTTTGGAACTTTAAATAACAGTGTGACTTTTAAAAACAAAACCTTAAAAATAGTGTATAATTATTCCAAAGAAATACTTTTGAAGATTTAAAAAAAAACACTTAATTTTCAAAGATTGGATAGAAAAACAATCAAATTGCTTCTGTATTTATGTTCTTACTCCATATTTCTATTACTTTATGGTTTTACTGTTTTAATGCAACATTTTTCTGTGATTGATAATATTCTGGAACCAACTAATTTGGTAGTGGCTGTTTGGAGTGTGTTTAATTGCTACTTCTATTTCTTGGTATATAACTCTTCTGATACTTTCTTTTCCAATATAAAGTAATTTAATAGGCAGGAGATTGAGTTTTGAGACAAAGTTATAAGAATTTTAGAAGAAAGAGATAGACATTACTGAATTTTATATTGCTTTTTTCTTTGTTAATTTTACACTTCTGTGTAATTGTTTTGTATTATGTGCATTTGAACTGTGTGATGTGTGTGAAAATTACTAAGTAGCATTGCAGATTTAACTAATTAACCCCTACCAGTGAATGAGAAATGCAATTTTATTAAGGTTTCCATGTACACAATAACAATTGACCTTTTGAAGACTGTGTCCTCACCATTTTAGTTTATCTGTGCTTACAATATAAATTTCAAGCATCTCTCATGAGGGACTAAAGAAGAAAATCTGCAGTTTGAATTAAACAACTTTTATTATAGTTTTTATCCTACTACATTTCCTTGTGTTCAATAGTAAAGAATTTTTTGAAAATAATCTTTTTTTGATGAGATGAACATATGAAAATCTTTCATAATCTGCAATGTGACTATCTGGATTCTAAAAGACATTATTTTTACTCAGATATGTCAGTATAGGATTTCAGTTTTGTCTGTGGTGTAGTAGTTATTTCTTTGATTGGTTGGTTGAATGATCCATTAGTTTTGTTTTACTCTGATTTTGGTCTGATTTTTTTTTCCACAGTAATGTTGATACTTTCACTCTAACAGGTTAACATTGCGTCTTAACTGATTTATGTGGATGAAGCAAATTCACATGTCAATTTGACTACAGAAGGGAGAGGTGAAGAAAGAAGAAGGAAATGTAGATAAGGCATTTTGTAGATTTGAGTACCTAGTATGCATTATTTCTTGAGGCCATTGTTATATTCACTCATTTTATAAAGTAATATAGTAATAAATATTTATTCAGGACTTATAGTGTTCTAAATACTCTGTGTGGAACTAAGTCTCCAAGGATGGAAAGGTTCGATCCTGGTCCTGTAAGAGTGGAATTTTAAGAGCTAGAGAGATACATTAACAAATATTTACCAGCAAATATCATAACTTCTATGAGGAATAAATGTAGATATTCCAGTGGGAGTAGAGGATTCCAATTCTTCCTCGGGATAGTGTAAATGTCAGGGAAGACATCTACTTAATAGATGTAGATATTTGATATTGGCAGTGTGTTTTTACAGGTCAAGCTTTCATAGAACAAGGAGGTTTCCCCTACACAATCATTTGGGGCCCAAGCTGATGGTTATTTGATTAAAACAGATGACTTCAGAGATCATCTTGGGCATAGCCATTCCCATCAGCCTAGAGGGGATAGGATGGAGGGGTGCTTAGCCGAGGCTTTGCAGGCCAAGCCTGGGAGCAGCACACGTCACTTCAGCTCACACAAGTCAGAGAGAATTTTGTCACATGCCACACCTGACTGCAATGGAGACTAAAAGATCTGGAGAAAGGAGAATGGATTTGGAGGGAGAGCTGATGGTCTTTGCCAACAGGAAATCGTTCAAATAAAGGGAATAGCAGCATGTTCAAAACTTCCTGACTATGTGAGAAAGCAGGAAGTAGTTTTTGTTCTTTGGATATTAAAGGAAAAGATAATTGATTTTAGAAATAATGTTTATTGAACTCAGTAACATAGTGACAAGGAATAAACTCTGTTTCCTTTACCTACAGAGAAATTCCAAAAATTGATCATTTAGTAGATCACAAAGAAAGTCTAATTCTCTAAATTAGACATGTCAGGCCACATTTTATAAATAAAATTCAACAGAATTAGAATTTAGTAACCTAAGTATAAACAAAGAATATTTACCAATTAAAAAATAAATTATCTGAAATAATTTATGGGCCAAGACAAAATAAGAATTAATATTATAAACAAGAGATAAAGATGAATACAGAGATAAGGATTCCTTTAATATCTACTCAATTATCATAAGTGATGGGCAAATTTGGTCACATTTTTATTATGGCCTATACCACTAATGAAAGCAATACCTTAAACTCAGTATAAATATGCCCTGTAATCCAATCAAAGAGTTCACTTGCATGTTTTTTTCAGTTATTTAGGCAATCAGCCCAAAATACCATCTAAATAGTGCAGCAGACATTTTATTTATATAATACTTTATCATTTTTTAAATTAAATTCAGTTTTATTGAAATATATTTACATACCATACAATCATCCATGACATACAATCAACTGTTCACAGTACCATCATATAGTTATGCATTCATCACCCCAATCTATTTTTGAACATTTTCTTTGTACCAGAAAGAATCAGAATAAGAAAAAAAAATAAAAGTAAAAAACACCACCCAAATGATTCCCCCCATATCACGCTATTTTTCATTTAGTTTTTATCCCCATTTTTCTACTTATCCATCCATACACTAGATAAAGGAGGTGTGATCCACAAGGTTTTCAAAATCACAGTCACCCCTTGTAAGCTACATTGTTATACAATCATCTTCAGGAGTCCAGACTACTGGGTTGGAGTTTGATAGTTTCAGGTATTTACTTCTATCTATTCCAACACATTAAAACCTAAGAGGTGTTACACAGTACATAAGACTATCCACCAGGGTGACCTCTCGACTCCATTTGAAATCTCTCAGCCACTGAAACTTTATTTCGTTTCATTTTGCATCCCCCTTTTGGTCACGATGGACCCACGATACCGGGTCCAGATTCATCCCCAGGAGTCACATCCTGCATTGCCAGGGAGCTTTACCCCTGGGTGTCAGATCCCACATAGCAGGGAAAGCAGTGAGTTCACCTGCCGAGTTGGCTTATCTAGAGAGAGAGAGAGAGGGCCACATCTGAGCAACAAAGAGGTACTCAGGGGAAGACTCTTAGGCACAATTGTATGCAAGTTTAGCCTCTCCTTTGCAGTAACGAGCTTCGTAACGGCTCGTCATTATTATTTTAAGGAAGTGTTGGAATAAATGTTACATTGAGATCTGAAATTATTATTTTATCATAAAAGCCTTTCAAGAGAACAAGTAGCATTATATTTCTCAATAGGAAGTTATTTCAATGCTTTGGCACCCTTCTTTTCAGTGTATGTTGTAAAGTACATTATAAATGTACCAACATTTTTAAGTACCTACTATATAACAGGAATCATTTTAGGTGCTTAACCTACATCAGGGTTTAAAAACACAAAACAGAACAAAAATCGTCTTACATTTTAGCATACAGGCTAAATACAATGGATAAGTAAACTATAGAGTATGCTAAAAGTTAGTGTGATGTGAAAAATAGTAGAATAGGGCAAAAGAGATTGCGAGGCAGAGGACAGTAGGTTGCAATTTCCTATTGGTTGTTCAGGGCCTACCTCATTGAGAAAGTGATATTTAGGAAAGAACAAAGGAGCTAATGGGAGCAGTTATGCAGAGTGTTGGTGAATAGGCTTTGCATGTAGCATTGCAAAGGTCCTAAATTAGGAGTGCACCTGGATGAATGACAACACTGTGGCATAGCAGCAATGCAGCTAACAAAGAGGAGTAGCAGGTGATTATAGAAAGAGAGATAACTAAGAAGGAGGTGAGAAATCATCCAAGGCCTAATAGGCTACCAGAAAGACACTGGCTCTTACTCTCAGTGAAGTGGTGAGCCATTACAAGGCTCTGAAGAAAGATGTGACTCAACATTCTTTTCTGTGTTACCAAGATTACTCTGCTGTGTGGTGAACAGACCAGCTGCAAGAGGTAAAGAAAACACCAGAATATTATTTAAGAGGCTCTTGAAGTAGTACAAACAAGAGATGATGGGGCATGGTAGTGTGGGGACATAGAGAGGTAGTGGATTTTAGAAATGTGTTTAAAGAAGATCCAACAGAATTACATGATAGATTAGGCATGAGACCCCAAGTTTTCTGTCCTGTGCAATCATAAACAAGATGTTGTCAGCAGAAATGGCAAATACTGTGGGGCACAGGTTTCCTGAGTGGAAAAAATTACTTTTGGACTCTGTGAGATATCTATAGGCAACTAAAGAGAGATTCTGGATGTCAGAAAAAATATTTGAACTAGTCACAGAAAGCTGGGATAATGTTGCCAGTTATAAGTGGTTCAAGTTTAAAGTTAAAAACTGCAGTAAAATATATTCATAAGTTTTATCTGCCTTTACATTTGTATGCAAATGCCCTTGAAAAACTAAGCCTTTTAGTTTTACAACCCTGTCATTGAGCAGAAGTAAAAAATATGTAATACAGCAATGCTCAAAAGAATACACTGTGAGCTCCCTCTGCTGTTACTAGAAACTTGGTGATTTAGAAAATTGGCAAATACTCATGAGACTTATGCTAAATAACTGCTGGATATTTAGAGAAAAAATTAATCTTATAAAAGGAATAGGAAGTGGGGTTTAAGCAATATTAAAAAGCTTAGCAATTTCTTCTGTATATAGCTGATAGTATATTAAAGAGCAAGTTAGTGAAAACACTGGGCTGAGAAATATTTAATTCTTGTTTTAGAATTTAGATACAGCTATCTTGTTTTAGAATTTAGTTACAACTATATAGTTTTCATTTTTTTAAATGATACCATCCCCATTTTCACCGATTAGAACGATCAAGACACTTCAGAACAAAAGAGAATGTCTCTATGTTCTTTAAGAAGAATCATGAACACACTGGCTTTTCAATAGAAGGGAAAGTATATGATATTTATAAATTAATTATTTAATGAATATAATTTTTTGATATTGCTATCCAATAAGGGAGATGCAGAATGTTAGTAGTTGCCAGTTGGCAAGTAACTATGAACTTGAACATAATTAAAATCATGAAGAAAAATATGTACTTATGATTTCCTATATAGGTGGCAAGACATAACATGTTTTGAGAAAGTTTTTATCATATGGCTAAATTGGGTAATGCTCAGGAATTAGTTTAATAAATGAGCTAAATGTGGATACAAATGCAAAGGAAGTCAAGTCTATGATTTAGTATTTTCAATGGTGTTAATCAATTAGATATAATAATAGTAAAAGAAAACAAGAATATGTCATTACATTGAACATACTATATGCACTTTTATGCAAAAAGTTATATTAAGAGAAGGCATATTCTTTCATAAAATTAGTTTGCCAATCCCACCCCCAATTAAACTAACATTTATTGAAGGCCAACTATATCTAGGACACTATGTTAATTCAGTAATATCATAAAAGGCCACTATGGTTAGTCCCCCAACTCTCTCTCCAGGTTATGCTTGCTGATATTCCTCATTTTAGAGCTTATTAAAATAGTCACAGTTCTTTACATCTTCTCTTATATGAATATTTGTCTGACTTTTTTTCAAGGCTCAGCTGAATGACCTCCCTGCTTAGGTTAGGTGTCTCCTCTGTATAAACAAAACACATAGGATCTGAAATGTCATAGGGCCAGAATTTTATCTTGGTTTTCTAATTCATGCTTATTCAGCCTTTCTCAGCCTTGGTTTTTCCTCTGGATGTTAGAAATACCAGGCAATGCCTAGGATTGTCAGTAAGAATAAATAAAATAATAAATGTAAAGCAGCTGGTGCAGTGTGTGATGCATAGAAGATATTCTGTGTATCATAGATATAAATATTCTATAATTAATATTTTTCACAATATTGAAGACAATGTATTGGAACTATTAATTTATTCGTGTGTATCTATTATTAGGGTTGGATTTCTTTAAGAGTAATGAACTGCACATGTTTTCTGTGTTATTTAGAACCCAGCTAAATACCTGGTATAATGAAAGCAAGCAGTAAACGTTGCATTAGTGAATGCAAGAGGATTAATGACACTCTCAAGTGCTTGCTTAAAATTAGAATATTAATTTTTAAAGCAAAAATGTTAGAGCATAATATGCCATTAATTTATAACTCTGTGGATGAGTATTTTAATGGAGTTAATCAATGAGATATATTAAGAAAAAATAAGAGCAATTCATATATATTACATAAAATACGATATATACTCTTTGCTTCTTTCCTCATTACCCTCAAGGTTATTAAACGTAGCAGCAGAGGCGAGGGACAGTTAATCATGTAAAATGACAGTCGTAACTAAGGCAACCATGTCATTTATTTCTGTTTTCCTTTCTTTGCATTTTCTTTCAACCAATAAAAGCTCTCAAATGAAATAGAACATTGTGCTAATGCTAATTTTCCTTTCTGCTTGATTTTTTCCCAGGTATTTTCCTGCTGTGCACATGGTAATTATTCTCATTTTTAAACAAAAAGATAATCTTTTGAAAGAAACATTCAGGATATCACATCATTGTAGTTTCTTAAAATCCATCATCTTAAACTGAATGGAAGTCATTCTTAACAGTGAAATCCCTAATATTTCAATACCATTCAAGTCTATTTTGTGATCTCTGATCTTTTGAAGTTACTTTACCAGAATATGAAAATATTTATTAGTAGACAATAAATATTTATTAGTAGACAATGCCATGTGAAAATATGATTACTCATAAAAATATAGTTTAGAAAAGCAGCAAGAGGAAACTAGGATACAGGGGAGATACCTTCCATGTTCCACACCAATGCGAGATATTAACAATAGAGTGGTATATGGGAATCCTATGTTTTATGCATGATTGTTCTGTAAACCCACAACTTCTCCAATAAAGCCAACACACACACACACCCACACACAAGAACAAAGAGAGAACTTATAATTACAGGTTTTCTAAAGTAAATACTGACAGATGGGAGGGAGGAGGAAATCTCTTCTCTTATCTTCAACAGGGAGAATTAACCCCTTTATTGCTATTATATTATTATTATTATTGCTATTATTATTTAAATTTGTATTTGCCCTAACATTCTCTTTAACAAATGTCTTCTATTTCCAAGTACCTATGAGAAATGGGATTTCTCAGCTCTTACACTTAAAAAAAAAAGAATTAGAACATAATAGATTCTGAACACTTTCTCATTTGAGAAATAATTAATATTCATACAAGATATATAAGCTAAATAACTAATAGGAAGAAATCCAGCTCCATCAATCTCATTAATTTCCAATGACAAAAAATGACTTTTATGTTTAGATTTATTTACCAAAACAGTTAATATACTTTTATTTTGATCTATTGTATACTAATAACACCTGGAATGATAATACAGAATGTTTCAGCACTTAGAGTCTATGGTTATAAGAAATTTTTTACACAATTTACAAGTCAAATAATGTGTTGAGGAAAAATATAATGCAGCTCTGAGGGAAAAATGGTATAGATAATGGTTAATGCAAGCTCTATGACTGTTTTATAAGGGCTTATTTTTATCATTTTAAATAAGTAATTATGTATATCATTATGTCAAGTTATTAGATTCTCCTGGAAATATTTAAACAGGTGGTGTAAAAATTTTATTTAAAAATAAATATTAGTATTCATATCAATTTCAGCTATTTAAAGTTAAAGATTTTAGGTGTAAACTTAAAAATGTGAAAGGGTTACATAGTTTTTCTAAATTATTTTAAGTTATAGAAAAGAAAAATAATTTGCAGAATGATGAACTAGTCTTACAAAGGCAAAAGATTGCAGTGACTTTATGGCTATGCTAAGAGGTCACATCATACTTTCATTCATTGATCTCTGCCTCACTAGACATGCATCCATTATTATATCCAATCAAGTTGATGTGACATCTTGGCAGTTCTTTCCGGTCTTTGCTAAACTCCAGGAATAAAAGAATATATAAACAAATGCCTGAGATCTAGGTGTCCTCAGGGATTTCAAGGCTACTAAGAAGGGCTGGCATACTTTAATAATCCTGAATAAGAATGACTGTGGGGAATATAGAAGGAATCAGTTCTTGTCTCAATGCCAAAGGATCTGTAATTTATCTTTTGAACGAGTGAAGGTTTAAAAAGTCCTGCAGGGACAATAAGCCACAAGTATCAATCCTTAATTAGCACAAAACACTTTCATCTTCATGTAACAGACTCCTACAATTAGCATAGCAGATAATAATGGGAATATAAATATATATTCATATTTATGAGATTTAGTACACAGTTAAGGTGGAATTTCAAATCAGTGAAGAAAAGTTGTATTTTTCAATAAACGTACCTTGGATGTTTGTATAAAAATACATGGGGAGGAGCTAAGATCATATAATAACATGGATGAACCTTGAGGACATTATGTTGAGTGAAGTTAGCCAGAAACAAAAGGACAGATCCTGTATGGTCTCACTAATATGAACAGACATTAATGAACGAACTTTGGGAGTTAAAAGCTGACAACACAGGTGACCAGAAGATAGAGAGAGGGCAGAGACCAGCCATTTGATGCTGAAGGACTACAGAATGTTTAGGATTGATCGCATAGATCCAGAAATAGATAGCATAATACTGTGTGATGGTAGCACAGTATTGTAAGTACACTGAACAAAGATGTCTGTGAGTAAAGCTGAAAGAGGTGGGATAGGAGAATGTACGACACCAGAGGTAAAGATACATGATAAAGACCGGGACTGTATAACATGGCAAAAACTGGAGTGGCCAATGACTGTTACTAAATATACAAATATAAAAATGTTTTTGCATGTGGGAAAGCAAATGAATGTCAACCATGTAGAGAGTTGAAAAGGGGATGGTATTCAGGAAAAAACACAATCAAAGCAAACTGGAGTCTATGGTCAACAGTAACATTGTAATATACCTCCATTAAATGTAACAAAGGCAATATGCCAATACTAAATGTATATGAGAGGGGGATATAGGGGAGGAATATGGGATTCTTGGTAGTGGTGTTATTTGCTGTCCTTACTAGTATATTGTATTGTATGACGTTATTTTTCTTTTTATCATTTTTTTCTTATTGCTAAAAAATATAAAACAATTTTTCTTGTAGTAATCAATGTGTTCAAGTGCTGATTGTGGTGATAAATGTACAACTTTATGATGATATCATGAACAACTGATTGTACACTGTGGATAAATGTATGGTATGTGAATACAACTCTATAAAATTGTAGGAAAATACATATATAGGAGAAAACATGGTGAGAGGGATGATGCCTCACTAATGTGGACTAACTACAATGTGTAAACTCAGAATTGAATCTTAGAACATAGCCTAATGTGGACATAATAACTGTAATAGTCCCTAGATTGTAAGCTCTTACAGCAGTTAACTCTATCCCTGAATTGTAATGCCTATCTCTAAACTTTGAGATGCTGATCCCCTAGCGTAAAACCTGATTGGTTTCTGGAACAATGCATATCTCTGAGACACCTGAAACTCAGAGCTAGAGCTCAGCAGATATGAATGTCAGTATTAGTGTATACAGCCACTGTCAAAAAAAAAAAAAAAAAAAAAGCTGAAAAAGAGCCCAGACTTCAATTAGTGATATGAATGAAGCAGGTCTGGTTAAGACCAGGGCAAGCCAGGTCAAAGGGTAAAGGTTGAAACCGACTGTGTTTTAAAACGTCAACTTCCATATGAGACCAAGGGAAGAGATATCTATCTGGTAAAGGATCTAAATTTTCTAAATGGTACAACTCTACAGTCAATTTGTTCAAACACCACAATTGCATGGAACTTTGAATAGGAAGTGAGATATGGTAGGTTAGTACAGGCTGGAGTGAAATAGTGACACATCCCAGAGTAATTTGGGCAGACAATAAAAAATATATTTACAGCCTCCCCCTCCCCAGCCCCGAGGATCTGGGGGAAGGTGCTGATGTGTTGGAAATCCTCACTTGGACTGGTGTTGATGTTGTCACAAACATTGGGACTGGCGGTTTGATGTGCTGAGCCCTTATGAAGCTTGTTACTGCAAAGGAGAGGCTAAACTTGCATGTAATTGTGCCTAAGAGTCTCCCCCTGAGTACCTCTTTGTTGCTCAGATGTGGCCCTCTCTCTCTAACTGAGCCATCTCAACAGGTGAACTCGCTGCCCTCCCCCTATGTGGGACCCGACTCCCAGGGTTGTAAATTTCCCTGGCAATGCAGAATACGACTCCTGGGGATGAATGTGAACCTGGCATTGTGGGACTGAGAGTATCTTCTTGACCAAAAGGGGGATGCAAAATGAGATGAAATAGTTTCAGTGGCTGGGAGATTTCAAATGGAGTCGAGAGGTCACTCTGGTGGACATTCTTATGCACTATATAGATAACACCTCTTAGGTTTTAATGTATTGGAATAGCTAGAAGTAAATACCTGAAATTACCAAACTCCAACCCAGCAGTCTGGACTCCTGAAGACAATTGTATAATAATGTAGATTATGAGGGTGACAGTGTGATTGTGAAGACCTTGTGGATCACACCCTCTTTATCTAGTGTATGGATGAGAAGAAAAATGGGGATAAAAAGTAATGGACAAATGGGGTGGGATAGGGGGATGATTTGGGTGTTCTTTTTTCACTTTTTTATTCTTGTTCTGGTTCTTTCTGATGTAAGGAAAATGTTCAGGGATAAATTGTGTTGATGAACGCATAACTATGTTGTCATACTGTGGACAGTGGATTGTATACCATGGATGATTGTATGGTGTGTGAATGTATTTCAATAAAACTGAATTTAATAAAAAAAAAAACATGGGGAGGAGCTAAGATGGTGGCACAGAGAGTAGTGGAAGACTGTTAGTCCTCCCCAGAACAATTCATAAATGACCAAAAAACTAGTAAATAACCTGGAACAACAGCAGGGAGACAAACATGACCGTCCACTCATCATCCATCAACCTGAATTGGGAGGAATGCCCAAGATCACAGCATAAAATCTGTAAGTAAAACTGCGGACCTGCGCTGAGAGCCGAGAGCCAAGAGCCCCTCCCTCACGGAAGCCTCGTGGTGCACTCTCTCAGCCCAACTCCAAGTGAGGTTTTAATGTTAAATGCTCAATACAGACAGCAAACCATCAACAAGCAGACAGAGGCTTTTGGTGACAACTGACCTTGGGAGAGTCGGGGGACATATCTGTCTCAGGACGGGGAGCCCAGAGGATCAGGTGCTATCTCTGGCTGACACGTGAACCTGGGAGTTTTTCTGTCCCTTTCTCTCTCTATGGAGAAAACCTCAGTGGTTCTCAACCTGCAGCACTTTGCAGTAAAGACAGCTCTGCCATTTTAGAATCAAAACACTGTGATCAGCAGTCACAGAAACAAAGAACTTATTGATATGCAGTGACATCTCTGGAGGGGGCATAGCTTCCCAAGAGGAAAGGGAGGGGCCCAGCTCTACTGCTCATCTTTCAGTCTTTCCGGAACCAGACCCCAAAGCCTGGGGGAGGAGAGCCACAGGCCACACCCTCTTACACAGGCAATGACAGGCTGACAGGTGGATTTGCTGGGCAGAAAAGCACAGGTGTCTCAATCCTCTCAGACAAGCCATCAGGGAAACCAGATACTGAAATATTACCTCCTTCTGTGACCTGAGCCTGCTCTCATCTGGAAAAACCTGATTGAGGTGGCCTAGGAGGTCAGATGCCTAGACAACAGAAAACTACAACCTACACTAAGAAAAACAAAGCTATGACCCAGTCAAAGGAACAAAGGTACACTTCAACTGAGATACAGGAATTTAAACAATTAATGTTAAATCAATTCAAAAAGTTTAGAGAATATTTCACAAAAGAGATAGAGGCTGTAAAGAAAACACTGGACATATATAAGGCAGAAATTGGAAGTTCAAAAAAAAACCAGTAGAATATATGGAAATGAAAGGCACAACACGAGATGAAAGACACAATGGAAACATACAATAGCAGATCTCAAGAGGCAGAAGAAAACACTCAGGAACTGGAGAACAAAACACCTGAAAGCCTACACACAAAGGAGCAGATGGAGAAAAGAATGAAAAAATATGAGCAACGTCTCCGGGAACTTAAAGATGAAACAAAGTACAAGAATCTGTGTATCATTGGTGTCCCAGAAGGAGAAGAGAAGGGAAAAGGGGCAGAGGCAATAACAGAGGAAATAATCAATGAAAATTTCCCATCTCTTCTGAAAGACATAAAATTACAGATCCAAGAAGTGCAGTGTACTCCAAACAGAATAGATCTGAATAGGCCTATGCCAAGACACTTAATAATCAGATTATCAAATGTCAAAGACAAAGAGAGAATCCTGAAAGCAGCAAGAGAAAAGCAATCCATCACATACAAAGGAAGCTTGATAAGACTATGTGCAGGTCTCTCAGCAGAAACCATGGAGGCAAGAAGGAAGTGGTGTGATATATTTAAGATACTGAAAGAGAAAAACCACCAACCAAGAATCCTATATCCAGCAAAGCTGTCCTTCAAATATGAGGGAGAGCTCAAATTATTTTCCGACAAACAGACAATGAGAGACTTTGTGAACAAGACACCCGCCCTACAGAAAATACTAAAGGGAACACTACAGAGTGATAGGAGAAGACAGGAGTGCATGGTTTGGAACACAATTTTGGGAGATGGTAGTACAGCAATGTAAGTACACTGAAAAAAGATAGCTATGTATATGGTTGAGAGAGGAAGGTTGGGAGTATGTGAGACACCAGAAGAAAGGAGGAAAGATAAACACGGACTGTGTAACTTGGTGAAATGTAGAGTGTTCAGCAATTGTGATTAAATGTACAAATATGTTCTTTTACAAGGGAGAACAAGCAAATGTCAACCTTGCAAGGTGTTAAAAATGGGGATGCATTGGGGGAAGGATGCAATCAATGTAAACTAGAGACTGTAACTAACAGAATCATTGTATTATGCTTCCTTTAATGTAACAAAGTTGACATACCAAGGTAAATGCAGATAAGAGGGGGGGGATAGGGAAGGCATGTTAGACACTTGACATTGGTGGTGTTGTCTGACTCTTTACCCTACTTTGATTTAAGGTTACTTTTCCTTTTGCTACTTCCTAGACGTCATTTTTTTCCTCTTTCTTCTCCCTTTCTACCTTCTTTGATGCTCCCTCCTGCCTTGTGGAAGAAATGTAGATGCCCTTATATAGATAGTGGTGAAGGTGGTGAACACATAAAGATGTGACCATACAGAGAACCATTGATTGTTTACTTAGGATGGAATGTATGGTGTGTGAACAAAACCATCTTAAAAAAAATGGGTTGATGACAAAACCTCAAGGCCAATATACTGAATGAAATAAGCCAGACACGTATGGACAAATATTGCAGGGTCTCACTGATAAGAACTAATTTTAATATGTAAACTCATAGACATGGAATATAAGGTACCAAGATATAGGACAAGGCTTAAGAATGGGGAGTGGTTGCTTAGTATGAGCAGAATGTTCAACTAGGATGAACTTAAATGTTTGGAAATGAACAGAGGTGTCGGTAGCAAGATGTGAGAATAATTAACAGTGCTGAATGGCATGTGAATGAGGTGGAAATGGGAAACTCAGAGTCATATATGTCACCAGAAGGAAAGTTAGAGGTCAAAAGATGGTAATGTATAAAACTGAACCCTAAGGTGGGCAATGTCCATGATTTACTGTACAAATATTAGAAAACTCTTCCATGAACCAGAACAAAAGTGTGACAATACAACTAGAAGTTAATAATAGAGGGGCATATAGGGAAGAAATATATACCTATTGCAAACTATATGCTACAGTTTGTAGTATTTCAACATTCTTTCATAAACAGGAACAAATGTACCATACCAACACTATGAGTCAACAACTGAAGGGGGTTGGTTAGGGATATGGGAGGATTCGAGTTTCCTTTTCTTTTTCTTTTTTTTTTTTTCCTCTTTTTTTTTCCGTCTTTCACTTTAGTTCTTGTCTGGAGTAATGAAAAGATTCTAAAAATTGAACAAAAATTAAGTGTGGTGATGGATGCACAGCTGTATGAGGGTACCAGGGCAACTGATTGTACACTTTGGATCTTTGGATAATTGTATGGTATCTGAACAATCCCAATAAAAATAAAAAAAAAATTCATGGAAAGACAAATACAAGAATAATTACTAAAATATGAGGAGAAAATATAAGCATTTTAAAAAATCTTGTAATGACAAAATAGTTATTAACCAAAAATCCATGAAATTTTTTACATATTAAAAATGGAATGAGTTTTGATGCATAAAAATTACAAAACCTGCTTAATAAGATACTCCATAAACAGAGACAAGCAATACAGAGAATTTTTGTAAAATATATGAAAAACAAAAAATGAAAATCCATAAAAGAAAAAATAACTAAATATTAATAAGAAAAATAGAAACAGACCAATGAAAAACTGGACAAATAAATGAAAGAGTTCAAAGAAAAACATAAGTAAGTTAATGAATAAATATATGGAAAAATGATAAGTGGAAAGAACAGAAAAATTAAAATAAAACAAAAATGTGATGTGTTGTTTTAGCAATCACATAATGGCATCAATACACATGACACACCTATATACAAATGAATCTATATATACCTATTTAGTGTTGGTGAGTGTGGGGAGAAGTTCAAAATTACACATTGTTGAAGACTGCATAACTTAATACAGCATTTTTGAGGGAAGTATGGCATATCTGCATCAAAATTTAAATTTCACATCATCTTTGACAAGGTTAGCCCATGTTAATGAATCTACACTACAGAAATATTCATAAATGTATATAAATACACACAGATGTTCATTGCATTGTTTTTTCTAATAGTGGAATGTGCATTTTTTCTCATTCAGGAGGTCATCTTCTAGTCCTTGTTTGCCAATATATTTCTTAATAAAAATAGTTGTGGTATTAAAAAATTCTATTTCTGCATATGTTGAGGTAATCAAATGGTTTACTCTTTTTATGTCTAATTATGGTAAATTACACTTACCAAACAAATGCTTTCTTTACAGTATGTGAATTTAAAATGACAATTCTAAATAATCCATGGCTTATAGATGAAAGTATGATAGAAATTGAAAATAAGAAAATGATTTCTCAAAACTGAAGAATATTTGTGTAAATAAAGCTAGATCAGCAAGGAAATTTATTTCTATAAAGGCATTTGGTTGGAAAGCAGAAAAACTTAAAATAGATTAACTTAGTGGTCACTCTGAAAAAGTATAAAGCAGACAAAAAAGTGAATACAATACTAAGTAATATGAAAAGAATGACAAAATTAAAAAAGAGTCGATTGGAATATCTGAGAAATAGTGATAAACAGAAAAACCCAAATCTGGTTCTTTAAAATGACAAAGAAAATAGACCAACCTCTGGCAAAACTCATTAAGAAAAATAAAAAGGCAAAAAGTATTTGAGGAAAAAAAGAGTGGGAAGGCATAGCTACTGGTGTAGTAAAAACCTTCTGGAATTATGAAAAAATTCAATTGACAACTATAGGAAAATGAACCTGCAAACTTTGATACAATGAACAGTTTTCTTGGAAAATATAAATAACCTAATGCCCCAATAAATAGAAAATCAGTGGTAACAAATAGTTATTTTAAAAATAAGATTATAGTCTTAAAGATCTACTTAAAATGGCAGCAGGCACAGATAAATTTATAGATAATTTTATCAAATCTTCAAGGCACCAATAACTCTATATGTTATATGAATTTTATATATATGATATTAAACTTTTAAAGGAATAAAAAAAGGAAGAAATCTACCCAACTCTTTTTGAGGACAATCTAATATTGAAACCTGTAGTAATTATTAAAATTACCAGTTCTCAACCCTCTGAGCATGTAGTTCTGATTCCTTGTGATGAATACAATTGGGAGAAAGAAAAAAAAATATGTTTTAAGTAACTAAGTTTATTAGTTGCTTATTTTCACATGGTTACCTACCCTATCTTTGATACAATATGAAAATCAGACAGGGATGATGCAAGAAAATAGTTATGGTCAATCTTGCTTTTGACCATCAATGAAATATCTAAATAAGATATTAGAAATTTAAATACATTAAAAATTAATTCTTCATGATCTTAATAGACATGCTGTTAACTATTAACTGGTAAAGGTAAGTTAAATTTGGTAAGATCCAAACTTATCCTAAATATAGTATGAAATGATTTATGTTCATTTGTGAGGTTCTGTGTATTTTAAAGAAACAAAAACAACCACATGGTTATTATTCTTTGAAGGCTAAATGTGCTGGCTTGGAGCTATGTGCCACAGAAAAACATGTTCTTAAACTTAATCCATTCCTGTGGGTGTAAACTTACATAAATAGGACATGCTGATGAGGTTACTTCAGTTAAGGTATGAATGGGTCTTAATCCTATTACTGAAGACCTTATAGGGAAGGCCACAGAGAGATAAACAAAACAAAACAAACAACAACAACAACCAAAAAAAAAAAAAAAAAAAAAAAAAGGGGAGCAGCCAGAAGATGAACATTAACAGAACCAGAAGGGAAGGAAGAAGCCAGGAGAGGCTTTCGTGTGCACTGCCATGTCACAGAAAAGCCAATAACCAAGGATCACTGGCAACCAGACTCAGAACACCGTAGTCCTCTTGAGAGAAAGCTTTCCTTGATGACCCCTTGATTTTGGACTTCTCCTATCCTCAAAACAGTGACCCAATAAATTCCCATTGTTTAAGTCAACCCATTCCTAGCTATGAGGAAACTAAAACAGATACCCATGCTGAGAAAAATGGGATTGGAGATTAGGGAAGGAATGGCAATGAAGGTGGGCTTTTGATTCTGTATATATTTATTAATTCAATTTTATTGAGATATATTCACAAACCATACAGTCATCTACAGTGTACAATCAATTGTTCACAGTGCCATGATATAGTTGTATATTCATCACCACAATCAATTTTTGAACATTATCATTACCACACACAAAAAGAATAAGAATAAAAATTAAAGTGAAAAAGAACACCCAGAACATCCCATACCCCCATTCCTCCCTATTATTCATTTACTTTTTGTCCTCAATTTTTCTACTCATCTGCCCAGACACTGGATAAAGGGTGTGGGAGCCACAAAGTTTTCATAATCACATGGTCTCACAGTGTAAGCTATACAGTTATACAGTTGTCTTCAAGAATCAAGCTTACTGGGTTGCAGTTCAACAGTTTCAGCTATTTCCTTCCAGCTATTACAATACTCTAAAAACTAATAAGTGATGTGTATATAATGAAAAGAATAACCTCTAGAATGACCTATCAACTCCATTTGAAATCTCTCAGCCACTGAAACTTTATTTTGTGTCATTTCTCTTCCCCCTTTTGGTTCAAGAAGGCTTTCTCAATCCCACAATGCCAGGGTCAAGCTCATCCCCTTGAGTCACATCCCACATTGCCAGCAAGATTTATACCCCTGAGGGTCATGTCCCATGTAGGAGGGAGGGCAGTGAGTTTACAGGCAGAGTTGGCCTAGAGAGAGAGGCCACATCTGAGCAAAAAAAGAGGTTCCCTGGGGGTGACTCTTAGTCACAATTATAAGTAGGCTTAGCCTCTCTTTTGCAGTAACAAGGTTTATAAGGGCAAGTCCCAAGACTGAGGGCTCAACTTTCTAAATTGGCAGTCCCTAATGCTTGTAAAAATATCAGTAATTCCCCAGGTGGGCAAGTTTAATATTTCCACATTATCTCCCAGTCCCTCATATGGTGGCTTTTCAAATACTTTTTTATTCTCTGCCCAAATTACTCTCGGATGTGTTGGGGCTTCACACCAACCTGTACAAACCAACCAGATCTCACTCCCTATTCAAAGTTCCATGTAATTATGGTGTTTGAATAAACTGACCATACAAGTTAAATTATATAGTGTGCTACAAAAAATATAGATTTTTGCACTTAATAAACATTTCTTCCTTTGGTCTCACACAGAAGTTGAAGTTTTAAAACACAGTCAGTATCACCTTTTACCCTTTAGTCTGATATACATTAGTCCTAACCAGGTCCATTTCCTTCATATCTCTAACTGAAGTCGGATCTCTTTTTCAGACTCCTTAAAATTTGCTGTATGGAGTAATGCTGATATTCATAGCTGCTGAACTCTGGCGCTGAGTCTCAGGTGTCACACAGATACTCAAAGTTCCAGGGACCAGCCAGGTTAAACACAAAGAACTCAGCATCTCAGAATTTAGAAATAACCATTAAAACTCAGGAATAGATTCAACTGCTGTAAGAGCGTACCATCTAGGAACATTTACAATAAGCCTTCCCCTGATAACCTATGCTCTTAGGTTCAATTCTCAGAGTTTGCACATTATTAATTAGTATTAATTATATTAGTGAGGCATTATAATGTTTGACTTTTCATTTCTGGTTTATTTTACTCAACATACTGTCCTCAATGTCCAATCACCTAGTTGCATACCTCATTTTTTAACTTCATTCCTTCTTGCCACCGCTCAGTATTCCATTGTGTGCATACATCACAGTTCACCATTCCATTCATCAGTTGATGTACCCTTAGGCAACCCCCATCCACTGTGAATCATGAATATTGCCACCATAAACCCCACTGTGCAAATGTCCATTCATGTCCCTGCTGTCAGTTCTTCCAAGTATATACCCAATAACAGGGTTGCAGGATGATATGGCAACCCCATGCTTAGCTTCCTGTGGAACCACCACAGTGCCCTCTAGATTGGCTGCACCATTCTACTTCCCCACAAACAGTGATTGGGTACATCCTTCTCTCCACATTTTCTCCAGCATTTGCATTCCTCTATTTTTTAGATAGTTTTATTCACACACCATATATTCTCTCCTAAGTAAACAACCTATGGTCCCCTGTATAATCACAGTTATGCAATCAGCACCATTATCGATATGAGAGCTTTTCAATTTCTTCCATAAAGAAACAGGCAGAGGCAAAAAAAAAAAAAAAAAAAAAAGGAAAAAGAAAAAAAAGAAATAGAGAAAAATATGATGACTGATATTTCTTCTCTTTCTTCAATTTGGCATTTGCAGGGTCCTTCTCCAGTCTATATCCTCTGCCAGAGTTTTAAACAATTCAGAATTGTCCTTTTTTTCATTGAATCTCTAGAGAGGAGTTTTCAGTAGCTGTTTACATTGTCATGTTGATCATGTCACTGATTCTGTAAAATTTTAATTTAGTATTTGTATTAGTTAGGGTTCTCTAGGGAAAGAGATCAACAAAAAATATCTATGAATATAAGATTTTAAAGTGTCTCATGCAACTGTGGGGATGCATGAGTCCAAATTCCATATGGCAGGCAGCTAACTGGCAACTCAAATGAAGGTGTTCAATGAACTGCTCAGGCAGTGAACTGGCAACTCTGATGAACTCCTCAGGAAATCCTTAGCTGGCTAGCCAAAGAAGTGAAGGTCTTCTGTCTCACTTAAAAGTCTTCACCTGATTGGATTAAATCCAGCTGATTGCATTCTCTCATTGTGGAAGACACACCCTTCATTGATGTACTCAGTCACAGCTGCAGCCAATTGACTGATGATTTAGTAAACCAGCCACAATGTCATTGCAGTAATGGTTAGGCCAGTGCTTGCTTGACCAGACAACAGGGTACCATATCCTGGCCAAGTTGACACATGAACATAACCATCACAGTCCACCCTTTGTCAACTTGGCAGTTATACACATAACCTTAAACCATACATTTTCTCTAAGTAGAGAACAATAACAGACATATATTTCACCTAACAATATTCTGCTGTCCTAAGTATAACTGGAAACACACTAAATCTCTCCAGAACAGGGTACAAGTCCTTGGGTGATGTTAACTATTAAAATTGATTTCCTTTAACTTAAATACTGCAAAATGAACAATACAGCTTATGTCATATGATAAGGGGATATGGTAAAGAAGAAAGCGAAGATATTTGCTTTACAGACAAATACAAACATAACAAAACAAGGAGGAAATATTCATGCCATCATAGTCCCCGTTTCTGTAACTACTCACATGGTTGTAGTTTATATTTATCACTACCTTCATTCACTACCCATTCCATGTTCCCTTTACCCTCAGTAAGCACTTCAACTGGCCGTGGTTCTTTGCCTGGTGGGGTGACCCAAACCTTCATTCCTGAAGTTTCTTGGCCATTGGTAGTCCTGCCTGGATTGGGTTGCTGCAGTTTTCCATTGACTTTAATCACAGGTCATGGTAGTACTAAGAGATGCCCTAGGGGGTCTCCTGTATTCCAGGAAAACTCTTCTTTACCTCCATTGTGTAGCTGCAGTGCTATTTCCCCTTGTTAGTCAGAATCAATCACCCCAGACAGTACAGTAATCCCCTTCCTTGTCTATTGATTCAGAGGCATAAGAGGCCCCAAAGTGGCCAGGTGGCAATCTTAACTTCCAGTTCAATAGAATTATTGTTGTGTTTCCTGGTGGAAGCACTCCTCCTTTTGGAACAAGGACTTGTAGACCAGCAGAGCTTAAGCTCTCAGGGATAGGAAGCAAAAATTTTCCTAGTGGATCACTAGGAGTGATATGAGTGGGGCCATTCCTTTTTCCATCCCTTGATTCCTGGACCCATGAATCCTGGCTATGGGAAAAACAGCACCACAGAGTGAACACTGACTCAGAGCATACACATCCTCCTGGAGAACACTGCCCCAGCCCTGCAAGGTACGGCCACCTAGTTGGCACCGTAACTGAGTCTTCAACAGGTCATTCCACCATTCTACTAACCCAGCTGCCTCTGAATGATGGGAAACATGGTAAGACCAGAGGATTCCATGAGCATGTGCCCATTCCCTCACTTCATTTGCTCTGAAGTGAGTTCCTTGGTCAGAAGCAATGCTGTGTGGAATACCGTGACAGTGGATAAGGAATTCTGTAAGTCCATGGATGGTAATTTTAGCACAAGTATTGCATGCAGGGAAGGCAAACCCATATACAGAGTGTGTGTCTAGTCCAGTGAGTACAAATTCCTACCCCTTCCATGATGGAAGTGGTCCAATGTAATCAACCTGCCACCAGATAGCAGGCTGATCACCTCGGGGAATGGTGCCATATCAGGGACTGAGTGTGGGTCACTGCTGCTGGCAGATTGGGCACTCAGCAGTGGCTGTGGCCAGGTTGGCCTTGGTTAGCGGCAGCCCATGTTGCTGAGCCCATGCCTAATCCCCATCCCTATAATCATGACCACTTTGTTCATGAGCCCACTAGGCAGTGACAGGAGTTGCTGGGGAAAGAGGCAGATTGGTAACCACCAAATGGATCATCTTATCCACTTGATTATTAAAATCTTCCTCTGTTGAAGTAACTCTCTGGTGAATATTCACATGGGACACAAATATCTTCATATTTTTTGCCCACTCAGAAAGGTCTATCCACAGACCTCTTCCCCAGACTTCCTTGTCACCAATTTTCCAATCATGTTCCTTTCAAGTCCCAGACCATCTAGCAAAACCATTAGCAACAGCCCATGAATCAGTATACAAATGCACCTCGGGCCAGTTCTCCTTCCAAGCAAAGTGAACAACCAGGTGTACTTCCTGAAGTTCCACCCCACTGGGAAGATTTCCCTCAACACTGTCCTCCAAGGACATCCCAGAAAGGGGCTGCAATGCTGCAGCTGTCCACTTTCAGGTGGTGCCTGCATATCATGCAGAACCCTCTGTAAACCACACCCGAGTTTTCTCTTCCTCAGTCAACCAATTATAAGGAACTCCCCAAGATGCCATAGCTGTGGGCCAGGAAAGAGAAGGTAAGGTGGAAGGAGTGAGGGCCATGGGCATTTGGGCCACTTGCTCGTGCAACTTACTTGCACCTTCAGGACCCACTCAAGGCCTTTCTCATATATATCATTTACACTTTATGATGGAGTGATGCTGTGCATGCCCAAATTTATGGCTTGGCAGCTTGGACAACATTCAGCTCATGATAGGTAACTCAGGTCTCATGGCAACTTGGTGGCCCATGGTTAAGTGTTCTGTCTCTACTAAGACCCAATAGCAGGCCAAAAGCTGTTTATCAAATGGAGAGCGGTTATCTGCAGAGGATGGTAAGACTTTACTCAAAATCCTAAGGGCCTGCATTGTGTGATTCTCCTATTGGAGACTGCAAAAAGTTCCAAATATCATCTCTAGTTGCCACTGACACTTCCAGCACCATTGGATCAGCTAGGCCATATGGTCCAAGTGGCAGAGTAGTTGGCACAGCAGCCTGGACCTGTCACAGAGCCTCATATTGTTCTGGTTCCCACTCAAAACTAGAAGCTTTTTTGGTCACTCGGTAAATGGGATGGTTTAGCACACCCAAATGAGGATTACATTGGTCTCCAAAATCCAAAGAGGCCAACCAAGCATTGTGCCTCTATTTTGGTCATAGGATGGGCCAGATGCAACAGCTTATCCTTCACCTTAGAAGGGATATCTTGACATGCCCCACAGTACTGCACTCCTAGATATTTTACTGAGGTGGAAGGCCCCTGTATTTTTGTTGGATTTATCTCCCATCCTCTGCCATACAAATACCTTACCAATAAATGTAGAATAGTTGCTACTTCTTGCTCACTAGGTCCAATCAACATGATATCATCAATATAATGGACCGGTGTGATGTCTTACGGGAGGGAGAAATGATCAAGGTCCTTGTGGACAATATTATGACATAGGGCTGGAGAGTTGATATACCCCTGAGGTAGCAAAGTGAATATATACTGCTGGCCTTGCCAGCTGAATTCAAACTGTTTCTGGTGGTCCTTACTAACCGCTATTGAACAAAAAGCATTTGCCAGATCAATAGCTGCATACCAGTTACCAGGGGATGTGTTGATTTGTTCAAGAAATGATCCCACATCTGGAACAGTAGCTGCAATTGGAATCACCACCTGGTTAAGCTTACAATAATCCACTGTCATCCTCCAAGACCCAATTGTTTTCTGCACAGGCAAAATGGGAGAGTTGAATGGGGATATGGTGGGAATCACCACCCCTGCATCCTTCAAGTTCTTAAGAGTAGCATTAATCTCTACAATCCCCCCAGGAATCCAGTATTGCTTCTGGTTTACTATTTTGCTAGCCAGGGGCAGTTCTAGTGGCTTCCACTGGGCCTTTCCCACCATAAAAGCCCTCACTCCAGGAGTCAGGGAACCAATGTGAGGATTCTGCCAGTTGCTGAGTATGTCTATTCAATTATGCATTCTGGAACTGGGAAAATAACCACAGAATGGGTCTGGGGACCCACTGGACCCACTGTGAGATGGACCTGAGCTAAAACTCTATTGATCACCTGACCTCCATAAGCCCCAAGTCTTACTGGTGGACCAGAGTGATGTTTTGGGTCTCCTGGAATTAATGCCACCTCTGAGCCAGTGTCTAATAATCCCCCAAATATCTGATCACTTCCTGTTTCCCAATGCACAGTTACCCTGGTAAAATGCTGTAGGTCCTCCTGGCAGTGTACCTGGGTCCTTCCCCAAGTGTACACAGACTTCCCCTCATTCAAGGGGCTCTGGATCTGTAAACTGTCTCAGATCTGGGAATTCATTAAGGGGCCATGACTCTCTGGTTTTGTAATTCAAGGTAGACTTTTGTTCACTTGATCTAGGATTCTTCTGCTTATATAGCTCAAAAAAGAATTTAGTAGACTGCCCATCTATTTTACTGCTAGGTACTCCATGATCTACTAGCCAAGGCCATAAGTCTCTGTGAGTCAGATCATTTTGACTGATGCTTTGAGCCTGTTTTCCATTATGATAGCCATTCCAACTTTGTCTTTGGCAATTAATTGCTACCATGTGGTTTCTGCTGACTCGGGATCCAGTTATCCCCATTGTGTTTAAGGATCGAAGCCCAATGAGAGCAGTTCCCACAGTAATATCTGCCCCACAGAAAGGGCAACTACAGAGCTCTTCAGGGATGAAGGAGTTAGTGCCACAAATTTATTCCTCACAGTCCTGATAAAGGGTGTGTCCTCTGGACATTCCAGGGGTGTGTGAGCAGGTCTTCCATGATAAATCCACTCTAACATTCCAATCTCTCTAGACCCTTGAATCCCCTCTTCTACATTATACCAGGGTAGTACTGGCATTTTTGATCTCAGGCAATGTTGATCACCTTTTGATCCATGTTTCAGCCAACCACCCAAAAAAACTGTTAACACCCTTTCTAAACCCTTGAGCTACAATGCTGAATGCAGAATTTCTGCTTAATGGGCCTGTATCAGTGAATTCAGCCTGATCCAACTTTATATTCCTTCCACAATTATCCCATGCCCTTAATATCCATTCTCACACATATCCCTCTAATTTCTGCCTGTATAAATTGGAAAACTCATACAGTTCTTTTGGAGTATAGTGTACTTCCTCATCAGTCACATTTTGTACCTCACCCTTTGGGGCCTGCTGGGATTTTAGTCTAGTTATAGGTCTTGAAGCAAAGACTGATGGTGGGGGTGGGTTATGAAAAAAATTAGAAGTATCCCCCAAGCCATTTACCTCAGGACATTCTGTTGCAGTTTCATCTCATGAAACAGAATTAATCTCTACACAGAGGAGTGAGGGCTGCTTCCTCAGGGGAGGTGATTATGGGCTTAGCAGGTACTAAAGAGATAAGCTCTTTAGGTGGAGGCTGGATGACAGGCTCCTCAGGGCAGACTGGAGATTGGGAAGCTGCTTCCTCAAAGCAGGCTGGAGGTTGGGTAGCTGTCTCCTCATGGCAGACTGGAAGGGCTGTTTCCTTAGGATAGACCTCTACAAGTTTATCTAACAAAGACTTAGCAAAATCCAGAGTTCCAATGTCCTCACTGCCACTATTATCAATCCATATGTCCCCATTCCAAGTTTCAGGATCCCATTCTTTTCCAATCAATGCCTTTACTTTAAAAGCAGACATCTGCAAGGTTGTGATTTTAGTTTACATTGTGAATCTGCTACTCACACAATGAGACTCTGAATCTGGTTTTCAGAAATCTCAAGTCTGTGGCCACAGGAAATAAGATTTTCTTTCAGGGTACACATAGAGACCTTTACATCTGCCAAAGGGTACTTAAGTTTCAAATTTGAAGCCTTTAGCTTGTCCCTCTCTCTTATAACTTTATCCAGTGTATCTAAGAGCAAGCAGCCAACATCATATCTCTTAACTCTGCAAAACTGTGTTAAGGTGTCAAAAACACTGTCACCCAGAGGCTTGCTTCATACAAGAGTGTGATTAGGAGAGTCAAATGGTGATATTTTGCATCGCTCCTTTGCCACTTAATGCCATGGACTGTCAGTGCCATCTTGATTATTGGAAATGGAGTCATTAGTGCCTTTGAATCTAATCAGAATAGAAAACCAATTGTAAAAGCCATGTTAAGATTCTGTTTCTTGATAACCACTCCTGGTACCAAATTTTATTAGTTAGGGTTCTCTAGGGAAACAGAATCAATAAGAGATATCTATGAATATAAGATTTTATAAAAGTGTCTCACACAACTGTGGGATGCATGAGTCCAAATTCCATAGGGCAGGCAGCAAATTGGCAACTCCAATGAAGATGTTCAATGAACTCCTCAGGCAGTGAACTGGCAACTCTGATGAACTCCTCAGAAAATGCTTCACTGGCTAGCTGAAGAAGAAGTGAAGTGAAGGTCCTCTATCTGTCTTGCTTAAAAGTCTTCAACTGATTGGATTAAATTCAGCTGATTGCATTCTCTTATTGTGGAAGACACACCCTTCATTGATGTAATCAGTCACAGCTGCAGCCAATTGACTGATGATTTAATAAACCAGCCTCCTGGCTTATTAACCAGCCAAATATCCTTTCAGTGATGGTTAGGCCAGTGCTTGCTTCACCAGACTCCAGGTTGCCTTCACCTGGCCAAGGTGGCACATAAACCTAACCATCACAGCATTGTTTTGAAAATTTTCAAAGTATGTATTTGAATATTATTTGTTTATACTATACAAGTTACATTAGCTAGTACAAGAATTGAGCAATGCCTGGGACAAAGTGATCAGTAATTTTTAACTCCCATTTCTGAAAGTAAGGTTGAATCTTAAGTTCATCATGGTAACTTTCCTCCATTTCTTATGTAGACAGGAGGACATACATAAGAACTGAATGGTAGCTTGATATCATTTTATGAGCTGAGTTGATTTCACAGAATTTCAGATTTTTTTATTCATCACAATGCCAATGGTGTAATAAAAATTCTATATGATTTAATAGCATGAGTTCAATTAATACTATAAATGATAAAAATTAAATAAGATGGAAGCCCTGTTTCCATGGAATTTATATTCTACCACACAAGAAAAGGCACACAGCATGGGACTTCAATACAAGTGAGAGTAAAATAAATGCCACAACAAAATTAAGAGTAATGTAAGGACTCATGCGAGAAAGATATTTTCTGTACTAAAAATCAATGAAAGCAAGAAATTGGGAATAGTAGATAAAAGCAGAAAATGGATCAGAATGAGTAAATATAAACAGCTGACAAAATAAGGGTTATTTTTAGGTCCAATAAATAATCTAATCATTTCATTACAAACATGTAGAGAAAGAGTTGAACATGAAGCAGAAAGACAGGGATGCAAAATTTTGAATGGTTTTAAATACTCAAGGACTGAATTTGTATTATATTTGTTCATAATGAGAAAATACTGATGTTGATATCAATATTATTTGAACACATTAATTTAATCTGACAATAATATATGGACTAAATTAGAGAAGACAATGAGGAAAGTAGCCAGCCTTATTTTAAGCTCTCTAGCACTCTTGGACAGCAGCAGCAACCTATCAAGATCATGTCCAGAAGTTTAAGTGTAACAGAATTAGGACAGTGGCAACTGCCTCAGATAACCTAAGAATTGTCTTAGAATGCGAAGTTGCAGCTATTGTTAGGGGGGCTCAAGTAAAATGAAAAGAGGAAAAAGAAGGGAAGGGAGTAATTTAAAATAGGCTCTAAGGGTCTTTAGAGAGCAATACAAGATTAGAAGGAGACAAAGATACAAAAGAGAGAAAAGGGGGATAAGAAAGTGATTAGATCTTGTTGTGGGTTGGGGCTGGCTTTGGTTAGGAGTCATCTGCTTATTCCTTTGGTCTTGAATTAACTGTCCACATCAGATGCCATCTTCTTCTGGGAACTTCATGTCAATTTTAGTTTGAGGTCTGAAATAGGAATGGCCAACCAAGAGTTTGGAGCTTGTCTTAATTTTGACGTGTGGACCCATGGGTCAATTCTTTGTAGGTTTTACAGTTGTGGTATTGGTAAGACTTGACATGGACCTTTTCATTTAGGTTTTAAAGCAGTCTTTCACTAATATATCTCCCACTGTACCATGTCCAGATTGAAGGTCATGTAGGCTTTGATGTGGAAGAATCTCAGGAAAGGTAACCTGGACCTGTGAGCAGTGGAACTGGGTATATGCGATTAGTCTTTAACAATGATTAACAATTCCAAATTGTAATAAATTGCAATTTGGTGTAAGAGGAGAAATAATGAGTCCCATGGGTCTTCCCGTTATGATATTACTGAGAGATAGCAGATATTTTCCCAATGGGCTAGATCATAATGATCATCAAGACTAAGGGAAGAACCCTAGACTGAGGTACAAAGGATTCAGAAAATTTAGCTCATTTAAGTTTTAAGATACAATTTGTTGGCTGTTTTTTTTTTTACCCTGACCATTGAATCAGTGAAGCTTTGGTTTGATGGGTAAGACCTTACAAAGTTCTATGGTTACAGTTCCAGTAAAATGGGTGCCTCTATGTCTTGAGAGAACAGTTGGAATTACTCAGGTGGAAAAAAACAGAGTCTAATAGCTTTTTAGCTATTCTGAGAACAGTAGCCTTGCAACAAGGAAGAGCTTTTATCCACCTAGAAAATAGACATGAGTTAACAAGGATATACTTGTATTCCATAGAAGTGAGTAGCTGTATAAAGCACACTGAAGATATTTAAAGAGAACTTTTGGTTGAGTTATATGACCCCGACCCATCTTTTCAATTTTACTGGGGTTATGCAATTGACAGATGGAACATGATTTATACCCTTGTCTTCCTTCTTATTTAAAATTCCCTTTTCTGTTGAAGCTGAAGCTACGAACTACAGCTGACTGAAAACATTTTCAGGGAATTATTGGAGTGAAACAATATAAATGACAAGGAACTTTGGTTGTTTTTTGCCATGTAAAATTTTTCAATAGCTGAAATTATGACAGATAATACTATATTGTTGCTTAAAAACATTAATAAATCTCTATAAATTTATATTTCTGAAATATTTATATTAATAACCTTTTATCAATATAAATTTAATCATTAAAAGGTTAGAAAATCCCTTTTAATTTGATGGTATTTTCAAAATCAGACCGACAGTTTGAGACCAGGAAGGCATCTTAGGATTTGACTTTGGGAAGGCAAAATGTCAAAAGTTGTCAGGTTTGAGCACTAAGTTGAACATGATCATAGGCCATTATGAGATAATACTTGGCTTTTTATGTAACAACAGTGACAAAAATTTTAAAAATAGAGAGGAATTACCATGATTGTAAAAAAAAAAAAAAAGTGAGAAGATGTTCTTTCAAACTTTAAAGGAGTATAAGGGCACTAAAAAACAGGAAATTATTCTGATATGACACAAAATATTTGCCTTCCAGGCAGATTACTCAGATGTTTAAGAAAAATCTTTACAACCTCCTATTAATAGCAGACTAATAATTCAAGAAGATTTTATCATTTAACAGCAAGAAAATCAAATTTTAGCTCTGCATGAACATATTATTTGATATAAATACTCTTTAAAAATCTTATAAACCTATCAAATCTCAGCCAGCTTTGACCATGACAAAAAAATTTCTTTCCATGGACTTCTTAAAAATCTCCATATTATTCAAAATTTGACCCATTCTTTCCTCCTTCTCATTTTGGAACAACCAGCCATTTTACTTTAGGAAAAGACTGCTTTTTCTCCTTATCAAAAACATATACTATAAAGTATATATTTAAGTTACCAAAAATCTTAAAAACAGTCTTTCCACTGACATTTTATATAACATAATTAGTGTTGAAATAAAGCTGAATTTGAATAATAACTGAATTTGCTTAAACATAAATTTACATTTTGTGTCACTGTAAATATCTGGTAGATATAATGCTACTCATTCGGTTAGTAAATCTGCATAAATTTAGGAAGAACATATCCAAGTAGAATAAAGTTGTATACTTGTATTATATTTAACATTGATAACTCAGAAGACATTAGGATTATTTAATTCATATAAGAGCTTATTTATCTTTAAGCCAATGTGAACACAGCTCTTTTAAGGAATTTCATAAGTTAATTTGATAATACCATACAGAGGTAAGAAAATATCATATATATATAGCATATATGCATAAACATATAAGCAGACACAGGCAGAGGATTTAAACACAAAATCTCTGCCATAAATCAGAGAAACTGATTCAGAAACAACAGAAAAACAAAATGCAAAGTTATAAAACTCACTAATTTATAGAAAAGAGCTGGCTTTCTGGTTTTGTTCCATTTGTTTTTATCATAATTATGTTCCTGACAGATGGGATAAGTTGAGGTTACCTGTTCAAAATGAGGGCTAAAACTGCCCCATTAATATTTGTGGGGGAAACTTTTTAATATTTTCTGTACCCTGATATGTAATCTTATGGAAGTTTTGCCCTATTTTTATAAATTTGATTTTATTGAGATTGTTCACATACCATACAATTATCCAGAGATCCAAAGTGTACAATCAATTGCCCATGGTACCATCATACAGCTCTGCATCCATCACCATAATTAATTTTTTTTCAATTTTTGAAACATTTTCATTACTCCAGAAAAGAAACAAAGACAAAAAAAAGGAAACTCAAATCCTCCCATACCCCCCAACTTATTGACTCATAGTATTAGTATAACACATTTGTTACTCTTGATGAAAGAATGTTAAAATAGTACTAACTGTAGTATATGGTTTGCAATAGGCATATTTTTCCCTATATGCCCCTCTGTTATTAACTTCTAGTTATAGTGTCATACATTTGTTCTAGCTCATGAAAGAGATTTCTAATATTTGTGCAGTTAATCATGGACATTGCCCACCATGAGATTCAATGTTTTATACATTCCCATATTTTGACCTCCAACTTTCCTTCTGGTGACATATGTGACTGTGAGCTTCCCCTTTCCACCATATTCATACACTATTCAGCACTGTTAATTATTCTCACAATATGCTGCCATCACCTCTGTCCATTTCCAAACATTTAAGTTCAACCTAGTTGAACATTCTGCTCATAATTAAGCAACTGATCCCAATTCTTTAGCCACCTTCTATATTCTGCTAACTTTTATTTCATGTCTATGCGTTTACATATTATAATTTGGTCATATCAGTGGGACCTTGTGTGCCAGTTTGAATGTATGATGTCCCCCAAAATGCCATTATCTTTGATGCAATCTTGTGTGGGCAGACATATTAGTGTTGATTAGATTGTAATTTTTTGAGTGTTTCCATAGAGATGTGACCCACCCAACCATAGGTGATAATCTAATCTCTGATTAATTTCCATGGAGTTGTGGCCCTGCCCATACAGTGTGGGCCTTGATTAGTTTACTAGAGCACTGTATAAGCTCAGACAAAAGGAGTGAGCTTGCTACAGCCAAGAGGGACTCTCTGAAGAAAGCACAGGAGCTGAGAGAGGAGCTGCAGCTTACAGAGACATTTTGGAGATGGCCTTTGAAAGCAGTCTTTTGCTCCTGAGAAGCTAAGAGAGGACAAACGTCCCAACAGCAACTGAGAATGACATTTTGAAGAAGAGCTGCAGATAAGAGAGGACAAAATGCCCCAAGAGCAACATTTTTGAGAATGCCATTTTGAAATCCAGCCTGGGAGCAAGCAGGCACCAGCCACATGCCTTCCAAACTAACAGAGGTTTTCCAGATGCCAATGGCCATCCTTGAGTGAAAGTACCCTGTTGTTGATGCCTTACCTTGGACACTTTATGTCCTTAAGACTGTAAGTTTGAAACCAAATAAACCCCCTTTATAAAAGCCAATCCATTTCCAGGGCAACATTAGCAAACTGGAACACCCTGCAATATTTTCTTTATGTGTCTGACTTATTTCACTCAATATAGTGCCCTCAAGATTTCTTCATCAACCCATTTTTTTAAGATGGTTTTGTTCAAACACCATACTTTCTGTCCTAAGTAAACAATTGATGATTCCCTGTATAGTCACATATTTATGTATTCACCAGCATCACCACTATTTACACAGGACATCTCCATTTCTTCCACAAAGAAGGAGGTAGAGTCAAAGAAGGTAGAGAGACAAAAGAAAAATAAAAAAGAAAGAGAAAAAAAAACATGACAGGAAGTAATGAAAGGAAAGATAGAATTAAACTAAAATAGAATAAAAGAGTCAGACAACATCACCAATGCCAACAGTCCCATATCCCTCCCTTATGTTCCTCTCTTATAGGCATTTAGCTTTGGTATATTGCCTTTATTACATTAAAGGAAGCATAATACAATGTTTCTATTAACTATGGTCTCTAGTTTGCATTGATTGTATTTTTCCCCCAATCCCACCTTATTTTTAACACCTTGCAAGGTTGACATTCATTTGTTCTACCTCCTGTAAAAACATATTTGTACATTTTGTCACAATTGTTGAGCACTCTAGGTTTCACTGAGTTATACAGTCCCAGTCTTTATCTTTCCTCTCTACTTCTGTTGTCCCACATGTTCCTAACCTTCCTCTTTCAACCATATTCACAGTAATTTTTGTTCAGTGTACATATATTGCTGTGCTACCCTCACCCAAAATTGTGTTCCAAACCTCTCACTCCTGTCTTTTCCCATCTGTCTGTAGTGCTCCCTTTAGTATTTCCTGTAGAGCAAGTATCTTGCTCACAAACTGTGTCATTGCCTGTCAGAGAATTTTAAACTCTCTGTTATATCTGAAGGACAGTTTTTCCAGATATAGGATTCTTGGTTGACAGTTTTTCTCTTTCAGTATCTTAAACATATCACACCACTTCCTTCTTGCCCCCATGGTTTCTACTGAGAAATCCACACATAGTCTTATCAAGCTTCCTTTGTATGTGATAGATCCCTTTTCTCTTGCTGCTTTCAGGATTCTTTCTCTTTGATGTTTGATAATCTGATTATTAAGTGTCTTGCATAGGTCTATTCAGATCTATTCTGTTTGTGGTATACTGCACTTCTTGGATCTGTAATTTTATGTCTTTCATAAGAGATGGGTAATTTTCATCAATTATTTCATCTATTATTGCTTCTGCCCTTTTTCCTTTCTCTTCTCCTTCTGGGACACCCATAACATGTACATTCCTGCTTTTCATGTTGTATTCAATTCCCTGAGACATTGCTCATATTTTTCAATAATTTTCCCTATCTGTTCTTCTGTGTGTAGGATTTCAGTTGTCTTGTTCTCCAGTGTGCTGGTTTGTATGTATTATGTCCCCCCAAACACCATTATCTTTGATTCAATTTTATGGAGGCAGACAGTGTTAGTGATTAGGTTTGAACCTATTGATTGAGTGTTTCCATGGAGATGTGACTCAATCAACTGTGGGCAACACTTTGATCAGATAATTTCCATGGAGGTGCTACACCACCCATTCTGGGTGCATCTGAATTAAATCATTGGAGCCATATAAATGAGCTGACAAACAGAAGGAATTGAGAACAGCTGTGAGTGATGTTTTGGAGAGCAACTGAAAGTGACATTTTGAAGAAGAGCTGCAGCTAGGAGGGGACAAATCACCCCAAGAGCAACATTTTGGAGAATGCCATTTTGAAATGCAACCTGGGAGCAAGTGGATACCAGTCACGTGTCTTCCAAGCTAACAAAGGTTTTCCAGATGCCAATTGCCATCTTTCAGTGAAGGTACCCTGTTGTTGAGGCCTTACCTTGAATACTTTATGGCCTTAAGACTGTAACTTTGTAACCAAATAACCTCCCTTTTTAAAAGCCAGTCCATTCTGGTATTTCGCAAAAAGGCAGCATTAGCAAACTACAACATACAGTTCCTGAGTGTTTTCTTCTGCCTCTTGAGATCTGCTGTTTTATGTCTCCATCATGTCTTTCATCTCCTATGTTGTGTCTTTCGATTCCATAGATGTTGCCAGTTGTTTTTTCAAACTTTCAATTTCTGCCTGATGTTCTCCCAATGTTATCATTATACTCTTCATGTTTTTTAACATATCTTCCTTAAACTTTTTGAATTGATTTAGCATTAGTTGTTTCAATTCCTGTATCTCAGTTGAAGTATAAGTTTGTTATTTTGACTGGGCCATATCTTTGTTTTTCTTACTGTAGGCTGTAGTTTTCTGTTGTCTAGGCATCTGGTTTCCTTGGTTACCTAATCAGGTTTTCCCAGACCAGAACAGGCTCAGGTGTCAGAAAGGGACAACAGTCAGTATCAGGTTTCCCTAAGGGTGTGTCTTTGAAAATTGACTACAGAGGCCTCTAGTCACTGTGCTTTTCCTAACCTGCCCAGCAGGTGGCACCTGTCAGCCTGTAGCTCCTGACTGGTGTAAGGAGGTGTGGCCCCCTAAGTTTCTGTTTTGGCTGTTTTCTCCCAGGCTCTGGGTTTTGGTTCTGAATGGAAGGCTGGTAGTAGAGCTGGGCACCACCTCCTTCCTCTTAGGGAAGATACACCCCCTAGGGAGTTATCATCTGCATTTAAATAAGTTCTTTGTCTCTCTGACTCTGCTATCTCCACCCTTGTCTGGGTCAGAGTGCTGAAAATGGCTAAGGCTTTCTCCACTGAGCCGCTCAGGTTGAGAGAGAGAAAAAGGGACAGACCATCCTTCTCCCCCCCAGTTTCACCTGTTGGCCAGAGACAGCACCTGGTCTTCTGGGCTCCCCCTCCTAGGACAGAGAAGTCCTCTGGCTCTTTAAGTTCAGTCATCACTAAAAGCCTCTGTCTGCTTGTTGGGGATTTGTAGCTTGTATTGAGCAGTCCACGTTTGTTAATTAAAACCACCATTGGAGCTGGACTGGGGTATATTCTCTTGTTCAGAGAGTGCTGCTTTCTACTACAGTGAGGTTTTGCAGTTTGGGCTGCCATGGGGGTAAGGGGCTCCCAGTGTAGTTCCACAGTTTTTACTTACCAATGTGATCTCAGGCATTTCTCCCAATCCAGGTTGGTGTATGATGTGTAGACAGTCATGGTTGTCCCCCAGCAGTTATTCCAGATTGTTTACTAGTTGTTCCTGGTTGTTTATTAGTTGTTCCAGGGGGACTAACTAACTTACACTCCTCTCTATACCATCATCTTCCTTCTCTCTTTGCCCTATTTTTTTTTTTTTGTACCTCTTTTTGACCCTCATGGTAATTGTGGAAAGGAGGATCCTGTGGGCCTCTTTCTGTGTCAATCCAGTCAGCTTTTGCAAAATCTCAAAATTTAGCAACTGAGGTTCTGAATAACAAGTGTACAAGCTGATACAGGTCTGATAACCCTGGATCATATGCACCCAAAAGAAACCTACATTTTTCTATGAATATTTGCTGGTCTTATTTGGTTTAGGGAAAATTTTATGACAGCTCTAAGTTCTGCTCGAATCCAGGATTTAAATTCTGTAGTTGCCTGCATACACTGCTCATGGGAGGCAAGGAATTTTAGAGGCAACTGGCATTTTGGGGTTTTAGATAGTTGTTGGGAAAAGGTAGGGGAATCTGTATAAGAAGTGAAGAGAGGAGTTGACATAGGTACAGAAGGCAGATAAAACAGAAAGATAAGGGGGATGAGGGAGGGCTGGATATAAGGAGGCAACTGTGGTACAAAAAATGGAGAAGATTTAAAAAGGAAACAAGTCTAGTTTCTTGTGACTTAAGTTTGTCAAAAGCTCATTCTTTGGCCAAGGAATATTTTAGTGAAATAATTTTGTATTTAGAATTTCTTTTGGAGGCTTCCACATACCAGTCTAAAATGCTGCCCACTGGGCTTGAGTTAATTTCTTTTCTAAGGCACCACTCAAGTGAACAATTTTGTTCACATCAAAAATTCCCAAAGCAGTCACTACAAAGACAAATTGTCCTTTGTCAGATTCACCCACAAACAGGACATTCACAGGACATAGCAGATCCTCTGTGCAAGTACATACAAGGAGCAGGAGTTTTGGTGAGTGGCAGAGAGGGTCATTTGGAGCAAGAAGCGCCCATTACGCTGCATTCAGACAAAATGTTGCTACTGCACTTCGTGTCTGGAGACCCTGAGTCTTTTTAGTTAGCCACTCAGAAACCATTCTGACCTCAATGGAATCCCGTGGAAACTAGAAGGACCAAAAAGGCATCCAGTCAAAACCAGAAGCTGCTCTCTGGGAAGAAAGGGAGGTTCATTCCAGTTTTAATAATGGGAGTTTACACCAGAGTGAGAGGACTGGCAAACTGCTCCTTATATCATGCTGACTGGGAGTCAGCTTATTGCACCTCAAGGATTCCCAAGCCCATGCTTCTGAGAGAGACAGTTAAAAAGAAAATTGGAGAGAAGAGAGGAACAGGAATAACACAAAAACGAAACCAAATGGGAGATCTGACAATAGAACCAAAATCAAAGGGCTGAAATAACAAAATGGAAGCCAAAGGTTTGCAAACCAAAGTCCTGAAGAAAGAGGTGCTGATCTTGATACAAGCTGCCGAGTTCAGATGTAGGAAGAGCTTACCCTGGGGACTTGGAATTTCTGAGTCACAGTGGTCAAGCAGTAGACACAAGGGGTCTGTTGTGGGTCGTTCACCCTGTTGCTTGTTGGAAATAGAAGCCCTGGAGGACACTTTGCATATCTCGATGGAACTTCCAAACTTGTCAAAAGACTAATCAGAGTTGAGTTACAGTTTATAGCATTTTAGTTAGGACACCAAGATTGCTACAACAGGGAAAAAAAAGTTCATCTGTGAAAGCAAAAGCTGCTTCAAGGTCAGGGAGTTTGCAGGCAGGTTTATAGACAGAAACAAGGTAGCTGTCTGGGTTTTGTTGATTGGAACAAGGATCTGTTAATCTTATGGGGATGGTTTAAGTGTAAGCAGTACTTTATTTTAAATTAGGCCAGACATGCTTAACTAGAGGTTTAATTGGCTTTTTGAGGTTAAGCATCCTGGTCTAGATTTTCTGAAGAGGATGTTTGTCACATAATTCTATGCTTGTTTGGGAAATTGAACTTTTGTGTTGGTTTAGACAAAACCCAGGAACCATTTTTTATTCTATTCATCAGAAGTCAAAGAGGATTAATTAAGTTAATTTTAGCAAATTCAACTACCTTGTAAAAACATAGTTTACCTCTGTAGGACACCAACTTAATTTTCTCTAAACTAAAATTTAACAAATGTAGATTCCTATAATATGCATGCGTAGTCTCACAGTCACAAGCAAGCAATCTTATGAAAGCAATCTTCTAGTATTAGAGAAAAGCTCTTTCATTATTTAAGCAACAGAGCAGTTAAAAGCCTAGGGATAAATGGCCTAAGTTCATGATCTGGTTTCACAACTAACTAGCTATTTAAGAAAAATACTCAAATCTCTCTATGCTTCTATTTCCTCATCTGTAAAATGGAGTTAATAAGAACTAAATTAGAAGTCCATGTGTGGGAGTAAGTGAGTTAGCATATGTATATCATCCTGTGTTCAGGTAGGGAAACAGAAGCCACTCTAGGTATTAAAAGTAGCGGGAGAATCAACACAAGGAATTGGTTGTAAATGTATTGGAAGGGCTGTAGGAAGAAAATAGGGGCTTTACCCATAGACAGTAACCACAGGAAGCTGCTACGAACCTTGGGGCTGAGGAGAAAAATGGCCACATTTTCCCATAAGGCCATTGGAGCTCTGCTTCTGCAACTGGTACTGTTAGAACTGTGACTGCTGCCGCTGGACAGGGACCCCAAGCCCACGAGAACCCAGGATCCACACTCCTGCTGATGAAATGGCTGCTTAAACTTGAGCTTACACTTCCGGAGCCTGCACGTGACCATCATGCCAGAGCCCAAAGTATCATCACTTCCCACCTATTCTCCTCATTTTATGTCTCACAAGTGTCTCCCATTGGTAACCCAACTGGCAAAGGAGTCTGGAAAACGCAGTTCTATATCCACTGCAGTACAGACAACAACACAGGAGGAGCTGAGAATCAACAGACAGTTTCTGAAAGAACAAGTCTTGGCACATTGTCACTGTTACTATTATTGGACTTATTTTCACTTTTTTTAATAAATAGAATTAGCAAAAGACTCGATGATGACTGAAAACAGGGCAAGTATATATTTAAATTAAATTGTATGGTAACATGAATAACTTTTTCCTTATATTTTAAATAAACTCGAATTGCTAACCCGATGTCTCTTCTAAGCACTCCGGTCAATAGGTATCTCATTTTTTCAAGAATTTTAATTTACTGCTATTAACATTTTTGGCCCCCAGTTCCAATTTGAATTTCAATCAAGCTTGAAGTATAGATTCATGGGGCTTATAAAAATTTATTTCCGTATTCAGGGTCACTCTACCTTTAGATTTGGAGCCCTCTTTGTATTTGTGTCATTTTGTTTGTTTGGTAGCAGCATCCAGTATAAGTCAGGATTCAGATATCAAATATTAGAACTGTTTAGCTATAGACTTTTCTAGTTTCTAGATTAAGGAAGTGATTTTGTGATAATTAGTCACATCTGGTGATGCCACTTACATCACTTTACATGTTTAGAGTAATAAGTAGATTGAAATACCAGCAAAAGAATTTTGCCTTCTGGTCACATTTCAAATGACTAGATTTTAAACAAGTAAACCACATTTTAGAGCTATATTTATAATGTCTGAATTCCCATAAAATAAAGCCCTAACATTATCCATCTGCTTTTGCAATCAAGAATTAGAAAAATGTATACAGTGAGCAAGATAAAAATGCCATCTGAATATATTCTTTAATGCACAATATCAGGGTCACCTTGAACTGTATTAGATTTGAAATATTCATTTTGCTGTATTTTCATGTCTCCATCTTGGCATTCAGAAAACAGCCTGAAATTAGCAATACAGATATCTTCAATAACATTGTTTTCTTTTTTCTTCTCTCTCCACATACATGTACACATATTTAGTGATTCTTAAATTCTTAAGCTATGACCCTGAAGTATAAGTGCCAGTAATGTTCATGAAATTGAGAATATCACATCATTTTATTTCATACTTGCATTGAACAAGTTGAAATACTTTTTGCTTTTGAAAATAAAAGGAAGTACCACTGGACTCTAGACACTCAAAGAAGAAGATGTAGACTATGTAATGATAAAAAATATTTTGAATTCAAGGAAAAAAATGTGAGAAAGAAGGAGTAGCTCACAATTTTCAAACATTTTATTTATTCACATATTCAGGATAAATGTATGAGATACTTACAGTAAAAGTATGAGGTATTTACAAGGCAATATACAAGATATTAGGGGTCTTTTGCTGCTTTTTGAAAGTCCTGTTTAAAGAAAAAAATGTTCGTTTCATCTACATGGAAGTGATTGGTAAAAATTTCCCTGTTCTTCAATAGGATCTCATATTGTTTGTGGTTAATCATGGATTTTCAGTTCTATTATAAACTCCATGAGGAAGAAATTCTATCTGTAGTCCTCTTTCACATAAAAATTAAGTTAAATGCTGTGAATTTATAAGTGTTTAGTTAGTACATAATTGTTTATTCTTTCATTAAAGATAAAAAAATAGTATTTGATCCATGTAATGTCTATTAATACTAAATAGATGAACATGCAAACAACACCTAACAATTCAAAATTATATTTCATTCTGCAGAAAAATTTGAATGAATTTGTGTTTTAGTAAGATATCACAGGTAATTAGGACACTTTAAATGTCATTATATTTAATTACCCTTTATGAGCATAGAAGAAAATACAATTGAAAAATACTTAGGTTCTTATCTTAGAGTTACATTTTTTAACATTAGGATTTATGCTATTCTTCAGGTCAGACTCAGCTGGAGAAAATAAAAATCAGATAGATTTCTGCGGGACACTGATTACGTGCTTCAACTTGGCAGGCCTGGACTGGGGGACCTGATCAGCCCCTGGGGAGGGTGGTGGGCACGGGCGACAGCGCCCTCCGCAGCCCCCCGGGCCTGGGAAAGTGAGGCCGGAGGCAGGCCCCATTTCCTCACCCAAAATAACACTGTTAGGGAAGGCTTGCCGGCGGAAACCACCTTTTCCCCACCCCCTTATCTTGCCCGGACACTCCCCGTTGCCAGTGCAACTCCCATTACCACCAGTGCGCATACATTGTTGCCAGACACCGTTACCGGAGCAACTCTCGCCCCTTTTCAATCAACCTCCGCGCCCTCTCAAAACCAATCCAAGCCTTTAACCTCTACAGCTACCCCGCCCTCTAAACGCCCGATATAAGCTTGTACTCTCCCCTAATAAACTCTCTTGGCTTCTTCACCCTAAAAGAAACGTGTCCCACCTGTTCCTTTCTCGCCGCCCTCCATACTTTGCACGCCACCCTGCTGGGGACCTGGCCAAGTCCCCCGCCTCGCCCTCGCCTCTGGGAAAGAGCCCCCGCCGCTGGTACCCTCCAAACAATCCTGAGAGCCTAGGATTTAGCAACCGGCCGCCACCCCCCCCCCGACGAATCAACTGCGACCGCAGATTTCCAATTAATTACCATATTGGCAAATGAAGTAGATCAAACAAAACAAAACAAAAACACAACCTGTTATATAATTTGTCCTTTTTTGTGGTTGGATAGAAAAGATAAATAAAATGCATTGACAAGTTTTATTTATAGCTTAAATTTAGGAATAGAAAACACTTCTATTAATCTTCCATTCATGACAAATAAAAACACATTTTTATTTTTACAGCTTTTCTGCAAGATTGTCTTATTTTTCCTTCACTTAACTAAAATGCCTGTCAATTCTAATCTTTCTAATAGTGAGATACTAAATGGTAAACAAGCTACTTAGCAAGCTTCTTTTTAGGCTTACAGAATCCCTAAGACACAATCTGCCAATGGTAAAGAACAGCAATGGAATTTATGCTGCATACATGGTGTGGTTTTAGAAGCTCTCATTCCTGCAGGCAGACCATTGGCTCAAATTATTCCAGATAGCAGCCATTGCTCTTTGCTTCCACCCATTAGTGAAGGGTAAAAAATGTGGATGACTGACTTCATCAGCCAAGAATTTATGTCTGATTGTTCTCCAGCAAATGGAGTAGGACCAGAAAGAAGAACTTGTAAAGAAATGAAGCTTATCTTTAGGGCCCAGGCTCCAACCTTTCTCATTCTTTCAGATGTGCAGTGCCTTTCTGCTTTGTCTCATCTGTCTTTGCTCTTGGCCACAAATCAGATGTCAAGAAGGTCATTTTGTGGATAAAATTTGTTCATTTGATTTTATAACTAAAGAAAGATTTCTGTCAAGTAGTTTGTTATACTTTACCAAGAACTTTCAACCCTCCAAGGGCAAGAATCATTACAAGATGTATCATTGGAGTCTCATAAAGGGTAAAGTTTTCAGACTAAATATAAACACTTCTCAGTTTCCTTAAATTCTCTTACTCACTACCTTTGCTTTATTCTGTTGCGAATGTTAAGCTCCTATTATAAGCAGTGGAGACACTGCAGCCTGAGTATCTTTCTAATGCATAGTGATTTTTGTGAAGAGAAAATGTTGCTGACTGTTGTTGTTTAGTTGTGGCAAAATTTTAAGTATATACTGTGGTTGCCTTTGTAAATAATGTATAAATAAAGACAGAGTTTTTTTTTTTTAAATGAGAGAAAAATCTGTCACATGTTGTGATTGCCTTGATGAATATTTATTTTGGTCATCATTGCTGTCTGTTTTCATCATTCTGAAAGATAAAAAAAAACAAAAAACTCAAGCTCTGCTAAAAGAGTTCTCACAGCAGTATCCTGTTGCAGGCACTTACAATGAGAAATTTGATGAGGTGATTTGCAGAGTTGTGCCCCTGGAACTATATTTACATCTAGAATACTATGTACTTCTTGGTTATGGGACGCAAAAATGTGCTTATGGGATTGCAAACAAAGTTAACAAAGTGTGCTTTTCTGAAAATGAAATAAAAACAAATCCAACACATAATATATGACCAAAAGTGCAAGTTCCATGAAAGCAGGAAATTGCTAGACTTGTTTATTCATCTATGCTAAGTTCATATCCACCTAGTGGTGGACCTTTGATAAATGCTTGCAAATGAATGAATGAGTTTAGTCATTCACAGCAAAAAGATATATAGAGTCTTAGTATTTAATAAAATAGAAATTGTAAAGGGGAACCAAATGGAAATTCTGGTGCTGTAAAGGACAACTGAAATGAAAAAATCCATAGAGAGATTCAATAGCAGATTAGAGCAGGTAGAAGAAATAATGAGCAAAGTTGAATATAGTACCATTGAAATTGTTTAGTCTGATTGAAGAGCATAAATTAAAAAAAAAATTGATAAAAAATGAACAGAACCTGAGATTTATGTGGGGCACCATCAAGCATGCCAATGTATACATAGAAGTCCCAGAAAGAAAAGAGAAAGATAATGGGGCAGAAAAAAAATTGAAGAAATATTGGCTTAAAACTCCCCAAATCTGATGAAAGATATGAATATACAAATCCAAGAAGTTCACTGAACTCCAAGCAGGATAAGCCCAAAGAGATCCACAAAGAGACACATTATAATCAAATTATTGAATGCCCAAGACTAAGAAAGAATTTGGAAAATAACAAGAGAGAAATCATACATCACATAAAAGAGATCCTCAATAAGATTAACATCTGATTTTTCATTAGACGTCAAGCAGGCCAGAAGACACCACATTTAAAATGCTGAAGGAAAATCTTTTCAACCAAGAATAATATATCTGGCAAAACTGTCATTCAAAAATGAAGAAGAAACTAAGACATTACCAGATAAGCAAAGGCTGAGGGAGTTCATTACCACTAGATATGCCTTATAAGAAATGCTAAAGGGAGTCCAAATTGAAAGGAAAGGACATTAGAAAATGACTTGAGGCTGTATGAAGAAATAAACACCTTCAGTATAGGCAACTACATGGGTAAATATAAATGCCAGGTTATTGCATTCTTCATCTGTAATGCTGTCTTTTACTTTATATAGCTTAAAATTCAGATGCATAAAAATAAATCATAAACCTTCATTACATAAACCACAATATATAAAGATGTAATTTGTGACATGAATAACGTAAAGGGGAGGAATGGAGGGGCACAGGAACATAGTGGGTGTAGGCTATTGTAGTTAAATTGGTATCAATATACAGTAAATTGTAATAGATTTAAGATGTCACAGTGGGAGTAATAGACATATTTAGTGGCCATCTCTAAGACATCTCTTACTTCTTGCCTCCATTTCTGATGGGTGCAGATGTTTTCATTCTGCAGCTTGGGAGAGAGGTTAGGTCTAATGGAAAGTCCCACAGTGCTTATCAGGGTGAGAAATCTCAGAGCAGGGCCCCTTCTCCCTGGGGGGTATAAATACTCAATACTTAAATAGCACAGGGACTCTCTTCTCCGACACAAAGTGGGGTGTGCAGAGCTACCATCCATTCACCCTGATCCAAGCAGTTGGCCTCCCTGGGGGACTGGCCATGATGGGATCTTGTAGCCTGCTCTTTTGGACACTTTCTGCTGTGTGAGTAATAAAATGGTCATTTGTTGAATGTTTCTGTTGTGCCTGAGCCTATGTTCCCATGATGCACCACAGACAATTGCTCTCCACATTTGTTAAATGGAATTCCAATGGTAATCACAAACAAAATATCTAATAAATCTACACAGAAGAAAATGAGAAGTGATACAAAATGGTTGATTACAAAAGATCATTTAAACAAGAAGGAAGGTAATAATGGAGGAAAGAAGAACAAAAAGGTATGACAAAAATAAAAATAACAAAATGGCAGAAGTAAGCCATGCCTTATCAGTAATTACCTTAAATATTAATAGATTAAACTCTCCAATCAAAAGGCAGAGATAGGGAGAATAGATAAAGAAGCTATCCTACTATATGCTGTTTACTGGGGACTCAGACACAAATAGGTTGCAAGTTAAAAGATGAGAAAAATATATTATGAAAATCATAACCAAATGAGAGCTGGGATAACTATAATAATATTGGATAAAATAGACTTTTAGTCAAAAACTGTTACATGGGACAAACAAGGATATCATATATTAATAAAAGGGTTAATTAAACAAAAAGATGCAGCAATTACAAACACATATGCACCTAATAACAGGACACCAAATATATGAAACAAAAATGACAGAATTGAAAGACCAAATAGTTCTACAAGTTAGTTGGAGATTTCAATACACCACTTTCAATACTGGATAGGTCATCTAAAAAGAAGATCAATGGAAATAGAAGACCTGATCAATACTACAAACCAACCAGATATAGCAGAATATATAGAACATGTCACCCAACTATAGCAGAATACACATCCTTTTCAAGTGCACATGGGTCATCATCCAGGATAGACCACACATTAGGGCACAAGTGAAATCTCAATAAATTGGAAACTATTGACATCTGTTCCAGTTTGCTAATGCTGCTGGAATACAAAATGCCAGAGTTGGATTGGCTTTTATAAAAGGGGGTTTATTTATTTACACAGTTACAGTCTTAAGGCCATAAAGTGTCAAAAGTAACACATCAGCAATCGGGTACCTTCACTGGAGGATGGTCAATGGTATCCGGAAAACCTCTGTTAGCTGGGAAGGCATGTGGCTGGCATCTGCTCCAAAGTTCTGGTTTCAAAATGGCTTTCTCCCAGGACGTTTCTCTCTAGGCAGCAGTTCTTCCAAAATGTCACTCTTAGTTGCTCTTGGGGCATTTTTCCTTTCTTGGCTTCTCTGGAGCAAAAGTCTGCTTTAACAGCCATCTTCAAATAGTCCCTCAGCTGCAGCTACTCTCTCAGCTCCTGCACATTTTTCAAATGTCCTTCTTGGCTATAGCTCCTCTTCAAAATGTCACTCTCAGCTGCACTGTGTTCCTTCTGTTTGTCAGCTCATTTATATGGCTCCAGTGATTTAATTTAGTCCCACCCTGAATGGGTGGGGTAACACTTCCTTGGAAATTATCCAGTCAGAGTCATCACCCACAGTTGGGTGGGGCACATCTCCATGCAAACACTCAAAGAATTACAATCTAGTCAAAATTGATACATCTGCCCACACAAGATTACATCAAAGATAATGATATTTTGGGGGATATGATACATTTAAACTGGTACAATGTCATACAAAATAACTTGCCTGATCACAATATAATGAAGCTAGAAATCAATGACAGAAGGAAAACTGGAAATTTTAGTAATATATGAAAATTAAACAGAGCATTCTTATAAACCAAATGTGTTCAAAAAACAAATTCAATGGAAATTAGAAAATACTTGGAAACAAATAAAAATGAAAACAAAATATATTACACTTGTGGGATATAGTGAAGGCAGTGCTCAGAGGGAAATTTATAGCAATTAATGCTGATATTAAAAAAAGAAGAAAGATCTCAGATCAATAATCTCACTTAACATCCTGAAGAACTAGAAAAAGAAGAATAAATTAAACATAGTTAGAAGAAGGAAGGATGTAATTAAGATTAGAAAAGAAAGAAATAAAATAGAAAGTAGAAAAACAATAATCAACAAAACTAAAAGTTGGTTCTTTGAAAAAAAATCAATAAAATTGCCAAACCTTTAGCTAGACTGACAAAGAAAAAAAGAGAAAAGACACTGTGCTAGTTTGAAGCTATAATGTACCACAGAAAAGTCCATGTTCTTTTGATCCATTCTTGTGAGTGTAGGCCTATTGCGGGTGGGGCTTTTGATGAGGTTGTTCCAATTGAGATGTGACCCACCCAATTAAGGTGGGTCATAATCCTTTACTGGAGTCCTCTGTGAGAGGATAAAAGACAGAAAAAGCCAAGAGCTTAGAGAAAGAGACACCTGAAGAGAGAGCTCACAGAGGGAGAAAAGCCCCTGGAGGAGCTGAGGGAGGATGTCACTGGAACCAGAAGCTGAAAGCAATGAAATCCAGGAGATAAGGACCAGCAGACACCAGCCATGTGACTTGCTCTCTGACAGTGGAGCCCTGGATGCCAGCAGCCTTTCTTCAGAGAAGATATCTTTCTGTTGATGCCTTAATTTGGACATTTTCATGGCTTTAGGACAGTAAATTTGTAATCTAATAAATCTCCATTGTAAAAGCCAACCTATTTCTGGTATACTGCATTCTGGCATCTTTAGCAAACTGAAATAGACACCAATAACTAAAATAAGAAATAAAAACAGTGGTGTATCTATTGACCTCACAAATAAAACGGATTATAAAAGAATACTATGAAAAATTTCACACCAACAAATTAGATAATCTAGACAAAATGTAAAAATTCCTAGAACACACAAATTATTGGAACTGACACAAGAATAGAAAATCTCAAAAAAACCTATACCAATTACAGAGATTAAATAAATAATCAAAAAACCTTCTACCAAAGAAATGTCAAGGAATAAATAACTTCACTTGTGAATTTTACCAAACATTTAAATAAAAATTAGCATGAATCCTTCTCAAACTCTTCCAAAGAATTCAAGTCATTTTGTAGCAGTGCTACCCTGACACCAAAGCCTGATAAAGACATCACAAGAAAAGAAAGTTACAGACAAATTTCCGTTAAGAATATGGATGCAAAAATGCTTAAGAAAATACTATCAAGCCAAATCCAACAGAATATTAAAAGATTATACACAGTGGCCAAGTGGGATTTATCTTAGGAATACCAAGTGTTGTTCAACATGAAAATTAGTCAATGTAACATATCACATAAATAGAATGGGGGGGGAGACAAATGATTATCTCAATAAATGCAACATCAGCATTTGACAAAACCCATAACTTTCTTAATAAAAATACTGAGAAAATTAGGAATAGAAGGGAACTTTCTCAAATGATAAAGGTCATTTATAAAAAACCCACAACTAACATCATACTCAATGGTGAAAGACTGAAAGCTTTCCCCCTAAAATCAGAAACAAGACAAGAATGCCTACTTACACCTCTACAATTGATTATTGCACTAGAATTGCTAGCCACAGCTAGTAACAGGAAAAAGAAAGACAGGAATCCAAATTGGAAAGGAAGAGGTAAAACTAGCTTTATTTTCAGATAACATGATCTTGTATAAAGAAAATCAAAGAAAACTACTAGACCTAATAAAAGAATTCAGCCAAGTGTCAGGGCACAAGATCAACATGCAAAAAGTTAACTCTTTCTATATACTAACAGTGAACAATCTGAATAGGAAAGAAAGAAAACAATTCCATTTACAATAGCATCTAAAATAATAAAATTTCTAGGAATAAATTTAACCAAGGATATTAAAAGACTTAACACTGAAAACTATAGATAGTTTTTGAAAGAAATTCAAGAAAACCTAAATAAATGGCAAGGTATCCCTTGTTCATAATTGGAAGAATTACTACTGTTATGATGTCAGTTCTGCCCAGAGATTCAACATAAATCTTATCAAAATTCCAGCATTTTTTTTTGTATATATGTGTGTGTGTGTGTGTGTGTGTGGAAATGGAAAAGCCAATCTTCAAATACATATGGAATTGAAGCGGCCTTGAAAAGCAAAGCCAACTTTGAAAAAGAAGAACAAAGCTGGAGAAATCACACTTTTTCCTTTCAAACCGTACTCCAAAGCTACAGCAATCAAAAGGTGTGGTAGTAGCATAAGGATAGACAAATAGGCCAGTGGAATAGAATTAAATATCCAGAAATAGATCTACACCTCTATAGCCAATTGCTTTTTGACAAGCATGCCAAGCATATGCAATGAGGGGAAAAGAGTCTCTTCAAGAAATGATGTTGGTAAAACTGCATATCCACATGCAAAATAATGAAGTTGGATCCCTACCTCATGCCATATGCAAAAATAAACTCAAAATTCATCAAGGAGTTAAACAGAAGATCTAAAACCATAATGCTTTTAGAAGATAACATAGGGGATAATCTATGCAGGGCTTCATGACCTGCTATCTAACATTGGATTCTTAAATATAACACCAAAAGCATGAGCAAAAAAGAAATGATCAATAAATTCAATTTCATCAAAATTAAAAAAAAAAATTTGTGCCTCAAAGAACATTATCAAGAAAGTGACAAGACAATTTAAAGAATGTGTCAAAATAGTTGCAAACCACATATCTGATAAGGGCTTAATATCCAGAATATATAGATAACTTCTACAATGCAACAACAAAAAGGCAAAAAACCCAATTAAAAATGGTCAAAAGACTTTGAACAGACATTTTTCCAAAAAGGCTATATAAGTGGCCAATAAGTATATGAAAAATATTTCAACATCATTAGCCGTTAGGCAGATACAAATGAAAACCACAATGAGACAGCATTTCACACCCATAAGAATGGGTATTATATAATAGAAAAAAACAGAGGGAGAAAATAAGTGTTGTTGAGGATAGAGAAATTGGACCTTGAGTGCATTTTTAGCGGAGGTGTAAAATGATTCAGTGACTGTGGAAAGCAATATGGCAGCACTTCAATAAAATTAAATATAGAATTAGCATATGACCTGCCAATTCCACTCCTAGGCCTATTCCCCAAGAAAGTGAAAACAAGAATCCGGTACACCAAATAGCAGCATTTTCCACAATAGCCAAAAGGTGGAAACAACCCAAAAATCCATCAACAAGTGAATAAACAAAATGTGGTGCATATACACAATGGAATATTATTTGGCCATGAGAAGGAATAAAGTTCTGAGTCATACCGCAACTTGGAAGGAGCTTAAAAATATTATGCTTAGTGAAATAAGTAAGACATGTGAGGACAAATATTGTATAATGTCTCTTATATGAGATATCTAGAAATAGCAAATTTGCAGAAACAGAAAGTGATTAGCCATTACTAGGGATTGAGATGGGGAAGGGAATGGGAAGTTTTTGCTAATTTTAAAAAAGCAAAAAAAGGATATGTGTCAAATGTATCCTAAAACACATCAACTAACCTCAGACAGGGAGCAAAGTTAGATCAACACAGAAGTCCTCAAAGCTTTAGTCAAACATAATATAATTTTTCTATTTAAAATATTTTAGCACCAATTTGTCCTTTCATTTATATCTAAATGTTCATTCTAGTATATGAAGAATGCCTCATATTTTATATATTGATCACTCTTGGTAGAACATATGTTTAAAAACATAGCTTTTTTTTCTTTCTTTCAGGCACTTGTCAAAACAATTTCTGAGGTAAAATATTTAAATAATTTTGAAGGGTAAGCTGACAAACGATGTTAAGAAAAGTTTTCCACAGTTGAAACTGAGCATGAGCTGTTTCTTCCGGCAGGCTTTCAATTTAAAAATGGGCATTTCTTTGCGGGACACTGTTATCGAGTTCCAACTTGGCGGGCCTGGGCCAGGGGAACTGATCAGCCCCTAGGAAAGGTAGTGGGGCACGGGTGGTAGCGCCCTCCACGGCCCCCCGGGCCTGAGAAAGTGGTGCCGAATGCAGGCCCCATTTCCTCACCCCAAAGTACAACCGTCAGGGGAAGCTTGCCGGAAAAAACCGCCCCCTTTACCTTGCCCGCCCACTCCCCGTTACCGGAGCAACTCCTGCCCCTTTTCAAACAACCTCCGCGCCCTCTCAGAACCAATCCAAACCTTTAACCTCTACAGCTACCCCGCCCTCTAAACCGCCCGATATAAGCTTGTACTCTCCCCTAATAAACCCTCTTGGCTTCTTCACCCTAAAAGAAACGTGTCCCGCCTGTTCCTTTTTCGCCGCCCTCCATACTTTGCACGCCACCGCCGGGGACCTGGCCAAGTCCCCCGCCTCGCCCTCGCCTCCGGGAAAGAGCCCCCGCCGCCGGTACCCTCCGAGCAGTCCTGAGAGCCTAGGATTTAGCAACCGGCCGCCACCCCCCCCCAGACGAATCAACAGCGACCGCAACTGGCGCCCAACGTGGGGCTAACCCTAACCCATGCTCTACCGACCCTGGGATTAAAAGTCCTCTCCACGCAGCGGTCCAGTAAAACCACCCGCTCGCCCGGACGCCTCTCCAACTCCCCTTCTCCTCGCCTGCAAGGTAAGGGCCGCCTCTCCCTCGCCGCCCCGCGGAGCCGCCTCTCCCTCGCCGCTCCACGTCCGGAGCCGCCTCTCCCACGCCGCTCCGCGCCCGGGCCGCTCTTCCTTTCCCGCATTAACCTGGCTCTTGCCCCCGACTACCTTTCGTCTTCTTTTCCTATGTCCCCCCCATTCCTCCTAACACTCTTCCTCCAGTAGCTTTCCCTCTTCCCCTCCATTACTTTGCTGTGGTCCTCTGTGTCTTTGTTTCTTTGTTTGGCGCGGTGTGCCTCTTTGCGACCGCCCCCCCAAACAGCTCTCGCTACTAGAGGGTCCTGCTTTCTATTCTCGCCGTCTCCTTCGGCCTCGCGGCCACGGTTTACCTCATTTTCTTTACTCAATAATCAACCCCCCTTTTTTTTCTTTTCTCCCTCCGCTATGGGTAATCGTCTATCTGCACGCCAAGCACCTCAAGTTCGCGCTCTAGCGGGTCTCCTAGACACACATCGCTGTAAGGTGTCTGTCCGGCAGCTGCAAGTATACTGGGACCTCCTGCTGCCCTTTAACCCATGGCTCACCACTTGCTATCTTTGGGACCCTGTTACTTATAATCGCCTTATTGATCGGGTCACCAACGCCATGGAACATGAGAGCAAGCGCTTCCCTCCCGGCTTGCTCCCCACCTTAATAACCGTCCGCTCCTGCCTTCAAGGCTCCCTCCCCCCTGATCGAGGCCCCATTAAATCCAAAGAGGCCCTATCAACTCAGTCAACAGATTCAGACAGCGATACTAATGTTAACCACGATTCGGACACAGAATCCTTAGTCGAGCAGATTAACAATGCGCTTGAAGTCGCCCCCCAAAAACAAAGCAATACTAAGCCTCTCCAAAATGGCGAACTTCCTCCTTCTTCTTCCACTGAGGGGAGGAAGTGCTCTAGTGATGATGTCAGCCCTAAGCTGGGCCGGAAACCGCAAGCGCTTTACCCCGCCCTTTCACAGGGCGGAGCTAGTCCACCATCCTATGCCTTAGCCACTCCCAACGCGCCGCCGTCTTGTGACGCTTGGGGCCTCCCACTTCCGCCTCCCCCTCCGGCGAGCTCCCCCTCGGAGCCGCTACCGGCAGCTGCCGCCGCTCCTCCCACCCTGCCGACTAACAACCCCTGGCTGCCTTCTACACCTCAAGGCAACCCTTGGGGCAACGCTGCCCCTGCCCCCACCCCTGTGCCAGGCCCTCTGCAAGTGCATCCTCCTTTCTCTCGTGCTTTTCGCTGCTTTCCTCTTAACCTTACCCCCACACCGCAGAAACCGTACGACTGGTATCCCATTGACTCAGATACTATCAAGCAGCTTCGCAGGGCCGTCAAGGAGGACGGGTTAGGTAGCCCATACGCTTCCCAATTACTGCAGGATCTCGCCATGGACTTTTGCCTCCCCCAAGACTGGGCCTCGCTTGCCCGTACCATCCTTAGCCCCGGCCAGTTCGTTGATTGGCGTGCTCACTTCCAGGCGGAAGCAGCTAAGCAAAGCGAGCAAGACGCGGCCACTGGAGTCTATCATCACTCCGAAGCCTACTTGGGCACGGAGCGTTTATAAATGCATCCGCCTATATTAATGCGCCTGCCACCTTTTGGCCTATCCTTCGGGGAATCGCCTTGCGAGCTTTCGCCAACTGTTCCGCCTGTCGGCCTACTAAATTCACCAAGCTCCTCCAGGAGCCAAATGAGCCTTTTGCCACCTTTGTCTCTAGGGTTGAAGAAACCTGCGCTCGAAAGGTTAGTGATCCCCAGGCCCAACTGGCTCTCGCTCGAGAACTCGTTCTCGAGGGAGCCAATCTCCCTTGCAAGCAGGCTATTCTTCCCTTGCGGGAGAAAAGCCTATACGATTGGGTACTCGCCTGCAGCGCCTTTGACCCAGCTGCCGCGTCCCTAGCCCAAGCTGTCTCTGGCGCTGTCACTGCCGCCTTAGCCGCCACCACCGGTTGCTTTAAGTGCGGGCAGAGCGGTCATTTTGCCCGGGAGTGCCCCAATGCAGAAGTCAACCGCCCGCCTTTCATGCAGCGCAATGGGCGCCCCCCTCCCACTCCTTGCCCACGCTGCCAGCGTGGCTATCACTGGGCGCGCGATTGTAAAAATAACCCCAAAAACCTCTGCCGCTGCCCTGGTGTCAATCAGCGCCAAAACGCTGAGCAAGCTTTAAACTCCAAGTGGGGCAAGCCTCAGCCCCGCCCCTAAGAGGCAGTGTGCCGGCCGGTTCTAATAAAACTAATCACTTCACAGGCAGTAAAACGCTTCTCTGGACAGTCCCTATCACTCCAGAAAAGCCTACTCGTAAGTTAAGAATAGGGGGGCAATGGTACACGGGCACGCTCGATTCAGGGGCAGAAGTCTCTTGCATGCCCGCTCAGTATGCCACCATGTGCATGGTTCTCGATGGTCCCTCAGTAGTGGGAGCCACTGGTACCTCCACCTCTCTCCAGGCCATAGGGCCCATTAAGTGGGAGGATGAAGAGGGCCACTCAGGCACCTTCCGCCCGTTATTTCTACACACCATAGACCAAATTCTATGGGGCCGCGACATCCTCGCCGCCTCCGGGGCAGTGCTTACCACACAGCCCCCCCAATAATGTGCGCCACTGCTCGTTTAACACCTCCAGCGCCCGTTCCTCTGCAGTGGGATACTGAGGAACCTATATGGGTGGAGCAGTGGCCCCTTCCCACGCATAAATTAGTAGCACTCCAAGCCCTTGTCCAAGAACAATTGGACGCTGGCCATATAGAGCCTTCTACTAGTCCCTATAATTCGCCAGTGTTTGTTATTCATAAAAAAGCCACAGGGAAATTTAGGCTCCTCAATGATCTGCGGGAAATCAATAAGCATATTCTTCCCATGGGTTCCCCACAGCCTGGCCTCCCCCATCCGGTAGCCATCCCGGCCCACTATCATGTAGCCACCATTGACATCAAAGACTGTTTCTTTTCCATCCCGCTACATGAGCGAGACCGCCCGCGCTTTGCCTTTACAGTTCCCGTCCCCAATCACGCGGGCGCGGCTAGCAGGTACCAATGGAAAGTCCTCCCTCAAGGAATGCGTAACAGTCCGGCCATCTGCCAAATGTATGTTAATCACGCAGTGGCCCCCCTGCGAAAGCGGGCCATGCTCATCCATTACATGGATGACATCTTGGTGGCCTCTGAGGACGCCGAGGCACTTCCTCTAATCCTCAAAGACCTCACCACTAATTTAGCTGACCTCGGCCTTACGGTTCAGCCCGATAAAGTTCAAATTGTGCCACCATTAGCCTTCTTAGGGTTTAGTATTGATAGAACCATTGCCCCGTCCGCTCCCCAGCTGGACATACCGGATCGGGTCACTATCACTGAGCTTCAACAGCTCTGCGGTCAGATCAATTGGCTCCGCTCTGCGTTGCCAATCACCACCGCGCAGCTCCAACCACTCTTTATGCTGCTGAGTGTCCCTGAAGCCCCGCCGCTAGCAATCTCCCGGCGCATTAAGCTCACCCAGGAGGCAAAGGAAGCCATTGCCGCAATTAACAAGGCACTCGCCGCCTGCTGTCTCAACAGGTTCAGCACTAAAGAGGGCAATCTTATAGCACTCATCCTTCCTACGCCCGGCACACCCATGGGCTGCCTGTGGCAGGAAGGCCCTCTACTTTGGGTACACCCTGCTAAAAGCCGGCTTAGAAAAATTTGCCCCGCAGTGCGGCTCTGGATCAGCCTAGCTTCAGATCTAGTCACCCTGGCTGTTCATGTATTCGGAGAGCCGCCGGAAAAAATTGTTTGGCCCCTAGACGCAGGCCAAACCCGCCTGCTTATACGTGATAACCCGGACATGCAAATCCTCTTAGAAGGATTTCAGGGAGAATTCAGCTGCCACTATCCTAGCCATCGACTGTTACAGGGGCTCGCCAAGCTTCCCTTCCGTAGCCCCTTCCATCCTTTCCCCTCCTCTGCACCCATCCTGGGTGCCACCACTGTCTTTACTGACGCCTCCAAAACCCGTTTCGCCTTCCTCTCTTATTCACAGGACCACCCGGAACCCCGCCTATTCAGTTATGTCAACCTTCATTCAGTCCAAGTGGGGGAAATTCTGGCAGTGTCATACGCGCTAAACGCCCACTGTAACCACCCAGTAAACATTTTCACTGACAGCCTCTACACTTATCAGGTCTGCCGAGTCCTCGCGTTTTCCACCTTTTTCCCCGGGGACTCGGCCATTGATAAAGCACTTTCTACCCTCAGGAGCATCCTGGAGCATCGACAGGATCCTTGGTTCATTAGCCATATTCGTAGTCACTCAGGCCTTCCGGGGCCCTTGGCTAATGGCAATAGTATAGTAGACCAAGCGGTCTCAGCTCAGACTACCCAAGCTATGCTAACTCACACGGCAGCCCCTCCAGGGGATGCTGTTAACCAGGCTAAGTTATTACATTCTAGATTTCACTTTTCGGCTACGTCGTTGCATCATTTATGTGGCCTCCCCCTAGATACCTGTAAACATCTTGTCCGCAATTGTGCAACTTGTGCGCCCTTTGCACCGCTTGGCCCCTTGCAACCTCAGGGAGTCAACCCACGAGGCCTAAAACCCAATTCTAGATGGCAAATGGATGTAACTCATGTTCCGTCCTTTGGGCGCCTCAAGTATGTACATGTAATGATTGACACCTTCTCAGCCATGTGTTATGCAGTCCCTCTCGCCGGGGAAACGGCCAAACACTGTATCAAGGCCCTAAGACAGGGAATTCTCTTCATGGGAGTCCCCTGGGACATAAAAACGGACAATGGGCCTGCCTATCGCAGTGCCTCCTTTGCGGCCTTTCTTCAGTTATATAACATCACCCATCATTTCGGCATCCCTTATAATCCACAGGGACAAGCCATTGTGGAAGCAGTCCATCGCCGCTTAAAAACACAAATTGAAAAAGAAAGGGCAATGCTCCCCCAGGCAACTCCAGGGGACCTTATCATAGCAGCCCTTATTCACCTTAATCTACTCACATTCAATAAAGAAGGACTTTCGCCCCTACATAAACATTGGGGGCTCTCGTATAGGCCCACCCAGGCCCCAATGGTCTACTGGAAGGACCCAGAAAATAATGCCTGGAAGGGTCCCTCCCCACTCCTCGCCCAGGGGCGCGGGTTTGCTTGTGTTTTCCCAGATGATGCAGCACAACCAATCTGGATCCCGGGAAAAGCAATCCGACCCGCCACCAGCAGCCAAACGGCTGACAAGACGAGAACGCCGCCGTCTCCGCAGCCTAACATACCAGATGACAACCTTACAACTGGACCAGGAAGGCCGTCCGAGAGCACCCCCGGAGAGGCCTGAAAACTCGCAAGAGGAAAGACAAGAAATCGTCCAAATCATGCGCCTATACAGACAGGCAAAAGCCAGCCCCCTACACCTTCACAACCCTCACCCAAACATAGCTTCTCTTCTAATAGCCATGTTAACCCTCGCCTCTTCTACACAGGCCAACCCCCACCAGCCTTGGAAATGGACACTAGCGCGGTGGGAAGATAACATAATTATACGAACCAATATCTCTATGCAAGTCTCCTTTTCCATTTACGCCTCCGACCTATTCTCCCCAGGTCGTTTCCCTACCAGTCTTAACCAGGCCCAATATTACATGTGTCCCCAAGTAAATCTTGGAAAATCATATTGCAACTCCCCAAAGGACTATTACTGCCCGTACTGGGGGTGTGAAACAATAGCCACAGGTTGGAAACCTCCCATTTCTGATCGTTATCTAACCCTTACTGAAGTTGAAAATGCCTGTATGTCCAACAACGGTTTGTTTGAGTTTCTCACCTGCCCCAAAAACTTATACTCACCGTGCAGCTTCCTACTGATCCCTCTTGGCTACTCGGTCGAACTTGGGGCTTCCGAATTTACGTTCCAGGAGGCGACCCAGGTTCCCTTATTTTGATAAAAAAGGAGGCTGTACTAAAAAACCCCTCTGCTATCGGTCCCAATAAAGTCATTAACCCCCTTTTTCCACAGCCCTCCAGCCGCACCTCAGCTCCAACCAGCCGCACCTCAGCTGCAAACAATGCATCGCCAACCCCACCACCCCGACCTCCTCTACCCCCCTCTCGCTACTCCTCTCGCTACTCCTCTCCCCTCCTCGGCCTTATCCAAGCGGCCTTCACCTCAGTGAATTCCTCCAACCCCAATCTTACCTCCTCTTGTTGGCTTTGCCTCTCCACTTCCTCCCCCCTGTATGAGCCAGTTGCCTCCAACCTCTCCTTTTCAGAAAACACAGAGGACAGCCCCTCGGAATGCAATTGGAATACCTCTGCCGTCCCCCTAACCTTTCATTCAGTCTCCTTTACAGGAAAGTGCATCCGCCCTCGCTCAAGTAACTCTCCCAACCTCACAGCTTGTGCCAACTACTCATCTCCCAGCAGCTCTGCCAAATTTCTCATTCCTCATAACTCCTCCCAATGGCTCTGCTCCTCTACAGGACTTACCCCCTGCCTTAACGTGCAAACCATCAATATAACTAAAGAAACTTGCCTCCTAATTGTCCTTATCCCTAGGGTCCTGTACCACAGCGAGGAAGACTTCTTCCTCCACCTGGAAACAACTGCAGTTCCTGCCCCTCTGCAAAAGCGAGAGCCCATCACCGTCCTCACGATTGCCTCCCTCCTAGGTCTTGCAGGCGCTGGCACCGGAATCGCTGCATTAGCCAGTCAAGGCTCTGCCCTAACTCACCTCCGGGCGGCTGTTGACGAGGACATTCATCACCTACAAGACGCTATTCCCCATCTTAAAAATTCTGTCAATTCCCTCTCTGAGGTCGTGCTCCAAAACCGCCGAGGTCTCGACCTTCTCCTCCTCAAAGAAGGAGGCCTTTGCGCCGCCCTAGGAGAAGAGTGCTGTGTATATGCCAATTCCACAGGTCTCGCCGAAGACAGCCTAAAAAAGGTCCGAGAGGGACTAGAACAACGCAAAAGAAACCGTGAAGCCACCAGCTATTGGTCCCACATCTTTACCCCCCTCCTCCCATACCTCCTCCCTCTCATCGGCCCCCTACTAATGATTATTCTAGCTCTCACCCTAGGGCCCTGCATTATCCGCAGAATTGTCCAGCTTGCTAAAAACCAAGCCAATGCTGTCTTTTCATCATTTGTGCAAGTCCAGTATCAACAACTTGCCTCCACTGAAGAAGCTGACCCTCCACAGCGTCGCCACCCTCGTCCATCCCGCAAGCAGCGAGGCCCCTCTCGAACGCCCGGGCGCCGCACCAACGTCGAGCTCCAGCCTCTCTAACTACCATCTACCCCTATCCCTTCCCCCACCTCCCCTTTCCCTCATCCCCTGGTGGATCTCTCCGGTAAGCTTCTTCCTCTAATTAGAAAAGAAGGGGGAAATGCGGGACACTGTTATCGAGTTCCAACTTGGCGGGCCTGGGCCAGGGGAACTGATCAGCCCCTAGGAAAGGTAGTGGGGCACGGGTGGTAGCGCCCTCCACGGCCCCCCGGGCCTGAGAAAGTGGAGCTGAATGCAGGCCCCATTTCCTCACCCCAAAGTACAACCGTCAGGGGAAGCTTGCCGGAAAAAACCGCCCCCTTTACCTTGCCCGCCCACTCCCCGTTACCGGAGCAACTCCTGCCCCTTTTCAAACAACCTCCGCGCCCTCTCAGAACCAATCCAAACCTTTAACCTCTACAGCTACCCCGCCCTCTAAACCGCCCGATATAAGCTTGTACTCTCCCCTAATAAACCCTCTTGGCTTCTTCACCCTAAAAGAAACGTGTCCCGCCTGTTCCTTTTTCGCCGCCCTCCATACTTTGCACGCCACCGCCGGGGACCTGGCCAAGTCCCCCGCCTCGCCCTCGCCTCCGGGAAAGAGCCCCCGCCGCCGGTACCCTCCGAGCAGTCCTGAGAGCCTAGGATTTAGCAACCGGCCGCCACCCCCCCCCCAGACGAATCAACTACGACCGCATTTCTTGATTTTCATAAATTGATTTAGTGTGTCCCTTCAGTATCCAACGTCAAATTTCTTTTGCTGCTAGTTCTTGTTTTTCCTTCTCTAAGGTCTTTATTCTAACCCTGAACTCAAAATATAAATTTGGATGTGCAGATAGCCTTGGTTCAGCCTTCAAAAATTATTTCTTTTGCATTATTTTTGTTCAAAATATTTAGAACGTACACCTAAGTGAATGACCAACTCATGTCACTGAGGTCAATCAACTTTGTTTTCATGATTCACCAAAAAAATTGCATACTTTATTACCCAAAAGAATGGAATCTTCTTCCTTATGAAAAGTCTTCAGCCTCCATAAAACTATCTAGAAAACTCTTTGCATTTCTTCCAAGCCATCCACTTTTTATTGATTTAAATTTAGACATTTTCCAAGGCCTCAATTCTTGTTTTTCAGTCACATCAGGAATGAGGTATTTCCATATCTGAAACTGACAAGAGTCACATAAAAGAAAATATCCACAAATAAAGAGATACACTTCTTTCTGAGTATATTAACATTTAATTTTTTTAATTGACTTTTTTGAAATAATGAAAGACAAATTCTTTTGCTTTAACTTTTTAAAAATTCCATGTTCCCCACCTATAAGTAAACTACACCATCAGAGTTGGGTTTATCCAACAGTTTCCCTGGATTTTCTGTTGTTTCTTCCCACAATATTTTCCTAAAAGCCATAATTGAAAAAACTGGGCATCAATTATAGATAGAGCTTTCAAAATAATTAAAAATTCTAAAATTGCTAAGTCTTTGCAAAATAAAAACATTATTTATACATAAATTTTACCAATTGTAACTACTTTCTCACTTGTGTTTCCTAAACTCTCACTGATTTGTAGAGGCTTATACTTCGTAGTGACTTTAGTGAACTTTTAGTCCAATTCCTTTCCTTCAATGCAGAAATCCTTTTTCAGAGTTACCCTTGGTTGCAACTTCTGGAAGGCCAGATATTAGCAATCTGTGAAGCCATTCTTTAGCCAGACTATTTAATTTTATATAGAATTTTCTATTGTTGAATCAAAAATATTTCTCTTGGTAAATTTATTCCATTGCAGTTAATTTTTTCTCTGGAGTAACTCAGAATAATAAGTCTATTTCTTGCAACTGGAACAAGTTCAGGTTTATGGCATATTCCTCTGAATATTTGCTTTTCCAAGAACTTTCCAGTTGTTCCTTCAAACAGTTTTTATCTGACATGGTTTTAGTTCATCACTGCTCTGACATATCTCCTCCAACTCAATTCTAGTTTTGTTATTATCTTTGTTAAAATATCATATCCAGAATAAATTAAAAAAAATAACTGAAATAATCCCAGCATAATAAAATGACTATTATCTTCAGGACAATATCCAGGTGAAATACTAATCACACATTACAATTATTTTAAATTTTGATTATGTATTATAAAATATTGGCAATTCTTCATAGACTTCTGTTATTTATTCTGAACAAAAGGCAATACCAGAAGAGAGAATTCTTCATTGTTTAAAATGTTGTACATAGAGTTTTACAGTCTCATATCAATCCTTGAGATTTGAAAAAAATCTGATTCAGAATATGACTTATAGTCAGTAATCTACTGGATATCTTCAATTAGAAGAAAAGTTACTTTGCTTATGTGTATTTATAGAGAAGTGCTGAAAATGTAGTGTTCTCATAACAGTGACTGTATTTGGGTGACTTAAGTCTCTTTTAACATTTTATAAATTACTATGTGGGATTTGAATCTTTGGTGAAATCTGAATGGGTTAGCTATGAGTTTTCATGCCTCATTGTACCTCTCCTCCATATATCTTCTTGCCCATCTGAAATTGAGGCCACTCTTTCTAATTTACACAATTACCACCATTTGGTCATGGTGTTCTGTCAAGCTTTGAAAACAAAATGAAAATAATGTCTTTAGTTCTGTTTTAGATAATGTGTTAATCTGATTTACTTGTTTTTTTAAGAAAATGAAATTAAGAGATGATATTAGAATATCTAGAATAAAAGGAATGACAGTATCTTAGAACCAGAAAATAATTTATTACTTACTAGTGCCATTTACCCCATAACTAACAATAAGTTATCATACTCACATACTTTATTTGTTCATTCAATGAGCACATGAAATTATCATTTACTATGTACCACACATTTGCCAGTCTTCTGGGATACAAGAGAGACCAAAATAGTTATACACCTGTGCTATTTTAGATGAGACGCTACCATGTGGTCAACTCTCCACCAATTCAAGTTTCTAATATTTGAAATGCTCATGCAATATTCTTTTAGGATTCAGTTTGCCTCTACAAATTTTGTTAAGTAGAAAAATGATCAAGCTGACATTTCTGTGGCTGAGTGCGCATGTCTATGTTCTCAGTCAGATACTCAGAAACGTATGAATTACGTGGTGTCTATTTTCTCCCTTTAAAGCGAAGAGTTTGGGCTAGGTCAGCTATGTATTTGCCTCAATTTTAAGGTCTGTTATTTTCAGTGACAAAAAAAGGCTTTATCTTGTAAATCATCTTGTTGTTTTCTTCTTCGAGCTAAAATTTACCTTCCTATAAGAACTATCCATTGGTCTTTTGTACCAAAAACTTAATCAGACTATTCCTTTCTTCACATAGCGTCTATCTAAATATGTGGGGGAATAATAAGAGGTCTCTGGCTTAAATAATGACATCTGGCCATCCTTGAGATAGTTTTTTCCAACTTCTCAAAATGATACTAAAAACCAGAAGTAAAACTCTTGTAAATAAGTGGAAGAAAATTTATAAAGAACTTTGTGGATAAAAATTATAGTTAATGGTCTATTTGACCCTTGGTTTCTACTTTCTATGAGGTCTCATGTCCAAAATCTCTGAGAATATCAGTTGTTAGAGTAACTTGCTTTCAGAAAACAAAGCCATCAGAAGGGAGGCTCATGAGGAAGAAAATCAGCATGCAGGATATCCATGGGAAGGAATGAGTGGCACTGCTGGGCAATGGGGTTTGCCCATTAGGTAGTGGTGTGAGATGTATGGGACAAGCTTTTGGAGCTGAACTCCCATGTCCTGACTTTCAATAAGTTGTTTTACTTCCTTAAGGTTCAAAGTCCTCCGTTAAAAAGAAAAGAAATCTGGACTTCCACTTCATGGCATCATTGTGATAATACAGATAATGGCCATGAAAGCCCATGCAAATGATAAACACTATGTGGAAGTTTGTGGAAAGTGGAGAAGGTTTGAGATACTTTTGTAAAGGAAGAGAATGTTGGCTAAAGGAAAAAAAAATCATTCAGCTCCATGGACCAGGGACCTTTGCCTGTTTGGTTCACTAAGCATACACAGATTGACTACATGCTTAGTCACAGAATATATGTAAGAAAATGGTGGCCTTAATATGATGATGGGTGTGACTTTTAGTACTATGAGGTATAGGTCATTTATGAGAAGACGTCTAAGCTACTACTTATGTCACGCGGGCCCATTTTGGTTAGATCCAGATTCGGTTAACAAGATAACTTTGGACTTGTGGTGGGTTAGTTCTGGGCTGACCCAAGGCCCTTCATTAATAAACATTAGGGGCTGTCTTTAGTGACCATAAGATTCTAAAGTAGAAAAACCAGATAAAATGGGTACAAGTAAAGGTCAGTCACAAGGTTTTTACAATCACAAGGGCTCAAGATAAAGGCTCTACAATCATTACAAGAGATCAAGGCAGCCGTTTGATAGTTCAAAGATTTCAGGTATTTCCCTCTCTCTACTCTAATATACTAAAAAGTAAAAAGGAATATCTATGTAATGATTCAGTTATCATAATCATCACTTAAATCCTAACTTCTCGGTTACATGCTGCCCTATTTTATTTTCCTCTAGAGAACTTCCTATATGGACAGCTTGGTAAATTGTTTTCTCTTTCCTTATACTTGTTATCTGCCCTGTTCTCTTTCTTATAGTTGGAATTCTCAAACCAGGACTTGTTCTTCCCTTGTCCTTAAAATATAAAATTTTATTTTATTGCATTTACTATGTTCATTTTCTGATTATAAACCTAATTTTGAGTGATTTGCCATACACGAATAGTCACATCCTGAGTTACCATAATGTCTTGATTAAAATCACTGGTTTTCAGATTTTTCCAATATGAAAAACATAAATATATGAATATGCTCAGAAGTGGGTCTTCATTTCATCTTAATATAGGCTGTGTTCTCAAGTATGCTTAATTACCCTTATAATTTATGTAATTTAGAGTTAAATGTACTTTTGATTAAATGATTCAATCTGCAAATATTCTTGTGACTAAATGATATTTTAAGCAAGTTCAGTATCTTATTCAACTAAAAGAACATTTGAGTTGACAACTGAAATTTCAGATATGAATATTGATGTTTAAAATATTGTAATAAAAAGTGCATCAGCCAATATTTTCTATTGGGAAGCTGTCTTAAACATAGCAAACTGATAAAATAAGTTAAATCAAATAACTTCACTAGAATTAAATATAAGAAATTTAAGAAATGAAAACTGCTTCTAGTTTGCCAGTTACAATTTACTTCTCTTCCACATAATGTCAGACACCATGGCAACTACTGGGAAACATTCTTCAATATTATCAGCAACAATCACAAATATGTGCCTTGCCCATCTGGAGTTTACACTGCAGCAATCCTAATATCTATGGATATTTTCTTCTAATATAAATGCCAAATTGTTTTTTCAAGAAAAGCTTTTAAAGTACATGAAAGTCTCATCTACTACCTCAACATTTCAGTAATGCACTGCCTTGCATGACATGATGATTAGTTTTGTAATTTTTAGAAGCTACATACATTATTGGATTGAAGGATACAGCAGGTGGGCAATTTCCTGGGGGCACTAATTCTAAGGAGCAGTGGAACATTCAGAAAAATATAAGATGGATGAAAATTTTATTTACCAGCACTTTGCACAAGGAGGATGGTTTATACAATGGAGAGGAATATTCTTGGGATAAGAGATTAGTAGGTCAGTTACAGATGGTTGTTAAACTGCCCTCTACTGAGACTGAATCCAGTTAACTACAGGCATTTTGATTTGTTGTTGCTGAATGTCATGTATATTATGTTCTAGGAGTGTATCTTTTATAAATAGCTGGGGGAGGATAAAATTCAGCTGGTAATTTCAGACCAGGGGACTTTGGATACTTCCATAATAGCATTCCTGCCATATTTACCATACTGCAATTAAGAATGGGGTTGATCATCTCCTAGTGATGGCTTCCAGTGCATCTCCTGAAGGCTCTTGTAAAATCTAGATTTTTTCTCCAGTGATTGGTTCAAGTGCCATCCTTTTCCTCAGTTCTTGCTTCTCCAATCTTGGGGTTTATGAGGAATTCTATTGGGATTCAGCCCACATATTTTGCAGTTGAATTCAGAATTATTCAGCAGCTGAGCTGGTCTCATTTTTCTTATATGTACAGGAATTTCTGAAAATGATGGGCATGTTAATTGTAGCCTTGTTTATATTTATGCAATATTAATTATATCTTTTATTTACTTTCACATGAATTTAGAAAGGTGAGGAGTTGCATGCATGGATCAAATCTCTACAATTAAAATTTATCTGAAATTACTTTTATATCATTCACTAAATTACTGCATATCTATTTTAATAGAGATGACAAAAATGTAAATCCATGTGCAATTTAACAACACAACTTGAAATATATGGGTGTTTTCTCCTTATTTATGATTATAGGGTTAGAGGTTCAAATAGATTTATGATTCAAATAGAAATAAGCAAAAATTTACAGAGCAGATTGATAAAAAAAAATCTTCTTAATTACCACCCTATAATAAAATTCTATATTCTTTACTTTGGGCAAGAGAGTCCTTAGAATATGTTTGGTGCACTTGAGAAAGACAGGCATGTTTTACCTAAAAATCTGTACTTGTAAGTAAAACTTGAAAGTGTAAGCTAAGCACTGTTAGGAATAAAGATTTCATAGTCAGTCTTATGGATCTCTTCACATTGCAGCTATCTCAGTAAACTTCTTTCAGAGATAAACTTTCTATCATTAAACTGTCTATTGGAATATCTAATTTTGTGTATGGGGTGAGGGTTTGTTTAAATAATGTTCAACATTCTGATGAATTCTTCCAAAATTCTTGTATTTGATAAGATGTAAAGGCAAAATCTGAATATTTGTACAATTTTCCTCCAATTTTTCCCATTTTTTGACATTAATATAGGAAAGGCTGATGGGTTCATACTATTAAAAATAATTGGCATGTGTACGTGAAATAAATCTGTGCTTTCAGGATGCCTTTATTAGGGCACAACCCCACAAAGTATACCATTGAAAAGAAATGCATATTGAAACCCCACTCAGACTGGAAAATAAGTCCTTACTGAAGTCTCATGTAAAGGTAGAAATAAAGGGGCAGAGGAGGGGTGTGTTAGGTTGTGTTTACACCACAGTCTGTGCCAAAATATCCTAAAAATTCATTAGGACATCTCAAAGTTTCATGTATACTATCAGTCTTGCATAATATTCTCCTCTAAACCCTTCAAAAATCTAGTCCTTTTTCTTTTTTTTCTTTCTTCTCCCTTGGGCTGATTCTTTTCTTCAATACAATTAAATCAAAATTACCAGTAGACATCATCAGTCTAGGCTTGCAAATACCAAATTTATTGTTGAATAGCAATACTTTGGTTATAGTATTTACTTGACACAGCTTTGACTTCTAATACAACAAACCTTCATTTGAATACCACTTTTGTCACTAAAATATGGGAATAGAAATATATATTTTAATGGCATGAAGAGAAACATATGTACAATAAATACTTAGCTCAGAGCCTGACATAAAATCAGTGATTAGAAAACGAATGCTAGTATTTGTCAAATGGATACATGTAATACATTTTCATCAAAATAATTTTACAGAAAAATCTTCATTTAAATCTAAGTTTTGAAAAAAAAATTCTCTGGGCAAACTGGGAGAGATTGATATTTAAAATATCTTTTCTTTTAATCCTTCATAAAGAAAATGATTATTTTCCATGATCTTAATTTGGCAGTCAAGAGTTTGGTTGGGGTAAGCAAAAGATTTTATTTTCGAAATTAAAATTAGATCTTTAAAATTTATAAGGTATTATTAGCTTATTAACCCCTAAAAAATAATAAAAATTAAAAAAATTAAAAAAATAAAACTTAAATGAGGACCAAGTCTCAATCACTTGGAAACCCACACAACCTGTACAAAACTTTTAAGTTCCAAATCAGTACTTATCCCCTATGCCAGTGGACCAAATCATGATTTCAAAATGTGACTTATCTTCAAATCACCTGAAGCCCTTGATTTTTGTATCATAACCCAGATCTAGTGAATCACAATTTCCAGGGGATAGGTCTGGGAAAAAGCACCCACTCCCCCCAAAAATTATGATGAGGAGCAAAGTTGGAGAAACACTGGACTAGATGACCATCAAGATCCCTTTCAGCTTCTGGTTTCTAATAGCCTATTTTAGTAAAGAAATTTTAATTTTAATGTGACACATTTGCTTAAAATAAGTAAGACTTTATGGCAATTAAATAATCAAACTCCTTGCAAATTGAGAAAAAGAATCTAAGTGGTAGCAGAAATAGAAGCAAAATTTTCAACAATTCACTTATGACTGATCACACATTTGATGTAGTAATCAAAGAAAGAGATGGTGATTTTTGCTTTCTTTGCAAACTGATTCATATGTCCTTGAAAATTTGATTACAACTATGGCTAAACTTTCAGCAAGAAAAGTTTATTACAGCAGTGAGAACCTGCTCTTTGTATATTTACTACCAAAAAATCTGGAAGGTGGTGTGGTAGATTGAGTGATGTACCCCAACAAAAGTTATGTTCTTATCCTTAATCTGCTTTCCTGTGGATGTGAATGCATTTGTAAATAAGACGGTTTGAAGATGTACTATTGGTTAAGATGAGGGTTCACTTGTGCGTAGGATCTTCTAAGAGTCTATTTAGGTGTGGCCCAACTAAATCAGGTGGCCCTTAATCCACATTACTGGCATCCTTTATAATCAGAAGAAATTCAGATGCAGCCACAGACGGCCACAGGAAGAAGCCAGAAGTCAACAGAATATGAAGAGCAGACACAAGAGAGAAAGAAAAATCACCACATGATGGGAGGAAAAGATGAAAGCCAAGGAACCTCAGAGATTGTGGCAAGCCAGCACTGGAATGCTACTCACTTCAGGGAGAAAGCATGACCTTACGTGCCCTTGCTGACACCTTGATTTTGGACTTCTAGCCTCTGAAACCATGAGACAAAAATGATTGTTGTATAAACTAACCCATTGTGTGGTATATGTCATAGCAACCAGGCAAACTATGACAATAAAATGCTTGTTATTTATAGTTTACTTAGTGTTGTTCTTTTTGAAGTTTCCTTAACTTGTTTAGTACATTCAAATCTGTCAAAATCATATTAGGTAACTAGTTGATTGATTGCATTAAAAATTTCAGCAAGTTCAGTTTTAACTTTTTACTAGTTCATATCCTAAAACAATGCATTTTCAATGATTTTATGTGACCAATAATATATTAAATTTAAATGGATATTGCTCCTACAACTCCACTGGCTAGCTGTCCTCAGTGCCTCCACCAATCCTAATGTGTCGTATCAAGGACTTCACCTAACATGAAGCTGAATCTTGCTCTGAAAATCTGCCTTAAACTATCCCAACCCAGATCTTAAAACCTTTCTGAGAGACTGCTAAGGTTCACTCAAAGTAATATTCTCTCTTACTGTGGTATTGGGGGGGGTACATCTATTGGGGAGTTTGCAATTGACAATATTATGTCCTTTTTACCTAAAAGCATTGTGACTTTTATGTCAATGATTATAATACATACTTTTACACAGACTACTTAAATGAATTGCTGTCATATTCTAGGGAAGAATGTGTTATATAATTTTGTGTTGGTTTGTTTTGGTTGTTGTAGATGATAAACAAAACTATTTTAAGTCTATTAATTATGGTTCATTCTTTCTTCTTAGATTATAAACATGAGACTTTCATTACCATTAATTGTATTAATAAACTAAAGGAAGAACCTCATGGATGTCTCAAGACATGCCCAAAATTCAGTGATAAATTTCAAAAATTAATCTTTCTGTCTTTAAATCATCTTCTACACATATATACCCACAGGTCAAAATAATAGTCAACATTTGATAAGTTAAAAAGCAAAACTAAAAATAATGAAATCTATAACAAGAATCAAACAAGATGACTACCTACAATTATATAACATGTTTCTGGTAATGCTATAGATAAAGCTAATAAAATAAAGGAGTCAAGGAAAAATCAGCATTAGGGAATGAAGGAAAAAGTTATTGCTTTCAGATTACATGATTACCTATTGCAAATCACAAATACAACTAAGAGGGAAAATAAGACAGTTCAGTTAGGTGGTCAGTTACCTTATAATAAACAAATCTATTAACTATAGAATATTTGGGAAAAAATAAAGAAAAATTTTCAAAAGTCACCAGGATGGATGTGGAAAAGCAAACAAACAAACAAACAAAAAAAACAAAAAACAAGTCACCAGGTTATGTACTTGCTTCTAACCATTAGGTATATTGGAAAAAAGAAACTGCACTGGACAAAGTTAAATGGGCAAGAATGACTTTGTTGAAGGACTGCTAGAGCAGGAGAGAGAGTGCAACTCAAGTCTTTTGAAACAAAGACGGCGAGCTTTTCAAAGTCTAGTAGTGGGTTGTAGGAAAAGCACAGGAGGATAGAAAGAGGGGTTGGTCACTGGGACGGGTAAATGATTTACCAAGGATGCAGTTAGGACAATTTGGTCCAGAATGTTTTCCTTGTGGTAACTAGGCCAACTGAAGTCCTAGTTAGAAGTCTCTTAGGTGCTTGAATAGTGATACCTGCCATAGTAAGAGGGAGGTCAGGAGCACGGAGGCTGGGAGAAGCCTGTCTAAAGTTTAGTCAAGCTAAGGGGAAATCAAGGCAGCCTTAGTCAGTAAAAACTTCATTTTAATGTTTAAAATTGATTTAATCCTAAACTAATTTGTTTTCCTAATCTATTTAAATGAACATTTATTAATACATACATCACCTAAAATTAATGTTTATAATCACCTTTAAGTTATTCACCAAATTTTATCCTTCCATATTAATATTTATACTTCTATCTCATCTTCTTTTATTGGCAATAGCTTCCAATCAGAATTCTCCTTTGCATAATCATGTCATAAATATTGCCAGGAAAATGTTAGTTGATCCTGCAGTAACAGTGTTTCTTTGTTGTGTGCAAAGCAAAGAAATACATCTGGTATACATAACACTAACAAAGAGATGAAACTGCCACCCAAGTTTATAGTATAAATAGACTGTTGTGGCATATTTCTAAAATTATGCAGAGAGACACTTGGCAAATTGTTTATCTGGTTTTGTTTGTTTGTATTTTTTTCCTGGCATCTTTTTGTCAATTTCAAACTTCTATTCATTTTTAAAAAATTTATTTGTTTATATATTTTAAAATAATTTATTGAGGTGAAATTCACATAACATAAAATTCACCATTTTAAAGTGAATGATTCATTATTAAAAGTAAAGACTGAGAGAGGCGGGGCAAGATGGCAGACTGGTGAGCTGTATGTTTTAGTTACTCCTCCAGGAAAGTAGGCAGAAAGCCAGGAACTGCGTGGACTGGACACCACAGAGCAATCTGACTTTGAGCATACTTCACACAACACTCATGAAAACGTCGAACTGCTGAGATCAGCGAAATCTGTAAGTTTTTGTGGCCAGGGGACCCGCGCCCCTCCCTGCCAGGCTCAGTCCCAGGGGAGGAGGGGCTGTCAGCTCTGGGAAGGAGAAGGGAGAACTGCAGTGGCAGCCCTTATCGGAAACTCATTCTACTGATCCAAACTCCAACCATAGATAGACTGAGACCAGACACCAGAGAATCTGAGAGCAGACAGCCCAGCAGAGAGGAGACAGGCATAGAAAAAAAACAACACGAAAAACTCCAAAATAAAAGCGGAGGATTTTTGGAGTTCTGGTGAACATAGAAAGGGGAAGGGCAGAGTTCAGGCTCCGAGGTGCATATGCAAATCCCGAAGAAAAGCTGATCTCTCTGCTCTGTGGACCTTTCCTTAATGGCCCTGTTTGCTTTGTCTCTTAGCATTTCAATAACCCATTAGATCTCTGAGGAGGGCCCTTTTTTTGTTTTTTTTTTTTAATCCTTTTTTCTTTTTCTAAAACAATTACTCTAAGAAGCCCAATACAGAAAGCTTCAAAGACTTGCAATTTGGGCAGGTCAACTCAAGTGCAGAACTAAGAGAGCTCTGAGACAAAAGGCAATAATCCAGTGGCTGAGAAAATTCACTAAACACCACAACTTCCCAAGAAAAGGGGGGTGTCCACTCACAGCCATCATCCTGGTGGACAGGAAACACTCCTGCCCATCGCCAGCCCCATAGCCCAGAGCTGCCCCAGACAACCCAGTGTGACGGAAGTGCTTCAAATAACAGGCACACACCACAAAACTGGGTGTGGACATTAGCCTTCCCTGCAACCTCAGCTGATTGCCCCAGAATTAGGAAGGTGTAGCAGTGTGAATTAACAAAGCCCCATTCAGCCATCATTTCAGCAGACTGGGAGCCTCCCTACACAGACCAGCAGCCCAGAACTGCCCTGGGGGGATGGCACTCACCTGTGACATAGCACAGTCATCCCTCAACAGAGGACCCGGGGTGCACAGCCTGGAAGAGGGGCCCACTTGTAAGTCTCAGAAGCCATACGCCAATACCAAGGACTTGTGGGTCATTGGCAGAGACAAACTGTGGCAGGACTGAACTGAAGGATTAGACTATTGCAGCAGCTTTAAAACTCTAGGATCACCAGGGAGATTTGATTGTTAGGGCCACCCCCCCTCCCTGACTGCCCAGAAACACACCCCATATACAGGGCAGGCAACACCAACTACACACGCAAGCTTGGTACACCAATTGGACCCCACAAGACTCACTCCCCCACTCACCAAAAAGGCTAAGCAGGGGAGAACTGGCTTGTGGAGAACAGGTGGCTCGTGGACGCCACCTGCTGGTTAGTTAGAGAAAGTGTACTCCACGAAGCTGTACATCTGATAAATTAGAGATAAGGACTTCAATTGGTCTACAAATCCTAAAAGAACCCTATCAAGTTCAGCAAATGCCACGAGGCCAAAAACAACAGAAAATTATAAAGCATATGGAAAAACCAGACGATATGGATAACCCAAGCCCAAGCACCCAAATCAAAAGATCAGAAGAGACACAGCACCTAGAGCAGCTACTCAAAGAACTAAAGATGAACAATGAGATCATAGTACGGGAGACAAAGGAAATCAAGAAGACCCTAGAAGAGCATAAAGAAGACATTGCAAGACTAAATAAAAAAATGGATGATCTTATGGAAATTAAAGAAACTGTTGACCAAATTAAAAAGATTCTGGACACTCATAGTACAAGACTAGAGGAAGTTGAACAATGAATCAGTGACCTGGAAGATGACAGAATGGAAAATGAAAGCATAAAAGAAAGAATGGGGAAAAAAATTGAAAAAAATCGAAATGGACCTCAGGGATATGATAGATAATATGAAACGTCTGAATATAAGACTCATTGGTGTCCCAGAAGGGGAAGAAAGGGGTAAAGGTCTAGGAAGAGTATTCAAAGAAATTGTTGGGGAAAACTTCCCAAATCTTCTAAACAGCATAAATACACAAATCATAAATGCTCAGCGAACCCCAAATAGAATAAATCCAAATAAACCCACTCCGAGACATATACTGATCACACTGTCAAACACAGAAGAGAAGGAGCAAGTTCTGAAAGCAGCAAGAGAAAAGCAATTCACCACATACAAAGGAAACAGCATAAGACTAAGTAGTGACTACTCAGCAGCCACCATGGAGGCGAGAAGGCAGTGGCACGATATATTTAGAATTCTGAGTGAGAAAAATTTCCAGCCAAGAATACTTTATCCAGCAAAGCTCTCCTTCAAATTTGAGGGAGAGCTTAAATTTTTCACAGACAAACAAATGCTGAGAGAATTTGCTAACAAGAGACCTGCCCTACTGGAGATACTAAAGGGAGCCCTACAGACAGAGAAACAAAGAAAGGACAGAGAGACTTGGAGAAAGGTTCAGTACTAAAGAGATTCGGTATCGGTACAATAAAGGTTATTAATAGAGAGAGGGAAAAATATGACAAACATAAACCAAAGGATAAGATGGCTGATTCACGAAATGCCTTCACGGTTATAACGTTGAATGTAAATGGATTAAACTCCCCAATTAAAAGATATAGATTCGCAGAATGGATCAAAAAAAATGAACCATCAATATGTTGCATACAAGAGACTCATCTTAGACACAGGGACACAAAGAAACTGAAAGTGAAAGGATGGAAAAAAATATTTCATGCAAGCTACAGCCAAAAGAAAGCAGGTGTAGCAATATTAATCTCAGATAAAATAGACTTCAAATGCAGAGATGTTTTGAGAGACAAAGAAGGCCACTACATACTAATAAAAGGGGCAATTCAGCAAGAAGAAATAACAATCGTAAATGTCTATGCACCCAATCAAGGTGCCACAAAATACATGAGAGAAACACTGGCAAAACTAAAGGAAGCAATTGATGTTTCCACAATAATTGTGGGAGACTTCAACACATCACTGTCTCCTATACATAGATCAACCAGACAGAAGACCAGTAAGGAAATTGAAAACCTAAACAATCTGATAAATGAATTAGATTTAACAGACATATACAGAACATTACATCCCAAATCACCAGGATACACATACTTTTCTAGTGCTCACGGAACTTTCTCCAGAATAGATCATATGCTGGGACATAAAACAAGCCTCAATAAATTTAAAAAGATTGAAATTATTCAAAGCACATTCTCTGACCACAATGGAATACAATTAGAAGTCAATAACCATCAGAGACTTAGAAAATTCACAAATACCTGGAGGTTAAACAACACACTCCTAAACAATCAGTGGGTTAAAGAAGAAATAGCAAGAGAAATTGCTAAATATATAGAGATGAATGAAAATGAGAACACAACATACCAAAACCTATGGGATGCAGCAAAAGCAGTGCTAAGGGGGAAATTTATAGCACTAAATGCATATATTAAAAAGGAAGAAAGAGCCAAAATCAAAGAACTAATGGATCAACTGAAGAAGCTAGAAAATGAACAGCAAACCAATCCTAAACCAAGTAGAAGAAAAGAAATAACAATGATTAAAGCAGAAATAAATGACATAGAGAACAAAAAAACAATAGAGAGGATAAATATCACCAAAAGTTGGTTCTTTGAGAAGATCAACAAGATTGACAAGCCCCTAGCTAGACTGACAAAATCAAAAGAGAGAAGACCCATATAAACAAAATAATGAATGAAAAAGTTGACATAACTGCAGATCCTGAAGAAATTAAAAAAATTATAAGAGGATATTATGAACAACTGTATGGCAACAAACTGGATAATGTAGAAGAAATGGAAAATTTCCTGGAAACATATGAACAACCTAGACTGACCAGAGAAGAGATAGAAGACCTCAACCAACCCATCACAAGCAAAGAGATCCAATCAGTCATCAAAAATCTTCCCACAAATAAATGCCCAGGGCCAGATGGCTTCACAGGGGAATTCTACCAAACTTTCCAGAAAGAACTGACACCAATCTTACTCAAACTCTTTCAAAACATTGAAGAAAATGGAACACTACCTAACTCATTTTATGAAGCTAACATCAATCTAATACCAAAACCAGGCAAAGATGCTACAAAAAAGGAAAACTACCGGCCAATCTCCCTAATGAATATAGATGCAAAAATCCTCAACAAAATACTTGCAAATCGAATCCAAAGACACATTAAAAAAATCATACACCATGACCAAGTGGGGTTCATTCCAGGCATGCAAGGATGGTTCAACATAAGAAAATCAATCAATGTATTACAACACATTAACAAGTCAAAAGGGAAAAATCAATTGATCATCTCAATAGATGTTGAAAAAGCATTTGACAAAATCTAACATCCCTTTTCGATAAAAACACTTCAAAAGGTAGAAATTGAAGGAAACTTCCTCAACATGATAAACAGCATATATGAAAAACCCACAGGCAGCATAGTACTGAATGGTGAGAGACTGAATGCCTTCCCTCTAAGATCAGGAACAAGACAAGGATGCCCGCTGTCACCACTATTATTCAACATTGTGCTGGAAGTGCTAGCCAGGGCAATCCGGCAAGACAAAGAAATAAAAGGCATCCAAATTGGAAAAGAAGAAGTAAAACTGTCATTGTTTGCAGATGATATGATCTTATATCTAGAAAACCCTGAGAAATCGACGATACAGCTACTAGAGCTAATAAACAAATTTAGCAAAGTAGCGGGATACAAGATTAATGCACATAAGTCAGTAATGTTTCTATATGCTAGAAATGAACAAACTGAAAAGACACTCAAGAAAAAGATACCATTTTCAATAGCAACTAAAAAAATCAAGTACCTAGGAATCAACTTAACCAAAGATGTAAAAGACCTATACAAAGCAAACTACATAACTCTACTAAAAGAAATAGAAGGGGACCTTAAAAGATGAAAAAATATTCCATGTTCATGGATAGGAAGGCTAAATGTCATTAAGATGTCAATTCTACCCAAACTCATCTACAGATTCAATGCAATCCCAATCAAAATTCCAACAACCTACTTTGCAGACTTGGAAAAGCTAGTTATCAAATTTATTTGGAAAGGGAAGATGCCTCGAATTGCTAAAGACACTCTAAAAAAGAAAAATGAAGTGGGAGGACTTACACTCCCTGACTTTGAAGCTTATTATAAAGCCACAGTTGCCAAAACAGCATGGTACTGGCACAAAGATAGACATATAGATCAATGGAATCGAATTGAGAATTCAGAGATAGACCCTCAGATCTATGGCCGACTGATCTTTGATAAGGCCCCCAAAGTCACTGAACTGAGTCATAATGGTCTTTTCAACAAATGGGGCTGGGAGAGTTGGATATCCATATCCAAAAGAATGAAAGAGGACCCCTACCTCACACCCTACACAAAAATTAACTCAAAATGGACCAAAGATCTCAATATAAAAGAAAGTACCATAAAACTCCTAGAAGATAATGTAGGAAAACATCTTCAAGACCTTGTATTAGGCGGCCACTTCCTAGACTTTACACCCAAAGCACAAGCAACAAAAGAGAAAATAGATAAATGGGAACTCCTCAAGCTTAGAAGTTTCTGCACCTCAAAGGAATTTTTCAAAAAGGTAAAGAGGCAGCCAACTCAATGGGAAAAAATTTTTGGAAACCATGTATCTGACAAAAGACTGATATCTTGCATATATAAAGAAATCCTACAACTCAATGACAATAATACAGACAGCCCAATTATAAAATGGGCAAAAGATATGAAAAGACAGTTCTCTGAAGAGGACATACAAATGGCCAAGAAACACATGAAAAAATGTTCAGCTTCACTAGCTATTAGAGAGATGCGAATTAAGACCACAATGAGATACCATCTAACACCGGTTAGAATGGCTGCCATTAAACAAACAGGAAACTACAAATGCTGGAGGGGATGTGGAGAAATTGGAGCTCTTATTCATTGTTGGTGGGACTGTATAATGGTTCAGCCACTCTGGAAGTCAGTCTGGCAGTTCCTTAGAAAACTAGATATAGAGTTACCATTCGATCCAGCGATTGCACTTCTCGGTATATACCCGGAAGATCGGAAAGCAGTGACACGAACAGATATCTGCACGCCAATGTTCATAGCAGCATTATTCACAATTGCCAAGAGATGGAAACAGCCCAAATGTCCTTCAACAGATGAGTGGATAAATAAAATGTGGTATATACACACGATGGAATACTACGCGGCAGTAAGAAGGAACGATCTCGTGAAACATATGACAACCTGGATGAACCTTGAAGACATAATGCTGAGTGAAATAAGCCAGGCACAAAAAGAGAAATATTATATGCTACCACTAATGTGAACTTTGAAAAATGTAAAACAAATGGTTTATAATGTAGAATGTAGGGGAACTAGCAATAGAGAGCAATTAAGGAAGGGGGAACAATAATCCAAGAAGAACAGATAAGCTATTTAACGTTCTGGGGATGCCCAGCAATGACTATGGTCTGTTAATTTCTGATGGATATAGTAGGAACAAGTTTACAGAAATGTTGCTATATTATGTAACTTTCTTGGGGTAAAGTAGGAACATGTTGGAAGTAAAGCAGTTAGGTTAGTTGTCTTTTTCTTACTCCCTTGTTATGGTCTCTTTGAAATGTTCTTTTATTGTATGTTTGTTTTCTTTTTAACTTTTTTTTCATACAGTTGATTTAAAAAAGAAGGGAAAGTTAAAAAAAAAAAAAAAAAGAAAAACAAGGAAAAAAAAAGATGTAGTGTCTCCTTGAGGAGCCTGTGGAGAATGCAAGGGTATTCGCCTACCCCACCTCCATGGTTGCTAACATGACCACAGACATAGGGGACTGGTGGTTTGATGGGTTGAGCCCTCTACCATAAGTTTTACCCTTGGGAAGACGGTTGCTGCAAAGGAGAGGCTAGGCCTCCCTATGGTTGTGCCTAAGAGCCTCCTCCCGAATGCCTCTTTGTTGCTCAGATGTGGCCCTCTCTCTCTGGCTAAGCCAACTTGAAAGGTGAAATCACTGCCCTCCCCCCTACGTGGGATCAGACACCCAGGGGAGTGAATCTCCCTGGCGACGTGGAATATGACTCCCGGGGAGGAATGTAGACCCGGCATCGTGGGACGGAGAACATCTTCTTGACCAAAAGGAGGATGTGAAAGGAAATGAAATAAGCTTCAGTGGCAGAGAGATTCCAAAAGGAGCCGAGAGGTCACTCTGGTGGGCACTCTTATGCACACTTTAGACAACCCTTTTCAGGTTCTAAAGAATTGGGGTAGCTGGTGGTGGATACCTGAAACTATCAAACTACAACCCAGAACCCATGAATCTCGAAGACAGTTGTATAAAAATGTAGCTTATTAGGGGTGACAATGGGATTGGGAAAGCCATAAGGACCACACTCCACTTTGTCTAGTTTATGGATGGATGAGTAGAAAAACAAGGGAAGGAAACAAACAGACAAAGGTACCCAGTGTTCTTTTTTACTTCAATTGCTCTTTTTCACTCTAATTATTATTCTTGTTATTTTTGTGTGTGTGCTAATGAAGGTGTCAGGGATTGATTTAGGTGATGAATGTACAACTATGTAATGGTACTGTAAACAATCGAAAGTACGATTTGTTTTGTATGACTGCGTGGTATGTGAATATATCTCAATAAAATGAAGATAAAAAAAAATAAAAAAAATAAAGTGAATGATTCAGTGGCATTTAGTACCTTCACAATGTTGTGCAACTATTACCTCTCTAGTTCCAAAACATTTCTTCCATTCCAGAGTAAAACTACTCACTCTTTAAATAGTTTATCCCCATCCTTCCTCCCACAACCTCTGGGAATCACTAATCTCATTGCATCTCTATGGATTTATCCATTTTTGATATTTCATGTATTTTCAGAAAATTTCTTGTCTCTCCATTCTGTTGAGCTATGCTGTTGGTAAAAATATACTCATTTAACTTGAGATTTTTGAATGAAATTGTTAGACCTTAATACTGTAACTCCAGTAAAGAAAAAATTAAATAATATTGTTTTATTTTAACTCAAAATTTAATTTTTTATCTTTATCTAGTGCTCATCTTTTAAAAATCTATTATTTGCTCTTTACATAAAGGAATTGAAACAAATTGCATTTCCTTTAGCACATAAATTTTGAAATTTCCCCAAAATCCTCATCAAAATATTTTTAAATTAAAAAAGAAATCATCCTCTGCAAGCCAATCCACAAGTTATTGCTCAAAGAAAAAGGTAAAAATAATTTTCTCTTGGAGTTTTGATTGGTTAGTTTAAATAACTGTCATTCTAATATTTCAATAAAAATATTTTAGAAAACATGATAAAGATAAAAAACTTTAAAATGAAAATGATAGACAAGGAAAAATAATTTAAGAGATATCAAAATCATTTACAGTCAATAAACTATTATCCATACTCAATCTCTTAAGAAGAGATAAAATGCAGGAGACATAAAGACATACTAATCAACAATACTTACTACCAAAATCCATATGAATGAATGCTCTATTTCAGCAATGATCTCTAAGGAACTGTCATTTTTTTTCACATATAATATCAGCAAAGATACAGTGACATAGACACTTCTATACCTTAATAGGCAGATGTGAACATTGATACAACCTTTGTCAGAAGAAATGTAACAGTAAATGTCAAAAGCTTTAAACATACTTGAGACATTTCACCTATCATTTCTGCATCTAGGAGTTTGTCTTAAAAGTATCAGAGGTTGGCACAAAGAATAATGCCTGTGTGTTAATTGCAGCTTTCTTTTATAGCAACAAATGTGTGAATATACCTAAATGTGTACCAAAGATTAAATAGTTAAGTCAATTAAGGGGGATATTCATCTGAAATATCATGCAACTACCCAAGTGATTTAGTAGAATATCTAATTTTATGAGAAAATTGCTTCATATAGTATTGCTTGAAAAAATGTGGTATGACAATTTTTGAAACAATATGTATTTCAAGGCATATATGGCAAAATGGTAATAATACTTATGTCTGAGTGGTTGGATTAAGAATACCATTTACTTTCTTTTTTGGTGATTTCCTACACAATTTTCTAATTGTTTCAAACATCTGTTTCTTTTGTTATCTTTAAAGCTGAAGATACAGGATGATCTCTGTTCTATCAATATATAGTTTTGAATATTTTGACTTGACTGAAGTGAGGCTATAGTCCATAATTTGTTATTATTTTCTTCTTTATGCATTTTGTATGTCACCAAGTATTTTCAGTAAAATAAATATTTATAGACACTCATAAATTAAAAGTATTTAAAATAAATAATGTTTAAAGTATATAATCAAACCTAAAATACTATCTTAATGAACAGTTGAGATAATATTTTTAAACAAGAAGGAAACTATTATTTCTATGTAATAAGTGATAATATAATCATAATTTTTAATACAAGATACAATGGCAAATAGATGTAGATAATTATTTCTCAATGTGGTCTTCTCAATAATGTTTTAATAAAACTCTTTGTATATGCTAGAGAATTTGAAACTGGATATATATACTGAAACATGAACCTAGTAATTTAGTCACAAAGGTAATGGAATAACATTTTGCTATGAGGGATTTTATTTAAAAATTTTCACAACACATTACTTTGGCAGTAAATATTAATGCATTAGTAAATGATTCTATTATGATAGTGCTGAGACTCTGAATATTATGAATGATTGGCTTCCATAATGAAATATTTGATGTGGGAAAAAATGCTATAATTATCATCTTTTCATAATCATGTGGGAAAAAATGCTGTAATTATCATCTTTCATAAGTATTAAGAGTAGGAGGACTTGCTTAGCATATTCATTCATTTAGTTAGCACTATTTACCGAGCAACTACTATGTTTACTTTTCTAGGCACTTGGGATACAGTTAACAAATCAGACAAAAACACTTGAAAAATGAACTATTATATAGTGTTAACTGCATGCCAGGCACCACTCCAAGTGCTCTTCAAATAACAAGCTATTTAATCTTCATAACCACCTTATGAGGTAGGCACTCAATTTCGTATTTTGGATATCAGGAAACTGAGGCAGAAGCAAAGAGAATTTAAGGGACAAATTGAGGTCTTGCTGCTAGTGCATGGTAGAGGTGAATTCAAACCCAAGCAGGCTGCTTCACAGTCCATACTCTTAAACAATATGTCTATTGCCTCATTTTTATTGTTTTTCATAGCAAATAATGCCAGGTGTCTGCTAAAGTTATTTTCCAAGATAATTATTATTTACAACAAATTATTTTAGTATGTATTCTCTAAATTACTGTACTACCATCTTGTATCAAAACAAATAAATGCAGAAATACATTTTTCCCTTGTCTTTTTTTAACTTATTAATTTAATTCCATAGTTTATATTTAATGACAGTGATAAAATATATAGCTCATTTCCTAGATGATCAAAATTTGGAGTTGCCTTCAAGCAAAAGAAATATTCACCATCTTAAAGAGTAAGATGCAACTGGAAAACAGCTTGACAATTTCTTTCTTTTTCTAATGCAATGTTATTGAGATATATTCATATACCATACAATCATCCAAAATGTACAATCACTTGGTCACAGGATCATCATATAGTTGTGCATTCATCACCGTAGTGTTTTTGAACATTTGCATTTCTCCAAAAAATAAAAACAAAAACAAGAACAAAAAAAAAAATAAAAGTAAAAAAGAACACCCAAAACATCCCATACCCTGCTCCACCCCCACATTAGTCATTTAATTTTTGTCCCAGTTTTCTACTAATTTGTCCATACACTGGATAAAGGGAGTGTGAACCACAAGGTTTTCACAATCACATGGTCACTCCATGTAAGTTATATAGTTATACAGTTTTCTACAAGAATCAAAGGTGCTAGATGGCAGTTCAACAGTTTCAGGTTATTTCCTTCTAGCTATTCCAATGCATTAAAAACTAAAAAGGGATGTCTATATAATGCATAAGAATAACTTCCAGAATGACCTCTCAACTCTATTTGAAATCTCTCAGACCCTGAAATTTTATTTTTTTCATTTCTCTTCCCCCTTTTAGTCCAGAAGTATTTCTCAATCCTATGATGCAGGGTCCAGGCTTATTCCCAGGAGTCAGGTACCATGTTGCCAGGGAGATTTATACCCTGGGGAGTCATGCCCCACATAGGGGGAAGGGCAGTGAGTTTACCCACAGAAGTTGGCTTAGAGACAGAGGCCACATCTGAGCAACAAAAGAGGTTCTCTGGGGGGTGACCCTTAGGCAAAATTATAAGTAGGCTTAGCCTCCCCTTTGAAGTAACAAGTTTCATAATGGCAAGCCCAATATTGAGGGTCCTCAATGCTTGTGAGAATATCAGTAATTCCCCAGATGGGGAAGTTTAATATTTCTGCATTTTCCTTGAAGGGGACTTTGCAAATACATTTTTATTCTTTGCCCAAATTAATTTTCTCTCTAATTTTTGAAGGACAGTTTTGCCAGATATAGAATTCTTGGTTGGCAGTTTTTCTGCTTCAGTATTTTAAATATATCATACCACTGCCTTCTTGCCAGCATGGTATCTACTGAGAAATCCATACATATTCTTATTGAGCTTCCCTTGTATGTGATGGATCCCTTTTCTCTTGCTGCTTTCAGAATTCTCTTTGTCTTTGACATTTGACAATATGATTATTAAGTGTCTTGGAGTAGGTCTATTTGGATCTTTTCTGTTTGGGGTATGCTGTTCTTCTTGGATCTGTAATTTTATGTCTTCCATAAGAGATGGGAAATTTTCAGTGATTATTTCCTCCATTATGCTTTCTGTCCCTTTTCCTTTTTCCTTCTGGGACACCCATGACACATATATTTATGCACTTCATGTTGTCCTTCAATTGGCTGAGCCCCTGCTCATATTTTTCCATTCTTTTCCCTAACTGTTCTTTTGTGTGTAGGATTTCAGATATGTTGCCCTCTAGTTCATGAATCCTATCTTCTGCCTCTTCAATTCTGCTGTTGCATGTTTCCAGTGTTTTTCATCTCTTGTATTGTGCCTTTCATTACCATAAGTTCTGCCAGTTGTTTTTTCAAACTTTCAATTTCTTCTTAATTGTTTCAACTTCTATATCTCATTTGAAGTGTTAGTTTGTTCCACTATTTGGCTATAATCTCCATTTTTTCTAGTGTGATTCATAATTTTTTTTTTGTCTAGCATCTGGTTTCCTTGATTACCCCAATCAGATTTTCCTAGGCCAGATGGGCCTACATCTCAGAGAAGGGTGTAATCAGTATCAAGTTTCCAGTTCTATGCTGAGATCTCGGCTATTCCACCCATTCCAAACTGGTGTACAATGTGTGTCTGGTCATGGATGTCCCCCAAACACATATTCTAGGCTATTTACTAGTTGTTCCTTGCTATTTACTTGTTGGTCTAGAGGACTAACTAAATTCCAAACCTCCCTATACTGCCATCTTGCCCTGCCTCCTTCATTGTCTCTTTTATAGAAGCTGAAAACTTTGTTGTATGGTATCATTGAACCAACCTATTTTTATTCACTGCCTTCATTTGTGAATAATTTATATATCAAAAAGGCCCAGGCACCTGTATTTTCTTAGGCCCCACTGTGCATTCAACTCATTTTTTTGTTAACTAAAGAGAATATTAAGTGTAGCGGAGAATTGTCTCATAATTATTAACAGGCATTAAAATGAATTTTACCAGTATTACAAGAAAGATTTAATTGTTATTATATTGAACTACATTCCTAATTACAGTGACCTAGGAACAATTAAGTATATTTTAAAATGATAACTCAAGAAAAATACTTTCCCCTATAGAAGTACATATTTATTAAAGTATCTCAGGTTACTCTGGTTGTGCAACTATCATTCATTTATTCTGTACCTATGGCTTCCAATGTGCCTAAGGGAGCTCAAGAGGCAGAGCCGTTAATGAAATCCCTGGTTCCCTGTAATTCTCAACTCTTTGTTGCAAAGACTCAACAAGCAAAATAAATCTGCTGGTGTAGCATGTACACTGGAAGTTGTAATTTCTTGGAAGAAGACAACAGAGGTGTAACCTTGTTGTCTGAGCTATCTGGAGAGAAACTAATGCAATGACTGCAGTTTTTGCAGCTACCAGAGCAAGGATGTTTCTGCAACCTATACTGCAAGTTGGGGGAGGTTACTGTTCTCTCCTCTGCTGGATACTATCACTTGGAAGTCCGTATGATTCTCCCGGCACCTGGAGGACAACTGTAGAGTTCAAAACATTATTGTTTTATTATTAGTATGGTATGACAGTTTCTCTGGGATGATATTGCATAGTTTGGAGGAGCATGATACTAGATAGAGAATATTTTTGATGGAGGAAGCTCAATCCTGAATGGGAAAAATGACAGCTAGGTAAAATTGTACAGGCATTCTAGCCCAAAAAAAAGAGCCTGTCAAGTAGTCATGTTTGAAACAAAATGATCTGAGAAATTAAAAGTTGACAGTGTTATTGGAGCAAATAGTAGGTAAAGGAAAAGGTCAAGAGATGAGTTTGTAGGACTAAGGAAGGTCCAAATTATGAAAGACTATGTTTGCCTTGCTAAGGTGCTTAGTATTCAATCTATAGGCAACTGGAAAATATTGAGAGTTTCTTTTCTTTTTTATAAACAACATTTTAGTACAATCAACTTGTTTTCAAAATGGAGAAACACAAGCCTTGGGTTGAAAGAAACAAAAGGATAAGTGCTTAAATAAACTAGCAGAAATGAAGTGTGGTCTATTTCTCCAAAGATGGCCCCAACATTTCCTCTGTCTGTTACACGTGTCTCCTATCATTGACAACTGGCATCTGTTTTCTCTTTCTTTAATGTGGGGTGGCCTTGTGAATTATTTTGATCAACAAAACAATGCAGAAATGACAGTGTGGCACTAGCAGCTCCTGCTTTCCTTTTCTTGGAGCCCTGGGGCAGCAGGTAAAGTGGTCCCCCTAAACTGCAGGAGAGATTGTGGAAATACAGAGAAAGTGATACCCAGATAGCCTCCAGCCCTTCTAGGACCACAGCTGAGGTACCAGATGAAGTCATTTTGGACATTTCAGCCTTAGCAGAGCTCACAATTGAATGCATCTGTGTTGTTAATGACTTCATCCGACATGGAGCAGAGATGAATCATCTTGGAGGAGCCCTGCTGATGTTGCAGAATCACGAGCTATTAAATAAGTAGTTGTTGCTTTGAGCCACTGGGTTTGGGGATAGTTTATTTTACAGCAATAGAAAACTGAAAAAACAAGTAAACAGATTCAAGAAATGCTGGAGAAGTAGAACACATGTGACTTGGAATCTGTTTATGAAGCATGAGATGAAGAGAAATATCTCAAGAAAAGCTTCTTGGATTTTTGCTTGGGAATTTCAGTGGAATAATGTCCCAGTTAGCAAGATGTGGAAGAAGGGGGTGGAAGATGTTTGATTTTGGATGAAGAGATAATTGGAAAGTTGGTAAACCTTACATAGAGCTCTGGAGAATGTTTGAGGCAAGGTATATGTTTAAGAATTATCAGCATGGTGGTGCTGGCTGATGTGTAAGTGGATAAAAGCAATCCGGCATTCACATCAGAATCACCATGCAATTAAATTTTACACCTCTTTCTGTCCTCTCAGAAGTCCCAGTAGGCTAATTGTTCTCGATTTTGGTAGTACACTAGAGATACCTGGTGTGATTACAAAAGATCTGCAGTATCCAGACTGAGCTCCAGTGAAAGTACATCAGAATCTATGGAGGTGGGACCCAAGAGACAATATTTTTAAAGTTCTCCAGGTGATTCCAATGTGCAGCCAGTTACGAGAAAGAACCACTATTGACTCAGTTGAGGAGAGAAGTCATGCGTAGTTTGAAAAACCTCCCTGGATAATTCTGATATACTATTATCTGGGCTGAAAATTCTGGATGTAACCCATCTAACTAGGAATTCCAAGAGTTAGAATTTCTATAGGTAATCAAAATTAATACAATTATTTAAAAAATAATGCAAATATAGCATATTGTCAGCATATACTTTGTGCCTAAAAATATACTTTCTTTTTCTTGTCATAAAGTTTTTTTTTATATATCTGTATCTTCTCCAGCAATTGGAAAACTATAGATCTTGTGTCAAATTTTACCACTGGCTAAATTTTAATTAAACTAAAATTAAAGTTTCAGAAGCACCACTTGACCCTAATTCTAATGCAAAAGCAAAACAATAATTTTACTTAAACATTCAATATTGATATTTAAAATACTGTATAATCTCTATAACTGTAACAACAACAACAACAACAACAGAATCAGGTGTGCACTGTACAGGGATGTACCTGCTAAATATAAGCTTTGCAATTATGGTGCATCAGACTTACCATAATTCGATGTAGCTCTCTTTTCCTGGCTAGGCCTTGGATTTTTAAAGGCAATGAGACAGTAGTCTTAGGACAACAAGACATAGAAACAATTCAAAGGACTTTTAGTATCTTTTTATTTTCTGTCAGTATTCAGATATTACCCATATACTTTCAAGCTCCCTGATGTAAGTAGAATTGTTTTGACTCTGAGAGTTCTTGGATCCTTTATTTATCACACAGTTAAAAATAAATAAGTATGATTCCTGGACAAAGAATTATCAGAGAAATTTTTTAAACTGTATGTTTTCTTCCTCAGTGACATTAAGTATAACATCTTCTGGGAAGGAGCACACAAGTCTTGATATAATTTAATAGTCACAATATATTAAATCAACTTTTTCTTTCCAAAACAAAGGGTAAAATAGTATGTCTTCCATAGTAAAAATCAGGGTCATAAAGGAATTTGTCCAAAGGTATACTGAACTCATGAAAACATAACACGTTTTTCTCCTTTACTGCCACCTCTTATATTATTACTTAATTGATAATAATTATTCATTCAAATTGACATTATAAAGCCATATACTTTTTATCAATTTAATATTAGTTCTCTACCATTTCACATATCACTTCTTTCACAGACTCTTATCTTTTATTGGGGTTCTATGACATATACTTCTTATTCTATCCTTTAGGTCTTTAATCTCTCTTTTATTCATCTCTTGGTCTAGAATATCATTTCAGATATTTTCTTCAAATCTTTCTTAATATTTGGTCATTCATACTTCAGCTATGTTTAAACAGTTTTTATACTCTTAGGTTGAACTTACTGTCAGGTGCATATTTTTAAATCTAGACTATCTATTTGGCACTTAATTTATTCCAATGATGTGCTACAATTCTCAATTTTTTTCTTTTTATCTCTTTGGATATCATTTGCAAATACTTTACATGTTTTTGACAACACTTCTATCTGCAGCATATGGATATGGTTTTATTGTCTGTGTTTTTTCATTTAATTGTGTGTTTATTCATTCATGTTGTCCTTTCTCCTTGTGTACCTGCTCATTTTTTAATTGTTCACCAGACACTGAATTCACAAAATTATTTATAGAAATAATTTAAAGCCTAAGATGATGCTAATTTCCTGTAGGTAGAAGTTTTGTTTGCTTCTACCATGTGCCTTTTTGTTCTGAATGACCTAGTCTAACATTACTGGAAACATAAAAAACAAAATCAACCAAACCAAAAAAAAAAAAAACTTCCTATTTTTAAAAGTTCTCTAGAAAATATAACCAGTTTTTATTATTTTACTTCTCAATCTTTTTAAAAAAATTAATTCAGTTTGGTTTGTTTTCGTTCAAGCAGCCATTATTTTAAGTTTACCATATTCAAAGTACTTGTTAAGTCTGAATAGCCTTTATGGTTAAGTGCTGAATAATCCCTGCCATGAAAAGACTTATAATGTAACCAACACAATAACAGCAACAAACAAATGACAATACTATTGTCAAGTGTAAGTTAAGATATAGATAAACATTAGTTTGGAGTTTTAAAGAAGAGACACATTTCCAGAAGGCAGAGGACTAGGACTAGGATTTCACTGAGCAAGTGAAATTTGTTGAGTAAATTTAGAAGGAGCAGTACAGTTTTATCAGGCAAGGAATATGAAGGTCTCATCTATCACACCTAAGTCAGAGTGGTCTTTCTAAAACACAGCCTGTTAATGTCACCACCTTGCAAAAACACTTCAATAAAAACTAGATAAATTGAGTCAGAACTCAATTTCTATAATTTAGGCCTTGATTTACTTTCCAAACTTATCTTGACTCACCTTCCTCCCAATTTATACATCAAAGTTCTCAAAACATTTTTTCTGTTCTTATTTGAATACTGTTTACTTCACCTAGAAGTTTCTTCCAACCATAAAAACAAGTACTTTTCTTTTTAGATTACCTCAGGAATCATCTCTTCAAGGAGGCTGTTCAGGTTATCTATTGCTGCGTTTAAAACCACCCCCAAAACCAATGGCTTAGATGAACAACTTCTGAATTTGCTCCTAATTCTGTAATCAGAGCTGTGCTCAGCTGGGTATTCTTGAGCTCATCTGCTGGTGGAAATTGTGTAGTCTGCATTCAGGTGGCACATCAGGTAGGGGCACTACTCAGCTGCAACACTGGAGTAGTTATTCAAAGTAAGTACTAATTATTATACAGTTACTCTCAGTTTGTTCTTACCAGATCCATTCTCTCTTCATTCTCTGTGCCCTGGCAGAACTGTTCCTATGGACTTCATCACCCTGGATCATTTGGAATCTGACTTCCCACTGGATTGAACAATAAGAGGCCCTAGGAGACATCCATATGGAAGAGTGAAAGGAGAGGGAATCCAACCACTTATTTCTTCTCTTGCTGCTTTGTGGCTAGGTCCTAGTAGATGCTGTACCTCCCCACACCTCGACTCAGCTTCTAGAAAGTGGCCCTCCCCTATCTTTTCATGGCTCCAGTTATCACCAGTTTCCAGTAACATCTTCCCTTTCCTTGCACTTTCATGTCAGGGTGGAATTTGTTTCACACTGTTGCTTGTCGTTAGTCACCTCAGGGTTTCTTACTGGTTCCCTTATGCCTTCTCATTCTTCAATAAATAGTCTGTTTATTGAAGTCTTCAGAATCTCAGCTAACTATGTGATTTGTTTCTGATGGAACCTTGACAAATACAATTATTTGATTGAATATAATTCAATAGATGTTCATTGAACATTATCTGACCCTAGGCAATATTGTGGGCATAGAAACAAAAAATTACAATTCTCTTGTTTTAGCTTTGGTTAAAGTTATAGTTGAAATTGAATAAGAAACAGTGTGAGGCAGAGAAAGTTGACACAAGTGCTGTTGAGTCATTATGCTTTTCTATACCCAAAACAAAAGAAGGTCAAATGATATTTAGAAAGCAAGTATCATACAATGACACAATAAATAAATAGTGTTAGCCAGGATAGTGATAAAGGCACTGCTTAAAGTAGAGTTATGCATATAATGTAACTCATGGTGGCAAAATTGGGCTCTCAGCATGTTATAAAGAGAAAGGGAGAATTGCACAGTGATTAAGAGTGCATGGCACCTGGAGCCACAAGAAATGTGCAGAATTCTATCTCTACCAGGAACTAGTGGTGTGATTTTAAAACAAGTTAGTTGACTTCTTTGTACCTCAGTTCCCTCACATGTTTAGGGAAGACAAATATAGTATAAAAATACCTGCCTCATATATGAAAAACCCACAGCCAGCATAGTACTTAATGGTGAGAGACTGAAAGCCTTCCCTCTAAGATCAGGAATGGGACAAGGATGCCCACTGTCACCACTATTATTCAACGTTGTAGCGGAAGTTCTTGCCAGAGAAATTAGGCAAGAAAAAGAAATAAAAGGCATCCAAATTTGAAAAGAAGAAGTAAAAATGTCATTATTTGCAGATGACATGATCTTATATTTGGAAAACCCTGAGAAATAAATGACACAGGAACTTGAGCTAATAAACAGATTCAATAAAGTGGCACGTTACAAGATTAATGCACATAAGTCAGTAATGTTCCTATACACTAGAAATGACCTAACTGAACAGACACTCAAAGAAAAGATGCCATTCTCAATAGCAACTAAAAAAATCTAGTACCTAGGAATAAATTTAACCAAGGATGTAGAAGACCTCTACACAGAAAATTACATAAATTTACTAAAAGAAATAACAGGGGACCTGTAGAGATGGAAAGATATTTCATGTTCATGGATAGGAAGGCTAAACATTGTTACAATGTCAATTCTACCCAAACTAATCTACAGATTCAATGCAATTCCAATCAAGATTCCAACAGCACCCCACTTTGCAGACTTGGAAAAGCTAGTTATCATAATTATTTGGAACATTCTAAAAAAGCAAAACAAAGTGAGAGGACTTACACTTCCTGACTTTGAAGCTTACTATATAAAGCCACAGTAGTCAAAACATCATGGTATTGGAACAAAGATAGACATATTGATCAATAGAATCAAATTGAGAATTCAGAAATAGACCCCCATATCTATGGTCAACTGATTTTTGATGAATCCCCCAAACTGACTGAACTGGGACAGAACAGTCTCTTCAACAAGTGGGGCTGGGAGAACTGGATATCCATATCCAAAAGAATGAAAAAGGATCCCTACCTCACACCCTATACAAAAATTAACTTAAAGAGTATCAAAGACCTCAGTATAAGAGACAGTACCATAAAACTCCTAGAAGATAATGTAGGGAAACATCTTCAAGACCTAGTATTAGGAAGTCACTTCTTAGACCTTACACCCAAAGCACCAGCAATGAAAAAAAAAAGTAGGTAAATAGGAACTTCTCAAAACCAAAAAGCTTCTGTACCTCAAAGGAATTTTTCAAAAAGGTAAAGATGCAGCCAACTCAATGGGAGAAAATATTTGGAAACCATGTATCTGATAAGAGACTGATATCTTGCATACATAAAGAAATACTACAACTCAATGACAATAGTACAAACACCCCAATTATAACATGGGAAAAAGATATGAAAAGACATTTCTCTGAAGAAGAAACACAAATGGCTAAAAAATACATGAAAAAAATGTTTATCTTCTCTAACTATTAGGGAGATGCAAATCAAGACCACAATGAGATATCTTACACCAATAAGAATGGCTGCCATTAAACAAATAGGAAACTACAAATGCTGGAGAGGATGTAGAGAAATTGCAATTCTTATTCAGTGCTGGTAGGACTGTACAATGGTACAGCCACTGTGGAAGAGAGTTTGGCAGCTCCTCAGAAAACTAGATATCCAGTTACCCTACAATCCAGCAATTTCACTTCTTGATATATTCCCAGAAGATCTGAAAGCAGTGACATGAACAAATATTTGCACACTAATGTTCATAGCAGCATTGTTCACAATTGCCAAGATATGGAAAGAACCCACGTGTCTTTCAACAGATGAGTAGATGAACAGAATGTGGTATATACCTATGATGGAATACTATGCAGCAGTAAAAAAGGAACAAGGTCATGAAACATATGACAACATGGTTGATCCTTGAAGACATGATGCTGAATGAAATAACCCAGACACAAAAGGAGAGTTATTGAATGTTGTCAGTAATGTGAACTCTGTGAAAAATGTAAATGAAGTGCCTTATAATATAGAATATAGGGGACTAGAAGCTAGTGAAGGGGGAACAATAATCTAATACGTACAGATATGATAATGAGAGTGAACTTTATGATCAGGTGTGACTAGGGTTCATTAATAGGATTATAAGTATCAGTGACACATTGAAGGTGAACATGCTTGCAAATGGTTGTTTAAAGGCATGAAACCCATAGAGTGGCACCAAAAACCTAAATAAGTGTTAGCATGATATACTTATAAGGTATGACACTAGTGTAGAGAGTTAACAACAATGTGGTATTGAAAAACTACCCATTATGTATTAAAGACTATATTTAATAGGAATATGTCACCAGCTCCACACTAATACTAGGGATGAATAATTAGCAGCTGATAAGACCTCTGGGATGTATTATGTTATGATTGTTTAAACTTGAGAGTGATGATGATTGTACAACCAAGTGAAGATAATGTAAGAAACTGACCATTTATCTTGGGATAGAATATATATTAAGTGAAATTAGGAACACACTACTTAATAAATCAAGCCCTCAACTTGAGATTTGCTCTGTGAAATTTAGTGTTGTAAATAGGAGACTGAACCCCCCTATAATTGTGCCTAAGAGGCACCTCCAGGGAACCTCTTTTGATGCTGAGATGTGGCCTTTCTCTCTCTAAGCCCAACTCGGCAAATAACTTAATTAACCCTCTCCACACACACACACATACAAGGGACATGACCCCCAGGGGAATGAATCTCCCTGAAGACATGGGACATGACTCCCAGGAGTGAGCCTGATCCTGGCAGCGAGGGATTGAAAATGCCTACTTGACCAAAAGGATGAAAAAAAGAAAGGTAACATGCTGAAGTCACAGTGGCTGAAAGATTCCAAATAGAACTGAGAGGCTATCCTGGAGGTTTCTCTTATGCAAGCTCCAGTTAGACATCCCAAATGGCCACAGTATGCCATGCCCTTACCAAAAGTAGTTCCCAAATATCTAGGTCCCTACTTGAGATTCTATAAAAGATTCACTTTCTGAGTTTTGTCTTTCAGAAGCTTGAATCCACCAGAGTGTTCCCATACCAGACAAGTCCTAAAACCCAGAGGCAATAGCCTCTTTAAGATAACAATCAGATGTGGCCCCCTTCCCCATACTATGGACACCCCCTTTAATATGAACAAGTTAGATTAAGTGAGAGGAAGGGGTAGCAACAAACAAGATAAGACTTAACAAACGTCTATGAACACTGAAACTTTATGTAATTATATATAGATTTTTTTGGATGCTGGGGTGTTGGAATGGCTGGAAGTGGGTAAATGACTTGGTGGAATTGTAGCCTATGGCATCCTTTGGGATTTGCTCTGTGGCTGCTCATTGAATTGCGCCTTGAAGGTCTTCACCTTTCCATATATAACTTGTATTGCATAATAGGGAAGCGACTGAGACTGTGGATCTTATAAACCACGGCAATTTTTGAAATTACCTATGTAATTGTTTGTTGAGTTGTACATTCAGAGTTGGCACCTTTCTGTATGTATGTTGTATTTTTACAATAATGGAAGTGGCTGAAGTTGTGGAACCGTGACCCATGACATTCTTTGGAATTTGCTAACTACTTGTGGAGTCATGCTTTGACAGTTATCACTGTTATGTATATATGTCAAAGTTCACAATAAAAAAATTAATATAGAGATAGGAAGTAAAAATTAAAAATCAAAATTCCACCTTCCAGAAATAACCATGGCTTACATTTTAGTCTTCATCTTTCCAGTTATCTGTGAATGTCTGTGGTATTTTATTAACAATTCTTAAAATAAAAAACAGTATAAAGCTAAACAACAAAAAATACCTACCTCAGAGGACTGTTGGTGCAACTAAATAATTTAATATCTGTCTAAAGTACTTAGAGGTATAAGCACCATATAAGGATTGTTTTGTTATTTTTCATTTGCTGAAAAAACATGAAAAGTTTCTGTATATGTTTCTTTAATTACAAAAGTTAATAGTTATTTGTGTGGTATATGATGCTTGAGGTTATGATTTACTGCTAAGCTTGTCTTACAGGTTTGTTTTAGGGAATTCTATTTACTCATTCTATGCATGTTCTAGTAAATTATATTTGGTAAAATGTATTTTTTGTAGGAAAGTGAAATTACTTCATATAAATTGAAATGTATACACCAACATTATGATAATTAACATTCTATCTGTGAAGTATGAAACAGTCCTAGATATTTGTTGCAATATTTTACTCATTTCTGAGAAGGCATCACATCATTTTGTTTTGGCAATCTTCCTATATGCCCTGTGGAAAGAAAAATTGATTGTAAAATAATGAGTCTGAAAACAAAATGGGACAGCAGGTTTTCAATATAAAGAAATAAAGATGAATACATCGACCAAAATAATTTAATCTCAACCATTACACCAAATGTTTAGCCATGGCCTTGATAGGAATAGGGTGACCAAACATCCCAATTTGTACCTATTTGTCCAGTGTAATTGATAACAGTGCCCCCTTTCACACTCAAAGTTTCCTATCTTGGATAACAAATTATATGTTCACTCTAGATAGTGGATTAGTGGATACTATCTTTTTAAAGAATTGAACCTTTTCAAGAATTGAACCTTAAACTAATGGTCAGGGTTGATCAGCTGTGATCGATTTAGCCAGAGGCTGAGAGTTGTCATCTAGGATTATGACCCTCTCCCCGCTCTTCTCTACTCCCTACATCTTTCCTTACTCCACCTTTAAAGATTCATTACTGTTGACTATTAGGGGGTGGGGAGTGGGGGATGACATTACTTTGGTAGTATTCCAGCCAAAAATGGAATCTAATCATGAGAAACCCTCAGATAAACTTAAAGTGAGGAAAGTTTTATAAAATAACTAGTCTATGATCTTCAAAAAGACAATATCACAAAGACAAAGAAAGGTTAAAGAACTGAGATGAAGAAGACAAAAAAATGCACGGCAACTAATTATAGTACTTGATACTGGATTGGTTCCTGGTCAGGAAAGGGTTAGCTCAGGTGGCCTGGGCTGCCAAACCCTGTGCATTCCAAACAGGACTCTCTTCAGGTCTGACCCTTGGCCTGCTCCTGGAAAATAACCTCAGAACATTGGAATATTTTTCCTGATAATACTTTTTTTATATACTTGAGGGCTTCAGTCATGTTCTATCAGTTTGACCTTATAAATTTGACATAATGATGTGACGGATGGTGAATGCCTGTTTTTCTCTGAGTAGAGGGGGCTGGAGTCTGCGTTTCTGAGGTCAGTCAGGCAGATGCTGCATTTTACATGACCAACCCCCAATAAAACCCTGGACACCAAAGCTCAAGTAAGCTTTCCTGGTTGACAGTACTTCATACATCTTGTCATTGCTGGGAGAAGTAAGCATGTCTTCATGAAATTTCCCTGGGAGAGGAGGCCTGGCAGCTTGTATGCGGTTGCTCCTGGACTTTATCCCATGTGCCTTTTTGCCTTTGCTGATTTAAATCTGTATCATGTTGCTGTAACAAACCCTTACTGTGTGTGTACCAGCTTTTCGGTAGCCTGTGAATCCTTCTAATAAAACATGGAACCTGAGGATGGTCTTGAGGACCCCTGACACACTCCAATATTGGAAAAATCAAATACAAAGGATACCATTGGAACAATTGATGATATGTGAATTTGGACTTCACATTAAGTAAAAATATTATATACACATTAAAATTCCTGAATTTAATAACTGTACTGTTCATGGGAAATGCACATTGAAGAATTATGGGGCAAGGAGCATGATGATTGGATCCTACTATCAAATGGTTTAGAAAAAAATATGCACATATGTAATTAGAGAGACCAATAAAGCAAAAGTGTTAAAATGTTAAGAATTGGTGAATTTCGGTAAAAGGTATATGGGAGTTCTTCGTACTATTTTTTGCAACTTTTCTGTAAGTTTAAAATTATATAAAAATACAAAGTTTAAACAGAAACATCTGCAAAGCATTATATATATATGTACGTATATACATGTGTGTGCATGTATATGTATGTCTTTCTGTGTGTGTATGTGCATGTATTTTGCCTTCATTTTTAACTTAATGTGAATTCACTATCTGAGCTTCATAAGTATTCACCCAAGAAATTCATGTGATAAGTAAATTGAAGATGGAGAAATAGCTCAATCATTAATCAGAGAGCCAAAATGTTGGGCAATTGGATGGCTGGATTAAAGTGAAAATTGTCAGTGAAAGAACAAATGGAAGGATGCTGAATTGTACTTAGAATGTGTACTTGATCTCTGTCAGGGTGGGCCAAAGCTAAATCAGTAGACACCAAGGTGAAACCAAGGATTTGCAGACTAACCTGGCAGTAACCAGTGATGAAATCCAGTTTCCCTGGTTGAGCATGGGATTCAGAGACTATGAGGATAGGTAGTGATCCTGTTGTGCATATAGGTGGTATCAAGTCTAACTTGGAGTGAAGGATAGGATTCCAGGCAGGTGACAAAACATAGCTACAGGGAGTCAGGGAGCAGGTAATTTCTAGAGATCCAGACTGACAGGTAGCAAACAATATGGAAAAATTAACAGATAAATTAAGGTGATGTGAGCTAAAAAAGGAAAAAAAAAAAAAAAGAAAAAGAAAAAGATCAATACTGAACCTTAGATAACAAGTAATGGCATTGAAAGAATGGAGCCTAGTTAATTCAGGGATTAAATTGTTGATCAGAACTGAGTTCCAGAATCACAGCAGCAACAAGATGAAATGAAGAATCAACCTTTGACTCAGAGCTTTTTAAAGAGAAATTTTCAGATGGTGAGAAGGGGCAGTATTTGCAGGTGGGAATTAAGTGGCATTGGCTGGGAAATTTGGAAGGCTTCAGGAAGAGAGTGCCAGGCAGTTACTGCAATTACTTTTTACAAAAAAAAACCTACTAGGGCTGCAAAATAAAAGAGAAGCTAAAGAGGATTTTTAGAGTACAGAAGAAAAATGGATTTTGGATTCATATAAAGCTGGGTTTACAATTTGTCTCTACACTTACTGCCCATGTGACCCCAATCAGAGCCTTTGTAATTTTGCCTATGTCAGCAGACTATTTTGAATAAAAATAAGCCAAATACATATGTAAAATTTGATGAGTGCTTGGCACAGTTTTGCCCTTAGTGAAAGGTAGATTTAATTATAATGGAAGGAATGAGAGACTGCATCATGTTTGCTCTTTCTTGCTACCAACTGAAAAGAGATGGGCTTAGTCATCCCTAGATTCATTGGCCAAAACAAAAATCATTTAAGACAGAAGTCTACTTGTGATATAAAAACTCTTCGTAGTGGTAGCCTTCTGAAATTCACTTTCCCAGGAAGAGATGGAAACACATATAATATTGGCTTCCATGTCTACCAGGTAGATTTGAGATATAAGTTAGCTGGCTGTCACAACTGTTGTGGGGAGAATCAAATGTAGATGAGGTCTTACATTTTGCAAATTTGATGCCTACAGACTGCTGGGAGGAAAACATTAAGGTATATGATAATGAAACCAGATTGGAGCTTCCAGTTGTAAATGCCAGAGAATGTCATTGATATTTACCCTTGACCTAGAATCTTGCCTAGATGGGACTCTGACAGAAATATAAACTATATTTAATATAAATATGTGAAATGCAGACTAAAAGTGAGAGGGTTGAAAAATAATTGCAAAATTAATTTAATCACAATTAGTTTACTATGTAAACAAGCTTTTATAAAAAAGATTAGTACTTTTTTCCTTTCTTGTTCTTTCTCAACTCTATTTTGTAACTATCTATTTGTATTCATAAAGAAAAACAGTAATCTAGAAATATTTTTGTCTTGATAATATATTTTTATCCACATTACCACTTTTGATTTTTATAGATACTCTATGAGTTGTGTAGGGCATATGATATTCCCATTTTATAGATAATAAACTGGACACTCAAAAAGTTCATATGAACCGCTCAAGGTCACACAGCTGATAAGGCAGGATCTGGAAATTTTATCTTCTCACTCACTCCTAGAAAAGCATATTTTTCATGGTTTTTAATTACTCATTCTGCATATATATATATGTATACAGATATATATGCATATATATGTATATATACATATATATGAATATAGATGTGTATATGTATATAGATATATCTGCAGATATATGTACATAGATATATGTATATAGATATATACACATATATATATGAATATATACACACACACATTTACCGCCAATATCTTTTTTTTTGTAATCTTTTAGTCCAATCATTTCGTTTTATAGAAAAGGATTTTTCCTTTTCCAAATGTCAGGGGTGATTAGTCAGATAGTCAGGATCTTTATGTGAGCCTGCAACTGTTTGTCATCAATACTTACACCAGTTATTAGACAAGGAATGACAAAGAAATATTGTAAACACATATGAACAAATAAAATTAAGTTAGATCTTTGTCAATTCCACATCAACTAAAGTGTTAAATTAAAAAAAAAATCCTTTTAGAAAAATATAGGTGAATACTTTATAAATTTCAGGGTGGGAACATTTTCTTAAACAAGATGCAAAAGGGATGAAAAATTAAAGATAAAAAATAAATTTGTTAAAATTAGAAGAAAACTTCTGAACATCAACACCCTATAAAAGAGGTAAAGGAAGAGATGATATTTACAGCACATTTAAGTGACAAAGATCAATATGCAAAATGTTAAAAAACAAGACTACTACCTAATAAGTAAAATAAAAGATTTCCAATAGAAAAAAATAACAATATTTATGATTAGGCATTTCACTAGAGTGGATACCCAAACAATAAATAAACAATTGCAAAGATGCACTTCACTAGTAATAAAATATATTCATATTAAAATGATTAAGAGGTAACAGTCACCAGATGAAGAATTGAAAATTTTAATAAGCAGTGAAAACATTTCTACATGGCTGGCAGGACTATAAATGGTACACACTCTTTGGAACTTTTGCAACATGGAATAAAGTTGAAAATATTCTTACACTATGACTGAGCATTTCTTCTCCCGGATTTCTCCTGCTGTCCTTGAGGGACTTTCTTAGCTGGATAATTACCTATAAAATACTGTTGTAAAAGTGCATCAGGATGCTTGTATAAGAAAACCATGTGGGGGAAATAAAATCCAGAAACATATTATAGGCAGATAGACAAACTTTTTTGGTACATTCATAATATTCATACAATGGAATATTCTATAATAATAAAACTGATTGACCCACAGCTGCATATCATTATCTTTGAACCTCACAAACATAATATTGAGCAAATAAAAATTATAGAATACAAACAATATACAATTTATATAAATTTCAAACACTTGCCAAGCTAAATATACTTTATAAATACATAAAAATGAAGTGAAAATATAGAGAAAAAAAGAAAACATTCAGGATAGTGGAGGAAGAGAAATCCAGAAGAGATATATATTAACCTGTTCGGCAAGTCCCTACACCAATACATCTGTTTTGTGCTTCTGCAAGTTCAAAACATCATTGGAGCAAAGATTCATTTAGTAAGCATATAATGTAAGCTAATGTCTTTTTTATGAGCTGAGAATAAAAAAACTTTCAGGTTTTTTGAGAAATGGTGTTTCTGCCAATGTAATTAAAAACAGTTTAAATATGATGAGCAAGTATTTTTAGTTTTGCTTCGGATAAGATAACTTACAGGTGTCTTCTTATTCCACAATCTCTAATTTGTCTTTTTCCTGCAGCTCCTGCATTCTATATTCTCTGCCTTCTTAATGGGCTGATTTGGAAGAGTACTGATAAGACACATGGAGTTCAAAGCAGTGCTAAGCTCAGATTAAGAGTTTTGGTAATGGATGGTGGTGATGATAGCACAACACTGTAAATGTAATTAACAGCACTGAAATATATACCTGAATATGATTTAAAGGGGAAATGTTAGATTGTATACAAGGTAACAGAATAAAAATCTTAAAAAAAAAATCTATTGGACTGCACTACACAATGAACTCTAAGTTAAACCATGGACTATAGCTAATAGTACAATGATTAAAATATGCTATCACCAAATGTAATGAATGTTCCACACCAGTGCAAGTTGTAGTAATAGGGAAGTGTATAGAAATCCCGTATTGGGTGCCTGATTGTTTTGTAATTTTCACTTCAGGATTATTCGTCCTAATCTCACCATCATCCACCCTACTAAAAGCCATGGAAGTCCCTGCCATGAACATCATCGATATAACCTCCAGGTTAATCACCTGGGTTCTAATACCTACTCTCTCTCATTGACACCTCCATTTCTTTGGACTTCATCTATCTAAAGCACGGCGAATGAGTCCTTTTTCCTGCTCAAAATTCTCTATTGATGATAATGTGTTTGTAAAAGATATTTGATATTCTCTCATCATAGATGATCCTCTTTCTTAATAGGGTACTAAATATTTTTAAAAAGTAGTTAGTGAAATTTCTATCTACTGTACCCCTCTCACCCTGCCCTGTTTTATCAGAAGTGAAGCAGAAGAGTTGGTCTAACTTGAAAGATGTTTCTTAGACATTTTCAAACTTTCAGACTGTTTAAGATTCAATTCATCTCCTTTTGGAATATTGCAACATTACTATTGAGCCTGTCCTATAAGCTGCTTTACTTCTTTATTTTAGGTAGTAAATGAGGACTTTTCATAGTTTATTGAAGAATAGTATGCTAAGTTAGTGAAGAATAGCGTCTCCTATCATACACAAGAACTTGTAAGCTAAAATATTCAAATATATCATCTATTCCTCAATGACTCACATGGTGTGAATAGTTCTCTTTGAATATCCTTAGATTAATTTGATCTCTAAAAATAAATAATACAGTGGAAATATCCTTTTTCAAGATGTCTGTTGTTATTCACAATAATTTGCTTTATGAAACTAAATATTTTAATAAGAAAAAATTCTAATATAAATAATGGATTCAGTTGTTATTGCTTCCCATAACTAAAATCACATTTTAACTGCCTAATTTATATTAAAACCCTTTTCAACATAATAAAAAGTATATTGCTATGGTTTTTAACTAAATTATTATTTTAAAATTTCTAACTGTTCTTTTATATGTCCACATGCTCCAATATTTTTCCCAATAATTTACCATGGGAGAATTATTTTCTCAGATGTAATATTTTTCTGTAGATTTTAAATAATTAGTTAGGTAATTATAAACTTGACTGTAAAATTAAGATTATAAATGATATGCAATGTGTGGTTAAATTGATGTTTATGTGTTATTTTATACATTCACCTAAAATGTGTTTCTACTTTCTAAAGGAATTGGCAAAATTATTATTTTATCTATGATTTGATTTTGCACTGCTTTTACAGACATTTAAGGGAAAAATCCTAAGTTGACACTACTTCCTTACAGTGTCAACTACTGTAATTCCTGAAGACACATTTTTATGAGATATAAGTGTACTGTTTCCTGTGCTAACTGAAACAGCTGCAGTCACCAAGGGAACGGTCTTTTTTTAAGGTGCTCCCCTCTATGCTCACATATCACCCCACTCTTGATGTGACTCTGACTTCTTTAAACCATGGTTTGTGCAATATTTTGTTGTCTGGAGCAACAAAATTTGAAAGCTGGAGAACAGAAGACCAAGTTTAAATGATGGCCAGACTGATAAACCTGAAATCTAAACTGGCACTTAGAGGGAGCTCAGAAGCTAATTCATGCCACAAAACCTTAAAGATGCTCAGAAATTCCAAGTACATCTGTAAGTAAGGGTATTGCTAGTACTAAAACAGAAGGTGTGCTTCAAAGTGTATATACAAAATAGCTAAAGTCCCATATAATTTTCCCCATTTCATGCTGTGGGACAAATGATCATGACCCACACATCCCACCCCCCTGTCCCAACTGAGAAGTAGATGTTTGTTCTCTGGAGAAGCTGAGCCACGGTGATTTGGACTCAGGGAGAGAATCATGGTGAAAACAGAAGGATTTAATAAAAATCAGAGAAACCTGGGCACTCTTCCACAGTTGGCTCAGAGAACAGGGGTAACTAGTAGTTCACCCATCCCTTCATTCACCTAATCCTGTCCCCCAACTTCTGACTGGCAGAAGAACTGAATGTTCCTCTCAAGTGAAACTGAGCAGGACCAGAAAACACTTACTGATGGAGATCCTTCATAAAACAGGCCATCCATCACTCTGTGGGGAAGGTCACTGGTTGATAAACTTACTCAGGCTCGTAGAGTGTGCAATAAATTAATGTCTTACTCTTAAATATCAGGGAGCAGCCAAGAATTACCAAAAAATTGAAGAAATCCTCTAGTAATATATGAGATAAAATTCCAAAAAAATATAAAAAGGAATTCAAAAGAATTTAAAAACATAGGATGCTGTAGGAGTAGAAAGAGAGGGATGTTGGTCTATAATTCATTTTTTAAAATTATATTTGAACAAGGACGTATTTCAACATTTCTAACACTTTTATTCAGTAATTTAAAAAAAATCAAAAGCCTTTTTGGATTCTATAGAGCATTTTGCAATTTTTATTATTCATCCTATTGATATAATAGATCATATTAGGGGACATTAACAGCTGTATATATACTTTTTAATTTTAGATTCTTTTGCATCATTTTATATCCTTACTATCCTTCTTCTTTTCACCCAAATTACTTTCCACATTTCAAATTCATAATTGTATACTATTCCATTGTGGATTTAATTTCCTATGAAATAGAGATATAGGAAAAAGGGTTATATCTTTTTACGCCATATTGATGTACTTCTCCTAAATTTTCTTTGGTTTCTTATAGTAAATCATTTTCATGATCTGCATTTCCTCTAAGTCTTCAAGGTACCCCCCCCCTTGAAATATTTCTTCATAAGCCTATGTTTTATTTTTGTTTTCCATTGTTCTTAATATCCCAAATGAGACACAGATTAAGCCAACTCGGTATATTCAGTCACTCAGATTGTACTGAGCATTCTTTATTCAAGCAGTTTTGTCCCCTTCCTGTTCATTTCCTCTCTGTCTAAGACTTCAAGCTGGACATCAAGCTGATAGTCATAGGTATCCAATTATCTGAACCGTTTATCTAGAAAATTGTGCTGATTTTAGGGGAGAAGGCCACGTAGTATCAGTGTCTAACAGAATCTGAGCTACACACATGAAATACTTGACAATACAACGACCCCTGACAGGCACAGCTTTTATTTTTGTCACATTTCTTGTTTGTTTTGTTTTATTTTTAGGTCTCCATAACTTTCAGGATGAAGCAGCCCACTTTTGTCTCCCTTATCATCTGAAAGAGGTATTGATGTACCAGAAGAATTCTCTAACTTCTCATAAAGCTTCACCCATGGAGTATAAGGATGAAAAACAGTTCAATTTTATTTTCTTCTTCTTTCTTCCTTTCTTATTTTTAATTGCATAAAGCATCTCTGAGGAGATCAAGAGTCGCATAGGCTCAGTCTCTAGGATGATCAAATGTATAGATTAACACACTTTTAATTTATTCCATGCCATTATAAGCAGGTCGGTACTTCTCATAAACTTAGAACTGAAAATAGTGTGCTTTTGAGAGGTCCAGGCAACTTACACTCATTAAATATACATATTTAAATAAAAGAGAGCTGCAATATTTCCAAAACGAAAGTAGTGTAATACAGAGGCCCCCAGTTATGAAGAGGAGGTCATTTCCAATGTTATTATAATTATACAGGTGAAAGAGGATTTAACTGAAGACTGGAACTGTGAATTAATAAAACAGGATGGATTCAAGAGGCTTTGGGAGGTAGATTGTCATGAATCTGTGATTAAGTCTGGTAGATGAGGGAAAAGGAGGGAATGATTATGACTAAAATTTCTAGCTTGGGTCATGGTAGATGATCATGGGCAAAATGAGAGCCAGTATGTGGTATATTGGAAAGACAATTTGTTTCTAATATTAGATCTGCCTCAACAAATTGTATGGCCTTATACAACTCTCTTAAAGACTGTTTCTTCATCCAGTTTATCTCAAAGTTCCTTTTAAGCAGTAAAGATCTAGTAATCTTAAGGTAAATTAGTCTCTTTCACAATGTACATAACCTCTTCCAAATATGGATAACAGGCATTGATTGTGGTCATTACAGCCCTGAGAATTGAGACACAAATTAAAGATATTACATGATATAAGGAAAGAAGGATAATATTTATGTGCTATAATAAATAATATAAATAATAAAAATATAAAATAATAAAGCTATAATTATTGAAAAGTAGCATTATGACATAAAAGATCTGTACTATGGAAGTTTAGTAAGAGAGGGATAATTTTACAAAAAAGTCATACTTTAAATAAAAATTATTTGCTAAGACACATGGAAAACTGCTTCAAAGGTGCCAATTATGAAGAGATTATTTAAGAATTGAGGTATGTAGAACAACTACAAAAGATGAACTTTCAAAGTTCAGTTACTGGTAAACAGAAGAGGCAGCTTTAAATTCAGGTCAGATTCCAAGCCTCACCACTTTATAATACATCTTGTTAGGCCTTAGCAATACATTACTCACTTTCACCAGTAAGAAAGATCACTGATGTCTTACTTGGAGCAAAACAAATACCCTAACCTTATTTTCGAGATTATATGCAGCTCTTGCAGCTAATATTTCAGAACAACTAATATATTATTCCAATATATCACTTTTGTCAAAGTTTTTGAAACAAATACTAGTCATAAAAAACAATGACCAGTTGAAATGTCTTTTACAAGAATTGAGTTTTGCTGCCATCTAGTGATCATTTTATTATTGCTATTCCTTTTCCTCGAGTTTCAGAAAAAAATCAGGTAAATTAATGTTTGTGAGTGCACAGTGGGCTAACAAAGCTACTAAATAGGTTAACATAGTTATGTGTCATAAACTCCACACAATTCTCACTAGGAAAAAATCCATTTTCTAAAATAATAATAAAAGAAAGATATCAATGAAAAATTGTATTATGGTTGAAATCTTCTTAAAAGTGGATATAAAAAATGTAACAAAGTCTTTTAGTAAAGTTTCCATACCTTTATTTTATGGATTCTGAATGTTTTGTCTTATTATTTAAAGTGAATATTCTTCCTAATTTGGGGAGATTACATTTTAGGGAAAGCCGTATCTTTCAACCCAGGCTTGGGGGGAGAATAAGAGTGGTGGAACAGTTGAGTGGAGCAGAGTGGTGTTCTCCTGAAGGCCACAGGGAGAGAAGGAAGCAGCATGGAGGGTGGGAGAACAAGCCAGATTTGCTCTTCCTGTCAACTAGTCAACTAGGCACAGTATTCTGAGGAAAATCAGTGACTACTGGGGATATTTTAAGGAAGAATGTATTGATAACCTGGCAGTAGGGGTCGCAAGGCATTGAAGTTTGGCATAGTGTACAAAATCAGCTTACATGATTTTAATTCCAAACAATCATATCTGAAAATACTCCAGGCATATTAGATATTGATTCTGGTTAAAATGTGACCCTTTCATGAAGTTAGAGATTTGTAGGCTTAAGGGCAGGAGCAGGGTAAACAGACTGAGCATAGTCAAACAATGATGATGAAGAAGATGATGATGATGATAATTCACCAGCTGTGCACTAAGATGCATTCATTAACTCATTCAGAACATTGAATTTAATGGTAACATATGACATATTAAACCTCTCTCTGCCCTTGAGGTTTTTGGCAGAGAAAGACATCTATAATTATTTATTGAATATATTACCAAATGAGGAGGGTGCAAGCAAGAAACAGCTTGTTTTGTTTTGTTCTCTTTTTTACCCTCCTACTTCTGTCTACATACCCACTCTTCTGGATCTCCCTTACCCATCCCATAGCAACATTTTTGGCAAATCTTTAACACCCTGGTAACTTTGGGTATTAGAAGAACCTCATTAACAGGTTTTAACATTCATCCTAACTGAGGTTAAAACCTTACTCTGTCATCCGGTTCAATGTTCCTTCCCAGTCTTACATGTGGCACAAGGATCAACAGAGGGGATAAAAGGCATGGTCTGCAATTTATATATATATATACTGGATTTTATATATATATGTATATAAAATTATATATATATATTATATATATATAAAATTATATATATATATTTATATATATATATAAAATTATATATATAATGTATAAAATTTTGCTGTCCTTACTTGATTTCCTTCTTCATGACCTCTTCTCCCAGTTGACTTCTTCAGTCAAATCAAGAGAAAGGATGATAGAGGTAAAGGAGAAAGATCTTTTTATTTGGCCTGTCCAGTTTATTATTCTTTCTGTTGTGGTAGACACTCAGATTACGGCTTTCTGTCAAGGAAAACTCATGGATATTTCAGACACCTCCCATTTCATTTTCTGTTTCACATAAGAACTTTTTTTTTTAATTGGTGACTTTAAACGTTTAATATCTGTTGCACTCTCTTAAATATAAGCTCCATGGGTCAGGGTGCATGTTGTTTGTCACTGCTATACTCTCAGCACTAACATAGGTCTCTGTGTTTGAATATTCTGACAACTGGAGAATCATCTTCCTATTGAAAGAGGCTTTAAATAAAAGAGAATGAAAAAGGGCTCTAATTCAGGTCTAAGCAAACTTGGGACAGTTTAACTAGAAAATGTGGGAGTTTATGCTCATGCTTTTACATATGTCTGGTTATGGATCTTATTTGGTGTGCTGATTGATCACATCTGCATTCCATTCTCCTCTCCTGTATGGAGCTTCAGCTGCAAAACATATCCTTGAAGGTGGCAAAGGATGCTTCCTGGAAAACCTACAAAGTCCACCTCTATGGTTGCCTGCGGAACCATAGAGGTTTGCCTGCAGAAAAAGAACTCTCATCATTATTGCACCCAGTTTTAAATTCAGGAAGTCTTATATGGATGAATTGGATTTGATAGGGACTAATTTGGTTCATTTTTCTTTTCTGGAACTTTATCGCAATTTATCAATTAATGGCAAAATTACAAATTTAACCATTTCCAACTTATGCTACATACAGCGACTGAGAGGAAACAAAAGTACAAAGGAACTTTGGAGAAAAGGAGGATAGCAGAAATGGCCATTGCAGTATTTTATGAGCCTATGAGATCCAGAATGGTAGGCCTTGAGTCATTTGGCTACTGAGCACTGGAATGTAGCTAGTCTGAATTGGGATGTACTGTAAGTATAAAATACATACTGGATTTCAAAGACTTGGTACAAAAAAAGTGAAATATCTCAGTAATATTTTCTAATAATTATAAGTAGATGTAATAATGATTTGGTTATATTGAATTAAATAAAATGTATTATTAAATTAGTTTTATCTTTTTTTTTTACTCTTATTGATGGGCTGCTGTAAAATATAAAATAATATATGGCATGTATTATATTTCTCTTGGACAGTGCTGGTCTAGAAAATAATCTCATGGACATGGAAGAGCAAGAATTCTCTGCCCTTAAAAAGGGATTCCTCTGATCTGGGGATTTCTCTCTGTTAGTAAACTGCTGGTTACTCTGTCCATCCTCATTTCCCTTATTAAAGGCTTCCAAATTTGCTTCTGACTTAAAGTCTCTAGCCCAGGCTGCACGCACTTATCCCTTTCAACATGGCGGGAGGGGAAAGTGGTAAGTGGGGAAGGTTTGACCTCAAACTCTAAGGAGAAGAAGCTTCTTGCCCATGGATATATTTGAAAACCTTCATTTCCCAAATTGTTTTTTCTTCCTGCTTCTGGAAAGGAGATCACAGGAAAGTCAGTAAAGTTCTGTTTTTACCTTGATATGGTAACATTTCTTGTCTTACCGTTGATTTAGCTTACACTTACCTGACACCAATGGAATTGACAGTTTAGCCTTGCAAGCATAAGTTATGTGACTTCTGACCAATTTATATACTTCCTAAATATATATATTTCCACTCTATTTCTTAGTAATGTTTTGCTTGCAAATAACAGTGACTCAGTTCATTCTAATTGAAGTAAGAAAAAAGGCTAAACCTCAGGAAGAATTGGAAAGAGGATTTGGAACCCTATTAAACCTTTTTCTTCATTTCTTATATTTACTTCTTTCTTGTGTATTTAATTTTTCTCTCTAACTTTTGAGTGTCTTTCTTCAAAAGGCAGAAAACATAGCTGCAGGGTCTTAGGGGAAAAATCAACAAATCAATGCAATATTTTTATATTTTGGTTGCAGAAATCATGACCCAGCTTTGAAACTTCAGAATTGCCTCTAAATGTCTCTGTGCATTGCTTCTGTATGTAATTAACATCACCACCTTCTTTATTCTGTGGGTGGCCTTGACTTTCCATTCCAATTACAACCACCCTAATTCAAGGCTGTCCTACTCTTCCCCTGACTTCTTAGTTTGCCTTCCACTATCACAGCTTTTCCTCTGCCACTACATTGATAATAAAATTATCCTCTGATCATACTAGTTGACTTCATTTGATGCTTCATTTGACGCGTATAGTCAATATTAAGAAAAGAGAGGTGTGTGTGTGGGGGAGGGAGTGTATGGGGAAAAAATGAAATAAATTTTAAAAATTAAAAAGAAAAAAGATACACAAGTACTTGAAAGGAGGAAAAAAGAATCTATTTTTGCAAAAGAAAAAAGTGAGAACCAATATTTGACCTTTGAGTTACATGAGTTTCGTTATAAATGAATTTATTCATCTCCAGCCTTTGGTACCTTAATATAATATGAAGAAAAATGTTGTCTTTAAAGTCAATTGATATTGGAATAAAATTTCCATGGGATGAATAAAGGCAAAGTATTACTAAATCTCAGGTGAGTCTTTGTAAGTATATATTCCAATTTGGCCACATCTTCTGTGACTTTGTTTGATGACAGATGCCTGTGCTTGAAAAGCTAAGAATGGAAACAGAACTGCTTTTTTTACAGCTGCTGAAATGATGTAGACACACAGGAGAAAGGAGCCACTTATTTACTTTCACTAAATTTTAAACTACTAATTTAGTACTTTCATGGGTAATGTTAATATTTTCAATCTATTGTTTCCTTGCATGATTTATCCCATCCTCTTCAATAATGTGAATTGTTTTTTTGATAAAGTTTCATTAGGTTACACCTGAACTAGTTAAAATATACCTCTAATGATTAGAACTAATGTGCCCAAGGAGTGGAGTCAATTTCGGCTGACATTATTAGCTGAAAAGAAAGAATGACTTTGATGTTGTACCAGTTTGTATATATTATATGCCCCAGAAAAAGCCATGTTCTTTGATGCAATCTTGTGGGGGCAGACACATTAGTGTTGATTAAGTTGGAACATTTGGATTCGGCTGTTTCCATGGAAATGCACCCCACTCAACTACAGGTGACCACTCTGATTGGATAATTTCCATGGAAGTGTGGCCCCTCCCATTCACCATGGGCCTTGATTAGTTTACTAGAGCACTATAGAAGCTCAGACAGAAGGAGAGAGCTTCCTATAGCCACGAGGGACACTTTGAAGAATGCACAGGAGCCGAGAAAGGAATGTCCTGGGAGAAAGCCATTTTGAAACCAGAACTCTGGAGCAGACGCCAGCCACGTGCCTTCCCAGCTAACAGAGGTTTTCCGGACACCACTGGCCATCCTCCAGTGAAGGTACCTGATTGCTGATGGACACTTTATGTCCTTAAGACTGTAACTGTGTAACCAAATAAACCCACTTTTATAAAAGCCAATCCATTTATGGTGTTTTGCATAAAGGCAGCGTTAGCAAACTGGAACCTATGTCTAGAGACCCTTTATGTATATATAATAACAAGAGAATCTGCTTAAACTGCAATAACAGTTTTAGCAGAGTGAAAATACTTGCCCCTTTAGACTCTCAAAATGTATCCTGGCTGAAAAGATATTTACAAGGCTGGGGGAGGTTGGGGAATGATAAATTAAAGTCCATCAGCTCAAATCAGGGACTTGGTTGGCTTTGGTCAAGGTGATAGATATGGTCATGAGTTTGATTTTAGTAGGATCCAGTTTTCTTAAGGAAGGTCTCAAATGATATTCACCTTTGCTTTCTTCAGAAATGTACTTAGCACATTACTTGTACTGATATATTCATTTTGACATAAATTAATATAAAGTCCTTGTATAACTCAATTAGTACAATGAAAGTTTGTGGAACTCTAAGAATCATTTTCATTTCTGGAAATAGGTAATGAAATAAAAGGAATAAGTTTGGTTTGAATTGTTATTATAATTATATTGTTGGGAGAATTTTTAGACCATGTAGCTTTTTTGTCATGGACTTGAATTTTAATTCATGTTCACCTAGTCTATGAACCTCTGACTATGTTTGGAGAATTCCTTACTTTAAAAGAATTAATAGAGAACAAAAAAATCTCATCCTTCCATAGAAACTAAACATCCTAGTTCTTCATGATTCCAACTCCCCCCGCAGCAGAATTTCAGTAGCTTGTGAACAAGCAGCTCTGTTTGTTGACTTGTAGGGTTAGTAATAGAATATGAAACACAACATCTGTGAAAGAAGAAATGTGCTAGTGATTGAAGGAATTTTCTTCAACATACAAGCTCTTCACTGTATTTTGTGTATTGTTCATGGAGATTAATACCAAATTTGGTTCTTTGGTCTTTCCAATGATTATTTAAACTACCTGATATTTTAAAAATATAAACTCATTTCCTGCCTTTTCAGATACAGTTTCTGCTAATTTAACCAAAAATCCTGAGCATCTCCAATTGCATACTACATTTCACTGTGACTCTCCACCCCATTTGGAAACTGTAGTGAATATAATTTGTCTGTGCCTTTGTCCCTCCATTTAATCATAAATTGGTTGAGCACAGAGCCCTTTTCTTATATCTCCTTTGGAACATCCATAGTATTTAGCAAAATATCTTCCTAATATGGTTGATTTAATAAATGTGATTATGTAGAAAAAAGCATTGGCCTAAGAAATACTGAAAGAAAATACTAGTCTCTTAAATACCCTACCTTGCAAAAATCACAGCATTTCTGGGTCACAAATTCTTCATATATAAAATAAATGGTTTTATAAGGTTTATGGTCTTAGAAATTCATGTCTATTTGTCTTAACCTATTTTTTTTCTGTAGATCTTGAATGTAAGGACTCTTTATGATATTCTTATACAAGGTTTCAGGAAGAGGTATGCATAAAATAGATGTGTAGCACAGATTTAGTTCATGTTTGTAGTTTCCCCTCACCCTATCTGAGGATTGACTAAGCAGATTATAAAATAACCTCAACACGGGAAAAGACAGTTTGAGTGTCTCTGTTCCAGGATAGTACTAATTCCACCATCTCCTCCTTTTGCTATCTGTTTTCCCAGTTCTTCCGGAGAACTATTCCCTCAACAACTATAACAGCTTAGTGTCTTCCAGATCTTAGTTTCCTGTAATTTTTCGTCTGTCTGAAATCCTCAGCTACTACTTCCAGCTGCCTTTTTATTTCCATCTTTGCTTAGGGATGAAACAATAAGCTGAAGGCACACTCTCTGCATGTAAGCAGATATGACTGATGAATTATGTCACTTTTTCTTGCTGAGCCTGCAAATGTTCAGGCAATCCTCAGAACCCAAGCCAGGAAGTCAGTACCAATTAAGGTTGGCACAGTTAGTTGTGGACACTTTATTTGCTCACTCACCATTCATGTCAATGTTTTTGTTTTTCTGGCTTGACTGAAAACCCACAAGCTGCCTTTTCCAAATACCCTCTTAACTAGTGTGCAAGCATCGGACTTAGGTTCTGTTGAACAGATGCATCTACAGAAAACATGGGTAATAAAATAAAGATGATGAAGCAGCTGTTGCATGAGGGTCTTACAGAGCAACCATAGAAGAATACCTAACTTCTAGTTCCTAATGTAGGGGCAATAGCAATGTTTTTGCTTTTGTTTTTGTTTTTCCCACTGCAGTGGCCCCATGTTGTGTTCAGGTGTCTTTCTTGCATATATTGTCCTTCATGTATATCTCCCATGTATTATGTATATAGTACCCAAGTTTAATGCCATCCCAGCAATTCTGTGAGCTATGTAACTTCCACTAACTAATCCCTGTTGGTACAAACCAGGTAGAAAAGTTTCTATTGTCCACAACTAAGAACCATGACCTAAACCAAGTTGAAATGTACTTGCTATTTCTGTCAATTATTAATGTATTTGCAAGCAACAGAAAAGCCCACAGTTTAAAAGCTGAGCTTATTTTTCATGTGATGCTCAAGGATGTCAACTAGGAACTCTCTTTAGCATGTGGCTTGGACTTCATCATCTCAAAATGGCTTCTGCACCCTTATTTTGTCTGTACATTAGGCAGGGGAGAAGGGATGGGCTTAAAGCTTTCCTCACATTTCTTTATTTGGAAAGAGAAGCCCTAGCCACCCTATTTACATCTCATTGTTATTGCTGTGTAACATGCCTTCCCTGGGGCATGGAGGCTGGAATTTCATAATCCTGCCTTTATAATAAAGGCAAAGGAATGGCGACTGGAAATGGTGCTGAGTGAGGCAACTGCAGGGAAAGTCAGGGACGTAGCTAACAACCATCTCCCAGCCCTCACCTACCCCGCCTCCTTTACTATTGTGTGCAGATGTTTCAGTTGGTTTTCATTCCACAGCCTGGGGGAGATATTAGTCTAATATAAAGACCTGATGCCTTAACCCCCCAAAGTGGGGCAGCAGCTCCAACCACTTCCAGGGCCTTAACTCTTAGTGGCAGGGCCCCCACCCCATAAGGTTGTATAAATCCCCTTCCCTCTGTAGACACAGAGTGGTCTCTCCTCTCAGATAGGAAGTGTGGCTTGTGGATCTGCCATCCACCGGCCCTGACCCTTAGCCCCTCCTGGGACCCTTTGTGTCATGTAAGTGATAAAGTGGTCATTTGTTGAGAATCTGTAATGTGCTGAGCCTGTGTTCCCGTGACACACCATACAGCAACTTGCTTCACAATCTCCCCACTTGCCCATCGGATAAGTCATTCCTCTCACTTATGGGGAGTGAGAAAGTCAGGGCAAGAGGCCAGGCGTGTCACTCTGATGGAAGGCCTTCTGCATGCGAACAATGATTCTTAGGAATTAAAGCCAGAGAGTCAGAGCAGATTGTGACAAAGCAATTCAGATGATAATATCATCACTGTTAGTATTTCATCATTACAAATGACCATTCATAGTATGCTGTTATAATTGTGGCCTCCCTATAATATTTAGAGGAATAAAGATTTTAAAGGCTGAATATATATTATGCTGTTATGTATCAATCCACAAAACTACCATTTCATATGTGAATCAAAATAAAGGATAAAAAAAAATCTAAAAAATGTGGGCCCTGCATACCTTTCTTGCCTCAACTCCTTGTTATGAATTGATTTTAAGTCTAGTGAAAATAAACTGTCTATAATTATCATGACACATTTCATCTATTGTATGCTTCTGCACTTGTGCTTATGCTATTTTCTTTCCCTGAAATCTATTTTCATGCCCTTGTATCTAACTTAACTATCCTTCAAATCTCAGTTCAGACATTATTTTATTCTGCTTGGGAGCCTTTCCTGAATGTTCTGTATGCACTAAATGGTCATCTTTTGTGATTTAATAGTAACACTTTCCACAATTTTGAAATTGCATGTCATATATTAGTTAACTCCACTGAAATATAAGTGATTTAGGTTGAGAATTATTATTTTTAAAAATTTTTGTATCTTTATAACTTAGCATAGACCTTATTCTATAGTGAGCATTTAATAAATGCATTTTGAATTGTTGAACTACAGAGGGAAGAGACAATGGAGCTATTGGGACAAAAAGGGTTTCCAGAGATGGTCAAATGGCTTGTGAAGGCATATTTAGTCAAAATATATATTAGAAATTTGGGGAATAGAGTGATTCTCTATGCTGTAGATCTTGAAGTTTTCAAATGGTGAATCAATCTTTAACAGTATTCAATGAAAATCTTAAAAGTGTTAAAATAGTTTGACATTTAAAAATAAACCTTTCAATGAGACAGAATTCTTTTATAAAAATTATTTTCATAGGAATTGTTTAAAAAAATATAATGCATGGTTTCATGAGACAGTTGAAATGACCAGAGTCCTAGATGTGTGTTTGTATTGTTTCATTTCCTATGACAGCCTTATTAGAACTTTGATGATTAAATTACAATCACTAAGCATTATGGTTCAGAATATATCAGTTATATGTACTAGTGAATTCAAGTACCAGAATGATAAAGAATAGATGATATTCACATTTTAAGATACATCCTAAGAAAAACAAGACATAGCAATGTGGATATTTTCATTCCTTCCTGATTGTAACAACACATTATCAAGTCAGTAACTTGCTGTTTAAGGAACATCTTTAGAATATACTGCATGTTATATTTATATAGACTCCAAGTACAATCCTATTGTTTAAATTGTATTGGCATAGTGAAAGCCTCTTAGAACATTGCTAGTCAATAAGAGGCTAGACTTGGCCTTATATCAGATTACAAAAGCAGATATTTTGTCCTATTCAGATCTGATGAGATTGACATTTTGCAGCTCAGTTCTTCCACCTAAAATATATGCAGGTCATACTCTACCTCCACATAACCATATTTAGACAAAATCATTTACTGGCTACTCTAGTTAAGGAGGACCAAAGTTTCACATCCTCAACCATTTGGTTTATATTTTAAGATACTTGAATTCTGGCTTGTGTTTATGTTCAATATTTTTATTCTGAAATTCTACCATATTTTTCGTTTATTTAAAGTCATGAATAAATACGTAGGCCTACAAACACTTGTATTAGATTTCTACAGAAACAGTGTTTTGACATCCATAAAATATTAACATTTATTAGAGAAATATTGATTTTGAGTCTTATTACCTTTAAGATTTATAATTTACTAGGACCAAATTGGATGCTTGTAGTTAATGTTAATCCACAGAAACCAACATGTAACTCCTATATCCCCACTTAGCAATGCAAAATAAATGATAAAATTGGTATTTGCCTAATTAATCATTGCTGGAACCAACCATTTATTTGAATTTGTATTTTCTCAGTCATTCAGTCTCAATTAATCAATCTCAGAAGTGCTCAGTCCTGAAGAAGTTTGACAAATGTTACTCTTAGAAACAGCTCTGTTTTCCACATTGCATATTTCACAGTCCTCTACTTTTATATTACTAAGCTTATTGGGATAAAATGGCATCAAATTAAACAAGTTGCCATTTCATTTTAATGTACTTATCCTTTTGAAATTATTACAAGTCAACAAAGTGTTGTAAAATTATTTGCATTCATACATATATGTGAAAAAAAAAATCCAACTCTCATCCTACTGGGACTTTTCTAAATCTACTGCCTTTTCTATTTTGCCAATAAAAAGCTGTAAAATATTGCCTAAAAATTACCTCAAGTAACTTGTTAGTTAATCTCTGCAAGTGCAAAACAGAAGTATTTGATTTTATGAAAATTAAACTTCTAGTAAATTTAGGTCACTTCTTCTGAGCAACACTATGCAAAATTATTTTCAGATTAATTGCATTGCAAAGAGTAGTCATCTGAAAACATACTGAGAAAATGCAATCAAGATTATTTTACAGATTCCATTTTTCATTTCTTCCTTCCTACAATCTCTCTTTTAGTTTTTTGTATATCAATCATTAACACATCAGAGTGGTTTCTGAAAAGTACATGTTTATTCTTGCTACTATGCTATTATTCCATTTCTTTACCTATTTTCACCATAACAAATATTTAGCTTACTATCTACTTCCAAACTTTGGAAATTTAGTTTTCTCAGTTTACTTTAAAAATAGACTCTTACTTTTGAAAGCAATAGATATTTACCACCTTTAACTACTTCCTACTAAAGCAGATACCAATATTTTAGAAACAATGACAGACTGCTTAACTACTTCACTAGGATTTTACTGGGAAAATAAAATTTCAGTTACCATACATTCTCTATTTTCTCCTTCCAAGTTCATCTTGAATTTCTTTTTCTCTTCACCTTTATCAACATCACTGCTTTTATCTATCTTCTAGTCACCTTCTGCCTGGATATTGCAGCATCCTTTTAGCTATTTTCAAAACCTCCAATTTCTATCGAATAACCCCAACACAAAATTTACAAAATTCTCTTACTAAAATAGTGTTTTTACTCTTCTAACCAAAATCTATAAAAATCTATTTCCTACCGTATCTAGTATAAAACAATTTCCCTGGTTTTGAGCCCATTTCATAATATAGCCAAATTCAGTCTCACTTACAGGGTAGCAAAATAAATATTGTTGAAAAATTAATAAATGAATTAACTTACTCAACAGCATCTCCTTTGTTTTGAATCCCTCCCACCCCATTACCTCTAATGGGACTCTCTGTGAGTGTTTTCTCTGGTTAGGATGTAAGTCTAATTTGGATAGGACCAGTGACTCGATTTTTTCACCACATCCTTTTTTTATTTTATTTTTTTTAATTTTTCAAGATCTGGAGCCTGATATTACAAAATTGTTCTGATTATGAAACTATTTTCCATTCCTTGTCCTCTCTTTTGTTACTCTCACAGGCAAGGCTTTCTCCAAATGTTTCTAGCTTCATGAAGTGAAACCCTGACATTCTCCCCATCTCCGCTGTGTTCTCTGAGACTTGATTAGGAAACCAAGAAGAAACTTGATTTTGGAAAGGGAAGGTGCTAGGCCAGATGGACGAAATCAAAGTGGAAATGGGTGAAACAGGAGAGAACATTAACATGTAGCTCAGGCACACTGGATAACTATGAGGTTAATAGAATTTATTTAATGTCTTCTCCAAGAAGAAAGCTTGTATTGGTTCTAAGTCCTACGGCATCTTCCCAGGGATATTTTCAGGGACTATTTATATGGATATTTACCTAGAATTTGTACTAGCATTGTTTTAGCTGAGCTAACTGTTAACTAATTTCACCTAAATTTTACCTAATTTAAGGGCATTATATTTAAAGATAAGAATTAAAGTGCAAAATAAAGAGGACTAAAAATATATTCAATCTAGATTGAAATCAGTTTCTGCTGACTCAAAAATTTACCCTACTTCTCCATGCTATTTGTGATTTCCCACGCATATGAAATGTGATTGGATGGTTTCGTCTGCATTACTTCTTTTTTACCAACTTGGCTAAGAAGTACAACATGAAGGTTTGTATATTTTTTAAAAAATAATTTAGTACACAAATACACACACACACGTATTTCCAAAGTACAAACATTTTAAAGTTGAGATAAAGATTCTCTTGTATCACTTTTGGTACTTTAGTCCCCTTAAGTATGATGGAGATAATAACATTGTCTATTCAAGGTGCTGTAGCAAATATATGCAAATCCCATAGAACAATAACTTGTATGTAGATCTGCTATATGAAAGATTAGCTATTGCTATTATTATTATGGGTTTATATTTTATTATTCAGTATGATAACTCCTTAACATTTGAAGAAAATGATACAGCGCTAAGATATGTTGATCAGGACCCTTCTTCAGTTATAAGTAACTCAATTCAAACTAGCTTTTGGAAAAAAGAATAGGCAATCTATTGCTCTTTTAAATGATGTGTAGGAGTTCTGTTGAGCTTCAGGCAAATCTGTCTCCCTCCATGTTTGCCTCTGAAATGTAGGCTTCATTTTCTCATAGGATTTAACCACATTAACGAAACAAAAGATCTTCTACATATTGCTTTAGGGCAAAGAATTTACCAGGTTCACCAATTTACTAATTTTTCTGAGGATTAAAGTGAGGAGAAAAAGATAGAGTTTAAGGCTCTTTTGTCTTTAATATAAAGACTAAGGACTATTTAAGGACCCAGACCTTTTTCTACACAAAGGTTATTGATTCAGTGGCCATCAATTTGTTGTGTAAGGTTTTGAGATTAATGCTGTCATTCTATAAAAAGATCTTGCTAGTAAACTTTTGAAGTCCATATGTTTTCAAGGAGAATTTTTACAGACTCACCAGAACAAATTTTTTTAACAAGATATTGAACAGGGTGATTAAAATAATATTTTTGTGTATATTTCTGGCCTTAACTTTCTTTGATAAGAGTTTTTTTCCCCCAATAGTTCAAAATCTTGCCCCTAATTCACAATGTGTCAAAACTCCTTATTTCTCTAGCATTTCCATTGGTTATTAAGTCCTTATTAAGAACTTTATAATATCCTGCTTTAATTATTTATTGATACAACAAATACTTATTATTATGTACTCTTTGGCAGTTAGTATTCTGTATACTTAGAATACAGCAGTTAACCAAACAAAAATCTCTGCCCTCATGAGCCTTATAGACATTACACAAAATTATACAGTGTGTTTAAAGGTAATAAGTGCTATTGAAAAAGAAAAAATAAAACAACAATAAGGCAGGTTAAAGGGAATCAGAAATGCAGAAGTTGGGCATGGAGAGAGCAGGTTATAAGTAAACAAGAAGGTTGGAGTAGAGCTAAAAGAGAAAGTGATATTTGTGCAAAGACTTTTAAGAAGTATAGGGAGGGAAATCGACATACAAAAATCTTGGGGGAGAGCATTCTAGGTTGAGAGAATTGGTAGTGAAAAGGTCTAAGAGTTTAAAGAATAGCAGGGAGGCCAGAGTAGTTGGAGCAAAGGGAATAATGACGAAATAGTGGGAGATAAAGACGTAGAGGTAATGGGGTAAGGACAGGTATAATAGGGAAGTCATATCACATAACTGTTTGTTGGTCTTTGTAAGGACTTTGGCTTCTAAACTGAGCGGTTAGGAGTGGAAAGACATTGAAGGGTGGTAAGCAAAAAGGGTAACATATGTCAGTGACATAAACAATGCAAGATTCCATTGTATATTCCCACTCATTTTTCCATTCCACTTTCAACCTCTTTTCTGGTTTGGAATGTGCTTGTGATTGACCCATGGCAAGAATCTGAAGTCTCTGTCTTGGATCACCAAATAGAGAAAGTTGATGGAAGTTCAGAGGAACAAAGATATTCAGCTGATGGCAAAAAATGACTCACAACTCCAACTCTGTCTTCAAATTTGTCTGCCTGTGACAGGTTGCAGGAATCTGACCATGGTTAACATCTTGTATTCCCTTGCTATCTTTACAGGCAGGATAAACTGGATTTCCCCAATCTTTAGATGTGGTTATTATTTGTTTAAATATATAAATTTGGTGAATGGTTTGGAGGTTTCAAAGGAAAGTGGAAGTAATCTAATATTCTTGACCAAAAATAGTTTTTGTCTTGTAGAATTCAATTTTTTTGGCTGATGTTGCAGAAATTATGGGCTTTAGAACAAAACCAGATGTTATAATATGAGGAAGAAGGAAAACTTTCTAATTCTGGAAATATCCAATCAAATCTGACATTCAGTGAGTGACCTGTATAATGGTAACACATCCAAGTTTAGTGACTTTCTTGTTATATTTCCATTTTGATGGCTATTTGATAACAAAAGTACATTTTATTTAATGCAACATGATGAAGTACAACTCTAACTGATTTAATTTTTTTTTACATAAAATCAATGAAGAATAAAAGCCCTATATGCATTTTAGTTTCCTTAATTGTATTTATCTTTTAATTCATTAAATACAGATGAAGATATTAATAATGAGATCTCCTATACAGAGAAATATGTCTGTGACAACTGTCTCAAGTCCACTCTACTTTTCATAGTTAAAACTAACAGTGCCACATGTTCAGTACATTTGCCAACATAAAATGTGTTAGGTTTTATTAAGTATATGTTCCCTTTTATTGCTGACTCTAATAATTACTATCTGATTACATGATAATCTAAAATTTAAATTTACAAGAATGGCAAAATCATTTTAACTGCTTTACCATTCTGCTGAAAATAAATATCCTTTGCTGTTGAGGTGGATAAGATATACTATCTACCTAGATTTTTCTGGAAGGCAGAAAGACATTCCATTTGTTTTAATGTATGACATGATTTAGGACTTGACGTTATCTTATATTCGGTCAGATAAGTCATAAATTTTGGATATCTTGTTCATCAACATATCACAACATTTTGAATGTAGATAAATTCATCATTTTTGAGTTTCATAAATAGATATGTCACCAGATGTTTTCCTCTTCAGTATTTAAACAATCATTTTCAAATCCAGAAGGTAATCAGTAATGATAAAAAATCAGTCAGGATTCCTTAAACTTAAAAATATCTCAATCATTCCATGATTACCACAGACTATTAATATGATCAAAAAAATTTTTAATATAATGAACACATTTAAAATAGATCAGATGTGACATGAACCACTCAGGATATTGTCCATTATTTTTAAATGTTATTAACCATTTAATTTTTAGGATGTAACACGAGGTAAAGACAGAACCATGGACTGCAAATTATACGATCTGAGTCCTGATAACAGTTGGGCTTATGTCTACTTGGGTGACCTTGCTTACTTTTTGTGACCTACCTAATAGTTTGCACAAGGAAAGCTGGTATAAAAAGTTGTCTTATATAAAACAACAAGATTCTCTTATTTTTGTCCAGGTATTTGGTAGAAATTGGTTCTGCTCCTTAACATTTCCATTTCTCCTCCTAATAGTCTAGAACTGAGACTATTACTTATTATAAAGCATCATTGTGAGAATAAAGAAATATAAACCTTGTAAAGTGTCTCACACATGGTAATCAGTCAATTATTATTATTTTTATTATTGAGCTTTTTATTTTATGTAAACCAAATATAATAGAGGCTCTTTTGACAGCTAGTGAATACTGTGGAAAATTTAGTTGAAACTTAAAAAAAATACTATCTTATGTGAAGCTGGTGGGAGTAGGTGGGCTACAAATTGGAATAATTTCTGTAGAGGAAAATTTTACATTATTTTTTCAAAATTAAAAATGGCATCATTAGTGCTTCTGGATATTTATTATTCACATTTATATGCACAAGTTGGAATAGTCCTATGAACATAGATATTAGTTGAAAGACATTTGTAACAGCAAAAGACGGAATACAAACCTATGTAACAATCAACAGGGAACTGGTTAACTAAATGATGATAAATTCACACACTGATATTTTAGGAGGCTGTTCTAGTTTGCTAATGCTGCCAGAATGCAAAACACCAGAGATGGATTGGCTTTTATAAAAGGGGGTTTATCTGGTTACACAGTTACAGTCTTAAGGCCACAAAGTGTTCAAGGTAACACATCAGCAATTGGGTACCTTCATCATAGAATGGCCAATCGTGTCTGGAAAACCTCTGTTAGCTGGGAAGGCATGTGGCTGGAGTCTGCTCCAAGTTCTGGTTTCAAAATGGCTTTCTCTCAGGACGTTCCTCTCTAGGCTGCAGTTCCTCAAAAATGTCACTCTTAGTTGCACTTTGGGTATTTGTCCTTTCTTAGCTTCTCTGGAGCAAGAGTCTGCTTTCAATGGCCATCTTAAAAATGTCTCTCATCTGCAGCTCCTGTCCTTTCTTCAAAGTGTCCCTCTTGGCTGTAGCTCCTCTTCAAAATGTCACCCACAACTGCACTGATTTCCTTCTGCCAGTCAGCTCATTTGTATGGCTCCACTGATCAAGGCCCACCCTGAATGGGTGGGGCCACACCGCCATGGAAATTATCTCATCAGAGTTATCACCTACAGTTGGGTGGGGCACATTTCCATGCAAACAACCTAATCCAAACATTCCAACTTAATCCCCACTAATACGTCTGCCCCACAAGATTGCATCAAAGAATATGGCTTTTTCTGGGGGACATAATACATTCAAAGCACAGAGGCCATTTTAAAAATGAGGTGATTGTTTAATTTCTTAGGCTACTCAAAGTAAATAACATGAAATGGGTCAGGTTTAAAAATGAGAATTTATTTGCTCATGTTTGAAGCCAGGGAAATGTCTAAATCAAGGCATCATCAAGGCGATGCTTGCTTCCCGAAGACTGGCTGCCAGGGATCTTTGGATCTTCCATTACATGGCAAGGCACCTGGCAGTATCTGCTGGTCTTTCTTTTCTCTTCTGGGTTTCATTTATTTCAGCTTCTTGCTTCCTTGGTTCTCTCTCTCTGTGTGTCTGAATTTCATTCTCTTATAAAAGACTTCAGTAATAAGATTAAGAACAAGTCTGATGGAGGTGGGTCACACCTTAACAAGCAGCCTCTTCAAAAGGTCCTTCTTACAATGGGTTCACACCCACAGGGATGGATTAACTTTAAGAACATGTTTTTTTTTTTTGAGGAATGTGGTTTCAAACCACCACAGTGATCTACAAACATTAACATGGAAAGAAAGTGGGGTATCATATGCTACAATTCAAATGAACAAACATAAATATGCATATTTTTATATGCACAGAATGGAAGATGCACAAATAATTATTAAAAGCATCAAAGGCATCTTTGGGGAAAGCAGCTGTGTTTTGGAATGAGTTGAATGAGGAATATATTTTTTATTTTATTTCCTAAAGAAGATTTTGTTTGTATTTTTGCCATGTAAATACATGTTCTATTAAAATAAAATATTTAAAAGGGAAGATGATGCATCAGATGTACTTTTTTCATTACACAGTTATGAAAGGGTTATTTATGTGTAAATGAAGTGGCTGATTTTGACATGAGGTTTTTCTATACACCTGAGGGTGATTTTTATACACAAAAATACAAAATGATCTTCTAAATAAAAGAGTTTCTAAGTTTAAAAATAAATATACAAATTATTAAAATTATTTGTATATATAAGCTTTGTGCTTTAAGTTAATTCTGCAAATTTTGTTATTATACTAATAAGTTTATCATATTTTAATAATTATTTATAAAGGGTTTTAAACAGTGTGTGATCCTGTTTCCAAACTAAATTATAAATCTTCAAACTTTAAACAATGAGGTTCTAAATTTATTAAATCAGATCTTCTTTTAAAATACTTCAGTCTTCTAGATTAGCAAGCAAAACTCTCTTAAATACTTCAGACTCTTACAAGTCTAATAGATTAAATTTACATTACTGGGTAAAAATTTTTAGTAAGTCTTCAATTTAAAGCTATAAATCTAAAGTAATCATTCAATTATCTGTTTTTAAATTGCCTTTATAAGGCTGTGACTCTAATAATCAAATTCTCTTAAATACCAAATATGAACAAGTTACTTTTAGCACACATATTAATAATTTGATTATATGCACTTAAACATTGTATTCTTAATTATAGAACTTCTTGAGATTAAAAAATGTATATACATTTAAGGAAGAAATGACTTCAGGGAGACAATGGCAATCTGGTTTTACTGAGGTTGCTTACCCACTGAAGAAGAAAGTTAGTCACCATCTCAATTAATTGAAGTTATGAATTTTTTAATCTTCCAGAAGGTAACCATATGTACCCACTAAGATCAACTTTTAACATCCCATTTAACTGGGATTGAGTACTATCTAAGGAAAACACTTAGCCCCCCTAAATAATTGAAATTGCTTATTATCAGAGATTTTTGAGTAGGCATTAGACCTGGAGCTGCTAGCATTCAAAGCAACGTTTCTTATTATTCTATCATGATGATATCCTAGCTAGAGTTACTCAGTCATGGCCTCAAAACTTGGAAGGCAGTGTTCTCTTAGTATATATGGCTTAACAGGAGACTAACAACTCCCACCTAGCTTGATCATTTAATTGGATTCACTTTTCTATCTAAAAATGAAGAACTTTGAAGTTAATAAAATCATGCCACCTTTCATATTCTTAAGACCATACAATTCTTATGTAGTTTAAAAATGATATCCCACTGAATTTTGCATTTTTAAGTGGGCTTTGTCAAATTTTTGGTCAGGATAAAGGGTGTCATTCTACTGACATGCAACTGCATATGCAAATTTATTTTTATTTATCTAGACCCCACCATTTCATTTTTTCCCTCAAGGGACTGGGAAATTAGTAAATAAGCAATGAATTAAAAATAATATATCAGAAAAAGAGGCATGAATAACAAGTCAGAACTAAAAAAAGAGAGATAGAGAAAGGGCCAGTATGTTGCTTTCAAGCAAGTTTTCTGATCACCAATTAAATCTTTTATTTATTGACTGTCTATCATGTTCTAGGATTAAACCAGGTAACTTATACATCATAATTTTAATTCTCGTACTGATTATGTGAGGTAGAATCTTTAGTAAGTTGGGCGTTTATTTTACATATCTGGAGAAGTTAAGAAACTTGACTAATTTCATGTAACTAGCAAATAGCATCACCAGGACTTGGATCCAGATCTTTCTGATTCCAATTCTTACACCTTTTAAACTATGCTGCCTCCTGTCATTAGAGACTGAAACAAATTTTATTAACTCATGTATAAAAAGTTTAAGGAGTATGGGTAGCTTCAGGAACAGTTGGTAAAGGGACCCAAAAGGTGTCTTCAGCATCCAGTTTCACCTTCATGGTCTTCCAGCTCGGCTTTGATTTTGTTGGCTCCGTTTTCAGTTTCAGGCACAAGTCTTATATCTACCAACTGCCCAATACAATGCTGGGTTTCTTTTTTTTCTGAAAACTCCCAGCAAAATTCTCTATTGCTCTATTTTGGCAACTTCCATATCCCTGAAATATAACCTCCAGCCTGCTAAATAAGCTATACTTAATTGCATAGAAAAATCATGATCAAACTTTGGTATGAGGAGGTGGGTTCTGTTTACCAAACCTTGAGTGTTGGGAGTGGGAAAAAGGTTTATTTACAACAGAAGTGCCGGATTTCTTGAGGTGGAGTTAGAAAGGAAAACTGTTTTTGAAAAACGGGATACTGACATGGATTCTGCATATCCACTTTGTTTTTTGAAGACATCTCAGAATTCCAGAATCTCTTCTTAAAGTTGAAATACTTGCTTTAAGTTTAATAGGCCAGCATCTTTAGTGCTATCTGGGAGGTGAAGGGGTGGTCTATTTGTTGGGGAAAACAAGTGTTCCAGAATGAATGACAGTGGATTGACAAGTAACTAGTTTGAAGAGTTTTTATAGAGAGAATTGGATGAAGGGTGGAATAAAATTTAAAGTGAGGTGACATTTGCAACAAAATGGTCCCTCAACAGGTAGCAGAGCCCCAATTAAGCACCTATTGCATCAAGGCTAAGAGATTGAATTTCACCAATAAGAGAAAGCTAGCATCACTAATGTAGGGAGAATTGGAGCAGTTGGCATGTTGTTAAGATAGGGGTTAAGGGAAAGGGTCTATGTACAAGAATTCTATGAGGAAGTGACCAAGACTTGACTGGACATCAAGGACAGAGTCACAGTTAGAGTAGCAACAGCAGGCTCCATTCCAAGTGAAAGTGTTGGACCCTATTTTAAGTCTCTTCTGTATAAGGCCAGTATTAGTTCTGATAAAAATGGCTCCAGGCAAGTGTCTTCAGATGTGGAAAAGATCTTTCAAGAAGAAGGACCTGAAAGCTTCCAATCAAGGTGTCATGTATCTTTAGGATTGCTCTCTACACCTTTTTACTTGGAAAACATATTTATATCTTTCATCCTTTTCCCAGTAACACTACCTGGTCTTATATTTTCTGTCCTCAGGATTTAGATAATCAACTCATTGTATAGATGAGTCTGTGTTAAGGTGCCCTTGTCAAAATTACCCTTCTTAGGGATAGTATAAACAACCACATACTACTGATGTTATCAGAATATTAGAAATGGAGAAATATAAGTATAAGAAAACCTTTGGTAATTCACAAATTAGTTTAAAAATTATAATATTTGGATACTTGATCCATTGTTGAGGACAATAAGTTTGACTCTAGTCTTTTTCTGAAAATATTGATCAAAAAGGAAGATAAAGCCTGGAGCATATAATGGTGGCAGAAAGAAAGTGATAAAAATCAAACTCACAGTGATGGGGGTTTACCAAAGGGACAGCAGAACCAATTAAAGAGCTCACAATGAATAATTTGAGCTGGAATAATTTGAGCAACAAAATAAAATAGCATTGGATTTTAAACTAAATTATAAAATAAATATCCCTGAGCCTATTCTGACATAAATGAATAATTGAATAAATAAATAACTGGGGAGAATAGTCAAATCTCATATGCAGAAGAATTACAGATAAATTATGTAAATACTCTGCTCTCAGGTACTCATTGTGGACTGCATAGAGTATGGAAAGGGAGAAAATGAGTAACTATGGTGGAAAAATGTGACAAACCCTATCTCAGTCTGGGGCTCAACATCAACAGTGATAAATCGTGTTAGTATGTACCCTTGATACATACTATTAAAATGGCGTTTTACCCCTATGATCTTCCTTCAAAAAACTCCATAACCCCAGACTAATAACATTAAGAAAAGCATGAGACAAATTCCAAGTGAGGGATATCCTACAAAATACCAGACTGGATATTGTACTCCATAAAGTTGCCAGGGTCATCAAAAACAAGGAAAGATTGAGAAACTGTCACAACCAAAAGGGGTCTAAGAAGACATGATAACTAAATGTATGGGATCCTGTGAAAGGAAAAGGACATTAGATAAAAACTAAGGAAATCAGAATCAAGTATAGGCTTTAGTTAATAATATTGCATCAATATTGGCTAATTTATTCTAATAGATGTACTATATTAATATAAGAGGTAAATAATAGGAACACCTAGTATCTTTGCAACCTTCTGTAAATCTGCAACTGTTCTAAAAATAAAGTTAATTTTAAACACAAATAAAAATGAACACATGAAAAATGGTGGCAAAATAATGTTTTATAAAAAAGTAAATTTAAGCACATTTAAAATAGGCCTACCTTTAATTTATGGTTCTGGGGGTTTTTAATTTGATGTACTCATGGTTTATTACTAAGTTGGCATTTAGGGTTTCTTAGCAGAGTGAGCTAGGACATATTAGGAAGAAGGTATTGCAATTCACATACATGTAAATATGGAAGAAGCCTAGTCATTTGGGGTATTCTTAGAGAAAATGACTTTATCAACAGATTGCAAAGATGGTTTAGTCTTTAAGGCTGCCTATACATTTTTCAGTTCAATTACATTGCATTAGGGAAATTCTGATATTCTGCATTTTTTATTTAAATGTGTTTTATTAAAGCAGGTCATCTTTAGGCACAATGTATGAACTGCTTCCCTTAAAGCTGGTTATTAGAAGAGTTGAATTATGACACAAATGCTAAATACGCAAATGAGGGACAACTTTTAGAATTAGATTCAGCAAATAATTTGTAAAGAACTTCCCTGTTCAGAGGCTGCTTTTTTAAAAAAAAATTGTATTGTGTCAGAAGTTGCTCCCCTTTTTTTTAAATAAACTTTTATATTTTAGAACAACTTTAGATTTACAGAAAAATTGCAAAGATAGTACCAGGAGCTCCTATATACCCCACACTTACATCCTTGAAGATGGTTGCCAATCATTTTTAATTATTAATCCATTTGACACATATTTGTTGAAAGTCTAGTATTTTCTGGCATTGTGCCTAATGCTGGGGATGAAATGATGACCAGAACAGACAAGGACCCTGTCCTGGTGGATCTGATATATTCAGATTAATAATTCATGGAAATTTCTTAATCTTGGTGAAAAACTCTAAACCAAAGGGAGGGAGAAAATAAAGAATAAGACATAAGACAAAGATGTGCAAGATATAGTGGAAAGAGCATTGGACTTAAAATCAGGAAATCCTCTTCAGTTCTTAAATTTATCACTTCATAGATCAAAAATCTTTCACCTCTCAAAGACTAATTTTCCTAGGTAGCTCACATTAGAAGAGAATCCTTATTTCCATTGCTCTGATTTTCATAAAAGAGAATTTTTCCCTAAATACCCCTACCTTCTTGCCTTGCCCTTATTTCACACTACAGTGAAATGAGTTTCCCTGTTAGCAGACAGAAGTCATTAATTCATGTTTCTTGACTGAATGAGACTAATATAAAATTGGCTCTAAATGGGAGATATCTGGCATCTTATCTTTTCCTTCCCACTCTGGAGCACTGTGAGGCAGCTGAATGCAAGCCAGAGAATTTGCTGTCTCATTGGTAGTCATTATCTATTTTCCTGTCTTCTTTAATAAAACTTTGCCAAAAGAATCACCAACCCACTTTATAGAAGCTTGGGGATCTGCCTTCCAAGGACTGTCAAAGTAACTTTTTCCCACTTTATTAACTCTCTAGTAGAGGTAGGGTGGTCAAAGCAGTTGGTAATTCGATTGTTCCACACTAGGACAGAGAGCGAGCAGTGCCATTTGAGCCTCACACTAAGCTAAGTCCTCCATGCTAGTTTTATTAGAAATATAGGCGATGTTTTGATTTCCCTTCTGACTTTGTCTTATTGCTCAATTAGTTCCCAACCTAGGTGAGAAAGGGAAGTGTCATTTACTGGACCTTTGAACCAACCTCAGCAGTTCCTAAGACCAAATGAGATCATTTATACTTTGGTGGCTTGAAAATAATAATTCATCATGTCAGTGTAACCTGTTATTGTAAAAACAGAAGCTTGCAAAACTAGCATCCAAGTGTATTCTACATGAAGCAAAGAATATGGAATGGTTACAGCTTGATACTTTTGAAAATAATGATAAAATTCTCAACTTGCTTAAAGTTGGTAGCAAGCTTGCTAACCTTTATAGAGTGGATACTTACATATTCCTAATTGCCAATTATTTTCCCTCTCTTTCTGCCCAGCTCATGTTCAATATGAAACTATGCTTTTAATTAACTTCTGTTCAGTAAATAGGTATTCAGATGCACATTTTGTGCTTCAGAATCACAATTAAAGCTGTAGGGTTAGTTTTTGCAACGTTATTCTAATTAAAATACTTTTAGCTGTATTAGGCATGCATTAAAATGTCAAGTAATTGACAGTCCGTAAGTGAAAAATTGATCCAATTATCAAGCCAGCTAGGACCTTTTCTTTTTTCAACTGCTAAGATTTATTATAGCCATTAGAATTACAGATGTTTATATGTTTGCTTTTAGTAATTGGAATTCATTTAGCTTTGCCATGCCCTCAGTATTGTTTCTGCTCTTCAGTAGGATAGACAATTCCTCAATCTTTGAAGTGCGTATTTAGAAAAGGTCTCCAAATTGCTCTTCACATGGAGTAGATAATCATGTTTTCATTGGAGATTAGGAAATAGATTTTTCTTTTCATGTCTCCAGATGGTTCTTTTAGTAATGAGTCACAGGGGAACACAGCTTGTCCTAAGATATAGCTTCTATACAATGTCTTACTTTTTAAATTAATAATATAAATCTTTAAGGAATTAATTTATTCAAGACTTGCAAATAGAATAAAGCAAAAGAAAATTTAGCAAATGTTAACTTCAGATTGAAGCCATTTAGGTAAACTTTCTGCAATATAATGAAAGTATTTTAATCTTCTCAATAAAACTTTAGCAACCCCCCCCCAAAGTATCAATTGCATATAGTCCCGAAAGATACTTGATTTAGAACAATGATAAATTAATAAATTCATTATGATTTACTCAAAAAAGAAAAAAGTTGAAAGGATTAATATTCATTCAGTTATTTATACTGAATTGTTATATTAGCACTTTGGGGGGAGCATTATATATTGTTTATCAAGAAACTTCATCAGTAAATATTAATTATAAATATAAAATACAAATATAAAATATAAAATATTAAATACAAATATAAAATAGATCATTTCAGAGTGTAGGTCATAAGTGTTAAATTTATTTGTATCTGGCTCTAATAATTACAATTAGAATAAATATCAAACTGATTTATGGGTCTAATAGAATAGCATATTATTCTATTGATTGCATTTTACATAGTGCTAACAGATATAACTAAATCCTAAACAATCTTTTCTTACTCACAACCTCATAATCACCTCTATCTCTTAAATTAAAAATTCTAATCTTATTATTCGGTGCCTTGGTTAACTGGTTCTTTGTCCCTGCACTAATCCAACTAAATTCCTGGGACTCCGGATACAGTCACCCACAACATCCAGCACCTCTTTTCTGATACCGTCTCTTTGCTTTTTCCTCTGCTGTCTTCTCATTGCCCAATAGTCTTTGCTTGGTGTTTATTCACAGCTCTAAGAAGACCAGACTCAAAACTTACTTTTGCTAAGAATATTCCTTGATGAATTTATCCCAGAACTAATAAGTGTTTGTTTTAAATTCCAAAGTGGTCTTGAAGTGTGTGCTGAGAGATGCATTTATATTTCTTAGTTGCTTCTACCATTTTGTCTTGACTGCAGAATTACACAGTCCCCAACACCTATGAGAACCCAGTGCAAAATCTCTAATAAAGACTTAAAGGCTTCTGAGTAAAAATTTTTTAGAACTTAAAATGCAAATGTAAGAGGATAATAAGCCTAATTTATAGCAGATGATAAATTTAGAGGTAAATGTAATGTCAGAGCAGTACTGTTTCAGCATTGGTAATATAATTCTTGGATAGCTCACAGGTCAGAGACTACAGGCAAGTATAGCAGTAAAGAAGCTATTGCAATGATTAGATTTGAGATGATGGGGAATTTGAATTAGTGCAACAGCAATACAAAAGAGGAACTACTTGAGAAACATTTTAAAAGAGTTGACTTGAAATTTTCTCATAAGACCAACGCCAATCCCAAAGGAAAATAATTTCTATTCCAGTGAAAAAAGAGAATAACAACAAAGCAGATATCTATTACTGGTGAAAGAATAGGATAATATTTAATACACATAATTCTTATTTTTTAAAATAACCAGAAAGCTGAGGTTTTCCTAACGGAAAATGAACGATGTTGAAAATGCTTTTTAAGCATCTTGCTGAATTTTTAAAATTTCTACTTCATAACTGTGGCCTTAGGGAGTATAAATGGAACCAGCAGATGTTAGTAAAAATGACTGATTTAACAAGCCTCTCACAGAAAAACTTACAAAGTTCCTAAGTGCAGAATGATTACTTAGTTGTGTGAGAAAGTGTTTGAATCACAGAAGCATCTTCCTCTCTCATCTACCTCTCAACAAAAAGGATCCTTTATAGATACTGAACATTAAAGTTGCTGCCAAATTGTAAAGGAGGTGCTTTTTGCTTTGATTTCTCCCATGATTTGTGGGTTTTTTATTTTGTCCATCATTAAATGCAATGGGTGGTTTTCATGAACCTAATTTTTTTTTAAAGCTCAGTTGTGCCACATTTAAATTTGGCAAAATGCTATATTGTTTCCTATTTCTTTAATACATATGTTGCATAAATTGGTCACCAAGAGGATGTGTATTTCATTCCTTTTGATAATTATTACGGAATTCTAATGACCCTTGTGGGAATATTCCCCAGCCACCTGAATTACACAACAATTAGCCATATCTGGATTATTTTATGAGATATAAAATGAAGCTGATCTTTTTTTCATTTGTTCTTCCCTTCATTCCTCCAGTGGGAGGAGCCATTGCCCTTCAGGAAGAGGAAAAAGCCTGGTTTCAGAGAAAGCTGCTTTGTTTCTGGTTTCAGCTGGTATCTGGCCTTTTGTGGCTCTGGATCAAAATTCATTCTAGGAAACATGGGTGTTTCAGTAGTGTCTGTGTTATGACTAACTCTATTCGTAACAACCAGCTCCATGAAGCAGTTCATTGTCAATGGATGATGTCTCTATGCCTAATACAATGCATGGTGCAATCTCATACAATTTTACTGTTTCTGAAATAAAAGAGCCAGATTGAATTAGATGTTTATTTTTCTGGAAAAACAGAGTAAAAATGTTCACTGGTAAGCCATGGGACAAATTGTCCTTAACCTATATGTAAGCCTTTCCCAATTTCCACATACTTTTGTACCTGCATAAATATTTAAGCACTAAAGATAATCTTCTCTAGAAGAATTTTTTTAAAAAGACCTCTAAATACTTGCTCAGTTTCAGTGATTATACTGAATATATGAAATATTTGAGAATAAATCATATACTTATAAATCTGAAAGCATAGATCTTGCTTGATGTTCTCAACTATACATTTAGAGGCTAAGAGTTACAGTTAATATGTTTATTTAGGAAATGATTTTTTAACTTTTTTCTGAAAAGGTATTTATTATGAAAGCATGATACAAAGAAGTGGAAAATGGTATATAATGCATCAGCACTTAGAGTCAATATAGAGTAAGAATTTTTAAATAAATGCAATTTACAAACATTAAGGTACTTGGGCCCAAGTTCCTCAAATGTTCTAGAAACATAAAAATATACCTGTTGAAAGGTCAGTCTTCCAGTTGGTGAACTAGAGCAGCAATTAACAAAATAAAATCTACTGTCAGTGATCTGTCCTACAGTTCTCATCACTGCAGATTAAAACAAACAAAATCAAACAAAAATCAAACAAACAAAAAATATCCTCAATTCAAGAAGTTTATGTAGGACAGTGTACACACACACACACACACACACACACACACACACACGTATATATCATATTTCAATTTAAGAACCAAAAAACTCTTACAAGCTGACATTTATTCTGTGCCTACAATATGTCTCAGTGATATTGAATAAATAAAAATATACATATTAAAATATGTATTTGTGTGTATATATATATATATATAAAATTTTAAAAAGGAAGCTTAAGTAATTTGAATAAAGGCATGTGGGTTTTTTTCAAATCTAGATTTATCTCATTTCAAATTTGGATTCTATCTATTCAGAACTATTTCTTCAACTTGTGAAATCCTATCTTTATTTCTTAGGCCTCATATTCATTAACATGTCAGGGGCATTTGACACAGTTGGTCACTCCCCCTGGAAATACTTTCTTCACTTGTCTTCTAGAACACCACACTCTCCTGTTTTACTTCTGTCTTACTGACCTTCACGAAGCCAATGTTTTGCCTGCTTTTTTCACTGCTATATCTGTTGCACGTAGAACACAGTGCATAGAGCACATAAGTAGGAAGAGAAAAATTAGGTTGTTGAAATTAAAGTCTTTTTAATTTCTTGAAAACAATGAAAATATATTTAGTTCTTAAATATTTTACTATTTAATAAAATACTGTATTAGTGATCCCTGAAGAAATGTAAACCTTATGCATGAATCTTTTCATATAGGAAAGGTTACTTAAGAAACTGATTTTAGATTTTAAACATTGTTTAGTAAATAGTGGATATTGACACAAAGTGAAAGATGCTTGATATGTATTTTTCTCTAAAAGAAAATTTTCATTTATTCATAAAAATCTACTGAGAGCTTACTGTTCTAGGCTCTGTGGTTATAAAACAGATCAGCACTGGCAAGGCCATTTTAGTTTGAGTAGTTAGGAAATACGTCTATGAAGAGTTGTCATTTGAGCAAAGACCTAATGAGAAAGAGGTGCCGTGGTGTAAACTGGAGAACAAGTATTCCAGGGAACAAGTGTGAAAGCCTTTATAGTATTTACACAGAATTCACTGGAGGAGGAAGGCAGAGAGAAAGAGAGCCATCAAGTATGCCTGAGCAACTAACTCAGGGGATTTGGGAATGAGAAATTAGCATAATGATGATGCATTAACTGAGATAGGGTAGACTAACTGAGTGTGCCAGTTCGACGCATTATGTCCCCCAAAATTCCATTATCTTTGATGGAATCTTATGTGGGCAGACATATTAGTGTTGATTAGATTTTGGAATCTTTTGGGTATTTCCATGGAGATGTGATTCAATCAACTGTGGACAAGACCTTTGGTTGGATAATTTCTATGGAGGTGTTGCCCCACCCATTCAGGGTGGGTCTGAGTTAAATTACTGGGGCAGTACATAAGCTCAGACAGAAGGAGTGAGCTTGCTACAGCCAAGAGGGACACTTTGAAGAATGTACAGAAGCTGAGAGAGGAGCTGCAGAGGGGAGACAGTTTGAAGGCAGCCGTTGAAAGCAGACTCTAGCTCCAGAGAAGCTAAGAGAGGACAAACACCCCAAGAGGAACTGAGAGTGACATTTTTGAGGAACTGCAGCCTAGACAGGAATGTCCTGGGAGAAAGCCATTTTGAAACCAGAACTTTGGAGCAGATGCCAGCCACGCACCTTCCCAGCTAACAGAGGTTTTCCGGACACCATTGGCCATACTCCGGTGAAGGCATCCGATTGTTGATGACTTACCTTGGACAATTTATGGCCTTAAGACTGTAACTTTGTAACCAAATAAACCCTCTTTATAAAAGCCAATCCATTTCTGGTGTTTTGCATTCTGGCAGCATTAGGAAACTAGAACAGTAGACACAGATTACATGGGTATTTGAAATTAAAATCTCTTTGGTTAAATTAATCTTAGATGCTTAATAAATACTCATTTAGATATGTGTGTGGGTAGATAAGGATAAAGATATAAAGATATACAATTTTGGCAATAACACAGAAATGACCTTGTAAGTCATTTAACTGAATGAGATCACCAGTGAGGGCATATAGATAAAAGAAAAGACAAGAAGATAGTCAACACTTGAGCCCTAGGGCAGAGCATTTAGAGGCTTGGCAGAGCTAGGCTGTTGAGGAGTAACCATCGAGAGAAGAAAACCAGTCAAGTGTGGTGTCCCAGAAGCCAAGGGAAGAGTGTGTTTAATGAAGGATCAGATAAACAATAATAATAAAGATCATTTATTCAGATTTTCCTGTGTCCAGATCTATTCTAAGCAGTTGGCATTTGCTAGTTAAACCTCACAGTCAATATAGCAGGCTGGTGGAAAACACTTTTCTACGACTTTCTCTGGGCCAGCCACTCTTCGTTGAACTTTGTGCATGTTAACCTATTCCAGGACTTCAATAACTGTATGAAATAACAGGTAATGTTTTGAAGAAAGATCAAGAAACTTGACCAAAGTCCCAGTCTGTAAGTTAAAGAGATAAGATTTCAGTGTTGGTGAGATAGATGTTAAGGAAGCAGAGGACAGTAAATTTGCTAATAGATTCATGAAGATGGAAGTGGTTGCTGACTTTAGCAAGAAAGGTTTCAGTGGAGTGATGGGAACGAAAGCCTCATTTAGTAACTGTTAAAAGGATTTGAAATATGACAAATGAAGAGAGTCAATATAGAAGTTTCTCATTTTTGACATTATACTTTACAATTTAAGTGTGAGGGAAAAGGCTACGTAGAAATGTAGTACATAAATATTCCAGGCAGTTATTCCAGTTAAACACAGAATTTGCAAAATTCTATTTCTTGATTTAATTTTTCAAACATTGGTCTTCATGGAAAAAACAGATTATTCCAAGGTTTTGGATTTACCACTGTTGTTTACTATAAGAAATATCAATGCTGACTAGGATTTTTGCTTCCTGAATTAGAAATCTAAATAATACAATCATTTGAATAAAGGTAAACAGAAAGGATAGTTTTTATTTATTGTTTTTAATGTAGCATTAAATCAAATTATATAAATATTCATTAATTTTCTCTTTAGTGTGAATATTTATTTTTAAGAACTCTAGAATGTGTAAGATTTTATGAGACTTTCCTGAGTTGGGTTCAGATTACTTTGCAAGTTAATTTAAGACAGTATTTAAACATCATTTGTTGTTCTTATTGTTAAAGTCTTCTTCATCAGAATCTAAAAATCAGGGGGAAAATGGAAGGAACAGTAATATTATCTAATATTCTTGGAATGTCTAAAGATTGCTGTAAATTATACTTTCTGGCTACCGGATTATTCCTTTGTTTAGCTACATTGCCTCATTAAGTGAATTATTGTTTAATCCTATGTTTTACCTTAAAATCTATTTTAGAAGCATTTCTCTTGGTTAGATAGAATTTGTAGACTTAAATAGACTATTTGCCTCATTTAAAAAATTTTTTATTAAAGAAGTTGTGGGTTTACAGAACAATCATGAGTAAATTACAAGATTTCCATACACCACCTCACTAAAAACACCTTGCATTGGTTTTGTACGTTTATTACTATTTATGATAGCACATTTTTGTAATTGTACTTGTAATTAAAGTCCATGCTTTAACTTAAGTTTCACTGTGCAGTGTAATTCCAAGGGTTTTTTAAAAAAATATTTAGTGTTTAGTCTGTTACCATATATACAGTCTGACATTTCCCTTTTAAATCATGTTCATGTATATATTTCGGTACTGTTAAATGCATTCACAATGTTGTGAATCACCATCACCATCCATTACCAAAATATTTCCATCATTCCACATAGGAATGCTGTACATTTTAAGCTTTAACTTCCCATTTCTTATCCCAGCATTGTCCCTTGGTAACCTATATGCTAGATCGTGATATGAGTTTGCTTATTCTAATTGTTTCAAAACAGAGCGATCATGTAATATTTGTCCTTTTGCGTTTTCAAGTTTCATCCATGCTGTTGCATGTATCAGGACTTCATTCCTTTGTACAGCTAAATAGTATACCATGTATGTATATATCACATTTTGTTTATCCATTCATCCATTGATGGACACTTGGGTTTTTTCCATCTTTTGCAGTTGTGAATAATGCTGCTATGAATAACAGTGTGAAAATATCTGTTGCAGTCCCTGCTTCCAATTCTTTGGGGTGTATAACTAGTAGCGGAATTGCCAGGAAATACGGCAGTTCTATAATTAGCTTTCTGAGGAACTGTCAAACTGTCTTCCACAGTAGCTGTGCTATTTTGAATTGCCACCAACAATTAAAAATGAATGAGTGTTCCTTTTTCTTTGTATCCTTTCCAACATTTGCTATTTTCTGTTTTTTTAATAGCAACCATTCTAATGGATGTGAAATTGTATCTCATGGTGGTCTTGCTTTGCATTTCTCTGATGGCTGATGATGTTGACCATCTTTTCATGTGCTTTTTTGACCACTTACGTATCTTACTTGGAGAGATGTTTGTTCAACTGTTTTGGACATTTTTTAATTGTGTTGTTTGTCTTTTGGTTGTTAAGTTGAAGGAGTTCTTTATATATTCTGGGTATTAGTCCTTTATCAGATATGTCGTTTCAAAATGTTTTCTCCCATTGTGTAGTTTGTTATTTTACTTTCATAATAAAGTTCTTTGAGGAACAGAGTTTTTAATTTTGATGAGGTCTCATTTATCTAGTTTTTCTTTTGTTGCTTGTGCTTCTGGTGTAAAGCCTAAGAAACACAAGGTCCTGTAGATGCTTCCCTACATTTTCTTCTAGGAGTTTTATAGTTCTAGCTCTTAAATTAAGGTCTTTGATACATTTTGTGTTGATTTTTGTATATGGTATGATGTAGGGGTCCTTCTTCCTTCCTTCCTTTTTTCTTCTTTCCTTTCTTTCTTTCTTTCTTTCTTTCTTTCTTTCTTTCTTTCTTCCTTTTTTATAATGTAGAGCCAGTTTTCCAAGCTGCATTTATTGAAGAGACTAATCTTTCACATTTGAGTGGTCTTTGCCACCTTGTCAAAAATCAATTGACCATAAACATTAGAGAAATGCAAAGCAAGACCACCAAGAGATACAATTTCACATCCATTAGAATGGTTACTATTAAAAAAACAGAAAATAGCAAATGTTGGAAAGGATACAAAGAAAAAGGAACACTCATTCATTTTTAATTGTTGGTGGCAACATTAGGGTTGATTTCTGAGTGGTCAAATCTATTTAATTTTTCTATTTGTCTGTCCTTGTGCTAGTACCATGCTGTTTTGATTACTGTGGCTCCATAATTTTTAAGATTCGAAAGTGTGGTACTCCAACTTCATTCTTCTTTTTCAAGATGGCTTTAGCTATTCATCTTTTACTCTTCCCTGTAAACTTGATGATTGGCTATTCCATTTCTGCAAAAAATGGTTGTTGGAATTTTGATTGGGATTGCATTGAATCTATAAATTGCTTTGGGTAGAATTGACATCATAACCATATTTGGTCTTCCTAGCCATGAACACAGAATAGCCTTCCATTTATTTAGATATTCTTTAATTTCTTTTAGCAAAGTTTTGTACTTTTCTGTATACAAATCTTTTACATCCTTTATTAGGTTTAATTCCTAGATATTTGATTCTTTTACTTTCAATTTTGAATGGATTTTTTTTCTTTATTTCTTCTTGTGATTGTCATTGCTTTGTATAGAAACACTACTGTTTTGGGGGTTTTGATCTGGTTCCCACCACTTCACAGAATTCATTAGATCTAGGAGACTTGTTGTGGATTTTTCAGGGTTTTCTCTATATAGGATCATATCATTTGCAAATAGGGAATGTTTTTCTTCTTCCTTTCCAATATGGATGTTTTTATTTATTTTTCCTGCCTAATTTCTCTTGCAAGAACTTCCAGTACAATGTTGAATAGCAATGGTGACAATGAGCATCTTGTTTTGTTCTTGATCTAAAAGGGAAAGCTTTCAGTCTTTCACTATTAAGTGGGATGTTAGCTGTGGGCTTTTCATATATGCCCTTTATCCTGTTGAGGCAATTTTCTTCTATTCCTAGTGTTCTAAGTGTTTTTATCAAGAAAGGGTACTGTATTTTGTCAAATGCCTTTCGTGCATCAATTGAGGTGACCAGGCAGTTCTTCCCCCCTTCATTCTGTTAATGCAGTGTATTACATTAATTGATTTTCTTATGTTGAATGAACCTTGCATACCAGGGAGGAATCCCACTTGATCAAGGTGTACAATTCTTTTAATATGATGTTGGATTCAGTTTGCTAGTATTTTGTTGAGGATTTTAGCATCTATATTCATAAAAGATACTGGTCTGTAGTTTTTTTCTTGTGGTGTCTGTCCAGCTTTAGTATGGGGGTGTTGTTGTCCTTGTAGAATGAATTAGGTAGTGTTCTGGTGTGTTAAAGCTGCTGGTATGCAAAACACCAGAAATGGATTTGTTTTTATTAAGGGTGTTTATGAAGTTACAGATTTACACTTCAAAAGCCATAAAAGTGTCCAAACTAAGGTATCAACAAGAGGATATCTTCACTGAAGAAAGGTCAATGGCATCCAGAACACCTCTGTCATCTGGAAAGGCACATGGCTTGTGTCTGCTGGTCCTTTGCTCTTGGATTCTGTTTCAAAATGCCTTTCTCCAAAATATCTCTGGGCTTCTGTCTCTCTTAGCTTCTCTCTCTCAGCCTCTGTGCATCCTATCTTGATCTCCCAGGGTGTTTCTCTCTAAGCATCTGGGGTCCACTCTTAGCTTCCCTTGGGCAAACTCTGGGCTTCATCTCTTGGCTTAGCATCACCAAACACCTTCTGTCTGCATCTCCAAGCATATGGATCTGTGTCAAACCCTGAGCTCTCTCTTAAGAACCCCAGTAAATTAATCAAGACCCATCTTGAATGGGCAAGGTCACACCTCCATTAAAATGATCTAATCAAAAGATCTCACCCACAGTTGTGTGGGTCATATCTCCTTGGAAACAACCTAATCAAAAGATCCCACCCATAATAAGTCTGCACCAACAATATTGGATTAAAAGAACATGGCTTTTTTGGGGGAAATAATAGGTTCAAACCAGCACAGGTAGTGTTCCCCACCCTTCAAGTTTTTGGAGAAGTTTCAACAGAAGTGGAGTTAAGTCTTCTTGGAATGTTTGGTAAAATTCCCCTGTGAACTGTCAGGTCCTGGACTTTCTTTGGGGGAGGTTTTTTGATTACTGATTCAATCTCTTTACTAGTAATTGGTTTGTTGAGACCTTTTACTTCTTCTGAGTCAACATAGGTAGTTTGTGTGTTTCTAAGAATTTTTCCATTGCAACTAGGCTAATTTATTGGCATACAAATTGTTCTGGTTTGCTAAAGCTGCCATTATGCAAAATACCAGAAGTAGGTTGGCTTTTATAAAGAAGATTTATCAGGTTGCAAATTTACAGTTCTAAAGTCATAAAAATAACTCTTCTGGTTTGCTAATGCTGCCATTTTGCAAAACACCAGAAATGGATTCGCTTTTATAAAGAGGGTTTATTTGGTTACAAAGTTACAGTTTTAAGGCCATAAAGTGTCCAAGGTAAGATGTCAACAATACAGTACCTTCACTGAAGAATGGCCATTGGCATTCAGAAAACCTCTATTAGTTGGGAAGGCACATGCCTGGCATCTGCTGATCCCGGGTTGAGTTCCAGCTATTTTCTCAGCTCCTGTACATTCTTCAAATGTTGCTTTTGAGGTATTTATCCTCTCTTAGCTTCTCTGGAGCAATGTGTCAGCAAAAGTCTGCTTTCAAAGGCCATCTCCAAAATATCTTTCTAAGCTGTAGCAAGCATCTGGGCCTATGTAGATCCTTTTAAAGTACTCTAGTAAACCAATCAAGACCCACCCTGAATGTGCAGGGCCAGCCAAATATCCATGGAAACATTAAATGAGAGTTATTACCTACAGTTGGGTGGGTCACATTTCCATGGAAACATCCAATCAAGAGGTCATACCCTAATCAAAATGATTAATCAATCTGCCCCCACAAGATTGTATCAAAGAATATGGCTTCTTCTGGGGGACATAATATATACAAACTAGCACATTCCAACCCCTGGACCCCAGGAAAACATATTCTTTCCAAATACAAAATACATTCATCCCATCACAATATTAGAAAAGCTTAAATCCTTTCAACAACAAGAGGTGAGTATAAGATCACATCAAAATCAGTCACAGGTGTGGTCTTGTCCTAAAGCAAAATTCCCCTCTGTGAAACTTAGAACAAGTTATCTGCTGCCAATATACAAAGGAGGAACAGTCAAAGGATAAACATTTTCATTGCCACAAGGAGAAACAGTAAGGAAAACAGGGTTTAAGGGACCAAAACAGTTCCTATAACCTGCAGGGCAAACTTCATTAGATTTCAAAGTCTGAGAGCCATTTATAGAAGGATGTTTTATCCTTGGGGCTTGAGAGAGCGGGAATCCAACTGTTTCCAAGGGCCTTTGTGGCAGCCCTTTTCTCTCCAAATGCTGGGGAAGTGCTCCAACATATCCACACATTGGGGAGACCACTTTCTTCTTTGCTGGGGAAGTGCTCCAACATATCCACACATTGGGGAGACCACTTTCTTCTTGGCCCCACCTTCCTCAAACATCGGGGTGCCACTCAGACTCTGCCTCTCTTAGGCAACAGATCTCCACTTTCTGAGCAGTGGGGTGGTGACCAGGCTCTCCCCAATCCCCGTGGAATGTGCTCTACCATCTCTGGGGCCTCGGTGGCAGCACTATTCCTGGGCATCAACGCAGAAGGCCCACCCTCTGCCTCTGGTGCAAGCTCACCCTTTCCACGTGCATGGGCCACTCTGTTTTCCCTGCCTGAGACTTCTTGACTCCAGACTTCAACCTCCATAGCTCTATCTTTGAAGAAGTTTTCCCTTCAGTTTTTCCCTCTGCATCCCATCCAGTCCAAACCAGCAGTGGTTCCACTTATACTGATTTCCCCAAAATCTCATTGGCTTGGCATGAAGCACACAGGGCTCAAAACTATCAGACAACAGGCATTTCCACAGATCCTTCCTGGATAATTCCATCTCCAATCCTGGCTTGTACTGAAATGGCAATTGGGTTCCATGTTTGGTTAAATCCTCACATGGGGCTAGAACTTCTGGGGTCTCACTTTCTGGAAACACAGAATTTTCTAAGCTATCAGTTTCTGATTTCTTTGAACCCAAGAGTTCAGTTTGCTCTTGGAGTGTTTTGTCCTTTCTTAGCCTCAGCTCCTCTTCTAAATGTCACTCTCAGTTGCTCTGAGGTTCCTCTGTTTGTGAGCTCTTTTTATAGGACTCCAGTGAACCACCTTGAATGGGTAGGGCCAAATCTCCATGGAGACATTCAATCAGAGTTATCACGTACAGTTGGGTGGGTCACATTTCCATGAAACATCCAATCAAGAGGTCACACCCTTAAATTGATTAATCAATCTGCCCCCACAAGATTGAATCAAAGAATATGGCTTTTTCTGGGGGACATAATACATTCAAACTGGAACAGTATACAACCAAACTAAGGCATCAACAAGAGGATACCTTCACTGAAGAAGGGCCAATGGCATCCTGAACGTCTCTGTCAGCTGGGAAGGCATATGGCTGGCTCTGCTGGTCCTTTGCTCCTGGGTTCTGGTTTCAAATGGTTTTCTCCAGAATGTCTCCAGGCTTCTGTCTCTCTTAGCTTCTCTGTCTCAGCCTCTGTGCATCCTTTCTTGTTCTCTCTAAGCATCTGAGAGTTCTCTCTTAGCTTCCGTTGGACAAACTCTGGGCTTCAACTCTTAGCTTAGCATCTCCAAACATCTTTCTGTCTTCATCTCCCAGCATCTCGAAGCATCTGGGTCTGTGTTGGCTCTTAGCTTCTCCTGGGGACAAACTCTGGATTACATATTTTAGCTTCTCTTCAAAATGTCTCTCTTAACTTCTCTGAGCTCCTTCTCTCTGTGAGTTCTCTAAAAGGACTCTGGTAAACCTTTTAAGACCCACCCTGAATGGGCAGATTTACGCCTCTATAAAAATAATTTAATCAAAGGCCCTACCCCACAATATTGGATTAAAAGATCATGATTTTTGTGGGGGACATAATAATTTCAAACTAGCACACAGATTTTCATATTATCCTCTTATAGTCCTTTTAATTTCAGTGGGGTTGGTAGCAATGTCCCCCTTTTCATTTCTGATTGTTGTTATTTTTGCCTTATTTTTATCATTATCTTTATCCAATGTCACTGGACATATCTAAACAAAATTAGCAATCACTACAATATTTTACTGTTCACAATATAGACTTACCTTGTTTTAGTAATTCTAATAATGAAGTACTTTAAGGTCACATTTCCCACAAACAAAATACCTCTGCATGAAGTGAGAGATTCATAAGGAAAAGAATCATAGAGGAAAAAGAAATGAAATTTCATAATGTATCAATGAATCCTGAAGAGAATAATAATTACTTTTGAAATGTTGCTCCTAACGTAGGCCATAGAAATCTGTTGGAAACTCAGAACAAGATTTTATGTTAGAAGCATATAATTTAAGGGCTAAATTCAAAGGACTAAAGAATCTCTCATCCCTAAATTACTAGTGTACATAGAATGAAAATCCAATAAAGCAATGCTGAGTAAGTGTGTACCCCTTTTCTGAAATGACACTAGATGTTCTTTCTGGTTTGGGATGTGTTTAAAAAGACAAGACATTCTGTTAACGAGGAAGAAAAACTAAGCTGAATTGGAAACACTAACAATAACATACACTTATTTAACTACCAATTGACTTAAATGGCAATACAAGTTCAGCCATAGTGTTTTATTCTTGATCCAATCTGTCAGAAATTCTTTATAAAATAATCATACAAATTTTATGCTCAAAATCAAAGAAGGGTTTTCAGAGTGCTATTTGAGAATTGAAGCCCCAAAGTTGCAAAGAAAATAAGAGACATGTGGTTTCTGAGGACTTTAGTTTTAATTCCTGACAGGAGAGGGATATTGGCTGGGATTGGGCTTCATGTCACCTAAAAGACAGCATGGAAAAGCTTCACTAGTGTTAGTCTTTGGGGTGGAAATAGAATCAACTAAAGGAAGTCTGAATTTCGGGCCCATGCTGCCATGCTTGTGTGTGGATATTTGCCTTCTCCATATATTGAACCCAGAAACCAATATAAACCTTGGCCTGGAATTGATGAATCCAAGAGACCCTAAAAGAGGCAACTATGAAACTGTCACATAAGGATGTCTCTACATTTCAGGGTGCTTACAATACTCAAAAAAAATAGAGTTTCTACTAAAATTGAGCTCTAACATAAAACAAAATAAAGCACATACAGAAGTCCAGGGCAATAGAAGTAAAAGATACAACCACCTGGCAAACCATAACCAAGTATGTACAGCCAATACGTGAATACAAAATAGATTAAATATATTTAAAATTTTCAGATAAATAAATGAAGGAATAAAATTCATAAGGCCATAGTAAAATAAGATGTAATGTAAAAAGAAGTGGCAACTTTTAAAATGACACCAATAAAAATTCAAGAAATGTTTAATACCTCATAACTAATGCTGATTTGAAGAAATCACCCTAAATACAATACACAGAGAAGAAGATATGAAAAATGATAAAGAGAAGTTAAGATAGACGTTGTGGTCATTTGAAGCTGTATGTATCCTAGAAAAACATGTTCTTATAGCTATTCCATTTCTGGGGTGTGGACCTATTGTAAGTAGGACATTTTGATGAAGTTACTTCGGTTAAAGTGTGACCCACCTCAATCAGGATAGGTCTTAATCCAGTTGCTGGAGTCACTGAAATTCAGAGAGAGAGACAGTCATAGGGAGTAGCCAGAGCTGAAATGCAAGAGAACCCAGAAGAGAACAGAGAGGCCAAGAGAGGCTGCCGTGTGACAGAGGAGCTAAGGACCAAGGATCGCAAGCAACCAGCTCCAGAACACCACAGTCTTTGGAAAGAAAGCAGCTTCTTGGAGATTTGGATTTTCTTTTAACCTCCAAACCATAAGGAAACAAATTCTCATTGTTTCACCCTATCAATTTCATGATATTTGCTTAAGCAGCCCAGGAAACTGAAACACATATATAAAATACCTTGCATGAGAAGTGGAAAGGCCCAAATGAAGGAAGATGATGTTGGCATGTCGGTAGAAGAGAAATGAGGGCAGAAGCTACAGAAATCAAGGAAACTTAACCATGTAAGGCTTCCTGTATCATTTTCAGGAGATTTTATTTTACTTTGGGAATAGCTGGGAGCATTTGAAAGCTTCTGAATTATGAAAAGAAGTCAACTTTCTCTGAATTGTTTTTTAATCTATTAGGATGCCATGTGGAAAATATTTTGTAGAAAGTCAAGATGGAACGTGTAGGGGGAAATCCTTACATTCCAAGTGTGAGCTAATGATGACTTGGATTGAATAGTTCTTAGTGCAATTGGAGAACATTAAGCAGACTTGAGATACATTTTGAAATGGCAAACAAGACTAATTGGTAAACTGTATGTGATTGGAAGGAAGGGCTTGGAGGAATAAAAGATGATTTCTAAATGTTTGGCCTGAGCAGTCACATATATAATAGTGCCAGATAATGAGATGAGAAAGACTAGAAGAAGAATATTTGAGTAGTGATTGAAGGCAATCAAGAGCTGTCTTCAGAGTATGATAAATTTAAGACGGAAATGTCAGGAAGCTATGACATATACTATAGTCAAAAGGTCAGGATTGGAGAATTAAAAAAAGAAAAAGAAGGTGATGTCAGCATATAGTCATACAGATCATGTTTAAAGTTATGGAATTAGATAAAAGCACCTAGGGAAAGAAGGTAGATGAAAAGGTTGTTTATCTTGAAAAGGACGGTTTCTATGTGAAGGGGTGGAGACAGAAATAGAGCAGAGTGCATTGAGTTGGAGAAATCAGAAACAGCAAGCATTGACACATGGGTGGAAAACTTTGTTTCAACATGAAGAGAAACATGGGGCAATTTCTAGAGAGTGGCTTCTAGTGCCAGGGCTTAATGTTAAGAGGATATGGGATCCAGGGCATCAGAAGAAGCTGCCTTTTGTAGAAGAAAGATCACATCTTCCTTTGTGGTGGCCAGGAGGTCAAAATTAGATGTAAGTAATTTTGGAGATGCCATGGCTGCAAAATGAGGAAAACTTCCTTTATTTTTGTTTTGTTTTAGTGCTGTAACAATATCCACAAACTTAATAGCTTAAAACAACTAACATTTATTACTGTTCTGTGGGTCAGAAGTCTGCATTCAGTTTCACTGGGCTAAAGTCAAGGTGTCTGTAGTTCCGGTTTCTTCTAGAGGCTTTGATGACAGCATCTGTTTCCTTGCCTTTTCCAGCTTCTGTTGACCCCCTATATTCCTTTACTGCAGCACCTTCCTATATTTTCAAAACATATCACTCCAGTCTGCTCCTGTCATCATATCACATTTTCCTCTTCTGAAGTCAAAGCTCCCTCTGCCTATCACTTATAAGCACACTTGTGATTACATTTACAGTCACAGGATTAATCCAGATAATCAAGGATAATTTTCCTTTGCTGAGATCCTTAACTTAACCTCATCCTTTTTCCCTTTTAAGACAATATTCACAGGTTCTGAGGATGAGTACATGGATTTCTTTGGAAGCCATTATTCAGCCTACCAATCCTCCAAAATCTTCTATTCTATAATTTATTTATTTGATTATACTTTTATGTATATATCCATCTGATATTTATTGAACTATGTGTACCAGGTGCTATGTTACATGGTGTACTTGTATTTGGGAACAATGCAGACACCTTGCCTTTGCCACCAAGGAACAAGTAGAGGGAGAGATCTTAGAAGAGAAGTGATGAAGAGATGAGGCTATAACTCGAATGACTCAAATAGCAGTATTTTACAGGGAAGATATTGCTACATATTTTTCTGTTTTTCATGTATTCTGCATGACTCTGGGGGCAGAAAGTGAGAAAAGTTTAAAGAAATATTTTACTTTTTTTGTATAATGGAGTTGATCTCTTTCAAGTGATAATTCATTACCTGCTGAACTTGATTTCAGCTTTAGCTCCATAAAGCATGTAATAATAACTTATTTTCACAACAGATTGAATGGTCATCAGAGTTCTCTATGTTATAAGAATTTTTTGTTGTTGAGACTTTTATTTTAATAAGAAGCTGATAAAGAATAAGTTTGGACAATTAGCCCAATACACTGTTACATTTAAAGTGTTTTTTTTTTTTCCCCGTTTAACTTTCTAAATTTTATAATGTGTTTATTATTAGTGTATACACATTTTTTATGTTATGTTGAAGTAGTCATTTATCAATCATTCACAATGGGGAATTTTCCCTGTACAATTAGAAAATAAAATTACTAAGTTCGACTCCTGTAGTTTAGATAAAAGATAATAAATGAAGGACAGCAAATTTTCTCATGGTAAATGAAGGGCATATAATTAGTTCTAATAGCATTTATCAAACATGTATAGAAATAATCTTCATCATGAGGAATTACATAATTGATATTGCCTTAGCTGTTTGGGAAACAATTGTCTCTAAAAGCCATTTATGATCCACTTGGTCCTGTTCATCTATCTATGTATCTATGCATTTATGCCTCTATCTATTTACATCTCTATCAATCTTTTACATTTTTCTATCTTCCCATTTCTCTATATCTAATATGTAGCAAGTTTATTTTACTACGGGCTTTAGGAAATCACAAAATATATAGAAAATTAAATATATTAAATACATGCAGTTTATTATAGAAGTTTCTACACAATAAACTATTAAGAATGCAGAGTCCTGACATTATCTTCTAGTCCTTATCTAAGGATTTAGTGTCCATTCTTAATTCATGCAATGAAGCCATTTGATATGCATGCAGAATGTTGAAAATTAGTAATACCAACTCAAACTCTTAAATTTTTGGCTCTAACAAGGGTATCTGAAGCCATTCTCATCTGCTTCCTTACAGTTTTTGAAGAAGGGGGTTCTCCTTCATGTTCACAGGTAAAACCTATGCTGATGTTGTGGATCCCAACTTCCATCATTACTTTGGGACCTCATGTTCTCACTTAGTAATCTCTCCATGTGTCCAACCTTTCCTCTCTGTGGCTTCTTCTGTTAAACCTAAGGGTGTGTTTAAATTATCCCCAGTTAAAAACTATAAAGAAAAAGGAGGGGGGGAGGAGGAGGAGGGGAAAGAACACGGCCTCTGAATTTCATTACTTGATTTCTCTCTATCTCTTCATAGCCAAGTTACTTAAAATGTTACACATCTACTGCCAAACTCAATAGATGCTTTATCCTTATTTCATTTTATCTGTGTCATTTGCGCTCTTGGCCATTCTCATTTGCTTGAAAAAAAATTTTCATTGGCTTCAGAGACACCATCCTTCCATGTTGTTTTCTTAATGATCTTTCTTCTTCATTATCTTTAGAATATCTTCCTTCAGTTGTATAGCCCTGACATGTTTTTCCTCAGGATTTTGCCTTGCCTTATTAACATGCTCACTACCCAAGTAATCTAATCTTTAGCACAATTTAAACTAATACCCAATGCTGATGATTCCCAGACTAATGTTTATCCTAGGGTCTCCTGAATTCCCTACCTACTTGTGTAAAATACTTATAAAAATTATCCACTTAAATGCCTCACAGGCACCTTGAACTCAAAATATAAAGAATAACTCATCATACTGAGCCCAATCTAGGTGTATAAACTAAAGATCTAATTAGCTCAGAAAAATCAGGAGCATTCAAGTTTGAACATTTTTAGATAAAGGAAATTACCTCCTCTCTCTGGTCTCCATCTCCAATCTGTTGTCAAGTGTTCATAATGATTTTTCTATAACATCTTTTCTATTTAGTCACTCCAAAGCAAACATATTTCCCTGAGAGCCTGGATTTTTTTTCCACCATGATTTTTTCCCTGTTTCCAGTCTTTCTTTCTTTGTATCTGTTACCAAGTTTATCTATCTTATCAACTATTTATGTTATTATTTTATAGGTCAAAAATGTTAAATAATTTCCCATTTCTTACCAAATAAGTGCTAATTTCATAATGCTGGAATCCAAGGCTTTAACCTAAACTTATCATAATATATGTTAATATTTCCTTTGATCAAAGCATATATGTTTAACATAGATGCAGTAGACATCTGTTTTTACTGCCCACAAAGAATCACCCACCTATAACAGCCAAACCCCAACTTGTATTTGGGGAGTCACTACCACCTTAGTCCATATGTTTCTGTTGTATTTAGCCCAAGTCCTAGTTGCATTGTTGGACATGCAACTAGACATTTTGAGCAACAGTTCTTCCTTTCTAAAGCAGAGATGTGTATCTAAACCAGAGTTCAGGGACACACATATAACCTAAGTCAGACTAGTGAAAGTTCTACCCAGTACTTTTTTTTTTTTTTTCAGTTGCTAGGTGTGGTAGGTTGAATTGTATACTCCCCAAACACGTGTTCTTTGGTTATAGTTTGTATTCCTGTGGGTGTGAATCCATTGTAAGTCTGACCTTTTGAAGATGTTATTATTAGTTAAGGTATGCCCAAACTGAGTGAGGGTGAGCCTTAATACAATAAGACTGAAATTGTACACACACACACATACACACCCCACAGGGAGGAGCCAGAAATTCAGTGGGAACTGGGAAGAGAAAGGAGAAGACTGCTTTGTGATGGGAAAGCCAAGGAAGCTAAGGATTTGTAGCTAACCAAAATGAACACTACCCTTCCCAGGGAGGAAGCAAGACTTCCAGCATTCTAAACCATGAGACAAGAAATTCCTGTTGTTTAAGCCCACCCATTGTGTTACATTTGTCATAGCAGCCTGGAAACCAAGACAAGGGGAAGTAATTTTTTTCATTAAGATAGCCAAGCCAGTAGTTAAATTGGAGCCCTAGAAGCCATTAAACCATTGCTGGTTAAGAACAAACTAACTTTCTCAGGTCCTTCCATTGCATTGAAGAATGTCTATAACCTTACAATATTTGAAGATTAAATTCAAATTTCATCTCTTCTGTAAAGTCTTCCATGATTTCCTTAACATTACATGTTCTTTTACTCCCAGTTCTGCCATGTTACTTTACATATGTGTGTCATATCTCTCTTTGTAGTCTACCATGCATTAGGATTAGTTTTCTTTCTGTCAGCTACAGCAAAGTAAAAAATTGTACTTCCTGTCGTATTCAACAAGTTTGGAGGGAATTCTGATTTTTTTCCAATTGCTAAGTGTCTAAGCATGGCTAAGATGCTTAATTTCTCTGCACTTCAGTTGTTGTGGTGATTAAATGCATTACTGTATGAGAAAATATTTAGTGTTAAAACTCTTAAAGAAATAATTCAGCAACATACATATCAAAATTTTAATTGAGCACACATTTATCAAACATCTATAATGTACCAAGTGCTGAACTATGAATGACATTGTGACTGACACACAATATATTCTGTTCAATCAGGGTGTGTAAAAGAGCACCTATTATTTCTCAAAAGAATAAAACTATTAGAGGGAAAGGGCCATAACTTGTCTCTTATTCATCTAAATACTTATTATTTTGCCTTTAACATAGTCAATGATGTATTTAATAAAAGTTTAGAAGAAAAATAGAAAGGAAGAATTTAGTCAGAAGAGTTGCCATCTGATTAATGGTACAATAACAAAAGCAAATGCCATATTTCTTTTTATATTGTTTTCTCTGAAGATTTACTGAAACATAAAATTAATAATCAAGAAAAAGCTTTTTAAGAAATAGCTATACATAATACCAATATCTATAAGAAAATGAGATTTGGAAGAATTGAGTTTAGTAGTTGAAGTTTACATTGTTTTCCATGCATTCCATCAGCAATATTTTTTTTTCTATCACATTCTTTTAGGTCAAAATTGAACTTTATACCAATATAACATCTCTTTAACCACTTGAAGTTAAAAAAGTAAAAATCTTCATTAGACTCTTCATCTCTCTGCCATTATAAATGCTCACGGCAAAGACTGTCAGAGGCTCTGAGCTTGTCAAAGAAAATAATAGCCTTGGGGTGGTTTTCATTCCCTGGAATATTTGCAAATCGAATGGAGAAAATAAAGCACTATTCTTATTATAAATTTTGGATGATATGTATTCACAGAACATTTTCATAATGGATGTAGGCATTTCTAAATATACTTTAGAGACAATAAATATTCTTTTTCCAAAAGGTATGATTTTTATCTCTTAGGTATCTGTTACCCTGAGTTACAACATTTTTAGCATCTATATATTTTCTTAAATTAGTATTTGTTTTACTGGTTTATATTAAAACAGGTCCCTCAAAGAGTCTTTTATTTATTAATGTATTTTACTTGCTATATTAGCACTTTATTGAAAGAACAGATGGCATAATATCTTAGGAAATATTATGTCATTAAAGTGCTAAGTAAATTACATACTAATTTACTTGTAATTAATTACAAATTACTATTAATTAAGTAAATAGACATTTAATTGTGTCTTTTTAAGTTTAGATATATAAACTATAGCATGATTAAAGTAGACTACACACCCACACACACACCCATACACAAAGGTTGTGTTCCTGGCAATCTCTTCCCTGACAAATTGTTATGATCCTGCAAGTGAAACTTGGTACCAATGAAGAAACGACTTCAAATATTTTTCATGTGTTCTGTGGCCCAAGCATATCAGCATGAATTATAGTTATATTCACCTTTAGGTTTAAATTGCATAATATTTGTAAGGAACTTTCAGAAGTGTGCTAGATAGAGACCTTTGAAAATGTTACAGTGTGTTTAATGTACTCTACTTCAGAAGTCAAGACCAGACTACTAATACAAAATAACAGTTGGCCAATAGCTCCCTGTAGAGCTACATTCAACATCTCAATATATATCTACGTAGCCTTTAAAAAAATGTAACTCATAATACCAAATACAATTAGCTAAATGAAAGTAACTATCTGTAAGCCTTAGGTCCGGGCCCTGGGCCCCTCCCCATTTCCTTGTTTTGCAAAACCAGGCTGCAGATCAGACCATGCTTCAAGTTGCTGCCCCTCCCTTTTCCCATTTTTGTCCTACTTTCTTTGTTCTCTCCCATCACTGCCTCCTCCTTCTCTTTCCCTCACAAATTTATTCCTTCCCTCACCTCTCCTGTTCAAATGCACAAGCCAGGCATTGCCAAAGTTACAAGATAAACTATGTGTAACCCCCTATTGGCCAAAGTTCACATACCTTATACCATGTTACCTCCTGATTGGTAAAAAGCCCTATAAAAAGAAATCCCATCACTGACTGCACTTTCCCCTCTGAGCAGCCTTTCTGCCAGTGGGGGCCACCCTGAGGCTTCTCTCAAATAAAACTCTTCTTTAATACCTGCCCATTTGGCTTCGTTGTCTGTGTTTCGAACCAAATTACCTTACAGAAAGGACTTTTTATTCATTATTAGGCAGGCTAATTAGACCACAAAAAAGCATTTCATTAAAGCACACCCAGCATTTTTATTATAAAATGACATCACTTAAAGACATGTAAGACATTATTTTGCAAATATTCTACTGTCGATCACTTGACCCATATAACAAATATTAGTAAAAACCTTAAGTTTTTGCTATTCTTGGATAAGCAAAAGAGCAAAGGCACCAGTTTCCTATATTCCAGACATCTTTTTATATCTGGAAAGGGACAACAATTCTCAGAAAATAAATAGACATAAAGTAGCTGATACGTTGTTATAGAAATTCTGGAAAGTGAACTGTACAAAGGTAGAATACTTTAATAAGGGAGTAGAGATGGAAAAACCTCTGGTTGTAATGTATTCTAAAAAATGTAACTCTTAGCTTGATCCTAAATACTTGATTGGGTTAAGTTCCCAAGTACCAGAAAATTACAATCGAACAAAACCAAGAAATAAGATCAAACCATAAATGTTTTCTATTAGTAACACTATGAATGGACAAATTAAAAAGCTCTAAAGAAGCATCTTTGAGAAAATATTATGAAGGATGGGGAGAGACTACCTACTAGAAACTACTAGGGAAGAAAAGCATAGCTCTAAAAATACACTACAGCAAAATCTAGAAGAAAATGTCAGGCTGTTATTTGCATCCTCAATAGACTGAAGACTGGTTTGACCTCTAAAAAATAGAAACAAAAATCATTAGACAGGAGAATTTGAAATGGAAAATCTCTAGGATAAGCTTGCAAGTCAACAGAATGAAAAGGATGCTTTCAGAATGAGCTGAAACAAGAATTTGACATGATTATGAAAGATTATAGAATACTAACAAATGCTATGACATAATTAAATCCCCTTTGGAATCAATAAAGGGTAAAATTTACATTATGAGAAGCAAATCAGGGATCTAAAGGTCAAACTTGAAAAGTTCTCCAAGACTGCAGAGGAAAAGGAGATGTAAAAAAATGAGAGATTATGTTAAACATAGAAAGGAAAGATAGGAGAGAAAGTATTCTGAAGGAGAAATGAAAGCAAATAAAAAATAATCTAAGGTTATATGGAGATAACATTTTTAAAATTAAGCATGATCTATATATTGAAACCAGATTTCAGTCCATTCAGGACAGAAACAAAGGAAAATATTTGTAAGTATTTTGGAATATTTTTGAATGACAAGTATAATAAAAACAAAACCCTATTAATAAAGATGCAGAAAATTTTTTTTGCAATAGGTTTCCTATATAGGAATAAAATTAGGGTGGTTTCAGACTTCTTGTTTGCAGAAGGCAAAGGATAAACAACCGAAGAGGGATTCTAGACAAACTTTAGCAAGGCTAAGTCATTTTTCATATATGAACCCACAGAAAGATACATTTTAACTATATAGGAATACAGTAAAATATATTCCCATTGAAGAAATTGTATAAATTCCTCAACTTATCATACAGACAAATTAAGATACCAAGCCCATGGTACAGACATTTTTACATAGGAATTATAATGAAAAGCAGCACTTTAGAGCTTCAGTCTCTTGAAGTTAATAAATCAAAGAGAAAGAAAAAGTCAACTTACAAAGAGCAAAGATTACCAGCAGAAAGTAAACAAAGAAAAAGAGACAACAGTATGATCTAAACTTCAAATAACAGTGACCAAAACAAGAAAGAAAAATCATGTTCTGGAGTTAAGAAAGATCATGTTCTGGAGTTATAAGATCCTGAGAACCACTTCTACTAATTCCTGTCTAATTTAGAGAGAAGACGATTGAGAAAGTGGCTAGGGAGCATGGGAAAAAGTCAAAGTAAATGCTCTAGACATGCTTGCCTGGCCCACATGGCTACTGAGCACTTGAAATGTGGCTCGTTCATGTTGAGATGTGCTGTAAGTATAAAATATACCCGAATTTCAAGGACTTAGTATAAAAATATTCCATTATTTTTTCATATTGCTTATGTTTTGAAATGATAATGTTTTGGATATATTGGATTATTAACACTAATTTCACCGGTTTCTTTTTACTTTTTAAATGAGCTACCAGAAAATTTAAAATTACAATGTGGCTTACATTTGTGACTTGTGCAATTTCTGTTGTACATCACTGATCCATAGCTCCATAATCCAAAACTTAAGGCATGCATAATCCAATCCATTTGGGGCATAGGAAGAAAGTAGGATAACTTTGATTTACGTTAATTTTTAAATACAAAAGAAAGAATCTCAGCTTTACTAATGTATAATACAGTGTATGAATTAACACTGGAATTTCCACTTGTCAATGTCCCATTCTGACTGAGAAATCCTAAGGACAGTGTGGGGTTGTACCACACAAAGGAGAAACAGTGGCACCCCTATTTGTTGATGTGCTTTTTCCCTCAAACCTATTTTACAATGTTGCAGATTATGTTAAGCAGGGTGGTAAAATAAATTATCTTAATTGATAGAATGTTTATAATAACATAATAAAATGAGCAGTAACCATAAGTTTATTTTACAATCACGTAGATAATTGGCCATAATCTCATGGCAAAACTCAGAAAGGAACATTAAAATATAAAGATGCATGGAGCATTTTTATCCTACAAAAGTAAATTTCCTGACCTTTCCTATGGCAGGTGGCTGTCAGTATAGTCTGCTACCTCACAGCTGTTTAATCTGTCCCTTTCAAGTAAAGTTGGCATTTGAACAACTAATTGAGAGAAAGGGTAACACATATTTGTATGGACAGAGTCTTGTGGAAGCAACTGTTTAGAAATGCTCTTCTAATTAATTAATGTTGTTAAAAATATATCATCTATAAGAAGATCAATACATTTAGGAAATCAAAATCAAATTTCTCTAGTCACTTAAAAAGTTTCCAAAGATATAGTTTCAGTGGATTTCGAATCTATTTGTCAAAAAAGTACAACATATTTTTATCCATTTTTAAGGTTGATTGACATCAGAAAATAGCAAAACAATATTTATTTCAACTGAAACTTGCATAATTGTTGGAGGAGACTGAAAAATGGTTACAGCAATTTAGTAAGTTCAGCCACTCTTTTTATTTCTTCCAAATGATACAATGTAACTGTATGAAGCATCTTCCTCAACTACCAGGTCAGTGTTAAAATAAATAGAACTTGGACCTAGATCTTCTAATTGTTGTATCACAATGTGTTAAATTACAATTTTTAAAAATAGTGAAGCATATTTAGTCACATTTATTGCTAAATCATATAGTCATTACAATACAAATTATCTTCAATATTGTTTAGTTCATCTTTTTGTGCTCTTTTAAAATATATTTTGTATGTAAAATATGCACCTACTACATCAGTATACTTTTACAAATTGTTTTAAAACAAAACTTTTTCAAAATATCTGTACTTTTTAATTTTTTTTTGAGAGAAGATACAAGTTTACAGAAAATTCATGCAGAAAATACAGAGTCCCCATATACCTCTCCTCCTCCCATTATTAACATAGTGTGTTAGTGTGGTGCATTTGCTACAATTGATTAAAGAATATTATTATAATTGTACAATTAACTACAGAACATGGGTTACATTAGGGTTCATTGTGTTGTACAGTCCTCTGGTTTTTTTTTTTGTAATTTTTATTCTAGTAATACATATACAACCTAAAATTTCCCCTTTTAACCACATTTCTAACTCTATGGATTTGTTTATCATAATTATTTCATATCAGTGAGATCATAATATTCATTATTTTGTGACCAGCTTATTTCACTTATATGATGTTGCAGTATCAGAACTCATTCCTTTTTGTGGCTGAATAATATTCTATCATATGTATGTACCACATTTTGTTGATCCATTCATTGATTAATGGACTCTTGAGTTGCTTCCATCTCTTGGCAATTGTGAATAATGCTCCTATGAGCATTGGTGTGTATTTATCTGTTTGAGTCTCTGCTTTCAATTGTTTTGAGAATTCCATATCAAATGGCAATTCTATACTTAACTTTCTAAGTAACTGTTAAGTGTCTTCCATAGTGGCTGCACAATTTTATATTCCCACCAACAATGAATGAGTGTTTCCTTATCTCTACTTTTTCTCCAACACCTGTAATTTTCCATTTTCTGAATACTATTTATTCTGGTGGGTGTGAAATGATATCTCGTTGTTTTGATTTACATTTCCCTAAAAAATGCCATTTACAATGGCAACGCAAAAAATCAACTATCTGGGAATAAATCTAGCTGAGGATGTAAAGAATTTGTACACAGAAAACTATAAAATATCACTGAAAGAAATCAAAGAAAACCTAAATAAATGGAAGGACATTCCATGTTCATGGTTTGAAAGACTAAATACTGTTAAGATTTCAGTGGGTAAGATGCTCATCTTGAAAAAGAAGAATGAAGTTGGAGAACTCACACTTACCTATCTTAAAGCTTACTACAAAGCCACAGTAATCATAACAGCATGGTACTGGTACAAAGACAGACATGTAGACAAGTGAAATAGAAGTGAGGGTTCAGAAATCAGCCCTCACATTTATGGACAACTGATTTTCAGTAAGGGTGCCAAGTCCACTCAATTGAGAATAAATTGTCTCTTTAACAAATGGTGCTGGGATAATTGGATGTCCTTATGCAAAAGAATTAGGTGGACCCCTATGTCTCACCATATACAAAAGTTGAAACAAAATGGATAAAAGACATAAATATATGAACTAAAACTAGAAAATTCCTAGAAGAAAGCATGGGAAGCATCTTCAGAACCTTATGTTAGGCAATATTTTTTTTTTAGACTTTACACCAAAGCATGAGCAACAAAATAAAAAATAGATAAGTGTAACCTCATAAAAGTTAAAAACTTTTGAGCATCAAAGGACTTTGTCATGAAAGTGAAAAAAGACAGACTACTAAATGAGAGAAAATATTTGGAAACCACATATCTGATAAGGGTTTAATATCCAGAATATATAAATAAATCTTATAACTAAACAACAGAATATCTTTAGCTTTCTTGAAAAAGAAGAATGAAGTTGGAGAACTCACACTTAACTATCTTAAAGCTTATTTAATATTTTAAAAATTAGACTTCTACTCTCAAGTATCAGCACAGGACTTTGAGTGAATTTAGAAATACCCCCAGGTCTTATCCTTATTCCAGTTCACTCTGCAGAATAAGGTGAACAGTTCAAAGCCCTCAGAAGACACCTGTATCCCTTATTGAGAGGGTTGGACCATGTTAGAGGATGTACAACAGTCTCAGAAGAGGTTGATGAATCTAGAGATCTCAGCTAGGGTGTACTCAGCAGCAGCATGTCTCTTATTTTCCCTTCTCGTACCCCACACTGGATTCACAGAAGAGGACTGAAAGCAAAACTGAACATTCAGGCTCTCCAGAAAGATGATTGACACAACTTTGGTAGGAAAACTATCCAGAATCATTATTCACGCTGTGTCAGGACAAAGCAAGTCTGAACAGAACTGTTACTCTAAAGAATGAGCAAGATGGAGCATGTCAAACACCTAAACATAAAAAAATTAAAAGAGTGTACCACAGAATAACAGTAATGACGTACTGCTTTCTTTCTTTGTGTTTTTCTATTTTATGAGTATGTATCATTCGTATGAAAAATCAAACTCATTATTTTAAAAAAGTCGTGACATAAAACAGTGAACTACAGTCCTGAAATCTGTGAAAAAGAAAAGTCTAAATAATTGTTAAACCCAATGATAAAATGCTGCAAATCAAAATTATTGAAAGGAAGGATATACTATAAAACAATGAAATGGCCATCTGTATGTAGAACACATTTTTAATTTAAAAAGTTGGAGAAGCGCATAAATTGGTATGGTGATTTGAAGCTGTATGTGCCCCAGAAAAACATGTTCTTAATCAATTCCTGTGGGTGTGAACCCAATGTAAGTAGGGCCTTTCTAAGAGGTTGCTTCAGTTAAGGTGTCGCCCATCTCAGTAAGAATGGGTCTTAACCCTAATCCTGGAGTCCTTTATAAGAAGAATGAATTTAGACATGAGGAAAAATTGGAAGGAAGAAGCTGAAATTTATGAAACCTGGAAGAGAAGAGAGAGCCAGCAGAAGCCGCCCTGTGCCTTGTCATCCGGCAGAGGAGCCCAGGATCACCAACAGCTGGTCTTTGCTAAGAAAACACTACCTTAATGATGCCTTGATCTGGACATTTTTTCAGTCTCACAACTGTAAACAAATAAACTCTCATTGTTCAAGAGGAACAGTTTCATGGTATCTACTTTAAGGAGCCTAAGAATTAAAGCAGTGAGGAAAGTAAAACTCTGTAAAACTCCGAACTTTTAATAGTTATATTAGGATATTATTTCCTCCCTTAATTATTAGAGAAATATAGGTTAATGCATATTTTTGAACAACTGCAAAAGTAACTTCCAACAGATACAAAAAGAGTACATATGAATATTCTAAAAGAGTGGATACGAGTGTAAATGTAAGTATAGGCACTATATTAAAAATAAAAAATGAGTCAAAAAAGAAAGGGAATAAATGGGATGAATTGTAGATTTATGCTTCTTTCTTTTCCTTGTGCTGATTCACTGCTTGGCTTATTGGTCACTAAATTAATATTTGTAGAGAAAAGGAAAAAAGGAAGGATGAAGGGAAGGAAGGAAGGAAAGAAGGGAGGGAGGGAGGGAGGACAGGATAGTGGTGAATAGAAGGGAAAATGAGGTTATTTAGTGTTATTTATTGGCAGAGTAGCAGCTTTAAAAAGTTCCCATAGCTGTTTATTCCTTTACATTTCTTACTTTCACATTTATTTTAGAACTTTATAAATTCACACTTGGAATATTATCTCACTGTATTAATTTTACAAGTTTTCCTAATTTCCTTTACCCTTTCTCATAATACTTCAATTTCAGCGTAAAATTTCTTAAGCGATTCCCTTACACAGAATTATTTATCACATTCATTTAGAAAAGTAAAACTCTCATTTTCTTAGTATGGCACTCAACTTGCACTACCACTGTTAGATTAGAACATGGACTTGATTTTATTGTGTAAGGACAATTGCCTCAAAGATATCTTTGAGATCTTTATACTGGCTCAGAAAGATCATTGAGAAATAAAGGAAGTAATGTTGATAAATTGACCAATTCTAAGAAACAATGTTGAAAGTTTTAGGCTCGGAAAGGAGCTGTGGAAATGAAAGGACAAGAAGAGGAGAGTACAGGAAAAAATCATGCTCTCTAACATTATGTGCTTTATAGTATATAAAAATCAACAAATCTTGATATTTTAAATGGGATATTTTCTTATGTACATTCGACAAATATCATTACTTTGTATCAAGGTAGAAAGCAGACCTGTTTTTTGTAAATTTACATAGGTCTCAACCTGACACATACTAGGTACATAACAGAAATAAATTGTTGAATGTAAGTTCTCATTCCTTTTCAATGCATATGCTTCAGAAAGGTGTATGAACTTTAGGAGAATCTTAAATGATTGATTTTTAGCTATTTTAAATAATTCTGTGTATTTTTAAAAGAGCAGAAAATGTTAGGAAATACTACTTAATTGCTATTTTTTCTTTATAGTACTTCATGAATGGAAAGAGTAAACTCTAGAGCTCTTAGCTATGCAGAACACTAATGCATTGCCCTTTTATAACCAGTGAAAACAATTTCAAATGAAATTTACTGAAAAAAATATGCATTAGTTCTTTCCTTTAAGATGATTTCTAATGAGTTTCACTTGTAAGCAGAATAAGATACAATGACCTTTTGCACTAACTATTTGGGACAGAATCAATTTGTGCCCTCTCCTTCTCTCTGGAATGCATAACTGAATGAACATCAGCCTGAACTCTAAGTTACATGACTATAATTAATTACATCAGAATTGACCTACTGCTCTGATCTTCAGTTCTCCATTTGCCCTTGCCAGCCTGGACCTGTAATTTCCTACTGACAGGAATATTGCATTTTCTCCTCCTCTGCTATAATGAAAAAGAAAAAAAAAAAAAAAAAAAGCACAGTGACACAAATGGGACAGGTATTGCTTGAACTACAACCATGGAAGGCATAGTGTACTTTCTCCAAATGACATTAATATAGTCAAGTAAAATGCAAGAGAACACAACATTCTATGAGAAACCTCACAAAAAAATTAAATGTGAGAAACCAAAGTGGGACTCAGAAAGAGAAAGGGAATTCTGAGAGGATTTCACAAATGCCATAGGGCTGACGAAATAAGAAAGGAATCAAATGAGACACTACTACTTACAATAACCCCCAAAAGAAGTAAACATATTCAATTTAGGGTCAATGCTTTGATGGCTAACTAAATAGCAGGAAGAAAAATTCTATTCCAGAGTTTTAACAGATGAATGAATACTCTTGAGCATGATGTTTTATATTTCCAAATAATAATTCTGTCTGGTTATATCATAATACATACCTGTTCAAAATTTGTAAGGTAATGTAAAGGTTAAAACAACAAAAGGAAGAACAACAAAAATTAATGTTACTAGTATGCCACCATGAAAATATAAGCATGCCTAAATTTTTCAATTTTTACCAATGTCATAGTCAATCTATGTAAACTTTTGTATTCATTTTATAATTTACGTGGACCTTTATCACATTTTGTTTTCCTTTGAAAACATGGTTTTTCAATTCCTGTTCATTTTCTATCACATGGATAAACCATTAAATGGTTCCATTTTAGCACTTAATAAAGTACCCGAATTACACTAAGATTTCAAGAACTGTCTTTAATTCTTTATGTTGTTTTGATTGTTTTGATTATTCAAAATTATCTGCTATTATAAGTAATAATTTCATGGAAATCATGAAAATAAATATTTGTCTGACTCTCTAACTCCTTGGGATAACTTCTTAAAAAGTTTTATAGGAAGCAACCTGTTTAAGGCTCTTGATATTGAATGTTTGTTAAGTACCTGTCCTACCACACTGTTATTGCTTTTTTCATTTTTATATATCTAAATGTTTCCATAAGATTATAGGGAAATACTGCCTTTTGTTTTAACTTGAATTTCTTTGTTATTAGTAAGGTTGAATATTGATTTGTTTCCATTTTTCTGAGCATTTTTCATATTAAAAGTCATTTTTATTTTAGGACATTAATTGAGACTGTGCTTAATGGATATCTGGGGATCCGGGGAACATCTCTGTGAAGGCATGCGGGTAAGAGAAAAACAGAGACTGAAGCAGCGTGGTAGGTGGGTGTTTTCAGAATCTGGCCAGACTTCAAACTGAGCAGATCTACCCTTATCTACTTTACAATTTGGACTACATCTAAAGCTAAATATGTAGAAAATGCTTTTGGTAATCACTTCATTTTGGTGTTAGTGATTGATTACCAATGTCTAAGAGCCCTGTATACATTAAACATTCTTTTTACTCTTTATAAATATTTCCTGACTTATCTTTAGCTGTATTTGATGGCTTTTAATGACAAGATATTATTTTTAAATAGTAAAGTGCATTAATTCATTTAATTCACAAAAACAAAATATAGGAAATACCTAGATTTATAAACTGAAACATGTCAGAAGAAAAGCACAAAACATTCCCCCAAACATGGAAAAACAGTCTTGAATAATAGGAGAGGTATGTTTACAAATGGAAAATCAGTAACTGATATGTCATAGATTGCATTCTTCCAGAAACAGACTCAGAAAGAGATTTGTGTGCAGGCAGATTATTGGGAAGTGCCTTCAGTAACACCTCCCATGAAGAAGTGCAGGCTTAGGCAGATGGAGAATTTGAACTCTGATCTGTTGTAACAAAGGCCTAAGCCAGTTCCATAGGATGATCCTTCAGCAACATCCTTAAATGCAACAAGAGGTTGGGATCTTTATTCCTCCACATTAACCAGCCATTGGATAAGAGCTGCTCTGAGGAGGGGGTTTAGCCTTGGGGTGGGCAGCTCCCTTTATCCCAGGCAATTTCTGGGTAGAAACTCACCTGCATGCTGTCAGCAGCCCTCTTGGAAGCTTAGATAATGAGAGCCCCAGGTCTAGGCTGCCCACCAGCACATCCACTATGTGGTGGGACATTTATCACTCTTATAGTTCTGTTAGAGTGTAAATAGGCATAAATTTCTTGTAAAGAAATTTCTGGATAATGGAAATCCAAAATTTCTTTCCCAATCAGTTTACTTCTAAAAATTTTTTCTAATAACATAATCAAACACATGACAAAGATTTATATGCAAGCATACATGGTTTATATTCTTATTCTACCTATAAATAAATACAAATATAAAGCTGTAGTAACATTTAATATATGCATATATATCTATCCTTCTCTCTCTATATAGATATGTATTATACACTCATAAATGCCTGGAAGGAAATATAGTAGAATATTTGTAATAATTGCTTTTGAATTATGGGACTGTGCCTGATAATTTTTCCTTCTGTTTTTATTTCTATGTTGTTCAAATTCCCTATTATATGTCAATCTTATATTTTAATTAAAAAATATTCCATTAACCTTTATGATATTTATGCTTTGACTATGTCTTGGCTTCTTCATATCAGACACAGGAAGAGAACATTTTTTGTTTTTGTTGTCAGTGGTGCTCTTTTCCAAATCATAGCGTAAGTCATACAACCCCATGGAATAACTCCTGATCCAGAGGTGCCTTACTAGAGCATTTTATTTATGAAGTTAATTCTGGAGATGGGAGACAAGTGATGCATCTACTTCTCAGTTTTTGTTTGGATGATCTAGAAAAAGTTTATCACTGATTTTAACCATTTTAGTACAGAGTAGCATTAGCCAGGGTACATAGCACAGATTTTGGCATTAGACAAATATGACCTGTACCCTTAGTGCTACCATTTGCTAACTTTGTATCTTGAAGAAAGTTATTTAACTTCTCTATTCTTATGCCTCATCAGTATAATGGAGATTCTAATGTCTACCACAGAATGTTGTACATATTATGTGAGAGAGAATATGTTGGCTAACTCTGATAATCTCTGCCAAATTTGGGGAATATATTAAATCCTCAAAAATGGTAGCTATTGTTATCATCCTGTGAAAATATATTTATTTTTCTTAGAAAGCCAATGGCTCTAATTTGTCTGGTTTGAATCTCCCACCAGTACTTAAGGATGGAGCACTCAAGCTTTCTTTTATCATTTTGTCCAGATGTGAGGCACAAGGGGAAGAGGACTGGGTGACGCTTAAAAGCTATCGCAATTGAACATGAAAAAATGGATTCAGACTCCTTATTGCATCAATACTCCTTGTCTAATAACATGGTGTGAGGCAGGAAAGTTGGCCAATACTCTCATTAACAGCAAGTTATGCAAAATTCTGACAAGTACAATGCTACTTGAAAATTTATTTTGCCATATCAGAGGATCACATCTGTGCCTTTCCCTTGAATTGTGAACCTCAGTTTGGCCATGCTCTTGGTCTTGGTCCACATTCTGGTGGGTATGGACCCATTATAAATAAAATGTCTTCAAGATGTTACTTCAGTTATGGTGTGGCCCGACAGAATCAGGTTGAGCTTTAATCAAGATTACTGGAGTCCATTATAAACAGAGTGAAAATCAGATGGAGAGAATAGCCATAAAGAGCAGCCAGAAGCTGGAAGTCAATGGAATCCAGAAGAGAAAGGAAAAGACACCAACGTGTGCATTTCCATGTGATGGAAGAGCCAAGGAACCCCAAAGATTGCCGGCCAGCCAGAAAATAAGGACCCTGAGTGGAAGCAAGCCTTCTAGCCTCTGAAACTGTGACCCAGTAAGTTTCTGTTGTTAAGCCAACCCATTGCATGGTATTTGTTTTAGCAGCTAGGAAACTAAAACACCTGTCAACCAATTTATCATAGCTGCAGTCTTTCTTTTTTCTTTGTAAATTAGATATGACTCGTGAGAATCCAAGCCCTGTAATTCGATATGAATGGCACGTCTGCTTTGCAAATACATTCTTTGGGAAACACTAGACATTAATAACATTGCATTTCCTCACTCCTCATGGCTAGGTGCCTGAGCCTTTTCATTCTGCAAAGTGATTAAAATTGAAAGATAACATAATAAGCAATTTCACAAAATCCCTGAAATGGAGATTAGCAAAGCATTTTTCTTCAATTAAATCTGAAGGTTAGTAAAATTAAAGGGCACTTGATTCATCCATTTATGTTTATGACATGAGCAAATAAATTCTCTGACAACAAAAGGAGAGTACATACCACCCTTGCTTCATTTATAATGTTAAATGTGAAAAGCAATTATTTTTTTCATAACCCTTCTGGAAATGGATAAGAATGTGGCTCAGATTTCTGGTTTTTTTTTTTTTTTTTTTTTTTGTTGTTGTTTTTTCAAAGTCGCTGTTTACATAATGTATTGTACAATGTATTTGATGGATCTTCATGAAAATGTTTTTATGCCAACCGAATAACACAACTGCTGCTTTATTCATTCCTTCTTCATGATTAAAGAAATAACTGGTGTTATGTTAATCAGGTGGCTTAGTATTTTTAACTTCAGCACCACAAATTTAGTTCAGATATTCAAAAAATTATTTTTTAGGTTCTTGAAATGTAGCAATTTGTTGAGAAGAAAACATTGTTGGAGTGAGAATTAGGAGTTATTGCTTGAGACTAAGTTCATTTCTTGTCTATGTAATCTTGACTAAACCACTGGGTTCTCTGGGTTCTGCATATTTTTACTTATAAAACATGGCAAAATCACCTTTCAGTTGATGTCTTTTTTATCCCTAGCTCAAAAATTTAATGTTCTGGAAATCTAATATATGGTGATTTATTGTTTTTCTGGAAACGTAGCATAGATAGCTCTCAGGGTGTCATTAGAATCCTCTGGATTGGATTCCAAGTCTCAGAGAGAACCCATATTCAGGAGGCATCCCCTTCTCTCAGAAGATTTGATCAGATACAAATCATTTTCAATTATATGTAGGTCTTGCATCACTTTATTAATTTTTTATATGTGAAGGTACTTTTTGGGTTATAAAGATAAATATGTCCACCAAATATGTCTGGTGATATTAGGTGGAAATTGAGAGCAACTGGAAAAGATGTAAAGGTATGTAAAGAGCTTTCACTTGTTTCCTTTATTTTATGATGTGTGGAAGCAGAAATAAATACGGGAATCAGAGAACCATCATTAGTATGTCTATCTCCCAGTTCCTGCTTCTGTTGGAAACCAGGAAAATTCACTCATCTTTAAGTTTCAGTCTCTTCTAGGGAAGTAATTATTTTTACTCTATGTTTTTACAAATTTTATTTAAGCCTACTGTAAATATACTTTAATTGCCTATGTACTTTTCAATAAAAGCTACAAAAATGTTCTAACTTTTTAATGCAAGTTTATTTGGATATGTGTCAACTTATTAAAAAAAAAAGTGCAGTCACCCAAGTTGTGTGCTTTGGGGGAAGGAGTATTAGATTAAAAGTTTGAAGACATGGAACTGGTCTCAAACCTGCTACTAATAGCCACTAGCATTGTTTCTTTGTCAGTAAAAGTGGTACACTATATAAATTTCATTTTAAAAATAAAAATACCTAAATTACATTATCATGTAAAACTTTGAAATGCAAATATAGACCTTAACTATGATGATGTTGGTATTATTAAGAAGATAACAAATCAAAGAAAATCTGATTGAGGAAAGAAAATAAATAAAACAAATTGGAAAGACTTAAAGACAGAATTTAAGAGTCAAAGGTTGGAGAGAGCTGTTCCTGGCGGAGCACGTTTTGACATATGTGGAATCAGGTCGGGGGGAGTCATTTCTGCATGGCTTGAAGACATTGAGAAGCAGCTTAGGGATTTTTTCAAGGAGAACAGAATGACCTAGGGGAAAAAGACATGGAAAAAAGCGCTAAGAAAAATGCTGGGAAAAACAGGAACTACCAAGTTAAAGTAGGAATGAATCCAGAGGAAATAACATCACCCTAGTGTTCAAGAATGACATAGGATCTGCAAGGGGGTGACTAAATTATCTAATGACAAGGTTTAGATTGTTGTCCAGAAAATAGAGCCCCTCATAGAGACTTCATAAAACTAATATAAATAAAAGGAATTTTTCCCATTTCTTTACCTTTACGTAATTTGTACTCCAATATTTCTTCAGAGTTAAAATAATCTAGTTTGAGTAATCATGAATAGGCTTGAAGAAATTGGTGACTTCTGGAAGAGAAAAAATGAAAAGATTGCAGTTTGAAGGCTTTGCTTCTTAGACTAGAACTTTTCTGAATTCCTGTCACCTATTCCTTTAGCGTTGATGACACTGTTGACAATCCCCAGGAATCTTCTGTTCTGATGTTTCCATGCACCAATATAATAACTTTGTATTATATCATTATAGTTTCAGTTTAATAACTTGGGAGTTAAACCATATGACAAGGTTATACTCAATAAACCCCAACTTGATTTCATAAATTAATAGTTTTGCAATGATACTATGTGTGAATAGTTAGATTTTCTTTTGTTTTTTGTTTTTTCAATACTTAACATATATAATTTCTTATGCTTTAATCATTTGTTGCTTAACATTTTCAACAAAATTTTCCCTGCTAAATTCTAGCATTCTTGATGAACAACATATTAATCAAAAAGAACTAGTAGAAAATAATAATCATTTAAATCCCTGGTTTCATATTTTGTTTTGTTTTGTTTTTTAACATAAATCAATGTGAATTATTTAGGTTTAATAGGACTTCAAAATTCTAATCTCTGCATTAGAGAAGAAAGGGTTGGAGTTTTATACAGGTTTTAAAGTACTAATGCCTAATTTAAATCTGATGTAAGATTTTATATTTTACTGGCTGCAATTTCTTACAAAGCCAAGTTTTAATTCCTGCTAATTCCAAATTTGCTATGTATTCAAATCTTCAGGATGACCTTATAAAAATAATTATGAAAGGAAAAATCTAATGAATGTTAAAGTATTTACATTATAACTGTTCCTTAGAGAACTTGCATTTTCCCACAAGCCTAAGTAATTATTTCACGATAGCAAAAAGGATTATTTTACAAGTCTATCTTTTCAGTTTAGGTCTTGCATTAATATGTGCCAATAGTGAGAACTAATTTAAATTATTTCTTTGCTTGGAGAGGGAATAAAGGAGTTCTCAAAATATTATTACAGATACAGTTGTATTAGTTTCTTTATTATGCTTAGAAACAAACATGCTGAATATTATTATATTGACAGTTTGGGTACTTCTATGTCTTTTGCCACAGAATGTTTAGAATGTTTTTTCCATAACTTCTAATCTTTCCTTTTTCTATGAGGTCAACAAATGATCTATTTAGGACATGGCGACCCTAATGGTCAACGTTTTTCATAATCCTAGTGTGGCAGGGAGCTCTGCCTTGAACTTCCTTGCTTTGTGGGAGGTTTGCAGCAAGGTGGGAATCGAAAGTTATTTGGGGTCAACGACTTCCTTTCTTTATATAAGGATCTAAAATATTGTGTTCAGTGTCCGGGACAAGAAACAGTGAACACTAACACATGTCCAGCTCTGAGCCTGGCACTGTTTTAAGTGTATCACATACATTATTTGCTTTTACTCCTATCAACCTTATAAGACAGAGGCACTAGCATTACCCCTTTAAAACATGAGAAAACTGAAGTTACGTCGCTTACACAAAGTCACAAGCTGGTAAGGCTGCACCAGTATTTCCAGACTCTCTCTGCCATAACCACTATAATATATAATTTTTCTCATGTATTAAGTTGTTGACGGGAGCCAGATTGGATAGGCAAAGAAGGAGAATAAGGATATTTAAAAGATTCTAAATATATAGCAGCTAGAGTTTCCTAGGGTGACAAGAGCCAGTGCAGACACTTCAAACTCATTAATGATTTTAGTATCCAATTTATAAATTGAAGTAACACATGACCACCATGGATTCTACTCCTAAACCATATGACCTCTCAGAATTGTGGATTTCCAAGATAGAAAGAATTGCAGATAAACAAGTAAAGGTTTAGTTGAATAAAAGGAATTACTTGAATTTATTAAGGAATGGAGAGGCAGGATTGAACTTCATGGGAACAAAAAAAGAGGATTCTCACCATTTTCAGCCTTCCAACAGATGAATTTCTTTCTGGACTTATGAAGATTATTGTATTGATTTAACATCCATACAAAGATGTCGAGCATAAAATTGAAATTTTTCAATCTCAGGGAATGTGTTAGGAATGTTATTATTATTTTGGGAATCTTTTCTACGTAAATGAAGTTTCTTATAAAAACTAGTGACACATATGCCACTCAATGAAAAACAAGTTTCCTGCTATTAGTAGTCTTAGAAAAAAGTGTATGAATAGCAAAAAAAGACTGTACAAAAATTCTTAATAATTTCAGATAATTTACTATCTAAAAAACTCAAGATCATCAACTGATAATCTATTACAATTAATTTGTGAGGTTACAAATATAGCTAGCTATATAGAGTCATCTTGATCTTTTACATAAATGAAATCACATTATGCATATCATGCATTAAAATAAGAGCTATATAAGGACATTCATCTAAATGTTAACTTGTGTCACCTTTAGGTTATGAGTGAATAAAGGTGAGAGAAGATTTTCACAGTTTTATTTTAGACATATGTACTGTTTGAATTTTACAATGACAGATGTATTGTTTTGTTTAAAAATGTTTAAATGCTAAAAGATGTTTGGGGAAGTTGAAGTTAATTTTATCTGGAACACTGTTAACCTAGATAAAAATGCTGAATCCTAGCTTCACCTCACCACCTCGGCCCCCTAATTCCCTCCTGCCTAACCTGGTGGGTTGAGCCCAGGAATGTGTATTTTATCAACCTTTCCACATGCTTTTTATGTACTCTAAATTAGAGAACCACTACTCTAGAGGGTAGTTAAATACAGAATCAAAAATTAAATTGGCATGGAGGAAGGAGTGAATAAGAAGAAATGTGCCCATTGAGGCAGAGAGTAAAGAATTGTATGGAGAAATTTGGAAAGAAAGTGGAAAGGGATAGGGAATTACTATTATTTGGGAGCTGTACATTGTAATCTGTAATCTTTCATTAATTAAAAAATCCAAATTTATTGAGAATTCTATCTTTTAAGTCTAAGAGAAAAAGGATTTTTGTTTCAACTCTGATTTTGTATAATTTTGGAACAGGCCTGAAATAATAAATCAAAGGAGTAGTAGCTTGAGTTACACTGTGATACAAATACTGGAATATACTTTTTTCCCTCTGTCTTCATTTCTCTAATAGACACATTTTATTTTATTTTATTTTATTACACTTTTCACCCCACCTATAACAACCTTTTCACATAAGTGTCTATATAGGTATTTTATCTTTATTAATTTACCAGAATTTGATATTTTTGTTCTTTTCAATATGTGGAGGAATTCAATAGTTTTAATAAATCAGAACTCTGCTGATTCTCTTTGGACAGCTGGCATTCATGTTTACAGCCTTAAAGGGAATGTACGAACATCTGTGTTTGATAAATAACTCCACGTGTATTGTAGTTGCTTCATCAGGAATTGTTCAGAGGTGTGGAGAGCTAGTGATAAATAATTAATGAGTACAGAGCAATATTCTCACTTTTTTGCCAGGCTTAGAGGAAATGCACAGTACAAGCTATAAACCAGGCTTTCCTTTCTCTTTTGTCTTCCCATTGATTAGTCATTTAGTTGATTGCAGGCTCTGACACTCAGAAAACCTCCAGGCTTATTCCAAATCTTCATTTTATCTTGTCTTTAAATCATTTTGTCAAACAAATATCATGAATTTTATTGAAAGCTCTGTCCTTCAAATGCCACTGAGACATGACTTCTAGAGGCAATAACTTAACCTGGATGTGCTGGGTATGAGCAAAACTATTTTTTTTACTTTTTACCTTTTTTTTTTTTAAATTGTTACTTTGGAATGGGTCTTTTATGACTTTAAAAGAAGTTGAAAAATGTTAGCAATTAGAATTTTGTGTGATTTTAATATAAATCTTAGAACCCAGATATAACTAGCAAAGCAACAGTTCCACAAATGTGAGTATTCATTCTGAGAGAGGTTGGCTCAAGTTTGGAATTCTCATATGGATATAGTGGTTGATTATTTAATATTGGCCTTTATGCATACAGCGGTACAAACATTAATAAAGAGAAAATTCATTGTAAGATGAAATCTGCCAAGAGATTTTCTGTGCTAACAAGTTAAATAAATAGACCCCACAAAAAGTTTTTATATGGCCTTCAATATAGGAAATTATTAATTTTAAAAGATAAATTTTGACATTAATTACATTATGATAATTTTTGCTATTGTAAAATTTGAACTCAGCATCTTCCCCAATAATGACAGACATTAAGACAATAAACAACATGGATTGGGAAAATAAAGCACATATTTCTTTGTACTAAACACAATACATTACAAAAATACATTCTCATTTAACCCTCACAATAACCTGTATAACATATTTCATCTCTGTTTTATTGATAAAGGCAGTGAGGCTAGGAGACTGCATATCTATCCTAAGTTCTTATGGCACATGAGCATCAGAAACATTTATATATAGGATTGTCTTCCTCTAAAATTCATTCTTTTTTGCATCGTACTCTGCTGTAGAATACAAGATTTCGCCTTGTATGATATTAACACTAAACAATTGATGACAGAAGCCTATTTACTGGCTTCAAATACTCAAAGATGTTCTTACTCACTGGGCCACAGGAATGAGATATAATTGCACTGTATATGGAATATTATTTCTGACCATTTCATAGCTAGCCCAGTTGCTTTAATTCTTATGGTTATCTCTCTATATCTGCTATCTATCTATCTATCTAATCTACCTACCTACCTACCTACCTACCTGTCTAATCCACCACCTATCTATCATCTATCTATCCATCCATCTACCTACCTCCTTAGCATTTGTGTACTTTATCATCTTCTTAACCATGATTGAATTTATAATAAGAATCAGGGACCAAGTCATTTATTCTTGTTCCTACTTCAATGGCTAACACTGTGACATTCAGATTTGTTCAATTGAAAATAATGTAATCCTTTAGTTATGACAGGATTACATTGGGAAGCAGATTCATGTCCAAGACTGCTGTAAATCAGTGAAGCAGCAGGGGAACCAAGAATTAAAAGGAATTTACTGGTTCAATTTTCAATTTAATGACATTTTTGTAGTTATAAAAGAATTACACAAAAAGAGAGATACCTGATAGAGGAGAAACCACGTTTTTGAAGTTTTATTTTTTCAGATGAGAATCATTCTTAAAACAACAGTTTGTGCTAATATTAACTAATGCCCAACAATACAGAAGTATTGACTTAATGATTCATGCTGCTTATACACTGTATTTGTTTTTTTACCTCTTTACCACTTACATTCACTTTTATTTATTTTATTTTTCCTCATAAGTGAAAGTTTATGGTGACATGAAAAGAACAGAAGCCAAGAGAAAGAAATCCAAAGTTCTAGTTCTGGCTATTCTAATTAGAGCTAAAATTATGGGTGCTCTTTGAACCTCAGTTATCCCATATAGGAATTATAATATGTGTATATGATCTGTTTATGAATTTTTTTTGCTTAATATACTGAAAATCTATTCTGTGTCAAGAACAGAGTAACATATACTACAACTGTTATGTTACTTAATAATCACGAGAAACATCATGTGATATGTTTTGTCCCCATTTCATGTATGATAAATCTGAGCCCTAGAAAAGGTAAATAACTTATGCAGGGTTATGAAAGTGGCAGAATTGATACTCATCACAAGTCTGATCCCAAAGTCTATGCTGTTGCTTTGCCAGTAGTTATTGGCAAGTTGATTTTTGTTTTGTTTTATTTTCATACTTATTATGCTTATACAATTGAAAGAAGCAGAATTATCCAAATCACAATTGAAACTTGTTTTCTATGGAAAAATTTGCTGGTAGTTTTTCCATAGAAACTTTAATTTACATGTTGAATTTCTCTGTTGATTCTGATGGTCATTCATAACGTTCTAGAATCTCACAAGCAAGCAAATCAGACAACTGTAATCCAATCATAATCTAGTGCTTTAGCACCTCCCTGAAAACATCGCATATATGGCTGTCTAAATTCTGAACATTTCCAGCGTTAGGAAGGCCTCTTCTTCCATAAGCAGACCATTTGACTTATAAACATTTTGTTATTGTTAGAAACGAAGTTCCTTGCTATTGCCTTGAAACTTTCCCCCATCTTTGTATCTTTGACTATTAGAATATCTATCTAAGCCTACACATGGTTTCACATGAAATCTTTTCTGAAGATCAGTATTTCACAGTTTCATGACTAAGCCTCCCATGTTTATTCAGTGGGCTTTCATTTGATATGAATTGAAGTCCCATGCCATTTTAGTGACTCTTCTCTAGCTGCATTTCCTGTCTCACTATGCCTTCAAACATGAGTTCAGGTTTTTCCCAGAAGAGAGAAAGAGGAGTTCTGTCACTTACCATGTTCTCAAAATATTTTATAGAAATGTCTAAGAATGACTGCTTGAATTTGAGGCAATGGTTCTATAAGAATCCATAAGCAATTATAAATCCTATTTCTTTATTCATTTTCCATACAGTCAAGCCATAAATGCTTGTCATATAGTTGTCAGTTCATTATTAGTCCTAATTCCAGGACTCCATATTTACCCAAGTTAAATTTGTTTCTATGTTTATCCTGTCATTCAAATTTGATATGATCATCCCATCTAAACGATTTGATTTACCTCCATAAACTGTTTTTTTAACTAATTAAATTTTTTGAACAGGCACTTTTCTAATTTTTTTTAAATTCAGTTTTATTGAGATATATTCAAATATCATACAATCTCTGTGGTGTACAATCAACTGTTCACAGTATCATCATATAGTTGTGCATTCATCACCTGAATCTATTTTTTGAACATTTTCCTTTTACCAGAAAAAGTGAAAAAAGAATAAAAAATAGAAGTAAAACAAACACCCAAATCATCCCCCCTCCCACCCTATTTTTCATTTAGTTTTTGTCCCCATTTTTCTTTTCGTCTATCCATACACTGGATAAAGGGAGTGTGATCCACGAGGCTTTCACAATCACACTGTCAACCCTTGTAAGCTACATTGCTATGCAATCATCTTCAAGAGTCAAGGCTACTGGATTGGAGTTTTATAGTTTCAAGTATTTACTTCTAGGTATTCCAATGCATTAAAACCTAAAAAGTGTGCATAAGAATGCCCACCAGAGTGACCTCTCGACCCCATTTGCAATCTCTCAGTCACTGAAACTTTATTTTGTTTCCTTTCGCATCCCCATTTTGTTCAAGACCAACATGATGTCTGGTCCAGATTGATCCTCAGGAGTCATATCCTGCATTGCCAGGGAGATTTACACCCCTGGGAGTCAGACCCCACATAGCAGGGAGGGCAGTGAGTTCACCTGCCAAGTTGGCTTAGCTAGAGAGAGAGGGCCACATCTGAGCAGCAAAGAGGTACTCAGGGGGAGATTCCTAGCCACAATTATAGGCAGGTTTAGCCTTTCCTTTGCAGTAACAAGCTTCATAAGGGCAAGTCCTGAGATAGAGGGCTTGGCACACCAAACCGCCAGTCCTCCATGTTTGTGAGAACATCATCAACAACAATCCAGATGAGGAAATCCAACACCTCTGCATTTCCCCCCAGCTCCTCAGGGGGGCCCTGCATATATATTTTGATTCTCTGCCCAAATTATTTTGGGTTATGTCGCTATTTCACACTAACCTATACAAACCTACCAGGTCTCACTTCCTATTCAAAGTTCCATGTAATTATGGTATTTGAACAAACTATTCAAATTAAATTGTTCAGGAAATATAGATCCTGCACCAATTAAACATCTCTTCCCTTGGTCTCACATGGAATTTGAAGTTTTAAAACACAGTCAGTATCATCCTTTACCCTTTGGCCTGATTTGCCCTAGTCCTAAACACATCTGCTTCATTCATATCTCTAATTGAAGTCTGGATCCTTTTTCAGCTTTTGTAATAGTTGCTATATGCGCTAATACTGACATTCATGTCTGCCGAGTTCTGTCTCTGAGTTTCAGGTGTCCCACAGATACCCAAAGTTCCAGGGATCAATCAGGTTATATACAAAGGGATCAGCATCTTGGAATCTGGAGATAGCCATTACGGTTCGAGAATAGATTGAGCCGGTACTTTTGATAAGCAGTTAGACATGTTTACTACCTATTATAGAGAAATTATTTAGTAATTATTTTTAAAACAGTATTAAACCAGTTATTAATTCTCCTACTTTAATTCTAAATCTAAATTTTTCCATTATGCCTACAGAATATTTTGATAGACATTGGCAAAATTCTTGATGAAAGCCAGATTCTAATCGAAGATACAAAACCCATAGGGTCAGCTAAAATTCATAGTAGACATATACTGTTTGGCCTTCCAGTGTTCAATTTTTTTTTTTTTTAATTTAGTGACTTTTGGAGAGGTACACACTCTTCACTTTTCACATTCCTCTGCTCTCCCTATTGATATATGTTTACTGCTTCACACATTTATTTTCCTTGTCTGGTTAAGTTTGCGACCCCTACATCATTCCCCTGATCTACCAGCTTCTGAGCCATATAAATCTCAGCAATTTATGGACTAGCTCCTAGGGTTTACCAATTATCTCCATTCTGTGTGCACAGACAATACTGTTAAATAATTTATTCTTGAATTTTCCTTGGATCAACATTAAGCTTACCTCACTAGCTTTGAGTTGACTTGCCTACCTTTTTATAGTTGTGTCTCTATGTTTTCATCTCTAGTCTTTACATTCCACATGATGACTAAAATACTGCAGCTGGTGATAATAACTTCAGAAGCATTTTTTTTTCAATGCCTTTGGATTTAATTTGTCCAAACAAGAAAACTTAGACTTCATTTGGAACTGCTAGGAGCAGACCTAAAATCCTTCACCCATCATGATACTCAATTCTGTCTGAATAATGCTTCCTTGGACTGAAACTGACAGTATGTCATGATTCCTGAGAGAGAAAATGGTACAAAATTGGAGTTGAGGAGCAGTACTTTAGCTATTACTAAACCAATAGTTACCAAACTATGATTTTCTTTATCTTGAAAAAATATTGCAATGTTTTTCTTAAATAGTAGCAACATTTATTGCATGCTGTGTGCCAGATCCTTTAGATTAATTTACTTCTCATGTAATCACTACAATAATGCCAATGGAAGAGTTCTAGTATTGCCCTCAATTTGCAGATACACAAACATAGGCTCAGATAACTTTGGTAATTACCTAATATTTTGTAGTAAGAGGTAAAACTAAAGCGACACTCAGGCAACTCCAGAATTCATGCATTTTAACAGTAGGCTAATTTGTCTAATTTTAAAGCAGTACTTTAATAGCTCAAAAGTTCTTCAAGTCACCTTTCCTTTTCCTTTCCAGCTTTGTCTATGTTTCCTCATCCTATCTTTTTAAATATGCCTTAAAATCTGAGCTCATGGGAACCATCAGATTATTTTTTATCTATTTCAATCCTATTAGTTTGCTTCCTTCTTAGAGACTCAGTCAATGCGTATCTTTATTCCAGACTTTTGTAATCCATCTTTCTCAAGTTTGAGGTACATTTATTTACCATGCCCATCATTTCCTCTTCTAGCTATCACAAACTTGAAAATGATATAGTCTCTTTCTCCAAAGGTTAAACAGCATGTGTTCATTTTCCAAATAAAGTGATGAGGCATAAAAGGTAAATCGTAGTAGCAATAGGAATAAGATCAGATCGCTGATGGGAGAAGTTTTTAGTAGTGATATTGATAACCTTGTCTGTGGAATTTATTATTTGCTGCCATTGACAAAAGAGAATAGCCTCAGAGCAATCCACTAGACCATCCTAAATATCCAGTGTGTAAGCTGATCATCCTGCACCCTTGGGCATTCAGGGAACATTAGATGGCTGGGTTTTTTTGTTTATTTATTTATTTATTTTTTTGCATTCCTTTGTTACCTTGTTTAACTCTTTCACTTCATTAATAACAACGGCTCTTTACAAAAATGTCTCCTTATTGAAAGTGTGACATCAGATGCTAAATTCATTTATCAGTGTGTTCATTTGTATGCTCTTCACTTAAGATGTTTTAAGTTCTGTTGTTTTGGTTTTGTGTTTTTCTGTTTTTGGAAAAGCTCAATATTTTTCTTCATTCTTCAAAAACATCCATCAATTGGAATAAGGGTAATTTTTATTTTAGTTGCTGTTACTTGTAGGTAAATGTTTGTATAGTGATGGCAACTACCATTCAGTTAAGAAAAACATACAGTTATATATGTGCACACATACACAGAAATGGGCACACATGTACCCTCTGTTGTCACCAATTAGCCCATTTCTCTTTGGGACCCCTCCATTGGGTCCTTGGGAAAAGCTCTTGTTTCCCTGTAGATCATAACTACTGACTACCAGATTTTAATTGTAAATGTAATTTTAGTTTACTTCCACTCTCTTATTTGTTGACTTATGTTTTACAACACTGCTGTAACTGGTAACAATCTATTTGCCCAAGCTGTGTTTTGTCAGATCTTACAGTCTGTTTATTTATCTTAGTCTCCTTACTTGTTATCTTATGTTAATTGAACTATTTACAATACTGCTATAAACTGTAACCTAATGCTTACATGTCTCTTCCAAGAACTTTTTAGACCAGCTCTTCCTCTTACTCTTATATTAATTGAATGATTTATAATCCTGGTGTAAACTGTAACCTAATGCTTACCCAGCTCTTGCCAGTCTTCAGTTCCACCATTGCACACTTGCAATTAACCATAAACAATCATTCAATATCTGCCAAGGTCACTATCTCCACCTCCCTTTGTTTAACTCCTGTAAAAACCCTAAACCATTTTAATTTGGGGTGACAGATCTGCACTTGCTTTGCCCCTGTCTCCTTACAGGCAGCCATGTAATAAACCTCTTTCTTTTTTGAAACCCTGGTGTCACAGAATTGATTTTCTGTATGCATCGGCAGCAAGCCAGCATTTGTCCAGTAACAACCATCAGAGAGTTAAGTCAATTCTGTTAATTTATACTGTCTGATATCCAAACTTTTGATGCCTTTCATGAAAGTCTAAGTGAAAAATAATTGATAAAGTAGAAAAAATGAGAAATTAAATGACTTTTGTTATGAAAACTTTAACATAACTGTAAGTTAAAATCTAATTTGAAAAGGAAGCATGAAGACTTGTTTAAAAGGCAGTAAACTTCCTTTTTCTGAAAATGCAAGGTACATTTTCTTCTGTGGAATTTAATAAGCTGATATGAATCAATATCTTAGCATTCTGCCTTGATGTGGAAAAGCAAAATTATTTTTCTGGCCAAAATGGTGACACGTAATTACTCATTCTCAAAAAAAATCATTAACACTACAGCATTTTCAAATACACATTTTCCTAGACATGATATCTATCTTGAAGAGTATAATTTAATAGAGAATATTCTGTCATCCTTTGGATTTCAACTGAATATGCAAGAATCCAAAAACCAAGCTCTGAACAGCGGGTAAGTACATTTACTTGTGACAATGTCGCACAAGATATGAGATGTATAAGATCACTGAATGAAAAGCTACAATAATCCTGTCCAAATATTCCTCATTTAAAAAATAAAACTTATTTGAAAAGCTAATTTCATGTATTTCACTCTTCTTTTCATTGATGTGGCTTATAATACAGGCAATGTCTTCTGTAGGAAAAAATAAAAATCCTCATTTTCCTATGTGGAAACATTTTCAAAAGGAAGAGATACGGAGTAGAACAAGTTAAGGGTTATAGAGGTGATATTTTGAACTCTATACTGATTAAGGATGTGAACTTTTCTTTTCTAAAACTGAAAAAGATAATATTCCTTATAGTGTAACCCATAAGCAGTCTTTACTACATTTTCTGTTCATTTTAGCCAGCTGGGGATAAGATGTTTTAGCAAAGATGTTCTAGACTGTCTACTATTAATGCATCCTTACTTGAAATTCTACCTTAGTTTTTAAAAATAGACATATTTCCAACATTAATGTTAATTAAACAGAAATTTATTAAAAGTCAAAAAAGCATAATTATTCAAATTACATTGAACTTGTAATAACCTTCCATTGTATTATTTCTGCTATGTAAAAATAGGTCACAAATTTTTTTCTATGGATATTATAATCCCCATCAATATATAGGCATATACACTATGAATGGAGGCTTAAGCAAAGGCAGATAAACTATTTAACAAATTAATTTGGGTGTATATTAATTGATTACAACATGTAAGAAGGGAATAAGATGGAGAGCAGAGACATTATGTTTAGAACAACAAATTTACATCTGATATGAGGACTGAATAGCTTGTTCCAACTTTCTGTGTTATTCATTTATATGAAAAATGAATATTCTATGTTTCATGTATAATTGCTTTTTTCTTTTTTGTTTAATATTTGTTTTCTTGTTTACCTGTGTATTGCTTCATGTTAACACGCAGTATAAACTGACCAATTGTGCTAAGCCTGAGGCCCACAGGTTTTTGAAAGATCTAATGGAATGTCATTGATTGCTCTTTGTTGGCAGAAATTCTACAAATATTCACCCCTAAGCTATAAGATGATACTTTGTCAAATGTGTTTTGGGGTGGGGAGGTTCATTACTCTAAGAATTATTGTACTCATTTCAACAGATAAATTGTAATTCACTACTCCAAAATAAACTCAGTAAATCGAAGTCACTGATGCAGAATTATTTACTGAGTTTATTTTGGAGTAGTGAATTACAATTTATCTGTTGAAATGAGTACATAATTCATAAAGTAATTAGTACAAAATGATTTGTAAAGATGTTGATCAGAAGGAGAGGCACCTAACAAGATACCAACCAAATCCAATACAGATCTTGGGGTTGCCAGCAGAAGCACTACTCACACAAGCTCTGATGGACAGACATGTTACTAACATAGAGAAGAGACAGAACAGGGTCAGCTTCACTATGGGCATCTGTTCCCCATAGCCAGCCGGCCTCAATGTGTGGCGGATTCAAGGAGATATTCTACAACCAGTACCCCTGTCTTGTGGAGGAACCCCCTTCCATCCTTTCTAGGGACAGATGTCAGATAAACCACCAGGGTGTGAGCTGGGTGTCATAAAACTGCCTACCAGAATTAGACTGTGTCCAGTGAATGCTTATGTATGCACGGGACAATAGGGGAAGGAAAATACCAGCAGTCCACTTATCTACTAGGAGATTGTGCTTGAAACCTCCTTTCAACCTGGTCCTGAGCACAGAGTGTTTATGTGGGTCCCAGAAAATGGTGGCAGGCCATGCTTGGATGTCCCCTACCACAGAAGACTTATTCACTCCTGATTCTGTACCTGAATTGAGTTGATAACATGATAATGGCATTGATTAACTGAGAAAATAATTTAAGCAAACATCCTATATAACACCTCAAAGCTAAATATGCTCAGAGAGAGTTCATTTAGAAGTACTTTATCTTCCATTTAATCACTTAGTAAGTTTGATTCACTGTGTTCAATGTGGCAGTCACTGTGTTACTCATGCTAGCTGCATACATTAATTTAATTTTTATGACAACCCATGAGGTATGGATTGGTATTAAACCCATTTCAATGTGGGACAATTGGAGTCCAGAACAGTTAAGTAAATTGCCCAAGAAAATACAGCTAGAGAGTAATCGAGTGAGCGTGTGATGCAAACCCATTCAGTGGGATTCCTGAGTGCACTCAACTGCTTAGCTAAATTGTGGACCCACTATTCAAAATAGTAATAATAATAATAGTTAAATGCTTGTGTTTGAAAGGCACAGTTTCTTCTTTCACTGTACTATATGTACTATAAAGTACTTAGGTAGTATTTCTGGAGAGTCGAATACATATTGATTAGTGGTAAGAGAGAGACAAAGCTCATGTCAGTCATGCAGATCTTGAAAGCAAGTTTAAGAAAATGAGAGTTGCTCCCTTAAAAACAGAAGATATTTATATGGTTGAATGACTTAAATATAGATTAAAGGTATTCTTTGTGAACATTATTTGGTAGTATTTTATAGGATAAATTATCATGCGGAGGAGAGATTTAAGTTGAGAAAGTAACACAATCCAAATATAAACTCTTTATTGTGACCTAAGAAATATATAAATAATAAACTGGATATTATTGCCTGAAAAAACCAGGATTTTGAAAAGCTAAAATCTGATTTTTCAGAATTTTGCATTTCCAAAATGCCAATTTATTAAAAAAACAAACATAAATCTTAGAATCTTTAACTATACATTGGGGAATGGGTTCTGTTCACTAATTAATCAGACAATTTAGTAATTTTCATGAATGCCTGGCATTTCATCTTTTCATACTTCATGGAAAGCTCATTGAAGACGATATCCCTATGAATCTACATTAATTTAGCCAACAATGAAGAGCATTTTTTAAAAGATTAAGGTGTTACCTTCAAGTATTCTTAAACCTCTATGAGATACTTTTAGGTCATTAAAAATAATCTCATTCATAATTAATATCCAGAGATGGGAAACTTATGAAAAGATTCTAGGGCAAATGTTACATTGTATTTTATACACTTTATTTATAAGAATATAATTAAAATTCTTTTGAATATAAATTTTGTGATCATGTAGGAATCCACAGTTCTTCCAATTGTTCTTACTTTTGAAATTATTTATTTTTTAGGAGGCAGAGTTCTATGAGTTTCATAATTTTCCCCAGCACTTACTTAGTACAGGACAACTGAAATGGTACTTGCAAACCCTCTGCATAAGAATATTCCCAAATATCTAAAGAAGTTGTCATGAAAGTCCTTACTATCCCATCAAAATCTACAGAACTTGAAGTCCGCAAAAATCTGGTTTCTCAAATATACTATCCAAGTACTCTTTTTCTAATAGGGGGTTGCATAAAGGATGTCTTGTAAAGATTTGCCTTGAGCTCCAACATGCAAATTTGTACTATTGGATGTAGTTTTTCCTATTTGTAATTCAATGTCTCTAGGTTAGGTGGTTCTCGTTTGCATTCCCCTAGTGCTCTGTACTATCCATTTCATACTAGTACAGGCTGTCAGTCCACCTGTCTCTAGAACAATTGTGAACTCCTCAAGGGAGTTTCTTTTAATTTCAATAGCTCAGAGGCTAGAAGTAGTACTTGGAATTCAATAAATGTATGCTGAATGGATGAGTGAGATGATTGCCTGGCTGCAAAACAAGTATTGATGAGAAAAGCAGGGTCGATAAAGCTGGAAGTAATGAATTTTTCAACCCACCTTGGTTTCACCAGGATTCACAGAAAAGCCAGAGACCACTTTATTAGTTAGTGAAGAATTTTATTGCTGAAACAATATCCCCTCTGTCTTATGTCATTGCTTCATTGAATTTTTCTGCTAAATCTGTGTTCCCGCTGCATAGCCTCTGGCTAGAGCTGGCAGTGAAGAGATGCCATAAATACCTCCTCTGTTTGTCCTTTAGGTTGCTGCTTCAGGCCTCACTCATGAGTGAGGACCCACAATTATCCTGGACTTCCATTCACTCAAAAGCCTCAGGGTTCCTCCTCAAATGTTATTTCAATTTCCCATGTGATCGTGTGGCTACAGGCATTAAGGCAAACTAAAGGGTTATGTGAAATTTCTTAACATAGGAATATATTTCTGGTTAAGTTTCTGGGAAAATAGAGACAGCACCTGCCCATGCGAAGGATGTGGGTGAAGGAAGGTGCAGAATCACATACAATCAGATCATTAATGCCGGGAGTGTATGAGGTGAGATTAAATGGTATTTGACCTAGAGACACAGGGATGATGTACTCCCTTTAACATTTCACCTCACCCTACAAAGTCCTCAAAGCTAAGAACAGAATATGTTAAGGCTTTGGTCTCAAATCCTAGTATAGAGCCTTTAGCAGAGAAGGTTTGCTATGTTGAAAGCCTTTTGCCTCTGCTAGTGGCTGGATGACCTGAAAACTAGAGAGCTTTCCTTAAGGCCTAGAGTAGAGCTGGCTTCATCTTTGTCTTTAGGCATTTTGAGGGTTGTAACAAGAGCTTTTATACTAGTAGGAACAAAATTGCAAAAGAGAAATTAATTTCTGGGATTTAATTTTTCCCTAGATGAATATCAACATCATCTATCTCTTTAATTGCCTTTTTTTTTTTTTTTGAGCCCCCAATATTCTTTGCTCAGTTTTGGAATTTTTGTTTTTGTTGCTGTCTTGGTTTGTTTCATTGGTCGTATTGTAGTTTTTACAGTTACTTGAGAACCCGGTAGAGTAAAATTTGTTGAAACAATTTCTGGGACATCAATCTAGGATTCATATTGAGATGTCAAGGAACAGAGCTGGGTCTTTGAATGAATGGGCCGTAAGCAACATAAAGATGCTCAGCATCATTAGTCACTAGGCAGATGCAAATTAAATGGAATGAGTTACCACTGCAAACCCAATAAAATGTCAAAAAAATGCAAAGCAAAACTAACAATATGAAGTGTAAGGAAAGAGGCAGACCAACTAGAACCTTCATACATTGCTACTGGGAATACAAAGTGGCAAAGCTACTTTGAAAAAGAATTAGACAATTTCTTATCAATTAAACATACACTGTTGATCCAGGAATTCTACTTGCAGATATTTATTTAACTAAGAAAAACAAAAAAAATATCCACACAAAACCTTTTACTCAATAATTTATTGCAGCTTTATTCAAAACAGCATGAAACTAGAAACAGCACAAATGTCTACCATGTGACAAACTGATAAAGTATATTGTATATCCATACAATAGAATGATAATCATCAACAAAAGGAATGAACTGCTGATACATGATACATGGATGAATCTCAAAAGTGTTATATTAAGTGAAAGAAGCCAGACACAAAGGATTAAAAACTGTATGGTTTCCTTCTTATGACATTTGGAAAAGGCAAAATTATAAGCACACAAAGTGAATCATTATTTGTCAGGGCCTGGTTGTGAGAAGAAAAGGGACATAAGGGAATGTTTTTTGGGTGACAGAAATAAATGTTCTATGCCTTGATTGTGGTGATGGCTACACTACTGCCTTTATTTGTCAAAACTCGTTAAACCACATCCTTGAAAATGAGTTTTGGTATGTAAATTATACCTCGGGAAACCTGATGTTAAATATACATACTCCTTGGAAAAAAGATGTCTTCTACATTTCTCCTACTTGTAAAGCACTGAATGACACACACACATACATACACACAGGGACACATGCATTTTTTTCCTTCCCGTAGTCTTTCCTCTCCCTCTCCCACATTTGCCTCCCCATAACACTCAACAAGAATATGTGAGCTCTAAAAATGGTCTCTATTTTTTCTGAATCTGATTCTATTGAAAGCAATTAACAAATGAAATTTCCAATGACGTGAAAAATCAGTCTCCTATGTGTGAGATGATTTCTTAGGTTCTCAAATATCAGCTAGATATGCATGGAATTAAGCTTAAATTCTTGCCTAGTTAAATGGGGTTTCTATTGGTTCTCCTATGAAGAGATTACCCACACTCACTAATAGAGTTTCCTTTGAGTTTAAGCTGCTTATGGCACAGTACAAGGAGGTAGAAATGTAAGCAAGGAATTTTGTTTAAAGCCTGCAGGTAGTCTTGGCTGAACTATGGAGATCTGTTTCCAGGAGAAATATATGTATACAGTATCATGTGTATTTGTGTGTAAGGGGTTTACTTAGTTTCCTAGGTTTGTCATAACAAAGTGCCACAAACTGGGTGGCTTAAAACAACAGAAACTTATTGTCTCACTGTTGTTGAGGCTAAAAGTCCAAAGTCTGACGTTTCTAGGGAAAAATCTGTTCCATGCATCTCTCCTGGCTTCTAGTAGTTTGTTGGCAGTCCTTTGGCTTCAGTCTCTGCCTCAGTCAGCACATGATGTTCTCCTCTCTGTCCTTTTGTGTTCAAATTTCGTCTTCTTATGAAGACACTGCTTATATTGGATTAAGGGCCCACCTGCTCTAGTAGAACCCCAGTTTAACTTGCCTAATTCTATCTGTAACAACCCTATTTCCAAAATAAGGTCACATTCTGAGGCACTGGGATTAGAACTTCAACATGCCTATTTGGGGGACACAATTCATTCCATAACAAGGTTTGGACAAAGTTAGGCTTACGGAAAAGCCATAGAAACTGAGAAAGATGTTGTAAAGTTCCTTTAATGTTGCTGAAAATATCTTTCTTTAGTGCCTGGCTCATGATAGAATCAAATGTATTGATAAATAGTGGTGCTTATGATAAAGATAGTGACAGATTCTTTTCTCAATAGAGGTAACATTTCAAAATGTAGTTTGATTTTCAGTTTCTATTGCCAAGGAAACAACATGAACAGATCAGGAATGAGAATATGATGCAATTTGAGGAACATGACATTAGGAAATGGGTGAAAACTCAAATGGCACTTTCAAAGTTGTTGTTTTGACTTATTTGATTTTCTACAGGTGTCATCTGTTCTCAGCCAACCATATTACCACCTGACAAATAATTGATGTGCAACTGTGTGAGTTTGCACTGCCAGAGACATTTTTTTTCTATGTGTTTACTGATTTTGTAAGGCAACAAAGTAATATTTCCAGAGACCTATATCTTTTCAGTGGCTAGCATTCTATTTTTTCCAGAAATATTTTAATACATATTGCTGCTATGTAAAAATATTAGCAGTAATTAGAAAGAGGTATTCTTAACTTTAAAATAGCAGAATCTCTTCTCTTCAATAGACAGAAAGTACCTGTGGTGGCTTGGAGTTATGCACCCCAGAAAAATATGTTCTTAATCATTCTTGTGGGTATGGACCCATTGTTAATAGGATTGCTTGAAGATGTTACTTCAGTTAATGGCCTAACTGAATCAGGTTGGGCCTTAATCCAGATTACTGGAGTCCTTTATATGAAGAATGAAATTTGGACAGAGAAAGAGAGAAGACATGGGGAACAACCAGAAGCTGGAAGTCAATGAGACCCAGAAGAGAAAGGAGAAGACGCCACTATGTGCGTTACCATGTGACAGAAAAGGATCACCTGCAGCCAGTCCCAGAATGCTGCAGTCTTCAGGGATAAAGCGTCATCCAGTTAATGCCTCGATTTTGGACTTTTCCTAGCCTCAAAGCCGTGTGGCAATATATTCCCATTGTTGAAGCCAACCAAGTGTATGGTGTTTGTTTTAGTGGATAAGAAACTAAAACAGTAACTTCAACTTCCAATTCTCCGTGGCAATGGTGAAAAGATAGTCAGAGATGGCATGAACCCAAATATCAACAAATAAGGCACAAATGATTTCTTCCCCCATAAAATGTGTTTTATCAACACTGCTAAAAGTAACAACCAGTTTGAGTGACCAGTCACAAAACTGCTGTTATCTCTGACAATTTTTTTGTGGAGCTGCTCATTACCTAAGAGACATTGTCATTTCCACAAAGAACAATCAGCTCCAATAGGACAAAAATTACTTCAGCTAGCTCTGTGTTTAGGAACTCCTTTTATATTTGTGGAAAGATTCTTCACCTATTGCAAATTATGTGGGAGAAAATTGGAGAAACAAAACATGGCTCTTACTGAAACTAAGAGGGATTACAGCCTGATTGTATTCCTTAGGAGGACTATTCAGACATTTTCCAGTCTCTCAAGGCCTCTGTTTTAGTTTCCTTGGTTGCTCAAGCAAATAACATGCAGTGGGTCAGCTTTAACAATGGCAATTTATTTCTTCAGGGTTTTGAGGCTAAAAGAAAGTTCAGCAAGGTGTCATCAAGGCCATGCTTTCTCTCCAAAGACTGTGGGGTTGTGGGGCTGGCTGCTGCTGATTCTTGGTTCTTCTGTCACATGGCAAGGCACGGGGCACTGTCTCCTGGTCTCATCCTTCTTTTCCAGGTTTTGTTTCAGCTTATTTCTTCCTATGGCTTCCTTTTTCTCTGTCTGAATTTCGTTCTCTTATAAAGGACTCCAGTAATAGGATTAAGACCTATACTGATTGAGGTGGGGCACACTTGAACTGAAGTATCCTTATCAAAAGCTCCTACTTACAATGGGCTTATGCTCACAGGAGTGCATTAAATTTAAGAAAGTGGTTTTCTGAGGTATATACACCTTCAAACCACCACACCACTTATTAGCAGGATGATTGTTGGTAAATTCCTTAACAGCTCTGTTTTTCCTTTAGTCTCCCTATCTCTAAATCGAGGTGAAGTTAAAGTCTATACCACATAAGTTTGTTATGAGTTTTAATGGAGTAATAGATATAAACTGTTTATAGAAATCTCTGATAAATTGTAAGCATTGATGTATGTTAGTGGCTCTGTTATTGCTATTTCTGATGTCTACTCTCACATTTCTTTGCCATATCAAAAATTTCTCTGAATTTTCACCATATCCTCTTTCTATTTTGTTGTCTTGTGAAAAAGATGTCGTATTCATCTTAATTTCATAAAAATATTTATAAAGGGTTGATGATGTTTTCACCCAGAATAGAACCAGGCAGTGACTGTTGTCTTCCAAGTGTATTTTAAACAGTTAACCTAGCATCCACCATTTTTATCTGCGCTATCTGCCCATTTTTTTTTGTTTGTTTGTTTTTTTCTTCTCACTTGGTACCATGGCTTTTTTTTGTTTCCCTGGAATGTTCTCCTCCTATTCCCGTACTCAACATTCAATAAGCATTCATAGAATATTATGTGTCAGTCTCAAATACTTTGTGTGGCAGAGATAATTACAAATTGTTTAATAACCATGTCACCTCCCCCAACACACACACACATTTTCCTGCCCCCTTGCTTTCAAGGTGGATCCATGTGACTTATCCTGACCAATGAGTTTTCAATGAAGCATAGAAGTTGCCTGACTTTTCATGCCCTCTTTATCCCTCTGTAGTATCTACTGGGGCCTTGTGTTCCAAATGGAGGACTTACAAAGTGTTGAAACTTCCACCAGGTGGGGGCCTTAATCAACAGTGTGGTGCTCAGCTTCCACCAATTTACACAGGACAAGTAAGAGAAACAAGAAGTAAACTTTGTAATGTTAAAATACTGATATAGAGGGGTTTGATTTTTTACCATGGCAGAGCCTACACTCTCATAACTGTGCTAGGTGTCTCAGATACAGAAATAAAATACAAAGTTACCACTCACAAAGACCCATAGGTAGAGCTGTGCTGCCCAGCAAGGTAGCCAGTAACCATATGTGGTTATTGTTCAAATTTGAATCTAAATTAGTTAATATTTAATAAAATTTTAAAGTCATTTCTCTATTCTACTAACTATTTAAAGTATCTGAGAGCTGCAGATGGCTAGTGACTCATATTGGACAGCACTGAACATTTCCTTCTTCAGAGAGTTCTATAGGACAGCACTGGCTTGGAAGAGTGGATAAAGAAGGAAATAAACTCACAAAGGTGGTAAGAGAGCTGTAGGAGCAGAATATTATGAGAAAGATGTTTAAAGACAGAGATGTCAAAAAATGTTATTTTAGGGCAATTTGAGAAAAATTGAGCATTAGAGCTTACCCTTTCATATTTCAAATATATAAATTCAGGAACTCAAATTTTAGGTCTTTATAAAACATATATATTGGAGCAGATATAATGCAGTGTTGTGAACAAAATTGTTAAATGCAGGAGTGTTGTTTTAGTACCAGATGTCTGGAAACAGTGGAAATAACCTGCATGCTCTTCTATTTGGGCCTGGTAATACAAATCATGCTGCATCTATAGAGTACAATCTTGTATATACGTTTCTAGTACACACAAAAAAAATGAATTGTAGTGTCCTCATGGTTGGTTGTCTTCTTGTCATGAGATAGTTGTATCTGAGGAAGAAGAAAACCACCACAGAGGATAGGCGGGAGGCTCTGGGAATCAAGACTGAAGGTGGACCTCAACCAGCTCTGAGACCCTGGTTGCTCTGGAGTTTGAACTTCTCTGGTAGAGAAACCCCAAGAGAGTCTTGTATAGAGGTGTGGTGTTGCAGAACTGTAAAAGTGGACTCCCTTGGGGTTTGCACTCCCATTACAATGGGATAAATATAGGCCATCCTGATATTCCTACTGAATACAACGAAAAATCCTGAATAGTCTGAAGTAGCTTTCTGAGGACTGTGAAAAATAAGAGGTAACAGGTAGACAGGGGAGCTGAAAGTCCACTGAATTGATGGTGAGCCTCCTATTTTTCATTTATGCCTGCTTATTTTTTTCTCCTCTACCGTCTCCAAGACTAGAATCCAAACCTGAAAGCTGGAACCACACACCAGTTGCAGACAAAAATGAATTCTAAAGAAGCCCTTTCTGGTCAGAAGAGCAGGAAATGGGGCTCTATGAGACAGAGAGTGGAGAAATTTCCTGTCTGTTTTGTTTTCTGCCTCAGTGCCCAGATAATCACAGCTGTGCATCTGTTGTACCTGAGTGTAAGTTCTCAAAGAGGAAGCATTCTCTCTCCTCTGCTGCTGTGAGCTCATTATCTATAACAGTGGCTGGAACTGCTGTTGTTGTTGTTTGATCTTTCAACAAATAGTTACTAAGCAGTCACATCTGCCAGGTCCTGGGATAGCCAGAGTCCCTACCCTCATGGACTTAGAGCCTAGCAGAGGCCCACTGGAAAGGCTTGCAGTGGGAGGAGGTTGGGGGCAGTGGGAGACTACACTATTGGTGGGGGCGCAGAAGTCAGGAGGGTGCAAAGGGTGAGAGAAGCTTCCTTCTTGGGCAAAGAGACCCAGGAATGTGAGGGACAGTAGCCTGGTTCTCAGCTATGCTGTCAGCTTGAGAGGGCCCAAGTCACCCTACCCAGAGGCTCATTCCTCAGTTCATTCAAGCATGGATCAGGGTTTACTGAAGGACCACCACATGCAGGACCTTTAGGTGTCATGGGTGAGGCCCGGCAGATGGGATGGAGGAGATGCAAGGACCAGGACAGGGGTGTCTGGCCACCAGGTGACAAGAGGGTGCCTTCCAGCAGCTTTAAAGGATGGAGGGCTCTCAGGTAGGTTGTCTGAGGGGCACATAGGCTACGGTAAGGAAGCAAGGATGGGAAAGTCATTGGAGAGACTTCCAGTGGGAATCAGACTTGGGAGCCTCCAAAGGGGCTCTACCAGAATACGTGGGTGGGAGGGCTGCCCTAAGGGTCTGGGGTGCTTCCCCTGCCCCCTCATCTCCCCTGGGAAAGGCACCTATCTGGGAAGCCACTGAGGAGAGAGGGAAAGCCAAAAAGTTTTTGAGCCACTGGGATACTTGGGAGCCTTGTTAGGAGTGGCCATGGGAATGCACTGCCCTGCACCCTTGGCCGGATTGGAAGTTGGTCTTCTGGAGGAAGGCAGGATGCTCCTAGGAACTGGCAGAGTGATCAGAAGACCATGTGGTGGTAGGGGTGGTGGTTTGGGCTTCAGGGAGAGTATGAGTTCAATAAATGTTAGTGTAAAGAAACTAAATGTATGCTATGAAGAAAAAGGTAGAAGAAGCCTCATTAAAGAGAATAGGAAGAGGAAGACTTTCAAGATATTTTAGCATTAGGAAATATACCCCAGAAGGGGCAAATATGGTTGATAAAGCAAGTCACTAAAGTTCATTTATTTGGCAGGTCAAGTAGAGGGAAAAAAAGACTTCATTTGTTAAAAAGAGTAAGAAGTCCCAGGGAAAGTTTTTATTAGACATAATAATGAATTCCATCCTGTCTTTCATTTTACATATATGTGAATAATATTTTCTTACAAAAGCATTGAAGCTCATGAGAACTAAAAAAAAAAAAAAAGAAAAGAAAAAGAAAAAGTGGGGTGTGTGTGTGGAGAACGTTCTGCAACAAACTTAATTTTCTGTTATGGAAAAGGATCCTAAAAACAAGCAAGCACTCATTTCCATTCACATATATTTATTAAGTGCCACTTTAGCTACACTTTTTAGTAATTTGCGTTTAATGAGTTGAGGGAGTGATTTTTCTAATATGCAGGCTCAGTCAAATTCCTAATATTTACCATGCATCAAGTACTCTGTGAAACCAGAATGCTCAATAAGCAAGACTTTCAACCCTCTCTTGTGGCCAGGGTTTTTTGCTTCAGTGATTTGGTTGACTGAGTTTCCTTATATTTTTCTTTCATACTTTTTCTCAGACATTTGTAAATTCAGGATTTAGGCAATGCAATAAATTATTTCATACACTTTCTCCTGGACATCTTCCAAGCAAACTGCCTTCAATTCCGCTATTTTGTAAGTATAGGTAGCATCTCATGATTTTATTGTATCCATCAATTGAGCAGAGCATTTGATTGTATATGGGCAAACAGGACCATACAATTTGTCTAGTTTATCTTCTGTGTAATGTATCCTTTAAACAATCTCATAAATAAACCCAGCCATTTCCACAGCTTGTCATCCCTTTGTAGACACAAGTTGAAAGCAAAATACACAAAACTCTTTTTCATGACAAGATTATCCCACTGTGGGGACTAGATGGGCAATTTTTTCTTTTTGCACTGTGTCTGTGGTGGTTGATATTTACAAAATCCCCCCATTTACTTAGTCTTCAAGTGTAGGAGTTAAATCCAATCTCCTCAATGATGCATGCCAGGCAGCCTTGCCTTCTCTTGAATCTCTGTGATACTAATTTTAGATACTCTGACATGGCAGTTACTATATTCATCTAGCAAAATCTTGGACACCTGCTAGGTATAGGAAACACATCACTCTGAGTTTTTTTTGAAAAGCTGAAGATATGAAACCATAAGCAGTAATGTCTTAAAATTAATTTTGAATGGACATCTTTTAAACTGTATTATTTTTTTAATGACTTGTTTGAATATACTAAAATTGGAGACACATGGAGACATAGGAATATCATTAGTAATGTCATTTACTGGAAGGCTCTAACAAAGTTTCCCTTACACCCCACAAAATGGGAAAAAAATCACATTGAAAGCACATAAAATTAAAATTCCTCTTTTTTTCCTGTAGACCTACTGAATCTGAATTTACCAGAAAGCCCTTGCTTATGTGTTCAAACTGCTTTTGCAGTTCTTAGACCTGCTCTTTACAGTATTTCTGTGTGCTCCCTTCTCTGAGGCTGGCAGCTATATTGCTTACTGCTGCCAGTGTATCAGCTAGGAACAGCCATTCTCCTGCTGCCTAATGGAGTCATATTTTTAAAAATGGGAAATATTGCAAAAATGAAAATTTTCCTTGCAAAATCAGAGTAAATATCCTGTAAGCGTAGGTCCAAGGTGCTCTCTTATGGATATATATACAACCAATTCATATAATGGGCTGGATGATAGAAGTTTTTTTGTTTTTGTTTTTGTTTTTGTTTTTGTTTTTGTTTTTGTTTTTAATCCCCATTGCCCTAATCATGCTTTCTTAAAGCTCTTTTTCTTTTCTTCAGTGGCATTTCAGGGATATACTATAATTCAGGGTTCATTTCCTGATAATGAAATGTCTGATCCAACCTAATCAGAAACTTAATATTGCACACAATTTAAAGCTCTCACATCTCACCAGTTCATCTAACCATACACTAGAGGCCCAGCAGAGAGGAAAGAGTGGGGTGGGGGTGGGGGTGGCAGAGAATGGAACCTGGTCTGTTATCTCACTCTCTTTGTTCCAAATGCCCCTTGCCCCATCTATATCCCAACAATTTCCTATAAGCGGTTCTCACTTGATTTTGACAGGTATCCATATTTGATATATTCCCTGGAATATATTAGCGGTTTCTTGGGAGACTACCTTACCATTTCTTTTTGTGGGGAAGGGCAGGTCTCCTTCCACCTTTCTCCTCACCTTCCATTACAGTTATTTCAGCCAGCTTTTGACTTGAGGATTCTTCCAAAGAAAGGCACGTAGAACTGTTTCTCTTTTCCCTTCTAAACTCCTAGGGACATGTGGCAAATGTTTTACCAAGAACTCATTCTTTCACAAGGTTTCCACAGCTCAGCTGTAAGTGTGACTTCTGTGACAAAATGCTCCAATCTCTATGAGTGGTCCTCTGGGGACCTTCTCTAGTTTTTGAGGTGTAAAGGAAGGACCTTCTTCCTGCTTTCTGGGAGGGGGTGTGTGGAAATGCCTTTGCAGTCTTTCTCTAATGAGTTGCTAGCCTTTTCTTAAATTAGCTGGAGACTGGAATGGCTGTTGATACTGCCCCACTGGGCCTCCTATGGAAAGCCCTCTGGGATGTGCAAACTCCTGGCTTTAGAATGTAGACATGGGCTTCTTACACTTTGCCCTGACTTTTGTGGCCACAGTCAGTCTTTCTCTGCCTAGACAATAAGAATAGTCTCATTAACATCCGGTTACAGGTGCATCATGCCAACTGTGGAGCAATTGCTCTGTAATATCCATTTTAGCTGCCTGGAAGTCTTTTTCTATTCTGTTGTACTCCATATCCTTCTATATTTTATGTTTTCAAACTTGTAGGAGTGATATGCTCCTGAATTTTGATAAGTGGAATGATGTAGGCAGCCTTGAATAATTTTTTAAAACTATTTTAGTTTTATATGTCACATCTTCCCAAGCCAATTATAAGTGGCTAAACTAACTCTTAAAATTCCTTATATTTAATCAAATAAATATATGTTAATCCCCAACACTGTTTAAGGAAGGCACTCAATACTAGTTTATTTATTAATAGTCTGTTTTCTTCCATGTTAATTCTTTCACTATTTGGCATTGAATGCTTTCAAGGACAATGCTTTGGAGTATCCTATGTTGAGCTTTGAGTGATAAATACAACGCAACCACTCATATGAAACTTTGGACAAGTTTCTTCATTCTTTTAAAAGGAAATATTTAAAGGAAATAACTATTTTGCAGATTTGTGAGAATTCAATGATGAAATGAATATAAATTATTTGGAACATAGTAGGGGATTCATATATATTAGTCACCAGTCACATATATATCCTATAATTATTCTTTCCTTATAATTTGAGTTATTCCATTCTGAGTATTTTTCTTCACTTTGTGATGATGGATTTCTAATTCTCAGAATAAGCAGTCTTTCAAAATCTTTGCCACAAAGCCTTCAAATCAATTACATTAGCCTCCATTCACTCATTTGTATTATATTATACTGAAAATCCTTACGGAACTATAAAAAATATATGCATTTGCCAGGGGCGATATTTTTGCTTTTTCTAATTCTTTCTGAGTCCTATGCTGTAATTAATCTGAGCTTGGTGCTCTGTCAACTTCAATAATCCTGACGGCCTTATTACACTCTCCAGCAGACAGAGATAAGTATTAAGTGAGTGCCTGAGGGAATTAGATTCTACTCTCATCATTATCTGCCAATGTTTTTAGAAGCCATTTCACCTCCTTCTGTATATGAGAAATTGTATATTAAACAGAGAATGAATAGAACTGCTGTGGTTGCCATCACATTTTTATAACTGGGCCAGAGTGGAGGAGGAGAGTTAGTGAGGATTCTAATAAGGAAGAAGAAAATTAAACTGCATCTGTGTAGGTAAAGCTGAGAGTCTATTTTCATTATTAAAGCTGTTTGTCATTGCAACAACTGCTGCTTGTTGTCTAAGGGAAGTACCCTATATGGCTGCAGTTTCAAAAAACATCTTAATTTTACTTTGCTGCTTTTGACTTGATTGCTGGGGTGGTAATATGATTAGATACCTGAATAATAAATTTTGCCATGCAGATTTGAACAGTGAAAGAAAAGGATGAGGAAAATAATTTTGGTGACTTAAGCCCATGTTAAATTTATGCAAAAATGTGGTTCACCAAATGATGAGCAGATGCAGCTCAGTATCTTCATCATTTTTGTTGAATATCTTGCAAATGATTCTGGCTGGTTATACAGGAAAAGTGCATCAAAATGAATTGTGTTCATGAGTAAAATATTAACGACTGTGCTCCATTCAATGGACTATAGATAAAGCATCTGTTTTTAGCCTCCAGCTGTGGAAGTATAACTTTATTTTTCTTGAGGGCGAGGAGAAGTCTTTCCCTTTTGTTTGATTTCAGTCATATTTACTCAGTTTTCATCTCTGTTTTTTTTGACACATCTTCCTCTTGGAGAATGTTTCCAACATTTCCGCAGTTTTCCCTCAGTAAAGGGGACCAGTATTTGTAATCTTAATTTAGGCTCTTCTTAATGTGTGTCACATCATAAGTGGTGGACACTGGAGAGGAATCTATTGGGGTCTTTCTGGTGAGAGGCCATGTGTCTTCACCTCCTTAATTACAGCCACCATAAGGTCGAGGGTAGACAGAGGGGTCAAGGATTGGTCCCATCTTCCAGAAAACCTTGTCCAGACATGGAAAATACTATTAACATGAAAGCCTCACCTTTAGAGGGAAAATAAAGACATAGAGGAAGTAGGGCAGTGTGGGAGTACACAGAAGCCTAAAAATGCACAGAGAAGGTATTAAATAATATCCATAAAGCAGAAAAAAAAAAAAAAAAGCAAAACCACCAAAACAAAACAAAAGAATCAATGGAGCAAAAGAGAAGAGAAAGAAGTGAATTTGCCAAATGAAATAATGACATAAACCATAAACATATGTAGCCAGACACTGTATGAATAGCATTTTATACACCATTTCATTCAGTTATCGCAACAATCCTACAAGTAGAGTTTTACAGATGTGTAAACTTTAATACAGGAAAATTAAGTAATTTGCCCAAGATCATACAGCTATCTTGAACCCAGGCAGTCTGGCCCCTAGAATCCATACTCAAATCACTATTTACTATATTGCCTTTGGAAGTCTGTAGTACGAGAAGGAGAATTGGAGAGGAACTGAGTCATAATAACAGCAGAAATGGAGAGCAGGGAGCAGTTGCTTCAGCTGAGATTAGTTCTTTTTCACAGGGTTTTCTGAATCCATGAACTATATTCTAGGTCTATAGATCCAGGCTATCAAATTGATTCTTTTCTCTTCTGAGACCTGCCTACACGGTGCTGAGGCTTAGCATCCTTACTTCATAGGGTATTCTAAAAATAATATGGGGAGAAATCTGAAGAATGAAAAATGAGATGAAAAGACCTGGGAACGGAGTGATCTGAGAAGAAACATCAGTGAGTATAAATGCCTGAGATAGAGATGAGTCTCTTATGTTCTAGTCCTAGCAGGAAGAACGGTTTATCACTATTATGACAGAGATTCTATCTGTGCTGTGTGGAAACCTCTAGCACTTAGGAAAGGAGAGTGGGTGACACATAGGAAGTGTGCAAAAAACACTTGTTGAATAAATAAATGAAAACTGAGTCATATTTGGGCATTGAGCATTGATGCATGGAAATGAAGTGTGACCAATGGGGAAAGGAAGAAAGAAAAGACAGCCTGAGAATTTCAGATGAGAAAACCTTCTCTAATTCACAAATTTTGCCCAATTAACTCTTATTCTTTGCCTGTATTTTATTCTACCTGATAGCCTCATGCTGTTTACTTGGCTTCAGAGACTTTGTGCTTTTATCCAACATACTACTCATTAAAAAGGCCATTTCTAGCTTTTAATGAATGGGGAATATTGCTGATATATTTGACAACTTCATTTCATCAGGCTGTTCATCCATGTACAAATATTAGGATCATTTATTCCTAAATATATGCTGAACTGATAGCTAGATCAAAACCTAAACATTGTCAAATTGGCTACAGACACTTTAATAACTTCAGTGTTCCCAATTACCAACTCTACAGACCAGTTTTTTGACCGACTCAAGTTTTATATTATACTTGACCTTAGCCAAAAGGCTGAGAAGCAATCAACTCAAGTTTTATAAGTTAGATAATAATCCATTTTCAATATCATTTATTATATTATGTATTATATATTATCTTATACATGGCAGTGCTCTCTAGGATATTAGAACTGATAAATTCAAATTACAAATAATGTATTTGACACCCATGTTCTTTACTATATTTTTTTTTTTACTTACAGAATTTTATTTTAATGTGAAATACACATAAATATGCAAATCTTAAGTGAAAAGTCACTGGTTTTGACATGTATATACACATATATAATCCAAACCCCTTTCAAGATATAGAACATAGCTATCACCCCCAAAAGTGCCCTCACCTTCTTTTTTGTTTTTTTAATTTTATTTTGAAATAAACTCAAACTTACAGGAACAGTTGCAAAAACAATACAAACCCCATATACGGAACTCCAGCATACCCCGACCCCCCTCCCCCAATACCCTGATCCACCAACTTTAACATCCTGTCACACCACCATCTCTTTCTTTCTCTCCCTCCCTCCCTTCCTATCATCCATCATCTATTGCTCTGTCTTCTGAACATATGAGAGCAAGCTGCACACATCCTTGAACAAACAATATAATTCACAAGTACATTTCCCGTAAACATTCTTTTATGCAATCCCATTAAGCACAGCTAAGAAGTTCAAGAAATTCAACACTGATACAAAGCTTACGTTCTATATTTCCTTTTTTTTTTCTTAAGTCCCATCTGTGTCCCTTTGAGCCTCCTCTTCTCCATCCTTAGATCCCATCCAGGATCATCCTTGGCATTTAATTGTCATTATCTATTTAGACTGTCTTTTTTTTTTTTTTTTTCCAATTGTGGAAACATATATACAGCCTAAATCTTCCCATTCCAACCCCTCCCTAGCATTCCATTAGTGGGATTAATCACATTTATAGTGTTGCAATGCTATCACCTTCCCACCATCCATTACTAGAAATTTCCCTTCACCCCAAACAGAAACCCTACACTCATTTCTTAACTCCCCATTGACTCTTCCCCCACTTCTTGTAACCCATACTCTACTTTTCATCTCTATGGTCATATTCTCTGATACTTTCTTTGTGTTTACCGTGGGGCTTAAATTTAACCTCTTAAATCTATAACAATCTTGTTTTTCTTTTATACCAACTTAACTTCAACAGTACACATAAACTATGTTCCTATACTCCATCATTTCCCCACCTTTATGTAGTTCTTTTCAAAAATTACATATTTTACATTGAGTCCAAAACTACTGATTTATCATTACACTTTATGTATTTTAGATCCTGTAGGAAGTAAATAGCGGGCTTACAAATCAAAAATACAGTAGTATTGGTATTTATATTTGCCATGTGATCTTTACTGGAAATCTTTATTTCTTCATGTAGTTTCAGTCAATTGTTTATTGTCCCTTCCTTTCAGCCTGCTCAACTCCCTTTAGCATTTCTTATAGGACTGATCTACTGGTGATGAAGTCCCTCAGCTTTTGATTATCTGGGAATGTTTTCATTTCCCCCTGATTTTTGTGAATTCTCCAAGTCTCTGTTGGTTATTGACTTCTATTTGTAGTCCACTGTGATCAGAGATTTTAAAATTTATTGAGGCTTGTTTTGTGTCTAAGCATACAGTCCATTCTGGAGAAAGATCCGTGATCACTAGAGAAGAATGTGTGTCCCAGTGACCTGGGATGTAATGTTCTATATATGTCTGTTAAATTTCTCTGTATCTCTCTCTCCTTTCTTTGTTTCTCTGTTGGTAGGGCTCTCTTTAGTATCTGAAGTAGGGAAGGTCTTTTATTAGCAAAATCTCTCAGCATTTGTTTGTCTGTGAAAAATTTAAGCTTTTTCTCAAATTTGAAGGAGAGTTTTGCTGGATAAAGTATTCTTGGTTGGAAATTTTTCTCTCTCAGAATTTTAAATATGTCATGCCACTGCATTCTCATCTCCATAGTGGCTGCTGAGTAGTCACTACTTAGTCTTATGTTGTATCCTTTGTATGTGGTGAATTGCTTTTCTCTTGCTGCTTTCAGAACTTGCTCTTTCTCTTCAGTATTTGGCAGTCTGATCCAAATATGTCTTGGAGTGTGTTTTTTTGGATTTATTCTATTTGGAGTTCACTGAGCATTTATGCTTTGTGTATTTATATTGTGTAGAAGGTTTGGGAAGTTTTCCCCAACAAATTCTTTGAATACTCTTTCTAGACCTTTATCCTTCTCTTCCCCTTCTGGGACACCAGTGAGTGTTAAATTTGGACGTTTTATTTTATCTATTGTATCCCTGAGATCCTTTTTGATTTTTTTCCCCATTCTTTCTTTTGTTCTTTCATTTTCCATTCTGTGGTCACTGAGTCTCAAGGACACTGAGTCATTGTTCAACTTCTTCTAATCTTGTATTATGAGTATCCAGATTCTTTTTAATCTGGCCAACAGTTTCTTTTATTTCCGTAAGATCTTCTATTTTTTTATTTGCTCCTGCAATTTCTTCATTATGCTCTTCTAGGGTCTTCTTCATGTCCTTTATATCCTGTGCCATGCTCTGGTTGTTTGTCTGTAGTTCTTTGATTAATTGCGCCAAGTACTGTGTCTCTTCTGATCTTTTGATTTGCATGTTTGGGATTGGGTTCTCCATATCATCTGGTTTTATCATATGCTTTAAGACTTTCTGTTGTTTTTGGCATCTTGGCATTTGCTTTACTTGATAAGTTTCTTTCAGGTTATAAAAGATAGCAATCTCTAATTTTTCAGATCTACAGCTTCGTGGAGTACACTTTTTCTAACTAACCAGCAGATGGTGTCCACGAGTCACCTATTCCCCTCAAGTGAGTTCTCCCCAACTTCACCTTTGTGGTGTCTGGGGATCTTATTCTTGTGGGGTTCAATTGGTGCACCAAGTTTGGATGTGTTGTTGGTGCCGTCCGCCCTGAATGTGAGACACGTCTGGGTGGTTAGGGAGGCAGGGCAGCTTTAATAATCAAACCTCCCTGGTGTTACTGGAGATTTATGGCTGTTGCAAGAGTCTAAGCCTTCATTTCAGTCTTGCCACAGATTGTCTCTGCCACTGACCCACAAGTCCTTGGTATTGGCATAGGGTCCCTGGGATTTCCAAGTGGGTCCCCATTCTCAGCCGTGCTCTTCCAGGACCTCTGCTGAGGGAAGGCTGTGCTGCGTCACAAGTGCGTGCTGTCCCTCAAGGGAAGTTCTGGGCCACTGGGCTTTGTAGGTGCTTTCACAGCCTGCTGTAAGGATGGCTGTATGGCATGTGTTGATTTCAGCCTTTTCGCACAGCTCTGCCTTCTCAGCTCCAGGACAATTAGCTGTGGGTGCACTAAAGGCCACTGTCCATGGTAGATAATGTGGCATGTGTGCTGTGGGAAACACTCCCCGTCACACTGGGTTTCTTGGTGTGGCTCTGGGCTGTGGGTCTAGCCCCAGGCAGGAGCGTCACCAACCCGCCGGGGAGGTGGCTGCAAGGGGCATGATTTCTTTCTCCTTTTGGCTCCCCTCTGCCCCCTTGGCCCTGAGGCAATCAGCAGAGGGCTATCCTCCATGCCAGTCACCGAGGTGTTGGTACAGCCCACTCCTGCCATGCTTCACTGCATGGTTCTCCCCTTTGTATCCACAGCCACTCCCAGGTTTTTTTTTTTTAAAAGAACTAGTCCATCTCCAAATGCCAACCCATGGTTTCCCCGCACCACAGCATGGCTGCCGGACTTTCAGACGGCTCACTCACTCTTCAGAATGCAGACTTCCAGTTTCACAAATGCATGGTCCCTGTTGATTTAGCAGACTTGTCCAGCTGGTGCATCACTGGAACTGGTGTTCTGGGTCACTTTCTGATTTTTATCTAGTATTTTTCATGGAGGTGTTTTTTTGCTCTGTCTCACCCAGCTGCCATCTCAGGTTTCTCCCTGTTCTTTACTATTTTGATGCTTTTTAATTTCTCTCCTACTCCATTCCTCTAGTTCTTGCTAGTATTTCTCCATTGCATGATGGAGGATCCACCTTCCATATCCAGTAATCTGGTGGCCTGTGTTCTACTTCTGGGTCTTCTGTTGGCCTGAGAGTTTAGTTCAAGATGGAGGTAGGGCTGATGGGACAGTGCTTTGACTGGATTATGAAACCAGAAGTTCTAAATCTTGATTTAGGTGAGATGGACTGTGAAAGAAGCAGAGAAGTGAAAAATACCTATCAGAACAAAGACCAGTTTATCCCATCAATAAGAAGTTAAAAGGAAAACTAACCATATCAAAATTCTTCTATAATGTGATAAGCTAGGGAATGAAATGAACACTCTAAATTATTACTACCCTAGATGGATGTGTTGAATTGACAAAAATTTTAAGAAGTGTTTTTAGTAATCAGACTTGTGTAATGTACAATATCCTTACTCAGAGATTAAGAAATGGTACCTGACTGATGTAGATATTTACTCAAAATATATTTTTTATCTATGCCAATGTGAGAGAGAAACATATTTGTCTCATTATCTTATGGTCAAGTTATTTATATATTCCATGGTGATAATTAGCTAATTTGATGAGCCAATATATAGTGATGTCTACAGAGCCAATATTGATTAAATGCCTATCATCTTTTCTCCCAACAGTAGCTGATATTGTGAATATAATAATAAGAGAGAAAATCCTTGAATTTTGAGTAGCTTAAAATCCTAGGAAAATAATGACACAACAAAATGCAGGATTATGAGTTATGAGCTATAAATACTATGAGAATTCAAAGAGGATATATTAGGTCATTTTCCCTGGGAAAAAAGTCTCTGAGATAGAAATTTATATGCAGGAAATTTACTGGGGAATATTCTCAATAGCTATACCTGTGAGGGAATGAGGGAAGCAGGATTGGGCAGAGGGAAAATTGAAATGTGATATAGGTTTAAGTACGCTCTCAACCAATTCCAGGGGGAGTTCTAGAGTTGTCTCCAATTGAGCCAAGGAAGCCAGGCTTTTGTACCCTTAAATCAGCCAGTCATTGGATGTGGTTGTCCTGGTAGGAGACATAACCTTGGACAAGGTAATTCCCTTCATCTGAGGGCAATTCCTGGAGGGGGATAAACTATGAACCATTAGCAGGCAATAATTCCAGAAGCTGGAACAATCAGTGATCATTAACAATCTAACAGTCCAGAGAGCACAGCCTGGATATAAGAAGTTCACCACTGCAGTAGGAATGATGATTCTCAATCTGAATTCATCAGAGAAAATTTTGAGCAAAAAATGAAACAACTTGTAATAGCAGGATTGGTGCACATTCATGTTAAAGCTGCACCCATTTAGAGCCTTTCATATTAAATATAACCTCTCTATTACAAATGAAATTTCTCTACATTTTTTTTTTGTTAATCACATCTAGCAAAAACAACCAGATGGTTTCCCCCAAATGTATAAAGTATACTTGGAATAGCTTGGCATGCAAAAACTCACAGTGGGATCTAAGGGAGAAATCTCTAAGAAATAGACAGTTATCCTATAGTGTATAACTCGAGACTAGGAGACTCCCACACAATGGCACATGAGTATCTTTTAAGACGCCATAAGTAACTATCCATTATTTTATCTAGAACCCCCGGATCAATAGTCATTGGAAAGATTCTTTGAAATACTGCTGTTGATGACTGTTATGGATTGAATCATGTCCCCCTCAAAGACATTTTCAAGTCCAAACCCCTGGTCCTGTGGACGTGAACTCATTTGTAAATAGAAACTTTGAATATCCTATTAAGATGAGGCCAAACTGAATAAGGTTGGCCTTAATTCTATATGATTGAGAACCTTATAAACATAGAAAATTTGGACACAGAGTAGGAGGACTAGGAAACAGAAGGAGACAGATAGTCACGTGATGGAAATAACGATTGAGTTATGGATTGCTGACAAGCCACTACCAGAACGCCACAGAGTTTAGAGAAAGCCTGACACCTTGATTTTGAACTTCTAGCCTCCAAAACTGAGAGACAGTAAATTCATGTTGTTTAAGCCAACCAGTCTGTGGTATTTGTTATAGCAGACTAGGCAAACTAATACAGTGATTCAAACAGAACTTTGGGCAATTGGAGGTATTTGTAGAATGAGAGGTATATTTAACAATAGTTACCAATTCTGATTCATTATTCTGGCTAGGTCAGAAGTTTCAAATAAAAGAATAGATGGTGCAATTCTTTTATTTTATATTGTGTTTATCACCAATTATCTTCTGGCAAGACAAAAATAATCCTGATAATTGGAAGAAAGCAGGTTAAGGCTGAAAGTGAAAAGGATGACTTCTGTTATTGAATACAAATTTGTGGAATGAGAAATTTTTTGCCACTAAATGGATGATTCTGTAAAATAAATTATGACAAAGCAGAAAAATTATTATATGTGTTGAATCCACCAATTTGAATAGGATGCTCTAATTTCATATTTATATCTCAAGTTATTCCTTGATTAAAGTCTCAGCGTAAAAAGGTAAACAAAGTCTATTGACTCCCCAAAATACAAGATTAGAAAAATGCAATTTATTTGTCAGAGATATCTTGGTTTGCCCTTGGTGTTAAATAATAATCCCTATGCAATATTTAACTGGTTTGGTTGGACTGTACATAAAGGAAAACATTATTTACTAGCTTTCTAAAATATGGCTTTATATTTACATATTTTGGTCATTACAAATAGGTAGAAAGTTTCTGGTTATAGATATTCATTTTACTCTGTTGTTAAAGGGGCATTTGATTTTCATTAGAGGTTAGCCACTCACTTCCCAAATTATGAGGAGATAATGGAATGGATTACTGGTTGAAGTAATTATTAAAGAGCCCAACCCCATAGAGAAAAAGAGTGGAAAAAGTAACAAAGAGAAACTACATAAATTACATAATCGTTTTCTATGCATTTTTACGAATTGTGCTTGGGTGAAAAACATGAAAGGAAGAGGCAGTAAAACCATCGTATTTTACTGAAATTTAGTATTCATTTGAATCACACACCAAGAATATGGCAGTCATTGGCAATTCTATAGAAACATTGGAATAGGCCTTTAGAGCAAGCAAGGTACCTAACCTAATTAAGGATATACATATTAAGATCTCTCTAAGACAAGCTGTGCTACAAGTTATCAAGTAGAATGGAGGCAGCGGAGAGATTTTAGAAAGTTTCTCACTATGAAAATTAGTTTCATTGAGATTTTCACGTAAGTTTAAAGAATTTAAGAGAATAGCTGAAAATTGGTTTCATTCAAAATATTTTAAAAATTTATATATGTAAGTATAATTGTAAGTTAGATAGCTATATTTCAGAAAGTATTTTAATTTTCTGAGTGTTAGAAAAACTCAACAGGAAATTGCTGCAGTGCTTGAACACATGACTCAGTTACCAAATACACAAAGAAATAACAAATTATAGAGAAGTAGAATAAAAATTTGATGATAGATAGCATCATATTAAACAAAGGGTAATTCATGAATGTTTTAATAGGTTTCTACTGCTGAAGACATTAGTGAACCTTGGGTGTTTAAGTACAATACTCATACACGTCAAGTGGCCTAAGACAAATAACAAGAATAAAACACATTGACATTTAAAATGCCCTGTCATATTTGTGACTGAATTTGTGAATTAATTAAAATTCCTTTGAGGGTAGAATGGTGAAAATTATCATCCCTCTTTAAATGTGACAAAACTTGAAGTTGAGTGGTGATTTGTCAATTATCATGTGGGTATTTTCTGTGTGTGTGTGTAGCAAAACTGGGACTACCAACTAGGATTCCTTATACCTAGTCTGAGACTTCAACCCCAAAAGTTTACTTTAAAATAACAGAATCATTCGATGTGATCCCTCAGTGCACATGCACCTGAATTATTTTTTGTATCAAGGGCTCTTTTCAATAAATGACATTCAGAAGACATTTCACTGATTCTGGAGCTAAAATGTTCAATAATTGGTTGACCTCTAGCAAAACCACAGATTTAAAAACAAAGAGTGAAATTGTTGAGGAGAGTGGGTGGCATTTAAAATTATAGCTTAAGTGATTTATAAGCTAGTTGTTATTTTTTTAACAATGAATTGTCTTTGTTCTCAAATCCAAAAATGATGTTTTCAATGTGTGAAGTCTTCTGAAAAGTAATTGTTAAAATATTCATTTCAAACTTGACATCTATCAGCCACATGAGATTATCTGCTGCTCTAAATAAACCTGAGATTGGCTACTGGTGTTAAAGACTATATCTGCCAGAGTTGATAAAACCTTAGGATGAATTTAATTTTAACAAGTGCAACAACAACAAAAAAATGATAGAATATATGAAAAATGCAGACAAGTGAAGAAATGTTTTAAGGTCAGGGTTTTTCTCTTTTCCAGTGTTTAAATTTAACTGTAGCTCTCTAAGATTTGCTAGATGCTTTTGTTATGATGTTTTATGTTTTATTACAGGTTTTTTCTTTCCTGTATTAAGCTACCAAGTCACAGGCTTGTTTTTCTGTGTAAAATTAAAATATAAAATTTGTGACAAAATCATCATATAATAGTCCACCCTGGTAACTTAGCACTAGATTTTTACAGAAGTTGTGATAATCTCGTTAATGCTGGCCCCAAAAAAAGAGAAAATAAGTTAATCAAACTTTAGTTGCCAAGGTGCTTCCTAATAAATGGAAATTATGAGGTGAATATAAATTCATCCCATTTGCATTTTGCAACCAAACAGTAAAACTTCACAATTCACTGTTTGGATTCATTGACATACTAGGCAAAAAAAGATGGATAGTGGATTGCTGTATTTCTCAAAGACTAACACAAAATGTCATGATTCTAAGAGGTTTTGAATTTGCTTGAAAGTGATTCGTTACATTTGTAAAAAAAAAAGAAATTAGATTAAAAAAAACCAATTCTTAAATTCTGCAGAATAAAAACCTTGACTGTATAAACATCCAGAAAGATTTTGTAACTGAAATAATGCTAAGGGTATGTTGGTTCTCCTTGCCAAGACCAAAATGAATCCATTGTTTTATTCTTGGAATTAGCATAACAGAATATGATTCACTTCAATATACACTTAGTAATATCATTAATTCTATCAATAGTTATTGGCAACTGCTATGTGCCAGGCATTGTGCTGGGTGGTACATAAGAAAACCATGGTCCACTCTCATGAAACTTACCATCTAATTAAAAATGCTGCACATGTAAAGAGCTGTGTTAGGATTAACAGACTCTGCATTCCAGAAGTGTGCTTACTCTGCTCATTTCCATTGGTAATGGGGAAGGTAAGAGTGATTTTATGTGGAGTATTTGAGAATGGGCAGAGGATGATGATTCAATATTGCCCAAGAACCCATATGACAAGTGTGCTTAAGTAAGAGCCCCAAAGAGAGGGTTGTCACAATTTGTTATTCACATCTCACAAATTCCCTATAAATTGGAATAAAAGACACCAACCAAGAACCCTTCATATCAGATGGTGAGAAACCTAAGGCTGTAGGTCCATGGATAATGCTGTATTTCCATAGGGATGGATTAAGTTCTCCTAGGAGAACTTTATGATTTGGTAGTGTTCTGGTTTGCTAATGCTGCCATTTTGCAAAATACCAGAAATGGATTGGCTTTTATGAAGGGGGTTTATTTGGTTACAAAGTTACAGTCTTAAGGCCATAATATGTCCGAGGTAAGGCATCAACAATAGGGTACCTTCACTGAAGAATGGCCAGTGGCATCCGGAAAACCTCAGTTAGCTGGAAAGGCACATGAGTGACTTCTGCTCCCAAGTTCTGGTTTCAGAAGGGTTTTCTCCCAGGCCATTCCTCTCTAGGCATCTGGGGGTGTTCTCTTAGTTTCTCCCAGGCAAACTCTGGGCTAGCAAAAGTCTGCTTTCAATGGCCACCTCCAAAATGTCTCTCTTGGCTGCAGCACCTCCTTCTGTTTGTGAACACTTTTATAGGACTACAGTGATTCAATTAAGATCAGTCCTGAATGGGGTGGGGTAACACCTCCATGGAAATTATCCAATCAAAGGTCTTGTCCACATTGATTGAGTCACATCTCCATGGAAACACTCCATCAAAGGATTCCACCCTAATCAACACTAATACTTCTGCCCCACAAGATTGCATCAAAGAACATGGCATTTTGGGGGACATAATACATCCAAACCAGCACAGGTAGTTTGGGATTTTTGTATATTATTTATATGACACCTACACAGACTATACTTGTAAACCCAGATTTTATGGCACTGTGTACTTTCCCTGAAGACAAGAAACGAGAGTGAGTATGTTTTACCACCCTCAGGAACTCCATCCTCATACTCACAATAGCTTAGCATTCAGGATACACAGATATAGAGGAGTGACATGAAAGCCATCTGTAATGGGTATGGGAAACAAAATCTAAGATGACCCCTAAACTTCCCACCTCTTGGTGCATACACCCTATATAATATCTTCACTTGAACGTGGTAAGAGTTGTGTGTATGATGGAATATCTCATGACTAGCTTTCTTTTTTACTTTGAGTTCATCCAAAGGGACATTACTCAAAGTGGGCCTGAGGGAATCATGTGAACCTTTAAAATAAGGTGAAGCATCAGAGAGATGCTCTCCTGTTGACTGCCATGTTGTGAGAAGAGGTGGCCAGGTGACAAGAAATGAAGCATAGCATCTAGAAGGTGAGAGCAGTTCTTGGCTGACAACATCTAGAAAGAAAACAGGACATCAGTTATACAACAGCAAGGAAATGAATTCTATCAACAGATAAGCTTGGAACAGGACCCAGAGCTCCAGTTGAGACTGCAGCTCTGGCAGACTTCTTGATTTCAGCCTGGTGAGACTCCAAGCAGAGGACCAGTGTCTTAGTTTACTGGTTCTGTTAGAACAAATACCACACAGTGGCTGACTTGAATAACAGGAATTTATTATCTCACAGTTTCAGAGGCTAGAATTCCAGAGTCAATGTATCATCCAGCCATGTCTTCTCTGAAGTTTGTAGTACTCTGATGGTTGCTTGCTGGCAATCAATCTGCCTCCGTCACATGGCTGGCTCTCTTCCTGTGGCATTTCTCTCCTATTCAGTTAACTGTCTCTGTCTAGATTTCCTTTCCTTTAGGACTCCAATCATATTGGATTAAAGCCCAGCCTGATTAAATTTGTTCTCATCTAAACAGGATCTTTGAAGATTGAATTTACCAATGGGTCTGCACACCAACAGCAGCAGGGATTAGAACTTGAACCATTTCTTTTGTGGGGCATGATTCAAACCCCAACTACCAGTTATTCTGTACCTGGACTCTTGATTCATGGAAACTATGAGACAATGATTTTTTAATAGCTCAAAGCTGCTAAGTTTGTGGTGATTTGTTATGCAGCAATAGAAAATTAGTACAATGGTTGAATTGAAACTATGTCAGCGTAACATATTTTGTTTCTCTGTGCCTCAGTTCCCTAGTTTGTAAAGTGAAGAGAATAATAGTATCTACTCAGAAAGATATTATGGTCCTCATTTCATGATTGGGATAAAATTCATTCTCCCTGAGAACATATACTTAACACTAAAAATAATGTAAAGATTGATTATATGACATCAGCAAAACTTTAATAATGATTCCTGGCACAATGTCACACAGATGTCTGCATATATATATATATATATATATATATATATATATATATAAAATTCAACAACACTTAATGAATACCTCCATGTACCTGTCAGTCAAATGAACCACAGACCATGCAGTGAATCCAGCAGTGTAGTAGAAAATTGCTTTTTCTTTTCTTTTTTTTTTTTTTTTTTTGCCAGAAAAATTCTGAAAAGAAGAGTAATGAGCCACACTGGCTATTAAACATATTGTAGAAATACAATAATTAGAATAATGTAGTAATGGCTCATGAGTAGACAAGCATGTCAGTGGAACAGAATAAAAAATACAGAAATAAATCCCAAAACCTGAGAGCATTTAATCTATGATAAAGATGACATTCAAAGTCACGGAGAAGATAAATCATTCAATAATGTTACTGGGACAACACAGCCATTGAGAAAAAATTAAGATTAGATCCATATCTCACACCTTAGGCCAGAATATATTCCAGATGGATTAAAGATTTTAATATACTTAAGTGAAATAGTAAGTGGCTTAAAATAAACTATGGCAGAATTCTTTTATTTTCCATTTTAAACAAATATCATGATGCAAAACACCTCATAGCTCTTGATGGCTCTTAACTATTTGTGTCTAGCTCTTGTCAGCCCTTAATTATTTGTGTGGTACTAGCATGGTATTCTTATTAATTACAGTCTCTAGTAGGCAATAGGCAGATTTTTTCCCATATACCCTTCTATTTTCAACTGTCTGGGCTAGTGTCATACATTAGAAGCATATCATGCAAGCACCTATCTATTTTTGTGGTGCTGATATGTGGGAAACATGCCTTTAAACAACCCCTTTCAATTCTATTCATCTTCAATAGAGCTCTGATACTTATAATCCCATTAACAAACAATAATCACTGCTATCCATTCCCATACTTTTGCATTCACCTTCATTAACACATCTGAACATATCAGATTATCATTCCCCTCACTAGCTTCTGTCTATCATTAGGTCCTCAGTATTCTACATTATAAGACATTGATTTTTACATTGTTCCGAGAGTTCATAGGAGTGGTAACATACAATATCTCTCCTTTTGTGTCTGACTTACTTGACTCAGCATTATATCTTCAAAGTTCACCCGTGTTGCCATATGTTTCAGGACCTTGTTCCTTCTTACTGCTGCATGGTATTCCATCATATTTATATACCATGTTTTGTTTATCCACTTGTCTGTTGAAGGACACTTGGCTTGTTTCCATCTCTTGGCACTTGTGAACAATGTTGCTATGAACATCAGTGTGCAAATGCCTGTTCATATCACTGCTTTCAAAGCTTTGGGTATATACTGAGAAGTGGAATTGCTGGATCATAGAGTAATTCAATATCTAGTGAGAAGAGGTGGCTATGTAACAAGAAACTAAGCATAGCTTCTAGAAGGTAACAGCAGTTTTTGTCTGACAACATATAGCAAGAAAGCAGGACATGAGTCAAACAACAGCAGGGAAATGAATTCTATAACAATAGTTCAAACAGCCCACTTATAAAATAGGCAAAAGACACCAAAAGGTATTTTTCCAAAGAGGAAATACAAATGGCTAAAAAAAAAAACATGCAAAAATGTTCATCTTCACTGTTAGGGAAATGCAAATCAAAACCACAATGAAATACCATCTCACACCAATAAGAATGGCAGCCAATAATCAAACAGGAAGCAATAAATGCTGGAGAGGGTGTGGAGAAATTGGAACTCACTCATTGCTGGTGGGAATGTACAATGGTACAGCTGCAGTAGAAGACAGTTTGGCAGTTTCTCAGAAAACTAGATATTGAATTACTCTATGATCCAGCAATTCTACTTCTTGGTATATACCCAGAAGATTTGCTTTGCTTTGCTGTATGTGTGGGCTATGATTATAGTTATTGCAAGACTTAATTTTCTGTTGTTTCTTAACAGTGCATCTGATTATCAATTATATATATATTCTGATGTTCATCATTGGTACAAAGAACTGTCCAACCCCCAAATTGTAGAGCACAGACCTCATCATAGAGGGTCAATAGGTGGATTATTTTGTTACATAAACCAGTATTACTGAAATAGGGTCATTTTTTGATGCTGTTTCCCTACATCTCAAACGCAGGATAAAACAGGACTCTGACAATGCTACTACCAGCACCAGAGAGATAGAAAGTGACTGGCATTGGTATGGACCAGGTGGGTATCAGGACAGGTTTCACACATTCTTAAAGAAATATGAAATCTACATAGAATTAAAAACCTCAACATATAACCTCTGACTTTTAGGAGTTTGGGGGAAAGTGACAAGAAGCATGATCTCCTCTAGGAAGATCTGCTTCTCTATTTATATGACATGCCATTACCACTGAAGGAGCTATCACCTGCCACATACTCCCACAGTTCTCCGTATGTCCAGATATCGGACATGCCCATCATTGCAGAAAATTCTATTAAGCAGCACTAATCCATAGTAATTTTACAATAATTCAAACAGCTCATCCATAACACATAACTTTAAAGGCCTGGAACATCACTTCTACCCAAGAACTATATACTAGATAGAGCAAGTGCCTTTTAATTACTCCTGCCCATACTCTATTTAATGACGTTGACTGTTCATACTTATGAGCCGCTATGTGTCACCTGCTATACATGCATTGTTCATGACTATCACCTCAAAGTGGATGATTCTGTCCTACATTACCAGCTGCCCAGAGGTGTTGCCACCAATTTGCTTTCACTCACAAGGGCTCCAAATGGAACCCCCAGAATACGTAAAAATGATTTGTTGTTTCATTGTTCCACTTAATCTCTTGTCCATTGTTTATTCCAACTCACATAAAGCATGGAAGAGCCAACCATCAATTATTTTCATTTCTTCTTTTTTTCTTACATACTGCAAATTACTTCAACAGCTAATTCATTGTATATTTTTGACTTTTTGTCAATGTGAATCATACTTTTATTTCAAACTTCTAATTGGTTTCATACAATTATCAAAACATTATATCACATGTAAATTCAATGTTCTTTGAAGACTTCAAATTATGCACTTCACAACCTCCATTACAGTTTGGCCTTCAATCTCTTAAAAAAAAAATTAGTCCTTCTGTGAGTTATAACTAGGATAACCATATAATTTATCATCCAAAACACAACATGTTAAAAAGGGGATGGAGGTACTATCAATAAGACACCCAAATAACAGTTGTAAACTAAGAATCTCCCAGGCAAACCAGTTAAGGCAGAAGATCTGAAAAACACTTACTTGTATCTATAATATAAAGCTGCTTAATTACTTTTTCCCATCTGAACCTAATAAATGTCCCTAATATAATATTTTCTGGTTTCCAGTTTTCCTTAGGCCTACCTCATAGCTTTCCCAGTAGTGGAAATGATAACTGTTTATAGACCAGTTAATATTACTTTCTTTGAGGGTCTTTGTTTATACTATAGATTATTCTTACCCCTGTTAATAAGTATCAATCTATAATTAATACTAGGAAAACCAAATAAAATCCTCATTCTTCACTAATAGAATATGATTCTGATACATACGATTTTATTAATCTATGATTTGGGAGCCAGATGTCATTATCCAGAAGAAAAGAGTTGTTCAAGCTAATGTTGATGAAAAACCAAGTTATTTTTAATTGTAGGAATAGTCATTAAGTTTGTTGAGGGTAAGCACTTGAATATAAGTATAATGCTCTTTAATCAAATTTTTAGGTAAATGGAAGTGAGAAAAATACTGATATTAACAGATATAAAAGACTGGGAAGTAAGAACTGAAAAAAATTAGAAAATTTAATTGCTGTGCTAAAATGCAAACTGAAAATTTCATGATAGACATTAATTTCTAAATGATTCAGTGAATAAACTGAATTACTTCATATATTACATCTATCATTTCAGATTGTCATTTTTGTCCATGGTGTAGGTAGACCTTTTTAAATAAACACTAAACCCTAAACCAAAGGATGGGTACTTCACAACTGACCCAAAGACATGCAGACAGAAGACCCGTGCCACCTACTGGAATATAAATTGTCTTTAAATGCTCAGGGGCAAAGAGAACCATGTATTTCTCATCATGCCAGGAATAGGGAATCTTGGGTCATAAATTTAAGGTATAAATAGCTCTAAAACTTCAGTCTTTATCAAAGCATAACAATGTGCCTGACAAGTCACATCATTAAACCATTATATATAGAATAGCCTTTAATTTATTAAATACTTCATTTAATAGATACAAAGTGGGTTTCAGAAATGTTTTCCTTTTCAGTTCATCAATCTTCTGTGTTTAAAATATTTTCTAAAAATCCTTGAAATTCTGAAAGTACGCCCACAGAAAGACCCTAAGAAATATTTTTATCTTTAAAATGTAATTTTATAGCAATATTCAAAATAATGAAATTAAATAAAATATTAAGACTATGATAAAATAATACTTTAATTATTTCTGTCTCAGCAAGTAACCCCTAATTTTTCAACCAAGTTATGATCTAAGAAGTCACAGGTAGAAGAGTAAAACTGAGAAGTAATTAAACAGGGAAATCAGTCTGTATTATATATTCAAGCTAAACAGCTTAAATAAACAAAAGATAAAATAATGTAATTTTTTTTACATTTTAATGTCTTTATCTGTTAAATATCTATGCCATTGATGAAGAAAATATAACAGTAATTCAGAATAAGGAAGTGCTTACATGCATTTAAATTACTTTTTTTTTCAGTAACAAATGGTAAGAACAAAGTGATATGTGTACAAAAGAACATATACACAAATTTATTCATACCAAGCTAAGTAAGTCATTACATACGGGACAAAGATAAATTAATATAATAAATATAAATTCTATGTCTCAAACATCAAAACATCATAACATTTTCAAGTTTTCTTGACAACAAAAGCTGTCTTTATTAGACCAGCGTAAATGTCTTCTATTTCATAAAAAATCCATCCCCACATCTGCAAATCGATTCAAAAAGTGATGAAAAATATTCATGTTCAAGTTGTTTGTTGAGTGATTTACCATTTGAAATATCATGGAAGTATGCTTTCTATTTACAATTTTAGTTATTTTCTTTTTACTCTATTCCATATGACCTCAGCCTATTACTGAGAAAGAGGATAGTATAGTCTTGGGAAGAGATGGGCTAGAGTGATAGAGGTGGCAACTATTCTTGCTTTATGGAGTTTTATTCATTCTTAATAGGGTCATTCTTGTCCCAGAGCTACTCCTAATTAATGCAAAATTACCTTTCTATCTATTAGAAATTACCACGCCACTTTATAGAAAGCAGAGGAAGTGGTATGAATGTTCCAAAAGAATACTGTACTTCCTATCAAATACCCAAGAATCTCTTTATTATCCTGTATTTATAACCAAATCTAAAAATATACAAATTAATTCTGGTATCTTTACTTCATTTGTTCTTAAATTATTGTTTTTAGAATCTAGCATACAAGAGAGGTTTCATAATTTATTCCTCACTGTTTTTCATAATATATATCAGAATGTGTTTTAAAGTATTTATTTGAATTGAAACATGAGATCACACTCTATACAAAAGATAAATACATTTAGCTGGCTGGCTTAACAGTGAGGCCTGGATTTCATACAAATGTTTAATAAGCTTAACCTGCACCTCCTCTAACATACCTAAAAACCATTTTGATAAACTCTGGCTCCCTGTCTTTTGATCTTGGGCTCAGTGTGTTTGGAAGTGCCTAGTGCCCAAGAATGGAGGAACTATAGCCATCCTTCTAATGAACTGTAAGCTGAGAATTCTGCCTGCTTCCTGGCTCAGTGAGAGTGAAAATATGTTAGAGACATGGAAGGATAAGAGAATGTGATCAGAATTTAAAGCTCTGGGATACTGAAGACTGAACAGTCATCTTAATTTGCCAGGGCTGCTGTACCAAATGCCACAAACTGGCTGCATACGTGAAAGTATTGCCTCTCAGCATGGGAGTCCAGAAGTCCAAAATTAAGGCATCAGCTGGATCATGCTTTCTCCTAAGTCCGCAGTGTTCTGGTGGTGGCTGACTGCCAATCCATAGCTCAATCTCAATCTTCATAACCTAATCTTCTCCTTCATGGCCATCTGGCTTCTTCTTTGTGTCCAAACTTCTTCTGCTCATAAGGATTCCAGTCATATTGCATGAAGGCCCACTCTGATCCAGTTTGACCTAATCTTAATAGAATCTTTGAAGATCCTATTTACAAATGATTTCACATCCACAGGACTGAGGGTTAGAATTTGAAGATGTCTCTGTGGGGAATATGATTGACTCTCTAACCAGTTTTGAGTGATGATGAAAACAAGTATATGGTTGATCTGTGGCATGGAGTGGATGTATGGGCAGTGGCATTGATAAAGTGGGGAAACAAGTTTGATTATTATCAAGTTCGTTGAAACTTAAGTAACCAAGAATAAGAACAATAGAGAAGAGTGGTTGTATAACAGGTAGTGATGACATTAAGAAGGGTGGGAAAGTATCCTGTATATCAAAAGACATTATTGATAAAGGGAAGCAAGTAACATTTGAGAGTTAGGATTTGGGAGAAAAAAATGAGTGTAGTAGGCGGAAGAGGTTGGATACATAGAGTAGGTACAGATTGTGGAGGGTTCTTAATTCAATTCTGCAGTATTCGAACTTTACTCTTTAGTAAATGGAAGGTAAAGGAAGTTTTTGATTTGAGGAATGGGTAATGGAATGATCAGGATGAAATGGAAGAAGTTGGTATTAACAATTTGGGTATGAATTCCTGGGGCAGGAATGAATAACACTGGAAGTAAAAAAGAAAAAACAGTGTGCATGAGTGGTTTAAAGGAAGAGTATTATGATTTAGTGATTGATTGTACTGCGTGTAGAACATGAAAGAGAAAGAAAATTAAGGCAACTGGAGATTTTGGACTAATGCTCAAAGAATAGTTCTTGTGTAAGATACCAATTTGGGTGTTACATTTGAAGAAGTTCCTGAAAAACAAACGCTACACATAGTAATGGATATACTATTTTGCCTTCTGTATACACTATGTATCAACCAAAATATTTAATTTTTAATTTTCCCATAAGTATACATATTGATGTGACCAAAATGACTTTTCTATCATATGGCATGGCAGATGATTCTTTAGGCTTCAGAATCACTATCAGAAATAAAACTTAGATGGCACCAATTAATCAAAATACATTTCTACATAGCCTAACAATAGTCTGTTAGGTACTATTTTTGAGGGATTATTGCTCAAGGTTATGCAGCCACATTTGGCATATGTAAAAGTGATGCAGACAATCTAGAAATGTTTCTTCATATGGTCCATAATCAGAGAATAATCAGGCAGGAAACATGAGAGATCATAGCAAGCAGTGGAAATAGACTCATTGATTCTAATTGCAAGAAACTCAATAGAATCCAAGTAAAATATTTGAAGATTATGTTTCTAGAATGAGATTTAACTTTATAGATGAATCCTATATTAGTAACCTGAATATCATTATACAGAAATAACATTTATTGAGTATGTATTGTGTATCAGGCACTGGTTTCATTCCAGTGTATGCAATGATCTCTGCCCTCAAAGGTTTATTATATTGTATTAAAAGCTAACATGTTAAAATAATATTTTAGTGCAATTTTGGATATATACATAAGATATAGTAGGAGCTATGGATTGGGTCACTTGATCCAGGTTGCTTAGTGAGAATGCTTACTGGGAAAAATAATATGTGATTGAACTTTAAAAGATAATTAGGATCTAGCTAAGCTTAGGGAAAGATAGTAAGATAGATCATCCCTGGCCAGTGGGATAGCTTGAGCAAAGTCGTAAATTTCTGGGAACAAAAACGAAATGCATTCTATGTTTTCTTTAGTATACAGTGTGAGGTGCAGGAAACAGAATGAAAAATATCTTTAAGAGATATACTTAGGAATGCATAACTTTTCCATAAGTTGTTCAATACCGCCCTTATGCTGGGAAAGTGGGGCTCATGGTACTTAGCAGAACGTTCCTCAAAACTTCCAAGAGGCTTCTGGTGCTTTAGAGCACCTTCCTCAACATTTTCTACATCTGCCTCCAAAACCTGGAACTGGACAAGGCTGGAAGTACCATTCCAGGCCAGATAAGGTCCTGCAGAGGACCCAACATCCAATTCTCCCCTTCTGACCCTCTACCCTGGGCATGGGGTAAACTAGATGAATTAAGGAGCTTTGGTACTTGTGCCTATGGACCCAAGTCTTGGGCTGGCACTGGTTGTAGGGGGTACTACAACTGGAATTGCAACACAAATGGGATTGCACAAGGTTGGGCTGCCAGAAAAGTACTGATATTCTGATTCCAGGTAACTCTTACTCATGGACACAGTAGGAATTCCGAGCTCTAGGCTACCATTGAACTACTACTGACATTTGGATTTGAATCAAATATGTGGTCTGATGTATTGGCTCTCACCTATCTGTGTGTCTGTGTTACAACTGTGGTGCTGCCGCTTATCGTCAGCACCAGAGTGCAGCAGGAGTGGCACTAGGCATCCTTCACCATGAGAGTCTCCCTCATCACTCCTCCTTGCTGGAAACCAGTGTTGTCACTCTATCACCTCCATGGGCACCATGCCACATGTCAGGAAGTCCTCCAGGGGTGGCCATGTATATCTTCTCCATGGGCATTTAAGTCTGTTACTCCACAACAAGAATGACCCTGCTGACAGATATTCTCTCTTGCTTCCAGTTGTCATGTTCTGCCACTTGGTCCTAATCCTTACTGAGGTTGTGATGGACAGTCCTTGCATGGATGAGACTGCTGTTCTCATTCAGCCAAGAACCCCTCACCTATCTTATTATTCAATATTGAAAGAGCTTACATTCTAGGAATGTGTTAATTATGACCTAAAGAGTTCAAGAGAACTCTTCCATCTATGGTTAGAAGATGTGTTAACTAAATTTACATTATAAAATTCCTATTGGTATATTTAATATGTCCAGAAATAAAATTATCGTATGGATTTTCTGGTATCCTATGGGTAAGACATTTGTAATGATCATCAAAGAAGCATAGCAACAACTGTTGAGAGCTACATTCAAAGCCAATATTCATGGGGGTACAGTGGATGGAGCTGTGTCATAAATAATAATGAGAATTAAATAGAGAATATTAGGGAACTGTAGAGGCAAGAAGATCTATATTGTTTCAATTTAAAGAAATTTCAAAAAGCTTGCTGTAGGAGATAAATTAGAGAGGGATGGCAAAGCTGACAATAAAGAACGGGAAGCAATGATTCCTGAACCTGAATAGGAAATGATGGTCCCAGGATACTATAAAATCTTCCTGTGCACTGATTAGACAATCATACGTAAGTAACTCCCTCCTACCAATCATTTTCTATCTTCATTGTTAAACCACTACATCTCTATGTCTCATGGGTCCATGAATTGCATAACACATTTTAAAATCAAATTGTGTATATATACAAGAGCTCAGGAAAAACAAAAACAAAAACAAAAAACAAAAAAACAATACCTCACATATCCAATGGAGGTTGAAAAAGAGGAATGAATATGAAGTGATAAGCTGCTTTCTCTCTTGGGGAGTGGTTATCAGTCTTCAGAATGTGTGACATTTATTGGGGCCCTTGCAGCTTACCAGACTTCAGTTTTACATATTACAAGATGTAAGGCTCCTGTGGAACCTACAGTTGGATATAGCTACTATGACCTTGGATATGTAAATTTGAAACATGAAGATGAGATCATGGCTAGAAATATGTATTTCTAACCAAAGGGGTGATAAGGAGGCCTAGGACAAGGTCCTAGCACAATGAACAAAGCATAAAACCACAGACTGATATGAAAGGAATCATAATTCTAATTGTACCAGATTCTCATTATTTAGGGTAAAACTAGTCTTGTGACTTTAGAGGCATTTTCCAATTTTTTAGCCCATGGAATCATAGAATGTTATTTGTGGAATGGAACCAGGAAGTTTTTTAGTTCAAATTTATTAATTATTAATGATGAAACTTTCCCAGAGAGAAATTATCTGATTGATATCACACAATTTGTATAAAACGGGGCTTAATGATTTCCAATATATTGCTCAAGGTCTAAGTAAATTATTGATCAAATATCAAGCCGAAATAACCCAAGTAGTTTTAATTCAGTAAGATAATTTAGCTGTTAGGAAAGTGCTTAAGTAAGAGGCCAGCATCAATCACCTTGCATTTTGACCTCTGATGCTCCAAACTGCAAAAGTGGCTGGTCAGCCAGGAGGGCCTTGAACTGAAACACTTCATTACAACAGCAAGAGCAAAAGCAGTTTAGCTAACCTCACCCTGAACTGGGAGTACATTAGGGCTTGATTTAAAAGTTATAAGTCAGTGTGTGTGTGCATGCATGTGTGTGTTTAAGAACAGGTGGGAGACTGAGGAGTATGCAGTGGGAGGAAAGTAAATTTATGAGATAGAAGCTCATTAAAAGTGCAGAAGTCACTGTGTATTTACAACAGTACTCCCTGTAGTGATTCTCTTATCATCTTGCAGGCTTAAGTTATTAACGAGAGTGCTTTGTTTTGTTTTCAGAGCTCTGTGGATTTTAGTCTTAATTACTACCTATGTACTTAGTAAGATCCAAGAAAAGGCCTTAGACCAGCAATAAAGATCACCATCTAGTGATATGTCTTTTAAATAGCAATGTAAAACCTCTTTATGGGGATGGAGGGTTTTGTGATTTCATGTTAATATCTAAGATTTTCCCATCTGCAATAGGCATTGAATGATTATTCCTCCAGAGCTTTGATCTTTCTGTTTCAATGCTTGTCTCTCTCCAACACACCAGCTCCATCTCCTTTCCCCATCTCCCTTCCCGCCTTTCAAGCCATGGCCCGCTCACTCCCCATCTACTCTGACGTATTTATCCTAGAATCTGTTGGAATCTCAGTTTATATATCATCTTCTCAACAAAACCTTACTTTATCCCTGCCTGTCAGCACTTTCCACCCTTACTAAATTAAAACTTACATATTTAGTTCTCACAACTCTGTGAAGTACTATTGTTATCTCCATTGTTGTAAATAGAAAGTTGAAACTAATAAAAAACATTCCTTCCCAAATTCTCTGTACTAGAAAATGGAAATGTGAGGATTAGGAAACATGTATCTCTGAATACAATGTCTATACAATTTTCTCTCTTTCTTATACTTTGTATTCTTTCTCATTCAAGCAGTTCACTTTGGGATATTTTGTTAATGCCAATTGCACCCTCCATCTCCCCTTGATTCTTGGTTAAATATTCTATGTATTCCTTCCCTCCTCTTCCCTCCCTTTCCTTTCCATTGTCAATCAATTACTAAGAGAGGTATATTTACTTTTCCCACTATGATAGTGGCTTGTTTATCTCTAATTGTTGTGCTTTCAAATTTTTCATTGCATATTCGAGGCTGTTAGTTACATACTAGTTTTAGAAACATGATAATCTCCTGGTGATTCGAAACATTTATATTAAGGAGTGACCTTTTGTATGTAAAAATGCTTTTTTGTCTAAAAGTAACTTATCCTGATATTGATATAGCAACTCAGATTTCTTTTGTCAAGCAATTCATTAGAATATCTTTGTCCATCCTTTTAGCAGTTTTCTAGGATATTTTTATTCTTTCTTTTTCTTTCAAATTTTTATTCACTCTTTTAACTTTCAAATTTTATGTCCTTGTGGTTTAGGTTTATATCTTATATACAGCTTGCAGCCGGATTTTTAAAAAATCTGATCTAAATCTTAACTTGTTTATATTTATTGTAATATATTTGGATTTATTTCTAATATCTTATTTTTGGCTTTCTAATTATCTCATTTCTTTTTTTTTTTCTCTAGACATCTTTTTTTTCCCCTTTTATTCTGAATTCTTGATTAGTTTTTTCTCTTTTTATTTTCAATGCAATGCTGCTTTTTTTTAAACTCAAAATCATTTCAGCTTTCAAAATATTAAAAGTGTTAATGTTGAAAATTTTGTGATTAATTGTAGGTTTGTAAACTTTTTATTGCAGTGGAAACTCACTTTGCTGAAATTAAGAGGTCTGTAGAGATAGCTAAAAAAGTACTGCACTTAACCAAAGAAAAACTACATACACTTCTCATGTCAGCTGCCCTCCTTTCATATAACGAATAAAAGCAAAATGCTTTTCAATATATATATATATTTTAAAAGGAAGATGCAAAATTAAATGGATGAGTTCTGCACCATAAATAGTACTAGCCTCACAGGGCCCTATCTCACAATTCCTACCAACTATCACAAGAATTTATTGAGGTTGTTTTGGTTTGCATTAACAAAGTCTAGATAAGTACATTTGATAACTCTGGATTTTTAGCTATTATCTTTATAGTACTATCACTTCACAAATTAAAAAAACAGCTAAGAATGTTTCTGAATATTTTGTTACAGCTACAGCAAAATGCACACATTTAGACTTATAATTGGCAATATCCTTCTTATTTTCTTCAACATGGATTTCTTATTATTAAAAGGATGTTTTTCACTATTGCTTACATTTTTTACACTATTGCTTATATTTTTCCACAGCTCACCTAAGTTTTTGACCACACCTCCAATGGAGATGCTAAGGTTTGAGGATGTGATCCTGGGTCAGACATCTGCACACATTGGGAAGGTGCTTATTTGGATCTTCTTCCTGCTTCCAGCTTTCCATAATTCTTTATTTTCTATGATAGCAAACTTTGTCACCCTTTGCCATTTCATCAAATTTTCATTTCTCCCTTCTAGACATTGTCTTTCACCTCTGAGAGCATTTCTTGGAAAATGCTGCAAAATTGAAAGAAAACTCTAGATATTCTATTCTGTGTTTCTTTAGGAATCAATGCACAAAGAAAATTGTTTCAGTTTGCTAAAACTGAAAATTCAATATACCAGAAATGGGCTGGCTTTTAACAATGGGGATTTATTAGTTTACAAGCTTATAGTTCTGAGGCTGTGAAAATGTCCAAATCAAGTCATCACCAAGACGATCAGGACATCCTGAGCTCCTCTGTCACATGGAAAGGCTCTTGGCGGCATCTGCTGGTCCTTCTCTCCAGGGTTTCGTTACTTTCAGCTTCCAGCTACTTTGTCTGTGGCTTTCTTTCTGAGCTTATGTCTTTTTACTCTGAATTTCACCCTTTTATAAACGACTCCAGTAAGAGGATTAAGACGCACCTGGTGCAAGCCTCAACTGAAATAATTTAATAAAAATGTCTGCCCCAAATAGGGTTACACCCACAGAAATGGTTTAGCTTTTAAAAACATGGTCTGGGGTCCATTCAACTTCAAACTTCCACAAAGATCTAAATAGACTTTTTACCTTTTGGTTTCTTAGAATGTATTTGTGTTATCTTGTCTCCATATTACTTGTTCTGTATTTCACTTTTTTTTAATTTTTTTTTTTTAATTTACCTGTACCTACTTGTAAAATATTTGTGTCATTTCTGTTATTTTAGTAATTACTCTTTCAGGCAGGAGCTACTTGTAAAATATTTGTGCCATTTCTGTTATTTTAGTAATTACTCTTTCAGGCAGGTAAGTTAATACCTGGCACTGTTATTGATCTTTTCCAGGTATTAACCTCACATTTCAGATATTTTTATTAGCCACATGGTGGTGATAACTTTTGTTCAATATCTATTGTTGCATTACAGACCTTCCATCTAGGACTGTTTTCTTTTTTCCTGAAGAAGGTGACTACTGTCAATGCTAAACTGTCTTTATTTTCTTCTGAAATTTTTGTAGCACATCTTTTTTTCTTGGAAAATGTATTTGGGGAATACACAGCTTGATCTTAATGTCTATATTGTCTTGACACTTTGAAGATTCCTTTACTAAAGTCTGACTTCTATTGCTGCTCTTGAGAAGTCTGCAAAAATTGCTGTCAGTTGAATTATCTTTTGCTTGTGCTCCTTTTGGTGTTTTTCAGTTTCACTATGATGTATCCACATGTGATTTTCTTTTTGTTTATCTGCTAAGTAAAACATGTGCTTCCTCCGTATGTGGAGTCTTTACTTTCTCAACCAAGGTATGTTTGAACATTGCCTCTCCTCCATTCTTTTCTTCTGGAATTCTGATTCAATTCTCCATGCCTCTGAAGGCCTGTTTTTTTATTTTCTGTTTCCATATCTTTCTGTACTTCATTGAAGTTCATTCCATTTTCACTATTTTCCAGTTGATTAATTCTTTCTGATTTCGATTAAACTGAAGTCTTACCTATACACTGAGATCTAAATTTCGTTGATGTACATTTCTCATTTTTAGAAGTTTCGTTACTTTGGTTTTCATATTTACATCATCATTTTCCCCTTGTCCTTGAATATGTTTAAAATTTCATCTATTTTTAAGATTTTCAATCATAACTCTCATATTACACATCTAATAATTCTAGTTACCAGAAAGGACTCCTAATTCTGTAGTTTATCACTTCTATTGACTTACTTATGATGATTTGCTTCTGCGAATACTTTTCAATTTTTTTTTAATTGCTAACATGTTTTGTGAGACTGTTGAAGCACTGAGATTCTCCACATCTTTCTCAAAGAGGTACAATATCATCTTAGGGTACATTATTTAATTCTCAGGTAGAGGCTTCTCTGACTGGTAGGATAGGGCAATTATGGGAAAGCAAGAGCAAATTTGGTAGCTTTCCAAAGGAAATGATAATGATGACAACAACGACAATGCATTATTATTAATTTAATTAATATTTTCACCTCAGGACAGAGGCTTTCTCAGCTGTTCTCTCTGTAGTCAGGATGATTTCTCTCTTTTGTTTTTTTTGGCACTCTGCACATTTTTCTCCAATGATACGAACATTCAGGTGTCTTATATTTATACAAGTGTTTAATACTCTGAATCTATGATTCACAGCCTAATCTTTCATTCCCATCTGAAGTTCCAGGTATCTATGTTTTCCTCAGTGCATTCCCATTTTTTGCATTCACTTGTGACTCCGGTTTGTGCTTACTTTGTGTGTGTGTATGTATGTACAAGAAAGGAGATTGGGGGTTTTCCCTTGCATTCCTGGAAGTTTAGCAATGAATTTCAAATTATCTTTGTTGCAATTTGTTCAGCATCCAGGTGTTTTGCTTCAAAACGTCTTTTTTTTTAAGATCCAGGCTACCATACATATGGAAGTCTAGCCCAATATTTGTGTTATACTTTTAATTACATATGCCATATATCCCTAAACAACATATAAAATTGATTTGCATACTATTAAGCTTCAAATAAAAACTAACAAATTATAAGAATTTGTTTTACTTAATATTTTATTTGTGAGATTAATGCATACTGCACTAATTTATATTTAGTGGGCATTTATATCACTTTCATTTGTTTGCTATTACAAATAAAGTTTGAAGAAGTGAAATTATTTGTATTGGTTATGCTTATTTTGAACTGTAATAGATATTTCCAGATTACTTTCCAAAATGTTTTTACTAATTTACAGTCTACCAGTAATATAGAAGAGTTTTAATTGCTCCATGTACCTGCCAGACTTGGCATCATCACCCTTTATAATTTTTAATAGTAACAAGTGGTGTAAATTGGTATCTCATTTGGTTTTAATTTATATTTCTCTGAATATAAGTAACTTTTCCAATTTTTTTAGCCATTCAGATTTCTTCTTTTAAGAACAAGCTGTTCTTTAACTTTGTCCATTTGTCAGTTGTAATATTGTTTTGTTAGTAATTCTTTCTAAATGATAAGGACTGCAAATAGCTTCTAGTATGTGGCTTTATTTTCTGGCTTCTTTCCTAACATAAATTAATGCACAGAAAGTTTTAATTTTATTATAGCCCAGTATATCAACTTATCTTTATGATTGCTTTTATTTGCTTAAGAAATTCTTCCATTACTGACAATTATGAACATATCCTCCTATATTTCCCTACAAAGTTTTGAAGTTTTCCTTTCTCACATTGTCTTTAATCCACATAGAAATAAATTTTTGCATATGGTTTAATGATGGAGCCTTGTATTATTTATTTATTATGGGTAATCTATTCCAGAACAATGTATGTGTTTATAATCTACTGCCTACAACACCAATTTAGTTATTATACATCAGGATGGCATAAATGTGTATGAGTGTTTCCATCTAATTTTGAACTCTCTATTTTACTTTACTGTTTCTGCACCAAAACCACCCTGTTAAGATATTCACATTCTTCAAAAAAAGATCTTGTCTATTCTTTTACCTTGCTTTTCATATATATATATAAAAGCTTTTCATATATATATAAAAGTTAGCTTGCAAGCTAATTCTTGCAAGCTAGTTCCTGCAAAATCTTTCGGGGATTTAATCAAAATTCCTTTCAATTCATATTTAGGGTGATGGTGTTGAGTCTTCCTATCCATGAACATGCCATAGTACTCTTCATTTATTTCACTTATCTTCAACATATTAGAAGAAAATTTTATAATTTTCCCCATAAATTTATACAGTCATCTTGTTATGTCAATTCATAGTATCATTACAATTTGTTGCATTTCATTACAAAATGTAACATTAAAATTTTTTAATATTAAAATTGATTTTGGATATTGATCATATATCCAGCTACTTTGCTGCATTCTTTCATTAATTGTACTAGCATGTCTAGATTCTATTTTTATCCTCTTTGTATAATGGGAATTTTTTTCCATCCCTGCTTTCAGGGAATGCATCCAATATTAGCCATTATATGCAGTAATTGCAGTAAATTTTTGGTACATCAGCATATGGGATTTCTTTGGCCTGTATTTTAATACTGTTAGTAAGTCATTATTTTTTAAAAATCAGTAAATTTTGGATTTTATCAAACTTTTTCTGTATCTGTTGAAATTTTCAGATGGATTTTCTCTAATGGTAATATGATTTCTTGATGCTACATCTTGCTTTCCTGGGATTAAGCTGACTTGCTGATGTGTATTTTTGGCCTTTTAAAGGTGTTGGTTTACTAACACCATTTTTTTTTTTTTAATCTGTCTTCATAATACAGTTGGACTATATGACTTTTATTGTATTGATTATAAAATTCTAAGTATCAGAAATTTTTATATGTGCACTGGAGTAGAGGTGAGATGAGTTTCATTTTTATTTTTTTTAAGTTATAGATGTCTTCATTTATTTAAAAAAAAATTAAAATGTCCTGAGTCAGTTTTGATGAGTTATATTTTTTAAATACATTTTCCAATTTTTGTTTTCAAATTCTTTGACTCAAAGTTCATTAGTATTCACTTACGATGTTTTCATTTTACTTTGTCTAGTGTGTCTTTTAAAAAAAATAATCATTTCAAAGACTGTTCTCAAGCAGTTTACACATCGTCTAATGAAGCAGACATCCTTGTTGTTAGGACCTTTGTTATAGAATTATTTGAAGAGTTATTTTTTTCCACCAATTCTATGCTTGGTGCATGAGCTTTATTGTCATCTCCAGTTATTCAGATTTTTCCCCCCAGTTTGTTCTGCCTTTGATGAGTATCCCTTTAAGGGTCCTAGCTTGAAATGGGAGTTGTATCAGCTCCAACTGCTTAATACCCATTGGTTCAACATTTTATTTCCTGAGTCTATTAAAGGAACAGAAGGAGGCTCTGGAAACAATTGATGCTTACTGCCCTGATTTTCACTGCTCTCTTCAATGACTGTCCTTACCCCCACCCTCATTACCCTTTGTTTTGGGCACTCAACTATTTTATTTTTATAAACTATATACTTTAATCAAGCATTTTTAGAACTAATTTGCATTGGGAATTTTTTTGTCATTTCAACCACCATATTGCTGAAAAGGGGAGAACATATTTGCATTTGGGGGAGGAGATTTACATTTTTAATGTAATTAGGGAAACTACTAAATCAGTGATATATAATCTTAGTTTTCTTTTTAAGCAAAATAAACTTCATTTTAAAACACCAATGTATAAAATACCTATTATAATCAAAGTGGCTTTTTTGGTGTCCTCCAGGAAACTCATCCTTTCCACAGGTGTCCCCGAGGCATCCATCTCTATAGGGTCCCAAGGTTTGGTAGAATAGAAAAATGCAAACAATGGAACCAAAATACCTCAAAATCCTTCACTAGAGTATAAGCATTCTACTGCTACAACAAAAAGCAATGGCCTAGGAGTCATGACATCAGCATTTCATTTTTGCTTCTATCACTTCTGGGTGTTTTTGAATTCTGGCTAAGTTACTGCCACTGAACACATTTTCTCATCTCTAAAATGAATCTGGTATTTCCTTCTTAGTTCCTGTATTTCCAATGAGGTTCAATAGAATACTATGACTGAAAATATTTAGAAAATGAAAAAAATAGGCAAGGTTTTTATAGGCTTATTGGCAACACCTTTTTGAAGGAGCACATCACTTTTAATAACTATTTTTCTCCAATGCAACTTCATGCACATCTCTAGGAACACGAATGAGAACCAAAGAGCCTGTGCCCTACACAGCAGAGTGAAATATCCAAAGTCTGATGTTAACTTTGGGAATCCCTTAAAAATAATTATTTTAAAAAACTAAAGCACAAGATGTTTAATAAAGTATACATGTGCTTTGAATGCATTATTTCATGAAACTCTGATTTTTTAAAAAAAATTACAAAACACTTTGAAACACCTCAGATAAGTCCTAACAGAAGGCAATGCTACTATATAGTTGAACTCTGTATGCAAAGAAATCTTGTCTTTAATTCTTAGCTCCTAGAACACATTTCATTTTCTGTCTTTATCTTTACCAACATCAGATAAGTATGTATTGGGTTCCTGCCTTCTTGCTACATGCTACAGTTAAAATACTGAATTTAGGGAGTTAAGCAAGGGAGTTAAAAAGTATGAAGTGTATGTTTTTTACAATACAAAGATAATACTAACTAAAAAAGCACAAAAAGGAAGTCTTAAAAGTCCTATGTCAAGTAGATTTCATTAAAGCATTTGAGGTTGTGCAAGTATCTTTCAGAAAACTAGGTTAGCACTGAACATGTTAATTCAAATGAAAACGTATGAAATGGGACCCAAAAGCTGCATTTGAATGCTAGGTATCTATTTTGAATTTCAATAAAAGTGGTGGAAATCTGATTTAAGACAAAATAGTGAAACCCACTTCTTATTTTCTCTTGCTATGGTTTTTTCATGCCCTTCTTGAAAAATACTTATATCTTCCCAAGTTAAATCAACATACTGGCCCAGTGTCATGTTTAAACTCTAAGATAACTTTTATCTATATATTATTTCCAATTTGGAACAGTTTCTTTAATGGACTATTTAGCAAAAAAGTGAATTTTATCAGTACTAAGGAGCAATATGCAACAATTTCGAGGGGAAGTGCCCAGCTGTTGATTAGCAATTGGAAGAAATGAAAAATCGAGAAATCACTTTAAAAAATGAAATACCTAGAATTGGGGAAAGAAAAATGAAACATAGCGGGAAAAAAACTACCTTTAGAAGGTCAAACTCATATGCTTTGCTGTGAGTCAAGGGCATTAGCTTGAATGATGGTAAGACCTACACTTTGACACCTTGAGTTCTATTCAAATTGAGTTCTTGAGACACCTTAGAGTTCTATTCAAATTGAACTTTCTTTCACAATGGGCTGTTTAGTGATAGGCCTGGATTTTATTTATTTTACCTAATTATTTTATTTATTTTTCCACCTCCTGGAAAGTGAAGATTGCATGTAGTTTGACTTTCTTTCACTGTCTGTTACAGACAGTTACATTTACAGGACTGGAATGAGAAATGCTGGTCAGAGTCCCCTTATCTATTCTGGTAAAACACCCAATCAGGAGAAAATGACTAAAGTTCAACAGGGATTCAATGTTTATTTTACCATGTCAATGTCTGAAAAACAAAGTACAGTTTAAGGATGAACAGAGCCCAAACACAATCATTTTTTTAAACTGGGTTTATTATTACTGTTTAGCAATGGGGAGATGCAATTTATTTACACCAGCAGCCATGGAGCAAGGGGAATACACAGTTAGTTAGCTATCTGTATAGGGTGGACTACTGATGGAAAAATAAGAATTTCCAAAACAAAGGACAGTGGTGAGCCTCACTACCCTCCCAATGATCCCAGCATGCGATAATGCCAGGCAGTGGCCCCTGGGCATGCGATGGTGGGAACTAATTTATGGAAGAAAAAGCCACAAATCACAGAATTTGTAAAGAATCCCCTTCCCCCCTCCCCATATACACACACACTCAAATACATAACAGGATTACAGGTGATCAATACACTTGAGTTGGGAAGGATGGGAATTCTGCTGTTAAGAGGAAAGTTTGGTAAGGAAAGGGAGAGTTCCTAACCATCCTCACCTATATGGTAAGGGGCATTCTCTCCCCCAAAATAAAGGAGTTAGTTCCTTCAGGGCAACTGTTAGACCAAGCCCACCTCATACCCACCCAGGCAGAGGATTACCCCCAACTGGTGAGGGGCCAAAAAAAAAAAGGTGGTGGGAAGTAATATGAACAAACCATTACTCAAAGCTACTTCCCAAGTTTTTGTCCTCTAACCAGGAGAAAAGGCCAGAGAAGAAATAGCAATGCTGGGGTCTAACTTCCCTCTCTGAAGGCAGAGTAGACCAGGACTCTCACCTTCAGCCTGCTTCCATTTGGAAGGAGGCCAGAGTCTCACTGAAACTCTCCTTTCTCTCTGCATTCCCTTAGGAGATGTATGCAAAAACTCCAAGGCAACAAAAACCTAGGTACTGCCTAGGCCCCTGCCAAGGTTTGACTTTTTAAAAATTATCACAATTCTTGGATTGAAGACCAACCTGTGACTAGGCCCGAGCACTGATAAGGACAACTCTAGTGGGAGAACGTAAGGACAGTCTTGTGGTCCTATCTCTATAGCTTCTCTAACCCTCTTAGAGTATGTAACCCAAATCAGTCCAAAGATAAAGTAGTTCCTTCTGGGAGGACGGGAAATACATGCAAAACAAGGACTCAAGAAAGTGGGTCAATAATAACTCAACCCCTGTATGTGTCAGCCTTTACTGCTCTTCTGCTTAGGTCCTAAGAGAGGCAGTGCCTAAGTGTGGAAGTGGGAAGGTTTGCCTCCTCATAAAGTAAGTCATAGTAAGAGGGCTTATCAGCAAGGCAGTCCCATGGGGGAGAAAGGTTAGGCATGACACTGCCCTTCAAATGCAAAAATTACTATTCTCTTCCCACTGCAATCCCAACAGGGAGCTATAAGCAAAATTCTTCTGAATCTACAACAAAAACAAAAACAAAAAAAACTTAAAAGAGGCCAAGGAAAGGGAAACTGGGCAGGCTTTAGAAGCAGTAGCATCAAGAGAGATGAAGTGAAACTGGTCAATATGAAAGCAGCAGCAGTAAGCAGCACCTGGGGATTTGGGCTGCACCAGAGACGCAGTGGAGCAGAGGACAGGAAGAACATAGGGTCAAGCAAGAAGGGTGAGACTAGGCCCCCTACCGGGGCACAGAATGAGGTAAGAAAACATTTCAAATAAAGCAGCACCGTTCCTGCTAAGTTCCCGCTAAACTTGGGGCTCCCACCCTTCTACACTTCACCAACCCTTGGTGAGGGAGTAAAGTGGAGTGAAGTTTTTATCTACAGTTCTCACTTCCCGTGCTCTGCTATCCCATCCCTGAAGCCAGGGGATCCTGGAGGCCTTTCCCTTACTTTCCAAAAAGGATAGCTCCTGCTGTCAAGTTGGTCCACGGGGACTGAATGGAAAGGACTTTCCCTGTGCAGGGCAAAGACTGTGGTGTCAGTCTGGACACTCACTACAGCAGACTAAACTCTGTGACTGCCCAACACAAGGAACAAGAGTATTCAATATGATTCTGCACATAGATGAGAAGACCTAGTCCTGCTCCTTGGCTCCTAGCACTAACCCATTCACATTACTGAGGGCAGCTGGAAGAGGTCACTTCTAGGCTCAGCTTTCAAATCAGTCTCCTGAACAACCATAATGCTCTACTCTCTAGTTTAATCCTGCCTATGGGGTGGGAGGCAGGTAGTGACCTGGCATAGTGACTAAGTCAGACTTACGGCCTGGCAGGTAACTAGTAACTCACAGAGTAGGAAAATGATGGCCCCACTAAACTTTTGTCCAAGCTATACTACATCCACATATGAATCTTGCAATTTGGGAAATTGTGCATAGTTGCAGAGGTCCCTTTTACCTCCCCAGGGAATCATAACTGAATCTTCAGCCTGCCTGGACAATCAAGGTGCCAGGCCTATGCCACCAGGTGGGGGTCAGGAAAGAGGACTCTGCTCAGCCAAAGGTTAGCTCTTGTCCTCAAGTTAGTTGTTGAAGTCCTTGTAAATGCTGGATTTTTGAGGAACAGAAGCTTTAGCCTTTTCTTCTTACTGGAGCCAAGGCAACAGAACTGTCCCTTCCAGACTCAGTTGGGACTTCCTTTTCTTGATTTTCCCAGATCAAGTCGTTAATATCCAGACCTCACACCTAACTTTCATTTGTACTGGAGAAGCCCAAATCAGAGGGTCAGAGATAAGAGGAGCAGTGTCACTGGTATCCACTGATTAGGGTGTGACCGTCCGTAATGTCCAAACAGTCATTTATCCAGGGAGCCCTTGACATCAGGCGGGTCTAAAGACTGAGGAACCAAAAGATTTTATATGCTAGACACACAGCTGCTCATTTGTGCACTGGGGCCAGCAAAGAGACTTTGTGCACATCCTGGCTTGTTTAGAAATAAGCCCTAGGGCTCTGCAGATCTCCTGCCCAGGGTTTCAGAACTGGCCCCAAGTAATACACTTACAAAGGATCCAAATTGTTAAATTCTTCATTTTGCGTTTTTAAAGGCTAGGATCTTCAAGGGAAATTGGGATTTTCTCTCATTTTTTTTTTTCTACTTAGCTTACTTCTCGAAGCAACAGGACCAGTATCAACTTATTGTCCTGATCATTCTCTGACTCTCTCATGTTACAGCTACTGGAATTCCGGAGGTGAGCGCTGCAGCTGCTGATCAGGCCCATTCCCTGGTTCTCCAGGAAGGGAGCAAAGCGGGAGGCGGCAAGCTCCTTTATCTTCCACTGGCTGAATGCCAAAATCCTTTACGCTACCAGTGTCTGCGAACTCCAGGTAGAAGTAGCCACACTTGACTGCCCGATGCACCTCAAAGCAGAATCCCAAACAAGAATCCTCTATCAGGTCTACGTATATCTCCTGAGCGATGGCCTCTAGCTTGTTAGTATCCAGGTTAGCCAACGATATTTCCTCCATTTTAATCTGTAAACGACTATGAAGAGGACACTCGTATTACTCACAGCAGCACTGGTGGCAACACTTCGGGATCCGCGGGCCGCGCCTAGGCCCGGAGGCTTCTCAAGGCCGTATCCTCCGGTGTCGGCCGCGCAGGCAGCGGTGGCAGCGGCGACGGCAGACACAGCGACGGCGGCGACTACCCGGGAACCACAAGTCCTTCAGTCTGTGTTGGCCTCTCCCAGAGTCGGGGTTTGGGCTCTGGCTATGCCCGTATTCACTGCCAAATCGGCACCCAACCTCACCGAGACACCCTGTTCTCTTCCGCTCCCTGGTCCTCGCCTAGTCCCGCCTCCCCACTTCCGGCCCCAACGCGCTTGCGCACTAGCTATGTCCAGACTAGCGCTGATAATCCTTACGCGCAATTTGTTTCGAGATGTTTGAGATTGTGAAAAGGATTGGAAGGGTTACAGTGTATCTAAATTTCATTATCTCTAACTATAAAAAGACCGCAAGGATTTTATTCTCTGTTATTTCATTTTTAGATTTAAATATTCGTTAATGAACTCAGCACCCATGCTTAATTTATTTACTCAGAAAAAGAAAAAAATTAATCATATGTACTCCTGTGGATGGATCTGAAATACAGTTTTAGGAACAGTTCTCTTCCAGAAACGTTTGAAAATTTTGATTTGCCATACAATTGACTTGTAGTCATTTGTAGTACTGCCGCAGTTGTCATTTAAATCCACTAGAGGGTGCAAAGAAACAATTAAAATATAGTTTCTCTCAGTCTTTCTGAATGAAAAAATTCAGTACTAAGGGAATGTATATGTATTGATCAAGGGAAAATAAAGCATTTATGTTACTACTAGATGATTAAATCAGTGCAGCTATAAATAGATGATTATATACATTTCTAAAAGAGTTCAAACAGAAAATGTGTATATTCTATCTTGAAGAGGGAAGAAGCTGAACTATTAAATATACCAGCAGATAAAGGAATCTTTTCCCAAGTTGTGCAGGATGAATTGTGAGAGGTGAGACAACCTGCCTGAGTTTAAATCCTGAAGTTAGCTCTTAAAGTTCTGAGTTTCCTTATTTGAATAAAGCTAGTCCCTTAAATTAATAACTTAAAAAACAAAACAAAACAAAACAAAAAAAAAACCTCTGTGACAGTGCCTTGTGTAAACAAGCATTCAATAAATGTCAGGCATTTTAATCATATTAGTTATGAATTTGACTATTCCATGAGATAATAAATGTAGTCTTTCCCTTGATTTCTATATTTTTTTATTTTTGCCCACCCCACTCAAAGTAAAGAAAAACAAAAATCTGAGAAATAGAGCAAACTCCTGTATCTTTATAATATATAGCTAAAGAAAGAAAATAAAAAACAAAAACAAAAACAAAAAACAACCTATGTGTTATCTGTCTGGGTCTGTACTTCCAAAGCAATCTTAAATAGTTTTAGAATTCATTCTTAATATCCTACTCTGTATTTTCATGAGTAGAAGCTTGAGTAACAGTTATGCTTATTTGATTTATGAATAATTATAACTATTTATGCCCATCCTAATTTTCTGATTGTATATTGCATTATCTTAAAACCACAAATTGGCAGATGTGAAAGATTTTGAAAGCTTAAGCTATTTAATACTCTTACACTAAAAGATTTATTTTTTAATAGGACAGATTAATTTTTCCCATTGCAGCTTCTGTGTAATTTGTCCTGTTTAGATACGATTTTAAGTTAGAATCTCCACATAGCCGTATGCTAAACCATATAAAATAATGGTTAAGTGCACAAATTCTTGAGTTAGACTGCCTCCTACCAGTTATCTTTGAGAATATAGCTAGCCTATTTACTTAATTTCTGTGAATCCCAGATTCTTCGTTGTAAAATGTCAGTAGCAGTTACCATTGCATAGGTTCGTTGTGAGTTTTAAAAATGACATGGGATATTAAAATCTTCACACAGTGCCTGACAAATTGAAATCCTTAGTATATAATATTGTAATGTATACCTAGTGCAATGATCAATCTAGTTAGGTGGAAAAATACTGATACAAGTACAGTTGGTTCCATTCATTTCTTTCTCTCTCATGCCTTCTCCAGATTAACCTGAAGTAGTGCCTCTCAAACCCTAATGTGCATATGACTCACTGGGGAATCCTGTTAAAATGGAGATTATGATTTAGTATTTCTGGGGTGGGGACTGTGATTCTGTGTTTCTAACAGCCTCTGAAGCTGCTCGTTCTCAGGTCACACTTTCAGTAGCAAGGGGTTAAAAGGGCTTGCTGGGGCACCACTGCTCTTCATAGTGATTGGCTCTCTTTTAATTCTTTCTACCTAAATTATCACAGATACTTGATTTTTACAGAAGAGAATGAAAGATTGTTTTTATGCCCCTTATTTCCTCCTTATAGTACCAGAGTTGGGTCTTTAATAAAATTTACTAGAAAATGTATACAGGCAGATTTTCAGATTATTTGAAATTCAAAAAATCAGACCTTTGTCTAGGTTCAGATTTCCTGTCAATTTATAATAATTATTGTTATTACATTTACAATTAGGAGTACTTTCATTACCTTGGAGATTTGTACTAATACACATTGTCACCCTGTCACCTCACATCTATTTGTATAATTTAACCAGATAAACTTACTCAAATGTCTTGATACCTTTTATAATGAATTAATGACATACCAAAACAAGGAAGTTAGAATGGACTCTATAGTTCTCTTGCAATTAATTGGGTTGGGATAATAAATAAGACATTAGTATAAAAATAAAATAAATACATAGAAACTTTGCTTTAATTCATTTTCTCTATAACAAAACAAGTCAAATGGATTAGTTCTCTGTACATAAATGATCTTCCTAAAATGTGTACACCGTATAATTTTAAATATTTAATCCAGAAATTAAGATAAGTAAAAAGGGATATATTATGAAATTTTAATTGACTCATTATTTTCTTCTGATTCAAAGAGGATATATTTAGGGAAGATGAAGCTGGGCATGAATCCTGGTAGGTATATGAAGAAGACAAGAGATAAATGAGGTGCAGGATGGAGAATGACCATTTGTAAGTCTCCCAAATGTCCAAAGAGATGGAATTTCAAGGAGTCAATGTATAGAAGATGGAACATAAATCTATGTATCAGTACCTCAGTCACTGTACATATGTGCTTTCCTTGGGAATGGAAGATGATAACTGGATTACTCTCTAAATTGTTTGGGTCTCTCTGCAGTAATTTAGATAATACATATTAATGAATGTTAGAATAAGTGTAAGATATGCATTGGGAGAACAGTTTCTTATAAACAGAAATATCTTAAAACATCATTTAAAAGTTTTCTTTAAAGGTAGAAAATAGATATTTTTAAGTCACATTTTTTTGCGAGTGAGTCGGGAGAGTGCATCGGGGATTGATCTGGGAATCAAAAGATCTTGACCTGTTGTTCCAGTTTTGCCACAAACTTGGGCAAGAAGTTGAATTCATTTTTGTAAAAATCAGGCAACTGGATTCATGTTTTCCAAATATTTCTTTCAAACCAAATTCTATGAATTGAGGAATCTTGGGAATGAGGAGCCACCAAGTTAAGGGTTAAGTAAATTCTCATGTATTGTCCCAGAAGCTCAAATGTTGGATTGTAAACTGGAGCTACTGAGGGTTTCCTTAGCACAAATGAATCTGCTCTGTTCCCTAGGACATCTTGAAGCACCCCTACATTTTAGGGACAAGAGCAGAATTCATCTACTGAATATTAGCTGTGTGCTACAGTTAAGTTGCTTATATGCAGGGTTGTTGCTTGTAGAAAGTCATTTTTAGTTAAAAAAATAATTTATCTTGGGATTTTGACTCCTATGAAGTCCATATTCACTTATAAAATATTCATGCAAACACAACTGGTTTTTCTTTATTACCCAGGTATTTTAAGATAAATGAATAGAAAATCAGAGATGGAGGGGAACGTTTTGCCATATTATCTTTCCTTATGAATAGTATTTTCATTGGACTATATATTATGTCAGAAATAAATTATGTAGTCTTATGCCTTCTTTGTAAATATTTTGCTAAATAAAATATTTGCATGTCATACCTCAATAGCAAAAATTCACATATCCTCCCAGGCATGGCCATCTTGAAGTTTCTCATTCATTATCTGTTGAAATCCATTTTTCAGGATTTGTATTTACACACTGATCATGGCTTGCATGAGATTCAGAGATGCTGCAATCACTATGAGATTAGGTATCATGTTAACATTGCAATGTCTAACATAAATTTATGACTTGACTCTACCCTACTAAACTGTGAAATAAAGGTGTTTTAAAGAATTTTGTATTCATGACAATTTTGGCTTATGATTGACTAAAGGCAAAGATGGTAATCCTGAACTAACTACAGCTAATGAGTATATTAGTACACTGAGATAAAATAACAATTTCCATATTTAGCATAAAAAATTCTTTTAAAGTGTTGATGTTTTGATGTATCAATTGTTCAGAACCATTTTGATCTATGGAAAGGTTTCAAAGGATCCCTGGAATTATTTCCATATATATATATATATATATATATATATATATATATATATATATATAAAATCTATGTGGTAGTGCAGAGAAGGTTATCCTTTTACCGCATAGGTAGATTCATGGGTAGGTCCAGAAAAACATAAGTTTAAACACTGAAAAATAATTTATGATAAGTCCACGTGGATGCACAACAATGAACAGACTTTAAAAAAGAATTTTATTTTGAAATACTTTTAAATTTACAACATAGTTGCAAAAATAATACTAACCTCTTACGGAGAACTCCAACATCCCCCTCACAAGATAATCAGTTCCACCAGTTTTAACATTTTGCCACATTTGCAGTATCATTCTATTTGTCTGCCTGTCTATCTCTATCAATCCATTTTCTGTACACTTAAGTGTAGGTTGTTGTTGTGTAAATGCAGTTGTAACAAACCAAAAGCAGATCAAAACTGAAAATAAACTTAAAGCAGCTCCTATACCTACAGTTTGAATGCTCATTGCAACTTATTTGCTCACTTAATTGAAGCTTCCAATATATCCAAGCACAAAACCAGGTCAGGGTGCCCAATGCATTTAAAGGTGGAAGGATAGAGTCTGCAATTCTGTTGGCCAACAGCCACTGGACTGCTACTGGCTTTTAACTGGTGGACTCAGGAGGCAAGTTGGAGATGGCGTTAATGGAGGATCTAAAGCTGGCAGGGAGAGGTACTAGTCTGACTGCAGGGTGTCAACGTGATCAGCAGCAAATTTATCAGGAGGAGCATTGCAGCCAGCAGTCAAAGACCTGATGTTGATCTGTCTCAACCTGACACTCTCCAATGTAGGGTTTTTATAAGAAGTGCCAGTCTGCCTGGTATTAAGCCATTCCATATTATTTCTTCACACAAATGTCTGGTTATCACTTAATACAAAAACATTTTTCTCACACAGACAAAAAAATAAATAAACAATAGGGGGTGATGAGGGATATGGGATGTTTTGGGTGTTCATTTTTATTTTTATTCTAATTTTTATTTTTTTTGGAGTAATGAAAATTGTTCAAAAATTGATTGTGGTGATGAATGCACAAATATATGATAATACTGTAAACCATTTGAACATTTTGGATGATTTTCTGGTATGTGAATATATCTCATTAAGATTGCATTAAAACATTTTTCTTAATTTATTTACATTCTATTTGTGGTCAGCATCTTTACAAGTATTGGGAGCTTTTCTCAAGTTTTTTACACTTTAATTGTAATCAACATGTTTACAAATTTTGAGGATTCAAGATCACTAATATCATTTCGTTACACAACAGTTGTATACCTCAAGCTCCTTAAACACTTAATACTGCCATGTACATTTCCTAAGGACAAGGATATTCACTTATAGAACCACCTTAAATGTAGTTATCAAGTTCAAGAAATTTAACATTAATATAAAGCTGATACTCTATACTCTAATTTTTTCATATGTCCCACAATGCCCCTTTGAGTCTTTTCTTCTCCCTTGCTGAATCCAATCCAGGATCATGTAATTTAATTGTCATTGTCTTTTTAGTAACACTTTCTTTTTATTTGTTTTAATTGTGGGAGCATATAGACAACATAAACTTTTCCATTTCAACCACTTCTGAGCATACTATTCAATGTGATTAATTAACAGACTTTCAGAAACTCTGATTTTCAAGGAATTTTAAAATATAGAATAACTGCAAGAATATCACAAAGAACTTCTATATACCTTTCATGCAGATTTACTAATTGTTGACTTTCTACCATATTTCCTTTCTCTCTCCCCCTGAAGTTTCCTTATCACAAGCTAATCTAAACTTTTCCTGATCTATTTTATATAAAGTTGGTGATATCATATTTCTTTACCCCTAATTATTTCAGAGTGTCCCTTAAGAACAAGGGCATTCTCTTATGTCACTACCATGTAATTACCAAATTTAGGAATTTGACTAATAAAGAAATTGACTAATAATATTATCTATTATACAGTCCATACTCAAATGTCAGTTTTCCTAATAATGTCCTTTACAGCATTTTTTTTTTTCTAAATTCAATCTGGTATCATACTTCGCATTTAATTGACATGTCCATTAATTCTCTTTTAATCTGGAACAGTTCCATAGCAAAGAATTTTAAAAACAATACAATCATGTACACAAGTTGAAACTCATTTAAATTCAGTCTAATATGTGCAGGATCAAAAGTATTTTAAAGACATGCAATTTCCCTAATTAACATCTATGGCAAAACTTATCTCAGCAGCTCAGGATGCTGTGGCAATGTTCTTTGAAAACTTGAAGATGATTCCAAAGAAAGTACGCCTACCAGAATGGGTTTAAAGTGCTGAGAAATCATGTCTCCTTTAGATATAGATGCCTTCTAGAACTTCTATTACATCAGTTTTTAAATATATTTAATAACAGTATACTGATTTAGTTTTTTCCCCTGCTAACCCCATGTTGTTTTTTTTTTATGAGGTTTTGATAACTGTGTGATCTGGATAACTGTAGCTTTACCAAACATAACACTTTTTAGAATATAAATGTTTTGGTTTCCTAGGCTGCTGAAAGCAGATATCATGAAATGAATTGGCTTTTAACAGCAGGAATTTATTAGCTTAGAGTTTGAAACTCTGAGAATGTCCAAGTCTGTTGGGGACAATTAAGGTAGCATATATAATATTCACCTTCAGCGATACCAGTAACATGCAACATGGCCACCAGGGCTGATGCAAGAACAGCCTAAGCTATAATTAGCCTTCTTCTAGGAAGTAACAGTAGTTCCCGCCCAAGCAGTAGCTAGTTCGTGCCTAAACAGTAGCCGCCCATTGGCCATCCACCCCAGCAACAGCTACCACCAATCCCAGACCCCCAGCAACAGCAACCGCCAATCCCCCTACGTTTCTTCCACCCTAGCAACAGCAGCAGCCAATCCTAGATCGCCACCCGTCCTTACTAGCCACTCCCTCCACCCTTAGAGTATATATACCCTGCCTCTTCAATAAAATTTTGCAGCTTGATCAGAAACCTGTCTTGCTGTCATTCGTCGTGTCTCTTGTCCCATACCATTCCTCCCTCACAGGACTCGGAGCCTCCGTTGAACGTCCCGCGGGCCGGGACACAAGTCAAAGCATCATCAAGGCAGTGCTCTCTTCCTGAAAACCCACTGCTGAGGGTCCTCAGCTCCTCCACCACTTGGGATGGCACATGGCGGCATCTGTTAACCTTTCCCTTCTCTTCCTGGTTTCATTGATTTCAGCTTCTTGCTTCTGTGGTGCACTCCTCCCCCCTTCCCCCACCCCCCACCCCCTTTCTCTCTCTGAATTCATTCAGTTGCTAAAGGACTCCAGCGAGAGGATTAAGATCCATCCTGGATGAGGTGAGTCACACCTTAACTAAAGTAGCCTCCTCAAAATTCCTGTTTACAATGGGTCAAACCCACAGGAATGGATTAAATTTAAGAACATGCCTTTCTGGGTTGTCACAATATTCACAATGACCCACAAGGTTGGCAAGAAGTTTCTGTCATGAAATGCAAACTGTTACTGGGACTGTCCTGATTACTAAAGCATGCTTATACAAGTTGAGTTTCTAATACAAGTCCAAATAAAACCAATCTTAAGCGGCATCTGAATACAGGACTCACTGGGAAGATTCATGGCATTTTTTTACTTATCCAGTCTATTTGAAAAAAGGAGGAAACTAAAACAATCCCTTCATTTTCTGATAAAGAAACTAAAGTCAGAGAGGTTAAGTAAATTTTCCAAATACTTAAACGGCAGAAATAGGACTGAATCTCAGGACTTACGACTCTTAATTTTCTTTCGGGTACGTGATGCTTTTCCCAATATCTTTTTTTTTTTAATTGCAAAATCTTCAATAATAACTTCTTTCCACAATGCCTTTCCTAAAAAGGATTTTAGAATTAGCATTCTTAGGTTATACTTCAAAATCTTATTGCCAGTGTAGAATGTACCAACTGAAAATATAAAATATAGCTTTAGCACTCTTTGCTTACCTACAAGGTGTTTTTTTACACTAGAGCTTTAAAAGGAGCATTTTTTCAGACTAATAAACCATGCATTTCACTAAAGTTCATAAACTTAATTTAGAAACACATTTTAGAGTGCTTTAAGAATCAAAATTTCAGACAGAAGTTCTTATTGCCTGAAAGTAGCATCACTTTAATAACTTCACCAAATTAGTTTTAAATTGTTTGGTGCAATCTATCTTTCTTTCTTGTTTTCTTTTTTTTCATAATTCTTTGCCTTCAAGTTAGAGAGAAGGAGTTATGTAATTAATTGAACATACTTTTTTCTAATTTGACTGATGTCCTTTAGGTTTGTTTTTATTTGACTTCTCCCTTCAAGAAGTTGTCTCATATTTTCTAAAGTCAAGCTGTTAAACTGGTGGGTGGGATGCTTTTACATCTTGTATTTCTCGGGCAGGCATCTGGCAAATGCCACCAAGTGAGAGATTAATTTTCTTGCAAAAATCTCGGTAAACGTAAATTTAAGAGCAAATTTAGGTATTAATGTGAAGATGTCTTAGAATCTCTCCCAGATTAATTACACATACATCTTATTAAAGTGACTCTGGCTTCCCTTTTTAGACTTCCCTTCATAACATTTTGGCATTTCTTTTCCTTCATTTCTTCTGATAATGCTCTTTGCTTTTAAATCCTCAAAGGAATTCCAGAGGAATTATTTGTCCCTATTCATATAGTTCATCGTTTTGCTTTCTAACCGCACTTTTACTATATTTTCTAAAATGGCACCCTTAGTTAGCCTACCTTAACTTTACCAATCCTTGATTTTTATTAAAATATGCATCTATTTTTTCCCCTCATTTTCTTAGCTAGGCCCCAACTTTTAAAATTTATTTTTGTGAACTTTGAGTAAATCCTTAATATAGCCCTCAAACCTTTTTCTCTCACTTCTTTATTTGAGGGGCTTACACTTGCTTAGTGTTTCTAGGCCTTGTAGTCAATAGGAAAGACACAAACGTAGATGAGTGTAGCCTCATTAGCACTTAGCACCATACCATGTGGTGTTAACACTTGGCATGACATGAGGGTCTATTGGACCAAATTTTAGATTTCAGTTTCAATTTGAGCATTTTTAACTCTTTGTAAAATTGACATTCCATGATTTTTTTTTTCCTTAGGTTCTTCAAAAGAACAAGTGAAAATATAATTATCTAAAAATAGAATAAAATTTGTTCTAACTTGGAATTAGCTTACAAGTCCACTAGATACATCTCTAAATCCAAGCTGCATATGGGATCTTGGTGATCTTGTAGTCTATATCTTGAAACATTTTGCTATTCCTTCATCCTATGAACTATTTCATCGTTAATCATCAATTATTCCAAATTATGTTTTTCAAAACAAAAATAATTAGAGAAGAGGAGTATGGGGGCATCATCTAGGTTCGCAGAGGTATATGGACTACAGGATATATCAGGCTCACTGCCTGATTTTGTAAATAAAGTTTCATTGGAGCACATCTACTATCATTTGCTTGTGCATTGCTTAGAGCTGCTTTTGCTACAAGGGCAGAGTTGAATAATTGCAAATGAGAACATAAGGGGCATTTACTATATGATCCTTTAAGAAAAAGTTTACCTATGATATGATTCCTTTAGAAAGATCAAGGAATAGTGAAAGAATTATCATCCTTCAGTTTTCTTACTCAGTTGCCCAAAATATTGCATCATCTTTCAAAGAGGTATGAAAGAATCCTGGAGACACCATTTCTATATCTGCTTTTAACTTTTACTGAACAAAACTGAGAATCCAGAATTTTTCATTCTCTGCCCTTAATGACATAGAGAAGAAAATTGATAAAGGAAGGTGTTTTATAATCATTAGGTGAATCAAGATTATGCAGAGGCAGTTAACAGTACTCTCATGGTGATGGTGAAATGGATCATGTTAAGTGTAATAATGTTAGATGATGGGTCTTCAGATGAAAATATCTGGATGAATTTTCTCAAACTCAAAAATCTACAAATGAACGGCATCTTCCCAAGGACAGAAGGGAATATGGTAATTTCATCCAGTTAGTTGTTAAACAGGAAAACCTTCATCATGCAATGTTTTGCAGCAAGGACTTGGACTATACTGTTTTGTTAAAAGGCAGTGTGGCAGTATTTTTCATCATTTTTGATGCCTGGGTGCCAAAATTTACTTGATATAAAAAGGTTTGTACTGTTTAAAATTCATTTTAAATTTCCAATTTATTTATTTTCCACTCTCTTTGCACTTCTGTGAATTATTTATTGAATGACAAAATTATTTATAAAAAGGTTCATTGGACCCAGAGAGCAAATGATGGTGAATATTTATTTTCCTGACATATTAAGGGTTAGATATTAACAAAAATGAAAAGGAATAATAAACTTAGGCAAGGTCAAATTAGTTCTTTTAATTCATAGACTTTTGAAATTAGTATGTGTTTTTGTATTTTATGTCAAGTCTGTTTTTCTTTGGGAGGTGACCCTGTCTACATCCCCCACAAAATCTCAAACATTCATATACAAGCTGCCTGTATAAAGAGCTTTCTTTCAAAATATATGCGAGGGATGTGCCCTTGAAACATTTCTCTGCAGTGAATTTCTCTTACAGTAAAATACAGATGTTCTGATGATTATTCTCTAAATCAGAGATCAGAGTCCTGGAGTTATTTTTTGATTTGTAGTTTTACCTTTTCGTGTCTGCCCTTTCCTTTCATTTCTAATTTCAGTAGACAGTTCCACATCTAGATTTCAGTGTGCTCACCTCTGGTTCTTTGATAATTTTTCCTGAGAGTTTTAAAGGAAGAACATGATGACTTCTTTTGTTATACTTTTAATCCCAAAATACTTGCCCCAATAAGTTCTATATATACATAAGCAAGGTACAGCATAGAATACTAAAAATAAAATGCTAAAAAAATCCTCAATATCAATACGAACAAAGAGAAAAATCAACCAAATTTTTATAACTTTTTTCTTTTTACACTTGAAATAATAAAGTCTCTCTTTTATTCTGCCACTCACTATACATTTTGATCATTGATAGGGTGGAAGACAAGTCAGGTTAATGGTTTCAGGCTTAAATTAGGCATTTAGCAAACCAACATAGATAACTCATCTTCTTACCTACCTTTGTCTGCACAAGGTTCATTGTAATTCTATACAAATCTCACTGTATAATGCAGATTTTTCTTTGGGGACAACACCAAGGAAGAAGAAAAGAAATGGGAAAAAGTTCAGAGAGAGCTCCTCAATTTCTGACTTAAGGCCAATAGTCACCTTATATTAAAGTCTCAAAAGAATAAATTCTTCACATATACCTTCTAGTTTCTATCTTTTCTAACTTGTTCCAAATTCACTTTTGTTTTGGAAATATAATACGGCAATTAAATCCATGAACACTGAAGTTAGAGCCTGGACTGCTTACTATTTATATGATACTAGGCAATTCTAGTTAACAACTCAGATTTAGTTACATCATCTGTAAAATGGGCATTAAAATAGCACTTTCTTTATAAGATTATGGTGGAAATAAAATGAAATGTAAAATGCTTAAAAGAATGTTGAGTGCTAAGTAAGCATTCAGTAAACATAATATTTTTTTTATCTACAATTACATGGGAGAAATGCTAGTCTTTGTATTCAAACAATCTCAGTTTTCAATCACTTATTCCTTTATTCAATAATTTTTTTTCTTATGTTCCTTAGAACTAGAGGTATAATGATAAAGAGATCTAGTTCTCCTTTCAAGGAAGTACTTTGTATACACAGAGAAAGAAAACATGAAGTCATAAAAGTAAAGATTGTGAGAGCTATGATTTGAGTAAATATAGGATACAGCAGGGACACCCAAAGTGGAGTGGGTAGTGTTATGTTCAGAGAAGGAAAAACTCCATAGGAACATTACCCCTTATTTAGGACTTGGAAGAAGAATTTTGCTTGTTAGCAGCTACAAGTGTAGTAAAGAAGAGAAGGGAAGAGCAATGGAGAGACGAGAATACTTAAAAGTATAGAGATATGCAACAGCATACCATGTTCATGATCTGCAAGTTATTTTGTTTGACTAGAGTGAATAAAAAAAAAAGAGTTTAGAAGCTGGAAATTGATTGGAGGAAAGGCTGGAAAATTTTTGATCATTTCAGGCTATTTCCAGATTTGATAATAGAAAGATCATCTGGCATGAATGTGGAGGATGAAATGGAATGTTACAAAGTCATGGGCATAATAACTAGTAGACTGTTTTCATTATCCCAGTGAGAGATCATAAATTCATAAACGAACACAACAGCTTGGTAGACACAAGAAAGAGAATTATTATGGCAAATACAGAGAGAGTCAGACTGATAGAATTTGTTTGGGTTGCAGTAATAGAAACCTCACAGAAAGGCAGAGAAGATGAAATAAGATCATTTAAATAAAAGCATTTGGTAAGTTAAAAAGCTCTATATGCTTTTCAGCTTTTATCCAAATTCAAGAATATGTAATCAGTGCCCTTAAATACCAATATCTTGCTCTACAAAGTGTAACTATTGTCTGTTCTTAAAGCTAAATTATTTAAGGTTTTCTAATTATATTTTATAATACAACCTTTCATTTTTGTGTCTGGAGATTGTACTAATAATCCTGCATTTGTGGGAACATTTGACACAGTCATATATGTGTTTCTATTGAATTTACGTTTCTTATTCACTTAACAGCAGCAGGTCAGATTGATCAAACCTTAAAAATTTGTCAGAAAACACAATGTGCATGTGTGCTTGTGCCCCACCCCCCCACACACATACAATTGAGTTAAACTTATGGTGAAGTAGTAGATTTGCAAAGAGATTTTGTAGAGTTTTAGGTATTTTTCTAAATTATAGGATAGAATTATACAAATAAATGTTTAAAAAGAGAATAAAACTGGAGGCATAATTCAAAATAGGCTTTTGTGGATTTCATTTTTGAATTGAGGCTCAACTTGTCTTCATAGGCATGGATGTCTGCGAAGCAGCAAATTAATTTTTAAGTGATAATCTTTTTCTTTTATTTGCAGAGAGCCAGCTAAGGCCTTTGGTAGCCAAAGTCCTACAAACCTTGACAAACAAATTGCCTTACATGCTTCCTAGGTCTTTCACTCATTTATTGTTGGAGGAATCCAGCCATGCCTGGCATGAGTTTAAAAACAATCAGAGATCTCGCTCGCATATTCCACATTTTGGGGCCATTTATCCATTGACATTAGATCTGCCACATCTGTTCATGCATTTAAATGAAAGTTAAAGACTTTCCTTTTTGATCAAGTTTCAGCATTTTCATAATTTATATGTACCATGCTATTCTAAAAGAGTTTGTTCAGAGCAATTTTCTCTGTTCTATCTGTCACTGGTATTTTTATGCCTTTTATTTCTCAGTCTTTAAGATGTGATGTGAATAAAAACAGCTTTCTAAATAAAGATTGATTGTCTGGTGAGAGTCACCCAATAAACCAGAGTCTTCACATGAGAGTAAGAAAGGCTGTAGATGTTGGTTTAAATGATACAAAAGCAAGCATCTTAATTTATTGGAGTGTATATAAAGCAATATCATCTTATACATGTTAAAGTTAAATAAAGAATGCTTTTTTGTGTAAAACATATTTTGACAAATGCCTTGTTCAAATGGCTGAAAACATCTGTGGACAATATTACCTTAATATGGGCATCGGAACTGCCATTTTTTCCGCATGAGGTTTGATTCTTTCTTACTGGGACACATGTGAATGTTCAGAGTCCCCTAAAACCTCTCCTGTCATTCTCAGTCACGTCCACATGCCAAAAATCTTTCTTAATCAAATTTCTCTACCTGTTTTAACCTTTAACAACCTCCCTAACAACTTTTAAATCCATTGGCTGAAAGTGGAATGTTTGGAATAAAAGTTACCAGCTTTACCTAAACAAACAGGTTTGTTAGATTTATATGCACATTACTTTGTTTAAAAAACATGGTGCGTATCACCTAGCAGAGCTAGATTTTTTTTTATTGATTCTCAGTGGAGAAATGAATTTATATCCATGAAATAGTAATGTGAAATACCTTTTAAAATTGGGGCAAAACATGATGCTAGTTAGAAGTATAATGAAGCACTCCATTAAAATAAAAATATATTGGAAATGGAATTGCATCATCAAAAGAAATAGAATGCATCCTAAAGATACTATGGTGAATCAGCTGATCTTCTATGTGTTAAACACACACCCACATGCATACTGTTGTGGAATTTAATCAAACTTTTTTCTTCTTTTTTAGCTCAAAAAAGTTACAAATACGGTTTGTCTTTTTTCCCACTAATTACCTCAGAGTAAATATCTGAGAATATATCCAAAACTTACATATGAGTTTAAAAGACTTGGATTTAGCATCTGATTTCTCTTTTGTTCAAAGAATTCTTAAATTAGATCTTGAACTCCAATCACTACCCTAAGCTCCAGACTTGAATACCTGCCTGCCTGCATGACATTGCCATTTATTTACCTATTGGGTATCTCAAACAACTTTACATGATTAAAATAGGACTTTTTTATTTTCCCCATTTCTTATGAAACTGGTTGTGCAACATTTTTCTTATCCCATTTAATTCACTACCATTCACCCAGATAGTATAAAAATCTAGGAATCAACCTTGATTTCTCTCTATTCAGTATATTTACATGCATCTATTAACATCCTGTGGGCTCGAAAAGCAGAATATATTCCAAATTTTACCCCTTGAATCACTACCATCATGTCCAGGCCACCATCAGGCCACACCTCAGTTGTGGCAATAGTCTCTCTCGTTTTTTTTTTGATTACTACAAAAAAAATTTTTTTTTTGGATAAAATAAAAAAGATGATAAAAAGAAAAATAACATATCATACAATACAATATAATAGTAAGGACATAAAATAACACCACTACCAAGAATCCCATATTTCTCCTCTGTACCCCCCTTTCATATACACTTAGCATTGGCATATTGCCTTTGTTACATTTAATGGAGGTATATTACAATGTTACTGTTGACCATAGACTCCAGTTTGCTTTGATTATGTTTTTCCCCAAATACCATCCCTATTTCAACACTGTACATGGTTGACATTCATTTGCTCTCCCACATGCAAAAACATTTTTATATTTGTATATTTAGTAACAGTCATTGGCCACTCCAGTTTTTGCCAAGTTATACAGTCCCAGTCTTTTTCATCTATCTTTACCTCTGGTGTCACACATTCTCCTATCCTACCTCTCTCAGCTTTACTCACAGACATCTTTGTTTGGTGTACTTACAGTACTGTGCTACCATCACACAGTATTATGCTATCTATTTCTGGATCTATATAATCAATCCTGCTAAACATTCTGTAGTCCTTCAGCATCAAATACCTGATCTCTACCCTCTTTCTATCTCCCGGTAGCCTGTGTTGTCAGCTTTTAACTCCCAAAGTTTGTTCATTAATGTCTGTTCATATTAGTGAGACCATACAGAATCTGTCCTTTTGTTTCTGGCTAACTTCACTCAACATAATGTCCTCAAGGTTCATCCACGTTATTATATGATCCATGTCTTTGTTCTGTCGTACAGCTGCATAATATTCCATCATGTGTATATACCACAGTTTGTTTATCCACTCGTCTGTTGATGGACATTTGGGCTGTTTCCATCTCTTGGCAATCGTGAATAATGCTGCAGTAAACATCAGTTTACAAATGTCTGTTTATGTCTTAAGTTTCAGTTCCTCTGACTATATACCTAGCAATGGAACAGCTGGGTCATACAGCAAAACTATATTTAGCTTTCTGAGGAACCCCTACACTGTCTTCCAGAGTGGTTGCACCATTCTACATTCCCATCAACAATGAATAAGTGTGCCTCTTTCTCCACATCCTCTCCAGCACTTGTCATTTTCTGCATTTTGAATAATGGCCATTCTGGTAGGAGTGAGATGATATCTCATTGTGGTTTTGATTTGCATTTCCTTAATAGCCAGTGAAGTTGAGCATTTTTTCATATGTTTTTGAGCCATTTGTATTTCCTCTTCAGAAAAATGTCTGTCCATGTCTTTTGCCCATTTTTTAATTGAATGTTTGTCTTTCTGTTGTTGAGTTGTACATTCCTTTATATATTCAGGTTTCCAAATATCATCTCCCATTGTGTAGGTTGCCTTTTTACTTTTCTGACAAAGTCCTTTGATGTACAAAAGTATTTAATTTTGAGGAGATCCCATTTGTCTATTTGTTCTTTGGTTGCTTGTGCCTTGGGTGTGAGGTCTAAGAAACCACCTCCTATCACAAGATCTTTAGGATATTGCCCTACATTTTCTTCTAAGAGTTTTATGGTCTTGGTGCTAACATTTAGGTCTTTGACCCATTTCGAGTTAATTTTTGTAAAAGGTGTGAGATAGGCATCCTCTTTCATTCTTTTGGAAATGGATATCCAGTTCTCCAAACACCATTTATTGAAGAGGCTGCTCTTTCCCACTTGCTTTGGCTTGACTGCCTTATCAAAGATCAGTTGTCCGTAGATGCAAGGGTCTAGTTCTGAACACTCAATTCGATTCCATTGGTCGGTATATCTGTCCTTGTGTGGCAATAGTCTTTTAACTAGTATCTCTGCTTTAACTCTTCTTCTTTTAGTTCTTTTGACCTAGAACAGCCAGAGTGATCTTTATATGTAAATATAATACTTAGAACTTCATAATGATTTTTCATTACAGAATCCAAACACTTAACTTTAGCCTACTTGTCCACATGATTTGTTCATTGGCTTCCTTTCCAACCCCATCTTTTGACCTTCACTCACTACAGTCCATCCATAAGGGCCTTTTGGCTGTTCCTTGACAACCTCATTCATATCTCAGGCCATTTAAACTAGTTATTCACTTGCTTCTTAACGTATAGGTTTCTTTCCAAGTATCTTGTCAGAGTGGTCTTCTCCAATGAACTTATCTAAAATAGTCTCCACACCACTTTCTCACTTGCAATTGCTCCCACTTTCTTAGGCTTTATTTCTTTATAGCACCAATTTCCATGTGCAGCTATATTATTATTATTATTCCCTCACTAGACTATAAATGCCATAGGTCAGACACTGTCTCAGTAACTGCTACATCTTTGGCATCTAGAACAATACCTGGAATATACCTAATACTCAAAAAATTCTTGAATTAATGACTGACTGATTCAATAATTCAAACAAAATCTGGAACTCATATTTTCAGTTTTGTGCTCTTACTTTGATACTTGAACATATGTCTGTGTGCATCAGGAGTGCAGGGTATGTGAAGTATATGCAGCTGCCACAGGTATTACTGCCTCTACATTGCTTCATGACTTTAAGAATGTTAATCACATCAATTTGCCTTATTTTCCTTTTTGATTGGGGTTTGTAACCTCTAAAAACACTTGAAGCTCTGAAATTCAATACTTGGAAAAATAATCTGAAATTTTCAATATAACCTTCACAGCACTATGTATAATTTCAATGAGGAATGAGAAATTAACTTTCATTATGTGTAAATGAAAAGATTGAATATGCATGGTGAAAGCTGGTTAGTGATATAATGGTTAAAGTTGTATTAAAATGCTTGTCTTGTAAAGCAGAACAAAGTCCAAAAAGTTTACCATTCAACTCTATGTTCGTGAAAAATGGAGAAAACAAATGAAATACTAAAATATAGTTTAATAATAAGGCACTTTATCAAATAAATAACATGTCAGATCTTATAGTCCATTGGCTGCTTGTTGAGAATGCTAACAGCCCCGTGGGCTCACATTTCTCCTAGTAGCAGGAAGATTTCTTACAAATATGATTTTTCAGGTATTTTATTCACCCCTAACTCCCACTCCTAATTTAAGGGTTTTACTTCTGTTTCGCAAGCTGCTCTCTTTGAGAATTTTTTTTCATGAAAGTGATTTACAAAAATGGGACTGTGATCTTAGGCAACATTGCATAACCCTGGCACGACTTAACTAGGGGTTTAAGAAGTCGTTTTCTCTGTGTGTTCAAAATTGACCCACAGGTATGGAAGTATTTTTGGGACCTTGTGTTAGGCTATAGATTCTTAGACTTTACACCAAAAGCATGAATAACAAAAGAAAAAATGGCAAATTGGACTACATCAAAATTTAAAACTTTTTGTATCCAGTGACATCAAGAAAGTGAAAAGACAGAGTGTAGAATGGTAGATAATCCTAGCAATGGTTCTCTGCCTCTAGCTTGCATCAGAATGCCCCGGAGCCTCAGGCTGATGCTACTGGTCCAGGGATCACACACTGAGAAACCCTGGTGCAGAGGCTGTGAGGCAGGGCATACGGGTGTCTAGGATACCTTCCTGCTTCCTTTGGGTCTAGTTTAAATAATACCTCAAAGATGCATTCCCTGAACCAATAATTATTTTATATCATAACTGTTTATTTCTTCCCTTGCACTTATCACAATCATTGTTTTCTCATTTCTCCTCTGTCTCTGTGTCTAAACTGGAAGCTCCCTGAAGGGTAGCTATTTAGCAGCTGCCATGAAAGCCCCGGGCACCTGTCATAAAAGGTGCTGAATAAAGGTTTGTCAAATGAATAAAATATGTGATGAAAACTCAAAACAGATTGAAAAGTGTTGTCCTCTTTGGAAAAAGTACAAAGGAAAACATGATTTCTCACTGTCTTTAGAAACTTCAGGGAGATATTCTACTAATATGTCGTGTTTGGGACTTGCTGTTATGGTGGCAACTTGGAATATTTTTCTAAATCTTAGGTTATATTTATTGTCTCTAAACATAGCTGTAATGGCAACACAAAATGATAGAAACATTTAATTTTAGGGCATAAAAGATAATTGGAGCATTATGATGTTAAGAGGGTGATTCTAGATGAATGGCAATATCTTCGTATGAATGTGGATATGGTTATGCCTTATTCATAATGTTTTGGTAAATATTAAGTGGAAGACTATAGAAGAATAAAATTCATAGATTTTAATGCACTACATAAATGTTTTTATTGTTAGAATACATTTCATCATTTCACTGTGTTTCTTAATCTTCTTTTTTTCTTTGCTTGTAGCTATATGTATTGGATTTGAATTTTAATGTCTGTTGCTCATGGCTCTTTAAATATTCTCCATAGTAGACAGTTTTACTTTGGCTAGTTAGGAATAAAACAAAAGCAAAGCTAATGGTTTGTTGCTATCTAAATTTGGGTTATATCTCTTTTCCCACTTTCCCCTAATCTTCTAGCATGTAGATGAAGAGCGAGGAAGCACATCCCTACTATTGGGCATGGCTTGTTCTCCACTGGCCTGCTGGTTGGTTTGCAAATCTCACATGGGTGATAGTGCAAACTCTGGGCCCCTGGCCCAGAATGGAGAGAATGAATATTCTTGTACCTTTGTGTGAAGCAGTCTATGGAGATGCTCTGCTTTGGATTGCCTTACCTCAGATTTCATCTATTGAATTGGGTATAGAGTTGACATGATAAATCGGAGTTAGAACCGAATGTCAGACTCTCCATTCAGGGTGGGTGGTCCTATACTCTTTATATGCCCATATATTCTTTTGCTATGTACTTCTGTTTCCCTGTTTTGTTAGAGGATTTTAATTTATTTTTAATGATGACTTTCCTTTTGGCACTATCATATAACCAATTTCCTTCAATATAATCCTCACATGTGGTGGTATAACTAAACACCCTTTAAAGAAGAATCTTATTTTTACTGATGGTTATTTGTGTTGATGTTATCCAAATGCTTATATAAGGAAGAGGGGTGGTTGACATAGTTGTTGGAGAAGGGTAACGAGAGATAGGGAGGGCAATGTAATATCCATGTAAGTAATTCTTCCCCATATTCCTGGAAATATGTCTCCTTGAATGGAAATTTTACATTATAAATATCAAGGTGCTTATGGTTAAATATATAAATAGTTTATGTTCTGTGCACTCTAAAAGAAATCTTTTATAAGTAGATTCGTCCTATTTTCTTCATATATTTCCTTAAACCATTTCAAATCATTTCTAGAATTAATCATTCTGTTAAAATGTTAATAAGATCCGGTCACTCCTCTGCAGAAAAACTTCTAATGGCTTTTTTTTTTTTTTTGTCACTACAAGTAAACACTAAAATTCTTACATTGGCCTTTAAGGCCCTACAGCATCCAGCTCCCTATTATGTGCCCTCCCTCATCTCTTACTTTGCTCTCTCTCGTTCACCTGCTCTCATTGTAGTTTTTTGAACATGCCAAACTCAGTGTTGACTTAGTGCCTTTCTGCTGGTTATTCCTTCTGAAAAGGTATCTTTCTCCCAGATATCCAGATCACTAACAGTTTTATCTGCTTTCAATCTTTGTTCCCATGCATTCTTCTCAATTAGTCTTACCTTGATCACTATATTTAAAATTGCAATTTCTTTCCCCCAACCACCCCCAACCTTTTCTGCCAAAGCCAAATTTTATCACTATGTATATTTAATTCTACTTTTCTGAGTGATTTCAATATACTTTTTTCATTTGCACCATCCCATTATAGTGCATCTATTACTAAATCTAAGTTCTTCCATGCAACATATAGGTAAGATCTTTATTGAACCCTTGGAATGGGTTAACTCTTAGTGTTCTGGCTCCTTATTAATCTATACTTTCCCATTTTGCAGTGCTCATCATTTTTTATCATATCTTGACAGAAGGTATGCATTTTCAAATTTACAACTGTCCACAAAATTTAAAATGTACCCTTAGACATAGCTTTGGACTCCCCATCACCTTAGGTAGAAATTTTAATCTTGACAATTAAGGTTCCAGTTTATAAGAGAGACTTTTAGGGTAAGACTTACTCTCTCCTATTCCTTTTTTCATCTCTAAAGTTCAGCTAATTGCAGGCTGGGGGTGAAGAAGTGACTTTAAAGGAGGGGGATTTGCTTTTTGGGCCATCCTCTGTTCTCTTTGACCTCAGCTGTTGAGTGGCTCATTCTGTCTGTATTATGCTGTTATCAGTTGCTGCTCCTGCTGCATCTGCTTTTCTGTTTAATATTTTTAAAACTTTATTTTAGAATAGTTATAGACACAGAAAAGTATATGAAATTTCTCATATACCCCACAACCAGTTATTAATGTCTTATATTAGTAACACTCAATTGTCACACTAATGAATTAATATTGATACATTATTATTAACTATTCTCCAGGGATTTTTCAGTTTTCATTAGTTTTTTTCTCTAATGTCCTTTTTCTGATCCAGGACCTTTACCAGGTTGCCAAATTACATTTAGTCATCACATTCCCTAGGCTCATTGTTTTTGATGACCCTGACAGTTTTGAGGCATACTTCTCAGGTATTTTGTAGAATGTCTCTCAATTGGGGTTTTTCTGACATTTTCCTTGTGGTTACTCAGGGGTTATGGGTTTCACCAGCATATATGAAACATATGTACTATTGACATGATTTATCATGGATGATGTAAAACTTGATCAACTGTCTAAGGTCGTGCTTGCCAGTTTTCTCCATTTAAAATCCTCCTTCCCCCTTTCTATAATTTACTTTTGGAAGTAAATCACTAAGCGTAGCCCATGCTTAATGGGAAGGGAGTTATACTCCACCACCATGAGAACAGAGTACCTGCATAAATTATTTGGAATTCTCTTGCATAGATTAGTCTATTCTCCACCATTTATTTATTTATTCAATTGTTTATTTCAGTATTGACTCATGTATTTTATATTTTGGGTTCTGTTTTAGTTTTCTGGCAGCTAAAATAAGTACAATGCAATGGGTTAGCATAAACAATGGAATTTTTTTTTTGAACCAGAATAACATTTTTTTTAAAAGTCCATGGGAATGTATAATACAAATAGTGAACCTAAGGTAAACCATGGACTATATTGATAGTACAATTATAAAAAATGTGCTTTCATCAATGTTAACAAATGTACCACACTAATGCAAGGTGTTAATAATAGGGTGGTATTTGAGAATGCTATTTTTTATGCATGATTTTTCTCTAAACCCACACCTTCCCTGATAAAAAGTAAAGCTCAATTGTAGGATATAAAGGAATAATGGGAGAAATATGTCATGAATGGGGCATGTACTTAAAGATCTCAGTATTTCCCAATTAAGTTTTAATCATATTTTTTATTGTGGAATAGAACATATATACACAGAAATGATAACTTTCCAAGTGCAATTTAACAAGTAGATAGAGAGAAAATTTCAAAGAATGTTAGGGGTTACATTTTCACAGTTTCAGTTATTTCCTTATTGTGAAATATAAACAAAAAGGTGATAACTTTCAAATTACAATTTAACAGGTAGCTATAGAGCAAATTTCAAAGAATGCTATGGGTTACAGTTCCACCATTTCAATTCATTCCTTCTAGATATTCTAGTATCCAAGCAACTAAGAAAAAGAAAATTATATGGTGATTCAGTATTCATAATCCTTTGTTATATTCCATCTTGTCTGTTGCTACCCCTTTCTCTAGTTTAATCACTTTTCCCATCTTCAGGGATGTCTAGGCAGTGACCACCCTAACTTGTTCATGTTGAAAAGGTGTGCTGATATTATGGAAAAGGGGGACACATTTGATTGATGTTCTTGATGAGACTATTGCCTCTGGGATCTGGGACTTAGCTGTCATAGGAGTTCTCTGAAGGATTTAAGTTCTGAAGAATAAACTTAGTGAAACTTTATATTATAGAGTGTCAGATGGGATTCAGGTATATTTTAGGTTTTTTGGAACTACTATTAACTTGGGTTTTTCATGCGGTGGCCATTTGGCATATCTAGCTGAAGCTGGCATAGGAGTAACTTCCATGACCGCCTCTCGACTTTATTTGAATTCTCTTAGCCACTGAAACCTTATTTTGTTGCTTTTCTTTTCCCCTTTTTGGTCAAAAAGTCATTCTCAACCCATCAATGCCAGGGTCAGGCTCATTCCCAGAATCCATGTCCCACATTGCCAGGAGACTCATTCATGTGGGGGGGTCCTGTCCCACACTAGGGATAGGGTGATGAATTTAATTGCAGAGTTGGCTAAGAGAGAGACAGTCCATATTTGAGCAACAAAACAGGTTCTCTGGAGGTAACTCATAGGCATAATTATAGGTGGGCTTAGCCTCCACTTTACAATCATAAGTTTCACAAGAGCAAGCCTCAAGAGTGAGGGCTTGACTTATGAAGTAAAGGGTTCCTAAGTTCACATAGCATATGTTATGTCCACTATATTCCATCCATATCTCACATTATCATCACTTAGTTGTACAATCCTCATCACTTGCCATTTTAAACAATTCCATGACCCAAAACACCCCATATCTCTTTTCAGCCCTTAATTATTTGTCCCTAGTATTTGTGTGGAGCTAGTGTGTTATTCCTATTAATTATAGTCGCTAGTATGCAATAGGTAGATTTTTCCCATATACCATTCTGTTGTCAGTTCTCTGTACTTGTGTGATACCTTAGAAGTATAACATGCAAACAACTATCTATATTTGTAGTGCTGATCTGTGGGATATATGCCTTCAAACAACCCCTTTCAATCCTATTTGCCTTATTGAAGCTCTGATATTTATAAACCCATTAACAAACAATCATCATCCCTATATATTGGCTCATGGTTTTGAGGCTAGGAGAAGTCCAAAATCAAGACATCATCAAGGTGATACTTTCTCCCAAAAAACTTTGGCATTCTGGGGCCAGCTGTTGGTGGCCCTTGCTCCTTGGCTTTTCTGTCACATGACAATGCACACGGCAGACTCTCCTGACTGTTCCTTTCTCTTCCAGGTTCTGTTGACTTCCAGCTTTTAGCTGCTCCCTATATCTTCCTCCTCTGAGGCTTTCTCTATAAGGACTCCTGTAATTGGGTTAAGGTCCACCCTGATTCAATTGGGTCACACCTTAACAGAAATAACCTCATCAAAAGGTCCCATTTGCAAGGGTTCATGACCACAGTAATGAATAAACTTTAAGAATATGTTTTTTAGGGGGTACATAGCTCCAGGCCATCAGAGGCATTGATTAGTATTGGCTAATCCAATACTATGCTATTTATTTCATTGCTGAGGTTATTTTATCTTTGACTTTTTGGAAAACTTTCAATTGACTCTTGGGTCCCTTTGACTTAACTTACTTCTTGAAACTACAATATGCTCCAGGCTCATGTTCTATATTCTCTGCCAGCTCCAGAATCAGCCATTTCTTCAAGGATACCTTGCTCCTTTTGTTGGATAATGATATTAAAAATCAAAATCTGGACTCTAGGTGTGTTCATTGCTCCTGAAGGGTCATTGATTCTAGGTCCTCTTCATGGACAGAGCTAGGCCATCTCTGTATGCATATTACCTCTGTACACACATATATCTATAAGTATTTCTATATCTATCCTTTAACATCCCTGGTAAGGTAAACATGAGTACACATTGATGTTTCTGACTGTAATCCAGTACCACATTGTTCATTGTAAACTTTCCACTTTGCTTGTCTATAAATTTCCACTATAAGAGTGAGAAACCTGGTTCCCACCCTCCATTTACTTATTTATTCAGCCCCAATAGATGCGTATAACAGACTCAGAATTGTTAACCCATACTTCCATGAGAAATAACTTTTCCAACTAGATAAACACTTAGCTATGTTTTCTTTTATCTTTAGTCATCTTACAATCTTTGGTCAATGCCAGCACCTCCTTTTCCCCACATCCTACTGTTAGGTTTTGTCAAACATTTTTAATGTTGTTGGATTATTCTGTGACAGTTGGTGATCTATCCTGGTACCCCTCACCTTCTATTTGATTTTTTAAAATTTGAACACATTATTGTCTATTCTTTGTATTGTTAAATTCTATGTGTTTTGAAAAACGGAGAGTGCTGTGCATCCACAACTACTGGGCCATACAGAATAGTTTCATGGCCCATAAAAAATTCCCTGGCTTCACTTATTCAATATTCCTCTGTTTCCATACCCCTGGAAACCACTGAACTGTTTCTCTTTCTGTATCTTCATTTGATATTTATGATCAGGATGGCAAATACTAGCTTTGCCTACCAGTAGAAAATTCTTTGTCAAGATTTCTTGGCTTCTAATCCACTGATCTTCCCAGACACCTCTTAATGTTCTAGAGCATGGGCTGCCTTCCTTGGGGTATGGCCTTCTGTTTTAGGTTTCTTTGTGAATGACATTTGAGGCAACTCACTCATCCACAGCTCTTCTTCTCTAGCATCTACCATGCTAGATTTTGAAGTCTTTGTCAAAGATCTGTGGTCATTCCAGGCTACACCAAGGGAAGCAAAATAGAAAATCATATCAGTTGCCTTAGCCTAAGAATAACTTTCCTGAATGATATTGAGACATTAAGACTTCTCTCTTGTGGGGAGAGATGGTAGAGGTGGTAAGGACATCTTAGTGAAAGAAGGAAAAGAGGGAAAGAAAAGTTAATTGTGGGCATTAAGTTCCTTCACTTTCTGGACTCTCTTGTGTTCTATTTTATCATTTTCTCTATTTTTAGACCAATATCACATTATCTTCATTGTGGTAGTTTTGTAATACGTGTAGAAATCAGATAATATACATTCTTTAACTTTGTTCTTCCCTTTCAAGATTGGCCATTCAATGTCCTTTGTATTGCCATATAAACTTTAGGATCAATTTGCCCATTTCTATAGAAACACCTGATATGATTAGGATTGGGAATTCAATGAATCTGCGGATCAATTTTGGTAGCACTAGCATCTTACAATATTGGCTCTTTCAGTCTAGGAACATGCTATAATCTTTCTATTTATTAAGGTTTTCTTTAATTTGTGGCTTTCAGTATATTTTTAGTATATTTCTAAGTATTTTATGTTTTTATACTGCTGTAAATAGAATCATTTTTAAGAACAGATATTTTACAGTTATTCTATTTTTCAGGTCTAGAATTTCTATTTTTTTCTCTATAGTTTGTATTTTTCTGCTGTGATTCCTTCATTGATTCAACCACTATGGATTTCCTTTACTTTAAGTCCTTTAATGTATTTAAAATAGTTGTTTTAATATCCTTGAATATTAATTTTAATATTAAGGTGATATTAGGGTATGTTTCCATTAATGATTTGTTTTCATACTATGGGTCACATTTCCCTTCCAGTCTGCATGTCTGGATTATTTTATCATCCTTTGCAAGGTACTGATTTTATTTTGTAAGACAGCTAAAATATTGGTTGATTTTTATTGATTTTTTTCATGCTTGGTTTTAGTGTTCATTAAATTGTGTGCATTTTATTTTTTTTCCCCTAGGTTAGAGGGTGTGGCCTTTATTCCAAAGCCATGTCCTTTCTGAGGTCTCATATGAATGTGTAAAATCTTCAGCAATGTGTCTCCTCCCTAGATGGGTCAGAATTGAAATATTTTCTATGCCTGTGTGGCCTCTGTTACCTCCATTCAATCTTAATCCAGCACCAGCTGTTTTTATGCTAAATCTAGCAGTTTCTTGCCATGAGCATGCACAACCTAGCCCTCAGCCAAAAACCCAAGGTGAGCCCTTATATAAACTTCTTGGGGCCCTCTGTGCAGCTTCCTCCTTTCCAGTAGACTTTCCAGCAGAATGAAATTCTGATACCTCGTTTCACAGCTAACCAATGCCACTGCTTCACTTGGGCTCCATTTACTTGAAACAAGTACAGAAAACACCCCCACTCAGACAGCTGTTCTGTCCCTTCCTTGAGGATAACAGTCCTATTTTGACTATTGTGTGGTGCATGAAAACAGCCGTTTCGTATTTTTGTACAATATATCTTTGTTTATAGTGGGAGGACAAGTCAGGCACTTTGGTGGTTGGAAGCTTAATTGCCACATAAATAGTTTCATTATTATATTATTATTTCAAAGCTGGAAATTTTAGGATGATTTAAAAATAAAATTTGCATCAGTACTAATTTATTACTCTGAAACTTTTACAGTCATTAGTATTCCTTGGTACATTTGTGACTCATTCTAGGAAAATAGATTTGCTGTTGCAAAAGTTTTGGGAACCTATGGTTTTTGACGTAAAATTTGTAGTCTGATTTTTCTAAGATTTGCTCTTGATTTTCTAAGTCAAACTTTTGGAATTTCCACAACCAGTATAGCTTTGCAAGTACCTCATCCTGAGAGAAAACAAACAAACAAACAAATATGTTTTTCAAGACCATTTTGGACCTTATGACCAAGAAATCAACACTGTTTTTGTTACATTTCTAGGTATTCCCTTTCCTTGGACATGAACCCCATCTCAAAGTCTAGTTTAAATGCAAGAAGGAACACCAGGATAAAGGTATTACTGAGAAAGAAAAATACACAAGGGAATTTATAAAATATTATCCACCAAATCAATCAGTTCCCTAAGCTTACTATTCCACAGTAAGAGACCATGTTGTTCTCATTTTATGCACGTAACATGGCATCTAAGAGTCACATTAACTTAACTTAGAGTCCTGGAATACACTGCAGCAATGTACTTTTTTGTGCATTATCTGCTTTAAACAGGAAAAATGAGATTGGGAAAGTAAAATGAACTTAGTATCTGTCATGCAAACTATCATCTCTATATCTCACCACATACATACTGAAGGGAATTGTAGTATAATAAAAAAGAAGTCTAATGATTCAATAGATATAGCAAAAAAAATTATCTTAGGAAGAACAAGTAGAAGTCCCTAAAGTTATTAATTTATTAGAAGGCTAAAGCATTTTACTGGAACAAGAATCCTTTTAGCGCCACTGTAAATCAGAACACATCGGTGGTATGGTTATGAACATTTTCCCCCTCCCCTCACCAATTTCAGTTTATGATTTGTGATTATTTTTGGAGACATATTAGGTTTCTGATATGGCTCTTTTTCCTGATAAATGCATTTCAGGAAAGATGAGTTTTCTGTTGACTTCCTTTACTAAAGATGATTTTTCTAATGTCACTTTCAAGAAATGAATCTTATAAAATCACACACTGAAAGGATATAAAATTCCCAAGATTGACACGTTGTACATCTGACCTAATTCATCATAGGTTTTGGTGTGAATGTGGATTACATTTATGATTTTTGATGATAATTTTTTTTTACTAGAGGAGAAAAGGAGACCTATCTTCCCAATGTGTTAATGGAAGATTCCCAGTTATAATTCATATTACTAGGGTTTTGAGAAGATAAGGATATACATTTCATCAGACCCTTATAACAAACTAGGCTTTCATTTATTTTTGCTTTTATTGCAAGGCTACTTGATGGAATAGCTAATGTACATGTTAAATATTGAAGGCAGTTTTATGAGGTTCTATAAGTCAGTGTGGGTCATTGCCTTTAGAAATGAAATTGAATTAATCATTATAAAATTAACACATAAGATCTTACATTATCAATATGCTCATTAATAATTTCATATGCTAATAAATAGCAATAATTAAAATAAATTAATGAAAATAAGGCAGCTAACACTTGTTAGGGTTAGGAGGGGAAACATTAGAGAAAAGAAATATTATCCACAAATGGATTATATTAACTGTATAGCCCTGAATCAACTCCTTATTTGAATTTAGTTTCCTCATGCCAATCTAAAAAAGCATGGGTCTGTTTTTCAAATTTCATAACCCCAAAGTTATAATAAAATAACTAGGATTGTTTCTTATGATATAACATTTTAAAAGTTTTATTACATCTAAATATAATCACACCTAAAGTTTGTATGGTTTGTACCAATGTTCATGATTTCATTCCCTTGAACACATACATATTTGACAGTTTATTTTCTTCTATTTATTAGGACAAGGAAAATCCAAAAAGAGCTGACTTAGACCTTGCTCATAAAATTTTCCTCTATATTTCTATTTAGACCCACACAATTCAGTAACAGTTGTGTTGCTCCTGTTTTTGAGGACTTGCATATCATTACTCATTTGTTCTTCCAGAATTTAAGAATATCTCCTACCAACAGAAACAAAAGTCCTGTCTGTACTTTGGATGGTTTGCTTTTATTTTAATTTTTAATTGGGGTGTAACTTTATCTTTACAGGTTTGAGTCTTCCTCTCCATCCCCTCACCAGCTTGCCACACAGCTGGCCCATATTCCCAGTGTGAGTCCATGGTCCTGGTTTTTCAGAGGGAGCAGAATAACATTTAAGCCCATACTGGGACTATTTCTGACCCAATTTCTCTGGTGGTCGCTGGAGGGACTGAACTGGACACTCATCACAGTCTTGCCATCCCAGAACTTGCCCTGTGTGTAGGGCTCGCAGAGCTCTTCTGTAGAATGTTGTGGAGGAACAGAGAAGTCAAGGCTCCCTGCGGCAAGGGATTACTGGCTGTGGGACACATGATGTAGTGCTTGGGGCCATGCAGAACTAGGGAAGAGGAAACCTTCATATACATGTAAATGGGGTGATTCCCAGGGTCATATATGCACGCTCAAGACAAGACACATGCACAGAAAGGATCACTTTGGCCTTAAGCTATATTCTAAATTCATGGCGTGGATAAACTCTGAAGGAAAGCACTTGCACAGGTCAAAGACTGTAGAGACTGAGACTGGCAAAGATGTTTTCTTTTTTTCCTTTTTTTTTTTTCTCCCCTTGGTTAGCTCCTGGCAATAAAGGAAATTGCTATCATAACACTAGCTGGTTACAAGTTTACAAGTTTAAGAACAGAAACTCACCCCAGAATTTAAATTCCAGTGATAACACATTAAAATATCAAAATGTCCAAGCTTCAACAAAAGATTATCAAATATACAAAGAAACAAGAAGAGATGGCCCAGGCAAAGGAGAAGAGTAAAGAATTAGAAGCTATTAATGATGAGAGCCAAACCTGGGACATAAAAGATAAAGACCAAAAAACAGGTCCTGAATATGCTCAAAGAGCTAAAGGGAAACATGTGAAAGGAACTAAAGGAAATCTGGAAAATTATAGATGAGCACAAAAAGAATATCAATATAGAAATGGAAATTCTGAAAGAGAACTTGATTCCCTAGAAGGTACAAATAGAAGATTGGAGCTTACAGAAGAATCAGTGAACTTGAATACAAAACAATTGAAATCATCCAGGTAGAGGAGCAGAAAGAAGAAAGAATGAAGAAAAGTGAAGAGAGCCTGAGGAACCTGTGGGACACCATCACATATAACAATATATGTATTGTGGGAAGGAGAAGAATTAAAGAAATGGATAGAGGGAATATTCCCAAAGAAATAATGGTTGAAAACTTCCCAAATTTGATGAAAAACCTGAACATGCACAAGATGCTCAACATACCCCAAGCAGAAAAAACCCAACTAGAACTACTCCATGGCATATTGTAATCAAACTGTTGAATATCAAAGACAGAGAATTCTGAAAGCGTTGATGTACACATGTACACAAGGGAACCTCAGTAAGATTAAGTACAAAATACTCATCAGAAACCCTAAAGGTCAGAAGGCACTGAGATGACATATTTAAAATGAGGAAAGCAAAAATTGGCCAACTGAGAATTCCATATCTGACAAAAGAGTCAAAAATGAGGCAGAGATAAAAACATTCCCAGATGAACAAAAGCTAAGGGACTTTGTCACCACTGGACTGGCCCTATATGAGATGCTAAAGAGAATTATGCAGGTTGAGAGGAAAGGACAATAGACAATAGATTGAAGCCACATGAAGAAATTAAGATTTCTGGTAAGGGTAATGTCATGGGTAAACATAAATACCAATATATTGTGTTTTGGTTTGTAACTCCATTTTTTTTTTTTTTTTTTTTACTACCTGCAGGATCTAAAAAGCAAATGCTTTTGATAAATGAGTGGTGTTGGACTCTCAATGTATAAATATGTAATATTTGACAGAACTACTTAAAGGTGGGGATGGGGTGGAGGTGTATTCTTTAAGTTGGTACCAAAGTAAAAGATATTGCTATAGAGTTAGGATGTTAAATTTAAGTCCCATGGTGACTACAAAAAATATATCAGAGAATATGCCAGCTCAAAGAGACAGAAATTAAGAGTACAGGTTGCTAGGGATGGAGTGTAAGGGAAATGGAGAGTTAATGCACAATGGGTGTAGGGTTTCTATTTTGGGTGATGGTAATATTTTAGTACTGGAAAGTGGTGAGGATACCATAGCATTTTGGAAGTGACTAATCCCACTGAATGGTATGAGTGGGAGTCATTGAAATGGGAAAGTTAACATTGTATGTAAGTACAAACAATTAAAAAAAAAAAGCAAATATTAGAAAATGACAGTTAAATGCAGTGCATGATCTTGGATGGATCTAACAAGGGTGCAGAAAAGGTCGAAGGACATTATTGGTACATACCAAAAAAATTGGAATGTAAGCTTTCTCTAAATGCTAAATTTCTTCAAAACTTGATAATTGCTGGCTATGTAAGTGAATATCCTGTTCTTAGTAAATGTACATGGCAGTATTAAGTGTTCAAGGAACATGATGTATACAACTTACATTTGAGTGTTCAGAAAATGGATTGATAATTAGTCAGGCAGAAGAGACAGACAGATGAATTGAAAGATGGATTGATGGAATAATATGGGAAATGTGGCAAATTGTTAAAATTTATGCATATCTGGGAGTGCAGGGGTTTTTGGAGTTCTCTGTATGGGATTTGTATTATTTTTGTAAGTGTGCTGTAAGTTTGAAATTATTTCAAAATAAAACATTTAAAAAAATCTATTACCATGATCATGATTATTTTATTTTTCTCATTTGTCATAGAAATGATAGTAATACAACTCCTCCTTCTAATAGTCATAGCTAATAATAACTGTGCACTATTATGTGCCTAGCATCAGCTAAATTATGTTAATACATTAGCTTTTGATCCTCAAAATGACCTCATGAAACAGGTATTATTGTATTATGTTACTATAGATTAAGAAACTGATAATCATAGATTTAATCAACTTGGCCAAATTTATTAAATATATAATGGAGATGTGAGTCAACCTTGTCCCATCTGACACCAAATAACCATATGTCTATTTTATAAACTCCATACTATATTGCCTCTCTTAAGAATGTGGTGGAATATGTAAATCAATTACTTTATAATTAATCATATTTGAATGATTAAAATAATGATTAAGTACTTATTGAATACTGACCTTTACAGTCATCACGGTTGCTATTAGGTAATATTTTATTAAATTTTTCTGCATTGTTAGTTATAAGTGAGATTTTATATTCCTTCATGCTGGCTCTATAATAATAAAAATGAGAAAAGAAATACTCTGTACCGATGTGGAGTGGTATTTTTGTGAAGTAAAAAAGAGCTATTGGCTGAGCATAGAAGTAAAAAGAACACATTTTTTTGCTTTCATTTGCAAAAAGAAACACTGGATATATATAAAAAAAAAACAAGATTAAAATGGTTACTTATAAGGGATTAGGTGAAATGGAGAACAAGGATAAGCATCAGAGAGAATTTTCAAAGCACATCTTTTTATGTAATTTTGGATTATAAACTGCAAATGTTTTACATAGTTGAAGAATGTCATCAAATCAAACCATGTTTTGCAATGAAAAATGAAAAGGAAATTTATTCTCATTTCTCTTTACTTTTAAATTATGTAGTAACTATCCTAGAGGTTTGAAATTATTAGTATTTGAAACTATTAAGTCTCGTTTAAATTTTGGCAATTTGTGTTGTTCTTGGAAATTATCCATTTCAAATTTATTAACAAGTAATTGGGAAAAGTATCCTTGCATTTTTGCTTTAGTTTTCTCTGAAACTATGTTTATTATCTTTTCTTCATTCCTAAATCATGGGGTAGCTTTTTTTAGAAACTATCTTTGAATTTCTTGCTTTGTAATCCATCCATTACTAATTATGCATGCATTGTTTGGTTGGTCATCTATTTCTGCTTCTCACATGACCAGTGGCTTCCTTCTTGTCAACATAAAGGGTTATGACTTTGCACAGGCCACAGTCTTCAGGTGCTGGGCAAATTACTGTGCCTTTCAACTCCTTTACATAGACTTCACCTGATCCAGAATGTTTGCTACTAAAATAATTTTATTTTTTCTTCTGCTAAGACCACTTTTACATTTGCTTTAAGAAAAGAGACTTCTCTTCCTTACCCCCAGCAGTTGAGACATCTCCAAGGGAATTTAAAACTACATTTTGCGTATTCTGCAGAATACTTTAGCAACTTTTCATGGAATGATGAACAGCTGAAAGTTGGAAGTCAACAGAACTGGAAGAGAAGGGAGAGCCCAGTAGAGGGCATTGCCATGTGACAGAGGAGCCAAGGACCGAGGATCATTGGCAGCCAGCCTTGGAATGCCAGTCTTTAGGAACAAAGTATTGCCTTGATGAGACCTTGATTTGGACTTCTCCTAACCCAGTATCATGAGCCACTAAATATGCATTGTTTAAGCCAACCCATTACATGGTATTTTCTTGAACAGTCAAGGAAACAAAAACAATTTGGTATCAAGAGAGTGGGGTGCTGCTATGGCAAATGCCTAAAATTTGTGGAGATGGCTTTGGAATTTCATCATGGGAAGAGGCTGGAAGAAGGCCTAATATAGCAAATGCCTAAATTGCTTTGAAGAGACTTTTGGTAGAAATATGGATGCTAAAGTTACTTCTGATGAGGACTTAGAGGGAAATAATGACTGTGTTATTGGAAACTGGAGGAAAACTGATCCTTATTTTAAAGTAGCAGAAAACTTGATGAGATTGATTTCTGATGTCAGATGGAAGGCAGAACTTGAAAGTGATGAATCTGGATATTTAGCTGAGCAGATTTCCAAGCTAAATGTGGAATATGCAGCCTGCTTTCTCCTTGCAGCTTATAGTGAAATGCAAAAGGAAATGGATAAAATGAAAACTGAACTTTAAAGAGAAAGAAACCAGAAATTTCTGGCTTGGAAAATTCTGAGTCTATTTAAATAGTGTGCTTTGAGACCAAGGTCAGAAGTGACTCTATTAGGGACCTCCCTGAGATTTCAGAACTCAAGTCCCTGGAGAATAGGGCTTCTGTGAGGGTTTAACTGAATGGAACTACGCAGCCATTTCAGTGGAAGTTAGGATTGGAAATGCAGTTATGCAGGAAAGCTCTTTGGAAATTCCTATTGTCTGATGATTTGGACCCCTGCAAACTACACGCTAAGCTGTAAGTTTTTTTGAAAACTTTGCATAAGTGGAACCATTGTTAGCATACACTGAAAGGGACAGAGAAGGAACAAATTGAAGGATGAGTGACTTCAGGGGCAGAACTATGGAAGCTGAGGTATGAACTGAAGAGAGCTCTTTGGGCCAAGAGACCAGGCCCACCCATATGTGTGGAACGGGTGGGTCCACCTCCGCACTTGGAGGGAGCAGACCATATGCCCCAGTGCTTGGAGGGAACCCCACTGATCAGGGAAAGTGCTGCCCCCCAATGCTCAGAGATGGTATAGCCTGTTCCCTGGCATTCATGGAGAGCCTGGCCACCACCCCAGGGCTTGAGAGGGTGGGGCCTGTACCCTGGAATTTGCAGAGCCTGGGTGCCATCTGGATCCTCAGAGAGGTGTTCGAGGAGAGCATGGTCACTGTACAAGCACTTGGAAGACATGGAGCTGCTGCTCCCTCAGGCCTGGAGGACAAAATGTTGATCCACAGATCACTCTCAGACCTTGAAACTAATGGAGTTTGCCCTGCTGGGCTTCAGAATTTTGGGGGACCCACTACTCCAGTTTTTCTGCCAATTTCTCCCTTCTGGAATAGGAATATCTATTCCATACCTATCCTACCATTATATATTGGAAGCAGATAGCTACCCCAGATCTGTTTTGGTTGCTACTTGCATGGTATATTTTTTCCATCCTTTCATTTCCAACTTGCTTATGTCTTTGAATTTAAAGTGAGTCTCTTGTAAACAGCATAAAGTTGGATCATGCTGTTTTATCCATTCTGCCAATCTCTGCCTTTTGACTGGAGAATTTAATCTATTTATATTTTAAGTAGAGACTTACAATGCAGGATTTTCTCCTGCTATTTTGCTATTTAGTGTTTGCAAGTCTTATACCTTTGTCATCCCTGAATTCTTCTCTTAATGGCTACTTTCATATTTATTTTAATTTTTTTTTTTTATTTTACCATATTGATCCCTTCTCACTTCTTTCTGGATATATTTTTCATATATTTTCTTTGTAGTTGCCATAACATTAAAATTTAACATCCTAAGTATATAATAATCATTTTTTATTTGATACAACTAAACTTCAATATAATATACGTACTCAATTCCTATATCCCTCCACCCTCCATCTTTTTGTTGTACTTGTTACAAATTATATCTAAAACCACAGATTTATCATTACTTTTATGCATATGATTTTTAGCATGTATAGGAAGTAACAGGTAGAGATACATAAAAAATAAATTAAAAAAAATACAATTCAATAGTTCTGGCATTTATAATTACCCAAATGGTGACCTTTACCTTTACCAGAGGTCTTTATTGCTTTGACTGTCTCAAGCTATTTGTGCCTGGAGGGCAAATTCTGGTAGGGAGGGCAGGCTGGAGAGGAGTTTCCCAAGTCAGCCTTTCACAGCTGAAAGAAGACCAAGGACACACAAAGGGAGCTCCAGCCAGTTTCAAACCGACTGACTCCATATTGGGTTGAGGGAGGGGACAGGAAGTGTGCCAGGAGCTTCTCCTATGGCTCTTTGAAGCTGAGCTTTTTTGATTTGGCACTTTCCCAGTAAATTCAGCCCTTTAACTCTTTTCCATCATTTTGAGAAAATGTCTTAAGTCTCCTCTCCCACTTTGCCTGGGGCAGGTTGGAACAATGGCTGCCCTCAGGGAAGGGTCCCCAGTAGTCTAAAGTAACTGATCAAAACTCAGAGATGGGAACGCACACCCTTGGATCTTGGGGAACTAGGTCTTTATATCCTACCCTTGAACTAGCAAGTTGCACCAGGGGCTGTGTTTGAATACCTTACTGTTGTTTGCTGCAAGACTGGAGGATGGGCAGTTGTTGCCACCACATGGAGTATGCAATTCACCTGTATTTACTGTGTTTTACTGTCCTCCTGCTCTTCCCCGGATGTTGCATAGTGCTCTGCTAGATTCCAGAGTTTTAAAATGGTGGATTCAAACAGTTCCTTCTTGTTTAGTAGGCTTTGTGGTGTAAGGAATGATTCCTGGCGCTTCCTACGCTACATCTTCCCACAATCTCTCCATCAATTATTAACCCAGACATGGCTGCAATTTCAGCTGATACTGGAAGGGAAGAAATTTTGTGAAATTACAAAGTCATCTTCTCCCCTGGCCTCTTACCTTCAATTCAGACAATTATTAGGAAATAATATTAAATTGAAAAACAAAACTTAATCTCTTAATTATCTCCTACTCAGTGAACCTTCCCTAAACAACCTCTATTAGGAGGTTTTCTATTACCTCACATGCTCTATAATAGCACTTTAAACATTCTTTTGGAGCACTGATTATACTTGTTAATTCATCAATTTAATGCAAAGATTTATTGTTGCAGTTGGTGGCATTATAAACTAGGCTTATGATCCTGATATCACAGGAATTTTGCTCACTTTTGTATCTGAATTTGCTAATCTTTATCACTGTGGGTATGAAATATATATTTATTGAATGCAGTTCAATAAATATGTACTCAGAATTTCCTCCCCCATTTTTGTAAACCTAGAATTAAGTATCCAAATTATAGCTGGACAAACATGAGAGTAGATCTTGCACTGCAGATATCTGTTTTTGCTGCCAGTGGTATATATTGCTCTCCTTCTGGGTGATACCTTGATTTCCTTCATGTTATTTTCTTCTCTCCTTCTATGTTTCATCTGGGAGTGGCTGTCTGCAAGATCCCTTGACTACATACCAACAATAGGTGGACAGAAGAATGGAGAAAAACAAAATAAAGGTGTATACAAGAATTATTTGACCCTAGCTACCTAGAACCCTGAGGCTGGCTCCCCTAGAACCTAGTTCTTAAGCTGCCTCTTTGATTATGTGATCCAACCCATATCCTTCCAACAAATTTCATTTTACCTAAGTTAGCCAGAGCTGAATTCTATTGCTTGCAATAAAAATATCTCAACTTACACACATGGAGATGCAGTTAGTCTTAATAAAACACAGAGGAAAATATTCCATTTATTAATAGCTTGGCTAAAAACTTAAGAGGAATTAAAAAGGGAAATAAAAAGCTGGAATAAAGAATGTGAATAATTTTTCAGTGTCATCTGAGTCAGTTATTCATAGTGTTACTTAATTTTTTCCTTGCAGCACAGGCCTAAATATCAAATTACACTCACATTCCAGGTTCAATTATCTTTTAATTAAATTGAAAACAATATTACCTCCCTCGTAGGTTTGCTGCAAGGATAACATGGGATCATGTAAAACATATAAATTAGATTAAATTTTCAAAAGTGCTGAGCACATTCTAAGGACTCAGTATGAGTTATTATTGTAAGAGGAGGTGCCATTGCTGGCCTTACTCCTTACACTACTATTTGGCCTCCTCCCTTACTAGCCCCTCCCACTTTCAATGAGAGGAGTTGCTTTGAGATTGATCAGGGTCCATTGCATTCATTGGGCCTAGTTTCACTGATGAAACAGATCACTGCATTAAAACAAGATGTGCATCTGAGGCTGCTTTCCCTATCTGCTTCCTCTTCTTGCAGTGACTGTCACCAAGGTGAGTCTGCCAAGTTTACTAGATCAGAACAGGAGTTAACATGAGAAGCAAGAAAACTTGCTTAGACTGGATTGTCTGAGCCAGTGTTTCTTGAACTTTAGCATTCATCAGAGTCACCTTGTGGGTTTGTTAAAATGCACATGGCTGGGCCTCCATCTTTGTGTTTCAGATACAGAAAGTCTGTGATGTGTCTATGAATTTGCAATTTTAATAAATTCCTTGCTGATCTGACGATGTAACTTTGAGGACCACAGATATCATTTACCAGAAATCTGCATTGGCACTTATCAGGTCCTTGGCAAGAGAACAATAAATTGATAATTTTTCCATATTTGTATATACATATATATGCACATCCATATGTATATATACAGATATACATATTCATATATTCACATGTATATAAATACATACATATGATATGTCTGGAGAGGAATTAAAGTGAATGATAAGACTACCAAATTATATAAATAAGTTTTTAAAAATTACAATATATAATGAAAATATACTACCATATTTTATTGTACCTAGGATGTTATGGATTGCAAATAACAATTATTTTATGTACCAAATGGAATAAATCTCTTCTAATTAAGTTATAAAAATACTTTCTTATCTCTTACACTTTTTATTTTATTCTTTTTAAAAGAATGGTTTTGGACTTACTTAGACTCATTTTTATCATAAATCATCTTACACAAACATATAAAGCAAAATACAAGTAAAATAGTTTAAAATGTTCTTAAAACTTTTCACATTCAGAGTTTGATTCTTCAGTTCACTTTTCCAATTTTTTTTTCTGTGCAATGATGTCTTCTGGGTTTTGGGCTCCCATCCCAATAGTGAAGTGTGGAAGTATACTGTAGTTTTTCCACTCTTTTCTGGAGGATTTTATTCAGGGTATTGACACTCATGCCAGAAATTTCAATGTTGGAGCTTTCTTACCCTAAAACATTGTACCAGTTTGTATATATTATGTTCCCCATAAAAAGCCATGTTCTTTGATGCAATCTTGTGGGGGCAGACATATTAGTGTTGATTAAGTTGGAACCTGTGGATTAGGTTGTTTCCATGGAGATGTGCCACACCCAACTGTGGGTGATAACTCTGATTAGGTAATTTCCATGGAGGTGTGTGCCTACCCATTCATCCTGGGCCTTGATTAGTTTACTAGAGCACTATAAAATCTCAGACAGAAGGAAAGAGCTTGCTACAGCCAAGAGGGACACTTTGAAGAATGCACAGGAGCTGGGAGAGGATTGCTGCAACTTAGAGAGACATTTTGAAGATGGCCATTGAGAGCTGAGGAGACGGTTTGGAGAACACAACCTAGGAACAAGCAGCAACCTAGAGAGGAATGTCCTGGGAGAAAGCCATTTTGAAACCAGAACTCTGGAGCAACACCAGCCACGTGCCTTCCCAGCTAACAGACATTTTCTGGATGCCACTGGCCATCTTCCAGTGAAGGTACCCGATTGTTGATGCATTACCTTGGACACTTTATGGCCTTAAGACTGTAACTGTGTAACCAAATAAACCCCCTTTATAAAAGCCAATACATTTCTGGTATTTTGCTTAATGGCTGCATTAGCAAACCAGAACAAACATCAATAGGGTTTCTTACTCTAAAACATCAACAGGGTTTCTGACAACCACAAGGGCATATATTCCATCCTCAAAAGGTCATTCCGTGTTTTGTTGATTCTGGTGGTTTGGAGCTCTGTGTATCCCAGAAAGACAAGTTCTTTAATCCATTCCTGTGGTTGTGAACCAATTAGAAGTAGGATATTTTGATGAAGTTATTTCAGTTAAGGTGTGTTCTGCATTAATAAGGATGAGTCTTAATCCTATTACTGGAGTCCTTTATGAGCAGAGTAAAATATACTGAGTAAATTAATTCATTGTCTACTTTGAATCTGTACCCGGGCAGCTGAATGTAACTGGAGAAAAATGCACAACTCTGCAGACTGGTCTCATCTTCATTTCATGGCCACTCATCTCAAGTTGGTTCTTGTTGCTGCCTGACATTTGTTCCATCTTCTCTTCTGACTTATTTTTATTTTTTGTATTTTTCTCACTCTCTCTTCTGGATCACTCTCACTGGCATACAACCTGCTACAATATTTCCAACAACTAAAAATCTCTATGATCCAAATTCCTTACAGCTACTGTTTTGGTTTGCTAAAGCTGCCAATATGTAATATACCAGAAATGGATTGGATTTTAAAATGGGATTTATTAAATTACAATTTACAGTTCTTAGGCATCAATAGGAGGATACCTTCTCTGAAGAAAGGCTGCTGGCATATGTGACACCTCTGTCACATGGGAAGGCACTTGGCTGGCATCTGCTGGTCCTTCTCTTCCTGTTCCATTGCTTTCAGCTTCTGGATTCAGTGGCTCTCTCAGCTCTTCCCTCTCCAAGATCTCTGGGTGTTTCTTTCTCTGAGTTCTCTCTTTTATCCTCATAAAGGACTCCAGCAAAAGGATTAAGATCCACCTGGAATGGGCTGAGTCAGAACTCAATTGAAATAAGCTAATCAAAAGGTCCCATCTACAATAGATCTGCCCCCACACAGATGGATTAAAAGAACGTGGCCTTTTCTAGGGTGCACAACAGCTCCAAACTAGCACAGCCACTGTCTCATTTATCTGCTCTCTTTACAGCTATGCTCCTAAAAGAGTTATTGATATCCATTGCCTTAACTTACTCTCATCCATTTCTTTCTTAAAACTACTTCATGCTTTTCTCCTACAACTTTACCAAAATAGATATCAAAGTCACTAGTGACTTCCTGTTGTTGAATGCAATGGTTTATTCTCATCTTATTTATCCATTATTATGGTTTATCATCTTCTCCTGCTTGAAATACTTTCTTCATTGGGCTTTTCCAAGATATAAGTCTCACCTGGTTCTCCTCCTATATCACTTGCCACTTTTTTTGCTGATTTTTGCATGCCCCAAGTGGGTCTTAATCCTCTTACTGGAGTCCTTTACAAAAGGATGAAATACAGAAAGAAAGACATAGAAGCTGAGAGAGAAAGCCACAAAAACAGAGAGGAAACCACTGAAGTCTGAAGATGCTGGAAGCAATGAAACCCAGAAGAGAAGGGAGAGACCAGCAGACACTGCCATGTGCCTCACCATCTGACATAGGAGTCTCAGATTGCCAACAGCCTGTCTTCATGAAGAAGGTTATCACCGTGATGATGCCAATATTTGGACATTTCCATGGCTTCAGAACTGTAAACTTATAAACTAATAAATCCTCTTTATAAATGACTACCCATTTGATGGTATTTGCATTTCAGCAGCTTTAGTAAACTGAAATGAGTAAGTGATTTTTTAATTCTTAAATTCATTCATTAGTAACAGATGGTAATAATTACCAAATAAAATGTTTTCATCAATGAGATTGGCAATGAATATTACTTTTGAAAAATATTCAGTGCTGATGTGAGTGAAGCAAAACAGACCCTTCAGTTTTGGTGGATGCTAAGTTCTGCAATCTTTTGATCAAGCATTTGAGCAACATTTGGCAAAAATTACATAGCCTTTGACTGGAAATTTATTCTAAGACTGTGCTTGTAAAAGTACTTATCCATCTTCCAAAACAAGAGAACACAGCATTGTTTTAATAAGAAAAAATAAAGTGGAACCAAAATCCTTTGATAAATCATTATATCATACAATACGATATTGTACAGATGTGAAAAATAATGAGGGAAATCTGAATGCTCTGATATAGGTAAAAAGTGTAAGACAGGAAAAAGGGATAGAGCAGTGTTTATATTATCATATTATTTATAAAAATACAATTTATAGTAAATGTATATGCTATTTTCTACTTATTTTTTTCCTAAAAGTATATAAAAGAATTTATAGTGCTTACCTTTTGAGAAGAAACTGGGGGTTGGAATTAGATGGATGGTGAGAGGAAAACTATTATATTTCTTTTAATTGTTAATGTATTTTGCTCATGCATGCATTATAACATTTTAAAGTTAAAAATATTCCATAATCTTGAATTACATACATTTTCTAAAATTTACTATGGAAGAAATGTGATATATACCAATACTTAACAATATTTTGGGGCATAATGAGAAATTTGCTTTTGTTACCAACATAAATGAAGTATTTTATAGTTAATAACTTATCTATGGATTGCATATTTGACAGTTTTGGTGCTCTGAAATGAAATTTGGAGGCATGGCTCAAACCTGAGTTGGAGAAGGAAGGTGGGGTAAGGAAGAGGCTTTTAATTGAATTGGATGTGAGAATGAAGTTTTACTTTAAACTGGATTGGATCTTTTGATATCTGAAAGTAGTGGCTGAAATGGACTATTCCTTATACACAGAAGTGATAAAGGTGGGAAAAAAAGGGAGGGGTGGGTTACCTGATAAACACTCTGGAATCTGCCTAATATGTCATCAGGAAATGAGGAAGGGAGAGCTAACAGTTTGTCCAAACCATCTATGACAGTGGTGGTTACAGAAACATAGTCATTTTCTTATTTATACCCTTCAATGGGTTTTAAATGTTAAGAAAGGCTATTAAGAACCAGTGGCAGTATTATAAATTTCAAATTTTATAGGAGTCCAACCTAACAAATAGCTGATTATTATATATTACAGGGCATGATATTCTCCAAAATCCAGACCAAGAAAGGACAAAAGTTTCTCTTTTGCTCTTTTATAATCTCAAACATACGTTAAATTTCTATCTTCTATAGTTTTAAAGATGAACCTAAAGTGAATGTGATGCAACACTGCAACTTCTGATGTTGTTTAAGACATGGAAAGAAGAGGCTATTTTCATCTAGAGTAGAGGAAAGATAGCAACAACAAAGGATTTAACTTTTGGATGCTTCCTTTTTTCATGGGGATTTTGAGAGATACTTTTTAAACCCATATTTGTCTGCAAAACATTTACTGTACTTTTCTTCCTGGTACATATTTCAGCTATTTACCAGACGTCTTCTATAGCTACATTGCCACAGTTGAAGGAAAAGCAAAAAGATGTAATTTATCTGAATGTTTTTCCAATCAGCTGGTGATCCACAATCAGAGACCATTGTTCCCATGGGATGATTGTGCCTAGCTAACTGCAAGTGTTTCTATTTTGTGTTATCTCCCCAGGGAGAGATGGAGGAAGAATGTTGACCTTTTTTCAGGCAATCAAACCAGCATGAGGTGTCCCAGCTTAGCATCAAAGTCAACTTAAGAGTAATGTATGCAAGTAATAAACTTTAATTTGTGGCTCTCATGAACCCTGAAATAATGAATAAGGAAATGATACTGCCTAAGAGAAGAGCAAATCAGAGAAATTAGTTTTGAAAAGTTGTCCTAAGTATTGATCTCTTGCCCTGCTTCTGAGGTTTTATGTATTTATTATTGAAAGAGGCCAACCAGAATTTTCTCCATCCACATTTAGTTCTTAAAATTTTTCAGTTAATGCAGCAACTGATATATCATGTTGTGCTGGATTGAAGCTGTTATGTTCTTTTAATCCATTCCTGTGGGAGCAGACCTATTGTGGCTGGGACCTTTTGATTAGGTTGTTTCAATTGAGATGTGATCCACCTCTTTCAAAGTGGGTCTTAATCCTTTCACTAGAGTCCTTTATGAGAAGATAAAGGGCAGAAAAAAATGAGAGAACTTAGAGAGAAAGGCCCCAGAACAACTAAGAGAGGTCCCCCAGAGGAAGGCACCAGAACCAGAGCTGAAGGCAACTAAACCTGGGCATGAAGGGCCAGCAGACACCGGCCAGGTGATTTCCTATGTGACAGGTGTCCCAGATGCCAGCACCCTTTCTTCAGAGTCTGGATATCATCCTGCTGATGCCTTAATTTTGACATTTTAATGGCCTAAGAACTGTAAATTGTAAGCCAATGAATCCCTATTGCAAGAGCCAACCCATTTCTGAGAGATTGCACTGTGGCAGCTTGAGCAAACTGTAGCACATGTCCTGTGGATTATAAATAATTACTCAAGCTCTCTGCCCTACTGATTTTCCTCAGACAGAACTGCAGGACTCCTTGACCTTTGTTATTGAAAAGCCAGATCTTAGTACCTATAAAAGGGATGTTAAAGGTGTAGTTTCTTATGTTACAAATTAAAAGAAAATGAGATAAGGGTGAGTGTACATGCGATTTGCTTAAAATAAGTTTTTATCAATCTGCACTAGACTCAAAAGTACTGTGACCTGTGGCAGCTCTGGTAGGTAACTAAATGGGGAGAATGAAAGTCCTTTATTTCCTTCCCATTGAAAATTAATTTTTCCAGTCTAAGCAGAAGTATCAGAGAGCAGAATGACACTCTTCTCTAAATCAGTAGACCAGTCAGTCAAATACGGCTCTGTTGCCATGTGGTGCATTATGGAACTTATGCACATTTAGCCCTTAAAGAAAGGGCGTGTAATTGCAGCAGTGTGCCATGAAATCTATTTAAATCTGGCAAATGTACTACAATGGTTTGTTAGCAATTATAAATTCACAGTGGTAGGTGATAGGAACAGAGAAATGGGATGTCAGGACAAATGAGGATCACTTGCTGGCAACTGTCTATTCAGTTGCCAACAAATTAAGCAGTTTGAGTTTCATTGTGGTATTAGTGCTATTGCTTGGAACTAGCAGTTAATTGCTATACCCCTCTGCCATCTTCACCTCTATTATCATGAAGCAAACAGATTTCCAATGCACAGAGTGATGCCATCAAAATAAAGGGGGGGGGGAGGGGGGTATTTCTCTAAAGGAAGATAAATTTAAAAGGAAAGCATTTCTCTCTAAGATTATAGCATTTTAACCTGCATCAACAAGAACATAATCTGGAGAATAAAAATAGAGAAAACATTTTACCTAAGCATAGCTTAGGTTAAAAAAATATATATGGCAATATATGGCATAGTGTTCTTATTTAAAATTGTGTATCTTCTCATAAAGACTTTAGGGTGGCATACAATCACACACACACACACACACACACACACACACACACACACAGAGCTCTCAAGTTGTTGGAAAGTGAAAATGGTAATGCTAACATACTGAAAATATTGTTTTATACTGTATCTAATTCACAAATAGCACCCTTGATTTTTAAAATAAAATTAAGTATGCAGTCAAACTACTTCTCTTAAGAACATGGATCATTTTGCCCCTCCTGACAAATTCCATGATTGCTACCCAACAGAGTAGTAGCAAGTGAGTTTAATGGATAAGGTCACAAAGGCCCAATTATATAAATCCCCCAAACACATTTTAAAGTCCAACTATTTTATATGCAAATATAATTCTTAGTTCTAAGGTTAGAGAGTACCTTCATAGAGTTCTTCAGCATCATTTTGTTTATTCTCCCTTTCCCTAACTCTCAGTAGTTCTCTGGCTTTCCTAAGCACCCAAGATGCAATGCCCAACCATTCCTCCAAAGAGGTCCCTCAGAAATAACTCATTACCCAAAATCATCTCGACTTCTCTGCCACTGCACACGTCAAACCTTTTTCTTTCTTCAATTTCGTTTTCTAAAATACTTCCTTCTGTTCAACTCTTTCCCAAGATATTTTTCCGTATTTCTTCCTCAAAATTCTGAAAATGATGGTAATATTGCTAAATGAATAATATATGGAATAAGATGTGATTAGTCTTATTTTTTATTGCAAACCAGCAACTTCAATTACATTGAAATAGGCCATTTTCTTATTTCTGGACTTGGGGAAAGTGCCTCTTTCTCTGGAACTCTAATGAGAAATGAGAGTTAGATATGTTCTTATCTAATTTTGAGAATACATTAAAATTAAATGAGGTACTTTCTCAGTGTAGCAACATCATATTTCAAATTATACCCTTGCACAATTGGAGTTGATCATTCAGTTTGTATATAAACATTCTTCTGTAGAATTGTTTAGCAATCTTAATGGCAATACATGATGATGAATTGAAGCTCATAGGGAACTGAAGAGCAGGATGAGCTCATTAATCAATTCAATATAATATCTGTCACAGGTAACTTTAGAGTTATCTATTTCCTTCTCCTATCTTGGAAAAGCCTAGTTGCCAGATGACTATCGATAAAATGTCATAGTGAAAAAATATCTGAAATTGAAGTATACCTGCTTTGATACAAAGTTGCATGAATTATAAAAGAACAGCAATGTTTGGTATTACATTAAATCTGTTAAATACCAACAATAAGCCAATATTTTATCTGAAAAGAGATTAAAACTGAATAAAGTAACCACAGTATAGGAACTTAATTAACATGCTGATGACTCCTGAATCAGAATATTAAGCCTGGACCTAATTCCCAGATATCTATTTTAATCACTGAGCTTTCATCAGAGTTCCAGTCTCATTGTTCAGCTGCCTGATATCTCTGTATGAAAGTGAACTAAGCAGCTCAAACTTAGTGTAACCTGCAGGGAATTTTTACTTTTGTTCCTCAACACTGCTTCTGCTTCAGTCCCCTGTATTGCTGTCTACCTTGTAGCTTAAACCAGAAATTATGTGTCTGTCTCAATAATACTCCTTTTTCACTTCTCTTAGCTAACCCAGAGTAAGTCACTTAGACCCATCTCCTGGATGTGTCCGTGCACTTCTTACCATTTCTATTATTGCTGTAATTCAAGTCATTATCTCTTGGTGCAATCATGATAACAGCCCTTCAACTAATTCCATACTTCCCTTCATTCCCTCTCCATCCATTGCTCGCAGCAGAACCTGAATAATGCCCTAATAGTTAAATCAATTCATGTCAATCCTTACATTAAAAAAAAAAAAAAACAAAAAAATTCTCGCAGTTTTTTTCACCTAGATCAATTCCCAATTTCTACAGACTTAAATGCTGTATATGTTCTGGTGTCTCCTAAACTTTTACACCTCAACTTGAACTACCCCCCTCTCTCTTGTTTATTTTGTTCCCACAAAATTCTTTTGGTTCCTTGATCATGACCAGTTTGTTACTAAGGGAGTATTTGCACAAGCTATTCTCTTTACTTAGAACACACTTCTGCTTGAGCTTGATAAGACTGGCTCCTTCTGACCATTCAGATCTCTGTTAAATGTCAGTTTGAACATGATTCCTTCCCTAATATCTCCAACTATCGTAGCCACCCAGATGATCTCTATCTCATTACCTTACTTTAATTCTCTGCATAACACTTGTCAATGGTATTTTCAGGTTTAAGTATTAAAAAAAATTTCCCATTGTCCATCTTCCTCTACTAGAATGTAAACTCCATTGGAACATAAAACTTGTCTGTCTTGTTCATCTTTCTAACATCAAGACACGTAACATGTATAGTGACCGGTACACATGGAATTCAATAAGCGTTTTCCAAATAAAGTCATTAAGGAATTACACATTTTCAGCTCTATAGGTAAAATAACTCTGATAAGTGTGAGACAAACAGGAAACTATTTTGAAAAACACTAAAAATGTTGAATCTGTGAGCCAACATGGTTCAGAAAACAGATTCATTTTGTGTCTCATCTTTGGCTTGGATTGGAATATTTGTAAGTATACCTTATCTTTTTGGGTTGCAAAAGTTTAAACATAACAACAGTGAGTACACCCACAGATTATAATTTAACATTATTATGTTCCAAGCATTGTTTTAAGTATTTTATACACGTTATCTTATGTAATCTTTATAACACTCTATTAATATAAAATGTATTTTATAGATGAAGAAACTAAAACACAGAAAGATTAAACAACTGGCTTGAGAGCACATGACTAGTAAGTAGTGGAATTTGTGATTGAAGCTAAGCAGCCTGGCTTGTCAGTGTTCGCCACTAAGATATATTGTCTCTTAACTTTGAAATGCAACTGAGCTCAACTAGTCAGCATTCAATAATCATTTATTGAGGGATTGCTGTGTTAAAGGCAAAAACATTAGATATTTTAGATGGAAAGATAAATATTACACAGTCTTATTCTTTAGAAAGCTTTCATTCTTGATGGTCTAGCAGAAAAATGAAGAATAAGTTGAGTCAATTACAATGAGTTTAACAAATGGTTGCTAACTAGAAGCACAAATTGCTGGGTGAACATAGAGGAAGGGCCCCTGGAATAAATTAAGGACGGGAGGTTCTTAGTAAAGGGATCCTGGAGGAAGTTATGTTAATTAAATCTAATGAAGAGAAGTGATCAGTAGGATTTACCTAGGAGAAAAGGAATCATTTTCTAGACACAGGAATGCAGCAAATTTTAAGGACCAAAGTCAAGGCCTAATCTGGCATGTGTTTTTGGTTTACAGGATTATGCTGAGATATTACACTCTCAGCTGTAGAATATTTTTCCTGTCTATGAGCATCATGTGTTCTCATGTGAATCTGTTTTCTAATGCTAATATTCAGTGGCTCTCTTGATCTACTGATTACAAAGGCAATCACAGATCACTACAACAAAATTAATTTTTCTCATCTTACACAAAAGAAGGAAATGGAGGAAAAAAAATCACTTAAATAAGGAATACTAAAACTTGTGCAAATCAAAAACTTTAAAACATTAAAATTTAATTAATTTAAAAATTTTATGAAATAGAAGCATAATTTTTAAAAGAAATATTTTTAAGAACTGTTTTTATGCATCATGTTTAAGAGTGACCAATAATCAATCATATGACAGTTAATATCTGTAACGCAGTTTAAATTCAAGTCCATTTTGAATTGAGCACCCTCCCACCCCAAACAACTTTAAACTATTTTCTTAGCAGATGTAATAACTGATGTTGAAAGAAAAAGCAAAATAATCACAATAATAAAATCTGTGGATTTACAATCCTGTCCCTGAAATTTTCTATGCACCCCAAATTCTGTGTGTGTGTGTGTGTGTGTGCGTGTGTGTGTGTGTCCCTGGATGAAGGCTTTGGAATCAAAAGAGGTAGGTAGATAGATAGATAGATAGATAGATAGATAGATAGATAGATAGAATTAAAATGTTAACTCTTATTTAATATACTATCATGAAATGAACTCTTGGTAGCTACATTAATTAAGAGAAACAGAAAGACAATATTAGAATATGTTCTATTCATAATATTTTTGTAGTTCATTAGAATATTAAAGACTCTAGTGTAACAAAGCCCCTAGAAGGGTAATTTCTTCCTTTTTTGTTAGTTTATATGTTAGTATGAAACTGAAGAAGAAAGCAGAACAGTTCATCCTTTTATTACTAATTAGTTCATTTCTTTTAAAGATATGAGGATCTATTTCATGATTAATTGTACAAATTTTCAGTAACTGTGGTTGTTGCTAAAGAACTTTCCGTCAGAAACTTGAGAGAAAATTTAAAGACATTGATCAAACTTCCCATTTGGAGTCTAGAGAAACAATAAAGTAGATATTGACTTCTCTTGAGGAATGGATCATGATTTATTGATCCAAAGGGAGAGTCAATATTTACCTTCAGTGAAAATAATTCTTGATCGTGAATGAAATGTAAAATTTAATACATCATTTCTAATCAGAAATATCTTGAAATTTATTAAATGATGACACTATTTAAATGGAATTTATATTTTTTAGTTTATAAAAGTATATGCGCATTTCAAGAAACTTTGTAATATACAGAACATTAAAAGTAGAAAAAATACCAATAATTCCCTATCAAAGAAAAACCTGTTAATATTTTGTTGTAATTCCAAGCAGTCATTTTGCTGTTAAATATTTTGGTGTGTTTATATATGTAAATTTTGATTTTAAATATGATAAAATAAAATATGTGTTTTGTTTACTCTTCCCAAACATTCATTGTTCCTTCCTGTAAAAAATATTACACACCTCCATCTATTGACATGTGACTTGAAATACCTCATGTGCAATGAGTGTACATCTTCATTCCTGGGCAATGTGCTTGGCTGTGTGAATTACTTTGGCCAATGGCCTGGGAGCACACATACATAAGTCATACCCAAGTGTTAAGAGCCATTGCATGTTTCCACCACCCCTCTTGTTGTTTTCTCTCTGCCACAAGATCATCATGACTCATATAGGAGCTTCTCCTGAAGTTAGAAGACACGTAGTAGGAGGAAGTACCACCTGACTCACAGATGCTGACATGTAATGTGAGCAAAAAATAAATATTTATTATTGTAAGCCATTGCGATTGTGTGCTTTTGTTACTGTAGCAAAAGTAACTAATATACTCATGTGCCTAAACATATGTTAATCAGAAACTGTGAGATGAGATTTTACCCTACTTGCAAGATAACAAGTCAGCCTTTATTTTTATATACTGATGAGAAGACAAGACCCCTTGGTTACACACAGATTGTTTATTACTCATGGCAAAAGCAGCAACTGGAGCAATCTCTTCAGTTCTCTGAGCTCTATACCCTAAAAGGTGACATAGTTATGGCCAGATGGTCTGCAGTGCTGTGCATTATAGGAGAGGTACCCTAAAGTTAGGAAACTTCAATTTTTTGTGGGACTACTGGTGACCTGCCCAACCTCCCCTCTGTAGAGAAAGAGTGACCTTATCTTCACTCTTGAATATAAGCGATTCTCTGTCAGGGAGAGGACGAAGACTAATATTCTGAATGTCAAGGGTGGAGGACTTTATCTTTATTTCATTGGCCAGGAAACAAATCTGTCCTCTGATCCACTATCTCTACTTTTCAAAGATGTTTGCATAACAAACATTTTTTAAAAGATTGTCAGTGCCCTTTGCTCAGAAGATCCAAAACATGCGAAAATAGGAGATATTCAAAATTTGTCTCCCAACACATATATGTATACATACATACATATTTGCATGTAAATAGCTCATAAACATCTCTATATTTAGCTCTGCATATCCTATTGCAAATCCTTATTTTTACAACATTAAGACATTACTGTTTATTTTGTTTATGTACTTCTCTCCTTTAGCAATATGATTTACCTCTTCCATGCCATTAAATATTTTTGAGAATATAATTTTTAATAATGTATTATATAATGGTGTATATAAACCATTAATAAAATTGGTAGTTCCTTATTACCAAATGTGTAGGCAGTTTGCAAATATGTAATATATATATAAATGTATAATGCTATAATAAACTTCTATATTGCATAGGATATGTTTTCATATTGTGTTGACCTTGGAGATTCAAAGATAGGAAATTAGCTCTCATTTTTGTATGATTATTTTACCCATTGGAATATTTTTATAATGTTTCTTTAATCTGTTCAAATAATGGATATATTTTGTTTATAAGTATACAGTTAATCACAGATAAATTATATTGGTCATTGAATCAACCAAATAATGTTTGGTTTTCTACTTTCACTGAACTTGATTCCCAAACACATATGTTCCTTGGATTTATGACTATTATAATCTTACTTCTCTGATTTGGACTTAGTGTGCTATGAATCAGTGAAAGATAAGTCCCACATATCTGACATTATAACACTGAAGAAAGACCAGTGATAAACTATTCTTGCCACCAGGGACAGGAGATGTGTGGTGGAGATGTCGAAGCCTGACTCATAGCTTGGGGCTACTATTATATACATCTGTCTGCTGAAATATCTAAAGAGTCATGACAGTTAAGCAACAGTCAAGCCCTTGTCCAGCCATACATATCCTGAATAGTATTGCCAGATTAAAATACAGCATACCCAGTTAAGTTTGAATTTCCGATAAACAACTTTTTAGTATAAGTATGTGCTATTTGGGACATATTTATTTGATAAATACAACCACACTAATCATGAGCAAGAAAGCCCAGATGCTGGGAATCTATCACAAAGTGTTCACAGATGAAAGATTTTAGGATACTGGGTGATTGGTATTTTTTAAATCTACAAATATAAGGTAATGGCAATATTTTTCCTTGTATATGAACTCGACGTTGATTTATTTGGGGGTGGGAGTAGGATAGGGAGAAATATAACTTATTTTTTGATAAATCTATCTAGAGGCTTAGCAATTTTTTTTAATCTTCCTAAAGAAACAGCTTTTATTTCATCAGTTTTTATCTATTATTTTTCTATTTTCTATTTCATTGATTTTCATTTTGATCTTTATTATTTCCTTTTTTTCTGCTTACTGCTTATTTTATTTGCTTTTTATTTTCCATTTTTTTTTTAATGTGAAAACTGAGGTCATTGAATTGAGACCTTTCGTCTTTTCTAATATAGGTAATAGCATCCCACAAGTTTTCATATGCTGTGTTTTCTTTTTCATTCAGTTCAAAATACTTTGTAATTTCCCATTTGATTTCTTCTTTTACCCATGGATTATTTAAACACATTTTACTTAGTTTCCAAGTATTGTGGATTTTCACAAGATCTATTATTGATTTGTGACCTAATTCTCTCTTTGGAGAAAATTATAAAGTTTTATTTAAAGACATTAAATAATTACTAAATAATTTTAAATATGCACCACCTTCATGAATAGGAAGACTTAACAGCCTGTAGAAGTCAGTTTACCTTCAATAACCAATAGATTCATGGCAATTTCAATAAAATTTCCAACAATTTTTTCATGTTACTTGACAAGCACATTCTAAAATTACATGGGAGCACAGAAGGCCAAGAATTAGCTGAGACACATGTGAAGAAGATGAATAAGATAAGGAAATTTTCCCTAAGAGGTGTCAAGATCAGTTATATACTTTAGCAATAAAGAAACAGGCATTGAAATAGAAAACGTACCCAATGGAATGAAATAGAGCACCCATACAGAAAGCAGTTCGTATGTAGAAATTTTATTACAGAGATGATTTTGCAGATTACTGTAGAAAGACAGATTATTCAATAAATAGTTTGAGATGACTGTTTGTCCATTTGTAAAAAAAAAAAATGCTTATTCTAATCAATTCCTGCTGCTTTTAAAATAAAAGGCAACATTTAAAAATATTTTGAAGAATTTATAGGAGAATATATTTATGACCTCATGATAAAGAAGGATTATTTTAGATATAACATAAAATGTGATAATCCTAAAAAAGTGGTAACTTCTATTTCAAAATTAAGAATTTTTATTAATCAAAAGACATCATAAGAAATGTGAAAAAAAAGCTACAACCTCAGAGAAGATATTTGTAACATGTATAACTCTTCCATATTCATAAGTGTATATATATGCACATTTTATCTAAATATCAATAAGTGAAAGACAAATACTCTGATAAAATGGGCAAAATGAAAGAAAAGGTATTTCACAGAAGAGGAAGATCAAATATCAAATAAACATATGCAAAGATTCGATAATTCTTAATAAGTAGAGAAATGCCAGTTAAGAACATAATGAGATACAATTCTCCTCTCACTATATTGACCAAAATTAAGACTGAAGTTACCACTTGTTGAAGAGGATGTGCATCAATGGAGCAATAGGAATTCTGACTCTTTAGGTTGAAGAGTATTGGTACAATCACTTTAGGAGACAAATTGGTGCCATTATTTAAAGCTGAAATTGTACATAAGCTATTACTCATATTCACTCCTCGATATACATCGAAAATCCTTGTACTTCTATTCTAGGTGCTATACAATAGCAGCACCTTCCTTAGGAGAATACACCCTAGGCACCTCGTCTTTGTTAGGAAAGTAGAGAGAGAGACTGTTCAGCGGTTCTATAGAACTAGTATGCAACTGTTAAAGTTAGTGATCACTAACACCATAGATGAATCTTGGATATAACACTGAATGTCCCCTACAGCCTGGGGGTGTGATGGAGGGGGAACAGAAAGAAGGGAAAGAAAGAAAAAAGAAAAGAAGCAAGCCATGGAAAATACATGCAAAAATCAACACATTGCTTAAGAGTACCTATGTTCTATATATGATAAAGGCACAATTCAGGTAGGGACTTCCTATAGGGGAAAAAGGTACAGAATGGAGGTGTAGTGCACACCGGTATTGGGTTAACTGCTATTCATTTTATTATTATGCTTCATAATTGACATATGTCTTAATATTATTGCCTGATTCAGAATGTGTGCTCAATAAATCTTCATAAAATTCATAACATATACTTTTTATGCATTTAATATTGCAATTCAAGATAATGAAAAGCTATTAAATATTATGGCAAATTGAGTTTTGTAACCCCCAAGGATTGCTGGCCAGCCCAAATCCTACCGGTCATGGTGGGAAGCAAGTCTTCTAGCCTCTGAAATCATGAGCCACTAAATTCCTGTTGTTAAGTCAAATCATTATGTAGTATTTTCCTAGCAGCATGGAAAACTAAGGCAAATATAAATAATATTATTAATGTCATGATAAGCATTTACTTATAATTTTTGTCACATTGGGTTATTTCCTGAAGATAGAGTACCCAAGAATATAATTAGCAGGACAAAGAATTTGAATATTTTATAGTTTTTTACATATATTGCCAAATCTTTCATCCATAGTGTGCCAATATTTCTACCTATAATATATGATTCATGTATCAATACTATATATTTTCATTTAACAGCATATTTTGCTAATTTAATTGCTCAAAATAATATGCCGATGTAAAATATTTACTTCTTTGCTTACTGTTGAGATTAATCGCTTTCCATTTGTTTTCAATAGCTTTAAATATTGGTTTCAATTTCTTAATAATTTATACAAAGATTTTTAGTGGAAATAATAAACTCAAATTATGGTATTGCTAGAAACATCCATGTTGTTTTACTTTTTAATTTTTAGTTACAGGTAATGTGGTGGTTTTGATGTATAAAAACCGGGAAAAAACATGTTTTTAAATATAATCCATTCCTCTGAGTGTAAATCCATTGTAAGTAGGGTCTTTTGATGAGGCTACTTCAGTTAAGGTGTGACCCACCTCATTCAGGATGGGACTTAAGCCTATTTATTACTGGAGTGCCCTATAAATGGAATGAATACAGAGAGAGAAAGAGAGTGAGAGACACAGAAGCAAGAAGCAGAAATTAACAAAACCTGGAAGAGAAAGGAGAGACCAGCAGATGCCTCCATGTGCCTTGCCATGCGACAGAAAAGCCAAGGATCTCTGGCAGCTGGTCTTCAGGAGGAAAGTATTACCTTGATGATGACTTGATTTGGGCATTTCCCCAAACTCTAACCCTTAAAAGACTATAATTCCCATTGTTCAAGACAAACATTTCATGGTGTTTGCTTTGAGCAGCCTAGAAAATTAATACACATTTTTTTTTACCTGTTTACTTTTTTTTATTTTTTTATTTTAAATCTTCATTTTATTGAGATGTATTCACATACCACGCAGTCATACAAAACAAATCGTACTTCGATTGTTTACAGTACCATTGCATAGTTGTACATTCATCACCTAAACCAATCCCTGACACCTTCATTAGCACACACACAAAAATAACAAGAATAATAATTAAAGTGAAAAAGAGCAATTAAAGTAAAAAAGAACACTGGGTGCCTTTGTTTGTTTGTTTGTTTCCTTCCCCTATTTTTCTACTCACCCATCCATAAACTAGACAAAGGGGAGTGTGGTCCTTATGGCTTTCCTAATCCCATTGTCACCCCTCATAAACTACCTTTTTATACAATTGTCTCCAAGATTCATGGGTTCTGGGTTGTAGTTTGATAGTTTCAGGTATCTACCACCAGCCATCCCAATTCATTAGAACTTAAAAAGGGTTGTCTAAATTGTGCTTAAGAGTGCCCACCAGAGTGACCTCTTGGCTCCTTTTGGAATCTCTCTGCCACTGAAGCTTATTTCATTTCCTTTCACATCCCCCTTTTGGTCAAGAAGATGTTCTCCGTCCCACGATGCCAGCTCTACATTCCTTCCCGGGAGTCATATTCCACGTTGCCAGGGAGATTCACTCCCCTGGGTGTCTGATCCCATGTAGGGGGGAGGGCAGAATACACATATTTTTTACACATGAATTTTCAAAGAAAGGTGATACTATACTTTTTCAACTCACTTATTAGTAAGTGTTAGAATTCAGGATTACTCAGAAGGGAAAGGTTGGAAGCATCAAAATCTGGCAAATCATTCCTCAATTCCTAGGGTCTGCCAATAGCTCATTTGGTAGAAAAAGGGCAAAAAATTCTAAGGTAAAAATATTTTACAAGAACTGCTTGTGCAAAAGTGTAAAGTCTATCCCATAAAACAGGTCATCAAAGGTGAAGCCAGAGAACATGACACCCATAATTAGGGTGTATTAGTCAGAGTTCTCTAGGGAAACAGAACCAACAGGAGATATCTGTAAATATGAGATTTTATAAAAGTGTCTTATGCAACTGTAGGGATGTGTGCCTGCATAGGACAGGCTTCAAGCTGGCAATGCCATTGAAGGTTTTCAATGAATTTTCAAGGAGAGGCTGACTGGCTGAAATAGAGATGAAAATTCTCTCTTCTGACTGCTGGCATCATCACTTCTCCTTTTAAAGACTTAACTGAATGGATTAAATGTCTCTCATTGCAGAAGACACTCCCCTTAGTTGATTGTAGATGTGATCAGCCATAGATGCAATCAACTTACTGATGATTTAAGCCCAAGAAATATTCTCGCAGTAGCAGTTAGGCTAGTGCTTCCTTGACCAGGTGACTGGGTGTCCATTACCTGGGCAAGTTGACACATAAACCCAGTCATCACATAGGGTTTTGCCTACTCTTCCAGGACTTTTCAATGAGCTTCATCTTTCTCTCTTCTAGGGGTCTGCTTCAACACTAGCTAGGCTTTCCACCTTCCTTGACTTTCATTTCTTTCATAGTCATTTGCTGGGTCTCCAAACAGGTTCCACAATCTGAGAGTATGGAGCCTATTCTTTCCATTCAGTGGCCTCACAGTTTTAACCTTTCCCTGTTGCAGGTGAAAAATCCTAGCCAAGCAACAATGTGTGAGTGTACACCATTTGTCAGATTCCACTGGTCCGATGAAGGGTCTGTGTTGGCTCAGCATCTGGCAATGGGAAATAAATCAGGCATCAGAACCTCACACAGGACCAGAGTGCAAAACATGGCAGCATCTCCACCTCCACTCATAAATGATTTCCAGCAAGTCATGCCATTTCTGCCCTTTGAGGTCTGAAGAGTGTCTTGTGGTGGTAATGGGAGTAGCGAATCAGAAGGAAGGAAGTCCCTGCAATGACCTGTCTCAGAGACAGACAAGATTCTCATCTGAGAGGAATCGTTATGGCCAGGGAGAAAGAGGAAAGTAAGACAGCATGTAATATTCATATTGCTACGTCTATCCTTTTGTCCCCTTTGGTATTATTTTCCCTTTAGGAAAAATTTTCCTGAGTTTTAATATCAGGAAACTATCTATCATCCAATACTTGAAATGTATAATTATATTATATTATATATTTTTATATTTAACTCATCTCTATGGAATTTATTTTGAAGAAGATTGCAAGTTGAGTTTATTTTTCTTCCAATCTTATTGGTTTTCCTAACAATATGTATCATCAAATGATATGTGAAGTCTCCTTTGTTAGTCAATATATTTTCTTTTTGTGACACTTTCTATTTATTAGTCTGATATGCTGTTAATTATTACTTACTATAACATAGTTTAATATTCATGATGTTAGCCCCCTTTACTGTTGTTTCAATAATTTTTAGATAGTGTAATGTTTTTTAGCTCTTCCTTTTTAAGAATACTTTATTTATTTTAATGTACTTATACTGAACATCAATTCTTGAAGAATTGGTTTCTGTAAAACTTAGTATTCTTTTCCACACATTTGGTGTTTCTTCATATATTTTATATTTTTATATTTTCAATACAATTTTGTAACTTTCAGTTTATGGGATATGTATATATTTATATTTTAGAAGTTTTGCTATTTTATACTCCATTACTATTGTGAATGAGTTTTATTTTTAATTAAATTTTCTTAAAATAAATTTACTAAGTGGTAAAAATTTTCTTCAAACCATGAGAGCTATCTTTATAAGCCACAAAATAGATTTCTTCTCTCTGCTCTTTGAACAAAAAGCTCTCTATGGGCCCAATGTTGAGATTCAAAGATTAGTCTCACCTATCATATGGTAACTAAGGATTTTGGCAAACTTCTATTTGCTGATCTATATATACTAGGAATACAAACTGAATTATAGAATACTTGGTAAAATTTCAAGAATACATGTATTCAAACTGTGCTCCATTGGAAGCCCAGATGAGTCAAGAAAGAGGCAGGAGTCACAAGCAAGGGGAGAACATGGATAAGGGGTCCATGTTGAGCCTTTCTGCTAGAGCAGCAAAGCTTTATCTGGGATATATTTTTAAGCCTCCAAATTAAAGAACTATTGTCCCTAAACAGAAGAGTTTTCAACACATACTAATTTATCTTTCTATTTTTTATAATGTTCAATATTAATATTCAATATTGACAATATTCAATATTTGAACATCTCAGGGCCCCATCTTAAAAAACCACCACCACCACCACCACAACAACAAACACCAGGTTTGGGCCCAGTGACAATACTATCTAAAGTTGAAGTTCAAACTTGAATAATATGAAAGGGGTCTCTTATAGAATCACTGAAAATCCTTGAAAGATTCTCAGGCTATTAATGTACAAGAAGAAAGGAAACCTCATCATTACAACATAGATTTTAATGGTAGCATCACAGGATAAGTGGCAAACTAATTGTGAGCCAAGTCACCAAAATGGAGCTCATTCATGATTGTGACAAAGACTCTCAGATGAAAAGAGGCCCAAAACACCTTTATTTTTTGAAAACTCATATGTATTAAAAAAGGAGAAATGGCAATTTAGGATGACAAAAAGTTGTGGTATGTTTTAAATAATTTCTATTAATGCATTAACATATTTAGTGCACACACACACACACACACACACACTATTTTTATTTTGTCAGGAGAAATGACCAAGGTATAAGTTTGAGGTCCTCTGAAAATGTGAGGTTTGGGCCAAATACTTTAATCATTTACCATAAGAGGTCCTGATTTTGACTTTTCAGTAAGTAGCATCAGATAATATCTTACAGGATCTACATTGCCCTGGTTTCTTGCTTCTTATGGTACTTTAGGCAATCTTTCATTTTCAACTGATTTCAAGGTTATTTTAAGGGGACATCAGTATGGACAGTTTTCAATATTTCCATTCATGTCACCTTTGATCTGGGCTCCTTTACTTTTGAAGAGTCCACTAGTCGGTCACTTTCTGTCTGTTTTGACTGTGAAGTTATTACTTCAAATGAGCCCACGTATCTCACTGTATGAATTTTGAGGCATAGGACACTCCCTACAAAAAATCTACCCTAAAGAAATCCAAAGATATGGGTTTTAGAAAGCAGGATTTAGACGAGGACATGGCTGAGGAATATGTTTGATGTCATGAAGCAGTGCCATCATTTAGCTTTTCTCTGTTGTAGTCCAAAGTTCCACAAATGGACTTTCTCACTTATTCCTGCAAAGGAGAGGCTAAGCTTACTTATAATTATACCTAGGAGTCACTCCCAGAGAACCTCTTTTGCTGCTCAGATGTGGTCTCTCTCTCTCTCTCAGCCAACTCTGCAAATAAAATCACTGCCCTTCCCCCTACTTGACTCCCAGGGGTGTAAATCTCCCTGGCAATGTGTGACATGACTCCCCGGGATAAATCTAGCCCTGGCATCATGGAATTGAAAATGCCTTCTTGATCAAAAGGGGAAAGAGAAATGAAAGAAAAAGCAAAGTTTCAGTGACTGAGAGATTTCAAATGTAGTCAAGAGGTCATTCTAGAGGTTATTTGTATGTGTTATATAGATATTCCTTTTTAGTTTCTAGTGTATTAGAATAGATAGATGGTAATACCTGAATCTGTTGAACTGTAATCCAGTAGACTTGATTCTTGATAATGTTTGTATAACTAGATAGCTTTTATCGTGTGATCATGTGATTGTGAAAACCTTGTGATTTACATCCGTTTAGCCACTGTATGGGCAGATGAGTGATAAAATAAAGAAAAAAATATATAAATAATAGGGGAGAATAATGGGTATGGGATGTTTTGGGTGTTCTTTTTTATTTTTATTTTTATTTTTTCTTTATTTTGGAGTAAAGAAAATGTTCTAAAATTGATTATGCCAAAGAATGCACAACTATATGATGATACTGTGACGATTAATTGTATACTTTAGATGGACTACATAGTGTGTGAATTTATCTCAAGAAAATTACATGTGTTTTTTTTAAAGGAGTTTCTCTTTTACTTTTGTGCTTTCTTTTTCCAGTAGTTCCCCAGTTAGTTAATAAAGCGCAGGGAAAGGGCTTGGGCTAAATGTTTTTATTAACATTCAGCATACACCCTTCCCATCCCCATGCGTATAAGCCTATCTCAATATTACAGTTTCTAGGAACTAGTTTTCCTAGACTAACTCAGCATTAGTGTTCTGGATACAATATATCTTTTGCCAATTCCCTGCACTCACACAAGATTTGGAAGATAAAAGTGAGACAGAGAGCATTCTTTGTCTAGCAACAGAAATGGCTAATGCACAGGCTTCAGCTGACAAGAAATATTTTAATGGCTAGCCAGACTAAGTTTGATTGTTAGTCACTGACTGTGGGGTTGCCATGACTTTGACAGTGGATTCTTGAACATTTTTGACACTGGTTAGCAGAAGCACATTTGTGACCATTCAATTCAATTTTCTATGGTGTGATCTCAACCACAGGTTTCACACCTCCAGCACTTCCAACAAGTCTGTGAATACACTATTTGTTCTATTAAGTTCTTTCCTGCCTGAAATACCAAAAGCCATTTTTATTTTCTTAAAATGAACACTGACAGATATAAGTCCTTTCTAGCATGTATCTTTATTGAACAATTACTATATTCAAAGCACTTGCTTAGTATATTTGATCTTAGCAAAAGCCCCAAAAGGTAGGTGATAATATCATGCCCATTGAACAGATAAGGAAACTGAGGCTCAAAAATGTTCAATAATTTTTCCCTGTCACATAGTGAGTAGTGGAACCTGGATTCAAACTAAGGCAGTGTGGATTTAGACTGTGTTTTTAACTACTTTGCTTCTCTGTCTCACTCTTAGCCCTGATACATGCTGTAGTAGTTTGAAGCTTTTATGTACTCCAGGAAAGTCCATGTTCTTTTAATCTCTTCCTGTGGGTGCAGACATATTGTGGGTGGGATTTTTGATTAGGTTATTTCAGTTGAGGCCTGCCCCAGGGTGAGTCTTAGTCATCTTGCTGGAGTCCTTTATAAGAGGATAAAGGACACACAGAAAAGTGAGATGAAATTGAGAAGCTCATAAAGAAAAGCCCTGAAGAAGCTAAGAGAGGACCCACAGAAGCTCAGAGAGGAAGCCACTGGAACCAGAAGCTAAAAGCAGCAAAACCCAGGAACAAAGGACCAGCAGACGCCAGCCATGTGCCTTCCCAGGTGACGGAGGTGTCCCAGATGCTGGCAGCCTTTCTTCAGAGTCCAGGTGTCGTCCTGTTGAAGCCCTGATTAGACATTTTCATGGCCTAAGAACTGTAAATTGTAATTTAATAAATCTCCATTGTAAAAGCCAGCCCATTTCTGGTATATTGCATTCTGTCAGCTTCAGCAAACCAAAACACATAAGGTATCTATCCTAATTACTTAAGAAGCAGGTTAGACTGAGATTCATATATGGATGTGTATTTTTTCAATGTCATAATAGGGCTATTCCCATTTACTCGCAAATTGTTCGGGGAACGACAATTGTAAGCTAGTTGTCAAATGGGATGTTCCCCCTAATGACAAGTGTCATACTGGTATTTTTTCTCAGCAATTCTATCGGGATTTAAATCGATTTTATCTTGCTCTGACTTTATTGCATGAAGTGGTTTTCTCCTTCAAAAACTGAGATGTAATATTTCTCATGGTTTGTCAAATAGTTGAGAAAATTATGAGACTAATTAAAAAAATCAAAACCAAAATTAATCTTCATAGTTTTGTTATTGGATAAATATTTAATTTGCTATGTATATCAATGAGGAAATGTAATTGCTGCTATAAAAATTCATTTTATAAAAGCATTTCAAAAAGTAAGTACTCATTAGATATTTACTAAATAAATATTTCTGTCAAGAGGATTACTAATAACACAAATATTAAATATAAGCTTTCATGTTTTTGAACCAAACAAGTTCTCTTTCAATGTGACTTGAAATCTATTGCTTAATAAAAATGACAGTATTTATTCTCATCAGCTTCCCCAAGATTCATTTTACTGTGGTTTACTACTAAACATTAGTTATTATTTAATACAATTATTATTTAATTACTTTGTAAGTACCAAGTGCAAATTATTTATTTTTAGCATCATTAGGAGAAAATAACCTATTTTATACTGTGTGAGGACAAAGAAAGAGAAACTTATGGGAACAATGTTGACTATAACTAACGTTTAAACATTTGCCAATTACAGAGTCTGAAAATCACTGCAATTTGTAATAAATCTTGATTTAAAGATTTAAAGAAATTGACATTCCTCCGTAGATTAGTATGGTACATAAAGAAGAAAAACAGCAGAAAATGTAAAATTAAGACATTTCTTGGGGAAAAATCTTGAATGAAACTGTGGTAGAGACATTTCCCTTAGCTACATCTGGTTAAGTGTTTCCTCAATTACCCAATGTGAAGGGTTTGGAAGTTAATGTAAGAACCACACTGCAGATGATTTCTAATACGTTTTGTATAATTTTGCTTTAGTCAACTCTTTATTCAAAGGATACCTTTTATTTCATGGCATGGTTCAATGATTCTCAATTTATTGTTCTATTATATAGTACTTAGCTGAAGAAAATATTTTTATAGTTTACATATAGGCATCTGAGTGTGATAGTCACCAATTAATAATTGACTTCATAACCTGGTTACCAGAGAGGAATGGATGGTTAAGCCATACTTTGTATACACACTGTTGAAGATACCAAATGTGTGTTTCTTGTTTCACATGTGGCCCATATGTACATTTTTAGTGGTGTGTTTGTATGATTTCTAATTTCTCTGATAAACTTCAGAAACATTAATTATATGGAGAAGAGATCCACACCATCACAGCATATATATTCACACTCTAATGGATACTTACAGGTAATTGAGAATAATATTATTATTGCTGAGGTGCATTAGAGACAGAGAGGCTTCCAGATATGCCAACAGTTTTCAATCCTGTTTACCATTTTCAAGACAAAACTATTACTATACATAAACTGGTAGTTGAACTGCTGGAAAATGCTTGTAAAGAATACTGCACTCTAAAGATAAGTGGCATTAATGTTGCTCAGGAAAACTGAAGCTTCAGTATGCTCTTGGGAACAATTAGGATTCTGTCACATAAGTGCTAGATTTTATCTACTTAAACTGGATTTCTATATCATAAGAAGTAAAAAGGTAATTATCAAAATGGATGTAAATGAAACTTGCATTTTAGAAAATAGTTGAACCAATTACTCTCAAAGGATGTATAAGGGCTAGAAAAATCTTTCATCCAATTTACTCATCCACTCAAACTTGATTTCCAAAAGTAAGCAGAGATCATTTCATAAATATTTATTTATTAGATTCATAAAATGTGGCCAGCTCATGCTGCAGAAGACTATTTGAGACAAAAATCATTTAACAACTAATGGAAGTCCATTCTTAAACAAGAAATATTTCTGCTACAGAAATAGACTTTGAAAAATTCCTAATGCTATTTTATGAGATGTTATTACAACAGCAGGGAGAATTTTCCTGACAAAGTATCCTAAGGCTAACTATTAGGATGCATGACTGGAAGAAAAAACAGAATCACCAAACTCTGGAGAAAGGCAGCAATATGCAAGTTCCCATTCCTGTTAAAATATCTAAGTATCATACCTAATTATGTGGGGGCTATAGGAACACGGTTATTTTGCATTTGATACTTACATACCTCACTTATAGCTTCCATTTGATTCCTTATCATAAAACACTTTTTTTCCTTATAGAAGTAAAAACATAAAGGAGTATTGTCTTTTCCTTTCTTCTGCCTTTTCTTCTTCCTCTTTTCTTATTTTATACCTTCACTACCCTTACCATCATCATTGCAAGCTAAAAAGCAAAATGTGAATAAATGGATGACTGAACATTAAATTGATAAATGGAAAGGTGAAAATGATAAAGTAATGGAGCTTGTGTTTTGTTTTCATACATTTGAGTCATTTGTGGTGGGATTGTTTTCCTTTTATAGCACCCCTGTGAAGAACTGGAGGGAAGAGAGATTATGTAACTGGCCCAACAGTTAGAGATCAGTGTAGCAATGTTTAAACACATTACAGGTGTTGTATCTGAGAGACACGGATTCAAATTCCAGCTCTGCTAATTTCTTGCTTCACAGTAATTGGTGGGTTGCTTAATCTCCATGTTGTAGAAAGTTCTCTGTACCAGCTTGAGTGACTTAGAGTGAAATTCTAGATTTTTCTCTGAACCAAGGGTTTTTCCTCAAAAAAGTAATAGCACTGGGAGAGGAGTACTAGAAACAAAGAAAGAAGTGGCAGAACTGTGTTCTATTACACATGGCTCAAGGTTAAGACACAATTCTGAACATTCTTTTTCAAGCAATGGATATTTCTTATGACAGGTTTAGAATCAATGCTTAAACCTTGACTGAGCTGTGCTGGATGACAGTACAGTATGGTGATTAAGTGCATGAGTTTTAAATCCACAAATGTCTTGTCTTAGGGCCTGGATGTACCACCTACCAGCTACATGACCTTGCGTTAACTACTTAAGTTATCTGCATCTTTGTTTTCTCATTCGTAAAATGATTCTAATAGTAGTACCTACATCCCAGGTTTGGTGTGAAGATTCAGTGAGCTGATATATGTAAAGCAATCAGAACTAAGTTTAGCACATAGTAAGTGCTAAATATTTTCATTATTGCCAAATTTCTCTTCAAAGGGTGATGGAGGGAGAAGTGATATTGCCCTAAGAGCATCATCCAATTTTTGGTATATTCCATCAAATAAATCTGCCCTAGAACATGGCCATAATTTAGAATCTTTATAGTTATCTGTCCCACCCCAACATTGGTTACAGTCCATCATGGCAGGCTTAGGCTTTCCCATGATTGTTAACTCAGAACTGTTTGGTGGTGGCAGTGGTTGTTGGAGCATCCTAAGAACTAGGCAGAAGAGTAGGAATATAAAATACATTGGCTCAACTAATCTATCTTCTTGTGAGTTGACTTTTACTACTCTTTTCCAGGGAAAAAAAAAAAAAAAAAAAAAAAAAAAAAAAAAAATTTAACTAGAAAACTAACTTTCTTTTTTTGCCTGTTTTTACTTTTCTTATCCCAAGCACCAATGGCATGAACCAAAAACAATAAAGCTCACAATTCGAAGCCTCATCTTTATAAATAATAAATTTTTTTTTAATTATGGAAAAGTGTAAACAAAAACAAAAGTAAAGTGAATAGAATCATTAGAATAATGATACTCCAAGTTTTGTCATCCAATTTTAAAAGTCTCATTTTATCTATACCTCCTTGCACTTCTACCTACGTAAAAGGTTATTTTTACATAACACTCAGGCAGCATATCATTTCATCAATAAATATTTCAGTATGTACCTCTAAAAGATAAAGATTTTTAAGAACATAACAATACTGTAACATGCCAAAACATTAACAATAATTCCTTAATGTCACAAAACATCCAGTAAGTATTCAAATTTTCTCAATTTGCTATTTAAAATCCGTTTTTGTTCATTTGTTTACAGTTTGCTTTATTCAAATCCACAGTATGCAACTGCTTGAAATATCACATAAATGCTTTTTAATCTACAAACAATACCACCCTGCCTTAAATTTTTTCTATGCAATTATGCTGTTGAAAACTTCAGTTAGTTTACTTCTTTTTTTTGTAGTGTTTCCCAATGACTGAATTTTCCTAATTGCATTCCAGCAGTGTTATTTAACATATTCCTTTGTCCACTGTGCTTGTATTTAAATGTTCTTCTGTCCACCACATTTGTAGTTAGTTCTAAAGTAGCCATCAGATTCAGTTCAGTATTCTGATAAGTGTATTTTATAGGTAGTGGTATATACTTTCATTAGGAGGTAAATTTATCTGGTTAATTCTTTACATTGTGCAAAATTAGCCATCATTGATCATTGCCTGGATCTATTAATTCAATAGAGGCTACAAAATGGTACTATTCTAATTTTAGCATTGCTTCCACATTGATATTCCTGGGACACTTCCCTTATCAACGATTTAACTAACCTAAGCTACAGTTTACAAAGGAAAGGGCAGATATATGCTTGATTCTTTCCCTTTATATATTAGTATTCTGTGTAATGAGTTAGTTCCTTAGCGGTCTCCAAAGGTGACCAAAGGTTATGTGTTTTTTTAAGAATCATTATGAACACATGGATTGAACCATGCCTGAAGGGTTTCTCTCCACTGATGTTATTTTTTATATTGATATTCAAACTGCCTCAACTTTGACTAGTGGGAGGAACTTTGAGTTGGCTCCTGAGTTCAGTTGACATCATGCTAGTGCTCTATATCTCCCTTGCTTTCTAATATGAAAGAATTTTCTAAGATCATGCTATATATTTGCTATTCTAGATTGAAACAGTTCCAAGGACTTCATTTTTTTGTTGAGAAACAATATTTAGAGAGCACAGTCTGAGCACTAGGGAGCCCACTCCTGGATTTTCCATCTTTTCTTGCCTATATAGGGTATGTTAAGAAATAAAAAAATAAATCACTAGTTTTATACCACTAATTCCTGATATTTCCAGTTTAAATTTAACCTCATTAATCTTATATCCAAACCTCTACACTTCTACACAGAAAATTCCAGTCCTCAATGACACCAATGTAATTACTCATGTCTATATCCCACAACATATGCAACACTCTCAGAATGGAATTAACAATCCCAACATTAACAAAATAAATATTATAAGCAGGTAAAGTTCTTTTTTTTTCAGTTATTTTTGTCCAGAGGGTGTACCATTGGTGAGAGACAGAATATAATTGTTTTAAACTGGTATCTTTATACAGCTAAACCTAAAATCAGGGTATATTCAGAGTAGACTGGTATTCAAGCTCATTCTTCTCCCACTTGTTTTCTCTTTACACTTATAGACACTCATTTTGGTTTTGTTATTGTTTCTTTTTTCTCTTTTTCTTCTTTTTTTCCAAGGGAGAGTGCAAATGCAGTCCCCTACTACTACAAATTATGCAGTCACGTTTCCCACATTTAGGGAAATCGCAGGGGTCAGCACATCCGGAGTGCAATGGATAAGCCTCGCTCCGGGGAAATCACCTTCGTGATCATAGTATCTCCCCTGCCAGGTAAGTATTTCTGACACTCTTTTCTCCACTTTGCTTTTTTCACTTAACAATGTATCCTTAAGATCCTTCCATAAGAGGATGTAGATACATGTTCCTTTTGTGTTGCATTGTGTTCAGTTGTGTGAATGTTTAGATAAAGCATAGTTTATTTAGCTACAATGATAGACATTTATGCTTTTGTGTTTTGCTATTACAAATGCTGCAATAATAGACTTCTAAATTGTAAATGCATTTTTCTGAGGTGTTTATTTATTTATTTTTTTGCCGTTTTTTGTCGTTTATGCTGTTGGTGGAGGTTGTGATAGTTTTGCCAGTGTGTCTTTTGGATATATTCTAAGACGTAAGATTGCTGGACCAAAAGATAAATGCCCAAGTAATTTTGCTAGATAACATCAAATTTCACTCTAAATTTTGCATTCATGATATTGATGTATATAAGAGTACTTATGTTTCCATAAATGCCTAATTAATAGGTGAGAAACAGTATCTCAGGGCAGTTTTGATTTACTTTTCTTTTATTATAAGTGAGAGTGAAATTGATTATCTTGTCTGGTTAAGGACTATTTGCATTTCTTTTGGTATGAAATGTGTGCTCATGTAACTTGCCCTTTTTTTATGGGTTGAAGTAAAACACTCAGCACGTTGCTAATGTATGATACATTTTAGAACACAAGCATCTTTCATGTTCTTTATGTCTTGATCCAAATAAGGATAGCTTCATTAGTGTACTGTGTGATCATGCTGGCATCTCTCCAGCTCTACATGCTTTTCCCAAGGAGTTAAGGCACGACCTAACATAACTGCTAAATTTGGTTGAAGAAATTGGTTATGCACAGCCAGCTCCTGCTTTAACTTCTGCCTCTAAACCTGCTTGTAAAGTGCACATGCTCTTGAGGAATCTTTACCTTGGTGTAAATATAGCATTAAAGGCTTTCTTCCATGCCAGAGGCCTGTAACTAGGCATGGACATTTGCCTAGTTATAGTGTTCAGAATGTGGAAGCCCAATTATTGCCTGTAAATATAAGGAGAATATACTTGTTCTTGGGAGACATATGCTAAAGTATTTACAGGTGAAGAGTTTGAGTGTCTGCAACATTTCTCAAATGCTTCAGAAGTAAAACACACACAAACAATAGCAATATTTATTATTATATGTATTATTATGAGAAGAAAGGTGAAGGGGTAAAATAATAACTAAAGGTGAATCTAGGTAAATAATTCTTAAAATGCTAAAATATTGTATTTGTATTAGAACATTTAATAAATATCATGGATGATAATCAAGTTTGTTATCCTGTAATTAATACATTTCAACTTTTTATTATGTGGTGAGATGAACATTTAGAACCAACAATGCTCAGTCAAAAGTGTTTATTTTCAAAAAATTCCTTTTGTATTCTACTCAAGATAATATTCATATTTCTCAGTTCACAATCTGTGCTATTTCTTTCATCTTTTTTTTTTTCAAATTCTCTACATGTCAGGAAGGAGAGACAAATATTGTTTCTTTCATGGTCAAGTTCTGTGGATACAACCTTATTACTGCATTCAAAAAGATGAGATGATTTGACTCCATAATTTATTAATTTATAACCTAAATGATTGTCATCTAATAACATTCAATTGCAATTTTCTTATTTGGGACACAGACAGGTGTGCATTTTCTATTATTTTAATGGAAGTATTAGAAAGTAGCAAATATGCATAATTAGCTTCTTTTATTGCATCTATTACAAATTATCTTTCACAATAGGCAATTTGGTATCAAGCCTCAGAAGAGTAGCTGCAGTTTATCGAACTCTGAATTGTTGCAAGTAAAGAAAGTATTATTGTGTAATAAAAGTCTATAAATTTTGGCCTGTAAACAGGATATTTTTAAGGGTTGAATTTTCTTCTTTTTAATAATTTATCAAAAACTTTTTCCATTTTTCTCATTCTTCCACTAGTAAGTGAATTTGGAACTACTACAAATGAAATATAATGTGCAAAATTTAATTCCATATCAGGCCAAAATTTTTCTAAGACTTCATCTAGCTCCAGTATGTTTCTAGCCACCTTGTTGATGAAGACCCTTTGCTTCTCCTGATCATTTTCTTGGTAAGAATCCCTTTTGGCCAATCCCAGGTTGGCTCCCTTCCTCAGACCTACCTTGGATCTGTGGGAAGCATGTGCTTTTGCCTTCCATCTGTGGAAATACAGGACCCAATATAATTCTCTTTACTCTTCACTCAGGCTGAATCAGCTTCAGCCTCAGTCCCAGCCTCAGACTCACATGCTTTGGTCATTTATAGGCCCTCTGTATTCCTCAACCTCCAGGAGATTCGGGTTGAGGGCTCTGAATGGTTCCCTCGAAGCCATTCTCATTAGTCTTGGAGTGGAGCCATCATCCCCCACAATGGGGAGGTTGCTTGAAACCCTGGAAACTCATTCCAAAGAAATTCTCTTTAGGGCTTCTTCTACCTTGTTTTTTCATAGCACTGTATTAGAGATGAAGCTAAGTGCAGAAGAACCAGTTATGCATCTCTTAGAGTGTCTTACATAGGTGATCCAGCACCCTAGATTATGTGTCTACTGGGCACCTGTTGTACCATTGTTGATCTTTGCATGCATATATTGCTCAAACTTTGATCAGAATCCTATTTAACATCCTGTTACATTTACTTCAGCTAACTAAAGTTAGTTTCTACTGTTCATGCTTGAAAGAACTTTAATATAAGCAACTCCATGGGGCATAAATTTACCATGCAGCCAAGAGTTAAACTTGGGGTACACATATGTGAGACTTTGCTCTTGCATTGGCCAAGAATCTGAGGGAGAAATGGCATTGGATGTAGTGGATGTGAATTATAGAAAAAGAAAAAATTTAAAGAAATGTGGGCCCAGGATTAAAAAAATGAGATGTTCAAGAACAATCCAGATAGAAACATGTTAAATTCTGCCTTAATAAACTAGACCATAAATTAGTTTAGGCAATGAATACACAATTGTAATTTGGGTGATATACTTCAAGAAATTGGAGATGGGGAAAAACCAGACTGAAAGTCAGATGCTTGTTGATTCTTAGCAATCAGTTAACCTCACAAGGTCTGGTGCTGCAACTGCAAAATGAGCAAGTAGAGCAAGTGGTACCTGCCATCACAGTCAACTGAAATGTCTAGTATTTTGCAATTTATTTAAAAATGTGCTTATGTTGCAGTTTTGAGTCCACCTAGGTAAACATCTATAATTTAATTCATTACTCAACAAATGTTTTTTGAGCTTTCACCATGTGCTGAGACCTCTTCTAAGCACTTGTGATACAAAGAGAGACATCTCCATCTACAGTCTATCAGGTAGATTAGACATATGCTACAGACAATAAACAATGAATACAATAAAGTAAACTACAACTTGGGGAGTACTGTGGAACAAAAAGAACAGGACACAAGGTCTCAGGAGTGGGGGTGGGTGAGAATGTTGCTGTTAAAGAGGCTGATCAGGGTAACCTCCTTGAGAAATGACATTTGAGCAAAGAATTGAAGGTAAGAGATTTAAATGCTGAAATGGAATAATAGGCAGAGCTTTCTGGGCTGAAACCATTGTTTGTTCAAAGGATCTAGGCTATCTACCCTAGTCTGTCCTGCAGGATGAGTTGAATTGCAAAGAGGCTCGTATAACTGGAGAGAGATTGAAGAGGGCAGAAATCAAAGATGTAGTCAGAGACATAAGTGTGGGGGCAGAAACAGTAGAGGGCAGAATATTGGAATACAGCAAAACCGAAAGATCCACATCCTTGCAGATGGTAAAGACAGATCTGCAGTTCTGAAAATGCCTGAGGAGCCTTCACTCTGACCCTGTTCAAAGCATGTTTCGTTCCCAAAGAGCAAGTACATTCAGAAAATAATATGTACAGAGCCACTTGACTCATAATTGTTTCTATTCAGTCCACAGAAGTTGAAGTGTAGGAGAGAGGTGGAGAATAAAATACCAGCAAAAAAATTAATGCAAATTAAACCCATTCTTTTAGCATAGAGTATATTTGGAGACTTGATCACCTCTCTTTTTTTATTTTTATTTTTTTGGTGGTAATAGTCCTAGTCTTATATAATTTTAGAGGGATTAGTGTTAATTTTTCAAATTATGTAATAAATTTTAATCTGTAATATAAGAGATCCAATATTTCCACTCTCTCCCAGGTGACAAACAATGCTTAAACCCTATCATATTAGTTCTGAAATATATATTTAGATAATTTTTGAAAGTGTTTCTAAAAACCTTAGATGGATTGCTTTCTAAAAATTAGGCAGGCAGTATTTGACTTTTGAGTTGCATATTGTTCATTAGGATAATGCTGCGTTCAGAAAACACGTATAGATGAGAACAATGTTATTTCTCATATGGGAGGTGTGGGAAATGGGAGTGGGTGTAGGCTTGTTCCCTTTAGGGGAAAAGAAGATCACTGAAATTAACTTATTATTCCTCACAATTTCCTTGGGTCATTTCAGAAAGACTATTGCTTTTTCTTTCAGTTTCTTTGATGGGAGAGTTATTATGCTTTTTAGCTAGATTATGAATATAAAGTTCTTTGTTTAAAACAACAACAGCAAAAACAATGTTTTGGACCACTTTGGTGGAAACTAATAAACAAATGCAATCTATCAAGTACCAGTGAAGTTAACTGATATATGCAATGTACTGGAGTCTCATAGATACAGAAAGAAAAGAGAGTGGGGTTTAATCTCTTACTGTCTGGTATAAAATGGGTATGGAACAAGAATTAATGTCAAGAATCCTGAACCAAGGGAAATAGCTCTCTTCAGTTTATAGCAGGTAAAATCTGATAATTTAATATTACTTTAAATATTTTACATAGGTGTCCTCAAGGCACAAAAACTGAAGTAGTTTATTAAATTTTTTTTATTTTTGCTTGAAAAATAAATACTACATAATTAAAAACTTATTTAACATCTCAATTTTTCTAGTTATTTAAATTACAACAGCCTTTGATGCTGTTATGTCCTTTAGTTAGAGGGAGAATATTTTCCATTTAAAAATTATTATTAATATCTAGAACATATCCATTGCTTTATTGTACCAATCTCATGGAATTTTAAAACTCTGGAATATTCAACTGCATTTTTATGTGTGTCTGAATAGGAAGATTTTGTTAACTTCAAAGCATGTTTATAATACATGTACAGATACTAGCCATTTAATAAACAGGGGACCAGTGCAAAGGGTCTTGAATTCTGGACAGTGCTGCATTGTGTAAGAACAAGGCATTTATCAAACTGTCTTACAGACATTCTGTTAATCTCAAGGTGTCTTGATTAAAGTAGTGACAATTTATTTCACCATTTCATCACTTGTGAAGTTGGCAGCATTAATATTTAATCATTTTAAATGTATAATTATTATCATTTGCTCCATGCTTTCTCATAAGTCCTCTAAAGGACAGTAAAGTATTGCAATCATATTTTTTTGTCCAGTTTCTTCTCCCAGTCTTTAACTCTGAGGAAATATACTAGAAATGCAATATGTTAGAGTACACTAAAGGGAAGGAGATCAATTCTGGCCATAAATATTTAGACTCATAATTAGTAACTATGCTGTTCACTGCAATTCAAGTTGCCTTTGTGTATCCTTTGTAGATTCATACCATTTCCAGTTGTGTTTTGAAGCAATGCTGAATGCATCAATCCATATATATATATATATATATATATATATATATATATATATATATCAGTGTAGCTGTTTTTTGTTTTTTTTTTTCCATCCAGTGACAGCTTCTAAAATATTGGTAAAAATTAACCTTTTAGAACAGCTTATATTTAAGATGGGTACATTGCTAAATCATTAAATACTACTATTAAATATTTCATTAGTTATAAAGACAATACAGTAGTCTTGAAATACTGGTTTAATATACTTATGAGAACAAAAGCATTGCCCAGCTCTACACTACCTTAAATATTCATATATTTTTTACCTGGGAGCCAGTCATCATTTCCACATGTATTTGCAACCTGAGCAAACAAACTTCCAAAATTCTCATCTTGAATTAAACACACCCTATGCCTTGACATCAAATGTTTTTATTCTTATCCTTTAAGAAACATATATGTATAACATTCCTACTATTAACTCTGAAGTTATATTATTATAGTCTACTAATAAAAACTCTGAAGGTGTTTTAAAATAGTATTTCTTAGTATGCTTGGCATTTATAACCTTACATTTCCCATTTCTATTTAGACTAAAGTTTTATAATCTGCTCCTTAGAATGTTCATTTAATGGTATCTCCCCTGATTCATTATAAGAGAGGTTTTGTTTTAATTGTGGTGTACTTCCCTTGGGGGAAATGCCATATTCTGATTTGTACAGGATGGGTGGAGAATTATAACACTAACCAAATAACTTAGTTTAGTGTAGAAGAAGCTTATTAACCAAAAGTAAATTAGGGTGAGCTCTGTGGTAGGATCGAAGCCTTTTCGGTCACCATCAGTAACTCTCTTCTCAAAACTTAATGCCCCTTTCTGGTCCCTTTGTTTTCAGAATGGCTTGTTTAACATCAAAGGAAAGAAAGAAATTTAAACATCCATCTTTCACATACCTGTGTTATAAAAGTGTGTCATCTTGAGGACTGAAATGGAGACATAAAGAATGCCTTTCACATACCTATTATAATGCGATCTATTTCTGAGAATATTTTTTTCCTATGGGGATTAAGCATCATTAATTTCTTCCTTTGACAAAATATGGATTTATTTAGAAGCTTCTTGTTCCAGACATTACTCTAGTTTCTGGGGAGAAAAATTGATAAAACCCCTAGCTCACAGAACTTTCTTTTCTGTGGAGGCATATGTTATGGCACAGACGGATCCTTCCTCTAGCTTTCCACCTCCACATCACCTGCATCCACACATTCCCTCAGCTTCCACCTGCAGCCCTTTCCTCCTCTTGTCTCGCATTCTTTACTGAGCAATCTCAGCCTTTGCTGTGGTATTAATTATCCAGTCTACCTCCATGTTTTCAAACCCACAGTTAAAATATGGCCCTCTCTGATAAGCCTTTGGTGGTTTACTGAGCATTCTACCTGAATGTCCCACAGGCACTGTAAGCCGCAAAGTACAAAAGAAGGACCCAGTATCTTTACTCCCACACCTTCTCCTCTAATGTCAAACTGTTTTCTCTGTCAGTGTCTTCAGCATCCATCCATTTATTAAAGAAATTGGTCCCCAGGTCGCCTACTTTATCAATCTCATTACCCTCCCTGTAATAATGGCCTATGTCATCTGCCAACCAGATTAGCATAATACTCTATTAATCGGCTTCTTGACTCTTTCACCAAAACTCAAATCCATCATTTAAATAATTATCTTTTGAAAATACTTGCATCATCAAAATACTTTTCTACTTAAATCTTTCCAAGAGATATCCCTAGCTTCAGTTGAAAACCAATATTGTTCTAGCATGGCATAAAAGGCATTTTGTATCTGTTGTCTACTTACCTCATATCCTGCCACCTCTCTATCTTCCACAGATTAGTAGCTACGCAGGATTTTACAATTCTTTCATCTTCCTCCATTTCCCATCCTGTTTCTATTGTCTATAAATTTAGTTCTGGATTGTTCAGAATGTATCTTGTCTTTTACGTACACACACACATGCAATTGTGTATTTTGTTACTTGACTATTTAGAGGGCAATATACTTCATACAATCATCTGATTATTTTTACTTTTCATATTTCCTGCAGCATTTTCTTGGATTTATTTCTTTTCTTATTCTCCAAGAGTGTTCTCGAAGTGGGACTTTGAGTGGCAAATTTTCTGGGGTCTCGTATAACTACCACTTAATTTAAATTCAGCTGGATATATGATTCTAGGTTAAAAGTTGTTTCCCCTCAACACTTCAAAATTATTACTCAATTATCTCTTTACATCTGGTCTTGCTGTTAGGATTCTAATGCTAGTCTGACTCTTACTGCTCTGTAGGTGGTCTGCTCTTTCTGGGAGTTCTTATTTCAATTTTAAGTTTATAAGTGTGTGCCAGTTTTTATTTACATAAAAGCTTGGTACACTGAGTCATTGCTCTCTGAGATTTTTATCTTTCTTTAATTCTTGGAAATTCATTGTCAGTATTCAAATATTTCTTCCGATTTATGGTTGTACTTTATATTCTCCTTGTTCTTCTGTAAATTGACAAATCTCCTTTCTACTTGAATCTTACATATATCTTAACTTTTATATCATAAATGTTTTCAACCTTTTCTCTTGCCTTTTTGGAGAGTTATTCAACCTAACTTTCCTGCTTTCAATTTTATATCTCTTTTTTCTTTCTTTCAAATATTATGATATTAATAACTCATATTTTTCTTGGGTATTTGTATTACTCCTTGTTGCTTCTTTGGTTTGTGATGTCCTCTCTCATCATTTTGAGGATTTTTATTAGAGTGAATATATTTATCTATTTGTGTCAATAATCTTGTTTCAAGTGTTACATACTTGTTGCTCACATAGTTGTAATGTGTTTAAACTCTTTAGCCTGTGAGTTCCTGTTTTGGCCTATGAACTATTCTGCCTAGTAAGGGTTACTGGGGGTTGTCATACTCCAGACTTAGCAGGTATCCTCATATTTATAAGTATAGGTGAGTGGATAAGTCCTAGGGTAGAGGGTCTTAGATAGTACCAGCCAAATCAGTAGATTAGAAATTCAAAATATATCTACCTTTAGAAATAGGCAGGCATGGAGAGGGCAATATCCTTAAAATCTTCAGTAGTCCTCCAGCAAGTTGGAGGGCTTTGAATAGAAGAGGTTAGAGGAGTGAGTGCCCAAGGATGGCTGCTCATTGGCTTCTCATCACAGCAGGTTTTTGACTGCAAATTCCTGATACGCGTTGGTGATAATCACCCAGAGGAAATGTGGAATTTAGACAAGAACAGAATTTAAAAGCTCATTCCTACCCTATCCTCTTATCAATGAACCTTGCAACCACACTCCTTCCTCCCCCTAATTTAAAAGCTCTTTCCTACCCTATCATCTTATCAACGAGCCTTGCAACCAAACTCTTTTTTCCCGCTAGGCCCCCAGACCTCCACTACTACTGCCACTCACCATTTCACTGAGAGCCTTTGGTCTTCCTTGGGGTTAGCACATTTTTTATCTTGATTGCTCAGATCCAGGCTTCACTCTCTTTTGCAGACTTTTTTTCAGGTAAATTTGAGGAAGTAAGCACCTATTACTTTTGATTTTTGCCCCACTCTCTCTCAACGTTGACCCTAAGATTCAAGAAGATCAAGTTACTCATAGTTCTTGTATGTATTATTTGTTTTCATTCCTCAGAGCCTTGTTTATGATATGACTGGAAAATACATTTTATCTTCTCTGCCTGGCCTGCTCTACTTGTCCTTCGGCACTGAGTATAATAACTGCCCTTCACGGAAGACTGCTAAGGTTCCAGTAGGATCCTCCTATTAAGAGCTCTCTGATATTCATTTTGCACCCTTGTGTTATGTTATACTCTTTCCCCCACCTCTCCCATTATGCTATGATGGCTTCAAGAGCAGTTATTGTGTCTCTATATCCCAAATGTCTCCCGTATTTCATGACATTTAGTAGGTTAACAATGAATATTTGTCAAAATAATAAATGATGTATTAAAACAGTTCTGTAATGGTGGTGTAGATATGAAAACATTCCTCCATCAAAATGTGTACCTATTTGCTTTTTCATATTGTTTTTCCAATATATTACCTGGCACATAGGAAGAACCCAACAAATATTTATTGAATGAACAAATAAATGAAGGAATCTTGTAATGTAGATGAGTCTTTTTCATATAAATCCTTAACTATAAAATTGTTGTAAAGAAGTCAGAGACTACAAAAGAAAGTAGAAAATTGAATGTTAAGAGAGGCCATGAGGTGATTCTTATGGGAAAAATAAAAGAAAGCAATTACATGGGGCTTTATGGCTGATATAAAAAATGGCATGAAGTTTGAAGATACATTGCATCCATGAAAAACAACTATTTTGAAACTTCTCCTTACCTATGTGGGTATGTCCAGCCTTTTTTGTTGCTGAACTGAAGAGTCTTTAATGACCAAGATTATTTTCAAAATTCTTCTTATCCAGGAGGCCAAAATCTAAAGCATGATATTCTGGTGTTGCAGATCATGAAGTGCTGTCACCAGGTAGAAGAAATGAAGCTCTGTGGGTTTATGAATATTTAATTCATTTACTGTAAAATATGGAGACAATAATTTTTTTAAATTTAAGTTTAATTTGTTTTTTATTGTGTATTTATTTTGTGTTTAGAAAAGTTGTGGGTTTACATAAAAATCATGCATAGCATACAGAGTTCCTATATACCTCCTTACTGTTAACCAATTGCATAAATGTGGTATATTTGTTACAGTTCATGAGAGAATATTTTTGTAATTGTACTGTTAACTATAGTTCATGGTTTACATAAGTGTTCACTTTTTGTATGGTACAATCCTGTTTTTTTCATTGTGTTTACTTTTTTTAAAAAAAATTTGTTCTAGCAACACATATACAACCCTAAATTTCCCCTTTTCACCACATTTGAATATATAATTCAGTGCTGTTAATTACATTTACAATGTTGGCTACCATCACCACCATCCATTACTGAAACATTTCCATCAATCAAAATAGAAACTCTCTACAATTTAAATATTAACTTGCCATTCCATACCCCCAACCCACCTGCGATGACCTGTATTCTAGTTTCTAACTCCATGAATTTGTTTATTCTAATTATTTCATATCAGGGAGCTCAAACAATATTTGCTATTTTGTGTCTGGCTTATTTTAGTCAACATGTTGTCTTCAAGTTTCATCCTTGTTTTGTAAGTAATGGATTTCACACCTTTTTATGGCAGAATAATAAGCTTAACTTTTTATGCGTTTGCATTTTAGTACCTGAAAAAGTAAGATGTAGAGTTATGTAACAAAAAATATAATATGATAGTACCAGCATTTATACTTATCCATATGGTTATGGATGTCTCTATTTCTTTATGCCACTTTGATCCACTGTTTAGTGTCTTTTCCTTTCAGATTGAAAATCTCTTTAGCAGTGCTTTCAGGGCAGGTCTAGTGGTGATTAACTCCCTCAGTTTTTGTTTATCTGGGAATGTCTTAATCTCTCTCATTATTGGAAGAAAGTCTCACCAAATACAAAATTCTTGGTTGGCAATCACTTTCTATATTTCTATATGCATTTTAAATATTTTGTCTTATTGCCTTCTTGTCTCCACGGTTTCTTATGAGAAACTGTTGGGATTCCCTTGTACATAACTTGTTGTTTTTCTCTTGCAACTTTAAGAACTCTCTTCTTGTCCTTGGCATTGGACAACTTGATTACTATGTGCCTGGACATGGTTCTTTGAGTTTATCCTATTTGGGTTTCGTTGGGCTCTTTGAATGTGAGTATTCATATCTTTTGTTAAACTTGGGAAGTTCTCTGCCATTATCTCTTTGAATATTTCTTCTGCCTCTTTCTCTCCTTCTTCTCCTTCTGGGACTCTCATAATACATACACAGACATACTTCAGAGATACTGAAGATTCAGGTCCAGACCACTGCAATTAAGTGAATATTGTAATAAAATGAGTCACATATATTCTTTTGGTTTCCCAGTGCATATAAATGTTATGTTCACACTACACTGTGGTCTACTAAGTGTGCAATAGTATTATGTCTAAATAAACAATGCACATATTGTGATGGTTTAAAGTTGTACATACCCCAGAAAAAAATATTCTTAAATCCAATCCATTCCTGTTGGTATAAACCCATTGTAAGCAGGAACTTTTGATGAGGTTACTTAAGGTATGTCCCATCTCAATCAGGATGGATCTTAATCCTATTACTGGAGTCCTTTGTAAGAGAATGAGATTCAGACAAAGAGAAAGCCACAGAAGCCAGACACTGAAATTAACGAAACTCAGAAGAGAAGGGAGAAACCAGCAGAAGCTGCCACGTGCCTTGACATGTGACAGATGAGTCATGGATAGCCAGCAGCTGTTCTTCAGGAAGAAAGCATCACCTTGCTGATGCCTTGATTTGGACATTTTCCTGGCCTCAGAACCATAAGCAAATAAATCCCCATTGTTTAGCCCAACCAATTTCATAGTATTTGCTTTGAGCAGCCTAGGAAACTGTAACACACACCTTTGTTACAATGTGACAACACAGAATGAGAACATGCTGTTGGAAACATGATGCTGATAGACTTGCTTGCACAGAGTTGCCACAAACCTTCAATTTGTAAGAAATAAATATCTGTGAAGTATAATAAAGTGAAGTGTAATAAAACAAGGTATGCTTTAATTGGTATGTTTGATGGTGTCCCACAGATCTCTTAGGCTCTGTTAATTCTTTTTTTTTTTTTTTCTTTCTGCTCCTCAGCTTGAATCATTTAGATTGTCTTGTTATTGAGATCACTGATTCTTTCTCTGCTACCTCCAATTTGCTGTTGAAACTGTCCAGGGACTTTTTCACTTCAATTATTGTGTTCTTCAGCTCCAGTATTTCTGTTGGGTTCCTATTGAGAATCTCAAAGGGATTCATTCATAGCTTTCTTCATATCTCTTAATTCTTTCTCTGTGTTTTCCTTTACTACTTGAGCGTATTTTTAAAAAGTCTCTTTAAAGTCTTTTTAAAGGTAAGTCCAAAGTCTGGTCCTCTTCGTTAATGGTTTCTGGATTTTTGTCTTACTCCTTTGAATGGGCCGTCATTTCTTGTTTCTTTGTCTTGTAATTTTTTTTCCACATTGTACATTTTAATATTTTAAAGTGTTTACTCTGGGATAAATCCAGCCCCTGAGCTGTTTGTTCCTAAAAAATTTGCATCCAGCTAGTGATTTAGAGATATACTTGAATGCCTGGAGCTTCTCAAAACCAACAAACCAAAGCAAAAAGCACCTTTCCCTGTCTTTGCAATTTGGCTCTGCTTTGGCTGGTTGTCTCCTTTATAGTTTAGCCCTCCTATCAAGAAAATCAGACAGGGGCAAATGCAAAATGCAGAGTCCTTTCTGTCTTATCTGAGCCTGTGTGTAGCCCCAGATTCTTCTTCCCTTCCTGGACTTGTGCTTGCTAGAGGCTTTATGAATTTTCCATTTATAGTTTACATGAGTTGAAGTGAAGGACCTCTCTGCTCTCTTTCAAATAGACTCCCAACCCTTCCTGGGTGCTCTCTTGAGTAACTTAATGTAGGTAGTCCTTTGCTACAGGCTGCTTCAACTTAATTGTTTCTGACACTGTCCCAGCTGTTTGCAAGCCAATTATCTGCCCTGAGGGCAAACCTTGGGAGGGAGAGCAGGAGACAAGTTCCCTGGCTCAGTCTCTCAGACTTCCACCTGATAGGTTGACACTGACTTACATGCACTCCAGTATACCCACAGGGACCACTCTGCTTCCTCTGGAGCAGGATCAGGGACCCACAATGGGAGTGCAAGCTGGTTCCACTCTGCATTGTGGAGAGGTCGGAAAGGAGCCAGCATGGTCTACAGGAGCATCTTCTATAGTTTTTAAACCTCTCTTTTCTTGATTTGCCTAGTTAAAGCAGCTGTTTAACTGTTTTCAGTAGATCTGAGCAAGGTTAACTCTTTAAGATTCCTCTGCTGGCTTTGCCCGAGGGGTGATTGGAACAACGGCTGCCCTCAGAGCTAGACCCAGCAATCTGAAGTAGCTGATCAAAAGTACTGATCTGCTACCAGCCCACATACCACCAGAGTTTGGCATACTAGGTCTTTAATGTCCCACTGTGGCAGCAGCAAGCTGAGCAGGAGCCCGAGTTGCAGTCCTCACTGCTTCCTGCCACAAAGCTGGGGGAAGGGGATGGTAGTTGTTGCAGGGAGGGTGAAATAAACAGTATCTATCACTTTTATCACTCTCTTCCTCCCACTTCTCCCTGGACATCACATAGTGTTCCACTAGACTCTGGAGTTCAAAATAGATGTATCAGTTCCTGCCAGTTCAGTAGTTGTTCTTGTGGATGCATTGATTCCTGGAGTTTCCTATTCTATCATCTTCCCCCAATCCTCTCCAGTTTAATTTAATTTGATAATAATTCTTAATCATAAGGTTGCTCTGAGAATCAAGTGAGCTAATACCTGCAAAGAACTTAGGACACTGCTCTCACAGGGCACAGGACACCTAGGTTTGATGCCATTATCTTTATCATTTGTGACATTTATTCTGTCTTTGATCACATTTGGCACTAGCAACATCTTGGATCAGATACTGTCTTGTTGGGGTATTGCAGGATATTTAACATCATCCCTGGCCTCTATGCAGTAGATGCCAGGAGCTCCTAGCCCCAGATGTGATAATAAAACATGTTTCCAGACAGTGACAGATGTCCCCTTGGGGCAAAATTTGCCCTGCTTAAGAACCACTGGACTACATTTTTGAGAGAGATGAGGTTAGAATTCTTGATATAACTATAACCCCTTTGATTTGTATCACCAGTTTATTATTTTGTAATCTCACATTCCCTCTTATTTCCATACATTCAGTAAATATAAATTGAGCAACCTACTATGCTCCAAAAATATTCTAAGTGCTGCAGATACAGTGACAAAAAGACAGACATATTCTCTGTTCTTCTAGAGCTTAAAACCCAGCAGAAATGAGACAGATGAGACAGAAAGGAGGTGGGTAGGAAAGGGAAAAGAGGTAAAATGAAGAAAGAGAAGAGGCTTGGAGGCAGATTAAGCTGAATTTTATAAGCATAAACCTTTCTCCACCTCTTCCTTTTATCAAACTACAAAGAATAGCTAGATAAATAACATGACACTCCATCTTAAATATAATTTGTTTATTTGCATTTGGTTTTTCAGTATATTATCAATATTAAATAGAAAAGCCTAGGCACCAAAGAATTTACACAGTTTGCATGTGGCTGTGTCATTTGGTTAAACTCCATTTTTGTTCTTGGTTGACCTCACTCTTGAGATCACAAGATTTATCTTGTTATCTCATTGTCTCACCTCGATTATGTGACTTAGCACACTTTATTTCTACTCACCTTCATGTGTTACCAATATGTTTTTCTCCCTTCATGTCAACATATTTCCCTTCTCATAAATACTCTCTGCTTAGTTTGCCATAGCTGTTATGACAAATACCACAAAATTTAAACAACAAAATTTACTGGTTCACAGTTTGGAGGCTAGAAGTCCAAAATCAAGAGGTTGACAAGGCCCTGATTTTTCCCTGGAGTTGGTCCTCGGTCACAGGGCAGTGTCTCTCGCCTCTCTGGCTTCCACTGACTTCTGGCTTCTACTGATTTTTCTTACTGACTGAATCTGAATTTCTTCTCTATACAGTGTCTGGTGATATGGATTAAGACCAACCAGTCTGAATTTGGCTATGCTTTTACTATCATCTTCCTAAGGTCCTATTTACAAATGAGTTCACACATACAAGAACATGAATTAATATTTGAAGACATCTTTTTTGGGGGACACATTCAATACCCAACACTCTCCAAAACTTGTGTTTTCATTGCCCCATTGGAGCTAATACCACATGAGCCACAGCTTTCAAAATAAGCAAGTTAGTCTATCCATAACTAAGATGACCCATAACAAAGTGAGTCTTATAGACCCAAGAAGGCCATAGAGTGGAATAACTCATAAGGTCGCAGTATGAAGATCAGGAAGTGTTTTTGCATCAAGTATTCCAAGTCATAAAACTTCCATATGCTGAAGCATCCTGAGCTTGATAAAAACCTACAAAACAGAAAGGAGAAGGAAGCACTCACCAGACATGATGAAAGCCATGATGGTCAGCCTGCCTAGATCACTTCCATTCAGGAAGGAAACACTCATTCCTCCAGTTTTCAGGAATGTTGCAAACCAACCACACCAATTGAAGTCCATCCTTAGGAAACGTCTAAAGCTGTAGGGTGATGCTTTACCCAAAATTACTTCCTCTCCCCAGACACTGAACATGCTCAACTAATATTTCCTAACAAAAACCATACCAAACTCCTTGCCTCAAATCTAGGCTACTATGGAAGGTTTTCCCATCTCCAGAGATTCCCTCCAAGGGTCTTTTGAGACCTTTGCTAGGACTTCATTGCCCTTCAATTTCTCCCTTTGGCCAGTGCTGCTTCCCTCATTGTCTCACAGGCATTGCAGCTGAGAGCACACTCCAATTAACTTCCTGCATGCGGTTTATTTATAGTCTTAAGTTTTACTTATATTCTTTTCCCCATGAAATTTAAGCTAAGACACCAATTTAATTTACTCACAATGAGTAAATTATATTTTATTTTTATAAAAATATTAAGATAATTTGTGTTCAGAGAATATGGCCTGAGTTTCAAACATAACCAGAAGTTCTTTGAGAAGGGAATATGAAAATCTATCAATAATCCATGAAAATAATTTCCTAGGGAAAAATAATATAGTGAATAAGGACACAAGTATTACCTAGTTTTGTTGAGTTATTTAAAATGACTTTTAGAGACACATATTGTTGGTAAAAATAACTAAATTCAGTGATAACTAGAGTTAGGTTATGAACATTTAAGGTATTTTAGCTAAAATTTCACAAATCTAATTAGTCTTTTCCTGTGATTTTCAGTCTCTTGTAAGAGGGAAGAGGTATTATATAATTTCAATATATTCATTCTGCATAAAATACTTAATGAAGAGAAGTTAGATTATTATTCTTCACCCTTTAAAAAGTAGGGATTTTGCATGAACCTTCTAGCTTGTCATAAGACATTATTTTTACACTTTGCAGAAAATGCTTCTGAACCAGCTTGATATTTCTAGCTGAAAGTCAAACAAGGTTTAAAATGCAAGATTGAGTTTGGCAAATCTTAATCTTAAAAAAATATTATACCAATCTGAAGAAAACATGCTCCTCTTCTGCTCTAGTTATAGTTAGAATTTTACTAAGGAAGATTATTAATGTCCCTATGGGATAAAACTCTGAGAATAACAAAGCCATAATCGTACAAAGGCTGCTTGAATTTTTACTCCCTTGAGAAGGTTTTGATTGTGTCTATGTGTGTTGCAGAAGCAGGTATACAGAATAAAAAAAAAAACAAAACAAAAAACATATCAGTCTTTCAAACAGGAAATTGGAATACATGGGTTCACGGCTAACACACACACACAAACACGCACACAAGACAATGTTTAGTGGGTATTGTTGGGTGCAACCCATATACTCCAGCTGCTAGGATAGTGTTAGCCAAAGGCTCTTACCTGAGTCCCTCCCTGGAATTGCCCTAGGCCCAAGGGAGCAGCCTCACCCAAGGTCACACACCTCCGTGGGGAGAACCCAAACACAATGATTGGTGCCTGCAGGAATATGCAGTCCTTTCCCTTCTCCCTCAGATTTAACCTTGATTGCCAAGCATTTTATAGCCCCAGGATGACTTTATGGCCATATTTGATTTCTCTTCTCCTCAAACTTTGTCACAGATCTTTCAGCTCAAGCTTCATACTTTGTATTCGTGGTACATTACTTACTGATTGCAGTCCTAACCTTGATAGAATTTTATGCACACATGTACTCCAAAAAGTGTTTGTTCATGGAATCATTCATTCATTCATTCACTCATCTACCCATCTATCTTAGGATAGGTTCTGTACAAGTAGAAACTGAGATGGGGATTCTTATTCAAGTGATTTCTTGGGGGGAGTGCTCTCAGGAGAAGGGGAGTAATGGAATCAGGCTATGGTAGAGGGAAAACTAAGCAAAGGACATGGTTTCAGCTGGAGACTTGCTTCACCTGATCCATGAGGGATGCCCTGTAGCACAAGTTGCTCCAAAGGGTTAGTTCCTCCTCACCCATCCATCCAAAATATTAAGTACAAATTTTGCAAGGGTGCTGAGGATAAAAGAAGGGACCCTTTATATTAAAGAACATATAGTTTAGTAGAAGAAATATATTCAGAGGTAATTGAAACCCCCCAAATTAAGTTATTATAGTGAGTAGAATATTGTGCACCTGAACTTCAGAATGCCAATTTATTTGGAAATAGACTCTTTACAGATATTAAGATGAGGTCATATGGTATTAAGGTAGTGTTCTAGTTTGCTAATGCTGCCAGAATGCAAAACACCAGAGACAGATTGGCTTTTATAAAAGGGGGTTTATTTGGTTACACAGTTACAGTCTTAAAGCCATAAAGTGTTCAAGGTAACACATCAGCAATCAGGTACCTTCACTGGAGGATGGCCAATGGTGTCTGGAAAACCTCTGTTAGCTGGGAAGTCATGTGGCTGGTGTCTGCTCCAAAGTTCTGGTTTCAAAATGGCTTTCTCCCAGGACATTCCTCTCTATGCTGCAGTTCCTCAAAAATGTCACTCTTAGTTGCTCTTGGGGTGTTTTCCTCTCTTAGCTTCTCCAGAGCAAGTGTCTGCTTTCAACGGCCATCTTCAAGCTGTCTCTTATCTGCAGCTACTCTCTCAGCTTCTGTGCATTCTTCAAAGTGTTCCTCTTGGCTGTAGCAAGCTCGCTCCTTCTGTCTGAGCTTATATAGGTGCTCCAGTAAACTAATTCAGACCCACCCTGAATGGGTGGGGTCACACCTTCAGGGAAACTATCCAGTCAGAGTCATCACCCACTGTTGGGTGGGGCGCATCTCCATGGAAACGCTCAAAGAATTACAATCTAATCAATATTGTTATGTCTGCCCACACAAGATTACATCAAAGATAATGGTGTTTTGGGGACATAATACATAGAACTGGCACAGGTAGACTACAAATTCAATGACTGGTGTTAGAATAGGATCAGGAGCCCACACACAGAGATGCAGAGGGAGGTAGGCAATGTGAAGATGGAGACAGCTACAAGCAGCTACAGAATAAGGCATGTTGAGGATTGCCAGAGGCCACCAGAATCTGGGAGACAGACATGGCCCTGACGACATCTTGATTTTGGACTTCTGGCATCCAGAACTGAGATAACAAATTTCCTTCGCCTTAAAGCATCAAGTTTATGGTAATTTGTTATGGCTGCTCCAGGAAGCTAATTCAGCTATGTTAAAGAAGTCTGAATTGGGAGCTCTGTGTAACGTTACAGCATTCCTAGTTCTTCCTAGACGAATGGAGTGATGGGGCACTTCCAAAAAGAGGTCATTGTTAGTAGTGATGATACAAAAATATGATTGGGTTCTAATAAGGGTGAAGGGAGGTAGAATGAATAGCAAAACAGAAGTTTTTATTACAGTTCATTTTTGGCTGAGGTGAAGCTAAGTCAAATTAAGCATTTTTTTTTTTTTTTTGAGACTACTATCCTGTTTTGGAGGAAGTTAAAAGAGTGTCCTGCTGTTTTTACAGGACTTGGTGGGCTAGGTCAGTGTTCCTTGGCTTGGAGTTATCTGGTTAGACTTAAATATATTTCCTAAGAGAAGGGATCATCAGAGTTTGAAGAAGGATACTATGACTGGAGAGTGTCTCCTTAGTCATTCAACTTAGAATTTTTAACAAATTTCCTAACACTTTCCCTGTAAAACCCTTGCAACTCTTGTCTCTGAGATAACTACACTGGGGTTTATATTCCACTGGACTATGCCAAGTATATATGTAATATGATCAAATCTTTGTTTTATAATATATCTCTGCATATGGACAGGATATCTTAGGTAGAGAAACTCAGAGAAAGGGATATTAATTAGAAGTCCCTTTGATTTCCACAAATACTGACTCTATCACAGAATTATCAGATTAACTTTCCACTTAAAACCAAAGGAATAAAAAAGAGAATAAAACTATTGTAGCTTTGCCATCCATGGAGTTATCTATGCCTTTTTGTGATGGACACAGGTTGACTTTGCCTTTCTACTGGTAAAAGCATTTCAATATTTTTATGCAGGATCTGCTACCCTTTCACTCTCCATTCAGGTATTGGTGGTAGGGCTGTCCTGGACTGTTCAATCAGACTCACAGTGACTGTTTCAAGGACGGATGTGTAACCCAATTTTAGCCGAAGACAATCATCTTTTGGAATTTTGCTGGGACTAGCAGGAAATAAATCTATTCTTTATTTTCTCTGATTTTTCTCTGATAAAATTCAAGTCTCCATTTGCTGTTGGACATCTTTGACACCTTGTAGGGGGAAGCCTTCTCAGATAAGGCCAATGTAGAAGAAAACAGTTCCGAGATGGGGGGAGATCAATTCTTGAAGACAAAATTTGACCACTTTGATAGAGTCATGTCTGACATTCATCTAGTTATGGCTTTCTAATATATGAAAATTTCCTTTTCTAAATAAGGCAGATTTAGTTGTATTTTGATTTCATGGACTCAAAAGAGTTTTGACTCATGAACTTACTTTTCTATTAAAGCCCTAAACTGCCTCATGTCTTCCTGCTCTTGTCTCACAATGTGCTTGGCTTCTTATTTCTTCATTATTATTTTTCCTGGTTTGGATTTGTAACACAGATTTGTGCTGCTTATTTCAACACAGAATGGGAACTATCAGTGAGAAATACTGTTTCTACCTTAAAAATTCCAGGTCATTTGGGTAACTGCTCAACTGATTTATGATCCTCACTTCCAGCCACAAGCCTCATTCTTGAATGAAGATATAAAATTAGAAGAAACTCACAGCAATTCAGGTTATAACTAATGAAGGCATCAACAAAACAGTGGATCTGATAATTGTTTAACAGACCATTGGATGTTAGAGATGAGTGAAAGGACAGAGTTTGCAATGAATTTGGCTTTTTTGGTATCTAGGTAAGCAGTGGTGTCATTAGGACAAAGTCATAGGGAAAGATAATATAATTCTTAGTCTATGCCCCTCCATCTCAATTGTTACAAAAATTACTTTAAACTACTTGTCACTTGGATTATAATAATAGCATTTCTGATGTCACCACATCTAGTCTTTTCCCCTGCTGCCTAATGACCAAGGAAAATTTTCAAAATCCAAGCCTAAAAATGTAATCTCTTTTGATCATAATATTTTAAGGTTAAGAAAAAAAAATCCCTTAAAATTGGCTACAACTTCGGGGGCGGGGGGGGGGCTGTTCCAAATGCACTGTAGAGTTCAATATCATAAAAAAAAAATGTTTAGCTACAATAATGAAATTTATAAATAGCAACTAACTGCTCCCTTTCTGACACCCAGTCTCAGCCTGCTCCACACTTCCCTTCCTTCTAGCAACTCCAGGTACACTGGCAATACTTGTTCCTCTACACAGACAATTCCCTCTAGCCCTTGACTTTTGATCATGCTCTTAACTCTGCTGGGGCAACCAGGCTCCCACACCTCATATTTTCTCATGGTAATTTTTACTTAGATCCATGTTATCTCTCACTAAAGCGAATTCCCCTATTAAATCTGCTTTGTAATATTTACATATCTGAAGTTTTGTGTCCATTGACTTGATTATTTGATTATTAAATATATCTCTCACTAGACTGTTTGCTCCAGCAGGGTAGTGACCACTTAAGTTTTTGTTCAACATTGTAATTACTGTGTCTTGTGAGTGCCCGGCTCATTATATACCCCCGATACATATTTGTTTCATTAAGTAATGAGTACTTGTGAGAGTGTGTATATTTTTGTTAAAATATTATCATCATTTGGCCTACTGTTGCATGGTTGATCCATAAAGAACAAAATTTTTCACAAAATATTCTACCTCCTCAGGCTGTGACTCAGTTTTGTTGTTATGTATTACTGGGATGAAATTCCTTCCTTTCTCCTTTGACAAAAATTCTTTGCACTAAGTATTAGTTGGTAGGATTTGGAATCCTAAATGCATTATATAATGCTTATGCGTGACTCCATGGATGGCATTTCTCTCAATTTAGGCAGGATTACAGATAACGTTCCTTCAACAGAGAAAGTTAATTTGTCTCACTGCAATTTATTTACTCTGGAAATATCAGAAAACTCATGATTCAAAGGTTTCTTAATCTGTTGCCATTTAAAATGACAATTTTTGTGGGAGGAATGGAAGCAAAAGGGGATGTCATTTATTTCCACAAGGTTCATGTACCGGACAGAGTGCAGACAGCAGATAAAGCTGAATATCTGTGCCTGGGATAGGGAATATTATAATTGCAAATCAAGCAGTAGAAGAAATCTTGTCACTAACTTTGAGGAGGATAAATAGATGATCTCCCTCTTAGTTCTGCATGCATGCTTACGAACTTTATCAGAGAATCGGCCAGCTATAACTACCCTCTGTTTAACCATTTTTATGCTTTCTATCTTTGGGTGTTTTAGCTAATTCATTAGCTATGACATATCTACTTTGAGGAAGTCTGTGTAGAATATGCTAGTGGTGACACCTTTGTCAAATCAGGTTACCCAGTTTACACTATTTGGAAGTGATTTGGAAGGAGCAAATAAACAGATACCGTCATGAGATTTAAAACACAAGTACTATCTGTCAGGGTTTTTGATGCCTGCATTTGGAGATGTAAACGTAAGCCTTTTTTTTTTTTTTTAAGAGTTTTTTAATGCTTAAAATGTTTCAGGTACTATGCTGGTTTGGATGTATTATGTCCCCCAGAATGACACGTTCTTTAATGCAAACTTGTGGGGGCAGATGTATTAGGTATTAGTGTTGACTAGGTTGGAATCTTCTTTGATTGAGTGTCTCCATGGAGATGTGACCCACCCAACTGTGGGTAATATATTTGATTAGATTACTTCTATGGAGGTGTGGCCCTGCCCATTCAATGTGGGTCTTGATTAGCTTACTGGAGCCCTATAAGAGCTGCAGCCAAGAGAGAAATTTTGGAGATGCTGTTGAAAGCAGACTTTTCCTAACGCTAAGGAGATGCTAGCCCAGAGTTTGCTCCAGAGAAGCTAAGAGAGAACAAAATGCCCCAAGAGCAACATTTGGAAGAATGCAAAGGAGCTGAGAGAGGAGCTGGAATGCAACCCAGGATCAACAGAAGCCAGCCAGTCCATTCCCAGCTAACAGAGGTTTTCTGGACATCATTGGTATACTTGTATTGATGCCTTAGTTTGGGCATTTTCATGGCCTTCAGACTGTAAATTTGTAACAAAATAAATCCCCTTTACAAAAGCCAATTCATTTCTGGTATTATGCATAATGGCAGCATTAGCAAACCGGAACAGGCACTATTCTAAATATTTTACAAATATTAACTGAGTACTTGTAATAAGTTATTGGCCATTATCATAACCTCTAAGAAGGAAACTTAGAAAGAAAGAAAGTAAATTACCTGAGATCCAGAACCTGTGCCCTTCGCTACTGTGCCATGCTGTCTCTCATATCTGATGTATATCTATTTGTTTTGAAATGACCTCTAAACTCACTATGGCTTCAACTCAGATGAGAAAATCTTAAGAAAACTACAACCCAGTGGGTCCATTTTAACTATATTCATCTATGTTGCAAAACCACTCAAGAGCTCATTGCTTACTTCCTCTCTCCATCTTAGTAAATGCCACAGAGTGTATTTTCCAAGGGAGCTGCAACAAGATCTTCATTCCCACTGTGTGTGTGTGTGTGTGTGTGTGTGTGTGTGTGTGTGTGTGTGTGTGCTTGCAATATGACCTTGACATCACCTCCATTGGGAGGTGGGACTGATGTTCATTCCTGTGAATCCCAGTGGAGCGTTCACTACAGTGGAAGTGACCAAGGAAAGGTCATTAAAGCTATAACTTCTTCTTGGTTATTTTGAGATGCTCACTCTCAGAATACAGCTACCATGATGTGGAGAAGCCCAAACCAAATGGAGAGTACCCGTACAATTGCTCTGGCTATCAGCCTCAGCCGAGCGAATAGCCAACGGTGAACATCAGCCACCAGACATGTGTGTAAGGACTCCTTCAGATGATTCCAGCTGCCAGCATTTTAGTCACCCCAGCTGAGTCCTCAGACATTGCAGATCAGAGACAAGCTATCCTGTGCCCTGTCTAAATTTCTTCCCATAGAGTTGCAAACTTTATGAAAGTTATTAGAGTTTGGGGTTGGTTTATTACTCAGGAATAGAAAAATTGAAACAGTAAAATAGGGCTAATACCTCTGGCATATAATAAGATATATCATTAGTTAATTTTTGAATGAGTAGCATATTTAGAAATATTCATTATTGTTAAATCATGGAATAACTCAGATCACTTTAGATCAAAGACTTCTAATTTTTTAAGAAGTCAGAGCAGGAAGTTGAATTTCATTTTCATTGATGGCTTTTTCACATTTGTAGCTGTTGATTACTTACATAATTTTTATACTGTGTCTTCTTAGAAGCTCCATTCTTCATTTTCTTTCTATTTCAAATTCTGACCTAACATCAAGATGCTTTTGTTATTAATACTAACAAATGTTGCAAAAAAATACTTGCTTGCATGGCCATGCTTTCGTGAGTATATCTGAGTGCTGAAGGGTTAACCAAGAGGTTTTATAGGCCTACAAAATTTTAGTATGAAGAAATAGATTCCAGATCTATTGGAAACTGTGCTTCAATGATGTACTTTTTTCAGCAATGAAGAATAGTCAGTATTCTGAGATTGTGGCAAGGAATCATCAGAGGAAATTCTCCATCTGAATGGTTTTCAACTGAAAGAAACTACAAATCATGATCCTGCTGCAAAGTATCTAAATCTGAGATTGTACATGACTTAAAAATATTGGGATGATTCAAGATTACTGGGCCCAAGTTTTAACATATCTTACATGGTTTTAATGGATAGATTAAGTATGTGACTAAAGAAACAAGTGCATTATATAAACATAAAAGACAGTGATTATTCCTCAAGGACCCTAAAGGTTTTTGGTGTGTTAACAATCTTATGGGATTTACTCATATATCATAGTATCTTAAACTTATAATTCTCTTTATATTTCAAAAACTGAGAGCATTAAAAACATAACAGTCTAAATATATTTCAATAGTTACAATATTATTTAGGTCATCACTAAAAAATGGCAGACCTTCTTTATCCTAAAAATGTAATCAAGAGAAAGGAAAGTGGAAATGAGAAAGCTATATTGCAAAAAAAAAAAAAAAAAAAAAAAAAAAAAACAGGAAAAGGAGCACCACTACCTTGTGTGCTCAAGTAGTTCTCAAAATAAGACAAAAGGGCATATTAGCTAAAATTATATATTAAAAAAAAACAAAAACAGGCTGTGATAGTTTTAAGAGAAGTAGAAATAGTCTCTTTCCTAGTAGTTCAGTTAAAATGTACTTAGCACTACTATTAACCAGTAATTTGGATAAGTTTTGAAGATTAAAAGAACCCTACATTCAAAAGCCTCAAATTCTGGAGGGAGACACAATTGACAGAAACATATAATGATAAGACTATGTACAATGGTGAAGACAAGGGTGGATGGGGGCACAGAAACTCTTTGTGGATCTCCAAACAATTTTGAGAGATGTGTATCCCTCATACAATTTTTAAGAATGAATTAAGAGCAGATAAAAGATGGAACATTCCAGAAAGAAGACACGGCCCAAGGAAATACAGTCCAGACAGACAGTAACTTTTGGAGGAGCTATAAATAATTAAGCCTTACTGGAGCAGATTACATTGAGTGATGAGACTTGAGCCATATCAGATAGGGTCTGGTACATCATGTAAAAAGGCTATGGCATTATCCTATGTGTGGGGAATGAAGGGACATTAAAGAATTTTTGATAAAGGAATAGTAGGGTCAGATAGGTGTTCCAGATAAATTGCTGAAGATTTGTGGAAACTGGCTATAATTGGGGAGAGACTCTCAGTACTCTAAGGCAGAGAGGCGGAGGGTCTCAATAGAGCAACGGAGGCTAGAGGAGCGCACAGGTTTAAGAAACAGTGATTGGGTCAAGTTATCAGTGTTTGAAAACCTGGTGAATGGGGAATGGAAAAGACACAAAGAAGAGCTTTCAGATGTAAAACTGGAAGCACAAAATATGAAGCAAGTTTTCTTGAGTGACGAGGCTGGAGTCGTGTCAGTCGGGGTCTTCTGTAACAAGTAAACTGTAACGCTTAGATGGTTGTTGAACAATGGTGTCAGCGAGCTAGAAAATATAGGAGGAGGAACAATTTAGGGGAAAAGCTTTGTTTTTAGCAATGGTGAGTTAGCAATGTAAGTTCAACTTTTAGGCTCTTGATTTTGAGATTCCTGTGTAACAATGGGTGGAGAGTCAGGTATGTATGAAAATTCAGGGAAGAAATCAGGATTGGATATTCCAGCTCTTAGATTAGCCAGTTCTTGGATATCCATTAGACTATCCATAGAAGGTGAATACAAAGAGCAAAGAAAGGGGCACAAATGTTAACTGTAGAGAATTCCAATAAAGTCAGTGGTATGCTGGTAATCAACTTTCTTGGGAAAAAAAAGAAAGAAATGTACTTGTCTATCAGTATATAAATTTTGGATATAAAATTGTGTGGCACAAAATTTCCAGATAGTAATAAAATACAGCAATTCTCTTTTCTGTAAATTATATATAGCCTATTGATTCCCACAGAATACTTTTCTTGATTTTTGCCAAACTCTTGTATTTGCAGTCAATCTATGAGAGCAACTGATGAATTGTAGTTTTGACATGAATGTTGGTTGATAGTCTCCTTAATGAGTATGTTGAAATTGAAAGAGTGAAATACATATATATATATATATATATATATATATATATAAACACACACTAGAACTTCACTCGTTTGTCAATAATATGAAAGATTTGTTTCCTGATTCACATAATAGTTTTTGAATAAAGGAAGAATATTTTCTCAATTTCTATGCTATTGTCAATGTAATGGCTGCACACAACACACTTTTAAGTTTAATCTACACTCTAACATTTTCTCCACCCCTTTCTTAGGTCTGGAAAATCAACAAAACAAATAATCAAGTCTTGATTTGTAGTGCTTGCTGAAATAATTAGGAAATGAATTATATTTATTACATTTGTTTTTAATATAATTTATTAATTGGGCATTTACATAATTTAATTTTCAATAATATCTGTGTTTAAAACAGGCCTGCAAAATTCCTGAAAATTTTATAATCACTTCTGGCAAGCCAGTATAAGTTGCTAAGTCGGCTCCAGCACAGCAGTGGTTAAATTGGAAATGTGAGAGACACCTATGAAGGAACATAGAAGATACAAACATACACAATTGGAGAGTACAATTGCAGGCATGAAATTAAGAGAAGACAAGAGGTTTAAGGTAAGTCCAATAAAATAAAGTCTGAAAATTGTCTTTTGTCTTGACAAGTAAGATGCTTTGATGATCAAAGAAAAAGAAGCTGGATATGAGATTTTTATTCTTTGCCTAATTTTTATGGGAAGACTTTAGGAACTTGAGCAGCAGTCATTTGGGAAGAAGATATCCTTGGTTACTTGTAAAGAAACCTAAGGCAAATTTAACACATGAAATAAATATATTATGACCATGATTTTCGAGAACGCTCACACTATTCTTTATGAAGACCATAAAAAACCAACTGGAGATAGTAACATTTAATTCCTTGTACAATGATATACTAAGAGCTAAATACATAATTTGAGGGACAAAGTGAAGTACCAGTGCCCACAACTGTGTCCTCCAAGGTGAAAAATTCTATTATCAGGTGTTTATTCTTCTAGTCTGCTTTCCTTTTAAAAGTAAATCATTTTTACAGGAATAAACCAACCTTTATGCCATTGACCTGTAGAAGCAGAAACAGTAGGAAATGAAATTGCTAATGAAGGGGAACAGTGTCCCTGAAGAGATGAGATACCAATATCAAATTTTTCTGAACTCTCTGGCCATGAGTTATGGGCACCTTCATCTGCAGTTTGTGTGTATGAGGTTTTAAAAATCATACAATAAATATATATTATCATACTTAAGACTGTATATTCCTCCATCAACTCATCTAAAACCATATCATATCATATCATTCATGTTTCTTTTTTTCTTGCACTGAAGGTTATATTTTTGACCAAAGTTAAATCCATTGGCAATGATGAAAAATGCCCTTTGTAATTGTTTATTTAGAGATATATGACATGTGGAATCACATAGGACAGGATGAACAAAAATTTAAGCTCCACTTAATGAATTATTTAACTTTATGTCTTCTACCCTTCACTGTACTATGAAGATATTAAGATCTGCACTATATTACTCAATACAGCAATGCACATGAAAGCATTCTGACATTATTTTGACAGACACACAGCAGGTAAGTTGACATATTGATATAGAATATTATCTGCATTTTCTTTTATATATTACTTCATCATGTTTTCTCTGTTAGTGATCCTCCTTTGCTAAGATGACAACACAGAGATAGCTTTCTTCCACATAATTATCAAGGAAGATCTTCATGTATACAGGCAAATTTTAACAAATACCACCTATACCAGGGTCAGTAACACCACTTACTACAGGGCATAGTATTGAATATGTCCAGAAATTTTATTGGTAGCAACTTTCCAAATTATCTCGACCACGAATTGATTTTATCAGGTAATGATTCTGCTGCACATTCTATTTATAGTCCCAGTATTGTCTAGCATATATTTAAGCACATGGTTGTCAATTCATATTTGGTTTATTAAAATGATACAGTACTTTATAATTAATATTAAAGGTAACAATATACTTGTAACCTGTTGCAAAACTGCACCATGGGATGTGGTTATAACGGAAAGAACTTTAGTCTGAGGAATTAGGACTCCATCCCAGCTGGGTCATTTAGCAGTCATGTGACCCAAGCCAGTTTCTCTGGCTCTCTGAACTGCTGTTTCCTCTTCTTTAAATAAGGATAATGCCTATTTTATGCAGTTCTAAAGATTTAATAAGATGTACATAAAATTCTTAGCACAGTTCCTTACATAAAGTTAGTTCTCAATAAATATTAATTCTCTCCAGGCCACTCATTCTCCAGAACTTGAATTATATACACATGCTATAGGCAAAGTAATTAATAGCTGCTGTGGCTAATGTTTTAAAGTGTTAGTTACAGGAGCATCTTATATTCTATAAATGTCAGAGGATAGCAAAAACAACTTTAAGGCAAATATGCACAAATAACTTGTGACAGCAATCTTGCTACTAAGTAATAAATTATAATAGCAGTAATTTCCCTATGAAACTGGAAACCTTTTCATAAGAGAAAGTTCTTTTATCTTTAACATCATAAATCATAGTATATAATGCACTTTCAACTTGAAAATAAAGACGTTCTTTGGTAGATGTTGAAATTTATAATGTTGTTACTTGCAGCAGTAGAAAGAATGCATTTTAAAGAAATCTGACTGCATTTTTGGCAAGAGTAACTACTTTGTGTCTTCATAAAAGAGAATGTGAAAATTATATCATGAAATCTTCTGTCTGGTGTTTGGTTCCTTGTGGAACTCTTAGACCTCAAATGAGGTCTGGTGATGTCAACAGTGTTTACTCTGGCCATTGCATGTTTCTAAGTAGGGGAATAGAACTCTACTTTTGCTTGACTATTCTTCCAGGTAATTAATTCCCAGAGGTGCTGCTGATCCCAGAGGCTCTCTACTCCTAAGAATAAGTTATGCCATTGCATTCCACAGACTAAAGGGGACTCTTCACTCTGGATGAGCCTTTGATAGACTGCTATTAATAAGGGTCATCAAGAAGGATTTTTAAATGATGATTTAAGAAAATAAATGTGACTCAATTATTTTTTGATTTCATACCTTTTTTTCTATTTTCCATTTTTTTGGATGACTTGAAAATAATGACTGTTTGCCTGAAAATATATTCATGATTGTCTTCTTACTTGATAGTGAAATCTTTTATATTTTAGATAATTCTATAGCAGTTTTCTGCCCTTATTTTTTGTGTATTTATAGAATTGTCACTACTGAAAATTGCCCCTTCTTACTTAATTTGATGTTAACAGCTTGGCTTGTGTTACCTAGGAATAACCAACATTGTAGAATCTTCTGTGAAGGGGTTTGCCAAATTCAAAGCCTGGCACGGAGTGTTATTATTGAGATAACATCTGTTGAAAATCACTGTCAACAAATATAGACTTTATATTCCCTTGAATATCCAAATTTCTTTTCATTCTTACATTATACAAAACAGAACAAGGATCAACAGAAGGTGACTGACAGATGATTCAGGCATTTGAAGGATATGGGAAACAATGGGAACAATGCCTAAAAGGAGAGGAAAATTGGCTGGTTATTACCAATTTGATTGCCATCTGAAAGAAATGAAGAAAAACTAAGGGCTATTAAAAACAGTTAAAGGCTAAGTATGCGAACCAGAGAAGCTCTTTGGTATCTTACAAAGAGTCCCTTATGTCCTGAAGAGGAAGAGATGAGGAACAGATACTGGATTAGATAATGTTGTGGTACTCCAGCACATTTAAGTGCTCAGCCAAGGCAAGTCTGTTATGCTAAAGCAAAATCCCTGGCTGGAAAAAATGGGGACCCTGAAACATAGGATGGACACCCCTGAGAACTGAGGCTCTGCTGACTCCCTTGAATCCTCAGAGTTTGTAGAGCTAGCACACCTACACTTATTTAGGAAGAACTAGTATTTCACTATTCAGGAAGATACTGCTAAAGATTCACTCCTTCTCCCCAAGGAAAATGATGTTCCCTCAGGGGCTGCACTTTCCTGGCTGCAAGACCTATAATAGTTAGTACTATCCCAGCATAAGCCTCCTGGGGACTAGCTGGGCCTGATTAGAAAACAAAGAAATTACATACCAAAGTTCTTGCAAGAATTAGGAGACTGGAGAGTATCCCTGGGATTGGATTTTGAAGGTGCTTGATTAAGGTGACCAGAATATAAAATTGAATATACATGAATTCATTCAATTATGGGTACTTTCTTGGGACTCAGATTTAATAATCCATCAAATTTAATAATCCATCAAATTTAATAATTCATCAAAGACCCCAGGGATTGGGGCAAACTTATTCTTAGGATGAGGGCACATACGGAACAAAGTAGAAATGTCTAAATTGCCCTGGAACATGGTAAAGGGAAGAAAAAAAAAAAGATTGGAATAGAGATATTATGTGAGACCAGAAGATGTACCAGAGGATTTTGTTTCTCTGGAGGCCTGAGACAACATGCTATTCACCAAGGCTTTCAGTAATGTACTGCTGAGACTGGCACAAGCATTGCTAAGAAGTTCCACGATGGTGGTCCTCAGTGGCCAGGGCTGAGAGTAGGATAGGCTGTCACAGAACTGAGCTTGTTAATATCCTTGGGGATGATAGATCCGTGAGTATAGAAGCCAGTTGATACTATTTAATTGCAAGGAGCTAGGGAGTCACAATTATCTTAACCATCAGCAAGGAGAGAAAGGCAGTCAAGAGGGCTTCACCAGCAGTGAGTTGTGTAGCTTGTTAATGGAGCACAGCATCCCTAGGGGCAAAATAGACATGCAACCAAGAGTTGTCCTGCTTAAGTTCAACAACTTGAAGAATGGGTGAATGGAGGAACAGGAGCCTGGGGGTACCCTGTAAAGGGTCACATCACCTGACTCAGTTCTTGACCTATGCCACATTTCAGATCCAGAACCCATGGACAGAAGGAGCCTGAAACACTAATATTAACATAACTCCTCACTCCTTAAGTTAGGCTGCACATGTTGATTTTCTTCCAAAGAGTCTAGTATGGAAAGGGGGTGGGAATTATCTTTATAGTGGAGAAGTCTGACAGACACTACCTCAAGCCAGATTAACATCAATGGTGATAAGTCATGTTGTTTGCATGTACTCTTGGTATGCTATAATGACAATGATTCTTTCCCTGTGTGCTTTCTCCCCCAAACCCATGACCCCAAGTCGAATTTTTAGAAACAAACAAAAAAACAAACATCATCTACATACCAGTTGAGGTATATTCTACAAAATGTCTGGCAAGTACTCCTCAAAACTATCAGGTTCATCAAAAACAAGGTCTGAGAGACTGTCACATTCCAGAAGAGCCTAAGGAGACATGAAGTTTAAATATAATATGCTATCCTGGTTGAGATCATGGAACAGAAAAAAGGTATTAATTTAAAACTAAAGAAGTATGAATAAAGTAAAGACTTCAGTTAATAAAATGAATCAAGTATGGTTCATTAATTTTTAAAAAAATGTAGCATACTATTTTAAGATGTTTATAATAGAGGAACTATTTGTGACGTTTATAGGAATTCTCCATGCTATCTATTCCAGTTTGTTAATGCTGCCAGAATGCAAAATACCAGAAATCGATTGGCTTCTATAAAAGGGGGTTTATTTGGTTGCACAGTTACAGTCTTAAGGCCATAAAGTATCCAAGGTAATGTATCAACAATCAGGTACCTTCACTGGAGGACGGCCAATGGCATCTGGAAAACTTCTGTTAGATGGGAAGGCACATGGCTGGCGTCTGCTCCAGAGTTCTGGTTTCAAAATGGCTTTCTCCTAGGGTGTTCCTCCCTAGGCTTCAGCTTCTCTCCAAAATATCACTCTTAGTTGCTCTTGGGGTATTTGTCCTCTCTTAGCTTCTCCTGAGCAAGAGTGTGCTTTCACCGGCCATCTTCAAACTGTCTCTCATCTGTAGCTACTCTCTCATCTTCTGTGCATTCTTCAAAGTGTCCCTCTTGGGTGTTGCAAAGCTCGCTCCTTCTGTCTGAGCTTATATAGTGCTCCAGTCAACTAATCAAGACCCATGCTCAGTGGGTGGTTCCACATCTCCATGGAAATTATCCAATGAAAGATCTCGCCCACAGTTCTGTGATCACACCTCCACGGAAACATCCAATCAAAAGTCTGCAACCCAATCAACACCAATACGTTTCCTGCCCACACAAGACTGCATCAAAGATATTGGCGTTTTGGGGGACATAATACATCCAAACCAGCACACTATCTTTGCAACTTTTCTGTAAATATACGTCTACTTTAGAATTTGAAAACTTTGTTGAAATAAAAAAGAAAGCAATAGATACAACATCCAGGGACAAGGAGTGGGAAATGGCAGAGATTACTTCCAAAATCGAAGCCTAAAGTTTGTAGGGGTGATGGTGCCTAAAATCTCTCTCTTTAATTCATCAATCTGACCTCTACAGAAACAATGGATCCTGGAGAGGGACTGTAGACAACCAGAAATCCAACAAGTGTTAATCTGGATTGCAGCTCTGTACCAGCCTTGATTTTGTTGCTATAATACATTGTTAAGGCATCAAATTCTGCCATTGATTTGGCAAATACATTCTTTTATATTACAACTAAAAAAAGAGAATCCAAAATAGTTCACATTCATGGGGAGTGGATGACAGTATTTATTTACAGTTTTACTCCAGGGTTATGTTAACACTCCTGCCATCTCTCATAATATAAGGTTAAGATCTCTGACTGAGCATCCCATAGAACATCACATTGATCCATTTCACCCATGATATCATGTGGTTTGGGTACTAGAAGTGAGAAGTAGCTAATATAGAGGAGGCCTTGGTAAGACCCATGTGTTCCAATGTGTAGCAGATAAAGCCTATGGGGATTTAGGGAACTTATTAAAAGATTTTATGGGTCCAATGGTCAAGGATGTACCAGAATCACCCTCTGAAGGAAAAGGCAATATCCTGCATCTTGCATCCCCTATAATATAAAAGGAAGTGCATTTTTGGCAGGTCTCACTAGGCTGTACAGTCAACACTTAGAAATACAGTTCTGATCCATACATCGAGTGATTTGAAAAACTTCCAGGTTTGGATTGAGTCTTGAGCAAGAAAGGCCTGTGCAGTGAGTCAAGGCTGTAACACAAGAATCCAGTCTGCTTGGACCATATGCACTGACAGACCCTGTCATGGTGGAGGTGTCAGTGATGGGAAAAGATGTGGTGTAGAGATTCTGTAAGCTTTAATGGGTGATTCAGAACATAGGTCCTTGAGATTCTGAAGCAAGGCTATACCATCTGTACCAGAAAATTATACACCTTTTGAGGAAAAAAACTGGTGTGTTATTGATCCCTGGTAGAAATGTAACTCTTGATGATAAGGCATCATGTAACTATGCATCAAAAACTTCCCACTATGAGCTGGGTTATGTCATATATGCCAAATTATGAAGTCAGACAGGTTCAGCTGAAATCCTTCAAAAAACAAAGTGGCATGTCTGAGATTGAGCCCTGGAAGGACCAGAAGGCAAGAGTAAGTTGCATGAGCTGGTAGCCTAGATCCCCAAGTCACCCACCATAGTTAATCCAGTGCCACTCCAATAGTTGCTCCTATGGTGTTCTGTATGACTAGCTAAAAGAGGAAGAAAAAGATTAATCTTGTTTTTCTGATTTATATGTGAATGCAAGTCAAAAACAATGGGCTGTACCATAGGCACATTCAGAGATTCAGAGACAATGGAGAAGGAAAATCTTCCAAATGAGAAAAGTTCTAAGCCATGTGCATGGTTATCTACTTTGTGTGGAAGGACAGATAGCCTAGGGTAAGAATATATATAGATTTCTGGGCAATGTCAATGGACAAACTGAATGGTCAGGGACCTAGAAGGGAAAGGCTGCAAGTTGAAGCTAAAAAGGTCTAGGGTAGTTATGAGAATGCACATATGGAGGTGAGCAAAAAGTTTGAAAATTTTGTATCACACATTATCATCCACCAGAAAACATCCGCCATGGCAGAACACTGTATATGCAGGTGGACAAAATGACTCAGCCGGCTGACTTTGGCTAACTGTTGTAATAGTCAACTTTTGAACTTGCAACCTGGACATAGTGGCCAATGACTGCTGATGGGGAGGCAAGCATACACTCAATAGAGTGGACTTCTACTCACCAGAATCCATCAAACACAGCTGCCTGAATGTCTAACTTGACAGCAACAGAAGCCAATGCTGAGGCCTAACTAGGGTACTTTTCCATTAAGAGACAAACCAGCTACTCAGTCACAGTTCTACAAAACTGTGTCTCTTCCACCCTGAAAGGTCAATGGTTTATCCTTATGGGAATAGATATGTATTTCCTGCCTACATAGACTCAGTCAGCCACTCAGTCTAGGAACGTAAGGAATGATTTATCTGTAGATGTGGAATTCCACACTGCCTAGCATATGACTAGGGAGCTCAATTCACAGTGAAGGAGGTCTGGAAGTAGGCCTGTGACCCTGGGGTTCTCTGATCACATCACAACTGTATCATGTAGAAGCAGCTAGCTGCATAGAGTACTAGAATGGCCTGCCTAGGGCATAGCCAAAGTGTTATCCTTGAAGCAGTACTCTGCTAGGTTGGGGTGCCACTTTTCAGGATGCAGTACATGTACTAACTTAGAAACCTCTAAATGTGTATGGTGTCCCTAAAAGGAAGACTCTATAGGACCGCAAACCAAGGTTTAAAGTAAGAGTGGCCCCATTTATCATCATTGCCTATGACCCACTGGAGTACCTAATGTCTCTCATTCCCCAAACTCAGGGCTCTGCACTCCAGAGCTTCTGAAGCAAAAAGGAGCTCTTGTGACATAATTTACAGGTGCCTTCAGGCCACTTTGGACTTCTTATGTCCAGAAAAGTGGAGTCATCTTGTATATAGGGGCAATTGACACTGATCAGCAGGAGGAAATGAGACTGTTTTCTCATAATGGGAGCAGGGAGGAATGTGTGGGAGCCAGCTGATCCACTTGCACACATCTAGATACTCCCTCACTTAACTATGAAAGTGAATGGATGCATTCAGCAACATTAATTGAGGAGAGTGTGATTTTCAAGGTTCACACCTTTCAGGAATGAAGGCCTTTGTCAAAACCACCAAATAAGGCACCAGAACATATTGCAGTGATACCAGAGTTTGGAATTGCTAGTGGAGGAAAGAGAGGATGAGTATCAGCTGGTCTCGAGTAATGCAGTAACAGAAGCCGTATTTCATTCCCCTAAGCACCCTGGTTCTTTTTGGAAGAGCGGTCCATGGGAACTCTAGGGGAACTGTTCCTTAACCTGAGAGGAAAAATAGATCTGTACATCAGGGCCACTCAGCTCTCCTTCAGAAGAATTAACTTTGGTAAGCAGAGTTGACTGACAGCCCAGCTCCTACCCTTTGGATCCATCACTGCATTTACACTGAGGCCATACTTTAACTGGCCTGCTCCCAGCCAATGACAAAAGATGGTAGTGTGTTAGTGTCAGCCTTTTCCTGCCTGATGAGAGATTCTCTAATACACCACTTTTGCTCCTGGATTTCCCATCAACCCATCCAGGACTGAGAACTGTGCTGCAGTTTTACCCAGTATTTACTTTCTTCTTTCCTTTTATATATTTACCTGCCATGTTGTCTGAGGGTTCTCCCTGTCTACTCCTGCTCTCCTTCTTTTTCTTTTTTATTTTATTATTATTTTTTTTTTATCTTTCTTAGGTAGTTCTGTATGAAAAGACCATATTTGTGGGCAGAGTATATTTACAAGTGTAGCATAGACAGGTGCTATTCAGCTACTACCTTTTCAGTGTCTAGATTGAGTAGTCTCTCAGGTTTGCATTTCTTGAACATTTTAACACTCAAACTTAAGTAAAATACTTCTTTTTTGGACATAATTCCTTACTTTGCTAACTGACCTCTTTGCTTCCAGATTTTTCCTCATATAGTGTATTAACACACACTGACTTTCTAAATCTGATTGTCATTCCTCTACTCAAAAGTATTTAATGCTTTTTCCCTTGCCCTTGGGAAAAAGAGAAATCTACTTTCCTTAATATGCTATTTAAAGGTCTCTGTAATTTGTTTTCAATCTACATTTTCATCTTTATCTCTCAGGTCATATTCTTCAATGTCTTTCTATTCTGCCCCCCCCCCCCCGCCCCCATTCGCATTCATTCCTCCTCACCTTTGCTTAATCTATTCCATCTATCTGAAATCCCCTCCTTTCTCTCTGGTTGGTAGGTGATATATCACTCACCCTTCAACAACAGCTAGAATGTCAGAGCCTCAGTAAAGATGATCTTGACTAAATATGTATAAGGAGAATTCATTGCTCCTTCTATGCACTCCAATAGCACAAACACTGGTGCACATGCTCAGTACTACCGGGATATGGTAAAAGCCTAGCTGAAATGATTATTTATGTTTAAATCCTTCTGCTTACCTCAGTGCCTGATAAAGAATGAGCAATAAACAAATGTGAATTGAATCATTGAATTGCTGACGTCTTTGTTTCCTGACATTGTGGTTTCCAATATTTGAGCATAGGTTCAAATGAGGCATAGCTCTGGTTTGGTGAAGGCCAGATCAGTCTGTGGGATAGGCTGAAATATAAATGAGGTCCCCAGGGCTGGATTTGGTAGAGGACAGAGCAGTGCAAGGTCACACTGGTTTCTGGAAGGTTTTAAACTGTTATGTTTTCTTATTTGTACAAAGAAGTTTACCTATTAAATATGCCATGGAGTAACTACAGAGACAGAAAAATTGGGAATGATAGAGTCACAGGCACTATAATTCCAGAAAAGGGGTCAGCTTCAAGAACCTTGGAGTCAGTTAATGCAGGGAATTTCTCCAGAAACAAGGTTGTTCAGTCAGGGGTGAGAGTAGAAATAATATGAATATTTTACTATAAGCAAACAAAAGGTATTATTTCCTGAAATCGACAGAATCTATAGTCAGAAAAAAGAATGTTTTAGTTATATATATCTGCCATATATTCACCAGGGCTTCTTGTGCCCTGTTCTCTGTTGGGATTTTGTAAGGGAGTTATGAAAAATTCTTATGACTCACACAGAGTGAAAACAAAGAAAACATTCCATACATTTGGAATGCAAACATCTTTTCTTTTCCCTACTGGAAAAAAACAACCATTTCAAAGGATTAAAATGATTAGAATGATTTTCTGAAGGATTTATAATCAGTCCTTGTAAAAATAAAGTAATTAGAACTTCTTCTTAAATGCAAAAAGAAAAGAAAAATGAGCACAGTTAAACATAATTATAGAGCAGTTTAACTTTAGCAAAAGTGGGTTTAACCCAACTAGGAGGTAAAAATGTTGCTCCTAATCAAATAGTGTCAGAGATAGGTCTTGAACCCACAACTCTTGTTCTCTTTCCATAACATAATTGCATCCAACTTTAATTACAATCTAATCCAAGATGTTGGCAGCTATGGCTCATGGGCCAAATCTGGCCTGTCGCTTATTTCGGTAAAGTCTGTTGGAACACAACCATGCTAAGCTCATTTCTTTTTGTCTATGGCTACTTTCCTGTGATAACACCAGAGGTTAGTTGTAACAGAGACTGTATAACTCACAAAGCCTAAAATATTTACTCTTTTGTCTTCACACAAAAGAATGCCAACTTCTGACATAAACCATCAGTCCTCTTGTGTTAAACTTACACCTTTCTTCAACCTCTCTCAAATTTATTTTCTTTGCAACTGCCCATTCTCCAGCACCACCCATACTCTCCTGCCAGAGAACATGCACTTTGGGGGGAAGGAGATGGACACCTTCATATTTCAGCAAAGATTTCCCAGTTTGTAGATGTTATTATTCACTTTTTAATATAAAAAATAAATTTCCTTAAAGGAGATCATTTTCAGTGTCTTTTTCAAGAGCCATTAAGAAAGCACAACATCCATTCTAATTTCAACAATGGTTAAATATTGTAGACACCATTCTTTTATACCCTAGGGTATACTGGTAGTGGCAAGAATGATTAAATTGATAATTTGGGGTCTGCTGTGGAGACTAGCTTCAAAGTCATTGTGAAGTTTCTGCAAGATAAGGCAGCCATCTTCAAGACTGGATAATGTCTTATTGATTTCTTTTTTTATTTCTTTGTGATCACAATTCAAAACCAGAATAAGAATATTCTCTTTACCAGGTGAGCTGATTATATTGAACACAATGGCTAGGGCACCAAAACAATGCTGTCACTAAAAAACAGAACAGAAAAAGATACTTGAACAGGTATTCTGCAAGAACAGAATAACATAGTTAAATGCCTGCCTTTCATCTGAAGAATAAATGAGAGAGTAAAATGAATGATAAAGATCTGATAGTAAGAAATGTAGTAGCAATAAGAAGGTAAATTAGCTTTGCAGGTTGTAGCAAAGTGAGGATAGCAAGGCAAGGCAATTGAAAATAGAAAAACATAAGCAAAATTTTATGAAAAGAAGAACTGAAAAAGACCATTCTCATCTGTTCTAGTTTGCTAATGCTGCTGAATGCAAAATACCAGAAATGGATTGGCTTTTATAAAAGGGGGTTTATTTGGTTACACAGTTACAATTTTAACACCATAAACTGTCCAAGGTAATGCATCAACTATTGGGCACCTTCACTGGAGGATGGCCAATGGCATCCAGAAAACCTCTGTTAGCTGGGAAGACACGTGGCCAGTGTCTGCTCCAAGTTCTGGTTTCAAAATGGCTTTCTCCCAGGATGTTCCTCTGTAGGCTTCAGCTCCTCAAAAATGCCACTCTTAGTTGCTCTCATGGCGTTTGTCCTCTCTGAGCTTCTCCAGAGCAAAAGTCTGCTTTCAAAGGCCATCTCCAAAATGTCTGTAAGCTGAAGCTCCTCTCTCAGTTCCAGTGCATTCTTCAAATTGTCCCTTTTGGTCATAGCTCCTCTTCAAAATGTCACTCTCAGCTGCACTGAGTTCCTTCTGTTTGTCAGCTCATTTATATGGCTCCAGTGATTTAATTTAGACCCACCCTAAATGGGTGGAGTAACACCTCCATGGAAATTATCCAATCACAGTCATCACCCACAGTTGGGTGGGGCGCAATCTCCAGAGAAACAAAGAATTACAATCTAATCAACACTGATACATCTGCCCATACAAGATTACAAAGCTAATGGTATTTTGGGGGACAGTACATTCAAACTGGCACATCATCTAAATCTCAAACTATGATGACAGTAGACAGGAAGGAAATGGCATATTCAACTGTAGCATCACAAGAGTAGGGAAGGGCATTTAATGATCAAGTGCTACTCTGCTGGAGATCAGCTGTCATTCAGTATATTACTGCTGATCTTCTACTGGACTCACTTTTAAGCTACTGAGGATAAGGACCAGAACAGCATTAAGGTGTAAGTGTAGTTGCAAGGAAATCACTCCTGAAAATCTCAACTTTGCTCATGGTGTAACAGACTCATAACAGTTTTCTGACTTATGCTTCAGCAGAGCAGGGTGAGGGAAGCCATTCACAGGAATATGGTCAAGAACTGCTGTGAAATTCTTTCAGATGGCAAAGGGCTAGGGGATGACAGTAAAAATTTATGAAGTTAGCCAAATCTCTGGAACTGGGAATCTAGGCAGATTCCACCAAGTGGCGACACCCATCTGAGCTACTCCCTAAAAGTCAGGACAGGATAATTTCCTGGTCGGAAAGAGACCCAGGAAATTCTGACCATCAGCCAGGTCTGGGAGTGAGTTTGATTTAATTATGTATGCTAATTTAGACATGTACTTAATCATAATCCACATTCTTGTGGGTATGAACCCATTGTAAATAGGATTTCTTAGACACCTTATTGTTAGTGTGGCCCAACTGAATGAGGTTGGGTCTTAATCGGGATGACTGGAATCTTTTATAAGCAGAAGAAATTCAGACATAGTCAGAGAAAGCCGTGGGGAGTTGCTGGAAGCTGAAAATCAACAGGAAGAGGAAGGAGAGGACCTTACCGTGTGGTGAGAAAGGAATCCAAGAATTGCCAGCCAACCAGAATGCTTCCTACCCAGGGAGGAAAGAAGTCCTTCAGCCTCTAAAACCAGGAGCCATTAAGTTTCTGTTGTTTGAGTCAACCATCGTGTGGTATTCATCATGGCAGCCTGGTGAACTGGAAGGAGTCACTGAATATAGAACTTATATCAATAAATGATTATAGATTTTATAGTCCCCAGTGAAATAATCTACAACTTACCTGATAGGTCTCAGACACTATGCTTTTGACATTTTATTATCAAATGAAAAGGGAAAACTCTTTGAATTCACTTGGAAGACAGCCCTTTTCTAGACCCTATAACCAATATTTGTGGAGCCTGGTTTTGGTCCCAGGATATCACTGAATTTTTTCCTCTTTGTTATCCACACACTGGGGACAGCATACCTTCTGAAAGCATTTATTTTTCTTTCACTAAAAGTCACAGATATCTTCCAAATTCCACCTCATTCATTCCTTAATATGATTAATAACCACTGAGGCTTATAACCACCATTTTTCATGCTCCTCATACAAGGTCTTCTCATGAAGAAGTTTTTTTCCCAGGTAATTCTCCCTGGTCTTAATCTCTAAGTTTTGTCTCAGTATTAGCATGAATATTATATTTCAAAGGTGAAATAGATTTGTTCATTCTAGTAGCCATTTGAGTGACTTACCAGTTACCTGTAATTTGAAATAAAGGAATTAAGAGTAAAATAATAGACAAGGCAGAAACAAGAAACAGAATATACATGAAATAATCTACTTCTGAATTTCTAAAATATGCTTGCTCATTTTTTTTAAAAGCGACTCTGTTAACATTATCAGAGGGAAATGAATCTTATTTTATGTCTGATTAATAATAGGCAATGTGAAAAATAATAACCAAAAAAGTCTTACAATAGAATTAGGTATTTAATCTGATGCCTTTTATTTATACAGTGAAACATATTACTATGGACTATACTTAACTTATGGGCTCTTCTCCTGGAACTTGTTTTTGTGGTTATTGCAACACAGGATGTAGTGAATCTAGAGATCCATAAGGTGGCATCAACCCACCAGAGTGAGCAGGGACACCACTGATCATATTTCAGGAGAATGTGGACATTTAGCTTTCACTTATTCATAAAGTTGGTTTATGCAAAGGAGAAACTCAAGACATTTTAAAAGTTCCTTTCAGATCTAATATCTACTGACTTACAAAAAGAAAATCTCAAATGAATCCAAATTTGTGTTCTTCTAAATTTCAAGTGTGCAGCTGAAACTTATCTAAATGTCTAGACTTCCCGGGACTGCAGACTTGGGCTTGAAATCCTGCATGGAACTGGGTACTTCTGGGATTTCTGGTATTTAAACTTTTGGGTTATAATCCAACATATCATGCAGATAGTTTTCTCAGCTTTCTTAGGCAGCAAGAAAAGGTAGGGAGTGGAGAAATATATAAGAAATTAAATATTTGATTTTTTTTCTTTTTACAGGTTGAATTAAACCTTGTTTTAAAATAATAGCAATAAAATTATGGTACTCCTTGAATTGCTTCTGTATAGACATTAAAAACACTTTTAAAAAGCAGGATTGAAATAATTAAATAAAAGAGATTTATCTGCCTAATCCTCATGCAATAAAGAGGGCAGGTTAAACTAGTTTATTAATAATAATTGACAAGGATAAAGAAAACTATTTAGTTCTGCATTCACTTATTAATGAATGTTAATATTAGCAATTAGCTTATATAACCTGAAAACAAAAGTGATTTTTTTTCATATCTTATTAGAATATTATGCACTATAGCTTGTCAGTATAAATGAATTTATATTGCAAGTTACTCTTTCAAAAGGCCATTTTAGAGAATAATGTTACAGTTATATATGAAGAAATCTGTCCAGTTTTCAACTCCTAGTATCAGTTGTCTCTGAAGTTGTTCTTGTAATATGAGAAATAATGATCCAATATTGCAATAAAGGCAAGCCCTAAGCAGTTTTCTTAACTCTGTTTTTTACTGGCTTGGTGTCATAGTATAAGTCATTTAATCTCCTTACGTGTAGAATGGGAATTTACTCCCCATTTCTCACTTTACAGCAATGCTGGGAGGATTAATTGGATAATGAATCTAAAGGCTCTAAGCTCCATAAAGAAAGACACAAATGCAATGTATTATTTGCCAGTGAAAGAAGACAATGAGAAAGTACTTTCCCTACTATTGAAATTATTCCTACCAAGAAAATGAATGTTAACATGTATATTAAGACTATTTTTGACAGAGTTTCTCTTCTCACATATCCTAGGGCAGAAAACGAGGAGAGCAAACATGGCTCTCAGAGGATTTAAATATATTTCTCCCATTAAGAAAATGGGACCAACTCAAAGGCATAATGGAAGAGATTTTATAAAGTCATTAAAGAACAAACATTGAGATCGTCAGGCCAGACCTAAATGAAAGATACATGTTCAAAACAAAAAAATTGGTAATTCAAATAGAGATTTCTTATTGCATTCTCTTTCCACTGTTTTCTTAGAGCAAAGACCATATCATGGCAAATTATTTTTAAAATAACCTAACGTAAATTTTCCCTATATGTTAACAGGTACAAAACATAATCCCCATAATTCATGATAAATGTGTCTATAAGTGTGATAGTTTGGAGCTATATACCCCAGAAAAACATGCTCTTAAATTTCTTAAACTTAATCCATTCCTGTGGGTGTGAACCCATTGTAAGTAAGACTTCTGATGAGGTTCAGTTAAGGTGTGGCCCATCTCAATCAGGACTGGTTTTAATCCTATGACTGGAGTCCTTTATAAGCAGAATGAAACTCAGTCAGGGAGAGAGAAAGTCACAGAGGGAGCAGCCAGAAAAGGAACATCAACAGGACCTGGGAGAGAAGGTAGAGGCCAGGAGAGGATGCCATGTGCTTGCCATGTGACAGAGGAGCCAAGGTCCAAGGATCACTGGCAGCCAGCCCCAGAAGGCCAGTCTTCGGGAAGAAAGCATCACCTTGATGATGTCTTAATTTGGACTTCTGCTAGCCTCAAAACTGTGAGCCAGTAAATTCCCATTGTTTAATCCAACCCATTACATGGTATTTGCTTGAGCAGCCAAGGACACTAAGACAATAAGAATATAGGCATCATGAAGTTTTTGAAATAGAATTGAAGTGTGAGTGAGATTACCTGAGGCGGTGTTTTTGACTCAGTCTCCTTAAAGCTTTTTGCCCTCAAAATTAAATTCTTCAATGAAAGGGCTGCATGATATCTTGGCTGCTTTCTAGCTGAAATAAGAAACAAATATAATTTTCATCTGAGAGTTTGAATCTCAATCTGGCTTTTTTTTTTTTTTTTTTTCTTTTAAACCAATAGGAAATTAAAGCACCTGGGTTTTGAATCAGGTGTGGAATCTCCTAGATGTGCCATGGTCTCCCTAAATTGAGGATGAAAAAATTTTAATGGACTTTCTAATTCAGAGTGATGGCCCCTTCAGAGTTGGATTGGATTTAGCCACTCTTCCAGTGTGAAAATATGTGTGAGGCAGGCCATCTGATATCATTCTATGCAACCAACAACTGATGGTTGCCCATCTTTATAGGTAGTCACTGAAAATAGTTAATCCATCAAAAAGCAGAATTCTTATGACCCAATAGCATCTATCTTAACCTTCAAATAGATCATGTGGTTATATAAATTTGAAACATTAGCTATCATTTGTCAACCCCTTCCATCACTATAATTGATAGCATCATGATTAACCGGTGTTCCTTTTTTATTCTGTTGTTGGATTGTAGCAATTATCTTGGTCTCTTAAATATAATTCCAAATAGAGTGATCTGATTCTTCTGAGAAAGCATAGACTTTTCCAAGGCAAGTAACTAATTTAGTTGAGAGACATGCTAGATATATTGATAGAGAGGAGCTTTCCATGGTCATAAAAACAAAAAGCAATAAAAACATACATATTTCATATACTTCTAAAAGATCATGTTATTTCTCAACTAATAATTAATATTTTCATAGTGATTAAATTAGTTAAACTAAGTATGCATCATGTATTAATTTTAAATGCATACTTTTTAACAAGTTGATGGTAATTTTGCATTTTTAGAATATTAATGTTATTTGTTATTACATTGATATTCATTCAGCAGCAAAACAAAATTTTAAAGTTTTCAGAAAGTAACTGATGAAACAGAGAAAGGCTTTGAATTAATCTGATGATACCACATACATTTAATGGAGTCTGATGTGGTATTTTTCCTATTGTTCCCAAGTTTAATGAGTCAGCTAACTACCTATAGAAATAATGAGAAAAAAGGCAACTTATTGTAAACGCCCATTTTATATCAGTGATGATAGCTTTTAGATATTTATGTACCTTATTAAAAATTATTATTCATATGTAAATCACTTGCCTTTTTGATCTCTTTGAACAAGATTGGAAGCCTGCGTTTCTTCAATTCTGAATTTTGTTACATTAAAAAAGGCACCACAAGATGGCAGTCAAGAGAAGTCTTTTAAATTTGATATTGGTCCATAATTTATGAGGTGAAGGTTCCAAGCCAGGTTCATTTGAAGAGTTAGCACACCCCTGACATGTTAGTGACCAAACTAGTACATAAATGTTGATGTACATTCCAATTAAAATAATCATTGTCCATATCGGCAGAGGCAGCATGCTATAAAACCAGTGCTCTGGAATTGAACCAGAAATCTTAAATGGACATTGGGTTCTAACAGCGTCAGTCCTTGGCAATCACGTCAACTCTTTGTCTTAAACCATTTCCATTTCATCATGCCAATCTAGCAATGATTTTTAATACAGTAATGAATACTAGATGTCTGAAGCATTTCAGCTTCAGTGACCTCCAGGATTCTATGGGAACAAACAGTGCTGAAAGGAGCTCGCAGTTTAAAGCAGCTGAATTCAATTTACCTCACCTAAACTCCATTCTCAGAGATCAACCAGATATGAGCAATGACCTGGACACACTGAGGTATACACAGATAAACAAAAACACAAATCTTTGGCCTCAAGGAACAAACAAAAGAAAACAAAGGAGAAAGGGAGAATGTTTTCAGGAATTTCTCCACTAATAAACCTGAAAATTCTATCTGGCAAATATATAGAAATATCCAAACTTAATGGACTAGCTAGAAATCACCTTTATAATTTATATATTTTATATTTAAGCCAGAAACAATATGTAATTAGCTTAGTAATAATTTATTAAGAAATTCATAAAATTAAATGCTATGTAACATGTTTGTCAAGTATCTATCATTCACTGAATTCCATGCCATTTATGTTTCTTGTCTTACAGTTGTTTCTACAGCAGTAAAACTGACATAATATTACTAATATGACTAAAATACAGAAAATTAATAGGCATAACATTTATTAGTCCTATAGAACAATGCTGGCATAGTAGATGTTCAATAAATATTAGTTATTTTACCGATACCTAACATATTTAAGTACTTGCTATGTTGCCAGCACATTGTGTCATTTAATCATCTATTATCTCTATCATACTAATGAAAAAACTGGGACTAAAAAAGTTTATTTTCTTAATTCCATATAGTTTACCAAGGACAGGGGCAGGATTCTGACCTAAGCCTGTTTGACTCCTGAGTCTACCTGCCTAACAATCCACATGAAAATGCTCCTTATATAATTTGGTGCAACTGCCTTCACAGAGATGTGTTATGATTCATCTTTTCTTTCATCTGAACTAAATTATCCTTGAGTTAAGCCAACCTCTTTTAACTTTAAAATAAGAGAGCTCACATGAATAAAAGTTAAGTTCCTCACAATTTTTTCTTTAAAAGTAAATTGATCCAAAGCTAATTTTAAACAGTGGGTTCAGTCAAAATCAGTGGACAATGGTTTAATTGAAAACAAGGACCACATCTTCTTTTCATTTTTTGGGACTTCATGGCTCCAGGTGTCTTGCACATAGTGTTGATTTGCATATTTATGTACATTAGAGGGCATTTAGTAATGGGGATCAAAGACATAATGTTGCACACTCGATGTTGGTTTGCATATTTATGTATATTAGAGGGCATTTAGTAATGTGGATCAAAGACTGTAACTAGTAAGTAGTATACAGCTTTATGAGCATATAGTTTCTAATTTCATAAGTAATTTCAGTTACTAATTTCATAATCAGTCTCATTACATTTTCTCAAGGAATAATTTTAAAACATACACTTTAAATTCTAATTTGTGAACTAAATGAAAGACTGGAAACAACAAATATCAAATTTTCGTATCAGCATTAGCAATTAAGAACTTCTCTGAATAATTACTCATCTGCATGCTAGAAAAACTATAATAAATGTGTGTTCAAATTTATCTAAACAGTGTCTAAATGCTGTATTTGATAAATTCTTTTTTATGGTCAACTGCTTTATCCTTTTGCCATCTCTTTCTCTCTTTTGTCTTTAACATTTATAGAAATGGACACCCAATTAGCATTATTCTGAAATCAGTTTTTATACTAGAGCAGGTTTTTCCTAGCTGGTGTACAATGAGGTTATCAGTAGAAGTTCTCCATTGAGACAGGGGTTGATACCTAAGCACTTGAGCAGGCAAAACATGAAGAAGAGGTTTAAGAACAGTCTGCAGGTATGCTTTACAATATGAATAATTCATTGAAAAGTCAATGTTTTCTGAGGGGTTTTCACTGATATGATTCACAGATACTTTAAGGCAGGGGTTTCTCAGCACTAGCATAATCTGTATTACTTTCTAATTTCTACAGTTAGATATCATTCCTTTACCTATGCACTTCTGAGTTTCCTATACTGCTGCACCCCCAGATATCTCTGGAAACCTACTATCTCATGTTATTTTGTCTTGTTTCTTTTTTTATTATTCCAACAAGACTTCCTATCCTTCCTTCTTTCTATTCTTCTACCTGCTCTGTTTATAACGCTGTTGTTCCAGTTTGCTAAAGCTGCCATTATGCAAATATCAGAAATAGATTGACTTTTATAAAGGGGATTTATTAGGTTACAAATTTACAGTTCTAAGGCCATAAAAGTATCCAAACTAAGGCATCAACAAGAGGATATCTTCACTGAAGAAAGGCTGATTGTGTCTGGGACACCTCTGTTAGCTGGGAAGACACATGACTGGCATCCGTTGGTCCTTTGCCCCCAGGTTCTGGTTTCAAAATGGCATTATCCAAAATGTCTCTGGGCATCTGTCCCTCTTAGCTTCTTCAGCTCTTGTGCATCTAAGCTCTGGGGGTTCTCTCTTAGCTTCTCCTGGACAAACTCTGGGCTTCATCTCTTAGCTTAGTATCTCCAAACACCTTTCTATCTGCATCTCCAAGCATCTTGGTCTTAGCTTCTCCCGGGGGCAAACTCTGGATTACATGTCTTAGCTTCTCTCCAAAATGTCTCTCTCATGTTTTCTGGGCTCATTCTCTCTGTGAGTGCTCTTAAAGTACTCCAGTGATCTAATTAAGACCCATCATGAATGGGTGGGTTCTCACCTTCATAGAAATAATTTAATCAAAAGGTCTCACCCACAGTTGTGTGGGTCAGGAATCCATGAAAACATTCAATCAAAAGGTCCTTCACCACAAGATTGGATTAAAAGGTCATGGCTCTTCTGGGGTCCATAACAGTTTCAAACTGGCACATCTGGTGTAGTATATTCTAATAATTCAGGATATTTATAGTCAAACAATGGGGGTGGAAGGAAGAGAATTTCAAAGAATGTAAAAAAAGCCATGTTTTTATTTCTCCATTCAGAAAATTAAGAAAATCTTTCCTGGAATCTGCTTCTTCGGAAGGTCTCCCCAACCTACATTAGTACAGGGCAAGAAATTTAAGTCTGTACCTTCTAAAAATGCTCCTTTGGACTTTCATATCTTCTTTTTATTGGTGATGGTATATTTAGGATTGGCTCTTTCTGCCATGGAGTATGAACAGTCATGACATTCATGATTTTGGGTTTGGGTTTTCAGATGAAAATTAAGCAAATCAGACATTTTAACCTGCTTTTTTTCTGGACTATTAGGCTTTTATTTTCCCGAAGAAAAATTAGTCCTATTTACAGTTCAACTTAACCTGGTGGAGTTTAATCCTTGAGTTTGGGGAGAAGTCTTACATTATAAGTGACATAATTGCCTTGCATTTTCTCCTCAAGGCATAAAGATCCCCTGAGATCTATAAGTGTTCAGTATCCTTTTGTTTTGATTTGTTTCGTTTTGTTATTTTAAATTTAATTTTACTGAGATACATTGACATACCATAAAATCATCCAAAGTGTACAATCAGTTGTTCACAGCACCATTACATAGTTGTGCATTTTATCACCACAATTTTTGAACAATTTCATTACTGTAAAAAAGAAGAATAAAAATTAAAGTAAAAAAGAACACCCCACACATCCCATCCCTCCATCACTCCCTATATTCATTTACTTTTTGTCCCCATTTTTCTATTCATCTGTCCATACACTGGATAAAGAGAGTGTGAGCCACAAGGTTTTGACATTCACACTGTCAAGCAGTGTAAGCTATATAGTTATATAATCATTTTCAAGAATCAAGGCTACTGGATTACAGTTAACAGTTTCAGGTATTCCTTCCAGCTATTCCAGTACACTAAAAACTAAAAAGGGATATCTATATAATGCATAAGAATGCCCTCCAAAATGACTTCTCACCTCCATTTGAGATCTCTTGGCCACTGAAACTTTATTTTGTCTCGTTTCTCTTCCCCATTTTGGTCAAGAAGGCTTTCTCGATCCCCTGATGCCAGGTCCAGGCTCATCCCCAGCAGTCATGTCCCATATTGCCAGGGAAATTTACATCCCTGGGAGTCATGTTCCACGTAGGGGGGAGGGCAGTGAGTTTACCTGGAGAGTTGGCTTAGAGAGAGAGAGGCCACATCTGAAGCAACAAAAGAAGTTCTCTGGGGCTGACTCTTGGGCAGAATTATAAGTAGGCTTAGACTCTCCTTTGCAGAAATAAGCTTCATAAGGGCAAGTCCCAAGATTGAGGGCTTGGTCTTCTAAATTGGTAGTGCCCAATACTTGTGAGAATATCAAGAATTCCCCAGATGGAGAAGATTAATATTTCCACATTTTTTCCCAAAGGGGGCTTTGCAAATACACATTTATTCTCTGCTCAAATTACTCTGGGATGTATCAGGGCTTCACACTAACTGGTACAAACCAACTAGATCTTGCTTCCTAGTAAAAGTTCCATGTAATTATGGTGTTTGTAAAAACTGACCTTACAAGGTAAATTATGTAGTGTGTTATAGAGAAAACATAGACATCTCTTCCTTTGATCTCACACAGAAATTGAAGTTTTAAAACATAGTGAATGTCATTCTTTACATTTTAGTTTGATTTACCTTAGTCTTAACCAAGTCCATTTCAAACATATCTCTAATTGAAGTCTGATTTCTTTTTCAGCCTCTTTAGCATTTGCTGTTTGGGGTAATGCTGACTTTCATAGCTGCTGAACTCTGGCTCTGATTCTCAGGTGTCACATCACACAAATATCCAAATTTCCAAGGTCTGATGAGGTTATACACAAAGAGCTCAACATTTCAGATTTTAGAAATAGCCATTATAACTCAGGAATAGATGTACCTGCTGTAAGAGTTTACAGTCTAGGAACCTTTACTATAAGCCTTCCCCTGATAACCTATGCTCTCAGATTCAATTCTCAGTGTTTGCACATTATAGTCAATCTATATTAGTGAGGCATTATAATTTTTGTCTTTTCATTTCTGGCTTATTTCACTCAACATACTGTTCTCAAGGTCCATTCTCCTAGTTGCATATCTCACAAATTCATTCCTTTTTGTAGCCACCCAATATTCCATTGTTTGGAAATTCATCAGTCGATGTACTCTTAGGCTGCCTACATCCATTGCAAATCGTGAATACTGTTATCACAAACAGCAGTGTGCAAATGTCCATTCATGTCCCCATTCTCAGTTTTCCCAAGTATATACCCAATAATTGTGTTGCAGGACCGTATGTCAATCCCATACTTAGCTTCCTGTGGAACTGCCACACTGCCCTCCAGATGGGCTGCACCATTCTACTTCCCCACCAACAGTGATTAGGTACATCCCTCTCTCCACATTTTCTCCATAACTGTATCCCTCTGTTTATTTTTTTAACAGTTTTATTCATACTCTATATGTTCCTTCCTAACTAAACAATAAGAGTTCCTAGTATAATCACATAATTATGCATTCACCACAACAATCTATATAAAGACATTTCCATTTCTTCTGCAAAGAAAGAGTAAGAGAAGAAAAAAGAAAAAAAAAGAAAAGTCAACTAAAAAAATTAAAATACAATAAAAATATAATACAATGGTCAGACAACAACACCAATGCCAAGAATCCCATATCCCTCTCTTATATACCACTCTTATAGACATTTTGCTTTGGCATATTATCTTTGTTACAATTAATGGAAGCATATTACAATGTTCTATGGAAGTCTATAGTTAATATAGACTCTAGTTTGCATTGATTGTATTTTTCCCAATACCATCCGATTTTCAAAACCTTGCAAAGTTGGCATTCATTTGTTCTCCCTCATGCAAAACATTCTTATACATTCTGGATCTAAACAATCAATCCCTTTGAGCATTCTATGCTCTGTCAGCATCGAATGCCTGATCTCTACCATTTTCTATCTCCTGATATCTTCACTTCTCTAAACCTCTCTCTCTTGTCTTTTCCTATCTCTCTGTAGCACTCCCTTTAGTATTTCTTGTAGCGGAGGTCTCCTGTTCATGAACTCTCCCAATGTCTGTTTATCTGTGAATATTTTAAACTCTGCCTCATTTTTGAAGGAGAGTTTTGCCTGATATGGGATTCCTGGTTGGCAGTTTTTCTCTTTCAGTATCTTGAATATATCATACCATGCCTTCTCTCCTTCATAGTTTCTGTTGAGAGATCCACGCTTAGTCTTATGGAGCTTCCCTTGTATGTGATAGATTGTTTTTCTCTTGCTGCTTTCAGAATTCTTTCTTTGTCTTTGACATTTGAAAATCTGATTACTAAGTGTCTTGGAATAGGTCTATTTGGATCAATTCTGTTCGGGTTATGCTGCATTTCTGGGACCTGTAATTTTATGTCTTTCACAAGAGTTGGGAAGTTTTCATTGATTATTTCCTCTATTATTCTTTCTGCCCCTTTTCCCTTCTTTTCTCCTTCTGGACACCTATAACATGTATATTCATGTACTTCCTTTTGTCATTTAGTTCCCTGAGATCCTATTCATATTTTTCCATTCTTTTCCCTATCTGTTCTTTTCTGTGTAGGATTTCAGATGTCCTGTCCTCTAGTTCGCTAATCCTGTCTTCTGCCTCTCCAAGTCTGCTGTTTTATGTCTCCAATGTGTTTTTCCATCTCTTCTATTGTGACTTTCACTCCCATAAGTTCTGCCATTTGTTTTTTCAAGCTCATGACTTCTTCCTTATGGTTACCCAGTGTCTTCTTTATATCCTTTATCTCTTTTGTCACATTTTCTTTCAACTCATTGATTTGATTTAGTAGATTTGTTTGGATATCTTTAATTAGTTGTTTCAACTCCTGAATCCCAGTTGAGGTGTTAGTTTTTTCCTTTGGCTAGGCCATATCTTCATGTTTCCTGGTGTGGCTTGTGATTTTTTGCTCTCTAGGCACCTGATTTTCTTGATTAGTTTATTCTGAAGGTTGTTTTCTCTCTTATGCCTAGGGTTTTCTTTTTGGTTGTCTCTGATCTCTATCTTTTCTTTGTTTCTCTTGCTGGCCAGTTGTCAGATTGGCTCTGAAACAAGTCTTCCTCCCCAAAATCAGGTGCAAACTGTGGCCTGCTACAAGGATAGAAGGTAGTCACTGGGCACTCCAGCAGGTTCACTGTGTGTGGTAATATGAATCTGCTGGCTTCCAGTGGTGCTCTGTTTTCTGCTGGCCAGCAAGACCTGGATTTGTTTTAGAATGCTGCCTTAACAATTGGGTCTTCCATATTTTTTAGCCAAAACAGGGCTGGGTTTCCATATGTGGCACGTAGACCAGCTCCTGTGGTCCCAAGAAAGGATCTGGAGCATCTTTAAAAAAGTGTTTCCATTCCCTTGCACCTTCTGGATTGTCCAGCAGATGGTGCTCTTCAGCAACTTAATCATCCTCAGAGGCTACTTTGCCTCCAAGCACAGGCTACAGCTACACAGCTGAGCTGAAACTGTGGAATTTCTATGCCCTCACATTACCAGCCAAAATCTGGCTTGATGTAGGGCTCCACCTCTGGCAAAGTACTCCCTCACTGTCCTAGTACTCCAGCCATCCCCAAGGTAAGGAAATGGCCACCAGCTGCTGCTTTCCTCAAGGGTGGGGAAAGGGCTTTCAGACACAATCTGGAAACACAGTTTCTGCCTATGTTTTCTCAGTCTGTTTGTCCCTCACTTACCTGGGCCTTGAAATGTCCTTCCCTATACCCTGGGTCTTCAGAGTGGGGATATGTCTCACTGCTGTGTCCTGGTGGGAGGGGTCCCATCTGCTGATTCTGTGCCTTTCCCACACTGAGACTGAGTGAGGGTGTAAGGAGAGGACCAGCTGGTCCAGCATGGAAGATTCCTACCTGATATTTCTTCTCTTTCTTCAATTTGGCATTTGCAGCATCCTTCTCCAGTCTATATCCTCTTTCAGATTTTCAAACATTTCAGAATTGTCCTATTTTTCATTGAATCTTTAGAGAGAAGTTTTCGGTAGCTATTTGTGTCACCATGTTGATTATGTCACTGCCTCAGTATTCTTTTGAGGGGTTGTTATCAGATGGTCCAAATGTTATTCATATATATGTTTATCAATCACAGATAAATTAGATGAAACTTATGCATGTTTATAAAGGTTTCTCTCAACTTCATTTGTTTCTTTACATCATATACTCAAAGGAATCATTAAAAAATATTAGGAATGACATTTAAATTAAATCTCTGGATAGGAAAAAAAAAGGAACATTTTGTTATATTTCTGAAACTGAAAAAGTAAGCCAGAGAGGGGTCAAAATAGCTTAAAAGAAAATTAGACCTGCCTCTATAAAGGCATTGCTTTAATGGATTTTTTGTTGTTTGTTAATTAATGTTCTTTAAAGTAAGTAGTCTGTAAAGGAAGGCTTGCTACTCAAACTGTGGTCCATAAACCAGCAGTGCTGTTTTCACGTAGGATACTAATGTTAGAAAAGAGAGTATTGGGGTGCATCCTTGGCCTAGTAAATCAAAACATAATTTTAATAGGCTTTCAACACATATTTCAAATTCCAAACAAAAATTTTACAAAATCATTTACTTCCTGACATAATGCCTCTAATCTTATATACAAGTGAAAATATGTTCACCATCATCCAAAGTATCATTAGTTACTGTTTCCATCTCTGTCTGATGTTTATTTTCTACTTCAGTTGCAATCTAACTTTAATATTCTGTAATCTATAGGCTAAATTTCAACATTAACTCCAACCCTTTATATAAAATAGAAGGGGGATAAAAGGGAAGAAAGTTAGCTGGTTAGTGTTTGAATACATTTACATAAATACACATGCACACATGAGAGAGAGCCAGAAAGTGACACAAGCACAGAGAGAGAGATAGAGAGAGGGAAAGTACAAGAAGAAAAACATGGATAGATAACATAGCCTCCTTTGCAATACGTAAGAAGGCCATGCACTTCATTCATGACTTCCTTTCTGCAATACCCATCCATGTTGTCTTTGTCTTCAGTCAATCTCTCAGCTGGATGCAGTTTTTTACTCAGTGAAATGACCCAAACCTTCATTTCTGGGAATTCTGACTGCCTGATTATTGTGATACTGCATGTGTTCTTTTCCTGTAGTTTTTCATTATATTTATCACTGGACATTAAAATACTAGAAAATAATCTGGAGGATCCCTCTGAGATTCAGAGGAACACCTATCTGCCTCCAATATTTAGCAGAAATCCTGTTTTCTCCAGACAGTCAGGATAAATCAGCACAAATACTTATAGTTGGTAAAGTAGCATACGGAGTCCCAAGTCATCAGATGGCAGTTAAAATTCCTATTTTAGTAGAAAGATATTTGCATTCCATAGTAAAAGCATTCATACCTTAAGAAATAAAGACATCCAAATCAGTAAAACCCAAAAGACATGGGAAAGGGAAGTTCAATTATTTTCAAGTAGCTCTCTTGTTTCCTAGACCACTGTGTCCTGACTATAAGAGAAAAAGCACCATATGTTGATCATTGTTAAGAAGATATGCCATCTGCTGTAGGGCAACATCCTAATAGAGCAAGCGATCATGTACTAGCTAGTACTGGAACTAAGTCTTCAATAAGCCATTCCCTATTTGTTCTTAGGCTATAAGGTACATGTTAAGAGCAGCAAATTCCATCAGTGTCAGTGTATTGCCTCATTTATTTTTCTATAAAGTGCATCCCTTGATCAGAAGTAATGTTGGATAAAACATAGGATGGCAAATAAAGCTTTCAGTCACTCCATGAGTTCTGATTCTGACAGAAGCATTAGAGCCTGAAAAAGCAAATTAAAATCATACTTTCAAATCACTGCCCCCTCTATGTTGGAATGTGACTATTTAAATCAACAAACCAACCGGTGGCTTCTATCTCCCCAGGTGCCGTATCAGAGTCTCAACACTGATCTTCAGGATCAGTGGGTATCCTGCAGTGGCTATAATCAGGTTTTACCTGAAGAAGTAAAACTTATCTTTTTCACAATATTTCATAGTCCCTTTTCCTATAAGCATAGGTTGTTTCTTTGTTAGTCTTATCCCGATATTTGGTGTGTCCAATATTATTTTGACTTCAAGTTTTCCTTGAGCCTAACGTCACTTCAAACTAGTAACGGAAGGCTGCAGCACATTGCTGAATTTATGGCTTGGAAACTCAGTTAACACCCAATTCATGATAAGTATTTGAGGTCTCATGTTGACTTGGTATCCCATTGAGAGGTGTGCTGGTTTGAATCTGTTATGTAACCCAGAAAAGATCATGTTCTTTTAATCCATTCTTGTGGGGGCAGACCTATTGTGGGTGGGACATTTTGGTTAGGCTATTTCAATTGAGATGTGTCCCAGCCCATTCAAGCTGGGTCTTAATCCTTTACTGGAGTCTTTCATGAAAGGATAAAAGGCAGAGACATTTGGAGAGAGCACACAAAGAGAAAGAGGGAAACAACCAGAAACATTTGGAGACAGCCACTGAAACCAGAACCAGGAGAGAGGGACAAACAGACATTGCCATGTGCCTTCCCATGTGACAGAGGAACCCCGGATGCCAGCAGCCTTTCCTCCAAGAAATGTCTTAATTTTGACATTTTCATGACCTTAGAACTACAAAGTCTAATAAAGCCCCATTGAAAAAGCTAACCCATTCCTGATATATTGCATTCCAGCAGCTTTAGCAAACTGAAACAAGAGGTATTCAGTCTCTACCAGGACCCATTTGTAGCTGGTTTGGAAAATGAGAAGAGTTCATTACAGTGGTGGATATCTTAGGGGCTGACTCTGATTCTCTTATTCTTTTATCATAGGCAAAGCAGTATACATCATCATCCTCGAAGAATAAATGGAGAATCAGTAAATGAAATCTCTAAAAATCATTGCTGAAGCTACGTATTCAAAAACAAATACCATGAGGGTACATGAGTGAAGAAGATTTCCTCTGTGCTCAGTGTCTCCTTAATACCCTGTTATTCCACTCTGAAAGCATTTATCTTCTCAGAATAAAACTTCCTATTAATTTCCCTGCATTAAATAGACTAGACTGGGAGGGTAAAATTTACAGGTTCATCTTTTTAAAGCCGTAGTGTCCAGAGACAGTGTCCAGAGAAGTGGCTGACAAATAGTATGTGATGAATAAATGAATTAATGAGTAAATATTGATTTTTATACCAATGAAAGAACCCTATAAACAAAAGGATTAAAGAACTAAGGTAACTTCCCTGCAGGAATTTAATTGACCTTGAAATTCTGGACTCTCTTCTTGTTCCTGCAGCTTACATGTATAATTTAGTTGTAGATATAAGGCAAATAAATCATTGATGCATTTTACAGGAACTACATTTCCATAGCTTACATGACTCTTCAATTACCATGTTTAGGTCATCTTAAAATAAAGCCTCAATACTTTTGTGAATTTAGAAAATCCCAGGATGCAGTCACTTGTCAAGATCTCTTGATGTTTGGAAATTTGGATATCAATTCTGACAACAAAAGGTGCAAACTTTGAGTTATTTTTTCTTTCAACGAGCTGAAAAAATTTTTGACTTATGGAACTATGAGCTATTGTAATTTTCAAGAGTTTAAAAAAGCATTAAATTTTGCAGTTCATAAGAGGTACTACAGCTAAAATTTTAAGTCCCAGATTCAAATGCAATAGTTGAAATATAAATTGCATGATGCTAAAAGAAGAAATAAAGTTCTGGTATTCAATCATGATGAATGATGAATGAGTATTTTGAATGCTCTATGTTTACATTTTCAGTGAATTACTTGTATCACAATGCATGGCTTATTTTAAAGGCACAAGTCAAATAAAGGAACAAATGTTTCTCCTTTACTGTATTTTTAAAATTTTTCAAAATGCCTCAACAAAGAATTTTCAATGAGTTTAAAAAAATGCAATCTCAACTTGCGTGCCATATGAAGCCAGAGATACTATGGCTCTATGTGATAAATGCTCAGGTGTAACCATGTTACAGTCTTAAGTGGATAACTTTGTTTATGAGTCACATTGGAAGAGGCTTTATTTTTGGACCTTCTTTCCTGCAAGTAAATGAGGATAAAATGTCTATTTCATCTTAAAGCATTTTAAAGATTTGGTTAATGGGAGGGAGACTATAGGAATATGTTTTTTTTGTAAAAGTTTGTAAACCTTATGAATTTAGCCATATATTTAAGTTACCACAGTTGTTTTTCTTTTTTTAGTTTATCTGATTTTCTTTTAGGTTTCTGTATATTTGATAGCTTCTCCTTAAGATTCATGGAAATTAATATATTTACTTACATAAAACTATAGCATATAGATCAATTGGTAGGTTTTTTTTTTTTTTCCTTCAAAATTTCATTGTATAAATCAAAACCTGAGCATCATAATGTGGAGTGAGGTCTTTTGTAACTTTTGGTTTCAATTGGTATTTAAAAAAATTTAGCCTAATCTAATAGTTCTGAACTTCCATTTCTCTGATGATGTATATGAAGTCCCCACTAATACCCCTTCTCTATATACTTTAAATTAAATTATATAGAGAATTTATGCATTTGATAACTTAAATAATTGGCCCTACATTTTCACTCCTCCTTCTTATGCCTTTTGGCATGTTAGTTTGTATTTTCTTACAGCAAAGGGACAGAGTATATTTTCCTGATTCTTGACTTTAGGTTCAGACATGTGACTTGCATTGGCCAATAGAATGATACAGAAGTGACAGAATGCCAATTCAGAGCCTGTATCTTACCAAGTCTTGCATATTTCAATTTGCTCCCTTGTTTCTCTGTTACCACTGTAAGAGGAGCTTTCCCTTGGAGCCACTGATACTTCAGCCTGGACCCCAGAATGAACTTACTGAACAGACCTGACATCAGATGTCAGTCAGGAAAGTAGCCGTGCACAGAGGGATGAATTGCTTGAAGCAAAGTCACCCCCCAGGTGAATATAAGCAAGATCAACTTGTTCTCAGACAGTGAAGTTATTGAATGCTTTTTGTTGTATGACACTGAAATTTTGTGGTCATTTTATATGCAGCTTACTCCTCTATGTACAAGTAGACATGTTTCATGATCTGAAATGTTATATTTCCACCTACTCCAGATTGGAGCTAAGTCATTTTATTTCCCTTCCACATTATGAATCAGAAAATAGGATTTGTTGTAGCCTATGAAACTGACTATTTCTCTTTTCATCAGGATGCATTGATGTAAGATGACTTGGATTTGAACAGAAAGTCTCTTGCCTAATCATCATCAAAGGAGCCTTACACACAGTACTCAAGTAAGAGATGCCTTTGTAGTGAGGGAGAGAAGTAATTATAAATGATAAGCCACCTAGTACATGAGAAAGAAATTATTGTACCACAAGGAGATATGTGTTTATATTTTAATCCAGCATGAAATTCTATTTAAAATACAATGGAAAACAGGGTTTGGAATGATAATTATATTCTCTCAAAAGTTAAAGTGATTTGTGTGTTGTTGTTGCTGTTTTTTAAGAGATGAAGAAGAAAAAGTAGGAAATGACTTCTTTCCTAGAATACATAGAAATATGTAAATATATAATGCACATAAATAATGCACAGTATATTACAACTTATGTTTATTATTGCTAATAATACATGCACGTAACATACACAGGGAAAGCATAGCCAGGCTTAGTATAGTGTATTATCATATGCATGTATTTTCTGGCTTGCTTCACAGAAACGTTAACCATCAAATGTTTATGATTTTGTTTTGGGGAATTTTTTCCCACTGACTTGTTGCCCTCTCATAATCTTTTTATGAGTGAATATGGTAAAGAATGCAAAATTTTAACTGAAATAACACAGAATTGTTTCTCCCACACATTTCTTCAGCTGCCCATTTTTATTCATTATATAGCATTATCAGTTAAGTGAAAGATTTGTATTATAAAATAGAAATTTTTAAGTAAAATTGTAGCTATACTGATATGTAAAAACATTGCCAAATCAATTATCAGTATGCAGGAGTGTGTAAAATGTAAAATTAGTAGAAAAAAATTAAGAAGGATGAAGTATTTGTGAGATTTCTTTAACTGTGGAAAGGTTTGAAAAATGTTTTGTCTTTTTTGTTGCTGCAATTTTTCTTTAAACATGACACAGGTTTCTGCTTATTTTGTTAAGTGGTATCAGCTAAAATTAAGATTATGCAGTACATTCTTTTAAAAATTGTTTTTTAAAAAGCCCACTGAGGGCCAGTTTTTGTCAAATTAAAACTAGCTGCTGGATGGCAACACATGCTTTTCCACCCACAACTGATCCACAACTGGTGTGAGTGTTTTAAGTTTTGTCTTAACATTCTTCCTGACCATAAATTCAATATTTTAATTCATCCACAATAACTATTTAATAATAGCTTATGTATATAGGTGCTGTATTGGGAGCTGTAGGAAATAAATAAAAAAATAGGAAATATAGTTTCTGAACTTGGGGCTTTAAAATCTACCATTAATGTCAAAGCACTTGGTATAGGAAGCCCCCAGTGGACATTCAATTACTTGTCTTTCTAATGGATAGAATATACAGAGTTTAAATCCACATTTTGCAACTCTAAACTTCAGTGATCCTGTGTCAAGAAAGATCCTAGGGAGACGACTTTATGATCAATATCATTTGAGTAGTAAAATTGATCGGATGTTTAAGAAAACTAGGAAAATATGACAAAAGTAAGTTTTTCCTTCATTTATGGGTGTAACAGAAACCCCTTCCACTTGCTGTACATGAATAGAATGTAGATAATCCATTATTCTTACCAATTGAATGAAACTGTTTTCTAATTAAGCCAATTATATTAAGCCAATGCTAACAGACAATCCTTGTTTCTTACACTGAAGAAGAGGTAAATGATTTGGAATGCCTCCACACAGAAGGATGGTCATTGAGAATATTGTAGATTAACTGTGCAATCTGAATCTGCCCTTAGCAAACTCAACAACAATAACTTTATGAATTGTACAGGATCTTTAATTCCCTATGCTCTATTCCCTCATTGTAGATACAGGTAACATAATAGTCTCTACCTCATAAAATTGCTGTGAAGAAAAATGATGCTGGTGGCATGGTCCTGGTAGATTGTCCTTAATGAATGGAGAAGCTTTGTGCACTGAGACAGTCTGGGTCAGGAAGTTGTGCAGATCATGGCATAGAAGGTGGAGCAGATGAATGGTGACAACATTTCTGAATGTTGTGGGCATTGGCGGGGGGCGGATCAAAAATGGGAGAACCAAGTTGCTTGTATCTAAAAAGTTACTACTAGTAATTGGAAGGTCCCAGGAGAAAGAATATGCAGGAGGCTAACCCAATGAGACAGTCTCTGAGACCCTGTGCCTAATGTTTGATAGGCACTCAAATGTTTGCTTTCTGTTGGCTGAAGCAGGTAACCAATGGCCACTCCAATGTGCCAAGGATGTCAAGAAAGACATGAGACCTACTCAGATGTAAGAAATGGTCCTCTTAGTTTAGGAAAATATGGTAGACTGTTACCCTAGCCACAGGAAAATCTAAAGTTGGAAACTGCTATTTAGAATCACTCTCCAATCAGGACTGGAAAACAGACATAATTCTTCAGACTTTTAATGACAAAGCAATTAAGTGGAAGATATCATGGATATTTAGAACTTAAGATTTTTTTAGTGCAATTTTATTGAGATATATTCACACACCATACAAACCATCCGAAGTATATAATCACTGGTGTTCTAGTTTGCTAATGCTGCGGAATGCAAAACACCAGAGACGGATTGGCTTTTATAAAAAGGGGGGTTATTTGGCTATACAGTTACAGTCTTAAGGCCATAAAGTTTCCAAGGTAACACATCAGTAATTGGGTACCTTCACTGGAGGATGGCCAATGGCATCCAGAAAACCTCTGTTAGCTGGGAAGGCACGTGGCTGGTGTCTGCTCCAAAGTTCTGGTTTCAAGATGGCTTTCTCCCAGGACATTACTCTCTAGCAAGCTTGCTCCTCTTCAAAACCTCACTCACAGCTGCACTGAGTTCCTTCTCTTTGAGTCAGCTCATTTATATGGCTCCACTGATCAAGTCCCACCCTGAATAGGTGGGGCCATGCCTCCATGGGAATAGCTCATCAGAGTCATCACCCACAGCTGGGTGGGGCACATTCCAAGCAAATCTAATCAGCACCAAAATGTCTGCCCCACAAGACTACATCAAAGATAATGGCGTTTGGGGGATACAATACATTCAAACTGGCACAACTGGTTCACGATATCATCATATAGTTGTGCATATATTCTCATGATCCATTTTAGAACATTTTCATTATTTCAGAAAAGAAATAGAATTAAAAAAGAAAACCCAATCTCCCCAAACCCATTAACCCCTCCCCATTATTGATTCATAGTATTGGTGTGGCACATTTGTTACTGTTATTGAAAGAGTATTAAAATACTACTGTTAACTATAACTATAGTGCATAATTTGCAATAGGTACATTTTTCCCCACATACCCCTCTACTATTAACTCCTTGTAATATGTTGTACATTTGTTCTAGTTCATGAAAGAACTTTTTCTTATTTGTATAGTTAATCATGGACATTGTCCCCCACAAGACTCATTGTGTTATACATTCCCATGTTTTAACATACATGACTATAAACTTCTGCCCACCACATTCACACATTATTCAGCACTGTTAATTATTCTCACAATAACATGCTACCATCACCTCTATCCATTTCCAAACATTTAAGTTCAATCTAGTTTAACATTCTTCACATATTAAACAACCACTCCCCATTCTTTAGCCTCATTCTATACCCTGGAAACCTATAGTATATATATTATGTCTAGGAATTAACGTATTATAATCATATCAATTCATATCAGTGAGATCATACAATATTTGTCCTTTTGTGCCTGACTTATTTCATTTAACATAATGTCCTCAAGATTCAACCATGTTGTTGCATGCTTCAGGACTTCATTCCGTCTTACTGCTGAATAATATTCCATTGTATATATGTGCCACATTTTGTTTATCATTTCATCTGTTGATGGACACTTTGGTTGTTTCTTCTTCTGGCGATTGTGGATAATGCCACTATTAATATTGGTGTGCAAATGTCTGTGTCTCTGCTTTCAGATCTGGGTATATCCCAAGTAGCAGGATTGCTGGGTCATAAGGCACCCTATACTTAGCTTCCTGAGGAACTGTCAAACCATCCTCCACAGCAGCTGTACCATTTTACATCCCCACCAGCAGTGAATAAGTGTCCCAATTTCTCCACATCCTCTTCAATGCTTATAGTTCCGTGTGTTTAATATTGGCCTCTCTAGTAGGTGTGAGATGATATCGCGTTGTGGTTTTGATTTGCATTTACCTAATAGCTATTGAAGCTGAGCATCTTTTCATGTGCCTTTTAGCCATTTGTATTTCCTCTTTGGAGAAATGTCTCTTCCCGTCCTTTGCCTATTTTTAAATTGGGTTGTTTGTCTTTTTATTATTGAGTTGTAATATTTACTTATATAGTCTGGATATCAGACCCTTATCAGATATGTGGTTTCCAAATATTTTCTCCTATTGAGTCAGTTGCCTTTCACCATTTTGATAAAGTCCTTTGAAACACTGAAGTATTTGAGTTTGAGGAGTTCCCATTTACCTATTTTTTTTCTCTCTCTGCTTGTGCTTTGGGTGTAAAGTCTAAGAAAACTACTGCCTATCACTAGATCTTGAAGATGTTTCCCTACATTTCCTTCTAGGAGTTTTATGTTACTGGTTCTTATAGTTAGGTCTTTGATCCATTTTGTGTTAATTTTTAAATATAGGGTGAGATATGAGTCTTCTTTCATTCTTTTAGTTATGGATATCCAGTTCTCCTAGCCCCATTTATTGAAAATACTGTTCTGTCCCAGTAGAGTGACCGTGGGAGACTTATCAAAAATCAATTGACCATAGATCAGAGGGTCTATTTCTGAACTCTCAATTAGGTTCCATTGATCAATGTGTCTATCTTTATGTCAGTACAATGCTGTTTTGACCACTGTGGCTTTATAATATGCTTTAAAGTCAGGCAGCATGATACCTCCCACTTCATTCTTCTTTTTCAAGATGTTTTTGGGTATTTGAGGCCCCTTACCCTTCCAAATAAAATTGATAATTAGGTTTCCCATTTCTGAAAAATAGTCTGTTGGAATTTTGATTGGTATTGCATTGAATCTATAGAACAATTTGGGTAGAATTGACATCTTAAAGGCATTTAGCCTTCCAATCCATGAACTCAAAATGTCTTTCCATTTATCCAGGCCTTCTTTGATTTCTTTTAGCAATGTATTGTATTTTTCTGTGAACAAGTCCTTTACATCCTTGGTTAAGTTTATTCCTAGATATTTGCTTCTTTTAGGTGCTATTGTAAATGGAATATTTTTCTTGATTACCTCCTCAGGTAACTCATTAGTAGTGCATAGAAACAGTACTGATTTTTGGGTGTTGATCTTGTATCCAGCCATTTTGCTGAACTCATTTACTAACTCAAGTAGTTTTGTTGTCTTTTATTTTTCTAGATTTTCTAAATATAGAATCATGTCATCTGCAAATAGTGAGTTTTACTTCTTCTTTTCCAATTTGGATGCCTTGTATTTATCAAAATTTTTCTTATCCAGATTTTTACCTTAAGGGTATAAAACTATGATGGGTTGGGTGAGTTTTATTAAAATCAAAGTAAATGGACTATTAGATATATTTGTACTCTTAGAAGTTATGGGTTGGATGTTAAATAACTTTGGTTTCCATACATTTTATATAGAAATGATATACCTAGTTATTTAGGGAATTTAATAAACAAACTAGAGAACAAGTTGTAGTCTCAAATGTAACTGTAATCATATATATGCCCCAGATTGAATGAAATTACTTACTTTTTGATTCTATTTAAATGAAGAAAAACTTTTTGCCACTAAATTTGAATTTTTTTGGAATTAAATTTTGTAAATAATATTTGCACTGAAATAGTAATGAAAAAATTTTGATAAGGTGATTGTGGTTAAAATTAAAAGATTTGCTCTTTTATAGTTATCTTTGTTTTCTATGATTTTACCAAGAGTGACTGGGTTTTACTTGGAAAGGTATTAGGGATAACTGATATGCTGAGGTATACCTGGGATATATTTGCCTGGTTCAGTCAGAAAAGAGGTAAACATAATATCTGCATTTCTGCTGTTCACATATGATGAGTTTTTCAGTTTGAGTTCTGTGGTAGATTGAATTATGTAACCCAAGTTATCTATATGTTTGATCTTGATCCATATCCTATTAGTGTGAATCCATTGTAAATAGGATCTCTTGAAAATGTTATCTTAGTTAAGGTGTGGAGCACATGAATGAGGGTGGGCCTTAATCCGTATTACTGGAGTCCTTTATAAACAGAAAAAAAATCAGACATAATCAGAGAAACTTATGGGGAAAGGCCAAAAGCTGGAAGACAGTGAGAACCTGGAAGAGAAAAGGAGAGGGCCTTGCCATGTGACAGGAAAGCCAAGGAACCCAAGGATTGTTAGCCAGCCAGAACATTACTGACCCTGGAAGGAAGCAAGCCTTCTAGTCAATACCTTGATTTGGATTTCTGGCCTTTGAAATTGTGAGCCAATAAATTACCATTGCTTAAGCTAACCCATTGTATGGTATTTGTCACAGCACTTGACAAAAAAGGACAAGTTTTAACTATCTTTGGTGACCTGATTCTCAGGTCCCAGATAACATAGTGAAGGATTCAAAGGTTTGAAGAGCATACTAAATTTTATTTAGGTAAGCAAGGCTCAGTTGCAATTTTAATTTTTTAATGTTTCCTTTTGAAACTTCCGGTTATCTATTTTAAAAATAGAGTTTAGAAATATTTGTACATATGCAAGGGCATTAATTAAGTTGAAGTCTCATTCAAAACTTGCTAGGGATAGTCTAAATCTCTTTATGTGCATTACTTTGCCACTTCACAAAATCAATAATTTTCTTTGGTCTTTAGCTTTTATATTTAAGTACCTATTTTTTTTTTTTTGTACTAGAAGACTACTGTAATAAACTTTTCTTGCTACAGAAGAAAGAACATAGCCTGAAATAGCTACAGTTAAGTTCAGATTTGAAAAGGGAAATTTGAATGAGAGATGTTTCGAAGATGCTAGGAGAAATGGAAATGAGAAAGAGAAAAAACAGTGAGATTGCAATGGAGCAGTGGGGCATTTTGGCTCATGTGGTAAGGGAAGTGCTAGCACAGGATTTTCAACATACTGAACCAATTATCTCTGCTTTGCTATTTTATTTTTTTTTAATCAATCTGTACTAAATGTATGGGGGATTGAAATATGATGCTAGGTTGTTCACACATGGGTTCCACGGCATTCCTCCAGGAGAGAAAGATGAGCTTTCATTTTCTTTGTGAATATTTTTTTTTCTTTTCCAGGCTGTCTGTTCTTTTGTGTCTGAATAATTCTGTAAGTAGGGTCACCAGGTCCTGAACACCATGCAGTCAATTTGGAAAAAGACTTGTGCCAAGGTCAAGAGAAACATGAATGTACAATTAACCATTCTGTCACTAAGCTTTTGAAATACTGTGTACTTTACCTTTATGTAATTGTGAATCATTTTAATCTTCTCTGAAGCTCAGAACAGGCTGGTGAGATGCATATAAGCTGAGAATTTTGTAAGTTTCAATGTAAAGGGTATCACACTTATGAGAGAAAAGAAATATTTTTAATATAAGAAACCAAATGTTAAGTCTTTTTCACATGGCAGGCACTTAATAGGGTTGACTAACTGAAAGAATGTATGAATGAAGAGTCAAGATATGTTAAGGGATGTAAAGAATTAAGGCTCAAGAAATATTAGGAACTCTTGTACATAATTTACACAATGTATATTGAGGTTGTCATACCTTGTTTTGAGAAAAGAAAGGCAAATATTTTATAGAAGGAAATATATATGTGTACTGATGACTTAAGATAATCAGGCTTCACATAAGCAACAGGTTGTGAATCAGTGTAATATGAGGGAATTGGCTTAAAATTATAAAAATTTGTGTTTATAAAAGAAAAAAGGTTGGAGAAAATGAATCAAACAAAAAACAACACAATTGCTATTTTTTTTTTACCTCCAGTTTATAGAAGAGGTCACTCCAATTTGAACAGCAGGATCAAAATGCTGAGTAATGTATTAAAGTATTATAATTACATGGTTCTAACTTTTATGTAAGGTACAAGATGTGGAGTAATGATTTTATTAAATTATGAATTTATTCACTCCAAATCAAATGAGATGTTATGGGTTTTTGCCCTTCAGTGTATTTTCTATAGTGATAAAAATATCAGACAAATTTCTAATAGAACATATTAGGTACTACTATCTTCATTTTACATCTGAACTTGAACAAAGTAATTTGTTTAACATAACATTTCAGGTAAGTATAGGGCATGAAATAAGGATGAAGTTATTCCCAAACTGGTGTTCTTTCTACTCTGTCAGGGATGAGAGCTATATTTTAAAAATGTGCACCACCGTTTTCCTACTAATGAGTGTGAGAATTATGGTGCATAGAAAGTGATGTGGTTGGGGGTTGTATTTTATGGTGATCAGGGAGAGCATTCTCTACCCAGGTGCCCAAACCTGCCTTGAGTGTTAAGAGAGTGGGAAGCCTTCCAAGCAGAGAGAAGAAATGCTCCAAGATGGAAGCTTAGGTTAGTTCAACTACTTGCAAGGAGGCCAATGTGGCGATGAATTTAGAGAAACTGCCAGATTATGTGGGGCTTTGTAGACCATGGCAATTGTGATAGGAAGTCACTGTAGAGTTTAGGTTATGGATAATTTGACCAGAATTGCATTTTAAATGTTTCATTTTGGCTGCTCTATATAGAAAAAACATTGGGAGTGTCAAACCATGACAATAACAACATTTATAAGGCTACTGAATTTGTCTACAAACTAATGGGGTAGTGTGAAAGTGGTGAGACTTGATCAAATTGGGGATATATGTAACATGGTGCCAGTGGAAAGTGCTGAGTTGTTAGAGGTGGGTCTAATACAAAGAGAAGTGTCGAGGCTTTGGACTTGAGCAACTGGATAAAGTAAGGGTATAGCAGTGATGAAAGTTCAGTTTTGGACATGTTAAATGTGCAATTCCTGTTTAAAATCCACATGGCAAAGGTAGTTTGAGGAGAGGTTGGGTTTGGAAAAGAATTGCACGATATTCAAAAGCATGGACCTGGATGAGGTCATTAATAAAGTGAGTATAGTTAAGAATTGAGGAGGTCCAAAGGCTGAACTTTGGAGCATTCTAAACTTTAAAATTCAAAAATAGGAACCAGGAAAAAGAGAAAAGAGAAACGAGAAAAGAGAACCTGGAAAGGGGGAATAGTAGAAGGAAAAAAAAAGTGGTGTAGATTGGCAATGTAGAGTTCACTGGTGATAGAATGATGTTTTGATTGAGTGGTGGAGAGGAAAATCTGTTTAGAGTGGATTTAGAAGAAAAGAAGCAGCCATGGTGCAGAGCAAAGATAAGCCATCTGAGCAAACTTGTAGAAAATAAGAGCAGGGAAAAGTGCTGAAAACTGGAGGAGGGGAGGGGAAATAGCAAAAGAAATTTTGTTATGATAGGAAATATCATGGCATGTTCGTATGATAATTTAAAAGTCATAAGAGAGAAACATTCTGATGAAATAGAAGGAAGGAGTGGAGAATAGCCTGAACAGATGAAAACAATGCAGAAGTGTATAGCCCTCGTAATTTGGTTTCTTCCAAAAGCAGAATCTAAAACAACAACTTGGCTGCATATAGTTTATTGAAGAGATGTTGCCAGGAAGCAGAATTAAATGAGTAGAGAGGATGGAATGGAATAAGAGAAAGCCTATAAAGGGTGCCTTGCTGACGGTGCTCTCTCCAGAGAGATCTGAGAAGACAGACTATCCAGAGTTTGCTATTCACTGACTTTATTCCAGTTTAATCCACATATTATCATACCCCACTCTTTGAGGGTTATCTCCAAGGGCATTTATAATGGTGACAATGATGATGATGATGATGATGATGATGATGATGATGGTTTTATGCATGCTGTTGGACACAGCCTAGGAACTCATACTACTGAATTCAACCACTGATTTAAAATAAATTTTCTTTCCAAAAGTGCTTAAGAATTGCCACCTTCATCTAGTCATTGAAAACACTGAGCAGGGAAGAAAAGGAAGAGGAATATTTTTCCTTAGGCATGCCCACGTGGGCTCTACATATTTGTCCACTAAGAGAAACTTTTATTTCTATGCAACAATGTGACATTGACTTGGAAAAAGGCTTGTCTCTGGACACACTTTACAAGAAATATAAAGCCTATAGATATCTGTATGCAGTAGGACCATTTCAGATTGTTAGCATAAAAAGTATATTTATGACTTTGAGTGGGGACTCTTTAATAATGCCAATACATCTGTGGTAGGTGCACATGGATATTGACTCATTCTGAATTAGCTAGCACTATTAGTCACAGGATCACACAATGTGTCTGTGTATTTGCTTTTGTCCTCACTTTTACTGAAGTACAAGAAGGTTAAGTGATTTGCCAATGATAATCAAACATGCTGGTGAGGAATCCAAGAATAGAACCTTAGATCCTGACTCCTAGTTATTTATGTCACTGTATTTATTGACTTTACCTCTTGCTTAGTCATTTGTTGGGCACATTTACGATAAATATAATGAACAAAGATATTCCAATGCTTTAAATACAGGCTATAATTTACACCCCTGACATGATGGAACAGAATAAGTCTGTGAGGCATAAGCAGTGAATTTAGTATGAAGCATCACCCTAACCACTTGGACCATCCCTTTGATTTATTTGGGTCTCAGTTTCCACATCTGTAAAACTGCTGCAGTAGTTTCTTAGGTCCCATTCAAGTCCCGCATTCTGTTTTTTACTAGGAGATGATATTAAAGGGATTTGGTCATTTTATCTTCATGTGTGAGGTGAGTGACTTTCCCAGGTAGGATCCCTTAGTTCCCTTGATCCATTTCCAGGAAACCTAAAACACAGATTCTTAGAGACTCTGCCATCACAGAATTCTACTAGTAAGTCCATAGCTAACTAGTCTCTCCCTTCTAAAATGCCAGTTCATTTGATTTCCTTATTATAGAATTAAAATAGTAGCTTTGCCCTCAAAAAATGTATGCATTCTGGTTGACATATATCTATGGAAATACCATCTCTTCCCTTAGAATGGTATCTCATGAGAAATCTTATCTGTTTTGTTTCCTAATAATTTTTTATACACTTTTTCTTTTAAAATTTGTTAATATTGTGGGTTACATTGATTTTTGAATATTGTCAATTTTGCATCTATGGGATAAATCTATCATGATCATGGTGAATTATCCTTTTTATATACTGTTGCATTGGATATGCTAAAATTTTGTTAAGGATTTTGTGACAAGGTTCATGAGGGAAGTGTTCTGTAGTTACCTTTCTTGAAATATCTTTAGTGACTAGAATAAGTTCTAGCACGTGATAACTCAGTAAAGGCTTGTTGTATGAATGAATTACAATATATACATATGAGCTAGCACCCTGCCCCATACTGTGTCAGGGATACCAATGGCATAATGCCAATGATAAAACTGTGAGGCAAATAATAAAGTTATTAGGCAAAAGTAAATATTTCTCATCACCCCTCCTCTACTTCAAGTTCCAATCCTAGAGAAGTCTTCATTTTTTATTGTGTTTTTAGTTCTTTTGATTGTTACAACCACCAGTTCTATTAAAACACATATACCTCTATTTTGTTGTTATCAGTCTTAGATTCTAAAGTCTCTAGGCTTTTAACTTTGGAAAATTGGCTCACTAGTTTGTATATCTGTATATTTCTGAAGTTTTGTTTCTTATGTTACTAAGTTTTAAAGTTTCTTCTGATGTTTTTGTCTATATCTATAATTAGTATTCTTCAATCTCTATTTCTTGTTATTCCAAATTTAGGTAGTTTTTCCTTATCTTTGCTTCATAATATAGGGAAATTAGGAACCCCAGACTGCCCTTCACCACTTCTTCTACCAGTCTACACCCCAAATTTTCTTTGCTCTGTCATTAATTTTACAATGTGAGGGTATGCTGGCTATTTATTATGGCCCAGTTCCATATTTACCCTTAGAAACTTTCCTTATTATTGTAACGAGCTTCTGGTTAGTTTCTGCAAATGATGGGTATTAATGAGAAATTAGAAGACAGGAGAAGGGGATAAGATGTATTTTCTGCTTCTGGCTTTCAACATGGTATGTCTTTTCCCTTCCTTTTACTTTTAACCATAGCAATGTGTGTTTTCTTGTTGAGAGCATATATCTGAGTCTTGACTTTTAAGGAGTAACATTTTTTTTTGTTTTGTTTTCTAATTACATTAATTAGCCCATTTATATTTAACATGATTATTGATATGATTGAGATTTAATCTACCACATTGCTTGTTGCTTAGTTTTTGCCCCACCTTTCTTTATACCATATTTTTAATTTTCCTCTCTTTGTTGCATATATATATATATATGTGTGTGTGTATATATATATATATATATATATATATATATATATATATATATAATTCCTTTTATCTCCACTGTTGGGTTTTTAAATACTCCTTTTTTTTTAAAAGTAAGTGATTGCTTTGATTTACAATACATCTCTTTAACTTAGTTTGCCTTCAAATAATTTCATTCTACTTCATACATAATTAAGAACTTTACAATTGTATACTTCCAGTTCCCCTTCCTGTCTTGTGTGCTATTGTTGGCATACATTTTACTTTTACATGTTATTAACACAAAAAATAGAGTGCTAATTTTTATGATACATTGCATTTGAACTCTGTCCAAGAATTATTCTGCATATTTGGACATTTTTAATACCCTTTTTCTTTTAAAATTTGTTAATATTGTGGATTACATTGATTTTTGAATATTGTCAACTTTGCATCTAGGGATAAATCTATCATGATCATGGTAAATTATGCTTTTTATATACTGTTGCATTGGATTTGCTAAAATTTTGTTAAGGATTTTGTGACTAGGTTCATGTGGGAAGTGTTCTGTAGTTATCTCTCTTGAAATATCTTTCTTTGCCTGGTTTTACTATCAGGGTAATACAGACTGATTTTTCTGTTTACCTATTCAATAAAAAACTGAGAGAAAAGTGCTCCAAACTTCAGCCATAACTGTCCCCTCTCTTTCTATCTGGTATTCCAAGTATGTATTTGTTAGATCACATGGTATTGTCCCAGTGGTCACTGAGACTCTGTTTATTTTTATCCATTCTTTTTTTTTTTTTTTACACTGTGCTTCATTTTGATTATTTTATGTGTTTACATATTGTTTTATGTCTTTACATATAGTGAACCTCCATTCTGCAGTATTTGTCCTTGCTATATCTAGCTTTTTTTTTTTTTTTTTTTCAAATTGTGTGCTGAATATCATAACTGTGTGTCTGGACTTTGTCTTCATTTAAAGAATGTTGGTTTTTGATCTAGCAGGCTGTTAAGTTACTAGTGATTCTGTTAGCTACTTTTTTTAAAATTCAATTTTATTGAGATATATTCACAAACCATACAATCATCCACTGTGTACAATTAATTGTTCACAGTACCATCATATAGTTGTGCATTCATCACCACAATCAATTTTTGAACGTTTTCATTACCACACACAAAAAGAATAAGAATAAAAAGTAAAGTAAAAAAAGAACACCCAAAACATCCCATACCCTCATCCATCCCTAATATTCATTTACTTTTTGTCCACATTTTCTACTCTTCTGTCCATACACTGGATAAAGGGAATGGCAGTCACAAGGTTTTCACAGTCAGAGGGTCACACAGGTAAGCTACATAGTTATACAGTCATATTCAAGAATCAAGGCTACTGGGTTGCAGTTCAACAGATTCAGGTATTTCCTTCTAGCTATTCCAATACACTAAAAACTACAAAGGGATCTCTATATAATGCATAAGAATGCCCTCCAGAGTGACCTCTTGAGTCCATTTTAATTCTCTCAGCCACTGAAACTTTATTTTGTTTCATTTTTCTTTCCCCTTTTGGTCAAGAAGTGTTTCTTAATCTTGTTAGCTACTTTTGAGGTTTGCTTTTAATGTTCATTTAGTGACTCTTGGGTAGCCTTTATTTTATGTATAACTTAGTCCCACTATTAAGGCATTGCCTTCCAGGGGTTTCCACTGATTGCCCCAAGTAGTCAGTAATGTTCTGGCTGATTGGAATCTTAGTGCTTCCCTGAGTGGGCTCTGGTTCAGCTCATTACTCCCTGTTTCCTCGACTTTGTGGCATTTCAGCCTACACATGTGCATTTTAGTAGTCAGTAAAGATTTAAGGGAGTGGGTCATGAAGTTTTCTGGAACTCTTTTATTATATAGCTCCTTCTCTAGAATTCTTCCAGCTACATAAGTACTTAGGAACTCCAGTCTCTGGCTCTTCAGCTAAACAAAATACAAAGCTCTGCTTAGACTTGCACTCTGTGATCCTTGGTTTGTAATGAGAGTCCACGCAAATTCCAGGCTAATTATGGTTTTCACTTTGTTTCCTTTCTTTCAGTATCATAGTCCTGCTCTGCCAGCTTTCCAATGCCTGAAAACAGTTGTTTCACATTTTTTCCCCCTAGTTTTCTAATTATTTAAAATGGGATGTTTAATCCAGTTCTCCTTATTTCACTGAGACCAGAAGCTTGTCTCTTGATCTTTAACATTAGTAAGGCAAGAACTCAATCATCTATTAAGAATCTCTATTTTAAAAGTATACTGGAACACAAGTATTGTGTTGTTTTCACAAGATGGATATTCATTTTTCTGTTTCACACACTAGAAATAGAAACATTTCATATGTAGGCATTCTCATATGTTTGCATTATATAATTTATTTTCATTCTAAGGTATCCTTCCATTTTGATCTCAGCTAGCAAGTAATCAATCTTTTTTTTTCTTTGTATACTGTCTAACTAGGGAGTCTGAGTAAATCATGAGTCCACTGAAAGGTCACAATCTGTTTTTTGTTTAATATGTTATTGTATGTTTGCTCAGAACCATGATCTTTGGGCCTTCTTGACAAATGTAAGTAATAGACCTCTCATCTCTGCACTGTCACTAGGACTGGTCGGCTACCTCTTTTATAAATTTCTTTTATTGCTTGGGGCATCAACTTGCCATAAGGTTGAAAAAAAAATCTCTCTAAACCTAATAGTATAACTCCCATTCCCTCCTCTTCTTTTATGGACTAATGAGTTTATTCAGAACTTTTCCTCCAGTGTTCACATACTGGTATTCCTTTTCTTCTATTGATTCATTTCAGGTCTAGTATAACTGGAAAATTACTCTGTTCACAGTATTAAATTTTTGTATTATTTTTTTTCCATTTCAGTAAGTATATGATGGATATAAGACTTGGTTTCCTTTCTTATGTAATAATGATTGAGGTGCATATAAAGGACAAAATAGAAAATGTTATATAAAATGGCCCAACAGAAGCACTTTTCCTTGTTTAAAAAACACAGTATCTTCCATTTTTACATCTATTCGATGTTATTTCTCAACTCTCGATTTAGCTTTTCCTGGTGGGAATCATCATTACTTGCTCCTGGCAAGCAGAAAGATTGCGATATAGTCATTTAGTTTCTCCCATTTCCTTTATCCCATATTTTTTTAAGTCACTCCAGTAATGAAATAGTTGTAAAGCTATTTCGTTTGCATTCTCCTATGCCCGTTTTTGCTCTTTCTGAAGCATTATCCTATATACCTTTTATTCTATTTGGGTCCCAGGATAAAACATTTTCGTTGTTGTTATCTATGTGTATTCTCTCTTAGTCATGATGAAAGCAGTTGTATTTTAGCTAATATTCATGGATCATGAAAAATAGAGTCACTGCATGACCCTGATTTTGTGTGATGTTAACTATGTGAATGTCATTACTATATAAAAAGTTGATCACTGGGATTGGAGGCTAGCATTATCTGATGTATTGCTTATTTTCAATTTTATGTTTACCTTACCAGAAAAAAAAATTATTTGAGGACACTCAGAAATGTTACTCGAAACTGGTATTTCATTTTATTCCTTCAGCACCTAAGAGAGTGAAAGATAGTGGACACTCAATAAGTGCTATTTGTGATCAATGAGGCTCTTTAAAGCATTTTCAGTAGTGAAAATAATACACTATGGTTTTTCACATCAGGTCATATTTAACAATACATATTTTATAGTTAGAATTGTGCCTTTCCATATTTTTTTCTTTGTCATCCAGAATTTTATTTGTTGACATTAATTTTAATACAAAAATTAAAATTGATGAAACCTTTAATAAAATAAAATTGAAACCATTTTCTCTCTGAAAGTCTGCCAACATTAAATCCAGGACTTTTGCATATGTTGTCTAAAATAAATTCTTCATTCTTGCATGAGTTCATTTTGATAATAGTCAAGCTCTGACCATCGAGGAGACCAGTAGCTTTTTCCATTTTTTAAAAATCTGATCTAAATTATTGTGGTCAAGTAAATAGCTGTGTATTTCTGAGGACTGTTGCTTAACACCATTTGTAAGTACATGATATCCATTTTAGCTAATTGAAATTTAAACTGCCCATTCCATAAAATGCAGTAAACGCTACTATTTCCTATTTCCAATGCTATAACAGTGACTTTCATGCATTTGGTGTGAAGCTGACATTGTATTATTCCATAATATTTCAAAGCATATGGTTAAGAAAATCACTGATCTTGATAATATTTTCATTGCTTTATCTGAACACATATATTGTTTTAACAGTGAAGTTCAGTTTGTTTTTCCTTAATACTAATCTTATAAGCATTTTTCCTCCATGTTAGAAGAAAAGATTTCCTGTATTCCTTTTCTGCTTTCCAAAGGTGATAGTAACACAGATGGGTAAGGAAACAATCTGAAAAGATGAAAGAATAACATATTAGTTATTTAAGAGAAATTTGTATGCCATATACCTCAACTACCTTTTGCAGACACAGAAACGGAGTGCTTCCACTTAGCCCTTGACATGCTATGATAATTTCACACAAGTTTTCTCACCTCTGACTTCCATAATCTCTTATAAATGATACTTAATAAATATTAATAGATAATGCAGACACCTATGGACCTTTGAATGGTATTTTAGTATTTCTTTTAATTTTTGTGTGACTATTTTTATAGTTAGATACGTAAGGTCATTAGCTCCTTTAACACCTTTTTTTTTTTGCACAATTCTCTTTCTGACTTACCATTCCGATAATATATTAAGTATGCATAGTTATCTAATTTTTAGAGCTCAACAATGAAGTACTGTAATTTACCACATTTCTAAGTTTTCTAATAATGCTCCTTATGAGGAAATTGTACTTTCTTATAGATAATGCATTTCTTTATTTTTTTCTTATTAAATTATTTGTTTTCTCTTGATAAATCTTTTGAGATGCAAACATGGGACATAGTATAGGGAAAATAGTTTACCTTGCCTCTGCTACTAACAATTTCTGTGAATTTGAAGCAACATTTAAACTCTCTTGGCCTGATATTTTTCATGTGATAAATCTGATAGAATGGATTATCTGAGATCCTAAGCTTTAAATTTCTAAGAATATGTTTCTACTTCAGATATGCAATTAAGTAGGTAGAAATTTTGTATAAGCCATTTTGATCAAGTGAGACAGAATTAAATTAGGCTAGACAGATGATCTCTGGCAGAGAGTTAAGATGGACCTAGGTGATATAAACATTGCATCATTGTTATTATACAGACCACTCAGGATGATCTTCATCTCTATCCCAAGTTTGTCCCTCATTTATGCTATGTGAAAGACATTAATGAAGAAGCTGGCTTTACTCTTCTTTGAGAAACTCTTCTCTGGTAGATTCATCCTACATTATATCAGCTTTTCCTGTCGTCATAGTCACACCCTGGAACTTCAACATCTGAAATTGCTTTACTTCTGAAATCATAGCAAAAACATTCCACTGTCCCAATATAGTCTCCACTCTTGGTGTTTCCTCTCAGTAATCAATCCATCTGTTCTCCTCCTCTTTATATCTTGTTCCTTCCTGTTTCACTTTGGTAAAGCTGGCAAAATGCAATATATCAGAAATGGGTTGGCTTTTACAATGGGAATTTATTAATTTGCAATTTACAGTTCTTAGACCGTGAAAATGTTCAACTCAAGGTATCAACAGGATGATACCTGGAATTTAAAGACCGGCTGTCAGCATCCGGGAACCTTCTGTCACATGGAAAGTCACATGGCATGTGTCTGCTAGTCCTTCTCGCCCGGGGTTCATTGCATTAAGCTTCTGGCTTCAGTGGCTTCCTCCCTGTTTTCTGTGGTCCTCTCTTAGCTTCCCCAGGACTTTTCTACAAATTTCTCTGGGCTTTTTTCTGTGAACTTCTCTTAAATTCATCTCTTAGCTTCTACATGTATTTTATCCTTTTATAAAGGATTCCAGTCAGAGGATTAAGACCCACTTTGAATGGGGTGGGTTGCGTCTCAGTTGAAATAACCTAATCAAAAGGTCCTACCTACACTAGGTCTACACCCACAGAAATGGATTAAAAGAACATGGCTTTTTCTGGGGTACATAACAGCTTCAAACTACCACACCTACCAAATTATCTCATTGGGACTTTTCCCCTCAGTTATTGGGCTAATCTCCCCTGAAACCTGAAAGAATATAATGTTTGGCCTTCTTCATGTCTGCACTTAGAGTGCTGGGCCTCGATGGGTAAACATCAGAGTATCAGACAGATTTATAGAACTAATCGCTTAAACTTCCCAGCATCAGTGACTTCCCTGACCACCTGTACAATCAATGACTTAAAACAACTCCCCGGATTCCTCTTACCACAATCTACTCTTTTAGCAGGAACTTCAACTTTTTCTTCAGAGAGAAAAGAGGAAATATCAGAAAGGAATTACCTCAAATTCCCACTCTACCTTATCTACAAAGCAGTATAAATTTTCACTCCTTCTTTATTCTTTCCTTTCTGTCATAATAGTGGACTTGTCAATATTTCTTTCTACAGTGAATTTTTAAATTGACCTTTAGATTTTTTCCATTTATGTTTCCTTTCTATCCAGTACCTTTAACTTTTTCATCTGGGCCATTCCTCTCCATCTGTGTTTGCACATATTAAAATCACTCCAATAAGGACACAAAAAAAGCCTCTCTTGGAGACACCTCTGGTTTCATTTACATTCTTTTTACTTCCTTTTACAGTCTAACCCCCTAAAGAAGTTACCAAAAGCTTTGTTTCTATTTCCTCATCTCTTATTTGCTTGTCTACCACTCCACTGAATATGTTCTTAAAAATGGCAACAATATTTTCAGTGTAATCAGTGGTCACTTATCAGAGTTCATGCTTGACCTCTCACTTCTCTTCTGCGTAGGTGTCACTCCCTTATTAAAATATTGTCTTAGAAAATTTGTATTCCTCTTTCTCCAAGTAATTTTCCTACTTCTTTATTTCCTTCTATTGGGCTAAACCATGTTTAATTGTTGGGTTTCCTCATGTCTTCTTCTTCAACTCTTTATTTTCAATTTACCCTTTCCTCTATGTATTATCATGGCTTGCCACCCTATAATATGTATTTCTAATACAGTACTCTCTTTGGGGCTTCAAAATTTGTGTATCCAAATATCTACTTAAGATTTTGTTTGACAATCATGTTTTTTATTTCCACACAATAATTTCTCATTAGAATTTCTTAAGTGCATCAAATTGGGCATATTTTCCTCTTTTCTCAAGCTCCCAGGTGTATGAACCTCCTCTAGAGTATCATTCTCATCCTCTCTCTCCCCACTCAATCAATCCTTGCCATAAGAAGGATTTGGTGATTTTTGGAAAAGGAGCAGAGCATTCTAAGCTCAGCCTAATTTTCCTTCACCATGCCTGTTTCTTCAATATACTGTCTTTCATTTGGTGACACTTAGGGTATACTTCATTGCTCTGAACAGAAATATAGAAGTTATTTTCATTTTCTGCTTTTCCCTTACTCCTTTTCTTAACAATTAATTCTTCCACTTCTCCAAATTCTCAATGTCATTCTTCTATTTCTGGTCTTGGATCAAAGGCCTTGACATAGCAAAAACTTTGGTTTTGTAACTGTCACAGTACTTAATAGATGCAAAAACGTCATGTTATTTCTTACTTTCTTCTCAAGCTACTGAAGTTATGTAATCTAGAATAACATTACTATACTACTCTGTGATATAATAACACCACTATCTGAAGGGCAATCTTTGACTGAATAGAATAACTATGTATGTGTGTTATATAGCAGTGGATATTTGTCATTGGGTCTTGGAAAGAACAGCATACAAATTACAAAACTACTTTTTATATTTAATTTTGGTGCATTTATCATATCAATTTAAATACCATTTTTTGCCTTAGTTTCTATGGTCAATATCCAAAACACATTGAAATATGTCATTGCTGTGAAAGGGAAACTTTTACTTTGTTAGCTGACTCAGGCAGGATACCTCAAAACAACATATGGAAATGGAACACTTTGGTCACCTTTCCCACTTTGTCTCACTTTTCTTTGTCTTTCATTGCAATTTCCTAGTGCATTGTTACCTGATGAATAATACAAATAATAATTACTACTACTGCCACGATTACTAATTATTATTAGTAGTATTGCTAATTACTATTATTAATACTATTGCTATTGTTATTGAACAGTGCTTTACTTACAGCAACTTTATGAAGTTGGTTCTGGGGAATTATTATTGTCCCTTATATTACATGTGAGGGAAGTGGGACACATGGGAGATTATATGATTTGCACAAAGTCTCTCTGGCTGGAGTAGCAGTACTGGTTGCAAATGAAAGTAGCTTGGCTGTAAAGCCATGCTCTTTAGCACTATTTTACAACCCTGAGACCACTGTATTCCTAAATATACTCTCATCTGTTCTAGCTTCACTTACAGAGTCAGTCCTGATAGCTACAGTAATGGGTATACATTGTGTAATTGTGTAATTGGAAAAGCACTTAATATGGAATCTGATAGACATAAGAATAAAGTATAAAGTACAAATTCATCACACCCCTTGACTTCAGCACAGACAATTTGCTACTGACATTTAGTCTCCCTATCTGATAAGATGGAACAGTGATATCAAAGCTATCTAGCTTAGAGCTTTTCCATCTGAAGAGGGAAGGAGATGATGATTATAAAAGATTTTGTAAAGCAGTCTGCAAATTTAAGCATTATTAAACTATACAACATAATATCAGCACATTTGCACTATCACTTTGCTGGTACAATACAGAGTAAGAGCTAGATTAACCATCTGCTTTGAAACTTATAACTTATAACCTTGGGGCTCTTACTTACACCCCAATATCAATTTCATTATCTGTAAATTGGAAATAAAAATTACTAGTCCCATAAGTTAAGATATTTCAGGTGTTAATAAGATGACATATTATGGTGTGAGACACCTGTTAACTTCCCTATACATGTGAGTTCCCTGATGACTTCCCTCACTGCCCTATGATTCAGTGACCTGGGACATGATTTTTGGCTTTTCTTTTTGTTTATTTGCTCTTCCCAAGACCTTTCTATTAGCTAGACCTTGGATCCCGGACACTTTCTGCTAGGTTGGAGCTTTCTGTTTTTTGATTTTGGCAATATCAGACTGGACTGGTCTTCTTACATAGTTCTAAGTACTTTTTTCTTACTGATTACATAGCCCTAGTTCATCAGTTTTCTTTTGGACTATGATTGAATCCTGAACCATTGACCACTTCCTAGGTGCTCTATATTTTTCTTTTGTTTGTGTGTGGTTTTATGTGCCAATTTTAAATAGATATATTTTTAGGACATGAATCTTTTTTTTTGTTTTGTGCATAGTACTGATAAAATACAATGATGTCATTACTCTCCATTTATATAATTAAGTATTCAGAATATCCCAAAATAAAACTGTCACTGACCTGATTTGTTTGTAATATCAAATATTGTAAGAAGCTGCATGATTTCTTTGCAGTCTATTCTTTGATCCTTGCAATGGAAACTTCAGAAGAGGCAACCTTGGATGGAGAAGTACCATTTCGTGGGAGGGCACCATATATTCATCTTTGCATGCCCTTTGCACTCTGATATAGCATCGTGTTTTGGGTATTGCAGAGCTTGTCCTGCTCTTTCACTGATTCAGGCATTATTCCTTTTTAGTAATACTCTTTTTCATTTATCCAATTTATGATTTTATTATAATTTTCAGGAAACGTCTGTTGATATCTTTGTTGATCACGACTTGAAGTTTTAAATATAAATTGTTAAGATTGAGGAAATCTAAGAACACTGAAACCACTTTGGTTTGGGGATGACTTTTCCTCCAGAATGCTTTGTCCATAGAGATAAATAACTGGGGTGGAAATTAATACTAAATTTAGAAATAAAAGACTTCATTGACTGGAATCCAGGGACAATAACACAAAGGGCCAGCTAGGTGTTGTGATCTTTAAAAGAAGAAACTTTTATATGTGATGGAAGCAGCAATGTGGAGCCTTTCAAACATGCCCTACAGAATGTGGAGAGAGGGAGAATGAATGATTTTCATCTTTTTTCAGGGGAAGTTTGACCTTGAAGAAGAGCAAGTTTCCAGATTAAGCAAGAGGACCCAAGGAACACTCTGTGATTCATTTGGGGATATAAAATATTTAATTTAATGGAATCTGGAGTTTTAGGGATTGAAGTATAGTCTCTTTAAAGAGAGTCTCAAAAGGGGAAATGATATTTAGCACTGAGGAAATACAGAATAGTATGGATATTCTAAAATGTGGGAAGCTAGTGAACTTGAGAGTATTGCTTTTGATCACTTAACTGAGGATGCTAGAGAAAAAGGGAATGGCTGGAATGAAAATATTAGACATATCAGATGATAAGGTTGAAAGCAGTCTTTTTTTAAATTGAAATTCTTTTTGAGATAACTGTAGATTCACATACAGTTGTAAGAAATGATATAGGGAGATACTATGTGTCTGCCAATGATCACATTTGTAAAACAGGATAAGATCATAACCAGGGTATTGATCTTCAGATTTCCCTGGTTTTACTTGTACTCATATATTGTATTCATGACCACAGTCAAAATACTGGGTAGTTTCATCAACACAAGTTTTCCTCCTGTTGCCCTTTTATAACCACATCGATCTCTCTTCTCTCCTCTTCTCCCCCTCCCTCAAGTCCCTAACCTCTGGCAAGTACTAATCTGTTTCCCAATTCTAAAACTTTGCTACTTAAAAACATTATATAAATGGAATCATATAGTATGTAAGTTTTGGGTATTGTTTTATTTAACTTGGCATGATTCTGTGGAGATTCATCCAAGGTGTTACATGAATCAATAGTCTGTCCCCTTTTATTGCTGAGTAATATTTCATGGTATGAGTGTATCAGAGTTTGTTTAACGGTTCACCTATTGAAGGACATTTGAGCTGCTTTCAATTTTTGACTATTACAAATAAACCTGCTATGAATGTTCATGTACAGGTTTTGGTGAGAATTTAACTTTTTATTCCTATGGGGTAAATGGCCAGGAGTGCAATTTCTTGGGTAGAATGGTACTTGCAGGTTTAGAATTTGAAGGAACTGCCAAGCATTTTCCAGAGAAGCTATGCTATTACATGTTACCAGCAATGTGTGAGTGATCCAGTTTTTCGACATCCTCACTAGCATTTAGTGGTGTCTGCATTAATTTTTTAGCCATCCTGATAGATGTGTAATGATATTGCAATATGATTTTAATTTGCATTTTCCTATTGGCTAATGATATTAAACATTTTTTTTGTGTGCTTATGTGCCATCTGTATTTCCTCTTCAATGAAATTTCTCTTTGTTGCTTTAGCTCATTTACTAATTGTCTTGATTTTTCTGTTGACTTTGCTGAGTTCTTTACATATTCTAGATATTAGCTCTCATCAGACAGACAATTGCAAATATATTCCTGCATTTTGGAGCTCTTCTTTTCATACTCTTAACAGAGTCTTTGCAGAGTAAAAGCTTTTAATTTTAAAATAAGCCAGTTTAACACTTTTTCATTTTATGGATCATGGTTTTGGTGTGAAATCTAAGGACTCTTTGCCTGGTCCTAGACTCCAAAATTTTTCTTCCATTTTTTAAAAAGTTTTATAATTTTATGTTTAACATCTGAGTTCGTGATCCATTATGAGTTCTTTTTTGTGTAACTTATGGGACTTAGGTAGAGGTTCATTTTTTTGCCTAAGGATGTCCAGTTGTTCTTACACCATTTACTGAAAAGGCTATCTTTCCTCCACTGGATGGTTTTTATTACTTTATCAAGAAATAATTCATCATATCTGTGTGGATCTACTTCTGAGTTCTATATTCTCTTCCACTGATGTAAGTGTGTATCCCATTGCTACTAATGTACTACATTGATTACTTGGGCTATAGAATAAACCTTATTAATTGATAGAGTGATTCTTCCCACTTTATTCTTCTTTGTCAAGATTGTTTACAGTATTTTTAATTACAAAAATAGGATATTAATTACCAAAATAATGTATGAATATATAATTTTAAAATTTTTTAAATGATAGCAAGTTCTTGTGTTTCTTGGGAGAAATTTTTGGTGCCTTTTGGGGAAAAAAATCTCCCTTGCAATCTGGGAGAAGAGCAGATCTTGGTTTCCCAAAAAAGTATCCTTCCTGATGATCTTTAGACTAAGGCTAATGGTACCCATGATGGCTCAATGGCCTAATGCTTTACGTCTTGTAAATGGAAAGGTTGGGATCAAAGTATGACCCAGGATGGAATTTTTCTCATATTGTAATGGTAGATATTGATGGCATCCTCTTGCTTTGCTTCTGTCTCAGCAACTAAACATGGCTGAAGGACTAATGTTATGTTTGGTATGACTTGAGAGAAGCTTAGAGCAGATTTGGAAAAGCAGTGTTTTATGCTGATTTTCCCAGATAGAGCAGATATTACTTTTATCTTCATATGTTTAGTTTCCCTGGCATCAGAAAACTCAAATTAAGCTGACATTCTCCATACAGATTTGGAGATAAAGTGATTAAACAGAAATGCTCATGAGCTATTACTTCCAGGACTTTATTAAATTATTCTACACAGGAAATTCCTGGTACTAGGAAATAAGGTATCTGTCTTCAGCTGATTCAAAGGTGGAAGTGTGTCCACTTCTTAAGAGGGTTTAAAATGGCCCATTATTGATCCATATTCAGAGCACTTTGGCAAGGATATTGCTTCATCAATGGATGCTTCATTCTTGAGTTGGCCACATTTTGTATAGTGCATGTTGGAGGAAAACAGCCTTCTATGGCAGTTGAATGTTGGGAGATTTTGTGGAAAATACATGATTTAAATTAAAGTCAAAATATATTCCCTCTTCTACATCATTTCATTTGACTAACAGTATGTGAAAATAGAGAGACACATGCAGTATAGCAGAAAGTGATGCAAAGTGCCATCATGAAGCTTAAAGCTTAATGATTTCTGCTAAGTAACTGGTAATCAGAAGAGGTTTGAGAAGGCATCAGCCTGACCCATATTACCCAAAGGAGAATACAAGTGGAAAAGATACAAATAGAACCATTGTATGTCCTTGACATTCATCACGTTGCAACCCAGAAACCTCCCTCCACCACCATTTTGTTTGTGAAGCTACTTCCCCCCTCACTCAAATCATGGGGTTCTGGAGGAGACTGTCAATTACAATGGCTTTTCTCCTTGACCTCGGAGATGAGCAGGTGACCCAAGTAGGCTAGAGATAAACACTCAAGCCCTCACAGCACATGTTTTAAAGATAAGCTCTTGTCTCAAGCCAGGTTGTTAGATTAGACTCACTTTCTGAGAGCTCCAGTTGGCACTAGCAGATCACTAACTGAATGTTTGGATCTGCTCGCAGTCAATGAACCAGAGTCTTAGAGACAGTAAGCCTGAGAAAACTGTAGAGTCAGAGATAAGATTCTCCAGATCCATTTGTCCCTAAACTCAGCCTTAACTGATTCTTCCTGCAGTTTGGTTAAGTGAGAAAGCAAATATCTTTTGTTTGTTTATGTGCTTATTTATTCATTTTATCATATTTTATTCTTTCCTAAGTCTGTTTGAATTAAGTTTATTTGACCCATGTGAAAAAAAGGTCTGACTAATCATGCATATCTGATTTCATCAACGTATTTGGAATGTTTAACAGGTACCAGAAACCACACACATAATGAAGTAGCACATGCTCACAGATCACATGTAGCTTAGCTATCTATGCCAGGTAGAATAAAGTGGCCATTTCCCAAAGAGAATCTCTGCATCAATCAAAGAAAGGTAGTACTCCATCCAGCACTTCATCAGAAAATTCTAAAATTGAAACTCAATGGAACAGAAAGTACCCTCTCTGCTGTAACAGTTTCTAGCATTGGCTCCTTTACTATATAGGAAATGGAAAAGCAAATTTTATCAATGTCTGCATATCACTTAACACTTCATCAGGGGTCATAAATTTAAAATAAAAAAATCTTTCTCTCATTGAATTGATTTCAATTCCTAGAACTGAGATTTATTGACATCCCCATGAAAAGTTAAGTCCTTAAGGAAAAGTGGTGGAAATGAAATGATTCTATATTTAAAATAAGGGAATTTTAAATTCCTTTAAAATTTCACTGGCGTTGAAGAATCATAGTAATAATTCTAAATATCAGTGAAGAATCATAGTAATAACTCTATGAAATGAAATTAATTTATATTTAAAAATTGAAAATTAAGTAATATTCTTAGCAAAATTCAAGAGAATTATTGTGTGGAAATTAAAAACAAGATTGCTAAACAAAATTTTAAATATAGGGAGCAGATAGCAGATTGGCTGGTGTAGAAAATTAATTAGAGGCAAAGAAGTCACATTCAACAAATACTTCCCAAATACAGAGAAATACAGAATAATTGAAAGAAAACACGAATATGCAAGAATACAAATGTAAGGCAAACCCCAGATATCCAGTATACTTCAATTAAAAATCTCAGGAAAAAGTAAACAAATGAAAAAAAAAATGAGCTGACAATGGGTATAATAAAAACTACCTACTTTCAAGAAGGGTTTGGATTTGAAAAGGTAAAAAGGCTGCTCTATATACAAGGCAAGAATGGTGAACGAAGACTAATGATTATTCATACACTGCCAATATTTTAAATTTTATTTCAAGGATAGGAATCTATTCACCATCTAGTAGGTAAAGAAAAAGAAAGTGATTACTCACTGCGATGTTTTACAAACAGCCCACACTCTCATGATCACTGTAAACTAGGATGGATTTTCTGATTTATTTTGCCAATAATTCAGAATATCATCAAGTGAGGAGGATAATTAGATTGGAGGAAATGATGCATGTATCTGAGCAGCTCTGCTTGGCCTCCTTAACTATTAATAGGGGAATAAAACAGAAAAGCAAGACATCACTAGGTCTGGACTGTTACGGAACAACCATCATAAAAAGTAATAGAATTTAATTCTCCCATTCTGCTAAAGGAAATAGGAAATAGAAAATTTTTTTGAATATTAGAAAGAGGAACCCTGTGTAATATATCTAAATAACAACAAAAATTTCTTAAAATCCTCAACTTGAACACTTGTAGAGCTTAAAATGTCTATCTTTTTAACCTTATTCCAAATTTATTAAAACCCAATCACTAAAATAGCCAAATAGATGCTTAAGAATCATCTCCACTCTATAATCATGGCCTTTTTCCTACTTCTAGATTTTTTTTTCTGTCTTTTATTTTTTAAGTTTATTTTTTAATTTACCTAAACTAAAATTTGCCTTTTCTGTTCAGCTCTATGAGTTTTAAAAAGCACATGGACGATGAACTGCTGCCCCTATCCAGATACAGACTAGTTCTTCAACCACCCAAAAACCTTCCCTTCTGCTGCTTTCTGTAGGCATGTTACTGAAATTTTCTCTCTGCTTCCAGATTTTCCTTTTCTAGAATCTAGTATAAATTGATTCATGAAGGATGTAACTTGCATTTTCATTCTCTTAATACTGTCTTTCACAGAGCAGGTTTTAGTTTTAGTAAAGCCCACATTACCAATATGTTCTTGCATAGGTTGTACTATTGGAATTGTGTTAATGAAACTCATCACCAAACACAAGGTTTTCTGTTTTCATATGTCCGTATGTTTCTTCCAGAAAGTTTGCATTTTACATCTTGACCTATGCTCTATTTGTGTTAATTTTTTGTAGTGTTTATCATCTGTCTTTCCTTCTGGTGTCATACATGCTCCTAGCCTTCCTCTTTCAAACACATACAAACTCAGCTTTGTTCATTGTACTTACAGTATTGTGCTTCCATCACTCAGTACTGTGCTATTCATTTCTGGGTCTTTACAATCAATCCTATTGAACATTCTGTACTCCTTCAGCATCAAATGCCCAATCTTAGCCCACTTTCTGCTTCTGATAACCTGTATTCTTAACTTGAGCTCTCAGAGATTGCTCATTATCATTAGTTCATATTAGTGAGACCATACAGTATTTGTCCGTTTGTTTCTAATTTCACTCAAAATAATGTCCTAAGGTTCATCCACGTTCTTGCATGCATCATGACTTTATTCCATCTTACAGCTGCATAACATTCCATCATACATACATACGTCAGTTTTTTTAATCCACTCATTTCTCAATGGACATTTGGACTGTTTTCATCTCTTAGCAATTGTGAATAATGTTGCTATAAACATTGGTGTGCAAATGTCCATTTGCGTCCCTGCCTTCAGTTTCTCTGAGTATATACCTGGTATTGGGATTGTTGGATCATATGGCAATTCTATACTTAGCTTCCAAAGGAACCACCAAACTGCCTTCCAGAGCGGTTGCATCATTTTGTATTCCCACTAAGAGTGAAAAAGTGTCCTTCTTTTTCCACATCCTCTCAGCACTTGTAAATTTCTGGTTCTTTTATAATGGCCATGCTAGTAGGTATGAGATGATATCTCATTGTGGTTTTGATTTGCTTTTCCCTAATAGCCAGTGAAGTTGAGCATCTCTTCATATGCTTTTGAGCCATTTGTATTTCTTTTATGGAAAAGTGTCTGCCCATATCTTTTGCCAATATTTAAATTGAATTGTTTGTCTATGTTGTTGAGTTGTAGGATCTCTTTATATATTCTGTATATTAAACCCTTATCTGATATGTGGTTTCCAAATATTGTCTCCCATTGTGTAGGCTGCTGTTTTACTTTCCTGACAAAGTCCTTTGAAGCACAAAAGCGTTAAACTTTGAGGAGAGCCCATTTACCTATTTCTTCTTTCATTGCTCATGTTTTGGGTGTAAAGTCTAAGAAACCACCTCCTATCACAAGATCTTTAAGATATTTCCTTACATTTTCTTCTAAAAGTTTTATGATACTAGCTCTAATGTTTAGGTATTTGATCCATTTTGAGTTAATTTTTGTATAAAGTGTGAGATAGAGGTCCTGTTTCATTCTTTTGTATATGGATATTGAGTTCTCCAAGTACCGTTTGTTGAAGAGGCTGCTCTGGCTTGCCTTGTCAAAGATTAGTTGTCTATATATGAAAGAGTCTATTTCTGAACATTCAATTCAATTCCATTGGTCAGTATACCTATCTTTATGGCAGTACCATGCTGTTTTGACCACAGTTGCTTTGTAATATGCTTTGAAGTCTGGCAGTGTGAGACCTCCCTCTCCAGTTTTCTTTCTCAAGATATTTTTAGCTATTTAGGGGCACCCTGCCCTTCCAAATAAATTTGATTATTGGTTTTTCTATTTCTGCAAAGTAAGTTGCTGGGATTTTAATTGGCATTGCACTGAATCTATAAATTTGGGTACAATTAACATCTTAACTATACTTAGTCTTCCATTCCATGAACGTGGTATGTCCTTCCATTTATTTAGGTTTCCCTCAATTTCTTTTAGCAATTTTTTGTAGTTTTCTGTGTATAGATCTTTTATGTCTTTGGCTAAATTTATTCCTAAATATTTGATTCATTTGGTTGCTATTGTAAATGGAATTTTTTTCTTGATTTCCTCCTCAGATCACTCATTACTAGTGTATAGAAACACTAGTGATTTTTGCACATTGATTTTGTATCCTGCCATTTTGCTGTTCTCATTTATTAGCATTACTGTACATTTTTTGGGATTTTCTACATATAGTATTATGTCATCTGCAAACAGTGAAAAAATTTCCTTTTCATTTTCCAAATTGGATATCTTTTTTTTCCCTTTTGCTTGCCTAATTGTTCTAGCTAGAACTTCCAGCACAATGTTGAATATCAATGATGACAATGGGTATCCTTGTCTTGTTCCTGATCTTAGAGGGAAAGCTTTCTGTCTTTCCCCACTGAGTATAATGTTAGCTCTGGGTTTTTTTCATATACTCGCTTTATCATGTTGAGGCAGTTTCCTTCAATTCATATCTTTTGATGTGTTGTCAAATGTCTTCTGCATCAATTGAGATGATCATATGGTTTTTCCTCTTTATTGATGTGGTATATTATGTTAACTGATTTTCTTGTGTTGAACCAACCTTGCATACCTGAAATAAAACCCACTTGATCATGGTGTATAATTCTTTTAATGTACTGAAGAATTTGATTTGCAACTATTGTTGAGAATTTTTGCATTTATATTCATTAAAGAGATTGCTCTGTAATTTTTCTTTCTTGTAGTATCTTTGTCTTGCATTGGTATTAGGGCAATGTTGATTTCATAGAATGAATTAGGTAACTTTCTCTCCTCTTTAATTTTTTGGAAGAGTTTGAGTAGGATAGGTACTAATTCTTTCTTGAATGCTTTTTAGAATTAGCATATGAAGCCATCTCGTCCTGGACTTTTCTTTTTTGGAGTTTTTTGATGACTGATTCAATCTCTTTAATTTTTTTTTTGTAATGTTTAAAGACTGTGTTTAAGGTTTTTTTGCTTGGTTTTGTTTTTGTTCTGCATATGGGCATGCAATTTTTGTTGAAATGCTATTTGTCGAAATAACTGTCTTTTTTTTTCATTAAAGTATCTTTGTTCCTTTTTTCAAAGATCAATCGACTACATTTATTTTGGACTACTTCTGGAGTCTCTATCCTGTTCCATTAGTCTATGTTTCTATTCTTTCACCACTATCATGCTATCTTGATTATTGTAGACTTATAATTATTCTTGAAGTGAGAAGTGTCAGTCCTCTTTGTTCTTTTTTTTCAGTGTTGTTTTCACTTCTGGGTCTTTGCCTTTTCATATAAAATTTGGACTTTTTTGTCAATATGTATAAAATACCTGGCTAAATTTTGATTGGGATTGCACTGGATTAAGTTGGATAGAATTGAATTTTTAATAGTATTGAGTTTTCAAATCCATGAACATGGAATGTTGTTTCAATTTCTTTGAATTTTTCATCAGTGTTTTGTATTTTTCCACATGTAGTTTCTATACATATTTTGTTAGACTTATACTCAAGTATTTCATTTGTTGCTGTGTGTGGTATTGCCTTTGTAATTTAAATTCCAGTTGTCCATTGGTATATATGAAAGTGATTGACTTGTATATAAATCTTATATCCTTAACCTTGTTATAATCACTTGTTAGTTCCAGGAAGCTTTTCTCCCCCATGTCATCTGACAGTTTTACTTTTTCCTTTACAATCTTTATATCATTATTTCCTTTTCTCATATTAATGAACTTGCTAGTATTTCCAGAACAGTGATGAATAAGAGGGGTGAGAGGGGCACTCTTGCCTTGTTCCTGAACTGAGGAGGGAAAGTGTGCACTTTCTTAGCATTAAGTATGATGTTTGTTGTAGGGTTTTTGTAGATTTTAAAAATAAAGTTGAAAAAGTTCCTTTCTGTATCTAAAAATTTTCAATCGTTTATGACTGTTGGACTTTGCCAAATGTTTCTTTTGCATTAATTAATATGATATAATTTTTCTTCTTTGTCCTGAGGATGTAGTGTATTACATTGATTTTTGAATACTAAATCAGCCTTGCTTACTTGGAATAATTCCCATGTGAACATGGTGTATACCTCTTTTATACATTGTTGGATTTGATTGACTAATAGTTTGTTGAGGATTTTTGCATGTATGTTCATGAGAGATGTTGGCCTAGTGTTTTCTTGAGGTATCTTTCTCTGTTTTGGTTTTAAGTAATTGTAGCCTGATAGAATGAGTTTGGAAGTGTTCTCTCTTCTTCTATTTTCTGTAAGAGATTGTGAAGAATCGGTATCCTTTCTTTCTTCAATGGCTGTCACTCACCAGGTTAACACAGCTAGGCCTGATATTTTCTTTTTTTGGAAGGTTATTAATTATTGTTTCAATCCCCTTATTAGATATTAAGTCTTGTCTGATTATCTATTTCTCTTTTGTGAGTTTGGTAGTTTGTTCTTCTCAAGGAATTTGTACATTTCCTCTAAAATATTATATCCGTGAGCATAAGGTTGATCATGGTATTCCTTTATTATCATTTCAATGCCCATGGGATCAGTGTAATGATCTTCCTTCATTTCTGACATTTGAAATTTGTATCTTTCCTTTCTATACTTTGACTAGCTGACTAAAGTTTTATCAATTTTATTGTCTTTTCAAAGAACCAGAATTAATTTTGTTTTTTTTTTTTGTTTATTTTGTTTTGTTTTGCTATTGCAATTCCAGTCACTTCTGCTCTAATTTTTATTATTTATTTTCTTGCTTGCTTAGGGCAAAATTGTTCCTCTTTCTCTAGTATCTTTTTTTAATTCAATTTTATTGAGATATATTCACATACCATGGAGTCATACAAAGCATACATTCAGTTTTTCACAGTACCATTATATAGTTGTGTATTCATCACCAAAATTAATTTTTGAACATTTTCATTACCACACGCACAAAAATAATCAGAGTGAGAATTAATGTGAAAAAGAACAATTAAAGTAAAAAAGAACACTTGGGTGCTGTTTCTTTTTTTTTTTTTTTTTTTTTTGCCCCCATTTTTCTACTCATCCATCCATAAACTGGACAAAGGGGAGTGTGGTCCATATGGCTTTCCCAATCACATTGTCACCCCTCATAAGCTACATTTTCATACAATTGTCTTTAAGATTCAAGGGTTCTGGGTTGTAGTTTGATAGTTTGCTATTTACTGCTAGCATTCCAATTCATTAGAAACTAAAAAGGGTTGTCTAAATTGTGCATAAGAGTGCCCACCAGAGTGACTTCTCGGCACCTTTTGGAATCTCTCTGCCACTGAAGCTTGTTTCATTTCCTTTCACATCCCCCTTTTGGTCAAGAAGATGTTCTCCATCCCATGATGCTGGGTCTCAATTCGTCCCGGGGAGTCAGATTCCATGTTACCAGGGAGATTTACTCCCCTGGGTGTCAGATCCCATGTAGAGGGGAGGGCAGCAATTTCACCTGCCAAGTTGGCTTAGCTAGAGGGAGAGGGCCACATCTGAGCAACAAAGAGGCATTTAGAAAGAGACTCTTAGGCACAATTATAGGCAGGCCTAGCATTTCCTTTGCAGTAACAGTCTCCCCAAGGGCAAGTCCTGTGGTAGAGGGCTCAGCACATCAAACCACCAGTCCCCTATGTCTGTGAGCACATCAGCAACCATCGAGGTGGGAAAGCCCAACACCCCTGCATTCTCCACCAGCTCCTCAGGGGGCTTTGGATATTTTTTCATTGTTTTTTCTTTTAAAATTAGCTTTTTTAAAAAAATTAACTATTAACTATATCAAAAAATTAAAAAAATACAATAGAAAAACATTTCAAACAAACCCTAACAAGGGAGTAAGAAAAAGCAACTAACCTAAAATAACTACTTCACTTCCAACATATTCCTACTCTACCCCCCAAAAATAACCTAATATAGCCACATTTCTGTGAATTTGTTCCTACCATACCCACCAGAAATTAACAAACCATAGTCATTCCTTGGCATTCCCAGAATGTTAAATTTACCCATGATAGCTTATCTGTTCTTATCGGGTTATCGTTCCCCCTTCATTAATTGGTCTCTATTGCTAGTTCCCCTACACTCCACATTGAAAACCATTTATTTTACATTTTTCAATGTTCACATTAGTGGCAGCATATAATATTTCTCTTTTTGTGTCTGGCTTGCTTCGCTCAGCATTATGTCTTCAAGGTTCATCCAAGTTGTCATATGTTTCACGAGATCGTTCCTTCTTACTGCCGCATAGTATTCCATCATGTGTATATACCACATTTTGTTTATCCACTCATCTGTTGAAGGACATTTGGGTTGTTTCCATCTCTTGGCAATTGTGAATAATGCTGCTATGAACATTGGCATGCAGATATCTGTTCTTGTCACTGCTTTCAGATCTTCCAGGTATATACCAAGAAGTGCAATCACTGGATTGAAGGGTAACTCTATATCTCATTTTCTCAGGAAGTGCCAGAATGACTTCCAGAGTGGCTGAACCATTATACAGTCCCACCAACAAGGAATAAGAGTTCCAGTTTCTCCACATCCCCTCCAGCATTTGTAGTTTCCTGTTTGTTTAATGGCAGCCATTCTAATTGGTGTGAGATGTTATCTCATTGTGGTCTTAATTTGCATCTCTCTAATAGCTAGTGAAGCTAAACATTTTTTCATGTGTTTCTTGGCCACCTGTATTTCCTCTTCAGAGAATTGTCTTTTGATATCTTTTGCCCATTTTATAATTGGGCTGTCTGTACTCTTGTCATTGAGTTGTAGGATTTCCTTATATATGCAAGATATCAGTCTTTCATCAGATACGTGGTTTCCAAAAATTTTTTCCCATTGAGTTGGCTGCCTCTTCACCTTTTTGACAAATTCCTTTGAGGTACAGAAACTTCTAAGCTTGAGGAGTTCCCACTTTTCTATTTTTTCTTTTGTTGCTTGTGCTTTGGGTGTAAGGTCTATGAAGTGGCCGCCTATAAAATGTCTTGAAGATGTTTCCCTACAGTATCTTCTAGGAGTTTTATGGTACTTTCTTTCATATTGAGATCTTTGATCCATTTTGAGTTAATTTTTGTGTAGGGTGTGAGGTAGGGGTCCTCTTTGATTCTTTTGGATGTGGCTATCCAACTCTCACGGTCCGATTTGTTGAAAATACTGTTATGTCCCAGTTCAGTGGCTTCGGGGGCCTTATCAAAGATCATTGGCCATAGATCTGGGGGTCTATATCCGAATTCTCAATTCAATTCCATTGATCAATATGTCTATCTATGCACCAATAGCATGCTGTTTTGACTATTGTGGCTTTATGATAAGCTTCAAAATCAGGGAGTGTAAGTCCTCCCACTTCATTTTTCTTTTATATAGTGTTTTTAGCAATTTCAGTCATCTTCCCTTTCCAAATAAATTTGATAACTAGCTTTTCCAAGTCTGCAAAGTAGGTTGTTGGAATTTTGATTGGGGTTGCATTGAATCTGTAGATGAGTCTGGGTAGAAGTGACGTCTTAATGATATTTAACCTTCCTATCCATAAACATGGAATATTTTTCCATCTTTTAAGGTCCCCTTCTATTTCTTTTAGTAGAGTTATGTAGTTTTCTTTGTATAGGTCTTTTACATCTTTGGTTAAGTTTATTCCTAGGTACTTGATTTCTTTAGTTGCTATTGAAAATGGTATCTTTTTCTTGAATGTCTCTTGAATTTGTTCATTTCTAGCATATAGAAACATTACTGACTTATGTGCATTAATCTTGTATCCCGCTACTTTGCTAAATTTGTTTATGAGCTCTAGTAGCTGTATTGTCTATTCCTCAGGATTTTCCACATATAAGATCATATCATCTGCAAACAATGACAGTTTTACTTCTTCCTTTCCAATTTGGATGCCTTTTATTTCTTTGTCTTGCCCAATTGCCCTGGCTAGCACTTCCACACAATGTTGAATAACAGTGGTGACAGTGGGCATGCTTGTCTCATTCCTGATCTTAGGGGGAAGGCTTTCAGTCTCTCACCATTGAGTACTATACTGGCTGTGGGTTTTTCATATATGCTCTTTATCATATTGAGGAAGTTTCCTTCAATTCCTACCTTTTTAAGTGTTTTTTATCAAAAAGGGATGGTGAATTTTGTCAAATACTTTTTCAGCATCTATTGAGATGATAATTTGATTTTGCTCTTTTGATTTGTTAATATGTTGTAATACATTGATTGATTTTCTTATGTCAAACCATCCGTTCATGCCTGGAATGAACCCTACTTGGTCATGGTGTATGATTTTTTTAATGTGTCTTTGGATTCAATTTGCAAGTACTTTGTTGAGAATTTTTGCATCTATATTGATTAGTGAGATTGGCCTTTAGTTTTCCTTTTTTGTAGCATCTTTGCCTCATTTTGGTATTAGATTGATGTTAACTTAATAAAATGAGTTAGGTAGTGCTCCATTTTCTTTGATTTTTGGAAGAGTTTAAGTAAGATTGGTGTCAGTTCTTTTTGGAGAGTTTGGTAGAATTCCCCTGTGAAGCCATCTGGCCCTGGGCATTTATTTGTGGGAAGTTTTTTGATGACTGATTGGATCTCTTTGCTTGTGATTGGTTGGTTGAGGTCTTCAATTTCTTCTCTGGTCAGTCTAGGTTGTTCATATGTTTCCAGGAAATTGTCCATTTCCTCTACATTATCCAGTTTGTAGGTGTACGGTTGTTCATAGTATCCTCTTACAATTTTTTAAATTTCTTTGGGGTCTGCAGTAATGTCACCTTTCTCATTCATTATTTTGTTTATATGGGTCTTCTGTCGTTTTGATTTTGTCAGTCTAGCTAGGGGCTTTTCAATCTTGTTGATCTTCTCAAAGAACCAACTTTTGGTGTTATTTATTCTATTGTTTTTTTGTTCTGTATGTCATTTATTTCTGCTTTAATCCTTGTTATTTCTTTTCTTCTTCTTGGTTTAGGGTTTGTTTGCTGGTCATTTTCTAGCTTCTACAGTTGGTGCATTAGATCACTGATTTTAGCTCTTTCTTCCTTTTTGATGTATGCATTTAGTACTATAAATTTCCCCCTCAGTATCACTTTTGCTGCATCCCATAGGTTTTGATATGTTGTGTTCTCATTTTCATTCATCTCTATATATTTAGCAGTTTCTCTTGCTATTTCTTCTTTAACCCACTGATTGTTTAGGGGTGTATTGTTTAACTTCCAGGTATTTGTGAATTTTCTAAGTCTCTGATGGTTATTAACTTCTAATTATTCCATTGTGGTCAGAGAATGTGCTTTGAATAACTTCAATTTTTTAAAATTTATTGAGGCTTATTTTATGTCCCAGTTTATATCTATTCTGGAGAAAGTTCCATGAGCAATAGAGGAGAATGTGTATCCTGGTGATTTGGGCTATAATCTTCTATATATGTCTGTTAAATCAAATTCATTTATCAGATTGTTTAGATTCTCAGTTTCCTTACTGGTCTTCTGTCTGGTTGATCTATCTATAGGAGAGAGTGAGGTGTTGAAATCTTCCACAATTATTGTGGAAACATCCATTGCTTCCTTTAGTTTTGCCAGTTGGTCTCATGTATTTTGAGGCACCATGATTGGGTGCATAAACATTTATGATTGTTATTTCTTCTTGTTGAATTGCTCCTTTTATTAGTATGTAGTGGCCTTCTTTGTCTCTCATAACATCCTTGCATTTAAAGTCTATTTTATCTGAGCTTAATATTGCTACTCCTGCTTTCTTTTGGCTGTACCTTGCATGAAATTTTTTTTCCATCCTTTCACTTTCAATTTCTTTGTGTCCCTGTGTCTAAGATGAGTCTCTTGTATGCAACATATTGATGGTTCATATTTTTTGATCCATTCTGCCTGTCTATATCTTTTAATTGGGGAGTTTAATCCATTAACATTCAATGTTATTACTGTGAAGGCATTTCTTGAATCAGTCATCCTATCCTTTGGTTTATGTTATCAGATATATTTTTCCCACTGTCTCTTAACGTGCTTTAATATACCCATACTGAATCTCTTTAGTACTGAATCTTTCTCCACATCTCTCGCTCCTTTCTTTGTTCTCTGTCAGTATAGCTCTCTTTAGTATCTCATATAGGGCATATCTCTTGACAGCAAATTCTTTCAACATTTGTTTGTCTGTGAAAATTTTAAGCCCTCCTTCAAATTTGAAGGAGAGCTTTGTTGTATAAAGAAATCTTGGTTGGCAATTTTTTCTCTCAGAATTTTAAATATGTCATGCTACTGCCTTCTCACCTCCATCGTGGCCACTGAGTAGTCACTACTTAGTCTTATGCTGTTTCCTTTGTGAGTGGTGAATTACTTTTGCTGCTTTCAGAACTTGCTCCTTCTCTTCAGTATTTGACAATCTGATCAGAATATGACTCTGAGTGAGTTTATCTGGATTTATTCTATTTGGAGTTCGCTGAGCATTTATGATTTGTGTATTTATGTTGTTTAGAAGATTTTGGAAGTTTTCCCCAATAATTTCTTTGAATACTCTTCCTAGACCTTTACCCTTCTCTTCCCCTTCTGGAATCTCAATGAGTCTTATATTTGGATGTTTTACATTATCTGTCATATCCCTGAGGTCCATTTAGAATTTTTTGATTTTTATCCCCATTCTTTCTTTTATTCTTTCATTTTCTGTTCTGTCATCCTTGAGGTCTCTGATTCACTGTTCAGCTTCCTCTAGTCTTGTACTATGAGTTTCCAGAATCTTTTTAAGTTGGTCAACAGTTTCTTTTATTTCCATAAGATCTTCTATTTTTTAAATTTACTCTTGCAATGTCTTCTTTATGCTCTTCTAGGGTCTTCTTCATGTCCTTTATATACTGTGCCATGCTCTTGTTGTTTGTCTTTAGTTCTTTAATTAATTGCTCCAAGTTCTGCATCTCCTCTGATCTTTTGATTTGGGAGTTTGGGTTTGTGTTGTCCATGTTATCTGGTTTTTTCATATGCTTTAAAATTTTCTGTTGTTTTTGGCCTCGGCATTTGCTTAACTTGATAAGGTTCTTTTAGGATATATAGGCTGAGTCCAACACTGATCTCTAATTTGTCAGATCTACAAGTTGGTGGAATACACTTTCTCTAACAGCTTGGTGGCATCTGTGAGCCACTTATTCTGCTCAGGCCAGTTCTCCCCAACTTCATCTTTGTGGAGTGTGGGGGTCTGAGTCTTGTGGGGGTCCAACTGGTGCACCAAATTTGCATGTGTAGCTGGTGCTGCCTGCCCTGAATGTGGGGTGTATGTTTGAGTGGTTAGGGAGGGAGGATGGCTTTAATAATCAAATCTCCCAGGTTTTCCTGTTGATTTAAAGCTGTTGCAATAGTCTGATCCTTCAGTTCAGTCTCACCACAGTTCTTCTCTTCCACTGACCCACATGTCCTTGGTATTGGCATATTGTTCCTGGGACTTGCGAGTGGGTCCCTCTTCCAAGCTGTGCCCTCCCAGGGCCTCTGCTGAGGGAAGATTGTGCTATGTCACAGGTGAATGCCATCCATCAAGGGAAGTTCTGGGCTTCAAGGCCATGTAGGGACATTTCCAGCCTGCTGAAAGGGTGGCTGAATGAGAAGTGTTAATTTCCCCCTTTACACAGCTCTGCCTTCCCAGCTCTGGGACAATTAGCTGCAGGTGAGCAAAAGGTTCTTGTCCATGCCAGATATTGTGGCATGTGTTTGTGTTGCTGGAAAAACTTCCTGTCACACTGGGTTGTTTGGGGGCAGCTCTGGGCTGTGGTTCTGGCACTGGGCAGGAGCATTCCCAGCCCACTGGGAAAATGGCTGTAAAGGGATTTCCCCCTTTTCTTGGTAAGTTACGGTGTTTAGTGAGTTTTCTCAGCCACTAGAGTTATTGCTTTGCCCCTGAGAGCTATCTTAGCTCTGCTCTTGCCTGGGCCCAATTTGCAAGTCTTTGAGGCTTTCTGTAATTGGCTTCTTAGAGTGTTTTAGAAAAAGAGAAAAAGCTTTAAAAAAAAAAGGAAAAGAAAAAGAAGGGCCTTCCTTGTAGATCTAATGGGCTATTGAAATGCTAAGAGACAAGGAGTTTAGGGCCATTAAGCAACAATCAAGAAAACAGAGAAATGGGCTCTTCAGACAAGGGTCCTTGCCCTCTGGATTTGCATATGTGCCTGATTCTGTTGGAGCCTTGCCCTTGTCCATTTTATGTGCCAGTACTCCAAAAAGTCCCTGTTTTTATTTTTTTAATTATTTTTATTTATTATTATTATTATTATTATTTTATTTTTTTATTTTTTTTTGCTGTTTTTGCTAGCCCTATCTCCTCTCTGCTGGGCTGACTGCTCCCAGATCCTCCATTGTCTGGTCTCAGTCTATCTGTGTTTGGTATTTTTGATCAGCAGCCTGAGTTTTCAATCAGAGCTGCAACTGCAGTTCTCCCTACTGGATGCCAGCACCAACAACCCCTCCTCCCACAGGACTGTGCCTGGCAAGGAGGAGCATGGGTCCTTTGGCCAAGAGAACTTACAGATTTCATTGATCTCAATTGTTCCACGCATTCTTGAGTGTTGTATGAAGTATGCCCAAAGTCAAATTGCTCTCTGGCATCCAGTCCACACAGTTTCTGGCTTTCTACCTACAGTCCAAGGGGAGTAACTGAAACCTACACCTCACCACTCTACCATCTTGCCCCACGTCTGATCTCTCTAGTGTCTTAAGGTGAAAGCTTAGGGTATTGATTTTAGAATTTTCTTATTTTCTACTATATGCATTTAATGTATACAGGCACTAAGCATTAACCATTGTTTTTGCTGTATTCCACACTTTTGGAAAGCTCTATTTTCATTTTCATTAAGTTGAAAGTATTTTAAAATTATCTTAAGACTTCTTTTGTGACCCCATGTTTTATTTAAATTTTTTTTGTTTAATTTCCAAATATTTTGGAATTTGACAGCTGTCTTTCTATTATTGATTTTTAGTTTAATTGCAAGCATAGTTGGAGAAAAAACTGTAAGATTTCAGTTTTTTACATTTGTTGAGAATTGTTTTATGGTCTAGGCTGTGGTCTATCTTGATATGCTTTCCATCAGCACTTGAAAAGAAGTAGCATTCTGCTTTTGTTGGATGGAATATTTTCTAGTATCATCATCAAGTTGCTTAGTAGTGCTGTTCAAGTCATTTTTATCCTTACATGCTTTCTGCCTGATGGATCTATCAATTACTGAAAGAGAGTAGTTGAAGATTCCAACTATAATGGTAGATTTTGCCTATTTCTCTGAAGATCTATTAGTTTTGGCCTCATGCACCTTGATTCTCTGCTGTTAAGTTGGTACATGTTTAATACCAACCTTATCCCTTTACCAGTTATGTTGTACCTCTCCTTATTCCTTATAATTTTCCTTTTCCTGAAGTTTACTTTGTATGAAATAAATATAATCAGACCATCTTTCTTTTGTTTAGTATGTCTTACCCCATCCTTTACATTTTTTATAATAATCCATATAATGGGTTTATTAAAAGTAAAACTTTTCAAACAGTGAGATTTCAAGCCAAGGTATGAGTCACAAGATTGTTAAGAAGTTACATTAGCTTACAAAGGCAATTAGACAATTTCCAAAGGGGAATTTATAATAATTGGTTAACAATTCAGTTCCATATTTCTGAGGAGGGTCTCATAAAGTAAGAAATGATCATAGATTGGTTATTATAGAATATGTGTCTATTTCTGATAGGCCATTTGTTTTTGTCTTTTTTTAATGCAATTTTATTGAAATATATTCACACACCATGTAATCCATCCAAAGTAGACAATCAATGGCTCACAGTATCATCATATAGTTGTGCATTCATCACCACAATCAATTTTAGAACATTTTCATTACTGCAAAAATAAAAATATATATATATAAAGGACACCCAAAATACTCCATGTCTCTCATCCCCACCCTATTATTTTTGTCTTTATTTTATTACTCCTTTGCCCATATACTAAATAAATGGAGTGTCAGTCACAAGATTTTCACAGTCACATGGTCACATGATAAAAGCTATGTAGTTACACAATCATCAACAAGGATCAAGGCTACTGGATTACAGTTCAAGAGTTTCAGGTATTTCCTTCTAGCTATTCTACTATACTAGAAACTAAAAAAAAGTATCTATATAATACATAAGAATAACCCCCAGAATGTCCTCTCAACTCTATTTGAAATCTCTTAGCTACCAAAACTTTATTTTGTTTCATTTATTTCCCCCTTTTGGTCAAGAAGTCATTCTTAATCCCATGATGCACAGGCCAGACTCATCCCTGGGGGTCATGTCCAACATAGAGGGGAAGGTAGTGAGTTTATTTGCAGAGTTGTCTTAGAGAGAGAGGCCACATCTGAGCAACAAAAGACATTCTCTGGGGGTGACTCTTAGACATAGTTATAAGTAGGCTTAGCTTCTCCTTTGCAGGAATAAGTTTCATAAGGGAAAATCCCAAGATATAGGGCTTGGCCTATTAAACTGGGAATTCCTAAGACTTGAGATAATATCAGGAATTCCCTGGGTGGGGAAGTTTAATATTCCACATTTTTCCCCAATTCCTCAAGAGTATATTGAAAATACTTTTTTTTTTAAATTTTCTGCCCAAAATACTCTGGGATATATTGGGGTATTACATTAACCTGTACTGAATAGCAGGATCTCATTCCCTATTCTAGGTTCCATGTAATTATGTTGTTTAAATAAACTTATCATGCAGTTTATTAGATAGTGTGCTACAGAAAATATAAATTTTGTACCAAATAAACATCTCTTCTTCTGGTCTCACACAGAAGTTGAAGTTTTAAATTACAGTCAATATTATTTTGTATTCTGATTTACCTTAGTCCTAACCAAGTCCATTCCTGTATAATCTGTTGTAAGTAAATAATCAATGGTTCATTGTATAATCACATAGTTATGCATTTACCACCACAGTCTATATGAGAACCTTTCCATTTCTTCTGCAAAAGCACAATAGAAAAAAATAGTCATATCACTTATTGAAGTCTGATCTCTTTTCACCTTCTTTAACATTCACTGTATGGAGTAATACTGACTTTCAGAGCTGCAGAACTCTAAATCTGATTCTCAGGTGTCACACAGTTACTCAAAGTTCCATTGGTATACCAGATAATGCACAAGAGCTCGGCATCTCAGAATTTAGAAATAACAGTTAAAACTCAGGAATAGATGTGATAGCTATAAGAGCTTACAATCTAGGAGCCTTTACAATGAGCCTTGTTGAACATTCTGTACTCTGAAACCATCAATTGCTGAATTTCTGCCCACATTCTATCCCCTGATAACCTATACTCTTGAATTCAATTCTCAGTTTTTGCTCATTATAGTTAGTTTATATTAGTGAGATCATACAGTATTTGTCATTTTGTTTCTGGCTTATTTACCTCAACATGATGCTCTCAAGGTTCATGAACTTACTTGCATGTCTCACAACTTCATTCCTTCTTGCAACCACTGAATATTCCATTGTATTTATACACTACAATTTGGTCTTCCATTCATCAATCAAGTTACCCTTAGGCCACCTCTATCTATTGCAAATTGTGAATAATGCTACCATAAACACCAGCATGCAAATGTCTATTTGTGTCACTGCTTTCAGTTCTTCCAAGTATATACCTAATAATGGTGTTTCAGGATCATATGGCAACCCTATACTTAGCTCCTGTAGTACTACCACACTGCCCTCCAAAAGGGCTACACCATTCTACTTCCCTACCAACAGGTAATAAGTATATCTCTCTCTACACATTTCTCCAGCACTTGTAACTTCTGTTTATTTTTTAACAGTTTTATTCATACACCATACAACCCATCCTAAGTAAATAATAAATGGTTCCTGGTGTATCACATAGTTATGCATTCACCACCACAATCTATATAAGGAACTTTCCATTTCTTCTGCAAAGAAACAAGAGGGAAAAATAAAAAAAGCAAAGAATAAAAAGAAATTAAGGAGAAACAATGACAACAACAAGAATCCCATACCCCTCCCTTATATCTACCCCCTATTGACATATATGTTTGGTATATTGCCTTTGTTACAATTAATTGAAGAATATTACAATTTTACTGTTAACTACAGACCATGGTTTAAATTAATGTTACTTTTCCATATATGTCCCACTTTCCACACCTGCAATGGTGACATTCATTTGTTCTCTCTCTAGTAAAAACTTTCTTATATTTGTACCTGTAATCACCATCATTGTCCACTCTAGGTTTCACTATATTATACATAGTCCCAGCTTTTATCCTCTGTCTTTCCTTCTGGTGTCATACATGCCCGTAGCCTTCCTCTTTCAACCACACATACACTCTGTTCATTATGCTTACTATTTTGTGCTACAATCACACAGTATTGTGCTATCCATATCTGGATCTTTACAATCAATCCTGTTGAACATTCTGTACTCCTTTAACATCAAATGCTCAATCTCTACCCTCTTTCTACTTCCTGATAACCTATATTCTTAACTTGAACTCTCAGAATTTGCTCATTATTGTTAGTTCAAATTAGTGAGACCATACAGTATTTGTCCTTTTGTTTCTGGCTAATTTCATTCAACATAATGTTGTCAAGGTTCCTCCACATTGTTTCATGCATAATGACTTTATTCCATCTTACAGCTGCATAATATTCCATCATACATATATACCACGGTTTGCTTATCCACTCATCTGTTGATGGACATTTGGGCTGTTTCCATTTCTTGGTGATCCTGAATAATGCCACTATAAACACTGGTGTGCAAATGTCCGTTCATGTCCCTGACTTCTATTCCTCTGAGTATATACTTAGTAATGAGATTGCTGGACCATATGGCAATTCTATACTTAGCTTCCTAAAGAACTGCCAAACTGCCTTCCAGAGCAGTTGCACTATTCTTCACAGTGGTTAAGTGAACCTCTTTCTCCACATCCTGTCCAACACTTGTAGTTTTCTGTGTTTTCTTTTTATAATGGGTATTCTAGTAGGTATGAGATAATATCTCATTATGATTTTGATTTATGTTTCCCTAATCCTTTACTTTTAACTTATGTGAGTCTTTTTTCTTTTTACTTCAAGTAGGTTTCTTGTAGAAAATAATTGTTTTTCATTTTTTTTTTTTTACCAGTAACAACAATCCAAGTCTTTTACTTGGTGTTCTTAGAACTTTTACACTTAAAGTGATTATTGAAGTAAGTAGATTAACTCCTACCATTTGTGTAACTATTTCATGTGTGTTGAATTTGAATTTGTCCTTTGTTTCTTTTTCCTCCACTCCTTTTTTTGTATTCTCTGGTTGTAACTAAACATTTTATATAATTCCATATAATCTCTCCTCTAGAATATTGATTATACTTCTTTGAAAAATGTGTTTACTGGTTTCCCTGACATTTACTATATATATTTTCATTAATTTATATCCACCTTCAAATAACAGTATGCACTGAATTCATATATGGTGAAGGTACTTAATAAATAAGTATTCCAGTTTACTTCTATTTCTTATGATTTTGCTGACTTTCATTTTATTTTTCCATTTGACATAATCACCCAGTAAATCTGTTTTAGTTTCCTAGGTTCTCAAGCAAATATCATGAAATGGGTTGGGTTAAACAATGGGAATTTATTTGCTCATGGGTTAAGGCTGGGAAGAAGCCCAAATCAAGTTTTCATCAAGGTAATGCCTTCTTTCCAAAGACTCTGGCATTCTGAGGCTGGCTGCTGGCAATCCTTGGTCCTTAGCTTCTCACATGGCAATGCACATGACATCGTTTCCTGTTTTTTCCATTCTATTTTTTGTTCCATTAATGCTCAGCTTCTGGATGCTCATTCTGGCTTTTCTGTCTGTCTGTCCAAATTTCATCCTGCTTGTGAAGGACTCCAGTAATAGAATTAGACCTATCCTAATTGAGGTAGGACACACCTTAACTAAAGTAACCCCATCACAATAGGTCCACACCTATAGGAATGGATTAAGTTTAAGAATATGTTTTTTTCTGGGGTATATGCAGCTCCAAACCACCACAATATCATTGATATTTTTACTTTAAGCAGTTATCTTTTGCAAGAAACCAGGACAATAATACTGTAATTTTTTTATACCACCTCTTCTTGTTTGCATGGTTTCTGTCTAAAATTTTGCTGCAATTTGTATGCTTGTTCCTGTATTTTTTTCCCTTTAGTTTCTTTAAGAATTTCTCTTTGTCCTTATTTATCTGCCATTTGAACATGATATGCCTAGGTGTTTTTTTGTTGTTGTTGTTTGTTTGTTTGTTTGTTTGGTTTTGATATTTATCCTGCGTGGTGTTCTCTGAGGTTCCTGGATCTGTAGTTGTGTCTGAGATCCCTAGATCTGTAGTTTAATGTCTCTTATTAATCACAAAGTTCTCAGTCCTTATTACTTCAGATTTTTTTTTTCTTTTCTCTCTCTCTTTTTCTGGTATTCCAATTACATTAATATTACAACCTTTCAATATTGTTCTACTATTCTTGGATGTTTTGTTCTATTTTCTTCTATTATTTTTGATTTTGCATTTCATTTCAGGAAGTTTCTATTGGCCTATACTCAAGATTTCTGATTCTTTCCTCATCTTTCCCAGTCTATTAATAGGTACGTCCAAGGCATTGATTTTTAGCATTTCCTTTTGATACTTAGTTTCCATTATTCTGATTCCCATCTTTCCTTGCATGTTGTCTATTTTTCCATTATAGCCCTCAACAAAGTAATGACAGTAATTTTAAATACCCTGTTGGATAATTACAATATCTGTGTCATGTCCTAGTCTGGTTCTGATGTTTGCCTTGTCTCTTCAGGCTGCTTTTATTCATGTTCTGTAATTTTTTTGTTGTTGAAATTCAAGCATGTTTTACAGGATAATATAAACTGTGGCAATTATGCCTTTAATGTGAGGTTTCATGTTAATGCGACTAGGAGTTGGCATTTGATGTTTCTGTAGCTGTATGTGCCAGAGGCTTCAGATTCCTCTAGTGTCTATTAGTCTCTCTTCTTGGCTTTGGGCTGCCCTAAGTACTCCTCCTACACGGGATTCTGCATCTTGCAGCTCTTTTAGCTGCAATCTTGTGTTATTATACTGGATCTACTGGTGTGGTGATATCTTGTTGGGGAGTGGAAGTAATCTATAATCTTATGATTAAATCTCACTATTTTATTGGACCTGTGTCTCTGAGCTACAAGATTCACAAATGTTTCCCTGGGAGTATACCATTTTTATATGCCCTTTGGTGAGGCAGGAAGTTAGAGGATACTGGAGTCAGAACAATTCATGTGTCCCATCCTAGATAAGGTTCTGGTAAAAAGACTTTTCCCTTGGAGAATAGGTCTGTGTTCTAGAAAATATTCTGGGAGTACTTGGCAATAATTACTCTTTCTTTCATCCTGTAAGAGCCACCAGAAGATCTTTCCATGTTCTTCACCTTGAGAAACTAGTGGGCTTCCTAAATTTGATGCCCCTCCTAAGACTGTATCACTAGGATTTTCTCTTTCTAATGTTAGTCAATAATCAGCCTCTATCAATTCCTCAAAATTGCTATCTATTTATCCCTTACTAGTTTATGGCTACAGTGGCTTCTGCTCCAGGTAAGCAGTTCTTGTTGTTACTCTGTATTTGTTTGTCTCTCCAATTTTTAGGTGGTAGTTTGCTATATGGCCTCCATTCTCTGATGGGTCAAGAAAACTTATTTTTTTTTTTCTGTTTCTTCACAATTTTTCTTGTTTTAAGGATGGGAAGTAACCAGCCATTTTATTTTTAAATTATAAAAGTTTTGTGGGCTTCTTTGAAGGATTTGAGGTTTATCATGATATTCTCCATATTGTTGCATATTTATTCTCAATATAATAATATTTACATTACAGTTCTTGACTGATAACTGTCATATCTAAATCATCTGTTTTTTTTCCCTTGGCTTTCCATAATTTCTTTCTACTATAACATAGCTCATAATTGTTTGCTAAATGCCAAATGTATATGAAAAAATAATCTCTGGTTGATATCTTCCTCAAGGAGATGAAATTTTTTCTGGAGGGCAAAAAGATTAGGGCTGATTTTCTTGATCCCAGGAAGGATTGTTTTTAGGCTTTTTTATTTCAGGATAAACTTTTTTAACTTTGCTCTTACTTCTAGATAATCTCTTTACTCCTAGAAAGTGGCCCTTCAGAGATTTTAACTGAAAGCTTGGGCTGTCTATCAGTGTCCCTTGTCCTCTCAAGTCTTGAACTTGAACCTTTGCCTCCTGAGCATGCACTGAAGTTGAAATCCCTGCACAGCTCTTTAATCCCAGCTGCTGCTTGTGTACTAATTTTTGTAGTCTGTCTCTCAGGATTTTCATCTTAGGAGATGGCAATTATTGAAGAGAGGAATTGCTTACAAATACCAGGATTCACTTTCTGTAGTTCCTTCCACTCTGGGGCTTTATTCCTCAAATTTAATCTCTTTGGCATTTAAAAACTCAATATCTGAATCATCAGATAAGTCAATTATATGAAGTCTTAAATGCTTCTATTATCTTAACTGGCCTTAATTATATTGATATACATCTGTATTATATTTAAAATATATTTAACCTACATGAACTGTATTTTAAGCTCTTAAGAAAACATATTAAAATATTGAAGTTCTGCTTCAGTCTATACAGCAGTAATCAAACAAGAAATGCTTTTTAATTCTCATAACTTTTTAAAAATTATTAAAATAATTTAAATATTCACGTATTAAGATAAACTAATTGCCTGATACTTTATATTAATTAGGATCTGCTTAAATCCTATGCTATTTGGGAGATTACATTTTTTAAAACAAATGTAGTACTATTGAATTGAGAAACAGTTATTCTGAGAAGACCGTAGGCATAGTAGCTATGAAACATGGATTATACATATTTCTGTAAAGAAATAGAGAATTTAAGGAATCCATTTTTTCTTTACTTCATTTTTCATGAAATATTATAAAGTTAAGTGGAATTAAATGACATGCTATATGAAGATAGCTAAGTAAGGAACAATGCCAGTGAAACACTACCAATGATTGTATAGTTGCTCACATACAAAGGCATTTTATTTCATTTAATTACCTTGGGAAATATAAGAAACAGAAAACATGTATCTCTTTGTCCTTTCTTTGGCTAATATTATATATTCAGCTTCACTAAGAACACACTTTTCTTAGGTATATATCTCTAGTAATAAGACAAATTTATTTGAGTAAACAGAATATGCTTATGCTAATGATTATCTGGTTTATGGTAAGCATGTGTGTGTGTGTGTAAATACACACCCACAGAATGAAATTTAGCCATAATAACACGTCTAAACATTTGTTGTTTTACTTTAAATAAATTCTCAGTCTATGTCTATTCCAGGGAAATGTCATTATAAATTCAATGTCTTATAATTCAGTGCTTTGCTTCACAGTCTTAGAAGTCAGTGCTTAGTGCCTGATTACCTTTTTCCTTGATTCTGACTTTTTATCTGTAAATAATTGATTATTGTTTCTGTACTTATATCACTATAAAAATTAAGCCAGACAACTTATCTAAAATAATTGACTCTATTAGTCACAAAAAAGGTCATATGACCCACATGGTTAGCATGTCCCAATATTTATGTTAAAACAAATGTAGTCTAAATTCCTCCTTCTATGCGTCTAAATTGTTATCTTTTCCAAAAAATATAGGTTTATCAAGTTATTACAAATTGCTTGCACAAAGATACACACATACTTGAAAAATTGCTTTTGTGTAACTGGGAACCAAGAACTTTTGTGTAACTATTGAAACTAAGAAGACCAGCATTTTGCCACAATTGGACTCTGTGAAGGACAATACTAGATTTTAGCAATTTTTTCAGGCATGGATCCCCCTGCCTTTGCAATAGTTCATTGGAAATAATTGAAGAAGGCGAAGGAATGCCTTCATCAGTTACTTAGATCACTACTTGATAGAAATGAACTGATAACTAGGGAGTCGTGACACTTGCAAAAGCACAATGACAAAAAATTCAAAAATTCTTTCAGAAGTTCAAAAATGGAAACTAAAATGGCTAGAAGTTAACTTTTTCTATTTATGTCTTTCAGAAAATATTCCTCATTCACCTTAATAATAGCAAATTTAAAAAGCGTAATCAAAGGTGTATGAGGCATTGTTTCTATTTTTCCTTTTATTATAGTTATCAATTTCCTTGTTTCTTTGAATTACTATATTACAAATATTGAAATTTAGGAATAGAAAATTGACTTGAAAATAGAAGATTAAGGGATTTTCACCCAGGTCTAAACACACACACAGACTCTGTCTCTCTTGCACACACATACACACACAGAAAAATACAAAAAAAAAATTCATTAAGCACATTTTTATTCACCAGCCAGAATGAATCATTTTAACATTGCCATATTTGTTTTTTGTATTTGTGTGTGTGTGCATGCACATGTGTGTGTGTGTGTGGTTGCTGTTTTAAGATATAAAATATCATGTATGGTTAACTCTATTTGAATAATTTCTCCTTTGAATTCAGTCTTATGTCTTATTAGCCTTCTGCCTCCTTAACAGCAACCATTATCATCAATTTTGTGTATGTGTATGTTTTTAATCTATTTTTGTTTTACTTTCTTTTATGTGATTCATTACTTTTACATTTTAAATTTGTGTGTGATTAGAATGCATCATTTCTCAACCTTTTTTTTTACTGAAAAACTATATAATTTTCAGATCCACGTGTATTGGTATAGATACATGATAGAGAGAGAGATGATAGATAATAGATAACAGATAGAAAAAATATTTTTTATATTTCCATTTGAACTACATCATTGAATACAAATAATTATTTTGAAATTTCTCTGTTCATAATAAAAATATGAATTTGAGTGACATCCTAAATTTTTTGCTAATACCTTAGATACATTTTAGAAGGTATTTCAGTAAAGAAATCTTTTATTTCTTCATGAAATCCTCTCAGCCCCAAAATATGTGAAAACAGTTCGAATATGAGGCATCACATTGAAAGACTAAATTCATTCATGTGGATACCGTGACTTGATAGATAGATAGACAGATAGACAAACAAATGGATATAGATTTATCTAATTCATTCATTTTTCTGGTTATATAGTTCCCATTCTTACAATTTCAAACTTTCCGTATTATATGGTGCCCTAAGGATTCTGCCTTAATAGAAAACAGTTGTCATTTACTTTGTTTAAAAAAACTATGTATCAGGTTTATCATTGGTTGTTTTCCATGGTTGCTATACCTTTGAATTTTTTTTTAGTTTCCTTGTTTTGTGTGTTCTATTTACAATATATCTTTTCTTTCTTTTCCTATTTTTTATTGAGTTGATAAGGTATGCTTTAGTCCATTTTATTTTCTGTCAAGTAAGACCTTATTTATTCAATATGTTTTTTAATTAAGGGGCTATGGGTAAATATTTAATGCATTTTAAATGAGTATGTTCCATATATTTATATAAAAAGTTAATATTTCTAGACTCTTCTCTGGATAGTTCAAGGACTTTACTGTTACTTAAATTTCCTAAAAATTACATTGTACATTTTAATGTGAACTTTTTAGCTAACTGTATTAGTTCATCAATGCAAAATGTTATTATCATGAATAATCCTCTGACTAAAATGTTTACCTATTTCTTTGCTTACCATGGCAACTTGAGCCCCAGTTCTCTTTCATAGGTAGGATTTTTTTGGCTGAAGTCTTTATTTTTCTTTAATGCTTAATTTTAATTAGCTTGATGTAAAATTCTTGATTAACAATCTTTTTTGTCTGGACTTTGAAGATATTCCTTTTGGATTTTTTCATCTTATGAAGAGATAATAGCTATAATTCTGATTGTTGTACTTTTGGGGATACTACAAATTTTTAAGCTGATAGCTTTGAACTATTCCTCTTACACTTTGAGGTGCTATAGTTTTTTAGAAATTCGCTTTTTTTAAAAATTCCATTTCATTGAGATATGTTCACATACCATACAATGATTTACATTTCAACTTCTTGGCACTAACAGGTATGGATTGTTAGTTTATCCAGTATTTATACAAGTCTGTGTTTGGAGGAGGAACCCCATAAATCTGACAGTAGTAAATCTGATAAGAATTTAATTTTTGTATTTCCATTTGAATTACATCTTTGAGTAAAAATAACTATTTGGAAATTTTTTTACTCTCAACAAAAGGAAATGAATTTTTGTTACACCTTAAATCTTTGTTGATGCCACAGATACATTTTAAAAGGTGTTTTGGTAAAGAAATATTGTCTTTTCCCTATGAACTCCATTTAGCATAAAAATTTGGAAAGAGTTTGAATATGAGCTCCTAGATTGAACACAAAATTCATTTATGCAAATATTTATGACTTATGCATTTTAGATTTACTCTAGAGTCAAGAAGACAGAGATTTACTTTTATCTGATAACTAGCCATTGACTTATGACCTCATTTAAACCATGGTGACTCTAAGTCTATTTGTGTTGGGGTAAGTCAGATACTACTCTCTACCTTTTGAACCAAAAGATACACTGACTTGCTCACGGTGGTTATAATGTGAGGTATCATAATAAATTCACCATCCTTGAAAATGGAGGAGAAAGCAGAAAAAAATGTCATTCATCGTAGTTTCCCGTCAATTAAGTATTAATCAATTTTGCAATACATAAACAAGTGTGTGTTATAGCATATGTGCATCATATTAATCAATTTTGCAATACATAAACAAGTGTGTGTTATAGCATATGTGCATCACATTTCCTAATGTGCCCTAAATCAGTAGCTTAATGTAATAGACAGTTAATTTTGTCTTTTCAAGATTGAAAAAAAAAAAAGAATAACACCAAACAGAGAATAAAGGTTTTTTGTTAATATATCTTAAAATGAACAGAGGCTTTTATGCATTTTCAAATTTTAGTTTCATGATTTACAGAAATTTCTTTATGGCAATAGTTCTGAAATGAATTGCATATCATTTATCTTTTTAACAGTTGGGCAATTAGGATAGCTAAAAGATAAAAATGAGCATGAGGCATAATTCACACAATAAGAACATAGAAAAGAAACACATTATATCAAAGACTTTTAAGATTTGGCACTTCTATAAAATGTTTAAATATATCATCTAAATCTTATGAATTTCATGTGTATTTATCCTAATATGTATTAAATGAGTGATAGAATACTAATTTGATATTACTTTGAATTCCAGCAGATATTTAAGAATTGTATTGAAATTGGATAAAGTAACCAATATATTCAACAAATAGCTTTTGAGGATGTCTGGGGACTCTGGCATCGATTCGTCATATAAATTTTCAAAATACTTAATTCTCATCCTCAAGGAGATAAAATCCACAGAAGAGAGCTCTCAAAGGAAAGCATTAATGCATACATTGTGAGTTAAAGGAATAATTCTACTAGAGTAGAATGATGACATGGAAAAACTAATAATGGAATAATATGGAAAGTTAGAAATGTGTAAGGTATATGGATTGAAAAGGAATAACGAAAAGGGAAAGAATGTTACATAACTAAGAAAATGGGAAGGAGACTAAAGAAAAGAGAAATGATTTAAAGAAAATATAGAAAAAAACAAAAATGAGAAAAATGTGAGTCAGCTTCTGAAAGAGTGATGTATTCATTTAAATTATAATTTAGTAAACAAAATTGTGATATAGGGCTTTATTCTAAATTGGGGAAATCTTTAATGAATTCATACAGTGTGTTTTTTCCTAATATTTCACATTACAATACTGTCTTTAGCATTGAGAATTTTTGATGCAATACATTTTTTTTGTTTTTTTTTTCTTCACTAGAGAAGTTATGAGTTTACAGAACAATCATGCATAAAATACAAGAGTCTTGTACAGCATCTCACCATCAACAATTTGCATTGGTGTGGAATATCAGTTAAAATTGATGATAGCATATTTTTATAACTGTACTATTAACTAAAGTCCCTGGTTTAAGGGTTCACTCTTTGTAGAATCCATGGATTTCCTTTTTCTTTTCTTTTTTTTTTTTTCTGTAACCAAGTTTTAGAGATATCAAATTGTTGTCAAATAATACCATTTCTTTTGTCTTTATAAGTACTTTAAATCCAAAATTTTGAGTGCGTATCAAAGAAAACAATCCTGATATAAAAGCAGAAGAAAACAAAACAGTCATCTCAACAATCAGATATAGATATGAGGGTTTTTTTCCTGGTTAAATCATTGATCCCAATTTCCATTTCCCTTGATAAAATAATATAGAACAGTTTTCTCAATTTTATCTGTTATGGCAATTTAACAAATGAGTGAACTATGTAATAAAAAGCATCTCAAAACTCCAAAAAAAGCTATCAAGATAGTGAAGAAACTGTCCAACATTTAAGAATATATAAAGCCTCAGAGAGGTAAGGCCCAAACACAAAAATGCTTTCTATGAAACAGACAGTTTCTGAAGATTTTTTTCTTTTGCATGCAATGTCCAACAAACAATCAAAAATAACAAAGCAAACAATGAAATGGGACTAGAATTACAAAATCAATTTAAAAATTCAGAAATTGAACAGCAATGACTTCAGTTTTAGATTTATCAACTACACACTGAAAAGAGATTTAAATGACACTATTTTTACCGTGCTAATGGAGATAAAAGTAAAGCTTGAAAATTTTAGCAGTATCTAAGAAGCTACAAAATGTGACAGTAGATTTGTGACAGAACCAAATAGAAATTCTTGAAAAAAATTATATATATATATATATATATATATATATATATATATATATATGTATATACCTTAACCAACAGTAAGAGCAAAAAGAAGATACCACTAAACCATTTTCCAAATTATATTTTATATCTACCCACATCTTAGACATACCTGGAGAAAGAACCAGCCAACTGGAAAATAGATCTGACAGAGCACTTAAAATACAGAATTGGGAAATGATAGGACATAAAATAGAGAAAACAGGGTAAGAAAATAACATATATAGTGAAATATTCTGTAAGTCATATCATTTGCAGTCTCAGAAGGAGCCGATAGAAGGAAAAGTTCAACAGCAATATTGGATTATAAAATGAGAATTTTCCAGAACTAATGAAAGCCAATAGTCCAGAGATTTGGGAAGGCCAATGAATGACAAATAATGCACAATATGCTTTAGAAAACTGTTTAGTAGTATTTTCTCAAACTGAACATATGCATGCCTTATGACCTGCTGATTTTATTTCTATGTTTATAAATGCATATGTGCATCAAAAATATGTGTAAGTATGATCCACAGCAATTTTATTCATAATTGCCTGAAACTGAAAGCACTCTAAATATGTAAAAACAGTAAAAAAAGATAGGCATTGTCTATATTTCAATAAATGGAAAGTGGAATATATCTCCTAAATATCTCTATACATAAGGGAATATATACCATGTGATTTCATTTATATGAATTTTAAACCAGGCAAAAGAAATATATTTGTTGAAGGTCCCAACAGTAGTTATATTTGGGACAGTACTGACTGGGAGGGAGAATATAAGAAATTTCTAGTATACTGTTAATGTTCTATATTTTGATCTGGGTGATTTCATAGATGAACTTGCAGAAATGTATAAAGCTATATACCAAAGATTTGTTCACTATAATACACACATGCTATATTTCATTAAATAAAACCTTATCATTAATAATTTTAAATCTACTGAGATGAGGAAAAAAATAAAGTATATGACATTTTCATCAGGAATGTGGTTAAGGAAAGCTTTCTTAAACAGGACCCAGAGAGTATTCACAATACAGGAAGAAATTGATAAATTTATCTATATCCACATTAAGAGCTCCTTATCATACAAAGAAACCATAAAGAGTACCAAAATACAAGTCACTAAATGAGGGAAATATTTGCAACACATCTAATTGGTAAACAATTCACATCTAGAATATATTTGGAAATTCAACTTATCAATAAAGGTAAAGACGAACTACTCAATTTTTAAAAATTGCCAAAACTCCTGAACAAGCACTTTAAAACAGAAAAATCCAGATAACAACAGCCTCATATGGAAAGCTGGACAACATCTTTGGTAATCAGGAAACACAAAGAAAAAACTCAGTAGATCTCCCCATCCATCAAATTGTCAGAATTGAGAAAATCTGGCAATACCATTTTTTGAAAAATATGTGGAGGTGGAGCTATGTGAATCATCATACACTGCATGTGTACATGCCTTTTAATAAACATTTTGGAAAACCCTTTCTCATTAGCTTCAGAAGTTGAAGATATGTGCACACTCTTCAAACAAGCAATTCCACTCTTGAATGACTTCCAAGTAGAAGCACACCAGACCCAGGCAGAGGAACACTTGTAGCTGTGTTGTTCATAATTGTTCTAAACCAGAAATGGCTTAATGTTCACCTACATTAGAATGGATAGTAAACTGTGGTATATTATGAAATGGAATGCCATACAGCAAAGAAGCTAAATAAAGATAAATTGAACCCCATGGGCAAATCTTAAAAAAGATTCTGAGCAAAGGAATAACACTATGATAATGCATTCAATATGATTTTGTAATATAAGGTATATGAACGGGACAAATCTCACTATTATGATAGAAATGTAAGAGGTAACAGTATAAATAAAACCATGGAAATGATTACAATAAAAGTAAAGATAAAATATTAACCTCAAAGTGGGAGAGGAAATGTAATTTAGGGCTCATGGGGTTGATGGGAATGCTCTCCAACTTACCCTGGATACTGTTTACATTGATGGTCACTTTAAGACTTTTCACTTATTTTTTCTTGATATATCTGATGTGTAATATTACACAACAAAAATTTTAAAAGATAACCAGTTGTATTTCAACTTATACGCATAACTGATCAGTTCAATGCACGTATCTGTTGAATATTAGTATTGCCTATTTAATGAACAAAAATCCAATGAGGGAAAGTTCAATTCTGTGCCATTATAACAACTTCTTCAAACTCAAAATCGTGAATCTGACTGTGTTGTTACACCCGAAATATTCTGATGCTAAAATCAGTTTGACATAAAGAAAAAGTGATTCCATTTGTTTGCGAAGACATCAGAGAGAAGGCACAAGGTTACAGAAAATGTTTTTAACGTAATTAGGTGTGATGGTTAAATTTGTGTGTCAGCTTGGTTAGGTTATGGTGTCCAGTTGTTTCGTCAAGCAAGTACTGGCCTGATTGTTATTGTGAGGATATTTCCTGGATTTTAATCATCAGCAAGTTGATTGCATCTATGGCTGATTACATCTACAATCAATGAAGGAGATTACCTTCAGCAATGAGAGAAGTCTCGTCTAATCATTTGAAGGCCTTAAAGGGAAAACTGATGATTTCAGCAACGAAAAAGAAAAGTTTCTATTTCTACTTCAGTCAGCCAGCTTCTCCTGTGGAATCATGGAAACCATCATTGGAGTTCCCATCTTGCAGCCTGCCCTATGGAATTCAGACCTGCCAATCCCCACAGTTGTATCAGCCAATTCCTATAATAAATCTAATAACATTTACATAGCTGGTTCTGTTTCTCTGGAGAACCCTTACTAAAATATTTGGAAAAATAAAGATTGCAGTTTTGTGCTGAATATAGAATACATATAAAATGTAATCCTATGCCTCATATTAAAAAAAAAAAGCTAGACACTTGAAGCAGAATTGATTCATGAGGGAAAATATTTGTTTCAATCCCAAGCCCAAGTTTACCTTACAATATTTATTTCTTTGTTTTAAAATCTGTTTATAAATTTTAAAATTTCTCAGATGATAAAACTAGTTTTATGTTAAAAAAGAGCATTATACATAGCAGATACGCAAGAAAGTTTCAGAATTGTTTTATTTTCTATAATTTCAAATAGCACTATTTAATTTGCTTTAATTTTGTAAAATAATGCCTTTTATATGTTAAAAAGTGAGTTGATTTAAAAGTCATCTATGTCAGTTAATTGTCCAAAACAATTTCTATAAACTGCTGTAATTATGACTATATAATAGGAATATTTAAAGAATATCACCTATATTTTCTCACAGGAGAAAATCTAACATCGCAGTATATATTAATGACTCTAATTCTATCATCATGTGAATTACAAATAAGGCAAAATTTCAGGGATTTTCCACTTTGGGAAACAGAAAGTCAATACCTTGGGGAAAACAATGTCAAACTCTGAAGTATATTTATTTCATTTTATATATTTTAAATGAACGTTTGCTTTTCTAACTGAATTAATTAATGAGGCTGAATTGGCCTCATTAATGAAGCACCAGGGACACAGTTTATTATTATTATTATTTTATGATTACAGTCTTACTACTTCAACTACTACTACATCTGCCAATATGATAGTAAACAAACTCCCAGTTTATGTTGAAGTAACCAGAATTTCTTTTGAGAATCACGTTAAGGCTTTGTTTGGAACTATAGGTGATTCTTGTTTTACATGATGAAACCAACTTCCAGAGGCTAATTTGAGACTTGGCATTGCCGTCTTTCTAAACCATTTTGAAGCTCTTTTTATGGTCATGAATTGTTCATTTGGGGTAAGAGAATTGCAAGCAGGCAAGTGTCTCAGTCATTATGTGCGCATTCATGTCTCACACAGGTGTTTGGATTTGTATAACTCTGGTTAATCTGTGATGTGTTTTAATTTATGTACATAAATATTGGTCAGAGTTTTACACTTTAATTGAATAGTGTCAAGGGATTGATTACTGTGTATTGATTCATAACTAACTAAACATACTATCCACTAAAACCAGTTCCAGTAAACTGAGCTACATTTCTAGTTCCATTCTGATTATAGTCGATTATCAGAACAATGTGAAAATTGCAATGTTGTTATTTGAGAGGAATTGTACATAGTAGTTGATAAGATGTGTATCTCTTCTTTTACTGCAGTGAGCTAACAGCTGGGATAGACAAGAGTACTTAAATTTTAGTTTCATATATTTTCTGATGGAACCTTGGAGAATTAGGGGAAAGCACTGGTAAGACAACAAGCTTACTTAAAATCAATTTTTGGATATTATTTCCTACAAAGTGGTTAGATTTAACTAGGAAATAATGATTTCACTCTCTTCTTCCAAAGCTAATGATGGTCCTTCTTTGCTAAGTCATCCTTGTTGTTTTCTATACATTGTACCATTCCTACTCCATGCAAAGACACTTGCTTTCCAATCTATCACCATTTCTTCACTCACCTGTGAATCCCCACATAATTTCTAGATGGATTTTGTGGTTCCTTTACATGAGTTGAAGAGTTCAGCATCATCATTGCTTCTTTTCACTTTGCACTTTATATGTAAACGTAAATGGAATCCATGTTAATGGTACAACATTTTTTCTCTATTTAAGCAATAGTCACATGCTTTTGTATCCATATGTGCATATGTGTGTGTGATTTGAGCAAAATCTTAGCAACCATTAAGGATTAGTGCAAGCAAAGTATTAGAGAATCCAAACTCAGACTCTGTGACATATTAGTAAGGAATATTTTCAAATTTAAGATATGCTTCCTTAAATGATGAAACAAAATGACCCAAATCTCAATTTTCAAAGCATAGGGTGATGGAGTCACATCATATAGCCATTTAATATGTATGAATTCTCAACTATAAATGGTAGATGAAAAATAAGGAAGGAAGAAAAACTATTTAAATAATATAGGTATTTTCTCCTATCATTTTTCTCAATGGGCATATGCTCTCGGGTAAGAATGAGATGGATTGTGAATTTGCTATTCCTTCAGTTAATTACAAATCTTGTGAGCATTTTAGGGTTTGAGTAATTTGTAATAAAAGTGATTCTAGTGTTCTAAGGCAAGTATTTTCCACAAGCATAGCTTTGATTTTTTTCTTTTTTTCTTTTTTATTTTTTTTTTTTAATTATTGTGCCTATATACAAAAAACAAAGTACAGAATCCAAATGGTAAAGCTGGTGGCTTCAGGCTGTGTGAATGGAGAGCCTTAAGGCAGTCATTTGTTAAGGGTCTCTAAGGCACTTGACCAGAAGCTCCATGCTGTCAAACTCAGAAGGTCGATTATTTAGGGGGCAGGGGCTTAGGGGACTTGATGGGGATTGTGGAGAGAGTGGTGTTAAAGTCTCCTTTGCAACCCCTGCCCTGCCAGTGAATAGTGGCAGAAGTTTTTATTATTACAGAGTAAAGTTTACTTTGTTCGTCCAGTGGTCTTTTAGACACCACTATACAGTAAGGGCTTACATAATAGAAAAGCACACATGTGAACTGAAGTTACACAAACCCAACAAAAAAATAGATCATCACAGAAAGCTTTAGGGACTGTAAAGGTGAAGAATAGATGAACCCTTTATGCCAACACCTGTCACAAACTCTTTCCACAACCAGAGACATTGTTCTCTTCAGGCAGAACGTGATGATGACAAATAGACTGTGCTCTTACGGAGGAGAAAGAGGAGGTAGGTGTAATACACAGAGGTGTTCCCAAGCTGCAGCTGCAGGACATCACTTTCATCTTTCAGACAAGCTTCTGTGGAATCAGTAGGAATGACACCTTTATTTATTGGAGTAACAAGAATCTCTTGATCAACTCCTCCTTAATTATCCTTGTGTTTGACTTTACATTTGTGTTCTTCATTCATCAATTCCCCATTCACGGTCAGTCAGCTGAATTTCATGTATGTGTCATTAGTCTTCACCGTATTTCCCTCATGGGATTCCAGAACCGAATTGCCATCTTTTTCTTTCCAATATTCTTTGATGATGACATCAGGGGAAAAATTTGAAGAAGGCAAAGATATGTCCCAGCCTTATAAATAATTGTTCCAGCAATTGAGGGAAGAAACATAGTGGGTTTGGGGGAAATTTCTGCATCCAGGCTTTTATCAGGAGGCATTACTATGAGCTTAGTCCCTTCTCGAAATACCTTGATCCAGCCCGACATATCACACTAGTTACAACTTCTACAGAAATCACAGCCCCCTTAGATTCAAGATATGATGAAGAGTTGAAAACTTTGTACTTGAGATTTGATCTACTGGATTCCTTTGAAAGCCTTTGAATATAGGTTTTGTGGCAACTGATATTTTGAAGTGTTCCTTAGATAAATTTGCCCAATATTTGATTTCCAGAGAGGCAGGAATAAAGTTTTGTGGGTGGAGAAAGTCCAAAATGAAGATGCCAGCAAGCTTGCTATCTTCCCCAAATCTGTATCGTTCTGGTGCCGGGAATTCTTGGGGTTGCTTGGCTTGTACCTCGGCTTCCTGTCACACAGCAAAGTCCTTTCTCTTCACCTGCTCTTCCGATTTCCACTGGCTTCTGGCTCCTTTCTCGTATCTCTCTCAAGCATGACTTTTAAATATGTTATATATTGTTTTCTTCCAACCAAAGACAAAACAAAACAAACAAAAATATTTTAAAAAAACCCTGGCTCTGATAGCTTGTTGAAAAGCAGTCTCAATGTGCTTCCATCCATAAGGATTTTCAAAATTACTATTTTGATTAATACTCTTTATATAAGATCTTAGTTGAAGTTAGAATCTAACGCATCTCAATACTTGGGGCTTATTTTTGAAAGACTGAGCTCATGATTAAAACATTAGTAATCTAATTTACATAATAACTTCATAACATGGTATACATTTTTGCATATAAACAATAGAGAATAGTAGTTAAATATAAGGGTTCCTGAGTTGAGAAGGACCAAGTATTTAGACCCATCTTCTCTACCTACCATATGTGTGGCTGTAGCTTAATTTGCAAGACAGCCTAAATTTCAGAAATAATAATAACTAACTTACTGTGCTACTCTAAAGTCTAAATTGGATAATTTTCACTAGAATGTAAACTACATCCAGGCAGAGGTCTTGTCTCTTTTATTCACTACTGGGTCTAAATAGAAGGGGGTTTATAAACATCGATTTACTGAATATAGTAAATGGATAAATGAATAATGCTTGGCACATGGTAAGTGATCAAAAAGTTCAGACAATGATTTCTGGAAAACTATCAGATTCATGTATATTGTACTTTTCTAAAGCTTTAAGTCAAACTAAATGTTTTCCTTTTTTGAAATACAGTTTTCTCTATTTTTTTTTTACAGTCTTCTTATAGTATACAGCAGTTATTCAATTTCATACAACTTTTGGTACAAAACAAAGAGGTTTATACATTGTTTGAGGGATTCGGTGCTATATGAATGAATTAGTGGCTCACAAACATTAGACACTTTTTAAATGCATTAGAACTTTCACACCACCAGGGTGTTATTTATCACATCAATTTAATACATTATTTTAGGATAACAATAACCTATATTATAGCAATTATGAAAAATAGGTCTGACTGCTCTATTATATTCAGTAACAAAAAAATAACACCTCAGTCATTTTACAGACCCAAGCCATTGTCTACTCATTGACTCAAGGAGAAAGTGTAAATGGCTCAGAGTGAATTATCTTCTCTGTTCAAAAAGCAATTTAAAACAGTGTACTTTTCTATGGATGAATCAATAGTGTTGCAATCAAATATGGCAAAATCTAGTCTACATACCAACCTTTGAATTAAAGAAAAATGTCGTAAATATAAGGCTTTCAAAAGTAGTTTGGTGGCAATTTATATTCTCAAGTTCATTTTTATTTTTCTCATTTTTCTCCTTTCTGTCTTATATACACACATGTCTATCGCAACAAATCACATATAGTAACACATTCCATTGGATTCCACAAATATTTATGCGAGATGAGGCTAGAAACCAGGTATATGGTTATGAAAGGACTTGCATTTCATGATTAACTGCTGAAGACTTTTAACCAAAATAGTTATATGGCCAAAAAAAAAAAAAAAAAATAAGAAAAACTAATCTACTAAATATATGTAATACTGACAATATGTAAAGTAGACCTTTTGAAACCAGAGGCAAAAAGAAGAATTAGGAAGCTACTGAGATAAGCCAAAGAATAACTAGTTAGTGCTTGAGCTAAGACAGTGACTACAGGAACAAATTTGAAAAAAAAAAATCAGAAGAAATAAAGCAACATAATTTAGTGATTGATAAAATAGGAGAAAATAGAAGAGAGTGAAGCATAGGAACATATAGAGGTAGGATTGAGAAGAAAATGTGCTCCCAAAATTATTGGATCTGTGGACTTTGAAGCATCAGAGAATAAACCAGGAAAAAAAATCAATTGTGCAAGTTCACATTTTACTAAAAGTAGTCCATATGATGTATATAGATCATAAAAAATGAACTGGTGGAATTAGAACAATTTTACAATTTAAAGAATTTTAAAAATTCAGAAAAGATACCTGATAATCTGGTAAGAGGTATGCATTTGCTTCTGTCCTCTTTCTAGCATTGCTACTAGTAGAAATTCACTGAATAAAGCATTAGGTCTGATTATATTGGTTTAAATCATTACAACAATTCTGAATTATAAATAGCTTACAAATTATAGGAGGTTTCCATTTTCTTAACTACATTTTACTTTTTTTCTCTTTTGACTTATAGGCAATCTTCTTAGCATATCTCAGTACATTATTCTCAGAGTACATTAATCTCACTACTTTAAAAAATAAACCCCTGTCGGACTTCTCACACTGATTGTACCAGAAGCAACTATTCTGAACTTGTGCCTTTAAGCATCTCTTATTCTCAGGTATAATTAAAAGAAAGGGAAAATGAACATACAGTTAAATTGTGATACAATAGTAACCAAGTGCTCTAGCATATGTGCCCATTAATTCTTTCTTAAGCAGATAAGAAAGTATAGAATATGCCATTTGGAAACCACGCTTCCCTAAATATGTGCATGGGTGAGGAGCACATTAATTAAATTCAGAAAGCATCATAGTGTTATCCCCTTAGTGAGTGGAAAACTAAAATCTCACACCAGCACATTATTACCAAGGGAAAAAAATCAACATTAAAAGAAATTTCTTCCAAAATCACATGATGCTTTCACATTCTAGGAAAGCATTCAGGCTTGACAGCAAGAACACATTTTTAAATTGGAAAAGTCATTAGTTTTCAAACTTTTCTCCCAGTTCTTATTTCCATTTTACATTCTGAGGTCACTAATGTTCCACTCAAGTACACCATTCTTAGCTTTCATAGACTATTCCCTATGCACTTATTTCTGATTTGAGTACTGTCTACAAAGAAATGATACCTATCTTAATCCTTTTAATAACTAGGTCTCCATGATTAATATGAATTTTTAGATTTTGCTACATGAAAGTATCAACATTCAACCACTTTCATCTGTTAAAAACAGTATTTTTCATATGGTTCAAACTAATACAATAAAATATTGAGTTGTTTCATATCAGAAAAGAACCCTATCTACTACAATTAATGATAGATACTGATTTTTTCTTCTGGATTTATAATATATTCTTAAGATTTTAATTTCTCTGGATTTAGAATTACCTGCCTAGTAGTACAGTTAGTCTTTCCTTTATATTTGCCTAATATTATTTCTCCCCTTTTGCTATTTCCAAGGACTAGTTTAATCTGAGATTGGTCAGGAAAACAATATTACAAGATAAGTTGTTTTAATATAGGAGGCAAAAAAATAGGTAACTGCAGCTGGAGACCAGGGGAAGAGTTACTAATGATGCCAACTGAGGCAAGGCTAAGGCAGATGGGCAGAATCCACTGACCTGAGGGTGTCTGATAAACCACCTTTGCTTGTCCCAGGAGTGCAGAGCAGAGAGGTCACCAAGCCATGTCTGGCCAGCTTTACCTTAATTGCTATCACTTCATTTCCACTCTCCTAATTTCACTCAAGTTCCTCTTAAGGGCAAACTCTCACTTGAACCAGGACAGTGAAGGGGCTCCAGAAAAAGTATTTCATGGCCTCAGAAGGAAGTGGTAGTGATTCCAAGATTACTGACAATCCAGCTTACAAGCCCAAGTTTCACTTAAGTGATGATTCAAAGATTATCAACTCCAAGGGACTGTTTCATTTTTCCAAAAACTCTAAAAATGTGGGTTTAACAATGAGATACACCACACACAAATACAATGACTCAAAGATCTGGCCAGTAAACCTGTTGAAGTAGAAATACTTTTCCTGGATCTTTAGAACATTGACTCCGTTTGGCCCACAGGCCTAATTAGTTAAGTAATTGGTAGGAGTTCGAGTATAAATCAGGCCTAATAAAAGGAAATTCCTCTCACATTCTGAGAGAAAGTTTGTCTGCCTGCTCAGTTTCGTGTGAGTATTGAATCTAATGTCCATCTGGTCACTGGTTGAGACCCTAAACTCCTCACAGAAGAGTAGTCAAGTTCTCACACATTAAAACCCTTCCTCACTGGATCTCCAAGTCACCCAATAATCATTACTAAAAACAAATGCAAATATTATGAAAAAATACAAACACAAAAGTAAATGCAAATATAAATAAATAGAGAAAAACAGTTTCTTTCATGGTAAGGCTCTTTCCAAAGAGAAAGCTCTTGTTTATAAAATTTGGAGGCATAATTTTTCCAATTAGTCTTAACACCGGGAGAAAACTACATATTTGGAAAACACATAAGAGATACATAAAAATAATGTGTTCCTTACTGTGGTTTTTAATAAATGTTTTGTAATTTGAGATATCTTTATTATTTAATGTATTGTTTAAAAATAAAAGTTTGTAATCAATTTTTTATAGCAAGTAGCATTTTCCTGAAGTACATTTTTATTTTGATCATTTCACTCTAGCTCTAGAAATACATGTATCTGAATGTAAGCAAAATTAAAATGAAAGGAGTGTAGATCCAGGAAGTGAATTATCATTTAAGAAATAGAAAACTGTCCAATATCAGAGAATCAAATGGGTCTGCATGAATACAGTTCTTACCATTAAAGTTATTGTATTATTACATGGATTGGAGAACATGAGACAGTGGGTTTCAGGAAAATAAATAACAACCATTAATTGTCTGTGGAGGCTGCAGCTATATTCAGATAGATAATGAATATGAAGCAAACTTAAGCATAGCTTCAGGTAAATCAGAGGTAAGGGAAAGGATTTAGAGCCTTGAAAATTAACAAAATAATATTAAATACACTAGTTAAGAAGAATGAAATTATTTAATAGCCTTGAAGAACAGACAGTCAAAGAGAAAAAAGAAACCTTATTTTTACAAGACCATTTCAAAGACCTTTTCATGTGTTATTTTGGGTACCTTAATTGCTAACTATGGTCAAAGTAGATTCACAGTACCGTATCTATTTTATCTTTACCATGACAGGCACTTTGCTGGCTTCTTTTAATAAAAAGAATAGAATTTATAATTTAATGACTAATTTTGATATTTTCATTTAACCAGAGATGAATCTCTTTATTTTATGGAATTAGATTAATTCCTAATGTAAGAACATAAAATGTTTTGTTTTTAAAAAGGGAGTTCTTTTAAACTATCTTGAGGTATTTGGATCTAAATATTGGTGATACGTATTAATATTAAAGTAGAGAATTAGTTGGCTTTCAGTGTAGTAAGTTAAAATTAGAAACATCTTTATCTGACTATTTTTATTTTAGGATAGATTTAGAGTTACAGAAAAGTTGCAAAGATAATATAGAGCATTTCCTTAGTAAACACACATGTAAAAATAAAAAAGTCAGATACTCTATTTTCTTTTTTTTTTTTAGTTGTTTATAACCAACTAAATGGATTTCACAATCCACACTTCATCATGAATTGCAATTTGAATAAACTGGTCTAATTTACTATATTTCAGGGAGTAAATCAAATAAAACCTTTTCTCTCCTTCATAGTTTTCAAAAGCATTTGGTTAAATAATTAAAAAAAAGTAGAGGAAAAAACTTAGCAGACGATATTTGAAGGGAAGATACACTGTCTAATCTTATAAAGTTCTGAAACAATTTCTTTTCATCTGCTGGAAACATACAATGCTAAGTGAGAAGAAAATAAATACATGTTTTAGTGAGTTTTATAATGGCCATTAGAGTTAAATTAGATGAATCAGGAATAACGAGGTTAATTGCGTGGATAAAGGTTGTACAGTAAGTCAGCAGCAAAGAGGGGAATAAAAACCAGGCGTCTGTCCCTGCAGTCATCATTGCATATGTCCTACAAATAGTTGATTTAGCAGTAAATTGCATTCTATTTAGTGCTTCTTATTACATAGTTCTGCCTTTCACTATAAAAGAGAAAATGAGAGTAGGGAATCCAAAGCTACGTACAAATGATTTTGGTTCTCTCAGCTTCATTTCTTTATTGAATGTGAAAAAATTGCAAGTACCAGGTAAAAATGTCCTATGTTTCAAATGACTTGCACTATAGCAGTCCCCACGGCACAGTCACACTCTTGAATTAAAAGGTTATATTACAGGAATCATTTCTAAATGGAGATAAAAATAAAAGAAGAATCCTTCATCCTGAGTACCATTTGGAAAAGTGGCTCATAAGCATGTTTTCTTATTGCTTCTTCTGCTTGCCTAAAGAGGTGGACACACATCTAGGGAGCAGTTTCATAAATGGCAAATATGGCAGGGATGTATCAAGTGACTGGAATGTGGCCTAGGCATGTGAGGAATTCTAATATAGGTATTTAGAAAGTCTTATAAATTCAGTTCTTATTTAGGGGCCAGAACAGTAGCTCATTAGTGACATTTTCTAATGACAGACAAGAGACATGGGTTCAGTTCCCAGTATCAATTGCTACCTCTTCAAGCTATTTGGCATATCATGTAGTTGAGGTTGCCTGGAAAAACGATGGATGCCAGGAAGTATGACACGTTGCTCATCAACAATTCTGCTGGCCAAGAAATGCTTGGTTTGTTGATAGGCCCCTGATTACCTATTCATGATGTGATGTATTATTGTGGTACATGGGCGTGCATGCAGCAAGAAGGGGTAAAGTAACATGTAGGAAATAGATGGGCAGAAATGCTTTTTGTACTTGACCAGTTCTAGGTAAACATAAGGGTGAGTATTCTTGGCTAAATGCAGAAAAAAAAAAAAAATTATAGCCATTCCAAGACACTAAATTGTTGACTTTTTGATCATACAAATAAGATGAACAGATACCCAATAAAAAATGACTTGCTTTGTTGGCTTTGGTTTTGCTGTTTTTAGTAGCATTTTTGCTTTGCTGCTTATATTTTACCATTTTAAATCCATGAAGTCAAAAACTTTATATGTGACTCAATGCCCCTTCAAATGGTGATAATTTAAATTGTTTAAACTATCTCTTGGAGGCATTTTACCACATTAATGCAAAATTGGTGGGAAAATATAAGAATTAGCTATTTTAAATGAAAAATTATTATAACTAAAAACGATACAAGAGCAATAGGAGAAAAAAGAACAAAAGAATAAAAGGAAATTTTGGGTAAGGCATGACAGCAATCTGATCCATGGCTCATATTCCACTGAAATCGGTGATCTACAGCCTTGGTTAAATTAACTCTTAAAGAACAATTGAAGCTATGTGAGAAACTTTGAGTTACTAAGTACTTGCACTTTTCATTTTTCCTAAAGAAGGAATACATCATTTTTATAACATTCTGAAGTGGATCCCTTATCAAAAGTAATCAAAATACCCTCCTCTCCCCAAAGATATCAGGCTCATATGAGTTTTGGCAAATGATAAAGAAACTTGATAATCTATATCTTTTACTATCATTTCAGAGAATTAAAAGGCTCCTACACAACCACAGGAATGGATTAACTTTAAGAACATACTTTTCTGAGGTCCATAAAGCCTCCAAACCAGCACAGCACCCTTGCTGAGAATCAGTTGGCTATAGATGTGTGGGTTTATCTATTCAACTCTGTTAAGGTGTCAGTTTAATCTTAATGTCATAAACAGCTAAGGATTGTATAAAAAAAGACAAGTATAGATTAATATTTCTTTGGATTCAACATGAAAGATTTCCTAATAGAATTCAATAATATGTAAAGTAATGTAATACTAGGTGCTGTAACAGATTGAATTCACTATCCCTATGGCTTAACACAATAGAAATTCATTTTTTACTCATGCAAAGGTAGTGGTAGGGATGACAGGTTGAGTATACTGCAACCAAAGAGTCAATGAAAAAGTCCAACAATACAGAAGACTGGCAATAGAAGGGGACTTACGCTACATGAGAAAGGGAATTTGTGAAACCCCACAGCTAACATTATACCCAATGGTTCAATAATGAAAGCTTTCTACCTTAACAGAAATAAGAAAAAGATGCTTGCTTTCATTCTGCTATTCTGGAATTCCAAAAAATTCATGAACAATACAGGTAAGATCAATGAAAAAAATCAATGGTGTTTCTATACAACAGCAATTAACCTGAAAATGAAATTACTAAAATTTAAATAAAATAAAACTTACAATAACATCCAAGTGAATGAAATACTTAAGAATAAATGCAACCAAAGAGGTGACAGATTTATAAACTGTAAACTAAAAACATTGCTGAAAGAAATTAAAGAAGTCCTAAATAAATGGAAAGACATCCTATTCCTATGGATTGTATGACTTAATATTGTTAAGATGTTAATATCATGTATAGCAATCTACACATTCAATGCAAACCTTTCAAAATTTCAATAGCCTTTTTTGAAAAATGGAAAAGCATGATCATAAAATTCATATGGAATTTCAAGTGACCCTGAATAGTCAAAATGTTCTTGAAGAAGAATAATCTTGGAGGACTCATACTTCCCAATTTCAAAACTTAATACAAAGATACAAGAATCAAAACAATATGGCACTGGTTTAAGGATAGATATATAGACCAGGGATGAGAGAATTGGAAGTCAGAAATAAAGCCGTACATCTATAGCCAATTGATTCTCAACAAGGATACTGTGCTGGTTTGGAGGCTTTATGGACCTCAGAAAAGTATGGTCTTAAAGTTAATCCATTCCTGTTGTTGTGTAGGATCTTTGGTGAGTAGGATCTTAAGATGTGACACACCTCATTCAGGGTGGGTCTAAATCCACTTACAGGAGACCTTTACAAGAGGATGAAATTAAGACACACGGAAAGACACTGTGGTTGAGAGAGAAAGCCACAGAAACAAGGAAGCCACTGAAGCAAGTAGCTGGGAGCAGCAACATCCAGAAGAGAAAGGAGAAACCAGCAGATACTGCTATGTGCTTTGCCATCTGACACAGGAGTCCAAGATTGCCAGCAGCCTGTCTTCGGGAAGAAGGTATTATTTTGATGATGCTTTGATTTGGACATTTTCATGGCCTCAGAAATGTAAGCTTGTAAACTAATAAATTCCCATTGTTAAAAGCCAGTCCATTTCTAGTATATTGCATTTTGGCAGCCTAGCAGATAAAAACAGGTGCCTAAACCATTCCATGGGGAAATAGTCTCTTCAAGAAGTGATGCCAGGACAACTGAATATTCACATATGAAATAATCAATTTGAACCCCGACTTCACACCATATATAAAAATTAGCTCAAATGGATCTATGATCTAAATATAATAGCTAGAACCATAAAACACATAGAAGAAAACATAGGGGTAAATCTTCAATCAATTTGGCAATAAATTTTTAGATATGACATAAAAATATGAGCAACAAAATTAAAAAGTGATAAATTGGATTTCGTCAAAATTAAAAATTTTGAATATCGAATAGCAACATTGAGAAAATAAAGACATCCTGCAGAAGGGCAGAAAATATTTGCAAATCTCATATTGTCAAAGGTCTAGTTTCCAGAATATATAAAGAATAATTACCACCCAACAACCAAAAGACAAACAACAAAATTAAAAAATGGGGAAAGGACTTAAATAGACATTTCTCAAAAGAAGAAATCTAAATGGCTAACAAGCCCTTGGAAAGTTGTTCAACATTATTACTTATTAGAGAAATGCATATTAACATCACAATGCTATACAACAATACCAACTAGGAGGGAAATGAAGAAAAAACAATAAAAACAAACAGAAAAAAAAACCAACATTGGGAAATATGTGGTGGGATGGTTTAGAGCTGTATGTATCCCAGAAAAACTTTCTTAAACTTAACCCATTACTGTGGGTGTGAACCCATTGTAAGTAGCAATTTTTTTATGTCTTTTTTTGTCTTTGTTAGAGAAGTTGTGGGTTTACAAAGCAATCATGCATGAAATACAGGATTGGTATATACCACCCTATTCCCAGCACCTTTCATTGGTGTGGAACATTTTTTACAAGTGATGAGCACATTTTTATAATTGTATTATTAACTATAGTCTATGGATTAACTTAGGGTTCACTGTGCAGTGTAGTTCCATGGATTTTTTTTTTAAATTTATTGTTGCCATGTATAAAATCTAACATTTCCCCTTTTAATCATATTCAGATATATATTTCAGTGCTGTTAATTGCATTCATGATGTTGGGATTCCATTACTACCACACATTACCAAAACACTTCCATCATTCCGAATAGTAACCCTATACATTTTAAGCCTTAACCTCCTAATCCTTATCCCCATCCTGTACCCTGGTAACCTATATGCTAGATTCTGACTCTGAGTTTGCTTATCCCAATTATTTCAAATCAGTGAGATGATTTAATATTTGTCCTTTTGTGTTTGGCTTATTTCACTCAACAATATGTCTTCAAGTTTCATTCATGTTGTCACATGTATCAGGACTTCATTACCTTTTATGCCTGAATAATATTACACTGTATGTATATAGTGCATTTTATTTAAACATTCATTGGTTGAAGGACACTTGGGTTGCTTCCTTCTTTTGGCATTGTGAATAACAGCACTACGATCATCAGTGTGAAAATATCTGTTCATGTCCCTGCTATCAGTTCTTTGGGGTATGTACCTAGTAGTGGGATTACCAGGTCATATGGTTGTTCTATGCTTAGCTTTCTGAGGAAGCACCAAACTGTCTTCCACAACAGCTGTCACCATTTTCCATTGCCATCAGCAATGAATGAGTAGTCCTATTTCTCCATATCCTCTCCAACACTTGTCATTTTCTGTTTTTATCACAACAGCCATTCTAGTGGGTGTGAAATGGTATCTCATTGTGGTTTTAATTTGCATTTCCCTGATGGCTAATGATGTTGAGCATCTTTTCATGTGCTTTCCGGCCATTTGTATATTTTCTATGGAGAGATGTCTGTTCAAGTCTTTTGCAAATTTTTTTAAGTTGGGTTGTTTGCATTTTTGTTGTTAAGTTGAAGGATTTTTTTTATATATTCTGGGTATTAAACCTTTATCAGATATACAAATTCCAAATATTTTCTCCCATTGTGTAGGTTGTTGCTTTACTTTCATGGTAAAGTCCTTTGAGAAGCAAAAGTTTTTAATTGTGATGAGGTCCCATTTATTTTTGTTGTTTTGTTTGTACTTTGGATGCAAAGTCTAAAAAACTACTGCTTACCACAGGGTCCTGCAGATACTCCCCTGTGTTTTCTTCTGGGATTTTATAGTTTTGTTTCTTCTATTTATGTCATTGATCCATTTTGATTTGATTTTTGTGTAAGACATAAGCAGAACTTTTTGATGGGTTTACTTCAGTTAAGGTGTAGCCCATCTCAATCAGGAGAGGTCTGAATCCTACTATAAGAGTCCTTTATCAGAAGAATGAAATTCAGACAGAGGAGAGGAAAAAACCACAGGAAGCAAGAAGTTGAAATTCCATGGAACCCAGAAGAGCACAGAGAAGCCAGTAGGGACCACCATGTGCACTGCCATGTGGCAGAGAAGCCCAGGACCAAGAAGCACTGACAGCCAGCCCCAGAAAGCCAGTTTTGGGGAAGAAAGCATTGCTTTAATGATATCTTGATTTGATCTTTCTCTTAGCCTCAAAATCATGAGCTAATAAATTCACATTGTTTAAACTGAACCATTCTATGGAATTTGCTTGAGCAGCCAAGGAAACTAAAACAGATTTTGGTACCAGAAGTGAGGTGCTGCTACTGCAAATACAAAAAAAAAAAAATTTTGATTTTGATGAGATGTTCCCATGGAGGCGTGGCCCCGCCCATTTGGGGTGGGCCTTGATCAGTGGAGCCATATAAATGAGCTGACTCAGAGAGAGGGAACTCAGTGAGTGCAGCTGTGAGTGATGTTTTGAAGAGGAGCAAGCTTGCTAGAGAGGAATGTCCTGGGAGAAAGCCATTTTGAGGCCAGAGCTTTGGAGCGGATGCCAGCTGCCTTCCTAGCTAGCAGAGGTTTTCCGGATGCCATTGGCCATCCTCCAGTGAAGGTACCCAATTACTGGTGTGTTACCTTGGATGCTTTGTGGCCTTAAGACTGTAACTGTGTAGCGAAATAAACCCCCGTTTTATAAAAGCCTATCCATCTCCGGTGTTTTGCATTCTGCAGCATTAGCAAACTAGAACACAGTCAAAACTTTCAGTCAAAGTAAGCATTGGAAATGCAGTTTTGCAGGAAGGATCTGTGGAAAGTTCTTTTATCTGATGGTTTGGACCCCTGTGAACTACCTATAAAGCTGAGCAAGATTTTTGTGAAATTTGCATGAGTAGAACCACTGCCAGACTGGATTGAAATGGACAGAGAAGGGACCAACTGAAGAAAGAATGACTTCAAAGGCAGAACCGTGGTACCAAGGTATGGACTGAAGAGATCTCCTCAGGCCAAGAGAGTGGCCCCAGCCCTTGGCAGGTCTGCCTCTGTGCTTGGAAGGGGATGGTCATCTGCCCAGGTGACTGGAGGAGGTGAGCTTTCTGCCCCATTGTTCAAGAAGAGTGCAGCCACCTCACTGCTCAGAGATGGTGGAAACTGTACCCCAGTGTTTGCAGAGAGCCTGTCTGCCATACAGATGCTCACAGAGGGTGGAGCCTTCACCCCAGTGTTTGGGGAGAGCACAAGCACTTGGAATGGTTGTGACTGCTGCTCCATCAGGAGCAGAGGAAAACACATCAATCCACAGATGATGCTCAGACCTTGAAATGTATTGGAGTTTGCCTTGCTGGGTTTCAGAATTGTTTGGGACATGAGACCCCTCTTTTTCTTCAATTTTTTCACTTCTGGAATGGGAATATCAATCCTATGCCTGCTGCATCATTGTATATTGGAAGCAAATAAGTTATTTTCTAGATTTCACAGATCCACAAATGGAGAGGAATTGTGCCCAAGTACAGGCTACACCCATAATTGGGTTTAATGTGTAAGGGATTTTGCTTTGAAATGAAGGAAATGTTTCAGAACTAGACAAAGGTGATGGTTGCACAACATCGTGAATATAGTAAATGCTATATGTGAACTAAATTGTTCACTTTAAAATTGTTAATTATATGTTATATGAATTTCAACTCAAATTATTTAAAATAATATTATTAGTGCTAAAACTATATAACAAAGAATGGTGCTGCAACAATTGCTTATTCATATCATAAAAATGAAATTAAATCTCTGCATATTAAGTTACAGCAAAAACAATTACTATGAAAAAATTAAGAGAAATTTAAATTAGATCCCAGTTTCTTCAGGCTTGGATTAGGAAAATGGTACAGAATCTCACTTACAATACTCCAATGGCCAAGCAATCTCAGAGCTCATGTTGAAGAAAGGCATTGAACTCATCTCTGGATTAGAGGAGTGCAAAGAATTTGGGGCCATATTTGAAAACCATCATAAGTGTCTTCTGTTTTTCTGACCCAACCTGGTTACAGGGAGGAACAGTGCTTGAATGTGACAGATGGAAGAACCTAACAAAGGGTAAAGGTGAAGGTGTATTGATATTCAATAATGCAAATCTCATAATAAGGAATATTTTCTAAAAACATTTTTATGGAAAATGCTTCCCTATTTCACCCTTGAGAAAGATTGGAATCAGTTGTATATAGAACATAGCCATTAACAAATCAATATAATGTAATTGGGTAGAATTATCTTTCATTTCTGATTGTCAAGTGTTTTGCTCTATACAAATTTTTTTTTGCAATAAATCCAGTAGGAAGTACTTCTGACAACATTTCTAATCATATAAATTGAAGAAACAGATAGCATAAATAACTCTAATTATTCTACATTTCAACCATAAATTATATTCAACAGAAAAAAGCATACATTTTTTTTTTTACCCTTCCCTTCACTCAGTTATTTATTTAGGTAAGTTTGACAGCTACACAAAATCGGGAATTTGAGAATACAATGGAAGGCAAAATATAGGGAAAATATATTTCCTTGTTTGCCATTTTATGCATGCAAATATTATCTGAGGAAACTATAAATTCCATAGTCATTAACAAAATACTGTAAAAATTCCAGGAATGTATAGATTCTATATACCAAACATATGTTACATTTCATTTTCTGATTGAAAGGTGAATTGAATTAATTCTGATTAATGTCAGTGTTGAAAGAAACTTAGGGACTGATTTTGTTCCTGAGAAGTCATTTGAATTTTGTATGCATTTTTTTTTCAGGTTCTGATAGTTTATTAGGGTTATCATCTCTTAAACTATTTATTTTATCATTTATTAGATTAATAAATTATTTTTTCTTAGTCAAGAATTATGCTTTGGTATTTTATTTGTTTGTTAAAATAGGTAACTTTGTTTTATTCAATTAGAAAATTTGTTTTCTTGAGTTAGAGAACTAGCATTAACTGCTACTGATCCCTGCTACCTAATACCTGTGTTATATCCTATTACAAATATGAAGGGAATGCTGGGACACTTGGATAAGAACTCAAGCTTCTCTTTACTTCTGTCTGAATTCATAAGAATGTGGAGTGATCTTGAGAGTAAAATCACCCAATCTTCAGCATGATTTGAATTTTAAAAAATCAGAATGTTCAATTAGACTCAGAAAAGTGATCTTTATAAACTGCCGAACCTCAAGAGCAATGCAAACAACATTCCAACATTCTTAAGTGAGAAACTAGCTGTGAATTTATTTAGCTTGTTTCAATCAAAACTAAGAGTAGTGATCAGTAGCTCAGCTGGCTGCAGGATCTAAGACAAAAATCATTGTGTTAATTAGAGTGTGGAAAAAATTAGACCTAATATTCTCTGATTCTTGATATTCTGATATATGCACTCCTCAGGTTTACAAAACAATAACTCTTGTGAGTCATGTTTATTAACTCAGAGTGGAGGCAGAAAGGTAAACAGAACAGCAAAAAAAGTAAGTATAGAAAAGAACGGAACAATTTGGCCAAATAGCCAATCATCAAATGTTAATAATTGGCTTCAGCTGAATCCCCCCCTTACTGACTGCATTACTGGGAGTGCAAAGTATAGGTTACATTTTATTGAAAGTTTATTTATGCAATGTTAATATAAAACTTTTTAGTAGTCAAGTTTAAAAATTGGGCAGTAAATTACAGGGAAAATAATTTATCCATAATATTAACTAATAAAATTCTTCTGGGAAGATTGCATTTGAACATTTGTGATACTAAATAGATATTTACTCTCAAGTGTGATTGATGAAAAAACAAGATAATTTTTACCAGCTATGCCATTAATGTTTGCTACTAATGGTGAAGTTGCTACCAAGTTATGAAGCTTTCTTTTTTTTCAAAGAGTAACTGGCTAAATAACTGCCTTATTGCCTCTTTAACTCCTGTGAAGATACGGTGACATGGGTAGTGCAGTTCAATAAAGAAATACTGCAAACTAAATACTTATGCTTTACTGGAAAAAGCTGCCTTGCACATATGTTTAGAAGTAAACAAAGTTGTTGCCTTCATATTTTTAATACAGTTGTGTCAGATACCCACTTGTCAAAAATTTATTCTTAAATCTTCTAAATTGACTTTATAGATAAAATCATTTCTGAATTTTCATCACCACCTGAGGTTCCATTTCATGCATCCATGGAATAAAAATTATGGGAATAAATTTATAGCTGGAGTCTTGTATATAATACTTTTGCTCTCAAGACATTTCTTCAGAATTTATCAACAAACTATTTTTTCCATTGATTGTCAAAATGTTCTCATCTGTTATTTTCACCACCTGAAAATACATTATTAAGGCTTTCTTTTTTTGGGCCTTTTAAAACTGTAATAAGTGCTATTCCATTTTGCATGCATAAATTACAAGGCAGTTTCCCAATCTTTTCTTTCAGATAGTTTCTCCTTGGTTGAAGAAGAATGATGAAAGTGGCTCAATATTTTATTCTTATGGCTAATAATTATGTTAAAGTAAGCTGTATTATAATAACTTTTTATACATGAATCTGGAAGCTGTCTACAAAACATTATTGCCTGTGATATATCATCCATGGCCTGCCCCATGTTTATTCCATTTAAAATGACAATTATACTTTATAGTTTTTTGTTATATAAATATTTCCTTGATTAAATTTACTATGTTGTAGTTATATGAAATTGAGAAAAATTTTAGAAAGCAGATTTAAAAGAAGCAGAAATGGATATGGAATATGATCTTTTATGCAATCAAAATTGGAACAAAAAGCCATTTATGTTTCTTTTAAAAGCCCACTTTTGAATAACTGTTACAGACATAGCAGATTTAACAATAGCATTTACTATCTGTATGGAGTAGATTATAATTAAGATAAATTTTTTTATAATTATTATGCTTTCTAGAATAATTGTTGCTAGATTTCAGAATTTGGGCTAGGCTAATCTAAAAAGTTCTTCAACATCAAATACCAAAAAATGACATTTTTTATTAAAATTATAATAATTTAATAGAAAATATATTTAAATTCATTTGTTTGTGCCATGAGAAATATATTTGGGGTCCTAAATTGCCCCATTTGATGTTCTTTTCTTTCCACTTCATTAATGATGGACATTCTGGTACAACTATTTGTGGTTTTAATTATCTGTGAAATTTTGAGATGGTTACATTGTTTTCTGTTTTTAATTAACAATAAAATCATGTGAAGAATGAAAAAATAGGATTAGGTTCAATGAAAGACTCCTTTCTTAAATGACATTAAATATTTAAAGATAAAATTCAGTCCTTCAAGTTTAATTTGTTTAATCATATGAATTCTTAAGTTAAAAATGTGGGATTAGAAATAAGATATAATTCAATCTCTATTATTTTACTTAAATTTTCATATTTTTGCTCACAGAGATATAATTTTCATACTATAGTTATCTGGTTAATGTATTCTTCTCTGAACTCTCAAACTACTTCTCCATTAAACTGAAAATTACAAAGAACCATATTGGTAAATAAAATAAGAGTCTTTTACCCTTAGTAAATATTACAGTATTTGATATATACTTAAACTTAGCTGACTGATAGAATTTTAAAAATCTCAAAATATTAGGAGAATTTTACTTCAATTTACATCTACAATTCTAACCTATATTTGAAAGACACTATTTAGATATTAACAAAGATCATATCATGGCTTGTTTATATTATTGTTGAGAATTAACAAAATCAGAGATAATAACAACAAATATAAATCAGAATTATCGATAAATCAGAAGTTTAAGATGTTAGAAATATTGCTGAAATAGATATTAAAAGCTATTCAACACTTCAAAATCCGAGGTTAAGAAAAGCCAAAGAGAAAATAAAAATAGCAGTTTTTGGTTAAAAAAGAAAAGACACAACAGAAAACATGAACTTAAAGTGAAAGTAGCTGCTCTCTAGCAGAAATATTAAACAGGGTAATTAAAATCTGTATTGGTAAAAGTAAAGAGCTAACATGTAATGGTAAAATTTTATTATTGGTATAGTATAGCTGTGCCAGTTTGTATTATGTTCCCCCAAATGCCATTATCTTTGATGTAATCTTGTGTGGGCAGACCTATCAGTGTTAATTAGATTGTAATTCCTTGAGTGTTTCCATGGAGATGTGCCCCACCTAACTGTGGGTGATGACTCCGATTGGATAGTTTCCATGGAGGTGTTGGCCTGCCCATTCAGAGTGGGTCTGAATTAAATTACTGGAGCACTATATAAGATCCGACAGAAGGAGCAGGCTGCTACCACCAAGGACACTTTGAAGAAAGCACAGGAGCTGCAGATGAGAGAGAGTTTGAAGATGGCCGTTGAAAGCAAACTCTTGCTCCAGAGAAGCTGAGAGAGGACAAATATCCCAAGTGCAACTAAGAGTGACATTTTTGAGGAACTGCAGCCTAGAGAGGAACGTCCTGGGAGAAAGCCATTTTGAAACCAGAACTTTGGAGCAGACGCCAGCCACGTGTCTTCCCAGCTAACAGAGGTTTTCCGGACACCATTGGCCATCCTCCAGTGAAGGTACCTGATTGCTGATGTGTTATCTTGGACACTTTATGGCCTTAAGACTGTAACCGTGTAACCACATAAACTCCCTTCTATAAAAGCCAATCTTTCTCTGGTGTTTTGCATTCCGGCAGCATTAGCAAAGTAAAGCAATAGGTAAGATATATTTAGTTTCTAATGAAGAGAATGGAGTTAAATGCCAAGAAGCTATACAAAAATTAAATCATTATACTAAAAAATGGGGATCCATAGCAAGAAATAGGAAACAACTCCATTTTATCCTTTCATTTACCACTCAAACTCACTGTAATTCACCCAGTGGGCCTGTTCTTTCTCTCTCATTAGCTGAAACAAAGGACAGATTTCATGCTATCAGACTGTTCTAGAACTTAATAAAAATTTTAATTTCATTTAAAATAAAACCTTTTATAATAGAAATCCTAAAAAAAAACCCGCATCATTCCCACAGTAACATAAAACCAAATTGACATGGTCCGAAACAACATTTTCAACCCACCAGAGAGCTGAGGATGCAAAATAATCAAAACAAACTAAATTCCAGAAAGTAGGAGCCTTATGTAGGAAAGAAATGGCTCATGATTGCTTCATTCCTTGTCGTCAAGGTATGGAAAGAAGAGAAATTCACTCTAGATTGGGTTAAGGAGAAACCAGACATTTTTTTAAATACATTTTTAATAGCTTGTATGCAAACCAGACTGATTGACTATAAAAACCCAAACATAAAGCAAGTCTGCACACACTCACAACAATGCCCCATGGGATTTCATTGAGTGCATATTGGTGGGATGCCAAAATCTGTGGGCATAACAGGAGAGCTGAAACAAGCCTGATTGAAGTAGAAAGAGTCTTCCCCAATTGCAAGGCAATGGTCCACAGAAGTTAGGGACAATAGGGGAGTGGAGAGAGATCCATTCTAGGCAATTTGGGCTTTCTAGCACCTGTGAGCAGATGACAAAGGTTAGGGGAGAGCATAAAAACTGAGAGAAATCCTTCTGATGTGATCCAGGCCTTCACCTAGTATACTGCAGTTCTCTAAATGTTGAGGTCATTGGTAACTGATAGAGAAGACCCTCCCAGTTTTTTCTTCAACAGTGTCTTAGATATTCTGAATTCTTCACATTTCTAGTTTAGAATCAGCTTCTTCAAGTTTTGTGAAAAATTCTGTTGTGAGTTCATCGAGTCTAGAGATCAATTTAGTTGCCATAGTTTCAATATTCAGTCATGTAATCAATGAACATAGCATAATTATCCACTTATTTAACTCTTTAATTCTTCTCAATTTTTGATGCTATTGTAAATGGTATGTTTTTATTTATTCTTTTTGTGGTAACATATTTAACATAAAATTTCCTAAGTGCACACCTAAAAATGCATTTTTTGTAGTGTACAGACCTTGTTAAACATCATTAATTCCAGTGACTTATATTTATATTTTCTGTGTATAATGACAGGATTTTTAAAAGTTATACAATCCTTATCATTGCATTTGTTTTTGGACTTGGCATTAAGGCTAAGATTGTGAATGAAGTGGAGTTATTGGGAGACAGAATCTTTGTTTCATCCTTAAATAAAAATCTTTGGACATTCCACCATCAAGGTCTTTGATAGAAAACTTTTATTACGTTGGAAAAATTTCATTCAATTCCCATCTTGCTCAGGGATTTTATCTTGAGTGGATATTGAATTTTATCAAACCCAATTTTTTGAATTGATTGAGATGATCACATTTTTCTCCCTTAATGGGTTAAAATGGTCAATTATGGTGACAGATTTGTGGTTGTTAAACCAAAATTACACTCCTGAAATAAACCCAGTTTGCTCAAACTTGTATGATGCTTTTATGTATTTCTGGATCCCTTTTACTAATATTTTATTTATAATTTTTGCCATATCAAATTTTCTCATTTGTTTTAAAAATCAAGTTTATGTTAGCTTCATAAAATGACTTGAGGACATGTCTCTCTCTTTTTATTTTTCTATATGCCAGAATAGTTTGTGTAAGATGGCTTTATTTCTTGCTTAACTTTTGGTAAAACTTTCAAGTGAAACCGTCTAGTACTGTATTTCCTCTGTGTTGTCAAAAGAAACTGAATCACCGACAAAAGCGATTATTAGTAAAGCGGGTCTACTGAAAGAGAAACTGCTCAGCAAGGAGATCTCTAACCCATGGAAGAGTCTCAAAATGGTTAGCAAGTTACATTGGCTCATAAAGGTAGTTAGGGAATCCCTAAAGGGGAAGTTACAATAACTGATTGACATTTAGATTCTTTATTATACAGGAAGGTCTTACAAAGTGAGGAATGACCATGGATTGGCTATTACATCATATTTGTCTATTTCTAATGGGTTAGCTCTTCTGGACCAAAACCAGCTTATTTCCAAATGATGCTTAAACTGCAGCTTTTATAGAGTATGCTTCATTTTTTTTTCAGAAAGAACCTGCTTTTATTTTTAATTCACTGGAAAGTTGCTGTCACTTCTTAGAAAGCAGGCAGCACCTGGCAATAACAATGCAGGCAGCCAATTCATTTTACTTAACAGTGTCCCTTTTTGGTGATGTTTCCAATAATTTCACTGGGGACATGACCAAAACACTATGGTCACCACCATGGATTTCTCCTTAGGTCAGTGTTCACAGTGGACTCATTGTTGACCGGTTGTAATGAACTCAGACTGCTGTTTTGTTTCATTTTTTTCTTTGATTGGTTTCTTTTACTTGATTGTAGTGGGGTATGTTGGCTGTCTAATTGCATTTACATTTATGACTCTTGGATTGAGCAGATTATGGTCATGGCCCAATCTCTGAGTCAGAAAATCTATAGTTAATTTAATTTTAATTTTAATTTTTAGTTTTGGTACACCCGAGACAATCCCATTCATTTTCTTTTTGGCTATTTTGAGAACAATCATTTATCTCAGGGTTGACAAGGAATTTGAAAAATTTCTTGAGACACAATTATTAAAACAAGAAATAAAAATGTATATATGCCAATATTATTGTTAAAAGTCTAAATCCAAAGCATTTTATTTGTTTCAAATTCCATTGAACCAGGAACCAAGTTCCATTTAAATGTTTGAGCTCAACTGATACCATATAATACTTTAATTTGATCTTTTAGAACACTTAAATTGTTTACTACAGTGCCAGATTTATTAAAATAAAAGGAGCATTTTCCATGTATTAGGGTGCAAGTGACCCTCTCTTCCAATTTGGATGGTTGGGATATCTGGAGTTAGTGCACATATATTTCGTTAAACCAAGGGTGTGAGGCTATTTACTTAATCTCTGAGATCTTGAAGAGTTTTTAGAGCAGTTTTAAAGCTCTATTCCACAATCTTAGGTATAGTAGCAATTGCTCACCATGGATCATATATTCCTTAAGCAAGATATGAGGTGTGCATGAAAGAATGAAAGAGTTGTGTTATGTTCAGGAGTTAAAGGTATTATCTCTCTTTTGTTTGTTTGAGACTCGATATAAGTGGTGCCTAAATTAACTATTTGGCTAGCATTTAGGATAGACAATTTAGACACAGTTGGAGTAAGGTATCATATTCTGCATCTTGCTGACCAATCATGGGGAAATATATTCTTCTATTACAAGAAATAAGCAATGCATTGGTAACTTTACATGCAGAGTAGAATGATAGTCTTTACAAGACAAAAAAATTGGGGATTTATTTAAATTAGAAGGACAGACAATATTTTGTTAAGGAGTCCAAAAGAACAGAGGGAAATGCAGTAGCTGTGTGGGTAAAATTTCCTCTATAAGTTTGTCTGGAGTATGGATCACCCTAGAGAACATCAGACTTATTGGTATTATGTAAAGGAATGACAGACATATTCCATAAGCTGAATGAGTTGTAAGTAAATTTGGGGTATTTTTAAACTCTCTGTGTGAAGGTAGAATTAATGATGGTTAATAAAGTACCATTTATAGTAGGAAGCTAATTGAGATATTTATGATACAATAATAATGTTTGATCACATAAGTCAGAGGGAATTTCTCCCAAGTGGTGCTTTCCATTGGGATATTCTATACCGAGAGGAAAGTTTATAGTGACAGGAAATTTTTATCAGCATGGGAAAGAGTGTAGTCTGTGAATGTATTGGAATCAGTAGTCATTTGTACTTTACAATCCTTTTCGATGCTAAAACTGTTCTGAATTCAGTTGCAGGAGCTGGATTTATATAAATTTCTGACCTTGTTTTGGATACCAGTTTTGTGTAATGCTGACAGCTGGTTAGGCAGACTATATTGTTTTTTGTTTTTGTTTTTTGTTGTTGTTTGTTTTATTTTTATTGCTGGAGCTAAAGGATGGTTTAAATTTAAAATATTTAAAATAAAAATACCATTATAATAATCAAAGACTTCATTTGGCACTAAGAAAAATTAGAAAATAGGCCAATAAAATGAAAATCGAAAGATGGTCACAATATCACAAGGTGTGGGGACTGAATGGGGAAAGTTTATGTCTATAGTTTCTTGTTCCACAATCTTGGGTAATGCTGTCCACCTCTGAAGTTATTTGTTTCATTTGTCTAGTTGGTCCTGATTCTTAGTCAGTTCTAATTTCTAGTCATCTATAGGGAGAATATTCAATTTTAGTTCCTCAGAGAGGCCTGCTTAAACTGGGAGATATGAATCTAAGGATTCATTTTCTATGATTTAGCAGTAATAATAAAATATGTTTTAGAAATTTTGGTCGGGTCCATTTCAGTGGGGTTCAAAACAAGACTTCTAAATGTGCAGTCTTAAAGAGAAATCAAGTAGACATTTTTTAAGAATTGATTCTGGGGAAGCAAACTATCAAGAGTTGTCAAGAGGTTTGAAGGCTTGGTTAAACAAGTTCATGGGTCACTGTGAAAAAACACTTGGTTCCCAATTTAACCAAAGCATAAATAAAAAAATAGAGACATTACTATGGGAGGCAGCTTGATTTTTTAAAGGTTAAGCAACTATTTTGACAAAGCACAGAATCTCAGCCTTTTATACTGACTACTCAGAAGGGGGGAGAAATCTTTTGTAACTTCTTACTAAGAGTACAAGGACATTTTGTCATTTTAATAGAGAAAAACCAAAATCAGCAGATGGTTTGAAATGAAAGCTCTTAAAAATCTTATAATTAAACCCAACAAATCTTTCCCAACTTTGACCACATGAATAAAATTCTTTTTCTGCAAACCTTTTACAATTTTCCGTATCCATTTAGGCTTTTTCCTACATTTTCTTCTTTTTCATTTTGCAAGAGTCCTTTTCAATTTAAGTCAAAACTACTTTTTTTTTCTTTATAAAAACATATCCCATAAGTTATCAAAAAGATTTTAGAATCTGTTTTTAGGATGACATCCTACAAAATACAATTACTGTTTAAAAAATTTTGTCAAAATAATAACTTAATTTGCTAAATGCAAAATTTATAATTTTTGTCATCTTAATCATTTAGTAGATATAAACATAGTTTATTAGATCAGCAAGCCTGTATAATTACAGGAAAAACACACTCAAAGAGAATAAAAATATATGCTTGCAATGTACCTAACACTAACTCAAAAGACAGCTATTTTTATTAACCAATACAATAGTCTTTTTTGCTGAAGATTTATGAGCTTGAATTTCTAAAATGTTTGGGTTAGCTTTTAGGAGCATTTGAATTATTAGAAGTTTGTGTTCTTTAACTTCCAAAATTTTAGGAGTCTTTAATTTATATAAGCACTTGTTTACCCTCTAGCCAGTTTAAACAGAGCTCTTTTAAGGAATTTTAAAGTTTTTAAAAATCAATTAACCTACCAAGTATGAGTGTGAATTTGTAGATGTGTCCTTGAATTCCGACAATTATTTTCACTTAATCTATCTTTGAGTTCTGTTATTTGATATATAAAGATTTAGAATTAGAATTATATCTTCTTGGGTAATTGAAACTTTTATCATTTGATCATTGGGAAATACCATTATTTATCTCAACTAGCAACATTCTTTAAAATTTTGTTAGTGTTTTATGGTATAATTTTTCCCATCCTTTAGTTTCACCTTTTCTGTTCCTTATATTTTGGATGACTTTCTGATATGAAGCAAATATTTTTTTTTTTTTTTTGGTAAATCCAGTCTCAAGTATTTCTCTTATATTTGGAGAATTTTAGTTCATTTGTATGAACCACTTTCACTATTTGTTTTTTAACTGTTTTGCATGATTTATGTTCTTCACAGTTTTTGCTTGAATTCTTTTGAAATGATTGTTTATAATTTTTCATTTCTCCTTCTTAGTTGGGGTGGTTTGGAGGTATTTGCCCCAGAAAAACATGTTCTTAAATTTAATTCATTCCAGTGGGTGTGGACCCATTGTAAATATAATTTCTTCAAGTTGTTACTTCAGTTAAGATGTGGCTCAAATAAATCGGGTTGTACTTTAATCCAGATTACTAGAGTCCTTGATACATAGAGTGAATGTCAGACACAAAAGCCACAGAGGGAGTGACCAGAAGCTGAAAGTCAATGGAACCTGGAAGAGAGAGGCCTGGGGAATCTGCCATGTATATTGCCATGTGACAGAGGAGCCAAGGACCAAAAGCCCTAAAATTCCAGTCTTTTGGAAGAAAGCATCATTACCTTGATGATGCCTTGATGAGGAACTTCTCCTGGCCTCAAAACCATGAGCCAATAAATTCCCATTTTTTTAAGCCAGCCCATCACATACCATTTGCTTTAGCAATGAGGAAACTAAAATTTAAGTCTAAAAATGACACTCAGACAACCAAACTCCTGTAAACTGGGGAACTCCAAAACAACTAATAAGCAAAGGCCCAGGGTAAGACAGAGGCTCAGAAAGATAGGGAAGCCCTGCACACTCTATTCATATTGGGCAGACCTTGCTGAGAGGAGGCTGAACCTCAAGAAAATCTCTGTCTTATCACCAGCTGATTACAAAACCAACAAACAAACATCCCAGGGAATATATCCCAGAGATAACATTTTAAAATATTGAAATATGCAGTGTGCAATAAGAGGGTATGGGACAAAGAAAGAAATAGGAAATCATGGCCCATTCAAAAGAAGAGGATAAAAATCCAGAAAAAAATAGTGAAGAAGACCAGAATTAAAAGACCATGTTCTTTTAATCCATTCTTGTGAGGGCAGACTTTTTGTGGGTGGCAACTTTTGGTTAGATTGTTTCCATGGAGATGTAGCCCTGCCCCTTCAGGGTGGGTCTTAATCCTTTACTGGAGTCTTTTAAGACATCTCAAAAAGAAAGAGAGCTCAGAGAAGCTGAGGGAGACATTTTGGAGAGAAGCTAAAATATGTAATCCAGAGTTTGCCCCCAGGAGAAGCTAAAACAGAAGCTAAGACAGAAGCCCAGAGACATTTAGGAGAAAGCCACGGAAACCAGAGGCTAAACCCGGGAGAGGACCAGCAGACTCTGGCCATGTGATAGAGGAACCCCAGATGCCACTGGCCTTTCTTCAGAGAAGGTATTGTCCTGTTGATGCCTTAATTGGGACATTTTCATGAACTTACAACCGTAAATTTGCGAACTAATAAACCACCATTGTAAATGCCAATTCATTTCTGATATATTGCATTTTGGCAGCTTTGGCAAACTAGAACAGATTGTGTACCAGAAGAGTGGGGTCCTGCTGAGTTTGCAAATATTAAAAATATTTGCTTCCTGTCCCTGCAACCTCAAACTCTTCTGGTTAGTTCCAAAAGGAGGAGTGCTTCTACCAGGAGACAAAACAATAATTCCATTGAACTGGAAGTTAAAACTGCCACCTGGCCACTTTGGGCTTCTAATGCCTCTGAATCAACAGGCAATGAAAGGGATTGCTGTACTGGCTGGGGTGATTGATTATGACTATCAAGGGGAAATAAGACTGCAACTACACAAAGGAGGTAAAGAAGAGTTTTTCTGGAGTACAGGGGATCCCCTAGGGCTTCTCTTAGTACCACCATGCTGTCTGATTAAAGTCAATGGAAAACTGCAATAAACCAATCCAGGCAAGACTACCAATGGCCCAGAAACTTCAGGAATGAAGGTTTGGGTCACCCCACCAGGCAAAGAACTATGACCAGCTGAAGTCCTTGCTGAGGGTAAAGGAAACATAGAATGAGTAGTGGAAGAAGGTAGTGATAAATATGAACTGTGACCATTTGCCCTGTTACAAAAATGAATACTGTGATGGTATGAGTATTTCCTTCTTGTTTTGTTACGAGTATGTTTGTATTTGTACATAAGCAAATATCTTTGTTTTCTTCTCTATCTTATCCCCTTATCATATGGCATAAGTTGTATTGTTCATTTCATAGTATTTAAGCTATAGGATATCAGGTTTAACATTGAATGCTACCCCAGGACTTACACCCTACTCTGGAGAGATTCAGTGCATTCCTGGTTGTACGCAGGATAGTTGAGTATTGTTAGGCAAAAATTATGTCTGTTATTGTTTTTTTTTTTTTCTTTATTTAGAGATTAAGCATGGTTTAAGGTGATGTGTATAGCTTCCAAGTTGACAAGGGTGTGGACTGTGGTATTTAGGTTAATTTGTCAACCAAGCAAGCACAGGCCTATCTGTTGCTGCAAGGACATTTTGTGGACTTAAATAATCAGTACATTGACTGCATCTGTGGCTAGTTACATCTGTTAGCCAAGGGGAGTGTCTTCTGCAGTGAGAAATGTTTAATCTAATCAATGGAAGACTTTTAAGGTAGAGAAGATTGCTTCAGTAGACAGAGGAGAGAACTTTCATCTCCTTTGGCCAGCCAGCCAGCTTCTCCTGGGGATTTCATCAAAGACCTTCAGCAGGTGCTAGCTCACAACCTGCCCCATGGAATTTGGACACATGTGTCCCCACATTGTGTGAGACACCTTTATAAAAGCTCACACTATTTACAGATATTTCCTGTTGGTTCTGTTTCCCTAGAGAACCCTGACTAATACAGTAGGCATACCAAACAAAGCCTTTAAAAATGATCTTAAAAATGCTCAAGTAGATGAAGGAAAGTATAGAGAAAGAACTAAAGGATATCAGGAAAACAATGAATGAGCAATATGAGAGTCCAAGTAAAGAGATAGAAATTTTAAAATGGAACCAAACAGAATGACTGGAGTTGAAGACCACAATAACTGGAACACAAAATGTCCAGGAGGGTTTCAAGAGCAGATTGGAATTGGCAGAAGAATCAGTGAACTTGAAGACAAGAAACTTGAAATGAGTCATGCTTAGGAGAAGAAATAATAAAGAAATATTAAAAAGAAAATAGACTAAGACAGCTATGGGACACCATCACAGGCACCAGTATACACATTATGGGAATCCCAGAAAGAGAAGAAAGAGAGAAAGGAGCAGAAGGAATAGTCAAAGAATTAACAACAGAGAACTTCCCAAACTTTACACCCAAAGTGCAAGCAACAAAAGAAAAAATAGATAAATGGGACCTCGTCAAAATTAAAAACTTTTGCTCCTCAAAGGACTTTATCATGAAAGCAAAGCAACAACCTACCCAATGAGAGAAAATATTTGGAAACCACATATCTTATAAAGGATTAATAGCTAGAATATACAAGAGGAAATCCTACAACTTAACAACAACTTAATTAAAAAATGGGCAAAAGATTTGAAGAGACATCTCTCCAAAGAAGATATACAAATAACCAGAAAGAACATGAAAAGATGCTCCACATCATTAGCCATCAGGGAAATGACAATCAAAACCATGATGAGATACCTTTTCACACTCATTAGAATAGCTGCCCACTTGAAAAAAAAAAAAAGTAAAACAAGTGTTGAGAGGATGTGGAGAAATAGAAACACTCATTCTTTGCTGGTGGGAATGTACAATGGTGCAGCTGCTGTGGAAGGCAGTTTGACAGTTCCTCAGAAATGTAAATATAGAGTTACCACATGATCTGGCAATCCCACTACTAGGTATATACCCAAAAGAATTGAAAGCAGGGACTTGAACAAATATTTTCATACCATTGTTCACAGCAGCATTACTCATAATTGCCAAAAGATGGAAGCAGCCCAAGTGTCCATCAGCTAATGAATGGATAAATAAAATGTAGTATATACATATAATATAACATTATTCAGCTGAAGACCTGATACTTGCAACAACATGGGTGAACCTTGAATACTTCATGTTGAGTGAAATAAGCCAGACAGAAAAGGACAAATATTGCATGATCTCACTGATTTGAAACAATTAGAATAAGCAAACTCAGAGTCAGAATCTAGAAAATAGGTTATTAGGTGATGGGGTTGGTATAGGGAATGTGACATTAAGACTTAATATATACAAGGTCCCTATTTGAAATGATGGAAATGTTTTGGTAATGGATGATGGTTACTACAGCATATATTTTGAATGCAATTAACTGCACTGAAATATATATCTGAATATGATTAAAAAGGGAAATTGTAGATCATAAAAATGGTAATAGAATAATTTAAAAAAAATCCATGTATCTATGCCACACATACAGTGAAATGTACATTAAATGATGGACTTTAATTAATATTACAATTATAAAAATGTGCTATCATCAATTATAACAGATGTTCCACACTAATGCAAGTTGTTATTGGTGGGGTGATGTATGGGAATCATGTATTTTGTTCATGATAGTTCTGTAAACCCCCAACGTCTCTACTAAAGAAAAAAAAAAATGACACACTTGTTATTCTTTTAGTGTGTAGTCTAAAGATTGTAGCACACACTTATTACTTTACCAAAGGCTAATATAAATTTGTACTTTCCTAAATACTAGATGGGTCATTCATCTTATTAACCTATTCTCCTAACTTGTATACATGAAATGTTTGTATTTTATTTCATTACATATTCTTTAGGTAATTTAAACCTCAAATTTCATTATTACAATTTTTTATGTGGTCAATATTCATTTAGTCTTATAGTTGTATTTACTTTTTCCATTCTTTTCCATGTGTGTGAGTTTCTATCTGGGCTAATTTTCCTTGTGCCTGAGGAACAATATTTTGATACTTGCCTTGGGGACACTAGAAATTAGGATGTACATTTTAGGGCTTGAGATGTTCTGGGCCATTAAATTTACTCAAATCCTAGCGTGTAACCCATGCAAATGCTTGTTTTCTTCTAGCTCACTTACCGTCTTCTCTTGTGGGGCTTCAGGGCTTTTACTGTAAGCCCAGGAAAGGTTTCCAGGTGCATCTTTGACACGCCCTTAACCATAACAGCTGTCCCACTTACCTCTGAGTCGATCAAAATCACTTAGAGAATCAGCAACCTCTTCCCAATAGACAAAGGCCTCAAAGTCTATAGTGGCTCCAAACTGCATACCTGCTTCTTTGGGTTTCAATCTTCCCTATGATCATAGATATGTTAAGACAGATATTTTTGTTTGTTTGTTTGTGTAAATAGTTGATACATACTCTTAGACATCTTTATGAGGATCAGTTTGAATTACCTAATTCCCTCTTATTTTCCTGGCATCCTTAACCCTTTTATCAGGCATGGATAATTTTTTCAGTCTGGTGAAGTGCATGGATCTCTTTTCAGAATAATGCTTCCAAATACATAAAACAAATTTTTATGATTACAAAGAAAATAACATAGTAAAAGATATTATAAAGTATTAGTATTATATAGTGATACATTTGCTTTCTTAAAGCATTAAATCAAAATATCTAGTGGCACTTGTAATAACATTTATAATTTCATTGTAATTAGTATAGACAACATTTTGAGATTTTTGTGACAACTGTATTATGACATGAAATTATTTGCTTTTTCTACTATTGACAAAGTTACAGGTGTTCCTAATAGTAGAGTGGTTTGTTGCCTGCATTTATAGTTGAAAGAACTGCTAAACTTTGGTAACAGTTTACAGAAAATAAAGATACAACATTTTTTTTTCTCCACATAGGCATATAGACTCTAATTCTGTGCCCATGAACTCCAGGTTAAGAACACCTGTTCTAGCCTGGTCTTTATTTGCCTCTGATTGTTTTCATGTCATTGATGGCTTCATGTTCATTCATTTTTCTTTCTTTCTTCAACGGCTCCAATTACATCCTTAAACAAATTGTTTGTTCTATAATTGTGATTTGAGTTTGAGTTTAAGCTATGTTCACAATCTTGTAAACTGGTAGGAAGATTTTATCAGGGATACAAAGAGCTTTCTGAGAAAGTTTATGTGTACTGTGGCCACTCTCTTTTCACCCAGTTCTGTGTTTTGGGTGCGGTGCTCTCCTGAAAGAGTATAAAAAGATCACAAAAATGAGAAAAGAGTTAGAGAATCCTGAAAACTTCAAAAACCAGAATGTGGGCAGTACAATTTTCATGTTCATGACAGCTTTTCTGATTTGTTTCAACCCTAAATATCTGAATCACAAAGCAGACAGAACACACAGAGTGGATCAGGGTAAATATATCTCTCAAGACTCAAAAATGCAAAATATTGCATTGAATTTGGGGTAGGCTTATCTCAGTTCAGTTCTGTATTTTGTAGTCAGATGAAATTTCTCCAAGATTTTGGTCTTCAGTTATCCCCCAGCCTTACTTTCTATCTTTTATTTATTTATTTTTTTTAAGAAAAGCAAGTTCCAGAAGTTTTTTTATTGTTTGAATAACAGAACACGCAAAGCCAGGAAGAGAAGTCCCCAAGGAAATGATAGTCATATCTCACTGTTACTGGCCCTTTGATACTTCATCTTCTAAGCACTTATTAGATTTCCTTTTTATGATATCAGACATTTATTTTGATCACAAATGCAATCCAAGTGTGAATAAATAAATGTATCATCTTTAAACTGCTCTCCCCCAACATGTTCCTTTAAGTAGGAAAGAAGTGCTAAAGGTCTCTTCATAGCCTATTTGGCCATAGCTGTCCCACCTATGGTTTTAAAAACAGACTGTAACTTGGTCTTCCAAAATCCTTCTTGAAATACAGCTCATTCTGTTAAAGAAACTCTGGAGCACCAATTCTATTGATATTGTCCATAGTCTCCAAAAGGTGAGGATGGTAACCCAGTTGAAGGCAACTGGGAAGGGTTTGCAGCAAAATGAGGACCATCGGGAAACCGTGTAGAGGCAAATCTTACTAACAAGATACCAGCTCCTTTGATTAAAACTAGGAGAATGCCACCCATTACAGCTGACCCAACCATGGCCACTGGTCCATTTCTTGCTGCCAGTATGGCTCCTGTTAAGGCACCATTTTGTGATGAAGTACCAGGGATTTTCTTTCCCCTCTGACTTGAACCATACTGCAGTCAATCATGGAAAACAGACCTCCCTAAACTGCAAAGCTACCTCCTAACTGTGGTGCCCTGGTTTTAATAGGTGTCGAACTCCCGTGTAGTCTGTGGTTTACTCCCACTGGGGAATTGCGAAAACCTTTGATAGCTTGAAAGCTACCACTGCCTACGGCACGCATCGTAAAGGCCCCACCACAGTCATCCACAATTCGCCAGGGGCAGGGCTCCCGTGCATACTTCTCCATCTTGACTGCACTGGCACCCTTACTTTCTATCTTAATCTAAATTTTCTTTAGGTTTTCACTGTGTGTGTGTGTGTGTGTGTGTGTGTGTGTGTGTGTGTGTGTGTGTGTGTTTGCTTAAGTTTTCAGACTTGGAAGAACCTGTTTTTTTGTTTTGTTTTGTTTTAACTGTTTTCTAAATTCCATTGTAAAGCAAAACGTATGCATTTTTTCCCATACAGCAGGCAATTTGTGTTAGCAGGCAAAATACGGTTTCCAGAGAATGTGTGACAATTGACAGGTGCAGACAAGTGGTTGGTGTGAGGGAATTTCCAAGAGAGAGAGCAGCATATCAGTGATAGGTCAGTAAAGCACAGCAGTGAACAGTTGAGGGGCTGCCACTGTTCAGAGATCTACAGGTAAGCTACAAAACTGCATGAAGTAGCGGGGTGGCAGGCATTAGGGACTAATTGCCACTCTCTGGAGGGATGGCAAGAGGGAAAATCAGGGGTTTATACTTGAGAGCCTGGGGCAATTCTAGGGTAGGTAATTTAAGTAGGAACCTTGGCACAAGAATGAGGAAAGATCTCTACTTACAGAATTGTTCCAAGGAAATATGTAGAAGTATAATTTTTTTTTTATTTGGCATATATGGTTGGAGCCAGATTGGGAGCAATGATAACTCATTGCTGACCATCTGGCAGTGAATTAAGTTCTTTGCCGGCAAGGGGGAATTTTGGTTTTAGAAGACAGGGCAGGGTTGAGCTGTCAAGAAGTCTGCCAAATTGGAGGTAATCAGATCCTGATGCTGTGGACACTTGGCCCATTTCATATACATTCCTTATAGGAGTGGTTAATTATGTACCTTTAATTAGGAACATTACAGCTTTCTGGTAATAGGTCATCCTCTTATAATTAAGAACACCTATTATGTGAACGATATCCTTTTTTTTCTTACTAAGCATTATTAACAAGAAATTAAACCTAAGGCAATTTTAATTTTTCAGAGCTTATGAATATCTTTCTCAGGGATTCATCTATTAAAATGGTTTTCCCTGCCATTCTAAACTGTGATGAACATCATCTAAACTGAGAATTTCAGTACATCTCTAAATTTGAAATATTGTCCTGCTACTCAAACTTCACATTTAACATATTCCTTTCAAAGGATGAAAGCATCTGTCAAAATTTGGTAGGCAATATTTTCAATAAATGCCATAATTTCTCATTCTTTTACAGAAACCCTATTATCAAATCAGTTTACCAAAGCATATTTTTGATTTATTCTCATTGCCTAGTCTTTAGTTGATTAGGTTGTTGATGTCAACTCTCTCATGTACAGCACAGGGTTCTGAACAATTTCAATAAATTATTTCATAAATACTAATTTTAAAATAAAGCATTTACTAAAATGTTTGTAATCTACAATGCAAATCAGAATGTTTTAGGAGGGGATGTTGCAATTTGGATATCACTTTTACTTTTCCCAAAGCTTCTGAATAAAATGCTCCTCTCTTTCAGTTTTTCTATCAGCCAGTTGACTTTGCAATCTGAAAGCTCTTGATCTTTAATGATCTGTAGCACATCTGTATGCATAATACTGTCTTCCAAACTCCTCAACAATACAAAAACATTAGGCACGTATCATGGAGCTCTTTAATACATTCTCCATGCAACAGTGCTTTGCCAAAATGCAAACTATTTTTGCATAAAAAATAAGATTGTACTGTATGGGGATAATCAAGTAGTTTTGCTGAACTAATGAGCTCTTCTCTTTCTGACAGACTTCAGATACAGTAATTGGTGGGATTTAGTCTTTTCTTCAAGACAGGAATGATGAGATCTCTACCTTTGGTCATCATAAATGATTTCCTTACACTGGAATATCCTGGTCAGGCAAGCTCATTAACAAAGCAAAACTTAAATCAATTGATTACATTATATGAAATAATAGGCTATCAGTCTACTCATTTGCATGAAATACTTCATTAAAGCTGAACTACTTTGAACATAATGTAAATTGGTTGTATCCACTTGCCACTAATATTTATATTACATAAATGGATCTGAATAATGTATTATTTTTCTTCTTTGCTGAGTAATGCAAAAAAAAAAAAAAAAAAATGACCATAGGGAAACAATAATGTACTGGTTAGAGTAACTTGGCCTAATTTATTTAAAACAAATACATTTTCCTCTAACTTTGAACCATGTTTTAAAAATTCTATTGTCATAATCTTAGACATGCCACTTCTCTTTCTGTTTATCTCAGGCCTTGATGATGTTCCAGAATCCTCAGAATCCAGTCTTGATACTCCATAACCACTCAATTGCCTTTTATACCCTTTAAAAGGATATTTAATTCAAGAAAGGAGAAGGAGAACCTGTGAAATTCATTTAGACTAATAGCATATTTATTTAGCACCAAAGAGTAATGTTCTTATTATGGAAGTATGTTTCTTCCATTATGACAATCTAGTGAGAAACTGGCAAATCTTCCACCTTTAGCTATTTTTCTTCAAAGCTCTGTACCATTTCTTTGCCGGCAAAGAAATGTTACATCTTACATTTCCATCAGTTAATTTGACTTACTGTTAATTTCCATCAGTTAATTTGACTGTTGTGTAAAAAATAAAAACTTTAGATTCCTCTTTCTTTCCCTTTCTGATGTTCACCCTTTCCATAGTTCTCTGTGTTCATGATTGAAGGATGAAAACTTGAAAACCTGTGTGTAGCCATCATCTAGCATGCAAGTAAATGACTTCTTCTTTGGGACTGTACAAATCATACCTCCAAATCTATGTTTAGAGATTATTAGATTTTTAATATTTCTGATTCTAAGGTAAGCTCACTTGAAAAAAAAAAAATGTTGCGTCTTTTTTCTTATCCTCTTCCTTTTCTAGCTTGTTTGGGGTACCAAGAAAATAAAGCTATTGTGATACAAAGCCAAAGAAAACACATGATTAAAGGAGATCAACTAATAAATGCACAAAGTCACCTTCCTATTTGGCAACCACTCAACAGAATAAAAACCACAATGACCAAAAAGCACGCAGAAAAAGTTTGCCTAAAATTAAAAGGTACTGTCTGCGGGCTATTGAATAAAATAGGACTTCTTCCTGTTGCATTCATTCTTAGGAGGGAATCACTAAATCTCTCCAGGTCAATCTGTCAGCCAACCAGGAAATTTACATTTAGATATTATATTTTAACTGAGTTCTTAGCACAGGGATCTAGGTGGTCACAGATTACTTTCTTGTAGCATAATATTTAATGCACTATACAGCACATCACTAAAAACTGGCCTAGACTGACATGGACTTGGCAGATATTTTCTAGAAATCCTAGTGGCATCGAGATGTCTTTGCTAGGTGAAAATAAAATCCAAAAGTGTTCCCAGCCTGCTGAGATAAAGAGTTCCTGGAAATTGCTGAGTATTATATTGCTGTCCTAAAACCCTTAACTTTGTGCTATTATTCTAAGTTTTGCTTTTGTTACAATTGGCTCCCTGTCTAGAAACTTGCTGTGCTCTTCTGGGTTAACCATGATGGTTTGCGGGACCACCAGTTAATTTGACAAGAGGCCCCAGTGGAGCTCAGGATTACCTCTACCACAAAAGGGCATTAGAGAGCTTTGAATGGCAGAGTGATGTTTTCATCCCCACCCCATCCCCATTTTAAATTGGTTATTTTGTCTTTGTCTTTTACCTCTCCCATTTCTCTAGAAAGTCATCCAACTACCATTGTGCAAGCTCAGATTGCAGTAGCACAAATGAGCTTCAGAAATGTAAAAAAACAATCAGTGTGGCTATCTCAGGGGAATATTCAACAGAGTTAATGTCTATATTGATACAAGAGCAAATGTCTAGAAAATGTCTTAAATCATACAGGTATGATCATAGAATGATTTATTAGTATCCAATGTCTATGTAATGGAAGGAAAGAGGATTTGTTAAAGGTTAATATTTATTTACAATTATTTATTTCATTGAATATTGCATGAATACTATCCATTTATTTACATATACTTCACTGAAGAGATTTTAGTTGAACCTCTCCTGTATGTCAAGCACTAAGGACATACAGTAGACTACAGAGCTACAGCCCTCCTCTCAGGAAGCTCACATTTGAGTGGGAAAGACAAATACCAAGCCAATTTGCAAACTGTGTGTGTGTTTGTGAGATTGTGTGTCAAGTAGTGATAAGTTTTAAGAAAGAATATAAATCTGGTTAAAGAGATATGCAAGAAAAGGGGTAGTGGTATTTAGATAGGGTGCTTACGTAAGGCCCTTCTGAATCAAATATAGATTTCAGTACATTTAGGTTGATGGTATTTACCCATTCAAAATATATTTATTACTGGTTATGTATAATTCAGACCAGGAATTTTACATAGTATTTAATCTGTACTATTTACAATCTTCTTGCATTAATTATTGTCACTGAGCATGAGATTAAGATCTTAGGTTTTGATATCAAACACCCTGTGTTTGCATGTCACTGTAGTGTGATCTTGGGTGGTAATTACTTAATTTCTCTGAGGCTTGGTTGTCTCATATATATATATCCCATAGATTTTTTTATATGTGTGTTCCAGTTTGCTAATGTGGCAGTTATGCAAAATACCAGAAATGGATTGGCTTTTATAAAGGGGGTTTATTTGTTACAAATTTACAGACCTAAGGCCATAAAAATGTCCAAACTAAGGCATCACAAGATGATACCTTCACTGAAGAATGGTCAATGGCATCTGGGACAACTCTGTCAGTGGGGAAGGCACATGGCTGGTGTCTGCACTTCTCCAGGGCAATCTCTGGGTTTTATCTCTCAGCTTAGCATCTCTAAACATTATTCTGTCTGCAGCAACTCCGAATATCTCTAAGTGTCTCTAAGCGTCAGCTGCTCTTCAAGTGTTTTGTCCTCTCTTAGTTTCTCAGGAGCAAACTCTAGGCTAGCATCTCAAAGCAGTCAGCAAGCGTCTGGGTCCACTCTTTTTAAAGGACTCCTGTAAATTAATCAAGACCCACACTGAATGGGGGCCACATCTCCATGGAAACAACCCAATCAAAGGTGTCACCCACAGTTGGATGAGTCACATATCCATGGAAACAGTCAAAAGGTTCCAACATAATCAACACTAATATGTCTGCCCCCACAAGATTGCATTAAAGAACATGGCTTTTTTTGGGGGGAGGGGGCATAATGTATCCAAACTGGCACAATGTATAAAGGAAATAACCAAGAAGAACCACCTAGCATAATGCTTGGAACACAATTCACAGTCATTGAATGTCAGTTATCAGAAGTGTCAAAGATCAATGCATGGCCATATCTTCCAAGTTAAAAATAAAACACCAATTATATAACCCTAGATAAAACTTTTTTTATCATTGAAACCTTCCACATGCTTTAATAATAGCATGCTCAGAATGAATAGTTATAAACTGGAACATGAAAAAATATACAGCTATTATTTTTCAGTAAGTGAAATAAGCTAACTCATAAGCTACCATTTCTAGTATGTTATTAGTTCAAGGTAACTCAATTACTTTTAGAATTTTCTCTGTATATCCTTTTCTCCATGTGATGTATGATTAGTAATGTTATGGATCCTCAAGTGAGAAGGAAACAGAGAGTGCTCTCTCTGTTTGTTGCTGTAATACCTGTGCATTCTGCTACATACTTTGGTCACCAAGGTCTCTCAGACTCAGTCCTCTTGTACCGACTTCAGGTTCTTTCAACATTGCTGTTCCCCTCGGGGAAACATAGGAACCCTCATCTGCTTTCCCTGCATGAGCCAGGACTCTGAAGCTGGTGTCAGGCCTAGACCTTTGCCTCAGCCAATGCACTGAGCTGTTTTACCCTGACTTTTTGCTGGACAGAGCATGGATAAAAGGTTTGCATTCTTCCTGTGCATTCTTCAAAAGGGAGGAGGTAGCCCAGACCTAGGGATTCCTCCTAAATTCTCGGGGTGTTTGTTTATTTTGAGCACCCCTTGCCCTACAACATTTTGACCTCTAGATGAGACAGGCAGGTGTGATGATTCCTTTACAAACAGCCACCTACAAGTTATTCTTATCAATTCTCTTTTAACCTAGACCAGTAGTTCACAAGCATTGATGTGCAATAGAATCACAGCGTGCAGAGGTCCTCTCCCAAAGTTTCTAATTCAGTAGGTCCAGGTGGGACCTGAGAACATGAATTCATAACAAATTTCCAGGCATTGCTGATGTTGCTAGTCCAGGTACTATACTTGGAGAATCATTGACCTGGTTCGATACTTATTTCCTTTTGGTCTAGAAAGTCATCATGCTGCATTTTCCCTTCTTCATATTTTATATTATAAGCCTTATTTCTCAGTCTTTTAAAATCACCTCTTAACATTTAAATCCTAATATTTGGAATTCTAGAAAAAACTTTCCTCTCTCTTGTAAGTGAAAAGTGCTTTGTCTTTTAGACCAATGATTTTCTTCTTTTTTCCTTACTATGTTATGTATCTGCTTCAAACTAAGAATATTGAAATGAAATACCAAGAGGAAGAATTATTTATTTTTCTAATTTCAAATGTGCTTTTCATTTTGGGAAAAAAATAAACTTGCATGTGATGAAAAGTATCTACAGTTTAGGTCTTTTCTACTTTAGCTTCCTGATGGCTAAATATTATCTAGTCACATAGCAATCTTCCAAACTCTGGAGGTATCATACAGTTCTGAAATTATGCTCTGTTAAATAACACTTAGGCAGATTACAAGTATTTAGCTAAGTTAATATGAGCAGCCATTTACAATCTGTTATATTTTGCTCATGGTAATTTTAAGAGATTATGTTGAATGCACAAATAAGTTAGCTGAACCTGCCAAATGAAAGTGTATGCACTTAATCCTTTCACTCTTGCTGCATTTAAATTAGACCATAAAATCGCCCTTTTTATAGCATGTCCCTAAGAGTCTAAATGAACACCTTGGCCATCAAGGACAATATTATATATAAGGACATACACAGAGTGAGACATACACATGTACATAAACTCACAAATTTGGTGAAACTGCAGTGAGGCTAAACCAGACAGATACAGCACCCAAAATCAGAGTTGATAATAAAATTTATATAAATAAAACAATGCGTCATTCAGACTTTCAAATTCACTGGCTTCAAGCAGACTGGGCAACGTAACTGTTCTAAGTTTGTAATTATCCTTTTTTTCAAGCAGTCTCAAATTGAACTTAGACTCATTTATAAGGTCTCTATTTTGATAATTGGGATTTGGACATAAAATTTTGGTTGCTAGGTTTGTTTGTTTGATTAATTGTTTTTAAATGGGCCCTCTATATTGTATAAATCCATGGGGTATACCTCTAAATATGCAATGCCACTGGGTTTTTGTGTTGCATTACATTTATATGGCGTACATAGTTAACATACTTTAATATTTGAAACTGTTACAGTGGAGGATGAAGCCAGTAAGGCTAGTGCATGTTCTGAGACAGACAATTAAAAAAGCTTGCCCTCTTCTTAGTAGGTGAGGTTGCTATTATCAAAGCATGACTTATGTGAGGAGCTCTACATCTTGTCTCTTGGGCTCTGTGATATAGATTTACAGATTCATATTTTCTTTTTCCCAAATGGTGTCATCCCATCTCTGATTCCTCCCTACCAGCTGTCAGCTGCTATTTCTGTTTATTCCAAGCAATCAACAACTCTTTTACATTTCTACAGACTGAGATTCTGGGGTTCAGTCTTTTCCTTTGGTTGGAAAATGTATTGGCTTCATTAGAGAACAGGTCTAGAAAGCAATAGTACCAATTGATGCATTCTGGTCCAGGATCTTGATAATTTCAACTCCATTTTGCTAATTGAAGATAACGTGAACACAGCGCTTGCCAATAAATCCTGTCCAAATACTGATGATGTTTAAGGGCTCTCTATGCTTTGAGAATGCATTATTATTCTGAGATTCTATGTTAATCTTTATCACTTCCCGTAAGTGGCATTTATACTTGATATCTATTATTTTGCCCACCCAGAAACTATTTATGTTTCTTTCGGTAAAAGCACCTTCATTTTCCTTTGAAAGACAACTCTATCCTCAATCTCAAATCAGTGTAATTTGGGGGGAGGCAGAGTCCCCTTTGTACATTAGCAATACTTGTGACTCTGATGTTGCCACCCAAAGCTCTTCAATCTCCTCACTAAATCCATTACCCCAGATGTACCAGCAAGACCCTTACATGTGGATTTTATTAGAACTCAATAAAAAAGGGAAGCATTATTTTTTTTTTTCAAAAGGATGTCTAAACTGATACAATGTATTCTTGGTGCCACTGGTTATCATTTGGCACTACTTATTGTTGAGGACAGGATCTCCAAAAATAAAGCCATCAAAGATAAAAACAAAGTAATGGTGATGAGTTACAGAGAGCTGTTCTTGAATACATCATCCGAACACTCATGGAAGTTGCTCTTGAAGCTATTCCTACCCCTGGACTTCTCTGTTACACCATCCAGATGCGCGACCTTTGCTTGCATCAGTTAGAATTGGGTTTCTGCAACCCACAATTAAACTTCATCATAAAAGCACTTCCTGATATAACATCCCTAGTTTCCAACACTGGCATCAATAACACTCAAAAACAGCAAAACTATTATGGAACCATAAACTACAGCATAAAAACAATGACTGAGCATGTGCAAATTTGTAGACAATCTTTTACTGGCATTACCCCATAATATCCTCAACCACAACATACTAAGAAAATATTTGTTGTGATATGCATGTGTGCTCAAACTTGAGAGCTGCTTGCTTTTTCTCATTTTTTTTTTCCTTTTTGGTCTTCTCCTGTATTAGCTTTATCTTTACCCAAATATCGTGGCGCTACTTCTGCTTCGTAATATTTAGTAATATTTTCTTTTTTATTAAACCATTCCCTTTTGGTAGGAAGGAGCTGCATAAATATAACACAGCATAGTGAAGACTGATGATGAACTATGGAGTAACAGAATACAATGACAACTCTGAGCCCCATAGATCGGAAGAGAGTTGCTGCTGAGTGTAGTATTTGCCCAGCAAGATCCTGGTTTTCAGAATGATTGTCATTGCATTGTATTACACCAAATCTTTAAACAATCCATAATTTATTGCAAGTCTTTTTGAATGTGTGCTTCCAGGGTAGTGTCAGTAGCATAGCAACATTCCCAAATAACTTTATCAAACTCTTCAATACGTGCTGGCAAGCCCCAGGAGTAGAAGAGTTTCCCATACTGACAGAACTCTAGATCCTATGCTTTTCATTTCATAGCTGATTATTATGGAATATGAAGGTTGGAAAGAGTCACTTTTACCTCCATGTCTTTGCTTCATTGACACACTCAAGAACTGATACTTTTGCTGAACATAATATTTCCCCAATATATTGAGATAGTTTTGATAGACATATATTCTAATCCTTGCTCTCCTGGTAGGGATAATATGGGTCTTAGGTTCCTCCCTTGTAAATTGGGATAATCTTAATAGTCTATTATATAGGGTAGTAGTTATTATTAAATAAGGTCATCGTGAGTAGTGCTAAAAATATGGTTTATTAGTGTTAGTGTCAAAGATAAAAATAATCATCTAAAATGGGTACAATTCCCAGGCAAAGATTATTTCAGTAATGATTTCCAAGATATGTAATTCGTTAAAATACTATCTGACATGCATGCTCTATCAAGAAATTATTTGGCTGGGATTGCCATTTGATTTATGTGTTCTACTTGACCTTTCCCATTCTTTTTCCTATGTGAATACATTGTAAGCATATTGGCTACACATTTCTACTTGTATTTGGTGCCCAAAGTGTGCACATACATAAAATGATTCCCATGAGGGAAGAGAAAAAAAGACCCTTGAGACAAATGAATCTCCCAGAGCAAAGAGAAGATGCTCTTCTCTGGAATTCAGCATAGCTTGGAATCAGAGCACACAAGGAATGATCTATCAGTACAGCCTCAAGGTCACAATTTCCAATTCAGAGAATCCCTCAAGAGACAGTTTCAGAATTAGTAAGTGCTTCTGGGACTGCAGCAGGGAGCAATGAAGGAGGAAACACCATTTGTAAAGGTGAAGAATCTACAGTGAATACTAATTTTTTTTTTCCTGCTTTCCAAGCAAATGATAGGACAGACAAGCACCCACTTATCTAACTGAAATCATATGAGATGGAAAATGATAGTAATTGTGACTTACTGGAGATATTTAAAACTGTTACCATGAGTGATGATGACAACATCACAGGAGGTATCCAGGATAGGTTGGGTAGTTAAAAAACAAACAAGCAAGCAAATAAACAAACACCCCAGAACTCCATAAGAACAAGAAAGAAAAAGGCCCAAGAAAATAAGATTTTCTTCTTAGAGTGAAGATAAAGAGGAGGAAGGAGAAAAAAATTGATAAGCCCTGGGTGCAATAAAAGCATAAAGCTTTAGTATTCAAGGAGTTTTGGAGAATCCAATTAAGTTTAAGTTTTATTTAAAAAAGGCACATTTAAGTGTTTCTATTAGGGCAAACATTTGTGCTTTACTTATTTTTTATTTGTACAATTTATACTGCATTTTCATTTATCAATGAATAATACAGATGTCAATGTTAACAATGTGGATACTGATAGTCTTACCTTTTTAAAGCATTCTAATTTTGTGATAAACTCTCACTACCATAATTTTGGTTAGTTTCAGAGAGATTAAGAGACTTGTTAAGGCCACAAAGCAAATGGGCAGAACTGGGACAGAACTTATATTTTCTGAATAATCACTCAAAACTTTTCCCATCATATTTCAGCCTCTCAAATAGATTTTTTCACATTTCATAAATATTTGACCATGGAGAATACCATCTCAGTAGAGCTTATATTACAAATGGTTCTGTCAATTCCCTAAGCTCTACATATTTTCCACTGAAACCGACTAGTAATAATATTAGCTAATACCCATCTCACTTGGGTGGACTTACACTCAACATGTTCTGATACTAGTTTCTTATTTTTTCTTAGCAATGAAAATATTTATAAAATTGGAAATGTCATGGTTTAATTTATATTAAGAGTGTGTGATATTTTGGGGAGATTAGAATTTTGTTTCATTCAGTCAAAACAGTGACCTGCATAAGTTTCACTGAAACCTGTTAAGTTTCACTGCATCTTGAGTACAAAGCAGGAGTATGTGGTGTTGTTTTAAGGTTAATCTTAGAAGAAATGTCCCAAGAGTGTGATCAGGTGGAAAATTTTGAGACAGACAGAGTTGAGACTGATCTATAAAATGGGAGATGTGTCAGGGAATTCAATATTTTAAACATAAAAGTTTCAAACAGCTATCTCCATGCTGGCTAAAATTGCCAGCTGTGTTACAATTACTACTTTGCCCTGAAATTGGCTAACTTTATAAAGCTTGTAGACAGAATTGTATTGTCTAGCTAAATGGCATTATGATTTTTTTTTCTTCTTGTCCGATTGTTCAATTTAGGGAATTTAGAATATAATTATTCTTCATTGTCATGGCACTGAACTTAGAAGTCCTTTTTAGTTTATCAACAAATCAATAAAATAGTTTTCTCCATAATTACTTCATATATATCTTAACTTCTTATTAGTTTATATTTTTTCTGCTGTGAATTCTTTAAATGTATTATCGTACTCCTCTTTCAATTAAAATTCATCTCTGTCTCATCTGAACAATTTCCCCAACTTTCCAGATCTATAAGTATTTTTGATCAAGATGATTTACCATCTCTAGCTTCTAGCATTTTATTATTACAGATTTGAATGTGTACTTGTTTACATTTTCCACCAAATGCTTAATGAATATCTTGAATAATACCAATCCACATTCTGATCCCCAGGGCCCTTCCTTGATATTTCTATCTTCCATTGAAGCATAGAATAATTGTAGCTTCCTATTAGCTAGATATGATTTGTATAGTCCTATTGTACCATTATTTGTATGCAATAAAACTTTAAGAAACGAAACCCTCAATTAACTAGATTACTTTTTTTTTGCAACACTCAAATGTTAGAGAAAAGAATAACAAACAAACAAACAAACAAAAAACAGGAACAAGGAACTAGCAGATGCTGAGCATTAATTAATGTTTTAAATTATAAGTCTTGGATACAGTCATATACTCAGGTACTCTATTAAGAAAATATGTCAGACTCCCTACAGTAAGATGAAGAGAATTGGACCTCCTGGTTTCATGTGGAGGGTAATTTTCCACCCCCCACCTCCATACACACAAACATATAACCAGAGAGAGTAACCAGTAAATCCCATTAACAAAAAATTATGAAGACCTAGATTGCCCTCTCTTCACGATGAGAAAAAATGTGTCTGCTTGCTTAACTTAAAACAGGCTGGTTAATCTCTGGTACGTAAAATGCAGATTTTGAATACCAATTTTTCTGCTTGTTTATGCTGATACATAAATACCTGGACATGTAATCCCTTCTACCATATGTTTAAGAAGGGTTCTATCTCAGTCAACTCCATGGCAGCACAAGTCTGTATATTCGGAATACTTTGCTTCTTCAGAAGAGAGAACACGGCAGCTAAAACTGAGTTTTTGCCTTTATTGTGGTCAAGCTCAGCGTTATACTGGGGTGTGTTCTTCAAAGTGAACATCCCCTTTATACCTCTACTATAATGGCCCCTGCTTTCTAGATACCACTTTAATTATCTAAGAAAACACTTAGGACATTAAGTGCCCCCAATTTTCAGTCTATAATCTTGCTTCTATTTTTCTATCTTTACTATCTATTCCCATACAAGCTTTAAATCTTAGCTATGATCGAGAAACTTCATCAGTCAGATTCTTAAGGGACTTTATAAATCAGGACTTGTTTTAGCATAAGCATATAATCCTAATCCATCCAGATCAGAGAAGAAGATACCTAAAACTCATAATAAAACATTGTGTGATTTGCATTATAATAAACATAAATGTAGGGAGCAGTGATGATAAAGTATCCGTTTTCTAAGTGGAGAAAATAGCATGAGCATACACAAGGGAAGAAAAACTTGTTCATGTTGACTAACCTATATGAAATTAACAGTCAGAATAACAAAGAAAAAAAGCTAAAGGGATATCTAAAATCTTAATTATACAACTTCTACTATGGATTACCTTGGTTATATTATATGACCAAATTTATCTCCTGTTACATCATTTTTTTAAACATCAATTATAAAACCTGAAATATTCTGAAGTTTAAATGAAAAAGTAAATTCCTATTAAAGTGGCTTATTCATAATAGATAATTGCCAATAAAATGTTAGCCATCTGACCCTCTCTGTACTGGGGCAGTTGCTTAGTGGATATTTCTCCAAGCATATAGGTGAATAAATTTAACTACAATATGAGGAAAGCATGGTGAAGAGACAAAACAACACAGACTGCAAAGAACTAGGAACACAATGATTAGACCTAGAATCTCCACAGAGGGAATCTGTAGTTTGGTAAGTCACTGGATGGGTGAACTTCAGATTAGTGTGGTAGAAACATGGCAACAGGTATCCAAAAAAAACAACAGCACTAGGCAATCTTATATTGCTTTTGGGTTTTCTTAATATTATTTATGTATTTAAGAAGCAACTTTGTTTATTTGTGTTTAAACTTAGAAATGTCAATGTCTCTTAGAAAAACAGAATTGATTGTCTGGACTTGGAGAAACTTGGCCCTTATTTCTGGTTCCGTAACTGGACAATCACAGACCTTCTATTTTTCTATTTTTCTGTCAACAGGGCATTAAAGAAATCACTTGATAAAAAATAGTGTTTCTGGTTTTTACCAGAGACAGTCCATGAAATCTCTCAGAAAAGTTTGACAGAGCAACAAAATCAACTCTGCAGAATTGATGTTATTGTCTTGGAAAAACATCCTGGAGAAAAAAGTAGAGAATTATTTTAAGAACTGATGTCAAATATTGATGTCCAATCGTGATGTCAAAGAGGATGTTATTCCAATGTAAAATACGGAGGTCAACAATTATGTAAGTCAGAAGACTCAGACAATAAGAAAATGTTTAGGAATATCATTACCAAATTACTTCACTTGTATTTTCTTTTTAATGTGATTTACTAAACAAATGTAAAATACATTTTTCCATATATACAAAATAAAATTTAAAAACAGACATCTAATTGGTAGTGTACTCTTATTTTTCTGTCTCAATTGTACCATCAAAAAATTTCATGTTTCAAATTTTTGGACATGAAACCATTGGAGAGTGAATAGAGAACACATATAGGAAAAACTGTGAAATGTAAAGGAACTCAGACCTTAAACCAAATTAAGAGTTATTGTGGGATTATACTAGATCCATTTGCTTAAAAGCTTTTGATATTTTATGGCCAGATCCCACAAATTGTTCTGCTCTCTAGAAAGCATTGCTGGTTTAGCTCTATTAGTTTGTGCAAATAAAAGTGTGCAAGAGTATTCTCTTTGTAGTCTGGAGAAATATAAAGTCTGCCTAAGAGGCAAGAATTATTTTTCCTAAGATCATATACTATTCTTAACTCTCAAAACTTTTAAGATAAAATAAAATAAGTCTGATAGGCAAATAGAAAGCAGAAAAACAAATCTAAAGAAAATGATTTACATGGCCAAGCATATAGAATAAGTGAAAACCCAGAATAACTTAAGTCAAAATGTGCTAAATTGTGGCATCTATTTTGCACCTGCACTGTGTGGGCACAATTCAAATGAGATAACATCTGGCATATTGTAATCAACAATTGCAGAAGCATTTAAATTGCAGCTACGCTTATGGGGAAAGAAAAGGAAAATGCATTATGAAGATGTGAGTATGAGATAGGTTTAAACTCACAATTTCCACATAACTTATTCTTCAGATGTAAAGGACCAAAGCCAAGGCTGAAAAAGCTCTAATAGGAAAACAGGGGTTGTGAAGCTAACAAGAGTTCAATCATAGAGTAGTGGAAAGAAGGTGGGCTCTGGACATGCTCTGATCTGGTTACACATTCCAGCTTCAACCTTCCAAGGTGTAGGGCACTTAAAGCAATTACATAAAATCTTTGTATCACATGTCTCTCAGGTGTAAAATGAGAATAATAGGAACTGTGTGGGTTTATAGTGAAAATTATAGTGGGATCCTAAAAGGTAGGAGGCAGCATTATGAATAGCAGTTTCCCAACTTTTTTTTTCAACTTGTATTTCAGTTACTATATTTTATATAATGATAGCAATTTTTATGCATTTAACTCAACTCATTTTGTGTCAGTTTTACTTATAAAATATCCACTTTAACCCTGGGGGCTTGGGAATCATTCATTCATTCTAAACTGTGTATTGAATGCTTCACGTGCAAATTAACATGCTACACCTGTTAGTACAAAGAGGCAAGGATCCTTGGTTAATGTAATCTACTGGGTTAGACAGACATTAATCAACTGTACTTAAAAAAATGACATTACATCGCTGATAAACATCATGGGCAAACAATATACCTTGTAACATGAAAGGATGCAGACAGAGGTAGAGGAGGTCAGGGATGCATTTAGCAAACTAAAAGAGAAAGAGAAAATACTAAGGCAAAAATGTGAGGAAAGAGCATAAAAGCAAAATAAACAACATGAGAAAGTTTTTTGGTGTTTTTTTTTTTTTCCAGAAAGGAGCACTGTATATGAAATTAAAGGATAGGTTTGTTATCAAATTAATACAGATGAAACAATAGATACTTAAAAATTTAGAGAGGCCTTCATTAGGTTATGTGAAAGGAATAGTGGAGTACCTATATACAGTGTAAGCAATGAGTCATATTCAAGATGTGTTTGAAATTTTATAACAATGAACATATTACTTAAAATGCAAATTTTGACAATAATGGACGTTTTAACTGGCAGTCGTTAATTTAATTAACAGTGACATCTCTCTGAGTTCCAAGGTCTAAACTTGGAAGAGATACAATAAAAGGAATGAGTGGGAACATTAAAGTTTGACAGATGGATGTTCACGGATACACCCTCCTTCCCCTTGATCATTACACACATCTCTGTATTTAGCTTAATTGGTGTCAGAAAAAGAATTGCAAAGGAGAAGAGCTTTACTTCTAACCTGGATTGGACCATCTTTTCTGAAATAGATTGCACAAATACAGTAGTATACTTTATATGACTTGGAATATAGGGCAGACTGAATACAGTGATGATGTAAGATAAATGTAGGTGACAAGAATCATTCTAAAACTTTAGCTGGAGTATGAACATTTTCCAAGATTACAAATCCTAAGGGAAGTATAAAAATGGGATTTTACCTTAAACTCCTGAGATGGACACCATAAATTGGACAAATGATACAGAGTGTTTTATTAAGTTAGAATTTTAGTCTTAATTATTTATCAGTCTCAACATATTCACTCATAGAATATAGTAATATAAATTCACTTTACTTTGCATTTACCATAAATTTGCCAGTAACATATTATCTGTGAGGAATTTTGTCAGGCATAGAGATGCATCACTGAAGAAAATCACATCCTCAGTCCTAGAGAGTAAATAGTTTATCAGTGAATATGACTGTTGTATAAGTAATTATCACCCAGTTCATATAGGAAAAGTAAAGAATGCAACAGAATTGGAGAGTAGGATATAATAATCTGGAAATGGGGGAGGAAGAGAATGAGAAAAACTTCCCATAGGAAGTGATTTTAGACTAATCCTTACCTGGGAATTAGATAGGTGGAAGCACACAAAATTTGGAGGAGAGGTAAGAGTGCATTATATGCAAAGGAACAGCTTGTGGGGGATGCCTGTAGGCTCCAAAAAATTCAGTGTGGATGGACTAGAGAGTGCAAGATGAGATGTGGGAAGAGATGTGGATAGAGAGGAAGGCAAGGGACAGAAGATAGAGATCTTCATGCACCTTATTAAGAAGTGGGGTCTCTCCTCAAAGCAATATTAAGTCTTGTTCTAGAGGAGTGAGTAATCTGGGGAGCACCAGGATCATAGCTATATTTTTTAAAAAAAAGATTCTTTTATGGAGACTTTATCTGGAGAAAATGTTAGATACATACCCAGACTTAATGTAAAGTTATCAATTATTTTATTTTCCATAGGAATGGGAAAAAAAGTGAATCATTAGGAGAGATGTTTAAGACATATTATTTGCAAGTCATCATAATTTATTTGGTATGGAGTTGGGAAAGAATGCTTCTAGAGTTTTTGACCGCAGTAACCAAGGGTATCAGAGCACTAATTACTGAGCTAGGTTACCTGTTACGGAGGATATAGTTAGAAAATGACATGACAAGCTTTGATTGTGTTGAATCTCAGGTGCCTACCAAAAATCAAGGAAAAAGTCTAGGGGATGTATAAATACAGAAATCTTGTGCTGAAAAGAAACACCTGGGATGCACAGAGAGTGTATGAGGAAAAAACATCATTAATACAGTAGTGTTCACAACCTTCCTCTACAGGACATGGCTTTGGGATGGCCCCCTAATTCTGAATTGCAGGATTAGACAAAATAATTCTGCCTGTAGCAAATATGGCAGATTGGTTCAGTCAGCAGCTCTTCCTGTAAACTGTAGGATGGAAAAGTAAAACCTCCATTTGTTTCACTCTCTTAAAGCTAGTTTTACAAAAGTGACAGGTTTCTACCAAGCAGGCTCCAGTGGAAGAGTTGGAAACCAGAACTAAACGTTATAAGGCAGAGACCATGAAGCTTCTCTGGCAAGCAAAGTAAAAAAATACGTATTTTTCTTTTCCTGTCTCCTCCCCTCCCCACTTCTCTCCTCCCCTTCCCTCCCAGTCCTTCCCCTTTTCATTTCTTTTGCCCTTTTTGTTTGTTTGTTTGGTATAATGTGTGCATGTGCATGTGTGTGTATGTGTGTATTTCTGTTGTCCAGTTCCTGGAGTCTTATTGGGGACAGAAAGCTGCAGTTGCCGCAGGATTTCAAATATACTTTTGTGGTGGGTTTGGACAGTTCCCCTATCTTCATTGCTTCTGAAAGTTTGGTATTTAAAGTTTGTAACTAGCCACTCAGAAATCCTGAAAGCCAAATAAAATCCCTAAATAAATTCTTTTTCTTTTAACCTAGCTGGAGTGGATTTTGTTGTCAACCACTAAGAATCCTCTACTAGTGAGAACAAATTAGGTTTTCCTGGGATGGTTACCAGCTACATAAATTGTGGGGCCAGGTGCAAAATGAAAATGTGAGGTCCCTTATTTAAAAAAAAAAAATGTTAATAATTTCAAGATGGCAACAGCCGAGCATTAAATCAGCACAGAGCCTGCATGACTGCACAGGTCACAACCCATGAAGCCACCCCTGGCAGGGACAGCAAACTACCATGCAGGTTGGAGAGGATGGGGGGTGGTTCTGCTCATATGATCCCTCAGGAAACCAAGCTGATGCAGGCTTTACCGTCTCATAACTGTAGTGTCTAGAACAGCTGCTCATTTTCTGGGCCAGGGAAATGAAGATACAGGATAATCACTCATGAGTTTATCACTGTCCCATCTAGAAGTGATACATGTCATTTCACCTTACAGGTAATTTGTCAAAACTAGCCACAGGCCCCCTCCTAATTGAAACTGTACTGGGAAATACAGGGAAGCAAATTTTAATAGTGTTGAACTTTACTGTGTACTTGTACAAATCCTGATGTACACTTGCACAAGTCACAGGAAGCCCTGGAAATCCACAGGTATCCTAGCACAGGAACAGAGCCTTTACTATTAAGCTTATCATGAGATCATAAGAGATTAAAGAATGTGCTTTATGCAGGCAGGGGAAAACAAAACAGTGAAGACAGGGAGGAAGGGTTGAGCTATGTATGACTAACTTCCCTTCACCAACACAACAATCCAATAATTCATTCTTCCTTTCAAGTGGAGGAATGAATGTGGCGATAGTGATGAGACTGGAGTATTAACCATGGGAAATCCATCAACATGGAAACTAAAGGCATCAGAAATGAGATTGCTTACAAACAATGCTTTCTTCTCTATGATCCCCCTATTATCAGTAGCCATGGTGGTATCTGGGGCAGTATGAATGATACTGGTATCATCATTTCCTTAAAGCAACAGCAACATCTCTGGGTGAAACTAGAACCCAACTGTTTTGAGTAAACATCTGTGTATCTAGAACTGTAAACAGGTTGCTTAATGTGTGCAGTCCCCAAATGCACTGGCGATACAAATAGTTATCCCTTGCACATTGCAACTTTCCCGGTCATGGTTTCAATATATCGCCGGTCGGTATAAGAAAATAAATGGGAATTTGGGGGGAGTTTTGCAGAAGCCACAGAGGAGGTGAAGGGTATATCCCCTTGGATTTTCAGGACAGCAAAGGCTTGTTTGAAAATTTTTAAAAATGTTTTAGCCTATGTAATGTAAAAGTAATGGGGGAAGCAGTGTCATCTGCCCATAAAGAGGCAGCTAGGAATTTCCTGAAACCCTGAAAAAGAAATTAATACTTTCCAGATCTTGAGGGTGCAATGTCCTAACCCCCACAATGTGGAAGGGATAATTGTACTTTGCAATTCTCCTTTGTGTAAGAAGACTTGCAGAACGGCTTGGTTTGTTGCTTTCTCTGAAGACTTGCTGGAAAGGAAGGGGCTGGTATTTGCCAATTTTTATCTGTTTTAATTGAACAGATGTTTTACACCCTGCTTATAATATAGGGCAAACTAACTCCAATAGTAGATAAAATAAGTCTTCATAATGAAGGCAGATATTTTAGGGAAAATACAGAATTGCAATATGTAACAAAACCAAAGAAGAGTAATTTATCTGTTTGATGTTTCAGATTATCTACATCATTCTTTTAAATTGTGGAGTGCATTTAAGTCCTAAAATGTTGCCTTTTGTGAAGACACAAGTACCAGAACTTGGCATAGTTACACATCTGGGTGGTAGATTAGTGTAGTTAACAACAGCACTTGATTTCAGAAGATTTAGAGTTTATTGGGTTCAGCCTCTAGATGTTAACCTTTGAATATCATAACATCTTATATCAAATTTTTCTAAAATGTTCATGTCGTTTTATTCTTGCCTCAATCTGACCCTTATGTAGTTGGTTATCCTAGACCAGATTAAAGACTCCCAAAGATTTCATGGAATTTATCTTTCTCTGTATCACTTGCCCTCTCAGTCACATGTAGAATTTCGTTGCAAACTCATCGAAAAATTTGGTATTCCTTAACAATCTTTATGATAATATGCTGAGTTTAAAAATTTTGAAAAACATTCTGCATTTGGTCATTTATCACACCTTTAAGTACCATAAATTAGATTCAATTTCTATTTACACATCTCTCAATTTAAGAAGGTTACTACAAATATATTCCTTTGTGGAAGGAATTCAACAAAAGGAACATACAAATAGAAAATTGTAGAATTAATTTGCAAATGGAACATGCTAGAGCATTTTATTTATGAGATATCCAATCCTTAACTAATACCTTTCCTTTCAAATAAAACCTTTTCTTTCATGCCTTAATATTTAAAAAAAAAATTGCTTCCTGCAACCCCATTATTCGGTATATACTTGGAAGAACTGAGAGCAGGGATAGGAATGGACATTTTCACACTGGTATTAATGGTGGCAATATTCATGATTTGCCATGGATGGAGGTGGCCTAAGGGTACATACAATGGAATATTGAGTGGCAGCAAGAAGAAATGAAGTTGTGAGGTATGCAACTAGGTGATTGGACCTTGAGGACAGCATTTTGAGTGAAATAAGCTAGAAACAGGAAGACAAACATTATAACACCTCACCAATACAGATTATAATGTGCAAATTCTGAGAATTGAATCTGAGAGCACACATCATCAGGGGAAGGCTTACTGTGAAGTCCCCTAGATTGTTAGCTCTTCTAACAGTCACATCTATTCCTGTGTTGTAATGGTTATCTCTAAATTCTGAGATACTGAGCTCTGTGTATAACCTGGTCAGTCTCTGGAGCTTCAGGTATCTGCGTAACACCTGAGACTGAAAGCTAGAGTTCGGCAGCTATGAATGTCACTATCACCCCATTCAGCAATGTTAAAAAATATGAAAAGAGTTCAGACTTCAGTCAGAAATATGAAAGAAGAGGATCTGGTTAGGTCTAAGGCAAATCATGCTAAAGTGTAAAGGATGATATTGATGGTGTCTTAAAACTTCAAATTCTGCATGAAACCAAAGGAAGACATGATTATTTGGTGAAAAATCTATATTTTCCATAGAACAATGTAAAATATATATAATTTAACTTGTATGGTCAGTTTAGAACTTTGAACACAGAGTGAGACCTGGTGGTTTGTACAGGTGTGTGTAAAACCCTTATATATCCCAAAGTAATTTTGCAGAGAATAACAATGTATTTGCAAAGCCCCCTTGAGGGACTGGGGAAAAAATGTGGAAATATTGAACTTCCTCACCTGGGAATTCCTGATATTCTCACAAGCATTGGGGGCTACTAATTTAGAAGGCCAAGCCTACTTCTAATTGTGCCTAAGAGTTACCCCCAGAGAACTTCTTTTGTTGCTTAGATGTGGCCTGTCTTTCTCTAAGCCAACTTGGCAGGTCAACTCACTTCCCTCTCTCCTAAGTGGGAAATAACTTCCAGGGTTGTAAATCTCCCTGGCAACGTGAGACATGACTCCTGGGAATGAGCTTGGACCTGGCATTGTGGAATTGAGAAAGCCTTGACCAAAAGGGGGAAGAGAAATAAAACAAAATAAAGTTTCAGTGGCTAAGAGATTTCAAATGGAGTAAGCAGGTCATTCTGGAGGACATTCTTATGCACTATATAGATATCCCTTTTTAGTTAAAAGTGTATTGGAATAGCTAGGAGGAAATACCTGAAACTGTTGAACTGCAACCCAGTAGCCTTGATTCTCGAAGATGGTTGTATAACTATATCACTTACACATTGTAACTGTGTGATTGTGAAAACCTTGTGGCTCATACTCCCTTTATCCAGTGTAGGGACAGATAAGTAGAAAAATAGAGACAAAAATTAAATGAATTATAGGGGAAGATAAGGGCAATGGGTTGTTTTAGGTGTTCTTTCTTACTTTTATTTTTATTCTTTTTTTATAAGAATTTTATATTTTTGGAGTAATGAAAATGTTAAAAACTGTGGTGATGAATGCATGACTACATGATGGTACTGTGAACAACTGATTGCACACTGTGGATGTTGTATGGTGTATGACTATATCTCAATAAAACTGAATTTAAAAATTTGCTGAATTTACTGATATTTACAAATAAGAGAGACAATGATTTCCTTAAGACAATCTTCAAATATTAAAAGTGCCTTTATTTTGAAGTTAATGATAGATAAACTCTTACACAAATAAATATTTAGTTTCCAGAACTTCACAGAAAAAAGCATTCCTAATAGCATAACTTGCTACTGATAATACTACTTATATATCCTTGTATATTATACTTACACATTTCTTATGTATATTCATTTAGTTAGTTGTTGATTATGTTTAATCTAATGGCTAAGATGTTCTGTAATTTTGTTTTTGTTTATTTTACTAACAACGTAGTTAGTGATTTATTGACAGTGATTCTCTCTAATTGAAAACTTTTATTTTCTTTAAATATTTTGTGTTTTAAGAAAAGGTAAATTAATTTTTCCAGTGTTCTCTTTTGTACCAATTCTCAGAATTGAAAATAGAAGACACATTTACCTATCCAGAAAGAGTTGAAGTTGCTGATAAACCTAAGGACCTATCAGATAATTTACCAATATAGGCTAAACACTAAACACTCACATGCACTGAAAATCCAGCCAGTGAGAACCACATAACTATTCTCTTCATATGAATTCCAACAACCAAACAATCAGAATATGAAAGGTAAAGCAACAGATCTAACATATGGAGCATTTCTAAGTATTTAGTAATATTTCTGGAAATATTTGTTGAATGAATACTATCATTAAGAATTATTTCATTGTTCAGATCTATTTGTTTTAAATTATGAGCATAGGAAGAATGATTTTTATCAGCCAAGTACTATAATTAAACATGCCCTAATGACTGAAAAGTAACATCCTTGTTATATTAATTAAATTTAAGGAATATGTGTTACAGCTTATGGGGAGGATTTCAGGACTTGAAAAGCTGAACCGCAGCACCCCTCCAAAAAAAGTGGGTGATTCTTTGTTAAAGATAGCAAAAAAGCTCTGTATAAGTGAGGGAGGACGTATAAAAATTTGAGAATACCCAAACAAAATGTATGTACTTCGTGCTGACTTAATTACAAATACCTACCTCTGCAATAGTTGCCTGCTAGAGAAGAAGTTACAGACACTGTCAGTAGCATCTTCCAGCTCTTGCCTACCATCTGCCTTTACTCTCTTGCTGATTGTGTGTAGATTATTTGATATGTTTTCATTCCCACAGCCCAGGGGGAGACTTTAGGTTTAATGGAACAGCCTGATCTCATTGTACCTTGAATCAGAAACCTGAAACCTGAAACAAGCAACCCCAGCTGCTTATTAGCACAGATACTCTGCACAAAGGTTGCTTGTTATATGCTTTTTGCTCAGTGGCAGGGACTGCTCCCCCTGCTTTCTATAAATACCCCAACCTCGAGCAGCACAGGGTCCCTGGCCTCCAGTGTGAAGCAGGGCTTGCAGAGTTGCCACCCACCAACCCTGACCTGAGGAGTTGGCCTCCCTGGGAACCAGCCACATTTGCATCATAGCCCTGCTCTTTTGGACCCTTTGTGCTGCAAAATTAATAAAGTGGTCATTTGCTGAGAACCACTATAGTGCTTAAGTCTGTGTTACCATGGTGCACCATGTAGGAACTTGTTCTACCTTATCAATATATGATCAAGATCTTCATTCTTTGAATGTCCATGAGTGTGCAGAAAGGGGTATTTTGTTCTCCACTTGCTGTTACAGTGACAACTTGTTCTTTCTATATGGCTCACTTTCTGTAAGCTGTAAAATTTAGTAGTTGAATTTTGCCTTTTAGCTCAAAAGTATTTTACTAATCAATTCACCAATCAAACCTAATTTATGACAATCTAATATTAAGATACAAATATCTTCTTAGATAGTCTACATCTATAGAATGACATTTTATCTTTGGGGTTTGAGGGAGTAGCAGTACCACTCTTTCCAAAGGTTGTAGGCAGCCCTGTTCTCTCCAAACTCTGGGGTGATTGCTCCAACATTTCCAAGGATTGGGCAGACCACCTTGTTCTCAGCTCCACCCTCCTCAAGCATCCAGGTGGCACCCAGACTCTCTGCCATCTCCAGGGCACATGTTCAACCCCCTCAGAACAGTGGGTGGTGGCCAGGCTGTCTCCAATTCTCAGGGAATTGGAACTCTCTTTGAACTCACCCTTTCCATATGCGATGGTGGGTCTGCTCTCTTGACTACAGACCTTAGCTTCCATGGTTCTGTCATTGAAAAAAATTTTCCTTCATTCTGTCCCTTTTCTGTCCCTTTTAGTCCATAGTGGCAGTGATTCCATTTATACAGATCTCACAAAAAATTTGTTGGCTTGGCATGCAGCATACAGGAGTCAAAATTGTCAGACAAATAGGACTTTCCACAAATGTTTCCTGGACATTTCCATCTCCAATCCTGGCTTGTAATGAAATGGCTGTCTGGCTCCAAGTTTTGGTAAATCCTCACGTGGGGCACTATCCTCTGGGTAGTATTTAACTTTCTGGAAGCTCAAAATTTTGCAGACCATCAGTTTTTTATTTCTTTGTATCCAAGAGTTCAGTTCTTAGCTTATCTCTTTCCTCTCATATTTTACTATAAGCTGAAGGAGACACCAAGCTGCATTTTCCATACTTAGTTTCAAAATCTCTTCAACTAAGTATCCCAGCTCATCACTTTCAAATTCTGCCTTCCATCTGACACCAGGACTCAATCTTGCCAAATTCTCTGCCACTTTAAAACAAGGATTGCCTTTCTTCCAGTTTGCAATGACACATTTGTCATTTCTAAGTCCTTCTCAGAAGTATCTTTAGAGTCCATATTTCTACCAACAGTCTCTTCAAAGCTATCTAGACCTTTTCTATTAAGCTCCTCACAATTCTTCCAGAATCTTCCCCTTTAAAAAGGCATTCCAAAATGTTTGGTATTTGAAAATTCATCAGCACCCCACTTCTCTGGTACCAAAATCTGTTCCAGTTTGCTAAAGCTGCCAGAAATGCAATATACCAGAAATGGATTGGTTTTTACAATGGGGGTTTATTAGTTCACAAATTTAAATATTCTATGGCCAAGAAAATGTCCAAATTAAGGTATTAAGAGGTAGATAACTTCTCTGAGGAAAGGCTGATACATCCAGAACACTTCTATCAGCTGAGAAATCATGTGGTTGGTATCTGCTGGTCCTTTGCTCCTGAGTTGTGCTGCTTTCAGCTTTTGATTCCAGTGACTTTCTCCTTAAGCATCTGTGGGTTCTCACTTATCTTCTCCAGGGAAAACTCTGGGCTTCATCTCTTAGCTTACCATCTCCAAACATCTGGGTCTGAGCTCTCTTAGTGACTCCAGTAAACTAATTTAGACCCACCTTGAATGGGCAGAGACACATCTCTATGGAGACAGTCTAATCAAAAGGTCCCACCAACAATTGGGTGGGTCATAGCTCCATGGAAACAAACTAATCAAAAGATCCCACCCACAATAGGTCTGCCCACCACAATTATCCTTCCTCAGTAATTCCATCTCCAACCCTGGCTTGTACTCAAAGGTCTGGTTGGTTCCAGGTTTTGTTAAATCCTCATGTGGCATTAAATAAAAAAACATGGCTTTCTATGGAGCACATAACAGATTCAAACCAGCAGTTAGGAAACTATTTTCAACATATAATATACAAACTCTTCAAAGTTGATGCTTTTATAGTATTTTTCCTACTGCTACACCTTATAACAAGAACTCTAAAGTGGATACACTTTGAGAGGTAACTAAAACTGTATTGTCCTTTAAGCTTTTTATTACTATATTAATCAGTATTGTCTTCTCCAGAGCAACAGAACCAACAGCATATATATACATATATATATACTGTAGATTAATAATGAATTTATACTGAGGACTTGGTTCATGCTACCAAGGGGACTGGCAAGTCCAAACTCCGTAGGGTGGACCACAAGATGAAAACTCTGATAAAGGTGATTCTGATGTCTGGCATGTACATATTCCCCAGGGAAAGCCAGCTGACTAAAAATGGGGCAGAAATTCTTTTTTCTGATTTCTGAAATCCTCAGTTCTGCCCTTTGAAGCAATCTCCTTCATTGATTACAGATGCAATCAGTGGATTATAGATGCAAATAATCAGGCCAGTGCTTGCTTAACCAAACAACTGGATACCCTAAGCTAGCCAAGTTGACATATAAAATTAACCATCACAGTCTATCCCTTGGCAACTTGGCAGCCATACATATCTCCTTAAACCATACTTAATCTCCAAAGACAAAAACATTGACCAACTTTTGCCTACCATGATACAAATGTCCTGTGTACATCCAAAACACACTAATCCTTTCCCCAGAAAAAGATGCAAGTCCTAGGGTGATATTCACTCTCATCCTTGAAATCTGTTAACCTAACTACTATGATGTAAAGTTAATAGAATTTATAGTGTATGATAATGGGATAAGATAGGGAAGAAAACAGTGATATTTGTTTTATATATATATATATTCCTAAGAAATAAGGAAGCAATACTCATAACAACTATGGTCCTTGTTTCTGCAGTTGGTCATGTGGTTGTAGCTGGTTGTAGCTGGTATTTTATAAATATTTCCCTAGCCTGCAAGGTATTGTCATTCAGTTGGCACTCAAACTCAGTCTTTAAAAGGCAATTCCACTGTTCTACCAATCTAGCTACTTCAGGATGATAGGGAGTATGGCAAGGACAATGAATTCCATGACCATGGGCCCCTTGCTACAATCCTGGTACCAAAGACTGTCTTATTTTGCCAGAGCAGCTATGCTATGGCTTACACTGTGGAAATATATTGTATCACAGTTCTGGATGCTAAAAATCCAAAATCATGGTCTCAACAGGATGGCATTGTAGTGCTGGCTTGTCATAATCCCTGGGGTTTCTTGGCTTGCAACTCTACCTCCATCACATGGCTTATTTTCCTGACTTTTACTTCTCCTTCTTAGTCATCTGTGTCTCTGCCTAGATTTTCTCTCCTTATAAAGACTTCAGCCATATGGACTAAAGTCACTCTGATTCAATTTGGCCTCATCTAATTAGGATCTCTGAAGATCTTATTCACAAATAAGCCCACACCTTAACTAATAATAACATCTTCAAAGGTCCTATTTACAAATAGCTTCATACCCTCAGGAATGTGGATTAAGACTTGAACATGTCTTCTGTTCTTTTATGGGGAACATGACCCAACCCCCAACACTTACAATGAGTGTTGTTTTCAGCCATCCTCAAAAGTACTAGCATGGTTTGAAACAGCTAGATTATTGATCAGTCATAATTTTCTTCTAATCACACACTTCCCCTTTTGTTTAAGAGCATTTTAAAGGCCGAGAAAGTTCCCAAGAACTTCCTAGAGGAAGGCAAGGACCACAGATCCTCAGCATGGTAAACTATCAGAGTCGTGAAACATTTTAGAAAGGGATTTACTGGCATTCTATTCCACTCTTTTCTTCTTTATACCTCTTCTCCCAGTTGTACAATTTAGGCCAGTTGTACAGCTTATGAAGAGGAGGCTTTCTCCCCCAAATCAGATGGTGACTACATTATGAGCGCAGAGGAGTATATACATGCATGTGTATTGTTGTACATATGTAATTTTTATATTTTTAACAGACAGAAGGAAAGTAAAAGCATACGAAAGCTAGATGGATCACATGTTCTCAGATAACATTGTCTCCATTTTATATTCAAACTGGCCATGTATTGTCTTAGATGGAGCACCTGGTAGTCTTTCATAGTCACCTTCTAAGCAGTGTCAATTTGCCACTCCCTTCAAAGTTCTGGAATATGTGCCTCTCCTCTCTATAGCTTTACACATTATCAGATAAAAAAATACCAAAAATAACTGCTGATTTATGCTATTTAATGTAAAATAATTATATTTAGATGAATTATTATAAAAAGGTGAGTTGGAGTTATGGATAAATTTGGTCATGGTAAATAATTTGCATAATACTTTTGTTCAATCCAATTTAAATATTTTTTAATTAAATGCCTGAACTTTATTCTAAGCAAATTCTAACAAAATTGTTGTGAACTAAGGAATAGCCAAGTTGTAACATATTAAGTTGGAAAATGTTTTTCATGTATGAGAAAGCACCTACTATGTGTTTTCTTAGCCTCTCATTTAAAACTCTTAGCAGCTGTTTGAGAGAGATTATCAGCCTCTCTTTACACATGGGAAAACTGGGGTTGAGAGTTTGAGGAAATTATTGACTGTCAAAGATGAAGCAGGAATTGAGCTCCTTTCTGTCTGCTTCCAAGTTGCACCCCAGAGGGAAGGAAAGACTTAAGGCCTCTCAGCTGAGCAAGCCTGAAGAGAGAGAGAGAAAAGCATTATCCTCCCATCTCTAGGCAATAAAGTCAATGCCCTCTCTACTTCTTGTTTTCAGTGTTTTATTGAAAAGATTTAATCATGATTCCCAAGCAATTTTGATGAAAGCCCAACTGGCTGGAAAATTTTTATCTCAGCACTAAATAACAAAAGTACTAAAAAGCAATTTTAGAATCACAATGGTATAGTAAATGCATCATTATGTTTACAGGCTGATAGGGTCTAAAACTAGGTATGTTCTATGTATAGCAATACCTTTTTCCAATCACATGGAACTAATCATCAGGTATTAAGTGAACTTGAATAATGCAAAACCCTTCCAGACTTTTGCTATGTAAAGAGAAAAAAACATAAATCAAAGGAAAATTGGGGATGAGGTAGAAACAGCCTTATCTTTGAATTGTCTAATTTTGGCGAGTTATGTGTTCCACCACACCTTTCAGCATATAGTTGTTTTGAAGTGAATTTCTTTTGTGGCAAGAAAAAAATAAAATGATCAGCTGAATAAAGGAAAAATGACGTACAGGAGAAGAATGAAGACTTTATAATATATCTTCCTTTTACCAGGTACAGCCTAGTTACTTACATATATAACTATTCTCCTAATTCTTAAAGTCACAACAAGATTTCTTGTTTTGTACTAAAGATGAAATAATCTTGAAGTTACATAAAATACCATATATTGCAGGTATCATAATTACTGCAATTTAAATTAATTTGAAATCAACCTTATTCTGGTTCCTGAGGCAGAGATTTAGCTTTTATAGATGACTTGAATCTTCTTGCTTTTCCAATTGTCTTTTATATTCTAATAACTATTAAGTGAATCCTCTCCAAAATAATAAACAGGGAAACACTGCTGCAGAGAAAATCTCCTGGGGATTTCTCACAGGCAGGATATTTCTGTTTTTCCTCTCTATGACCCCCAAATGATTCTTTATACTAGGGGGTCAGCAAACTTTTTTTTAAAGGATTAGATAGGGAATATTTTAGGATTTTGCTGGCTACAAGGTCTCTGTCACAACTGCTCAACTCTCTCATTGTGGCATGAAAGCAGCCAAAAATAATATGTAAACAAATGGCATGGATGCATTCCAGTTTACAAAAACAGGCCAGAATAGGCCTACTGGTCCTAATTTGCTGCCTTTTGCTACATAGGGTAGCTTCACCATACCTTCCAGAATACCCCATTAGAGGTTTCTTCACTGTTTCTAAATGCACTTACTCCCAATATTCTGCCTTTGTCCTTATTCTCCTTTAAGTGTGAAATTCCTTTCATATTTATATCCTAGCCACTCTTCAAATCTCATATCAATTCCATGTCATCAGAGAATTCTGGTGAGCACAATGTTTTGTGCTTATTATACTATCATAAGTTATTTAATCCATTAAACAATCTTTTCTACTGCTGACTTATAATGGCGTTCATTGCTTTTCTTGCAATTAGATTTTTTTTTTAATGAATTAAAGTAAACTTAACTATCATGTGTTTTTTTTCTTTTCCTCATTTGTGGAGCATGAAGACAGATAGGCTAAATAATTTTCCATGCTCAGATGGGGGAAAAGGCAATGTGAAAGTCCAGTTCTCTTGAATCCTACTTTAGTGATCATTATTAAGGCTGTGAATTGTAAGCATTACATGTAGATTCCTAGGAGGATGTTGATCCAAATTCCATCAAATACAGAAAGTTCCTCTAACAGTTCACTAGCAGTTGATATACAGTTTAGATATTTCCAAACATAATGAGATAACTACTGAAGTGCCTTTAGTTACAAACAGCTCAGGTTCTAAAAAGACCTTTTTGAGTTCATGTATTCTTAATCCAAAATGAAACTATGAAATTCTTTGCTATTGTATGCAGAGTTTAAGAAATGGAGACCTGGTAAGAATCTTTGTTTCTATTAATAAAAATTGTGAGTAGAAAGTAAAATGAAGAGCTTCATAACCCTTTATGTGATACAGTCATGGTTGGACTTGTCTAACTGGTATTTCTTATATTCATCAAAACAATAACTCCTATAATATTTATACACTTGCAGATTTATTTCCTGAGTGTCTTATTTCAATGTCATGTGACAAATATTCACATATTTGAGGAAAAGTTGTCAAATCTCCTCTAAGTTTCTTTTCAGACTAAACACCAAACTGTAATTTTTTCTCCATGTCATATGAATTCAAGAATACTTGCAACAAGTCACATGAACTGATGTCACTCTTAAAATATGGTTCCCACAGTGACAATTGGTCTGACCAACACAGAGTACAATGAGTCTCTTGTTTCACATGCCTTGCAAATTAGAAATTCAGTTAATACAGATTGATTTGTTTAGGACAGACTCTCTTACCTAAATCTATTACTAGTGTACATACGTTCCTTGCCCTTTGAATAGGCTCTCAGTAAGTAAAGAGCAGAATTAACTAATTTAAATTTTAGCAAATTCCCACATAAGCTCTTTCATCTTATTCCTGTTCAATCGGAGCATTCAATAGATGCTTGAAATTCACACAGTGTGGAATTCTAAGTTTTGTGATTTAACTCCGTATGCTGTTAATATGTTGGTAATACTGCATGGTCAGAGGTTGTAGACTTAATTTCCTAAATTGTCAGACCACAATTTAATAATGAAATGATTGTTTTATAAGTAGCTAAGTCCCTGGAAAAGAAAGTCTGGAAACCAAGTTCTTTCTAAAGGGTTAGCTGTAAAGTCATAGACCTGAGACAGGGCACTGGGCATGTAGTTCTATATATTTCACTGGCTTTTGCTAGGATAAGTACTTTCTGGAAGAAACTCTCCGAGTGCTGAAGGTTCAAACTTCTCTGAGGTTTTTACATATACTCATTGGCAGAATTTCACCATTTGTGGTTGAAAGGTCTGAGGACAGATTCTCTAAGGCTGGTAATCAGCAGTAAAAAGAGAGTTTAATGTCACACTATGTCTCTACTTGACACACCACTTAACTTATTCCACCTAAAGTCAGTATTTTGTTGAGTTCATTTAAATATTTTTAATCCATTTCACCTATTTTAACTAGATTCCTCCTTATAAATATTATCATAAAATACTATTTTGAGAGAGCAAAAGAGGAAAATTGTGTGACAGATACATGTTTGCAAAACAACACAGTCAAGCACAGAAGGACATTGGAAATGTATGTGATTCCACTGATGCTGTAAGACATTTTACCCAGCTATTTATTGGTGATTTGAAAATGGGCATGGCATTTTCTAAGTCTTCTAAATCTGTGTGCCATATCAAGGCCCTTTTCTATAGAATTAGCAGATTAAACTCTCTGCTAGTTTGGATATATTACATCCTGCCAAAAGCATATTCTTTAATGCAATCTTATAGGGGCAGATATATTAGTGTTGACTGTGTTAGAATCCTTTGATTGAGTGTTTCCATGGAGACATGACTCAATCTACTGTGGGCAAAACATTTGATTGAATTATTTCCATGGAGATATGGACCCCGCCCATTCAGGCTGGGTCTTGATTTAATCACTGGAGTTCTATAAAGGAGTTCAGGCAGAAGGAGCTAAGTGCTGCAGCCAAGAGAGACATTTTGAAAATGGCCACTAAAGTAAACTTTTGCTAATCCACAGTTTGCCTGGGAGAAGCTAAGAGAATACCCCCAGATGCCTAGAGGGAAACATCCTGGGAGAAAGCCATTTTGAAACACAACCTGGGAGCAAAGGAAGAAGACAGCAGCCACGTGCCTTCCCAGACAACAGAGGTGCTCCAGATGTCATTGGCCATTCTTCTGTAAAGGTACCCTTTTGTTGATGCCTTAGCTTGGACGCTTTTATGGCCTTAAGACAGCAACTTTGTAACCAAATAAACTCCCTTTATAAAAGCCAATCCATTTCTGGTATTTTGTATAATGGCAGCATTAGCAAACTGGAACAGACTCATTTGGAAGTTTCAACTCTGACCTCTATTCTCATTTGGAGTGGATCATTAAATTGTTTTGAATAGTAGTTTCCATATATCAATGAGCTCATTAAAATCTTCCAGCATGAACTTGGCTTTCATAATGGATGTGACTGAAGCAGTGACTATCATTTCCATATAGCAGCAGCACTGGAATTTGATGACCAGCAGATCAGTGACCCCTTTAAAACTATGGTACTAGACTGGCTTGTGTGAGTGTAAGAGGGGGAAAAGAGTGAGGATTCATGAGAAGAAACAAGAGGTAGTAATGAAAAGAACACACTATTTCTGTATTGCGGCTTCACAAAGAATCCTCATTTTGGGTTTGTGAGACAAAGGTTTAGATACTATTATAAAAAATATGATTCTTAAAAGTATTTTGTGTTCATGTGGACAATTATTTGGAATCCAAAAAGAAAAATGTTATTCATCTATTTAATATGATTGAATATGTATGTATATATTTGTGTGTGTGTGTGTATATATATACACTTTTTGACTATATATATGCACACTCATGCCAGAGCACAAGCATTAATCTGGGTGTCACTGCAATGGTTCTTTGTAGTTTTTAAAGTGAGATTATTTTAGATAATCTGGGTGAGCCTGATTCAATCAGTTGTCTGGCTTTAAGAACAGATTTGAGGCTTCCCTGGAGAAGAAGAAATTCTGACCGAAAATAACAGCTTTAGCCTGTGCCTGAGAATTGCATACTGCTCTTCCTGATGGCCTGACCTACAGATCTGAGACTTGCCTAGCCAGTCCCCAAAATTATGTAAACAATTCCTTATAATAGATCAATTAGTATATCAATCCTAATTGTACTGCTTCTTCGGTTGAACCTTGACTAACACACTCACTGATGTGGCACAGAAGTGACTTTGATTAACTTCCAGCGCTATATAAAATAAATAACCCAGCTTCTTCTGACTCTTCTGGGTGCTTGCCTTGTAATCCAGCTATTGTGTGCTATGATGAAAACCAGGAGAATAGTTGTGTCTCACCTGACAATACTGAATAAGGTTGCAGGAGACTGCCATCATCCTCTACCAGACATGTGAGTGAAGAAGCCTTCAGGATGACTTCAGGCCAGCCACACGTTGACTACAACTGCATGAAACATCCAGACCATGAACTGCCCAGCCAAGCCCAGTCAACCTCCAGAACTATGAGAGATAATAATAAATGACTGCTATTGTTTTATATATTGTGTCAAAATCCCTAAGTTAGAACTGCCTTCCCCAAATTCTCTTCATTGCATGATTCTAAGTTATGGATTGCCACAAAAAGATTCTTAAACACAAGTAAAAGAAAGAAGTTAAGCAGCAGACGTGTTTATACTTGAACGATCAGGGTAGGGTCAGAGGCTCTTGCAGGTCACATAATTTGTGGTGGGTTTGCTGACTTACCTCATTAGTTTGTGTCAGTAGCCAGCCACAACATCTATAGCTCCTGCTACATCTCCTGCTTCAGCTTCTGGGAATCCTGGATTGAGTTTATATGAGGCTCTATAGAGAAGTACCCCAGCTTGTTTTGTTTTCCACTTATAGCAACAAAATATAGACTGGAGACAATGAAAGATTGATGCAAGTTCTGTTGTGCAATGGACAAATTACAGTTTGTCCATTGGTGTTCCAGTTCAGCTTCAAGGGTTCTAGTTTCCTGTTGTTCTCCCTCACTTCACTTCTATCTTCTGCTTCCCATTTCAGGCCCGGCATCTGACACAGGGACAAAAGACTTACACAGAATCCTTAACCAGCTCCCACAACCGTGTGTGGTCTAATCCCTATAATAAATCCCTTCTATCTCTCACTTCTATGGTCAACTAATAACTGATACAAAGATCCAAACTCTTTTGGAAAGTCAATTTCCTGCCTGAAATTTCTGCTTTTAGTGACTTCCAATCTCACTCATGTCTCATCTCTTGTGTTTGTTGCATTTTTTTTGCATTGAGAAACTCAGATGTGAAATAGACCTTCTTTCCTTGGATTTTTTCAGTCTTCAAGACTGTGCTCACCTGTGCCTATTTATCTAGTTTCTACACATTCCTTGCCCTTTGCCCCCCAATACATTTATTCTGCTAATTTTATTTTTCAGAATCATTTATCTATCCCCTTAGTAGTGGTATCCAAAGATTCTAAAAGTGCTTGTTTAAACAAAGGTTCATCTACTCAGAGTGTCAGCTCTTAGTAACACAGTACAACTAACTGACAGAGCATGGAAATGTAAATCTTTAATTTCATAATCCTTTATTTGTTCTGTATCTTTTATAATGCCCAATGTGATTCTTGTAATTATACAAGTTTGGGAAATATAAATATAGAAAAATATATGCATCTTAAAAATAGGGAAGTATCCATTTAATAAATTATTATTGAGTGACTACTATGTACTGTATTGGACTTTTTCTCAGTGTTTGTGAACTGGCAATGAAATAAAAGTCTCTTTGCCCCCAGGCAGCTTGTATTCTAGTGGTGGGAGTGAGTATAGATAGACAAAAACTAAATTATAATCTATATATTATACCAGATGGATATAAAGTCTTTGGAAAAAATTAAAGCACAGTAAGGGGAATAAGGAGATGTAGTAGGTTTTTTCTGTGTGTAGAATAGTCATTGAAAATTTCAATAGTAATGACATATTTTGAGCAGAGACCTGAAGGGTAGGAAAGCAACAGTCATGCAGCTGTTTGGCATAAGAGTAGTCAGATAAAGGGAACAAGAAGAATGCCCCTGAAACAAAAGCAGAGTAAGTAAGAGGGAATGGTGGCCAAAAGCTAAGGGTCATGGGAATATGGAGAGGTAGGATTGTAGCTTGTAGGGGCATTTTAAAAGCATGGATGTGTATTCTTAGTGAGATGAAAAATGCCTGAAGAGTTTTGAAGAAAGAAAAATGATCTATTCTATTTAGTATATTTTTAATATCAGACCATAAAATTAAGGATAAGGGCAAAAGCAAGGAAGGAAAATATCTCTGAATTCTCATTAATTCTGAAATTATTTTCTTAGACAATAAGTAAATGTAAGCACCATGTAAGAAAGACCATTTTTGTGTTTTGTTCATTGTTGCCTCTTCAGATTCTAGGGCAGTGATTGACAAATAGTAGGTGCTAATAAATATTTTTTTAAATGGGCACATCATTTAACCATAGAGAAAATATTTAATCTATTACAGAATAAAGTATAAAACAGTGCTAATAGTGTCAACTGTTTTACTATTAATAGATTTATTTAAAAACAAATTAATAATAATGAGTCAGGCATACCTAAAATTTCACTTAATGTCTTGAAACCATTTACTTAGGTCCTCTTTCATCTCTCTCACTACTGTTTTGTAATTTTAAATGAGAAGAAAACCCACAGCTTTTGTTATATTTATGTTGAAGCATGCAATGGGTTTGATGATATCGTGAAAGGTAATTTAAATTTTTATTTTCCATTTGTTAGCTAGTACATGGAAATAAAATTGGTTTACCATATTGATCTTTTATTATGCACATTTCATAAATACATTTATATTTTTACTAGCCTTTGTTTTAAATTCCTTATTTTTATGTATATAATCATTTCATCTGCAAATAAAGGTAGTTTTACTTCTTCCTTCCTAATCTGTATGTCCTTTATCCCTTTTTCTTGCCTTTTTGCACTAAGGCTTTCAGTGCAAAAGTGGTGAGAGGCACCTCCTTGCTTTGTTCCTCATCCTAGGGGAAACCTTTTAGACTTTCACTAGTAAGCTAATTGCAGTATTTTGTTTTTGTATGTCCATTATCAGAGTTAGGAATCTGAATGTGATAGACTTGTTGAGAGATTTAAAAGCCCATCTCTGTGCACCTGCCTCTTCTCTGCCAGCTGACCTGGCATCACAGCCATCTCAGAATCCCACTTTTGTTCTGTTTCCTCTGCCGAATGGGAGTGCTTCTCCTAGGGCTCCACTCCCTCAGCCAAGTTGAAATCCAGGATGAATGTTAAGCTCACGTCACCTTCTCAAAGGGTCATTCATACCCTGTTCTCTCTGTTGCCCAATCTCTAGAATCTATTGCTTTATTTATCTAGTTGTACTTTATTCCTTTGTTTGTTTATAGTGAAAGATTAGATACAATGCTCATTATTCTGTTATGGCTGGGCCAATCTGATCTTTAAAGCAAAGCAGCCACATCCAATGATTTTAAAACTTGAGATCTACTTATGTTTTAGGTATTAAATTTACTTCCAAAAGTATATGTTATTTCCTCTAATTCCTTATACTTAACAACTTTTATAAAACCATGGCAATTTTCTTGTCCTCATAAATTCTCAAAATATAATCTGTGTTAAATTATATTACTTATAAATAAATAGATGCTAGTAACAGAAACTAACCCAAGCTAGTTAAAGCAGGAAAAGGGAACTTATTTATAAAGATTTAGGAGTGTTTCACAGAAAAAGCTCAGAGAGGCAACTAGTCCTCAAAAACAAATTAAAGCCCAAACCAGGTACAACATTAGGATTCTTTTCTATCCCTGAGATTTTCTGCCCCCGGCTTGTGACTCCATGTTTCTAACCAATTAGTACTCCTTTGTCTAAGACTTCTACAGACCATATGATCAAAATGACTGTCTGCTCCATGTTATATGTGTCACAGCAACCCAGGTTTTAAATACATATCTTGGTTCCATTTTAAATTCCTAAGAAGAGACTATATAGTACCCTATTGACATTATAACTGGCTTATACCCACATTAATCAATCTTGACCAGGAACAGAAACTATTTATAAAATGGTTAGATATTTTGAAGTGTGTAGAGTTGTTGATAGTATCCCTTTATTATCTTTTTAATGTCTGTGGTATCAGTAGAGATGATGCCTTTTCTTTTCTGATATTACTCATTTATACCTTCCTCTCTTCTTTTCTTGGTTAGCCTGACTGGGGGGTTATTGATTTTATTAATCTTTTTCAAAGACTAGCTTTGGGTTTTGTTGATTTTTTTATTGATTTCTTGCTTTCAATTCATTGATTTCTACTCTAATTTTTCTTTCTTTCTGCCTACTTTAGGTGTAAACTGCTCTCTTTCTTTAGTTTCATAAGGGTGGAAGCTTAGTTCCTGATTTAATGTTTCTTCTTTCTAACATATGCATTCAATGCTATAAATTGTCTCTCAGCACTGTTTTCACTGCTGCCACAAATTTTGATTAGTTGATTTTTATTTTCATCTAGTCCAAATTTAAAAAAAAATTCTGGAGACTTCTTCTTTCATTCTGTGTTATTAATCCCCAAATATTTGGGGGATTTTCCAGCAATCTTTCTGATCTCCATTTCTAGTTTAATTTGCAGTATATTCAGATACCATACTTTGTAATGATTCGTATTCTTTTTACTTTCTTCAGTTGTGTTTATCTTGGTGAATATGCCATGTTAACTTGGGAAGGATGCATACTTTGCGGTTGTTAGATGAGGCATTCCATAAATGCCAGTAAGATCCAGTTGATTAACGATGCTGTTTAGTTCAACTATATCCTTACTGATCTTCTACCTGCTTAATTTAATATAACTGAGGGAAAGTGTTGAAGTATTCACTCTAATGGTGAATTTTCTACTTCTCCTTTCACTTCTACTGGAATTTCCTTATGTATTTTGATGATCTGTTGTTACGTGCATTAATGTTGTTAGGAAAATTAATGTAAAGAATTCTTATGTCTTCTCAGAGAAATGATTCCATCATTTTTTCCATTATCATTATGTAATACCCCTCTTAGTCCCTGACAATTTTCCTTGTTCCGAGTCTGCTTTTTCTCAGATTAGTATGGTTACTCAGCTTTCTTTTCATAACTGCTAAAATAGTGTGTCTTTCTCCATCACTTTATTTTTAATGTATCTGTGTCCTTATATTTAAAGTGATTTTTTGTCAGCAACATATGGCTGGGTCTTGTTTTATATCCACTCTGTCAATCTCTCTCTCTTTTTTTTTAATTCAATTATATTGAGATGGTTCACATACCATACAATCATCCAATGTGCACAATCAATTGCCCATGGTACCATCATCCATTATTCCAGAAAAGAAATAAAAACAAAATAAGAAAGCTCAAATCCTTCCATACCCCTAACCCCCACCCCCATCATTTATTGACTCATGGTATTGGTATAGTACATTTGTTACTATTGATGAAAGAATGTTAAAATACTACTAACTGTAGTATATAGTTTGCAATAGGTATATTTTTCCCTATATACCCCTCTATTTTTAACTTCTAGTTATAGTGTCATACATTTGTCCTCATTCATGAAAGAGATTTCTAATATTTGTACAGTTAATCACAGACATTGTCCACCACAACATTCACTGTTTTATAAATTCCCACATTTTAGCCTACAATTTTCCTTCTGGTGACATATGTGACTCTAAGCTTCCCGTTTCCACCACATTCACACACCATTCAGCACTGTTAGTTATTCTCACAATAACATGCTACTGTCCCCTCTGACCATTTCCAAACACTTAAGTTCAACCTAGTTAAACATTCTGCTCATAATAAACAACCACTCCCCTTTCTTTAGCCTCATTCTCTATCCTGGTAACTTATATTTCATGTCTATGAGTTTGCATATTGTGCTGGTTTGAATGTATTATGTCCCCAAGAAAAAGCCATATTCTTTGATGTAGTCGTGTCGGGCAGACGTTTTGGTGCTGATTAGATTTGCATGGAAACGTGCCCCACCCAACTGTAGGTGATAATTCTGATGAGATATTTCCATGGAGGAGTGGCCACACCCATTCAGGGTGGGCCTTGATCAGTGGAGCCATATAAATGACCTGAAGGGCAGAGGGAACTCAGTGCAGTGCAGTTGTAAGTGACATTTTGAAGAGGAGCTACAGTCAACAGGGACATTATGAAGAAAGCACAGGAGCTGCAGATGAGAGACATTTTGAAGACGGCCATTGAAAGCAGACTCTTGCTCCAGAGAAGCTAAGAGAGGACAAATATCCCAAGTGCAACTAAGAGTGACATTCTTGAGGAACTGCAGCCTAGAGAGGAATGTCCTGGGAGAAAGCCATTTTGAAGCCAGAACTTTGGAGCAGATGCTAGCCACATGTCTTCCCAGCTAACAGAGCTTTTCTGGACACCATTGGCCATCCTCCAGTGAAGGTACTGATTGCTGATGTGTTACCTTGGACACTTTATGGCCTTAAGACTGTAACTGTGTAACCAAATAAACCCCTTTTATAAAGCCAATCCATCTCTGGTGTTTTGCATTCCAGCAGCATTAGCAAACTAGAAACACATATTATAATTAGTTCATATCAGTGAGACTGTACAATAGCTGTCCTTATGTTTCTGACTTATTTCACTCAATATAGTGCCCTCAAGGTTTCTTCATCAACCTGTTTTTTTTAAGACAGTTTTGTTCACCCACCATGCATCCTGTCCTAAGTAAACAATCAATGCTTCCCTGTATAATCACATATTTACGCATTCACAACCATCACTACTATCTACCACCATTACCACTATCTACATAAGCAAGTCTGCATTTCTTCACAAAGAAGGAGGAAGAGTCAAAGAAGATATAGAGACAAAAGAAAAAGAAAAAGAAAGAAAAATAATTACCTCTAAAAGCCACAAAGGAAAGATAGAATTAAACTAAAGTAGAATAAAAGAGTCAGACAACATCACCAACACCAGGAGTCCCATACCCTTCCCTTGTGTCCCCCTCCTATAGGCATTTAGCTTTGGTATATTGCCTTTCTTACATTAAAGGAAGCATAATACAATGTTTCTGTTAACTATAGCCTCTAGTTTGCATCGATTGTTTTTTTTCCCAAATACCATCCCATTGTTAACACCTTGCAAGGTTGACATTCATTTGTTCTCCCTCATGTAAAAATATATTTTTACATTTCATCACAATTGTAGAGCGCTCTAGTTTTTGCTGAGTTATACAGTCCCAGTCTTTATCTTTCCTCTTTCCTTCTGGTGTGCCACATGATCCTAACCTTCTTCTTTCAACCATCCTCACAGTTATTTCTATTCAGTGGTACTTACTGTTGTGCTATACCATCACCCAAAATTGTGTTCCAAAACCTCTCACTCCTGTCTTTTCCTGTTGTAGTGCTCCCTTAGTATTTCCTGTAGAGCAGGTATCTTGTTCACAAACTCTCTCAGTGTCTGTTTGCCAGAGAATATTTTAAACTCTCCTTTATATTTGAAGGACAGTTTTGCTGGATATAGGATTCTTGGTTGGTGGTTTTTCTCTTTCAGTATCTTAAATATATCACACCACTTCCTTCTTTTCTCCATGGTTTCTACTGAGAAATCCACACATAGTCTTATCAAGCTTCCTTTGTATGTGATGGATTCCTTCTCTCTTGCTGCTTTCAGGACTCTCTCTTTGTCTTTGATGCTGGGTAATCTGATGATTCAGTGTCTTGGTGTAGGTCTAATCAGATCTAATTCTGATTTAGGGTATGCTGTGCTTCTTGAATCTGTAATTTTGTGTCTTTCATAAGAGATGGGAAATTTTCATTGATTATTTCCTCTATTATTGCTTCTGCCCTCTTTCCCTTCTCTTCTCCTTCTGGGACACCCATGGCATGTACATTTATGCACTTCATGTTGTCATGTAATTCTCTGAGACTTTGCTCTTATTGTTCCATTCTTTTCCCTATCTGTTTTGTGTGCAGGATTTCAGGTGTCTTATTCTCCAGTTCCTGAGTGTTTTCTTCTGCCTCTTGAGATCTGCTGTTGTATGTCTCCTTTGTGTTTTTCATCTCTTGTGCCTTTCATTTCAATAGATTCTGCCAGTTGTTTTCTCAAATTTTCAATTTCTACCTTATATTCGCCCAGTGTTTTCTTTATATCCTTCATCTCTTTTGCCATATCTTCCCTGAAATCATTCATTTGGTTTTTGATTTGATTTAGCATATTTCTTTGAAAATCTTTAATTGATTGTTGAATTAAAGTAAAATGATATTTCCACTTTATCTTAATTGAGGTGTAAGTTTGTTCCTTTGACTGGGCCATATCTTTGTTTTTCCTAGTGTAGTTTGTAGGTTTCTATTGTCTAGGTATGGTTTCCTTGGTTACCCCAATCAGGTTTTCCCAGACCAATACGGGCTCTGGTCCCAGAAGGAAGAACTATTCAGTATCCAGTTTCCCTGAGGGTGTATCTTAGGAGATTGACAGACTTTCCTGTGAGGTCTCTAGCTGCTGTGCTTTTCCTAACCTGCCCAGTAGGTGGGACCTATTTGCCTGTTGTTCCTGACTGGTGTAAGGAGTTGTGGCCCCTTTAGTTTCTGTTTTGGTTGTTTTCCTCCAGGCTCTGGGGTCTGAGTTCTGAAGGGAAGGCTGGCACTAGAGCTGGGTCCCACCTACTTCATCTTAGGGAAGACACACCCCCTAGGGAGTTATCTTCTGCTTTTGAATTGCTCCCTTGTCTCTCTGACTCTGTTATCTCCACCCTTGTCTGGTCAGAGCATAGTGAACTGAAAATGCTGAGACTTTCTCTACTGAGTCACTCAGGTTAAGAGAGAGAAAAAGGGAGAGAAAGCCCCCTTTCTGAGCCAGTACTCAGCCCCTTCCCAGTTTTGCCTGTCAGCCAGAGATATCACCTGGTTTTCTGGGCTCCCTTTCCCAGGACACAGGCATTTTAAGGTCAGTCATCACTAAAAGCCTTTGTCTGCTTCTTAAGGGTTTTTCTATGTTTTTAGCTTGTATTCAGCAGTCCACATTTTTTAATTAAACCCCAGTTGGAGATGGATTGAGCTATATTCACTTGCACCAGGGCTGCTGCTTTCTCCTACAGCGAGGTTTTGCAGCTCAGCCTGCCATGGGGGGAAGGGGCTCCCAGTGCAGTTCTGCAGTTTTTACTTACAGCTTTTATATGGTGATCTCACCATTCCACCCATTCCAGATTGGTGTACAATGTGTGGACAGTCACAGTTGTCACCCTGCAGTTATTCCAGATTATTTACTAGTTGTTCCTCGTTGTTTATCAGTTGCTCCAGGGGACTAACTAAATTCCACTACTCTCTATGCTGCCATCTTGCCCCTCTTCCTCCCAATCTATCTTTTTTAATTGGTATATTTAGACAATCAGCATTTAAATTAATTATTGATATGCATGCATTGACATCTACCATATTTGTAAGTGTTCTCTATTCATCGCCTTTGTACTTTGTTTCTTTTTTAATCTTTCCCTCTTTGTCTGTCTTCTAATATTTTATTTGGGAATTTTATGAGACTTCATTTTCTCTCTTTCCATAGCATAGCAACTAGAGTTTGTCATTCAAATTTACAACTGATCTAGGTGCATATTCAAATAAAATTCTATTACTTCTTGGGTAATTCAGGTAACTTCCAACAAAGTATTCTGAATTCCTTCCTCTATCCATTATAAGATTGCTTTCATGTATTTTGCATATACTTATGCTGTAATCACCCACCATGTTGTTAGTATTATTATTTTGAACAGTTATCTATTAGATCAATTAAGAGTAACAAAATAAAATACCTTGTTTTACTTTCACTTATTCTTTCTGATACACTCTTCATTTCTTTATGAAGATCTGAGTTTCTGACCTATATAATTTTAGTTCACCCAAAAGAACATCATTTCGCATTTCCTACAGAGTAGATCAGCTAGTGATGAACAACCTCAGCTTTTGGTTATCTGATACAATTTTTATTTCTCCTTCAAAATTTTTGAATTGTGGTTAAGAGAACATAAAATCAACCATTTTAGAGTGAACAATTCAGTGACATATAACACATTTATAATGCTTGCAATCACCAACTTTATCAAGTTCCAAATCATTTTCATCACTCCAAGAGTGAAACCTGTACCCTTTAAACTGTCACTCCCATTTTCTCACCCCCCCTCAACTCTTGTCATTGACCAATCTGCTTTTTTTCTCTATGGGTTCACTAACTCTGGATATTGTAAATGAATACAACACATGTAATATGTGACCTTTACATTTATCATGAAGTTTTTGAGGTTCATCCACATGGTAGCACATATTAGTACTTCATTCCCATTCACAGTTCGGTAATGTTCTATTGACTGTATATACCACATTTTGTTTGTCCATTCATCCATTTGAGTTGTTTCCACCTTTTGGTTATTGTGAATAGTGTAGTATGTATTTGTGCACATGTATTTTTTTTTTAGTATCATTTTTTCAGTGTTTTGGGATATATACCAAGGAGTGGAATTTCTGGCTTCTGTGGTAATTTTATGTTTAACTTTTCTGAGGAACTGCCAAACTGATTTCAACAGAAACTGCATCATTAAACATTACTACTAGCAATGCACAAGGATTCCATTTTCCCCACATCCTCATCAACACTCGATATTTTTAAAATTTTTGTTCATTTCCATTCTAATGATTATAAAGGGGTATCTCATTGTGCTTTTTACTTGCATTCCCTTAATGACCATTGATTTTGAGTATCTTTTTACATATGCATGCTGACTATTTGTATATATTCTTTGGAGAATTGTATCCTCAAGTCCTTTGCCCATTTTTTTTTTTATTGTGGGTTGCTTGTTTCTTTGTTGTTGAGTTATAAGAGTTCTTTATATACTTTTTAGATATATGATATTTTTTCCCATTCTGTATTTGTCTTTTAACTTTCTTTATAATGTATTTTCATGCACCAATGCTTTTAATTTTGAGGAAGTACAGTTCATCTATTTTTTTTTTATTTGGCTGTTCATATTTTTGATGTCATAACCAAGAATCCATTGCCAGACCCATGGTGATGCATATTTGCACCTAAATCTTGTTTAAGAATTTTATAGATTATTTTTAGGTCACAGACCCATTTTGAGTTAATTTTTCATATGGTGTGAAGTAAAGGTCCAAGTTCTTTCATTCTTTTGCATGTGGATATCCAGTTGGCCCAGCACAATTTTTGAAGAGATCAATCTTTTCCCATTGAATAGCCTTGGCACCTTTGTCAAAATAAACTGGCCACCAATATCTGCTTATTTTACGGCGTTTCAATTCTATTCCTTTGGTCTATATGACTATCCTTATTCCGGTACCACACTTTGTTGGGAAGTGAAACTTCCATCCTTTCTCATATTACCAGCTCTGTTGATCCTTTAAGAACCAACTTTTGCTTCATTGATTTTTTTTTTTACATTGTTTCTCTATTTTCAACTTAATTTAATTTGATCTAATCTTTATTATTTCCTTCTTTCTGCTGCCTTTGGGTTTAATTTGCTCTTCTTTTTCTAGTTCCTTAAGGTATAAAATTAGGCTATTGACTGAGATAATTCTTTTTTATTATATGTTTTTACAGCTATACATTTCTCTCTGAGCACTGCTTCCACCACATCCTATATGTTTTGGAATGTGTGTTTTCATATTTATTCATCTCTAAGTATTTTCTACTATATCTATAATTTTTTCCTTGACTCATTGATTGTTTAAGAGGATGTAGTTTAATTTCCACACATTTATGAATTTTACAATTTTTCCTCTATTATTTATTTCTGGCTTATTTCATAATGGCCAGGGAAGATATTCTGTATGATTTCAACATTTTAAGTGTATTGAGACTTCTTTTATGACTTAATATATGGTCTACTGTGGAGAATGGTCCATGTGTACTTCGGAAAAATATGTATTTTCCTCTGATTGAGTAGTGTTCTATATATGTCCATTAGAATTAGTTGGTTTACAGTGTTATTCAAGTCCTTTATTGACACAGTGTTCTTTACAATATTGAAAGTGGTATACTAAAGTCTCCAACTATTATTGTATAACTGTATTTTTCTCTTCAATTCTATCAATTTTTGCTTCATATATTTTGGCATTCTGTTGTTGGAGATATATATATTATATACATAATATATATATTATATATATGTATAATTGTTACATCTTCTTGATGGATTGACCATGTTATCAATATATAAAGTCTTTTGTCTCTTATAACAGTTTTTGATCCAAGACTACTTTATCTGATATTGGCATAGCCAGCCCAGCTCTCTTGTCTTAATTACTATTTGCATGGAGTATCTTTTTCTATCCTTTCACTTTCAACCTGTTTTTATCTTTGCATCATAAGTGTGTTCTTAGACAGCATATCACTGGATCTTTCTTTTCAAAATCAGTTCTGACAAACTCTTCCTACTTTTATTGGAGAGTTTAATTCATTTGCATCTAACATAATTATTGGTAAGGAAATACTTCTACCATTCTTCTATTTCTTTTCTATATATCTTATATCTCTTTTTTTCCTTGATTCCTCCATTACTGCCTTCTTTTGTGTTTAATTTGTGCTTAACTGATATTTTGTATGCTACCATTTTGAATACTTTCTCATTTCCTTCTCTTTATGTAGGTTTATTTATGTTTTAGCAGGTTCCCTGGGCATTACAATGAACCATTTAAATATATAACAGTATATTTGAATTAATATCAACTTAGTTTCAATAGTGTACCACAATATAGCTCTGTCCCTCCCTTTTATGCTGTTGTAACAAATTACATCTTTAAACACTGGATGCCCATTAACATGTTTTTAATTATTGTTTTATGCAATAATATTGAAATAAAAATGTAATTATAAACCAAAAAGCACAATAGTAAGTGCTGCAGTACTTAGCTATGTAGTTATCTTTCATGGCATTATTTATTAATTGTAAAGCTATATTTTACTGTCCAGTGCTCTTTCATTTCCTCCTGAAGTACTCTCTTTAGCATGTTTTGTAGGGCAGATCCACTAGAAATGATCTTTCTCAACTTTTATTTGGGAATATTGTGTGTTATTTTTGAAAGATAGTTTTGTCAGATGTAAATTTGGGTCTGACAGTTTTTGTTTTTTTTTCTCTCAGCTCTTCTAATAGGTCATCTTACAGTCTTAATGCCTCCACATTTTTTGCTGAGAAATTAGTTAATCTGATTGAGGATTCCTTACATGAGTTGCTTCTGTCTTGATTTTTTCAATATTCTCTCTTTGTCTTTGACTTTTTATAGTTTGATTATAATGAGTCTCAGAATGGATCCCTTTTTTCTTTAACCTTCTTGTAGTTGAGCTCCTTAGATGTGTAGATTCATGTTTCATCAAATTTCAATATTATGTGACCATTATTTCTTCAATAATTCTTTTTGTCCCTTTCTTTACCCCTTTTTTGAGGGATTCCTTTTATGTGAATGTTGGTTGGTATGTTTGAAAGTGTCCCACGGGTCTCTTAAGCTTTGTTTATCTTTCATCATTCTTTCTTTCTTCCTGTTCTCAGATAGGATAATTTCAACTGGCTTATTTTCAGATTTAATGATTTCTTCTTTTGGCTGCTCAAATCTGCTGCTGAATCTCTTAATGTACTTTATATTTCAATTATTTTACTTTCCAGCTCCAGGATTTTTGATTCCTTTGTATAACTTCTAGCTCTTTATTTATATAATATATTTATTAAGAAATTGTTTTCTTGGTTTCCTGGTAGCTCTTTTTCCATGGTTTGTGTTCGATTTTTTAGCATATATAACACAATTGATATAACGCCTTTGTCTAGTAAGCCCAATGTGTATGCTTCCTCAGGAGTAGTTTCTGTTAATTTTTCTGTAAAGGGGTCATATTTTCTTGTTTCTTTTCAAGCTTTGTAGTTTTCTGTTGAAACTGGACATTTTGATTATCATACAGTGAATGTGGTAATCCTGAAAATCAGAGCCTCTCCCTTCAAGCAGCTTGTTTTCGTTAGTTGTGTGTTTTTTAATTGTTTGTTTGTTTAGTTACTTATTAAAATTTTTTATAACAATTGCATTCTTTGTCATGTTTTATTTTTTTTTCCCTAAAGTCTCTTTTTTTTTAGCTTGTGGTCAGCTAGTATTTTTCCAGGGATTTCCTTGAATGTCTGAAACTGAAATAAGATACCCATTCAAGTCTTTTCAGATGGTTCTGTTTGGGGGAGCTCATTCAATGCTTAACTAGGACATACACAATCTGTCTTAGACTTCTCTTCCTGCCTGTGCTAAGCCTAAAACTCAGTCATATATGAAAGCATATCATCTTCTCAGGTATTTTATGAGCATGTATCCTTTTGAAATTCCCTAGTACATACATCCTTTATTTACCAAAGAAATTTTCTCCCCAGCTTTTCCTACAAGGCTTTTGGCTTATTTATTATTTGCCTGAACTGTAATGCTTTGTCTGAGCAAGCAGAAGGCTGTTAATTTCTTTTCATTGTTTTTGAGGGATGTTCACTGTGTATCTGCTTTTCTACCCTGAAGGTACTGAGTTAGGAGAAATAAAGGCAGGTGTCTTGTGTCAGTCCTTCAGGTAGTTCTAGACAGGTTAAACAGCAAAAACAATTAAGTTAAAGGTCTTCTGTGCTCCGTTGGGACCCATAAACCAGGGTTTCACTTTGGGAATGTGGCCTCTCATCTTCAAAACTGTTGCTAAGTCAGAGAGGAGAGTAAGGAAAGAGCAAATAAACTGTAAATCTCACCCACCATTTTTAAGTTGCCTCTTTCTTGATTCAGGATTGCCTTGGTTACTGTAAGTATTTCACTATTTTCCAGAGTTGCAACAAAGTTGATTCTGAATGGCTTTGCTCATCTTTTGGTATTTCTGTGGCTGGACACTTGGAAATAACTACCCCACTATTTTGTCTGACATCACTTTTTTTTCCCTTTGTAAACTTAAGAATTTATTTATTTATTTTTGGTGTGATAGAAATATTCTCCATTTTTATTGGTGGTTACATGACTCCATATTTTTGTTAAAACTTATACACCTATACACTCACTTATAAAGGGTGAATTTTGCTATATATAAATTATATTTCAATAACCTGACTTTAAAAATATCTTTAAGAAACATCTAAATTTGATGGATTCATAATGAATATATGGGGTACTTTTCTAAATAACTTATAAAATAGTCTCTGATGCAGTGTCTTTTTTTTTAAGGACAGTATTTTCACTTCTGAATTAACTTTTTTAAGTTAAAATGTATTTTTATGTTTTTTTAATTAAATTCAGTTTTATTGAGATATATTCACATACCATACAATCATCCATGGTTCATAGTACCATCACATAGTTGTGCATCCATCACCCCAATCTATTTTTGAACATTTTCCTAACAACAGAAAGAATCAGAAAAAGAATAAAAAATAAAAGTAAAAAAGAATACCCAAATCATCCCCCCATCCCACCCTATTTTTCATTTAGTTTTTGTCCCCATTTTTCTACTCATCTATCCATACACTGGATAAAGGGAGTGCGATCCACAAGGTTTTCACAATCACACATTGTTATACAATCGTCTTCAATAGCCAAGGCTACTGGGTTGGAGTTTCAGGTATTTACTTCTAGCTATTCCAATACATTAAAACCTAAAAAGTGTTATCTATATAATGCGTAAGAATGTCCACCAGAGTGACCTCTCTACTCCATTTGAAATCTCTCAGCCACTGAAACTTTATTTTGTTTCATTTCACATCCCCATTTTGGTCAAGAGGATGTTCTCAATCCCATGAAACTGGGTCCAGATTCATCCCTGAGAGTCATATCCTGCATTGCCAGGGAGATTTACACCCCTGGGAGTCTGGTCCTACATAGTGGGGAGGGCAGTGGGTTCACCTGTGAGCTGGCTTAGCTAGAGAGAGAGGGCCACATCTGAGCAACAAAGAGGTTCTCAGGGGGGGACTCTAAGGCAAAATTATAAGCAGGTTTAGCCTCTCCTTTGCAGTAGTGAGCTTCATGAGAGCAAGTTCCAAGACAGAGGGCTCAGCACACCAAGGTGTCAGTCCTCAATGTTTATAAGAACATCAGCAACAATCCAGGTGAGGAAGTCCAACACTCCTGCATTTTCCCCCAGCTCCTCAGGGGGACCCTGCATATATATTTTAATTCTCTGCCCAAATTTCTTTGGGATGTGGTCTGACATCACTCTTATCCTTCAATTTCAAAAGATAATTTCACTAGTTGTAGAAATTTAGGTTGATGACATTTCTCTCAATCCTTTAAGTATTCAGTTCACTTTCTTCTTGCTTCCATGGTTTCTGACAAGAAGTCTGCTGTAATTCTCATCCCTGCTTCTCTACAGCTAAAGTGTTTCCCAACATCAAACCCCCACCACACCTTGGCTTCCTTCCACTATGTCTTTGGTTTTGTTAAGTTTGAATATGATGTTAAGTTTGAATATGTTGAATATGATGTTTTTGCATACTAATCTCCAAGATTAGCATGCTTGGAGTTCTGTAGGCTTCTTGAATTACTGGTTTGGTGTCTGCCATTTTGGAAAACTCTGAGCTGTTATTATGTCAATATTTATTCTGGACCATTCTCTCTTTATTATCCTTCATGTTTTTCCAATCACCCATATGTTGCACCTTTGAAATTGTACCACTCTTTTTGGATATACCATTTCTTCTTTCTCTCTCTCCCTCTCTCTCTCTCTCTCTTTTTTTTTCTGTGCATTTCAGTTAAGAAAGTTTCTACTGATGTATTTTCAAGTCTACTTATACCTTACTTGGTGATGTCCTGTCTCCTGAGGAGGCCATTAATGGCATTCTTCAATTTTGTTATAATGTTTTTAATTTCTAGCATTTACTTTTGATTCTTAGAATTCATATTACCTATTTTTGCATGTATTTTACTTTTTCCGTTAGATCTCTTAACATAGTCAATGTAGTTATTTTAAATTCCTGCTCTGATAATTCCAAAATCTGAGTCATATTTGAGTGGGGTTCTGATGCTTGCTTTGTGTCTTTCAACTTTTTTCTTTACTTTTTCATGCTTTGTAATTTTTTGTTGAAAGTGGGATGTGTTTTGTGTGTGTGTGCATGTACTAGAAACTGAGATAAATAGGCATTTAGTGTTAGGTTTTATGTTAAATTCCATAGGAGTTGAGCTTTAATGCTTCCTGAAGCTACAAGTACCAGAGCCTTCAAATAGATCTTGTGTCCTTGTTTTTGCTCTCCCATTTTCTTTGGATTTCCTTAAGAAATAGAATTTGTGTCTTTCAATAGGTTTTTCTATAATCCACTGTTATTATACTGGAGACTTGTTGATATGGTAGGGGAGAAGTGCATTCTATAATCTTACAACTAAATATCAGTCTTACAGTGGAGGTCCCTGGACTTTGACTTTCACAAGTGTCTATTAGCTTTTATTTCTCCTTAAGTGACACTGGATGACTAGGGGTTGGAGTTGTAATTGACTTTTCTGCAGATCAGATAAAAGTCTGGTGTAATAGTCAGGGTCTCTAGAGAAATAAAACTGGTAGGCAATCTATCTATCTGTCTATCTATCTATCTATCATCTATCATTTAACTATCTAGAGATTTAGATAGATCATGGCTCACATGACCATGGAGATCAGCATTTCTGAATTCCAAATGGAAGGACACAAGCTGGAAACTGTAATTAAGGAGAAGTTGAATTCCCTAGGAGAAGATCACTGTCTGAAGTAGAAGTAGAAATTCTTCTTTCTGACTTCTGAAATCCTCAGTTCTGCATTTTATGACTTAAAATTGATTGGACAAAGAGGCTCCCCACATTGTTGAGGGAAATTTCTTTCATTAATAGTAGATGCAATCAGCTGTAGATGTATTTAATTGACTATACATGCAAATCCATCTATGAAATACCCCCATAGTAACAACCAGACCATGCCTCCTTGACCAAACAGTTGGACACCACATCCTAATCAAGTTGACATACGAACTTGACTATCATGTCCGGTAAATACTTTTTCATTTGGGGAGTAGTTCTTTGTTATTGCAAAAGCTCCAGGTGTATTTCAAAATGGTACTCTTCACCTCCCTCTGCCAGGGTCACAAGAGAATCTTGATCGTCTTTTCACCATGAGAACCTAATTAGTTTTCTAGAGGTAAAACACACAAATGTTTGAAGGTCCTCCTAAAACTTCAACACCCAGGAGTTCTCAGTCTCATGTTAGTCCATATGCAGTCTACAACTATTTGTCAAAGTTATCATTTCATCATACCTAAGAGTACATGGTTCATGCATCTTCAGTCCCAGGTAAGCAGGTCTTGGCCATGATTTTGTGTATTTGCTTCTCTCTCCAGATTTCAGTGTGGTGGCTTGCCAAGTGGTCTCTATTCTCTGATGGGCTGAGGAAAATTCTTTGATTTTCTGTTTTTAAAGTTTTTTTATCTTGTTGTAGGGATGAGAGTGATGACTTCCAAGCTCTGTACATGTTTGTGCTGAATCCCAGAGTTTCGAAATGCTATAACCAGGTGAATTCTTAGTTCAAGGGTGGTAGAGTAGTGTCAAGAAAACATAGCCAGCAAAGTAATAAACTTACTTTGTTACTATTTTCCATTATACATAAAATGTTGATGAAAATCAATCCAGATATAGTAGATAAATGTCTTGATTAAGATTCTATTATTTTTTAAACAGTTCATGGAAAATTATTTGGATCTACATATTCCAAGTAAATATATGTTTCTCGCTATTTCTACCTAAGATTTTCACTACCATTAGGAGATGCCAAGGTACTGTGAGAAAGAAAACTGAACACATTTGGAGTTGCAGGTTGTTCAGTGCATTCTTAGAGTCAAATAACAGGATGAATGCTTGGCATGAACACTATAGTGATTGACCTAGACTCTCATTTTGTGTCCTTGCTTCTATTCTTGCCAACAGAGAAAAAAAGATTATGAATCGGTAAATGACAAAGAAGAGCCATTGAAATAGAAGCTTACTTTCATTATGTGGCATACAGATTTTTTTAAAGGTCTTTCCTTCCTTCGTACACTCATTGTTGTGTGGCCTAAAAACTGGCTGAATTGTTTTGGTCCCCTGTTTGAAAGTTCGGGCCAGAAGTAGAGTATGCCTTTTCTTAACAACAATAAAAGTGTGTTTTTTTCCTCAAGCAATCTCCAAACAGGATTTTCACAACTGGCATGCCGTGACCTAGTTTCTGTCCATCTGATAAGAATATTCACTATAAAAATTCAGTCACCAAACTCAGCATGCTGAGCAGCTAGAAACCATCCTGGGATCTTCCACAGCCCTGTCCTTTTTAGGGGATTTTGTCCTCCAGCTACTCAATTATGTTTAGAGATTCTTAAATTCTATTCTAATTAGTTTTTCTTTGGTCCCTTGCTTTTTATGGAGAGAGATTTCCAAGTTTAAATTTGCTGGAAAATTCACATGTTATTTATTTTAAAATATATTTACCTCTCAAGTTTATTGTAAGGATATGGAAAAAAGCATCCTAAAGAAATGCCAATTTATTTTCCATATATTTCCACGTAAACTTTTCATCAATAAGGGTAAAATTCAGGGGTTTCCTAAAGTGTGAACAAGTACAGAGGATACTGTCTGGGAAGTCAAAGGATTCATATCATAAACTCACTGCAATACTGATTATGTTACAGAAAAAGTTTACTACTGTATATTTGTTCTTGAAAAGCAAATAATGCAAATGTATTTTCCATAAAGATATTAACATATAGGATGTTATACATAAAATATCAATATACTTGCTTCTCTGTTGCTATATCCTGAATTTGTACCCATGTTATCTTCCTTAAGCTATCCATCTGTATTCCCCTGTCACACATATATATACACATGCCCTGATATGTTTGGTTTTGTACCTCCAACTCTTTAATTCCAAAATGAGACACTTTCTACCTAACTAGATACCAAGATGTCTCTAATTTACTGTTGGTATGCTAATAATGCCCAACTTTCAATCTGAAGTCATGCCTTTTCCTGTTTTCTTAATACATAAAAAATTATATATTCTACAAATTGAGATGTTTCTCAGGACTAATATAGTAATCAAGAAATATTTTTTAAGGCATTAGATAATGATTGCCCTACAGAACCCACTCCATATGATAACTGGGTCAATTAAAGTTATTAGGCATCTCTCCTGATAAAGCAGTCAAACCTTTCCTGAGGGCAAAAAAATATATTTCTTCCTCCTCTTTTTGGAATTTCTTTTTTAATGATCTGATGCTACTTGAGCTCTACTGCATGCATTTGTCAATGCTCTAGAGAAAAAAAAGAAAAAAAGAATATTTCAATGCAAATGGTATGGCTTTGTTGGCACTAATTTAACAAGTCATAAACAGAAAACTATGCTATGCAATTATTCATTTGTTCAGCAAATATCCATTGATAGCCTACAATTCACCAGGCACTGAATGTTCTGTGCTTGACTATTCCATGTAAGGAAAAAGACAGATTGGGTAATTATATAAGGGTGTTCTGCTTCATTTATGAAGTTTATATAGTATTTCTATGGAGCATAGTATTTATAGGTAGAGAGAGGACAACACATAGAATCACAGAAAACTTAGGAATTTTAACAAGAATAGGAACGAACTAATAGTATTGTCATACAGGTATTACCAGTAAGAAGAGGCTCCAACACTGAGTTTCAAGATGATGTACTGGTCATAGTCTCATATTAGAACTAACATTTTAGACCTGCTCCTACAAACCCCACACCTTGTCTTAGGGGAACTGAATGATCTGTGTAGAATTAGAATCAGAATTTTGATATTATGCACCAAGTATTATAACGGTTAAGAATGGTAAGCATTGAAGCTATGACCTGGACTTCATGGATGTAGCAAAAAAGAGGGAAGCTAGCAGGAGAGGAATTAATAATAAAGAAAGAAAGGAAAGGTAGTGGTATCTATGTTGGACCTGTCATCTTATTTTTGACTGTCAACCGGAATAAGACCGGCTCCCTTGAGAGGCAAAGGCTTTCCTATGGATACAAAACAAGTGCCTAGCACGTGTTCCATGAAATGTTACTGAAGAAAGCTGAAGATAAAAGCCAGGAGGAAAAGGAAACAATCATTTCTCCCTTCCTCCCGCCTTTCTTCCTTTGACAAATATTTATTAAGCACCTCCAATGTGGCAGATTACAGCAGTCAAAAAGCCCTGTACCCGTGGAACCAACATACTAGTGGGCAGAATTTGACTTGCCGCTTGTTATTTGGAATCTTGTAGCTACCAGTTACTTTGTGATTACTGACCAGGGTTCAAATCCTAAGATCCATAATCAACTATTTTAAAACTAAAGCCATTTATTTTTGGTAGTTTATCCCCAGTACTTATTAAGCATTTAAGCAGCAACCCATTAAAACAATTTCCTCATTTAATTACCATGCATAATTTGAACAGATTTTAACAGGTTCGTTTTGAAAAGTAGCATTGCTCAAAGGAGAACACTGTCTCTTTTTTTGACCAGAGCCTTTGTATAATTATACTGACTGCAAAAAATATTTCTGGATTAAAAAATTAGTTATTTATATGGGGTAAACTTTGTTGCCTTAATTTTTAAGCACATTTAAAAGAACATTCACAGTTTGGCCCTGTTTTTAGCTTTCCCGTAGCTCACTTCTGAGTTAATATCTAATGGTTTCATCCAGGTTTGCTTTGGTCCTCTCAGCTTTCCTAAAATGTTATAAATCACACTCATTTCTTGAGACTTATGTGTATTTATTCACCTGACTCCATAGGATAGCTGCCCCTGAGGACTTATCAATGTCTATCAACTTGAGCTCTCGGGCCACCAAATATTTATGAGAATTAATAGAAAAGAATTACATAGGTAAACTGAAATGGAATTCAGTCCGCTTATTTCAAATATTTAAAGTCTAGCCATGTATCAATCTGGAGCAGCAAATAAGGTACCTGCACAAATGCATATTGACCTGCTAAAAGTGGGCTTTTAGTGAATTGCCCTTTGGTAAGATATCAAGAACCTGTTGAGGCTCAACAAAAGTCTTAAGAAACTTAACATTGCATTAACAATACACATGTGGTTAAGGGTATTGTGTATTGCTTCCCAAAGTAAATTTTCACATGTGCTATGATTGAGGCTAGATGAATTTTTTCTTGAGGGCTTTTTTTCTCCTCATGGAGTCTGTGAATAATGGAAATGAGAAGTTTTCTATTTCATATGGTTTCCTCAAAAGTTTAGAACTAAATATGTGACCTATCTAAAGTAAAGATACAGGGTATTTTGACAGACAGTGGGAACCGTATGACTTGCTTCCTATAAGACGATACAAGACAGTTGTAGAAGAATGGAAAACAAGTGTTTTTCTTCATTAAACTTGGGAAATGTCTACAATGCCCCTAAAGAAGCAAAATTTAAATAAGTGGACAAATAAATATACTGATACGCGGGATAACCTCCAAGGACATAATGTGAATGACATGTAGTTAATTTCTTCTAGGAATTCCAAATGAAGTAGTGAAGACAAACAAATTAGTAATTTTAATGTAATATGATAAAATCAAATAAAAGTCTATTAAAGTACTTTGGTAAAGAATACATGCAAGTAAGGAAAGAAAGGAAAGGAAAGAAGGAAGGAAGCAGGGAAACAGGGAGGAAAGAAACAAAAAAAAAGAAGACAATAACCAAGTATACTTAAAGATTTCAAGGAAGGCTTTATAGGGAAGTGAAAATATGACTGATTATAAAAAAGATTAGTATATACTATTAAGGCTAAAATTTTTGAGTTAAGGACATTCCAAATTTAGAAAATGTCATGCACAACATAACAAATATAAATAAACAAGCACATGAGGATGTCCACACAAACAGTAAATTAATATGACTGGATTTTAGCAGGATTAAAGTCAGTAGGAGTGATTAAGCTAAAATTTAGATTGGAGCAAAATAATAAATGCACTTATATTTCATCAGGTAGGTGATTAGAGCCATGAAATCATGATAAGCATGGGTATGAAAATATCTGAGATGCAATTTAGAGAAAGATAACTGTAGCAAAAGAGCAAGATGGACCGGAAGCAGGGGAACCTATAGCAGACTATTATATTTCATCTTCTTGATGATAACATTTGTTCCTATTAGGATGAATTTGATATCAGGGAATGTAAAAAGGCTTTTAGAGCAAAGTATGGATAATCCATACAATCAATCTGATAGTATAGTATTTGGAAAAATAATTTGTAAATAATAGAGTATAACAGTAGAGTTTTAAAATGGGAGAATTCATATTCTGTGTCTCATAATAATTTTTAAAATCTGTTTTGAGAAATAGCTCTTATATTGGCAGACTAATCTATTTCTGCTTCTGCTTAACTTTCTTCATATTAAACAATGAAAATTAACTGAACTCTTCTCAATACTTCTTCTCCTTTTCAAATCATACTCTCTCTTTGAAATCCAGCTTCGAATACTCTACTTTCCAAATTCAGTTGTACATACATATTCCTGTCATAAAATACGAGGCAACTTAATGCATATAAAATGCCAATAAATCCTCATATTATAAAACCAAGTTCATGAAGATATAGGACAAATATACAAACTATAAAAAAGAATTAGGCTTTTCAAGCTCAAATATTTAAAAATCACTGTTTTGTGACTCTAGCTAAAAATGTATTAGCCATCATGATCTTTCACCTTCACTCTTTGTAAAACCAAGATTAAGGTATATGTTTGATATAAAGAGTGAGTGAACATGGGTTTGAAATGAACTGAGAAGTAGATCTGATATTATAAGTATCTCAAATTCTGACACAAAATGCCACTAGTGAATTCTATAATATATGTAAGGTTATACTTTCTGCTCAGCTGGAGAAAAAAAGTAAGAATTTGAAATAAGGTGACACAAGGTGGTCTAATTTTCCACTCTGTGCCACATGGTGATAACCCTCATAATTCACACCTGGGGGAACATACAAGCTAGGAATGAGAAGTCTGAAACTAGATAAACCCTGATGTATTAGTGGAAGTACCAATTAGAGGACATGTTGTATTATCAACAAGAAATCATGAGTGCATTACTGCATAGTTGAAAAGGAAACTCATTTGGCTTAAGAGGATTAGAAACCTCAAGTTCCTAGTTAAAATTAATTCAAACACAGAGCAAAATAAACAAATTCACTATTATTGGAGGTTTATGAACAAAGATAGAAGGAAAGAAACAATGTGACAATATATGCAAAGCTTTGTTCTTAGAGCTCCTGAAAAATATGCATAAAAGAATCATCTCACAGAGGGGATAAAACAAAGCTTCATGCTCAATCCTTGTGGATAAACAAATGTTCTACTTTGATTTTTTTATATGTGATTCTTTTCATTAAGAATACTATATAATTTATTATATTGTGACACAACAATAATTGATACACAGTTAAAGTGTTATAAAAAATAAACTTTGTAAGAAATGTGATCCATTGTTCCTTGATTTCATTGGCTTTGTGTGGGTTATTTATGAATGAGTGTTCAATAGTTTCATTTATTTAGTGTCTATGTGTTCTATGTTAAGTCTGTTGATGTTTCACCAATGCATAATAAATTCATAGAGATAAGAAAAGAAAGAAAATTATTATTCTTCCTTTCCTTTGATGATGGGGACCCTCCCAATTTCCCCCATGTATAAAATAGAGATAATCTATATCTCATGGAATTGTTCTAAAAATTGGAAAATTAAACAATAATTCAAGTGAAAATGTTTTAACATTGTAAAGCACTTAGCAAACAGAAATATATTACTCTTTTACTAATATAATTATCATTAATAAGCATGATTTTTGACATATAAAACTGTAAAAGAGAAAGTAGTTCTGAGAAATGATGATAAAAAGACTGATGCAATTACACAAAAACAAATTAATCTGTGTCACATTTCAGTCCCTAAAAGAGAACCATGTTAGAATTTTGCCAACAGGTTATTCCTAGCATGCAGCACACACCAAGTGGCAAAAGATGCGAAGGCATTCTTAACTCACCCACCTTGTCTGCATCTTTCATTTCTTGTGGCTGTGGAATGTGAATTTGTCTTAGATTCCGTAATTGATGTGGCTGCCACAAACAACTGCAAATATGGGTACGCTTATCTTCTTTCCAGCTTCAAAAACAAAAGGAGCCAGCATGCAGGTGAGTGGAGATAGGAAAGAGGAAGAATAATTTCAAAATTCAGTGAATTTCTGACTAGTAAGCAGTTAAATATGGAATAAATAAATATTTGAACCCCATAATAACATAAAATGTTTCTAAGTGGGTTCTAAGTAGAATAGCACATTGATTAGAAACTTAGACAAACTAAAGTTTCACTGCTTTAATAGTGTGATCTCAGACAAATTTCTCAAACACACTGGCCCTAGAAATTAAAAAAGGTGTAAAAGGGTGAGGTTTCTAGTATGTGGCAAACCATAGGTGGATCCTGAGTAAATGGCAGTAGGAATTGTACTGTTATTTCTAATGTTACTGTCATAATAACGATGATCATGACAATGATGATGTCAGAAGTCCATTTGTGTTCTGAAAGTGAAGTGAAAAATTATGACAGTTATCTCCAGTTTAGCATTGCCTACCTCCAATATAAGTATATAGAGTGAATGTATTAATGACAGGTTTATATAGAACAAATAAACTAATGAAATCATGTTTAAATCAGAGCTTAGTAAATCCAACTTTATTTTTTTGTGGATCATTCAATATTTGTACTGCTAAATGTTTATCAATAGGAATATCAATTCTTCACATGAAATGCAGTAGGAATTAATACAACTGTTTCGGTTTGCTAAAGCTGCCAGAATGCAATATACCAGAAAGGAGTAGGCTTTTACAAGGGGAATTTATTAGTTGACAAATTTGCAGTTCTAAGGCCATGAAAATGTCCCAATTAAGGCATCAACAGGATGATACCTGGACTCAGAAGAAAGGCTGCCGGCATCTGGGACACCTCTGTCACATGGGAAGGCACATGGCTGGTGTCTGCTGGTCCTTCATTCCCAGGTCTCCTTGCTTTCAGCTTCTGTTTCCAGTGGCCTCCTCTCTGAGCTCCTGTGGGTCCTCTGTTAGCATCTCTGGGGCTTTTCTCTCTCAGCTCTCTCTCTGAGCTCTCATAAAGGACTCCAGTAAATGATTAAAACTCACCTTAAATTCGGTGGGTCACATCTCAATTGAAACAACATAATCAAAAAGTCCCATCCACAATAGATCTACATCCACAGGACTGGATTAAAAGAACATGGACTTTTCTGGGGTACTTAACAGCTTCAGACCAGCACAGTACCTAATTAAATTATGTAAGTTAAATTTGTACTCACCACAGGATACTCTCAGGATTTTAAAAGTAAAGTCCTAATAGTAGTTTATTGTTTTCTTTCAAAAGTATCACTAAATAAATTGTATAAAAATTGTTATGAATGTAACTACTTATTTGGATCACTAGCTGCTGATCATTTCATTTATCTGATACCAATATTATTATCAATAATGCACTTGCCTCAACTTTTGGGTTTCCTACAATGACATTTGTTAAATCAAAATTATAAAATTGTTAAATGTATTTTTATATTGGGTTCTGAAAATTAAGAGAAACATAAGAAAAATCTTGAGGCATTTTAAAATTCTTTTACATTCCTCATAAAGGTCTGCTAGATTCCTATATTGATGGTTATACTGGATTAAGACAAAATATTTAGTTTTATAATAATAAGGTACTACAAAGTAAATCACTGTTTCTGGATAAATTGTTTATGGTAACACTAGCTACTCAAACAAGTATATTAAGCTTTTAATAGATGTACTTTGCTACTGTATTTTTCTAGGTAGTAAAGAGTGTAATGTATTTCATGACACTAACACTGAAAAGCAGTAACTCTGTAAAAAGTCAGAAATCTTAGTCTATTATGATTTTTTTATGCTGTATAGTAATGGCAAGACAAATTTTGAGCTTTCTCTGTGCCTCAGTGCAATTGCTCTGTTCAATCAGGAATATAAATCACTTACATTTGTATTGTTCAATAAATATCATTTCCCTTTCCATATCTGTCTTAGACTGCATTGCTTTGCCTGTTTCTACTCTCTCCTTCAATTAGATTTCTCTTTTACCTCATATTCAAAATCATACTCATATCACACATCTTCCAGGTCCTTCTCTAAATGAGCAACCTTATTTGGATTGATACTTTTCTCTGGTTTATCCTAGCTCTGTGTATTTAATGAATTTAATGTATAGTGTAAACTTTTTCTTTAGTTAATAAATTCTCTCACTGTTTGTCCCACCTTGTGTTGGTCTATTATTTGATTACCCTAAAGATAAAAATACTACAGTATACCACAAATATTATATCCTAGCTGAATAACTAAAATTTGCCATAAATGCTCATCTGCTTTTTAGATAATGGATAAATTTGGCCATTTCATTATGTCATTTGTGATGTTGCTGTTAGCCAGTCATTCCAGCTGAAATTAAATCTTCAGATAAAGAAAAGCAAAAATAGTTTTCATAGTTAAATCAGATATTTTGATATAACTATTTTGCTCTAATGGTGAATTAAAATTGGAGAACAATTTAACCTCTATGGTGTTAATTCAGCTATGTAAATATGTGCAGGTCAAAGGGCTCATAACTTAAACCATTTCAAGATATTATAATGTTGAAGAGCTAACACTTTTGATGACAATGAGGAAATAAGCATCACTCTCAGTGCTGCTAATATAGCTATAGACTATTTTTACTTACACCCCTCCATTTTTAACATTTTAACCTTGACCTCTGAAAGACCCTACCCATGTGTATTTTTCACAAGCAACCTATTTTGAGAAGCTCCTTGGTCTTGTTTTGTTATATAGAGGAAAAATAGGGTTTTAATGAGAGTGTGTTAGTACTTATGGTTCTAAGTTAGACAAAGAAAGAGTTAAAGTCAGATATGAACCTTTGAAAACTGCTTTTGTTTATAATAAACAAACAAACAAAAAAGCCTATCTCAAGAATAGTGGTCTTTTGATTTATCACTTTATTAATTACTTAAAAAGACTGGTTAATATCAAAGATTTTATACATCTTTATTGATTGATTAGCAAATTACATAAACTTTTTGTTGGCATAGCTTAAGAGTTAAAGTAACCCTTCATGCAGTTTCATATTTTACTCAGCATGAGTCCCACACCCAGAATATCTGGGATAATCAACACACACAGACTGTTCTTTATTCTGCAAGAATTAGGTGGCATAATTAAAATGGTGCTGTGATGCCTCCTGATTCACATATCTCTCAAAATCTTAACCAGCTTTTCAAAATCCAGCATAAATTCCACTTTCATAATAAATATTTAGCTGACCATTCTGTCATCTATGATCTCCTATTTCTCTAAATCGATAAATCTATTTCTTGTATCACACAATTTAGTGTTATACACTACTTCCTATGGTTTAAATGATGTTTAAACAATGTATTAAGACTTTATGTATTTATAGTTCCCTCTGCTGCCCCCAAATGATATTATACCTTCCTACAGTTCAGACTGTGATTTACATTTCACTTTTATGTTCCCATGAATTAGTATAACTTTGTAAACACAACAGCCACTTCTTTTTGAGCTTGCCTTTGGTGTTAGAAACATGAGTTTGTCATTTGCTTTGGGAAATCAACTAATTTCTAAACCTTATTTATTTTTAATGCAATTTTATTGAAATATATTTACATACTACAAAATCATCTAATATACAATCAGTTGTTCAGAGTATAATCATATAGTTCTGCATTCATCATCACAATTTCTGAATATTTTCATTACTCAAAAAATAAAAATAAAAGTTAAAAAACGCCGAAAACATCCCATACCTGCTATCCCCACCCCCACCCCCCCAGTATTCATTTACTTTTTGTCCCCATTTTTCTACTCATCCATCCATACACTGGATAAAGGGATTTTGAGCCAGGTTTTCACAATCAGTCACACCATGTAATCTATAAAGTTACATGATCGTCTTCCAGAATTAAGTATACTGGATTGTAGTTCAACAGTTTCAGGTATTTCCTTCTAGCTGTTCCAATAAACTAAAAACTAAAAAGGTATATCTATATAATGCATAAAAATATCCCTCAAAATGACCTCTTGACTCCATTTGAAATCAGCAACTGAAACTTTATTTTGTTTCATTTCTCGTCCCCCTTTTGGTCAAGAAGGCTTTCTCAACCCTATGGCAATGGGTCCAGGATCATGTCCAGGAGTCAAATCCCACATTGCCAGGAAGGTTTAAACCCCTGAGAATCATGTTGCAGGAAGTGGGGAAGGCAGCAAGTCTACCTATTGAGTTGGCTTAGAGAGAGAGGCCACATCTGAGCAAAAAATGTTGTTCTCTGGGGGTGACCCTTAGGCACAATTATAAGTAGGATCAGCCTCTCCTTTGTAGTAACAAGCTTCATAAGGGCAAGCCCAAAGATCAAGGGCTCAGCCTACTAAAATGGAAGTTCCCAATGTTTACAAGAATATCAGGAATCCTCCAGGTAGGGAAGTTCAATATTTCCAAATTTTCCCCCAAGTCCCTCAAGGGGGTTTTGCAAATACCTTTTTATTCTCTAACCAAATTACTCTGGGATGTAGTGGGCTTCATGCTAACCTGTAGAAATCAACCAGATCTTGCTCTCTATTCAACTTCCATGCAATTATAATGTTTAGATAAATTGGCCATACAAGTTAAATTATCTGATGTGCTACAGAGAATATAGGTTTTGCACCAAATAAACATTTCTTCCTCTCACTCAGAAGTTAAAGTTTTAAAACACAGTCAATATCCTCCTTTACCCTTTAGTCTGATTCACCTTAGTCCTAACCAAGTCCATTTTGTTCATATCTCTAATTGAAGTCTGATCTCTTTTCCAGCGTCTTTAACAGTTGTCACATGGGGTAATGCTGACATTCAAAGCTGCTGAACTCTGGCTCTGAGTCTCAGGTGTCACACAAATACCTGAAGTTCCAGGGACTGACCAGGTTACACACAAACAGCTCAGCATCTTAGAATTTAGAAATAATCATTACAATTCATGAATAAATGTGACTGCTATAAAACCTTGCAGTCTAGAAACCTTTACAATAAGCCTTCCTCTGGCAACTTGAGCTCTCAGATTCAATTCTGAGTTTACACATTATAATTAATCAATATTAGTGAGGTGTTATAATGTTTGTCTTTTTGTTTCTGGCTTGCTTCACTCAAAACATTCTCCTCAAGGTCCATTCACCTAGTTGTATACCTTAACAACTTAATTACTTCTTGCCACTGCTCAGTATTCCATTGTATGTACACACCACAGTTCACCATTCCATTTATCAGTTGAAGTACCCTTAGGCCATCTCCATTCATTGCAAATCATGGATACTGGTGCCATACGCACCAGTGTGCAAATGTCCATTCATGTCTCTGTTTTCAGTTCTACCAATAACATGGTTGCAGGATCATATGGCAACCCCATACTTGGCTTCCTGTGGAGCCACCACACTGCCCTCCGGATGGGCTGCACCCTTCTACTTCCCCACGAACAGTGACTTTGTACATCCCTCTCTCTACATTTTCTCCAGCACTTATATCGCTCTGTTTATTTTTTAAACAGTTTTATTCAAACACCGTACAATCCATTCTAAGTGAACAATCAATGATTCCTGGTAAAATCACAGTTAATGCATTCACCACCACAGTCTATATTAAGATATTTCCATTTGTTCTGGAAAGATATAGTCAGAGGAGAAAAAAATGAAGAATAAATATAAAATAAAGAAGAAAAAATAAGAATAAAAAAATACAATGTAAAGGTTAGTCAACAACAACAGCACCAAGAATCCCATACCACTCCCTTACATCCCCCCCTTATAGACATTTAGATTTGGTATATTTCCTTTGTTACAATTAATGGAAGCATATTACAATGTTATTGTTAACTATAGACTCTAGTTTCACTGATTGTATTTCTTTCCCTATACCATCCAATTCAACCCCTTGCAATGTTGACATTCATTTGTTGTTCCTCATGTAAAAACATTCTTGTATTTGTTCTTTTAATCACCACCATTGACCACACTAGGATTTGCTAAGCTATACAATCACAGTTTTTATCTTCTATTTTTCTTTCTGGTATCATATATGCCCCTAGCTTTCCTCTTTCTACTGTACTCATTCTCATTTATGTTCAGAGTCTTATAGTATTATGCTACTGTGCCGGTTTGAATGTATTATGTCCCCCAGAAAAAGCCATATTCTTTGATGCAATCTTGTGGGGCAGGCATAGTAGTGGTGATTAAGTTGGAACGTTTGAATTAGGTTGTTTGCATGGAGATGCACCCCACCCAACTGTAGATGATAACTGATGGGATAGTTCCATGGAGGTATGGCCCCACCCATTGAGGGTGGGCCTTGATCAGTGGAGCCATGTAAACGTGCTGACTCAGAGATGGAACGGAGTGCAGCTGTGAGTGATGTTTTGAAGAGGAGCAAGCTTGCTAGAGAGGAGCGTCCTGGGAGAAAGCCATTTTGAGGCCAGAGCTTTGGAGCAGATGCCAGCTGCCTTCCCAGCTAACAGAGGTTTTCCAGATGCCATTGGCCATCCTCCGGTGAAGGTACCTGATTGCTGAGGTGTTACCTTGGACGCTTTGTGGCCTTAAGACTGTAACTGTGTAGTGAAATAAACCCCTGTTTTATAAAAGCCTATCCATCTCTGGTATTTTGCATTCTGCAGCATTAGCAAACTAGGACAGCTACCATCACCCAGAATTGTGCTATCCATTTCTGGATCTATACAATGAATCTTGGTGAATATTGTGTACTCTTTCAGCATCAAATGCCTGCTCTCTACCCTATTCTATCTCCTAATAACATGTGTTTTCAACTTTAATTCTCTCAAGTTTTGCTCATTAATGTTAGTTCATATTAGTGACACCATACAGTACTTGTCCTTTTGTTTCTGGCTAATGTCACACAACATTATGTCTATTGTCTACCGTTTTGCCTTTTGGATTTTATATGTCATATCCTATTTTATTTTTATTTTTTTCTCTATCTCTCTTTTTACCCTTACTGATAATCTTCATTTCTCTACTATTCTCCAAACCTCTGTCTCCTGGCTTTTCCTATCTGCTTGTAGTTCTCCCTTTATTATTTCTTGTAGCACAGGTTTCTTGTTCAAAAAATCTCTCAGTGTTTTTTTCTGAAAAATTTTTAAACTCTCCCTCATTTTTGAAGGACAGTTTTGTTGGATACAGAATTCTTGGTTGGCAGTTTTTCTCTTTCACTATCTTAACTGTATCATATCACTGCCTTCTCACCTCCATGGTTTCTATTGAGAAATCCACACATAGTCTTATCAAGTTTCCCTCATATATGATGGATCACTTTTCTCTTGCTGCTTTCAGAATTCTCTCTTTGGCTTTGATATTTGGTAATCTGGTTTTTAAGTGTATTGGAGTAGGTCTTTTTGGATCTATTCTGTTTGAGGTATACTATGATTCTTGGAGCTATAATTTGTGTCTTTCATAAGAGAGGGAAAATTTTCAGTGATTATTTCCTCTGTTATTCTTTCTGCCCCATTTCGCTTCTTTTCTCCTTCTGGTACACCCATGACATGCATATTCATGCACTTCGTGTTGTCATTCAATTCCCTGAGAACTTGCTCATATTTTTCCACACGTTTCCCTATCTGTTCTTTTGTGTGTAGGATTCCAGATGTCCTGTCTTCCAGTTCATGAATCCTTTCTTCTTTCTCTTCAAATCTGCTACTGTCTCCATTGTGTTTTTCATCTCTTCTATTGTGCCTTTCATTCCCATAAGTTCTGCCATTTGTTTTTTCAAGCTTACAAATTCTTCTTTATGATCACCAAGTGTTTCCTTCGTATCCTTCATCTTTTTTGTCACATTTTCCTTCAGTTCATTGATTTGATTTAGCATGTGTGTTTGAACACCTTTAATTAGTTGTTTCAATTCCTGTATCTCATATGAAGTGTCAGTTTTTTCCTTCAACTGGGCCATATCTTCATTTTTCCTGGTGTGACTTGTAATTTTTTGTTGTCTAGGCATCTGGTTTCCTCAATTACCTCAGTCAGATTTTCCCAGACTAAATTGTTCCAGGTCTCAGGAGAAGGGTGTAATCAGTATCAATTTTCCCTGAGGATGAGCCCAAGCAAATTGTCAGAATTTCTTGTGAGGCCTCTAAACTCTGTGTTTTCCCTATCCTGCCCAGCAGGTGGAGCTTGTCAGCCCACAGCTCCCCACTGCCATAAAGAGGTGCAGTGCCTTTGATTCTCAGCAGACCCATCCTCTGCCTGGAACCAAGAGTGAGCCAACTTACACTGTTTCTGCCCCATCCCACTCCCAGGCCCTGGGGTTTGAATTCTCTGAAGGAGGGCCACCACTTGAGCTGGGCCCACCCCAACCCCTTTGCCTAGGGAACATATGCCCTTTAGGGAATTATCTCCTTCACTTGACTTCTTCCTCTTTCTATCTCTTCTCCACCCTTCCCTGGGTCAGTGCTGAGAACTGAAAATGCCTGAGGCATTCTTTAATGAGCTATGTAGAATGAGAGAAAACAAAAGATACAAGAAAGAATTCTCCTTTTCAGAGCCAGTCCCTAGCTCCTCAATTTTGCCAGAGTTGGTATCTGGTTCTATGGGCCCCTTCTTCTTGTGACAAAATTCTTTTCCAGTATTCTGAGAGCAACTGACTCCAAAAGTCTCTGTTTTATTTATTTTTTCCTTCCATCAGCTCTGCTTCCTCTGTGCCAGCAAAGACCTCAGGTTTCTTCTCCTGCTTGCTCTAGATTTATCTGTACTTATAGCTTATGTTCAGTAATCCAAATTTGTTCATTAAAACTGCAGTTGGAGCTTGGTTGAGCTACCTTCCCTGGCTCTTAGTAGAAACTACTTCTTTTTCCCACAGGGAAGTATTCCAACTCAGCCTGCCATGCCAGTGGGGGAGGGGCATCAGGGCTATAGGGGCTTTACTTACAGTACTTATGCTGCAATATCAGCCATTCCACCCATTCCAGACTGATGTACGATGTGTGTCTGGTCACTGATGACCCCAAACAGTTGTTCCAGACTATTTGCTAGTTGTTTCTGGCTATTTGCTAGTTGCTCTAGAGGATGAACTAAATTCCACACCTCCCTACACTGCCATCTTGACCTACCTCCTAAACCTTATTTTTTTATATCAAAGATATAATGATATTGAATTCTGTATTAGAAATAGTACTGAAAATCATAAAGCACTAGAAAACATGAGTTACTCTATCAAAACATATGGCTAAATGAATGAAAGAGTGCCCACCTTTGAAACTGCTTACTTATGAATGGATACCAGGAATTCTGAGAAGTAGAGATACAACATAGATTACTTGGATAAATACCCATCTCAAATCAACTTGATCCATTCACTTCTTAAATTTAAAAAGAAATTGTTTTTCATCAGTTCTCCAGTGGTCAGCATGTTCCTTGCTGAAGATGTTCTGTTTCTGTGTTCCATAGCGACATACCAGTTTCTTATTTCCTCATTTCTCAAGAGCAGAGTCAAAATCAGGATGCCACATATAACCTGGCAGAAGTATGCCCTGATTTCTTGCATTTGTAAGAATTTAGCTTTCATGCTTAACAATCCAGCTTCCATACTTCTCAGTTATAGCATTTATTAATATTACTTTAATAAGGAATGTAGTGAGTTGTAATTTACTCATTACATTATATACTATTATATATGGTTATGCACGTACATATATATATATATATATTCACATATATTTTTGGTAAACTGAACATCAACAGAAAGAGAAAGACTAATCTGTACATGGAGCCCAAGGTCTTCTATTGGGAAAGGAATTTATAAAAGTAAATGATGAAATTTTCTTTGTTTAATTAGGATGACAACCCTTTATGGTGTCAACTTGAAAACATAACAGGTCCAAATAGGCCCAATCTGAACTTTTCATTTTACAATGCAAGGTTGAGGGCATTCAGACCCTTAGAACTGTAAACAAATATCTCCAAAATTAACTCAGGATTCTCTTATGAGGTGTACAGAAGATAATCAAAAGGTCCAAACATTTGTCTCTCAAGGATATAATGGAAGCTTTTTTAAAAAAACAAATTTTATTTTTTTACAGCAGTTTCATGTTTAGAGAAAAATTGTGCAGAAATTAACTCTCATGAGGCACCCCTGCCCACCCCTAAAAACAGTTTCTCATATTGTTAACATGTTACATTAGTCTGGTATATTTGTTATAATGGATGAAAAATATTGATATATTATTATTAAGCAAAGTCCTAGTTTACATTAGGGTTTTTCTTTTTGTTGCTCAGTTCTATGGGTTTTGATGTTGAATTGGAAAGGTGAACTTGTTCCTGATCTTGGAGGGAAAGCATTTACTTTCTTACCATTAAGCATGATGCAAGTTGTACATTTTCTTAGACGTCCTTTATCAAGTTGAGGATGGTTGAAGAAATAACTCTCTCTTCCTAGTTTTATGAGACTTTTTATTAGCAAAGATAAATGGTTTTAATCTTTTTCCTTCATTAACCTGTGTAGAGATTTATCAATTTTGTTGTCTTTTCAGAGAACCAGCTTTTGGTTTCATTAAATTTTCTTTAATGTTGCCTGTTTTCAATTTCATTAATTTTTTTCTCTCATTGTATTGTTTATTTTCTTCTGCTCACTTTGGATTTAATTTTCTCTTCTTTTCCCAGTTTCCTTAAGTGGAATCTTAGATAATTGATTTTTGATGTTTCATCTTTTCTAATTCAATGCTATAAATTTCCCTTTGAGCACACCTTTCGCTGTATCACACAAATATTGATAAGCTGTATTTTCATTTTCATTTAGTTCAAAGTATTGTTTTTAATTTTTCCTGACACTTCTTTGTCCATATACTATTTAGAAGTGTTTTGAAATACTTAAAGTACTTTAGTATTATCTAGCTATCTTTCTGTAATTGATTCCTAGTTTAATTCCATTGTGGCCTGTGAGCATACACTGTATGGTTTCTGTTCTTTTAAATTTGTTATGGTGTATTTTATGGCTATTCATTCGGGATGTAGCTTATCTTAATGAATGCTACATGTGAGCTTAAGAAGTATATATTCTGTTGCTGTTAGATGAAGTATTCTATGCTACTTCATCTAGATACAGATCCATTTGATTGACAGTACTGTTGCATAACGGTATCCTAAATGATTCATCTTACTGGATCTGTCAATTACTGACAGAGGGGTGTTGAAGTCTCCAAATACAAAAATGGATTTGTGTATTTTCTCTTGCATATCTATCAGTTTTTGTCTGACATATTTTAACACTCTACTGTTAGGCATATACACATTCAGAATTGTTATGTCTTCTTGGAGAATTGACCCCTTTATTAGCATGTAATGTCCCTCTTTTCTCTGATAATTTTCTTTGCTCTGAAGTCAGCTTTGGCTAAATTAATATAGCTATTCCATATTACTTTTTATTAGTGTTGCCATGATATAACTTTCTCCATCCATTTAGTTTTAGTCTGATTTTTTTATGTTTAAAATGGTTTTCTTGTAGAAAACATAGGTTTATATATATATTCTGATAGTGTATGTCTTTTGATATATTTAGACCATTCACATTTAAAGTGTTATAGTTGTATAAATATCTACCATATTTGTCACTGTTAACTGTTTTCTATTCATCACCTTTATTCTTTGTTTCCCTTTTTTTGTCTTCCTTTTTTGACATCTCTAGTTTTAATTGAGAATTTTTTATGGTTGCATTTTCTCTTCTCTCTTACCATATCAATTATACTTTCATTTTAATTCTTTTAGTGGTTGTCCTAGAATTTGAACGTATTTTTGCAACTATTTTAAAGCTATTTTCAAATAACACTACACCACTTCATGGGGAGTACAGTTACCTTATAACAGATTATTCTCAATTTTTCCTCCCATCCCTTATGACATTGCTGTCACTTATCCACAAGTGGCAGTCATCAAATATACTGTAATTATTATTTTGAAAAACTTATTTGTTAGATAAATGAAGAATAAGAAAAATAAAAGATTTTATTTTACCTTCATTAATTTCTCTCACTTTTCCTTTCCTTCTTTGTTTTTTACTTTTTTTTGGTCAAGAATTTCTATTTTCCCCAACAGAATCATATATCAACCACTTTTACTAGAGGTTCAAAGTTTTGTAGCAATCAGAATATTCTAACTGAGGCCTAGAGGGAAAGCAAGAATAAAGATGACAAGTAAGTAGAAAGAGATGTGGGCAGAAATAAGTTGGCCCTAGACCATGTTTCCTGGTGTTTATGAATTATTGCACCTAAATAGTTTTGGTAATTTTGAGTTGGAAATTCTTTGAGATGGACAGTTTACATTGAAACCTGTTTTGACGGGGCAGGTTTGCATTCTGGGAATGAATAGATGTGAATACAAAAAAAAAAAAAAATCTTTAGTTCAAGTGTGTCCATCATCCATCTTGCTCGGGTTGAGAACTAAGCACCTGGATGGAGACTTGACTCTTGCTGACATTTAAGTGTATTATTTATCAACATCTGAAGAGCATGGTCCTGCATAGCTGTAGTAAGTGCCCAGATCTGCAGACCCACTGCCAACTCCACAATCTGGAAAGCAGAGGGTCCAGTATTTCGGCTGTCTCTGCCTTGCTAGTATTGTAAGATTGGCTTTTTCTGGAGGAAGCAAATTCCGGTTATGAATATGGAGTGTTGCAGCCAACTGAAGAACGTTTAAGGCTCAAATTTGAAAACAAATCATGGATTGACTTTTTTAACAAAAACATAAAAAACAGTGTAAGTATGTATCAGGAGGAAGAATATATCAGGAAGAGGAGTTCAGTGGCAGAAACTTAAGGTACTCCCTGATGATGTGGTCCTGTAGAGTTTCAGAGTTGGAATACTAGGGTGGGACATTATTGTTTCCCCAGATCAGAAGTCCTCTTTCAAATATTTATTTGAAAAGATTTTCAATTAAATCTAATAACTTATTTGAATAGCTTCATATTTCTTAAAGAAAACATTTTAAAAATCTTTGTTAGCTAAAATAATGTTTGTGAATGTATAAAGATTAGGATTATAACATAACATATCATACAATTTACATAAAAATTATAATAAAAATTAATACCATAAGAGATTAATCATTTAATGCTCATCAAATTTGTCTACAGTTTTAAGTTTTAATTTATGTATGATGAATTTATGCCATATTCATAAAATAATGTTATGAAAATCAGGTAATAAGAAAGCAAAATTATTCCCAGATTCTGATGATGCATATCTTAAAGGCCTGTATTAATTGATAAAATGAATAAAAAAGTAAAGTAATTAATAATTTTTTGTGACAAAACTTTATTAAATATAAATTATCAAAAAGCTAGAAAGTTAATTATCACCTAAATAATTTTTTTACGAAAGCATGGCATTTTTAATGTATAGAATATGCACAAGAAAAAATGTAGCAAATTTTTAAAATTTAGTTTAAATATTAACATCAAATTGTGTCATAATACAGAAAATATTTATAAACTAATTTGTCTAGTATGTTATTTTGAAGCTATTTTATGTCTTTATAGTGCAGAGGATATTGAAAAACAATTCACGAAAGGAGTACCAGCTTATGAAAGCACAGGAGTACCAGCTTATGAAAACACACTAAGTTTCATGTACCTGTTTCCACAGACCTCTATTACTTAGATGTTATATAGTAACCTTTCAGTGAGGCCACAGCGATACGCTCTGCAGCACCCCTGCTCTCAGCACATCAGCTCCCAGAATCCTTCACATATGTAGCTACACATACCACCAGATGTATTTGAAGGAGCTGAAGTTAGACAGGATTTTAAAAAAGTTAAACTCACAAACTCCATCATGAATGAAATTAAAAGGCTTCATTGTCTTCATTAGTTCTCTTCCCCCCAAATCTCAGGAATTTGCTTTCAGTATCATTCATCAGAATCATCTGTGGGGGAAAGGTCACAGATCTAATTCTTCATTCTGGCACAGAGGACATTAACATCTAATATACAATGTGAGATATCATATATAATAATTAGGATGTAATTATGTTCACATATTTCCTTATAAATGTCTTTAGGCACTAGCTGTTCTTATACTTCAAGAAATCATAGTGGACGCTGTTTCTATGGCTACCAGGAGGGGTGCATTTATGGAGTTAGCTTATGACTATAAAAGAAGCAAGGAACTAAGCCAGAATTTCCAGCTGTTCTGATAAAGTCACTGTGCCCATCAGAATTTCTTGGTTAACTCAATGCTAAAGATTGTGTCCTGCATTAGGAACAAACCAATTAATATGAAATACTTTACATGAATAATACAATTTAATTAATTTTCAGTCTACTTTAGTCTATTTATTGCTGCAGCTCTAGATTCCTGATAAAATTTATGAAAGACAAAAGGATTTAGGAAAGGAAAAGAAGTTTCTTATTTTAAAGGGGAAGGCATTTTGCAAACAACTTCCCTCAAACATGACTGACCTGCTCGCTGAAATAGTACGGTACAGGAAAAGCCAAAGATCGTTTAAAATAACCATCCCCTGGGGAATTACCATATTCTCTGAGCACTCATAGGCTCAAGTAACAGAACATAGGCCTTAATCCTATTGCTTTGTTTTATAACGACTTTTTGGATAAAATGTCTGCTAACACAGGGAGAGAAAGAAAAGGAAATTATAATCACATGACCTAAAATTAAGAAAAAGTAGAATTACAGGGAGAAATGAAGATTTAGGAAATTATTAATTTCCTTCAGAGGAAGTTGTAACTTTTGGTGAGAAATCTTTGAATCTTTCACTTTTCTTGTTCAGCCATATAATTGACTATTTCACTTAAATAGACTTGATAATTTTGAGATGGTTAGCAGCAATCTTCAGTGAGCCAGAGTTTACAGAATGAAGATATTTAAGTTGAACATACTTGTAAAACTATAAGGTTAAAAAAAATATTATTTTTATCAAGTTCATGATACTATTTGTTCCTTTAAATTCAGTCTCAAATGGATGAAAAATGCCAACTCATATACTTCTATAACATTCTTACATTACACATCTTATAGAAACTCATCTTTCCTCTGTCCTGTAAGCTTGACTCCCTGGTTGACAGACCTGAGAAACATACAAAAATGGTCATTTATGCTAATTTTCTAAATAAGCAAAGGGAATCCAAAGGCATTCACTTGAACTTGCCATCGGATAGTCTGGCATATTTTTTAACTGAATTGGGTTTAATTGTGTAGGTCAGCAAATACCCAATGGCACATCTGAGAGCAACATCTATGAAAGAGCAGACACCTCTGTATTCCTTGGAAGATTCTTAAGTAATTAAATTAGTAAATCATCACCTAGTCAGGACATCATGCTCCCACAGCTACTCTCCTTGATCTTCACTTTCATTATGTACTTGTTGATCCCAGACTATAAAATGTACTGACATGCATTTGTCTCTGACTGTTATATTCTGGAGATACTTACTCCCTATGTTTCATAGACATATACTTGCAGAGAGAGGTTCCATAGCCTGCAACCTCCTAGAGCTTAAGCTATTGATGATAAATTCTCATTGCTCAGTAGCCACCAGAGCAGCATTTGAAATCGGGTGGTAAATTATGCTTAATGTCATGATGAGGATGATGATGACAAGTTTATATTTTTGTTGAAATATAAATATATTATGTAGAGAGAAGACAGACAATATCTTTTCTAAAATGTGTATATGTATATACACACACATGCACACACACACACAATAACACATTTTACCTTACTCCAGAGGCCTATCATGACTGCAAATATGCTGTAAATAATACAATAAAAAGGGAAGTCATATGTAATAGTATAGATTACCACCACTAACACAAAGGAATGTAAAACTATTGATTACCTATTATAGTGGTATTTTTGTAAGTCAGAAGTAGTTTTTATCTCTTCTATTTTTTCTATATTTGACTTTCCAGTATTCATATATATGTATATATGATATTTTTGCATTAGAGAAAAGAAAAATATGTGAATCCATTATTCAGTTAGATGAAAGATGAGATGACATGTTAGGATTCAATCTTCCACAGGTATCACTTATATTACCTGGAGGACATTCACAACATTCTCTTCAGAAAAGTGATATTATTATAGAATCAAGAACAGATAAGTAAGTGGAAAAAAACAAGGTTATCAGAGTCCTGACTATTTGCTTTGTTTATGGAATAATCAGATGGAGGGAGCATAATACTACATCATCCAAGCCTATAGAGTGAATAGATGAGAACATTATGCAAATAAGAAATATATGGCATTCCTAATCCTTGAACCATGCTCATCCTTTAGAAAAGTGGCCTGTGTCCTCAAGGTTTGCCTTATGATGATATCAACATTCTGAAAAAAATATAGAGATAAAAAAGACAGCAACATAAAAATAAGCCTCAAACCTTGACTAGTGATTGAAATCTTTTCACCGGCTATCTTTTACTATTTAATGTATACATGCAGAAAAAAATCAGCTGAGCTGTCCAGAAACATCTGGATATTATGACACCCAACAAATATAATAGCCACAGCTAATGAGCCTAAAGACAGGGAAAGCATTACCTGGTTGCTGTTTCAGCCTTCAGCCAATGAATATAAATAGGCTTTCGTTGATCTTTTGTCCTACTAAAATATAATCTAGTTTACTGAACTGGTGAATTACATTAACCATTTTGACATTATTTCTTTATAAATCTAACATGGTGTCCTTGTTCTATTCTTCCTCTCTGTATTAGAGACAACAAAATAAAATGATAGAATTTGTTTAAACTCAGTGATATTGATGTTTGAATAAAATAATTTGCATTGGAAACTCAATATGTATATAAAAGACTTGTGTCCAGCACGTGTCAGTGAATTAAATTCAAGAAATTGGGTAACATGAAAAAAAAATGTAGGCCATCTTTCATGGCAAAGTTTATTTCTTCATACAAAATGGACTTAACTATCTCGAGCACAGCTCTCTACAAAATGTATGACAGAATACTGGGAAAAAAAAAAAAGGTTCTGAGAGGAAAAAATGCTTGCCATAAAATTCAGGCATTAAATTTTCTGCATTTTTCAAGTCTTCCCACAGAAACTACTTAATTTATTTTGCACATTATTACTTGAAACAGGAATATTTGTTTTCCAAGCCTGTATGAAATCAGAGAAAGTAAATTAGAATATGTTTGTGTGGACATCACTAGCTCAAATGTTACTAGTTCCAGCTAGATTATATAAACAATTGAAGAGGTCAGCTATGAAAACACTAAAGAGAGCATTCACCAATCACATTTCAAATTCAATAATCTGCTAAAATAAAATAAACTATCACCTCAGGCCTTCCCAATTAATAATAATATGCCTGTGGGCTGGATCTGCCTATGTATGAAAATTTGCAACCTGAAAAGGAACTGATAAACCTGGTATAGATGAGAATAAGAAGCTGTTTTTTTTAATAATAACTGATTTCTGAAAGAGATGAAGAATAAAGATGCTACAAAGAATTCCAACTCATAAAAAATATTTAAAAAAAATAAATAAAATCATGGTTGTCTGTGACCATTTTATAGAGTAACAAACAAAGCTACTTATGTGTTTGGTCACGAGGGCACCATTTTGCTGGTTTGGATATACAGTGTCCCCCAAAAAACCTTATTCTTTAATGCAATCTTGTGGTGGCAGATTGATTAGTCTTTTTGATTAGGGTGTGACCTCTTGATTGAATGTTCCCATGGAGAGTTGACCCCACCCATTAAGGGTAGGTCTTGATTAGTTTACTGGAGTCATTTAAAGGGATCTCACACAGAGAGCAGAGAAATGAAAACACCCTGGGACATGCTAAACCAGGAGACCCAGATGCTTGCTGATGCTTTGAGATGCTATCCCAGTTTGCTTTGGAGAAGCTAGGAGAGGACAAAACACCCCAAGAACAGCTGAGAGAGACATTTTGGAGAAAACCATTTTGAAACACAACCTGGGATCAACAGACACCAGCCACATGCTTTCCCAGCTAACAGAGGTGTTCCTGATGCCATCGGCCATTCTTCAGCGAAGGTATCCTCTTGTTGCCTTGGTTTGGACACTTTTATGGCCTTAGAGCTGTTAATTTGTAACTTAATAAATCCCCTTTATAAAAGCCAATCCATTTTTGGTATTTTGCATAACGGCAGCATTAACAAACTGGAGCAATCATTATATTTTAACAGAGTGAAAATGTTAATTAATTATTCATCATTGACATAATTTATAGTCATCGGTCTACTGTATGTATTGATTGACTTCAAATCAGATTTACAAATTATTTTATTCTTAATAGAATCTCTTGAACATTAATAAAAAATGAAATTAACTTCAAGAATATAATTTTTATTTCCCTCCAAAATAAGTAATTTCATTTTTTTAGAGTCATGCTACTTAGGAATTCCAAGTAATATAGCTAACCCCAGAGTTTTCAATATTTGCCATTTTGAAAGTTAGGTATTTGGAGAAATATGTCAACTCTCTCTGTTCAGTGCTGTGTAATTAAGGGTCTTTTTACTGAAATATTTAAATAAGGAATTTATACTTAATGTTTCAAACATAAATACAGTTAAGTCTTTATGCTAGGTACAGCCTATAGGATGGATTTGAGAAGACAAGAGTTTGTCAGCAAGAAGAATAGTTAGGAGGAGAATTGTGATGATGCCTGCCTCAGGTGATGAGGCCAGAACAAGGATGATAACTCCAGAAATAGATAACAGGACAAAGGCGAAGCACATTTCTAACAATTGATAGCCAGGACTTGGTAACTCTACCAGGGGTGAGGTACAAAGAGAACTGATTAAGGGTAGAGTTTAGGATATTAGAAATTTCTTCCATGAAATATTATCACAGTACTCCATACAATGTAAATTATGTGATTCACATAGTAGGTGTTGAAGAAATGTATTCATTAATATTATTATATTTTTGCTATTAATATAATTATTGGAACCTCAAATCTAGAGGTAGGTCATATGCTGACAAATGCATCCTCAATTAGTTGAGAAAGGCTGCACTGAGATTAGGAAATGTGCCCAGATAAGCAATGGGCTTATGAAGGTAAAGGTAAAAGAGTGGGCTGCACCCAATTGTGATTCAAGGTTGGGTTTTCTCCTGAGTAGAAGTGTCTACAACAAGTAAGACTCTGCTGTCTCAATGGGAAGTCATTACCTTCTAGGTGTTATATATAGAAAGACCATGATTCCTGGTATCCTTAAGTCCTGCACTCCCACTGATTCAAGATAGGGGAATGAAGACTGCAGGGACTGAGACCAGGTTTCTAACATGGGCAACTAGGAGTATTAATAAAAATACAATATTGGGAGATGGAATTAATGGATGTAAGACTTTAGCTTTTGTTTAGCATTATTACAACAAAATATAATACACTTTCTAACATTTTAAAACTACTGCATCATGTACATTATCTTACATAAACTTCTTAAGCACTCAGTATGCTAGCTACAGAAAATAATATTTATTTCTCCATTTTACAGATCATTAATTGATTTTGAGAGATAAACCAACTTATTAGATTTCACATGCTATAAGTAAGCAATAGATTTAAGGAAGAAAAATATATCTTTTTCCTCCACAAAAAATTTCACCTTAAAATTTATATCTTTCAAACTTACAGATCCATTGATGGAAAAAAATTATAAATAAAATTCCAGAAACATCATTGTTCGAAATACTAATCTGTGTAGATGGGCATAAAAATATACCATGTAATTTGGTGCTAGATACTATTCAGTGTTAGTTATAAGCATTCATTTACTTATTGTAATCAAGGTTTAAGTGGTCACCATTCATAAAGTTGTCATAAAAGATAATGTAAGATGATTATTTAAAATTTATTAAATGTTTTGTAGTTTCAGTTTGTTTCATTACAAGTATGCACCAAATTTCTCTCTCTGAAAAATCAACATTATTGATTCTTAAGGAATATTTTTTGAGCTTCTACTCTATTCTCATTCAAAGATTCCATACCTAATAGAATTACAGCTAAAATTACAGAAATCCAAAAATAATCAAGAAGAATTCCCAGATGTTGAGTTAAGCATTCACTAAGGTGGGGAAGAATTGGCCTGCATAGCTTTGGGTGATGGGGGAAGCATTCTTGGGAGGGAAACAAGACTTCATTTTTAGCACATTGAATCTGAGATTACAGCTCAACATGAAAGTAAAATATGAAGGAGGTAGATGGGTCCCAGAAGTCTGGAACTCAGGAGTTGTGGGTAAGAGCTGTAAATGTGGATGCCATCAGCATATAGAAGTTGGTTGCATGAATCTACCTAGACACTGTAGAGATAGAAATTTGAATGTGAACTTAAAACTCTCCAGCATTTAAAACTGGGTGAAAAAGAGTAGCCAGCAAAGAAGATTAAAGCAAAGCAGTGGTGGTACGAGGAATATCCCGACACGACAGGAAATCAAGAGAAGAGAGTTTCAGCTCAAGAGAAGAGAGTGTTTTAAATATGTTGAATTCTGAAGAGAAATAGTGTGAGAGGAATTGATACTTGGAAATGTTTCATTATACTGGTAGATAGACAATACATGTTTGAAGAGATTTGTTTCTGTCAGAGCTTGGAAGAGAAACAGAACCACTCATATAAAGGAATTTATTCTAGGGATTTGACCTTAAGTAATTGTGGAACTAGTTATGCTATCCATGCCTGGTGCTATAGCCTGGAGTCAACAGGGCCAGTTAGTTGCTAAGGGAAGATTAACTTGAAATGTGGAAAGAAGAAAGAACTAGAATAGCCAAAGGTGAATGGATCCCATGAGCATGGAATTTCACTTGACCTTGGTGTCTCACCAACTCCGGGCCTCTGGTTTCCATGATGGGGTGTCCTACAGGGAAAGCTGGTGCTTTTCGTCAAGAAACTAAAAATGCACTTGGCTGAGGAGGCTGAGAACCTGAAGGAAGAGATCAGGCAGAAAGTAGAGTAGCTGAAGGTCAAGCCACTGCCCCAGGCCAACCAGGTAAACAAGATAAACAACCATCTTGAGTTGCAACAGTGTCTTGTTCCCTCCTCTGTCCTTCCTACAGTAAAAAGAACATGATTTCACTTCTACCATTTAAATCACTTTAAAAATGCCTCTAGTGGCCCATGCAAACCAGGAACTTTGCAGGGAAGAGAATTAGGGAAAACCATTTTCAGTTTAGCTAAGTTGACAAAATGCATTGGAGAATGAATGGGAGGGGGGTTCTGAGAGCAGACATACACACAGGTCTTTCAAGAATTTTGCAGCAACGGACCGAATAAAAGGCAAAGGTTTTTGTATATTGTTTGTTTTTTGGTTTATTTATTTGAATTCTTTAAAAGGGTAGATAATGGAACAATAAATCTGCGAATGAATCAGCAGAAATGGAGAGATTAATGGTGCAGGGGAGAGAGGATAAGAACAGAAATAGTAAATCCTTTGAGAAGGTGAGATGGGATAATTAATGGCTGTTTGCACTCTAGGTCTAGGATATTTCTTTTCACTCTTTCTTTTTTTATGTACGTATAATGTAATTTAGTGGTTCATAGCATGGACTCTGGGACAGATTGTCTGGCTTCAAATCCTGACCCGGTTAGCTGTATGACAGAGGGCAAGAGTCTTTTTCTCTGTCTCAGATTCTTTTTTCTTTTCTTTTCTTTTTTAATGTCAGTACTAGTAGTAGCAACTCATAGGGACATAGTTAGGATAAAATAATAATGGAACCCATTTATAGAGTCATTTTAAAATTAAATAAGTTAACAAATAGAATTCTTAGCAAGTGTTCTGCTATTATTTACATATTTGAGGGTTTAATATTCTTTATTACATATTTTGTGTCTTTTTTGGTTAACATTCTAATGTTAAGATTTCTATTTATCATTTAAATATCTTTACAAATACTGTTTTATGATTTCATAATATCCCAGCATATAGAGTGTAAATAATGTCTTAATTTTTTTGTTTTGTCTTTTTGGACATTCAGGAAAATCAGTTGTACATTCAGAAAACCTCTAATTTCAAAAAATGTTTTTTGGCCTTTTGTTTGCTTTTTGTTTCCTTTTGAATAATGTCTTGGTGAACATTTTTGAACATGAAGATATATCCATTTCAATTATTTCTATAGGATAACCTACTAGAAGAGGAATTACTCAATCTATGAGTCGTGAAATTCTTACTGCTCTGTCTTCTACGTAAGGGAGAAAAATAAGTCTAAAAATTAGCATTAATTTTGTCCTTTAAAAATGTTATCTTAAGAGTTAATGAAAATTCAGGAAGTGTATTCACTAAATGATGAAAGGAAGGGTAAAGATAATTAAAGTTGTTATTAAAATTAATACTTTGACCTATGATATGCCTATCATTTATTTTTTAAATTCATGCAACACTATTAAATATCAGAAAACTATGACTCTTATTCAGCTTAATCTCTGTCAATACATCCATTGAGCTCTTCCATATAAAAATGTCTTCCTAAGACATTTAAATTATAGTAATTACAACAGTTTTTTTTAAATTCTCTTACTATTTGCTCTTCTTTTGTAGCCGCTGTTTACAATTACAGATTTTTATCATGAAACATAAAAAGACACTAAAGTAAGACAATATGCATAGCTTCTTCTGCACTTCACTGATTGTCAATTACCACTTTGAATGTGTCACTTGTTACATTTCACAATTAAGACATATGGATACATTCTTTGTACAACAGTTGCATTTGCTATCATAATAACCAGTGGCAAAGCTGCAAGATAACATTATCACCTGTCTCTAGAAATGTGAGAGCTCCATTGTTTTACTAATTTGACCAAAGTTTATTTCCTTGAATGTGGTTCACCTACTGCTGGTGTATTTGCTAACAACCTTAACTATGTCCTTATTTCAAGTGTTAATTATGACTTTACAATATACAGCTAAGACAAAGTCCTTTAAACATTTTTTCTGGGCAAAAACCCACAATTCACAAATGTTCACTCTGTTGTTAAAAAAAAAAAATGACATTTTGAATAAACTAGAGAATTCTTACCTGCGTAGGAAAGAAATAATTTTACCCTATGAAAGAATACTCAGTAATAATGCCATAATCACTGTTATTAAGACACTGCCTCATTTTCTGGCAGTCATTTATCTTTGCAGTAGAAAGATAGGCTCTTCCTGAGAGTCAGAAGCTAAATAAAATGCATTCCATTTTTTCCCCCACCTTCAACCTGGTGTTCAAATCCATAAGAAACAGGAAAAGCAGATTTTCTTAAAAATGTACTCTCATGTTTTCTTTAACATTGCATTCTCCTTGTATCTCTCCGAAGTTGTCTTCTTACTTCATCGTAGTTATCACCAACTATGCACTGAGAATTGTAAAATACTCTGTTGAATACTTCAAATTCATTTTCTCCTTTAATTTTCTGAACACTGTTGGATGAGTATTTTATCACACGGAGAGAAAACTGCCTTGTTCCAAAATAATAATGTTAATAAGAAATAAAGATGCCAATTAAGTCCAGGTGTGACTGACTGAATAACTCACATGTCAAACCATTACTGTTTTGCTTTTTTTTTCCCATCAGCATCTCTTTTCATTTACCAAACCCATAAGTATTAGTAGGACCTAAGTTTCTGTCCTCTGTCATCCACTGTTCTTACTTTGCATACTCTCTTTCAGTGACTTCATTCTCATGATTTCAGTAGTCTTGGTGAAAACTGCTTCTAAGGGAATGATTGTAAGTTTCATCTGCCTGGTGGATACCCGCACCTAGGTGTTGTGGTGGGGTTTGTAGTAGGAATTCAGATTTACTCAAATAGTTAGCCAACTTCCCACTGTCATTTATTATCAATCCATGTTTCTTCCACCAATTTTCACATATTACATCAGCTAATAATTGGGGGGTTATTTCTGTATTCTTTGTTATGTTTCATCGATCTGTCATGCTACTCATGTACCAATAGCATTTTGTATCCTAACACTTTATCCTTTAATATCCAGCTGAACTGTTTTGTCTGCCACCATCTTAATTATCCCTTTGATGGAAATTTTCTGACTATTTTTGTGAATTTCTCTTTTCATGTCAACTTTAGAAACAGTTTCTCTAGATCAAAAAAGGAAGACCATAAACCTTAAAATATTAGTTTAGAAGAAATTACACTTTTGAAATGCTTAAACTTTCTATCCAAAAAGAGAATATGTTTTTCCATTTATTCAAATAGTCATCTCTGCATTGTCTTATTTTGTTCCTCATATTGACATAGTCTATTCTGGAGAAGTTAATCATTATGCATTTTATGTACTTGCATTGTTCTGTCAATGCAACATTTTAATCATATTAAATGTTAACTGGTTATTACTAATATATAAGGACTTTATACACATTTGTCTGAGTAATTTCTAATCAAGCTTATTACTGGCTTTACTTATTACTTAAGAATTTTATCACACCTTTATTCCATCTTTAATTATCTAGTCACATAATCATCCTATGTGGAAGAAAAAGTTTGCCTCTTCTTTTCCAGTGTTACATCTCTTATTTATGTATCTTTTCTGATTTCCTAGGTTAATGTTAAGATATCTTTTTGAACCATATAGAATTTTATTCTCCGTTTTCATCATTCTCCTTTACCTTAATATTTTTTTCTGACTCTGCTACTCTCTGAAAATGCTTGAGGAGGAAATAAGGCAAAGGACAAAATGATGTGGACCCTGGTCCATATCTGTTTGCTAGCCTAGCTGTATCATCATCACCTATTTTCATATCTAGGACCTGACAAGTCTTCAAAAATGTGTCAAACAGAGGAATAAATGGAGAATATATAAATATATTGTTATGTCAAGAGTCATAGAGAAGAAAATAGTTTCTGAATATATGTCTTTCTGTGTGTATTTTATTCTGTTTAGAGGAATGGGGACATAGCCATCACAGTATTGTAAAAAAATCTGAGTAGAGCAGAATAATAAAAGATGAAAGTCTTTCAGATGCTGAGATACGAGCACTGAGGCAATTTATTTATTCATTCATGTATTCATACAATCATTCACCAACCACATAACAGACATTTCTCTAGACATTAGAGATATGCAACAAACAAACAAACAAGCCACGTGTTCATCAAACTCATTCTAATGAAAGGAGAAAGAATAAAAACTATTTTTGGATTAAATAACTTATAAATAAACTATTGTTGGATTAAATAACTTATAAATGTTATCTAAAGCCAGGGACTACATAAGATTACTCAGAGATTTAGTGTAGTTACTAAAGAGACACATGGATTGATCCTTCAGATACACCAATATGTCAATGTTGGAGAAATTGGAACCAATCAGAATATTATTAGTCTGAAATGCATTTTCATTGAGAGAAATACATATCCTAGAAGCCAAGTAAAGAGCATGTTTTAGGAAAGAAGACTTAAAACTGACCACTGGATTTGTTAATATGAAGATTACCTTAACATGGTTTTGGTTTTGTGCAAAGAAGAGCTGAATCAAGATTGGCATGAATTCAGGAGAGAATGAGAATAAAGGAGGTAGACAGTGGGTTGATGTCTCTTTTAAGATATTTTGTTATGAAAGCTAACAGAACTATATAAAGCAGTAGCTAAAGGCTTACACAGGATCTAGGGAGTTTTATCCAGTACAGAGGGAATAATTATATTTCAAAGGAGAAAGAACAGTTAATAAAGCAATGTTCTAATGTTCCACAGGTAATAAAATCCAGTGCAGAGATGGAGGAGTTGGTAATTGAGAGGTACACAGATAATTTACTGACAAACAGAAGAGAAAAACTACTATTTGTAGGCACCAATACAGGATGACTGGTGGAAGTCATGGTAGAAGCATATGGAAATTTTCTTCTGTTTCTATTTTTTTCCAAAGAAATAAGTAGGTAATAATGTCATTAGCATACATTAAGGAGAGGGTAGAAAATATTGATATTTTGAGAAAAGTTGGGAAAAAAGTGTGAAATAGTCTTTTAGAAGCATGATGTGAATTGGAAGCCATGTCTATCAGGAAGTACTAAAGTCTCACTCAACATTAGTAATTATGGATTTAAAATGAGAAGTGTCAGAATAGCTTAATGTATTGCTGGAGTACATGAAAGTTTGTAAAGCACAATTAATGTAGAGAAGGGAAGAGAATTGAGAGAACTGGGGAAAGTAATATTGTAACTATAATATAACTATAGAATGTAACTGGATCTTATACTCTAATTGTAACTAATAATGTATTTGCACAAAATGTGAAGGAAGGATGTGAGGGATGTTCATACATAGTGAAAAGGAGGTAGAAGTAGTTATGCAAATCATCCTGCCATCTTATTGCCTACTGAATGGGGGGATTCCCAGGACACAGGAAGAGAAACACAATGATATAAATGAAAATGATATAAAAGACGGTATTTTTAAAGAAAATGTATTAAATAAGGAAGAATAGCAAGGATATTTTTTTGAAAGCTTTGTAGAATTAAAATCTGCAATGGAAGCACATTATAGGGATCAGAAAACTGAAATAGTGATATTGAAGGCAAACCCAATAAACCTTGATAGAATGTAAGGGGAAAACAGCAGATATAAAAATGATTTTGAGAAAATTTTGGTAGGTGTGGGTAACAGAAAGCAAGATCCAGCCTCCATAGATGCGGTACTCCAGAGAAAGAAATCACCTTGACTAGAACAGAAACAAACATCAGAAACACTCTCTAGACTGAAAAATTACCTAGTTTAGTAGACTGAAAGGACTTATTCAAGGAAAACACAATGCAAAGAGAAGTATACCTAGTAGAGGGGATTAAAAAAAAAACTGTGAAATAAGAAAAAATTTTAAAAACATTTTGGCTGAAAAACATTGCCTTTATAAAGGAAGAACAATTAGATCTGCCTTATTTTTCTATTGCTCTGCCAAAACCAGAAGACAATTCTCCTTGGATAATTTAATCAGGTACTCTAAAATAGCAAACTGTGCAAGGACAAATTTAATCTAGTGCATTTGCTGCAATCAATGTGTATTATCTCTATACCTTTCACTGTGAGGTGTCAAACTAAAGGGCTTTTTATGAAATAACTTGTTTCATCAAGGAAATGGCCCTCTGGTATGCAAAAACCCTATCTGCAGATATTACCAAGCTTATTTTCCGTATTGGATCTCAGTAAATAAAAGTAAGTTAGTTATAAAGATCACTCTTCTACCTCCCTGTGATGTTTAGGCTCATGTGTCAACTTGGCCAGGTGATGGTGCCCAGGTATCTGGTCAAGCAAGCACTGGCCTAACCGTTACTGCGAGGACATTTGTGGCTGCTTAATAAACCAGAAGGCTGGTTTATTAAATCATCAGTCAATTGATTGCATTTGTGGCTGATTACATCAATGAATGGTGTGCCTTCCACAATGAGAGAATTCAATCAGCTGGACTTATTCCAATCATTTGTAGACTTAAGGGAGAAGAGAGAACTTTCTCTTCCTCTTCAGTCAGCCAGCCTCTCCTGGAGAGTTCATCAAAGACCTTCATCAGAGTTGCCAGCTCACTGCCTGCCCTATGGAATTTGGACTCATGAATCCTTCCCTACAGAATTTGGACTTGTGCATCCCCACAGATGCAGATATAAGATTTTATAAAATCTTATATTTACTGATATCTCCTGTTGGTTCTGTTTCTCTAGAGAACCCTAACTAATACACTTCCTTTGAAATTTATGTTTTATAATCTATCATGACCTCTTTTCTCTAAAAAAATCAGAAGATTTTAAAGGATTTTCAACTTAACTACATAGACCAACTTGAGAATCTTTGAAAAAAAAATGTGGCACTCATTTCAGACCAATTGCTATGCTTAGAATGAATGCATAAATGTTCCATGAATAAACACATAAAAAATGGAATAATAAAATATCTAATAAATGTGGTGATTAAGTTTATAGGTTAATATTATTTGGATTATGTTCTAATTGTATTGAAATTTTTACACAAAATTAACAAGAATAATCATTTTATTCACATATACTTTGCTTTAAAATACTGAACACTGAGGACCTTGTCCTCCTGATTTTGGACCCAGCTGATTCCAAAATTCTTTCCTGAACTCAGCTTATTTCACAATCAGTAACTTGACTGCATCCTGAGTACACTGCCCTTAAGTATTCTTTATACCAGCTTGCTTCATGACATCATCCTAGTCTGTCCTCAATTAACTTTTCTTACTTTTCTTCCTTTTAAGCCACAATTCTCCCTTTCCCAACAGCTAGGGCTGTATTCCACTAGTAGAGATATTTGAGATTTAATTGGGTAGTTCAGAAATCTCCATTCAACTTAGTTAAAATAGTTTTATCACCATTAAAATATTCCTTTGTGGAATTTACAATAGTATACACATTTTACTAATATATTGATTTAAGAATGTTTTGTTGAGCATTAAATCACAAACTTATTAGGAAATTATGCTATTTATTTCCTGAGTGTTTTGGAAATGCAACACCCTTTAAATATTAGAACCATCCTTTACTTAATAATGGAGGTGATATAAACTGTTATCTGTAATTAGTGATGCAATTACTGAATAGTATGTTGCACATTATAACAACATTATAAAACAGCAATAAAAATAAAAATTTGTATTCCTTAATTTATTCCAGACATTATACCTGACACTGTAGGAGTTATTTACTTTTTACTTCCTAAAAATGTTATGGAAAATGTCCTATTATTTTCTTATTTTACAGATGGGGAAACTAAGTCTTAAATGGTTGTGTGTCTTGCCCAAGGTCAATCTGTTTAAACTGGAATTTAAACTCAGGTAACCTGATATTAAGATTTAGCTCATAACTATGAAAACAAAGGTTGTTACACGCAGAGTAATAAGCTACATGAAAATAATGACCATACTGTTGTGGAATTTCTTTAGTAGTTTTTTTTAATTACTCAGATCCCTCTTAGGTGAGTTCTGTGTAACATGAAAATTACAAAGAAAGATTCTCATCTAAAATGCATGACTATTCCTATCTGCAGTTTGCAAGAACTGTGTTAGTAAATCATCTGGGGAAACATGGCATATTAATGGCTATTTATTGTAAGTCACTTTCAACTTTCATGTCAATGCTGAATGATATGAGTTTTAATTTATAAGAGTGGCTACATGTACTACCATTTGGTAATAGTAAAAAAAAAAATCCTAGAAATAGAGGAAATGTAGAATATATATTAAGGGGCTGTGTGTAGGGTCTGTGTCTTTTAAGCATCTTTTTCTTTTTCAGACTATATGATGTTTTCCTCCTGTATCTCATTTGCCATCCTTTATGGCCCTATATATTTTAGAGAACTTGCAACATTGCTGACTAATATGACATAAAATCATTCAGTTTGACTTTGAATGGAAATTTTGAAATATTGATCCTCAAACACCGCTAACTGATGCTTTTACAAATACCAAGTAACTTAGGTTCTGCTAATTTTCCTCAATGGCAGAAGTGATTTTGGAGACATTTGAAGCCTTCAATTTGATTTTTGGTTTCTTGTTCTTAGAACAGAAAAATAATCCACACACACACAAAAGTGATGAGTTCAGAAAATCTCACCTAAATCTAAAATAAAGAAGAGTAAATTTGGGGTTAAAAAAAACAAAAAAAAGAAAGAAAAACCAAACAGCTGTTGGTTTTGACAGCTGCCTTTGCCAATTGCCACCTTTATTTGTCAATGACTTGATAGGAAGCTAAAGAACACATAATTAAAAATGTACAGGAAATACATCTGTTATGCTTGAAATCAAATAATTAACCAGTGACTTGTTCTTCAAACCTCTATTTAATATCATTTGTATAGAACATGAAGGGATTTATCTTAGTGGGTATATTGTAATAATAATGATTATAGTAATAAAAAGCATTTGATAAATTATTTTTTAAGAATATCTTTTTATAATTGTTGGAGGTTATTAGTATTGTTTTGTCTTTATATTTTACAATTTACACCTGAAGATTCATTCATAGAGAAAATAAATTACCGGGACAGTTAAAATACAACTCGTGCTTTAATGGAATACATAACTTATTTTATTAGCTATAAAAAATGGTCAAAATCAAGAACAATTCTTTCATATTATACACAGAGAGAGAGAGAGAAAGAGAGAATGCATATTAAAGTGAAATTTGATATAACTCCTCTCTGTGTGTAATACATATATACAACTTGATCTTTTTTGATTTTTATACGTTTATTGGTTTTTTTAATTGTGAACTTTAACATATATACATAACATATACATACATACATACATAACTTTCCAAGTACAATTTCACAAGTTGTTAGAGAGCAGATTTCAAAGAATGTCATGGGTCACAGTTCCATTGTAACCCATAACAATTTTTGAAATTACCTATACAAATGCTTGTTTAGCTGTACAATTTGATCTTTAACTACAAAATTTAAAACTGCAGAACTAGAGAAATGTTTGAGATCATTTAATTGCTTTCCTAATTGAAGCCCCAAACATACACTTTTTCTGTGTTCCCCTTTCACAGTTGGTTAAACTGAGATTCATAGACCCTTATGTTATTTGCCCAAGGTCATTTCATAGCTTGAAAGCAATAGAGATATTTTTCTTCAGTATCCAAGTGTAGTGTCTTTCTCCAAACATGATGTAAGTAACTTTGCAGGCAAATTTCAAAGTTGAAAATACAATAAAAATGCAAAGGTATTAGAAAATAATTATGTTAGCAGTAGTCTTACTGTGCTTCATAGTTTGAGTTCACACCACTGTGTACAAATAGTTAATGAATCTCTTTAAAAGTTTAATAATTAGAATTTTGAATACTTTTTATTGAAATAAAGGTAGACACACTTTAGATCTAATTTAGTTTAGAATTATCTACTTTTTATTTCTCTTTCCCTCTCTTCTATGGAATCCCACACACATACACACATTTACATTGTACACACACACACACAGATTACAAGCAAATAAAATAATCTCCTTATCTTTATGATTTATTGTGATTTATTTAAATGTGGAAAAAATATTTATGGATATTAAAGTCAAAACCTGTAAAAGAGTTCTAGATCCACCACTTAGTAATCAGTGTATGAAATTAGATATTTAAAATCTATTTTACAAAGAAAAATAATAATGCTTAACTTCCTTTGCTTTACAAAAAGTTTATTTTCTTTATGAGGTAGAATTTATATATAATAAAATGCACATATTTTAAATTTACACTTTGATGCATTTTCACAAATACATGCACCCATGTAACCAGCACCTCAACAATATCATCATCCCCAAAACTTTCTTCATATTCCTTTGTTGTCAATCCACCCACCCTCATTCCCACCTCTAAGTAACCACTGATTTGCCTTATGGCATCACTGATGGGTTTTTCATATTCTAGAATTCCGCATAATGTATTTTGTGTTTGATATTTTGCACACCATGTGTTTGAGAGTCATCTTGTTATGATAATTCGTTCCTTATATTAATAAGAAGTATTCCATTGTATGGATGTAGAACAATGAATTTTGCCTTTCATTTCTTGATAGATATTTGGGGTGTTTCCTGTTTAGTCCTTTTTTGAAGAAAGTTATTATGAATATTTACATTCAGGTCTTTTTAAATCTGATTTTTAATTAGTTCTGGTAAGCACTTGTTAGTGAATTAGCTGGGTCATATGGGAAGTATATGTTTAAATTTTTTAAAAACTGCCAACAAGATTTTGACAGAGCCACTTTTAAATCCCCATCAGCAATAAAGGAGAATATCCGTAGTTCCAAATTCTCTCCAAAACATGGAATTGCCAGCCTTTTAATTTCAACATTCTAGTTGGCATGTAGCAGTATCTCATTGTGATTTTAATTTTCCTTTCCCTGAAAATTAATGGTGATGAGTATTTTTTCATGTCCTTATTGACATTTGTATATGTTTTGATGAAGTACCCAATATTTTTGTCCATTTAAAATATTTGTTTTTTGTCACATGAGACTTTTATACATTCTATTCACAAGATTTTTGTCATATACATTTATTGTGAATAATTTTTCCCAGTATATGGCTTGCCTTTTCATTTTCTTAACAGTGCCTTTAAAAATATATACCTTTAAAAATATTTTATATAACCTCATTTGTTAGTTGTGTATTGATGTATAACAAATTTCCCCAAAATGTAGCAAGTTCAATCAACAGTATTGATTATCCTACACAATTCTTGCAGTCAGGGCTCTGGGAGCAGCTAGGTGGAAGTTTCCGGCTCAGCATCTTTCATAAGGTTGCAGTAAAGCTGTTAGCTGGGACTGCAGCCATCTCAAGGCTCCACTAGAGTTGGAGAATCTGCTTCTAAGCTCAGTCTCGTGGCTACTGGCTCATCTCAGTTCCTCCCCACATGGACTTCACCATAGGGCTGGATATGACAAGACAGCTCAATTTCCCCAAAGGGGAGTAGTTGTTCATGAAAATGAAAGGGACTGGGCCAGTTTGGATATATTATGTACCCCATAAAATGCATGTTTTAACCCAATCTTGTGGGATATTTGGATTAGGTAGTTTCCATGGAGATGTGACTCACCCAACTGTAGGTGAAACTTTTTAATTAGATATCTCCCATGGAGGTGTAGCCCCACCCATTCAGGGTGAGCCTTAATTAGATCACTGGAGTCCCTTAAAGAGAACTCACACAGGAGCTGAGAGAAAGGAGCTGAGAAACACAGAGACATTTTGGAGGATGCCATTTTGAAACACAACCCAGGAGCAAAGGAACAGCAGATGCCAGCTATGTGCCTTTCCAGCTGACAGAGGTGTTCCAGATGCCATCAGCCATTCTTCAGTGAAGGTGTCCTCTTGTTGATGCCTTAGTTTGGACACTTTTATGGCCTTAGGATTGTAAATTTGTAACCAAATAAACCCTGTTTATAAAAGCCAATCCAATTCTTGTGTTTTGCATTATGGCAGCTCTAGTAAACCCGAACAGGGAGAGGGAGAGAGAGAGAGAGAACAAGAGAACACCAATATGGAAACCACACTATGTCTGATATAACCCAATCTCTGAAATGACATATCATCACTTCCGCTGTAGTCATTTAGTAAACATACCAATCCAAGTACAATGTGGGAGGGATTCCACGATGGTATAATATCAGGAGATACCAGAAGATAACTGAAGACAAGCTTGAAAACATCTACCACACATATCTATCAATATTTTCTTTCATGGTATTGCACCTTGTGTTCTAACTATGCAAACTTCATATACCCTAAAGTCATAAAGATTTTCTCCTTCATTTCTTTAAATAAATTTTGATTTAGCATTTGGTTTAGAACAACTTATACATCTGAAGTTAATTTTTGTACATGGTTTGAAATAAGGATTAAGGTTTTATTTAATCTATAGATACCCAGTGGTTCCAATAAAATATTATAATTTTCCCATGTGAATTACAGTAGCACAAATTTTAAAAATTAATTGACAAGATTTCCATTTTTGGTAAAACTGAGTAAGCACATGCTATTTATGGCCTTCCCACAGATAACAACTATTAACTTTAGACAAAATAAAAATAAATGACCTGCAACCTCCCTGGCATTAAGAAAAAAACAGATTTTGGTGGCAAATACCACCACAAGAAATTGAAAACAAAATGAGACCTTCTGAAAGGAGGAGCCCAAGTTATACACATATATAGACTCTGAAGAAGCTTTTGGCTAATCCCTGAAACATGCATGCATAGAATGTAAGTCAGCTAAAGTTGAAGAGGAAGAAGAAGGAGGAGGAGGAAGAGGAGGAGCAGGAGAAAGGAGAAGAGGAAGAAGGAAGAAGGAAGAGGAGGAGGAAGAAAAATCATCTGAAGATATGAGTTGTCTCCAAAGAGGCAGAGTTTACAATTCTAGTCCAACTGAGATAATAGCCAATACATATAAAAACCTGAACACTCTTAGAAGGAATCCAAGAGTAGCCACAAAAATTATTCACAATGTGCAAAGTAAAATGTAATATTGCTTAACATATAAGAATGAAGAAAATATTTCCAATCTCAGTAGAAAAGACAACCAACCAACCAAGACCACCCCTATGATCACCCTGATTTTCAATTAGCACACAAGGATTTAAAAACAGCTATTATAACTATACTCCATAAGGTAAAGAAAGATTTGTTCACAGTGCACAATAGCAGGAAAGAAATATATAATATGGAAATTCTAAAAATATGAAAAACAACCATATTGGAAATGAAAAAAAAAAAATAGATCTTCATAACAGCATAATGGAACTGAGAAGGGGAAATAGTGACCTTGACGGTAAATCAATATAAATAACTAATCTGAAACACAAAGAGAAAAGACATTGAAAAAATTATCCAAAAAAGATGTGGGAATTTTGCTTAAGATGGTGTTAAAACTATAAATCACTCTGAAAATGTATATATATTCACAATATTGAGCTTTTTTAAAATCTGGGGGCATGGTAGATCTGTCCATTTATTCTGGTCTTTCTTAATTTTTCTCAACAGTATTTTGCACTTTCAGCATACAGGCATTTACATACTTTGTTAATTTCATCCATAATCATCTCATGATTTTTATGCTTTTAGAAATGGTATTTGCATGAGTCTGGTTTCCATCGTGAGACAGAAATCAAAGATTGTATAATATAAAGAAGTATTAAAATATAATGAAGAATAATTATTCTAAGATATATGTATAAACTAGGGCTGAGAAAGAGTACCCAAGAAAAGTTAAACTCGGAAGGAAAGCTGTCTCACCAAGGTTGGGGTTTAGACATCTAAATTGCATTCCACTGGATGGGAGAGAATTATGATGTTATATATTTATATGGTCTGGAGCTGGATCAAAATTACCAGGGTGCAGGTGACCTCCAGTTGGTGGCCAAGAGTGTGGATATGCAAAAGAAGTAGGGGCAAGTGTGTGAAAGGAATGCCTGGATTACATGAGACCACAATGTCAGGACGACGACAAACACTGCTCAATAAATGGTAAAATGCATAAATTGTATTAATTTCATAAATTCTATAAATATCTGTGGAGAATAAATTATATCGCAGGCACCAATCTAGATATTCGAGCTTCAATAGTAAACAAAATGGGAAAATCTCTACACAGTTGTGATTCTTGTTGTGGAAGCAGGCCAGACACAAATAAACAAGTAAAATAAATATGTAAAACAAATATGTTAGATGGTGGTAATGCTGTGGAGATGGAGACTCAAGAGAGGTGGTGTTGCTGCTTCAAACATATATGGAGATGGCACCACTAAAAAGTAGAAGTTTTAATAGAGACATGCTAATAGTGAGAAAGCAAGCCATTCAGGTGGCTGAGGACATGTAGCCCCAGGCTGAATAAACAGCAAGTGCATACCTGGGAGCCTAATTAGCATCTTCACTAAACAGCAGGGAGACCAGTGTTGTAAGAGTAGAGTCAGCAAAAGAGAGAGTGGGAGGAATTTGGGTCAGAGATGTGTGAGAAGGGAAGTTATATACACTTTCATCTGTCATTGTAAATATTTTGGTTTTTACTGTGAATTACATAGAAAGTCACTGAAAATTTTAGTCAGAGTAGTAAGCTGCGACTTATGTTTTAGCAGGATTGATCTAGCTGTTGAGTCCACATTAAACCATTATGGTATAGAGGCAAGGATGAAGGCAGAGGCCATTTGGGTGGCCAATGCCAAAGTGGATGCAAGAGGAAACAGTTGTTAAGACAAGGAGAGCTGGAGCAGAAATAGTGAAAAAGGGTCGAATTGTGAATAAATTTTGAATGTAAAGGCAATGTTGGGTGTGGAGTGTGAGAAAAAGTGAAATGTTGAGAATAACTTGAAAGTTTTTGTTCTGAACAACTGAAAACAAAAGGTCATAAAATTTATTGAGACCGGGAATTCTGAGGAGGTAAATTAAGATAGAAAGGATAGCTAAATTGTAGTTTTCTTTTCAATAACAGGTAAATAATTCATGGATATTTATATAGTGTTCAGAGACATATTTTTATTTTCTACTATATCCTTAAAATTAATGTCTTCACTCAGATTATAATGTTTCTTTCAAATGTCTGCTTTATGTTTAATTTTTTTGCAATCCATATTATTATACATTATACATTGTCATTCCTAAACATGTTTTGAATGCAAATGTAGACTTGCCCATTAATCATGCTGTCAGAGAGCCAAGAATTCAGTTACTACAGTGTCATCATCTTTCTCTATACAGGAATGTTTGTGATTTTGCAATTAATAGGAGGTTTTATTGAATTTTTCCTTATTTTACATAAATGACTGAAAAATAGAATGTGAAAGAGTTGATACTAGTCATAAAAGATGTCTTAAAATTTAATGTAATTGTGACAAAGATAGACTTCATTAAGAATGTTGAATGAAGTGACTCTTTAGCTTCAATTCTGTGATCATTAGACTTCATCTGTTTGTCTCCGTGTGAACAGTACACAATTAAAGAACATGTGTGGGATCCTAGAATATGTCAAATGTCTAAGAGTTTGTAACAGAGCACAACTGATGCCATGTGAATCTACTGCTCAACTTTAAGATATTTATCTTTCACAGTTAAGTGCATGGACAATCAATGCATAAAAGGGGAACTGATGGCCATTTTCAAACATTTTGCTTTACATAATATACAAATATTTGTTGATTAATTCAAGTGCTTTTTGTTTCATGATTTCTAAATAATTTTTTTATCTTGATTCAAACTTGATTTTTGAAAAAAACTCAAAATTTGAAGGAATTTAAATTTTCACTTGCATGGTTTCCCCCATCTCACATCGTGCATAAAAACTCCTAAGAATTTAATATTTGATGATAAAAAAATTAAAACAATTAAATTACCAGTAGCAAAAAAAAGAATAATGAAAGCAATATGATGCTACATTCAGTAACAACACTGACTACATGGGAAAAAATATATAGAAGTAGAAGGCCAACAATTAGAAGATCTATAGAACAGATAAAAGATCTTAGACACGAATAGGATAATGATGAAATACTCAATAGAAAAATGTACAAAAAAACATGAGTACAATTTTAACAAAATTAAATGAAATTATCTCTATAAAAATCAAGCTTTAAACTAACAATCAAATAACAACAGCAAGATATTTTAACACATATTGGTATGGGTCATGATGGTCAGTGATATTGAGGGTTCAGGGAAGTGTCTCAGTAACTCACTCAAAAATCTGGTTTTTAAAATTTATTTTTAAGCTTTCCTTTATTTTCATTTTTGTAGCAATGAGGATATGTTAAATATGCAACTAGAGAAAGAATTATTGCATTTATAAAAATTAAAGATCATAAATAGCTAATAATTGCAGAAAATAAAGAACATAAAAATTGTGTAAGTTGGCACCAAATTTTGGGGAGTGCAATTTATCAATACAAACCAAATACTTATTTTTTTCACATCATTTGACCCTAGAATATATACGTTGAAATATTTTGCAAATTTTAGCTATGGTAATTACAGCATAGTTTATAATATTAAAAAATGGATAATCCATTTACTAATAAGAAATATGTTTAATTACTATAAATTAATTGGTTACATCTGTGTACTACAGCAATACAAAAGGCCATGTGTGTCTGTATAAACAATTTTATATCTATTCAGAGAATTTATATACATTAAGCATCCAGAAGTCCCTTTGTGTGCCCAATCTGAATCACAGCCTATTCCCTTCCTCAAAAAGTAAATTCTTGTCTTTTATGCAATGGTTTCCTTGTGCACCTTTAAAGTTTCACCACTTTAGTGTGCATCCCTGGACACCATAGTTTAGTATTACCCATTTTCTTAAAATTTTATATATCTCTTAAAATCTCTTAATCTACAGACCCAACTTCTATCTTTTTCTTTTCCTTACAGCACATCAAGCTGAAAAACACAATCCATTTAAATTGCAAATTTCCTCCTGTCTGGATTTTGCTGATTATATGCTCATTTGTAATTCATATTTTCCAGTGTCCTCTGTATATTCTGCAACTTGGCAGAAATTTAACTTAAATTAGATCCATTTGGCAAGATACATGTGATTTTGGTTTTCTGGCTTGTCTTTTTTATGATGTTAACAGCTGGTGATGCTTAATGCTTAGATCTATTAATTAATTGAGGACTGAATTCTATCATTTCTTTTTCAATTATTAGTAAGAATACCTCTATAAACTTTCACTTCCTCTCTTCTATTAACTGATTACAAAATCATAAACTTGATATGAAAAAGACAAGAGTGTGGGAATCCTTTCCTAATTTTATGGTTTTTCAGATAATTAATTCATTCCCTCTTATCTCAAAGTAACTAATTAGGTTGCTTGTTTAGTATCATTAGGAGCTCATGTATTTAAACATTTTTGATGGGTTTCAGTTCTTGAATATAAATTCAATCCGTTTTGAAGTTCAAATTGCCCTACCCTTGATTGTTGGCACCTTTTCTAGTTGGAGCCTGACTCCTTTTGCTGTGATCTCAATCATCTTTACAATGAGATGTTCAAGGTTCATTTCATGTATTTCTAGTCTAAGAACTGAAATCAGCCATTTCTCCAAGAAGCTCTTGCTTCTTTTAGTAGGAAAAGATGTTTTAAGACTAAAATCTGGATAATTGGAATTCTCATTTTCATTGTATTTTTTCTCAACAGTTTTGTGGACTGAACTTGAAAGAAAACAGGTATTGATACATAGATGAATTGATTAATCAATAGATTGATGGATACAATGCCTAATGAGTTCATATTAATTTCAATTTAAATTTAGGATTCCAAGATTACTCAATCTTTTCTACTTTATACATGTTCCTCCTTTTTTTCACTCTCAGAACCCAAGGGGACGATAGAATTACAGTATTCAGTCACTACTCATTTACCTTATCCCACATCATTCCCACATTAGTTTCTTCCAAAACCAAATATTTCCAATACCAAAATGATTACTGAGCATAGTAAAAAGTCTTTGCATACGTGTTCATTGTGGGTTGAATTGTGTCCTGCTGTAAGATATGTTGAAGTCCTAACTGCTAAGAACTCAGAATGTGGCCTTATTTAGAAATAAGGTGATTGCAGATGGAATTAGTTAAAGTGAGGCCAATGGTCAGCCCTAATCCAATGTGACTGGTGTCCTTATAAGAAGAGGGAAATCTGGATACACAGATAGACCTGGGGAGAAGGCCATGTGACAAGGGAGGTAGAAATTGAAATGCTGCAGCTGCAGGTAAAGGGACATCAAGGTTTACCAGCAAAGCACCAGAAGCAAGGAAGAAGCAATAAAGGATTCTCCCCTATTTATTTCAAAGGGAGCATGGCCCTGCCAATACCTTGATTGTGGACCCTTAGGCTCCAGAACTGTGAGACAATTAATTTCTGTTGTTTTAAGGCATTAAGTTTGTGATATTTTGTTACTTCAACTCTGGGAAATAAGACACCTTTTTTGTCCTCAATCATTTCTAGTTTTAGTATGCCTACTTTAATCATATGGCCATTGCATTCTATATTCTCTCCTCATTTAATCTTAGATCCACAGTTAACTATATAGCCAAGGCTCATTTTCATATGCTGATTTTTATATGAAATTAGATTTCCTGAACTTTTAAAAGGAGGATTGTTTCAGAATAGCTTTTCCAACTTCACAGTGCTTTTTCATCCTTCCTCCCCGCCATCACCACCTGGTGTTTATGTTAAAAAATAAGAGCATCTCCTGGCTTAGTTCCTCTCCTCCACTTTTTTTTATTATTGAGATTGTTCACGTACCATACAATTATCCAAAGATCCAAAGTGTACAATAAATTGCCCATGGCACCATCATACAGCTGTGCATCCATCACCACAATTAATTTCTTTTCAGTTTTTAGAACATTTTCATAACTCCAGAAAAGAAATAGAGAAAAATAAAAGGAAACTCAAATCCTTCCATAACCCTAACCACCCCCACTCCATTATTGATTCATAGTACTGATACAGTATATTTGTTATTACAGATGAAAGAACATTAAGATACTACTAACTGTATATAGTTTGCAATAGGTATATATTTTTTCCTATATGTCCCTCTATCATTAACTTCTGGGTATAGTGCCATACATTTGTTCTAGTTCATGAAAGAGATTTCTAACACTTGTACAGTTAATCATGGACACTGTCCACCACAAGATACACAGTTTTATACATTCCCACTTTTTAACCTCCAAATTTCCTTCTGGTGACATACATGACTCTGAGCTCCCCTTCCCACCACATTCACAGATCATGCAGCACTGTTAGTCATTACCACACTATGCTACCATCATCTCTGTCCATTTTCAAACATTGAAGTTCATCCTAGTTGAATATTCTGCTCATAATAAGCAACTGCTCCCCATTCTTTAGCCTCATTCTATATCTGGTAACTTATATGTCTATGAGTTTACATATTACAATTAGTTCATATCAGTGAGACCATGCAATATTTGTACTTATGTGCCTGTCTTACTTCACTCAATATACTGCCTTCAAGGTTTCTTCATCAATGCATGTTTTTAAGATGGTTTTGTTCACACACCATATATTCTTTCCTAAGTAAACAATCAGTGGTTCCCTGTATAGTCATGTATTTATGTATTCAATACCACCACCACTATCTATATAAGGACACATCCATTTCTTCCACAAAGAGGGAGGAAGAGTCAAAGAAGGTAGAGAGACAAAAGAAAAAGACAAAAGAAAGAGAAAAATGAAAACATGACAGCTAGGAAGCAATAAAAGGAAAGATACTAGTAAACTAAAGTAGAATAAAAAGTCAGAAAACATCACCAATGCCAAGAAGTCCCATACCCCCCTTAGGTCTCCCTCTTATATGCATTTAGCTTTGGTATATTGCCTTTGTTATATTACAGGAAGCATAATACAATGTTCCTATTAATTATAGTCTCTAGTTTTCATTGATTGTGTTCCTCTTTCAACCATACTCACAGTCATCTTTGTTCAGTGTATTTACATTGCTGTGCTACTATCACCCAAAATTGTGTTCCAAATCTCTCACTCCTGTCTTTTACAATCTGTCTGCAGTGCTCCCTTTAGTGTTTCCTGTAGGGCAGATATCCTGTTCATGCACTCTGTCATTGTCTGTTTGTCAGTGAATACTTTAAGCTCTTTCTCATATTTGAAGGACAGTTTTGTCAGATATAGGATTTTTGGTTGGTGGTTTGTCTCTTTCAGTATCTTAAATATATCACCCCACTTCCTTCTTGCCTCCATGGTTTCCACTGAGAAATCCACACATAGTCTTATCAAGCTTCCTTTGTGTGTAATGGATTGGTTTTCTCTTGCTGCTTTCAGGATTCTCTCTTTATCTTTGACATTTGATAATCTGATCACTAAGTGTCTTGGCATAGGCCTATTCAGATCTGTTCTGTTTAGGGTATGCTGCACTTCTTGGATCTGTAATTTTATGTCTTTCATAAGAGATGGGAAATTTTCATTGATTATTTCCTCCATTATTGCTTCTTCCCCCTTTCCCTTCTCTTCGCCTTCTGGGACACCCATGACATATACATTATTGTGTTTCCTGTTGTCATTCAATTCCTGGAGATGTTGCTCATATTTTTCCATTCTTTTCTCTATCTGTTCTTCTGTGTGTAGGCATTCAGGTGCCTTGTTCTGCAATTCCTGATTGTTTTCTTCTGTCACTTGAGATCTGCTGTTGCATGTCTCCATTGTGTCTTTCATCTCTTGTGTTGTGCTTTTCATTTCCATAGATTCTGTCAGTTGTTTTTTTGAACTTTCAATTTCTACCTTCTGTGCATCCAGTGTTATCATTATATGCTTCATCTCTGTTCTAGTTTGCTATTGCTGCTGGGATGGAAAATACCAGAAATGGATTGGCTTTTATAAAAGGGCCTTATTTGGTTACAAAGTTACAGCCTTAAGGCCATAAAGTGTCCAAGGTAAGTCATCAACAATCAGGTATTTTCACTGAAGGATGGCCAATGGTGTCTGGAAAACCTCTGTTAGCTGGGAAGGCATGTGGCTGGTGTCTGCTCCAAAGTTCTGGTTTCAAAATGGCTTTCTCCCAGGATGTTCCTCTCTAGGCTGCAGTTCCTCAAAAATGTCACCCTCAGTTGCTCTTGGGGCATTTTTCCTCTCTTAGCTTCTCTGGAGCAAGAGTCTGCTTTCAACAGCCATCTTCAAATTGTCTCTCATCTGCAGCTACTCTCAGCTTCAGTGCATTCTTCAAAGTGTCCCTCTTGGCTATAGCAAGCTGGCTCCTTCTGTCAGAGCTTATATAGTGCTCTAGTAAACTAATCAAGACCCACACTGAATGGGCAGGGCCACACCTCCATGGAAATTATCCAATTAGAGTCACAACCACAGTTGAGTGGGGCACATCCCCATGGAAACACTTAAAGAATTGCAATCTAATCAACACTGATACATTGGCCCACACAAGATTATATCAAAGATAATGGCATTTTGGGGGGCATAATACATTCAAACCAGCACATTCTACACCCTGGACCCAAAATGACGTGATCTTTCCAAATACATTCAACCCACAATATTACAGAAACTTAAATCATTTCAGGAACAATAGTTAAGTACAAGATCACATCAAGTCAGTTATAGGCATGGTATTCTAGTTTGCTAATGCTGCAGGAATGCAAAACACTGGAAATGGATTGGCTTTTATAAAAGGGGGGTTATTTGGTTACACAGTTACAGTCTTAAGTCCATAAAGGTAACACATCAACAACTGGATACCTCGCTGGAAGATGACCAATGGTGTCCAGAAAACCTCTGTTAGCTGGGAAAGCAGGTGGTCAGTGTCTGCTCCAAGTTCTGGTTTCAAAATGGCTTTCCCCAGGATGTTCCTCTCTAGGCCACAGCTCCTCTTCAAAATGTCACTCTCAGTTGCTCTTGGGGTGTTTGTCCCCTCTTAGCTCCTCTGGAGCAAGAGTCTGCTTTCAACAGTCATCTTCAAATTGTCTCTCATCTGCAGCTACTCTCTCAGCTTCTGTGCATTCTTCAAAGTGTCCCTCTTGGCTGTAGCTCCTCTTCAAAATGTCACTTACAGCTGTAGCTGCACTGAGTTCCTTCTGTTTATCAGCTCATTTATATGGCTCCACTGATCAAGGCCCACCCTGAATGGGTGGGGCCATGCCTCCATGGAAATATCTCATCAGAGTTAGTACCTACAGTTGGGTGAGGCACATTTCCATGCAAACAACCTAATCCAAACATTCCAACTTAATGTCCACTAATATGTCTGCCCCACAAGATTGCTTCAAAGAACATGGCTTTTTCTGGGGGACATAATACATTCAAACCAGCAAACATGATCTGTCCAAAATCATAATCCCCCTCTAGCTATGGACCTGTGAAATTTAGAACAAGTTATGTACTTCAATATAAAAAGGAAGAACAGTCATAGGGTAAATATTCCCATTGCCATAAGGAGAAACTGAAAGGAAAACAGTGTTAACAGGACCAAAACAATTCCTAAAACCCACAGGACAAACTCCATTAGATGTCAAAATCTGAGAGTCATTAACAGAATGATGTTGCATTCTTGGAGCTTGAGAGAGCAGGAGTCTAATCCTTCCTGAGGGCCTTTCTGGCAGCCCTTTCATCTCCAAATGCTGGGATGAGTGTTCCAACATATCCACACATTGGGGAGACCACCTTCTCAGCCTCCCCCTCCTCAAACATTGGGGCAGCATGTGTATTCTCTTCCATCTCTGGGTCTCATGCTCAACCCCTTAAGAACAGTGGGGTGGTGGCCAGGCTCTCCCCAATTCCCTGGGAATGTGCTCCACCCTCTTTGAGGACTGAGGTGAAAACACCTTTCCTGAACATCAAGGCGGAAGGCCCACCCTCAACCTCTGGGGCAAACTCACCCTTTCCATGCATGTGGGCCACTCCATTCTCCCAGCCTGAGACCTCTTGACTCCATACCTCAATCTCCATGGCTCTGTTTTTGAAGAATTTTTTCCTTCCATTTGTTCCTTGTCTGTCTCCTCCAGTACCAATCAACAGCAGCTCTGTCTGTAAAGAGCTCACAAAAATTCTGTTGGCTTCGCATGAAGCACATAGTGGTCAAAGCCATCAGACAATAGGATTTTCTACAAAACCTTTCTGCTTAACTCCTTCTCCAATCTTGGGTGGTACTGAAATGGCAGCTGGGTTCCATGTTTGGATACATCCTCACATTGCACTATAGCTTCTGGGATTTCACCGCCTGGAAGCCCAGAGTTTTTCAGGCCATCAATTTCTAGTTTCTCATCTTATCTCTGTCTTCTCACATTTTACTATAAGCTGCAAGTAAAAGCCAAGCTACTTCTTCTATATTTTGCTTGGAGATCTCATTAGATAAATATTCCAGGTCATCAATTTCAAATTCTGCTTTCTATCCAACACCAGGACTCAATTTTGCCAAATTCTCTTCCACTTTAAAATAAGGACTGCCTTCCTTCCATTTTGCAACAACACATTAATTATTTCTGCTCAAGGCCTCAACAGAAGTATGTTTAGAGTCCATATTTCCACAAACAGTCTCTTCAAAACATTTTAGGCCTTTTCTATCAAGCTCCTCACAATTCTTCCAGAATCTTCCCCTTATCCATTTAAAAAGCCATTCCAACATGTTTGGTACTTGCAAACACAGCAGCACCAGGACCCCACTCCTGGTACCAAAATCTGTACTGGTTTGCTAATGCTGTTGGAATGCAAAACACCAGAGATGGATTGGCTTTTACAAAAGGGCTTTATTTGGTTACAAAGTTAGAGTCTTAAGGCCATAAAGTGTCCAAGGTAAGTCATCAACAATTGGGTACCTTCACTGGAGGATGGCCAATGGTGTCTGGAAAACCTCTGTTAGCTGGGAAGGCACATGGCTAGCATCTGCTCCAAAATTCAGGTTTCAAAATGGCTTTCTCCCAGGACATTCCTCTCTAGGCTGTAGTTCCTCAAAAGTGTTACCTCAGTTGCTCTTAGGGCATTTGTCCTCTCTTAGCTTCTCTGGACCAAGAGTCTACTTTCAACAGCCATCTTCAAACTCTCTCATCTGCAGCTATTCTCCCAGCTTCTGTGCATTCTTCAAAGTGTCCCTCTTGGCTATAGCAAGCTGGCTCCTTCTCTCAGAGCTTATATAGTGCTCTAGTAAACTAATCAAGGCCCACACTGAATGGGCAGGGCCACATCTCCATGGAAGTTATCCAATTAGAGTCACACCCACAGTTGGGTGGGGTGCATCCCCATGGAAACACTCAAAGAATTACAATCTAATCAACACTGATATATCTGCCCACACAAGATTACATTAGAGATAATGGTGTTTGGGGGGACATAATACATTTAAACTGGCACAATCTCTTGCCGTATCTTCCCTAATCTTTTTGAATTGATTTAGCATTATTTGTTTGAATTTCTATATCTCAGTTGAAGTATAAGTTTGTTCCTTTGACTGGGACATAACTTCATTTTTCTTAGTGTAGGTTGTAGTTTTCTATTGTCTAGGCATCTGGTTTCCTTGATTACCGCAATCAGGTTTTTCCAGACCAGAGCAGGCTCAGGTCTCAGCAGGAGGCAATATTCAGTATCAGGTTTCCCTGCAGGTGTGTCTTAGAGGTTTGGTGCTCCCTGTGAGGCTTTAAGCCACTGTGCTTTTCTGCCCAGCAGGTGGTGCCTCTTAGCCTGTCACTCCAGACTGGGGTAAGGAGGTGTGGCCTGTGGATGTTTTCCCCTAGGCTCTGGGATCTGATTCTGAATGGAAGGTGGGTGGTAGAGCTTGGCACCACCTTCTTCTTCCTAGGGAAGATAAACCCGCTAGGGAGAGTTCATTCCCATTTGAATAGTCTCTTTGACTCTGCTATCTCCACCCTTGTCTGGGTCAGTGTGCTGGGAACTGAAAATGGCTAAGGCTTTCTCCACTGAGCTGAAAAAGGGACAGAAAGCCCCCTTCAGGGCCAATCTGCAGCCATCCTCTGTTTCACCCATTGGCCACAGACAGCACCTGGTCCTCTCAGCTCTCCTTTGTCTGCTTCTTGGGGATTCATAACTTGTATTGAGTAGTCCACGTTTGTTAATTAAACCCAAGTTGGGGCTGGGCTGAGGTATATTTGCTTGTCCAGGGAGTGCAGCTCTCTATCACAGCAAGGCTTTGCAGTTTGGGCTGTGGGGAGAGGGGATCCTGGTTTGGATCTGCAGTTTTTACTTACAGATTTTATGCTGTGATCTTGGGGATTTCTCCCAATCCAGGCTGGTGTATGATGTGTGGACAGTCATGATTGCCCCCTAGCAGTTATTCCAGATTATTTACTAGTTGCTCCTGGTTGTTTATTAGTTGTTCCAGGGGACTAATTAACTTCTAATCCTCTCTATGCCACCATCTTCTTCTGTCTCCTCCTCCACTTTTTTTTCTAGCCTTTCTTTTCTTTTCTTCATTACTGTTGTCCTTGTTCTGATACATTTTAATTCCTTTCTCAGTAGTTTATTTCCTCATTGTATGACTGTGTTCTGAAAGTAAGTCATTCCTGATCAGTTTCAAGAATTCATAGAGGCTAAACGGCTTTGCTTCTTTTAGACCTTACCATAGGTCTTTGTACTAACTAGCTATGGAGTAGGCAACACCTCTCCCAATTATGGCTGCTGTTTTCATATCAGTCTCTTGTGAATATCCTAGTCTCAGATCTTAAAAAAGCCCACTTGTTTCCAAAATGTCCTTCTGCATAAATGCTGAGACAATGCAGGATTTGTAGTTGTCTTGTTTTCTCCACCCCCCTCATTGCATTGTAACCTAATTTTGTTGTAAAGGTGGTTCATAGATTTTGTTTTACTGTTTAATTGTCCTGTCTGTTTTTATAAGGGGATTTGAGGAGACTAAATATTATGTCACTGCCATCATCTTCAAAGAATCCCCAGTTCTTATATTGAAAATGAAATTTTCAAGAGGGAAGAATGTTTCAGTAAATAAAAATATCCTTCTACCCCTTTTAATGTTCCTATTTCAAGGTGTTTACAACTCCTATAAAAGCATTTGTGTATAAAATGGAACAACCTTTGGCAGAACCTATACCAAGAAATTAAATTAAAGGGGAAGCATACCAGAGCCAAACATAGTGTCCCAGAAATTGTGTTAACACTAGTCAAGTATCTTTTGACTCTTTCCACACAATTCTGCACTGTGGATAAACAACAGTAAAGCAGACTGACAGTTATTCATTATTGGCCTAACTACATTTGAAGAGCTAAAGCCTGTGGTTTCTGTAAGCAACAAAGTTAGTTAAAATAGTCAAATCCTTTTTGTTTAATATAGTTTTGTAACAATTATTATTTTTTTAATTTCTATATGTTAGCTGAGACATCACTCTGCAATTATCCCTACCACCCACCCCCTGGGCTTCACTGCTTCTTTTAGAGAGATTTGCCTTTGGGGATATAAACATATGGTATGTTCAGCACAAACTTATTCCAATTCTTATAGAATTGCGCTATGTTAGACTGTATGGTTACATTTCTTCAGCACTGGACAATTGCTTAAAACTAAACTATATATAACTTTTCATGAACTATGATTCTATGACAATTATAAGTTGGAGCAAATATGCTAGGAGAAGTAAAACTCATTTGTAAAATAGTGAGGAGAAAATTATTCTATTTTTAATCCTCTAGCTTGAAAGTTTCAACATTTAAGTCAAGTGTAAAAAGTGAGGAGTTTGTTAAGCTTTCTATTTGGAGGTTTGGTAAGCTTTTAACTCTGATTAGAATAACTAAGATTTTCATCGTTTTTTTATCCATGCCTCCAAATTCATCATTGGCTATAGATTGATTATTTGAATATAATAGACATAAGATAATGTGCCCAACAGGACAACATTTGGGTTTTGGAGCTGGCAGCTCTAGGTTCTCATCCTGCTTTTGTAATATACTAGGCACATGACCCTGAAGAAGGATTTATCCTATATGTGCCTCAGGTTCCTCCTCTGAAAAATGGGAATGATAATAATCCTAAATATATAGGATTGTTCTGACAATTAAGTGAGATAATGGATGAAAGTCAACTTTTACTCCACCTGGAATATATTTTCTTTTGTCTAAATTTAAGTTTGATTTAAATATTGAATCATTTGTGTAAATGAAAATTCAGTATCTATAATTACAAAATAAAGAACAAAATCTCACTTGCTCATCTTATTCTCTATAGCTTGATTATATGGCAGGATTAATGATGTTTCCTGATGCCCATTACTAACATGGCAATTCAAAGTCATAATGTAATATTCTGCACAAGCATTTAATTCAATTATATGTGCATGAATATTATACTTTATAATACTTAAGCATATTTGCCTAAGATAGTCAGAGTGCAGACCTCCAGAACCCCATATAGTATATTAATGGGAACATGATATAGCATTGGGTAACTGTCCAAAGTCAGATCAATGAAATATTCCTCAATCTTTTTTTCTAACACAAGCTGGATTAGGAGGGCCCTTTTTCTAAATGAGTTGCAAACAAAAAGTCTGTGTACATATTTTTCTCACGGCCGTGATACCTGATGCATGGAGAAGGTAAACTGAAAATGAAGGTGATGCACGTATGAAAGTGGATTCAAGAGATCAAGACAGAGTAACAATAACTTTCAGACCCCTTCATACAGTCATCCTGATAATAAACCCACCTCATTTAAGTGGGATATGTTTTAAGGTTTGTCAAGGGAAAACTGGGATAAACAATAGTATAAACAAGGAGATGTCAGCAATTGACAGGGATATAGCCTCAGTAAGAGTCTCATGGAAGAAAAATTTTGTAGGAAATAAAAGTAAAATAATTTCTTGAAAATTTCATGTACAAGTTGGGTTGCTTTCATTCTCATTCATAACAGAAATCCAGGCAAACAAATAGATTTATAAGCTCACATAGTAGAAATGTCTTCCTGTGCAGTGTGTTTAAGTCAATTTTACCAAGGTTTTGGCTCCATTTTTTAGAAAAATGTCATTATTTGTATGCCAATCATTTAATTAATCACTGGAGGATGGGGACTTGAACTAGATTAAAACTATGACAATGAGTGCCCAGAGTTAGGAGGAAGATTAGATCCCACCCAATTTACATGGGCACCACACAGGGATTGAAAGAATGCTGGGGAATCATTATACATTGTATACTTTATTTTACCCCAAAAATACCTGCCCCCCAACATGCATAATTCCATTATACCTTTAAAAATTCCCATGGCTATATGAAACAACCCTTTAACACTTTGACAAATTTTAAACCCCTATCTATTCACTACCTTCAGGTCCAACCTGAAAAATCTGCAGAATATGCTGTTCTTCCTGTCTGTATATTGCTTCTCTGTAGTTCAGAGAGAGATGAAATAACCAAAATGTGAATTTTCATTTTACAGGAGGAGCAGAGGCAATAACATGGTTTCCTCACCAATCAGTAATACTTATCCTATGTTGTTGGACGGGAAGAGTGTAGACTCGTGGTCCTGCAAATTCAATAGTTTTTGGTTATTCTCTGTGGTAGATCTCGATGTAGATCTTCCTGCAGTTTTTTGTTTTTTGTTTTCTTTCTTCTGTGCCCTATTGTAGATAAAATTTTGGTGCTAACTCCTTTGGAAATTACACATCCTTATTTGTTGCTTTGTGATTCTTAAAATTTAGAGGGCTCAGTGTAGTTATCAATACTTTAGATTTCCAAACAGATAAAATTTCTTTTGTGATTTTATAGAAATCTTGCCCATTTTCTTCTACTCAATTCTGTGTCCTGGCAGTATTTTCAGTTTACAGCCTTTGTGTATAAGAATTCCTTTCTTCTAACAATAATCCTTTCTAACAACCTCTTAAAACATTCCTACATCTCTGACTTCAACTTGCCTCTGCCTTCATATTCACCCTCTATATAATAACAATTTGAAACAGTGTTTGGGGACACTGTGCTCTGAGACTACAAAAAAGACATTCTCACTATTGTCCACTCTGTCTCCGTGGCATAAGCTCTCAATAGTTTCAGGATTTGTTACTTGCAATCACATGCTTCTTTGAATTAAATGCTGTATTATTTAGAATGCTTTCATCTGTACAAGTAACAACTCAACAGAAATCCCAATTCAAATAGCTTAAATTAAAAAGGGTACAATCCAAAAAGCCGAAAGTAGCAACAATAAATATGAAAAACTAAATGGGAATGAGGGAATAAAAAGCAACACAAGGAACCAAATGGTCCTGCTCAAAATAAACCTGAATACCAAAATTCTAAAACATATGAAGAAAATGAACACTAAGAAATATAGTCCCTAGGAAAAAAAAGCATATGAAAAATGTAATATATGTGTATTTGATATCTCCAAGGAACTAAATTATGAATTACTTATATAAAAAGAATACAAACTGTGTGAAACAAAACTAGGAAAATGGAAACACAAATAAATTGAAAAGTTGAAAATGAGAAGAATAATCTTAAGAAATAAATCCCTAATAGGATAATATCTAGATTTAACAGTGTTGACAGTGTATTAGTGGATTGGAAAACAGTACTGAAGAACATAAAGAGAATTCGGTGGAAGATATAAAAAAAATGAGAACTGTGGAAAAACAATTTAGAGACTGGTGATTAAACTCACAGGCTTCAACTACATGTAACAGAAGATCTGAAAGAAGAGAATAGAGGGAATGACAGAGAAGTAATGTTTAGGGAGACAAAAATAGAGCATTTTCAGAATTGACACAAGACTTGAATCCTAAGATTGAAAACGCAATTCAAATATTCAATATTGTGCATGTGTGTGTGTGTGTTTGTGTATATTTTGTATATAAGCAAGGATAAATATATTGCAAGGATAAAGAGAAAATCATTAAAAGCAGTGAAAGAGGAATAAATGTACTAAAGTAAATGACAATGAGACTGGCCTAAAAATGTTATCGGCAACAATGGATTCCAGAATTCCATGGAATATTATTAATAAAGTATAGAAGGAAAATAACTGTCAATCTAGAACTCCATGTCCAAATACTAGTAATAGGGAAATAAACACTTTTGGGGCTTATGACTACTATCACTCATTAGCCATCACTTAATGAAATACTAAAGGTGTAGCAAAAGAAAAAAACAAAAACCAGAAGGAAAAAGTAGGGCTCAATTAACAACTAATATAATAGTTAATATTTTGCCTATATAAATATCAGTAACCAAGCAGTATTTAAACTACTTAATGGGATACAGAAGGAAGATAGCAGTGTCAGGAGTTCTAGGACATAGTCTGTCCTCCAGGGAAGCTAGCAAATAGCCATGAAGTGTCTGAAACTACTGGGGAATGTTGGAGAGCAGCCAAGAATAAGTGGAAGAGCAGAACTGATAAATCCCAGTGAAGACCTATAAGTAAATTCTTCCAAGCTGTGGAGGCTGGTGCCCTTCCACACTGGCATGGCAAGCTGACTCAGGAGTTACTCCCTCACAAGAAACAGAAACCCTCCCTCCTAAGAGTAAGGAAAGGGAAACTTGGCCAGGCACCAATTGCAGATTTGATTCAGACGGCTGAATACCAGATCTGAGTACTGATAAATTTATAATGCAATCAAGAAATAAACCCCACTTCTAGCACGGAGGAAGCAGGGTTGATGGAAAAACAGAGGATTCTGGAATTGGCTGAGCTCAGAGTGCTGAAAGATGGCTGGGCCCCAAGAAAAGGGGCACATAGAATTGGGTACCAACTCCAGCTCTTGATTGGTGAACCTGTGGTGCTGAGGTCCAGCAGTGAGAACAGCTACTTTTTTGGTTTTTCTTTTAAGCAATCCATTAAAGAAAATAGCCAGCATTCTCTGTTTTCAGTCCTGTCCAAGGCAGGAGTAGAAGTAAGGTTGGCTGAGAGACATGGTAACCAAACAGGTGGTGGAGATAATTCCTTAAAGGGCAGATATTCCCCAAGAAAATGGGTGGGGGGCAAGGCCCAGTGCAAGTAGTAGCAATCATTTGGAGAATTTAGATCCCAGGGACTGGGATATCAGTAACAGTTTCAACCTATGAAAAGCAGTGTCTAGACTTGTCTAAAATACATACCAGCAGGAGAGGAAGTGAGGCTTGTAACTTTTCTGTCTTATGGGAAGCAGGGGGCTGAAGAGCAGCTCCTCCACAAGAAAGGGGGGAGGCCCAGCACAGGTTGTGGCAATTTGGAGAATTCAAACCCCAGAGGCTGGGAAAATAGAAACAATTTCAATCCACTTTCCCTGCAGCCTCTGCCTCAACCATGCCCCTGCAGGGGCAGGGTCTGCTGAGAATTAAAGACACAGTACCACCTTAGACATGTGGGGAGCAGCAGACTGAAGCATGCCATCTACTGAGCAGGACAGAAAAAGGACAGAATCAGGAGGCTTCACAGGAAAGACTGGCATCTTGCTAGGTCCCATGCCCAGGGAACCTTGATACTGATCTATCCCCCTTCATGAGCTCTGAATCTGTCTTGTCTGGGAAAAACAGACTGGGGTAGGTCCTCTCTGGAGGACTCACCACCCAGAATCAGTCCTCCAGGTAAAAGTCACTAGAGATAATGAAAGGAGTGTTAAAAACATATAGAGGTAAAAAATAAATAAATAAATAAACAGAGCAGATCAACATTCCCAGAGGAGGAAGAGAGAAGAGAAAGCTTCTTCCTGGGTGCAAAACAACTGCACAAAGAGGGTAGTCTCAAAAATCATTCCACATATGCAGGGCAAGAATCAGACAAATAAGAGCTGAAAAAATTCTGATCAGTTAAACACAAACTATGCTAAAGGTCTAGAATAAAATAAACCAAATATCAAAGAAGATTTAGATCACAAAGCCAATAAACAAGAAAACCCTAGGTAAAAGAGAGAAAATGAACTCCAAAATAAACTAATCAAGGACATCAGATGCCTAGACATCAGCAAAAAATCACAAGTCACACTAAGAAGCATGAAGATATGGCCCAGTCAAAGGAACAAACTAAAACTTCAGATAAGATACAGCTAATTAAGGATGTTCAAACACATCTGCTAAATCAACTCAATGAGTTGAAGGAAAATGTGGCAAAAATGGTGAAGGATATAAAGAAGACAATGGGTGATTGTAAAGAAGAAATCAGAAACTTGTCAAAAATAACAAAACAAAACAAAACATAATTTATGGGAATAAAAGGCAAAGTAGAAGAGATAAAAAATACAATGGAGACATACAACAGCATATTTGTAATGGGAGAAGAAAGGATCAGTAAACTAGAGGATAAATAATCTGAAAACTTACATGCAAAATAATAGATAATGAGAAACATGGAAAAATTTGACAGAGTTTCAGGGAGTTGAATGACCACATGAAGTGCATGAATATATGTGTAATGGGTGTCCTAGAGGGAAAAGAGAATGCAACAGGGGCAGAAACAATAATGGAGGAAATAATCACTGAAAATTTCCCAACTCTTTTGACAGACATCAAATTATAAGTCCAAGAAGCACAACGTGCCCCAAACAGAATAGATCCAAATAGACCTACTCCAAAAACTTCATAATTAGATTATCAAATGTCAAAGACAAAAAAGAGAATTCTGAAAGCAGCAAGAGAAAAGTGATCCATCACATACAAGGGAAGCTTGGTAAGACTATGTGCAGATTTCTCAGCAGACACCATGGAAGCAAGAAGGTAGTGGTACAATATATTTAAGATACTGAAAGAGAAAAAACTACCATCCAAGAATTTTGTAGCCAACAAAACTGTCGTACATGAATGAGGGAGAGTTTAAAATATTCACAAATAAAGAGACACTGAAAGAGTTTGTCAAAAAGAGACCTGCTCTACAAGAAATACTACAGGGAGTGCAACAGGCTGACAGGAAAAGACAGGAAAGAGATGTTCTGAGGAGAGTATAGAAATGAAGATTATGTAAGTGTAACTAAAATGGTAAAAAGAGAGACAAAAATGAGATATGACATGTAAAACCCAAAGGACAAAATGGTTGAAGAAAGTACTGCCTTCACAGTAATAACACTGAATGTTAATGGAATAAACTTCCCAATCAAAAAACATAGAATGGCAGAATGGACAAAAAACAGGATTCATCTATATGCTGTCTACAAGATACTCACTTTAGACCCATGGATAAAATAGGTTGTAAGTGAAAGGTTGGAAAAAGTATATAACATGCAAACAGCAACCAGAATAGAGTGGGGGTAGCTATACTAGTATCAGACAAATCAGACTTTAAATGCAAAACAGTTAAAAGAGACACAGAAGGACAGTATTAATAAAAGGGACAATCCATCAAGAAGAAATAACAAACATAAATATTTATACACCTAGCCAGAGTGCCCAAGATACATGGGGCAAACACTGGCAACACTGAAGGGAGAAGTAGACACCTCTACAATAATAGTTGGAAACATCAATACACCACTAATCAATGATAGAATATCTAGAGAGGAGATTAATAAGGAAACAGAGTTCTTAAGTAACATGGTAAATGAGCTAGAGATAACAGAAATTTACAGAACGTTGCGCCACACAACAGGGTGATATACATTTTTCTCAAGAGCTAATGGATCATTTTCCAGATAGGCCACATGTTGGGTCACAAAGGATGTCTCAATAAATTTAAAAAGATCAAAATTATACAAACACTTTCTCAGATCATAATAGAATGAAGTTAGAAATTAATACCTAACAGATGACTGGAAAATTCACAAATATAGGGAGGCTAAACAGCACATTATTAAAAAACCATTGGTCAAGGAAGAAATTACAAAAGAAATCAGGCAAATTACAAGAAATTACAAGAGAATGAGGCAAATGAAAATGACAACACAACATATCAAAACTTATGGGACACAGAGAAGACAGTGAGTGAGGAGAAGGAAATGTATGGTCCTAAATACCTATAATAAAAAGGAAGAAAGAGCAAAAATTGAGGACTTAACTGCATATATGGAGCAACTAGAGAAAGAACAGAAAACTAGCCCCCAAATTAATGGAATAAAAGAAATAGCAAAGATCAGAGCAGAAATAAATGAAACTGGGAACAAAAACAATATAGAGAATCAACAAAACCAAAAGTTGGTTCTTTGAGAAAATCAATAAAATTGATGGACTCTTAGCTAGACGGACAAATAAAAAAAAAAAAGAGGATGCAAATGAAATAATAAATGAGAGGGGGAGCATTACTAATGACCCTGCAGAAATAAAAGAGATAATAGAAGGATGCTATGAGCAACTGTATGCCAACAAATTAGACAACTTGGATAAAATGGACAACTTTCTAGAAATACATCAACCAACAGTGACTCAAAAGAAATAGAAGACCTCAACAAACCAATTACAAGTAAAGAGATTGAATCAGTCGTCAAAAACCTCCAAAGAAAGAAAAGTCGAGGAAAAGATGACTTCACATGTGAATTCTACAAAGCCTTCCAGGAAGAATTAGTGCCAATCCTGCTCAAACTCTTTCAAAAAATTAAATACATCATTATATAAAATTGTATAAGTTATCACAATTGACCTGGAAGTTAACACACAGTAAGATGTAACAAATTTTGAGAAAGAGATAATCCCAATCCTTTTCTTTTTCAGATAATAGAAAAATAAGAAAAAATTCATTCATTGTGCCACATCTCCTTCTCTGTTTACCAGCTAAATTCTTGTCATCTTCTGGAATTCTACATTTTGAAATTTCCCAAAATTCAGTGTTCCCATCTCTCTCTCTCTCTTTATCTAAGCTCATTTAAAATGCCATTCTGTAAATTACATTAATCCATTGAATACTTCTGCTCCACACTTTCCTCTGTGGTCCAGACTCACATCCATCTATCCTTCTTCTCTGTTACATCTCCAGAGGAGGTATATAAAAAGCATCACAAACTTTGCATGTCTAAAACAAAACACTGTTTTCCTATCCAACACCTTCTCACAGCTCTTGAAATGACTCATTCCATTTTTTCTTTTAGTTTTTTGTTCAAAGATGGTTATATTATATGTTAAGGATGAAATTCATTTATCAGTAGTGCCATTCTTCAACACTTTCTAGAGGCTTTAATCAACTTTGTGTCAGGTAAGGAAGATGTCAAATAAATATTTATTGGTGGAATGAATGATTTAAATATTGAAAATTATATTAAAATACATATGTATGTAAAATCTTATCATTGTTTATAATAGTAAAAAATGCCTTTCAAGTGTGAAACTGTTAAATAAAATATCTCTATATGCATATGAATAATGTAAAACAAGGTGTGAAAACGACATGAGAAAACAGGCAACAAAACAATTGAAAATAAGTTTTGTAAAAGTATTTCTTTCTGTGTATTGAGCCACATGTATCTCTACCTATATAATTGTCTACCTTTACTTTTTTTAAAGACTAGAAATATTAATAATGCATGTCTATGATTTTAGAGTTTAGGGTTACATTTTATAATAACAAAATTATTTTCAAACACTTTTCTTTTATGTACATGTGTTCTAATGCCTAGACTAAAATATTTCATTACCTTTGAATATGCTCCTTTCACATAATTTCCTATTACCTTAGGACTTACCCTCCATTTCCAATGAACAAAGGACAAATGTAAGAGTTTTCCTATGTATTTGATGAAAATGATTGTGAAATAGTTTATGCTAAAAGTAGCTGTAGGAATCCAGTCATTTACTTTAATATGTATAATTGTTATTTAGATACACAGTTTCAAATATGAATTTGAAAACATCAGCTTTTGCTGAGACTGCTTGGTTCATCCAGAGTAATAGAAGAACCTGTTTCCTCAGTGTTAAAACCTTTGAGTGTCAAAAGAAAAAAAAAAAAGAAAGAAAATCAAGGTGTCTGAAGCACAGAAAGTAATAGAAGAATGATGGGAAAAGAGGTAATGCTGGCAAGCCAGGAAGATTCTTATGAACTGTGTGTCTGCATGCTTTCTTGATACATTAAATTTTGTATTTTTGTGTATGTGTTGTTAATTGTTGTAAAACTGTCAGAAAGATACAAATTATTTTCTTTATTTTTGTAGTTTTTCCTCCACCTTTATGGTTTCCAAAGGATGGCCATGCTGTGGTCTCCTTTATTGCAGGTAATGTTTGAATTTTAGAATTTTAGGTTCTAAACCAAATTTGTTTCCCATCACCTCCCTTCCTAGCCTTTCTTTACAAAAGCCTAAGCAAATAAGGAAAGAGGGAAAAAAATGTGCTATTGGTTATAGTGCCAATGGTCTAATATATTTGGAACTGATTTTTGTTAACAATAGATGGTTTCTTAAACACCAGAGTTAGTATAGCAGTATTCATACATTAAGGTAACTGTTAGAATGTCAAGTAAAAAATGCAATGAAAAGCTAATCATTGCTTTATACACGTGAGTTACACAACCTGAAACATATATTTTTTAAATATATTTAAGAGTATTTAAATTCCCCATAGGAAAAGATTTAGAAAGGATAATTAGAGAGGCTGATTAAGATGCTATTACTTTATTCATTCTGGTGTAAGGAAAACGTTCAAAAATGATTGGGGTGATGAGTGCACTACTGTATGATGGTACTGTGAAGAGTTGATTGTACCCCATGGATTACTGTATGGTATGTGAATATATCTCAATAAAACTGAATTTAATTTAAAAAAATGTTATTACTGTAAACCTGACAAGATATGTCACAGACTTTGCTATGTTAATGTCAGAGGCATTATATTTAAAATATATTTTTGACCTGTGATAGAGTGTCAAAAATGACTTCCATGTTTATGTCTAAAGAGCCTGCATGGAGTTGGTTCCATTAAACAAGATGGGGAAGTCTTGTTTAATGAAAGAGCAGTATTGAGGAAAAGTTTCTTGTGATGGATACCACACGGGAAGCTGTCAAATAGGTCTTTGTGTAAATAAGTTGGAGTTCAGAAATGCATCCCAGGCTAAGAAATATCAATCATGCCATGCATTCATGAAATGATCATTTTTAAAGCTGACAGCACACAAGGTAAAAGACACTGTCACTATTGCTATTTAGGATATAGTGATTAATTAATTATGAAATTTTCATTAAAACTGTGTTAACGGCTAGATACAATTAGCTTTCTTATGGTGCTCCCTGTCATATGTGATTTCAACAGAAAGATATCTTTGGATATTCAAGGGCTTTGAAAGAATAAAAATTACGGTATCTCACTGGAATTTTAGTGAAGGTGTGTGTAATTTAAGTGGCCAGGAGATGAGTCAAAATAAATTCAGATTTGGAAGCTATGGTATAAAAGAATTGACAGTGAGAAGGGAAGCTGATAAAACATGAAGTTAAGAACAATAAGGTATGCATATAAATAACTGAAATAAATTGTAAGAAAAGGTAACTGTTCACATGACAGGATGTAAAAATAAAGTTCAATTTGGTTTAGAAAACTGAAAATTCCCTCCATTGCAAAAGATTAGGGTTACCTGAGGAAGGACGTGACAATGGAATTAGGCCTTATTGGGTAGTTAGGATGTGAACAAGAGGGCATAGGAGAGGTATTATTAGGTAGATAGAAAAGAACCAGCTAGGGCAAGTACACAGGTTGGACAATGTGAGGCATTGGCTAGTAGCTCGCTGTGAGAGAAGAAAGCGAATGAAAGGGAATCGTAGGTGATTGGCCAGGGCAGCTAGATTAGATCAGATTCAGTGTGCCTTCAAATTTATATAGCTTGTCATTATTCTACATTGAATGGGCAATTATTTATTACAAATCCAATCAAAGAATTTTAAATTTTCATAATAGAAGTAAAGTCTTATTTTAAAATGTCTTTAAGAATTCAGTTGTGGTTGTCTCATATTTAAAATGAACTGCTGGCTTTAAATTAGGATTCCGTAAGTACTAGATCCAATGATTATGCAATCTCCTCTAAGGAAAAATACCTATAGGCGGGGAGATTAACAAAATAGTAGGTAAACTTAAAATTTTTAAACATGATTTTCTCCATATAAAGTGAAAGGATATTTTAAAATATGATTATAAGATATAGTTTGTAGGTCAACATCAATTATCTGTAAAGAAACTACATGTAACAGAAGGGAATTCATAAAGTGCTCATGTAGTCATAAATTACGATGGAAATTTACCAAAGGAGCTTCAGTTTGGTCAACAAAGGGTATTTTTAATAAACAAATTAACTTTAGCAAGTATTTTTCTTCAATGGAAAGATTGATTAGTACATCACTAGAAACAAAGTTGTAGGTATTTGCAGAATAACGTGTGCTGAGCATAAACATGAAACAATACATGTAAGTACATACCATTTTACAGATCTACTTATCTCAGGTCCATGTTTGTACCAATGTAAATATTAAATTCTAAACACAAGACAAATAGCAACAATTCAATAAATATTTAATGTAGTAGAGTTGGAAGCTTATGTTCTTCATTCAACAAAAATTTTTTAAATTAGCCTTGTTTTTAACTTGTTTTCCAGGCATCTTCTATTTCCCAATATTGGTGTAATCAAATACTTCCTCTCTGACTTTTATTTCCCTTTCCTTAAATCTCTTAGAATGGTAGCATCCACTATCTAAATATACATAAGTCCATAGTCAGAAATCTACGGAAGTTCAAACAGAAATAAATCAAATCAGGCAAACAAAGTAAAGACTACAAAAAAACAGCACATACAAAGAATGTTTTCATTACTCTTTCCTGTCTTATCACTATCTATATTTGGCATGTTATTCTCCTATTTTTCATTTTTTAAAGCTGAATTCAAATTGCATTTTCTCAACAATTCCTCTCTGTGTTCTCCCCGAGTGTGAGATAGAGTCAAGTTATGCACATGGAATCTAATATCAGACAGGCTTCATTTGCATACAACCTCACAGCCTTTTACTTTGAAAATTTAGGCATGATACTTCACATACATAAGTCACTATTCTGTTTTAAGTAGAGAGAGAAAATCGTGCCAGTCTCATAAATTTGTATGATGGTTTGATAAGGCCGTGTATGTAAAGTGCTTAACACGGTGCCTGCAAATTCTTACAATATCATTAAGATATTCTCATGTTGTTCCATAAAAGTTCTCCAGCCCCTACTCTCTGATTTTTCCTTAAACTCACTCCAATAAGAATTTTTCCCATCCAAAACACTGAAAATGTTCTTGTCAAGGCCACTTAATGACCATCAGGCTACTGAATCCAAGGTTCAATTCTCAGTTCTCACTTTGTTAAATTACCAGCAATATCTGACAATGAACACCGTCTTCTCTTGAGGACACTCCCCACCACTGCTGTTTTACTTCTGCACTCACTGGCCACTCCTTCTCAGTCCCACTCTCTGTTTCCTCTTCATTTCTTCAGTCTCTTAAAGATGGAGAGAGCCATCCATGGATTTTTTTCCTCTGTCAGTATTCATTTCCATGATAAGTTTATTATGCAGTCTATATGCAGAAGGCTCCCATATGTCCTATCAGTGCAATAGTCTACCACATTAAATAAATATTTATTTAATGTGGTAGAGTTGGAAGCTCATGTTCTTCATTCAACATAAATTTACTACTTTACATCTGTCTACTTTACATCTCCATTTGGATATCTAATATACATCTCAAAATTGATCTCCTCAATTCCAATTCCCCTAAACCCAAAAGAATATCTGCTTGCCTTCTCTTTCTTCATATCCCATATCCAATCCATCCATAGGCTATGCTTTCACAACATATACAGAATCAGAAACTTTTTCATATTTTCCACTACTCCCTCTCTGGTCCAAGTCTGGATGATAGGAAAAACCTCACAAAATATTCCCCTGATTTCTTATCCATTCCCCAGTGTATGTTCTTAATACAGAAGCCAGAAATACCCTTTGTAAAACATGCACAGATCATGTTACTTCATTTTTTCAAAAAAAATTTCAATGCTTCTCAATCTCATTCAGAGTAAAAACAGATGTATTATAGTGTATTGCAAATTCCTATATAATCTGTCCCTTAGTTGTCTGATATCCACCCCTACCAACTTCTTTTATATATTATTTAGCTTCCTTGTCTATTTTTTAGCAGGTCTTTTAAGTTCCCACCTTAGGGCCTTTGTATTTGCTCTTTTCTCTGTTTGGGTTTCTTCCACATATCCATGGACTAGAATCATCATCAATTTCAACCTTTTGCTCAAATATACATGTAAAATAAGGAGGCCCCTGCTGGCTACCCTGTTTTAACTTGTGGCACTCCCTATCCTCCTTTTCTGCATATATAACTTATTTTCCTATACCGTGTTTTACTTGATTAGGATGTAAACACTGTGAGGGCAATGATTTTTATCTGCCCCCTGCAACACATGTACTGTACCATCCTCAGAACCCAGAACAGTGTCTGGTATATAGAAGGCACACAAAAAATATTTGATAAGTTGAATTGAATTGAATTGGACTGGACTGGGCTGGACTGGACTGGATTGAGGTTGAGTTGAGTTGAGTTGAGTTGAATCCTTTCTTTTTCTATCAACCCTTCCATCTAGGCTGCGATATAGAACTCAATGTTGTCCATGTTTTGGTCTGTAGGACCCAACATACATAGATATTTATTAATTTCCTTAAAGATTAGATGATGTGGGTTGTCAAATGTAAGAAGTCCATCTAAAAAATTTATGGAGCTCTTACTACTTTACCATAAACAAAGAGTAATATTAAATTACCTTAAAAAGCTCATGAGCACCATCCTTTTTAATATTACATGATTAGTTTGCAAATGTTTAGAAAATCTATAGGCTGAAAGTCTGTATTACACTTGCATATGACTAAATGGGATTCTATACACTAATTCCAACAGGATTCAATAATAAATATAATTAAAATGATTAGTATGTTTGATATTAAGCTACTACCCAAATTTAAATCCCCTCCTTTACTTGATTTATGTACAATATTAGGTTGCTTTTTTTTTTTTTTTTTGCTTCATCTAGAGTAAAGGATTCTCTTTATTTTCACAATCAAAAATGTTTTAATCTTGTTTTTTTTTATTTTTCTTACTTAATCTACACAATCATGTTTCTATCTTTTTTTTGCCTAAGTGTGTATTAATGAATTAATAAAATAAAAATGTTTCAAAATATTCCAGGCAAAAGCATGGTGTTATGGAAGATTACCGGGCCAGGTCAGCCCTAGTGTTCAGCATCTTCACTTATAAAATCAGGATTATATGTTAAAATATACCAAGTCAGAAAAACTGGCTTATAAAACAGTATCTCCCAATCAAAAAAGTGAAACAAGAAAGAATGAAAAAATATGAAGGAAAGAAGAACCCAAAGGAATGAAAGACCTATAGCTTCAGAAACTGAATAGAAAAATAATCCTTAGGCACAAAATCTAAATGGGATTTGATTTGGCTAATTTCAATAGAAAGCAAATCAATGGCGTGAGAGCACTTATTGAAGCAATATCTTTAAAACAAATTGGATAACACCCATCGTGTTTGGGATACACACCAGTAAGTAAGATTATTTATGATCCTTTGATAAAAATTCCAAATCTCATATCTTTTAATTTTGTGAGAAAAATCCTTTTCATGTCATGTAAAAGAAAAGGAATTTTCCCCCCTTAGGTATACAAATTTAATCACCCCTCTTTATATGTTTTTTTCCTAAATACAGCAAAAAGCTCTAACTAGGAAAACAATTTTCAAACTCACTTGACTAATACTTTGGTCTATTTTTTGCTATTCAAGAAACATTTAATTTAAACAATTTATTAAACTTTGGTGTCAGATCTGATTTTTATGCTAGAAAATCTCATCCTTTTCCCCTCCTGTAGGTTAGCTCAATAGATGCTAAAACGAAACTTTTGAGTAATAGTAGATGTACTTTGAGTCACTCCTAAATAATACTTCAGAACTCAATAGGCATTATAGTAAATCCAAATGGAGGAATGCCTCCTTGGAGGCTCCAGGGACACATCACAGACCTTATATTCTTAGTATCATCAGAAGTCTTGTCAAAGTGCCTGACTGCTGAACCTGGAAATTCTCTGAAATGTCATAGACAAAATCTCCATTGCCTAATAGAATGCAGAGACCTGTAGAGATATTTTAATTTGGATTGACATTTCTACTTCCTGAAAAACTTTAAATTTCAGGAAACCAATGTTTTCTGAGTCTATGCCTAGCTTCTTCTATGTTATATGAATATCATCTATTGTTAATATTCTTAAATAGTTACCATAAATTCTTTCAATTCAAGGAGTTTGGGTATTACACATAAAACTAGGGCTGTAAATATACAGATATGAACAATTTTGAAAGAAATGTTTCTGCGTTTTTCAAGATGTTTAAAACACACACAGATCTTAAGTATTAACTTAAGTTTAAATTACTTATGTTGTAAAATAAGGTGTCTAATTTGATGGTAATGAAAAATGTAATAAAATGCAAAGCTATAGGAATATTAATACAAATGTTAAGAAACAGATTAAATTCATCAGAATTGCTAGTCAGGAAAAATATAAAATTCAAACTAATTATTAGAAAACTAGGACTATGCTTTAAACATTAAAAATGGTTTAAAAAAAAAGAGAAGTAGAAATTATTCAGAATTAGTAATAGCGTCAAATTAAGAGTCAAGAAACCACTGAATATTTGATCTTAAAGCAGAAATATGAATACAGGGAAAAGGGGAAGCTTGCGCCCACCTCACCCCTTGTTAACAGGATACCTGAATTCTTAACATTGTTATGTTTCAGTGTAAGTGGCGACTATTTCCTTTCATATCTGCCATCTGGTTTCATTCCTGTAATACAGCCACCCAGTTTCGTGAGGGGAGGGGGGTGGGGAATAATATGTGTTTTTTGTACAAAAAAAAAAAAAAAAAGAAAAGAATAGGTAATAATCTAGGTTATGAGATGAAAAGCAAACCTCCATGCTTTTTTCCAAATTTTTAAGCATTTTGAGTGACGAACATTTTTGTCTGATTATTGGGATGATTGCTTAAATTTTCCACTAAATATATATAGGCACAGTCTCAAAATCGGAAACAAATTAGATATACATTAAGGAAATACTAGGCTTTAAAATCACTGATTTAATGCTTTACATACTTTTGCAGAGTTGCTGTTGACATAATCTTAGTATAAAACAAATTTTTTTTGAAAAAAGTTTTCAAAGTCTTCCACACCAAATGCATTCAGAAAAATCACTTATTTAGTAAGATTTCATGTGTTTGAAATAGTCCAGATTGTTACTATTTTACTATGTCTTAGAATTCACACTGTATTATGAAACAACATTATGGGAGCCATGGCCACTAGGATGAGATCGTTTGGTGTTGACAAAAGAAGACAGACTTTTTGACTGAGTAGTTGATGCTGTTTGTAGTTCTCTTACCTGATACTTGTCCACCAGCATTCCCTTTATTTTGATGGCATCAGGATGTTGACTTTCTCATAGTGTGTACTGGTGGGCTCTTTTGAAGCCACTCTTCTCAAGTTATCCATACTGCACAGTTCATGTTTTGACTTGGACAGATCACTTTCTGTGGCATCTGCTTGGCCTAATGGGGACTCATGCACCTTAGCCTGCATCCCTGCTTTCCTCTGTCCCTGCCCCACTGGTCATAGTTCTTTAGGAAACTACTAATCTTCAAAATTCCTCAGAAACGATGCAGGCAGCGAGCTTTGAGTGCATGTATATCCTAAACAGTTGCCAATTTCTTAAGAATATTCTTACTACACTCCCCTCCATTGGTGGTTCTGAGTGGGACTAAGAGTTTCTGCACTGTCCAAACGTCCAGCCAAGGATGACCAATGTCAACTCCCCTTTGGTAAACACTCCCGATATCTCTGGTATTGAGACTCTCAAAATTATCCTAGAGAACAATGCTCAAGCTTCAAAAGAGTCATATCCACCCTCCAAACTTCTCTATCTGCTGCTAATATGACTAGTTTGGTGGAAGTAAAGGCTGGAAACTTAGTTTGGCTACCTTACTTCTTAACAAGGAGGCAGGGATGAAGGGAAGGGGGTTAGGATGCTGACAGTCCATGATTATTTTATGAGAAGAGACTTACTGTCTATTGTCTTAAATATTCCAAAATATACACCAAAAATCCCCAACTTATATACCATACTATGTCCCAGCTAATCTAAACATACAACTAGAACTTTCCTCTAATACATCAGTGGCAGGGAGTGAGGATGGAGAACAAACACTAAAAAGTTTACAAAAGAAGAAACCGTTCCTCTAATACACACATTAAAAATCTTATCCTATGTACCCAATAACATATATTCATGAAGTGGCATGTTAATATAAGTATAAAATTGAGGATTAATTTTGTGTGACTGTGTGGATAAACACAAGGCTTTGATGATCATTACATTAGCTTTGAATAAAAACTTACTACTCTAAAGGTCTCAGAAATAGCCTTTCATGAATACCTCACTTCACTTATTCTATGGCACACCTGGGAATATCTATTAATATAGATTTCACTGAACAAAGCACAATTTGCCTTTCACTTGTCCTCCCCTTCCCAAGCACACATGTATATCCATTCAGTAGAGAGTTAAAGAGAAAACTATTACATAATGTGGCAGGGTGATTTATTAAGAATTTAATGTGGCAGAATAATGTATTGAGAAATTAATTGTCTAGTTTTCTTCTGTCTTAGCACAACAAAATGGATACAAATTTATCCTCTTTTGTTCTCAATTTGCAGCAAGTTAGCTCTTGGGCAGTCTTTATTATCTGGGGGAGGGGACAGAGAAGGAATTTGAACAAACATTTTTGGATTTTTTTTAATGGGTAATGAAGGAGAAGTTGTCAAGTGGAATATACAAATCATAAATATTAAAAAGTAAAATCTAAGCCTTACCCATCTTTCCAATGTTTTGCAAGTGGCTGATTCTCTGGGATGACAGGGACGTGAAGCATCTTCCCACTCTGGCACTAGCAGGATTCTGGTTCTCTAAGGAATTTTTTTTTTTACTCATTTTATTGAGATATATTCACATGCCATGCAGGCATAGAAAACAAAGCATATATTCAATGGTTTACAGTACCATTATATAGTTGTGCATTCACCACTAAAATTAATCTTTGACATTTTCACCACCACACACACAAGAACAATAAGAATAAAAATTAAAGTGAAAAAGAACAATTAAAGCAAAAAAGAACACTGGGTGCCTTTTTTTTTTTTTTCTCCCCCATTTTTCTACTCATCCATCTATAAACTAGACAAAGGGGAGTGCGGTCCACATGCTTTCCCAATCACATTGTCACCCCTCATAAGCTACATTTTTATACAATTGTCTTCAAGATTCATGGGTTCTGGGTTGTAGTCTGATAGTTTCAGGATTTACTGCTAGCTATTCCAATTCATTAGAACCTAAAGAGGGTTATCTATATTGTGTGTAAGAGTGCCCACCAGAGTGACCTCTCAGCTCTTTTTGGAATCTCTCTGTCACTGAAGCTTATTTCATTTCCTTTCACATCCCCCTTTTGGTCAAGAAGATGTTCTCCATCTCACGATGCTGGGTCTAGATTCCTCCTCAGGAGTCATATTCCACATTGCCAGGGAGATTCACTCCTCTGGGTGTCAGATCCCAGGTAAGGGGGAGAACAGTGATTTCACCTTTCAAGTTGGCTTAGCTAGAGAGAGAGAGCCACATCTGAGCAACAAAGAGGCATTTGGGAGGAGGCTCTTAGGCAAAATTATAGGGAGGCTGTTCTAGTTTGCTAATGCTGCCAGAATGCAAAACACCAGAAATGGGTTGGCTTTTATAAAAAGGGGTTTATTTGGTTACACAGTTACTGTCTTAAGGCCATAAAGTGTCCAAGGTAACACATCAGCAATTGGGTACCTTCACTGGAGGATGGCCAGTGGTGTCCGGAAAACCTCTGTTAGCTGGGAAGGCATGTGGCTGGTGTCTGGTCCAAAATGGCTTTCTCCCAGGATGTTCCTCTCTAGGCTGCAGTTCCTCAAAAATGTCACTCTTAGTTGCACTTAGGATATTTGTTCTCTCTTAGCTTCTCCAGAGCAAGAGTCTACTTTCAATGGCCATCTTCAAACTGTCTCTCATCTGCAGCTCCTGTGCTTTCTTCAAAGTGTCCCTCTTGGCTGTAGCTCCTCTTCAAAACATCACTCACAGCTGCAGCTGCACTGAGTTCCTTCTGTTTGTCAGCTCATTTATATGGCTCCACTGATAAAGGCCCACCCTGAATGGGTGGGGCCATGCCTCCATGGAAATATCTCATCAGAGTTATCACCTACAGTTGGGTGGGGTGCATTTCCATGCAAACAACCTAATCCAAACATTCCAACTTAACCCCCGCTAATATGTCTGTTCTACAAGATTGCATCAAAGCATATGGCTTTTTCTGGGGGACATAATACATTCAAACCAGCACAGAGGCCTAGCCTTCCCTTTGCAGCAGCAGTCTTCTGAAGGGCAAGTCTGGTGGTAGAAGGCTTAGCTCATCAAACCACCAGTCCCTGATGTCTGTGAGCACATCAGTAACCATCGAGGTGGGGAAGCCCAACACCCCTGCATTCTCTACCAGGGGCTCTGCATTTTTTTCATTGTTTTTTTTTAATTAACTCTTTAAAAAAAAAAATCAACTATATCAAAAAAATTAAAAAAAAAAAACACAATAAAAAAACATTTCAAACAAACCATAACAAGGGAGTAAGAAAAAGACAACTAACCTAAGATAACTACTTTACTTCCAACATGTTCCTACTCTACCCCAAGAAAATAACCTAATATAGTAATATTTCTGTGAAATTGTTCCTACCATAACCATCAGATATTAACAGACTATAGTCATTCCTGGGCATTCCCAGAACATTAAATTTACCCACGATAGCTTATGTGTTCTTATTGGGTTATCATTTCCCCTTTCTTAATTGCTCTCTGTCACTAGTTCCCCTACATTCTACATTATAAACCTTTCGTTTTACATTTCTCAGTGTTCACATTAGTGGTAGCATATAATATTTCTCTTTTTGTGCCTGGCTTATTTTGCTCAGCATTATGTCTTCAAGGTTCATCCATGTTGTCACATGTTTCACGACATCATTCCTTCTTATTGCTGCTCATTAGGGAGATAGGCCTGTAGTTTTCCTTTTTTTTTGTAGCATCTTTGCCTCATTTTGGTATTAGATTGATGTGAGCTTCATAAAATGAGTTAGGTAGTGAGTTTAAGTAAGACTGGTGTCAGTTGTTTTTGGGAAGTTTGGTAGAATTCCCCTGTGAAGCCATCTGGCCCTAGGCATTTATTTGTGGGAAGCTTTTGGATGACTGATTGGATCCCTTTGCTTGTGATTGGTTGGTTGAAGTCTTCTATTTCTTCTCTGGTCAGTCTAAGTTGTTAACACGTTTCCAGGAAAATTGTCCATTTCCTCTACATTATCCAGTTTGTTGGCATACAGCTGTTCATAGTATCCTTTTATAATTTTTTTAATTTCTTCAGGATCCACAGTAATGTCACCTTTCTCATTCATTATTTTGTTTATATGGGTCTTCTCTCTTTTTGATTTTGCCAGTCTAGCTAGGGGCTTGTCAGTCTTGTTGATCTTCTCAAAGAACCAACTTCTGGTATTATTTATTATCTCTATTGCTTTTTTGTTCTCTATGTCATTTATTTCTGCTTTAATCCTTGTTATTTCTTTTCTTCTACTTGGTTTAGGATTAGTTTGCTGTTCATTTTGTAGTTTCTTCAGCTGATCCATTAATTCTTTGATTTGGGCTCTTTCTTCCTTTTTTGATGTATGCATTTAGTGCTATAAATTTCCCCCTCAGTACCACTTTTGCTGCATCCCATAGTTTTGGTATGTTGTGTTCTAATTTTCATTCATCTCTATATATTTAGCAATTTCTCTTGCTATTCCTTCTTTAATTCACTGTTGTTTAGGAGCATGTTGTTTAACCTCCAGGTATTTGTGAATTTTCTAAGTCTCTGATGGTTATTGACTTCTAATTGTAGTCCATTGTGGTCAGAGAATGTGCTTTGAATAATTTCAATTTTTTTTTTTAATTTATTGAGGCTTGTTTTATGTCCCAGCATATGATCTATTCTGGAGAAATTTCTGTGAGCACTAGAGAAGAATGTGTATCCTGGTAATTTGGGATATAATGTTCTATCTATGTCTGTTAAATCCAATTCATTTATCAGATTGTTTAGGTTTTCAATTTCCTTATTGGTCTTCTGTCTGGTTGATCAATCTATAGGAGAGAGTGATGTGGTGAAGGCTCCCACAGTTATTGTGGAAATATCAATCACTTCCTTTAGTTTTGACAGTGTTTGTCTCATGTATTTTGTGGCACCTTGATTGGGTGCATAAACATTTATGATTGTTATTTCTTCTTGTTGAATTGTCCCTTTTATTAGTATGTAGTGGCCTTCTTTGTCTCTCATAATATCCTTGCATTTAAAGTCTATTTTACCTGAGATTAATATTCCTACTCCTGCTTTCGTTTGGCTGTAGATTTCATGAAAAAAATTTTTCCATCCTTTCACTTTCAATTTCTTTGTGTCCCTGTGTTTAAGATGAGTCTCTTTGATCCATTCTGCCAATCTATGTCTTTTGATTGGGAGTTTAATCCATTTTCATTCAATGTTACTTCTATGAAGGCATTTCTTGAATCAGCCATCTTATCCTTTGGTTTATGTTTGTCGGATATATTTTTCCCCCTCTCTCTTAATGTCCTTTAATGTACCCACACTGAGTCTCTTTAGTACTGAACCTTTCTCCATATCTCTCTCTCCTTTCTTTGTTTCTCTGTCAGTAGGGCTCCCTTTAGTATCTCAAGTAGGGCAGGTCTCTTGTTAGCAAATTCTTTCAGCATTTGTTTGTCTATGAAAAATTTAAGCTCTCTCTCAAATTTGAAGGAGAGCTTTGCTGGATAAAGAATTTTTGTTTGGCAATTTTTTGCTCTCAGAATTTTAAATATGTCATGCCACTGCCTTCTTGCCTCCATGTTGACTGCTGAGCAGTCACTACTTAGTCTTTTGCTGTTTCCTTTGTATGTGGTGAATTGCTTTTCTCTTGCTGCTTTCAGAACTTGCTCCTTTTCTTCCATATTTGACAGTGTGATCAGAATATATCTCACAGTGGGTTTATCTGGATTTATTCTATTTGGAGTTTGCTGGGCATTTATGATTTTTGTGTGTGTGGTGTTCAGAAGATTTGGGAAGTTTTCCCCAACAATTTCTATGAATAGTCTTCCTAGACCTTTACCCTTCTCTTCCCCTTCTGGGGCACCAATGAGTCTTAAATCTGGATGTTTTATACTATCTATCATATCCCTGAGGTCCATTTTGATTTTTTCAGTTTTTTCCCCATTCTTTCTTTGGTTCTTTCATTTTCTGTTCTGTCATCCTCCAGTTCACTGATCCATTGTTCAGCTACCTCCAGTCTTGTACTATGAGTATCCAGAATCTTTTTAATTTGGTCGATAGTTTCTTTTATTTCCATAAGATCGTCTATTTTCTTTTATTTATTTACTCTTGCAATTTCTTGTTTATACTCTTCAAGGGTCTTCTTCATGTCCTTTATATCCTGTGCCATGCTCTTCTTCATGTCCTTTATATCCTGTGCCATGCTCTCATTGTTTGTCTTTAGTTCTTTGATTAATTGTTCCAAGTACTGTGCCTCCTCTGATCTTTTGATTTGGGTCTTTGGGCTTGGGTTATCCATATTGTATGGTTTCTTCATTTGCTTTAAAATTTTCTGTTGTTTTTGGCCTCTTGGCATTTGCTTAACTTTATAGGGTTCTTTTAGGATATGTAGACTGATTGAAACCCTTATCTCTAATTTGTCAGATCTACAGCTTCATGGAGTACACTTTCTCTAACTAACCAGCAGGTGGCATCTGTGAGCCACCTATTGCCCTCAAGCCAGTTCTCCCCCAATTTCTCTTTGTGGTGAGTGGAGGTGTGAGTCTTGTGGGGTCCAATTGGTGCACCAAGCTTGCGTGTGTACTTGGTGTGACCTGCCCTGCATATGGGGCATGTGTTTGAGTGGTTGGGAGGGCAGCTTTAATCAAATCTCCCAGGTGTTCCTGGAGATTTAAAGCTGTTGCTGTAGTCTAATCCTTCAATTCAGTCTTGTGACAGTTTGTCTCTGGCACTGACCCACAAGTCCTTGGTATTGGTATATGGTCCCTGGGACTTCCAAGTAGGTCCCTCTTCCAAGCCGTACACTCCTAGGTCCTCTGCTGAGGGAAGACTGTGCTACAACACATGTGAGTGCCATCCCCCAAGGGAGGTTCTGGACTGGAGGGCTATGTAGGGGTGTTCCCAATCTGCTGAAAGGATGGCTGAATGGGGCATGTTAATTTCCCCCTTTTCACACAGTTCCACCTTCCCAGTTCCCGGACAATTAGCTGAGGGTGTGGGAAAGGCTATTGTCTATGCCCGATATTGTGGTGTGTGTGTGTGTTGTTGGAAACACTTCCTGTTGCACTGGGTTGTTTGGGGTAGCTCTGGGCTGTGGTGCTGGTGCAGGTCAGGAGCATTCCCAGCCCACCGGGAAGATGGCTGTAAGGGGAGGTCCCCCTTTTCTTGGGAAGTTGTGGTGTTTAGCCAATTTTCTCAGCCACTGGACTTATTGCCTTGTGTTTCAGAGCTCTCTTAGCCCAAATTGCAAGTCTTTGAGGCTTTCTGTAATGGGCTTCTTAGAGTAATCCTTTCAGAAAATGAGAAAAAGATTAAAAAAAATTAAAAAGAAGGGCCGTCCTTGCAGATCTAATGGGCTGTTGAAATGTTAAGAGACAAGAAGAGGAGGACTCGGGCAAGATGGCAGCATAAAGAGGAGTGGAAGCTAAGTAGTCCCCCTGGAACAACTACAAAAAACCAGAAACAACTAGTAAATAATCCAGAATAACTGCGGGGGGACAAATGAGACCATCCATTCATCATACACCAACCTGAATTGGGAGGAATGCCTGAGAACACAGCATAAAATCTGTAAGTAAAACCCGCAGAACCAGGTCGGGAGACCCCCTCCCCCATAGCCCGAGCTGCGGAGTTGCCTGGTGCCACAGAGAAGCTCTCTCCCAGCAAGCGAATACAGCTCAGCTGAGCTCCAACTGGGGTTTTAAGTAGCGAGTGTGAACTGCTCACTACAGGTACGCAGCCCCAAAAAACAGACAGAGGCTTTGGGTGACTACTGACCTGGGAGAGCTGGAGGGTTGCCTTGGACTGGGTCTGAAGGGGACTATCTGTTTCTTTTTTGGCTCAGTGGAGAAAGCCCCAGTCATTTTCAGTCTCCAGGGCTGTGACTCTGGGAAGGGTGGAGACACCACAAGCAGAGAGCGAGACCATTGAAATGCTAATGACCTCCACCTGAGGGGTCTGTCTTCTCTAGGAGGAAAGGGGTGGGGCCCTTTCCATTCAGAACCAACCCCAGAGCCTGGGGGAACACAGCCACACCTCCTCACACCAGTCAAGAATTATAGGATAATAGGCGTCACCTGCTGGGCAGAAAAGCACAGTGACCTGAGGCATCAAAGGGTGGAGCAATTTTCTAAGACACACCCTCAGGGAAACAAGATACTGAATATTTCTTCCCTCTGGGACCTGAGCCTGTTCTGGTCTGGGAAAACCTTATTTGGATAACCAAGGAAACCATGCCTAGACAACAGAAAATTACAACCTACACTAAGAAAAACAAAGTTATGGCCCAGTCAAAGGAACAAACATACACTTCAACTGAGATACAGGAATTTAAACAACTAATGCTAAATCAATTCAAAAAGTTTAGAAAAGGTATTGCAAAAGAGATAGAGGCTGTAAAGGAAGCACTGGACATGTATACGGCAGAAATCAAAAGTTCAAGAAAACAACTAGTAGAATCTATGGAAATGAAAGGCACAACACAAGAGATGAAAGACACAATGGAAACATACAACAGCAGATCTCAAGAGGCAGAAGAAAACACTCAGGAACTGGAGAACAAAACACCTGAAAGCCTACATGCAAGGGAGCAGATGGAGAAAAGAATGAAAAAATATGAGCAACGTCTCCGGGAACTCAAAGATGAAACAAAGTACAATAATGTACGCATCATTGGTGTCCCAGAAGGAGAAGAGAAGGGAAAGGGGGCAGAAGCAATAATAGAGGAAATAATTAATGAAAATTTCCCATCTCTTATGAAAGACATAAAATTACAGATCCAAGAAGCGCAGCGTACTCCAAACAGAAGAGATATGAATAGGCCTACACCAAGACACTTAATAATCAGATTATCAAATGTCAAAGACAAAGAGAGAATCCTGAAAGCAGCAAGAAAAAAGCAATCCATTACATACAAAGGAAGCTTAATAAGACTATGTGCGGATCTCTCAGCAGAAACCATGGAGGCAAGAAGGAAGTGGTGTGATATATTTAAGATACTGAAAGAGAAAAACCACCAACCAAGAATCCTGTATCCAGCAAAGCTGTCCTTCAAATATGAGGGAGAGCTCAAAATATTTTCTGACAAACAGACAATGAGAGATTTTGTGAACAAGACACCTGCCCTACAGGAAATACTAAAGGGAGCACTACAGGGTGATAGAAGACAGGAGTGTGTGGTTTGGAACACAATTTTGGGAGATGGTAGCACAACAATGTAAGTACACTGAACAAAGGTAACTATGAATACGGTTGAGAGAGGAAGATGGGGAGCATGTGAGACACCACAAGAAAGGAGGAAAGATATCGACTGGGACTGTGTAACTTGGTAAAATCTAGAGCATTCAACAATTGTGATAAAATGTACAAATATGTTCTTTTACGAGGGAGAACAAGCAAATGTCAACCTTGCAAGTTGTTAAAAATGGGGAGGCATTGGGGGAGGGATGCAATCAGCATAAACTAGAGACTGTAACTAATAGAATCATTGTATTATGCTTCCTTTAATGTAACAAAGGTGATATACCAAGGTGAATGCAGATAAGAGGGGGGGATAGGGGAGACATGTTAGACACTTGACATTGGTGGTATTGTCTGATTCTTTATTCTACTTTGATTTAAGGTTATTTTTCCTTTTGCTGCTTCCTAGCTGTCATTTTTTTTTGTTTCCTCTTTCTTTTGCCTCTCTACCTTCTTTGACTCTCCCTCCTGCCTTGTGGAAGAAATGTGGATGCTCTTGCTTAGTATGAGCAGAATGTTCAATTAGGATGAACTTAAATATTTGGAAATGAACAGGGGTGTTGGTAGCAGGATGTGAGAATAACTAACAGCGCCGAATGGTGTGTGAATGAGGTGGAAAGGGGAAGCTCAGAGTCATATATGTCACCAGAAGGAAAGTTGGAGGTCAAAAGGTGGGAATGTATAAAACTGAATCCTGTGGTGGGCAATGTCCATGATCAATAGTACAAATACTAGAAATCACTTCCATGAACCAGAACAAATGTATGACAATAGAATTAGAAGTTAATAATAGAGGGGCATATAGGGAAGAACTATATACCTATTACAAACTATATACTACAGTTAGTAGTATTTCAACATTTTTTCATAAACAGTGACAAACATACTATATCAATACTACGAGTCAACAATTGAGGGAGGTTGGTTAGGGATAGGGGAGGTTTAGAGTTTCCTTTTCTTTTTTTATTTTTTCATCTTTCACTTTATTTCTTGTCTGGAGTAATGAAAAGTTTCTAAAAATTGAACAAAAATTAAGTGTGATGGATACACAGCTGTATGAGGGTACCCAGGGGCAGGTGATTGTACACTTTGGATCTTTGGATAATTGTATGGTATCTGAACAATCTCAATAAAAATGAAAAAAAAAAAAAAAGAGAGACAAGGAGATTAGGGCCATTAAGGAACAACCAAGAAAGCAGAGAAACCAGCTCTTCAGACAAGGAAACTAGCCTTCTGGATTTGCATATGAGCATGACTGTTTGAGCCCTGCGGTTCTTGGTTCTATGTTCACCAGAACTCCAAAAAGTCTCTGTTTTTATTTATTTATTTATTTATTTTATTTTTTTGCTTTTTTTGCTAGCCCTATCTCCTCTCCACTGGGCTGACTGCTCCCAGATTCTCCAGTGTCTGGTCTCAGTCTGTCTATGTTTGGAGTTTGAATCAGCAGTCTGAGGTTTCAATAAGAGCCACAACTGCAGTTCTCCCTCCTTGTTCCCAGCACTGATGGCCCCTCCTCCCATTGGACGGAGTTTGGCAGGGAGGGGCATGGGTCCCCTGGCTGTGAGAACTTACAGATTTCACTTATCTCAGCTCTTCCAGGCATTTGTGAGTGTTGTATGAAGTATGCCCCAAGTCAAATTGCTCTCTGGTGTCTGGTCCATGCAGTTCCTGGCTTTCTACCTACTGCCCTGGAGGAGTAACTAAAACCTACACCTCACAACTCTGCCATCTTGCCTCTGAGGCTCTAAGGACCCTTTTGACTCTCTAATCTCCCTAGGGCTTTGCTGGTTATGACAATTCCAACCTTTCCAGACTTTCACAACACTTTACTCTTGCAGGCACATCCTGAAAAGTTCAGGAGATACCTTGAATATTAATTCCCTTAGAAGAAATTAAAAGCAACATATATGTGTGTGTGTTAACTTTTCATCACCTTACTTTCTCTTTTATTAAAAAATGTTGTAATCTAATTATGAAAGTGTTTCTGCACAGTCCAATATGGTAGCCACGAGCCACATGTGACAACTGAGTACTTAAAATGTGCCTAGTGCAACTGAGAAGCTGAATGTTAACTTTTGTCTAATTTTGATTAATTTAAGTTTAAATTTATCTAGACAGTATGGCTCATGGCTACTATACTGAATAGCAGAGCTCCATAAGAAAAGCCAGTTTTATGAAGTATTACTATGAAGAAAAAGTTTGTAGAGTAAAGAAAAAAGTATGCACACTTGCCAGGCAGTTAAAGAGATGTGGAAACCTCTGCATTGTTTTATAAGTTTGTAGGAACAAATTAAAAATGGGAATATGGTAGTGGTTAAGGACAAAATTAAATGTGAAAAACATATTGATTACTTAGCAAATTAGAAACAGTGGCCACAAAATTTCCTGAAGCAATGAGGATAAAAGAAGGTAATAGATATCATAAAATGTTGATGATTAATGATTCTACAATATCAAGACTTTACAGATGTTATAAAACCTTATGAAGGGGTTTATATATAGGGAATCTGAAAATTCACAAGGAGGAAGGACATGAAATGTGAAATTTTGAATTACTTATAAAATACGAGGCATTATGCTCTCTCCTTGAGAAATGTATGAAATCTCTGCTTGTTATACAAATTTGGTAGAAAATGTAAGTTACGGAAGGAGAAATAAATGTTTTTCAGTTAGCACATAATCCTGAGCCTAATATTCAGGGACCAATATTTTTATTGACTTCACAGTTTCATTTTCCTTCAATATCATGAATTCAGCAAAATATTTTGATAACAAAAATAAAATAAAAATATAGCTATTAAATTATTCTGTTTTGAAGATTTTCTGAAAAAATAAATTGACATGAGTTTATACAATATTTCTTAAGTAATCTCATATGCTTACAGAAAACAACTAGAAAAAATTCTATCACATATGGAATTTAAATTTCTTTATTATAAGGTTATATTTACAATTTATTTTTGCTTCATTTCACACTGAAGTGATTCCCAATGATTTGTCTTCGAATTTCTAAGAAAAAAATCCATGTGTTTTACGTTTTGAATTTCAGACATAAATATCTGATATTAATCTAGCAAATAGTGTAATATAATATTTTTTTCCTCTTCCTGAAGTTACCCTCTCATGTTGTATATTTATATTAAATATCAACAAATGGAGTCATAAGCTTTGAACATTCACTAAAAGATATTTAAGATGAAACACTAAATATTTTGTCACACTTGAATGTTTATGTAAGTATTCTATTTGGTAAATGGTTTTACTTTAGATCAAATTCATGTATACTTCACTGTATACATTTGTCTCTAGAACTAGTTAGCAGGAGTTGCACAGTAAGTCCACCGTGATGCCCTATAATAATTTCTTTTTCCTTATGTACTGGTATCTCCTCTTTAATACTGTGTTTGGGCAGTGCTGGCACTTTTTTACATGGTGCATGCCTGCATGACTATAAAATAATAGTTGGAGGACCAACAAAGTGAATATTATTTGCCATGTCTGATGTGTCAATTTGGTGGAAATTTCAAAACTCAGCACTAATGGAGAAAGTGAGTCAAGACAGGCCAGGTCTTATTGCACATTGTGTACAAGAAGAATAACAGTTAAATCCTATCTTAAATCATATACTCTCCATTAGTTTATTCATCATGATATAATATATTCCAGTAAGGTCAGAAGCAAGCCTGACTAAACCTACTTATTGGGAATAATCATTTGCCCTCTCTAGACACTGAGTTTTGAATACATGGTTCTTGGTGAACCCAGCCTACAATTCACCCTTTATATTATTATGTAGATCAACTTTTAAATTCAGAAAGTTTCAAATAAATTTGTAAAATAGTCTCATTATTTATTACTTGATACACATGAAAATAACTATTATATATATGTAATAAATATGGAACAACACCCATGAATTTATCACCCAATTTAAACATCAGAATATTGAAAATAACTTTGATTCTATGTGTTCTTCCCTATCCCATCCTCTCCTTTCTCCTATAAAAAAACACTATCTTGATTTTGAGATCATCTTCTTGCTTCTAAAAAATATAATTTCACTACATGTGAAACAAAAATGATTTTAAGAATAATTATCAGTATAATGGAATAAAGTCAGACAGACTTGAGTTTGTTTCCTGGCCTTGCCACATATTTTCCTTGTATCTTTGGACATTTTGAGCCTGAACTTAAAAAAAAAAAAAAAAAACTAAATAAAAAATGTGAGGTATAAGCAGTATATACTTTATAGAGCTTCTGGTGAATATTAAATGAGTTTTTGAAGAGCACAGTGCATTACCTGATATGCTAGATGTTATCATTATTATCATTATCTGTATTGGTATCATTATTATTATTAATGGTGGAAGCATCACCTTTATCATATGTTGCTGTATATGTGTAACTCATTTATAATTTAATAACTGTTTAGCCATTCTGCAGGGTTCAATCCAAGGTGTTGACCTAGTTCTCAGATAATACATATTTTTTGCTGCTATACATGTTGCTAACTTAAAGTGTTTCTTCAATGACTATTAAGAAGAGGATTATGAAATACATAATTCTATTTCAATTTACACAGTCAATATCTTCATGCTCCACACTCCGGTGGACAGTCAAGATGAACAGCATCTCTTGAACGATTGTTACAGAACAGGTTCTATCTCTGGTCAAACATACCACACCCTATTCCACTGTCTATAAAAATAAATCTTTATTGACCCTTCTTTGATCTTTCTAAAATTTAAATAATTTGTGCCCTATTCCAACCTCTCCATCACCACTTTTCCTTTTTGAGAAAATTTGAATGAAGTCCCATATTTTCCTAATATTGTTTTGGCAGATAGCATTGCAAATTTCAAAATTATAGTATTTCAGGAGTTTTGGTTATGCGATATATTTATATATAATGCAAGTAAATAATAAATAAAGTCTTTTCAAATTAAGTCAGAAAAAGGCATATAAACACACTGAAGTTATTCTTATATACATAATATATTTATTAATTGTGTTTTATATTGTGTTATAATGACTTTGTGAAATAAAATATTAGGGGTGGGTGATATTTTTGCATTTAAAAACAATGGAGGAAACCCCAAGAAAGAATGTCAATAGCTTTTCAACATAAAATATTACAATTTCTGTGTGTAAGAAAGCCACAACTAAAAGACAAACAACTATGAATAAAAACATTAAAATAATTTAAAGTGCATTGATAGAATTAATGTTTAAATGCCACAAATGGATAAAGAAATGCTAGGTAAGTGAGCACACTGTGAATTGACAATTCTAAAATAGAAGAGACAGAATCCACAAATATGAGAAACCAAATGTATTAATAATTAATAAAATATTAATTAAAATGTGATAGCTTTTACACCTACCAAAATAGTATTTTTTGCTGGTAAAGTTGAAATTAAATGGTGATCATATGCATGAGTACTGGAAGTTAAATTCTTATCATTCTTTTGGAAATTAATTTATCAATATATTAAAGAGACTCATTTAAGGGTTAAACATTTTATTCTCTTTTCTGAATTGTTGTCTTAGGCAATAAAACAGATTTTCTAACACTATTGGGAAGTTAAATTCTGCCCTTCTCCATATGCCCTCTGTCATGACAGGAATGAGTTGTTAGGTTTGTGAGATACAGAAAATGAATTCAACATACGTGATAAAGCTGGTTCTGGTGGTCTGTAACCCCTGCCGCCCCTCTCCCCCATTCCAATAACCCTGAATTTTGGAACACTGTCATAAAATAATCATCCTAAATTTGACAAATTTGCAAAGAAGCCACAGTGGAATAAAACTGCTAAAATATTATAATTTGTGAACCTTAAATGATGAAAATATAGGCAATTATTTTCTATCCTTCGATTTTATTTTTACTGTTCAATTTCTCTATAAATAGCATGCATCACTTTGACACTGTAAAAATCATGATACTTTTAGCCACAAAATTAAATGCTCAACAAAAAATTTCCTTTCTCAGTAACTAATATAATCCTGTAAGAAAAATATGAACTTGGGTTAAGAATATCTTGGAGCATTTTCGAGGTCACATCTTAATATAATACTTTAAATATTTATTCTCTGTGACAAAACAAAACCTGACATTTTCTCTACTATGTGTGCCTTTTGTCCTTTATGATTCTTTTGTACTGCGAGCTTCATTGGTGTCCTTAAGAAGCTCTTTTTTCTTTGTTTCTAGTGAAACCTTACCATCTCTGCTATTAATTAACCTTTCTTGCTCCTAACTGGCTACACATACAGTGTTCATGTTTGTCATTCTTTGTTCTGTTTGTGCTATCTATGAAATTTAGAAGAACCAAAGCTCTCTCGGCAAACGACACTGAGTTTCTTATAGCCAACACCTTGGTTAATGGATTCTCAGCAGTCAGTTGAGGCCATAACTGTGTTTATGTGTCACCAGAGACTACTCTCAGGGGTCTGCCCTCAATTTCTTATTCCTTTACAAAATCTTAAATACTATTTCCAGTAGTCTAACATGTAAGCTTTCAACTAAACAACTTCAAAATATAATTCTCGTGAGAGAACTGAAAAAAAACAAATCCTTTGAAAAGTAGTCTCCACAGTGTGCACATTCAGACACACCATGTCTGAATTGCAGAGATTTCCCTGCTCCTCCGTAACGCATTCCTGAAAGAAGGGAAAGGTGGACCACATTACAGTCGAAAGCACAGAAAATCTCATCTCTTTAGATATGACAGGATTTCATAACTATTTTTCAATAAAAACAACTACAGCATTCCACTTTATTATTTGGAGCAGGCTAAGAAAGTCTTAACCTTTTACAAAACCATCACTTTTACCTTTTTTTCTAAAACTATGGCTGTGTATGGGTTAATTTGTTTTGAACAAGCAATCAGTAAATGTGGGGAGTCATAGAAGTCATGTTCATGCTGAAATGGACAGCAGAACAATGGATGGAAATTTGGGTTCTTCAAGACTTATCAGAAAAGGAGGATCATTTTCCACTCATTGAGAGAAACAGTGTGGCAAATTCACCATCACCAATAGCATTAATCTTTAGCATGGATTTCTGCCAGTCATACATAGCTCTCTGATGTGAGATCTTAAAGGCAGCATCTAATTTCCTCAAGGCAAAGCAGTCTGGCCTTCTCCCCACAGTGTTGGTAGAAACTTTATTACAAGCCAGAGAAAATCTGTCACTAGGTGCTGTTACTAAATGTGAATTATGGAAATTTCAGGATATCAGGGAATATCTTGTTGAAAGACAGACCTTAAATGAGTCAGTGGTGTTGGCCTGACACAATCTGAGAGGTCTTGTATAATAAGAGATCACAAGGGTGAAATAAATAAAAAAAAAATTTGCAATCTCAGTCAGCTTTCTTTTTCCTAAAAGAAGATTCATGGCACTTCACCAAAAAATAGATATGTTGTAGAATAGTTCTTTCTAACTATCAAGCAACTATCCTTCTATGAAGAGGTCAACTATGTAGATCTAGAATTCTACTCCTGTTTCTGTCACCTCTGAATGATATTCCCAGGTTGGACTTTGGTTCTCTGGCTTATGGATTTTTCCTTACATTAGGGCTCCATCAGTTTCTTTCAGAGTTTCGGTTTTATAGGTTTGTGGAAATGGAGTGCTGCCATTCCAAATGCCCTTTGGCCATGCAGCTCTGAGTTTACCTTAACATATAATACAAATGTACCATGAATAGTTAGGAAGTCAGGGTGAAGGTGAGCACAAAGTTGTACATTTCAGCAAAAAAAAAGCGAATCAGGGATTGGTGACTAGAGCCTTGGAGGGTTTCAATTAGAAAGAGGAACACAACTGAGAGGGACTGAGGAGTTGATTCTATATGTTTCAGCCTCTAATAATCTTCTTCTTATCAGATATAAACATTCCCTCTCTGGGCCACTTCCTTGCCAAAAGAGAGAAAATGGCAGAATGAGCATATTTTCCAATTCCACTTAGAAAACAATGCAATGATCTGTTTATGTGTAAGCACACATATGTACATACATAAAAACAGTAAGAAATATTTAAAATCAAAACATTATGTAAATTAAAAACCAATTTAGTAAATTTATTTTCCATATTCAAGAGATTTGTTTCTCATAGGACAACTTTTTTTTTTGTAGATCATACATTCTATAGACTAAAAATGGGATCTAGAGAACTTAAAAATTTAAAAATTCCTAGGTTCTAATACCACTACAGCAAAAAAAAAAGTAGGAGCAAAAACTCAAGTCTATAATATCAAGTCAAATTCTCTAATGCCTCATGTCAATAAAATGTTTACTTTCTTAGAAAATTGGATGTACTGCAGTTTACTGAGCTATTTACCTTACATATTGCAATACTGTCATCTACATTGTGCAAATAAGTTACAATGCCACCTAGATACAACTATTAACACATTTGTCAAAGCCATTGATAAATTTCTTAATTCTTCTCTGAAAGCAGTTATTTTCATTGATGCTAAATTAGTCCTAGCATATTAAAAGTTTTATATTTTCTTTTTTAACTTATGCTTTTAAATTTGATTTTTTTATTACAAAATTTTGATAACTTTTAGGATGATTATAGATATTATAAAATTGGATAATATCAATATGCCTTGCCTTCTCAGGTTTAAATGTTACTTTTCTCATGATGCATTTTTCTTTTAATTCACGGATGAATTATATTTTCTAATATTTCATTTAGGATTTTATTTCACCAGGATTTTCAAATGTGGTTGTGCTCGATGGATATATAGCTAATAATTGTCTTATAATGAACTGAAACATTTTGCAACTTTTCTTATGTTTTCAAATAGCTCAAATAACATGGAATTTACTTGTGTGAAAGTATTTTAGAATTCAAAGTAAAATGATCTCAGTTTTATATTTTGGATAAAGTATTTTAAGTATTTTTCCAATTTTCAATTATTTGTCAACTAAAAATTTTCTATTACTTATCAAGTCAATTTTGTTGAATTAAATTTTCTTGGAAAATTCCCTCTTTTGTCTATTATCAGATATAATGTACATATGCAAGCTATTATTTTTATTTTGGAAAATTGATAAACACAGCAAACTATTTTTGAAATCTGGGTACCTATGATTCCAAATCAGATATTTTAAACATTTTTATTGTATGCTTAAAATCATATTATATTTGATACCAAGTTCCATTCCCTTTCTCTTTCTCCAAAGACAGCTGCCATCATGTAATTTATTATCTCTGTCTGTCTCATATTTTTGCTTCTGGAATGAAGTAATAGATATACTCTTCCCTATTACTATAGCTTACACATTAAACAAATATAAGAAGATTAGGAAAGCTGGAAAGAGGAAGCCAGAGAGTCTAGAGACCTGGGGACCTGAGGAACAACAAAGTGAGGAGTCCTCTGGGTTTTCTATTTGTCTCATATTTCCCAAATTAGAGTTTAAGAAGCTAGTAATCTAGAAACACAAATGGGTGTAGACAAAAGAGACCCAACAAAAGGCTGCTATCTAAAAACCAAGAGTTGGAAGTCTAGCAAGACAGAAATCTTTTGCAGAAAACCACTCAACTAAAGAAAAACTCCATAGAAGATGTGGCCCCACCCCCATGCTCATTCACCCCAGCAAAGGCAAAGTGAGTAGCCTAGATTTCCACTTTTTTCCAGGCTATAATGAGGCACACCAATTCATAGTCTCCACCCCACAAGGTGGTGACAGAGAAGGTTGTGTTGGGAGCCAACATCTCCATCCCCTCTAGGCAGTAATGGAGACCTCCGTGTGGTAGTAACGGAGACCACATGGCATGCCTGGATTTCCACCACCACTTGGCAGTATCCTTCTCTTTGCGGGGTAGGTATCAGAAGATGCTTGGAGAATCAAGAATTTTGCCATTTCTCAGAAGTAACAAAGCCATTCCTTCACCATTTCTTGACAGCCTACTGCTCTCAGAAAAGGAGATGTTAGTAGAGGTCTATTGGGAAACTGGGTCACTCACCTCCTTAGAGCATTAATGAGGACTACACCCCTGCACCCCACTTTGGGTGTCAATAGAAACAAATTGGGGAACCTGGACTTCTGTCCCATTCAACAAGGTGGCACATGACCCTTTGCATGCCAGAGCAGTGTCAGAGGAAGCTAGATAAAATAGGTTTTAAAAAGATCCACCTTGTAACATAATACTCCAAATGACTAGTTTTCAAAAGAAAATTACTCATGATACCATAAACCAGGAAGATCTCAAACTGAATAGTTAAAGACAGTCAGTAGACACTATCACTGAGGTAATGGTTATGTTAGAAAATAACCATCATACAAATGTTCCAATGAGCATTTACAAACATGCCTGAAACAAATAAAGAAAATTGAAAATCATCGCAAAGAAATACGACTTCTCACCAAAAATATAGAAGATATAAAGGAAAACCAATGGGAATTTTAGAACAGAAAAATGCAATAATTAAAATAAATAGGTCAAAGGATAGGCTCAATAGCATAAAAGAGGGGACAGAGGAAAGAATCAGTGAGCATGAAGACACAATAGAAATTAATCAGAACAACAGAAAGAAAATAGACTATTATAGACTAAAGCAACTTAAAAAAAGATGAACAGAGCCTTGGGAACCAGAGGGATGAGATTATAAAATATCTAACACTTGTGCCACTGAAGTGCTGGAAGGAAAGGAGAAAGAGTTTCGGGCTGGTAAAATATCTCAAGAAATAATGGCTAAAAACTTCTCAATTTGACAAAAGACAGTGACAAGATTCAAGAAGCTGAGAAAACCTGACAAAGATAAATTCAAAGATATCAGCACTGTGAGACATCATAATCAAATTTCTGAAAACTAAAGAAAAGGAGAAAAAAATCTTGAAAACCCTGAATGAGAAACACCACCATATCTATATGAGGAAATTAATTCCAATATCAACTAATTCCTCACCAGAAACCATAGAAGCCAGGGGGGAAAAAAAAAATAACTGCCAACACATAATCCTATATCTAGTCAAAACATCCTTCAAGTAAGAAAGGGGAATCAAAATATTCTCAAATGAAAGAAAATTCAGAGAATTTGTCACTATTAGACTCACCCTAAAAGAATGGTTAAAGGATGTTCTCCAGACAGAAAGGAAACAAAAATGAAGGAACATGGAACATTAGGAAGAAACAACATGGTAGATAAAAATACTGGCAAATACAATAGGCTTTCCTGCAACACTTAAGTTTTCTAAATCAAGTTTGATAATCTGATGTGAAGAAGAAGAAATAATTAAGAAAATTATATTTTAAATGGGGGAGTTTAAGGTGATGTAAAGTAAAGTAATGTTTCCTTACTTCACCTAATTGGTAAAATGTTGAAACCAGTAAATTGTGATAAATTATGTGTACATATGTAGTATAGTTCTTAAAACAACCATGAAAAAACTATAGAAAAAGATACACTCAAAACACAATAGAAAAAAATGGAATTTTAAAAGAAACAAATGCAAAACAGTGGCCAAAATTGAACCCTAACATACAAATAATTACTTAAATGTAAACATTTTAAAATACGACAATTAAAAGATAGAGATTGGCAAAGTAGATTAAAGAGCACAATCCAACCATATGCTATCTAAAGAAACTCATTTTAAATATAAAAATATAGGCAGACTGAATGTAAAAGAATAGAAAAGGTATTTAATGAACATATTAATCAAAGAAATCAGGAGTTGCTATACTGACATCAGATAAAATAAGCTTCAGAACAAAAACAATTACCAGAAATAGAGAAGGCTACTACATCATAACAAAAATGTTAATACATCAAGAGGACATAGTGATATTAAATGTGTACCTCTGAACAACAAGTTGCAAAATATGTGAAGCAAAAACTGATAGAAATAAAAAGATAAATAGAAAAGTCCACATTTATAGTTGTAGGCTTCAACACCCTATCTCAACAATTGATAAACTAACTTGACAGAAAAACAGGAACAATGTAGAACTCACTAATACCATCAACCAACAAGATCTAATAGGCATTTATAGAATACCACACTAGAACATTTATTCCTTTGAAGTGCCCATGGCACATTTACCAAAATAAACCATATCCTGGGCCATAAAACAAGGCTCAACAAATTTAAAAGAACTGAAATCACAGTGTGTTCTCTGACCACACTGGAATCAAACTAGAAATCAGGAACAGAAAGAAAACAGGAAAATCTCCAAACCTTGGAACAAAAACACATTTCTAAATAATCCACTGGTGAAAGAAGAAGTCTTCAAGACATTCAAAAATACATATAATTGAATGAAAAAAGAAATATAGCACATTAAAATTTGTGAAGCACAATTAAAGAAATGCTGAGGGAAATTTATAGGACTCAATGCATAAATTGAAAAAAATGGAAAGTCTCAAATCAATGATCTAAGTTCACACTTCCAGAACCTAGAAAAAAAAGATCAAAATAAACTCAAAGCAAGCAGAAGGAAGTAAATAATATAAGGAGAGAAAGCAGGTGAACTGAAAACAGAAAACAACATAGAAAATCAATGAAACAAAGAGCTAGTTATTTAAAAAGAACCAATAAAATAGATGGAAATCTAGCAGGACTAAAAATAGAGAGAAATAAAATATATATTCAATAAATTTATATTTTTAAAATTATAAATACCAAGAATGACATAGGAGCTATCACTAGAGACCCTGTAAACAACAAAATAATAAGGGAATGCCATGAAAAATGCTACAAACATAAATTGGACAACTTACGTGAAATTGACAAATTTCTCAAAAAGGCACAAACTACCACATACCACATATGCTAGTTTGAATCTATTATGTCCCCTACAAAAACAATGTTTTTTAATCCAGTCTTGTGTGTGCAGACTTAATGTGGGTGGGATCTTTTGATTAGATTGTTCCCATGGAGATGTGACCCATCCAATTGTGAGTGGGGCCTTTCGATTAGATTTTTCCATGGAGGTGTGACCCCATCCATTCAGGGTGGGTCTTGATTAGTTTACTGAAGTCCTTAAGAGAGCTAAGAGCTGACACAGGCCCAGATGCCTAGAGATGCAGGCAGAAAGACATTTGGAGATGTTAAGCTAAGAGATGAAGCTTAAAATTTGCCTCAGAGAAGCTAAGAGAGGACCTCCAGGAACTTAGAGAAACACCCTGGGAGAACAAGCAAGGATGCACAGGAGCTGAGAGAGAGAAGTTAAGAGAGACAGAAGCCCAGAGAAATTCTGGAGAAAGTGATTTTGAAACAAAAACCCAGAGCATAGGACCAGCAGACAACAGCCACATGCCTTCCCAACTGACAGAGGTGTTCCAGATGCCATCATCTTTTCTTCAGTTAAGGTATCCTCATGTTGATGTTTTAGTTTGGACATTTTTAAGGCTTTAGAACTGTAAAATTGTAACCTAATAAATCCCCTTTATAAAAGCAAATCAATTTCTGGTATTTTGCATAACAGCAGCTTTAGCAAACCAGAACACCACACAATATGAAAGATAATTTTAATTACCATATGAAATACATAATTTGAATATAACTATATTAAGGGAAACCTACAGGCTCAGATGTTTTTTCTAGAGAATTTTACCAGACATTTAAAGAATTAATTGCTATTCTACATGATCTCTTATAGAAAATAGAAGGAGAGAATATTTCCCAGTTCACTCTATGAAACTAATATTTCCCTGATATGAGAACCAGACAAAGACAGTACAGAAACAAACAAAAAAACTACAGACTAATGAAAATAACACAAAATATTCTCAAGTAGGAATTGGAATATATAAAAAGGTGTATACACCATATCAAAGTGAGTTTTACTCCAGGGATGCAAAGCTGGTTCTATATTCAAAAATTAATTAATGCAATTAATTACATTACAGGCTAGTGAAGAAAATCATGTGATCATATCAAGTGATGCAGAAAATGCATTTGACAAAATTCACCACCACTTCATGAAAAAAACTCTCAGAAAAAAGTGATCATCCTTGATTTTAAGAAAGCTTCCACAATACAAAAACAAAAACTACAGGAAACATTATACTTAATGAAAAATAAAGACTGAATACTTTCCCCCTAAGATTTACAATGTCATGAATGACTGTTCCTACCCCTTATTCAACATCATGCTGGAAGTTCTAGCTGGTGCATAAATCAAGGAAAAAAAAATGAAGTTTATTCTGAACAGAAAGGAAGAAATAAAACTTCACCTATTTGCAGATAATATGATGCTTAATGTATAAAATCATAAGGAATCTACAAAAATCTCCTAGAACTAAGAAAAGTATTCAGCAAGGTGCCAGGAGACAAGATGCAGCATATAGCATGCAAAAATCCTTTGTATTTCTAATGCTAACCATGAACACAAAAATTTAAAAGGCAATACCATTTTCAATCACTCAAAAAAACAAAACCTGTACATAAATTTTATACTGAAACCCTACTAAACACTAATGAAAAAAGTCAAACAATATCTAAATAAATGGAGAGACATAACACATTCATGGGTTAAAACAATCAACTTAATAAAGATAGCAATTAACCACAAATGTATGTGCAGTTTTAGCAGACTTCCCATGAAAATCCCAAAAAGTTTTTTTTTTTTTTTTTTGGATATAGACATGATCATTTTAAAATCCTATTACCCAACATATTATTGGAAGATCTAGCTATTGCTCTAAGGGAAGAAAAGGCAATAAAAGGAAATAGAGATTTGGAAAGGAGGAGAAAAATTAACCATATTTGTAAATGATATGATGGTCTACATAGATAATCTTTGGAACAAAAACCATGATACAGAAAAGAAAATGATAAATTGGACTTCATCTAAAATTATAACTTTTTGCCAAAAGACTCTTAAAAATGATGTAAAGACAACTTAAGTCTGGAGACCAGGAAAATAATTGCATAACACTTTGCATAACACAAAGCCCTCGCTACTAGGAGCAAGGGAAGGGTAGTTCAACCATGCTCCAACTGTGGATTTCATTAACAAATTTGGACTGCTGAATTCCAGCTCCAAGCAGTAATAAATCTGAAATGCAAACAAGAAAGAAATCAACAATTCTGTACCAGACCCACTCCCAGCTGTGAAGAGGCAGGGCTGAAAAAAAAATAATAAAAAAAATATAAAATTAACAACAATGAAAAAAAAAAAAAAACAACACAGAGGGTTTTGGAGTTGGCTGAGTTCAGATTACTGGAAAGGGTCATGTCCCAAGAAAAGGGGAACACAGAGCCTGGTACCATATATCCAACTTTGATTAGCAAATCTAGGAGTCTAGGGGCCAACTCAAGAACGGCTTTGCTTTTAATTCTTTTTTCCTTCTTTTTTTTTTAAAGAAGCCCGTTAAAGAAATCAGCAGGCATTCTCTGTTTTCAGCACTTCCCCAGGCAAGGGTGGAAGCACTTTGATCAAGAGACAAAGTAACTGATCAGGTGGATGAATAGTTCCCTAAAGGGAGTATTTTCCTTGTGAAAAGGGAGTGGCAAGGACCAGCACAAGAGAATTTAGACCCCAGGGGCTGGAATATCAGCAACAGTTTCAATGAACATAAAGCAGAGACCAGCCTGTCTCAAACACACTCTGGGTAGGGGTGGAAGTGGGGCTGTTGAGAATCCTGTAACATTTCCAGCTTTCAGGAAACAGGGTGCTGAAGAGCAGATCACCCTCCCCCACACCCCCAAAGAAAGAGGGAGGGCAAGGCCCAGCACAGACAGTGACTGTTATTTGCAGAATTCAGTCCCCTAGAGCTGGAAAAAAGAAATAGTTTTAGACTGCTTCCAGCCTCAGCTGCTGTCTCAACAATGCCACTGGCAATGACAGGTTTTACTGAGAATTAAAGGCACAGTACCACATTAGGTCTGTGAGAAGCAGTGGACTGACAAATTCCATTTGATGGACAGGATGGGAAAAACACAGAATCAAGAGGCTTCACTAGAAAGACTGATGTCCTACTCTGTCTCATCTCCAGGAAACCTTGATACTGATCTAGATCCCTCTTGTGAGTGTTGGGCCTGTCTTACCTGGGAAAACCTGACTGAGGTAAATTCTATCTGAGGGGACCCTGCTCCCAGATTCATTTCTCCAGGCAAAAGTTGCTAGAGGTAATGAAGGGAGGGTTAAAAACTTATAGATGGGGAGTTGGGGCAAGATGGCAGTATAGGGAGAGGTGGTATTTAGTTAGTCCTCTAGGGGAGCTAGTAAGTAACAGGAACTGTCTGGAACAACAGTTTAGGGGAATTCTGTGACCAGACACACATCATACACCAGTCTGGAAGAGGTGGAAGGGCTGAGAACATAGTGCAGAACTGTAAGTAAAGTCTCCTAAGCTATGGAGGCTGGCAACCCTCCCCAAATAGCACAGCAAGCTATTATGGAGTCACTTCTTCATGGTAAAAAGAAGCAGTCTCTACTAAGAACAAGCTCCAATTGCAGACTTTTTTTAAAAGTTAATTTGATCAAGATTGTTCACATGCCATACAATCACCCAAAGATCCAAAGTGCACATCAGTTGCCCATGGTACCATTATATAGCTGTGCATCCATCGCCACAATTTTTTTTTCAATTTTTAGAGCATTTTCATTACTCCAGAGAAGAAATAAAGACAAAAAAGGAAACCCAAATCCTCCCATACACCTAAACACCCCCTCTGCATTATTGTTTCATAGTATTGGTATAGTACATTTGTTACTGTTAATGAATGTTAAAATGCTACTAACTGTAGTACATAGTTTGCAATAGGTATATTTTTCCATATATATCCTTCTATTATTAACTTCTAGTTATAGTGCCAGACATTTGTTCATGAAAGAGAGTTTTAATATTTGTACAATTAATCATAGGCATTGTCTACCACAAGAGTCACTGTTTTCTACATTCCCATATTTTAACCTCTGACTTTCCTTCAGGTGATATATGTGATTCTAAACTCCCCTTTCCACCACATTCACACACCATTCAGCACTGTTAGTTATTCTTACAGTAATGTGCTATCTTCACCTCTGTCCATTTCCAAACACTTAAATTCAACCTAGTTAAACATTCTACTCATAATGAGTAACCAATCCCCATGCTCTAGCCTCCTTCTATATCCTGGTAACTTGTATTTCATGTTTATGAAAATATATGTTATAATTAGTTCATATCAGTGAGACTATACAATATTTGGCTTTATGTATCTGACTTATTTCACTAAATATAGTGCCCTCAAGGTATCTTCATCAACCCATTTTTTAAGACTGTTTTTTCACCCACCATGCATTCCATCTTAAGTAAACAATCAATGGTTCCCTGTATAATCATGTATTTATGCATTCACCACCATCATCATGATCTATATAAGGACATCTCCATTTCTCCCACAAAGAAGGAGGAGGAGTCAAAGATGTTAGAGAGACAAAAGAAAAAGAAAAGAGAAAAAAACCACAAGTAAAAAGCAACAAAAGGAAAGACAGAATTAAACTAAAGTACAATAAAAGAGTCAGACAATATCATCAATGCCAAGAGTCCCATACCCCTCCTTGATGTCCCCTTCTTATAACCATTTAGCTTTGGTATATTGCCTTTCTTACATTAAAGGAAGCATAATACAATGTTTCTGTTCAGTATAGTTTCTAGTTTCATTGATTGTATTTTTCCCCAATACCACCCCATTTTTTTAGAACTTGCAAGGTTGACATTCATTTGTTCTCCCTCATGTGAAAACGTATTTGTACATTTTATCATAATTATTGAGCACTCTAGGTTTCATTGAGTTATTCTGTCCCAATCTTTATATTTCTTCTTTCTTTCTGGTGTGCCACATGTTCCTAACCTTCCTGTTTCAGCCATACTCATAGCCATCTTCGTTCAGTGTACTTATACTGTTGTGCTGCCATCACCCAAAATTGTGTTCCAAACCTCTCGCTCCTGTCTTTTCCTGTTTGTCTGCAGTGCTCCCTTTAGTATTTCCTATAGAGCAGGTATCTTGTTCACAAAATCTCTCATTGTCTGTTTGTCAGAGAATATTTTAAACTCTCCCTCTTATTTGAAGGGCAGTTTTGCTGGTTGGTGGTTTTTCTCTTTCAGTATCTTAAATATATCACACCACTTCCTTCTTGCCTCCATGGTTTTTACTGAGAAATCTGCACATAGTCTTATCAAGCTTCCATTGTATGTGATGGATCATTTTTCTCTTTCTGCTTTCAGAATTCTCTCTTTATCTTTGATGTTTGATAACCTGAAAACTAAGTGTTTTGGCATAGGTCTATTCAGATCTATTCCATTTGGGGTATACTGCACTTCTTGGATCTGTAATTTCATGTCTTTCATAAGAGATAGGAAATTTTCATTGATTATTTCCTCTATTATTGCTTCTGCCCCCTTTCCCTTCTCTTCTCCTTCTGGGACACCCATGACACATACATTCATGTGCTTCATGTTGTTATTCAATCCCCCAAGACATTGCTCATATTTTTCCATTCTTTTCCCTATCTGTTCTTTGTTGTATAAGATTTCAGGTGTCTGTTCTCCAGTACCTGAGTGTTTTCTTCTGCCTCTTGAGATTTGCTGTTGTATGTCTCCATTGTGTTTTTCATTTCTTGTTTTGTGCCTTTCATTTCCATAGATTCTGCCAGTTGTTTCATCAAACTTTCAATTTCTACTTTATGTTTACCCAGTATTACTTTATAGCCTTCATGTCTGTTGCCATATCTTCCCTGAACTCATTGATTTGGTTTTTGATTTGGTTCAGCACACTTCTTTGAAAACCTTTAATAGATTGTTTCATTAAAATGAAACAATATCTCAACTGTATCTTAATTGAGATGTAAGTTTATTCCTTTGACTGGGCCATATCTTCATTTTTCCTCATGTAGTTTGGAGTTTTCTGTTGTCTAGGCATCTGGTTTCCTTGGTTACTCCAATCAGATTTTCCAATACCAGAAAAGGTTCAGATCTCAGAATGGGGTTATATTCAGTTTCAAGTTTCCCTGAGGATGTATTTTAGAAGATTGGCAGACTTTCCTGTGAGGCCTCTAGCTGCTGTGCTTTTCCTAACCTGCCCAATAGGTGGCACCTGTCAGCTTGTCATTCCTGACTGGCATAAGAAGGTGTGGCCCCTTTAATTCTCAGCTTAGGTTGTTTCTGGTTTGACTGTTTCCCCCCAGGCCCTGGGGCCTGGGTTCTGAAGGGAAGGCTGGCACTAGAACTGGGCCCTACCTCCTTCCTTTTAGGGAAGATACACACTAGGGAGTTATCTTCTACATTTGAATTGTTCCTTTGTCTCTCTGACTCTGTTATCTCCACCCCTGTCTGGGTCAGAGCACTGTGAACTGAAAATGGCTGAGGTTCTCTCCACTGAGATACTCAGGTTGAGAGAGAGAAAAAGGAAAAGAAAGCCCCCTTTCAGAGCCAGTCCATGGCCCCCATTTTCACCCTTGTGTCAGAGAGAGCACCTGGCCTTCTGGGCTCCTTTTCCTGGGGCACAAGCATTTTCTGGCTCTTTAAGATCAGTCATCACTAAAAGCCTCTGTCTGCTTGTTAGTAGTTGGTCTATGTTTGCTGCTTGTATTCAGCAGTCCACATTTGTTAATTATAACCCCAGTTAAAGCTGGACTCAGCTATATTCACTTGCTCCAGGACTGCTGCTTTCTCCTATAGTGAGGTTTTGCAGCTTAGCCTGCTGTGGGGAGAGGGAGCTCCTGGTGCAGTAGTGCAGTTTTTACTTACAGATTTTATGCTGCAGTCTCGGTCATTCCACCCAATCTAGATTGGTGTATGATGCGTGGACAGTCATGACTGTCTCCCAGCAGTTATTCCAGATTATTCACTAGTTGTTCCTGGTTAATTAGTTGTTCCAGGGGACTAACTAAGTTCCACTCTCTCTATGCCACCATCTTGCCCCTTCTCCCTCCAATTATAGATTTCATTAACAAATTTGGACTGCTAAATACAAGCTCCAAGCACAGATAAACCCAAAATGCATGAAAAGAATCCAAAGGTCTCTCCATGGCAGAAAGGACATGGGGCTAATGAAAAAAAAAAAATAAACACAATAAACAGAGGCTTTTGGAGTTGGCTGAGCTCAGAATACTGGAAAAGGTCTTTGCTCCAAGAAAAGAGGCACATAGAACCATGTACCAACTCTGGCTCTGGAATGGCAAACCTGGGGGCTGGTGTCCTGCTCTGAAAATGACTTTTTTCCTTTACTTTTTAGCAGCCCATTAAAGAAAGCAGCCAGCATTTTCAATTGTCAGCACTGCCCCAGGCAAGGGCAGAGTTAAGGAATGTCCGAGAGAAAAAGTAACTACTCCGGTGAAGGGAATATTGTCTCAAAGAAAAAGGAGCGGGCAGTGCAAAAATGATGGCTCTCATTCAGAGAATTCAGACCCCTGGAGCTGGAAAACAGAAACAGTTTAAGCCCACTTTCTGCCTCAACATCTTTCTCAACCATGCCCCTGGCAGGGACAGAATCAGCTGACAATTAAAGGCACTGTGTCACTTTATGCCAGTGCAGAGCTTGAGCTGACAAGCACCACCTTCTGGGCAGGTTAGGAAAGCCGCAGAATCAAGAGACTTCCCAGAAAGACCTTCATCCTGCTGGGTCTCATCTCCAGGGAATCTTGATACTGATTACACCCTCCTCCTGAGACCTGGGCCTATCTTGTCAAGAAAAATCTGGTGTCAATCCTATCTGGGTTGACCCTTCTCAGAAAAACTTTCATACACTCAGAGCAAGAACCAGAAACACAAGAGCTGAAAAATTCTGATCAGTTAAACAGAAGCTAGGCTAGGGGTTTAGAATAAGTTGAACTGAATGCCAAAGAACAGATAGAGAACAAAAACAACCAACAAGAAAACCCTAGGTAAAAGAGAGAAAATGACCCCAGGAATAAACTAATAAGGGAAATCAGATGCCTAGACAGAACTAATAATAGAGGAAATAATCACTGAAAATTTATCAACTCTAATGAAAGATATATTATCACAGATCCAAGAAGTGCAGTGTACCACAAACAGAATAGATACAAATAAACCTACTCCAAGACACTTACTAATCAGATTACCATATGTCAAAGACTAAGAGAGAATCCTGAAAGCAGCAAGAGAAAAGTGATCCATCACATAAAAGGGAAGCTTGATAAGACTATATGTGGATTTCTCAGCAGAAACCATGGGGGAAGAGGGCAGTGGTGTGACATATTTAAGATACTAAAAGAGAAAAACTGTCAAATAAGAATTTATAACCAGTAAAAATTTCATTCATATATGAGGGAGAGTTTTAAAGTATTTTCAGACACAAAGACTCTGAGAGTTTGGGAACAAGATACCTGTTCTACAGGAAATACTAAAGGGAGTGGTATAGGCAGATAGGAAAAGACAGGAGAGAGAGGTTCGGAGCAGAGTGTAGAAATGAAGATTATCAGTCAGGGTAACTAAAATGGTATAAAGAGAGAAAAAATGAGATAAAACATAACATCCAAAGAACAAAATGGCTGAGTAAATTACTGTTTTATAGTAATATCATTGAATATTAATAAATTAAACTTCCCAATCAAAAAACATAGACTGGTAGAATGTTTTTTTTTTTTTAAAAGCACCCATATTTATGTTGTCTACCACTGGAGTAGGTGGTAGCATAAAATTGTAAGTATACTGAACAAAGCTAAGTGTGAGTATGGTTGGAAGAGGAAGGCTAGGAGCATGTATGACACCAGAGGGAAAGATAGAAGGTAAGCACTGGCACAGTATAACTTAGTGAAGCCTAGAGTGGACAATGATGGTGAATAAATGTATGACTATAAGAAACTTTTTACATGAAGGAGAACAAATGAATGTCAACATTGCAAGTTGTTAAAAATCAGGTGGTATAGGGAAAAATACAGTCAATGCACATTAGAGTCAATAGTTAACAGTAACATTGTAAAATACTTCCATGAAATACAACAAAGGTAATATATAAAAGCTAAATGTCAATAAGAGTGGGATATAAGGGAGAGGAATGGGATTCTTGGTGGTGTGTTTTTTCTACTGTTTATTTTTTTGTTTTTTTATAACTTTTTATTTTTAATTTTTTTAGTCTTCATTTTCCCCCTCTTCCTCTTTCTTTGTGGAAGAAATGGAAATGTCCTCATATAGATCGTGGTGGTGAATGCATAACTATGTGATTATGTGGGAACCATTGATTGGTAACTTAGGATGGATTGTATGGTGTGTGAATAAAACTGCTTAAAAATAAAAGAAAGATATAAGTACTGGAAAAAATGTGGAGAGAAGGATGTACCTATTCACTGTTTGTAGGGAAGTAGAATAGTGAAGCCACCTAGAGGGCAGTATGGTGGTTCCACAGGGTGCCAGGTATAGGTATAGGTATAGCCATTTGATCCTGCAGCCCCATTATTAGGTATTTACTTGGGGCAACTGAAAACGGGGACAAAGATGGACATTTGCACACTGGTATTTATTGTGGCAGTATTCACAATTCACAATGGATGGAGGTGCTCTAAGGATACATCAGCTGAAGAATGGAAGGGCAAACTGTGGTGTATGCATACAATGGAATACTGAGTGACTGCAAGAAGGAATGAAGTTGTGAGGCATGCAACTAGATGAATGAACCTTAAGGAAGTATGTTGAATGAAATAAGCCAGACTAATATTATAATGCCTCAGTAATATGGAATAAATATAATGTGCAAACTCTGAGAGTTGAATTTGAGAGCATAGGTTATCAGGGGAAGGCTTATTGTAAAGGTTACTAGATTTTAAGCTCTTACAGCATTCACGTCTATTCCTCTAGACTCTGTCTCTAGTCAACACTGCAGGTAAACTCATTGCCCTCCCCCCTACATGGGGCATTATTCCCAGGGGTGTTATTTTCCCTGGTAATATGGGATGTGACTTCCAGGAATGAGCCTTGCCCTGGCATCATGAGATTGAGAATGCCTTCTAGGACCAGAAGTGGAAGAAAAATGAAACAAAATAAAGTTTCAGTAGCTGAGAGATTTGAAATAGTGTTGAGAGATTTTTCTGGAAGTTATTCTTAAGCATTAATAGGTATCCTTTTGCAGTTTTTAGTGTATTGAAATATCTAGAAGGAACTACTTGAAACTGTTGAACTGTAATCCAGTAGCCTTGATTCTTGAAAATGATTGTATAACTATATTGCTCTTAGAGTGTGACTGTGTGTGACGGTTAGCTTCATGTGTCAACTTTACCAAGTGATGGTGCCCAGTTGTCTGGTCAAGCAAAAATTGGCCTAACCATTACTGCAAAGACATTTTTTTGGCTGGTTAATAAATCAGAAGGCTGATTTCTTAAGTCATCAGTCAACTGATTGCATCTGTGGCTGATTACATCTACACTCAACTAAGGGAGTATCTTCTGTAATGAGAGAATACAATCAGCTGGATTAAATCCAATCAGTTGAAAAATTTTAAGAGAGAAGAGAGAAATTTCATGTCTTTTTCAGCCAGCCTGTCTATCCTGGGGAGTTCATAGAGACTATAATTGGAGTTGCCAGCTTGTGGCCTGCCCTGCAGAATTTGGACTTGTGCATCCCCATAGTTGTGTGAGACACTTTTATAAAATCTCATATGTACAGATATCTCCTATTGGTTCTGTTTCTCTAGAGAATCCTGACTAATTCATTGTGCAATTGTGAAAACCTTGTGAAAGATAATCCCTTTATCCATTTTATCGACAAATGAGTAAGAAAATGACTAGAAAAATAAATAATAAGGGGGATAAATGGTATGGGATGTTTTGGGTATTCTTTTTTAACCTTTTTTTATTTTTTGGAGTAATGAAAATGTTAAAAAATTGATTGTGGTGATGAATGCACAACTATATGATGATACTGTTTACCATTGAAAGTACACTTTGAATGATTCTCTGGGATGTGAGTATATCTCATTAGAATTGCATTAAAAAAAAACAGTGGGTCAGGAAGAAATTACAAGAGAAATCAGCAAATATCTCAAAGCAAATGAAAATGAGAATACAAGAAATCAAAACTTGTAGGATGCAGTAAAAGCAGAGCTGAGAGGGAAATTTATTGCCCTACATGCTGATATTAAAAAAGAAGAAAGAGCAAAAATTGAGAACTTACTTGATCACCTGTAGGAGCTAGAGAAAAAATAGCAAATTAACCCCAAAGCAACAAGAAGGTAAGAAATGCAAAGATTAGACTAGAAATAAATGAAATGAAGAGCATGAAAACAATAGAGAGAATTAAGAAAACCAAAAGTTGCATCTATGAGAAAGCCAATAAAATTGATGGACACTTAACTAGGCTGAGAAAAGAAAGTGAGAGAGAGAGAGGATGCAAATAAATAAAATCTGAAAAGAGAAGTAGACATAACTACTGACCCCAAAGAAAAAAAGAGATAATGAAAGGATACTATAAGCAGTTATATGCCAACAAACTAGACAGCATAGATGAAATGGATAACTTTCTAGAAAAGCATGAACAACCAGCACTGACTTGAGAGGAAATAGAGGACCTCAAGAAACCAGTCACAAATAAAGAGATTGAATCAGTCATCAAAAACCTCTGAAAAAAGGAAAGTTCAGGACCAAATGGTATCACCTGTGAATTCTCCTAAACATTCAAGAAAGAATTAGTACCAATTCTGCTCCAACTCTTCAAAAAATTTGAGGAAAGAAAACCACCTAACTCATTCTATGAAGCCAAAATCATCCTAATACCAAAGCCAGACAAAGATACTACAAGAAAAGAAAATTATTGATCAATTTCTTTAATGAATATAGATGTAAAAATTCTCAACAAAATATTTTCAAATCAAATCCAGCAGCACATTTCAATAATTATACAACATGCCCAAGTGGGTTTTATTCCAGTTATGTAAGGGTGGCTCAACAAAAGAAAATCAATTAATGTAATACACCATATGAACAAATCAAAGGGGAAAAACCACATGATCATCATGATTCATGCAGAAAGGCATTTGACAAAATTCAGCATCTTTTCTTGATAAAAACACTTAGAAAGATAGGAATAGAAAGAAACTTTCTCAACATGATAAAGGTATATATGAAAAACTCACAGCTAACATCATATTCAACATTTAGAGACTGAAAGCTTTCCTTCTAAGTTCAAGAATAAGATAGAATGTCCACTGTCCCTATTGTTATTCTACATTGTGCTGGAAGTTCTAAATAGAGCAAATAGGCAAGAAAAAGAAATGAAAGGCATCCAAAGTGAAAAGGAACTAGAAAAAAATTTACTGTTTGCAGATGACATGTTCCTATATGTAGCACGTCCCAAAAAATATACAACAAAGCTACAAGAGCTAATAAGCAAGTTCAGCAAATTGGCAGGATACGAGATCACTGCACAAAAATCAGTAGTGTTTCTATACAATAGTAATGAGCAGTCTGTGGAGGAAATCAAGGAAAAATTCCATTTACAAGAGTAACCAAAAGAATCAAGTATCTAGGAATAAATTTAACCAAGGCTGTAAAGGACCTATGCACAGAAAATTACATAAAATTTCTACCATAAATCAAGGAAGACCTAAATAAATGGAAGGATATACCATGTTCATAGATTGGAAGACTAAATATAGTTAAGATGTCAATTATAACCAAAATGATTTACAGATTTAATGAAAGACCAATCAAAATTCCAACAACTTACTTTGCATAAATAGAAAAACCCATAATCAAATTTATTTGGAAGGGCAGGTTACCTTGAAAGCTAAAAACATCTTATGAAAGAGTAATGAAGTTGGAGGCCTCAAACTTCCTGCTTTAAATCATATTACAAAGCTGTAGTGGTCAAAACAGTATGGTACTGGTGTAAAGATAGGTATACTTACCAATGGGATCTAACTGAGAGTTCAGAAATAGAGCTTCTCCTCTAGAGACAGTGGTTTTTTGACAAGGCAGTCAAGTCCACTCAACTCTGACAGAAAAGCCTCTTCAAAATTGTGCTGGGAGAACTAAATATTCATATCCAAAATAATGAAAGAGTGTCCCTATACCACACTTTATACAAAAATTAACTCAAAGTGCACCAAAGACCTAAACATTAGAGCTAAGACCATAAAACTCTTGGAAGAATGTGTAGGGAAGTATCTTAAAATTTTGTGGTAACAGGTGATTTCCTGTACCTTACACCCAATGCTCAAGCACTAAAGAAGAAATAGTTAAATAGGATCTCCTCAAAATTGAATACTTTTTTGAGTCAAAGGAAATTGACAGAAAAGTAGAAAGGCAGCCTACCCAATGGGAGAAAGTATTTGGAAACCAAGTATCAGATAAGGGTTTAATATACAGAATATATAAAGAGATCCTACAACACAACAAGAAAAAGTCCAACACCCCAATTAATAAATGGGCAAAATACATGTATAGACACTTTTTGAAAGAGGAAGTACAAATGGCTCAAAAGCATATGAAAAGATGCTCAACTTCACTAGCATTAAGGAATTGCATATCAATAAGCATAATGAGATATCATCTCACACCAACTAGAATGGCCACTATTAAAGAAACAGGAAACTCTAAGTTTTGGAGAGGATGTGGAGAAATTGGTACATTTATTTACTGTTGGTGGGAATGTAGAATGGTGCAAACACTCTGGAAGGCAGTTTGGCATTTCCTCAGGAAGCTAAGCATAGAATTGCCATACGAACCAGCAACCCCATTACTAGGTATATACTCAGAGGAACTGAAGGCAGGGACATGAACAGACATTTGCAAACCAATGTGTATAGCCATGTGACTCACAATTGCCAATAGATGGAAATAGGCCACATATCCATCAAGTGATGATTGGATAAACAAATTGTTGTGTATTCATGTGATGGAATATTACATACCTGTAAGACAGAATAAAGTCATGTTGTGTGCAACAATGTGGATGAACCTTGAGGACATTATGTTGAGTGAAATTAGCCAGAAGCAAAAGGACAAATACTGTATGGTCTCACTAGTATGAACTAACTCCAATTAGCAACTCTGAGACTTAAATTTGAGAACACAGGTTATCAGGGTATAGACAGAGGGTAGAAATTGGGCATTTGATGCTTAAGAAGACAGAATATTTAGCAAGATTCATTGCAAAGATTCAGAAATGGATAACACAATAGTATGAATTGATAGCACAATATTGTAAGTATAATGAACAAAACTGAGTGAGAGTATGTCAAAGAGGAAGGCTAGGGGCATGTATGACACCAGAAGGAAAGATAGAGGATAAAAATTGATACTGTATAACCTGGTGAAACCCATAGTGGGCAATGATGCTGGTTAGTTGTATAAACATAAGAAAGTACTCACATGAGCTTGAACAAAAGCACATCACTATCACAAGGTGTTAATAATAGGTTGTTATATGGAAAATACACAATTAATGTAAGCTAAGGCATGTAGTTAACAGTAACATTGTAATACTCTTTCATTAATGGTAACAAAGGTACTTTACCAAAGCTAAATATGAAAAATAGGGGATATAAGGGATACGGAATTTTTTTCTCAGAAATGAGATCTTGTTACTGTGTACAGATTAACACAATACTCTGATACATTCCAGACTGATTTATGCAGAAAATGAAATAGTATTTACAAAGTCCTTTGAGGAACTGGAGAAAAAGCGTGGAGCTATTAAACTTCCCTACGTGGGGAATTCCTGCTCTTCTCTCAAGCATTAGGGACTCCCAATGTAATAAGCCAAGCCCTCAATCTTGAGTTTTGCCCATATAGAACTTATTTCTCTAATGGTGAAACTAAGCCTACTTATAATTATGCCTAAGAGTCACCCCCAGAGAATCTCTTTTGGTGATCAGATGTGGCCTCTCTCTCTAAACCAAACTCTGCAAAGAAACTCACTACTCTCCCCCTACATGGGACATGACTTCCAAAGGTGTAAGTGTCCCTGGAAATGTGGGAAATGACTCCCAGGCATGAACATGGCCCTGGCATCATGAGATTGACAATGCGTTCTTGACCAAAAGGGAGAAAAGAAATGAAACAAAATAAATTTTAAGTGGCTAAAAGATTTCAAATAGAGTCAAGAGGTCATTCTGGAGGTTACTCTTATACAAGCCTCAGTCAGATATTACAAATTGCCACAATATGCCAAGCCCCAAACTTCAATATTCCTGAAAACCCTAAAGAATGACCTGGGCTCTTTCTAAGACTTTATAAAAGTTTCTCTTAGTAAGAATATTTTTTAAGAAACTTAAGACCTCTAGATTGTTCCTATGCCAGATAAGCCCTGAAACCCAGAGGTACCAGTCTTTCAGAGACCATCAACCAGTTTCATTCCTCTACTGCATAATGTGAACACCCATTTTCAGCATGAAGAAGTTAGTATGGCCATTGCCCAGATACCCTTGAAGATTGACGGAATGATCAAATGAGAGGCAGGAGTTGTAACTGAGAAGTTGTGATTTAACAAATGATTATAACTATTGAATCATTATATCATTATATAGATATTTCTTTTTAGTTTCTAGTGTATTAAAATGGTCAGAAAGAAATACCTAAAATAGTTTGAACTGTAACCCAGTAACCCTGATCTTTGATAATGATTGCATAACTATACAGCTTTTGTCTTATGACCATGTGATTGTAAAAACTTTGTGACTGACTCCCCCATTAGCCAGTGTATGTTAGATGAGTAATAAAATAAAGACATGCTTGGGAAAAAAAGTAGATTAAAGCACTGCAATTTAAAAAAATATTTATGGCAACTTTATTTGTAAAAGCCCAAATCTGGAAACAACTGAGATGTCTTTCAGTGGATGAATGGTTAACCAACTGTGGTTATGTTCAATTATGGAATAATACACAGCAATAAAAAAGCATTGTACGCACATAATCTGAATATCCAGATAATTATGCTAAGTGAAAAAAGCCAATTCCAAAAGGTTACATAATGGATGACTTCTATTTTTATAACATTTTTGAAATGACAAAATTACAGAGTGGCAGAAAGAATAGTGATTTCCCAGAGTTAAGGAGCAGGTGAGGGGAGGAGGGTATGGACATGGCTATAAAATAATAATGTTTGTGATCCTTGTGGTTATGAAAATGTCCTGTATTTTGGTTCTACCAATGTTAATACTCTAGCTGTGATAGTGTACTATAGTTTTGTGGGATATTTCCCTTGAGGAAAACTTGGTAATGGGTAAATTGATCTCTTTGGACTCCTTCTTAAAACTGCATGTGAATCTATAATCATCTCAAAATAAAATGTTTAATATATATGTGTTTAATAAAATTAATATATATTTGTTTTTCCAATTGTTTTTCTTTGTTTTGCTTGGAAATTTTTTTTATTTGATAACTAAAGTTAAAAAAATAATATATATGTGTGTGTATATACTGATATATATATAGGTGTGTGTATATGGTTGTTATTGCTCAGTGTGTGTGTTTATTAGTCACATAATATTTACATTTATTATATAATTTTAATTTTGATTCAATAATTTTTAGATAAATCCATGTTTATACAAGTAATTTTCATTACCATATTAACTGCTATATCATACACCATCACATAAATATACTGCATTTAATTTATCCTATTTTTTCCTGATGAATACTTAATATCATTTTTAATTTCCCTTCTATTTGAAACAATGGAGTATTCTCATAAGCTCATACATGCCTACTTATGCATGTGTGTGAGACTTTATCAAATGTATAGAACGAAGTATAATTGTCTGTTTTTAGTATATGTGAAATGCAAATTTTTGTAGATATTTTGTAAGAGTTCCGCAGAATGACGCAAAAATGTATATCCCTCCCAAATTGTATGAGTATTCTTGTTTTCTTGTATCCTTGCCAAATGTGTCCTTATCAGGCTATCTTTGCCTACCTGAGTTATGAAAAATGATATCATATTACCATTTTTATTCACACTTTTTTTTGAAAATGGGTATGTGTATTATCTCTTATGCTGCCTGTACTTTTAAATTTGATTTTCTGTGAAATTTACTTTTATATTCTTAGATCAATTTTTCTGTTTACTTGTCTGTCTTATTATTGAAAAGGAGAATTATATGATACAAATATTGTCTGCCAATCTGACACTTTTACTTTAAGTCTATTTATGGTGTCTAACATTGTACTTGGAAAAGATATTTGCAATATATTTATGTGCCATAAGATGTGTATTCAAAATGTGTTAAAAATACCTACAAATCAACAACAACAAAAAAATGAAATTATTTAAAAAGAGCAAAAACTTTAATAGCCACTGGTAAGTGAATAACCAAATTTCTAATAAGCATATGGAATGTGTTCAACATCATCTTTCATAAGGAGAGTTCAAATTAAATCCTCTGTGATGTGTCACTCTACAGTTACCAGGATATTTAAATTTAGACTTAACAATATTGTTGACAAGGATATGAACTTGAACACTCATTCACTTGTGGTGGGAGTGTAAATTAGCTGAAAGAGTCTGGAAAAAATGTCAGTATCTACTAAATCTAAACATATGACTACACCACCACTTAGCAAATCCACTGCTTATACATACCTAAGAGAAATGAGTGCATAAGTCTTCAATATCATATGCACAAGGATGTACATAATAGCTTTATTAATATTGTCTACAATCTGGAATCAACCTAACAATCTATCAGAATATGGAAAAGCACACATTGTAAAAAAGGAATGGATTTCTGATATGCAGAATAATATGGATTCATCTCATAGATATTAATTTAAGCCAGAGAAGCCAGTCAATAAGAGGATGCATTTTATAAATTAATTTATATGAAGTTCAAGGAGCAACAATACTAACTATTGGTTATAACAATCCAAATAACAGGAATCATGATAATAGGAACCTCTGAGGGTAAGTATTGATCAGAAAAGGGCATAAGGGAAACTTCTGGGGTCATAAAAATATTTGTATCTGGTATTGGGTGTTGAGTACATAGACATACAAGTAAACTATCTTTGAGCACTACATTTAAGTTTTGTGCCCAAGTTGCTTAAGCATCCTTTGTAACCCTAAAAGTCACTTAAAATCTGAGCTACGGTTTTGCAAATTTCAGCATCCTTAATAATCTCCATTATGTCTTATGACCTTAAGATAAATAATGCAACCTTGATCCAGTCTACAGTTCAGTATCCCCAAAAAGTGGAAGAGAATTTATCTTAATTAAGAATACTGAAGAGATCCATTCCATGTTTGGAAAATAATTCTCCAAACATCTGAACAAAATTTCACCTGTTCATATTTTCATATGGAAAGCAATGAAAGTAACAGGACTTTTGTTAATACTTATAGTTTGTGGGCTTAGCAGTAAAACTGATAAACTAAGGAAAAAGCAGCTGTTTTCTTTTTCTACAAATATTTAAATTATTTGGGTAATATCAAAAGACTGTGCTCGGTTCAAAAATACTTATAAATATCCCGTGTAGAGTAACAAGACAATGAAATAATAATGTACTGATCTAATGTTCCCTATGAATCCTTTCAAATTCCCAACAAATTCTTTCCCAACACATCGTTCTTCCGGGTTTTCTAATATTCACTCATAATTTCAACTATATGCCGAAAATACCCAAAAAACATATCTGTGAGATTGAGCTATGTTATTCCTTATATCAGAATTTCATTCCATTTTGCAGGTAATACGGTATTTCATTGTTTGAATATACCACCGTTCACCCATTTTCCTGTGCACAGGAAATGTTCTACCTTTTTGTAGAGAGTGGGTATTCTTCTCCCTTAATTAAGGTTTTGGCCTGTCTTGAGAAAGGGGTATATTGATCTTGGTGCGTACATAGCGGTAAAGGTCTGTTACTGCCATCTTCACATGAGAAGTCTCAGGCTCCATGTATGGGTCAGCCTTGATGTCAAGAGGCTGGAAATATAAGGATGCATAGTCCCTGATATGGTTACAGTCTAATAGAAAAGACAGACAAATTAAATTCAAAATTATAACACAGTTAGATGAATGGAAGTAAATATATGCACAGAATGGGAGAAAGTGTGGCGATTGGTGACATTTGAACTGCTTAAAAAATTGGTTAAGAAATATAAATAATTAGAGAGACAAGAAACAAAACCAAGTTGTGTGACAAGAACCATAAACACATGATCAAAGGTAGAAATTTATGGGCATGAGCAACTGAAAAATTGAGAATATTAAGTAGGACACAATGTTCCTAAATGGGTGGCTGGTTCATCAGTGGTAAAGCTGCCATACAATGCTGAGAATACAGAAATAGCTGTAGAGAAGAGGATGATGAGCACTCTCTACAAAAAGGTAGGCTTTATTTGTTTAGAAATAATGCTATCTTACCTTTCTTATTTCCATTAAAAGAATAGAGAGACATGCTTTTCTTCTTGTTCTAAATGCAATCTGACATTTATGACTGGAGGTCATATTGGGCCTACAATTTCTTCTCTGAAAAAAACAATCAGGTTGTCAAAACACTTCCTCATGCTGTTGATAAGGTTAACTGGCTAAAATCAGCAGGGATTTTCCCCTCTATCAGCCTCATTCTCTAAGTGAGTCATTTTTCCTTCTAGGGGGCCCCAGGACCAATGGGTGTAGCTGCACCCTGCTTGGTACTATTTGGTAAAGAAAAAAGAGATAGTGGCTTTTGGTGTCTTGCAATTATTTAAAATTTTTGATCCAATGGATGAATGTCATCTATGACTCAAACTGTGGTAAGAGCTCCAGTTTGACTGATATGAACTCACAGATAGTGGGGTTTTGTTTTTAAATTTTAAATGAATGTATATATGCATGAGAAAAGGAAATAAGTTATATTTATCTTAAAATATATATATATATATATATCTCATTTAATTTTTCCTTTTGGAAGGAACCAATCAATACTTGACCATATAACCCAAACTACTTTTCCCCAAAGTGTTGATTTGCAGAAACTTGATTTGAGGATCTGTTTCATTTAATGGGAATTAAATTATAGAAAGACTTCTACAATCAAACACATTTGGGAATCACATAGCTAAGCAAAGTTAAATAAGTTTCTTCTCTTCATGAGTTTAAAACATTGGATATGCAAATATTCCTTAGAATGTGTTAGCATAAGCAGATTTTCTACACTTACTTGAACATGGCACTTTTTCTTTTCATGGATTGTCTCAAGATAAAAGCATTATAGAGGATTAATGTTACATGAAGAATACTTTGTGAAATAGTATCATGGATCAACAATATCTACCTTTCCAATTCTTCCTAATATTTCTGCAAAATGTTTCCTTTCCATTCTTCTGTTTTGTTTGTTTAGTTTTCTGACCTTACTAAGCACCCACTGAGTATGGCATAGCAGGAGGTAGAAGCTATTTATTGCCGTGACAAGCTGGGTAAGCTGAAAGGATAAGGGCATAAGAAGAGAAAAAAGGATATTACTCTGAAAAAAATCAAAATTTTTTCTGGTCTGCTTGATACTTTATAGACTCATTTCATTATAATATAAATGACTACACAGAATGTCAACCTAAAGTACATCTTGGCCCCAAAGCCCTTTTGGGTAGCCATATCAGCTATTCAGGGATTTAATTTACCTCTAAGATGCCATAATCCACATACTAGCATTTAAGTTCTTAAATTTAAAGTAAAATATAAAATCTTTCAAAAAAATCACAATAGCAGTTAAAAGTGCCATGCAATTTCACTATAGTTAATAGTACATGGAAATTATTTCATCAATATCTTTCTATCCCTTCTATTGAGTGATCATTACGTTGGATTATTAATTCAATGATTATGTCTTCAGTTATTGTCCTTTCCTACCAAGAAAGTTCACCAGTAAATCAAAATGGATAATCATCCTGAAATGATTCACTTAAATATTCATCCTGATATTCCATATGATTCATTTATTATCCTAGAATTAATAAGTGACATTACCAAGATTCGGTATGTATTATAAACCAGATTGTTCCAGTCTGAAACAACTTCCCCAGAAGTAGGTTAATTGTGTAGACTAAAGCACAGACCTGGATAATGATTCTTTCCTCTCTAAACTTCTAGGATTATAAATCAGGTTAAAACACATTATACTGTATTTTATATGTGTCTCCAGAGATCTAGTAAGCTCCTGAATACTCCCATAGTTTTCTGCCCTAGCCAAAGTTCAGGTTGTAGATATACAGACAGTAGAAGGCAGGCAATTAGCATAAGGCTTTGGCCTCAAACTCCCACGCGGACTATATAGCTGTGGTGAATTGAGTAGGATGACCTTAAGAGTCAGAATGATCCCTTTGGTGTTTGTGGCCCAAAGCCTTAAATAAATTATGCAGCTATTTATTGTTCTATTTATCTTCTAACAGTTTCCCCCTGCTTTTCCCAAAAGTTTTAGCATTTTATTTAAATATTTGATTTCGGGAGGCACTCATCTGATTGGCTTGGTGATGAATTTTTTCTCAGATTATTGCACCATTTTCTCCTGGTCAAATATATTAATAAATCGAATTATAATAATTCTTACTTTTCTGAAAAACCACTAAATACATTTTTCTTTCTTTCTCAATTAATGATGATTTTTTCCAAAATAAAAATTTCCTTATCATAGACTTATTTAGAATGAATCTCTAGTGTACTTCATGTCTAAGAAAATTGTATATCAACATTGTTTAACAGATGAAGAAACTGAAATTTAAAAAATGAAAGAGGTTTTTGAATAATATATATCTAGTAATGGCAGAGATAAAATTTTTATTAGCCAAAAAGTTGAGTGGTGACGCATTTAAGGCAAATGGATGTCCCCTGGTCTCCAGGGTGTTACCAAATTCTGGTATCACATAAAAACTGTATCATTTTTTTCCAGATTTTGTTTACAAATTAAATCTCTGATTGATTTGTTCTTCAATTATAAAATTTGGATCTACTCAGGTGCATGAGAAATTTTTCATAGTTTAAATTCTAAGGAGCTTTCTGCTCAGAACCAATGAAATACCAACTAATCAGCAGTTGAGCACTGAGCTGGCCTTAGGGTTGAGATCAGATTTCCTACTACCTGCATACATGGCAGATGGTTTTTTAGTAAACTGGGACATTTCATGGTCTCCAGAAAATGAAAGAATGTTTTTAACTATCAGCAACCTGATTTTGAAAATGTGAGCTCTTGATAAAATTTCATTTTAGTTCTTTGATCTGTTACTTAATCTATCAGTTTGTGCAGTCTTCCACAAAGAAGGGGGTCTTTGTAGAATAAGATGTATGGGGATGTTTTCCTTTTAATTCTGTACTCATTTATAAGTTAATGTTCTTACAGGACTCAGGTACTAAAAATATCTCTAGAGTCCAAAGAAACCATGTGACTGAATTGCAATTAAATGCTTGAATGATGTATACATTAGAAATACACACAAAGAACTGAGAGATTAAAGTATAATATTTCTTGAAATTAAACTGTTTGTGTTAATAAACATCATCATATAACACTAATTAGATTCACCCTTTTCATTAACTACTTTATCAAATAGTCCTCTGCCCCTCCTATCTGCTAATCTTGTTTACCAGGAAATAGCATTGCTCAACGAATATGGAACCATTGGTGACCGGTAAATTTTGTGTTCATTTCCAAACCCCAATTCCCAAGCAAGATTCTCCACCACAACCATGTTTTTCAGAAATATTTTTTCCATCACCATACAATTTACATGATGCTTGATAATTCCTTTTAATAGCCAGAATACAGTCTACAATGTGCATCTGTCATCTTAGAGCTAATCATCATGGTGCTGGAGACAGGAGATGAATTACAGCAAGATTTTCTTTTATACCCCCAAATGATACTTCCGTAAGAAATTCATTAGAAGACAGTCATGTAGCTGAATCAATGATAATATACATTTGTACAGCTTTGTATAATTTTCAACTTCACTTTTCTTACTGTATTGTTTTTGAGTCTCCCAAGAACACAACGGCAAACAATATTCCCATTTTTCATGTAGTGTTAGGAAACACATACAAAATATTTGGTATGTGCCTGTTTAGCATGTGCCTGCATGAACTCATTTGATGAACTCATTTAGTCTTCACAAAACTCCAAGAAAAAGCACTATTATTATCTCTATTTTACATTTTATGAATAAACAGACATTGAACGTTAATGAAGAGGTTTCTCATATATTCTTATAGGTTATGGTTTTATCAAATTGTTATAAAGTTTGGATTTCTTGGATACTTTCAAATAATGCTTTAAAATTTTTATTTAAAGAAAGGAATATTCATAATGAGGAAACATTACATGATTTGCCACTATTTAGTTATAATGAAAAAATTAGAAGTCTTCCTGAAATGAGCAAGAGAATATTTATTCAAGAATTATTTAAAGCATTGTGAAAAATATTTGTTTGCATATATCACTGTTCTAAGAGATTATTGCAGAAGAAGATGAAATAATGTATTAGCATGATTAGAATAGGAGGAAGCTAATTCTAGGTCTTATGATTTTCTTTGCAGAAGGCAATGGTGACCATGTTCCTGGAACCTCTGGTAGACAAGGAGAAGGATCAAACCAAGCCCATTTTAAGGAAAGAAGTTGTGGGATTCAGTGACACAAAACATAAAATATTTAAAAAGAAGTATATACGTGACTCCAAGTTTTCTAGGTAGAGGAGGATCTAGAAAGACATTTCAATAAAAAAAAACACATTGACAGAACTGGGTTAGCTGGAAAGCAAACACATTTTGGAAATTGCTGTGGAATTAAATTTTGCATATAGTAAGTTTGCAATGACAATCAAGCCTCTAAATGATAAAGCCTTTTATACACACAAGTATCAAGTCAGGGTCCAGACTCAAGATATAAATGCGGAATTATTATTAGAGAAATTAATGAGTATATCCATGAAATTAAATAAGAATTCTGAAAGTCTAAGTAGAGCAGATTTCTAAGATTAAGTACCTTCTAATACTTTAAAGCCAGTTGCAATCTTTTTCTAGCAGCAAGAATTTGCTGAAAGAGTTGTAATGTTAGAGGATATAGATTCAAAATATCTTTGTCTCAGTTTACTAAGTGTCTAAGAAAGTCATCCTTCCTGAACTAATGAAATTTTCATGAAGGTTGCTGTGGGCATGTCATATGAGGGCCCAGCTCTCAATTACATTTTAACTTCTCAGTTTACAATAAAGTTATCTTGGGGTAGATTGTAAGAGTGTATATGTTGAGGAGTAGGGAATTTATCTATGTACGTAAGTACTAAAACACTAGCTATAATTCTCTATTGCAGCATTGTCTATTTTATAAGAAAAAAATAAGTAAACAGCTAAAGGCTGTGTCAACCCAATGTCAAAACAAATTGATAAATTCAGTACAAGAAAAGCAAACTTGTATATTTATTTTAAATAATTATAGTTGAATTTTAATATCTATGCCATTGTCAAGTATATTCCTAATAAGACAAAATACCTGAGTTAATAGCATAAAACTACATCATTAATATTTCTACACAGTGTCAAACATTGCAGTATTTGAATGTATTTACATATTTGTGGTGGGTAGGTTTCATGCAAATTTTTTTCTTATTTTAAATATTCAGATAATCATATGATATATAAGTCTATTTTCTGAATCCCTGAGCAACTGAATTCTAGTTATGACAATGTCATCACCATTTGGAGCATTTCTATTTTGAAACAAGTGAATCATATTATTTAAAAATTTGACCATAAAATGGATTGTAGCAACCCACTCTAAAGGAAGGTAGTTTATGAAGATTTGCAGTTACACAGGCCCCTATTCCATTATGGAGATCTAAAATTTCCTCCTCCACAGTCAAACTGAGGCATGATTTCCAAGGCAAATTTTGGCAGAATTATTTGTAAATGATATTATATCAGAGTAAATTGGGAGAATAAGGAAGAATAAATCAATTACAAATCTTATGAGATACCTATTATTTTGTCTATTAATTTCAGATCTCAGTGGTGCATTTTTGTAGTTTTTAAAGAAGGTAGCAGAAACTAAGGTGTCATAAACCAAGATAGCAGGAAGACATGAGATAGTATTTGGTCTAACAACAAAAGTGAGGAGAATTAATTATTAACTTCCTCCCAGAAAAAATTTACATACTTGAAGAAATCAAGTTTTTTGTCTTTTTCTCTCTGCCTCTGCCTCCCTATCTCTCATGTATCTACCTACCAACATCTCTGTAATATCATGTCCCCGAATTTTAAAAGTTCTATAAGACTGTACAAGGTTATATTTTTATCTTTACTTTGAAATTAGATTCTTTTTCTGTAAGAGGGAGATTATATTTATTATATCAGCAGTTTCAAAGCAATCTTGGCCTATAATATACCAGAAGTGAAACATTGTTCTAATACTACTATAAAATCTCAGCCCCTATATAACGTTTTATATAATAATACATCAAATTTTTATCATGTACATATTTCCTCCACTGTGCCAGTGAATTAATTGCCCAGGAACCAGTGTTTAGATTTTAGGAGATCAGGAGTATGAAGAAGGAAGGTGGTGAGAAGCTTTGTATTAGATTGTGACAGATTGAAAGGGGTACCCAGCCAGTACACAATCTCCATCACTGTCTGCATTCAGGTGGTTGTGAATCCATTGTAGACAGGATCTCTTGAAGTGTCACTTCAGTTAAAGTGTGGCCAGATGAATCAAGTTGATCCAAATTACCAGAGTCCTTTGTAAACAGTTGTGGAACCATGCCCACTGTCTAATTTTAGAAAATTGTCTTTGCCCCAAATGGAAACCAACACCCAATAGCACTCACTCACCATTTCCCCTTCCCTTCTTCAAGTTAAGAAGTATAAGTCCTCCAATTTTAGTTTTTTTTTCAAGATTGTTTTCACTCTTCTTTGTCTCTTGCATTTCCATGTAAATTTTAGGATCAACTCACTTATTTTTTCAAGAAATTCAGTTGGGACTTTTTTTTTTTTTTTAAGAATTAAGTTGAATTTGCATATCTTGGGTAGCGTTGCCAATTTAATAATATTAACCATATGCTCCAATCTATGAATGTGCAAAACTTCCTATTCATTTAGATACTTATTTAGCTATTCTTCAATTTCTTTCAATAATGTTTTATGGTTTTCATTATACAAAGCTGGTACTTCCTCTATTAAATTTATCCCTAAGTATTTTATTCTTTTTAATGCTATTGCAAATAGGTTTGTTCTTTAATTACACTTTCACATTTTTCAATGTTAGTGTTTAGAAATAAAATTGATATTTTTGTATATTGAGTGTATTCTGCAAAGTTGTGGAACTCCTCTAGTAATTTTATTTTTTTTGTAGAAAATTTAGTATTATCTATACACATTATCATCTACAGAGATAGTTTTTTTTTTCATCTTATGCAATCTGGATGCATTTTATTTATTTTCCTTGCCTATTAGCCCTGCCTACAACCTCAACTGCAATTATGAATAAAAGTGCTTAGAACATACGTCTTTGTCATATTCCTGATCTCAGGTGAAAACCTTTCAGTCTTTCACCATTAAGTTTGGTGTTAGTTGTGGGTTTTCATAGATGGCCTATATTAGGTTGAGGAAGTTAACTTCTAGTCCTATATTGTCAAGTTGGTTTTTTTTTTGTTTTTGTTTTTGTTTTTGTCATGAAAGGGTGTTGTCTTTTGCCAAATGTTTTTTCTGTATCTATTGAGATGATCAAGTGTTTTTGTTGTTATTGTTCTTTAGTCTATTAATATGGTGTATCACGTTGTTTGATTCTGTGTGTTAAACCAACCTTATACCAACTGGTTATGGTGTATAAACCTTTTTCATATTTTTCTGAATTCTATTTACTAGTATTTTTGAGGCATTTTCCACTTATATTTATAATGGATATCATTTGGTAGTTTTCTTTTGATGTCTTTGTCCAGTGTTGATATCAGAATAATATTGACCTCGTAGAAATACTTGGTGAATGTTCCCTCCTCTTCATTTTTGGAAAACTATGTAGAGGGTTGGTTTGAATTCATCTTTAAATGTTTACCAGTGGAGCCACAGGGACTTTTAATTTTCTTTGTGGAAAGTTTTTAAATTAGTGATTTGATCTCTTTTATTTACAAAGGCCTATTCTGATTTTTTATTTATTATTGAAGTAGTTTAGGTAGTTCATGTCTTTCTAGGAATGTGTCCATTTATACAGGTAAACTAATTTGTTGGCATAAAGGTGTTCATAGTATTTATTTATAATATATATATTATTTCTCTAAGGTTGGTAGTGGTATCCGTTCTTTTATTCCTGATTAAACTAATTTCAGTTTTATCTCTTTCATCTTGGCAAGCCTAATAAAGATAGTCAATTTTGTTGATCCTTTCAAAGAACCAACTTTTGGCATTACTGATTTTCTCTATTGTTTTCTATACTGTGAGAACAAGTGCTATATCTGAAAAGGAATAAACACTCACTCAACTGTGGAGAAGAAAAGATTTTATTCACAATCTTGCAAGAATGGGCACACAACTGAAATATGGTGGTTGGAGTGCCAAACAATAGAACACAGCACTATTTATTCCCTAAACCTAACGTGCAAGTCCCTCCCCTGTGTCTCCATTGGCTGGATACACCAGAGTTTACAACCTATTCAACAGGCCTAACTAACCCACACAAATTTGAAACATTTGAAACAAGTCTCCACCCCTGGCTATAACTGTTATGCCCATATAAGGCACTGACACCACTCCTATGCTTATGTGGCCTCTTTCCTTTGTTCTTTAACCACAGAGCCAGTTTGAGCTTGTTTGGTAACAAGTTACAAGGCTGTTTCAGGAGTTTCTACACCTGAGTCTCCATTTCCCCTATTCCGTATCACCTTGTTTGAAAGCTAAACTTGATTTTATTCTCACAAATCCCCCCTCTTTCTTTTAAACTCTTAGTTTTCACACTCCCAGTCTCTCAAAACTACTATGAGCTTTCTCGCATTCCTCATCATAGAGATCCTCCTCCTTGAGGGGGTACAAATTGTTTTGCTTGTATTGTACAGGCATTTGCTTGGTTAGGGCCATCTCAATAAGTCTTTGAGTCAACCCCCGGATGCATGGGATGATGTAGCACCCGACTGCTGTGAGTACTCCAGCTACAATGATAAGAGAGGTTAAGATGGACAATGCCTCCCCTTTCCACTTTCCAAATCAGCTTTCCAACAATCCAGTGAGGGGGTTATAAATACCTGAGTTCTCTGCTATTTTCTCAGATAAGACATTAGACCTTGTGACACTTTGGTGATGGTTCCCTCAGGTGCTGTATTGTTGGGGATGAATGCACAAAAACTACTTCCAATCATAAAACAAACACCTCCTTTTTCAGCTAGAACGATGTCTAGGGCTATTCTATTTTCCCATACCATTCTTCTAGTAGCATCTAGCTGCCCTGCGATGCCCTTAACTGCATCCCTGGTGTAATTGATAAATCTTTGTTGATTATAATACATGTAATTAATCCAGTTCACATTTTTTTTAATTGTGACCTACCAGAACAAGAATGACTCAAATCCTGCAGCTACCTGATTTCTAGCCTTAAATTCATCCGGGATTCCTCATGGAACTCCTATACTGTCTAAATAGATTTGGTTATCGAAGGAACCAGGCAAATTTCTTTTCTTTCTTTTTCTCTTGGGGTTTAACTTCCTCCCCTTTCTCAAATGCCATGGTGAATGGGATGGCCAGTTGAACCAGAGTACAGGTCCCTTTCCACTTCTCAAGTAATACTGATTGGAGGATGCCCTTTCATCAGTACCACCAAAGATCTGCTCGGGATATGGTTAAACTGGAGAAACTGCCAGTACTATCCTCAGTCACATTTCACACTTGGGTACATGAGGCCATGGTCCTGAGATCCTGGAGCCCTCCTCCCCATCTAGAGAGACAGGCAGAGTGTTTCCTGGATGAGGTAGGAAGCTGGTATGGCCTTGATGTTTCCTCTCCTGATTGGAGGGAAAAGGGAGGACAACATGCTACAGTTTTTACCAGTAGTAGTATTTTGTGAAAGGAGTACCATACACTTGAACTCCCCTTCATGCTCCTCCATTCCTATTGGAAAGGGCACGATAAGAGCAGTGGGTCAGGCCGCTGTGCAAGAATAATAGTTGCTTTTGTTTAGACTCTGGACTGTATATTTAACCCACTCTACCCAGGCATTTTTATCTCCATACCCTGTCTCTATCTCTATGGTTTCTTTCAAGTCCTCTGCCTTGATTATTCTGACAACTTTGGGATCACTGTGAATTGTGGAACTGGCTTCCAATTGGACCGCCTTTGGCATTACTGAAGGGCTAACTGGAGAGGACATTGTTAATGACAAGTTTAATGCAGTGGAAAGGATTTGTAGATGGAATCTCCCCAGAGGATCTCTACCAGTAACATACACCCCTCTTCCGTATACTCCATAAGCTTCCCCATTGGTAGTGGGTCATTTATCCGCTCATTTAATAGTTATTACCACTGGGTTGCCCTGAAGATTTCTGCAATCTGGTGGGTATTACCTTTATAAAAGATTGTTTTATCCTTTAATTGCTGGTGGGATGGGCGGATCCAGCTCCTGTCTATGGTCCATCCCTTGTATTGGGTAGTCCACCACACATCAGCCCAAGAGAGGCAGGGGGAGGCTCGGCAGAAAACATTTTTCACCAGCTCCAGGCATAGATATTTATCCTTCCCACTCAGCCACCACAGGTACTCCAAATTCCCACAGTCCACTACCTGGCATGCGTCAAACTGCACAGTTTGAGACTCTAAGCCCTCAGTTAAATTTATTACTAGTTTGACAGGATTTGTTGCATATAGATTATGAATAAACTTTTATGCATAATAGTCTATTCATAATCTACAGTACCCACCAATTCAAGAAATTTCCTTAGTTCCCTTTTTGTCCAGGAAAGAGGTAAGTCAATTATGGCCTGAATCCTGGATTTATCTTCCTTTTTCCCTCATTGATGAGATGGCCTAAGTACCTAACTTCCTGTTCCACAAGCTGCAGTTTACTTTTTGACAGACTTAGCCTTGAGCTCCCAAAGAGTTTAATAGATTCTTTATAGCTTCAGCTGCTGTCTGCCTTTCTTTACTCAGTATTAACAGATCATCTACATGCTGCAAAAGACCAATTTTAAATGGGATTCAAAAATTTTCCAGGACTTTTCCTAATTCCTGACCTAAGAGGTTGGGAGATTCCATGAAGCCCTAGGGCAGGACTGTCCACTGATATTGCTGCCTCCTTCCAGTGAAGGGATTCTCCCACTGGAAGGCAAACAGGTCTCTAATCTCTGGATCAAGGGGACAGGTCCAAAAGGCCTCTTTCAGATCTACTACACTAACCCATTTATGATGGTAGGGGATCTTACTGAGGAGAGTGTAAGGGTTAGGAACCACAGGGTGTTGAACCTGGACAATTTGATTAAAGGCCCTTAGGTTCTGCATCATCCTCCAACTACCATCCTGTTTCTGGATGGGTAGAATAGGAGTATTGAAAGGGGACATACAGGTCTTGAAGAGCTCATCTTGAAGGAGACCTTCAATGATGGGTTGAAGTCCCTGTCTTTCCCTCAGCAGAATGGAATATTGTTTCTGACAAACAACTTCCCCTCCCTTCTTCAGTTTGATTTTAATAGGGGGAACCTGCAACCCTCCCCCCATTTCCTTCCTTTTACCCATACGTCCACCTTGGTGTCCCTTTCATCTTCTTTGGTGAGTAGGGCTAAAACAACCCCTATCTGCCCATCCTTTATTTCCAAATCCAGCCTTATGGGTATTATCAGGTCTCTTTCTAGCAAATTACTCCCAGCTTCTGGGATATACAAGGGGGTCACAATTTGGTTATCCTCCCAACAAATACTAGTAGGCTCAAGAATGGGAACTTTAAATCCCTCCCCTTTTACCCCCAAGACCATGAGGGAACTACCAGAGAGCTCAATCCCCTTTGGGAGATGGCTTACAGGAGACTGAGCTTCACCAGGGTCCAACAAAAATGTCATTTCCTCTTGAGATGGGCCCACCCTTAGATTTACTAGAGGCTCCCAGTGGGCTCTGGAGGTAAGGAGTCTCTGATGCCCCTAGTCCTCAAAATTCATCAGGGGTATCAGCCAACCTTCTTTCTTTAAACTTGGGCACTGCCTTTTGAAATGACCAGGTTTCCCATAGTGACAACACCCTGCAGAGTTCTATGCTCTCCTCCCCACTTCTCTCCAACTGGCCCTGACTACTTCTCTATCTTGCCTCTGCCTGTCTCCTCCCTGCCTTCTCTCTAATCTTCTTGACCATGTGGTCAACTGTGCTCATCATGACCTTGGCTTTTTATTCTACTTTTCTTCCTCCCTTCCCACAAACACTTTCTGAGACTTTCTCAATAACTCCTCCAATGACATATCCATCCATCTGTCCATCTTCTGGATTTTTTTCTGAATATCAGGCCAAGATCCCTTTACATAGCTGATCTTTAGCATTCTCTGGGCCACAGGATCATCAAGGTCCATTCCTGAGTATTTCCTCGCCTGGCCCCTCAATCTTTGCAGGTAGGCTGAGGGGGTTTCATCTTTTTCCTGATTTATCTCAAAGGCCTTACTTAGGTTCTGGGATTTGGGTACAGCCAATGTTATTCACAGTATAACAAGTTCTCTAAAATCTTTCATGTGTGTTCTATACCCCTGGTCATTATTACTCCAATTGAGGTCCACATTGGGGAACTTTTGCTATGCTGCCATTACCCCTTGTCCAGGTGCTGCCTCTTCCCTTCTCTCATAGCCTCCCACCTCACCATTCCCCTTTCTTCTCCCATAAAGAGAATATTCAGTATGGACATAAGTTTGGACCAGGTATATAAACTGGGGCCTAAGAATTGATCAAATTGTTCAGCTAGCCCTGCTGGGTCTTCATTTAATGATTTCATTTCCCTTTTGAAGTTCCTTACTTTTGTACTCATCAATGAGGCATTTACATAACACATTTCTCCTAGCCCAGTAGGTACTTTTCTTAGAGGGTACAGAGACTCAGCACTATATTCTCTCACCCTCCATTCCTCAGGAGCCTCTGGAAACAGAAAATTCTGTATATCTTTCTTACACTGTTCTAATTCTTTTCTCAATTGTTGGTGGGATACAACCAGTGGAGCAGTTGGCACTGACTGGTTCTGTGATTGCCCAGAGGCTTGGGCTGGTTCCATTGGATCTTTAGGGTCCAACAGTCCCTGTCCAGGGTGGGAGAGAAACATAAGGTAGGGGAATACTTAACAAGGGATCCCAGAGTTTAGCTTCTAAAGATTCTGTCTCTGGATACTGAGTTTTAACTTTCATGGGGTAAAAACTTGTCTCTTTTCCTTTCAGCCAGCACATAGCATAGTCAGATTCCTCCTTGGAAAAAGTCTCTTTTCATTAACATAAAGTACAAGGTTGGCACAGAGCCAATCCTCGTCTGCCCCATATTTTGGTAAGAATTCATTGGGTGGCAAAATGCTTTCTTTGGTCCAAATGTAACAGCAACATTTAATCATTTTCTTTATGTCCTTTCCCTTGATCCAATCACTATCACTATTGGCTCAATGTTTTAATATCTTCCCTAATGGACTGTTCAGAGGAATGTCTGCAGGGGACATACAGGTACCCTCTTCCTTTATCCCTGGCTGGCTGACTGTCTCTATTACCCATTCTGAATCTCATCCAGGTTTCTCTACACACTCAACCTCAGACTCATCAGAATTTCCCAACCACCAAGCCAATACTCAATAGTCTTTTTTTCTTACCTTGGTCCATGCACAGAGTTGCCTGGTCACTGCGTCTGATCGCAGGTCTCACCAGCAGTTGGAGGTGGGCCCCTGATGATGGAGTCTGAGACCACTCAAGTGGCAGGGCACACCTTCCCTTCTTGTGTCCCTAGGGTTCCCCTTGAAGTTTTGGATCCCGGATGGGCCCCCAAGAACTGTGAGAAAAAGTGCTATATCTGAAAAGGAATAAATGCTTACCCAACTGTGGAGAAGAAAAGATTTTATTCACGATCTTGCAAGAACGGGTGCACAACAAAAATATGGTGGTTGGCACGTCAAACGATAGAACACAGCACTATTTATTCCCTAAACCTAATGTGCAAGTCCCTCCCCTATTTCTCCATTGGTTGGATATGCCAGAGGTTACAGCCTATTTGACTGGCCTAACTAAACTGCACAAACTTGAAATATTTGAAACAAGTCTCCACCCCTGACTATAACTGTTAGGCCATGCAAGGCACTGACACCACTCCTATGCTTATGTGGCCTCTTTCCTTTGTTCTTTAACCACAGCAGCAGTTTGAGCTTGTTTGGTAACAAGTTACAAGCTGTTTCAGGAGTTTCTACACCTGTCTCCATTTCCCCTATTCCATATCACCTTGTGTGAAAGCTAAACTTAATTTTATTCTCACATATACCCTTTTTAATTTATTCTGCTCTGCACTTTATTATTTTCTTCCATCTTTCTGCTTTGAGTTTAGTCTGCTTATATTTTTCTGTTTTCTTAAACTGAAAAGTTAGTTTCAGTTTAAAAGTTAGTTATTAATTTGAGATTATTTTTGCTGTAGTTGTTCTAAGATAGGCATTTACATTTATAAATTTCCCTGTAAGCACTGTCTTGGATGAATCCCCAAAGCTTTGGTATTTTAAATTTTGTTTTCATTCATCTCAAAGTATTTTCATATATTCCTTTTGATTTATTTTTTCAACCCATTGCATATTGAGGGGTGTGTTGCTTAATTTCCACCTATGTGTGAATTTCCAAAATTTCCTTATGTATTGATTTCAAATTTCATGATGTCATTGGTGGACTTATTTTGCATCATTTTGATCATTTAAAGTTCATTGAAGATTATATTATGGCCTAACATATAGTCTATCCCGGAGAATGCTCCTTGGGCATTATGTATTTCTCTCTTGTTTGTTTGATTTTCTATGGATGTTTGCTAGATCTAGATTGTTATAATGTTGTAATGTTGAAGTCTTCAATTTCCTTTTTGATCTTCTGTTTAGTAATTATGCCATTCAATCCCTTTAAATTTTTCAGTTTTTGCTTCATGTATTTTGGAGTTCTGTGTTTTAAGAGTATATCCTAAAAAGTATATTTATAATTGTTATATCTTCAACAAAGATTGGCATTTTATCATTATAACATTTTATTATTTTATTATTATAAAATGTCCCTTGTCTTCAGCATTTTTTAAAGAATTTTTTTCTAAAATTCCATTTTGTTGGATGTTAGTGTATTCACTCCATTTCTCTTTAAGTTACTATTTGTATGGCACAGATTTTAATATTCTTTTGTTTTAAACATTTTTGTCTTTGTAACTAAAGTGGGTTTTTTGTAAATAGCATATAGTTGGATCATCTGTTGTTATTCTTTGTGTCAATCTTTGCCTTTTGATCAGAGGATTTAACCCACTATTGTTGTTTAATGTATCACTAATACAGTAGGATTTGCTACTTCAATTTTACTATTTTTACTGTATGTGGTATATTTTTTCTTCAATTTCTCCAAAACTACCTTTCTTTTTTAAACATATTTTATATGTTTCAGTATAATTCTTATTTCTTTTAATAATTTTGCAGTGTTTTTTAGAAGTTACTCTGAGGATTACAATTAACATCTTTTTTAAAGGCAATGCAGGGTAGTTTGCATAATGCCAAATTAATTTCAATAGTATACAAAACTTTTGCCCCCATATTGGTCTGTTCCCTCTCTCCTCTTCTGTTATTATCACATAAATTGCATCTTTGTGTTTTATAAGACATTAGCACAGTTTTACAACTGTTGCTTTATTTAGTTTTCTCTTAAATCATATAGAAGAAGGAAAGTTACAAACAAAAGAACATTTTTGCTTTCCTTTATATTGACCTTTGTCAGTGCTCTTCATTGCCTCTTGTGGATTTGAGTGACTGTTTAGTGTCTTTTCATGTCAAACAGGACTCTCTTTTCTCTTTAATATTTCTTGTAGGGCAGGTTTGCTGGAAACAAAATCTTCCAAATTTGTTAATCTTGGGATATTTTAATTTCTCATTTATTTATTTATTTGACAAAAGATTGGGACCTTTATTTTTACTTCCAGTTTGATTTTGGCCAATTCAGTTAACTTTTTTTTTTAATATTCATTTTATTGAGATATATTCACATACCATGCAGTCATACAAAACAAATCATACATTTGATTATTCACAGTACCATTACATAGTTGTGCATTCATTACCAAAATCAATCCCTGACACCTTCATTACCACACGCACAAAAATAACAAGAATAATAATTAAAGTGAAAAAGAGCAATTCAAGTAAAAAAGAACACTGGGTACCTTTGTCTGTTTGTTTCCTTCCCCCATTTTTCTACTCATCCATCCATAAACTAGACAAAGGGGAGTGTGGTCCTTATGGCTTTCCCAATCCCATTATCACCCCCTCATAAGCTACATTTTTATACAATTGTCTTCAAGATTCATGGGTTCTGGGTTGTAGTTTGATAGTTTCAGCTATCTCCACCAGCTACCCCAATTCATCAGAACCTAAAAAAAGAGTTTTCTATATTGTGCATAAGAGTGCCCACCAGAGTGAACTCTCGGCTCCTTTTGGAATCTCTCTGCCACTGAAGCTTATTTCATTTCCTTTCACATTCCCCTTTTGGTCAAGAAGATGTTCTCCATCCCACGATGCCGGGTCTACATTCCTCCCCGGGAGTCATATTCCATGTTACCATGTTACCAGGGAGATTCACTCCCCTGGGTGTCTGATCCCACATAGCGGGGAGGGCAGTGATTTCAACTGCCAAGTTGAAAGCTACAGAGAGAGGGCCACAAAGAGGCATTCGGGAGGAAGCTCTTAGGTCTCACCCTTTACCATTTAATCTGGTTTACCTTGGTTCCAATCAAGTCCATTTCATTCATTTCTCTAATTGAAGTCTGATCTCTTTTTCAGCTTCTTTAACATTTACTGTATGGGGTAATGCTGACATTCAGAGCTGTTGAACTCTGGCTCTGACTCTGAAGTGTCACACAGATACCTGAAGCTCCAGGGCCCAACCAGGTTATACACAAAGAGCTCAGCATTTCAAAATTTAGAGACAGCCACTAAAACTCATGAATATATGTGAGTGCTATAAGCTTACAATCTAGGAACCTTTACCATAAGCCTTCCCCTGACAATCTATGCTTTTAGATTCAATTTTCAGAGTTTTTACGTTATAATTAGTCCATATTAGTGAGGCATAATAATGCTTGTCTTTTTGATTCTGGCTTATTTCACTCAACATACTGTCCTCAATGTCCATTTACCTGGTTGCATACCTCACAACTTCATTTCTTCTTGCAGCTGCTCAGTATCCCATTGTATGTATACACCACAGTTAACCCTTCCATTCATTAGTCAATGAATCTTTAGAGCACCTCCATCCATTTTGAATTGTGAATAATGCCACCATAAATACCAGTGTGCACATGTCCATCCTTGTCCCTGTTTTCAGTTCTCCCAAGGATATACCTAATAACAGGGCTGCAGGATCAAATGGCAACCCTATACTTGGCCTTCTGTGGTACCATCACAATGCCCTCCAGATGGGCTGCACCATTCTACCTCCCTACCAACCAGGAAGAGGTAAATCACTCTCTCCACATTTTCTCCAGCACTTATATCCCTCTGTTTATTTTTTAAACAGTTTTATTTACATACCATACAATCCACCCTCAGTAAACAATCAATTTTTTCCCAGTATAATCACATAATTGTGCATTCACCACCACAATCTATATGAGATTTCCATTTCTTCCCCAAAGAAAGTGGGAAAGAAGAACAAAAATGATGAATAAAAATACAAAAGACAGAAGAAAATAAAAATAAAATAGAATGAAAAGGTCAGACAACAATACTACCACAAAAAAATCTCATATCACTCCCTTATGTACCCCTCTTATAGACATTCGGCTTTATTATATTGCCTTTGTTACAATCAATGGAAGCATCTTACAATGTTACCGTTAACTATAGACTCTAATTTGCATTGATTGTATTTTTTCCCTATACCACCCAATTTTCAATATCTTGCAATGCTGACATTCATTTGTTCTCCCTCATTTAAAAACATTTTTCTTATATTTGTACATTTAACCACCATCATTGACCACTCTAGATTTTGCTAAGTTATACACTCTTAGTCTTTATCTTCTATCTTTCTGTCTGGTGTCATATATGACTTTAGCTTTCCTCTTTCAACCATACTCACACTCATCTTTGCTCAGAATACTTACCATACTGAGTTACCATCACACATTATTATGCTGTCCATTCCATTTCTGGATCTATAAAATTAATCCTGTTGAACCATCTGTACTCCTTTAGCATCAAAGGCCCAATCTCTATCCTCTTTCTATTGCCTGATAAGCTGTGTTCTCAACTCTCATCAATGTCAGTTTATATTATTAAGACCATAAAGTACCCTTACTGATATTCTTCATTTCTACACTCTTCTCCAAACCTCTCTCTCCTGTCATTTCCTATCTGCCTATAATGCTCCCTTAAGTATTTCTTGTAGAGAAGGTATCTTTTTCACACACTCTCTCAGTGTCTATTTTCCTGAAAATATTTTAAACTCTCCCTCATTTTTGAAGGACAGTTTTGCTGGATATAGAATTCTTGGTTGACAGTTTTTCTCTTTCAGTATGTTAAATATATCATACCACTGCCTTCTCACTTCCATGATTTCTACTAAGAAATCTGCACATAGTCTTATCAAGCTTCCCTTGTATGTAACGGATCACCTTTCTTTTGCTGCTTTCAGAATTCTCTCTTCATCATTGACATTTGATAACCTGATTATTGTCTTGGAGTCTGTCTACTTGGATCTATTCTGTTTGGGGCTACATTGTGCCTCTTAGATCTGTAATATTATGTGTTTCATAAGAGATGGGAAATTTTTGGTGATTATTTCCTTTATTATTCTTTCTGCCCCTTTTCCCTTCTCTTCTCCTTCTGGGACATCCATGACACACATATTCATGTATTTTATGTTGTCATATATTTTCCTGAAACCTTGCTCATATTTTTCCATTCTTTTCCCTAGCTGTTCTTTTAAGTGCAGGATTTCAGAAGGCCTGTCCTCTGGTTCCTGAATTCTTTCTTCTGCCTCTTCAAATCTGCTGTTGTATGTCTCTATTGTGTTTTTCATCTCTGCTATTGTGCCTTTCATTCCCATATGTTCTTCCAATTGTTTTTGTTTTTTTTTTTTCAAACTTTTGGGTTCTTCTTTTTGTTTGTTCAGTGCCTTCTTTACATCCTTCATCTCTTATGCTCTATCTTCCTCAACTAATTGATTTTATTTTGGAATTGATTTAGCATATTTGAAGATCTTTAATTACTTGTTTCAGTTCTTGTATCTCATTTGAAGTGTAAGTTTGTTTCTTTGACTGGGCCAAATCTTCATTTGTCCCAGTCTAATTCATAAATTTTTGTTGCCTAGGCATCTGGTTTTCTTGATTACCCCAGTTAGATTTTCCCAGGCCAGATGGGCCCAGATCTCAGGAGGAGGCTGTATTTCTATCTGGTTTCCCTGAGGGTGAGACCTAGAAGATTGTCAGAGTTTCCTGTGAGGCCTCTAGACACTGTGCTTTTCCTATCCTGCCCAGCAGGTGGTGCCTGTCAGTCCACAGCTCCCCACCAGCATAAAGTGGTGCAGTGCATTAAATTCTCAGAGGACCCTGTCCTGGCCAGGGACTGAGGGTGTCAGGAGCCAAGCTTATGCTGTTTTTGTTCTCCCACCCCCACCAGGCCCTGGGGTCTGAGTTCTCCAAGAGAGGGCCACCACTTGAGCTGCCCACTCCCCTTTTTTCTTACAGAAGATAAGCCCTTTAGAGAATTATCTTCTACACTTGCATTTTGCCTTTGACTCTCTATCTTAATTCCACCCTTGCCTAGGTCAGTGCTGACAACTGAAAATGTCTGAGGCTTTCTCTAATGAGCTACTTAAAGTGAGAGGAGAAAGAAGGAAAAACAGAAATCCCCTTTTCAGAGCCAGTCCCCAGCCCTCCAGTTCACTAGGCCAGACCTGGAGTTGGTACCTGGTTCTGTGTGCCCTTTTTAAGGGGACACAGCCCTTTTCCAGTATTCTGAGCTCAGTGAACTCCAAAAGCCTCTGTTTTTATTTATTTTTGTATTTTTTCCATCAGCCCCAACTCCTCTCTGCCAGGAGAAAACTCTGGGCTCCTTTCCTGCTTGCTATGGGTTTATCTGTGCTCATAGCATGTATTCAGTAGTCCAAATTTGCTAATTAAAACCACAATTGGAGCTTCATTGAGCTAGATTCTCTTTTTCTCATCAGGGACTGCTTCTTTTTCCCTCAGTGAAATTTTCCAACTCATCCTGCTGTGTTGGTGGGGGAGGGATGCCAGGTCCACAGTTTGGGGAGCTCTACTTACAGTTCTATTCTGCAATTTCTGCCATTCCACCCATTCCAGACTGGTGTATGATGTGTGTTCAGTCAGCAGTGTCCCACCATCAGTTGTTTCAGACTATTTACTAGTTTTCCCTGGCTATTTACTAGTTTCTCTAGGGGACTAACTAAATTCCACACAACACCCGTTTGACTCCACTTAGCCCACTTGTGTTCTCAGACTCAGATCTTATGTTGGTAGCCGAGGTTAATTTTACCAAGAAGATATTTCAGATCATGTACCTGAGCCATAGGATCTGGTTGTCTAATTCTTTACAGAAATCAAATAATCAGGGAGATACAAGCTGGAGGCAGCATGAGTAAGGATATATTTTAGTTTCTGATCATGAAAAAGGGATTCCTACAGCAGCCCCATACCTGAATATCAAGGTTATCCCTCTAACTTAAAAAAAATATATATTATCCTCAACTGCCTCTGTCTCTGTCTGACCCTGACCTTCTGACATATAGATATGAAGCTCTGACCTTCTCTTATTGCTACACTTTGATTTCTTGGACATATTTATTTTGGCTTTGAGTTTAGATGTATTGAATATGCATCCATTGTATACTGACGGGAAGAAAGTGGTAAGGTTCTGCACAAATCAAAAGATATCTTTACCAAATGTTCACATGGTTACATTTAAAAGTCTACAAGAATTATTGTTTTTACCCTTTCATTTGTTCTCTAAATGTGCATTGCACATTTATTGTGTCCCAGCACTGAGTTAAGTGGGGGAGGCAAAGATGGATGGGTTCTTAACTTTCTGGTGTAAGATTATTATTTCTGATATAAATATGTTTTGTTAATAAACACTGATTATCTTTTAACAGATGTATCTCAAGATAACATCAGATTAGTTAATTTGCTATTGAATATATATTTTGAAACAAGCTTGAAATGGTTTATAAGCCAGTCTTAAAGAAAAAGTTTCAAGTACATACAGAGACCAAATTAATTAACCAGTGGGTCATCATAGTTATGCTCATTCGATGTATATTTCAATCCATATAAAAATTCACCGGAGTTCCAGCAATGCACCAGCCAGACAAGCTCTGTTAAACCCACAAGGACTGTGCATTTGGTGAAACCAGGAGTGTATGTTCTGAAATGAGTAAGCGAGCCAGCTGAAAGTCCGGCGGCTGTGCTGTGGTGTGGGGAAACCATGGGTTGGTGTTTGGAGATGGACTCATTCCTTAAAAAAAAAAAAAAAAATAGGAGCAGCTGCAGTTACAATGGTGAGAACCACACAGTGAAGCACAGCAGGAGCGTGCTGTGCCAACGTCTCAGTGTCTGGCATGGAGGATAGCCCGCTGCTGATTGCCTCAGGGCCAGGGGGGTAGAGGGGAGAGCCAAAAGGAGAAGGAAACTGCACCCCTTGCAGCCATCTCCCTGGTGGTCTGGGAACACTCCTGCCCAGGGCCGGAGCTATAACCCAGAGCCACTCCAATGGTCCCAGTATGACAGGGAATATTTCTCTCAGTATCGCACACATGGCACAGTATTGGCCATGGACAGGGGCCTTTAGTGCACCCACAGCTAATTGTCCCAGAGCTGGGAAGGCAAAGCTGTGTGAAAAGGGGGAAATTAACACACCCCATTCAGCCATCTTTAAAGCAGGCTGGGAATGCCCTTGCATGGCCCAGCAGCCCAGGGCTTCCCTGGAGGGCTGGTGCACACTTGTGACATGGCACAGCCTTCCCTCAGCGGAGGTCCTGGAAGAGTATGGCTGGGAAGGGGTAGCCGCTTGGAAATCCCAGGGACCCTACGCCAAAACCAGGGACTTGTGTGTCAGCAGCAAAGACAATCTGTGGCAAGACTGAAATGAAAGCTTAGACTCTTGCAATAGCCTTAAATCTCCAGGAACACCTGGGAGGTTTGATTATTAAAGCTGCCTGGCCTCTCTAAACACCCAGACACACATCCCACATTCAGGTTGGACAGAACCAACAACACACCCAAACATAGTGCACCAATTGAACCCCACAAGAATCAGATCCACACACACCACAAAGTCAAAGTTGGGGAGAACTGACTTGAGGGGAATAGGTGACTTGCAGACACCATCTGCTGACTAGTTAGAGAAAGTGTACTCCACCAAGCTGTGGATCTGACAAATTAGAGATCAATACTTTTTATATCCAGAAAGAACCCTATCAAGTAAAACAAATGCCAAGAGGCCAAAAACAACAGAAAATTTTAAAGCATATGATAAAACCAGATGATATGGAGAACCAAAACCCTAACATCCAAATCAAAGGATTAGAAGAGACACAGTACTTGGTGCAATTAATCAAAGAACTAAAGTCAAACAATGAGAGCATGGCACAGGACATAAAGGACATAAAGAAGACCCTAGAAGAGCATAAAGAAGAAATTGCAAGAGAAAATAAAAAATAGAAGATCTTATGGAAATAAAAGAAACTTTCGGCCAAATTAAAAAGATTCTGGATACTCATAATACAAGATTAGAGGAAGTTGAACAACAACTCAGCATCCTCAAGGACCACAGAATGGAAAATGAAAGAACAGAAGAAAGAATGGGAAAAAAAAATGGAAAAAATCAAAACGGATCTCAGGGATATGATAGATAAAATAAATCATCCAAATTTAAGACTCATTGGTGTCCCAGAAGGGGAAGAAAAGGGTAAATGTCTAGAAAGAGTATTCAAAGAAATTGTTGGGGAAAACTTCCCAAACCTTCTACACAACATAAATACACAAAGCATAAATGCCCAGCAAATTCCAAATAGAATAAATACAAATAAACCCACTCTGAGACATATTCTGATCAGACTATCAAATACTGAAGAGAAGGAGTAAGTTCTGAAAGCAGCAAGAGTAAAGCAATTCACCACATACAAAGGAAAAAACATAAGACTATGTAGTGACTACTCTGCAGCCACCATGGAGGTGAGAAGGCAGAGTGGCATGACATTTAAAATTCTGAGAAAAATTGTCAACCAAGAATTCTTTATCCAGCAAAGCTCTCCTTCAAATTTGAGGGAGAGCTTAACTTTTTCACAAACAAATGCTGAGAGATTTTGCTAATAAAAGACCTGCCCTACTTGAGATACTAAAGGGAGCCCTACCGACAGAGAAACAAAGAAAGGAGAGAGAGAGAGATAGAGAAAAATTCCATAATATTAGATGAAGATGCATTTTTTAAGCCATATAGTGACCACTGAATATAAGTTTGGCTTTATCATCATTGTCATCATAAGACACAACCCTATATTAAATTATTTTTAATTCCATATTTCAGAGAGGAATAAACAGACATTGCAGAATGGTGACATTATAAAGGAGAAAACATACTTGTTATCACATCCTATTCCATGCTACCATTTCTTTCACTCTATTTCAAATGGGTAACTCAGGTTTATGGTATGGCATTCTTTCTGAAACACTAGAAGTCAGAAGATGAATATACTTGCCTCACTTTTTTGACTTGCTGATTGTAAATGTGGTCATCTCACTTAACTTGTAAGATGACTCTTAGTTTCCTAATTGATAAAACAGGAATTAGACTAAGAATAATTAAAAACTATTAAATTTAAGTCTGAAAATATAGACTTCTTTTGAAAATCCAAAGGAATACTCATACTTTTTGGGACCATTGAAAAATGTGTATTCTCAGTTATGTTTTTATTGGTTGGTGTAGAGTAGATGCTATTGTCTGGAGACAGGCATGGGATATATAGAGTGAAGACATATAGGGAGCAGTGTTGGTGAAAATGTCTATTTATAAATGGAGAGACATCTGTTATTGTAGTCATCGAACCACCAAATTTAAGTGGCAATTATTAACTTCTATTTCATACACTGAAACAAAAGAACATTAATTGTGGACCCAAGATTTGCTATTTATTGCATAGTTAATGGAAAATACTGAACCATTTTAGCTTCTGAGTTCAGATAGAGGGTTTGGCCAAAAAAAACTCTATTTACTCTCTGATCCCTAATCTTGTATAGTTTACAGTGAGAATTCCTAAAAACAAAACAAAATTATCTCAATGCATTTAGTTCCTTGGTTCAGATAAAAATAATTTGAATATCAAGGGTTATGTGTAGGCATGTTTGTAAATATACAAAGGAGAAAGAAGGGAAGTATTGATCTGTATTCAGATTATTCTGCAACCTATGTATTGTGAGAATAGTGCAACAATATCCTCATCTGTAAAATTTATAACTTGGCCACTATTTTGTGATATCGAATAAGATAACTATAATTATCTGAAAATTAAATACTATTCTGAAACATTAAAAAAATAGAGGGGCATAAAGGAAAAAATATACCTATTGAAAACTGATCACATTTAGTAGTATTTTAATGTTCTTTCATCAACAGTAATAAATGTACTATATCAATACTATGAGTCAACAATGGAGGGGAGGTAGTTAGGGGTATGGGAGGATTTGAGTTTCCTTTTTTTGTCTGTATTACTTTTCTGGAGTAATGAAAATGTTCTAAAAATTGAAAAAAAATTGCGATGGATGCACAGCTGCATGATGGTACTGGGGGCAACTGATTGTATACTTTGGGTCTTTGGATGATTGTATGGTATGTGAACAATCTCCATAAATAAAAAATTTTAAAATTAAAAAAAATAAAAAATGGCCCCATAAAATAAATGTACATTCCCAAATTATTATAAGAAGTTATGTGTCTCTCACTGAGACAATTTTGCCGTATCATTTATTTCCACTCTCCCATGATGAAAAGGTCATCTTAGACCTTGATTTTTTTTTTCTTTGAAGATAAACTGTCTCTTTATGAGTTATTCTTTCAGTAGGTGACATGTATACAGACTTAATTATTTCTGTTTCTCAGTCTTTGATGTAATCTACAAAACAGAAAAAGTTTAGAGTACCTGAAAATGGTGGTTTATTACAAGTGAATTGCCTAAAATAGAATATTCTCCCCTTAGACACACCACATTCCTCTTTTCTACTCCAGATGATCTCTGAGAAATGCATGGATGGTTTCTTTTATTGCTACAGATTTCATTCATTTCTGTAATTTTGGTATATGACAGGTGAGATTGTACAGATGGAAAATATAGTCAGAAAGAATAGTTAAACCTCTCAAAAAGTCAGAAACATTATGAAAATTATAAATGATATAAAGATGAGTTAGAGTTAACAAATACAGATTAGGAAATTGGATATAACATTCACTTCCAGGTGTGGCAGTTGTTAGCTGTTAGTGTTAATAGAAGGCATATAGTGCTGGTATGGCAAGCAAACTGCTTTTTTCCAACCAACATGGAAGAAACTGTAAAACACAAGACAACTACTGTCTCTTCAAATGAGTTTTCATCTTTCCTGTTTTATGTCCCCAGATCACAGAAGTTAAGATAATTACCTTTGGCGTTCATAGTGAGTACCTCTATTGTAGACATAGATACACTGGTGTACTAGATTACATATGGTACAAATATATCATGGACCCAACATTTTCTTCTAAAATTTATTTATTTCAGTGTAACTCCTGTTTCCTCTTCTTAGCAATTGACAGGCAAATACTAAGCCTCAAAATATGCCTATGATGTAAATAAGCTACAGTTACTTAAGTAGTATTTGTTTTTAATTAAAAAGATTAATCCCTTAATTCCTTTAAGGTCAGCTGTGTATAGTAAGCTATTGAAAGTCTGGTGTTAAGTGTATCTGATCCAGATTGGGATGAATTCAATGCAATCCACATACAGCATGGTTTGAACAATGGTTACTTGTCTCATGACTAAAACATAAGTGGTATGAATTACCAATTCTCTGCTCTTAATGCCTGAATAATGTTCTAGTTTGTAAAGCCTGGAGAGGAAAGAAAGGATTATGTAGAGATAATCTACATTTTTCAAAAGACAACATGTGTCATTTTGATATTCAGCATTTTTTACAAGTGAAGTTTATTATTCCTTCAAAAAATTTTCTTAATTGCCTGACACATGCAAAATACACTCTAGATGCTGAAGATAATGAATAAAAGTAGATCCATATCCTCAAGGAACTAAGAGGCTAGTAGTTGAGAATGAGTAAGCACAATGTAATTTTGTAAATGTGGAAAGATTACAAATGCAAGATTTAGGATAGGAATGGGGGGGTGCGAAGAAGAGTAATCAAGCTAGTATATATATGGTTGGGATTCAAGGGAAGATGTTACAAGCGATCGTTACAGAGCCTGAGATATGGCATAATATCAAATGAGGCAAAGATTTTTATTTTTGGAGAGTATGTATTTTATGGCTAAAAAAAGATTTAAGATAATCTGTCACTCTTTTTCATTTGATTTCATGTGTTCTGCTCCTAATGCTTTTAGGGATATGCTCCAAATTATGCTGGTCATTATACAAGACACAAAACCGTGCATAAAAATTATTTCTTATCCTTTCTTTTTCACAGTGAAACCACTCAGTATATGGCATACTAATGTTCAGAAAGCCAGATATCAATAAAGAGTACATTAAAAGAGAAAGGCAGATTACTACTTGATTTACTATACTTCATTTTCCTACTCACTAACAGAGAAAGTTCAAAATGAACACCACAGCATTTGTTTATTTCAGTATGTAAAATCTTCCTTTGGTTGTGTGTGTGGTGAGGGGGAGTTGTATACACAGCAACAATGTTTGATTAATAAAGCACAGACATCTAAACATTTTAAAGGTAGATTCTGATCCTTCATACCATTTTTTTTTCTGGCTAGGTTAATTAAAATTCAAAGACTGTCTTCAAACTAATAAATTATAAATTTTCTGCTCAATTTTGCTGAATAATATTTTTCAGTGAATACACTTTCTAGGAATCAATGGATGCCACGGATATTATAATGGAGATATTTTGGATAACATCTTTACTTCCTTGATATGTATATTTTTGTTTAAGTAATTTGTATATAAATGCCATGAATTTCTATTCAGAATACCGTAGTAAAACCAATGTACTTGTTAAATTAGGTAAGTTATTAATCTATACCTGGCTTTCTCAAAGTAAGTGAATAAAGGCTAAATTCCCATTTTGAAGATTAACCATTGCCTTTTATATAGTTCATGACCTTAAGCTAACAGGAAACTGTTTTCAAGAGGTAATGTTTATTCAGTTATGGTTACCTTTGAATTAGGGATTAGGAAGTTGAAAGTATTTAACATCATAGGATACAATAAAAATGATCCAGGAATGATATAATTTAAGAAGACGACCCACGACGGAGTCAGAGGTGTGGCCAGCGAAGGAGAAGGATAATGAGGGAGGGTGGTATCAGGAAAAAAAAGAGAAAAAAAAAAACATGTATTTCATGAAAGACTCAATGGTCAACTCTATCAAATACATGAGAGGTTGATTATGATAAGGTAATGAATTTGCTATTGGAGTTTGACAAGAGCTATCTCCATGCAATAAGAGTGTAATTTCATATTGCAGTTAGTTGGAGAGAGACTAAAAGGTGAAGAAGTGGAAACAGTAAGAAAAGAAAAATCTTTTGATATATTTTGATGCAAAGAGGAACATAGAAATGCAACAGAAGTTATCGGCTCTAACAGTTAAGAGAGTTTTGATTATTTATTTGTAACACCCCATTTTGTGACTGGGAGAGGAAATGAGATCCAGAGCACAGTAGAAGGTTTGGTCATAATGAACTAAAATTATTACATTGTAAAAGAAAGAAAAGAAAAGTAAAATGTATTCAGGTAAACTGGGAGTTTAATAGTCAGAAGAAGGTGGCTCTCACCTGGCTACTTTATATAGTCTCACTGAATCTTGATGCTCAGTCACAGCATTCGTGAGAATGAGTAGTCAGGAAATATTAAAGGTAGAAAAATACATCCCTTGAGAGTGGAAAAACACATTTACTAGAGAAATTTGGTAGGATTTGCAGGAGGTTCTGAGTATCTGTTTAAGATTTGTAGTCATATATATGAAGTGAAATCTGTCCGCACAATCATGAGCTGTTATCCTGGAAACTAGCTGCCTACACCCAGGGATTTTCCTAGGCAAATAAGACAGACAAGGGGATGACAAGAGAGCTGACCATTGCTAAATGGATGGTGTGGTTATAGGGGTGGTCCTATAATTTAAAAGGTGAGTGAGGAAGCTGGGTAATGAATATATGGTGGACCCAGACTGGGGTCCTGCTGGGGCTGAATGCCTGTTGGAAGAGGCAAGCTAGAGGAAGCATGAGCTCAGTGCTACTTACCACCACATTTGCTTTCCCCCATTATGCTGACCGCTGAATTTTGACCATATCTCTCCAAGTGCCTTGTATATAGCTGGAACACAGGAATTATCCAATAAATGCCTCCAAGGGTAATTTTTCACCCTAAAAGAGAAGATTGATGCCTGATACAGATATTAAATTATAAATTTTAATTGTTTCTGATACTGTTTGTGTTTATTTCTCATAAGTTCAAGAGACTCTGTGTTTCATGGAGCTTGGTTTTGTATGGTCAAATAAGAGCATGAATAGAAGAAAATACAGAAAAAAAAGATAGAAGAAAAAATAACTTATTTAGACTCTCCCATCACCAAAATCTGCTCATTAATCACAGGCAATTTCTGCCTACCTAAGTTTCAGTTTCCCTTTGAAGCATTTCATTTCATGGAAGGAGTGCCAATTAGAGTTCTTATCTCAACTTTGACAATAAAAAGCAGGGTAATCATGGGCTAACAGCTTAATATCTAGGCATGTATCTTAGTAATATTTTTTCATAAAAATAACTTCTGACATTTTCAAGTTTGTAATTTTTGTCACCTAAAATCACTGGTGGTTTGTAATATATATCATAAATTATACACACTCACATGCATACATACACATACACACACACATATATATACATATTTATATATAAATATATTCATGTATATATTCATATATAAATTCCTGGGTTATTGGTCTGACCTGGAGACAAACAGCACATTATATTGGTGATATAAAGGGCTTTGTATATGTCTGGTGTCTTTTATTATAATTCTCTCTTCTTGGGGACATTTTTAAAGCATAGCAGTTCTCCTAAGTGTTATTCTGGTATCTGTGGCTTGATTCATTTTAATTCACAAAATGTTGACATCCATTTTAAATGTTATAACCTCATAGTACTTTGCTCTGTTACAACATGTATTCTGTACATGGAAGAATAGGGACAAAAAAGAAAAACACATATGTTCTCTTATCTACATTATAAGAAAAATTAAAAGGATCCAGGATAGTATACATAGAAAATAGAATAACACTCACCTGTAAAGATGTACAATGTGTTTTTTCAAGAGGATTGAGATGCTTTTTGTAACAAGTCCATTTTTTTATTTAATGTGTACATTTATGTTTTTCAGTTTTATAAATAAAAAAGCACATTGTTCCCAAAATCTATTTTTATTATATAGGTTCTAAACCTTTAGCTGTTGTGAGTATATATATGGATTCCCTACTCCATTAAGCTAAAAACAGATTTTTTGCATGTGTTTCTTATTATTTCCTATTATACTTAGTACCTAGCATACTTTCTATTATAATAAGCACCTAGTATATTTCCTATTATTCAAGCGAGGCCCTACCAAACTTATTCTTCTATTCATTCATTCATTTATCCAATCATTTTTTTTTCTTTTCATAAATTTGAATAGACCAATTACTAGGTACCAGGCAAAGAGCTACAAAAGTGAACGAGACCAGCAAAAGCTCTGTTCTTATATAGCTTACAATCTAGGTGGGAAAGTTAGAAAAGGAACACTTATAAAAATAAGTAGATAATTTGTGATGATGATTGTGCTGTAAAAAAAAAAACTATGGTAACAATATAGAGAAAACTTCTTAGGTAAAGTGTCAGGGAAGATCTTTCTTACGAGGTGCCATTTGAGATCAATTCCGAATAACAAGAAGGAAAAAGCCCTGTGTTGTTCTATGGAAGAGCAGAGAGAGAGCTACAGGTGGAAAAAATGACGTTTATGATGGACAGTTATAAGGCCTGTGTGTTTTATAGAGTGTGGACAGTGGTAACGAGGGGACAAGGAATGACATAGAAGGGGCGGGGAAGGCATGAATCATAACAGCCTCTTTGCACATGTCAAGACATTCATAGTTGTTCTATTCACATTGGGAAGGCATGTTGTAAACCAGGGAACAATGTGATGTGCTTTAATGAGTTCACTTTGGAGTCTGGAGGGACAATCATTCAGAAGCCTACTGCAGTGATTCAGGCAAAAGATTATGATGATTTAGACTGAGTTGTAAAAAAAGTACTTGCTAAAGGGTTCAATGTGGAGATTGGGAAAGGTGAGGGATAAAATAATTACAATGGAGCAATAGGGACCGGCTGCCTGGAGAGCCATGCTGACGTGGTTTCTGAGGCACAATCAGAACTTGTGTTGTGGGTAGGGCAGGCTGGCTATCATTAAGGAGCAATACCACTGATTCCAGAAAGGGGAGGGATACTTTGCCACATATTTATCATTGTGTGCCGAAGTGATGATGGAAAAGTCAAGTTCTATAACAGACATGGTAGGCTCTTGGTTTCAGCAAGAAACTTTAGCCTTCTTTTCCAGTAAGCATGTTTACCCTCTGATTCTAAATCACTTAAGCAAATATTAGTGAATGTCTTCAAATTTTTGGGTTAATTTTCCTCTCTGTACAAAGAGAAACATCACTTTCTGGTGTTCAAATGTTAACTAAAATTACTTAGATAATTGTTCTTTATCCATACATTTTCATTTCCCATGTTCAAACATTAGAGTGTATTTAACAGTTTCTAGTTACAATATGGTAAGTTTTAAACTGAAATGTCTGAATTCTCTCTTTGTAATAATATTGGCTCTTTGTCACTTACCAATGTCAGCTGCCAACAAATCTGTTTTATCAAATTTATTGTTTACAGGAATGACCTGAGAGTTAAATATGCTTACACTTGTACCCCACCCATAAGGATTTATTGGAACCACATGAGTGTCGTCTAGGGCTCTGTTTTGTAATAAGTTCCATGGAAAATTCCAATTCAAGTTATTGGGAGACCCCACTAAGCTTAGTTACTAAAATCACCCTATGTTGTCATTTTAATTGAGATCTACCCATTTAGAAGCCTCTTAGTCACACGGGGTAAAAATATCTTCAGCATGAATCATCTTGTGCATTAATTTAAAGATTTTAAATTTAAATCCCAGTTCTCTCCTATCATGATCCCAGTAAGCTACAGTCACTTTTCATCCTTCTATTTTCCAGCTAACATCTGTGTGAAAAGCTTCTTCCCACACTAACAGCCTGTATGCCAGCCAGTCACAGAGCCACTAAGTTTGGAGTGCTATTCTTATATAATTGCTGCCTGGAAGACGGTACCGCTGTGCATGATGCTAGTTCATTAGTTATGAGTTATAATAGAGTTTGAGGGTTAAAGCAAGACTCATTTCCTTCAGTTCAGCCAGATCTTCTACTGCTCTCCCTTAAAGGAAGCTGACTCCAATTTCAAAATCAGGTGAGCACATCCACCCAGAAGACACTGACTAGCAGCAGGCAATTTCATATTTACTCTCCAACTTAGCTCCATGGGACTACCAGCTGCAGAGCAAGTGTGGTGCAGCCCCCTTGCCTGGAAGAACTGATTTCTACCGAGTAGGAAATTGATGAAGATTATGTGATTCTAGTCAATTTCCTTCACAATAGGTAAGAAGCATCTGGGCACAAGCTGGTGCAGCATTGCACTGCAGCTGCTGTCCTTTACCTGAGCCTAGGAAAGATGTAGAATGGAAAATGGTACAGATGAGAAACAGGGAGGTAAATGTGCTAGTCTATCTTATTTTCTATCTTTTCTCATTAAGTACTTCCTATCTTTTCCTATTGATTAGGATATTGAAAGATTCATAAGAGTTCATAGTGTTATGTAAAGTAGTACAATCCCCTAGCGTTTCATAAAGGTTCACACATTTCAAGGTTTACTTTCAGGATATTACACAAGAGGACATAGGTTTGTCCCTTTGTCTGTTTGTTGTTTTAAATCTGTTTGTTTTTGGAATGGCAGGACATCAACAAACTGAAACTCTATAAAGAATGTAGGTGAACATTTACTACAGACACTTTTAGATACTTGCAGAGATAAATTCTAACTAGAAAATGTCGCCTGACATTTAGAACAGCAAGGAAATTAAAATGACAAAGTATGGTTTCTTCAATTCTCTGTCAGTCCCCCACCCCTTCCCCAACCTACACACTTATTTGTACACAGAGCCACCTAATATGTGAAGTTTGAGGAAGGGAAGTGTTTCTTCTTCCTCTCCACTTTCCCCAGGGATCTTACCTCTTTCTGCAGGCTTATTCTTGATACCTGCTGTTCTCCCCTATATTACAAACATGCTAGTCATTCTCTTCACATTTCTCACAAAACCCTCACCTACTTTTCACTCTCCCAGTTACAGTTCTTGCTCTCTTTTATTAATTTTACAGCTGAATTTCTTCAGAATCCATATATATGGTGACTTCATCATTTTCTATTCTATTTCTTAACCCACTAACAAATGTATATTTCCCACTGACTCCACTAAAATTGATCAGGAAAAAGTCACCAGTAAATTCTACATTTCTATGCTCAGTGGTCATTTTATACTACATCACTTATTCACTGCATTCAATATTGTTGACTATAGCTCTCTTAAAATAAATTGAAAACTTGGATTCTGTGACACCTCTCACCCTCTACCCCTTCCATTTAGAAATAATAATCTCTCTATATTCTTGGCAGCTTTTCTTTAATTAATTAAGTGCTGATAGTTCTTAGAGTCCTTACCTTGGCTCTTTCTCCAATGAGTCTCAGTTTTTACTGTAAGTGTTGTATGGCTGATTATAAATATGCTACAGGTAACAAACTCTCCATCATTAGAATATCAAACTGGGTCTATCATTTTTTTCTTGTTTTCACCCCATCTCAAATCCCAAAGCCACCCACCCCCTCCCATTTTTTTTCTCTTCCAGGAAATGTCAGCACCACGCATTCACTCATCCAATCTGACAATTTAAGCAGGAAACTCTCTTAACTTCTCTATCTAAAAAGAATTTTCCTAATGTGGCCTTAAGACTTTCTTGACTCTCTGGCCCCCTCGTTAGTCCTGTTTCCTTTATGGTGATTTAAACCTGCAGTATCTGTTATATCAACTTTGGCAAAAGTTCCTCTCACCTACTGAGATGAATCCAAATTCCTTAACATGGCTCCTAAAGCTGTCATGATGAATCCCTCATGATTCTTGTTGCCTGCGTATCCCTTTCTGCTCTGGTAAAAATGTTCCTCTTATTCTTAGGCAGTACAATGTGTCTGTTTCTTCCTTGCTATATGCTTTTTGATAGATGTTGAAGTTTTCCTTCTTGGGTGGTGTGGTAGTTTGAAGCCTATGTAACCCAGAAAAGATCAAGTTCTTGTTTTTTTGTTTTTTTTTTTAATCAAATGCCCTTTAATTTATAGATATCATACAATACATATTGTGTAAGGACTGCACTATTGTTTGCAGTACCATTGCAAAATGTGTACAAATTGGAATATGGAAGTTAAATACTGGTGTTGAACTTTAAACTGAATACAAAACTCACAATTCAAAGTTTAACCAATCTGAAAACTTTATATCCCATAATATAAAAATGATACTTTGAGATGCAAAATATTATTTTTTATTAAACAAGCTATAAACTTTTTAAATAATCATTAAAAATTCAACATTAGAATTTATAAACATTAGCTATAAAAATATATTGGCAGTCACCTTTCTTATAAAGGTACCATTCACTACATTATAAAATAGTCTCTAATATAAAATTGCCCTAATAACTATACTATTTTAGAATTTGATAAACCCTACATTAAATTGATTATAAAATCCTCTTGGAAAAACTTTGGTAAGCATCTGCAGAGGTTTTTAAAAACCCTCTAATACCATTTTAAGCGCCTGTAAACATTCCATTCTACTGAAGCAAAACAGAGTAAGTAATGTACATTCAACTGCTTATAGAACATATGATCAAAACACAATTTATTGTATATTTGTAGAAAATCACCATTCCCAGAGTAACCAAAACAATCAATGTAAAAGTGTCAAACTTTTAAGTAATTAAAAGTGTCAAACCTTTAAATAATTCTCTTCCATTCTAATAAAAATGTTACAAAGTCACCACAACTCCATTCCTGCACCTTAGATGCCTTTTAGGACAAAACTTCAAAAATAATTAACTCAGTCTCAAAAACCTTTTTAAATCCAAGAAACAAACTTTTAAAATCCCATTTAAAAGACATGCCAATAGAACAAGTATATATAATCAGGGTACATAATTTATATATTTAGTTATGTATTAGTTTTTCTTTTACATTTTTAATTTAGAATCTATTGGCAGAAATAAGCATGCACACACATGCACACACACTTAATTGAAAAGGATAAATTTCAGGAAACAATAAGAAATGCAAACCTATAAGGTAAATTGATATATTAAAAAAACTCATTCTACCAAATTTTCTCTTTATTTGCCATTTTTTGGATTATTGACAACTACTGTTATTTAGAAAATTCAAATTGTTGAGAGTTCACTTTCTGTTTCTCGATGTTTAATTTGTAAAGCTAGTAGTTTCCTCGAGGTCATTTCCCACTTTATCCTCTGTCACCAGAACTCTTGCATGATATATTTATCTTTGAACTGCAAAAGCCTAAATAAAAAGCTTCATTGTTTACATTTTAATTTATAAAACTCCATTAAAAAGAAAAGAAATCCATCTATCCTTTAGGCAAGTCCGCAAAAATATTTCTTTCCTAAGAGTGAAACACCTTTATGGGAATAAAGATCCTTCAAAGTTTTTAACTCTTCTATTAAAGCTTTATTTTTATTTTCCAGGACTGCAAGTTGATTTTCCAGGCATTTCACCTATTCTTTCTTCTCTCTGCGACAATCTTGAGCAAACTCTCAGCTTTTCATTAACCTTACTTCTCTTTTCAATTGGGGGCCATCTGTCTTAGTTGTCAGAGACGTAAGAATCACAGGTGATATCATTACCACAGTTTGTGGCAGTGAAGTAGTGGTAGGTGTGGTATCGATCTGATATGTCTGCATATCTCCTGAAGCAGTCTGTACAACCACCTGGGACTGGGCACAAGTATTTGCTGTCCATCAGAGGTCTGTGCATACTGGAGAACTGTTGCTGTACCTTGCCTGAATTTGTCATGGTTAGCATCTGAAGTCCCTGTACTCCAACTGTGCCTGCACTGGCAAGCTGTAAGGCTCCATTTGGAGCAATGGGAATGTACTGGCCAGTGCTAGTCTGACAGATGAGAGTTGGAGCAGACATAGAAGTGACAGTAGAGACTCTAGGGTATTCTCCATCTCCTTTTCTGCCCCATATATCTTCAGAAGATAAGTCTTTCAAAATATTTCTGTAAGATGGGCACTGTGCTAGAATCCCATGGGTTTTCTGTGAGGAGCCTGTGCTGTCAGATGAGTCCTGAGACTCCTCACTTTCTGATAAGGATGATGCCTGTTGAGCACTATGAGAGATATGAGCTCCCTGAACAGTTGAACTTGGTTGGGTGCTGTCTCTGAAGAGTCACTTTTGTGGGAAGCTTCCATAATCAACTGTGGCTGCCACCTCTCTACTCTCTGTCTGGGGTGGGAACTTCCACTCCCCCACTCCCAGAGTGAATTCAAGTTCACTAGCCCCTTCTGCAACCCTTCACACTGAATTGGAGGTGTCTTCTTCTCAGGGATCTGATGGATAGGGGAGAATCAGTGTCACTTAATGGCCAACTGTCCTAGGCTACTGTTTCCTCGGCAGTAAGGGCTGCCACTGGCAACATGATCTACACTAGGCTGCAAGATTGAGTTCTTTTAATCCATTTCTATGGGTATAAACCTATTGTAGATGGGACCCTTTGATTAGCTTATTTTAATTGAGATGTGACCATGTCATTCAAGGTGGATCTTAATCCTCTTACTTGAGTCCTTTATAAGAGGATAAAAGAAAGAAGAGAAGCTAAAAGGAAGAAGACCCCACAGAAGCTAAGAGAGACAGAAGCTAAAAGAGAGAAACATGCAGAAGCTGAGAGAGGAAGCCACTCTAGCCAGAAGCTGAAAGCAACAAAACAAAGGAGAGAAGGACCAGCAGACGTCTCCGTATGCCTTGCTGTCCAACAAAGGAGACCAAGTTCTCCAGTAGCCAGTCTTCAGGAAGAAGGCATTGTCCTGTTGATACTTAATTTTGACATTTTCATGGACTTAGAACTGTAAGCTTGTAAGCTAATGAATCTTCATTGTTAAAAGTCAGTTCATTTCTGGTATATTGCATTTCATCAGCTTTAGCAAACCAAAACAGGTAGTAAACCATTCTTTCCACAAAGCAGGCCATTACCCTCCTTTCTTATTTAAACTAAATCACAACCTTACTCAGGAAAATTTCCTGAACCCTAATCCTAGGCTGTGTCCTGCTTCATGACTGAACAAAATAACAATGATAACATTATGCTTTTTTTCCGAGAAACTCAGAGTGCTTTACAAAAATAATCATATTTATCACTAAATATGTCAGTAGAAGAGAACCAAATGTCATCCTGAGCACTTGAAAAAAAAGGTTTTGTAGCTATAAAATCTTTCTTCCTTTCTCTAGTCTTCATGTAGTATGATATGAATCTAACATTTTATAAGATTTTACTAAAGCAGAAATGAGCATTTCTTTATCTCAGGAAAATACCCAAGAATTCACAGTATTTTTAAGGATCTGGGTAAAGCAGGGCATGCATGCATCTCTGTCATTCTTCTATGGATAGGGCTGGGGTTCTGGAAGAAAAAAGTAAGTTCCATGAGTCTATATGCTCTCCAATAACTGGAACTCCAAGGAAGATTAATGAACTATGGCCATTTAACTTGCAACAATCATAAGAGAATCAGTATCATTATTCATTTTTAAATTAGGAATATATCTCCACCAAATCTATTTTCAAAAATATTTCTAAATTGCTGTACATTAAAATATTTTCGATGAAGAGTATCTGGTAATTACTAAAATGAGTTTTTTTCACTATAACCACATTCTGATCCTATAAATGAGAAAATTTAAAACATCTATCAAGGGGACTTCAGGTTCAGATCTGGCATGTAAATAACTTGACAGTCATCACTCTGTCCTTACAATGGAAAAAGCTGGAGATACTGAAAATCAACAGATCTTGGAGCTATCAGAGGATTATCTGCCACCCCAAATCTTGAACTACATGCTCATCCAAGGAGATACATTCCAAATCTGCTTACTTAAAGCAGAAGCTGTTGGTACGATAGTCTGGTTGGAACAACTAAATGACAACTTCAACAAATTGCTGGAGGCTGAGTGTAGATTAGAGTGAGAATGAGAAACTCCTGTGGGCTGCATGCAGTCGTAGGCTGGTGCCACACTTTTGTGTGTTTTACCTCCAGGAATCTCACCAGGTTCCCAAGTTGAAGACATGAGAAGGTTACCCTCTAACTGTGTTAATGGAATGAAGGAATGATTAATGTGAACATTCCTAATGCTGAGGATAGTCTTCTTCATAGCAAAGGCCTACTCTCCAGGGGAAAAATAGTTTGCCGGAAAATTTTTCTAACTGGTGGAAGGATGTTATTCCCACTCCAGTCTCCTCTAGCCTTCTTTTGTCACCAAAGGGAAGAATCATGGTCAATAGGGGTCAGGGCATCAAGGAAATAGATTGGGAATGCTGAAGCCAAGGAAAGGAGCAGGGAGAAAGGAGAAAAAAAGCTATAATAAAAGCTTGTGAAAGTCATAGCCCTGGGACAGAGGCCCACTAAAAGATGGAACTAAGGAGAAGTCTATAAAACAATTTTACCCACCCCACAAACACATTCTACCACCACACCAATAGAGTTCCATTATAATATCAGCGATTACAGGTAAAAGAGCTGCAAGGCACAAACTCTCTCTGAACAGGAGTCCTTTGAGAAGTCCAAAGTCAAGGTGATACAACAAACAACTAAAGCAGAGGGATTTGAAGACAGACACTGATAGCTATAGTAAACACTAAACAGAACCGAATTCATAGCCAGATTTCCTCAGATACTCTTAGCTGACATTGTTAGCCTTCAGCAGAAGTTGCATGGCATGCCAAAAGGCAAGGAAAAACACATTCTGAAGAGGTAAAGCAATCATCAGACTCAGGCACAGACATGACATAAATGTTGGAATTTTTAGGTCAGTAACTTAAATAGCTATGGTTAATATGTTAAAGATTCAAATGTAAAATTAGATAACATGCAAGAACAGATATAAGCACTAATTATCCCTGGGCAAAGCAAAAAGGAATTCTTAGCTTAATCTTCAAAGATGAAAGTCAAATATGATCTTTGACCCCTTTAGGTGACACTATTTTTGTTGGTTTTTGCAAGTGTGATCTAATTTTTTGTTTTTAGTCTTCTTACACTTTCACATTGACAGTGGTAACTTAAGGAAAAAGAACTGCTGGACGTGGAAAAGGTCATTGTTTGTGAAAATTCTGCAATACCAAGAAATTGATTAAGATGCCTTCTAAATTGACTCTTCTGCAAACCCTGGTCACCTCTGTCTAAGGCACATTTCTATATAGGAGTAAAACTGATCCTTTAAGTTAAAATTGGAATTGCATTTTATATTTCTCAAGGCTGATGATTAAATAAATGCCCAATCAGGCTATGATATTTAGAAAAAGTGCTCTGAGAAAACACAAAGTATAAGGAGAGACACTGTGGTGACTATAAATAAAGCCAGAAGTGAAGTGAAATGTTTGCCCCCTTAATAGTTTCTTTGAGGGCAGGCCCTCTATTTTCCTGAACATTGGTCCAGTCAAACACAATTTGGAAATCCCTATCTGCAATGAAGCATATGTTTGACCACAAGAAGTTTCAGTTACTGTGTATTGGTGAGGACTTCAATTTCAGTTCCTTCACCAAAAGAGATATCTTACTAAAATCCATTAGTCCTTGTTTGTTTCACAAGTTTTGCTGTTAAAAAGTAGTTACTGTCAGAGTATTTCTACTGCATTATAGTTTCAAGCAATCTTTCTCTTAAATTTCTTACATGCAGAGAAAAGTAAAGATTGCTATATGGTAAATAGTATTTTCATAGTTTGCTGGGCTACTATTTCAAATATGATACAATGAGTTGTCTTAAACAACAAGAATTTATTGTATCACATTTTTAGAGGCTAGAAGTCCAATATCAAGGCATTGACAAGGCCATGCTTTCTTCCTGAAGTCTCCAGTGTTCAGGAGCTGGCTTACTGCAATCCTCAGGGTTCCTTGGCTTTTATCTCTACCTCCCATCACAGGCAATCTCTCTTTCCTTGTGTCTGCTCATCTGATTTCAACTGACTTCTGGCTTCTGGTTTCTTTTTAAAAAGTCCTCCAATAATATGGTATAAGATCCACCTTGATTCAGTGGGGCCACACCTAAATAGGGTCTTATAATATTTTATTCACAACTGAACATATATTAAGTGATAATAAATCTTCAAAGGATCCTATTTATAAGTGAGTTCATACCCACTGGAACACAATTAAGATTTAAGTGCATGCTTTTTGTTGAGATACATAATTCAATGTACAATATACCCTCTGGACCCCAAAAGACATGTTCTTTCCACATCCAAAATACAATCACCCCATCCCATATTTCAGAGTCTTAAATCATTTCAGTAACAACTCTAAGTCCAAAGTCTTGTCAAAATCAGTTATGGGTATGGTCTGTCCTGGAGCAAAATTCCTCTTCACCTGAGGACCTATGAAATCCATAAAACAAGATATCTGCTTCCAAAATACAATGGTGGAACAGGAATGAGATGGACGTTCTCATTTGAGAAGGGAGAAAATGGAAAGAAAACAGGGATCATGGGACCCAAGTAAGTCCAAACCCCAACAGGGAAAACTCCATTAGATTTCAAGGTTTGACAGTCGTTAGTGAATTGATTCTTTGCCCTCAAGGCCTACTAGAGTAGCTTCTCCAAACTTCCAAAGCATTAGGGCAGTGACCGCACTCTCCCTGAATGCTGCACCCTAGGCTCCCCCCTTTCCTGCACTGGAGTGGAGACAATGCTCTGTCCCAAAACAAGGTGTATGTCCCACCCTCTCCAAGCATTTCTCTGTTGGCCACACTCTTCCTGGATGCTGGTACATAGCCCCCACACTCCGCTATCATTGGTATAGCAACTGAGCTCTCCATGAACAAGGCATAAGTTCTACCCCCTCCAAGTGCAGGGGCAGAAACTCCACTCTATCCAACAAAGGCACAGAAAGAAGCCCCCTTCTCATGACCTAAGGATATGTTTTCAGTCCAGATCTCTGCATCTTTGGTTCTGCCATTAAATTCATTTTTCCTTCAATTCATCCTGTCTCTTATCCTTTTAGTTCAGGCTGGCAGTGTTTCTACTCACAAAATACTCAAAAACCAATAAGGTTTTTGAGTTGCAAGCATTTCAAGGGGGTCTAAGCCTTCAGACAAAATAATCTTCTACAAATCCTCCATAGAAAAATTTTCAATCTTGATTTCCTCTGAGATGGCTGATTGGGTCTGGGAGTCATTCCTAATTTCCTTAGCAATGGGTGGTTCAGCCAAACCCTCATGTGGAGCCACATTCTCGGGGGATTCATTTCCTAAAGTTCAGGGAGGGCCATGATAGAACCTCTTCTGTCCCTAATCTAAGAATATGCTATCTGAATAGGCTGAGAATTGTCCCAAATCATAAATTACTAATTTTCGTGTGCTTAAGAGTTCAGTCCTTAGTTTATCCCTTCCCTTTCTTATTTTTCTATAAGCATCAAGGAGAAATCTGGTTGCATCTTCCAAAGTTAGCTTGAAAATCTCCTCAGAAAATATTCAAGTTCATTGCTTACAAGTCTTACCTTCCATCTGACATCAGAACACAATCCTTTACAAAAAGGATCACTTTTATTCCAGTTTCCAATCACACATTATTTCCTTCTAAGACCTCACTGGAAGCATCTTTAACATTCACACCCCCACCAATATTCTGCTTATGACAGAATATATATACTCTGTAATAACACAGAAATTTTCTCTAAAGCTTTCACATACTTCTGAGTCCTCACCAGGAATTCCTTTAATATCCATATCTCTACTGCTAATCTCTTCAAAACAATCTAGGCTTTGTCTATCAAGCACCTCAAAATCTTCCAGCTTCTACCCATTACCCAACTCCAAAGCTGCTTCCACTTTTTTAGGTATTTGTAATTACAACAGCCCAGTTCTGTTACCAAAATCATCTTAGTTTGCCAGGCTTCAATGACAAATACCACACAATGGGTTGCCTTCAACAACAATAATTTATGGGCTCTCAGTTTTAGAAGTTAGAAGTCCAGTATCAAGGCATTGGTAAGGCCATGCTTTCTCCGTGAAGTCTCTAGTGTTCTGGTACTAGCTCGCTGCAATCTTTGGGATATCTTGGCTTGTACCTTCTATTTGAATCTTCTATTTGTTGTACAAAGGGCAACAAATAGAAGAGAGTTAAAATATGGTAAATGTTGATCCAAATATATCAATAACCAATTTAAATGTTAATTATGTAAATATATCAATAAAAGATAGGTTTCAGTGTAGTTAAAAAAAACAAGAACAAACCATGTATTGTCTACAAGAAACCCACTTTAAATATAAAACATAGGTTAAAAGCAAAGGGTGAAAGAAAGGTGCACCATGCAAACACTATTCAAAAGAAAGCAGGAGTGGCTGTATTAATTTCAGACAGCAAGAAAAATTATCAGGACAAAGAATGAAATTATATAATGAATAGGTTTCAATTTCATCAATAAGACTTATTAATCCTTAACATGCATGCCCCTAACAAAAAAAACATTGAATTATGTCAGAAAAAACTGATAAAAGTGCAAATGGGAAATGGACAAAACTACCATTAGAGTTGGAGACTTGAACAACCCTATATCAGTAATTGACAGATCCAGCAGGCAGAAAATCAACAAGGATATAGTTGAATTGAACAGCATCATTAAGCAGCTATATCTAATTGACATCTACAGAATATTTCATTCAACAAAACAGAATGAAAATTCTAGGCCATGTACATGAATGGAAATGAATGGAAACCAAACAAATTGTTTTCAGAGCAAAAGGTTACTGAAAAATCAATGACAAAAAGAGATCTGGAAAATCCCAGGAAGTTTGCAGATTAAACAATACACTTCTAAATAAGACATAGATCAAGGAAGAAATTTCTAGAGAAATTTAAAAATATTTTGAAAAAATAAAATGAAAATACATCAAAATTTGTGAGATGTAGAAAAAGCGGTGTTTTGAAGTAGGTTTATAGAATTATCTACATAAGTTTAAAAAAGAGGTAAGATTTAAAATTGATAATCTAATTTTCAATCTAGGAAACTAGAGAATGAAGGCCAATTTAAGCTTAAAATAGAAGAAAATAAATAAAATATTAAAACAGAAATCAGTGAAATTAAAAAGAATAGAGTAAAGCAACAAAAGTAAAAGTGGGTTCTTTGAAAAGATAACATTGATAAACCTCTACTTAGGCTAACAACAAAAAAAGAGAGAAACCAAGAATTACTATTATCAGAAATGAAAAAGGGGTTATCTCTTATGATCCTATGGACATAAAAAGGATAAGAAGAGAATATTATGACAAAGCTATGCTCCAAAATCTGATAGCATAGATTAAATGGATGAATTCTTTGAAAGACACAAATCACCAAAACTCACACACACAAGAAAGACAGCCTTAATAGGCATAAATGCATTAAAGAATTCAAATTAATCATTAATTTCTTTCCCCAGTAAAGAAACAACTAGTTCAGATGATTTCACCAAACATTTGTGAAAGAGTAGTAGTAATTTTCCACAATCCCTTCCAGAAAATAGAAGCAGAGGAAGTAGATCCTAACTCACTGTATAAGGCCAGTATTGCCCTAATACTTAAATCAGATAAAAACAATCTTCTAAAAAAAGAAAACCACAGAACAATTCTCCTACAAATCTCTAATAAAAGGAACCAGGGATTCTTGGAGAAATGGCATCTCCATAAGCATGGGTACAAAAATCCTCAAAAAAATATTAGCAAATCCAATTGAACAATGTACAAAAAAGAATGCTCCCCAGTCATATGTGACTGATTCATGGTATGTAAAGCTTGTTCATCATTCAAAATCCAATTAATGTAATCTGCCACATCAGCAGACTAAAGAAAAAAAATGGTAAATCATATCAATAGATGCAGCAGAAGCTTTGATAAAACCCAACACCCACTCACAATAAAACTTTTCAGCAAACTAGGAAAGATGGGAATACCCTCAGCTTGATAAAAGAACATTTACAAAATTCTACTAACATCATACTTAATTGCGAGATATGGGATGCTCTCTCCCTAAGATCAGAAACAAGACAGCCTTGTCCTATCTCCCTACTTCTGTTCAACATTGTACTGGAAGTCTTACCTAGTGCAAAAAAAAAAAAAAAAAAAATAGGAAAAGGAACTAACTAACTAACTAACTAAATAAATAAATAAAAAATTAAAAAAAAAGGAACTAAAAGGTAATACAAATTGGGAAGGAAAAATGACATTTCCCTTGTTCACAGATGACATTCATGTCTATGTAGAAAATCCTAAGGAATCACCAAAAACAATCTCCTGGAACTGATTAGCAAATATAGAAAAGCCATAGGACAAAAGTCAATATACAAAGAAAATTGCTCTCCTGTGTACTAGCAATGAAAAAGAGAATGTGAACTTAAAAACATAATACCATTTGTAATAGCACCAAAAAAAGAAAGACAGATATAAATCTAATATATGTAGGATGTAAATGTAAAAAATTACAAAACTAATGGAAGAAATCAAAGAAAATATAAATAAATGGAGAGGTATTCTGTGCTACTGGATTGAAGGACTCAGTATTTGTATGATGTAAATTCTTCCCAACCTGATATCTAGATTCAACAAAGTCCTAAACAACATCCCAGTAATCTATTTTGTGGATATTCACAAAGTGATTCTTTCATTTATATGGAAAGGCAAATAGCCAACATAATATTGAAAAATACTCAGCTTGGAGCATTGATACTACCCAACTTCAAGATGAACCATACAGCTACAGTATTCAAAAGAATATTTTGGCACTAGAATAGTGTATCAATAGAACAGAATCACTGGAACAGAATAAAGAGCCCAGAAGGAGCTATTCACAGACATAGTCAACTGATCTTTGATAAAGGAAAAAGAACCCAAGAATGAAGATTATATAGTCTTCAACAAATGGTGTTGAAACAATTAGATATCTACATGCAGAAATGAATATGAACACAGATCGTACATCTTTCACAAAAATTAACTTAAAATGGATCACAGATCTAAATGTAACATGCAATTTTATAAAACTATTAGAATAAAATATTGGAAAGTTGTATGTGGCCTATGGTTTGGTGATAAGTTTTAGATATGGTAGTTAAAGCATGATACATATAAGAAAAAATATTTGAACATTAAAGTTAAAAACTCCTGTTCTGAAAATACGATGTTAAGAGAATAAAAATGCAAACCACAGACTGGGGAAATAATTCCAATAGACATCTCTAATAAAGGACTTGTATGCAAAATATACAAAGAACTATTAAAACTCAAGAAGAAGAAAATACAATTTAAAATGTTCAAAATATCAAACCAGACATCTCATTAAAGAAGATATATAGATGACAAATATCATATGAAAACATGATTAACATTATTAGTCACTAGGGAATTGCAACTTAAAACAACCATCAGATACCACTACCTGCCATTATAGGTCTAAAATCCCCCCTCAAAAATATGTTGGCAAAGATGTAATACAGCCAGAGCTTTCATTCTTTGCTGGTAGGTACAGTCACTTTGAAAGATAGGTTGACAGTTTTTAGAGTTAAACATAACCTTACCACAGAATCCAGCAATTGTAATCTTAACTATTTACTCAAGTGAGTTGAAAATATGTCCACCCAAAACTTGAAACTGAATGCTTATAGCAACTTTACTCATACTTTCCCAAAACTGGAAATGACCAAGATGTTCCTCTATAGGTGAATAGATAAACAAACTGGGGTACACCCATAAAATGGCTTATTTTTCATCTGTAAAAAGCAATGAAAGCAAAAAAAAAAAAAAATACATGGAGGGAGGGAGCTTAAGTGCATATTGCTAAATGAAAGAGGTCTGTCTGTAAAAGCTGTATTTTCTGTATGATTTAAATTATATAACATTTTGGAAAAGACAAAACAATAAAGATATTAAAGTGTCATTCAGTGGTTGACACAGGCTCAGGTGTTGGGGTGCAGGGATGATAGATCGATAATAGGATGGAAAGGGGTTAGGAGGTGAAACTATTTGATATGATATTTAATGGTGGATACATGACACTAGACATTTGTTAAATCAAGTAGAACAGTACAGCACAAAGAGTGAAACAATGTATGCAAATTAAAAAAAAAAAAATCCTTTAGGAGGTGGAGGGATACCAGGAAGGAATGCAGACTGTCGCAAGTGAATCTAACTGCATTACAAAGGTATAAAACAACTTCACTGAGGGGTATTAGGGGAAGAAGTGCTGACCTTAATAATTTTGTAAATGAGTGGAGTCTATAAGACTAAAAGCAAAAGCAGCTGGACATAAGTATTGTATTCTAGTTAGTAAGGTTTTTTTCCCATGTGGGTACAGATTAATCATTCTGATACTACTATATATGTGCACTGAAATTGAGCAATTAAGTAAGTGGATGGTAGATGGTGGGAGCCAGGTTTCTTACTGTCAGAATAGGAGATTACAGATAAGCAATAGGAGGAAGCTCAAATGATGCACGTGATAATAGAGTTAGAGACAGTATGAACTGATGGTTAGCTTTAACGTAACACAGAAAAAATGATTACATATAAAATATTTATAGACATGTATATACTTGAGTTAGAATATGCATATATATTTCTTTGAGCTGTCAACTTCAAAGCCTAAAATAAATGGCATTCCACTAGCATTAAGAAAACCCTGGCCCAGATATGTTTTTTTGTTTGTTTGTTTGTTTTAATACCATTCTCCAATAAAAGTAACCAGGGATTTTGGGAGAAATCGCTGATTCTAGGTCTGGGACAGGGTATTTAGAAGGTGAGACTGGAGCATCTCATAGTGCCAGAAAATAAAAAAATAGAGAGAAAAAAATCGATGAGGGCATGTTGAAGGGATATAGAAGCCAACTATAAGAGTTACCAATGGCCAACAATTTGAGCAACAAAATAAAGTGGCATTGGAATGTACCCAAAGTATGAAATAAATATCCATGAGTCAATACTGCCATGAACAACCAACTGGATTCATTAATTACTAGGAAACAACAGACAAATCTCCTATTCAGCAGAATTCCAAACATGTTTGTTGTACTCTGCCCCCAAGGAGGGAACATAACTCCCCACTTTTTAAGTTTGAACTGCAGAGAGTTCTCTTCTCCTTCAGAGAGTACAGTACGGGAAGTGAGGGAGTCACTTTCAACAGCAAAAAGTCATGTTGATAGTATGTATCTTTGATGAAACTGTCATGAAAATGACACTTTACCTCTGTTATTTTCCTCCCCCAAACCGAGTCTAACTATGGATAAAACATAAGAAAAATTCCTATAAAGGGACATTCTACAAAATATCTGACTGGTATTCCTGAAAACTGTCAAGATCATAAGAAAAGAAAGTCTAAGAAACTGTCACAACCAAGAAGAGCCAAAGAAGGCATGACAATAAATGTAATGTGGTATCCTGGATAGAATCCTGGAACGGAAAATGGACATTAGGTTAAAACTAAGGAACTCTGAATTGAGTATGGACTTTAGTTAATAACAATGCATTGATATTGGCTAATTTATTGTAACAAAGGTTCTAACATAAATGTTAAGATATTAACAATAGGGGAAAGTCTGCTTGGGATATATAGGTGTTCTCTGTAATAACTTTTCAATTATTCTACAAATCTAAAATGATTCTAAAAATAAAGTCTATTTTTTAAAAAAAGCAATGTGTGAATAAGATATGCAAATTCTGAATAGGCTCAATTGTTCTTCTTACCTTAAAAAATCACAGATAATCTTCTACATTTTAGCCGATCAGTAGGAACTGACTAGAAACTAAATCCAAACCAAGTTTACTAAGTTCGGTAGGACTTTTATGATTAAGTTTTGATGTAAAATGTCTGGGGCTCAATCTGTAGTAAAAAAAGTAATACAAAAGAACTCATCTGGCATTACTCCAAATCAAAGACATTCTTTTACCTTGGAATTCAATGATGTCTGAAAATTTTGGCAGGCGATTTAATGTGAATGATAGATTTTTAGAAATGCCTATCATCTAGAAAATCTGATTTCAGAAACAAGTTGGACTTCAAAGGACAGATATTTACTATTTTTGATGCAGTGAAAGTAACAATCACAACTTCTCAAGGAGTCTGTTAGTGCACTCAGAGGACAAAATTCATATACTCTTTTTAAGTAAATAAGAGTGGAGAAGGATGTTGAAGACTGTTAAGCATTTGAAGGTTTTAGTGAGAATCAAAGTCAGACGTGAATGATCTGACTCATGATGTACTGCCGTACTCAATAAATGTTAGCTACAATAAGGCGGTAGGTATGATTCTCCTCATTTTGTGGATGTGGGAACAGAAACTCGGTGATGTTAATTTGCTTATGAATTCTAGTTTATTTCAGTCTGATAAAGTAGGGCCTGCAATGATTCACCATTAACTACAAATAAAAGTCCATAAAAAATGGTGGAGAAACATCCAAGTAAATGCAATATTTTAGAACTATAAAAGGAAAATAAGAATATAAAACTGAACATTTATCTAAATGATATCAGGTTTCTGGTAGTTAATAGATTGTCCAAAAGAGAAAAATAAATAAATAAATAAAAAGAAAAAGAAAAAAAAAAAAGATAATCTGTAAGATTAAGGTAGGAATTAACTAGGAGAAGATAGAAAAACAGCTCTTAAATTGAAGGCCTTTATAGAACTCTCCCAGTACTAACAGGCTAGCCCATAGGTGTTCCCGGTTGAGCATAAATATATTCATAGAATACCAGCATCAGCCCTGTTGGAAAGATACAAAAACAGGGCCTTTCCATAATCTTGTTTGAGTAAAGACAAAACCAACAACATTGTCCAAACCACGAACATGATAAAACTTCCTTCTCTCCCAGATACCATGAATGGCTGCTGCTCTTTTTTTATTTACAGAATTAGCCCCTCTCCATTCCTCTTGCTTCTAGATAAAAAAAGAAGAAAAAAATTAATGAGTAGAAAAAACATTTGAGCTATAGAAATCACCAATAAGAAACTCCCAAGGGAAAGCTCCCTCTAAAACCCATGGACACTAAGCAGCCATTTGCATGCCTATGTCTTGGGTTCTTCCAATATTTAGGGCCAGCATGTCCTCAATCATGTCAGTAAATTTGGTCACCCTTTTTCATCATAAGTAATTTTTCTGCGATATCATTCCCATACAAATGAATCGAGGGTTTGTTTTTCTTTTCATTTCATTTCATTTCATTTCTTTTCTTTTCTTTCCCTTTCTTCCTTTTTTTCTTTTCTTGCTGACAGAAAGGAACTTTCCAAGTTCTTACTCTACCTATTCTACAAATTATCTTGAAATTCTAGAACACAGTATCTCAGCTGGAATCACCAGGGGAGATATTGAAATGAGTGATATGTCTCACTCTCACAAAATGTGATTATGTATGTAATTGTGTATATCAGCAACACTCTGCATATCTACAGAATTAAGACCCATTGTGATGAAATGTTTGTGATACCATTCATAAAGGTGAATATACTACAATTTAGTAGAGTTTGATAAATTAAAAAATTGTATGCTTCAGATAAAACATACATAAAATTCTTTTTACTTACTCACCAAGCTGTATTCTTTTGAAAAAGCAATACCAAAGGTTTAGTTACTTCTTTGGAAAGGTAAGACTTTCAGAAACTATGTTTATTTTCTCAGTAAACTAGGTCTAATTTAAGAAATCAAAACAATGGCCTGGAAGTGTTAAAATAACTCTTTAGTGGAAAACTTCTACATCTAAGTGGATTATTAAACATCCAGCAGTAACTGGAGATGTATATAATTAAAAATATACTTGAACACACTTCCAGTGATTGAAATATGACTTAATTGCTTGATGTCAGGGAGGAAGATCTTAAAAGAAGGGTTGCAACTGTTATCAGCCATCCACAAATTTCCTCGACATCTTCATTTGTTAACCTTGGAAACTATACATCTGCTTTGCAGTGTTGGTCACTGGTAGATCTTGAAAAGAGCATATCAACAAGTTCTAGCTTAAAATATTCTGTAGGGTAAATCAATCAACACAAATATTTTGAGAAGTCATATTAGGCAGAGTAGTTTTCCATGTGTAACATGCATTATTTATAGATATGTTTAAAAAGGTTTTGCTTCAATTTGATTTGATCTGCCTTAATGTCAATTCTCAATTGAATCAGCTCTTTTGAAAGTAATATATTTAAGAGAGATAGTTTACTATGTATTTGTTACCTCATAATTAGTAAAGTGGTGTTATAAACAAAGGACTAAAGCCTCTGATTATTGGATCTTGTTGCTCCTCTTGCACAGAACAGCTGTCCTGCTTTCAACTACATATGCTCTGGTACAAGAAGTTTTAATTCCATGTGGAAATTAAAAATAGGGTATGGGTACGCTACATTAGTACTTCAAGTTATATGATTTATTAAACAGGGCACAAAATATTTCCCCTCTGAGAAAATATGTATAAATTTATATACATAGGCTTCTGGAAGATAGCAGTTAGGAGAGACTGGGCAAAAAAAGCATCTCCATGAAAAATACTAGATAAAAGCCAGAAAGTGACCCAGAACACCAGTTCCAGTGATGCACCAGCTGCACAAAGTCTGCTAAATCCACAGGGGCTGTGCGCTTGGTGAAACCTGGAGTCTGCATCTTGAAACGAGTGAGTGAACCTGCTGAATAATTGGCAGCTGTGCTGCAGTCTGGGGAAACTGTGGGTTAGTGTTTGGTGTCAGACTAGCTTTAAAAACCCAAAAGTGGCTGTGGATACAGCAGTGAGAACCACAGAGTGAAGCATGGTGGGAACTGTGTCCCCACAACCTGTGGGCATGCCTCAATATGTGGCATGGATGATAGCCTTTCACACACCTGTTGCTAATTGTCTTGGAGCTAGCAAGGCAGAGATTAGCTAAGAGGGGAAAATAACCATGCCCCATACAGCCATCTTCCCAGCAGGCTGGGAACACTCCTGCCCGGCACCGGCACCGCAGCCCAGAGCTACAGCAAGGAACCCAGTGTGATGGGAAGTGTTTCCAGTAAAATGCACACATGCCCCAATATCTGGCATGGATGATAGCCTTTCACACACCCACAGCTAATTGGCCCAGAGCTAGGAAGACAGAAGTGTGTGAAATAAGGGAAATTAACATGCCCCATACAGCCATCATTTCAGCAGTCTGGGAATGCCCCTACATGGCCCTGCAGCCCAGAACTTCCCTTGAGGGATGGCGCTCACTTGTGAAGTAGCAGTCTTCCCTCAGCAGAGGCCTTAGGAGGGCACATCTTGGAAGAGGGACCACTTGGAAGTCCCAGAGATTATATGCCAATACCAAAGACTTGTGGGTCCGCAGCAGAGACAAACTTTGGTGAGACTGAACTGAAGGTTTAGACTCTTGCAACAGCTTTAAATCTCAAGGAAAACCTGGAAGGCTTGATTATTAAAGCCGCCCTCCCTCCCTAACCGCTCAGATGCATGCCCAACATTCAGGGCAGGCAGCACCAACTACACATGCAAACTTGGTGAACCAATTTGACCCCCTACAAGATTCAGACCCACACTCTACACAATGACAAAGTTTGGGAGAACTGGATTGAGGGGAATAGGTGGCTCATGGAAGCAACATGCTGGTTAGTTAGAGAAAGTGTACGCCACCAGCTATAGATTTGACAAATTATAGATAAGTGTTTGAATAAGTCTACGTATCCTAAAAGAACCCTACCAAGTTAAGCAAGTGCCAAGAGGCCAAAAACAACAGAAAATTTTAAAACATATGAAGAAACCAGTTGATATGGATAACCCAAACCCAAACACCCAAATCAAAAGATCAGAGGAGACACAGTACTTGGAGCAATTAACCAAATAACTAAAGACAAACAACAAGAGCATGGTGCAGGATATAAAGGACATGAGGAAGACCCTAGAAGAGCATAAAGAAGAAATTGCAAGAGTAAATAAAAAAAGGCAATCTTATGGAAAAAAAAAAAAGAAACTGTCAACCAAATTAAAAAGATTCTGGGTACTCACAGTACAAGACTAGAAGAAGCTGAACAGGAAATCAGTGACCTCTAAGACAACAGAATGGAAAATGAAAAAACAAAAGAAAGAATGAGGAAAAATAGAAAAAAATGAAATGGACCTCGGGAATATGATAGACAAAATAAAACATCCAAATTTAAGACTCATTGGTGTTCTAGAAGGGGAATAGAAGGATAAAGGTCTAGGAAGAATATTCAAAGAAATTCTTGTGGAAAACTTCCCAAACCTTTTAAACAACATAAATACACAAGTCATAAATGCCCAGTGAACTCCAAATAGAATAAATCAAAATAAACCCACTCTGAGACATATTCTGATCAGATTATCAAATGATGAGAAGCACCAAATTCTGAAAGCACCAAGAGAAAAGTAATTCACCACTTAAAAGGGAAATAGCATAAGACTAAATAGTGACTACTCAGTGGCCAATATGGAGGTGAGAAGGCAGTGGCATGACATATATAAAATTCTGAAAGAGAAAAATTGCCAACCAAGAAGTCTTTATCCAGCAAAGCTCTCCCTCAGATTTGAGGGAGAGCTTAAATTTTTCACAAATACATGCTGAGAGAATTTACTAACAAGAGACCTGCCCTACTTGAGATACTAAAGGGAGACCTACTGACAGAGAAACAAAGAAAGGAGAGAGACAGATGGAGAAAGGTTCAGTACTGAAGAGATGCAGTATGAGTACATTAAAGGACATTAAGAGAGAGAGGGAAAAATATATCCGACAAACATAAACCAAAGTATAGGATGGCTGACTCAAGAAATGCCTTCACAGTAATAACATTGAATGTAAATAGACTAAACTCCCCAATTAAAAGATATTGATTCACAGAATGGATCAAAAAATATGAACCACCAATATGTTGCATACAAGAGACTCATTTTAGACACAGGGACACAAAGAAATTGAAAGTGAAAGGATGGAAAGCTACAGCCAAAGGAAAGCAGGAATAGCAATATTAATTTCAGATAAAATAGACTTTAAATGCAAGGACGTTATGAGAGACAAAGAAGGCCCCTACATACTAATAAAAGGAGCAATTCAACAAGAAGAAATAACAATCATAAATGTTTATGCACGCAATCAAGGTGCCACAAAATACATGAGACAAACACTAGCAAAATGAAAGGAAGCAATTGTTTCCATGATAATTGTGGGAGATTTCGCGTAACTCTCTCCTATAGATAGATCAACCAGACAGAAGACCAATAAGGAAATTGAAAACCTAAACAATCTGATAAATGAATTGGGTTTAACAGACATATATAGAACATTACATCTCAAGTAACCAGGGTACCCATTCTTCTCTACTGCTTACAGAACTTTCTTCAGAATAGCTCATATGCTGGGACATCAAACAAGCCTCAATAAATTTAAAAATATTGAAATTATTCAAAGCACATTCTCTGACCACAGTGGAATACAATTAGAAGTCAATAACCATCAGAAACTTAGAAAATTCACAAATACTTGGAGGTTAAACAACACACTCCTAAACAATCAGTGGGTTTAAGAAGAAATAGCAAGAGAAATTGCTCAATATATAGAGATGAATGAAAATGAGAACAGAATATATCAACACCTATGAGATGCATCAAAAGTGGTACTGAGGGGGAAATTTATAGCACTAAATGCAAACATCAAAAAGGAAGAAAGAGCAAAAATCAAAGTACTAATGGAGCAACTAAGAAGCTACAAAATGAACAGCAAACTAATCCTAAACCAAGTAGAAGAAAAGAAATAACAAGGATTAAAGCAGAAATAAATGACATAGAGAACAACAAAACAGTATAGAGAATAAATAACACCAAAAGTTAGTTCTTTGAGAAGATCAACAAGCTTGACAAGCCCTTGGCTAGACTGACAAAATCAAAAAGAGAGAAGACCCATGTAAACAAATTAATGGATGAGAAAGGTGACATTACTGTAGATCCTGAAGAAATTTAAAAAAATATATAAAAAGGTACTATGAACAACTGTATGCCAACAAACTCAATAATGTAGAGGAAATGGACAATTTCCTGGAAACATATGAACAACCTAGACTGACCAGAGAAGAAACAGAAGACCTCAACCAACCAATCACAAGCAAAGATCCAATCAGTTGTCAAAAAACTTCCCAAAAATAAATGCTCAGGGCCACATGGCTTCACAGGGGAATTCTACCAAACTTTCCAAAAAGAACTGCCACCAATCTTACTTACACTCTTTCAAAACACTGAAGAAAATGGAACACTATCTAACACATTTTATATAGGTAACATCAATCTAATAACAAAACCAGGCAAAGATGCTACAAAAAAGGAAAACTATAGGCCAATCACTCTAATGAATATAGATGTAAAAATTCTCAACAAAATACTTGCAAATTGAATCCAGAGACACATTAAAAAAATCATACCAAGTGGGGTTTTAGGTACTAAAAATATCAAGTACCTAGGAATAAACCTAACCAAAGATGTAAAAGACCTATACAAAAAACTACATAATTCTACTAAAAGAAACAGATAGGACCTTAAAAGATGGAAAAATACTCCATGTTAATGGATAGGAAGGGCAAATGCCATTAAGATGTCAATTCTACCCAAACTCATCTACAGATTCAATGCAATCCCAATCAAAATTCCAACAACGTAGTTTTCAGACTTGGAAAGGCTAGCTATCAAATTTATTTGGAAAGGGAAGAGGCCTCAAATTGCTAAAAACACTCTAAAAGAGAAAAATGAAGTGAAAGGACTTACACTCCCTGATTTTTGAAGCTTATTATAAAGCCACAGTTGTCAAAATAGCATGGTACTAGCACAAAGATATACATATTGATCAATGGAATCAAACTGAGAATTTGGAGATAGAGCCCCAGACCTATGGCCAACGGATCTTTGATAAGGCCCCCAAAGCCAATGAACTGGGACATGACAGTCTTTTCAACAAATGGGACTGGGAGAGTTGGATATCCATATCCAAAAGAATGAAAGAGGACCGCTACCACACACCCTACACAAAAAGTAACCCAAAGTAGATCAAAGACCTCAATATAAAATGCAGTACCATAAAACTCCTAGAGGATAAAGTAGGGAAACATCTTCAAAACCTTGTATTAGGTGGTCACTTCCTAGACCTTACACCCAAAGCACAAACAACAAAAGGAAAAATAGATAAATGGGGACACTTCAAACTTAGAAGTTTCTGTACCTCAAAGGAATTTGTTAAAAAGTTGAAGAGGCAGCCAACTCAATGGGAAAAAATTATTTGGAAACCATGTATCTGACAAAAGTCTGATATCTTGTATATATGAAGAAATCTAACAACTCAATGACAATAGTACAGACAGCCCAATTATAAAATGGGGAAAAGATATGAAAAGACAGGTCTCTGAAGAGGAAATACAAATGGCCAAAAAACACATGAAAAAATGTTCAGCTTCACTAGCTATTAGAGAGATGCAAATTAAGACCATAGCAAGATACCCTCTCATACCAATTAGAATGGCTGCCATTAAACAAACAGGAAACTACAAATGCTGGAAAGGATGTGGAGAGGTTGTAACTCTTATGCATTGTTGATGGGACTGTATAATGATTCAGCCACTCTGGAAGACAGTCTGGCATTTCCTTAGAAAACTAGATATAGAGTTACCCTTCGATCCAGTAATTGAACTTCTTGGTATATACCTGGAAGATCTGAAAGCAGTGACAAGAACAGATATCTGCACGCCAATGTTCATAGCAGCATTATTCACAATTGCCAAGAGATGGAAACAACCCAAATGTCCTTCAGCAGATGAGTGGTTAAATAAAATGTGGTATATACACACGATGGAATACTATGTGGCAGTGAGAAGGAACAATTTCGTGAAACATATGACAACATGGATGAACCTTGAAGACATAATGCTGAGCAAAATAAGTCAGGCACAAAAAGAGAAGTATTATATGCTACCACTAATGTGAACATTGAGAAATGTAAAATAAATGGTTTATAAAGTAGAATTTAGGGGACCTAGCGATAGAGAGCTATTAGTGAAGGGGGAATGATAATGTAATAAGAACAAATAAGCTATTGTGGGTGAATTTAATGTTCTGTCAATGCCCAGGAATGACTATCATTTGTTAATTTCTGGTGGGTATGGTAGGAACCAGTTCACAGAAATGTTGCTTTATAGGTTATTTTCTTGGGGTAGAGTAGGAACATGTTGGTAGTAAAGTCATTATTTTAGCTTAGTAGTCTTTTTCTTATTCCCTTGCTTTGGTTTGTTTGAAATTTTTTGATTGTATTTTTAAAAAAATTTTTTTTGATATATGTAATAGTTAACTTAAAAAAAAATGAAAAAAAATATGCAAAGCTGGAGGAGAACGCAGGGGTGTTGGGCTTCCCCACCTCGATGTTTGCTGATGCGCTCACAGACATTGGGGACAGGCAGTTTGATGGGCTGAGCCCTCTGTCACAGGACTTGCCCTTGGGAAGACTGTTACTGCAAAGGAGAGGCTAGGCCTGCTTATAATTGTGCCTAAGTGTTTCCTCCGGAATGTCTCTTTGTTGCTCAGATGTGGCCCTCTCTTTCTAGTTAAGATAAGTTGGCAGGTGGAATCTCTGCCCTTCCCCCTGCATGGGATCTGACACCCAGGGGTGTAAATCTCCCTGGCAACATGGAATATGACTCCTGGGGAGGAATCTAAACCCGGCATCATGGGATGGAGAACATCTTCTTGACCAAAAGGGGGATGGGAAATGAAATGAAATAACTTTCAGTGGCTGAGCAATTCCAAAAGGAGCCGAGAGGTCACTCTGGTGGGCACTTCTTATGCACAATATAGATAACCCTTTTTAGATTCTAATGAATTTGAATAGGTAGCTGTAAATACCTTAAACTATCAAACTACAACCCAGAACTCTTGAATCTTGAAGACAATTGTAAAACAATGTAGCTTATGAGGGGTGACAATGTGACTGGGAAAGCTATGTGAATCACACTCCCCTTTGTCCGGTGTATGAATGGATGAGTAGAAAAATGGGGGCAAAACAAAACAAAACAAAACAAACAAAAAATCTAAAGGAAGAATGGGGGGACAATTTGGGTGCTCTGTTTTTACTCTTGCTTTTACTTCTGGTACAAGGAAAATGTTTAAAAAAATCAATCAGGGTGAAGAATGAACAACTATATGATAGTATGGATTATATACTTTGGATGACTGTATGGTATGTGAATAAATCTTAATTAAAAAAATTGAGCAGATTAAAAAGTCCTAAAGGTTCAAATTCTCCTGAGAGTAAGTTGCTTTCCCTTTTACACGGGACACTGTTTTGTAAATATTACAAATGATTTTGCATGTTATTTACCCGTGGTTGTATTCTTTTGTTGAGTATTTTGCTTTAATCACTGTGAATGGCTGTAATTAAACAAACAGGAAACTACATATGCTGGAGAGGATGTGGAGAGGTTGTAACTCTTATTCATTGTTGGTGGGACTGTATCATGATTCAGCCACTCTGGAAGACAGTCTGGCATTTCCTTAGAAAACTAGATATAGAGTTACCCTTCGATCCAGTAATTGAACTTCTTGGTATATACCTGGAAGATCTGAAAGCAGTGACAAGAACAGAAATCTGCACGCCAATTCAGCCACTCTGGAAGATAGTCCGGCATTTCCTTAGAAAACCAGATATAAAGTTACCCTTCAATGTTATTCGGGCAGTTATTCCCAATCTTTTCAAATAAAAGGACTTCTTTTAATGTAAAAAAGAAAAAAAAAAAAAAAATAGGATGCAGGAGAAAGGACATATGTTAAAATTTTACTTTTTATAGCAGGGAATACACTGATATTGTCTAACATTAACATATATAATTTTAAAAATAAAATGATCCTGATGTCTTAACAAAAATATATTTATATACATATAGTAGTATATAAATTGAAATGAAAATATGTATAAATTTATATATGTTTTTATAAATTTATATATATATTTCTAAGTGCACATCTGAGCTTAAACAAATTTAAGAGAATTTCTTAGTGGTCCTAGAAAAACAGAAAGATGAGAGAATAGTGGAAAGCATACCCTAAAACTTTAGGAAAATTTGTTCACACCACAGATTTAAAATTAAAAAAGCTATGAATGAATTAATGAAGAAATAATTAATAAATATTTGGTTTTTAATGTCTGTACAGTGGAAAGAAATAGAAGTCTTTAATACCATGTAAGGTGGAGAATTAATACTGACATTTCCAGATAAACTAGACACAGTGAAAGCATGAACTAGAAAAAAAAATCTATCTACAAAGAAAGGGTTATAAGTAGGGAACACTTCTCTTTTTTTCTCAACCTCAACATCCATCAGCCTGAAAAATAAAGTAAAGCCTCCTAACAGAGTACAAAATCATATATCTTCCTCAAAATGGATTTAAATTTATATCTTCTCTATGTTGTGAAATGTGAAATTGAGAAATTAAATTATTTTCCGATTAGTAGTACACCTGGCAAGAGAAAATGCAATGTAACTCAGCCTCATATTCCATGCTTCAATAATTTCCATGGATTAACATCTGCTAAACATGAATTAAAAATCTAAAATTTCAAAGCAAAAGAAGACAAAAATAACCAAAAAGTGTCAGCAGACATACTAATAGAAGAGTTAGGCACCAGGATTCAATTACTGAAATTTATCAGATTTATTAAATGACCTGACCTAAGTCTATTTAAAATGTTTTAAGTGACACAAGCATGAACTGATAACAAGAGAGATTATGAAAACTGACCTAGTAGATTTTAAATAGAATAATAAAATATCTAAACCCCAAAAAATAATTGAAATTTAAAATGGGTAAGTTAAATGATATATCAATATAGCTAAAAGGAGAGTTAGAGGCTAGAATTTAGCTATGAAGAGATTACTTATGAAAAGTAAAGTGAGAAAACAAAAAGGTAAGAAAGATAAAGAGACCTGAGGAAAGACAGATGTCTAACAAAAGTAATTAAAAATGCAAAATTACATAGCAGAGGAAATAGAGATGAGGAAATACTGGAAGAGAATTTTCTAGAATTAATGACAAACATGAAATCTCAAATAGTAAAAAGTACAAAATCTCAAAGGCAAACTGGCAAGCTAAAATGTTGGCTAGTTACATCTTCGTAGTCGATGAAAGAAGACAATGACACATAAGGTCTCAGAGCAAGACGCTTTAGTACTCACAGCAAGGCAAACAACACAAACTTCACAATGGTTCCACCAGTTCCGTGGCCTGCAAGTCCCAGTTGGAGACTGTGCACACAGTGGGTTGAGCCATAACTGTGGAACACCAGGCAAAGGGCCCGGGACCTTTGATGACAGGCGGCAAAAAATCAGTCTCCCTTATTGGGGAGCAAGAAGTCACATGCCATTCATGCTGTGTTGGCCTTGACCTACTTATTTGCCTATATGATCAACTGCAGAAACAGCTCAGTTTAAGAGGATGGTTAAGCTTTGCAGTTTGGATCTCAGCAAGGATGTGCCGATGATCAGGGCCCACAGTGGACTGCTTCTGCCAACTTAGAAAGCCAACAAATTGAATGAAACACAGATTTCTATGCAACAAATAATGGAATCCATAAGACAGTGAAATGGTTTCTCGATACAGTAAAAGAAAAATAAAAACTGTTAATCTAGAAATCTGAACCTAGCAAAAACATCTTCAGGAATAAGTATTAAATAAAGACATTTTCAGAGAAATAAAATTCTAAGCATTTCACTACTAATAAAACCTAATTAGGTGAAATTCTAAAGATTGAACCCCAAGTAGAAGAAGGAAATTTAAAAATAGAAGATATAACAATGATGAAGGACGTTGGTAAGTGTTTGTGTAAAACCAAATAAATATAGGCATAAAACAACAACTATAACTTTGGAAGTAAACACAGGAGTAATTATTATTAATTATAACCCCCAATGGTATAAAATAGATACATAGCTTTCAAAATAGTAGAAGAAGAATTAAAAGAGTATAAAACTTACAAATGAAGAAAAAAACATAAAACAAGAAAATTAAGCACTCTAGGCAACACTAAGTGAAATAAGACAGTATTCATGTTACAGTAATTGTATTTATATTAGTATTACAGTAATATTATGTTAGTATTAAATATAGTATGTTTGTACATTATTAGTATTTATATTAATATCAGAAATGTATAATTGGGTATAAAGAATGTCATTACATAATGATAAAATATTTAAATTGTTAAACACAAATTAACCCAATAATGTAGTCTCTAAATGTACAAATATAATTTTGCAGAATTATAAAGAGAGTGTGACAAACCCACCATCAAAGGAGTAGTTCTACACACAACTGTTTGGGGGTATTAGTAGATTGAACAGAATTCCTTTCTGCTCAATGTATATTAATATTTATTGAGAACACAACTTTTTCTACACTTCTCTATGGGGCCCCACTGGCTTAAAATCAAGATTGGATATGGGTCCTTATAGAATTTAATAGGACTATTTATTATATCCTTGTCCCACATCAATAGTTAGACTTTTTATAAAGGTATGGTAATTAAAACACTGCCTCATTTTATTGATAGGTAAGCTGATTGTTCATATGGGAATAAAATCAAAAGTTGACTATCTCATACCATATGCAAACAACAATTTTGAGTGGATTGTAGATCTAAATATAAAAGAAAAAAAGAATAAAAATTTCCAAAGAATATAGGAAAATAATTTCATGAGTTTCATCAAGGCACTCCCTGGTTGTATGAGAAAATGTTTACAACACATATGACTGACTAAAGTTTCATATTCAAATTATGCAACATATGCAAGAACACCAAAAGAAAAATAGGCAAGACATATGGGCATATATTTATAACAAACTTACAAAAATTTCTTATCTTCACTGGTCAATAGTGAAATGCAAGTTAAAACCACACCGAGTTAGTACCATACACTTACCAGAAAGGTAAAAAATTAAGAGAGGGGAATGGGAGGAAGGAAGGAAAGAAGGAAGGGAGGGAGGGAGGGAAGGAAGGAGGGATGGAGGAGGAGGGGGGAAGGCAGGAGGGGAGGAGAGAGAAAGAAAGAAGAAAGGAAACAAGGAAGGAAGGAAGGAAGGAAACAAGGAAGGATGGAGCAGCTGGAAATCCAAATATTTCTCATGGAAGTTTGAATTAGAAGAACAGTTTGGAAAAATGGTTGACACTATTGATTAAAGCTAAAAATACAAATAACCCATGGCACAGCAATTCCATTCATGGGTAAATACACACATAAATGAGTAGAAGTGCACAACAGACAGGTACAGGGGTATTTATAGAACCATTATCTTTAATACTCCAAACTGGAGGAGGCTGTGATTAGTTACTGGATAAAAAGTGATCTATTCATACAGTAATAAAGTATATAGTAATGCAAATGAATGAACTACAGCTTAGGCAACAGTTTTTTGTTTTTGTTTTTGTTTTTAAGAAGCAAGACACCAAAAAATACATTTTGTATGGTCCCAATTTTATGAATTTAGATGCAGATCAAAGTGAAATGCACAGCTTAGGGATACCTACTTATATAATAAATCTGCAAAGGAAAACAGAAAGAACAACAATTATTTATTGTCAGTAGTATGGGTTTTTTCTTTAAGACAGTTCACAACATGTGCCTCTGTGATTCTGACAATGTTCTATTTCTTGAACTGTTTTGTGTTTACAGAGCTATTTTGTTTCTCATAATTTGCTCAGTTATATATTTATGTGTTTTCCATCTTCTGAGTTACTCTTTAAAACGAAAAAGCATAAGAGGGGAAAATAACTCATTTCAAAGAAGTAGCATAATGGGATTTTTAAATTTAAATAAATTGCAAAGAAAATACCATACACCTAAATTTCCAGACTGCTAGTAAAGCAGTTTATTGTTGGAAATTGAGGGCCTTAGTGCTTATATAGGACAAAAGATAAGCTGAAAATTAGTGAAACAAACTTACGAAGATAGAAATTGAAATTAATAAGCAATGAAATGTAAAATTGATATAGAGGGAAATGACAAGCCAAAAAAGTTGTTTTTTTGGAAAACAAAATAGTTCTATAACAATGAAAGACTTTCAGTCAATACATAATGAAATATCTACTTACTACTACCACCAACAGTAAGCAGAGTTTATATAGTTCAGGACTATCATATACTCAAGGAATAAATAAATAAAATTTTTAATGAAATCTGTTAGATAATACAAAGGAAGGCTTGGCACCTCCATCACTTAGGTGTCTCCAGAGAAACAGAAATAAATTATAAATATAAATATATACTATCGGCTCACTCAATTGTAGGAATCGGCAAGTTCAAAATTTATAGGACAGGTTGGCAGGCTGGAAACAGATTGGATTTTTATACTGCAGTCTTGAGGTCAAATACCTTCTTCTCTGGGAAACTTCAGGAGTTGTTCTTCATGTCTTCCGCTGATTGGACGGGTACCGTTCACATTATCAGGGTAATCTTAAAGTCCACTGATTTCAGACATTTATCACAAAATACCTTCATAGCAACGTCTAACTAGCATTTGACCAAACAACTGGGCACCATTGCCTAGCTAAGTTGATACATAAAATAACCATCACAGTGCCTTAAATCATTGTATGAGATTATTATTAATTTGATAATAAGGCCAGATACGGAGACTATGAGATATTAAAGCACAATATTTCTAAATTTCTGAAGTGCAGAAACCCTGAATAAAATATTAGAGAACCAAATCCTGCAATATATTAAATAAACAGTATGTCATTAACAACTGAATTCATTTCAGGAATGCAAAAACAGTTTAATGTGAGAAAATATTTTGCTGAAATTCACTGTATTTGTGGAGTGAGTTGCTACAACAGTGGTCATGGAACACAGGTTCAGGGCACAACAGAAACTTTCAGCAAATGATCCCTTTATTACTTGCATAGTATAAGGAGTCCAGAATGGGCAAATAATCTTTTTGTCACTTATCCAGCACAAAAGAGTCCAAAAGAGCAAAGGAAAAGGTCCATCACAGCCAGTCACCCAGGAAGGCCTAAAACTTCTCTAGGTCTAGGCTGACAGATGGCAGCTCCACATCTGTGCAGGAAAAGAGAGACCAATCAATACTGTTTGAATGTGGTTTTTTTATCCACCTTGGGGAGAGGGTCCCTGCCATTGAGAATTTCTGTTCTGATAACTCTCTAGGACTGCTTGTTCCCAGTTTCCATGTTTAAGATCTGGCAGGGCCTTTTCATTAGACTTAACATCTCCCCTGGGTTGTAGAGTGGAAAAGGAGGTAGGCGTAGTAGGAGGCCAGAGGATGGCCTGTGACTTCCCCAGGAAAGGGGGGTGGGTGGGTACATGAAGTCTGGTGTCTGTGATTTCCTTAACAGTATTTACAGATTAAATGAGTAATATCTTACGAGCACACAAAACAAAATACAGAAAAAATTCAAAATAAAAATTGAAAAGCTCTTTTATACTTGGAGAAAAGGGGTCCTGCTTTAATTTTCTTAAATGCCTATACCAATTACCTACAGAAAAGACCCTACCTATCTAATGGTGATACCTCAGAAGAAGATTTCCTTTTAAAGTTAGTCATCAGGCTAAAGTTCACACTATTACAATTTATATTCAACATTACCTTCGAAGCCCTTTGTATTATAAAACAAGGAGAAGATATTAATTGTTGTGAAAAATAAGAGATAAAACTGTCATTATTTCAGATGATTTGAATTTCTACAGAGAAAACACAAGAATAGCCAGGGGAAAAATATTACAATAAATAGCATTCGGCAAGTAATATGCAGTAATATACAGAAGGCAATCACTTTTATACATGCTAATAATAAACTATTAGAAAATGTAATTTAAAATATAATTAACAAAGTCATCAAAAATATTAAATACTTAAGGTGTTTCCTAGTGTGGTAATTAACTGCACTTTAGAAATACCTCATTTAAAGACATTGAGAAATAATATATAAATGAAGAGATATATTATAATAAGGGATAAGAATTATTATTCAAAATATGTCAACTCTCCTAAAAATTAACCTATAAATTTACTGAAAATGCAATCAAAACCCAGAAACCCCAATAGTTTTTTTTTCTCATTAATTGAAATTGAAAAAAAACAGTTATCCAAAATGTATACTGAAGAGCAAAGTTTTAAAATTAGCCAAAGAAATTTTGAGGAAGTTGATAAAGGTAAATGGCCATGTTCTACAAGCTAAGATGTATCATAAAGCTGTAATAATTAAATAAAATTTGTTATTAATAAGGGGATGGAAAATGAGACCAAAGAAAGGGAATAGAGTACCTAGAAATAGGCAATGCTTATAGAAATACAGATAAAGGCAAGGGATAACTAAACCAAATTCAGGTCAATATTTACCTTTAAGGGGAGGGAATGGAATGCTACTGAAGTTGCATACTGAGTGCTTCAAATGTATTGAGAAAGATTTATTTCTCAAGATTGGAGTAGAGTTCATGGATTTTTTTCATAAAATATTTATTAGTTTTTAAATTGAGTTTTATGAACATAAAGGTTTCTGATATATTTTCAGACTTTTAAGAAAAGGAGTTAAGCTTTAAGATGAAATAATTGCTGGCATTCCTATCTAGTTGCAAACATGAAGTTAAGTTAAACCTGTTTGTAGGAGTGGCCTTATCAGAGTATAGATGGTAAACAATTGAATATAATATATTCATATAAAGGGAGAAGTTTTTAAAAATTATATTACACCTTATATTAAGTTTTGTATAAGATTTTTTCCCATTTAAAATTATATAATGCTTATTTTACTATGTGATATAATGCTTTTAATTACTTAATTTTAAAAACAAATACAAACCGTTTTTCATATGATATACAGCATTTTAACATATTCTCTAATGTTAGAAATTAAGGACTTGTTCTAGTACTTTTTCTATTTATTTAACTGTAAAAATTTTGTAGGAATATCTTTTTACACAAAGCATTTGACTACATCTAAGATTATTTCCTTAGAATACATTACTAGAAATGGACAACTCAGTGAAAAGATTTAACTGTTCTCAAATTTCTATATTGTGCAAATATTTTTTGAAACTCATTTTATTAACTTACACCATCACTTGCAGTGTATTTAAGCAACTATAATTATAGTACCATCACTAGCACTGATAATTTTGTGATAAAAATGCATATAGTACATACAATTAAATTTGTAGAATTTTAGGTCAAACTTAAAAAATAATTACCCTTTTTCATTTTAATGAATTATTTATTTTGGTTTTGACCATTATTGCTGGGTGATAAATATTCATCTTATATAAATCTATTATATTTGTAACACTTGTTTCCAAGGTTTTCTTTGACTATTAATTTTGCTTTTAATATTTTTAAAATCAGAAAATTATTCTGCATCCTGTGATCTAACATTTACTTATATTTTCTTTTATTTTTTAAATGAATTTAACCAAATTCTATTAAACCACATAAAATAAATTTCAGAATAAGATAATGATTGGTGGTTTTCACTTAAAAATAGTGTGCATTATGTACTCTATTCATCCTTTGAAAACAACCCAATGAATTCTGGAAAATAATAATGTGAATAAGTCATATAGAATGATTCTTGAAAAAGTGACTTTTCAATGAGCCCAATTCAAGCAATCAATCAAATGCTTTAAATTTGATGAGATCATTGGTTCCCAAACATGTAAAACTTTGTAAACTATAATATAACCACTTTAGAATAGTTTTTGTAAAATTATTACACATACAGAAATAACTAGGTTTATAATATTTTAATTTTAATAAAGACATGAATCAATAGATTCAAGAAGGCTTATTAAATCCAAGCAACACAATAAAAAGAAATCCACACCTAAAAACACCATAGTAAACTGCTGCAAACCAAAAACAAAAGAAAATCTTAAGAACAAGAGAATGTAAGTTAAATCTTGATCAATGGAATAGCAGTTAAGTAACAACTGTCTTTTCAGCAGAAACAGTAGAAGACAGAAAAAAAATAGGATAAAATCTTCAAATTTCTGAGAAAACATAACAGCCTTTCAGAAATCTATATACACTGAAAACATTCATCTGCTTTTAGGGTGAATTTTAGACATTGGGATGAACAAATATTAAACCATCCCAAATAAAATACTGAAGAGTTATTTATGCAAAGCAAATTATCTATGATAGAATGTCAGAAACAGAAATGAGAGAATAATAATGAATATAGTGAATATGTAGGTAATGTTGACTGTAAAAAACAAAGAACTTGTGAGACTTAAAACATAAACCTACATTACAAAATAGCAGGTAGTCATATGTTGGAGTAATTGTAGCTAAGATATGCTAGGTCCTTTAGATTATTGCTGAAGGGCATGGTAAAATTAGTAAAGATTATTAGATTTTGATAAATCAGAGATACATGTCATAATATCTAGATGACCACTATAAAATAGTCAAATAGATTAACCTCCAGAATTAGAGTGGAAAAAAATTGAAACCTAATTAAAAAAATAAATGAATGTAAGGAAGTATAATAAAATAAAAAGTGAGGAATTTAACACATAGAAAGATGGTTGATTCACAACTAATGATATCAGTAACTATACTAAATGGGTTGAAACTTCCGATTAATATGAGTTTTGCCTTCCCATCTGCTAAACAAATATGATAAAATGGGTTGGCTTAACAACAGGAATGTATTGGCTCACAGTTCCAAAGACCAGAATGCTTGCTTCTTCCAGGGGTTGGTATCTCTCAGCTCAAGAGATGCCTAAAGGGATGCCAACCCACTCCAAAACTGGTGTCTGGGTCACCAGCAAAAGCACTACTCACACAGGCTCTGGTGGAAAGACATTTTACTCACATAGAGAAGTGACAGGGCAAGGTCAGCCTCACTACTGGGAATCAGTTCCCCATGGCCAGTAGGCGTCAAACCATGGCCAATACAAGGAGATGTGAAATGCATGGCACCCGTCTTGTGTTCATATGCTACTACAGTGGAGGAACATCATTCCCTATCCCATTCCCTATCCACTAGGAACATACAGGTTTACCAAGGAGGTATGAACTGTATGTCCTAAAAGATGCCCACCAGAGTCAGACTGTCTCCAGTGAATGTTTACATATGCTTAGAACAATAGGAAAAAGAATGTATTAGCAGTGCCCTTATCTCCATAGGGGTTGTCCTTTATCTCTCCAAGCTGGTACATCTAGTCCTGAGCACAGGATGTATTCATGGGCCCCAGAGAAAGGCAGCATGCCACCCTAGGACTACCCACTATCAAAGTATCCTCTGGCTGGCAATCTCTGGGGTTCCTTGGCTTTTCTGTCACATGGCAATGCACATGGGTGAGTCTTCTCCTTTCTTTTTTAGGCTCTGTTGGCTTCTAGCTTCTACCTACTCACTGTGGTTTCTCCTTTAGTGTCCAATTTCCTTTGCCTATAAGGGCTTCAGCCATATAGGATTAAGGCCCACCCTCATTCAGTTTGGGTCCACCTTAACTAATAACAGCTTCAAGGGTCCCATGTACAAATGGGCTCACACACAAAGGACCAGGGGTTGGAACTTGCACATGCCTTTTGTAGGGACTGTGATTCATTCCCCAACAGTCCACCCACTGAACCTCAAACTGGCCTACTCTTCCCACATGGAAAACACATTAATTCCCTCACAACATTCCAAAAACCATTAACCATTTTAGAACAATGCTAAGTACAAAGTCTCATCATTATCAGTTATGGGTGTGGTCCATCCTGGGGCAAAATTCTTCTCTGACTGATGGGCCCCTGAAATCTAGGAAACAAATACTTACTTCCATGGTGGTGGAACAGATATAAGATAAACATTTCTATTCTGGTAGGGAGAAATGAGAAGGAAAGCAGGGATCATGGGTCCCAAACAAACCTGATACCCATCAGGGTTAACTCCATTTGCTCTCAAGGTCTGAGATGCGTCTGTGGCTTGATGCTTTGTCCTTCAGACCTGGTGGAGTGGCAGCCCCACCCCTTCCAAACTACTGTGCTGTAGCCAGGCTTTCCTGTGGCATAGGCCACACCATCTCTGAGCATTGGGGTGGCAGCACTCTCCTTGAACAAGGAGGCTCAAGGCCTGCCTCCTTCAAGTGCAGGGGTGGATCTGCCCTTTCCACACACTTGAATGGACTCTTTCTCTAGCCTGAGGATATCTTTTTGTTCCTGACCTTTGCTTCATTGTTCTGCCCTTTAAGTCACTCTTCTTTCAATTTATCCCTTCTCAGTCTCTTTCAGTCTAGGCTGGCAGTGGTTCTGTTCATGCAAATTTTGCAAAAATCTTGTTGGCTTTTCATGCAGTTCAAGCAGGTCTAAGCCATCAGACAATAGAACTTTCCATAGATCCTTCCTGGATAACTGCTTTTCCAATCTTTACTTCCAATAAAATGACTGATTGGAACCATGTTCAGCCACATTCTCTTTAGCAAAGGATTGTTCAGTTAAACCCTCACATGAAACTCTTTTCTCTGGAAGTCACTTTGCAAAAGCTCAGGGAGGTCTCCAATGTAGCCACTTCTGGAGTTAGACTCAGAGTTCACTAACTGAATATGCTCAGAATTTCCAAAATCATCAATTTCTTATTCCCTTGTGCTTAATATTTTAATTTCCAGCTTATAACTTTCCTTTCTCATTTTACTGTAAACTGTTAGGAGAAGCCAGGTTCACTTTCTATGCTTAACTTGGAAATCTCAGATAAATATCTAAGTTCACCATTTACAAGTTCCACTTTTAATCTGGCATCAGAACACAATTTTGCCAATTTCTCTGCCACTTTATAACAGGGATCACCTTCCTCCCAAATTCCAATAACATCAGTTCCTTCTAAGACTCACCATAAGTACCTTTAACATCCATATTTCTCCCAATAGTCTCTTCAAAGCAATATAGTCTTTTTCTATCTAGCCCCTCACAATTTCTCCAGCTTCTACCCATTACCCAATTCCAAAGCCACTTCCACATTTTAGGTATTTTTAATAGCCACAATCTTCTTTCTGGTACCAAAAAATATTTTAGATTCCTGGATGCTAAGACAAATACCATACAACTTACTAGCTTACTATCAGGAATTTACTGTCTCACAATTTCAGATGCTAGAAGGCTTGCTTCCTGCTGGAGGTTGGTATCTTCTAGCAGGCTGGCAATCTTTGGGGGTTCCTTGGCTTTTCTGTCACATGACAGTGCACATGGCTGAGTCTTCTCCTTTCTCTTCTGGGCTCTGTTGACTTCTAGCTTCTGACTGCTCCCTGTAGCTTCTCTTTCTGTGTCCAATTTCCTTTGCTTATAAGGACTTCAACCACATTGGTATAAGCCCCATCCTCATTCAGTTTGGGCACCTTAACTAATAAAATCTTCAAAGGTCCTATTTACAAATGGGCTCATACCCATAGGAACAGGCATTAGGACCTGAACGTGCCTTTTGTGGGGGGCATGATTCAATCACAAAAACATATGAAGGCTGCCAATGGAAAGAGCAGACAACAGGCAAAAACAGATGATAATGTAAGCTGAGAGATGAGAAGTCTAAGAAATATGCAAAGGGAAATGCTAGTTTTATTTGCAATTGCCAAAACATGGAAGAAACCAAGATGTCTTTCATTAGTGAAAGGAAAAATAAACTGTGGTACATCCATACAATGGGATACTATTCAACAATAGGAAGAAATGAGCTATCAAGTCACTTAAAGACATGGAAGAATTTTAAATCTGCATTATTAAATGAAATAAGCCATTTTGAAAAGGCTACATACTATATAAGTCCAACTGTATGCCATTCTACAAAAGGCAAAACTGTAGACAGAGTGAAAACCGCTGCTTCCAGAGTTCAAGGAGAGATAAGTAGGTGGAGCACTGGGTATTTTTTAGGGTAGTGAAACTATTCTGTATGATACTGTGTTGGTTGATACAAGATATTATGCATTTGTTAAAATGCATAAAAGTGAACAACACAAGGAGTGTACCCTAATGTAAGCTATGGAATTTAGTTAATAATGATACATTAATATTAGTTCATCAATTGTACCAAATGTGCTACACCAATACAAGTTATTAATAATAGGGGGAATTGTATGCAGGGGTGAAGGAGAGAGGACAAATATCGGGACTCTGTAATTTTGACACAGTTTTTCTGAAAGTATAAAACTGCTCTTAAAAAAAGTGCTAGAAATGAAAAATACTGTAACAGAAATGAAGAATGCCCTTGATGGACTCATCAGTAGACTGGACATGGCAGAGATAAGAATCAGTGATGATAGGTCAACTAAAACTTCCAAAATGAAATGCAAAGGAAAAACAGAATAAAAAATATGAAACAAAATATCCAGGAACAGTGGGAAAACTACAAAAGTTGAAAATATACACATAATGGGAATCCCAGAAGGACAATTAAAATAGAAAAAACATAAGAAATATTTGAAGTGAAAATGGCTGAGAATTTTCCAAAATTAATGACAGACATCAAATCAAAGATCCAGGAAGCTCAAAGAAGAGCAGGAAGGATAAAAACCAAGAAGCCTATACCTAGGAATATCATATTATAATTGCCAAAAGGGAAAACAAAAAAGAAATAAAACCTTGAAGAAGACAAAAGTGAAAAATATAGAATAAAAACATCATATGCATCAATAAAGTTAAAAATTGCAGCAGAATTCTCATCACAAAACATACAAGTAACAAGAGAGAGAAGTGAAATACTTAAAAGTGTTAAAGGAAAAGAAAAAATAAAATAATTGTAGAATTCTATATTCATGGAAGTCATCCTTCAATAGCGATAGAGAAATAAAGATTTCTCAGACAAACCAAGCAAATGAGGGAATTCATGGCCACTAGACCTTTCCTGCAAGAAATGTTAAAAAAAAAAAAAAACTTCCAGGTAAAACTATAAATGATATAGTTCAGAAACATGGATCTACCTAAGAAAGGAAAATCAACCGAGCAGGAATAAAGAAGGTAAAATAAAACTTTTCAATTTTCTTATTCTTAATTGATCTAAAATATAATGGCTTGTTTAAGTAATAATAGTTAAGAATGTATTGTGTGACTATAGCATATGAATAAGTGAAACATATGATAGCAGTGCCATAAGGAAAGGGAGGGAGGAAACAGAAATACCCTGTTACAGGGTTTCTGCATTTCAAGTAAAATAGTATACTGTAATTTGAAAGGGAATGAAGATTAATTGCAAATATATATTGCAAACTCTGGGGCAACAGTAAAAAAAACTGATTAATATGCTAAAGTGATAAAACGGAATCATGTGAAACACTCAATTAAAATCAGAGAAGGAAGAAGAAGAGGGGAAGAAGCAAAGAAAAAGTATAACATAGAAAATAGTTACACACATGGTAGATGTTAATATGACTATATTAATAATCACCCTAAATATATGTGGTTTAATGCACCAATTAAAAGGCATAGATTCTCAGAGTTGACATAAAAACAAGATCCAACTCTATACCTTGTACAAGAAGTTTACTTAAAATATAAGGACGTGGGCTAACAGTAAAGGAATGGAGGATATAAAATCCTAACACTAATGAAATGAGACCTAGATCAAGTATATTAATTTCAGACAAAGCCAACTTCAAAACAAGGAAATTTATAAGATATAGAGACATTCCATAATGATAAAGGGGTCAATCCTCCAAGAATACTGTACTGTTTTGAAGCTGTTATATATCCCAGAAAAGGCCATGTTCTTCTAATCCATTTTGTGGGTGTAGACCTATTGTAGGTGGGACATTTTGATTAGATTGTTTCAATTGAGATGTGACCCACCCAATTTAAGGTGTGTGTTTATCCTTTACTGGAATCCTTTATGAGGATAAAAGACAGAAAAAGCTCAGAGAGCTCAGAGAGAGAAACACCCAGAGAGCTTGGAGAGAAAGGCCCTGGGAGAAGCCAGCAAGGACCCACAGAAACTGAAAGAGCCAGAACCTGCAAGCAACGAAACTCAGGAGAGAAGAATCAGCAGATGCGCCTTCCCATGTGAGAAAGGAACCCCAGATGCCACAGGCCTTTTTTCAGAGAAGGTGTAGTCCTGTTGATACCTTAATTGGGACATTTTCATGGCCTTAGAACTGTAAATTTGTAAATAAATTCCCATTGTTAAAAGCCAACCCGTTTCTGGTTCAACAGCTTCAGCAAATTGAAACAAAGACGCAACAATCTTTGAAGTGTATGTACCCCCCTTTCAGTAACTGATAGATCAAACAAGGACAAAATCAGTAAGGATACAGTTGTGCTGAACAGCTCTAACAATGAACTTGATCTAACTGACAATTATAGACTACTCCAGGAAACAACAGCAGAATGTAAGTTCTTCTGAAGCTCACATGGAACATTCACTGCAAGACAGACCACATTCTGAGCCATAAGACAAAGATTGCCATGCTGTGGGAATGCAATTAATTGAAGAAGACTTATGATAATATAGTAATAGAGAACGTTACACTCTAATGGTTAAAAAAAAAATGATGAGATTAAAAAGTGACATTTTTCTAACAAGAAGCTCCAATTTACCAGAAGATAAAATAATTCTAAATTTTTATTCACCAAAACATGGCCTCCCTCAAAATATATGAGCCACAAATTGATAAAATTACAAGGAAAATCAGGTAAACATACAATTGTACTGGGAAATTTTAACACAATTGTCCTAACTGCCAGAGCAAGGAAGTAAAATTCAGTAATGATATAGAATATTTGGACAATCCATTTAACAAACATAATATCATTGATGTATATAAATCATTGCATTAAACAATAATAAAATATTTATTTTAAGCACACATAGAAAATGTACATATTTTGACAACATGCTGGAGTACATGGAAGAAAATGTGTAGCCTTAAGTGCATAGATTAGAAAAGAAAGCCTGAAGAGAAAGCAAAATGAGCACAATAAAATAGGAAAAAGGAAATATTAAACACAAAAGAAAAAAAATACTGCACTAGGAACAACATAGTTGTTTTACAGAGACAATTACTAAGACATAAATTGATAATTTTAAAGGGTTAATCAAATTTATCACCCCCTGGTAAGACTGAGGAAATAAAAGAGAGGAGAAAATACACAAATAATCAGTTTTCAGAATGTAAAAGAAGACAACACTACATGCTCTACAAACCTTAATAAGACAGCAAGAGGAAAGTAGAACAAATTTACAAAATACATGAGAAAATTTAGTAAAATGGACAAAATAACATGAAAATATACTTTACCAAAACTGAAAAAATAAAATTAGAAAACTTTAATTATTCTATAAACACTGAAAAAGTCATATTTTTTGCTGCAATGATACTACAGAATAAACAACTGCCAAATATCATTGGCTTAAAACAACAAATATTTTAGTTTTCATTCACAGTTGTGCAGGTCATTTCTGGGTCTGCTCCACTCCGGTGGGATTTGCTGGGTCTGGCTCTAGACTGTGCAGTGGGTTCAGCTCTGCTGCATGTATCATCTTATTCTAGCACCAGTGGCTACTGGAGAATAGTCTTTATATGAGAGAGTGCAAGAGCACAAGGCTAACTCAGTCAATACTAGATTTAAATCTCCTGCTCCATCATGTCAGCTAACATTCCATTGTATGAGTATACGAAAATAAAATCATTCATAACTATTTGGGTTGGTTCCAGTTTTTTACTGTTATGAATAAGCTGCTATGAACATTCTTATACATGTTTCTAGTGTATGTAAAAATCCCACAGTGAACAAGAAATTTCCTTTGTCTTCAACAAAACACCACCTAACTAGTTTATATTGCATGCCTGCACACACACACACATACATACATGCACACACAGATACACACAAACACACTACATACACTCCTGGATTTTGGAGACTGATAAAAATGCAGAGGAGCAAGATACAGTACAAAGTAGCATATGTCTATGTGAATGCAAAACAGAAGTTTATAGGTCAGCATTTGCTCTAATCATCCCAAATCATTCCCAACCAACTTTGTCTAACATTTTGCTTTATTACTCAAAATTCATATATAATATTGCCAACTGGGCTTGGACATTCAATTGTTCAATTTCACATTAGAGAAGAAAGCTAATGTAGATCTGCCAGCTGTCTGCAGCTAAGAGGCTCAGAAACATTTAATTACCTTGTTTCAGGTAGTAGATAGCATAGAAAAGAACTAATCTTTCCCTTTTAAGTGAATATGCAAAACTGAAGAATTTCCAGGAGTGAAAGTTATCCTGTCTCAGTCTTAAAAGTAGTTTCTCAATACTGAGAAATCACTAGAATGCCAACATTTTCTTTTTCAGTATCTAACAAGTAGTATAAATCTCAGTTGGAATGCAAGAAAGATTGAAGAAAATCAAGATCATTACATTTTACTTTCTTTTTAAAAAATTACCTTTACTTTAAAACTGAAGCATAAATTTCTGTATTTACTGATTTGGAAACCATACTATTTTCATTTATTAACAAGTAATATTTATTAATATTAAATATTGGCTACTAATCGGCTCAGGTTGCATTATTCTATGACATCTCTATCATGTTAAGAAGGTAAATTTTTTAAGAATCTTTGAATTCATCTGCTATAAACACTAATTAAACAATAAATAGACTTTTTGCATATTTATTGTATTGACAACATACATTTCCCTCCTTTTAAACACTGGAAAAGAGAGATTAGTGTGCCCAACGTCATGCTGATAGAAAGCAACAGGGGACTTTTCACTTTATTTTAGTACAGAAATAACATGAAAATTATTTTGTAAGATGCTTGAAAGGTATTATATGCTACTTACATGTCATAGCCATCAGAATAACTTTTATTTATTTACTTTTGAGTGCCAGCTGGTTTTTACTACTAATTTCATGTTTACGCTACAAAGTACAAATTGCAATAGAAACTCTCTCTTTCTCTCTCTGATTAGAGAAGTTATGGATTTAGAAAAATCATGAATAAAATAGTTTCCTTTTTTTTTTTAGTTAAAAGGACAACTGGACAGAAGAAATATTTAGGATCCAATTTAGGTCAAGTATATATAAAATGATCCATCAAATTAGATCATGTATTTTAATGTGACAGGTTTATTTTTATATTATGAGTACATGAAGCAATCTATTTCAATTCCATTATATATTTCTAAAATATTTGACATATTTTTATAGATTATATTCTATAATAGCATTACATACACTTGTCTATCCTTTTCCATTTTCAAAGGAATATAAGGAAAAATATGTAACAAGCTAGAACTGAAGCTTACCATCTTTCTATTTTGTAAATAAAGCATTAAGTCTCTGACACAGTGTTTATAAAGAAATAAATCCAACCACATTTGGACATGAATGAGCTTCTGGTTATTTGAATATTCTAGATATTCAGAATCTCAATATAATATACAATAGTTATACCAAATATGCAATTTTAAAAAGATGGAATATTCTCAAAATTTTAAATCCATATAAAACAGACTTTCGAGACCACAGATCAGTTTTAGTAAAAAGTGGTGAAGTATGCTTTGATGCATCATTGTGTTTAGCTTAATACAAGGACAGAGAAAACAGGAAATAAGTTTGAAAAGATGAATAAAGACTAATGCTTAAAGCCCATGAATACCATCATGTACCATCAAGCTACCATCATGTAGTTTGGAGACCAGAGAACTTCAAAATATTTTATTGCACGTACATGTCAATAAAAAACTATTGAGCATAGCACCAAAATATATGTATTTTAGCATATAATATATATGCACGTACGATTCTACTACTGTATTGTTTATGTTATAAAACATATACTAAATAGAACTTAAATCAATGAAATAAAATAAACAGTGCTTTCAATAATTACACAAATGTTAAAAAAATAATTTGCTCTCCAAATTATACAGTTTATGTTCATATTCTGGATATTCAGTTTTTTTTTTTTTTAAATCCTGATAGAATGAAAGTTATAATATCAAGAAGTTATATTTCAAGGCACAATCACATTCAGAATGAAGTTCAACACTTATATTAGTGGATATAAATCTATATTTCATATAGTTTTCTTATTAATAAGGAACACAAAGAACTCTTCCCTAAAGGGGAAATGTAAACCAAGTGGTAGGGGTCAACTGCTGATACTCTTGTAAACAAATCACTGCAAAACCATGTAGTTCTATGCAGGGCAGGTTTTAATTCACAGCTGCTGAACAGTTATGTATCACTCACCTGCCTAGTCACGGCCCCAATATCATTAGCGTACACAGTCCCTGAAAGAGTCCAGATTTTTCTCCTCCTGTTACACAATCAACTAATCGCTGAACTCCATACTTTCTTAACAACATCTAAATGTGACCAATTATTGCTTTGGTGGAGAAACTTCGTGTCCCCATGCAGTTCTCTCTGGCAGAGCAAGAACAACAATCTGCATCTTTATGTCAATGATTAAGTGGGGTTTTTCATTCACTGAAAATTTTAAAAATACGTGGCGTTACTACCTGTCATCTCTGATTAGAATATATATTTTTTTGGTTTAGCTTTTTTTTTTCCTTACTATGTGATAATACTGGAATTAGTTCAAGTAAGAAATATGAAAATAATTTGGTATGTTTAAATTACACAACCACATTCTGTCTGTTTGTGCTTGCATTGCTGGTATTATTTTTACTGTCAATCAGGAGAGTTATTTTAGCTAAAAAATTAAAATAAAAATCTACAAATCACCTTAACCAGGCACGAATAAACTTTGAGGACATCACTGTCAATTCTGCCCATCTGAAACTCCCATTCTTCTCCTAGGGTATCTCAATTACCTTAATAAAGAATGTTTCAAATAAGTAATGAAATATTGCAATAAGTTTATTAAATATTATTGCTTAAAAATTTTCTTATTGTCTTTATTTATAAAAAAATAAATATGAAAAAAGGGCTTTGGGGGATGATGAAATCATCCATGGTGTCATATGCATCCTTCTTTGATAACCACTGCTCTAAGCAATCTTTTTGTCTGTTCATTAATCTAACTCAGGTTTTACCTTAACTTGGGAATAGAAAATCAGAATGTTAGCTGAAATAAAATGATTTATCAATAATGACATTTTGTATATTTAAATCAAGAGCAAATGGCATCTCATAAAGCAATACCTCTTTATATGTTTTGGTAGGTCTAAATTACACTCCCCGATAATACATGAGAAGGTAGCTTCCAGAGTTAGAACACAGACATAGAGTGTCTGCAAGCACTGACAGAAACCCTGATCTAAGTATTTGCTAGGCCTGGTTTCCAGATGGGCTGTTGAAGTTGTGAGTAGTTCTCACCTAAGCCTCTGTTCCTCTGTTCCTTGGCTACAGCAGCCTTCAATCAGAGTTCTGTCTCCCTGGATCTGTTCCAAGGAATGTCATCCACAGCAAATTACTAATCTCAAATACCAATCTGGCACAGGTGTTTGGGTCAGAAGCTTTCATTTTAAAGAAGTAACTGAAAAACAGTTTTTACCTGGCAAGAACAGAAATGAACTAAAATGTTTTTTGCCATATTTGTTTATTTCCAGAGAGGATTCTATAATCATTTAGGTTATTTATCTTATGGTCTTTGTTTATTGAGTTTTTATGTTTTATTTTGCCCCTAATCCTTTCATTTAGGGGGAAAAAACCATGGAAGAAATACAGCAGACTTCATCAAGATGCTTACTGCAGCCTAAAAACACAAATAAGACTGTATTCCTGCTTCAGAGAATAGAAAAATAAGCAGATATGCAAAGTGAGAGATTCTGCTCACTATCAAATTCAAAATAATTCTTTCAAATTAGAGAGTTTCAAACCCCAGCCTTATTCACAGATTCCTGGTTTTTAATGATTAATTCAAACTTGAAAAGCCCAGTAATAAATTAGTAATATATATATACACATACATATATATGTATATTTATATAATTTTTAATCTTTGATATAAAAGACTCATTCCTATAGCAAGAATCACTTTAAAATCATATCTGTTATTCTTTCAAATAGGTGATTGATTTTTCATGGTCTCATCTCTCAGTATAAGCCTAACATGAACAGTAATTTGTTAACTTGAACTGGATATAAAATTTAGTTTAACTTTTTTTAGCTAGTAATATGTTTGTCAGTGGCATAGCAATTTTCATGTCATGGAAACTAGTGGACTCCCTAAATGCTTTGCTCACCAGAGTATAAAATTATTGTTTTCTTCATCTTGATTGTTCAAGTCAACAAATTCTAATTTAAAAATAATGAAAAAGAAATGTCTTAAACAAATGCATTACATTCCAACAGTTGAAACAGATTCCTCCTCTTCTGCCATGGTGCTTCTTTTACAATTTTTGAGGTTAAGATTCTAAAGCAGTTATATGGAAGGAAACATCCCTGGGTCCTGGGCTGCTTTATGTGTTGGTGTCAACTTTGTATCTCCCACAAGAGAAAAAAAAGCTAAGTTAGTATCCTGAAGGTTGTGAGTTTTTATGATGTTTTTTATGCATTTAATGGTGGGATTAAAGTGATCCTTGGAATTGGGAAGAAGCAACTTTTATTCATGTGCTTTAAAATATTCAATTCTCATCCCGTTAATTATAGTAAATCTCTGCCTCTCACAGGATACTGTTAACTAAGGGAAAGAGGAACCTTAGATAAAATGAATCAATTTCTAAAATAGGCTCAATGGACACAGATTTTATTAATTCATCAAACTCCAAGAACCTTTCTGTAATTCCTATTATTTTATTAAATGACACATACTCATATTATTGATCTCTTCCAGTGTTTAAGTAGATGCTTGATGAATTTTAACACAACAGTTAGGGATTATGTAAAATGACTAATTTCATATTTGTAATTATTGCTTTATTTGTTCTTTTTATATTCAGCTTACCCCTACAGAGCCATGAAGCTTAGAGGCCAACTGTGAAAAATTAGAGAAAAGTATCCCTGCTTTCTCATTCAGTTTTAATTTTTTCCATTTTATGTAATAAGAAGAAATATAGCTTTTCCTATATCACACCTGTAATCTTGCTTTGCCTAAAACATCTTTTGATGTTATATACATTGCCCCATAAAGAGGGTTTTGATTTCTTCCACCTTTTCATTTAATTCTTAGAATCTTAGTTATAGGAAAGAATTGTTGTTCATACTTAGAGTTCTAATATTTGTTATGTTTTGATTGCTGCTAGCACATTGTTGATTGGGCTACCAAAATTTAACAGTTGGTAACCCCACTCATTTCTAGCCAGAGGGAGCTATTAGCTTTAATGAAGCAGCCATCCTGACACACTTGAATTAGACTGGCAATCAGCTTCCTGTAATTGGGTTAGTAGAATACCATGAGTTTCAAGTTTCTTTGTTAATTTGCATATTCATACAAGCCCTGCTTCACTCTGATTTATACCTCTTTTATACATATTTACAACACTTTCAATTTACAAGTGAACAGCCATCCAAAAAAGAGAATTTGATTGATTCTACCTAACTAATGTTTACATGAATATTTAAAATTTGTGAGGTTTAAGAGATTGATAAATGGGACTTATTTTCATATATCTTTGAAAATAAGGCATATTTTGTATGCCAGCACAACCATTATTAAATATATATTTATTTTTATAGTTAATCAGATTGTTCATCTGCAACCTAGTTTTCATAATATACTTATTCCATAAAACCATGTTTCCATATATTGCCCTAGAATTTAAAAGGCGGATGCTAGCATTTGCTGTAATAAATTAGCAATTTATTGATTTAAAAATAAACTTGCCATCCAGTACTTAAAAAAGGGTTATATTCTCCTTTCCTCCCTACCCCTACGCTTTCTTCTGTACTTTAACTGCCTGAACTCATCTTAAGTAGTTATTTCTTTTAATAGTTGGGTAGAGAGGCAACTATAATCAGATGAACAGCATTCTAGCATGGGCATCACTTAACCTCTTCTATAAGTTTATATCTTTCCTCAAAAAAAAGAAATGATAAATTCCTACTGGTTATTGAGAGTACTATGTGAGATAAATATGTTAGACTGTGTTACATGTAATAAGATAAGTGTATTAGTTACCAATTGCTGCATAACAAATTATCCCAAAATTTAAGATATTAAAAAACAAATATTTATTATGTCACACAATTTTGTAGTGTCAGAAATCTGAGAGCATCTTAACTGGGTGGTCCTTGTATAAGTTCTGTCCTGAAGTGGCAGTCAGAATGTCAATTGGGACTGCAGTCATCTGAAAGCATTACTGTACGAAAGGTTCCTTCCAAACTCACCCACATAACTGTTGGCTTCAGTTCCTCACCTTGTGAGTTTCTCCAGAGAGTTGCTCATATTATGGCAGTTAGCTTCCCCCAGAGTGAGTAATAAGAGAGTACAACTCCATTCTGCTTCTTATGACCTACTTGCCAAGACACACTTTATCACTTCTCCTTTATTCTATTCTTTAGAAACTGGCCACTAAGCACAGCACAAATTCAATGGAAGGAAATTACAAAGGCAAGCAAATAACAGGAAGCCAGACTATTGGGAGTCATATTGGAGGCTGGCTACCCTCAGTACTATCTACTCCATCCATTTAACATGCTGTAACAAGGTGACACAAATATAAGGTTCTGTCCTGCCTTCTTTTCCTCCAATTATGTACTTAAAAGAAAGGAGATAGAACACAGATTAAATAAATTAAATTATATATTTGAAATAAATAACTGTATACATACACACATAAATTGAATCAGCACTTAGAGAATTTAGGGTAGACTTATTGATTAACTAATTGAGCATAAATTATGAAAAAGTCATTTTTCAGTGGTGGAAATGAAAATAGGGAAGGTGAAATTCAAATGGAGCATTAGGAAGTGAGTAGAAAGAGAATGGTAAAGTAAAAAGGATGGGGGATGGAAGATAAACGTATCTCTAGGCCAATGTGTCAGCATAAGCTAAATTAGAGATATATGAATGATTGGGATTTGTTTAACATGCTACAAATAGTTCAATTTTCTTGGCAGATTGTGTAGAATAATGCTATCAAAGGACGAAGCTAGTAGTTATAGAGAAGGGAAAGAACAGATAATGGAAGCTATTTTAAAATGCCATGTTAGTTGAAGGAAACAGTTTGAAGGATTTAAAGCTGAGGAGTATGGAAGATGGGATTAGTAAAAGTAAAACTAGAGACAAGCAGATGAGTCATCACGCTGTGTTAAGGATCTATGTGATGATCACAAAAGCTGGATAAAAATACAGCAAGGGGGATAAAAATGAGAAGACAAATGAAACAAATGTTAAGTAAAGTCATTTATGCTGGCTATGGTGAGTATCTTGCATCAGAAAAATTCTCTGTCAAAACAGCTATGAAAACTAGATAAAATTTGAAATTGAAGAGAACCAAGGCAGCCAACACTAGAAGGGACATCACAGAGGAGGAAGAGGCATGGAGATGAGTTCAATATTCTCTACACCATTCCCTTCAAGACACTGGACAATTCTTAAACTGCAAAAAATCAGAAGACAGGAATAGGAGACAGCATACAGAGCAAACTAAGAAGAGCTTTCAGAAGACCATAGGATGAAACAAAATTTGATGATTTGTGGATCTGACAAAAATAGGAGCCCAGGTTAACATCCATGGCTTTCATTTTAAAATCATGAAAGGATATAATCTAGTAGTAAGAACAAATAAAAAAAAAATATGCTGAAAGAGTCTAACCTTAAAATAACCACTTCCTGATTGGATCAAGTCAAACTGCCTGTACTCTACAAACCTTTCAAAAGAAAAGTATATATTCTCTGCAAGAAAAGAGACAAAGTCATCATCCAGAGGTTCTAAAACATTTATACAGAATGTCTGGTATTTAATCATTTAATCTCTAGGCACAGTTCCACTTTCTGACCAAACTGTAGAACAGAGATTGTATTTATCCATTCTAATAGTATGGAGCAGTATCTTATTGTTTAGATTTTCAATTTCCTGATGCAAATGATATGGAATACCCTTTAATTGCCATCTATATACCTTCATTGGTGAGGTGTCTGTTCAGGTATTTTGATCATTTTTGACTGGTTTGTTTTCATAAGTTTGAGGAATTTTTTTGTATATTTTGGATACAGGTCTTTATATCAGATGTACATTTTGCCAACATTTTTTCCCAGTGTGTGGCCTGTCTTTCTATTCTCTAGCTGTGTCTTTCACAGAGCAGAATTTTTTTTTAATTTTAATAAAGTTTAACTTATCAATCCTTTATTTCATGGATCATACTTTTATTTTTTTATCTAAACACACATAGTTAAATCCATGGTCTCACATATCTTTCCTTTGTTTTCCTATAGTGGTTTATAGTTTTGAATTGCCTTTGTTCCTTTGTCAAAGACTAGTTGACTATTATTTGTGGGTCTATTTCTGGGCTCACTGTTATGTTCCATTTATTTATTTACCTATTTTTTCACCAAAACCATGCTATCTTGATTGCTGTACCTTTATAGTTAGTCTTGACATTTGGTAGTATCACTTCTCTCACTTTGTTGTTCTTCAGTAACATGCTTTCTATTCTGGGTCTTATACCTTTCAATAGAAACTTTAGAATCATTTGGTCAATAAACACAGAGTCACTTGCTGGGATTTTGATTGAGAATACATTTTATCTACAGATCAAATTAGAAACAATTGATACGTCAACAATATTGTGTCTTCCTATCCATGAAAGTGGAATATCTTTCTATTTGTTTAGATGTTCTGTGATTTCTTTCAAAGAATTTTGTAGCTTTCCTCACATACATCCTATATATATTTTGTAAGAATCATTTCTGGGCATTACATTTTTATGTTAATATAAATAATATTGAGTTTTTAAATTTCAAAATTCCAAATGGTTATTGTTAATATATAGGAAAGCAATTGACTGTTTTATATATATTTACCATCTATCCTGTAACCTTTCCATAATCACATTAGTTCCAGGAGGTTTTTTGGGTCTGTTTCTGTTTCGATTTTGGTGATTATTTTTACATAAACAATCATGTTATCAGTGATCAAAGAAAATTTTATTTCTTCCTTTCCAATCTGTATCTTTTTTTTTCTTTTATCTTATTGCAGTAGCTAAAACTTTCATTATGGTATTGAATAGGAATGGTGAGAGGGTATATCCTTGCCTTATTCCTGAAGAGGGAAAGAAGCCAATTTCTCACTGTTGTGTATGATTTTAATTGTAAGTTCTTTGTAGATGTTCCTTATCAAGTTGAGGAAGTTTCACTCTATTCCTAGTTTGCTAAGTTTATGGATGTTGCATTTTGTAAAATGATTTTTCTTCATCTATTGATATGATCATATGATTTTTCTTTTTTATCCAGTAGACATGAAGGTTTACATTAATTGATTTTTGAATGTTGACGCAGCCTTTCATAACTGGAATAAATTTCTCTTGGTTGTGTATAATTCATTTTACACATTGTTGTATTCAATTTGCTCTCTTGTTGAAGAGCTCTGCAACTATGTTCATGAGGAATATTTGTCTGTAATTTTCCTTTCTTGTAATGCCTTTATTTGGTTTTGGACTTATGGTAATGCTGGCCTCTAAAATGAGTCAGTAAATGTTAACCCTGCTTCTGTTTCATGGAAAGGATTATAGAGAATTGGTATCATTTGTTGCTGAAATATTTGGAAGAATTCCACAGTAAAATCACCTTGGACAGCAGCTTTTTTTTTTTTTTCCCCTGGGAAGTTATTATTTAATAGAATTAGGCTTATTCAGATTATCTATTTCTCCATCCATTTATATATTTTTAAAGTCAGACCTTCACTAATTTATTTGAGGCATTATGAACAAAGATAATTTCAGGTCTGTCTTTACTAAAATGCAATCCAATATGCTTTCCAGAAATAAATACTGCAGAAATTCTGTGGCTCTTCATTGATGCCCCCATTTGGAAATAACTTATTTAAAATGTGCTCATAGAATTCTCCCCTCATTCATTACTCTCTTGTTAATGCAATTTTACTGAGATGTATACACACACACCATAGAAACCATCCAAAGTATACAACCACTGGTACACATTATCATCACATAGTTGTGCATACATCCCCATGATTAAATTTAGAACATTTCATTACTCCAGAAAAAAAATCAGAATAGAAAAGAAAATCCTAATCCTCCCATACACCTTATTCCCCATTATTGACCCATAGTATTGGTGTAGTACATTTATTACTGTTGACGAAAGAGTGTTAAAGTATTACTGTTAACTATAGTCCACAGTTTGCAATAGGTATATATTTCCATTATAGTTCTCTGTTATAAACTTCCTGTAATGATATTGTGCATTTGCTCTAGTTGATGAAAGTACTTTTTTTAATATATATATATATATATGTATATATATATATATATATATATATATATATTTGTACAGTTAATCATGGACATTTTCCACCGCAAGATTCATTGTGTTATACATTTCTAAGTTTTAACTTCCAACTTTCCTTCCGGTGACATACATGACTCCAAACTTCCCTTTCTACGACAGTCATACACTATTCAGCACTGTTAATTATTCTCACAATAATGTGCTATCATCACCTCTGTCTATTTCCAAATATTTAAATTCAGCTTAGTTAAACATTCTGTACCTTGATGGTTCAGTTCATGTGTCAACCTGGCCAGGTGATGGTAGCCAGGTGTCTGGTCAAGCAAGCACTGGCCTATTACTGCAAGGACATTTGTGGCTGGTTAATAAACCAGAAGGCTGGCTTATTAAATCATCAGTCAATTGGCTGCAGATGTGACTGATTACATCAACGAAGATAAGAGAATGCAATCAGCTGGATTTGATCCAATCAGTTGAGGACTTTTAAGCGAGACAGATAGAGGACATTCACTTCTTCGGCTAACCAGCAAAGCATTTCCTGAGGAGTTCATCAAAGTTGCCAGTTCGTTCCTGAGGAGTTCCTCAAACATCTTCACTGGAATTGCCAATTTGCTCCCTACCCTATTTTGACTCGTGCATACTCACAGTTGTGTGAGACACTTTTATAAAATCTATATTTATAGATATCTCTTGTTGATTCTGTTTCCATAGAGAAACCTAACTAATACAACTTGATACCGAAAGTGGGGTGGTTCTTGAGAAACGGAATCTTAAAACGGGCATTTACAATTGGTTTTCTACTCTGATTAGATTCAAAGGCACTAATTACTCCATTTCCAGTAATCAAGATGGCACTGACAGTCCATGGCGTGAATTGGCAAAGGAGATAAGCAAAAGAGCACCATTTGATTCTCCTAATCATACTCTTGTACAAAGCAAGGCTCTGGGTAACAGTGTTGTTGACACCTTCACAGAGTTTGAAGAGTTAAGAAGTATATTTATGTTGGCTGGTTGCTCTTAGATTTGCTGAAGAAAGTTATAAGAGAAAGGGGCAAGCTAAAGGCTTCAGATTGAAACAGGTGCTATGATAAATGTAAAGTTTTTTATTTGTGTCCTAAAAGAAAATTTTATTTCCTTGAGATTTCAGAAAACCAGACCCAGAGTCTCATTGTGTGAGTAGCAGATTTACAATGTAAACTAAAATCTTAACCTTGCATGGTCTCTGCTGTTAAAGTAAAGGCATTGATTGGAAAAGAATGGGATCCTGAAATGGGATGGGGACATGTGGATTGATAATAATGGCAGTGAGGACATTGGAACCCTGGATTCTGCTGAGTCTTTGTTAGATATACGTGTAGTGGTCATCCAGAGGAAACAGCCGCCTCCCCACCTCTAGTCTGCCCTGAGGAGAGAGCTACCCAAACTCCAGCTTACTTTGAGGAAACAGATTCCCAACCTCCAGTTTGCCCTGAGGAGCCTGCAATTCAAACTCCACCTAAAGAGACTAACCCCTCAGTGCCTACTAAACCTATATTCACCTCCCCTGAGGAAGCAGCCCTCACTCCTCTGTCTGGAGAGATTAATGCTGTTTCACCAGATGAAAGTGCAATGGAATGTCCTGAGGTAAATGGCTTGAGGGATACTTCTAATTCTTTTCATGACCCACCCCCACCACCAATCTTTGCTTCAAGACCTATAACTAGACTAAAGTCTCAACAGGCACTGAAGGGTGAGGTACAAAGTGTGACCCATGAGGAAATATGCTATACTCCAAAAGAACTCTTTGAGTTTTCCAACTTATATAGAAAGAAATCAGGGGAATATGTGTGGGAATGGATATTAATGATGTAGGATAATGGTGGAAGGAATATAAGGTTGGAACAGGCTGAATTTACTGATATGGGCCCACTAAGCAGAGATTCTGCCTTCAATGTTGTACCTCGAGGGGTTAGAAAGGGTGTTAACATTTTTTGCGGGGGGTTGGCTGAAACGTGGATCAAAAGGTGGCCGACATTATCTGAGGTTAAAATGCCAGAAATGTCCTGGTATAATGTAGAGGAGCGGATTCAAAGACTTTGAGAGATTGGAATGTTAGAGTGGATTTATTGTGAAAGACATGCTCTCACACTCCTGGAATGTCCAGAGGGCACAACTTTTACCAGGACTGTAAGGAATAAATTTGTGATACTTGCTCCATCATCCCTGAAGAGCTCTGTAGTCACCCTTCTCTGCAGGTCAGATATTATTGTGGGAACTGTTGTCACAGAGCTGGAACCCTTAAACACAATGGGTATAAATGGATCCTGAGTCATCAGAAGCCATGTGGCAGCAGTTAATCATCAAAGGCAAGGTGGGCATGGCTACCATAATGGAAAACAGGCTCAAGGCAGCAGTCAAAATAATCTGACTCACAGAGACTTATGGCATTGGCTAGTAGATCATGGAGTACCTAGCAGTAAAACTGATGGGCAGTCTAATAAATTCTTGTTTGAGATGTATAAGCAGAAGAATTCTAGGTCAAGTTAACAAAAGTCAACCTTGAATTACAAAAACAGAGAGTCATCGCTCCTTAATCAACTCCCAGACTTGAGACAGTTTACAGATCCAGAGCCCCTTGAATGAGGGGAAGGCCAAGTACTCTTGGCAAAAGACCCTGTTACACTGCCAAAAATTTATACTGTTAATCTTCCTCCCAGCCTTCCCCAGGGGGACCTACAGCCTTTTACCAGGGTGACTGTGCACTGGGGAAAAGGAAATGAACAGATGTTTGGGGGATTATTAGATACCAGTTCAGAAGTGACATTAATTCCAGGAGACACAAAACATCACTCTGGTCCACCAGTCAGAGATTTAGCTCAGGTCCATCTCACAATGGGTCTAATGGGTTCCCAGACCCATTCTGTGGTTATTTCCCCAGTTCCAGAGTGTATAAGTGGAATAGAAATACTCAGCAACTAGCAGAATCCTCACATTGGTTTTCTCACTCATGGGGTGAGGGCTCTGATGGTGGGAAAAGCCAAGTGGGAGCCTCTAGAACTGCCCCTGCCTATCAAAATAGTAAACCAGAAGCAATACCCAATTCCTGGAGGGATTGCAGAAATTAATGCCATGCTGAAGAACTTGAAGGATGCAGGTGATTCCCACCATATCCCCATTCAACTCTATTTGACCTGTAAAGAAAACAGATGGGTCTTTGAGGATGACAGTGGATTTTTGTAAGCTTAACCAGTTAGTGACTCCAAAAGCAGCTGCTATTCCAGATGTGGTATCATTGCTTGAGCAAATCAACACATCCTCTGGTACCTGGTATGCAGCTATTGATCTGACAAGTGTTTTTTTCTCAATAGCTGTCAGTAATGACCACCAGAAACATTTTGCATTCAGCTGGCAAGGCCAGCAGCATACATTTGCTGTGCTACCTCAGGGGTATATCAACTCTCCAGCCCTATGTCATAACTGTCTGCAGTGATCTTGCTCATTTCTACCTCCCCTAAGACATCACACTGGTCCATTATATTGATGATATCATGTTGATTGGATCTAGTGAGCAAGAAGTAGCAACTACTCTAGATTTGTTGGTAAGATATTTATGTGGCAGAGGATGGGAGATAAATCCAACAAAAATACAGGGGCCTTCTTCCACCTCAGTAAAATTTCTAGGTGACCAGTTGTGTGGGGCATGTCAAGATATCCCTTCTAAGATGAAGGATAAGCTGTTATATTTGGCCCCTCCTATGACCAAAAAAGAGGCACAATGCTTAGCTGGCCTCTTTGGATTTTGTAGACAACATATTCCTCTTTTGAGTGGGCTACTCCAGTCCATTTGCCAAGTGACCAGAAAAGCTGATAGTTTTGATGGGGACCAGAACAAGATGACAGGCCCAGGCTGCTGTGCAAGCTGCTCTGCCACTTGGACCATATGATCCAGCTGGTCCAATGGTGCTGGAAGTGTCAATGTCAAATAGAGATACTGTTTGGAGCCTTTGGCAGGCTTCTATAGGAGAATCACAATGCAGGCCCTTAGGATTTTGGAGTAAAGTCTTACCATCCTCTGCAGATAACTACTCTCCATTTAAAAAACAGCTATTGGCCTGCTGTTGGGCCTTAGTAGAGACAGAACACTTAACCATGGACCACCAAGTTCCATGAAACCTGAGTTACCTATGAGGAGCTGGGTGTTGTGCAACCTGCCAAGCCATAAAGTTGAGTGTGCACAGCAGCAGTCCATCATAAAATGGAACTGGTATATATGAGATAAAGCTCAAGCAGGTCCTGAAGGCACAAGAAAGTTACATGAGGAAGTGGCCCAAATGCCCATGGTCCCCACTCCTGCGACATTGCCTTCTCTTTCATGGCCCATAGCTATGGCATCTTGGGGAGTTCCTTACAATCAGTTGACAAAGGAAAAGAAAACTCAGGCCTGGTGTACAGACGGTTTTGCATGATATGCAGACACTACCCATAAGTGGACAGCTGCAGCACTGCAGCCCCTTTCTGGGAAGTTCCTGAAGGACAGTGGTAAGGGGAAATCCTCCCAGAGGCAGAACTTCGAGCAGTGCCCCTGGTTGTTCACTTTGCTTGGAAGGAGAACTGACCAGAGCTGTGTTTGTATACTGATTCATGGGTTGTTGCTAATGGTTTGGATAGATGGTCAGGGACTTGGAAGGAACATGATTTGAAAATTGGTGACAAAGTGATCTGGGGAAGAGGTATGTGGATAGACCATTCTGAGTGGGCAAAAAACATGAAGATATTTGTGTCCCATGTGAATGCTCACCAGAGGGTGACTTCAGCAGAAGATCTTAATAATCAAGTGGATGAGATGACCTGTTTGGTGGTCACAATTCAGCCTCTTTCCCCAGCCACTCCTGTCATTGCCCAATGGGCTCATAAAAAAAGTGGTCATGGTGGTAAAAAAAAAAAAAAGTTTGTGCATGGGCTCAGCAATATAGACTTCCACTCATCGAGGCTGAACTGCCCACAGCCACTGCTGAGCGTCCAATCTGCCAGCAGCAGAGACCCACACTCAGTCACTGATATAGCACCATTTCATGAGATGATCAGCCTGCTACCAGGTGGCAGGTTGATTACATTGAACGACTTCCATCATGGAAGGGGCAGGGATTTGTTCCTATTGGAATAGAAATATACTCTGGATATGGGTTTGCCTTCCCTGCACAACATGCTTCTGCCAAAACTACCATCCATGGACTTACAGAATGCCTTATCTACTGTCATGGTATTCCACACAGCATTGCTTCTGACCAAGGAACCCACTTCACTGGCACAAATGAAGTGAGGAAATGGGCACATGCTCATGGAATCCTCTAGTCTTACCATGTTCCCCATCATCCAGAGGCAGCTGGGTTGATACAATGGTGGAATGGCCTGTTGAAGACTCAATTATAGTGCCAACTAGGTGTCACTACCTGACAGGGCTGGGGCAGGTTTCTCCAAGAGGCTCTATATGCTCTGAATCAGCACCCACTCTATGGTGCTTTTTCTTCTATAGCCGGGATTTACAGGTCCAGGAATCAAGGCATGAAATCAGGAGTGGCACCACTCACTATCACGTCTAGTGATCCACTAGGTAAATTTTTTCTTCCTGTTCCTGCAAACTTAAGCTCTGCTGGTTTACAAGTCTTAGTTCCAATAGGAGGAGTGCTTCCACCAGGAAACACAATAATTCCATTGAACTGTAGGTTAAGACTGCCACCTGGACACTTTGGGCTTCTTATGCCTCTGAATCAACAGGCAAGGAAGGGGATTACTGTACTGGCTGGGGTGATTGTTCCTGACTATTAAGGAGAAATAAGACTGCAACTACACAATGGAGGTAAAGAAGAGCTTCCCTGGAATATAGGGCACCACCTAGGGTGTCTCTTAGTACCAGGACCTGATTCAAGTCAATGGAAAACCACACCAACCCAATCCAGAGAGGATTACCAATGGCCAGAAACTTCAGGAATGAAGGTTTTGGTCACCTCACCAGGCAAAGAACTATAGCCAGCTGAAGTGCTTGCTGAGGGTAAAGGGAACATGGAATGGGTAGTGGAAAAATGTAATGATAAATATGAACTACAACCACATGACCAGTTACAGAAACAAGGACTATGATGGCATGAATATTTCCTCCTTGTTTTGTTGAGTATGTTTTTGTCTATAAAGCAAATATTTTTCCTTTCTGCTCTATCTTATCCCCTTATCATATGACATAAGCTGTACTGTTCATTTTGCAGTATTTAAGTTAAAGGAAATTAGTTTTAAGAGTTAATGTCAACCAAGGACTTGCATCTTATTCTGGAGAGATTTAGTGCGTTTCTGCTTGTATGCAGGACAGCAGAATAATGTTAGGCAAAATATGTCTGTTATTGTTCTCTATTTAGAGATAAAGTATGGTTTAAGGTGATGTATATAACTGCCAAGTTGACAAGGAGTGGACTGTGATGGTTCAGTTCATGTGTGTGATGGTTAGGTTCATGTGTCAACTTGGCCAGGTGACCCAGCTATCTGGTCAAGCAAACACTGGCCTAACAATTGCTGTGAGGATGTTTGAGGATCCTTAATAAACCAACAGACTGGTTTATTAAATCATCAGTCAATTGACTGCAGCTGTGACTGATGACGCACCAAAGGGCATACCTTCCACAATGAGAGAATGCAATTGGCTGGATTTGATCCAATTAATCAGTTGAAGACTTATAAGCAAGACAGATAGAGGACCTTCACTTCTTCTTCGGCTGCCCAGTGAAGCATTTCCTGAGGAGTTCATCAAAGTTGCCAGTTCATTTCCTGAGGAGTCCATCGAACACATTCGTCGAAGATACCAGTTCATTTCCTGAGGAGTTTGTCAAAGTTGCTGGTTCGTTTCCTGAGGAGTTCATCAGGCATCTTCCTTGGAGTTGACAGTTTGTTGACAGCTGTACAGAATTTGGACTCGTGCATACCCACAGTTGCATGAGTCACTTTTACAATTTGATAATCAGAGACACCTCTCATTGATTCTGTTTCCCTAGAGAACCCTAACTAATACAACTTGGTACCGGGAGTGGTTCTTGAGAAACAGAATCTTAAAATGGGCTTTTACAATTTGTTTTCTACTCTGATTAGATTCAGAGGCACTAATGACTCTATTTCCAATAATCAAGAGGGCACTGACAGTCCATGGCATGAGTTGGCAAAGGAAATATGCAAAATAGCACCATCTGATTCTCCTAATCATACTCTAGTACAAAGCAAGGCTCTGGGTGACAGTGTTTTTGACACCTTCACAGAGTTTTGCAGTATTAAGAGGTATAATGATGTTGGCTGGCTGCTCTTAGAACTTTGGATACAGTTGTAAGAGAAAGGGATGAGCTAAAGGCTTCAAATTCAAAACTTGAATGCTGTATGACAGATGTAAATGTTTCCATGTGTGCCCTGAAAGAAAATCTTATTTCTTGGGCCCACAGACTGGAAGTTTCTGAAAACCAGACACAGTCTCTCATTGTGCGACTAGCAAATTTACAACATAAACTAAAATCTCAACTTCTCAAAGTGTCTTCTGTTAAAGTAAAGGCATTGATTGGCAAAGAATGGGATCCAGAAACTTGAGATGGGGACATATGGATTGATAATAATGGCAGTGAGGATATTGGAACCCTGGGTTCTGCTGGGTCATTGTTAGATATACCTGTAGAGGGCTGTCCTGATGAAACAGCTTCCCCACCTCCAGTCTGCCCTAAGGAGGCTGCCACCCAACCTCCACCTAAGGAGATTAACCCTTCAGTGCCTGCTAATCCTGTAATCACCTCCCCTGACGAAGCAGCCCTCACTCCTTTGTCTGGAGAGATTAATCCTGTTTTAAGAGATGAAAATGCAACAGAATGTCCTGAGGTAAATGGCTTGAGGGATAATCTAACCCTTTCCATGACCCACCCCCACCACCAGTTTTTGCTTCAAGACCTATAACTAGGCTCAAGTCCCAACAAGCCCAAAAGGGTGAGATACAAAGTGTGACCCATGAAGAGGTACGCTATACTCCAAAGGAACTGTATGAGTTTTCCAACTTATACAGACAGAAACCAGGGAAATATGTGTGGGAATGGATATTAAGAGTGTGGGATAATGGTGGAAGGAATATAAGGTTGGATCAGGCTGAATTTACTGATATGGGTCCACTAAGCAGAGACTCTGCATTCAATATTGTAGCTCAAGGGGTTAGAAAGGGTGTTAACAGTCTGTTTGGGTGGCTGGCTGAAACATGGATCAAAAGGTGGCCGGCATTACCAGAGGTTGAAATGCCAGAACTGCCCTGGTACAATGTGGAGGAGGGGATTCAAAGGCTTAGAGAGATTGGAATGTTAGAGTGGATTTATCATGGAAGACCTGCTCACACAGCCCTGGAATGTCCAGAGGACACACCTTTTACCAGGACTGTAAGGAATAAATTTGTGAGACTAGCTCCATCATCCCTGAAGAGCTCTGTAGTTGCCCTTCTTTATAGGTCAGATATTACTGTAGGAACTGCTGTCACTGAGCTGGAATCCTTAAGCACAATGGGGATAATCGGGTCCCGAGTCGGTAGAAGCCAACTGGCTGCAGTTAATCACCACAGACAAGGTGGGCATGGCTACCATAATGGAAAACAGTCTCAAAGCAGCAATCAAAATAATATGACTCACAGAGACTTATGGCGTTGGCTAGTGGATCATGGAGTACCAAGTAGTAAAATAGATGGGCAGTCGACTAAATTCTTGTTTGAACTATATAGGCAGAAGAATTCTAGGTCACGTGAACAAAAATCTCCCTTGAATTACATAAACAGAGAGTCACGGCCCCTTAATCAATTCCCAGACTTGAGACAGTTTACAGATCCAGAGCCCCTTGAATGAAGGGAAGGCTGGGTACCCTTGGGGAAGGACCCTGTTACACTGCCAAAAATTTATACTGTTAATCTTCCTCCTAGCCTTCCCCAGGGTGACCTACAGCCTTTTACCAGGGTGACTGTGCACTGGGGAAAAGGAAATGATCAGATATTTCATGGATTATTAGACACTGGTTCAGAAGTGACGTTAATTCCCAGAGACCCGAAACGTCACTCTGGTCCACCAGTCAGAGTTGGGGCTTATGGAGGTCAGGTGATTGATGGAGTTTTAGCTCAGATCCATCTCACAGTGGGCCCAGTGGATCCCCAGACCCATTCTGTGGTTATTTCCCCAGTGCCGGAATGAATAATTGGAATAGACATACTCAGCAACCAGCAGAATCCTCACATTGGTTCCCTGACTCCTGGAGTGTGGCCTATTATGGTGGGAAAGGCCAAGTGGAAGCCACTAGAACTGCCCCTGCCTAGCAAAATAGTGAACCAGAAGCAATACTGGATTCCTGGAGGGATTGCAGAGATTAATGCCACTCCTAAGGACTTGAAGGATGCAGGGGTGGTGATTCCCACCACATTCCCATTCAACTCTCATATTTGGCCTGTGCAGAAAACAGACGGGTCTTGGAGGATGACAGTGGATTATCATAAGCTTAACCAGGTGGTGACTCCAATTGCAGCTGCTGTTCCAGATGTGGTATCATTGCTTGAGCAAATCAACACATCCCCTGGTACCTGGTATGCAGCTATTGATCTGGCAAATGCTTTTTTTCTCAGTTGCTGTCAGCAAGGACCACCAGAAACAGTTCGCATTCAGCTGGCAAGGCCAGCAGTTTACATTCACTGTGCTACCTCAGGGCTATATCAACTCTCCAGCCCTATGTCATAATATTGTCCGCAGGGATCTTGATCATTTCTGCCTCCCACAAGACATCACACTGGTTCATTATATTGATGATATCATGTTCATTGGACCTAGTGAGAAAGAAGTAGCAACTACTCTAGATTTGTTGGTAAGGTATTTGTGTGTCAGAGGATGGGAGATAAATCCAACAAAACTACAGGGGCCTTCCACCTCAGTAAAATTTCTAGGTGTCCAGTGGTGTGGGGCCTGTCGAGATAGTCCTTCTAAGGTGAAGGATAAGCTGTTGCATCTGGCCCCTCCCACAAGCAAAAAAAGAGGCACAATGCTTAGTTGGCCTCTTTGGGTTTTGGAGACAACATATTCCTCATTTAGGTGTGCTACTCCGGCCCATTTACTGAGTGACTAGAAAAGCTTCTAGTTTTGAGTGGGGACTGGAACAAGATGAGGCTCTGCGACAGGTCCAGGCTGCTGTGCAAGCTGCTCTGCCACTTGGACCATATGATCCAGCTGACCCAATGGTGCTGGAAGTGTCAGTGGCAAATAGAGATGCTGTTTGGAGCCTTTGGCAGGCTCCTATAGGAGAATCACAATGCAGGCCCTTAGGATTTTGGAGTAAAGCTTTACCATCTTCTGCAGATAACTACTCTCCATTTGAGAAACAACTGTTGGCCTGCTACTGGGCCTTAGTAGAGACAGAACGCTTAACCATGGGCCACCAAGTTACCATGAGACCTGAGTTACCTATCATGAGCTGGGTGTTGTCTGACTCACCAAGCCATAAAGTTGGGCGTGCACAGCAGCACTCCATCATAAAATGGAAATGGTATATACGAGATAGAGCTCGAGCAGGTCCTGAAGGTACAAGTAAGTTACATGAGGAAGTGGCCCAAATGCCCATGGCCCCCACTCCTTCCACCTTACCTTCTCTTTCCCAGCCCACAACTATGGCATCTTGGGGAGTTCCTTACAGTCAGTTGACTGAGGAAGAGAAGACTCGGGCCTGGTTTACAGATGGTTCTGCACAATATGCAGGCAGCACCCAAAAGTGAGCAGCTGCAGCACTGCAGCCCCTTTCTGGGATGTCCCTGAAGGACAGTGGTGAGGGGAAATCCTCCCAGTGGGCAGAACTTCGAGCAGTGCCCCTGGTTGTTCACTTTGCTTGGAAGGAGAATTGGTCAGAGGTGCATCTGTATACTGATTCCTGGGCTGTTGCTAATGGTTTAGCTGGATGGTCAGGGACTTGGAAGGAACATGATTGGAAGAAGTCTGGGGAAGGGGTATGTGGATAAACCTTTCTGAGTGGGCAAAAAACATGAAGATATTTGTGTCCCATGTGAATGCTTACCAGAGGGTGACTTCAGCAGAAGGTTTTAATAACCAAGTGGATAAAATGACCCGTTTGATGGATACAAATCAGCCTCTTTCCCCAGCAACTCCTGTCATTGTCCAATGGGCTCATGAACAAAGTGGTCATGGTGGTAGGGATGGAGGTTATGCATGGGCTCAGCAACATGGACTTCCACTCACCAAGGCTGACCTGGCCACAGCCACTGCTGAGTGTCCAATCTGCCAGCAGCAGAGACCTACACTCAGTCCCCGATATGGCACCATTCCTCGAGGTGATCAGCCTGCTACCAGGTGGCAGGTTGATTACATTGGACCACTTCCATCATGGAAGGGGCAGGGATTTTTTCTTACTGGAATAGAAACATACTCTGAATATGGGTTTGCCTTCCCTGCACGACATGCTTCTGCCAAAACTATGATCCATGGACTTACAGAATGCCTTACCCACCGTCATGGTATTCCACACAGCATTGCTTCGGACCAAGGAACCCACTTCACAGCAAATGAAGTGAGGGAATGGGCACATGCTCATGGAATTCTGTGGTCGTACCATGTTCCCCATCATCCAGAGGCAGCTGGGTTGATAGAATGGTGGAATGGTCTGTTGAAGACTCAATTACGGCGCCAACTAGGTGGCAATACCTTGCAGGGCTGGGGCAGTGTTCTCCAGGAGGCTGTGTATGCACTGAATCAGCATCCACTCTATGGTACTGTTTCTCCCATAGCCAGGATTCATGGGTACAAGAATCAAGGGGTGGAAACAGGAGTGGCACCACTCACTATCACTCCTACTGATCCACTAGGGAAATTTTTGCTTCCTGTCCCTACAAGCTTAAGCTCTGCTGGTCTACAGGTCTTTGTTCCAAAAGGAGGAGTGCTTCCACCAGGAAACACAATAATCTCATTGAACTGGAAGTTAAGACTGCCACCTGGCCACTTTGGGTTTCTTATGCCTCTGAATCAACAGGCAAGGAAGGGTATTACTATACTGGCTGGGATCGTTGATCATGACTATCAAGGGGAAATAGCACTGCAACTACATAATGGAAGAAGAGTTTTCCTGGAATACAGGAGACCCCCTAGGGCATCTCTTAGTACTACCATGCCCTGTGATTAAAGTCAATGGAAAACTGCAACAACCCAATCCAGGCAGGACTACAAATGGCCAAGAAACTTCAGGAATGAAGGTTTGGATCACCCCACCAGGCAAAGAACCACGGCCAGCTGAAGTGCTTGCTGAGGGTAAAGGGAACATGGAATGGGTAGTGGAAGGTCGTGATACATATGAACTACGGCCACATGACCAGTTACAGAAATGAGGACTATGATGACATGAATATTTCCTCCTTGTTTTGTTATGATTATGTTTGTATTTGTCTGTAAAGCAAATATCTTTGCTTTCTTCTCTGTTTTATCTCCTTATCATATGGCATAAGCTGTAATGTTCATTTTGAAGGTATGGTTTTAGGTGATGTGTATAACTGCCAATTTGACAAGGGGTGGACTGTGATGGTTAGGTTCATGTGTCAACTTGGCCAGGTGATCCAGCTGTCTGGTCAAGCAAACACTGGCCTAACAATTGCTGTGAGGATGTTTGAGGCTCGTTAATAAACCAACAGACTGATTTATTAAATCATCACTCAATTGACTGCAGCTGTGACTGATGACGCACCAAAGGGTGTGCCTTCCACAATGAGAGAATGCAATTGGCTGGATTTGATCCAATTAATCAGTTGAAGACTTATAAGCAAGACAGATAGAGGACCTTCACTACTTCTTTGGCTGTCCAGTGAAGCATTTCCTGAGGAGTTCTTCAAAGTTGCCAGTTCGTTTCCTGAGGAGTTCATCAAACACATTTGTGGAAGATCCCGGTTCATTTCCTGAGGAGTTTGTCAAAGTTACTGGTTCGTTTCCTGAGGAGTTCATCAGGCATCTTCCTTGGAGTTGACAGTTTGTTGACAGCTGTACAGAATTTGGACTCGTGCATACCCACAGTTGCGTGAGCCACTTTTACAGTTTGATAATCAGAGACACCTCTCATTGATTCTGTTTCCCTAGAGAACCCTAACTAATACAATGTGTTAACTTGGCCAGGTGATGGTACCCCCATGTCTGGTCAAGCAAGCACTGGCCTGTTACTGCAAGGACATTTGTGGCTGGTTAATAAACCAGAAGACTGGTTTATTAAATCATCAGTCAATTGGCTGCAGCTGTAACTGACTACATCAATGAAGATGAGAGAATGAAGTCAGATGGATTTGACCCAATAAGTTGAAGACTTTTAAGTGAGACAGATAGAGGACTGTTCTAGTTTGCTAATGCTGCTGGAATGCAAAACACCAGAGATGGATTGGCTTTTATAAAAGGGGATTTCTTTGGTTACACAGTTACAGTCCTAAGGCCATAAAGTGTCCAAGGTAACATATCAACAATTGAGCACCTTCACTGGAAGATGGCCAATGACATTCGGAAAGCCTCTGTTAGCTGGGAAGCCATGTGGCTGGCATCTGCTCCAAGTTCTGGTTTCGAAATGGCTTTCTCCCAGGATGTTCCTCTCTGGGCTTCAGCTCCTCAAAAATGTCACTCTTGGTTGCTCTTGGGGTGTTTGTCCTCTCTTAGCTTCTCCTGAGCAAAAGTCTGCTTTCAAAGGCCATCTCCAAAATGTTTGTGTAAGCTGAAGCTCCTCTCTCAGTTCCAGTACATTCTTTTGGCTGTAGCTCCTTTTCAAAATGTCATTCTCAGCTGCACTGAGTTCCTTCTATTTGTCAGCTCATTTATATGGCTCCAGTGATTTAATTTAGACCCACCCTAAATGGGTGAGATAACACCTCCATGGAAATTATCCAGAGTCATCACCCACAGTTGGGTGGGGCACATCTCCAGGGAAACACTCAAAGAATTACAATCTAATCAACACTGATACGTCTGTCCACACAGATTACATCAAAGGTAATGGCATTTCAAACTGTCATAAAGACCTTCAGTTCTTCAGCTAACCAGCGAAGCATTTCCTGAGGAGCTTGTGGAAGTTACCAGTTCATTCCTGAGGAGTGTATTGAACAAGTACATTGAAGTTGCCCATTCGCTGCTTGAGGCGTTCATCAAACATCTTCATTGAAGTTGCCAGTTTGCTGCTTGCCCTATGGAATTTTGACTCATGCATACCCACAGTTGCATGAGACACTTTTATAAAATCTTATATTTATAGATATATCTTGTTGATTCTGTTTCCATAGAGAGCCCTAACTAATACATGCATATATTAAACAACCTCTCTCCAATCTTTAGCCTCATCTATATCCTGGTAGCCTATATTCGATATTTTATGTCTATGAGTTTACATATTATAATTAGTTAATAGTGAGATAATACAATATTTGTCCTTTTGTCTGACTTATTTCACTTAACACAATTTCCTTAAGGATCATCCATGTTGTTATGTGATTCTGGACTTCATTTCTTCTTACTGCTGAATAATGTTCCATTATACATAAACCACACTTGGTTTATCCATTCATCTATTGATGGACACTTGGGTTAGGAAACTATAAGTGTTTGAGAGCATGTGGAGAAATCGAAATACTTCTGTGGGAATGTATAATGATACAGCCTCTGTGGAGGACAATTTGGTGGTTCTTCAGGAAGCTAAGTATAGAGTTGCTTTATGACTAGGCAATCTCACTACTCAGAATATACCCAGAAGATCTGGAAGGATGGGTGCAAACAGACATTTGCACACTGATGTTCATAACAGCATTATTCACAATTGCCAAAACAACCCTTTATTTTTATTTTTATGTTTAAAGTGACTTTCTTGTAGAAAACATACAGTTTGGTCTTTTTTTCCCACTATGAATGTCTCTGTCTTATTTATTAATTTTAGATCTGTCTTGCTTTTGAATATATGCATCCAAAATACAAATTTTCCTCCACTTTTTTCACAAATTTTGATAAACTGCATTTTCATTTCCATTCACTTTCAAAATATTTTAATTCTCTTTGAGCCTATTTCTAACTTCCTTTTCCCTTGGGGTGTCTCAAAATATTTACTTTATCCCCTCCTTGCCCGAATTATGAGGGAATATTTTTTCCTGATCATTACCATAAGAACTCACAGGAGTATGGGGCTCCCCGTAGGTATCAGCACACAGGAGGTTTAACTCTCAATGGAATCCATACTTAACCTCCAACAATTCATTAATTCCCAGTCTGTTTTCTGCAGACTTCATAATGTCTTTTAATGAAGTAAATAAAAAATTACATACAAATATAGTTGTAACCACCATCACAATTATTTTCTAGAACAGGCATTGACAAACTTTTTCTGTAAAGGGCAAATTTACTAGCTCAAAGGGCTTTTACTCCTGATAAGCTATTCTGATGAGTATTTCTGTATTTGCCTGTCTCTCCAGTGTTTGAATGGTAGTTTGCCTTGTAGCTTCAACTCTCTTATGGATCTGAGTAAAGTCATTGATTTTCAGTTTGTTTAGGTTTTCTTTTTGTAAGGTCAGGAGTGATGACTTCAATTATCTTTGCATGTTGAAGCTTTAACCAGAATTCTCTGCAGAATTAATTTTAATTGCATATTCAAAATTTAGCAAAATTAACTGAAGTGTGAATTTATAAAACAAGTCTAAACTCATTTCAAAGGGTTATAATTATACAAAATATGTTCCCTAACAACAAAGGAACTAAACTGTGAAATTATTAGTATAGAATTCCCAAATGTTAAAAATAGATGCAATAAACTTCACATGGTTCAACTAAGAAACAACAATGCTTATTAGATTATGTTTTGAACTTAAAAATAATAAACCATACACACCTTACACAAGGACTTGTGGGATGCAAATACAGTCTTTATTAGAGGGAAATATATAGCCTTGGATGCATAAGTTAGAAAATCAGAAAATTTTAAAAAATCAATAAATTCAAATTAGACAACAAATAAAATACAAAGAAAGGAGAAGAAAAGATATAATAAAAATAAGCACAGCCTTTTTTGGAATTGATTACAAAACCATAAAATGGGGAAGCAAAAGTCAAAGTTGATTCTTTAAAAAGCAAACCTATACAATTAATAACTTCCTAAAAAGTACTAATCAATAATTAAAAATGAAAACACATGTATACTATCAACAAAGGAAAGAGGCATTACTATGGATCCTTTAGATGAATGAAAAGAGGGTATTATGAACACATTTATGCCAATAAATTTGAAATTTTAGATTGAAAATACAAATTCCAAAGAAAATACAACTTTACAAAGCAGACACAAGAAGATATAGAGAATTTGATTGCTAAAGGTATGTCAGAAAATGTTGATCGGTAATATAAAACCTTTCTACAAAGAAAAGTTGAGGATCTAAGGGCAAAATCTTCTGAAAATTATACTCATCTTTAATGATATATAATTTATATATATATTAAATTTCACTAATTTTGTGTGCAAAATTCAATGAGTTTGAATACAGTTGTAACCACCATCACAATTTTTTTTTAGAACAGGCATTGACAAACTTTTTCTGTAAAGGGCAAGATAATAAATACCATGCAGGCCAAGAGACAGAATCAAGGATATTATGTAGATACATATATATAAAATAGGAAGTAATTTTTCAAAAAATTTAGTCAAATTCAAAATATAATAATAATCAAAGTACATCGTTTGTACAACAGGTCTAATAATGAAAAAAATAAATTTGGGAGGGTGGAAGCAACTCACTTAGAGCTCAAAATCAGTTTTCTCATTCATCAAACTCAATTGCAAATGTTTCCCTGTTAATACCAATCTGAAATGGGATTTTATGCATTTAATCTTTGACAATGTCTTATACATAGATATACGGAATTTTTATTTTTATAATATTTTAATTTTAATTGAGCATATTCATCACCTGGAAGCACTTACAGGAGTTTATTAAACTCCTCTCTTTATATTTTTGTTTTAACATATAATTATATTGCAGATGAATCATTTTTAATTGAAGGGAAATTGGAAACTATTTAATGTCTCACTTAAATGGAATTTGAAATATGAAAATTTCCTTTGCACTTTGCATTAAGATCCAAAAAACATTACTGTGATTGTAATTTGAGTTCAGAAAATGTATCTTCTTCAAATGTATTTGGAAATGCAGACCTCACTTCCTGTTTTAATGTCTGACAGCATGTGAAGTGAATAAAACAGCTTGACATTTCTTGTGATTTAAACAAAATTGGCTGTCATCAAAATATTTCTTTACCAGTATAAGTTTTATATATAATCATTTATATGTAATTTTTTATTTACTTCATTAAAAGACATTATGAAGTCTGCAGAAAACAGCTAATTTCCAAAGTGATTCGGTGTTTGATAATATCAGTTCAGACCAGTTTGTCTCATTCAGGAAAATTTAAATCTCAGGCCTAAGATGAAAAAAAAAAAAAAATCACAATAAAAATATACCACTGCTAGCCCATAGAACTGCTGTGTAGTAAGGTATATCAGCATGTCATGAAACTAATGATGCTTAACCAAGAAAGCAATAGTCACTGTGAAAATAACTGGTTCAATAACATCTAATAGATTCAACTACTATCTGCAAAGTTCCTTCTGATAAATAATAAAATGAATACCCATAGATTTTCACAAGATTTTTAGTTTTGTTCAAATAGCACTTTTTTGTTCCCTGTGTTTTTATCACCATCAGTCATAACTCATTTTAGCAATTTCTACTTCAGGTTGTACTGAATTGCATGTTGTCAACTTCTTTGAAACTTATATCCCCTGTCACTTTAAAATTAATCTCCCATGTCATTGTTCTTTGCAGAATATTCATAGAGGTTAATTCTTCAGTCACTTCAAACTCAGCATTTACTTCTCAAATAAATAGCAAAGGCAGAGAAGAACAATCACATTTGTTAATTTATCAAGTGCCAAGGGAAAAAAATTGAAATCCTTTGCTTTATTTTTAAATTAACTATTGATATTATTTCCAATGTTCTCCTGTCTTTGAGCAATTATCTTGCTGAAAGGCTAATAATCTTAAACAAGTTCATTTCCTCTGAATATATATTTTCAGCTGCTACAATCAAATGCAATTTAATTAACTTACCATTGATAAATTACTTGCCTTGTTTGGCTAACAAATGAGCTACTTAGAAACTTATAGTGATTGTGATTCCATTTTTACTTTTAATTTTTGTGAAGAAATTGTTTTAAATTTTCTAATTTTTCTGGTCATTTCTTTCCTATGAGCTGGGAAATATAATGAGTGCTTAGTCTGGTTGTTTCTATGTAAACTGCATACTTTTACTAAGCAAAAACAATGATTTGACATCTTCATTAACAAAATAATCTAAATCTACTTTATCTTAAAATGTGATATTTGAAGCCCAATTTTTCCTTCTTTTCTTTTCATTTTTCATTTTTCTTTTTGTTTTTGTTTGTTTTTGTTTTTGTTTTGATGAAAAATATGCACAGATAATACAAAATAAATTCTGGAGTAAAACAATATTGTGACACTCAAAACACTATCAACTTTTAATTGCATAACTGTGTTTTGTAGTAGAGCATAAATAATACCACATACAGTCTCTGTCACAACTACTTAACTTTGCTGTTATACACAAAAGTAGCCACAGACAATCAGAAACAAGCATGGCTGTGTTCCAATAAAATTTTATTCATGAGCACTGAAAATTAAATTTCAAATAATACATACATGTAATGAAATATACTCTTCTATTGACTTTTTAAAGGGCTTAAAAATTCCTAGCTTATGTGCTGTTCCAGTATGCTAATGCAGCCGTTATGCAAAATACCAGAAATGGATTGGCCTTTATAAAGGGGGTTTGTTTGGTTACAAATTTACAGTCAGAAGGCCATGAAAATGTCCAAATTAAGGCATCAACACAAATATAACTTCAGTGAAGGGGTGTGTGGAAAACCTCTGTTCACTGAGAAGGCACATGGCTGGCATCTGCTGATCCTGGGTTATATTCCAGCTCCTCTTTCAGCTCCTGTGCATTCTTCAAAATGTTGCTCTTGGGGCGTTTTGTCCTCTCTTAGCTTCTCCAGAGCAAACTCTGGGCTAGCGTCCCCAAAGTGTCAGCAAAAGTCTGCTTTCAGTGGCCATCTCCAAAATGTCTCTCTGAGCTGCTCTCCAAAATGTCACTCTCAGCTGCTTCGAGGTCCTTCTGTTTGTAAGCTCTTTATAGGACTCCAGTGATTAAATCAAGACCCACCTTGAATGAGTGGGGCCCCTATATCCATGGAAATAATCCAATCAAATGCATCACTCACAGTTGATTGAATCACACCTCCATGGAAAGAATCAAAGGATTCCAACCAAATCAACACTAATATGTCTGCCCCCACAAGATTGCATTAAAGAACATGGAGTTTTGGGGGGCATAATACATCCAAACCGGCACATGTGCCATAAAACAAACTATGATTGGAGTATGTACCCACCATATAGATAAAATTAAAAAGAAAAAGTATATACCAATAATTCTTGAATATTTGTAGCAATTAGAACACAAACTGCTTGGTGGCAGTGTATATTGGTACACATAATTTGGAAAACTACAGCTATTGAAACTGAATTTGTAGTTACACTGTGTCTCAGGAATTCCTCTCCTAATAATGTCGGGTGAAATCATCAGAATTGTGGTTTTCTCTAAGGAAGGAATAAGGAGTGAAAGAGAGCACAAAGGAGGCTCCTTGACTTCTTGACTTGAACAGTGGTTACAGTGATCTGTCCACTCCGTAAACTTCAAAGAAATGCATACACAGATTTTGGATCTGTTTTTCCCAAATTTTACTATTTAGAAAAAGGAAATGCTAAGGCATAGTCATTAATAAAATTGACTGATAAGGGAAGGGTGGATCAGTAGTGAGTTGAGATTGGTAACCTTCACTCAATGGAGAACTCAGAAAGAGAATATAAAGTGCTCTCTTTTGAAAATGTTGATTTTAAATTGTCTGTTAGATTTGCAAGTGCAAACGTCTGGAACACAATTTTATATGCCTTCTGGATCATATGCAAAAGCAGCGGTAGACTAGATATAGAACTTTGAGTCATCAACATAGAACCTATTGTCTGAAAGTTGATGAAATGAACCAGGAAGAAAATTAGAGAGAAGAAAACCAAGGGCATAATTCTGAGGGCCAGTATGTAATGAGAGAGAGTATGTGTTTTCAATGAGAATAAGTGATTTAAATTGTTACTTCAGATCAAGACTGAAATCCAAACATGTCAACTATAACAAAAGTAATTTATTTCAATTTAACTTTCCATTTTAATTTAACATTGCACTGATGAACAATACAAAATTATATAGGCTTCATTCCAAAATTAGAGCAACTACATTTGTTTCTTTCTAGTTTCCATAAAGCCAAGGTAATACTGAATAATGGTATTTATTGAAATATGGTTTCATTATATTAATAATGTCATATTATATGTTATATAATTATGTTATGTTATTGTGGTCTGGATGCAACATTAAAAAAAACAAAAACAGAGATATAAGAGACACTTAGGAAAACTCTTGACTCTTTAAGACATGGTCTCCATGTAATAATAATGGGTTTTATAAAGTAACTAGGTTCATGTCCTTCAAAATTACTCCTTAATTCATTCACCACTCTTCTACATCTCAGAATCCAGTTAGGAAAATAAATTACCTAGTATTCTTTAAGATTTGCATAGCACCAAATTGCTTACTATACTACATGCCATTTTGCAAGTTCTTAGTGTCAGTTTGGGTCAACCAGTTGTTACCGAGAAATAACGTATTGTGGTGAATTAAGTCAATTTCTAATGAATTCATTGAATGCAAATCAACCTGTAACAAATTTACAGAAAAGATTCACTTGTTGGGGCAAAATAAGTTATTCAGGTTGGGCAGGGCCAAACTTTTCTACGTGTCTAGAAATACTTTCACTTCCAAATAGCTTTTGCTATTTCCCTTGCTGCATGATTTAAAAAAAAAAACAAAAACATTTTAGCTACAGCTATTTCCTCTAATGTAATATAAAGAGTGGTGATTAATTCTCACATTCACCAAGGAACTTAAACCTATTAACTACATAATTTATGCAATTTTGTGTTCCTAGATATTCAATTTAATAGCAAAAGTACACACTTTTATTTTAAATATCAAGATGTAAAAATGCCCTCATTGTCCATATTTATGTAAAGTGGGCAAGGAGAGCAGAACAATGTAGTAAAACATCAGGATTTGTGTGTGTTTCATTGGAAGTATTTGATTTAAAAGTCTATGAAAAAAGCCCATAAATGGATTTTACATGATTTACCAGTTTTTAAAATCAAGTTTATATTTTATTTAATTAAAGTATGCATGGGCACAATGATCATCCTTTCTCTAACTGTGTGAGAGAATATTTATATAGCCAGTTCCTGATTTTTGTATAAGGGCATTAAGTCCTTAAGAATTTAATCATATGAAGAAAACTATGCAATCCTTTAAAAATAACACACATGTACACATGCACACACACACACAACTGTTTCAATCTCTTACATGGAAGAGGGAAAAGAAATTAAGAGAAGGAAAATTGAAAAATACCTAAAATAAACAAAAAATATGGCACTTGAGTATTTGATGATATCCTCATTCTTTATATATTCATGTCAATCTTCTGATCCTTTAGTAGTCTCTCTAATATAAGTAGAAATGGAATTATTTTCTAAATCTTTAATGTTCTGAACATTTCTTACTATTTCCTTCTCTGGTAAGATGTCCAAGTTTGGAGTTAGAATGCACCTTATTGATTGTTGTGAATTCATTTATTAATATATTTCGTGAATTTTTGAAGTTTGTGTCTTTTAAGGAATTTGTTAATTTCATCTGTTATATTTGTGAGCACACAGTTGTTCAAAACATCCCTTTATTATCCTTTTATGTCATGGTATCAATAGTGTTGACCTTGTTTTCATTGCTGATATTAGTAATTTTTTTCTTCTCTCCTCATCATAATATATATTATCACAAAACTATCAATAAATTGATTCAACAACTGATAATTTTATGAAACAGAAAACACCAGGCTCAAATGGCGTCACTGGTGAATTCTATGGTGCATTTTAGGAAAAAAATTGTACTAATGTAACGATCTCTTTCAGAAATTAGAAGCAGAGGAAAATCTTCTTAACTGATTCTATTATGTCAGGATTTATTTAATTCATAATTTATGCAATTCTTTGTGGTTATTAGATTCCAAAGCAAAATTTAAAAATATCTTACTGGTAATTTATAGACACAATTTATTTTTAATTTTACCCTGTCACTTGAATAGCTTTGCAAAATATATTCAGAATCACTTGAGTAAATTATAAGTGCATATTCTTATATGTAATGAATTTGATTCTCTGTGAATAAGTCCTGGAAATATACACCTTTACAAAGTACTCATGCACATTTGTTCACTAAAGTTGAAAACAACTTCCTTAGGAAAACAAGTTCTCAAAAGAAGACAAAGAACATAGGAATCACTGATGTAAATAATGAATATATTAATATTTCTACTTAGTGATAATAGGGTTAAGATAGAAGGTGCAGTTATTAGTGAATTATTTTGCTTTTTCATCTGACCAGCTACCAGTACCTAAATAATATTCCTTTTCTGTTTGAGGTTAGAAGTGGTCTTTTGAGGTTATCATTTAAGGCATTGTCCACAAAGAGAAGTACCTTATCAAAAGAGAAAAAAATCAAAGAGAATATTGATCTCTGGTTTACCTGGAGCAGTGGTTCATGGAGCAGCAGTTTTATCAATGAATTTGTAATAAATCTAAATTTTTAATCTTCACCCAAGACCAACAAAATCTGAATGATTGGGCCCAATAACAGGTGTTCTAGCAATTCCTTCAGCTGATTTTGATGCACGTGAAAGTCTGAGAATCACAGTTATGGATAATACAACATGTAGATGTATGATTCAATATATCTGCCTGGAAGACAGATGTCAGATGGCTTATCAACTATGTACTCTATGGAGATTCCCTAAATGCTTGGTCTGTGACTATTCAGCCTAGTCTCTACCATTGCTAACATAATAGATATTCATCAAATCCTTTGAATTTTACAGCATAAGCAAGTATTGAGTGATTTATATATTTTGGGTACTGGGGACACAAAATGGTGTCTGCTTCAATTCTTTGCTATCAAATATCTTACATCTAGTTATATTTGTATACACAGGAATGACTAAAGATTCAGAGCAATATATTTTTGTCCAATGAGTGCCTCTAGCAATGAACACAATCGCATTTCAAAGGAGGTTAGAAATAGTCTGTTAGAAGTATCAGAGGGTTAAACCAGATCTAGGACTGAAGTGATGATGGCAATGATGATGATGAGGAGGAGGAGGTGAAGAAGGTGAGGAATAAGAAAACAACTATGGTTAATAATCACTTACAATGTGCCAGGTGTTTTACATTGCATGGATTCACCCTATGATGCTCCATTTCACAAATGAGGAAACTGTAGCTCATTGGTGTTAAGGAAATTGTCCAGGTTCACACACTCAGTGACTTAGAATTGCAATTTGATATCAAGGGCTAAATTGACATACAAATCCAAGTTCTGTCCATTACACTACACTGCCTTCTAAGCAGAGGGAGCACATGTGGCAAAAACCAAGTTGAGGGAATGTTCCATATGTCTCATAATGGGAAATCAAAGAGCATTTACATGGTTATTTATCTGGAGGTTGGAAATAGGGTAATAGGGAATGGGTGAAGTTGGATCCAGCATGCAGGGCAAGCTCATGTCCTCTATGATAAGGCTGGTGCAGGTACTATTTTTTCAGGTATGTACATAGGGTAAAATGTAGAAAAACTATGGAAATTTTGAGCATACCAGGTTGACACAAAGGCAAATTCTATGTGCAAAAAGGGGCAGCCTATATCCAGCCTTCCCCTCTCATCAGCAGTTTTCCATTTTATCACATCTGCAGAGATCCCTGGCTTTAAAGTCTACAACATGTTCTAAGGAAATCTAAAAAGGCTTTACTGGTGTTATTTAATCATAATAACACCCATGAGATCAAAATAATTTTGCATTTTGTGGAAGAATAAAGAGATCTGGGAAATTAATTAGCTTCTCTAAATAAAATGCATGACCATTTGTATTCACAAACTATAATGTTTGATACACTTTATTAAAAGTTTGCAATTTTAAAAAGTAGTTTTAAGTTTGTAATTTGTTTTTCTGCTAAATAGACTCTTAATGTGTAAGTATCTTATACCCATGTTTATAAGGCAAATACATTAAATAGCACTTCATGTGTCTTTAAAATTTAATTTATATGCATATGGTTATATCTGGAAGTTTTATTATCTATATAATCCATGGGTGATGAACAACAATTCATTCTTCATGTGAAGATTGGGAAATAGACAGGTTAGAGAAAATTCTATGTTATTAAATATATTAAAACCAAGAAATTTTGAGTATAATTCTATAAATCAATATGTATTTAATTCATTGGAAACAGTAGTATTATAATTGCAAGAGCCATGCAGGGCTCAGGAAAAAAACACAAGCAAACTTGAAAATGAGACTATATTAGCCTGGGAAAGAAAGTTTTAAATGAAAAGAGATCAGATTGTACTATAATTGTAAATCTGCTTCCTTATTTATTTGTTAGTTGGTTTGTTGTTTTCCTCCCATTACTGAGCAGGAATATAAACTTTAGAAAAACATAATGTCTGTCAGAGAAAGTAAAGCTACTTATGTTCGCTCATCTGAATAGCATAGTGTAAATGTTGAATCCATATAAAATAAAGATTTTAAAATCCTAGAAAGAAATGTTTAGGCAATTTATGGTAGGATTTGAGACTGAAAAAAATTCTTCTAAGATGGGATAAAACTGAATTTATCACATAGAAGGCACTTAAAGTCCTTTTAAAACAATTTTGTTGGGTGGTTAGGTAAAGGAAAGAAGACATTTCATTTGAAACTATAGCATGAGCAATAAAACTTTGAAGAGGTTGACAGAAGGAGAATAACACAAGCATCCCTGCCATGTAAATAAATGAGTGATGTTCTGATCACAATTTCTAAGCAAGCTGATTCTCACAATAGGTATGGTATTTATATGTAAAGCATTTGCATACCTTCTACTAGCTTTGCTATTGTAATTCCTTGTGGCTAAATGTACCTAAAATTGCTTTGGAGTCTTAGTTTGACATCCTATAAAAGATAAAAGTGTGTATGCATCTCTAGTCTCTCTGAGGGAGGGGGCAGGCTGCCCTAATCAATTTGACAAACAGAAAGCATTATTAAAACCTGTTTCTAATTCTCTAACATGCTTCTGAAGAATCTGAGTAATTTATTTATTTTTCTTACTTCTTATTCTCTGCCTCCTCCTTACCAGCAGTATCTGCTTGTTTTTGTGTTTGTTTTTGTGTGATGGGATTTGAGTATTTCCCAGAAACATTCCCAAAATGGCTACTTGTTTGTAAACATAAAATGAATTTCTAAGCGTGAACAAACTTCTGTTATCAATGCTGTAAGGCTCTAAAGAATCTCTATTAACAACTTTAGAAAGGTGATCTGTGCTAAGCAAATTCTTTTATTACAAATGCCTACCATTGGGGTAGACATTATACAATTGTCAATGAAACAAAGTGGACAAGAACATAGGCTTAATTTAAATCAGGAAGACCCATATTTGAATTCTGGTTCTGGCAATGTTAATTCTGTAATTTTGATCAATTCATGAATCTCTCTGGGCTTCAGTTTTTCCTATCTGTAAAATAAGTTCATTCACACTATTTTACTGGATTATGGACAATGTAAGAATTTCTCACGAGGCTCTTTAGCCAGAAACAAAATATAGTAGTAGCCATAACTTTTAGTATTAAGGAACATTCTGTAAATTGAATGATTTGTCTGTAACACTTTAGAATAGAGTGCAGAAATGTATAGATAACATGGAAGTTCTCTGTGACAAGGAATTGAGGATGGGGCAAGGGACAGTTGTTTAAATCCTCACATAAACATCTCATAATTTCACCTCTGCACTTCGAAAACATTTTGTAATTTATCTTCCCTTTAAATTGTAAGTTCCCTGGGAATTAGAGTAGAGCAAGAAGATAAAGATAAAAAATTCAGAAAAGAGAAGTGAGTATGCACAATTGTTACTTTTCTAACTTTAGAAATTTTTCCAAAGCTGATTTGTCAGTAGGAAACTGGAGAGTGTATAAATAACTTAAGAGTTTTAGAGTCAGAAGGATCTGTGATCAATCAGTTCCTAGTTGCATAAAATTTGGTAAGTTGCTTTATTTTTCGAAGCCACTATTTCTACATCTGAAAAATGGGAAGTGTCCATATAATGTATGTAATGTACCTAACACATAAAAAGGCATTCAGCATTTGAAAATCTGTCATTACAAAGAAATAAAGGGTCTGTCAAAACCAAAATTAATAGAAAGAATTAGGAATATTTGGATACTAAATTTGCCTGTAAGTTACACACACACACACACATATATATATATATATATAAGCTATTTTTGGTGAGATATTACTTTGGTGAGATATTACTTTGGTTATTGATGTACATTTATTAAACAAATCCTAGAATATTCTCAGTTATCCACACTGGTATGGATAGTCACAACTCTCTTTACTAACATGGTGTTTTGGAAAATGTCATACCAATTATTTGGTATGTTGTGTTTTCATTTTCATTCATCTCTAAATATTTTCAAATTTTCCTTGAATTTTCTTCCTTAACCCATTGATTACCAAGATTGTGCTGTTTAATTTCTAGGTATTTGTAAATCTTCCAATTTTCCTTCATTATTGATTTCTAGCATCATTGCATTGTAGTTTGAAAAGGTATTTTGTATGATCACAATACTTTAAAATTTGAGACTTATCTTCTGCCCTAAAATATGGTCTCTCCTGGAGAATGATTTGTGTGCACTTGTAAAGCATACGTATTCTGCTCCTATTGGGTGAATTGTTCTCTATATAGTTATATATCTGTTAGATCTAGTTGGTTTATAGTGTTGTTCAAGTCCTCTATCTCCTTGTTATTCTTCTATCTAGGCAATTGTTTTGGTTAGCTAAAGCTGCCAGCATGCAATATACCAGAAATGGATTGGCTTTCTTAAAGGGGATTTATTAGGTTACAGATTTGCAGTTTTAAGGCCATAAAAGTTTCCAAACTAAGTCATCAATAAGAGGATACCTTCACTGAAGAGAGGCCAATGGTGTCTAGAACATCTCTGTCAGCTGAGAAGTCATGTGGCTGGTGTCTGCTGATCCTTTGCTCCTGGGTTGCATTGCTTTCAGCTGCTGATTTTAGTGGCCTTCTCTTTAAGCATCTGTGGGTTCTCACTTAGCTTCTCCAGGGCAAACTCTGGGCTTCAGCTCTTAGCTTAGCAAAGTGTCTTTCTATCTGTATCTCCAAGTGTCTGGGTCTGTGCCAGCTCTGGTCTCTCTCTCTCTCTCTCTCTCTCTCTCTCTCTCTCTCTCTCTCTCAAAGAGCTCTCTTAAAGACTCCAGTAAACTAAATAATACCCCCTTGAATGGGCAGCCTCAGATATCCATGGAAACACCTAGTCCAAACATGGCTTTTCTGGGATACATAATAGATTCAAACCAGCACAATATTCTATCCAGTATTGAAAGGGGTATATTGAAATCTCCAACTATTGTTGTAAAGCTGTCTATTTCTCTCTTCAATTCTGTAAATGTTTGTTTTATATATTTTGGGGCCCTGTTGTTAGATGTCTATATGTTTATAATTGTCATATCTTCTTGTTGAATTCACCCTTTTGTCTACCTGTGTATTCATCTATCTATCATGTTGCACAAGCAACAAAAGAAAATATGGATAAATTCAACTTCATAAAAGTTAAAAACCTTTGCATATCAAAGTACATTATAAAGAAAGTGAAAAGACAATCTACAGAATGGGAAAAAAAAATAGCTGTGAACCATAAATCTAATGAGAGCTTAATGTCTAGAATATATAAAGAAATTTTGCAATGCAACCACAAAAATATAAACAACTAATTTTTAAAACAGACAAAGTGTTAGAACAGACACTTTTCCAAAGAAGACTAAAAAAATGGCCAACAGGCATTCTAAAAAAGGCTCAACCTCATTAGCTATTAGAGAAATGCAAATAAAAACCACAAGATACCATTTCACACCCACAAGGATGTGCAATAACAAGGGTTAAGACACAGAGAAATTGGATCTCTAGTGCACTGTTGGTGGGAATGTAAAATGGTGCAACCACTGTGAAAAGCAATATAGTGGTTCCTCAAAAGTTAAATTATAAAATAACCATATGAACCAGCAATTCAACTCCTAGGTGCGTACCCAGAGAAAACGAAAACAGGGCCTCAAACAGGTATGTCTACACCAGTGTTCATAGAAACATTATTCACAATAGTCAAAAGGTGGCAACAATCCAAGTCTCCATCAACAAATGAATGAATAAACAAAATGTGGTACATACACACAATGCAAGATGTTTGGCCATAAGAGAGAAATGATGTGCTGAGACAGGCTGCAACCTGGATGAACCTTGAAAACATTATGCTTAATGAGAGAAACAAGGCACATATGGACAAATATTGTAAGATGTAACTTATAGGAGATATCTAGAATTAGCAAAAACTCAAAGATAGAAAATAAGTTAGAGGTCGCCAGGGAATGGGGAGAGAGGGAAAGGGAAGGTTTTTGCTTGGTGGGCGTAGAGTGTTTGTAAATAAAAATTAACAAAATTTTTTAAAAAATTAAAAAGAGCAAATATCAAGTTACAAAATATATTTATATGAACTAGTTTTAAAAATTTATTTACAGTCTTGTATTAATTTTCTATGATAATATTATTTAAAGTACTTTACATAATAGCCATGTAGTTGTGTAACTAAAAAGTACATATGTATGCATGTATGCATTTATTTATTTATTTATTTTTGCCTTTGTCAGCTGTCTCAAACCTACTGTCATCTTAGGTACTACTCTGAGAATTTGAATACATTAAATACTAACATTGGCTCATTTTTGTTTGCTTTTATTTGTTTGTTGTAAATATTCAAAATACTCAGCAGCAATAAGCTGTACATGTATACTTAACTGGATAAAAGATTTTAATCAAATGAATAACTTGCAAGATATTTAATGAAACGCATTTAAACGTTGGTCAAATTTCAAGTGATTAAACAAAAGAGTGCTGTCTGAAGCCAGTGTGATTTGATAAACCTCATTGTGGCTACAACCTAAAGGAAAAAAAAGTTGACAAAAGCCAAGTAAAAAATACCTGCCTTTGTCATTTAATGAAGGGTTATAAGAACCAAATGAAACAATGTCTGAAATATTGTCTTATAATATAAAATGCATCACAAACATGCATCATTAAATTTTCACATATTTGAAAGGGAATATAATCTTTACCTTGTATTCTGGTTCTTTTTTCATCTTCTGTGCATCAGCTGTAGTCTTTCCACTTTCAATCAGAAAGTGCGAAAATGGGAAGGGCAAAAGTTGGTGTTTTAGGGGATAAGAAACAGTACATTTCATGACTCTCCAGCATTACAGGCAATGTTACTCTTGAATCTAATATTGTATCCATGGGTTTTTGAATTGTAATGCCCTGCCAATCTGAAAGTAGAATAAAAGCCTGTAAGATGGAATGCTTGCCCTGCGCAACTATTCCTAGTTAAGTTTGTATTAATGTAACACTGCAGGATGAAAAAGAAATGAGAAGTTCTGATTTTTCATGAATTATGGTGATTACCATGTTTCAGTCCCCTGAAGAAATCATGGCGTGTATGCTTCATCTTTGCTACTTTTATTTATGAATGTGTCTAGGTACAAAATTATAATGAATGCAGGATATTCATTGCCAATGAATGAATGTAGAAATAAGCAAGGTGTTTTAGTTTGTTAAAGATGCCAGAATGCAATATACCAGAAATGGACTGGTTTTTACAATGGGGATTTATTAACTTACAATTTACAATTCTGAGGCAGTGAAAATGTCCAAATCAAGACATCAACAGGTAACACTTTCTTCCTGAAGACTGATTACAGGCTTCTCAGCTCCTCTGTCACATGGGCAGGCACATGATGATGTCTCTCCTTTCTCTCCTGAGTTTTTCGCTTCCTGGTTTTTTGATTCCGGCTTCTGGCTTCAGTGGCTTCCTCTTTGTTTTCTGTATGCCTTCTCTCAGCATCTCTGGCTTTTCTCTGAGCTTCTCTGAGGCTTTTTTTCTGTTCTTCTTTCTATCTTTTATCCTCTTATAAAGGACTCCAGTAAGAGGATTATGACTGACCCTGAATGAGGTGGGTCAAATCTCAATTTAAGTTAAGAGCCTACTCACCAAAAGATCTACGTACAATGGGTCCACACCCACAGGAATGGATTAGCTTTAAGAACATGATCTTTTTTGAGGTATGATGGCTTCAAGCTATCACACAAGATTCTGTTCACAGAATATATAACTAATGAAAAATGAGACTGGCTCATAAAAAAATTAATAAATGAGAAATTCTATAGTGAAAAACAGTTCCGAGTTAGTTTTATACCCCGAATTCCTGACAAATTCATATTAATTGGCACACAGAATGGTGTCTTTATATCTCTAAATAACGGGTCTAGAATTACACAAACAAAAAAGGTTCTATAGAATTCCAAGTGTTATCTTTAAATTTCTGCTTTACGTTGAAAGGATGGTTTATTTCTTTTAGGAATGGGAGGCTTGCAAGCTGAGCATTGATATTAATAGCTAACTTGCAATCATCTACTTTTTATCTAGTTTACCCCATTTGCCTTTTTACAATGAGATATACACAAGGTAGAATCATGGTAGAATCAAAGTAGAAAATGAAGCAGGATGACTCTGAAGAAAACACATTATAAGCATTACCTAGTTACTAATTAGACTCTAGCATAACTTTCATCTGCAATGATTAATGAGTTTTTAACAAAAGAAAAAAAAATGAGTCATCCTTGTATATAAAAGAGATTCGGTTAGCACTGCAATTAATCTTTCCATTTATGGGAGAAAATTATTTACTGAAAATTTTACTTACCTAACAAATGTAGATGAATTGTTCTAGATGAAAGCAAAAATAATTTCAGGTTATGGTCTCCCTGTGACCCAGTATTGGTTAATTTGATCTAATATTTTACTGATATGTTGTCTCTTTATGTCCATTTACCACAGATAGCTGGAACTTTACCATTCATCACTAACATTAAGAGAAAAATTACATATATACTGATTCTTCTAACCAGTAATACAGACTTTTCAAAGCACAACTAGTTCATTCTTAAAAGAGAAAGCAAAACAAAACAAAATTCTAAAGTGGCATATGCTATGAGTCAAAGAAAAAGGGAGTGAATGATGCTGATGTTGAATGTGAAGTCAATCATGATCAGTGAGGTTAGAAGGAAGTAGTTATTCTTTCCAATTTCATTTCATTCACTTTAAGTAGTTTCCAATTCAATTAATATTATATGTTGCAACACAAATGATAATAATATTCAAGGGAGTATAAAGTTCCATTAAAACTATTTATAAAAAGGAAACTGTGTGAGTGATAATTAATGAGTGGTTTGTAAGTGCTTCTTTTATTGGGTAATATCACTTACCATTATTAATGATAAATTTTCCATCAAATGATATCCCTCCCTGGTGCCAAGTACCATTTTCTGAATCCTCTCTTCAGGTAGAAAGAAAATTGTTTTTAAGCAGAATGGTACATTACTTTGAATCAAGAGTATTTTAAAAATGTGCATAAAACATTACTTCAGAAGAAAGTAATAATGTAAATTAACCAATATCAGAAATATATTGCCATTTGAAGAAATAGACTCTGGCTTGTACAATTGTTTTTGAACAACAACGTGATGGAAAACTTTGTCCTTAAAATTATAAATCCTAATGCTGCTGAGATTACTTTTTTGTTATAAATGTAATAGAAATATGTGCTTCTAGTTTGCATTTTCTTATCTCTTCAAATCATTTTCATCATATCCATATAATTTGGGTTGTCTTATACAGTTTTTTGTAATATGAAGACTCTGAGCTACTATGAAAAGACATGTCTAAAGTGAAACAATGAGTTGTGGCAGATCCATAAGTTGAATTTAGCATTCCATGCTCTCTATACAGTGTATAATTTGAGTGAATTTGTTGCTCCATTCATTTGTTCAGTCACTCATTTGGTCCTTCACTTATGCATTCAACATTTATTGAGTAATCTCTTTATTCCAGGGCATACAGATCACTGGGGATACAAATATGAAGGAAAAAAGGAATTCCACATGAAGTTCTTGTTCTGGCTAAGCAAACACTGTTTAACATTTGGTTAAACAAATTGTTATGGATTTGTCTCCCAAGATGATATGTTCAAATTCTAACCCCCACTGCTTTGAATGTGATCCTATGCGGAAATGGAATATTTGAAGATGTTATTAGGTAAGATGATGCCAAACTGGATTAGGATGGGTATTAATCCACTATGACTTATATTCTTAAAAGGAGAGGAAATTTGGACACAGTCAGTAGAAGACACAGAGAAGACAGGTGATTGGGTTATGCCATACAGTGTTAGCAAACCACTGCCAGAATCCTACAGACTTCAGAGGAAGCATGGTCCTTCTAACACCTTGATTTCAGATGTCTGGCCTCCAAAATCATGAGACAATAAATTACTGCGGTTTTAAGCCATCCAATTTGTGGTACTTTGTTATGGCAGTCCCAGAAAATTGAGACACAGATGCTAACGGTTGAGTGCATAAACAGATAGTGATACCTGTCAAAATAGAGCTAAACTGTATGGATGTCCAGCATTGTGACTCTTTTGTAGAGGTAAGTGTCAATAAAGACTTTCTAGATTGTCCATTTATTAGTGCTCTTCAATGTTGAGGGTGAAGCTAGCTTTGAGTAGACAGAATGGAAAATGCAGAGGGTTGGAAATCGGAGAGAATATGACTTTTATGAACAGCAAGAAACTATTTCACTGAAGCCTAGAAAATATGTGAGGAAGTGGGGAAAGATGAAGCCCACATGTCCATGCTATTATTAGTCAACCACTCCATACATAAAGCTCAGTAATCATTCCCTTTTAAAATACTGTCATGAGTTAATCGGCCCTGACTGTCGTCCCTGTTTTCTTTGTTCAGTACTCAGAACAAAAGCTCCAAGAGTCACATGACACTGACATCCCCATAATTTTCTGAAATCCACTCTTTTTTTTCTTAATTATATGTTCCATTTTATTAGAGCATATATTTTCTCACAACACTATAGTACAAACTCTTTTATGACAAATAGCATTTCCAAAAGTGATGTCTTCATACATAAAATAAATTCTCAGATAATTTCCCATTTATTTCAAGCCATACTTCAGGCAAGACAATTTTAAAAACAACTAAACAAACAGCAAAAACAGCAAATAACTCCCATTGATCCTCCCCCAAGTACAAATAATTTCCTTCCTTGCTACTAAAACTCAGGTATGAAAGTTAGATTCTACTATTTATATTCACCTTAGGGAAATTTTGATTTTGGAAATGACTTTCCACCCCACTGTAGAAACAGCTAATTAAAAGTGATGCTCCTTCTGCCATGGTAGAATTTCTTTACCTCAGCCTGATAAATTCTGTGATCTTTGTATACTTTTAAGAATTCCTTTCTGCTAGAGGATTTTTTTTTTTTGTAACAAAGAATTCTTACCAATAACATATATGCCAAATCCATGATTCATTTTACTTTTGAGAAAGCCCAAGAGAAAAATTTTTAATTAAAATCAGTAATTTGAAAATTACAGTACTTAATGTAGGCCTAAGCTATGGATCTGCAAGGAAAAGGATTCATCTACACAATTTAACCTGGAAAGCTAAAATTTGTTTTTACCATATCTGCTGGTAAAGACTTGAGAATATGCTAGAGGTCCATCTTCACTAGGTAGTGAAGAGGATATGTAATAAAACTTTCTAGAACAATTAGGAATTAATATAGGAAGTTAAACACTTTTCAAGCATGGCAAAGGGAGTTTCATGACCAAATGACTTGCTTATACCATGATATCACTAGTAGCAGGATGCGTTTTAGGAGTTTTGAATGAATGGGAATATTAGATTGCATTTGTCTATTGTTCTTCATAGTTGTTTCTATGAAGCAAGTTGTGTACTTAACCCTTACTAAAGGACACTGGATACTTTTTATGTCGGTGTCATTTTTTCAAACATCATCAGCATTGCAACAACTCTCCAGATTGATGAAAGATATAACAATGACCTATTTTAGATGTTTTTTTATGATGACAACATAAAGTCAAAGGGAAGGATGATTGTGTTAGATTGTTAGGTTTGTTTCCAGATGCACTTAGCACACGACTCCAAATATTTTAGGGGCTGAAAATTGGGAAAAGGATTGCATTCCCATTGTATGCCTCGACAACCTTGACGCCTGGTGGCACCTATTCTGCAGCGATTAGAGTGTAAAGAGGTTCCATTCATACAGCCTGATAGCTAATTTTATTAATTCTTGCTAAAACTGATGGAGTGAATAAGTCATTTTCAGAAAAATAGGAAGAAATGCTCAACTGATAAGACAAAATGGAACTGAAACCCTGGATTACAACACCCGAGATGAGGTGGTAACATTGAGAATGGCAGAGGGTCTGAGAACCCCTGTGAGCCCCCAGGAGTGGCAGTCAGAAACTGCCTGCTTGCTGATGCTTGTGTGAGCAGAGCTGAGAAATTCTTTTAATTCCCATGCAGGTGTCTCTCCCTTTAGAAGTGGTCAGAGAAACAGGAACTACGAATGTTGAGGTGTGGAATGGAGCAATGGAAACAGCAACAGCCTAAAAACCACTTCGTCTTGACTTACTCACTTTGAAAATTAAATTGTCAGCAATCTTGATCTACATTGTGTGCATTAAAACTTTCTTCTTTAGGCACTTATAACTAAAGGTTAAAAATATTATTAAAAGCATGGGTTCAGAAATCATTGTCTATGCTAGGAGACTTCCAATAAGAAAAACTAAAATACAAAATTAAGGCACGAAATTTTCAGTGGTTACTGTGTACAACAAGCAATTTATTGGTTGTTAATATATGTTTCTGGCATGTAAAAATGTAGTTAATAATGTAATGTACACGTGTACCCAATGTATTTAAGAAACAAAAAAAAATTGAAGCCTATTTATTCTTCCCAGATGTCATCTCAGTGTCCCTACTCAACCTTTATCTGAATTAGACTTTTAACTTCTCATGCATATTTTCATATATTATCTCATATTTATGTATCTCTAAACAGCATACAGTTTATTTTGCATGCATTATAATTAAAGTGTTATAGTGTATCTGTAATTTAGATTTTTATTCAATTTTTTTGTAAGTATCCATATTGATACAAGGGGCTCTTATTTCTTCATTTTAGTGGCTGTATATTGTTTCACTGTATGAAGCCCCTCAACATATGCTCCTACATGGATATTCAGATTTGTTTTAATTTTTATTAATATTTCAAACAATTGTGTAATGAACATTCTTGTACACATCTCCCTGGACACATGTGATTGTGTCTTGGGGAAATGTAATTGCTGAGTTATAATATATATGCATCTTCCACTTTGCTAAAGAGTGTGAAATCGCTCTTCAAAGGGGCTGTTCTAATTTATAAATCTGCCAGCAGGGGATAAGAGTTCCCTATGCCCCACACCCTGCCATGAGTTATTGTTTTTTTCCTGCCAATTCAGTGGGTGTGAAACTGTAAGTAATTATTGTTTTAATTTGTATTTTCCTAATTTCTAATAGGTTTGAACATTTTTCATGTGATTATGGGTCTCATGGGTATCTTCTTTGGTGATTTGCCTGGGAACTCAGCAATACATTTTAAAGAAAAAAAAATTTTTTTTTTACTGTATTTAGAAAGTTCAAGTGTTTTATAGCAGAAATATTTTTAAATTGTTTTGTTTCAAAAGCAGCTTTAAAATACTGATGCCTGGATCCTGGCTCCACCCAGACACTCTAATTTAGTTGTTAGGGGGTAGGACCTGGGCATCAGGGTTTTGATCCCCACTCCCACCCCAGGAAGTTCTAAGGGCAGCAAATTTTGTGAACCTTTGAATTAAGGTGATCCTGGATATCTAATGTCCCAGAATAAATCAACTTGTGTCCTATTTTTCATTACTACTTGGGGATTGGTTGGGGAGAAAGGAGAACATGAATCACTCAATTGGCAAATAAAGGTGAAATGCTTTGATTTATTTTATTTGATAAAGTATCCTGCCACCTTTGGGTATATGAAGGACTAACTCTGGTAATACTGAGGGACTTTTATTTTGTTTTCTGTCTAAGATAAAAGAAATATTTAGGGAAGGAAATAAAGATAAGCCTGCTGAGGTGTTCTTGTGAAAATGCTGAATATTAGATTTGGGCAATCAAATGAATGGACTTTTATGTGGCCTAAAGTTTGGGCCTTCTACAGGGAAAGCTCTTTTGAAAAATGGAATGTCCTTTCACCCCATCTAGAGGATGTAATAATCACACACTGGAGCTATTAGTGGCGATTTGACTGCAGTGCAGCCACACCCAGTGCTCAAGTCTCCAACAAATATCTGGAGAATACAAAAATTCATGAGAATGACAATCTTCTGGAAGGACCTATGGGATTCTTGCCACCCATGACTCACACCCCACCCTCCCAGTCAGAATCAATGGCAGCAGGCTGCCTCTTTGGGTTCTTGGAGGTCACAGACACTCCTTTAGACAGAGATTGTTGCTGTATAAATTGCTCCTGGTAGAGATTAACATACTGCAAATTGTGTCCATCATCTATGACAGCTTGAGATAACCACAAAACTCGTGTTAGATTGAACAGGGCTCACTATTACAACAAACCAGAAGGGACAGATGTCACTGGCTGCATAGGTAATGCTAGTCCTCTAAGGCAGAAGGTAAGCTAGCTTGTGGGAAGCTTGACCCCTTTCACACATTGACTCCCAGAGATAAGTTTTTCTTCCTGCTGTAATTTGGTACATCATTTCTTTTCTTTTTGTTATTTTAGAAATTGTGGATATGCTTTACTTTCTTATCTCCCAGTACTAACTGCCTCATAAGAATAAAAATATGATGATAATTCTGGTCTATATGGCTTTATATCATCCATTGCTTAAAATTTAAAGTATAATAAATTTAAAATTGAACTATCTTTTAAACTTCTAAAAATTTTATGATAATTATAAGCTTACAGAGAAATTATAACAATAGTACAAAGTGGTCCCTTATGTCCCTCACCCTGTTTCTCTCAATGTTAACTTACAAGATCACGGTACAATTAACAAGAAGAAAAGATTGACACTGCTATAGCATTATCAACTAAACTGCAGATGTTATTCAAATTTCACCTATTTTATTACTAATTTCCTCTTTATATTCTAGGATTCTATATAACATACCACATTACATTAGTCATTTTCCTTAGTCTCCTCCAGGAGACTTTCCATATTCTTCCTGACCTTCATTGATGATTTAGAAGGGTGCTGATCAGTTATTTTGTAAAATGTCCTTCCATTTGGGTTGCCCAATGTTTCCTGATGATTGAAGTGAGGCTATGATTTTTGAACAGATGATATTATGTCCCTCTCAGTGCATCATATCAAGGTTTTGTGATGTGAAAACACATGAGGAACAAAGACAGATTTTTAGAAAATATGAAGTTTGAGGAATAGGTTGAAACTAGTGAAAAGTTCAAGAGAAAAATTTAATTCTGTAACATTTGAAAATAAAAGACTATCACTGACATAATGTTGATGCTTCCACCATGAATCGGACAGTGAACAATATAATAACATTAAAACATCCATAGTCAGTGCACTAGACTAAAACAGTGTCACTCAGTATGAAACAAAAGAACATAAGTAAAATGTAAATATACGTGTATCATTATTGTAGAAAAGCAAATAAACCTAAAATTTGGCATTTCTTGTGCAAGAAAATTGCTAGCAACAACAATATGAAACCATCATTCTTGCTGCAACACTTTAAAAGTGTGAATTATGAAGGAAAATCATCAGCATGTTTTGCAACTAGAGAGAGAAGCACTTGCTTGAAATAGTATAATGAAAAGTACAACCGAACAGACAAGCAGTTTGCTTAAAGCAAAAATTCAGATCCATTTCAGGACTGAATTAGAAAGTGAAGCTCCTATAATAAGAAAAATTTAATGATATTCTGCTATGTAGTTAACACTGAACAGATTTTACATCAAAACCCAGGAGACACACTGAAAAATGGCACTTTTAAATGACATATATCACCATACTTAAATGCATAATTAATTAACTTAGAGACTGAAATTAACTTGAATTGTTGTCCTTCTGGTCCATGTTCTCCTTTTGTTACTGTTCCATCTCTTTTTCTTCTTCCAAATCATGAATTTCTTAAAATAAATAATTTAGCAATTTTTTTTGTCCCTTTAAAACTATATATTAGCTCTCATTCCTTCACCATAATTGATTCCCAGTTTTTCCTAGCAGGAAAATTTTATGAGTCTGTTAATTCTCATTATAAATGTAACAAAATGCAATGTATTATAAAAGGATAGTAAAAAAGCTACTAATGCAAAAGTAACCTAAAGCATTAGCTTAAAATATAAATAATGTATACTTGAAATTTGAATCAATGAATGATTGTAAACTATAAAAATTTCTTCTTGCAACTTCCCTCTTAGAAGTAACAATGACATCATCAGTCAGGTTGCATGTACTTCATAGTCTGTGCACATAAACATGAATTGGTAGTAACATTCACAAAATAATTTGACAAACATTTTTACAAAACCAATAAGTATAAAAGTATGCTACTTACCAAAAATTGATACATAAAAATTCCCTAAGGGTTCTGATGCAAATAATAAAAAGTATTCATATACATTTGCATATAAAAAAACATGTCTTTTAGGGGACCAGAGGGTGGAGTGTGTATAAACCTATAGCAAGTAGGACATTTGATGAGGTTACTTCAATAAAGCATGGCCCAAGGTGGGTCTTCAGCCTCTTACTGGAGTTCTTTATAAACAGAATGAATATGGAGAGAAAGAAAGCATAGAAGCCAGGAGCTGAAAGCAACAGATCCCAGAAAAGAAGCCAGCAGACTCCAATGTGTGCCTTGCCATGTGACAGAGGGATCAAGGAAGCATCACCTTGATGATGCCTTGATTTGGACATATCTCTCAGCCTCAGAACTATAAGCTAATAAATTCCCATTGTTAAGTCAACCCATTTCATGGTATCTGCTTTCCGCAGCCTAGGAAACTAAAGCAAGACCCAACCTCATTCAGTGGTGCTACCCCTTAATGAAAAATAACATCTTCAAGAGATGTTCTTTACAGTGGATTCACACCCACAGGAATGAGGATTAAGCACATGCGTTTTGGGGGATTCACAGTTCAACCTACCATAGTCCTCCTTCTGTACTCCAAGAAAACATATTCATTCCATGCAAAATATCTTCATTCTATCACAACACCCCAAGACTTAAATCATTTCAGTAGCAATGCTAACTACAAAGTCTCATCAAAATCAGTTAAGTGTGTAGTCTGCCCTGGGGCAAAATTACCTTATGTGTTTAGTCCTGTGAAAACTAGAAAATAAATTATTGGCTTCCAAAGTACAATGATGGACATATATAGGATACACATCTCCATTCCAGAAAGGAGAAATTGGAATGAAAACAGGGGACACAGGTCCCACACAATCTCAAAATCCAGCAGGGTAAACTTCATTAGATTTTAAGGTCTGGGAATAATCTCTGGATAGATGATTTGTCCTCTAGGCTTGCTGGAGCAGCAGCCCCATTCTTTTCAAGTCCTCTGCACAGTAGTCATGCTTTCCTCAAACACTGGAGTAAAAGACCCACCTTTTCCAAGCATCAAAATGGCAGTTAGTTCCTTTGAAATGCCCAGGCAAAGGCCCTCTCATCTCTAAGCAAGGGAATGGTGGCCAGGCACTCTCTAAACATTGGGGCACAAGGTCCATCCCCTCCAAGCACAGGGGCAAGCCCACCCTTTCCACACACATGAGCCCACTCTCTTGGGCTGAGATATTTTCACTCCAGACCTCTGCTTGCATGATTATGCCTTTGAAATCATTCTTCCTTCAATTTGTCCCTTCTCAATCCCTTTCAGATGAGGCTGGCAGCAGTTCTGATCATCCATATTCTACAAAACCCTTGCCGGATATGTGTGCAGTTCAAGGGTTTTAAGCCATCAGACAAAAGGACTTGCAACAGATTCTTCCTAGATAACTGCACTTCCAATCCTGACTTCTGAGATATCTGACTGGATCCATGTTAAGCCACACCCTTTTAAGCAAAGGGTTCTTTAGTTAAACCTTTATGTGGAACACTGTTCATTTCCCAGAAGCTCAGAGAAGTGCCTGAGGGAGCAACTTCTAGCCCTAGCCTCAGGGCATATATCTGGATAAACTGAGAATATTTAAAACATCAATTTTTGTTTCCTTTGTTCTTAAGAGTTTAACACTCAGTCTAACCCTTTCATTTTGCATTTTACTATAAGCTACAAGGAGGAACCAGGTTGCACCTTTAACACTTAGCTTGAAAATCTCCTCAGATAAATATCCAAGTTCATTGCTTACAAGTACCACTTTCAATTCAACATTAGGACACAATTTCACCATGTTCTCAAAACCATGATCCAGTAAATTCCCATTGTTAAGCCAAGACAGGTGATGCCATTTAATATTATCACTAAGAGGCAAAGGTAGTACATTAAGGGCAATATCATGTATATAGTTTTCTAACCAAAAATAACTGGATTTCATTCTTCAAAAATTTCAAAAACAGGAAAGATGAAAAACCATCAAGATTATGAAAGCTGTAATTAAGTGAAGTGTGGTGGAAGATATCAAATCATTAGACCTTATATGTTCATAATTTTTTGAGAATTAATAGCAAATTTGATATGGTTCTGTACTTGTATGTCATTCCCAGTTTTAAACACATAACTAATACTATGAATCTTAGGAATATTACATAGTAGTAAGTCTTTGCTTTAGTATTCTGTTCTAGAAGAGGAATAGATTTCACTATATAACTCTTAAGTTCACTTCAATTTTTGAAGTTTTATGAGTCTATCAAGTATGTTTTTCACTAAATATAAGTTAATCATCTTCATCATGATCATGTTGTTATATGCACTTTCCAAAATATGCAGCTTAACATATTACTCCACAGCCAAAGATATTATACAGGATTATACCTATATTATAATTTGTTTGCTCCTATATTATAAAATCAAAAAATAGTTTTACAATTATTTTCTTAATCATTCAATTAAAAAGTCTCTTTTATGTAATGCTAAAATATCAGAAGCTAAGTAATTTGAAAATGTAACAAATAGACACTTATGAGATATAGAAATAAAGATCCTTATAAATGTTGATCACATCTGATTTGATTGACTAATTTATATTTAAGTGAAGGCCACTGGGGTTGTGGTTTAGAAAGTTCAGATTATTTTCCAATTATCAGAGCAGAATATCATATCTAACAAAAACTTGTTGACCCTAAAGGAAGAAGTGCATCTTCTGTATGTTTACTAAATTATGACACTAGTATTTTAATCCCATGTATTCTTTATGCAAATATTTTTGTTGAATTTGGACTACAAAATTCCTTTCTTATTTCATCTGAAATCGTTACTCTTGCAAACTAACCAAAAATAGTTATATTTGTGAATCTGTAATGCTTTAATCAAGACTCACTGAAAATCCAGATTAAAAATATTTTAAGTAGTTAAAAATCAGTTATTTTTTTAAGATATAAGAGCTTTTATGAATGGAACACAGTATTTTCAGTAACTCAAAAACAGAACACTAAAAACATTGCCAAATATGAGTTTCAAACATTTTCTCCACAGCCTGAGTTTCCAAAAAGCAGTTCTTACTCACTCAGTGCTAATTATAATTATATTGAGGGAACAGGTTAGATTTCTTAATCTTTAATTATCTGCTGGGTTGAATACAACTTACAGCCACTTTAATCACAAAGGATTTCAAAAAATCAGTACATATTCTATTTGTAGAAAAAAAATGTGGATAGAAATAATTTAAAATTGAACTTTTTATTCTGAGGAATTTTTTAGATTCACATGTGGTTGTAAGAAATTATAAGGAGAGATCACATGAACTTTGACCCAATTTCCCTCTGTGGTAACATTCTGCAAAAGTACAGTACAATATTACAATTAGGATATTGACATTGACACAGTAAAAAGACAGTACACTTCCATACCCCCAAGGATCCCTCATGTTGCCCATTTATAGGCACACCTACTCTGCCCCTACTCAGTCCCCATTCTTAACACTTGGAAACTCCTAACCTGTTCTCCAATTCCAAATTTTGCAATTTCAAGAAAGTCTTAATTTGCTAGGCTGCTATAACAAACACCACACACTGATTGACTCATACAATAAGTATTTACTAGCTTACAGTTTCCGTAAGCTAATAAATACTTTTGAAGTTCAAAATTAAAAAGTTTCAAAAAGACCATGCTTTCTCCCCCAAATCTATGGTGTTCAGGTACTGGCTTGCTATAATCTTAGGGGTTCCTTGGCTTGCAAAATCTGCCCCCCATCATATGCAATCTCTCTCCTTGTGTCTGATTTTCCAGTTTCTGCTGATTCTGCTGAGAAACTTCTGGCTCCTCTCGTGTTTATCTGACTTCTAGTTTTCAGTTTCTTCTTTTATAAGGGCTCAAGAAATATGGATTAAGACCCACCATGATTCAGTAAGCCACACCTTAACTAAAAACGACATCTTCTAAAGCTCTGATTCACAAATGGTTTCATACCCACAGGAAAGCAGATAAAATTTAAGAACCTGTCTTTACTGGGGTACCTAAATTCACTTTACCACCGAGAATGACTATATCAATGGAACCATATTGTATGTGAAATTTTGGGATTATATTTTTTTCATACAGCATAATTCTGTCAAGATCATCTGGGTTGTTGCAAGCATCACTAGTTCATTTCTTTTCTGGCAAAGTATTAACCCATGATATGATTGTACTGCAGTTTGTTTAACCACTCATTCATTGAAGTACATCTAGGTTGTTTGTGTTTGGGATTATTATGAATAAAGCTGCAAAAACATTCCTAAACAGGTTTTTACGTGAACATACTTTTCACTTCTCTGGCATAGATGCCCAGAATTACAGCTTCTGGGTTGCAGGAAGTCACATGTTCAGTTTTGTAAGAAATCACCATATTCTCTTCCAAAGTGACTATACCATTTTACATTCCCACCAGCAAGTATGAGTGACCTAGTTTATCTGTATCTTTGTTAGCACATACTGTTGTCACTATTTTTTTATTTTACCCAATCTGAGAGGTTTGAAGTAATTTCTCATTGTGATTTTACTTTGTATTTTCCTACATTTTAAAGATTTGGAATACACTTTCATATGCTTATTTTGTTATCGGTTTATCCTCTTGGCGAAATATCTATTCAGGTCTATTTTGCACACTTTCTAATTGGATTGTTTAATTTTTACAGTTGAGTTTTGAGTATTCTTTATATATTATTGATAGTAGTCCTTTGTTGGATTTGCTTGAAAATGGGGCACTTTTCTCATGTTGCTTTCAATAGTTTTCCTGGTTTTAGTGTTTAAATGTATGACTATATATTTCATGGTGTTTATTTCTCTGGGTTTATACTGTTTAAAGTTTGCTCAGCTCTTGAGTCTGTAGGTTCCTGTCTTTTGCAGATTTAGGGAGGTATACAGCTATTAATCTTCTGAAATTTTGATTAGCTTCTCCCTGTTTCTCCTCTCCTAACAGATCCCCAGAACAAACATTAGACCTGACAGGTTCCTGAGGCCCTTTATTGTTAAAGCTATTGTTTTTCTCTTGTTCATACTGGATAATTTCTATTATTCCATCTTCAAGTTTACTGACTCTTTTCTCTGGCTACTTGGTTCTGCTCTTGGGCACATTCATTGAGTTATCTATTTCCATTATTGTATTTTTCAGTTCTACAATGTCTGTTTGCTTATTTTTTGTGTCTCTTATTTCTTTGTTTAGAATTTCTATTTCCCTGTTGAGGCCTTCTAATTTTTGCTTTTTCCTTTATTGAAGCATGTTTGTAAAAGCTCAACAAAGCATTTTAATGTGGCTGATTTAAAACATTTTTCTAATAGTTTCTAAGGTCTCTGTTATCTCACTGTTGGTGCCAGGTGATTGCCTTTTTTTTTTCCATTCAAATTGTGTTTTTCCTGGATTTTGGTCTGATGAGTGACTTTTGACTGAAACGTGGACATTATTATGTGAAGTGACTCTGTATCTTACTTAAATATTTTGTTCAGCTGGCTTCCTTTGACACAACTCCAGCAAGGGAAAGGGGGTTGCCACCTGGGGTGTGATTAGAAGTTCGGGTTCCATACCTCCTTTGACAGTGGTGGGGGAGAGACTTCTTGTTATTCCTGGACTGGAGTGAGCTTCTATAGCTCTGTAGGCCTTTGCTGACACCACTCTGGCTAGGAGAGGAGGAAGTACTTCGTTACTTCTCCTTTGTGACCTTCACTGGCATCAATTGGAGGATGTCTTGTTATAACAGTATAGTGATGAAAGCCCTGACTCTCCAACTGGCCTCTCGGACACCACCCCAGGAGGCAGATTGGGATGTCACATTATTGCCTAAAAAGGTTGAAAGTCTTTCTTGGCCTTTGCTGGGGATATGGGGGGTGGCAATGGTGAAGAACTACAGTTTTTTTCTGTGATTGCCTGAAGTCGAACAGTTATTATCTAAAGGTTTTCTGTCTTGCAGGGATTCCCCTTTCAATGTCTGCAATTTTCTTGGTCATTTCCTATTTCATTATTAAATATTTTAAAGATTCTAGCAAGATAATCCACATACTCACTTAAATGGTTACCTATAAAATGCAATTACTCACAATATGCTGATAGTAACACATAATAAGATTGTTATTTTCCATTCCTTTTTCTTGTATAAATCCCATTTTACCTCTGTATATTTTTTCAAATATAAAATAAATCTGGGAATCTCATAATTGGGCACATTGTAGATGCCAGTGTCAATCCATTCACTCTAAATTTTACTAAACATAAATAGAACATTAACTTTGGACAATCCAGTGAATCTTATGACACTTTCTTTTTGGAGACTGCTATTTAATTTGGAGGAAGAATAGATTAAGACTAAGCAAAAGTAGGGTTAAATAAAGAAAATCTGGGGTGGCAGCACTCACAAAAAGGAAATACCTTCAACCATTTGGGGGAGGTTCTGTCAGGAAATGAGATAAGTTCTAGTGATGAGCATTTTCAGTTTGCACTACAGAGCAGAGCAGACAGAATGCTGCTAAATAAACTGTCAGAAGCTGAGAGAGCAAAGAGACAATTTTCACACCTCTTTCTGATAAGGCAGCAGGTTAATTAAAGGCAATCAATCTCCTGGCAAATAAAAAGGAATTGCAGAGATTGTTTTAACACAAGAGCTTTTCAGAATTGAATACATCTTTTCAACAGAAGAACTTGTGGAAAACAGGGTTGTCTGCCCACTTGATGTTATGGGGGAATAAACAACTGATAAGGACAGGGAATCTGGTTTCATTCCAAATCTTCCACTAACATGATGTTACCTTGAGCACAATGACACTTCTACCTTTTGTTTTGTTCTGTATAGCTTTGACCATAGATTCTTTATATCTAAATGAGGACCTCCTGCAATACAATTATCTCCTAGTATCTGTTTAGTTTGGGTACATACATTCAAAGAAGTTTTTGAGTATGCTCAATATTTGAAATATTGTACTGATTTTTTTAATTTTTCTCAAATAGTTTTCTTGTCCAATAAATACTGTAAAATGGTATGAGGTTGTACCAGAAATGCATGGATTTTAATAATAGCATGAAGTCCTGTGTTTATACAATGTATTTCATTTCCAAATATTGAATGATTTAAATATATCTCATTAATCACTGAAGTATTCTTGGATATATATAGGTGGGTGATTTTAGCATTATTATCAGCAATTAAATAATACCACAGAGATCAATCTCATCTTTTACAATACAAATGAAGTATAATTTTTTACCTTCAAAAGACTCAGAGGGAATGAAGGAGAAAGACATTCAAATATAAATATATACCCAAACACATTGTCAAACATCAGTGGAATAATTATACAAAATGAATTTCAGTCACATAGTGAAGAAACTACTCTCTTTAGAATAAGTTGGATTTTTTGAAAACAGCATAAGTAGTTTCAGGCATCCAGGATATGATTAGGTACATTAAAACAGTAATTTAATTTATTATTGATTCAGGTATATTACCCATTTCCCAGTGGTTCTATTTCTGAAAAGTTTATATAAATTAAATTTTTATTTTTTAAGTACAAAGAATAAAAATTCTGTTAGCTGAATAATCCTTTGTAAGGACAACTACAGTCATTTAACTGTTGTATCCACTTATATCTAATATTCTGAATTTATTCAGAACATTTTTACATATTTGGGATTCTTAGAAGTGGGGTTACAACTGTACTTTAATGGCAGGGAAGTGAAAATCTATTTTCTAAAATATCCCAAAAGATTCCTAGGAAATAATTTCTATTCAGGGAAAATCTTGATTGGCAATGCATTTTTATTATTAAAACTGGTAAGGAAATCTGACTCTGAAAAAAGGTAAAAATAACTAGAAATACACCAGGTCATTAAGTAAACACACTTCTTATTTTTTATTTGAAATCTATGGTTATTTAATTCAAGTTTACTTAAATTATTTATTGACCAATTCTTATGATTTTTTGTTTTATAAATGTATAGTTAAACCTATAAAATAATATTACAGTAACACAGTAGGATAATTTTCAATTGAATTAGAGATTTGGGTTTTTAAAGATATTTAGCTTCTTTCAAAGCTTACTGGACATAATTATCCCACTGAGAACTGAAGATGATTTGGATAAAATGCTTTAATAGCAACAAATTTTTGAAAGTAGTGTTTCAGAAATTTAATGTTAAAACATTAAGAATTCACAAAAAGTGGCTCCTTTGGCTGCAGTTAAAATTTGTCAAATGCAGTGACATGAAAGATTAAATTCTATTGAAGAAACCTAACTGTAGATGGATAAATGAGTGGCATAATGTAATTTCCTGTATAAAATTCTAAAAAGTCATTTATTTCTCAAGTGCCTCAGAAAAGCCAAAGAATTTTTCAAAAGCAAAATACATTATATACAAATCTATATGTTTTTGGCTATAAAATACCATGAAATTATCTCTGTAATTCTTAATTCATAAAAGTTTACTCATCAAGTATACTGTACATAAAAATAGGCTTGCTACTTTATAGTGTGGAGTATTTATTATTTCTAACACAGCCATTGCTTTTTGTGAAACAATCTTTCATTTGTTGTATGAGTATATGCATGCATATCAACTCATCAATTTTGCATGAAGTAAGCAAGAATCATGTTTGAAGACTGGGCTCCCATAGGTATACATTTTGAGCTTTGATTGGGGATAGAAAGTTGCTTGTTCTTTTTGCTTTCCTTCCTCCAAAGTAAAGATTACATTTATGTCAAGTTGACAGACAAGTTAAGAACCATCTTTTTAAGACTTTTAAAGGTGATTAATGACCTCCATTTATATTTAGTATTCAATGAGACCCTTCTGCCAGTAATTTTGCTTTTTAAATCTTGAATACTACTTAATAAAAATAATTAAGCACATGTCCCCACTATATGCATGTTCTTTACTTATCAATTACATGCCCATTTAACTGTATCAATATCACACAAAAAGAGAAATTTAAATTGATGTGATAAAATAAGGAAAAATTCATGCTCTAATATTATTTCCTGTACCTCTGGGTGTGGACACTTCGCTTTAAAGACCACTGCTCTAAATTCACCAACTTTTTCCTACAGTCAATCCAAGAAGGTTCTAATTGGCATAAAATCAATTAGTGGAATCGATTATAACCTGCTTTTGCAAATGGTCCTCAAATGCTCCCCATTCAGTAACTCAGGAATCTGCTACTTCTATCTAACTTGCTTTTTTTTCTCTTTTGCACAATTTGCCCCACGTTAGTGTCCACCACCTGACATACATAGAGAGAAAATCCACTTTGTATAAACAATATTTTCATAAAAAAGTTACTGCAACCACATGAAGATTGTACTCTCACCATTTAACTCAGTCTTGCTTAGGCTCCCCAAAATGTATGTACTTTACTTTTGCTGGTGGTGTGACCTCTAAGGTGTATTTGCATACATAGTACATACATTTATAAGGATCATATTAAAAAAAGGGACTCAAATTGCCTTCAGCCCACTTCCTCAGAAGTTTAGCGTAACGTAGAATTTTTAATCATAGTTGCCATTTAAGGATATGGTTCCTAATATAGGGAAGGACTATTATTCTGAACCACTTAATATGTACAATACACAAGTTTGCAGGTAAGAGCTATGCTGGATCTCCCTATCTACTGAAAAAGGGCCTTGAGTTCCCCAGGGTAATCTGAAAATAAGGTGGTGAAAAGAAAGAAGGGAGTGAGAAGGCAAGTGAAACCAGGGGAGATGGCCTAAGTCTTAGATTTGGGAGCTTGTATTGACTTTAACTAGGCTTTCAAAAGGCAAAGCCTGCTAATTCATGCATGGAGTGCATTATTACTATTCATTAAGTAGAAATGAGGATTCCAAATAAATGAAGATAACAGAAGCAAAAGATAGTTGAAATATAGCACTGCTAACATTTTCTCCACTAGGGAATTCAAATAGTTACAAGTTAACCATCAAAGTTGGATGAGCATTTAACATTTTCCAATCTGAAGTAGGCATAGGTGGAAGACAGGTTCAATAACTAAATCAGAGAATGTAATATCTGGTGATGACTTTTGCCATACAAGTGACAGATATTATAACTCTTTGTTAGAATTCTCCATAATGTGAGGTGATAGTTATCATTTGCTTTATTGGCATTCTGATTTATTCCAGAACCTTGTATAAAGAGGCTGGGAGTCCCAACAAAGACTATACCATCTTAGAAAAAAATATGAATGCTCAGATTGAAAATTTCTGACCACAGAGTATAATATAAAGAGACACGAATCAAGGGGCTCAGGTCCTAGATTGACAAATTTATTGAACAATCTGGTGATTTCAGGGGTTCATAACCAATTTCTCTAGTCACTTACTGCTGAATTCCTTTGTTGACAATCCATTATTTGAATTTTTGGAAGAGACCACGACTGAAACTATGTGGAAGCTAACAATAATGCATCTTGCTCTTACATTGCAGAACAACATCTAAAATGCTCTAGAAGAGATCTATCAAAAAGAGTTACAGAGGTTGGGTGACCTACATTCTCACACAATTTTGACCTAACATGTTGTTTTAGTTTCTTAGGACTATCATTGCAAAGTACCACAAACTGGGTGGCTTAAAACAGCATACATTTATTATCTCACAGTTCTAGAAGCCAAAAATCCAAAATCATTGTGTTGGTATAGCTATGCTTCCTTTGAAGTCTGTAAGTTCTGATGGTGACTTGCTGGCAATTCATGGCATTCTTTGACTTGCAGCATAACTCAACCTCTGAATCCATCACATGGCCATGTTCTACATGTCTGCCAGTCTGAAAATTTCCTTTCCTTATAAGGATACCAGTTGCATTAGTTAGGGTTCTCTAGGGAAACAGAATCAATGAGAAATATCTATGAATATAAGATTTATAAAAGTGACTCACGCAACTGTGGGTATGCACAAGTCCAAATTCCATAAGGCCATCAGCAAACTGGCAACTCCAATGAAGATGTTCGATGAACTCAGGAAACAAACTGGTAACTTCGATGAACTCCTCAGGAAATGAACTGGGATCTTCGACTAACATGTTTGATTAACTCCTCAGGAAACAAACTGGCAGCTTCGACGAACTCCTCAGGAAATGCTTTGCTGGGCAGCTGAAGAAGAAGTGAAGGTCCTCTATCTGTCTTGCTTAAAGTTCTTCAACTGATAGATTGGATTAAATCCAGCCAACTGTATTCTCTCATTGTGGAAGATACGCCCTTCACTGAGTCATCAGTCACAGCTGAAGCCAATTGACTGATGATTTAATAAACCAGCCTGTTGGTTTATCAACCAGCCACAGACATCCTCACAGCAATGGTTAGGCCAGTGCTTGCTTGACCAGACAGCTGGGTATCATCACCTGGCCAAATGGACACATGAACCTAATCATCACACCAGTTATTTTGGTTTAGAGTTCACCCTAATCCAGTTTAGCTTTATCTTAACTAAGAACATCTTGAAAGGTCCTATTTCCAAATAGGATCATATTTATGAGAACAGGAGTTAGGGCTTGAACATTTTTTTTTTCCCCTGGGGAACACAATTAAATCCATAATAGATATCATCAATGGAAATCAGATATCTGTAGAGCAGAAATTGCTCATGATAAAGGCAGTGTCCAGATACTATGGACATAAATCTGAGATGGTCCCACATCCTGTGACAAATGAAAGAAGATGCTGGGAAAAGAAACAGACATTTAGCCATAAATACTTGAACAATATCTTGGTTTCTTCTACTAATTGTGTGTGTAGGAAAATTATTTAAAGTATTAACCGCTAAGGAAGATAAGTAAAAATAATCAGAATTCAGAAGAGCAGAGCTAGTCAGGTATGTGTGAAATATATTGAGCACAATTAGAACCTAATGAAGCAGGAACCATATGATAGAAAGAGGAAAATCCAGAGCAGAGGGCAATGCTAATAAGCAAACTTAAATATCTATTCTAGAACCAAAATCATTTTTAACTTCTGCTGCTCTTGTAGGTTTGGAGAACCATGGGTAGTTGTGGATAAGGGATCCATGGGCTGCTCTATGAGTGTTTCACATTTGTGAGTCAGGGATTATGGCAACAGGATTATCTCATGTGTCATGTTAAATCCTACCTCCTCCCAGAAGACCTTTGAGACCAGTCTCATTCAGAGATTGCCCCTTACTCTATGTTGTTCTAGCCATATTGTATTGTGTCCCACACAGTGATTAGCTTTTGATGAGGTGCTCAACAATATTTACCAAGGAGTATAAATCATAGACCATAGACAAGTCTTTTCTTTCATGGTAGCCAGCCTAATGGAGGAAAAGGACAAAATGATATGAATTCAATCAAGATTATAGAAACTACACCCTAATTGGAGGCTAATTTTAATCTCACTTGTGCTATTCATATGTCTACTATTGGTATAGCAGTCAGAGAGCAGAATCACATCTGGACACCACCCCTTGAGCTGACTGCCTGGATTCAGTTCTGGCTCCTCCAAGGTCAGAGTGGGTGATATTGACCAGTCACTTGCCACAACCCTATTTCTCAGAAGGGGTAATAGCAATTCTTAGTCTCAAGTGCTTCTGTGTAGTTGAAATAATTGATGTATATAAAGCATTTTGAACAGTTAGCACAAAGCAAGCACTCAATAAATATCAACTACTATTTTATGAACACGTATCAATCATATATCTCTCTATGCTTTGGTGTTAGCTTTAACTAATCATGTGTTTCACCTTTCAGAGCTTACTGATCATACCTACATTGTAGAGAAGTTGTAGATTTCCTGACAACAGTTTTGTCAATGTTAATGAATTAGGAGTTAAATTAGGAGTTAAAATATTTCAGGGTGGAGAGAGATGTATATTTCTAATTTTTCAAAGGCCTTTTACTGAGAAACCACACATTTTATGTAGTTAGGACTTATTCAATGTGAATCATGAGAAACTATCTTCTAGAAATTCTTGACCTGAATCAAATTCACAAGAAAAAAGAGCTCTTATTTCTGCAATAGTGCCTTTCAGATCTATTTTTCATACTGGTTTCCCAAATGTATTACTTAAATATTGCTACAATTATGTTAAATAGATGATATGTCAGTGATAGTATATGTTTCATAGTTTAGAATCTTGTTCCATTAGCTGTAGTCTCATATATCTTCTTTCTGAGATAGGAAATTAAGGAATGTAGTAGCACTGCCATTTAATTTCTATAACCAGTATTTTAAACTAGTGGAACTATTTGTCTTAATTCTACTTTTATCTTGGTGGTGAATTATTGTTTTAGTTGGGAAACTTTGGGTTGCAAGAGAAAGAAATCAATTGAAATTAGCTTCAGCAAAAGGGTGATGATAAGAATACAGTGGTATCTTGCAGAATCCTACATAGGAACATGTCCTGGTCTCAGGAATCACTGAAACTATACAAGTGAAGTTGGGGATGAGATCTTTATTTCCTTCTGCACATTAGCTGCATGCTCTTTCTGGAGTGATGACATTCTCACCTACATAGTCCATAAAGACATAATAAGGATCTTCAAATTTAATACAAGGTTGTTACTTAGAGCCTTTTAAACCATTTTTAGCTAATGTGCACTGATTTACTATAACTACTATTCTACCATTTATGGCACTGGAAAATTGAGAAAGGACTCTGACATAACAAACTATTTATTTTCTAATTACAAATAACCAAATGCTAACTTTATTAAAATTAACTAAGCATCACTAAATTGCAAAGAACTTACTATATTAGTATAATATATATGCATATATGTATATACATGTCTGTGTACACAGCCACATATCTGCCTATCTTTATGTGAAAATACACACTGACAGTATGACAATTTAGGAAATTTTAGTAAATATAATATTTCCATAGTCCTATACAGTGTGTGAATATTGATTACACAGTTTTTTTACCTGGGAGATTGATTATAATATTCAAACAATGGCTATATGATTAGTGGGGAAGAGTTCATATGTAATTTTTCATTTCAGGGCCTAGTATAAAGCCTATCATATATGATATTAGTGTCTCAAATAAACTCTAGCCTTGATAAATATATACCAATGCAAAAAAGAAAAGGTAAATTAAAAAAAATGGAAAGACACAATAATGTAAAAAAATTAAAGCATATCCAATCATAAGGACATACAGTTTAGATCATAATGCCTTATAGTGTTTAACTTCTAGTGGAAAGATAAACACAACTGTTTTGGACAGTATGGATATATTGTAAACATAGAGGATGAAATATTAGAACCAGGACCAAGAGGAATGTGGTTGTCTCCAATTTGGTCCTTAAATTTCCTAAATTCTGTTTTTTGACCCTTTAGTTAAAGTCTATTTTCCAAACCCTGACTTATAGTTTATGGTTTCAAAAGAGCTGTAAGGCTGCCACTCAAATAACCTCCTATTACCCCTTGTTTATTATTCAGTACAAGATTGAATATAAATGTCTTTCAAACACTAGCAAACAAAAGGAGATGAGGTGCAAGAAGTAAGAGGGACTTTTGTCAAATATACTTTAATCACTGAAATACTGGAATTAGATGCTACAATTGCAAAGTATATTGTTATCAACAATAACGCAATTGTAAATAGTGACATAATCTTAAACATAGATGGAAGAATCAAAAAACAAAATGCAAGCTATTTAATGCCAATGGATAGACAATTTTCTTAAAAATTAGAATTTATGAGAGTTGATTAAGAAATATTAAAATATGAATGAACAATAATCAGTAAATAAATTAGTCAAACAAGTGTTTAACTTCTTCCTGGCAAATATAAATCAGGACCATATGAGTTTTAACAAAACTTCAAAGAAGTGATAATGCATATTCTTAATGATTTTTCTGAGTATAGAAAAATCTTCCAACTCATTTTAAGAGGCTAGAATACTCTTAATTCTAAAGTTTCCATGGACAAGAAAATAAGATGATAAATTATTCTCTCTCATGAGCATATATGCAAAAATCCTAAACAAATCTCACTTAACAGTATGTTAAAAATTTTGAATCACTATCAAAGAGTGTTCTTTGGAATTTAGGGATGATGTGTTTCAGGGAATTTGTCCATATATCCAGTATGTTAATCTAAGAATAGAGAAATAAGCATGTGATTATCTCAACAGATCTAGAAAATCATTTAATAAAATTTGGGAAAACATATTAACAAGAACTCTTACTATTTAAAATTCTACCTGGAGCCACAAAGCTGAAGACGATATATTCTAAGTACTCTTACTTTCTAAAGCAAAACAAGGTACAAGACAATTTATTCATGTCATGCAAATGAAGTTTGAGGTCCTTAGCTCAACACAGCTCTAGGGACTCACTTTCTAATATGGTAGCCACCATATGCATGTGGCAATTTAAGTTTTTTTCAGTTAATTAAAAGAAAATAAAAATTTAAATTCCATTATTCAGTCACATTAGCCATATATCAAATGGTCAATAACCACATATGGTTGGAATGGCCATATTGCACAGCACAAAGAACCTTTCTATCACAGCAGAAAGTTCTACTGTAGAGCACTGCTCTAGGATATGAAGAAAGTATTATTTGGGAAGATATTTGAAAGAGTATTTAAAGAGAGTTCCTGGGGTGCTATGCAGCACCTCTTCCTCCAATATCCATCAAGCTTGGGATGTTGGTGTTACTTACCATCATCTCAAGCCAAGAGAGCAAGTCCATAAGATAACCACCAACAGAGAGGAGGATTCTTGCTGGGTAGAGCAATGTCCACTCATCCCTAACTGCAGTAACTAAGAAAACTGTTTCAAAGCACTACAATAGAAGCACACTGTTTTTTCAGAGACACTATGGTAAGCAAATCTAAGTTTATTTTCCAGAACCAATTGAACCCATGGACAATAGTTGGGCTTGAATATCTTCAAAAGATTTTACCAAAGATTTCTTACCAGGAGAAAGGTGACCCAAGCAGAAAGATTCAGAGGTTATGGGGGTAGGAATGGTGGCCAAAACTCCCTAAACTGTTCATTTGAAAATCCTACAAAATATACCCAACAAGAGAAGTTAGCTTCTGACAATCTGTCATTCCCAGCAGAAATTGATAACAGCTTTACGAGTGCATTTGTTAAGTAAGCGTTTTACTATCCCCCTATATCTCACAGTCCAACTCCCTAAACGTATATAACCAGAGGCAGCATCGTGATTGAGAGAGGAGAGGAGGAAGAGTCAGGTGCAAAGCCTCCATGTGAGGTTGCCTGTAGTGCATGCCTTTGCAACATGATGCAGAGCTGTCTCATTTCAGAGGAAAGAGCACATTTCTTGATTTTTTTTTCCAGAGAGGGGTATGTTCCTATAATTAATATTATCACAAAGAGCATCTTTTGTAATTTGCATATAAGTTACATTTATGCTAGCCAGAGCATCAGCAAGAGGCAGAAAAAGTATAACGTAGGTAACCAACATCCTCTCCTTCTCCACATATCCATATCCATTTTAGTTTGGATTTGGCAGCCTGAAAAAGAAAAGGGAACTCTTCCTACAAAACATCAGTAGTATTTAAACATACACAATTTAGTTTGGTAAAATTGCAAAAAACAAAGACCCCAGCAAGCAAATACAGCAATGGAACTGAAAGGAAAGTATAAATAACTTAACAGGTAACATTGAAAATATTTTTAATAACTAGAGAAGAGATGACCCAGTCACTAACAGAGTTTGAATCAATGACTTTCCATTTGGAAGAACATAAATAAGGTTTCTACCTCACATTATTCACAGAAATTTATGTTATTTTGCTACAGAGACAAAAAAAAATGCAAAATTTAAAAATGCAAAATTTAAAACTCTTTTGAAGAAGATATAGAATATTTAAAACAAAATGTAAAAAGCACAACATATAAATAACTAAATGATTAATGTATTCATTCTTATATAAGATTTCTATAGAAAAATTAACAAAAAAAGCTGAAAACTTGAAAATATATTTTTAGCATTTAATGATATAAAATTAGAATTAATATCTAGCATATTAAAATACATAACTAAAAATAAAATAATATATTACTAGAAAAATTTACAGAGAATTTGAAGAGGTAATTTAAAGAAGAGGAAACCTGAATGATTTCCCAAAGAATGTTCAATGCCATATTAAAACTGGAACTATTCTTTCATGTACATGAACATGGTAAAATAAATGTATACTAAATTGGGTTGGTGAGTTGTTGAGTATTTGTTATATTATCATTGTGTTTTTCTTTATTTTTGAAAATATTTAAGAAAATAAAAATCTTCATAAAACCAAGAATGCTCCAAGATAACCATTCATATTCCTTACTGTGGCAGAATAAAGAGACATAATTATTTGGAAAGTATTTGGAAAATTAATACATTTAATGTTAAAGTTTTCATATATTTTCACATAATTCCATTTTGAATAGCCTAAAGAAATAGTTTCAGATACCCCAAAAAACACATTTTATTCCTTAAGATATCTATCAGTGTCCTATACATAATAACAAAATAATCGAAGCAATATATATTCATAAAAAGACTATTGCTTTAGTAATGGCCTATCCACTTCATGGGAAACTATGATTGATTCCTTTGCATTTATAAATAATTTGTTATATTTAAGAAGACATGTTTTGTAAACACCAAACCTGGATATGAAATATTTAAATACCTTTCTAAAACATTGTATACTTAATTATAAAAGTTTAAGTAAAAAAACACTTTTTTATGGTATATATCATTGAATTAGCATGAGTCCTTCTTTATAGTTTCTGTGGCTCAAATATGTTGAAAAATATTTAAAAGATTTTTAATTCACAATTTTTCAGAATAATATTAATTTGAATTGTGTACCTGTAGAAGACAGATATAATTTACAGTTTAACAACAACTTTTTACTAGTAGCATCTTGAGAAACAATGATTTTTAAAGAAACTTAGGGAAAATTAAGGTAAAATTTAGAATGAAATAGACAAAAATATTTATACTCACTCTCTTTGAATGAATGTAGCAATTATTCTGAGCCTCATTTCTATTTCAATCCTTTCTCAAGAAAAAAAAAAACTATTACTTTAGTTTACAATATTGCCTAAAATATTTTCTTTCTTACTGATGTCTTTTAAAAGTAAGAAATAACTTCATATACTAATACTACTCCACTAAATAAACAGCCTGATAATTTAGCACTACAACAGTAAGAAGAAATGAAGCTCCAGTGAGACTTCCTTCCATAGACTATTCATTTAACTATTACTGTAATTCTTTTATTTAACTAATATTTAGCTAATATTAGGGACAGGTCAAATAATATGATTTTTAAAATTTTTCTCTCTGCCATAGTCCATAATTTTACTCTCTGTTTATTTTATTCAATAGATTTCAGCATTTGAAAGGATATTTCTAAAATTTAGTAATCACAGACTTTGTATAATGCAATAGTATCACTGGCCTATTTCAAAATGCAAATTAAGCATTTGCAAATCTGGGCTCATTTGCCCCAGTGCCATCACCAGAGGGTAAAAACAATCACAAATCTTGCCTTAATATTTATATCTATGAGGAACAGTTGACCTTCACTTAGTGCTATTAAAATTTTTAAAATAATAATTTTATTCATTTGAATAGTTCCAAAAAGAATCTGCTTTAAAAGGATGATATTATCTTAATTAAAAGTGCATTTATGTGTGAAAACATAAGGTCAGATTCATTTCTGCTTTATATATTAGAAGGCATGAAGAAAAAATCATGTTATTAAATCATAATCATTATGTTTTAAAATTACTATTTTACTTTATGTTTGTGAGGATACAGCTACCCTTTTCATATTAATGTAGACCATCTTGCTGAAGCACATTTAACTGATCTAAGTGGATGTAGCTCATTTTGTCAAAGTTGCAACTCTTAAAAATTTTGAAATAAATTTTATTTGAAGCTGTTTTAGAATTTATGAAAAGGGTTCATTATACCTTTTCATGCAGAGATATTATAATTAATATTGTTGTACAAATGATTTAGAAGACACCACTGCTATTAGCCCAATCTCCATCAAATACTCATTAACAGGACCATCATTGAATTCCAGAATTCCAGAATTCAATGCATTTTGTGTTTTGGTTAAATAATTCTGAAGTATAAGTGTTCAATTAACTAATATTTACTAATTTACATATTTACTACCTTACATTTCATTTGGTACAAGGTACACAAAAAAATAAAATACAAGACCTGTACTAATATGAGACTAGCACCTTTTTGGAAACAAGATTTCCACATAAATTCAACTAAGAAACATATTTGAAGACATTTGGTTAAGGATTTATGCATTGCATAATTATCAGATTTATTTATTTTTTTTGTTAATCTTCTTTAAAACATATTGAGCTTCTTAAATGTATAAAGATTGCCTTCTCCTTTCCCTGTTGATCTTGATTTCCTGATGATCATGCCATGACTTCTCCTGAATAAGAATTCCAGGAGCAAGATTGGAAAGAACAAACACATTTACGAATGCTGAGCAAACAGACTCATTCTTTACTCAAATATCTGGCACAAAGATACAGAGGATATGCTGTCCATAGCTAGCATACAGTGAGAAGCACACAAACAAGATATCAGTGGAACTTTAGGAAGAAAAAACTTTCATTTATTTAATAACTATATACTCATTCATTCATTCTTTCTGTCATCATCACATGAATATATAACTAGTGTATAGAGATGAATAATAGTAGCTCTTCAGGATAGTACCTTAAAAATATAGCAACAAAGTAGTCAGTCACAAACAGTTACAATTAATCTTGGTGAATACTATAAGGAAGTTTCTTTTCAGTGTTAACAAGAACAAAGAAGAGGAAGCTATTAACTGATAAGACTGACCCAAAGTTTTCAAGTTAAGCGGAAGAATGTTGACTCTAAAGAATGCATAACCCGAAAAGGAGGTGAGACGACAAGCAATTCTATGGAAAAAAAGAAAAATGTTACATTTTAGTCACTGCTAGTTTTTTAAACAAATATGAATTCCTAGAGTTTCAGGTGAAAGTGTAACAATATTTTGCATATATTTATCTATTCAAATAATATTTATTAAAGCATCAGGGACTGTCATAGAAACTTCAAATATGTTATTGTATTAGCACAGCAATACATTTAAGAGACAAATATCATTTCAAAATAGGCACATTTCATTTCTAATAATCTTAACCAGTATTTCTACCTTTGGGTTCTTAATAATATAGTCAATTGTAATCCATTCTTTTAAAACTGGTCATTGACATTGTGATAAAAGTTTTATCACAAAAAAGTAGAGAAGAGAAAAGCTAGCAAAATTTTTGAACATTGTTTCAAATTCTGATAGTGAAAACTTAAATCAAAGAAATTATTTTACTATTTTTAACTAAATTTAGTGACTGCCTGACTGGATTGCTAAATTATTCAGTGTCACAGTCTGAAAAAGATCATGTTCAAAAGACATGCAAGGAGCTTCACTCAAACTTCAAAAGTATCAAAATGATCAATTTTTGAAATTATTTAATGCATGGTAAAGGGAAAAAAATGTGAAAACAATGATGCCACAATAAGAATTGGACAGAATAGAAAAGACAGGAGTGGTGTAAATATCAAGATCAGAGGTAGTCCAAGATACTGATGTGTTCTTTCATAAAAGTTAATCTCAATCAATGAATTACAAATAGGGATTTGAAAAAAAAAATTCACATAAGTAATTTCTAGTGCACAATCACAGGGTGATGTTAAATGTAATTCAGTATATAAGAGAAAAACTACTTTCTTTCTTCAATTTATTTCTCTAAGAAATTTGCTGGTTAGCAATAAAATACATCATAGCATATTTTCCTTTTTAAACTTCCAAAAATATATCTTGTAGATGTGACTGGTAATGTATGTTTCTTAAAGGTTTACATGTAATTTGCATATTTTGAAAATAATGCCATGGATCTTATAATGAAAAAATTCCTGGTTATGTGCCTTGCCTATTTCTTCTAGAGTTATAATAATTAATTAACATTTGGAAATTTTTTCTCTATTATTCTTTAACTGTCAAAAATTCTAGATAAATATATGAAATCATTATATTTCTCCTTAAAATGGCATCTATGAGTAATTAGTCTGCAAAACTATAGAAGATTAAAGCTTACCTCAAAATTATACTGATATTCTTTATGGTTTAAAACATGTTTCCATAATTTATTTTATGGCATTAGACTATAACAGGTTCTAAAGATCATGTATTTCACCCCTCTCAAAGCCTTCTGCCTCTACTGGCAGATGTACAACATTTGGTGGATATTAATAAAAATCCATACATCATAAAAGGATGAATATTATCCAAAAATAGCCTAGCTCAATGAAGACTGTTGGAGGGGGAAATATATCTGTAGATATTTTTGTGGTAGTGAAAAAGAATTAACTGAGAAAAAATGAATGAAAATGATTGAAAATTTCATTTCCACAAAATTTGTCCTAAAATCATGTATTTGTAGAATTAAAAATCATAAACTCAGGCATTTAGGGAAAACCAAACTTTTCTAACAATCCCATGCCCCAAGATTCTTAGATGTTCTTAACTGAGAGATTATCTCTGGTTATCTCAGTTAAAAATACATACCATACAGCTTTCTTCCATCATTTTTTGTCCACTCAGAGAGAAGGAGAAAAAAAAAAAAAAAAAGGAATGAGGTGGAAGATGCCAATCACACCTTGCAATTCAGAGAGTGCCCTTATCAAGATAGGATGCTCAGAAATCATTTGACTCCTACTACCATTGTGGACAGCTTTAAATTTTAGATTCTTCAATAGGCTTCAACTAGCCTCCTGATTCAATTAGGAGAAAATGCCATTGAAGTACAAGAGTACTCGCTAGATGTATAATTGATAGAGATGTGAACATATGAAAAACTACACACATCAATCCATTTTTCATCAGAGGATCTGAGAAGCAAAATCAAATATTACATAAGCTGATATTAAGTAGAGCAAAAGTAATTCAAATAAGCAAATCTAAATGGGATTAATTTAAAAGACGAAAGCTTATAAAATACTACAGAACAATAAGATAAGAACATTGTCCAGAAGAAACAAAGGAAGAGAACACCTCAGATAATTATCTTCTGTGGGATACTAAAAACAATTTCAGCAAAGTGGAGTACAGAGTGGAGTGCACAGAAGATATTAACATTAGTCATAGGAACATGAATGTGAGGTGTAAATGTAACAATATTGGTGCAAACTGTGAAACTATATCACGTAAATAGGACTTAAATAGAAAGACATATATAGTTGTTTCCATAAAGGAAGATTGAATAATGATGTGGAAACAACTCTGTGTGTGTGTGTGTGTGTGTGTGTGTGTCTGCATATACAATAAATAATGTAAAAAACATTGTTTTCAACTGGGTAAGATAATGGTAAATTCACACAAGAAAACAAACAATAAAATAATCAAGAAGATTAAAAAAAAACCATGTACTACCAGACATCAAATCATATTATAAAGCCATTTTTGGTATACATATAAAAATGATTGTAAAATCTACAGGAATATATTTGTTATTGAACTATTTCATTAAATATATCACTTTATTCTATGTAACTGTTTTGAAATGGTTTTATAGAGTATTGTCTCATAAATGATATAATGAAATATTTTCTTGGCATAAAATCATAAACATGGCTTCTAATATTAATATGGGATTTGTTAAAAATTATTTAACACAATTGCTTATTGTGCCAGTTTGAATGTATTATGTCCCCAAAACACCATTATCTTTGATGTAATCTTGTGTGGGAGGACATATTAGTGTTGATTAGATTGCAATTCTTTGAGTGTTTCCATGGAGATGTGACCCACCCAACTGTGGGTGATAACCCTGATTGGATGATTTCCATGGACGTGTGGCCCCATCCTTTCAGCGTGGGTCTTGATTAGTTTACTGGAGCACTATGCAAGCTCAGACAGAAGAAGCGAGCTTACTACAGACAAGAGGGGCACTTTGAAGAATGCACAGGAGCTGAGAGGGGAGCTGCAGATGAGAGACAGTTTGAAAATGCCCATCGAAAGCAGACCTTTGCTCCAGAGAAATTAAGAGAGGAAAAACACCCCAAGAGCAACTAAGTGACATTTTTGAGGAATTGCAGCCTAGAGAGGAATGTCCTGGGAGAAAGCCGTTTTGAAAACAGAACTCTGGAGCAGACGCCAGCCATGTGCCTTCCCAGCTAACAGAGGTTTTCCAGATGCCATTGACCATCCTCCAGTGAAGGTACCCAATTGCTGATGACTTACCTTGAACACTTTATGGCCTTAAGACTGTAACTTTGTAACCAAATAAACCCCCTTTATAAAAGCCAATCCATTTCTGGTATTTTGCTTAATGACAGCATTAGCAAACCAAAAGAGATTTTGGCACCAGAGGAGTGGGGTGATGCTGAGTTGCAAATACCAAACATGTTGGAACGGCTTTTTAAATGGATAAGGGAAGATTCTAGAAGAATTGTGAGGAGCTTGATAGAAAAGACTGCTTTGAAGAGACTGTTTGTGGAAATATGGACTCTAAAGATACTTCTGATGAGGCTTGAGCAGAAATGATTAATGTGTTGTTGCGAGCTGGAAGAAAGGTGATCCTTGTTTTAAAGTGGCAGAGAATTTGGCAAAATTGAGTCCTGGTTTTGGATGGAAGGAAGAATTTGAGAGCAACGAGCTGGGACACTTGGCTGATGATATTTTGAAACTAAAATTGTGGTTATAGGATGGCTTCTCCTTGCAGCTTATAGTAAAACACGAGCAGAAAGAGATAAACTTAGAAATGAACTCTTGGGTTCAAAGATACAAGAAACTGATGGTGTGGAAAATTCTGGACTTCCAGGGGGCTGAACCCCAGAAGCTATAGCCCCATGTGAGGATTTAACCAAACATGGAAACTGACTGCCATTTCAATACCAGCCAGGATTGGAGATGGAGTTATCCAGAAAGGATTTTTGGAAAATCCTATTGTCTGAGGGCTTTGACCCCTCTGTGCTTCATGCAAAGCCAACAGAATTTTTGTGTCTATAAAGATAGATGGAGCTGCTATCGGTCTGGACTGGAGGAGACAGACAAGGAACAAATTGAAGAAAAAATTTCTTCAAAGACAGAATCATAGAGGTTGAGGTCTGGAGTCAAGAGGTCTTGGGCTGGGAGAACAGAGTAGCTCACAAGCATGGAAAGGTTGAGTTTGCCCTGGAGGTCGAGGGTGGGCCTTCTACCTCCATGTTCAAGAAAGGTGTTACCAACTCAGGCCTCAAAGAGGGTCAAGCACATTCCCGGGGGACTGGGGAGAGCCTGGCCACCACCCCACTGTTCTGAAGGTATTGAGCATGTGTCCTGGAGATGGAAGAGAATCCAGGTACTTCCCCAATGTTTGAGGAGGGTGGGGCTGAGAAGGTGGTCTCCCCAATGTGTGGATATGTTGGAGCACTCACCCCAGTGTTTGGAGAGGAAAGGTCTGCTGCAAAGGCCCTTAGGAAGGGTTAGACTCCCGCTCTCTCAAGCACCAAGGATAAATGACTCTCAGACTTTGAAATCTAATGCAATTTGCTCTGTGGGTTTTAAGAATTGTTTTGGTCCCTTAAACCCTGTTTTCCTTTCAGTTTTTCCTTACGGCAATGGGAATGTTTACCTTACAGCTGTCCCTCCTTTTTATATTGGAAGCAGATAACTTGTTCTAAGTTTCACAGGTTCAGAGCCAGAGGGGAATTTTGAGTTAGGACAAACCATGCCTGTAATTGATTTTGATGGGATCTGTACTTAGCTATTTTTACTGAAATGATTTAAGTTTTTGTGATATTGTGATGGGATGAATGTATTTGCTTATGGAAAGATCATGTCATTTGGGGGTCCAGGGGGTGGCATGTGCTGGTTTGAATGTATTATGTCCCCAAAACACTATTATCTTTGATGTAATCTTGTGTGGGAGGACATATTAGTGTTGATTAGATTGTAGTTCTTTGAATGTTTCCATGGAGATGCGACACACACAACTGTGGGTGATAACCCTGAATGGATGATTTCCATGGATGTGTGGCCACGTCCATTCAGCATGGGCCTTGATTAGTGTACTGGAGCACTGTGTAAGCTCAGACAGAAGAAGCAAGCTTGCTATAGCCAAGAGGGACACTTTGAAGAATGCACAGGAGCTGAGAGGGGAGCTGCAGATGATAGACAGTTTGAAGATGGCCATTGAAAGCAGAATTTTGCTCCAGAGAAGTTAAGAGAGGAAAAATGCCCCAAGAGCAACTAAGTGACATTTTTGAAGAACTGCAGGCTGGAGAGGAACACCCTTGGAGAAAGCCATTTTGATACCAGAACTTTGGAGCAGACGCCAGCCATGTGCCTTCCCAGCTAACAGAGGTTTTCTGGATGCCATTGGCCATCTTCCAGTGAATGTAACCAATTGTTGATGACTTACCTTGGACACTTTATGGCCTTAAGACTGTAAATTTGCAACCAAAAACCCCCTTTATAAAAGCCAATCCATTTCTGATATTTTGCTTAATGGAAGCATTAGCAAACTAGAACACTTGTAGACACTTTCTTTGAACTAAATAAAGTAGGGTCAACCTTGTTTACCTAACACAATTTTTTTGGAGCTATGTTGAGCTTTAAAGTTCATTTTCTAAGTGATTTTTTTGCCCCACAGTAGGTCTATGTACAGCAAGCAGGAAAGGTAAATGTCACAGAGTCAGAGAGAATGGAATGTGGGGGAGGAAGATGTTGCTAAAGATATTCTTTGGTGTCCAGAAGACATGACCCCTAAGCTTCTGTTCCAAATATGCACATAATACTAACTGTTTTCCTACTAATGCTTATGCTATTCTCTCTCCTACCCATATTGTGTAAAGTGCCTATCAGAGTACCTGGCAGAGTGGGTATTTAATACATTCCAACTTTCCTTTTCTCTCCCTTCCTCTTCACATCATATTCTTCATCACACCTCCCAAGAGCCAGAACACTTTTGGAAGTCACCATATTCTAAATTCAGGTTTCTACATTTAGGTTCTCAGCTTCTCTAGGTTGTCTAGGTTCTAGAATAGGTTAATAGATAAAGCAATACAAAATATGCTCTTCCAATAAAATAATAATCTCTTTTAGTTTTTAGTGTACTAGAATAGCTAGAAGGAAATACCTGAAACTGTTGAACTGCAATCCAGGATCCTTGATTCTTGAAGATAATTGTATAACTCTATAGCTTATATGGTGTGACTGTGTGATTGTGAAAACTTGTGGCTCACACTCTCTTCATCCAATGTATGGACAGATGAGTAGAAAAATGGGGGCGAAAAGTAAATGAATGATAGGGAGGGGGAGGAGGACCATAGTATGTTTTGGATGTTCTTTTTTACTTTTATTTTTATTCTTTTATTTTTATTTTTATTTTTTGGCATAATGAAAATTTTAAAAATTGATTGTGGTGATGAATCCACAACTATGTGATGATACTGTGAACAGCTGATTGTACACTTTGGATGACTGTATGGTATGTGAATATATTTCAGTGAAATTGCATTAAAAATACCACCTTTCGTTCCTGTAATAGACCCATCATGGAAGTGGTATATTATCCTCTTCATATATCTCTGTATTAGTCAGTTTTCAGCAAAGAAACAGAACTGGCATGATGTGTATATGTAAATATTTAGTTATTTATTATAGCAATTGGCTCACAGGACCATTGGGTTTGGCAAGTCTGAAATCCATAGGGTTGGGAACTCTGGTAAAGATTTTGAAGAATTCCCCAAGAAGCTAACTGCTTAGATTAGAGGCAGAAATTCCTCTTTTGTGACTATTGAAATCCTTAGTTCTCCCTTTAAGGCCTTCAGTTGATTGTAGATCTAATCAGCCAGAGATAATCAACTGACTAATGGTTTAAATCCGCAAAATAACTTCACAGCAACAATCAGGCCAGAGCTTGCTTGAACAAAGAACTGGACGCAATAACCTAGCTGAACTGCTTAAATTTTTACTTCTTTATATAGAAGAGATATTCACCTATGAAAAATCTTTTCTTGTCAGAGTTTTAATCAATTTTTATGATGACCGCATAAAATGATTTAAAAAGCAGTCTTCTGTTTTATGTTCTTGAAGAAATTGTGTAAATATATGAAATGTTTCTTTTACTTTTTTTTGAAAAAAAATATTTGGCAAATACATCTTAGCCTAGAATATTTTTCAGGAAAGGTTTGTACTATTAGGTTCAGTATTTTATATATGTATACACATGTGGGGGGGGGTTGTATATGTATATATATACATGTATATATGTTTATGTGTATGTATTTGGATTTTCATATTTGTTCTCATACATTTGGGTAAAGAATATTTATTCTATAATCTTTTCAACTTCATCTAAATGTTCCAAATTATTCTTATTAATTCTTCCATAATATTTTCTTATTATTGTTAAATGTCTGAAGAAGCTATAGAAGTGTCCTCTTTTTCATTACTAATATAAGTAATTTATGTTTTCTCTCTTTTTTCAAGATTTCTTTGAAGTTTCAAATAACCAATATTATTTCCTTTATTTTAAGCGTGTATTTCATTTTATTAATTTCTATTTTTCTATTTATTATTTCCATTCTTCTGTTTTTTGTTTTTTATTTTTTTCACTTGATTTGAATTTCTACCCTCAGCTTATTTTTATAGAAGTTTAGGTCACTTATTTTAAAGTCAAACAAAATCTCTTTCAATATGAGTGTAGGAGATTTCTTTTGACTCCTGTCCTACATTTACCCACAAGGTATATCTTTTTTTTTACTTTATTTTTTAAGATATTTTAATTGTGAAATATAACATAGATGTAGAAAAGTGATAAATTTCAAAGTACAGTTTGACTGTAGTTATAAAGCAAATTTCAAAGTATGGTATGGGTTACAGTTCCACAATATCAGGTATTTCCTGATTGTTTTAATACATTACAACCTCAAAAGAAATGTCTACCTAATGAAATGATTCAGTAGTCATAATCAATTGCTGAATCCCAACTTCTCTACTACAACTCCTCCCTCTCATTTGATCATTCTCTCAATTTTTATGAATATTTGGGCAATGAACATTCCAATTTTTTCATGTTGAAAAAGGGTGTGGGCACTATGGAGGAAGGGAATGCAACTGGTTGATGCTCTGGGAGATACCAGCACCCCTAAATTTTAGGGCTTATCTGGCACAGGGACAGTCCAGAGGTTTTAAGTTTCTGAAAAATAAACTTAATAAGTAAAACTTTTATAGTCTGAGATAGGGCCCTGGGTTTTCCTTAGTGTTTTCAGGAATATTGCTGTTTGGTGCTTGGCATACACAAGGTTTTATATGTAGTGTTTCCAATTTTATTTTATTTAAAATCATTTTCTAATATATATTGTAATTTCTTCCTTGATACGTGGATTAGTTAGAAGGAATTTACTTGTTTTCAAAACTTATGGGGATATTATTTTTATTTGTTCATTGTGAGTTTCTATCTTATTTCTATTATGATCAGAAAACATATTCTATACATTTCCATATACATTAATCATTTGAGAAAAAATGAGATGTGACTTAAGGCTGAACTCATGGCCACTTTGTTAAATGTATTGTATGCACTTGAAAATAATGTAAATATTGTGTTTATTGGATGCAATGCCATATAAATATTAATTATGTAAAGTGTGAAAATTGCATTTTTTCAAATCTTCAATATCCTTACTGAATATTTTGGTCTACTTGTTCTAAATAATTCTGGGAGAGGTAAGTTAAAATTTATTACTCTATTGTGGATTTGTCCATTTCTTCTTTAATTAATATCCTTTTTTGCTTTAGGTATTTTGGGATTATGCTCACAAGTGAATGTGTTCACATTCATAGAATTTTTCTTGTGGACTGACAAATTCTTCATTAGGATATGTGCTTGTCTAACCTAGTGACACTTTTTTCTTTAAACTCTATTTTCCATATATTATTACAGTTATACCAACCTTCTTTTAGTTAGTGTTTGCTTGTTAGATTTTCTTCCATCCTTTTAATTTTAAACTTTCAGTATATTTACAATTAAAGCCCACATCTTCAAAGCAGCATAAAATTGTATGCTTTTGTAAATTTTGAAATTGAGTGTATTATTTAGTCTATGTATTTTTAGCAGTTACTAATATGGGGTTTATGTACATCATTTATTACTGTACTTTAAAAAATTTGTACCACATCTTATCTGTTCTTTTTTGCTGTCCATTTTTGTCTTTTATATAATTCAACACTTTATTTTTATTATTATAGTTATCATTTTAGATTCCTTCACCTTTATTACTTAGTTAAATATATATTCTTTTCTATTACTTAGAATAACTTAAAGATTAAGTCATGCTTAAAAATATAAAGTATCTTGACTTGTCTAATATAAATTATTACTTTTACCACTTAATAGAAAGTGCAAATACCTTAATCACATTTGCCTCTTCTGCATTTTATGTAAATTTGACAAGAATTTCAAATCTACATTTATTTAAGTCCCATCGAAATACTGATTATCAAATTAATCATTTACATGTATTTGCATATTTACCTTTCCTATAATGTAATAGATACTGTGCTGCCTACTCAGCTCATTTGACTGACAGATGCACTCTCAGGGGCCACAGGTTTCTCCTTTATCTGCAGAATTACCTTTGACTGACTGAGGTCACCTAGTCAAGAAAGCTCTTACCATCCTTCTCTCCCATCCCCAGTTCTGACCATCAGCCAATGATTAACCATCATATTGGCACCAATAGCCAGACCCCTTATCTCAAGAGAGGCCAACTTTGATGTGTGATTTATATGATTCCAATCACCCAAGTGGAATTAGATTAAAGCTACTTTCCATTAGCAGATGTGTTCTTTTGTTAAGCCCCTGCCTAATCTTGCTCTCTTCATACTTCTTCCAAATGAACTTTCTAAATAAATCAGTTGAAGAAGATTCTCTTCCTCAGGCTCTGCCTCTAACGAACTTGTAATAGTGGTCCTAGGAAGCTGATTTCATAGAAGCTATCCTAGGGTCGGATAATTTACCAGTTCGATAGCTGTAAGGACAACCTTACTAGTGCTTGGTGGAGTACAGTTAATCTCAGGCATGAATAGACAATGTTATTACTTAGACTTTTACTTGTGGTGAGCTGGGATAATATACAGGGATTCGCTTTCTGGCTCAATTCTCAGGAATTTGAGAGGTATGGGGGGAAATGCTAACTCTAAGAAGTTTGGAATAGGAATGACTTGTTTCTAAAAGTCACTGTTTCATTGAAGAGAGAAAATTACAGGTTTGGATCTGTTAATCAACACTTTAAAGCAAAATGTGAGAATTTGGAGGGCCTTGATGGCTGAAGATCAGACAACAAACTTAATTTTATGAGTGGCGGAAGTTCAAAGAAGGTCAAATTCTCAGTCTAAATAACTCTCATGCCAAATCCAGAGCCCTCACAGGGCAGGAGCAGGGCCATTAGACTTAGGATGAGATATGGAGAGATGCATTTGACAATGTTGAATCTCCAGATTCCCCTGAATTCTCTGAGCTTGATAAATGTTGGACTACTATAAAAAACTCTGTGACAGATGTCATGCACTATAATTCTTGCCCTCCTCAGGAATTACCCTACCATGTCCAACTGACCTATAACTAGTAGCAAATATTAACATAAACTAGTAGGTAAATTTCTGGACCCCTTAAGGGAGAAGAAAGATTACGCACCAAACCTATGTCCTTTTCCTCTTTTTTCAACTGGTCATAAGGAATGTGCTGATTAGGGGAGCACAATCATTTTCAAGATCAGTGGTGACCATGCTGAGGCCTGGGGCTGATTATATAAACTGCTATTTATAGAACTGGGTTCGTTGTTAGTTATTGAAAATGGAGAAAAGGGCCATTAACCAAGGAATATTGGTGTCCCCTAGGAGCTTGAAAAGACAAGGAAACAGAATCTCTCCTAGAAATTTCAGAAGGAATACAGCCCTACTGTCTCCTTGATTTTAGGGCTTCTAACCACCAGAGCTGTAATATAATAAATTTGTGTTCCTTTAGGCCACTAAGTTTGTGGTGATCAATTGCAGAAGAATAGAAAGCTAATACAACTATCTTGTATAGAATTCTATGCTGGCTTTTATATACACCAGACCTATGCTATTTTCCTCTTTTGTCAACTGCTCAAAAGTGTTTTTTTTCCTTTCAATAATTTTAAGATGTCATTCCTTTCATTTTTATAAAATGTTAATTAATAAAAATATTCTATTTTCTCTGGAAGATTTTAAGAATTTTCTTCTTTCGTTTTCAACAGTTTTATTACATAAAGCATATAGATCAGATTTTCTTTAAATTGAGCATACACAGTGATCTTACATTTTCAGTTCTGGTCACGATGTTCTAAATTACATTTGACCTCAATTCTAGGTCATTCATTACCCCTTCAAATATTGTTTCTTTTCCATCCTTTATCCTTATCTCTCTTACAGTAATTACACATTAGAAATTACCAAATGTCTTATATGTTTTTTATACTCTATTGTGTATGTTTCATTCCTCTTTCTCTCTGAGCTTTATTGTGGATATTTCCTTTTTTTACTGTGTTCCAGTTTACTAAAACTTATATGCATTATTTAATCTGCTGTTAAAATCGGTTCTTGCATATTTAATTTCTATTAATTTATATTTTAATGTTAGAATTTGTACTTGTTTCTATTTTATTGTTTTAATGTCTCTGGTAAAATTTTCCATTCCATCCCTTCACTTTTTTGAAAATATTAGCCACATTGTTTTTAAACTTGCATCTGTTACCTCCTGAATCTAATTTTTTGGAGGATCTTATGTATTGTCTGTTTATATTCTCTGTTTTCTGGTGCTTTTATGAATGCTAATGGGAGGTTCAATGCCAGTATGAAAAACAGTAGTAATGATGTTACATATCAGATTATGTCATTTTTCTCTTGAGAGGGTTTACTTTTATTCTCAAAGGTGGTTTGGCTGGAGGCAGAGTGTATTAGTACAGTATAGGATGGATTGATATAAAAGTACCAAAAATATGAAGCACATGGCAACCAAATAATCACAACAAAATTAATCCCATAATTTTTTATTTGTGCAGGAAACAACTGTTGGTTTTTGGAGAAAATATTTGGCTCTTGCATATGACAATGTATAAATTATACAGAAAATAGTTATATAAGCATAAGTCTTTGTACTTTCCCCAAATGAAATTTAAGGAGTTATTTGAAAGGCTAGACAAATATATTTTAGATGTTTTCAGAATCAGAAAGTTGTGTTAAAAGTATTAGAGTAACCAAGTCAGTTTAGCGTTGAGACCTAGATGCTAAATGCAAGCCAGGGAAAATGGAAACAAAACACGCCAGTACAAGTTTGTTGGGGAAATTTTGATCAACAGATCAAGAGGGAGGACTGACAAAACCACAAAACAGCCTCAATATAAAACATATAAAAGAAGCTTTTGTAAAGACATTTTTTGTAACAATGTCTTTGTAACAATGAATAAAGAATTCCAACTGTGGACAAAATGTATGTTGGGGTCCTAAGAAAATTACCACACACCCAAACTAGTCATTGACAGGTCTAGAAAGAGCTATTGGAAGTGGATGATTGAAAAAAAGATAGTAATTTTGTGGCTTGTGATAGCAGTGAATATCTTATAACTGCAATTCCATGAAGGCTTTATAAAGCAGTCCCATACCACAGACACAATCAGGAGCTATACAGGATGTGACATGACAAATTTCATATCAACAATACAAGCAAGTACTAAGTATAGGGTTTGTTGTTTGTCACAGCAGGGAATGGAGCTGAAGACAGTTCTGTCAAGCCTCACTCATTATAGTGATGGTCACTCTGTTGAGATTAATCTAAAAGCCATTTTTAAAGACCATATTCTTATAGTGAAGGGATTTTCTGTCTATTTCTAGAAACCAAGAAAATCTTTGTTGACATTTTTCCTTTGTACATTTTCTAAGTGGTATTATTCAACAACCCTGAGCCAAACAATCAAATAATACAATAACATTTTAAGGCGATGTTTATGCTAAAAATGTGTGTGTTTATGTGTGGGGAGCACCCATATGGCCATAAACTCTAAGTTTTATTATGTGTGTGTATATGAATATATATGTATATTATGTCTGTTATATATATATATATATACACACACATATATATATCTTTGTATATATGTATGTGTGTGCATATATATGTATGCGCATGCATGTATGTGTGTGTGTGTGTGTGTATCTTACAATGCACAGGACAGCCCCCTTCTAACAAAGAATTCTTTGGCCCAAAATTTGAGACTGAGAAACCCCACAATAATATACAGATGAACCACCATTCATCAGAAATCAGAACTGAATGGCAATCCTTTCTTAATCATTATAATTTTATCAGGTGAGCCAGGCAACATATGTTGATTGAGTACCTAATTGTTACATACACTGTCTTTTAAAGTCAGGATAGAGCCAGCACTATGCCAGTCCAAACAGAGACTCTGTGCAAATTAGGTACTTCACTGCCTTCTGCCAGAATATGATTGTAATAATTAAACAATTCTATGATATCTCTGATGTTAATGGCACTCCTTAGAAGAGTGAAATGCACAACTTGTAAAACTAAATGTAGGTGACCAATTTTTACCCCATTTGTCTGGGACTTTCCCAGTTTATCCCTGAAAAAATATCCCAGATGTGGAGAAACACCTCAATCCCAGGAAAATCAGGCTGGCTCATCATTCTACTGGAAGCAGTGGTACTCAAGATAAATAAATCCCATGCATTAAGTGCTTGCATTTAAGTTTTCATAAACAGATGACAAAATATAAATAAATGCATAAAACACACATTTCAAGTACTGATGAATGATTTATGAAGTGAAACAAAGAAATCAGGGAGGATTCAAGGTTTTGTTTGTACCAATGGTGAATGTAACTTTGGCTGAGATTAAGAAAAGAAAAAATAAAACCACTTGATTTAATGCCTAAAACAGTGCCTCAATTTTAAAAAGTATATTAGAAAAATACTCAAGACACCTGTTTCCAACAATGTCAGTAACTAGCTGTGTGATCCTGAATAAGCTACCTAACTTCTCTGAGCCTGAATCTCTTCATCTAATAATTAACAGAGATTGGCAATTTAATTTCTATGGTTCTCTTTAGGTCTAAAATCCTAGAATATAACTTTCCACTCAAAATTTAAATCATTAGTACTTTGTCTTCAGACTTAATCAACATCATGTCACCTATTTCTGTCCAATTGCTACTCAAACGGTTAAAAAGTAGGAAAAATTGGCCTTTTGCTTTTTGAAAACTGCTGTTTATTGTTTCATCTGAAGTTTTATGGCAAATAGAAATTTATTGTTGAGTCAAATTTTACCTGGTGGGAAGGAATATCAGCTAATAATGGAACTGTTCACAGCACAATTATTTACACAAAAGAGTTTGCCTTCCATGAAGCTGATAGGGATTTTGAGTTAGTTCATCTCCCTCCTCATGACTTCTTGAAAAGTCTTTCCACTTGCTGGGCAATCACTTAAAAAGCAAAATGAAGTTTATAGTTTTATATCCCTTGTGGCACATACAGAGGGGACAAGGAGTTTTCTCAGTGGTGGGACATTTAGAACCATTTTATACTGCAATGATCATAAGCAATTTTCTCCCCAGTGATGGTTCTTCCAGGGCTCTTTTCAGTAGACAGTCTTATTAAGTTGATGAGCCTTGGAATCCAGTTTAGAAACCAGCTCAGTTTCTTATTAGTTATGACACCATGGTCAGGATAATCACCTTCTTTTGTCAAAACAGAGGTGCTATTTCCCATATTATAATTGTTTGAGGCTTGAATGTGACAATATAAAGTGTGCAGTACAATACCTGGACTATACTAACTGCCAACTAAATATTTGCTATATGCATGATTATTTTAAAATCCAAAACCAGTCCTGTAGGGCAAGTTGATAATAAAGCAGTGACTTGCCATTTGGCACTGCTGAGCAATCTTTTATTATCCCTAAGCTACTTTTATCTATTATGCTAAGGTACTTATAAATGTGGTAAATTTCATGGCAGTCAATTGGTTAGACCTTGGTTTTCAGCTATTTGAGAGCATAGCTGTCTCTTCTAAGTGTGGCATAGTTACACATAATGAAGCCATTATATTTAGCTGGGAGGACACATACGGCAAGCAAACATTAAAAGGATGCTAGAACCATGAAATATGTGAACATTACATATGTGTTTAACTTAAACAGTTGATGTGACTATAAAATCGGGTTTAACCACTTTTTTGAATATTGGGAATGTCACAGCATATAAGTAAAACCAATTATCTTTCTCTTCATTATTTTGCTTTGATTATGCAAAGTAGAAAATTGCTCATACATTCTGGGAAGGAAATTATTTTTACTTAGAAGAAACCAGTTGAATTGAAACAGAAAATAAGTAGTTTTCAACACCCAAGCTCAAAATCAATTAGTCTTGAAATTTTAAAAGCTTTGCCTTATCTAAGGTTGAAAAATTTTAATCATTTTATAGATAAAAATAAGGATTAAACACAAATCAAATAAAATAAGTCCCATGAAATTTCTTTTACAGTCCAGAGTAGAATGCACTCAATCTGGTCTAGTTTTGTTTTTTGTTTATGGTTTGGGTAAAGAAGAAAGTGAGATTTTAAAGATTTAATACCTAATTTTGTTATTGTAATATATTTAAGAGGTTTAGCCCCTTTAATGCATTTTCCATGATCTAATAGAGCCTCTCTGAGTTTTCAAACCATCACTAACCTTTACTATATCAACAGTACAAGGATAAGAATGAATTTATGTCTCATTTCTATTCTGATAAGCAAGGTGTTTTCCAATCAAATAACTGCTTCATTTCTAGGAAATATACATAGAATAGAGGTTTTTTTGTTTTGTTTTGTTTTTCTTTTTTTTAAATAAAACACTATAGATCTCAGTACAATAATGAAGTAGACAATGAAATAAAAGCTGCTCAGAAAAATGCAACCCCCCCCCAATGTCTTGGTGGCATATTATTTAAGTTTTTTTAATATTAAAATTTTATTCTACATGTTAATGCTAATATTTTTTTTCTGATGCTGAGGAGTTTCTAGCTTTCTGTTCTCCCACAACTAAAAGCACCTATTAAAATATCCATAATTTAAAAAGTTTATGTGAATCACCTCTGGAAAGTTGTCACTGAAGGGAAATTGTTACCATATGTGAAGGAAACATTAATGGCCATATTCAAGAAAAGGAAAGTTTTATTCCTTTTATGCTTATAACTCAAGTTTTAAAGGATCCCCATGCCTTCTCAGTAAAAACTCCCCAGACACAGAGTTATGAATATTCCTTTGTGATTATTCTTGAGATTTCTTTGTGTCCCCTATGCAATTAGGGAGTAGAAGAACAGTTAGTTTTTTGTCAATTGTGCTTTTGTTTTAGCAAAAGAGCTATCAAAGATAGAATCAAATTAAGTCATCAAACGAAGGAGGCAGCACCTGAAAAAATAAAAATGGTTATCCACAAATATAAAAAGCTATACTTATGATAAGATTGATGTTGATAACCCAAATCATTCAGTTTTCTATTATCCAAGTACAGGACCTCAGTAAAGAAATGAAAGACATAACTCTCTCCCCCAAAATCTCACAGCTTGGTACATGTTTTGTTAACTGCTAAAGATATCACATGTATCAAGAAGATCCACATACTCTCTATATAATATTCCCACAAATAAATATATATATTTATGTGTTGCATATATTTAAGTACTTTGTTTATGTATTTATGATATATAGAAATATTTAAATTTATATTACATATCATCTATTTTAATATGTAGCAATTATTAATAGCTGGAAGATACTATGAAGTATGTCTCTGATCCTCACATTTTAGTAAAGAAAAACACTGAGGTCCAAAGAACTCAAAACCTTTTGTTCAAAATTGTATAATTTGTGACAGGTCTCAAACCATACTCTAGGTCTCAGAACTGAGATTTCTAATCCTTTATCATTTAACTAGTGTTTCTCAAACTTTTGACATTACAATTCCTTTTAATACACAGGAAAATACCCACATACTTCTACCACAATAACCCCATTTGTCTTCCTTTCGAGAATGTATTTCCTCAGCGTTCTACAATCTAGAAAACTTTGTAAATCATTGTTTAATTTCTATTGCCTGTAATATGGAACCAATACTTAATATTTTACAATATAAATTACACAAAAGTATGAAATGTTTTTAAAAGCACATTCCCATTCTTTTAGAAGGTTAATTCCTTCCAATAGAGGGTGAGTTTGGGAAGACTCAAACCATCTCTTTCCCCTTGTTTATCGCTGTAGTACACTAGCCTGCTATTCTTAGCCAGCGAAAAATAATTTTATATGGTCAGTCACTAAAAAGTTGTGAAGTATCTCATATGTGTAGGTTTATCCTTTATTTACCTTTTATTCTGGAGGATGGTCATGTAAAACAGCCTTCTGCAACTTTTCAAAAGGACCCCTAAGTGGCTGACTTTGAAAGAAAAACTGGAATTCCATTAAGTATAGAACATCTGCTGTATGTCAGGAACATGTCATATTTACACTGTAACAAAAATCATAAGTTGAAATGGTATATATAATTGTTCTGATTTTTTGAGATAATAAAAGTGAGATTTAAGAAGCCTAGAAAATTCCCAAGGGCATTGCTTGCTGAAATGTTAGTATGGATTCTTGACTTCAAAGCTATACACTTTCTGTTATATCATGCTATAATATTAAGGATTAACAGGCCATTTTTTGAAGTGTGTTTTACGACACTGATACTCAGACATGGATCCTTACCAAAACCACCTAGGGAGCCTTAAAAAATAAGTACTTTCTAGTCCCACTCAGTTTTAATGAACAAGAATCTCTGGGTGTGGAATCATGGCAAACGCAATTTTAAAATCATCTCCAGGTTACTGTGAAGTACAGACAACTTTGAGAACATCTTAGTCCTACTTTTTTGATTGAATAATCTCATTCTGTCCATAATTCGACACCCAGATATGATTAGGCAGGTACATTTGGAGGCACACATGCATGGTTTCCACAAAGACAACCGTTATATGCATATAATCACAAAGTAACAATTTCTTATTCCATACAGAAATACAAAATTCCTAAGTCGGTAGGGACATTAAAAATTGAAGTAATGATCACAGAATACATGCTTTGTTTACTCAAGATGGTACTATTTTGATGGTGACCAAAAAATTGTAGGAAGTTGTTTTTTCTTCATCCACACATTTCATGTGCACAGATATTTGTTTGAAGCCTTAAAATACTATGGTAGATGGGTCATGGGAAAAAGAAAAACAAACAAAAAAACAAAACAAAAAATGGCATATTGAAGAGAATGCAAAATAGGATTTACCAAGAAAAAAATTAAAAATGAAAATTTCAATCTGCTTGATTCAAAGTATTTAACCCTATAGTTTCACATGCAAAACTATCAAACTATTTTACAACTAACAAATTAAAATAAATATTGAACTAAATGAGGTAACTTCTCCAAGTACATGCCCTCTTCTTCTCTGAAGATTGGTTCCAAATGTGCTTGGTAATTTGATTTATTTATTAAAGGAAGAATACTTATTAGTCATGAATCCCAACTGTATGTGGGAATAAAGGATTCATGACTTTTTTGTTGAGTAAACTTGGGTACTGGGACATTTTGTCACAGCCCAAATCATCTTAAATTTATCATTCCATGTATAGTATAAAACAGTATCTAAACCCCATTCTTCAGTTTATTGATGAAAAATAAATTATTTTTCCCTTTCATATTTTTATCTACAGTTTAATAATGTAAATTAAAAAAATAAAAATTATGTGTGTGTATGTGTGTGTGTGTATAATAAAAGTATGTGTGGCTTGTGTTTTTGGACACAATATATTCACAGCCAAGGACAGGAAAAGGTTTTGTAAGACAGATACTAGATGTATCATATAAAGTTTCAAGTATATAGGATATGATCTGATTGTTTTCTAATTTACTTCCTGATTTACTTGATATTTGCACATTTGACTTCCAATCACATTTCTCTTTGATATGTGGATTAAGAGCTGCAGTTTTTTTTTATAAATGTATAAACAGTTTTCCTAGGGGCTTAGGGCTGAAGAGGAGAAATGGAGTAGTAGCAATTAAGCATGAGTAAGTGTTAGTAATACCTTTGGCAGTTTCAATGTGTATTAAGACATAATATTTTACATTATAACTTCTTAGTCATTTGTATGTGTCATGGCCTTACAAAAATGTGTCTGAAGTCAAAATGATAAAATTTCTGATGAACCATTTTTATCAAAATTTCTTCTTAAAGGAATTTTATGACATTTTTTGAGTGAAGTGAACAAAGATATAGAAAAATATGTAGCTTGGAGAAATAAAGGGCTTATTTACGTCAATAAATTTCCTCTTGCAGGGAGAGGAAAAAGAAGATAATAGATTGCTGGCTATTTCACCCAGTAAAGGTTTTACTTGGTATCTGTCTTAGCCTGGGTTCCTTATATGCCGAGCCTGAAATGGAAGATTCTTGTTCAAATGTTCAAGTGTTTATTGAGGAACTATTCTCAGGAGAAGAGAGATCAGCAAAGCAGGATAGAGTGGTGGGTGGGGGAAAGGAAGCTAAGCACACATATGGTCTAATCTGGAAGCTTGCTTTAATCTGATCCTGAGGGGAAACTCTGGAACTTAGATTGCCCCCACAGTTAGCCTCATTCTGTGGCTGCCTGTGTCTGTCTGGTAGGAGATAAGGTAACTAAAGGATGCCAAAGAGGCCCTCTAAAATCTTACACTTAGCTTTAACTTGTTGATTAACATATGTTTCAGTTTGCTAATGCTGCCTTTTTGCAAAATACCAGAAATGGATTGGCTTTTATAAAAGGGAGTTTATTTGGTTACACAGTTACAGTCTTAAGGCCATAAAATGTCCAAGGTAACACATCTACAATTGGGTACCTTCACTGGAGGATGGTCAATGGTGTCCAGAAAACCTCTGTCAGCTGGGAAGGCATGTGGCTGGTGTCTGTTCCAAGTTCTGATTTCAAAATGGTTTTCTCCCAGGACATTCCTCTCTAGGCTGCAGCTTCTCAAAAATGTTACTCTTAGTTGCTCTTGAGGCATTTGTTCTCTCTTAGCTTCTCTGGAGCAAAAGCCTGCCTTCAAAGGCTGACTTTGTCTCTGTAAGCTGCAGCTCCTCTCTCAGCTCCTGTGCATTCTTCAAAGTGTCCCTCTTGGCTGTAACCAGTTGGCTTCTTCTGTCTGAGCTTATCTAGTGCTCTAGTAAACTAATCAAGGCCCATGCTGAATGGTCAGGGCCACACCTCCATGGAAATTATCCAATCAGAGTTAACACCCACAGTTGGGTGGGTCACATCTCCAAGGAAACACTCAAAGTATTATAATCTAATCAACACTAATATGTCTGCCCACACAAGATTGCAAAGATAATGGTGTTTTGGACGACATAATACATTCAAACTGGCACAGCATATTTTAGCCTGTTATTTTCTGTCTCTCCCAGGTACTTATAGTTGTTATTTCCCTCCACCTCTCAAATACCCAAGATATTACATAGTAAGTCCATCTAACTTCTTTCTAACCCTATTTCATGCAGTGTTCCACTGGTGGAACTCTTAGCAATGTCAGTGCTAAAGCATGTTAGGTACTATTGATCCCTATCTACAGCAATGAGGTCCTCATTGCCACTACCCATGCAGAATTAACTTGGGCAGTATAACCTCAGGCATTTTTTGATTCACCAGAGAGGGCAGCAGAGAGATGAACAAATTTCAAAGAAAATCAGGGGAGTGCCAAAATATTCCTTTCAGTCTTCCACAGAGCAGAAGATGACAAAGCATGGATTTCTAGATCTTCTATGACTTTAGATATTATTTCAAAAGGTTTTATCACAGCAAACAAGGAACCATCAAATGGGATAAAGAGAACCCATGAGGAAGCAGATGGGTAGAACCTTGCTAGGGGTTGGAGGATGGGTTTCTGCTTGTTTAATATCTGGATGATAAGAAACCTTGGGAGTATTGAAAGGGTGCTCTGGTGGGTTCTCTGAGACCATCAAATACGTCACCAGCATCAAATACCAGAACAAGCATGGGCATAAGCAGTTGGAATCAAAAGTAACCACTATTCAAATTCAGAATGTTCCCATCCTTGTAGACAGCGTTTCATATGGGTCTCTTCTCCAAACTTACACTGCTATTAGTGGGCATCAAGTACCTGGGGAAAAAAAAAGGCAAGAAGATGAAAGATAGAGGAGATGCTGATTGAATCTGTGTATAAGATATTTAATCAACAATAAGAAATTAGGCAAATAGAAAATTGTAGGTGTCAATTTTAGCATCACTCCCTCAACAATTAGTAGAACATCTAGATAAAAACAATGAAGTATATAGATGAGTAGAATGACACTACCAACTAAATTGACCTAGTTGAAATTTATTAAAAACTACACTCAACAAGAGCACACACATTTTTATCAAGAACACATGGAACATTCACCATGGTAGACCATATTCTGGGCCATAAAACAAGTCTCAATAAGTTTAAGAGAATTCAAATCCTAAAAATTATATACTCTGGTCACAATGGTATTTAATTATAAATCAATAAAGAAAAAGTTATCTGGAAAAAATTGCTAAATATTTCAACATTAAATAGCACACTTCTAGGTAATCCATAGGTCAAGAAAGACATTAAAAATAAAATTAGTGAATATTTTGAACTGAGTGAAAATGAAAATAAGAAATATCAAAAGGTTTAGGATATATCTAAATTATATAGCATTAAACACCCATTGGTTAAAACAAAATGTCTAAATCAATGACCTCAGTCTTCATCTTAAAAACTAGAGAAAAATGAAAAGCAAACCAAACCCAAATTTAGAGAAGAAAATATATAACCAAATGAGAGCAGAAATCAGTGATATAGAAAATAGAAATATGCTAGACAAAATAAATTAACCTAAATAGCTGACTCTTTTAGAATATCAATAAAATTGATAAGCCTCTAATGAGAATTATCAGAAAAAATTGAGAAGACAAAATTATCAATGTAAGGAAATAAAACAGGTGACATTACTACAGATTCTACAATTATTAAAAGGAAATCAAGAAATTATTGTGTACAACTTTATGCCAATAAGTTGGACAACTTAGATGAGTAGAGAGATTTTTTTTTTAAAGAAACAATCAAAACTGACTAAAGAAGAAATACATAATATGTATAGTGCTATATCTATTAAAAATTTTGAGTTTGTTTCTGTAAGGCAAACTTCAGACCAAAATGACTCCCTTAGTGAATCCTGCTTATTATTTAAGGAAGGAATAATAATACTTCTCCACTCCACAAACTCAGAAAATTGAACAGGAGGAAATATTTCTGAATTCAATAAATAAGGCCAGAATAACTCTGACACTATATTGGGACAAAGATGAAAAACCACAGGTTAACAGTCTTTATTACATAGATGCAACATTTCTTTAAACATTTTTAGTTAAGCAGACTAACAGTATGTAAAAAATATATACTATATCAAGAACAAGTGGGATTTATCCAAGGAATTCAAGTTTATTTGATATTTGAAAATCAGTGTAACCCAGTGTGTACACAGAATAAAGAGAAACATATATTTTCTTCAAAATAGATGTAGGAAAAGCAACATTCCTGATAAACATTTTCAGCAAATAAGGAACGGAACAGAATGGCAACTTGATAACACACATACAAACAATATCTACAGGAAATATCACATTGAATATTAAAAGAGTAAATGCTAATAAGTGCCTTCATGCAATCAGGAGCAAGGCAAGATGTCTACTCCCATCACTTTCTTCACTACTATATGGGAGTCCCTAGCTACTGCAATAAGGAAATAAATAAATTAATGAATGACAGGTTTTAAAGGAAAAAAGGAAAACTCTTTGTATTAGCTAATGACAAAATCATCTATGTAAACACTTGATGAAATTTGAAAAAAAAAAAATCTCCTGGAAAAAAATAAGTGAGTTTAGTACACTGCAAGATATGTAATAAATATAAAAAGTCAATTGTGTTACCATATAGAAGCAACAATCTCTCCCAAATTACAATAAGAAAAAGCACCATTTTATTAACATCAACCAATATGAAATAATTAATAATAAATATAATGTATGAAAGAATTCTGTGCTGATAATTATAAAACATTGCTGAAATAAATTAAACAAGACTTAAATAAATGAAAAGATACAACATATTCATGGATTTGAAGACTGTGCATTATTAAGATGTCTAGTTTTCCCAAATTTACCTATAGATACAATGCAATGCCAATCAAACTCCCAGCAAGGCCTTTTTGTAGAAATTGACAAGCTGATTTTAAAATTCATGTGAAATACTAAGGACCTGGAATATCCAAAACAACTCAGAAAAAGAACAAACTTCGAGATATACATTACCTGATATCAAGGTGTATTTTAAAGCTTCAGTAAACAGGACAATGAAGCCTGGGTGCATAGATAGACAATTGATTAGTGATATAGAATAGAAATTCCACAAATAGAGCCACACATTTATGGACAATTAAATTTTGACAGTGAAGCAGAGTCAATTGAGTTGTGAAAGAATATTATTTTTAAACAAAGACTGTTGAAAATTGGGTATCCATATACAAAAACATGAACTTCAATCCATAACTTGATATATATATACATGTGTGTATACGTGAATATATATATCTCAGATATATAGAAACATGAACTTCAATCCATAACTAGAAAAAATATATATACATATATATGTACATCTCACAGATTATACTCCTAAATGTTTGGGCAAAATTTTAAAACTTCAAGAAGAAAACAGAATAAAAATTTTTGCCCTTGGTTCAGGGAAATATTTCTTAGAGACATCTTGAAAACTTGATCCATAAAAGAAAATAATTGATAAACTAGACTTCATCAAAATTAAGGACTTCTGTTCTTTGAAAGTCACTAAAAAAATACCAAGAAAAAAAATTCAAATCACATATATGATAAATGACTTGCATCTAAAATAGATATAAAATACATAAAGAATTCATAAAACATACCAAGAAAATGAACAACCCTATTAAAAAATGGGCAATAGATCTGAACAAACACCTCACCAAGAAAAGATACGGATGGCATATAAGCAAATGCAAAGATACCCAGTCTTTTGTCATTGGAAAATTGAAAATTGAAACAACAATCTATTAGAAACAACAAACCCATTAGAATGGCTAAAATCCAAAAAAAAAAAAAAAAAAAAAAAAAGCAAAGTGATAATACCAAATGCTGGCAAGGATATGGAGCAACAGGAACTCTCATTCATTGCTAGTGGCAATTTTAAATGATACATCAAAATGAAGGCAGACTGGAAGTTTCATAAAAGCTATATATTTTCTTACCCTATGATTCAGCATTCATGTTCCTGGATAATTACAAAGCTGATTTGAAACCTTAGGTTCACAGAAACTACTGCACATTAATGTTTACATCTTTATTCACAATTGACAGAAACTGGAAGCAGCTAGATAAACATACAACATGATATTACTCAACTATAAAAAGAAATGAGCTATCAAATCTCTAAAAGACATGGATGGAATTTTAAATGTAATTTGGTAAGTGATAAAAGCCAGTCTGAAAAAGACACATTCTTTATGATTCCAGTTATATCACGTTTTGTAAAGGCAGAACTTTAGAGACAATAAAAGATCAGTAGTTGCTACAGGTTCAGGGATAGTGGTGGTGGTTGAATAGATAAAACAAAGGGGATTTTTTAGGGTGGTGCTATTGTGTATGATATTGTAATTGTGTATAAATTATACAATGTCAAAATGCATCACTCAAATCTAATCATGTGCCAAAACAAGACAAATCCCAATAGAAGAACAATCTACAAAATACCTAAAGAGTACTCCTCAAAGCTGTCAATTTCCATCAACAGATGAATTGATTTAAAAAAAATGTGGTATACCTATACAATGGAATAGGATTCAGCCATAAAATAAGTGAAGTGCTGGAACATGCTACAATATGGATGAACCTTGATGACATCATGTTAGTAAAATAAGCCAGACACAAAAGAACAAAAATTGTATGAATCCTCTTATATGAAATACATAGAATAAGCAAATTCATAGAAAGAGAAAGCAGAATAATGGTTAGTAACCAGGGGTGGTAACCAGGAAGGAATGGGGATTTATTGCTAAATAATAGTTTTAAATAATAGTTAATGCTAAATGAGTATGAGTTTTGGTTTGGGAAGATGAGAATGATCTGGAAATAGACAGCAGTGAAAATTACACATTATTATCAATATACTTAATGTCAAAGGCCTTGTCCACTTAAAATGGTTAAAATGATTTTTGTGTTATATATATTTGACAACTAAAAATAAATATATTATTTAAAAACAAAATCTGTCAAGGTCATCAGAAACAGTCTAAGAAACTGTCACATTCAAGAGGATTCTAAAGATATACATATGACGATGAAGCAATCTGTGGGATCCTGTTACAGTAAAACAAATTTAAATAAAATAGGTTAAAACTAAGTAAATCTAAATAAAGTATGGACTCTAGTTAAACATGATTTATTAATACTGGTTCATTAGTTTTGACAATTGTACTCTGAAGTGTTAGTCTGTATTACACCATGTCCTCTTAACCACTACATTTCAACGCCTTCAAAAAATGAAACCCTCCCCAGTGAAACTTGATCTAAAAGAATTACAACTGACATTAAAATCCTCTGGCTTAGATAACCAGGAAGAAATAAATTATATTTAATTACTTGAGAGCTGTAGCTATTAAATATTTACATCCATAGCATCATAAATCTTTAGAGACAGAATAAATCTTAGAGCTTATCTAGAGATTCATGATCCAATAAAGTAGCCCATACACACATTGGCTGTGGAGCACTTGAAATATAATCAGTCCTAATTGAGACATATTTCAAGTGTGAAACAAACAGCAGCTTTTCAAGATTTTAAAAATGCATATTTCATTAATATTTTTTTAAAAATGATTATGCAAAAAATGATCATTTTATTGAGTTAAATAAAATATTTTGTTAGAATTAATTTCACAATTTTTTCTTTTTAAAGATTTGTTTGTAGAAAAGTTAATATTTCATATAAAGCTGGCATTAGTGGCTTGCATTATCCTATATTTGTATCCTATAGTGTTGATATAGACCAGGGGTTGGCAAAATTTTTCTATTAAGGGCCAAATAGTAAATGTTTCAGGTTCTGTTGTCTAATTACTATTTTTGTTGCTTACTCTTCCTCCTCCAAAATCATCTCCTCCTTCTCCTCCTTCTTCTTTTGCCTTTTCTTCTTCTTCTTGACCAACCTATCTATATTACCGTGATGAGTAAACCAGGCTTAGGGTGACAAAAACTGGCCTGGAAGGCATACTTCAGTCCTCAGGTTTAGTGCTCTTTCCAGCATACCATAAATTATTTATATTAAGAATTATGATTCTTTGGGTATTTCTTCAGATATATTCTGCTGAAATCTTTATCTATGCTGTATAGAACTACTTTGAGCACAAGAATATTTCAGCTAATTGTTAAGCACACTCCCTACCTTACTTTCCATCAGTGATTTGTGAAACGACATTAATGCCATACTTAAATTTATGCCACAAAGAATGCTGCCCCCTTATATGGTTGACATTGTACAATCCATTTCTTTTTTTTGTTTACCAGATGAAATCTTCTCAAAGGAGTTCCACTGAGTCAAGCTTCATCTCCTGAGCTCTTAAACACAATTCTTTATCATGCTGGTTATCTTGCTCACTAACTCCTAGTGTTTCAGGAATTTTTTTCCCAGTAGGCTCAGAAAAATGCAATTAACCCAGCTCTGCAGCATAGCCTTATATGTGAGTAACATTTCTGTTCCATATACCAGAACAGCTTATGTCACTTCCAAACTGAAGCATGAGTTATAGAAAGAGATTTGGGTGCTGTCTGTAATTGCCTCACATCCTGCTTTTTTTGACTGATACAAGAAACCACTTGTATCAGAGACAAAGAACCATGTTGCCAGTAAAAGAGGAAGGAAGTATTGTCAGGAGTTAGTGTAAACCAGAGGAGTGTAGCTTCTTCTGTGTATCTTCCTCCTGTTTCTTAGATCACCATCCTTTTATGGGGGGTAACTCTGGAGGATGAAATAGATCATACTTTGAGAATGTATTAAGTGAAAGATCCCAAATTTTATAGCTAAAAGTGAGGCAGAGACATCCTGCAACTAAAAGATTAGGACAGTGACTTTTATCTTTCAGAGTCTAGTGTGTTATTGATGAGCAATATTGAGGCATAATTAGCAAAATGACAATATTTCTAATTTCCCTATTTAATGTCATGTAACACACAAAATATATTCTTTCTTTTAAATTTCTTCCTATAATATACCTGCTCTGTTTTCACAGCCACTACCTTATTATGGACCTCATTATCTATCAACTATTTTAAGAACCTCCTAACTTGAAACTCCAAATATATTTAAATTCCTCATCCACCTACCTTCTTTGTAAATCTCAAAGAAGTCTATCTAAATAATAAATTTTCATGTCGTCCCCTAGTCCAATATCTTTGGAAAATTTCCTTCACCAAAAGGCGTATAAAATCTCCTCATCTTGGTATTAAATGTCATTCTAGCTCAACCACCAGGGTTTCTGAAGACTCTTACTTTACACTGTATGTAGTTCCCCCTGGCATGCCCTTCTTCATATCTACAACCATTTACACTTGCCTGAGATGTGATGCACGGATGAGGTCTTAGCAAATCAAGTCAAGTCTTAGGGAATCTTATCAACTTTTTTCAAATAGATTCAAGGCAAATGGACAAACTTAACTCCCACAAACAAAAATCATGAAGATATTTTATGATAAATACAATGGGCAGAATACATTAATTACGTATTTCATGTTATAATTGACCATGTGCAAAACTTTTATCTAGCCACAATTATTAATTTGTATAGTTAGTTCTTATATTTATTGTAGTTGATTATAGTCAATATGACCATATCCTTATTTTTAGAGGGAGATTTCAGCAAAGATGCAGCTTTACTTTGATGTTAATTTTTCCTTGAATTTTCCAACTCTGAACTCTTCTTTGATACTAAGGCTTTGATAATTTCACTTTGTTTTGCTAATGCTTGGCATTTCCTTAGCATTTCATAACTTGTTCTTTGCTTTGATTTTAACTCTGCTGTTAATCAAGTTTTAAAACCAGTTTAATTTCATAAATTACAAATTCAGCATAGTTATGCCATTCTATTCATTTCTGTTCCTCTTTACAACATACACATTTGTAATTGAATACATTGTTATTATGTTACAAAATTATTCTGCTCACTCATATGAAAATTATTATGGAAAAATGTAAAATATCTATATATTTAACATTACTAAGCCTTTCATTAAAAATATTATATTTTATAATATTTTAATTCATACCATGTTTTTATTTTATTCAACATAATAAAAATCATGATGCTTCCAAAATCTCATTTCATATTTGTTCATATATTTTAATAATTAATATATGCTATTTCACACTATGTCTTGTGTTTCCATCTATGCTTTTCCTTAAATATAGAAATGACAGGAAATTTGTGACTGAAGGGTTTCTCCTTGCAACTGAATGGTTAGCTCCATAAAGTCAGTGAACTAGCCATATTCTATTTTGTGTCTGTCCTGGATTGAAGCTGTTATGTACCCCAGAAAATGTCATGTTCTCTTAATCCATTCATATGGGTGCAGACCTATTGTGGGTGGGACCTTTTGTTTAAGTGATTTCAATTGAGATGTGAACCACACAATTCAAGGTGGATCTTAATCCTTTACTGGAGTCCTCTATGAAGAGAATACAAAACAAAAAAGGCAAGAAAGCTCAAAGAGAGAAACACCCAGAGAGGAAAAGCTAGCAAGGACCCACAGAAACTGAAAGAGCCAGAGCCTGAGAGCAATAAAACCTGGGAGAGAAGGATCAGCAGATACCAGCCATGTGCCTTACCATGTGACAAGGGGACCCTGGATGCCATCAGCCTGTCTTCAGAGAAGGTATCATCCTGTTGATGCCTTAATTTGGACATTTTCATGGCCTTAGAACTGTAAATTTGTAAACTAATAAATCCCCATTGTAAAAGCCAACCTGTTTCTAGTATATTGCATTCAGGCAGCTTTAGCAAACCAAAAGAGTATCCCATTAAACATAATATATAGCTGTTTATAAAGAAGCTAAAGAAGAATTTTAGATCATTTTCCAAGTAAATTCATTAAGTCTTTTCATATTAATCTAGTTTTTAGTATAGATATTTTCTATTTACATATATATACATATATATTTAAAAACCAGAGTCCCCACTAATAGTGATTTCAACTGGTCATAGGTGCTCTCTTGAACAAGTATATCCCATTCATTCCAGGAAAAGGGAGTCAAAATATGACATAAAATATCATATAGAAATTATATAATTCAGAAATGATGAAACCAAATTTTTTTCCAATTCTCCTAAGTTATTTTAAGATCTGGTCTTATTATCTTCCATAGAAAGGAATTCTTTTTGTCTTACAGGTTTCCTAAGTTAGCAAAATCTATGATTTTAGGTCAAGATTCTGAGCTAACATTCAGGATTAGTTTTTCAAATAAGACTCATATATGTTAAAGATGTAAACAATATTGAGCTTTTTAATGTCAAGATTGAAGGCAATCAAGAGGCACACAAGAGAAATGAAACACGCCTGGAACATCTAGAACAGCTCCCTGTCTTTCCACACTTGCCATGTCCTTTGACTCAGAATGATAGATGAAATCCTCAAGAACTCTCACACAGCAGGTAGGGTATAGTTTTGAAAAATCTGCATTTTGTACCTCAGGGAGTTGTATAGTTTGCTCTGACTCATAAACCCATAGATCCTGGTTTTATTAACTATAGGTAATATTTAGCCAGTAGCATCCTACTAAAGAGATTCTGTTGGTAAGAATTTTTGCAAATATCATTAATTTAATTATTCAAAAGGTGCAGTTGATAAAGATATGTAGAGCAGGTCACCTGCTTCGTCATCTTTTCTTTCCAGGGGTATGCCGCCAGTAAAAGGAATGAATTAATTGTGGGTCAGCTATTTTAACTCCTTCCCCAAGCTCTTTTGGTGGTCAAGTCATCAAACTGCAGGAAAGCTAATCATTGGGTAAGGTATTGTAGAGTCCTGAAAGAACATCTGCTAAAGTGAAGGCAAGGAGCAAACAACTTTAAATTTAAAGACTAGATTATAAATAATCCTCTTAATAATCTCCACTTTTAATTTAGAAAATAAAAATAAGTAGGTAAGTAGTTCAAGCATACATTATAAATAGATAAATAAAAAAGCAATACAAACAAAATAATTAAAAAAATTGTTGCAGTAATCACTAAAGTAATTTTATCAACCAAGAAAAGCCAAATAATAATTATAATAATAAGCAAAGACCTTTGACAGTTTGACTGGTCTGACTAAAGTAGACTGCCAGCAAGAGTTCTTAAAGAGAAAAATAATGTAGAAGTTTGTTCTCTCCTTATAAGCAAGAACAAATAAGCTACTTTTTATCTTTAAGTTCCAGAAATCTGTAAAAGGAGTCAATCAGAGAGAGAGGTGGAGGATGGGGGGTGGGGGACATTTGGACTTTGAATATTATTTTCAATCAATATTCCATTTTCCAATTTTGTTAGCCTCATTATCATCTATAAATGTGAGGTCTTTTTCTATAATCAACAAATTAGAAAGTACTTAACATTTGTAATTACAATATTTTTGTTTTGTAACATCTGTAAAATACTGCCTTCTGTGAATATTACTTGTCCTTTGACCTCAACAATATAGCAAAGAGCAGATAATGAACATTATAAAGTATAATAGTCTTCTCAGGTAATTTTTTCTATTTATCTTAAAAGGACATGCTCCAACTTGTGACATACCTTATGAACATAGTTGTAAAACAGGAATTTTGTCCTAAAATTTGATAAAAATAAGATGCCTCATACCCAGGACAGTAATATAAGCATATCGTTTTATGCTGATGAGCATTCTGCTTCATAATTTGTATCAACTTGTGACTCTATTTTATTCTGTTATAATTATTTTTACTGTAGATAAGGAATCACAAAGAGAAATAGTTTTGAGTCATATGTAATCATATTTATATTTAAATATATCTAAAGAGATATGCATGTTTTTCTTCTAATAAGGGTTATTATTCCTATTAGAAAGTTCTTTCCTTCCAGAATGTATGGAATAAAAATTTCTATGTTCATAAGGCCTTGTCAGCTTACCTACATCAATTAGTGATAATTGTGTAGTCTCACCGTATAGGAGGTGCTGCTCTATGGTTTGTTTTTGTTTATTCTTTTCACATTGTGACCTCTTTTGACAGTACCAGCAATTCTCAAGCTTAAGTATTGTTTGAGTCTTTCTTATAAGAAGATAATCATGGATATCCAGGGGAGATTTAGAATATTTTATGAAAATGATCCTTTCGTAACACAAATCAAGGAATAACTCATTGTTTTTATAACTTGTCAATTATAAAAGTAAGAAAAGTTTGCAAATTATTTATGAGTACCAGAAATCAGTTTCACAAGAATAATAAAAGGTGACTAATCATATTGTTTTGTTACAAGCACCAATTTAAGTTCTATCTTTACTCTGTAATTGTATTTTGACTTCAGTAATATTGTGAATAATATGTATATTAAAAAGGAATGGTGTTAAAATGATATTAATATCAAATCTTTATTATTAGTTTAGAATAATCAGACCACATGCATAGCCAAAAAGCAACCACAAATAGCAATTTTAATCAGGTGTCACTGACTTGTTACTAAAATCTTGTTAATACGAAGATATATTTAGTAATGTAGCAGTATGAAAATATGCCAAGTATATATTTTATCTAATTATTGATAGAAATGGAAAAGCTAGTAAACTTTTGAAAGTTTGGACTTGTAAATATTGTACCACTGCAATCTATGGGACTGGGATTTTAAAATTATACTGGATTATGTTTTTTGGGTTCTTTTGAATTTGGAATTTCTGCACATCATGTGCCTTGTAATGACTCTAACATCTTATCATTCTACTTTTGAACTTCTGAAAAATGCTTTGAAAGTATGGTGTGATGTCACTTTGGAAAATACAGAGGAGTACACTAATAAAATATACTAAAGCACACTTTCTTTTGCATTGTCATCATAATAACAATGCGGAATAGGAGGGATTTTAATTTCAAAACAAGCATGCAGACTTTTAGTAATTTTGTAGATAATGTACAGAACTGAGTTTAAGGAGAATTGCATCTCTCTTTGATGCCTCAAGTATAATTGAAAAAAAAGGACAGTTAAATGCAAAAATATATAATAATAGGATAATTTTATATGTTTTGTGCAGAATAAAAATTCTTTTATTATTTTTATTTTTTTAATATTTACATATTTTCCATCAACTTGTACAGAATTTAGCACTTAAGCATGCAGGATTTTCCTCTTGGCATAAATATCCAATATATTCTACCATGAAGAGATTCTTAAAGTGACATACAAATAGATAATGCCTTTATATTGGCAGTTGAACAAACAATAGGAATGCTTGAGAGAGCATGGTGTAATAGGTTAGGAGCTAAATATATGCAAAATAATGGAGATATGAGAAAAGTAATTTTGCATTTGTATTTAATTATCATCATCCAGAAACAGGCAGACTAGTGTTGCATATAATAAAATGATAACAGGTTGAAATTTCAGTTATGTCACTTATGAATATTGTGACCTTGAAGAATTTCCCTAACACCTGGGCCTCAGTTTCTTCACATAGCAAAGGTAATAGCACCTACTATATATAGTGCTTAACACAGGGTACAGCATGACCCAGAGGACTAATTTGTTAAATGATTTGCTTTTGCTATGAATAGAAACAGAATTTGAGTCTGATCGTCTGAGACCAACTGGCATCCATTATTTTCTTTGGTTAATGGGAAAGTGGAGATCAGAGTAGGAAGAAGAGGAGAGATCTGATTTGTGACCTTTATGAATAGCTTGTGCACAAAAAGTTTTTCATGCTTCTTATTTATGCTTATGAAGTCATATTCCCATGGAAACAATGCTATATTTAGTAGTTAGGTTCTCAAACAAGGCAACAGCAGTCTATTTAGCCCATAATGTAGTTGAAATAATGTGAGGTTTAATGGAAAATAATGCTGTAGAAATGCTAAGAATTACACAAAACAGAGTACAAATAGAATAAAAAATAGTTCTTTAAATTGAAATTCTTGAGCTAACTAAAGACAGTTCACTTAAAAATGAGGAAAGGATCATCCAGGATTTCTGTAGCAATGCTGATGATCATTTTATGGCCTTTTCAAAGACTTTAGAGAATTATTATACTAGTCATTAAAACTAATTTGAATTCATTATTTTCCATTTTTCTTTCTTTTTTCTGCTTCAAATACAATAAAGAAAGAGGAGTAGAAGTTTATTTGAGATAGAAAAGAGTAGGAAGAGAGAAGGAGCAAATGGGAGGAAGGAAGTGCTAAGGAAGAAAAGTGAGAAGGTGACAGAGGAGTGGAATTTATGGAAGAATTAGGAGCAATATGAAACAGAAGACAAATGATGAGAATTAATCCATAGCATAAGAATATTAATGCAATATGAAGCAGCCTAATGCAAGCATAGATTTTCATTATCTTAAAATTTCTAAAAGTTTACAATAATTTTTTACATTCTGCATAACATCAACATAATGATGTAGATTGCAAAAACTTTTAAAGGGAAAATTCAATGTGTTGACTTCTGGTTTCAGCTCCAAACATAAATAGCTTGGAAATTATCACTTAATTCTTACAAGAAAAAAATGCTGAACAATCTGAGAATCAATGACCTTTTATAGACCCACCAAAGAGTTGAGATCACAGGGAAAATCAACACCCCCAAATTTGAGGAGACAGGAGAATACAGAAAATCACAGCCCAGATAAGCTTACCTGAAGTAGAAGTTGCTGAAGCCATGAACTGGCAAGAAAATTTGAATGGTGATTTTGACAAATTACTGTAAAAAGAGAGTGAATTACCTTGAGAGTGAGAAATCCTGGGGACCAAATCTCAGAGGGTGCTCTACAGTATTGTGAGTTTACCTCCAGGAACACAACCAGATCTTCAAGGTCAATAAACTAGAAAAATTTCCTCTTCTTTTAGGTGGTAGGCAGGAAAGTAATCTTTCTGAAATTTACATAGAGCATTCTTCATAACAAGGGCCTGCTCCATGAGATAAATTTATTTATAAGAGCTTTTTCTACCTGGAAGGGCAATTCACCAACCCCAGTGCCCTCTAGCAATCCTGGCTCACCTAAGGTGAGGTGAAAAACAGAAAGAAATACTTCTGAAGGCCACAGCCACAGGCACTAAGGCCTACAAATACACTGAGATTTAATACTAAGACTATGGAAAGTTTCCCCTCCCAAGACCTTACAACATTAACAGGAGTACTTCAATATAATAACAATGGATTACAACAGAAAGAGCTGAGACAATAACTCTAGATGAGAAGGAGTACTTACAGAAACTCAAAGAAAACAGAAGGGAACAGAATCAAATAAATAAGTACACTAAAGGAAATTAAAGCTTGGAGCACCCGTAGCTACAACAAACATTAAACACAGCCCAGCTTCTAGTCAGATTAACAAAAACAAACAAAAAAACAAACAAAAAAATGCCTCACACTAAAGTCCTTTTTACTTCAGTTCCTATTACTCAATACATCATTTCCAGCTTTCAACAAAAAATTATGACATGCTAAAAGGCAATCAAAAATCCAGTCTGAAGAGTCAGTGAAAGAATAAGAATCAGAGTCAGATATGATACATATTTTGAAATTAACACATAAGCAGTTTAAAATGACTATGAATTATATGTGAAGGGCTCTAGTGGAAAAAATTGACAACATGCAGGAGCAGAGGGAAAATAAAACAGCAAGAGGAAAATGAAGAAAGTATTCAAAAGAAATACTAGAAACAAAAATCTCTAATAAAAATGAAGAATACTTTTCATGGGCTCATCAGTAGACAGGAAACCATCAAAAAAAGAAACTTTTTTTTAAGATATGTTGTTTAAGATAGGTTAGAAGAATTTTTCTAAACTGAAAGGCAAAGAAAAAATAATGAAAAAATAAAAAATAATATCTAAGAACTGTAATATGATTTTAGAAGGTATAACTTAGGTGTAGTTGAAATACAAGAAAGGGGGTGTTCCAGTTTGTTAATGCTGCCATTTTGCAAAACACCAGAAATGGATTGGCTTTTATAAAGGGGGCTTATTTGGTTACACAGTTACTGTATTAAGGCCACAAAGTATCAACAAAAGGGTACCTTCACTGAAGGATGGCTGATGGCATCCTAAAAACTCTGTTGGCTGGGAAGGCACATGGCTTGCATCTGCTTGCTCCCAGGTTGCATTTCAAAATGGCATTCTCCAAAATGTCAGTGTCAGCTTCCAATGGCCATCTTCAAAATTTGTCAGTCAGCTTCAGCTCCTCTTCAAAATGTCACTCTCAGTTGCTCTGAGTTCCTTCTGTCTGTGAACTCTTTTCATAGGACTCCAGTGATTTAATAAAGACCCACCCTGAATGGGTGGGGTAACACCTCTATGGAAATTATCCAATCAAAGGTCTCACCCAGTTGATTCACATCTCCATGGAAACACTCAAATATTCCAACCTAATCAACACTAATATGTCTGTCTCTATAAAATTGAATCAAAGACAATGGTGTTTTGGGAGACATAATACATTGAAACTGGCACAGGGGGTAAAGAGAAAAAGGAGTAAAGTAAATAAAGTAGTAATGGCTAAGGATTTTCCAAAATTAAAGACAAACACTAAACCATAGATCCAGGAAGCAAAGAGAACATCAAGCAAAATAAAAACTGAAATAAATATGGGTCCACTTAAAATGGTTAAAGTGAATTTTTGATTATTTATATTTTACCACAATTTAAAAAGTGAATTATTTTTAAAAAGGGACATTACTGAGGCATAAGAAAAAGAATTAGAATACAGAGTGTGTTTTATATCAATGTTAAATTTCTTGAACTTGAAAACTGTACTTAAGATTATTGCATGGTGAATATCGTTTATAGGAATGTACATGGAATTATTATGTATTCAAGGAGATTATGTGCAACCTTTTCTCAAATGTTCAGAAAATAAATCATATATTGATAGATAGATATAGAGAGATAACAGAATGAAAATCAACAAAATAAAAAGGACAATTCTGAATTGTTCAGAACTCTGGAGTAAGATATAGACTGGAAAAGTTCCCTACAAATGCCAAATTGAAGACAGAGATAAATATCAGATAGGAAAGGTCTTCCTCCACCCCTGAGGGATAGCAGATCTGTCAGTGGAACAGATGAAAAGTATATAGCTGGGGGAGTCCTGTGACACAAATAAAGTGGGGGACACAGTCCCACATTGAACCGGAATTTGGCTGGCAAAATTAGGGAATAGGAAACCTACAGTTTCAGCCTGCTCAGTCAACGGTAGCCTGAAAACCAAGGAAAACTGCTTCTGAGGATGATTAAGTTACTGAACAGTACCATCTGCTGGGTAGGCCAGAAAGCCCAAGGGAATTGAAGAGTTCTTCACAGACTATCAAGACACTATTTCAGTCCTAATGGAGTTGGTCTAGAACCCCTGCAGGGGAACCCACTCCCATTTTGGCTTGGAAATATGGATGACAAAACTCTTAAAACAGTGGCTAAAAAATCCCAGGTCTCGCTTGCTGAAGAAAAACAGAACACCACTGGGAGCCAGCAGACTTCTTACTCACACACAGAAACCTTGCTGTGTTGCCCAGTGCCTACCCACATCACTTAGGCAGAACACTGTGGGAGCCTGGTTTGGGGAGAGACTGGGGGTTACAGCCAATCTGACAATGACCAGCAAGAGAGACAAAGTACATGTAAAGAATAAAGCCAACCAATAAGAAAACTCTATGCAAAAGAGAGAAAACAACCTCCAGAATAAATTAAGCAAGAAAATCAGATGTGTAGACAACAGCAAAAAATTGCAACTCATACCAGGAAGAACAAAAATATGGCAAAGCCAAAGGAACAAGCTGACACCTCAACTGAGATACAGGAGTTGAAACAAAAATTAAAGATACTCGAACAAATTTTCTAAGTCAAATCAATGAGTTGAAAGAAAATGTGGCAAAAAGAGATGAAAGATATAAAGAAGACACAGTGTGCCCATACAGAAGAACTTGAAAGCTTGGGAAAAAACAAACAAACAAACAAACAAAAAACAATTGGCAGAACTTATTGGAATAAAAAGCACAATAGAAGAGATGAAAAACACAATGGAGACATATGACAGCAGATTTGAAGAGGAAGAAAAAAGGATTAGTGAACTACAAACAGGACATCTGAAATCCTATACACAAAAGAGCACATAGGTTAAAAAAATGGAAAAATATGAGCAGGGTCTCAGGGAACTGAATGACAACATAAAGCACATGAATATATGTGTTATGGGCAGCCAGAAGGAGAAGAGAAGGGAAAGGGGGCAGAAAGAATAATGGAGGAAATAATCAGTGAAAATTTCCCAACTCTTATGAAAGACATAAAATTACAAGTCCATGAAGTGCAGTGTACCCAAAACAGAATTGACCACCTAAAAAGACCTACTCCAAGACAGTTAATAATCAGATTGTCAAATATCAAAGACAAAGAGAGAATTCTGAAAGCAGTAAGATAAAACTGATCCATCACATACAAGGGAAGCTTGATAAGACTTGTGGATCTCTCACTAGAAACCACGGAGTCAAGAAAGCAGTGGTATAACATATTTAAGACACTGAAAGAAAAAAACTGCCAACTGATTCTATATCCAGTAAAACTGACTTTCAAAAATGAGGGAGAGTTTAAAATATTTACAGATAAACAGACAATGAAAGAGTTCATGAACAAGAGATCTGCTCTACAAGAAACACTAAAGGGAGTGCTACAGACAAATAGGAAAAGACAGGAGAGAGAGGTTTGAAGAAGATTGTAGAAAAGAAATTTTGCAGTAAGGGAAACTAGTAGGGTAAAAAGAGAGAAAAAAAAATAAGATATGGCAGATAAAATCCAAATGACAAAATGACTGAAGACCTAAGGACAAAAATGAGTTGAAAGTTGGAAAAAGATATTTCATGCTAACAACAACCAGAAAAGAGCAGGGTAGCTATACTAACACCAGACAATTAGACTTCAAATGTAGAAACAATTAAAAGACACAGGGAAGTACAGTATGATTTAATAAAAAGGAAAATCCATCAAGAAGACATAACAATTATAAATATCTATGCACTGAGCCAGAGTACCCCAAAATACATGAGGTAAATACTGACAACACTGAGGGAGTAGATACTTCTACAATAATAGCTGGAAACTCCAATACACTACTTATATCAATGGATAGAACATCTAGACAGAGGATCAATAAGGAAACAGAGATTTTGAATAATATGATAAATGAACTAGACTCAATAGACATTTACAGAATGTTGCACCCAACAACAACAGGAGATAAATTTTCTCAAGTGCTTATGGATCATTCTCCAGGATAGACCACATTTTGGGTCACAAAGAAGGTCTCAATAAATTTAAAAATCTTAAAATTATTAAAAACACCTTCTCAGATAATCATGGGATGAAACTGGAAATCAATAGCAGGTGGAAGATTGGAAAATTCACAAATTTATGGATGCTAAACAACACACTCTAAAACAACCAGTGGGCCAAGGAAGACATTATAAGAAAATCAGTAAATATCTCAAGGCAAATGTAAATGAGAGCACAACATATCAAAACTTATGGGATGCAGCAAAAGCAGTACTGAGAGGGAAATTTATTTCCCTAAATGCCTATATCAAAAAAGAAAAAAGTTAACAACTGTTCCAGTTTGATAATGCTGCCATTATGCAAAACACCAGAAATGGATTGGCTTCATAAAGGGGGTTTATTTGGTTACAAAGTTACAGTCCTAAGGCCGAGAAGTGTCCAAACAAGGCATACACTTGAGTACACCTTCACTGGAGAAAGGTCATTGGTGTCCAGAAAAGTTCTGTTAGCTGGGAAGGCATGTGGCTGTCATCTGCTAGCTACCAGGTTGTGTTTCAAAATGGCATTCTCCAAAATGTCAGCTTCAGCTTTCAATGGCCATCTTCAAAATGTCTCTCTAAGCTGCAGCAGCGAGCTCCTTCTGTCTGGCCTTTTGTAGGACTCCAAAGATTAAATCAAGACCCACCCTGAATGGGCAGGTTCCATATCTCCATGGAAATAATTCAATCAAATGTTTCACTCAGTCAGGTGCTGCTGAGTTCGCAAATACTAAACATGTTGGAATGGCTTTTTAAATGGATAAGGGAAAGATTCTGGAAGACTCATGAGGAGCTTGATAGAAAAGTCCTAAATTGCTTTGAGGAGACTGTGGAAATATGGACTCTAAAGATACTTCTGATGAGGTCTTGAGCAGAAATGATGAATGTGTTGTTGCAAACTGGAAGAAAGGTGATACTTGTTTTAAAGTGGAAGAGTATTTAGCAAAATTGAGTCCTGGTGTCATATGGAAGGCAGAATTTGAAAGGGATGAGGGGGATACCTAACTGAGGAGATCTCCAGACTACATGTGGAGGATGTAGCCTTGCTTCTCCTTGAAGCTTACAGTAAAATGCGACAGGATAGACAGTTGAACTCTTGGGTACAAAGAAATGAGAAACTGATAGTTTGGAAAATTCTGGGCCTCCGAAAAGTGAGATTACTGCAGCTACAGCTCTGCATTCAGATTTAATCAAACATGGAACCTGATCACCATTTCAGTACAAGCCAGGATTGGAGATGGAGTTATCCAGAAAGTATATGTGGAAAATCCTATTGTCTGATGGTTTTGACCCCTGTAAACTGCATGCCAAGCCTACAGAATTTTTGTGACATCTGTATAGACAGAACCACTGCCAGTCTGGACTGGAGGGGACAGAGATGGAATAAACAGAAGGAAAAATTTCTTCAAGGATGGAATCATGAAAGGTGAGGTCTGGAGTCAAGAGGTCTTGGGCAGGGAGAGCAGAGCAGCCCATGCATGCTGCAAAGGATGAGTTTGCCCTGGAGGTTGAAAGTGGCCCCTCTGCCTAGATGCTCAGGAAGAGTTCTGCCACTCCAGACATCAGAGAGGGTAGAGCAGATTCCCTGGGGACTGGGGAGAGCCTGGCCACCACCTCCACTGTTCTGAAGGGGTTGAGTATGTACCCTGGAGAAGGAAGAGAGTTCAGGTGCTGCCTTGATGTTTGAGGAGGGTGGGGCCAAGAAGATGGTCTCCCCAGTGTGTGAATATGATGAAGCACTCACCCCAGCATTTGGAGAGAAAAGGGTTGCCACAAAGGTCCTTAGAAAGGACTGGACTCCTGCTCTCTCAAGCCCCAAGGATAAAACATCACTCTATAAATGACCCCTCAGTCTTCAAAATCTAATGAAGTTTGCCATCCAGGTTTTAGGAACATTTTTGGCCCTGTGAATCCTGTTTTCCTTTCAATTTCTCCCTATGGCAATGGGAACATTTATCCTCTGATAGTCCCTTCTTTGTATATTGGTAGCACATAACTTGTTCTAAATTTCACAGGTCCACTGCTAGAAGAGAAATTTGTCTTAGGACAGACCATGCTGGTAACTGATTTTGATAGGCTCTTGTATTTACCTATTGTTACTGAAATGATTTAAATTTTTGTGATATTGTGATAGGATGAATATATTTTGTATATGGAAATACCATGTCATTTTGGGGCCCAGGGGGTGGAATGTGCCAGTTTGGATGTATTATATCCCCCCAAAACACCATGTTCTTTGATACAATCTTGTGGGGACAGACATATTACTGTTGATTAGGTTGGAATCTTTTGAGTATTTCCATGGAAATGTGACTCAATCAACTGTGAGTGAAATGTTTGATTGGATTATTTCCATGGAGATATGAAACTTGCCCATTCAGGGTGGGTCTCGATTTAATCACTGGAGTCCTATGAAAGAGCTTAAAACAGAAGGACCTCAGAGCAGCCAAGAACAACCTTTTGAAGAACACATAGGAGCTAAGAGAGGAGCTGGAACATAACCCAGGATCAGCAGATGCCAGCCACATGCCTTCCCAGCTAACAGAGGTTTTCCAGACACCATTGGCCTTCCTTTGTTGAAGGTATACTCATATTGAAGCTTTAATTTGGATATTGTCATGGCCTTCAGAATGTAAATTTGTAACCAAATAAACACCCCCTTTGTAAAAGCCCATAAATTTCTGGTATTTTGCATAATGGCAGCATTAGCAAACCAGAGCAATGAGTCAATACTGATAAAAATAAATGATTAAATAAGTTGACAAATGGGGGAGAAGACACTACTGTTTAGAAGATTTCCAAATATTAGATGCTCCACCTCAAATATGAGCTGCGTGTAGTGACTCCCTTCCAAATAGTAAAATATGGAAAGTGGATAATTGAAGTGCTATACAATGGAGAAAACTGACAAAACTTCTCCAGCCAGGTTATGGGTCAACTGATAGTATGATGTGGTGAAAATGGCACCTTACCTCTGTGATCACCCTCCCCCAAACCCCAAACCCCTGTCTAATCATAATAAAAACATCAGACAAATTTCAATAGAGGGGCACCTAGATCTGCCAGGGTTTTCCACAGAAAGAGAACCCAACAGGATGTGTGTGTGTGTGTGTGTGTGTGTGTGTGTACACACACACATACATGACTTATTTTAAGGAATTGGCTTACATGATTGCGGGGACTGGCAAGGCTGGGAATTCCAGTAAGAACGACGCTGCAGTCTTGAGTACAGAATACATAGGAGAGGCCAGCTGGAAATTCTGAGGGTAGTTGAAGTAGTCCTGAGGTAGAATTTCTTCTTCTAGGAACCCTCAGTTTGATGTGTCCACCTGATTAGATGAAGTTCACCCACATTATCAAGGGTAATCTCCTATACTTCATCAATAGATTGTAGAGTCTAAACAAATCTACAATCTGTTGGCAACATCTAGGCCAGTATTTGAACAAACAAACTGGACACCATAACCTAATGAAGCTGACACCTAAAATTAACAATCATGGGCATCCTTCAGTATACCTGACCAGTACTTCTCAAAACTGTCAAGGTCATCAGAAATGAGGAAAACCTGAAAAATAGTCACAATCAAGAGCAGCCTACGAAGACAGTATAGCTAAATGTAATGTAGTATCCTGGATGGGACTCTTCAACCAAAAATGTTAGGTAAAAACTAAGGAAATGTGAATAAACTGTGGACTGTAGTTAATAATAATAATATTGTTTTACTAATTGTAAAAATGTACAGTACTAATGTGAGTCAGTAATAATAGGATAAACTCTGGGAGGGTTGGATTGGGAGAATATATGAGTACTTGATGTACTATGTGCTTAATTTTTCTGTAAATCTCAAACTGTCATAAAAATTAAGTCTCTCAATAAAAGCAATGCATTTCATAAACTATTTAGCATTAAAAATCATTTCATTCCAGTTTTTAATTTGTCATAACACCAAAAAAATAAATTCTACAAAAAAGCCATAAAGGTTGGGATGGGCTGGGGATGTTGTTGACTTAAACATTCCTCCAGGTAATCAATACCTAAATGACATGGCTTCTATTTAAGATATTTGGTTTCAGATATTGTATTGCATTGCCTTGAGGTTGTTTCTGGAGTAGGATATCACTTGGTGTAGAGTGTATCATTCCAAGATATAAAATGTGTGTAAAAACTATTTTGCTAATTAACAAATCACTGTACCAAGCTATTTCTATTAATGAACACACACATGCTTGGGTGCCTTGGAACAGAGCATAAAAGACAGTAAATAAGGAAAACATGAAAGTCTGTAAGTTCATTTCTGAGGGAGGAGAAGAAATAGAAGTTAAATGCCAGAAGCTGGATATCCATCCAACCAACCACCAATTAATTCACTGCACAATTCTGTATTAATTGGTTCCATGAATAGAACTCACATACGGGACCTAGAGCTGAATAAGACAGACAAATACTCTCCTTCATGGATTTTATGATGCAATGGGATAAAACAACAAGATAAATTAATAAAGGCAATTAGATAAATAAATTTATAAATAGTATAAATGATAAATTCAGGTAATAAAATGCAATAAAGAAAATTAATCAGGATAATAATATATACAGTGATTGGAAGATGGCGTTTTAGATAAAGTGGTCAGGAAGAAATCTGCAAGCATTTGATATATAAGAAAGAATATAAATGATAAGCAGTTAGGCGTGTGAAGATTTTGAAGAGCATTCCATGCAAGGAAAACCAAAACTATGTAATTTATAAAAAATAGGAACTAGATTTGCTGGTTCTAGGAGTAGTAAAAGTCTGATGTGACTTGAACACTGTGGATTGTTAGAGTAGCATCTGAGTTGACAAGTTCAGTGAACTAGTTATCTAGCTGTTTGTTAGGACATGCAGGGCCTTGTACATCACAGAAAAGGCTTTGGAGTGTATACTTAGGATAGAAAGCATTCCAAGTTAAAAGCAAATAAATTAAATATCTTTATTTCTTTAGCTTCACCATTTAAAGAGATATTTTGAGTTCTCTGAATTACAGACAGTAGTGAAACAAGAATGGGGCTAAGATGACTAAGTTTATATGATTCAAGTAATTTAGGTAATAATGAGACATAGGATAACAGAAATGGAGTGAGTAAAAGTTGTTCAGATTATGGACATATTCTGAAACTAGAGTCCAAATAATTTGCTCAAGGGTCAGATATGGTAGTAAAAGAAAGGTGACTCCAATTTGAACTGAGCCACTGGATAAACTGACTTGACATCCACTGAGATGAGAAAGACAGGAGGAAAAGGATGTTCTTGTAGGGAAAGTTATCAAGTGTTATCTTTTGGACATGTACCCTTTGATATATCTATTAACCATGAAGAAGAAGTCAATTAGGTAACTGATGCTTTATTCGTGAGCTCAGGTGAGAGGCTGAGCCCTAAGATACAAATATAGGAATATTATCAGTCAATAGATTGCACTTAAACCCATGGAAAGAGGTAAATTCCAAAAGCTGTATTGAGGACATTGAGGCAGACCACTGAAAGATGAGATGAGTTTCATAAATTGCTGATAGGTTGGGTATTCATGGGAGTAAAGGAAGACAAAGACAAAGAGCTGTGCAAGTGCATGGCATCATTGGAATGTGGGGTTTGGAGGAAGATCACCAAGTTCTTGTGGGGGGGGGGGGCAGGCATTTGAGAATAAGAAAGATGGCACTGCACCCAAAAATTGAAGGGTGCATAATATCATACTATAGTCTGATTTTTATTCCATAGATAATGTGGAGTCGGTAGAGGTTTGGATTTTTTGAAAAAATACTCTTAACAAGTATAAGTATGGGGGAGAGTGGAAAGAGACTTGATGAAGTGAAACCAGGTAGGTAACGGAAGTAAAAGTCTGTTTATCTCATTTTCAAAATCCTCTCAAGTTTATTTCCCTTTCTCAAAATCTCTGTTTCCTCCATTCTTCTTATTGAAATCTTTCTGACCTCTGGAGAGTGATCTCTTCTATGTAACTATTCCAGATATAAATCTCTCTCTCTTTTCTATAAAAACATTAACACTGATTACTATTTGTTACTATTATTATCTATTATACTATTATATTTTATTATACTGTTTATTACTATTTATTGCTATATATAGTGTCCCTTCCCAAATTGGTTCTAAGTCATTGAAGGCAATACTGTTTTTCTTTCCAATTTTATCTGCTACATTTAATGCTTGTAATTGAGAACAAATAACTATTTGCTGATGAAATACACATTTAAATATCTAGCCTAGACTTTTCTCTGGAACTACAGACTGAAGTATTCAACTTCTTATTGGACATCTCCAGTTGGATGTTTAATAGTCATTTACAATTAAAAATGTAGACAATGAGCTTCTGATATTCCTTCCTATACAGATCTCCCAATAGTGTTTACCATCTTATTAAATGGCAACTCTATTCTTCCAAATGCTGAGGTCATAAAATTTTAGCTTTGTGTATTAGTCAAGGTTCCTTAGGGAAACTGGAACTGTCAGATTATATTTATATAATGTAAGTACTATGAGATTTTTGTAAGAATTGTCTCACATGATTATGGGGATGAGCAAGTCCAAATTCTGTAGGGCAGGCTGCAAGCTGGGAACTCCAAAGAAGGTTTCAATGAATTCCCCAGGAGAAGATGGCAGGCTGAAGTAGAGATGGAAATTGTCTCTTCTGACTGCTGAAATCATCACTTCTTTAATACCTTCAACTAATTGGATGAGATATCTCATATTGTTGAAGGCAATCTGATCAGTTGATTGTAGATATAATCAGCCATAGATGTAATCAATGCATTGATGAATTAAATCCACAAAACATCCTTACAGTAACAATCAGGCCAGTGCTTGCTTGGCCAAACAACTGGATACCATAACCTGGCCAAGTTGACTCATGAACTTAACCATCGCACTGGTTGACACTGTTGATTCTCACATTTCATAGGCAATCTATTAATAGATTCTGTTAGCTTTACTGTCAACATTAAATGAGAATCTAATTACTCCTCCGTGATTCCACAACTACTTTCACTGCAACCTATAATCCAAGCTACATACACCTTGATTTTTTTTAATAGTCTCCTACATTGTTTTCTTGCTTCTTTCTTGCCTCCATTCAATATATTTTAAACTAGTTAGAATGACACTATTAAAATGCAAAGTGGATCATATTGCTTCTTGGTTGATTTCTGTGGTTTCTCATCTCAATCACAGTAAAGGTCGAAGTCTATATAAATTACAAATTCCTACATAAACTGGCTCCTGATACTCTGTGTGAATCCTTAACTCTTTCCTTTTCATTCTACTTCAGCCACTAAGACACTTAATCTGTTTCTAGAGCATACTAGTCAGTCTCCTAGAACACCTTATAGCTTTTGCTCTTACTTTATCTGTAAGGCTCTTCCCTCCATATGGCTTGCTGTCTCACCAGCTTCAATTCTTTACTTGAATGTCTCCTTCTCAATGAATTCTTTGCAGTGAACCCTATATAAAACTGCAATTCTCTTATGTCTCAACACCTTTTTCTTAGCTCTTATCATTTTTTAAACTAATCTATATTTACCTATTCATCTTTTTACCATCCCTAGAAGAAAATCTCTGTAAATTTGTGTCTGTTTTGCTCACTAATGTATTTGCAGTTCCTAGAAGATTCCCTGGCACATAATCAATACTCAAAATTTGTTTGTTGAATGAAAGAATAAATGGATCATTAAAGAAAACTTGAGCTAATTTAAAAGAGAAGAGGTCTGAAGTCCTAATATATCTTGTCTCAGTTAATGTGACCCATCAAGTTATGGCACCAACCTAGTTACTGTAAGGAAATGCTTTCATGTTACCTATATAACATGGATATTTGTTTGAAGAGAAACTTTTGGTATAAAGAACAAGTTTCTGCTCAAGTCTATGTAGCTTCAGGTTTCAAAATGACAGGATATGTCTTTTTTTGTCTGAACAAGAATACTTTACTGGAAAAAGATCACAGCAGGAGGACAGATTAGGGTGGTTAAAAGAAAAAAGAAAAGAAACGCTGCAAGAGCAATATTCACTTACTTCTGTTTTATTGTTGACTCCAACATAACAGCATCATTTTTCTCTCTTTCTCTTCCTTTCTAGCTTACCTAATTTGCTGGACTCTTGCCTTCTTGTCAATTTGAGAAGCTGGCCCCCTGCCTAGCAAACCTCCAGGTCTTCACAAGCAATTTTTTCTACTTCCACCTGATTTTTTTTCCTTATTCATGCTTCCCCTCCATCAATTTTCATTACTCCTAACACATTCTGTGTCTCCATTCTCTTTACCAACCAGTCCATACTACACATTAACTCAATATAATTTTTATAAACCCACATTTGAATAAGGCTTCTGATATACTAGAAAATGTCTTCTTTTTCCTCCTTATGTATACAATATTGATTTTGCTTATCATTAAAGGATTAGCTCATATGTTTCATCCTCTTTGCACTTTTTCGACCCTGAACAGAACTCTTTCCTTACCTGTCTTCCTGTCATAGTTTATTAATATCTCATTTTGACATCTATCATGTATTACAAGCCTCTATTCTTTTTCTGTCATCCTAGATATATAGAGAAATCTTTGAAAGAAGAATTTGTGTCATTTTCACTTTTGCATTGTGTTTTCTGGCATTGAGTAGCCATTGGAAAAAAAAAGTTTTACACTAGGACCTTTCAATTAGATTAGAGTCCAATCAATTTATATATGTTAAATTTTAGCTGACCCTAATATAAAAGTTAATTTGTAAATTAGGTATATGCCAGCATTTACACATTACGCCATTCCAATCCTTAATTTTGCTATATGAAGGAAAGGAAAAGAAAGAAAGTGAGAAGGAAGGAAGGAAGGGAGGATAAATAATTATCAAATCTGCCACGACTAACTGATAAAGATCACTAATATTTTATGATTTTACCCTTTACCTACACTATCTTAAACTCAAGTTCTATAGTCAGTTACTTTTGTTTTTATTAGGGAAGTTGTACATTTACAGAAAAATCATGTAGAAAGTACAGAGTTCCCATATTACTCCCCACCCTGCACCACACACACACACACATACACTCACACATTTTCCCTATTATTAACACTTTGCATAGTTTGGTAACTTTATAATAATTGATGAAATACTATTAGAAGTATACTATTAAAAGTATACTATTAACTATACTGCACAATATATATTAGGTCATACACTTCTATGGTTTTAAAAAAAATATTCTAGTAACATAGATATAACCTAAAATTTGCCTTTTATCCACAATCAAATATAAAATACAGTGGTGTTAATAAATTCACAAAGTTCTGCATTTATATTTTTTCAGAAATTGTATGTTTACAGAAAAATCATGCAGAAAATGGAGTTCCTAAATATCCTCTATAATAGTAACACCTAGCATTAGTGTGGTACATTTGTTATAACTGATGAAAGAATATTATTAAAATTATAATATAGTCCATGGCTTACATTACGGTCCCCTCTTTGTGATGTACAGTACCATATATTTTTTTATTGTAGTAACATATCTACAACCTAAAATTTCCCCTTATAACCACATTCAAATATATAATTCAGGGCTGTTAGTTATGTTCACTGTATTGTGCTACTATCACCATGATCCATGACCAAATCATTTCTATCACCCTAGTTAGAAATTCTGTACAATTAAAGAATTAACTCTCCATTTCTTAACCCACCTTGGCCCATGGTAACCTATATTCTGCTGTCTTACTCTATGAATTTGGTTATTATAATTAATTCGTGTCAGTAAGATCATATATTATTTGTCCTTTCGTGTCTGGCTGATTTCACTCAACATAATGTCATCAAGATTCATCCATGTTGTCACATGTATCATAACTTCACTCTTTGGTACAGCTCAAAAATATTCCATTGTATGCATATACAACATTTTGTTTATCCATTCAGCAGTTGGACTCGGGTTGCTTCTGTCTTTTTGGCAATTGTGAATAATGACATTATGAACATTGGTGTGAAAATATATATTTGAGTCCCTGTTTGCAATACTTTGGGGTATACAAATAGAAGTGTGATAACTGGGTTATATGGTAATTCTCTATTTAACTTTCTGAGGAACTACCAAACTGCTTTCCACAGTGGCTATAGCATTTTATATGTCCAACAAAAATGAATGAGTGTTCTGATTTATCCACATCCTCCCTAGCACTCATAATTTTAAGTTTTATTAATAGTAGCCATTCTAGTGGATGAGAAATGGTACCTCATTGTGTCTTTGATTTGCATTTCTTTAATGCCTAATGATGTTGAGCATCTTTTCATGTGCTCTTTTAGCCATTTGTATATCTTCTTGGCAAAATATATATTTCTTTTGCCCATTTTTAATAGGGTTGTTTCTCTTTTTGTTGTCTTTTTACTTCAATGATAAAGTCCTTTGATGCACAAAACTTTTTAATTTTGATAAGGTCTCATTTTTCTATTTTCTTTTGTTGCTTTTGCTTTGGATATAAAGTCTAACAAACTACAAGACAAGGTCCAAAAGATGCTGCCCTATGTTTTCTTCCAGGAGCTTTACTGTTTGCATTCTTATTTTAGGTATTTGATCCATTTTGAATTGATTTTTGTGTATGTTGTGAGGTAGGGTTCCACCATCATTGTTTTGCATATGGACATCCAGTTTTCCCAGCACAATTTGTTGAAGAGACCACTCCTTCCCATTTAAGTGGACTTGGCACTACTGCCAAAAGTCAGTTGGCCTTCAATGTGAGGGCTTATTTCTAAAATCTCAATTCAATTCTGTTAATTTATGTGTCTATCTTTGTGCCAGTACCATTTTCATTTGATGACTGTGCATTTGTAATAAGTTTTAGGATCAGTAAGTGTGAGTATTCTAATTTGGTTCTTCTTTTTCAAGATGGCTTTGACTATTTGGGGCTCTTTACCCTTCCATATAAATTTAATGATTGGTGTGATGGTTAAGTTCATGTGTCAGCCTGGCTAGGTTATGGTTTCAGTTTGACCAAACAAGCACTGGCCTGATTGTTACTGTGAGGATATTTCATAGATTTAAATCATCAGTAAGTTGGTTGCATCTATAGCTGATTACATCTACAATCAACTAAGGAGAATGCCTCCAACAATGGGAGAAGACTCGTCCAGTAAGTTGAAGGCTTAAAAGGAGAACTGATGATTTCAGGAATCAAAAGTAAAAATTTCCATCTCTACTTCAGCTGGCCAACTTCTTCTGGGGACCTCATCCAAAACCTTCCTTGAATTTGCCAGCTTGTGGCCTACCCTATGGAATTCAGACTTACCAATCCCCACAATAACATGAGTCAACTCCTATAATAGATTTCATAGTATTCACATTATGTGTGTGTGCATGTGTGTGCATGTGTCAACTTGGCTAAGTTATGGTTTTGATCAAATAAGCACTGGCCTGATTGTTACTGTGACTAATATATTTGGCTTTACCATTTCTGCAAAGAAGGCTGTTTGTGACTGGGATTGTGATGAATCTGTAAATGGCTTTGGGTAGAATTGACAACTTAATAATATTTGTTCTTCCAATCCATGAAGACATAATGTTCTTCCCTTTATTTAGCTCTTCTTTGATTGTTTGAGCATTGTTCTGTAGTATTCTTCATACAAGTCATTCACATCCTTGGTTAGACTTATTTCTATATATTTGACTCTTTTAGTTGTTATTGGAAATGGAAGTTTTGCCTTGATTTCCTCTTGAGATTGTACATTACTGGTGTATAGAAACACTACTGTTTCTTGCACATTGATCCTTCACCCTGCCACTCTGCTGAATTTGTTTAATTTTAGTAGCTTTGTTGTGGATTTCAAGATATTCTGCATACAGGATCATGCCATCTTCAAATAGGGAAAGTTTTGTTGATTCATTTCTAAATTGAATGCATTTTATTTCTTTCTCTTGCCTAAATGTTCTAGCTAGAACTTCAATACAATGTTGATAATCAGTGGTGACAGTAGCCATACTTATATTGTTCCTGATCTTAGACGGAAAGCTTTCAGTCATTCACTATAAGTGTGATCTTGGTGGTACATTTTCATATATGTCCTTTATCATGTTGAGGAAGGTTCATTCTATTTCTATTTTTCTAAGTGTTTTTATTAAGAAGCAGTGCAAGATTTTGTCAAATGCCTTTTCTCCATCAATTGAGATGACTGCTTTTTTTTTTTTTCCCTTCATTGCGTTAGTATGGTATATTACATCAATTGATTTCCTTATGTTTTAAAACTTTCATATCAGAGATAAATCCCACTTGATCATGGTGTATAATTTTTTAATGCACTGTTGGATTTGATTTGGTAGTATTTTGTTGATGATTTTTGCATGTATTTTCATAAGGAATATTGGTCTATAATTTTCTTTTCTTGAGGCATCTTTATCTGGTTTTGGTGTTAGGGTGATGTTGGCCCCTTAGAATGAGTTCAGGTGTATTGTCTTCTCCTTAATTTTTTGGAAGACATTGATCAGGATTGGTGTTAATTCTTCTTTCAATGTTTGATAAAATTCTCATGTGAAATCCTTGGTTCCTGGACTTTTCTTTGTTGTGAGATTTTTATTACTGATTAAACCTCTTTACTAGCTATTGGTCTATTGAAATCTTCTATTTCCTCTTGAATCAGAGCAGGTATTTTGCGTGTTTCCATTTCATCTAGGTTATCTAATTTGTTGGTATACAGCTGTTCATAATATCCACTTAAAATCCAAAATTTCTGTGGGTTTTGGAGTAATGCCCCCCTTTCATTTCTGATTTTAGTTATTTGCATCCTTGCTTTCTTTTGCCTTTGTCAGTCTAGCTAAAGGTTTGCCAATTTTATTGATATTTTCCACAAAGCAACTATTGGTTTTGTTGGTTCTCTCTATACTTTAAATTCTCTATTTTATTTATTTCTACTCTAATCTTTTTTTTTTTGAATTTTCTTCCTTCTACTCGTTTTGGGTTTAATATGCTCTTCTTTTTGTAGATCCTCCAGTTGTGAGGTCATGTCTCTGATTTGAAATCGTTCTTTTTTTAATATAAGCATTTAGAGCTATAAATTTCCCATTTAGCACTGACTTTTGTGTATCTCGTAAGTTTTGGTATGTTGTATTTTCATTTTCACTTGCTTCAAGATATTTCCTATCTTCCCTTGTGATTTTTTCTTTGATGTTTTGGCTGTTTAAGAGTACAGTTTTTAATTTCCACATTTTGTTATTGATTTCTAGCTCCTTTCCACTGTGATCAGAGAAGATGCATTGTATGATTTTAATATTTTTGAACTTATTGAGGTTTGTTTTCTTACCTAATATATGGTCCATTCTGGAGAATGATCCATGTGCACTAGAGAAGAAAGTTTATTCTGCTGCCATTAGGTGAAGTGTTCTATATACATATATTAAGTCTTGTTGGTTCAAAAGACCTGTCAAATCTATTTCCTTAACAATCTTCTGTCTAGATGTTCTATCCGTTATTGAAAGTGGCATATTGAAAGATCCTCCTATTAATGTAAAACCATCTAGCTTTTCCTTCAAATTTGTCAATATTTCTTCATATATTTTGGAACTCTGCCATTAGGTGCATATATATTTATAATTATGTCTTCTTTTTCAGTCTCCTGGCTGCTAATTTATTGATTCATGGTTTGGAAGCTCAGAAATCTCCAAAATCAAGGTGTCATCAAGGCAATGCTTTCTCCCAGAAGACTGTGGCATTCTGAGGCTGGCTGCTGGCAATCCTTGGTCCTTGGCTCTTCTATCACATGGCAATGCACATGGTCGCTTCTCCTGGCTTCAGGTTCAAGACTTGCAGCTTCTGGATACTCCCTCCGCTTTTTATTATTTTTCTTTCTTTCTGTGACCTTCCCTATAAGACCTTCAGTAATGGAATTAAGACCCATCCTGATTTGCTGTGCCATATCTTAACTGAACCAACCTCATAAAAAAGTCTTATTTTTAAGAGTTCATACCTAGAGGAATGGGTTATCTTTAAGAGCATGTTTTTCTAGGGTATATAGCTCTAAGCCACCACATCTTCTTATTGAATTGACCCCTTTCATCAATATATAGTGCCTTCTTTGTCCCTCATAACATTTTTTGACTTAAAGTCTATTTTATCTGATATTAGTATGGCTACCCCATACTAATAGTAACTTTTGGTTACTATTTGTATGACACTCATTTTTTCCATTCCTTCACTTTCAACCTACTTATGTTTTTGAATTTAAAGTGAGTCTCTAGTAAACAGCACATAGTTGGGTTATACTTTTTTATCCATTCTTCCATTAGCTTTGCCTACTATTTTTTGGGCTACTTTTCATGATTCAGCACTGCCTAGATACTGCAACCCTTTAACTGCTTTTTGGAATTTTGAGGAAGACGGCTTTGCCAGTTTTTCTGGTTGTCCAAAGATTCTGTGGGAGGACAGCAGATGATCTTAAGCCATCATCCTGGTCAACCTGAAGTCTGTGCATTTACTTTTGACTTGTTAATTTATTTAGATGAAAGCTCTTTCTCAAATTTAAGCTATCAGAATTTCATTTTATTTCCTTTGATTATAAAACAAAAGCCCATCCTTGTTATGTCAGCTTTTCTTAAACTGGCATATTTAGCTGTTTTCAATGTATCAAAATTAGAGAGAATATCATGGTAAATTTTCCTGGGGCTCTCTTTTTATACTCCTTGTTCAGGGCAGATAGGATCGAAATACAGACTGATAGTCTCACCTGGAAACCAACTATCGAGAAACAACACTCTGTGTAAAATATTGATAGCATTTTTCCCTTATGTATGCTCAAATGTTGGTTTGTGGAAATGGGAAGCAGCAAAGAAATTTAGAACACCATTTGGCAACATCTATCAAAACTAGAAATGCATTTATTATTATTCCTAGAAGGCTCACATATTAGATCTATCCTACAGATGCACCTGCATATTTATTACAAAACATATTCAAAATGAGATTAACATTGATGATATTGCAGCAATATTTTTAGTAGTAACATAATAGAAGTAACCTAAGAACCCATTAATGGGGAGAAGTGTTAAATTAATTGTGGTTTTATCCTCAGAGTGAAAAAAAATTCAGATGTAAGATATTCCATGTCCTAAAATGGAAAGATATCCAAGATACATTAAATATGTATCTTGTATTCAAATGTTCTTATATTTGTAATATTAGAAATATGTAATATAAGAATATATTTTCATATACATGTATTCTGTAAGGACAAAAATCTAAGATAATTATTTGAACAACAAAAAAAAGGAGTAATAAAGACCAACCCCATGATGCAGGTTAAATAGAAAGTTTATGAATGTAGCTTATTTAACACCATGAATCAAATCAAAACACTTTATCTAAATATAAGATTGAATGGAATTTTTTTTCTCTTAAGACATACATTATCATATTTCATGGTCTAGATTACAAAATCACATAGAGATTTTTGCATGACTCTCTTGGCAATCCTGTTCATCTGTTCATCTTTGATTTATCTAAATAATGACTTCAGTCTTCCACATTAAATTTCTGATGAAGTCTTGGCTTTTAGAAATAAATACTTTACCAAATAATATGTGAAGACAATCTAAATTCAAAACATAGATCTAAGTGTTCTATAATTTTATACCCCTTTTAATGTGCCTAAATACTTCAAATGTACAAGAACAAAATATCCCCTGACACCACTTCTGTTTGTTTCTCCACTTTGGCTGCACTCCAACTCTTTCCATCTTCAGCAGAGAGCCAACTTGCCAAAGGGGAAGTTGTGACCCACATCCAGCTGCTGATTGGTATATACCTCTCAATCTGAGTGCTGAGTCTTTCTCTGAAAAATTGGAACAGCTCCTACAGGCTGCTGGGAAGCTTTAACGGAGAGGGGATAAATGAACAGATTGTCCTTTAGAATTGGCCAGATTTCATTTTCCATATTAAATAACAGACTCGAAGAAGGGTTCTTTCCCCTGTTACTCTTTAATGTTTTGCTTTCTCAACCAAAAATGACCCAGAACCTATCCTCAGGTTTTGGCGTCTCATTTTTATTTTAGTCCAAGTCATATAGCTTTATGATAATAATGCCAGCTGGCTCGGCCAGCATCAGCCTCCCACATGGTGTAAGCAGAATTGACTCTTGACAGTTCCTGGGTATGTCATTTTGGGACTCTCTTTATAGAATAGGGTGATGCCCAGGGCCAGTATTCTTGTGTCTCAGGAAAGGATTGTTTAGCCTGTATCTTGGGAACAACACCCTAGTTTAATTTTTTCATCTGTATTTGTGATTAAGTTTTTTGGTGTTCACAAGAAGCAAAGGGAAAAATTTCAGCTTGAGCAACTTTATGAAATGGAGGAATTGCTGTACTGGGAGTCAGAAAATCTGGGCTTTGTTTTTCCATCTGCCCTTTCTGGCTGGAGAATCATCCTCTCTCTCTGGGCCACTTATTTACTGTTAAAAGTGGAATGATGATATTATCCACCTTCCAAAGACAGGGTCCTGCACTAATATTTGAGATACTTTGCAGATCTAGGTTTCAGCCACAGCAAAGATAAACAGGGTGATCTGAAATTTACCAGTTCCCAAGAGAGGTCCCTATGGTAATGATGGATAATAGCAAAAATTTCCAAAATAATGTCTACCCCCCATAGTGGTGGTAGAAATGCAATTTATGTAATGTTCCCTCCCTGTCCAGCATGGTAAAGGCACTAAGATAAAAAAATGAGCAAAATCAACAATGTCCCTACCCTCATAAAGATTACTGCAGAAACTGAGGGCTATCTAATAGGTGTTGTAATTATTTGACTAGAAACCTATCTGTTGTGCCAACCTCTTTATACTTGAGTGTTCTCATCTGTGAAACAATTAATTGTTCTTCATACCAAAAAGTATCAGAATAAATGGAAGTGATTAGTGAGACTTTCCTGCTTTCTCACAATCAGCATCAAGAACTTTAGCTAATGACATAGAGGCATGGAAACTCTAATTACACCCCAAGCTCAGAGAACTTTAGGTTGGACTTTTGCCATAGAAGGTGGTGAGAGCACCAAATAGAAAGCCAACAAGCAATGTCTCCTGTCTCTTACAAAAGGGGTTCTGTGTCCTGGGAAGACACTGCATACCTGGAAGAGCAACAATTTGTAACTATTCCTTCCAAATCTCTTTTCAGTAATTCCTTCCCTGGCAGAGACAGTGGGCTCCGGGCAGCAGCATGAAGAGCTCTGTGACACTAAACCAGCCACCTTCCTCCATCATTGTTCTTGCCTATCTCCTGAGACATGTTGATGATATTCTCTGATTTCCTAAAGTTTTCCTCAGTGTTCTAACCCTATCTTACTGCTCAGGTTCAGTGCCCAAACCAGGGATGAAAACACAAGTGCCTTGTGTTTCTCACCTCCTGCCAATCTCTCCCAGCCCTTTTGCCCTTTCCTTTCTGGGTGGTAGGTTCTCTGCTGTTATGGAAATGAAGCAATTTTTTGGATAAGTGAAAAGAACTGGTCTAACTTGTCCCTGCTTTCCCTCTGTGGCACCCCCCTCCATAAACAAAACACTTCCTCTTTTGTGTGTCTGCTCCTTTAACATATAGCATAATAACTGTCATTATGGTAGGCAAGATTCTAAAGATGCCCCGTCCCAAGATTCCCAACCCCTGGTTACTCAATCAACCACAAACCTAGGTACTGCTGTGAAAGGATTTTGCCAATGGAATTAAGGTTACTAATTAACTGAATTTAAAATAGGGAAATTATACTGTATTATCCCACTGGCCCAATGCAATCACATGAACTCTTAAAAGCAGAAGAGGAAGATTTAAGAGTAAATGATAGATATATGGTGGAAGGAGAAGGACAAGAGATTTGAAGTGTGAGATGGACTTGACCTGACCCATGTTGCTGGAAGGAGACCACATGAAAAACACGAGGGTCAGTGTGGGCAGGCTCTAGGAACAAAGATGAGTGCTCTGCTGAAAGCCAGGAAGGAAACAAGAACCTCAGTCCTACATCTAAATGAAACTGAATTCTGCCTGAATAGGTCTGGAATTGGATTATATCCAGAGCCTCCAGTAAAAAACACATCCTTGCCAGCACCTTGATTTTAGCCCTGAGAGATTGATGTCAGATATGACTTATAGAAATTGTAGGATAATAATTTTTTTGTTGTTTTAAGTTGCTAAGTTTGTGCTGATTTGTCATGGTTGCAAGAGAAAACTAATACAGTCATAATCTCCTTTCCTTGTAGGATGCATTTGTCTTTTTGTCCCTGGGGGAAATTGTAGAAGGATTTCAAGCTGTATTAGCAAAAGGGAAAAACAAAATGGGTGGGGACAGGGATCAAAATATTATTCCCTTTATTCTTTTTAACTTCATTTATATTGATGCATTGTCTTTATAATTAGATGATAAAGTAACTGGCATACCTTATATACAAAGTAGGCTATAAATACATTAATGCATATATGATATTTAGATTAATAGTACTTCATATATTCAGTGTCATTTACAATTTAAAAAGACCTTTTATTCCTTCAGTTAAACCTCATCAAAATCCCAGGAGTTAGATATACTTGTATGTATATTAAAAACAAAGAGACTGAAGCACAGAAATTTTAAGTGATTTACCCAATGTCAATGAGATAAAATTTTAACTGAGGAAGTGAAGCAATACAATGGAAAGGAAGTCTCAAAATTACAGACCCTGCAAAAGTAGCCCAAGGTCACCAAGACTTGGAGAAAAAGCCAGAAGATGGCTTGGCCAGGAGCAGTAGTACCAAGTGGCAACCTGCCTTTCACTATTTGTCATGATAAGAATGCACAGGTCTTCAACTGATTAAGGGAACCCCTCATTTTGTATCTGAGACTTAAGGGGTCTTACCATTGTCTTAAATTGGGGTGACTCCTTTGCAAAGGGCCCGTGTGACAAAAAACAGTGGAATGGACCACATAGTAACCACTCAAATTTTAAATGTATCACATGGTCACTATTTCAACCATTCATCTGAAGAGCATTTAAACAGATTTGTTTGTTTGTGTTTTACTCTTCTTTTTGGTCATTTGATTAGATTGTGGTGAAGGGTAGAAGCAGAGGAGTAATAGCTTACGGTGAATCTTCAGTGCAGGAGGAGAGTCCTATATCACCCTCTGTATAATCTCACGTCTTTCTCTCAAGAGCATCACCAGCATCTCTGTCCCTGTCATAGGTAAAGAAAACCTGTTTGTATTAGTGGCACCCCATCCAATGGGGACAACACCTTTGTACCACTGGTGTGAAATTATCTTTATCTCTCCCTCCTCCATACCACTTCAAAAGAAGAAGTTCCAGAAGGGTTCAGGGAAAAGACAGATCTTGTCCCAACCCCACTCAAGCTGGCAGGTGTAACTTCAAGACTATACTGAGGTTGAGTAGAAGGACAACTTTGAATGAAGTATTCAATTAAATTTATTTAAAATGATTGAAACTCATAGACTCAAATGAGAAGCAACTACAAAAATGTGCTACACAGTGGGAAAGGAGATTTCTATTTACACATTAATGATTTTCAATTCATTGGTCAAATTTACTTCACATTAAATTATTTAGGACATGAGGTACTTTTCTTAACAGAAGGGTCTTATTAGAATTATCACAAGAAAGTTTTAAAATTTGTTGAAATGTTACTCAGATGAGCCATTGAAGTGGTGACTGTGTGTTATAATTATACTTCATGGGTACTTACTATGAGTAGGGCCTATTTCTGAAGAGTTTTCATGTGAAATTTTACCCAAATTATCGAAACCACCTTAATAACCACCTTTGCGAGATAAAGAAACTGAGGCACAATGAATTTGAGTATCTTGCACAACATCTCATAATTTTAAAGTGGCAGAGCCAATATTTGAATAGTTGAGGTTTTATACCTTGGCTCATGGAAAAATCATGAAGACTTCAGTTCATAAATTCAAAGTTAATTACAAGCTGTTGATGAAAACCAAAGAGGGCAAATCACAGTTAATGAAAGAATCAATCTATTTCCTCAAATCCAATAGCTATTTCAACAATCTCTTGACTTAATTTCACTGGAAATTGCCAGCCACATTATTTACTCTAGGCCATATCATGCTTGACACATGATTTATCATCATAGATCCCCATATCCTTTTTCATTTGGAAAAATTTCAGTTTCAATAATCTCTGAGTTTTGGTTCTCTTTCCTCTTTATTCTTTCTGGAATTCTTTTACTAGATATATGTTGCCAACTTATATTTAATTCCCAAAACTTCAATTATTCTTATTTTTAAGTCTCTTTTTCATTGTTTTGCCTTCTATGAGACTATAGTGACATAATGGATAAATATGGATTTATTGAGTGTCTATTTAGGGTCAGGCAATGTTCTTAACATTTTACACATTTACATTTGAGTTTACAATAGTAGTAAGTTGCAAAACCTATTATAATTCCCATTTTGCAGATGAAAAAATTTGGTTAAAGGGAGGTTAAATATCCAAACCAAATTAGGTTGACCCTAGGAACTGCAATGTTAACTCCTGCATTCAATTCTGGTTCCAATTCATTACGTTTCCTTTAGCAAGGTTAAGGGCATTCTTTAGCACTAGAATTGAAAGTTTAAAAATTTTTATTTCTGTGATTATATTTTTCAATTCCAAGATTTCCAAATAATACCATTTAAAAAAATGTTTTTTACTTTTAGAGGTAAAATTCCTGTAACATAAAATTAACCATTAACCTTTTTAAAATGTACAATTCAGCGGCATTTAGTGCATTCACACTATTGTACAAACATTATCTCTATCTAATTCCAAAACATTTCCATCACTGAAAAGGAAATCCTACACCTATTAAGCAATTATTATCCATTCCTTGCCAGCCCAATGCCTGGCAACTAGAAATCTGCTTTCTGTCTATCTCTTTATGTAAAACCTCCTACTTGTTTTTTAAAAACCAACTGCAGGGAGAAGCAGCAAAGATGGTGGCATAGAGAGGAGTGGAAGCTAGTTGGTTCCCCTGGAACAATTACTAGACAACAGAAAAATTAGTAAACAACCTGGAATAACTACAGGGAGACAAATGTGACTGCCCACTCATCATACACCAACCTGAATTGGGAGGAATGCCTGAGACTGCAGCACAAAATCTGTAAGTAAAAACTGTGGATCTGAGCGGAGAGCCCCTCCTTCATGGGAGCCTCATGGTGCTAGAGAGCAGCACTCTCTGAACAAGCAAATGTACCTCAGATAGAGAAAAGAATGGAAAAATATGAACATCTCCAGGAACATAAGGACAAAATGAAATACAAGAATGTATGTATCATTGGTGTCCCAGAAGGAGAAGAGAAGGGAAAAGGGGCAGAAGCAATAATAGAGGAAATAATCAATGAAAATTTCCCATCTCTTATGAAAGACATAAAATTACAGATCCAAGAAGTGCAGCATACTCCGAACAGAATAGATCCAAATAGGCCTATGCCAAGAGACTTAATAATCAGATTATCAAACATCAGAGACAAAGAGGGAATCCTGAAAGTAGCAAGAAAAAAGCAATCCATTGCATACAAAGGAAGCTCAATAAGAATATGTGCAGATTTCTCAGCAGAAACCATGGAGGCAAGAAGAAAGTGGTGTGATATATTTAAGATACTGAAAGAGAAAAACTGCTAACTAAGAATCCTATACCCAGCAAAACTGTCCTTCAAATATGAGGGAGAGCTTAAAATATTCTCTGACAAACAGACAATGACAGAGTTTTTGAACAAGATACCTGCTCTACAGGGAATGCTAAAGGGAGCACTACAGACAGATAAGAAAAGACAGGAGTAAGAGGTTTGGAACACAATTTTGATTGATGATAGCACAGCAATGTAAGTACGGGGAAGAAAGATAACTGTGAATATGGTTGAAAGAGGAAGGTTAGGAGCATGTGGGACACCAGAAGAAAAGAGGAAAGATAAAAACTGGGACTGCATAACTCAGTGAAAACTAGAGTGTTCAACAATTGTGATAAAATATACAAATATGTTTTTTCATGAGGGAGAACAAATGAATGTCTAACTTGCAAGGTGTTAAAAATAGGGAGGCACTGGGGGAAAAGTACAATCAATGCAAACTAGAGACTATAATTAACAGAATCGTTATATTATGCTTCCTGTAATGTAACAAAGTCAATATACCAAGGTAAACACAGATAAGAGGGGGACATAGGGGAGGGGTGTGAAACACTTGGCATTGGTGGTGGTGTCTGACTCTATATTCTACTTTAATTTAAGGTTATCTTTCCTTTTGCTGCTTCCTAGCTTTCATGTTGTTTTTCCTCTTTCTTTTTTCTTTTTCTTTTGCCTCTCTACCTTCTTTGACTCTTCCTCCTGCTTTGTGGAAGAAATGTAGATGTCCTTATATAGATACTGGTGAGGGTGGTAAACTTATAAATATGTGACTATACAGGGAACCATCAATTGTTTACTTAGGATGGAATGTATGGCATGTGAACAAAACCATCTTAAAAAAAAATGGGTTTATGAGGAAACCTTGAGGGCAATATACTGAGTGAAATAAGCCAGACACATAAGGACAAATATAGCATGGTCTCACTGATATGAACTAATTGTAACATGTAAACTCATAGACATGAAATATAAGTTACCAGGATATTGAATGAGGCTAAAGAATGGGAAGCCATTGCTTACTATGAATAGAATGTTCAACTAGGTTGAACCTAAGTGTTTGGAAGTGGACAGAGGTGATGGTAGCAAATTATTATGAGAATAACTAACAGCGCTGAATGGTGCATGAATGAGGTGGAAAGGGGAAGCTCAGAGTCATGTATGTCACCAGAAGGAAAGTTGCAGGTCAAAAGATGGGAATGTATAAAACTGAATCCTGTGGTGGGCAATGTCCATGATCAACTGTACAAATATTAGAAATCTCTTTCATGAACCAGAACAAAAGTATGGCACTACAACAAGAAGTTAATAATAGAGGGGCACATAAAGAGAAAATACATACCTATTGCAAACTATATACTACAGTTAGTAGTATTTTGACATTCTTTCATAAACAGTAACAAATGTACTATACCAATACTCTGAGTCAACAATGGAGGGGGGTTGTTAGGGATATGGGAGGATCTGAGTTTCCTTTTTTCTTTTCTTTTTTTCTCTTCTTTGTCTTTATTTCTTGTCTGTAGTAATGGAAATGTTCTAAAAATTGGACAAAAATTAATTGTGATGGATATACAGCTTTATGAGGGTACCAGGGGCAATTGATTGTATGCTTTGGATCTTTGGATAATTGTATGGTATGTGAACAATCTCAATAAAATTAAAAACAAAAACAAAAACAAAAAAATTGAACTTTTACATTATAAGGGCTTAAACTTCACTTGCTACAAAAATTGTAAATATAATTCTATCATCTTTTTCCTCAGTGTAAAGTTTCCTGCTTGTTTGGTCTCTAAGCAAGCAGAAACTTCCTTTACTAGGGAAGTAGTTTCTCATCTGCCTTTACTAGAGCTTTATGTGACTTAAGAAGCAAGTATCACACAATCTGTTTTTTTCTAGGAGCTTACCCTCTGCAGATGGAGCAGTTTTGCACCCACATTTGACACAGACCCAAATAATAATCATTTCTGATGCATTTACTTTGTTCCCCTGAATATTCAAAGTGCATACTTATGGCCTGATCCCAAGCTGACAAGCAAAGGTAATTCAACAAATATAATTTGTGAACATTGGTGTTTTCCTGGGTTCCTGTGATTTTACAAGGATACTAGTCTTCCTATCCCCATATATGTGAGGAGTCTTCTATCACTCGCCCCTAGGAAGTTAGGATTTTGCCATCACCCTTCCTTCTTTCTTGGCTTTCTCTCTTAATTTTTTGCACATCCTTGGAATTTCCTTTCTTTCGTTTTTAAATGTTATAGTTAATATTTTGTCAACATCCATGAATTACAGTGGATGGAGTAAAGTTCTTTTGTTCTTTTGACCACCTAGAACAAGAGCCTTATATGTTTAAGTGAAACAGGATTATACCAGAGTGGTTTAGCATTTAATAATGTCAATTTACATACATTATTACATACCTGATTGCCTTATGTAGAACTTTCACACATGATTTCAGGACTTGAAAAAGTGTTTTTGTGATAAATTATTTTTATTTTTTGTGGAAGTCATATCTCATTCATGACTTGAAAGCTTTAAAAAATTCTGATAATTTGAAGAAAGCAGAGTCGTGTTTTCTACTGGCTTTAGTTTAAAAATCATAAATCAATTGTGGCTGCCCTAAGAAATTACCACAAACCAGGTGACTTGAAACAACAGAAATTTATTCTCTCACAGTTCTGGAGGCAAGAAGTCCAAAATAAACATGTCACAGACTGGTTCCTTCCGGAGGCTCTGAAGGGAATCTGTTCCCTGACCCTTAACTAGCTCCTGGTAGCTGCTGTCAGTCCTTGGTGTTACTCAACTTGTAGACAAACCACTCTAATATGTCTCCTTCTTCACATTGTCTTCCCCTCCATATCTCTGTGTATCAAATTCCCCTTTCTTTCTCTCTTATAAAGACACCTGTCATTGGATTTAGGACCCACCTTAAATCCAAGATGATCTCATCTTGAGGTCCTTAACTTCATTACACGCAAATGTAACCTTATTTGGCAGAGATTCTTTTACTAAATAAGGTCACATTCTCATCTTCTGGGGTAAGGACTTGGACATGTCTTTCGGGGAAGGCACCTATTCAACCATTCCCTTAAGGAAACATGAATTATGTGAAGAGAGAAGGGGACTATTAAGCAGAAATAAAGATGCATTGAACTCAAATAAAACAAAGGAAAATTGGTACCATTAGTCTTCTTTTCTCATTAAACTATTTTAAAAACAAAAAAAGTATTAATTTTTTTTAAGGATGGTTTTTACAGTTCATGAAAAGGGAACTCTTTAATAATAAGACAATATTAGTACAAAACTACTCTGAAGACCAAGATATAAGTGATCAGTGAAAATTTTTTAAAATTAGTGTTTTTATTTTCCATTTATTCATAAATTGAAATTTATGACACAGTCAGAAATATCTTTATTCTAATTAATTAAGAAAGAGCCTTAATCTAATTAAAATCCTTCAAGTGTTTGTCCTTTAAAATTATTTTCCCAATTAAAAAACATTAAATAAAAAGAAAATAGGAAAGTAATTTTTTTTCTGATTTTCTCCTTATAATTTAGTCTTCAAATTGCCAAGTGGCATTTTTCTTCATTTTTTTGCCAAATATGCTATTTTAAACTTCTGTTAAAATGAAATAAAAAAAGTAGCTTATCTCTCAATATCCTTTAAAATTATTATCTGTTTTCACAAAGACTAAAACAACATTGAGTTCTCTGGAAGAAAGGAAAAAGCCATGTTATTTCAGCATTTAATATCCTGCAATATTTTTTTCTTAATTTACATTCATGTGAACTCCACTTTGTACTTGATGCAAAGTCTTCAATTAGAAAAGATTTCTCATATATATGTAAAATTTACATTTGTCACAAAGTCAAAGGTATTAAGGGTGAATATTTCCAAATATTTTCTCCTTTCTTTTAAAATACAAGAGTTTTTAATAAACTAAATCAAAATACAACTACTTATTTTCAAGTTAATTTCTTATTATCCCTCTACAGGCTCTCTTTTTAAAATTTTTCCATAGGGGAAAAGAGAGTACAGTTTTTGTTAGAGTTGGATGTGAATAATAAATAAGTCTTGTTTGTATGCATATTAAGAAGATCAATGAATGTACTATTATTCAGTTCGTAATATAACCCCTCATTTTCCCTGAAACTATCTTTTTTTTTCTTCCTTTCCTCCCTCCCTCCTTCCCTCCCGCCCTCCCTTTCTCCCTCCCTCCCTCCCTCTCTCCCTTCCTTCCTTCCTCCCTCCCTTCCTTCCTTTGTTCTCCTTTTGTTTCCATAAATATCAATATTTGAATATTTTATCTTCCCTCAAGACTTCTTTAACAACAACAGCAGTGACAAGAACTACAACTACAAGTACAAAATTCCACCCTGGGAGGTTTTACATATTTTAAGGAAACCCAATATTTTACATGTCATTTCATACCTCATCAGTAGCTATGTGACACCAAGAAAAATGATCACAGAAAAGATATCTAAAAGTTTAAGGATTAGGGGTGAAGGTATTGTTTCAAAAAGGGAGAAGCCATTTACAGAAGAATTGGAAAGTTGTGTAGGGCAAACAAAGCTACTTTCATATGGTACCTAAGCACTACTCATTAACTTAAAAGAAATATTTTTTGAAATTCTAATATGAGAAGTTGTAATACAGTATAGGAATGACAGGATCTGGTATTATTAAATGAAATAAATTCCTAACCCTGAAATTTAACTTACCTATCTTGCAGCTATTATCTATCTTGACAAATATGAACACCTTTTGTTATCAGATAAGGAAAATGAATCTCTCTTCATATTGTAGCTTGGGGATTTACAAGGAATCATATTTGTTTAAGCATGTAACATAGTTCATTGCAATTAGTGCTAATTGAAAAGTAATATACTGATATTTCAATAAGCAAATTGAAGACTTTTAATGAGAAGAATCTCCAGTAAACTCTTGGGTAATGTTTATAGATCTTAATCTGTTTGACTTAAGTTATTTGAATTTAGAAACAACAGATATTTATTACCACATGAGCCTAGATGGTGTCTGGATAAAATAAGAACTAAACAAATGTCTGTTGAAAGTTGAGTAATGCCTTCCTTTGTTATCATGAGTTTTTTCATGTCCTTTATTTTTCAAATGTTTAATTTACCATTCAACAAATTCAATAATTTATCATTCAATAAATATATTCTGATCAAAAATTCTATAGATTTGCCCCCAACTTCATCATGTTCCATCATTATATTAGCATTAGAGACAGTGTGAGCAATGAGGTGAAATAATGCAATCTCTAAGATGAAAATTTATTATATTAGATATAATAATGTATAAACTTCAAAAATAAAATAATTTAAATATTAAGATGGTCACAATATCTAAATCTTTGGCTCGTGAGTTGTTTTCAGACAATTTATTTAATTCATGAGAGTTTGGTTTGGGCTTTTTACTAGTATTAGTAACTCTAATATACTGTTTATAATTTGTGAATTCCCAAGCTGGAGTGATCAACATATCCATTAATAAGTTAATGACTGTCTGTTTCTTTTAATGACTTATTGAATAAATTAAATCCCATAGACTGCTCTTGAATAGATGGCAATTATCATAAATGAGAAATTACTGTAACAAGGATAAACAATTCTTCAGTTTTGTGTTTCATCCTACCATGTGCATACCCTGATGCACTGCTTTCAGCAATACAATGTCTGTTCATTAATGCATATTTTTACATCTCTAAATAATTCTTTCTTGATGAGTTATGGCGATCCAGACTTAATAATGCACCAAAGCATGTGTGGAAGATTAAGTAAAATCTTTACTGAGTAGTTACATTTGATTTGAGATTTTTAATTTAAAAAATAAACAAAAATATAACTTTTCAGTTGATCAGACTCCTACTTTCCAAATATGTTCAATGGCCAGAAATGATATAATACTTAAACAACTGGAAAATAAATATTCTTCACCTAAGAAATTATCAGAAATTGTCCACTTGCAATCACAAGTAAGAATAATGTTCTTTGAAAGGACAAACCTAAGTAAATATTGCTGAATTTGGGATTTGAACTTTGTGAGACCTTCTAGTCATACATATTCTGCTATTTATGGGCATGCTCCAAGACCCTGCTGCCAGTAGAAGATACCTGGTAATTTTATTTTCACTCATTCTCACCCTGCTGAAATCTACAAGAACCTTGTGATGAGTCATTTACATGTTATTGTGAATTAAATTAATCCATTCAATCTGCAAGTACTATTTGGAATGTGAGTAGTCAAAGGAATGAATCTGTCTGTGTCCAATGAAGAGAGAGAAATCACACAGTACTTTGGACAAGGAAAGTTTAATATGAAGTATTAATTGTAGGAAGGGACTAGAGTAATGAGTCATTGGCTTATAAGAAGTAAAGAAATGCCAGAGAATAAAGGGATAGTAGATATAGATACAAACAGGTTATGATTGATGATGTGATGCATATCACATTAGGTGATAAGTAGTACCCAAAATAGCTACAAGTAGGTCAGAGAAAGTGATGGCAAGGGAGGCTACATGGAAGACATGGCATGAGCATGAGTTTGGGATAGAATAGAGGGGGGATAGCATGATTCAATGGAAGAAGAGTCCCAATTTACTATTATGCAGCTATTTTGTTTTTAAGGGTCTCTAAAGTTAAGTGATATCTAATAGACAATTGCGACAATAAAGTTTTTTAAGTAAAGGACTAAAGAGTTCAAAATGTCTAGGAACCATACTGCACTATAATGAGCAAGTCAGATAAAGCTGTTGCAGTCTTCCTGAGTATTTAAGATTTATTTCTTGCTGTGGAATAAATAGTTTTATTTCCAATTAAATAACATTTATTAATAGAAAATCAAGTGGTGGAAAGAACGAATGTGTGAATGGGTGCCTGGAAGCTTGTTAACCCCTAAATCAGGCTGTAAATTTGGAGTCTTTGCTGTCTAATGAAGAGCAGTATCAGCTATATGAGATAAAATATGCAGTAATAAGTATAAAAACAACAACAAAAAGGACACATGGGCTACATGCAAATAAAGCAGGAGAAAATTGCCAATGACCAACTCTGTAAAATTAAATAAAATTTTAAAAATATGCTCAATTCAATATATGCATACAAAAATATGCTCTTGTTCAATTCCAGACTCTGTGGATGTTTAATATTCTTCTATATTTAGCTTTAAGTTACTTGTTGTGAAACATTAAACTCAGTGCAGTAAAATAAGCTGAATGTCGAGTCTAAAAATATATTTTGAAGTTTATCCTACCCTCTCTGTTAATCATGTAATTTCCATCAATATCAGTGACCTAGAAAATGGAGATTTTAATATATCATGATTGCAATAAGGTCAAAATAGAATAACATAGGTGAAACATTTCATTAATTAGAAAGTGTTTCATGAATAGAAAATATTGGTGCTTTCTTAATTTAATTCAACTATTTTGGCGAATGATAGTATTCTAAATAACAAAAACTTGTCTTTTGAAGAATCAACTTTTAAAGATCTGTATATATCCTGGATAATAGGATACATGATATATATATATAAATCCTTCCTGTTTCAGCTCTGACATAGAAAGAGGTTAGAAGTTATCATTCCTCTACCTACAAAAAGAAAATGCTGAACAAAATGAAATTTAGCTACTTTTCTTGAACTCATCAGGTAAGTGAGAACAAAGGGCAAACCACCTCATCTCAAAATAAGAAGAGAGGCATATCCAGAGCATCAGAACTGAGAGGTGCCTACATGGAGTAGGAGCCACTGAAACTATAAAATGGTGGGAACACTTAAATGGTAACTTTGCAGATTTTCTGGAGACTGGGTGTGAATTACTGTTATATTGAGAACCTCATGGGGACTGCAGTCTCAGGGAGCCTCTCACACTTTCATGGGATTTACCTCCAGCAATCTCACTAGGGTCTCACAGTGAAGATTCAAGAAAGACTCCTTCGTAGAAAAGGAAAGAGAGGAGTAATCATTGTGAAATATACTCAGTACCTTCTCTGTGGCAAAGGTCTGTTCTCCAAAGAAATGACTTTGTCAGACCTTATCCTAGCAGGGGAAGGGCATCCTCCATCATTTGTGCCTCATCTGAGGTGAGGGATGAAGTATAATCAGCTGGGATTAGGGCATCAAGGAAATAGTTCGGTAATGCTGCAGACATGAGAGTAAGTAATGAAAGGGAAGAGAAAGCTGCACCACAGGAGAAACACTTGTGAAGAACATTGCACAAGAAACAAGCCCAATAAAAGACTAAGAATTAATTGGTATATTATAGAACAGACCCCTTCCATGATGTTTTCCTACTACACCAACATGGCTTAGGTATAATAACATAACATTATAGCTGAAAGAGTTGCAAGATACAGACTATCTCTGAGATGGAGTATTTAGGAGAGCCCAAACTAAAGAGATGAGAAAAAGCAAGGACACTAGAAGAATCTGAAACTTTTGGCACAGCCCAACATCTCCTAGCCAGATTAATTTAAATCTTCACAGCAAAGGCCTATTTTCCTCAGTTATTATTACCTGTTGTGTCATGGCTGACTTGCAACAAAAACAATAACAGCACATTTTGAAAGGCAAAAAAAAACATTTCAAAGAAACAAAGCAATCATCAGAACCAGACTTGGATATGCCACAGATGTTGGGATTGTCAGGCAAGGAATTTAAAATAACTGTGGTTAATATTCAAGAAATCTAATGGAAAAAGTATGCAACATATAAGAATAGATGACTAATGTAAGCAGAGAGATGGAAACTCTAAGAATCAGAAGGAAATGCTGAATATAAAAAAAACATTGTAACAGTAATATTAAAAATGTCTTCACCAGACCTTTCAGTAGACATGACAAGGTAAAGACAAAAAAAAAGAGTGAATAAAAAGGAACATGCCATCCAAGAACCATAGGATAATTTTAAGTTAAAATATAAGCATAATTGGAATGTCAGAGAAACAATGAGAGAATAGATTAGAAGAAATAACTGAAGTAATAATGGCCAATAACTTTCCAAAATTACAAAACATCAAATCATAGGTACACAAAGCTCAGAGCTCACTAAGAAGGATAAATACAAAAACAAAACAAAACAAACACTAAAATAACATCTAAGAATATCATATACCAGCTATAGCAGACCAAAGGCAAAAAGAAATTATTGAAAGAAGCAAGGGGAAAAAAGATAAGAAACAGTAGACTTCTAATCAAAAACCATGCAAGCAAGAACAGTAGCATTACATAGTTAAATTATAGAAAGGAAGCAACCATAAACCTAGAAATGTATCTTTAAAACGTGAAGGAGAAATTTGTCTGAAACTTTCTCAGACAAGTGAAAACTTAGGTAATTCATCACTAGTAGATCTTCCCTCCTTGTAATGAGTGTTAAAAGAAGTTCTTTATGCAGAAGAAAATTTAGGTAGGTCAGGACTTTGGATTTAAAAAAAATAAAATTGTTGGAGAAGGAATAATAAAAGATAAAATGAAAACCTTTATTTTATTTATCTTACATTTAATTACTTAAAAGATAACTGTTTAAATCAGTAAGAGTATCAATGTATTGGGTGAACAAATCATATGGATAATTGAAATGAATGACAACAAAGCTACAGTGCAAGGGAGTGACAAATGGGGAATATTACAAGGTACCTGTGCAAATGTTATACTGTTATCCTATTAGTTAAAAATAAATAGTTAGCTCAAGAGAAAACTTTTTTAGCTTTTTATTTTGAAATATGTATTTCTCCTCCCTCGTTAGATCCCATTCAGGATCAAGTATTGCATTTAATTGTCTTTGTCTCTCTCTCTTTTTTTTTTTTAACACAGTTTTATTCACACATGATACAGTCCATCCAAAGGGTACAACCAATGGCTCTCAGCATAATCATAGAGCTGTGCTTTCATTGCCACAATCAATTTTAGAACATTTTCATTTTTTCAAAAGAACCACTCTACATCCCTCATATCCCCCTATTATTGACACTTAACCTTGGTGTGGCACCTTTGTTACAATTGATGGGAGATATTAAGATATTACTGTTAACTACAGTCTGTATTTTGCATTAGGGGCATTTCCCCCATAAACCACCCTATTGTTAACACTTTGTAGTTGGAACACACATTTGTTCTAGTTTATAGATGAACATTCTTGTATTTGCTCTATTAACCACTTTCATTATCCACAACAGGGTTCAATATGTTATATAGTCCCTTGTTTCATTGTCTAGCTTTCCTTCTAGTGATATACAGAACCCTAAACTTTCCCTTTCATCCACAATCACACATACAATTCAACACTGTTATTAACACACACATGATAATGTGTTACAATCACATCTATCCATTCCAAACATTTATAATCAATATTATTCAAAAATTATGCACAAATTAAACATCAATTCCCTATTCTATATCCTCATTCTATCTTCTATTAACCTACATTCTAGACATTAGCTCCATGAGTTTGCTCATTGTATTTAGTTCATATTAGTGAGATCATACCATATTTGTCCTTTTTTTGTCTGCCTTATTTCATTCAACATAACGTCCTCCAGGTTCATTTATGTTCTTGCATGCATCAGAATTTCATTCTTTTCTATGGCTGAGTAATATTCCATTGTATGTATATACTGTGTTTTGTTTATTCATTGGTTGATGAGCACTTGGGTTGCTTCCATCTTTGGACAATTGTGAGTAATGCCACTATGAACATTGCTGTGAAAATGTCTGTTTGCATCCCTTCTTTCAGTGCTTTTGGCTACATACCCATAGTAGCAGGATTGTTGGATCATATGTCTAGCTGCTTCCTTAGCAGTTGTAACCATTTTACATTCCCTACCAACAGTGAACAAGTGTTCCTATTTCACCACATCGTCTCCACATTTGTAGTTTTCTGTTTATAGTGGCCATTTTAATAGGAGTGAAATGATATATCATTGTGGTGGTTTGATTTGCAATTTCCACTAATTGCTAGTGATGTTGATCTTTTCACGTGTCATTGTATTTAGCCATTTGTATTTCCTCTTTGGAAAAATGTCTGTTCATGTCTTTTGCCTATTTTTAAATTGTTTGTCTTTTTATTGTTGAGTTGTAGGATTTCTTTCTATATTCTGGATGTCAAATCCTTATCAGATATGTGGTTTCCAATATATTATCCCATTGAGTAAGATGACTTTTTACCTTCTTGACAAAGTCAAAGCACAAAAGTATTCAATTTTGAGGAGGTCCTATTTATCTATTTCTTCTTTTGTTGCTTGTGTTTTGGGTGTAAGGTCTAAGAACCACTGGCCTACCACTAGATTTTGAAGATTTTTCCCCTACATTTTCATTTGGAGGTTTTATGGTACTGCCTTCTTACTTATGTTGTTGAACCATTTTGAGTTAATTTATGTATAGGGTTCAAGATAAGGGTCCACTTTCATTCTTTTGGATATGAATATCCAGTGCTCCCAGCACTATTAATTGAAAAGACTGTTCCATCACAATAGAGTGGACTTGGCAGTCTTGCCGAAAACCATTAACCATAGATCTGAGGGTCTATTTCTGAACTCTCAATTCAGTTCCATTGATCAGTATGTCTATCTTTATGCCACTACCATGCTGTTTTGAACACTGTAGCTTTGTAATATGCTTTAAAAGTCAGGAAGTGTGAGTCCTCTAACCTTCATTCTTCTTTTCAAGATGTTTTTGGCTATTTGAGGCCCCTTATGCTTCCAACTAAATTTGACATATGGCTCTTCCATTTCTGCCAATTAAGCTGTTGGAATTTTTATTGGGATTGCATTGAATCTATAGATTGATTTGGGTAGAATTGATATCTTACCAACATTAAGCCTTCCAACCCATTAACACAGAATGTCCTTCCATTTATTTATTTATTTATTTATTCCATTTATTTATTAGGAGGTTTTTAATGACAGATTTAATGTCTTTACTTGTGATTCCTGGGTTGAGGTATTCTGTTTCTTCTCAAGTCAGTATAGGTTGTTTGTGTGTTTCTAGGAAATTGTTCATTTCATCCAAGTTGTCGACTTTGTTGGCATACAGTTATCCATTGCATCCTCTTAAGATCTTTTTTATTTATTCAGGGTCCATCATAGTGATCCCCCCTCTCATTTCTGATTTTATTTATTGTATCTTCTCTCTTTTTGTCTTTTTTAGTCTAGTTAAGAGTTTGCAAATTTTATTGATCTTCTCAATGAACCAACTTTTGGTTTATTGATTCTCCATTTTTTTTTTTTTTTTTTTTAGGATCATGGGAGTTTTATTTATTGGAAGTGAACCTTTAACTATCAATACAAATGCCAAGAAACTACACAAAACATCCACAGGAACTTTTTTTTCCATCTTTGTTTTGAATTGTTCACAAACATTTCCTACATAATCCAACATACAACAGAGAAAATGGTACATATTTTTTTTCAATTTGCATACACCAGAAAAACAATATATATATATATATATATATATATATTTTACAAAGTTTAACTAATAAAGACACTAGCAGGTTGACAGTTGAAGTCTAGGTGAGAAATAATCTAATAAAAATAATCAGAATTTATTCAGTCACTTCCATAACCAAGAATTATTCTGATTAATAAAAATTGAAAAGTAGGGGGCAACAATTTACAGAAACAAACACCCCCCAGCTTATTATAAGCATGAATATATGTGATGGAGTATCTGTATCTTCCCAAACAATGGATTTTCAAACCATCAAGTCACCAGAATTGAATTTCCCAAGGTATTTTTGCCTATGTCCAAGAAGAGATGCACTTATATCCAACAGAGGAGCTGAAAATCAAAACTTAGTGTTTAGTTTAGAGTTGAGGTGGAAGAGTTTAGCCATTTGAAAAATGACCACCTTAAAAAAAAAATGACCACCAAAAAATAGGTTCACTAAGTTTATTTTAAAAATCATAAAATGTTTCTTACAAAAGAGCATTACATTCTGCACACTGCTCTGACTAGATGCCAGGGACCTGTGGACTACTGTTACTTTTCCTCTCTGTCCCACCCCACACCCCAAATGTTACAGTGACCACAAAGCAAGGTGTTCACAATAATTGCATGGGGGGAAATCTTTTTACCAACAACAATGAACAAAAAATAAAATCTACTCACTCTGCTGCTGTTTCAAAATTTCAATGTTAGTTTTTGCGCACCCTTCCCCACCCCCCACCCTGTTTGTAAGGAACTAAAACATTACATCTGGTGAACAGCAAAGATTTCACTACACCTCAAATGCAGAACACCTATGAAGCAGAGGAATGTTGGCTTTTTAAACAGAAGCAGATAAAAAAAAAAAGATGCAGGACTCCTTCAGTTCTTCACTAGTCTTAGAAAAACTTTCCAGAATACTGCTTCACACTATAAAAAAGAAAAAAATATCTTGCATTAGAATCCTTCAGCATGTGCATACTGCTTCACACTGTTCTGCAGCAAATACTGTGCATTCTGTATCTGGTCCTGTGTTCCTGTAATGGTAATGATCCGATCTTCAGATCCTTCTAAAGGTTCATCAATTTTGATTGAAGCCCCCGACTCATGACGGATTTGTTTAATCCGCTGACCACCTTTCCCAATAATAGATCCAGCCAAATCTTTGGGAATAGTTACTTGGGTAGTAATAATAGGTCCACCGAGATCACCGTATGAGCCATGACCCCCTGCATAAGAATAATCATATCCAGAGCCATGGTTCATAAGCCATCTGCCATTCTGATGGGCTTCATGTATCTATTGCAGAGTCCCAAGTTTCATCAGCACTGAAACCAACCATGCCATCATAACGATCTCCCGGTCTTCCTCTTCTGTCATAAGCCATTAGATCTCCTCCCCTAGGTGGTGGTGGTGATGGAAGAGGAAGATTCCGAGCTCTGCTGCCACCCCGGCCACCTCGTCCAGGAGGAGGAGGAGGAGGTCCTCGACGAGGGCTCATATTTTCATAATTTCTTCTGGATGGAGGCATTGGACGCCCACCCCGACCAGGAGGCATTCTGTCAAAACCACCTCTTCCCTGCATGGGAAATCCCACAGGACGTCCACGGCGGTCATCAAACATCATCATAAAACCACCATAATCATAAGTTTCATTATAAAGATTGGGATCATAAGGCTGTGCACATCCTTTGATGGGAGACTCAGATATAAGATCAAGGATGATCTTTATGCACTCTACAACCCTATCAGGCTTTCCTCCAATAAAGACGACCCTGTCAGTGGAATGAGGACGGCATTCCTGGAAAAGCTTGATTGTTGTCTGAGTATTCTCTCAAAGTTCTTTGATTTTAGCACCCTTGACCCCAATAGTTCCTCCTGCCAGACTCTGATGAATCAACAGTCTCAACTCGCAGTCAAAGTCGCTTCCTTTATAGTGTTGGTAATTTAAGCATTCCACAGCATCAGATTCGAGCGGGAGCTGGCTGGTTGCAGTGGGTGATGGCAACTGCAGGCCCTCTTCCAAGGTAGGGATGATTTTCTTCAGAATTTCTCCAATTGTCTCAATATCAGCACTGATACTCAATATGCGCTCGGGGCCACTGCTGTCTGGTACTGAAACACTGGTATTGTAGTCTGTATGGAGGGCCTTAATATTCTTGCCTCCTTTTCCAATCACTGCCCCAGCGTTCTTGCTCTGAAGCAGAATGCGAAGCTCAAACATCTCATCCGTGTTTCTAGATCTTTTAAACGCTTGTTCCTCTTCCATATCTTCTGCAGGACGTTTACCAAATTCACCATTGGTTTCCGTGTTGGGGAAGGTTTCCTCTGGCTGTTCAGTTTCCATTTTCTTGTATTAAATGGACACACCAACCTGTTATTATATATCCTGCAGAGCACAACTGAAGCGTTCTGGGCGGGACCAACAACTGACACCCTAGTGGCTGCTGTAGCCCGGATCCGACGGGAAATCTTGATTCTCTCTTTTGTTTCTTTATGCTTCACTTCATTTATTTCTGTTCTAATCTTTATTTCTTTACATCTGCTTGCTTTGGGATTAGTTTGCTGCTCTTTCTCTAGTTTTTCCAGTTGTTCAGTTAGGTCTTGGTTTTAGTTCTTTCTTCCTTTTAATGTAGGCAGTTTGATATGCTGTGTTCTCATTTTCATTCATCTCAAGATATTTACTGATTGCTGTTGCAATTTCTTCTTTGATCCATTGATTGTTTCAAAGCATATTGTTTAACCTCCCTATATTTGTGAAATGTCCTGTTCTCTGGCTTTTATTGATTTCCAGTTTTATTCCTTTATGATTAGAGAAATTGCTTTGTAGAATTTCAGTCATTTTAAATTTATTAAGACAAGTTTTGTGCCCCAGCATGTAGTCTATCCTGGAGAATGTTCAATGAGCACCTGAAAAGAATATATGTACTGCTCTTTTGTGGTGCATATTGTTTAGGTTATCTGTTTCCCTATTGATCCTCTGTTTACATGTTCTATATATTTATAAGAGTTGTGTGTTGAAGTCTCCAACTATTATTATAGACATGTCTATTACTCTCTTCAGTTTTATCAGTGTTTGTCTAGTGTTTTTTTTTGGTTCAGTGCAAAAGTATTTATGATTGTTATTTATTCTTGGTGAATTGTTCCATTTGTTAACATTTACTATTCTTCTTTGTCTCTTATAACACTTGGAATTTAAAATTTATTTTGCCTGATATTAGTATAGTTACCCCATCTCTTCTTGGTTACTGATTGCATGGAATGTCTTTTTCCAGACTTTTACTTTCAACCTATTTGTATCTTTGGTCTAAAATGAGTCTCTTGTAAAGAGGATATAAATTGATCATGTTTTTTAATCCATTCTGCTGATCTGTGTCTTTTGATTGGGGAGTTTAATCCATTAATATTCAATATTATTAATATAAAGTCAGTACTTCAACCATTTTATCATTTGTCTATTGTTTGTCATATCTTATCTTTTCCTTCTTTTTTTTATTGTTTATTTACCCTTGCTGATAATCTTCATTTCTCTACTTCCCTCCAAGCATCTCTCTTGTCTTTTCTTTTCAGCCTGCAGAACTCCCTTTAGTATTTCCTGTAGAGCAGGGCTCTTGTTAGCAAACTCTCTCAGCTTCTGTTTATCAGTGAATATTTTAAACTAAACCTCATTTTTGAAGGATAGCTTTACTGTATAAATGAATCTTGGCTGGCAATTTTTCTCTTTCAATATCTTAAATATATTGTACTACTGCTTTCTCACCTCCATTGTGCCTGATGAGTAGTCAGCACTTAGTCTTATGTGGCTTCCCTGCTATGTGGAGAAATGCTTTTCTCTTGCTGTTTTCAGAATTCTGTCTTTATCTTTAGCATTGACCAGTCTAATTAGTATATGTCTTGGAGTACATCTATTTTGCCTTATTCTGTTTGGAATACATTCTGCTTCTTGGATATGCACATTATGTCTTTCATAAGAGTTGAGAAATTTGGGGCCATTATTTACTCAAATATTCTTTCTGCTCCTTTTACCTTCTCTTCTCCATCTGGGACACCCATGACACATATGTTTGAGGCTTTCATGCTGTCAGTCATTCCCAAGACCCTGCTCAAGTTTTTCCATTATTTTCCCTTTTTTTTTTGTCTGTTTGAATTTGGATGCTCTTTCTTCCAGCTCACTGATTCTTTCTTCTGCCTCTTCATATCTGATGTTTTATGCCTCTAGTAACTTTTAATTTCATCTATTGTGCCTTTCATTTCCATGAGAACTGTTATTTTTCTTTGTATGCATTCAGATTCTTCTTTATGCTCACCCAGTGTCTTCTTAATATTCTTCATCTCTTTAGCCATTTGTTTGAATTGATTTAGATTTATTTTAACATCCTTGATTAGTTGTTCCAAATTCTGTATCCTGTCCAACTTTTTAATTTGTTCCTTTGGACCATATATTCCTGATTCTAAGCATGGCTTTTGACTTTTTGCTGATATTTGGGCATCTGATTATCTTGATGGGTTTATTCTGAAGGTCAGTTTCTCTCTTCTGTCTAGGATTCTGTTGTTCATCGGGTTTGTGTTAAGGCTCTTCTTTGAAAGAGGGTTCATCGGTATTTTCCAGCCCAAACAGGCTCAGGTCCTGTGCAGGGGGTACAGACCAGATCCAAAGGGCACTGGATAGAGGATCAAAAAAGACTCCAAGAAGCCTTTTATCCCTTCCACTTCACTAGCCTGAACTTCCGTGGTCTACTCAGCAGACTGTGGTCTTTGAAAACCTATTCCCCCCAGCCCTATGAAGGCAGCCTGTTTTTGGCCCTTTGCCAGTTCTGCCTCTGATGCCATTGAAACAATGGCTTGTTGGCATCTGACTAATGGGGTAAAGCAGCAGGATCAAGCAGTCTAAATTCACTGGCCAACAGATCAGTACTCAGCTTTGTCTCCCTCTGTACTCAGGGCATAGGTCTCCTCTGGCCATCAGAGTCCACAGCAGCCCTCCAGGCAGAGACTGGACCACCTGTCACTGCTCTCCTCAAGGGTTGGGGTGGATGCCAGGACCCGCAGATGGAATTACTCAGTCTCTGACCATGGTTTCTCAGTCTTTTCATCCTGCACTTCTCTGGATGATGTACAGAACTCTCCTGGTCTCTGGATATTCAAAAGAGTTGATTCAGACAGTTTCTTCCTGTCTACTCACTGCTGTTAGGAGAGGACATCATTGTCTCTTTATTTATTCTTTTTGTTAATTGTTAGAACATTTATGCAACATAAACTTTCCCATCCTAACCCTTCATAAGCATATAATTTAATTGGATCAATCATACCACTTTCTATTACTAAAAGTTTCCCATCTCCCCAAATAGAAAACCTTTTTGCATTAACTACTCATTCCCCTTGCCCTCAACTCTAGTGACCAGATAATTTCTGTATCTATGAGCTTGAATATCCTCCAGTATTTTCCTTGTAGTTCTAAGAGGCCTAAAATTTAACATTCAAAATCTGTAACAATCTCTTTTGTTTTGATAACAACTTAACTTCAACAGTATACACAAACTATATTCCTATGTCTCTCCCTTCACCCACCTCCCAGTATGTCACCTGTAAAATTGGGTCTAGGGATCCACTCTGGGAGCATGGCCTGGCTCCATGCTGAGCCAATGGGGGGTAGGGGAGGGGCCAGCAAAGGTGCCATGAGATCCTACTGCTTTTAAGTACACTTTTTCTTGATTTGGCACTCTCCCTGTTAATGAAATCCCTTAGCTGTTTTCTGTAGCATTGAGAAAGATGTTTTTGTCCATTCTTGCCAATTAGTAAAAGCATCTGTGGATGGACAGTGTGCAAACATTATTTTTGGAAAGGTATTTGATACAATAAGTGAGGAGATAGATGGAATCAAACAAAATGCTCAATTAAATCAAAAGAGCAGGAAAATGTAAAAGAAAATAAACACACGGACATAACAGAAAACAGTTCCAAGCATCATAGATATTAATCTAAATATAGCAATAATAATATGGAAGTTATAAAAAAGATAAAAACAGATAATTTCATATTGAGTAAATAAACACACACAAACAAACCAACAAACCAAACCAAACTGCATACTATATAAAAGAAATCCTATTTACATATAGGTTAAAAGTAGGTTAACATAGTAGCCAGAGAAAGCTATACCATGCTAACACTAATCAAAAGTGTATTAATGTCAGAAAAAAGCAGACTTTAGCAAGAAAGCAAGGGAAAGGCATAAAGTGGGATATTGCATGATGATAATGGAGTAAATTCTCTAAGAAGATATAATCTTAAATGTGTATATCTTAATGATAAATGACAATGCCAGAATGTCAAAATACATGTGGGGAAAATTGATAGAAGTGAAAGGAGAAATAAACATAACCTCTTTCTTAATAATTAATGGGTAAAACAGACAGAACAACAGCAAGGATAAAAATGACATAAATAGCACAATCAATCACCCTGATCTGATTGACATTTATAGCATACTCCATCCAACACCAGCAGGACAAAGAGTCTCATCAAAATCACCTGGAAAACTGGCCAAGATAGAACATACTCTGACCCATAAAACACACCATAACAAAGTGTTTTCTCCAACTATAGAAATTTAACCACAAATCAATAACACAAAGATAGCTAGAAATTTGCAAATTTATGGAAATTAAACAACACACTTATAAATAACACCTGGTCAAAGAAGAAGTTTAACAGACATTAAAATACTTTGAACTAAATGAAAATTAAAACACAACTTATTGAAATGTGTGGGAAGAATCAAAAGCAGTGTTTTGAGGGAAACTTCTAGAATTAAGTACATATAGTAGAAAATAAGCTTATCTAAAGTAAGTAACCCAGATTCTACTTGAGTAAACTAGAGAAGAGCAAATTAAGCCTAAAAGAAGCAGAAGGAAATAAACAATTAGAGCAAAAACCAATGAAGTGAAGAAAAGATAACGTGATAAATTAAAACAATGGAAAGAAAAGTTTAAAATGTAAATAAAATTGATTAAATTCTAGCCAGACAAACAGAAAAAGAGAGTTAAAAATACAAGTTCTCAATATCACTCATCACTGCTGATTCCATGGATTTAAAGAAAGAGAAAAGGAAAACTTTATGCCCATGAATTTATAACTTGGATGAAATGGACAAATTCCTTGAAAGACTTAAACTATCAAAATTTCAGGAGAAATGGATAACTTTAATAACACTTTATCTGTTAAATCAATAGAATCACTAATTAATAGCCTTATGAAAAAAGAAATTACTGAGGAGGGGCAAGATGGTGGCATAGAGAGGAGTGGAATTTATTGAGTCCCCTGGAACAACTAATAAACAACTAGGAACAGCTAGTAAATAATTTGGAATAACTGCTGGGGGACAAGTGTGACTGTCCACACATTGTACACCATCCTGGATTGGGAGGAATGCCTGAAATCACAGCATAGAATCTGTAAGTAAAAGCTGTGGAACCATGCCAAGAGCTCCCTCCCCCCATGGCAGGCCAAGCTGCAAAACCTCTCTGTGGTAGAAACTAGCAGCACTCTCTGAGTGAGCGAATATAGCTCAGCTGAGCTCCAACTGGTGTTTTAATTAACAAATGTGGACTGCTGAATATGAGCTACAAACCCCCAACAAGAAGGCAAAGGCTTTTAGTGACAACTGGCCTTAAAGAACCAGAAGACTCATCTGTCCTGAGAGGGGGAGTCCAGAAGACCAGGTGCTACCTCTGGCCAATGAGTGAAACTAGGGGGCTGTGTACTGGCTATGAAGGGGGACATTCTGTCCCTTTTTCTCTCTGTCAACCTGAGGGGCTCAGAGGAGAAATCCTCAGCCATTTTCAGTTTGGAGCACTCTGACCCAGACAGAGGTGGAGATAACAGAGTCAGGGAGACTATTCAAATGCAGATGATAACTCCCTAGGTAGTGTATCTTCCCTAAGAGTAAGGAGATGGGGCCCAGCTTTCCCTTCAGAACCAGACCTCAGAGCCTGGGTGAAAACAGCCAAAACAGAAACTGAAGAGGTCACACCTCCTTACACCAGTCAGGAGTGACAGGATGACAGGTGCCACCTTCTAGGCAGGTTAGGAAAAGCACAGTGATTAGAGACCTCACAGGAAAATCTGTAATTCTTCTAAGATACACACTGAATATAACTCCATTCTGAGACCTGAACCTGTGCTGGTTTGGGAAAATCTGATTGGAGTAACCAAGGAAACTGGATGCCTAGACAACAGAAAACTACAATCTACACCAGGAAAAATGAAGACATGGCCCAAAGGAACAAACTTACACCTCAATCAAGATACATTTGAGATACTGTTTCACTTTAATGAAACAATATGTTAAAGACTTTCAAAGAAATATGCTAAATCAAATCAAATTCAAATCACAAAGTTCAGGGAAGATATAACAAAAGAGATGAAGGCTATAAAGAAAACACTGGGTGAACATAAGGCAGAAATTGAAAGTTTGAATAAACAACTGTCAGAATCTATGGAAATGAAAGACACAACACAAGAGATAAAAAACACAATGGAAACATACAACAGCAGATCTCAAGAGGCAGAAGAAAACACTCAGGAACTGGAGAAAAAGACATCTGAACTCCTACACACAAAAGAACAGATAGGGAAAAGCATGGAAAAATATGAGACACATTTCAGGGAATTAAATGACAACATGAAGGCATGTAATGGGTGTCCCAGAAGGAGAGGAGAAGGGAAAAGGTGCAGAAGCAATAATAGAGGAAATAATCAATGAAAATTTCCCTCCTCTTATGAAAGACATAAAATTACATCTCTAAGACGAACAGCACATCCCAAACAGAATAGATCTGAATAAACATACACCAAGACTCTTAGTAATGATATTATCAAATATCAAAGACAAACAGAGATCCTGAAAGCAGCAAGAAAAAAGCAATCCATCACATACAAAGGAAGCTTGATAAGACTATGTGTGAGTTTCTCAGTAGAAACCATGGAGGCAAGAAGGAAATGGTGTGATATATTTAAGATATTGAAAGAGAAAAACCACTGACCAAGAATCCTATATCTGGTAAAACTGTCCTTCAAATATGAGAGAGAGCTTAAAATATTCTCTGAAAAACAGACAATGAGAGAGTTTGTGAGCAAGATACCTGCACTATAGAAAATAATAAAGGGAGCACTACAGACAGATGGGAAAAGACAGTAGTGAGAGTTTTGGAACACAATTTTGGGTGATGGTAGCTCAACAATGTAAGTATACTGAACAAAGATAACTGTGAGTATGGTTGAAAGAGGAAGGTTAGGAGCATGTGGGACACCAGAAGGAAAGAGGAAAGATAAAGACTGGGACTTTATAACTCTGTGAAACCTAGAGTGCTCAACAATTTTGATAAAATGTACAAATATGCTTTAACATGAGGGAGAACAAATGAAAGTCACCCTTGCAAGGTGTCAAAAATAGGGTGGTATTGGGGAACAAATACAATCAATGCAAACTAGAGACTATAGTTAACAGAAACATTGTATTATACTTCCTTTAATGTAACAAAGGCAATATACCAAAGCTAAATGCCTATAAGAGGGGATATAAGGGAGTGGTATGGGATTCTTGGCATTGATGATGTTGTCTGACTTTTATTCTACTTTAGTCTAATTCTACCTTTTCTTTCACTGCGTTTTAGCTTTCATATTTTTTTCTTTCCCTTGTCTTTTTCTTTTTCTCTCTACCTTCTTTGACTCTTCCTCCATGTTTGTGGAAGAAATGGAGATGTCCTTATATAGATAGTGGTGGTGGTGGTGAATATATAAGATTTGTGGCTATACAGGGAACCATCAATTGTTTACTTAGGATGGAAAGTATGGTGGGTGAACAAAACTGTCTTAAAAAAAAAAAAACGGGTTGATGAAGAAAACTTGAGGACACTACATTGAGTAAAATAAGTCTGACACATAAGAACAAATATTGCATGGTCTCACTGATATGAACTAATTATAATATGTAAACACATAGACATGAAATATAAGTTAACAGGATATAGAATGAGGCTAAAGAATGGGAAGCGGTTGCTTATTATGAGCAGAATGTTCAACTAGGTTGAACCTAAGTGTTTGGAAGTGGACAGAGGTGATGGTAGCAAGTTATTATGATTATAACTAACAGTGCTGAATGGTGTGTGGATGTGGTGGAAAGGGGAATCTCAGAGTCACGTATGTCACCTGAAGGAAAGTTGGAGGTTAAAAGATGGGAATATATAAAGCAGTGAATCTTGTGGTGGAAAATGTCCATGATTAACTGTACAAATATTAGAAATCTCTCTCATGAACTAGAACAAATGTATGACACTATAACTAGAAACTAATCATAGAGGGGTATATAGGGAAAAATATACCTATTGAAAACTATGTACTATAGTTGTAGTATTTTAGCATTCTTTTATCAACAGTAACAAATGTACTATATCAATACTATGAGTCAATAATGGAGGGGTGTGATTAGGGGTATGGGATAAATTGAGTTTTCTTTCTTGTCTTTATTTTTTTTCTGGAGTAATGAAAATGTTCTAAAAATTGGAAAAAAAATAATTGTAGTGATGGATGCACAGCTGTATGATGGTATCATGGGCAATTGATTGTGCACTTTTGATGTTTTGATAATTGTATGGTATGTAAACAATCTCAATAAAATCAATTTTTTTAAAAAAAGAAATTACAAGGCCTAGTTGTTTTCTTCAAGCATTTAAGGAATAACTGATACCAATCTTCACAATCAATTCAATAAAACAGAATCAGAGAGAATAAATTCTAACTCATTCTATGAGGTCAGCATTTTCCTAACATGAAAACAAGATAAAGAAATTTTCGGCAAACTACAGACCAAGATCTCTCATGAGCATAAGTACAAAAATCTTCAGCAAAGAATTATACACTACTACCTCCTGAGATTTATTACAGGTATTCTAGGTTGGTACATTTGCAGATCAATGTAATCCACCACATCAAAAGACTAAAGAAGAAAAATCATATGATAATCTCAATTGACAAGGAAATATCATTTGACAAAAGACTATATAAGTTCATGATAAAAACACTCAGCAAACTAGAACTAAAGGACAATCACTCAAGTTGATAAAGAGTATCTACAAACAGCCTACAGCTAATATTCTCAATAGACAGAAGCTGGATGTTTCCCCTTAAGATCTGGAACAAGGCAATGCTGTCTTCCTTCATGTATTAGGCTAGTCATGAAGGCAAGAAAATAAGTAAATATATACCATTTGGAAATGATAAATAAATTGCCTTTATTAATGATGGCATTCATTTTCCTTATTAGAGAAGTTGTGGGTTTACAGAACAATCATGCATAAAATACAGGATACCCATTTACCAGCCTATTATTAACCCATTGCATTGGTGTGGAACATTCATTACAATTGCTGACAGCACATTTTTATAATTGTACTATTAATTATAGTTTGTGCTTTAACTTATGGTTCACTGTTTGTGTAGTATAGTTCCAAGGGATTTTTTAAAAATTGTATTCCATTACCATATGCAATCTAATATTTCCCCCTTTAATCACATTCAAGTGTATATTCTAATACTCTTGTGTTTACCATGATGTGCTACCACCACCAGAATCCATTATGAAAGCATTTCCATCATTCCAAAGAGAAATCCTGTACATTTTAAGCCTTAATTTCCCATTCCTTAGCCCTATTGTATCCTCTGGTAACCTATATTGTAGATTCTGGTTCTATGAGTTGGCTTATTCTAATTATTTCAAATTGATGAGCTCATACAATATTTGTTCTTTTTTGTCTGGCTTATTTCACTCAACATGATGTCTTCAAGGTTCATCCAAATTCCAGAAAGTATACGAAACTTGGAATTAATAAACAAGTATAAACAGGTCCCAGGATACCTGATCAACATACAAAAATAACTGCTTTCTTAAGCATGTAATGAACAATTGGAATTTGAAATATAAAAAAAATCTACAACAGCACCGAAACAAATGAAATACTGAAGAGTAAATTAAAAAGAAAAAGAGGTAAAGGATTTATATGAAGGAAACCACATAATGGATGAAAGAAATCAAAGATCTAAATAATTGGAGAAATATTTTGGATTCTTGGCTTGTTTGCTGATGTTGTTAAGATGGCAGTTCTTCCCAACTTCATCTATATAGTGCACGCAATTCCAAAAAAAATCCCATAATAGAGTTTTATAGATATTGACAAACTGACAGTGAAATTCATTTGGAGTGGCAAAAGACCTAGAATTGGCAACAAAATGCTGAATAAGAAGATCAAAGATTAACTACATAGTGACAGTAATTAAGACAGCATGGTATTGGAGAAATAAAGAGACTCAAAATAAATTAAACAGAATAGAGAGCTCAGAAACACAGTCAACAAAATGTAGTCTTCTGATTTTTGAAAAAAGCAAAAGGAAAATCAATAAATATAGCCTTTTCAATAGATGGTCATGGAATAGTTGGATGTCCATATTAAAGGCAAAACAAAACAAAACAAAACCTAGACACAGAGTATAAACATTCCCTAAAAGAACTAAAAAAAAAGGTAATATATCTAAACATAAAATGTAAAACTCGACTCTTTCTGAAAAAATAACATAAGAAAAAAATATAGGAGACCTTGAGTTCAGTTTTGAATTTTAGATACAACAGAAAAAGTACCTATTGTGGAAAGTAGACAAAGCAACAAGAACCATCATTTATCACTGGTGGGCATGCAAAAAGGTGCAGCCGCTTTGGATTACAGTTTGACAGTTTCTCACAAAGCTGAGCATTGTCTTACCATACAATGCAGCAATGAGGCTTATATTTTCCCAACTGATGTGACAATTTATGTTCACACAAAGACCTTTATGGAAATGTGAACAGCAGCTTTACTCATAATCACTGAAAACTGGAAGCAAGAAAGATGTCTTTCAATAGGTGAATGGATAGACAAACTGTGATAGATCCTTATAATGGAATACTGTATAAGTAATTAAAAAGAATACAGTATCAAGTCAAGTAAAGGCCTGAATGAATATTAAATTTATATTGCTAAGTGAAAGAAGTCAATTTGGAAATTCTACATATTGTAACATTCCATTATTGTGGCACTCTAGAAAAGACAAAACCATAGAGAAAATAAACATGTAAATAGTTGCCATAGGCTTAGGGGGTGAGTGGCAGAGAGTTCAGTGAAGTACAGCAGATTCTATAGGTCACTGAATCTACATTTTATGATGCTGTAATGGTGAACACATGACATCATGCATTTGCAAAACCCATAGAATTCGAAAGCACCAAGAATGACCGTTAATTTATTCAAATTTAAAAAGAAGCCATTTAGGCAGTTGAGAGTTGCCGGGATGAAAAACAGAATGTGACAAAGTCATCTAACTTTATCATAAATGTATCAAACAACCTTACCAAAGGGGCAGGAGGAAAGTTTCTAAACTAAGTAACTTTGGAAAAGAGTGAAGTCTGTAAAATTAAAGGCAAAAGAAACTGCACATAGGACTGTATTCTAGTCAGTGAAGTTGTTGCCCACAGTGGTACAGTTTTACTACTTTGCTACTGCTATACAAGTATTCTGGAATTGTACAATTAAGATAAAGTAGAGGAGGTGATTGGACCACTTTTTTTACTGTTGGAGTGGGAGTTTGGAGATAAACAAGGATGGAGGCTAGTTTGTGGTAATAAATTAGCATTATAGACCACAACAAAAATGGGAACTCATGATTAGCTTATTCTGGATACAGACAGTTAGATATAGAAATATTTGTGCGTGTGTTTGTGTGTGTGTGTGTGTGTGTGTGTGTGTGTACATGGGTCTATATACCCATATAATTCCTTGCTCTGTTAGGTGAAAGGGTATAGAAGCATTGACTTCCCAGAAGCAATGAGCACACCTAACCTGAGATCTTAGATTTTAATATCATTCAGCAATAAAGGAACCACAGATCTTTGAAAAAAAAGGCTGATTCTAGAACTGGGCAAGAATTATCCAAGATTAGCCTGGAAATCTTGTAGTGTCAGAAAGCCAGGAAATGCTCAGCACAAGTCTATACACACTGATAAAGAATGATAGCGATAGGTCAAAGATACAGAGAAGTCGATTGAAAGTGCTTCCAATGACCAAAGCTTAAATAATTTTAACAACAAAATAAATAATGTATTGGAATATAACCAAAGATGTGAAATAAATATCCATAGTCCATATTGATATAAATTGATCACTGAGTTAATAAATAAATTTTCAAATAATTTATGTAGATACATTTTCTTCAATGTTATGAGACATAACTGTTGATTTCTTAAATATAAGTTGGTTATAATTACTGTGCCAGTTTGAATGTATTATGTCCTCCCAAACACCATTATCTTTGATGTAATCTTGTGTGGGCAAATGTTATCAGTGTTGATTAGATTGTAATTCTTTGAGTGTTTCTGTGGAGATGTGCTCTACCCAGCTGTGGGTGATGACTCTGATTGGATAATTTCCATGGAGGTGTTGGCCCGCTCATTGGGTGGGTCTGAATTAAATTACTGGAGCACTATATAAGATCAGACAGAAGGAGCAAGCTTGCTACAGCCAAGAGGGACACTGAAGAACACCCAGAATCTGAGAGAGGAACTGCAGTTTGATGATAGCTGTTGGAAGCAGACTCTTGCTCTGGAGAAGCTGAGAGAGGACAAATATCCCAAGTACAACTAAGAGTGACATTTTTGAGGAACTGCAGCCTAGAGAGGAACATCCTGGGAGAAAGCCATTTTGAAGCTAGAACTTTGGAGCAGACGCCGGCCACGTGCCTTCCCAGCTAACAAAGGTTTTCCGGACACCATTGGCCATCCTCCAGTGAAGGTACCTGATTGCTGATGTGTTACCTTGGACAATTTATGGCCTTAAGACTGTAACTGTGTAACCAAATAAACCCCCTTTTATAAAAGCTGATCCATCTCTGGTGTTTTGCATTCCGGCAGCATTAGCAAGCTAGAACAATTACTAATTTCCAAAGTGTTCATTTTGGAAAGGGGATTTACAAAAAAGTAACTTTACAGTGAAAAATTTGATAAACACTACCCCAAGCCAGGTGATCCAGATTAACACCAACAGTCATCAGTGACACTGACAGTATGCACCCTTGATATGGTGTTATGGGAAGAGAATTTTATCATTGTAGTCTTCTCCCATTTACATAACCAAGCCTGTTCATGAGAAATACATCAGACAAATCCCAATGAGAGGCATTCTACAAAATAACTGAATGATAATCCTAAAAACTCTTAAGGTCATCAAAAATAAGGAAAGGGACTTCTGGGAAAGATGGTGGGATAGGAGTTCCAGTACTCAGTCCTTCTACCACAATAACTATTAAACAAGCAAGAACTGTCTGAAACAATTGTTTTGAAACTCCAGAGGCTGAAAGAACATGTGTACAGCATCCAGTGAAAAGTGGGAGGAAAATGATAATAAATTATGGTAAAGAAGAGTAAATTGCTCTCTCCCTGTGGCAGCTACCAGTGTGCATTTCCCACTTGCAGGGCAGTCCACCTTGGGGTACACCCCTGGCAGGCTTGCTGGTGACAGAAACGGATTTAAAATTCCTCTTCCCCCAGAACAGGGGTAGGCATGACCAATCACTGATCATGTCTTTTGATTAGCAAATTCAGATAGCTGGGGGCCTGGCTCTAATGGCAGCTATTGTTTCAATCCTCACTGGACAGGGGCATAAGTGATGGTGATTTACAAATGCAGGACTGTGGGAGACAGTTAACTGATAAGCTGCATTTGCTGGGCAGCCCAGGAAAGCTAAGCTTTGGGGAGTCCTTGGGTACGCTTTTGGAGCCCCTCCAGATCCCTTCCCCAGGTCACTTTGAAGCTGGTCTGTACCCCCTTCATGGGTCCCTAGCCTTCTTTTGTCTGGGAAAGACAGACTTGGGAAAGTCATCACAGAGGAGCCTCCTTAAAGAATTTGCCCTCCAGGCAAAAGGAGCATGAGACAATTAAAAGGGTGTGAAAACTATACAGGCAAACAGTATGGGGCAAAGTCTTGCTGGCTCCAGCCACCTGAAAGATAGAGGTCTGTCCCTGGGAAAGAGAGGGTACAATCAAACCCTCATAAACAAGAGTACTCAAAAAAAACTAACAAGCAAAATCCAGGACAAGACACAGGACCAGAAAGACAGGGAAAACCCTACAAACTGCATTCATCTTAGTCAGACCTTCCTAATTAGGAGGGCTGAAGCTCAAGAAAATCTCTGTTTTATCATCAGCTGGTTAAAAAACATGAAACAGACATCTTAGAGATAAATCCCAGAGTTAACACTTTAAAATACAACAAAGTAGAGTGTGCAACAAAAGAGTACAAGACAAACAAATAAACAGAAAATGATGACCCATCCAAACAAAGAGGATACAAATACAGAAGACACCAAAGAAGAAGAGAATATGGACATACCAAAAAAATTCTTTAAAAAATGAACCTAAAAATGATCAAAGAGATGAAGGAAATTACAGGGAAAGAACAAAAGGATACCAGGAAAACAATGAATGAGCAATATGAGAATCTAAGCAAAGAGATATAAATTTTTTAAAAGGAACCAAATAAAACTGTTGGGGTTGAAGACCACAATAACTGAAATGAAAATGCCCAGGAGGGCTTCAAGAGCAGATTGGAGCTGGCAGAAGAATCAGAAAATGTGAAGACAAGACACTTGAAATGAGTAAGGCTGAGTAGAAGAAAGAAAAAAGGAATATTAAAAGCAAAAATAGCCTAAGACAGCTATGGGTCACCATCAAGTTCACCAATATACACATTATGGGAGTCTCAGAAGGAGAAGAAGGAGAGAAAGGAGTAGAAGGAATAGTCAAAGAAAAAGTGAAAGAAAACTTTCCAAACTTCAAAAAAGAACTGAATATGCACATTCAAGAGGCGCAGAGAACAAGCAGGGTGAACATGAAGAAAAATACACCCTGTCATTTACTGATTGCGAAGGACAAGACGAGAGTTCTGAAAACTGCAAGAGAAAAGCAATGTGTTACGTATAAGGGAGTCCCAATAAGATTGAGTGCCTACTTCTCATCAAAAATTATGAGGCAAGGAATCAGTGGGTTGAAATACTTAAAGTGCTGAGAGAAAACAACTGCCAACAAAGAATTTTATATCTGGCAAGACTCGCTTCCAAAAATGAGGGCAAGATTAAGACATTCTCAGATAAACAAAAGCTGAAGGAGTTCACCACCACTAGCTCTGCTCTGTAGGCAATGCTGAAGGGATTTCTTTAGACTGACAGGGAAGGACATTATACAGTGTTTCAAAGCCACTTAAAGAAATAATGACCTGTGATAAAGGAAACCATTCTGGTAATTATAAATGCCAGAAATATTGTGTTTTTTGTTTGATACGTAATTCCACTTCTTACTTCCTGCAGGTGCTAGAATAAAAATGCATAAAAAGTAATGATAAATCTAGGTCTCTGGGCATACAATGTACAAAGGTATACTTAACAAAAAACACAAAAAAAATTGGTTGGAGGAGAGGGGTATAGTAAAAGTATATGTGCATGCCATTAAAGTTAAGTTGCTATCAAACAAATTATTATTTTCATATATTCAGGATGTTAAATTTTAATCCCATGGTACCACAAGGAAAATAGATGAAAACTGTATCCAAATAGAAAAGAAAAGGCACTGATATGTTACCCAAAAAAAAGCACAAATAAATATAAAATCAGGCATTAATGGAAATGAGGGACAAAAATTATGTAAGACTTGCAAAGGCTAAGTAGCAAAATTGCAGAAGAAAGTCCTGTATTATCAATATTGACTTTAAATGTAAATGGATTAAACTCTCCAGTCAAAAGGCAGAGATTGACAGAATGGATTAAAAAAGCATGACCCAACTATATTTGTCTACAAGAGACTCACTTTAAATTCATAGATACAAGTAGGTTGAGGTGAAAGTATGGAATGAAATATATCATGCAAGAAGTAACCAAAAGATAGCTGGGGTGATTGTAATAATATCAGGTAAATAGACTTTAAGTCAAAAGCAGTTATGAGGGACAAAGATGGGCATTATACACTAATGAAGGGGACAATTCAACAAGTAGATGTAACAATTATAAATAAATATGTACCTAACAGCAGAGACCCAAAATATATGAAGCAAATGCTGACATATTTGAAGTGAGAAATTGAAGGTTCCACATTAACAGTAGGACAATTTAATGGACCATTCTCAATAATAAATAGAGCTTCTAGTCAGAAGATCAATATAAGGAATTACAGGACTTAAATGATACCATAAACTAACTGGACCTAACAGACATATATAGAACACTGCAGCCAACAAAAAAGAATGCACATTCTTTTCAAGTGCACATGGATCATTTTCCAGGATAGAACACATGTTGAGTCACAAAAAAAAGTCTCAATAAATCAAAAAATATTGAAATCATACAATGTATATTCTCTGACAACAGTTGAATGAAGCTAGAAATCACAGAGAGAAATGGAAAATTTTTAAAATATGAGGAAATTAAACAACATACTCTTAAGCAATCAATGGTTTAAAGAAGAAATCAGAAATTAGGAAATATCTTGCAGCAAATTAAAATGAAAATACAACATACCAAAACTTATGGGATGCAGCAAAGGCAGTGCTAAGAGAGAAATTTATAGCTCTAAATGCTTTCATTTTAACAAAGAAATACTTCAAATCAGACAGCTCACCTCAAAACTGGAAGAACTAGAAAAAGAAGAGCAAACTAAACCCATAGTGAGCAGAAGGAAAGAAATATCAGAGATTAGAGTGGAAATAAATGAAATAGAAAACTAAAAAGCAATAGAGAGAATCAACAAAACCAAAAGCTGGTTCTTAGAAAAGATCAATAAAATTGGCAAACTTTTAGCTAAATTGATAAAGAAAAAAAGAGAGAGGATGCATATAACAAAAATAAGATATGAAAAGTGGGTCATTCCTACTGACCCCACTGAAACAAAATAGATTGTAAGAGGATACTGTGAACAATTCTATGCCAATAAATTAGATAACCTAGATGAAAAGGACAATTATCAAATTTATATGGAAGAGTAAAGGACCCCAAATAGCAAAAGCCATCGTTAAAAAAAAAGAATGAAATTGAAGGACTCACAGTTCCTAATCTTAAAATTTAAAACAAAACCACAGTAATCAAAACAGCATAGTACTGGCACAAAGACAGGCATATGGCTAGATCAATGGATAGAATTGGGAGCTCAGAAACAACCCTCAGATTTACGGCCAACTGATTTTTGATAAAGTAGCAAAGGCCACTCAATTGAGAAAGAATATTCTCTTCAACAAATAGTTCTGGGAAAACTGATCTTCATTTGCAAAAAAATTGTGGAACCCTACCATGCACCATATACAAAAAACAACTCAAAATGGATCAAAGGCCTTAATGTAGGAGCTAAAAATATCAAACACCAAGAAGAATAAATAAGGAAGCTACTTCAGGACCTTGTGTGAGGCAATGGTTTCTTTGACTTCATACCCAAAGCAAAAGCAACAACAACAAAAAATAGATAAATAGGGCTTCATCAAAATTTAAAATTTTTGTTGCTCAAGGGACTTTAGCATGAAAGTAAACAACAGCCTAAACAATGGGAGAAAATATTTGGAAATCACATATCCAATAAAGGATTAATATACAGCATATATAAGGAAATGCTACAACTTAACAACAAAAAGATAAGTGACCCAATTTAAAAATGGGCAAAAGCCTTGAACAACATCTCTAAAGAAGATATACAAATGGCCACAAAGCATATGAAAAGATAAATGCTCAGCATCATTAGCCATTAGGGAAATGCAAATCAAAACCACAGGAGATGCCATTTCACACTCATTAGAATGTCTGCTATTAAAAAAAAAAACAAAAAAAAACAGAAAATAAAAAGTGTTGGAGAGGATGTGGAGAAATAAAAACATTATTAGCGGTAGCAATGTAAAATGGTGCAGCTGCTGTGAAAAACAGTTTGGCAGTTCCTCAGAAAAGCTATATAGAGAGCTACCATATTACCCAGGCATGCCACTACTAGATTTATACCCAAAAGAATTAAAAGCAGAGACTAGAACAGATATTTGCACACTGATGTTCATAGATGTATTATTCACAATTGCCAAAAGATGAAAGAAACCAAAGTGTCCATTAACCAATGAACTGATGAACAAAATGGGGTGTATACACACATAATGGAATATTATTCAGCCAAAAAAGGAATGAAATCCTGATAAATGTGATGACGTGGATGAACCTGGAAGATATAATGTTGAATGAAATAAGCCAGACAAAAAAAGAGACAAATATTGAATGATCTCACTGATTTGAAACAATTAGAATAAGCAAACAAACTGACAGTCAGAATCTAGAATACAGGTTGCCAGAGGATAGGATGGAGATAGGGAATGAGAAGTTTAGGCTTAAAATGTACAAGGTTCTATTTGGAATGATGGAGATGTTTTGGTAATGGATGGTGGTGATGGTACAAAACATTGTGAGTGCAATTAACAGCACTGAAATATATATCTGAATATAACTAAATGGGGAGATGTTAGATTGTATACATGGTAACAACTAAAAATATTCATGGAACTGCACAACACAGTGAACCCATGGTAAACAATGAATTTTAATTAATAGTGAAATTATAAAAATAAGATCAAATCAGTTGTAACAAATTCTCCACACCAATGCAATTTGTTGGTTGCGTGGTGGTGTATGGGTAGCCTGTCTTTTGTGCATGAACATTCTGTACACCCAAAACTTCTCTAATAAAGAAAAAAATGGGGGGACAGTGGACAAAGGAAGTCTCAGAGGGTGTCAGAGCCAAGAAAAGCATAACGACAAATAGTGACTAAATGTAATGTATCCTGGATGGGATCCTGGAAGAGCATTAAAGACATTCGGTAAACCTTAATGAAATCTAAGTTAAGTTTAGTTAATGATAATGTATCCATATTGGTTCAATTGTTTTGACAAATACATAATAATAATATAAGATATTAATAATAAGGGAAACTGGGTATGGGTATCTTTACTACCTTCATATTTTTTCTTTAAATATAAAACTATTCTGAAATAAAAATTTATTAAAAACATATTTTGCAATTCCCTCCTTTCTGGAGTGCTGAACATAACATAATATTCTTTTCAAGATTATAGTGTAACAGTTTTGGATCTATGTTTTTATAATATTAGTGTTTTACTTCAATACCCTCAACTGTTACATTTTTTTACTTTCAATAAACCACCTTCTAATGACTTTTCCTGTAGCTAAAAAAATAATAATAACAATAGAATATAAAATTGCATAGTTAAATAATCCCAACATTTTAAGTAAGAGTGTGCATAATTGTCATGAATGATAGCATTTCAAATCCTTGGCAGAAATCACTTAACGGACACCCCCCAAATATATACATATATACAGTTTTTTCAAGTAGCCACTACCAATAAATCAGTGAATGGATGTATGAGGCAATCCATTTTTCTTCCCTGTCCTGAGCAATGAAGAAAATAATGTCAGAGTTAAAGTTTATTGATAGGTATTTCAAAATCTCATGGGATCTTCACTACCAATCAAAATCTCAGCAAGTTATTTTGTGGATATCAACAAACTGATTGTAAACTTTATATGGAAAGGCAAAAGACCCAATAGGCAATGAAATACTGAAGAAAACAAAGATGGAAGATCGATCCTGCCTGGCTTAAGACTTACTTAAAATTACAGTGATCAAGACAGATTGGCAAAAGGATAGACAAATAGGTTAATAGAATAGAACAGAGAACCCAGAAATAGAGCCACAAAATATAAGAACAAAGACATTTCAATGGAGAAATGGCAGTTTTTTCAACAAATGATACCAAAACAACTGGATATCCACATGCAAAAACAAAATCTAGACACAGACCTTATACCTTTCACAAAAATTGACTCAAAATGGATCATAGACCAAAGGTGAAATGCAGAACTTTAAAACTTCTAGAAGGTAAAATATTAGAAATTCCAGGTGACCTTAAGCTTGGTGATGATTTCTTAAATACAACCCCAAAAGCACAATATAGGAAAGGAAAAATTGAATAGTTGGACTTCATTAAAACTAAAAAAAAAAAAAAAATTCTACTCTGAGAAGGAAATTGTTAAGTGAATGAAAAGAGAAGCCACATACTGGTAGAAAATATTTGCAAGACACGTATCTGACAAAGGATTTTGTACCCAAAATATAAAAAGATTTTTTGAAACCCAATAAAAAGAAAACAGACAACCCAATTAAAAATTGACAAGAGATCTGAACAGACACATCACCAAAGATGATACACAGAAGGTAAATAAGCATATGAAAACATGCTCAACATTATATGTAATTAGGGAATTACAAATTAGAGCAACAATGAGATGCAGTTACACACCTATTAGAATGGCTAGAATCCAAAACACCTACACCACGCAATGCTGGTAAGGATATGGAAGAACAGAAACTCTCATGTATTGCTGTTGGGAATGCAAAACTGTACAACCATATCGAAAGACAGTCTAAACATAGGCTAAACATAGGCTTACTATTTGATCCACCAAATTCACGTCTAGATATTTATCCAAAGGAGTTGAACACTTACACATCCACAGAAAAATCTGCATGTGTATGTTTAAGGCAGCTTTATTCATAATTGTCAAGAACTGGAAGCAACCAAGAGGCCCTTCCATAGAGGAATGCATAAACAAACTGTGGAACATTCATACAATAGTATATTTATTCAGCAATAAAAAGAGCAATCAAGCATGAAAAAACATGGGGAAAACTTAAATACATATTGACATAATGCAAAGTGAAAGATGCCATTCTGAAAATGCTACATACTGTATAATTACAATTATATGACATCATGTAAAAGGCATATACTAGCAGTGAACAATTGGAATTTGATATTAAAAATGCAATGCCATTTACATTAGCACCAAAAATGAATTAGGTATGAATCTAACAAAATATGTATAAGATCTTTATGAAGAAAACTACAAAACTCTGATGAAAGAAATCAAGGAAGATCTAAGTAATTGGAGAAATATTCCATGTTCATGGAATATCATATAGAAGACTCAATATCATAAAGACATCAGTTCTTCCAAACTTGATCTATAGATTCAATGCAATCTCAATTGAAATCCCAGCAAAGATTTTAAAAAAAATTGTGGATATTTACAGACTGATTTTAAAATTTATATGGAAAGCAAAAGACCCAGAATAGCCAACACAATACTGAAGAACAAAATCAGGGACTCATATACCTAACTTCAAGACTTGATATAAAACTACAGTGATCAAGACAATATGGTATTGGTAAAAGAATAGATAAATAGATAAATGGAACAGCATTAGAGGCCAGAAACAGATCTACAGAAATATAGTCATATTATCTTTGACAAAGAAGCAGAGGCAATTCAATGGAGAAAGGATAATCTTATTAAAAAAACTGTTACTGGAACAACTGGATATACACATGCAAAACCGTGAATCTTTTAAAAAAGTTAAACATAGGCTTGCCATACATTCCAACAATTCTGCTCCTTGATATTTATTCAAATAAGTTGTGAACTTACTTCTATACAAAAGCCTGCACATGAATGTTTATGGAAGCTTTATTTATAAATTGCCAAAAATTGGAAACAAGATGTACTTCAGTTGGTGAATATTCAATAAATGGTAGTTATTTATATAATACATACCACCAAAAATTCTTATTAAATGTATTGAATGCTAGGAATATAGAAACTAATAACATATGATTGCTACATTTTAAAACTTCAGCATAGCAAATTTTAAAGGATAATATAAATATGGAGTACAATGTATTTCCAATATCAATGTGAAGGTAAATCAGTTGATCAAAAAGGCAAAGACCAAACTGGGGAAGAATCACTAATTAGTGGTTAAATAACTGAAATTTCACACAGTAAGTTCTAGTTCACTACAAAACCCATATTACCTTGTAAAACTTGGATGTTAGACCTATTCAAATATATACATGACTACCCTGCCTCCTGAAATAATTTTTGTTTCAACTTGTAGAATGAGATAATATGAAAACAGTTTTGCTTTCAAGAGAAGATAGAAACTGAAGAATGGGAATTTGAGAAGGTTAGTGCTTTAAAAATTGCCTATCATTTCTAGAAAATGATAGCTTCATTAAATATATATATTTTTCTGTACTGTTAACTATAGACTTTATGAATTTATAACTGAATGTTAAAGAACCTTCCCTCCCATATTCAAAGACACAATCCGGGAACAGCTTCAGATTTATTCTCTTAAATTTGAATAACTTTCTCTTCTCTTCTCCCCTTTATTTTAGAATTGCCTCTAAGTTTTTACATTCTATGTGTGTGTATAACTGAGTTTTTGTTTCTGTGTGAATTCTTGAGCAAGATCAAAATATTGAGTAATCTAGCTGGCTCAGAAGGCCTAGAGCTTGTGACCTTGGCATTAGCATTAACCTCCCCTGATTAAGTTATCTGGTCACTACAAATTGAGGCTGAGTATGGCTAGATGATGGGTTCTACTCAGATATTAAAATAATTAATTGTTTGGCTTGGCTGAAGTTTTATCTGATGTCATTATTCTTGGACATTTTTTTCCAAGTGTATTGACAATTACATCTATCAAGTTCACTAGAATGAAAATTATTATGGGAATACCAGAGGTCTCTGAAGTTTTTTTTTATTGTTTTTTGTTTTGTTTTGTTTTTCATTCTGGATGCTACTCTTCTGACAGTTACATGCATTGCAAGTATCTACTACCAGTCTGTCTTATCTTTTTTTTTTTTTTTTGAGTGATACATTCACTGCAGAGAAGCTATCAGTTTAAGTGTAATAATTTTTCTACAATGTTTTGCCTTATAGTTTTGCCATTTGTGCTTTGTTTACAAAATATTTTATCATCCAGAATTTTTTTTTTAAATCATAATTTATTTTCAAGTTTTATATTCCACATTTAGTTCTTTTATTTTCCTGATTTTGTTTGCATGCATATGTTTTGTGTTTGTGTGCTTACTTTGTATTATGGATCTAATTTTTGTCTTCTTCATAAGGTTTATTAATTTGCTTAGCACCATTTATATTTGCTACATGGGTACAAATGAAGAGGGAGCATCCGTAACATATTTTCCTTAAAAGTGAATACTTAAGGAAAAAGGGCATTCTCAAAAAAGTTTAAGAAATGAATCACACGAAACTTCTAAAGTTACTGAAATCACATGCTCACTTTATTATAACATCACAGAGACCAAGTACAGCACTGTAAATACATTTATAGATATTTTTGCCATTCTCTGTCTCTCTCTTTCCCTCTCTCCCTCTCTCTTAATGGTAAAATATGGTTTCACACAAGGCTTTCAAAGTTATAGCCTGCTTTGCTTTTATATTTACAACTGGCAATATATCTGAATATTGTTACATGCCAGTAAATATCTTTCTATACTATAAGTTTTCATAGGTCCATTGTATTCCAATAAAACCTACTATTATAATTTTCTAAACAATTGCTAATTGTGAAACATTTAATGGACTACTATAAAAAAATAGGCATTTGAATACATATTTTATCCATATATTTTATTATTTTCTTAAGTTAGAAATGAGATTTTTGGATGAAAGGACAGTATATAATAAAGATCTTTATTATGCTGTCTCTATGTACCTTTTAGAAATGTTGTACAATGATTAAGGCATGAGAATGCTACTTTTTCCAAAAGGCTCACTAACATGATTAACATCTAGTCTATTCATTTTCTCATAAGTGAGAATAAGCACTTTTAGATTTCCCACCAATTTGAGTTTTTTTTTTTTTATCTTAACACGTTAGGCCTTATTAACCATATTTTGCCTCCCACAACTTCTACATATACTTTTTTCCAAAATTTTCTAGTTGAATGCTTATTTTGATCTATTCTTTTTTCATAATACAATAAATTAATAGCAATTTTTCACTTGAGTATGGTTTTGACTGCTCTACAACATGATTATGCTTTTGTAGGTAAACTTTTTTCGTTACTAACTACATGTCTTTCACAATGTTTGCATAAAATATATTATGTATCTAGATAGTTATTTTTATTCATTTTCAAGTGTATATTGGGCAAATTTAAATGCAAATTAAGATCTTGCTTCATTTTAGGAAGTTATTATATTAAAAGACATTTAATGTTTTTTCTTTTGTGTATGTTCCTGATCGTTACTCAAAAACATCAATCATTCAAATGTTGAAATTCTAACCATTATTCAAAGCATAATTCAAATATCACCCTCCCCATTTTCTTCTGCTTCCAGTAGGAATTAATCTGATTCTTTCCTTTTATTTTTAGATTCAGTTTATCACTGTATTTTAGATACTTTCTTATACTTGATGATAGTTTTTTAATTCAGTATCACAAATTTTGTAATTTAATTGAGAGATGAGTCTATTGAGTTTTAATGTAATGTCGGAAGATATTTTTAGTTTAAATCCCTCATTATAAATTTTTTTCTGTTCATCCTTCCAGGTTTTTGTAACCATATATTACCATATAAATTACAGTTTGCATTCTTAACTAGCTAAATAAATTGTATTTCATTTGTATTAATTGATGCTTTTATCATCTTCTCAGACATACATAGAACTTGAGGCAGTTTAATTCAGTTTATCCAATTCCAAATTACATGTTATTGTTATTGACATATTTATTTATATATGTACTTATTATTGTTTTATTTATTTGATATTCATTTAGATCATGATATATGCGTACCATTGCTTTTTATTTTTACCATTTCTTCCTGCATCTCCTACCTTCATTTAGAATACTTTTTATTCTCCTGGGAGATGTTCTTCAGTATTAACTTTAATTCATGCCTATATGTTGCAAATTCTTTCAGATTTCGTTAGTCTGAAAATTTCTTTATTCTCTCTCTTGAAGAATACTTTCACATTCTGCAAAATTCTAGATAGCAGTTATTTTCTTTGAAAACTTTAAAGATACCATTACATTGAAAATCATTGTTTTTTTTAAAGGTAACCTGAATTTAATAAGATTTTCTCATCTTTTATTTTTAGAGGTATCCTAGATATGAATTTCTTTTTATTTATGATTTTTGTGATTCAAAGAGCTTCTTTTAACAGTAGCTGCTTGATTTTATCAACAGTGGAATTTTTCACCTGTTATCTCTTTAAATATTGCATTTGTTCCATTCTCTCTCTCTTCTGTCTTTTTATGCTTCATACCATTGTCTCGAATTGTCCATTTATTTTTTTCTCTTCACTTTGATTTTGAATATTTTATTTGGATCCATCTTCCAGTTCACTAATTTTCTCTTCAACTATGTTGGCTATACCATTCTATTGAGTTCTTAATTGTGGTTTTTAAATTGTTCACTCATTTGTTAGTTTAGTTTGCTGTTCTTTACCAAAATTATTCTTGTCTATTATTTCCATGTACAAATTTATTCTAGCAATAGTAATATCTCTTCTGATATTCACAATAATTAAAGCACCTGTAATTTGGTTTATATTGTCAGTTATTTCTTCTGTTTCATTGTGTTCCTGTAAATTTATCTCTGAGTATGTCAGTTATTTTGGACTACTTGCTGGAAACAGCAGAATTATTTTTGGAAACAATTTGAGACTTCAAATGGATGTTTTATTTTTCCAGAGAGGACTTTGATTCTGTCTGATGCTCTTGACCCTATCAATACGAGATCACTTTAACTTTAGGGAGTTACAATATTAGAAACTGAGTTTCAGTTATTTTATACTTCCAGATTGCCTTACCCTGTAGTGTGTGTATTTTCAGAGATTCAACCCAAAGTGAAATATTTTCAATATAGCACCTCCATTCCATGGGCCTTTGAGGCCAATTATTTAACCCTTAGTCCTACAACTTGGCTTCTCAGCCAGCCTAACCAGAATCATAAAACACTCCCAAGAATAAAATATTTCCAAACATCCTTTTCACCTCCCTTTGCCTTGGCCCTCCTCCAGCTACTAGCATAGAAATTCTTGGCTTTCTTGTAGGCAATTTAATGCACTAAAGTAGATATTTTTATACTTGTCCAGCTGTTCTAATTAATTTCAGTGGGAAAGTTTTCTGAATTACTTTCTCTTCATTACCAAGAGGAGAAGACCAGAGTCAATCTTTAGACATCTACATTTTCATATCAATTAATTTTTAATGCCCTAGGCTTTCCCACATATCCTTTAAGTATAAATCTGCATTCACACATACACACATATATATGCTGATGAATATATACATATATATTTTTATGTGTTCATGCACTGTGTATGTCTAGGTTGTATATGTTTATTATGGGATATTTTCAGGAAAGTTGCCAGCAAACAGTTACCAATTTCCAGGTAAAAATTAAGTAAGAGTATGTGTTATTTTGGATAATATGTATTGGTCTCAATGGAGCTAATCGATACAATATCATCAAAATTTTTAAAAAAATTCATGACCCAAGGTTACAAAATATGCATATATTAACTACTTAAATATATAGGAATATTAAATTTAAGAAGATTATTTATGAAGCAAATAATTATTTATTGCATTTGCTTTTGCAGATAGGTGCTTGTATTGCTTATTAGTATACAATAGAAAAATCCTTATCATATCTGATAAATAGTGAATTAATGAATGAATTTAAAGCAGTGGAGTTTTAAATTGTGATCTTTTAAATTACTCAAATGTAATACATTATTCTATTAACTTAAAAACAAGAAAATAGTACATGGCTTCAAAATTCAAAATAGTCTATAGCTTCAAAAGTATATGGCTTAAAGTGAAAATTATTTCACTCTAAGTCAGCATCTATCAGGATCTCAATATAGTGCTTGAGTTTATATAATGACAAAGAAATCACTTTATAATAATGAAAATATCAATCAACTAATTATTCTGTCAATAATCTGTAAGTATTCTTAGTGAATATTTGATTGAAAGCCTGGATGAACCTTAACAACAACCTCAGGTTACTTGTTAATTAGGTTTAGGTGCTGTAATAGTTTATTCTATGCCTGATTTACAAGTCATGAAGTATGTATAAAACTTTTTCATGAACTTTTAGTTCTTTACTAAGATTGTCTTCTCTGTGGCCTGCACATTAGTTTTGATGGGCAAATTTATAATTTAATGTTCAGAGTAGAGTATTCATTCTGGAACAATTACATTGGTTAGAAAACCACAAATATATTTGAGTTTCAGTAGACTTAAAATCATTAAAATAATCAAACTTTAGGCAGTTAGTATATATCTCTAAGTCACTTAAGCAGAATACCATGAAATTGCATTCCTGTTGCTTTGAAATGCAAGTGTCCTTTAGATCTGAAGTACACAATATAAAAAGTAAAATGTCTAATTAGCACATTTCTGACATTAGCTTAGTCTATTCAGAGATATTGCTTATTCTGATGAAGCAAATCTTTGAGTCACAATGGAACTTTCTGCTATCATAATCCCAAATATAATTCACAGGTTTATACAATTTACAATCAGGCAAATGGCTGTGTTATGATTATGTTATGAAATATGATTTTGCCCTAATATATTGGTCAAATTCTTTTCAGTTGATATACAATCACAGATTTTCAGAGTTGACCATGGCCCTACACATCATGCAATACCTTCATTTTTCAAATGAGAAAAATAAAATTACTAGAACAGACACTGTTTGGTGACTATTTAGCATCTACTTTTTCCTTCCTTCCTTCCTTCCTTCCTTCCTTCCTTCCTTCCTTCCTTCCTTTCTTCCTTCTTTCCTTCCTTCCTTCTTTCTTTCTTATTATTAGAAGGCACTTTTATTTGGCTACCCAGATATCTCATCAAAAATATTCTTATACTCACAGTATCCTGTGATGGGAGTAACCATGTCATAGAATTATGGCCAATGATATGGCCAATGATATTTAACTAGTGGATAGATCTTCCTGTATTGTTTCCTCAGAAGCACATAGGCTCCAGTGATTCCCTTTTGTCTTTAACCTTCACTTTCCTCCCACCTAAAGGGCATATGTGATGTCAGCAGGTGGAGCACTTGTCTTTCACCTTGCACAGGATGCTAAGGATGCTGGAATATAAAAGTACTTAATGATTCTGTGAGAAGTTGCAGCCTGGAACAGTTATTTCTTGACCTGTTTTTGCAAGAAAAAAAAAAAAAAACCCTATTAGCAAAGCCTCTGTAGTCAGCTTCCTCTTTGATGCAACTGAATAGACTTTTAATTGACATAGTCATAACTAGTTAGTGACATTGGCAGAATTTGAAGTTAATGCTCACGTATTCTAATAGAAAATGGTTTTCACTAACCTGTACTGCCTATGAACATTTCTGTTTCAGTGCTCACACTTTTCCATAATCAATGGTGATTTAAACTTAAAGGAGCATATCAGAATTCTTTGTAGAATAAAATTCAGTTACAATTTTGACATCAAAACTTTTTCATATACTTTCTGAAGAATACAACAGAAGTGATACTGAATAAATCCTATTGTGAAAGATTCAAAGTCATTATTTTCTGGCAAGCACTATTTTCCTCTTTATTTCCAGTATCCTCCTTCCTTAGATTTGGAACATGAGAGTCCTCCCAGACCTCTCTCACTCTTTAACTTATCCAACAGTTTAAGTATTTTTCAGCACTCTTTTATATATTTCAACATTTTTCACATGTGTGCTATTGTCTTTTACCTGATCTAACATATTCTGCACAATGCTGCCAACTAAAAAAATTTCTGAATGTTAACTCTGACTATGACAGAATGTCTACTTCAACAAAAATTCAGACACACACACACACACACACACACACACACACACACACACACACTTCACTTAAAATGAAATATATTCTGTTTGATTTCAGACTTACTGTTTGACCACTTCAGAGGTATATATTTCACTATTTTCCCCAGTCGCCGTCACTGATTTATGTACTACTACCTATTCTTGTTCATTCACTCCAAAATCCAAAAAACAAACTAGCAAACAAACAAACAAAAAACTACACCCCTTTCCAATCTCAGAGTATGGATCAGGATCTTTTACCTCTCTGTATAGGTTCAGTCAGTTCCTTTACCTGAAGTGTTCTTTCCCCTTCATTCACCCAAATTGTACATGTTTATCAAAGATGGGTCACAAATGATATCTCTGCCATAAAGTGTTCCCTGATTTTTGAAAATTTTCTGACTATGAGTAACACATTTGCTCAATAAATCTCAACTAGTTTTCCACACTATCTTTATTATTGTAGTTTATTTTATCTTCCCATTCACTTATATTTATTATGAAAATAACCTTTTCCAAACTTGGCTTTGGAACATGAAGGGGCACTTAGAATTACTTAATGCATTTAGCATTTATAGGAAGCTTTAGACACCTAAGTAACTGGGTTAAAAATATTCACAAAACTTATTCATATTTTACAAAAATTATGTTAACAAACAATGAGTAGTGCTTATCAGATATTAAAGAATATCTTAAACATAGCTTGGACTATGAACACCTTTACTTTAAGATAGAGCTGTTTCCACTCACTGTGTTTGAAATCAAGTTGATTGTGTTTCATGAGTATGTGAAAGGCTAAGTAAAAGGCCTCTCTGGATGTGAAGCAACTTGTTCTACCTGTTCTGTGGAGAAGGAATCAGACAGAACTTGCCTGGAATGCACTTCTTTCCCATTACATTTTTGGAAAAATGGTGACTATAGGTGATGATATAGAGGTAGCATGATAATGATAGGCATCAAATTTTATTGGAACACTGCTTTTAAAGGAGAAAGATACTCTCTTCCCACCCCTTTCACCTTCAATTACATGGCACCTTTAAAATATGAATAAAAGAATATTGAGAAAAAATTTTCCAGAATTGAGAAAAAAAATCTGTTAGTAAGGATCAGCACCCCTCTTCTGTGTCCCATAATGCTTTGTGTTTACGTTGCATTTTTGTGTTGCTCACTGTTTTAGCATTACCATATTTCATCAACTGTCAGTTACATTTTTTCACAACTTACCATTTGTCTGAGTTATAGAAATAACTCTTATGATAATAAATAAAAGAAACTTTTCATCACACCAGGCAAGAGATACTCTATGATGCAGTTATCACTGACTTCGCATGGTTTAAGTTATACATGATAGAAGTTTCTATTTATCTGATCGTCACCTCACTTGAATTATTTTCATCTATAGCCCCTTATGGGTCTAATGCTAATTTAAATTTGAATTCATACTTGTAGCTTATAATGTTTTAAAAGAAGATTATTAGGATGAAACATTAATTTGCATTATATTTGTAGAATCTTGTCTTTTTGCCAGGAAGAGCAAATTGATGTCAAATAAATAGCCAGATCACATTAAATAAAAAATAAACTTTCATGAAATTTCCATTAGAGCACGTGGTATATTTTTATCCTCCTTCATTTTGTGGCTTCTGCTGCTAAGTAATTTAATCTTTGTAAGTCATTCATGTTATACTTTTACATATATTTTATTTAGATTAACAACATTTTTATCCTTTCATCATTCTTTATTCTTTCCTGCATCAGTACTCCCAAGTGAAATACTGCTTTCTTGTGACTCAAGATCTTCCTTTAGAGTTTCTCTTAGTGCCAACTGGTAACCTATAAATTCTCTGTTTTAATTTGCTTACATATTTTTAATTCATTTAAAATATTTTAGATGGATTTAGAATTATGGATTAACATTTATTTTTTAATTATTTTAAATATATAGCCTATTGTGCTCTAGCAATCTTCCTTTCAGTTTATAAATCATATGTCATTATTGTTGCTGCCTATTTGAAGTCTATGCATCTATTTTTTTCTGACTGCTTAAGAGTTTTCTATTTCTTTTTGGATTTCAGTGACTTTAATATAGTGTTCATAAATTTGATTTTTTAATTTATCTTTCCTGTCTGTAGATTTACATCTTTTTGAAAAATCAATTTTGGAAGACTATCAAAAGTATCTCTTCAAATAGTACTTACTACCTCTTTTTCTCTCTTCTTTCTAGGACTCTATTGCAGGTATACTATTCTTCATCTTGTCCCTTGATATATTGTACATTCTTTCTACATTTTAATTCATTTTTCTCTTGATATATCAGTCTGTATATTTCTTACTGATCTATTTCCCATTTCATTATTTTTTTAATGCAGCTTTGTCTGGTAGTAGACCTTTATGAGCCTCCACTGAAATCCTAGGATATTTTCCTTCTAGTCAGGACCAGAACAGCAGTTGTCACTCCCAACTTCTATGAGACCACCAAGAACTCTGCTGTCTATTTAAGTTCTTAATTCTTGCTTTCAGCTTGATTGCTCAGCTTCTCACACCTTGTAAAATAGGAGTGAATTACCTTGCAAGCAAAGAGGCAAATGATACAGGTTCATCTCTCCATTGCTGCCTTTGCTCTGAGACCGTGGTCCTTCAGCCCTGCACTTGCCCTGACCTCTGTGTTTTGAATCCACAGCTCCAGGCTTCTTCAGAAAGCTCTGAGCCTCCACTTTCTGCTTTGGCTCTAGGCCCTATGTGGGCAATAAGTTGGCAAATGCTTCAAGAAGAGAAGTAGAAATACAATGCTGGGATCTTCTCATTGTTCCTTTCTTCTGTGGGGAGTTTCAGGCCCTGATGTTCCAAACGTTTTAGTTGCTTTCCATATCTTCAAAAATTGATTTTGTTTGTAATCCATGTTTTATATTTATTCTCTTGGTGTGAGATTTTGTATGATATAAGCTACTGTACCATAGCAAGAAAATAAAATCCTCTGAAGTTGATTTTCAACCCAGTTTAAAAAAAAAAAGTGAGTGGAGATAATCAACAATTGCACTCAATTTAGAAGGCATGATATATAAAAATATGTATTTAATAATATATACAAAATATAATTTAAAATATGATAAATATTATCTAATAAATTATATATTATATGTATTACTGAATGTTTATATATCATATGTATTTATGTGTGTGTGTATACATATATACATACACTAATGAACTACTACTTTAAAGGGTTTCTGAAAAATAAAAGCACAATCATTTTGACACATGCTGTTTTTGTAATTAACAATAATGATCATGGTTTGCTGTGTTGGTAAAATCATTATAGTGTGTAATGAGGAAAAGATACACATCACCTGAATAAATCAATAGCTTTTAGAATTTCTAAATCTATTTAATAGTTCAGTAGTTTTAGTGACCCAAGTCCACTATTAAGCCAATTTTCATCTTGATGTGATCCAACGAAATATTTTAAATGCCTTCAAGTACTAACATTTGCATGTAATCTTCCCTCAATTATGTTATGGCACCTTTTGATTTTTCTTAATATTTACTTAGGCCTTATATTTTAGGTCACTTTCATTCTAACATGCAACACTTATGCTTAAGTTTATTAAAATCAGGAACATTATGGCATGAATGGTTTCCTTTGATTTCTCATTCTGGGTACATATTGGTAAGTTTCTGCTTCTGTATTTTAGGTTTTGGTTTCCATTTTGCTCATGACCCTCATTTTACTGTTGGGTAGTGTGCATTCTGTGTTTTTTTGTTTTACAGAGAAGCACACTGTGTAAAAGTGGATAAGATTCATGTAGTGTGTCTGGTTTTGTTGTTCTTATCCTGTTAAAATCCCCTTTCAATGTCTTAGAGAAATGCCAGTTATGCTCTGTGTTATGAGGCTCATTTCCTTTGGTTATGACATAATGCAAAACAACAATAATCTCTGGACTCCTTAAGTGAATGCAGATTATATATATATATCTATATATATCTGTATCTATCTATATATACATATATATATATAATTAATGAAAACAGAATTACATTTTTTATTTCCATTACTTGAGTTATGTGACCAATGTAAAACAGTTTTCTACAAAAAAATATTACATATTGAATTAGCTTTCTTTTATTATGTAGGTTTAGTAGCAGGGAATTTTTACACTTATTTAAACTTAAAAAAGTCAGAAAAGATATTATATTAATATGGTACAAAATTCAAAATCTGTCAAAGAAGGTTTAGAATTGTGGATCTTAGAATGTCAAGTATGAATTCACAATGCCAGTTGAAATAAGTAGACCCACAATAAAGGAAAAGAAGATGTGAATTATCACTTATTAAAATGTCAAAAAGCTTTCTGAAGCATATTTATTTGAAATATAAAAATTTAAAGTAAAATGACTATAAGTTAAATATGAAACTTGCCTGAGGATTCCATGAGCTTTTTTTTTTTCTCCATTACCTTTATTGAATTGAAAACTTTAAACTTTCACATGGTACTTATTTTATTCCTAGTTCTTTAATGGCTCTTCAATTTTTAATAAAGTTTATTTTTAGAGCAGTTTCAGGTTTGTAGAAAAATTACACTAATGTACAAGTTTCCATGTAACAACCCTCACACACTCACATACAGTTTCTCCTGTTACTAATATCTTGCATTAGTATGGTACACTTGTTATAATTGAGCCAATTTTGTTACATTGTTAGTCTTATTTATTTTATATCAGAGTTAACTTTTTGTGTTTACATTTCTATGGGTTTTGACAAATGTGCAATGACACATGCCCACCATTTGGTATCAAAAAGAATAGTGACTACCTTAGTCACTATTTTTTAAGGTAGTGACTATCTTAAAAATGTTCTGTATGCCACTTACTCATCCCTTCCCTCCACTTCATACCCTCAACCTGTGGTGACCACTGATTTTTTGTTACTGTCTCTACAGTAAAATATTCAACATTTGTTGCATATTTACTTTGAGATCATCATGGAGAAAAGTGTTTTGCAATATATTATCATCTCATATAAGCCACAGAATACTACAATATAAGGATTATTAGGCCCATTTTACAGATAAGAAAATTAAATATTCAGAAGAGTGACTGGAGGTAGGCAAGATGGTGGCATAGGGAGGTGTGGAATTTAGTTAGTCCTCTAAAGCAACTAGTAAATAGCCAGGAACAACTAGTAAATTGTCTGGAAAAACTGATAGGGGGACATCCATGATCAGACACACATCATACACCAGACTGGAATGGATGAAAGGACCAAGGCCTACAGCATAGAACTGTAAATAAAGTCCCCCAAATGGCAGAGGCTGGTGTGCCTCCCCCATTGGCATGGGAGGCTGAGTTGGAACACTTCCCTGTGGGGAAAATAATCAGTTTTTACTAGGAGCAAGGGAAGGTAGCTCAACCAAGCTCCAATCACAGTTTTAATTAACAAATTTGGACTACTGAATACAAGCTATGAGCACAACTAAGCAAGGGAAAATGAGAAAAGGAAACCTGTGGTCTCCCTTGGCAGAGAGGAGATGGGGCTGATGGAAAAAAAGTAAAATAACATAAATAAATAAAATGGATGCTTTTGGAGTTGGTGGAGCACAGAATACTGGAAAAGGGCTGTGCCCCCCAAAAAGGGGCACATAGAGCTGGGTAAAAACCCTGGTTCTTGACTGATAAAACTGGGAGGCCGGGGGCTGGCTCTCAAAAGGGGATTTCTTCTCTCTCTCTCTCTCTCTCTCTCTCTCTCTCCTTCTCTTTCTTTCTCTCTCTCTCTCTCTCTGTTTTAAACTCTTCTAAGTAGTTCATTAGGGAAATCCTCAGGGATTTTCAATTGTCAGCAATGACACAGGCAAGTGTGGAGTTAAGATAGGACTGAAAGGAAAAGTAAGGAGTCAAGTGAAGGAGATAATTCTCTAAAGAGTTTATTTTCCCCAAGAAAAGGGGTGTGGGGCCCAGCTCAAGTGGCAGCTCTCATTCACAGATTTCAGAACTCAGGGACTGGAAATTGAAAAGATAAACAGCTTAAGCTTGACTTTGACTCACCCTTGGTCTAAACTATACCCCTGGCAGGGACAGAGCCTGCTGAGAATTAAAGGTACTGCACCTCTTTATGTCAGTGGGGAGCTGCAGGCTAACAAACAGCATCAGTTGGGCAGGATAAGAAAAGTACAGAGTCAAGAAGCCTCACAGGAATGTCTGACAACCTGCTGGGTCTCATCTTCAGGGAAAATTGATACTGACCACATCCTTCTCCTCAGACCTGGGCCTGTCTGGTCTGGGAAAATCTGTTTGCAATTGATCATATCTAGGTAGACCCTCCTCCTCAAAAAAAGAAAAAAAAAAAAAAAAAGGTTCTATATAGGCAGGCAAGAACCAGAACAAGAGCTGAAAAATTCTAATCATCTTAAACAGAAGCTATGCTAGAGGTCTATAATAAGTTGAACTGAATACCAAAGAACACAGAGAGAATAAAGCCAACCAACAAGAAAACCCTAGGTAAAAGAGTGAAAATGACCTGTAGATAAACTATTCAAAGATACCAGCTGCCTTGACACCATCAAAAAATTATGAGTCACACTAGGACAAACAAAGATAAGGCCCAGTTGAAGCAATAAACTAACACTTCAAATTGCATACAGGAGTTAAAACAAATAATTAAAAATGTTCCAACAAACATGCAAAATCAATTCAAAACCCAAATCAGTGAGTTAAGGGAAGATATGGTAAAAATAATGAAGGATATAAAGAAGACATTGGGTGAACATAAGGAAAAAACTGAAAGTTTGGAAAAAACAATTGGCATAACTTATGGGAATGAAAGCCACAATAGAAGAGATGAAAAACACAATGGAGACTTACTACAGCAGATTTGAAGAGGCAGAAGAAAGTATTAGTGAACTAGGGGACAGAACATCTGAAATCCTACACAAAAAGAACAGATAGGGGAAAAAATGGAAAAATATGAGCAGGGTCTCAGAGAATTGAATGAAAACACGAAGCACATGAATATACACATCATAGGTGTCCCAGAAGGAGAAGAGAAGACAAAAAGGCAGAAAGAATAATAGAGGAAATGATCAATAATCAATTTTGTTTCCCACCTCTAATAAAAGACATAAAATTTCAGATCCAAGAAGTGCAGCATATCCCAAACAGAATAGATCTGAAGAGACTTATGGCAAGACACTTATTAATCAGATTGTCAAATATCAAAGACAAAAAGAAAATTTTGAAAGCAGCAAGAAAAAAGCAATCCATCTCATACAAGGGAAGTTCAATAAGACTATGTGCAGATTTCTCAGCAGAAACTATGGAGGTGAGAAGGCAGTAGTGTGACATATTTAAGATACTGAAGGAGAAAAACTGTCAACCAGGAATTCTATATCCAGCAAAACTGTCCTTCAAAAATGAGGGAGAATTTAAAATATTTTCTGACAAACAAACACTTAGAGAGTTTGTGAACAATATATATGCTCTACAAGAAATACTAAAGAAAGCACTATAGGCAGGAAAAGACGAGAGAGACATTTAGAGAACTATAGAAATGAACACTATCAGTAGGGGTAAAAAAAAAAATGGGAGGGAAAATAAAAATAAAATAAAGATAGGACATATAAAATCCCAAAGACAAAATGGTAGAGAGTAGCACAACATTGTGAGTACATTGAAGAAAGCTGAGTGTGAGTGGGGTTGGAAGAGGAAGGTAGGAACATGTATGACACTAGAAGGAAAGACAGAAGATATGGGCTGGGACTGATAACTTAACAAAACCTAGAGTGGACAATGATGGTGATTAAATGTACAAACATAAGATTGTTTTTACATGAAGGAGAACAAATGAATGACAACATTGCAAGGTGTTAAAAATAGGATATTATGGAAAAATACAGTCAATGCAAATTAAAGTCTTTAGTTAACAGTAACATTGTGCTTCACTTCCATGAAATGTAACAAAGTAAATATAAAAAAGCTACATGTCAATAAGAATGGGATATAAGGAAGGGGTATGGGATTCTTGGTGTTATTGTTGATGCTTCCCCTTTTATTTTATTTTATTTTTTAATTTTTATTTTTTATTCTTCATTTTTTTCCCTCTTCTTCTTTGTTTGCAGAGGAAATTGAAATGTCCTCATTAAGACTGTGGTGGTGAATGCATAACTATGTGATATACCAGGAACCATTGATTGTTTACTTAGGATGAATTGTATAGTGTGTTTATAAAACTGTTTAAAAAATAAACAGAAAAATACAAGTTCTGGAGAAAATGTGGAGAGAGGGATGTACCTATTCACTGTTGGCAGGGAAGTAGAATAGTGCAATCCTGTTTGCTCCACAGGGGGCCAAATATAGGGTTGCCATTTGACCCTGTAACTCCATTATAAGGTATATACTTGGAAGAAATGAAAACAGGGGCATGAATGGACATTTACACACTGGTATTTATGGCAGGAGTATTCATGATTTGCAATGGATGAAGGTGGTCTAAGGGTACATCAACTGATGAACGGAAGGGCGAACTGTGGTGCATGCATACAAAGGAATATTGAGTGGCTAGAAGAAGGAATGAAGTTGTGAAGCATGGATCTAGATGAATGAAACTTGAGGACAGTATGTTCAGTGAAATAGACCAGAAATGGAAAGACTTATTTTAATGCCTCATTAATATGGACTAAATTTAATGTGCAAACTCTGAGAATTGAATTTGAGAGCATAGGTTATCAGGGGAAGGCTTATTGTAAAGGTTCCTAGATTGTAAGCCCTTACAGCAGCACATTTATTCCAGAGTTGTTACAGTTATTTCTAAATTCTGAGATTCTGAGCTCTTTGTGTATAACTTGGTCATTCCCTGGAAATTCAGGTATCTTTTTGACACCTGAGAACAGAGTTAGAGTTCTGCAGCTATGAAAGTCAGTATTATTCCATACAGCAACTGTTTAAAAAACTGAAAAAGAGATCAGAATTCAATTAGAGATATGAATGAAGCTGATCTGGTTAATACTAAGACAAATCAGACTAAAGGGTAAAGGATGATATTGACAGGATTTAAAACTTCAGTATCTGTGTGAGATCAAAAGAAGAGATGTTTATGTGGTGCAAAACTTATATTTTCTGTAGCACACTGTCTAATTTAACTTGTATGGTCAGTTTATTTAAACAACATAATTACATGGAATCTTGAATAGGATGTGAGATCTTGATGGTTTGTAAAGGTTAGTATGATACCCTGATACAACCCAGAATAATTTGGGCAGAGAATTAAAAGTATTTGCACAGCCTCCTTGAAAGACTGGGGGAAAATGCAAACATATTAAACCTCCCCATCCAGGGAATTCCTGATATTCTCACAAGCATTGGAGACTACAAATTTAATAGGCCAAGCCCTCAATCTTTGGGCTTGTCCTTATGCAATGTATCCCTGCAAATAAGAAGCTAAACCTATTTATAATTATGCCTAAGGGTCACCCCCAGAGAATGACTTTTGTTGCTCAGATATGGTCTCTCTCTGTAAGTCAACTCTACAGGTAAACTCACTGCCCTCCCCATTATATGCAGCATGATTCTCAGGGGTATAAATCTCCCTGGCAATGTAGGACATGACTCCTTGGGATGAACCTGGCCCTGGCATCATGGCACTGAGTAAAAGCCTTCTTGGACCAAAAAGGGGAAGAGAAAGAAAACAAAATAGAGTTTTGGTGCCTGAGAGGTTTCAAATATATTCGAGAGGTCATTCTGGAGGTTATTTTAATGCATTATATAAATATCCATTTGTAGTTTTTAGTATTGGAATAGCTAGAAGGAAATGCCTGAAACTGTTGAAGTGTAATCCTGTAGCCTTGATTCTTGATGATATTTGTATAACTATATAGCTTAACCTGTGTGACCCTGTGATTGTGAAAACCTTGTGATTGACACTCCCTTTATAGAATATATGGGCAGATGACTAAGTAAACAAAGACAAAATATAAATAAATAATTGTGTGTGGGGGTGGATAATGGGTATGGGATGTTTTGAGTGTTCTTTTTTATTTTTATCTTTATTCTTTTTTTTTTGGAATAATGAAAATGTTCACAAATTGTGGTGATGAATGCACAACTATATGATGATACTGTGAACCATTGATTGTACACTTTGGATAATTATCTGGTATGTGAATATATCTCAATAAAACAGCATTAAAAAAGGAAGATTGACTAATTTGTCCTAGAAATACTCACCATACCTGTGGTATTCTTGAATGGGCTCATACTACTTTCTGAGAGGCAATTGTTACATTTTCAGCAATTTTGTGAGCAGGTTATTAGACTTTTGGTAGCTTGAAAATGGCCATGGTGGCAATATTTACATCACCGAAATTGCTAAATTCTATATAACAGGGCTTTCTCTTTTCAGAGAGCTGTTTTAACACTGTCACTCAGCTGGTTTCTATAAAGTTAGGATCATGTTCTTAATTATTTTATTAAAGGATCTATGCTTTTGATGTCTGTGCAGCATAATTTCTATTGTGGCACTTCTACTCTTCAAGACTTTATTATTATGCATTAATACAGCATTAGTAAGGCTAATAAAACTTAAATTATATCTTATAGTGATTTGTAATAAATAATGCTTACATTTATTAAGTTAGTGATCTTTGGAGTTAAACTAGAAAATGTGCCCTTTATTTTATAGCCAATGGGGAGTTTTTAAGCAGGGCAGCACCATCACCAGAACTATTTTTCTCTTCCTAACATATTCTTTGGCAGTAGGGTGAAAAGTGGTTTCCTTCTTAGAAGAGACTAGAAGCAAGTAATCAGAAGGCTGTCAAACTAGTCACTAGCAGAGATAACAAGGCCTTCACTAATGTGTTGGCCATGTGGCTCATGACTTTTATTGTTGCTAGCAGAGGACATCTGCACAATATAGATAAAATTCCATATGGGAACTTAGCTTTGGTGGCTTGGTACAGAATTTTGTGACCATAAAATACTTCATTTGTATGAATTGAAGCTATTGTACCTAAGTGTCTTCCTTCTTTTGTTATTAGTTTTCTCTTAGAGAGCATTGTACCATTTCTAATTATTTGATGAGAGTAATGAAGTGAATTCCTCTTCAATTTTTTAGAGGCTTATGAATTTATGCCTGATTGAAAGCATTTTTGTCCTAGGAATATCCACTCTTCCCTGTTAATTTTCATCCATTTGTTCAATATTCAGAATGTGAGCATATATTTGGTTTGATCATATTAAATTGGTCTTTTCCTTTTTTTTTTTTTTTTTTGGCTAAATGGTTTCCTCCAAGGAAAGTCTGCCCTATATTTTATCTGATCTGTCTTTGAGAGACACAATGATGATTAGGTTTAAGATATAGTACTCCATTTCATTTGTTTTAGTGCTTTAATAAGTAGAGTTCATTATTAATATTTTTAAACATCACAGATTTGATTGGTTCTAATATCAGGCAGAAAAAGGAACAGATTACATGCTTAAAATAAAGGTGCTAATTACTAAAGTTTATATTTTGTAATTTAATAAAGTAATATTATGGTCCATTATCAAACTAGAGCTTAAAAACAAAAGATCTACGTAACAGGCATAATTCTCAGTACATAGTTCTATTATAAAAGAAGTACCTTTTTTTCTAGTAACACAAATAAATTCTTACATTGAGCTCCAGTTGTCTCTCATGCTGGCCCTACATTTCATCTCAGTAATTTTTATGCTCACACCTCTTTTTTGCCATGGTTTCAGGACCTTTTACATTACTAGTGTCCAATGGCAGAGGTAACTGATTTTAGTAGTCTATTCATTTAAGTCACCAAATATCCAAGACATATGCTCCCTGAAGGGCTAGTGACTGTTATTTCAGTGAAATTCTTAATGCATAAAAGTCTTTGTTCAGTTTTGAAACTCTAAGCCCAGAATTCCAGGTAACTTGTAGCCATTTCTTTGTAAAACCTTGATTTCCCATAACCCCAGCTGGCTACCAACAGCACTGTCGTGAAACAGATTCTAGTTTCCTATTGCCTCTAGAACCAAAGACCTTTCTCTTTTCTCTTTTCTTAGACTAGCAAAGTCTCCATGTAGTCCAGAGAAAATCTTTCTTCCATCATGTTTCATCAAGCCACCCTGATTCTACCTGAAACCCCATTTCTTTCCTTAGGAAAGTCACTATGTTCCCTTAAGAGCTTAGACTAATGGAAAACAACAGCCAGTTCTGTGTTGTACCATGGCAAATGTTTCACTTACTGCTGTGAATTATAGTTCTATCTGCCTGAATGACATTGAGGTAGAGACTAGCACTCAGAAATGACTCCTACCCATATAAAAAATACCACAAAATCATTAGGAGTAGTTGCTGCCTATCTGGGAATGCAACATTTGGTTGTTTATGATATCAGTTATTATATGATTATAGATCACACTTTGCACAATGCAGCCTGTGTTTCTGGGTGCCTGAGGTTTTTGAAATTGTTTTCCTTTTCATTTCTTATTGTAAAATTTATTTGGGGCATCATTGCAAATTAGAGTTGATGCCAGCCCTGTGTTTTTTTCATGTTGAAATATTCCCACAAAAAATCTTTTGAAGCCAAAAGATGGATTTGACTCTCTAAAAGACACCCAGCTTTTGACACCATGTGAACATATGATATGAGGTTATATTAAAAGCTTCCTGACTTGAAGTAGGACTGATAAACAATTAAATTTAATGGAATGTGGGTTTCTTGACTCTTTATAAATATGTTTATGCATATCTGTGAATGTTAATAATGCCAATCCCCTGGGAAAATATTGCTCTAAAAATGTTGTACCTACCCTTTCACCAGCAGCACCTGTAATTTGAGAAAATGTTGATAATGAAATCCTGATCTTCCACTGTATTATCCTTGGAATAAATGATATGGTTGGGCTGGGGTCAAATCTATGACTGTGACATACCAAAACGAACTTGACCCACACAGAACACAGTGAATGTTTGAGGTCTAGTGATCTTGATATTCTAACCAGCTGATTTACTCATGCACAGAATATGTAAAATTCTTATCAGTGTGCAAAGTAGTATACAGTACACACATTTAGTGTTTTTAACAGTGTGCAAAGCAGTATACAGTTCACACATTTAGCTAATGTTCCAATCTAGCTAGTATTTTAATTTGCATAATATCTTAGATTCAGAAGGATTCAAGTCAATCATTGTAAAAATGAGTAAGATTAACTTCTTTCTGTCAGTTTGATTCTATGATCCCTGTATATTTTTCTGGGGCATGTAGTTTTTGGAGCTGAATATACCCCAAAGAAACATACTCTTAAACTTAATCCATTCCTGTGGGTGTGAATCCAAGTAAGTAGGACCTTTTGATGAGGCATGGGCCACCTCAATCAGGATGAGTTTTAATCCTGTTACTGGAGTCCTATATAGGTGGAATTAAATTCAAACAGATGGAGAGAAAGCCATGGAAAACAAGAAGCTGAAATTTAACAGAAGCCAAAAAGAAGGGAAGGGCCAGTAGAGGCTGCCATGTGACAGCAGAACTCAGGGCCAAGGATCACAGGCAGCCAGCTTCAGAACACCACAGCCTTTGGGGAGAAAGCATTACCTTGATGGCCCCTTGATTTGGACTTTCTCTTAGCCTCAAAACCGTGAGCTAATAAATTCCCATTGATTAAACCAACCCATTACATGGTGTTTGCTTGAGCAGCCCAGAAAATTAATACAGGGCAGGACATAAGAAATTAAATTATTCAATGGTGAGTGACTAAATTACCTTTGTAGTTTATTTGGACACCTTCAGAACTCTTTTAATAATTAAAAAATCAATTATTTATTTCCAGCAATAAGATCAAAATTTTATCAACAAAAATATATAACATGTTAAAACCAATACAAGTGTTACTGTCTCCATTCCTTTTATCATAGTGTCAGATTCCCATGTCTGTATGACTTACTGGTCAGGCAATGATTGGGAAGAAGCTGTGATCCAGCACCTTGTGTCCCTATGGCTTCTACTATTTGTTGATGAATCTGTGTGTGGGTTGGACAATTTGTAACCAGTCTTGGATGTTGCTTTCCACTGGGCAGTTTCAGTCTTCTCTGAGCATGCCCACAATATTCCAATCCTCCAAGGATGTGTGGTGAGCTTGCTTACCTATCCCTTCTGTGGCCCTTTCATTTCCACGCTATCTTTTTTTCAAAACCTGGCTTAACTGTCACAACCCCCAGTAGCTCCACAACCTCAGGCTAGCAGAGCTGTAGGGTTCCCCTACTGTCTCTTATTTAATTTTCTTTTACTGACTATGCCTCAGCCAAATAGATTTTCACTCTATTCCAAATCAAGTCAGCCCCCTCTGTCAGCAAAGCTGCATCTTTACTAAACCAGTCATCTCACTGCTGACCCATCCACACTGCCCTGAGGTGATGGAGCTGCAGGAAGGGTTTGGGTATGGGGAATGGGAACTGCCATGGGCTAAGAAGCCTTAGTTCCAACATTTTCTCCATAAATTCTATCAGTTTTTCTTAAATATATGCTTCTCAGTTTGGTTTTTGTCTCTGATCCTGTTCCCAGAGTCCTGAAATAGTTGTTTTCAACAACATTGTACAGTTTTATACTTGTCTTCTTAGGAGACAATTTATCAACATCTCCTTTCTGCCATAGCTGGAAGTCCTGCCTGAGTTTCTTGCATTTTTAAAGTATTTTTCCCAGTTATCTCATTTTATTTTCACAACCAGTCTATGAATGAATGCTATTTATATTATTATTTTATAGGAACAGAACTTGTGGCCAAACAGATTCAGAAATACAAACAGGAGTAGGACTTATATATGCCCAAAGATATGATATGTTTGCCTTGTTCCAGAAAATCCATTCATACCAAAGTGACAGGTGGCCATCCTTTACATAAACAGCTTTTGGAAGACAGAAAAAACCATGATCCTTCAAAAATAAGCACACACATGCACTCATAATTGTCTTCACTTTCACTACTGAGAACAAATCTATCCCTTTCTATTCTTCACACACCACTTTCTCTCCAATATAATATTCAAATCTTTTCAGTATTGTAATAAATTAATTGCTTTTATTAAATGTAATGAATGTATCTGAAATTAAGAGCATATTTAGATTCATAGGAAAAAGAAGAAACAGCTTATTTATATAATATGTATAAAAATACAGCTCCATTAGGTATAATGCTTTGAAAAACAGAGCCTGAAGGTGATAGACTCTTCAGGCATCCAACAATCATTTTAATTATGTTTTCAATTCTATCACTGCTGTTGGAAACATATTTTCACAAAACATTTCTCACAGGTATAGTCAGTCTTTCTGTGAATTACTTAGTGTTGGATTAACAACATAGTTCATTTTATATGTGGAAATACTGGATAGTCTAAACAGTAGGCTATGCAAATTCTGACAGGGAAGATAAATGCTATCTTCAGACATCATGAAATAACCAGTTCTAAATTTTGATCACCATTTCAAATTTGTTAAAGAGATATACACAATACCTCAATTTTATTCTGTACTTCAATATTCTGTTTTGTTGAGTATATGATATCACAACTCAAAACTAGCTTTAGAATATTGACATAAATTCACTCATTTATGCATTCAAAGAATATTTATTCATGGGCCTGATGTTAGAGAGTGAGTAAGAGAGACATTTTACATGTCCTCATGGAGATGAAATCTAATTTACTTTCCTTTGCTCACATCCATCTTAGGTAAAAATTTCCAAATTAAACCACAGTATCTATGGAGAGCTGTATTTATATGGCTATTTGTTTTCTAATAAATTTTAAGCTTTAATAGAACACAATTTAGATGGTGGCATCAAATATTAAACATATTGACCAAGATAGTTTTTCTTAGTCTTGATCAAGCTGCTAGTCCAGTTCCTTGCATGCCTCTACCCACTCCCTCCCTGGTCCTGACTATATTAGAACTAATCTTGTAGCTGTGGGATTGCAGAGAAAAACAGCTTGGACTGAAAAAAAAAAAAAAAAAAAAAAGGAAAAAAAAGGAAAAAGAAAAAAGACAAAGAAAATTTCAGAGAGTAGCTATTCCACATTATCAACCTTGCCCCCTCTTTCCTTTCCCTCTTTCACCAGATGTCTGCTGGTACTTTTTCATGACCCTGACTATAAAACTCAACCACCTGCCTGCCTCCTCAAAGTTGAGTTCTACTCACTCTCTCTCCTATCATGATAGCTATAAATAAAGTCATCCTTGCCTGTTTAACATTGTCTGATGCAGTTTTTCTTTGGCAGCATCATGTGGTATTCTGAGGGCTTCCTTCACTGGTGTTAGTATTACATCAGGATATCAGGACTCTGTCAAGATTCTGTATCTAAAGTGAGAAATTTATTTCAACTCTGCTTCATCTTCCCCATCTATTGAAAATGCAATGAAGAGAAGTTATAATAAGGGGTTTTCAGCTTTGGGTAGAAGAAAAGGCATCACACAAATCCAAAATGATATGACAATAACAATTGCAAAATTATTAAATGGCAGAAATATTTTATGTTCAACTATAGCTATTCCTTCTGTTAAAATATATACACTAATTCTGAGTGGAACATACATTTTGATAAGTTGTGAAAAGCACCTCACAACTATTTAAAATTAAGTCTTTCGCCTTCAGTCTCTTGATAATACATATTGTGGAGGAAACCACCACACAATGCTGTTTTATATAATGTGACTGTCACTGTGATTTCATCTTGGAAAGCAGTATATCTTTATTTTTTTTCTTTTTGTTACTTGAGTGCTCTTGTACAATTCCAATCTTTATACATAAAGTCTCAGGGGACATTCAAGGCTCAGTTTCTGTACCATGTGATACAGATAAAACATTTTCTTTCCTTCCTACTGGTCCTTCCTGGTCTGGTCTCATATCCCTCAGCTTGCCAGGAAAACTGGAAATCTGGATTTTAAACTATTGCTGAACACATCTCAGTCATTCTTATATCTGCACCATTTTTCATATGCCCATTTAGAACACTTAAGGTATAATTAACATATTACCATTGTTGAATTTTCCTAATTATCTCACTGAATGTTCACATAAAGAATATATATATATATATATTATTTTTCATAAAAATAAATTGTTAAAGTTAGGGTTCAAAGACTTTAAAAAACCTATATGTATATATGTGTGTGTGTGTACATATACACATGGAATAGAATATATCCTGTTTTGTTTCTCTTTATCATAACATGATAATTGGGTAATTTCTGTCTTCCCAAACCAACTACTTGGGAAGCAGTAGCTATATGCAAATGTTAGCTCCCAGGAGAGAATTAGTTGCTCGTTCATAAGGCATGGCACCTAGGAGAACTATTGACTCAAAGGCAGAGCCAGAAATGACAGGCCCAACTTGGAACTTGGTGAATCTAAATCTTAGATATGAAGATATTTGGAAAGTGTGATCTATGGGAGCAGGTTAAAGTCCTGATCTGGAAGAAAAAGTAAGGCACAGAAATTTTAGTCACAGGGCCAGGGCTAGCAAGAATAAGGAAACCATGCCCTGGTCAGCAGGCTGGCTGTGGAGAGGAGAGTTTTATCCATTCCTTGACTTGCTAAACAAGTATTCAGAGCCTGCTCCGAACCTAGCACTGCTCTAGGTGCTAGGATTCTTCCATGAACAAATCAAATGCACCACTCTCACAAAAATTATATTCCAATGTAGAGTCATAGACAATACACAAAACACTCATAGCATGTCAACAAGTGGTAACAGTTAAGAAAAAAATAGAGACTTTTGGGGAAGATGGTGGAGTACAGTGCTTGAGGACTCAGTCCTCCCAACAAAACAACTGTTAAATAGGAAGGAACTATCTGAAGCAACTATTTTGAAATTCCAGAGGCTAGAAGAACACTATACAGCAACCAGAAAAGAGCAAAAGTAAGAGACAGATAAATTACAGTAAAGACTAAATTGCTCTCTCTGCACTGTGGCTACCAGCACCCAACTCCACTCTCACAGCAGGCCACCATAGGGTCCAGTCCCTGGCTAGCTGCTGGTGACAGAGAGCAACCTAAAAATCCTCTTACCCAAGTATAGGGGTGGGCATGGCTGATGGATGATCATGGCTTTTGATTAACAAATTCAGATTACTGGTTCCTGACTCCGAGGGCAGCTGTTGTTTCCACCCTGCCCCAACAAAGTCAGCTGCAGCCATTGTTGCAAATCTACATGGGCAGCAGCAGAGGAGATGGAGATTTAAAGATACCACATTTCTCCAGGGCTGTAGAGGATAGTTAGCTGAAGGGCTGCATTTGCTGGTCAGGCCAGGAAAACTTAGCTTTGGGGAGCCATTGGAGAAGCTTTTGGAGCCAATACTGATCCCCTCTGCAGGGTATTTTGAGCTGGTTTGTGCCACTTTTATGTGTCCCTGGCCCTATTTTGGCTAGAAAAGACTAACTGTGCTGGTTTGAAACCATTATGGACCCTAGAAAAGCTGTAACCTTTTGATTCAATCTTGTTGGGGGGAAACTTTTGATTGAATATTTCCATGGAGATATGACTCAACCAACTGTGGGTGAGGCCATTGATTAAATTATTTCCATGGAGATGTGACCCCATCTATTCTAGTTGGTTCTTAATTTGATCACTGTAGTCCTTTAAGAGAGCTCCCAGAAGCAAAGAGTTCAGAAAAGCTAAGAGTTACATTTTGGAGACAAGGTAAGAGATGTAATCCAGAGTTTGCCCCCAGGAGAAGCTAAGAGAGCACTCCAGATGCTTAGAGAGAAACACCCTGAGAGAACAAGCAAGAATGCACAGGAGCTGAGAGACAGAAGCAAAGAGAGAAAAATGGCAGGAGACATTTTGGAAATAGCCATTGAAACCAGATGCCAAGAAGCCCAGAGACATTTTGGAGAAAGCCATTTGAAATGCAACCTGAGAGCCAGCTTCAGACACTAGGAGAGTCAGGAATCTCCCAGGAAATAGAGGGTACAACCAAACTGCTGTAAACAGTGAAACTCCAAATCAACTAACAAGCAAATGCCCAGCACAAAATACAGGCCCAGAAAGACAGGGAAAATCTTGCACAATTTTTTCACCTTGGGCAAACTTTCCCAATAGAAGAGCTGAAACTCAAAACTGTCTTATCACCAGCTGATTACAAAACCAAGAAACAGACATCTCAGGTAATAAATCCCAAAGTTAACTTTTTAAAATATTATAATGTACAGTGTGCAAAAAAGAGTACAAGACAAAGAAACAGGAAATAATGGCCCATCCATAGGAAGAGGATAAAAATACAGATGATATCAATAAAGAAGATGAGAATGTGGATATACCAAAAAAACCTTCAAAAAATGATCTTAACAATGCTCAAGGAGATGAAGAAATGAACAGAGAAAGAACTAAAGAATATCAGGAAAGGAATGAATGGGCAATATAAGGGTTTAAGTAAAGAGAAATTTTAAAAAGGAACCAAACAGAACTATTGGAGTTGAAGACAACAATAACAGAAATGAAAAATTCCCATAAGGGTTTCAAGAGAAAACTGGAGATGGCAGAAGAAAGAATCAGTGAATATGAAGACAGAACATTTTGTATTAGCCAGGCTGAAGAGCAGAAAGAATAAAAAAATATTAAAAGTGGAAAAAAGCCTAAGAAAGCTATGTGACACCATCAAGAGTACCAATATAGGCATTGGTACTCTATACGGGAGTCTCAGAAGGAGAATAAAGAGTGAAAGGGGCAGAAGGAATAGACAAATAATGACAGAGAACTTCCCAAACTTAGCAAAAGACTTGAATACTCATATCCAAGAAGCTCAGAGAACACCAAACAGGACAAAAATGAAGAAAAATACACCCTGTCATATACTGATTACACTATTGAATGCAAAGGGCAAGGAGAGAGTTCTGAAAGCTGCAAGAGAAAAGCAATGTATTACATCAAGGGAAGCCCAAGAAGATTGACTGCCTACTTCTCATTAGAAACCATGGAGGCAAGAAAGCAGTGGGTTGAAATACTTACAAGGGATGAAAGAAAACAACTGCCAACCAAGAATTTTATATCTGGTGAGACTCTCTTTCAAAAATGAGGGAGGGATTAAGACAATCTCAGATTACAAAGACTGAGGGAGTTCATCCCCATTAGACCTGTTCTGAAAGCAATGCTGAAGGGAGTTCTTTAGACTGAGAGAAAGGACACTAGGCAGTGGTTCAAAGCAACATAAAGAAAGATCTTGGTAAAGGTAGCCATTTGTATAATTATAAATTAAAAATGTTATATTGTATTATTTATTTTGCTACTTCTCTTATTTCTATAGATATTAGAATCCAAATGCATAAAAATTAGTGATAAATCTAGGTTTTTGAACATATAGTGTACAAGTCGTAACAAGGAAAATAATGGTTGGGGAAAGCAGGGTATAGAAAAAGCACATGTGTATGCTATTGAAGTTAAGTTGGTAGCAAAACAAATATGATTGTTATATGTTTAGGAATTAAATTTTAATACCATGGTTACCACAAGAAAATAGATGAAAAATATATCCAGATAGAAATGAGAAGGCACTCAATATGGTACAAAGTCCAAAAGCAAATGAATATAAATTAGGCATTAGTAGAAGTTAGCAACAAAAAAAAAGGTATGACTTACATAGGATAAATAGCAAAATGGCAGAAGAAATTCCCACATTATCAGTAGTGACTTTAATGTAAATGAATTAAACTCTAGTCAAAAGGCAGAGATTGGCAGAATGGATTAAAAAAAGCATGATACAACAATATACTGTCTGAAAGAAACTCACCTTGGAGTCAAAGGCACAAATAGGTTGAGTGTAAAAGGATGAAAAAAGTATGCCATGTAAGTAGTAACCAAAAGAGCTGGAGTGGCCATACTAACGTAGGGTAAAATGTACTTTAAGTCAAAAACAGTTACAAGGGAAAAAGATGGTCATTAAATACTCATGAAGGGGACAATTCAAGGAGAAGATGTATATATATATATATATATATATATATATATATATATATATATATATAACAGAAGAGCCTCAAAATATATGAAGCATATGCCAGTATATCTGAAGGAAGAAATTGACAGTACTGCATTAATAGTAGGAGACTTTAACACCCCACTCTCAAGAATGTATAGAACATCTATTCAGAAGATCAATATGGAAGTGCAGGACTTGAATGATGCACTAAACCAACTAGGCACAGTGGACATCTATAGAACACTGCACCTAACAAAAACAGAATATTCATTCTTCTCAAGTACACACCAATTACTCTCAAAGATAACAAAAGGGATAAAAGATAAATGGGACCTCATCAAAATTAATAACTTTTGCTGCTCAAAGGACTCTACCATGAAAGTAAAATGACAACCTACACAATGTGAGAAAATATTTGGAAACTGCATATCTGATAAAGTATTAACATCTGGAATATATAAAGAAATCCTTCAAATTAAAATCAAAAGATAAACAACTCAATCAAATAATAGGCAAAAGACTTGAACATAAATCTCTCCAAAGAAGATATACAAATGGCCAAAAAGCACATGAAAAGATGCTCAGCATAATTAGCCATCAGGGAAATGCAAATCAAAACTACAATGAGATACCATTTCACACCCATTAGAATGCCTGCAGTAAAAAAAAAAAAAATAGCAAATGTTAAAGAGGATGTTGAGAAATAGGGACAGTCATTCACTAGTGGTGGCCATGTAAAATACTGTAGCTGCTATGGAAGACAGTTTGGCAGGTCCTCAGAAAACTAAGTACAAGACTACCATATGACCCAACAATCCCACCACTAGGTATATACCACAAAGAATTGAAAGCAGGGACTCAAATAGATATTTGCAGACCAATGTTCATAGGGGCATTATTCACAATTGCCAAAAGATGAAAGCAAACCAAGTATCCATCAACTGACAAAATGATAAATAAAACATGATACATACATACACAGGAATATTATTCAGCTGTAAAAAGGAATCAAGTCCTCATAAATGCAACAACATGGATGAACTTTGAAGACATCATGTTGAGTGAAATAAGTCAGACACAAAAGGACAAATACTGTATGATTTCACTGATTTGAAGCAATTACAATAAACAAACTCATAGAGTCAGAATCTAGAATATAGGTTATTAGAAGATGGGGTGGGTATAGGGAATGGGAAGTTAAGGCTTAAAATGTACATGTTTTGTACTCAGAATGATGGAAATGTTTTGGTAATGGATGGTGGGGATAGTAGCACAAAAATGTGAATGCAATTAACAGCACTGAAATATATATCTAAATATATTGAAAGGGGAAATGTTAGATTGTATATATGGTAACAGAAAATGTTTTTTAAAGAATTCATGGACCTGTACTACACAGTGAACTCTATAAACCATGGACTTATTAATTTACAATTATAAAAATGTGCTATCATAAATTGTAACAAATGTTTCACACCATTGCAAAGTGTTGGTGATTGGGTGGTATACAGGAATCCTGTATTTTATCCATGATTGTTCTGTAAACCCACAACTTCTGTAATTAATAAGAAAAAAAGAAAAGAAAAACATAAAGCTGGGCAAAGAGAAAAGAAGCATTAAATTCAATAAGATATATGGAAAAGACCTTTTAAATTAGTGAAATATGACCAGAGACATGAATAGAATGATGGAGGGGGGCATAAATATTTCTCATTAATGTTCATTTCTGGCAGAGAAAACAGAAAATGCCACATCTGACGTAAAAATATGCCTCATTGGTTGGAGGAGCAGCAAGATAGCAAGGGTGGCTAGAACAAAGTGAACAAAGGCAGAGTGGTAGAGATGCAGTGGGAGAGTTGACCATTGTAAGAATAGTGTTTTGATATTTATCTCCTGAAATGGGCAAATGTGTCTGAATTATAAACCTTAGATTACAAAAATGATGTACACTTGAGGCGGGGTTAGACTTAGGTGGTGGCTGGCTGATGAGCAAAGGGCAAATTCCAAGAAGCTGTTAGGCTGCAAGGAGAAAGATGCCTCTGAGAAGCACAGCAAGAAATAGCACCTGGGGCCAAGAGACTCCACCTGAATGAGTCATCTGTGGTCAAGCATCAATGAAAAGGAAAAAGTGGAGAGTAGTAAAATAGTTAATAAAAATTACAAGTGGAACAAATATCTATAAAATGGAGATTGCCCCACAGTGTCAGGGTATCCCTCACCTCTTTCTTTGTGGCAGTGCCCACATCTTTCTTCTTTGCATGCATACTTAATACATTTTCTTCCTGCTTACTCTGCACTGTGCCCTTGAATCCTTTTTCATGGCATGACCAAGAACCTAGGAACCTGAATCTGGCAACATATTTAGGTGAGGCAGGCAGGGGCATTTCTCTTTTCCAACCATCTGGACTGGAAGCCTTGGCCACACACTTTCACTTTTTTTTCTTGCCTGACTCATTGTTATCCTGTCCTATGTCCTCATGCAACTCTGTCTCTAGGAATCTGGGGACTCTGATCCAGCTCTCCCAGGACACAATCTTAATTTATTCTGAGTCCTCTGGCTCCCTGCTTGGAGATGGCAGGAGCTAGTCTACATGCCATGCAGGTCCAAGGAGACTCAGAGTGGTGGGTGGTGCTGCCCTTGAGACCTTATTGGGGACTTTTCCCCACATTGTGCAGGATTTTGATGGAGTCAAATGAAGTCCTCCCCCTCCTCTTGGCTCTCAAAGACTTCCCCACACTCTCTCCTCTCCTCCCCTCTGAAACTCTTTTTCTCCCCTTTGGGATGCAGACCCTCCCTCCTGCTGAATCTCTTCCTCTTTTCACCTCTTCACCAGAGGTCCTCACCCCTGCCTCCATGATAGAGGTAAAGGAGGAGACCTCTCCTCCTCCATCTGGCCTTCAATGCTTTCTGAGACATTGCATCTTTTGTAGCACAGGATTCTGGGCTAAGGATTCCAGTCTGCCCCCGACATTTGGGGTAAGCTGCAAAGGCTTTCCAGGGGACTGCAAAATCTCACAAATAGCCTGTTAGAAACTGTCTTTTCTGTCTTTGACAATCAGGGCAAGGCTGAGGAGGAGGAGAAGGAAATGAGAGGCAAGCAGAAAACCAGACAACAGGCTCAGCTTATTGCAGTCACTTTTCAAAGCATACTGTCCCTTTGAGGTCACCAAGTTGTGGCTCCTTGCTCCAACTGTGGATCAAAGGGCCATGGCAGAGAGAGTGCCAGAAACCTTGAGAAAATTCTTCACCTTGGAACCCACTGGGACCTCACTGCAAGTGCTACCAACACAGGCATGGGCCCAGGGACTGCACTGACTCCTGAAAGCAGAGCAGGACACTCCCAGAGCCCTGCTCATGGCAAATGAAGAAGACTGAAGTTGCCTAAGGCTGCAGATGGCTCCACTGACTTCACATTTGAACATCAACCTTGAGGAGCCTTGGGAGACACCTGCCATGGCAGGTAAGATTATTAATTTCTTAATTGACACTGGAGCCACTTACTTTGTCCTGAACTGACACACTCTGGATCTACCTCCACTTGGACTTGCCTAAGGTATGGGAGTTGACAATAAGCCAAAACTAGGACCTTCACTACCTCTCTCCTTTGTAGGCTTGAGGATATTCTGGTGACTCATCAATTTCTAATTGTCCTGAATGCCCCACCCCCCTTCTAGGGAGGGATCTTCTTCACTCCCTGGGGGCCACATTCAGACTAGTAGACCTGGCTAATGTTTACCCACTTGTTTGCCCCAAGGCCTCTATTATATGGCAGCAAACTAAAGGAGATCCTTAAACAAATAAACCCATCTGTATGGGATGGAGGCAACCAGGGCTACCCTGCAGAGTAGCCCCTGTCTGCATTCAGGTTCTAAGTCCTAGATCTTAAAAACACATTTTTTGTTTCCCTCTTCACTCAGACTCTCAATAATTTGATTTTGAATAGCAGGGACTTAATGATAAGATTCCTGCCCAGCTCACTTAATGCTGCCCCAAGGGTTTTGAGATTGTTCCCATATCTTTAAGAATGCCTTAGCAGCAGACATTACTAACCTCCAGCTGCCTCAGAGCAGTCTTGGAATATGAACTAACATATCTCTAGTATGAAAGTAAATTTTGTTTGCTGTAGGCATTGTTAACTACTAGCAATGGATATAGAAAGTTATAGAAGGTTTATGAAAGTGAATTCTGTCTGTCACAGTCAATGCTGACCAAAATTTAATAGGCCTGTTCAGAACAATGTAAATTGCTGGTCTGCTATTAGTGAAAGGTTATAAAAAGTTTTCCTTAAACATCTGACTACTCTGTCTGGAAGATAAAGATTTTATATCATATCAGAATAATACCCTTGTGTTGTTTATGTTGAACGTCTCATCCTTTGTTTCAAAAGATGAGTCTCCTCACTCTTAAAGGAAAACTGTTACAAAGAATTTGTTCTTTCACTTTGTAGAAGTGAAGTGCTAAAATAGTTTAACATATTACATAGGAAGTATTTAGAAAGTATTACAATAATTAAAAGAAATTTTCAGTCTTTCTATCAAGCTAAATTTATATGGGTGAAATGCTATTCATATATTTAAAAATTGTATTAAATTCCTGAAGACTTGACAATGTTCTCACTGTCCTGTTATTTTCAAAATCTCCTGAGGGACTGGAGAAAAAGAGGAATTAGTAAACTTTCCTACCTGGGGATTCCTGCTATTCTCTTAAGCAATAAGGGCCCCAATTTAATAAGTCAAGCCCTGGATCTTAAGACTTGCCCTTATGAAACTTATACTTGTAATGGCAAAGCTAACCCCACTTATAATTAATGCCTGAGTCACCCCCAATTTGTTGCCAAACTCTACAAATAAACTCACTACCTTCCCCACTAAATTGGACATGACTTCCAGGGGTGTGAGTCTCTTTAGCAATGTGAGATATTACTCCCAAGGATGAGCCTGGCCATTGCATCAAAAATTAATTAACATAAGCAACCTTGGTGGGTGATCTTACTGCCCTCCCCCCTACTTGGGACCTGACTCCCAGGGGTGTAAATCTCCCTCACAACACAGGATATGACTCCGGGGATGAATCTGGACCCAGCATCGTGGTATTGGTAACATCTTCTTGATCAAAAGGGGGATGTGAAATGAAACAAAATAAAGCTTCAGTGGCTGAGAGATTTCAAATGGAGTTGAGAGGTCACTCTGTTGGACATTCTTATGCACTATATAGATAACACTTTTTATGTTTTAATATATTGGAATAGCTAGAAGTAAATACCTGAAACTACCAAACTCCAATCCAGTAGCCTTGACTCTTGAAGATGATTATACAACAATGTAGCTTACAAGGGGTGACTGTGTGACTGTGAAAACTTTGTGGATTGCACTCCATTTATCCAGTGAATGGATGGATGAGTAGAAAAATGGGGACTAAACCTAAATGAAAAATAGGGTGGGATGGGGGGGTGGTTTGGGTGTTCTTTTTTTATTTTTATTTTTTATTCTTATTCTGATTCTTTCTGGTGTAAGGAAAATGTTCAAAAATAGATTGGGGTGATGAATGAACAACTATAAGATGGTACTGTGAACAGTTGATTGTACACCATGGATGATTGTATGGTACATGAATATAGCTCAATAAAACTGAATTAAAAAAATAGTAATATAAAAGAGGAAATAAAATTTCAGTGGCTAAGAAATTTCAAATAGAGTCAAGAAGTCATTCTAGAAGTTACTCTTATGCAAATTCCAGCCACATATTGCAAACTTCCACAGTATTCCAAGCCCCAATCAACAGTGTCCCTGAAAATTGTAAAAAATTCCCTGAGCTCCACTTTGCTCCTGCTTCTGTTTAGACAATGTATACTAAAATTTCTCACCCAATTAGTTTTTTTTCAGAATAGAAGCCTTTCACAACAAACTTCTCCTGCTAGAGCCTATGCTACTATTTCCCATGCTCAACCAGACATCCTAAATAGCATAGCCAAAGACTTCTATACTCTCACAAGTAGGGCCTGTGACCTACTGACAGATTGAAGCAGCTACAGAAGATGGGCCATCAGTCCAGATTCCTTAAGATTAAGGGAGCTAGAAATCTCTGAGGGGGAAATAGTGGCAGGGTTAGAATTAGGGTGGTGACCAGCTGATGAGCAAACGGCAAATTCCAAGAATCCATCAGGCTGCAAGGGGAAAGACATCTCTCAGAAGAACAGCAATAAACAGCACCTGGGGTCAATGGACCCCATCTGAATGAGTCATCCATGGAACATCAATGAAAAGGAAAAAGGGGAGGGTAGTAAAATAGTTAATAAAAATTACAAAAGAACCAAAAATCTATAAAAGCAGATTGTCCCACAGAGCTGGGGTTTCTCACTTGTCACTTCTCTTTTCTTGCAAGAGTGTTTCACATGTTCTCTCATATGCATTCTTAATTCCCTTTACTCAGTCTGTGCTCTGCCCATGAATTCTTTCTTGCAGCATAGCCAAGAACCTAGGAATTTGAATCTGGCAACACACTGACAAGTTTTAGAAAAGATCACTTTGGCTGCTATATGGTAAATAATTGATAAATGTACAAGAATGGAAATAAATTATTAGAGTAGAGGTTATTGTAGGAGTCCTAGTGAGAGATGTGGTAGTAAGAAAGACAGAGGGAGTGATGGGATTAGTGAGAAGTGGTAGGAAACAGCAGCAACATGTACTGATGGACCAGATGTGAGGACTAAAAAGAAGACATATTTCCAAGAGGACCCAAGTTTTTTATCTGAGCAACTTAAGCCTTTTACAGAGGTGATGAAGACAACCAAGTGAACAGCATTTTTGGTAGCTGGGGAAGGTGTTGAAGAACAAAAAATTATTTGTTGGAAGGCCAAATAACTGTTTTGGGGGGAAGGCACAAGATTTTTTCTGGACAAGTTAATTTTTATATACCTACTGCACTTCTAATTAGAGATATGGAAATGGAGTTAGAGATACAAAAGCTGTATCAGCAAGAAGGTTGGGTCCAGAGATAGGTACTTGTTAGCCACCAACTAGCTTATAATGTTGCTCAATGCATTGTTGCTTGGTGAGATCATCCAGTGACTGCTAGTAAACAGAAAAGAGAAGTAGGCAGAAGATGGGGAGACCAGCAGGGCAAACTAAATAAAAATAATTCTTTAAGGAGGAGGGGAAGTAATTAACAGTATAAAATGAACATGAAATGCTGCTAAAGGATTGAGTAAGATGAGGACAGGAAAGTGTTCAATCTATTTGGCAATATGAAGATGGTCAGTGATATGTTGCAAAGCAGTTTCAGTGGAGTGGTTGGCTGTAAAAAAAAGTGAGTGCTGGACAAAATGGAAGGCAAGGAAGTAGTGACAGCGTATACTGCAATTTTGCTGGAAAGGGGTGAAAGTGCACAACTAAGGAGTTATTTTGTTTTTTTTGTTTTTTTTTTTGTTTTGTTATTGCTTTTGTTTGTTTAAAATGATACGGCATTGGTCAGAATAAGATGGTGGCATAGAGAGGAGTGGAAACTAGTTAGTCCCCCTGGAACTACTAATAAACAACCAGGAACAACTAGAAAATAATCTGGAATAACTACTGGGGGACAAACATGTCTGTCCACACATCATACATCAACCTGGATTGGAAGGAATGCCTGAGATTACAGCATAAAATCTGTAAGTAAAAACTGTGGACCGAAGCCAAGAGCCCCTCCCCCACAGCAGCCCAAACTGCAAAGCCTTGCTGTGCTAGAGAGCAGCACTCTCTGAACAACCAAATATACCTCAGCCCAGCTCCAACTAAGGTTTTAATTAACAAATGTTGACTGCTCAATACAAGCTATGAATCCCCAGCAGAGAGAAGCTTTTGGTGACAACTGACCTTGGAGAGCTGGAGGACCTCTCTGGGAGGGAGGGGGAGCCCAGAGGATCAGTTGCTATTTCTGACCAATGGGTGAATCTGAGGGTGGCCATGAACTGGCCCTGAATGGGGGCTCTCTGTCCCTTTTTTGGCTCAGTCAAGAAAGCCTCAGCCATTTTCAGTTCCCAGTGCTCTGGCCCAGACAAGGGTGGAGATAACAGAGGCAGAGAGACTATTCAAATGCAAATGATATCTCCCCAGGGGGCATATCTTCCCTAAGAGGAAAGAGATGGTGCCAAGCTCTACTACCCCCCTTCCATTCAGAACCAGACCCCAGAGCCTGGTGGAAAACAGCCATGAGCCACACATCCATACACCAGTCTGGAATGACAGGCTGACAGGCATCCCCTGCTGGGCAGAAAAGCGCAGTGGTTTGAGGCCTCAAAGGGTGTATCAATCTTCTAAGACATACCCTCAGGGAGACCTGATACTATTGCCTCCTTCTGAAACCTGAGCCCATTCTGGTCTTGGAAAACCTAAAATTGGGTTAACCAAGGAAACCAGATGCCTAGACAACAGAAAACTACCACCTACACTAAGAAAAACAAAGTTCTGGCCCAGTAAAAGGAACAAACTTACACTTCAACTGAGATACAGGAATTGAAACAACTAATGTTAAATCAATTCAAAAAGTTTAGGGAAGATATGGCAAAAGAGATGAAGTGTAGAATGAAAATACTGGGTGTACATAAGGTAGAAATCAAAAGTTCAAAAAAACAACAGGCAGAATCTATGGAAATGAAAGGCACAACACAAGAGATGAAAGAAACAATGGAGTCATACAATAGCAAATCTCAAGAGGCAGAAGAAAACACACAGGAACTGGAGAACAAGACACCTGAAAGCCTACATACAAAAGAACAGGTAGAGAAAAGAATGGAAAAATCTGAGCAATGTCTCCAGGAATTGAATGACAACATGAAATGCGGGAATATATGTGTCATGGGTGTCCTAGAAGGATAAGAGAAGGGAAAAGGGGCAGAAGCAATAATAGAGGAAATAATCAATAAAAATTTCCCATCTCTTATGAAAGACATGAAATTACAGATTCAAGAAGTGCAGTGTTCCCCAAGCAGAACAGAGCTGAATAGCCCTATGCCAAGACACTTGTTAATCAGATTATCAAACGTGAAAGATCAAGAGAGAATCCCGAAAGCAGCAAGAGAAAAGCGATCCATCACTACAAAGGAAGCTTGATAAGACTATGTGCAGATTTCTCAATAGACACCATGGAGGCAAGAAGGAAGTGGGGTGATATATTTAAGATACTAAAAGGGAAAAACCACCAAGAATCCTATATCTGGCAAAACTGTCCTTCAAATATGAGGGAGAGCTTAAAATATTCTCTGATGAACAGACAATGACAGTTTGTGAACAAGATACTTGCTCTACAGGAAACACTAAAGGGAGCACTACAGACAGAAGGGAAAAGACAGGAGTGAGAGGTTTGGAAAACAATTTTGGAAGATAGTAGCACAGCAATGTAAGTACACTGAACAAAGATGACTGTGAATATGGTTGAAAGAGGAAAGTTAGGAGCATGTGGGACACCAGGAAGAAAGAGGAAAGGACTGGGACTGTATAACTCAGTGAAAACTAGAGCGCTCAACAATTGTGATAAAAGGTACACATATGTTTTTACATGAGGGAATACAAATGAATGTCAACATTGGGAGGTGTTAAAAATAGGTGGGATTGGGGGAAAAATACAATCAATGCAAACTAGAGTCTGTAACAACGACAACAACAAAAAGATACTTCAGTAGGTTTATATGGTTAGGAAAGATCCACCAGACAGGGAAAATTTGATTCACAGAGAGAGGGGTCACTGGTAGGAAGAAACCTGTGAGTTAGCTTGAAGGGATGGGATCAAAGGAGAGTGGACAATTGGCCTTAGAAAGGAGCATGGACTCCACTGTAACTTATGTAAAGGCAGTGTTTAGGGGTTGAGTACCAGATGGGTCAGTGGATTTGCTAGTGTAAAGTTTTGGAATTTTTCCCATGGGTATTAGACTCCAGGTTTGCATTAACCCCATGCTTTCAAGAAAATCATGTAAAAGAAGTCTAGGTAGGGATATTGGTTCTTCCACAGATTCTAGATCTTTAACCCCTGCTGACAACCTTAAGTGCTTTAGCTCTCAGGATGGATAAACAATATGTTGGTTGACCTCTTGATTATTCTTGGCATGAATGTGGAAATAGCACTTCTTGTGACACTTACATAAAACATGTTGTCTATTAATACATTAATTTCTGTACTTAATTTATTTTTATTTCTACACTAATAACTTTCAAGGATGAGACCATTTATCCCAAAATTTGCAGATTCCACCTTTAATAGTATTTTTACTTCACCATAATTTGAATAATGAAAATCAAATATTAAGTGTAATTTTTTCAATAGCCTTTCTCTATATTTGGCTCAATGACAGATAGCTTGGGTTTTGGGACAATCATTTTATTTTCCTACACTTTGTATTTTTAAAATGTAGAACATTGTAACTCAAAATTACAAATTGTCCAGAATACTATTTAACTTTTATGTATTAGATAGTTCTGGATATGCATATCAATTTTAGACCCATAATTGTGTAATGTTTTCAGCATTTTGACTGATTTTGAGTCAACAAATAAAGTATATACAAAAGTTTGAAAAGTAGAATGCTTCAACATTGAATATAGTGGTAAATGAGAATTTCAGCTCTGGAAATCTTGTTTCATTATGATTTATTTCAGCACGTATAAATTACTTCTTAATTATACCAAATAATATGTTGCTGATGTCTTTTTCCAAAACAAGGAAAATCATGGTATTTTGAGAACCAAACATTTGGTTTTTACCATAGTTCAGGTTTCTTAATATAATCATTATTGTTCATTTTAAACTAAAACTGGAAACCCAAGGCCATTAATGTTAGAATGGGTTAACAAACTGTGGTCTATTTATACAATGAAATACTACTCATTTTTAAAAAAAGCAATCTACTGATATGTGCAATAGCCTGGCCAGATTTTATGTTATATTGAATCAAAGAAGACTTCCACCAAACTGAATATATTGTATGATTCATTTTGCATAAAGCTTTAAAACAAGGAAATTTAATCAACAATAGAGAAAATATAACAAAGGTAATTTCTTCTGTTATGGGTTGGGGACAGAGGCATGAATTTACTTTATGGGGTGATTGATAGTAATGTTCAATATTGTAGTAGAAGTTTGGATAACACCTAACACTATTGTAAAGGTTAAGAACACATCAAGTGGGAATAGATGCTGAATGGTACATAGATTATGGCCACTTCCTGGATGCTTAGATTAATTAATATATTTAATTTGTTATTTTCTGTCTATTTGTTTCCTGGTTCATGTGTTTATTGCAAGGAAGAAGATCTACCTCAGCTTAGCTCTGAAGTGTCATATTATTGGGATCCCTTCTCTGAAAATATTTGCAAATGAAATCTGTATGACAGTTTAGATGAATATCAGCAAAGTCTATTTTCACCTGTCATCCATTTGTAAAAATACACTTCTAAGTGAATGAGAAGATAGTAAATTAAAACACATTTTTGCTGATTTAAACAATGAATAATTGTTTTGTCTATACCTACAGCTTAATGCAGTCACTGCTCTGTCAAGCGTAAAAGTAAATGACAATCATATTGTTCACATTTCTTGATATTTTGTGAAATATAATGATAAATATTGTACTCACCAGCTTATTTGTACACTGACAAGCATAAAAAAGTCCTTGAAGAAATTTTAACCATGTTTCTTATCAGAAAAACCTGATGTTTGCCTTAATATAGGAAAAATCAGCTTTAAGTTCCTTGCTGAAAAAAATTTCTTCTCCGACAAATTTCTTTTGACAATATGCCAAGTTTTTGCAGGTTAATGCAGCAAGATTTTTTACTATTATACAGCAACACTAGGAAAAAAAAGTTCTGACAGAAAATAAGTTAAAATGTTTCGATTTCTTCTGATTATAGTAGATATTCAGTTTACCAACACCAGTATATTGAAGAGAGTATGAGGACTATTTTATTTTAGTAATGAAATATATTTCTCAAGAAAATTTAGAAAGAAGGTCATTTAGCCATATTTTTAAACCATAAGATTGATGTAATTTGGCCAATCTCTGCACTTGGGAGAGTCTCAGTAGCAGAACTTACAACAGTTGGATATAACCTAGGACACTTGGACTTTTTTACTTGTAAGTGTGACCAATTTAACAGCACTTATTAGTATTTAAAGATTGAGAGAAGCCAGGAAGATGATAATATTCTGGTTATTAGAAATAATGAAAAATGTCTTTTGTTGCGTATTTGATAACAAATACTGATCACTTAAGGAATTCAAACTGACACTTTAAAATATAAATTAAATGCAGTAATTATTCTTTTTTATTTTAATACATGTTCTCTAAGCATAAATATTTTGTTAGGCATTGTATCTACAGTAAACTAATAATGACAAACCCTATGTCCTTTTAAAACTTTTTTCCACAATGTTACGTAAGTATTTAAGTGATATGCTCAAAAGCATATTGAGAAGGAAATGAGGTGATTTCCAATCCTGGCAATCTCAGAGGAGGTATCCTACTGTGGATAACTGGGAAAAATGATTAAAATATAATAAGAAATTTGCCTGAATACAAAGGGGCACTTGTGAAGTAGGAGAAAAAAGCAGGTTAATGGCAGTATGCTGGAAGACAAGTGAAGAAAGTATATCAAGGAACAGAGAAGAGGGAGTGAACATCCATGTCAAAGCACATTAATAGATCTATTAAAATGAGGTCTGCACCTCACAGCAGATTACACATTTATAAAATTTGACTGTGTGCTGATCCACAAAGGAAGCCTGAAGCAAGGCTTGAAATCATGTGAGCGTTCTCCCTCTCTGGAGAGAAATTAAGTTAGAAATAATGATAAGAATAAGATAACTATATAAAAATACTAAATAATACAAATAATTTAAAAATGAGTGATAGGTTGCTGGGCACATTTCTAAGTGCAAAAATCAGAAAAATTTAAAATTATACTTTTCACTATAGTAACACACACATATAGATACATTCTAGGGAATAAAGCTAATGAATGTCAGAATTACAAGAAAACTTTAAAATATTTTTGAGAGACATTTGATAAGTGTAAATAAATTAAGGTATATTCCATGTTCATGATATTTTAAAGATATCAGTTCTCCTAATATTGATCTTTAGATTTAAGGCCATTCAAATAAAAATTCCAGTAGGTTGTGTGTGTGTGTGTGTGTGTGTGTGTGTGCATGCGCAAATTAAAAATTTCCATTCTCAAATTTATATAAAAATTCAAAGCCTTGATCTAGAATAGAAAAATCACTCATAAAGATGATTAAACATTTTTATTTGAGAAAAGGACAGTATCTTCAATAATCAGTGCTCAGAGAATAAATATATAGAGAATATGAAACTTGATTATTACCTCTCCCCCATTCAATTATAAATACCAAGTGGACTATAAAACTCCAATTATAAAAGCCAAAATAAATTAATAGATGCATATATATATCCATACAAACACATATACCCACACAAAGCTTCTAGAACATATTAGAATTAGAGGAAAACATGTTAATGACTTTGTGGATATGCAACTGTTAATTAGGATACAAAATCACATGTAATAAGGGAAAAGATTGATAAATACTACATGAATGTTAAAAACCTTTAAATAAAAAAAACTATTAAAGTAGAAAAAAAGCAAGCCCAATAATGAGAAGAAACTCCTACTAAACATGTAACCAACAAAGGGCTCATAGCCACAAAGTGTATGTAACTCATTCTAATCAATAAATGAAAGATCAACAACCCAATATAAAAATAGACAAGAAAGACATAGGCAGGTACTTAACAACACTGAATATCCAAATGGCTCAAAAACATGAAAAGATGCTCAAAGTTACTTGTAATCAGAGCAATACCAATTGAAATCACAACAAAATGTCATTAAATGCCTACTAGAGTGTTAGAATGAAAAAAAAAATATTAGGAAGTATAAGGTGCAATAGGTTCACTCATAGACTATTAGTAAATTATTAATTTGTAAAAACACTTTAAAAATCTTTGTTATTATCAACTACATTTGAATACAGGCATATAATGTCACTCCATAATTCCATTCCTAGGTCAATTTCCAGCAAACTGTGCACTCAAAGAGATCTAATTAAGATTGTTCTCAGCAGCATGATTCAGAATGAACATATTGGAAATAACCCAAATATCCATCAAAATGTGAATGGATAAATACCTTTTAGCATATTCAGACACAGAAATACTAGGCAGCATGAAAAGAAATGAACTACTGCTTCATGACACAAAATGGATGAATCTTACAAGGATTGATCTCAGTAAAAGGACACAATTCATAAAGCACAATTCATTATTCTCAATTAAAGGCAAAAGTAGGTTCAGCATTTGAAGTTAGGATATTGGTTTTCTTGGTTAGGAGGAACAGGGTAATAAATAGCCAGGGTCAAGCAGGGACCTCTGGGGGTGCTGATAACATTCTCTTTTTGGTCCTGGGTGGTGGTTGCACAGATCTTCTGTTTTTGATATTATAGTGAGTTTTACACCTATATGTATATACACTTTGATATATGTGTGTTATATTTTAACTTATAAAAGTTAAGAAATACATAAGTGTAGCAATGTTTTGCCATCCAGCTTCAGGTATGCATCTCTGAAAACGGAAGTTGTGGCTGATGTAGAGGTTTGTCGTGTTCTCTCCCTTTTGCATTTGTACACAAAGGTTACTCCAGCAGGCAACTATACAGAAATAACTATAACTAAGTATGATGAGGGATTTACTGGAATCTATTTAAAAAGAGAGGAGGAGATTTTCTGAGAAAATCAACAGATAGTCAAATTTTGATATGCAGGAAAAAACAGAAGCTCAGCATTAAGCCACCAACAAAAAGTGCATGAAATTGAGCTGCTGAGTTTCTAATTTGGAACAGGCAAACACCGTGAGAAGATAATAGGAAAAGCAAGAAGGTAAAGAAATAAATGAGAAAGTGATTATATGATGCTTGTCCCTGTGTTCCACATAAAATAGCAGATACATAGAGATTTTACTTCCTTTACCTTTCACTGCTTTCCAGTAAAATGATTACAATTGGTAGACTTTCAAAATTCAATTAAAAACTCTCTCTTGCAAATGAATAATTAAAATGTAGAAAGAACAAAAACTGGTTACTATTATGTTCAAAAAGGAGAAAAGTTTCTAAAAAAGACAGGGGTTTTGGAGTCAGACAAATCTAAGATCAAATATTTTCTAGCTATGTGATCTTACATTTCAACAGATTTGAATCTCAGTTTCCTCAACTGTAAAATTGCAACGTACCTCACATACATTCTGCCAGAAGTCAATATAATCATCTATGCCTGGCACTTAGTACAACACGCAATACAAAATAATATTTCATGAGGGTATGATTATTTTGCAAGATCATCAGAGATTACCCATATTGTCTTGATCTTTAAATTCCTTAGGTAATATTTGTCTTAATTTAAGGATAATATGGAGATCTCTGATTATAATTCCTAATCTTCTTCCACAACCTTTGCAAATGTAACTACAACCAGTTGACACATTTCCTTCTTGGACTCCAGGATGTCCAGGCCAAGAAAAAATAAATAATTTCCTTCCTTCACTGGCAGTCTCTTAGTTTTCTTTCTTAGTACATCTATTCTGGGTGATTGATATGAAAGATGATCTTACCCTTTATAAATACTCTAACTCTTCATTACAGGAACATGGACTTTTCTATTGTTATGTCCCTCCTTATGTTAACAAGGGATTTATATTTCCTATAACGTGGTCTCCCAGCACTCCAACTGATTCTTCCCACTTGTCTGACTTTATGGCTGACTCCTGTTAACTTCTCAAGTTTCATTTCAAGCTACTTATTCCTTTTGTCTCTTGGCTTTGATTTATTAGAGGTTGTTTTTAGTTGGCCTGGCTGCTATGACAAATACTGCTCAGAGGGGTGGCTTAAAAATGGGAAATTATTGGTTCAGGCCTTGAAGTTAGGCAAAGTCCTAAATCAAGATGTCAGCAAGGCAATGCTTTCTTTCCAAATCAGTAACATTCTGGTGCTGGCTGCAGCAGTCCTTGGGGATCCTTGGCTTGTATCCTTGCCTTGCATCACATGATGATACCCTTTCCTTTCTCTTCTGGCTTCTGTTGACTTCTGGCTTCCAGCTTCTCCCCATGGCTTTCTCTGACTATGTCTGAATTTCTTCAGCTTACAAATTACTCTAGTAATCTGAATTAAGGCCCATCCATTTAGTTGGGCCCCACCTTAACAAAATAACACATCTTCAAGAGAGCCTATTTACAATGGGTTCAGACCCACAGGAATGTGGATTAAGATTAAGAACATATCTAAATTGGGGTACATCATTCATTATACTTCAGACATCTAGGAAACCAAAAGTGGAACATTTTCAAGAAATTATCTGATTAAGCCCTAGACTCTGGGAGAAAATCTTACAGACATGAGGGGAAAGAGGTTTCATGGAAAAGTCTACACAAATTTGATACTTTAGAGAGACAAAGAGAAGGCCAGGGTGGGTAGCAAAGTGAAAAAAATAATAAAATGGCATAAAATAAATTTGGGAAGACAGGCTGACAATGTATATCAGTTTGGCAAATCATTAACAGAAGTTTGGACTGTAATTTCATTTCAGAGGAAATCACTGAAAGATTTTAGGCAAGAATTAATTGGATCTGATTAATGTTGCTAATGATGTATAGGTAGATCATGAATTACAGTGATTCAAGAGGAGAAATAAGAACCAGTGGAAAATTCTTCAGTATTCCTGGAGAGAGAGGGTCTTTTCTTGGGCTAAAAATAAAGAACAGAAGATTAGAGCTATATCTTGGAAGTAGAATCAATAGGACTAGCTGAAAGATTGGATATGGATAATGGCGGCAGTGGTGACAAAAACCAAGAAGCAAGGGAGATTTCCAGATTTCTTACTTAAGAACATAATAACACATGATGCCACTTATTGAGAAGGGTGGAAAGTAGGAGAGAAACAGAACTTTGTTTCCATTATACTCACCCTCATCTTTTCCACTTGTAATGACTTATTTTACACCCATCATTCCAGGATTAAGGGAAGGAATTATGTTTCATGTTTACCACTTGACTATTTCTTGAAGATAAATGATTTTTTTTTTTGTAAATAAATGAAGTCAAGGCTAATGGTTTTGTGTGAGGCAAATGCAAAGGGAGCACTACCTGATCTAAGGAGTTTCCAAATAAGCAAAGCAATTATAAGGATGCAGGGATTCCTCCACCTCTGATTCTTCATAATTAATCAACCTTCAATCCCTGTATTTTTAAAAAAATATATTATTTTCCCACTTGTCTAAATGATATCAATTCTACTGCAGCCTTGAATAAACTGGCATTTCTCAGTGGACCTCAGCAGCTACCTACAATGATTCCTAAACTAAAAAGGTTTGGTTTTAATAAGAGGAATGTGCAATTCTACTTACACAATGAAATTAGTATATGATTTTTAAAAACTATGAACAATAATTGTATTGCCCATTTAATTCACCCATTGATATTTGTACATGGAAACAATTAATATTCCTTCAAATTTTTAGAAATTAGGTTAGAAATATTCCTTACAAAAGTGATAATGGTTAAAATTATAGTGGTGCTTCTCAAGTTATAATTTCAAAGGAAATAGAATAACTTTTAGGAAAGTATTTATCATGTTTGCTGTAGGGAACCCAAGGAAAGACTATTAATAGACACTGGCACTTGTTTGCTTCAAAATGTACACAATGGGCCATTGCACTGGTGACAGTTTAAATAAAGGGGCTTTGGTACATATTTAGGGAAATTTAGTGTGACAAAGAAACCACAGATCCTGAAAGCATTTGCATGGCAGTACCCATTTCATAGCAATTCTCTCAGGCTGCTGACCTGGGAAGTAGAAGAGAAATGATTAAAAAGACAATCTTAATAACAGGACCAGTGAATCTCCACTGATAATCACAGAACTTAATCAAGGGTTTTACCAGTTTTCTTACTGCACACATCATTTTCATCTTAACTAAGGGGTACAATTTGTTAGTAGCTATACTTTTTCTTCTCTGATTTGGGTTGCTATTCATGTTAGTGAAACAAGTAGGCTCAGCTGCACATAATTTTGGAATTGAAAGGAACATGAGAAATGGTCAGAAATTTGAAGAGGAAGCATAGCATTGCAAAACAGCTGCAGTATTGGCCCCAGGAGATTTAGGCTGGATTGGATTCTGCCACTCATTGGTGCATGTCCATGTACAGGTCAATTATCTATCTGAGTTTTAGTTCCCTAGTCTTTAGCATGGGAAAGATGAATTAGTACCTTTCCAATGTTAAAATCTTATGTTATTTCCTTGAAATTAGACCACAATGAAGATTCTTTGAAAATGTGCTCCTCCCTTAAATTCTTGATATATATACTTTCTTTTTATTTTAATGCTGCAATTTAAAGAAAAAGAAGTAATAAAATTATTTTATCTAGTAAACTGGCTTATTATAATATTTAGTCACTGTTATATGAAACTGTTCAGTTCATATCAAGACAGTGCTTCATTGCCAATACTTGAATTTTCCAGATAATTTCCATTATCAAATGTTCTCTTTTATTATTCCTATAAACATACATGCACACACACATAGCCATGTGAACATATATGACAAGGTGTCTCAATTGTTAAAAAAAAACATATTCACAAAACTTTTTATACACATAAATATGTTGTGAAGCCACCCCTCCTGTAAGATGACAGAAGACAGACATAGAGTTAAAACACAAGGAATCATATAAAATACATTTTAGAAAGATTTGAGAGAGAGATTTACCTACAATTTATGTAGGTAGAGAAGGCTGGTACATAAATTAAAAGCTTATCTTCTGAAGACTAGTTGTCTACTGTTAACCTACATAATAGAGTCCTGGAGAAGATGCATGAATAACTGAAAACATCAGCATACAAATGAATGCTTCTCTTGTGCATGGCTAGGTTCTGATTTCATTCTATCATGCCCAAATAGTTACTCACTTCCAACCTTAGTCACAGTGATTTCCTCCCTAATTTGTTCATCAAAAGGTTTCTGGATTATGCCAGGTGACCAGGAGAAAATCAAATCCTGTCAAATACTCCTTCTACCTAACTCTTAGGTCAGTTGTAAAATTTAATATGTATAAGAAATACTTGGAGGTCTTTTTAGAGCACTGATTCCTTGATTTCTTGGCCTACCCCCAGAGATTCTAATTCAGTAGGTCAGGGGTGGGACATGAGAATATGCATTTCTTAAAAGCGGCAGGTATGAGGGCCACACTCTCATAGCCTTGTCTTAGGTGTTACAAATGGTCACTCAAAACCTGTTAGAAAATCAAAATTTAGCTCAGCTTGATTTCCTCCATTTTCAATATATCAGCTACTGCTTGTATATAGTTAAGGCAATCATTTATTGTCTATTTTTAGATATTCATGAAATAAGTAAATTGAATAACTGATGATTTTCCTAAGAAGGTACAAACAGTTTGGCCAAGCAAAGCAATTTACAGTCTACCTGTCTGACTTTTGCAACTAACCACATTTCAGTTAGGTAAGAGTCAGAAATTTCAGGAGATGTTTCAAGAATATTCATTCTTATTAGACTTCAAACTTCTATAAATTAAACATAATAATGCTTTTTTCTTTATATTTATATTTAGTCTCAGGGAAAACAGCAAAAGCAGAAGCTGTTTTAAAAGAGAAATTATCCTTCCTTGATTTTAATTAGCACAATTGAGGTGTTTCTGTCTCAAATCCTTTTTTTCATCTTCCTTCTGAACACTCCAGCTGATGCACTCTTCTCTAGACTTGGAACTAAATTATCTAGGCTTCTTTCTAGTACCAAGGAAAGAATACAGACAATCATGACCACAAACCTATATCTTTGTCTTTAGAAACTGAAGTTACCAGTTTGAAACACAAGTTAGCTTTGCTTGACAACCACATTCTTCACACTTAAGAATAAAGTATAGGGAAGATACACAGGGACTAGTAACTGTTCCTGAACTGTATCAAAACTTCTCAAACAAACCCTCTCTGAGCAACACATTTTAGAAACTAGACCTCTCAGTGTTTCAACAGTCATGAAGGAGATTCATGTTTTGGAAGTCTAGGGATAATGGCATATTGGTGACATTTGTCATAATGACGATATTGCATTATATCAGTGACAAGGAGAGGACTAAATAAAGACTCTACTGGGGAAAAAATAAAAAGAGAGAAGATTGTTGCCTAAGATCACAAGCTACCATCAGAGAAAAATGAATTATACACTAAAATAGCTTGTTTTACAAAGGTATACTGTCAATAGGGTCAATCTGATATGATTTTCATATAATGATATCATGTATGATTAAAAATTATATTTATACAGAAATCAATCCTTTAAATTTTTTTATTTGGTTAAATATTTCATTCAGTCAGTGTAATAAAAGTTTACTAGATACTTTTCTGATTCTATATTAAAACAATTATTTATTATCTGATCTGAAAGTCAAAATCTGTGAAACAATTTTATATCCAGATATTACATGGGCATTGGCAATAGGTGGGTTACTAATTTTATTTTTCTAGCTATTTTGATATGATTTCATAATGTAATTTATGTTTTGCCTTAATTTTATTTTACTTTTGTAAGGAGTACCAGACATATATATGACTATTTTGAAACCTCATGAGCTGGTATGAGAGAGTATGAATTGTAGGATCCAGCAATGTGGGATTTAGGGGAAAAACAAAACAGAAAAAAAAAGTTGTAAAAAAAGAAGGCATAAAAAGAAAAGAGAAAAATGATTAAATCTATCAAATCCCTTTAAGCCAACACTTACATCACATAAAAATCCACTCCTAGCAAATTTCTCATGCACAAGCTAGTTACTGTCATATTATCCTTGAAAGACAGTCATCCTTATCCTTAACTATGCTATGCTCTTGGATAAAGGAAATAATGGAAAGAGTTTTCAGAAGAAGATGAAAAACAATGGGCATGATTCTCAAATATACCCATTACCAACTGTGCAACTTTGGGGAAACTATTAGCTTCTTGAAGCATCACTTTCAATTGCATGAACCACTTCAGATTTCCTGCATTTTTCTCTTATGTTAATTCATATTTTAATAATAGCAAAATTCATTTTCAATGTGCCTTCTATGAGGATTAAAAAGGCAAATGTACAGAAAGCTACTGGGTGAGGATACACTGAAAATGTTATTTAAAAATTTAAAACTCAGTATGTTACTTTGAAAACAAGAGTGGGAACAAATTTGTAATGACTTCAGGAGGTTGTAGTTTATGGTGTCTATGGATCTACCTTACAAATGTTCTGAAGATCCACTTAAATGACAGAAAACCATGGAAAACAAAGAGTACTAGGAAGCAAAAGAAAGAGAGATTTTTGTGTGTTTGTTTTCATTTGTTTGTTTTTAATCAGAAATATCAAGGTACTCCTAAGAAAATATCTCTATACGTTCTTATAGATAAATGCTTCATGGAACAAACTAGAAAAATACACATCAGAACAAATCAGACATGAAATCAATGCCTTGAAAATAAAATAATATTAAATAGAATCAAGGAGAGCTATTACTTTACCTACATTGTTGGGATTTCTTAGAAAAAGAAAGTGTTCAAAATTTTTCCCATAATTTAAATTAATTGTTAATTAGAAAGCAGATATGATTTTCTTGAGGGAGGAATGAAAGTAGCATAAACCAAATTCACACATCCCAAAGGTGCTCCAGAGATGACTCCATATTATATTCGCACATCCAGGTTATAACTTCTGTTTTTCCTGCAGTTCAGGTCTAACTTTTGGCTTGGAACCAGGGACAGGGAATGGAGAAAGGAGTATTTGATTTGTCTTTTCATCATTTTGCCAGTTTCCTTTTATACTTTACCTTTCCCCTCACTAAGCTGTTTCTGTCTCCTCCAGGCTCAGGGTGTGAAAATTAAGAATACTAGAAAAAAAAAAAGAAAGTAACTTTTTTATTCAGTTGAACTTCATGGGTTTCACTTGGCTTTTGATTATCCACTGTTATGACATGAGAAAAGCAGAGTGTTTCATGGGAAGACCACCTTTCATGGGAAATGCTGTGCTGAATGTAGTTTGGTAGGACCAATTAATTACATAAATATTTTTTTGCCAAATTGGCCACCCCCTTTTCTTCCACTGCCATCTTAGACTGGCCCAGCCAGCAAACTTCTCCTGCCAATATTCTCAAGATGTGAGGTGGGCACAAGCATCTATTTTTACATGTACCTCCACTCTCCTGGGGACCCCTGTGAGTTTCCTGTAGGACTCCCAGTGCTCTGCTTTGATGCAGCATGGGGTACACCTACAATTTCTATACCATGACATATGTCCTGCAGGGAACTGAGAGTCTAGTCTCCTTTCTTGGAAGTATCCAAAATGTCTTTAAGAATTTGTCTCCTGATTCCTACCAATTTGGCTGGGGAGTAAGTATTCTCAAATGGGAAAACATTACACTACTCTGAATGCCTATGAAATCCCCTAATTGATCAATGACTTTGTAATTAATCAGTAACTTATTTATGTAGGCTATTGGGAGTAATGTTTGCTGAGCTGTTTTTATTGTCTCTCATTATTCCCTGACTGTTCTGTGTCTGGCACTACTCTTGAAAATGTGTGAGTGATTCTTGTATTTATCTTCAAACTTGATACTTCAGTCAACAACTCAGAGAAAACATGAAAGGTCCCATACAATACCTGATTCTTACTGAAAATCTTGACAATAGAAAAATGTCAAAACACTGAGTAAACAATGAGGGTGAGAGGAAGTAGTGGCACTGTGGAGGAAGTGAGCAAGTATATGTACACTAACATCCTGTTTTTTTTTTTTTGATAGAGTTAAGAAAATAGATACCTTAAATTTATAGATGAACAAGTAGAGTTTTAAGTAGATTATAAATTAGTAATTACAAATATGGAAATTCGTTATCTGATTGCCTTTGGAAAGTCCCTTGGAAACTGGAAAGACTTTTATTATCATAACATTGTGTACTGCCCCAAAGGCAGCTGTGCAGTTGTCCCGTATGTGTGTGTGCATGTGTGCATAAGTATATATAAAAGGTATGTGTATATGTAAAGTACACATGTATACACTTACACACACACACACACTCTCACACTTTGGGCCTTTGAGCCATGTATTTATGTCTTATATGCTCTAATCAGATATTGTGTCTGTTTTCGTCTTATACAGAAAGTAGATTTGGAATACTCAAATAGGATGACAACTTTCTCTCAAATATATAGCACCTAGTAGAGGAGATATACTCATTCTTTATTTTATTTATGCCAGTGAGTAAATGGGTTCATTGTAATGGCTAAGAATGAAGGCAGAAAAGCCAGTTAGGTGTCTATTGCAGTAATCCAGGTCAGAGATATAAGGGAGAATTGTTTGTGCAAGTTACCAGAAGAGCTAGTGAGAAGATGTCAAATTCTGGAGGAGCCAACATTTGTTGGGGAGAAGGAAGAGTTAAAGATGGCTAAACAGAATTTTGGCTTGAGAAAGTAAAAAGATGGGTTTGGGTGTGGAGAAGATTTGGGAAGGGAAGAACAGTGGCCATTGTTGCATATATTCATTGGGAGTTTCAACTTATTCATCCGAGTAAAGACGTTGAGAAGGAAGTTCAAGAGAAAGGTAAGGGATAAAGATACAAATTGAGGATCACTGGCACGTAGATGGTATTTGAAGTCATGACACTCTATGATCTCATCAAGGAAGAGAAACTAGTTAAAAAGGAGAAAAGAACCTACTCTGATACCTTGAGATATTTCATCAATTAGACCTTGGGGATATTAGGATAAGACAGCCAAGGAAATTAAGAAGGGACATTTGTGAATTAGGAGAAGAAGCAAGTGATGGTGCTATCCTGGAAGACTAGGGAACAAAGTACATCAAGGAATAGAAAAGGGAGTGAACATCCATGTTAAATGCTATTAAAAGATCCATTAAAATGAGGATGATAAAATAATTATCGGATTTAGCAATATGGAAGTCAGTGGTGACCCTGACATGAAAAGAAATATGGAGAAGTGGAGGCAAAATTACAGTGGGTTTAAGAGGAAAATGTGAGGAGAGGAATGGGAAATTCCAAATATATGCAATTATTCCAAGGCGTTTACTAAAAAAACAAAAGGAGCAATACTTCAATTTAAGATAGTTCTTATTGTGTAGATTAGGAAAAAAAATCTGATACTATACATAAATTGCCTAGAATTACACAACTTGTAGGGGACAGAAATAGGATTAAAATTCAAACCTGCCTTACTCTTTATACCAGGTTCTGCTGTCTTTGCAAGTGGCCAAAGAGATTGGAAAGTTAACCCTTAATTTACGTGGTTTTGTGAGAATTAAATAATTTATTTATAGAAGTAGTATGACACTAAAACCTAGCACATTATTGGTAAAAACACACACACACACACACACACACACACACATTTGATTTCTTCTTCTTTTCTCTATTTTGCCTTACTGTCTGAAATATATAGGGTCACTGGTAAATGTGAAGCAAGGATTTATTGCATATGAAAGAAGTGATAACATCAGACATAGTCTACTAAGATAACTAAAAGAAATTTATAACTTTCTTCCCATAATAGAGGTCTACAGTAAATGTAGATCTTACCCTTTCTCTCGGCTCACATTTTACTTGTCACCAGAAAGCAAAAAAAAATATTCTATCCTATCCAGCTGATTGATAATAAAATATATTCATATAGAATTTGTAACCTCACATTCCTCTAAGTATAGCTATTCATCTATAATATCCTTTTAAAGCATTTATTTTTTAAATAAATTTTCTTTTAATGCCAGCAAAATTCTGAAAAAGAATAAATGTGATACAGGAATATACACATTATTTAGATAATTATTTCAGTCACTGAACAGAAGAAACAAGATGAATCTAAGTAAGTTCTTACAAAATGATATTTGACATTAGTGATCACACATGGATATTTAAATACCAGCTCCATAGACAAAATTCCTTTGAGAACATATACATGGAATCACAGTTTTAGATGTGTTGTGGACGTAGAAACTGGTCTCATGTGTCCAGAGCTTAGACAGATGAATGAATTATAAAGATAGATATAGTAGTAGAAATGGATGTAATTATAGATAACATATTTTGATATTGGAAGAGGCTCTTAAAAAGTCTAGGCTTTTCAACTTCATCCCACCCCAGATTAGAACAATGATGTCAAAATAGTCTCTCCTTCAAAATTACATGCTATCTTTGGAGTGAAAATTGGAAACAGACAATACATATGCAAACAAATAAATTATATATGGAAATTGGGAATCTGGGAAGCTGATTGAGCTACAGTAATCCAGATAAAGCTTTCTGAAGAGGTGCTGTTTGACCCAAAAGCAAACTGACAAGAAAGGTGGAGCAAGGTGGGATTAAGGAAAGTGTAAAGGCCTTGAAAAATATCAGAACATTCTTCTCAATTCAAGAATCAAGAAAAGAAAAGAACTGTTGCTGGAACACAACAAGAAAGTGGGAAAACAGTAGGAGAGATTCTTGGAGAGAGTGGACAGGCAGATTACAGAGGGTTTTATATGCCAGGGTAAGGAATGCAGATTTTATTGTAATGGCAATGGGAAAGCTTTAGAGAAATTTTAAGCAAGGGGATGTGATAATTTTATGAAGGCTTTAACTAGTCACTCTGGCTGATAGATGCAGAATGGGTAGAGTGGCCAAAGAGACCAGTTAGAAGGATGTTAAGGCATGCCCCAGCCCTTACCTAGCCCTCATTTCCCCTCTTGCTTGGTTGCTTCAATATGCAACCCAGGAAGGACTTTTGACCTGATGGAACCTTGAACCCAAAACTGGGAACAAGCAACCCTAGCTGCTTGCCATGGTGAAAACTCTACACAAAGGTTGGGTACTGCATGCTGTTTGCTCAGTGGCAAGGTCTCCTCCCCCTGGAGAGTGTAAACACCTGGGCAGCACAGATTAGTCTCTCCTCTCTCACACATTGTAGGGCATGTGGAGCTGCCATCCCCCAACCCTGACCGGAGCAGTTGGCCTACAAGGGGGAACAGCCATGATGTGCTCTCTTTCCCTGCTCTTTTGGAACCTCTGTGCTGTGTAAGTAATAAAGCAGCCATTTGTTGAAAGTCTTTGTTGTACCTGAGCCTGTGTTCCCATGATGCACTAGGTAGCAACTCACTCCACAAATGGTGTGGAGAATGATTATAGCAGAGAGATAGAATAAAATTCAAGGGCCACATACGGAAATTCTAACAGATGAAATAAATTACATATAGGGATGTTTGGAAGGGAAGATTAAAAGCTAAACTTAAATGATTAGATGGATCTAATTTTGAACTAATTGAGTTTGAGATTCTGGTTGTAGAATTTCAGGAAGACACTGAAAATGGAGACTAAACTTAGCAGGAATATAGAGCCAGCCTTACAGTTTTGGGCATCATCAGCCTACAGGGGTCTTTAAATCATTAGGAAGATTGGTGTTTAGAAAGGCACAAGAATTTGGGGAGCTGTGGATCACCTCTAATCTATAATGTAAAGGCCTGTAAACTTGAAGCTGGAATGGGAAAGAGAAGAGTTTAGAATCTAAGAGGAAGACATAATCAGTTAGTTCTACCCTGTTTTCTGGGATGAAACAGGGCCAATACTATGTTCCTGAGATATAAGTGGTACATTTATTAACTCTACTTATTTGTAAAAGATGTATATGAAAATGTGTACACTGTCCTCAGTGAAATAATTCAATTGTAAAACTACACAAGGGCCATCTTGCTTCTCTTTCAAGATTCATCACAGCACATTTTGGCCAAAAGTTGTACATCTTGAATCCTGAGTAGGATGTTCACTCCCCCACTCCACATGGCCTTTCTTAGTAAACTCCCTGTAAATCCCCTCTGTGACTGTGAGATCTCTCTCTCTCTCCATCCACCGCCTCCTAACCCCAGTGTATTTATGACAATCTTCTCTCATTGTGTCCCCCTTAATATTTCTAATTACTTAATATAGACAACTTTATGTCTCCTTGGTTTCTCTCAATTTTCCAATCTACACATTATCAAGATCAATCCAACAAAAGATGAGCAGAAAAGCAGATCAAACAGATGATTTCTCCATAGAAGAGGTATATGTATGTACACGTGTGTGTATGTACGTGTTGGTGCAAGAAAGGAGGGTGTAAATACTTCTATCTTAATATTTTCTGTCCCTGAGAGAAGAGATAATCATCTTTGGGATTACATTTTTAATTTTTAAATAAGTTGGAAAAATATCCTCACAAAGGCTTATTCTCTGGAATCATGAAGCAGTTAAATTTTCTGTTTGAACTGAAATTTTAGATTCTAAGTCTTAAGTACTCCTAAACTTAGCCAACAATCAGAAACTCATAGGCTTTCAAAAAAGAGGCATAAAAACAATTAATTTGTCTCCATCTTAATTAAATGATGAAGCAATTCAACCAACTCAGCTTTAAAATTTAATCATAATTAATCTAAATAGGTACAGAATGCTTTATTACAAGTGTCTCAATAAGATACTGTAGGCATCTGACAGAAACATTTCACTCTATAGGTTGCGTCATTTCTTCAGAAAGTGATAACAGGGCAGAAAAAATCATTAAGAAGTTTTTTTCAGAGATGATACTGCATTTTTCTAAGTTTGTTTCTAGATATACTAAAGGATACAAACTTCATTCACATGTAGAGTCTATTTACAAGACTTCTTAGACCTGACATTGAAAGTATGAGCAATAAAAAGGACAAAATTATAAAGTGGACCTCATGAAAATAATAAAATGCTTGCTCTGCAAAGGGCCCTTTGAAGAGGATGATATGATAATTAAAAAGCTGTAATAAAGATTTCTGTATTAAACATTATATATATATATATTCCAATCTCCAATATAATTTTAAAATTATCTTATATAGTATATTTTGAGATGTACGTAACAGTTTTTGTTGCTGCTGGAACATATTGAAACAAAATGTAGTGTGTATTCTGGATGTTTTCATCATAGTCCCCCCCATTATTGGAAGCAGGTGTCATCATTTCAATCTTAAACAAACCATTAACCCCTACAACCCAAGTAGCAATTATTTTTCTGCAAAAGTCCTATTGACGTAATGATGAACAAAGGCTTTGTTCTATGCAGATTATTTGATGATAATTTGGACAGGTAAGACAAGACAGATAGGGTGAAAGAGAGGGGGAGGGAGAAAAGGAGGCTTGTTTATAGGCATAATGCACGTCTAGGAAAGAGTAAATGACGTCCTGATTTGAGTGCTATCAGAGTGATGGAAAAGAAGGGACAGCTGTGAGAAAAAAATATTGGTTATTGTTCTCCTTGTTGTTCTTCTATAGCCAACATTTTAAAAAAATAGTGGCATAAAAAAGCTTTTGGCCAAATGTTGCAAGTAGTAAGGCAAGTTAAAATAGTAAGACAAAAGTTAATAGTAATAGTAGAAGTCTATGTTTGCAAATTTGAACACAATCAACTAGATGTAGAATTATCCAAGCAACGGTATTCTTTGTGATTCTATGTTACAGAATGAAAAGGGAATTATGTCTAATGAATATTCCAAAGTACTACAGATATTTGGATGATGCGGTTGAGTTAACATTGAGATTAGTGGTATAGCTTTTAAATCTTTACATTTGTATTTTAAATATAAGCAAAATTACCATTAACTCATCATGTGTCCTTGTGTTTACTTTCCCTCAACAATGAAACTCTTTAACATCAACAGAGATTTCAACAAATGGTGCTGGCACAATTGGATGCCATAGTTTTTTAAAAAAGGAACCTGGCCTAAAACCGAATCTTTACAAAATTTAACTCAAAATGGATCACAGACATACATGTGAAACATAAAATTACAAAATATTTAGAAAAATAGCAGAAAATCTCCAAGACTTAGGGCTAGGTGAAGAGTTCTTAGAGTGGACACCTGAAGTACAAACCAAAAAAGGAAAATTTGATAAATGCAAGCCAGATATTAAACAAAGGACTTACATCTAGAGTATATAAAGAACTCAACAGTAATAAAATAATCCATTCAGAAAAAGAGCAAATGACATGAACACTCATTTTACTGAGGAGTATATATAGATGTCAATTAAGCACATGAAAAAAAAAATGTTTGTCACATCATTAGCCATCAGGGAAATGCAATTCAAATCACATATTATTAGAATGGCTAAAATGAAAAATAGTGATAACACAAATACTGGCAAGGATGCAGAGAAACTAGATCATTCTTACTTTGCTCATGGGCATATAAAATGGTACAGTCATTCAAGAAAAAATTATGGCAGTTGCTTACATAACTAAGCATAATTTACCAAACATACTTTACCATACAACCCAGAAATTAGACTGTTGGACAAAGTATGTACACAAAAAACCTATGCATAAATGTTCATAGCATATTTGTTTCTAATAGCTCCAAACTGGAAATAACCCAAATGTCCCTCATTAGGTGAATAGGTAAACATACTGGGGTATATCCATACCATGGACTATTACTTAACAATAAAAAGGAACAAGCTATTTATGCATACTTTAATTTGGACATATCTCAAGGAAATTTTTCTTTAGTGGAAAAAATCTCATCTCCAAAGATTACATTTTGTATGAGTCATGAAATAACAAACTTATAGATATAAGTAACAGATTAGTGGTAGGGCAGGTAGGGGGTATGTGGCTATGAAAGGATAGCATAAGTAATCCTTTGAATGGAACTGCTCTGTATCTTGACTGTGGCGGTGGTCACATGAATCTGCGTGTTACAACATTGGATAGAACTAAATACACAAACACATGCACACATACACACACATAAACAACTGAGCGCATGCAAAACTGGTGATATATGCAGTGACTATCTCTGAATAATGCGGGTGGATTGTATCAATTCCAATTTCCTGGTTGTAATATTGCAAGGTATTACTGGCTAATTATTACTGGGTGTTTTAGTCTCCTAGGTCATTCAGGAAAATACCATGAAACGGTTCAGCTTAAAAAAATGGGAATTTATTGGTCACAAGGGTAGTCCAAATCAAGACATCATCAAGGCGATGCTTTCTTCCCTGATTGGGGTGGGCCACACATTAACTGAAGTAGCTTAATGACTTTGTATACACAGCCATGAACAATAACATGAATTATTAAAATATAATGCCCTCAGAACTACAAAATGTATAACCCTTTTGTAAAACAATATTCAGATATTAAGTAATTCAAGGATTTGATGGCTTGGAACATTCCAACAAATGTATGATGATACAATTTACTTAATCTTGTCTATAGTTATCAGTTTTGTCCTTTGGTTTTTAAATTCCTTCTTTTCTCAGTCAGTACTTCTCTATCATACTTAATTAATTCTTCCATTTATACAAAGCTGTCAAAAACCACTTGCCTGGCTATAAGATCAGTGTGTTCTACATTGTCACTTTCTTTCCATATATTTTGCAACACGCATTGACTCTATTAGTTAGATCACATTTAGTCATTCAGGGTTTTTGGTGTAAACATATTGAATGGAATGGAAAGATTCACATACAGAATTTAAAGACATATAATCTTTCTATATGTATGTATGTGACTGTATGTATACATATACTTATAATTTTTGCATAGAACGAGTGTGTGTGATGGCTTTATGCTATTTTAATTTAGTTATGTTGTAATTACATTTCCCAGAATTCCCTTCCTTGCATGGTTCCAGGTTAGTGTAGGCCACTAGAAATATTTTGTGTGTGCTACAGAAGGCAGAAATAAAGCAACCATGTTTTGAGTGGCTTGAGAATTGGTAGGGAGTGCTTGGCTGGGCACTCTAGCAGCTCACACACATTGTCACTGATCTGCTAGCTCCCCACATTGGCATGAGATCATGTACCTGGATCTACAGCTCCTTTAATTCCCACTAGATTTCTTATTTCAGCTTCTCTGGATCCTAGACCAAGTATGTACACAGCTCTGTGGGAGTGCCATGGACTCTAGATTATTCTCTCAGGTTTAATTTGTCCCTGTTCTCACCCACATCCAGCTTTCTTTCCTGACTGCCACACTGACCAATAACAACTCCAGGCTCAACACCAGAAACAGATACAATAGCCTTGCATAGACTCCTCTGGCATCTTAAGCAATTGTGTAAAGTCTAACTAATCCCTACAATAAATCCATTATTTCATGGCATTTATGAGTCTACTTCTCTGTTCAACCCCTGACTCATAAAGAAATTGGCACCAGGAATTGTTCCAAAAGAACAAAATTTTTAAGGATAGATTCTCTAAGTTAGTATGACTTATCTAGAGTTGATCATCTGATGTGATTTAAAAGCATTTATGACCCTGCTTCCATTGGTAAAGAAGAGACTAGTAGTCCATGGCAAAAGAGTTACATAACCTATCACTTATAGTCACTTGTAATTAAGTGCTTATAGAAGACAAAATTTGAGTGACCATGTAAAACACTTAGTAAATACAAGGAGAATAGCAGGATTGGTTGGTTGCTTCTAAGTACACTGGAGAACTCGGGGAAAGAAAATGACATGCTAAGCCTTTACATTTTCACCTTGATATCCGAAAAGAAATACTTACCTTCTATAGCTCCAGGACTGAGATTTCTGAAAACCAAACCAAAAGCCTAATCCTAGAGATGGCTAAATTTTAGTAAAAAAGTGTGATTTCCAATTTCACAGCTTATATTTTGTTAAAATTAGGACATTGATTTGAAAGGTAAGTATTTTAGTTTCCTAGGCTGCTTTAAAAAGATACCATGAAATGGTTCAGCTTGAATAATGGGAATTTATTTGCTTATGGTTAGAGTCTCGAAAAATGTCCAAATTAAGGTATCATCAAGATGATGCTTTCTTCCTGAAGACCTGCTGCCTTGGCTCCTTTGCCACATGGCAAGGCACATGATGGCATTGCTGGCCTCTCCTTTCTCTTTCAGGTTTTGTTGATTTTAGCTTCTTACTTCTGTGGCTTTCCTCTTCTCTCTCTGTATTTATTCCGTTTATAAAGGACTCCAGTAGAAAGATTAAGACCCACCCTCAGTGAGTGTTAGCCTCCTCAAAAGATCCTACTTCCAATGGATTCACACCCACATATTTTTCTGGGTTACATACAGCTTCAAACCAGCACTGTAACAGATCCTGAAAATTTAGATAAGGGACATTTGGGAAGATTCTGATAATGCTGGCAAACCTGAATCCTTAATTTCTACTGAGTTCCCTTTGCCAGAGGAAGAAGCCCTCTTCTCTGTTGGAGGAGAGTCTCCCCTGCCTTAAAAAATTTAATAGCTTTTCCTGAGGAAATTGCCTCACAAATTACTGCTGCTTTTTATATGTCATACACTTACCAGTTCTCATTACTGCTAGACCTACCAGATTTAGATACCAGCAGACTCCAGAGAGTAAGGTTCAGGGTATGCCTACGAGGAGTTGCTGATACACAACAAAAGTTTTGCATAATTTTGTCAATTTAGATAGATGGAAACCTGCGGAACATATGTGGGAATGGTGGAAGGAATGCAGTGTTGGATTTAAAAACAATCATTGATATAGCTGGCAGCAGAGATTTTGGATAATGTGTCAACTTGAGTGGCTAGAAGTGCCTTTAAAAGTTTGCTTGGTTGTCTGACTAAACACTGGTTATAAATGGGGCCTATACTACATGAACTTTAAATGTCAATAATTATTTGTCATACTATATAGCAAGGTTTCTAATGGCTTACATATACTGGAATGTTCGAGTGTATTTATCATGAAAGAGCTGTTCACTTGGCCCCTCAACTATGTCTCCAAGAGAGTCCAGAGGAAACTTTCTAATGTAATTCTGTGAGAAATACATTTGTGATGGGAAACTCAGCATTTTTAAAGAGCTCTTTGGTATCTACTCACTGTAGGCCAAGAATGAGCATGAGGACAGCCTCCAACAAACTTTTCAAGGATGAGTAGAAGGAACCATAACCAAAGGAGGTGATTACTGACAGCAAAGTTAATATGCAATTGTAGTTATATAACTAAAAAGGTAGTTACAAATACCAGCTACAGTTACATAATTATCTGCCAAATGAGGACTGTAAGAGTTATGAGTATTTTACCTTTAGTTTAATAGGAATACATTTAAAAATATATTAGCCAATTTTGCTTCCTTCTCTTATCCCATTCCCCTACTGTTTTAGTTTGCTAAACCTGATGAAATGCAATATTGGCTTTTACAATGGGGATTTATTAACTTACAAGCTTATAGTTCTTAGGCCATGAAAACATCCAAATCAAGGCATCAACAGGCGAAGCTTTCTCCCTAAAGACCAGCTACCCTCAGCTCCTCTGTCACATGGCCAGGCCCATGGCCATGTCTGCTGGTCTCTCCCTTCCCTCCTGGATTTCACTGCTTCCAGCTTCTGGTTGCTTCTCTCTCAGCTTCTCTGGAGCTTTTTCTCTTTCAGCTTCTGTCTCTCTTAGCTTCTGTGCATCCTTTTCTCTAAGCTTCTCTGGGAACTTTTTCTATTTCTTTTATCCTCTTATAAAGGACTCCAGTAAGAGGATTAAGACCCACCTGGAGCACACCTCAACTGAAATAATGTAATCAGAAGGTCCCGCCCACAGTAAGTCTACACACACAAGCATTGATTAAAAGAATATGATTTTTACTGAGGTACATAAAGCTTCAGACTTTTACATTTACCATTTAGTATAGTATATATCAATAGTTATGAACCTTATAATTCAATATGCAAGTCATAAACTATCAAAGAGGGGGTCTGCCACAGCTAGAAGAAGAATGAACATCACTTAAAAATATATAGAAAATTTGTGCCCTCCTTTGCTGAGAACACTAGCGTGTTTTCAATTGTTCAGTGGACAGATGAATCCTATATTAGGCAGAATCATGACTTAGGTACTGTCTTTATTTGGAAATTTTTCTGGTTATGGGACATGAAAATGTATGTCAAGTTGACAATGGTTAGAGTATAGCTTTGTACAATGCCAACTTAGCTATGCTGGAGCTATGTTTCCCAGAATCTCTTCCCTATGAGGTATGCAAGAAAAAAATTTTTTCAAAGTTTGGAAAGTAGAAGTGAAGGTTGATGCAGGGAAACAGGCAGTATGGCAGCTCACACACATTTTCATTGTTCTGCTGACAAACTTTGTTGATGTGGAGCGGCACTGGACCTGCAACTCCTTCAGCTCCTGTCAAATCTCCTTCAGCTTTTCTAAGTCTTCGGTCAAGTGTATGTGCAGCTTCATGATGAAGGGTACCAGATTCTCCATCAGAAGTTAGAGTGGTGAAAGACAAATGCCAAATGCAAATTCCAGTTTTCCATCATGGGCTCTAATTGTTCTCCCGGATTCTAGTTTGCCCATACTCTGGGTCATGTTCAGCTTTCCATCCCCCGTTAGACGGGCTGACCTATAGCAAAATTTAACTAAATAACTGAAAAAAAAAAAAAGACAACAGCTATACACAGATTCTGCTAGCAACTTCACAGTTATGTGAGTCTGATTTCCTATAATATCTAAATGATTTATAGTGGCTCTGCTTCTCTTAATGAGTCTGGTTAAAATTAGACAGATAAATAGGTAGGTAGATAGACAGATAGATAGATATGGAAAGGAAATGATCATAATGAAAGAAGTATCACATTGTTGTATATTACCTGAAAAAATGTAATTTTATATAAATTCTGCAATTTGGGTACTGAAACAAATAAAGAAACACAAAACAAGATTGGCAGGAAATACAAATAATGGAAATAAAACAGGACATAAATTTTTCTAGGATTTCTCTGTAAAGCAAAGTAAAAATACAAAACCACTCTCGAAACATCCAATTTAACAAAAACAAACAAACAAACAAAAACAGTGATTTAACATCTCTGTGGCTCATTATTAAATGTTATATCAAAAGAATGCTATTCCAAAGTTACGCTAAATTCGAAATAATTTATTTCTAAATTTCCGTAAATATTTTTGCTTTAATGAAATAAATGGCACCCTAATTTTTTTAAATGGAATACATGCAAATTAAAAAAAAACTGTATCTCTATTTTTAGAAATTTCCTTTATCAGTATTGTACCAAAAGCAATTATTATTTATGGAGTAATTGACGTGTGCCAGGGAACTCTACTAACTACTTTACATTTATTAATTAATTTTGTCTTCACAATACTTTACAGCTATATTTGCTATTTTTATTCCAGTTTACAAATGGAGAAAGTACATCTCAGGGAGGTTAAATTATTTGTCTGAGCATATAGAGGTAGTAAATAAAAGAACCAGAATTTGCACTTAGGCTTTCTAACCTCAGAGCATAAATGCTTATCCATTTTGGTACAAATATTTGAAATGTTTTTGAAAAATCACTTGAAAAATACCAAAATGTGAACACTACCATAATGCTGAGTTATTGTTCCAATATGTGAAATCATCTTTCATTTTTAGGCTATCTGAGGATATAAGATTGAGGATGCAGATGGAAATAGGGTTCAGATGAGAATTGGGGGGCTAGTAAAATGTATAAAAATATATTGAAATGTATATTTAATCTCTATGTATTTATATATAATATCTATATATCAAACAAGCTAAATAGGTGGCAGATAATGAAACATCGAATGTAAGCATTTTCAAATGTATTCAGCTGTTTTAGAGATTTCCTCTGACATGATAACCTTACCCTAACTACATATTTATGTGGCTATGTCTTTTTTTTAATTCAGCTTTACTGAGATATATTCACATACCATACAATCATCCATGGTGTACCATCAACTCTTCACAGTACCGTCATATAGTTGTGCATTCATCACCTCAATCTATTTTTGAACGTTTTCCTTACACCAGAAAAACTCAGAATAAGAATAAAAAATAAAAATAAAAAAGAACACCCAAATCATCCCCCATCCCACCCTATTTTTCATTTAGTTTTTGTCTCCATTTTTCTATTTGTCAATGCATACACTGGATAAAGGGAGAGCGATCCACAAGGTTTTCACAATCACACTGTCACCGCTTGTGATCTTCATTGTTACACAGTCGTCTTCAGGAGTCAAGGCTACTGGGTTGGAGTTTGGTAGCTTTGGGTTTTTACTTCTAGCTATTCCAATACATTAAAACCTAAAAAATGTTATCTATATAGTGCATAAGAATGTCCACCAGAGTGACCTCTCGACTCCCTTTGAAATCTCTCAGGCACTGAAGCTTTATTTTGTTTCATTTCGCATTCCCCTTTCGGTCAAGAAGATGTTCTCAATCCCACAATGCTGGGTCCAGATTCATCCCTGGGGGCAGTCATATCCTGCATTGTCAGGGAGATTTACACCCCTGGGAGTTAGATCCCACGTAGAGGGAGGGCAGCGAGATCACCTGTCAAGGTGACTTAGTTAGAGAGAGAGGGCCATATCTGAGCAACAAAGAGGCACTCGGGGGAGACTCTTAGGCACAATTATAAGCAGGTTTAGCCTCTCCTTTGCAGTCACAAGCTTCATAGGGGCGAGCCCCAACAAAGAGGGCCCAGTGTGTCAAGCCGTCAGTTCCCAATGTTTGTGAGAATATCAGCATATGTGGCTATATCTTGATATTTTAATTACAGATGTTGCATAGAAGATGAAGTTTTTTACCTTTTATGCTGCATCAAACCAAAAACATTTTCCCTTATTGCATACTTTCTATAAGGTTTAATCACAATTATTTGTTAAATAAATGTTGTGGTTTACGTTATCATGATCATGTAAATATTGATCATGTCCGATCCCTGTAATGTCCTAAAATCATATTATTTGATGGTGGGGAGGGGATAAACTTTTTTTTTAATTGGAGAGAATAGTTACTTTTTTGTTTGTTTGTTTTTGTTTTGCTTTATTTTATTATTTTCTCTCTTCTTATTAACATTCCTCAAACTCTAATACTCTATTTGGTATAGTCAACCACAGTTAACACATAAATTCTACCTTTTTTTTTTTTTTTTATTGGAAGCATCCCTTCTGGAATGCACCCTCTTCACCTCCAGTTGGGCTGCTTGATAGCTAGCATGGAAACGCTCTTCTTCTCCCCATCTCCTGCATTGGATCCGTGTTTCCAGGATGTCATGCTGTCCTTTTTCTTCATTAAATCTCTCATCTTACAGAATGTCTCCAATAGCATCATAAAAAAGGGTCTCTGAGAAGTAAAATTATGATGAACTGATGAAAATATCTAATCTGTTATCAGATTTTGAATTAGAAGTTATTTTCCCTAAGAATTTCAAGAGCAATTCCCCTGTATTCCAACTTTGCTCCTGAGAAATTCCATAACATTCTGATGCCAGTCTCTTGTATTTGGTCTTTTTTTATTTATTCATTTGTTTATTTTCTTTCTGAAGGTTTTCAGTGCCTTTATCTTGTGATTCTAAAATATCAGATGAGATATTTTGATGGCGTAGAGTTTTGTTCACTGTGCTGGGTTCTTTGTTTTATTTTATGTGATTGTTAACAAGAACACTTAGAAATTAGAAATCCAGGCCAAAAAATGTCAATACGAATTTTGGCTGCACTCAAATTATGATGCCAATTTATTGATCTATCTGTTGTTACCAAACAATGTATTTGTCTAATGAATCTTATTATGCCTGAGTAGAGTATATTATTAGCAGGAAGAGTCAATATGAATGATTCAGATGGGAAACACCATACAGATTATATTTGGTTTCCATGGTAATATGGAGATTGTTTATCATATAAAAGCCATTATAGAAAAACATAATACTACATAAGTAATTTTTATAAATAACATTAATAAGGGCTATGTCTATTAATCATCATGGTGGTTTGAAACTGTATGTGCCCCAGAAAAACATGTTCTTAAATTTAATCCATTCCTGTTGGTGTGAACCCAATGTATGTAGGACCTTTTGATGAAGCTACTTTTTCAAGATGTGACCCACCTCAATCAGGATGGGTCTTAATCCTATTACTGGAGTCCTTTATAAGTGGAATGAAATTCAGACAAAGAGAGAGAAAGCCACAGAAAGCAAGAAGCTGAAATGGAACTTGGAAGAGAAGGAAGAGAGCAGGTGACACCAACATGTGCCTTGCCATGGGACAGAGGGACAAAGGATCACTGGCAGCCAGCCCCAGAAAGCCAGTCTTTCGGGAGAAAGCATCACCTTGATGTTGCCTTGATTTGGACATTTTCCCAGCTTCAAAACCATGAGCGAATAAATTCCCATTGTGTAAGCTGAACAATTTCAAGGCATTTGCTTGAGCAACCTAGGAGACTGAATCAATCATCAAGTTTTGAGATGTTATAATAAGTACTAGAAGCAAACTTCTAGCTTGGTAAAGAAAGCATTTAGAATCAGATGAAATGATAATGTTACATAGGATCCTGTCTAGTGCTTAAGATTTGTTTCTGTTTCTGAAATAGGAATGTGAGGCTGGAAGTCTGAGCACATATTTCTGAACTTTTCTCTCTTCTAACTTCTTGACAGGGTAACTCAGCTGTAAAAATTACCTTAGCTAATTGCCTTAAGCCTACTAGAAAAAAAATCTCCCATGTATCTTCCATTTCTCATCAATTCTCCACTGTCCAACAGACTCTGACAGCCTGATCTTCACAGGCATTGAGCGTTCTCACACTAGCAAACGTGAGCTGAACAAGAAAGGTTCCAAACTTCATAATGTGAAATAGGAAAGACAGTGCTAAATAAATATATGCATGCTAAACAAATAAAACTTAAGAAAACTTTAACCAAAATAAATGCAAGCCCTTGAGGACCTGTGTGTTGGTTTGAATATATTATGCCTCCACCCCCACAAAAGCCATGTTTTCAATGCAATCTTGTGGGGGCAAATTTATTAGTCTTTTGATTGAATGTTTTCATGGGGATGTGACTCACCCAACTGCAGGTGAAAACTTTTGATTAGATTATTTCCATGGAGGTATGACCCTGCCCATTTAGGATGGTCTTAATTAGATCACTTGAGTCTTTTAGGAGAGCTCATGGAAACAAGGAGCTCAGAGAAACTGAGAGAGACATTTTGGAAAGAAGCTAAGATATGTAATCCAGGGTTTGCCCCCAAGAGAAGCTAAGAGCTGAAGCAGACCCAGACACTTTGAGACACTGGGAGATGCAGACAGAAGGATGTTTGGAGATTCTAAACTAAGAGAGAAAGCCCAGAGTTTGCCCCGGAAAAGCTAAGAGAGGACTCCCAGATGCTTTGAGAAACAAGCCAGGAAAACCAAGCAGAGAGTTGAGAGAAGCTAAGAGAGACAGACGCCCAGAGACATTTTGGAGAAAGCCATTTTGAAATGCAACCCAGAAGCAAAGGACCAGTAGCTGCCAGCCATATGACTTCCCAGCAGACAGAGGTGTTCTAGACGCCAGCCTTTCTTCAGTGAAGGTATCCTCTTGTTGATGCCTTAGTTTGGACACTTTTATGACCTTAGAACTATAAATTTATAACCTAGTAAGTCCCCTTCATAAAAGCCAATCCATTTCTGGCATTTTGCCTTACAGCAGTTTTAGCAAACTGGAACAACATGTGATTAGAGTAATTTCTGAGAGAGTACTGGAGGGGCAAATAAAAGCCATAGGGGCACAATGGTCAGCTAGGCAGGCAGACAGCTCATGGTCAGGGGTAAATGATATAGAAGATGCTTAGAACTCTGTGGGTGTTCCCATGGGGTATTGGATGTCGTCATGGACAAAAAGAACTAAATTAATTTAGACTCTTAAATAGTTTAGAGGAAGTCTTATAAAGCAGATGGACCTTGGTCTGGGTAGGTCTAACCCTGCAGTGCCCAACATAGTTTCAGATAACCCAGGTATAGCTGGAAAGGGACAGATGGGCAAACAGTAGTTGCTGATTGATTTTAAATCAGGCACAGTTTCATTGACTCCACAACAAATGTTAAGGGGCTAGCTTGGATCTAATTTAAAATTAAATACATCATCTCATAGTACCTTTATATTAAATACTGAAATTCTTAAATATTATTTACAATATCACCAGAAAAAAGTATAATTATTTCAGTACTTTATATGATGAAGTACCTATATGAAAAATATCAAGTGTTAGAATAATGAAAGTGATTTCCCAGTACAATTTTTATGGCCTATAATTAGGATTCAGTATGAATTAACGATTATGAAAATAAGTAATGAAGAAAAAGAAAAATTTTATGGGAGTACCACTACAATCTCTTAAGAAGGAGTTTAATGGTTTAATTCAAGTATTAATCTCCATCACCAAGAGTCTTTCTAGGGCACTTGGGGATCTCAATTATGCAAGATCCTGATTTGTGGGACATCTGAGAGACAGGCAGGCTATTGTTACCTGGCCTCAACAATTTATAAAATCCAGAATCACGTGCAGTGGTATGCATGATTAAAAGGCACAACAGAACTGAGTGAGTTAGATAAGTAAGAGGGTACTACAGATAAAAGCCCACAAAATATAAGAAATACAAACAAAAACAACAAACTTGTAGAAGCTGCCAAGTGAAGAGCAGCCACTGTTTGGGAATCTGGGTTAAAATAGAGTCAGCACAGGATGCCAACAATCAGACACTCCTAAGGCAAACCTGGTACTGAAGCATAATTTTTACTTTAGGTCAATCTTCAACAATTTTTCTCTTAATTAGACTTGGTTTTGATGCAGCAACACTTGAAAGTCAAAAATGGTAAGTTGAAACCTTAAATGAAAAGAAAAGCCCATGGATATATAGTAAAATTTATTGAATCAATGAATTGAAATGTTTTTTGTTTGTTTTAGTTTGGTTTCATCTGATAAATTACACAAATCCATGGATCTAGTGGAGTTTAGAGCCAGGATTCAAACTGAAGAAGTTGGGGGCCACAGTGTATGCTTTTAAGCAAGATTCCACTCTATCTAAAAAGCTTAAAAGCATACACTGTGGCCCCAACTTCTTCAGTTTGAATCCTGGCTCTAAACTCCACTAGACCCATGGATTTGTGTAATTTATCTCATCTACAAAATGGTATAATACCATTAACCACCTCACAATGCTGGTGTGAGATAATTAACTAATATAACTATACATAGTTAATATGTGCAAAATGCTTAGAATAGTGCCTGGCACATAGCAGACACTATACAAGTGTTTGCTATTATTATCATCCTTATTTTAACATATTTCATAAATCCTTCTTTGTGCTGGGCACTGTAGGAAATATTTCTCAGTGGTTCTTAATATCCACCTCTCTTAAAAAAAATCCCAAAGGTAAATTTGTATATAATACAATCCATTGTAATTAGTCTTGGAATAGGAAAACAAATTTAAGGCCATCAAAATGACCAAGAGAAGTGCATGACTTCAGCATGTAATAACAAAAGCAAGACTATGGGCAAAATCCTCCAAAGTGAGCTTGACCCATAGTTCCCTCTCATTCCCATCACTGTACTCTTAACTTTTACTCATATTACTGCTTTCCAGAGTGATGTTGTGTGGATTGCCTGGACTCCTTATCTAGAAAACAATGAAAGAAAATGATCAATCAATTACTATTCAGTGATTTATTGACTCTACCTTGGCCTGGTATGATTTGATTAAGGAATTTCCAATTATCAGATATACCCAACAGCATTAAGAGGTACTTTTCCAGGCTGACCATTACGAATGTTCTTTAGGAGAAACACACCTATTTTTTTTTTTTCTTTCTGTTGATCAATGTTCAGTGAATGCTGAATATTTGTACAACCTTTGTCTTGACATATGTTGATAATAGATATAGATTGTTGCAAAGACCTATCATAGGCACATGTAAGTTCATCAAACAAGTTCTTATCTGAAGAAGTAAGAATACACAATGAAGAGTTTAGTAATTTTATCCTTTGGAGGTGTAGACATGCTGACCTCTAAAATCCTCATGAGTCTCGCCAGGGAGCACATAGTTGTTCGTGATAAATGTGATAGAGGGAGGGCAACATCAGACACCCTGGAAGATTAACTTTCTTCTCCAAGCCCAGACTTTTGCATAAGGTTGGAATAATCCAACTTTGAACCCTGGTTAGAGACATGCTGTAGATGACTTCACTTGGACCAGGTGTATCTCATAGGTGACTCAGGCTTCCCTCTCATCCAATAAATTAAGCTTCATAATCTTATATTTTGGGGAAATTATCCTCCCAATTTAGTTTTCTGAACAAGGGCCATTGTGGTTGGCTTAAGTATATACCTCAGGAAAAAATAAAACATGTTCTTAATCCTAATCCTATACCTGTGGGCGTGAACCCACGGTAAATAGAGCTTTTTGAAAATGTTATTTTTAGTTAAGTTGTGGCCAACTGAATCAGGATAAGTCACAGTCCTCTTACTGGTAGCCTTAAAAAAAGAGAAAGCCATGGAGAGGAGCCAGAAACCACTTGGAAAAGAAAGGGGTGGACATCACCATTTCACGAGAAAGCCGAAACACTCTAAGGATTGCCAGCCAATCAGACCACCACTGACCCCAGGAAGAAGCAAGCCTTCTGGCCACTGAAACTGCAAGCCAATAAATTCTTGAGGTTTAAGCCAACCCAGTGTGTGGTATTTGTCATAGAAGCTGGGAAACTAAAATAACCAGTTACCCAGTTGTCTCTGAGAATCGTGCTTGTAAATTCTTAGACCAGTTATTGTATCCTACCTTGTGGTAGTGAATGAGAGGGAAAAATCTTGAAATGATTTTTTTCAGATTTTGGAGTTTGTACTAGATACATTAATAGCAATAATTTTAATGTTGATGCTAACAATAAAACAAACATCAACTTTCTCTTATTTAGTACTACGTCAAAAAAGCCTTACCTGTATTATTTTCTTTTATCATTGCAACATTAATCTGAGACAGGATACAAAGGCTCTTGAAGTTGAAATGTGGACTAATATAAAGGGCAGAACTGTAGTCATACCTTGGTAATTTAACTCTAAGGCCTGACTCTACACACATAGATAGGTGAATTCTGGGCCGTTTTGAGCATTATGGCCAGGCACTCTTACTCTGTGTTCTCAACATGCTACTGTCTGATTCTCAACAAAAGCAGAGAAATCATGAAGATGATTTCACTACCCTGTGAGTCCAGGACACTCTGAGTGAAACCAGCAAGATTCATAAACACTTACACAAGCAGGCCCGAGAATGTTCACCTAGTGATATGTTGCACAGAGTGCAAAAGAATTAAGGTAATTTTGTTGTTCCCTTTAGTCATACCTTGTGCTTTAGAGGGCATCTTAACATCGCCTTTCAGAATTTCACTGTGTCAGTGCTGTGTTTAATTTTATAAAGTTGTATTCCATGGAATGAAGTAAGACCCTTTAACAAAGCCCTGTGAAGACATAACAGTTTTAAAAATAGGGAATACATCTGCAGAAAACCTAAGATAATCCTCTTTCAACAAGAAAGTCAAATGCAGAACCCCAAACCCATTTTTTAGTACATTTCTAATAAATCACAGAAATAAACATGTATTCTTGTGGTTCTGTTTCCTGAAAAAATAAAGAACCCTAATGATGCATCACCACGCCAGCCCATAAAAAGTATATCAATCTCCACCTCTTTCCGCATCTTCAGAAATTTGACTTGAATACATCATATAAGATTTTAACCCCAAATACCTATTAACAATCTGCCCACTGATCAATAGTGCAATCTAAATGTATCTCTGTTTCATTGATATGCTTCCAAACAAGGTTTTAAAAAAAGATCTCTTTGCAAATGAACGGTTTTAAATATTAAAATTTCGATATGAGAAAGAAACCTCTACTACACAATAGAATCAAATAAACATTTAATTACACACTTTAGCCTTCTTCTTGCACAGTGTCATGCAGTAAAAATACATTTGGCAATTCATTCTAATACTTCATTCTGTTTCCAGATTAGCAGTAGTAAAATCGGTCTTATCATTTTCCTGATAACAATAATAGGTCACATCATATATCCCCTTGCCATGTGCTATAAGCAGTCACTAAGAACAGCAGCTTCTTCGGTGGAGTAGGCAAAACACAGCAGGATTTGGGGAGAGTAGCCAATAATCAGTGGGTTTATTGGATCTGCCAGCAGGTAGATTATTTTAAAACTTGAGCCTGCTGGGATTTTGTTCTCTGAAGAGTCTGTTTGTTTTTTGTTGTGGCTTTTGCTATATCTTTTGTAGTAGTGAATTTTGCATTAGCACGCACTATCAAGAAATTCTGACACCTAGATCAGAGGGAGTTAATTACTCACCAGTAGGGTTCATCTTCAGTGAACTTGCACTTAACACTGGAGAAATGGGGATTGACAGCCATAATTATGTGGTTGCAAGAAAACCAATCACAGCAGTCTATTTTCAGTATCTGGACTTATGTGCATTTATGCCTTTTTTCAGAACTGGTTGGCTTAAAACAAATCAACTTCAAATACAACAAAATGATAAATGAAGTTGTTGACGATGGAGAACAATGGAGAAAAAGAATAATTAAATGCTTTTTCTCACTTATAAAGCTTCTTAAGAAATGTTGACTGTGGCTTCAAAATAACACTTTGTAATTATGGTAGCCAATAATTAAATATTATTGAAGCTTATTCTGTGCCAGACACTGTGCCAACATTGTGACCTGCATTATTTCTAATCCTCATAAGAATCTATTTAGGTAGTTATAATTTCTCCACTTGAGAAATGGGAAAAATGAATCTAAGTTAATTTAAATAACTTGTCCATTAGCACAGCCAATTAACATTCAGCCTGTTCCTAAAAATATAGTGGCCCAGAAAATTAAGAAATCTTAAAAAGATATACCACAGAGTCAAAGTACTGCTGCCTCCTTCTGGCAATAACAACTGTAAGAGTATTTCAATTAGTTTTGTTTTTATAACAATATAAAACGGTTTCATGAACCAGAAAATTAAACTATCCCTGAATTAAACAGGAAGTAATTTGTTGGTTCAATAACTACAAAGTCCAGAGGCAGGGTCTGATCTAGAAGGTTAACTTACTTAGAAAAAAACATTTTTTTTTCTTTCCATTGTGCCAGGTACAATTTTGTCTTTGTCCAAGGCTGCTGTGCAAACATAAGACAGATGCCGGCAACAATCCAGGTGCATAGGCTTCCTTATCATGTCCAGCAGTAATGAAGGAAAACCTTGCCACAACCATCAAAGAGAAGTTTAAGCTTTACACTAATTGGGCCTCTTTAAACAGAGCTGCAAAAGTATGTTAACTTGTAGGACATTTCTACCCATCACTATAGTAAAGGGGATGTGACTGCAGAGCCTATACCTTGGACCAAGACCTTGACCTGAAATAATAAAATATTTTTTTTTAGGATATTTTTTATTACACAAGTTGTAGGTTTACAGAAAAAATAATAAAATACATAAAATACAGAGTTCCCATATACCACCCTATTATTAATGCCTTGCATTAGTATGGTGCATTTGTTATAATTCATGGAAGAACATTTTTCTAATTGAACTATTAATTATAGTCCATCATTAACAGTGAGTTCACTGTGTTATAGTCTCATGCTTGTTTTTTTATGAATTGGTAAAATTTTGATGTTTTCAAGGAGCTCCTAAAATGCCAGTAAGGCCGAACATTGGGAGGAAAACAGACAAACAAACAAACAGACAAGAAAACACAAGAACAGCAAATGTTAAGTGAGGCTGGAAATATTGATGGGCTAAATCATGTAGAGCCTCATAGGCCATTGTAAATAAATAAAACAAAAACTGTGGGAACTAAATTAGATTTTAAAAAGATTAATCTGGCTGTTGTACAGGAATATGATTTCTTGAGTGTTAGGAAATATCGAAAATAAATGCATGGAGTCTTGTTGGCCATATCAGCCGTATAGACAAGAAACAGTGGTGTGTGACTGTGTGATTCTGAAAACCTTGTGGCTCACACTAACTTTATCCAGTGTATGGACAGATGAGTAGAAAATTGGGGACAACAATTACATTATAATGGGGGGGGATGGGGAGAATGGGGTGTTTTGGATGTTCTTTTTTACTTGTATTTTTATTCTTATTTTTATTTATTTATTTTTGGAGTAAAGAAAATGTTCAAAAATTGATTGTGGTGATGAATGCACAACTATATGATGGTACTGTGAACAATTGATTGTACACTGTGGATGATTGTATGGTATGTGAACATATCTCAATAAAACTGAATTGTAAAAAAAAGAAAGAAAAATGGTTGCTGGGACCAGAATCATATGAGTGAAGATGGATATCAGTAAATTGATTTGAGGTATATTTTGGAGATAAAATGTTCTGTGTATACCATTTTTTAAAGAAATTGTATCTAAAAACATCTTAATTAACTTTTTCAGGAATTTTCAGGGAAATACTGAGCTTGCTCTGATTAGTGAAAAGGGAAAAAAAAGTGAATCTGATTAGAGAAAACTACATGCTTTCTTTAGCATTCCCTTCTCCATCTTGATTATAAATGAATTTTGAAATATACCTCTACTTGTCAGTCCCATCCCCAGCTATAAACTCCAGTAGGACCTGGGGAGTTAGTTACCTATAAGTAGTTTTCTATTTCCTTAGGCTTTATAGCTATATCCTTCCTTGAATGCCACAGCCCATCTCTAAACAAAGCAGAGAGTGTTAGATGATGCGGCTATACTAAGACTTTGGATAACTTGGTATACTGTCAGAATGTGGTGATTTACAACAAAACAGTGTGATCACTAAGAAGAAACTATGGCATAATCACTACAACCAAAGTTTAAGTAGTTCTCGAATCATTCTAGGGAAAAAAAAAACAAACTAAAGTGTTGGAGGTTAGATAATATGTCTTTGATGCCTTCTGGAGGCAAATTTGTTGGTCACGAGACCATCATTCAGGGGATCAACATTCAAGGATTTATGGGATGATTAGGATTTTGAAGACAAGATAATCCAGATCATTTTTTCTGTCCCTTTCCTTAGACAAAAGTAGAAGTATTTTCCCATAAGGAATTGGTCTTCTGCCTCAAGGACCTCTAAAACCACTCACTGTGTAACCCAAGTTGCCCCCTTGACTGGGGGAAACAGTCTTCTCACTTAGAAGTTTACAGATGTCTGTAAACTAGAAACAAGAGATCTATCTCAAAATAATAGCATTGACATCTTCCAACAAAACCGTACAAATATATCCTTAATAGGCAGCCTACAATATATACACACCTGCTTCATGCTATAAAATAAAGCCATGCTTAATTCCAAACAAAGTCTCCATTTTGACAGCTAAGATCCATGGAAGATTGATTTCAGTTTATTCAATCCAACTTTTCATCTCTATTATAAATTTTATTAATTGATGAAAGCAGGTCATCTATTATAGAAGGCAGTATCTATGTAACAATGTCACTACCCCTCTCAGAATTGGTTTTATGATTTTTTTTTTGGGGGGTGGGGCTATATTATCCACCTACATTATGGAACTTTTAAACAAATAGCCATGTTTATCTCAATATTTTTACTTTAGGAATATTCTGTTGGACGTTTGTCATTAAATCATACTGTACCCTTAAAAATGATCCATGGGAAAGTTTATCTTTGAGTTTATCAGAAACAAAAATAAAATCATGAGCCAATGGCTTTATCTTATAGACAGAGTGAATCTTGAATTCATCTTCATTGCCTTGTTGCTAAGCTACTAAGAAATTAGTGCCATAATTCCTTCTCAACTTCTACAATTGCCTGGGACTTAATAGCATGCTTTATAAAATTATCTCTGGCTTTATTTTAACTTTTAAATAACTTGTTCATATTGTTTTAAAATTTATTACAAATTTAAAACATATTACATTTATGTCTTACCCAACTAAAATAATGTTTGGTATAGTATATACAAAGTAGTAGGTAAAATGATTGACCAAGTTTTCAAAAGTTACTATTCTCTGGGTATTTGAATCTGGTAAACATAAGTACCAGCTGCATAGAAACAGTGTGTATTGCAGTATACTTTTGTTAAAGTTAGAAACTATTCCAGAAAGTGTTTTTATAGTTATTTTCATGTAGTAATATTTTTAAAAACCATAATCAAACCGAGCACACTATTTGATACATCATAGCAATACAAGATAATGAAAATGGCTCTTTTTCTGCTTTGTTTGCTTATAAGTTAAACAATTGACTTTTGAAAATGTGGTAAAAATCTTCCTTGCATATGAAAATTGATTTCTAAATTACAGGAAAAGATTAAGTAATATAAGTCCACTTTATACCATCTACATTACCCTTCTTATTCATTCAGTCTCAATGAAATGCTCATTTATATGCACTGAAGTTTGTGGCCAGAGTGTTAATTTATTCAAAAAGAACAGAAGTTAGAACAGATCTACCTTCTCATTAATGTAATTCTCTTAAAAGAAACAAAATGAAATACCTATTTTCCCCATGACTGTATCAGACATGAGCACTAATTATGAACAATACAGGAAAAAAAATATAGGAAAACATATCTCTCTGCATATCTATTTACTCAGATTCATTTTGATCATTTTATTTTTTATTTCTCTACAGTGGGGAATTATTTAATAAAATTCCAGGGTCTTTAATAACTAAGAGAAGTGTGTGCCACATTTCTTTACCATTACAGAATCATAGTTCTCATCCTACTGGTATATTCTTCAGTGTTGCAAAATCAATGAAGTCATAAGTACTTTAAAACATAGTTATTAGAAATTTATAATCTATTATATACTGTGATGGATGTCAAAGATAGATTGCCTACAAAGATAGATTTTAAAAATACCCTTTAGACAATTTATGGTCAAGAAAATAGATAATCCTAAAAACCTATCTTTGATGTGGTTTGATAAGAAATATAATTAATAGGTGAAAAGAATGGTATAGAAGCAAGTGGAAATAAAGAGAAGGAACAAACAGTTCTACTCGTTCTAAGGATTTGAGAAGAAAAAAAGCTTAACAGAATAAAGAAAAGAGCATATTATTTTTTGAGTTAGAAAGAATTATAGATTCCACGCTGGCCATCAATGCAAATTTGACAAAGATATATTTTGCCAAAACAAAATTTGGAAACATGGCAGATTACTTAATTTTTTGACAACGAAAAGAACTTTCATGTCACTGTTCCACTTGATGATCTCAGTCCATTTCTATAGACTTGTTTGGCTGTGGGTGTAAACATGAAGTCCAAAATTGCTTTTCAAAGATGTCAAGTTGACATTTATTGAACACCAACTCAGTGCCAAGCTAGGTCTACTTCAGTTTCAATAAAAACAGAAGTTACTGCAAATCATCTCTGAGCAAGTCATTCTGCTAGTTTTCATGCAGTCATTCAACTAATATTCGTAAAACACTCACTGTGTGGGCCAGGAACTCTGACAACCAGTAAGGCTACAATGGTGATTTTTTTTTTAAAGGCTTATTTCCTGCCATATTGATATCAGTATGCACATAAATTAATATGATAATTTTAATTATGCTAAGTGTTATAAAAAAGAGAAACAAGGAGCTATAAAGTTTATAATAGGTTATTTGATTAGTAAAAGTTATGTGAGTATGCTCCTCTTTCAAAGTGATGATTCCATAAAAAGCAGAAGAATCAAGTAAACAGAGGGAAAGGAAGGGAAAGCATTATCAGGCAGAGGAGATAGCATTTGTAAAAGCATATAAGGGAAGGCATGGTGAATATGAAGGACTGAAAGAAAGCCAGCGTAGTTGTATTGTAGATGATTTTGGAGACTTGAGTGGGTGCCAAACCATGCAGAGTTTTTTAGACAACATTAAGGTATGTAGGTTTCACCCTAAGAGCAATGAGAAGCTATTTAACTGGTTAGGTTTTGAGATGACACAATCCAATTCAGTCACTTGAGATAGCTCTGGAAAGACAAAAAATGGAAGGAGTAAACATGAATGTTGTTATATTAGGGAAGAAAATGATGGTTGCTTGGACTAGGGGAGTGGATTTGGAGACTGTGGGAAGTGTTTAAGCTCCTGAGATTTTTAGTAGGTTAAATCAATAGAATTTTCTAGTGGTTTGAATATTAGGGATGAGGGAGAGAAAGATTTAATAGATAATTCCTGGGTTTCTAGTTTCTATAACCTGGTGAGTAATGGTGCCATTTGTGAAGAAAGACAGTTTTAAAGGACTTCATTTAGAAATAAACGTCCTAAGTTTAGTTTTTGTCCTTATTTTGTAGGAGGGACTTTGAGACATCCAAGATCGATGTCAATTAAGTAGTTAGATATATGTATCCTAAACTAAAAGGCAGTTTTCCGTTCAGAGGTATCTATTTTTAGAGTCACCTACTTAATGTGATAATAGAAGTCTAACAAATTGAAGAAATTGCCTAAAAGGGTGGTGTTCTAGTTTGCTAATGCTGCAGAATGCAAAACACCAGAGATGGATTGGCTTTTATAAAAAGGGGCTTTATTTGGCTATACAGTTACAGTCTTAAGGCCATAAAGTGTCCAAGTTAACACACCAGTAATCAGGTACCTTCACTGGAGGATGGCAGATGGCATCCGGAAAACCTCTGTTAGCTGGGAAGGCACGTGGCTGGCATCTGCTCCAAACTTCTGGTTTCAAAATGGCTTTCTCCCAGGACATTCCTCTCTAGCAAGCTTACTCTTCTTCAAAACGTCACTCACAGCTGCACTCCGTTCAGTCTCTTTTTGTCAGCATGTTTTATATGGCTCCACTGATCAAGGCCCACCCGAATGGGTGGGGCCACACCTTCATGGGAGTATCCCACCAGAGTCACCTCCCACAGCTGGGTGGGGCACATTCCAAGCAAATCTAACCAGCACCAAAACGTCTGTCCCACAAGACCACAAAGATAATGGCATTTGGGGGACACAATACATTCAAACTGGCACAGGTGGTCTAGCTTGAGATAACTTGAGATCCTGGGATGAAGTGTGAGAAAATGAAACATTTTTGCTGTGGTTTAGAGGTAGGAAGAAAATCTGGAGAATTTTTTAAATAAAATCTAAAGAAAATATTTCAAGAAGGAGAGAGTGCTTAGCAGTATTTAAGGATACTAAGTGGTCAAGTAATAAAAGGACAAAAAAATGCTTATTGGATTTAGTGGAAAGGGAGTGATTAACGGCCTCAGTAAGAACTACATCGATAGAGAAATGGGGGCTGGAAAACAGATTGTTGTTGAGTGAGTGGGAGATTAAAAAAAGAGAGAGAAAGAAGTAGAACATATAGATAAGTCTTTTGAGAACTTTGTGCAGAGGGCTGAATTTGGAGAGGGATGAGAGCCAATTAAGATTCTGTTTCTCTTTTTCTTTTCCTTTTTTTCTTTATAAATGCAAAATACATCCGTTGATTTAAAAGCCAATTACCCAGTGTTCTTTTTTACTTTAATTGCTCTTTTTCACTTTAATTATTATTCTTGTTATTTTTGTGTGTGTGGTAATGAAGGTGTCAGGGATTGATTTTGGTGATGAATGTACAACTATTTAATGGTACTGTGAACAATCGAATGTATGATTTGTTTTGTATGGCTGTGTGGTATGTGACTATATCTCAATAAAATGAATATAAAAAAATAAAAGCCAATTAGAATTATAGAATTGTGAGAGAAATATGGGAAATTCAAAATTCAAAAATATGGGAAATTCATATTGTAATGAGAAGGCAGCAGGGATGATATCCAGTTTAAAGTGGGTTATCATTAAACAGGATGATGGATTTGTAACATGGAGGAGGAGGATGGAACGGGAACAAATAAAACTAGTAATCATAACAATACCTCTAATAACACATGCTAACATTTAAGAACTGTTCATCTGAAAAAAAATGAGGCCTGAAAAAGTTTTATCTTGAGCAATGTTACTTTTTAGAGTGGGAAGAAGTTGAAGGTTGGATATTTGAAGAGAACAGAAGAGGATTAAAGAAGACCTTGTGAAGACAGGCAGTGAGTTGACTGTAAGAATACAGAACAGTGTTGAAGACTTTGATTAAGATAGGTGACTAAGAATTTATTATCTGTCCTATTTTGTGAAAATCTCCAGCAGGGATTAGATGAAAGGGTAAGATATGAAAAAATATTATTGGGTTCAAAGAGGCTGGGGTTTTGCAATTGGGTGTGACAAAATTTCAGAGAGATAAGGGAATTTTATGCATAGCAAAAATATTCTTGAATAAATTCATCATGAAATAAAGCTGTATGAGAAAGGAATTGAAATATCCAATGCATTTAGAGAGAGCAGCAAGTTCAAAGTAACTGAAGTCTTGATAATGCAAAAGAAAGGATGGAAGTAGTTGAACAAGTCATAAGGAAAGGAGACTCTGGCTTTAAAGCAGGATTCTTGGATTATGATTTCTAAAGATTTCAGATTTAGGTGATGAAAAACTCAAGGTGTGGCAATGAGAGAGGATGCTTTAAGTTGAGAAAAGCTCATGGAGTTTTCAGGACTTTTAAAAACTGAAAATCTCTCTTGCTGGACATATTGTGCACATGAATTTTGAAGTCACTGCATATGAAGTCAGGTTTGGGGATAAAGAGAAATATTTAGCCTGTTACCAAAATCTTTGAGGAGTTATGGAGAATAGCAGGAAAGTCCACAGATGACAGACACTGTTAAGGAGGTGGGAGCAGTAGGGTTGGTACAGTTCAGTGAGTTGATCCTAAAAGGGTCTGCATTTTCTAATCTTTTCTTTTACAAAAGGATAAAGTATTAATTATCTGGAATTTCTAATGGAGAATAAAAAGAATGCCAATCCCATCTCCTGCCTCTGAAACACATGGATTATAAGAAAATAGATATTGGTTGAGTACACCACAGAGGAAATGGAACTCAGAGGAAAGGCTGCCTTCCATTAAGGTAAGCAAGTAAAAATAGTAAGGGAAAAGGAAACTAAACAGGTTTACAAATTATGACAGGAAAGTATGGGAGAAGATTTAAGGCTGACATTGACAGATACATAGAAGGATGAAATGCTTGAGAATTTAATGTCAGTAATCTTTGAAAACCAAGGGGAAAATAATTTGACTTTTTTGGCCATGGTAGTATAGATCCAATTGCAATGTCAATGCTGAGATATATGGGAGAATATCAATATATATAGCAAATTACAATCCAGCACTAATGATTATATAAAATATAATTGTATTATTTATTAAATTGCTATATGTGGCTTGGCACCAGATGCATGTAAGAATAATGAGTAGAGGAAAGGATTACTTAGGGATTACTTAGGGATTGGAGGAGAGAATAAATTTTAATTTAGCTTTATATTGGAAGACATAAGTACATACTTTGTCTTAAAGACATTCATCCAATGGCTTTATTCATTCAAAGTCTTTATTTGATTCCTATTTGTAGTTCTGGGGATCCAAAATAGGGATGCAAAATATAATTCATTCCCTTTAGGGGTTCATAATTTCATGGTAGGTTGGGGACAGTGATTTAGGAGGGTAGCTGATTTCGGTGCAGAGTGATCAGTGAATTCATTTAGCAACTTATTATGTGTTGTCTCATGGTACTCTTTGAAATTTTTAAAAACATTCTCTTATTTAATAGATTGAATTATGGTCCTCAATCCTTATTTTCTTCCAGGAATAGACTATTATATCTCTGCCCATTGTCATATGACTTTCCCATGCCCCACAGGCAGCAGAAGATACATTCCCAACTCTCACTGTCTTTGGTCTTGCTTATACATCAGCTTTAACCAACAGAAACTAGGCAGATGTGACATTGAGCCTGTTTTGAGCTGAGAATTTATGAGATGTTTTGTGTCTTCATTTGATTTTCTTGAGCACTTGCCTTCTGCCATGAGTACAGTATATCTTAAATAGTGCCTGCTCCTTCAACCTGAGTCCTCAAATTAAAGATATGTGAGTCAGATCAGAATGTGACCTGTAGAGTCAGACTCAACTAAGCTCAGCCAAGTTTATCCAAGGCCAGCAGAGCTGCAGCTGGGAAATACATTTCCTGGGGTAAACCACTAAGCTTTGTGCCTATTTATTATGCAGCATTGTTTTAATAAAAATTGAATATTACATCTTGGCTTTTATCTTTTGAGATTATATATTTTTCCTTCCCTGCAAGATAAGATTCATTTTCTTAGGATATGTGGTAATACCATACTTTACGTATTTTATAGCAGGTTGTTAAACGGTATTCATTCAGTGCCTTGCAAAAGATGAATGATGAAATACTTTCAATTAACTGCCAAACATATTTATGCATCTTTTAATTTCTTAAAAATATAACCTTCAAATATTGTTTCCCTCTCTCTTTTTGCATGTATAAACTTTCCTGAAAACTCAGAATCAATTAATAAATTCTTCCACTATAAATTTCACAGGCATACTTTATATTGACAATCTATGTTAGATAATCTATGTTGACTAACTTGATACTTCTATCAGCGATAACTGATCTGGAGCAAAGAAACCACCATGCCCCATTTGCTTGACAGGTGTAGTTGATCCAAACCATAGTGAATGAAATAAAATAATAACTTTGTCCTAGAATCAGTATATTATTGGCTCCATAAATTATTAGTAACATTTTACCTTAATGCAATTTTTTTTCTTTCCTCATACATTAAATAGGAGATTGTTCTGTACTCTAAGTTCAAACAAGATATGAACAATTAGTCCTTTGTTATACACAATTATCACTTCACTTTCTTTTTAGTATCCAGCTCAATAGTTGAAATTTCCTGGTGTTCATCTGCTAGAACTTTATTGGTAACAGTGAGAAATTATTTCTTTTGCTTTTTTATGGAGTCTAACTGTGAGTCACTCATTTTTGTAACATAAGAGTGACAGGAATGAATTAAAGGAAAATTTTAGACCTTAAGAAATGTTTCACGATTGCTTCTTTCTGACCTGAAGACATTGATATATGACTTCCTAGATGAAAGGAATTTCCTGTTCTCTCTGCCCATGGACTGGATGCTTTTTTATTTGGAAATATGAGTGGTTAATGTTAGCCTTCCATAGCTCTGACACCTTACTTGAGATTAGTGATGGTCAAAACTTTGGATACTTGTTCTCTAAACTTCCAATTGACTAACTTTCTAAAAATCCTGTATACTTATTTCTCTTTCTTTCTCCACCAACTATATCTTGACAAAGAAGGTAAGATTTAGCACTTTCAACTCACTACAATAAGCACAGGAAAAACCCACTGATAAAATTTCTATGAGATTGTGTTGTAAATAAAGATCATTGACACCATATTTTTAACTTAAAACCAAAAATATGGAAGAACTGAATTTATCCTGATATTAGAGCCATTGGTTTTTACATTTTAGTGCCTTTAGTGTAATGGGAAAAAAAGACTAAAGACCATGTTGGGTGAAAATTTTAATAAGCAAGGCAGTGGCAAAATTGTAGATGATGTTAACTTTTAGAGAGATTCATTAACCTTGTACTTTGCCCATACAGAATGAAATAATATAAGGTTTGATTGTTTTTTGATCATTTCCTGAAGTTAATATTGTATACAAAGGCAGTTATGTCTGTGTTATTGATCATCTGAGTTGATAGAGTTGATCTGCCCAAGCCAGTGAGTACCTTCGTCCTTCAACACCCCACACAATTATTTCTTAAATGTGTGCACTTCTTAGGAGTAGGTGGCTTTGCTGCATAGAGAAACCAACTGTTTGTTTTCTGTCAACATAAACAAAGCTATGCCACTCATTGGAACCAATTTCTAAAAATTAAACTATTTTATAATAAGGGAAAATACAGACTGCTCAAGATATTGTTAAAACTGCCTATAGTTAGATTAATTGTAATAAAATACTTTGGAATGTATAAAATATAGTCTCTCTCTCAAAGTAGTCTCTGGCAAAATGAAATCAATTAATTATACTATTAATAATCCTTCCAAGGATCAAGAAGAGGGCTGGTTTATGAAACTCTCTTAGATGTAGAATTAGCACAGAGATCATTCAGTAAAACGGTTTGTTTAAGTTTTAAGACTCACCCTGGTATGTCATCTTGTTAGGTTGTAACAAATAAATTTAAAATGTTGGCAATTTAAATGTAATAGAATATTATTTTTGTGTTCATATAATATGGTCTAAAAGCAGTATTTCTGGATGACAGGAAACTTTCATTCAATGTTATGATTCAGACTCAAGCTCCTAATTTCACTTCAGTTCCACCCTCTCTTTGGACATGTTTATCTCCATATTTACAGCTTATGTGAAGCTTGTGTGTTGTATGGTAGCAGTGCACACTTAAAACTTGCAAGACTTGGCTCTGAAATTGGCACATAGAACTTCTGCTCATATTTATTGCTAAAATACAGTCACATGTACACACTTAATTGCAAGGGGATGCTGCAAATTATAGATTATCCATTTTCCTACAAAGCAAATGCCTTTATTTAATGAAGAGTTAATGTCAGCCATAGTCTAAAATTCCTATCACCAGGTATCCATTTAAAGACATATCAACGCATGAAATGCAATTAAATCCTTCTGCAAGAAAGAAAACCCAAAGAGCCATCCAATATTTACATTTAGTTCAAATTTTACTGTACATTGGTTTCTCATGCACTAGAATGTATCTGATCTGTCTTTCTAGCCCACCATTATGTTCTTCATATCCAGGAAAGTGCCCACTACATTAAATGAGACAGTAAATGCTTGGTGAATTAATGAATTAATGTAGGTTATCCTTCCAACAATGCCGTAACTGTTAATATGCATTATAACAGTTTTATCAATGAAGAAACTGAGAAATGCAAGGTTAATTGAGTGTCCATAGTGTCCCAAAAGAAACAGTAAAGTCTAATTTTGGTGCATGAAAACCCTAAGATAAATATAAATATGGCTACAGTTGAGATAGAGAACAAAGAATGAGCATTATATAATTTTATATATATACATATATATGATTTTTAATTTGCAAAATGAGGTAAGAGTAGTAGATACCATCTAAGATTTTTTAATTCACTCCATAACTCAAAGTACAATATATGCATGTCTTAATAATCTATGCAAATTTTAAAACTCTATGATTCTACCTGGAAACACTCCAAATCTTTTCTAACCTGAGGAAGTTAGAAGTTCATATATGCCCTTAATGATCATTGCTTAGGACCATGTCTAATAAAGTAAAATGTAATAATATTATCAAAGACTGAGTGCAGTGTTTTAACAGTCACTGTATCTGGAAAAAGTCATCTATTCTTTTGAACTTAGGGTTTGTTTGTTTTTTTTTTTAAACCTGAGGCTGTCAGGCTGTGTAACAAGAATAAGTGTTCAGTAGCTCTGTAAGGACATTTAGAATATTAATAGGAAAGTAACTAAGTACTATCTTGTACTATCACATCCATGTGTAATTTTTTAATAACTGAATTTCATATAAACAAAAATAACTGGCTGGATTATTAACAAAATTGCAAGGAGATAGTATATTTAAATGTCTTGTTTCCTATCAATATTTTTTAAAGTATTAATTTCTTATGTTTTTGTCTACTCTTTTTACCATACAAATAAAAGGAACAACAAATGTTCTTAAGGGAAAATGTTGTGGAAATAAAGGAGCTATCAATATAGCAGCAATTTAATAACTTACAAAACCAATCCTGAAGCCTCAATGATATAATTATACCCTTATTCTGATTATAGAAATCAGTCTTCCACTGAAATAAGAAGTGACCTATACTTTAATTTTTTTTCCTAAGTGCTTTTGCTTTAAGTTCAAGTAGTTTTAAATTATCCCTCCATCATTCTTAACATAGTAATGGCAAAGTGCAGTTTTTATAAAGCAAACCACCCAGTCAAAGTTTGACTTTTTTTATCCTCCAATAGTAAAATCATCTTAGGAGCTATTACAGGACTGCATCAAATGCATTTTTTTTAAACATAAACTTCATATTGCTCTCCATCAATATACCTAATAAAACTTTATTTAACAATAGTTTGATATTAATGGAAACGTTCTTCAAGAAATGCCAAAAAAAAAAAAACACCACATTTTATTAAGAAAGTGAAGTTTATTCTCTTTTTTTTTTAAATCATTTTATTGAGATATATTCACATACCACGCAGTCATACAAAACAAATCGTACTTTCGATTGTTTACAGTACCATTACATAGTTGTACATTCATCACCTAAATCAATCCCTGACACCTTCATTAGCACACACACAAAAATAACAAGAATAATAATTAGAGTGAAAAAGAGCAATTGAAGCAAAAAACAACACTGGGTACCTTTGTCTGTTTGTTTCCTTCCCCTATTTTTCTACTCATCCATCCATAAACTAGACAAAGTGGAGTGTGGTCCTTATGGGACCAATCCCATTGTCACCCCTCATAAGCTACATTTTTATACATCTGTCTTCGAGATTCATGGGTTCTGGGTTGTAGTTTGATAGTTTCAGGTATCCACCACCAGCTACCCCAATTCTTTAGAACCTAAAAAGGGTTGTCTAAAGTGTGCGTAAGACTGCCCACCAGAGTGACCTCTCGGCTCGTTTTGGAATCTCTCTGCCACTGAAGCTTATTTCATTTCCTTTCACATCCCCCTTTTGGTCAAGAAGATGTTCTCCGTCCCACGATGCCGGGTCTACATTCCTCCCCGGGAGTCATATTCCACGTTGCCAGGGAGATTCACTCCCCTGGGTGTCTGATCCCACATAGGGGGGAGGGCAGTGATTTCACCTTTCAAGTTGGCTTAGCCAGAGAGAGAGGGCCACATCTGAGCAACAAAGAGGCATTCAGGAGGAGACTCTTAGGCACAAATATAGGGAGGCCTAGCCTCTCCTTTGCAGCAACCGTCTTCCCAAGGGTAAAACTTATGGTAGAGGGCTCAACCCATCAAACCACCAGTCCCCTATGTCTGTGGTCATGTTAGCAACCATGGAGGTGGGGTAGGCGAATACCCCTGCATTCTCCACAGGCTCCTCAAGGGGGCACTACATCATTTTTTTTCCTTGTTTTTCTTTCTTTCTTTTTTTTTTTTTAACTTTCCCTTCTTTTTTAAATCAACTGTATGAAAAAAAAAGTTAAAAAGAAAACAAACATACAATAAAAGAACATTTCAAAGAGACCATAACAAGGGAGTAAGAAAAAGACAACTAACCTAAGATAACTGCTTAACTTCCAACATGTTCCTACTTTACCCCAAGAAAGTTACATAATATAGCAACCTTTCTGTGAACTTGTTCCTACTATATCCATCAGAAATTAACAGACCATAGTCATTTCTGGGCATCCCCAGAACGTTAAAAAGCTTATATGTTCTTCTTGGATTATTGTTCCCCTTCCTTAATTACTCTCTACTGCTAGTTCCCCTACATTCTACATTATAAACCGTTTGTTTTACATTTTTGAAAGTTCACATTAGTGGTAGCATATAATATTTCTCTTTTTGTGCCTGGCTTATTTCACTCAGCATTATGTCTTCAAGGTTCATCCATGTTGTCATATTTTTCACGAGATCGTTCCTTCTTACTGACGCGTAGTATTCCATCGTGTGTATATACCACATTTTATTTATCCACTCATCTGTTGAAGGACATTTGGGTTGTTTCCATCTCTTGGCAATTGTGAATAATGCTGCTATGAACATTGGCGTGCAGATATCTGTTCGTGTCACTGCTTTCCGATCTTCCGGGTATATACGGAGAAGTGCAATCGCCGGATCAAATGGTAGCTCTATATCTAGTTTTCTAAGGAACTGCCAGACTGACTTCCAGAGTGGCTGAACCATTATACAGTCCCACCAACAGTGAATAAGAGTTCCAATTTCTCCACATCCCCTCCAGCATTTGTAGTTTCCTGTTTGTTTAATGGCAGCCATTCTAACCGGTGTTAGATGGTATCTCATTGTGGTTTTAATTTGCATCTCTCTAATAGCTAGTGAAGCTGAACATTTTTTCATGTGTTTCTTGGCCATTTGTATTTCCTTTTCAGAGAACTGTCTTTTCATATCTTTTGCCCATTTTATAATTGGGCTGTCTGTACTATTGTCATTGAGTTGTAGGATTTCATTGTATATGCAAGATATCAGTCTTTTGTCAGATACATGGTTTCCAAAAATTTTTTCCCATTGAGTTGGCTGCCTCTTTACCTTTTTGAGAAATTCCTTTGAGGTGCAGAAACTTCTAAGCTTGAGGAGTTCCCATTTATCTATTTTCTCTTTTGTTGCTTGTGCTTTTGGTATAAAGTCTAGGAAGTGGCCGCCTAATACAAGGTCTTGAAGATGTTTTCCTACATTATCTCCTAGGAGTTTTATGGTACTTTCTTTTATATTGAGATCTTTGGTCCATTTTGAGTTAATTTTTGTGTAGGGGGTGAGGTAGGGGTCCTCTTTCATTCTTTTGGATATGGATATCCAACTTTCCCAGCCCCATTTGTTGAAAAGACCATTATGGCTCAGTTCAGTGACTTTCGGGGCCTTATCAAAGATCAGTCGGCCATAGATCTGAGGGTCTATCTCTGAGTTCTCAATTCGATTCCATTGATCTATATGTCTATCTTTGTGCCAGTAGCATGCTGTTTTGGCAACTGTGGCTTTATAATAAGCTTCAAAGTCAGGGAGTGTAAGTCCACCCACTTCGTTTTTCTTTTTTAGAGTGTCTTTAGCAATTTGAGGCATCTTCCCTTTCCAAATAAATTTGATAACTAGCTTTTCCAAGTCTGCAAAGTAGGTTGTTGGAATTTTGATTGGGATTGCATTGAATCTGTAGATGAGTTTGGGTAGAATTGACATCTTAATGACATTTAGTCTTCCTATCCATGAACATGGAATATTTTTCCATCTTTTAAGGTCCCCTTCTATTTCTTTTAGTAGAGTTGTGTAGTTTTCTTTGTATACGTCTTTTACATCTTTGGTTAAGTTTATTCCTAGGTACTTGATTTTTTTAGTTGCTATTGAAAATGGTATCTTTTTCTTGAGTGTCTCTTCAGTTTGTTCATTTCTAGCATATAGAAAAATTACTGACTTATGTGCATTAATCTTGTATCCCGCTACTTTGCTAAATTTGTTTATTAGCTCTAGTAGCTGTATCGTCGATTTCTCAGGGTTTTCTAGATATAAGATCATATCGTCTGCAACCAATGACAGTTTTACTTCTTCTTTTCCAATTTGGATGCCTTTTATTTCTTTGTCTTGCCGGATTGCCCTGGCTAGCACTTCCAGAACAATGTTGAATAACAGTGGTGACAGCGGGCATCCTTGTCTTGTTCCTGATCTTAGAGGGAAGGCTTTCAGTCTCTCACCATTGAGTACTATGCTGGCTGTGGGTTTTTCATATATGCTCTTTATCATGTTGAGGTAGTTTCCTTCAATTCCTACCTTTTGAAGTGTTTTTATCAAAAACGGATGTTGGATTTTGTCAAATGCTTTTTCAGCATCTATTGAGATGATCAATGGATTTTTCCCTTTTGAGTTTTTAATGTGTTGTAATACATTGATTGTTTTTCTTATGTTGAACCATCCTTGCATGCCTGGAATGAACCCCACTTGGTCATGGTGTATGATTTTTTTAATGTGTCTTTGGATTCGAAGTGCAAGTATTTTGTTGAGGATTTTTGCATCTATATTCATTAGGGAGATTGGCCGGTAGTTTTCCTTTTTTGTAGCATCTTTGCCTGGTTTTGGTATTAGATTGATGTTAGCTTCATAAAATGAGTTAGGTAGTGTTCCATTTTCTTCAATGTTTTGAAAGAGTTTGAGTAAGATTGGTGTCATTTCTTTCTGGAAAGTTTGGTAGAATTCCCCTGTGAAGCCATCTGGCCCTGGGCATTTATTTGTGGGAAGATTTTTGATGACTGATTGGATCTCTTTGCTTGTGATGGGTTGGTTGAGTTCTTCTATTTCTTCTCTGGTCAGTCTAGGTTGTTCATATGTTTCCAGGAAATTGTCCATTTCTTCTACATTGTCCAGTTTATTGCCATACAGTTGTTCATAATATCCTCTTATAATTTTTTTAATTTCTTCAGGATCTGCAGTTATGTCACCTTTTTCATTCATTATTTTGTTTATATGGGTCTTCTCTCTTTTTGATTTTGTCAGTCTAGCTAGGGGCTTGTCAATCTTGTTGATCTTCTCAAAGAACCAACTTTTGGTGATATTTATCCTCTCTATTGTTTTTTTGTTCTCTATGTCATTTATTTCTGCTTTAATCCTTGTTATTTCTTTTCTTCTACTTGGTTTAGGATTGGTTTGCTGTTCATTTTCTAGCTTCTTCAGTTGATCCATTAGTTCTTTGATTTTGGCTCTTTCTTCCTTTTTAATATATGCGTTTAGTGCTATAAATTTCCCCCTTAGCACTGCTTTTGCTGCATCCCATAGGTTTTGGTATGTTGTCTTCTCATTTTTGTTCGTCTCTATATATTTAGCAATTTCTCTTGCTATTTCTTCTTTAACCCACTGATTGTTTAGGAGTGTGTTGTTTAACCTCCAGGTATTTGTGAATTTTCTAAGTCTCTGATGGTTATTGACTTCTAATTGTATTCCATTGTGGTCAGAGAATGTGCTTTGAATAATTTCAATCTTTTTAAATTTATTGAGGCTTGTTTTATGTCCCAGCATATGATCTATTCTGGAGAAAGTTCTGTGAGCACTAGAAAAGTATGTGTATCCTGGTGATTTGGGATGTAATGTCCTGTATATGTCTGTTAAATCTAATTCATTTATCAGATTGTTTAGGTTTTCAATTTCCTTATTGGTCTTCTGTCTGGTTGATCTATCTATAGGAGAGAGTGATGTGTTGAAGTCTCCCACAATTATTGTGGAAACATCAATTGCTTCCTTATTTTTGCCAGTGTTTCTCTCATGTATTTTGTGGCACCTTGATTGGGTGCATAGACATTCATGATTGTTATTTCTTCTTGCTGAATTGCCCCTTTTATTAGTATGTAGTGGCCTTCTTTGTCTCTCAAAACATCCCTGCATTTGAAGTCTATTTTATCTGAGATTAATATTGCTACACCTGCTTTCTTTTGGCTGTAGCTTGCATGAAATATTTTTTTCCATCCTTTCACTTTCAGTTTCTTTGTGTCCCTATGTCTAAGATGAGTCTGTTGTATGCAACATATTGATGGTTCATTTTTTTGATCCATTCTGCAAATCTATATCTTTTAATTGGGGAGTTTAATCCATTTACATTCAACGTTATAACCGTGAAGGCATTTCTTGAATCAGCCATCTTATCCTTTGGTTTATGTTTGCCATATTTTTCCCCTCTCTCTATTAATATCCTTTATTGTACCCATACCGAATCTCTTTAGTACTGAACCTTTCTCCAAGTCTCTCTGTACTGTCTTTGTTTCTCTGTCTGTAGGGCTCCCTTTAGTATCTCCAGTAGGGCAGGTCTCTTGTTAGCAAATTCTCTCAGCATTTGTTTGTCTGTGAAAAATTTAAGCTCTCCCTCAAATTTGAAGGAGAGCTTTGCTGGATAAAGTATTCTTGGCTGGAAATTTTTCTCACTCAGAATTTTAAATATATCGTGCCACTGCCTTCTTGCCTCCATGGTGGCTGCTGAGTAGTCACTACTTAGTCTTATGCTGTTTCCTTTGTATGTGGTGAATTGCTTTTCTCTTGCTGCTTTCAGAACTTGCTCCTTCTCTTCTGTGTTTGACAGTGTGATCAGTATATGTCTCAGAGTGGGTTTATTTGGATTTATTCTATTTGGAGTTCGCTGAGCATTTATGATTTCTGTATTTATGTTGTTTTGAAGATTTGGGAAGTTTTCCCCAACAATTTCTTTGAATACTCTTCCTAGACCTTTACCCTTTTCTTCCCCTTCTGGGACACCAATGAGTCTTATATTTGGACGTTTCATATTATCTATCATATCCCTGAGGTCCATTTCGATTTTTTCAATTTTTTTCCCCATTCTTTCTTTTATGCTTTCATTTTCCATTCTGTCATCTTCCAGGTCACTGATTCGTTGTTCAACTTCCTCTAGTCTTGTACTATGAGTGTCCAGAATCTTTTTAATTTGGTCAACAGTTTCTTTAATTTCCATAAGATCATCCATTTTTTTATTTAGTCTTGCAATGTCTTCTTTATGCTCTTCTAGAGTCTTCTTGATTTCCTTCATATCCCGTACTATGGTCTCATTGTTCATCTTTAGTTCTTTGAGTAGCTGCTCTAGGTGCTGTGTCTCTTCTGGTCTTTTGATTTGGGTGCTTGGGCTTGGGTTATCCATATCGTCTGGTTTTTTCATATGCTTTATAATTTTCTGTTGTTTTTGGCCTCATGGCATTTGCTGAACTTGATAGGGTTCTTTTAGGGTTTGTAGACCTATTGAAGTCCTTATCTCTAATTTATCAGATCTACAGCTTCGTGGAGTACACTTTCTCTAACTAACCAGCAGGTGGCGTCCACGAGCCACCTGTTCTCCACAAGCCAGTTCTCCCCTGCTTAGCCTTTTTGGTGAGTGGGGGAGTGAGTCTTGTGGGGCCCAATTGGTGTACCAAGATTGCGTGTGTAGTTGGTGTTGCCTGCCCTGTATGTGGGGCGTGTTTCTGGGCAGTCGGGGAGGGGGGTGGCCCTAACAATCAAATCTCCCCGATGATCCTAGAGTTTTAAAGCTGGTGCAATAGTCTAATCCTTCAGTTCAGTCCTGCCACAGTTTGTCTCTGCCACTGACCCACAAGTCCTTGGTATTGGCGTATGGCTCCTGAGACTTGCAAGTGGGCCCCTCTTCCAGGCTGTGCACTCCGGGTCCTCTGTTGAGGGATGACTGTGCTATGTCACAGGTGAGTGCCGTCCCCTCAGGGTAGTTCTGGGCTGCTGGGCTGTGTAGGGAGGCTCCCAGTCTGCTCAAATGATGGCTGAATGGGGCTTTGTTAATTCACACTGCTCCACCTTCCCAACTCTGGGACAATCAGCTGAGGTTGCAGGGAAGGCTAATGTCCACGCCCAGTTTTGTGGTGTGTGCCTGTTATTTGAAGCCCTTCTGTCACACTGGGTTGTCTGGGGCAGCTCTGGGCTATGGGGCTGGCGATGGGCTGGAGTGTTTCCTGTCCACCAGGATGGTGGCTGTGAGCGGACACCCCTGTTTTCTTGGGAAGTTGTGGTGTTTAGTGAATTTTCTCAGCCACTGAATTATTGCCTTTTGTCTCAGAGCTCTCTTAGTTCTGCTCTTGACTTGATGTGCCCAAATTGAAAGTCTTTAAAGCTTTCTGTATTGGGCTTCTTAGAGTAATTGTTTTAGAAAAAGAAAAAAGGATTAAAAAAAAAAAAAAAAAAGGGTCCTCCTCAGAGATCTAATGGGTTATTGAAATGCTAAGAGACAAAGCAACCAGGGCCATTAAGGAAAGGTCCACAGGGCAGAGATATCGGCTTTTCTTCGGGATTTGCGTATGCGCCTTAGGGCCTGAGCTCCGCCCTTCCCCTTTCTGTGTTCATCAGAACTCTAAAAATCCTCTGTTTTTATTTTGGAGTTTTTCGTGTTGTTTTTTTTTTTCTATGCCTGTCTCCTCTCTGCTGGGCTGGCTGCTCACAGATTCTCTGGTGTCTGGTCTCTGTCTATCTATGGTTGGAGTCTGGATCAGTAGAATGAGTTTCCGATAAGAGCAGCCACTGCAGTTCTCCGTTCTCCTTCCCGGAGCTGACAGCCCCTCCTCCCACGGGACTGAGCCTGGCAGGGAGGGGCGCGGGTCCCCTGGCCGCAAAAACTTACAGATTTCACTGATCTCAGCAGTTCGACATTTTCATGAGTGTTGTATGAAGTATGCCCAAAGTCAGATTGCTCTGTGGTGTCCAGTCCACGCAGTTCCTGGCTTTCTACCTACTTTCCTGGAGGAGTAACTAAAACATACAGCTCACCAGTCTTCCATCTTGCCCCGCCTCCGAAGTTTATTCTCTTGATACAGAAAAGAGGCATTAAGAGATATCAGTTAAGAGCACAGACTTTTGAGCCAGGCTACCAGGGTTCAAATTCCCAAAGCTAATTATCCTGTATTAGTAGACAGGACCTTTATCTCTTCATGCTCAAGTTTTCCTTGTCTATAAAATAAGGGTAATAAATGTACTCACTTTTGTAATGTTTTTGCAATGGTTACATGATTAAAAACATGCAAAGTGACTAGAACAATATCTAGCACATAGTCAGTATTTATAAACATGAACTAATATGATTGTTGTGTCTGAAGAAAAGGATTGGGAAAATAATTATTCTCATATAATATCAATCTGTGCCCCCTTTTTTCCTTATTTTACTTTTAATACAGCTTGCTTATTTTTGAAAACATTTAATTCATGGAAAAATGGTCTATTTCATATAGTATAAGTAGATCTTGAAATAATTAAAGGAATTTGTGAAGACAAAAATTTTATTTGATATTTGCTTTATAAAAATTCAATTTTATTGAGATATATTCAAAAGCCATGCTATCATCCACAATGTACAATCAAGTGGTCACAGTACCATTATATAGTTATGCATTCATCAAGCACAATGTTTAATTTGTTCAGTTTTTGAACATTTTCATTACCACAAAAAAAGAATAAGAATAAAATTTAAAGTAAAAAAGAACACCCAAAACATCCCATACCCCCTGTCCCTCCCTATTTTTCATTTACTTTCTGTCCTCATCTTTCTACTCATCTGTCCATACACTGGATGCAGGGAGTGGGAGCCACAAGGTTTTCACAATCACACGGTCACACAGGGTAGGTAATCTATGTAGTTATATGATCATCTTCAAGAATCAAGGTTACTGTGTCATCTTCAAGAATCGAGCTATTCCAATACACTAAAAACTAAAAAGGCATATCTGTATAATGCATAAGAATAACCTCCAGACTGACTTTTCAACTCTATTTGAAATCTCTCAGCCACTGAAACTTTATTTTGTTTTATTTCTCTTCTCCCTTTTGGTCCAAGTAAGCTTTCTCAATCCCAAGATACCAGAGTCAAGCTCACCCCATGAGTCATGCCCCACATGGCCGGGGAGATTTATACCCCCTGGAGTCATGTCCCACTTAGGCGGGAAGGCAGTGAGTTTACCTGCAGAGTTGGCTTAGAGAAAAAGGCCACATTTGAGCAACAGAAGAGATTCTCTGGGGGTAACTCAGGCACAATTATAAATAGGCTTAGCCTCCCCTTTGCAGTAACAAGCTTCATAAAGGCAAGCCCCAAGATTGAAGGCTTAGCCTTCTAAATTGGTAGTCCCCTATGCTTGTGAGAATATCAGTAATTCCCCAGGTGGAGAAGTTTAATATTTCCACATTTTCCCCCAGTCCCTGAAGGGGGCTTTGAAAATACATTTTAATTCTCTGCCCAAATTACTCTGGAATGTATAGGGGCTTCATGCTAAACTATACAAACCAACCAGATCTCACACCCATTCAAGTTTCCATGTAATTATGTTATTTAAATAAACTGACTGTATAAGTTAAATTATATAGTGTGCTACAAAAAATAAAGATTTTGCACCTAATAAACATCTCTTCCTTTGGTATCACACGGAAGTTGAAGCTTTAAAACACCATCAATATCATCCTTTACCCTTTAGTCTGATTTACCTTAGTCCTAAACAAGTTCATTTTGTTCATATCTCTAACTGAAGTCTGATATCTTTTTCAGCCTCAATAACATTTGCTGTATGGGGTAATGCTGATATTTATAGTTGCTGGACTCTGGTTCTGAGTCTCAGGTGTCACAGATACCCAAAGTCCCAGTGACTGACCAGGGTATACACAAAGATTCACTCTCTCAGAATTTAGAAATAGTCATTACAACTCAGGAATAGATGTAACTGCTGTAAGAAGTTACAACCTAGGAACCTTTACAGTAAGCCTTCCCCTGATAAAATATGCTCTCAGATTCAATTCTCAGAGATTGCACATTAAAATTAGTCCATGTTAGTGAGGCATTATAATGTTTGCCTTTTCATTTCTGGTTTATTTTACATAACATTCTGTCCTTAATGTCCATTCACTCTTAGTTGCATACATCACTACTTCATTCCTTCCTGTAGCAGCTCAATGTTCCATTGTTCGCCATACACCACAGTTCACCATTACATTCAGCAGTCAATGTACCATTGGGCCACCTCCATCCTTGAATCATGAATCATGAATCATGAATACTGCCACCATAAACCCCACTGTGCAAATGTCCATTTGTGTCCCTCTTTACAGTTCTTCAAAGTATATACCCACTAACGGGATTGCAGGACCATAAGGAAACCCCATGCTTAGCTTCCTGTGGAACCACCATACTGCCCTCCAGATGGGCTGCACCATTCTACTTACCCACAAACGGTTATTAGGTACATCCCTCTCTCCACATTTTCTCCAGTAGTTGTATCCCTCTGTTTATTAATTTTTTAATTCAATTTTATTGAGATTATTCACCTACCATACAATCATCCAAAGTGCACAATTGTTCACAATACCATTACATAATTGTGCATTCATCACCACAATTAATTTTTTTCAATTTTAGAACATTTTCATTGCTCCAGAAAAGAAATAAAATAAAAAAAAAAACCTCTAATCCTCCCATACTCTTAATCGCCCCCTCTCCATTATTGACTCATAGTATTGGTATAGTATATTTGTTACTATTGATGAAAGAATGTTAAAATATTACTAACTGTAGTACATAGTTTGCAATAAGTACATTTTTTCCCTACATACCCCTCTATTATTAACTTCTAGTTATAGTGTCATACATTTTTTCTAGTTCATGAAAGAGATTTCTAATATTTGTATAGTTAATCATGGACATTGTCCACCACAAGATTCGCTGTGTTATACATTCCCATGTTTTAACCTCAAACTCTTCTTCTGGTGATACACATGACTTTAAACTTTCCCTTTCCACCACATTCACACATCATTCAGCTCTGTTACTTATTCTCACAATAACATGCTACCATCACCTCAGTCCATTTCCAAATGCTTAAATTCAATCTAGTTAAATATTCTGTTCATATTAAGCAACCATTCCCCATTTTTAGCCTCATTCTATATCCTGGTAACCTATATTTCATGTCTATGAGTTTACATATTATAATTCATTTATATCAATAAGATTATACAGTATTTGTCCTTTTGTGTCTGACTTATTTCACTCAATATAATGTCCCCAACGTTATCCATCAACCTGTTTTTCTTTTCTTTTTTTAAGGTGGTTTTGTTCACGTACCATACATTCCATCCTAACTAAACAATCGATGATTCCCTGTATAATCACATAATTATGCATTCACCACCACTGCCATTATCCATATAAAGACATTTCCATTTCTTCCACAATGAAAGACGAAGAGTAAAAAAAGGTAGAGAGACAAAAGATAAAGAAAAAGAAAAAGAATTGACAGCTAAAAAGCAACAAAAGAAAAGATAAAATTAAAATAAAGTACAATTAAAAAGTCAGACAACATCACCAATGCCAAGAATCCGTACCTCTCCCTTATGTCCCCCTCTTATAAGCACTCAGCTTTGGTATATTGCCTTTGTTACAGTAAAGGAAACATAATACAATGTTTCTGTTAACTGTAGACTCTAGTTTGCATTGATTGTATTTTTCCCAACACTATCCCCTTTTCAACACCTTGCAAGGTTGCATTCATTTGTTCTCCTTCATGTAAAAACATAGCTGTACATTTTATCACAATTGTTGAGCACTCTAGGTTTCACTAAGCTATAAAGACCCAGTCTTCACCTTCCCTCTTTCCTTCTGGTGTCCCATATGCCCCTAACCTTCCTCTTTCAACTATACTCACAGTCATCTTTTTTCAGTGTACTTATATTGCTGTGCTACCATCACCCAAAATTGTGTTCCAAACCTCTCACTTCTGTCTTTTCCTATCTGTCTGTAGTACTCCCTTTAGTATTTCCTGTAGAGGAGGTATCTTGTTCACAAATTCTCTCATTGTCTGTCAGAGAATATTTTAAATTCTCCCTCATATTTGAAGGACAGGTTTGCCAGATATAAAAGTCTTGGTTGATGGTTATTCTCTTTCAGTATCTTAAATATATCACACCACTGTCTTCTTGCCTCCATGATTTCTACTGAGAAATCTGTACATAGTCTTTTCAAGCTTCCCTTGTATGTGATGGATTGCTTTTCTCTTGCTGCTTTCAGGATTCTCTCTTTGTCTTTGATATTTGATAATCTGATTATTAAGTGTTTTGGCATAAGTCTATTAAGATCTATTGTGTTTGGGGTATGCTGTGCTTCTTGGATCTGTAACTTTATGTCTTTCATAAGAGATGGGGCATTTTCAGTGATTATTTCCTCCATTATTGCTTCTGTCTCTTTTCCCTTCTCTTCTTCTTCTGGGACACCCATGACACCTACATTCATGAAATTATGTTGTCATTCAGTTCCCTGAGTCATGGCTCATATTTTTCCATTATTTTCCCTATCTGTTCTTTTGTATGTAGGATTTCAGGTGTCTTGTTCTCCAATTCCTGAATGTTTTCTTCTGTCTCTTGAAATCTGCTGCTGTATGTCTCTATTGCATTTTTCATTTCTTGTGTTGTGCCTTTCATTTCCATAGGTTCTGCCAGTTGTTTTTTTTCAAGCTCTCAAGTTCTTCCTTATATTCACCCAATATTTTGTTTATATCCTTCATCTCTTTTGCCATATCTTCCCTCAACTCATTGATTTGATTTTTGGAATGTTTTAGGAGATCTATTTGATTAATAATTAGTTCTTTCAATTCCTGTATCTCAGTTGAAGTGTAACTTTGTTCCTTTGACTGGGCCATATCTTTTTCCTATTGTGATTTATAGTTTTCTGTTGTCTAGGCATCTGGCTTCTTTGATTACCCCAATCAGATTTTTCCAGGCTAGAACAGGCTCAGGTCTCATAAGGGAGCTATATTCAGTATCAGGTTTCCCTGAGGGTGTGTCATAGAATATTGAAAGACTTTCCTGTGTGGCTGCTGTGCTTTTCCTAACCTCCCCAGCAGGTATAGAGAGGTGTGGCCCCTTTAATTCTTAGCTTAGGTTGTTTCTGGTTTGATTGTTTGTTTTCCCCCAGGTACTGGGATCTGAGTTCTGAAGGAAGCAGGCACTTGAGCTGGGCCCCACCTCCCTCCTTTTAGGGAAGATACAACCCCTAGGGAGTTATCTTCTGCACTTGAATTACTCCTTTGTTTTTCTGACTCTGTTAACTTCACCCCTGCCTGGGTCAGAGTGCTGAGAGCTGAAAATGCCTGAGGCTTTCTCCACTGGATCACTCAGATTGAGAGAGATAAAAGGGGAAAGAAAGCCCCTTTTCAGAGCCAGTCTCTGCCCCCTCAGTTTTACCTGTCAAACAGTGCCCTGTCTTCTGTGCTCCTTTTCTTGGGACACAGTTTTTTTTTCAAGTATTCTAAGCACACTCATCTCCAAAAGCCTCTTTCTTTTCATTTTTTTTTTTTTTCCATCAGCACCAACACCTCACCACTGGGAGAGAACTCAGGGTACTTTGCTGCTTATTAGGGGTTTGTCTGTGTTTGTAGCTTGCATTCAGCAATCCATGTTTGTTATTTAAAACTCTAGTTAGAACTAGGTTGAGCTGTATTCACTTGCTCCTGACAGGGGCTGCTGCTTTCTCCTACAATGAGGTTTTCCAGCTCAGCCTGGCATGGGAGGAAGAGGATCCCAGCACAATTCCACAGTTTTTACATACGGTTTTTATGCTGCAATCTCAGCCATTCCACCCATTCCAGGCTAGTGTATGATGTGTGGAGAGTCAGCAGTTATTCCAGATTATTTACTAATTATTTCTGGATATTTACTAGTTGCTCTAGAGTACTAACTAAATTCCACACCTTTCTATGCTGCCACCTTGCCCCAATCCCTCTATTTATTTTTAGACAGTTTTATTCACACACCATACATTCCCTCCTAAGTAAGCAATCAATGGTTCCATCTGTAACAACATAGTTATGCATTCATCTACTATCTATATGAGAACATTTCCATTTATTTCAGAGAGAGGAAGAGGCAAAAAAAAAAAGAAGAAAAGAAGAAAAAAAAGAGAAAGAGAAAAAACAAAAAAACAAAAGAAAAAATAAAACTAAAAGAAAAGAAAATACAATAAAAAGGTCAGAAAACAACACCAATGCAGAGAACCCCATATCCCTCCCTTATATCCTCCTCTTACAGACATTTAGCTTTGGTATATCACCTTTGTTACAATTAATGGAAGCATATTATATGTTACTGTTAACTATAGACTCTAGTTTGCATTGATTGTATTTCTCCCCAATACCATCCGATTTTCAACACCTTGCAAAGTTGACATTCATTTGTTCTCCCTCATGTAAAAACATTCTTATATCTGTACATTTAATCACAAACATTGACCACTCTAGGTTTCACTAAGTTATACCATCCCAGTCTTTGTATTCCATCTTTCTTTCTGGTGTCCTACATGCCCCTAACCTTCCTCTTTCAACCATACTCACAGTCTATGTTGTTTAATGAATTTACAATATTGTGCTAGCATCAACCAATACTCTGTTATCATTTCTGGATCTATACAATCAATCCTGTTGAACATTCTGTAGCTTTTTAGCATCAAATGCCTGATCATTACCCTCTTTCCAACTCCTCGTATCTTCATTTGTACACTCTTCTTCAAACCTCCCTCTCTTGTTTTTTCCTATCTGTAGCACTTCCTTCAGTATTCCTTGTGGGGGAGGTCTCCTGTACATAAACTCTCTCAGTATTTGTTTATCTGTAAATATTTTAAACTCTCCCTCATTTTTGAAGGAGTGTTTTAATGGATATAGAATTTTTGGTTGGCAGTTTTTCTCTTTCAGTACTTTGAATGTATCATACCTTCATGATACATGAAGGAATGTATCATGCCTTCTCACCTCCATGGTTTCTGCTAAGAGCTCTGCACTTAGTCTTATTAAGCATCCCTTGTATGTGATGGATTGCTTTGTTATTGCTGCTTTCAGAATTCTCTCTTTGTCTTTGACATTTGACAATCTGATTAGTAAGTATCTAGGAGTAAGTCTATTTGGATCAATTCATTTTGGGGTATGCTGTGCTTCTTGGACCTGTAATTTTCTCTTTCATAAGAGTTAGGAAATTTTCATTGATCATTTCCTATATTATTCTTTCTGCCCCCTTTCCCTTCTCTTCTCCTTCTGGGACACCTATAACATGTGTATTCATGTGCTTCACATTGTCATTCAGTTCCCTGAGACCCTGCTCATATTTTTGCATTCTTTTCCTTATTGGTTCTTTTGTGTGTAGGATTTCAGATGTCCTGTTGTCTATTTCAGTAATCCTTTGTTCTTCCTCTCCAAGTCTGCTGTTGTATGTCTCCTTTGTGTTTTCATCTCTTCTTTTGTGCCTTTCATTCCCATAAATTCTGCCATTTGTTTCTTCAAACTTACAATTCTTCCTTATGATCACCCTGTGTCTTCTTTTTATCCTTCATCTCTGTTGTCACATTTTCCTTCAACTTGTTTATTTGATTTAGAAGATTTCTTTGAACATCTTTAATTATTGTTTCAACTCTTAAATCTCAGTTAGGATATTAGTTTGTTCCTTTTACTGGGTCGTATCTTTGTTTTCCCTGGATTGGCTCATGATTTTTTGCTTTCTGGGCATCTGATTTTCTTGATTAGTTTATTCTGGAGTTTGTTTTCTCTAGTTTGCCTTGGGTTTTATTGTTGGGTTTTCTTTGAACTCTGTACTTCTTTTTTTCCCTTACTGACCAGTTGTCAGATTGGCTCTGCCCCCGACCCCAGTTTTCCCCCCAAATCAGGTATCCACTGTGTCCTGCCAAACGGATGGGAGGTAGGCACTGGGCACCTCAGCAAGTTCACTGTGTGTGGTGATATTGATCTGCTGGCTTCCAATGGTGCTCTGTTTTCTTCTGGCCAGCAAGACCTGGGTTTGTTTTAGAGCCCTGCTTTAACAGTTGGGTTGTCCATATTTCTCAGACAAACAGGGCTGGGTTTCTGTTCAGGGAATGTAGACCAGCTCCTGTGGCCCTATTAAAGGGTCTGGAGCATCTTTTAAAAAGTGTTCCAATTCCCTTGTACTTTCTGGACTGTCTAGAGATGGCACTGTTTGGTAAGTTAATAATCCTCAGAGGTTGCTTTGCCTCCAACAGGCTGCATCTTCATAGGTGAGCTGAAACTGTGGGATTTCTATGCTCTCATTTTGCTGGCCAAAATCTGGCTTGATGTGGGGTTCCAACTGTGGCAAAATACTCCCTCAGTTGACCCAGCATTCCAGGCATTCCCAAGGCAAGGAAACAGCCACTGTCTGCTGCTTCCCTCAAGGATGGGAGAAGGGTTTTCAGACCCAGGGCTGGAAAAAAGAGTGTCTCTCCACATTTTCTATCTCTTTGTCCCTCACTGACCTGGGCCTTGAAATGTCCTCTCCTCTCCCCCAGGTCTTCAAACACTAGGGGTATGTCTCACTACTGTGAGAGATTTTAAATTCTGTGTCCCTGGTGGGAAGGGTCCCATCTGCTGATTGCATGTCTTTCCCACATGGAGACCAAGTGAGGTGGAGGGGAGAGGACAGGCTGGTCTGGGACAGAAGATTCCTACCTGATATTTCTTTTTTTTTTTTTCAATTTGGCATCTGCAGGGCCCTTCTCCAGTCTATGTCCTCCTTCAGAGTTTCAAACAATTCAGAATTGTCCTTTTTTCATTGAATCTCTGAAGAGGAGTTTTCAGTAGCTGTTTATGTCATTATGTTGATGACATCCTCCTATCAAAATTTACTTTTAATAGCATGAAGGATCAACCCAGGATAATGGGGACCAATTCATCTATACCTTTGAAAGGAGCAAAACATAATATACAGAAAAAGTATGGGTAATTATGAAATTATCTTAGTTATGCATAGAAGAGAGCTTCTTGGCAACATGGATACTTTATGAGGAAACAGAGTGATTGTGTCTGTGGCATAGACTCAAAAATATATTACAGTCTAACTTCCCATTTAAGAATGATGTTTGTCATCCATTATTATATCTTAACAATGAAAGTTGGTATGAAGCATTTCCTATTTTATACCTCTTTGTTTTGATTCATGCTCCCTGGCAAATTCCAAGGCATCTTTCAATTCTCTTTGCAAATATTAGGGATTTCTTCTCCCAGGGTACTCTGAGCTATTCCTTTATGATTTTTAGAACCAAGTCCAGTGAACAGTAGACACCTGTTATTCAATAATCATTTCATGAAGAGCTGCATTTATGAATATTCATTATTGCACTATTATACAGAATGTAAGTGTTCCAGTTTGCTAATGCTGCTGGAATGCAAAACACCAGAAATGGACTGGCTTTTATAAAGGTGGTTTATTTGGTTACACAGTTACGGTCTTAAAGCCATAAAGTGTCCATCAACAAAGGGTACCTTCACTGGAGAAAGGCCATTGGCATCCGGAAAACCTCTGCTAGCTGGGAAGGCACATGGCTGGTGTCTGCTTGCTCCCAGGTTGCATTTCAAAACGGTGTTCTCCAAAATGTCATTCTCCAAAATGTCTGCATCAGCTTCCAACAGCTGTCTTCAAAATGTCTGTCCCAGTTACCACTAGCTCCTCTGTCTGAGCTTTTATAGAGCTCCAGTGAACTAAATCAAGGCCCAAGCTGAATGAGTGTGGCCACACCTCCATAGAAATACTGAACCAATAGGTTCCAACCTAATCCACACTAATACATCTGCTCCCACAAGACTGCATTAAAGAATATGGCTTTTTCTGGGGGACATAATATACACAAATCAGCACAGTAAGTAAATCTGGTAATTACAAATATAGTCACATATATGAGAGGGTATGATTATTAGCAAAGATGAGAGATGGGATGCATAATTCTCTGCTGCAGTTATGGTTGTGTCATGAAGGAAGAGTTGCAAATAAAGTGGGAGGGTTGTAATATAGAATATTCTAGGCAAGAAAGCTGCATGGAAAACCTCAGTGTTGTTAACAAGGTAGTATATTCAAGGAATTTTAAAGTACTTGGTAACTGTGAAAGGACATGAGAGGGGGCCAAGTTTTGAGACTATCAACTATTATGCTAAGGAGCTTAGACTTCTTAGCACACATTTCAAAGACTGGTCTGACTTCTGACCATAGAACTTAATCAGGAACATCTGTTCAGAGTGTTATATTTGTCTGCTTACATACTATTTCCTGAAAATTGCTTTGAAATTTACTACCATTCATCTCAGTCCAGATTTGCCCTATAACATGCCAAACAGTCATAACATTAAATATATATATATAGGGAGAGAACTCTTAAAACTGGTTAAACATCTGTTACTATTGCAAAATTTCCAGATGAATTGACAAAATGGTGTTAGTTTGTATTTCAAAGTAAGGTGTTAAATTGTGAATCTCATTCTCCTCTAAGTAAAAGTTCTCTAATGGAATTTTGCATCCATGAATGGATGAGTACCAAAATTAAAAATATTACTGCAATTTTGAATGAGGACACATCAATACTAACACATTCTTTAACACAGGCATTAGAAGGTGTATTAGTCAGGGTTCTCTAGGGAAACAGAACCAACAGGAAATATCTATAAATATGAGATTTTTAACAGTGTTTCCAGCAACTGTGGGGATACACAAGTCCAAATTCCATAGGGCAGGCCACAAGCTGGCAACTCTGATGAAGGTCTTCCATGGCTGAAGAAACAATGAAAGTTCTCTCTTCTCCCTTAAAAGTCTTCAATTGACTGAATTAAATCCAACTGTTTGGATCCTCTCATTGTGGAAGATACTCCCTTAGCTGAGGGTGGATGTAATCAGCCACAGATGCAATCAACTAGTTGATGATTTAATAAACCAGCCACAAAATGTCCTTGCAGTAATGGTTAGGCCAGTGCTTGCTTGACCAGACAACTGGGCACCATCACCTGGCCAAGTTGACACATGAACTTACCAACACAGAAAGGTACTTTGCCATTTAAGTCAAAGTTTTATTTACTCTTCATATCAGATTTTTAATTGCAGGGCAGAAATAAAATATTTTCATTCCTTACAAAGCTTGGGATGTGTGTTAGGTATAAGATTAATTCATATCTTTAAAGAGTAAAGGGTTTGGAAATTATTACACTTCTCTATTTACTAAAAATTATTATTTTCTGGTATTTCTTAGAAAGTGCTTGTATCCCTTCTTTTAAAGTATATTATCAGTTAAAGTGTATTTCTCCTCATAGGTTTTGAATTTGGAATTTAGTATAAGGAATCCATTGGTACCAAATTATGTGTAATGTTTAATTGTCAAGTTTAATTATTTAAATTCAGCTTTTCCTACAAAATGTCTAGGTAAGAAACAGACTTACCCAGCTAAAGTAATTAACATTTTAATGACCTGATCAAATGTACAAAAAAAAAAAAACAGTTAAAACAGCCCCTAAAAATCATCTTTTTTTAGTTTCAAATTTATAACAAAAAACAGGAAAAAAATGGGTAGTGTTTTATTATAAGCTGTGAAAATATTACAGTATTACAGTTTAAGCAGGCAGTTTTAAATTAACCATCTTCTCTTCAAAACAAATATATCTATATTTCTCTAGAATTTCATTTATTATTTGGAGATGCGATGAACTGATCTCTATTCTCCTTTCTTCCTCAAGTCTCCATGCTTCTATCCTCTTTCTTTTGTTTGTTTGTTTCATTATTTTTTTAATTCCTATCTTCATGCAGTGGTCAAAGAGCTGACCAACAAAGGTTTTCATTTTTCTTTGCATTTTCAGGGTCTGTATATTCTTCCCTATATTCAGTTTGTGCTTGCAAATATCATCAAGTCTATAAACTAGTCTATTCTAAAAGAATTCCTTAAGGTCACTAGCATGGTAGCTAGTTCAAAGCATTCTTAAATTTGTTCTATCCTGCTATTGCCAGCATTTGCTAAGGTACCTGGTTTCCTGTAAATGCATTACAACTTTCCATATTTCTTCTGCAGCTTACAAAAGTTACCTAGCTCACCATTGTTTCATTTAATGTATTTTGCTTCTGGGTGGTTTTTGTCTCAAGGTATCTAATATATCCTTGTCCATATTATCAAACAGCAAAATAATTTTGCATTCAATTTCTTTTCCCAGATGTTATTAATTTCAAATACAGATGGAAAACTTACTTCCATTGCAACTGCATGAGACCATTTTACTCAATAACAGCTTTTCTTTTTGAAGGCTTGAATTCATTTTATACATTTGGCAATGGAAACTTTGTCTTCAAAACTATTTAGCTTATATTCTTTCATTGTTTGGACTTTAGTAACATATTTCCATTTTTTTATAATGCCCTTTATTTTTTTTAATATATATACATATATATATTTCTTATTGAGATTGTTAACATACCATACAACTATCCAAAGATCCAAAGTGTACAATCAATTGCCCATGGTACCATCATACAGCTGTTGATCCATCACCACAATTATTTTTTTTTTAATTTTTAGAACATTTTCATTACTCCAGAAAAGAAATAAAGACAAAAAAAAGAAACTTCAAATCCTCCCATACCCCTAACCACCCCCACCCTCTGTTATTGATTCGTAGTTTTGTATAGTACATTACTGCTAGTGAAAGAATGTTAACATATGACTAACTGTACTATATAGTTTGCAATAGGCATATATATTTTTCCTATATGACTTTCTATTAACTTCTAGTTATAATGTCATACCTTTGTTCTAGTTCGTGAGAGAGATTTCTAATATTTGTATAGTTGATCACGGACATTGTCCACCAAAAGATTCACTGTTTTATACATTCCTATCTTTTAAACTCCAACTTTCCTTCTGGTGACATACATGACTCTGAGCTTACCCTTTCCACCACATTCACACACCATTCAGCATGGTTAGTTATTCTCACAACATGCTACCATCACCCCTGCCCATTTCCAAAGATTTAAGTTCACCCTATTTGAACATTCTGCTCATAATAAGCAACCACTCCCCATTCTTTAGTCTCATTCAATATCCTGGTAACTTATATTTCATTGTCTATGAGTTTACATATTATAATTAGTTCATATCGGTGAAACCATGTGATATTTGCCTTTATGTGTCTGTCTTATTTCATTCAGTATAGTGCCCTCAAGTTTTCTTCAGCAATCCATTTCTTTTAAGACAGTTTTGTTCACACACCATATATTCCATCCTAAGTAAACAATCATTGGTTCCCTGTATAGTCACGTATTTATGTATTCAGCACCATTGCCACTATCTATATAAGGACATCGCCATTTCTTCCACAATAAGGAGGAAGAGTCAAAGAAGGCAGAGAGACAAAACAAAAAGAAAAGAGAAAGAGAGGGAGAGAGGGAGAGACAGAGAGAGAGAGAGAGAACAAAATATAACAGGTAGAAAACAACAAAAGGAAAGATGGCATTAACCTAAAGTAGCATAAAGAGTCAGACAACATCACCAATGACAGGAGTCCCATACCCTTCCCCTATTCCCCCCTCCCCAATATACATTTAGCTTCTAGACCAGCAGCAGCTCTATCTATAAAGATCTCACAAAAATTCTGTTGACTTTGCATGAAGCACACGGGGGTCAAAGCAATCAGACAATAGGATTTTCCACAAATCCTTTCTGCTTAACTCCTTTTCCAATCTTGGCTTGTATTGAAATGATGGCTCAATTCCATGTTTGGTTAAATCCTCACATTGGCCTGTAGCTTCTGGGATTCCATCCCCTGGAAGCCCATAATTTTCCAAGCCATCAGCTTCTGGTTTCTTTGAACCCAAGAGTTCAGTTCTAAGTTTATCTCTCTCTGCTAGCATTTTACTATAAGCTGCAAGGAGAAACCAGAGTCATCACCCACAGCTGGGTGGGGCACATTCCAAAGAAATATTCAAAGAATTACAATCTAATCAACATTGATAATGTCTGCCCACACAAGATTACATCAAAGATAATGGTGTTTGGGGGACATAAGACATTCAAACCTGCACAGGTATATACATATAGCTTTTGTTATACTAAAGGAAGCATAATAGGATGTTTCAGTTAATGATAGTCTCTAGTTTGCATTGATTGCATTCCCCCCCAATCCCACCCTATTTTTAACACCTTGCAAGGTTGACATTCATTTGTTCTACCTCATGTAAAAACATATTTGTATATTTTATTACAATCATTGAGCACCCTAGGTTTCCCTGAGTTACACAGTCCCATCTTTATCCTTTGTCTTTTGTTCTGGTATCCCACATGGTCCCAACCTTCCTCTTTCAACCATACTTACAGTTATCTTTGTTCAGTGTACTTACATTGCTGTGCTACTGTCTCCCAAAATTGTTTTCCAAACCTCTTACTTCTGCTTTTCCTTTCTGTCTGCAGTGTTTCCTTTAGTGTTTCCTGTAGAGCAGGTATCTTATTCCCAAACTCTGTCATTGTCTGTTTGTCAGAGAATATTTTAAGCTTTCCCTCATATTTGGAGGACAGTTTTGCCAGATATAGGATTCTTGATGGTGGTTTTTCTCTTTCAGTATCTTAAATATATCACCCCACTTCCTTCTTGCCTCCATGGTTTCAGCCTGTAGCTCTAGACTGGTGTAAGGAGGTGTGGCCTGTGGCTGTTTTCCCCCAGACTCTGGGGTCTGGTTCTGAATGGCAGACAGGTAGTAGAGCTGGGCCCCACCTCTTTCCTCTTAGAAAAGATAGACTCCCTAGGGAGAGGTCATTAGCATTTGAATGGTCTCTCTCTGCCTATGATATCTCCACCCTTGTCTGGGTAAGAGCACTGGGAACTGAAAATGGCTGAGGCTTTCTCCACTGAGCTGAAACAGATACAGAAAGCCCCTTCAGGGCCAGTCCATGGCCATCCTCTGGGTCTCCAAGGTCAGTCATCATGAAAAGCCTTTGTCTGCTTGTTGGTGATTTATAGCTTGTATCGAGCAGTCCACATTTGTTAATTAAAACCCCAGTTGGAGCTCAGCTGAGCTGTATCCACTTGCTCAGAGAGAGCTGTTCTCTAGCACCACAAGGCTTTGCAGCTCAGGCTATGGGGGGAGGGGGCTCCCGGCTTGGATCCACAGTTTTCACGTACAGATTTTATGCTGCAATCTTGGGCATTCCTCCCAATTCAGGTTGGTGTATAATGAGTGGATGGTCATGTTTGTCCCCCCGCAGTTATTCCAGATTATTTACTAGTTGTTCATGGTTGTTTATTAGTTTTTCCAGGTGGACTAACTAGTTTCCACTCCTCTCTATGCCACCATCTTAGATGAGTCCCTAAATGCCCTTTATGTTACAAAGGGAGATAATCCCAACTTTATTTAAAGGATCATATTTTGATTTTCCTTCATAATGAACAATGAGAAATGAGGCATAGAAGTATTTAGTAACAAACAGAATTATTAGTCCAGTCCTTCAACATATGTGAGGAGGCTTCCTATATACCATTTTAAATGCTCATTATTGTCCATGTTAAAAAAAAAATTGAACTAAACAGTTATTTTATTAAAGAAGTTGTACTGTGACAGTTTATTAAACTTTCAGTCTCATGTCACAATTTTGACACCAGCCTACATTAAACAAATTATTTTTTTTAATTTAAGTTTATTGATATTGTTCACATACCATACAACTATCCAAATTTCCAAGGTGCACAATCAATTGCCCACAGTACCATCATACAGCTGTGCATCCATCACCACAATTATTCATTTTTTTCAAATTTTAGGACATTTTCATTACTCCAGAAAAGAAACAAAGACAAAAAAAGAACATTCAAGTCTTCCCATACCCCTAACCACCCCCCTTCCATTATTGACTCATGGTATTGATATAGTACATTAGTTACTGTTGATGAATAAATAAACAAACTATTTGTTAAAAGGAATTGTGGGTAATTTTAATTTCAGTTTCTTCTAGCTTAGCAAAAAAATGTGGAGAAGGGAAGAATGAGAATAGGACAGTTTGTGTGTGTGTGTGTGTTGGAGACAAATTGGCAGCAGATATGGTCGAGGCACCAACCCAATTTCAGGCAGCAAAGTTGGTGACAAGGGTAAAATAATGAGATAATGGACAAAGCCAACAGGATCCTTAAAATTCAAGCACAGGCACTATAGCGCTATATCATCCTAGTGAAATACTGGTCCAAGCCAGTAAGTGAGAACGGTCAAGTAATCTAAGGGAAGAATGGAGAAAGTGAAAAAATGATCTAGTGGGTTTCTTTTATACCAGGCAAACTGGGTCTCTGCCTGAGGCTGTGGCTTGAGGGAACCTACATATCAAAAGTACACCAAAAAATAAAATTATATAATATAGGAGAGAACATATAAATATGCATGTTAGTCAGAATCTAAAGCTCAACACTGGCACAATGCTATACACGACCAAAACGTTAAGCTTCTTAACTATAGTCCAGCTCCAAGGAAACAATTCTCCACATCTTTTGCAACAGTGCCTGAATTCCAGGATTTGTGGATTGTAACACTACTGTCATAGGAAATAGACACATTTAATTAAGAGGAAAAATAAATTGGTGAATCTTCCCTCAGCATGGATACAACTGATACTTGTGAAATAAAGTATGTTATGAAAAGTTAAAAGAAAATAGGCTAATCATTAAAGCAAATTTAGAGAAATTGTTTCTTTTTACCATTATAGAGGATATGTGAAATACAAAACTAGAGTGGCATTCTAATACTCCCAGAAAATTAGAATGAGGAAACAAAAAACATTTGCAGGACTGTGAAAGAAAATCATATACAAACAATCCAGTAGTCCCTTTCTATAGAGACTATTTTCTAGCTATTACAATCAAAGTAAATTTTTGATTGAAAAGAAATTTGAAAGAAAAAAGGGCAATGCATTCAACTCTTTTCATTTTGTAATACTCTAGAGGAAAAAATTAAAGAATTTAAGAAGTACTGGATAGATTTGTATATTGCTATTTGATGGTGAAAATCATGACATTATTAACAACATTGTATACAATGAAATTTAAATATTCAATAGCTTCTATGTCAACACTAATTCATTATGTAAGACTCTATCAGAATGTTTGAATATGATACCTGTGGCTAATGTCTGAAGCAAGTATTGTTTAAATAACTTCAGTGATAATTCGTTATAGCTGTTTCAGCAGAAGTTAAATGTCTCCAAATTGAACTTACTAGAAGACTATCTTAAAATTACAACTCAGGAAACACTGTATAATTTGGCATTATTGTCAATAGAACCCAAATTGTCTTAAATTATCAATTTTTTATGCAATTCTATTGATACATATTCACATACCAGATACTCATACAAAGTATTCAATCAGTGGATCATGGTGTCATCATATAGTTGTGCATTCATCACCACAATCACTTTTTGAACATTTTCATTACTCTGAACAAAAATAAAAATAAGAATAAGAATAAAAATAGGAAAAAAACACCCAAAACATCCCATACCCCTTATCCCCCACTATTATTTATTTATTTATTGTCTTTATTTGCTTACTCATCTGTCCATACACTGGATAAAGGAAGTGTCAGTCACAAGGTTTTCACAATTACACAGTCACACCATAAAAGTTATATAGTTACACAATCATCTTCAAGAATAAAGGCCACTGGATTACAGAACAAGTTTCAGGTATTTCTTTCTAGCTATCCTGATATAAATTATCAATTTTAATAACATTAATTAGTGATTTGTGTGAAACATTATGAGTGTATATTTATTTATACTCATTTATGATTTAGGTTTTATTTTATTATTCACTTAAAATCATCAGTCCATCAAAAAACACCAAGACATGAACAATATTTAAATTTAATTATATTTGATACTGTGCTGACTTTCAGTCATAGAAAATCGTAGCATTACAAATATTTTTCAATTTTATCTTTACAGATTTTATGTTTCCAGGTAGCATAGATCATGCATTATTTGACAATATTTTAGTTTCATTCATGAGTTTTATGTTCGCCTTCATTTGAACTCTTTCCCAATGATTTCCCTATAGATTTTAGGGGCAGGCCTGAATACCTGAAAGAGTAATTTCTTATGGTAGAATTTCTTGTAATAGATTTACCCATCCCTTGTTTGTGCCTTTTACATCAACTAATTATGAAAACAACAAAAATGAAAAAAAAATAAAAATTTGAATATTTAACCATGATTCATGTGCTTATATTTCTCTCATTCATTTTATCAGTTCTCACTTCCATGTGAAACTCACCAGAAATAAGGACTTTTTCCAGTTTCTTCCTAAGTTCCACTTACTCAAGAGTAAATTGGCCCTGTTTTTCTAACCAAATATATCTAAATTAATCTAATTTTCTTTTATTTAAATAATTGATTGAAAGTTATATCAGGTATAAAAAAAGTTATATCAAGTATCTTCACTGACTGTATTTTTTCTAAAAATAATAAATTTTTGTGAAATAACAACGATCTTTGAGAATTTGAAGTAATATTCCTTATCAAATAAATTATTTTCCCAAGTGAAATTAATTGTGTAAAGAATATGGAAGACTATGAAAGTTTTGAAGAAAAATCTTGACAAAGTCACATTAAGTATATCTGTATATATCAACACAGAAAAGTGAGAAGTACATTCTCAGGGACAAAAATGTGATAACTATCAAGGATATCTATAATGATTGCTTGAACTGTGACAATTATCTTTCAGTTTTTCCTGGTAAAACAAAGCCATACTTTCACTAATGGAAAGTAAGGATTAAAACTTTGCAAACATAGAGCTAATAACCATTTCTGTCCTACAAAAAGAGTCCCCAAACCCACATTTAAAGTTTGCACATCAGTTTAAACTAGGAATATATTTTTTACAATATTTTAAGAGAACATAGTTGCATACAATTTTGAAGTTTGCAGTGCATTAGTCATACAAAATCTAACACGTTGTTATTGAATCTAAGAATGGCTTTCCAAATGCTTATTTCATGTGGCAATCAATGAAACAACCACTAATTCTTTAAAAATTAAAACAAGAACTTTTTATCAGCCTTTTAATTAGAACTTCAAAAATTAGATTAATTGTAATTGAAAAAGTAATAAAATATAGTTTGGCATTTTTTAGAGGAGTCTAAATTAGCATGGTTAATGAAGTTACTTTATTTTTTGCTTTGTCAGTAAACTCAATCCCTTCCCATGTTCTTACAATTGAAAAACAAATAATCTGTAAAAGTAGATGATCTTTTATTTTTAGCCCCCTTGAAATTGCAAGGTCTGTTAAAGCAGTTTTCAGTTTTACAATAACTGCACTTTAAAATGAACTTTTGATACCTATATATTTTTATTTCTTTTCGTTTGCTACCAGAGCTATTTCTGGTAAGAAAAAATTTATGTAACATTTTTCCCCATTATTTTCTTGTCTGGGTAAACAGAGTAGGTATAATTTTAAATTAACATGATTATTTCAATCTTGAGGTAGATACTAAAATGAACTTGAATGATAAAAAATATATATAAATATAAATATAAATATATTTATAAGCAACAGTAACCAATTCAACTGCTCTTATCTTTCATTCATTCAAGACATATTTATCAACTGACTACTATATTCCAAGCCCTGTTCTAAGTAGAGGAAATAAAATGATGAGGAAGACAAACTTGATTTCTGAATTCATGGAACAGTCATTCTGTTGGGGAAGGGGTAGATGCACAATAAATAAGAAACAAACAAGATATTAACATCTAATGATAGGAACTATGCTGAAAATACAGAAGAGTACTATAATACCAAGTAATAGGGATGGGGTACCTTTAAATTTATTGACTGGGAAAGAACCCACAGGAGCCTTGATTTTAGACAAGAATTAAATACAAAGAAGCCAATAATTTGAAAATCTGTGGAGGATAATTACAGACAAAAGGAACAGCAAATGTAAATGTTCTGTGCTTTTGGAAAGAGATCCAATATGACTAGATTGTAGTGAGCAAGGGTCAAGAAGATGTAGGTAATTTCTAAGAGGGGAGGAGAAACCAGATTCTTATAGACCAAGGCAAGGATTTTGGATATTATTATAAGTATAACAAAAAGCTGCTGTACTGTTTTATATTCTTGGATGATGAATGCTTCATAATATTCACTATAAATGATATGTGGAGAATGGAGAGGGAAAAGTGCTTACACAGGGACCTGATGGAAGGCTATTGGTAAATTCCAGTCTAGAGATAATCATGGCTTGGCCAAATAGTGCAACTGAAGAGAAGTGATAGAATTTGTGATATATTTTGAGGGTAGAGTTGAACATTTGCCAAATAGAAGAATAAATAAAATAAGAAAATCAACAAAGGTTCTCAAGCTTTTGATTTAAGCAACTGAGTTAGGCCATTTACTAAGATAAGAAAACATAAAGCAAGTAATATGTTTATAGGTGAAATCTTGAGTGCTGTTGGAATGTCTTAAATTGGTCATGCTTGTTAGTTACCTAAATGGAAATGTCAAATAAGCTGTTGTACATGTGAGTCCAGATCTTGGGTGAAAAGGTAGGGCTGAAGATAGACATTTGGGAGTCTCAGCATATAAGTTATTTAAAATCATGGAACTTCATGAGGTTCTGTAGGGAGAGGTTGTATTCAGTGCAGAAAAAATGGGTTCGACAGCTGATTCCTGGAACACTCAACTGCTTAGCATTAAAAGGAATAAAAGGAGGATCCATCACTGGATACTGACATAGAGTGGCCAATAAATTGGAGAAAATAGAGTATAATGGGGAAAGCACAATACAAAAAAGAAAGTGATTTAAGAAATAGGAAGTGGTATTTTACACTAAATGCTGCTGAGGCATCTACTAAGATAAGAGGAGAAAAGCAACATTGACAGAAGCATTTCATTCTAAGGAAGAAGAGAAGTGAATGGCAAATGAGGATGTATAAACAGTAAGGACAGAAATCTCTTTCAAGAATTTTTTATCTTAGGAAGTAGAGTTGTGCAATGAGGCAGTATCTGGAGAGGATTTTGATGTCAAAATGGATGGATATAGTTGTAGATAGATGATATTGATATATATTATATCTACAGGTAGATGTAGATGTTTATATAGATATAGATAGATAAAGACAATAAATTCAAATATGTAGATATATTTTAGATGGAGGAAAATAGAGCATGTTTGTATGTTGGTAAAAATAAACCAATAGAGAAAGAAAGTTTACGAAGGTGAAAGAGAAAATAACAGCAGCAAAATTAACTTTAGGAAGCAAATAGGGCAGAGATGTACACATGTAGTTGATGGAAATATTTGGAAAAGAGGCTAAGGAAAAATGTGCGCCTTGATGACAGAACCTATGTTCCTGACAGCCCAGTAAAAGAGTTTGTGATGATGGAGAAGAATACTAAACTGGGTATTGGGAATTGGATCATATCCCCCACAAAATGCATGTTCAAGTCCCAACCCTTGTGGGTTTGAACCCATTTGGAAACAGAACTTTTGAAGATGTTATTATTTAAGGAGACCCCAAACTGAAGGAGGGTGGGCCTTAATCCAATACGGCTAAAAGAAATTGGACATGGAAAGAGAAGCCACAGGGAAAAGCCAGAAGCTGGGAGTCAACGGAACCTGGAGAGAAAGAAGATACCACCATTTGCATTGCCATGTGACAGAAAAGCCAAGGAACCCCAAAGGTTGCTTGCCAGGAAGCAAGCAAACCTTTGGGCCTTTGAAGCCATAAGCCAATAAATTCTTGTTGTTGAACCAACCCACTGTATAGTATTTGCTTTACCAACTGAGAAACTAAAACACTGGGTTAGATTAATTGATGTTCAGAGCAATTTAGATAAAAATCCAGCTACAGATGAATGACATGGGAGGCCCGGACATCAGGGTTGACTCAGAAGAAGGAAATGAAGACTCATGGGAGTAGTGCTGACTATCCCTCAGTAGTTCTCAGACTGTCTGTGGTGATGATTATTTTCCTCCTGTGCATCAGAGATTCATAGTTTGAACTAGCTATGGTCTACATATGGTAGATGTATAGTGTGAACCAAGCAGGGGACTCCCCATCTCTGTAGAACTGATATTTGTTAGTAGTCACTATTATGTGTCTGAGGAGTAGTGAAAATAACCAATACTCTCTTCCTCCACTGTAGACTCCCAAGCCTGAGACATGTTGAAGGTGAGGAGGAAAGATGTTTTAAATTGGATAAGAGATTTACCTTTTGATATTAGCCTGTACAGTAAGTAATAAATAAATTAACTTACTTGATAACTGAAGACTGAGTATTTGCTTATGTATGCAAATTATTGGAAAAACGTGATAGATTTGAGATTTTATGTATCTGTCAGAAAGAATGTTTCTACCAAACATGTTTAAAGGGGAAGTGGTACAAATTAATATTTATTTCTATTGAAACTTTCTGAGTCTACTTCATCCTGATTTGTATATTAACAGGTCATTAATTGCCTTGTTTGAGAATTTTTCAGAAATTGGTAGATATTAACTAAACCCATTTTCTCTTCTTTGGAACACAGCTGACCTCACTTAGAGTTCCATGTAAACATGTGATTGAATTCCTACCAATAGTATATGAGAAGCAATGATGTGTCCCACTTGTTTATTCTTCTCTGTCAGGTGCAAGCAGAAGACCAGAAAATCTCATGCATTGGAAGAAATATAGAATAAATTCATGGAAGAGAGGTGATATTTTCCCTTGAATATTTGTCAACTACCATTTGGAGAGCTAAATATATACCTCCATTGTGCTGAGCCATTTGTTTGGTTCAATTTCTGTAGAACTTTGCCCACCATAAGCAATAAAATTGAGTAATAACCATAATATAACAACAAAAAGAGAATATGGAAGGAATCTCTAAATTACAAGGAAACATATTAATATCTAGAAAACAAATAAAGAGCAAATACTTCTGATATTCTGTAATACAAGAACCAAAAGAACAAACTTAGGATGCTGTTTTATATCCTTGATGAGTTGCAAAAAATTTAATTCCATAAATGAGGAAAACAAAGTAATAAGGAATGAACCAGAGGAAATGAAAAAGTAATGAAATAGTCAAAAGACGAGAGTAAAATAAAAGGCTACAATGTAGGCAAGGATGAGAAAATTTGATGCTGCAGACAACTGAATCAGTAACCTAGAAGATAAATGTGAGACTTCCTCCTTGAATGGAGAGAATAAAGGGTAGTGTTTAAAATGTTGAAAAGAGAAGAGTGGCAACTATCAAAGTTAGATAATAGAGTGGCAGGGTACCAATGATTTCTTTACCAGAAGCAAATGACTAAATAACAGAAGCTTTCAAGCTGAAGAAAGCCAGTGAAAGATTTCACTGTTTGCTCAGGAATATCAATGAAAAGGAACTATCATGGCACAATTTTGAACAACAAAAATAAGGAAAACATTATTTAAGTAACCAGAAATGGAGACACAGGCAGAGAGACAAACAAACAAATGGATACTAATAAAAAAGGACCCCGTTGGTTGTTTTTGTGACGTTTCTGCACGAAACTAAATGCCAGAATTCACTGAGGCACAGTTTTCAGAATATTGAGTGGAAAAAGATTTGACCTCAAAATGTCAGGCTTGCTAAGTAGTCTTCATTGTGTGGATACAACAGAAAGAAAATATTCTCAGGTACATGGTGTTCAAAAATAAGCCTTGGTTGTACTATCCTTTCCGAAATTACTTTAAGATATGTATTCCAGTGAAAAGAGTTAAAGTGAAGATAAGGTTTAGAGGAGAGGAACAATTACAATGTCAAGGATTAGCGACAAATGCTAAAACAGAAGAAGTAAATATCAAAATTTCACTGATAGTCTTGTAAGTCTGTAAAAAAAAAATGGCTAAAATTAAATATACTATAAAAATGATGAGAATGCATTTGTATCACAAATGGCAGATTTATTGAGAAAGACCTTCACCTGAGTGGAATGGAGATAAAATAAAGTGCTAAATTCTTTTGGTAAAATAGGGTACTCAAAACTATTTTAATTTCAATTTTATCAATTATAAGAATATAGTTTAAAGACAAATTTTTAAAAGTAATTTAAACTAACCATAATAAAACACAATATTGGAGAAGAATCAAGCAAAGAGAATATACATAGACTAACATAAAAATGACAGATTAAGCAAGAAAGTTAAAAAAAGTGAAACACTGAACAAGTTAACAAAACAGAAGATATAGGGCAATTTGTATCATTTATACATTAACTTTGAAAGAGTTAAATGTATGTATTAAGATAAAACTCTCACATTGTTTCAAAAAATAAAGTCAGGGTTCTCCAGGAAAACAGAGCCAACAGCATGTGTGTGTGTGTGTGTGTGTGTGTGTATCTCCTCTGCCTTTTATCCTCTCAAAAGGACCCCAGTAAAGGATTAAGACCCACAGTGAACAGGCTGGGTCACATCTCAACTGCAACAACCTAATCCAAAATGTCCCACCCACAATAGGCCTGCACGCACGGGGTTGGATTGAAAGAACAGGGCATTTTCTGTGGTATATAACAGCTCCAAACCAGCACACATATATTTGAAAATTTTATGTTTTACCTTTGACAATTAATTTTTAGCTGTAACATAATTTTAGACACTCCTGTAATCCTTTTTCCAGTTTCTTTAGTTGAAACTTCTTTATATTTATTTCCATTTTATCTGGTTTATTTTCATGTATTTTAACAAATTGAGAATATTTTTAAATGATCATAAAGGAAAATAATTAAAAGAATATCAGTAGCACTTACAATTTAGTAATTTAATGACAACTATTTTTTCTAACCACTGTACTAGATAAAAATATGCTGTACTAAATTACAAATCTCATTTATATATCACAACAATTTTTTGATATAAAAAAATAGATCTCAAGGTATTTAGCTATGTTTCGTCTTGGGATAGACAGTAAGTGGCTCACAGTCTCATAGCTATTACATGAAGCCAGTATGTTCTCAATTTGTTAAAATATATGAGAATATAAAGAGAAAAAATTAAGTAAATAATACAAGCAAAAATAATCAAAGTATTATTCTGAGAGGTTCTTGACTTGGATTTTATTATAGCCAGGGTCTATCAACCACACTGTATAATGTCTTTACCCTTGAAAGAGGAGAGAAAATCAAAGAAAATTTCTTGATTCATTTTGTGAAGTAGGTAAAATCCTGACACAGAATCCCAATAAACATACAGAAAGCACCAGTAAACTGCAAAACACTAAAATCAGCCCCCCAATTTTTCATGCTTGATAGGTTTGAACAATGGCTTATATTTTGCCATTAGAAAGATAAAAGAATTATTGGCTTGAATCCCAAAAATTCAATAACATTTCTTACAATGTATGATTCTTAATTGGTTCACTATGAAAACTCCTTAAAGAGATGGTTATTTCAGCTACTTTATCTTCCTGTAAGGGTTAGAATCACAGTACATTAACATATCCTCTTGTTCAGCGTTTACTGAAAAATAAAAAATAATCTCAGACAGGTTCTTCAAATATTAAGTATGAAAACATCTAAACTTAAAATTTATAAGCTACAATTCAAAACAAATCCTCAATTTTCTTCTTCATGAAGCAAAAACAAATGTAAAACAAATGCTTATCATCTTCTTTGGAGATATCAATAAACTATTATGAGTACACTGTTATCAGATGTGGCTTACCCTACAAATAAAAAAATTATTCAGTATTAGTTACTATATTTTTGAATAATTCTAAAATTAGTAGACAAACAGAAAGAAAATATGGAATCATCTATTTCTAAAAAGCTATACAATTAAATTTAATACCTTTTCCTGAATTGTACATAAAACATTTAACTAAATTAAGGAGATACTTACCGACTTAATTAAGAATTTTATACTAACAAATAAATTATTCCTAATGTTAGAACTTTAGAAGAAACTTTCTTGAAATTAGAAAAAAGATATAGATAACCACTATTTTATAAATATTATCATACTATTTTATATTCTACTAGTCAATGAAAGTAGATGAAAAAATAATTTTTAAAAATAATGTAAAAACTATTTTATAAAAACAGCTTTTATTAAAAGCTGTTTTTATAGAAAGTGTTTTATAGAAACACCTTCCTAAATGCTGTGCAATACTAACTCATTTAATCCTCATAACAGTGCTATATGGTAGAGCTTTTCCATTATGGATTCTGAAGCCTAGAGAGATTTAGTGACTTCTCTAAACACAGTTAGTAAATGCCTGGGTACCCACTCATGCAGTCTGGCCCCAAGGTCTGTATGTATAAGCATACCCTATGTCCCAGTTTGAAACTTGTGTACCCCAGGAAAAACTATGTTCTTTAATAGAGTCTTGTGGGGGCAGATTTATCGTGGTGGGATCTTTTGATTAGGTTGTTTCCACGGAGATGTGACCCACCCAACTGTGGGTGAGAACTTTGATTAGATTATTTCCACAGAGGTGTAACTTGGCTCAATTCAAGGTGGGTCTTAATTAGTTCACTGGAGTCCTTAAGAGAGCACAGGGACCAACATAGACCCAGATGCTTGGGGCTGCAGACAGAAAGATGTTTGGAGATGCTAAGCTAAGAGTTTGTCCCAGAGAAGCTAAGAGAGGACCCCCAGACACTTGGAGAGAAATGCCCTGGGAGAACAAGCAAGGACGCACAGTTGCTGAGAAAGAGAAGCTAAGAGAGGCAGAAATGTCCAGAGACATTTTGGAGAAAGCCATCTTGAAACCAGAACCTGGAAGCAAATGACAAGCAGATGCCAGCCACATGCCTTTCCAGCTCACAGAGGTGTCCGGATATCATCAACATTAGTTTGGACATGTTTATGGCCTTAGAATTGTAAATTTGTAACCTAATAAATCCCTTTTATAAAAGCCAACCCATTTCTGGTATTTTGCATAATGGCAGCTTTAGCAAACTGGAACACCCTATAAAATAATAATGGTAGAAAGTTAAAGTAGAAATTGTCATCATTTGCAGGTTTTCACCTTAGATAACTGTTCAGATGAGCAACTGCTCTTAACAATACCACTCCTTCGTTGGCCCGAACACATCTTGTTCTAATACTTAAAGGAGATACACAAAGCTCTGTCTTTTCCAGTTAGAATTCCCCTTGATGTGAACACTCCCAAGCAAGATTTTCAGAGATCTGCGGAGCATTTCATGCTTTTGGTAAGATTACCCTTCCATGGCCTACATAGTCTCTGCTTACTAATTGTTTAATAGATTAATCCTAAAAAGGAAGCTAAATTAGAATTGAGCACTCAATTTTGCCTAAGAAACCATCAGTACTAAACTAATCATTTTATAGCCCTGTTTATTTCAGAAACAACTACAATCCCAAAACTTCCACAATTCTCCATATGGCTCTATATACATTCCCTAATTGGACCCAATTTCCTACACTTCACAACTCCCAAAACACAATCACTGTACCCTCTGTCAACAGAAAATCCCTATATCTTTAATAGTTTTCTCTCAGTGTTTGCATTTGATTCTTACACCTTCAAACCCTGCACATTTTCTGTAGTCCTGCTTTCCCTGCAGCACTTTCAAATGGTGACTGTTTTTGCTTGTTTGTTTGTTTGTTTGCTTTGTTTTTGTTTCAGTTGATTTTCTTCTGTAACCCCTGTGTTTAGGTCTGGAGGAAGGGGAAGGGTCTATTGCTGCTTAATAGACACCCAAAATCACTGTTCTGCTCTCTCAAAACCTCAGTTCTTTTTATTCATTTTATACTATCCATCACCTTCATTTCTTGTAATGCAGGGTCTATACACATTCCTACTTAATTTCCTTTAGTCCTTGAACATTTTAGCACATGGCTCAGGGTCTTGTCGCTATTCTGGGAAACTGCAACAACCATATAGATGACCTTTTAAATACATCAGCTTCTTGGTCCAATGATTTACTCACTCCCACTGACATTTTCTTCTGCACTACTTTGATTACCATTCCTGCTGGTAATAAGTGCCTCTGAAAACGAGTGTCATTTAAATCAAGTATCAAAACTTTGTTCATTTTTGGCTCCTTCTTTGACCTCCGCTTTTGCTTTCCAGGTCACTTCATCTGCTAGCCTATTTTCAACAAAGGTTTGGACACATTTGGACCTCCATTACATTCAATCATTTTTGTATTCATGGTATGCCATCTTCCTTTTTATTTACTTCCCTTGTTGCCCAACTTAGATTTAATGAGCTATTATTAGAATAACTCCCTTGAATATGCAATCCATGCACCTAGTTCATTCTCCTTCACATACTTTCTGGTCCTCCTCATGCCCTCAGTCTAAGGGAATATCACACACTTTTGAATTAACCTAATTTGACCAACGAAACATGAATGGACATGTCATATACCATTGTAATATTTGAATTTAAATATCAAATATTAAAGGGCCAGTGTGTGACTCCCATGTTTCCTCTTTCTTTGTGAGGCAATCATAGAAAAGCGTTGGTATGGAGGTACAAAAGGATCAAAGCAATGCAGAGTGCTGAGCCAACACAAGGAGGGCAGTTGCCCTGGAGAGTCTTCTGGAACCACAGTAGATTTTGTGCAAATAACATATTAAGATATTAGTGTCAATTTACTGGTATCTAGAAAATCCCTAATCCTGGGTAAACCCAATTCTCAGTTTGTGCATGCTGCTAGTTGGGAAGCTGAACAAGACTCCGCAAAATGTTTATTTTATCAAAATAAAAATTGATACTTTTTATAATTTTTTGTTGCAGAATTCCAGGCTGAATATCATTACACACACAAACACACACACACACACACACACACACACACGCAATCACTATTCTCTGGAGTTATCTTCCATACTCCTTCAAAATCCCTTAAGGGAGTTTTCCAGTTCAACTCAATATAGTAATCTGGGATCTATTGAAACACTGAAGTCCTTTGGTTTTACACACCATTCCAAAGTGCTGTTTCAGATAGAATATTTCTTGAAGGATATTTTTGCTGGATTAGAATACAGTTAAGAATAAGAATGCTAATCTTATTTAAGAATGAGAATACCAACCTTGCTCACTGGTATCACTTTAAATGTATGACCATAAATATCAGGTAGCCCTAGCACTGCAGTCCTCTTATATTTACATTTCTTAATACCTTATCTGTACAGCTTTCCAAGATGACCATTTCACAGTTTTCCCTCTCCCCTAAATCATCCAGTTTTACTCCAATCCCAATTTATAAGCTGTTACCTTACTTTACTGAGGATACAGAAGCTATGAAAAAAAAAATATCAGGCCCCCTTCCTCCAATACCAAATCTAACATTCTACCCATATTTATACCTATATATTCTGCTTTCTCTGCATTTAAAGTGAAACAGCTGTTCTTACTTCCATCTATAGCAAACCACCCAAATATTACTTGGCCCACAGAATCAACTCTCCATTAATGAAAAACTTTCCTTCTGAAATTATACCATGTGCTTGCATTGTTTTTTTAATCATTCCCATCAACAGGCAGATATATACATATTGTCTTAAAAATATTTTTAAAATCTTGACTCTTCAGCCCTTTTTCTGCTCCCCTTTTCAGCAAAATTCCTAAAAATAATTACCACCTTCAATCCACTGAAACAGCTCTAGTCAAGGTCATCAAAGGATTTCAGCTTGCAAAACACATGATTATTTTTACTCCTCAACTTACTCAACAAACCAAGTTCTTAACTGGACTTTTACAAATTTGCTTACCAACTTTTTCCTTTTGAAATACTACCTTTAGTTGTCTTCAGGGACATCACAAACTTAGCCTTTCTTCTAAATTGCTGTCTGCTGGTTTGAATGTATTATGTCCCCCAGAAAAAGTCATATTCTTTGATGCAATCTTGTGGGTCAGGCATATTAGTGGTGATTAAGTTGGAATATTTGGATTAGGTTGTTTTGCATGGAAATGTGCCCCACCAACTGTAGGTTATAACTCTGATGAGATAATTTCCATGGAGGCATGGCCCCACACATTTAGGGTGGGCCTTGATCAGTGGAGCCATATAAATGAGCTGACAAATAGAAGGAACTCAGTGCAGCTGATAGTGACATTTTGAAGAGGAGCTACTGCCAAGAGGAACCCTTTGAAGAATGCACAGAAGCCGAGAGAGGAGCTGCAGATGAGAGACAGTTTGAAGACAGCTGGTGAAAGCAGACTCTTGCTCCAGAGAAGCTAAGAGAGGACAAATACCCCAAGTCCAACTAACAGTGACATTTTTGAGGAACAGCAGCCTAGAGAGGAATATCCTGGGAGAAAGTCATTTTGAAACCAGAACTTTGGAGCAGACGCCAGCCACATGCCTTCCCAGCTAACAGAGGTTTTCCGGACGCCTTTGGCCATCCTCCAGTGAAGGTACCCGATTGCTGATGTGTTAACTTGGACACTTTATTGGCCTTAAGACTATAACTGTGTAACCAAATAAACCCCCTTTTATAAAAGCCAATCCATTTCTGGTATTTTGCATTCTGGCAGCATTAGCAAACTAGAACACTGTCCTTCCTCAGTTTCTTCTATTGGCCCCTCTTTCTTTGCTTGAACTCTAAATTTTAATGTATTTAAGGCTTAGTCAGAGACCCTCTCCTGTTCTCTCTTCATTAACTACACTCACTAGCTAGATAATCTTATCCAGTCCTGTGCTTTTAATCTGTCTATATGCTGATGAATCCAAAATTTATATTTCTGTCTTGAACATTTCCCATGAGTTTTCTAGATATGGAATTTCTCCTTAGACATATAAACTCAATGCCTGATTGGCATCTTGAATTTAATATGTCTAAACCACTTTTTATTTAACCCACCAATTCCTGAGTCTTATCCATCTCTGTAAATGGGGCCACAAGCTATCACATTTCTCAGACAAAAACCAAGGTTATCCTTAACTCTCTCATTCTCCTTGATTCAGCAGACTAGCCAACACATGTTCTTCTCATGTAGTGGTAGAAGAGGGAGAGTTGAAACAAATGGTGCTTCTTAAGGCCATGGGTTAGAATTAGCACTCTGTCACTTTTGCCTACATACCATTGGCAAAAAACAGTTTACATGGCAAACCCAAAGTAAAGGAGAAAACTGTGGCCCAGTAACTCAATCTACCACACAATCTATCCACCTTTTATAAAATGTAAAGTTATTTGAGTAAAAATATTATTGGACATGCCCTGATCAAGATGGCAGAGTAAGAAGCTTCAGGGCTCCATCCACCCACAGCAGTTTTGAAAAACTGGCAGAGACATCTTTCTCAAAGCTCCACAAACAGTTAAAGAACTACAGTAACAGGGTGAATGCCAAATCAAGAAAATGGCTACTTAAAAGTGGTAGGATCTTGGGACATCTTGGCTGGACCCTCTCCCCCCCCCACCCCTGTTCCCAACCACACCCCAAGGGCTAGCCTATGCTCCCAGTGGAGATCTCTGGACATAGTTCTGGAGATCCCTGGACCTAGTTCATGTGTATGCTGTGAGCATGTATGTCTGGCCCAATCTGTCAGGTGGTGGCCTGAGGGACCCATTGTCCCAGAACTTGCCCTATGCATAGAGGGCAGCTCATGGAATTCTAGAGAACATGGTGGGAGAGCAGTCAACTGGCTGCCTCAGGCAATTAATTGTTGACTTAGAACATAAGGTGAAGTATCCTGACATTGAGGTAACTGTTTCCTAGGGAAGAGGGAACATTCATACCTGGTCACTGGGGCACCCCTAGAGCCAAACACAGGTGCCCAAGATAAGATGTATGCACATAAAGGACCTATGATGCCCCTGTGCTTTGGCCCTCTCCCCTAATCATCCAATTTTACCCCACTCCCAGCTTACTGGCTATTATCTTACTTTATTGAGGATATAGAAGTTATGAAAAAAATAAATGTCAGGCCCCCTTTCCCCAATACCAAACCTAACATTCTACCCACATTTATACCTATATATTCTGCTTTCTCTGCATTTAAAGTAAAACAGCTGTTCTTGTTTCCATCTAGAGCAAATAACCCAAATGTTTTAGAGCAATTCTCTAAATTCTTGTGTGGGTAATAACTGAAGGAGAGCACAGGTAAATCTGCAAAGATTGAGAAACATGTTTTCTTTTGTTCCTGTCTTTGATGTTGTTAGCTCCTAGCATTCAAGGAAAGCTCTATCATAACATTAAGTGGGTATAAGATAAAGGGACAGCCTCCTCAGAGTCTAAATTCCAGTGATAAAACATTAAAATACCAAAATGTGCAGGTTTCTTCAAAAGATTACAAGACATAAAAAGAAACAGGAAGCAGTGGCCCAGGCAAAGGAGAAAATTAAAGCTTTAGATAGAACCCATCAATGAGGAAGATCACATCTGGCACATTTCAAACAAAAAAAAAAACTTTTTTTTTGTAGGGCACAGTGACTTGTTTTTATTTTGGCATGCATCCACATTGTAGCATTTAGTGGTCCTGGAAAGAAAAGGGGGAAAATGCAGCAATCTGTCAGGAAGTCAAGCCTGCCAATTTCAGGGTTCTGTCATGCACACCAAGTTCTTTGTTAATCCCTGATGAGGGACATGAGAAGCAGTAGCACCAAAACCAAAGTATGCACCAAATTCAAGGTTCTTTTTGTGGCAAATGTCAGATTACCAAGTAGACCCAAATGGATTGTAAGGATGACCAAATGAGAGCCCTATTTAAAATTTCATTTTTTAAAGGTATAAACAATTACAAGAAAAGAAAACAATTCATTCAGAGGGATTTTGTGTGCTTATAAGTATCTTCATGTGACCTCTATCTAAGTTTAACCACAAAGCACTTTAAAAACTGGCTGATCTGGGTAACCCTGGTGACTATTCTTTTCACCATATTAAAACCTGAGCCAAAAAAAAAAAAAAAATGCATCAGCTGAAAACCTAGTTTTTATGTCCCAGACTGATGGAGAGTAAAGAAGTGTGATTCTAAAGCTAAATGAGACTCTTTCCAACCTTACTTGATGGCTTCTGGCAAAAGCAAGGAAGTATCATGAAAGTGTTGGGTGGTAATGTTGCAGGTAGGGACTTCAGGAGGGAAAAGCAGCACCTTTTGATAAATTGGATGGGGGGAAGATGCAGGGAAAGCCCTGAAAGAATTCCTCACCAAAGGCCAATTTCAGAGGGGAGCAGAAATGGTTACAATGTATTCTTCAGCCAGTGGTGGTAGAGGAGGAGAGGAGGGAAAGGACAATGGCTTGGAAATGGGGAATAATGTAGAACTTGAAAAAAGAAACCAGGAGGTGCAGATGAAGCAACTTCACACACCTAGATGTAGTCCCAGGCTGTGACCTGAAACCTTAACCTCTATTTTAAAAAGCCACCCTAATCTAGAGGGTTGTTGCAGGGAGGGAGGGAAGGAGAAAAGCAGGAGAGGGGGATTGGGGAAAGGCAGAGGCCTTGTAATCAGCAGCAAGGTGACTGTATGATGTGTCTTTTGACAGTTATGTTAGATATACCCCACTGTTATGATGGGAGCCAAATTAAATATACTTTCTTGATCCGAGAAGTTCAACTATATGAACAGTGGTTACACTTGACAGTACAAGTTGTTAGAGCACCTCATATATTTCAAATGGACAAAAAAAAGTATCATTTACATAATATTAAGATAAAATGCTTTGAATGGGAGCTTCCTTTCCAATACTTTGAGGTCTACAAGATGTCTCTTGAAAACTTACTACTGTGGAAAATGAAGACTGCTTAAATTGAATGGGAGGGCCTGTGGTTTTTCTTGTTGATTACTTGCTATAATACTGTCCTTCATGTGGCTGAGAGATTTCATATCTCCTTTAGACATCATTAGGTGCCAAAGCTCTTGCAGGACACCCTGATACTATAATATTTTTGTCATTTTGCTAACATTGATATGGCTCTTGGCTTTACCACTACATTAGAACTACTAACTTCATTTTTTTAAGAACTATTAACTCCAATTTTTGTTACAAATCTTACAAACGGGGATGCTTCTGGGTATTTAGGTCCACATTCTATTTTAAGGCTGTATATTTGGTTTTCATAAATTGTCTGAGCCTGTGGTGGCTGCCATCTTGTGTCCTCAAACAAAAACTTTTAAAAGATGGGTCCCAAATATGATCAAAGAGCTAAAGTAAAACATGGACAAAGAACTAAAGGAAATAAAGAAAAATATACATAAACACAAAAAGAACATCAATAGAAATATGGAAATTGTAAAAAGTAACCATACAGAGATGAAGACCACTGTAACAGAAATTTTAGTTCCTCAGAGAGGTTAAACAGCAGATCAGAGTTTGTAGAAGAATCAGTGAACTTGAAAGTAAGACAATTGAAATCATCCAGTCTGGGGATTAGAAAGAGGAACAACTGAAGAAAAGTGAACAAAGCTTGAAGAACCTGTGAGAAACCATCTAGTATACCAATATATTCATTGTGGGTGTCTCAGAAGAAGAAAGAATATTCATAGAAATGATGGCTAGAAACTTACCAATTTTAAGAAAGACATGAATATACATGTCAAGTGTGCTTAATGAACTCCCAAAAAGATAAACCCAAATAGACCCCCACTGTGCCATGTTATAATCAAACTCTCAAATACCAAATATAAAAAAATTCTGAAAGCTGCAAGATAGAAGCAACATGTCATATACAAGGTAGCCTCAATATGATTAAGTCCCAAATTCTTATCCAAAACCACAGAGGAAGGTGGGCAGTGAGGAGACATGTTAGAGCACTGGAAGCAAAAAATCACTAAAGATCTCTGGTAAAGATAATGACATGAATAAGTAAAAATGCCACTGTTTCTGTACTTCCGATTTGTAACTCCATGTTTTACCTGTAAAAGGATCTAAAAGGCAAATACATAAAAGGTAATGATAAATCAATAGTTTGGTACTCATAATTTAGAAATATGTAAATTTGTGACAAGAACTGCATAAAGGTGTGGTGATGGAGGGGCATAGAAACATAGCGTATGCATACTAAGTTAATTTGCTATCAAAGAAAATGAGATTGTTATATATCTAGAATGTTAAATTGAAGCCCCATTGTTACTACAAAGAAAATATCAGAGCATATGCAAAGTCGTAGAGATAGGAAGTAGAGTACACGTTAACAGAGCTGGGGACCAGGAATAATGAGGAGTTAATGCAGAATGAGTATGGGGTTTCTGTTTTGGGTGAAAGGAGAGTTCTAGTAATGGATGATGGTGAGGGTACAGCAACATTGTGAATGTGATTAATCCCACTGAAAGGCATGCTTCAGAGGGAGTAGGATGGGAAGATTTATGTTGTATATGTTTCCACAAAAAAAAAAAAAAAAAAGTGAAAGAAAGAGAAACTAAAGAAATAATGACAATTAAATGCAAAACATGATACTAGATGGGATCTAAGAATGGAGGAGAAAAGTCTCAAAAGGACATATTGATACATGAGAAAAAAATAGAATATAGAATGTAAACTTTATGTCAATGTTAAATTTCTTGAACTTAATAACTGCACTTAAGGTGATTACATAAATGTACATTCTTGTTCATAGGATATTCTTCTTGTACATAGGAGAATGTGTTCAAGGAGTATGATGTGTGCAACCTGATCTCAAATGTTTAGAAGAAAGATAAATGATAGATAGATGGAATGCTACAACAAATGTGGCAAATATTGAATTTGGTGTATCTGGGTATCTAGGGGTGTAGGGTATTTGGAGTTCTAGGTATGGGGTTTGTATTATTTTTGCAACTCTCCTGTGAGTTTGAAGTTATTTCAAAATAAAAAATGAAAAAAAATATATGTGTGTGTGTGTGTGTGTGTGTGTGTGCATACACATATAGGAGTTCCAAGCAATAATAAACCAAAAATAATGTTTGTATTAAAGGTTTATAAGTAGGTAAAACATTTTCACATCCATTTTATAATTAACCATATTTTCCCATTTGATCTTCAAGGCAGTACTGCAATGTGCATATTTTCACTATTTTACAAATGTGAAAAACGTGTATCAGAGAAATAAAATATTTTGCTCCAAATCACTGTTATATTTGAAAAGGCAATGGAATCCACTAGTCTTGTTTAAATTCTACCCATTCCTCCCCTTCTTTCTCTATTGCTTCATAATGTCTCCTTAATTATTGGGGAAAACAAAACAAAACAACTTTTAGAATACAACATATTGTAAATTGCCTATTGCCTACATATGTACTAATGGTTGCATACTTAGTGACAAATATGTATTCATGTTACTAATAAAACTTCACTTTATAAGTTTCACAGTGATCTTTATAGTCAGCTTTGATGGATGATCCTGTTACTATTGCATTCAAATCCTTTGACAACACCCCTGCCAAATCAATATCCTTTCTGATGTATCATGTAAGAAGTCTGAAAGGGATTATGAAATAAAAGCACTGCACATTTTCAGAGATCTATCACTATGACACTTGTATCTAGGAGCTGAATACCAAAATAGGATTTTATTTTTCTAGTCAAAATTGTATACCAAAAGATTATATGTATGTTATGAAATAAAGTTCTGTCCTCATTCTGGTCCTTATCTTAGCAATTGTTTAGCAAAACATACTGGAATTCTTTTAGCACATAAACTTCTGCCATCTGAGATATATGATATAGCATTTTTTTTTAAAGTACGAATTTTCAAACCTAGTGAAAAATGGGAAGGTTTGTCATGTTTCAAGCACACACACACAAAAAACAAAAAAACTATATTTACCATCAAGTGTGCAACATTGTGAAGAAGAGAAAGATGAATCCCGTTCTAGCATACATACTCTAAGGGGCCTCAATTGGCTTCCTTCCCCGATATTCACGTGAGCTTTCTGTCTCAGTCCAGCTGTCCTGGCAATCGGGGTGGCTGACCAGGACCTGGTTGAAGCTTGAAACTGTGGCTAGAGACACAACAAGAGTTTTTAAATTTTGCACAAAATGTTCAATTTCTTATTTTAAAATTTTGTTCTCTTTAGTGTTTGGGGCAAAGCTCATGTCACCCTGCCACACCTACGGCTACACTCTAGAATATAATTCATAAATAAAAGTTTCTTGAAAACACTTTCTAATTGTGGTTAAATCCATGTTTTAAAGGATCAGATATAATCTCTTTTCCATTATTTTCACAGTATTCAGAGGTGTCTGATTCCTGGTAAGTAATGAATTAAATAAATCAATTAACTTATGTGAAGTTTATATAAAAAATAAGGAAAGAATACCAGTCTAGGGGAAATTAGCGGTTTTATGCTTTTGTAGTAGAAAAACTATAAAGGAAACTAATTCTTTGAATTACTAGAAGGTTTCAAATTTTCTATTAGTTATTATGGGTTGCCAAAAAAAATTAGAATTCTCAAATAAATGTGAGATATAGATCATTTCCATGAAAGGAGAAATGTGATTATTTGTGAAACTTGGAAAAAATAAAAATAAAGATAAAGTAGAAAAAATAAAGCTCAGATAGTACTGTTGTATAAAATGACTCTAGTAGGTAAAAAGAAAACCCAGAAGAGAAAAAATAGATTTGTTTTATAACAAAATCAATAATAAAGAAAAAATGTTTTCAAGAGCAAAGAAAACAATTTTGAGAGTCAATCCATAAAAAAGTGGAGAAAAGTTGAAAAAAACATCAACTTTTCCCATAAAAACTATATTGTGTTTTGTAAGTACATATAGTACACATCTTACACATGTAAAATATGTAGTCGATATAAAGAGCAGAGTACTTATAGCCTGAAACCTAGGTTCTGATCCCATCTCTGACACTGCCTGATTGAACAATTTATGACACATCATTTAAAAATCCTGAGCTAGAGTTTTCTCATGTATAAAACAAGAGTAAAACCATTCACTCAACTTCTACACCAGATGATTATACAAATTTTTACACAAGAATATAAATGATTTCAAATCTATTATGCCATTTGCAGAATACTCAAGATCGTAATGAGATCATAGAGTTAAAGGGTTTTTTTTAATTATAAATCACATGTTTTCTTATCATGCAAATATATTTTAACATCCATCTTTAGGGATATCTGAAGACGTTATACTGAATCATGGAAATGGAAAGAAATGTGTCAATGATTTCCCATCAGACTTGAAAAAAAATCTAACTCCTTGCCTAATTTACAAAATCATATAAAACAAGGGCCCAGCTGTCTCCATTTTTCTATTTACAATGTTTTTTTCTCTCACTCACTACCTTCTACCAAGACTATTCTTCTTTGGCGCTCTAAAATATGCCAATTTTATTCTTGCCTTAGGAGCTTGCACTGGCTGTTTCCTCCACCTGGAATGTTTCTTTCCAGGATCTTTACAGGACAGACTTCTGATGAGTTAGATCATGGGCCTTCCTTAAACACCTGATCTAACATAGCACACAAAGATGCAATCAAATGACCTTATTTTAATCTTTTGCATTATATTCATCACCTGATATCTTCCTTGCGTTTTCATTTCTTTTTTTGTTTTTTCTTATTGTTTACCTCCTCCCCCAGAAGTAAATTCTATGAGTGTGGAAACTTGCCTTTGTTGTACATCAAGATATTGCCAGCATCTAGAACACTGCCTGGCAGAATTAGCTCTCAACATAGGCTTCTTAAATAATCATAGAAAACTTTCAACTTGGACACTTCTTTCTGTTGTTGGGGGATAGAGTTTCCAAGAGGTACAATATCTAGTCCGAGATACCTAACCATTTTCTTGGGTCTGGGTTCTATTCCCTCTCTACTTTACCATGCTAATTAGCACTAATTAATCTCATATATTGTTTTTATTACCCCATCATAATTTTATGTGCAAGTTTAGTGTAAGCAGCATAAATCTGCTTTATTTCTATCAAGTTAAGAAGTATTTCAGAAGTTCTTGGAAAAGAACAGGCATCCTGCTGACCATGTATAATGCATTGCTGACAAGTTGATCAGGATCAACCATCCCCTCAAGCAAAAAAATAAGCCAAAAGTGTATGTATGAAATAAATACTTTTAGTCAGAAGGCTCCCAGAGGCACCCAAAATGTGAAATGGGGAAGTGACATCCAAAGGTGTTAGATCAACAAGGCTTATTGATTTTTATGATTTCAAAGTGCTATTTCTAGTAGTTTCAACACAGACATCAAAAAAGTAAACAATGGTCACAGTTTCTGATGGGTATATAAAGACAAGATACAAGCCTATTCTAAACTATATTGATTTAAAAGGTTAAGGAAAACAGTCATCTCTCATATTAGAAAGAACAGAAGGCAAAGTATTTAATACACTGACTAAATGTGAAGGGAAAAAAGAGAAGGCTACCAACTGCTAACACATTTTAAGTTAAATCCAGTAATAGTATCTTAATTTTTAATAACAACATGTAATAGTTTATAAAACCAATTCGTACACATTCTTAAATACTAATGCAACCCTTTGAAAACAGTATTTTTTTAATTACCTTTTAAAAGGTAGGAATAGTAGTTTCAGCTCTGAAATACAAAAAGCTTGGAATTCATCACTCCTGTCCTTATAAAAGGAAAAAGCTGGACAGACTGAAAAACAAAACTTTTCTTGGACCCAGCTGAGAACTGAGATCAGAGAACAAACAACTACCATGAAAGCTGGAGAGACAGGTACATCCACAGAGACACAGGACCCACGATCTTCTAATCTAGAGGAGAAGACACTGGATGCCAAAAGCAGGTAGGAACTCTTACTCAACAAGTAATGTTGAAAAATTGCTAGTGGCTGAGAGTGGACTAGTATGAGATTGGGCAAGTCTTAGGGAGGTTCCTACATTTTTATGGGCTTTCCCTCCAGGAATCCACTAGAGTCTCATGGACAGGAATCAAGAAAGATCCTCCTTTTGGCTTTGGAAGCGGTTGGCGAAGAGTGGCTATTGTGAAACCCTCAGATTCTTACCTCTAACAAAGGCCTGCTCTCCAGGGAGAAGGAGGCCATAGTGTGCAATACTGAAATCTTATCCCAGCTAGGGGAAAGGAACTTTGTCCCACTCCAGTCTGTTGCAGCCTTCCTGTCTCACCCAAGGAGTTAAAAAAATGCATAGTCAACAAAGGAGACTGCTTCAAGGAAATAGATTAGGAATGTGGCAGCCAATGGGAGGAGTACAGAGTAAATAAATCAATACCCCTGTAGAAGAGACAGAAACACTTGTGAAGGCTGCACTCCTGAGTCATAGGCCCACTATGACTGTGACTTAATCAGGAGATTATAGAACAATCCCCTTCTCCCACAGTATAACAGTATGTCAACAACTCTCCATTATAAGAACAGTGACTTACAGCTGAAGCAGAGGAAAGACTGTCTTTGGGAAGCAGTACAAACGGAAGCCCCAAAGCCAGGAGGGAAGACGTAAACAAGAGCATTAGAGTAATTTAGTTTCTGGTATCTAGAACTACAATAAACATTAGACACAGCCCAACTCCTAGTCAGATTAACATTAATCCTCACACTAAAGTCTTATTTACCTCAGTTGCTATTATCCAATTCAACATTTCTGGCTTTCAACAACAGCAAAAAGTCACAAATCTTGTCCAAAGCCAAGAAAAAATGCAGTCTGAAGAGACAAAACAATCTTCAGAACCAGACTCAGATAAGACACAGATGTTGGAATTATCAAACAGGAGACATAAAATGACTATGATTAATAGGCTAAGGTTCTAATAGACAAAGTAGACAACATGCAGGACCAGATAGATATTGTAAACCCAGAAATGGAAACTATAAGAAATAATCAAAAGGAAATTCTATAAATCAAAAGCATAGTAACAAAGAATGCCTTTTACAGATTTATTAGTTGGCTCAATACAGCCGAGGAAGAATCAGTGAACTTTAAAATATGTCAGTGGAAACTTTCAAAACAGAAATTCAATGAAAAACAAAAAGATGGGGAACTTAAGTAACCTGAACAATCTCATACAAAAAGTAGATAGCTAGCTTTTAAACCCAGATCCCAGTATCCAAGTTCTACCACCTACTTCTGCCTTTAGTTATCTATTCTACCATGGTAGGCAAAGTTTTAAATAAAAGACAAACACAATGGGATATAAAATTTGAAGCAATATTTTTCCTGATAATGTTCTTCGTTCATTATATTATGAACATAAATGTGTGGTGTCACTAGTGCAAAAGTCCTTATAAAAGTTCAATCATCAAAATGGTAAGAAATTTTATTTTTATCTTCTCAGATTTACAGTAGTATTGCTTTTATTTACCAAGGAATTACCACAACTAGCAGAAGATTTAGCACATGGAAGGTCCTGCATACATATCTATTTAACAAATGAATGTAATTTTTTTGCAGTAAGGAAAGAAAATATTCAAAGCTTTTATTTAGCTAATTATTTTTCTGATTCAAATTTCACTCAATATAGTTACTTTATGCCTACTTTGAACTAAAGATTTTGCTGTTTGCTGAGATTGCATAAACTGTAGATGAACACAGATAACAAAGTCATGGTCCCTGCCCTCAAACTGAATATAGTCAAATAAGAGGAGAGGTCACTGGGTGGCTGGCAATGGTATCTCATAAAGGGCACAATGAGGCAAGTTCTCAAATGTGGAAAAATACTAGAAACTGGAACTAACTGCCACCTTGATATGAAGCATTGTTACTGGAGTGACCATGGTAGCAACCGGGAATAATAAAGAAAAGGAAAATCCCCTTCAATACCTTCCACCTTTTGAGACTCACTTGAGAATCCTCTATTGATATTATCTATGAGGGACCCAGCTGGAAAAGAAGAAATGGGACTTGCTGAGTCCCAGTCCTTATCATAAAGTGAAGGGTGGGTTTGGAATTGAGAGAAAATCACTTAAAAGGCAACAAAATCCACCTCTTTGATGACTGTTTAGCATCCAAACACTCCTTTCAAACATACTTGACATTCAAACCAAAGCACACACAAAAAACGAGACTTTCTATTAACGGCGTATAACAACCCTTCATACAAAGATGGACCTCTTCCAAAGTCTTAACATCCATCTCTGGGTGACATTCCTTTGGCAGTTAGGATCAGTCACCCCAGCTAGTAGTCTAACCTCCCTCTTTGCCTGATTGTTCAAAGGCATGAGGAGACTAAAATGGCCAGGAGTCAACTAAAATATCCAGTTAAATGAGACCATTAGTGCGTCCCTTAGTGAAAGCATTCTGTCTTTGAAAATTAGAATCTTCAAACTATCAGCACACGCAGTTGGGGGAATTGGAAGAAAAAGTTCTGTGAGTGGCCTACTAGGCTTTTAATGACAGAAGCCACTTCCAATAGGATGCCTTGATACCCATATTTGGTATTTTGCTTATGGAAGAAACAGCTCTGTGCATTGATCATGGATTCAAAAAATAAACCACACCTTGAAGGATGATGGGTAACTCAAGTAGCATAGTCCCTTGAGGCCCTGTTGCATTCTATCTCTACCAGAGTCCTCTAGATAATCAGGAGCTGTTTTTGAAAGGGAGAATATGTGTCTGAAGTTGAATGCATGGATTTACTGTAGAATCTTAGATGTCTGAACTGTGATTCTCCCACCAGACTTTCCAGAGATTTAATAAACATCTCTGTTTGCCAGGAACTCAAAGAAATATCCATAAATACATGCATACATACATACGCTCATATATATACATATATGCATACATATAGTATTCTTAGTGTGAAATTGGAATGATAAATAGCTTTACTAATCATCTTGAATTGCTTGAACTCCCATTTTACCCAGGAAACTACAAAGAAGAAAGAAAGAGCATCTGAGGCAGGCTGACATGCCAAAGATCCCTTGTAGTGATGATAGAGCCCCCTGCCCTTGCTGTAATAAAATAAGTCAAACTGATGCCGGCAAGGCTGCTAATCCTCACTAAATAGCCCTAACCTTGTATAAACAATCCTGCTTGTGTGGTTTGCTTATTAACAGACTATGATGCAAAGTCACCTTGCTCTAAACAACTTACATCCCCCTCACAGTGCACATAGCCCATGCTTCCCTCACAACGCCTGTCTACCTCACCCTCTCCATCTTCCCACATCTTCCCTTTGTCCCAAACATTCATATAAGCTGCCTTCCTGAACCGAGTTCTTTTGAACAGTAACACTTTTTGATGCTGCTCCTCCATACGCGTGCTACGTTAACTCAATAAACTTCTGTACTTTGGTTTTCAGAGTCTGTGCATTCTGTTTCAGCATAACACTAGTAAAGTATTCTGTTGCAATGTTCCTCATATCTCTATGGATTATAAATTGCTTCACAATTTTCTCTTGATCTGATAACAACACAAAGCAAATAACTTTCTGGCTTCCTAGGTAAGTGAGTTGGCACAGCATACTCATATGTAGTATATGTTGCCATTAAAATTCAAAAGAGCGTGTGAAATATTGCATCTCTTTTTACGTGATGAACATTAAGAGGTAAAGTAATTTCTCCTTTTTCTTGAAGGGGATATACTGATATGCTCATATTATTGCTACCTCTGCTTCTGCCCCCTGCACCACAGCAGGACTGTGAAATTTGGTGGCTTTTTATCCCAGGCAATGGCTCATGTGTCTTATAAAGGTGTGGTGTGAGTTCCTATATTGTGCGTTGTGGGAACACAGGCTCAGCCACAACAGAAACTTTCAGCAAATGACCACTTTATCACTTAATGAGCACAAAGGGTCCTAAAGAGCAGAGGATAAGATACCACCATGGTTGGTCTCCCGGCAAGGCCAAAATGCTCAGGTCAGAGATGGAGGAAGGCAGTTCCGCAAGCATAACTTCCTATCTAAGATGAGAGACAAATTTGCGCTGCCAAGGGTGAAGAATTTATAGGTCCCAAGGGGAGGGGGCTCTGCCTCTGAGAGTTCCTGCCCCAATAAGCATCTGGGGATGTTTGCTCCTCGTTTCTGGGTTCAAGTATAGTCAGACCTTTTCATTAGACCTAACATCTCCCTCGGACTTTGGGATGGAAATATATTGAACATTTGCACACAATAGAAAGGGAGGCAGGGATAGATAAGAGCTGGGAGATGGCCACCAGATGTGTCCTTGACTTCCCCAGCAAAAGGCATCTTGGGAAGTTTCTACTTTCTACTGAAGTCCAGTAAGCATAATTCCATCAATGTAGTGAGTAGTATGATATTCTTGTGATGTGAAGACAATCAAGATCTCTGGGGAATACATTATAGCAGAGTGTAAGATAGTTGCCATATCCCTGAGGCAAGACTATGAAGATGTATTTTTGGCCCTGCTAGGTAAAAACAAAGGGTTGTTCATTGTTCTTGAACACTGGTATGGAGAGGAAAGACTTTTCAGGTCAATAGCAGCATACCAGGTGTTAGGGACTATATTGAATATTTCAGTAAAGATACTAAACTTAATCAGGTGAATGAACCCCCTGATTAAATTCAATATAATTTAATTATATTAAAGTTGATTGTCAAGATCTATCTGCCTTCTGTATAGGCTAAACAGGTGAGCCTAATGAGAATATAATGTCACCGCCCGGAAGTCTTTCAAGTCTTTGATAGAAGCACACATTTTTACTGTCCTGCTTGCCACAAGGAGGTGTTATTGCTTTAAAATTAACATCCTGTTAGGGGAGGAAGTGACATTCCATTGGCCTTTGCTATCACAATTACATTCTCTCCACATGTCAAAGTGCAATTGTGATGGCTATGCCAATTTCAGAGTGAGTACACAGAAGTACATGAGCTTCTGTGATTTGAACTTGAGACAGAATTCAATTTGTCACTTAATGAGACTAAGCCTCTTCTTTAACCAGTGGAATAAAGTGGCATTTTGAGTCCACAGGTATTTCATCACTTTAGAGCTAGTACACCAAATGTGTGCCTTAGGTCTAGAAATTCAGTGAGAGGGTAGGACAAATATGGTGATCCTAAACAGTTTTCTGGTCTTCAAGTAATGGTTGAATAAGCTATTTGACTGCTTGTTGTTGTTGTTGTTGTTGTTGTTGTTTCCCTAGGGACATATTTATCAATAAACCATTGCCAAATATCACTTAGGAAGGGAGATGCACATGTTTCAGAAGAGAAGGTTATTTCCATCTGGCACATGTGGAAGCTAGACTGGACTGGGATGCACAGAATCATCAATTTATTAAAGAAGGATGACTTATGTAGAGCAAGTAAGTCTGGGTCAAGCATTTGAAGATGCTTTTGAAGTACTAAGGCAACTGTCAACTCAAGATATTCAGTACTTCCCAGATTACAAAAATTACCTGGCTTTCATCAACCATTGCCTTCTTGTCAGAGGAATATAGTCAGAGGAACCTGTCTATAATTGGAGAACTGTAATCAACAGTAGTACAGACTTCTGTTTTGAAGGAGATATTCATCAGTCTGAACAGAATGCCACTGAAAACCATCTAGTACAACCTGCTCTCTTCCAGCAGAAGGGAGGAAAATGCAGAAAGAAGCTCCAACTGTACAAATATGTTCAAGAGTCCCTGTGTAATCCCGAGATGGCATCTTGCATTCAGTGGGTAGATAAACCTAAGGTCATGCTTCAGTTTGTATCAAAAACACAAAGAAAAACTTGCAGAACTATGAGGAAAATGAAAAGTAACTGGAAGACCATGACTTACCAGAAAATGGCCAGAGCACTGAGGAATTATGGAAGAACTGGGGAAATCACCAAAATCAGGAGAAAGGTAACTTACCAGTTAAGTGAGGCCATTCTCCAAAGACTCTCTCCATCTTATTTCTTGGGGAAAGAGATCTTCTACTCACAGTTTGTTCAACCTGAACAAGAATGTCTCAGTTTAAATAACTGGAATGCAAATTATAACTATGCATGTGCCAATACCATGAGTTAACAATCCTGATCACTAAATACAACCTAACATATAATAGTTTTTAGGCATCAGAAATCCCTGCAAACTTTAGGATTTTCCCCTTAAAGCAAATATGGAAGAGAAAAAAATTAACTTTATTGTTGCTGTCTTTATTAAAAACATGTAATCTATACTAAACTTAGGGTCAAAACATTCTGATTACTACCTTGCCCCTGCGGCCTTTGATTTTAATGAGCCCACCATGTCTCTGTGATTTATAGGCTGCTTATTGGCATCAGCTATTCCAAGATTCCATCATTCCCTTTTGAAATCAGGAAACCTATCTCAATTGCAGCATTTCCCAATATCACATCTGACCTATAGAAGATGTCTATCACAATTCTTGAGGAAACTGACACTCCCCTCCCTGAGGTATCTTGGTTGGTACAGTACTCTGGGCACTTTTGAGGAATTTAATGAAGGGTGCAGATACATGAAAAATATACTCTAACTTTCCTATGTTACTAATACTTCGGATTTTGAATATATAGAGCTCTACTGTCTCCATTCTGTCTCCAAACTTAAGTAAGTCAATCAAGTGATCTGTTCAAATCACTTCCAATTGAGCTAACACACTAAAACCAGCATCTCAGTTCACATCTATCAATAAATTGTCCTGACCTGTGACATATTCTACTGGCTTTGGTTTAAAACCCTTAGGCTCCATTTCCACACATATTCTCCAGCTTTCTGCTAATCTCAATCAGCAACATCTTGCAATTTGTTGGATGAAATCTGTTTCTCCCATGTATGACTTTTTATTACTTTCCTGGAGCATACTAAGTCATAACCCCGGTTATAGATCTAAAGGCAACAAATGTTCATTGGGGTGCATTTTGAAGAAAATAAGTATGCCCTCATATGACAATTACCCCCTGCTGGTGATATTATAGTTTTCAAGCCTCCTCAGATTTGAGAGAGCATGGTGTTTCCATTTACAGGGAAGCCTCAGAATAACTAGAGTTTTCATTTTCCCTTTCATTGAATTGACACAGACATTGCATTTCCACAGCATAAGGTCATATTTCTTCCTAATCGCTTGCCTGCCTTTCAGAGGAGAGAACTGAAAGGCTGGGAATTCCGTTTACGTTGTTATTCTGCAATGCTTACAATTAAATTTTGCATCTGATACTCAGTAAAATCAGCCCTAAAAATACAGGATAGAAATTGCAAGAAGCAACTATCTCAAGATCTGGAGGAAAAAGGCAAAGAAGTTACAGTTATTACAACCTAGAGGCCTGGATAAGGGACAACATGGAACTGAGAATCAGATTTCTAAATTAAAGATGCTATTTGGAGAAGGGCCCCCTAGATCTAGTTCTCCAGATGGAACAAATAAGGGAAATTATGAAACACTTAGTACTAAATTACAATAAAAACTGTATATAGGATATGTGAGCTTCATCTAAAGGGGTATTTTGAAAGCTATTTATAGCTTTGAGTGTTTTTTCAGAAAATAAGATCTATACAAGTTAAGCTCTGAAATCAACAAGCTAGTAAAAGAACAATAGAGCAAACCCAAAGAAAGAAGAATTAAGGAAATAATCAAGCCAAGGGCAGAAATTAATTACACAGAGATGCTAAATAAAATTTGCTTATGTTCTTAAAACAGACAGTATAAAAGAGAGACCTCTAATTAAAGTAGATAATTGAAATGGTAGTCAAAAATCTTCTTTGGGTCAGCCAAACAATTCACTAGTTAAATTATTAAGATCATGAATATAAAGGATGTAAATGAATTAAATTAAATGACACTTACATCACAATAAACTTAAAAATAGAAAACAAATTCTACATTGTTTATGAACAGAGAGTTCATTAAGTGGATTAGAACTGCACACATTCAAAAAGAATGACAAGTAGGTATTGATGGGAGATATGGAATGCTGAAATAAGGATGAAGGGGCAAAAGACACCTAAAAATAAAATTTTTAAAAGAACCAATGCAGACAATAAGTTTACAAACCATAGAATATGAATGTGATTGATCGTACCTTTCAGTGCAGTCTCTTTATTCCAATAAAAACAAGCAAAGAGACTCAGAAGGCAGTAGTAGAAAAATAACTAGAACTAGTGAATAAAAATAAAAAAAATCATAATAAAATTATGAGATAAGCACTAAAAATAACTAACTTTTATTGATTTTTACATGTACGAAGTTCTTTGTGATTTATAAAGATGGAGTCTTATAATCAGTTACTTAACCCCATGAGCCAGTAATTTTGGTATCTGCATTTCCAGTGGAATAGTAGGTGATCAGAGTGATTAAGTAACCCATCCACAGCAAACAGCAAAGAAGGGACAGAGGCAATTATCAAGCCTAGGATATCTGACTCCAAATCCCAAGTTTTTAAGCACTTCTGTTCAAGATTAAGCAGTTATGAAGAAGAGCCTGTATAATTAGATGGATTAGAAAATGGGAAAACAAATTGTTTTTTTAATGATATTTTGCCTCAATTTTTTCCTCTTCTTTTCCTGTTCTAAATTCATACAGTCAGCCTTATATAATGAAAGAAAAATTAATCCAATTAATAGATAAAATGGAAGGAGAAAAATCAAATAGAAATCCTTCCTTTTTCTAATCAAACACTTCAGCATTTCTTTTCCTGTTTTGATTTAAATGCTATTGGTTTGCATAACCTGAGACCATTTTGCACCTTTTCTACTTCTATTCCAGGAAAATGAGTGCAAAAGTGCCAACACAATCCTTTTTATTTATTTTATTTTTTAGTTTTCTTCTTTAAACTTTCTATTAAGTGACAGGTCAAGACTATGGGTTACAGGACAAGATTCAAAAGAAATGAAAAAATGAATTTGAGTGTCCTCTTGAGGTTTTTCAGAGTTAAGGTCAACCCCAAATCCCATCAGTACTTATTACCTACACCACCCTTTGTTAAAACAAGCCTACAATGTGCTTTATTTTCTTTTTTGCTGCCCCAGAGAGATTGCTATCAGTGCACTTCCTTTTCCCTTCTTTTTCATACAGAAAGGAGATACAGAAAGGAGATGATCTACTTCCCATAACACCCTAGAAAATCACAACAGCCTCTACTGTCCAACCTTCGGGCACTAAGCATCCATCATTTGCTCTCCTAGCTGCCCCAGCACCAGGCATCAGCCAATTGCCAAAAACAAGAAGAGAGGCATCCCCAGTGGGTGGCCATGTAAATACATGGAGAGAAAAGTGAAGTAAAATATACCCAAGGGCAGAAATTAAACATATATTTTTGAACTTATATCCTCTAAACATCTTATATGGCTCTTTATAAGATAAATGTATGGACTCAATGAACAGTAGTTGATGAGAATTGAGTTAAAGTTGTGAAGGGTGAGGCCACTAAGCTAAATTTTTGCTAAGAATTGATTGTCTCTGTGTGTGACAGAGGGGGAGGTTGAGAGCTGAGCTATAGAATTAACATGCAGTTCTGTGATTTTCTGTGATTTCCACATCTAAATACCATAAATTCAGTCTCTCAAACCTATACTTGGGTGTTCGGTGCATTTCATATTTTTACATATTTGAAACAAATCATAAAAAAGAATTAAGAAAAATATGTCCCTTTTGTCCATGGTTGAATTTGTAAAAGTATTTCATGTAAAAATTACCTTCAATGATTTCAGAATAGGTTGATAATGAAGAAAACATTTAGGCATACATAGGAATTTTGATATTTTTTAAAATGCAAATTGATAATAACTTATGAAATAAGAATTCACACATTTCTTATAGCATTCAGATGATAATTTTGGTTGATTACCCTAAGAGTACTGAAGTGTGCGAGTTCAGACAGCAGATCAGTTGCTTGCTTTTTAATTCCTCCTTAAATACCCTTACTGAAGACCCCTTTAAAGAAATTTACTCCAATTAGCAGAGAGAAAGCACACATTACTGGTATATCAAAATAAATGTTTCTTTTCTTTTTCTCAAGGGAGCTTATTTGACAGAATATGAATGTGTATTCGTATTTATAGCACTATCAACATTATGCCTGCTCAGCTAGGTGTTTTGTTTAATCTCCAGGTGTAAACATTGATTTGTCTGCTTTTTGAAGCCTCCATTCAATAAGATGATTTTTTTTAGACAGTCTACTAAAGGTTGTTTATAATGTTAAGTGGTAGACATTGGGGCTTTTCACCAAATGTTTCTGTTTCTTCTTTTAGGCAAATGGTAGGATTGCACTTTCTTGTCTTCATATAATTGGGGTCCAACATAATGGAGCAAAAGTGGCTTGTGTCCCTCCTGGGTAGGGGCTTTAAGAACCAGTGTATGAATGTGTGATTCTGCACGTTTCCTCTTCCTATATGCAGCCATTTTTTGCCTGGCTTCTTTCATAATCGTGAAGAGTAGAACTTCCCTGCCAACCTGTATTGGGAATACCCAAGTGGCACTGAATAAATTCTGGCTGTGTTAAGCCACTGATTTGGGAGGGTATTTTTGTCCAAAGCATAACCTAATCTACCCTGGCAGACACATGTAAAAATCCTGTTTTCTTTGAAAATTGTTGATATAAAATTGTACTTGCCTTTTCCTGGGGGATAAACAGGAAATGAAGGGACAGGATGTTGAAGTGAGATGAGAGGGGAGAAATTTGGGAGATAATATAGGGGTGGTGTATTTTTTAATATCTACAATAAGTTAGTGATAGCTTATATTATCTGTAATTTTTTACAATGGAAAAATAACTGATATAATATTCAGCAATTCTGGCCTCCCCTCGATCCCCAATGCTTTCTTCTTATAAAACTGTTGCCACTGTGGATGCTCTTTGACTGTTTTTAAATCCTTCCATCTTACCTGAAATGAGGAATTAGATTCAGAAACACCCCCCTTTGGAAAATACACCTCAGATCCCCAAACTAACAATGGTGTTTATTAGGTTTCTAGACATATAGAAACATGAGAAATGACTCATGTTTATATTGGATGCTTACATCAGCGCCCATTGTCCTGAGGCAGCAGGAGTTAAAGGGTGAGAATTTGCTAGATTATAAAGTAATGCCCAATGGGAGAATAAAAGTCAAGTTGAAAAGAGACATTTGCTGAAGCTGAATTCAGCATAAATTTGATGGACTTTAAGAATGAAAGAACTAGCAATTAAAAAGCCCAGGGATCACAAACAAGTTTATATAGGGCAATCACTTTACCACAGCGGGACCCCACCAGCATCCATCCTCTTCCCCAATAGATTTCTGCTTCTCCTGTCTGCTACTGCTGAAATGTCACAGGAACTGCTGTTGTTGCATAGCCTGTCCATCTCCCACATTCAACTACTGCCGGTTGTCTACCCTGTGTCCTGCAAAGACATCCAGTGTCTAGTTCCTTCCATTAAGACAGGGATTTTAGTTTTATACCTTACTGAAAAAATATTAAGTTATTGGAAAAAATACTTTTTTAAGCTGAAAGATGCTATATTAGGAAGGTCAAAATAGTGATCTCTTTTAACTGTGTTAAAAATGGATTTGAATGCTGGCATTACCACTTAAAAATCTGTACTTTGAACAAGAATTTAAGCCTTTAGTTTCAATTTAATAATCTTTAGGATGATGAGGAAGATAATATAACATTAACGGTATCTATCTTGTATTTTTATAGTAATAAAATGATACGTATATAATTAAGGTAGCATTGGAATACATTAATCAAAAATAATACATGTTGTTTATCTCAAATCCAAACTTAACTGGTGCCCTGTAATTTTGTTTGCTAAATATGACAACCTCATATATAATCCTCAGTTCAGTTTGTAACACATGAAGTTAGCTAAGTGATAGCTGCTATTGTTATTATCATTACCATTTATTATTATCATCCTCATCATTATCATTATTATTATAATAATAATAATACTGGGGTGTTCCCAGAATTTCATAATTTGAAACAAGTGTGATTCAGCATTACCAGAAATATAATATGCTTTCCTAAGGCAACTTTAAATCTCATTTCTTCCCACCATTTTCTCTATTTAATACTATCTGTGGCAGACAGACTTAAAGTGTTTGCCACGACTCTAACTCCTGGTATTTGTGTCCATGTATGAGGCTCTTCCTTTAACTATGGTGGGACCTAAGACTTGATTCTAAGCAATAAATATAGTAAAGTTTATGGGATGTATATGGTATGTGTACGTGATTATGTGTATGTGACTGTGTGCTTTTATTACATATGATTGTAATGCCCTGTCTTGCTGGAATCAGTCTCCCTTGCTGGCTTTGAGAGAGCAAGAGGTGATATTGGAGAACCCTAGGTGGCAAGGAAATGCAGGAAGCCTCCAGGGGCTGGGTGGTCTCCAGTAAACAGCAAGAATCTGAAGCCCTGGGATTTACGACCTCAAGGAACTGAACTGTGCCAAGAACCTGAGTGTGCTCTGAAGTGGATTCTTGGCTGATCCTTTGGCAACTGATGAGGCTGACACCTTGATTACAGCCTTGAGCATCCTTAAACGGAAGACTTATATGACCCTATGCCTGTATTCCTGACCCATGGAAACTGGGAGAAAATAAATGTGTTTTATTTTATGTCATTAAGTGTGTGGTAATTATGTAGCAATAGATAACTAATACACTATCTTTGGCTTACCATACCAGTCAGCTTATCTGAAAGACCACACATGAATGCCAACTTTTGGTGACATTTTATGCTAGACAAGGAATCAACTTTTCCTCTGTTCTTGTATAACATTTAGAACACACTTCTCTAGCGTTCATTCTTTTGGTTTGAATTTGTTTTTGCACTCACATATTATATTATCTTATATATACAACTGGGATGCTAGCACATAATTTGCTGAGTGTTGTAAGAAGTGCCTATACTTAAGACATTGCCAGGCAATCAGTGTCCCTGATATATTTGTCTTTAAATCCTCAGCTCCTGGCACTTATTAAGTACTTCATATGTAGAGCCCTAATGAACATTTGATCTCATTAGTTAATAATCTAATTGGTAAAATTTTTTCAATTGCTTATATTTTTTTCCAAAGATTTTCACAGTTATCCTAGTGATAAACTCCCAACCACACATTTGTAAGAAATATGGATATTTTTATTGGGGAAAGGGGCTGTGATACAACAGTGCAAACTCCAGATCTTTAACATCTATAAATATATTTCAATGATATTATCTTAAATAGAACAAAACCATGTATGACTTTATTGAATTTACCAGAAACCTTCCCTTATATTCTTATGAAAATGAATGAAGTATGAAATATTTAAGCACTTTTTTTACTTTTCATTGAGAACCATTTTAGTTGCAAACCTGCATCTACAGAAACATGGCAGTAGAAATAAAGGATGGCTGAAGAGCATCATGCTTATGGAATCCTGTCTTTCTCTTTCTTATTTTTAATTATTTCCTTTGATCAATCCAATTCCTTTGTGGCTTATTATGAATAAATATTAGTTTTTATTTGGAGGCTAATTGGCAATGTATAGCTTATTGTTGTGGAAGCAAAGCAAATAATTTTTAAAAATCAAAATGAAGGGGCTGATAAGGATTAAATAGCAAGTATTACAGGCAAATTCATGAAAGTTTGTGGAAGTTCCAACTACAACATGCATGAATATCCAAGTCATCAAATAAAATTCAATGTGACATAAATCCCCATTATTGAGTACATCATTATAACATGACTTACTATCATATTTTTAGGTCTTTAGTTAAAATCTATTTTGCAGTGGCTAGAAATACTTCCAAATTTAAAAGCCAGGTTTTTGACTATGATAACTGCAATGACAACATGATATTTTAATATATTGTTCAGAGTAGTAATCCTTGAAATGAAAAAGCAGTTTATCTCTACTGCTTTTTTCTTATCATTGATTCTTTTTTTCAAAATGAGCTAGAGACTTTATTGCCATTCTGGTCAGCCTTTTTTTTTCCCTTCAATGCAATCATCAAATAGATTATGTGTACTGCCATTCCAATTTTATTAAGTTCATTTTGTATGACTGAATTTTTGGTTCACATTCTTTTATTGAAATCAGCAGCCTTATCATTTCATTTCATCCAAGAATAGAAAGATCATCATTTTACAGTGTTGGCAGCTTTTCTGCTTCAGAGATTCTGTAATTTAGTTGGCTGCTCTAATAGGGTTATATTTCACGTATGCTGAATACACCCTTTACGCTTGTGCTACTCCTTAGAGAACTCACAGACAAAATAAAGTATTTTATTGCATAAGCTATAGCAATTGCATTGACCATTAACCTCAATAACTTGCAAAGGCTATAGAGAAGCTTATAAAACACTTTGTAGTCAAGTTTAAAGTGGTACAAGATGTTTGCTCAAGCTGAAGCATTGATACATAAAAGAAAGTCTTACAGTCTTCTTCCTAGTGAGTAGCCCCATCATATAACTCAAAGTGTATTTTGTATGCTTGTATAGGAAGGGAAAACTTTTTGTCTAGGGTTGCCTAAGAGATTTTGGCTTTCACATTCAGCTGCAGAATATGAGGGAAATATTTATTCATGTGTAACAATATTGTTTCAGATTTTCGCAAGGCTCTAATTAAGAGCAAATACAGTTTATGCAAATATTAAGTTGTTTCTATGTTTTAATGGAACTGTGTTATAAAAGCACAGATACATGCATACTTTATGTAAACAAAAAATCAGATAATTATCATCAAGTAAATATGTTATTTATACTTATTCAGCATAAAATAAGAAACTGTTTTAAGGCATAATATTCTTTAGACCAACAATATCTATTTAACTTCTGCTTTGCAAGCAAAGGTAGATATTTTGGTTCATTTGCTTTACAAGAAAAATTAATTGAACTAATAAATTTTTAAATTACACTATTTTCTAATACAATACATGTGGATATTAACTTATTTACTTTTAGAGCTGCATTAAAATAACTTCAAAAGAAAAACTGAAATGATTTTAAACATTGATTAATGCAATACACTCTTAGAAAAAGTAGATTTAATAAGGAATAAGAGATTTGCAAATGGAGACTGTTTGCTAAAAGAAAACAATAAGAGAATGAGCTTTTAAATGCTCATTATACAGCATCACTATTTTAAAACTAGTTTAAGTCAGATTATGCTCAAAGAAATAGAAACTCAGTAACCTGATAGCTTTCTTTCCAGCAGTACAAGTCTCACATGTTTAGAAGGCATGGACTTATTCATATAACAGAATCTTTTGCTACCCTTTACAAGACAAATTTGAAATTGCCAATGAATAGGATATAAAGGTACAGAATAAGGATGTAAATATATATATATATATATATATCATATATACTCTTCTAATAATTTTCAAATCTAAAATGTTTCAAAAATCTGAATAAAATGTGACAAATAACAAAATGTAGCTAGAAAGCAAAATGGAAAATAATGCTATGGCTGTTTAGGACATCTACCAATTCTTGTAATGAAGAACTTTGAGTTTGAAAGGCCACCTTGTGAATAGAGGGCAAGCTTTGAAACCAAAAAAGGTTTCAAGTTGAAATTGGGAACTTGGCATAAAGACAATTTGCCTGCAGGGCTATAACTTAGGTGAAGTGGTAGACCATAACATTCACTCAATCATCAAAAAGGAGATGATATGAAAATATGGTCTATTCCAATCTTGTCCTTAGATAGGAAAAAATGAAGTTTCTTTGAGATATAATCATCCTTCATGTAGATTTGGGGATTTAATGTAAAATCTATCCATATAGAAGAGGAAAATCCAAAAGAGAAGAAATATATCAATTTACACTAATATCCACTGAAAAGCAAGTTCCATGATGGCAAGAATTTTTTTGTTGTTGTTACCAATGTTTACTAATATATTCCCGTAGGATAAAACAGCTCCTGCCACATGGCAGGTGCTTAGTAAATATTTGATGAGTAGGTGAATGAATTTTGTCCCAAGCTGGGAAAACAGAGTAGAAAACTGAAAGTATGTTTAGAATGATGAAGGATTCAACCAAATGTATTATGATTTTCACAGAGGAAACTGTCAAATCTGAGTTCCAATCCAACATTTAAAATAATAATAATTTACCAGCTTTAGGATTAAATCCTAAAATGTCAGATAATAGAACTATTAGATAAAAATAACAAAATAAGCATAACTGAAATGTTTAAAGTATGGAAAGTGGAATTAAAATTGCAAGAAAGAAAGTCAAAACAAAAGAAAATTACAAAACAACTTCTAGAAACTAAAACTGATAATCCTTAAAATTAAAACTAGAGTAGTCCACGTAATGATCATTTGGAACAATATTCCTGCTGAAAACAAGGGGGCAAGATGGACAAAATTTTTTTTAAGTTGTCTATAGATGAGGAAATGGTCATTCCTGCCATTACAAGAAAAAGTTGTAACATTGAAAATCAATGACTTTTCTTGAACCTATAGTGTTACAAATGTCACAGGGCAAACCACTCCCCTGAAATCTCAACAGACAGGCAAAACAAAAGAGTCAAAGCCAAGACCTACTAACCTGGCTTAGAAGCCACTGGAGCCAAAAAACTGATGGGAACCATTAAATGCTAATTTTGACAATTTGCTGGTGATTGAGTCTGCACTAATGTGAGAGTGAGAACTCCCGGGGGCCTCAATTTTAAGGCAGGGTATAAATTTTCCTCCAGGAACTGTACCAGGTTCTCATGGGAAAGAGTTGACAAAGATCCCCTCATAGTCTTGTAACTGAGAAATTAGGATTTAGGGGATGATTATGATTAGTGAATCCTTATATTGATATTCCTTTTTTACTTTCTGGTATATTGGAGAAGACAGAGGGAACTACCTCAAATCTCTGAACCATAACCCAGCTGTCTTGATCTCTCATAATGATTGTATAGCCTCTATCTTGTGCCCTTTGGTTGCAAAACCCTTGTGACTTGTACCCCCTTTATCTGTGTTTGTTTTCTTTTATTTAACTTTAGAGTCTTATAAAGGCAACCCCCTAACGTTAATGGGGGAACTTGAATCAGCTCAGAACTAACCACTGAATTGTTCTTGTAGTGGTTAGCTTGGTTCTAGCACAGCTCCAACTCCCTTACATTTGTAAATTGTTTCTGCTTATACTTGTTATTGAAATGCTAACAACTCCATCTGCCCTTATGTGAATCCATAAAAACCTTGAATTCCTTAGACTCAAGGAGACAGACTTTTAGGCTGATAGCCTGTTTGATCTTCTGCTTCATGCCTAGCAATACTCTTTTTCTCTTTGAAACCCTGGTGTCATGGATTGGCTGTTACGTGCATCAGGCAGAGAACCCACTGCTTTTGTCCAGTATCATTCTGGCAAGAAAAGGGACAGAGTAACCATTGAGAACTATGTCCAAGAAATTTCATTAAAAGGCCTACTCTTTGAGGAAAAAGACTTCAGCAGAGCATAATCCCATCTGGGCATTTCTCTCATTGCTACCCTCTCCCACCCTCACTAGACTTCCTGTCTTACCTAAAAGTGGAAAAAAACTAAGAAACACTTTTGAAGGTCATGACCCAGGGACACAGGTCCATTAAAAGATGACATTTAACTAGAAGATTAAGTGCTTTCCCTCCCTCACAGCTAACCACCTCACTAACAAGGCTCCAGTAATAACAGTGGACAGCAACTGATGCAACAGCAGCAGTCCCTAGAGGGAAATGTATAGCATCAAATGAATATATTTGAAAGAAAATCAACAATTTAAGCCCCCAGTTTGGGAAAAAAAAAAGATGAAGAGAAATAAAAAAGAGAACAGAAATCAATGAAATTGAAAAAAGCGAAAATCAATGAAATCAAAAGTTGGTTTTTGAAAAGGTCAATATAATTGACAAACTACTAGGCAGACTAACCAAGAATAAAAGAGGGAAGACACACAAATTATTAACGTCACAAATAAAAAAAGGGTGATTACAACTGATCTCATGGGCATTAAAAGAAAATAAAGGAATATCATAAATGACTTTACACTGACAAATTTGATAACTTAGATGAAATGGACTAATTCCTTCAAAGACCAAAACACACACAAAAAGAAGATGAAAATATGAATAGTCCTACATATATTTTAAAAATTGAATCAGCAATTAATTACTTTCCAAAACAGAGAGTATAAGGCCCAGGTGGTTTCACTGGTGACTTCTCCAAAAACATTTAAGAAATAATGATACCAATTCTCAAAAAAATCTTCCAGAAATAGAAGCAGAGGAAATACTTTCTAACTCATTCATGTGGCCAGCACTACCATAATGCTGGAAAGAAAGAAAACTGTAGACAAATATATCTCATGAACTAAAATGCGAAAGTCCTAAAATAATACTGTACTAGAAAATTAAGTCCAACAATAAATTAAAAATGTATTACACACCATGAACAAGTGAGATTTTTCCAAGTATACAAAGCTGGATCATCATGTGAAAATAAATCAATATAATTTACTACATCAAAAAGTTAAAGAAAAAAACTCATATGATCATATCAATTGATGCAGAAAAATCTGACAAAATTCAACACCAGTTCATCACTAAAACTGCCAGCGAACAAGGAAAAGGAGGAATTTCCTCAACTGGATAACAACCATAGTTAGAAAACCTACAGCGCCCATCAGACTTCACTGGTGAGAGATCAAATGCTTTCCCCCAAGATTAGGAATAAGGCAAGAATGCTCTACCTAGGTATTTCTATTCAACACCCTACAGGAATTCTTAGCTAGTCCAATAGACAAGAAAAGGAAGTAAAATATACAGAATAGAAGGAGAAATAAAACTGTTTTTGTAGATGACACAACTGTCTATTTTGAAATTGTGCAACAATCCACAAAAGAATAAAAAAGGTTGTATGCAAACTTTAAAAAAAAAATCTTTTAAAAGGTATAGGATCCAGTATGGAATACAGAATGTAACAAAAAATTATAGGTGTATTACAAGTGCATGAATATCCTCACTGAAAGGCATAGGGGGAAGGAGTGCTGACCTAAATAACCGTGGAAATGAGTGAAGTCTGTGAGACTAAAGGCATGAGACTGTATTTAAGCGCTGTACTCTACTGGATAAATTGTTTCCCATGAGACATGGGCTAAAAATTCTGACACTGCTATATAGGAATACTGGAAATGAACAATTGAGTAAATTGAAGGCAGATGGTAGGAGCCAGGTTCTTACCATTGTAGTGTTGGTTTGCAGAAGCTAGATGAGGAGACTAGAGTGATTTATGTGATAATGGATTAGAGTTCAAGACATCACTATGAATTCATGTGTAGTTTAATATAGACACACATTATTACATCCAGAAATATTTATTTATTGATATGTGTATGTTTAGAAGTAAAGACACCCAAGTATCAACAAGCATATCAAGCATCCAAATTTGGTTTCAAATTCATTTGTTCAATTAAAAAAAAAAAAAATTAGGGATCTTTGGAGAAATTCTATGACTGGGTGGGGCAGGAAATACAGAAGATAATCCTGAAGCATCTTGTAGTACCAGAAAGTAAGGAAGTACTAAAAACAGAATAAACAAATACACAATATAATGCTGCCAGTATATCAAAGAGACACAGGTACCAACCTAAATAGCTCCCAGTGGCTCCCAATAGTTGGAACAATTTGAGCAACAACAACAAAAAAGGAGCATTGAATTATAACTCAAAAGATAATATAAATATCCACTAGTTCATAGTGCTATAAATGGTTGGATATATAAATAATGGGGAGTATGGACACATCTCTCATGCAGAAAAAGTCCAAATAATACAAACAATGTATGAGATACTCTGCCTTTCAGCAGACAGAGCATAACTCCTCACTCCTTAAGTGTGGGTTGCACATATGATTTATAAAGGGTACAGTATAGACAGGGGATCAAAAATGGGAAACTTTAAAGTGGAGAAATATGAAAAACACTACCTCAGCCAGATTATCAAACTTAACATCAACAGTAATAATTTATGTTGATCATGTACACTTGATGTGTGATATGATGAATTCTTTTTTTCTGTAAACTCTTCTCTCTCTCTTTCTCAAAAGTATGAACACATAATATTTTATGTTCAATGTTTTACTGGTGGTTCTAGCCAGTATAATACTATGAACAACAAAATAAATATACATAATATGGATTGGAAAGGAGGAAGTAAAATCCTGACTATACGCCAATATTACAATTGTGCCCCCAAAGTCCACAAATAAATTATTAAAATTAATACATGTAGTCAGGAAGACTGCTGGACTCAAGGGCTATATAAAGATGAATTACAGTTATATAATATAATCATAAAAGTAAAATTTTATACCTTTTAGAGCATCAAAAAAAAAAACAATAATCAAGATCTATTAATAAATCCAAGAAAAGATGTTGAAGACTTCTAAAATGAAAATTATGTAACACTACTGGAAGGAATTAAGGAAAACATGAAACACAGAAATAATGTAATTCTCAACTATAAGACCCAAAATTGTCAATTGCCCCAAAAGTAATCTGTAAGTTTAAGTAATCAATCAACATCCCAGTACTATATTTTTGTAGAAATTTACAAGTTCTCTATAATAATAATAAGGAAATTTGAAGGTCAAAAAAAATTCAGCACACTCTTGAACAGCTACAGTTTAGGATGTTATTGACAGGATAAAACAATTGAGAAAGTAAAGTATATGCACAAGGAAAGAGAAGTAGATCTCTGGATCTGAATAGACACATCAGAAGAAAACCCACTCATATATATGGACACTTGATTAATAAAAAGGGTGGCATGCAGTATCTTTACAAGTTATGATGCATCATTTTCTCATTTACATGGAAGGACATGGAGCTTCCATTGTAAAAAGATATCTACAATTCAAATTAATTCATTTATCTCAGCATTTCTAAGATCTTTAGAACTTTACAAAATATATATTTCTGATGTTTAATGCAAGAATAACTTTGGTAATTAGATGCATTTCCTATAAGATTAAAGAAAATTACACTGTAGCTAGCCTCATATATTATTAAAACAATTTTGTGGAACTTAAAAGCTAAATATTAAGATAAATGTATACTTTCCTTCCTTCTACTGAAATTAACCTTTTGCAATATCTAAATTATCTGAAGTTAAGATGAATTTCTTGAATACTAATACAAAATTTTAAATTTCTACCAAATTAAATATAATAAATGGCACAAAATCACTGATTTAATCTATTTGTGCTGATGAGAGCTTTTTGAAACAATTATATGCATAACAAATTAGTTCGGAGTTATTAGTGTGGTCTTAACCACTCTCCAGTGGAGATACATTGTACATTGGCATTTCTAAAACTGTTCAGTCTAAAATTACTAAATGAGAATCCTCTCTATAATGAATCCATAGAGAATATTTGCTTCAACTATGATGTATTTTTCTCTGAAATCCCAGCAATTGAACTATTCTTGGTAATTGAGTTTAAAATGACTTAAGTTGAAATCTCATTTACATTCATCTAACAAATAGAACACTCTCCACCAGCTATACTACTCAGATTAACACAATGTAAATGGTATGTTCTCAATAAATGTATGCCTAGCTATTGAATATGTGGGTTCAAATGAGATATGACTGGGTAATTGCTTTGAAAGCTATAAAATCAAAGTATGAGCCAATTTTCTTCTTACATGCTTCCAAAATGTGCATTCATTTTCACACAGTACATTGCCCTTTTATTCGTGTGCCATATTAATATAAGGATGCTCTTTCAGTGTCTTGAATATGTCCATTACTTCCTCCCATATAGTATTAACATATTTTCTCCATTCTTCACTTGACTAATGCCTACTTATTATTCAAGTCAAACATGCATATGGCTTCCTCAGGGATGCTTTCTTCTGACCCAAAGATCAAGTTAACTCATGCATTTTACACCCATATGCACTCATTAATGATTCTGAACATAATCATGATTAAATACTTTTGTTATTATTTGTTATCTTTATTCCACTGGATAGTTCCCCAGGCTATGCACAGTATCTTTACAATGCTTGGAAGATAGTGAGTTCACAGTAAAGAGCTGATAGATAAAGTAATGAAAAGGGTCACTACAAAACCCAATGAAGCAATGGTATATCATAAAGAACTAAACTTACTGTACGGTAATGAAAGCCAACCTGTGTTTTTCTCTGTCCTAGTACACCAAGCACAGACTGTCTTTCAATGTTTTTATAGCCTAATGTCTTTGTAGAGTTTCTGAATCATTGGTAGATTTTTTTCTTAGTATTACAAAATTGCAAAGAAAATCCAGAGAATTGCACTTGCATGTCTCAGAAAGATATCATAGTGACCAAAACACTGCACTGAAGCCATGAGCTATATCTTAAGTTAATTAGTTGAACCACAAGCTTTGATTGCTCAGTTTGCCATCACTTAATGTAATATAAAGGTAGACTAGAGGGTTCAATGAGGAACAGTAACTCTGAAGAAGAAATGACATTTGAGGGAGAAGAAAAAATCTATATAGACAACAGACAGGTACATGTTTTACCATGGAATGAAAGCATACAAGTTGATAATATTCATTCCAAGTTACAAAAGTATTTGTGCACATGTGCATTTACAGTCTTAAAAAAAAGTGACCTGTGTCATTAGAAATTCTTTCATCAAAAATTCTTCAATAACAAAATAGCTTAAAAGCCCTTTTCAAAAATATCCTCTAATTTTGCTGTAACTGTTCTGTATACTGACAATCATGTCATATTGAATAAATATACACATATGCTAAAATTGCATAGGACTAACACACACACATACACACGCAAACACAGGACTGCATGTAAAACCTGTGAAATCTGAATAAGGTTAATGCATTGTATAAATGTAAATTTTCTGATTGTAATATTACACAATAGTTATGCAAGATATTACCATTGGGTAAAACCAGGTGAAGGTATGTGAAAAACTTTCTGAATTACTTCTTACAACTACATCTTTTTCACCTCTGTATTCATAACATCTAACAAAGTGCCACCTTCTTTACAGCCTATGGATATGAATTCCTAGGTAAGTAAGTAAGTGAAAAGGAAGCATCAGTTTTGTGAAAAACTCAAACATGTAGAATACTTCATTCCCTGCAAATGACTTTCTAAGGAATTTTCAAAATGCACGTTAATTTGTTGTCTTTTCAAACTATGATTAATTGGACATAAAATAAAAGCTCTGTTTTTAAAGACAAAGATGTTCTTCCCACTCTTTTTTTTCATTGAAATTTCTTTATTTGAAGATGTGTAATAGAAAGGGAGAACATTTTCCATACTTAAAATTTTGAAGTAAGGTATTTATTAATTTAAAAAGAAGAACAAACACCACTGCACCACCACCAACAACAAAGCCTACTACAATATAACTTCAGCACCTTTGTACTACATAATAAATTGCACATTTTACTAGCATAGAGATTGTATTCCAGTGGTGTTTGAATGCATCTATAAGAAATTCATGCAGACCTAAATGAGAAGCCCTTTGCTATCTTTATGTTTAAGGGGTAATTGTTTTCATCAGTATTAAATTGTATCATTTAAAAAAGTCCTCAAGTTTGTTTCATTAAATGACTTTTCTGTATCTGTAGAAGCCTTTTGCTACTTAATGTACTATTCAAAATATTGATAAGCATTATAATCAGACATCAGTTTCTTGTCCTTAATATTGAAAATGAGTAATGTCTCATGGTGTGAAATTTTTTCTCCAAGTTTTTTCATCTCCCTATAATACAGATTATCCAAATTCATTTAATATTATAATTTCATACAAATAATCAAAGAAGTTATATATAAAATAAAAGTCCTATTGTTTAAGACAATGTCTGTCATTTTTTCATTGAGATTTCTTTATGTAAAAGTGTTTCTAGTGTCATATTTCAATAGTTTATTTTCTTCCTATCTTGTATATAAAACCTACATAAGCCCTACAGAGAAGTCTAAACATAAAAGGAAAATTTAAAATTGTTAACTAGCTCCCTGCCTATTTATTATATCTCCACATTGAGTATTCTTTTACTGTGGCATGTTTCTCTCTCTCTCTCTCTCTGTATAGATATGCCCACTTCTCTGCATTGCTGTTGCCTGTCTCATTTTAAAAACAGGTATTAATACTTCAAGAATATAGTTGTTAGATAAAATCACCAAATAATCCTAAGACTTTGTGCTACTGTTTAAAACGAACATTAACAGACTCTTTAAAAATCTAATTTTGTACATATTTTTCAAAGTGTGTCAGAGGAAAAGGAATGTGATCCAAACTCCTTCTAGAATTAAAAAGAAGAGATAGGGGTGAGGAGAAAAACTATCCATATAGAAGGGTAAGTGTAGGGAAAATTTGATAGACTCACCCACAGATCTACCCAATGTTTATGGGTGTGTGTGTATATATATGTAAATAGCTAGAGCAAAAGAGACAACTCCTTATGGTCATATATTATATCATATATCAGACTTCAAAAATTTAGTGCTAATCTTTAATAATTTATTAAAAGCTCAAAAAAATTTTATTCAAAGTCGGTATGCTCTAATTAGAAGACATTCCAGGTTTGAACTAAATAAAAATCATGTTGTTGTTGCCAATATTGTTGGCATATGCTGGGTGTTTTCAGTAAAATTCACATATTTAATTCAAAGAGATATACGGGTATTTTAATTCAAGTTCCTAGTTGCGTCATGCACACACAAACACAGACAAATAAAAGCTTAATTTTCATTGAGAAGGATCACTGTAAGTATTTCAATAAGACAATATGTGGTCTTCCCTGCTTTCTCATAAAAACCTTTATTTGAAATTGAGGCACAGTAAGGAAAATAGTCTTTGCCGTATTTGATTATGGCAAGTGTCTAGAAGAAGACAAATTGTGGTTAGATTGTGAAACAATAGATACTCTGGTCAAGATGAAAACCTTAAACAATTACTTGAAGAAAACCAAAGTGACAAAACAATTCATTTGAGTAGGCCAACAGCTGCATTCCTTTGATAAGCCTTAAGAAAGAGAAATCATCACAGAGAGATCTTGCTGTTTTTGCCTTGACATTTCTAATGGAGACATTCATATTGTGCCAATAGGCGCTGCTGAAACCTTACTCAGTTTCTCTGCCAATATGACAATTTGCATAACATTACCCATAATGCCTCACACTGTGATTTTGCTTTGAAAACAAATTTAATTCAGCCTTGTTGAGTTGCATTAATGTGTCTGTTTAAATTGAGCAAACTTAATTATCTCACATGAAAGTTATGCCACCTCTGGTGCGACAAAGTTAATGCAATTAAAGTTAGTCAGATGTATTAATTGAGTATTATAAACATTCAGCCTAACTGGTGGGGAAAAGTTCATTATACTTCAGGGACCATACAGTTTGTAACATATTCACACCAAATACAGTATAGCTTTCTATGTCAAAATTATCTCCAGTACAAAGGTCCATAAAACTCAGAATCATAGGGTCGCAATATTTCTTAGGGGCTAATATTTATATGGATTTCAGATGTTTGATCTTACACATTTTGATTCCATACTTTGAAAACTCATTTTTTCTGAAGCATTCATAAGATATGGATTATAGCTCTTCATGTTCTCCTGAAAAAGATTAAAATCAAAATGGGCCATCACAAATCTTCTTTACTGTGCTTTTACAAAATTTTCCCTTTATTTTTCAAAGGTAGAATTGCAGAAAAAAATTCCCCCAAACAATGATATCTCAAAAATAATGGGAAAATGAATAAACAGATGAATAAAACTTTACTTAGAACTCTCCACACATGATAATTAAACAAAGAAATAGAAAGGCTAAAGATTTTTTAAACTATAGTAGAAATAAATAACAGATAAAGTAATTTCTGAGATTACTGTTCATTCACAATTTTAAACTAAATTTTATTTGATATCAAAAATCACCTTAATGGAGAAACATTGGACTAAACCAGTTAATTAAAACAATGGGTCTTGTAGAGTTATATAAACATGAATTTGACATGGACTTTGACATTGGGAGAAAGAAAGTGACAACAGATATGTGAGAAAGTTTTACTTTTATGCATTTCCTTTTCACTCATTTGGATTAAAATGCTTCATATAAAATATGTTGTTTTCCTTTAATCATCAGGATACTTCTAAATCTGATAGAGATTTATATTTTCAAAAATGCATGGGTGTTCATATAACGTTTGCATATTGCAATCAACTTGCCTTTTTTACAGTTCATGGTTGAAACATCTTAATCTTATGAAAAGGAGCATATGCTTTCCAGATATAAAAGAAAAATGAATAAAACAAAGACTGAGGTTTTACTTTGGTATTTTTTTATAGGCTCTTTAATGTTTTATTTTTATTAATTTAATTCAAATAGAAGTGTTAGAAATAGAGATTGAAACAAAATTCTATTTCTTTTAATTAGACAGGTTGGAACTTATTAATTGCAGGACCAAAGCAACAGGACAATTATTTTATAAGTGTCAGTCATTAAATGAAGATGGAGAATGTTGGAATGATTTTGTTATGTAGAGTTATATTGTGTCTCAAATAGAGATACAGGCTTTAAAATATCTCTGTAGGTGATTTTAGTGAAATATAAAAACAATGAGAAGTAGGGCTTCTCTCTAGAAATATGTATAAAGAATTATGTGAGTTTCATCTATTCAAAAGCAGTCATACTTCCATTTAAATGAGCCAAAATGTCTAAGGAGCTGCAAATAATGTATGATTCTTTAACATACCTGCTTAAGGTAATAAAATATATAGTCAATGACATTACTGAAATGAAATCTTTTTTCACAGTGCCTGTTAAATACCCAATTATGTGACTTAGCATAGAGTAAAACCTCAGTTTATTACATATGGACTAACAATGAAAATACCTTTTCATAATAAACTTAGTACAATTAATTCATAAAATCTCTGCTCTGAGTTTTGTATCTTCAGGATATGTACAAATTCCTGAAAGCAGTTTCCACAATATGATCTGCCTACTTGCCATCTTTCCTTCCTACTATCTAACCATTCCTCACACTTACCCAATTCAACAAATTGCTTTCTCTGACTGAATATTCTCAGCATTTCTTGCTGTTGCAGGTGGCAGTGGTGTCTGTTCTACCTGATATATCCTACCACACCACCTACTCCTTCTTCACCTAGCTGTTATGAATCATTAACTCACAGCCTAGTAGCTACATTTTATGAATAGTTCCCTGAATTAGCCCAAATGGGCATACAGGCATAGACTGGGTTGAATGCCCTCCTTTGTGTTTTCAAGCACCCTGTGCATTTTTTAATTAGAGCACTGATTATGCTATACATTATAAAAGCTCTAAAATGTCTCCCATGCTTAACACTAAGCTCCTGGATGGCAGAGCCCAAATTCTTCATCTCTGTATCTCAACTTTCTGTAATAATTTCTAGCAAATAATGAGGGTTCACTTAGTGTCTGTAAAACCCAAGAGTTTGCAGAAGCTCTATCTTCCCTTTTCAATGGGAAGACATTCTGCAAACTACAAGAAGAAAATCTCAAGATTTGGTTTTACTGTCTCTCAAGTATTTAATTTAACCTATCCTTAACAGCCCTCCAGTATGATCCCTTTTTTTCACAGTACCCAGACTGGAGACACATTTCCTTCCTTCCAGGGAAAATGCCACCATTTACCGCAAGAGTGGTTCTCAGACATTTGATCCCATCCTCCAACTTCATCTCCATGTCCTACCCCATACAACTTCCCAAATGTGGGCCCAGAAATCTCTATACATGTCCAGGAGATTGTGCCCCTTGTGCACTAGTCCTCTATATGAAGGCTCTAATCCCGTAGCTGAGAGTAAATCTGGCTCTACTAATTTGAGAATTTCTTCCATTTGAATTATTCTCACTAATTGGAGATAAAAGTCTGCCAATGCATAATAAGGCTATGATTTTGGAATTAGTGCAAGAATTTAACACTTACTAAGGTAAAATTTATCCTGGATTAGAGAAGTACTTTTCCTGCCCTTAAATTGTTGTCCTGAGGAGACTCCCTTTCCTGCCGAGGGACGGTCCTTATTAAGAATATCTATTAATTACTTCTGTCTCTATTCCCAGGGAAAATAGTGTTGACTAGCATTTCCAGAAATGATGATAATGCTGCATGCCATAATTTTAACTCACTTGGTACTGGAAAGCCCCATTTCTGACAAAGTCAACTTTAAAAAGATAAGAAGATCAATTGGATTATTTATGATATCCAATATGCTAAAGCCAAATTTAATTGCTTAGATGTGTATCCTTTCCTTTTACAAAAAAAAAAAAAGATAGATGGAATTAGTCTTGCAGATAACCTCATAAAGAAGACTCTGTTTAATACCAGGCCTAGAAATCTGCATTTAACACACCTCACCTGATGCTTTTACACAATGAAATTTGAAAGTCACTGATTTTGAAAACCTGAAAGTGAATAGATAGCATAACTTTCACAAATTTCTGTGCTAATTTTTTAATTTTTGTAATTAGTTCTAATCGGATGCCCTCCAAAGATTAAATATATGTCAATAAATTAACTATAGGATACTGTATATGAACAGTGCTACTTTCTACAGCCTTCAAAAAGTTTACTAGTGGACCCAGAGATAAACAAATGAGGTAGGTAGTTTAGAATCCAAATACAGTTGTGCCATGTCTTCCCAAAATAATACAGTTTGTCTTAGAAATAACATGTAGTTTTTCATTTGGACAAAAATTACACATCAAGTTAATTTGGCTATTAAATCCATTCTTAATATGAAAAAAGAATTATACTATTTCCATCTAAAGATAATTTGCCTTACTTCTATAGCAAAATTGATGTCAATCACAACAAGCAGTAGTTTCTTAAAGGTTTGCTGCAATGTGGAATGTTCAATTGTTATCAATGAACTTTTCATACTCCATTACATTAAAATCCATTGACCTGTCTTGCACGTTGATAAGTCTGCTACTCATACATGATTTTATATTAAAGTGGTGTTCCATAAAAAAGCAGCTAGTCAGCTCACAATTCAAACAATTCCATTAGTGCTTTTCAAAAGAAACATTGTAGTGTGGTATACCGCAGAGGTACTTTATGCACGTTTCCAATTTCATTATGCAGGATATTAAAATAATGTATAGGCAAGGGATAAGTTTTAATAAAATTAGTGATTTTTAATGCTTCATCTAGGTCATTTTAAAGTGAAAGCAGGGGCCACTGCTTTGATTACTGCTAATGAGCCTGCATTTTACCCACCATTACTTTGGCACCATCAGAGAAAAAGGCAAATATCATTATCATAAAATTTTTATGAAAACCCTTGAAAGGGTCTTGGACACCCCCAACCTCCAATGTTCTGCAGACACACTTTCAGAAATTGCTCCAAAGAGGACAGCCACAATTTAGCTCTAGACACTTGCTGCATTTAGGTAACACAGTCACAAAATTGCCAGATCTACATCTAGGAGAATCAAGAATTTTTTTTGACAAAACCAACTAATTGATTTTTTTCTCTTTTATAACATTGACATGCCATACAAAACTCACTGTCAGGCCCTTTAGTGGGCTACCTATTTTCAAGCTCAGGACACATTTCATTCACCTGTAGTGTCCAGTGGAAGGGTACCTGCACTATTTATCAGGTACTATTTATACTGTACCTGATAACTAGTAGGTTTCAGTAAACATTTCTAGGCTGAGATAAAAATAGCTTGAAATTTTTAATTTTCACCGGATTCCTATTACCAAATTTAAAGCAGGAAGACTTTGGTGTCAATGAGGGTGGATAGCTATTATGTAATCTGGAATGTTCTGAAAGTTGCATTGTACTATTTTTTTTCATTTAGCATTCATGCTACCATTCAACATCAACAGATCATTTAACCAAATGAGTTTGTTGAGAAATTTGAAATGAAAAATTAGTATGTTTTTTGTCTATAAGTATGCCTCAAAGGGAAGTAATCCTTTCATTCACCATTGGTTCAAAAATGTGTCCATCAAATCTGTCATTGATTCTAGTAATTGAGCACTGGTAAATACCAATATCTGGAAAAATTATATTAGAAAAATGTGTTGTGTAAATAATAATCATAGTTAAGATGAAAATAGAAAGATGAGGAGGAAGAGAAGAAGCTAATATATACTGAGACCTTACCATATATGAGACACTTTTCTATGTGTTTTGCATGTAGCAGCTTCTTTAGCCCTCACTCCAAACCCCAAAGAGTAGGTACTATTATTGTATCAACTTATTTCAAGAGTAAATCTGGGAATAGAAGACAAAAGATATGAACAAGGCTACCTCACCCTGGTGTTAGTGCAGTATAAAAGATTGGAAAAAATGAAAACAAACATCCAAACAGGGGGGGAGGGGTGTTAACATCTATTTTTCTAGGGAACAGGTTAAAAATTTGAGCAAAAGATAGCTGTTTTATTATCCAGGAGGCTCAACATTAACTCCACCTGAGATTAATCACCAGAATTTGACTAGCCATTTCTGACATCTGCCAACTGTCTTACCACTACGGGCTTGTCACTTAAAGGATTATTTCCATCAGCATCACCTAGGGGTTTGTTATAAATGCAGAATCTCAGTTTCCATTGAAATTTGCTAAATCAAAATCCGCATTTAAATAAGATTCCTATATGTTTATATGCTCATTAAAATTTAAGAAACATTGCACTAAAGGCAGGTATAGTAAAATCCTAAAACAAGCCACTTGGAGATGAATGGATGGAGATCCAATACTTTTCAGGCATATTCCATTGAAGTGCCTCATGAAAGTCTGTACGTCAGGGTTCTTGTTGTGGCATCCCAGCTCCCATGATTCAGGAGAGAAATGATAGTCATTGTTTTGCTTGCTTTTCTGTGTTTATTTCCTAAAGATTTCTCTCCTTCATTGTGTTGCTACCTGCAAAATGTATAAACACTTGTAGCATAATGTAACCTGAAGCTGCTTTGGCTAATTCATCTGGATCAAGAATTGCGGGACACTGATTACGTGCTTCAACTTGGCGGGCCTGGGCTGGGGGACCGGATCCACCCCTGGGGAGGGTAGTGGGCACGGGCGACAGCGCCCTCTACAGCCCCCCGGGCCTGGGAAAGTGAGGCCGGAGGCAGGCCCCATTTCCTCACCCAAAATACACCACTGTTAGGGGAGGCTTGCCGGAGGGAACCGCCTTTTCCCCACCCCCTTATCTTGCCCGGACACTCCCCGTCGCCAGTGCAACTCCCATCACCACCGGTGCGCATACATTGTTGCCAGACACCGTTACGGGAGCAACTCTCGCCCCTTTTCAATCAACCTCCGCGCCCTCTCAGAACCAATCCAAGCCTTTAACCTCTACAGCTACCCCGCCCTCTAAACCGCCCGATATAAGCTTGTACTCTCCCCTAATAAACTCTCTTGGTTTCTTCACCCTAAAAGAACCGTGTCCCGCCTGTTCCTTTCTCGCCGCCCTCCATACTTTGCACGCCTCCCGCCGGGGACCTGGCCAAGTCCCCCGCCTCGCCCTCGCCTCCGGGAAAGAGCCCCCGCCGCCGGTACCCTCGGAGCAATCCTGAGAGCCTAGGATTTAGCAACCGGCCGCCACCCTCCCCCAGACGAGTCAACTGCGACCGCAAAGAATGAACATAGGAGTCAATTCCTGGTGGTGAGTTTCTGATCTGTATCACCTAAAGAGGAGTCACACCAACTTGTAAGATATTTGTTCATACAATTGTTCACTCAACTCACCACTATGAGATAAGTACTGTATTAGCTACAGGACATTTCCAGGATTTATCACAGAAGTCAGAAATGGCAGGCACTGGGAAAGAATAGAGGCCATTATAAAAACAATAGTATTATATAATAACATTATAAAAACATAATAAAACATTTTTAAAAATAAGATTGACCAGAAAGAATTTTTTTTAAATGGAGATTAAAATTAAAAGTTGAGTTTTAGACTTAGGGTTGTAAAAGCTAAAATTTTGAGGGGAAAAAGGAAAAATATATTGAAGCTCAATGTAAAATACAAGTTAACAAGACTGAATTACATGATAAAGTAAAAGGAATGAAAGAAGCTTAAAATAAAATTAAACTTTTGAAATAAAACTTTCAAGAGTTAATATCTCAAGATATCAACATTTTATTCAGGGAATCAAAGTGAAAGTGAAATAATTAGATAAAAAAAAGAAACAGTTACTAAGTTTAATAATGCACTGAGAAAATAAGGGAAAAAACTGGCTCAGCAGGCAAATGTGATATATCAGCAGAATCTTAAACTGAATCTGATTCCCCAAGAAACAGTCTTCAGTTGCAGCAGCAAAACAGAAGTCATTTACTGACCTTGTTCTCTTCATATTTTTTCTCAAGGCTAGAGTCTAGTTTTCCCATGGGTCTCCTATTCAGTCACTTATGAGTGAAGGGGCTGGCTCTTGGGACACACACACACACACACACACACACACACACACACGCAAAACAAATCCCAGCAACTATGAAAGAGCCTATCTATGGTCACATGCCCTGGGGTCCAAGATCCACAAAAATAAACAAAGGGCACATCACACTAGGGCTATAACAGATTCACCAGGGACAGCATTTTGTTGCACACTCCCTCCGATAATCGTGAGGACCCCAAAGTGGGAGGGTGGGGGAGTGGCAGAGTCTGTAAGGATTTACTGATGGACTGGAAATAGGTCATATCCATAAGGGATGGTGAGGCACAAAATATATTGATATCTATTGACAATGTAAAGCTGGAATGGCTCTTGCTTTAAAATTACATTGAAAATTTGGCAGAGATGAGCACACTAATCAATTATTAATATGTTAGCTGTAATAGAAGAAAGTGACATTCAACATGGAAAGAAAGACTAGCATGTACATTCTTCTTTGGGGAAACGTTACCAGTCTTCCTTTTTTCCTCCCTCCCTTCCTTTCTTCATTTCTTCCTGCCTGCCTTGCATCAGTCCCAAAGCCATTCAGTACCAGCCAAGCAAGGTATACAGGACATTTCCACCCTTGGTGGCGAATGGGAATTTTCTCTTTGGACTGAGGTTTTGCCTCATTTAATATGGAATAATGATGACCACTGCATGTGTAAGGAGGCTTGGGACAATATAAGGAAGTGACATATCTCAACTTACACAATATCACAAAATGAAAGGACCTCACTCAAGTGCGGCTGACCATGTGTAAGAAAATGTGGCTTGGGAATGCTATAAGCCTTGCAGCAGGAAGGAAAACAAGGGGTGGGGGAGGGAGAAAAGGCAAAGAAAAAGAAAAAGATTATTGGAAGTTGTTAAATAGTGGAATTGATTATTTTTTCCTTGAAAACAGGCAGAAAATAACTGTTGGAGTTGGCCTGAATGCTGCCCTGAAACACCATTAGGAGACCTTTCTAGTCATATAATTTTATGATTCCTAAATTTAACAAAGTGACTTTTATTTTTATTTTACTTCTATGACCCAAATAGCTTGTATTTGTGGAGCTCTTTTCACTCACAAATGCAGTACAGTGTTATAAAATAGAGCAGGATATTCAAAATCAGATTTGAACTAATACCTGAAATTTCTAAGTATTATTTTGCATTTGCCTGGAATTCTACAATGAAAAAGAGCCACAAATTCTAGGAAACACCATAAAGTGTTTCTCCTCTGCTAGTATTTCCACCCAAGACATACTCCTTAGTGTTTCTTTCTTTGTTTAATGCTTTTAGGACTAAACTTAGTACTCAGAGTTTCTCAAAAAATGTCTCTTAGCTGGCGTTACTGTCCTTGAAATGTGCTCTCTGCTGTTTATAAGCAGAGCCACCTTTTATCACAAAGACAGCTGTATCATGCATTCAGTTTCAAAGGGCTTTATTACCATTAATTATTTCATGGAGAGCTTTTGCAGAGACAAAGGTGTCAGAAAAATGGCAATCCTTTTGCTTGTATGCCTTTATGATCATTTACTAAGTCAAAGCAAAAAAAAAACTAAACTGAAAATATTTTTCCCTTTCCCTACTTCATGGTTCTCTAAATATCAGAACATTTTATTGCAGAACTTCAGACATTACTATACGTAAGGGAAGAGGAGAGGATTTTCTGTAGTAAAATTTATATTCATCTCACAGTCATAGTACATGAATTAGAAAGGTAACACTCCCCTCACTATCTCAAACATTTGTTTGTTCATCATTCTATTATCAGCACTCTCCAAACTTTTCAATCTCAGGCCTCTTTATTCTCTTAAAAATTATTGAAGACTACAAAGAGCTTTTGTTTATATTGGTTATATCTGTATTAAATGCATACTGTTTTAGAAATTAAAACTGATATTTATAAACATTTATTGATTCCTTTAAAAATACCAAAAATTACATGATAACAAAAAACACATATGAAAAATAAAGATAGCAGCATTATTCACAATTGCCAAAATATGGAACCAACCCAAATGTTCATGAACAAATAAATGGTTAAATGAAATGTGGTAAATACATACAATGGAATATTATTCAGCCATAAAAATTAATGAAGTTCTGATACATGCAACTACGTGGATGAACCTTCATGACGTCATGTTGAGGGATATAAGCCAGGCACAAAAAGACAAATATTTTATGGTGTCACATATGAAATTATAAGAATAAGCAAGTTCATAGAATCATAAAGTAAAATATAGGTTACCAGAAGCATAGTTTGGAGTAAGGAACGGGGAGTTAATACCTAATTGGTACTGAGCTTCTGTTTGAGGTGATGGGAAAGTTTTGGTAATGCCTGGTGGTGACTGTGGCACAACATTGTGAATGTAATTAGCATCACTGAATCGTATATTGAAAGTGTCAGAATAGGAAATTTTAGGTTGTCTATATGTTCTGAAAATAAAAATTTAAATAAATCATACAACTACACAATGCAAACAGTGAATTCTAATCTAAATAGTATAATTATAATAATATTGTTTCATCAATTGTACCAAAGTTACCACACTAATACAAATCATTAATAATAGGTAAAACTGTGTGCAAGGAGAGATATATGGAAAGTCTGCATTCTGAATGATTTTTCTGTAGACCTACAACTTCTCTAATTGAAAAAAAAAAAAAGATTTTCAAATCCTTGTTTTACATTTCCCAAAGCATTATGTTATAATTTTCCTCATCTCTTTAATGTCTGGTTTAATAGAAAACATAGGGATTATCATATCAATCTGTGATGATACCACATGTCATGTAGCCAATGGAAAATTAAACATTGAACTTATTAAACAACAACATTTTAAAAAGGCAAATATCCAACTACTACTTTTAACAGTTTTATTGAGATGTAATTTATATACCTCCTATTTAAAATGTACAATTCTATGTTTTTAGCATACTTTCAGAGTTGTGCAGCACACTATAATCTAATTCCAGAACATTTTTATCATTACTAAAAGAAACCCCTATACCCATAAGCTGTCACTATCATTCACCTTTCCTCTCCCATGAGCCCTTTACAACTACTAATTTTCTATCTACAGATTTACCGATTTTGGATATTTCATGTAAATGCTGTCATAAAACATGTGGTCTTCTGTGACTGGCTTCTTCTACTTAAAATAAGATTTTTGAGTTTCATCCATGTTTTAGCATGTGCCAATATTCAGTCCTTTTTATTGCTGAGTATCACACTGTGTGGATATACCACATTGTGTTTACCCATTCATCAGTTATAGGCATTAAGTTTTTTTTCTACTTTTTAGTTATAATGAATAAAGCTGTGATGAACATTAATGTCCAAACTTGTGTGGACAAATGTTTTCATTTCCTTTGCATATACACCTAGATTTGACTTGCTGGGTCATGGGTAACACTGTGTTTAACAGTTCAAGGAATTGCCAAACTGTTCTCAAAAGTGTCTGCACCATTTTACATTCCCACCATCAATGTATGAAGGTTTCCATTTATCTATATCCTCACCAAATTGTGTTATTATCTTTCTTTCTGATTATAACCAGTGTAGTGGGTATGAAAGAACATCTCGTTGTGGCTTTTATTTACATTTCCCTAAGACTATTGAGGTTGAGCATCTTTTCTTATACTTTTTTGTCATTCATATATCCTGTTTGGAGAAATGGCTATTCAGATCCTTTGTCCAGTTTTTAATTGAGGTGTAAGAGTTCTTTATATAATCTGGATAGGAGCCCTTTATTGTATATATGATTTGAAAATATTTTCTATCTCTGTTGTCTTTTCACTTTCTTAGTGGTGTCCTCTGAGACATATTTCTACAATTTTAATTAAGTCCCAACTTATGAATCTTCTATTTTATTGCTTATGCTTTTAGGATCATATCTCAGAAAGCACTGAGTGACCCAATTTCATACTCATTGGTGTTCTTCTAAGAGTTATACAGCTCTAGTGCTTACATTAAGGTATATGATACACTTGGAATTAATTTTTGTGTCTGGTGTGAGTTAGGCATCCAATTTCATATTTTTGCATGTTAAATAGCCAATTTTTCCAGCACTACTTGTTGACACTAGTATCATTTTGAAAATTGTTTTGACCTCATGGACCCCCAGAAAAGTTCCCTGGACCATGTCTGAGAACTGCTCTCCTGCCTCTAGGTATCGTCACTCTGTAGCAATCACTTTCTTGTAAACATCATACTTTCCAATCTACTTTAGCATGTTTGTTCAAGCCTCATTTTACCAGTAATATATTTATCTTGCATTATATATCTGAATATATGACCATGTGTAATGCCATTTGACAAAGAAGTAATTTCTTACCAATTTATCAGGTACAAGTTGAAACCAGATTTGTTTCCGCGGGACTTCATAATCTTTAAATATAATTTTCCTCGGACACCATTACTTGTGAAAAAATCCCTCCCTCCCCCCAAGTTTTTGTGAACTCCCAATTTTGTAGCCCTAGAATTATGCTTATGTTGTAGCTTCTACATATTGCATTTACTGCCTATAAAATCATGCATAAAAAATATTTTCCTCAGATTCTCTCTTATGACCATATGAACTAGGAGTTCATTTCAGCCTTATCTAAAAAACTAGACAAATGACATGAAAAAAGTCACCAATTTTGAGTGTTTAAGTGATATATTAAGAACTCAGGTAGGCACTAAAATGTACTTCATTTTAATTAAACCAGATAATAACTTAATGTAGTTCATATTACCTCCCTTTTAAAGGGAGATAGAGAACAAAAGTAAGGCTTTAATATCATAACTAAAAATCTATAGCATTAAGACTAAAGTACTAACCTGAGAAAAATTCTAGCTTAAGATGACTCAAAAGTACATGAACTATACTGAGAAAGTGATGAGAAAATAGGAGACACCTTAACAGGCTTTGTTTCATATAAAATATTCTTAAAATTTTGTTAAAGAAGTGAGTCATATCACTGATATAAGGAAACATTTTCTGAGGTAGGGGCTTAGGAAAAGTTGGAAAACTTATAAACCAGAATGCTTTAGACTCACATTTCCTTTCCTATCACTGCTGATTACAAAGATATTTGCATGTAAATAGAAATTTTCTTCTGTGCAATCAGCAGACTGTTCCTTCAGTTTGATATGCATGCTCTCACCACAGCCTCTTTTTCTCAGTAATCAATTCAGATATCACAGACACTGGGCTGTGACATCATCACATAATCCAAGATCAGAAATAGTCAAGAGATCAAAAAGGGGGAAACACGTTTTGTACAAATGTCTTGACAATCTGGAATAATGGTCAATCTGAATTCTGGGAAATTCTGACAAGTTTATGAGCCTTCAGTCCACAAAATGATGTGTAATCAGTATTCTGTTATTAATATGTATCTCTAATTCCCTACCCAAGTCAAATAACTGCACTATTACTCTCAATGAATTTCTGTTTATTCAGATTTAGTCTGCCTCTTTAAAACTTTCATAGAGCTTAACTATGCTTTCTTATAGAATTTATATCTTGGGAAGAATAAGTAAACTATGGAGAAAACATAACTAGGATAATTTGAGAAGTTTTTTGTTTTTGTTTGTTTTTTCAGTTTCCCGTAACATCTGAGTATCTGCCCCCAACAATAATTATTTGTAGACTAAGTTAACTGTACTGAGTAATAGCAATCAGCTCAGTGGCTCAGTACAAGTTAATGTGGCATGTTTTTGTCACATGAAACAATGTACAAGCCGTTAAAAGCCGGTTATTCCACAAACATAAAATGCGCCTTCAGCAACTGTTCTGGTTTGCTAATACTGCCATTATGCAAAATACCAGAAATGAATAGGCTTTTATAAAGGGGGGTTATTTGGTTACAAATTTACTGTCCTGAGGCTATAGAAGTGTCCAAACTAAGGCATCAACAATAGGGTACCTTCACTGAAGAACGGCCCATGTCAGCTGGGAAGGCACTGGCTGGCGTATTCTTCCTTTGCTCCAAGGTTGTGTTTCAAAATGGCATTCTCCAAAATGTTGTCCTTGGGGTGTTTTGTCCTCTCTTGGCTTCTTAGCTCTTAGCTCTTTTAGCTTCTCCAGAGCAAACTCTGGGCTAGCATCTCCAAAGTGTCAGCAAAAGTCTGCTTTCAATGGCCATCTCCAAAATGTCTCTCTCAGCTGCAGCACCAAGCTCCTTCTGTCTGTGTGCTCTTATAGGACTCCAGTGATTTAATTAAGACCCACAGTGAATGGGTGAGGTAACACCTCCATGGAAACAATCTATCAAAGGTATTATCGCACTTGGATGAGTCACATCTCCATGAAAACACTCTATCAAATTGTTCCACTCAATAAGATTGAATTAAAAGATCATGCCTTTGTGGGGGACATAATATATCCAAACCAGCACGGCAACCAAGAGGAAAAATAACTCTTCTGGCAAATAAACTGCATGTGAATATCTTGATTATGCACCTTTTCAATATTTGTACTAGAATTTTTCAGAAAAGCCAGGACAAGGACATTGACATTCAGAAATAACCATTTTTTTTTCTAACTTTCAGAACTATAAAATAAGAATGTTTGTCACAGGGTAACAATAAGCTAAAAGAAAAAAAAAGAGACTGAATGAATGATAGCTTCTTCCCCAAATTTTAAAGAAATTTAATTCTCCTATTTGAGGAACCAAACAACCTGACTCCTTTATCACTGAGTATTAATTCACACATTTCCAATTGCTTAGCTGGCATGTTGACTTGAATATATAATGTAATATATCCACCTCTTCTCAAAATACCAAAACAAAACAGGACTCTTCATATGTTCCAAAATGTGTTCCTCTCCATAAAAAGGAACTACCATCATGAACTTAGCTGCTCAAGCCCAAAACATAAGTCATCTATGATTCTTTATTTCACCATTCATTTCTATTCCATCATAAGATACTATTTGTACACAAAAACTACACATTCATATACATTGTGATTCTATCCATTTCTCTACGTCTTTATGCCAGAGCTTCAGTCTAGTCATTGCAATAGAATCCTGAGGATTTTCTGGGTTGAAGTATTTTGGGTAGGTCTAAGTTTGCCAATCTGCTTTGACCAATACCACATAATGAGTTGGTTTAAGCAACAGGAATTTATTGTCTCAATTTTTAAGACTAGAAGGCTTGCTTCCTCCTGAGGTCCTTAGTGTTCTGGTTGGCCAGCAATCCTTGCATTTCTTGGATATCCTGTCACATGCCCTATCTCCTCTCTTTCCAGTTTTGTTGATTTCCAGCTCCTCCCCAAGCTTTCTCTCACTCGGTGTCCCATTTCTTTCTCTTTTATAATGCCTCCAGATTAGTAATACAGATTAAGACCCAACCCCATTCAGTTGGGCCACTCCCTAACTGAAAATAACATCTTTAAGAAAACCTATTTATAATGGGTTTACAACAAGAAAGTGGATTAAGATTAAGAACATGTCTAAATTGGGGTACATACTTCAATTTATCACAGGTATTTTAAGTCAACTTTTTGCTCATTTGTAAATTATCAATTTCATAAGATAAACATGTATTATATAATTAAAACATACGAAAATAAAATTATTTTACTAAAAAAGAACATACAGATGCCTAATAGAAAAGAAAGAGACTTGAAAATGCATGTGTTTGTGTAGGCAATCATATTTGCCTAGGATGTATTACTGGTAAAAAGAGGTATTCTCAGTTTTAAAATAAAATAGTTTGAGTAGTGTATGTGTATTGAGGGGTGTGGGAGGAGCAGCTTCTTTGGGATATTTTAAAGCAACTTCTTTATACATCTTTTATTAAAAACATTTATGTTGATTGCTGAGTAATTTACATGGAAAAAGGAAATGATTCATAGTCTTCATGAATGCTTTTATTTCTTTTTTTTTTTAATCTAATTGCTAGGAGAATTCAGTATTATTTGCAGCTGGCTCTTGGTCCTGTGATCAGGCACATTGCAACATGAAAAGAAATCCTGGCTTTGGGAGCAGATAAACAAGATGACAAATCTGGGCAGTGTTGGGTAATCTCAGTCTCTCCCTCTCTCTCTCTCTCCTTCTTTCCTTCTTTTTAACAAGTATTTACTAAGGCACTTCATTATATGAAAAGACCTCCTCCAGGTACCTTAAAAAGAGACAAATAACACTGTCTGTAACTTCAAGAGTTTCTAGTTTAGTAGGGAAATCAGAGTTAGATGAATATTTAGCATGCCAAGAGATAAATAAGATTAACTCTGCCTATAAAAATCAGGAAAGCTTCAAAAGAAGAGGAAGCATGAGTTCAATTTTGACCCATCAAAGAAGGTTATCTCCCTGAGATACATGACAAGATTTCATGAATATTCTTTTCTCAATTATTAAGTTCCTTTCCAAGTAACTTATTATCCTGGGAGATTCTCAATAATTATTTCATGAGAATCCAATTTCAAATTAAATCTAAGAAAACCATGTTGCAGCAATTTAATTCAATGCACATTTCTGTGTCTGCTCTTTTAGGTAATGTGGGTGATACAAACACTAATAACATGGACACTCTGCAATCTGAAAATTTACAGTCTCTACAGTAAAAGGATGGGGAAGCATAGAAATAACTCTATTGTTTGGCAGATGGTAATAAATTCTATTTCAAAAGTATAAACAGTGCTTTGAAAACACAAGAAAAAAAAGAAGAGTAATTCCAATAGAAAGATCTTAGAAAGTTTTTCAAAAGAGAATGATTTTAGTTTTTGATATACTGGTTGAACTTTGGTGAGTGAATATAAGAAAAAACCTTTTCAGGCATTGAGTGCATGTTGAATAAAGGCATGGAGATGAGCATTAACTCAAGATATTTTTAGGTACTTGAGAGTAGGATAAGTAGCAAGAGGAAAAATGAATCCATTTTTGTGGAGTCTGGAGCTTATAAAACTGTGAGAGAGGGCTCTCTTAGAGGAAAAACCCCAACAATTTACAATACTAATTAAGTAGAAATGTGAATATTTATCTGGAAAGTGAAAAAAATCATGACTTTTTTTTTAAATCATCGAATCCAGAAAAATAAATCAACATTGTTTTTATTTAAATGCTTTACATACTTGTAGCATAATACTTTTCTCATCTGCAATTGCTAACTGTGTAATTTTTTATTATTTCTCCATCTGAAAATGTTTTATCACTTTTTATAAAAGGAATTTTGTGTTCCTCTAAAAAAGTGGACAAATTATTACTAATGGTTTAGGAAAGTTTATCTCAGTTTTATAAAACTCATTAGTGGCAATGTCAAGAAAATTTTAGTATTGTTGTAAAATTTAGGGAAACTACTGTCAAATTTCTTTCATATGTGAGCTGTAAAATTTCAGACATTTCAAGTTTTCTTGTACATGGCTAATCTAAAATAATCTTTGAACTGACAACATGGATTAGCCGATTTACCAACCACATTCTTGTTGTAGTTAAGTTTTAAACTCCTAGGCTGCTCAAGCAAATACCATGAAACGGTTTGGCTTAAACAACGGGAATTTATTTGCTCATGGTTTTGAAGCTGGGAAAGTGTCCAAATCAAGGCATCATCAAGGCAATGCTTTCTCTCTGAAGACTGCAGCATTCTGGGGCTGGCTGCTGGCAATACTTAGTCCTTAGTTTGTCCCATGGCAAGGCACATTGCAGTGTCTCCTGGTCTCTCACTTGTCTTCTGGGTTCCATAGATTTTCAGTTTCTGGTTGCACTGTCTGTGGCTTTCTCTTTCATGTCTGAATTCATTCTGCTTGTAAAGGACTCTAGGAATAGGATCAAGACCCATCTTGTTTGGGCTGGGTCACATGTGTCTTAACTGAAGTAACCTCATCAAAAGGTCCCATTTACAATGGGTTCACACCCACAGGAATGGATTAAATTTAAGAACATGTTTTTCTGGGGTACACACGGCTTCAAACCACCATAAAGTTGTATACTTTGAGTTTTCTGTAATTTTTGTCAATATTAGTATTTATGTCAGATGAATAAGAAATCAGTGAGTCTGTATAGTATGAATAGGCAAGGCTGGTTCAGGGAACTGGAATAACATGAACAAGACATGGTCTGGAGATAAGGTCAGACTGGCTATTTTATGGTACACAGGTTGAGCAGCAGTTTTTGGAACATTGGAAAAATGTGATGGAAACTGGGCAGACAAGGACCATGCATGCTTGGTGCATGATGGAAATGCTTTGAAAATGTTCACAAAGCTAAACTTAAAAAACTCTGCTCTTGCAGGCCAACTTGGCAGGTGAACTCGCTGCCCTCCCCGCTACGTGGGACCTGACTCCCAGGGGTGTAAATCTCCCTGGATCCAGAATCCTGGGATTGAGAATGTCTTCTTGACCAAAAGGGGGATGTGAAATGGAACAAAGTTTCAGTAGCTGAGAGATTTCAAATGAAGTCGAGTGGTCACTCTGGTGAGCCTCCTTATGCACTATATAGATAACCCTTTTTAGGTTTTAATGTATTGGAATATCTAGAAGTAAATACCTGAAACTATCAAACTGCAACCCAGTAGCCTTGACTCTTAAAGATGATTGTATAACTATGTAGCTTACAAGGGGTGACAGTGTGATTGTGAAAACCTTGTGTATCACACTCCCTTTATCCAGTATATGGATGGATGAGTAGAAAAATGGGGACAAAAACTAAATGAAAAATAAGGTGTGGAAATAATTTATTTTTATATTTCTATTCTTATTTTTATCCTTTCTGGTGTTAGGAAAATGTTCAAAAATAGATTGGGGTGATGAATGCACAACTATATGATGGTTCTGTGAACAGCTGATTATGTACTGTGGAAGACTGTATGGTATGTGAACATATCTCAATAAAACTGAATTAAAAACAAAACAAAAAAAAACAAAACAACTCTGCATTTGAAATCACTAAGCTGGAGAGCAGATAAACAACTGGCTATTTTTACAGAGCCAATGATCTCTTTTGGTTAGTTTTGTTTTTTTTTTTTTTCCATACAGAGTATGAATAACAAATTCATTTCAATTGCCAAATTGAAATTGAAATAGAAATAGTAAGTTTGGAAAGACAGAAAAAAAGTGAAGGACTAATTTCAGTACTGAAATTTTATATATATATATATATATATATATATATATATATATATATATATATATATATATGATGTTTGTGTGTGTGTAAAATCTACATTCACATATATATACCCACCATATATCTCATTCTAGAGAATGTATTACAAATATATGCAGAGCAGATAATATTGTCCTCTTCCTGAGCAAATAGAGCAAAAATGAAAAGTTAATTGAAAGCTGACCTAGGACTTAGTTTGAACAGAGCCATTAACACAACTACAGCAATGTCTTTGCATATGTATAGGGAAAATTTTCAAGGACAGTATAAAACAAAATGTACGTTACATGCCATCTAAAGTTCCATCTCAGTACATGAATTGATAAAACACTGCAAATGGAACACAGCTGGAAAAGACCAGCAGAGAAACTTGAAATAATATTAAAAAAGGGCATTTAATGTCACTGAGGTAATTACTTTTCTCATGAAATAAGTGCTGTACTTCCTAGTAAAAGGAGAGGATGACACTGTTTTTCTTGCTCATTGTTGAAACATGATTTATCACAGTTCATTTATGAGAGCCTCATATTTTCTTGTCATATTTTGATCATGATTTGCTCAGAAAAAATGAATTCACTTTTCAGTTTAAAAGTAGGGTACAATCATGCTTGTCTATAAATATATTAAAATCCACAACAATAAACTTGGAAATAATTAAACTTCAGCTTGTCTTTCTTTTCGACCCAAATCAAAGAAAGGAGAAAAGAGACTAAGAGGGAAGTGCCTTCAAATTAACAGTAAAGTTATTCACTTTTGGAAAAGAATGAGTATTTCACCATATCCAAATTCACTATGGCTGGGTTTATCATACCTAGATAGTCTATGATATAATTTAGTGTCATATGGGAAAATTTAAATAGTTCTTTCCCAAACTATGTTCATATTTAAAAGAAATTGCATTTTTAATCAAATAAGGAATTAGCTTCCCAGATATGAAAATAAAGGGTGAAATTCAAAATCACTGGCTGTACTAGTCTTCAGGTATATATTCTCTCTGATTTAGTTTTAGATAGTTTATTCAGGATGTTTATTCGGTTTATACAGAAAGATGTTAGGCATATATGTGGCACTTCTATCCTGCATAGTGAAGCTCATTTTCTTTCAAAGTGCACAGAGACTAGAATTTAATATCCTAAAATCAGTTTATGATGATATACAATATAAAATTAATTGAAATAAAGTATTTCCTAACAAGACACCAATTATAAAAACAGATTTAGCCAATTGCTTCTCAACAGGATGTACCACTAAGTATTTATAGTACTATTGGGTATTTGAATTGATACAACTTCCTTGAAAGGCAATTTGACTCCAAATGTGACTATAAATATATATGTATATATAAATATAATAGATTAATGGGAAGTATGTTTATAGTTATATATGTACTGTGTATATATGGGAGGTAAAAATGCTAAATCTGCATTTTCCATGGTAGGATGTCAAAGGATAGCATCCCAAACCAAGCAGTACGTGTTTTCATTTAAACCATTTGTGGAGTCAGTGGCTATAGAGAACTTCATGGGAACACATGCTCAGGCACAACAAAAACTTTCAATAAATGATCAAATTATTACTTACACAGCCAAAGGGTCTGAAAGAGCAGAGTAAGAGATCCCATCCTGGCCAGTCCCCCAGGGAAGCCAGCTGCTTGGATCAGGGTGGGTAGATGGCAGCTTTCCTGCCCCACTGTGCATCTGAGAGGAGAGATAAATCTGCACTATCTGAAGGTGGGGTATTTATACATCCCAGGGGGAGGAGGACCTGCCACTGAGCAAAAAAGCATGTATCAAACAACCTCTGTGCACAGATCCTGCCCTGAGAACCAGCTGGACTGCTTGTTCTCACTTTCAGGTCCAAGGAAAGGTCAGGCCATTCCATTAGACCTAAGGTCTCCTCAGAGAACTGCGAAATGGAAAGGTGTTGTAACACTGGCACACAAGGATGTGAAATGTGGGATGGGAGATGGCCTCTAGGTGTGTCTGTGACTTCCTCTGCACTATTTTATTCAGAAATAAGCAGCCAGGTATGAGGGAATAGGGCCCCAGCTTAAGGATTAGAAGCTATCTGCCTCTGTGGACAAAGTGTAAGGTAAGGAGGCTTCTATTTATTCATTCTAAGCTTTTACAATTTAGTTGGCATTTGTAACCAAAAAAATGCAGCATGCATAAAATTTTTAAAAGTAAAAAGCTTGAGTAATAAATGATTGGAAATCTTTGCCATCCTCGAAGTGTCTAGATAATTCAAAAGCCTGTTAACCATTGCCCTGCTTTGCTCTTGTTCCCTTTGAGTCCATTTTCAAAAAGGAGACAGAATGATTCTGGAGAAATAAGTCAGATCATAACTCCCCAATGGCTCACAAGATATTCAGAGTAAAAGCAAGAGTGTAAAATGGCTTACAAGGATCTGGCCACTGGTCACATCTCTGATCCCATCCCCACCCCCCTCTCTCCGGTACACTGACAACTCTGCTATGCCCCTAATACACTTGGCAAGTGGAACTCTTGATGTCTCTTTCCCTGCTTTAGTTTTCTTCATAGCTCTCAACTTCTAACAAATAATACATTTCATCCATTCATTTTTTTTCCTTTTTTCTCCAGATAGAATATGAACTCAAGAAGAGCAGAGATTTTTCACTGTTTTATCCTCAGTGGCAGGAACAGTGCCTGGCACATTCCAATTCAATATATTTTTATTTAAAGACTGAATAAATGCAAGATACAGTTATAGCTATAGATATAAGAATAGTTTTCTTCAGCAATGTGTAAGGATTAGTGATAACTGGTTATTTCTCTGGTGTAGAATTCTTAACATTTTATATCTTATTTGATTTTCTAATTTTTCTAAAAATGTCATATGTATTTTTAATAAAAAGTTATATAAAATTAGAATTAAAAATAAATCTACATCAGTAAATTCAGAAGTGCTAAGGGTTTGCATACCTTTGTATGATAGGTAAAAATGTGAAGTTCAGATGTAGATTAAATGAAAGGGATTTTTCTGGAATGTATGCCTTGGCAGTGATACATGGGGAGTAGTGCCCACTGACTAAAGGAAAGCAGTTCTTGGATTGAAAATAATCAATCCTCTGCATAGTGGGATATAGGCCTGAAGGAACTTCTTTGTAATTCAAAGAAACTTTCTCTTTGGATCTTTCAGGAAATATTTATTTTGGATGCTGTTTAATTCATATGGGCATAAAAAGAAAAGCAGGCTATATTGTTCATTTATAAAATATACTTTATATGCAAGTGAATAACTCACCGCACTTATGAAACTTTCTTTTCATATACAACTTTTCTGTTTGCCATTTTTCCTATGTTTGGGAGTCAGCCTTATGTTCAAAAAAGAGACCTTGCTTTGGAGTCAAATCAGCTTCACTTTCTACCACTTAATACCTTTCTGAAACAAAACTTTTTTTCTTAATACCTTACAGTGGAAATAACATCCACTCCATAGCATGATTGTGGAGTCAAAATCATATTAAAATTTGCATCAATTTTGTTGAATTATTAATTTTTTTACAAACTTACTGAGTAAATTTGTCAGATTTGTTTATTTCTGATACATTCCAAAAGAATTTTACAAAATGTTGGAAACTCACAAAGGCATTATTAATGCATCTGATCATTTCATTTAATTTATTTCTATAGGCAGCATTAGAAGCCAGTAAACTAGCTGGCTAAAGAAATTATTATGGGTCTGGTGTCACATAAATTGTTTTCAATGCTTGTTATTTCACACTTGGTTTTCCACAAAGTGACACATCTCTTGGAGATACTTTCTTCCATCCACTTTTCTTGCCATTACAATAGCTTGTTGGCACACTATTTTTTCACAATATAGTATGAATCTACATTTATGGGTTAGAAATCGAGTTTCTCAAAACACTTAAGAAATTGTTATACCTTGTAGATAGGTAAATACCTGGTGTGTGTGTTTGCGGCCTGTGCACGTGTGAATTCTAAAAGCATATGTAAGCAATGGATTAGGTCCTTGCTCTCAAAATTTGATGCAACATGCTTTGATTTTTTTCTTCATGTGGGAGTTAAAAACTATGTTACAAAACAAATTTTAGAAGGATAGAAAGAAAGGAACTCTTTCCAACATTAACAGCTTGTCTTCTGCTTCTTTTCCTTATCCTTATATAAAAGTACATAATGGTAGTGGTATTATCATTGTTGTTTTAGTCACCATTTATTGATCACTGTCTGTTTGCAAGTCCCATGCTAAGTACTTCACACGGACTCTTATCACTTAATCCTCACAACCTGATGTAGGCTCTTTTAATTTGTACATTTGATAGCAAAAAAAAAAAAAAAATGATATTAGAAAACTTCCAAATAAAACTAGATTTCATTAATTGTATCTATGCTATCATAATTAAATCATTCTCATTATTGATCCTACTTAGCTATGTAATATGCTTTTGAAACTTAACATGTCCAGTTAAAAACTCCTTTCTTTTCCCCGTATCTGATGCCCCATCCCCACTCTACCAATCACTTCCCTGGTAAATGGTAACACATACAGTTGCTCAGACAAAAAAAAATCTTGGCGTTGACCTTGACTCCTTTTTATTTCCCCCTCATCTCTCAACACTTCTCAACACTCCACTAAACCACTCAGGTTTAAGCCAATGGGATCTCTAGCCTAAATCATTTCTCCTTTTCCCCACTAATGATTTTCCCATCTCAGAGTAAATATCAAAATCTGATCTGCCCCATCTCCCAGTTACTCTTTAATCTCGTTTGCTATTTTTCTCCTCGCTCATTCCACACAGCTAAATTTGCTAAATGAATGAAGAATTGAGATTTCAATTTAATTTTTGCTAATTTAACAAGTATAAAAAAAACTATGCAGTTTTAATTTATCTGATTATGGGTGAAGCTCGATATTTTTTAAATGATGTGCATTTTACTCTTTTCATAATGTAAAATCTACTTACGATTTCATCCTTTTGTCTGTTAGAAGCCCAATATTTTTCTTGTTAATTGCGTAAATTTTGTTTAATAGAGTCCTTTGCCTTGATTCTGATCCATTTTTAAATTTATAGTTTTCCATTTTTCATTAGAGGTTTTAATTTTTAAATAGTCAAAACCCTTACTTTCAATAGTTTTATCTACTGTGTAAATGTTAATGCTTAAAACAACAATAACAACAAAAAGACACCTCTGCAGGTAGAGACAGTTCATATATACTGTCTATTAAAGTTTATATTTCTGTTTTTAGCATTTAACCATTATGGAATCTGTTTGCAAATGAATTATAAGATATGGATCTAAATATATTCTTACCCAATTCATAATTAGTTTTGCCACCAACTTTTATTAAATTTTACCCATGTTACCATAATATTGATGTGTTATGTATGTGCAGATATATGAAGTTGCTTCTATCTTATAAAACTATTTTAAGTATTGATTTATGTTGTGAGCATTTTTTAAATGCAATTTTATTGAGATATATTCCCACACCACAGAAATCATCCAAAGAATACAATCACTGACTCCCAGTATCATCACATAGCTGTGCATACATCCCCATGATCAAATTTAGAATACTTTCATTACTCCAGAAAAGAAATAAAAATAAAAAAGAAAATCCAAATCCTCCTGTACCCTGTATCCCGTATCCTTCCCATTATTGACCCATAGTATCCATGTGGTACATTTGTTTCTGTTGATGAAAAAGCATTAAAATATTACTGTTAACTATAGTCCATAGATTGCAATAGGTACATTTTTTCCCATATACTACTCTATTATTAACTCCTTGTAATAGTGTCATACATTTTCTCTAGTTCATGGAAGAACTTTTTTATATTTGTACAGTTAATCACAGGCATTGTCCATATGTGGCCCTTTTTATTTATCTAAGTATCTACTTTTCTTTATGTCAAACAAATTTAATTAGTTTCTTAAATAAAATTTTAATACCTGGTAGAGAAAAAAAATATTTTATTGTTTCATTCCTTTTCTTTTCTAGATAAATGTAATAATACTGCTAAAGTTTTTATTGAAATTGCTCGGTCTGAAAATTAATCTGGGAGAAATTTTAAATTTTTGATATTAAGTTTTCTAAACTAGAACCATTCAAGGCCCTCATTATTATTCAAGTTGTTTATTAATCTTCTTCATTACAATTTAGTGATTCTGAATACTTCACTAATTTAATGTATTTTTGAGTTTGCCAAAATAAATGAGATATATTATCATCACTATACTTTGCTATGTTTGCAATCATATTTTATTTTGAAGCTGATTCTTTTAGCAATTCAGGAATGTTTATGCATTTATACAGTAAATATTCATTTTGCATGTATTATTTATCAGACATTGTTCTAAATACTGTGGACATAGAGGCCAATATGGCAAAGTCCCTGCCTCCAGAAGCTTGCCATCTACTAAGAGAGAGATAAAGGAAAGAGCTAATGATACTCTTGAGAATACAAATAGTAGAAGGGAAATAAAGAGGGATAAGGAGAGAATGACAGGTGGGTGGGTGTATTTTGAATAAAATGATCAAGTAAAAGCACTGAGATTTTCAGTTTGCATTTCATTTCTCACATTTTTTTCAATTTTTGGAGCATTTCTGATCTTTTTCTCTAATTAAGTATTGCTCATTACACATGCCATTATAATTCAAGACTCAAGTCTTGCTCAAATACCAGAAAATTTTTGCTTATTCTATTATTCTGGGATAAAATTCAACCTTCTTGTTTGGTTAATATGCCGTTTCAACCCAGAGATCTTCATTTAGTTTTAGTGACCTCTCGCTTTTTTTCATGGCCCAGATTATTTCAGTCTAATTAATATATTATGCAAATAATTTCCTTCTCTTCCTGAGATAGAATTCTTAAATTCACTTTTTTTTCTGAATTTCTACATTTGAAATTTTTTTCTCACATCCTGTATCATTTTGTTGAATTGATAAATGTATGTCAAAGTTCTAGTAGTATCTACCAGTGATGATTTTGGTGTTTGCAAGACACTCTTTGGAGTGTTCCACATGTTATTTTATCACTTAATCCTTGTAGTGGATTAATGGATGTCATCAGTAATACAGTTTTATGTATGAGGAATGCAAGTCACAGAAAGATAAAGTAATTTAAGAAAGTATCACAGCTTCTATATCACAGTGGATCTGACATGCTAAATGAAGCAGTTGACACCTGAGACTATATTTTTAGGTTCCACTCTATGCTGCCTTTAAAAATGGTCACTACTTGAAAAGATGTGAACTTTAGGACTTCAGAGTTAAAATTAAGTCTGGCATCTAGATCTTAACACAACCTATTTTATCTCTTAATTAAATAACTATTAAGATAATATAAAGTTAAGGGAAGAAGAAAAAATTTAAATAATGAAAACTCAAAAATAATAAAAATGAAAAATAAATAACCTAGAAAAATATCAAGTATCTCTAACACCAACTAGGCTCTATTAAGAAAATGTCCACATTTTGTTTTCAGGCATTCTTGGGCTTCATCTCATAAAGTGAATTTCCCTCAAAAAAATAAAGAAAGAAAAAACAGGAAGTCAGCACCCTACAGTCAAGAGCTGAGCTGAGAGAGCTGACTGAGTAGCCAGATACCGAAATAGTCAATTAAGATAATAAGCCAGAGTGCTAGTAACAGTCAAGCCTTCAATAACAGAGATGTTATAAGCAAGAGGTGAGCCCAGAGGAAGTACAGACTTGCCTTATTCCACTTACTACCATGGAATGCTCACCTGGGCAAGGATCAGTTGGATCAATGCAGATGTGGGTCCATCTCTCTATGGAAGGAATCCTGAACAAAATACTCCTGCCATTTTAAGGACTCAGGGGCTGGGAGAATGGCAGTGGAGCTAGGAGTAGAAAAGTACTAAGTATTGAGTGAGAGTGGAGAACAGTGACTTCAAGGTCTGCCCTCCTTCCCTGATAAGGAGTAGCAGAGGCACCTGAGAGAGGCCTTGGCTTCAAGCAAACCCTCCCCAAAAAGAAAGCACCTGGGTTGGGAATGCAGCTATGTATAAGAGCCTGAGCCTTGACTGACACTCCCTTCAGAGACAGCAATGCACTGACTATGCATCCAGTCTGGTGTGGGGAGGCAGCTTCCCCTGTCAGATCTGGGGTGAGGTGTGGGGGAGGAAGCATATGTGGGAATTCGGCCAGGAGCTAGACTCCTCATCTACCTATCTGGAGCGCAAAGATGAAGTATCAAAAACAACAAGAATGTCAGGAAATTAGGTAACTACTTCTCTACCATATACAACCTTGAATCTCTACAGCTTTGAGTCTTCTAAAGTCTTAGCTTCTTTCTAAATCTTTCCATATCCATTCATGTTTAAAATTTGTAGAAAACAATGGTAAGGGAAGGAAGTAGAAAGAATGGAATATGTCCATTCCTGGGAAGTCTGCTCCAGGAGGGCAGGATTTCCATCTACTTGTTTATTGGTAGATCCTCATTACTTAGCATGTGAAAGACCCTAACTAAATTTTTGGGGAAAAAAAAAAAAGGGTGGAGGTGTGTGAGGGTAAAGCATTGAAAGTAGTGACAGAGACAGGGAGATTCCTGGTGGCAGTACACTAAGGGTTTTAGTATTTCTGTATACTTCACTGAAATGTTAGGGCAGCAAAAGCAGGAAAGGTCCCACTCAAGTAGAGCAGAAAAGGAAAATAATATGGGAAATCTATACTCTCTACATCCATCAACTCTCCACATTTAGATCTGAGAAAGGGTTTTAGCTTCTCTTCACGTGAGCATATCCTCATACCTATTTCCATAGACCAACAGTGCCCTGGTTGGTTAATTGATCAAGAACAAATAAAAGAAGAAAAATGCTACATGTGATATGCAAACTAACTGAAAGAGGGCTGAAAAGAGAAAAGTATGCTGAAGACTCATAAAAACATGTATCCGGAACCCTATGAATGTAAAGAAACTCTCAAATTTTCAAAATAATATAATATTTGTCCCTCTATGAAACAAAGCAGAAAATTATAAGAAAGTCACTATGAAAATTAAATGGAAAAATATTAGAAAACTAAAATGCAGTTGCAGAATTAAAACCTCTTCAGGAAGAATAAAGCACAGACAGGTTGACAAAGTGACTTAAGTTATGTGACTTACAGAACACATAAGAAAGCTTTAGAAAGAGAAAAACTAACAGATCTAGCAAAGGTGACTGAAGTAGAGAATACTTATTGGAGACATTATATTCATACTTTCCAATCTGGAGAGCAAATTTGTTTACATATTAACTTTTATAACTCTCTTGTTAATTAGTTTCCTCATCTGGTTAGTGGATTTTGCTTGTGATCTTAGTTTTAGTAGGGTTGATTGCATGCGCATGGATAGGATTAAGTGCTTTAGTGAGGCAGGAGGGCGGTAGGTGTATATTTCTTATGAGAGCTTCCAGATGCAAAATGAAGTTTAAATTTTCTTCTCCTTGGTCCTCTGACTTTGCATTTATCCTAGACAACTTTCAGATTAATTCCTTGGCTGCAGAGAACAATCAGTGTGGAAAGGTAGGGTAAATTCAGAAATCACACCTTTTCATAGCAAAGACCAGGCCTCCCTAATAGCATTAATCTAATTCATTTCGTAGAGAGTGACCTTTCATTTTCCTATGATAAACAAATATTTTGTTTATAATCAGAAAGTAATAAGAAATGTTATTTTAAATATGTAGATTAAGGCCCTGATTTTACAAATACCTAAGGGAATTACATAATGAAAAGTAGTTTTATGCTGCAATATTTAATGATTTATTTATACTTCTCTCCATTTCTCATAATTTCAACCATGGATATTTAATAAACAGGAAATTATTATCATAAATACATATTCATGTACTTTTATCAACAATTCCTAATCTATGAATACACTTCAATGGAATATTTGACTTTTGAGTCAATAATCCATTCATTCAGTAAGAATTTATTGATGTATACTATGTGATGACAACTGTGGTAGTCACTGATATGGCAGTAAAGAGGTGAGAAGATAAGATCATTGTTCTCAAGAAATTCCAAGATGGTGGGGCATAAAGATACTAAATCAAAATGCAAATAAATATTTATTTCCAGTTTTAAAATACCAACATACAGTACAATTTAAAAGTATAAAATAGGCTGATATAGCTTATTCTGGGGCCTATATATACTCTTTTTAAGGAGATGTTGAAGCTGACACTTGAAGGATGAATCAAAGTTTTTCAGAAAGTTTAGTGGCCTAATTCTATTTCAAACTAGTGCAACAAGGTGCTACATGGTACATCATGGGAATGCAGGCTTAGGCACAACAAAGACTTGCGGCAAATGACTTCTTGTTACTTACATAGCACAGAGGATCCAAAGGAGCAGGGTAAGAGATCCCCCAGGGTGTCCAACTGCTTGGATCAGAGTTGATAGCTCCACACATCTTGCTTGATATCAGAGATGAGGGTCAGTTGTGCTGTCCAAGTGGTTGGGTTTCTATACACTCCAGGGGGAGGGGACCCTACCAATAAGCAAAAAGCATTAATCAGGCAACCCCCGTGCCCTGGCAAGCAGCTGGGACTGGTTAAGTTTAAACATCTCCCCCAGTTGCCTGTGGTCACTTGTGAAAAGATACTGAACACCTGTACTCAAACAAGCAAGAAGGGAAAAGGAAGGACACAGATGAGGGCTCAGAGATGGCTGCTGAGTGTGTCTGTGATTTCTCCAGCATCTAGCCATTTGATATTTGCGTAAGTTGCCTAACTTCTCTAAGCTTTTGGGTCGTAATGTGTAAATATATCAGAGCATTATGTTTAATTTACTTACTGCATAGGATTGTCGAGTTTTAAATGGGATTTTTTTTCAACCTACAGTACAGGAGTTTCAAGAATATTAGCTATTTTTCTAGCTGTTGTTAGCAAAGATAGAATCTGTGGAAGATGCAGAAAGAGGTCACAATGTTTGTGAAGACTCTGAGGTGCAAAGGAGGTTCACTATTGTGGTTGGACCATGGTGAGTGTTCCAGTTTGCTAATGCTGCCATTATGCAAAATACAGTAATGGATTGGCTTTCATAAAGGGGGCTTATTTGGTTACATAGTTCTAAGACCATAAAAGTGTACAAACTAATGCATCAACAAGAAGATATCTTCACTGAAGAATGGCCGATGGTGTCCGGAACACCTCTGTCAGCTGGGAAGGTACGTGCCTGGTGTCTGCTGTTCCTTTGCTCACAGGTTGCATTTCAAAATGGCTTTCTCCACAATGTCTCTGGGTCTCTTTTAGCTTCTTCAGCTCCTGTGCATCTAAGCATCAGGGTCCTTTCTTAGCTTCTCTGGAGCAAACTCTGGGCTAGCATCTCTAAACGTCTTCAAGCCTCTCCAAGTGTGAGCTTTAAGCTCCAGTGATTAAATCAAGATCTACCCTGAATGGGTGGGGTCCATATATCTGTGGAAATAATTCCAAACCTTTCACCCACAGTTGATTGAGTCACATCTCCATGGAAACACTCAATCAAAAGATTCCAACCTAATCAATACTAATATGTCTGCCCCCACAAGATTGCATTAAAGAATATGGCTTATGGAGGGACATAATACATCTGTACTGGCACAGTGAGAAACAGTGTGATGGTTATGAGGATGATGAGTCAGTCAGGGAACAGTTCATGCAGCAACGTGATACAGTCTTAGAGTTTTATATCTTGATGAAAATGAGCAGTGATTAGAAAACTAGCATGATCAGCTATGAATTTAAAAAGCAGTCTGATTCCATTTTAGGGAATGTTTTAGAGTGAGAATAAGTTCAAATTCTAGAAGACCAGGTATTGGAAAGAAATATTGAGAGTTTAGGATAAGCTGAGAGGATAAGAGGTATTCTTGTACTCAAAGAAACAATTTAAAGTTCAGCCATTAAGGAATGGCTATATAAATCTTTGTATCTCCAATTTTTCCCGTTTGCATATTCTCAAAATTATTTTTAATACTATTTTGAAAAAAATTGAAAAATACCCAAAATGCCATGCTAAGTAGGAGAGCCACTTTATAAAATCATCTTTCTAATGATGTAAGTATCTGTAGATGTATATAGGTATGTTTGCATAGACATATGTAAAATATTATACAAATTTATGAGCAATATGAACATATTTAAAAAAGCAATTTAAATAAAATATAAATTTGAAATATGGTATCTTTCATAATATTGAAACGAGCATTTAAGAATCAATCAATTCTATTCCTGGATAGATACATTATCACTATATTTTATTTTTTAATTTGCTTTTATTACATATCCAAATGTTTTATAGCATATGCTTTGCTTAAATTTCTAAATTTTTATTATGTTCATTATATTTTAAGGAGAAAAATGATATGTCTGGTATATAAAGTTAGAAACTTTATATTGAAAGATGATTCAGGTGGAATTGTCAATTCAATAGCTGAGTAGGATATAACTAATAATATATCAAACTTGTAGGTGTTAACATATTATACCTGTGTCTTGATTTTCAGATCTTGGTGAAACTAATGAAGTTAAGAAGCAAAGCAATACCAATAATTTAGAACAAGAATTTTATAATTCTAATTTTTTACACTCCTACTTTCATTGAATTAGTACAATACTGAAATTATGAACATCTTACAAAGGTGAAAATAAAAGCAAGGAAATCTGTTTACCACTTCTAGAAACTAGCCAGATTATATATAGACTGTAGTAAAAGGTTTGAAATAAAAAGTCCTGTAGTTGATTTCAAATTTTATATTAAATAGCTATGGGATTTTGACCAAGTTGACTAAGCCTCACTTTCTTTCTCTTAATCAGTAAATAAATTAGAAAATAAGACCCACTCTATCTACTTCACATGGATGTTGTGAGGAAGATATAAAATAATGTGTGAAAGCTACTCCAAAATTATGTTTTGCAAACCTAAAAATCTTTGTTCTTACAATGGAATTAATGATCACAGGGAAGCATAAATAGATTGTTTTGCAATAAATAATCAAAAAATATGAGGAAAGCCAAATGCTATGTAAACCAATTTTGTTTTCTTTGAGCTTAACTAATATCTCATACTTATGTAGACCTAATAATTACTAAGAAATTAGTTAATCTCCTCCCTGATGGTTGAAGAATAAAGGCCATTTGATCAAGGACTTCATTAGTAGATATTAAATTATTTTTATTGTAGTGCAGTATGTAATCAACTCAATATAAGTAGCCTGGAAATAAATTAGATCTACTTGATTTAGATATGATCTAAATCATACCCATATTTATTCATAATTAGTAAACTGCATTAAATTAATGATATGCTAAATATATGCATAGACTATGTACACTTAGAATACTTGTAGTGAATATAAACCAATTAAAAACATGGTAAATTTTAGAAGATCCATGATAATGAAAAGACATTTAGTAATACATTTATCTCTGAATCTCTTGCTACTACAAGAAAATTGAAAAACAAATTAATTAGTATCATGCATTTTCTTTTGTCAATTAAAATGTGTGACTTCAAACAATCTCTTCAGTCTTTCATAGTCATAGAACATTCTGCTAAACTTTATAAATAAGTGTAAACTCTTGGCTTTCTTTCTATTGAGCAACTGTAATCAAGTAAGACAGGGATCTCCCTTTGCAAACTCACTCAGGAGCAGATCAGGCAGGAGTGTGGAGTAAAGAGTTCCATCCCTTTACACCTGGTGCTGCCTTGTCTTGCACTTGATCTTAGTTTCTTGTTTAACCTTTTTAGGACCAACCCAACCTTACTTCTTTCTGAGAGGCCCTGAAATGGTTTTGGTAGGGGATCATTTCTTCTCTAGATCTTATTTTAGAGTTTATAGTCCTGATAATTTTGAGGGGCCTGAAGTAATTTCTTTAATTTGTTCATCATCAATTAGGCATGAATTTATACATGGCTCATTTTCTGCACAATGAGCAGGGTCAGATTAGGATATTTAGATCCCCTAAGGACTAAAAATATATAGATACTCAGCTTGTGTGATATTACAAGATAAACACTAACCCCTTTTAGGATGAAGAAATAGCATATCATTTTATTTTCTCATGATAAGCATTTCTTAGTACATTTTGAAATACCAAATGCTTTTAATTTTTTCTAATTTTTGACTAATTCTTAACTGGTAACTTATTATACAAGTAAATTCTTATTATACCTAAGCAACATGGGCTATATTAAACTCAGTATATTGTTCTCTCTCTTAAATTCTACCATGTATCTCTCATTCTATTAGCCTATGCATCCAGGTAATAAAACTCTATGCTGTGACAACTACTGTTGAAAAAAGAGAAAGGGAGAGATTTGAATAGAATATGGAGAATCCATTTGCAGTAAATGAAGACCTTTTCTCTCACAAATCTTTTAAGGCAAGCATTTTGACTGATTGATTTGAAATATCTATGCCAAAATATTTAATTAGGTCCTTTTTGCCAAGTACTAATCAATCAATCATTACTTTTAATGTACTAACAGAAAGATTTCTGAACTTGACTTACTGATATGTTTTCCCACATTTGTAGCCAAGTTTATTTCTTCCGTAACATTTTTTTTTTTTTTTTTTTTTGCTGGAAATGAGGGTGGGGATGGTGGCAGGGAATGGTGATTTTAAGAGTATATCCCCTAAACTCTACCTAACCATTTTTAAGAATTATACTATGTCCTGTGATTTTGAAATCAAGAGCCATATAATAACAAAAGGCATAATAGATTATTACTAATGTTATTCATTTAGCCACAAACCCACATATCATTTAATAATATCAAAAATAATGTTTGCAACTTTCAAAGTTTAATTTTCTTTACAGGCTAGGTCTTAGCTAATTAGCAATCTGTATCTGGTTGGGACATGCTTATTGTTTCCTTGGTTTGTGTTCTGTCCTGTATAAAGCCCATCTGAGACAGATATTCCAAAATATTTGAATATCATGGAGTTATGTAGTTATTATATACCTAATGCATAAAGTCAATTAAGTGAGTACTGAGAATTATTCACTATAACTTTCAGTCTGTTCATCTGGCAATTAGAGAAAAATGGGGAACAATTGCCTGCAAAATAATTCCTCGATGTTCTATGACTCATAACATTGAGAATAAATGCAGACATAATAGAAACTTTTGTTTTTTCAAATTATGTGTAATTATTCAGCATGGTTTCAAATATTAAATGCAAGCTACTTAAATTTAGCCATTGGGGACCATAATATGGGAATACTGATTATGAAAATGCAAACAATAAAATCTTGTTTTATAAATAGGGAATACAGCCAAGAATTTTTTTATCCACTTTCACCAACTGATTTTGCTTATTTCATAATTATAGGCATAAATAGAAGCTTTATTGAGGTTTTATGTGTAGTTCAAGATACATATTGTCTCTACATATAATTTTGCATTCTTATATGAATTTTGCTTTGTTTCAATGATCATAAATTCCTAAAAAAACAGAGATTATGCTTCTACTTAATTTTTAAAAATTCATGAACTGGCTTGGAATATTGAATGCAGGCTAGTACAATATTCTGTGATAAGCTGGCCCATGGATACCAGTCACTTGTCTCGTTCTTCCTTTGTGATGGGAAATCCCCCCTTTTCTAAACAGCTATGTATAACAAATCATAACAATACCATTTTCTTACCAATAATTTGTATATAAATGGACAAGTGATGCAATGCCATCAAAACAAAACAAAACAAAAATGAAACAAAGTCTGCTGAAAGGGTTCGACAGATGTTTCCCAGTGATAAAAAGAGATTCTCTCTTCATTGACTGGATGCTTTGCTTGGATGTGTTGCTTGTAGCTGTGGCAAACCCTCTTCTGCATCCCCATGAGGTTAGCTAAACTGACATAGTAAGAATGGAAGGAACCTGAGCTCTTGATATCGTTACTTATTTCACAAAGTTGGCAGCAACCTCATATCGCCACTCCTTGTTAAATAATACGATACATTTATCTATTAGTTAATTTTGATGTATGCTTTACTTTAGTTTTAACTAGCAAGGAAAGGCATTACAAATGGTGTAACTAACTTCTTCAAAGATGTAGTAATTCTTGCGATTAAATGCTACTGCACACCAATAGAACAGCATTACTACACTCTCAGGGTCATCTTTGGCAAGTGAAATACAAAGAATCTGTATCTATTTGTAAGTTGAATAGTAAAGATAAGATGTGTCCTTATACAGCTAATGAGCAATCAGTTCCTTGAGTCAAATCCACAATACAGACAGAACACAGATATAACACAAAAGTAGAGGGAAAAAACAGCACGTGCTGCCATTTTATATAATCAGTGATTTATTTACTATTCTATTTCCAAAGAATTAGCAGGTTTCATAATTCTATTAGTAATGCCAAACAACTGTTCTCTAGCAGGGCAAAACAAAATGATGATCAGGTTAATAGCAATGTTATCATTCAAGGGATGTTTAAGAACAAATAATTTTGTAAATGTCTGTTCTGAGCATCAGTACCTACTCTTCTTGTGAGAATATTATTATACAAAACTCAGCATAATCTTGGCATTCAAGTGTTCCACAACTTGTCCTAATATATTAAGTGATTTCAGTTCCTATCTACATAATGAGATTAAAAAAAAGGAAAATATGGGCATATATTTTATCATGTCTTACTAAAAGAGATCCTTTTAAAGAAAAGGGACATTTCCCTTATTCTTTAAAAATCTATCAATTGTATATATCTTCCGAAGTGAAGATGAAGATTGAGTATTAGTGATCAATATTATTCAAAAATTATAAGGTCTGGCTTTACTGTAAATTGTATTTTTTCCCTTTTTCATTCCTTTACTAAAGAAGTTGTGGGTTTATAGAACAGTCATGAATAAAATATAGGATTCCCTATATACCACCCTATTATTAACACCTTGCCCCAATGTGGAACATATGTTACAACTGATGATAGCATATTTTTATACTTGTACTATTAACTGTAGACCATGGTTTAACACAGGGTTCACTGTGTACTGTAGTTCCACAGATTTTTTCAAAAATTTTATTGTTACCATATACACAATATAATATTTCATCTCTTACATTCTCATATATATATATATATAAACATTCAATGCTGTTAATTGTGTTCACAATGCAGTGCTACCATCACCACCATCCATTTTCTAAACATTTCCATCATTCCAAATTGGAACCCCGTACATTTTAAGTCTTAATTTTCCTTACCAAATTCCCATCCCATCCTCTGATAACCTATATTCTGGATTCTGACTCTATGAGTTTGCTTATCCTACTTATTTAAGATCAGTGAGATCATACAATATTTATCCTTTTGTTTCTGGCTTGTTTCAATCAACATGATGTCTTCAAGGTGTCTTCATGATGTCATCAACATTATGGTTAATGGACACTTGGGTTTCTTTAATCTTTTGGCAATTGTGAATAATGCCATTATAAACATCGGTGTGAAATATCCGTTCAAGTCCCTGCATTCAGTATTTTGTTTTTATACTTCGTAGTGGGATTACTGGGTTAGACGGTAGTTCTACCATAAAGGTTGTACAATTTTACATTGCCACCAGCAATAAATATTTATATTTCTCTGCATTCTCTCCTACACATGTTATTTTCCTTTTTTTAATAGCAGCCTTTCTAGTTGGTGTGAAATGGTGTCATTGTGGTTTTAATTTCAGTTTCCCTGATGGATAATGGTTATCCTTTCATGTGTTTTCTGGCAATTTGTATATCTTCTTTGGAGAGATGTCTATTCAAGTCTCTTGCCTATTGTTTAATTGTTTTTTTTTTTTTTTTTCCTTCTTGTTTTAAGTTAAAGGATTTCTTTATATATTCTGGATAGTAAACCTTTACTGGATATGTTGTTTCCAAATATTTTTTCCAACTGTATGGGTTATTATATTGCTTTCATTATAAAAGTCTTTGACACACAAAAGTATTTAAATAGATGAGGTCCCATTTATCTATTATTTCTTTTGTTGATTGTACTTTATGTATAAATTCTGAGAAACCATTGCCTAACACAAAGGCCTGAAGATGCTTCCCTACATTTTCTTCTAGGAGTTTGATAGTTCTGCCTCTTATATTTAGGTCTTTGATCAATTTTTAATTGATTTTTGTACATGTGTGGGGTAGGGATCCTCCTTTTATTTTGCAAATAGGAATCCAGTTTTCCCAGAACCAGTTGTTGAAAGACTATTCTTTCCCAATTGAGTGGTATTTGCCTCTTGTCAAAAATAGTTGACCATATATTTGAAGGTGGATTTCTGAGCTCTCAATTCTATTCCATTTGTCTGTCCTTGTGCCAGCATTATGCTGTTTTTATTACTGTGGTTTTGTTACAAGTTTCAAGATCTGAAAATATGAGTCCTCCAACTTCATTCTTCTTTTTCAAGGTGGCTTTTGCTATTTGGGACCCCTTATCCTTCCATGTAAATTGATGATTGGCTTCTCCATTTCTGCAAAGAAGGTTGTTGAAATTTTGATTGGGACTGCATTAAAGCTGTAAATTGCTTTGGTTAGGGATGACATCTTAATGATATTTAGTCTTCCAAATCCATGAACACTGACAAATCCTCCTGTTTTAGAACTTCTTTTATTTATTTTAGCAATGTTTTGTAGTTTTTATATATACAACCTTTATATCCTTGATTAGGTTTATTCCTAGATATTTGATTCTTTTAGTTGCTATTCTGAAAGAATTTTTTTTTTCTTGATTTCTTCTGTTTGGTCATAGCTTGTGTATAGAAATACTGCTGACTTTGGGATGTTGATCTTGTACTGCACCACTTTGCTGAATTCATTTTATTAGCTCTAGAAGCTTTGTTGTTGATATTTCAGGATTTTCTTTATATAGGATCTCATCATCTGCAAACAGAGAATTTTTACTTGTTTTCCAGTTTGGATGCCTTTTATTTCTTTTGCTTGTCTAATTGCTCTGGCTAGAACTTACAGTAAAATGGTGAATGACAGTGGTGACAGTGGACATCTTTTTCTTTCTTGTTCCTGATCTCAGAGGGAAAGCTTTAAGTCTTTCATCATTAAGTAGGATGTTTGCTGTAGGCTTTTGTTATATGCCCTATATCATGTTGAGGAACACTATTCCTAGTGTTATAACTGTTTATCAAGAGGGGGTGCTGGATTTTAACAAATGCATTTTCTGCATCAAGGTGATCATGGTTTTTGTTTTTTTTTTCTTCCTTCATTGTGTTAATGTGGTTGATTACCTAAAATGATTGTCTTATGTTGAAGAAACCTTGCACACCAAGGATAAATCCCACTTGATCATCGTGTATAATTCTTTTAATATGCTGGTGGATTCAGTTTGCTAGTATTTTGTTGAGGATTTTTGCATCTATATTCGTAAGAGATATTGGTCTGCATTTTCTTTTCTTGTGGTTCTTAATCTGCTTAGGTATGAAGTGGTGTTGGTCTTGTAGAAAGAATCATAAGTGTTCTCTCCTCATCAATTTTTTAGAAGAATTTGAGCAGAATTGGATCTCTTTTCACTAGATAATGACCTGACTGGCTGTCTTTTATAGATTTCCCTGTGTTTTGGTTTGCTAAAACTGCCAGAATGCAATATTGGGGGTTTATTTGGTTACAAATTTACAGTTCTAAGGCCATGAAAATGTCCAAATTAAGGCATCAAGAGGAAGATACCTTCTGGAGGAAAGGCTGCTGGCATCCAGGGTTCCTCTGTCACTTGGGGAGGCACATGGAGATGTCTTCTGGTCTCTCTTCTGGGCCCTGGTTTCAAAACGTCTGTCTCCGAATGTCTCTGGGTGTTTCTCTCTAAGTTTCTCTGATCTCTGTGAGTTTCTCTTGTCTTTTATCCTCTCATAGAGGACTCCAGCAAGGGTATTAAGGTCTCCTTTGAATGGGCTGGGTAACATCTTCATGGAAATAACCTAATCAAAAGTTCCCACCCAACAATAGGTCTGCCCCCACAGGGGTGGATTAAGAGAACATGGCCTTTTATGGGATACATTATCAAGTTCATACCAGCACACCCAGACTATCACAAATTGGAATATTATGCCCCCAAATTTAAGAATACTGTGGCTAAATGTAAGCAAATTGCTCAGGTCTATTAAGTTTATGTTTGGAACCCAGGATCTACATGATTATCATACTACCTGCTTCACACAGATTAAATTTGTAACAGCTCTCTTCCTGACCTAAACTTATCTCTCCTTCCACATAGGTAGACTTCCTGGTATGCTGAAGCTGGATCTATATTTTTTTTTTTTTTCATTAATATAATTCCTGTGCCCAGCTCAGAGGATGTGAATAATTTTCAGGAAATGTAGACAGAGATATGAGGTATGGTAATTAATATGGATACTGAATTCACCTGTGACTGTAATTAATAAATGAAGAAACTAAAGTGAAATATAAGTGACTTCCAGCGGAAGTGACCTGTTGACCTGTGAAAAATTCATATCACTCATGGCAATGATCGATGGCTGTCCACTATGTCCACTAATCAGCTTGTCTCATCTCTATTTAATAGCTGAATTATTTCTTCCATTCCATAGGTTTTAATATTTTCCCCCAATCCCTAAATCATTCTCAGCCTGTGATCATGTTTCTACTTATGATGCAAAGAATGCTAAGCTTATTTTACTTATGTATTATTAACCCTTGTAAAGGGAGCCTTAAAAATATACAATACACAAACCCAACAAATTCAAGGAAGAAGGAGGGAATCCTCCCTATTGCTCTGCTTTTGTCAGAATGACTTGCACAGTTTACTTTGTGGATTTAGGAAGTGAGATTTTTCCATGAATCATAACTCTGGAGGTGTTCACTGTAGACAAACCTCAGAGAGGCCTTCAGCTTGAAAGCGTACCCTAAAACATAAAGGTCTCCTAAAATCATCTCACTGCTTCTGTTCTTAAGTAATGTCTAGTTTGCTCTCCATACTATAGTGAAAGTTAAATTTCTAAAACTTAAATTTCATCCTGTCATTTTTTTGTCTTTAAAAAATTTAACTTTTAAAAAATTATAGTAAAGCTCAAATTCCATACTCTTCCATAACTGTTACTTCCAAGGGCTTTTGTAATCTGAACCTCACCTCATTTTTCAATAATTGCCCTCCCCACACTCTTTATCCTTGCCAGATTCAATAGCCTTCAGCTGTTCTGATATCCCCTGGCCCCTCACATCTGGGTCTCAGTATATAACATTTGTAACAATCTTCCAATCATGGCTCTTCATGGCTATGCCCTACTCATTTTCCAGATTTCTAGATTGATGTTACTTCCTTCAGACATCCTTCCCTGAAACTACATATCCAGTATCTTTGCTTCTTTTACTTGATCTCAAAACAGCTTCTACTATCTACATTGGACTTATCATGCTTGTGTTGAGAGGAAGGACCTAAAAATAGTTTATTTATTTATTTTATATATTTATTTATTTAGAGGTTGGCATTTAAACATTTTTAGGATATTGCTATTTTTAGTGGTGGAGCCACTTTGGAAAGAAATATTTGAATGATAGCTTTTGGCTATGCATCTGTTAGGCATTCTGGAGAGGACTAATAAGCCATAAAGCCAGTAGTTTTGCACTAGGTCCTATTCTGATGTTAGTGTCTGGATCATGAGAGTTGTTATAGATTTTGAATATCATGAATATATTACCTATTGTAAATATCATGTGAATACGCATGAGAGCCTCCATTGTTAGGGAGGAAGGTTTTAATGGGATGTTTTTGGCATGATAGAACCTGCTCTTTTCTCTCCCTCATTGTTAGAGAGCTTTAAGATTACTGGATTGGGATAGTCCAATCTGCATGAGGTTCAAGGAATCTTAAGGGAGGAAAAGTTTCAAGATTTCTGCTGCTCCTCTTTTGAGATTCTACCTCTTCAGAACATCTCTGGTGGATTGATGTGATCTAGAGGAGTGAGTGAGGATGACACAAAAAGGGCTCAAGAGCTTCTAAAGGGAAACTCATTGTGGACAAAGAAGGAATCTAGACTGGCATCACAAAAGAAGGCTAAAGTCAGCCACTCTGGCACTGTAAGCATACCATGAGGAACACAGCCAAGTGTGTAAATATGTAAAAATCAGGAGAGTTGTGACACTAAAGTAAGATAACAGTGGAAGCTCTGGCCAATTTGGTCACAGTGTGTACAGCAGCCAGTGGCTCTTACAGAATCCTTCAAACTTAAAATCCCACATACAAATGCTTGATTTATTTTTTTAAGTGAATTTGAGAACAATTAGAACTGGTTCTTCAGGCAAGACAGATAAAAGCAGTGCCCTCCAAAATCAAGGACTACCTGGGCTTTAGGCCTCTGGTTTGAGTACTCATAACAGCAGCAGCATCACTTGCTTTACAGCCTGATGGGGGCACTCTGAGCTCTGGTTCCGGTAACAGGAAGAACAACCAGCTGGCCTAAATCAGCTCCTAAATTCTATATCTCTGGGAAGGAGAAAAAAAAAAAAAAAGTTTGCCATTGGAATAGGTGATATCAGGGGTCACAGTTGCATTTATTTGAAAACCAAAAGAGCTCTAATGCATTTTATTTTTATTTTTAACTCAAGCCAATAAAACATTCTTTATTATATTGTCTATTTATTTTTCTCTACTACAGTGAGCAGGGACCATTTCTGCCTTAATGTATCTTTGGTACCTAGACAGAATCTGGCTCAGACTGACACTGAATAATTAGCTGTGGAAATAATGAAAAAATAATGTCCCATTTTTCCTAGAATTTAAGATGGCCAAGATTGTTTCAAGATCACCATTAATTAAATCATAACTTTTATGGAAACAAAAACAAAGTACTACCATAGAAAATATATTCATAAACTGTAAAGCATATCCTTCTTTTAGAAAAATAAAAAAAATTAGAAAATATCTTTATTAATAATTAAGAAAATATGCTAAGTAACCTGGCTAAAGTAAAAATTCCTTTTATGTGGAATAAATGGCACTAAAATGCAAGTCTCTAACTTCTGTTCCAGAACTGAAAATATGATTTGTCATTTATAAGTTTTATAAATGTTTAAAACCCCATTTGCCTCATCCCATTTTGATTTATAAACAGATAAAGAAAAGTGAGGCTCCAGTGGCCTATTTTATGAAGCTTGTACAATTCTCTAGGTAGATGAAAGTGAAAATACAGTCTTCTTTAGTTAAGTAGTTTCTGAATAATCTAATTGTTACATTGAACAGAAATATGTATTGTCAAAATAAATTTCCACTTATTTAGTAGAAGAAATATTAAGGCAATTATGCCCAAATCCAGGGATATATAAGCCTAGTAAAATACTAAAAATTAACAATTAGGTCAGGAATACTGTTCAAATTATGCTTCCTCACAATTTTATGAGAAAAATTTATATTCCATTTTTAGTCAAAATATTCCTTTATGCTTTTTGTCTATGGTGTCATTCTTAGAGTGGACTTTCTACTATAAAATTTTGTAAGTATCTCATATATATTGCAATCAAATCTCCAAATAATCTATATTTTATTTTGGTAAATATTGAAAGATAAGGATATTACTTTATATTTTACAAAATATTTATGGAACAGTTTCCAAACTATTTATTATAAAGTTTCTTATATATTTGATATATCACTTTCATGTTGTCCTAAATATTTATCAATATTTCTATCAGTGTTCTGGACTTCTTTGATAAAGTCATTCTTTTATTTTTCAAAGATCACACTATTAAAATTACTTTAATGTTGCCCTACATTATAATATTTATAGGGCAGTGCCTATTAGTGAATATATTTTGAAAATAATCAGGCAATTCCATCATACTTTCTCAATGGGATATGTTCTGAAAGTTATCAGCTAAATAATTTTTTAAAGAAGAATTATGAGAAGTTCTTGGTGAAGCAGAAGGCATATTTGATGAGCTAGGAGACAAGTACCATCTCCAATTGGTACAACTTTTGTTGATTGCTCACTGCTCTAATATTTCCATTTTGTGTATCATGCCATCCAGGCTAAATGGAGTCTGGGGATGAATGCTGAGGACTCTGATCCATCATCTAAATCTGCTGTTTCCAGAAAATAATTTCTACCCTCAAATTCACCCAGGCCAACTTGCCCAAATCTGTCCTCACTCCCACATCCTACTTTTACAAACTTGACTGGATTTTGTTCTGTTGAAGGAGCCAGTCATTATACTGAATTTTTTCTTTTCATATCTTCACATTCTCATCCCATTTTCAGATTTATATATTTTAAAAATTACTCACAAAGTGATAGAAGCTAGAGTTTATCCTAAAATCTATCCAATCACAAATCCCACAAGCATTCTTGTGAAGAATGTTGTAAAGTTTTAACTTGATGGTGAAGCTCAGATTTTATAGCTAACTGCAGTAAATAGCCAATTGCATACAATTTACTTGCTAAATGATTTGCAGCACAGATTTGATTCTCTATTTCTACTAGGCAAGAACAAACCGCTTGTGATAAGAGCAATTAGAAAATGAGAAACAATTCATTAAAATTAAAAATATAATTAATCATATGAAAAAAAAATGATGCTATGTTTCAGAAGTCAGAGCAAAAACCAAAGAGAAACAAAAGTGCAAGACAATGAAGGAGACATAACAGATTCATTGAAGAGGACTGACATAGGACTAGCAGTCATTCTAGAATGGAAAAACAAGACTGAAAACAAATGGAAATATATAATAAAAAAATGGAAGACATTCTCTGAAAGTTAAAGCCATGAGTTGCAAGTTTATTTTCAACCCTGATTTTTGAAAGAAATAACTTTCAGATAAATTATAGCAAAATTTTACAAATATCTGTAAAGGAGAAATCTAAGGATTCCATCATATTCAAGTAAATATCAATCTTACATTATAATAAAATGAAAATAAATGTCAAGTCCAGCCATGAGAGCAGAGAAATTTAAGAAATTGTATAATTAGAAGGTAAAAGTTCTTTGTGATATAATATTTACAACATAGGCTTTTGCTATTAAAATGAAAATGAAATTCAGTTGAATAATCCAGAGGAAAAAACCCTGAAAAAATAGTTGTTCAATATGAAGTAACTAAAACATGGCCCAATTTTAGCACGTAAGTTCCAAAAGTAAATATGGTATGTGTGTTCTTGTTCTCTGATGGAAGTTATGCTAGGTAACTAATTAACGAATCAAATGGAAAGAGTCATAATTCATTTGACATTGGTGCAAGTAATTAATTGTGGTAGTTGGGAGCTATGCACCTCAGAAAAACACGTTCTTAAACTTAATTCATCACTGTGGGTGTGAACCCTTTTAAATAGGACCTTTTGATGAGGTTACTTCAGATAATGTGTGGCCCAGGGTAGGTCTTAATCTGATAACTGAAGGCCTTATGGAGAAGGTCACAGAGACAGAAAAATATCATAGTGGGAGCAGCCAGAGATTGAAAGTCAGTGGAACCCAGGAGAGAAGGGAGAGGGCAGCAGAAGCTATCATGTGCATTGCTATGTGATGGTGGAACCAAGGACCAAGGATAGCTGGCAGTCAGCCCCAGAATTCCAGTCTTTGGGAAAAAAGCATCACCTTGATGATGCCTTGATTTGGTCTTCTCCAGCCTCAAAAGTGTGCGCCAATAAATCCCCAATGTTTAAACCTACCAACTGCATGCTATTTGCTTTGGCAGCAAAGAAACTTAAAACAATTTATGGTCAAAGTATGCAGTATAAATAGAATGGTAGATATTTTATGGGAGAGGCCTTCTACTCTATGAATGGAACTGCTCCATGATTCACTAGTTTGTAGTTTATCATATCTTTATTATCATAGTATAAATAACATGTGTTCTTAGAATTTCAGTTATTGCTAAATGACCCACAGATAAGACATATAGTATTTTATTATAATTTCAGAGCTGAATGCAAATATTGTAAAATTCTTGACCATTTAATTATAAAGGCATAGTGATGAAACAAGAGTGTCAATGAACCTCCCAGAGCTTTCCTTTATCTTGATAATGTAAACTTAGAGTATACCCGATTAATTAACAAAATCTAGTAGACCCAACTTGGAGGCACATATGCTAAGTTCCATGTCAGCTAAACCAAAATCTAAGTTTCTATTCCCTGTAAATGTGTAGCTCACCCAGAAAATAGAGTTTAAACACAAACAGCTATCAACAACTCCCTATTCGTGTGCCAACTAACTTCCTCTTTACAAAGGAACTTCCTTTACTAACCAAGTTAGGAAGTGTAGTCTGCATTAAATTCCCTCCTAATGTATTCCCTTGTTCTGTCTATAAAAGCTCATTGCTCTCTTTGTTCAGCAGAACCCCTCTCTTCCTCATGGTGATTGGAATCACCTCCATTTATGAATTGATTCAATAAAACTCTAAGATCTAACCAAATTTTGCTTGAATTTTTATTTTAACAATGTTGATTACCAGAAAAAATAACTGACACTTAAAAAGAATAAAAATTATGGAGAAGAGAGTTGTTGAATTGAGCTAAATGTATATTTTTTATAAAGGAGAGTCAATATTTGCAATTATATTATTAAATTTTGGAAAAACTAAAATCATAAAATGTCAATGTGATGAATCACATGGATTGATTGATTTTCAAATGTTAGAACAACCTTGCATTACTGGGATAATCCCTGCTTTATCAGGATGTAATATCATTTACATTAGCATGATGTATGATTTTGATTTGCTCATATTTTAAATATTTTTTGTATCCATATCCTGGTAGGCTATTGGATTTTTTCTCATAATATTTTTTTTAATTTTTTCTGGTTTTGGTTTAGGATGATTCAAGCCTCATGAAATAAATTGGATTGTTTCTTTATCTTCTAATTTCTGAAAGAATTTGTATGATTGGTATAATTTCACTGAGTTTTGCATTAGGGAATGGGCAGAGGTACCTGCCTTTTCAGGCTAGGCATTAATGATGATGCTGGCATCTAATTTCCAGCATTTAATGTATATGTCCAACCACAGTACCCAGGTGTACTTTGCTACAGTAGTACAGGTGTGCTATTTGAGCATAGTTCCATCATAGCCTCTAAATTAGTCATCTCTGGCTATAATAATGTTTCACAACAGCCACCAAAATTTAATTTATTGCTCTCATAGGTTTTAGGTCTACTGAGGTAAGTTTGTTTTAGGCTGAGGGGGTGGGAAGGGTGGATCAATCTAAAGTCTCCCCCACGATAGCTCTCACATAAAAATCCAGGGTGATGGAACAGCAGTTAACTGGGGAAGTCTTCTCTTAATGTTTGGCAGAAATGCAAACAGGCTGGTGGAAACTTGTTACGCCTCTTAAAGTTTTAGGAGTTACTTCTGCTCCTATGCTATTGAGCATCTATGACTATCACTTAATATCATCTAGGAAGAATTTTCTGTAATTTCTTGGAGCTTTTTGTTTTGGTTTATTTTGAACTAAGAGCCTTGATACAAGGATATGACACTGCTTGACTGAAATTTTTCACTTAATGATTTCAGAGCAAAGTATTGATGCTTATTTTTGGCTACACAACTTGAAAAAAGGTAACCCATGAAAGATACATCTGAATTAGATGTTATTTGAAGATCAGTCAACCCAAAGATAGGGTCTTTCAGAGTATGGTCTTAGAATCCTCTGACTCAGAATATCATGGGGTGTTTATATTTTAAAAAGTAAACTCCTTTGCCCAACTAGGCATGTACTCAATAAGAATATTTTGTTGCTGGAATGAAGTTGTGTTGATCAAAAAGATAGGTGAGCAACTGCATCACTGTAGAAATGGTGATGCCAGAGAAAGGACAAGAGCAGCTCACATTAAAAAATACACTAGAGGACATTTCATCAACATGGCAGTCTAAGACAGCCCCTGGAGAAAACCTCCCCAGAAATTCAGCAAATAAAAGGACAAATTCCACTTGCTTACAACTCTGGAGGACAGGGAAGACTGGGAAAGGACTCTACAAATACTGAATCGAAGAAAAAGAAGAATGTTAGGTAGGAAACTTCCTCCTGAACTACCAGTCCTCTTCCCTACCTCTTACTCAGTCCCGTGAAGCTTGGGTGTTGCTCAGAGGCAGTAGCCTGGATCCCTCCGCCTTGCACTAGGAGCTATGGAGGCACTCAGGGCAGCGTGAGTGCCTCTCCAGCAGAGGAACCGAAGTCCACAGAGACCCAGGGCAGATCACAAGCTGCTGAGGAGTGCTGCATACAAAAGATCCTTGGTTGGGGTGGTGGGGAGGAGACCACAGTAAAAAGACTAGCAAGAAGGGTTGTGCTCTCAATCCAGTTTCTATTGGGTGGACCACCTAAACACAAAATGGACTTTTCTAGAGTGACCCTCATTTCTGCGTTGATCCCATCTATCTCCCCAGGGCAGGGTACCATAACAGGGAAGAAACCAGAGGCTGAAATGCATGCATGTGCGCACGAGAGAGAGAGAGAGAGATGTATAGAGAGAAGGGGTGGGGGATAAACTGAGTTGATGTTAAGACAAGAGGGTCCCAGAACTAAAAAGTGTAAGGAAAATGGGGCATTGCCTGAAGGAGATAATTTAAATAAGTCGTAGTAGCTGGGGAGAGAATTCTGCCCAAAAACAAACAGGACAGATTAAGATTCCTAGGGAAGGAACAGAGGAAAGCAAGATTTTTCCTGGAGGGGACTCAATTACACAAAAAGTACAGCCTTAAAAGTTGTAGCACATATCTGGGGCAAGAATCAGATGAAGAAGAGCTGAGAAAATCTGATCAGTTAAACATGGGCCGCTCTAAAGGTCTAGAATAAGTTGGACCAAGCATCAAAGAAAAGCCTAATACAAAGTCAGTCAATAAAACCCTAGGCAAGAGGGAGAATGTGACCTTCAGAGTTAACTCATAAAAATAATCATATGCCCAGATATCAGAAGAAAAAGAAAATTACACTCCATAATAAGAAACAGCAAGATATGGCTCAGTCAAAGAAACAGATGACAACTTCAGTGGAGATACAGAGTTTGAAGCAACTAAAGAGGTTCAAACAAAACTCCTAAATCATTTCAAGGAGATGATTTAATATATACATAAAGATAAAGGATATTAAGAACACAATGTATAAGAATAAAGAAGATCTTGAAAGTATACATAGAAACCTAACAGAAGTTATGGGAATGAAAGGCACACTAGAATACATAAAAAAATAAAGGTATATAACTTCAGATTTGAAAATGCAGGGGAAAAAAAAATAAAAACTAGAAGATGGGACAATTGAAATCATACAGCCAAAAGAATAGATAGAGAAAAGAATAGAAAAAATTGAACAGAGTCTCCGGGATTTGAGTGACAACATGAAGCACACAAACATACACATCATGGGTGTCCCAGAAGGAGAAGAGAAGGGAAAAGGGGCAGAAAGAATATATGAAGAAATAATAGCTGAAAATTTCCCAACTCTTATAAGAGACCTAAATATACATGTTCAAGAAATGTAATGCACTTCAAACTAAATAAATTCTAATAGACCTACCCTGAGATACATACTAATCAGAATGTCAATGCCAAAGATAAAGAGAGAATTCTGAAAGCAGCAAGAGAAAAGTGACTCATAACCTACAAGGGATCCTCAATAACACTAAGTTCCAATTTCTCACCTGACACGTGTAGACAAGAAGACAGTGGTGTGATATATTTAAGATACTGAAGGAGAAAAACTGACAGCCAAAAATTATTTATCCAGCAAAACTGTCCTTCATAAATGAGGGAGAGTTTAATATATTCACAGATAAACAGAAACTGAGAGAGTTCATCAACAAAAGACCTGCCTTACAAGAATTATTAAAGGGACTTCTGCAAGTTGAAAGGAAAAGATAGGATAGAGTGGCTTGGAGTAGTGTGAAGAAATGAAGATTATCAGTAAGGGTAACTAAAAGGGTAAATGCAAAACCCAATAGTACTGTATCCTCAATATACAGCTCTACTCTTTAATTCCTACAAGAGTCAGAATACAATTGAACTAAAAAAAGGCAAATTTCCTGATAATGGATATGAATAGAATATTGGAATATTACTCAGCCATAAAAAGAATGAAGTTCTGATGCTTGTGACAACATGAATGAACCTTGAGGATATTGTGCTGAGTGAAATAAGTCAGTCACAATAGGACAAATACTGTGTTATCTCACTGATGCAAACTAATTAAAAAAGCAAACTCGGGGGGTGGGGCAAGATGGCAGACTGGTGAGCTGTATGTTTTAGTTACTCCTCCAGGAAAGTAGGTAGAAAGCCAGGAACTGTGTGGACTGGACACCACAGAGCAATCTGACTTTGGGGATACTTCATACAACACTCATGAAAACGTGGAACTGCTGAGATCAGCGAAATCTGTAAGTTTTTGCAGCCAGGGGACCCGCGCCCCTCCCTGCAAGGCTCAGTCCCGTGGGAGGAGGGGCTGTCAGCTCCGGGAAGGAGAAGGGAGAACTACAGTGGCAGCACTTATCGGAAACTCATTCTGCTGATCCAAACTCCAACCATAGATAGACGGAGACCAGACACCAGAGAATCTGAGAGCAGCCAGCCCAGCAGAGAGGAGATAGGCATAGAAAAAAAACAACACAAAAAACCCCAAAATAAAAGCGGAGGATTTTTGGAGTTCTGGTGAACCTGGAAGGGGGAAGGGCAGAGCTCAGGCCCTGAGGCACATATGCAAATCCTGAAGAAAAGCTGATCTCCCTGCCCTGTGGACCTTTCCTTAATGGCCCTGGTTGCTTTGTCTCTTAGCATTTCAATAACCCATTAGATCTCTGAGGAGGGCCCCCTTTTTTTTTTTTTTTTGGTTTTTTAATCCTTTTTTCTTTTTCTAAAACAATTACTCTAAGAAGCCCAATACAGAAAGCTTCAAAGACTTTCAATTTGGGCATGTCAAGTCAAGAGCATAACTAAGAGAGCTCTGAGACAAAAGGCAATAATCCAGTGGCTGAGAAAATTCACTAAACACCACAACTTCCCAAGAAAAGGGGGGTGTCCGCTCACAGCCATCATCCTGGTGGACAGGAAGCACTCCTGCCCATCGCCAGCCCCATAGCCCAGAACTGCCCCAGACAACCCAGTGTGATGGAAGTGCTTCAAATAACAGGCACACACCACAAAACTGGGCGTGGACATTAGCCTTCCCTGCAACCTCAGCTGATTGTCCCAGAGTTGGGAAGGTAGAACAGTGTGAATTAACAAAGCCCCATTCAGCCATCATTTCAGCAGACTGGGAGTCTCCCTACACAGCCCAGCAGCCCAGAACTGCCCTGGGGGGACGGCACTCACCTGTGACATAGCACAGTCATCCCTCAACATAGGACCCTGGGTGCACGGCCTGGAAGAGGGGCCCACTTGCAAGTCTCAGGAGCCATACGCCAATACCAAGGACTTGTGGGTCAGTGACAGAGACAAACTGTGGCAGGACTGAACTGAAGGATTAGACTATTGCAGCAGCTTTAAAACACTAGGATCATCAGGGAGATTTGATTGTTACAGCCACCCCCCCTCCCTGTCTGCCCAGAAACACACCCCATATACAGGGCAGGCAACACCAACTACACACGCAAGCTTGGTACACCAATTGGACCCCACAAGACTCACTCCCCCACTCACCAAAAAGGCTAAGCAGGGGAGAACTGGCTTGTGGAGAACAGGTGGCTCGTGGACGCCACCTGCTGGTTAGTTAGAGAAAGTGTACTCCACGAAGCCGTAGATCTGATAAATTAGAGATAAGGACTTCAATTGGTCTACAAATCCTAAAAGAACCCTATCAAGTTCAGCAAATGCCACGAGGCCAAAAACAACAGAAAATTATAAAGCATATGAAAAAACCAGACGATATGGATAACCCAAGCCCAAGCACCCAAATCAAAAGATCAGAAGAGACACAGCACCTAGAGCAGCTACTCAAAGGACTAAAGATGAACAATGAGACCACAGTACGGGAGACAAAGGAAATCAAGAAGACCCTAGAAGAGCATAAAGAAGACATTGCAAGACTAAATAAAAAAATGGATGATCTTATGGAAATTAAAGAAACTGTTGACCAAATTAAAAAGATTCTGGACACTCATAGTACAAGACTAGAGGAAGTTGAACAACGAATCAGTGACCTCGAAGATGACAGAGGGGAAAATGAAAGCATAAAAGAAAGAATGGGGAAAAAAATTCAAAAAATCGAAATGGACCTCAGGGATATGATAGATAATATGAAACGTCCGAATATAAGACTCATTGGTGTCCCAGAAGGGGAAGAAAAGGGTAAAGGTCTAGGAAGAGTATTCAAAGAAATTGTTGGGGAAAACTTCCCAAATCTTCTAAACAACATAAATACACAAATCATAAATGCTCAGTGAACCCCAAATAGAATAAATACAAATAAACCCACTCTGAGACATATACTGATCACACTGTCAAACACAGAAGAGAAGGAGCAAGTTCTGAAAGCAGCAAGAGAAAAGCAATTCACCACATACAAAGGAAACAGCATAAGACTAAGTAGTGACTACTCAGCAGCCACCATGGAGGCGAGAAGGCAGTGGCACGATATATTTAAAATTCTGAGTGAGAAAAATTTCCAGCCAAGAATACTTTATCCAGCAAAGCTCTCCTTCAAATTTGAGGGAGAGCTTAAATTTTTCACAGACAAACAAATGCTGAGAGAATTTGCTAACAAGAGACCTGCCCTACTGGAGATACTAAAGGGAGCCCTACAGACAGAGAAACAAAGAAAGGACAGAGAGACTTGGAGAAAGGTTCAGTACTAATGAGATTCGGTATGGGTACAATAAAGGATATTAATAGAGAGAGGGGAAAAATATGACAAACATAAACCAAAGGATAAGATGGGTGATTCAAGAAATGCCTTCACGGTTATAATGTTGAATGTAAATGGATTAAACTCCCCAATTAAAAGATATAGATTCGCAGAATGGATCAAAAAAAATCAACCATCAATATGTTGCATACAAGAGACTCATCTTAGACACAGGGACACAAAGACACTGAAAGTGAAAGGATGGAAAAAATATTTCATGTAAGCTACAGCCAAAAGAAAGCAGGTGTAGCAATATTAATCTCAGATAAAATAGACTTTAAATGCAGGGATATTTTGAGAGACAAAGAAGGCCACTACATACTAATAAAAGGGGCGATTCAGCAAGAAGAAATAACAGTTGTAAATGTCTATACACCCAATCAAGGTGCCACAAAATACATGAGAGAAACACCGGCAAAACTAAAGGAAGCAATTGATGTTTCCACAATAATTGTGGGAGACTTCAACACATCACTCTCTCCTATAGATAGATCAACCAGACAGAAGACCAATAAGGAAATTGAAAACCTAAACAATCTGATAAATGAATTAGATTTAACAGACATATACAGGACATTACATCCCAAATCACCAGGATACACATACTTTTCTAGTGCTCACGGAACTTTCTCCAGAATAGATCATATGCTGGGACATAAAACAAGCCTCAATAAATTTAAAAATATTGAAATTATTCAAAGCACATTCTCTGACCACAATGGAATACAATTAGAAGTCAATAACCATCAGAGACTTAGAAAATTCACAAATACCTGGAGGTTAAACAACACACTCCTAAACAATCAGTGGGTTAAAGAAGAAATAGCAAGAGAAATTGCTAAATATATAGAGACGAAAGAAAATGAGAACACAACATACCAAAACCTATGGGAAGCAGCAAAAGCAGTGCTAAGGGGGAAATTTATAGCACTAAATGCATATATTAAAAAGGAAGAAAGAGCCAAAATCAAAGAACTAATGGATCAACTGAAGAAGCTAGAAAATGAACAGCAAACCAATCCTAAACCAAGTACAAGAAAAGAAATAACGAGGATTAAAGCAGAAATAAATGACATAGAGAACAAAAAAACAATAGAGAGGATAAATATCACCAAAAGTTGGTTCTTTGAGAAGATCAACAAGATTGACAAGCCCCTAGCTAGACTGACAAAATCAAAAAGAGAGAAGACCCATGTAAACAAAATAATGAATGAAAAAGTTGACATAACTGCAGATCCCAAAGAAATTAAAAAAATTATAAGAGGATACTATGAACAACTGTATGGCAACAAACTGGATAATGTAGAGGAAATGGACAATTTCCTGGAAACATATGAACAACCTAGACTGACCAGAGAAGAAATAGGAGACCTCAACCAACCCATCACAAGCAAAGAGATCCAATCAGTCATCAAAAATCTTCCCACAAATAAATGCCCAGGGCCAGATGGCTTCACAGGGGAATTCTACCAAACTTTCCAGAAAGAACTGAAACCAATCTTACTCAAACTCTTTCAAAACATTGAAGAAAATGGAACACTACCTAACTCATTTTATGAAGCTAACATCAATCTAATACCAAAACCAGGCAAAGATGCTACAAAAAAGGAAAACTACCGGCCAATCTCCCTAATGAATATAGACGCAAAAATCCTCAACAAAATGCTTGCAAATCGAATCCAAAGACACATTAAAAAAATCATACACCATGACCAAGTGGGGTTTATTCCAGGCATGCAAGGATGGTTCAACATAAGAAAATCAATCAATGTATTACAACACATTAACAAGTCAAATGGGAAAAATCAATTGATCATCTCAATAGATGCTGAAAAAGCATTTGACAAAATCCAACATCCCTTTTTGATAAAAACACTTCAAAAGGTAAGAATTGAAGGAAACTTCCTCAACATGATAAAGAGCATATATGAAAAACCCACAGCCAGCATAGTACTCAATGGTGAGAGACTGAAAGCCTTCCCTCTAAGATCAGGAACAAGACAAGGATGCCCGCTGTCACCACTGTTATTCAACATTGTGCTGGAAGTGCTAGCCAGGGCAATCCGGCAAGACAAAGAAATAAAAGGCATCCAGATTGGAAAAGAAGAAGTAAAACTGTCATTGTTTGCAGATGATATGATCTTATATCTAGAAAACCCTGAGAAATCGATGATACAGCTACTAGAGCTAATCAACAAATTTAGCAAATTAGCAGGATACAAGGTTAATGCACATAAGTCAGTAATGTTTCTATATGCTAGAAATGAACAAACTGAAGAGACACTCAAGAAAAAGATACCATTTTCAATAGCAACTAAAAAAATCAAGTACCTAGGAATAAACTTAACCAAAGATGTAAAAGACCTATACAAAGAAAACTACTTAACTCTACTAAAAGAAATAGAAGGGGACCTTAAAAGATGGAAAAATATTCCATGTTCATGATAGGAAGACTAAATGTCATTAAGATGTCAATTCTACCCAAACTCATCTACAGATTCAATGCAATCCCAATCAAAATTCCAACAACCTACTTTGCAGACTTGGAAAAGCTAGTCATCAAATTTATTTGGAAAGGGAAGATGCCTCGAATTGCTAAAGACACTCTAAAAAAGAAAAACGAAGTGGGAGGACTTACACTCCCTGACTTTGAAGCTTATTATAAAGCCACAGTTGCCAAAACAGCACGGTACTGGCACAAAGATAGACATATAGATCAATGGAATTGAATTGAGAATTCAGAGATAGACCCTCAGATCTATGGCCGACTGATCTTTGATAGGACCCCCAAAGTCACTGAACTGAGTCATAATGGTCTTTTCAACAAATGGGGCTGGGAGAGTTGGATATCCATATCCAAAAGAATGAAAGAGGACCCCTACCTCACCCCCTACACAAAAATTAACTCAAAATGGACCAAAGACCTCAATATAAAAGAAAGTACCATAAAACTCCTAGAAGATAATGTAGGAAAACATCTTCAAGACCTTGTATTAGGCGGCCACTTCCTAGACTTTACACCCAAAGCACAAGCAACAAAAGAGAAAATAGATAAATGGGAACTCCTCAAGCTTAGAAGTTTCTGCACCTCAAAGGAATTTCTCAAAAAGGTAAAGAGGCAGCCAACTCAATGGGAAAAAATTTTTGGAAACCATGTATCTGACAAAAGACTGATATCTTGCATATATAAAGAAATCCTACAACTCAATGACAATAGTACAGTCGGCCCAATTATAAAATGGGCAAAAGATATGAAAAGACAGTTCTCTGAAGAGGAAATACAAATGGCCAAGAAACACATGAAAAAATGTTCAGCTTCACTAGCTATTCGAGAGATGCAAATTAAGACCACAATGAGATACCATCTAACACCGGTTAGAATGGCTGCCATTAAACAAACAGGAAACTACAAATGCTGGAGGGGATGTGGAGAAATTGGAACTCTTATTCATTGTTGGTGGGACTGTATAATGGTTCAGCCACTCTGGAAGTCAGTCTGGCAGTTCCTTAGAAAACTAGATATAGAGTTACCATTCGATCCAGCGATTGCACTTCTCGGTATATACCCGGAAGATCGGAAAGCAGTGACACGAACAGACATCTGCACGCCAATGTTCATAGCAGCATTATTCACAATTGCCAAGAGATGGAAACAACCCAAATGTCCTTCAACAGATGAGTGTATAAATAAAATGTGGTATATACATACGATGGAATACTACACGGCAGTAAGAAGGAACGATGCTGTGAAACATATGTCAACATGGATGAACCTTGAAGACATAATGCTGAGCAAAATAAGCCAGGCACAAAAAGAGAAATATTATATGCTACCACTAATGTGAACTTTGAAAAATGTAAAACAAATGGTTTATAATGTAGAATGTAGGGGAACTAGCATTAGAGAGCAATTAAGGAAAGGGGAACAATAATCCAAGAAGAACAGATAAGCTATTTAACGTTCTGGGGATGCCCAGGAATGACTATGGTCTGTTAATTTCTGATGGATATAGTAGGAGCAAGTTCACAGAAATGTTGCTATATTAGCTAACTTTCTTGGGGTAAAGTAGGAACAGGTTGGAAGTTAAGCAGTTATCTTAGGTTAGTTGTCTTTTTCTTACTCCCTTGTTATGGTCTCTTTGAAATGTTCTTTTATTGTATGTTTGTTTTCTTTTTGACTTTTTTTTTCACACAGTTGATTTAAAAAAGAAGGGAAAGTTAAAAAAAAAAAAAGAAAGAAAAAAGACAAACAAGGAAAAAAAAAAAAAAAGATGTAGTGCCCCCTTGAGGAGCCTGTGGAGAATGCAGGGGTATTCGCCTACCCCACCTCCGTGGTTGCTAACATGACCACAGACATAGGGGACTGGTGGTTTGATGGGTTGAGCCCTCTACCACAGGTTTTACCCTTGGGAAGATGGTTGCTGCAAAGGAGAGGCTAGGCCTCCCTATGGTTATGCCTAAGAGCCTCCTCCCGAATGCCTCTTTGTTGCTCAGATGTGGCCCTGTCTCTCTAGCTAAGCCAACTTGAAAGGTGAAATCACTGCCCTCCCCCCTACGTGGGATCAGACACCCAGGGGAGTGAATCTCCCTGGCAACGTGGAATATGACACCCGGGGAGGAATGTAGACCTGGCATCGTGGGATGGAGAACATCTTCTTGACCAAAAGGGGGATGTGAAAGGAAATGAAATAAGCTTCAGTGGCAGAAAGATTCCAAAAGGAGCTGAGAGGTCACTCTGGTGGGCACTCTTACGCTCACTTTAGACAACCCTTTTTAGGTTCCAAATAATTGGGGTAGCTGGTGGTGGATACCTGAAACTATCAAACTACAACCCAGAACCCATGAATCTCGAAGACAGTTGTATAAAAATGTAGCTTATGAGGGGTGACAATGGGATTGGGAAAGCCATAAGGACCACACTCCACTTTATCTAGTTTATGGATGGATGAGTAGAAAAATAGGGGAAGGAAACAAACAGACAAAGGTACCCAGTGTTCTTTTTTACTTCAATTGCTCTTTTTCACTCTAATTATTATTCTTGTTATTTTTGTGCTAATGAAGGTGTCAGGGATTGATTTGGGTGATGAATGTACCACTATGTAATGGTACTGTAAACAATCAAAAGTACGATTTGTTTTGTATGACTGCGTGGTATGTGAATATATCTCAATAAAATGAAGATTAAAAAAAAAATTTGGTTGCATACAATTGATTGAGGTGGACTAATGGTACATCGACAGATGAGCAGAATAGTGAAGTGTGGTGTTTGCGTACAATAGAATATTGAGTGGCTGAAAGAAGGGATGAAGTGGTGAGACATAAAACTAAATGAATGGATCTTGAGGACAGTATTTTGAGTGAAATACACCAGAAACAAAAAGACAAACATTGTAGCACCTCACTACTATGGATTAACTATAATGTGTAAACTCTGAGAACTGAATCTTAGAGCACAGGTTATCAGGGGAATGCTTATTGTAAAGGTCCCTAGATTGTAAGCTCTTATGGCATTCACATCAATTCCTGAATTGTAATGGTTGTCTTTAAATTCTGAGATGCTGAGCTCCTTGTGTATAACGTCAGTCCCTGGAACATCAAGTATCAGTGTCACACCTGAAACTCAGAGCTAGAGTCTGGCAGCTATGAATGTCAGTATTACCTGAGACAGCAACTGTTAAAAAAGCTTAAAAAGAGTTCAGACTTCAGTTAGATATAGGAATGAAGTGGATCTGGTTAGGACTAAGGCAAATCAGGCCAAAGGGTAAAGGAAGATATTGACTGTTTTAAAACTTCAACTTCTGTGTGAGACCAAAGGAAGAGATGTTTCCAAGCCCTCAATCTTGGGCTTGCCCTTATGAAGCTTGTTACTGAAAAGGAGAGGCTAAGTCTTCTTATAATTGTGCCCAAGAGTCACCCCCAGAGAACCTCTTTTGTTGCTCAGATGTGGCCCTCCTCTCTAAGCCCACTCAGCAGGTAAACTCACTGCCCTCCTGCCTACGTGGGACATGACTCCCAGGGGTGTAAGTCTCCCTGGCAACATGGGACATGACTCCCAGGGATGAGCCTGGACCCAGCATCATGGGATTGAGAAAGCCTTCTTGGACCAAAAGGGGGGAGAGAAATGAAACAAAATAAAATTTCAGTGACTGAGAGATTTTAAATGTAGTTGAGAGGTCATTCTGGAGGTTATTCTTATGTGCCATATAGATACCTTTTTTTAGTTTTTAGTGTATTGGAACAGCTAGAAGGAAATACCTGAAACTGTGGAACTGCAACCTAGTAGCCTTGGATTCTTGAAGATGATTGTATAACCATGTAGTTTACATGGTGTGACTGTGTGATTGTGGAAACCTTGTGGCTCACACTCCCTTTATCCAGTGTATGGACAGATGGGTAGAAAAATGGGAACAAAACTAAATGAAAAATGGGGAAGGAAGAGGATGGGATATTTTGGTTGTCTTCTTTGCATATATTTTTATTCTTATTTTAAATTTTTGGAGTAATGAAAATGTTCAAAAATTGATTTTGGTGATGAATACACACCTATTTGAGGGCACTGTGAACAACTGATTGTACACTGTAGATGATTGTAGGGTATGTGACTATATCTCAGTAAAACTGAATTGGGAAACAAAAAAAAAAAAAAAAAAAAGCAAACTCATTGAGTTAGAATCTAGAATGTAGTTTACCAGCAGAACAATTATGGTAAGAGAATGGGAGGTTGATGCTTAATTTGTACAGAATTTGTGTTTAGGTTGATTGCAAAGGGTTGGAAATGGATGGTGGTAATAGTATCACATTATTGTGAATGTAATTAACAGCACTGAGTTATATAAGTGAGTGTGATTAAAGGGGGAAACTTCAGATCATAAATGTTACCAGAATAAAAATTAAATGAGAAATTTATTTCTTATTTTATATGATGGACTATTGTTAATAGTACAAGTCTAAGAATGTTCTTTCATGAATTATAACAAATGTGTAGCAGTAATATATGGTGTTAATAGTAGAGTGATACATGGGGGAAAAAGAGCTAATGTAAACTATGGACACTAGTTAATACTACTATTTTAATAATCTTTCATCAATTGTAATAAAGGTAACTACTGTTAAAAATAATAGTACAATTACAAAAAAAGTGCTATCGTCAATTGTAACATGTTCCACACAAGTTGTTGGTTGTGCGGTGGTGTATGAGAGTCCTATATTTTATTCACAATTTCTTAAAACCACAACTTCTCTAGTAAAAAATATTTTAAAATTAAAAAAAGAATATTTGTTGTTATGCCTGGGAATATGATATTAAGTTAATTTTTGGATGCAAATCTCATGCAACTTCTAAGCTACTTTATGACTCCTCAGATAATTTGCATTCAATTAAGTTACAGTTACTACTTACTTTTAATGAAAGTGATTGGTTTCTGATCTTTAAAATTTCTGCTAAATTCTACTTATACATCCTTCTTCGGTGATAATAAATAATTCAATTTTATATCATTTTAAAGATTTCAAAGAGTAGTCATATATTTGATCTAATTTGCTCTTCTCACTTCGCACCTCTGTATTAAACAGAGGAAAGAATAGTGAAACTAAATCTACCTATTCTAAATCTTGAAGCTAGGTATTACACTATATTGCCTAGAGCACTTCAGGAAAGCTTGTAAGTTTCAAAGTGCCCTTCAAAAACTGTGGTGAATGCTCACTTGTAAATGTATCTTATAACTTTTGCCCTAAATATCATAATGTTTACATAACATTTAATCTATTTTGGGTTGTAGCTTGTGATAGATAATGGAGATATGATTCCCTCCTTTTCAAAGAAATATCTTCACAATAATGGGATAGTGAAGTGGTAAGGAATGAAGAATATGGTTTGAGACAGACCTGGGCCCAAATCTCAGCAACTTTACTAACTAGCTGTATGATTAGAACAACTCATTTAATTTTTTTTCAATTTTTCCTTCTTGTAAACTGAAATTGAAATACGACTATAATATTATTGTAAGAATTACATGAGAGAAGCCACATAAAAACTTATAGTAAATGTTTCAATCCATCTGCTATTATTATTCCTGTAGATCTGGCATTTTTAATTTTTTTTCCTGTTAAGGATATAACACAGCAATGTAGCATGACATGAATTTTCAAATAAAAAAAAAAATTAAAATCTGAGTTTAGGTCCACATTTCAATCTAGACTTTAAAGGTAGCATAACATAAGTGACTAATAGTATGGATTCTAGAATCAGGGATTCTTAGCTCCGTGTTCAGTTCCAGATTTTTCCTAATAGAAGTTATTTGACATTTCTATACCTCAGTTTCTACCTCTGTAAAGCTGGGATGATAATAACAGAAATTAATTCATAGGGTTTTGAGTCTTCATTTTTATAAAAAGGAAATAATTGACTTTTGTGTGATCCCAAAATTTAATGCTAAGCACAAGGTTGTAGTTCTGCACCTCAGCAATGGAGGATGTGTGAAAGCCAGTTGGAGAAATGTCACAAAATGATTCCTATCAGAATTTCTTCAGACATAACTGGACTTCTCACTACTGTCAAATATGACAAAATAGTCTAGATATGCTATTATTTATGAATCATAAACCATGTAAAACCAATGGCAATATTACTACTATATCTTTTAACAATGGCATACCTCTTTAAAATTTAGAAAGTTCATTTATAAACAAAATTGTACTTAATCCTCATAAAAACCATGTAAGGTAGATATAGTCAAAGAGTTTACTGAGGAGGAAATTAAAGCTCAGACAAATTAAATAATTTGAATAGGATTAAAGTATAAGAACTTTCATATAAATTCAAGTTGTCTGACTCTCAGAATAGTGACCTTAAAGTTAATAGTTACCTTAAAGTTAAATATATATGTATTTTATTCAAGGATAGATGTTGCCTCAGCTTCCATGACAGGAATAATATTCAAAAATGATGACTTTTTATAATATATATGAGATGTCCAAAAAAGGCCACACAATGTCCCCAGAAAAATAAACCATTTTCCTTAGGACTTCTTTTTTCTCCCTAAGGTGAGAAACATTTATGCTTATAACCAGAAAATTTTACTTTACTTCTACAATAAAAACACATAGACCAGGTGGTCCAGTTACCTGTGCTAGAAAATCTTGCATTCACCTAAGCCATTTATTCCACACACTTAAAAAGCTTGATTCCCTTGTGCCATGAATGAGAAATGTGTTCTGTCATTTTCAGTAAAGATATACATGGATACATACAGATATCAATGAACACTGAATACTCAACTAACAAACAAAGCCAGCAGGCACATTTGTTGGCATATTTGTTGTTGGCTTCACATTTAAAAATGAAGCTACTCTCAAAATTAAGGTGCATTTGTGTACGGGTACTTGTGTATCTCCTCCTGCCAAAGGAGGTCAAACAGCAGCCAACATATGGTGAAATTAATCAACCATCTCATTTATTGAGTCTGATTTAATTTTAATGGAGCTGATAATCTAGTTTGACAACTTGCTGAAGTATTGTCAGATGTTTTGAACAATCTCTTCTCATTATCTATGACAGTTAAGTGCTGTAAATTATGGGGAACTATAGGAGTTGGGTGTGTTATGAAAGCCTGTGACAAGCACTTGAGGAGAAGGAGGAACTCTATTTTTTAAGTGACCTCTGTAGAATAATTCCCGAACAGCATTCCCAGGCAGTTCTATAGTCTCTTTTATTCTAAACAGAAGAGCTACAAACTTAAACAAGAATATATATACATATGTACATATACATATATAGATATATATGTATGTACTGTTAATTATAGTACATAGTTTATGTTAGGTATATTTTCCCCTTATACTACCCTTTTATTAATACCTTGTATTAGTGTCATATGTTTGTTATAATTCATGAATGAACAGTCTTATACTTGCACTAACTATAGCCCATCATCTACAATAGGATTCACTGTATTATACAGTCCTATGTTTCATATTTTAATTTTTATTCTAGTAACATATAAGACCTAAAATTTTTCCTTTTAACCACATTCACATTTATAATACAGTGCTGTTAATTACATTCAAATAATGTACTGCCATCACCACCACCCTTTCCAAACCTTTACAATCAATCTAAATGGGAATTCTGCACTAATTAAATAACAGCTTCTTATTTTCTAACTCTAATCTATCCCCTGGTAACTTATCTTCTAGATTCAAACTCTATGAGTTGGCTTATTATAATTAGTTGATATCAGTGAAATCATACAGTATTTGTCCTTTTTTGTCTGTCTTATTTCATTCAGCATAATGTCCCCAAGATTCATCCATGTTGTCACATGAATCAGGACTTCTTTCTTTTTTTACAGTTGAATAATATCCCATTGTAGATATATACCATATTTTGTGTATCCATTCATCAGCTGATGGACACTTGGGTTGCTTCCATCTTTTGGCAATTGTGAATAATGCTACTATGAACATTGGTGTGCAAATAACCTGTTTGAGTCTTTGCTTTCAGTTCTTCTGTGTATATACTTAGCAGTGAGATGCCAGGTCATGTGGTAGTTCTATACCTAGCTTCTTGAGGTACTGCCCAACTTTCTTCCAAAGTGGCTGCACCATTTTACATTGCCACCAGCAATGAGTGAGTGTTCCTATTTCTCCTTGTCTTCTCCAACACTTGTAATTTTCTGGATTTTTTTTTTTTTTTTTGTAATAGTTGCCTTTCTAGTGGGTATGAAATGACGTCTCATTGTGGTTTCGATTTGCATTTCCCTAATAGTCAGTGATGTTTAGCATCTTTTCATCTGCTTTTTAGCCATTTATGCATCCTCTTCGGAAAAATGTCTATTCAGGTCTTTTTTGCCCATTGTTTAATGGTGTTATTTGTCTTTTTAATGTCGAGTTGTAAGATTTCTTTATATATTCTAGATATTAAACCCTTATTGACTATGTGGTTCCAAATAATTTCTCCCATTGAGTAGGTTGTCTTTTCAATTTTGTGACAAAGTCCTTTGATGAAAATAGATATTTAATTTTGAGACAGTCCCATTTATCTGCTCTTTCTTTTTTGTGCTTTGAGTGTAGTCTAAGAAACCATTGCCTAACAAAAGATTCTGAAGAGTTTTATAATCCTGTTTCTTGTATTTAGATCTTTGATCCATGTTGAGTTAGTTTTGGTATACAATATGAGATAGGGGTTGTCTTTCATTCTTTTGCATATGGCTATTCAGTTCTCCTAGCACCATTTGCTGTAAAGAAACCATTCTTCCCCAATTGAGTGGATTTGGCAGTCTTTTTAAAAATCATTTGAGGAGGTATTCCAGTTTGCTAATGTTGCTAATATGCAAAATACAAGAAATGGATTGGCTTTTATAAAGGGGGGTTATTTGGTTACAAAGTTATAGTCTTATGGCCATGCAAATGTTCAAACAAAAGCATCAATAGAAGGGTACCTTCACTGAAAAACACCGATGGTGTCTGGAAAACCTTTGTTAGCTGGGAAGGCATGTGGCTGGCATCCACTTGCTTCTAGGTTGTGTTTCAAAATGGTATTCTCCAAAATATGTCTCTAAACTGCAGCAGCTCTGATCTCCTTCTCTCTGAGTTTTAATAGGTCTCCAGTAATTAAATCAAGACCCACCCTGAATTGGCAGGGTCCATATCTCCATGGAAATGATCTAATCAAAGGTATTACCCACAGTTTGATGGGTCACATCTCCAAAGAAACAACCATTCAAGAGGTCACACCCTAATCAAAAAGATTAATCAATCAGCTCCCACAAGATTGCATCAAAGAATATGGCTTTTTCTGGGGGACATAATATATACAAACCAGTACAGGAGGGAAAGGCAGAAATTGTGATTTGGTGGCCACCTATTCATTTGTCTGTTAATAGTTACCACTTATTGCAGGCCAGCTATATCCAGGGACTGTTATAGATATTTTACATTACATGAACTCCTTTAATTCAATAATCTTGTAATGTACTGTTATCCCCACTTTACAGATTGTTTAACTGAGAACCAAAGAGGTTAAAAGTATACCATAGTCACACAAGAAGTAAGTGAAATTGTCAAGATTAGAACCTAGGTCTTTAACTCAAAAGGGAATGTCAAAATGTTAAAAATGGGGGCAGATATATGAGAACTCTGTATTTTCTGCATGATCTTTCTATAAATATACACCTTCCCTAAACTTCTCCTCTATTGTACATGAAATATCTTTCTTGATTTCCACCACATATGGCTCATTACTAGTGATTTTTGTGTATTGATATTGTGCCCTGCCACATTGCTGAATTTGTTTATTAGCTCTAGTAGCTTTGTTGTAGTTTTTTGAGGGACTTCCCATGTATAGGATAATGCCATCTGCAAAAAGTGAAAGTTTTATTTCTTTCTTTCCAATTCAGATGCCTTTTATTTCTTTTTTTTTTTTTTTTTTTTTTTTTTGCTTAATTGCTCTGGCCAGAACTTCCAGTACAGTGTTGAATAACAGTGGTGATTTTGGTCATCCTTATCTTGTTCCAGATTTTAGAGGCAAAGCTTTCAATATTTCACCATTGAGCATGATGTTAGTTGTGGGCTTTTAATATGTACCCTTAATCATGTTGATGAAGTTTCCTGCCAATCCTAGTGTTTAAATGTTTTTTATCAAGAAAGGATGCTAGAATTTGTCAAATGCCTTTTTTGCATCAATTGAGATGGTGATGTGGTATTTTCCCTTCATTTTGTTAATGTCGTGTTTTACATTAATTGATTTTCTTATATTGGATCACCCTTGCATACCTGGAATAAAAACCAAATGATCACAGTGTATAATTCTTTTAATGTGCTGTTGAATTCAATTTGAAAGTATTTTGTTGAAGATTTTTGCATATATATTCGTAAGAGAAATTGGCCTGCAACGTTCTTTTCTTCCGGTATCTTTATCTGGCTTTGTTATTAGGGTGACGTTGGCCTCATAAAATGAGTTAGGTAGTCTTCTCTCCTCTTCAATTTTTTGGAAGAGTTTGAGCAAAATCGTAATTAGTTCTTCTTAGAAAGACTGGTAGAATTCACTTGTGAAATCATCTGGTCCTGAGCTTTTCTTTGTGGGGGGTTTTTGATGACTGTTCCAATCTCTTTAACTATAATTAGACTTTTGAGGTCTTCTATTTGTTCTAGTGTCACTGTATATTGTGTATGTATTAATCAAAATGATAATTTGGGATTTAAGTTGCTGTCTTTTATTTTAATTTGACTAGTTGATACACAATCATGTGTAAAATTAATTTTTTTCATCCCATGTTTTTCCATTGCCTTGTTGTTGTGTTGTTATTGTTTTTACCATGTAGCAGATTCTTAGCCTTACTTGAATCTTCTGAACTTTCCAGACTTACATTTCTTTTGATGGCAAACTAATCCTACTTCTAGTTTTCATAATACCATTTAAAAATATTTGTTAAGACAGCTATTTTCACATTTTTGAAACACAAGTATTTTTCACCAAATTAATTACATAAAGAGAAAGATGACTATCATCTAATGTATAATTTCATGTATAGGTTGTGATATAAAAGAGAAGTTTGTTCAAAGCAACATTTGCCTCATCATTCTACAATATCCATAAGAAATATTTTAAAGAAAGTCAGTGCAGAATTGTCCATGCAGCTTGGGTGATGATATACCAATTAAGATTATATATAACCTAAAATTTGCAAGTTTACTTGGCTGAAGCACATTTTTTCCTTCTTTTTTCTTCTTCCTCCTCTACTTTCTCTTCCACTCACTTCTTTAAAAAAAATTGGGTTTTATTGAGATATATTCACATATCATACAATCAGCCACAGTGTACCATCAGCTGTTCACAGCACCATCATATAATTGTACATTCATCACCACAATCAAATTTTTAACATTTTCCTTACTCCAAAAAAAATAAAAATAAAAATGAAAATGAAAGCAAGAAATAAAACCTAAAGCATTCCATTCTCCCATCCCACCCTATTTTTCATTGAGTTTTTGTTCCCATTTTTCTACTCATCTGTCCATATATTGGATAAAGGGAGTGTGAGTCACAAGGTTTTCACAATCACACAGTCATACCATGTAAGCTACATAATTGTGCAATTGTCTCCAAGAATCAAGGCCACTGGGTTGCAGTTAGACAGTTTCAGGTATTTCCTTCTAGCTATTCCAATACACTAATAACTAAAAAGGGTTGTCTATCTAGCCCATAAGAGTGCCTTCCAGAGTGACCTCTAAGTTCACTGGAAATCTCTCAGCCACTGAAACTTCATTTTGTTTCATTTCATTTCCCCCTTTTGGTCAAGAAGATTTTCTCATTCCACAATGTTGGGTCCAGGCTCATCCCCAGGAGTCGTGTCCCATGTTGCCAGGGAGATTTAAACCCCTGGGAGTCATGTTCCATGTAGGAATTCACTTGCTGAGTGGGTTTAGAGAGAAAAGAGGCCAACAAAAAGGTTCTCTGGGGGAGATTCTTAAGCATAATTATAAGTAGGCTTAGCGTCTTCTTTGCAGTAACAAGCTTCATAATGGCAAGCCCCAAGATCGAGGCCTCAGCCTACTAAATTATTAGACCTCAATGTGAGAATATCAGTAATAAGCCAGGTGGGAAGTCCAACATTTCCACACTTTCCCCCAGTTCCTGCAAATATATTTGCAGGGGGACTTGCAGATATATTTTTATTCTCTGCTCAAATTACTTTGGGATGTATCAGGATTTTGCACCAACATGTACAAACCTAAAAGATCTCACTTTCTAATCAAAGTTCCATGTAATTATTGTGTTTGAATAAACTGCCCACACAAGTTAAATTATTTAGTGTGCTACAGAAAATATAGATCCTGCACCAAGTAAAAGTCTCTTCCCTTGGTCTCACGTAGAAGTTGAAGTTTTCAAACACAGTCAATATCATCCTTTACTCTTTGGCCTGATTTGCCTTTGTCATAACTAGATCCACTTCATTCATATCTATAATTGAGGTCTGAACTCTTTTTTACCTTTTTAAACAGTTGCTGTTTGAGGTAATACTGACATTCACAGCTGCCAAGCTCTAGCTCTGAGTTTCAGTTGTCATACAGATACCCAAGGTTACAGAGGTCAACCAGCTTATACACAAAGATCTCAGCATCTAGGAATTTGGAGATAATCATTACAACTTGGGAATAGATGTGGCTGCTGTAAGAGCTTACACTCTAGGGACCCTTACAATAGGCATTCCCTTGATAAGCTGTCCTCTAAGATTCAATGCTCGGAGTTTACACATTATAGTTAGTCCATATTAGTGAGGCATTATATTTGTCTTTTCATTTCTGGTGAATTCTGGCCTCAAGATCCCTTCACCTAGTTGCATGTCTCACAGCTTCTTTCCTTCTTGCAGCTGCTTAATATTCTATTAAAAGCATATACCACGGTTCACCATTCTGTTCATCAGTTGATGTACCCTTAGGCCACCTCCATCCTTTGCAAATTGTGAATACTGCTGCTATAAACACCAGTGTTCAAATGTCCATTAGTGTCCTTGCTCTCAGATCTTCCAAGTACATACGCCATAATGAGGTTGCAGGACCTTATGGAACCCACATGCTTAGTATCATGGAACCACCACACCAGATAGACTACACCATTCAAAAATCCCACCAACAGTATAGGTACAGCCCTCTCTCCATGTTTTCTCCAGCATGTTTATCCCTCTGTTTATATTTTTCCTGAAATTTTATAGAGATACATTCACATACCGCACAGTCATACACAGTGTTCACAGTATTGTCATATAGTTGTGCATTCATCATCACAATAAGCACTTGAACATATTCATTACACAAAAAAAATTTTTGAAGAATAATAAAAAACAAAAATAAATTAAAATACAATGTGATAAAATACAATAATAAAGTCAGACAAAACACCACTACCAAGAATCCTATCCCTCTCCCTTATATCCCGTCTCATAGACATTTAGCTTTGGTATATTGTCTTTGTTACGCTTAATGGAAGCATATTACAATGTTACTACTAACTGTAGACGCAGTGTGCATTTATTATATGTTTATATAATTGTAATTTTCCCCAATACCACCCATTTTCAACACCTTGCAAGCAAGACATTAATTTATTTTCCCACATGTAAAAAACATTTTTATATTTGTATATTTAGTCACCATCATTGACCACTCTAGGTTTCACTAATTTATACAGTCCCAGTCTTTATTGTCTATCTTTCCTTCTGGTGTCATACTTGCCCCTAGCCCTCCTCTTTTAGCTTTACTCACAGACATCTTTGTTCAGTGTACTTGCAATAATGTGTTACCATCAGACAGTATTATGCTATCTCTGGATCTATTTCTGGATCTGCTGAACATTCTGTAGTCCTTCAGCATCAAATGCCCAATCTCTACCCTCTTTCTATCTTCTGGTAGCCTGTGTTATCAGCTTTGTTTGTTTGCATGAAATATCTTTTTCCAGCCTTTCACTTTAGCCTATTTTTGTCATTATGTCTAAAGTGAATTTCTTTAGAGAGCATATAGATGGTTCCTGTTTGTTTTTTTAATTTATTCTGCCAGTCTATGTCTTTATATTGGGGAGTTTATTCCATTAACATTTAGTGTTATTACTGTAAGGGCAGTAATTTCTTCTACCATTTTGTATTTTGGATATTATATGTCATATCTTCTTTTTCTCTCTCACCTTTTAGCTTTCTTGATAGTCTTCTTTTCTATGCTCTTGTCCAAACCTCTCTCTACTGTCTTTTCCTATCATTCTGTAGCACTCCTTTTAGTATTTCTTAAAGCACATGTCCCTTATTCACAAACTCTCTCAGTGTCTGTATGAAAATTTTGTGATCTCTCCCTCATTTTTGAAGGACAGTTTTGCTGGATATAGAATTCTTGCTGGTTGGCAGTTTTTCTCTTTCAGTATCTTAAATGTATCATACCACTGTCTTCTTGCCTCCATGATTTCTTCAGAAAAAGCTGTACAGAGTCATCAATCTTCCATTGTACGTGATGGATCACTTTTCTCTTGCTGCTTTCAGAATTGTCTCCTTGTCTTTGACATTGGACAATCTGACAAGTAAGTATCATGGAGTAGGTCTATTGGGATCTATACACTTTGGGGTATGCTGCATGTCTTAAATCTGTAAATTTATGTCTTTTATAAGAGTTGGGAAATTTTCAGTGATTATTTCTTCTATTATTCTTTCTGCTCCTTTTACCTTCTACTTCTGGGACACCCATAACACATATATTCATGCACTTCATGTTGTCACTCAGTTCCCTAAGACCCTGCTCAAATTTTTCCATCCTTCTCCCTATCTGTTCTTTTGTGTATATGATTTCAAATGTTCTGTCTTCCAGTTCACTGATCCTTTCTTCAGCCTCTTCAAACTACTGTTGTATGTCTCCATTGTGTTTTTTTAATGCATTTCATATGTATATATACCTATTTTATTTAAATCCAACAAATATTATTTGAAGTCTACACTACTATTTTATTTTACATAATAGATGTGCAATCCTATCACAGAAGAGAAGTCAAGGAATAGGGATTTAAATAATCTTTACAATGTTATACAGTTTATAAATGGGGGAACTACCTTCTGAAACCCGATTTGTCAGGAAACAGACCCATATTCTTCTTTTTTTTAATTAAATTCAGTTTTCTTGAGATATATTCACATACCATACGATCATCCATGGTGTACAATCAACTGTTCACAGTACCGTCATATTGTTGTGCATTCATCACCCCAATCTATTTTTGAACATTTCCCTTACACCAGAAAGAATCAGAATAAGAATAAAAAATGAAAATAAAAAGGAACACCCAAATCATCCCTCCATCCCACCCTATTTTTCATTTAGTTTTTGTTCTCATTTTTCTACTCCTCTATCCATACACTGGATAAAGGGAGTGTGACCCACAAAATTTTCACAATCACACTGCCACCCCTTGTAAGTTACATTGTTATACAATCATCTTTAAGAGTCAAGGCTACTGGGTTGGTGTTTGATAGTTTCAAGTATTTACTTCTAGCTATTCCAATACATTAAAACCTAAAAAGTGTTATCTAGATAGTTCATAGGAATGTGCACCAGAGTGACCTCTTGACTCCATTTGAAATCTCTTAGTCACTGAAGCTTTATTTTGTTTCATTTCACATCCCCTTTTGGTCAAGAAAATGTTCTCAATCCCATGATACCATGTCCAGATTCATCCATGGGAGTCATATCCTGCATTGCCAGGGAGATTTATACTGCTGGGAGACAGGTTCCACAGAGTGGGGAGGGCAGTGAGTTCACCTGCTGAGGTGGCTTAGCTAGAGAGAGAGAGGGCCACATCTGAGCAACAAAGAGGCACTCAGGGGGAGACTCTTAGGCAAAATTATAAGCAGGTTTAGCCTCTCCTTTGCAGTAATGACCTTCATAAGAGCAGACCACAAGATAGAGGGCTCAGCGTACCAAGCTGTCAGTCCTTACTGTTTGTGAGAACACCAGCAACAATCCAGGTGAGGAAGTCCAACACTTCTGCATTTTCCCCCAGCTCCTCAGAGGTGCCCTCCATAAATATTTTTATTCTCATTCCAAATTACTTAGGATGTGTTGCTATTTCACTCTAACCTATACAAACCTACCATATATCACTTCCTATTCAAAGTTTCATGTAATTGTGGTCTTTGAACCAACTGACTGTAGAAGTTATATTGTTTAGAAAATATAGATCCTGCACCAAATAAACATCTCTTCCCTTGGTCTCACATGGAAGTTGAAGTTTTAACACACAGTTTCATCCTTTACCCTTTGGCCTGATTTGCCCTAGTCTTCCCAGATCTGTTACATTCATATCTCTAATTGAAGCCTGGGATCTTTTACTGTGTGTGTGTGTGTGTTTTTTTTTTAACAGTTGCTGTATGGGTTAATACTGACATTCATATCTGCCAAGCTCTAGCTCTGAGTTTCAGGTGTCACACAGATACCCAATATTCCAGAGACCAATCAGGTTATACACAAAGGGATTGGCATCTCAGAGATTGGAGATAGCCATTACAATTCAAGAATAGATTGGACTGCTGTAAGAGCTTACAATCTAGAGACCAATACAATAATTGTTTCACTGTTAGTCTGTACTCTAAGATTCAATTCTGAGTTTACCCATTGTAGTTAGTACATATTGGTGAGGCATTACAGTGTTTGCCTTTGTTTCTGGTGCACTTCACTAAAAATGCTGTCTACAGGATCCATTCACTTTATTGTGTGTCTCACAGCTTCATTCCTTCTCATAGTAGCTCAATATTCCATTGTATGCATATACCACATTTTGCCATTCTGTTCCTAGGTACCCTTAGGCCACCTCCACTCATTGAAAATCATGAATACTGCCTTCATAAACACTAGTGTGCAAATGTCCATTCATGCCTCTGCTCTTGGATCTTCCAAGTACATACTCCATAATGAGGTTGCAGAACCTATGGCCCCCACATACTTAGTTTCCTGTGGAACCATCACATGACCTCCAGAAAGGCTACACCATTCTGCCTCATCAAGTGTAAATAGTTACATCCCTCTCTCCATGTTTCCTCCAGCACTTTTACCCCATTTATATTTTTCCTACAATTTTATAGAGATATTCACATACCATACAATTATCCACAGTGTACAGTTGTTCATGGTATCATCATATAGTTGTACATTTATCACCATAGTCAGCACTTGAAAATATTGATTACTAAGAAAAAAGTTTTTTAGCAAAAAATAAAAAGATAATAGAAAGAAAAATGAAATATCATACAATACAATAAAATAGTAAGGACAGAAAACAACACCATTACCAAGAATCCCATATCCCTCACTTATATCTCCCCTCATACATTTTTAGCTTTGGTATATTGTGTTTATTACATTTAACAGAAGCATATTAAAATATTATTGTTGACCATAGAATCAGTTTGCTTTATGTTTTTTTCCCAATTACCATCCCCTTTTAAACACTGTGCATGGTTGACATTAATTTGTTCTCCCACATGTAAAAACATTTTTATATCTGTACATTTAGCAACAGTCATTGGCCACTCCCGTTTTTGCCAAGTTATACAGTCCCAGTCCTTATCACCTATCTTTACCTGTAGTGTCATACATTCTGCTATCCCACCTATTTTAGCCTTACTCACAAACATCTTTGTTCAGTGTACTTACAATATTGTGCTACCAGCACACAGTATTATGCTATCTATTTCTGGATCTATACAATCAATCCTGCTGAACATTCTGTAGTCCTTCAACATCAAATGCCCAATTTGTACCCTCTTTCTATCTCCTGGTAGCCTGTGTTATCAGCTTTTAACTCTCAAAGTTTGCTCATTAATGTTAGTTCATATTAGTGAGACCATACAGTACTTGTCCTTTTGTTTCTGGCTAACTTCACTCAACATAATGTCCTCAAGGTTTATCCACATTATTACATGTTCCATGTCTTTGTTCTGTCTTACAGCTGCATACTATTCCATCATGTGTATATATCACAGTTTGTTTATCCACTCATCCATTGATGGACATTTGGGGTCTTTCCATCTCTTAGCAATTGTGAATAATGCTGCAATAAACAGCAGTTTACTAGTGTCCATTTGTGTCTTAACTTTCAGTTCCTTTGAGTATATACCTAGCAATGGAATAGCTGGGTCATACGGCAAATCTATACTTAACTTCCTGAGGAACCTCCACACTGTCCTCCAGAGTGGTTGCACCATTCTACATTCCTACCAGCAATCAATAAGTTGCCACTTTCTCCACATCCTCTCCAGCACTTGTAATTTTCTGTTTTTGGATAATGGCCATTCTGGTAGGTGTGAGATGATATCTCATTGTGGTTTTGATTTCTATTTCCCTAATAGCCAGTGCAGTTGAGCATTATTTCATGTTTTTGAGGAATTTGTATTTACTCTTCAGGAAAGTGTCTGTCCATGTCTTTTGCCCATTTTTTAATTGGGTTGTTTGTTTTTCTGTTGTTGAGTTGTAGGATCACTTTATATATTTAAGATATTAAACCCTTATCTGATAAGAGGTTTCTGAATATTGTCTGCCATTGTGTAGGCTGCCTTTTTACTTTTCTAACAAAGTCCTTTGATATACAAAAGTGTTTGATTTTGAGGAGATCCCACCCATTTGTCTATTTGTTCATTGGTTGCTTGCACTTTGGGTGTAAGGTCTAGGAAACCACCTCATTTCACAAGATTTTTAAGAAATTGCCCTACAGTTTCTTCTAAGAGTCTTATGATCTTAGCACTAATATTTAGGTCTTTGATACATTTTGAGTTAATTTTTGTATAAGGTGTGAGATAGGGGTCCTCTTTCATTCTTTTGGAAATGGATATCCAGTTCTCCAAACACCATTTATTGAAGAGGTTGCTCTGTGCCAGTTGCATGGCTTGATTGTCTTATCAGAGCTGAATTGTCTGTAGATGCAAGAGTCTATTTCTAAACACTCAATTTGATTCCATTGGTTGGTGTATCTAGCCTTACGCCAGTACCATGCTGTTTTGAGCACTGTAGCTTTGTAATATGCTTCAAAGTCAGGTAATGCAAGACCTCCCATTTTGTTCCTCTTTCTCAAGATAGTTTTGGCTATTCAGGGCACCATGCCCTTCCAAATAAATTTGGTTATTGGTTTTTCTATTTCTGCAAAGTAAGTTGTTGGGATTCTAATTGGTATTACATTGAATCTGTAAATCAGTTTATGTAGAATTGACACCTTAATTATAGTTAGTCTTCCAATCCATGAACATGGTATGTTCTTCCCTTTATTTAGGCCTGTTTGATTTCTTTTAGCAGTTTCTTGTAGTTTTCTTTGTATAAGTCTTTTGTAGCCTTTGTTAAGTTTATTCCTAAGTACTTGATTCTTTTGGTTGCTATTGTAAATGGAATATTTTTTAAAAAAATTCTTCATCTTTTTGCACATTACTTGTGTATAAGAACACCACAGATTTTTGTGTGTTGATCTTGTAGCCTGCCACTTTGCTGTATTCACTGATTAGCTCTAATGGCTTTGCTATAGATTTTTCTGGATTTTCTACATATAGAATCATGTCATCTGCAAAGAGTGAAAGTTTTACTTCTTCCTCTCTAATTTGGATGCCTTTTCTTTTCTTTTTGCCTAATTGCTCTAGCTAGAAATTCCAGCACAATGTTGAATAACAATTGTGACAGTGGGCATCCCTGTCTTGTTCCTGATCTTAGAGGGAAAGTTTTCAGTCTCTCCCCATTGAGTATGGTGTTAGCTGTGGGTTTTTCATACATTGCATTTATCATATTGAGAAAATTCCCTTCTATTCCTATCTTTGAAGTGTTTTCATCAAGAAAGGATGTTGAATTTTGTCAAATGATTTTTCTGCATCAATCAAGATGATCATGTGTTTCTTCTACTTTGATTTATTGATATTGTGTATTACATTAATTGATTTTCTTGTGTTGAACCAACCTTGCATACCTGGAATAAACCTCACCCCTTCTGGTGTATAATTCTTTTAATGTGCTGCTGCATTCTATTTGTAAGTATTTTGTTGAGGATTTTTGCATCTATATTCATTAAAGGAATTGATCTATATATTTTTTGTAGTATCTTTGTCTGATTTTGTTATTAGGTGATGCTGGCTTCATAGAATGGGTTGGATAGTTTTCCCTCCTCTTCAGTTTTTTTGAAGAGTTTGAGCAGGATTGGTATTAATTCTTTCTTGAATGCCTGGTAGCATTCACATGTGAAGCCATCTGGTCCCAAACTTTTCTTTTTGAGAACTTTTTGATGACTGACTCAATCTCTTTACTTGTGACTGGTTTGTTGGGGTTCTCTATTTCTTTTCAGGTCAATATTGGTTGTTTATGCTTTTCTAGGAAGTTGTCAATTTCGTGTAAGTTGTTCTAGTTTTTTAGCATGTACTTGCTTATAGTATCCTCTCATTATCACCTTTATTTCTGCAGGGTCAGTAGTTATGTTTCCTTCCCATTTCTGATTGTGACTATTTGCATCCACTCTCATTGTCTCTCTCTCTCTCTCTTTTTTTTTTTTTTTTTTTTGTTAGGCTACCTAGGGGTCCATCAGTTTTGTTGATTTTCTTGAAGAACCAGCTTCTCGTTTTGTTGATTCTATTGTTTTCCTGTTCTCTGTTTCATTTATTTCCACTCTAATGTTTGTTTTTTCTTTCCTTCTGTTTGCTTTGTGGTTAGTTTGCTCTTCTTTCTCTAGTTCCTCCAGGTGGACAGTTAATTCCTCAATTGTTGCTCTCTCTTCTCTTCTAATATAGGCATTTAGGGTAATAAATTTCCCTCTCAGCTCTCCCTTTGCTGCATCCCGTAAGTTTTGATATGTTTTGTTTTCATTGTCATTTGCCTCAAAGTATTTACTAATTTCTCTTGTAATTTTTCCCTTTACCCACTGATTTTCTGAGTGTGTTGTTTAGTCTCCATATATTTGTGAATTTTACAATCTTCTGCCTGTTATTTATTTCCAACTTCATTCTATTATCCTTGAATGTGTTTTTTTATAATAAGAATATTTTTAAATTTGTTGAGACTTGCTTTGTGACCCAACATGTGGTCTCTTCTAGAGAATGCTCCATGATCACTTGAGAAAAAGCACATATCCTGCTGTCGTGGGGTGTAGTGTTCTATAAATGTCTGTTAAGTCTAGTTAATTTATCAGACAATTCAACATCTCTGTTTCCAGCACTGATGGCCTCTCCTCCCTTGGGACTATGCCTGGCAGGGAGGGGTGTGGGCCCCCTCACCACAAGAACTCACAGATTTTGCTGATCTCAGCTGCTCTGTACTTTTGTGAGTGTTGTATGAAGTATCTCCAAACTCAAATTCCTCTGTGGTGTCCAGTCCACACAGTTCCTGGCTACCTACCAACTGCCCCATAGGAGTAACTAAAACCCACACCTCACCACTCTGCCATCTTGCCCCTTCCATTGTGTTTTTCACCTCTTCTATTGTGCCTTTCATTCCCATAAGTTCTGCCATTTGTTTTTTCAAGCTTACAAATTCTTCTTTATGGTCATCCAGTATCTTCTTTACATCCTTCACCTCTTTTGCTACATTTTCTTTCAGCTTATTGATTTGATTTAGGAGATTTGTTTGAAAATATTTAATTAGTTGTTTCAATTCCTGTATCTCAGTTGAAGTGTTAGTTTGTTCCTTTGGCTGGTCCATATTTTCATGTTTCCTAGTACAGCTCTTTATTTTTAGGTGTCTAGGCATCTGATATTCTTGATTAGTTAAATAAGCTCCCCGGGGTTTGCTTGTTTTCACTCTTATCTAGGGTTTTCCTGTTGGTTGTCTTTGTTCTCTGCCTGTTCTTCGGTGTTCTGTTCAACTTATTTGAGACCTCTGCAATGCTTCTGTTTAGTTGATCAGAGTTTTTCACCTCTTGTTTTTCTGGTTCTTGCCCTGCCTATATGAAATTTTTTTTGTGAGTGGGTCTCCCCAGATATGATTGACTCCAATCAGATTTTTCCACTTCAGACAGGCCCAGGTCTCAGGACGTGGGTATATATTTTCCTGAGAATGAGACCCCCAGGTTGTCAGACCCTCCTATGAAGCCTCTAGACTCTGTACCTTTTCTATCCTGTCCAGCAGGTGGTGCTTGCCAGCCTGCAGCTCCTCACCAGTTTAAAGAGGAGCAACATGTACCTTTAATTCTTCACAGACCCTGTCCATGTCAGGGGTATGGTTGAGTCAAGCTGGTTTCTATTTTCCAGCCCCTGGGGTCTGAATTCTTTGAAGAGGGCCACCAATTGAGCTGAGCCCTGCTCTGCCTCTTTTCTTGGGGATGGTATACACTTTAGGGAAATTTCTCCCCCACCAGGATCATTGCTTTGTCTCTCAGACCTATCTTAGCTCTGGGTCCAGTGGCAAATTGCAAATATCTGAGGCTTTCTGTAATGAGCTACTTAGAAAAGTTATTTCAAAGAGAAAAGAAAAGAAAAAAAATTCCTTTTTCAAGGCCTTTCTCCAGCCCCCAAGTTTTGTCAGTCCCGGTATAGACTATTTAAAGATATTCTGTATATGCTATTATCTCTTTCACCTGAATAGTTACTCTCAGATAACTTTAATTCTGCCCTTGCCCAGGACATTGCTGAAGCAGGAGCTTTGATGGGCTATTGAAAAGTAAAAAGATAAAGAGTCAGTGACCAAGAAAAGGAAAGCAGAGTAAAATAAAGAAAAAATAACCCCTCTTCAGAGCTTGACCTCAGCTCCCAGGGTTTGCAAACCAGAACACTAGTTGGTACACATTTCTATATGCCTCTTTTTCTTGGAGCCCTGCACTTTTCCAGTATTCTGAACACCTCCAACTCCAAAAATCTACATTTTTTTTCTGTTGTCAGCCCTGCCTCCTCTCTGCCAGACCAATTCCTCCCATTCCTTTTATGCCTGCTCTTGGTTTATCTGTGCTTGGAGATTTTATTCAGCAGTCTGAATTTGTTAATTGATTCTGCAGTTTGGGCCGGGTTGAGCCCCACTCCTTTCTCCCAGCATAGTTCATTTCTTTTTCCCTTGGGGAACCAGCTCCAAGATAGTGTGCCATGAATGGGGGGAAGGGGGTCCCAGCCTCCTGGCCAGGGAAATTTACAAGTCTTCACTGCAGTCTCAGCCATTCTGCCCATTCCAGACTGGTGTACAATGCATGACCAGTCATAGAAGTCCCCAAAACAGCTGTTCCAAACAGTTCCTGGCTATTTACCAGGTGGCTTAGAGCAGTAACTAAATTCCACACCTCACCCCTCTGCCATCTTGTCCTGCCTCCCTCACTTCTTATTTTAATCTGACTAAATGGAATAGAGATTGCAAATTGTACATACTCCAAAAAGATGTATTGCTTATAAATAGCTCTCAAAGAAAAAAATTCTTTAGGCTCAATTCAGGATGGGAAAATGTTGGAAATCCCAATAGGACAAAGGACATTGGAATTCCAAATAAAAATCATATTTTGTTATTTCTGCATGTGAGTTATCATGAAAAGTTTAAAAACCTAGGGTTTTAAAACACATGAGGATATAACTTCTATAATTCTTGAGAATTTTACATTGTTTAGAGTTTTTGTGTAGAAGGAAGGAGGGTTCATGAAAAAATGAAAACATACATAACAGAAACATTTCAGGCAGAAAGAAGCCCCATATATTAGCCTAATTTGATTTATCAATGTCTTTGTTTAAATGGTATCAGTAACTGCTTTCCCATAATAGGACAATGGTGGCAAATGTTTTTGCTTAGACCTTTTCTCTGTCCCTAGTTCAACTGTAATAATTTAGAGTTGTGAATTTGTGTCATTATGCTTTCTTTTTTAATAGATGCTTCTATTTTCAAAATCTTTTATTATTTGCATTAAATTTAATATCTGCATCAACTATTGTTGAGGTTCAAATATATTTTGAAACTTCATTTCTAATACACCTTTCACTTTTTCATGTTCCTAAATATACTTTTCCTTTGCCTAAGGTAATTCCTCCAGTTATAGTATTATTTCGTTTTTTTTGTTGTTGTTGTTGTTTTATGGAAAATATATGTGGATGACATGATTTTTTCAGTCTGTCACAAACTTTCTTCTATTTTTAACCTCATAAAATTATTTTGCCTGGCCCTCAAATTTTATGTCAGCAACCTTGTCTCTTAGAATTATATAAATATTTAAAAGACTAATAAATTCCAAATTTAGAAAACCAAAAAAAAAAATTGATTTCAACTGATAATATTAAATAGAAATATAGTTCTTTATTATTACTGTCTCTATACCAAATGCTAGAAAGTTTCCTGTTAATTTGGATCTGTAAAAAGTTGGAAGATTTTAAATATTTTGACTGGTGTTTCATGGGTTCTTTGGCGAACTGTTTGTTCATTTAAATGACATGTATTCATACAGGAATTGTTTTCATTTTTATCATATTAGGTCATTCTATTAGGTACCACAAAATTCTTTCTTAAGTAAATGAATAAGAATGAAATGAATTTCATCTAATGATATTAGAAGAATGATAACATGCTTCTTTAAATTGTGACTGATATAAATATACTGATTAAATGATAATTAATCACAAAATGCATAGTATTAATATCAAATAAATAATATTTAATTAATCAATTTAAATTATTGACTGAATAAAAATAATGGAATCATGATAGTCACTTAAAAGAGACTGTTTTATATTTAGACAGCTATAAGCTAAGGAATAATTCTTTATAGACAATACAGATGAGTGTTCATTTACATAGGTTATATCTATCTATCTATCTATATATATATATATATATATAAAACCCTTCATGCAAATATGCATTTCCTTTATTACCAGAATTATTTTTTGAATTTCCCAGAGGTGTAGGTTATAGGAAAAAAATAGGATTCCACCTTCCTTGGGATAACTTATCTAATATTTTGAATAACATTACAATAATATAATAAGAATTCAACCTGTCCTCTCCTCTCAACCTCCACACACATGCACACACACACATGCATACCTACTGTAAGGCCTTAGAAAACATAAGCAACAATGTCATTAATACTTTAAGAGTCTTTTATAATGGCTAAGTTCGTGTGTCACCTTGGCCAGGTTATGCTGTCCAGTTGTTAGGACAAGCAAGCACTGGGATTGTTACTGTGAAAATATTTCATGGACTTAAATCATCAGTATGTTGATTGCATCTATGGCTGATTACATCTACAATCAGCTGAGGACATTGCCTTCAACAAAGAGAGATTTCTCATCCAGTTATGCTAAGGGCCTATAAGTAGAAATGATTGTTTCAGCAGTCAGAAGGGAGAATTTTCGTATCTCCTTTAGCCAGCTAACTTCTCCTGGGGAGTTCATCAAAAAACTTCATTGGTGTTCCCAGCTTGTAGCCTGCCCTACAGAATTTGGAGTTGTGCATCCCTGCAAGTCATGTGAGCCAATTTCTAGGAAATAATCTCATCACATTTAAATTATATATGTAGATCCTGTTGGTTCTATTTCACCAGAGAACCCTGACTAATGCACCTTATTTAACCAGTTATGCAAAATGTGCCTTTATTGAGACAAAAATCCGTTTTACTGAGAGATGTATATAAACTATGCATAACTGGTAGTGGCAGAGAATCTCAGTTAGCTTCTGGTACAACTAGTATTCTTAGCCTTAGCTAAGCCATCAAATGTGCAGGTTGAAATTATTCTCCATAAATGCTCACCCAAAAAATGATTTTCTTTATAAATATATTCCAAACCATGCAACTAGTGTTAAAAATATTGAATCATGTTTTCTTTCAGACAGTGCTTACACTCTGGAGAAAGAATAATAAATCCTACAGAAATCTTATTTAACTGGAATGTTACTGTTACACTGACCAGATCCACTCAGAATTAGATACTGAATTAAATTTGTTCTTTGCCCTTTCATAATAAGTATTTAAATGACAAAAGGCAATTGTCAGAAAGTATGGGAAATTCAATCAAGAATTTTACAGTGAGATTTTATATGCTCCAGTATTCAATTAAGTGTGGAAGTGCTTCTAATTCCCGTGGGTACCTACTTCTAGTTTCATTTTCATTAAAAGAAAAAGAAAGGCGAGATTTTACAACTGAGAATATAAGGGTAAAGAGATACAAACTAATGGATTTTGTTTGAAATTATTATATTAATACAAGTGAACAAAATTTATCTAACAAAAATTATTTTTCATAGAAATTTCAAATATAAATCATTGTTCTAGTCTTTAATTTTGAGCATTTTGGACTTGAGCAGCAGAAAAGAAATCTGGACAGGGAATACCACACGAAAAAAGCTTAAAAAAATATGGATCCAAACACTAAAGTGACCTAAGGTAATCTTCAGATTCAAGCTTAATAACTTGTGGGAACCAATAACAACTTGAAATACCTGTAATAGCTGGCCTTTTGAAAACTCTATTAATACAACAAGGTTTCCTAGTCAACTACAGTGACCTCACAGTTACTCTAACAGAGGAAATTTTTAGCTAACTTAAAGTGTGCAAAATGCATTGCCAGTTTCAATAGCACAATGTATACATTAGAGCCTCTAAAGAATATTGCAGTCTGGATAAGTGTCTGACATTAGATTTTTTAATAGCTCACTAGTATCCTAGAGAATGATCAGGATAATGATTATTTCAAACAAAATGCCCATCATAATTTTTACATATAATTTTATACATATGTTGTATGTATATATTTCTCTAAGGAGAAAAATGAAGCATGTTTATGACATTTTGAATAAAACTACTTTCTGTTTAAATTATATTATTATTAGATAATTAATTTTACTGTGCAATAAGGACAGTACAAAAAAAAGGAAGAAAAATTATCTTCAAACACATAGATCAACAAAATTTGCTGTATATATCCTTTTAGACATGCCCTGCCACACACATACACACACACACACACACACACACACACACACACATGCATTCATGTCTACATACATACATGAATATATGGTTTTTGGATCAGTGTAGCACAGTGGTTAAAGGCACAGAATCTGGAACCAGACTGGTAGTGTACAAATAATTTCTGCAAATTACTTTCTTTGTAACCTCAGTTTCCTCATTTGTAAGTAAGGAGATAATTTTTATAGTTAATTTTTGAAAAAATATGTTTCTTCTAGTAGTGAGTGCACAATTATCAAGAGAGAAACAGAAACAGAATCATGCCATTATTTTCTAACAATCTCTTTTTAATATGCCATAAATTAATTTCCGTATCAATCAATATACATCTATATTAATTTAGTGGTGCTTTACCATATGATTATATGATACCTTAGTTTCTAAAAGTATTTTTGATTTCTTTTGTTATTGATTAGTGATTAGTTATTGATTAGCATTTAGTCAAGAATGTGATTGGTTTGATGTTGGTTCTTTGGTATTTTCTGAAACTATGTACTCTAGTAAATTGTCAATTTTAATCAATGTTTCATATGTGTTTGGAAAGATAAATATATTCTGTTTATTTGAGGGAAAATTTATACATGTCAATCTGAATTACTTTCTCTCTTGCATAGCAAATCTTCTGTATCCTTACTAATGCGCTTTTCTACCTTCCCTATAAATTTAAAATCACCCCCTTACTACTTTTGGTTTTTCATGGTACTGGTAAATTTTTTTTTAGATGCTACTTCTTTATACATGTTAAGGCTAATTGTGGAGACACAGAAGGTTCCCTGGCTTGACAGACTATACAGTGGGGCCATATCCCAAGCTCCGGATGCCTGAAGGCAGGTGCCAAGCTGGGAAAAGGCCAAAAGCTTTGCATGTCTGAAGGCAGGCAGCGATTTAGATAAGAGACTAGTCACTGGGCTCCTTGTTGGGCTCCTTCAGTGCTCCTGTCTCCTGCTCCTGCTGTTTCCCGTCTAGCCCCAAAAGAAATTGTCCCTTGAGATTAAAGACATGTAAACACACCTTATGGCTTTAGAAAAAATGTACCCTCCCCGAAATACCTGAAAACAGTCACGTAGAAGACTACCTTGTATGCTATAAAAACCTGTAGAAATGTGTAGAATAAAACTTTCTTTTGCATGAACACAGAGGATGGAGTAGGCTCCCTTCTTTCACAGCTAATGGTGTTAGGTATATACTGGTACAAAGTTTCATATTTTCTTGGTTTATTATTCTTTTTCCTAGAAATAAGGGCCTGCTTATTCTTAGCAATCATTTGGCTCTATGTTCATATTTTTCTGGTCATAATATACCCATATTTTTGTTACTGATTTGTGATTAGTTATTGAGAAATAAACATGAGGTTTATTTTTGTTAGTGTATGCCACATCTGTGTATGTGTATACACACATAGATGTATATAAACACACATGCATATATACATATATGCACACACAAATATACTTATGTTATGATACATCCATATTCCAGTTAATATTGAAAAAATGGCATACATATAGAATAATATACATGTTCTATTTAAGGAAGAAAAGAAAATGCATACCCATATATTTACCTATCAGCCAAGCAATAGGGAACTAACTACCAGTACCTTAGAAGCAGCTTGTGTACCTGCCTGCCCAATCACATCTTACTTCTTTGTAAAGAAATCTGCTAATCTTAATATTTGATATTTTGCTATCATTTCCATATTTAACTTAATATTACCATGTATGTATTTATTTTTTATCCTATTTAGGTTATACACACATATGTCTGTGTGTGTGTGTATCTTTATAGGCAATGATAATGCTTACATTTGGAAATTGCATGTGTAATTTAGAATAAATGCCTGAATCTGTATTTGTGCAAAGTTTTGTGTACAAACCAAAGCAATTAACATTACTATCCCCTCCAAAATATTGTCCTAATTTTACTTTAAATCAACTTCCTGTACACATATATAAAACAGAAGCTGAATTCATCTCAAACATATCTAACCTAGCTGAACTATGTTTATTAATTTTTTTCTCTTTATTTATAAAATGCTTACAATTACCTTTATCGAATACTAAAAACACATATAATGGCACTAGAATGTATCATTTTTAGATAATTTTTCAGTAGGTACTACATGTGATTATACACATAAACACTTGAAAATTGCAAAAGGATATATAATAAACTTTATACCCCAGTTCCCAGTTATGTCTAGATAGGTCCTCTAAACAGAGGTAACCATTGTCGTCAGTTTAAATGTCCCTATTAGCTTAATTACTGAACTCAAATATTAAACGGGGAGAGCATTAGTTGTTCCTGATTATATTCTGCAATAATCAGCAAAACTCATTTTGTCGATCTCAGTATTCTCCCCTCCCAGCACTAGGTCTGTAAATTTGCAGTGGAGAATTGGAAAGGAGTGTAGTCTGTTTTGTTCTCATTCCACCTTATCCTGCACTATCTTGCTGCAGTTTCTGACCTGGAAAGACTGTCACATATTATATGGCTGGTATAGATGTCACATGTCTCGTGACCTTTTATGTAGCAGTTGTACAGTTGCTGTTTTCAGTCCTGAAAAGACTCTATTTATTTCTTTTTGGTTTTCTTATATAGCCTTAAATATGGCCATGCCTGAGAAATAACTGGAGGTGGGAATTCAGTGATAATCAAGAAACTCCTTGCCTTTATCTCTGATTATTTCAAAGCACATCCTTCCTTCTTGTCTTCCTTTCAATAAAAGACCAGCTATGCTTCTCTGGCAGCTGTAGGATTAAGCATGACCTAATATAAATGGCTCCAGAAATTTATAGCTCTTAGCTTCAAACACAGAAGAGCAAAGAACACTCTCACATTTCTATTTCTGAAATGTACAGGAAGGTGCTCATTAGTTCAGCTTAGTTCAGGACCCGCCTTGGATAAGAAACTATGTTTCTCAAAAATATGAAAGCCTTCAAGGATATCATTTGGGTGGAATGAGGGAAGGAACATATTCCAGAAAGGACAAAGCAAGGTTTCTGGGGAGACAATATTACATATATATCTCCTTATATTCGTTTATGGCTTTTGCCTTTTCTCATTTATTCCTTTTACATAAAGGTAGATGGAAGCATGTATCCTTCTGAAAATTTTTAAAAATAGTTGAAGCAGACTTTTCCCAAGTAGTTTTATCACCTTCCAAAAATATATACTTTATGTTTGGTTATTATCAAAAGGCCTTGACAAAAGCATTGCTAAGTCATTAGCTATGATTTCATCCTCACCAGCATAACAGACCCAAATCATTTCTTTATGCTTTTCACCCATATTGCACTTAAACTGTTCATTTATGGAGGATAAAAGTGCTTTCTGTATTCCTATTTCAGTAAGCATATCCAAGTTAGTTTTAGTAAGGACTATTTCAATGACTACAATGACTATTAGTTCTTTGGCTTTTCTTCTCCCTCCCTTCTCTTCTCTTCTCCTTTGTCATCAACAGATACTCTTATAAACATGACACCAAGTCAAAGTTTTATTCAAACCCTCTTTAATATCTGAATCTTTAGAATCCCAAGAGTGAGCTTCATATTAATTTTTTATAATTAATAATATAAGAAGTCAAAAATCTCTATCTTTTTTTCAAAACAATCAACTCTCCATGAGTTAATTTTTGGCTATAATGAACATCACTCAGCCATGAGGTAAACAAATGAATTAACACTGTAGCTGAAACTGTCAAAATATCTACTCTTCTAGGCCTCTCCTGAAAGTAACCAAATCTGACTTAAATATCTTTTCTAACTGCCTACAGCTCTCTGAGCAGACCCCTATCACAGCATTTATCACAGGATATATTAATTACATAATTATTTGACTCCTTCAGTCTTTATGACCATGGTCCTTCAGAACAATTGTGTTTCATTCATTGCTGAGCACATGGTAGGAGGTCAATGAATATGTTTTGAGTGAATGAATATATAATAGAGGGGCATTTAAATTATGATGATGATGTTTATTGGCATGTGCACTCTATATTATATTGTATTATTCTGCCTAAGGATCATGCCCCTACTTCATCCACCTACTCTTCTGTAAAAGGGTTATCATCCTCACCCTTGCCTTATAATTTGGTGGGAGAAATTGATGTTGGGCTTAGTCCCACTAACGTTGGACTTGGTCATATGATGTGCTTTGGTCAATGAAATGTGAATGGCTACATTATGTATTATTCCTAAGCAGAAACTTTAAGAGGTATTGTAGTTTCTGCCAACTTTCTTCCTCTCTTTCCTCAGTCAAGGTAATGGCATGACCCAAACAGGAGCTGATCCTTCTGTCTGGATTCTGTAATGGGAAGACACTAGACCAAAGCCCAAATTAAGTAGCAATATGTAATATGAAAAAAATACACATATTTTGTTGTTCAGATATGCAGATCTTTATTACAACAAAGCTATCTAATACACATTCTTAAGTGACCATATTGAGACTCTTAAATAAACTTGTCCCAATTCCCCACTTGTAATTTTCACTGGAGAACATTTGTGCACCTATTGTGCCTATCTTTCGTTGAAGCAGTGACATTTACACAATATTGATAACTATTTATGTCTAATTGTCTCATGGCCCATTCTCATTCTGCAGAGCTTACGCTCTCTCTCTTTTCAATATGCTTTCATTTTTATCTTTCATAATCCTCCCAAATGGTGCCCTCATCTCCATCACCTTCACAAAATTACAACCACTGTTGCTGCGTAAGCTCTTACCATACCTAATTTCCACTGCTGTTAATCTACTTTCCTCCTTTACCCCAGTTCTGTCCTACTTTTTCTGAATGTCTGTATTTTTGTGTGTGTGAAAAACTGGTATTTTGTAGATATTGGAAATCAATCAGAATGTGGCAGGATAAAGTAGTAGTTAAGAGCTCATGCTTTGGGAGAAGTCGGAGATAAATCCTAATATTCTGCCACTGACATGATCAGCAATCATAATCAAATTATTTAACCTCTGCCAATCAAAATTACTTAACCTCTCCTACTCTATAAGTTGACACAATATAGCACTTAATTCATTGAAGTTTTCATTTACTGTATCTGTAAAACACTCAGCAACTAGCTTCTCTCAAGTGTAAACAATCAGTCTCTTGCCTCAGCTGAATCCAGCACTCAGCTGGGCACTTCTGTCTTAACACGTCTTTGTGCTCAATTCCTAAATGTGGGGGAATTCCCACCCTATGGCTCTATCAGAAAATTCATGAGAAATGAGACCCAGTATATAAGAGCTTGTTTCTTCCATTTCTCCAGTGAACAATTCTCAACAAATTTCACAAACACTTCTCAGAAGACTGGTAGAATTCACACCAGTTGTCTCCAGCTGCCATCCTTTCACTAATTTTCCATCCTTCCTTCTCTTGCCACCATCAGATTTCTCCCACAGTCTTTCTTACCCTCCCTATCCCTCACTCCTGCTCTCTGGGATCTCTTACCCAATATAAGTTAAGTGCATGCAAGGTGTTGTTTCTGGCTCTGCTTGGCAGTGAGGAGGAAACCTCTAGGCACACTGCATCATATTGTGTTTTCAGTTGAGCCCTCAGGGGGCATTATTCTCTCTAGAGTTGAAGTGTTTCAAAGTGAATGTAGCCAATAAATCTTTTCAGAGGTCTGAGAATTCTGGGAGGCCAGACTGTAAACAAACAACAAAAAAAATTATTATCCAGCCAGCTGACAACAAAAATTCAATTCCAAGTGTCTGCTCCTGCAGGTCTATAATTCAATAGGTTAACTACTTTTGTTTATTTCTCCTCCCTGAATTCCAGTTTATAGAATAGAATTTTGCATTAGAGGATATATTGCCAATATTCTCTGTACAGAAAACTAGTCATATGGTAACCCACAACTCCAGAATATGGTAGTAGCTGCTGGGATGCAACTATTTGGTATTTTGCAAATTTTTATTGCCATCTGTATATTTCACCAATTGGTGACATGACAAATTATTTAGGTTTTATTTTACTTTTATTGCGTTGATATATTTGTCTAGAAGATGCCAAAATCTTTGGATCTAATTAATGAGAGCAGTTTCATATGCACATAAAAGTTATGTTCAAGTGATCAATTGTGTTGAAATAAATATATATAATATAGATACTTGATAATAATTGGAATATAATTATTCTAATGATTTAAGCAGATAATCAGTTGTTTAAATTTGACTGAGGTTGACATCATTAATAGAGGATACTCATTAAAATCTGAGACGTGACAGTGAAATGTTTAAATGCACAGAAAAATAATACATTATATGTTTGATACTTCTTAAAAATTAGTTCTTGTGTACTCTATGACCTCACTTTTTATTTTAAAATAATAGTAAAAAACTGATAAATCATTTTGTCCTGACTAGCAGACAAAATTCCAATAATCAAGAGGCCCCTGAAATGTTGAAAAGAATTAAAAAAGTAAAACACATTTCTTTTAATTTTGCTAATGTTCCATGATCCTCACTTTGATTTAAAAAATCAAATATATGTGATCCTTTAATCGAGAGGCATTTAAATTACATTCAAATCGAAAACCCATGGTGTTCACAGGCTTCAATTTATGATGAATACCAGTCATTCTAAGCTTTTGAAAACACTAGGTATACCCTATCAATAGGTTTCCCCCATTGAGGTATCAAGTTAGCCATTAATTTACCTTTGAAATACATCCTGGCAAAATGTGCTATGGACATTATCCAAATTAATCATGCCTTTTGTATATGATGATGAAAATGTCCTTATAGCATACTCAAAATATGCTAAATTAAAGACACTGTACAATCCTAGGTACCCAGCAAGCCTGTGATTAGTATTATGTTGCTTATTGATTCATGTAATATGAAAGTAAAAATGCAGCTTCTTAATTCCCTAGTCCTCCACATCTTACTTATGGCAACAGCATCTACCCAGTTGCTCAAGCCAAAAACCATTTGATACTAATTTTATTATTTCATTTTCCTCAAATTCTATTCCAATCTATCAACAAGTCCTATATAATCTGGCCTCACAACTTACTCAGAAAATCCACTTCTTTTCATCTCACTCCTACAATTCTAGTCTGTCATTATCAGTTCTCACCTGAACTACTCCAATAGCTTCCTGGTCTCCCAGCATCCATTCTCAATTCCCAGCTGTGCTGGTTTGAATCTGTTCTGTGCACCAGAAAGCCATGTTCTTTTAATCCAGTCTTGTGGGGGCAGACCTATTGTGCGTGGGACTTTTTGATTAAGTTGTTTCTATGGAGATGTGACCCAGCCCATTCAAGGTGGGTCTTAGTTCCCTTGCTGGAGTCCTTTATGAGAGGATAAAAGGCAGAGAAGCTAAAATATGTAATCCAGAGTTTGCCCCTGGGAGAAGTAAGAGGACCCACAGCAGCTGAGACAAGCTAAGAAGAAGTCCAGAGGAATTTTGGAGAAAGCCTCAGAAACCAGGAGCTAAAGCTTGGGAGAGGACCAGCAGACTCCAGCCATGTGCCATCCCATGTGGCAGAGGAACCTCAGATGCCACTGGCCTTTCCTCGGAGGAGGCATTTTACTCTTGATGAGTTCATTGGGACATTTTCACTACAAATTTGTGAATTAATAAACCCCCACTGTAAATGCCAATCCATTTCTGGTATTTTGCATTTTGGCAGCTTCAGCAAATTGAAATACTAGTATAGTCTCCAGAGTTACTTATTTAAATATTAAGCCATACCTTTATCGTGTCCTAGTTTTGATTCCAGTGTGTTCTCATTGTAATTAGAATAACTGCAAACTCCTATCTATGTCTGTAAGGCTTTACATAATTTGGCTTCTGATTCCATCTCATGACAGCCTACATCTTGCTCAAAACTTTACAACAAACACTGTACTTTTTTCTGTTCCTTGAAACTGACCAAGTTAACCCAATTTATTGATCCTTCCCTCTAATCTAAAATTGGAGCATTCCTTTTATTCATGAAGGTTCCAGATCAATTGCTACCTTTTCCACAGTCACCAAGAAGCTGCCTCTATTGTTTTGCTTTCTTTGTAATACTTACACTTTCTGAAAGGATCTTGTCTATCCTGTTCAAAACTATAGAGTTCCCAGCACATAGCAGGATCTTAATAAAACCTCTGAATGAATATATATGCAGTCTTGCATAAAAAGCCTTAAAAAAGTGGTACAAGACTGTAAAAGAGAAGACTACAGCAGTGACTATAAAACCAAAAGCAAATATTCATATAAATCGCAAGTCAATTATTTCATTCCTTATCTCTTGCGTATGTAAAATCACATATGCAAAGATAGCCCACTATAGGTACTAAATTAATAGTATTAGAATTAATTAACATAATTAATAAATGGAAGCAACCAGTATTTAAAAAAAACATATACAACATGCCTTCTATGTGTAAGACCTTTCTCGCCCCTGGGGATGCTATGTCTCTCTCCAAATACAAGGCAGATCAGTGAAACATTTAAAGTTCTTTTCCTTCTTAGCATCAATGTTTTAGTTCTCCATGGTGATTTTAAGGATCTCCAACAGAAACACCATGTGTCTGTTTCTGCTTCAAAAATTATTATTAAAATGGAAAGTTGACAACACCTGGTTCATAATATCCTAATTAGGCTTAGACAGACTTTTTATCTTGAAATAAAGAGCTAATCAATATGAGTACATATAGAAGCAATTTTTAAAATTTTTTGTTGTTTTGTTTATATGTTCTCTCTCATGTATTATCAGTAATCAGAAGAATTATCATTGTTTACTAAACAATATTAAAAATACTTTAAGGAAAATATTTTAAGAGTCATAGTGAATAACTATAGAGATTATTAAATAAAATAAATGTTGGAGTTACCCATGAAATTAAAATTGAGGCTTCACTGCATTTGAAGAAAACCCACTATTTCTGGCTTTCCTAAAGCTATTTTCAATCCTCCACAAACATAGCATATACCTGGGAAAATATCTGTCTAATTTAACCTAAAAGGTAAATAAATTATCCCATCACTGGAGTGTGAAATATGAATCGATTTATTCATTTATTGATTTCTTAACAAATATTTGTGGAATACTTAACTGCATTACAGATATTAGGTTGTGTACACAAAGCAACCCCCATGAGTAAAAAAATAACCATCAGAATACATGCAGGGCTTTCTAAGTAAAGGAGTATGATTTTTCAAATGGCCATTCTATTTAGGTTAGCTTGCATTATTCACATCTGCACTCTTACAAAGCCAATGATTTCTTAAAGAGCGCTACTGACACTTTTCTTGTCTTTAGTAAACACATGATTGTAGCTCCTTATGCGATCAGCGACTTAATTGCGCTACTTTACAAGACCATCACCACAAAAAAAGAATTCTGTTTGAGGTATTCTTATAATCCCCAATTAAAAAAAAATTATTACTCTGAAAGGATTAGATATTTAAATTGAGACAAGAATGTATTTGGAGTTTATACCCTCATCCCAATTGGGTAAATAATTCTCTGGAATCATTGTTATCCAAATTCTTAAGTTTAAGCATGACTTCTTTGATGCCATTTTTCTAGTTTCCCAAAACACTGTCATTAATATTATTAGATATTTCATAGGATAGAAACAGTGATGAGTGATTTTGTTGTTCCATAACAATACTTTCTGGTTGAGGAGAGTGGGTGGAACTAAGCTGGTAATATCCCCACAGCTGCAAAGAGTTCTCTTTTGAGCTGTTTGATTACTACATGAGAGTTGTGAATAAATTAATCAAATTATAGCTTTTTTGCTTGAATGACTTCCATAACTGTAGTGTCTTAAATGCATTTTGTATGAGTAAATAGACTTATATTGACAAACAGAAGCATATTTTCAGTTTGCAAACTGAATTGTACCAATAACAACTTGAAAACACATTGATTTCTTATGGTAATGATTTATTTTGAAAATCAGCAATAGTTTTATAATTAAAAGTACCCTTAATGTGGTATTATTTTAATTGTTGTTTTGGTTTGTCTTTTACTTCAAAAGCAACCTTGTGTTAAATAAATATATATCTTACAATATATGGTATGGTATCTTAGAATCTATGAGAAAAAAAGTACATACTTTTCTATGAGTTGCTCTTTTCTTTTGATAAACCTTTTCAAGATGCACTACAGGCTTTGTTATTAGGATAAGGAAATTCACTAAAGACAGATGCTTGCTTCCCTAACAATGTTAACAAGCTGGAGAAACTAAAATATCAGAAATTTTAAACTCATAAGAGAGGTATAGATGTAAAGAATCCCAAATTAAATAAATTGCAGTGAGAGACAAGTCTTAGGATAGAGGATCCTCACAGCTGAATTATCCCTGGCAGAGTCATAGGAATTAAAAGAATATGCCACTTTCTATCTCCTGAGATTGAGTAAGGCTAGAGTTTGGGGAGTAGTTGCTTAAGCTGTGTAGAATATTTTTTTTAGACCTTTTTTTTATTTTATTTTTTATTGAGATTGTTCACATACCATACAATTATCCAAAGATCCAGAGTGTATAATCAATTGCCCCTGGTACCCTCATACAGCTGTGCATCCATCACCACAATTAATTTTTGTTCAATTTTTAGAACCATTCATTACCCCAGACAAGAAATACAGACAAAGAAATGGAGGAAAAAAAGAAAAGAAAAGAAAAGAAAAAAGACAAAAAGAAAAGGAAACTCAAATCCTCCCATACTCCTGACCACCCCCATTCCATTGTTGACTCGTAGTATTGGTATAGTACATTTGTTACTGTTTATGGAAGAATGTTGACCTACTACTGACAGTAGTATATAGTTTGCAATAGGTATATATTTTTTTCCCTATATGTCCCTCTATTATTAACTTCTAGTTGTATTGCCATACATTTGTTCTGGTTCATGGAAGAGATTTCTAATACTTGTACAGTGAATCAACCCCTCCCCCCCTTTTTTAAAGATGGTTTTGTTCACATGCCATACATTCCATCCTAAGTAAACAATCAATGGTTCCCTGTATAGTCACATATTCATGTGTTCACCACCTTCACAACTATCTATATAAGGATGTCTACATTTCTTCCACAAGGCAGGAGGGAGAGTCAAAGAAGGTGGAGAGACAAAAGAAAAAGAAAAAAGAAAGAGGAAAAGAAAAGAAAACAAACAAAACAAAAACAAACAAACAAAAAACATGACAGCTAGGAAGCAGCAAAAGGAAAGATAACTTTAAATCAAAGTAGAATAAGGAATCAGAAAATACCACCAATGTCAAGTGTCTCACACCCCTCCCCTATACCTCCCATCTGCATTTACCTTGGTATATTGCCTTTGTTACATTAAAGGGAGCATAATACAATGATTCTGTTAGTTACAGTCTCTAGTTTATGTTGATTGCATCCCTCCCCCAAAGCCTCCCCATTTTTAACACCTTGCAAGGTTGACATTTGCTTGTTCTCCCTCATGAAAGAACATATTTGTACATTTTATCACAATTGTTCAACACGCTGGGTTTCACCGAGTTACACAGTCCCAGTCTTTATCTTTTGTCCTTTCTTCTAGTGTCTCACATGCTCCCAACCCTCCTCTCTCAACCATATTGATAGTTATCTTTGTTCAGTGTACTTACATTACTGTGCTACCATCTACCAAAATTGTGTTCCAAACCTCTCACTCCTGTCTTCTCCTATTACTCTGTAGTTCTCCCTTTAGTATTTCCTGTAGGGCAGATGTCTTGTTCACAAAGTCTTTCACTGTCTGTCAGAAAATATTTTAAGCTCTCCCTCATATTTGAAGGACAGTTTTGCTAGATATAGGATACTTGGTTGTCAGTTTTTCTCTTTCAGTATCTTAAATATATCACACCACTTCCTTCTTACCTCCATGGTTTCTGCTGAGAGATCCACACACAGTCTTACTAAGCTTCCTTTGTATGTGATGGATCGCTTTTCTCTTGCTGCTTTCAGGATTCTCTCTTTGTCGTTGATGTTTGATAATCTGATTATTAAGTGTCTTGGCGTAGGCTTATTCAGATCTATTCTGTTTGGAGTGTGCTGCACTTCTTGGATCTGTAATTTTATGTTTTTCATAAAAGATGTGAAATTTTCATTGATTATTTCCTCTATTATTGCTTCTGCCCCTTTTGCCTTCTCTTCTCCTTCTGGGACACCACTGCTGCATACATTCTTGTATTTTGTTTCATCTTTAAGTTCCCAGAGACGTTGCTCTTATTTTCCATTCTTTTCTCCATCTGCTCCTTTGTTTGTAGGCTTTCAGGTGTTTTGTTCTCCAGTTCCTGAGTGTTTTCTTCTGCCTCTTGAGATCTGCTGTTGTATGTTTCCATTGTGTCTTTCGTCTCTTGTGTTGTGCCTTTCATTTCCATTGATTCTGCCAGTTGTTTTTCTGAACTTTCAATTTCTGCCTTATGTATGCCCAGTGTTTTCTTTATAACTTTTATCTCTTTTGCCATATCTTTTCTAAACTTTTTGAATTGATTTAGCATTAGTTGTTTCAATTCCTGTATCTCAGTTGAAATGTAAGTTTGTTCCTTTGATGGGCCATAACTTCATTTTTCTTAGTGTAGGTTGTAGTTTTCTGTTGTCTAGGCATCTGACCTCCCAGGCCACACCAATCAGGTTTTCCCAGATGAAGACAAGCTCAGGTTGCAAAAGGAGGAAATATTCAGTATCTGGTTTCCCTGATGGTGTGTCTTGGAGAATTGACACACCTTGTGCTTTTCTGCCCAGCAGGTGATGCCTCTCAGCCTTTCATGGGCTGGTGTAAGGGTGTGTGGCCTGCAGCTCTCCTCCCCCAGGCTCTGGGGTCTGGTTCTGAATGTAAGGCAGGTAGTCAAGCTGGGCCCCTCCTCTTTCCTCTTGGGAAGCTATGCCCCCTAGAGAAAGGTCATTCACATATAAATAGATTATTTGTTTCTCTAACTCTGCTACCTCCACCATTGTCTAGGTCAGAATGCTGCAATTTTAAAATGGCTGAGGCTTTCTTTACTGGAAAGCACTGTGAGCTGAAAATGGCTGAGGCTTTCTGCACTGAGCTGCCCAGGTTGACAGAGAGAGAAGGGGACAGAAAGCTCCTAGATTCACCCGTCGGCCAGAGATAGCACCTGATCCTCTGGGCTCCCTGTCCTGAGACAGATATGTCCCCGACTCTCCCAAGGTCAATTGTCACCAAAAGCCTCTGTCTGCTTGTTCGGATTCACAGTCAGTATTGAGCCATTAACATTGAAACCCCAGATGGATCTGGGCTGATGTACACTCACTTGTTTGGAGAGTTCTGCTCTCTAGCACCGCGAGGCTACCATGAGGGAGGGGCTCTCAGCTCTTGGCGTGGGTCCACAGTTTTTACTTACAGATTTTATGCTGCAATCTCAGGCATTACTTCCAATTCAGGTTGGTGTGTAATAAGTGGACTGTCACATTTGTCTCCCTGCAGTTATTCCATGTTATTTACTAATTTTTCTATCACTTATGAATTATTCTAGGGGGTAGTAACTAGCTTCCACTCCTCTCTATGCTGCCATCTTAGCTCCTCTCAAGATGTGTAGAATTTTTAACTAAGTTGAATTTAAATGAGTGGAAATGGATGGAGGTGATGGTAGCACATTATTGTGAGTATAATTAGCAGTGCTGAATTGCACATGACTATGATTGATAGGGAAGTTTAGAGTCATATGTGTCTCCAGAAGGAGATTCAGAGGTTAAAACATGGGACTGTATAACTCAGTAAATCTTGTGCTGGACAGTGACTGTGATTAAATCTACAAATATAAAAAGATTTCCTCCATGAACTAGAAAAACATGTATGAAATTCTTATAAGGAGTTAATAATAGAGTGGTATATGGGAAAAATGCACCTATTGCAAACTATGGACTATAGTTAACTGTAATATCCTAATATTCTATCATTAACACTAACAAATGTACCACACCAATGCTAGGGATCAAAGATGGAAGGATAAGCGGTATGGGATGTTTTGGGTTTTCTCTTTTTTTTTCTCTCCTGGGTTAATGAAAATGTTCTAAAATTGATTGTGGTGATGAATGCACAGCTATGTGATGATACTATGAGCCACTGATTGTTTACTTTGGATGGATTGTATGGTTGTGAATATATCTCTATAAAATTGCATTAAAAAAGAAAAATAATGGTATGCCATATAAAGATGTAAAGAGAAAGCCCACCAAATTTTAATAGACTTTTACTGTCAGAGTGTGAGCTAGTATGAGAGATTTGAATTCTGAGGGAACCCAGACCTGAAACTTGACCTAAGTACCCATGAACAGTTTAAAACAGAACTTAGCTAGTACCAAAGGATAATGCACAGAAGTTTGGGGGAGAAAATGAGAGCTGAAATACAAGGGTGTTCCACTGGTGTAACGTAGCAGCCCTCGAAGGTTGAGGGCATCTACAAAAAGCCCATAGTTAGCATCATATTTAACAGTGCAATATTTTATGCTTTTCTCTTAAGTTTTGAAACAACTCTAATAATTCCATTCTCACCACTTCTTTTCAACATTTTTTTTTTTTAAATCTTAGCTAGTGCAATAAGATAGGGGAGAGAAATTTAAAATAAAAGCAAAAACAAGGGTTAATAAAGGAAGTAGCTGAACTACTTTATTTGCAGTCAACAGAAATGTCTATATATAAAACTCTATAAAATATACAAAAACTTAAGTAAGAAAGATATTTTGAAAGTTTGCCAAACACAATGTTAATATAAAAATTCAATTGTATTTCCATATGATATAAATAATAGATGAAAATACTATTTAAAATAACATATAAAAATATGAGCAAGAAATAAATATTTAAAAGTTGTACAAGACCTCTACAGTAAAATTATAAAATATTGTTGAGAGTAATTAGATATAAATATATACTGATATATAATATCCAAGAATTGATACTTAATATTGTTAAGATGATAATTTTTTTCCAAATTGATGTATATATAAAGAGAGGCAGTGAAATCCCAATTTATATCCCTACAGGATATTTGAAGAAACATACAGTTTATTTTAAAAACTGTATCACAAGCAAAGGATCTAGAATAGCCAAAATTATCTTGGAAAAAGAAGAATCAAGTTTCAGGATTACTTAATTTAAAAATTTACCATCAAGTAAACAAAACAGTGTGGAATTGCATAAGGATAGAAAACTCAATCAATTGCTCAAATAGTCAAAAACATAGATGCACATATATATAGTCAGCAAAAGACTTGAAAAACACTTCATAAAAGAAGATATATAAATGGCCAATAAACATATGCAAAGGTATTTTGCATGATTGCTTAAATTGTCAGCGTTTTTTTCCTGCCATTCTATTAAGTGACAAGGGTGTCTCATTGCGGTCTTAATTTTCATTCTCCTGTTGACTGCTGATGTTAAACAGCTTTTCATGTGCTTGTTAATATTTTTTGAAGCATGTCTTAGTTTTGAAGGGTCTCTTCAAGTCTTTTCCCCATTTAAAAAATTGAATTTGCCTTTTGATTGTTATTTATTAAGTTCTTTCTGTCTTCCGGAGATGTACTAGATTTTGAGGGAGAAAAATATTTTAGGGCCTTTGTTAAAAATAAGAGTAAAAAGACATCAATGAAAACTTAGAGCAATCAGAGAATACAGAAAGGCCATATCTTAGTTGGAAGTCTAAGTTAGTTCCAGTGTAAAGGATATCATACTAGACCAACACTTAAAAGCTCATAAACAAGTACAAAGGATCATACTGCTCCATATTTAATTCAACTGCCAGTCAAGATAAAATTCAGTACTCTTAAAAAGTAAAATGAAACATTAAGACAGTAGAAAATGTAAGATTCATACTATCATCAAATAAGAGATTACTATGTGACAAACAAGAAAATATAACCCATGAACCGAATAAAAACCAATGGGAACATACCAAAAAATTAAAGCTGCAATATAAAATGCCCAAGAGGATTTTAAAATTGCTGCTATAAATATAAAGAGGCTGAAGGATTTTTAAAAAAATAATAATCATAATGAGAAAAGATCTGTGAATTTGAAGGTGTTAACATAAAAATTTTCCAAACCAAAGCACAGAAATAAAAGACTGAAATGAATTAAGTATCAGTGATACATGGATTATTATTGGGTACTCCAATTTAAGTGTAATATGATTACCAGAAAAAGAGGGGGGGGGGGGTAAGGTTGAAAAATAAATGCTGAAATAAGGACCAAATATTTTCTAAATTTAATAAAATTATAAACTCGCAGGTTTAGATTGCTCAAAAGATCCTAAACAAGATAAACACAAACAAAACCACATCCCAGCAAGTCATAATAAAATCTATGAAATATAAGTTTAGAATGTTAGGATATACACAAATCTCAATAAACTTTAAAATATTGAAATCACACAAAGTAACTTCTCTGAGCAAAATGGAATAAAGCTGAAAATCAACAATAGAAGGAAAACTGGAAAGTTGACAAAGATGTGGAAATTAAAGAGCACAGTCTTTAGCAACCAGTGGCTTAAAGAAGAAATCACAATAAGAATTATAAAATACTTAGGAATGAATGAAAACAAAAACACAACATACCAAAACTTAGAAGATGCAGTAAAGGCAGTGCTCAGGTGAAACTTTATAGCTACAAATGCCTATATTAAAAAAGAAGATTCTGAATAAATAACTTTATTTCATATCTTAAGGAACTAAAAAAAGAAGAGCAAAGTAAACCCAACATTAGCAGGAGTCAAGAAATAATTAATATTAGAGTGGACATAAATAAAATTAATAATAGAAAAACAATTGAGAGAATCAACAATATCTAAATGTTGGTTCTTACAAAAAATCAATAAAATTGGCAAATGTTTAGCTGGACTAACAAAGGAAAAAGAGAAAAGACACAGTCTTAGCTTTGCCTGAGCTGCTATGACATATACCATGCAGTGGAAACAATGGAAATTTATTGGCTCATGATTTTGAGGCTAAAAGAAGTCCAAAATTGAGCCAACAGCAAGGTGATGCTTTCTCCAAGAAGACTGTACCATTCTGGTGCTGGCTTCCAGTGATCCCTGTACTCATTGGCTTTCCCATCACATGCCAATGCACATGGCAATGTCTCTCCTTTCTCTACCAGGATCCAAATACCTTCCAATTACTGGTGCTTCCCTGTGCCATCTATTTCCTTGTCTAATATTCTTTGCTTGTGAGGACTTCAGACACATTGAAGCCCACCTTCATTCAGTTTGGGCACAATTTAACCAAAAGCAAAGTAATAACATCTTTGAGTATCCTGTTTACAAATGTATTCTCACCCACAGGAACAGGGGTTAGGACCTGAACATGCATTGTGCTGGGGACATAATTCAATCTCCAACAGACACTAAAAACTAAAATCAGAAATGAAAATGGTGACACCACTACTGAACTTACAGCTGTAAAGATTAAAAGAAGGGACTTCCAGTTAAGAAGCTCCAGGACTCATTCCTTGCACCAAAACAACTATTAAACAGGCAGGAACTGTCTGAAACAACTATTTTGAAACTCCAGAGGCTAGAAGAACACTGCACAGTATCCAGGGAATAGCAGAAGCTAGAGGCTGATATATTATGGTAAAGAACTATAAATTGCTCTGTCCATTTGAGGCAGGCCACTGCAAGATCCAGTGCCTGGCTAGCTGTCAGTGACAGAAAAGGACTTAAAAATCCTCTTTCCCAAAAACAGGGGTGGGCACAGCCAATTGCTGATCTTGGCTTTTGCTTAATGAATTCCAATTACTGGGACCCATTCTGAGGGCAGCCACTGTTTCAGCCCATGCTGGACAAGTTGGCGACAGCCATTGTTTCAACTTACCCCAGACAGAGGTGGAGGTGGTAGAGATTTAGAGACACAGTGCTTCCTTGGGGCTGTGGGGGACAGTTAGCTGAGGGCTGCATTTGCTGGGCAGGCTGGGAAAGCTCAGCCTTGAGGAACCATTGGAGAAGCTTTTGGAGCCCTTCCTGATCCTATCCCCAAGGCTCTTTGGAGCCTGTTTGTGCCCCCTTCATGGGTCCCTGGCTCTGTTTTGGCTGGGAAAGTCCTCTCAATGGTGTTCCTCCTCCAAGAATTGGCCCTCCAGCCAAAAGCAGTATGATGAAATGAAAGGAATGTAAAAAACTATATAGGCAGACACTGTGGGACAAAGGCTTGTGGGCTTCAAACCCAGGATAGGGAAGTCTTTCTCGTAGGAAACAGAGAGGGAAACAAAATTACTGTAAAGAGAGGTACTCCAAAACAACTAACAAGCAAATGCTTGACAGGATATAGGCCCAGAAAGACAAGGCAAACCCTGCACATGCATTCACCTTGGGCAGACCTTCATGATAGGAGGGCTGAAGCTCAAGAAAATCTATGTCTTATCACAAGCTGGTTACAAACCAAGAAATGGATGTCCCAAGGAGTAAGTCTCAGAGTTAACCATTTAAAATATTAAAATCTATGGTGTGCAACAAAAGAATACAAGACAAACAAACAAACAAGAAATGATGGCACATCCAAAGGAAAAGGATAAAAATACAGAAAACACCAATGAAGAAGACAAGAATGTGGACATACCCATCAAAGCCTTTTTAAAAAATTGATCCTAAAAGTGCTCAAAGAGATGAAGGACAGCAAATAGAAAAAAACTAAAAGATAGGAAAAAAAATAAACAATATGAGTGTCAAACTAAAGAGAAAATGTAAAAAGGAGCAGGCATACTAATGGTGTTGAAAACAACAATAAGTGAGTTGAAAAATGCCCAGGAGAGTTTCAAGAGAAAATTGGAGCTTACAAAAGAAAGAATCTGTGAATATTAAAACAAGATACATGATGAACTCTGTGAAAAATGTAAAATAAATGTTTTGTATTATAAAATATAGGGAATTAGCAATAGATAGCAACTAGTGAAGGGGAAATGATAATCTAATAAAAACAGATAAGTTATGGAGGGTAGTCTTAATGTTATGGAATGCTCAGGAATGACTATGGTTAATTGGGGGGGGCGGAGCTTGGTAGGAACATGTTGGAAAAAAAATACATGAAATGAGTCAGACAGAGATTGAGAAAGAAAAAAAGGAATATTAAAAGCAAAAATAGCTGAAGACAGCTATGGGACAATGTTAGGTACAACAATGTCAGCATTATGGAAGTCCAAGATGGAGAAGAAAGAAAGGGTAGAAGGAATATTCAAAGAAATAATGACAGAGAACTTCCCAAACTTAGCAAAAGGTGTGAATATGAACACCCGAGAAGTTTGGAGAATACCAAGCAGGATAAGCATGAAGAAAAATACTCCTTATCCTACACTGATTATGCTGTCATATGCAGGGGACAAAGAAAGAGTTCTGAAAGCCGCAAAAAAAAAAAAAAAAAAAAAAAAAAAAAGCAACATTTTACTTATAAGGGAGTTCCAATTAACTTGAAGGCCAATTTCTCATCAAAAACCATGGAGGCAAGAAGACAGTATGTTGAAATGGTTAAAGTGCTGAAAGAAAACCACTGCCAGTCAAGATTGTTATATCCCATGAGGCTTTCTTTCAAAACTGAAGGAGAGATTAAGATATTCTCAGGTCAACAAAAGCTAAGAGAGCTCATCACCATAAACCTGTCCTACAAGCAATACTAAAGAAAGTTCTTCAGACTGAAAGGAAAGGACACTAGACAGTGGTTCAAAGCAGCATAAAGAAATAAAGACCAGTGGTAAAGTTAGCCATTTGGATAATTATAAATGCCAGTATTATTGCATTGTGTTGTTTAGTATGTAACTCCATTTTTTATTTCTTACAGGAGATAAAATGTAAATACATAAAAAGTAATGATGAACCTAGGTTTTTGGACATGCAATGTACAAAGATATAAGTGGCAACAAGTACAAAAAATGTGTGGGGGATAGAGAGGTATAGAAAAGTATATGTGCGTTCTATTGAAATTAAATTGATATCAAACCAAATATGAATGTTATATCTTTACATTATCTTTAGGATGGTAAATTTTAACCCCATAGTAAATGCAAGGAAAATAAATGAAAAATATATCCATTTAGAAGTGGGAAGGCATTCAATATGGTACAACACACACACACACACACACAACAAAAAATATAATAGTAGGCTTTAACAGAACTACAGGACAAGAAAAGTGTGACTGACAAAGGCTAAATAGCCAAATGGCAGAAAAAAGTCCTGTATTATCAGTAGTGATTTTAAATGTAAATGTTTTAAACTCTCCAATCAAAAAAGCAGAGATTGGCAGAATGGATACAAAAGCATGACCCAATTACATGCTGCCTGCAAGAGATTCACCTTAAAGTCAAAGATAAAAGTAGGTTGAGGGTGAAAGGATGGAAAAAATATATATTTACCATGCAAGGAGTAAACAAAAGAGAGTTGGGGTGGCAATACTAATTCAGATAAAATAGACTTTGTCAAAATCAGTTACAAAGGACAAAGATGGTCATTATATACTGATAAAGAGGACAACTGAACTGGAAGATGTAACAATTATAAATATATATGCACCTAATAGCAGAGCTCCACAATACATGAAGCAAATACAGGTGGATTTGAAGGGGAAAACTGACAGTTCTACATAAATAGTAGGAGAGTTTAACAAACCCATCTTGATAATTGATAGAACATCTAGGAAGAAGATCAATAAGGAAATACAGGACTTGAATGATACTCTAAACCAACTAGACCCAACAGAGATATATAGAACACTGCACCCACTGAAAACAGAATACACATTATTTTTGAGTGCACATGGATCATTCTCCAGGCTAGACCATATATTGGATCAAAATAAGTCTCAATAAATTCAAAATATTTAAGTCATACAATATATATTCTCAACCACAATAGAATGAAAGTTGAAATCAAACAATAAATGGAAAATTCACATATATGTGGAAATTAAACAGCATATTCTTAAACAACAAAATTAGGAAATATCTTGAGGTGAATAAAAATGAAAACACAGCATATGAAAAGTTATAGGATACAGCAAAGGCAGTGCTGAGAGGGAAATTTATAGCTCTAAATTCTTACATTAAAAAAGAAGAAAAAATTCAAATCAGATATCTAACTTGAAAACTGGAAGAACTAGAAATACAAAAGCAAACTAACCCAAAGGGTGCAGAAGGAAGGAAATAACAAAGATTAGAGTGGAAATAAATGAAGTAGAAAACAAATAAACAGTAGAGAGAATCAATAAAACCAAAAGTTGGTTCTTCAAAAGAGTAATAAAATCAACAAACCTTTAGCTAGACTGACAAAGAAAAAGAGAGGATAAAAATAAAAATCAGAAATGAAAAGGAGGAAACAACGGAAATAAAAAGAACTGTTAAGAGGTTACTACGTAAAACTGTATGCTGATAAATTAGATACCTTAGATGAAATGGACAAATTCTTAAAAACATATGTTTACTCAAGGAGAAATAGAAGATCTGACAAAACCAATTGCTACTTGTTTTGGTTTGCTAAAGTTGATGAAATGCCAGAAATGGCCTGGCTTTTAACAATGGGGATTTATTAGCTTACAAATTTACAGTTCTAAGGCTGTGAAGATGTCCCAATTAAGGAATCAACAGGAGGATACCTTCCTTGAAGACCAGTTACTTGTCAGCTTGGACTTCTCTGTCAGATAGTGAGGCACATGGTGATGTCTGCTGGGCCTTCTCTCCCAGGTTTCATACTTTCAGCTTCTGGCTTGTCTGTGTGAGGCTTTTTCTCAAAACTTCTCTAGGTGTTTCTCTCTGTTTCATCTCAGCTTTTGTGTGTTTTATCCTCTTATAAAGGACTCCAGTAAGAGGATTAAGACCCATCTTGAAAGAGGTGGGTCACATCTCAATTGAAAAAACCCAGTCAAAGGGTCCCGCATGCAATATGTCTACATCCCCAGGCATTGATTAAAAGAACATGACCTTCTCTGGTGTACATACAGCCTCCAAACCACCTCACTACTAAATCTGTAATCAAAAAGTTCCCAAAAAATAAAAGCCCAGGTACAAATGGCTTCACAGGGGAATACTACCAAACATTCCAAGATGAATTAACCCCAATTCTTCTGGAACTCTCCCAAAAAATTTAAGAGTAGGTACCATCCCCAGCTCATTCTATGAGGCTAACATTACCCTCATACCAAATCCAGGTAAAGATACCACAAGAAAAGAAAACTATAGACCAGTATCTCTTATGAATATGGAGGCAAAAATCCTCAACAAAATACTAGCAAACCAAATCCAACAGCATATTAAAAGAATCATAAACCATGATCAAGTATGATTTATCCATGGTATGCAAGGTTGAGTCAACAAAAGAAAATCAATTAATGTAACATGCCACATGTGTTAGTCAGGGCTCTCCAGGGGAAACAGAACCAACAGGTGATATCTGTAAATGTGATGAGGTTTTATAAAAAATTCTCATGTGACTCTGGAGATGCACAATTCTAAATTCCTTAGGGTTGGCTGCAGGCTGGGAATGCTGTCCACGGTTTTTGATGAATTCCCCAGGAGAAGCTGGCTGCCTGAAGTAGAGATGGAAATTCTCCCTTATGACTGCTGAAATCATCACTTCTTTTAAAGACTTCAACTGATTTGATGAGATGTCTCTCTTTGCTGAAGGCAATCTGCTTAGCTGATTCTGATTGTAATTGGTCGTAGAGGCAATCAAGTTACTGATGATTTAAGTGAATGAAATATCCTCACAAAAACAATCAGACCAGAGCTTGTTAAAACAAACAAACAAACAAACAAAAAAACTGGAAACCATCACCTGACAAAGTTGACACATGAAACTAACCATTTCACCACATTAATAGAATGAAGGAAAGAAACCACATGATCATATCAATTGATGCAGAAAAGGCATTTGGCAAAATACAGCACTCGTTCTTGATAAAACCAATTCAAACACTAGGAATGGATGGGTACTTTCTCAACATGTTAAAGGGCATATATGGAAAGAACATGGCTAACATCCTACACGATGGTGAAAGACTGACAGCTTTCCCTCAGAGATCAGGAACCAGAAAAGAATGCCCACTGTCACACTTTTATTCAACATTGTACAGAATTTTTTGCCGGAGTAATTAGGCAAAAGAAGGAAATTAAAGGCATCCAAATTGGGAAAGAGGAAGTAAATATTTTCCTATTTACAGATGACATGATCTTATTTTCAGGAAAACCTGAAAAATCCACAACAAAGCTCCTAGAGCCAATACATGAATTCAGCAAAGTGGTGGAGTACAAGACAACACCCCAAAATCAGCAGTGTATCTATACACAAGCAATGACCAATCAGAAGAAGAAATCAAGAAAAAAATCCATTCAGAATAGCAACTAAAAGAATCAAATATCTAGATATAAACCTAACCAAGGATAAAAAGGACTTGTGCACAGAACTCCACAAAACATTGCTTTAAAAAATCAAAGACATAAATAAATGGAAGGATATTCCATGTTCAGGAATAGAGTTGACGACGAAATATAATTAAGATGTCAATACTCAATACTTCCCAAAGCAATTAATAGCTTCAATGCAGTCACAATAAACATTCCAACAAACTTCTTCACAGAAATGGAAAAGCCAATTATCTCAAATTTATATGTAAGAGTAAGGTTCCCCAAATAGCAAAAGTCATCTTGAGAAAAGGTCGAAGTTGGAGGACTCACTTTCTGATTGGAAACTTATTAAAGCCACAGCAGTCAAACAGAATGGTACTGGTATAAGGACAGACATATAAGCCAAGTCAATCGAATTGAGAGCTCAGAAATCTGCCTTCATATATATGGCCAACCGATTTTTGACAAGGAGCAAAGACCACTCAATTGGGAAAGAATAGTCTCTTCAACAAATGTGCTTGGAAAACTGGATCTCCATTTTCAGAATAAAAGAAGGAGGACCCTTACCCCACACCTATGCAAAACTCAATTCAAAATATATCAGATTTAAATATAAGAAGCAGAACTATCAAACCCCTAGAAGAAAATATAAGAAAACATCTTCTTTAGGACCTGTGTTAGCCAATGGTTTCTTAGATTTTACTCCCAAAGCAGAAGCCAAAAAAGAAAAAAATAGATAAATGGAAAATCATCAAAATTAAAAAAAAACAAAAACAAAAAAACTTTTGATCCTCAAAGTACTTTATCATGAAAGTAAAACAACAAACACAATGGAGAAAATATTTGGAAACCACATATCTGATAAAGTTTTAACATCCAGATTATATAAAGAAATCCTTCAACTTAACATAAAAAGATAAACAAATGATTTTAAAAATGGGCAAAGACTTGAACAGACATCTCTCCATTGAAGATATACAAATTGCCAGAAAACACATGAAAAGATTCCCAACATCACTATCCATCAGGAAAATTGAAATCAAAACCATGAGCTACCATTTCACACCCACTAGAATGGCTGCTATTTAAAAAAAAAGAGTAATAAAAGAAGTTTTGGAGAGGATGCAGAGAAATAGGAACCCTCATACATTTCTGGTGGCAATGTAAAATGGTGCAGCAACTGTGGAAGACAGTTTGATGTTTCCTCAGGAAGCCAACTATAGAATTACCATATACCCCATCAATCCCACTACTAGGTATACACACAAAAGAATTGAAAGCAGGAACTCAAACACATATTTGCACACTGATGTTCATAGTGATGTTATTCACAATTGCCAAAAGATGGAAGCAACCCAAGTGTCCATCCAACAATGAATGGTTAAATAAAATATGGTATGTACATGCAATGGAATATTATTTAGCCATAAAAAGAATGAGCTCCTGTCCTGACATATGTGACAACAAGGATGAACCTTGAAGCATCATGTTGAGTGAAATAAGCCAGACACAAATGCACAAATATTGTATGATCTCACTGTTTTAAAAGAGAATAAGCAAACTCATAGGTTCAGAATCTAGAATATAAATTACCAGGGGATGGGATAGGGATAGAGAACTGAAAATTCAGGATTAAAATGTACAAGGTTCTATTTTGGAATGATGGAAATGTTTTGATAATGGATGGCAGTGATGGTAGCACAACACTGTGAACACAATTAACAGCACTGTAATATATATCTGAATATGATTAAAAGAGGAAATGTTAGATTATGTACATGTTAACAGAATAATTCAAATAAAATCCATGGAACTACACTACACAAACAGTAAACACTAAGTTAAACCATGGACTTTGATTTACAGGAAAATTATAAAAATGTTCTATCATCAATTGTAACAAATGTTCCACATCAGTGCATGGTGTTGATGGTGGGGTGGTGTATGGGAAGACTCTGTTTTATACATGATTGTTCTGTAAACCCAGAACTTCTCTAATTAAAAAAAAAAAGAGGTATGAAGGGCAGTGTAATATACTTACATATTTGCACACTGAATGAAAAGCAGACTGAAAATGAAAGACCCCATGGTCTGCTTGCCCTGGAAATACACTCCTCTGGATTTGTCTGTGTGTCAATTTCTTCACCTCTTCTAATCCCCAGTTTCACAAGATAGCAGGGAAAAGAAAACAATTATTGGAGAAAACTTTAAACAATTATAAGCCAAAAAATTAGAAAATCTAGATGAAATGGAAAAATTCCTACAAACACAAAAATTACCAAAGCAAAAAGAAATAGAAAACCTCAACAGACCTATAACAAGTATAGAGACTGAGTCAACTAAAAAAAAGAAAAAAAGAAAGAAAAATAAAGGAAAAAAGAAAAAAAAAAAAAAAAAAAAAAAAAAAACCTCTACTAAAGAAAGCCCAGGACATGATAACATGATAATTTCACTGTGAATTTTACCAAACATTTAAAGAAGAATTAACACCAATGCTCCTCAAACTCTTCCAAAGATTTCAAGACAGAACACTTACTAATTCATTCTACATGCCCAGAATTTCCTTTAGATCAACTTATAAAGACATCACAAAAAGGAAAATTACATACTAATTTCTCTAATAAATTTTGATGCACAAACCCAAAGTAATTAGCAAACAAAATCCAACAGAATATTAAAACATAATACAATATATCTCAGGAAATTAAGGTTGGTTCATTTAAAAAAAAAACAGTCAATGTAATAGGCCACATAAATAGAACAAAGGGAGAAAAAAACATGATTATCTCAATAGATGTAGAAAAGGCATTTTATGAAACTCAGCACCCTTTATTAATAAAAACATTCAAAATACTAGGAATAGAAGGGAACTTTCTCAATATAAGAAAGGCCATTTATGAAATAACCCACAAATAGTATCATACTCAATTGTGAAAACTGTAAGTTTTTCCCCTAAGCTTAGGAACACAAAGATGTCTGCTTTCACTATTCAGTGTTGTCCTAGAAGATCTACCTAGAGCAACTAGGCAAGAAAAAGAAATAATGGGTATCCAAATTGGAAAGAAAGAAGTAAAATTCTCAATTTGCATGATCTTATATATGGAAGATCCAAAGGCATTCACAAGAATACCACTGGAGCTAATAAACAAATTCAGCACAGTTAAAGATCAACACACAAAAATTAATTGTGTTTCTATCCACTCAAAAAAAAAAAAAATCAGAAGAGGAAATTAAAACAATTCCATTTACAATAGATTTAAAAGCATAAAATATCCAAGAATAAATTTAACTAAGGATGTGAAAGACTTGTACACTGGGAACTACAGTACAATGCTGAAATAAATTAAAGATGGCTTAAATAAATGGCAAAATCTACCATATTTGTGGATTGAAAGACAATGATATTAAGATGTTGTTTTTGTTTCCTGGCTGCTAAAACAAATAGCCTGTATTGGGTCGGCTTAAAAAACAGGAATATATTGGCTCATGGATTTGAGGCTAGAAGTCCAAAATTGAGGCATCATCAAAATAATGCTTTCTCCCTAAAGATCATTGAATTCTGGGGCAAACTGCTGGTGATCCTTGGTCCTTGGTTTTTCTGAATATTGGAATGTACATATCAATGTCTTCTGCTTTCTATTTTGGAGTATATTGACTTTAGCTTTGGGGTCCTCTCCATGATTTCTCTCTATGTAGCTATCTATCTATCTGTCCTAATTCTGTTCTGCTTATAAAGGACCCCAGTAAAGCCCAACCTGTTTCAATCAGGCCATACCTTAACTGAAGTAACATCTTCAAGAGTGTTTACAATGGGTCTATGCCCAAGGATGACAGGTGGTTGGAACCTGAACATGCCTTTTGAAGGAGACATGATTCAATCCCCAACAAAAGTCAGTAAGACCCAAAGGGATATACAGATCCAAAGTAATCCCTATCAAAATTCCAGTAGCCTTTTCTGTACACTTGGAAAAGCTGATCCAGATTCATATGGAAGTACAAGGAGCCTAGAATAGTTTAAAATTTTTTGAAAAAGAAGAGCAAATTTGGGGTACTCACATTTCTCAATTTCAAAATGAACTACAAAGCTACAGTAATCAAAACAATGATGTCCTGGAATAAGGATAGATAAGTAAACCAATAAAATAGAATTGAAAGACCACAAATAGATTCAAATATCTATGGTTAATCAATTTTCAACCAGGTTGCCATATCCACTAAATAGGGAAAGAATAGTCTCTTCAACAAATGGTGTTGGGAACACAGAATATCCACATGTGAAAGAATGAAGTTGGCCCAATACCTTACACCATGTTAAAAAATCAACTCAAAAGTGATCAAGAATGTACATATAAGAGCTAAAACAATAAAATTCCTAAAAGATACTAATGGAGAAAATTTTCACAACCTGGCATTTGCCGATGTAAATTTAGATATGATACCAAAAGCATGAGCGCCAAAAGCAAACTAAATTCAACGTCATCAAAATTAAAAACTTGTGTGCATCAATCAACATTACCAAGAAAGTGAAAGGTCTACCTACATAATGGGAGAAAATATTTACAATCCATATATTTGATAAGGGTTTACTATCCAGACTATAAAAAGAACTTTTACAATGCAACAAGTACAATTAAAAAAAAATGGGTCAAGACATTTTTCCAATGAGGTTATACAAATGTGGACTATGCATATGAAAAGATGTTCACCATCATCAGCCATTAGGGAAATACAAGTCAAAACCATATTGAGATACTTCTTCACACCCACAAGGATGGTTATATTTAGAAAACAGAAATTAACAAGTGTTGGAGATGATGTGGAGAAGTTAGAATGCTAGTTCATTGTTTGTGGGAATGCACAATGTTGCATCCACCATAGAAAGCAATATGGTGGTCTTAAAAAATTAAATATAGAATTACCATATGACCTAGCAATTCTACTCCCAAGTATATAACAAAAGAAATTGAAAACAGGGTCTCAAACAGATACTTGTACACTAATGTTCATAGCAGCATTATTCACAATAAGCAAATTGTGGAAAACACTCAAGTGTTCATCAACAAATAAATGGTTAAAAAATGTGGTAGTATATGCACACAATGCAACATTATTCGGCCATAAGAAGGAATGGATTTCTGAGACATGCTGCAATATGGATGAAGCTTGAAAACTTCATTCTCAATGAAATCATCAAGGTACCTAAGGGCAAATATATGATGTCACCTATGTGAGATATCAAGAAGTAGCAAATTCACAGAGGACAAAAATAGATTAGAGGTTACCAGGGGATGGGAGAAGGGAGAAGTAGGTATTTTTGGTTGGTGGGCATAGAGTATTTTTGAAAAGAACTTAATTTTTAAAATAAGAAGAAAAAGGCAAAAACATGAAACAAAGGAAAAATACATTTACAATCGTGGTTGATTATGTACCCCAATGATTAATCTTAATCCACATCATGTGGGCGTTAACTTGCCTACATAGAATGTTCTCAAGATTTTATTTTTAGTTAATGTGTGGCTAACTGATTCAGGGTGGGTCTTAATGCATATTACTAGAGCCTTATGAAGAGAGGAAACCAGAAGCCAAAAGTCAGAGAAAGCCACAGGGAGGAGGAAGATGGAAGTCAACAGAAAACAGAAGAGCAGACACAAGGAGAGAGAGATTATCATGTGACAGACAGAGATGCAAGCCAAGGATGCCCAAGGATGGCAGCAAGCCAGCACAGAATTCTGCAGACTTCAAGGAGAAAGCAGGGTAATGGCAACACTTTGATTTTTGAATTTCAGCTTCCAAAACCATGAGACAATAAAGGCTTATTGTTTAATCCATCCAATTATGTGGTATTTGTCATAGCAGACATGCAAACCAAGACACACATAAAGGAATAAAAACAAGAATTTTCAAAGACTTCTCATCAAGCATATGACAGTGGCATACCATCTGCAAGAACTGAAAACACATTCACACACAAAACAATTTAAAACTTGTCAACGTAGAATTTTATATACAGCAAAAAATTACCTTCTGAAAATTAAGATAAGAACTTTTCCAGACAAACAAAAGCTGAGAGATTTCATCATAATAATCCTTCACTAAAAGAAATGTTAAAATAAGTTTTTCAGGCTGAAAGAAAATTATAACTAATAGAAACTTGGAACTAAGAAATAATAAAGAGTGCCAGGAACACGAATCTGTAGGTAAATATGACGACAACAATGTGGAGTGAGTTGCTGTATGGTGCATCATGAGAACACAGGGTCAGGCGCAACAAAGAATTTCAGCAAATGACTGCTTTATTAGTTGCATAGCACAAAGGGTCTAAAGGAGCAGGGGAAGAGAGGTTCCATCACAGCCAGTCACCAAGGAGGCCAACTGCTCAAGAAAGTGTTGGTAGATGGCAGCTCCACATGCCCCACTTCACGTCAGGGTTAAGAGATAAAACTCTGCTGCCCAAGGGCAGGTTATTTATCCAATCCAGGGGGGAGGGGTCCTGTCACCGAGAGTTCCTGCCCTGATAAGTGTCTGAGGCTACTTGTTCCTAGTTTTGGGTTTAAGGTATAGTCAGGCCAGGCCACTCAATTAGATATAACATCTTCCCAGTACTGTGGAATGGAAATATATTGAAATATCTACACACAATACAAAAGGGAGGGATGGGTAGGCCAGAGTTGGGAGATGGCCACTAAACGTGTCCATGAACTTCCTCAATGAACAAAAACAACAACCAAAAAAAACCTGTCTTCTAATACCTCTGTTTTAAAGCAAAAATAATAAAAATGTAGTGTAGAGTTTATAACACATGTCAAAGCAAAATACATGACAGCAAAAGGAAATGTACAGTTATGAAGTTCTTACACTGTACATTAAGTAATACATTATTTGATTATAAACTGTTAGAATCTAAAGATGCATATTTTAAACATTGAAGGAACTAAAAAAATATAAAACAAAGACATACAGCTAATTAGCTAAGTGTGAAGATAAAATTGAACCACAAAAATTCACAATTCATCCAGAGATAGACAGTAGAAAGGGAAAAAAGTGAACAAAGAACAGATGGGGCAAATAGAAAACAAATCACAGGATAGTAAGCTTTAACTCATTACATGAAAAGTAAATGGCATGAATCACTAATTAAAAGGCATAAATTATCAGATTTGATTTATAGAAAAGTAAGTTCAATTATCTTTTGTCTACAGAAAACAAACTTTATCTCTAAAGACAGAGATATTTTTAAATTAAAATGAAGGAAAAAGATTCCATGAATAAATACATATATATATATGAAAGTTGAAGTGGCTATATTATTATGAGACAAACAAGGCTGTAGAATAAGGAATATTCTCAGAGATAAAGATTAACATTGAATGATTATAAAATAAATAGTCAGTGATATATAATAGTCTTAAATGCATTTGTATCTAATAATGGAACTTCAAAGTAAATAAAACAAAAATTTTTAGAAATGAAACAAGAAATAAATAAATCCACAACTATAATTTGAGATTTCAGCACCAATCTTTCAGTAATGATAGGACATCCTGAGGGAAAATACTTTAAGTAAAAACTACTAGAATTGAAATGAGAATAGACAAATCCATAGTCATAGTTTAAGACTTCAATGCCCCTCTCTTTGTAAGGATCAATTAACTAGGTCTAATCAACATTAGAATAGTACCTTCAACAAGAGCAGAATGCATATTGTTTTTCCCTGTGCACATGGAATATTTACAAAGAAAGACCATATGTTGTGACCAAAACAAACAAAATTCTCAGTAAATTTAAAAGTGAAACTATAGAGTATTAACCAGTAAAAATGTAATTAAATTAGAAATCAATTTAAAAGATACCTGAAAAGTTCAACAAATGTTTGAAAATTAAAGAAGGCACTTCTAAAGAACCCACAGGTTAAATAAGAAATCAAAAGGAGAATTGTATTTTAAAATGCTAATGAAAACACAGCATAAAATGTGTGGGTTGTAGCTTAAACAGTGGTTAGAGAGAAATATATTGCATTTAAATGCTTATTACCAAATTAATAATGTCTGAAATGATAAACAGAACATCATTATAGATCCTACAGACATTAAAAGCATAATAAGGGGGTTGGCTGCATATACAAAAACAGGAACAATACAGACAAGTTCACAATTGATTTTTGCATGTTGATTTTTGCACCATTTTATATTCCAACCAGCAATGAATGAATGTTCCTGTTTCTCCAAATCTTCTCCAATACTTGTAATTTTCCGTTTTTTAAAATAGTAAATGGGTGTGAAATGGTAACTCATTATGGTTTCAATTTACGTTTCCATGATGTCTAATGATGTTGAGCATCTTTTCATGTACCTTTTGGCCATTTGCATATAATGTTTATTGAAATCTGTTGATTATTTTTCAATTGGGTCATTTGTATTTTTGTTGTTGATTTGTAGGATTTATTTACATTTTTTAGATATTAAATCCTTAACAGACATGTGGTTTCCAAATACTTTCTCCCATTATGTAGGTTGTCATTTTACTTTCATGACAAATTGCCTTGATGCACAAAAGTTTTTAATTTTGATGAGGTCTCACTGATCTTTTTTTTTTTTTTCTTTTCTTACTTTTGCTTTGGGTGTAATGTCTAAGAAAGCATTAGGTAACACAAAGTACTACAGATGCTACCCTATGTCTTCTTCTAAGAGTTTTATAGTTCTGATTATTATACTAAAGTCTTTAAACCAATTTGGAGGAGTTTTTGTATATGGTAAGGGTCCACCTTCATTCTTTTACATATACACATACAGTTTTCCCAGCACCATTTGTTGAAGAGACTATTCTTTCACATTTGAGTGGACTGACACCCATGTCAAAAGTCAGTTTGCTATATATTTGACAGTTGATTTTGGAACTCTCAATTTGATTCCATTGGTGTATATGTTTGTCTTTGTGCTATTATCATGGCTTTGTAGTAAGTTTCAAGATTAGGAAGTGAGAGTCCTCCAATTTCATTATTCTTTTACAACATGGCTTTGGTTATGCAGGGCCCCTTACACTTCCATATAAATTCGATGATTGATTTTTCCATTTCTGAAAAGAATGCTGTTGGAATTTTGATTGTGATTGCATTAAATATGTAAATCACTTTGTGTAGAAGTGACATCTTAACAATACTTAGCCTTTCAATCCATGAGCATAGACTGCCCTTCCTTTTATTTAGGTCTTCTTTGATTCATTTTTGTAAAAGTTTTTAGTTTTCTGTGCACAAGTCCTTTACATCCTTGGTTAGATTTATTGCTAGATATATTGTTCTTTTGCTGTTATTGTAAATAGAATTTGTTTCTTGATTTCTTCTTAATAATGTTCAGAAACACTACTGATTGGGGGGGTTGATCTTATACCCCACCACTTTGTCGATTTGATTTATTATCTCTAGTAGCTTTGTTGTAGTTTTTCAGGAATTTCTGTACATAGAATCATGTCATTTGCAAATAGGGAAACTTTACTTCTTTCTTTCTGGTTTGTATGCTCTTTTTTTCTTTTTCTTGCCTAATTGCTCTGGTAAGAACTTTCAGTACAATGTTGAGTAACAGTGGTGGCAGTGGCTTCCTTGTCTTGTTTCTGATCTTAGAGGGAGGGTTTTTCAGGCTTTCACCAATAAGGATTATGCTAGCTTTGGGTTGTTCATATATGCCCTTTATCATGTTGAGGAAGTTTCCTTGTACTTCTAAAATTCTAAGTGTTTTTATCATGACAGGGTGGAAGATTTTGTCAAATGCCCTTCCTACATCAATTGAGATGATATTGCATGTGTGTTTTCCCCTTTCATTCTGTTAATATGGTATATTACATTACTTAATATGCTTATTTTGAACCACCCTTGTATAGCTTTTATAAATCCCAAATGATCATAGTATTTAATTCCTTTAATGTACTGTTGGATTTGGTTTGCAAGTACTTTGTTGAGGATTTTTGCATCTATGCTCATAAGACATATTGGTCTGCAATTATCTTTTTTCATGATATTATTATCTCACTTTGTTATGAAGGTGGTGATCTCATAGAATGAGTTATGGTGTGTTCCCACCTCTTCAAATTTTTTGGAAATGTTTGAACAGGTTTAGTGTTAATTTTTCTTGGAATGTTTATTAAAATTCCCCTGTGGCACCATCTGGTCCTGGGTTTTCTATGTTGGAAGTTTTTAATTACTGATTCAATCTCTTTACCAGTTATTGATTTACTGAGACATTCTATTTCTTCTTGAATCAGTGTGGTGGTTTGTGTTTTTCTAGGAGTTTGTCCATTTCATCTAGGTTATCTACTTAGTTGGCAAACAGATGTTCATAGTATCCTCTTATAGTCTTTTTTATTTCTGTGGGGTTGGTAATAATGTACCTTTTTCCATTTTTTACTTTGTGTCTTCTTTTCTTTTTTTCTTTGTCAGTCTAGCTAAAGGTTTGTCAATTTTACTGATATTTTCAAAGAACCAACTTTTGGTTTTGTGGATTCTCTCTATTTTTTGTTTGTTTGTTTGTTTTAATTCTCCAATTCCTTTATTTCCACTCTAACCTTTATTTCCTTCTGTCTGCTCCCTTGGGGTTACTTTTCCTTTCATTTTCTAGATCCTCCATTTGTGGGGTTATGTCTCTGATTTGAGATCTTTCTTCTTTTCTTATGGTAAGCATTAGGAGCTATAAATTTCCTTCTCAGCCCTGTCTTCATTGCATCCTATAAGATTTGGTATGTTTTGTTTTAATTTTCATTTCAGAATCTTATACTTGTGCTTGTCATTCAACAGTTTGAATACTATGTACCTGGGTGTGATTATATTCAGCCTAATATGTTTTGGGCTTTTAGGATTCTTGAATGTGTATATCCATGTCTTTAATTACGTTTGGTAAGTTTTCTGTCAATATTTCTTTGAATTTTCCTTCTTCCCTTTTCCCTCTTCTTCTGAGACTTCCATAAGGTGTTTATTATTATGTTTGATGATGTCCCACAGATCTTTTTGGCACTGTTCACATTTTTCCATCCTTTTTTTCTTTCTGTTTCTTAGACTGAATCATTTCAATTGTCTTGAATTCAGGTTCATTGATTCTTTTTTCTGCCAACTCCAGCCATCTGTTGAAACCCTGTAGGGAATTCTTCATTTCGGTTACATTTGTCTTCAACTCCAGTATTTTTCTGCTTGGGTCCTTTTAAAAATTTCTTTCTCTTTATTGGTATTCTCATATTGTTCATTCAGCATTTTCCTACTATCCTTTAGCTATTTTGTCGTGTTTCTCTTTATCTCCTTGAGCATATTGAGGATCCTCTTTTTTAAATTCAGTTTTATTGAGATGTGTTCACATACCATATACTCATCCAAAGTGTACAATCAATTGTTCACAGTACCATCATATAGTTGTGTATTCATCACCCCAATCTACTTTTTGAACATTTTCCTTGCACCAGAAAATGTGAAAATAAGAATAAAAAATCAAAGTAAAAAATAACACCCAAATCATATGCCCCACCCTATTTTTCTTTTAGTTTTTTTGTCCCCATTTTTCTACTCATCCATCCATACACTGGATGAAGGGAATGTGATCCACAAGGCTTTCATAATCTCACTGTCACACCCTGTAAGCTACATTGTTATACAATCATCTTCAAGAGTCAAGGCCATCAGTTTGATAGTTTCAGGTATTTACTTCTAGCTACTCCAATGCATTAAAACCTAAAAAGTTATCCATATAGTGCATAAAAATGTCCACCAGAGTGATCTCTTGACTACATTTGGAATCCCTCAGGCACTGAAACTTTATTTCATTTCATTTTGCATCCCCTTTTTGGTCAAGAAGATGTTCTCAATCCCACAATGTTGGGTCCAGATTCATCCCTGGGAGTCTTAGAGAACCATCTTTTAAAAGTGTTTGTCTGGTATGTCCAAAGTCTTGTCTACTTCATGGATAGTTTTCTTAATTTTTATCTTGTTCCTTTTGATGGTCCATCATTTTTTGTTTGTCTTGTCATATTTTGTTGCATACAGTACATTTTAATATTTTACTATGTTAACTCTGGGAAATAGTCCCTGAGCTGTCTTTTTCTTAACTTCATATCTAGCTAGTGATAGATTTCCTTGAGATCCAGGAGCTAACAAAAAGCAAACCAACATAAAAAACAACTTTCATCATCTTTGCAAATTGGTTCTGAGTTAGTTGGTGCTCTTCTTCAGTGTTTACCCCTCCTTTCAATATCAGCCTGAGGCAAAAATGAAATTAAGGGTCCTCTCCATCTTCTCTGAGCCTGTGTCTTGTTCTTGGCATGTGCTTATGCATAGTCTTAGGAATTTCCCTGTTTATAGGAATTCAATGTCCCCTCTATTTCCTATGAAATAGACATTGTCCCCCCTCTGGGGTACTTTATTGTATGTATTAAATGGATAATACTTTACCCCTGTCCACCTTGACTTAATTGGTTTTTCACTGCCTCTTCTGGCTGCAGGGCAAGTTCTGGAATGGCAAACCAGAGCCAAATTTCCTTGTTCAGTCTTTCATACTACCATCCAATGCACTGGCACTAAATTACTGGCACCACATTATGTACAGAGGGGTTACTCTTCTCTCTTCAGAACAGTGTCAGAGACCCACAATGCAAGTGCAGGATGCCTCCTTGCTGCGATGGAGAGCAGGTGGAAGTAAGGCCATCAGGGTGCCATGAGCTTCTCCTACAGTTGTGTTTCATTTTTTTTTTAAAGCAGAATTTTCTTGTTTTGGCACTTTCACAGTTACTACAATGCTTTAACTATTTTCTGGAGTTCTGAGGAAGAATGCTTTGCCAATTTTAGCTAGTTGTTTTAAAATTCTATGGGCACAACAGCACCATGTTGCATCTTACACCACCATCTTGGTCAATCTGCCCTTCCTACATTTTTAAAACCACCAATGGCCCTTCAAGTTTTTCTCTCAGTAGATCATTCACATACTGATTGTCCTGCCTCCCTTCTTGATCTTTGTCTCTACCATCTTCCTCATTCCTTCTGAACCCTCAGTAGCAGAATATTTACCATTTATATTTCTACTAATAGTCTGTTTGAGGCAACCTAGACTTTTCTCTCATACTTCTCAAAATTCTTCTAATCCTCCACCATTTTCCCAATTTCAACACATTAATAGGTATTTGTTACAGTAGCATCCTACTTCCAGGAGCCAAACTCTGTATTAGTGTTGTATTGGTGCTTTAATAAATTACCAAAAATTTATTAACCTATGGTTCTGAAGGTCAAAAGTCACAAAATCAAGATATTGGTAAGGCTATGATCCTTCTAGAGGACCTAGGACAGAATCCTTTTCCTTGCCTTTTCTAGCTTCTAGAGTCCACCTAAATTCCTTGCCTCATGACCAACTCTTCCACCTTCACAGCCAGCAGAGTAGCCTCTTCCAATCTCTATTTCTTACTCTGACCCTCTTGTCACCCTGTTATAAGGACACTTGTGATTATACTGGGCTCACACAGATACTCCAGAATAACTCCAATCTCATGGCTCTTAACTTAAGGACATCTGCAAATCTTTTGTTGCCATGTGACACACTCCCAGTTTCCAGTGATTAGGATGCGGACAAGTCTGTTGGAGATGGGCATTATTCTGTCTCCCTCAAGACCTAAGTAAATAAATGTATTTACATGCTATTAATAAGAAAGTTCAAATTTGTAAATGTATCAATTATTCTAAATTGATCTATATATTCAATGAGATCTGAAAAAAAAACCCACATATGCTTTCAATGGAAATTGACTAATCAAAATTTTAGATGAAAATGCATAGTTACAAAATTACATGAAAAAATAAACTATTCAGAAAAAAAAATAAAGGAAAAGAAGGAGAACCTGCTGTATAAGAGATCAAATTTACTATGGAGTTATAATAAATAGGTATAAAAAGAAAGAAAAATAAAGAAAAAGATTGATAAATTAGACTACATTATAATTAAGAAATTTTGTTGATCAACAAGATGAGCAGCCAAAAAAGGTAAGTCAAACAATGAGCAAGATTTTTACAACATATCTCTATAAACCTGCTTATGTCTAGAATATATAAAGAACTTTTATGAAATACAGATATACCAATAGAAAACAAAGGCAGAAGACTTGAAGAGGTACTGAACAAAAGAAGTTATATGAATAGACTAAAACTATATGAATTTGTCCTCAACAACATTAGAAATTAGGGACATTCACATATAAACTATAGTGTAATACTACTACACACCTACCAGTATGGTTAAAATTAACAAGCCTAACAATTTCAACTGTTCACTAGGATTTGGAGGAATAAGGGCTTGCATATTCTGCTTCTAGGAATGTAAGTTGGCACAAATATTCTGTGTAACTCTTTGGAAATTTCTACACTAGTTAAAATATGCATCCTAGCATAACCCAGCAATTTAACTTCAAAGTACATAGCTAATAAAAACCTATCCTTAGGAACAACAAATTTATAGGTACAAAAATGTTAATTGTAGCATTAATTTTGTTTGCCCTAACTGGATACTAGCTAAGAACCCATCAACAATGTAATGAAGACTGTATTGTGTTATATTCAGACAAATGGAATACAATACAACAATGAAATTGAACAAGGGATAAAGTTCATGAACATTATATAAAATAAAGTAATTCAGACACAGAAGTAGACGTAATGTGTTGATTCCATTTTCCATTAAAGTTTTGTAGAAAGGCAAAACTAATTTATAGTGTTAGAATTAAGATTTAAAAGAGTTGCCAGCATTAGCGTAATATATGAATAAACAAACAAATAAATAAATAAATAAAGCAAGCTCGGATAATTTTAGATAAATAGTAAGAAATATTTTAGTATAACTGTGTACCAAATATTGCGAATTATGTTCTATCTTTCAATACTACTCTGTGGAATACTTAGATGACAAGGATTGGAAAGGGGCTTGAAAGGGACCCATGTGTTTGTTTCTGGAAATATTTTATATCTTAACTCAGGTTGGTGTTACATATGTACTGTGCTATGATTCATTGAACTATACTCTTATGAACTATGTATTTTTATTTTGAGCACCTTTCTGATGTGTTTTACTTCAAAAAATTAAATATATACTATATATAAATGTAGTGAATTCAAAGAAAATATTCAAAGAGAAGACGGACTTGGAAGGTAAATTAAAGAGGTATTCAAATTTAAGAATACGGTAGGATTCTAGGAAACCTAAGATACATTTTAGTGATGAATCACTGTTTCATGATTTCTTAAAAGTGATTGTAATGAAAGGGGCATGAGGAAACTTTCAGGAGTAATAGATAAGTTCATTATCTTGATCATGGTGTGGTTTCCCAGGTGAATATGTATGCCAAAAATGTTCAAATTGTACATTTTAATTGTCTGCCCTTTATTGTATGTCAATTGTACAAAGTACAATTTTAAAAAGTACTTGTAAGAAAAAAATTTTAGTAGTTATCTTTTTGGTTCTGTCTTTCTGAATTTCACTAGAAACACAACAGGTAATTCTTTAAGAACAAATCCAATTCACTATATTTCTTTTGGTAATTTAGGTTAAAGTTTACTAAAATAAATTACAATAAATTTGTCTTGTTTTCAGTCAATAGTGTTTTTTAGCAAATGCTAGTATGCTTGACCAGTCAATTCTTCATTCTGTAGCGGTAACTAACTAATGCGAACATGCCTTTACCTGATAATTATACTTGACTAATTAGTTCATATAAGCACCATGTGTGGTAGGAAAATACACATTACACTTCCCATTCTACACATGAGGATGCAGATACAAATGCATTAGACCATTTCCCCGAGGCCATTTAGCAAATCAATTGGAAAAGCAATATTTGAACTAAGAGTTTGGATTCTTTCCCTAACCTTTTACTGACCTGTGTTTGTCTCTTTTAAACCCTTAAAAAATGAAAGTCAGTTAAGTATTCTTTTGTACAAAAAGGTACTCTCTATTCACATGAACAATTGGAATATCCAGAATAATTAAGCCACAGCTTTATACATGTGAATATTCTCATTTTTATGCCTCTGAGGGAATGCTTAAGCTAAATAAAATAAAGAATTAGGGAGAATCATTTTCTTACCTAATTTCTGAATCAATAGGAAGATGAAGGTAAGATGTCATAACAGTTTTTGCTACATGTTATACTTAAAGCATTGGATTTAGAACTTAGTATGAGCAGGCTGTGTTCTAGACCCTACTTTTCCAGTTTCTAGGGCTTTTGAATTAGTCAATTACTTAATTATGCAGAGTTTTAATTTTATCATATCTAAAAATGTAAATGCCACAACTGACCTGCTTATTTTGTTACTTATTGTGAAGATTAAACAAGACTATTTTATGAAAGTACTATAAAAATGATCTTTTTTGCATTTCAATGCTTTAGCAAAAGAAAAACACAAAATAAATATTTTACTTTAAATGATTGATAGAAAGATGAACTCTTGTCCTCATCCTACTTTTGTGTGTTTATCTGAACTATCTAAATTTCTGCTAAGTCTACTTTTGGGTGTATTTACGGAAAGCTAGAATACTTTTAAATGGTCAATGTGGAATTGAGTATATATGAAAAAGCTCATCTACACACATATTTCTTTCAGAATATTAAAAACAATGTGACAAAATGTCTGAATAGTAATAATAGCTGAAGTTTGCTGAGAACTTATCGTAAGACATTATTTTGAAGTCTTCCATGTTTGATCTCATTCAATCCTTTCTACATCAATATGCTTTAAGTACTATTATTTTTTCCATTTTAATTCCCTGACTCACTACTTGATAGCTGAATGACAGTGGCGAATTTACTTAAGTCTCAGTTTCCTCATTTGTATACTTGGAATAATAAGTGTTCCCATTGCATATGTTTTTTTTTATTATTATTTATTTAACACTTACAAGATACATAAACCATTTTTTGACACACAGTGAATGTTTGGTTAATATTATCAATTATTACACTCTACTGCCTATGAATAAGTATCTTTTTAAATGAGATGTGTTTTCTATATTCCAAATTTACCATAATAAAGACCCAGAGAGACTGCTTATTTTCTTTCCTATTGTTGGATTCCTTACCCAATATCAATTTTCCGCTCTTCCTTACTAATAGAACTCCCCAAAATTGTTCAATGCAACAGTATTCCAAGCCCAAAAATACTTTCTTCCTCAGACTTCGTTACAACTAAGGCAAGCATGTGGCACTGTTCTAGCCAATGATATATAAGCCAAAGATATCTAAAAAGTTTCTTTTTTTCCACCAGTGTGGGCTTATTCCTTATTTGCCTCCCCTTTCTATCCTCTTTCTTTCAGCAACACCAACATGAGATTTAGAGCAGCAAAAGCCATCTGGAGACCATGAAAAATTAAACATGAAAATAGAAACCAGCACATTAATGTTAGATGTGTGTTAGGTCATTGGTCCACAATTGCATCAGTAAGTCACACAATCTGAATACTGGATTTTGAGTCCCTTAACTTCTTTTTAGTGTTTCAAATAAACTTCCATTTTCTAGTATTTCTGGCTGAAGGCATTTGTAACTAATTCTCTGGTTATGCAGACCAATGACCTAAGAGTCATTGAGCTACCTGATTAAATTTTTCCTTTCCCTTAATAGATCCCCATAGGTAAATCTTCACTCATATTAAAGTTAAAAATACTGACTGGTGATACAATTTGGGAGTAGTTCAAGTAATTAATAGACAGACTGTGGGTACATGCTTAGTAATTAAACTATTCAAGGGCAGTTCTCCCAATCTGGAGAAGTTCCCAATTGGAAATCAGTACTGTCATCTGCTATAAATGGAAGTGTATGATCCACTTTATCATACTTATTTAGTAAAAAAATTTCTTAATTCAGTGAGCACCATATGATATGTAAATTGCATGAGCACATACACACACTTGAACTCTGCCAATTTTATAAGACAATAATATCCTTATAGCCAAAATCATCAGTTTAAAAACCTTTAAAATTAATTAAGAAAAGATTAGGCTTTTTGAATCATATCTGTTTGGAAAGGAGTAATCATTTTATAGAAAGCATTTATTAATTAAAATCATAGTTTTGCAAGGAAGTGGTCCACAAATCAGAATATTAAATACTGTATGAATTCTTTTCTACGAAGTTGTAAGTAAAAAAGAGTTCATCTTGCTTCCTTGAAAAGAACACAATTTCCTTAAATATTTTGAAGTGAAAATACTGCCTTTATATTTCCACAATGTATGTAAAGGTAGATACTTTTTTTGACCCATCTTATTTTATTTTCTGGCTCTCTACCAAAATATTGATCTGAAAGGACTTCGTTGCTGGCTTATTTTACAATTTGGGACCAATATAGCAATCATCCCATGCCCATACAGGATTTGGATATGTTAAATTTAGCCATATTGAAGATTTGGGGAAGATGGTGAAGTAGGAAGCTCCAAGACCCAGTCCTTCCATAAAATAACTATTAAACAAGCAGGAATTGTCTGACACAACTATTTTGGAATTCCAGAGGCCAGAAGAACACTGTACAGCATCCAAGGAAGAGTGGGAACAAGACGCTGATAAATTATGGTAAAGAACAATAAATTACTCTCTCTGCATGGATGCTACTAGCACTAATCCCCCTACTCTTGCAGTAGGCATCCAGCCCCTGGCTAGCTGCTAGTGACTCAAAGGGATGTAAAAATCCTCTTCACCAAGAATAGGGGTGGGCATGTCTGATCACTGATCACAGCTTTGACCAACAAATTTGGAATCCTAGAGGCTTGGCTCTGAGTATAGTCATTGTTTCAACCTGCCCTGGACAGGGACAGTGGCAGTGGAGACTTAAAGATGCTGTGTTTCCTCAGGGCTGTGGCAGACAGCTGAAGGGCTGCATTTGCTGTGAAGACCAGGGAGGCTCAGCTTTGGCAAGCCATTGGAGAACACCTTCACACCTTTCCTGATGCCCTCCCAAGGGCACTTTGGAGCCAGACTGTGTCCCTTACATGGGTCCCTGGCTCTGTTTTGGCTGGGAAAGTATGCCTTGGGAAAGTCCTCTCCATGGTGCCCTCCACCCAGACTTTGATCTCCAGGCAAAAGCAGCTTGAGGCAACAGAAGGAGTATAAAAAACTATAGAGGTGGTCAGTTTAGGACAAAGGTCTGCTGTCTTCAAACACCTGGGAGAGAGAGGTCTATCTCCTGGGAAACAGAGAGGACAACCCAACTCCTGTAAGTAGGGGAACTCCAAAACAATTAACAAGAAATGCCCAGGACAAGACAGAGCCCAGAAAGACAAGGAAAACCATGCACACTGAATTTGTCTTAGGCAAACCTTTCTGGTAGGAGGGCTAAAGCTTAAAAAAGATCTCTATCTTATCACCAACTGGTTAGAAAACTAAGAAATAGACATTCCAGGGAATAAATCCCAGAGCTAACTTTTAAAATATTAAAACGTACTGTGTGTAACAAAATAGTACAAGATAACAACAACAACAAAAATAGTAAATGATGGCCCATCCAAAGGAAGGGGATAAAAATCCAGAAAACTCCAATTCTGAGCATTTCTTCCAAAAAACTGGGGAGTGTGGAACACTCCCTAACTCATTCTATGAAGCTAACATCACCTTCACACAAAGTGTTATTGCAAGCTGTCTGTGGAAAAGCCCAAGTGCAAGTAACTAAAGGTAGTCTCAGACCAACAGCTCATGAAAAATCTTGCCAGAACCATCTGAATAAGCATTAAATTCAATCATTTCCCAGTTGGGCCTTGAGATGACTACAGCCCTGGCCAAAATCAGGTGACACAGCTAAGCCACATCTGGATTCCTGACCTACAAAACTTAGGTAAAAATTGTGGTTGGTGTAAGATACTAAATTTTGGGGTAATTTGTTACACAGCAATGGGTAATCAATACTAATTTTGATACCAGCAGTAGGATGCTGCTACCCACAAACACTAAAAATGTAGGGGCATTGTCCTAGTTTGCTAATGCTGCAGAATGCAAAACACCAGAGGTGGACGGGCCTTTATAAAACGGAGGTTTATTTCACTACACAGTTACAGTCTTAAGGCCACAAAGCATCCAAGGTAACACCTCAGCAATCGGGTACCTTCACCGGAGGATGGCCAGTGGTGTCCGGAAAACCTCTGTTAGCTAGGAAGGCAGCTGGCGTCTGCTCCAAAGCTCCAGCCTCAAAATGGCTTTCTCCCAGGACATTCCTTTCTAGCAAGCTTGCTTCTCTACAAAACATCACTCCCAGCTGCACTCTCTTTCTTCCCCGCGAGACAGCTCATTTATATAGCTCCACCGATTAAGGCCCACCCTGAATGGGCGGGGCCATGCCTCCATGGGAACATCCCATCAGAATCATTGCCCACAGCTGGGTGGGGCACATTCCAAGCAAATCCAACCATCACCAAAACGCCTGCCCCACACAAGACCACAAAGATAATGGCATTTGGGGGACACAATACACTCAAACCGGCACAGGTATTTATGGAACCAGGCAGTGAGTAGAGGCTGGAAGGATTTTGAGGTGCATGGTAGAGAACACTGAATTTGGTTTGAACAGACTATTGGTAGAAATTTGGCTTTGGAGATACTGCTAGTGAGGACTCAAAATGAAGTGAAAAACATGTTTTGAAAACTAGAGAAAGATTTTCTTGTTATGTGGGGGAAGAAATTATAGCAATGCTGTCGTCTGTAGTTTATGTGGAAAATAGAAAGTGTCTAATGGACTTGGTGATGTAGCAAAGGAGATTTCCAGAAAAAAAGAATTGGAGGTTCTTTCTGGTTTCCTTTTGTTGCTTAGAGTACAATATAAGAGTAGAGAGATAAATTGAGGGAAGGAATATTACACAAAGAAACAAGACTTGTTGGCTTGAAAATTGTCATCCTCTGAAGTAAAGAAAACATGCTAAAATTAAGAATAGGCTTCTGAGCCCTGCCATGAAAATATGGCTTAGAAATAAGCCAAAAGTGTGACAACACAACCTTTTATTAAGATCTGGGAAAGATAAAGGGATACAAAGGGCTCTTTACAGAGGTTAAGGATATGTCTCACAGGTTATTAACATCAAACAGTATGCCTTCTAGGAAGCTTAAGGGCATTTTTTGTTTTTCACAGCCATTTTAGCAGGACCCCAAAGTGGAGAAGAAATTATCCTGAAGAGATTTGTGGATGTGGATTTTATCTAATGAAGTAAACCCTAATGAAATTCACACAAACACATAAAGAGTTTCCCAAACCTCTGCATGTTTAAAAACAGACAGTTTGGACTGAAAGAGACAAAGTGAGTACAAAATGAAAGGAGGCAGTTGGACCCTCCAAATTCTGTCAGCAGTAAACTAACTGAGCAGCTACTCAGCCACAGGCACATACGTGGAAAATATAGATTGGCTCAGAGAACAATTAGAAGAGCACAGAGGGTGACCCATGGGTAAGCATTCACAGGCCTTGACACTCAATCAAAGTTCCAACATTTTCCAACTGGATTTAAAAATTCTTAGGTACCAGTGAGTTCTTTGTGTATTTCATTTCCCCATATTTGAACAAAAGTGTCTATAGAAGTTATCTTATGTCTGGCTCTCCATTGTATGCTGAGCATGTGGGGGTAAAATAACTATAGTCTTTAGTTTCACAGTTCTACAGATCGAGAGCAATTGTGCTCTAGTAGATATATTTAAGTAACTATAACTGATAATGCTCACTCATACCTGGACCTGATTTAGGTGTTGAGATTGTGGACTTTGACATGATGTTGTAATGGGATGAGTTTGGGAGGGGGTGAATATTTTTTGCATGTGGAGGGATATGAGTTATTGGGGGCCAGGTGGCAAACTGTGGTTGGCAATTTCTAAAATGGTTCCCAATAATCACTTCCTACTGTTAATCATGCTATTGTGTCATTCACATGTATTGAATGTGGCCTAGATCCAGTGACTTGCTTCTAATGAATATAGTATGGCAAAAGTGATGAGATGTCACTTCCTAGATTAGTATACAAAGGCTGTGACTTCTGTGTTGCTTCAACTCACTGCAGCTCTTTCTCTCTTTGCTATCTTGCACACTAGTTCTGAGACCCACATGGCAAGGCACTGAGTCTTACCAACAACCACACAAATGAGCCTGAAAGCAGATCTTTCTCTGGTAGAGCCTTGGGATGTCTCCAACTCCCACCCCTTGACAGCAGCATATAAGAGATTCTGAAGCAGGGGATTCACCTAAGCTTCACTGGAATCCTTAGATAAAGAAACTGTGATGTAATAAATGTTTTGTAGGCCAGTAAGTTGTGGGGTAATTGTTATGTAGTAATAGATAAATAATATAGGTGGAAACATCGTTTTAACTATATTCGAGAGTATTTGCTGAACATATGCATTCTATGTATGTTTTACAAATGATTGGATGGCTTTATACATACTTTAAATTTATAATACTTCATATATATTTTCTTCGCCAAAGGAAAGGCATATATGTTAAGCTCTGAAACTGCATTTCTTTCTGTATTAAAACTGAACCAATTTCATTCATTTCCTATAAATTATCTATGACACTGAAGTAATTGATAAACTGAATTTCATCACAGGAATTGAAATAAGATATTTAAACAAATTTAACCAAGTTGGAGCATGAATACCCTATTTATTTTTATCATATACATACTTTTGACTGAAAAAAAATTCAAATTTCTATTTAGATTATATTGTTCCTTGGTTCAGATGAATTTGAATATTCAAGCTTCTTAAATGCAGCTATGCATGTATCCTATCCCAAGGCTCACACTTCCACTGCTACCCTATCAGGACCCTGATTTTTGAGTAGGATACTTGTTTGGGCTGAAGTTATAGACTTCCCTGGAGTTTTACTCTTCCTTCAGTGAGGAACTGTGCCTAATTTTGCATCTGTCTTCCCTCTGGCTGTAGAAGATGAGGGTCCTTTTAAATGCTTCCAAGCAGACATTCTGACTCTCCCATTGCTTTTAGAAAGAACGTAGTCTATCCTTTCCCCCCTTCAATAAATCAATGCCTATTCACAATAGCCAATCCTTTCATGGTTCTTATATTTACTATTTCCTCTATACTTCTAAAATTCCTGAGAAACTACACTAGTTAGTACACAACCCCTTTTACCTGCATCTGTTCACTACAGATGAAAGTCTTAGCAACTTCAATGTAAAATATGAAAGCTACTATCAATATTTCACCAACTGCCAGTGATGAAATCGTCATTACCACCCAGCATGCAAGTGATTGAACTCCAGAATTCCATTTATTGTTTCTGCCTTCCAGGGCCACATGCCATGGTCCTAGATCAAGTTCTTTAGAAGCAGAATATGAGACAGATATTCTTTTTCAAGTGATTTATTCCCACTTGAGATGGTGGGGAGAGGACAATTCGTATACCCTTGTCAGTTATTGAACAAGGTATGAAGTGGGGGTGGAGGGTAGTGTGTAGCCTCCCTGGAAATTGGCTCCCATTAGGTGGGTTCAATTCTCTGGGGAAGGGAGCAGTTATGAGCTATTATCAACCAATGTTCACAGAGCTGGAGCATGGGGGCAGCAGACAGTAAGGGGGATCTGGGTGGGACACCAACAGTACCTACTATAGCAAGGATTCTCAAACTCAGCACTACTGAAACTTTGGGCTGGATAATGGTTTTTTGTGGGAGGTTGACCTGTGCACTGTAAGATTTTCAGCAGTATCTCTGGCCCCTACCTACTAGATGTCAGTAGATCCCTTCCCAGTGGAGAAAAATAAAACCGCCCATGGTGAACCACTACATTAGAGGAAATGAATAGAACGTTAAAAGTACTGACTCCTTGTCTTACACATAATTTAAGAGTAATAAATAATACCCAAATCTCAGAGGGTACAAAACTATATTTATTTCTTAACATTCATTATATGTTGGTGAATCTGAGTAAAATTCTATATCCCTGTTCCATGTGTGTTCTCATTCAGAGATCCAGGGTGAAGCAACAGCCCTTGTTTTGGATCCCTAATGCCTAGAACTTTGCAGATGTTCAAAATAGACGGTTGTTTAATGAATGCTCTCATTCCTGCAAGGAATGCTATTTACACTACTTGAAAAACTCTCTCTTTGTCCTCTTCCTAGTCCCACTTTGCCCAAATAATTAATTACAATTCATCCTTCATATTTCAGTTTAAACTGAGTGATACATTACCTTTTAGAAGAGTAAGCAGATCCCAAGCTTCTTCCAGGTGAGCTCTCCCATCTGGGAAGAAGGAGATTGGGTTATATGTGCACAGAAGGTAGGAACAAATAGATCCTTATAGTAGACTCAATTATATAACATTTGGGGGAAGCTCCTGGGATACTAGATTGTGAGAGACCTCAAAATTGGTATGCAATGTCAAATTATCAGTGAAAATGATAAGCCTCATGCATGTTATGTGATTTCTTTTTCAAAAACTGATTTCATATACTTTATACCATTTGATCTTCACTCCCTGTGATTTAGCAGGTCTGGTAGTATTTCAAAGGAGGAATCTGAGTCTTGAGCAGTTTAACAATTTTTATAAAGTAAGGACCTGGAAATTCTGCATGGAAAACCAATCATCAGTCATTTCATGGTTTTTCACACAGACACCTAAGGCTGTCCGCTGTCCACTGTCCATTGTGCAGCTCCATCCATTCAAGTTGCAGAGCAGGAAACGTGAGGAATGTTACAGGTTTTGATTTACTGTTATTTACTTCTTAGGAGCCTCCCCACTGAGAGCTTTGTTTTCTGAGAGGCACTTGCTGTCACAACTGACATTTTCAGAGACTGTAGACATGAGGCCTCTGGAAAGGAGAGATTAATGTTAAGCTTGGGGAACTCAAGGTTGAATAGGCAAAATGTTGCTTTCTGATGTTTTACATTTGTTCCTTTTTGTGACCCAATTGGTGCTGAAAGAAAAGAAAAGGCTAAAAGATGTAGGGGTTTTATCAAACTGATTACTCATTTTCAAAGTCAGTAAAAGATATTTTCTAATTCCCTTCTTTGAAAAATTCAGATTTGTGTTCCTTCAATGATTTTTCTGTAGTAGGTAGTTCTCTGCTGCAAGGGCAGAGAATCTCAGCCCCAGAGGTGCATGTGTGCTGCATCAGATAGGATTCCAGTCTTTGTGAGGACAGAGGTAGCCCTCCAGCAACTTACTAGAGGTTTTCAGGGAACACAGTACTATTGTCTGAATATGCCATGACACTAAAGAAAGGCTTAGCTTAAAGGCATCTGAGATAAGAAAGTGCAGACATCCTGAACTCTCCTAATGAACTAATCCACAGTCACTGAGTCCCTGCTCTATTCTACCTCTGAACCTGTCCAATCTGTTCCATAAGAAGGATGACACTCCATTCCTGAGAATTCTCATCTAAGTCTCTCTTTGTACAAACTAATTGATTTAGAAAAGGGGGGAGAACAAAAAATAAAGTTATTTTCTGTGGTAAGCTGGGTTTAGGATTCCCTAACTCAGAGATGCCTTGATTCTTCCCCCATCTTGGAAAAGATTGTTTCATCTTTACATAGGAAAGGACCAGATGGAGGGCCCAAGTGCTACATAGGATGGATAAGATGCAATCATTGGCCCAGCCTTGGAAAAAAGAAGTAGTCCTCCATTATTTGTATCTGATTACAGCTTCAGCAACTGAGCACTGAAATGTGTGCAACTGACTGGACATCCTCCCATAACACGGAACTGTGAAAGGCCAAATATTACATATTTTAGGCTTTGTGTACCAAAAGGCAAAACTGAGGTAGGTATTTATGTAACAAAATTATGTAAGTGCTTATGTAACAAGAGAGAAAATTCTTTCCCCATCCTGTATTTTGGGATAGGTCCACCTGTGTGGTGGACATGTTTTACAGTAGTTACCATTAGCTGGATATGTCTTCAGGAGGAAGAGCTACTGAGTGAGGGGAGGAGACTGGTGGGCTGGGGGTGGGTGTGAGGAGGAAGGCCACCCTGGTCAGTTTCAGTCAGCTCCAAAGATTTCTGGATTTTCACAGTGTAAACTTTCTCCCCTCTGGAATAGTCTCAACCTGGGCAGCTGGTGGAGGTGAGACATCTCACTTGGATCCATATTTGACCATGAAGTGCAGTCTAATGCCAGCAGCAGAGCCCCCATAGTGAGGTAAAATGTCCCAGCATCGTTTGGAAAATCACAAACAAAACCAAAGCCTTACTATTTTAATGGCATAAATTCTTTTATATATTGTGTCCTGAATTGAATTCATGAGGTTAATGAAAAATTATTTCTTAGAAAATGCTAAAGACTTTAAAGTAAATAAATGTATAATATGTAATTTATGTGGAAATATTTGGTGAGAAGAATTTTTTGTGTTGAGAAAAATGTATTATTGAATAATTTAATGTCTGATAATATGGAATAAAATATGTTGTGTTATTTTTTGAGGGGTTATTTTCTTTTATGATGCCTCTAATCTCCTAAAAAATTAATATTTGATTATGCATTTAATGATACTGAATAACAATAATAAATATTTGTTTTATTTTCCTTGGCGCAAGCCGTTTGATGCATATGTAACATATTTTAGTCTACATTTTTTGTTTCTACACTAATACACATTTTTAAGAATAAAAATTTGAATGCAAATGAATAGCTGGTTATTCATTTATTAGAAAATAGATAAACTATTAATAGCTATAATTTTTAGTGTACATTTATGATCCTTTTAATTCTGAAAGCAATCATTAATGAGGAAACATTTTAGGTTTGAGTAGAATAAATCAAACCAGAGTCAACCTCATCTTTTTCCTTCCAATTTTAATGATATTTTGGTTGCCCAGAGGATATATTTCATACCGTGGTCTTCAAATATTTTACCATGTACTTTGTACATACTTATTCAATATAAATACTGACAGTTATTGATCATTAGCTGCTCAGAGGTTTCCTAACCCTTAAATCACACTAAGAATGTCCCCATAAACTATGGATTGTTTACCATTACTCTTTCTTGTATACTGTAGCTGTCATGCTATTAAGTAGTATCATCTTTGCCACCTGTGAAAAAATATCATCTTTATATAGAGTAAAGGACATAATTCCCATCTCGACCCACATGGACATTCTGTATTGCAATCAAGCCTTTCTCTTTTAAACAATTCATAGCAGTTACAGTATTTAACTTAATGGGATATAACTAATGGGTTATGGCAGACATCAAGTAATCTTTGTAGAAATTTGTAAAATATGTAGAAATTTTTGAAATTTGAAACTATTTTTCTTTTCTACAGATCAGTATTACTAATGCATTTTTGAATATGCAGATTTTATTCAGATATAATCACATACCATGTATTTCATCCAAAGTATACAATCAGTATCTCACAGTATCATCACCTAGTTGTGTAATCATTATCACACTCAATTTTAGACCATTTCATTGTTCCAAAAAGAAAAATATCAGATATCTGCAAAAAAGAAACACCCCATATCCCTTACCCTCCCCCATTATTGACCCCTAGTATCAGTGTGGTATATCTGTTACTGTTGATGAAAGAATATTAAGGTATTACTGTTAACTATATTCCATAGCTTGTAGTAGGTAATTTTCCCCATATTCTACTCTATTATTAACTGTACAAGTGTCATACATTTGTACTAGTTCAAACAACAACTTATTTATATTTGTTGAGTTAATTGGTGACGTACATGACTAAACAACCCCTTTCAACCAAATTCACCCACAATGCAGCACTATTACTTTTAATCCTAATAACAAGCTATCCTCACCTCTATCCATTGCAAAACATTTAAGTTCAACTTCGTTAACAATTCTATGCATATTAGGTAACTGCTCTCTCTCCCTTTTCTAGCTTCTAACTCTAGATACTCTATATTCTGTTTTAAGCCTCTGAGTTTACCTATTCTAGTTAGTTTATATTAGTAAAATCATACAATATCTGTCCTTTTGTGTCTGACTTATTTCACTCAGCATTATGTCTTCAAGATTCATCCATGTTATCACATACTTCAGGACCTCATTCCTTCTTAATGCTGCCTAATATTACATTATATGTGTATACCACATTTTGTTGATCCACTCTTCTTTTGAGGGACACTTGAATTGTTTCCATCTTTTGACAATTGTGAATAATGCTGCTATGAACATAGGTATGCAAATGTCTGTTTGTGTCCCTGCTTTCAGATCTTCTGGGTATATACTGAATAGTGGACTTGCCAGGTCATCGGGCAACTTGTTATTTAATTTTCTGAGGAACCACCAAACTGTCTTCAGTAGCGGCTGTGCCATTATACACCCCTACCAGCAGTGAATAAGTATTCCTATTTCTCTACATCCACTCTATAGTGTAGATAGTGTAGGTAGTTTCCTGTTTGTTTAATGGCAGCCATTCTTATAGGTGTGAGATGATATCTTATTGTGGTTTTGATTTGCATTTCCCTAATAGCTAATGAAGATGAACATCTCTTCATGTGCTTTTCAGCCATTTGTATTTCCTCTTTGGAGAAATGTCCATTCATATCTTTTGCCCATTATATAATTGGGTTATTTATTGTTGAGTTGTAGGATTTCTTTATATATACTGGATATCAGTCCCTTATGTGATTATCAAATATTATCTACCATTGAGTTGGCTGTCTTTTCTCCCTTTTGACAAAGGCTTTTGAAGCAGAGAAGTGTTCAATCTTGAGGAGGTCCCATTTATCTATTTTTCTTCTTTCATTGCTTGTGCTTTGGATGTAAGGTCTAAGAAGCTACCTCCTAACATTAGGTCTTGAAGCTGTTTCCCTAGATTTCTTCTAGGAGTTTTATGGTACTGTCTCTTATGTTTAGGTCTTTGATCCACTTTGAATTAATTTTTGTATAGGGTGTGAGGTAGGAGTCCTCTTTCATTCCTTTGGGTGTGGCTATCCATTTCTCCTAGCCTCATTTATTGAAGAGACTATTCTGTCCCAGTTCAGTATAATTGGGTACCTTGTCAAAAATCAATTGATGATAGATCTGAGGGTCTATTTCTGAACTCTCAATTTGATTCTATTTGATCAATATGTCAACTTTGTGCCAGTACCATACTGTTTTGAACACTGTGGCTTTGTAATACACTTTAAAGTCAGGAATTGTAAGTCTTACCACTTCATTCTTCTTTTATAGGATTTTTTGGTTATTCAAGGCCTCTTTTCCCTCCAAATAAATTTGATAACTAATTTTTCCCAGTCTACAAAGTAGCTTGTTGGAATTTTGATTGATATTGCATTGCATCTGTAGATCAATTTGGGTAGAAATGACATTATAATGACATTTAGCCTTCCTATCCATGGACATGGAATGTCTTCCCACCTATTTAGGTCTTCTTTGATTTTTTTAGCAATGTTTTATAGTTTTCTGTGTGTGGGCCTTTTTCATCATTGGTTAAGTTTAGTTCTAGATACTAGATTCCTTTAGTTGCTACTGTGAATGGATTTTTTTTTCTTAATTTTTTCCTCAGATCATGACTAGCATATAGAAACACTACTGATTTTTGCATGTTAATCTTGTATTCCGAGACTTTGCTAAATTTATTAGCTCAATTAGCTTTTTCATAGATATCTCAGGATTTTTCAAAAATACAATCATGTCTTCTGCAAATAATGAGAATTTTACTTCTTCCTTTCTGATTTTGATGCCTTTTATTTCTTTTTTTTGCCTAATTGCTCTGGCTAGAACTTCTAGCACAATGTTGAATAATAGTGGTGACAGCGGGCATCCTTGTCTTTTTCCCCATCTTAGGGGAAAAGTATTTTTATCAAGTATTTTTATCAAGAAAGGATGCTGAATTTTATCAAATGCTTTTTCAGCATAAATCAAGTTGATCATATCATCTTTCCCTTTTGATTTGTTAATGTGCTGTATTACATTAATTTTCTTGTATTGAGCCACCCTTGCATGTCTAGAATAAACCCCACTTGGTTGTGGTCTATAATTCTTTTAATGTGTTGTTGGATTTGATTTGCAAGTATTTTGTTGAGAATTTTTGCATCTATGTTCATTAGGGAGATTGGCCTGTAGTTTTCCTTTCCTGTAGCATCTTTATCAGGTTTTGGTATTAGAGTGATGTAAGATTCATAGAGAGAGTTTTCTTCAATATTTTGGAAGAGTTTGAGCAGGAATAGTGTTGGTTTTCCTGGAATATTTGGTAAAATTCCCCTGTGGAGCCACCATCTGGTCCTAGGCTTTTCTTTATTGGGAGGTTTTTGATGACTGATTGAATTTCTTTACTTCTTATTGGTTTGTTGAGGTCTTCTGTTTCTTATCTAGTCAGTATAAGCCATCTGTGTGTTTCTAAGAAGTTGCCCATTTCATCTAAGTTGTCTAGTTTGTTGGCATACAGTTGTTCATAGTATCCTCTTATGATTATTTTTTAATTTCTTCAGGGTCCATGGTAATCACCCTCCCTCTTATTTCTGATTTTGTTTATTTGAATCTTCTCTCTTTTTGACTTTGTCAGCCTAGCTAAGGGTTTGTCAATCTTGCTGATCTTCTAAAAAACCAACTTTTGGTTTTATTGAGTTTATTGTTTTGTTTTGTTTTTTTGTTGTTGTTGTTGTTTTTCTCCATTTCATTTATTCCCACTTAATCTTTCTTATTTCTTTTCTTCTACTTGCTTTTGGAATTAGTTTGCAGCTCTTTCTCTAGTTTCTTCAGTTGTTCAATTAGGTCTTTGGTTTTTGCTCTTTCTTTCTTTTTAATGTAAGGAGTTAGAGGTATAAACTTTCCTGTCAGCACTGCCTTCATTGCCTTCACTGCATCCCATAGGTTTGTTTTTTTTTTTAATATTCATTTTATTGAGATATATTCACATACCACACAGTTATACAAAACAAATCATACATTCAATTGTTCACAGTACCATTACATAGTTGTACATTCATCACCAAAATCAATCCCTGACACCCTCATTACCACACACACAAAAATAACCTGAATGATAATTAAAGTGAAAAAGAGCAACTAAAGTAAAAAAGAACACTGGGCACCCTTGTCTGTTTGTTTGTTTGTTTCCTTCCCCCACCTTTCCACTCATCCATCCACAAACTAGACAAAGGAGAGTGTGATTCCCATGCCCCCCCCAATCCCACTGTCCCCCCTCATAAGCCACATTTTTATACAATTGTCTTCAAGATTCATGGGTTCTGGGCTGTAGTTTGATAGTTTCAGGTATCTACCACCAGCTACCCCAATTCATGAGAACCTAAAATGGGTTGTCTATATTGTGCATAAGAGTGCCCACCAGAGTGACCTCTCGGCTCCTTTTGGAATCTCTCTGACACTGAAGCTTAATTCGTTTCCATTCACATCCCCCTTTTGGTCAAGAAGATGTTCTCCATCCCACGATGCTGGGTCTACATTCCTCCCCAGGAGTCATATTCCACGTTGCCAGGGAGATTCACTCCCCTGGGTGTCTGATCCCACGTAGAGGGGAGGGCAGTGATTTCCCCTTTCAAGTTGGCATAGGTAGAGAGAGAGGGCCACATCTGAGCAACAAAGAGGCACTCGGGAGGAGGCTCTTAGGCACAATTATACACAGGCCTAGTCTCTCCTTTGTAGCAACAGTCTTCCCAAGGGCAAATCCCATGGTAGAGGGCTCAATCCATCAAACCACCAGTCCCCTATGTCTGTGCACATGTTAGCAACCATCGAGGTAGGGCAGGCCAATACCCTTGCATTCTCCACCGGCTCCTCAAGGGGGCTCTGCATATTTTTTTCCTTGTTTTTTTTTTTTTTTTTAACTTTTTTTTTTCTAAATCAACTGTATGAAAACTAAAAAATTAAAAAAAAAATTAAAAAACATACCATAAAAGAACATTTCAAAGAGACCATAACAAGGGAGTAAGAAAAACACAACTAACCTAAAATAATTACTTTACTTCCAACATGTTCCTACTCTACCCCAAGAAAGTAACCTAATATAGCAACCTTTCTGTGAACTTGTTCCTACTATACCCATCAGAAATTAACAGACCATAGTCATTCCTGGGAATTCCCAGAATGTTAAATTTACCCATGATAGCTTATCTGTTCTTCTTGGATTATTGTTCCCCCTTCCTTAATTGCTCTCTATTGCTAGTTCCCCTACATTCTACATTATAAACCATTTGTTTTACATTTTTCAAAGTTCACATTAGTGGTAGAATATAATATTTCTCTTTTTGTGCCTGGCTTATTTCGCTCAGCATTATGTCTTCAAGGTTCATCCATGTTGTCATATGTTTCACAACATCGTTCCTTCTTACTGCCGTGTAGTATTCCATCATGTGTATATACCACATTTTATTTGTCCACTCATCTGTTGAAGGACATTTGGGTTGTTTCCATCTCTAGGCAATTGTGAATAATGCTGCTATGAACATTGGCGTGCAGATATCTGTTCATGTCACTGCTCTCCGATCTTCCGGGTATATACCGAGAAGTGCAGTCGCTGGATCGAAGGGTATCTCTATGTCTAGTTTTCTAAGGAACTGCCAGACTGACTTCCAGAGTGGCTGAACCATTATACAGTCCCACCAACAATGAATAAGAGTTCCAATTTCTCCACATCCCCTCCAGCATTTGTAGTTTCCTGTTTGATTAATGGCAGCCATTCTAATTGGTGTGAGATGGTATTTCATTGTGGTCTTAATTTGCATCTCTCTAATAGCTAGTGAAGCTGAACATTTTTTCATGTGTTTCTTGGCCATTTGTATTTCCTCTTCAGAGAACTGTCTTTTCATATATTTTGCCCATTTTATAATTGGGCTGTCTGTACTACCGTCATTGAGTTGTAGGATTTCTTTATATATGCAAGATATCAGACTTTTGTCAGATACATGGTTTCTGAAAATTTTTTCCCATTGAGTTGGCTGCCTCTTTACTTTTCTGACAAATTCCTTTGAGGTACAGAAACTTCTAAGCTTGAGGAGTTCCCATTTATCTATTTTTTCTTTGTTGCTTGTGCTTTGGGTGTAAAGTCTAGGAAGTGGCTACCTAATACAAGGTCTTGAAGATGTTTTCCTACATTATCTTCTAGGAGTTTTATGGTACTTTCTTTTATATTGAGAACTTTGGTCCATTTTGAGTTAATTTTTGTGTAGGGTGTGAGGTAGGGGTCCTCTTTCATTCTTTTGGGTATGGATATCCAACTCTCCCAGCCCCATTTGTTGAAAAGACCATTATGACCCAGTTCAGTGACTTTGGGGGCCTTATCAAATATCAGTTGGCCATAGATCTGGGGGTCTACCTCCGAGTTCTCAATTCGATTCCATTGATCTATATGTCTATCTTTGTGTCAGGACCATGCTGTTTTGACCGCTATGGCTTTATGATAAGCTTCAAAATCAGGGAGTGTGAGTCCTCAAACTTTGATTTTCTTTTTTAGAGTGTCTTTAGCAATTCGAGGCATCTTCCCTTTCCAAATAAATTTGATAACTAGCTTTTCCAATTCTGCAAAGTAGGTTGTTGGAATTTTGATTGGGATTGCATTGACTCTGTAGATGAGTTTGGGTAGAATTGACATCTTAATGACATTTAGCCTTCCTATCCATGAACATGGAATATTTTTCCATCTTTTAAGGTCCCCTTCTATTTCTTTTAATAGAGTTATGTAGTTTTCTTTGTATAGCTCTTTTACATCATTGGTTAAGTTTATTCCTAGGTACTTGATTTTTTTAGTTGCTATTGAAAATGGTGTCTTTTTCTTGTGTCTCTTCAATTCATTCATTTCTAGCATGTAGAAACATTACTGACTTATGTGCATTAATCTTGTATCCCTCTACTTTGCTAAATTTGTTTATTGGCTCTAGTAGCTATATCTTCAATTTCTCAGGGTTTTCCAGATATAAGATCATATCATCTGCAAACTATGAGAGTTTTACTTCTTCCTTCCCAATTTGGATGCCTTTTATTTCTTTGTCTTGCCGGATTGCCCTGGCTAGCATTTCCAGTACAATGTTGAATAACAATGGTGATAGCGGGCATCCTTGTGTTGTTCCTGATCTTAGATGGAAGGCTTTCAGTCTCTCACCATTGAGTAGTATGCTGGCTGTGGATTTTTCATATATGCTCTTTATCATATTGAGGAAGTTTCCTTCAATTCCTACCTTTTGAAGTGTTTTTATCAAAAAGGGATGTTGGATTTTGTCAAATGCTTTTTCAGCATCTATTGAGATGATCATTTGACGTTTTGCTTTTGATTTGTTAATGTGTTGTAATACATTGATTTTCTTATGTTGAACCATCCTTGCATGCCTGGAATGAACCCCACTTGGTCATGGTGTATGATTTTTTTAATGTGCCTTTGGATTCAATTTGCAAGTATTTTGTTGAGGATTTTTGTATCTATATTCATTAGGGAGATTGGCTGGTAGTTTTCCTTTTTTGTAGCATCTTTGCCTGGTTTTGGTATCAGATTGATGTTAGCTTCATAAAATGAGTTAGGTAGTGTTCCATTTTCTTCAATGTTTTGAAAGAGTTTGAGTAAGATTGGTGTCAATTTTTTTTGGAAAGTTTGGTAGAATTCCCCTGTGAAGCCATCTGGCCCTGGGCATTTATTTGTGGGAAGATTTTGGATGACTGATTGGATCTCTTTACTTGTGAGTGGTTTGTTGAGGTCTCCTGTTTCTTCTCTGGTCAGTCTAGGTTGTTCATATGTTTCCAGGAAATTGTCCATTTCCTCTACATTATCTAGTTTGTTGCCATACAGTTGTTCATAGTATCTTCTTATAATTTTTTTAATTTCCTCAGGATCTGCAGTAATGTCACCTTTCTCATTCATTATTTTGTTTATATGGGTCTTCTCTCTTTTTGATTTTGTCAGTCTAGCTAGGGGCTTGTCAATCTTGTTGATCTTCTCAAAGAACCAACTTTCGGTGTTATTTATCCTCTCTATTGTTTTTTTGTTCTCTATGTCATTTATTTCTGCTTTAATCCTTGTTATTTCTTTTCTTCTACTTGGTTTAGGATTGGTTTGCTGCTCATTTTCTAGCTTCTTCAGTTGATCCATTAGTTCTTTGATTTTGGCTCTTTCTTCCTTTTTAATATATGCATTTAGTGCTATAAATTTCCCCCTCTGTACCGCTTTTTCTGCATCCCATAGGTTTTGGTATGTTGTGTTCTCATTTTCATTCATCTCAATATATTTAGCAATTTCTCTTGCTATTTCTTCTTTAACCCACTGATTGTTTAGGAATGTGTTGTTTAACCTCCAGGTATTTGTGAATTTTCTAAGTCTCTGATGGTTATTGACTTCTAATTGTATTCCAATGTGGTCAGAGAATGTGCTTTGAATAATTTCAATCTTTTTAAATTTATTGAGCCTTGTTTTATGTCCCAGTGTATGATCTATTCTGGAGAAAGTTCCATGATCGCTAGAGAAGTATGTGTATCCTGGTGATTTAGGATGTAATGTTCTATATATGTCTGTTAAATCCAGTTCATTTATCAGATGGTTTAGGTTTTCAATTTCCTTATTGGTTTTCTGTCTGGTTGATCTATCTATAGGAGAGAGTGATGTGTTGAAGTCTCCCACAATTATTGTGGAAACATCAATTGCTTCCTTTAGTTTTGCCAGTGTTTCTCTCATGTATTTTGTGGCACCTTGATTGGGTGCATAAACATTTATGATTATTTCTTCTTGTTGAATTGCCCCTTTTATTAGTATGTAGTGACCTTCTTTGTCTCTCAAAATATCCCTGCATTTAAAGTCTATTTTATCTGAGATTAATATTGCTACACCTGCTTTCTTTTGGCTGTAGCTTGCATGAAATATTTTTTTCCATCCTTTCACTTTCAATTTCTTTGTGTCCCTGTGTCTAAGATGAGTCTCTTGTATGCAACATATTGATGGTTCATTTTTTTTTTGATCCATTCTGTGAATCTATATCTTTTAATTGGTGAGTTTAATCCATTTACATTCAATGTTATAACCATGAAGGAATTTCTTGAATCAGCCATCTTATCCTTTGGTTTATGTTTGTAGTATGTATTTTTCCCTCTATTAATATCCTTTAATGTATCCATACTGAATCTCTTTAGTACTGAACCTTTCTCCATGTCTCTCTCTCCATTCTTTGTTTCTCTGTCTGTAGGGCTCCTTTAGTATCTCCAGTAGGGCAGGTCTCTTGTTAGCAAATTTTCTCAGCATCTGTTTGCCTGTGAAAAATTTAAGCTCTCCCTCAAATTTGAAGGAGAGCTTTGCTGGATAAAGTATTCTTGGTTGGAAATTTTCCTCACTCAGAATTTTAAATATGTCATGCCACGGCCTTCTCTCCTCCATGGTGGCTGCTGAGTAGTCACTACTTAGTCTTATGCTGTTTCCTTTGTACGTGGTGAATTGCTGTTCTCTTGCTGCTTTCAGAACTTGCTCCTTCTCTTCCATATTTGACAGTGTGATCAGAATATGTCTTGGAGTGGGTTTATTTGGATTTATTCTTTTGGAGTTCGCTGGGCATTTATGATTTGCATATTTATGGTGTTTAGAAGATTTGGGAAGTTTTCCCCAACAATTTCTTTGAATACTCTTCCTAGACCTCTACCCTTTTCTTCTCCTTCTGGAACACCAATGAGTCTTATATTTGGACGTTTTATATTATCTATCATATCCCTGAGGTCCATTTCATTTTTTTCAATTTTTTTTCCCATTCTATCTTTTGTGCTTTCATTTTCCGTTCTGTCATCTTCCAAGTCACTGATTCATTGTTCAGCTTCCTCTAGTCTTGTACTATGAGTATCCATAATCTTTCTAATTTGGTCAACAGTTTCTTTAATTTCCATAAGATCATCTATTTTTTTATTTAGTCTTGCAATGTCTTCTTTATGCTCTTCTAGGGTCTTCTTGATGTCCTTTATATCCTGTTCCATGCTCTTCTTGATGTCCTTTATATCCTGTGCCATGGTCTCATTGTTTATCTTTAGTTCTTGATTAGTTGCTCTAGGTACTGTGTCTCTTCTGATCTTTTGATTTGGGTGCTTGGGCTTGGGTTATCCATATTGTCTGTTTTTTTCATATGCTTTAAAATTTTCTGTTGTTTTTGGCCTCTTGACATGTGCTTAACTTGATACGGTTATTTTAGGATTTGTAGACCAATTGAAATCATTTTCTCTAATTTGTCAGATATACAGCTTCGTGGAGTACACTTTCTCTGACTAACCAGCAGGTGGTGTCCACGAGCCATCTGTTCCCCTCAAGCCAGTTCTCCCCTGTCTTGCCTCTGTGGTGAGTGAGGGAGTAAGTCTTGTGGGGTCCAATTGGTGTACCAAGCTTGCCTGTGTAGTTGGTGTTGCCCGCCCTGTATAAGGGGCATGTGTCTGGGCGATCAGGGAAGGGGGCAGCTCTAACAATCAAATCTTCCTGGTGTTCCTGGAGTTTTAAAGCTGCTGCAATATTCTAATCCTTCAGTTTAGTCCTGCCACAGTTTGTCTCTGCCACTGACCCACAAGTCCTTGGTTTTGGCGTGTGGCCCCTGAGACTTGTGAATGGGTCCCTCTTCCAGGCCTTGCACCCCCTGGTCCTCTGTTGAGAGATGACTGTGCTATGTCACAGGTGAGTGCCATCCCCCCAGGGCAGTTCTGAGCTGCCAGTCTGTGTAGGGAGGCTCCCAGTCTGCTTAAATGATATCTGAATGGGGCTTGTTAATTCCCACTGCTCCACCTTCCCAACTCTGGGACAACCAGCTGAGGGTGCAGGGAAGGCTAATATCCATGCCAAATTTTGTGGTGTATGCATGTTATTGGAAGCACTTCCATCACACTGGGTTGTCTGGGGCAGCTCTGGGCTATGGGGCTGGCAACGGGCAGGAGTGTTACCTGTCCACCAGGATGATGGCTATGAGCGGATGCCTCCCCCCTTTTCTTAGGAAGTTGTGGTGTTTAGTGAATTTTCTCAGCCACTGGATTATTGCCTTTTGTCTCAGAGCTTTCTCAGTTCTGTTCTTGTCTTGACCTGCCCAAATTGTAAGTCTTTGAGGCTTTCTGTATTGGGCTTCTTAGAGTAATTGTTTTAGAAAAATAAATTTAAAAAATAAATAAATAAAAGAGCCCTCCTGGCAGATCTAATGGTTATTGAAATGCTAAGAGACAAAGCAATTAGGGCTGTTAAGGAAAGATCCAGGGGGCAGAGAAATCAGTTTTTCTTCGGGATTTGCAAATGAGCCTCAGGGCCTGAGCTCTGCCCTTCCCCTTTCTATATTCACCAGAACTCCAAAAAGCCTCCACTTTTATTTTTGAGTTTCTCTTGCTGTTTTTTGCTATGCCTATCTCCTCTCTGCTGGCTGCTCTCAGATTCTCTGGTGTCTGGGCTCAGTCTATCTATGGTTGGAATTTGGATCAGTAGAATGAGTTTCCGATAAGAGCCGCAACTGCAGTTCTCCCTTCTCCTTCCCAGTGCTGATGGGGCCTCCTCCCACGGGACTGAGCCTGGCAGGGAGGGGCGCGGGTCCCCCAGCCGCAAAAACTTACAGATTTCGCTGATCTCAGCAGTTCCACGTCTTCATGTGTGTTGTATGAAGTATACCCAAAGTCAGATTGCTCTGCAGTGTCCAGTCCATGCAGTTCCTGGCTTTCTACCTACTTCCCTGAAGGAGTAACTAAAACATACACCTCACCAATCCACCATCTTTCCCCGCCTCCTCTCCCATAGGTTTTTATATGTTGTATTCTCATTTTTATTTCTCCCTAGATATTTACTAATCTTTCTTGCAATTTCTTCTTTGACCCACTGATTGTTAAATAGTGTGTTTTTTAGTCTCCATATATTTGTGAAAGTTCTTGTTCTTCTGTGGTTGTTGATTTCCAGCTTCATTCCATTATTGTCAGCGAAAGAGCTTTAAATAATTTCAGTCTTTTTAAAATTTTTAAGACCTGTTTTGTGCCCCAGCATATGATCTATCCTGGAGAATAGTCCATGAGCCCTTGAGAAGATTATATAACCTGGTGTTTTGGGGTGCAATGATCCATATTGTCAGTGAGGTCTAATTCATTTATCATATTATTTACCTTCTCTACTTCCTTATTTATCCTCTGTCTGTTGCTATATCTATTGAAGAGAGTGGTGTGTGGAAGTCTCGCACTATTATTATAGAAATGTCTATTGCTCCCTTCAATTTTGCCATTGTTTACCTCATGTACTTTGAAGCACCTTGAATGAGTGCATAAAAATTTATGATTGCTATTTGTTCACAGTGAATTACTCCTTTCATTAATATATAGTGTCCTTCCTTCTCTCTTATGACACCTTTGCATTTAAAGTCTATTTTTGTCTGTTTTTAGTATAGTTACCCCTGCTTTTTATTGGTTACTACTTGCATGGAATTTTTTCTATCCTTTCACTTTCAACCTATTTGTATCTTTGGGTCTAAATGAGTCTCTTGTAAAAAACATATAGATGGATAATATTGTTAAATCAATTCTGCCATTCTGTGTCTTTTGATTTGGGAGTTAAATCCATTCATGTTCAAAGTTATTACTGTAAAGCTAGCTCTTGATTCCATCATTTATCCTTTGGTTTTTATTTGTCGGAACTATTTTTTTTGCTCTCTTTTTATCCTTTAAGTTATCTTTACTAATATTCTTCAATTCTGTACCCTCCTCCAGACCTCTCTCTCCTATCTTCTTTTTCCAGCTGACAGAACTCCCTTTAGTATTTCTTGCAGGGCAGGTCTCCTTTTGTTAACAAATTCTCTAAGCATTTGTTTATCTGTGAAAATTTTAAAATCTCCCTCACTTTTGAATGACAGCTTTGCTGGATAAAGAATTCTTAACTGGTTATTTTTCTCTTTTAGAACCTTAAATATATTGTTCCACTGCCATCTTACCTCCATGGTGCCTGATGAGTAGTCAGTGCTTAGTCTTATGTGGCTTCCCTTGTATGTGGTGAATCACTTCTCTCTTGTTGGTTTCAGGACTCTCTCCTTCTTTCAGCATTTTACCATCTGATTAGCATGTATCTTGAAGTGCATCTATTTGGATTTATACTATTTAGAGTTCATTGGGCTTCTTTGATTTGCTTACTTATGTCTTTTATAAAGATTGGGATGTTTTCCTCAATTATCTCCTCAAGTAATCTTCTTAGCCCTTTACTTTTCTCTTCTCCTTCTGGGACACCAGTTATTCTTACATTTGTGCACTTCAGGTCCTCAACCAGTTCCTGAGACCAAATCCAATTCATTTTTTTCCATTTTTTTTCACCATTTGTTCTTTTGTACATTGGAATTCAGTTGGCCATGTCTTCTTGACAGATCGACACTGTTCTGCATCCCACTCTCCTCCCAAAGGGAGGGCTTCCCAGGCTTTCCCAAAACTAGGCACCCACAGCAGACTGCCTCAGGGATGGGGAGGTAGGTACTGGGCACCACAGCAGGGTCTGTGTGTGGATAATGTGAGTCCACTGGCTCTCAGGTTCCCAAACTCTAGGCTGCAGGACGAAGAGGGTTGACTCCCTCAGCCAGTGGCTGAAGTAGGGGTGCGCTGCTCCTCAGCCACCTGATCCAGCTGGCACAGAGCAGTGGGCCTCATGGTTCATTGTGATTGAGCACACTCACCCCAACTTCCCAGTCACAGTTTCTCTGATTTTTCATCCAGGTCTTCTCTAAACAATACAGAGGTCCTTCTCTGGTCACCTGAACCCCAGAACTGCTGTTTCTGTCATTTTCTGCTTTTTTTTTTTTTTGTTTTTTTTTAGTTATCCCATGGTGAAGGAGTGAGCTCTGGCTAGCCTATTCCATAATCTTCCTGGAAGTGATTGTACAAATGCATTTTTATCACTTGTTGAAGTTGACTAAAATAACTTTGAAACAATTTTGTAGGATATATATAAATATGTCATAATTCATTTGAAATATGTTTGCCTGTTTATTTGTTCTACTTGGTCTTTGATCATTTCTAAAAATGGGGAATTACCCAAATTTCAGAGCTATGGATAGTCCCATTTGAGCTGCATTACTACTGATTCTTTGGTGAAGCTGCTATAGAAGCCTGTAAGAAATGAGTTCTTAGGGTTTTGTACTTCTAGGATGAGTTATACATACTGAAAAATAATTTTTTCCTGTTTTTTTAGAGTAATTGATTGTGGCTGAAACTGAAGGTGAAAAACCAATGCAAATGGGAAATATTGAAGGCTAAGATCAAGACAGGTGAGAGGAGGATGAGAGAGAAAGTTTTTATCCTCACACACAATGTAAATTTTCTCCTCTGCTTCTCTTTCTCCTCCTTCTTTTCCTCTGCTGTCTCATATTCTTGTCTCTTCCTACTTCTTCTCTACTTTCATCATTGTTTTCATTTTACTTCTTAAATAATAAATTGGATTTGATACTGGCATGCCTGAAATAATTCGTATTTACCATGTAGGACTAATACAATGAATCATATCACATCATTCAACAGGAGGACATTATTTAAAAAAAAAAAGTTTAATGAAAAAAAAAAAAAAAAAAACAGTCCCAAGTCAGGAAAAGAAATGTGTTAAGTTGTTTTCTAATGTGTTTTTTTTTTTTTGGTAATTTTTCTGGGAACTAGGGTTTTCTAGTGAGCAGGACATTGGCTCTACCCTCAAGCAGTTACAAATTAGTGAGGGTGATAGACAAGGAGCAGAAATTGTTGCATACTACATTATGTGCTAAGTTAGGAGAAGTGGGAACAAATTGCAAGGCAAGCACAGTGGAGAGATATTTAAATTCAGTTTGGGTTCATAGAAGATATCCTAGTAGGCAATGTTTAAACTGAGATGTGAAGGATGAATTGTAGTTATCTGTGCAAAGTAGGAGCAGGAAAAGGGCAGAGGGAGAGTTCTTTTTGTTTTTTCTTTTTTTCTTTTTTTTTCCTTTTTTTTTTTTTTTTTTGTAGGGTAAATAGCACTCATTTATTCAATTTATTCATGCTTGCAGCCATGGGTGTATTCTTTCAACAACCATCGAATTTTGAACACTGACAATGTATCAATCACAGTTCTAGACATTAGGGATCCCATATGAGCAAAAATGGAAGAAAAGGTAACTGGCTCCTGCCATCAGAGAATTTAGTCTGTGACAATCTGTTAAGAGATTATAAGAGAATCATAAAAATATATGTATATGTATAACTATGTAAAGTGCATTTGCTACAAGCACATATCAATAAGAACAGTAAGGGGAAGAATAGGAGCTAACTAGGCAATAGCTGTGGTTGTGGTGGTTGTATAGGAAACTGAGACTAAGGAGTAAGGCACAGCGTGTTCAGAGGTCCTGTGATAGAGTGTAAATTAGGATCATGTTTGTCTTTCCAAAGAGATTAATGAGATTGGGATAAGGCAATATTATTGAAGAGGAACCTGTGATGTTTCAGAGAAAGGTTAGAGAAGAGATTAATGCAATAATCTAGGTAGCTTTTCTATCTTTGTCTAAAAGTTGTAGAAGTAGAGATGAAGAGAAGTGAAATATTTAAAAGATATTCAAATGTTACCAATTGTTATGCTGAAAATAGAATGCACAGTCTCTGAAAACCAAAGTACGGAAGAAGTTTATTGAGCTAAATTTGCACATATTCAGGAGCAACACCCAAAAAAGAGATTACTTCCCAAAAGGGCTGGGTTTGGGGAGGCAGTTTATTTGGCTGTCTGGGACAAAGGAGGGATGTGAGGGGATGGAGAGGGGCGAGGGAGACGTGATTTGCCAGGGAAGCATGGGCTACATGAACTGCGAAGGGGATGTAAGTTGTCTGGTGCAGGGTGCCTTTGGGTCGTAGTCTGTTAATCAGCAACTTGCACAAGCAGGATTCTTTATACAAGGTTGTGGTTACCTGGTGAAGATTAGCAGACATGCTAGTATCAGTCTGACTTGTTTTACTACAGCAAAGGCAGGGGGCACCATCAGCACTGCAAGGAATCTTTGGCATGTCCACCTGCCTCAGTTGCCCCTGTTCCTTCTTTGTAGTTTCCTGTGTAAAATGAGAGTTCAAGCATTCCAATTTCACAAAATCAGTAAAACAATTAACTGTCAGAGTTGGATGTATACATACACTAAAAGTTAGGAATTTCACTCATAGATATAGCCAATAGAAATATATGTGCACCAAAAAGACTGACATAAAAATGTTTACAATAACTTACTGTTGCCAAAATCTTGAAACAACTGAAATAATAATCAATAGAGGAATGGATAATTTAGCTTTTGCATATCCATATATAACGGAATACTTTATAGCAATAGAAAATTAATGAACCACTGCTATAAGCAAAAACATGGATGATGTTGCAAACATAATGTTGCCTAAGAAAAAAACAGGTTCACACAAATGCATATTATATGATTCTACTTTATAAAGTTCAAAAACCTACAAAACTAATTCATTGTGTTGGGAGTCAGGCTAGTGTTTATTTTTAGAGAGTATGGCCATATGGACAGGGTAGTATTAAAGGGGGAGACATGGGTGGGTTTTTTCCAGTGCTGTTTATTATATAACAGTTAACTGAACTGTATGTTGATGATACACTGTTTTATGTATATGTGTTGTAATTTGAGTTAAAAAAATAAGTTTTAAAAAATAATGAAACTTAAAAATAGTTTGTATATGGAGAAAGAGAGGAAGACAGATGTGGGATCTAAGGAAGATTCCTGTTTTTCTAGAACTATAGACATTTTTGGCAGTCAATAAGACAGGGGATATGGGGGGAGACTTGGATTTAGTAGGAGCAAAGTGATTATTTCCAGTTTTAGATATTTGGAGTTTGAGGTGTCTTTGTCACTCCTAAGTGGAAATGTCAATTAGACAGTGGTAAAGTTCTGAAGCTCATATGAGAGCTCTGGATTGCAGAAATAAATTTAGAAATTCATGTGTATGGGTGTAAAAGGAAAGCAAAATGCACAGCTGAGATTGACAAGTGAGTTAAAATAAGAAGGGAAGTGGATTATGGAGTCAGTGAAAGATATGGAAACATAAATAACTTTTTTAAATAAATAAACTTGTCCTTGATGGGATGGAGAAAGCTAGGGAAGCTAGAGGAGAATATGATAGCCTAGTACTTATCTTTAAAAACTACATGAAAACTTTGAACATGCCTCAAAGTCTACAAAATATTTCAAGTAATTCAGTTAATCAGTTAACCACAAACATTTACTGAGTGTTTACTATATACCAGGCATATTTCTAGGTGCAAGAGGGTAGGTGGTTGTTTTAGTTTCCTATGACTGCCGTAACATAGTACTCTTTCACACATGTTTCTGGAAGGTATATATGTTTGAAATCAAGGTGTCAGCAAGGCTGTGCTTCCTCTAAAACTTGAAGGGAAAAATCTGTTCCATACCTCTTTCCAAGTTTCTGGAGTTGGCTTGCTGGCAATCTGTGGTGTTTTCTGCCCCAGTCATCATAATGGTGTTTCCCCTTGTTCTCTCTATCTATGTCCAAATTTACTTTTCTTATAAGGACACCAGTCATATTGGAATAAGGCCCACCGTACTCCAGGATAACCTTATTATAGTTTACCTAATTGTATCAATAATATCCCTATTTCCAAATAAGGTCACATTTTCAGGTACTGAGGATTAGGATTTTAACATATCTTCTTGGGGGACACAATTCAATACATAACAATGGTTAAAAATGCCAAAAGTTTTTGTCTGAAGAAACTTGCTCACTAGTATAGAAAAATAGGATTTTAAGTACATAAATACTTAAGTACATAAATAAATATACAGGAAAATTTCAGCTAGATGTTATGAAATAATAAAATAATGTAATGGGATAATGACTTGGATTGGAAGGTGACTTTTGCTGGAAGATAGGGAAGGTGTCTCTGAGAAAGCAACTTCTGAATTGAGCTCTACTTGAGTAGAAGAAGGCCGATGGGAAAATGCATAGCATTACTGCCCAGTAGTATTTTCTGCAATGATGAAATGTTTCAAATGCTATTGAACATGTTATATGTGGCTAATGCAATTGAGAAACTGATTTTTAATTTTTTTAACATTAACTAATTTAAATTTAAATAACCAAATGTGGCTAAGAGCAATGGTACTGGACAGCACAGACTAGATAAATAGGACCCCAAGTTGAAGGAGAAGCAGCTATGAAGGACTTGACATGAAGATGAACTTGTTGTGTCCAAAGGATAGGAAAAAAAAAAAAAACAAATCAGTGTGTCTGGTGTATAGTAAAGAGAAATTGAAGAGAAATGGAGACAGAATTGCAGGCAGCACCAGGCCCCATAGATAATTGTAAATGATGAAGAAGAGATTGATTTTTTTCTAAATTATTGGGAAGATGTAGTTGGTTTTAAGCAGAGAAATACTATGATCAAGCTATTATTTGAAAAATAGGCAACAGAGAAACAATAGTGGAGGAAGTTAGAAGGTGTTTGCCTTAGGCTAGGAAAGACATGAAGCTAGCAGAAGAGACGGTGAAAAGGGTTTGGGTTTGGGATTTGTTTTGGTAGTAGCACTCATAAGACTGGCTGATAAAGTAGGTTGAGGAATAAGGAAAAGAATAAAATATGACTCCTAAGTTTAGATGGTATGAAAGACTTGAGAAAAGCAAAAATCATCAATGTTTCTTTTTTGTCACATGGGGTGGAATCTTGTTAGATATGCAAGAAAAGCCTAATAGGCAGTTATATACCACACTGGAGCTCAGCAGGTAGATTTAGGCTGGAGTTGCAGATTTGAAAGCCATCATTCAATTAATTCAACAATTTTTTATTGAATAGTCGTAGACAATACCTAGTAAATGGGATTATGGCAGAGAACAAAGCAAAATTTCTCAATGCCTGTCATCTAGAGAAGCTTTAATAATAACAACAGTTATTTAAATAACAGTTAGTTAAAATTCACAGAGCACCCTCCATTTCCTAAGAACTATTTTAAAGCATTTTAATCTTCTCAATACTCTATGAAGTAAATTCTGTTGTTATCACTATAAAATTTTTATTTCCCCCAAATAAATACATAGATGTATAAAATACAATTCCAAATGTTGAAAAGTTCAATGCAGAAAATTAAAGTAGGTTCAGGAGATAGAGTGTGATGAAATTGGATCCATGAGATATTTTTAGAAAGGATAGTCAGAAAGATGATATTTGGAAAGATACCTGGATGAAATTAGATGGTAAGTTATGCAGATATTGGGGACAGGAGCTTTCAAAGTAGAAGGCAGACCAAAGTTTATCATACTTGGATGGGAATACTTGTTCATTCATGGTTCAAGGGCATCAGGAAGACCACTGTGTCTGGAGGAGAAGAGAGAGAAGGGGAGTGGTAAGAAATGTGATCGGGTTTGTTATTGGTGGGCCTTAATTTAAAGCTATGGCATTGCACAAGATGGAACAAGAATAGAAAAGAAAAAAAAAAAAAAGGAAAACAAGAGGGTATACCATCTGACAAACCGCCAGTTAGAAATCTGCGCTGAAAGATCTCAGGTAGAAAGGAAACCAACCACTTTCGATATATTGTAGAAAGGAAGAGATACTGTGTCCCTGTCATTCAAAGGTTCAATACATGATAAAAAAGGTTAGACACTGTCCGGCGCCTTCTCGCTCGGTCCCACGCGTCCTGTCCTCGGCCGGCAAGGAGAACAGAGGGAAAGAGGGAGAGACACAGACAAACTGACACTTGAGGCACACAATGGCAGTGAATGCAAGCCTTTTACTGGAGCCAGGAAGAAAACTTTCTCTGTTACATATTCCACACGAGGCCCTACACCCCGTGGGAGAACAACCTCTATGCGGCCGTCAGGCACGGCTCCCTGTGGGCTGTCTCCCCGGGGCTAGCCCGGGCAATTTCTTATATACAATAGTTACAACCAATGTGCTGGCACTACGTAAGCGTGTACAATAGGCTAGCAGCAACCGCTGCCTCATGCGTCATATGCGGAAGCAGGATACGGGCGCCATCTTGGCTCAAACGATGGGCGGGGGCTACTCTAGAGCAGGTCGCGGCGTGTCCACCAGGCCCTAACCCGGAAAGCGGCTCCCCACATCTCCCCCCTTTTTATATATTTCAACCCAGTGTCTCCATTGATGAGTGTACTCCCGTGGGCTTGAGTGACCCACTACATGTTTTGGTGCTTTGGGGAGTCTGGACTAGGCCCCTGCCATTTTACGGCGGGACCTCTGGCACCGACCAGAATGCTTACCTCATATAGAGACCGGAGAGCCCGTGAGCTGGAAACAACGTGACTCTCCCTACAGTACTTCGCCTCGTAACTGGGGAAAGACGGTTGGGGCAGGAGAGTGGCAATCAGTGTCAAAGGCGTCACTAGGCGTCTCTGTGCAATGGCCAGAGCCCAGTCTGGCCACAACTGGGACTCCGCCTAAGAGACTCGCCTGAGACAAAAATTAAGACAGCTGGAGCTATATGTTATATCCGGGATACGGCCATGGACTTTGCCGCGAACCTGGCCCCAGAGCGCCCCACCCCGAGTGGCCGGGACGGGGATCGATCAGTATAGAAGCTGCTGTCAAAAGTACTACAGGTTGAAGACATAGCCATCATAGTGGTAACACGCAGTTGCTGCTGTGCTTGAAACAAGCGTTCTAACAGGCATTTGACGATTACTAAACCCACCAACAACCCTATAGCGAGGAAAACCCAAGTGGTCAGATTGGGCCATGAAAACCAGGAGGTAACTCGGTTCCACAGGTCAGTTACCAAACTGGCAAGGTTGAACTTAACGGGGGTCAACTTAACGGTTCCAATCTTGTCCAGGCTGACGTCCACCTGCTGGGTAAGATTGGCAAAAGTTGGCAGATAAGTATTTTTAAGCCAGTCAGAGACTTTGTGGGTGTTAGTAGTTACATTGGCCCTGACCGGAGTGACACAAAGTCTGAAAAGGATCCATCGGGTGTCACACAGTTGCACAACTGTTTTCCAGAGCCCATCTATCTCTTGTCCAAGTTCCTGTATTTCACTTTGCATTTTCTGGATCGCTTGCGAATTCAACTCTAACATTAGATTGTGGGCGTGCAACGCGTCCCGGGTGGCATTGGCTAAAGTGTTGACTGTTTCCATCGTCAGGGCGATCTGCTCCGTTGTCCAGGCTTGAAGCACCGCATTCCCCACTGCTGGGACGAACACTGAAGCGACGATGCCGCCGAGGTTCCACAGCCAGCTTTTGACACTTCTTGGTTTCCTGTTAAGGGAGGGATTAAAAGGCCCAGAAAACGGAAAGTTTTCCGTTGACACAACCTGGGTAATAGGGCCTACCCAATCAGTGGTATTGACCGGGACCCAAACATAGCTGGGACGGTAGGTTAGGATGGCGTAGGGAGGGAATCCGTTCCAGCATTCAGACAGGGTACAGGGGACGCTGGAACAGTTGAAGGTAGGCTCTGTAGAGAGTAGAAAGGCGAAGGGAGGGAGCACACAAACCTGCCTGTGCAAAGGGAAGGAACAATTTTTATCCGCATATGTTCCCTCTGCACCCGAAAAAGAACAATTGGGAGAGTTACCCGTCGCGTCGGTTGACGTGTTGGTAAGGGTACCATTCAATAGCATGAAATAGCGCAGGTCCAGACATGCCCCCAGGGGGTTGCAGGCCAAATGCTGAGCGAAGGTTTGGATACGGGAGGCTATGGGGTCAATTAGCGGTTCTCGACATTGGTTTACGGTACCCCACGCCGATGCCTCAGTATAGTTTCGGATCTTGCTTATTGCTGTGAAATTACGTATGTGAGGGCGCACGGACCAGAGCCACCAGTCCTCACTTAAGAGGAACGGGTGTCTCACGGGCATACAGCTGTGCCAAGAGAAGTCCTCCAGAGTGGCTTTCCTGTGCAGGTCATGCGCGCAAGGAGGGAGAGAAGGCTGTGGGACATCAGGATCTCGAGAGCAGTTAAGGACTGTTGGTCTAAACCCAAAAAACTTGAGGCATCTTTTCGTCTCATTTTTGTTAAGCAACCCCTCACAGTCCTGTTGATAGCCAGCCGAGGTATTAAGAAATTCTAGCAAGACTCCAAAAGTCACCTGAGTGCAATGGGTATCACAGGCAGTACTTGTGCTGTTTGCGCAGGAACAATTAGCTATAGAGCGATTAGCAAATGAAAGGATCAGCGTATCATCGGTTAGAGGAAAGGTCTCGTTGAAGGTTATGGAGGAAGCATTGGCAGGCAAAGGTAGATGATGGAGGCTAAGAGTTAAATTAGGAGTGAAGAACTGAGGAGAGGCGGGAGACCCCGCAGAAAAGGGAGCTAGCGTCGGGGGATGGTGCCAGAGGCCCCAGAGGAACTGATCCTCTCCCTGAACCACTGCAACACTGCTGAGAAAGAGAAAACAAATCAGGAGGGTATTTATAGGGGAATAGGGGTTGGGATCACCGGTCCTCCCCCTGGGCGACGGGGAGGCGGTCAGGATCATTCTCATCATCTTGCTGGTCATCTTGCTGATCGTCACCAGCGTTGAAGGTTGGGTCTCTTGTGTCATATTGGGGTTTTCCCAATTGGTCAGGCTGCAGCTTCTCAGCGCTCTCGGGCGTTGATACGGTTCTCACCAATCTCTCCGGAACCCACACCGGTTGACGTCCTGGTTCCTGTGGGAAGACACAAACAGAGCCTCTGGCCCAGCTGAGCACGGGGTCAGGGCCTTGCCACTGTCCTGACAGGACATCCTTCCATCGGACTAGACCTCTATGTGGAGGACTCGGGGTGGTGTGTTGAAGGGCAGGTGTCATGCCCTGTGAATTTTCATTTAAGAAATTATACGTGAATAAGGCTACAGACAGTTGAGCCCTTGGGGATAGGCCGTGACCTATCCCCTCTTTCTGTTTGTTGAGCAAGTCTTTCAGAGACCTGTGTGCTCTTTCAATGATACCTTGTCCTTGAGGGTTGTAAGGGATTCCGTGCTTCAATTGTACTCCCATATTATCACAAAATTTTTGGAAAGTTTTACTGGTATAAGCAGGTCCATTATCTGTCTTTAACATTTTTGGCTTGCCCCACGCTGCCCAAGCGGCAAGGCAGTGTGCAATGACTTGGTGGACTTTCTCTCCTGTCTCAGCAGAGGCAAATAATATTTGAGAACATGTGTCTACTGACACATGCAGGTATTTGACTTTTCCGTACTCTGAATGATGAGTGACATCCATTTGCCAAATGTCTCCTGGGACGAGACCTCTAGGGTTAACTCCCACAGATGGGATATGCTGTTGAGTAACACAATTTCCACAAGCTCGGACTATGTCTCTAGCGGCCGCTCGCGGTATACCAAACCGCTTAGCCAGGGTACCTGCATTGATATGAAATTTGGCGTGGAACTCTCGGGCCTGCTGATATGGTGTCAGCACGGGGAAGACGTGTGGCTGTCGAGTGGCCACATCTACTATGTGATTTCCTTGGGCCACGGGACCAGGTAGGCCTGTATGGGCCCTAATGTGAGTTGTGTAAAAGGGATGTTGCCTAGTACGAATCGTCTTTTGCAGCTCGAGAAAGAATGTGCTTACAGTGGAGGAGCATTTTATAATGCCCACAGTTTCTAGGATTTGTAGAGAATTTACGACATAAAGGGAATCAGAGACAATATTCAGGGGGCCAGGAAACTCTCTCAGGACTGTAATAGTAACCTGCAATTCAACCCACTGCGGTTTTTGTGGTTGAAAAAACACTGTTTTGGGAGTGTCCCCCTCCACACAATACGCCCCTGTACCGGAGCTGGAGCCATCCGTGTACACGGTGAGGGCGTTCGCTAGTGGCCTAGACGAAGTCACTTTGGGAAAGATTACCGGATGTTGGGTGACAAACTGTAAGAGGGGGTCTTTGGGATATTGGTTATTAATACATCCCGAAAAGGTGCATCGGAGAACAGCCCACTGATCTATGCATCCGGTAAGCACCTCAATTTGTGGGAGAGAGTAGGGTACTCTAAGGTTTTTTGGTGGTTGGCCAAGGTGTTGGATGGCCTTCTTGATGGCCTCCAGGGCCAGATCTGCAACTGCGGTAGGGTAATGCTCTAAGATCTTTTTTGGAGAAACTCCGGGGTGGATCCAGAGTAATGGCCCCTGTTGCCACAGCACCGCCGTGGGCTGTGACACCGTCGGCAGCAGGCAAGCTTCGAAAGGCTTATCAGGGTTTATTCTTTTTAACGTGGCACTACTGAGTGCCTGTTCTACTTGGCATAGTGCTTGTCTCGCTTCAGGGGTGAAGGACCGGGGCGAAGCTAAGTCCGGATCCCCTTTAAGCAAGTCAAACAAGGGTCTTAATTCGGCATTGGGTAACTTCAGGTATGGGCGAACCCAATTTATATCTCCCATGAGCTTTTGTAGGTCATTGAGGGTGTTCAGGTTATCTAACCTGAGAGACACCTTTTGGGGGGAGACTTGAGTAGACGTAAGTTTCGCTCCCAGGAAGGTGACAATCTCGGTCATCTGGATCTTCTCCGGGGCTATCTCGAGATTGACCTCTCTAAGTGTAAGAACCAAATGTGATAGTGCAGCGTTAAGGAGATCTGGGCTTTCATGAGTCAGCAAGATATCATCCACGTAGTGAAGGATCCTTACTTTGGGGAATTGCTGCCGGGTATCGGCCAACTGTGCAGCGACATACAACTGACACATGGTAGGGCTGTTGGTCATGCCCTGGGGCAGGACTGTCCACTCAAAGCGGTGACAGGGCCCCTCTTGGTTTAGAGAGGGCACAGTAAAAGCAAATTTTTGGGTATCCTCTGTGTGAAGTGGGATAGAGAAGAAACAGTCTTTGATATCTAAGATGATAACAGGCCAACGCTCTGGCAGGGCCGAAAGGAGGGGCAACCCCATCTGAACGGGCCCTAAAGGCTCCATGCAATTATTGATGGCTCTTAAATCGTGCAGCAACCTCCACTTGTCTGATTTTTCTTTATAACAAAAATAGGGGTGTTCCAAGGTGATGTGGAGGGAATGAGGTGGCCCTCTCTTAGCTGATCTGACACCAGAGTGTGTAATGCAGAGAGCTTTTCCCGTGATAAGGGCCACTGAGGCACCCAAACCGGAGATTTGGTCTTCCATTTTAGCTTTATGGGTGTGGGTGGGAACATTCCCTCAGTGGCCCCCAGGAAAAACCCAGGCCTTGCTTGACAATGTTGGAGGTAGCTTGTATGGGCTCTACACGTCCCTGTAACGAGGCTCCTAAGCCTTTGCCAGGGACATATCCCATTCCTTTTAACAATCGCTTAGAGGTTGGGGAACAACCACTGGTCAAGGTAACGTCCATCTGGGTAAGAATGTCTCTTCCCCACAGGGAAACAGGCAGGGCCAATACATATGGCTGAAAACTACCTTGGTGTCCTTCTTCGTCTGCCCAATGAAGGGCAGCGGCACTCAGCATGGGTGCCGAAACCTGGCCTATTCCTCTAATGGGCTCTTCCGCCCTGCTCGTTGGCCAGGTGGGGGGCCATTCTTGTTGTCTTATGATAGACCGATCGGCCCCTGTATCGAGCAGGCCCAAGAAAGATCTGCCTTGCACCTTAATGGTTAGCATAGGTCGAGACTCCAGGGACATATGGAGTCCCTCAAAAATCGCTCCACTGGATCCGAACCCTTTTTCCCCTCTCTGTCTGATTCTGCTTGGAAAGACTGCATGTAAGCTGGGTAAGAGCAGGAGCTGCGCCAGCTTATCACCTTCTGCAATGACTAAGGTGCCCTGCTGAGATTGAACCATAACTTGGGCACGGCCTGTGAAATCTGAATCTACAAGTCCTGGTATAACTGTTAATCCTTTCAGGGCCGTGGATGCTCTTCCCAATATGAGCCCTACAGTACCAGCCGGTAAGGGCCCCTTGAAGGAGGTCCCTACTAACTGGACACCCATGGAGGGGGTTAGTACGAGTCTGGAGGTGGCACAGAGGTCCAGTCCTGCTGAGCCGGGGGACGCACGAATTTGATCGGATCCTGTGTTGTCGAATGGCATGCAAGGGGGTCCGTCGAAAGGGCGGACCCCCTCTTCCCGTTTTTTGGAATCTGCTCGGGGCGGCCAGAGAGGCGTCTACCCTGCGCATCGAAAACCGATTTACAGTCTTCTGCGCGGTGGGGGCCTTTGTGGCAACGGCCACACGGCCTGGTTGCTGCACCTGGTTCGCCAAACCGTTGAGTGGCAGGGGGTTGACGTCTATTGGGACAATCTCTCTTAAAGTGCCCTGATTGGCCACAGCCATAGCACCCGTTAGACTTTGCCCCTAAGGTTCTCGGGCTTTTTGTAGCCACCTGTAGGGAGCTGGCTAGCATGGCAGCTAGACCTGCATTAGTTAAAGGGCTGCCAGCATCTCTACAGAGCCTGACCCACTCTGTCAAATTTTTTGCTCTGTTTTGTGCCAGGATAACTTTGCACTCCTTGTTGCACTGCTCAAAAATCATTTGCTTAACCACAGTCTCTGCTACTCCTGGATCTGAGAAGATTCTCTCAGCTGCGGTTTGCATCCTGGCTACAAAATCCGCAAATGGTTCTGTGGGGCCTTGGTGTATATTGCTGAGTGAGGCCTGAGCCTCTCCCTCACCTGTTAGCTTTTTCCAGGCACCCACAAAACAGCAGAAGATCTGGGCATAGACCTCTTGTGGGAAACCCGTTTGGTTCTGGGCATGGGCGCCTCTCCCCAACAGCATGTCAGCATTCCACCCGCCACGTCTCCCCGCCGCATTCCTTGCGGCCTGCTCTTCAGCTAACTCCTCAAACCATGCTTTCCAATCTATGAATCGGCCTGACGGCAAGCAAGCACGGGCTAGCTGAAAAATATCTGCGGGTGTATGATTTAGAGCAGAGAGGTTCTCGATCATGTTCAAGGTATAAGGGGCATTGGGGCCATACTGATGGACGGCCTGCCTCAATTCCCTCAATAGTTTGTAATCATATGATTCGTGCCGATTGCCACCTTGGGGATTGATAATAACCGGGTACATTTCTGAGACTGGCTGCGGCTCAAGTGGCTGGTAGCCACCCAGCATGCCAAAAGGTCTAAATGTTGTGAAAGGGTTCCATCTCCAGAAATGTCTCCCACCACTACCTAATGGCAAAGGGTCCTGAGGGCCTGTATACTCGGGCGGGGGGTACGGCAAAGGTTGCCCCTCCCCTGACCGACCCATCGGGGTTTCCGGGTCTGGCAGCAAAGGATAATTACATTTACTGGGCATGGCCACTAGAGGGAGCTCTCGGCAAGGTCCTTTGGTGGGACCGCCCAAGGCGTCAGTTGGGAGCTGGGGTGTCCCTGGGGGTGCAGCGGTAGACATTGGCGGGGCGGAAGGCCGCACGGGTGTGGCGGGAGGCTCCTCCCACTCAATTAGCGGGGATGCTTCCACCTTCTCGTCAGTATCGCTATCTGACTCTGAGTCAGAGTCACTGGACTCCGGCGGTTTGCCCTTACAGGAGCCGTCCGCTGACGAAACTGACTGGGTTTCTTGGAGCGCGCACCGTGCTTCTTGCAAGACAGAGGACGGGCTTAGGCCGGTAGCCGATTCTAGTTCAAGGACCGCACGGACGGTCTCCCATATGGGTACTAGAATCGGGTCCATACACACGCCCGTCTGGCGCGCTCGGTCTATGTCGCGACCGAGCTTCATCCAAGAGGGTAGGCTAAGGCTGCCGGTGCAGGCAAACCAAGGGGCAAAAGTATCAACATCATCAAGAAAACGCTGAAGGGAGCTTTTCCTGACCGAGATACCCCGTTGTTTCAAAAGGTTCTTTAAGGGAGCTAAGAGAGGTGAACTTCCGGACTGCCCCATGATTGCAGTCGGCACTATACTTCAGTCACTCGGAGAGCTCTTCCGAGTCCCCCAGGGTCACCTGAAAACCCACGGGCCCTAACTATCATGTAATAAGACGCACTCACCTTCTCGCGTTGATCAGGCGCGGGAAGTCCGCCGTAAGCTCGACGCGCAGCGCTGCTCTCCTCACAGAGGGACCGTCGAGAGCGAGGCAGGAGGAGGAGCTTCCCCGTACGGGCCACCACTTGTCCGGCGCCTTCTCGCTCGGTCCCACGCGTCCTGTCCTCGGCCGGCAAGGAGAACAGAGGGAAAGAGGGAGAGACACAGACAAACTGACACTTGAGGCACACAATGGCAGTGAATGCAAGCCTTTTACTGGAGCCAGGAAGAAAACTTTCTCTGTTACATATTCCACACGAGGCCCTACACCCCGTGGGAGAACAACCTCTATGCGGCCGTCAGGCACGGCTCCCTGTGGGCTGTCTCCCCGGGGCTAGCCCGGGCAATTTCTTATATACAATAGTTACAACCAATGTGCTGGCACTACGTAAGCGTGTACAATAGGCTAGCAGCAACCGCTGCCTCATGCGTCATATGCGGAAGCAGGATACGGGCGCCATCTTGGCTCAAACGATGGGCGGGGGCTACTCTAGAGCAGGTCGCGGCGTGTCCACCAGGCCCTAACCCGGAAAGCGGCTCCCCACAAGACACAGAAGTAAAAGAAGAAATAACTAATAGTAGAGGATTTTGAAATGCTTGGAATGTGTTGTGTACAAAGCACACAGGAAGAGATTGACTTTCACTGAGAAGCAGGACACTTCCTCTTTTATGTAAAGAATGGAATAAGAATGCAAGTGTAGGATCTGTAGTTCTACTTTTGAGGAGATGATGGCTTCTCTTGTCTGCAAATGTGATCTGGTAGATAAGCTTAGAAGTAGCAGTGCGGGACACTGTTATCGAGTTCCGACTTGGCGGGCCTGGGCCAGGGGAACTGATCAGCCCCTAGGAAAGGTAGTGGGGCACGGGTGGTAGCGCCCTCCACGGCCCCCCGGGCCTGAGAAAGTGGAGCCGAATGCAGGCCCCATTTCCTCACCCCAAAGTACAACCGTTGGGGAGGGCTTGCCGGAGAAAACCCCCCCACCCCGTGCCTTACCCGCACCCTCCACCCTCTTCGCTACCGGAGCAACTCCCGCCCCTTTTCAAACAACCTCCGCGCCCTCTCAGAACCAATCCAAGCCTTCAACCCCTACAGCTACCCCGCCCTCTAAACCGCCCGATATAAGCTTGTACTCTCCCCTAATAAAGCTCTCTTGGCTTCCTCACCCTAAAAGAAACGTGTCCCGCCTGTTTCTTCTCGCCGCCCTCCACACCTTGCACGCCACCGCCGGGGACCTGGCCCAGTCCCCCGCCTCACCCTCGCCTCCGGGAAAGAGCCCCCACCGCCGGTACCCTCCAAGCAATCCCGAGAGCATAGGATTTAGCAACCGGCCGCCACCCCCCCCAGAAGAGTCAACAATGACCGCATAGCAGGATTATCAGACTGAAATCAACACAGCTGAAGCATAGACTTTGTATGAAAAGAGAAAGAACAAAGATGAGAGGCAATGCTTTTTTAGTGGAATGAGGGTAGAACAAGATCCAGAAGAATAAAAAACTTGAACAGCATGTGAAACACTGTGATTATTTATATTAAGGCAATGGGGAGAGAATGAAAATTATTTTAGAAGGCAATGAACATATTAAAGTTTTTGTCACTGTTCTGTATATTAACTGTAGAAATTCACAGTGACATATAGAACTAAACCTCTCTTTCTTTCTTTTTTCTTTCTTTCTTTTCTTTCTTTCTCTTTCTTTCTTTCTCTATTGTTTATTTAAAAGAACTAAATAGAGTGATAGATCATTCTCATTGATTTAAAAATGAAAAATCATGATTTCTATTTTTCCTAAATGGATATTAATAAATTCTGTTTAATCCCCCCAAAATCCATGCAGGATTTTTATATCTGTTTTCCTAGGCTGCTGAAAGCAAATACTAGAAAATGGGTCAGGTAAGATAATAGGAGTTTATTTGCTCTTAGTTTTGAGGCTAGGAAAAGGTCCAAATCAAGGTATCAGCAAGGTGATGCTTTCTTCCCAAAGACCAGTTGTTAGTGATCCTTGGCTCCTCTGTCACTTTGACGGGCACACAACTTGTTTACTTGTCTCTCCTTTCTCTTCCAGATTTCATTAATTTCAGCTTCTTCCTTCTGTAGCTTTCTCTCTCTTTGTCAGAATTTCATTCTCTTATAAAGGATTCTAGTATTAGGATTAAGACACATTCTGAATGGGGGGGGGTCACACTTTAACTAAAGTAACTCATCTAAAGTTTCTACTTACAATGGTTTTCACCCACAGGAATGGATTGGATTTAAGAACATGTTTTTCTGGGGTACTTACAGCTTCAAACCACCACCAATATCCTACAGTTAGGAAAAGATTTCATAAACAAAACACAACATTGGCTACTGTCTATAAATTCAACCTTATTAAAATTTGATAATCATTCACTATTAATAATAATACAAATGATAACACAAGTAAGAATAGAAAAATATATTGCAAAACTTGTAATGATGATGACCCAAAATCTAGAATATACAAAAACTCTTGCCAGTTAATAAGAAAAAGACTTACAACACAATAGAAAAATGGGAAAACTACTCAAACTTCTTCACAAAAGAGGAATTCCAGATGAAAAGTTGCTTACCATTAATGGTAATCAGGAAAATTCAATTAAATATTCTTAACCTCACAAAAGACACACAACATGTTAAATTTAGTTAATTGCCAACTTTTAGAGAGAATATGGTAGCAGTTAGGGTTTTCTAGGATGTATATTCTAAGACAGAGTTCCATGTTCAGGATGTTTATGAAGTGTCTTTGGGCTCAACTCTTGCAGAAGGGAGGGCAAAGAAACAGGATTGAGAAGGAGAACTCAAGCTGGAAAGTAGGTACAGAAGACAGTCTACAGACGCCTGGGGATATTCTATACTTAAAATGGTGTGTCAGAGCTGTTCTGCATTAGGCCGAAATGGCCAGGTTTTTACAACTCCACCTGGATAAGTCACTGTATGTGAGCCATTCCTGGGAAGGTGTGATCTGGGATAGTCAGACAGCTCTCTGAAGCTGAGGCAATCCGTGAAGGGCTTTGGCAATCCCTAAAGGAGTAAACAGTGGAAGGTAGTCCACTGCCAGCCCTGCCGCCAGCTCCTTCTTTGATAGAAGATCTAGGCAGCGAACTACCATCTCCACAAATCTGTGAACTGACATACAATACATATATGAATAGTCAATTGGTGCAACCAAGTTAAAGAACAATTTGGCATTATCTAACATAGTTGAAGCTATGTGAACTCTATAGTTCTGTAATTCCATTTCCAAGTGTACATAATTCTCAAACTTTAGAGTATAACTATATTCTCTGTTAAAACAGATTGTTGGGCTCCAAATTCAGAGTTTCTGATTAAATGTGTCTAGGCTGGCCTTCAAAAATTGTCATTTCTAACAAGTTCTCAGGTAATGCTGATGCTGCTTGTTCAAGGAATATGCTTTAGGATCACTGCTCTGAAGAAACTGTATACTCACCAGTCCCCAACAAGTGTGTGCACACACACACACACACATACACAGTTGCACATCTCAGAATAGTTTCTAAAAGCTGCAAATGGCCCACAAGAATGGATATATAAATTGTGGTATAGTTGCATAGTGGAATTCTATTACAGTAATAAAAGTTAGATTTATCACAGCTACATGTAAAAACATAGATAAATATTAAAATGTCCAAAAGAAAGCAAATCTAAATCATATTACTTAGCAATACATATTAGGGGAAACTATTCTTGAAAGCAAATGTCACAATGTTGGTTACTTCTGAAAGGAGGAGGGGATTTGTGTTAAGAGAGGGGCACACAGGAGGGTTTTAAGGTGTTAACAATGTTCCATTTGTTTGATCTGTGTGGTGGTACAAAGAGGTTCACATTATAATTTTTCCCTGAATTGCATATACCTATTTTATGTGCTTTTCTCTATGGATGATATATCTCATAATAAAACAGGCATAAAATAAATGACACCATAGCAAATCTCTGTTATGAAACTTCCATTGAAAAGATTAACTTCGATATAAAAACACTGTATCTCCTATTGCAACTATTTGGGATCTTATTAAGTTTACAACAGTTACTTCCCATGGAAATTACTGAAGACAGTTTTTACTCCACTCAGGTATTTCCTGGATCCATAGTATCCAAACTTGTCCTGCTTAAAAAAGGAATTTGGAATCAGATAACAGAACTTCTCTGTATCATGGCCCATTGAAATGCTTGAAGCACACCATTCTTGGTAATTCAGCATTGGATGAAGTAGACTAGTACATATATTGCTTGGATACATCCAAATAATTTCAAGTAATTGGCATTAAAATCATTACAATGAACTCACTGCCCAATTTAATTTAGCAAGATTAATTCATAGGGAATTTCCTATGGTCAGTCTATCTGCCATTGCTAACTGTGATGCCTGAGAATGAGTATGTTTTCAGCATTTTTCTGTGCATATTATTTTCTAAACTTCACATCTCTATCATTTCAGAGCCATGGGTGTTACTATTATAATGCATGATCAAATGTGGAGAAAAGTATAAAGAAGATAACATACAGTGCTTTAGAAGAGACACCCAACAAATTAATATAGCCCATGGCAATGAAAGGAGTTCATTTATAAAGTAAATGAATGTATATTCACTTTCAAGTATTTTGCAACTTTGTAGGAGCTAATGTTTTCTCCAGCATATAGTGAATAAAATACCTGTCAGATTTATTACAAGTGCAAACAAGCCCTAACACTTGGGCTTGTTCTTTTAAAAGATTATCAACAACATGTAAATCATGTTTTGCATTGCTTTGATGGGATAAAATTGTTAAAATGGGAAACCTAGAGGTATTTATTTACTTATTTCTGACATGATCACTTGCTTCATGCTGTACTGCTTCTCATAGGAATTGCTGCTGGCTGCCACATTCATTTGGATCTTTTTGCATGACAAAAAAAGCTAAGGTCCGTTAAAGTATCATTTCCAATGAATTTACATCCTTCCTCAGGGATAAAGCTAGCCATTAGACATTATGCAGAGAGACTGACTTTTATAAAAGACTATGGTTCTTCAAGTTCCAAGCTGCATTCAAAAAAATGCCAACCATAAAACAAGTATTTGACAAGGAAAGTGAGATAAGTTAACTTTCACGTGACCTTGAGAGGGCATTTCCAAATTCCAGTTAGCATGCTATAGAATGACTGTTTAATTGAGAAGATAACATTAAGACTGTCATACCATATTTATATATTTTTGTTTTATTTATGCAGAATTAATTTTATAGCATCAAACAAAAATTAGGGATGGCTTTAAAGGTTTAAGAGTCTGTTGAAGGTCCTAAGTTGAAGAACCAAGTTTATGGTTTTATGAAACTGTTTAAACGTCTCTTCATTAATTAAAAGAAACTTGGCACTTGTATACAAGGCTTTTTGATATGGAGGACAATTATGGTGTAAGGAATGTAGATGATGGCACCTTCTGCCTCAGTTTCCTAGGTGTACCATAGCAAAGTACCCCAATTTGGATGGCTTAAAACAATAGAAAATTATTATCTCACGATTCTGGAGGCTGGAAGTCTGAAAACCAAGGTGTCAGCAGAGCCATGCATCTTATGATACCTGTAAGGGAGAATTCCTCCTTGCCTATTCTATCTTCTGGTGTTTGCAGGGAATCTTTGGTGTTCCTTGACTTGTAGAAGCATCACTCCAGTCACTGCCTCCTCAGTCTTCCCATGGCCTTCTCCTCTGTGCCTCTTCTCCTCTTCTTAAAGATGCCAGTAATATTGGATTAAGGGCTCAACCTACTCCAGTATGACCTCATTTTAACCTAACTAATTCCATCCATGGTAAACTTATTCCCATATAAGGTCATATTTGCAGGTATGGGAGTTTAGGACTTCAACCAATATATCCTTTTGGGGAACACAATGGAACCAATAACACCTTCTAAAGATATTTTAATGAATAATATCATCTAACAGGGAATGGAGTATTGTTGGATTGGGTGGATTTGGTGTATTTAGGTAAAAATAAGCTATGTTTCATTCTAGCATTGAACACGTGAGTAAATTTGTGAATCCAATATAACTTTTTGGAGAGAGGATTATATAGATAAGAAAATAGATTGAAGCATGTTCGTTAAGACTTAAAAGTTAAGTATTGTCACTAAAGTTATAATAAATAAAGAAAAATATGTTTAAATATTATAAAATGAACAACTAAGATGTGATCAATTTTGCAAAACTCTGGGAAAAGAAGGGGGAAAACATCGTAAATATGAAATAATATTGTAGAAATAATGCCAAATATGTTCATGATTACAATGAATGTGAATAAGTTAAAAAGTCTCAGATTGGAAAAAATGCAAAAGTTTAGTTCTGCTTTTTGGAGGAGCCAAACTTAAAACAAATGTACACAAAAGACTGAAAGTAAGTAAATGAATAAAAAATATATGCTGTGTCATGGATATATATATACACATACACATACACACACATATACATGCATATATATGTACACATACATACATATATGCAAACATAATTAATAAAATCTCTTTCCTTTATAAGGTAACTTATATTGAGTGATCAGTTGAAGCAGACCACACGGATAAGTAAAGGTAGATTAAAATAGACGGTGTTTAATTATTCTAGCTATTTGAGAACACTTGTTAATCAAGTGGTGTAACTCTGCTGAATAAAGTTACTGAGAAGAGGAAATGGCAGGTAGTAAAGGAGAATTTTTGCTTTTTTACTGTGTATGTATATATATATGTATATGTTTTGATTTTTGAATTTTATGATCATTTAAAAAAATAACAGAAAACTGTAAAAGAAGGTGAGGGATCATGGGTGAGCTCTTGGAGAATGGTGGATTCTGAAACAACAACAGTAAAAACTGAGTATAGTAGAATGCTTTGGGAAGTTCCATTTATTCTTGTACTTGTAGGGCAGATTAAGTATTTGAAAGTTACTAGGAAGATAATTACTCTTGCAGAAAGTGGAGACACCAATTCAATAATGTAAACAAAAGCGTAATTCTAAGTCACCGTAACAGGCCCCTTTGTTACTTAAGTATAAAGCAGATACATCTATAGTTTTCTTGGCTCAAACTATGACCAATTCATTAACCTGAAAACAGAAATTGCAGATTGATAGGTCAGGAGTTGCATTAGTAATATAAATGTAGTGTATCTTTAGCAGTTTAGAGGATGTTTTACATTATTTTAAATTACATGGATTTATATTGGAGAGTCCCTAAAAGTGTTTCCTTTAGGGACAGCTATCTTGAAATATGTGAAATCTTATTATCTGAGCATTTAGGCATGTGAGATTTTAAGACCAGAATCATTTTAGAAGCATTATGTAGATCACACATGATTTTCAACTTAGAGATAAAAGCTAAGTTTTAACTAGTCTAGTTTTAACTGTTACTTTCTGCTCTTGACTAGATTCTTGCTGTCAAACATGGTGCTTTACCTAAGTTAAATAAATCAGACTCTGAGAATTATTCTGGAAATATTCTGAAACATTCTGTCACAGAAGACAGAGTTTTTGCTGCTAACACGGAATATTCCTGCCATAAATTGTCCTGGGGCAGAAAAAGACTGTCTGGAGAATGGGTTTTGAGAATTGGCATCTCACTTCTCCAATCGGACCCTCAATTGGAGTTTCAAGTTAAGGAATGTCTGTTAGAGCAGGTTGAACCATCTCATTATTTATAATCATAGGGAAAAATGGTGGGATCATACTGAAATCTGGAGAACGTGAACCCTAGTACCAACACTGGTAATAGCAGGGTTATTCATCTTCTCTGTTATACATCTGTTTCCATCCACCCAAAATAGTCAATACGTTTTCTTAAACATTAGAGATTGGTTTGAGTCTTGTTTTGAGGAGCTAAAGGGAGGACTTTTCCATACTTGGAAACAATTATGGTGAAGAAAAGATCAGATCCTGAAGGAAGTCATTGTAACATGCTACGTCTTAACCAAAGCAGGAGCACACTAAAGTGAATTTGGCTGGCAGAGAAAAGAATGGGACTTTATGCTCATGGGATAATTATTCTAGGCTCTCCAGAAATTATGTGGGAAAGAGGATCTGATTGAATGGATTCTGACAATCTGACACATGGGCCCAGAGTCTCTGAAATATCTTATATGAAAGGCAAAGTTACTTTTGTTTGTTTGCTTGTTTTACGCAGAGGCTGTTAAAGTCTGGGGTCTTTATTATTTTTACAGTATTAAAAGTACATTGATGATCTCAATGGAGAAATATAAAACAGCATCTCCTTTTGTCAGAAAAAAAAATAATGCACTGAGCTCCAAGTTAATATTGCTCTCTGAGTCTCACAAAGTATGTAAGTATTAAGAGAAAAACTCAGGTCTTCTGGAATTCTAGCTATTCCTTATTCTGTTTTGACCATAACATATAATCAACACCTAATAACTACTTTTTCAAGCACTTCCACCAATTCAAAAGGGTCATTCTATGGAATCGAGTCTTTTAAATGATCCCTCAGAATTACATGTACTAAATGTAAAGAGTATTACATAATTCAGAATAAAGTATTTGCATTAATGGCCCCATAATTAGACTAGTTAAGGGAAAGTGCCATTTAAACTACTTTTTGTAGTTTAAAGAAGGTATACTTTAGGGCTCTCAATCTTGTTGATGTTGCTATCTATAACCTAACAGAAACATTAGACTCTTTGGCATATTTGGCCAGTGAGTAGTTATATAGTGTATTTCTCTTTTTAGATTTATTTTTCCCAATGGAAAAACCACTATTATTGTGAAAACTTTATTAATTTTGTGAAGAGTAGTATGACAAAATTGTTGGAAGTTTGCTTTTATGTACTGATAATTTGTCTAATACTTTATCAATTTCATTCTGTATCTTCTAGTTTCTGTTTCCCTTTCTCCTGAGATCATTTGTAAAATGGAATAAATCTCCTGGAGAAAAGAACAAGAAATGTACATTGCAACAGAAAAATTCGTCTTTCTAGTCAACATTTCATTTCGATTATTTAAAGCTGAAATCTTACATCTGGAATTCAGGTATCTGATAGGTAATTACCAAGAGAGAGAAGAATTGCTCCCTCAGTTCATAATGGTTAATATTGCTACACATATCTAGGTAACTGATTGCTTTAAAATGCTATTAAGAAAATGAATTGAAGCTGAAAATGTATGAAAGTCAAGGCCTGACAGTTTCTAAAGATAAATTATGTGTTCTTGAAAACAGCGGTCTCTCATTCAAGTTAGTGCTAGGAGACGTCTAGTAGGTTTTAGAAAATTAAACAAAAGAACTACTCTAAAAGTTTTAAATTACTCTGTCTAAATTCCTTCCACATTTTATTTAAATGTATGGGCTGTTTTTCATAAAATATTTTAAAGTTAATTTTCTGGCTGGTTCTTGCTGGCATATAGAAATATAATTGATTCTTGTATATTGACCTTGATTCAGCCACTCTTTTAAATTTACTTATTAACTCTAAAATCCATCCATAGATTCTAAAAGCTTCCTAGTTATTCTTGATAAGTGACTGTCTTCCATATTATTATTTGTATTTCATTTTCCCAAGTTATTTTTATTGGCATATAGAATATGATTGATTATTTTATATTAACTATTTATTCAGCAAATGCTTTAAATTTGCTTGTTAATTTTAATAGTTTACCAACAGAGTCTTTTGAATTTTATACGTAAAAATCATGTGGTTCTCAATAACACCTTTATTTCTTCCTTTCCTATCCTCATTTATTTACTTAACTATTTTTTCTTATTGTAATAGCTAAGAACTCCATAAAATGGACAATATGTTTAATATCTAGAGGCAACAGTAGTCATCCTTGTTTAATTTTAAAACTCAAATGGAAAGCTTTAAACCTCCCATTATAAATTATAACATAGTCTGTAGATTTTTGTAGATGTCCGTTATCAAGGTAAGGAAATCTTTTCTTAGTTTACTTAGTGTTTTAATCATGAAAGACCAATGAATTTTATCAAGTTATTTTCCTGCATCTATTGAAAATGATTCTGTGTTTTTATATAGATGTTAATTTAAATTAGATTAGCTTTTAAGTGTTCTTTGTTCAATTTTTTTATAAAGTTTTAGTATCAAGGTTATCATTATCCAAAGTACAAGTTAGGAAATGTTACCTCTTTTATACTTTCTAAAAGATTTTGTTTAATGCTGGCAATGTTTCTGTTTTAAAATTATTTTTTAAGTTTTATTTTTTAAAAATTATTCCACTAGTGAATCCATTGGCTAGAGTTTGTGCGGGGGGCTGTTTATTGTGTATATATGATGATTGTAATTAAAAAATCAATTCCATTAATAAAGAGAGGATAATCAAATTTTATAATTATTCTGTTGTAAGATTTGTTATTATTTCCTGGACTTCAGTTTAATTTAAATTTCAACACTTTGGCATAAAGTTATATATATTTTATTACTTGAATATCCATAGACTATGGAAACATCCTTATTTTCCTTTTTGTGACTCGTTATTTTGCCATTTTATTGATATCTGATCTTACCTTTTTAATGTCTTCATTTTACCATCTTTGGTTAATTTGTATTTCTGCTCTTAACTACAGATAAATATACACATCATTAATTTTCAGTCTTTCTTCTTTCATTCATTTATAAAATGCACAAATGTATTCTTCTATAAGAACAAATTTAGTGGAATTTCTCACATTCTCTTCTTATATATATAAGGTTATATTATATATATTTCTCTAAGCACAACTTTAGTTGAACTCCTTTGTTCATTATCATTAAGTTCAAAGAATTTTTTAGGTCTATGGTAATTTGTCATCTGACTCAATAGTTTTATAAAAGTGTATTCCTTAATTTTACATGTGGTGATTATGAGGTTTTTTTTTTTAATTTATTCATATCTAGTTGCATTATAGAGAACACACTTTATATATTTGCAGTTCTTTGAAATTTGAAGACTTGCTCTATGGAACAGCATATGGTCAATTTTAGGAAATGTGCTGTGTGCATTTGAATACAAATGTCTTAATTAAAATTGATTATTATGATTATAGATTCAGCTTCTTTACATTTTAGATGTCATTTCTTTTTTTGCTTTTAATACCTAAGACTGAATTATTAACTACATATACACTTAGTTTTTGTATTTTCCAGTTAAATTTATGTATCATCTGTTTTATGTATTGTGCATTTTGTTTTTTAACTTAGTGTCTAATTGCTGCTATAATTCTATTTCTACCAACTTTCTTTTAATTAGTATTTTCATGATATATCATTTTCCATCCTTTTACATTCAGAATTTCTGTTTCATCATATTTAAGATGTATCTTTTATAAGTAATATATAGTTTAGTATTTTCTTTCTTTGTTTTTTTTAAGTAAATCCATTCTGAAAACCTTTAATTTTAGTTTATTTCTATTTAAATTTATATCACTTACATATATGTGCTTAAATCTAACATCTTACCATTTATTTTCCATTTATCTTATCAACTCTGTGTTCATTTTGGTTTATTTTACTACCTTCTTTTGAAGTCCATATTTTTTATTACTTAATTTGCATCTATGTCTTTTTAATTTTAATTTTAATTTTATATATTTTTTTTGTGGTCACCTAGAGATTATTTGATATATCCTTCCTTTGCAATATTTAATCTAAATTAGACCCTTTTGCTGTGGTAAAGAAAATACTTTATTTTCATTCTAATATTTTGTATTATTTTAAGAGGAATGATAACTCAATTAGGTATATTTGCCATGATAAGAAGTCATTGGAACATCCACTTTCCAAATATGACTTTTCTACCTTCTTGTGGAAGAAATTTTTCATTAGACCAACATCTAATCTGCTCTCCATTATTTTTTTTTCTTTAAATAAGAATAGAATTTATTTTTCAAACTACTGTAGTGCTAACTTGATTTCTTCAGTGAATATAACTCCTAGAGACAGAGTTTTCCCACTCATAGGCCTTTTTAATCATCTCTTTAGTTCTGGGGTTTATGGTAGTTTTACTGAGTTGTTTACTTCTTTCACAAATTTTTATAAAATGCATCCTTTTCTCATGTTTAACGAGTTCCTTCTTATTCATTTACAAAAACAAAAGCAAAACAAAAAGCCCTTTTCTCTATAAGAGTGAAGTCACAAATTTTGGATTTCTAAAATCTAATGTTATCCCCAGAAGTTATCTAATTAACAAATTCAAAGGCAAAGAGCAGATGAGGTGGGAAGTTATGCTCTGGGACTGTGAATAAGCTACATGAATTCAAGAAGTTTCCTGTTCCATAGTTCTCTTTCTAGATCCTAAATATATCAGCTTTTGAGACAACTGTTCCATCATTACCTATCAATGTGTGGCAGAAGAGGTTGAGGATTCATGTGTAGGTTTATTTCCCAAAACTGAGAATCAAATATGCCTGTCTTTCTCCCCTAAGTAGGAATTAGTATGGGAGTAAAAGGAAAACCTTGACTTTTACAGGTGTAGAGAGCTCTCTCCCTACATGGAAACATAAAGAACAAGAACTAACAGTCACTCCTCTAAAAGAAAGTTAGCAAATATTAAGCTGACTCTCCTGAGCAGTGTGTGTGTGTGTGTGTGTGTGTGTGTGTGTGTGTCCTTTTACTTCATTGAAGTTTTTTTCTCCTACTAAACTTTTCATTTTGTAATAATTTTATTATTATAAGAAAATTGCAAAGATGGCACAGAAAGTACCTGCCTTGGTTCCCTTCATGCTAACATCTTATATTATCATGGTACATTTATCAAAACTAAGAATTTAACATCAGCACAAGGTATTATCTCAACTTCGGACGTTATTTTTATGTCACTAGTTTTTCCAGGAACATTCTTTTCTGTTCCAGAATCCAATCCAAGTGTGGCAACCCATGGCCTGAGCAAAATAGGCCTACAGATTTTTGGTGCACAGCAGTCTGCATGACCTCTAGGCAGCTAAATGTTTAACCTATTGCCTTTCTAAGCCAGTAAAGAGAAAAAGGGTAAATTGACCTTAAAATGTAACTTTATGCAAGCAGACAGGAAGTGAGAGGCTCTTAGTCTCACAAAAAGAGCAAAATGTAATTGTTCAAGTGTTATTCTAGTCCTTCCTATACCACCCCCCAGGTCAGAATGACCTGTTCCTGCATCTATGCTCCCCCCACCCTTAGAAGGGCCAATGTCTTAAACCCTTATAAAAGGCTTTCTGCCCTTTTTGCATGGCTGGGTCGTCTTTCCTGTGAATGCGATGCCTGCCCGGCCTGAGAGAGCCGTCATGATCTCTCCACGACTTCTCACCCTGTAAGTAAGCCCTGAATAAAAGTTCATGCATCAGAAAATGCTCATTGTCTTCTTTGGCCTTTGGACTGGCATGGCCCTCTTGGGCTGCAACACCAAGATAGAATATTTCATTTAGCTAAGTTTGCTTAGTCACCTGTGTCTGTAACTGTGGGTCTTTTCTTGTTTTAATGACAAAATCCAGGTCAGATATTTTGCAGAATGTCCCTCAATTTTGGTACATCTGATATTTTTCTCTTAATTATAGGGTGATTTTTGGAAGAATACCATAGAAATGAAGTGTCCTTCTCATCACAGCATATCAGAGGGAACATGCTAGCAACATTACATTTCACTGGCAGTGTTAACCTTGATCATTTCATTAAGGTGGTGTCTGCCAGGCTTCTCTTGTGGAAAGTTTTTTTTCCTTCCTTTTTATACTCTCTTCTTGGGAAGTGATTTATCGGGCCAAACCATACCTAATTAGAAGGGATGGGGGAGGATGCAGTGTTAACCTCCACCTCCTAGATGGATATATGTATCTTAAAATTCTTCTGTAAGAAAGATGTGTCTCATTTATCATATTTATTCATTTATGCAATCATTTATTTAAATAAGTATTGGCTCATGAATATTTCTCCCTGGTTTGTTTTATTCAAGAATTGTGTTATTGTGTTTGGAAACCAAGATATGGGCAGTGTGGAAAGTGTTCTTTTTAGTTGAAAATACTGTTTGTTTATGTAATGGTTATATGGTAGTTTTTCAAATACAGATTCAAGAACCCCATGCCTGGATCTTCCATTTTAATATATCTAAAGTTGGTTCTCAGTAATTTCATTTCTAATGTTAAAATTGGGTTATTCAGCCTTCTCTGATTATGGTCTACTATCGTCATTTGTCCAGGCAAACCACCACCACCCTCCCCCCTTTTATTATATTTGCTCCCTTCCTCCCACCTCATTTTCTATGTCCCTAAACCCTATTAGATATATGTTTAGGATGTTCCATATACCCCATTCCAGATGGGTGTTTAGTTATTGGTTAATCTTTGAAAAGGATATGTGTGGGTACTATTTTCATTTACCTACAATGATAGTGTCCTATAAATATATTCATTTTATTGTTGCATTAGTTTGAATTCCTCTATTTATATGTGAGCTTAGGAATGTCTGTTTATATTAGTAGTTATAGTTTTCTCTCTTATGCATTTCATGTTCCTTATAATTGTCCATTTTTTCTCTGTAGTTTTCTTTCCCCTTTTAATCTTACTTCCCTATACCCTTTCATTATAGTGGGGAATCTAAGTATTTCTAATACTGATCCCTTGTTTATTTTATAATTTGCAAATATTTTCTCCAAACCCACCATTCATAAGTTAATCTGAGCTGCTAAACTTCATGAATTGAAATCTGTTGTGTTAATGTATTCAAAACCATCAATATTTATTTTTTTATATTTTCTTCTTTCTCCTGTACAGTGTTGTTTATTTCATCCATACAGCTTGTATACCAATTTGATATATTTAGATTTTTTAATGTATTTTAATTGGGTTTTAATCATTCCTCACAAAGTTAATTTCAAGATGCTTTCTATATTTGTTCCTGCCATGTATGATTGTTTTAAACTTCTTACCATATTTTCTACTCGTTTTTTGCTGGTATATATGAAATCAATGGATTTTTGGACACTGACATAGCTGAAGTTCCCTCTGTTATTTTCAAACATTTTATCTATTGATTTACATGGTGTGCCAGTTTGGATAGATTATGTCCCCCAAAAGCCATGTTATTTAATTCAATCTTGTGAGGTCAGCCATATTAGTCTTGAATAGGGAGAAAACTTTTGACTCTTTCCATGGAGATGTGACTCATCCAACTGTGGGTGATTATTTGATTTTGATTAGATTAGATTATTTCCATGGAGATGTGACCCTGCCCATTCAGGGTGGGTCTTGATTAGTTCACTGGAGTATTTAAGAGAGAAGCTAAGAGCTGGCACAGACCCAGATGCTTGCTGATGCTTGGAGATGCTTGGAGATGAGGAAAGAAGGACGTTTGGAGATGCTAAGCTAAGAAATGAAGCCCAGAGTTTGTCCTGGAGAAGCTAACAGAGGACTCCCAGACCTTTTAGAGAGAAACATCCTGGGAGAAAGAAGCAAGGATGCAGAGAAGCTGAGAGAGAGGAGCTAAGAGAAACCCAGAGACATTTTAGAGGATGCCATTTTAAAATGCAACCTGGGAACAAAGGACCAACAGACACCAGCCATGTGCCTTCTCAACTAACAGAGTTGTTCTCGACGTCATCAGCTGTCTTCAGTGATGGCTTCTTCTTGTTGATACCTTAGTTTGGACACTTTTATGGCCTTAGGACTGTAAGTTTATAATCAAATAAACTTCCTTTCTAAAAGCCAATCCATTTCTGGTATTTTGCATAATGGCAGCTTTAGCAAATCGGAGCAACTGGGTTTATTTAAATAAAATTATATTCATTGTAAATAATGACAAGGTGGTCTGCTCTGTTTCACTCCTTACATGTCCTATTCTAATCTTAACATTTTAGAACATTTACAACTGTGTTCAATGGCATCATTCAAGGAAGGATTCTTTGTCTTCTGTTTCACTTTAGAAGGATTGCTTAAAATTTCTCCATTAAATGTTATTTGCTGCATATTTTTCTATATAACTTTTTAAAAATTTTCCTTCTATTTCTTGTTTTTTAAATAGTTTTTTTCCTTAAATAGGTATTGTAATTTATCAAATCTTTTTCTGCATATATCAAAATAGTCTGATTTTTTTTCTTTAGTTCATCAATATAAGGTGATATTTTAAACCTTTGTTCTAGATTAAGTTTATGAAGGTTTAATTTTGTTATTTATACATTCTGTATCTTTTAATAGAGATATCTGGTAATCTATTATTTCCCAGTACAGTTGTGTTAAAATTTGTAACTAAAAATGTTGATTTTTATATTTTTCTTTGAACTAGGTCAATTATTGGTATAGATTTTTCTTGTTTGTCTTTAATATTGTGGGCAGTCATTAACATGTGTCTCTTTCCCCATATATTAGTTTCCTAGGGTTGCCATAACAAATTACCACAAGCTGGGTGGCTTAAATCAACAGAAATGTTTTTCTGACAGACCTGGGGAGGAAAGTAGTCTGAAATCAAGGCTTCAGCAGTACCATGCTCCCTCCAAAGATTCTAGGAAAGTTTTCTTTCTTGCCTCTTCCTAGCTTCTGGTGTCCCCAGGCATTCTTTGGCTTCTGTCAGGAAACTTACGATCTTGACCTCCGTGCTCACATGATAAGCTTCTCCCTGTGCATCTCCTTTCCTTACCAGTCATTCATGGAATTAGAAAGAATTTGTACTCGTATTTTGGTCTAATTTCTGTGTTTCTCTCAAAACATTATAGTCAAAGACCACAGCCTCAAAATTCTTATCTTTCCAGTTGCTATTTTCAAAAGTAAACTTTCTTTGGGCTTCTGTGTGCTTTTGCATGTTTTACAGTGCTGTTAAATAATTGTTTTTTTAAATAATTTGTTCAATTTTTATAACTGTCTTTTGTGATCTGTGGGAGCATCCAAACAACCACTTAACTTCAACTCCATTGCTGCCCACAATTGATATTGTCATTTTCCAAAAATTTAATGTGCTTATTGTTACCACACTCATACTCACCAGTTTAACTTTAATAGAGTTTATTATTAGTTCATATGATATACATTATATATATGTATAAATATATGTATATCAGTTTTGTCACATAGCATAAACTCCCCAATGCCAAAGCTTATACATCTCTCTTTTAAACTGTATAGCACAGAGGAAAGTGTTTTGCTTGTATTAGTTTCTAGTATGCATATACTGGAGATTAATTGAAAACAGATATAGATTTTTTTTGCATTTACTTGGGTTTTTGCTTTTTATGACATTGTCAATATTTGATATTTATTTCTGTTTTTGCATCTTATTATTTTTACTCTACAGTATGTGATGTTAAGCTCTGTAGAAAAGACTAATGTGAATATCAGGGTTTAAATCACTTTCCATCCTAAGAAACCTCCGTTATTCCATGAGATGCTGATTTTCATTTATACCAATTTAGGGAGTTAGAAAGCAATTAATGTCAAATTTAATTAGACTCTAGAACTTTCCCTATGCAATTATTCACAGACTACAATGGAAGGCTGCTTTGAGTGACACTCCTGACTGAGGCAAGGAGAAAAAGTAAAGATAACAAATTAGGAAACAATCACACAAATGAAGGAGTTGGAAATAGTAAAGACATTAACAGATTCAGAAATCAGGAACACAAAAATTTAAAGAACAGAGATAACTGTAAAGAGAGAAAAGAAAGAAATCTTTAAAAATTGTCAACAATCTGGAAGTGATGCTGAAGTACCTAGCAATATTTGACATAGATTCAGCACAAAAGTTTGTATATGTTCTTATTCCTTTTTGTTAATTATGAAGATAGTTTTAGTTGGGTTTTAAGAAACACAAGATGGGAAGTCAAAGTGAACTGTATGATAAAGAGTAGAGCCAGAGAAGCTTAAGAAACAGAGGAAAAGATAGAAGTGAATTGATGTATGATAGCCGCAGGAAGAAGATTATCATGATAACAAACCAGTTTGCTATTTGGAGTTTCAGATGTGATTACCCAGGTAAGAATTTATCCTCAGCAAGGCTACAACTGGGTTGATGGTCCACAAGTGATGAATCTGTGACTGAAATTTGAATATCAGTTACTAGGAAGTGAGTGTGAAAGGGAGATAGCGTCTCTCAATTTCCTAAATTAACTGTCTTGCCTCCTCTCACCTGAATTTGCTAATGGTTTTCTTCTTTAGGTTCAGACTTAAAATATTTTCATCAGCCACGAGAGGGATAATGGTGTAGAGTAATCCAAAAATTAGGCAGCATCGGGATTTAAATTACCTTGTATGGTCCTAGCTAGTTCTGATGTTCAATATGACAGGGATGAATTGAGTCAGAGCATTTTTTAGCTTCTCTTTTTGTATTAGTCTAATGTGTACTACTGCATTCTTGTGTTGAATCACAGTCTGTAGCTTGTCTCTTTACCCAACTGCCTTGTACTAGCTTTCCTCTTGGTTTGGAGTCATATAATAATGTTAGTTTCTGCTGTGTGGAGGACTCCTTAGTTCAGACGTTTGCCTGAACCATTTCTGAGTCATACATTCACCTTAAAAATTGGGCCTTGATAACCTGTGTTATTTCCACAATCCTTGAATTCTATTCAGCCACACTTATGGCAGACATTTTCTTGACAAAGATTACCAGTTACTGAAATGTTAGGTCCATATATAGAGTTTTCTTTTAAGTTTTCTGTTTTGGGCTTAAGTTTTGTGTTTTAGAGTAAGAAGTACCAGATAGTCTCTCCAGTCATAAACATGGCTTAGCTCTCCTTCCATTTTTGTTGTGGTTCTAAGAAGTTGGCAACACTTTATTCCCACTACAGAAGAAGGAAATGGGGACATAATCAAAGAAATTCTAGGCACAATAGCCTCAAGGAAATTTTTATTTGTCTGATTTATCTATTGACCAATAGGTTGAATTATTCAGGATAAAAAATGTAATATTGAGGAGGAAAATAAGAGAGGCTAAATGATGCCCAGGTAGATGTCAAACAAAACTAATTGTGCACCTAGTATCTTAGGAAGTAAAAATCTGTAATCAATAGAAAGCTTTTTGGTATTGACTCATTATGTGAGTGGTCCTACAAATAAGTAGAGATTAATGCTAATGTTTATCAACATGAGCTTAAGACAGTTTTCATTCAGTAAATATTTTGTACAAATTAATCATTCTCTATGGTTGCATATTTTAAGAGATTTGACCATTCCTCAATAAGAAATCAAACCAGAAACTTAAAGCTCTAATTATAAATGACAGCCCAAAGCAAAACTTTAGTGTTGGCTCAATTAAAGCTTTCATCTATGTTCCCTCAGGAATTAGAATTTAAATGCATCTGTCACACAGGCAAATGATATGTTTAACTAGCTTTCAAAACTAAGGCAATTGCTTTTATACATGTGGAATTTCCAGGTTTTTTTCAAGTATCTTCAAATAGTTTTCTTTATGCTTTTGCATTAAAATAGAACACAGACTAGAAGAGTTCTTCATTTTCTGGTTTTCATAATAACCAGTGATCTTAATATTCTTCTGGTCTCATCCAACACTACATTTCTTAGAGTTATCTTGATGGGTTAACTCCCTTTCTCTAGTTTCCTTTAATACGTCTAATGAAAGATCTTTTTTTTTTTTTTTATTTGTCAATGCAGTATTTTTTATTTTGTTTTGTTTTGGGGGGCTGGGGAAGGTTTCTGGTGAGACGGTTTGTTTGTTTGCTTCAATTTATTTCACCTAATGAGACATCTTGGAGCTGCAGTCATGTTGACAGTAAAAGTAATAGCTTTACAAAGGCAGTAACCTGTAGCCACATATTGCTGTTCTGAAAAATGGAAGCATTAGTTTAGGGCACATCTTTTTATTGAGCAACCACCATCTATGATGGAAGATATAGGTGAGAAAAGCACATTTTTAATAGAAGAACACTCAGATAAGGAGGGTGAATTAATCTTTGTCTTTTGAAACTGAGAGTAGGAATTAACTTTTGTAAACTAGGGTGATTGGAAAGTTCATATAAAACTTACTTTACTAAATTTCTTTGTGACTCTCCTCTCTCAACCTGTGCAAATTACTTTGTACTGTGTCAGCTCATGACGTAATACAGTTACTAGGGCCTGGTTGGTTACTAATGCTAACAAATGCTGAATACTGTAAATTATCTTGGCAGTGGCTATTATCTAAACCTGAATGACTGGGTTGCATTTAGATGAGCTCAACTTAGCTTGTTATCTTTTGGGAGTTTCATCTTAATGCTACTGAGTGGGAAAGCTAAGTGTAAAGTAAAACTCAAGTAAATCCTGCCCTGCCTGTTTGTAGGCTTTGAAAGTGTAAAGGGATTCAGATATAACAGAGCTATGGACATTATGAGCTCCATGGCTTGATCTAAACATAGCATAGGTTTATATCAAAACTGACCTTTGGGGAACTCCAGATTCTTTGGAGATTGAACAATTCTAAAAGTCAACACATTCCAGAACAACTTAATGAGTTCTAGTTCATACTCCACTATGATTCTGTGTAAGCACAAATTAATGGATACCTATGCATTTCCTATATAGATTCTGACTGGAATTTTATATGATCATAGTGATTACAGTTTAATCAAGATCTAGGCTTAGTTCATATGAAAAGCTACTGGAGTTGAATGCTACCATGAATCCTGAGCTGTAGAACTATTGCCCGTTTTGTGGACATCATATTTAACAAAATGAGGAGAGAAACATTTTGCCTGATGAAGGAATTGTATTAAACTGGTTACTTCAAATAAGATGCTTAATTGTAACTGAGAAATTCATGATTAACAATTGATTATGATTACTAAATCATTATATAGATGTTTTTCTTTCTGTATTGTAGAATAGATAAAAGTTAAAACCTGAAATTACTGAAACTCAACTAGTGTCACCCTTGTTTATACTTAAAATTGTAATGGTTATTATGGCCTATTCTCACCCTTGTTTATACTTACTATTATAATGGTTTTTCTAGCCTGGTCTCAGCCCTGTGTATACTTACTATTGTAACAGTAACAACTCCTGCCCATATCCTTTGAATCCATAAAAACCCTGAACTTCTTAAACTTGGGGAGACAGATTTTTGGGCCCATAGGCCATCTGATCTCATGCTTCACATGTAGCATTAAACTCTTTCTCTCTTTGAAACCTGGGTGTCACGGATTGACTGTTACGTGCATTGGGCAGAGAACCCACCACTTTTGTTCGATATCATAATCATGAAAAGAAACTCTTAGCAGAGATTTTCAATGCTTTGGAACAAAAATGCTGTTCCCAATAAATGTTTGTGTAACAGAACTATATAAATACAGTGTTCTATAATTTATAATCATTACAAATACAGTCTATTTCAATCTGATCATCCTTATAATTGCATTGTATTTTACTGTCATATACTGGTGGAATGTTTAAGCTAATGTCTAATAAATTTATTAGGAAATCAATATTATTGACCACCTAACTGTTAGTTTTCCATTGATCCTATATTTATATTGAAATTACAACTTCAATAAAAGCATGTTTCACATTAATACTTTCTTTCAATTTCAACATAATTTTGCTTTATGTATAATTTTAAAGAAAGTGCAGGAAAAGAGAAGTGAGTTAGAAATATGTGACAAGCACTGGTAAATGGCAACATAATGCCATTTACCAGTGAACCAGTGGTTCTCAATTTAGGTTTTTTTGCTTGTTTTGTTTTGTTTTGCTTAACAGTTTTCAATTTGTAGGAGTACTTTCTGAATAACAATGGCCTCTTATTGATTTTAGCTGTTTTTTTTTTTTAATGGTGTTTTAAGCAGTAAATTCACTTTTACTCAACCATCTTTCAGATATTCCTAGTGAAACTTTAATGAAAGGGATATACATAAGATGGAAAAAACAGTGCTTTAGTTGACATATATTTTAACTGGGCTTACCACTTAGTCTTCTCTACTGAAAATAAGGTAAACTCTTACGTCGTAAATGATATCATACAATATTGGCAGTAAAGTCAATCATTTGGGATAACATAAAGAGTGGAGCCTGCATCCTTTCTGTTTCTATTCCTTTTTCACATCCCTGGCAGACATCTGTGTGAAGGCACAGACTCTGAGAGCTCATTCTGCATACATGTTTCTTGGGAACATTGGTCTCAAGCTGAACAAAAATGTATTTCAAAGCAAAATCTTGTGATGCTTATGTTCTCTGTTTTGCAGGAAATCATTTCTAGTATATTTTCCCCCAAGTATTAAAGGGATAATAGAATTCTAAAAACTTATATGTTGCTCTGTTCCTACCTAACTCTGGCCTTGACTCTCAAATAAGCTTTTCTCTAGAAAGAAATCCACATCATTTTATATAATGACCCTGAAAATTTTATATTATTCATAATCAAAGAACACAATTAAAAGGATTTTGCTGAGATCAACAAAGTTCTGGAAATCTTCACATCATTCATTCCTTGTTCTCTGTATTGAAAAATAATTGGTACTGGGTACTCCTTTTAATGTGTCTGAAAATGTTAATGATTGGCTTTTAGTACTTTTTTTTTAACAGATGAATTTTTTTGTATCTTTAAAATATGACAAGTAGGTCCTAGAAATCATGTTGGACAACTCCTAGATCTTATTCATCACCCTGCTGAACTGTTCCTTTTTCGGAGTCATAGATAACTATCCAAAATTTTTCTGATATCCTTGTTTTTACTTGTTGTGACTTGGTAAATCAAAGCAGCTAAATTTGATACAAATTTCATGTCATTCCCTTCAAGAATTAATTTATCTTTCTGGGTTTGAGATTCTGAACAAGCAATGCCTGGCTTCACTGGAAAACTGTGTATATATTTTTCAGACAAGTAATTTTGGCTTCAACAAGAGATCCATTCAGCTGAATAACGGGAAGTGAGCATACATAGGCCTCATCTTGTGATGGAAGCCCAGGTAACACCTTTGATCATGTTCCCTATGTGATTATAGATAGTGCCAACGGTAGCCCGTTCCTTTCCATTTCCCCACTTGTCAACCTGAAGCCTCTTTTTCTTTCCAAAGAGAATGAGTTCTACATTGATGCAATTGAAGTCCCTCTTCAGGGTTTCTCTGGGACCCTTCACAATAACTCTACTTTCAGTATGATGTCAACATTTTCTGTAATGTCAACTGTATGGTTACAGGGAAAAGTCTTCATTCTCATGATAGATGTGGCAAAGGGACACTTTGGTATGTCTTTAATTGACCTTGATCAGACTTCTAGTAAATGTGGTGGTTTTCCAGCATTTGGTATCTCCTTTAGCTGAGACTCTGGAAACTGTGGTGAAGTAAGTCGGAAGTCAGAATACTAGGGGTAACTAGCTATTAGGTTGGTGACACCAAGAAATAACAGTTGCCTAAGTTTTTTACTTAAATATGGTTGAAGAGGTCATTTTAGATAGATGGATTTTAGAATTCAGAAATTCCAGTGGCAATTTCATTTTACATATAAAAGTATAGCTTAGAAACAAAGGCTGTGATAAATTTATTTTTACTTCCTAATTTGCAACTATTACATCTGACTTGTCAGTACATTGCATATTACTCCCAAAAAATGTTGTGTGGTAGTTCATTCAGTCAAGCTCCAGAGTTTGTGAATTATAGCTTCCATTTCTTCCCTGGAGAGAGTGTAATGCACTCATCACCATTAAGAAGTCATCATCATTAAGAAGCTTTTTTGCTGATATTGACCTACATACTTGTTTTCATTCTGTTACACGGGATTCTAACACCTTAAATAATGTCATTTTATACTTGATGTTTACACCTTTCAACCCTGGTATTTAATTCACATGATTCTGGCTTTATCTTGCTTACTTTCCTTGTATAGACTTCATCTCCCTCATCCTAGAAATACATACTAATGAAGATGCACTTGCTATGAAAGAACATGAAAGAACACGGAGAATCCCTTGAGCAATTGAATGAAGTCTAATCTTTATTCCCTTTGCTAATTGACTGAATGAATGCTCCTGGGCTAAAATAAAGACAGGTCAGATAAGTAAATTAAGAACAAAGTGAAACTTGATGTTTAAATAATCTATACAAAGAAATTGGTAGTAAGAGAGCCTTTGGGAAGAGAAATAAACCAAATTGCTTTTATTATTGTTTCTTTCAAGCCTCTCTTTCCTCTTTCTGATTTTACTTCAAAATAAACATGGATATATGTCTTTTTTATAAATAGTCTTACTCAAAAAAAAAAAAAGTCAGGAGATAAAAGATTTTAAATATGTTAAAAACCATTGCACTTTTCTGTTCCCTGATATGTGATTTTTCTAGAGCAACAATTGTCTTCAAAAAAAAATCTTCACTAAATGGTAATGTTTTGGCATTTTCAGACAGATATTATTTATTTAGCAGTTGAACTGAATTAGAGTCATCATGTTGATAAGACTAAGGTGACCATGGATTTTGGTTTGCTAAGGATAGTTCTGATTTATGCTTTGAAAAAGAAAGACAAAATCGTAGAGACATAGTTAAGAATTAAGCTGAATTCACTACCAAAGGCAGGAAAACCTGATCCAAAACAGAGGTTAGGCTGTGTGATATGGTGCCCTCAGATTAACTGTCAAAGAATAACCCAGATAAAATTAACATAAAGCAAAATATAATTAGATAAATAAATAAAATAGAAATAGAAATAAAATAGGAGGAGCCCTTGGGTCAATTATCTGTGACAACTGTCTCTGTGAGGTACTTATGATGGACTGAAATTTGTACCCCCTCAAAAGACATGTTCTTAATCTTAATCCACTTCTTGTGGGTATAAATCCTTTTGTAAGTAGTCCCTTTTAAGATATATTATTAGTTAATATGTGGCCCAAATGAATCACGGTGGACTTTAATCTGTATTACTAAGTCCTTTGTAAGCAGAAGAAATTTGGATGCAGTGAATCAGAGAGGTCACAGGAAGAAGCTAAAAGTCAGCAGAAACCAGAAAATCAGACAGGAGGGAGAGATCGTCATGTGATGGGAGGCAGTAATGCAAGCAAAGGAACCCCAAGGATTATGTCAAGCCAGCGCCCAAAGCTACAGACTTTGGGGAGAAAGCATAACCTTGCAGGCACTTTGATTTGGACTTCTAGCCTCTGAAATCACAAGCCAATAAATTCTCATTGTTTAAGCCAACCATTGTGTGGCATTTGTCATAAGCAACACGGCCAACTACAATAGCATATAAAGGCAAAAGCCACAGAGACAAAAGGAAAGGTGGCTGATGGGCTTCAACACATCTTTGTCTTGTCTGATCAGAATATGTTGATGATAGTGGAGCTCAGGGAAGGCCAGTTATTCAGTCTAATGTCCATGTGTTGAATTCTCGGATAGTAGAATTACAAGTTCACTATGATATTGATTTTTTGTGAATTCTGACCAGTTTTCTGAGAACAAATTGTTCTCATTTCTTCTGGAGGTCCTGACTGCTTGCTGTCTTATACTCTTCACACAAAGGTGTGGCCTCAGAAGCAAAATTTGCCTCAAAAGCAGTCCTAGGGACCATGACTTGTTTATCTTTTTCATGGATTTTTTTTTTTTCTTTCATTTTTTAGCAAAGTAGTGTTCTTAACTGTTGCAGGAAAAACCTTAGAGGGGTTTTCCCTACATCCACTTTGTACTTCTAACCTCTGCAATGACCCCATCTTAGCACTATGAGGTGCATATATATGGAATAGAGTGCTTATTTAGTTAAATGTGAAAGACCACCGAAAGAGCAATAACTCATTTTTCTCCACCTTCCCTTTCCAGGTAAACACTAAGAAGCACCTTTGTCTTAAATACAACAGCAGAGCTCTTCAGCAACCTCAAATAATGGCTGGAGAGGTATCCAACACGTCTGCCCCTGCTGGCACCAGGTGTACCATCCACCTGTGCCGTGATCATTGCATTGACCTACCAGAAGCAGCAACCCATCATAGAACAGAACAGAGATGGGGAGGAGCAGTCATCCCTGCGGCAGGTAAGGGGATGCATTGTCTGCAGAGATTTTTAAAACAATAACAAAACAGATCCAAAAGCGGTCTGCTTTTCTGCTTTCTCTGATTGTCATGCTCCAGCACTTCTAAACCATGTCAGTAATAAAATACTCCTCTTGCCAGGGCTGACCACTTCCACTGACCTCCCCACCTCTTTGGTACACCAATAAATCAGGCTTCCTGTCTGTGGGCAATGGTTGAGAACACAGGAATGATAAATTAGGTGTCTAAGAAATTTGTGCAAGAAATAGAGGCTGAGAACCAGTGTCAGGGACCAAATAGAGAGCAATCTGAAGGTTCTTGCTACACTGCTTCTTGCACATGTTATGTTACAAACACACAACTGTTTTCTTCTTTTTTATAACTTCTTTCTGCATCAGTGATCTAAATACAAAAGTGCATGTTTAATTTAAAAATACATACTAAAAGTCCATTTTTTAAGAAAGTTGATTTCATCCACAATAGGGGACTTGGTGATTTCACTGCCTGCATAAAATCAGATGAAACGAATCTGCTGAAAAAGTATCTGCATTTAATTCAAAAGTTAGTAATTGTTTTAAGAAGATTGGCTGTCCCCAGAGATGACCTATGCAGTGGTAGAAGGTGCATTTACAACATCACTCCATGAAACTAGACCTTAAGTAAACTGACCCCTCTAAATTGTTTTCTCTCATTTTTAATTCTTTTCAATTTCTTCTGCACTTATCAAAAGTGAAACAATGGATGGTGATGCATTGTCTCCATTTACAAAAGAAGAAATTTGCAGACAAGCAAATACCATTTCTTGTTACATCAGATTCTCTAGAAAGAAAATCAGTTGTGTTAATTGCAAGAGAGGTTTGATTTCTTCTGAATTGAATTCATAAACTCAAAGTTTTTAAAAGTTCTTTCTGTTAGATATGAAGATGTGAAATTACTGTGAATGCTATTATAAGTTTAGGTAAAATGTTCAATACTGAAGATGAGATTATTTATCATAATATAAATAATAAATTTGATATCGCAGAACTTTGTGGTTTAAAAAAGTCCTTAATTAAGAAACTTAAGGAGCAGAAATAATTCAGAACATAATGGAATACAGACACAATTACTAATTACATCCAAAAATCTTGTTATTTTGGAAAATCAAAATAGATACTACGGATTCATTTAAACACTGACAGAGTCCTAAAATATAAATTTTTGTTATAAAGCTTATGTTGTTACAGCTCAAAAGTGGGTCCTCGCAGAACACGCACAAAATCAATCTGTAGACACTGAGATTCTGAGAAAAGGAAAAGTTTATTTAGCGACGACTAGCCTTGTGGAGAAAGGAGGGTAAATAGTTCCTCACATCTGTCTCCTTTGAGCAGGTGAGGTGAAGGATATTTATTGGATTAAACAAAGGGAGGTGGGGTTAGAGATAGTTACAGCTGTTAGCACATTAGGATTGATGAGTAAACATTCAAATTTAGGATTGCAGGTTGGCTATTATCATTGGCTGTGTCTACATTTATATTAAGGATTGTAAGTTGGCTATTATCATTGGCTGATGAGTTCTATTATCTTGAGGAATGGGCTTGTGATGTTGCTGGAATTTTGCTTTCTTGCAGGTATGGTATTCCTCTTTTCCATTGTCTCATTTTGATTTTGCTCACAGAGTATTTTATGTCCCAGGGTTATTTTAAGTTCTGGTCTCTGTTAAAGCTGATTAAGGCTGGTCTGGCTAGAGCTGTTAAAACAAGAACTTACTTACTGGGTGTATAGGTGGGAATTTTGGAGAAAAGAGAAATGGAAACTTTGCATCCTAGTTAAGGAGGGAAGGCCAGGGTCCACTACAATGTTGAATATAAAAAAAGGACTTCAGCATTGCAGTTCAAACTTTATCTTTTTGTCATCATTGATTGGAATTTAGAAATGTTTGAACCTTTCAAGAGATATATTTAAATCAGACCAAGTGTCCTACAATGACATTGAAGTTTTTGAAAATAATTCTTCCAAATTATAGTCCCATGAAGTTCATTATCAGCTTGAAATATTTAATCCAAGTATTCCCCAAATGGAACAACAAAAATATAAGCTTTTAAACTTTTAGCAAACTGTGATTATTGAATGTGTTTCCAACAGAAAAATATTGGAATGTATCACTACATAAACAAGCGAAGAACTGAACAATTTAAAGGGGAGAGTGTAGACAGTGTATCAGATTAACTTTTGAATATCTCAATTTGTGGCAGGAGATTTATAATATGTCTGCTAATTTACTCGAAAATCGTTTAAATTTCCTCTTAGAGTAGGACATTTGATTTGGGAAAAGGAATAAAAAAGTCACAGTTTCTCATTGCATGTTACTTTTATCTTTTACCTTTCATTGTATCTGTGCAGCTTAGGTACCATACACCTAAATATACATAGATAATGTACATGCACACTTACATAATATATGTACAGCATATCTATACTTGCACATTCATATAAGCACCCACTATATATGTGTATATATATTTATGTACATGCATCCATACACACACACATACACATATACATATACATATATAGCAGGTGAAATGTCTTTAAAAATAGGAAAACTTTATTCCTTCTTCCTGACTTGATATGATCTACCATATAATCTAGGTATCAGAACTCTTAAGGATGAAAAGAAATTCTTCAGGTTTTGCACATGTATCAAGATTTTCCCCAAGGTCTATTTTCTCAAATCCTCCACACCTGCCATTCCACATGTAGGCTTTATTGAATATTCTGCTATTACTCAATTCTGGCTTACATAGTGATCATATTAAGAATATTTCTTCTTTCTTAACTCTAAACTTTCTTTAGAATGCTCTTTATACGTATTTATTAGTATACATATCATAAAAGTTCTTTAAATGTCATCATGTCCATCACGATCATCACAACCATTCTCAAAAGCAGTCACTTTGATCACACTATCAGAAATCCTCAGCTTTATATTTATCCTGTGCTTGAAAATCATTGTTCTTACAAATTCTTATGTGGTGTGTGTTTTTGTGGCATATACTCATGACATTTCCGTTACCTTGCCTGTTGGCAGATAGTAAAACTTAAATAAATATTTCAATCTCCTATTATAATTGTCAATTTTAGTTTTAATAGAGCTATTTATTAGTGCTGGGCAGATAAGAGAATCTCTAAGAGAGCTAAATCACTTTCCATACAAAATTACTTAAAGGAAAAAAAAAGCAAATAATGCTTTTAATCTTTCCAAGCCAGCTACAAATTAGCAAACAAGACATTTATTCCCTCCCTGCACTTATTTGTTAAAAACAAACTGCTTATTTTCAAAGATTTGATGTGAGTTTGTGAAATAATGAATTGCAAAATTAGGATATATTAGTGACAGGATTTTAATCAAATGTTCTAATAAGGAGAAAAACCATCGATGAAAAAATGTTTGTCTTTCATTATATTGAAAAGTTATAAATAAGTTTAAATATATAATTGCCGGAGTGCCAAATCTACAATTATGACTTATTTACCAGCTTAATTCCATTCAAAGTTGTGCAAAAGAAAACAAAATAAATCCTGTAATCTATGATTTCCAGATAAGCAGAGAAAGAAAGTTCTTAGAAACATTCAATAAATACATGCCACACTACCCTGTGCTGAGCACTGAGCAAATAAGTGTGCATATGAAACTTCCTCTGTTGTGGTAGAGGAGTCTAGATGGGAGAATACAGACACAAGCACAAATGAAATCTAACATGAAAATTACTAAAGATAACTACAGAAACCCTATTTTATAAAAAACAATCATACATGTAGAAAATTCCTTCTTTTCCAGAAAGACCCAGGTACTATGCATAGACTACCATCTTTGAAACATGGTTTAAAGACAGGAGGGGAATAAAAGTGGAAAAAAGGAATCCAAGTAGTCTTTCAAAATATATTTGACAGAGAAACCATCAAGCCAACATTATACAATGAAAAAAAAGTCATTTCCTCAATTCCCACACCCCTACTGCTTTTGTGTTATTTGGTTTTGCTATTTGTTGCTCTTTTTGATCTCAGCCATTATTTCCACTTGCATATCTACTTCACAGCTTCCATCCATATTCCTTTGTGTTTTTTAAGAGGCAAAATCAAGTGTGAATTGGGGACCAAAGGAGAATTTTATAAAATTTAAGCATTCTTTAGTCATGAATGAAAGTGTTTTCTTTGAATATAATGGACGTTTCTAAGTTGAAGCATCTATTAGGTGTGGAAAGCAAAGAAACACTTAGTGAAGTAATTTATTTGATCTTGCTTCATAAAAAGTTCATTTGAATTGTGCTTCAGGAAATGTAATAGTAAACTGAATTGTGTGTGTTTTAAATGAAAGAATGCTTAATTAAACTTACCAGAATGAGAGTCTTGATGATGTAGCACATTACATTATTCATCTATTTAGAGAGTACTGCTGAGTTTTCAATATGCTTAATGGGCTCATCTGCTTAACTTTCCACATTAATATTATTAGCAATGGAATGACTAGAATTAGAATCCTGATGGTCACTGAGGAATGACTATTTTGATCCTCATTAGCATCACTTATCTTTACAACCCTTGAAGCAAAGCAAGAGTTGTAATCAAGTTTAATTATGTGAAGTTTAATTATGTGAAGAAGAAAGCATTTAAGCTTATCAAAATCAGGTGTAGGCACTGTATCTCAGCTTGGTCTAAGTAATGCTGCAGTAACAAAAAACTGCAAAATTTCACAGACTTAAAACAACAACAGTGTATTTGTTGTAAGTGTGAATATCTGTTGTGGTCCACTTATGGTTCTTGTACCGCTCCTCTTCATTCTGAAAACCTTGCTGAAGGCGTTGCCCCTAACTGGGTCATGTTGTCTAGCAAACAGACAAACACAACAGAGGGAACACATGATAGTTCTTTCACTCATATCTGGTAACGTGGCAGATGTGATGTCAATGGGGTAAGAGGTTTAACTACCCAGTAAGCTGGGACCAGTAGAGTGAGACAGTAAATATTTTTACAATAGTCCATTCTATCTCAGGCATACAGAGTAAACAATTCCTGTATTGTCTGAGTGGCCCTCTTTGGCCAATCTTCTTTTTCTTCTGGGAGAAAGTCTTACTTTTTCAGTCAATTAATAAGTTATTCTATGCATTTACTGAAGACTTTAGAATTTTCCATTCCACCCTTACTCTTGCAGTTATTCTGAGAAACTTCATTCAAATGGATAACTCATTAACAAATAGCAGGAATTTTTAAATTATTTTTACCAAAAATATTCATATACATTTCTCTTCAAATCTAATCCTATGCTTTCACAGTGGATAAAAAACTCATTCAGCGTGCAAGCATCTACTCCCCCTTCCATAATCATGCATGAATTCATCAATAAATGTTAGCGTTACTTTGCAAAGATTACAAAAATAATTCTTCAATATTCTCAAGATGATACTTTAAGTGACAATTGGGATTAACATTGAACATGAAGCCTTATTACTTTTCCTGCTCATGTTCTTATAATTATTAAAAAAAAAAAAAAAAAAAAAAAAAAAAAGAACTACCCCTTTTTTCTCTGAAACTAAAAGCTTTCCCATACTGGTCCTCACCACCACTTCCTAAATTCCAGCTTTTCTGCAAACATATCCCTATTAACCATGAGACGCCTTCAGTCCCTCAAATTCATCCTTTTCTCTCAATTCATATGCTACATAAGACTTCACTCCCTTCTTCAATAATCTAAACTCCTTGATCAATTACTTCACCAACAAATACACTTGTAAGGGGTGGGGGTGGAGATGGATTACTTTCCACTCCTGTTTCCTTGTAGTGTCTTCTAGTAAACTGACATCCTTGGCCTTCTTGTTACTCTTCTCACATGTTTACTTATGGAAGGAAACTGAAGTATCTTTGAGTCTAAGTGAAGGAATTGAGAATGCTTATTCAGCCTCTTCTCTTTTGGGAACCAGCCTAGATCTTACATAATTATCTGTTCTGCCATATGGAAAGAGCTATGTCCCTTAACGGAAAGACCAGAAACTAGTTATTGAGCTGCACCAGTGGCTGGTAGGTATATCTAACTTAGGGGTGACAGATTAGCTATTTCTTTGCTTGCAGAAGAAAAGCCTTATTCTGCAATCAGTTTTCAAAATAATAAGGTGATACATTATTTTTTTACCCACATCCCTGCATCTTTCTCTTGCTTTGTTCCTTCTTGGATAAGAAAAAACAAAACAAAACAAAAACAAATGTCCTTTTTTTAGGAAAACTGAAACCCTAACTCACAAAACCCACATCCTTTTATCTTTCCATTAATTTACCCTATAAACACCATCTTTCTCATATCTGGCCTACTGAGCATTTCTGGGAGGAATAGCAAAGTTCTGTGAATAGACATAATTATATCTTTGTGTTCTCCATAAATTCCGTCTCAGCAAGACACTCAGCACTTCTTGGGGGTAGCTGGGAGAGAAGGAGTTAAGACCGTGAGCTCTAGTGCTAACACTGTCTTGTCTTTACTTACAATAATGGGAGCTTGAGCATGTTATTTAAAGTTTCCATACCTCAGCTTCTTCATCTATAGAAGTCAGATATTTCAGTATTTGCTTCCTGTGATAGCAAAGATTAATCAAGATAACACATGCACATTTAAAACAGTGCCTGGCCATAATGTCCATTATTATCAGCTTGACAATTATTTGAGGTGCATATCTCTTACTCAGTCCACCTACTATGCATGTTAGATTCCTACCCAGTTTTATCCTTTTTCATATGTTCCTTATCATGCCTCAAACTCCTCCCCCTCAACTGTATGTTTTCTGATATATATGCTGAAAACTGAACTGTCCATCAGACACTTCTGTGAATTCCAGCAGCACTCACTTACACAGCAATCAAGCCTCAGCTCCTTTCTCCTAATCTCAGAGGAGGAGGTGGTTCTTCCATCCCAGACAAAACCTCCTCTCTGTGCTCTAGAGCTTGTCATCTTTTCCCCCGTTAGTGATTTGAACTAATGAATTGTACTTCCTTCCCTGTATCCCAAGTCTGTCACTCACTAATGGTTTCTTTACAGTAACATACTACACTTCCATATGCAAAGAGGGAAAAAAAGCCCCATTAATCACTGTGTCCTCTGTCTAGTGACAACCCTCTCTCTACTCTTCTCTTCAAAGCCAATGTACTTCAAACAATAGTCCACATATGCTATTCACTACCCTTCTTCACAACTTCTACCCATTTTACTCTGGCAACTTCTCCCATCATTGAAACTGCCTTTACAAATATCACTGTGGACATCATGCTGCTAAATTAAGTAAATTCCTTTCTTTTTTCTTTCTGCAAAATGAGAACATTATCAGTATCTTTTGTTTTTCTTTTTGTTTTCTTTTTTTGCTAACTTTGAAAAGCACTTTTGGATTGCATTTTTTCATGGCTCTTTTCTAGATCCTCTTTTATCACTCTGACTTTTCTTTCTCAAAATGATCATCTAAAGTTTGCCTCTGAATTGCCCTTAATTTTGAGTAACTCCAGCAGCTGATCCTCTTCTGTCTTCTCTATGTTTTGCTTGGGAAAACCATCTAATCCTAAGACTTCAACTTCCACACGTATCTCCCAAAGTTCTATCACTGACTTGGATTTCCAGATGAACATCCACAGACATATGTAATTCAACATGGTGAAATTTACATTTATTACCTTCCCCCTAAAACTATTCTTCTTTCCATACACCCTTGTTTAAAGAATGTAATAACTTGACTCTCACGGCCCATGTCTCTCAGGTAACAAAGTTTCATCAACCCCACCTTATCCTTACCTCCCTCTGTACTTGTCCAGTCCTCTCCACTGTCACCACTTTTCTTTTTGGCTGAGATCACATCATGCCTTATCTGTATTAAGTTAATATTATGCTAAAAATAAAATTCAAACTGTAAGGTACAGTCTAAAACACCCTTTAAAATCCTTCCCTTTCTAATTCATCAGTTTATTTCACCTTGTGGCCCACATCCCCAGATGACACTCTCAAAAGCCTTCCAAAATATTCCTGTGATTTTACATCATTGTCATTGTTCCTTCAGCTCTTTCCATTTAATCAATCTTCCTCCAATTCCCACCCGGAGAATGGTTATTTCTGTGGACTCAAATAAAAATTTGGAACTTCAATGAAAGTTTCCTTGATACAGTTCTCCCAGATCAGAATGTGTTGCTCCCTTCTTTGAGCTTTTATTATATTCCCGACTGTATTCTCTTAAAACCTATACTACATTACTGCTCAGATTTCATCATGTCGTTTATTCTTTTGAAAAATAGTAGCATTTCTACCTCACAGAATTGGTGTAAGCATTAACTAAAACAAAATGGAAACAACCAGAAAAATTGTGATAACAAAACCCAGGGTGTACTAAAGAAGACATTACTGAAATATACAGGAAGTGGCCAGAGGGGAGTGGGGAATGAGTTAAGAACTTAAAGAGAGTTTGTTAATTCTGGAAGTTCTTTTCTTACTCTGACGTAAAGAGAATAGGAACTTATGGTAGTTAGGGTCCATTTTTTGAAAAGTGTATTGTTACTGCAATAACTAAATGCCTAGAGCTGTACGATTATAATTGATGAAGATTATAATATAGAAATATGAGCATTTACAGAAGTGAAGTCTCTGAAATTAATAGAGTTAATACTGAGGAGACATAACTCAGTAAGTTGGATCCAACTCACATTTGTTAACAAAAATTCTGATATCTGGGAAGGGTGACTCATTTATACTGGTGTTTGGATAAGGCTTCCTCCCACCCTGTTTGGGTATATTGTACGTGTTTATAAGTCTGATATTCTGTAAGAAGTTCCTAAATCAAATTTTATTTCAATTCCTATCTTAGATGCTGAGAATTCTTTCCAGAAATACATTGAATAGGAGATAAAATAGAACATTTTGTAAAGGCACAGGGTCTGGGCACAGTCAATTCAATCACACACTCTGGTTGAGTCTGAGCTTTACAAATCACTAATTGTGGGATTTTGAGATAGTCACACCACTTCTCTAGGCACATTTGTAAATTTTATTTAATAAGAGTACCTTCCTCAGCAGATGACTAAAGAAATTAATCATGGTTAGGTCTTGAAGAGAACCTGACATATATTAAGCACTCCATAAATAATGACTCATTCATTCAACATTGATAGTTTTGTGTTTGCATGTTTGGGTTTTGATTTGCTCGTTCACTTGTCTTTTTTTTTAAGTATAATACATTATGCACCTTGCTAGGTACTAGAGAGCTTATTTTATATTCTCAATTCTTTCTTAGTCTGAAACTTGGAAATTTTATATTAAGGGAACGACTGACCTAAAATCTCAAATAACCCTACTATTTCAGATGAACCCCCACAAGTGGTTTATACCTTATGAACTCTAAAGCAGATTAAAATGTGTTCCTATTTATATTATTACAAAAGCTTTTTGATAATGATTTTTGAGCCAACCAAAGTGAATAAAGGAATACTGTTGAATAACACAAAATAGTATCTAATAGCAATATAGATATAAGGTTAATAATATTTGAATCATAAAACATTAGAATTAGGTTATTATAGTTTGGACAAGAAAAATTTTAAAAATATTGTCTCACGTATTTAATTACTTTCAAAATAATCTTCAGATAAATGATTCTCTCTTACCCTCCTACTCTTTCTCTTTAATTCATATACGTATGTATTTATGCTTAAATAGAGCATAAATCAACAGATATCTATACTTTTGGATAATATAAACTAAAATCCAGTACTGTTTATCTTGGATTGCTGGTAAGATTTTTTTCTAATTTTAGATATTCGTTATGGCTATAATGGCAGGAATTGATTTTTCCAGTGATTAAAATATTGTACGTGATATCCTGAATAAACTCTGCATATTGCTAAATTTTTAATTGGCAGCAACAGAAACTAGTTTATAATCAATATTTAAAAGATTGTTCTACACTTTTTTATTATTCTTTATTTAGAAGCACCATTCCAAGCAATTATAGTTAAATTTTCAATACTGTTTTATAGATTTTTTTTTCCTCTGTAAACAATATAGGGCCCACTAACAAACAAAATTTCTGTGTAAGTGCATTTAAAAAGAAAAAAAAAAAACCATAACTGAACTCTAATAATATACAATAAAATGAAGAATTTCTAAAGAGCTATTAGGAACATTTCAGCTGCATTGACTATTTTGGCTCAGTTTTATCAGTCATTTAGAAGGAGTTTTTCAATCACTGAAGTTAAAAGTCATAGCTTATTTATTGAATTTATTAGCTGGATATGTTTTGCCTATCACTATATGAACAATAGCATATACTTGATTCTGTTTTGCTACCGCTGGTCATAATATCTTACCAAATTTTAATACAAAAATGTAATAAAAATAATTTCTGTGTGACTGTCTCTCTCTTGTACTTGACTAATATCAGATGCTAAGGGAGTGCAAAGATGTGTACTTGTGGGAAGAGAAGTTAATAAAAGCACATATCTCAAATATGAATTAGAAAAATTATAGTTGCTATGAAAGTTAGGAAGGATTAATCATGCTGTCGAAAGAGCTCAAGGAAAGTTCCATGATGGAAGAGGCACTTAGCAGGACCTGAAAGGATGAGTCAACACAACAGCTAGAAACAGTTGGGAAGGCCATTTAAGTAGGGAATAATTTGTGCAACAGGATGAAGGCAGGAAATTGTGGAGCATGTTGAGTGAGAATGGCTAATGTTTGCTTATGAATAGAATGCAGGGAACAGCTTTCTGAGGAGCACTATTTGCTGTGCAGGCCAGGAAAGTGCAGCTTTGGGAAGCCATCAAAAAAGCTTTTTGGCATCTCTCCTGACTCTCTCACCAGGGATCTATGGAACTGGGTCTGCACCCCCTTTGTGGGTCCTGTTCTGTTTTGCTAATGCTGCCAGAATGCAGAACACCAGAGATGGACTGGCTTTTATAAAAGGGGGTTTATTTGGTTACCCAGTTACAGTCTTAAGGCCATAAAGTGTCCAGGGTAACACATCAGCAATCGGGTACCTTCACTGGAAGATGGCCAATGGTGTCCAGAAAACCTCTGTTAGATGGGAAGGCACATGGCTGGCATCTGCTCCAAAGTTCTGGTTTCAAAATGGCTTTCTCCCAGGACGTTACTCTCTAGGCTGCAGTTCCTCAAAAATGTCACTCTTAGTTGCACTTGGGGTATTTGTCCTCTCTTAGCTTCTCTGGAAAGAGAGTCTGCTTTCAATGGCCATGTTCATACTGTCTCTCATTTGCAGCTCCTGTGCTTTCTTCAAAGTGTCCCTCTTAGCTGTAGCTCCTCTTCAAAACATCACTCACAGCTGCAATGAGTTCCTCTGCTCATCAGCTCATTTATATGGCTCCACTGATCAAGGCCCACCCTGAATGGGTGGGGCCACACCTCCATGGAAATATCTCATCAGAGGTATCACCTACAGTTGGGTGGGGCGCATTTCCATGCAAACACTCAAAGAATTTCAATCTAATTAACAGTGATAGGTCTGCCCACACAAGATTACATCAAAGAATATGACTTTTTCTGGGGGACATAATATATTCAAACCAGCACAGGTTCCTTGCCCTATTTTGGCTGGGAAATACCTCTCTGGGATAACCCTTCTCCCAGAATTTGCCCTCAAGGCAAAAACAACTAGAGGTAATTAAAGAGGACAGGAAAAACAAACAAAAAAAAACAAACAAAAAAAACTAAAGAGGCAAAACAAAAACAAACAGAACAGATCAAGATTTATGGAGAAGGAACAGAGAAAAGGAAGCTTTTTTCCTGTGGGTGAAACAATTGCACAAATAGTTCAATCTTAAAATTTGTGCTGCACATTCAGGCAAGAGTAAGATAAAGAAGAACAGAATAAATCTGATCAGGTAAACATGGGCAATTCTAATGATCTAGAATAAGTTGAACCAAGTGTCAAAAAAAAAAAAAAAAAAAAAAAAGAGCCTTAACACAAAGCCAATCAACAATAAAAAACCAGGAAAGAGAGATATATTGACCTTCAGAGTAAACTTATCAAGATAATTATATGCCTAGACATCAGTAAAAATAGAAGCCATACAAAGAAACAGGAAATTATGGCCCAGACAAAGGAACTAATTAAAATTTCAGTGGAGACACAGAATTTGGAACAACTAATCAAAGATGTTCCAACAAATCACCCAAATTAATTTGAGGAGATGAAGGAAAATATGGCTAAAGAGGAAAAGGACATTAAGAAGGCACTGGGTATATATAAGAACAGTTTGAAAGTATGAAAAGAAACATAACAGAACTTATGGGAATGCAAGGCACAATAAAAGAGATGTAAAATACACTGAAGGTATACAACAGCAGATTTCAATAGGCAAAAGAAAGAATCAGTGAACTAGAAGATAACACAAATGAAATATTACAGACAGAAGAACAGATAGAGAAAATAATGGGAAAAATTAAATATGGTCTCAGGGAAGTGAATGACAGCATAAAGCACACAAACATATGCATCCATTTGCAATAGCAACTAAAAGAGCAAATGTCTAGGAATAAATTTAACCAAAGATATAAATGATTTGTACACAGAAAACAACAAAACATTGATAAAAAATCAAAGAAAACCTAAATAAATAGTATATTCCATTTTCCTGGTTTCAAAGACTAAATATTGTTAAGATTTCAATTCTACCCAAGTTGATTTACAGATTCAAAACAATCCTAATCAAAATCCCAATAGCCTACTTTGTGGAAATGGAAAGGCCAATCATCAAATTTGTTTGGGAGGATAAAGAGCCCTGAATTGCCAAAAACATCTAAAAAAAAAAAAAAAAAAAAAAAAAAAAAAAAAAAAAAAGGAACAAAGTTGAAGGACTCACACTGCCTACTTTAAAGCATATTACAAAGCTACAGTGGTCAAAACACCATGGTACTGGCACAAGGACAGATATATTGACCAACAGAATTGAATTGATAGTTCAGAAATAGACCCTTACGTCTATGGCCAATTGATATTTGACAAATCTGCCAAGTCCATTCAACTGGAACAGAATAGTCTCTTCAACAAATGATGCTGTGAGAAATGGATATCCATATGGAAAAGAATGAAAGTGGACCCCTATCTCATACCTTATACAGAACTTAACTCAAAGTGGAACAGAAACATAAATATAGGAACCAGGACTATAAAACTCTAGAATAAAATGTAAGGAAGCATCTTCAAGGCATTGTAGTAGGCAGGGTTTCTTAGACTTTATACTTAAAGCATAATCAACAAGAGAAAAAATAGATAAAAGGGACCTCCTCAAAGTTAAAAACTTTTTGCACTTCAAAGTACTTTGTCATGAAAGTGAAAAGGCAGCCTACTCAATGGGAGAAAATATTTGGAAACAATATATCTGATAAGGGTTTAATATCCAGAATATATAAAGCCTGCAACTCAGCAACAAAAACAACCCCATTTAAAATGGGCAAAAGATTTGAATAGAAATTTTTCCAAGAAACGAATACAAATGGCTAGAAAGCACATACAAGATACTCAACATCACTTTAGGGAAATGCAAATCAAAACCACATTAGGGTGGGAGGATGTAAGATGGAGGCATAGAGAGGCATGGAAGCTAGTTAGTCCCCCTGGAACAACTAATAAAAAACCAGGAACAACTAGTAAATAATCTAGAATAACTGCAAGGGGACAAATGTGACCATCCACTCATCATACACCAACCTGAATTGGGAGGAATGCCTGAGATCACAGCACAAAATCTGTAAATAGAAACTGCGGGTCCAAGCCGGGAGACTCCTCCCCCCACAGCCCGAGCTGCAAAGCCTCATAGTGCTAGAGAGAAGCTCTCCCCCAGCAAGTGAATATAGCTCAGCTGAGCTCCAACTGGGGTTTTAATTAGCAAGTGTGAAGTGCTCACTATGAGCTATGAATCCCCGACAAGCAGACAGAGGCTTTGGGTGATGACTGACCTTGGAGAGCCAGAGGGTTGCCAAGGACTAGCCCTGAAGGGGATTTTCTGTTCCTTTTTTGGCTCAGTGGAGAAAGCCTCAGCCATTTTCAGTTCCCACTGCTCTGACCCAGACAAGGGTGGAGAGAGCACAGGCAGAGAGAGACCATTGAAATGCTAATAACCTCCCCCTAGTGGGTCTATCTTCTCTAAGAGCAAAGGGGTAGGGCCCAGCTCTACTACCTGCCTTCCATTCAGAAACAGACCCCAGAGGCTGGGAGAAAAACAGCCAAGGGCCAAACCTTCTTATACCAGTCTGGAATTACAGGCTGACAGGTGCCACCTGCTGGGCAGAAAAACACAGTGGCCTGAGGCATCACAGAGTGTACCAATTTTCTAAGACACACCCTCAGGGAAACCAGATACTGAATTATTCTTCCTTCTGGACCTGAGCCTGTTCTGGTCTGGGAAAACCTGATTGGGATTACCAAGGCAACCATGCCTAGACAACAGAAAACTACAACCTACACTAAGAAAAATGAGGTTATGGGTCAGTCAAAGAAACAAACTTACACTTCAACTGAGATACAGGAATTGAAACAACTAATAAGTCAATTCAAAAAGTTTAGAGAAGATATGGCAAAAGAGCTGAACTGTATAATGGAAATACTGGGTGTACATAAGGTAAAAATTGAAAGTTCGAAAAACCAACTGGCAGAATCTATGGAAATGAAAGGCACAACACGAGATGAAAGACACAATGGAAACATACAACAGCAGATCTCAAGAGGCAGAAGAAAACACTCAGGAACTGGAGAACAAGGCAGCTGAAAGCCTACACACAAAAGCACAGATAGAGAAAAGAATGGAAAAATATGAACAACATCTCCAGGAATTTAAGGACAAAATGAAAAGCAAGAATGTACATGTCATTGGTGTCCCAGAAGGAGAAGAGAAGGGAAAAGGGGTAGAAGCAATGAAAATTTCTTATTTTTCATGAAAGACCTAAAATTACAGATCCAAGAAGTGCAGTGTACCCCAAACAGAATAGATCTGAATAGGCCTATGCCAAGACACTTAATAATCAGATTATCAAACATTGAAGATAAAGAGAGAATCCTGAAAGCAGCAAGAGAAAAGTGATCCATCAGATATAAAAGAAGCTTGATAAGACTATGTGTAGATTTCTCAATAAAAGCCATGGATGCAAGAAGGAAGTGGGGTGATATACTTAAGATACTGAAAGAGAAAAATCACCAACCAAGAATCCTATATTGGGCAAAACTATCCTTCAAATATGAGGGAGAGCTTAAAATATTCTCTGACAAACAGACAATGAGAGTTTGTCAACAAGATACCTGCTCTACGGGAAACACTAAAGGAAGCACTGCAGCCAGAAAGGAAAAGACAGGAGTGAGAGGTTTAGAAAACAATTTTGGGAGATAGTAGCACAGCAACGTAACTACACTGAACAAAGATGGCTGTGAATATGTTTGAAAGAGGAAGGTTAAGACCATGTGGGACACCAGAATGAAATATGAAAAATAAAGACTGGGACTGTGTAACTTAGGGAAACCTAGGGTGCTTAATGATTGTAATAAAAGGTACAAATATGTTTTTTCATGAGGTAGAACAAATGAATGTCAACAGTGCAAGGTGTTAAAAATAGGGTGGGATTGGGGGGAAAATACAATCAATGCAAATTAGAGGCTAGAATTAACAGAAACATTGTATTATGCTTCCTTTAATATAACAAAGGCAATATACCAAAGCTAAATGCATATGGGGGTGGGGGGAGTAGGGGAAGGGTATCAGACTCCTGGAATTGGTGATCTTGTCTGACTCTTTATTCTACTTTAGGTTAATTCTGTCTTTCCCTTTGTCGCTTTCTAGTTATCAAGTTTTTTGTTTGTTTGTTTGTTTTTCTCTCTTTCTCTTATCTTTTTCTTTTGCCTCTCTGCCTTCTTTGACTCTTTCTCTGTCTTTGTGGAAGAAATGGAGATGTTCTTATATAGATAGTGGCAATGCTGCTGAATACATAAATACATGACTATACAGGGAACCAATGATTGTTTACTGAAGATGGAATGTATGGTGTGTGAACAAAACCATCTTAAAAGAAATGGATTGATAAAGAAAACTTGGGGGTCCTATATTGAGTGAAATAAGACAGACACATAAAGGCAAATATTGCAAGGTCTCACTGATAGGAACTAATTATAATATGAAAACTCATAGACATGAAATGCAAGTTACCAGCATATAGAACAAGGCTAAAGAATGAGGAACGGTTGCTTATTATGAGCAGAATGTTCAACTAGGCTGAACTTAAATGTTTGGAAATGGACAGAGGTGATGGTAGCATGTAATGAGAATAACTAACGGTGCTAAAAGGTGTGTGAAAGTGGTGGAAAGCGTAAGCTCAGAGTCACACATGTCACTAGAAGGAAAGTTAGAGGTTAAAAGATGGGAATGTATAAAACAGTGAATCTTGTGGTGGACAATGTCTGTTATTAACTATACAAATATTGGAAATCTCTCTCACGAACTAGAACAAATGTATGATACTATAACTAGATGTTAAGAATAGAGAGACATATGGGAAAAAATATCTATTGCAAGCTATATACTATAGTTAGTAGTATTTTAACATTCTTTCATCAATAGTAACAAATGTACCATACCAAGACTATGAATCAGTAATGGAGTGGGGCATGGTTAGGGGTATGGGAAGATGTGAGTTTCCTTTTTTTGTCTTTACTTCTTTTCTGGAGTAATGAAGATGTTCTAAAAATTGAAAAAAAAAATTAATTGCATTGATGGATGCACAGCTGTATGATGGTACCATGGGCAATTGATTGTACACTTTGGATCTTTGGATAACTATGGTATGTGAACAATCTCAATAAAAATTATTATATATATGTACTACGTTCAACCATATCATTTCACACCTACTGGAATGGCCACTGTTAAAGAAAAAACAGAAAACTGCAAGTTTGGGAGAGATGTGGAGAAATAGAACACTTATTCAAGCTGGTAGGAATGTAAAATGGTGAAGCCACTCTGGAAGACAATTTAGTGGTTCCTCAGAAAGCTAAGTATTGAATTGTCATATGACCTGGCAATCCCTCTACTAGGTCTATATCCAGAAAACCTGAAAGCAGGAATGTGAATAGATATTTGCTCATTGATGCTCATAGAGGCATTATTTACAACTGCCACAAGATGGAAGCAACCCAAGTGTCCATCAACTGATGAAAGGATAAAATGTGGTATACACATATGATGGAATATTATTCAGCTGTAGAAAGAAAAGCAGTCCTGATGCATGTGACACCATGGATAAAACTTGAGGACATTATATTGAGTGAAGTAAGCCAGACTCAAAGGACAAATATTGTATGATCTCACTTATATGAGCTAATAAGGAAACTCATAGAGTTAGAATCTAGAGTATAGGAGATAGAATGGGGGTAAAGGATGGGGAGCTGATGCTTAGTTTGTGCAGAATCTCTAATTAGGTTGATTGTGAATGTCTGGAAATGAATAGTGGTGATAGCAGCACATTATTGTGAGTGTAATTAACAGTGCTGAACTATGTGTATGAATGTGGTTGAATACGTTACTAGAAAGAGAGCTAGAGGATAAAACATAGGACTGTGTAACAGTGAAACCTGTTGTGGACAATCACTTTGATTAGTAGTACAAATATAAGAATGTTCTGTCATGGACTACAACATATGTATGTTACCATTACATGGAGTTAATAATTTGGTGGTATATGGGAAAAACACACTTAATGCAAACGAAGGACTGTAATTCACAGTAATATTTTAATATTTTTTCATCAACTGTAACGAAGATACTATACAAATGCAAAGTGTCAGCAACAGGGGGGTATATGGGAATGTTGTATTTTTTACATGACTTGTATGTAAACCTACAACTTCTCCAATTAAAAAAGAAAATAAAAAGAATAAAAATAGAATAAAAATAAAACATTATGCTAAGTGAAAGAAACCAGACTCAAAGTACTACCTATGGTAAAATTCCTTTTGTATAAAATTTAAATATAAGTATAGGTATAGAGTCAAAATTAAGTTAGTGATTGTGTAGGGCTGGGGAAAGATAGACGGTTTGAGATGTGACTGCTAGAGGGTATAGGGTTTTTCTTTTTGGAGTAATGGAAATGTTCTAAATTGATAGGGGTGATGAATGCATGGTTCTGTGATTATACTAAAAGCCATAGATTGTACACTTTGAATGGATTGTATGGTGTGTGACTATATCTCAATAAAACTTCAAAAAAAAAATAAAACACAATGAGATACCATTTCACAACCACAAGGATGGTTATTATTTAAAAATGGAAAATAACAATTGTTGGAAAAGATGCAGAAAAATTGAAATTCTAGTGCATTGCTGATGGGAATGTATAACGATACAGCCATTGTGAAAGACAGTTTGGCAGTTCCTCAGAAAATTAAGACTAGAATTACCATATGACCCAGCAACCCCACTTTTAGGTATATATCCCAAAGAATTGAAAGCAGGGACTCAAACAGGTATTTACACACCAATGATTGTAGTGGCATTATTCACAATTGCCAAAAGACAGAAGCAGCCAAAGTGTCCATCAACCAATGAATGGATAAAAAACATGTGGCATATATAAACAATGGCATATTATTCAGCTGTAAAAAGAAATGACATTCTGATAAGTGCTACAATATGGATGAATCTTGAAGACATCATATTGAGTGAAATAAATCAAACAGAAAGGGACAAACATTATATGATCTTACTGATATGAATTAATTAGAATAAACTAATTCATACTATCAGGAGCTAGAATACAAGTTACCAGGGACTGGGGTAGGGGTAGGGATAGGGAGTTAATGCTTAAATTGTACAGAGTTTCTATTTGAGGTGATGAAAAGTTTTGGTAATGAGTGATAGTGATGGTAGCACAATGTTCTGAATGTAATTAATAGGACTGAATTATATATTTGAATGTGGTTAAAAGGGGAAATTTTAGGCTGTATATATAATACTAGAATAATTTTTTTTTAAAATAAGCAACTCATGGCAATTCAATGCTTTGTAATGTAAAATGCAATATGCAAATATAAATCTTTAATAATTATTAAGTTCATAGAATAAGACTGGATGTTTTCTAAATTTTCTGCTGCATTAATTCATTTAACCATCAAAACAATGCTATGAGATAAATATTATTAGTATCTCTCTTCATATATATTTAAAACAAATGAATCTGTGGGAAGGATAGCATGAGTAATGTGTTAGATTCTTAACAGCTAGTCAGTGGTAGGGCTGGGACTGATGTTTAGGCAGGTTAGTATCCATAGAACAGGTACTAAACCACTCCTATTTTGCCCTTCAACTTATAAACTTCTTGATTCAAGAGAACATGCTTTACCTAATTTTGCCTTTGTATCCCCAGCATTTAGCATGATACTTATTCATAGTGATGACATGATTAATATTGGGTAATGATTGACTTACACTGAGGTGATATGTGAAACTATGAAAAAGAATAGTGTGCCAAATGAGTGGATATACATGGAAAAGGAGAGGAGACGAGAGGAGAAGAGAGGGAAGGAGGAGAGGGGAGGGAAGGAGAAAAGAAGAGGATAGAGGGGAGAGGAAATAAGAAGGGAAGGGAAGGGTAGGGGAGCAAGGAGAGGGGGAGGAGAAGACAAAAAGTTAGGAATAGATGAACCATACTTAGAAAATAGAAGCATTTTTTGACTAGGAAGTGAAAAAAGAGCTCAGAGGAGAGATAGAGATGGGTTGACAAAAGATGAAGAAATGTGACATTATAATTTCATGGGATGCAAAGAAGGAAAGAGTTTAGAAGAGAGTTGTTAAATACATTTAGCTTTGTGGTGAGGCTTAAAGATTCAATTGGATAGGCTCAGCCAAGATAGATTTGTTCTACAGTGTGGGTTAGGCTTTTCCCCTGGTCTTCAGATCAGGGAAGTCCACCCGGTGACACTCCTGGCCTCCTTACCCACCTCTTATTCACTTTTCCCCAGAGAAAGGAGGAAAGATTTATCTGATCTGGAATTCAAGAGAAGAAACTTAATATACTCAGTTCAGCCTCTTCCTACCTCTGTTTTATAGGGTTATGTAGAATAATTGCCCTTATGAGGAAGGCCTATAGATGTCCATCTGCATTAGTAAATCTGTATACTGCAGAGGTTAAATATATATATATAAAAAAGCATTGGAGCTGTTTCTTCTAGGCTATGGTCTCCATTCCAGGCATAGAGCTGATTTTTAATCTCTTCCTGACTCCTATTTCTGTCTCCACTTGCTACTTACTCAGGCAACTGTCTTGTTTTTAATTCTTACTACAGTTGCCCACTACAGTGGGAGTCCATTCTTTATTTTCTAGATATGTTAGCTCCCACTTTCTACCCCAAGGTGGCTGAAGTCATTTACCTGATCTCTCATCTCTGGCTTTGTGACAGTAACTCTAGAATTAATGACCTAATGACCTAATGAACCTAGTTGGTTCAGCAAGTCAGAGCAGATCTGATTTCCTAACGTCCCCCATGATGGAGGTTCAGAATTTGTTGTGAGCTATCTAGGCCTGAGGGTATCCACAGGGCCAGACTGGAATGAGTACGATCTCACTTAAGCAGCTAGTGGAGGACTGGATAGGAATCTAGATCCTGCAGACTCACAGTGGAATGGGTATGTTAGAGGAATGAATATGCAGAGGCAGGTCCTGAAATAGAGAACACAGTGAAATATTTGATGTCCATAAAAGAATCGGGCAAGCAGGTTATGAAACAAAGGATAGAGTCTAGAGTAAATATTTCTGTGTCATTACCAATCCTGAATTTACAGTGTAAGCCACATGGATGAGGCACATGGGCTGAGAGTATAAGTTTCAGCTCATTCCCCATTGCTCATGTATTCCCCTAAAGCATCCTAGAATATACTATGGCTAGTGATAATTAGGAAATATATGTAGACATTTGAGAAATAGGTGTTATAAGAGATTTAGAGAACTGGTGGAGGAGAAAGTTGAAGGTGAGAAAGCAAAAAGAAATTAGGGATTATTTCTCCCTAACCTTGGGTATTAATAGAGGGAGGATCATAGAGTATTGGGAGAAATTTATATTTTAAGAAATGTAGCATATACATACAGGAAAGATGCACTAATCATGTAAACACAGCTCAATGAATTATCAGAATAAACATCACTGGGTCAAGATATAAAACACTGCTAGAACTCCAGAAGCCCCCTCATACCATCTCTCAATCATTACTTCATCCTTTCTTCTCAAAGGTAAAACGAACTTAACTTCTATAACAGTTGTTTAGTTAAATGTGTTTTTGAAGATATATGTAAATTGAACTATACAGTGTAGTTTTTTTTTAATCTGGCTACTTGTGCTGGTTGGAATCTTGTTATGTACCCCATAAAAGACTATGTTCTTTTAAGCCACTCTTATGGGGGCAGAGCTATTGTGGATAGGATCTTCTGATTAAGTTGTTTCCATGTATATAGACCCACCCAATTGGGGTGGGACATTTTGATTAGTTTATTTCCATGGAGATGTGAACCGGCCCATTCAAGGTGGGTCTTAATTAGTTTATTGGAGTTAAGAGAGAGCTCAGAGCTGACTCAGATACAGACACTTAAAGAGAAGCTGAGAGAGACATTTTGGAGAGAACCTAAGATATATAATATAGTTTGCCCCTGGGAGAAGCAAGCAAGGAGCTGAGACAGGACACCAGAGATGTTTTGGAGAAAGCCACTGAAACCAGAAGCTAAACCCGTGTTCCAGTTTGCTAATGCTGCTGTTATGCAAAATACCAGAAATGGATTGGCTTTTATAAAGGGGATTTATTTGGTTACAAAGCTACAGTCTTATGGTCATGCAAAGGCCCAAACAAAGGTATCAACAGTAGGGTACCTTCACTGAAGAACACGGGTGGCATCTGGAAAACCTCTGTTAGCTGGGAAGGCACGTGGCTGGCATCTGCCCCTAGATTGCATTTCAAAATGGCGATCTCCAAAATGTCTGTCTAAGCTGCAGCACTGAAGTCCTTCTGTTTGTGAGCTCTTTTATAAGACTCCAGTTATTAAATCAAGCCCACACTAAACGGGTGGGGCCACACCTCCATGTAACTAATCTAATCAAAGATATTACACACAAAGATTCCTCTGCCCCCCATAAGATTGCATTAAAGAAGTGGCATTTTGGGGGGCATAATACATCCAAACTGCCACAACCCAGGAGAGAAGGTTCAGCAGAGCCAGCCATGTACCTTCCCTTGTGATAGAGGTGTTCTGGATGCTATCAGCCTTTCTTCAGTGAGGGTATTCTCTTTCTTGTTGATTCCTTAGTTTGGATTCTTTTATGACCTTAGAACTATAAATTTGTAGCCTAATAAATCCCCTTTATAAAAGCCAATCCATTTCTGGTATATTGCATTTTGGCAGCTTTAGCATACCAAAACACTACTCTAGCTTAAAATTATGTTTCTATTGTTGCCATAGTTCAATAATTATAATTGCTGTGTAGCATTCCATTGTATGAATGCACACCATAAGATGTTTTCCATTCCATTGTTAAGGGATATTTGTATTGTTTAATTTTGTGTGGTTACTAATAATACTTTATCAAAATTATTGTACATTTTTTCGTCCATATATGGATGCATTTCTGTAGGATATATATCAAGAAATGGAATTTTTGGTCATTGGGTATGAATAGGTCCAACAATAGAAGGGCCACCATACTGTTTTCCATAGTAGGTATGCCAATTAAGAATCGAGTTAAGTTCCAGTGATTTCCCATGAAATCAATCCCTCCTATGTAGATTCCAAATTATTAATATGCACATCTTTATATAAATATATATTTTTGTCTACCTGTGAAAATTAATTGGAAACATCATAGCACTTCACCCCTAAAACTTTCACACACATCTCAGAATAAGGACATCCTCCTGTATAACCAAAATATCTTTATCACACCCAATAAAAATTAACAATAATTCCATAATATAATTTAAATTCAGTTCACTTTCAAATCTTTCCAAATGTCCCACAAATGTGTTTTAGATTTTTTCTTGAACTAGAATCCAATCGCTGTTCATGCATTCATTTCTTATGTGTCTCTAGTTTCTTTAAACCCCAAAAATATCCACAGTTTTTTGTTTGTTTTATCTTGACATTGATACACTGAATATTTCCAAGCTAGTTATCTTATAGAAACACCCTACATTCTGGAGTTATCTATTTGTTTCCTCAGATGTCATTTAATTTATTTCTCAATATTCTGTATTTCTTGTAAAGTGGAAGAAAGAGATGATGAAACACAATTTAAACACTTTTGGAAAAATCGAAAAAGCAAATGTCACATGCAGTGTTGAATACTGCATGCTGCATTACATCAAGTGGCAGTTATTTCATAATTTTCCATGATAATGATTCTAAATTTGATCACTTGGTTAAATGGGTGATCTCTTCATGATGTGCTGTCTCTTTTTCTATTTCTAAATAATCTGTTATGTGAACCATGTTCAAAAACTTCCTCCCCCCAAAAAAATTATTCCCCTAAATGTTTAGTTAGCATTTATAACCTTTGCTTGAATTAATTATTACACTGCAGGTGTGGAGTGAGTTGCCACATGGTGCATTGTGGGAATTCAGCTCGGGAACAACAGAAACTTTCAGCAAATGACTATTTTATTTCTTACACAGCACAAAGCATCCAGAGAGCAGGGAAGTAGATCCCATCATGGCTGGGAGGTCACACTGCTGAGGTCAGGGTTTGTGAATGGCAGCTCTACACACTCCCTTTGGGTTGGAGATAAGAGAGACAAATGTGTGCTGCCAAGGGTGAGGTATTTACATGATCTACGGGGAGGGGCCCTGCCACTGAGATTACCTGCCCTAATAAGCTGCTGGGACTGTTTGTTCCTGGTTTCTGGGTTTAAAGTGTGGTTGGGCCTTTGCATTAGAACTGACGTCTCTCCCTAGTCTGTGAAGATTTTTGGATTCTTTCCAGAATCTTAAAGAAAAACCCATAAATTATTTATTTGGATGTTAAGTATAACCTCCTATTGATGTGGGCACATACTATGCTGCAAAACTGCTTAAGAAACAACTTAATCTCATTTCTTTAAACCTTATGTTTAATGATACTGGGCCTGATGGTAGAGAATTGATTGCTAAAGTGCTACATAAGAATATAACTCTAAGAATGGTGGGGAACAAGATTGAAAATAAAGGTGGAATATTTTTTGCTGCAATGCTACAAGTTAATTCATCCTTAGAGAAATTAGATCTGGGAGACTGTGATCTTGTGAGTAAACTAGTTAGGAGAATATAAACCTGATGTTGAATTTCATTCTCCTAAGAAACCAGCATAGAGAGCTGTTCAAGAGAATACCTAAATGACACTTATATGGATGATTAGTTTTGTCCCTGTTACCTAGTATCAGAGAAAGGGTTTTTATCTTAGATACAATAGTGCTAACTGTTAATGAAATTAGATTGTAGTAAATTATACCATAGAATACGCACTATAATAAAAATATTCCTAAACTTCAAAAAAAAAAAAAAAAAAAGGAATGTAATGGAAACAGTCCAAAACATCTGTGCACAATAGAAAAGGGGGAGGGTAATGCTATAACGCTAGTGAGTCAGAGTTTCCATATTTGGCATTTGCCTTTAGGCTGAAGAAATTTATCATTTCTTATATGCCAGGTCTGTTGCTAATCAATTCTTTTAGCTTTCTTATACCTGAACATGTCTTTATTTTACCTTCATATTGAAGGATATTTTCAAAGAGAATAGAATTCTGGGTTTAATGCTCTGTTTTCCCTTAAGTAATTTAAAGACATTATTCCACTCTCTTCTGTTCTTGCTATCACTTAAAGGGGGCCTGTTTGCCCAATGTCCACAAAAGTCAATACTGTGACACCAGAATTTGAAGAAGAGAAAGGGTTTATTGCATAGTTGACCAACAAGAAGACTGGAGACAAGCTTCAGATCAGTCCCCCAAAGCTGAAGAGGTTTGAGGCTTTTATGCAGTTTAGGGTAGGTGGGTCTAGGGGAGTGATTTAGAATAAGGTGAGGTGACATGGTATAAGGGGCAGGCTTAAGTGGAGCATATGCAGTTCCAAATTATGCTACTTCATGCATTTCATGTTAAAAAATGGCAGCTTAGTCTCATTGGTGGGTGTGATTTTTACCATTACAATTAGGCAATGGTAATTTTAAGTTAAGGTTCTGTGCTAAAGCTTATGTCTAGAGGGCTTAGTCTGACTGAAATTAGCTTTATCTAGGAGAAGAGAAACAAGAACTCAGGTGGGATGACTCAGTTTTCTTCATTAATAAACATGAAGGGTTATTAGCAGGCTCAAAAAACTAAGTTACAAAACACAAGACAAAGAGTAGGCACAAGGTCACAAGATTATTATGAGGCTATTCCTTTGCAGCTACAAGGGAAGGCATCAGAGTTACAGTTCAGTATTTTCTCTTATATAAGGAGGTTAGTTCTCAGTTACAATGTCCAGCCACACCCCCGCCACACACACACACACACACACACACACACACACACACACACACACTTTGTTGTTTATTCTTCAATCTTGAAGGATCTGGGTGATAACCACTCTAGGGCTTTCATGCTGGAGAGGGGTGCTGACATTAGGGGTTAGAAGAGTGAAATTTCTTAGACTGTAACTGTACATATATTCTTTAACTTTATGCTCCTTTGGCTGAAGTATTATTACTTTATCTGGCATTCTTCTGCATGCCTGGGATAGGGGACAGAAGTAAGCTTTAAAAATAGAAACACTTAAAATAATTGTAAGGAGTATTGCTAATCGACTTGTAATATGGAAAGTAACTTATCTCTGTAGGAAGCTAGCTGAATAAGTCAAGTTTATTGAAGGAGGAAGGATTAGTGACTATTGTATTAATTTGTTGTCTTTTTTCAGACAGAGCTAAGACACAGAGAAAGAGTTGGTAGAAGAGAATATTAATAATTGCTAGATTTTAGGGTCTAACTAACTTAGGGACAATTCTGAGGTTTTAAGGTTTTGAGAAATAAACTTAACAAGTAAATTGAAAATTATAGGTTTAAATAAAAGAAGTAGAAGGATCATGATTAGGGGACTTACAAGTGAATATAACTATGCATTAATTCCACTGAGGGGGTGTTGATTTTATGTAGCCATGTGGCTTGCCTGTGGCATCTGGAGGTCTCTAAGGCTCTCCGGAGTACTTATGCTCGAGGCTTTGCATACTGTGGCAGTTTATGATACCTGGTTGAGACTTGTATAAGAGAAACTTCTAGAATGACTTCCTGACTCTAATTGAAATCTTTTAGCTATAGAAACTATATTTTATTTGATGTTTCTTCTTTTTGGTTTAGATCACTGTTTTGGCTTGCTAGAGCTGCTGGAATGCAGTATACCAGAAATGGGTTGGCTTTTTCAATGGGGATTTATTAGGTTACAAGTTACAATTCTAAGGCCATGAAAAATGGCCAAATTAAGGCATCAACAAGAGGATACCTTCTCTGAGGAAAGGCAGCTGGCATCCAGAGTTCCTCTATCACATGGGAAGCACATGGCTGTCATCTGCTGGTCCTTCTCTCCTGGGTTTAGCTTCTGTTTTCAGTGGCTTTCTCTCTAAGCATCTTTGAGTCTTTTCCTAGCATCTCCAGGCATTTTCTTTCTTTTATGCTGTCCTGCTTTACCTGCCTTTTATCCTCTCATAAAGGACTCCAGTGAAGGATTAAAACCCACACTGAATTTGGTGGGTCATATCCCAATCAAAACAACCTAACCAAAAGTCCTACCCACAATAGGTCTGCACCCACAAGAATGGATTTAAAGAACATGGCATTTTCTGGAGTACATAACAGTTCCAAATCAACACAATCTCTTTCTGAAAGCATTACTGATTAACATTTGGTATTAATCTCTTGACACCCAGGAGGCTTATTCCTGGGAGTCACATATGGTGGAAAGTGGTAGGTTTATTTCAGAGTTTGGCTTAGAGAGAGAGAGGCTACATTGAGTAATAAAGGTTTCTAGGGAGCAAGTCTTAGTCATTAATTATAATTAGGCTTGGTTTTATTATTACAGATATAAGGTTCATAAGTACAAGCTTCAAGTTTGAGGGCTTGGTTCAGCATGTTTTTTATGAAGCAATGCTCATATATTTTAGAGTTTATTTTTATAGGTCTACTTGTTATAAGTTTAAATGAGGATAATTTATTATTTTCTGAAAGGAGTGGATTTTAGATTTAGATTTTGCAAAGTTCTTTGATTACAGTTTTAGTAAATTGGGAGCTTCTTTTTCTTGAGAGAATAGCAGGAATTCCCCAGGTTGGGAAGTTTAATAGTTTTATGCTTTTCTTCCCCAGTCACTTAAGGGATTTTGTAAATACTTTTTCATTTTATACTTAAAACACTATGAAATGTATCAAGATATTATATTAACTTGTATAAATACTAAGATCTCATTCTCTATTCTAAGTTCTATGTTAAATAAAGTTGAGTTAAGTTGTTTAAATAAACTGACTTTGTCAGGTTAAATTAGATAGTGTGTCACAGAAAATTTAAATTTTGGATAAAATAAATATCTCCTCCTTGGTCTTACATAGAAATTAAAGTTCAAAAATACAAATAATATTGTCCTTTGTTTTGTATTCTGATTCACTTCAGTCTTAATCAGATCAGCTTCATTTACATTTTTATTTAAAGTCTGATCTCTTTTTGAGTTTCTTCAATAGTTGCTGCATGAAGTTGTCTTCTAGAATTAATACAGCTCCTTCAGTACTTCTATATCTGGAGAACTTTAACTCTGAGTCTCAGGTGTCACAAAGATATTTAAAGTTCTATGGATCTACCAGGTTACACACAAAGAGCACTTTAAAATTTAAAAATAGCAACTAAATCCCAGGAACAAATATGATTACTGCCAAGAGCCTACAATCTAGGTTCTAATTCTTTTATGAGCATTCTCTTAATGAAGCTATTTCTAGAAGCAAAACTTTTGACAATTACCTGTATTAAAGTTATCAACTACAGACTATAGTAAAAGGTTTTTTTTTTCCTTTTTTATGTCTTACTAGGGTTATGTTAATTAACAGCTAGAACATAATTTATAAACTTTCTTTGCTTCTGTTTTGAAGTTCCTTTTGCTGAAGATGAAATTTTGTTCTGTAGCTGATAATATATATTTTCAGAGAAGGATCAGAGTAATACAGTGTAACTGACAAGGGAATGTGATTGTTTCTGTGACATACAACATTTTTCTAAGAACTAGAACTATGACTGACAAGACTATACTATTGTTTAATATGTAGATCAGTGACAGGGCATATCATGAATAGTGAGAACACTGTTATATCTCTAGGAATTTTTCTAACCCCTCAATAATTTTTTTCTAGCACCTCTCTTTTTACAAGGTAAAAGAACAAATCTTTTGCAGTTCTCCAGGTGCCTTCTAGAAAATCTTAAAGACAGTTTGAAATTAAAAAATTTCTACCTTGAGTTGAAATATTATGTTAAACAGGAAAATGGGTTATGGTGAAATAATATTTCATTCTATACTTAACTAAAGTTAAGAAAAGTTTTAGTTCTTTTAAAAGTGAGACTTGTTTTTTAAGATAATAAAGGATGATAATGCTAACATAAATATTAATGGAGATATTATTTTGATATGACATAGAATATTTGTTTTTTCTTAAACAACTAAGGACATGATAAGTTTAACATAAGGTACAAGAAGTTATCCTGGTAAAACAAAGACTCTTTGCCTTTTATATTGATTATTCAGAAAAAAAACTTTTTATAACCTTTTACTAAAAGCAGACTAATAATTTAAAGAAACTTTTTCACTTCAACAAAGAGAAAATGAAATTGTAGTTTTGCATCAGTATACTATTTGATACTAAGGCTCTTAAAAACTTTATAGATAGACCTATCAAATCTTATCCAACTTTGACTCCAGGAAATAAATTTCCTTTTCTGAAAACTTTCTGCAGCTTTCTATATCTATTCAGGTTTTGTCCTACATTTTCCTCTTTCTTATTCTGTAACAACCACTTACTTTATTTTAGAACAAAATTACTCTCTTTTTCTTTAATAAAAAAACATCCTGTATACTTCACATATTTAAGTCACTAAAATGATTTTGGAAATTGGCTTCAAGCAAACATCTTGTAACATGCAATTACTGTCAAAATTAAACTTGTCAGAATAATGATTCAATTTGAAGCATATTTTTTTTCTTCATTTGAAATATTTAGTATATGCAACACTAGCTCATTTGTTCAGTAAATCTGTGTAAATTTAGGGAGAACATACTCAAGTGGAACAAAATTGTATGCTTGTATTGCACTTAACATTGATAGCTCATAGGGATGGTTTTCAGAAATGTTGCTTTCTTCAGTTTTCCATTTTATCAGCATTTCAGTGAAATGCTTTATGAAACATTTATAAAGATACATTTCTGAAACAGTTTTCTGGAGGTAAATAGAGGGCTTGCTATTAGGGCCAAGCCAAGATTTAATTGCAGGCTTATAAAAGCAGCCAACATTTTTCTATTCTCTTCTTATCAATAGAGTTGTTTGGCTCAAAAATTATTATAGAAGCAAGAATTAGACTAGAATTTATTGTTGCAATATTTTGCAGCTGTATCTTCCAGTGCTTTCTTCCATATTTGCCTAAGAATTAGCAGGAATTTTAAGTATAGCTAAAACCTTTGATAACAGTATAGTATTCAGTATTTTCTCAATGCAGGATTTTTAAAAAATTTTTCCTCTATTGGAGATTAAAAACAAAATCTTTGTTTCTGTGGTATCCTAAAATTATGTTCAAAGAGCACTAGAAGCTCAGCTTCCCCAATTTCTGGGATCCAGGATTACTAATCTCTCTCTCAATCTCTCTCTCTCTCTCTCTCTTGATATATATATATATATATATATATATATATATATATATATATATGCACAGTACTAATACTATAGTACTAATCTATAGTATTATCTATCTATACATAACTCTATCTCTATAAATACACATATGCTTATTTATATTTAAGCAATTTGAATTGAGCTTTCTTAAGAATTTTTTTATTTGTTAGCCTGGTATTATCATCCAGAGGTAGGAAAATATATATCAAACAAACGGAAAGAAACAAATAGAAAGCCTGTAGCTTCAATTAAAATCTTTAGCCATGTGTGAAACATAGGAATACAGTAATAAAGAAACATAAAACTTACTAGGTTAAACTACAAAATATATAATTTTGTACATCTTTTGTAAATTTTTATTCTGCTACAGAGACATAAAAGATTGAACATATGGAATTTAATTCTATTTTTCTTCTCTTTTACAGTACAAGTCTAATTGCAATGTAGAATTATAATTAAGAGACTCATTTTCTGTCCATCATTCCCCAGATTACAATTTATAATGGGGCCAGGCTGTGTTACAGAAGAAAATCATTTTACAATTCTTCATGGGTTCATAATCAAACCTCTCCCAGTTTTGTACAATGCAACATGCAACTGAGCAGGCTTCACTCAGGAATGCTGTTGGAATTTCCTTTCTCAAAAGACTCCAACAAGCAAGTTAGGTACAGGTAAACAATACAATATATACAGATGCAATATGTACAGCATGGGGCAAAACTCTTAACTAAATTAATATGTAGAACCTGTTGATCAAATTGTTAGACCGCCCATGCAAAATACATTTTAAGGGACCGCAGTCATGCATGGTCTTAACATTTCCCATTGCTGTAACCTTCAGCACTCTAAAACAAAAACAAAATTGTATACAGAACTAAACACAGTTAGACTTGAGTTTGGTAGACAAAAATTCCATACCACAATACAGTAGACCAATAATATCAGGTTCAAAACCAAGACACCGGAAACAGGACGTGAACATTTCAATAACTACCTCTTAACATGCTTAGGGCCTCACCCAGTGACCAGGCTAGACTAAGGTGGGACTAAAATCCACAATCTTAATCTGCAGCAAGTAACCAGAAACCAGAACCAATGAATAGGTTTTGCAAAAGCAAAGTTACAACAAAGTTACACACACAGAAAACATCTGAACTTGGAACTGTTTCTCCTCTCAAAATGAAACTATGCTGTAGGGCCAATGACACAGGAGGAAACAGGAGGGAGTCCCGGTTTTCAAGCCTCTAGAGTAACTATTGTAGGTGGCTGTGCAGGATTGGCAGATGGAAATCTCTATCCCGTGGAGGCTGTGAAGCCTTGGGCAGTGATTGCAAGATCACCCCACCTGCGATGCCAATTGTCATTGTCTAAACTGGGCACGTTTGCCCAATAGGTGCACAGTACTCAATGCTGTGACAACAGATTTTGAGAAGAAAAAGGGTTTATTGTGTAATTGACAAGCAAGGAGAACAGAGGCAAGCCTCAGACTGATCTCCCTAAGCTGAAGAGTTTGAGGCTTGGGTAGATGAGTTTAGGGCAGTGGTTTAGTATAAGGTGAGGTGATCTGGTTTAAGGGGCAAGCTTCAGTGGAGTATGCACAGTTCCAAATTATGCTACTTTATGCATCACATGTTCAAAAAGTGGGTGTGATTTTTGCTATTATAATTAGGTAAAGGTAACTTTAGGTTAAGGTTCTGTGCTATTGTGCATGTCTAGAGCCCAATTCTGGCTGAAACTGGCTTTATCTAGGAGAACAGAAACAAGAACTTGGGTGGGATGACTCAGGTTTCTTCATTAATAAACATGAGGGGTGTTAAGCAGGGTCATAAAACTACTGAGTTTTACAAAGGGCAAGTTAAGGAGTAGGCACAAGGTCACAAGATTGTTATGAGGCTATTCCTCTGCAATTGCAAGGGAAGGTAACTGAGCTACAGTTCAGTATTTTCTCTTATATAAGGAGATTAGTACAGTTCTCAGTTATAGCCTCCAGAGTTTCTAGTGAGTAAAGAGCAGTTATTTGCATTTTTGGTCTCTGTAGGTTATGTGTCATTATTCTCTGCTTTCAAGGTTCTCTTTTTAGCTTTGTTTTTCAGTAGTACATGTGCACAGAAATGTTTCACTTTATCTATTTTGGAGTTCACTGAGGTTTTTGAATCTATAAATTTATGTCCTTCACAAACTTTGGGAAACTTCTGGTTATTATTTATTTAATTGCTATTTCTTTACCGTTCTAACTTCTCCCTCTGAGACTTCAAATTACACATGGTTTAGACATTTTTATATTGTCCCTCAGGTCTTTGCAGATTTTTTAAATTTTTTAAAATCTTTTTACTCCATTATTCATATCAGATAATTGTATTGATTTATCTCCAGGTTCACAGACTCTTCCATTATCTCCATTATACTTTAAAGCTTATCATGTGAGGGCTTTTTAAATTATTTATTCTACTTTTTAGGACTAAAATTTCCATTTGGTCCTTTTTAATTTTTTTAAAGATATCATAATATCTTTCCAATTAATTTTCCTTGATTTTCATTCATTATGAGCATATTTTTTCCTTCCTTTATTGAGCCTAGTATACTAGCTGCTTAAAGCCTTAGTCTGCCAATTCCAATAGAGTCATCTCAGAGTTGCTTTTCATTTCCTGGAAAAATTTGTAAAATTTCCCTAGTTTTTCGTGTTTTAAGTAATTTTAGATTGTGTCCTGGAAGTTCAGAATACTTTTTGGTTGGGACTCTGGATTCTGATGCCATCCTCTGAAGAAGTTAATGTTTTCTTTAGCAGGCAATTAACTTGCCTGGGTATAAATTGCAGTCTCTTTCTAGGATGACAGCTCAAATCTTGTTGTTTCCTGTATTTTTAGCTGCACTGCTTGAAGTCTGACCTGAGCATATGGGTTTCAGGGGTTAGCCAAATGTTAGACAGAATTTATATATAGAAACTAGCATTCTCTCCTCTCTTGCTCTCTTCCCTTCAAAACTTTACCCTCTGATTCTTCAGGTCAAAAAGACTGAAGTTTCTATGCCAGGGTTTCTGCTATCCCATACAGTACCAAATGCAAACTTGCCCTCAGACTAAAAGTCATTACAATGGGACAGACATCTAATGTAATTTTCTTTACATTAGTTTTCTATCAGTGAATAGTAAAAACAAATTTAGTGACACACACATATCACTTCACGGATGAGTCAAGAATCTGGGTACAGCTTAGCTGGGTTTTTTCTCAAAACTGAAATCAAAGTGCAGCCAAGAAGCATTCTCTTTAGGACTTTGGAGTCATCTTCCAAACTTATTCATATTTTGGCCAAACTCATTTCCTTGTGGCTGTAGGACTGCAGGCCTCTGACCCTAGGGGCTTCTCTTATCCATAGTAAGTTAGCAACATAGTTGTTTGCTTCTTGAAGGTAAGCAGGAGAGTATCTCTTTCTCTCTTCCTCTCTCTCTCCAAGAAGGCCCCAGATTCTCTTCAAAAGGGATTTTACCCGATTCATTCAGGACCAGCCAAGTAACCTCCCCCTTTATTAATTTATATTGAAAGATTTGATACCTTAATGACAGCTGCAAAATTGATTAACATTTGACATATAGCCTAACCTAATCCCAGAACTGATATTTTCTAATAGTCACAGGTTTCTCCCAGACAGAAAGGGAAGTAATTAGACAGGCAGGAGAGGGGGGCATTGCAGATTCTGCCTAACAAATCTCTTTTGTGTCAACTTCCTTCCAGAATTTTCCTGCTTTTGTTTTGTCTTCAGAGGCTTCAGGTGTTTGTTTGTTTTTCTGTTTTGTTTATAACTGTCCAGATTTTATAGCATTTTAATCTCCAAGGAGAGTCAGTCTACCATGACTGTTTCAGCCAATGACCAATTGATGAACATTTGCACTATCTTAAATATTTTATTAGTTCAAATAATATTCAAATTTAAAATGCTATATTATGTATTTGTTTAATTTTATTTGTGGAGGTGAGTTTTCAGGATAGCTCCATAGAAAAGGAATTACCAGGTTATAGAGTAAATGCATTTATAGTGCTAATAGATACTGCTAACTTCCTTTTCAAAGGGGTTTTAGAATTCCTATCAGCAATCTATGAAAGTGCCTATTTCTCCATAGCTGCACCATCAGAGTGTCTTCTCAAACTTGGATTTTTGCCAGTCTGACAGGCTTCTCAATGGTTTCTCAATGAACATTTAATGTGTATTTCTCTTGCTACATCTGTGCTCCAGTGGTTTTCATGTATGCCTGTTACCTTTATTTTTTCTATAAAATCTATCTTCATTGCTTTGACCTGTTTTTGGCAAATTTTCTTCAAAAATTTTACAAGCTCTTTCATATTTCAGATATTAGGCCATTGTCTGCAACAGGAATAGTTAATATTTTCTTTCACTTTATTTGTTTTCTTTATGCTTTGCTTATTTTTTTATGTGGAAATTTTTTATTCAAAATTATATATTTAAATCAAGATATTAAAATATTGTGTGGGTTTTTTATGAAAAAGACTCAAGTTCCATTAACAAATTTGAATATAATTTCTAGAAAACTCAGAGTATAAAAAACTTCATATCACCGGCTTAATCTTGACAGATTTACTAATTTGCTTTTAACAGTGGAATTTTCTGTTTAAATTATGCTTTTGAAATTGAATCATCCATCTCTTAAACATATATTTATTACACAAGAAGGATTTTAAATTAATCTAATTTCTATATAAATAACAGGCAGGCATCTTCAAAATTAATTTGTGAAGTAAATTATTAAAATGACTCTGAAGGTGTTGAGATATTTTATGCTTAGAAAAGAATTCAGATCAATTGCTCCAATTCACTCACATCAGATCACAGAAACTGATACTCTTTCTTCTCCCCTTTGGCCTTATTAACAGAATTATGATTTTATTTGAAGATGAAATAAATTGAGCTGAAAATACTAGCAGTTTTCAGGCTCTCTTGTAGCTAACTATACCATTTATCTAAGTTCTTACTTGTAACACTGAGGTGACCATTGGCTCTTTCAGTATGAAGTATAATTTAAAATGGAACAATAGCCTAGGATGATGAAGCAGAAAATTAGAAGGATGCTACCTCTGCTATTTATCCCTGGACTTCTAGAAGGAAGAAAAATATATTTCTGTCTTTTTTAATCAATTATTTTTTAGAATTTCTTGTTTTGTGGAGCAAACATATTACTAATTGACATACACAATTCATGTCAGTCACTTCAAGTATTGTAACAAAGAGTTTAGGACTAAAAAAATTCTCTAATATAAAATAAAAATGAATTCCAAGGGATCAGGAATTTGTTTTTAAGAATGATTTACTCCAAAACTTAAATATGAAATAGACTTCAGCAAACCTTGGATTACATAAAGAAAAAAAAGTGAGAGCGTATTTAGTTCCATTTCTCTGACTTGAGTTAATAAAAAGGTGGACCCATCATGTGAATTCTTATTCAACATATCTCCTTTTAATCTTTGCAAGAATTCACTCTTCCCTTTCACTCGGTTTTTCTGTAAGATCATTGAGATCTTTACATATGCTTCTGAATTCACTGACTTATGAATTTCTATTTCTATTAGTACAAATTGAGGCTGTTTCCTCCTTTCTCATAATCTGATCAATGAATCCAAGTATTTCCTGTACAATTTTATGGCTGTCTAAATTTCCTTTTTCTATTTTAGAATAAATGATTTCCTATTCTTCATATTCTTAACTCCCCATGCATGCCATACATTCTCTCTCAAGATGCATTTATAAAAATTTGTATGTCTATATGTGTATATTTAAAGTACAACCTAATCATAGCATCATGATTTTTATACAATATTTATAAATTTAATTTAAATATTCACTAGAAACAGGACATCACATAGTTTTGTTTGATCAGTACATATAATTTCTTATTGAAAAGTAGGAATTCATGTGTGTGTTAAAATACCCTTTATAACAATTCATTTTTCCATTTCATCTTTAACATTAACTGAAAGCTGTTTTTAAATCCTCAGTTTATTCTTACTGCAATTATTATTTTTTTTTCTTTTTGAGGATCAAATGACCACAATTTTTTCAGCATTTTATTTTTATTTTGTTTTTTGTTTTTCTTTTGTTCTTTTTACTACTATTAGCTCTAATTCCAGTTTTCTGTGAAATTATACTTGGTGTTTTATAATCCCAGGAATGTTTAGCTTCAGATGAATTTGTCCAACCCAAGACATGGAATAAGATGTGCTTACAGGAGCTTTGGTCCCTTTTTTGGCCAAGAAGTTTGTCAATTACAAATACAGAGAGAGAACTAACTTGTTTTATTATACTATAACATATCTACCACTTTTTATTTTTGGTTTAAAAAATATAAATTGAATATTACATTTTCCAAAAATGAAAATTCTCATCTAAATTTATTATCATTGATGAAAAAATTATTTTCATTAATACAGAATGTGGGCTACCTGGGTCACTTATTTTTTAGCTCGTAAGTTATAGGATCAAGCCAGTATTCTAAAATGACACTGGGAAATCCTTTCTTTTAACCATATTAAACAATAGAGTATAATTTTTGGATAACATTTTTTGCTAGTTTCAATTTTTTGTACTCTCCTTCATTTTATCTCTATAAGCAACATTCCATCCAGAATTTCTAAGAATGAGTTTTAACCTGAAAAAAACTTTAAAATTTAAAACCACCCAATAAAAAAGAAAAAAACCAGTTTAATTTTCTCAGGAAAATAACAATCAGTATATTTGATAAATATTAATTATTCTGCAAATAATTAAACAGTGTATTTTAATGTTTTGTAATTTGAGCCCAAGCATTTCCCCTGGCCAGAATTCAGAGTGAAGTTTCTTCTGAACACTAATAATTAATTCATTTAGCTCTGCACAAATTTGCAGAAAGCCCATAGTCTCAAAGCCAAGTTTTTTTTGCCTGCAAATATCTTGAACACATAAACTTAAATACAGAATTACTAATAACTAAAACCCTAATTTTTAACCAAAACACTCAATACTGAGTTTATCAACTTTTAATATTGTTTTATTTTCCTTACACCTTGGCTCTTTTTAAATTTTTCCTGTGATGTCATCAGTCAATGCAGTCTCCAAATTTTACATCTATTACCTTCCTACCCAACAAACACTTCTAAAACCTTTGGCTTCTATCAAGATGTCTTTGTCTTGAAATTTCTATCTTGTTAGAAATGCATACATTTCATTTTTCCCTTGAGAACAGATCCTTTGTGAAAGTGCCAGGCCATTTTTGAAGTTTCCCTTGAGTCTCCCCTTCTCTTTACCTTTTAAGGTCAGGGAAATATTGGCCCTGAATGCCTGAAGCAGAACCAGAAAGTATGACCCTCAGTTTTATAAATCACCTTTCAATTTTGATTAAAGACACAATCTTTCCAGATACAGCTGATTTATCACCATGGTATGCTTACAGACATGGGAACTGCTTCCTTGATATCATAGCTTTCACACCATACATGGCCATCCTATTTCTCTGAGATTTAGAAAGCAGAGTGGAATTCCTTTCCTCATTTTGTCTTACATGTGCTAGATCTCCACAGTTGTACCTCTTATCTAAACTCTCTAAGTTTACCCACCATCCAAATTAATCCCATAGTCAAACCTTACAGAAGGTCTCTAGGATGAGCTCAGATTCTGTGCTTTCATTTTCTTACCTGAGAATCAATAATTCTCCATGTTTTCCTATTGATTTATTATTATTCCCATGTTTTATTTTTTATACTTACATTAATTATTTTATCTATTTACTATTCCCCTAATGATTTATTCATCTTTTGCAAAATGCCTCCCCAAACTTATTGTCAGATCTTCTCCCAAGTGGAGCTTACCTTGTCTCTTTCCTCACATTTTATTCTACCTCTGACTAGTTTATGCACAAGTCCCTCTATTTCTTTGTGTCTTTCATTGCATTATAATATCAACAACCTGAGAAGATTCCGTAACTGGGAAGTGTGGATGAGCACTTCTTTTATTGCAGAGATCCCATTCTATATAATGAAACTCCAGCTCCACTTTTGGCTCATCTCATCCTTTGATGGCAAGAATGACAACTCATTATGGATTTTTCACGATCTTACCCCTTTCCTATAACGTCTTCTTAGCTATACACATTTTCTTTTAACTGCAAATTACACCACTCTGGTATAATCTTATTCCCATAGAACATACATTCCCCAATGGTATTATATTTACTTATTTTCACATACAAAATTCCCATATGAACATTTAAGTTAAAAGATTAGTAAATATGGATGTATTTTAAAATACACATACATGGTTTCATTATATTCCATTCTTTCCCAGTGATCTTTTTTTATTAAGATTTATTCACATACCATACAATCATTCAAAGTATATAATCTATTGATCACATTACCATCATATAGTTGTTCATTCATCACCCCAATCAATTTTTTTAACATTTTCCTTGTACCAGAAAAAGTGAAAGCAAGAATAAAAAAAATAAGAGTAAAAGCAGAACACACAAATTGTACCCCCCTCCGTTCTTGCTTTAGTTTTTTTTTCCTTTTTGCCCCTTTATTTCTATTCATCCATCCATACACTGAACAAAGGGAAATGTGATCCACATGACTTTCCCAATCACATTGTCACCCCTCATAAGCTACATTGTTACACAATCGTCTTCAAGATTCAAGGGATCTGGGTTGTAGTTTGATAGCTTCAGGTATTTACTGCTAGCTTTTCCAATTCATTAGAACCTAAGAAGGGTTATCTATACTGTGCGTAACAGTGCCCCCTCTGAGTGACCTCTTGACGCCTTTTGGAAACTCTCAGCCACTGAAACTTACTTCATTTCATTTCACATCCCCCTTTTGGTCAAGAAGATGCTCTCCATCCCCTGATACCAGGTCTAGATTCCTCCCCAGGAGTCATTTTCCACATTGCCAGAGAGATTTATACCCCTGGATGTCAAATCCCGTGTAGCGGGGAGGGCATTGATTCACCTATCAAGTTGCCTTAGATAGAGAGAGAAGTCCATATCTGAGCAAAAAAATGGCATTCAGGAGGAGACACTTAGGCACAATTATACGCAGGCCTAGCCTCTCCTTTGCAGCAACAGTCTTCCCAAGGGCAAGTCCCATGATAGAGGTCTCAGCCCATCAAACATCAGTCCCCAGTATCTATGAGCACATCAGCAACCATCGAGGTGGGGAAGCCCAAGACCCCTGCATTATCCCCCAGCTCCTCAGGGGGGCGCTGCATATTTTTTTTATTTTTTTTTCTATTAACTATTAACCATATCAAAAAATAATTTTTTAAAGACATAAAATAAAAACATAAAAAAAAATTTCAAACAAACCCAAACAAGGGAATAAGAAAAAGACAAATAACCTAAAGTAACTACTTTACTTCCAACATGTTCCTACTCTACCCCAAGAAAATAACCTAATATAGCAACATTTCTGTGAAATTGTTCCTATCATAGCCACCAGAAATTAAAAACCATAGTCATTCCTGGGCATTCCCAGAACGTTAAATTTACCCACTTAGCTTATCTGTACTTATTTGGTTATCGTTCCCCCTTCACTAATTGCTTTCTATCGCTAGGTCCCCTGCATTCTACATTATAAACCATTTATTTTACATTTTTCAATGTTCACATTAGTGGTAGCATATACTATTTCTCTTTTTGTGCCTGGCTTATTTCGCTCAGCATTATGTCTTCAAGGTCCTTCCATGTTGTCATATGTTTCACTACATAGTTATTTCTTACTGCCGCATAGTATTCCATTGTGTGTATATGCAACATTTTATTTATCCACTCATCTGTTGAAGGACATTTGGGTTGTTTCCATCTCTTGGCAATTGTGAATAATGCTGCTGTGAACATTGGCATGCAGATATCTGTTCCAGTCACTGCTTTCAGATCTTCCGGGTATATACCGAGAAGTGCAATTGCTAGATTGAAGGGTAACTCTTTATCTAGTTTTCTAAGGAACTGCCAGACTGACTTCCAGAGTGGCTGAACCATTATACAGTCCCACCAACAATGAATAAGAGTTCCAGTTTCTTCACATCCTCTCCAGCATTTGTAGTTTCCTGCTTGTTTAATGGCAGCCATTCTAATTGGTATGAGATGATGTCTTGTTGTCATCTTAATTTGCATCTCTCTAAAAGCTAGTGAAGCTGAACATTTTTTCATGTGTTTTTTTGGCCATTTGTATTTCCTCTTCAGAGAAGTGTCTTTTCATATCTTTTGCCCATTTTATAATTGGGCTGTCTGTACTATTGTCATTGAGTTGTAGGATTTCTTTATATATGCAAGATATCAGTCTTTTATCAGATACATGGTTTCCAAAGCTTTTTTCCTATTGAATTGGCTGCCTTTCACCTTTTTGACAAACTCCTTTGAGATACGGAAAATTCTAAGTTTGAGGAGTTCCCATTTATCTATATTTTCTTTTGTTGCTTGTGCTTTTGGTGGAAGGTCTAGGAAGTGGCCGCCTAATACAAGGTCTTGAAGATGTTTCCCTACATTATCTTCTAGGAGTTTTATGGTACTGTCTTTTATATTGAGGTCTTTGATCCACTTTGAGTTAATTTTTGTGCACGTAAGTCAATAATGTTTCTATATGCTAGAAACCAATAAAGTGAAGAGACGCTCAAGAAAAAGATACCATTTTCATTAGCAACTAAAAAAATCAAATATCTAGGACTTTTTTTGAAATCCTACATCTCAATGACTATACTACAGGCAGCCCAATTATAAAATGGGCAAAAGATATGAAAAGACAGTTCTCTGAAGTGGACTTCATTCTTTTGGATGTGGATATCCAACTCTCCAAGCTCCATTTGTTGAAAAGACTGTTACGTTCCAGTTCAGTGCCTTTGCGGGCCTTATCAAATATCAGTCAGCCTTAGATCTGGGGGTCTATCTCTGAATTCTCAATTCGATTCCATTGATCAATATGTCTGTCTTGGTGCCAGTATCATGCTGTTTTGACAACTGTGGCTTTATAATAAGCTTCAAAGACAGGGAGTGTAAGTCCTCCACTTCGTTTTTCTTTTTTAGAGAGTCTTTAGCAATTTGAGGCATCTTCCCTTTCCAAATAAATATGATAACTAGCTTTTCAAAGTCTGCAAAGTAGGTTGTTGGAATTTTGATTGGGATTGCATTGAATCTGTGGATGAGTTTGGGTAGAATGGACATCTTAATGACATTTAGCCTTCCTATCCATGAACATGGAATATTTTTCAATCTTTTAAGGTCCCCTTCTGTTTCTTTTAGTAGAGTTATGTAGTTTTCTTTGCATAGGTCTTTTACATCTTTGGTTAAGTTTATTCCTAGGTACTTGATTTTTTTAGTTGCTAATGAAAATAGTATCTTTTTCTTGAGTGTCTCTTCACTTTATTGGTTTCTAGCATATAGAAACATTATTGACTTATGTGCATTAATCTTGTATGCCTCTACTTTTCTAGATTTGTTTATTAGCTCTAGTAACTGTACCCTCAATTTCTCAGGGTTTTCCAGATATAAGATCATATCATCTGCAAAAAATGACACTTTTACTTCTTCCTTTCCAATTTGGAGGCCTTTTATTTCTCTGTCTTGCCAGATTGCCCTGGCTAGCACTTCCAGCCCAATGTTGAGTAACAGTGTTGACAGTGGGCATCCTCATTTTGTTCTTAAAGGGAAGGCTTTCAGTCTCTCACCATTGAGTACTATGCTGGGTTTTTCATATATGCTCTTTATTATTTCCTTCAATTCCTATCTTTTGAAGTGTTTTTTTATCAAAAAAGGGATGTTGGATATTGTCAAATGCTTTTTCAGCATCTATTGAGATGATCATTTGATTTCTCTCTTTTGATTTGTTAATGTGTTGCAATACATTGTTTGATCTTATGTTGAACCATCCTTGCATGATGGTAATGAACCCCACTTGGTCATGGAGTATGATTTTTTTAATGCGTCTTTGGATTCGATTTGCAAGTATTTTGTTGAGAATTTTTGCATCTATATTCATTAGGGAGATAGGTCTGTAGTTGTCCTTTTTGTAGCATCTTTGCCTGGTTTTGGTATTAGATTGATATTAGCTTCATAAAATGTATTAGGTAGTGTTCCATTTTCTTCAATGTTTTGAAACAGTTTAAGTAAGGTTGGTGTCAGTTCTTTTTGGAAAGTTTGGTAGAATTCCCCTGTGAAGCCATCTGGCCCTGGGCATTTATTTGTGAGAAGTTCTTTGATGACTGATTGGATCTCTTTGCTTGTGATTGGTTGGTTGAGGTCTTCTATTTCTTCTCTGGTCAGTTATGTTGTTCATATGTTTCCAGGAAATTGTCCATTTCCTCTACATTTTCCAGTTTGTTGGCGTATAGTTGTTCATAGTATCCTCTCAGAATGTTTTTAATTTCTTCAGAATCCGCAGTAATGTCACCTTTCTCATTGATTATTTTGTTTATATGAGTCTTCTCTTTTTGATTTTGTCAGTCTAGCTAGGGGCTTGTCAATCTTGTTCATCTTCTCAAAGAAACAACTTTTGGTGTTATTTATTCTCTGTATTGTTTTTTGTTCTCTATGTCATTTATTTCTGCTTAAATCCTTGTTATTTCTTTTCTTTGACTTGGTTTAGGAGTAGTTTGCTGTTCATTTTCTAGCTTCTTCAGTTGATCCATTTGTTCTTTGATTTTAGGTCTTTCTTCCTTTTTAATGTATGCATTTACTGCTATAAATTTCCCCCTCCGTACCGCTTTTGCTGCATCCCATAGGTTTTGGTATATTTTGTTCTCATTTTCATTCATCTCTATATATTTAGCAATTTCTCTTGCTATTTCTTCTTTAACCCACTGATTGTTTAGGAGCATGTTGTTTAACCTCCAGTGTTTGTGAATTTTCTAAGTCTCTGATGGTTATTGACTTCTAATTGTATTCCATTGTGGTCAGAGTATGTACTTTGAATAATTTCAATTTTTTTAAATTTATTGAGGCTTTTTTTTATGTCCCAGCGTATGATCTATTCTGGAGAAAGTTCCATGAGCACTAGAGAATAATGTGTATCCTGGTGATTTGGGATGTAATGTTCTATATATGTCTGTTAAATCCAATTCATTTATCAGATTGTTTAGGTTTTCAGTTTCCTTATTGGTCTTCTGTCTGGTTGATCTCTCTATAGGAGAGAGAGATGTGTTGAAGTCTCCCACAATTATTGTGGAAACATAATTGCTTCCTTTAGTTTTGCCAGTGTTTGTCTCATGTATTTTGTGGCACCTTGATTGGGTGCAGAAACATTTATGATTGTTATTTCTTCTTGTTGGATTGTCCCTTTTATTAGTATGTAGTGGCCTTCATTGTCTCTCATAATATCCTTGCATTTAAAGTCTATTTTACCTGAGATTAGTATTGCTACTCCTGCTTTCTTTTGTCTGTAGCTTGCATGAAATATTTTTTCCATCCTTTCACTTTCAATTTCTTTGTGTCCCTGTGTCTGAGTCTCTTGTATGCAACATATTGATGGTTAATTTTTTTTTTTATCCATTCTGCCAGTCTATATCTTTTGATTGGGGATTTTAATCCGTTTACACTCAACATTATTACTATGAAGCCATTTCTTGAATCAGCCATCTCATCCTTTACATTTGTCAGATGTATTTTTTCCCCTTTCTCTCTTAATGTCCTTTAATGTACCCATACCAAAGCTCTTTAGTACTGAACCTTTCTCCATATCTCTCTCTCCTCTCTTTGTTTCTCTGTCAGTAGGTCTCCTTTTATTATCTCAAGTAGGGCACGTCCTTTGTTAGCAAATTCTCTCAGCATTTGTTTGCCCTTGAAAAATTTAAGCTCTCCCTCAAATTTGAAGGTGAGCTTTGCTGAATAAAGAATTCTTGGTTGGCAATTTTTCTCTCTCAGAATTTTAAATATGTCCTGCCACTGCCTTCTCACTTCCATGGTGGATGCTGAGTAGTCACTACTTAGTCTTATGCTGTTTCCTTTGTATGTGGTGAATTGCTTTTCTCTTGCTGCTTTCAGAACTTGCTCCTTCTCTTCAGTATTTGACGTCTGATCAGAATATGTCTCAGAGTGGGTTTATTTGGATTTATTCTATATGGAGTTTGTTGGGCATTTATGATTTGTGTATTTATGGTGTTTAGACAATTTGGGAAGTTTTCTCCAACAATTTCTTTGAATACTCTTCCTAGAACTTTACCCATCTCTTCCCCTTATGGAACACCAATGAGTCTTATATTTGGATGTTTTATATTATCTATCATGTCCCTGTGGTCCATTTCAATTTTTTTTATTTTTTTCCCCATTCTTTCTTTTCTTCTTTCATTTTCCATTCTGTTGCCCTCTAGGTCACTGATTCACTGTTCAGCTTCCTCTAGTCTTATACTATGGATGTCTAGAATCTTTTTAATTTGGTCAACAGTTTCTTTTATTTCCGTAAGATCATCTATTTTTTTACTTACTCTTGCAATTTTTTTTTTAATTTTATTTTGAAATAGATTCAAAGTTATAGGAACAGTTGCAAAAACAATACCAACCCCATACACAGAATTCCATAATACCCTGACCCCCCCTCCCCTGATAGCTCAATCCATCAACCTTAACATGCTGTCACATCGCTATTTCTTTCCCTCCCTCCCTATCTATCATCCATCATCTATTGCTCTGTTTTCTGAACATATGAGAGCTAGCTGCACACATCCTTGAACATACACCATAATTCACGTATACACTTCCCATGAACAAGAACATTCTTTTATGCAATCCCATTAAGCACAGCTAAGAAGTACAAGAGATTCAACAATGTTACAAAGCTTACATTCTATATTTCCTTTTCCTTATGTCTCAACTGTGTCCCTTTGAGCCACCTGTCCTCTATCCTCCTGTCCCATCCAAGTTCATCCTTAGTATTCAATTGTCATCTAGTTAGACTGACATTTTTTTTTTTCAGTTGTGGAAACACATATACAGCCTAAATATTCCCATTCCACTCCCTCCCTAGCCTTTCATTAGTGGGATTAATCATGATTAGAATGTTGTAATGCTCTTTCCCACCATCCATTACTAGAAATTTCCCTTCACCTCAAACAGCAACCCTACACTCATTTCTTAACTCCCCATTGCCCCTTCCCCCATTTCTCTTAACCCAAACTCTACTTTTCATCTGTATAGTTATGTTCTCTGATAATTTCTTTGTGTTTACTGTGGGGCTTAAAATTAACCTCTTAAATCCATATCAATCTTGTTTTTCTTTGATATCACCTTCACTTCAATAGGACACACAAACTATTTTCCTATACTCCTTCATTCCCCCACCGTTATATTCCCCCACCGTTATATATATAGTCTAAAATTACATATTTTACATTGAGTTCAAAACCACTTATTTGTCCTTAGAGTTTGTGTATTTTATATCATGTAGGAAGTAACTAGTGGAATTACAGTTCAAAAATTATTGACTTCTATTTGTATTCCATTGTATTTGGAGAATGTGCTTTGAGTATATTCAATGTTTTTTTTTTGTTTTGTTTTGTTTTTTTTAATTTCTTGAGGCTTGTTTTATGTCCCAGCTTATGTTCCCTTCTGGAGAAAGATCTGTGATCACTAGAGAAAAAGGAGTGTCCTGTTGATTTGGGATGTAAGGTACTATATATGTCTGTTAAAATTCTCTATATCTCTTTCTCCTTTCCTTGTCTCTCCTCCAGCAGGGCTCCCTTCAGAATCTGAAGTAGGGCAGGTCTTTCATCAGCAAAGTCTCTCAGCAATTGTTTGTCTGTGAAAAATTTACGCTCTCCCTCAAATTTGAAGGAGAGTTTTGCTGGATAAAGTATTCTTGGTTGGAAGTTTTTCTCTCTCAGAGTTTTAAATATGTCATGCCACTGCCTTCTTGCCTCCATGGTTGCTGCTGAGTAGTCACTACTTAATCTTATGTTGTTTCCTTTGTATGTGGTGAATTGCTTTTCCCTTGCTGCTTTCAGAACTTGCTCCTTCTCTTCAGTATTTGACAGTCTGATCAGAATATGTCTTGGAGTGGGTTTATTTGGATTTATTCTATTTGGAGTTCGCTGGGCATTTATGCTTTGTGTATTTATATTGTGTAGAAGGTTGGGGAAGTTCTACCCAACAAATTCTTTGAATACTCTTTCTAGACCTTTCCCCTTCTCTTCCCCTTCTGGGACACCAATGAGTCTTAAGTTCGGATGTTTTATTTTATCTATTGTATCCCTGAGATCCATTTTGATTTTTTAGATTTTTTTCTCCATTCTTTCTTTTGTTCTTTCATTTTCTGTTCTGTGGGCTTCTAGGACACTGAGATGTTGTTTGGCTTCCTCTAGTCTTGTATTGTGAATATCCAGAGTCTTTTTAATTTGGCCAGCAGTTTCTTTTATTTCCATAAGATCTTCTATTTTTTTATTTACTCTTGCTATGTCTTCTTTGTGCTCTTCTAGGGTCTTCTTTATGTAGCTTATATCCTGGGCCATGGTCTTCTTGATGTCCTTTAAATCCTTTGCCATATTTTCGTTCCTCGATTGTAGATCTTTGATTAATTTTGCGAGGTATACTGTATCTTCCAAAATTTTGGTTTGTGTGTTTGGAGTTGGATTCTCCATATCTTCTGGTTTTATCATATGCATTAAGATTTTCTGTTGTTTATGGCCTCTTGGCATTTGTTTTGCTTTATAGAGCTCTTTCAAGTTGTAAAGAAAAATGAATATTGATCTAATTTTTCAGGAACACAGTTTGGTGACGTACACTTTCTCTAACTAACCAGCAGACGGCGTCTCTGAGTCACCTATATACCTCGAGTCAGTTCTCAACCTTTTTTCCACTTTGTGTGGGGAAATGACTCTTGTGGGTTCAGTTGGAGAACTCAGTTTGGGTGTGTTGCTGGAGCTGTCCGCCCTGAATGTGGGGTGTGTGTATGGGTAGCCAGGGAGGAAGGGCAGTTCTAATGTTCAAATCCCCCAGGATCCCAGAGATTCAAGGCCTCCACAAAAGTCTAAGCCTTCATTTCAGTTCAGCCCCAGCCTCTCTTTCTCACTGATCCATAAACCACCAGACTTGGCGTAGTGTCCCTGGGTTCTCTGAGTGGATCCCCCCTCCCAGCTGTGCTCCTCCACTATCTCAGCCAAGGGAAGGCTGTGCTACATCATCAGTGCGCGCCGTCCCACAAGGGAAGCCCTGGGCCGCCAGGCCGTGCGGCGGCGCACTCCCAGCACAAAACAAAAATGGCCGAGCGGGGCATCTCAGCACCCTCCTCCTCGCACCGTTCCTCCTTCCCAGCTCCGGGACAACTGGCGGGGCTTTGGGCTGTGGGCACTGCCCCAGGCAGGAGTTTATCCAGCCCTCTGGGGGCTAGCTGCTAGCTCCAGGGTTTCTTTCTGCTTCCGGCTCTCCCCTCCATTCCCCCGAACCCAAGGGTATCTGCTGCGGGCTATCTTCCCTGCCAGACAGCAAGAGGCCAGCCCAGCCCTCTCTTGCTGTGTTTTACTGCATGGTTCCCACAATTGCTACTGGAGCCGCTCCTTTTTTTTTTTTTTTTTTTTTTTTTAACAGCCAGCTGGTCTCCATATGCTGAACCCTGGCTTCCCCAGCCCACCGTGCAGCTGCGGGTCTTCCAGCCAGCTTACTCACTCGTTTCAGAATGCTGACTCCCGATTTCACCAAGTTATAGCCCCTCTGGAGCTAGGAACCCTCATCCAGTTGGTGCATCGCTGTAACTGATATTCTAGGTCACTTTCTCGGTTTTAGCTAGTGTTTTTCCCGGAGGCGTTTGTTTTTGCCCTGTCTCAGCTAGCCGCCATCTTAGTTTGCAATTTTTTCTTTATGCTCTTCTAGGCTCTTCTTCGTGTCTTTTATATCCTTTGCCATGCTCTCATTGTTCATCTTTAGTTCTTTGATTAATTGCTCCAAGTTCTGTGTCTTCTCTGATCTTTTGATTTGGGTGTTTGGGCTTGGGTTATCCATATTGTCTGGTTTCATAATGTTTTAAAATTTTCTGTTGTTTTTGACATCTTGGCGTTTGCTTAACTCGATAGGGTTCTTTTAGGATATGTAGACTTATTCAAACACTTATCTCTAATTTGTCAGATCTGCAGCTTTGTGGAGTACACTTATGCTAACTAACCAGCAGGTGGCATCCGCGAGCCACCTATTCCCCTCAAGCCAGTTCTACCGAACTTTGTCTTTGTGGTGGGTGAGGGTCTGAATCTTGTGGGGGTCCAATTGGTGTATCATGTTTTCATGTGTAGTTGGTGCTGCTGCCCTGAATGTGGGGCATGTGTCAGTGGTTAGGGAGGGAGGGCAGCTTTAATAATCAAACCTCCCAGATGTTCCTAGAGATTTAAAGCTATTGCAAGATACCAAACCTTCTGCTCAGTCTCACCACAGTTTGCCTCTGCCACTGACCCACAAGTCCTTGGTATTGGCATATGGTCCCTGGGACTTCCAAGTGGGTCCCTCTTCCAAGCTGTGCCCTCACAGCCTCTGCTGAGGGAAGACTGTTATGTCACAAGTGAACATCATCCCCCAAGGGAAGTTCTGGGCCATAGCTGAAAGGATGGCTATATGGGGCATGCTAATTTCCCCCTTTTTTTGCACTCCTCTGCCTTCCTAGCTCTGGGACAATTAGCTGCAGGTGTGCAAAAAGCTATTGTCACCAGATATTGTGGTATTTGTGCGTGTTGCTGGAAACACTTCCCATTACACTGGATTGTTTGGTGCAGCTCTGGGCTGTGCCACCAGCACTGAGCAGAAGCGTTCCCAGCCCACTGGGAAGATGGCTGTATGAGGCATGGTTATTTTCCCCTCTTGGCTAACCTCTGGCTTCCTAGGTCTAAGACAATTAGCAGCAGGTGCACAAAAGGCTATCACTCACGCCAGATATTGAGGCCTGACCACAGGTTGTAGGGATGCAGATCCCACCATGCTTCGCTGTACAGTTCTCACTGCCATATCCACAGTTGCTTTTGGGTTTTTAAAACTAGACTGACTCCAAATGTCAAGTGATGGTTTGCCTAGACCACAGTGTGGCTGCCAGTTATTCAGCAGGCTCACTCACTTGTTTCAGAGTGCAGCCTCCCGGTTTCACCAAGTGCACAGTTCCTGTGGATTTAGCAGACCATGTCTAGCTGGTACATCACTGGTACTGGTGTTTTGGGTCACCTTCTGTCTTACATCTTAGTATTTTTCATGGATATATATTTTTTGCCCTGTCTCTCCTAACCACCATCTTCTGGAACCCCTCCAATGATCTTTTGATTTAGTTCAAGAACGAAACTACATTTAATAAATAACACCCAATTTATAAGGTTTCTTGTGGGAAAACTTTCCTTCCACAATCACACAATCATTCATATTTTTCATAAATTGTTTGCATGCATATACATACATGTATATACAGATATAAATATGTTTATATGTATGTGTTTCATGCATATATATACATACGTATTTATTTGTGTGTGTATATATATATTCACATATTTAAGTGGATAAACATTCCATGTTCATGGATTTAAGGACTGAATAAAATAAGATGATAATTCTCTTTAAATTGATCTATAGAGCCAACACAATATCTTTCAAAATTCCAACAGAATTTCTGCAGTAATTGGCAAGCAGTTCTTAAAATGTATATGGAGGAGACAAAAGCCCAGAGACAGTTTGGAGAAAGCCACTGAGACAAGAAGCTAAACCCAGGAGAGAAGTTTCAGCAGAGCCAGCCATGTGCTTTCCCATGTGACTCCAGATGCCATCAGCCTTTCCTCAGAGAAGAGCAGCTGGCAGTTACCCAAGAACTATATGAAACAGCGTTTTCGGGGTCTCCAGTAACCAGTCACACATTGGACTCAAGTTTGGAATTGGAGGAAAAGCTGAGATCGCAGCGAACATTGTAAGTTCCCCGGACCAGGGGTCTGGCACCCCTCCCCACCCAGACCTCACAGACTGTCTTGCTGCCGGCTTCCTGAAAGGGGGGGGGGAAAGAACCAAAAAACAGCAATCTGCTGAGGGCAAGAAGGGAGGCTCAACCCAGCCTCAACTGCAGAATTAACAAATTAATTAACTAACTTTGGGAGCTGGGGTGCTAAAGAAGGGCTGGGCTCCAAGAAGTGGGGGCACGTAAAAGCGGGCACCCATTCCCAGTCCCCAAAAAAGCCATTTTTTTTTCCCTTACATTTTGTCCCTTCTGGCTTCTCACTGATCCCTTATCTCTTTGCATTTCAATAGCCCCTGGCAGGGGTGGAACTGAAGCGGTTGGAGAGTAATTATCAGACAATAGCCCAAAGCGGATCTTTAAATGCTCTATACTGACACTGACAAAACTTCCAGGCTGGGAAAAGACGTTTAAAAGAGACTCTTTTTTTTTCCTTTTTTTCTTTTTCTTGATTTCTTTTCTACTTTTTTTTTTTTTTTTTAATCTAAAAGTAATATATGTGGTTATTTTCTATCGGAAAGCCCAGGTTGAGGGACTAGGCTGGGCTTGAGGGGAGACAGAGTACCCACAGTGTCTTTGAATTCCGTATTCACTACTGAAGGCCTCCAGCCCCATCTTTAATTGGTAACTCAGGCTGACCAAGGAATCTACCTTGAGAGGCCCCAAAGAGGAGAGAGGAGAAGGGAATAGTGCCCCTGAGAGACAACTGGAGGTCTGCAGATTGGGAGAGTGGAGGGAGGCCCAGCTCAACTGGCAGTCCTCCTTCTGGGAATTCAGACCCCAGGGACTGGAATTCAGATTCCAGCTTCAGTCAGCCACGCCCCTGACAGGCTCAGAGTCACCAGGAGAACTAAAGGCTCCATACCTCCTTACACTGGTGGGGGAGCTGCGGGCTGGCCAGCGCCACCTGCTGGACAGGAGAGGAAAAGCACCAATTCTAAAGGCCTCATAGGAGGGTCTCATTCTCAGGAAAACTCCATACCCTCCCAATGAGACCTGGGCCTCACTAGACTGGGAAAATCTGACTAGGGTCGACCATATCCGAGGAGACCCACTCACAAAAAGGTTACATAGAGGCAGAGCAAGAAACAGAAAAAACAAGAGGGGAAAAATTCTGATCAACTAAATAGAACCTAAGTTAGAGGTCTAGAATAAGTTGAACTGAATAACAGAGGCAAGAGAACAAAGCCAACCAACAAGAAAACCACTAGGTAAAAGACAGAAAACAAGCTCCAAAATAAACTAATCAAGAGAATCAGATGCCTAGACAACTTAAGATAACAAGCCATACCAGGAAACACGAAAACATGGACCAGCCAAAGGAACAAACTAATAGCTCAGCTGAGACACAGGAGTGGAGGCAACTAATGCTAAATAAATTTGATGAAATGAAGGAAGATATAGCAAAAGAGCTGAAGGATATAAAGAAGACACTGGCTGACCATAAAGAAGAATTCATAAATTTAAAAAAACAAATGGCAGAACTCATGGGAATGAAGGCCACAATGGAGGAGATGAAAAACACAATGGAGGGACACAACAGTAGATTTGAACAGGCAGAAGAAAGGATCAGTGAACTGGAAGACAGGTCATTCGAATTCATACACACAAAAGAACAGCTGGTGAAAAAAATGGAAAAATATGAGCAGGGTCTTAGGGAGCTGAGTGACAACAAGAAACGCACGAATATACGTGTTATGGGTATCCCAGAAGGAGAAGAGAAGGGAAAAGGGGCAGAAAGAGTAATAGAAGATATATTCACTGAAAATTTCCCAACTCTTATAAAAGACAGAAAATTAGAGATTCAAGAAGTACAACGTACCCCAAATAGAATAGATCCCAATAGACCTACTCCAAGACACTTACTGGTCAGATTGTCCAATGTCAAAGACAAAGAGAGGATTCTGAAAGCAGCAAGAGAAAAGCAATCCATCACATACAAGGGAAAGTCAATAAGACTATGTACAGATTTCTCTGCAGAAACCATGGAGGCAAGAAGACAGTGGCATGATATATTTAAGACACTGAAAGAGAAAAACTGCCAACCAAGAATTCTATATCCAGCAAAACTTTCCTTCAAAAATGAGGGAGAGATTAAAACATTTTCAGACAAACAGACACTGAGAGAGTTTGTGAATAAGAGACCGGCACTACAAGAAATACTAAAGGGAGTGCTACAGGCTGATAGGAAAAGACAGGAGAGAGAGAGTTGGAGAAGAGTGCAGAAATGAAGATTATCAGGAAAGGTAAAAGGAGAGGGAAAAAATAAGATATGACATATAAATTCCAAAAAACAAAATGGTAGTACAAAGTACTGCCCTTACAGTAATAACACTAAATGTAAATGTATTAAACTCCCCAATAAAAAGACACAGACTGGCAGAATGGATTAAAAAACAGGACCCATCTATATGCTGTCTACAAGAAACTCACTTTAGACACAAGGACAAACATAGACTGAAAGTGAAAGGTTGGAAAAAGATATTTCATGCAAACAACAACCAGAAAAAAGCGGGAGTAGCCATATTAATATCAGACAAGTTAGACTTCAAAAGTGAAACAATTAAAAGAGACAAAGAAGGACACTATATATTAATAAAAGGGTCAATTCATCAAGAAAACATAACAGTCATAAATATTTATGCACCAAACCAGAATGCCCCAAAATTCATGAGGCAAACACTGCGATCACTGAAAGGAGAAATAGATAGCTCTACAATAATAGTTGGAGACTTCAATACACCACTCTCATCAATGGATAGAACATCTAGACAGAGGATCACTAAAGAAACAGAGATGTTGAATTGTATGATAAATGAACTAGACTTGACAGACATTTATAGAACACTACATCCAACAACAGCAGGATACACTTTTTTCTCAAGTGCTCATGGAACATTCTCTAGGATAGACCACATGTTGGGTCACAAAGCAAGTCTTAACAAATTTAAAAATATTGATATTATACAAAACACTTTCTCAGACCACAATGGAATGAAGTTGGAAATAAATAAAAGGCAGAAGGTCATAAAATTCACAAACATATGGAGGCTAAACAACACCCTCTTAGAAAACCAGTGGGTAAAGGAAGAAATTACAAGAGAAATTAGTAAATACCTCGAGGCAAATGACAATGAAAACACAACTTATCAAAACTTATGGGATGCAGCAAAGGCGGTGCTGAGAGGGAAATTTATTGCCCTAAATGCCTATATTAAAAGAGAAGAGAGAGCAAAAATTGAAGAGTTAACTGCTCACCTGGAGGAATTAGAGAAAGAACAGCAAACTAAACCCAAAGCAAGCAGAAGGGAAGAAATAACAAAGATTAGAGCAGAAATAAATGCAATTGAGAACAGGAAAACAATAGAGAGAATCAACAAAACCAGAAGTTGGTTCTTTGAGAAAATCAATAACATCAATGGACCACTGGCCAGGCTAACAAAAAAAAAGAGAGAGCAGATGCAAATAAATGCAATCAGAAATGGGAAAGGAAATATAACTACCGACCCTGCAGAAATTAAGGAGATAATGAGAAGATACTATGAGCAACTATATGCTAATAAACTAGACAACTTAGATGAAATGGACAACTTCCTAGAAAAGCATAAACAACCAACATTAACTCAAGAAGAAATAGATGACCTCAACAAACCAATCACAAGTAAAGAGATTGAGTCAGTCATCAAAAAGCTCCCAAAGAGGAAAAGCCCAGGACCAGATGGTTTCACATGTGAATTCTACCAAGCATTCAAGAACGAATTAGTACCAATCCTGCTCAATCTCTTCAAAAAAATTGAAGAAGAGGGAAAGCTACCTAACTCTTTCTATGAAGCCAACATCACCCTAATACCAAAACCAGGCAAAGATACTACAAAAAAAGAAAATTATAGACCAATTTCTTTAATGAATATAGATGCAAAAATCCTCAACAAAATACTCGCAAATCGAATCCAGCAGCACATTAAAAGAATTATACACCACGACCAGGTGGGATTTATTCCAGGTATGCAAGGCTGGTTCAACACAAGAAAATCAATTAATGTAATACACCACATCAATAAATCAAAGCAGAAGAACCACATGATCATCTCGATTGATGCAGAAAAGGCATTTGACAAAATTCAACATCCTTTCCTGATGAAAACACTTCAAAGGATAGGAATAGAAGGGAACTTTTTCAACATGATAAAGGCAATATATGAAAAACCCACAGCTAACATCACACTCAATGAGGAGAGACTGAAAGCTTTTCCTCTAAGAACAGGAACAAGACAGGGATGCCCACTATCACCATTGCTATTCAACATTGTGCTGGAAGTTCTAGCTAGAGCAATTAGGCAAGAAAAAGAAATAAAAGGCATCCAAATTGGAGAGGAAGAAGTAAAACTTTCACTATTTGCAGATGACATGATTCTATATGTAGGAAATCCGGAAAAATCTACAGCAAAGCTACTACAACTAGTCAATGAATACAGCAAAGTAGCAGGCTACAAGATCAACACGCAAAAATCTGTAGTGTTCCTATACACAAGTAATGTGCAACAAGAGGAGGAAATCAAGAAAAAAATCCCATTTACAATAGCAACCAAAAGAATCAAGTATTTAGGAATAAACTTAACCAAGGACACAAAAGACCTTTGCATCGAAAACTATAAGAAACTGCTAAAAGAAATTGAACAAGACCTGAAAAAATGGAAGAACATACCATGTTCATGGATTGGAAGACTAAATATAGTTAAGATGGCAATTTTACCTAAACTGATTTACAGATTCAATGCAATACCAATTCAAATCCCAACAACTTACTTTACAGAAATAGAAAAACCAGTAACTAAATTTATTTGGAAGGGTAAGGTGCCCCGAATAGCCAAAAATGTCTTGAGAAAGAGGAGTGAAGTGGGAGGTCTCACACTACCTGACTTTGAAGCATATTACAAAGCTACAGTGCTCAAAACAGCATGGTACTGGCATAAGGACAGATATACTGATCAATGGAATCGAATTGAGTGTTCAGAAGTAGACCCTCACATCTATGGACAACTGATCTTTGATAAGGCAGTGAAGCCGAAGCAACTGGGAAAGAGCAGCCTGTTCAATAAATGGTGTTTGGAGAACTGGATATCCATTTCCAAAAGAATGAAAGAGGATGTCCATCTCACACCTTATTCCAAAATTAACTCAAAGTGGATCAAAGACCTAAACATTAGCACCAAGACCATAAAACTCTTAGAAGAAAATGTAGGGCAGTATCTTAGAGATCTTGTGAAAGGAGGTGGTTTCTTAGACCTCACACCCAAGGCACGAGCAACCAAAGAACAAATAGACAAATGGGATCTCCTCAAAATTAAACACTTTTGTACATCAAAGGACTTTGTCAGAAAAGTCAAAAGGCAACCTACACAATGGGAGATGATATTTGGAAACCACATATCAGATAAGGGTTTAATATCCCGAATATATAAAGCAATCCTGCATCTCAATAACAGAAAAACAAACAATCCAATTAAAAAATGGGCAAAAGACATGAACAGACATTTTTCTGAAGAGGAAATACAAATGGCTCAAAAGCATATGAAAAAATGCTCAACTTCACTGGCTATTAAGGAAATGCAAATCAAAACCACAATGAGATATCATCTCACACCTACCAGAATGGCCATTATCCAAAAAACAGAAAATGACAAGTGCTGGAGAGGATGTGGAGAAAGAGGCACACTTATTCATTGTTGGTAGGAATGTCGAATGGTGCAACCACTCTGGAAGACAGTATGGAGGTTCCTCAGGAAGCTAAATATAGATTTGCCATATGACCCAGCTATTCCATTGCTGGGTATATATTCAGAGGAACTGAAACTTAAGACACAGACAGACATTTGTAAACCAATGTTTATTGCAGCATTATTCACAATTGCCAAGAGATGGAAACAGCCCAAATGTCCATCAAAGGACGAGTGGATAAACAAACTGTGGTATATACACATGATGGAATATTATGCAGCTGTAAGACAGAACAAAGACATGGATCAAGTAATAATGTGGCTGAACCTTGAGGACATTATGTTGAGTGAAGTTAGCCAGAAACAAAAGGACAGATTCTGTATGGTCTCACTAATATGAACAGATATTAATGAACAAACTTTGGGAGTTAAAAGCTGACAAACAGGCGACCAGGAGATAGAAAGAGGGCAGAGATCAGCCATTTGATGCTGAAGGACTACAGAATGTTTAGGATTGATCGCATAGATCCAGAAATAGATAGCATAATGCTGTGTGATGGTAGCACGGTATTGTAAGTACACTGAACAAAGATGTCTGTGAGTAAAGCTGAAAGAGGTGGAATAGGAGAATGTATGACACCAGAGGTAACGATAGATGATAAAGACTGGGGCTGTATAACATGGCAAAAACTGGAGTGGCCAATGACTGTTACTAAATATACAAATATAAAAATGTTTTTGAATGTGGGAAAGCAAATGAATGTCAACCATGTAGAAATTTGAAAAAGGGATGGTATTCAGGAAAAAACATAATCAAAGCAAACTGGAGTCTATGGTCAACAGTAACATTGTAATATACCTCCATTAAATGTAACAAAGGCAATATGCCATTGCTAAATTTATATGAGAAAGGGATATAGGGGAGTAATATGGGATTCTTGGTAGTGGTGTTATTTGCTGTCCTTAGTAGTATATTGTATTGTATGACACGTAATTTTTTTTTTTTTTAACATTTTTTCTTATTGCTAAAAAAAAAAAAAAGAAACAATTTTTCTTGTAGTAATCAGTATGTTCAAATGCTGATTGTAGTGATAAATGTACAACTTTATGATAATACCATGAACAACTGATTGTACACTGTGGATAAATGTATGGTATGTGAATATAAGTCTATAAAATTGTAGGAAAATATATATATAGGAGTAAAAGTGTTGGAGAAAACATGGTGAGAGCAATGATGCCTCACCAATATGGACTAACTACAATGTGTAAACTCAGAATTGAATCTTAGAACATAGCCTAACGTGGACACAATAATTGTAATAGTACCTAGATTGTAAGCTCTTACAGCAGTTAACTCTATCCCTGAATTGTAAGGCCTATCTCTAAACTTTGAGATGCTGATCCCCTAGCGTATGTTGTCACAAACATTGGGACTGGTGGTTTGATGTGCTGAGCCCTTGAGCATGGGACCTTGCCCTTATGAAGCTCATTACCACAAAGGAGAGTCTAAAGTTGTATGTAATGGTGCCTAAGAGTCTCCCCGAGTACCTCTTTGTTGCTCAGATGTGGCCCTCTCTCTCTCTAACTGAGCCATCTCGACAGGTGAACTCGCTGCCCTCCCCCCTACGTGGGACCCGACTCCCAGGGGTGTAAATCTCCCTGGCAACGCAGAGTATGACTCCCGGGGATGAATGTAGACCCGGCATCGTGGGACTGAGAGTATCTTCTTGACCAAAAGGGGGATGCAAAATGAGACAAAATGGTTTCAGTGGCTGAGAGATTCCAAATGGAGTCGAGAGGTCACTCTGGTGGACATTCTTATGCACTATATAGATAACACCTCTTAGGCTTTAATGTATTGGAATAGCTAGAAGTAAATACCTGACACTACCAAACTCCAACCCAGCAGCCTGGACTCCTGAAGACAATTATATAATAATGTAGATTACAAGGGGTGACAGTGTGATTTTGAGGACCTTGTGGATCACACCCCCTTTATCTAGTGTATGGATGAATGGAGGAATGGGGATAAAAACTAAAGGACAAATGGGGTGGGATGGGGGGATGATTTGGGTGTTTTTTTTTTCACTTTTATTTTTTATTCTTGTTCTGGTTCTTTCTGATGTAAGGAAAATGTTCAGAGATAGATTGTGGTGATGAACGCATAACTATGTTATCATACTGTGGACAGTGGATTGCATATCATGGATGATTGTATGATGTGTGAATGTATTTCAATAAAACTGAATTAAAAAAAAAAAATGTATATGGAAATATGAGACACTTAGAATAGCCAAAACAATTTTTTAAGAAAAGAACAAAGATAGAGGACTTCTACTTCTTGATTTCAAAAGTTGCTTACTATAAAACTACTGTTATGAAGACTAAGACTATGGTACTTGTATGAGCATGGACATATAGATCAATAAGAAAGAAATGAGACATCACATATCAATCCTATAAATTTCAGTCAACTGATTTTTGACAAATGTGACAAGTCAATTCACTGAGGAATAGAACAGTCTGTTCAACAAATGATGCTGGGATAATTGGGTATCCACAAGCAAAAATGTGAATTTAGGCCCTCTTCTCACAAAATACACAAAAGTTAACTCAAGATGGACCATAAACTTAAAAGTAAGAGCTAAAGCAATAAAACTTTCGATTAAAACCTGTGAATAGATGGGCAAAATGTGGTATATCCCCATAATGGTACGCTATTCAGTAATGTACCCCAATCCATTATTCACCCTTCTCTTCCCTGCTCTTTGCTCCTGGGGTCAGAATCCTGTGGACTGTATCATTTGGGCTATGCCTCCAGTTGACTTCCCATTTTGTTTGGCCATTGGGAGGCACTGGCAGGAGAGTAGAGGCCAAGAGGAAATAGAGATCAGGGCTTTTCTTCCCAGCTCCCTTTTAACCTCAGTGCTGTGTCTCTGGCAATGGCTGCCTTACCCCATAACTAGAGCCATCTTAGTGGTTTGGGCTTTCATGGGATACAACTTGCATTCTTTTCTGATGTTGCCCATTGAGCCCCAGCAGGGCTAATATTTTCCCACAATTGTTGGTTCCTAATTATCTCAGTATCTCCTGTGTGTTCCATTAACCCAATACACAATTTTATAATTAGTTCTTTCCTTAAAACATTTATCCGAATCATCTGTAGCATATTCTCTTTTCCTGCCAGGATTTGAGGTTAAAAAACAAAACAAAACAAAACAAAAAACATCATCTCTCTTTCATGTTACGGGCTTCCAAATATTTTATCTATTTAATTTGCCTTTAAAAGAAAGAACATTTGGTAATAACGATAAATGCTTTTGTTAACTTGTTTTTATTTTATTAGTGTATTTTATTAGTATATTTTACTTCTTCAGATTGATTTTCTTTTTCTTTTTTTCTATCTTCTGGAAATTAATGCTTGCTTGTATTTTACATTAATTCATATGGTGTTTTAAACTAAAGTTTTTTTAACCTAAATCTTCCTGTAAATAATATTTTGACTATATCCTACAGATATTGATATATATTGATTTTCTCTTTATTTTACTCTTACTTCTTTGTTGAATACTATTTTTAAAAACTTCAGTTGTATTACCTAATAGTGAGAGAATGTGGTCTGTGTGATTTAAATTTTGGAGAAATCTTGAGATTATTCTTGTGCTTCAAGGGCATATTTACATTTTTATATACCTTCCATGTGTATTATGTTGGAAGAAACTTTTAAATTACTTTATCAATCAGGATTGTTTAGAATATGCTCTGATGAAAATCATCACCAAAAACTCAGTGGCTTAAAAACCAAGGAATTTTTTTCCCCTTGTTCTTGCTATATATTTGTTGTGCATCAGGTGAAGGTTTTGGTTGCTTCTGAGGGACACAGGCTGATGGAGATGCTACTTCCAGAGAGAAGGGAGAACATGGGGAATTACACACTAGCCTTTAAAACTTCCATCAGAAAAGGACATATCTCTTATGCCCTGGCAAGACAGAAGCCACTCATACTTTGAAAGGTGGGGAAACAAAATTCTAGCAAGTGGCTAGAAAAGAAAGAGTCAGAATATTTTTTATTGTAATTACTATCAAATTGACAAATATTAAATTTGTAATTTAAATTCTCTAAAGTTTCACTGTTTCCAGATTACTGATTTGCAGTTTTCTTAAATAAGTGCATTAAATTTTCTTTGTATAACTGTGGAATTATCATTTTTGTGTGTATTTATAATGATTAAATTTTCATATATTTTCAGTAAATATAAATATATACATATTGTATTAGTTAGGATTCTCTAGGGAAACAGAATCAATGCGATATCTAAGAATAAAAGCTTTATAAAAGCGAATCATGCAACTGTGGGTATGCACAAGACCAAATTCTGTAAGGCAGTCAGCAAACTGGCAACTCCAACGAAGATGTTTGATGAACTCCTCAGGAAATGAACTGGCAACTTTGACGAACTCCTCAGGAAATGAACTGGGATCTTTGACAAATGTGTTCAATGAGCTCCTCAGGAAACAAACTGGCAACTTCAATGAACTCCTCAGGAAACACTTCACTGGTCAGCTGAAGAAGAGAAGAAGGTCCTCTGTCTAACTTAAAAGTCTTCAACTAATTGATTCGGTTAAATCTAGCCAACTGCATTCTCTCATTGTGGAAGGCATGCCCTTCATTGAGTCATCAGTCATTGCTGCAGCCAATTGACTGATGATTTAATAAACCAGGCTGTTTGTTTATTAGCCAGCCACAAACATCCTCACAGCAATGGTTAGGCCAGTGCTTGCTTGACCAGACAGCTGGGTACCATCACCTGGCCAAGTTGACACATGAACCTAACCATCCCAGCCCACCCCTTATCAACTTGGCAGTAATCCACATCTCCTAAAACCATACTTTGTCTCTAAGTAGAGAACGAGAACAGACATATATTTCAGCTAACAATACTCTGCTGTGCAGTGTACAACTGGAAATGCACTAAATCTCTCCAGAATAGGGTACAAGTCCTTGGATGACATTAACTCTTAAAATTAATTTCCTTTAGCTCAAATAGAGCAAAATGAACAGTACAGCTTATGCCATATGATAAGGGAATAAGACGGAGAAGAAAGCAAGGATATTTGCTTTACAGACAAATACAAACATACTCACAACAAAACAAGGAGCAAATATTCATGCCATCATAGTCCTCATTTCTGTAACTGGTCATGTGGCTGTAGTTGATATTTATCACTACCTTCTTCCACTACCCATTCCATGTTCCCTTTACCTTTAGCAAGCACTTCAGCTGGCCATGGTTCATTACCTGGTGCGGTGACTCAAACCTTCATTCCTGAAGTTTCTTGGCCATTGTTAGTCCTGCCTGGATTGGTTTCTTGCAGTTTTCCATTGACTTTAATCACAGGGCATGGTAATACTAAGAGACACCCTAGGGGATCTCCTGTATTCCAGGAAAACTCTTCTTTACTTCCATTATGTAGTTGCAGTGCTATTTCCCCCTGATAGTCAAGATCAATCACCCCAGCCAGTACAGTAAACCCCTTCCTTGCCTGTTTATTCAGAGGCATAAGAAGCCCAAAGTGGCCAGGTGGCAGTCTTAACTACCAGTTCAATGGGATTATTGTTGTGTTTCCTGGTGGAAGCACTCCTCCTTTTGGAACAAAGACCTGTAGACCAGCAGAGCTTAAGCTTGCAGGGACAGGAAGCAAAAATTTCCCTAGTGGATCACTAGGAGTGATAGTGAGTGGTGCCACTCCTGTTTCCACCCCTTGATTCCTGGACCCATGAATCCTGGCTATGGGAGAAACAGCACCATAGAGTGGACACTGATTCCAAGCATACGCAGCCTCCTGGAGAACACTGCCCCAGCCCTGCAAGATATTGCTACCTAGTTGGTGCTGTAATTGAGTCTTCAATAGGCCATTCCACCGTTCTATCAACCCAGCTGCCTTTGGATGATGGGGAACATGGTAAGACCAGAGAATTCCATGAGCATGTGCCCATTCCTTCACTTCATTCACTGTGAAGTGGGTTCCTTGGTCAGAAGCAATGCTGTGTAGAATACCATTACAGTGGATAAGGCATTCTGTAAGTCCATGGATGGTAGTTTTGGCAGAAGCATTTCATGCAGGGAAGGTAAACCCATATCCAGAGTATGTGTCTGTTCCATTAAGAACAAATCACTGCCCTTTCCATGATGGAAGTTGTCCAATGTAATCAACCAGCTACCAGGTAGGAGGCTGAGCACCTTGGGGAATTGTGCGATTTCGGGGACTGAGTGTGGATCTCTGCTGCTGGCAGATTGGGCACTCAGTAGTGGCTATGGCCAGGTCAGCCTTGGTGAGTGAAAGTCCATGTTGCTGAGCCCATGCACAACCTCCATCCCTACCACCATGACCACTTTGTTCATGAGCCCATTGGGCAATGACTGGAGTGGCTGGGGAAGAGGCTGATTGGTATCCACCAAATGGGTCATTTTATCCACTTGGTTATTAAAACCTTCTTCTGCTGAAGTCACCCTCATGTGAGCATTCACATGGGACACAAATGTCTTCATGTTTTTTGCCCAATCAGAAAGTTCTATCCACATACCCCTTCCCCAGACTTCTTTGTCACCAATCTTCCAATCATGTTCCTTCCAAGTCCCTGACCAACCAGCCAAACCATTAGCAACAGCCCATGAATCAGTATACAAATGCAACTATGGCCAGTTCTTCTTCCAAGAAAAATGAACAACTAGGTGCACTGCTCAAATTTCTGCCCACTAGGAGGATTTCCCCTCACCACTGTCCTTCAGGGGCATCCCAGAAAGGGGCTGCAGTGCTGCAGCTGTCCATTTTTGGGTGATGCCTGCATATCATGCAGAACCATCTGTAAACGAGGCCCAAGTTTTCTCTTCCTCAGTCAGCTGATTGTAAGGAACTCCCCAAGATGCCATAGCTATGGGCTGGGAAAGAGAAGTAAGGTGGAAGTAGTGGGGGCCATTGGCATTTGGACCACTTCCTCATATAACATACTTGTACATTCAGGCCCTGCTCGAGCTCTATCTCGTATATACCATTTCCATTTTATGATGAAGTGCTGCTGTGCATGCCCAACTTTATGGCTTGGTGGGTTGGACAACACTGAGCTCATGATAGTTAACTCAGGTCTCATGGTAACTTGGTGGCCCATGGTTAAGCGTTCTGTCTCTACTAAGGCCCAGTAGCAGGCCAACAGCTGTTTCTCAAATGGAGAGTAGTTATCTGCAGAGGATGGTAAAGCTTTACTCCAAAATCCTAAGGGCCTGCATTGTGATTCTCCTGTAAGAGCCTGCCAAAGGCTCCAAACAGCATCTCTATTTGCCACTGGCACTTTGAGCACCATTAGGGCAGCTGGATCGTATGGTCCAAGCAGCAGAGCAGCTTGCACAGCAGTCTGGACCTGTCACAGAGCCTCATCTTGTTCTGGTCCCCACTCAAAACTAGAAGCTTTTCTTGTCACTCAGTAAATGGGCCAGAGTAGCACACCCAAATGAGGAATATGTTGTCTTCAAAATCCAAAGAGGCCAACTAAGTATTGTGCCTCTTTTTTGGTCATAGGAGGGGCCAGATGCAACAACTTATCCTTCACCTTAGAAAGAATATCTTGACAGGCCCCACAACACAGGACACCTAGAAATTTTACTGAGGTGGAGGGCCCTTGTGTTTTTGTTGGATTTATCTCCCATCCTCTCCACACAAATACCTTACCAACAAATCTAAAGTAGTTGCTACTTCTTGCTCACTAGGTCCAATCAACATGATATCATCAATAAAATGGACCAGTGTGATGTCTTATGGGAGGGAGAAATGATCAAGTTCCTTGTGTACAATATTATGACATAGGGCTGGAGAGTTGATATAACCCTGAGGTAGCACAGGGAATGTAAACTGTTGGCCTTGCTAGCTGAATGCAAATTGTTTCTGGTGGTCCTTACTAACAGCAATTGAGAAAAAAAAGCATTTGCCAGATAAATAGCTGCCTACCAGGTACCAGGGGATGTGTTGATTTGCTCAAGCAATGATACCACATCTGGAACAGCAGCTGCAATTGGAGTCACCACCTGGTTAAGCTTATGATAATCCACAGTCATCCTCCAAGACCCATCTGTTTTCTGCACAGGCCAAATAGGAGGGTTGAATGGGAATGTTGTGGGAATCACCACCTCTGCATCCTTCAAGTCCTTAAGAGTGGCATTAATCTCTGCAATCCCTCCAGGAATCTGGTATTGCTTCTGGTTCACTATTTTTCTAGGCAGAGGCAGTTCTAGTGGTTTCCACTTGGCCTTTCCCACCATAATAGCCCTCACTCCACGAGTCAGGGAACCAATGTAAGGATTCTACTAGTTGCTGAGTATGTCTATTCCAATTATGCATTCCAGCACTGGGGAAATAACCACAGAATGGGTCCAGGGACCCAGTGGACCCACTGTGAGAGGGACCTGAGCTAAAACTCCATCAATCACCTGACCTCCATAAGCCCCAACTCTGACTGGTGGACCAGAGTGACATTTTGGGTCTCCTGGAATTAATGACACTTCTGAACCTGTCTAATCCACAAAATATCTGATCATTTCCTTTTCCCCAATGCATAGTTACCCTGGTAAAAGACTGTAGGTCTCCCTGGGGAAGGCTGGGAGGAAGATTAACAGTACAAATTTTTGGCAGTGTAACAGGGTCCTTCCCCAAGGGTACCTGGCTTTCCCTTCATTCAAGGGGCTCTGGATCTGTAAACTGTCTCAAGTCTGGGAATTAATTAAGGGGCCATGACTCTCTGTTTTTGTAATTCAAGAGAGACTTTTGTTCACTGACCTAGAATTCTTCTGCCTATATAGTTCAAACAAGAATTTAGTCAATTGCTCATCTATTTTACTACTTGGTACTCCATGATCTACTAGCCAAAGCCATAAGTCACTGTGAGTCATATTATTTTGATTACTGCTTTGAGCCTGTTTTCCATTATTGTAGCCATGCCCACCTTGTCTGTGGAGATTAACTGCAGCCACTTGGCTTCTGCAGACTCAGGACCCTATTATCCCCATTGTGTTTAAGGATTCCAGCTCCGTGACAGCAGTTCCTAAAGTAATATCTGACCTACAGAGAAGAGCAACTACAGAACTCTTCAGGGATGATTGAGCTAGTCTCACAAATTTATTCCTCAACAGTCCTGGTAAACGGTGTGTCCTCTGGACATTCCAGGGGTGTGTGAGCAGGTCTTCCATGATAAATTCACTCTAACATTCCAGTCTTTCTAAGCCTTTGAATCCCCTCTTCCACATTATACCAGGGCAGTTCTGGCATTTCAGTCTCCAGTAATGCTGGCCACCTTTTGATCCATGTTTCAGCCAACAACCCAAAGAAGCTGTTAATGCCTTACACCTCGAGCTACAACATTGGATGCAGAATCTCTGCTTAGTGGGCCCATATCAATAAATTCAGCCTGATCCAACCATATATTCCTTCCATCATTATCCCATACCCTTAATATCCATTCCCACACATATTTCCCTGGTTTCTGTCTGTATAAATTGGAAAACTCATACAGTTCTTTTGGAGTATAGCGTACTTCCTCATGGGTCACACTTTGTAGTTTATTTATATTTGAGCTTTTGGATTGTTTTAGTATTGCCTGTTGTAAACAGCATATGTTCAAATATATTTTGCTTGTATTTTACTCTGAGAGAATTCCTCTTTAACAGGAGAGTTTAACTTTATTGCAATATCTTATGTGTTTATGTGTACTCCATGTTTTCTTAATATTCTTTCTTTAATTTGCTAAATTTTCTTGAATTAATCAAATATTATTTTCCCCAGTATTTTGGAGATTTTATATCATATTTTTAGTAAAATATATTCTCTGCTTGTGTGTGTGTGTGTGTGTGTGTGCACTTGAAGTGCTTGTTTATGAATTGTTTACTATTGTTATCATTCCAACTGCTGGCTATTCGTGTGCCTTTTAAATATGAAATTTATGACTTTCTTTAGATCTAGAAATATTTTATTATTCTTTTGCACAATTTTCTACATCTTCTTTTTTTATTTCTCTGGCTTCTTATTAGAAGAACATTGTGCCATCCTTATCTACTCTCTGTATATCTTTACTCTCATTTCATACTTTTCACTTTTTTATCATATCATGAAAAAATTATTTGCCTTGATAACTCACTAATTTGATATGCAGCTCCATTTATTCATCTATTGGATTTAGTTAAGATGTTTTGTTTCAAATATCTTATATTTATATATTTAAAGATATTAAGTGTTTCTTTTTACATAATAACTTGTTTGTATTTCATGGATGAAATATCTTCTTTTGTACATCTCACACTCACCCTCGCTCCCCACTTTGTTCTCTATATTTGTTGCCTTGACGTCACAGCATTCTTGGAACCATTCCCACATTTTGCAGCAATCTTTTCTTTGTCTAATTCCATATTGTCTCAATTCTTTAGGAATTTCTTGATGTCACAGATGATTTTAGATATTTATTGTCATTCTCCAATAACATCATGAATTAATTTAAAATATTTGGCTATTCTGATAATTATATAAAAAATCTGTTCTTAGATATTATATGACTTCGTTCATTATCTTTATCCGCTCTCATCTATTTCTTGAACCAGCGATGCCCTTGGAATTACAGGATACTTTATTCTACAGTTTTCACTTCTACAACTTTGACATGCTCTTCTCTTAGTCCTGGCAACACTTTTTCTTCTCCTCAGAGTTCTGTACTTGACCCTTTACTGTATTCATTAAACCACATTTCCTAACAGGGGTGGAATGAAGTATTGCTATTATTAAATTAGTACTTGAGGGACTGTCTTGAATTTACTTGCCATTTATTTCAAAACATATCCTATTTTTCTAGTTATTGTTTTTCCCCAGAAAGTGACCCAATGACTAGAATGTCAGCAGTCTCCAACTCCATAGAAACAGCTTAGTCTGGGAATTAAGATTACTCAATAGGACCTTACCATATTTTCTAGGTAATATGGATGGTGCTTTAGTGTATGGCTGAAAAACAGACATGATATTGGGCAGGGAAAATAGATTCACAGTTTAGGTCTTCTATAAAGGTGGAATACAATAAAGGAAAATTGTGTGTGTGTGTGTGTGTGTGTGTGTGTGTGTGTGTGTTGCTAAGTAAACTGCAAATGTTATACCTGTCCTTCATGGGAAAGAAGCAGTGTGGCCCACCCCGTATAAGCACATGATGAACCTTCTTTCATTGAAGGATATTTCAACTAGTGGCAAGCTCCTTGTCCTATCTTCTCAGGAAGCAGAACTCACAGGGAGTAAGCTGGCATGGACATTGCATCACTGCAAATGTTTTTCATCTTGAATGGTAATTCTCACTGTTTTTTAGCCATGGTCTAAAACAGCTATGTTGAAAAGGATTCTCAGGTCAAAAATATACTCTTTGGGAAATAATGCTGAAATAAATTTGCTATGTCAACCATGGATAGCAGGAGGAAAAACTGGAAAGCTAATTGATATATCCCACACAAACTTTTTGAAACCCAGAAATGTGTTATCATGCATTTATTCAGCACCATTTCTCTTGATGCCATCTAGTGAAAATTCTGAACCTAAATCCATTCAAAAATACTTACAGAGTAGTCTGTAAATGTTTAATTTATTTAATTTCCTAAGAAGTGTGGTGTCAAAACCATGTTTTCCAGAACAAAAAAACTGATTTGTTTCCTTTCTTTTTACAAAACTCTGCATTTGAGATTTCTAAAGACTGGTTAAGATTTATTTCCTATTTTTTGAAACTTTCATGGAATTTCCTATCATCATCTCAGTAATTTACAAAGATTTATGAGATAATTTAGATTAAAATGCTATTAGAATATTAAAATAGAGAACTGAAATAGGGCTGTAACTCACATAGTACTATATCTGAGTCTGAAACTGATTGACATAAATTGCTTTTCATGAACATTGATAAGGTATGTCTAACTTGAGTCACATATTCATTGCAACATAGCATTAAAGATAAACAGTTTTCACGTGAGAAATGCAGATTAACAAGTATATTGGAAATTATATCTGTATCCTTTCCAATATAATTTGCTGCTAAAAAAAAGTTTTTTAAAACATCAGAGAAAGAAGGCAGATTTTAAAATTTATGTCAAATTTTATGGATGATTTATTCAATTGAATTTGGTTTAAGGACTTCTAAGATAGGGTTGATAGATTTCAGAAGAAGGATATATGCATATAGAGAAAACATAGACAATGATAAATGAAGACATGCTTCTATCTTGTAATAACCTATACTAACTCCCAATTATATTCTAAGGGAGGGCAGAAATAATACAGATAATAGAAGCCTGATCAACCCAAGCATGTATTATTTGGTTTTCAAAGACAGAGTGACAGTACAGCACTGACAAACCCCTCCTGTTTTTGACCTTGACCTTACTAATAATCAACTATTTAGTCACATGAATGAAAATGTGTGAAATTATCATGAATAACAAATAAAGTTTATAATTTTTCCTATAAATAGGTATTTCTGTAATGTCATGGTGATTTGACAGTAAAGATGTCCAATTACCCTTGGGCATGGTGTCCCAATACACAGAGCAGAATGAGGATCCCTTTACTTAATCATCATAATTATCTGATTCCAAATGTTTTAATAAATGATTTTAATTTTTTTATACTCCCCTATTATTCCAGAACTCTCTAATCCAGATTTTTTTTTTTTCATTTTAGCAGCTACCATATTTGTAATCTATGTCTAGCAAAATATTTTATGTGGGTTTCTCTCAACACCAGTTTAGTTGTGGGATTTAGCCTTGTTTCCTTGGTCAAAAATGAAGTATCTCCAGAGAGTGTTAATTCTCTGATTAGGAATGGCTGTCCTTTTTACCTGGGTCTCTCTAGGATATGTTAGATGAGAGTGGGCCTGGTGAGTCCTAATTCAAACTGAATCAATCAGTTATTCAGTTGCTCACTGTTCACCAAATTAGAAGCACAGCACATCATCAACCTTTTAGAAGATACGTCTATTCTGAAGACCACAATGATTATTTACACTGGCCAGGGCCTTTCTGCCCTGAATGAAGGTACTTAGGAAATAAAACAAGAAGGATGCTTTATGCACACGAATTTTGGAGAAAAATATTCTCATATTAAGCTTTGGTCTCTGGTGATTCACCATTTGCTCTAAGGATAAACCCACCACAGAGTCTAGACTATTCCTCTGTGCAGATTAATGTATTCTCTTACCATCAGTCCTTTCAGAAATATCATCTTAATGTATACAATCCAAGTCATCCAACTCTATTGTGTGAGATTTTTTCCCATCAACATTTCCTTTTTACATTTTGCCATGGTTTCTTAAGATACTGTAATTCTCAATTTGTGCATTATTTTTATCGTGATAAAGAAGTAACAAACTGTATATAAATTCTGTCATCCACTTCCACTCTACAATCACATATTAATCAAAATATGTTGTTTATGGTCTATGTGGTTGTTTGAAGATGTATGTGTACCAGAAAAATGTGGAAAAATCCACTCCTCTGGGTTATTGCAAGGTCCCCTTGTAAGTAGAAACTTTTGATGATGCTACTGCAGTTAAAGTGTGACTCATCTCAATCAGGATGAGAATTAATCCTTTTACTGGAGTCCTTTACAAGCAGAATGAAATTCAGACAAAGAAAGGGAAAGCCACAGGCAGCAAGAAACTGAAACAGAACCCAAAAGAAATCAGGAGATGCTGCCCTGTGCCTTGCCATGTGACAGAGGAACCAAAGAGCACTAACTGCTAGCCCCAGAATGCCACATTCTTCAGGAGAAAACATTGCCTGGATGATAGCTTAATTTGGACATTTTCCCAGCCTCAAAATTGTAAGCAAATAATTTCCCAATGTTTAACCTGACACATTTAATCGTTTGTGCAGCATAGAAAACTAAAACAGATTTTGGTATCAGGATAGTGGTGTGCTGCTATTGTAAATACCAAAAATATGTGGAAGGGACTTTGGATTTGGATAATGAGTAGGGACTGGAAGAATTGTGGGGGCTCAAAAATAAGTGAAACTGCAGGTAAACTCACTGCCCTCCCCTCTACGTGGGACATGTCTCCTAGGGGTGTTAATATCCTTGGCAACGTGGGACATGAATCCTGGGGATGATACTGGCACTGGCGTTTTAGGATTGAGAAAGACCTCTTGACCAAAAGGGGGAAGAGAAATGAAACAAAAAGTTTCAGTGACTGAGAGATTTCAAGTAGAGTTGAGAGGTCATTCTGGAGGTTATTCTTATGCATTATATAGGTATCCCTTTTTAGTTTTTAGTGTATTAGAATAGTTAGAAGGAAATACCTGAAACTGTTGAACTGTAATCCAGTAGCCTTGATTCTTGAAGATGATTGTGTAACTATATAGCTTTTATGGTGTGACTGTAATTGTGAAAACCTTGAGACTGACACTCCCTTTATCCAATGTATGGACAGATGAGTAAGAAAATAAAGAAAAAAAAATAATAGGGTAGTATAAGGGGTATAAAAATGTTTTGAGTGTTCTTTTTTATTTTTGTTTTTATTCTTATTTTCAATTTTTTAGAGTAATGAAAATGTTCAAAAATTGATTGTGATGATGAATGCACAACTATATGATAATACTGTGAATCACTGTACACTCTGGATGATTATCTGGTATGTGAATATATCTCAGTAAAATTGCATTTAAAGTAAACACATGGATTTTACCTACCATGTGCTAGGCTCTGTTCCAATGTCAAGAAAAAAAAAGATGAGTGAGAGCTGTAGAGAAAGTTTGTACAGTCTTAGAGAATACATAATTCATCATGAACAGAATTTTGGTAGAAATATGGACTTTAAATATAGTTCCAGTGATGCCTTAGAAAAAAATGATAAATATATTATTGGGAGCTTGAGGAAAGGCAATCCTTGTTTTAAAATGTTAGAGAACTTGGCAAAATCGAGTGCTGATGTCAGACGGAAGACAGAACTTGAAAGCGAAGAACTTGGATATTTAGCTGAGGAGATTTCTAAGCTAAGTGTGGAAGGTGTAACCTGGTTTCTCTTTGAAGCTTATAATAAAATGCAAAAGGAAAAGAATATACTGAAAACCAAACTTCTGGACACAAAGGAACCAGAAATTGACGGTTTAGAAAATTCTGAGCATCCAGAAAGTGAGTCCCCAGAGAATAGTGCTCCATGTGTGGGTTTAACTGAATATAGAACAAGTCAGCCATTTCAGGGGAAGTCAAGATTAGAAATTCAGTTTTACAGGAAAGATCTATGGAAAGTACTACTGTCCGATGGTTTGGACTCCTGTGAACCTCATGCAAAACCAACAAGTTTTTTTTTGCGTGTAGTTTGTATGAAAAGAATTACTGCCAGCCTAGACCAGAAAGTACAGAAAAGGGACAAATTGAAGGAAGAATGACTTCAAGGGCAGAACCATGAAAGCTGAGGTTGACAGAAGAGATCTCAGGCCAAGAGAGTGGGCCCACCCATCAATGTGGAAGGGGTGAATCTGCCACTGCACCAGGAGAAGGTGGGGCCTCCCCGCCTGTAGTTCAGGAAGATGCTTCCAACCCATTCGTTGCTCAGAGAGGATGGAACCTATGTCTCAGGGCTTGCAGACAGTCTGGTCACCACCCCAGTGCTTGGAGAGGGTGGAGTATTCACCCCAGTGTTCAGGGAAAGCATGGCTGCTGGGCCAGTGCTTGGCAGGAGTGGGGCTGCCACTCCTCAAGGCCCAGAGGACAAAACATCTTTCCATGGATAACTCTCAGACCTTGATCTAATGGAATATGCCCTGCTGGGTTTCAAAACTGTTTGGGACCCATGATCCCTGTTTTACTTCCACTTTCTCCCTACTGCATGGGAATGTTCATGTTCATCCTACACCTGTCCCTCTATTATATATTGGAAACAGATAACCTTTTCTCTAGGTTTCACAGGTCCACAGACAGATGGGATTTCTGGGCCAGGACAGACCATATCCATACCCAATTTTGATGATATTTTATACTAATCATTGTTTCTGAAATGAATTAAGGTTTTGAGATATTTTGATGGAATGAATGTATTGTGCATATAAAAAGAACTTGTTTTATGGGGGTTCAGAGGGTGGAGTTTGGTAGTTTGTGGCATATGTACCTCAGAAAAACATATTCATATATTTAATCCATTCCTGCTGGTGTGAACCCATTAAAGTAAGAACTTTTGATGTGGTTACTTTAGTGAAGGTTTGGTCTAACTCAATCAGAATGGGTCTTAATCCTTTGTAAGTGGAATGAAATTCAGACAGAGAGATTGAAAGCCACAGGAAGCAAGTAGCTGAAACAGAACCCAGAAGGGAAGGAAGAGACCAGCTGATGCCGCCATGTACCTTGTTTTATGTGACAGAAGAACCAAGGATCCCCGGCGCAGCACTCCACAGTCTTCTGGGAGAAAGCATCGCCTTGATGATGGCTTGATTTGGACATTTTCTCAGCCTCAAAACAATTAGCAAATAAATCCCCAATGTTTAATCTGATGCATTTCATTGTATTTGCTTAAGCAACCTAGGAAACTAAAACAGTGTGTTTCAAATGAGATTAGAACAAGTGGGTTTACTTTGCACCTAGAGAAATTTAGATCTAAAGGTAATAAAATTTCACAGGTTATGAGATGCGAGCATATTACAAATAGCAGTTTTAAAACCTCTTTCTGATATTTTAAGTAAACAGATAAATTAACTAAATTTATATTAGTTAATATAGAGGTTTAGTTAACCAGAGATTGCTGCTAAAAAATTATTGGGTCCTTCCACTTTCTACAGCAGTACATAAAATCTTTTATTCTTTTGAAAAAAGAAAGCAGATTTCAGCAGTACATATGCTTTCAGATTATAACAATAGATAAAACTTTTAAAATAAAATCTAGCAGTATTTTCCCTGCATTTCAATAAATTGTGTTACCATTTTAGTAAGCGGAAAAATATTAATAAATTTGTAAACACCCTATCACTTAGGGTTTTGGGCAAAAAAATTCCAGTATTATGCTTTCTCAACCACGTGCCAGATTAGTATACATTTCATAAAACACAAATGCAATTTTATTTTTTAAATGTTAGCAAGTAATTCAAAGACTTTTTTCCTATATACTTAACTATTCTACTTTTGCATTTCTGTTGTTTTAGCAGAGATTTTATGCATTAACTTCCTCAAAATTTGAAATTAGAAATTTGTAAATAGCCCAACTCTTCTTAGTTTTTTTTAAATAAGCATGATGACTTCAGAATGCTTTTGTGGGACTCATAGTCCATATTCTAATGTTCTGGAGATAGCAAAGGATCAAATAGCAAATTTGGAGTTAGGATATAAGAAGCAATGATTTAAATGTCCTTAATACTATTCAAGATTTAGTAATTAAGTCCTGAAAATAGTTGTCAAAGAAGTGAAGTGGATGATATCTTTACTCCCCTTCTCTCTCATTTATCTATACTCTGCCACATTTTTCTCACCATCAACATTATTTTAGCGAATTTAGTAGTTCAAATTGACACATCATAGACTCAGGAAAAACTTTCACCAGTTAGTGGGATGATGATGATTCAATTTTAGAGCACAAATTAATTTGCAAAATTATTTTCTCTGTATACATATGGCAGAAATATCATTGAGGGAAAGTGGACTTAAATCAATTTAATGTTGTTGTCTAGTAAAGCATTCAATGTTAGTACGGACCTCACCAAAATCTGAAAGAAAGATTCGAATAGTATTATTTGAGAATAAAGAAAAAGGAGCAAACAATTTGAATTTCTTTGATAGTATACCAGGTATTAAACACTTTTACAAACGGTTCTTTAGGAATGTAATTTGAAGGCATACACATTAATTAAAGCAGGAAGTAGTTAATTAGAACACAATAGTCACCATCACCTAAACTATGATAGACAAGGGCATATAATAGATTGCAGGGAAAAATGCTGTATTTTATAGTCTTGAATGGTGTATAATAAAATAGTTGTAGACTCCTTTACATTTAAAAGCTTTTTCCTAGTACGTCACTCATCTTATTTGAGTCTATGAATGACCTTTTAAAAATTTTATTCAGGAATTTTTTGAATGTACAGAAATTTAAGAGTATAAGCCAACAAACTTTTAAATAACTGTCATCCAGATTCTAGAATTACCAATATGTTGTTACACTTATGTAACATCTTCTCTTTTCTTTCACTCCTTCCTTTTAAAATTTAAATATACAATTTCAAAATATGTTAATTTAAATTATGCCCATTGAAAAGCTAAGTAATATGTCATTCATTGTATCAGAGCAGTTGTGTCAGAGCTCTTCATATATTGAGATAATGTACATAATTTGAGGTTAAATAAAAATAAATTTTCAATACTGCAATAATTCAAATCTATTTTTAAATCTATATTTAATTTGAACAAATATTCCCCTAGCATTTGGTAAATGCATAAGTTGTAAAGTGGGCTACAATGGTGGGCAAAATCCTTTTTAAACTGACTTAATTTAGACAAAATAGTTGGCAGTATATTGCAGTTAAAATGCTCTTTCAAGTGTGTCAAAGATAAAAACTTGGGAAAAAAAGAACTTAAAATTAATGGACCATTGTCTAAAAGATATTTATTTTGTTTAATTTATTTTGGATAATAAGCTTTGTGTATTTGTAGGAGTAAACTGATTGAAGGAAAAGCCATTAATGCATTTTTGCCATAATAGAAAATACGAAAATTTCAAGAATGCCTATTTTCCATGTCCTTTCCAGCAATGTACAGATGAATTTCATTTACCGTAGAGTCAGAAGTCTCTTCTTTGAAGTGTTTCTACATTCTGTCAAGCTTTTTGCTCTATTTCAGAGTACACACAATCCTTTATTCTGTAGTGTCCTTTTGTCATTTTGAAATAAACCTAAACTTGACTGGTATAGTGCCTTTCAGGCACAGACCCCATGGCATGTCATAGATATTAATTAATAGAGTTGCATGAGCCATATGGTGATACACAGTAATCAGTAGTATGGCTACTATCCCTAAACCCTAGAGACTCCTGGAAGATCTAGACCCTTAGCTGTATTATGTAAATGTTATTGTGTTTCACCTGGCAGACCTGAGAACAAAGAACAAAACAGAATTTGTGGTCTTTGCTTCCTAAATCTGCATTAATAGTAAGAGCTCCAACTTCTATATAATGTGCTATTTGTCTTTCTTTTTCTAATGCTATTATTAGATTTGAATTAGTTGCCTTATATTTTATGTAGTTTTCTTGATATAATGATATGATATGAATCATAGTCATTTTCAAAGTTGACATATTTTCCTTAATTTTCTGTACTATATTAAAATTAAATATTAAAAAATCATTCCACCAAATATAAATGATTTTGTTTTGATAATTTTATAATATCATGGATAAACTGCAACTTCCTCTTGCCATAATCACTCACACAATTGTCAGCATAGAATTTGTACCAAATCTGTCCATGTTCCAATTATTTTGGGTTATAGATGATGTGCTTTAAATTACAGACTTGAAGTAAAACTCTAATACAGCCCTATTTATGAAATAAGAACTTTTTTTTGTTTGCTTATTTGTATTTGTACAATAAGATTGTAATTTAGGTATTTTCCCTAAGACATGCTTTTTTTTTTCTTTTGTAAGGAATGAATGTTTACTCCTTTGAGCTCCACATAACTCTTATAGCACTTCCCATTCTGTGCAATAGATTATCTGTTTGCAGTTATGTCCCCTCCACTAGAACAGGAGCAAATTCACTCAATTTGAACATTTTGAAAATTTTACGCTAACAGCTGATGATAGTTTTGTAATGATCTCAATCATTTTTTAAAAAATATCTTTAAGACATAATTGATTTACAATTAATACAAAATAAGTCGTACAATTTGATAAGTTTAGCATATGTAAACATCCAGGAATCCATCACCACAATCAAGATGGTGAAGCAATCCATTAATCCCAAATTTTGCTCATGTCCCTTTGTAATCCTCCTCTTGTCTCTCCACATTCCACTCAAACTTAGGCAATCACTGGTCTGCTTTCTGCCACTGTACATTATTTTGCATTTTCTAGAAATTATATAAAAATAGACTATATATACTTTTGTGGCTAGATTCTTTCAATCAGCATAATTATGTTGAGATTCATCCTTTCTGTTGGGTGTATCATAGCTCATTCCTTTTCCTTGCTGATTCCATTGGATGGATATACTGTATTTTTACTGTCCATTCACTATTTGATGAACATTTAAATTGCTCTCACTTTTTGACTATTATAAGTAAAGCTGCCATGGGCATTCATGTATATAAGGACATATGCTTTAAATACTTATGAGTGGAATGAGTGGATCATATGGTAGATGGACATTTATTTTTTAAGAAACTACTGTACTAATTTCCAAAATTTTTATTTCCACAAGCAGCATATGAGTATTCCAGTATTCCACATACTCAAAATTTTTAGTAATTTAATTTCAGTCTTTTAATTTTAGCCACCCTAAAAATGAGTCTAGTGGGTCCTCATTGTGGTTTTAATTTGTGTTTCCCTAATGACTAATGACTTAAGCACTTATTTTCCATCTGTATATAGTATTTATACTGTCTGTTTAAATTTTTTCTCATTTTTAAAATTTGGAGGTTTTTTTTTTACTTTTTTTGCGTATTTTCTTTATTAGCTAAGTTGTGGGTTTACAGAAAAAAAATGCATAAAATTCAGGATTCCCATTTACCACCTGATTATATAACACTTAGCATGGAATGTTTATTACAATTGATGATAGCACATTATTATAATTGTACTATTAACTTTGGTCCATGGTTTAACTTAGGGTTCACTGTGTAGTGCAGTTCCATGGATTTAAAAAAAAAGTTATTGTTACCATATGTGCAATCTAACCTTTCCCTGTTTAATCATGTTCAGATAAATATTTCACTGCTGTTAAGTACGATCACAATGTTCTGCTACCATGATCACCATCCACTACTAAACATCCCCAACATTTAATATAGGAATCCTGTACATTTTAAGACTTAACTTCCCATTCCTTAGCCCCATCCTATCTCCTGGGAACCTATATTCTAGATTCAGAAACGATGAGCTTGCTTATTCTACTTGCTTTGAATCAGTGAGATCATACAATATTTGTCCTTTTGTGTCGGGCTTATTTCACTCAACATGATGTCTTCAAAGTTCATCCATGTTGTTGCATGCATGAGGACTCCATTCCTTTTTACAGCTGAATAACATTCCATTGTATGTATATACCACATTTTGTTTATCTATACATTGGGTATACATTGGTTGATGGACACTTGGGTTGCTTCCAGCTTTTAGCAGTATGAATTATGCTGCTCACCAATTATGAATGGTGGTGAGCAAGTACATTTTTGGTTCCTGTTTTTAATTCTTTTGGTTGTATACTTAGTAGTGGAATTTCCAGATTATACAGTAGTTCTCTACTTAGCTTTCGGAGAAACTGCCAGACTGTCTTTCACAGAGGCTGTACCATTTTACATTGTCACCAGAAATGAATGAGTGTTCATATTTCTCCACATCCTCTCAACACTTGTTATTTTCCTTTTTTTTTTTAGTGACAGCCATTCTAATGGGTGTGAAATGGTATCTCACTGTGGTTTTAATTTGCATTTCCATGATGGCAAATGATGTTGAGCATCTTTTCGTGTGCTGTCATTTGTGTATCTTCTTTCGAGAGATGTATATTCAACTCCTTGGTCATTTTTTTTAATTGGATTGGTTCACTTTTTGTTGTTAATATGAAGAGTTTCTTTACATATTCTGGATATTAGAACTTTGTTGGATATTTGGTTTCCAGATATTTTCTTCCATTGTGGAGGTTGTCATTTTATTTTCATGAAAAAGTACTTCAAGGCACAAAAGTTTTTGGTTTTGATGAGGTCTCATTTATCTATTTTTTTTTCTTTTGTTGCTTGTGCTTTGGGTGTAAAGTCTAAGAAACCAGTGCCTAGCAAAGTGTCTGAAGAAATTATTCCCTATGTTTTCTTCTTAGAGGTTGGCGAGTTCTGACTCATATTTAGGTCTTTGACCCATTTTGAGATGATTTTTGTCGAAAGTATGAGGTCAGAGTTCTCTTTTTTTTTTTTTTTTTTCCAAAATGGAGATCCAGGTTACCCAGCATCATTTTTTGAAGAGACTATTCTTTCCCAATTGAAGGGTCTTTGTTCCCTTGTTAAAAATCAGTTGGCTGTAAATGTGAGGGTTGATTTCTGAACTCTTAATTCAGTTCCTTTGGTCTATGTGAGTGTCTTGTGCCGATAACATGCTATCTAGATTATGGTGGCTTTGTAATAAGTTTTAAGTTTGGAAAGTGTGAGGCTTCCAACATCATTCTTTATTTTCAAGATTGCTTTAGCATTTTGGGGCCCCTTACCCTTCCTTATAAATTTAATGATTGGCTTTTCCATTTCTGCAAAGAAGGATGTTGAAATTTTGATTGGGATTTCCTTGCATCTATACATTGCTTTAGGTAGGATTGACATCTTAATGATGTTTAGTCTTCCAATCCATGAACATGGAATATCCTTCCATTTATTTATAGCTTCTTTGATTTCCTTAAGCAATGTTTTGTAGTAGTTTTCTATGGAAAAGTCCTTTACATACCTGGTGAGATTTACTCCAAGACATTGATTCTTTTAGTTGCTCTTTTGAATGGAATTTTTTTCTTGATTTTTTCATCCAATTGTTCATTGCTTGTGTGTAGAAACAGTACTTATTTTTTTGTGTTGCTCTTTTACTCCACCATTTTGCTGAATTTGTTTGTTAGTTCTAGGAGATTTGTTGTCGATTTTTTTGGATTTTCTACTTATAGGATGTTCTAGTTTGCTAATGCTACTGGAATGCAAAACACCAGAGATGGATTGACTTTTATAAAAGGGGGTTTATTTGGTTACACAGTTACAGTCGTAAGGCCATAAAGTGTCCAAGGTAACACATAAGCAATCGGATACCTTCACTGGAAGAAGGTCAGTGGTGTCCGGAAAACCTCTATTAGCTGGGAAGGCACGTGGCTGGCGTCTGCTCCAAAGTTCTGGTTTCAAAATGGCTTTCTCCCAGGACGTTCCTCTCTAGGTTGCAGTTCCTCAAAAATGTTGCTCTTAGTAGCACTTGGGGTATTTTTCCTCTCTTAGCTTCTCTGGAGCAAGAGTCTGCTTTCAATGGCTGTCTTCAAAATGTCTCTTATCTAGAGCTCCTGTGCTTTCTTCAAAGTGTCCCTCTTGGCTGTAGCTCCTCTTCAAATTGTCACTCACAGCTGCACTGAGTTCCCTCTGCCCATCAGCTCATTTATATGGCTCCACTGATCAAGGCTTACCCGGAATGGGTGGGGCCATGCCTCCATGGAAATATCTGATCAGAGTTATCACCTACAGTTGGATGGGATGCATTTCCATGCAAACAACCTAATCCAAATGTTCCACCTTAATCCCCACTAATATATCTGTCCCACAAGATTGCATCAAAGAGTATGGCTTTTTCTGGGGGACATGATACGTTCAAACCAGCACATAGGATCATGCCATCTGCAAATAAGGAAAGTTTTGCTTCTTCTTTTCTAATTTGGAGGTCTTTTATTTCCTTTCCTTGCCTGATTTCTCTGGCAAGAACTTCCAGTACAATGTTGAGTAACAGTGGTGACACTTAGTATCCTAATCTTTTTTCTGATCTTAGAGGGAAGGCTTTCAGTCTTTCACCTTTAACTAGGTTGTTAGCTGTGGGCTCTTACATATGCCCTTTATCATGTTGGGAATTTCCTTATCTTACTAGTGCTAAGTGTTTTTATCAAGACAGGATGCTGAATTCTGTCAAATGCATATTCTGCATCAATCGAGATGAACATGTGTTTATTTTGCCTTCATTGTGTTAATGAGTTTTTATCATATTAGTTGATTTGCTTATGTTGAACCAATCTTGCATACCAGGGATAAATCCTATTTGATCATGGTGTATAATTCTTTTAATACACTGTTGGATTCAGTTTGCTAGTATTTTGTTGAAGATTTTTTTCATCAATATTCAGAAATATTGTTCTGTAGTTTTCTTGTGGTATCTATCTAGCATTTGTATGAGGATAATGTTCAACCACATACAATAAATTACAGAGTATTAAATCCTCTTCAATTTTTTGGAAGAGTTTGAGCAGAATTGGAGTTAAATCTCCTTGGAACATCTGGTATAATTCCCCTGTGAAAACATCTGGTCCTGGGATTTTCTTTGTTGGGAGGTTTTTCTTTGTTTTGTTTTGTTTTTTGTCATCACTGATTCAATCTCTTTATGAGTAATTGGTTTGTTGAGATCTTCTATTTCTTCTTGAGTCAATGTAGGTATTTTGTGTGTTTCTAAGAATTTTTCTATTTCATCTAGGTTATCTAATTTGTTGGTGTGCAGTTTTTCATAGTATCCTCTTACAGTATTTTTTTATTTCAGGAGGGTCTTTTGTAATGTCCCCCTATTCATTTCTTATTTTCATTATTATATCTTCTCTCTTTTTTCTTTTTTCAGTCTAGCTCAATTTTTATCAATTTTATTGATCTTTTCAAAGAACTAATTTTTAGTTTTTTTAATTCTATTATGTTGTTTTGTGTTCTGTTTCATTTATCCCCACTCTTATCTTTATTTCCTTCTTTCTACTCACTGTTGCTTTAGTCTGCTCTTCTTTTTCCAGTTTCCCAGTTTTGGGAATAGGTATCTGATTTAAAGTCTTTCTTCTTTTCTAATACATGCATTTAGAGCTGTAAATTTCCCTCTTGCTGCATTTCATAAGTTTTAGTATGTTGTATTTTCATTTTCATTCACCTGAAAATATTTCCTAATTTCACTTCTGATTTCCTCTTTAAACCAATAGTTGTTTAAAAGTATGTTGTTTAGTTTCCACATATAAATGAATTTTCCATTTCTTCCTCTGTTATTGATTTCTAGTTTCATTCCATTGGGTTTGGAGAATATACACTTTATGATTTTAATACTTTTGAATTTATTGGTTCTTGTTTTTGACCCAACATATAGTCTTACCTGAAAAATGATCCATGTACAGGTGAGAAGAAGTATATGTGTTTTTGTTGAGCAAAGTACTCTATATATGTCTGTGATGTCTAGTGGGTTTGGAGTATCATTCAAGTCTTGAATTACCTTATTAATCTTCTGACTAGAAGTTCTACCCATTATTGAAAGTGGCATATTAAAGTTTCCTACTATTAATGTCAAACTGTCAATTTCTCCCTTCAACTAGTCAGTATTGAGTCCAGTAGGTGTGATGGTGTATCTCTTTTTTTTTTTTTTTTTTTGCATCTCGCTTATGAATGATGATATTGGATAATTATCTTCTCATTGTCTATACACTTTATATAAGGTTTCAGGTGTTCATTCATGTTACTTGTACTTTCTGTATGTTTCCTTGATCAAAAATTTTTAAAAGACCTACATAAATGGAAGGACATTCTGTGTTCATGAATTGGGAGACTAAATATCCTTAAGATATAAATCCTGCCCAAAGCAATTTATAGATTCAATGAATTCCCAATCAAAAATCCAACAACCTTCTTTGCAGAAATGGAAAAGCCAATCATAAAGTTTATAGGGAAGAGTAAAGAGCCAGGAATTACTAAAGCTATATTGAAAATGAAGAATGAAGTTGGAAACCTCACACTTCCTGATCTTAAAACTTATTGTAAAGCCACAGTAATCAAAACAGCATGGTACTGGCACAAGACAGACATATAGACCAATGGAATAGAGTTGAAAGCTCAGAAATAACCCCTCACATTTGTGGCCAACTTATTTTAGGGAGCAAAGACCAATCAATTGGGAAAGAATTGTCTCTTCAAAAAATGGTGCCGGGAAAACTGGATCTCCTTTTGGGAAAAAAAAAAAAAAAAAAAGAGGACTCCTAACTCACACTTTTCACAAAAATCAACTCAAAATGGGTCAAAGACCTAAATTTAAGAGCCAGAAATATCAGAGTCCTAGAAGAATACATAAGGAAGCATCTTCAGAATCTTTTGTTAGGCAATCATGTAGCCTTTATGGAAGACAGTTGGGAGGTTCCTCAGAAAGCTAAATATAGAACTACCTTATGATCTGGAAATCTCATTACTACATATACACCCCAAAGAATTGAAAGCAGGGAGGGACGCAAAGAGATATTTGCACACCAATGTTCAGAGTATTATTCACAATTGCCAAAATATTTTAGCAATGCAAGTGTCCATTACCTGATGAATGGATAAACACAATCTGGTATATCTATACAGCAGAACATTATTCAGTCATAAAAATTCCTGAAGACTTGATACATGTGACAACTTGTATGGATACACCCTGAGGACATAGTGTTGAGTGAAATAAGCCAGACACAAAAGGACAAATTTTTATGACTTAACTGATTTGAAATATTTAGAATAAGCAAATTCATAGAGTCAGAGCCTGGAATATAGGTTAGCAGGGGATGGGGTGGGTATAGGGAATGGTAAGTTAAAGCTTAAAATGTACATGGTTCCTGATTGTAATGATGGGAATGTTTTGGCAATGGATGGTGGTGATGATAGCACAACATTGTGAATGTAATTAACAGCACTTAAATACATATATATGAATGAGGTTTAAAGGTGAAATGTTATATTGTATATATGGTAACAGAATAACAATTTTAAAACATAATCCATGGAACTGCACTACACAGACTGTGAACCCTACATTATACCATAGACTATAGTTAATAGTATGATTATAAAAATACACTATCATTAATTGTAACAGATGTTCCACACTCATATAAGGTGTTAATAATAGGGTGGTATATGGGAATCCTGTATTTTATTCATGATTTTTCTGCAAATGCACAACTTCTCTAATAGAGGAAAAAAACTAAAAACTCTAAAGTCTTTCTGTCTGTTAGCCTCTCCTCCAGTATCTGGAACTTTACTCTTTTTTTTTCTTTCTTTCTTTTTTTCTCTTGTGCCAGGTTTAAGTTTCCTAGCTACTAAAACAAATACCATACAATAGGTTGGTTTAGAAACAGAAATTTATTGGCTCATGGTTATGGAGTCTACAAGGCTTGCTTCCTCCTGGCTTGGTATCTTTTGGCTGACTTGCAATCTTTTGGTCTATAGCTTAAAGGTTAAATTCATCAGTAACATGTACCATGGAAAATTATGTTTGAATTTTACAGATTTTATTAAGAATAATCATTTGTTTAGAATTACTGTTTGCTTTACCCCTTCTAAAACTAAATATAAACTTCCAAAATTGTTTCTTTATGTTCTTAACTATTTTTTAGAATCCTCTCAGTCTTTTTGTTTCTTTCTCTGGAAATAAAATACTTATTATTCCTGTAAATCATAGTTTAATATTTTACTCTAAATGAAATTTAAAATACTAGTACCTTACTTATTTCCCACAGTACCTTTTTAAAACTTTTTAGTTATGTATTCTGATAATAAAATGTCTTATATATTTGTACTCGTTATTCATCAGATGTTAATCATTATGAAAAAGTGTTCTGTGGGAAAGAATAACATCTCATTAATTTACTCAATAACAGGCAGAAATTTTCCACTCTTTTGCCTTGTCAGCAATAGTAATCTCTTCATATAAATGCAATATTTTTATCAAGGAAAACTATTGACAGAAACCTCTGAAATTATTTCAGTTTAATGGTCTTCATTAGAATACTACAAGTATATTGTCTCAAATTTCTTGGCATTGTTACCTTCAGAGATAAAATGGTCCTTGTGATTAATATTCTATTCTATTGGGAAATACTTTTGAGACCCTACCAAATATCAGGCAACTGTTTTATGTGTTAGGGAGAGCAATAAACAAATAATAGACTATGCTTTCATACAAATGCATTTTTCTTAAAACATATGATAAGCTGACATTGAATTATTTATGCTATTGTTTTATAACAATGTCATTTTCTTCAAAACAAGATTCCATGCTATTTCACAACAGTAGCCTGCTTCTTGTTATCTCTGCTACACTATAGATCATATTTCTGCAAGCTCAGTAGGTTTTTGCCATATTGGAGTTTTCTTGGAGTGTCACTTGATTCAGGAAAATGCTGAATTAGTTGGCAAGGTGTAAAGTAGTCTTTCAGAAGCCAAGTTGAAAGAAAATGTCATAAATAGCAGCTGTGATGGATACATTTTTAATTATTTATTAAGATTAGAAAACCAGCATTTGCATCTCAAAAGCATGGTCCAAGTGTTGCTCCTCCAGTAGGCTTCACTTTAATCCTCTAAAATGTGTCTGTCAATAATAAAGTCATGAAATGCTATTGATTAGTCAATGAGCTATCCTCATTAACAGGGTGTTGAACTTGAATTAATTACAACAATCTTCTCTTTTCTTCAGGTTTTAAACATGAACATTCAATTCCTAAGCAATAGTCAGTTAGCAACCAGTAGTTTACTTAGCCAATTTGCTATAGTATTGGTTATGATATGCTTTAAATAATAAGAAATTTACCTAAGCAAAATTATATTAGTGACAAGGTGGATGTGGTGGTTTGAAGTAACATGTACCCAGAAAAAAAATGCTCTTAAACCTAATCCCTTTCTGTGCACGTGAACCCACTGTATGTAGGACATGTTGATGAGGTTACTTCTGTTAAGGTGTGGCCCACCTCAATGAGGATGGGTGTTAATCCTATGACTGGAGTCTTTTATAGGTGTTATGAAATTCAAACACAAGGAGAGAAAGCCATAGAGTCCCCAGAAGGTGAAATTCAACAGAACCTGGGGGAGAAGGGAGAGACCAGGGACACCACCATGTGCCTTGCCATCTGACAAGCTAAGGACCAAGGGTGACAATAGCCAACCCCAGAACACCACTTTCTTCAGGAAGAAAGCACCACCTTGGTGACATCCTGATATGGACTTTTTTCCAGTCTCAAAATATGAGCAAATAAATTCCCATTGTTTTACCTGGCCCATTTCATAGTATTTGCTTGAGCAGCTTAGGAAACTATAGCAGTGGAATATATTTAAAAATTACTAATTTATTACTTTATTTTTAGTGAACAATATGGCCTTATCCACATGCATACTAAGCAAATTGTCTTCTTAGATTATATTCTTGAATTTCGATGGTTTGAAACACTGTCCAACTGATAAACACATTTCAAATTTATTTACCCACTTCTGAGATGTAGCCTTAGAAAAACACCTTTTTTGGGGACTAACAATTAAATAGGTCAAGCACTCAAACTTGGAGCTGCCCCTTATGAAACTTATTCCTGCAAAGAAGAAGCTAAGCCTACTTATAATTATGCCTAAGAGTCACCCCCAGAGAACCTCTTTTGTTGCTCAGACAGGTAGAGATGGGACACAGAATTTCCCTTTTGTGAGAAAAGTCATAAAATTGTGGAGTAAGGATAATAATGGACATTGCCAACACTTACTGCATCTTCTAAAGTGAGGCTCTATGTTAAACAAGTGACTGGCTAATTAAATCCTCACAATAATCTTATATTGTCCCCATTTAAACATGGGGAAACAAAAGCTAAATAATTTGCTAAAATTTATGTGAGCACATGTTTAGGGTACAGAAACAAGACTGCTTTGACCAGATTGTATATTGTGTTAAAACACACATGCACATAAACACACACAGTCTAAAAATAAATTAAAAGAGGGATGTAAATCTTGTTGTTAAGGCAAAGATTCTACTTGATAAGTAAATGAACGTCAGTGAATGCTTTTGAACATGGCTATGGCAAGATTCAAGTTCTACTTAGAAAAGATTATTCAAGTATCTGGCAGAATGAATTAAAGAAGTGAAAATTTAAGATTAAAAGACTGGTTAGGACACTGGTTATCTTTTTCCTTTCCCACTGTCACTGCCTTAGGATAGGACCTTGTCTTTTTCTCCATGAACTACAAAAAAAGAACCAGAAAACTGGTATCTGACTTTTGTAAATACGTATTCTCTGACTCCCTTCAATGTATAGCCTTCATTGTCGCCAAAGCAAACTTTCTCCAATGCAGATACCATTGTGGAACTCCTCTTTTAAAAAGCCTTCAGTGACTTGCCACAATATTCAGAAAAAGATTCCAGGTGTCTTAGTATGGTTTGTGAGACTCCTTGTAATTTAAATAGCTCCCTAACCCTTTCTCTAACCTCTCTTTCATCTCCGTCCCCCACACAGTCTCTGTAGTGAAGCACACAAAATGACTAACTCTTCCCAAATTTAGACCCATCTGAGTCACAACACTTCACATATTCTATAAGCCTGTGGTGCATCTTCTGTAATTCTTTAACTGATAAAAGTTATTCACCCTTAATACTCCATTGAAGCAAAAGCCAGATAGCAATGCAATCAGTCATCAACTTAGAATAATTACTAAAATTATATTTTCATTATAAAATTTATTTAACCATGATGGCTTTCATAATGTAAAATCATTCTGATTTTGAAAATACTGGCTAGGTCAAACCTTTTAGGAACTCTGGACAAGTGGTCACTTTGGGATAAGTGTTCATGGAAATGGTTTAGCCAGATATTGGCTAGGTTGGACTGATTTTGATAATTTGAGGGAAAATTAATTCAGAAGGGCAAACAAAAATCATATTTCAGAAGAGCAGTAAATGTTGCTATGTTGCTATTAATTTGAGCTATATCAGGTATTAAGTCAAAGAAAAGTATATCCAGAACAAAGCATCCAAGTTCAAGGAAGAATGGAGTAAAACAGCAATAATAATTTGCCAACAAGAAAGTAAGAGTAGCAGTACATTATACTTAGAGTGCTCTTGTGCTGTGAAGGTAGATACCAGGGCTATATTACACTGAACACTACTTTGAAGCTAGCATCCAAAAGATCCCGCATGTCACAGTGAAATGCTTCTTTATTCTTTAAACAAATGGATAAATCAGGCTCTCTGTGTGCCTCTGTCTCTCTCTCATACCACCTTTCTCTCTCACACACCCACACACAGGTGCATGCACACCATGGTTATTTAAAATTATATAAACTGTATTAAAGTAAAAATGTAATGAAATGGATAACTACTAAATGGTAATTAAATCCAACATTAGTTTCTTTAATAATGGATTTAGTAGTTGAGGCTATTGCCCTTATATATGCACAAAATTATCTATATATTTATTCTAAGACTATTTGTTATGGATGTATTTGTGTGTTTAGTAAATTACTCATTTCCAGATTAAAAAAAAAAAAAAACTACTCTAGGGAACTGAATAGTATTAATTTAGCTTCATATCTGAACTATTTACTCCTTTTCTACCAATATATTCAGCCTGAAATTACTTTTAAATAGGGGAACTCATGTATTTTTGCTTAAAAATGTTATTATGCATCACTTCTAATAAATATGAAGTATTTTCAGAAAATTTGTATATTTATCAGAACACTGCAATGTATAGTCTTCATTGTCACTAGAGCAATTTTATGCATTTTATAGGCATACTCTGTCAAATTTTCTCCTGGGTCACAAACTAGCTTCCAATCAGCATCAACTTTATTTAGATTTTTTGTGCTTTGGCTGATAAGTCTATCTCACTTATCCTCCTTGTTTTAGTTTCTTAGGCTGCTCCAAGCAAATACAGTGAAATGTGTTGGCTAAAACAGTGGGAATTTATTAGCTTACAGTTTGGGGGCTGAGAAAATGTCCAAATCAAGTAATTATCAAGGCAATGCTTTCTTGCCAAAGACCGGTTGCCAATGATCCTTGGTTCCTCTGCCACATGGCAAGGCACACAGTGGTGTCTGCTGGTCTCTCCCTTTTCTTCTGGGTTTCATTGTTTTCAGCTTCTTACTCCCATGACTCTCTCTGTCTTTGTCTGAATTTCATGCCCTTTTAAAGGACTCCAGTAAGAGGTTTAAGACCCATCCTGAACAAGGTAAGTCACACCTTAACTGAAGTATCCTCATCAAATGGTCCTACTTACAATTGCGTCCATGCCCACAGGAGTGGATTAAATCTGAGAACATGTTTTTCTGGGGTACATACAGCTACAAACCACCACATCCTTTTCTTCTCTATCTTCCTGTCTATACTGAAAACCAACTTCTTATTGAGACCTAAAGACACTTCCCATGAGGGGCTGGATCAGGAAACTATATGGAAAGAATGGTTGGGAATTACTGTCCTCTAAAATTCTTTCAGAAGTTAATCCCTGCTCACATATTAAGCATCATAAAGACTTGTCTTACCCAGTAGTTTAGTAAAAGGAAATATTTGGGGCAGGATTAAAATCATTTCTATTAAGTAGTATGGATTTTGAATTATGCTGTATTTTCTGTATCTTTAGTACCCTTTTCTAAAACCCTTATTCAATCTGAACTGTAGGAGGCCAGAAAAAGAAGAGTACTAATATCAATTTAGCACTTACTATGTGCTGGGTACTTTTTCATTATCTATTTCTTTTATATTTATTAATCCAATTACAGTTTCCTCTTATTTCAATTTTCCCTATCACTTTCCTTGTTTACACCCTCTTTTTTTTTTTTTTTTTAATCTAGGCTATTGCCATAGATCCCTGATCTATCTGCCTGTGGCCTTTCCTTACTCTAATACATTTGCCCCCGCATGGTTGAATGTTCTTTCTCAAACTCAGAGCTAATAATTTCATTACCTTATTTAAAAGAACCCCAACGACTCACCACTGCTTATAGCAGGAGTCAGCACACATAGTCTGTAAAGAACCAAATAATAAATATTTTGTGCTTCATTGTCCAAGAGGCAAAATAGAGTATATTATTAGGTACTTGGCTAACAAGTGAGAAAACATATGTCCATAAATTTATATTGATAAAATAAGAAATATAATAACAACAATAAACAGAGTAGTTTTTGAATAATGAGAATAATGGATTTGGTGGGGATAAAAATTGGGGTTCAAACATTGTGTTCCCCATCATCAAATCATTTACAAATGTTGATCTACATGAACAATTTGTTTTTCTGTGGACTGTACAAGAAACAGACAGTGGACACCTTTCAATGTCACAGGGTCTTTCAAGATATTCCTACCCATTTTTCTAACATCATTTCCATGTTCCTTCCAATCTTGTCTTCTATAAGTCCTATGATCAAGAATAGTTCATGCTTTATGGAGCCCAAGGCTTATACAGTTTGTTGGGGTTGGAGGGGTTACCCTTTGTGCCAGTTTGAGTGTATTATGTCCCCCAAAATGCCATTATCTTTGATGCAGTCTTGTGTGGGCAGATGTATTAGTGTTGATTAGATTGTAGTCTTTGCTTGAGTGTTTCCGTGGAGATGCGACCCACCCAAATGTAGGTGACAACTCTGATTGGATAATTTCCATGAAGTCGTGGCCCCACCCATTGGGCCTTGATTAGCTTACTAGAGCTAAATAAGCTCAGACAGAAGGAGCAAGCTTGCTACAGATGAGAGGGACACTTTGAAGAATGCACGTAAGCTGAGAGAGGAGCTGAAGCTTACAGAGACATTTTGGAGATGGCCTTTGAAAGCAGACTTTTGCTCCAGAGAAGCTAAGAGAGGACAAATGCCCCAAGAGCAACTGAGAGTGACATTTTGGAGAGAAGCTGAAGCCTAAAGAGGAACGTCCTAGGAGAAAGCCATTTTGAAACCAGAACACCAGAGCAGATGCCAGCCAAGTGCTTTCCCAGCTAACAGAGGTTTTCCGGATGCCACTGGCCATCCTTCAGTGAAGGTACTGCCTTACCTTGGACAGTTTATGGTCTTAAGACTATAACTTTGTAACTATATAAACCACCTTTATAAAAGCCAATCCATTTCTGGTATTTTGCTTAATGGCAGCATTAGCAAACCAGAACACCCTTTGTGAAAAGAATATAAAATATTAAGTAAGTATGGAAGTGCATATTTACTTATGATACTAAAATGTAGGTATAGAATATTAACTTTAGTTTCAAAAGTCATCCAAATAACAGAAGCATATACCTAACACCTCTGTCATTCTGTACCTAACACAAGTCAGGTGATTCTGTATAGTAGGCAGCAAGGGCCTTTGGAAACCATTCCTACACCAAGATGGCTAGCAGTAACTTAATTATATGCAGAAGTGACTGAAAATCACATAAATATGTCCCACTAAGCCAAATAATATGTGTTCCCATTCACATTACAATTAGCCAGGCAACAAAAATGGCAGTGACTGCTCCTGTATCACCAGCATGAGGGAAACTGTCTCAGAGAAGTCATAGTGGAGAAAGACAGTGGTCTTCCTGAGAGTAGTCAAAATCTCACATTTCTAATTGTTTTAAAAAAACTAAATTAAAAAAAGTACATGTATCTAAAAGAATAGGATGGGAGGCGGGGCAAGATGGTGGAATGGTGAGGAGCAGAATTTCGTCTCTCCCCTAGAGCAGCTGGCAATTACCCAAGAACTATATGAAACAGTGTTTTCGGGGTCTCCAGTAACCAGTCACACATTGGACACAAGTTTGGAATTGGAGCAAAAGCTGAGATCGCAGCGAACATTGTAAGTTCCCCAGACCAGGGGTCTGGCGCCCCTCCCCACCCAGACCTCACAGACTGTCTTGCTGCCGGCTCCCTGAAAGGGGGGCAAAAAAAAAAAAAACCCAAAAAACAGCAATCTGCTGAGGGCAAGAAGGAAGGCTCAACCCAGCCTCAACTGCAAAATTAATTAACAAATTAACTAACTAACTTCGGGAGCTGGGGTGCTAAAGAAGGGCTGGGCTCCAAGAAGTGGGGGAACGTAAAAGCGGGCACCCATTCCCAGACTCCAAAAAAGCCACTTTTTTTTCCCTTACATTTTGTCCCTTCTGGCTTCTCACTGATCCCTTATCTTTTTGCATTTCAATAGCCCCTGGCAGGGGTGGAACTGAAGCAGTTGGAGAGTAATTATCAGACAATAGCCCAAAGCATATCTTTAAATGCTCTATTCTGACACTGACAAAACTTCCAGGCTGGGGAAAGACTTTTAAAAGAGACTCTTTTTTTTTTTTCCTTTTTTCTTTTTCTTGATTTCTTTTCTACTTTTTTTTTTTTTTTTTTAAATCTAAAAGTAATATATGTGGTTATTTTCTATCGGAAAGCCCAGGTTGAGGGACTAGGCTGGGCTTGAGGGGAGACAGAGTACCCACAGTGTCTTTGAGTTCCGTATTCACTACTGAAGGCCTCCACCCCAGTCTTTAATTGGCAACTCAGGCTGACCAAGGAATCTACCTGGAGAGGCCCCAAAGAGGAGAGAGGAGAAGGGAATAGTGCCCCTGAGAGACAACTGGAGTTCTGAGGATTGGGAGAGTGGAGGGAGGCCCAGCTCAACTGGCAGTCCTCCTTCTGGGAATTCAGACCCCAGGGGTTGGAATTCAGATTCCAGCTTCAGTCAGCCACGCCCCTGACAGGATCAGAGTCACCAGGAGAACTAAAGGCTCCATACCTCCTTACACTGGTGGGGGAGCTGCAGGCTGGCCAGCGCCACCTGCTGGACAGGAGAGGAAAAGCACCAATTCTAAAGGCCTCATAGGAGGGTCTCATTCTCAGGAAAACTCCATACCCTCCCAGTGAGACCTGGGCCTCACTAGACTGGGAAAATCTGACTAGGGTCGACCACATCTGAGGAGACCCATTCACAAAAAGGTTACATAGAGGCAGAGCAAGAAACAGAAAAAACAAGAGGGGAAAAATTCTGATCAACTAAGTAGAACCTAAGTTAGAGGTCTAGAATAAGTTGAACTGAATAACAGGGGCCAGAGAACAAAGCCAACCAACAAGAAAACCACTAGGTAAAAGACAGAAAACAAGCTCCAAAATAAACTAATCAAGAGAATCAGATGCCTAGACAACTTAAGATAACAAGCCATACCAGGAAACACGAAAACATGGACCAGCCAAAGGAACAAACTAATAGCTCAGCTGAGACGCAGGAGTGGAGGCAACTAATGCTAAATAAATTTGATGAAATGAAGGAAGATATAGCAAAAGAGCTGAAGGATATAAAGAAGACACTGGCTGACCATAAAGAAGAATTCATAAACTTAAAAGAATAGGATGGCATGAACACATTGTGGTCCTCCTAGGGTCTTGGAAAGAGTCTGAATCATAAGCTTATTGTTTCATAGTAAATTCACCTCTGCCTATGATCTAGCCATTCCAAAAATATTGCTGTTCAATAAACTTGCCATGTATCTCCTGCCTCAATGTCTTGCCTTTGCTTTTGCTGCTTTCTGCTGCTTTCTATTTGAGTCTTCTTAAAAATTCCTATGCTGACTTCAAGACTGAGCTCAAATATTTCAAATGCTGTATTGTTTATAAATGGCTTGTGGTTTAGAAATTGTTCTAATAGTATCATCACACATCTAAATTCCTCTACTCTCTATTCTATTTGAGTATAGTATTCATGTACCTGGAAAATAACATGTACATATACTCAGTGAAGGCTTTATATATATATATATATATATATATATATATATATATATATATATATATGAATATTAAACATGAAACTAAAAAAAGAAAACATTGCAATTGAAGAAAAATTAAATCTATAGTACAAAGTTTCTTCTGAATAGCAGTTACCATCCCATGCCTCTCCATTGGAATAACTCAGTGTTCTGTAAAATTTTAGAAAAAAGAAACACAACTACTTTGTCCAAAAAAGGAATACACATCTTCTATTGAGGATTTCTAGAGGAAGATCCTTTTAAGATTGGCAAGTTGAATCTTGTTGTTAAATCTTATTTACAAAGCACACTACAGCCTACTGATTGATTATTCTAATGTTATATTTTTAAAAATTCTTTAGTGTTTTTTTCTAATCAGGTTGAGAGTCTTTTTGCAATTTGATAAATGTGATTAAGTAATTAGAGAAAATATCTCATCAAAGCTGTTTCCAAAATATGTAATTTCCTTGAAGCTGTAAAAATTATTATGTTCCTACATAAAGACATGCAAAGTAAGAGAAGTGTACTTACAAGTTTTTGTCACTTGCTTTTTTCTTTTTGAAGCATATTTCATTTTCACTAAATAGTTTGAAAGTGGAGCTATTTAAACACCTTTATTATAAATGTCTTTCTGTCTTCCTACCTACCTAGCACCTACCTATAAATATGTATATATGTATAGATATATAGAGACATAAATATGTGTGTATGTGTGTATACATAGAGATATAATTTTAATAGTAGCTTACATTTATTGATTACCAAATGAAAAATGCTTAATATTTATGCATGTATTATTTATATTTCTTGGAATAAGTGTAATTGTCTCCATTTAAAAGATGGGAAACTCAGATTTAGGAAGGTTAGATAATCTGCCAATTCACACTTATAATAAGTGGAATAGCAAGGATATTTTAAAATGTAAATCCAATCTTTGTATTCATTCAAATATACTGCCTCCTTCAAACTGATTCCCCAAACACTCATTGTGTGTATGTTTGTGCATTCATTTATCTGGGTGGACATAGATAAAAATAAACACATGTAAAATTAATATGTGAGAACTATAATCAATTACTACACAAGTACTGAAAAGGATAAGCATTTGTTTTATCCCCAGGTTTAGAAGTCGGTAGTCTAGAACACACTAGAATCAAGAGCAAAAATGTATTCCACACTAGAAAATCCATGAGAATGCATTTGTTAATGTTCATCTCATTATCTCATTGTATCCTTTTACTCATACCTGGTTAGGGGAAATCATGGTCATTAGATCCCCAGACAAACTTAGATTTGTATATGCCGCTTACTACCTATTGACATAGAACAAGGTACTTCGTGATCCTCAATTTTTTATTTGTGAAATAGCAATATCTATGTTACATCATTTTCATACTAAGATAACACATAAGGCACATAGACATATAGATAACATAAGATAACACATAGACAGTGGCCTTCAAACTAGGATGAAAGATAGACTGGTTCTTCACACATCAAGAAGAGGATGCTAATTTTTTTAATAAAATTGAAAAACTTTTTTTATGGTTAGCTTACATCTTCCCCATATAGGCAAAATCAATTACTTGTTTTAGGAAACACTGTAAAAACATGACTTAAGAAGATATTCTACAAATATATTTTTGACAGTAAATTCATTTCTCATTTTGTTCTATGCATTAAAAGAAAAGAATATCCAAGAGCTGAGACCCTACTGACTTCAAAGGAAGTGAATACTTCTGCAATGTGTGGGTCAAGATAAGCAACCACCCCTTTGATCCTATAAATAGAGACCTACAGACAGCCACACAATCTTAAAATTCATCCACCCAATTTTTTGAAAAATGCCACATATGAAGATGCAACAGTGTTAATATTAAATATAAAAATATTAAGCTCTTGGAAAAATACCAGGATTTTATTCTCAGGTGAATAAAATTGAGTAGTTACAAAAAAGAATAATTGATTTTCTTTATTATATGTGAATTTCAAGTGTCATGAATTATTGGTGTAATAAAGAATAGTATCCCTGAAAAAGTCTTCTCAAGTGGGTGAACTGAAATTATAAATGTTTCCTGTAAAGTCATGTATGTAGAATTCTTTAACTTTGTTAACTTTTTGCATATTTAATTTACAAAATTACTGTAGGACAAGGTTACTTTCATCTATCAACCAATTTATCATTTTCTGAACATTTGAGTGTAGGTTTCATACATCGTGCTCTTTTAACACTTAATGCATCCATGTATATTTCCTAAGAACAAGGATATTTACTCTAGTACCGGAATCAAGTTCAAGAAATTTAACATTGACAAATTGAATACTTGTATAACTTTCCAGCAGTTGAGGCACTTAAAGTTTGTGTGATTGTGATTCTTACTTCTGGTTGTCTGTAATATGCTGACCAAAGAGTCATTAGGTAACATGATTAGATTGTCTTTCTTGAGCTTCCTGCACACAGATGAATGAACATGGTGATAAAGGTCATCATTGTCTCCTTTAAGACTTAAAAAGAATGTTTCTCATGCTTCACCATTAAGGATAATGTTTATGATTTATTTTTAGTAGATACTCTTCTTGAGGTTAAGCATCCTTTTGTTCTAAGTGATAAGAGTTTGTTGCTGGTTTTTTTTTTTTAATCATGAAACTGTGTTGAAATTCTCTAACACACCTCTCTGCATTTATTGATATGATCATTTGGCTTTCATACTTTAATCTTAAGCTGGTGAATTACATTTCAAAAGCTTAGTTTTTGACATTAGTTGGAGATGCACAAAATTGGATTGACATATTCTGTGGTTCATGGCATTCGTCATTATTGTTCCGTGCATGTCCCTATTTTATTTTATTTAATTAAAAATTTTTCCCATTGAGACATTTTATTTGCATGTGGTACATCCATAGAAAAGGAATCCAAAGATTTTCCCTTCTGTGTAATTTCATCTTGCTTCCTCGTGGTCTATGATGCCAGCTGAGGACATCAGTACAATGAAACCAAACCAACAGGATGGGAGCAGATTATTCTGTCATTTTTCTAGATCTTTGAGTTGCACATCAAATCTAAGACTAATCACTCCATACTTGTTCAACCCACCTGTGAGATTCACAACAATTTTCTCAGCTCTGTGGCCATCGATGACTTCAAATTCGTCAATGTAACCTTGCTTTATGATCAGTTAGAAACAAGAAGGTGACTTTGGAGAAAGGCCTGATAAGAACTTGGTGTTTGCCTCTCTTCTAGGCATTGCTGACACTCTTGAGAGCATCAGCCAGGACAATCATGAGCACCCTTATGGCATCATGGAAAGATGGTGGCACGCTAAGCTTTATTTTAAAGACATTAATGAACTTACTACTCAAACCAAGAACTAAAACATTGGTGACAACTTATTTCTATCTGTGGGCTTCTCACCCAACATGTCACCCTGTCATTTCCAACATAGTCTGAATCCCATGTTTATCATCCCTTGCTTCTGTTTGTTGATTTTATCATATATATATGCATATATAAAATAGCACTTAAATTTAGCTTAATTTTAGCTTTTTCAAAAATGGTATTACAATCTAATGGAACTACCTTTTACATTTAATATTTGATTGTAAAATGTCATCCATTATTTTAGCACATTCAAACTACTGACTACTCTTCCACTGTGAGAATATGCTATAATTAATTTATTCGGTCTCCTGCCAATGGACATTTGAGTTGTTTCCATGATTTTACTGTTACAAGCAGTGCTGCTACAGGCATATTTATGCATGCCTCCTGGTGCCTGAGGCAAGAGTTTCTCTGGGAACATGGCTGGGACTGGAATGCTAGGTTCTGGGTATGTAAATGTTCAACTCTGCAAAATAACATCAAACTGTTTTCCAAATAGTTTGCATAAACTTGTACTTCCTATCTTCAGCAATGTGCAAGAGGGCATGTTGATCCATGCCCTCCCAACACTTGGCATTGTCAGACTTCTTAATTTCTGCCAATCAATTGAGAGTAAAGCAATACCTAACTATAGGCTGGATTTGAATTTCCTGATTACAAGAGAAGTTGGACATCTCTTCACTGTTTGCTGTTCCTCTCTGAAATCTCTGTTCAGAGTTTTCACCCACTTTTCTGTTGGGTGGTTTGTCTTTTCTTTATGGGCCTTAGGAGTTCTTTATATATTCTGTTTTTAAATGTATTTTTAAAATTGTGAACTTTAACATATTTACATAACATTGATAACTTTCAAGGTATGATTTAACAAGTAGTTAGAGAACAAACTTCAAAGAATGTTGTGGGTCACAGTTCCACAACTTCAGCTATTTCCATTTTGTAAAATATAACATACATAGAGAAAGGTGTTAACTTTCAAGGTACAGCTTAACAAGCAGTTATATAGGTAATTTCAAAAATTGTTATTGGTTACAGTTCCACAGTTTCAGTTATTTCCTTGTTATGCAATATAGGGCATATGCAGAAAAGTGAAAACTTTTAAAGCACCATTCAAGGAGCATTTATAGAGCAAATTTCAAAGGATGTTATAGGGTACAGTTCTACGTGTCATTTACCTCCTTCCAGCTATTCCAACACCCCAGCATCTAAATATATACGTACACACACACACACCAAGTTTCAGTATTAATAGACCTTTGCTAAATCTTATCTTGTTTGTTACTACCCCTTCCTCTCATTTAATCTTTTTCTCCATTTTTGGGGTGTTTAGGCCATGAACACCCTAACTTGTTCATATTGAAAGGGGGTGTCAACAGTATGGGGAAGGGGGCTGCATCTGATAGTTGTTCTTAAAGAGGCTGTTGCCTCTGGGTTTTAGGACTTGCTGGCATAGGAACACTGTGGTGGATTTAAGTTTCTGAGAGATAAAACTTAGTGAGTGAATCTTTTATAGACTCTCAGGTAGTGACCTAGGTATTTGGGGACTATTTTTGGTAAGGGCATGGAATACTGTGGCCATGTGGGATGTCTAGCTGGAGCTTGCATAAAGAGACCTCCAGAAGAGCCTCTCAGTTCTATTTGGGATCTCTCAGCCACTGTGACCTCAGCTTGTTACCTTTCTTTTTTCTTCCTTTTGGTCAAGTAGGGTAGGCATTTTCAATCCCTTGCTGCCAGGGCCAGGTGTATTCCTGGGAGTCATGTCCCACATAGCCAGGGAAATTCATTCCCCTGGGAATAATGTCCCTCATTGTGGGGAGGTTAATGAGTTTATTTGCTTAGTTGGGCTTAAAGAGAGAAAGGCCACATCTGAGCAAGAAAAGAGGTTCCCTCGAGGTGCCTCTCAGGCATAGTTGCGGGAGGGCTCAGCCTCCGATTTACAACCCTAAGTTTCACAAGAACAAGCCTCAAGTCAAGGGCTTGATTTATTAAGTAGTGGGTTCCTAATTTCACTTAAAATATATTCTATCCCAAGATAAATGGTCAGTTTCTTATATTATCTTCACTTAGTTGTACAATCATCATCACTCTCAGCTTTAAACAATTATCATAACATGATACATCCCAGAGGTCTTATCAGCTGCTAATTATTCATCCCTAGTATTAGCATAGTGTTGGTAAAATATTCCTATTAAATATAGTCTTTAATCTGTAATGGGCTTTATATATTCTTGATACTAATCCTTTGTCAGTTTTATGTGTTGCAAATATCTTTCCCCAGTTTGTAACCTATTATTTCAATTTCTTTGTGGTATCTTTTGATGAAGAGATGGTCTTAGTTTTAATTTTTTCAACTCTATTAATATTTTCTTTTACAGCTAGCACTTTTGTGTGTGTCTTATGTAATAAATTCCTCCCTAGACCAGTCTCAGATAAAAACCACTAACCTATTTTTACTATAAGTTTAAAGTTTCTCTTTAACTTTGAGTATGAGATAAGAATCTAATTGAGTACTTTTGAGAAAACTTCTGCATTGTCTGTTAAGAATGATTGAAAGGATACTAATATTGAAATTGCTTATGTGTATTTATCAATTACAAGTCTGTGGCAAAATGAAAAACAGACTAGATGGATGATATATACAGAGATAATAAAAATAGAGATGGATGATATAAATATATAGTAAGTTGATAATTTAAGGACACATACTTTATTCTCATATTTTATTCTTCATAGTTTTTTCATGTTAAAATGCTTCACCTTTTTGAAATTATTTTCAGAAGTACATGATGGCTGAATGTATGTGCGTGTGTGTGTGCTATTTTAACATTCTAACTTGATCCAATAAGAAGTTAACATTTATGCCCCATGTTAAAGAACAAAAGAACAAAAAAGATTACTGATGTCTTAGGTCCATCGTTTGGGAAGTTCAGTAGATGCTCACGTATAAGAATCAGATCCCCAGTATAGGACACAGGCAGTGTAGGACCAGTCACCCCTGCACAGGACCAGTACAGGTCTAGGCACTCATTCCCTCAGCTGACCAGGGGTGTTGGCTACTGACAGCTCACAGCTGAGTCCTTCTCCAGGAATTGGCCTGACCTGAAGGAGCTGCCTCACCCAAGGCTGTGTCCCCTCCTGAGAGCATCTGGATGACAATGACTGGAGCTTACTAGGCCTGGTCCCCTTGTCTTGATTGAGAACAGCTCCCACTTCGACAGTTCCTCATAGGACCCTCCAAGACCTTGCGATGACTGTTTTGCAACTAACAGTTTGCCTTTTTCCTGAGAAGCCTGCCCAGCTTCTCTCACACCCCTACAATAATTGACCTGAATGAATTACCATTCTCAGTGTTTCCAGAGTAAACTGACTTTAGACACAAGGAATGTTTTGGACATTGCTCCAACCATAGCATTAATGTCATTGAGTATTACAGACAATGTCAAGAAGTATTCAATTGTAAAGATAAGAGTAATACTCATTTCAAAAAATAATATCTTATGATCATCTTTATCTTAACTGGTACTAAGGAGATAGTGAGTGTGAATTTGTAAACAAGGTCATAGCTAATTTATAGCCTAATGCCTAATAAGAGATAGCATTTATCAAAAATGTCCTGTCACACAATTATACATTATCTTCATTCATTGCTCATTACAAACTTAGGATGATGAGAAAATCGGAGCTTTGAATTAAGCTACTTGCTCAAAAAATTTTAGCAGGGTAGAGTTTCCAACCAAGGTCTGCCTTAATTTAAATCTGTCCTAAGAGCTGCAAAATTAACTCAAATCAGCTAAGAAATAATGGATAGGAAAAATGGGTGCAGTTTTACTGGAAATGCAGGATCTATGAAAAAAGCCTCTCTAAAGAGTCTCAAAAGTAATGTTTACATCATTAGAATGATCCACATCAGGAAAAACAGTATAGCTCATGTTGGATATCTCCCAATCTAGAACTGTTGGAGATTTTAGGGCCTCAGTCAAGAATTAGGGGAAAACATGAGCAATTTTCATAGCTAAAATCAATTAATGCTACTTATTTGTCACTGCAAAAAATGCATTTCAACTACTTTCTGGTAAAGCCCATCCAACTGAGAAGAAGCCACTTTGTTTAATAAAACACGTTTCACAGGTTTTAGAGATGGTGTCTGAGCAGAGACAATTGTGATATTTTCCTAACCAAGACATACCAGAAATATTTTTAAAGGACCCTTAATGGCTGTCATCTTTGATATGACTTTCTTTGTTCCAATTTCTGTATCAATTTCCATGTGACTTTAACATCTTTAAAAAGTTCTGAGAATTTGCCAATCCATGACATTATTTTATTTACAATAGCAATAAGAAAAAGAGATATTTTTTTATATAATTAATGAAAACAAATTCTCCATGAGTTCCTTTTGGTAGGGTTTTCATATTAACAGAGTGTAGGAAACTGTTTAATAGTTGCACATGTATCTGTGTGATTTCTCCGCATTTGTACTAACTAATCAAGCATGAACAAAATGTCCTGCTCTCTATTATGCCATTTGTTATAAAACTGCTTCAGATTGAATTTTGATGCAAAGTACTTATTAAAAGAAATCCCTGTTACAAGTACTAGCATTTATAACACTTCAGATGAACATGAGTGTCTAATAGTCAAAATGGAAATGCACAAAAATATGAATCCCGGACACCAGGAAAATATTCTTCACATTTATATTTTGGTTTTTGGCAAATTACACCAAAACTTGTAAGATTTTTAGCTTACCTTTGAAATAATTTCAGAACTTACCCTAGGACGTGTTTTATTACAAATTTATGGATGAATATATGTACAGGGTGTAAATTCTGTGGTGAATTGACAAAACCAATTCTACATATTAAGATAAATCCATGCTTTGGAGACTTTGACAACATGTCTAAATTGAGGAATAATTCAATAAGAAAAATGGTTTAGAAGAAAAGTGGGAAATATTGACCAGAAGAGAATGTAGTGCCTTGGAATAGGACCTGGTCATTTATAAGAAACCTGCCGTATGCTATGTCTGCAAGTGCTTTAGTGGGAGGTCACTTTAGGAGATGGTTTCAGACTGGCATAGAATGGATGCAGATAGCTTGGACAAAGGGAAGTCTGAGAAATTATTTTCTAGAATGAATTTATCCTGGATAACAGAGTAGACTTTTGGTGGTGGTGAAAGGGAGTTTACATTTGGATTTGTATAATGACCTGACATTCCCAGCAGGATCACAAAAGCTCTTTAATACAAAATGGGGAGTGCCATACTTGTGGGCAATAACTGGGATATCTAGAACCAGATATATTAATGAATTAGATGCTCTAGCCAGCAGAGAAATGGAAACAATTGCTTAGGCAGAGTGTAGTCAGAGACTACTATGTGTGAATCAGGATGAGACTGTACACAGCACTTATATTCATTCATTTATTCATTTATTCATTTGTTGACTGTGTATTGAATGCCTACTATGTGTTAGGCACTATTAAGTAGTGGGGGCACAAACAAAATACCCCACCCTCATGGATATTACATTCTGATGGGAGAGACAGTCCACAATAAAAAGGATGTTTTGTTTTTTTTTTAAAGTGAATAAATAAGTATGGTTAGATTAGGATGAGTGCTAATGAGGAAAATAAAACATGGACAGTCTGTAAGTGTTAATGGGAGTCAAATGCCATTTTCAACAGGCAGAGAAGGCCTCACAGAGAAGGTAACATTTGAGTAAATTCCTGAAAGAGTTGAGAGAGAGCCATGGGGATATCTCAGTTAAAAGCATTCCAGTTAGATACGTTAAAAGAAACTGAGTCACTAATAATAAACAATAATCCATACAATGGATTTATTGAAAGAGAAACTGCTTAAGCAGAGAGTTCTCAAACCAAAGTCTCAAATGATTAGCAAGTTACATTGGCCTATAAAGGCATTTAGGGAAAAGGTTATAGCAGTCAGTTGGCAGTTGTTAAGTTCCTCCTTATTGAAGGTGAGTCTTAACAAGGTGGGAAATGATCATAGATTGGTTATTATAACATACTTCTTTAATTCTGATAGGTTATCTCTATTGGACCAAAAGTAGCATATTTCCCATTGTTGCTTGAACTGCAGCTTTTGAAGGGCACATGACATTTTTTTTTCAGAAAGCCCCCACTGTTATCCTTAGAAAGTCCCTGTCACCTCTCAGAAAAGGGGGTCACTCCTGGCAACACCCCTGTAGGCAGCCAATTTATTTTACTTAGCAGATAGAACTTAGCAGCTAGCACAAACCTCCTAAAGTGGGAGCATTCCTAGAGGGTGTGACTCTAATGGAATGAGCAAAGGGTAGAAGAGCAGGAGATATGGTTGGGGATACAGATAGGTCATTTAGGCCTTTGTTGGTCGTGGTGGAGATTTCGGATTTTAGTCATTCTAGAGAGTGAAGTACAACGTCAATGAATTCTGTCATTTGGTACGAAAGGTAGTAGATCTGGCCTTTGAGTCCTAAGATCTTTAAGATCATTTTCTATTAAGAAATGCATGTTCTTCCTCAGGCATAATCTGCAGAGTTAGTTACAAATATCCACTGTCCATCCCTCAGTAAATATCCGGGTAACAGGATGCAGCTAGCCTTATGGGACTTTCATTCTTCTGGGATTCATGGTTAGTCTTTCAGCAAGTAGATTTGGTAGGTTGTCCAGATTCAAACAACAGCTCTGCCACTGTGCCACCTGTGTTACTTTGGGTAAGTACCTCACTGACTTCATCTATGAAATTAAAGAAACTACTCATACATGTACATGTGCAGTTTTGAGGATTAAAATGATAAAGTATGGGAATCACTCAATTCTGTGTCTTTTATAAAGTAAAAGTCCATTAATTTTATTATCACATTATCATTATTCAAGTATTAATAAATCAAATCATCAAAGAAGTACATATACACAAATAATATGCACCATGTTTTAATTAGCTTTCCTGCTGCCAGATCATCTTTTTTATGTCATGGAGTATTTCTGAAAGCTCAACAATTAAAACAAAAGCCAACAGTATTTTTTTTTTTTTATTCCAAGTTCTCTTGAACTTGAAAACAGACTTGCCCATATCTGCTAAAGATACTGTATTTCTTACAAGCCCATCTTCCACACATTTATTAATTCAGGCAGGGTTCCTCTGGTTTTTGGCCTGCATGTATCTTCGTGTAAACAGAACTACAGATGGTTATGACAAGTTCTTGTTTGTACATATCATAGGGCATGCTGTGTAGCAAATTGCACTCTTGTTTTTCTCAAGTAGATTTCAGTGAAATTTCTTCCTGTTTCATTTTTCCCCATGAGAGAACATCATATGGCCCATGGTGAACAAATGTAAATCTTAAGTAGCATGAGCACAAAATAAGGTACTAATAAAATAACATTTCTATTGTATCAAGACTTAATAAGGGTTGTAATTGGCTTTGGTTGTCAAACATATGGGTCAGTGAGAATAACATTGAAAGTAGATTAGATGCAATTCAGGCAGCTATATTAAGAACCCAATGTGGTAAATTTTTCAATTATCACAGAATAAGAAATAGAGATATTCTGTCACTGATGTCATTGTGTAGTCATTTGATCTAAAACCTTAGTCTGTGTTAAAAGTCAAAACACAGGAACTATTTTCAATTTTGTAAAATTAAAATAGTGATACTGAATACATGAGATGGCAGAGCACAATTTATTCAGAATTCTATGATATACTATAGTTACTGTATTAGTCATACTAAGAGTTAAGTCAAAAAATAGACAAACATAGAAGGCTCCATCAAGTAACCCAGAGGCTAAATTCTAATGCTAAGCCATTAAACAGGCATTTTGGGAAAGGCTCGGTTTTGGTTTTTGTAGCCAAGAGAAGATAAAACATTTTGAGTGGTAAATGCAAACTCCTTCTTCATGCAGGTCCTTCAAGTTGTAGCAATGTAAAGTAAATGCATGCCAAATAGGTATTAAAATAGATAAAATCCAGAAAACATTGTCATTAACTTTATGGGATGAAATCGTGAAAATTTTATTTCCAAGGTATCATGAAGTGTGCATGAGTAGGGTTGCTGAATTGCTCTTCTGAGAATCCAGCTGATTTTCTTAATGTTCTTAAATGTCATATCCAATTTAATTTCAGAAGAGTTCATATACATATCAATCCCCAGAAAATTATCAATAAAATAACTTACAGTTCACAGCAATGCAGGATACCAAACAGATTACTATTATTATCTCCCATGTTTTATGGAACAGAAACAGAAAGCAAAGCTAAAAGAAAGTTGGCAGCAAGGATGAAGATTAGAATTGAGAATTTCTAACTTTAGTTCTGTATTTAGTCTACTAATGTACACTGCTGTTAACTGGAAAAATTGAGCAAAAACCCATAATACATTCAATAAACTTATATGTATAACCCATTTATAACTTTCTAAAAACTTGAAACATTTTATACAAATATACCTTGATTTTTCCTGCACAATAAGGGCTCCAGTCAAGGTTATAACTTTAGTTGCTATTGAGTAATGTGAGTGCAAATAAGTGCTGGAGAGATTTTTTTGTCAAAATGGGAAAATTAACTTTTTTCATTCTCATATAAGTACGAGAAGAAAAAAAAAGACCTGCTAAATTGATTTTGTCCAAACTTTCCAAAATATTTACCTTTCGACTGAGAAGAAAGGAAGAAAATTTAAGCGCAAAAAGATTTTTATATAAAGTTATAATCTAGGGAGAGCTGGGGATTCAAGCTCTAAATCACTCTTCAAACTTAAATTCAGCATTCACTATCACAAAGTTGGTATCTTAGAAAAATGCTTTTTATTGATTTCAGAAATGATAAAAATAGTCTAATAAACAGTCACAGAAAATTTGAGTCAACATGAGGTTGCTACAAAATTGTATCACCTAACTAGTTTTGAGCAAGGTCATGAAATTGGAGAAAGTCTGAATTTGTAGTAAAATATCACTTTATTCTAGTAAGAACATATGGTAAATAAACAGACCCCTAGTTTTTATTCAATAACTTGAAAATTCCTTATATATCTGTCAGTGGTTACAAAAAAACTATAAAAGGTACAAAAGAGCTCTAAAGTATAGATCATTTACTCTGGTAGGAACTTTGCTGAGCAGAGGGTATTAGGGAATATAGATTAAAAATGAAACAATTATAAAAATGTACTTTCATCAATTGTAACACCAATGTAAGGGGTAATAAAAGGATGGTATATGGGAACTGGGTACTTTACGAATGCTTTTTCTGTAAACCCACTTCTCTAATAATTTTTTAATGAAACAACCGTAGTTTTAAAAATAAAATAACTATAAAATACTGTATTCACAGACTCATGAATAATTGAATTGAGAAGCACTTCAAAGACAGTTCATTGTTTCTTAGCACAACGTTCTTGGCATTTGGGCCATGACATTATTATACACGTTGTTTTATATTGGGAAACTAAGGCACTATAAAGCTAAAAGAAGATGACAGCAAATATGAAATCATTCATTGGGCAAGACTGTCCTGAGAATTACAAAATGTTTAGTAAGCCTGGCCCTGTAATTAAATGTCAGTAGTGTACCACCAGTCATAGAGATAGCAACAACAATACCAACAAACAAACAAATAAGGTCCTCCTCAATGTCCAAGTGCCCTTGTGTAATAGACCTCTCCAAGTTTCAGAAATATTGCAGCTACTCCTGATTCCTCCTTACACAGATAAGGAAACTGAAGCCCAGAAAATGTGACTTATTTAAGCTATTTTAATCTCCCCATTTAAAAAATTCATTACACTGTCATGTTTAGAGCTCTACAGGCTAATTATGCTTCAGCTGTTGTTCAAATCTGAGTTATCAGGGTCAGTGTTAATTAGCTCTTTTACACTATTTTGTTCCCTCAAATTTACCAGAGTCTAAGAAATTAAATAGGATATAAATGTTGACAAATTATGTGAATGCATAAAGATAATTCTTTAAATTTTTATAAGTATTTTGTTATTATTATTAATATATATTGAGATTTCATGTCCTAAATATAGAACAATTTAAATTGTATACTTGAACTTAATTTGTAACGTACAAGGAATAATACAATTATTAAATATCTTAGAATATAGAGTATGGCCTAATTATTTAATAAAAACCAACAGGCATTTCTAAAATCATCTCTGTATTTAATCCTCTATAAAAAAACAAAGGACCTAGCATTGGATTAAAAGCAGCTTAGAACATTCTATTATTGGTATATACCTAGCATTCAGAGTATTATAATTGTCCTTCTTTTTCCACTTCTCATTCCCTGAACTCCAGACTCCATATTGCCAAGCTTGGGGACATGCGTCCTGACCAGCAGACACAAACCCATTTAGTTTCAAGAACCTGGTTGTTTTTCTTTGGGTCCTTACCATAGCAACATCAACCTTTACACTTGTGCTTATGCAATTTGGTTTCAGAGATCTAAGAGTAAAAGGGATTGAGCAAAGAGAGAGGCAAGAGGCTTTGTTTTGTTTGTGTGTTTGTGTGTGTGTGTTTTATTAGAGAAGTTGTAGGTTTACAAAAAATTGGGCAGAAAATACAAAGTCCCCATGTACCCTCTCTCACACAACCCAGCTTTCCCTATTATTACCACTTAGCATTAGTGGTACCTTTGTCAAAATTAATAATATTATAATATACTATTAACTGTAGTCCTTAGTTTACAGTAGGGTTTACTGTTTATGTTGTATAGTCCTGTGCTGCTGTTGTTAAGTTTTTATTCTAGTAAAATATATACAACCTAAAATTCCTCCTTTTAACCAAATTCAGTATATAGTTCAGTGATGTTAATTACATTCACCATGTTGTGCTACCATCACCACTATCCATTACCAAAACATTTCTTCCTTCATCCTTAACAGAAACTCTCTATCAATTAACTCCACATTCCCTAGCTCTTCCTGCTCCACCCCCAGTAACCTGTATTCTAGTTTCTGACTCTTTGAATTTGCTTATTCTAATTATTTCATATCAATGAGATCATACAATATTTGTCCCTTTGTGTCTGGCTTATTTCACTCAACCTGCTGTCTTCACAGTTAATCCATGTTATTGCATTTATCGGGACTTCATTCCTTTTTAAAGCTGAGCAATATTCCATTGTATGTAAAAATCTGTCTTAGTTTCCTTGGCTGCTCAAGCAAATACCATGAAATGGAGCTGGTTAAATAATGGAATTGTTTGCTCAAGGTTTGAGACTAGCTAAAAAAGCCATATCAAGGTGCATCAAGGCGAGGCTTTCTTCTTGAAGACAGTGACATTCTGGGGCTGGCTGCTGGGGATCCTTGGTCCTTAACTCCTCTTTCATATGGTAATACACAAGGTGGCCTCATCTGGTCTCTCCATTCTCTTCTGGATTCCACTGAATTCCAGCTTCGGGCTTCTCCTTGTGGCTTTTTATCTCTCTGCCTGAATTTCATTCAACTGATAAAGGAATGCAGTAATAGTATTAAGACCCATCCTGATTATGCTGCTCTACACGTTAACTGAAGTAACTTCACCAAAAGGTCCTACTTACAATGGGTTCACACCCACAGGAATGGATTACATTTAAGAACATGTTTTTTTCTGGGGTACATACAGCTTCAAACCACCACAGTACCACATTGTGTTTATCCATTCATCTCTTGATGGACAGTTGGATTGCTTCCATCTTTCCCCCTCAAGATTGCATTAAAGAGCATGGCTGTTGTGGGGGACATGATAGATTCAAACCAGCACACATCCTCTCTCTCTCTTTTTTTGTTTTTTTGGTCAGTCTAGCTAAAGATTTTGTCAGTTTTCAAAGAATCAGCTTTTGGTTTTGTTGATTCTTCTATTGTTTTTTTATTCTTCATGTCATTTATCTCTGCTCTAATCTTTTTTATTGTCTTTCTTCTGCTCATTTTGGTTATAGTTGCTCTTTTTTATCTAGATCCTCCAATTGTGAGATTAGGTCTCTGATTTGAGAGCATTCTTCTTTATTATTCTAAGTATTTAGAGCTATAAATTTCCCTCTCAGTAATACCTTTGCTGCATCTCACAAGTTTTTCTACATTGTGTTTTCATTGTCATTTATCCAAATATATTTCTTAATTTCTTTTGTAATATCTTCTTTGACCCATTTGTTGTTTGAATGCTTTTTTTAAAATTTCCACATACATGTAAAGTTTCCTGTTCTTTTGTTATTGATTTCTGGCTTCTTTCCATCACAGTAAAATAAGATACATTATATGATTTCAATATTTTTTTATTTGTTGAGACTTGTTTTGTGACCTAATATATGGTCTCTCCTGAGTTATGTCCCATGAGCACTCTAGAAGAATGTGTATCCTGCTGCTATTGGGTAAATTGTTCTGTGTGTGTCTGTTAGGTCTATTTGGTTTAGTGTAGTGTTCAAGTCTTGTATTTCTGTATTGAAGTTCCGTCTAGATGTTCTATCCGTTATTGAAAGTGTTGTATTGGAATCTCCTACTATTAATGTAGAAACATCTATTTTTCCCTTCAAGCTTTCAATATTTTCTTCATATATTTTGGGGCTCTGCTTTTAGGTGCATGTCTGTTTATAATGTCTTCCTGTTGAAATAACCCTTTTGTCAGTATACAATGATCTTCTTTGTCCTTCATAATAGTGTTTTACTTAAATCCTATTTTATCTGATAATAGTATAGTTACTTCAGCTCTATTTATTATTTTTTTTTGGTTAAGATATATTCACATAGCATATATTCTATCCAAAATAAGCAATCAGTGTTTCACAGTATCCTCTCTTCATTGTACAATCATCACCACTCTCAATTTTAAAAAATTTTTATTGCCTCAAAGAGAAAAATAACAAATAGATACACCCACACCAAAGAGAAAACCCAAAACTCCCCATAACTCTCACCTCTTTTCCCCAGTGATCACTTCTAGTATTGGTGTGGTACTAGTGAGGTATTTCTGTTAAATATAGTCCAGAGCATGCAATAGGAAATTTTCCCCATATACCACTCCTGGTACTAGTGAGGTATTCCTGTTAAATATAGCCCAGAGCATGCAATAGGAAATTTTCCCCATATACCACTCCATTATTAACTCTTTTCACAAGTGTCATACCTTTGAAGTAGTTCATGCAAGAACTTATTTTATATTTGTAGTGCTAATTGGTGAGATCCATTACTTTAAACAACCTCTTTCAACCATATTCACCTTCAATACAACACAAGTATTTATGATCCCACTGACAAACTACCATCACTTATATCCATTACCATACATTTAAGTTTCACCTCATTAACAAGTCTGTACATATTAGGTAACTGCTCCCCTCTTCTTTAGCTTCTGTCTATCTCTAGGTCTCCTATATTCTATATTTTAAGTCTCTGAGTTTACATTTTTTGGGGGTTCATATTAGTGAAATCATACAATATCTATCCTTTTGTGTCTGGCTTATTTCACTCAGCATTATGTCCTCAAGATTCATCCATGTTGTCACATGCTTCAGGACCTCATTCCTTCTTACTGCTGCATGATATTCCATTGTAAAACTCCATAGCACATTTTGTTTATTCATTCATCTGTTGATGGATGCTAGGAATGTTTCCACCTTTTGTCAACTGTGAATAATGCTGCTATGGACGTTAGTGTGCAAATGCATGCTCATGTCACTGCTTTCAGATCATCTGAGTATATACTGAGTGGTGGAATTTCCAGATGGTAGGGCAACTCAATGTTTAGTTTTCTGAGTAAATGCCAAGTTTCCCCTGTCTTCCACAGTGGTTGTACCATTTCACATTCCTACCAGCAGTGAATAAATGTTCCTATTTCTCCAAATCCTAAACACTTACAGTTTTCTGTTTGTTTTATAACAGCCATTCTTATAGGCATGAGATGATATCTCATTGTCATTTTGATTTACATTTCCCTAATAGCTAATGAAGATGAATCTTTTTTGATGTGCTTTTTTAGCCATTTGTATTTCCTCTTTGGAGAAATGTCTATGTATTTATTTTGCCCATTTTATAATTGGGTTGTTTGTTCTTTTGTTGTTGAGTTGTAGGATTTGTTTATATATACTGGATATCAAACCCTAATCAGATAAATGGTCTCCAAATATTTTCTCCCATTGAGTTAGTTGCCTCTTTACCTTTTGACAAATTCCTTTGAGGTGTGGAAGCATTTGATTCTGAGGAGTTCCCATTTATCAATTTTTTTTCTTTCATTGCTTGTGCTTTGGGTGTAAGTTCTAAGAAACTATCTCCCATTACTAGGTCTTGAAGATGTTTCCCTATATTTTCTTCTAGGTGTTATATAGTACTGGCTCTTACATTTAGGTTTTTGATATACTTTGAGTTTATTTTTTTATGGGTGTGAGGTAAGGGTCCTCTTTCATTCTTTGGGATAGGGATATCCAGTTCTCCCAGCTCCATTTGCTGAAGATACCGTTCTGCCCCAGTTCAGTGGACTTGGGGGCCTTATCAAAAATCAATTGACCATATATCTGGGGGTCTGTTTCAAAACTCTCAGTTTGACTCCATTGATCAATATGTCCCTTTGTTCAAATGCCATGCTGTTTTGACCACTGTGGATTATAATAAGCTTTAAAGTCAGGAAGTGAAAGTCCTCCCACTTTGTTCTTCATTTTTAGGATGCTTTTAGCAATTCAAGGCCCTGCTCCATCCAAATAAATTTGATAACTAGCTTTTCTAAGTCTACAAAGTAGGTTGTTGGAATTTTTATTGTGGTTGCATAGATCAGTTTGGGTACAATTGACATCTTAATGACATTTAGCCTTCCTGTCCATGAATATGGAATATCTATCTACCTGTTTATGTCTTCTTTGATTTCTTTTACAAATTGTATAGTTTTTTTCTGTTGAGGTCCTTTACATCCTTGGTTAAGTTTATTTCTAGATATATCATTCTTTTAGTTGTTATTTTAAAAGAATTTTTTTTTCTTAATTACCGTCTCAGTTAGGTCATTACTGGTATATAGAAACATCACTGATTTTTTGTACTTTAATCTTGTATCCCACCACTTTGCTGAATTTATTTATTAGCTCAATTAGCTTTGTCAGATTTCTCAGGATTTTCCAGATATAGGAGCATGTCATCTGCAAATAATTAAAGTTTTAGGTCTTCCTTTCTGATTTAGATGTCATTTATTTCTTTTTCTCATCTAATTGCTCTGGCTAGAACTTCTAGCACAAATGTTGAATAATAGTGGTGACAGTGGGTTTCTTTGTCTCATTCCTGATCTTAGAGGGAAGGCTTTCTGTCCCTCACCATTGAGTATGATGCTGGCTGTGGGTTTTTCATATATGCCCTTTATTATATTGAGGAACTTTCCTTCAATTTCCTACATCTGGAAGTGTTTTTATCAGAAAAAAAGATGCTGAATTTTATCAAATGCTTTTTTAGCATCAATTGAGTGATCACATGATTTTTTACCTTTTGATTTGTTAATGTGTTGTATTACATTGATTGATTTTCTTATGTTGAAACACTCTTGCATGCCTGGAATCAACTACACTGGGTAGTGGTGTATAATTTTTTAATGTGCCTTTGTATTTAATTTGCAAATATTTTGTTGAGAAATTTTGCATCTTTATTCATTAGGAAGATTGGCCTGTAGTTTTCCTTTCTTGTAGTGTCTTTATCTGGTTTTGGTATTAAATGATGATTGCTTCATAAAATGAGTTAGGTAGTGTCCCTTTTTCTTCAATTTTTTGGAAGAGTTTGAACATGAATGATGTTAGTTCTTTTGGAATGTTTGGTAAAATCCCCCTGTGAAGCCATCTGGCCCTGTGCTTTTCTTTTTAGGAAGGTTTATGATGGCTGATTACTTGTGATTGGTTTACTGATGTCTTCTATTTCTTCTTGAGTCAATATAGGTTGTTCATGTATTTCTAGGAAATTGCCCATTTCCTCTAAGTTGTCTAGTTTGCTGGCATACAGTGATTAATAGGACCCATTTATGATTTTTCTTTTATTTCTTCAAGATCCATTATAATGACCCCTCTCTCATTTATTATTTTATTTGTGTCCTCTCATTTTTGACATTGTAAGTCTTTCTAAGGGTCTGACAATCTTTTTGATCTTCTTAAAGAGCCAACTTTTGGTTTTATTGATACTCTCTATTGGTTTTTTGTCCTCCAGTTCATTTATATCTGCTTTAATCTTTGTTATTCCTTTTCTTCTACTTCATTAGGGTTTGTTTGCTGTTCTTTCTCTAGCTTTTTCAGTTGTTCAGTTAGGTCTTTGATTTTAGCTCTTTCTTCCTTTTCTTAAATTCAGTTTCACTGAGATATATTTACATATCATACAATTATCCATGGTGTACAAATAACTGTTCACAGCACCATCATATAGTTGTGCATTCATCAACCCAATCTACTTTTTGAGCAGTTTCCTTTTACCAGAAAAAGCAAAAATAAGAATAAAAGACAAAAGTAAAGGAGTATCAGAAGATGATGGCATAGAGAGGAGTGGAAGCTATTTTGTCCCCCTGGAACAATTAATAAACAGCCAGGAACAACAAGTAAATAATCTGGAATAACTTCAGGGGGAAAAATGTGACTATCCATGCATTATACACTAACCTGAATTGGGAGGAATCCCCGAGATCACAGCATAAAATCTGTAAGCAAAAACTGTGGATCCAAGCTGGGAGCCCCCTCCCCCAACAGCCCAAACTGCAAAGCCTCACAGTGCTAGAGAGCAGCACTCTTGCGAAAGTGAATATAGCTCAGCTGAGCTCCAACTGGGGTTTTAATTAAGAAGTGTGTACTGCTCAATTCAAGATATGAATCCCCAACAAGCAGAAGCTTTTGGTGATGAATGACATTGGAGAGCCAGAGGGTGGCTGTGGACTTGCCCTGAAGGGGGCTTTATGTCCCTTTTTCAACTCAGTGGAGAAAGCCTCAGCTATTTTTAGTTCTGAGCACTCTGACCTAGACAAGGGTGGAGATAGCACAGGCAGAGAGAGAGAGTATTAAAATGCTAATGACCTCTCCCTAGGGTGGGTATCTTCCCTAAGAGGAAAGAGGTGGGGCCCAGGTCTACTACCCACCCTCCATTCAGAACTGGACCACAGAGCCTGAGGGAAAATAGCCATGAACCACACCTCAGTATACCAGTCTGGAGCTACAGGCTGACAGGAGCCACATGCTGGGTAGAAAAACACAGCTGCTTGAGGCCTCACAGAGTGCACCCATTTTCTAAGATGCATCCTCATGGAGATGTGATACTATTGACCTCGTCTAAGACCTGAGCCTATTCTGGTCTGGGAAAACCTAATTGGGGTAACCAAGGAAACTAGATGCCTAGACAACAAAAGACTACAACCTACACTAAGAAAAATGAAGTTATGGGCCAAAGGAGCAAACTTACACTTCAACTGAGATACAGGAATTGAAACAAATAATACTAAATCAATTCAAAAAGTTTAGGGAAGATATGGCAAAAGAGAAGAAGCATATAGTGAAAACACTGGGCATATAAAGTAGAAACCGAAAGTTTGAAAAAACAACTGGCAGAATCTATGGAAATGAAAGGCACAACATGAGAGATGAAAGACACAATGGAAACATACAAACAGCAGATCTCAAGAGGCAGAGGAAAACACTCAGGAACTTGAGACCAAGGCACCAGAAAGCCTACACCCAAAAGAACAGATAGAGAAAAGAATGGAAAAATATGAGCAAGGCCTCAGGGAACTTAAGGACAAACCAAATTCAGAATGTATGTGTCATTGGTGTCCCAGAAGGAGAAGAGAAAGGAAAAGGGGCAGAAGCAATAATAGAGGAAATAATCAAAGAAAATTTCCCATCTCTTATGAAAGACATAAAATTATGGATCCAAGAAGTTTAGCATACCCCCAAACAGAATAGATCTGAATAGACCTATGCCAAGACAGTTAATAATCAGACTATCAAACGTCAGAGATAAAGAGAGAATCCTGAAGGCAGCAAGAGAAAAGCGATCCATCACATACAAAGGAAGCTTGATAAGAGTGTGCAGATTTCTCAGTGGAAACCATGGAGGCAAGAAGGAAGTGGGGTGATATATTTAAGATACTGAAAGAGACAAACCACCAACCAAAAATCCTATATCTGACAAAACTGTCCTTCAAATATGAGAAAGAGCTTAAAGTATTCACTGACAAACAGACAATGACAGAGTTTGTGAACAAGATACTTGCTCTATAGGAAACACTAAAGGAAGCACTGCAGACAGAAAGGAAAAGACAGGTGTGAGAGGTCTGGAAAACAGTTTGGGGAGGTAGTAGCACAGCAATGTAAGTACACTGAACAAAGATGACTGTGACCATGGTTGAAAGAGGAAGGTTAGGACCATGTGGGATGACAGAATGAAAGAGAAAAGGTAGAGACTGGGACTGTATAACTCAGTGAAACCGAGGGTGCTCTATGATTGTAATAAAAGGTACAAATATGTTTTTACATGAGGTAGAACATATGAATGTCAACACTGCAAGGTGTTAAAAATGGGGTGGATTGGGGGAAAATGCAATCAATGCAAACTAGAGGCTATAGTTAACAGAAACATTGTATTACACTTCCTTTAATATAACAAAGGCAATATACCAAAGCTAAATGCATGTGAGGGGGCGGATATAGGGGAAGGGTATGGGGCTCCTGGCATTGGTGATGTTGTCTGACTCTCCATTGTACTGTAGTTTAATGCTATCTTTCCTTTTGTTGCTTTCTAGCTGTCATGTTTTTTTCTCTCTCTTTTTTTCTTTTTCTTTCATTCCTCTACCTTCTTTGACTCTTCCTCCTTCTTTGTAGAAGAAATGGTGATGTCCTTATATAGATAGTGGTGACAGTGCTGAATACATAAATACGTGACTATACAGGGAACCAGTGATTGTTTACTTCAGACAGAATGTATGGTGTGAGCAAAACCATCTTAAAAAAAGTGAATTGATGAAGAAACCTTGAGGGCACTATATTGAGTGAAATAAAACAGACACATAAGGACAAATACTGCATGGTCTCACTGATATGAACTAATTATAATATATATAATATATAATATAAAATATAATATAAAACTCATAGACCTGAAATATAAGTTACCAGGATACAGAACAAGGCTAAAGAACAGGGAGTGGTTGCTTATTATGAGCAGAATGTTCAACTAGGGTGAACTTAAATGTTTGGAAATGGACAGAGGTGATGGCAGCACATTGTGAGAATAACTAACAGTGCTGAGTGGTGTATGAAGGTGGTAGAAAGCAGAAGCTCAGAGTCACGTATGTCACCAGAAGGAAAGTTAGAGGTTAAAAGATGGGAATATATGAAACAGTGAATCTTATGGTGGACAATGTCTGTGATTAACTGTACAAATATTAGAAATCTCTCTCATGAACTAAAACAAATGTATGACACTATAACTAGAAGTTAATAATAGAAGGGCATATAGGAAAAATATATATACCTATTACAAACTATATACTTCAGTTAGTAGTATTTTAACATTCTTTCATCAACCGTAACAAATGTACTATACCAAAACTATGGATCGATAATGGAGGGGGTAGTGGTTAGGGTTATGGGAGGATTTGAGTTTCCTTTTTTGTGTGTCTTTATTTCTTTTCTGGAGTAATAAAAATGTTCTAAAAATTGGAAAAAAATTGATTTTGGTGATGGATGCACAGCTGTATGATGGTACCATGGGCAATTAATTGTACACTTTGGATCTTTGGATAATTGTATGGTTTGTGAACAATCTCAACAACAAAAAAAATGTTAAAAAAAAAAGTTATTTTTTTCCAAAAAAAAACCCAAAAAAGTAAAAAAGTACACCCATTTCATCCCCCCACCCTATTTTTCTTTTAGTTTTTGTCCCCATTTTTCTACACATTCATCCATACACTGGATAATGGGAGTGTGATCCACAAGGCTTTCACAATCACACTCTCTTTCTTCCTTTTTCATATATGCATTTAGAACTCTAAATTTCCCTCTCAGCACCACCTTGGCTGCATCCCATAGGTTTTGATATGTTGTATTCTCATTTTCATTCATCTCCAGGTATTTACTGATTTATCTTGCAGTTTCTTCTTTGACCAACCATTTGTTTAAGAATGTGTTGTTTAACCTCCATATATTTGTGAAAAATCTGGTTCTTTGGTGGTTATTGATTTCCAGCTTCATTCTATTGTGGTCAGCAAAAGTGTTCTGAATAATTTCAATCATTTTAAATTTATTGAGCCCTGTTTTGGGCCCCAGCATCCTGGAGAATGTTTCATGAGCACTAGAGAAGAATGTATATCATGGTGTTTTTTGGTATGCAATGATCTATATATGTCTGTTAGGTCTGATTCATTTATCACATTGTTTAGGTTCTCTATTTCCTATTTAACCTCTGTCTGGTTGTTCTATCTATAGAAGAGAATGTTGTATTGAAGTCTCTCAATATTAGTGTAGAAATATCTATTGTTCCCTTCAAGTTTGCCAATGTTTGTCTCATGAAATTTGAAGCTCCTTGATTGGGTGCATAACAAACATTTATGATTGTTATTTCTTCTTGGTGAATTGTCCCTTTTATTAATATATAATGTTCTTCCTTGTCTCTTATGACGTCTTTGCATTTGAAGTCTCTGGGTCTTCTCTGAGTTCCAGTTCTTGTGCTTGCTCATGGCCTTAGAAATTTCTCCATTTACAGAATTTGGAATGCCCCCTCTTCTCCCTATGAAACAGACTTTCTACCCATCCTGGGTGTTGTTTTATTTTGTTTGACTTAAAGCAGGTAATCCTTTGTCCCAGGCCACTTTGACTTAAATGTTTCATACATTGCTTTACCTCTTTGGAAGCTGCTTCAGCTGGCTGAGCAAGTTCTCAAGAGGGAGCTAGAAAGGAGTGTTTTGGTTCAGTCATTTTTAGGCTGTCACTGGATAGATTTGCACTGACATACAGGGAACCCAGCATGCACAAAGGTGTTATTCTCCTCCCTCTGGAACAAAGCCAGGAACCCATAATGGGAGCACAGGCCACTCTACACCCTGCTGTGGAGGTGGTGCTGGAATGGCAGCAAGAGTGCCATGGGCTTTTCTTACTCTTTTTAAAGTTGCATTTTCTTCATTCAATTCTATTTCAGTTACTGCAAACTTTTATCTGTTTTTAGGAAGGTGACTGCCAGTTTTGTTCTGTTTTGTTTTGTTTTGGTTTTTAGTTGTTCAAAGATTCTGTGGAGGAATAGCATCCTGATGCACCTGACACTGCCATCTTGTTTGACAAGAACTCTGGCTCTGTATTTTATTGTGGTTAGGAGGTGGGGCTGTGGTGAGGGTCCCCATGAGTGATTTGGAGTTTGCATGGTTTGAACTTCCCTGCCAGCATCAAGGGAGGGTGCACAGAAGTCTTCTTTTCAGCTTCCCAATGTGAGGCAAAAAGAAAGGAAAGAGCATGGGCTTGAGGGTTGTCAGCAGCCAAACAAAATTGGATTCTCCTTTTTTTTTGTAATTTACCCCAATATCTCCTGGATGACACACACAAAAAATGTGCCCTGACACATATAACTCAATTGGAATATGTTAAGTAATTCATTCAGATGCTCTGAAGCCTGCAAACTGAAGTTAGTAATGGTGGTAAAAGTTCTATTGAATACCTTATTCAAGAGGTCAGTCGTGTGTGTGTGTGTGTGTGTGTGTGTGTGTTTAATAAATAGATTTTATTCACAATACCTGACTTTTTGGAAAGTTCCTAATGACCAAAGTTTCAAATTCTTTTCTTTTCCTTTTTTTTTTAATTTAATTTCCCCTCCTCCTCCTTTTATTATTTTATTTTTTTAATTCAGTTTTATTGCAATATGTTCACATACCCTACAATCATCCACCATGTACAATCAGTTGTTCACAGTACCATTGTACAGTTGTGCTTTATCACCACAATCAATTTTTGAACATTTTCATTACTCAAAAAATATAATAAAAAATAAGAATAAAAATGAAATTAAAAAAACCCCTAAAACATCCCATCCTCCCATCCCACCCTATTTTTCAATTAATTTTTCCCCATATTTCTACTCATCAGTCCATACAGTGGATAAAGGGAGTGTGAGCCACAAAGTTTTCACAATCACAGAGTCACACCCTGTAAGATACATAGTTATACAACCATCTTCAGGAGTCAAAGCTACTGGGTTGCAGTTCAACAGTATCAGGTATTTCCTTCTAGCTATTCCAATACACTAAAAACCACAAAGGGATATCTATATAGTGCATAAGAATATCCTCCAAAATGAGCTCTCAAGTCTATTTGAAACTGTATTTTGTTTCATTTTGCTTCCCCCTTATGGTCAAGACTTTCTTAATCCCATGATGCTAGGTCCATGCTCATCCCTGGGACTCATGTCTTGCAATGCCAGGGAGATTTATACTACTGAGAGTCATGTCCCATGTAGGGGGGAAGGGCAGTGAGTTTACTTGCTGAGTGGGCTTAGGGAGAGAGAGGCCACACCTGAGCAACAAAAGAGGTTCTCTTGGGGAGACTTAGCCTCTACTATGCAGTAACAAACTTCATAAGGGAAAGCCCCAAAATTGAGGGCTCAGCCTACTAAATTGGTAGTACTCAATGCTTGTGAGACTATCAGTAATTCCCCAGGTAGAGAAGTTTAATATTTCCACATTTTTCCCCAGTTCCTCAGGGGGTCCTGCAAATACATTTTTATTACCTGCCCAAATTACTTTGGATGGATCACGGTTTCACACTAATCTGTACAAACCTACCAGATCTCACTTCCTATTCTAAGTTCCATGTAATTATGATGTTTGAATACTGACCATACAAGTTAAGTTATTTAGTGTGCTACAGAAAATATAGATCCTGCACCAAATAAACTTCTCTTCCCTGGGTCTCATACAGAAGTTGAGGTTTTAACACTCAGTCAATATTGTCCTTTACCCTTTGGACTGATTTGCCTTAGTCCTACCAGATCTGCTTCATTCATATCTCTGATTAAAGTCTGATCTCTTTTTCAGCTTTTTAAACAGTTGCTGTGTGAGGTAATACTGACATTCACAGCTGTGAAACTCTATCTCTGAGTCTCAGGTGTCACACAGATGCTCAAAGTTCCAGAGACCCATGAGGTTATACACCAAGAGTTCAGCAACTCAGAATTTCGAGTGAACCATTACAACTCAGGAATAGATGCGACTGCTGTAAGATCTTACAACCTAGGGCCCTTTATAATAAGCCTTCCCCTGATAACCTGTGCTCTAAATGTCAATTCTCAGAGTTTACACATTACATTTAGTTCATATTAGTGAGGAATTACAGTGATTGTCTTTTTGTTTCTGGTGCATTTCACTCAAAATGCTGTCCCCAGTATCCATTCACCTAGTTGCCTTCTCACAACTTCATTCATTTTTGCAGCCACTCAGTATTCTATTGTATGCACACACCACAGTTCATCATTCTATTAATCAGTCAATATACCCTTAGGCCATCTCCATCCATTGCAAATCGTGAATACTTCCACCATAAACACCAGTGTGCAAATCTCCATTCATACCCCTGCTCTCAGTTTTTCCAAGTAAGCCTTGCGAGTTTCGAGAAGTGAGAAATGAGTGCTTTGGTCCCTATCAATATGTGTGGGATTTTTAAGGGGTAAGAAGTATTTCATGTTGTGACTTGTATTATGGTGCTGTTATGCGTGGAAACATGTGTGACCTTGTATATTAGTTTCCTATTGCTTCAGTAAAAAAAAAAAAAAAAGACCACAAAATTACTGGCTTAAAACACAAAAAATTATTTTCTTATAATTCTATAGATTAGAAATTTGGCACACATCTTACTAGGCTAGAATCAAGGTGCCAGCAGAACAGATTCCTTTTCTGGAGGTTCTAGGGAAAAAATCACTCACCTCATCTTTTCCATTTTTTACAGTCTACCCACTCCTTGGCTTATAGTTCCCTCCTCTGTCATCAAATCTAGCAGTGTTGCATCTTTCTCACAATATTCTTTAGGGATGAGTTTTTAGATTAAATACCAAAAGCATGACCCATGAAAGAAAATAAAATGATCCATTAGACTTTATCAAAATTAAAATGTCTGCTTTGCATATATCACTATTCAGTGAATGAAAAGAAAAGCCACCGACAGGGAGAAAATATTTATAAAATATAAATCTGATAAAGGAGTTATATCAGAAATACACAAAGAACTCTCAAAACCCAACAAAAAGAAAACAAAAACCCAGTAATAATTTTAAGACACATCCTGATTGAGGTGGGACAAACCTTAACTGAAGTAGCCTAACCAAAAGGTCCTCTTACAATGGGTTTACACCCACAGAGATGGATTAGGTATAAGAACATGATTTTCTGGGGTACATATTGCTTCTAAGCAGCCCACTCCACCCTCTGGACCCTGAAAAGACATGTTTCTAAAAGATATTGTTTCTAAAAGACATGTTCTTTCTATGTGCAAAATACATTCATTCCACCATAAACACCAGTGTGCATTTTAGAAAAAGTGCTTAATACAGAGTCCCATCAAAATCAGTTATAAATGTGGTCTGCCCTGGGGCACTATTCCCCTCTGTCTGTGGACCTGTGAAACCTAGAAAATAAGTTATTTGCTTACAATATACAATAGAGGGACCATGATAGGATAAACATTCCCATTCCTATAGAGAGAAATTGGAAGGAAAATAGGGGTCATGTGTTCCGAAAAATTCTAAAGCACTGCATGGTATACTCCATTAGATTTCAAGGTCTAAGAGACATATACATAAGGAGTTTTGTCCTCCATGCCTGATGGAGTGGTAGCCCCAAGCCTTCCAAGTGCTTGCACAATGGCCATCCTCTCCTTGAACACTGGGGTGAAGGCTCCACCCTCCTCAAGCATTGGGGTGATGGCCAAACTCTTTGGAATCCCCAGGGGCAAAGGCTCAACCCTCTCAAATACTAAGGTGGCAGCCAGACTCTGAAATCTCCCAGGCATATGCTCCACCATAGCCTGGGGTGGCAGCATTCTTCCTGAACAGAAGAGCAGAAGGGCCACCGTCTTTCCACACACATGGGTTACCCTCTATCTTGGCCCAAGAAGATGCCTTTGGTCCAGACCTCAGCTTCCATGGTCCTGCCCTTGAAGTGGTACCTCATTTTTCTAACTCTTTTAGTCCAAGCTGGCAGTGGTTCCTTTCATACACAGCTCACAAAAACTTGTTAGTTTTGCATGTAGACACAGGGGTCCATACCATCAGACAGTAGGACGTTCTACAGATCTTTCCTGAATAACTAACTGCACCTTCAATGGCAACTGGACCAGTGTTCAGTTAAACCCTCACATGGAGCACTACTCTCTGGGGACCCATTTTGCAGAAGGTCAGAATTTTCCAAACAATCAATTTCTGGTATCTTTGTGCCCAGGAGTTCAGTTCTTAGCTTATCCTTTCCTGACATTTTGCTATAACCTACAAGGTGAAACCAGGCTTCACTTCTACATTTGGTTTGGAAATCTCCTCAGCTAAATATACATCACTTTCAAGTTCTGCCTTCCATCTGACATCAGAACTCAATCTTACTAAGTTCTCTGTCACTTTAAAACAAGGTTCATCTTTCTTCCCGTTTCCAATAACACATTCATCATTTCCACCAAAGCCCTCATCATAAGTACCTTCAGCATCCATATTTCTACCAACAATCTCTTCAAAGCAAACTAGGCTTTTTCTATCAAGAGCCTTACAATTTTTCCAGCCTCTATCTATTACCCAATTCCAAAGCTGTTTCCATATTTTTTGGTATTTGCAATATCAACACCCCACACCTGGTATCAAAATCTGTTTTAGGTACTAGTCTGCCCAAAGCAAATACCAAGATATGGTTCAGCTTTAACATTGGGAATTTATTTGCTCCCTGGTAGAGTCAAGGAAAATGTCCAAATCAAGACATCAAATAGGCAATACTTTCTTCTCAAACACTGGCTGCCAATGATCGTTGGCTCCCCTGTCACATGGCAATACAAATGGCAGCATCTGTGAGTCTCTCCCTTCTCTTCCAGGTTTCATTGCTTTCAGTGTCTTGATTCCATGGCTTTCTCTCTCTGTCCAAATGTCGCTCTTACAAAGGACTCCAGTAATAGTATTAAGCTCCATCCTGATTGAGGTGGGGCATGCCTTAACAGAAGTATCCTCGTTAAAAGGTCTTACTTACAATGGGTTAGCAGTCACAGGAATGGATTATATTTAAGAACATGTTTTTCTGGGGTATATCAGCTTCAAACTGCCACACTCCCTTTCATTGCTCATGAGGATGCAGAGTCACAGGAACTTTCTTCATTGCTGATAGGAACAGTAAATGGTACAGGCACTATGGAAAACAGCTTGGCATTTACTTACAAAGCTAAACATAATCTTACACATACATCAGTCATACTCTAAGGGTTTTATCCAACTAATTTGAAAACACAAGTCCACACAAAAAACTGTACCTTAATGTATATAACAGCTTTATTCATAATCACCAAAAAACCTGGACACAGCTAAGATGCCCTTCAGCAGGGGAATGTACAAACAAGCTGTGGTACATAGATACAATGGAACATTAAGCAGCACAGTAAATATGAGCTATCAAGCCATAAAAATACATAAAGAAATCTTGAAATACAGGCTGCTAAATGAAAGAAGCCAGTCTGAAAAGACTACAAACTGTACGATTCCAACTATATGATATTTTAGAAAAAGATCAGTGGTTGCCAAGGATTAGGGCAGGAGGATGCATTGAGGAAAGTAATGAATAGGTAGAGCACAGGACATTTTTAGGGCAGTGAAACTGTTCTATATGGTACTGTAGTGGTGGATACATGACATCAAGCATTTACCAAAATCCATACAGCTCTGTTTACAAAGAATAATTCCTAATGTAAATGATAAACTTTAGTTGCAGATTATGTATTAATTTTAGTTCATCAATTGTGACAAATATAACATGCTAACGCAGGATGTTAATAATAGGGGAAGCTGTGTTTTGATAGGGTCAGTATGTGGGAATTCTCTGTACTTTCTGTACAATTTATCTATAAACCTGAAACTGCTCTAAAAATAGTTTCTACAAAAAATTTTAATAATATAATAATTACAAAGTAGCAACTGACTGACAAATTGCCTTAAACATATCTAGTGCTCATAACGATCAATCTAGTTGCAGTCTCTCTCTCTCAAATTTGTTCAGTAGGAGCTGTGCCTTAATATGCATTTCAAGATATCAGGATATGCTTCGCAAACTAACACCCTCACAGAAAGATGGAAGCCAGCCAACTCATACCTAGAAAAATTTTAGACAGCAAAGCAGTCTTTTGAGCACTTAAATTGTATACAAAATATTGTGCATATGTGTGTTTTGTATTTTCTGTATTCTAGGAATATATTCAGATTCTCAAAGGGGTCACTGAGCCAGAAAAGATTAATACCCATTAATTTGTACCATGAAGAAAATTTACTTATATCTGAAATTTTGGGGGGGCCATTCTACTTCCACTGTAAAGTATGTAGATTTAAAACAGATCCAGACAGCTAAAAGGATAAATAATAGGATCTGAGGCTCATACACAAGCAATTACCTTATGCCTGCAAATTATGGTCAATTATCTTTGTTGAGTTCATATACACTCTTCAGGCTACATGAATAGCATGTTCACCAGCCACAGCTGTACTTAAAGGTAATTTTAACCAAATGTCAATTGTTTAAAGATTCTAAGTATGCAATCAGGGTGAATTTCTCCAGAACTTAACTCCTAAGCAAAGCTCAGATGTCTTACACATCTATGGGGAGTTCAGTTGGCAAATTTTGTGTTATGTGCATCAGACATTAAAGATTTTAGAAACATCTGTACACATATGAATTCACACCATAGGTACAGGTGTTCATATTTTAACCTAATTGCAAAACAAGCAATAAAAGAAATTTATTTCCTTTGAATTGCTCAAAAGTAAAATGAACAATACTAAATATTTAGAGACAAAATAATTTAGTCCAATATAAATATTTTGTTAGCCTTATTTTTTAAATTGACATATAAGAATTTTATAGAACATAGAATTAAAATTACACTCTAATTATGATTTGCTCGATGTGATGTCTAAGAACCACCACATAATTGTCACCTGGAAAGCTTGGTAAAAGTTGAAGAGTTTGGGCCTTATCAAGAATCAGTCCAAATCTATGGGGATGGGACTGCAACCATATATGCTAAGCAAATCTCTTTTCTGATAGGTATGCAGATTAAAAATCAATAACCACTGCTTCAAATGTTAACTTTTGTCAAAAGTTAATTTTTTTAAATTTAATATGAATTATGAGGGGAAAAAGTTGTGCTTTGGGTGGGGCAGAATACACAGAGAAGAATGGTTCATGCAAAATACATTGCTCTTTTGCATAAAATCTATTACGTAGTCCTCTCAGCCCAGGTAATAGTAAATCACATTTATTTTCGTTTTACAGGTAAGGTAATTGATAGGTAGAATTTTTGGTGAGAATGCTATCTACCCACAAAAATCTGTTTTCCCTACTTCCATAGTGATAAAATTTAGCTAGGTACATGAATATCAAGCTAGATCATAATTCTTTCTTTCTTGTTATTAGCTCTGGTCCTGGTACTAAGTTCTCGTCAAAGAACTTCAGGAAAAATGACATGTGCCACTGACATATCTAGACATCAGTGATACATCTGTTAATGCTCTCTCTTCATCCTTCTACCAGCTGGTACCAGATATGAAAGACACTAATTTCAACCCTGCAGATGACACTCAAACTTGGAACTGTTGCTGAAAGAGAAATAAACATCCATAACATTTGAGCCATTATATTTTGAATCTCTTTATTGAGCAGCTTAGCTCTTCTATAATGAATATAAGAGTTTAATTTGTCAGAGGCCACACAGTTTCTAAATGTCATGTACCAAAGTAGACTTGAGAGCTATTTCTACTAGGCTGTGTTGACCCCCATAGTCACCATCTTGAAGGAAAATTACATTATCTGTCAAGGTAAATCTGGTAATTTACAAAGGAATTGTCCAAGATAGGTTTTTAAAAAACAGGAAAGCTGTCTAGTATTCATATCTGCAGCATGAAAATAGGCTTAATAATTATGCAGTAATTATATAGCAAGTTTTATAAAATTTACATTTCTTAATGTGGGTTGAGTTAATCTAAATGGAAGTGCCTAGTATTTCCACAACATTCCAAAATAAGAACTAATCTGGGCATTTTCTTTCAGATGTTTTGCCTTGGTAGAAACTTAAGTGTTTTTATTAGTTTCTGGGTCCCAAAGTGGTCAAAACAGATGAACAATATCCTCACAAAATATTCCATTAAAATTTTTATGTTAATTTCTTTCTGAATGATAGTGACAGATTACAACTTGCCTATTTATTAACTTAATGCAATTTAATTTTAAGGGATCAGAAGTGGACAATGAAGGACAAGAGTATAAATTTACTAAAAATCACCCTAATATATTTATCATTAACTTAATTTCCCCTCCTTCATATTCCTTCTGTGACCCACCCACTGTGGTTCTGATGTAACATTAGTAGGACCCTGATTTTGATTGTTATCAAATAATTTGGATGAAAGAGGTCTTGAGATTCTGTCCTTTTCTCTATAACTCTTATAAGTTCTTTCTTTGAAAGATTTTAGGTTAATTTTTCAAGAAATCATTGTTGTTGAAAATAACCCTGTAAAAATTGAATTCCAGGCTGAAATTGTCAAAAGAGAAATATAAATACACAGTAGAAACATATGTGCATTTTAGTCACTAAAAACAGGGCTGATTATTACAACTTAAGTACATAAGAACCGGGAAGTTGGGGAGAGGTTGAGGGAAAGTAGAACTGTATACTTAGCTTCTAACACAAAGGAAATTGGGAGTTACTGCTTTAAATTATATAATGTGGCAGGCACACACACACACACACACACACACAAACACACACACATCATAACCAGAGTTTTTTGTTATTACTGACTGTGGTTGTTTTTTCATTTTTATTTATTTTTGCTGTTTGCTTGTTGACTAACTTTCTTGGTCTATGTCTGTAAAATTTGTATTTTTTATCGTGTGAGGTGCCTGAAAGTCTCTGCAGAGTTAGCTTGGTGGGCAAAGATTGAACAAATATTTCCTCAGATGCCTTACACCAATAACAGTCTCACCCTCTCTTGAGAAGTTCTGTGTGTATATTGGGGCACATTTCAATATGTTGGCAATTAATTTAGTACTCTACGTTAGTCTTCATTTTGCACTTTTGCAGAGCCTCATGTTCAGTCAGAGGTGGGAGATTAGGGTCTTCTCAGGTTTTTTCCAGGCATATGTACCGCTCTGTTCATGTGTGTGGTTTTCTAGATCCCCAGGAATATTCTAGGGCCTTTCTGAGCTCCTTATTGTCATCTCATTCCCCAGACTTATTCTTTTTGGTGTTCTTGGCCAATTCACATTTGTCCCTATTGTTATGGCTGCCTCAGACAGCTGCAATGCTATACAATTGTTGCTAATTGTTTTCAACAAACACCTCAAGGATAGGAGTTTTCTTGCTGAGTGAGTTCCAAGATTAAATGAAGACTTGCTTTGTGAATGCTTCTTTTCCAGGGAGATGGCAGACAGGTCAAATAGTGACAATTTGGGGGGAATGAGACTGTTTGGAGAGCTTCAAGCCCATTCTTCCCCTTCCAGTGGCTATTAGATTGCTGGTTTTCACAGCTGCCATGGTGGTAAGCTGCTGGTTTTCAAGAGGGATGGGAATGAGGTAGGATAAAATGGTATATAATTCACTGTTCTTACTAAGACTCACCTGTTGTTCTTGAGTGAATACTCCCTGTATTGTTGCAAGCCTTTGATTAACTTCCAGAGTTGTGGAAATGTTTATTTTGACAATATTTGATAATGCTTTTGATGCTTTTATGGCAGAGCAAATTTTCGGTGTTCTTAATCTGCCATTCCAGAATTGCTTCTCCCAGATATGTTGTTAGAGTATGAAAAATCCATGGTCTAGTCTAGACTCTTCTGTATGCAAAGCAAATCTTCAAATGTGATTTTAAAATTTAATTTCAGTTGTCCTATAAGAGACACATGTAAAATAAAATTAAATACAAAGTTTAAAACAAAGGAAGGACAACAATTTTATTGTGATATGATATAGCCATAATTATATCTTCTACTAGCAGCATAAAATATGAAAATATATACTTTTTTAAAAGTTTGACAAAAAGAAATCATCAAAAAAAAGAAATTAAAATATATTCCCATGTAGATAAAAAGATACGTACATAGAGTTTGAAATCTTAATTCCAATCCCTTTCCCTCCAAAGGACTCTAGAAGCAGGAGGATTGATGAGTAAATTATTTCAATATTGTTACAATAAGTAATTTCATTGCTATATAAATATTAAAAGCATGTACTATATGGAAGGGTATTCAAGTTCATTTCATGGAAGTGGCAGCTCTTGGTCCAAAACCTTACACAAATGAAACACAAAATGAAAACATAAATATAGACACCAAAAATTGAAATGTAATACAAAGTAATTGGATATGGCAGTAAAATTAAAAGTGATCCTCTATGTATACTTTATTATGGAATATATTAAAGTATACATCTCAACAATAAATTATGTATGAAATAAATACACAACCTCCTTACCATATGCTGAAAAGGCATTTGAAAGCACACTTATTCCAATTAGTTATTTAAAAATTGTTGTTATAATGCTATTTACTTAATACAAATATATCTCCACTTTCTTTGACATTGTAATTTCAATTCTAGAAGTTAATCCTGATACATCAAAATTAAGGAATATTTGAATAAATGGTATGTAGATAGACAATTATGCTACCTTTAAAGATGTTCATACATTCATTTACTTCAAAAGGAAAATGCTAAATTATGGTTAAAAAAGCAAGATAGAAATTTCTGTGACAGGTGTGATCTCAATTATGTAACACAATATGGCTGGTATAAAACAAAATATCTTCTAGTTAGTTATCCATGAATGTTTGAATCATAATGCTGCTCACAATCTTCAGATATTTTCTGTATTTCCCAAACTTCTGTTACTGAACCCTCTTTGGGCTGGACCCCCCAAACAGATCTCCTGTTCAGAGTCCCTCACACCAATAGAATGAAACCAGGTTCAGTAAAGCAGAGCAGAATATTTTTCTTTGGTTAAAGAACAGAGAAAGGTGGGCTCACATCCAAAAGTTACTATATCTCTGAAGGGAGGTGAGTGAGATTCTATGAGGGATGAGGGGGCATGGCTTGGGGATGTGGTAGTGGTCCCACTCAGCACTTATGCACTTTCCATCTGCAGTCAACATTTCTGCACTTTTCATCTGCACATGACATTCAGCCATGGACATCTGGGCTGTTCTTGTGGTTATTGGCCTCCTACACTTAATCCTGAGGGCAGTTTTTGAAAGCAAGCATAGCTCAGGCAAAGTTTGGGTAGAATTTTTTTTTCAGTGCCAATCCAAGGGTGATGCTTCATCCTGGTAACATTTCTATTAATTTTAATATGATTCAAAAATAAAATTATTTTTAAAACCATTGTCTAGTACCCTGAACTCAGTTGTCCCTGAACTTGCTTTTACCTAGGTAGTAATCTCTTTACCTTACTAAGTATATGAAATATAAAATTGAGGAAAACATTTTCCATCACTGTTTATTCTTTATTTGCCTTGTTCTTCTTTACATATGTGCAAAACTTTTTTTTTTTAATTAAAAAGATTTATCTTTGGAACATGAGCACACTCATACGGTTTTACTTCTGTTAAAATATCTGCTTTCTGAATATCTTTCACTATTTACAAACTCCGACTCACTCTACAAGCTGAAGTGTCCCTGGGAGCAGCTGGATACAGATGCCTTTTGCATCTGCCTCCGATAAAGTAATCCTCAGAGCCCAGATTTCTAAAACAGCTTGCATGTTTATCAGAGTTTTAAAACTAGAAGAGATCTCAAAGAAAAAAAAGTATTTAAAATATTCCAAGTGGAGATTTTAAAGTTATTTAATCATGTCCTTTCTCCAGACAAGATCAATAAACCATCACAAAATCCTTTCTAATATTTAATAACTCTTACTCTTGGGGAATCTATCTTCCTATTATATTGATCTTAAATATTTAGCACAATGGTTAGGATGGCTTCTTATTGTTTTATCCTCCATGGTCAAAGTCTTCTCTTAGAGCACCTTTTAAATGCAGAACTTTGCCAAGCGTTATTCCACAAAAATTAGGATGGTCTGGCAAATAGTTTGCTTTTGCTTTAGTCTGTGGGTACTTTAAGGATGTAGCAAAAATTCCCCCTACCCCAACAATAACAATGAGTAGAGAGGTTACTGAGTAAAGACCCAACCTGAATGTGAAAACGTGCAAATGTAGAATTACTTTAAACATTACTGTAATGGCCAACAGAGGTAGACTTCCCTAGATATAATGAGTGCCTTTAGATTGAATATTTCCATTTAATTCTCAGCAATATAATTTCTTTTGGCACATTCAGGTAATTAGGCAAGCGAGAGTCTTTTGCAAAGGAACTTGGTTCAGGAAAAGAACTTAATTCTGGAGTCAAAAGACACATGTTCTCTTGTTATATAATATAATCATATAGACATTATTTGTAATTTTATATTATATCACTACTCACTCAATATTTCTTAACTCCCTTTCTATGGAATGAGGGAAAAGTAGTGAGATAGTGGATAGAATCATTTGGAATTGGACACCATTGCAAGGAAAAGCAGCATCTAATGTAAATAAAACACACTCTTTTATCAAATTACAGAAGAAAAGCAGAGCCTTTCTTTAGAATGTCTTGCCTCAGGCCAGAAATAAATTTACTCACTTAGTATATAAGTAGTTCTCTTGTTCTTTTGCTTTGTTTGCCTTGGACTTTAGAGCCAGAAAGCAGATCACAAAGCTTTTTCACCAGTTTGAACTAACAGCCAGTGGGTGTGAGAGAAGTCTTTTGGATCCAATCCTTAAATACCCCCCCCTTTTCACCTTTTACATTGTGGTCAGCACTTGGTCTATACCCATGTTGGGAAAGGAACAGGGTGTGGTAAATGGAAAGGAAAAAAAGACTGAAACTTTTCAGTGATGGTTCTCTGGGTTACATTTTTAGCCAACTAAGCCTTTTGTTTTCAATCAATGTTATGCTATAAAGTCACTTATTAAGACTACCTAGGTACAGAACTTACTCTCCAAATAATTTGTTCTTATATTTTATAACTAATAAAAGAAATAATGAAAATGAAAAAGTGATCCTGGACATATCTAGAAATATAAGTTGTGTGGATGTTCAGAGGAAGAGAATTTTGGCATTTATTCTAACCATGTTAGAGCTGGAGGGGTCTTCTAGCATACTTTCCCATTGCCTCAATCCTACTAGACTTTCCAAATGGACATTGCAATTGTTCAATTTTATAAATGGGTTGGAGTTTTGAACATTTTCACTTAAAATAAAAATTGATCCTGAAAATCAGTGGCTGTCTTTAGAATGGCCCCAACTCTTAGGGGTCATTTTGAAAATTAATTAGAGGGCTTTACTGATAATTAAAAGTGATGGTGTTCCAGTTAGAATTTCATGGGTCAGACAGGGATGCTGGACCTCCTGTAATTTGTGGAACAGCCCCACCAAATGAAGAATTTTCCTTATTCTGGGTTACTCTTAAATGAGACATAAATCTGTTTGGTACCTATGTGATCTTAGAACCTAACTCCACTTTATAAATGAACACATATTTTGTTTGTTTGTTTGTTCTTCAGTTATAGTGAAATATATAGGAATGAAACTGCAGTGTAAATTGAGGGATGAGAGAACTTCTTCATATGGGAATTAACCAAAATTTGTTCTGTATTTTCTCTAAAATAATACCATTTGTGTTAGCTGAGTTGCCACAGGAATAACCTGTGTACGTTGGCTTTGTAAATTCAGCAATTCACAGCAACTCTACTTAAAGGTGCAAATATCTGATTACTTTAATGTTTTCTAATGGGGTCATGTTCTTGTGCATACAGATTTAAATTTATACACAGATTTGAATATATATTATAATATGCATTCATTCAATGTAATACATTTATAATGCAATTATATCATTATTAGTATATAGATTTTGTTGGAATTTTAAGTGTAAAAGGTTATGTGATGAATGAATTTATTTTCAAGATACTAAAAAACAAATACAAATAATTTGTTAGAGAAAGGGGATTTGGGGTCTAGTGTGTTTGAAAATCACTGTAGTAGACCAATTATATTTGGGTATGTTCATCTTTAACATGTCCTCCAAGGTTCTTTGTGTTCTCACATTGTCTATGTCTCTAACATCACCATATTGCAAACTTTCTTCACTACAAATTCCAGACATATTGACCTTGTAGTTCTTCCACAGGCTAATGGCTTTCCTGCCTTAGACCATTCCCTCTGTTAAGGATGACCTCTGCATGTTTTCATTGCTTGACTAACTCCTAGTCATCTTTTACTTCCCAAATGAAAAGTCATTTCTTTAGACAAGCCTTCCATGCCTTTTTGATACAGACTATATTTTTTTTATCCTAGCATTTACAATATTTAACAGTTATGTATTTGTTTGTTAATCTGCTTAATGCTTAAACTATAAGGTATGTGAAATAAGAAACATACTTTTTTCTTCATTTCTATATACGCTACAATTTGTACAGTGCATAGTACATAGTGGAAGCCTGATAACACATTAGTTAAATCAAGTACTTTCAGAGGAAAAATCTGTGAATTTCCAGATATTCCCCAGAATAAAAAGACCGGAGTTTTAGTTCTCTTATTCATAAAATATTTATTTCACACTCAACAAGTGATAAGAAATGTTCTAAAAATTGGACATAGAGCAGTGAATAAAATGAGTTTCCTGCCCTAATTCAGTTTACATTCCCGGTAGACTATAAAAAATTTATAGTAATATGTTGGGAATATGTATCAAGTACAGATAGTAATCATTACTATGAGTAAAAGCAAAGTAGGAAAGGGGTTAGGAAGTGTTAGGTGGAGGTAAAATCTTAGACTGAGTGACCAGGGAAAACTTTACTAGGAAGTGGTATTTTAGTACCGATCAGAAGGAAATGAGGACTGAGGGAAGTAAGTGAATACAGAATGGAGAATTTGAGAAAAATACCAAATTGGAATTGAATAGGAAAAAAATGAAGGGGCAAGAGAAATCAAAATCTGATAATAGCAGTTTGTGGGGTGTTCAGCACAACCGAGTAAGTGGTTCCCGCAAGTAAGAAGATAGTCAGCTCAGAAATTTCCTAAGGGCAACCCCCAAGAGGTATTTTTCTAATTGTTGACTCAGATTGCTGCTAGATGTAAGTGGATAAAACTGAGAATTTGCTTATTATCCTTAAGCTACATATGCTTTTCTGTTCCGAGACCTATTACCCTACTTCAATTCCTTCTCTTTCCTGAGCTATCTCCACCTCTGACTTTGTATCAGCCCCCAGCATCCCAGCTATGATTGCCTAATGATATGTTCCAATAATGTTTTCTCTATTGGATGTATGCTGTTTGCATTATTAATGCCTTCTTATTAGATTCATGCACCCTGCATTCCATCGCTTCATATGGGAACTCCTCTCTACATGGTCCAAATGAGGATTACAGTTATGGTGCTTCACACAGTCCCTCTCCCCTCTCATTCCAGTCCCACCTGCAACAGCCTCTCCAGATAAACGATGGGCCAGGGATGCCGTAAGTACAGTCAATTAAGTTTCAGTCTTCAGGACTTTCAGCACCCAGATTGCCTGACATGTAGGATCCACAACAAACCACCTAAATCTATTCTATCCCTGTCCCTCCTGATGTGAAACAACCAATTTTCTGTGTTACTGAGATAATTTGAGTTTATTTTCTGCAACCTGTATCCTAAAGAGTCTTCTTAATATACTGTCCTTCCTTGGAAAACTTCACTGATTCCCTGTTACCTAGAAAATTGATTTCCACCTTTTATAACTTTCAGGTTCTTTTGAAAAACTTTTTAAAAAATGGAAAGGTGAGAACTGTTTAAAGCAAGAGATATGGACTACAGTCCCATTTGACTGATTTCTCTGTTGCTCCTCTAGTGGTCTCCAGGTAGCTTCTAAGAATTCACATACTCCATGGAGTATGAATGTAGAGAATAAAGAAAGCCTCTTGACCCTGGAATTCAGACCTAATCATGATCTAAATCCAAATTATCTCTTGTGCCTTAACTGCCCACACACCAGAAAATGTGTATTTTCTTGTCAAAATGGGCTAATGTACCAGCAGGAAGCATTGCTCAATCCCAACTCCATGTATTTACATTGCTTCACGGTGCTGTCATTGAGGCTCAGGTGTTCAAGTGAAATTCCAGTTCTGTGCAGCCTTCCCTAACAGTCTTAGCTTGAAACTATTTCACATACCTCTGAACTGCTCTGCCAAATAATAACTGCACAATTCACTTAGAAATCAATTGTATACTTAGCCTTTTGACATCTGTGATTGTTGTGAATTAAAATAATATATTTGTTTGCTTTTTAGCTTTCCACATTATATCATTTCCTTCAACCTGCATGATATTTTGAATTCCCACATCACATAGTATGTAGTAAAACCCCTTGCAAAACAGTAAGTATTCGATTTACAGAAACCTATATATTCTGCAAATATAAAACAATAACCATCTTTCCACATGTAAAAAATATGAAGGTTATCCTATTTATAACCCTGACTTGTTTTGTTCCTATTAATTATTGTGTGCCAACTTACATATCAACACAATGGAAAAAAATAATGCAAAACTACTGACAGTAGATCATCCCTACCATCTTTATATACTAATCACGGTACTGTCAAATCTCTCTATTTACTGGTTGGGATCAGCATTTTTTAATTGGAGAGTTGATGGTGCTATTCTCTGTTTGGACACTAAACTCAGAAAGGAGAAAGATCCTTTATATTTTTCCTCTTAAATGTATCAGCCATTTCTCTAAAAATTATCTACACCATTCTCAGGTCCTCTGAAAACATCAGTGCTCCTCCACAAAACCTCAAGGATTTTTAGAACATATTTCTCCTTAAAAACATACAATTTTTGAGTCTAGAGTCACCCTCTTCCATTTATGTTTGCAGTAATTTAGTCTGTTTTAGAATAACTTTTCAATTTTAAAATATATCAACGCAAGAAATAAGCTGATTTACAAAGATTAAACCTAATCAAATTACTTCCAGCTGTTCTTATTTTAGCCTGTTGGTTCCTTGAACTTTTTTATAGTGTAAAACTTACTAAGATTTTCATTGTCTTTATGATTCAATAATAAAATCTCCCTAAGTTTTCTACATTTTATTTTGGAAAGCACAAATTGTAACCCACTGTTCTGGAAAGGATCTGACCATTGTTGAGAGAAGATGGTACATTTAAGAGTATTGTACTACTAGTAGTGATTGTAGGGGAGAAAAACTGATGTTTGGGCTCATGTTTTTGAATTGGTAAATCTGATAAGAAAATGTTAATATGAACTCTGGAACACTTAAACTACAATGTGATGACAGCATTTGAAGTTACACAAGTGAGCAAGTGACCTAAAGACAAATTTGGACTGTATTAATATGGAAACTAAATTTATCTACTTTAAGGGGCACAAACATGTATTCAGAGCACATAAAATCTCAACTCTACAGGAGTTATACAGGATATATATCATCTACAAAAATGTCTATAAAGAAACTAGAACATGATGATTACTTAAACTGATAGTTCAGATTTCCTAATTTTGTCATGGAGTTAATATATTTATATAAAAAGAGAAAAGGCTGTTGCACTCAAGTCTTTCATGAGTAGTCATGAGATTTATCTGATAATGGAAGTAAATATCTATCGGTAGCACAACATCTATTAACATCTATTTTATAAATTACAAAATCCATAATCACATAAATGATCTAATATCATCTATATTTTTGCATAAATAGAAATGATGAAAAGCTAAACATTAATATTTGGAGCAATGCCAATACACACAAATCTGGGAAGCCATAACCCTACAGATCCGCATTGATAGAAAACAATGTGTTTTTTTGGAATTTTTTAGCCTTCAGGTCAATGATCTATCTGTTACCAAAAGTCTTAAGATTATACTGAAACATAACATAAAAGACTCTTTTATGTTCCATAGCAGCAGACAAAGCTATCAACATCTGAAGCAGCAACTTCTTTTGTTGTCAGGATCAGAAACTGCAAGCATCCCTGACTCTCCAATATTTGCTTCATTAGCGATAGACTAGGGGAAGAGGCATTACACATGTGCAGGTTATCTGTTGCAATTCCAGACAGGGCAGGCACACATATCATGGCTGACCTATTCTTGTTTAAGAAAAGAGATAAATGACAGAATAAAGTGTCAGTAGTTATCCCAACTTCATGCTTCTAAATCTGTAGATCACAAATCAAATTAGAAAAAAGGTTCTGAATACTGAACAGCATTATAAATGTCTCATCACAGCCTTCAACCATCTCCAAGTTTTGCCTTTTTATGTCCACCCATTAATATAGAGATTCTAAGCACCTACTTTATTCATCAATCCAGACTGCAAATCCTTAGCCTCATCTAAGTCAAGCTATATCATGTTCTTCATCTCATTCTCTTACTTCTTTCCCTATTTCTTCTAAAATTTTTATCTCTAATTGCCAAACCCTACTTAAAAATCTTTACATTAATGAAGTTTCCAGAAAGAGCTGATTTTTCATTGTTTCTATTATAATTGTTTATATGCCACTGTTTAGTTTACTTACTTTCATCCCTGTAGACTGAGTTCCCAAAATGTGACTATCATATAGCTTCCTCAGAACAACCTCATTTTCTGTTAAAAACAGAAAACAGAAAAAATAATGGTTTTGAAGCATATATCTTATAAAAAGACTTCCTTTTAGAGCCTTGTCACAATAACACAGTAAGTTTAGTGAATCAGAAAGTTTAATTATCACTTTAAAAATCATCAACCTGACATCTAGAGAGATAAAATCATTTTCCCAAAATTACATCAGAAGTTATTGGTCACAGGTTAATCTTTGTGGTCTCCCATTCCTAATCAAATTCTCTTTCTATCACTAAGGCAATAAATGGCTTTGTCTTCATCTGTGCTCTTCTCTATTCATTCTTTAAACTGTGGGTTGAAATAACTGTATGCATAAGTTTTCTGGCAGTTCTGCTAAACTATAGTTATGGTATTAGAACTGATTATTTTATGATGTGGAGTGTTATTGGATGGGATAAGATGTGGTGTGGGGAAGAAATTAGTGATTGGAAAATAAGTTGCATAGTTGTCTACATATCACACTTACAAGATAAAGTTGAGCTATCACTCTTTCAGTGTCTACTTAATTGGAGTAAAATATTTTGTATGTTCCCATGGTTGTTTGAACATTAATTCTATATTGTATCCTAGCTTAACTTTATACTTTGTACTAGCAATGAACTACTGGAAGAAGAAATCAAGCACAAATTTCATTCATAATAGCAACTAAAACAATCAAATATCTAGGAATAAATCCAACCAAGGATGTAAAGGAATTATACACAGAAAACTACAAAACATTGCTAAAAGAACTTTTAAAGACCTAAATAAATGGATTCCAATTTCATGGACTGGAAGCCTAAATATCATTGAGATAACAATCCTACCCAAAGCAATTTATAGATTTAAGGAAATCCCAATCAAAATTCCAGCAACCTTCTTTGCAGAAGTGGAAAATTTATATGGAAGGATGAGGGGCCCTGATTATCAAAAGCCATCTTGAAAAGGAAGGAATAATTTGGAGGACTCACACTTCCCAATCTTAAAGAAGTCAGAGGACTCACACTCCTCAATCTTAAAACTTATTACAAAGCAACAGTAATCAAAACAGCCTGACACTGGCACAAGACAGACGTGTATGTTAATAGACCCCCACATTTATGGCCAAGTGATTATTGGCAAGGGAGTAAAGACTACTCAATTGGGAAAGAATAGACTTTTCAACAAACTGTGCTGGGTGGGAGGTCCCTTACCTCCCACCCGTAGACAAATATCAACTCAAAATGGATCAAATACATAAATATAAGAACCAGAGCTGTCAAACTCCTAGAAGAAAATGCAGGGAAGAATCTTCAGGACCTTGGATTAGGCAAAGGTTTCTTAGACTTTTCACCTAAAACACACACAACCAAAGAATAATAGATAAATGGGACCTGATCAAAATTAAAAATTTTGCTTGTCAAAGGACTTTATCATGAAATTAATGTGACAACTTACACCATAGGGGAAAATATTTGGAAACCACATATACCGGTTTGTATATACTATGTCCCCCAGTAAAAGTCATGTTCTTTGATGCAATCTAGTGGGGGGCAGACATATTAGTGTTCATCAAGTTGGACTGTTTGGATTAGGTTGTTTTCATGGAGATGTGCCCCACCCAACTGTGGGTGATAACTCTGACTGGGCAATTTCCATGGAGGTGTGGCCCTGCCCATTCAGCGTGGGCCTTGATTAGTTTACTAGAGCACTATATAAGCTCAGACAGAAGGAGCAAGCTTGCTACAGCCAAGAGGGACACTTTGAAAAATGCACAGGAGCTGAGAGAGGAGCTGCAGATGAGATACAGTTTGAAGATGGCTGTTGAAAGCAGACTCTTGCTCCAGAGAAGCTAAGAGAGGACAAATGCCCAAAGAACAACTGAGAGTGACATTTTGAAGAGGAGCTGTGGCCCAGAGAAGAATGTCCTTGGAGAAAGTCACTTTGAAATCAGAACTTGGAGCAGACACCAGACATGTGCCTTCCCAGCTAATAGAGGTTTTCCGGATGTCATTGGCCATCCTCCAGTGAAGGTACCCAATTGTTGATGTGTTACCTTGGATACTTTATGGCCTTAAGACTATAACTGTGTAACCAAATAAACCCCCTTTTATAAATGCCAATCCATTTCTGGTGTTTTGCATTCTGGCAGCATTAGCAAACCAGAATACCACATATCCAGTAAAGGTTTAATATCTAAAATACATAAAGAAATCCTTCAACTTAACTATACAACAACCTAATTAAAAAATGGACCAAAGACTTGAGGAAACAGCTCTCCAAAGAAGACATTCAAATGGACAAAAGCACATGAAAAGATACTCAACATCATTAGCCATCAGGGAAGTGCAAATCAAAACCACCAAAAACTACTATTTCACACTTATGAGAATGGAAGCTTTAAAAAGATAGAAAATAAGTGTTGAAAGGATGAGGAGAAATAGGGACACTCGTTGATGGCTGGTGACAGTGAAAAAATGGTGCAGCCTCTGTGGAGGAAAGTTTGGCAGTTCCTCAGAAGCTAAATATATAACTACCATATGACCCAACAATCCCACTACTATGTAAATACACAAAGGAATGGAAAGCAGGGACTTGAACAGATATTTGCACACCAATGTTTATAGCAGCATATTCACAATAACCAAAAGATTGAAGCAACCCAAGTGTCCATCAACTGATGAATGGATAAACAAAATGTATATACATACAAATGAAATATTATTCAGCTATAAAAGGAATGAAGTCCTGACACATGCAACAGTATGGATGATCCTTGAAGACATCATATTAAGTGAAATGAGCCAGACACAAAAGGACAAATATTGTATCATTTTGCTTATTTTAAATAATTTGAATAAGCAAACTCATAGAATCAAAATTCAGAATATAGGTTACCAGGTGATGGACTGGGGAAAGGGAATGGTAAGTTAAGTTTCCAAATGCATAAGATTCTTATTTGGAAAGATGGTGATGGTAGCACAGCATTGTGAACATAATTAACAGCACTGAAATATATATCTGCATGTGAGTTATCATATTTTTTGTTGTAGAACACAGCATATATACTTAGAAGTGACAACTTTCTAAGTGAAAATGAGTAGCTGGAGAACAAATTTCAAAGAATACAGTAGGTTACAGTTCCACATCTTTAGTTATTTCCTTATTGTGAAATATAACGTATATACAAAAAAGGTAATATATTTCAAAATATGCTTTAATATGTAGTTATATAGGAAATTTCCAAAGTTGTTATGGGTTATAGTACCATAGTTTCAGTTATGTCCTTATTGTGAAATGTAACATATATACAAAAAGGTGATAGCTTTCAAATTACAATTTAACAAGTAGCTATAGAACAAATTTCAAAGGATGCTATGGGTTACAGTTCCACCATTTCAATTCTTTCCCTCTAGCTCTTCTAATACCCAGCAACTAAGAAAAAGAAGATTATATAGAGATTCAGTATTCATAATCCTTTGTTAAATTCTATCTTTTCTGTTGCTACCCCTTCCTCTAGTTTAATCACTTTCCCAATCTTCAAAGATGTCTATGCAGTGACCACCCTAAGTTGTTCATGTTAAAAAGGGGTGTCAACTTTATGAAAAAAGGAGACACATCAAGTTGATGTTCTTGAAGAGGCTATTGCCTCAGGGTTTTGGGACTTAGCTGGCATAGGAGTTCTCTGAAGAACTTAAGTTTCTGAAGAATAAACTTAGTGAGTGAAACCTTTATAGAGTCTCAGATAAGGATCTGGGTATTCTTCAAGGTTTTCAGGACTACTGTTGACTTGGGCTTATACTGGGGTCGTTTGGTATATCTAGGTGAAGCTTGCATTGGAGTAACCTCCAGGACAGCCTCTTGACTCTATTTGAATTCTTTTAGTCACTGAACCCTTATTTTTGCCTTTCTTTTCCCCCTTTTGGTCAAAAAGGCATTCTCAATCCCTTGATTTCAAGGTCAGGGTCATTCATGGAATCCATGATCCATGTCGCCAGGAAGGCTCATTCATCTGGGGGGGGGGGGTCCTGTCCCATGTCAAGGAGAGGGTGATGAATTTATTTGCAGAGTTAGACTTAGAAAGATAAAGTCCACATTTGAGCAGCAAAAGAGGTTCTCTGGAGGTGACTCCTAGGCATAATTATAGGTGGGCTTAGCCTCCCCTTTATAATCATAAGTTTCACAAGAGCAAGCCTCAAGATCAAAGGCTTAGCTTATAAAATAGGGGATTCCTAATTCACATAGCATATATTATGTCCCTGATAATCCATTCATCTCTCACATTATCACCACTTAGTTGTACAATCCTAATCACTCTCCAGTTTAACAATGACCCAAAACATCTCGTAGCCCTTGTCAGCCCTTAACAGTGAAATCTAAGTTGAACCATGGACTATGGTTAATAGTACAATTATTAAAATGTCCTGTCATCAATTGTAACATTTGCTCTACACCAACGTAAGGTGTTAATAATAAACAAGTATACAGGAGTCCTGTATTTTATGCATGATTATTCTGCAAACCCTCAATTTCTCTAATAAAGAAAAAAAAAACAATTAACTGTATAACAGTGTTATATCCTGAGACAGTGAACAAATATAGCTATTGTTCCTAAACTCATGGAATTACAGTCTAATCAATCACTGCATTGATTATTTATTTCCCAATAATTCTTCCCAGTAAATAAGTACAAACATGGTGGCCTACAACAATAAGTGATTATTACCATTCCTTTGAGGTAGAAAGATAGGTGGCTTTGCTGATCTTGGTTGGGATCACTACTTTAGACTAGCCTTGCCTAGGACAAATGGGCAGCTTGACTCTGCCCCCATGTCTCACTCTTCAGCAGACTGCCTGGGTATATGATCTTGGACATGTCAGAGACATGAGAGAAAACATAGGAAAAGTAATCTTCCTTTGAGGCTCAGATTTGAAAGTGGCTTATCATGTTTTCACTTCCTCATTCTAATGGCCAAATACATCACATGGCTGAGCACAGAATCAATGATTGGGGAAATAGACTCTACCTTTTTAGTGACAGGAAATACATGTTCATATGGCAAATGGTGTAGATAAAGGAAAAGGAAAGAATTGGGGCCACTGATTCTCTTTCTCTCTCTCTTTCTCTCTCTCTCTCTCTCTCACATACACACACACACACACACACACATGCACACACACACACCACAAAGTTTGCTCCAAAAGATGCAGGCAGCATTATAAAAAGTGGAGATTAACCCAGATTGGAAGAAACTTTAATATATTTATCATTACACTTAAATAGCCAGCTGTATTAGTTTCAAATTGCTGCCATACCTAATTACCACAAATTCAGCAGCTTAAAACCACAAACATTTATTATCACAAAGTTCTGTAGGTCAGTGGTATATTCAAGGCGTTGGGCAGTCTAGGCTCTTATCTGAAGGCAATCTTCTTCTGGAGAGAATCTTCTTCCCTGTAGCTTTGTTTTTTGTTTTGTTTTGTTTTGTTTTGTTTGTTTGTTTTGTTTTTGTTTCTTTGGTTTTTTTTTTTTTTTTTGGCAGAATTCAATTCTTCGCAATAGGACTGAGGTGACTTTCTTTGACTGCTGTCAGTACGGCGCTTTCTTTCAGTAACTGATAGCACCCTACATTCTTTTTCATGTTGCCTCCTCTAACCACAAAGCCTGCAGTGGTGGGTTGAGTCCTTCTCATGCTTCATATCTCTTTGACATCTCCTTCTGTCTTATCTCTCTCACTCCAACTGAGAAAGGTCTCCACTTTTAAGCGTTCTTTAGGTTAGATTGGATCCACCAGATAATTAGGATAGTTTCCTATTTTATGCTCCACAAACTTAATTAAATCTGCAAATTCCCTTTTGCCATGTCGTGTATATTCCCAAAATCCAGGAATTAAGCAGTGAACATCTTTGGTGGGCCATACTGCCTACCACAATCTAATCTTTGGCCCCCACAGATTCATGTCCTTCCCAAAGGCAAATTCACTGACCCAATCCTAAATTCCCTCTAGATCTTCTCTCAGTGCAGCATCAACTCAAATTCAGAAATACCAACTAAAGATCATCAGCTCAGACATCTCAAATAACATCATCCAAATGATCTAATGAAACTAAATCATCTAACTCATGAGGATGAATTTTCTTGGCATAATCTATTAAGTACAGCCTGGTGATAGTCTCCCCTAACTCTTAGCTCCATTCTCTGGGCTCTAAATTTCACCTTCTGAGTCATCCTTCCTTTTTCATGAAAGGTAGAACATAATATCTGCTGAGTACTGTAACAGCCTTCTTTCTGCTGTTAGAATCTGAGGGGTCCAGTAGCCTTCTTTTCTTTTATTTCTTTCTCTACCTCTTTCAGTTCAAGCTGGCAGTGTTTCTGCTGATATAAAATTCTTAATAACTTTGTGGTCTCCTGTGGATGTCAGGAGGAAAATTTCCAAATGACAGAAGCCATATCCACAAATCATTTGGAGACAATCTCAACTACAATTTTGGTTTCCACTGAGATGATGGAGGGTCAATGACTTTGAGCTTCCTGAAGTTTCCTGGTTTGAGTGAGGGGATTTGTGTGTCCCACTCTTAATCTCTTCTGAGAGGCTTTTGTATGATTAAATACTTGGACCTTTTGCCTTCTTGATAGGTTGAGAATTTTCTAAAGCACTATGTCCTATTTACTTCTAATTTAACATTTTCCCACTTCATTTATCTCTCTCCTCTTACATTTTACTACAAGCAGCAAGAAGAAACTAGGACATAATTTGAACACTTCGCTGGCAAATCTCCTCAGCTAAATATCCAAGCTCATTGCTCATAAGTTCTGATTTTCATCCAACTGCAGGGCATAATTATGTTAAGCTTTCTGCCATAAATAGCAAGAGTCCCACTTCCTTGAGTTTCCAATAACACATTTCTCACTTCTTTCTGTGCCCTTACTAGCAATATCCTCTAAGTCCAGATTTCTGTCAGTTTGTTTGTAGTAATTTAGGTTTACTCGAAAGGAATGTAGGATTTCTTTATAATTTTCCTTACTTCCTTCTGAATCCTCATTACCAATCTTTAATTTCTATTTTTCTACTAACAGTCAGTTCAAGGTAATCTAGGATCTTCCATTAAATTCTTCAAAATTCTTCTAGCATCTTCCCACTACCCATTTACAAAGCAACTTCCACCTTTTTAGGTATTTTTACAGCAGTACCCTGCTTTCATGTACCAAAATCTGTATTAGTTTTCTATTGCTGCTGTAACAAATACAAAAAAATTTATGGCTTAAAATATCCCTCATTTATAAACTCACAGATTTGTAAGTCAGAAGTCTCAGTACAGCATGACTCAGCTAGGTCTTCCACTTAGTTTCACAAGGCTGAAATCAAGGTGTCTTCAGAGCTCCATTTCTTTCTGGAGGGTCTAGGGATACTCTGCTTCCAACCTCATTCAGGGTGTTGGCAAAATTCATCTCCATTTGGTTGTAAGGCAAAGGATCCAGTTTCCTTGCTGACGCTGTCACCCAGGAGCCTTTCTTATCTCTTCAAGGCCAGCTGCATCCCTTGCCATGTTGCCCCCTCCATCTTCAAAGCCAACAAGAGATGGCTGAATTCTTTTCAAGTTTCAGATCTCTCTGATTTCTTCTGCCCCATCTTTCTCAATCCAGCTGGAAAAATCTCCCTGCTTTTAAGGGCTCATATGATTAGATTGGGCCCACCTGTATATTCCAGTATAGTCTTTCTGCTTTAAGATCCATAAGCCTAATTATTTCTACAAAGTCCCTTTTGCCAGGTAACATGACATCTTAACAGGTTCCAGAGATAAGGCTCTCTGTGGAGGGGGGATGGTATGCTGTCTAACCACATAGGACTTCCTTTACCTCTGTTAAGGAGACAGGTATGGTCTTTCTGTTCAAATTGAACAATCAATAGAGCTCAAATGTAAAATTTCGAACACTCAAGAGAGCATAATATTTTTGATTCACAATAAGAAATTAGAGATGAAGTGGGAGCAATCTCTAAAACATTCAGTAAAAAAAATAAATAAAACATTAACTTCAGATTATAGGAAATGTGTTTTCTTTTTCATGCTGTGACTCAGAAAGCCAGTGGAATAAAGGAAGTAATTTCCTAATTGATCAATTAGAAATGCAATGCTAGGAAGCAAAATGATCAGTATTAACTAGTCTATTGGTCAATGTCAGATGAAAGTTAATAGGTATGATGCCCTGATTATGACTTTTATCATTAACAATGCAAGTTGCTATACTGCACTCTAAAGCATTAATACCTGTGAATTCTGGGGTGAGGTGGGAGGATAAGTCATGAAATGAAAAGGATGCATTATGATTTGAATGGCACAGGTCAGTCGAAGGAGTTTCATTTCTAACTCAGTAGAGCAGTAATTACTTGAGCTACAAGACTGTAAAACTGACCCTTCAAATGATGCTTTTTCTGGTAATGCTAATTGCATCATCTCAAACAGCATTAGAAGAGGAATCAGAATAATTGGTGTGGCATGATGAATTCAGGGGACTTCCTGACCTCATTTCAATTGCAGCAAATAACCCCAGTGAGATGAAACATTTTTGCAGCACTGAGATGTTGCTCAGAACAAGAACTCAGTCTGCTAGACTTCTATATGACTTGCTAAGGAAGTACTGACAGTTTAATTTCTGATTATGTTTTGGATGTAAATCCACCTAGCACCCTAAACCATGGGAAAGGTAGGTAATATTCACTCAACAAGTGCTGAAACAGAAATATAACTGTCAATCTGCTCCTCAAGTATTGAGGAAAACCATCTTGCTGTTTCTTCAAAGAGTATTTTCTCAGGAGTAATTTAGGTGAGAACCACTAAGCAAAGTGGAAAGGATCCCATCACCTGTGCTGTGAACAAGATGACACATTCGTCAGCTATCAGGCACATATCTCTGCACATGCAAAGTTGGGCACATCAGGAAAAGTAAAATTGGTATTGGGCAGGGGACAGAGCAAATGCAGAGGGGCTTTAATTATTTTTTTTAACTCAAAGTGAATAGCTAATGAAAAGAGAAATGAAGATGGAATTCAAAAATTGTCAACTAAACAGCTGTTGAATCAAGCACCTCTCTTTCACAGAAAGCTTCAGGGTTTCAATAAAACTTTCAGGTAGACAGTTACAGAAATACAGTCTGTAACAAAATAAGACTGTATTTGTCACATTAATGAACGATTTTAAAGGAAATGCTTTTTGTTTATAAGTAACATCATGAAAAATTCTAGAAAAATGTATAGGCCATTTAAGGGAAAACTTCAAGATGAAAATACTTGACCATCAAAATACAATTTTATTTATTTATTCATTCATTCAAATAATTTCTATGATTATTTCAGTATTCTGCTTAGAGATGCCTGTGGTTCCCACTCACCTGTAATATAAATTCCAAGGCTCTAGCCTTTACCACATAACCCAGTCCTTGTGTTCCTTTGTATTCTCTGATACACCCTGCCAACTAGTCATACAGAATAGCTAACAATTCCACAAACATGCCATTTCTCTCCCGTTAAATGTGCTATAGTCTGCCAGGAATGCAGTTCTCAGGCCAGTTGGTTAAAAACCTACATTAAATATTAAAATCTCCACCCCAAGACTTCTCCAGTTTTCTCAAACTGATCATTCCTATTTCTCTGCACCCTTAACATATTTTACCTTTCTTATGGATTTAATGCATTTTTAAAATAAAGCACAAATCAGACAACTAGGTTCAAATCCTGGCCCCATCAAGTATTACTTTTATGACTTGGAAAGTTGTACTTTTCTTCTATATAAAATAAAGAGTTTAGTGCATATATTATATGATCATTCAGTATATTAAAATAGATACATAAACAAAAGCCACGGTGCCTAGCTTTTAGTATACACTTAATGTATGTGCTTTTCTTCAAACTATACTGTTATAAATATGTAACTTATATAATTCCAGTCCCACTTGCTTGTGACTACAAAATAAATAACACGTGTTTTTGAAACCCAGGTTTATATGGTATAAGCTCACACTAACTTACTTTCTAAACATTAGTCTCACTCGAAGTCTTATTCCATTATATTCATTTACTCCCTGGGGAAATTCGTAAATGGAGCAAGCATTTATTTCACATAGGTGGTGAGTGCTTTTGGCACATTATTTATATCTATTTGAGAAAAGAGATGTTCTGGAGACCAATGGAAAATAGAGTTTGAGGGACACAAAGAGGGACTGGTCTGTTTTCCCGTTTACTGTAAAAGGTGTACACCTATACATACACCAATATTGGCCATAGCCAGGACATTTCTGAGTAAAGACTTGTGAAATTTCAAGGAGTCACACTCTCCTTCCCTGCACGTTGGCCTTAAACATAGAGAGCATGCAAAGGGAATGTTTTTCTTAAGTATACAAAAGATTTTTCAGATTTTCTGACAACTTAATAGAAAGAATGTATTCTCCCATAAAATATAGATCAAGAATCTCTTTTGTATTTCTTTGTTTAACTCCCTATTTCCTTCTTTTTACTACTCTTTATATGATCAAGTCAAACAAAATCCAGTAGGAAATCTCAAGAGAACCAAGAGGTAGTTTCAGAAATTGAGTAAGTTCTTACAAAGAAAAAAATAAAAATAAAAATAAGTAGAAGAAGGAGGAAAAGGCAGAAGAGGAGGAGGAGGAGATGACAGGAAGTAGAGAGAGAAAATAAAATATAAAAGAGAAAATCCTACTTTTAACACACGTCCACTTACTTATTCCTACCTATATTTTTTTTATTTCTAAAGGACCACAGCCATAATCAAGACCTAATTGAATCATTCATTACCTGCCAATTTTACCACTTCCTGACTTCTCTTTTCATTGCAAACTTATTTTGATTATAACTCACTGGCATTTAACTCATTGCTTAGCTGTATTGTTTGTTTGTTTGTTTATTTGTTTTTTATAATATTGTTCACTCTGGGGATACTTTTCAGCCTAATTATTTCCTTCCATTCTTGTATTTTATTTTTTTGACTCAAAACTGTGACAGACAAGTTAGCTGTCATTTCTTGTATCACAGAAATAATTTTGCATGATTCTAAACTAAAAGTAATTTCCCCTGTTAGTGACCAGTTAATCTCATGACTATTTCAAAGAGTTCCATCCCACTTCTAGTCAAACTTCAGTGTTTAATTCTACTTGTTCTCCAGATTCTCCCTCCTTGATGTCTTGTCTTCCATTTGGAGTCATTTTTATTTCCTTTCTCAATGACATTAAACACCAAGGAGAACTGGAATTTGTACTTTCCTCCAGTGAGGTAGAAATATATTGTCAAACTTAAACTTCTTGACCTCAGGAGTTATTAACATCATTCAAATAATTGCCTGTTGAGCACTAAACTAGGAACTGTAGTAATTTGCAAAAGAAGCAGGAATCTCCATCACTATCTTTAGAGGACCTAATGACACAAGGAAAGCGCTGAATAAATGAAAAGATGAAGAGAAAAAAAGGGTAGAGACCTTTTCCAAAAAGAGTTAATAGGATAAGATGCATTTTTCCTAACTTAGCTAGTATTTTGGTTTAAAAAAGAGAAAAGTTTGAGGTAATTGGAGGAAAAGAGAGGTTTAATTATGGAAACTCATATGTGGTAGACTAGTAATCACCAGAAAATACAGAAAGAAGAGATTAGTGATATATGCATTCACAGGAAATTTTTATTAGAGTTTGCTGACTGGTGCATAGCAAATGCTCAAAATTTACTTGCTGTTTTTGTTACATAATGGGGAGGCAAATTTCTCAGATTCTTTTTAGCACCAGTGGTTGATTGCAAAAAATTCTTCCCCTTGCACCACTTGCAATGTGTCTTTTCATCTACTTCTATAAAGAAATGCAAGCAATGTGGCAGAAACAAAGTTGCACTAGCTTTGAACACTTTCATTCTCATTCTTGGAATCCTACTGAGATACTGTGTGAACAAGCTTCTGCTTTAAGTTGAGTCACATGATTCATTGTCCCTGTTGCCCCAACCTGCAACCAGTCAACCCCCAGAAGCCGAATTTCCTCGGTAACTGACAGGTGACAGAAGATATGTGTGATTCCAGCAGAGATTACAGTAACTGGCCAACCGAGCTCAGGCAAATTGCTGACCCACAGAAGCATGAGTTAAATGAATGGCTGTGGTTTTAACTCACTGAATCAGTGGAGAATTTAATTTAAAAAAGAGAGAGAGAGAGAGAGAGAGAGAGAGAGAGAGAGAGAGAGAGAGAGAGATACTGCATCAGTTGACAAATATAAATGTAAAAGTTTAAAGGCTTTTTTGAACAAATTTTTTATTGAATAACTACTGATGTTTTAAACACTGGGATTAGAGTCAGAAATAAAAGAAACATAAATCCATGCCCTTGTGGAACTCATATTCTAGAGGGAGTCATGCACAATTAAAAAAAAATGGAATCTCTATAGTAGGCCAGGTGTTGATAAATGTGGTGATAAAAATTAAACTGGGGAAGGTGAATGGGAAGGACTTGGGTTGGGGGGGGTAGGTTTGCAAATGTAGATGAAATGGTATTTTGCGATCACCTGGGGAATTGAATGGACCCCCACCCAAAATCTGGTTCAGATGTCAAGATGAGTGCTGCTCCACACAGCCAGAGAATTTGAGAGAAAGTTTATTGCTCAAAAATAGGGAGTAGGGCGGGTACAAAGTAGGCCTGGGCTTCCTGGAACAATGTATGGGTTGGGCCTTTATAGTGGCAGCGGATGGGACTGGGAAAAAGTTCTCATGTGAGGATTTGAGAATGACAAATTATGAATTTCTGATAGACAGCAAGGGAGGAGGTGACACACGTGGACTTTGTTTTCAGCTAGTCCAGGTATGGGACCAACAGGTCAGGGGACAGTGAGGTTTAAAATAAATCAATGGTCAAATATCAAAAGAATGGTGTCAATCTCTTTATTACAGGAGGTGAGGGAAGATCTTTCTAAGGACTTGGCATTTGAGAAAAAAATCAGAGGATGAAGGAACAGCTTTGCAAAAAGCTAGAGGAAGCCTGGAGGAAGATCTTCCCAAGCGAAGGGAACAATATAGGCAAATACCTGAAAGTGTGAGCATGATTGGTATGTTCCACAAATAGCAACTAAGTGGGTGTGGAATAGCAGCTAGGTTGGAAGAGGAATAAGGAAGCTAGGTAAGAGTAGTGCATGAGAGCAGAGAGGTTCAGGGGATGAGAAAACGTGCGATCTCACAAGACCCTTTACTCTGAGTGACATGAGAGGTTTGGCCAGTGAAGGAACAAAACCTGCCTTACATTGTAGCACAATTACTGCCTTTTTTTGTTTTGTCTTTGTTTTGTTTTTCTTTTTGATAGCTGGAAAGACAGACACAGAGCTAATGGTTGGGAGATTATTGCAATAATGAGACAAGAGGTAATAGTGGCTTGGCCAAGGTTTAACCAATGTAGTAAAAATAGTGTAAATTCCAGAGACGTTTTACAGTTAGAAGAAAAAAAAAAAAGGATTTCCTGATGGATTGAATATAGAGTGTAAGGAAAGCTTGGAGTTAACATTTTCCATTTGAACCTGTAAAGGAATTAACTAGCTATTAACTAAGAGGAGAAAGATTGCAGGAGGAGTAGCTTTGATAGAGAAGATCAAGATATCATTTTGGAACAAGTTAAGCTTATGATACCAACAGGCATAGTTGGATATTTCAGTTTAATATCAGGGGAGAGATCCTATCCAGGGATATAAATTTGGGAGTTGACAGCATATAGATATTTAAACCTCTGAAACTGGTTGGGAGTATCCACTGAATGATTACAGATACAGAAGAGGTCTATGGACTTTTTCCTCAGACTTTCCAAAAGTAAAGGTCAAGAGGATGAGGATGTGTTAGCAAAGTAGACTGAAATGGAGTGACTAAAGGGAGAGGAAGCAAACTAGGCGAGTATGGTGCTCAGGGAGATAAATGAAACATTGCTTCAAAAAGGAGACAGTCTCTCTAACTAAGCCACCTTGGCAGGTGATCTCACTGCTCTCCCCCTACGTGGACCTGATTCCCAGGGGTGTAAATCTCCTTGGCAACACAGGATATGACTCCCGGGGATGAATCTGGACCCGGCATCGTGGGATTGAGAACATCTTCTTGACCAAAAGGGGGAAGCAAAATGAAACAAAATAAAGCTTCAGTGGCTGAGAGATTTCAAATGGAATCAAGAGGTCACTCTGGTGGACATTCTTGCTCACTATGTAGATAACACTTTTTAGGTTTTAATATATTGGAATAGCTAGAAGTAAATACCTGAATCTACCAGACTCCAACCCAGTAGCCTTGGCTCTTGAACAGATGATTGTGTAACAATGTAGCTTACAAGGGGTGACAGTGTGATTGTGAAAACCCTGTGGATTGCACTCCCTTTATCCAGTGTATGGATAGATGAGTAAAAAATGGGGACAAAACCCAAATGAAAAATAGGGTGGGACGGGGGGGGTGATTTGGGTGTTCTATTTCTATTTATATTTTTTATTCTGATTCTGATTCTTTCTGGTGTAAGGAGAATGTTCAAAAATAGATTGGGGTGATGAATGCACGACTATAAGGTGGTACTGTGAACAATTGATTGTACACCATGGATGATTGTGTGGTTTGTGACTATTTCTCAATAAAACTGAATTAAAAAAAAAAAAAAGAGGCAGTAAGCAACCTGGTCAAATGCAGTTTATAAACTCTGTGGATGTCTTAGGTGACTTTGGTAGGCAGAATTTCACAGTGGAGCTCTGAACACAAGATAATTTACCTTCACTGTAAGTGCTTGGAAGATAAACATAATTTAGATTACTGCCAAATATCTTTAAACCTTTTATATGTGTCTTAGTACATGTTCATTAGCATCTACTTTTTCACACTATCACCTCAAAAGGGGAATGTGAAAGGTAAATCTTGGCTAGAGAAAAATACGAAATAGACATACCTTTTCTACTCTATTTCCCAGTAATGCCTCATCAACCTTTACTCCAGATACCTGGACTTTGCTGTATTCCTTGGTCGGTCATGTTTACTTGTGGCTCATTTATGTATTCACCCACTCTTCCCCTCTCCATTACCCTCCACTTATTCAAAACCCAGAGTCTTCAAAATCCAGTTGAAGTGCAATTTCCCTTTATTCCATCCCATACCATTCTTGCTCATGTAATTCTCGTCATACTTCTTAGAACCATGTATCTTTGTTTTTTCTCTGTAGATTCTCTTCTCAATGTGATTACAAACTTTTTAAAGGGAAGAATGATTCCACACACTCACACATACAGTGTGTGTGTGTGTATATATATATTCTTATATATGTACATATATAATCATTTATATCTTTTTGTTGAAACTACAGATTTTATTAGAATTCTAGGCATGTACTAAATTTTCTTTATTATATCATTGTTGATCAGAGATTCGTCTCTGCACTAAAAGAAATTCCCACCACTAATGGCATAGAAAGGCTTAATAATTAAATGAAAATCCAAGATTTATTGTACTCTACTTTGCTGGATTGCTATCAGAGATTAGTGAACTCTACTGGCTTAGGGGGAAAAAAACAAAAATATTTCTAAGACTAAACTTCTTTCAATATTTTTTCTCACCTTCATTCACAGTATTAACAATCTGCAAAAATTCATTGGTTGAAAAGCTCACAAGTTCAGTGCACAAAAGAAGAAATAATTTAGGTTAGATGCAGGGTTTTCTTAAACATTACAACATGGTCTTCCTGAATCCTCAAGTTGACTTGAAAGTGAGGCGAAGTGCTGTGAGGTGTTGCCTGCTAACCCTACCTATCACACAATATAGATATCACAAGCAAGATTTCACCTTTTCACAAAACTAGTAGTCATTATGAACATTGAGTTTTCTCTCTAATGCTGTTTCCCTGGCATAGCAACTAATTGATTATGCTCTATCTTGCCAAAACCATCACCACAGATTATCTGTTGGGTTTCTGTCATCTCATTTCTTAACTTCTTGGAAGGATAATTATTGCCAATGATATTAGTGTATATAATGGATTACCTTTGTGGTTCTAATTTACAATATTTGTAGCACTATCCAAAATTTTGACAAGCAGAATCCATTCACCTACCCCTGTATATTCTTATCCTCATTTAGGTAGCTATAACTTCTTCCATTTTAGGCATGTCATTTTCATTGCAATACCTGTTCTCCTAGAAATATTATCTTAAACCACATTTATCAGTTAGGGTTCAGCCAGAGAAACAGAGCCAACAGGACATATTGGGAAACTAAGGAACATTGAAATTTAAAAGAAAAAAAAAAATGCTTGCCCTATTTTGTACATATGTTGCTAAGGATTGGCTGATGGCAGGCCAGAACTTTTGGACAAGAGCTAAATATATCTCTGTTCTACTGGTAAGGTCTTTAAACTAATTGAATCAGGACCACCCAGATCACCTATGATAATTTCCTGTCCTTAAAGTCAATGGATTATGGACTTTAATCACATTTACAAAATATCATTACAGCAACATCTAGATCAGTGTGTGATTAAATAACTGAGAACATTAGATTAGCCAAACTAACAAAAAATATCTCATCATATAACCCAAACTGAAAAAAAATATATACATATTGCATCATATAACCCAAACCTAAGCCAATTAGCACATTACATACCCTAACAAGAGTGAGAATACATGGTTATTTCATGTTTATTTTCTTTAAGAAGAAATAAATAGACTAATAGTTTATTACTTTGTATGTATTGATTTTTATTTGGGCTGGAATAAAATAAAAAAAGAATAATCTGTCTAGAATGTCTTCCCAAATATACTCCAAAAATAATCATGGTGTTCTACTTGCCGTTTAATTATTATTGTTATTATAATTTTATCATTTTCATCATAATTATTAAAGCTAAGACCTATTATGGGCCCACCACTGTTCTAACTGCTTTACATGTATAAAAATGATAAAGACATTTGTTCTTTACAATACTATGAGCTACAGACTACTAGTATTATTATCACTGTTTTGGGAAACTAGGACACAATGATATTAAAAAAAAAAAATTGCCCTCTTTTATATGACTCCTGAATAGTTCACATCCAGGCTGTGAGACTCTATAATCCACTCTATTAGCCACTATACAGCACTGTCTCTAGGTATCAGTTTAATATTAAATGAACTGATTTTCATTAAACATATGCCTAATGGTCTAGCTGATCTACAGTATTTATTTCTGCTCTAACAATTTCTTTAACTTAAATTTTCTCACTCTAGCACACCACTTTAATTCTCTCAAATCTAGTCGATCATCTACCAAATAATGATGCATTTCTAACCACCATATTGTGAGATATTAATATGAGTTTAAGAAGCAGATTTTATTTAGACTCAATCATCCATCTAGCTCAGAGGTCAAAATGTAGTAACCTGCAGCCTGTAGAAGGCCACAAGCTGGTTTTGACTCTCCAGTATTTTGAAAATAGGAAACAAATTTTTTATTCTATGATCTTGACACAGTTATTTTTTAATTCTGTTGCAAACTACTAGAATTTATTTTGTTAATACCCTGGATATTTTTTAAACTAGAGGTAATACATGGACAATCATTTGATAGGTTTTTATTTGGCTCTAAATTTGCCTTTACCAAAGCCCCCTGATCAACACTGTCTCATTATTGTTTTCTGATTGGATTGAGAATAATCAGCAGTATTGATAAATACTGCTGTGTTCACAAACGCTCTACAACCAAACTACTCTCTTGCTCCCCCACACCCAAACACATACATGCGCATGCACACACATACAAAATCAATAAAGAGAGGAAGAATTCATTTTAGTCAAATAATTTAATGCTCACTTGGATATCTCAGTGAAATATGAAATATGTTAATTTATCATGTCTACTATAATTGTTAAAAGAGCAAAAGCCAGCAGAATATGTTCTAAACCTTATTATTTCTTGATAATTGTACTCACGTCTATTCTCCTTCAGGAATCTTGTAGTGATTTTGGAGAGCATTATGAAGTGGAGATTAAAAGAATAATAATAATTATAGTAGAAAATTTGCATGATTTACAACATGACAAGTTTTCGCAGAAAATTCTCATTTCTGACTTTTAATCTGCTCTAATGTTGTGTTAATATTACTCTTTATTAACATAATTTTGACATTTTTCTTCACCTTTGCATAAAAAAGGAACTGCTTCTCTTTCCTTAGAAGTCTCATAGTATACAGCTCTAGACCTCTCTAGTATCTTTTTTCTTGTGTCGTTTCTTAAATTGAATAATGGCTTTGAACTTTTCTGGAAGAAACCCTCAGGCAAAATGAGGAAGAAAAAATAAAAGAAAAATTCTGGTTTTATTTACTATTTGTGAAAAGCAGACAATTCAAGATATAATACTCCTATTGCACAGGAATTGTAGAATAAAATTAATTGCATTCGATAATATATAAGAGCTCTTTGTAAGTTCCAAAGTCTACATAAATATATAGTTTAATCAAGTCAGCATTAAGGAATTTCTTTTAATAATATAATCTTTGATAATCAACAAACATGTATTTTACTATGTTTAGGGAGTCCACGATGAATAAAATGCCACACCTCCCCACAGTAATGCATGATCACATGGAAATGCATTATATGCAGAGAATTAAATAATGTATTAATTGTAAATTTCAAAAAAGAGAAATAATATAAATAATTAATTCAGAACATAGCTTTAGTGAAGGTTTCATGGCAAAGGTATTTTGGTGGTGTATATAAATTCCTGCATTACAGTGTCAAAAGCTTTAAGTCACCAATGTGGGAAGCATTTTTTTTTTTAAGCAACATATGGCTTCTAAGGTGAAGATTAGTAGCCATATGTTAGCTTGCCACAGTTTCAAGGATACAAGCAGAAGACAAGAGAATCCCGGGTCAGCTACAAAGTACTTTATTATTCATAGCACAGCAGACACCTTGAGCTTTGTGTTCTCATTGATCCTCTTTGCCATCATGCGTAAGTCTCATGGGGATAGTAAAGAGGCAGCCCAGGTCTATGCTGCACATGCAAAGGGTTTACTTCGCAGCTGGGTAATGCAGAGTCTAGAAAACTCCCAATGTGATAAGGCAGCTGCTAAAAATTCTACCGAACTCTTGCCCCAAGGAGACGCTATATCATCCAAGGCAGTTTGCTATATAGATATATTTGAAAATATAGTCCAGAACAAAAGACAAAAGCTGACACAAGATATGCAGAGACACATGGAGATACAGAGAATAATCATGCCATAACATACACACAAACACACAAATGATACCTATCACATAAAGAATAAACAAGGAAGTGGACATTTCCAAACACTGCTTGTTCTGTCATTTTCTGTTAGAGACTTATTTTTAACCCAAAGCTAGGGAGATTGGATTTGTTGAAAACTCTGCTTATTGGCTTTTTATTTCATTTTAATGCCACCTTTTTTTTTTTAGTTGATTTCCTATTATAGCCAGTATTTCCCTTATGGATCCTGGTCCCACTAATATGTGAATATTGATAACCTAGGTTCTTTTAGTCAAATTCAACAACATGCAAGTGTGTTTTAGTGTATGTATATCCATATGTGTCAATGTGTGAATACGTGTAGGTTTGTGTGCCCTCAGATTTACAGAGAAGTCAGGTCAATAATGAAAAGAGAATTTGCAGCAGGAAAATCAGAATGTAGAATTCTTTCTTTATGGGAAACAGAACCTGACTTCCTACAGGCAGCCTTCCTTCTGAAAAGAGAAATTTTAGATATCTGTAAAGCTAAGCTTTGTTCAGGTTGTCTCACCACGTGGTACCCTTCTTTTGCACCTATTCTCCAGATCAATCTAAGAGATCAAAGAGAGGGCCTCAGGAAAAGTATATCCATGTCACACAGATCTCACAGAATTAACAACTTTGAATGCCCAAAGCTACATAGGAAAATTTTTAAGAAACTGACTGCAAATAAAGAAAACCCTCCTACAGTGATAAAATAAAATAAACTAAGATAAAAATAAAATATTTAATCACATGCAAAAGAAGATATGGAGTTAGGCCTTCCACAGCTGGTATGGTGGTTCAATAATACTATTAGAAACCCTCTTTTCATCATTTTGCTCCACTCTTCTTACTAAATATGTCTTTGTCCTCTTGCTTATTAAGATGAGTCTGCAGGATGCAAGCATCCCTGACACGTAATGCGTATTAATTCTAGAAAGGAAGAGTAACTGTGAGAAGTATATACCAGAAAAGATGTTTTCCAGAAACCCTCAGTCTCAATCTCATAGGTCAAAATGTGGAGCCATATCATCACCAACTGCAAAGGAGTCTTAGCTGGCATAGTTCTGTCAAATAAAACTAAGGTTTTCAAAGCAACAAAAGAAGGAAAATGAATGGATATTATACCGTCAGCTTGTGATGCCTGCCACAAACACATTACCTGAATCTGGAACAGTGATTTCTTCTAAGAAAGTTAAAGAATAAATATATGGTACAACTTGAGAATGGAGAGTGATTTGAATAAGTTTGAGACCAAGTAACCATGTGAAAACTCTTTTGCTTCAGGCCAGAAGGAACCAAATAGATCTCTTCCTACTTAGTAGTGCTTGCTTGCATCCATATTCTGTTTTCCTGTCCCATACCTTAGATGAACTACTTATGCTCCTATTTTAAGCAAATTCCACCATATTGCACTAGCTCCCATTCCTTCTCACCTTTTCAACCATTTAGCTGTAGCAATTCTTCCCACTTTCCTGTAGTATCTTCTTTTCTTTACCTTTCTCCTGGATTATTTTCAACACCATGCAAAATTCTTCTATTTCTCTAATTAATCAAATGTCTTTGCTTAAATCCAGTTTCCTACACACACACCCCCTTTTTACACCTTTGCAGAAAACTCTTCAAAAATTATTTATGCTTACTATTCCCAAATTCTTCTCCCAATTTTCTTTTCAACCCACTCCAATCAATGTTCTACTTCAAAATCCCAACAGAACTGCCCCTTTCAATATTACGACTGATTTCCAGGTGACTCAAATGCTATCTTCTTGATAGAACCCACACTGACTGCCGTACTGAAAATTGCAGTGCACCCTCACCATTCACAACACCTAACCCTGCTCTATTTTAGTCTTTTCTTAGCATCCATCAAGACCTAACTTACTATGTAATTTATTATTTATAATGTTTATTATATTTAGACTCCCTCCACACTTACATATAAGATCAAAATTGTAGCATTGTTTGCTGCTCTATCCTTAGGGACAAGAGCCTTGTACTTTCTAGACACCCTGTAAGTCATTTGAATGACATTGAATTTGGAACCTGAGGCCCAGTGATGCTAAATAATGATCTGAGTTAGAGTCTCATCTCTGGCGCTAAATGACTGTGAGCACCTTAGAGATCATCTACCTTCACTGGAGTTAGTTTCTTTACCTGTGAGGTGAAACTTAGTGGTTTCAAGCCCTGGAGAAAGCCTTTCTAGGTTCTAATCCTGAGATGTCAGTCACTCTAAACCTTGGTGTCCACCCTTATTCGAAACCTTGGGATACTAATAATTGTTGCCTTATGAGGCTGTCAAGAAGGTAAATTTGTCAGCATTTAGTATGGCACACAGTAAGAAGTCAGCAAATGTTTGACGGTTATGATTATTAATATTGTTCTATGTCTGTGCTGTTCAATATGGCAGCCACTAGCCACATGTTGCTGGTTAAATGTAAATTTATATTCATTAACATTAAATAAAATTTGAAATTCATTTCCTCAGTCATACTATCTATATTTCAAGTGGTCAATAGCCATATTTGGCTACTGGCTACTGTACTGACAGCTTGAATATGAAACATTTATATCATTGCAGAAAGTTCTACTGGATGGAGCTGGTCTAGATAATGCTTTAAGTCTCTTTTAACTCTAAATTTCTCCAAGTTTATGACCTCCAGTGTTTTGATTCAATTCAGTTTGCTTTTGGGTTATAAATAATTAGTTACTCTCCTCAATTTGTGTAAAAACTACAGGTTGTAAATGTATAAATAAATAAATGTATGTATAAATGCATAAAGAAATCACTACAATAGAAGTGATTTTAGAAACGCTAATGCATTTCTTCCAATTCAGAAGAAGTACAGGTATAATAACAGATATGCAGGTGACCAAATCCACCCTTTTCTAACTGAAGTTACTCTTTCAATTGTCTTATAAAATTGGAACTGAAAGAGACCTAATAAGTCCTTTATCAGAAGTCAGTTTTGTACAAGATTTTTCAATGTTGACACTATTGACATTTTGGACTGGATAAGTCTTTGTCATGGAGGGCTGTCTGGTACATTTTAGGCTGTTTAGTAACATTAAACCTCTATTAATGAGATACTTGTAACATCATCCGGTCATGACAATCGAAACTGTCTCAAGACATTGCCAAAAATCCCTGGAAGGCAAAATTCTCCCCAGCACATTTTGGTCTAGTATAATTCTCTCCAATTTCTTATGCTTTTAATTGTCCAGCTTTAAATATCCTTCTCCTTTGACAATTAAATATGTGTCTCTAGTACATCATTTTTCCTTCATGTGTCTAAAAATGTCCTTTTAAGTAGTTCTTTTTATCACTCCCTAGTTAAAACTCCACACTGGCAATATATGTCAATTTGAGATCCTTGTTTTTTGTTTGTTTTTTTATCAAGAATGCATTTAAAACCTAATCTGGTTATGTCAACTCACTGGAAGAAAACCCTTTATTAAGTGAATATTCCAGCACTAAGTACTTAGACTTATTTTATAGGTAATGTTCTAGAGTGTATACTATGCTGCTTCTAATAACACTGAAATAACATTTTTCTTTTTTGTCCAGATATCTGTCTTCTTTTTTCTTTTTTTGTCCAGATATCTGTCTTCTTTTTTCCATTATTTTCCAGGTCTGATATATACCTACTTTTCCTCAAAATCCAATATTATATATAAGTGCAGCCTAGGCTAGCCCCATGTGAGCCAATATAGGTCTAAACTATAATGGTTTTGGTGCCTCATGGGCTGGCTATAGAGTGCACATTGGTGACAAATAGAATCCTTAGGTTATACACCAGCACCAATCTATACAGCCTTAATATCTATCCTCTACTTGTGTGGACATTAATTTTGAAAGGCTGAATTCAGATCTTTAATACATACTTCAGTTCCCGTCTTGTTCTAGAACTGAACCATGAATCACAGCCTGTCAAGCCAGCTAATCTTTATACGAATGTTTGATTTCTGCCAGATTTTTTTTTGTACAGAGACATTATTTACAACATTCCTCATATTAACAATAGAGAATCACCATGAATTAACAGCCAGTGTTCTCAACTCCAAGCCCTCAGAACAGAACTTAGATAATGATTCTAACCAGGATATGATATGAGTTTTATATGTTCCCTTGAATGTATATCTTTGCAAAGCTACTCCAATGAGCCTGCTCTTTTCTTCCCTTAGACGTTCTTTGTCCCGTTATGATTGGGAATAAATTCTTCCAGCCCATCTGGAGTTCACTGATGATCAGGGCCAACTAGGATTTGTATTTGTTTTCCATCTTAAGATAAATAGAAAATCACTATTATTTGTAAAACTCTAAGGCAAAGATATATGGTTTTTTCTTCTTTTTTTTTGGTACCCTCTCAAAAAAGACTTATAAATAAAACAGCCAAAATTATAAGCATCAGTCATCCAGAAATCCCAGGAATTCTGCCAAGACTCATTTTTTCCTAATCTAGCTAATTCATTATTAGAACATTCAATTTTTTATTAGATGAATTGTGAATAATTTCCATTGACAACCTACCATCCTTCCCTGAAACAATCCTGTTAGTAAGACTTCAGTTTGGGAATCCACATGGTTCTGTGAAGTCTGATGCCCCCTTCAGCTTCAGTGGTGGGATACACAACCTCAGATAAGCCAGACACAGTTATTAGTTTGAGGTGAAACTCAGGACTTTTGTTTGGAATAGGGGAAGAATACATTCCTTGTATCCCACTGATATGAGTGAGAACCAAAGTAGTTCTAGGAGCTGCTGGCAGCCAGCTTGGCATCACAATGGAGCTTCCCTTAGAATGAAACCAAACCCACGTGGAGTGAGTTGTTACATGATGTATCATGTGAACACAAGCTCAGGTAAAATAAAAACTTTCAGCAAACTGCTTTATTACTTATACTGTACAAAGGGTCCAAGAAAGCAGGGGAAAAGATCTCATTGTGGCCAGTCCCCTGGGGAGCACAGCTGTTTGGTGGAAGGCATCTCCTCATGCCCCACTTAGCATTGAAGAGACACCTATACTGTCTGATGGTGGGGTATTCATTCACCCCAGGAGGAGGTCCCCTGGGGGTTTCCTTACGAGAGTTCCCAACCTCATAAGCAGCTGGAACTGCTTGTTCTCAGACTCAGGTTTAAGGTATGGTCAGGCTGTTCTATTGGGCCTAAGATTTCCCCTGGGCTGCAGAATGGAAACAGACTGAAACATCTTCACACAGTAGAAAAGAGGGAGAGGGAAGACGAGGGCTGGGAGATGGCCATTAAGTATGGCCCTAACTTCCCTGACTCTCCATAAAAGCAGAATGTTGACAGGAGCAAGATACCAAGTCTACTTGTAGAATTTTATGTTATGTGAGCCAATAAATTATCCATAGCTGAGCCATATGGAATTGCTGAATTCAGCTACTTTCATGTTGTTTAACCTAATATATTGCTTAATCCAGAATTTCTGATACAAGCTAATAATTCTGTCCTGTATGAAAGGGTGGACTCTTGAACTTAATATATAACTGAGAATTTCTAAGTTTTTAGGTTGTTGCTAAAACATAATTTAATTGTAAATTTAAATGAAAGATATTAATTATTGAAGGAATATGTTGATGCCAGTGGTGTTTCTTATTAAACATTTCAAGAGTTTTTCTGAGTTTGGATATAGAAATATAAAGAAAATTATAGGTAATAGACAAATAAGTTTATTGCTCATGATACACACTTCAATCTCTTCATATCTGGCAGCTCTTTGCCTTTCATTCATGTACATATAAACAAATATTTAGTAAACCTCTCCCATGTATCAGACATAAGTACAGAGAAGTCAACAAAATGAACAAAGTCCCAGCCTGCAGTTTCTTATTGCCTCGAGGAGTGAGACATTAAACAATGATATAAGCGAATAAATAAAATTACTCATAGTAATTGAACCTCCCCTTCTTGAAGAAGCTCTCCTTCTGCAGACTGTGATTCAACAACCTCAGGGCGGGCAAGTACTAAGACTGGTTAATCAGAGAACCCATATCCTTGTGCATAATGATTTTTCATGGATGGGCATGTGGTTCCTATGAAGACAACACAGTCCTTCTCAAGTCATTCCTGGATGGAGCTGCAGTGGGAATGTAAGACTAGGACAGCTGGAAGCCATTGTGACATACCACAGAGGGAGATTTTATGAGAGAATAAAGTCAGTGCAAAAGAAAGAAGCGAGAGTTAGGGAGAGAACAGAGTCCTGATGGTACTTTTGAGTTCCTCCCCCATCTGTAACTGAAGGAAGTTTATACCTGGAAACTTCAATTATGTGACATATTTTCAACTTTTTTTCGGCTAGATATATTTAGATTTATGTTATGGGTAAAAAAAACTATTGCTTCTTCACTTGACGATCTGCAGAACAGCCGTCAAAATGTTTCTTTCCTCCTGGAAATCCTTCTATTCCAATACCATCCACCATTTAAGTCTATCGTTGATAACCAAACTTGCATGGCAGTTATCTGTTTTGTTTTTTTTTTAATTTTATGCTCTATTGAAGCTTGAGCTCCTTGAATGGTACAAACTCTCATTTATCTTACGGTGTCTGGTCATACTACATGCTAATATTTATTAAAGGAATGAATAATTACTCAGAATGTAGAATATATGATTGATGACAGATTTATTGGCATACAATACAATAAAGTGAAGAAGGAAAATTGAAATCTAAAAAGGAAATAAGGGGAAACTGCCATTGTTTAATACTAAAAGGCAAGATGTTTTGATTTGAAAGTAATAAATCCAAATGTGTGTGTGCTTACAGTTTGAAAATCCCTTTCATATATATTTTTCCCATTGGAACCTCACAACAACCCTGTGAAATAGCAAGGTTAATATCTTCATTTTATGGAATCAAAATTGAGGCTTAGAGAGATTAGGTGATTTATTCAAAGAAATAACTCTGGTAAGGAGCAGGTACAGAAGTAGAAACAAGATACATTATGCATTTATAAAACATCTTTAATAGTTCAAAACTAACTTGGTGATATTGATTCATTCTTCTGTAGTTGATAATCCTAGCGGCAGTTTGTGGCGAATAGTAATTTCTTCAAATACGTATGGGTAACGGGTTTTTTTTTTTTAATTTAATTTTATTGTGATATATTTACATACCATACAATCATCCAAAGTGTACAATCAGTTGTTCACAGTACCATCATATAGTTGTGCATTCATTACCCCAATCTGGTTTTTGAACATTTTCCTTATACCAGAAAAAGTAAAAATAAGAATAAAAAATAAAAGTAAAAAGAACACCTAAATCATCCCCCCACACACACTCTATTTTTCATTTAGTTTTTTGTCCCCATCTTTCTACTCATCCATCCATACACTGGATAAAGGGAGTGTGATCCACAAGGCTTTCACAATCATACTGTTACCCTTTGTAAGCTACGTTGCTATATAATTGTCTTCAAGAGTCGAGGCTACTGGGTTGGAGTTTGATAGTTTCAGGTATTTACTTCTAGCTATTCCAGTACATTAAAACCTAAAAAGGGTTATCTATATGGTACCTAAGAATACCCACCACAGTGACCTCTTGACTCCATTTGAAATCTCTCAGTCAATGAAACTTTATTTTGTTTCATTTTGCATCCCCTTTGGGTCAAGAAGATATTCTCAATCCCATGATGTTGGGTCCAGATTCATCCCTGGGAGACATAGCCTGCGTTGCCAGGGAGATTTACACCCCTGGGAGTCAGATCCCACACAGTGGGGAGAGCAGTGAGTTCACCCGCAGAGTTGCCTTAGCTAGACAGAGACGGCCACATCTGAGCAACAAAGAGGCACTCAGGGGGAGACTCTTAGGCACAATTATAAGCGGGTTTAGCCTCTCCTTAGCAGTAACAAGCTTCATAAGGGCAAGTCCTGTGATAAAGGGCCCGGCACATCAAACCGCCAGTCCTCAGTGTTTGTGAGAACATCAGCAACAATCTAGGTGAGGAAGTCCAACACCTCTGCATTTTCCCCCAGCTCCTCAGGGTGGCCCTGTATATATATTTTTATTCTCTATCCAAATTACTTTGGGATGTGTTGCTATTTCACACTAACCTATGCCAACCTACCAAGTCTCACTTCCTTTTAAAAGTTCCGTGTAATTATGGGATTTAAACAAAGTGTACGAGTTAAATTGTTTAGGAAATATAGATCTTGCACCAACTAAACATCTCTTCCATTGGTCTTACATGGAATTTGAAATTATAAAACACAGTCAGTATTGTCCTTTACCCTTTGGCCCAATTTGCCCTAGTCCTAACCACATCTGCTTCATTCATATCTCTAGTTGAAGTCTGGACTCTTTTTCAGCTTTTTTAACAGTTACTATATGTGCTAATACTGACATTCATATCTGCTTTGTTCTAGCTCTGAGTTTCAGGTGTCACACAGATACAACAGGGTTGTCTTAACCAGAGAATTTCAGAGACTCATGTATAACTGCTGTGTAAATATCCCTCCCATTTGTGGTATTCACCTGACTTGCAGTAATCACAAGATTTCCACAGACAATATCACTAACCTTGCCCACAAAGTTTAGATATAGACATGTCATTAAGAGTCAAATGTGTCCTAATGGAAACTATGTCACAGGGAGGACCACAGAATCTGAGAGCAGACACACACACACACACACACACACACACACACACACACGCACACACACACACGGAGGGGGAGGGGAGCATTACATACTTCCTTGAATGAGCTATAGGGCCTGTGGGGAAAAGAGCAATTACTCAAAGTATAAAAATTAAAAATGGACTTTGTGCTTGACTCACCCTGGCCCAGACCCTGTTTCCTACCAGCCTCTGGAGACAAACCTGTATGTAGCATTATGAAAAGAATCTCTAACACTAAGATCCCATGGGATTTTTCTGGAGTTCTCTTCCCTCTTCACCTTCTTCTTGCAGAAGGAGAATAAGATGAGGTAAGGACTGGAGATCACCATGAGCTCCTCACCACCATGTAGATGTCTTAAAGAGAGTGGGAGGAGCAGTCCAAATCACATTATAGCACTGGAAATCCACAGGCAACAAAAGAAGATCAGTAACCCAAAGTGTGTGGGGACTCAAAGTGAATTAGTGCCTGTGTTTAGACATTGGATCAGCCAGCCACTCTAACAGAGGGACCAAATACCAATATCTTCTAAAAGTGAAAGCTTATTTCCTATTTTCATCTGGGCATAAACAGTCCAGGACTTGGATGCTGACTCTACAGTACAAATAAATGAAAATCCCATATTTTTATTCTGCTGTACTTGGAAAGTGGTCCCTATCTACATGATCCTAATGGCTTTTCAATAATCCCATATTCTAATTAGTGTACAGGGAGAAGGAAGGAAGAAGGAGGACAGGAAAGGTATGCCTTGAAATTTTCATGTATCACTTAGACTCACAATCACTGGCCAAACCTTAGTGGCATGGCCACATACAGCCTAAAGGGAAGCTAAGAATGAAGTCTTCATTCTGGACAGGCATATTGTTCTGCTAACAACTGCAGCTGTCATTGCATTTAAAGTCAGAGGAGAACAGTCATTTTGGGGTTTATTGGCAGTCTCTGCCATAGTCCTTCTGTGTAGGCAGCGCAAGCATAAGGTTGACAGGGCAGCAGGACAGTGCTAGTGACATCAGTGTGGGTGAAAAGAATAAGAACAGACAAAGGCTAAAAGGGAGGCAGGAGTAACAGCTGGAACAAAAGTATGGCAAAGGTTAGGTTTGATGCAAATTATGGGGGTGAGTAAAGTAAGTTTGATGTAAGGTGGAACCCAGAGAGACGTTAAAGGCGGATGTCTTGATATTTGACAATGGGAATTAGTGAGCTCTGGGGCATAGATGTTAAAGTAGCATTTGAGATTCTACAATACAACAGAGCCAAGAGGTCATTTTGGATATATTCTAACAGTATTTCCATATATATATAGACAAAAATTATTCATACATAAGTATAATTATTTTATAACTGTAAGTTCATAATTTTAGTGGTTCTATTGGTAATATGTGATGAGCAGGCAGAATAATAAAATTTATATATCAAACCCAGGATACATATAGGTTCAAGGAGGAAATAAAAGAGAGGATTAGAGAAGATGGCAGACTGGTGAGCTGTATGTTTTAGTTACTCCTCCAGGAAAGTAGGTAAAAAGCCAGGAACTGCGTGGACTGGACACCACAGAGCAATCTGTCTTTGGGCATACTTCATACAACACTCATGAAAACGTGGAACTGCTGAGATCAGCGAAATCTGTAAGTTTTTGCGGCCAGGGGACCCGCGCCCCTCCCTGCCAGGCTCAGTCCCGGGGGAGGAGGGGCTGTCAGCTCCAGGAAGGAGAAGGGAGAATTGCAGGGGCTGCTCTTATCGGAAACTCATTCTACTGATTCAAACTCCAACCATAGATAGACTGAGACCAGACACCAGAGACTCTGAGAGCAGCCAGCCCAGCAGAGAGGAGACAGGCATAGAAAAAAAACAACACGAAAAACTCCAAAATAAAAGCAGAGGATTTTTGGAGTTCTGGTGAACACAGAAAGGGGAAGGGCGGAGATCAGGCCTTGAGGCGCATATGCAAATCCCGAAGCAAGGCTGATCTCTCTGCCCTGTGCACCTTTCCTTAATGGCCCTGGTTGCTTTGTCTATTAGCATTTCAATAACCCATTAGATCTCTGAGGAGGGCCGTTTTTTTTTTTTTTTTTTTTAAATCCTTTTTGCTTTTTCTAAAACAATTACTCTAAGAAGCTCAATACAGAAAGCTTCAAAGAATTGAAATTTGGGCACGTCAAGTCAAGAGCAGAACTAAGAGAGCTCTGAGACAAAAGGCAATAATCCAGTGGCTGAGAAAATTCACTAAACAACACAACTTCCCAAGAAAAGGGGGGTGTCCGCTCACAGCCACCATCCTGGTGGACAGGAAACACTCCTGCCCATCGCCAGCCCCATAGCCCAGAGCTGCCCCAGACAACCCAGTGTGACGGAAGTGCTTCAAATAACAGGCACACACCACAAAACTGGGCGTGGACATTAGCCTTCCCTGCAACCTCAGCTGAATGTCCCAGAGCTGGGAAGGGGGAGCAGTGTGAATTAACAGAGCCCCATTCAGCCATCATTTGAGCAGACTGGGAGCCTCCCAACACAGCCCAGCAGCCCAGAACTGCCCTGGGGGGACGGCACTCACCTGTGACATAGCACAGTCATCCCTCAGCAGAGGACCCGGGGTGCACAGCCTGGAAGAGGGGCCCACTTGCAAGTCTCAGGAGCCATACGCCAATACCAAAGACTTGTGGGTCAGTGGCAGAGACAAACTGTGGCAGGACTGAACTGAAGGATTAGACTATTGCAGTAGCATTAAAACTCTAGGATCATCAGGGAGATTTGATTGTTAGGGCCACCCCCCCTCCCCGACTGCCCAGAAACACGCCCCACATACAGGGCAGGCAACACCAACTACACACGCAAGCTTGGTACACCAATTGGGCCCCACAAGACTCACTCCCCCACTCACCAAAAAGGCTAAGCAGGGGAGATCTGGCTTGTGGAGAACAGGTGGCTCGTGGACGCCACCTGCTGGTTAGTTAGAGAAAGTGTACTCCACGAAGCTGTAGATCTGATAAATTAGAGATAAGAACTTCAACTGGTCTACAAACCCTAAAAGAACCCTATCAAGTTCAGCAAATGCCACGAGGCCAAAAACAACAGAAAATTATAAAGCATATGAAAAAACCAGACGATATGGATAACCCAAGCCCAAGCACCCAAATCAAAAGACCAGAAGAGACACACCTAGAGCAGCTACTCAAAGAACTAAAGATCAACAATGAGACCATAGTACGAGATATGAAGGAAATCAAGAAGACCCTAGAAGAGCATAAAGAAGACATTGCAAGACTAAATAAAAAAATGGATGATCTTATGGAAATTAAAGAAACTGTTCACCAAATTAAAAATATTCTGGACACTCATAGTACAAGACTAGAGGAAGTTGAACAACGAATCAGTGACCTGGAAGATGACAGAATGGAAAATGAAAGCATAAAAGAAAGAATGGGGAAAAAAATTGAAAAACTCGAAATGGACCTCAGGGATATGATAGATAATATGAAACGTCCGAATATAAGACTCATTGGTGTCCCAGAAGGGGAAGAAAAGGGTAAAGGTCTAGGAAGAGTATTCAAAGAAATTGTTGGGGAAAACTTCCCAAATCTTCTAAACAACATAAATACACAAATCATAAATGCTCAGCGAACTCCAAATAGAATAAATCCAAAAAAACCCACTCCGAGACATATACTGATCACACTGTCAAACATAGAAGAGAAGGAGCAAGTTCTGAAAGCAGCAAGAGAAAAGCAATTCACCACATACAAAGGAAACAGCATAAGACTAAGTAGTGACTACTCAGCAGCCACCATGGAGGCGAGAAGGCAGTGGCACGATATATTTAAAATTCTGAGTGAGAGGAATTTCCATCCAAGAATACTTTATCCAGCAAAGCTCTCCTTCAAATTTGAGGGAGAGCTTAAATTTTTCACAGACAAAGAAATGCTGAGAGAATTTGCTAACAAGAGACCTGCCCTACTGGAGATACTAAAGGGAGCCCTACAGACAGAGAAACAAAGACAGGACAGAGAGACTTGGAGAAAGGTTCAGTACTAAAGAGATTCGGTATGGGTACAATAAAGGATATTAATAGAGAGAGGGAAAAATATGGCAAACATAATCCAAAGGATAAGATGGCCGATTCAAGAAATGCCTTCACGGTTTTAACGTTGAATGTAAATGGATTAAACTCCCCAATTAAAAGATATAGATTCGCAGAATGGATCAAAAAAAATGAACCATCAATATGTTGCATACAAGAGACTCATCTTAGACACAGGGACACAAAGAAACTGAAAGTGAAAGGATGGAAAAAAATATTTCATGCAAGCTACAGCCAAAAGAAAGCAGGTGTAGCAATATTAATCTCAGATAAAATAGACTTCAAATGCAGGGATGTTTTCAGAGACAAAGAAGGCCACTACATACTAATAAAAGGGGCAATTCAGCAAGAAGAAATAACAATCGTAAATGTCTATGCACCCAATCAAGGTGCCACAAAATACATGAGAGAAACATTGGCAAAACTAAAGGAAGCAATTGATGTTTCCACAATAATTGTGGGAGACTTCAACACATCACTCTCTCCTATAGATAGATCAACCAGACAGAAGACCAATAAGGAAATTGAAAACCTAAACAATCTGATAAATGAATTAGATTTAACAGACATCTACAGGACATTACATCCCAAATCACCAGGATACACATACTTTTCTAGTGCTCACGGAACTTTCTCCAGAATAGATCATATGCTGGGACATAAAACAAGCCTCAATAAATTTAAAAAGATTGAAATTATTCAAAGCACATTCTCTGACCACAATGGAATACAATTAGAAGTCAATAACCATCAGAGACTTAGAAAATTCACAAATACCTGGAGGTTAAACAACACACTCCTAAACAATCAGTGGGTTAAAGAAGAAATAGCAAGAGAAATTGCTAAATATATAGAGACGAATGAAAATGAGAACACAACATACCAAAACCTATGGGATGCAGCAAAAGCAGTACTAAGGGGGAAATTTATAGCACTAAACGCATATATTAAAAAGGAAGAAAGAGCCAAAATCAAAGAACTAATGGATCAACTGAAGAAGCTAGAAAATGAACAGCAAACCAATCCTAAACCAAGTACAAGAAAAGAAATAACAAGGATTAAAGCAGAAATAAATGACATAGAGAACAAAAAAACAATAGAAAGGATAAATATCACCAAAAGTTGGTTCTTTGAGAAGATCAACAAGATTGACAAGCCTCTAGCTAGACTGACAAAATCAAAAAGAGAGAAGACCCATATAAACAAAATAATGAATGAAAAAGGTGACATAACTGCAGATCCTGAAGAAATTAAAAAAATTATAAGAGGATATTATGAACAACTGTATGGCAACAAACTGGATAATGTAGAAGAAATGGACAATTTCCTGGAAACATATGAACAACCTAGACTGACCAGAGAAGAAATAGAAGACCTCAACCAACCCATCACAAGCAAAGAGATCCAATCAGTCATCAAAAATCTTCCCACAAATAAATGCCCAGGGCCAGATGGCTTCACAGGGGAATTCTACCAAACTTTCCAGAAAGAACTGACACCAATCTTACTCAAACTCTTTCAAAACATTGAAAAAAATGGAACACTACCTAACTCATTTTATGAAGCTAACATCAATCTAATACCAAAACCAGGCAAAGATGCTACAAAAAAGGAAAACTACCGGCCAATCTCCCTAATGAATATAGATGCAAAAATCCTCAACAAAATACTTGCAAATCGAATCCAAAGACACATTAAAAAAATCATACACCATGACCAAGTGGGGTTCATTCCAGGCATGCAAGGATGGTTCAACATAAGAAAAACAATCAATGTATTACAACACATTAAAAACTCGAAAGGGAAAAATCAATTGATCATCTCAATAGATGCTGAAAAAGCATTTGACAAAATCCAACATCCCTTTTTGATAAAAACACTTCAAAAGGTAGGAATTGAAGGAAACTTCCTCAACATGATAAAGAGCATATATGAAAAACCCACAGCCAGCATAGTACTCAATGGTGAGAGACTGAAAGCCTTCCCTCTAAGATCAGGAACAAGACAAGGATGCCCGCTGTCACCACTGTTATTCAACATTGTGCTGGAAGTGCTAGCCAGGGCAATCCGGCAAGACAAAGAAATAAAAGGCATCCAAATTGGAAAAGAAGAAGTAAAACTGTCATTGTTTGCAGATGATATGATCTTATATCTAGAAAACCCTGAGAAATCAACGATACACCTACTAGAGCTAATAAACAAATTTAGCAAAGTAGCGGGATACAAGACTAATGCACATAAGTCAGTAATGTTTCTATATGCTAGAAATGAACAAACTGAAGAGACACTCAAGAAAAAGATACCATTTTCAATAGCAACTAAAAAAATCAAGTACCTAGGAATAAACTTAACCAAAGATGTAAAAGACCTATACAAAGAAAACTACATAACTCTACTAAAAGAAATAGAAGGGGACCTTAAAAGATGGAAAAATATTCCATGTTCATGGATAGGAAGGCTAAATGTCATTAAGATGTCAATTCTACCCAAACTCATCTACAGATTCAATGCAATCCCAATCAAAATTCCAACAACCTACTTTGCAGACTTGGAAAAGCTAGTTATCAAATTTATTTGGAAAGGGAAGATGCCTCGAATTGCTAAAGACACTCTAAAAAAGAAAAACGAAGTGGGAGGACTTACACTCCCTGACTTTGAAGCTTATTATAAAGCCACAGTTGCCAAAACAGCATGGTACTGGCACAAAGATAGACATATAGATCAATGGAATCGAATTGAGAATTCAGAGATAGACCCTCAGATCTATGGCCGACTGATCTTTGATAAGGCCCCCAAAGTCACTGAACTGAGTCATAATGGTCTTTTCAACAAATGGGGCTGGGAGAGTTGGATATCCATATCCAAAAGAATGAAAGAGGACCCCTACTTCACCCCCTACACAAAATTAACTCAAAATGGACCAAAGATCTCAATATAAAAGAAAGTACCATAAAACTCCTAGAAGATAATGTAGGAAAACATCTTCAAGACCTTGTATTAGGAGGCCACTTCCTAGACTTTACACCCAAAGCACAAGCAACAAAAGAGAAAATAGATAAATGGGAACTCCTCAAGCTTAGAAGTTTCTGCACCTCAAAGGAATTTCTCAAAAAGGTAAAGAGGCAGCCAACTCAATGGGAAAAAATTTTTGGAAACCATGTATCTGACAAAAGACTGATATCTTGCATATACAAAGAAATCCTACAACTCAATGACAATAGTACAGACAGCCCAATTATAAAATGGGCAAAAGATATGAAAAGACAGTTCTCTGAAGAGGAAATACAAATGGCCAAGAAACACATGAAAAAATGTTCAGCTTCACTAGCTATTAGAGAGATGCAAATTAAGACCACAATGAGATACCATCTAACACCGGTTAGAATGGCTGCCATTAAACAAACAGGAAACTACAAATGCTGGAGGGGATGTGGAGAAATTGGAACTCTTATTCATTGTTGGTGGGACTGTATAATGGTTCAGCCACTCTGGAAGTCAGTCTGGCAGTTCCTTAGAAAAGTGGATATAGAGCTACCATTCGATCCAGCGATTGTACTTCTCGGTATATACCTGGAAGATCGGAAAGCAGTGACACGAACAGATATCTGCACGCCAATGTTCATAGCAGCATTATTCACAATTGCCAAGAGATGGAAACAACCCAAATGTCCTTCAACAGATGAGTGGATAAATAAAATGTGGTATATACACACGATGGAATACTACGCGGCAGTAAGAAGGAACGATCTGGTGAAACATATGACAACATGGATGAACCTTGAAGACATAATGCTGAGCGAAATAAGCCAGGCACAAAAAGAGAAATATTATATGCTACCACTAATGTGAACTTTGAAAAATGTAAAACAAATGGTTTATAATGTAGAATGTAGGGGAACTAGCAGTAGAGAGCAATTAAGGAAGGGGGAACAATAATCCAAGAAGAACAGATAAGCTATTTAACGTTCTGGGGATGCCCAGAAATGACTATGGTCTGTTAATTTCTGATGGATGTAGTAGGAACAAGTTCACTGAAATGTTGCTATATTATGTAACTTTCTTGGGGTAAAGTAGGAACATGTTGGAAGTTAAGCAGTTATCTTAGGTTAGTTGTCTTTTTCTTACTCCCTTGCTATGGTCTCTTTGAAATGTTCTTTTATTGTATGTTTGTTTTCTTTTTAACTTTTTTTTTCATACAGTTGATTTGAAAAAAGAAGGGAAAGTTAAAAAAAAGAAAAAAGACAAACAAGGAAAAAAAAAAAAAAAGATGTAGTGCCCCCTTGAGGAGCCTGTGGAGAATGCAGGGGTATTCGCCTACCCCACCTCCATGGTTGCTAACATGACCACAGACATAGGGGACTGGTGGTTTGATGGATTGAGCTCTCTACCATAAGTTTTACCCTTGGGAAGACGGTTGCTGCAAAGGAGAGGCTAGGCCTCCCTGTATTTGTGCCTAAGAGTCTCCTCCTGAATGCCTCTTTGTTGCTCAGATGTGGCCCTCTCTCTCTGGCTAAGCCAACTTGAAAGGTGAAATCACTGCCCTCCCCCCTACGTGGGATCAGATACCCAGGGAAGTGAATCTCCCTGGCAACGTGGAATATGACTCCCGGGGAGGAATGTAGACCCGGCATCGTGGGATGGAGAACATCTTCTTGACCAAAAGGGGGATGTGAAAGGAAATGAAATAAGCTTCAGTGGCAGAGAGATTCCAAAACGAGCCAAGAGATCACTCTGGTGGGCACTCTTACGCACACTTTAGACAACCTTTTTTAGGTTCTAAAGAATTGGGGTAGCTGGTGGTGGATACCTGAAACTATTAAACTACAACCCAGAACCCATGAATCTCGAAGACAGTTGTATAAAAATGTAGCTTATGAGGGGTGACAGTGGGATTGGGAATGCCATAAGGACCAAACTCCACTTTGTCTAGTTTATGGATGGATGTGTAGAAAAGTAGGGGAAGCAAACAAACAGACAAAGGTACCTAGTGTTCTTTTTTACTTCAATTGCTCTTTTTCACTCTAATTATTATTCTTGTTATTTTTGTGTGTGTGCTAATGAAGGTGTCAGGGATTGATTTAGGTGATGAATGTACAACTATGTAATGGTACTGTAAACAATCGAAAGTACAATTTGTTTTGTATGACTGCGTGGTATGTGAATAAATCTCAATAAAATGATGATTAAAAAAAAAAAAAAAAAAAAGAGGATTAGAATAAGGCTCATAAAAGTGAATGAATTTTAGAAGAAATAAAATTGATTCAAAGTAAAGACTGAGAAACAATTTGGTTATAAGACTTAAACTGGCCCCTTCTAAAAAATGGTGACATTAAGAAAACTCCAGAAGTAAAATCCATGGATGATCAATATTGACTAACATTTTTAGATGGATCCAAGAGAGATGCTTTGACTTCATTTTGGGTTATATCTGGGTCTCAGCTAGAATGAAGTTCATTATCTTTCACAATGTCCAGAAGAAAGGAACTATACTATAAAAATCTGGGTTAGAAGTCAAGAGGTTAAAAAAAGCCAAAAGAATGCTTTAAGTTCAACGGACTAGACTCTGTATCTATACTGCCTCATTCATACCAAAAAATTCTTCTGACCACAAGATTCCTCACACTGTAATTAAAATGTCTGCACTAAATTGTTGAGCATGTACTATGTTAAATAGTTCACCACTGAGAGAGGTTGAGGAAAAGAAAGTGTGAGCCCTGAAATCAAATTCAGGTGGGGGAAATTCTCTATAATCCTTCATTCATACACATGCCAATTGGCAAATAACAAGTAGAAAGAAGTCTCTTCTTTGGGAGAGTCCATGAAGTATTTCTAAATAAAGTCCCAGAGTTTTGAAGGCCATATCAATGTCATTCAATAATAAAAGGTGCTGTAAACATTCTACTGTCCCGGCCCGTGGGACGTTCAACGGAGGCTCCGAGTCCTGTGAGGGAGGAATGGTATGGGACAAGACACACGAGGAATGACAGCAAGACAGGTTTCTGATCAAGCTGCAAAACTTTATTGAAGAGGCAGAGCATATATACTCTAGGAGAAGGGGAAGTGGCTAGCAAGGGCTCGTGGTGGTCTAGGATTGGTGGCTGCTGTTGCTAGGGCGGATGGCAGATGTAGGGTTAGCATTTTTGGCGCAAACTAGCACTTTTGGCGCGAACTACTTCCATAAAGAAGGCTGAGGGTAACTTAAGCTATTGTTGTATCAGCCCTGGCGGCCATGTTGCACATCTCCGGCATAGCTGAAGGTGGACTTCATGCATGCTACCTTAATCGCCCTCTACATCTACTGTGAGACATTTTCCATATAACATAATGGTTAAAAGAGTGTGTTAGGGATTCTTAACTATCAGGCTTGAATTCTGGCTCTAATATTTGACTGCTGTGTAATTTGAGTCAAGTTACTTAAAATTAAAATTTCTAGATTTTAGTTTCTTCATCTCCAAGACAGAAATATTAAAAGTAGACCTACCTGAGAAAGTTGTGAAGATTTAATGAGGTGACACAATGAAATTACTTAACCATATGCTGGCCATATTACAAGCAAGGAGTACCTGTTTACATTATTAATGGTATTCTTGTAAAAAGCCAGTGGAGCTATTTGCAGTAGGATGGAACATGGAAATTCTATAGCAACTTGAACCTGGCGTGAAGGACTTCCACATTCTCACTGCCTTTAATTGCTTTTATAAGAGGCCGTTCTAAACAGAAGTTGTACACAGCTACTTGTACTCTGATTTAGAAATAAGCCCAAGATGTCTGCATTTTCCAGTTTTGTCCCAATACCCTACAAATGCTCTCATCTTCACCTCTAAAATCCTTTGAGGAGGTATATGATATTGGAGAGTTAGAGTTATTATTTTAAAACTAGTATACTTCTGATTCATTAGATTGATACATAACTATTTGACTTAAATTGAAAATTTTCTGCTTATTAATTTTTGGGGGAGGGAAGGAAGACATATTTTCATAGATTTACTGCTAAACTTGAACCATGTATTAACTTCCTGAGGTTGCTGGAACAAATTATCACAGACTTGGAGGCTTTGAACAATAGAATGTTATTGTCTCTCACAGTCTGGAAGCTGAAATCCAGCAGGGCCACATTTCCTCCAGGGGCTCCAAGGAAAAATCTGTTATTTGACTCTTCCAGTTTCTGGTGGCTGTCCCAGCGTTCCTGGGTTTATGATTAAGAAACTCCAGTTTCTGCCTCTGTCTTCACATCTTCTCTTTGATGTCCCTGCTGTCTTCCTTTGCCTCTCTCTTATGAGGACACTTATGGAGAGATTTAGGGCCCACCCAGAGAATCCAGGATAATCTCTTCATCTTAAAATCCTTACTTTAGTTAATCTGCAAGGACTCTTTTTCCAAATAAGATAATGCATAAAAATTTCAGAATTTAGGTCTTGATATCTTTGAGTGACCATTATCCAACCTCTTGCTAACTATTTAACTGACATATTTGCCCTGGAGGACTTTCTACAGAGTTATGTCATTCTCTTCTCATATTGCACTTGGTGTGAATCAGATTTTTGGTTTCTGTGCTTATTTTAGATTGGAGGATTATTTGAAGTACACATGTTGTTGGGAGTGTGTGTTGTAAAAACAAACATGCTTTGTAGCAACTTCATTCACCATCCATACACCTGAGCCAAGCTTTCACTATTAAAGTGCCTGAGGAAATTTCTTAAAGTAGTGAACAAGACTTCACAAAACTAGGTATCGGGTAAATACACAAAAATATCTACCAACCTTCAGTCTAGTCTACATGTATTGAACAGGTTGCTGGTAGACAAATTTGAAAGGGTAAGCTACAGAGAAATTACTACAAGTACAAAGGCTGACATTCTGTTTTAAGAGGAGATTCATATTCATGAAAAAACAGAACGATTGATCTGGAAGCCACCTCTGAGAACATCTTCCTGCAGCTGTTCAATTTTTGAATGAGAAAACTGAGGCCCACAGTAATGAAATCATTCAAGGAGGGTCACATAGCCAATCAGAGGTAGCACTGGGGCCAGAAATCAGGTTCTTTGATTCCAAGATCAATGCTTCCTCCAACCCATGCTGGGAAAAGCTTGCTACTTGGTTAATTCAACTTCTAGATTTCAATATTTAACTGACATATAAAGGAAAAAAGCAGATTGTTTATTGAAAAGTAGGTCAAATATTGCATTATACCTTGCCATTTTAAGAAAGAAAGCATTAAAAGAAAAATAAAAAGAAACACAGGAATTTCATCAGAAATCTTTATTCAAAAGCTGTTTGCAGAGGACTTGAGGAAAAAAAAGAGACCCCTAGCAAAGCAAGGGAAAAATATCTTCCTATTTTCTATTGTCATGGTAGCAATGTACTGTTTTATCTTTTCTTATCAAAATATATAATTGCAAGACTCTTCAGTGATCCTTACCAGTAGATGGGGAACACAGTTGCTTAATACTTAGGTGAGTATAAAGAACTGCACCAAATATGTTTTCACCTCTTATCTAACTTGAATTTTTTTCTTGATTGGGTTAAACAAAGACAAAAAATAGAGCATTTTCTGGGAATCCACTATTAAAATGCACACTGATTGCAAGGAAGAGAAGGTCAGTTCCTCTCCCTCTTTGGTGAACACATTAGTCATCATTGAGACACAATAATGTTGTTTCTTACTGGATTAACCAGTTGTAACCTAATAATCTGAGGCCAGGACCCTGTGGAATTGGAACCAAGAGTAGAAAAAAAAAATCTGATTTGGATGAATGGAAACAAAGGCAGACAATACCTTGCAGTGCTTCTCAAAATTTAATCTGCCCAGGAATCATCTTAAAATGCAATTTCTGATTTATGGGTCTGGGGGTCTGGGATGGGGTCTGAAATTCTGTATTTCTAACAAGTTCCCAGGTGATGTTGTTAGCCCATAAACCAAGTTACGGCTATTGAAGTGAGAATCTATGGAAAAATTGAGAATGTATATAAGCCTGGGAGAGAATAAAACAGAAACCTTTCTGGATAATATAGTGTGCATAACAATTCTTCTGAAGACCAGAACTGTTTGACATATTTGCATTTGTGTAAGTCAAATGCTTCAAGATTTATTTAAGTGGGAAAGATGAAATCACACTTACATAGAATTTAAATTTTAAATTTCGAGTTCATTAGCAGTTAATTTTCATTAATTTCCAGGAGTTCTCAGAAAGAAAAGTTAATTTTCTTACTCTGATTTCAGTTTGAATTCTGCTACTCGGTAAAGACTTTACTTACAAGAGATACTTGAAGAATTCTGTGGTTGGCATGGTTGCACAGCTCCCACATGAAATGCTTATACTTTGCATAGGATGCCAAGATTTATTGTCTTGAACCAAAAGATCTCCAATGCAGGTATATCTTCCTTGCTTAGGTTTGCAATTGATCAATCATATAGAATATAAAAATTTACAACATGGCAACAGTAATTTATAAAAATTATGTGGCACTCTCTTTTACACTACATTCACCAATAACTAACTTATTTTTCTGACTGATAAAAGAGGCTAGTAAGACTATTTTTATTGAAATAGGTGAAGGATCTAATAATGCTTTTATTAAAGTATTATCTCAAGAGAATAAAAATACAAGCCCAGAGAGGGGAAAAATGTTTACAAAATGCATTCCTGATAAAGGACTTATATCCAAAATATGCAAAGAACACTTCAAAGTCAACAATTAGAAAGCAAACAGCACATTTAAAAATTAGCAAAAGATTTGATCAGACACCTCATTAAAGAAGATATACAGATGGCAATTAAGCATATGAAAAGATGTTCACTATCATATATCATTAAGGATTTACATATAAAACCAAAATACCACTATTCACCTATTAGAAGTGCTAAAATCTAGATTTTAGCTGATGAGGATACAAAACAACAAGAACTCTGGTATTCATGGGTATTGGGAACCAAAATGGTATAAGCATTATTTAAGCCAGTTTAGCATTTTCTTACAAAACCTAATATGGTCTTATCATTTGATCCAGCAATTGCACTCTTAGGTATTTACCAAAGAGAGTTGAAAACTTAAGTTTACTCAAATGTCTATACAGCTGTATTCATTATTATCCAAAGCTGGAAGGAATGAAGATGTTCTTTAGTAGGAGAATGGATATGGTGGTACATCCATACAATAGAGTATTATTCAGCAATAAAAAGGAATGAATTATCAATCCATGAAAAGACATAGAAGAATCTTGAATGTATATGATGAAGTGAAAGAAGCCAGTCAGAAAAGGCTATATGATACCAGGTATATGATATTCTGGAAAAGGCAAAACTAAAGAGACAGTAAAAATACCAATAGTTGCCAGGGGTTCCAGGGTGGGGATGGTAGGAGGATGAATAGATGAAGCACAGGAGATTTTTAGGGCTAAACTATTCTGTATGATACTGTAATAGTGTATACATGAAATTATGCATCTGTTAAAGCCCATAGAACCGTACAACACAAAGAGTGAACCTTATTGTAAACTGTGGACTTTGATTAATAATAATGTGTCAATATTGGTTCACTAATTGTAGCAAATGCACAACATTAATACAAGAAGGTAATAATAGGGAAAACTGTGTGCATGGCAGGGGGATGAGGCATGTTTTATAGGAACTCTTTTCTACCTGCTCAATTATTTTGAAAACACAGAAAACTGTTCCAAAAAAAAATTTCTACTAATTAAAATGATGATATGAGGATTACTAACAATGTTGTCACTGTGCGCTCAATGCAAGTATATATAAAATTTTTGAGGTCCAGTTAGAAATACATTTTTTTATGAACAGGGTCAAATTTCCCAAAACAAATCTATAAAGTAAACATGCTACTACTTTAATATCTTCCCTGACACACATTAAATTAACTTAAAGCCAACATTAATTTTACAGACAAATAAAAGGAAAAATGCACATTCTGAATTATTTTACATTTTGATTTTTAAATGGATATTAAATCAGATCTGCCTGCTAGCTCAATTGATATTTTTTTAAAAAACAAATTAAGTAGCATTAGAATAGAATGTAAGGCCACAACCAGTAAAAGGAAAACAGATATTTAAGTTAAGAACAGAAACTTCAGAGTCAGGAAAACCTGGTTTCAAATTCTGGCCCCTTGTGACCTAGTAGCTGAATGAGATGTTGTCATTTGCTTAAACAGTACATCTTTTTCCTCACACATAAAATGGAAATAATAATGTGACCTCACCTATAGATTTGTGATATAAAATGAGCTAAGGGATGTTAAACCTTATCGTGTACCTGGTATATATTAAGTGCTCAATTGTCAGTAATATTGTTGATTTTATTGAAAAAAAAAAACCTCTGATTTTCCAAATGAAAGTGATATCTGAATGTTTTCATTTAGAAGTGAGAAAATTGAGGGTCTTTGTTTAGTCACTTCCTCAATTCCAGATAACTAGCTAATAATTGGTATTTTGTTTACAGCCTTTTGTCCTGTTCCTTGATTTAATCAAGACTTTTGTGACAAATTTTTGCAAAGTCATTCTCTTCCAGAAGGTTTTACTGAAAGAGATCTGTTTTCTCCTTAAATAAGGGCAGTTTTGTTTAGTGGAACAACACGAAAGTAAGTTGAAGTGAATGAACCTGATTTATAATCCTGATTTTACAGTTTTCCAACAAAGACCCGAGAGAGGAAGTGGTAAGGATCATCTACTCTCTTTGAATTTTCAGTTTCTTCAGATGTTTAATAAGTGAAACTAGAGTAATTCTGACTAAGCCCATTTTGTATAACTATTGAAAGGTTAAAATAAAATGTGTTTTAAAGTAGTGTGAAAACCATAATGTGATACATAAATACAAAGTATTATTACAGTATCTATGACACTATGAGAGAGGTTGAAAGCAGATTAAATGTAAAAGTAATTCACTGGATTAATAATCATAGTCAATATAACAGTGAATATTCATTTCAAGAGTAGAAGGTGTTTCAGCTTGTTTTCATTTTTCACTAGTCTTATGAGCAATGGATAAGATTTAATTCATGTTAATTAAAGAACACAGTAACTTACAAGGATATTGTCAGGATTAGTCCTTAACAGCTAAAGTTGAAAAAAAAATACGACAGCTTATGGGAGTAATGAAATACAGACTGATAAAAATGAAATTATACATTTTAAACATTTTTCTGTACTGTAGCTCAATGCTGAAAAGTTAGCTTTAATGCCAACTTTTATAACAATAATATTCTTTTTAACCTGAAACCAAGCTGTTAACGACATAAGACATATTTGAAGTTCAAAATGAGAACGGATGTTTATCCTGAAAGTTACAGGGTATGAGTTCTATAATACTACGATTTACCCTTTATTTAAAAAAAAACAAACAGGTAATATATTTGGTGAGTAACTATGGTCTTTTATAAAAAAAAAATCTTGCTCTAAGTTCTGTAAATAGAATGAATAGACTATATTTCAAGTAGATGCCCCTCAAAATGCTCTGTTATATTTAAACCATATGTTAAAAACCATGATTTTTATTCATGACCTTAATAAGAAACCTTTGCAACATTAGTTTAAAGAAAGGTAGGAAGAAGTGAGAGGTGTCAAAAACTAACTGGTCTCTTCTTTGGTGTAGGATCTATATTCTCTAAACAATATAACTTCTACAGTCAGTTTGTTCAAACACTACAATTACATGGAACTTTGAATAGAAAGTGAGCTATGGTAGGTCTGTATAGATTAGACTGAAAGAGCAATACATCCTAAAGTAATTTAGGTGAAGAATAAAAATATATATTCGGGGCCCCCCTGAGGAGCTGGGGGAGAATGCAGAGGTGTTGAACTTCCTCACCTGGATTGTTGCTGATGTTCTCACAAACACTGGGGACTGATGGCTTGATGTGCAGAGCCCTCTGTCTTGGGGCAGGCCCCTATGAAGCTTGTTGCTGCAAGGAGAGGCTAAACCTGCTTATAATTGTGCCTAAGAGTCTCTCCCTGAGTGCCTCTTTGTTGCTCAGATGTGGCCCTCTCTCTCTAACTAAGACACTTTAGGAGGTGATCTCACTACCCTCCCCCCTACGTGGGACCTGACTCCCAGGGATGTAAATCTCCCTGGCAACACAGGATATCACTCCCGGGGATGAATCTGGACCCAGCATCGTGGAATTGAGAACATCTTCTTGACCAAAAGGGGGATGCGAAATGAAACGAAATAAAGCTTCAGTGGCTAAGAGATTTCAAATGGAGTTGAGAGGTCCCTCTGGTGGACATTCTTATGCACTATATAGATAACACTTTTCAGGTTTTAATATATTGGAATAGCTAGAAGTAAATACCTGCAACTGCCAAACTCCAACCCAGTAGACTTAACTCTTGAAGATGATTGTATAACAATGTAGCTTACAAGGGATGACAGTGTAATTGTGAAAACCCTGTGGATCACACTCCCTTTATCCAGTGCATAGATGGATAAGTACAAAAATAAGAAAAAACTTAAATGAAAAATAGGATGGGATGGAGGTGGTGATTTGGGTGTTCTGTTTTTATTTTTATTTTTTATTCTGATTATTTCTGGTGTAAGGAGAATGTTCAAAAATAGATTGGGGTGATGAATACACAACTATAAGATGGTACTGTGAACAGTTGATTGTACACCATAGATGATTGTATGGTATGTGAATATATCTCAAAAAAACTGAATTAAAAAAAAAAAACAAAACTAACTGGTCTCAACTGTTTCTACATAGGAAAAAAAAAATTTTATTTGTAAAATTTCCTAAGCATATGTTTAGTTTGGCAAAGTTATAACAGATTATTTTCAAAGACCCTGGAAAATGCATTGATATATTTAGAAACAATCCACTGGGTATGCATAAAGAGTACTGTGTATTCCAAAAGATCTCAGTTAATAGGATTGAAGACTGATGATTTGTTTATATTATGACTAAAGTCTAAATGACAAAGTCCCAGGTTGAGGTGGGGAGGCAAAACCATTGGCAAACCAATAAATTTCCCTGTGTTTACACTTCAGTTCCAAAGTGTAAAAGGTAATAGGCCTGTCATGTTTATACCCTGCTTAAAGTTACCTCCATTTCCATGTATTGATCAGACATGTCTTTCTGATGTCAAGTGAGAAATAAGCACATAATTCAAATGTAAACGTATTTTCACCTATTTGTGGTCCCCAATGGCCTGTAATGTTCGCTTAAGATTGTAGGTGATAAGCCTAACAATTATACAGTTAATTAAAAGTATAGCAAAAGAAGAACCCTTTGCATGCTGCAAAATTTACTGTTAAGTGGACATTATAATTTCTTGGTGGCTTTGGTGACCATTCTTTCCCATTGGATTAATTTCTGACCTACAAACCCAAAGCACTGGATTATAAAATCTCTCTCAAAATGTCTCACTCAGTGAACAGAGAAGTCCTGACCTCATGGTCAGTCCACATTAATTTTCTAACTAATTGCCTAAATGTCATTAAAGACAAGATAATGGTGGGGCATAGCAAGACTTAGAGTAAACTTACAGTTCAACACTGTCATAACTGGGACATGGTTCCCTCACATCTTTCCTTGCAGCTCAATAATTTTCCTCTCTTTTATAAAATTCTCCCTTTACATAATGAAAGATTAGTTTTCAGTTTGCAATTGTGTATCATTTCCAGATTAATACTTCAACCAAATGTAACTGGATCTCAGCAGCATTCATTAATGACTATTTAAAGGCAATGCGTGCTCAGTGGAGTAAATGAATTCTTTTAAGTTCTGTGGAGAATCAATCACTTTAGCTAAATTTGAAAAAGGAGTGGAGGATTGTGCTATAAATGCATGTTACTTTAAATCTGGTAGGTTAATGCTACACACACACATACAGATACATCTATTCTATCAGCCAGCTTATTTATTTAGCAACGATTTGGACCAGTCTCCCACTGCACTTTCCAACAATTTGTGCAAGTCCAGTATCAAATGTCAGCTTTCTTTAAGTGTGGTAATGTATCCTTCCACAAGCCTAACATTAATATCCACAGGCCTTATTGCTTTTCTGTTTCTCTCATTCAAATAGACCTAGCAATAAACATTCCTAAACTAGATGATCAATAGAGAGTTGGTAAAAAAATAGTAATAACACAGAAACTTGTATAAAATATGGCCAAAGAAAAATATTCTTGGAAATTAATAGATGTACTAAGCAGTACTATATAGTCCACTGCAGCATGCTGCAAAATTTACTATTGAGTGGGTGTTATAAATTTGTCACAGAAGGAGAAAAATGGAACCAACCCTATGGCACTACAGGCTCCAGGATTCATTGTGCAAAATGGAAATTTTCAAAAACTTTTTACAACTGTCTAAACAAAGTAAGAGAAGCTTTATATACTTATATGAAATATGTATTTCCCCACACAAAACAAATTCTGAGAGAAACATTTACAAAGTAGCAAGTAGTTCATAGTATCAAAGGGCTAATGAGGGCTTTGGGTTTGTGAAATAAAATTTCAATATAGTCAGTTTTTAAATGTTCACTTTTACTGTTTTGTTTTGTTTTTTTCCCACAGAGATGGAGGGTATCAAAACTTTCTCAAAGCATTGTTTTAATGACAAAAATATTAAAAATCTATGTTAACTGGTTTTATTTCTTTCATTGAATGTAATGTAAAGAAATGTGTTTGATGTTTTATTTGTCTGTGTTAAATACAAAACTGTTATCAGAAGTATACATACCAAGAAAATTTGATACTTCTTAACAGCAAAGCAAAAGAAACTCTTAAGAAGATATAAATAAGTTTTAAATCAATTATGGATCCTCAAAGATCCTATTTGGATGAGGCCAGATTGAATCAGAGTGGGCCTTAACCTATATGACTGGAGTCCTTATAAGGCAGAAGAAGTGCAGGCACAGTCAGTAGAAGCCAGAAGTCACAGGAAGCCAGAGAATGAAGCAGATTGCCATGTGACAGAGGATCGCTGGAATCCTGCAGACTTGGAGAGAAAGTAAGCCCTGCAAGTAGTTTGATGCTGGACTTCTAGCCTGACAAGCTGGGTGTGGATTGAATTATGCACACCAAAATAGGCATATTCTTAATCTGAATCCACATTCCCACTGTAAAATGTTATTTTTAGATAAGGTCTGACCCAACTGAGTGAGGGTGGGTCTCGATCCAGTTGAGTGGAGGCCTTATAAAAAGAGTCGGAATGTCACAGAAGCTAGAAAGGAGAGGACATCATCATGTGATGGGAAGTAGAGATACAAGCCAAGGAACCCTGACGTTTGCTAGCAGCCAGCATCAGAACACTCGCCTTCAGGGAGAAAGGAAACCTTGCTCAGATTTTGCCTTTGGACTTTTCCTAGACACAAAACTGTAAGTCAATATGTACTTCTTGTTTAAACTAACCCATTGTGCGCATGTGCAAACTAAGACACTCTGAGACAATTAATTCCCATTGTTTAAGCCAATCCATTGGGTGGCAAACTAAGACGCTATCTATCTATAGTTCCCCAATTGATCTATAAATAGTTTATATCTATCTATCTATATCTTGAGTTCCCTAAAGCATGGCTACATATCCCATAATACCTTCTAACAAAATTAATAAATATACAACCTCTAATTCAGACTTACAAACTCATCCTGGCCATTTTGCCATCACATAGGATAATTTAGGCATCCATTCTTATATTCAATATACTAATTCTGCTTGCCTAATCTCTGGCCCTGATAAATGTTACTGCTCTTTTTATTAGCTTAGAAGTACTACCATGTGAGACAAATGTGTGGGGGAAACTATCTCTGTTTTAACCAGCTGCATTGATGATCCAAGAGTTATGATCCTTGGACAAGATAAAGCCCCACTGAAAGTCTGCAGCCCAATTTTAAGTACAAGTTGAATCAGACAAATAACTATATATATTGCAAGGTACCCATCATATCCTATCTTCCAGAATTGTTGACTCATATTTGCTGGTGATACTAACAAAAAACAAGTTTTATTAATGATTTTATGGAAGCATGGACTTCAGTCCGTTTTACCTATGAAATAATAATAGATCTGACAGCTTTGTGCCTATTGCAGGATGATTCCTTCTTACACCAAGACAAAGGGGATAGTTTTACCAATATAATAAGAATATTCAACAGGCTTGCTTGTGAGAGCTACTATCCTTTGTTTGTTAGAACAGTATTATTGTTTATATACATATGATAATCTCTAGGACAGGTGTTTGCAATCCTGAAAAAGAACCAGAATTGTGAAGTTTCAAAATAGAGCTATTTTGTCTTCCTACCATAGGGATTCTCATTCAGTAAATTCATTTATTTAGTGAGTGTTTACTATGTGCCAGACACTGTTCCAGGCACTTGGGAAATATCAGTGAAGAAAAAAAGATTTAGCATAATTTATATTCTAGTGGGTAGAAAGGGATAGTAAATATAACAAAGAAGTACATTTTAGGGAATAACAGAAAGCAATGTATACTATGAAAAAACAAAGGCAGTGGGAATGGAAGGTGCTTCAACTTCAATAGCTTGTACCTGGCAGATGTTATTGTTATGACATTTGAAATAAGCCATGCAGATGTTGTGGGAAACTGTAAAAAGGTACTAAATCAGGTGGTTGCCCAGCAGGTAGGAGGACAAGCCAGGAGGGCAATATGACTGCCATAGAATATGTGAAGTGAGGGGTTAATAATATGAGGACACAAGCACAGTGAGGTTTAGGGAAGAGGCCTGAGAATATGTATTTTTAGCAGTAAAGATAACCCTGAAACACAACCGGGACTGAGAAGCCCTCCTCTGTATGTTTTTATTAACCTTATTTGGTAGCAAATACTGATTTGGGTTTGCAAAGGAGGAATTAACATTACAGAGAGATGAAAGAAACTTACAAGTGGCATATAAATATTATCTAAAAAGCAAATGTTTTTAAAGCTAAATATTGAACTAGTAAGAGAGGAGAATAGAGACCATCTACAAGAAGTTACTATAAAGACGCTAGATATTAGAAATGAGTATGAAGGAAAATTGGGAAGAATTTTATAACATCCTTAAAATCTAACATTTGAGAGGTCCATTTAGTTACTACAGATATTTGCGTTTAACCCATATTCATTTCTGGTTTTGAACCATAATTTTAAACTATAATATTAATCACAAAATACATGGTAGTTGGAGAATTGTGAATGTTGATATGACTATTTTTAAAAACACCAAAAGTGCTAATTTAGTTTTACATATTAAATAATTCAGCATATTCTACATTTTAAGGCATAGTTGGGGCTTAGGAAAGAAAAACTTTTAGTGTTTATTTAGTACCTATTAATCATTTTACATAATCAGCATAATGCCCTCCACCTTCCAAAATCTGCTACACCTCTTGTATTTACCATCTCTTAATACCACTTGTAAAAACATTTGGATTCAGCAGAGATAATCCCTAACCTTTATTATACCTCAACTTGCAAATGACTACTTGTATCAGTGTTGATTCAATATATTGGACTTTTCTACTCCTCTCCATTACACTGCCCTAGATCTGAGTGTTATCTCCTCTCACTCAGACGATCATAACAGATTTAAGTGAATTCCAATTCTCCAGTACCATCCACTGTCATTTAATCATATATAAATATCTTCTATCTAAGTAGCAAATCTACCTGTGGTGGCTTGGAGTTTTGTACCCCAGAAAACCATGTTCTTAATCTTAATTCATTCCTGTGGGTGTGAACCCATCATAAATAAGACCTCTCAAAGATGTTATTTTTAGTGAAGGTGTGGCCAACTGAATCAGTTTGGGCTTCAGTTGGATTACTGTAGTCTTTTATAAGCAGAATGAAACTGAGACATAGAGGAAAAAGCTACAGGAAGCAAGAAGCTGGAAGTCAACTGAACCCAAAAGAGAAAGACATCACCATGTGCATTGCCATGTGACATAGAAGTCAAGAACCAAGGATCACCAGCCCCAGAATGCCACAGTCCTCTGTCAGGAAGCTTTGCCTTGCTGTTGCCTTGGTTTTGGACTTCTACTAGCCTCAAGACTATGAAGCAATAAATTCCCATTGTTTAAGCCAACCCTTTATATGACATTTGTCTTGGAAGCTAGGAAATGAAACCACTACCCTTATCATTACCCTAAATCCACTTAATGAGCGCTCATCAACTACAGGATAAAATCCACACTCCATTCAAGGCACAAAATACTCATTCAGTATCTAAATTCTTCCTATCCTCCAGCCTCATTTCCTACAATATCCATCTTCATCTTACCATATTCTTCAGACATGCCATATCAGCCCTTTTCTCCATAGGACAACTGTTCTCACAACTTCATGAATTTGAACAGGAAAGCCTCCATTCCTGGAATTGTTTTGTCACTTTATTCTATGAGTAAATTATAACTTCACTTTCAGATCTAATTCAGTCATTATATGTATAAAACAAGGCAATCACTCTCTCCTTTACAAATGGAAGTATTTGTTGCAAATCCCCAATATGAGGCTTTATTTCTAATTACTAAAAATATAGTTTTTGTATCTGCATTATTAAGTAATGATTTATTCCTTAGAAATATATCAAATCTTATTATTCTTTATATCCCTATGGCCAATTCAGTGCTGGAAATGTTAATCTAGTAAGCATTTGAGGGGAAATGGATGAATAGAGAGAGAAAGAAGGTAGAAGGAATGCTGACAGTGGCTTGGTGTTTATGGTTCTGTCCTTTTAAGAGCAGCCATTGCAACTTTATAGCTTTATTTCAATATTTCAAAATGGTTTTCCCAAATGTAAACTAGAACTAACATACTTAATGCAAATATATGCATTAGCTTCATATCCTTATAAAATCAGCTGGCAGTAAATTATTATTATTAGCAAAAAGAAAAGCTAGAGTTTTATTTTTTCCCCCACTATGATCTGTTAAAGTGGTTAAAGACAGATTATTTCAGACATCTCTTAGTAGAAAACTAGAACTTTGATGGTACAGTCTCAAACTTATGTGAAATGAAAGGACTATTATTCTTCTCTTTAAATTCTAAGGCTGCTGTGGCTTAATTCTTTCTGAAGAAGAAAAGTTACTAAATATATCTATAAAAGAAACCAATTACATACATTAAAAATTTTCTGCGAAAATAGTAAAAGTCCCATATATATCTCAGGAATTCTTCCATAATATCTCTGACAATAGTGATCACCCTAGACTACTTACATATTTCCAGTGACAGGAAGTTATACTTCCCAAGAAACACTCTGTCTTCCTTGAGCAGAGCAACTGTTGGAAAATCTTTCTTAAACTAGTTTCCCTTTTTCCCTTGACCCTCTGAAGCAACAATGAATAAATTTAATTAAAATACTTCAAACAATTTGGCAGCTATAATATTCTCTTTTAGTTATCTTTTATCCATGATAAATATATCAACTTCCTTTCACCTTTTCTCAAAAAACAAGTTGTGTCTTGTGTTCTGGTCTAACATTTTAACAAATTCAGCCTTTGTACCCAAAGTATAACAAGGACCTATATAAATAATTGTAGATGGAATTGGTTACTTTCCTCCAATGTATACTGATTCACATTGCTGGCAATTAAGCTTTATACTCACAGGACACTACAACAAAATTTAACTTTTCAGAACATTCAAAAAGTTAGGAAGTATTGTGGAAGTTTGTTTTCTGGATAGCTGAAGACTAGACATTGGACTAATTTTACAGATTGTTTTAAATCTGAGATCTCAGAGAGTTCAGAGATTAGGTAACAGCCTGTATACTTTCTTTTGTTTTTAGAAGAATATTCTTGTTCTGTTTTCATGATTGTTTAAGATACATTGTAGAGTTTTGATTTCCAAGAACCTTGGATAACCTTAAGTATTTTTTGACTTTGGTTTCATTTTATTTCTTTTTCCTCCCAAGACCTTTTGTCATAAATTGCTATAATAATCTCTTCCAGAAAATATATCTGATTTCAAGAATCCTGTTTGATAGCTAATGCAATGCTAAGGTGATTTGGTTCCTATTTCCTGGTTCTTCAGAATTACCAATTAATTTTTCCATGTTAGTAATATTTTCTAATAACCAATTGATATAGTTAATTCCTTTTATTCTTTAGAGAAAAAATTTCCTGCAAGGCCAGCCATAAAATATTTATTAGATAAATGAATTTCATCAGTAGCCAGGTATTTACAAATACATGTGTGCCTGTGTTACTTTGTTTCCAGGTGACTTTTATCCTGGGTACCAGGAGGTGCATATCTTATAATTGTTATACCTTTCCACTCCATGTGAGATATTTTTTTTTTCTGAAAATTACTGGGCAGTTCATTCTCCTTGACATCCATTTCTTTCCATAGCTTTCAATATGAAAATTTTCATTTGATGGTTTTCTCACTCTGTCAAGTTTCTAATTAAAGTTCTTTTATTCAGGTCAGGAAATCTCTTAATACAATCAATCTTCTATAATTTTGTAAAATATACCTAGTACCCTTAGTCTCCTTCAAAACAACCATGATAGTGATTTCATAAATGATAATTTAGAAATGCTATCCCTATTTTTAGATAACATCTATGTATTTGCTTACAGTAAGCATTCTCTTTTCTCTATCAAAATTAAAATATTTAACAGCAAAGAAAGTATTACATGAACTGTGTCTCCAAATCTTTCAGTTTCCTATCCTGGACTTCATTCCTTACTGTAGTCTTTCAATGAATATTATTTTAAGTGCCAGTTGCTTGATTACCACTGATTTTTAGTAATCTCTACTTTGAAATAGTCCATTAATGATATAGTGAGGAAGAGAGATGTACAGATGTTATAATGAGAAAAATGATACATTGTGATATGATAGAGTGCTTATTCTGCCAGAGTAGTTAAGGAAACTTTCAGAGTGGAAGTAAAATTCGAGCTAAATCATCTTTGGTAAATAAGCATTCAAAAGATGGAAAAGGGAGAAGTAACCACCCAAGTGGTGGGAGCTAATATGTTAAAAGGTGTCAGAAATCATGGTCCATTTAGAGAACAAGTTGCAGCACAAATATGATCTAAGTGTAGGTGGTGTGTGAGACAGAAATAGGACGGTCTTGGAAATATTGAGGAAGGTCATGATATGAAGCGTTTTGCATACAATGCTGAAATAACCTTATATGTGAAAAAAAATAGAAATATTTTAAGAAAGGATGGGATGTAAACATATTTGTATTTTTGAAAAGTTATTTTACTAGTATATGGAGAAGGGATTAACTGGTTTAATACTGTAAGAAGGGTAACCTGCATACAAATTGTAGACGTAGTTGAGAAGTTGCCCAAAATCAGAGCTCAGGGAAATACCAGGGTGGCAGGGATATCTTTAATAAAGGAAAAGATGATAATTTCAATGAGAGGATCAAACATCTCAGAAAATACATGGAAAATAAGGATTATATTGTAATTAGAACAATTTTCCCAAATCAATTATTGGGTACAGGTCAAACTGAAGGGGTTTAAGGTCTGCCTGGAAAAAGGCATTGCAGACAGTGTAAACTACTCATTCAAATATCAAACAATAAATGGATTGATAGAGATTCATTCCCATAGTTTTCATTCCTCTGAAGTTTATTTATTGATTCAGCAAATATCCATACCAAGAACTGCTTTAGATATTGGGGATATAATATGAACACACAAACCCCTGGCCCTAAAGTCCTAAAGAACTTGTGATTGGTAAAGAGCCCTTTAATGCATATCTATTGCAGTTCCCTAACCAAAAACAGTAGTTACTTTTGTTAACGAATCTTCCTAAGAAAGAAACTAGCAGAGAGTGATGCAGTCCATTACATCTTAGCAATGTAGCAATTACATTTTTATGCATCAAGAGTGGAAGAGGCATGTGTCTGCAGTTAAACTTTTATGCATCACTATTTATAGAAGTGGAATAAATATCCATCAATGACATCATGTATAAAAGATCATCCATTGAGGGTTGGAAGAAGGAAGGGATTGTATGATTAATTGTTTAGTCTTCAGTTAATCAGGTGGTAAAATAAATATGCTTCAGTTTAACTGCTGACACATTCAAAGTAAGGAGTAAGATATTTGTCATTCAAATTGTGTATGTTACTAATTTCGAGGGCAAAATAAATATCCATCAATGACACATCAAGTAATTGGAAATGCTTTAAAGGATTTGTCCAGAGATTTTATTTGCCCAAATAGCCTTCTCAGAACTTGTCTTCTTATCAAAAGAAATCTGTCCTGATTTTCAGATATATCAAGTTCTTTAGGGGAACTAGTCATGGGTCACAGATTTGCACTGTATATATATGATATATGACAACAAACTTCATACATGCCAAATACTATAGTGTTACTTACAGGTAATTTCACAGAAAATTCTATCATCAGCACAATTTTGTATTATATGTTAGAAGGGTCTTGTTAATTAGATAACAATGTATGATTTAAATATTTTTAGAGAGTCTTTCCAGTTTTCCTGTTCACTATGATTGGTGAAAATTTCATTTTTTTGCTCTTTAAATTATACCATTTTGTGTGGAATATGTCACTTTGAAAAGCTAGTTTCCCAAGTAAGTTCAATAGTCCAAAGCTTCATAATATTTGAAGTCTGCTTCTAGAACACCTGTCATCATACCAACAGTTACATCAAAACTTTATCTTGTTTTACATGAGTGATAGTGCGTAAAATGGAAGTCTCTGAAATTCAGTGCTGCTGACTGAGGATAGAATCTTGACCAGAACACAAATTTACCAATGGCCTACCCTGGAATAACTGGCCAATGATAAATAAAAATGGGATTTTAAAAAGTATACCATACATGGATAATGGGCTAAGCATAATGTTATTTGAGGTACAACTCTATGTTTCATCAGTGTCACAGTTTTTTAAACCTGTGGATAACAAAAAACATAATTAAAGTATTTGATTGAGTTGAACAATAATATGAACTGTGAATCACTATTTCTCTCATTTTGTTCTTTGTAGAAAATTCAAAAGTTAAAGCCATTGATGACTTTTAAAAGATGTGGAGGTTAAAATCCCTTTACTTGTGCTCCATTTTCTTCAGAAAGAAAATTCCAACTTTGAACCTGTCTAATTCAATGTATAATATTCAGATCCTACTGAAGAAGCAAAAACAAACAAAAAAAAATCCAAAAGAAATATACTGTTATCAGTATTTTTCAACCGTTTCATTTCACAGCCAATAAAAAGGAAATACATAAATGAAAAAGTTGCCTACAGTCAGAGGCAACCAGTCAAGATTCAAATTCCACAGATAAACTCTCTAATTGTCCTATGCTGGGTTTACACGCCTACACTTTGCCCAGGCAGAGAATAGTATTCTTGATTTGAAGTCTTACTAAGACTGTATCCATTGGTATAAAAGTACCTTCCAAAAGCAATATCAGGATAACCCTAAAAATAAAAAAAGGGGGGAATGGATGTTACACAAGTAAAGATGTCATTAGAGATGAGGCACATATATAATTATTTCTGTTTTAGGGTTGATAAAGCAAGACATGTATACATACCCCATATATATGTGCGTGTGTGTGTGTGTGTGTGTGTGTGCACGCCTTGTTCATAATCACAGTCTTATGAAGTGATTAGAATTCAAGTCCCTTAGTTTGGATATTTTTACACAAGCTTTATACTTTCAAAAATGGACAAATTTAATATAGACAGATACAGAAACAAATGTAGATATAGGCATATATATAACAAATGCCTGTCCTTGTTGGAATGATTATTTTCCGTGCTTCTATGAAATCTACATGTTCAACACAGACTAGAAGGTTCATTAATTTTACAGATACATCCTTAAAGAAAGAAACAGAGAGTAAATGTAGTAATTGCTAAATTGTGCCAAATGAAAAGAACATTAGCAGTCAAGTGGCTAGTTTTTATTTATGTACTTAGAGATTAAAATAATGTAATAGCTAAAGCATACATTTTCTTTTTTCCTTGTATACTACTGATTTGATAAGAAATGACTAATTTCTTCAGAAAATAACTTGAGATTCCCTAATGTTCATATTGCTGCTACATGTCAAAAAGTTTTGATTGACTTAGACTAGGTCTTTAGTAAGCAATTAAATAAGATGCAGTCATTTCCATTTAATCACCATGATAATCTTATTTCATTAGTCTACTAAAAAGAAAAACTAGCAAAAAGCAGAAATAATACCAGTTATAGATACAAATATATTGCTTAAGGAAGTATAATCTCAAAATATTTCTCTTTTATCTGGAAAAATAAATAGTTGGACTTTCCCAAAATTTGGATCCTTTCTTTCAGCAAGTAAAAGGGGACATGAGTTTGTCTTTAAAAATACCCATATTGAAAAACTAAGCAAAAGTTCTTTATTAATATATTCCCAAAGGTTGAAACCTTTCCATTGTAAGAGGAAGTAGATTAAAGCTAATTTATTAAACAAGAAGCAACCAAAATATTTTGTCCTTATGGTATAGCCTTCGTAGAGGAGACAAGACCCAGATACCATTGTGCTGTGAAGCCATCTGAACTGACAGACACAGCTGCATTAAACTGCTCTGATATCAAGCGTGAGGCTGCCAATAGATGTGCACTCACCCACTATGATTGTACATCAGAAAAAAGCCAAGTTGTCAAAATGATAATTGGTGTTTGTGCAAATGAAAATTATCTGGCTTTACGAGCATTTTAGGTAAACTATCATCTATTTGACTTACAGGCAAATTGAATAGGTCAGCCTGCATATGAATTACAGATGCAGTGAACACAGAGGTGTCCTCTAGGAGGTATTTGGCTTTATCTTTTTAAACTTTGCTCAGGGTTTTGAGATTCCAAACTTTATAATGATCACCAAGCAATGCCTTGTCCAACGATTATCATAATGAACCTGAATTGAGTTTGGATTTTTGCTCTACACAAATATATCTTCTGGGAAGAGAAGTACATAAAAAGAGACTCATCATTTAGCAAGTGTATCCTTGCATAACATTAACAACAAATTGATTAGGGTACTTTTAACAATTACACACAGCAGCTGGTAGTAGATGTTAGACTCCCCATATGACTCTAATTTTAAAAATGCATATTATAGTCTTTTTTTTTAAAGATAGAGTACTTAAAACTGTCACCAATTAATCTTCTCTCCTACACAGCTAATATTACAGCTCAGACATGACATATATTTCTCTTCAGATGCTACTAATATTGTATTACTTAAATAGGTTTCCTGACAGCCCTTTTTAAGATGAGTCATTTTTTAATCCTCATATTAGTGATTTAGAAATTGTGTTTTCACTACTTAAAGACATTCATTGCTTGTTCAAGTCTTAGAGTGCATCTAATTTTATTGAACTGTAAAAGACAATGTTTTCACTATAGCAAAAGTCAACAGTCACAATATATAAAAGAGAAGTTGGGCATAAAGTCTAATCCTGATTTTATTGATAGTTTGAAAAATGAAATGAACTCTTTGTGCAAAGTAATATGAATTCTCTCTGACTCCCACCTTTCCTGTATGAGCTAAAATTAAATTTCTTCTTGGAAAAAAAATATGCGATATAGAATTGTATATATACTCAATGTAGTTGGGGCAATAATACTCACCAAACAATTAATGTGTTTTTTTCCCAATGAATTCAGCTTGACAGTTTCTCACTGAAGAACTCTGAAATAATTGCAATTTAGAACCTAAATTTAACAAGACTTTAACCAGAGTTCCAAACAATGAGAACAATGAAATACTTAGAAAGAGCTTACACATAGAAAGAGCTTACATTTGAGAAAACACATTCCCTCACAAAATAATTTTTAATGTCACCCCTAGACTACCTGATTACCACATTAAACATGTAATCTTAAAGGATGTCATCCCATTTAGCACCTTTATGAACCCTTTAAATATGCATATAAATTCCACACACATTTGCAACATTAAATTTGAGATTTTGTAGGGATTTATTTAACTGTGCACATATATTGTCAGACCAATGTGCAGCATCCTTACTTCTCTCCCTATATCACATTAACTGTCTTTATTACTCCCACCCCTTCTGCTTCCACTCTTTGCTCTATTCCTCAGCTAAAGTTACTCATGGTGTCCTGGATATTCTTCTGTGTTTATTCTCAGACCCCTCTCACGTACATACAAACACTCTTAGGGATTGGAATTTTTTTTAAGCTTTCTTGATATTTCATTAACATTTACTAGTCCGCTCTTATATATCCTTCGAGGACTTTGATGTTTGTCTTGTGATGTTACCATGTGATAGCGTCTCTCTCTTAAAAGTTAGACATCTTTTAACGGTGAGTGAAACAAAAGCAATATATTAATTTCAAGCTTTAATTATGGTTTTTATAAAGTAGTGGCCTTTTAGGTCTAGCCAGATAAAATAATAGCTATTTTTCATCAATATAATATTTATTGAGCACTGACAATTATCCAGGTATTGGGCTAAATAATAAATGTATAGCATGGTTAAGTGCCCCAACTTGAGAAACAAATGCTTTAGTATGGAGATCAATATGTTAAAAAATATAAGATAAATTGAGATAAGTACAGTTCTTACTCCCACTTCCCCATATATTTTCTTTGTAATTATACATAGCAACATTCAGCTCTGTTAATATGCCATTATTTCTCAGACATTAGTGTTTTTGCATATTTTTCCCTCCCCCTCTTCATCCTTTGAATTCTTTAGCATTCTTAAAGATTCCTTTCAAATCTAATCTTAAATGTGAACCTTTTCTTTATTCCTCCCACTAATGACATAATTCAGTATTACTTTCCCTATGTTTTATAGCATGATTTTGGTTTACCATTTATCACAGTCTCATAAATGTCTGTGTTTAATTTACATGACTCTCCTCAGTAATGTGACCACTTTGTATTACTGACCTTTGTATTCAAATATTAATATAGTTCAGAAGCATGTCAAGCTTCCAGTGTCAGTTTGTTTGAATAATGAAGAACTAGTGGAGGGAATTACCTTTAGAGCTCCACATTTCCTCCTCTAGAACAGTAGAGAAAAATTAAACATAATGAAATCAAGGATTAACTTGGACAGAAAAAATGATAAATTAGTTTATCCTTGAGGGTTAATGTTTTCTTACAGAACTACAATATTTTGCCATGTGTCTAGAAACCCAAGGGAAGGAGAAGTAGTAGTGTTATTTGAGATATCTTTCCAATTTAAAAAAAAAATGGGGAATGGAATCTGCTGAAAATGAGAAAAATAATAATAAGCAACTTCAGTCCCAAAATAATACATATATTATTTTGGTATAATATATATCATATATATATATATATATCTTAATTCACTCCTTGAGATTTTTAAAAAAAAGTGGTATTATGGGATTGGAATTTATGAACAGATATGGTTTTTTGGTCAAAAAGTAGAATTCTAGGCTTTATATAGGGGAAAAGAATTTATGTTTTCAGAATTATGGTGGACTAGATTGTCTGGAGGACAGTGAAAAACATCTATACCTGGATTAAAATGATTTGGGTGTATTTCTGGGAACTTAGGGATATAAGGGAATCTCTGAAGACCCCTAATCACCCTGTCATACTCCCGAAATACACACATCTAATGGAGAAATCCATGATCCAAAACCTGATCTTGAAACTCAGAGTTGGAACCGAAGAGTGAGCCTGGAGGAATAGGGTTTTCCTGAGAACAAATACCAGTAACAATTGTTTGCTAGGGGTTCTAAACCTTGGACCAGCAACAAAGTAGGAGGGCTAAAACTCAAGCTCCCTCATTAAGCCATGATTTTAATCTAATCTAAAGTGGTCAGAGATTGATAGAGTCCACGAAACCAGGCAGAAACAGTTATAGTATCATAAATAAATATGAGGTTAAAATCTAAGTTCACCAATCATCCAGATAGGTAAGAAACTGTGAGATTTGGTCATCAGAAATGACATCAGTTTTAGTACTCCAGATTTCTCAAATGTTTGAATCAAAAGCTGCATCATATAAGATAACTATTCTAAAAAGGAAAAAAGGAAACAATGACTGGATTCACAAAGATAAGCTTTCAATATGACATATGCATTATTAACCAGGCATATCTTAAAATCAACCTAATAAATCCTCAAAAATGAAACATTTTTGTTGAAACAAACCCAAAATTTATGGGTTAAGCAACTGTTTAGTCCAAAATGAAGAGTGACTTGAAGGAACAAGAATACCTATCTTAAAATATGTTTTAGAATGTTAATCCAAAGACAGAGGAGGCTAACTATATTAAAAATAATTTCAGGGATATAGTAGACCAAATTATCATATATCTAATTCCAGAATAAAAGAATAGAGAGATTTAAGGGAAGGTAAAACTGGGGAAGAGATAATAACTGAGAATTTTCCAATAGTGAAATAAGAAAAATTGTCAAGAATTACATGTCCAAATGAACACCAAATTTAAAAAAAAAAAATGCACAATTAGATACACGACACTTAATTTTCACAAACATACACACACACACACACAGATCTTAAAAGCAAGGAGAAGCAAAAGGTAGATCCACATACAAAAAAAAAAGTGAATCTAAATAATAGCCAACTCCCAAATGGTAATAATGGATTCCAGAAAATAATGGAATGAAATCTTCAGATTATTGATTTAAAACAATAGTCAAACTAGAATTGTTTACCCTGTCAAGGAAGTGGACTGTTTCCTTTGTGGTAGTGGTGAATCAGCTTTTTAAAAATCAAATCTCAGGAGAATAAAAAATGAAAAAACTGGAAAACCTGGAAAATATATTTAGAAAATTAAACACATTGGAAAGTTACCAAGGAAACAAGGACTTAGAGCATAAGATACTGAATAGAAGGAAAGTATAAAGTGGTGAGCCTAACACTTGGAACCACTTTCTCTTTGAAGCATATTCTGATTTTCAAGCTAAAAAACTGGGAAAATGAGCATAAGTTCAGCAGTCATAGGGCTGAAGAGGCAAAATATTAATTCTAACACCTACCAAGGAGAAAAGGCCCTGATAAACATCTATGATTGAAATTTAGATCACCAAATATCTGTATTCTATGATAGGGATTATATTGGAAATAATGTGCTTTTATAAATACCAATTAACAGCCTCCATTCAGGTAAATCCCTAGTTGACTTACTTGGATACTGAATACCCAAAGAAAAAAGTAAATCCTCTGGGGTAGAAAATAACGTGACTCAGAGCCTCAATTTATTTCTACACAATTTCATATGCAATATCAAATATGCAAAAAATATTTCCTGGTAGAACCAGCAATGAAAAGCCAAAAGAAAAAGAAGAATGTACAAAAGAAACAGAATCACAGGAGATCCAGATATTGGAGTTATACACACAGAAACTTAAAATACAGGTGAATGATATTTCCAAAGTGAAATAAATATTAGAGAATATCAGTATAGAATATACTTTAAAATATATATTTAAAAATAGAAAATTCTAGACTAAAGGATACAAAACTGAAATTAAAACTTGACTGATGAGTTTACCGATATATTAAACACAGGTAAAGAGAGGATTAGTGAATTGGGAGATACGTCAGCAGATAACTGTCAAACTAAAATATTTAAGAAGGAAAAAAAATTAGAGACATAAAAATGGTGAAAAGGTTTATTCAAATGACTATACATGTTAGACCAAAGAAGAGAGAGGCATAAGGCAGAAGCAATAATTTAACAGATGATGGTCAGAAACTTCCCAAAATGATGAAAGTCATTAAAGTACAGATGATAGTAGCGCTACAATTCTCAAGGAGGAAGATAAATGTGAAGAAAATCACATCTGGGTATAGCAGAGTGAGACTCTTGAAAATCAAGTCAAAAGAAGCTGATAAAAAAACAGTTATCTTAAAATGATCAGCAATGAAACTGACAACTGACTTCACTACAGAAAAAACAAAATAAAAGGAAATGACATTTTCAACGTACTGAAATAAATAAATGACAATATGGAATTCTGTAGCCATCAAAAATATCCTTCAAATATGAAGGCAAAATAAGATATGTATCAGAAAAAGCTGACAACATTTGTCATGAGAAAACCAAACAGAATAGATAATTAAAAGGAGTTGGCTGACCAGAAAGAAAATAGAAACAACATGCGGGGAACAATGAAAAGCAAAAAAAAATAGGGTGGGTAAAATATATATAAATAATGTTTGTGAGATTTTACATAAAACGCTGCATACACACATGCACACACACACACATAGCCACACAATAGCCAGAATAGTGTATCAATATTCTATGGTACATAACATTATTCAGGAAATGGTAACAATTGATATTTATGTTAGCCCATATTAAGTGAAGGATGCAAGTTATAATCTCCAGGATAGCAACAAAAGATTAGTAAAAGACTATAATCACCAATAAAATATATGTGAAATAAAATAATTAAAGTTACTTAATAAAGAAGAAGCTAAGGCAAGAGAAAAAACAAGTATCATAGAATAGGTAAGCCAAATAGAACAAAAAAAATGGTCATTTTAAATACAAATGTGTTAGTAATTTCATTAAATAGATTGACTAACAAATCCAAATTAAAAGTTGACAGACTCGATTTTTTTAAAAGCTATCTACTATTGATTTTATTAATTTTATAACAAACATTTAAATTAAACAAAAATATGAAATATGTAAGACTGTCTAATAAAACACATGCAAGACCTCCACACAGAAATCTCCATACAAAAAGAGACAAATTAGAAACATTACTATGGATCCTACAAATATTTTAAAGGGAACAATAATACATTAGGAACAAACTTATGCCAAAAATATTGATAAAATCATGAAAAATGTATCTTAACAAGATAGATTTCAGAAAATCTGAAGCCGTATCTATTAAATTGCATCAATAATTAGAAATCTTCATACAAAAATAAGGACACTAGTATAAATTAAAAAAAAGCCTATAGAGAAAAATTAATGAACTCCTAAATAAATTGAGGATATGCCATGTTTATACATTGGAAGACAATAATGTAATGACACTAATTCCCTCTGAATTGATTTATAGATTCAGTGAACTCTCAAGAAAATTTCCAGGTTGTGTGGGTGTGTGTGAGTGCGTATAAAATGACAACCCAATTCAAAAAACAGATAGGCCAATGGAAAGAAAATAGAAGGTCCAGAAATAAATCCATACATATATGTATATATAACTTGTGAAATATATGGCATAACAAAACAGTCAAAAAGGGCATTCTTTTTAATAAATTTCTATAAAAGTCAAAGTTTGTGCAAGAAACTCATCTTAATCGTTGTCCCACATAACTCATAAAATCAGTCCCAGGTGAACCATAAATCTAAATGGGAAACATGAAAAAGCTAATTCAATAAAAAATTTAAAAAAAATTGTAGAATATCACATTATGGGATACGTCCATTAATTTGGGGTAGGAAAAACTTTCTTAAATAGTATAGAAAAACATTTACAATTGAAGTTTAGTTCTTTAGGAAAACTAGATTAATTAGAAACCCCAAATTAAGAAGTTTTATTTATCAAATTTTATCATTAAAGAGTGAAAAAGCAATAGAAAGTGGGAGTTCTTTGCTATTCATATAACTAATAAAGTTTATTATCCAGAATAATAAAAACTGGGAATTAATAAGGAAGATACAGATAACTCAGTCAAAACAAGAAAAAAAAAAAACATGCTATAAAGTAAGATAAAATAGCCAATAAACCTAAAAAAGTATTCAGTCTCCTTTGTTAATAGGAAATTGAAAATTTATGTCACAATAAGAAATCATTACATTTCCACAAAAATGACTAAAATCAAAACGATTTACCATACTGAGTGTTGGCAAAAACATATAATTGGTACTCTTATATATTGTTGGCCATAGGGAACAAACAGCCACTTGAAATAGGATAGGGAAGGAATTCATAGATAGATACAATAATGTTCTTTTGCCTTGGGTGTAAATATTCAACTAAAATGTAAAGGAAAAATTACATTTACACTTTAGTGTTAGACTACAAAGTAAGAGAAAATCTGCATATTTATACAGGATTAGTAGAAATTTACCTTTGTCCATGATTTTAAATATGTGATTTTTTTGTATTGTGTAATGTAATAGATCTGTTTAACTCATGAATCAGTATTTTCTAAATGATAAATACCTAATATAATAAAATTGCATGTGAGTGAAATATCCAAACTGTAAAACAGACCACTGGATTTTTTAAGCTAACAGAGCATAAAAGGCTCTTTGGTATGGTTTCAGAATCCACATTTCATCTAACCTTTAAGAGAATGTGATTTGTTGAGTTTTGGTGTAATATAAAAGAATAATATCCATAATTATCTACAAAGGCTTTAAAATATCCTTCCCTTTTCTAACTATATATCTCTGTGAGGCCAAATTTCCTTCAACCAAAACCAAATATCACAACAGAGTGATATGGGAAAAGCTTATGGGAGAATCAGCTATCTTCTGTTAATGGAGACATTAGAGATATTTTAACAAAACAGTCAAAGAATTTGACTGTTCTTGATTTATTTTTTGTTTTGGAACCATATAGATTTTTCCACAAAACATGTGATTTGTGCTAATATAAATGGATTTACTATTATTATTTTAAATTAAAAAACATTCTATTACCTTAATTTTAATTTGCAATATAGCAAATACCAGTAGAGATGACCCACATAAGGAAATTATCATTTGAGTCCTTAATCATTTTCAAGAATTTAAAGGAGTGATGATAGCAAAAGTTTAAGAACCACTGTTCCAAGTTTTGTAAAGCATGTAATGAAAATTAAAAAGTTAATTGAATATATAATAGTAATGAATAATTATAAAATGTATCAAAAATAATACTATTGCAATAGTATAAAAATATTAAATATCTCTAACTACATTTAAATATGTACAAGATTTCCCCATTGAAATTTACAAAGCATTACTAAGGGATTGAAAGACTTAAATAAATACAGAGATACTATATGTTTATTAATTTAAAAACCCAATATTGTCAATATTTCAATTCTTCTAAAATTGATCTATACAATCAAAGCAATCTCAATCAAAATCTCAGCAGGAAATTGAAAAGATGATCCTAAATTTATATGAAAATGTAAAATGGCTAGAATGGTAAAGACAATCTTGAAAATTAAGAACAAATAGACAAATGGAGGATTATAGAGACCTGAAAGAGATCTACGCAAATATGGTGACTTGATTTATAACAAAGGCACCACTGTAATTCAGTGGGAAAATAATGTTCTTTTCAATATATGGTACTAGAGCAACTGAATACCCATGTGGAAAAATCTTTTATCATTCATAATGCAAAATTAATTAGAAGTTGATCACAGACCTGAAAGTAAAAGCTAAAATGACCAAGCCCCTAGAGGAAACATAGGAAATATCTTCATGAACTTGGGGGTACGAAAGTATTTCTTAAAAAAAAAAAAAATACAAAAATTATTAACCCTTATAAAATTAAGTAAAGTTCATTGAAATTAAAAACCTCAGGTCATCAAAAGGCATCATCATTTAAAAAAAGGAAAAGGAAAGACACAGCTTACGAAAATGTATTCACCCATCTGAGACATGACACTTATCCAGAATAAATAAAGAACTATGTCAAATCAATAAAAACAGAAAAATAACCTGTGTCAATTATCAATTTATTACCTCTCAGTTTCAAATTCACCCTTACGTGCATACTCTGCAAAAAGATACAGAATTCCTTCAAGCATCTCTCCTTCACAGTGAGCGCTATATTAAACTTTCTCAGTAGAGAAACACTGGGACATTGCAGGAGGAAGGGGTTCTTTCTTGATGCTGCATGGTGGTCCGCAGCTAGGATAGAGGACACATGGTGGCACTCTACCCTAGCTACATCTAGAATGCAGGGTTCCTGCACCATAACATCTTCCTTCATAATAACCAATTCAGAAAACAATCCAAATGACTATCCACAGGAGAATGGATAAACAAATTGTGGAACAGTCATAGAATGTGATAATGCACAACAACAAAAAAGAATGATTTAGCCATACATGTAGCAACATGGATGAATCTGGAAAACATACTGAATGAAAAAAGCTGGAACAAAAAAGTATATTCTGCATTATTTCATTTATATGAAATTAAATGTATACAAAACTAATTTATAGTAATAGGAGTAAAGAAAGTAGATATTCCATGGGAGGGTAAAAAATGGCTATTCAATTTCTGTATTCTATATTCTATACTTTGATGTATTGGTGATTATGCAAGTATATATAGATAAAATTCATTGAGCTATAATTTTCAATGTGCATATTAAATCGGTACTGTCTAGAGATAATGAATCAAGAAATAGAGATTTACCCATTTCATTAAATGTCATAAAATTCAAAACAATATACATGCACAACAAAAGAAAAATTAAAATAATATAACAAAATATAGAAAATATTTTAATCATAAAAATAAAAACACCAAATCAAAAGGTGATGAAATAAAAACTACAGATATTAGACTTGTCAAAGATAAAAGGAAAATTAAAAGGTGATGAAATAAAAACTACAGATATTAGTCTTATCGAAGATAAAAAGAAAATTAACTCCTCTAAAATAAATAAAACATATCTCTAGAAAGGACCATGCAACAAAGTAAAACAAAACATAAAAAAAAAAAGAAAAAGAAATACAGGAAAACTCACAGTGCTCTATAGTAAATATAAAGAAAATAAAAACTCCCAATTAATTAATGAAATACCCTTTGATCCAGCTGTTTTTCTTCCTAAGTTGTGTCATAGATATCTGTTTGCATGTATAAAAAGTTAGCTATATAAGGATATTTAATGATTTTTTCCCTAGCACTACTTACAGTTGTGGGAAAAATAAAACAACCAAAAATCAAAAAGCAAAAGCATGAAATGTCCATTAAGGAGGAGTGATTAAATTAAGTAGAGTGGTTCTAAACACTGGACCATAGTCTAGCCTAAGGATGCCAAAAACTATTTTGGAGTATTTTTTTTTTTTTTGACTGAGACATTGTTCTATCTGTTTTACATAGTAGCTATATATTTTTCCCCATTTTTGCAGATAAGAACAATGAGGCCTAAAGAGATTAGTTTACTTTTCTCAGGCAAAATTTCTATTTATGCCAAAGCTCTGTTATGACCTACTCTCCTATCCTGCAGAATTATGGGGGTGGGGCAAGGAGGGCTGGGAGAAAATATTAGAATTTATTAAATGTTGGTTATGTGTAGATGCTTGGATGGTAGGTGATTTGAAATTCTGTCTTTATTCGTGTGTGTGTGTGTGTGTGTGTGTGTGTGTGTGTGTGTATTTTTAATTCTCAAAATAGAAAAGAAATGTTTTAAAGGAATTACAAGGCTTATTTATTACCATGCCGGGAGTTTCTTCAGAACAAGCCCTACGTTAGAAGTTTACTTTGTATTCCTCAGAAGGAGCTGATAACAGGATTGAACTCTTATGAAGTATTTGCTAAATATTTATTGAAGAACCCAATTGATAAGACATCTTTATGTCAAGACTGGATCAATGCTGGGGAAGTCATGGACAGGCTCGGCAGCCATCTTCCAGGCCTCCCCACCGCACTCCATTTTGAGTGTGTAGATGTTTCAATATGCCTGGGGAAATGGGAACAGGCAGTTCCCGCTGCTTATCAGGGCAGGAACTCTCAGTGGCAGGGTCCCTCCCCTCGGTTGTATAAATACCCTGCCCCCAGGCAGCAGACACTTGTCTCTCCTCTGCCACTTGAAGTGGGGCCTGCAGAGTTGCCATCACTGACCCTGACCCAGGTAGCAGGCCTCCCCAGGAGACTGGCCCTTATGGGATCTCTTCCTCTGCTCTTTTGGACCCTTTGTGTTGTGTAAGCAGTTAAGAGGTCATTTGCTAAAAATTTCTGTTGTGCCTGAGCCTGTGTTCCCATGACATTCCATAGAGCAAATTGCTCCACAGTCAACCACCTGTAGACTTGAGAGAACAAAAATAGGTGATGATTATGTAGATAGGGACCTGGCCTGATTTTTACAACTAAAGGATTTGTAATGATTCTTCCCTTGGAAATGCAGTTGAAAATGAAAACAATTAATCAAAAAATCCTTAGAGCATCATAATCAATTTAATATAATTAAATATAGGATATTTCCAAAAGATAAATATAATCAATGTTCCCATAAATAAACTGGGTGACTCTATATCATATATAAGCATTTCAAGAAATATTGTTAGGTACATATTAAGTCCTATGCATTAACCGGAAGATGAAATGTTGAATACGTCATAGTCTTTGTTTTCAAGAAATTCACAAGAAAGGTGAGCACTACAGTTATATGTGCATTCTGTGATATTCATAATAACCAAGGAATTATATGGTGCCTGAAAATGTAATCATTAATTCTGTCTGCACAGAAAGGCCTAGGTTGGTTAGGAGACACTTTGCACTGGAGGTGGTATTAAGAGGTAGAGACATGAAATGACTAGATATCTATGTAGTTTGGAGCTGTATGTTGCCTAGAAAAACATGTTCTTAAATTTAATCCACTCCTGTGGGTGTGAACCCATTATAAATAGGACCTTTTGATGAAGTTACTTCAGTTAAGCTGTGGCCCAGCCCAATCAAAATGGGTCTTACTTCTATTACTGGAGTCCTTTATAAGAGAATGAAATGCAGAAAGAGAGAGAGAGAGAGCCACCAGAAGCAAGAAGCTGATATAGAACCCAGAAGAGAAGGAAGAGACCAGGAGACACTGCATGTGCTTTGCCATGTGACAAGCTAAGAACCCCAGGATCACTGGCAGCCAGCCCCAAAATGCCAGTCTTGGGGAAAAAGCATTACCTTGATGATGCCTTGATTTGGACATTTTCCTGGCCTCACAACCATAAGCAAATTAATTCTTATTTTTAAGCTGAACTATTTCACTGTATTTGCTGGAGCAGCCTAGGAAGCTAAAATAGCAAACAAGTGAATTGTTCAATGAAATAATTCAATAGTAGCCCATTCTGTTTAATTGTATTGGTTAGTCTTTTCTAATATATAATTATTTAAATGTGCTTCCAATGAGAAGACCTTTGCTGGTTGCTTTCTCAAAGGATGAAGATGAAATTTCAACTCAAGATTACCTTTGAATTGATTACTTAAGTGTCTTCAGAAACGGAAGTTGAAAAATCTTAACCCTTCAAGAAACATAAAACTTTCCAATAAATAGTTTTATGAATCTGTATCTATATTCTGAAAGTACCACAAATTCATATGTATACATGGAGTATACACCATTAATCCAGTTGTTTTTATAATAACTAGAACTATGGCTTTATTTTATGTAATTAAGAAAACATTGTAGTAAACGTATTTCCTAATTAATTTGTGAGAACATGTTTTCATTTTTTTAAAATGCAAGCAAGTTTAAAATATAAAGTAATACACAACAGAGTGAACTCAAAGTTAAACCATGGACTATAGTTAATAGTAAAATTATTAAAATGTGCTTTCATCAGTTGTAACAAATGTTCCACAACAATGCAAGCTGTTAATGAGAGGGCAGTGTATTAGTTAGGGTTCTCTAGGGAAACAATCAACAAGCAGTATCTATGAATATGAGATTTTATAAAAGTGTCTCAAGCAACTGTGGGTATGCACAAGTCTAAATTCCATAGGGCAGGCAACAAACTGGCAACTCCAATGAAGGTGTTCAATGAACTCCTCAGGCAGCAAACTGACAACTCTGATGCAGGTGTTCAATGAACTCCTCAGGAAACGCTTCAGTGGCTAGCTGAATAAGTGAAGGTCCTCTCTCTGTCTTGCTAAAAATATTCAACTGATTGGATTAAATCCAGCTGATTGCATTCTTCCATTGTGGAAGAGATGTCCTTCATTGATGTAATCAGTTACAACTGCAGCCAATTGGCTGATGATTTAATAAACCAGTTTTCTGGTTTGCTAACCAGCCACAAATGTCCTTGCAGTAATGATTAGGCCAGTGCTTGCTTGACCATCACCTGGCCAAGTTGACACATGAACCTAACCATCACAGGTGGTATACAGGAACCCTGTACTTTATGCATGATTTTTCTGTAAACTCACAATTTTGTTAATAAATGAATATATATTTATAATGTAATAAAACATGGTTTAATATAATATAATATAATATAATATAATATAATACAATATAGTATAATATAATAGAAATAGTAGGTTCATTTTGTGCATATACATATTCTCTGTCCTTGAGAATCCAGAATATTAATTTTCTTTTAAATGCAATCTGAGACTTATTTGTTGTGGTCATATAATATTGGATATATATAACTCCTTTCTATCTGTGACACACAAATAATTGCAGATTTATGATGTGAAAGACAATTTAGATGGCTTGTTCTTCAACTCACTAGAGTAGAAAGATGTTTTTTAAAACATCAAATTCTATTTAAAATATTGGTTTCAGGCACTTCATTGAATTTCTGAATGACAAAACAAAAAATGGAGCTATCTAAGGATAAATAGATATACACTTCATATTTACTTTGAGGTTCAAAAAAGCTCAAATTGGCTGGCTATTTTCCTTTAGCTAGATTCATGTTCTGTATTTATTATCACATTTAGCTACAGCCAAATAGGTAATAGATATGTTTTATGAGTTGTGAGAAGATATTAGTTTTCTCCAGAAAGATATCAAAACCTTTCTTCCAACAATATAAAACCCTTTCTCTTGCTTAGTGAAAAATATTCCCTTTCAGACAAGATATTTTAACTTAAAAAGAAGTTTTTCCTGACTTGTTAATTTTTCTAACAATTTCCCCTGCTATAATAAGCAGGTAAATTATCACTAGTAGGTAGGAATATATGTTCATGGTTATTATTAATTAACTATTAATTATTAATCCTAATTTTTGCACAAAATATACTGACAGTTTCCTCCTCTATATAGGCAACTTACCTGTACCTAATGAGTTCAAATCAGTCTTATTTATGAAACCTAGCACTACCTCTCTTTTCTAGATCACAAAGCTAACGTGTACTTCAATCTTCCTTTTTTTCTTTCTTGTATATTTCAATTTTTTTAATTAGAGAAGTAGGTTTACAGAAAAATAATGTAAAAAAAATACAGCATTCCCACATTCTCCATCCCCACCCCATTATTAACACTTTTTAATAGTGTGTGTGTGTTTTTGTTACAATTGATAAAAGAATATTATAATTGTACTATTAACTGTAGTCCATAATTTACATCAGGATGTATTTTTCCCCATATAACACCCTAATATCAGCACCTTTCATTAGTGTTGTACATTTGTTATAATTCATGAAAGAACATTTTTATAATCAATAAGTACTATTAACTATTGTCCCTCAGTTGTATTAAGGTTCACTGTGTTGTACAGTCCTATGTTTCATCTGTTAATTTTTATTCAGTAAAATATATATAAAATAAAATTTTTCCTTTTAACCACATTCACACATATAATTAAGTGCTGTTAATTACACTTACAATGTTATGTTACCATCAAAAGTTTACCAAAAGTTTACAATCTGCCTAAATAGAAATTCTTTACAAATTAAGCATTAACTCCCCATTCCCTATCCCAACCCAGCCCCTGGTAACTTATATTCTTGATTCTAACTCCACGAGTTTGCTTATTCTAATTATTTCCTATCAGTGAGATCATACAATATTTGTCTTTTGTGTCTGGCTTATTTCACTCAACATGATTTCTTCAAGATTCAACCATACTGTTGCATGTATCAGGACTTTGTTCCTTTTTATGGCTGAATAATATTCCATTGTATGTTTTTATCACATTTTGTTTATCTGTTCATCAGTTGATGGACACTTGTTTGGCTTCCATCTTTTGGCAATTGTGAATAATACCACCATGAATACTAGTGTGCAAATATCTGTTAGAGTCCCTTCTTTCAATTCTTTTGGGTATATACCTAGGAGAGGGATTGAAGGGTCATATGGTAAACCTACTTTTATTTTTTCATCTTTTCCATTCACATATCCAGAAAATGTTTCCTCTTCATAAAGAGAGAGAATTTTTGCTCCCAATAAACGTGTCAACCATCCTTTCCCCTACAATTATCTCAAATTGCCCCCTAAACTGGACTATAGTTACATAGTAACCACCATAATTTCCCATTGCAAAATTTAATATAATGGTCTGATTTTACATATCTGATTCATGCCTATATTAGGCTCTTCAAGAGCTCAGACCTAATTATTTATTTATTTTTACTTAACAATTTCCTTTTTTAGTTCCCCACTGTAAAAACTCAGTTTACAAAAATAATATAATTAACAATTCCAAGATATTATACCAATGTAACACTGTTGTTGTTTTTGGCAAGTCACCTAGCTCTCATTCATTCTTTTCAATGTTAGTTTTCACTTAAAATAGTAAGTCTATAAAGTAACATTTCAGGCATGTATGTTTTTTCTATTATAAAGATATAAATAAGAAGCAAAAAGATGCCTCTGATGAATAAGAGGAAGTAATGCCAAGACATCCTTGAATGCTCTAAAATAGTTGGATTTTTGAGGCTGACATTTTAATAATACTTATTTGGAGTTGCATTGTCCCCATTTTCTTTGCAATTCCCATAAAGAGAGATTATTATCCTAATTAGAGTCATTAGATCTTAGAAGAGAAAAATGTGTGAGCAAGCTCTTTCTTTCTCTTCTCCCAAGGAAAAATAAGTCCTAAGTTATGAAGATGAAGTCAATAAAATTGTTCACAGAAAAGATAATTTTACTTCCCTTAGAAACAATTTGGGACTCTAACATGCAACTCAGAATTGATAAATTTATATAACATTTTGTGTTTGAAAACGTTTTGGCTGAAGCACTCAGGAAGTTATCCCCTGTTGAGCCAGTTCTTAAGATGGGTATATTTCTCTGTATTCATTACATGTAAATATTTGGCCCATAATGAAAAACAAACAAAATCACTAGTATTCAGACCTAAGGAGTGAACATAAAGTAGTTATTTTCATTTTGCACTCTCATAGCTCTTATGTAATTTACTACAAACAATATCTAAATTTATATTAACTTTTGTATGCCAGATACAGCTATTGGTTTTTCAAAATTAGCTCCAGGATAGTACCAAAAGTGATCAACTATTTTAGAAACCATGGGTCATTTGGTTGTCTTTTAAATTTACCTAAATTCTTTTTGTTTGCAAATTCAGATTAATTGTATTCAATATACTAGAAATAGTTCCTTTTTTCTAAAGTAAACTATAGAAACCTTATGTTTCTATGTTATAAGACCCTTTAAATGACATTTTACTTCAACTTCAGTTCAAGCACTAGCTTAATCTTCATTTTGCCTTCCAAGTAGCCAAACTGGTTAAAAAAACTTTCACTGAGATTTATATTACAAACCCACAAACTGTACACTACTATGTTAACAAATATGAAGTTAAGAAAAATGGCTTCAAATAAACATTAAAGTGCACTGTCTAGTGAAAAACATGGAAATAAAAATTAAAACAAGCATAAACAAAACAAAAAAAACAACGCTAATGAAAACAAATGTAAATATCTATCAGGACTTCGGGAATCTTTCTCTTTATTTCAGTATTTAATAATTTATGTGCTTTCATTTATCCATTCTTCCGTGTATTTCTTCATTCAACTGTTAGACATTTAAGGTTTAACAGGCATCAGAAATTGCATTAGACACAGGGTGAATAGAGAACAAGTAAACATGAAGCTCCTCACGGGCCTACCATCTAGTAGATTTCATTTATTATGGTCTGATAGTCATAAAATATTAGAGATTAGCCTTGCATACAGTTAGCACTCAATTTTTTTTTACTAAATCATTTTTTTGACATTCAAATGTGTCTTTGTCTTTTGTATGATTGATGAATAACAATTTTCACATACTTGAAAAAAATTCAATTGGCAAGTATATAAAACATGCATTTTATCCTTTGTAATGTATTGTTTAGTAAAGAAAACTAAAGGTTATTGACTGTGGCTTCTGAAACATACCAATTTTATGGTTACATTTGATATAAATTCAACTCATATTAATTGTTCCTGGTTCCTTTCAGGCATGTATCAAAGCCAGAGATATGTGTGTGCATAGTTGGAAAAAAAATGTCATCCACCTTCAAAGAGACTAAAATCAAAGCCTTCAAGAAGGCTATATTCTAACTGGCGGAAGTTAATATGAAAATATTGCAATAATTTAGAGTAAAAATTATCATAACAAAATGTTCTGGTTTGAATATGTTATGCCCCCACAAAAGCCATGTTCTTTAACACAATCTTGTGGAGGCAGACTTATTAATCTTTTTGATTAGGGTGTGACTTTTTTATTAGGTTGTTTCCACAGAGATGTGACTGACCCAACTGTAAGTGAAACATTTTGATTAGATCATTTCCATGGGGGTGTGGGCCCACCCATTCAGAGTAGATCTTAATTAGATCACTGGAATCCTTTATGAGGCTCAGGAAGAGAGACAGGAGCCAGAGCTAACAGAGATGTTTAGAGATGCTTAAAGATGTGGACAGAAGGACATTTGGAGATGGTAAGCTAAGAGATGAAGCCCCGAGTTTGCCCCAGAGAAGCTAAGAGAGGACCCCCACATGCTTAGAGAGAAATGTCCTGGGAGAAAGAAACCAACAACACAGAGGAGTAGAGAGAGAAGAGCTAAGACAGCTGCCCAGAGACATTTTGGAGAAAGCCATCTTGAAATACAACCTGGGAGCAAAAGACCAGCAGAGGCCAGCCACATGTCTTCCCAGCTGACAGAGGTGTTTCAGATGCCAACTGCCGTTCTTCAGTGAAGGTATCCTTTTGTTGATGCCTAATTTGGACACTTTTATGGCCTCAGAACTGTAAATTTGTAACTAATAAACCCCCTTTATAAAAACCAATCCATTTCTGGTGTTTTGCATAATGACAGTTTCAGCAAACCAGAATACAAAGATATGTACAAAATACCATGGGAAGTTATAAGATGTACTCAAGTAGATCTGAGGGAGTCAGCAGGCTTCAGATTGATGATTGATATGACTGAAAAGATAACATAAGCATAAATCAAATGGATGAAGGAGTGCATGCAGGAGACTTCTTCTTCAGCACTCCCAATGATTGTATGAAGGATTATTTCCCTATATCACACTGTATCATATCTGTTTAAATAGGTAGACTAGATTTGGTTACTTGAAATAGCACCCTAATCCAGGTCTAACACAGATCTGAGCCTAGAGATATGGTATACATCAGGGATTAGTTGAAGTTAATGAAAGTTAGAAGTCAGGGTCAGATATGAAGAAGCAGAGGTAGGTCTTTAAATATATTAAATCATGAAGGGACATGTAAACTATGAATGGAGGCTTAGACTTATCTTGGGTGATAGAAAGCCACTGGGGCATTTTAAAAGTTCAGTAATAAAAAATAAAAATATATTTAAGAAATATAGCTTTGGCAATGTCATCATGGATTTTCCAAAGGGAAGCAAACTTGGAAAACTGATATGAAGACCCAGATATTGTAGACAGCCATGTGGTCCAGAAGAGAGATGAGGAGGGCCTGCATGATGGCATTAGTTCCTGGGCTGAAGGAGAAGGAGGCATTTGAGACATATTTCAGAATTAGAGTAAATAAGAGTGATTTGGGAGAGGAGTTTTACTGAAAAGTGCAGTTCCACTCCCTTTCTGGGCTGGTTGGGTGAAAGTGAAGATGAGTGCTCATTATTTAGGGAAGAAGAATGCAGTGGTAGAGATTTTCCAAGAAGGACAGAAGTAGGGGTTGATGGGTGTGAACTTGGAGAATTTAATGATGAATTCAGGTTTGATAATGGATGCAGAACTGATCTGTGTTTCCTCTTTTATCCATGATTCATCTCCCTCTCTCTCTCTCTCTCTTTCTCTCTCTCTATTTTTTCCTCTCAAGTGAGAAAAAACAATGACTGGTTTTCAAAAAATACGATTATCCTCAAAAATCTCAAATCTACAACAAGGATATTAATGTCTATGTTTTAGCTCTTCAAATGAGGGGTTACTTTACTCACCACCTATTTTCACCTGCTTACTTACAGGGAATATACTGTTCCCTATTTCTGCCACACAGTTAAAAACTATTTTCACAGGAGACTCTGGAACTGATATCAGGACTTACTGACATTTTTACATTATGGCTCACCATCCAAATGGAATTGAAAATTTTGAGGGCTATTGAACAGCAAATGTCCCCCATGTATCACATTAGAAAACACAGTTCTGAGTTAAAGAACTTGATGTCAACTTGCTGTGAAAATGCATGTTCAATTGCCCACAAAACTTCAAATACTGAACCTATCATAAGATTTTTCTAGTGCTTGCACAATGAACTACATAAAACAGGCAGTGACAGACACTGAAGAAACCCTTTTTGAAGATATACTTAACACTGCTTGTGAGGTATACATATACATCTATTTTCTGTCTGTCTTGACTCCTTTGATTTTATATTAGGTTTGGACATATTTATGGGAAACTGTGAGATATTTCATGGTACAAAAACATGTCGTGGAAAAAAACACAGGGTCTTCCCTTACAAATATAACCAAGTAGCCGCAAATCACGTAGCCATTCCATACACAAAGAATGATAAAAGGTGCTGCTGAATTTCCACTTTAGAACATAGGATATTAAGTAAGAGAAAAGATATGGAGTTCAATTTTTGCTGTGAACTATTGTTTTTCTTTCACCAACTCTATTAGTTCATGACCTCACTTCAAAGAGCTTCACCTTATATTTAGAGAATCTTGGTTCTTCAGTGTGCCTTCACTAATGAAGAATTCAATGTCAACACAAATATGGCAGATGCCAAGAAAGATGTTTAGCACAAAGATTATCAGAGAAATGAGGTCATTCTAAAAAGTAGATAAAATTCAGTCAATGTTCAACCAAACATGTGAAAACAATTATGGGTACAGGGCATCAAAGAAATAGGATGTTACAAAAAAGAAAGGTAACAGAATCAGAAAGGAAAGAACCAGTTTAAAATATGGGTCAAAGAGTAGGCTTTATGAAATATGTAATTTGAGATAAAACATTTATATTATTTCATTCCCCTTCCTGTTACATAAAAACTCTCTCTGTAGAGAGAATATGTACTATTTTACTAAATTAGACTGTTAAACTATAATTTCTCCTAAGTAAACTGGAGTATTAAAGTATCAGAAATTTTTGGTGATCTGAAATACTATCACGAAGATAATATAAAAAACATCAGTCATAATTTAATGGGATCTAAGTTAGTATGTGTGTCATAATATTCTAACCCACAATTATTATTACAGATAACTGTCTTAATTTATGTAATAACTAGATTAATATGGAAAGAGTCAAAGATATGAACATAGATTAATGGCAACATATAATTTGCCTTTATTTTCATTAACAGAAACAATTTTTTAAAAAGATAGAGGGCTTATTATATTTCTTTCCTATTAAGAAATGAAGACAATAGAGCTGGAGGAAAATCTTACATTTTACAATTATAAATGTCTTTTGTCATTAAAATGCAGATATAAGAAATTTGTATTTTTCTGTAAGACATATTTTATCTTGAAGAATGACACAAGACTTTTTATTGTATTGAAAAGTAAAAGGAACAGCAACTACCTATGATTGAAGAGAACTTGCTAAATCTGCAAGTTATTGAAATGGTCTTTAAGCTAAAAATTAAAGCAGAATGAGGAAGTCATTAAAGATCTTTTAAAAAAAATTAAATAAGCCCTTTTCTTGAGAGAAAATATGTACACAAAAGTTCACAAATCAGAAGTGTACAAATGCACACAACTGCACAACTGCCACCAAGGTTAAGCAATAGAGGATTATCAGCAGCAACCTCACATGCCCCTTTCCAATATCCTACTCAAGTATTACCATAAGTTAGGTTAACTGTTTTGCCTTAGCACATGTTTTCTTCTGTTTTGCTACTTTTGTGCTGACTTCTTTTTCTTGTGTAATTAACATACGCTGTTGTATGTTGCAGTAATATTTCATTTTCATTGACGCATACTAGTCCTTTTAATGACTATATACTTTTTTTTCTATTGTTAGAAATATAGGTTTCTCACTTGTAGTTATTAAAACTATTGTTTCATGGGTATTCTTGTACATTTTTGTGCTTTGGAGCACAAATGCATGCATTTCAGTTGGTTAGACACTAGAGGGTATGCATATGTTCAAATTTAATAGTTAAGGCCAACTGTTCCAAAAAGGTTAAAATTTCAAATTCCCACCATCAATGTATGTGTGTCCCAGTTCCAGTTGGTCTGCATGTTTATCATAAAGTATTATCCTCAATTTCTTTAATTTTAGTCATTTTGGTTTGCATGCAATGGTGTCATCTCCTATGTCTATTATAGTGGAGCACCTTTTCATGATTATTGGCTACTTGGATACCATTTTATGTGATGTATCCATTCAGTATCTTGATATATAGGAAAACTATTGGTCTGCCTTTCTTTTTGTTAAATATTTGTAGTAATTTCTTCTATTCTCTTAAGTTCTTGACAAGTGATGTCTTTCCCTAAAACCTGATAAATTATTTTATAATAAGGATGACTTAAAGTAAGCCCCAGCAGATCCTAGTACTTCTTTACAGGTACCATGATAGCAAAAGTATGTATATAATTTACATGTCCATTTGATAAATTGCAAAGGTCATTGGTACCCTTAAACTGAGTAAAGTTTCTTTATTTAGCAAAATGTTTAATGCAAGGAATGGAGTTCCACTTATATGAGTTGATGGAGCACCTGCAATAATTTGCAACACATCTGGATTTTTGCAGAAAAGAGTCACCCTGGGGCCATTTATTTCTACTTCAGCAGTCATCGTTGCCAGAGATTCATCCAGCAATGCCTAGTAGTGTCATTTATTGCCATGAGAGTTATCAACATTTTGAGGGATAACATCTTAAGCGAGTGCTCTTACACATATATTATAATGAAATGGGGATAGGATATGACATTTTACTCTAGTAAAGGTTATTAACTTTTCAGGAGTTGGTCTGGAACTGCATATTGAAACTTTGGGAAGAGCTTTGGCTTTATTTGAGGAAAAAAAAAGCAACTTCACTCTCAGAAAAAGTAGACAGGAGTTTATTCAATACCAACTAACTTGGATTTTAGCTATATAATTCAATCAAAACCTTGCCGTAATTATTATAGATGTTCCTGAAAATAGGTCCTATTTTTGCTGAGCTCTCACTATGAAATATAAGATTATGGGTAGAAAATTATGCAAAATTTTCAAAATTTTATGAATTGTTCCTGTAGGCTGGAGTTGAGAGTGACAAAGATTTGCCTGTCTCATTGAAGGCTGAAATATACAGAAAATTGTAAACACTGCAGAATTCTTTTTTATGTATTTTTAATAGAGTATTTGTAGGTTTACAGAAAAATCATGCCTAAAACACAGAGTTCTCATATATAGTCCCTCTAAATATACATACTGTTTTCTCCATTATTAACATTTTGCATTGATGTGGCAGCTTGTTTCAATTGATGAAATATTATTTTTATGATTATACTATTACCTATATTCCTAGTGTACATTAGGTTTCCCTGTTTGTGTTGTACATTTCTATGTAATTTAAACAATTTTTATTCTAGTAATGTGCATATATAACCTAAAATTTCTAACCTAAAGATTCCCTTTTTAACCACAGTCAAATATGTAATCCAGTGGTGTTAATTACATTTACAATGTTGTGCTACCATCACCACCTTCCATTACCAAAACTTTTCTTTCACCTCTAACAGAAAGTCTGTATCAGTTAACTATTAACTCCCTATAACCTACCTCCACACCATTCACCGATAACCTGTATTCTAGTTTCTGACTCTATGAATTTGCTTATTATAATTATTTCATGTAAGTGAGAGCATACACAATTAGTCTATTTGTGTCTGGCTTATTCATTCAACATGATGTCTTCAAGATACATCCGTGTTGTTGCATGTATCAGAACTTCATTCCTTTTTATCGCTGAATAATATTTCATTGTATATAAATACCAAATTTTCTTTATCCATTCATCTGTTGATGGACATTTGGGCAGTTTCCACCTTTTGGCAATTGTGAATAATGTCCATATGAATATTGGTGTTCCAGTTTGCTAATGCTGCCATTATGCAAAATACCAGAAATGGAATGGCTTTTATAAAGGGCATTTGTTTGTTAAAAAATTACAGTCTTAAGGCCATAAAGTGTTCAAGGTAAGGCATCAACAATAGTGTACCTTCACTGAAGGATGGCCATTGGTGTCTGGAAAACCTCTGTTAGCTCAGAAGGCATGCAGCTGGTGTCCAGTTGCTCCCAAGTTGTGTTTCAAAATGGCGTTCTCCAAAATGTTGCTCTTGGGGCATTTTGTCCTCTCTGAGCTGCAGCTCCTCTTCAAAATGTCACTCTCAGTTACTCTGAGGTCCCTCTGTTTGTGGGCTCTTTTTATAGGACTCCAGTGAACTAATCAAGACCCACCCTGAAAGGGCAAGGCCACATTTCCATGGAAACTTTCAATCAAGAGGTCACACCCTAATCAAAGGTATCACTCACAGTTGGATGGGTCACATCTCCTTGGAAACACTCGGTCAGAAGTTTCCAACCTAATCAACACTAATAAGTCTGCCCCCACAAGACTGCATTAAAGAATATGGCTTTTTCTGGGGGACATTATATATACAAACCAGCACAATTGATGTGCAAATATCTGTTTGAATCTCTACTTTCAATTATTTGGGAGTATATCTATAAGTGGGATTGCTAGGTCATATGGTACTTCTATATTGTTCTGGTTTGCTAAAGCTGCCAGAATGAAAAATACCAGAATGGATTGGCTTTTTCAATGTGGATTTGTTAGGTTGCAAACTACAGTTCTAAGGCCATGAAAATGTCCACATTAGGGAATCAAGATGTAGATACCTTCTCTGAGGAAAGGCTGATGGCAACCAGGGTCCGTCTGTCATATGGGAAGGCCCATGACTGGCTGTGCTGAACATTTTCTCCCAGGTTTAGCTCCTGGTTTCAGTGGCTTTCTCCAAAATTTCTCTGGGCTTCTGTCTCAGCTCCTGTGGGTCCTTGCTTGCTTCTCCCATGGGCAAACTCTGGATTACATATCTTAGTTTTTCTCCAAAATGTCTCTCTCAGCTTCCCCAAGTGTCTCAGTCTGCATTGGCTCTCAGTGCACTCTCTCTCTCCTTGAGTTCTCTTAAGGACTCCAGTAAACTAATTAAGACCCACCTTGAATGGGTGGGATCACATCTCCATGGAAACAACCTAATCAAAAGATCCCATCCACAGTAATTTTGCATCCCTAAGATTAAATTAAAAGAACATATTCTTTTATGGGGTGTATAACAGATTCAAACCAGCACATATATGCAACTTGTTTTTCAGTCAACCAATTGTGTGGTATTTGTCTTAGCAGCCTGATAAACTAAGATGTGTGGCTTCTTTACCATCTAAGCATGTCTCCACTGTCTCACTGGAAAGTACCAGTCTCTCTTGATTTCTGATGTTGGTTTGACCTGCAACATCAAATTTCTGATGTATGCAAGAAAAGACATTGACTTCCAGTTTGACCAGATTTTTTTTGCAAGTTTGGGAATGATAACTTCCACAGATTAGCTTAACCCTCTATTTGTGACTTCATATTATGGGAAGTTGGGCCACTTTTATCCTTACAATCACCTTCCTCTTGACAGCTATTGTGCATTCCACCTTGTGTCAACAATGCCATTACTTTGTGTTGTTAATACATATAACATTTGATTGCTGCTCTATAATGTTATTATTTTTTGTCCTATGTATAGGTTAATTCTAAAAATAGATGCTGTTTTAAATATTATGATTATGTAAATATTTACTGAAAAATTAGATAGTAAAATTGATCTATAAAGAAGTTGTATGTTTATAATCCTATGTTTTATTAAATCTGTTTTATTTGAAATAGGATGTTCAAAGTGTGATGTTTGAAAAGATTCTTTTGCTTATGTTAAATCAATTTATTAAGAATATTCTATATTTTAATTTGCCTTGTATTTTTACTGCCTTTCATGTACAATATAATTTTACTTGAACTTTTAAGTGCCTTTCTCTTTATTCTTGCTTTCTTTACAAAGTTACTAAGTTTATTAATTGTCTTAATTACATTATTTATTGAATGTTAAATTGACAGATTATTTAAATCTTGTCTTCATCTTCCTTACTGAGGTTAAATCCACTATTTCTTGGATCCTATGTCTCACTCTTTCCTGTATTTATTTGATGTTTTGTCCAAAGACAGATAGCATGATACATGAGGTAAATTTTTTGAGACTACCAAATGTGCTGGTTTGAAGCAGTTATGCACCCCCAGAAAGGCCATGTTCTTTTGATCCTTTCCTGTGGGTGCAGACCTGTTGTAGGTGGGATTTTTGGTTAGGTTGTTCCAATTGAGATGTGACCAATTCCTTTCAAGGTGGAACTTAATGCTTTTACTGGAGTCTTTTATGAGACAATAAAAGACAGAAGTAAGCCCAGAAGCTCATAGGGAGAAACCCCAGAGAAACTGAAAGACAAGGACATACCCACAGAAGCCACTGAAGACAGAAGCTGAAAGCAAAGAAAGCTGGGAGTGAAGGACCAGCAGACACTGGCCATGTGCCTTCCTATGTGACAGAGGTGTCCCAGATACTAGTAGCGTGTCTTCAGAGCAGGTATTGTCCTTTCCTCTTGATGCCTTAATTTGGACATTTTCATGACCTTAGAACTGTAAATTTGTGTACTAATAAATCCCCACTGTAAAAGCCAACCATTTCTGGTATATTGTATTCCAGTTGCTTTAGTAAACTGAAACACCAGATATCTTTTATCCAGCCTGACTCTCCACTTTAATAGAAACTTTTCAAACCCCAAAGAACTAGCACTTGTGAATTGCATCCAAAGTATCCCATACCCTTTGGCTTTATTTTAGGTTCAGTCCATGAGAAGTTCTACAGATCAGAGGTACAGAGGAAAGGCCATGGCATTTTTTCTCTGGCTCCCTCTCTGCCAGGATTTCTCACCTTGGACTGGCTATCTACTTTGATTAAAAGTCAGTACCAGTTTCTTGAATGTTTTTTTTTATTTATTTATTTTTTAATCTTCATTTTATTGAGATATATTCACATACCACGCAGTCATACAAAACAAATCGTACTTTCGATTGTTTACAGTACCATTACATAGTTGTACATTCATCACCTAAATCAATCCCTGACACCTTCATTAGCACACACACAAAAATAACAAGAATAATAATTAGAGTGAAAAAGAGCAATTGAAGTAAAAAAGAACACTGGGTACCTTTGTCTGTTTGTTTCCTTCCACTATTTTTCTACTCATCCATCCATAAACTAGACAAAGTGGAGTGTGGTCCTTATGGCTTTCCCAATCCCCTTGTCACCCCTCATAAGCTACATTTTTATACAACTGTCTTCGAGATTCATGGGTTCTGGGTTGTAGAACCCAGCTACCCCAATTCTTTAGAACCTAAAAAGGGTTGTGTAAAGTGTGCATAAGAGTGCCCACCAGAGTGACCTCTCGGCTCCTTTTGGAATCTCTCTGCCACTGAAGCTTATTTCATTTCCTTTCACATCCCCCTTTTGGTCAAGAAGATGTTCTCTGTCCCACGATGCCAGGTCTACATTCCTCCCCGGGAGTCCTATTCCACGTTGCCAGGGAGATTCACTCCCCTGGGTGTCTGATCCCACGTAGGGGGGAGGGCAGTGATTTCACCTTTCAAGTTGGCTTAGCCAGAGAGAGAGGGCCACATCTAAGCAACAAAGAGGCATTCGGGAGGAGGCTCCTAAGTACAACCATAGGGAGGCCTAGCCTCTCCTTTGCAGCAACCGTCTTCCCAAGGGTAAAACCTCTGGTAGAGGGCTCAACCCATCAAACCACCAGTCCCCTATGTCTGTGGTCATGTTAGCAACCATGGAGGTTGGGTAGGCGAATACCCCTGCATTCTCCACAGGCTCCTCAAGGGGGCACTACATCATTTTTTTTTCCTTGTTTTTCTTTTTCTTTTCTTTTTTTTAACTTTCCCTTCTTTTTTAAATCAACTGTATGAAAAAAAAAGTTAAAAAGAAAACAAACATACAATAAAAGAACATTTCAAAGAGACCATAACAAGGGAGTAAGAAAAAGACAACTAACCTAAGATAACTGCTTAACTTCCAACATGTTCCTACTTTACCCCAAGAAAGTTACCTAATACAGCAACATTTCTGTGAACTTGTTCCTACTATATCCATCAGAAATTAACAGACCATAGTCATTCCTGGGGATCCCCAGAACGTTAAATAGCTTATCTGTTCTTCTTGGATTATTGTTCCCCCTTCCTTAATTGCTCTCTATTGCTAGTTCCCCTACATTCTACATTATAAACCATTTGTTTTACATTTTTCAAAGTTCGCATTAGTGGTAGCATATAATATTTCTCTTTTTGTGCCTGGCTAAATTCGCTCAGCATTATGTCTTCAAGGTTCATCCATGTTGTCATATGTTTCACGAGATCGTTCCTTCGTACTGCCGCATAGTATTCCATCGTGTGTATATACCACATTTTATTTATCCACTCATCTGTTGAAGGACATTTGGGTTGTTTCCATCTCTTGGCAATTGTGAATAATGCTGCTATGAACATAGGCGTGCAGATATCTGTTCCTGTCACTGCTTTCCGAACTTCCGGGTATATACCGAGAAGTGCAATCGCTGGATCGAATGGTAACTCTATATCTAGTTTTCTAAGGAACTGCCAGACTGACTTCCAGAGTGGCTGAACCATTATACAGTCCCACCAACAACGAATAAGAGTTCCAATTTCTCCACATCCCCTCCAGCATTTGTAGTTTCCTGTTTGTTTAATGGCAGCCATTCTAACCGGTGTTAGATGGTATCTCATTGTGGTCTTAATTTGCATCTCTCTAATAGCTAGTGAAGCTGAACATTTTTTCATGTGTTTCTTGGCCATTTGTATTTCCTCTTCAGAGAATTGTCTTTTCATATCTTTTGCCCATTTTATAATTGGGCCGGCTGTACTATTGTCATTGAGTTGTAGGATTTCTTTATATATGCAAGATATCAGTCTTTTGTCAGATACATGGTTTCCAAAAATTTTTTCCCATTGAGTTGGCTGCCTCTTTACCTTTTTGAGAAATTCCTTTGAGGTGCAGAAACTTCTAAGCTTGAGGAATTCCCATTTATCTATTTTCTCTTTTGTTGCTTGTGCTTTGGGTGTGAAGTCTAGGAAGTGGCCGCCTAATACAAGGTCTTCAAGATGTTTTCCTACATTATCTTCTAGGAGTTTTATGGTACTTTCTTTTATATTGAGATCTTTGGTCCATTTTGAGTTAATTTTTGTGTAGGGGGTGAGGTAGGGGTCCTCTTTCATTCTTTTGGATATGGATATCCAACTCTCCCAGCCCCATTTGTTGAAAAGACCATTATGACTCAGTTCAGTGACTTTGGGGGCCTTATCAAAGATCAGTCGGCCATAGATCTGAGGATCTATCTCTGAATTCTCAATTCGATTCCATTGATCTATATGTCTATCTTTGTGCCAGTACCATGCTGTTTTGGCAACTGTGGCTTTATAATAAGCTTCAAAGTCAGGGAGTGTAAGTCCTCCCACTTCGTTTTTCTTTTTTAGAGTGTCTTTAGCAATTCGAGGCATCTTCCCTTTCCAAATAAATTTGATAACTAGCTTTTCCAAGTCTGCAAAGTAGGTTGTTGGAATTTTGATTGGGATTGCATTGAATTTGTAGATGAGTTTGGGTAGAATTGACATCTTAATGACATTTAGCCTTCCTATCCATGAACATGGAATATTTTACCATCTTTTAAGGTCCCCTTCTATTTCTTTTAGTAGAGTTATGTAGTTTTCTTTGTATAGGTCTTTTACATCTTTGGTTAAGTTTATTCCTAGGTACTTCATTTTTTTAGTTGCTATTGAAAATGGTATCTTTTTCTTGAGTGTCTCTTCAGTTTGTTCATTTCTAGCATATAGAAACATTACTGACTTATGTGCATTAATCTTGTATCCCGCTACTTTGCTAAATTTGTTTATTAGCTCTAGTAGCTGTATCGTCGATTTCTCAGGGTTTTCTAGATATAAGATCATATCATCTGCAAACAATGACAGTTTTACTTCTTCTTTTCCAATTTGGATGCCTTTTATTTCTTTGTCTTACCGGATTGCCCTGGCTAGCACTTCCAGCACAATGTTGAATAACAGTGGTGACAGCGGGCATCCTTGTCTTGTTCCTGATCTTAGAGGGAAGGCTTTCAGTCTCTCACCATTGAGTACTATGCTGGCTGTGGGTTTTTCATATATGCTTTTTATCATGTTGAGGAAGTTTCCTTCAATTCCTACCTTTTGAAGTGTTTTTATCAAAAACGGATGTTGGATTTTGTCAAATGCTTTTTCAGCATCTATTGAGATGATCAATTGATTTTTCCCTTTTGACTTGTTAATGTGTTGTAATACATTGATTGATTTTCTTATGTTGAACCATCCTGGCATGCCTGGAATGAACCCCACTTGGTCATGGTGTATGATTTTTTTAATGTGTCTTTGGATTCGATTTGCAAGTATTTTGTTGAGGATTTTTGCATCTATATTCATTAGGGAGATTGGCCGGTAGTTTTCCTTTTTTGTAACATCTTTGCCTGGTTTTGGTATTAGATTGATGTTAGCTTCATAAAATGAGTTAGGTAGTGTTCCACTTTCTTCAATGTTTTGAAAGAGTTTGAGTAAGATTGGTGTCAGTTCTTTCTGGAAAGTTTGGTAGAATTCCCCTGTGAAGCCATCTGGCCCTGGACATTTATTTGTGGGAAGATTTTTGATGACTGATTGGATCTCTTTGCTTGTGATGGGTTGGTTGAGGTCTTCTATTTCTTCTCTGGTCAGTCTAGGTTGTTCATATGTTTCCAGGAAATTGTCCATTTCCTCTACATTATCCAGTTTGTTGCCATACAGTTGTTCATAGTATCCTCTTATAATTTTTTTAATTTCTTCAGGATCTGCAGTTATGTCACCTTTTTCATTCATTATTTTGTTTATATGGGTCTTCTCTCTTTTTGATTTTGTCAGTCTAGCTAGGGGCTTGTCAATCTTGTTGATCTTCTCAAAGAACCAACTTTTGGTGATATTTATCCTCTCTATTGTTTTTTTGTTCTCTATGTCATTTATTTCTGCTTTAATCCTTGTTATTTCTTTTCTTCTACTTGGTTTAGGATTGGTTTGTTGTTCATTTTGTAGCTTCTTCAGTTGATCCATTAGTTCTTTGATTTTGGCTCTTTCTTCCTTTTTAATATATGCGTTTAGTGCTATAAATTTCCCCCTTAGCACTGCTTTTGCTGCATCCCATAGGTTTTGGTATGTTGTGTTCTCATTTTCATTCGTCTCTATATATTTAGCAATTTCTCTTGCTATTTCTTCTTTAACCCACTGATTGTTTAGGAGTGTGTTGTTTAACCTCCAGGTATTTGTGAATTTTCTAAGTCTCTGATGGTTATTGACTTCTAATTGTATTCCATTGTGGTCAGAGAATGTGCTTTGAATAATTTCAATCTTTTTAAATTTATTGAGGCTTGTTTTATGTCCCAGCATGTGATCTATTCTGGAGAAAGTTCCGTGAGCACTAGAAAAGTATGTGTATCCTGGTGATTTGGGATGTAATGTCCTGTATATGTCTGTTAAATCTAATTCATTTATCAGATTGTTTAGGTTTTCAATTTCCTTATTGGTCTTCTGTCTGGTTGATCTATCTATAGGAGAGAGTGATTTGTTGAAGTCTCCTACAGTTATTGTGGAAACATCAATTGCTTCCTTTAGTTTTGCCAGTGTTTCTCTCATGTATTTTGTGTCACCTTGATTGGGTGCATAGACATTTACGATTGTTATTTCTTCCTGCTGAATTGCCCCTTTTATTAGTATGTAGTGGCCTTCTTTGTCTCTCAAAACATCCCTGCATTTAAAGTCTATTTTATCTGAGATTAATATTGCTACACCTGCTTTCTTTTGGCTGTAGCTTGCATGAAATATTTTTTTCCATCCTTTCACTTTCAGTTTCTTTGTGTCCCTGTGTCTAAGATGAGTCTCTTGTATGCAACATATTGATGGTTCATTTTTTTTGATCCATTCTGCAAATCTATATCTTCTAATTGGGGAGTTTAATCCATTTACATTCAACGTTATAACCGTGAAGGCATTTCTTGAATCGGCCATCTTATCCTTTGGTTTATGTTTGTCATATTTTTCCCCTCTCTCTATTAATATCCTTTATTGTACCCATACCAAATCTCTTTAGTACTGAACCTTTCTCCAAGTCTCTCTGTCCTTTCTTTGTTTCTCTGTCTGTAGGGCTCCCTTTAGTATCTCCAGTAGGGCAGGTCTCTTGTTAGCAAATTCTCTCAGCATTTGTTAGTCTGTGAAAAATTTAAGCTCTCCCTCAAATTTGAAGGAGAGCTTTGCTGGATAAAGTATTCTTGGCTGGAAATTTTTCTCACTCAGAATTTTAAATATATCGTGCCACTGCATTCTTGCCTCCATGGTGGCTGCTGAGTAGTCACTACTTAGTCTTATGCTGTTTCCTTTGTATGTGGTGAATTGCTTTTCTCTTGCTGCTTTCAGAACTTGCTCCTTCTCTTCTGTGTTTGACAGTGTGATCAGAATATGTCTCGGAGTGGGTTTATTTGGATTTATTCTATTTGGAGTTCGCTGAGCATTTATGATTTGTGTATTTATGTTGTTTAGAAGATTTGGGAAGTTTTCCCCAACAATTTCTTTGAATACTCTTCCTAGACCTTTACCCTTTTCTTCCCCTTCTGGGACACCAATGAGTCTTATATTCGGACGTTTCATATTATCTATCATATCCCTGAGGTCCATTTCGATTTTTTCAATTTTTTTCCCCATTCTTTCTTTTATGCTTTCATTTTCCATTCTGTCATCTTCCATGTCACTGATTCATTGTTCAACTTCCTCTAGTCTTGTACTATGAGTGTCCAGAATCTTTTTAATTTGGTCAACAGTTTCTTTAATTTCCATAAGATCATCCATTTTTTTATTTAGTCTTGCAATGTCTTCTTTATGCTCTTCTAGGGTCTTCTTGATTTCCTTTGTATCCCGTACTAGGGTCTCATTGTTCATCTTTAGTTCTTTGAGTAGCTGCTCTAGGTGCTGTGTCTCTTCTGAACTTTTGATTTGGGTGCTTGGGCTTGGGTTATCCATATCGTCTGGTTTTTTCATATGCTTTATAATTTTCTGTTGTTTTTGGCCTCTTGGCATTTGCTGAACTTGATAGGGTTCTTTTAGGATGTGTAGACCAATTGAAGTCCTTATCTCTGATTTATCAGATCTACAGCTTCGTGGAGTACACTTTCTCTAACTAACCAGCAGGTGGCGTCCACGAGCCACCTGTTCTCCACAAGCCAGTTCTCCCCTGTTTAGCCTTTTTGGTGAGTGGGGGAGTGAGTCTTGTGGCGTCCAATTGGTGCACCAAGCTTGCGTGTGTAGTTGGTGTTGCCTGCCCTGTATATGGGGCGTGTTTCTGGGCAGTCAGGGATGGGGGGTGGCTCTAACAATCAAATCTCCCTGGTGATCCTAGAGTTTTAAAGCTGCTGCAATAGTCTAATCCTTCAGTTCAGTCCTGCCACAGTTTGTCTCTGCCACTGACCCACAAGTCCTTGGTATTGGCGTATGGCTCCTGAGACTTGCAAGTGGGCCCCTCTTCCAGGCCGTGCACCCCGGATCCTCTGTTGAGGGATGACTGTGCTATGTCACAGGTGAGTGCCGTCCCCCCAGGGCAGTTCTGGGCTGCTGGGCTGTGTAGGAAGGCTCCCAGTCTGCTGAAATGATGGCTGAATGGGGCTTTGTTAATTCACACTGCTCTACCTTCCCAACTCTGGGACAATCAGCTGAGGTTGCAGGGAAGGCTAATGTCCACGCCCAGTTTTGTGGTGTGTGCGTGTTATTTGAAGCACTTCCGTCACACTGGGTTGTCTGGGGCAGCTCTGGGTTATGGGGCTGGTGATGGGCAGGAGTGTTTCCTGTCCACCAGGATGATGGCTGTGAGCGGACACCCCCCTTTTCTTGGGAAGTTGTGGTGTTTAGTGAATTTTCTCAGCCACTGGATTATTGTGTTTTGTCTCAGAGCTCTCTTAGTTCTGCTCTTGACTTGACGTGCCCAAATTGCAATTCTTTGAAGCTTCCTGTATTGGGCTTCTTAGAGTAATTGTTTTAGAAAAAGAAAAAAGGATTAAAAAAAAAAAAAAAAAAGGGCCCTCCTCAGAGATCTAATGGGTTATTGAAATGCTAAGAGACAAAGCAACCAGGGCCATTAAGGAAAGGTCCACAGGGCAGAGAGATCAGCTTTTCTTTGGGATTTGCATATGCACCTCAGGGCCTGAGCTCGGGCCTGAGCTCTGCCCTTCCCCTTTCTATGTTCACCAGAACTCCAAAAATCCTCCGCTTTTATTTTGGAGTTTTTCGTGTTGTTTTTTTTTCTCTATGCCTGTCTCCTCTCTGCTGGGCTGGCTGCTCTCAGATTCTCTGGTGTCTGGTCTCAGTCTATCTCTGGTTGGAGTTTGGATCAGTAGAATGAGTTTCCGATAAGGACTGCCACTGCAGTTCTCCCTTCTACTTCCCGGAGCTGACAGCCCCTCCTCCCACGGGACTGAGCCTGGCAGGTAGGGCGCGGGTCCCCTGGCCACAAAAACTTACAGATTTCACTGATCTCAGCCGTTCCACGTTTTCATGAGTGTTGTATGAAGTATGCCCAAAGTCAGATTGCTCTGTGGTGTCCAGTCCACGCAGTTCCTGGCTTTCTACCTACTTTCCTGGAGGAGTAACTAAAACATACAGCTCACCAGTCTGCCATCTTGCCCCCCTCAAACGTTTTTGCCTTGAATGTTTTCTATACATGGTTGTCTTTCATTCCATTTTCTACTAACAATCCCCTTCATCCCTATTTGAGACTCAATGAAAGTTTCACACACTAAGTTTATTTTTCAGAAACTTAAATCCACCAGATGTTCCTATGCCAGACAAGTCCTAAAAACCAGAGGCAACAACCACTTTAAGAACATCAACAAGATGCAGCCCCTTCCCCATAATGTTGACACATATTTTCAACATGAACAAGTTAAAGTGGTCACTGCCTGGACAACCCTGAAGATCAAGAAAGTGATTAAACAAGATGAAGGGTTGCAACAGACAAGAAAGGATTTTACAAAGGATTATGAGCACTGACTCTTTGTATATATAAATTATATATATATATATAAATAAATTATATATATGTATATATATATATATATATATATATACACACACATATTAGATGCTGGGTTATTAGAATAGCTAGAAGGAAATAACTGAAATGGTAGAACTGTAAGCTATAATATTCTTTGAAATTTACTCTATATCTACTAATTAAATTGTACTTTGAAAGTTATCACCTTTCTGGATATATCTTATATTTCACAATAAGGAAATAAATGAAACCGTAGAACTGTAACCCATTACATGCTTTGAAATTGTCTCTCTAACTGCTTAGTAAATCATACTTTGAAAGTTATCACTGTTCTGTATATATGTTAAATTTCGTAATAAAAAAGCATTTAAAAATGCATGAAAGTGTTACTTTGGGTACAGAATTCTAGATTTGAAATCATTTTCTCTCAAAACACTAAAAATCTTTCGTAATGTCTTTAAACTTCCACTGTTTTTAACAAGAAGCCTGGAATTAACATGCTTCTCATTATTTTGTAATACAGCATGTTTCTGAAAGTTTTTAGGTATTTTTCTTTATTATTAATGTTTGGGCATTACAGGAGGTAAAATCAAAACTGTGGCCTCCTTGACATGTATTCTCTTCAATTCTTAATAACGTCTTTCAAACTGACAAATAATGTGTTTCTCACAGTTAAGAGATATTGTTCTACTATTCCTTTGATTATAACCCCTAACCCCATCTACCCACACATGCACACATGTATTCTCTATTTTCTCTCTCTGGCACTCATATCCGGTAAGTGTTGGCATTCTTTGATCCGGTGGGCTTAACATTTCTCTAGAATTTCCCATTTTTTTAATATTTTTATTCTACCTCTTTGAAACACTCCTTGACTTTCATAAAGCTTTTATATCAAATCTTTAATTTTGACAAACATTTTATTGTTCTCTGGTTTCCCCCTTTAACCTGAAGCTTGCTATTCTTGAATATCACTGCATAATTGAAAATCCAAAGGTAAAAAAAAAATTCAAATTTATGTTTTTGTTTTCATAGTCCTGTAGCATCTATTTCTTCTAAGGTTAGATTTTCCATTTGTTCATCTTTGTCTTTCTTTTCTGTCCTACTGATTTTCCTCAGTTTGTTTGAATATCTGTTCTAGTTTGCTAATGCTGCCAGGATGCAAAACACCAGAAATGGATTGGCTTTTATAAAGGGGGTTTATTTGGTTACAAAGTTACACTTTAAGGCCATAAAGTGTCCAAGATAACACATCAACAATCAGGTACCTTCACTAGAGAATGGCCAATGGCATCCAGAAAACTTCTGTTAGCTGGGAAGGCATGTGGCTGGCGTCTGCTCCAAGTTCTGGTTTCAAAATGGCTTTCTCCCAGGACATTCGTCTCTAGGCTGCAGCTCGTCTTCAAAATGTCACTCTAGGTTGCTCTTGGGGTGTCTGTCCTCTCTTAGCTTTTCTGGAGCAAGAGTCTGCTTTCAACAGCTGTCTTCAAATTGCCTCTCATCTGCAGCTACTCTCTCAACTCCTGTGCATTCTTCAAAGTGTCCCTCTTGGCTGTAGCAAGCTCAGTCCTCTGTCTGAGCTTATATAGTGCACCAGGAAACTAATCAGGGCCCATTCTGAGTGGGTGGGGCCACACCTCCATAGAAATTATCCAATGAAAGACCTCGCCCACAGTTGAGTGATCACATCTCCATGGAAACATCCAATCAAAAGTCTCCAACTCAATCAACACCAATACATTTTCTGCCCACACAAGACTGCATCAAAGATAATGGCATTTTGGGGGACATAATACATCCAAACCAACACAATATCCTTTGTAATTATATATCACAGTGGTCATCATTTTCCAAATTGGAATGGAAAAAAGTATGATTTGTTTGCTATACTTACAAAGCAAATACAAAGGAGATCATGGTCCTTCCATACCTTCCAGGATGATACTGCAATTTTTCCACATGAATGTGGAGAGCCTGATCCATCTTGCTATTTCACAGCAGTCTTCAGTCCTTTATCTCAATGCCTAGTCATCTTCTTATCCATTTCTCAGACCCAATGTCTTCGAACTTCCCAGGCATGAACAAAGGGCACTTTTTCCCTTTTCATATTTCAGTAGACACAGTTTAATTCCACATTTATAGTGTGAATTCTTCCAGTACAACTTGCTTTTGTGGACAGCAGTTTTTTCTAACTTACTTTACCTGATTCTCTTAAATGAAGTGGTACATAACATCAATAGATCCCAACCTTCCCTCCTGCCAAGGTGTGCCAGTTTGAATATATTGTGTCCCCCAAACGCCATTGTCTTTGATGTAATCTTAGGTGGGCAGATGTTATCAGTGTTGATCAGATTGTAATTCTTTGAGTGTTTCTTTGGAATGTGCCCCACCCAGCTGTGGGTGATGACTCTGATTGGATAATTTCCATGGAGGTGTGGCCCCACCCATTCAGTGGGTCTAAGTTGATCAGTGGAGCCATATAAATGAGCTGACATAACAGAAGGAACTCAGTGCAGCTGTGAGTGATGTTTTGAAGAAGAGCTACAGCCAAGAGGGACACTTTGAAGAAAGCACAGGAGCTGCAGATGAGAGACAGTTTGAAGACAGCCGTTGAAAGCAGACTCTTGCTCTAGAGAAGCTAAGAGAGGACAAATACCCCAAGTGCAACTAAGAGTGACATTTTTGAGGAACTGCAGCCTAGAGAGGAATGTCCTGGGAGAAAGCCATTTTGAAACCAGAACTTTGGAGCAGACACCAGCCACATGCCTTCCCAGCTAACAGAGGTTTTCTGGACACCATTGGCCATCCTCCAGTGAAGGTACCTGATTGCTGATGTGTTACCTTGGACATTTTATGGCCTTAAGACTGTAACTGTGTAACCAAATAAACCCCCTTTATAAAAGCCAATCCATTTCTGGTGTTTTGCATCCTGGCAGCATTAGCAAACTAGAACACAAGGGCTTTCCTATCGTCTGCTCCCTCTTTCTAAATGAATGGCAGTTTTGAAAACTATAACCATATGATGCATGACCCTTCAAAGCATCCATTGTTTCCTACCCCATTTTTTTCTAAGAGTCACTATCGCTACATAGAGTTAGAGGATGGCCCAAGTGAGGGACTAGGTAGGGAATGTTGTTTTGACATTTTGATCCTCATGATAAAGTAGCATTATCAGGGAAAGAGACATCTGCAATATTAATAAAAAATATGTTTAGAAATTGGAAGAAGCTACTTTGAAGTCTCTATTCTAGTTTTATTTTAAATCAAATTACACATTACATTTTTAGTCAGTATTTTTAAAGATATAACTGATTGAGGGAACAAAAATATGCCCAGGGCAGAAAATAGAGAGAGTAATTTACTTGTTTACTTAGGGTCAGTTTTCTAAATTCATTATATATTTTCAAAGTTTTGGGCTGTCAATTCAAAAGAAAAGAATGTTAGAATACTGTGTGGTATTCAGGTTTGCTAAAGCTGCTGAAATGCAATATACCAGAAAAGGTTTAGCTTTTATACTGGGGATTTATTAGTTTACAAATGTATAATTCTAAGTCCATGAAAATGTCCAAATTAAGAAAGGCTGCTGGTATCTGGTACCTGGTACACCTCTGTCACATGGGAAGGCACATGGCTGGCATCTTTTGGTCCTTCTCTCCCAGGTTTCTTGGCTTTCAGTTTCTGGCTTCGGTGGCTTGCTCAGCTCCTCCAGGGGACTTTTCTCTCCAAGCTCTCTGGCTGTTGTTTCTCTTTCAGAGTTCTCAGGCTTTCTCTGTCCTTTACCCTTTCCTAAACGACTCCAGTAAAGGATTAAGACCCACCTTGAATGGGCAGGGTCATATCTCAATTGAAACAACCTGATCAAAAAGTCCTACCAACAATAGGTCTGCACCCACTAGAATGAGTTAAGAGAACATGGCCTTTTCTGGGTACATACCAGCTTCAAAACAGCACAGACAGATAGAGCTATATATTTAGGTAGACATAATTATACATATATATTTATATATTTGTAAAGATATATATATTTAATTTGTCATATCATCCTGGGTGATTTAACGGTACACTATAGGGACACAGGGAAAACAAGATCCTATTATAGTAGTTTACCATATCATTAAAACAGATAACTCAGAAAGGTGGAGATCATTGACTGGCCTGTAAATAGGGCAATCCTGAAAAAATCAAGAGCAAGTCTTCACATTCCGAGGGAAATTGGAAGAAGAGCAAGTTATTCAAAAAGTCTCAAGACATATTGGATTAATAAAAAAAGAAAAGCAGCAAAATAAATTTCAAACAAATTGCGTCCAGAAATAAATTTCTCACCTATAATGAAAAAGTTTTATTTCAGTAGCAGCAACATTAATCCTCTTTTTATTAAAATTGATTATCTTCTTTCTTTAAGTGAATGAAAGCTTCAGGTAATTTCCTGCACCAATTTCTTGTTGAAAGTATTTAGTTCTACTAGACCTACCAGAGTCTTTCCTACTGATATTGCCCAATAAATATATTGGGATGAAATCAGCCATCTAAACTTCTTGAGACAAGTATTTATCTACCAAATTATATAGGACAAGGAAACTTTAATGTATTTAGCAAATGGCTGTTTATCATATTCAGTAATATTGATTGGTCTCAAAATCCTATCAGTTAAGCTGCTCCCCATTTCCTCTTAACACTTACCATTTTAATGTAGATTTGGACTGATTGAAATAGTTTGTATGGTTTTCTTTTTAAAAAATAAACAGACTATGTGTCCTCCACTACAAGGTGCTTTACCCATGACAGGAAGGTGGACTAAGAATGTGGATTCAATGTTTTGAACATTTTTTTTTTTAAAAAAAAGGAATATCTGAAATTACAAGAGTTAAACTCTTTCTATTTTCACAAATACTATTGAGGAGAAAGACATTGTCTTAGAATAACAGTACCTAACATTTATTTACTGTTTATGGTGCTGCAGCCACTGTGTTAATATCTTTATGTGTATAAATTCATTTCATCTTCAGTAAAACAAAAGCTGGAGAGATAAATAAGAAGGATTTCTATGATTATCTCCATTTACAGATGAGAAATTTGAGACTCAGAAAACATAAGAAATGTGTCATTGGTCACATAGCCTACTAGAAGCAGAATTAATTTCTACCAGATCCAGAGCACCCTCCACCTCTTTTTCTGAAATGAGTCTATGCTAACATGAGACTTTGGCTCAGTTCTGCCTATTATTAGAAGTGAACAGTGAGCAAGCATCCATATTTCAAAGTGAGGTGCTAAATGTGACCTAACTACCCACCTCAAACTAAGAAAGAGAAGGATAGGTAAGAGAGGTGTAAGAAGTTAGAGAGAGAATCTCATTGTTGAAATGGTGGGGTATATTTTCTCCTTCACAAAAAGGGAAGAATAAGTGATTTCCCATCAAGTTAAGAAGGCTGTAAGCAGGCTATGCAAAAACTCATATATATCCTTAGGAAGATGCCCCCAAGTAGACCACATTCAGTGTTCAAAGACCTTCTTAATCTTTTGACCCCCTACAGCCAAAAAAAGAAAGAATGAAAGAAAGAAAGAAAGAAAGAAAGAGGGAGAGACTAACAATGGTAATTAAAAGTAAAAATAAGTAAAATTACCATTTTTGTTGTGACAAAAATTATATGCTAGCCCTTACACTTTTGTTGTTATTTTCTATCTTCTGTTTGCTCCTTAGATGTATAAAAATTAAGTAATATCCAGATTGACAGTCTGGCAAAAAGGAAGAAAGTGAAAATATGACTACTATCTTTCCTCTGTTTTTTTGTAGCCATCTTCTTAAAAATGATGGGTCAGAATTTATTGACGTTTTGGAAGGGGAAAGGGAGTTGTGTTATTTGTGGAACTTAGAAGATTCATCAAATGAGAGGAGCTATTTGAAGAGTAAAAAGAAAAATGTTGGTTGTCTGGGGAGATTTTCACAGAGAAGATCCTCAGAGTTCAGAGATGTATGATTCAAATACATTGATAGTTTGGGAGTTTCTAAAAGTAGAATATTGCTACTGCACAACTAAGATAATACTTTAGATATATTAATTGTCAGTAGGAAAGAACAAAATCTATTGTCCCCTGAAGTGATCATAAACCCACTAATTTTTGTTTAATCTGTATAATCAGGCTTTTAAACTCTCACCATTTATTTCAGTCAAATCTGCATAAATTTAGGGCATGTTAAATCATTGAGATGCCCATCGTCACGCTCATTGCTTAGAGAAAAATAAAATAAACTTATACAAAGAAGATTCCTAGCATACTGCTAGAAATAATTCAGCAAACCCAATTAAATTCTCAAGACATACAAAACACTATCAATCCACCGGTAATGGCACAACAACATTTCATGAGTGTAATTCATTTCTCATAACAATAAAAAATACTGGTGGACATATACAAGTGAACATGGCCAAGTTTGTAGAGAGCTATTTTTAAATATCTAGTAAATTAATATAAAACAGCATCTCAGATTGTCATTTATTGTTGCAAAACAAATGATTGGACCCTGATAACTCTGATAATCTACCTCTCTTGATAAATTTCCTTCTGCTAAGTGACACAAGAACCTCTGGAGATTCACACAGCATGTGGCAAATTTTATTGCCTCCATATTATTATTACATATTTTCAAAAGTGCACCTCATAGGAAGGCATACTGGTTAAATTTTACATATTACTTTTTTTACTTATTACATAATTATATAATTTACACATTGCAAAACTAAATTACTTTTCACAAAATTATCATGCAAAGTATTTACATACATATTAAATATTCAAAGAATTCCATTCTAATCTCTAACAATGTACAATATTTTCAATGTTTTTATTATATTAAACTAAATATTTTATTATTAATCACTAAATAGCCAGGTGGACACAAGTAACTGATGCAATATATAGCATAGAATAAAACAGCCTGTAAAGACAGAATTTTGTAAGGAAGTTCTCCTCTTTTTGCCCAGTTAGAATAACATAACTTTGAATACCATCAGCAAGAGATTCATCTGACTGAGATATTTGGATTATGGCATTAAGATCCCAGACTTTATGAAGATGATAAAAGGATATATCAAATATGAAATAAAAATATTTTAAGAGCATTATTCATTGAAATTTTGATATCTACTTCCAGTTCCTCCTCATTGGATATTTAGTGGTGATCATTATCAAATACGAATAAGGAAAGAGTTTTAATGACAAATCTTCTTGACTTTTCCAACTTTCAATCCTTTTAGCAGGATGGCGTCTTTCCCCAAGACCATTGTACTGGGATATCATATTCCCATTTTGTAAAGCTCTTTGTAGGACTTAATATTTGTAGCTCTAAATATGCTAAGTTCATTTTATATACTTAATTTTAATAGGAATTTGTTTCTCACCAACAAATTTTGTACAATACTGACTGCTGTTTTATTTAACCAAAGTAGCTGCCTGATCCTTTAGTTCTTTGCCTTTCCTACCTGAATGCATTGAGTCTGAGTTTTCTCTGCTTTTATTTTCAGATATCCCTAGTGGCAAAATATTCTTCATCCTCAGTCAGAACCAAAACTATTACGAATATCATAGTGCTTCCTCTGTTTAGCAGAGATTGCAGACTACCCACCAATATCCATTCTTTTCTTCTTTAATAATAGACATCCTTGAGGATCAGTTCAGCATATGACCACCTTTCTGGAGCCTGTAGCAGTCTGGCCATTGGGAAGTAAACGGAAGTAATTTAAATGACTTTCAAAGTGCAACATTCACTCTTTATTACTTTTCCTTTTATGAGTTCACTCATACAGACTTCTATTAAAGCTAAATCTTTTTAGTTTGTGATACCAGTTTTCTTGCTTTGTTTCATACTAGTTTCTCTTTACTCATCTTCTAACAAGTCATGCAGATAAAACTATTTCTACTCTAATTCTTACCATTGTACATTCACCCATTACGGAATTGGCCTAAAGCATATAGCCAAATGTATCCTCTGACCTAGGCTGAGATATACCAAGATACTATAGTAAGGATATCAAACTATTTTTATATTCTGTTACACAAATTCACATCAAATCAATTAAGGTCATTGTGACAAGAGAAACCACCTTGGGCAAACTTAAACAAATGTGAAGTTAAAGTGAAATAAAGGTGAAATAAAATTACTGATAGGAAAATGAGAGTATGACTCTAAAATGGTACCAAACCTAAGGGACAGCTGAGGAGTTAGAAAATAGAAATAATTTTTTTGCAGAAGTACTCTAGTCAAGTACCAACACTGCAATCAATGAACATAAGCCACCTCTTTCAGTCATGTATCAACTGTAAAAAGAAGTATGTTTATTTCTGTAAGTTTAGGTCAAAATCTTATCACCTGGCAGTTTTGGGTGTTATGAGGAAAAACAAAGTATTAAAAAAGCTTTCAGGTATACTCATTCAAGTTTCTCAAATGATATAGCAAGGATCTAGCATAGTCCTTTTGTTTCAGTTAAAGTCCTAAATTGCAAGGAAAAGAAATAGTCAGTTATTGATTTAAGTACAAAAAGAAGTTATAGAAGTTATGAGCCTTCTTATGTATCTTCAGAAAACTTGGAGACCCAGGGAAACAGGTTCAGAGACTATGCAGCCAGAACTACAGCCAAAATTACACTTTAATCCTAATCCAATGAAGATGCCGCTGCTGCTACTGCTGGCCCCTGGATATGTCAGTGTGCACCAGTGATGCTGCAAAAATAATACTCTCGACACTATCCATCTTGTCATTGCCACCGATACTCTGAAATTAGACTCTGCTTCCAAAGCTGTTTGCACACTTTCTCAGAATGTCCATTTCTTAATCCCTTCTTTTTAGTCTCATCAGTTAATAAGTCAAAATTCAGGGGTAGTGTGACTGATTAACTGAATCTATTTTTTCATAAAGTAAGTTTCTGGAATGTTTACCTGCTAAAGAGACTGGCAAGGTTAATAGGTGCTGATCACCACCCCACCCCCCAAAAAGCAGATAAATTTCTCAAACATAGGGTGGAAAATTATATGACTGACAGTAAAAAATAAAAATAAAAATAAAAATAACCACCATATTATCCAAACATTATTATGCCCAGTGGAAGATGGATTATTCCAGAGAAAGAAACTGAGATTTCATTAGGATGGATGAGTATATACTGGCAGCTTAAAAGTCCCTTGGGTCATATAAAAATTATATCAATTGGTTGCAATAACAGTAGATTAAATAGAAAATGAGTAAAGAGATTCAAAAATAATCTTCAATCTTTTCTAGAAAAGAGTTTAGATAAGAAAGAAAAAGAAGAAAGAAAAAAGCACTCTAGACCTTAATACATATACAATTCATGGAATCTCAGTTATATTTCTTAAAGAAGCAATACCTTCTCACACACCAAATTGCTGTGAGATATCTACATTTAATATTGGTAGACTATGTAATTCAGATCAACCTACCCATTGAAAACAATTATAAATGCTGGGAAAAGATATTGCAAAAATCAGCTTAAAATTTTCAGAGAATAACACTAAAAAGACATTCAAAAATATCCAGTAAAAGAAAAATTTTATAAATGTCAACCTATCATTCATAGCCACTTTTACCCAAGAGAAACAGGTCATTTCTAAAGGAGGTAGCTGATAAGTTCAGCAGGGTATTAGTTTACTTGTGGGCTAAGGAAAAAAGAGAATATAAGACTACACCAGGAAATGAATATGGGTACTGGTAAAAATTCCAAGGTTTTGAGTTAGAATCAATAAAACTGCATCTAAGACTGAGGATAAACCTGAAATAGACTGCCTTTATAGGGAAATATCCCAGATTCAAATCATCTCAATTTCTGAAATGGCTTAAGGTCATCTGAGATTTCTGAGAGTCACAGACATCTGTGAAAGCAAGCAAGAAACATCTCTGTGCAAAAATAACATTACCCTAATCCTCAAAAAATTTCTCAAACGTTCTTGCACAATATCTGACACTTAATAAAAATAAATAGGCACATTATGGGAAAGCCAATTTAATAGAAAATCAAGAGAAAAAATATACACTAGAAGTAATAGAAGTAGATCCCAAAGCATACACAAAAGGAAGTTATCACACCACCTTTAAAATAACTATGATTAAAACATTCCAAGAAAAAAAAACATAAGGTTGAGAATTCAGGCAAGGAACCAGAATTTTTTAAGTACCAAATTATAACTTTATAACTGATAAATAAAATGACTGAAATTAAGAACACATATTTGGTGTATATAATATCATATTAGCTATAGATGAAAAGAAAATGAGTAAGCTGTATAAAAGTTAGAGGAAAATAAGAAAAAAACAGGGAGATAATATAAGGGGAGAGGGGATGACAAATACAAAAGAGGGTGTAAAAGTTAGGGTTAGAGTAAGAATATTTAATTTATGTGTAATAGGTACCTGGAGAAAAATGAGCAAGTGAATGGTGCAGACACATTTTATTAAAAGAGAAAGTGACTGAAAGTTTTCCAAAACTGATAAGTCATTAAAACATAGATTTAAGTTCTGAAAATCCAAAGAAGACTTATAGAAAGAAGGAAATGAAAAAAAAAAAGTACACATAGGCATATTACACTGACGTTTTTAAGCACCAATGACAGAGAGAATCTGAAGCATATGCGGAAAAAAATAGATTACTTTAAGAGGACCTATAATTTGATGGACAACTGACTTCTTAACAAAAACAATGAAAGCTAAAAGACAAGAGATTGATACTCTGAAATTCTATGTCCAGTGAAACAGCTTTCAAAAATTAAGATGAAATAAAGACATTTATAGATAAGAATTTAGAGCATTCATAAAACCACACTGAAGGAAATACTAAAGGGTATTTTTAAAGCAGAAGAAAAATGATCCTATTTAAAAGCTCTGGATGCCAGAAGGAATAATAAACATTGAAAGAGTAAGCAATGTGTAAATCAGTTGTATAAAACAATAATATCTCATAGGTTTAAAATATAGAGAGCATTAAAATATTCACAACAATAATAGCACATATGCCAGAAGGTGGTAAATGGAAATAAAGTGTTCTGAGTTCCAGAAAAATAATAGTAATAATTCATATTGAACTTACCCAAGTCAAGGATGAATATTGAAGTCTCTAACTACTAAAATTTAACCAAAAGTACAAAACTTTTTATACTAAGCTAAAACATGAGAACTGTTTTAAATACGACAAAAAAAGACAAGTAGCAAAGAACATAGGGCATTTCTTTATTGAAAGATAAAAAGTCCTCATGAATTTTCATGAATACAGCATAAATTCTTAGGAGAAAAGGGCAAATTACAAAATTTATCCTGACCATGAAATTCCGTCATCCACTAATTTTACAATTGCCCAAATATCTACCTACTTATATTTAGGGGATGAACCAATATTCTTGGAATATTAAAAATATATTTATTCAAAATAAAAGAATTAAACATTTATTTATAGCAAATTTACATGCATATTAAAAGTAGCCACTATGCACATTGTATTTGTTTAAATGAAATGAACAATTAGAGATGGAGAACTAAGATATATTTATATCAACTTTTAAAAGATAATAAATGATTTCATAATCCCAGGATCAACTGTATACAGGTTAAAATAGAATCAAGTATGGAGAGCAAAGTAACTAAGCATAGTAATTTCACCTAACTTACAGAGTTACTCATACCCTAAAAGACATAAATGCCAAAAGTAATGCTTATTTTGCCTTACTCTCCGCTATTTGGGAAGTGGATGACTTTTCAGTGACTGCTTGACAGTTTGCTGGAGTTTTTGCTGCTTGTAGGAGTAGGTTGCTTCCCCCAGGCTTACTGCTAGTGATCTCCCTTTTCTATGTTACCATCACTTTTTATTACACTGAAGTTTTACATTTCCTTGGTTTTTCTATTAATTTTTTGAAAACTTTTCTTCTCTGTTAAAATTTAAAGATAATTTTTCCCTTGTCTTCTCTTATCTACTTCCCTTCCACACCATACTATTTTCTCTCAGTAATTCAACTTAGAAATCTGAACCACTCTTTTATATACCAAATATGATATTTAGGAACCTGTAAACATACGAATATCAAAAAATACTTAAAGTTCAGTGATGATTAATTTTACATGTCAACTTGGCTAGGCTATGGTGCCTCATTGTTTGGGCAAACACTAGTCTAGATATTTCTGTGAAGGTATTTTGTAGATGTGATTAGTATCTACAATCAGTTGATTTTAAAGTAGACTACCCTCGATAATGTGAATGGGCAGCATCCAATCAGTTGAAGACCTCAAAGAGCAAAAAGAGCAAAAACCAAGGTTTCCCAGGAAGAAGTTCTGCCTAGAGACTGCAGCATAGATATCATTCTGAGTTCCCAGCCTTCTGGCCTGCCATGAAGATCTCAAACTTGCTAGGCCCATAATGTACCTTGTGAGCAAATAAGATTTTATATATACACATATATATATGTATGTGTGTGTGTGTATAAAATCTTCTATTTGTGCTGTTCCTGTAGAGTATTCTGACAGATATACAAGTTTTATGTCATTTATTTGGTTCTTTCATCTTCACTTATTTATCAGTGAATTATCTACCACAAGAGTATTGTGTTAATAAATTGAGTTGTTGAGGATATAACAAATATCCAGGAACTTATACATCCAATTGTTTCATCATTCAAAATTAAAGCATAAAAAGGAGCCCATGAATTTCAATTCTGTTGCTATTACTGAAAATACTGTTGCAAAGTTTCTTTTGTAATGATCTCAAAGATATTTTGAAATGAATATGTAACTGGGTAATTTTTTTTAAGGTACTCATTTGTGTTTCCCTCCTTCTGTCTCCTCTACTTATCCCCTCTCAAACAAGTATGAATCTTTATTATTAAGGGAAGTAGGCAACAGAATCTAATTAGAAGTAGACTGATGACTTCATTCTCACCCCTATCCCCAAATCCTAAGCTACTGAAGAGAAAAGTATTTGAATAAAGAAACTCTCTGTAGACCAGAGACATCTCAATTTCACCTGGACTGGAAGGAGGGGAAAGTTCAATGATTCCAGGAGAAACAGTGTTTGGACATTTGATTGATGGCAGCTTCCCAAAGAAGGCAGCAAAACCTCAATGAGGAAATACCCAGGTAGTGCATCTAAGAGGGAAGAGGCAGGATCTTAAACAGGTGGTTACTAAACTCATCAAAAAGTCCTATGCTCCATAATTGAATGAAAACAGCAGAATCTGTAGACCCCAGGGAACCATGGGAGGAAACACTGTCTCTCTCAGTAACCACACTAGGCTGTAACTAGAGGACTCTCCCAAATGCCTTCTCAATAGGTAAAATCTCAAAAACTTGGCACATCCTTTAGGGGAGGGGAAGTCCAGGTATCAAAAGTTTTCCTATTTCTACAGTCTGTTAGGATAGAGGTATTCAATCCAAATTAGTCTAATTTATTGAAAACAAAATCACATAAAATTTCTTGGACATCAGTTAAGTTAACTTGGATTTATGACTATGACAAAAAATTTTTAGTTTTATTTCTAATCACATGAAAAGATGCATGCATATATTCAATTAAAGCAGCCAATATTTAGATTGGGTGCTGTATCTCTTAATATGCCAGACAGACTTGTTTGAGTTAACATTTAAGGTTAGCCATGGTAGATCGTTGCTGTAAAGGCACTGGTTTTTTTCATGCCTTCCTTTATCTACCTCCCTGAGCAAGTGCATCCCACATGAACTCTGGGTTTGGCTTGTGACTTGTTTTGGCCAACGAGACCTGAAAAACCTGACACAAGCAGACTTGAAAAGTGTTTGTGCATTGGGGTTTGTCATCTTTTGTTCCTCTTTGGGAATCTGGAACTGCCTGTGAAAATGCCTAGGCTAGACTATTGGAGAACATGAAACCACACTGAGCAGAGCTGAGCCAACCCACGGAAGGCCCGATACATCTAGACACTGCTGCAACTAGAAATATCGTCCAGCCAACCCACAGAACTTGAGCTAAATAAATTAATGTTGTTTTAAGCTGCTACATTTTGGAGCAGTTTATATGCATCCAAGCCTACTGTATAGTTACTGGAAAGAACAGATAATTATTCAGAGTGCTCCTTTTCAATCTCAAACATCCTGGTTTAGATGGCAAATTATAGGGACACCCTAATTAAAAAATAAGAATTGATATCCCAAGGTGCAATCAAAACCAATTTGTTATATGTGGCATTTGAGAGGTTCTGTATAAAATCCATCTTCCCTTCATGAGTTAAGAACTAATTAAGGAGTAGATGCAGCAACCAGACAGATGGAAATAAAAAATAAGAGCTTTGTCATTGGCAAATGCTATTTTTAAATATGTGGCTTTAAAACTTTGGAAACAATGGGCTGACTAACCCTTCACCTCAGAATTAAATTTAATCATCTAGTGAGAGAGAGAGTAGAAAAACCACAGAATCACAGAGGCTATATGTTTCGGTTGCTAACCTACCGGAATGCAATATACCAGAAATGGGTTGGCTTTTTCGATGGGGATTTGTTAGGTTGCAAATTTACAGTTCTAAGGCCATGAAAATGTCCAAATTAAGGCATCTCTGAGGAAAGGCCAATGGCCTCCATCACATGGGAAGGCACATGGTGACATCTGCTGCTCCTCCTGGATTCTAGTTTCAAATTGGCTTTCTCCAAAATATCTGTGAGCTTCCTTCTCTAAGCTTCTCAGAGCTCTCTCCAAAATGTCTCTGCCTTTTATCCTCTCATGGAGGACTCCAGCAAGGGAATTAAGACTCACCTTGAAAGGGCGAGGTCACATCTCCGTGGAAACAACCTAATCAAAAGTTCCCACCCACAATAGGTCTGCTCCCACAAGACTGGATTAAAAGAACATAGCTTTTCTGGGATACATAACAGATTCAAACCGGCACTATAAAAACATCATTGTGCTATAAAATAAATCAAAATAAAATAATAGTATATGTAGACCCATATTAGTATCTTGTCATTTAACAATAATTAATCCAATTCTAGGCATCTGTGGTAAAATTAAAGAAAGTAAGAATAAGAATTTTAAAATCCCTTAACATATACTATCAGATAAATAGCAAATGTTTGATAGGTATTAGTACATCTCCTTGTAAGGATAGAGTCAATGGAAAACCTGTGAGATTTCTAATGAAAAGCCTGAGGGGGCATCCTTCGTAGCAGCAGTGTCCTTCCTGCTGAAATCTATGGTTTATTTACTTTGCACTGATAATCTGAATTCTTTCTCACAAAAGCTTGGCTTTTTTGGTTCTCTGCCTAGCCCATGTTGCTTGCCTGAACTTTGATGACCCTGAATATTTTGGATTGTCATCATCCAAATTATTTTCTTGCAAATGCCTGTGAGCATCAAGCCACTGGGACTCCAGTTATGAATTTCCAAATCTTTCTCATGAAAAGACCTACCTTATCATAAAATCTGCCCAACTTCAGTCTGGCTTATTATCCCATTACATAATACAATCTATCTTCAGTCTCATCATTCTGTCAAGATAGCCCTGCATAAATTACCAGAAATTTCTGGGTCAGGAAAGCCTAAGAACCCTAATCACCTTGATCTAAAGCAGCATTCAATACTGTTGACCCTTTCTTCCTTCTTGAAGCTTTCTCTTTATTATGACTCAATGGTGACTCCACCATTATAATCAAATCCAAATTACCAAAATATGCTGTCTGGACTATTTTAACAGTCAACTAAGAGGTCTTCATATACCTGCTCTAATCTCTCTTCAGTGTTTTCTCTGTGATGCAGTCAGGAGAACTTTTGAAAAATTTAAATCTGATTAAAAACCTCTAGTACCTCTCCATTGTCTTTAGGATGAAGACTCAACTCCTGGCATTTACGCATCTTACATTGTACCATACTTTTGTTTACTCTTTGAGATCTAGTAACGTCCTGGTCCATTTTCAACTCATTGTATGCAATATGCTGCCTCTCACTACATAAAATTATTGTATAGTTGTGGTGGTTTGAAACTGTATGAACCACAGGAAATCATGTTCTTAAAGCTAATCCATTCCTGTGGGTGTAAACCTATTGTAAGTAGGACCTTTTGATCAGGTTATATAAGTTAATACATAGCCCAGGGAGTTCTTTATAAACAGATGGATTCAGAAAGAGAGAGAAAGCCACAGCAGCAAGAAGCTGGAAGCAACAGAACCCAGAAGAGAGGGGGAGAGACCAGCAGTGCTGCCATGTGCCCAGTCATGTGACAGGGGAGTACAGGATCCTTGGCAGCTGGCCTTCAGGAGGAAAGCATCATCTTGATGCCTAGATTTGGACATTTTCACAGCTTCAAAACTATAAGCTTTTAAGCTAATAAATTCCCATAGTTAAAGCCAACACATTTCATAGTATCTGTTTTGAGCAGCTTAGAAAACTAAAACAGTTGTCTAAAAATAAATTTAACCTTTCTTTCACCTCATTAAATCCTATGAAATCTTTGTCTTTCAGCATGTTTCAATTGCTCAGTGAAAACCTCTGGTTTCACTGAAGGAGCAAATTCTACTCATAAACTCTACTAGGCATTGTGTACTTCTACCTCACTGAATTTATTATTTATAATTTTACATTTGTTTGTGTGGAGTATGAAGTGTTCTAAGATTGTCCTCATGTTGCCTGTCACCTAGAGTTCATGCCCTGTTTAATGCCTGCCCTTGAGTGTGGGTGGGACTGTTATTGGCTGGCCTAGAAATGACCACAAATCTTATTTACTCTATCTCATGGTCCAGTGTAGTGAAGGTACCAGAGAAATAAAAACTGCCTCTGAGACAGCTGCAGCAGAATCCTGGGATTTAGAAATCTCACCAGAGGCATTTAGAGTTCAGCTACTTCCATAATTGCTACTAGTTTGGTCTTGCAGCCAAGGAAGGTGTACTTTTACCCTGAAACTGTCTGATTCAGGGGTTCCTAACTTTTTCTTTGATGCTTTAAAAGGTTTCTAATGATCACCTGCTTCCACTTTTGCTCCCCGCCTTTAGAGCCCCCACTCTGTGGCCAGACTACACTACCATGAAAAATCTTAACTAATCACTCCTTGTGTAAAAGTATTCAATGATTACCTCAAATAATTTAGAGTAAATTCAACTCCTTAGATTAGCACTGATTAGCACTCCAAGTTTTGATATTCTGATATGACCTTCTTCTCTATTTTCCAATCCCTATTCATTCATCACTTTGCTCCAACTTCAGTTCCCTGAATGTCATATACTCTTTTATACTCAAGTGTCTTTTCTAAATTCTAATTTTCCAGCCTAGAGTTCCCACAACCGCCTGTAAGTCATATAAGATAAATTTGTGTAGTTAAATTTATCTTGGCTAAGCAGTATTTATAATTAAGTAAAGGTGTCTCCCACTCTGGGTGGACCCAGTTGCAGTGGAGACCATAGCTGGGACAGTTGGAGTAATCTGCTTTAAGTAGGGCCCTCTGTTGGTAGAAATCTCAAACACAGCAATAAAACTGATGAAAATTTAGTCTGCTATTTATTATCACCCTTTGCTATCAATTCTAAACATTATCAGCAACAAAATACCTCTTCCTAAAAATCCTTTGTTGGTGTAAGTTTAAACAGTCACTGCAATTCTATTGAGTTCTGTGTGTGTGGTGTGTGTGTGTCCAAGAGGCCAGGATTTAAAACAAAATTTATTGTTATCCTAAGCAAGTAATCGAAACTAAGTCTTTTGTTTCCTCATCTATAAAATAAATATAATCTTATGCCTTCTAACATTTTTGTGAGCATTAAGTGAGGTAACGTGCAAAGCATTTAGTAGAGCATTTAGCTGTTGTAAGTATTATTTAAATGTTTGCTACTACTATGATAACCTGTATTCCAAGATGTCACTAAACCACAAGAAAACAAAAATAAATAAGAAATCGTCCCTCTCTTTGGAAAACAAAACTCAGTCTTCCTACAAAAGGTGAAATGTAAACAATTAACAATGCAGTATGACCCAGGGTTTCAATAGTGATGGGGATGTGCAAGTACAGCAATAGCTATGATTAGAGAAGTGTGGAGTGGGGGAAACTTTGTGAAGAGATGACTCACACAGGTTATGAAGGGTCAGTATGAATGGTTTCTTCCCCATTCTGTAGAGCTCTGAATGCCCCCAGTGGGATCACCTGTCCCCAAAAACCTCCTGCAGAAATTTCCCCATATGTGACTGCTTTGACCCATAGAATATGGTGGGAGTAATGGTATTTCAATTCTGACCCTAGACTCCAAGAGGACTGAAAGTTTTCATTTTGCTCCTCTTGAAATGCTCACCCCAGGGTAAACAAGCCATCATGAAAGAATTTGAAGTCTTGAAACCAGTTTGCTCTGAGGAAGCCAAACTAGCTTTGCAAAGAGGCCACAAGGGGAGAGTATAATGTTGGCCAGCTAAGGCACTAGTACAGGAATCATTTTAGACATTTCCACTTCTGCACATGCCAAGTAGAAAAGATTTGAGACTTCGGGCATATGGCCATGTTGAACTTTTCCAGCCACTTGGGCTGAGACCCAGATACCAAGCAGCAATTCAAAGCAGGCACTTGAATTCCTGACTCCAAAATTGTGAGCATAATGAAATAGTTGTTTTAAGTCATTAACTTTTGTTATGCTTTGTTATGCAACAGTAGATATTTGACTGTGAGTTATTATTTTCTACCTTATTATAATCTAAGCTTCATGAATGGTAAGATTTGGCTGCTTTTGTCATTGAGTATTGATGATTCCAGGAACAGTAGCGGGATCACAGTAGTAATTAATAAATAGTTTTTGAAAGAATAAATAAAGTTGGATAAAAAGGAGTATATAAGAACTCCTCAGATAGTAGAATATACAGTACTTGATAACTGCTTGGATACAGCTGCTGGGTAAAAAGGAGAATACATGGTTGGCCTATAGTTTTTGGATCAGAAGACTGGACTGATAGTGTTACAACTAATAGAGAGAAATCAGGAGAGTGCTGGTTACGGATTATAAAGTGATGGATTTGGTATATAATGAGTTTTAGATATTCAGGATATCTTGGAGGAAATGGCAAGTAGTGAGTTGGATATGAAAGCCTTGGATACTCAGCAAGTAGTATCCTTGATATCAAAGGAGCAGAATTTCAATAAAGAAAACAAATAAGGTAATAGTTATAATACTAAAAATAATTTAACATATTTAATGCCAGGCTTCAAAGGAATGGTTAATAATGATCAAAGGTGTAATAAAATTCCATTCTTAAAAGCACCAAGCAGCAAGTATTAAAATTTTCCAAGCAGACTAGGGACCGCTAAGTAAAATTAATGTTTATACTACTTTTTTTTAAGGTGCATAATGATATATCCTTGTAGCATTCTCTCTAGTTATAAGAAATGCTTATATTATCCCACGGTTCCCTGTGAGAAAATGTAATATACTAGATAAAGTGCATATGTATAAAATCAAACAATATGAATGTATGAGGGAGAATCAGGACCACAGTATAAACTTTTGAATTCTGTGCAGACAATAGATATTTTAAATGGCCTGGAAATATTTGTCACTTTTACTTATTTTAATTTGATTTAAACCATCAAATGCTCTTAGAGTTATTTTTAAAGTTATAACATTTATAATAACATAATTGGAGACGAATTTGAAACTATGAGACAAAGATAAAATAAACCAATTTTCAGAGAGAGAGACAGACAGAGACAGAGAGAGAGAGATGGAGGGAGGAAGAAGGAGAAAGTATGTGAGTGGTTGGCTGTTCGGGTGGAAAAGATTCATTGATAGTCAGGAATCTGATATGTTCCAAGATTGAATACTTTCACCAGAAAGTAGCCTAAAGACCAACCCCTAATCTGTGGTATTTTAGAAGGAGAGGAGGACTGTGACAATAGAATAAGATCAAAGATTTCATTCAGCCTTCAAGCCTCTCCTCAGGAGTAAATTGCCTGGCTTCATAGTTTCTTGGGATAGGTTGCCTTTTACCTATAATGTAGAAGTACTCATGACTGAATCATGAACTTCTATATCTTTTACTATTTTGCTTTAGATATTATAATTTACACATTCTATCATGACTGGTGGTTATCTCTGCCATGGGTACATAAGTGGGAAATGATGGCATGTGCCCCACTTACTGTCCATTTGGGGACTATGATTTTGAAACAAAATCGTAAAATGCTCCCTCTGTGTCTTGATACATGTCTGGGGTGATGATATCTGCCTTGTATAAACCACAGGGTTGTGAGCATTGAATAAAACAAAGATTGTAAGAAAAAACAGCTTTAAAAATATAAAGTAAATTTAAATTCAGGATGTTGTTGTAACATGTTTCTGAGAAAAGCCTAATTTATATGACTAAATTAATAGGGAAATAGAATTACGAGGGGAACAAGGAGAGGAGCACATTTTGCTACTCAGATTTTAAAATCTGCCTTTTAAAAACATCACCTTTAGGATATCGCCAAGTGCACTATACAGCTACTCAAAAGTTACCTGAGTTCAGGCTTGGTCTCACTCTGGTTTGCCATCATTTACCACTGCAATTAGTCTCCCCTCTGTTAACCCTGCTGGGCCTAGGATTTCCTTGGCCAGATGAGTTGTATTAAGTATTCGGTAAGAGAATGGATGTCTGAACTGGAGCTAGGTTAACAGAAATCTTTTCACAGGAATCAATGTACATCACACTCCATTGGCCTGTGATTGATTATGACAGGTAAGGAGATAGAAATCCCAAAACTTTTCAGGAAGAGGTAAAAGGTGTATAAACCACACAATGCACAGATGGTGGTGAAACGAGCTGTTCAAAGTGCTGAAATACTAAGTAATTGTGGCAGTACTGAGAAGACTGAGCTGTTCATCACTCATTGTGAGGTGTGACACTCAACATGCACACCTATCTGGCACCAATATGATACAGGGTATGTATTCCTTTCCTGTTAATTAGAATGACATTACAAATGACTGTGAATGGAATTGTGGATTAAAATTTTCTAAGAAAAACTGCATATAAACAGTTTATTAAGAAATCACACAAACCATCAAATTACATCTTGAGTTGGCAGTATAAATTTGATTATTAAATGGAGCTTAGTTTGTGAAGTTATACCAAGTGTCTTCATTTGCCAGGTTGCTGTTACAAATACCACACAATGGGTTGGCTTAATCAACAAGAATTTATCAACTCACAGCTTTGGAGGATATAAGTCCAAACTCAAGGCATTGGTAAAGACATGCTTTCTCCCCAGAGTCTGCAGCTTTCCGGTGCTGGCTTGCCACAGTCTCGGGGCTTCCTTGGTGTCATCTCTGCCTGCTGTCACATGCCAATCTGTCTTTCCTTGTGTCTCCTCTTTCAGTTTCTGCTGACTGCCAGCTTCTTCCTGTGTGGACTTCTCTGACTTCTGGCTTCCAGTTTTTTCTCTTTATAAGGCCTCCAGTAATATGGGTTAAGAGACACCCTCATTCAGTTGGGCCACACCTTAACTAAAATAACATCTTCAAAAGGTCTTTAATACAATGGATTCATGCCCACAGAGATGTGGAGTAAGATTAGGGAGTCTTTTGTTGGGGTACATAATGTGATCTAACATACCAAACTAGATAAAGTTTTCTTTTATTCTATGATCACTATGATTATGTTTTTCTACACCCTACCCAGGAAAACCTGAAGTGACAAAGAGGTCAGAAAATGGGTCAAACCGTTGTTAATCAAATGGTATATAATAAAAGCAAAGCTAAAAGGTGTATAAACCACACAATGCACAGATGGTGGTGAAAGGAGCCATTCAAAGTGCTCATTGCTTAAAGGCCAACACTCACTACAGCTGGGGAATGAGTACACAAGCCAGGTAATTATATACATGATATAATTTTATCAATAATAACATAGTGAGCATCTAAAAAAGAATCACCTCATGGATTTTGAATTCAAGAATTGAAAGGGTTTTTTTTTTTGAAGGGTCAACATGCATGCACATTTGAAGCAATCCAATAATAGAAGACAAACATAATTAAATGGCAAAAAATACAGTACAATTTTAAGTCCTTAAAAAAAAAAAAAACAAAATCAGAAAGAGGTGAGTCCAGTGCTTTCAGGAGGAGAGTGAGGAGAGATGCATAAGCCAGGGAAAAAGCCCAAGCAAGGGTGTGGTTTTACCTAGAGACTTTCTTTAGCTTAACCCCACAGGGCAATCTGCAGCATGAATTGTACCACAGAGTTATTTAAGGATATGCAATTTAAGGATATGCAATTTAAATGCAGTTTCAACATTTGAAGGATACCAATTCACTACCATTATTTTATTTGCTATAGAATAAAGGGAAAAAATGAATTATTTTATCTTGTATTCTATTAATATGCTATAACTTTTCTCCATTTATATTGGAAAATATTACAGAACTCAAAGAATTTCAGAAATTAATTCAAGTGAAGAAAAAACAAATATTTCCCCTAATACATGTTAGCTAAAATGGCAGACACATTTCTGAGAATGATGCATATGCAATAACCTGTAACATTAGACAAAAAAAAAAAAAATTCTTCTTTGCTGACATTGAACTTTAGAGTAATGTCAAATAGCTTCCAGAAATTAAAGAAGATATTTCAAAATGAATAGCTGTTTCTGTTGGTGTGACATAGTTTATTGTTTCTAGATGTAAATATTGTTTAAAAAACAACAACAGCTATAGTATCTTTAGGTTATGATACCAACATAATGTGTTCTTTTAAATAAATTAACTTTCTCAATTGTAGTCTTTTAAATTATAGATGAAATCTAAAACATACTGGAGAATAAAACTAACAATCTGAAGACAGGACATAGCATTAGACAGACAGCAAACAAAACCCAATGCACCCAATACTCATGGTCAACCCAATATATCTATTCCTGAAGAATGTATTGACTTGCCCCTCAAAGGTTTGTAGCAAACACAATTATTAATGCAAGAGTGAAAAAATTGCATCCTAAATTATTTCTATTTTGATCATATTCTGTATATTGTTTCTTCTCAACAGCTGTTGAATTTACTGCTTTCTTTCCTTTATAAGCCTACAACTGCATTACCTCTCAGTCCTCTAGTTTCTCCCTCCTGTTACTCATCCAAAACTCTTTCTTGAACATGTCTTTCTCCCTGTCAACCCCTGACTCAGGAATTTAACAGAATCATTGGAATAAACTCAAAATCCTTTTCAATTTGGCTTCATTTTACTTCAGCATGTTGGCTATCAACTCCAGTCAATGAAACTACCATAAACAGAATCCCTTACTACTTAAGGCAGTGGCTATCTCTGAATCTTTAAGTTTCCATTTGACAACATCCTTCTTTCCATCTGTTAGAAGCTTCTGTTTCAAGGCTGAGCCTAAGACATATTCCTCTATTGAAATTCTGAGTAGAGGATAATCTCACTGGACTCACCTCTTTCTGATTTTCTTTTTTTTTTTTTAAGGACTTAAAATTTTACTGCATTTTTTGCCATTTAATTATGTTTGTCTTCTATTATTGGATTGCTTCAAATGTGCATGCATGTTGACCCTTCAAAAAAAAAAAACCCTTTCAATTCTTGAATTCAAAATCCATGAGGTGATTCTTTTTTAGATGCTATGTTATTATTGATAAAATTATATCATGTATATAATTACCTGGCTTGTGTACTCATTCCCCAGCTGTAGTGAGTGTTGGCCCACAACTACTCACAGCTACCACCTTTTCTGGAGAATTTCCTTTAAGCAAACAGGAGCTGCTCAATTGCTCAAGTGGGAGCATCCCTCAGCAGACCACAACCAATGACTATCTCCCATGGGGTTGCCAAAGGCTGGTCCCCTTGCCCCAAAGTGGAACCAACTCTGTGGTACAATTCATGCTGCAGATTGCCCTGTGGGGTTAAGCTACAGAAAGTCTCTAGGTAAAACCACACCCTTGCTTGGGCTTTTTCCCTGGCTTATGCATCTCTCCTCACTCTCCTCCTGAAAGCACTACTAAATAAAAAAATTCCCTAGGTATCTCTCTTTCAGGTTCTGGTTCAGAGTAACATTTCATTTAAAAAAATTCAGGAAACTCAGGATGAAGTGAGAGAACATAGCAGAACTCTATAGTTTAACAGCTCTCATTTTCAGCATAATTATGATTTTAAAATTCATATTGACAAATTTAATGAATTTGATAATATGCCCAATGCTTTGGAGATATTTGTTGCAATTTTACATAGAAAATTCTTAACTTTGGGGAAATTGTCCCAAATATTTCAGGCCTGGAAAAACAGAATGAAATCATTCATAAAATCTTGCTTATTACAGAAAACTAGTCCAGATGGATGGCATAGAAAATAGCCATGGACCCAGTGTTAACAATGTATTAATTTTATTATGAGTAGTTTGGCTGAAAAAGTAAAAGAAACTAAAAAAGGCTTATAAGCATAAGGGAACATAAGGGCATCTTTCACAATGGCAAATAGTGTATTGCTGAAAGATGATTGCATGGCTCTTTCCAATAACCTTTGCCAGTAAGTATTAAACAGAATACATCATGGCTATTTGAGTTCATGAAATGTTGCAAAAGAAGAGCATGGGCTACAGCATTTTGGCAAGCATCCCACAAAGAAATTGATGAAAAGTAGGTTCTTTTCTGGAACGCAAGCTCTTATAGCATGAAAATTTGAAAGAGATACTAATGAGGAGACCAGCAGCTGTCAGACTGTGGGAGCAAGTTGGAACATGAGAAAACAGTTATTACTACTATTAGAGACTTGGAATTGTTATTTCATGGTCTGGAACCACAGACATAAAAAGAGGTGAGAATGAAACACAACACAGTCAATATTCTATAGAGGTAATATTGACAAGTGTCAAAAATTAAGTACAATTTTAGCAAAGTACACTGTTCAGGAGTATACAAATAATTTTGAAATGTACATAATTTATAAGTTATACAGAAAGTTTAGATTATTAAATTACTCAAGAATACCTATGGGAGGGAGAGAGAATGTCTGCTAACTTTAAGGTCTTCAAATCATTTATGTATGTACATATGTAGTAATAAGTATGTTAAAAAGAGCTGGCATGAATAAGTTGAATTCTGATAAAATACAGAGACTCACATAGAAGCATTCAAAATTAACTGAAATGTACTTTTTAAAAGTGTACAGTGTTAAAAGTCATACTCAAACCAAGAAGAATATGTCAAATAATGAACCCTCTAAAATATCTATGATAAATAAAGAGTGATTACTTTGACAAAATGTGTGGATAAGGGATTTGTTTATTTTGCTTACATTGTGTAAAAACAAACAGCCATGTGGCTTGAGAGGTCTACAATTTTTCTTCTTGAGTAGTTCACATCTGATCTTTTACACACATCTCTGTGAACAGGTTGGTTCATCTGTACATGAATTGTAATAAACACTGTATATCATATTTTGATGTTTGCATCAATATGTGTGGGATTAATTTGCTCATCAACAGAAGATCAATGTTTGATTTTTATAGATGTTATCACTAATGATCTCAAAATTGTTTTGAAGATGTAACACAAATATAACATTACAGCCTAGCACAATTCAGAACACACTGTACACAGAATTTTGGCCAATGTTTGTTGAGTCTGTAACACGGAGATTCACTATGCTTATTATATATTTTGAGAATATAGATACCATCACTGAGCACATGAAATGCTGTCCATGTGCACCTGAGTTTAAAAACCAATGAAATGGAGGAGGATCTAAGATGGCAGCATAGAGTGGAGTGGAAGCTAGTTAGTCCCTGTGGAACAACTAAAAAAACCAGAAACACAGAAACAACAAGTAAATAATCTGGAATAACCGCGGGGGGACAAACGTGACCATCTACTGATCATACACCAACCTGAATTGGGAGGAATGCCCAAGATCACAGCATAAAATCTGTAAGTAAAAACTGCAGATCCAAGCCAGGAGACCCCTCCCCCCACAGCCCGAGCTGCAAAGCCTCATGTGCCAGAGAGAAGCTCTCTCTTAGCAAGTGAATATAGCTCAGTTGAGTTTCAACTGGGGTTTTAATTAGCGATTGTGAACTGCTAACTATGAACTACGAATCCCCAACCAGCAGACAGAGGCTTTGGGTGACAACTGACCTTGGAGAGCTGGAGGGTCACTGCAGACTGGCCCTGAAGGAGAATTTCTGTCCCTGTTTCAGCTCAGTGGAGAAAGCCTCAGCCATCTTCAGTTCCCAGTGCTCTGACCCAGACAAGGGTGGAGATAGCACAGGCCGACAGAGACCATTGAAATGCAAATGATCTCCCCCTAGGGAGTCTATCTTCTCTAAGAGGAAAGGGGTGGGGCCCAGCTCTACTACCTGCCTTCCATTCAGAACCAGACCCCAGAGCCTGGGGGAAAACAGCCATGGGCCACAACTCCTTACACCATTCTGGAGTTACAGGCTGACAGGCACCATGTGCTGGGCAGAAAAGCACAGTGACCTGAGGCATCACAGGGTGTACCAATTTTCTAAGACACACCCTTAGGGAGACCGGATACTGAATATTTCTTCCATCTGGGACCTGAGCCCATTCTGGTCTGGGAAAACCTGATTGGGTTAACCAAGGAAACCATGCCTAGACAACAGAAAATTACAACCTACACTAAGAAAAATGAAGTTATGGCCCAAAGGAACAAACTTACACTTCAACTGAGATAACAGGAATTGAAACAACTAATAATAAGTCAATTCAAAAAGTTTAGGGAAGATATGGTGAAAGAGCTAAACCGTATAATGAAAACACTGAGTGTACATAAGGTAGAAGTTGAAAGTTCAAAAAACCAACTGGCAGAATCTATGGAAATGAAAGGCACAACACAAGAGGTGAAAGACACAATGGAAACATACAACAGCAAGTATCAAGAGGCAGAAAAAAACACTCAGGAACTGGAGAACAAGGCACCTGAAAGTCTACACACACAAAAGAACAGATAGAGAAAAGAATGGAAAAATATGAGCAACATTTCCAGGAACTTAAGGACAAAACAAAAAGCAAGAATGTACATGTCATTGGTGTCCCAGAAGGAGAAGAAAAGGGGAAGGGGGCAGAAGCAATAATAGAGGAAATAATCAATGAAAATTTCCCATCTCTTGTGAAAGACATAAAATGACAGATCCAAGAAGTGCAGCATACCCCAAACAGAATAGATCTGAATAGGTCTATGTCAATACACTTAGTAATAAGATTATCAAATGTGAAAGATAAAGAGAGAATCCTGAAAGCAGCAAGATAAAAGTGATCCATCACATACAAAGGAAGCTTGATAAGACTATGTGCGGATTTCTCAGTAGAAGCCATGGGGGCAAGAAGGAAGTGGGGTGATATATTTAAGATACTGAAAGAGAAAAACCACCAGCCAAGTATCCTATATCTGGCAAAACTATCCTTCAAATATGAGGGAGAGCTTAATATATTCTCTGACAAACAATGACAGAGTTTGTGAAGAAGATACCTGCTCTACAGGAAATATCAAAGGAAGCACCGCAGACAGAAAGGAACATACAGGATTGAGAGGTTTGGAAAACAATTTTGGGAGAAAGTAGCACAGCAATGTAAGTACACTGAACAAAGATGACTGTGAGTATGGTTGAAAGAGGAAGGCTGGGACCATGCAGGACACCAGAACAAAAGACAAAGGATAAAGACTGGGACTGTGCAACTCAGGGAGACCTAGAGTGCTCAACAATTGTAATAAAAGGTATAAATATGTTTTTACATGAGGTAGAACAAATGAATGTCAACATTGCAAGGTGTTAAAGATAGATGGGATTGGGGGGAAAATGCAATCAGTACAAACTAGAGACTATAATTAACAGAAACCTTGTATTATGCTTCCTTTAATATAACAAAGGCAATATATTAAAGCTAAATGCATATGGGGTATGGGGAATAGGGGAAGTGTATGGGACTCCTGGCAATGGTGATGTTGTCTCTCTTTATTCTACTTTAGGTTAATGCTGTCTTCCCTTTTGTTGCTTTCTTGCTATCAAGTTTTGTGTATTTTTGTTTGTTTTTCTCTCTTTCTCTTTTTCTTTTGCCTCTCTTCCTTCTTTGACTCTTCCTCCATTTTTGTGGGGGAAATGGAGATGTCCTTATATAGAGAATGGAGATGGTGCTGAATACATAAATACATGACTATACAGGGAACCAACGATTGTTTACTTACGACAGAATGTACGGTGTGTGAACAAAACCATCTTTAAAGAAATGGGTTGATGAAGAAAACTTGAGGGCTCTATATTGAGTGAGATAAGACAGACACATAAAGGCAAATATTGCAGGGTCTCACTGATATGAACTAATTATAATATATAAACTCATAGACATGAAATATAAGTTACCAGGATATAGAACAAGGCTAAAGAATGGGGAGCGGTTGCTATTGTGAGCCAAGTATTCAACTAGCATGAACTTAAATGTTTGGAAATGGACAGGGGTGATAGTAGCACATTGTGAGAATAACTAACAGTGCTGAAAGGTGTGTGAAGGTGGTGGAAAGGGTAAGCTCAGAGTCACGCAAGCTGAAGGTTAAAAGATAGGAATGTACAAAACAGTGAATCTTGTTTTGGACAATGTCCATGATTAACTATATAAATATTAGAAATCTCTCTCACAAACTAGAACAAATGTTTGACACTATAACTAGAAGTTAATAATAGAGAGGCATTGTTCTAGTTTGCTAATGCTGCCAGAATGCAAAACACCAGAGATGGATTGGCTTTTACAAAACGGGGTCTATTTGGTTACACAGTTACAGTCTTAAGGTCATAAAGTGTCCAAGGTAACGCATCAGTAATCGGGTACCTTCACTGGAGGATGGCCAATGGTGTCCAGAAAACCTCTGTTAGCTGGGAAGGCACGTGGCTGGCATCTGCTCCAAACAGTTCTGGTTTCAAAATGGCTTTCTCCCAGGACATTCCGCTGTAGGCTGCAGTTCCTCAAAAATGTCACTCTTAGTTGTACTTGGGATATTTGTCCTCTCTCAGCTTCTCTGGAGCAAGAGTCTGCTTTCAATGGCTGTCTTCAAACTGTCTCATCTGCAGCTACTGTGCTTTCTTCAAAGTGCCCCTCTTGGCTGTATCTCCTCTTCAAAACATCACTCACAACTGCACTGAGTTCCTTCTGTTATGTCAGCTCATTTATATGGCTCCACTGATCAACTTAGACCCACCCCGAATAGGCGGAGCAACACCTCTATGGAAATTATTCAATCAGAGTCATCACCCACAGTTGGGTGGGGCAAATTCCAAAGAAACACTCAAAGAATTACAATCTAATCAACACTGGTAACGTCTGCCCACACAAGATTACATCAAAGACAATGGCGTTTGGGGGACACAATATATTCAAACTGGCACAGGGATATAGGGAAAAAATATATACCTTTTGCAAACTATACACTACAGTTAGTAATATTTTAACATTCTTTCATCAACAGTAACAAATGTACTATACCAAAACTATGAATCAATACTGGAGGGGGCATGCATGGTTAGGGGAATGGGAGGATCTGAGTTTCCTTTCTTTTGTCTTTATTTCTTTTCTGGAGTAGTGAAAATGTTCTAAAAATTGTAAAAAATTGTGTTGATGGATGCACAGCTGTATGGCAGTGTCGGGAGCAACTGATTGCACACTTTGTATCTTTGGATAGTTGTATGGTATGTGAACAATCTCAATAAAAAAATATATATATACATAAAAATAAATAAATAATTGGGAGTGATTATGTAAACTCCCAGGTTTGGACAAAAAACCAATGAAATGACAAAATAAAAGTCAAGATCAATATAAACTTTAATAAAAACTATGCAATTCATTCACGCTCTCTTTTGTTACACAAAAGTATTCATAGAGATATTATTTGAGTTTCAAACTATCTTCAAAATCTAGGAATGACAAGGATAGTTACATGTATCATAAACTAGAATCCATTACACAGTATTTAAATTGATTAAATTTTGAGTCTTGATCTTACATCTTTTTTATTCTGATAAAATCACATAATCTTTGTTTTCTCAGTGATACTATTTCCTGCTGTATTTTCCCTCACAGGGCTGTGAGAAACATAAAAGGTTAAAATATCAAAGGTTTTATTAGCTTTATTAACAATCCATAAATTTTAGGGAGCACTCTCTGAGCAACATTCTCAAAGATAGACTAATCATAATAACATATCCCTTGGAGAAAACAAAAACAAAAACAGATGCCATTGATTTAATTTCTCAATGTCTTTTCATTTGGGTATGAACCAGAACTCAAATAGAGAAAAGAATAACCAAGGGGCAAAGATGATGAACAAGCTTAGCCTTTATGTTTCTTTCCACCTTCCAATATCCCCACCCCGCCACCCCCAGAGAAATTGCTGCTATTTGGAATATGAAACAGAATAGCTTATTTCCAGTCATCTTTCCAAGTCCTAGTATGTTCTCATTAGAAAACCATGTGTCACTAAAAATGCAGGCCAAAAAAAAGAGGAAACAAAAAGAAAAGAAAAAAAAATGAAAATGAAAAAAACATTATGAGTATTAATCCATCCCTTAAGCTATACAACTAGAATATAAACTCCATGAATTCCATGAAAGCAGAGATATTTACATGTTTTGCTATTTCTCTAATTCCAAGAATGTAAAAAAAAAAGAGGCTGGCATATAGTAAATAGTAAAAAAAAAATTGGTGACCTAAATGAATCCCTTTTTTTTTTTGTACTTAGATTGCATTTAAGAATAATAATTGATTTAGGTCCTCTATTGCTTCTGAAGACCAATTATTCCTAACATTGCTCGTAAGATTGTTTATTTATAACATCATTCTTCCATGTTTAATGTATTATTTTCCTCTAGTTTCATTCAAGAATTTTTTGTATCCTTTTAATTTTTTTCTGAATTTCTGAGACTTGGAATTTGATGTTTTTCATCACATTTGGTAAAATCTGTTCTCATTTTTTCACTCTTCTCTTTCTTGGACTCAATTCCACATATTTTAGAATATTTTATATTGCTCCACAGGGCACTAGGGCTCCTGTTCATTTTTCAAGTCATTTTTCTCAAGTTGTTGACATTGGATGGTTTCTACTAAACTGACTTCAAAATCATCAATCCATTTTTATGCCTTCTCTGATATGTGCTGTTAAGCCTATCATGTCAGATATTGTACTTTTCTTTTCTAGAATTTCCATTTGGTTTGCTGTTGTTGATCTTACATTTATATTTCATCACTATGACCATGTTTTCCTTTAAGTTCTTGAAATATGTGTAATATCTGCTTTAAAGACTGTCTCCTACTTCTACATCTGGGTTATCACTTATCTGTCTCTAGTGTACTTTTAAAAAAAAATCTGAACAGTAGGTCACAATGTCTTGCGTATCTAATAGAGTTTTATCTTACACCAGACGTTGTAGGTAACACTTTCTATAATTCCTGGATTCTCTTATTTTATGATGGCAGTTACCGTTTGCTCAAGCAGATGGTTAAGTTTTGCCCATTCACTTTGAACTTGTAGAAGTTGGTTTTATACTTTGTTAGGGCACACTTTGAAAACATCTAAGGTTTTTAGCAATCACCTCTAACTTGGCAGGACTCAAACTTCAAACTTGGTTTCCCTTATTTGGACAGCAGCTGAAATCTCATCTTAAACTTAGTAATCCTGTTCAGTTTCTCATTTTTTTTTCTTTCCATGTGGCTCTTGGCAATCTTCCACATGTGTGTGCAGCTCACGGTCAGCCATGAATTTAAGAATTTTGGGGCGGCCCTTCCTATGACTTCCTCCTTTCTGAAATTCGTCACCTTAATTTCCAACCATGCTGGTTGCCTGAAATTTGTCTTTTACAACATTAAGCTTATAGGACCGCAGCTGACAGGACAGCAGCTTTCCGCCTGAATTCTAGTCTCCGTACTCACTCAGACTGAAGAAAGCTATGCATACTCAGATTTCACCCAGTTGACTTACTTTCAGAAAGATTGAGCCCCCTGAAATTTCTTCTCGATTTTGTTAGTTCTCTAGAGCCTCCTTAAAACTATTTTCTTTTCTTTTTTTTATTTCCAAGAGTTTATACTTGTTAACTTTGGGTTTGTTGTTTTGATAGAAGCTACTCTGCCATTTCTGGAACTGTAACTCACGAATTTATTCTAGATGTACAGTGTATAGGCACTGCTCTACAATTCCCTTATAATGTTTCTGATTTGGATTTTTACCAGACAGACATTTTGACTTTGATAAGCCACATGAAACATATATTAAGGATCAAATTTCAAGAAAATATTCAAAAGGGACTTAGTAGTAATGTATTCGGTTACTACCTGACATGTATATATTGAATTCACTGTCAATTCCTCTAAAAACTAGCTTAAGATAACTAATTCATATTTTAATGCTGTTTATACTCTCAAATTTAGTAATATGAGATCTAAAACTTAAAAGTACCGAAAAGATGACATCTAATTTTTCAACTTATTATTTGCTGTGTACCAGATATTTGACTCCTGTAATCACAACACAGGAAATTATCTTAGGATAGTGATTTAATACATACACATACACACACACACACACACACACAAACACACACAGAGCAACAACAGCAATTAAAAAACAAACACCAGAAATAGGTCTGCTAAACACAAAAGGTTTGTCAAACTTCAGGAATACCTATAATTAGATTTATAATACAGATTTCCCTTTCTGTAACAGACAGTGGGTCTTACAATTTAGTGTCAAAAAATACAGACAGGTACATTGTTGCTTCTAATCTTAAGGAAGTAGGTGATTGAAGTTGATTATGTTTTCTCATGCAGTTAGTATTTTTCAAATAGCAACATTCTCCCCCTATAAAGTCTCAAAAGAGGTATGAAGGGTAGCAAACTTAGTTAAGGGGCATTCTTCCTGGTGTCCCTCCCAGCTGACTCCATTCTCAGATAGGTTCTCTTCGCATTGTTGCAAAATGGCTGCAGAAGCTACGGACCTCAAACCCTCTCACATCTTTTCCAGCAGCTGGTAGAAAAATCCCTTTTCTTGAATTTCAAGCAAAAATCATTGTTTCTAATTAACTGATCAGTCATATGAGCATTTTGATCTAATCATAGTTGTCAGGAATATGTGATGTTTTGATTCAAGGAGACATGGGTCATACAATTAAATTCATGTCCAAAGGGATATTGGATCCCATCCAACATACACAATTGAAAAAAGAGTGAAAACATAATTTTCTTAAAGGAAAGTAGTGATGTAGACACTGGAGGGCCACAATGCAACTAGTATCTAAGAAATATTCAATTCAGTTTAATGTTTTTCACCTTTTAGTTGCAATTAATTCACATGCAATGGACTCTATGGGCAACACTGTACCAAGGTGTGGTGTAATCAAATTCAGGTTTATGTTCAAAAAGAAAAAAAAAAAAAAATGGAAAGGAAAAGGAAAAAGCATTAACCTGCCTCCCACAGCCTATGATGTAAAGATAGAGACATTCTATTAATAATAAGGCTCACATTTCATTACGCTCAAGCTATTTTCCTCCTGTCATACATATTAAGCTTCTCAAACTGTGCACAACAAAAGATCCCCACAACAAAATGCAGGTAATAATCAATATGCAATTCTGTTCCATATTCTTTCTCTTTGATGTGTGTGCAGGTTGAGCTGCGTGATGAGAAGCTCATGGTAGGGTTATTTTGAGGTACCTTTGAGCTGCTTATTAGCAGATCCTTATTAGCAGCATCTTATTACCAGCTTTCCTAGGCAGTTGTGACATGTTTTAAAGATAACTCTTTTGTTCTATCGAAACCATAATGCCTACTTTAATCTTTAAAGAATTCTAAAAGAAGAGAAGGCCAATTATATTATAAAATACCTCAAAAGTCACTGCTATACATCACTATTGCTTTTACACCTTAGACAATATTAAATTATAGAGCCTTTAGTGAAAAAAATATATTTTGCTTTGAAACCAATCTGGCAGCAGAAATATGTGCTTCCATGCAATAATAGGCACCAGAGTAAGCAGGACCAATAGTCCCTTTAGAGCTGACTGGCACTCTTAAATGAAAGAACTTTAGAAAGGCCAGTATTTATTGAGAGCCCTCATTAAAAGAGGGGTCAAATATTGCTGTGTCTGGTCATTTAATAGTAACTTATTCTATGAAATTATTTCAGGCATTATGGAACATCATTTTTTTCCTTATAGTTTAATGTAAGCCATGATATGATGCTATCTGTGCCCCAGTCATTGGTTAAGAGCTTTTCATGCAATGACACCTTTAATCCACAAAACAGAAAGTATTTTTACTCCCATTTTACTCTGAAGAAACTGAGACATCGAGAGGTAACTAACTCGTCCACTGTTACATAATTTTTACAAATACCACCTGGATACAAGAACAGACAATCTGGTTCCTGTGTCTAGGCTATTAACCCCTGGGCTATTCTGACTCTGTTTAAAGGGAAATACTTGTCTTTCTGAATCTTCCTTGTGATCCCCCTTGATCTTTATCCTCCAAATCCCTGAGATGTACTCCTCTGACCATGCATGAGTCTAGAATCACACTTTAGTTTATCACTCTTATTTTGAATTGCAAGAACAAAGTTGTAATTTGTTCCCTATTAAGGAAATAATTGTGTACTGCAGTTTAGACATGTTCTTAATTTTAATCTGCCTTTCCATGTCTGTGAACCCATTACAAACTGGATCTGTTGAAGATGTTATTTTGAGTTAAAATGTGGCCTAACTGAATGACGTTGAGTTTTAATCCAGATACTAGAGACCATTATAAGCAGTCAGAGAAAGCCATGGGGAGGAGCTGGGAACAGGAGGTCAGCAGGAATCCGGAAGAGAAAGGGGAAAACATCACTATGGGAAAACCAAGGAACCCAAAGTTTGCCAGCAAACCAGCACCAAAACTCCAGGTCTTCAGAGAGAAAGCATTGCCATGCTAATGCCTGGATTTTGAACTTCTAGCCTCAAAATGGTGAACCAATTAATTCCTGTTGTTTAAGCCAACCCATTGTGAGGTATTTGCCATAGCAGTTTAGCAAAGTAAGACACTTATTATTACGTTTCTCTGCATTTTCTGTTTTTTTTAAAATAGCTAATTCTAAACTACTCAAACTTTTAAGTCAGTAACTTACGTTGACAAATATTTTCTCTGTTAAAAAGAATACGTGCAGTAATTAAAGAGTTGGGCTCTACCATTGAGCCAGATAGGTATGACTCCGAAATCTGTCCCTTAGTTGCTATGTGACCTTGGCTAAATGAGTTACCTTCTCTATTCTTCAGTTTCCTCATCTAAAAAACAGGAATGGTGTTATTACTTACCTCGTAGTGTTATTATAACAAATATATTAGTATATAAATCACTTAGATCAATGCTTAGCATATAGTGAGCATGAATTGTAAAGAATTTGGTATTTTTAATCTTATGTTTTGAGTAAATTATTCTCTCTCACAAAAACATGGTTTCCTAATCTGCAAAATAGGAATAAATAATAGTTGCTACCTTACACAGATGTTTTAGCCATCTGTAATACATGTCCAGTAGTTAACCCATAAGTGATCAATAAGTTAAATATATTTTTATTATTGGTTTTATCATTTTTACTAGTATCATGCCATTTTCTCTAGGAATACTTAATCCAGTTTTCCATCACTGCTACAAGCCAATACTGATATGTACACAAAAAAGAATCCCAAGAAATGACTTTGAATAAATGATTGCATGAATAATCAAGGAGAAAAATTAGCATGGGCTAAGATTGTAATAGGGGAGGTCAGGGTTAATAGGAAAGAAGTTCTGTAACTAGCTGTACACTACCCTTTCCTTTTCTGAATGCTCCTGATAGATTAGTGCATTGGTAAAGTGGTTAAGTAAACAACCATACATGGGAATATTCTCCATGCTATATAAAATCAAGGTGGATTTTTCTAAGTCACCACGTTTGCTTTATAATAGAGAATCTAGCATGTGTTTGCACAAACATCTCTGAGAGAAGAGCCACACAGAGTTAAATTCCAGCAATTGACTCATCTCTTCTGTGAGCAAGAGATTAAAATATTATTGACTCCTGTGTCCACAAAAATATTGGACTCTGTAATTTATCACTATCAGGGTTAAAATATCTCTGTCAACTGAGGAATTGTATATTAACTCCTGTTGCCATGATTCAGAGATAGTATGCATTAAAGCTTCAGATGCGTGGCCCACCAGGCCTCTCCTTTGATCTACTCCAGGAGCTTGACTTTCAAACTATTGGTCTTTGCCATCAAGAAATATTGTCAGGAGCGGACCCAGAAATATACTGTTTTGCTTAGAATTTAGGGGTTAGGTTAGTTTAACCTCATGCCTCTTTCATTCATGTTATTTAAAAATTACCACAGTATAAGTACAAATTCCTCCTCACTGCTTTGTTTCTTTCCTATAACCCCATTCCTACATAGCCAAACTCCACAGCTCTTTGAATAACTCACCAATAGACAACTGTGCTATGCATGGTGTGATGCCCTGTTCAATTGTGAACATTGTCTCCTTCTTCTGGTCATCCCACCCAATCTCATGGGTTTCTTTATGACCCCTGCCTGGATAACCTCCAAATTGTCATCCTCATGTATCTTTTGGCTTACAAGGGCATTTCAAACTGCCTGCAGATTCATGGCAGATTTACAGTGAGGCTAATGAAGCTTAAATTTGAGGGCTGCTCATTTCATGGACCTCTTCCAAGGGCCATAGCATTATGTTCTGATGCGTTTATAGAATTTGTACCAGTTGGATATTTGACTGCAGTCAGTTAATACCACTTTTAGTTCAGATTCACTTTTTTTTAATCATTTTTTTATTATGAAATAAATTCAAAGTTACATGAGTAGTTGCAAAAACAATACTAGCCCCATACACAGAATTCCATCATACCCTGACCCCCCTCCCCCGATAGCTCAATCCACCAACTTTAACATGCTGTCACATCACTATTTCTTTCCCTCCCTCCCTATCATCCATCATATATTTCTCTGTCTTCTGAACATATGAGAATTAGCTGCACACATCCTTGAACATACACTATAATTCACGTATGTACTTCCCATGAACAAGAACATTCTTTTATGTAATTCCATTAAGGAGAGCTAAGAAGTATAAGAGATTCAACAATTATACAATGCTTGCATTCTATATTTCCTTTTCCTTATGTCTCTACTGTGTCCCTTCGAGCCACCTGTCCTCCACCCTCTAATCCCATCCAAGTTCATCCTTAGCATTCAATTGTCATCTAGTTAGACTGTCTTTTTTTTTTTTCCTTTTTTCAATTGTGGAAATATATATACAGCCTAAATCTTCCCATTCCACCCCCTCCCTAGCCTTCCATTAGTGGGATTAATCACATTTAGAATGATGTTATGCTCTTTCCCACCATCCATTACTAGAAATTTCCCTTCACCTCAAACAGCAGCCCTACACCCCTTTCTTAACTTCCCATTGCCCCTTCCCCCATTTCTCTTAACCCAAACTCTACTTTTCATCTCTATGGTTATATTCTCTGATAATTTCTTTGTGTTTACTGTGGGGCTTAAAATTAACCTCTTAAATACCTATCAATCTTGTTTTTCTTTGATACCACCTTCAATTCAATAGGGCGCATAAACCATGTTCCTATACTCCCTCATTCCCCCACCTTTATATAGTTGTCTAAAATTACATATTTTACATTGAGTTCAAAACCATTGATTTGTCCTTAGAGTTTGTGTATTTTTTATCATGTAGGAAGTAAATAGTGGAGTTATAGTTCAAAAATTATTGACTTCTATTTGTATTCCATTGTGTTTGGAGAATGTTCTTTGAGTATATTCAATTTTTGTTTTTTTTTAATTTCTTGAGGCTTGTTTTATGTCCCAGCTTATGGTCCCTTCTGGAGAAAGATCTGTGATCACTAGAGAAAAATGAGTGTCCTGGTGATTTGGGATGTAAGGTACTATGTATGTCTGTTATACTTCTCTATATCTGTTTCTCCTTTCTTTGTTTCTCTGTTGGTAGGGGTTCCTTTAGAATCTGAAGTAGGGCAGGTCTTTTATTGGCAAAGTCTCTCAGCATTTGTTTGTGAAAAATTTAAGCTCTCCCTCAAATTTGAAGGAGAGTTTTGCTGGATAAAGTATTCTTGGTTGGAAATTTTTCTCTCTCAGAATTTTAAATATGTCATGCCACTGCCTTCTCGCCTCCATAGTGGCCACTGAGTAGTTTCTACTTAGTCTTATATTGTTTCCTTTGTATGTGGTGAGTTGCTTTTCTCTTGCTGCTTTCAGAACTTGCTCCTTCTCTTCAGTATTTGAGAGTCTGATCAGAATACGTCTTGGGGTGGGTTTATTTGGATTTATTCTATTTGGAGTTCGCTGGGCATTTATGCTTTGTGTGTTTATATTGTGTAGAAGGTTGGGGAAGTTTTCCCCAACAATTTCTTTGAATACTCTTTCTAGACCTTTACCCTTCTCTTCCCCTTCTAGGACACCAATGAGTCTTAAGTTTGGACGTTTTATTTTATCTATCGTATCCCTGAGATCCATTGCAATTTTTTTCCATTTTTTTCTCCATTCTTTCTTTTGTTCTTTCATTTTCTGTTCTGTGGATTTCTAGGACACTGAGATGTTGTTCAGCTTCCTCTAGTCTTGTATTGTGAATATCCAGAGTCTTTTTAATTTGGCCAACAGTTTCTTTTATTTCCATAAGATCTTCTATTTTTTATTTACTCTTGCAATGTCTTCTTTATGCTCTTCTAGGGTCTTCTTTATGGCACTTATATTCTGGGCCATGGTCCTCTTGATGTCCTTTAAATCCTTTGCCATGTTTTCGTTCTTTGATTGTAGTTCTTTAATTAATTTTGCAAGGTACAGCGTTTCTTCCGAAATCTTGATTTGTGTGTTTGGAGCTGGATTCTCCATATCGTCTGGTTTTATCATATGCATTAAGAGTTTCTGTTGTTTTTGGCCTCTTGGCATTTGTTTTGCTTGATAGGGTTCTTTCAAGTTGTATCAAAAAAAAAAAAAAGGATATCGATCTAATTTTTCCGAGTCACAGTTTGGTGACGTACATTTTCTCTAACTAACCAGCAGATGGCATCTGTGAGTCACCTATATCCCTCCAGTCAGTTCTCAACCTTTTTTCCATGGAGTGTGGGGAAATGATTCTTGTATGTTCAGTTGGAGAACTCAGTTTGGGTGTGTTGCTGGAGCCATCCGCCCTGAATGTGGAGCGTGTGTACGGGTGGCCAGGGAGGAAGGGAAGTTCTCTCTCGGTGTCCCACAAACCACCGGACTTGGCATAGCGCCCCTGGGTTCTCCGAGCGGATCCCCCCTCCCAGCCGCAATCCTCCCTCAGCCAAGAGAATGCCGTGCTACATCATCAGTGTGTGCCGTCCCTCAAGGGAAGCCCTGGGCCGCTTGGCTGTGCCGCGGGGCTCTCAGCTCATTTCAGAATACAGAATGTGTGAGGCTGTCTTTACTGCAATGCCTTGTGGGCTGAGAGCAGCTGAGGTTTTCTCCACAGAGAGAGAGCGAGAGACAGAATATGTACCCCGATTCTCCCAAGGTCAGTTGTCACCAAAAGCCTCTGTCTGCTTGTTGAGGATTCACTGTCTGTATTGAGCAGTTAATATTAAAACCTCACTTGAAGCTGGGCTGAGAAAGTGCATGGTGTGGCTTCCGTGAGGGAGGGGCTCTTGGCTCTAGGTTCTCGGCTCTCAGTGCGGGTCCGCAATTTTACTTACAGATTTTATGCTGTGATCTCGGGCATTCCTCCCTATTCATGTCAGTGGATGTTGAGTGTACAGTCATGTTTGTCTCCCCGCTGTTATTCCAGGTTATTTACTGTTTTTTTGTTCATTTATGAATTGTTCTGGGGGAGACTAAGTCTTCCACTTCTTTCTATGCCGCCATCTTCCCAGAATCCCCTCAGATTCACTTTTGTATTTATTTTTTATTTGTAAATTTGTATTCTTTTACTTAAAGACAGCCTCCAAAATTGTACAATAAGTTTTAGGAGCCACACAACTTGGATCTGGCCCTGCTATTACATTAAGTTAAAAACTTTTCTATTTAAAGATTAACTGGAGTCCAAGAATGAGTCCCAACTTGTCACCCAGTCCATTTTGAGCCACCTCTGAATGCATGCCAAAATACTGTCAATTAATTTCAGAATTAACCTAAGAAAAATATTTCTAACATAGGAAAATGGAATCTAGCACCTTGTAAACTAAATATGAAATATTTTGGATTAATTATGAGTCAAGATTATCCCCAATCGTTTTTTCCCCTATATTGATGTGGTTACCTAAATATAGATGATATATTTTATTTCTGTTCTTTTTGAGCAATGATGAGTGTACTTTTTTCAGGTTGCAAAATTTTACACACACTTTGGAACTTTTTTGATAATTCTGAAGTAGGGATTGAAGTAAGACATCTATACAGACTTACAGAATTTCAACAGAATTTTTTCCCATCTGAAATATGATTTTTATTTTGGGAGGATAGGGTTTGTGGCATGATTTGATCCATAGAAAAGGATTTCATATTATAATGCAGTCATATTTTTAAAAATGTACTTTTTTTGCATTCCAAAGGAGGTGTGCATTTTCCATTTAAATCCTCCATGTCAGTCTATGTCAGAAGATATCATAGTGAGGCACAAAAAGGAATATGAGACAAATGCTCTAACAGTTTTCCTTTATTTTGCTTTTAAAGGATGATCCTGGATTCAGAATACGTATAGGAAGTTTCATATCACAATTATTTTTTTAACAAAAAACATGTATATTAAGTATATTTTTTATTTTTTGGGAATATTATTACTGTTTTTGATTGGTTGATGGGGTTGATTGATTGTCATACCTCAAATATGTGGAGGAAATAGCTGTTATAAATTGGAATAGTTCCAAAAGGAGTCACAGCATTATGAAAAACACCTGCTCTGTAGTGACATTTAATCTGTATATTGCATATTTGGAATAATTCGCTTTCTATGTTCTTTTCTTCAGCTTTCATATAAAATCCTTTGAGACATGTTAGTCTACTTTATATAATGTCTCAATTCTTGCCTGACTTTAGCTTACCAAAATAACGAATCCTTCATAAAACCTAGTCTTGTCTTTTCAGTTTAAAAAAAAAGAATGCAGAATATTTTTATGTTATCATTCAGGACTTCTGTACTTTTGTCTAAGCATTTAACAATGAATAGTAGGAAAATATGGCTCCAATAGTATGCAAATGGCAGGCTTTATTTAGTGTAAATAGATATTGATTATTAGCAAAAGGGTGAAAATTAAAGCTTAGGAAAAACTGCAGCTAAAATTAGTAAGGCCTTTTATGTGCTGCATAAAATCTAAAGAATTAATTATTATTATATTCTTATTATTTGTCATCATGGTAATATGTTTTGAAATGATTTTCCATTTTCACCTGCCTCTCTATTTCTGGTTGGGTGCCAAGAACTACCCAGAAAAAGTCCCAGAAATTTTATGAGATTCTCTTAACTCCACTTTGTTTGGTTTATTTCAACCCATCCAACCCAGTCCTATTCAGAGAAATATTATACATTCTAAAAGATTTACTATAACTTACAAATAAGAAACTTAAATTCTCTTTTAGCTTTCTGTAAGCTTTGGGGTGTTCAAAAGTAAACATAAGTAGCTTTATAAATTTACATTGTGTTCAGAAGCTGAAAATAATGTGAATTTTAAAACTTACTTGTAAATTGTAAACCCATGCCATCTATGTGGACTTCGAATATTTTTCCTTCTCACATCTTGTCCAACAATGTTGATTTTGATCAACAAAATGATTATGTTTATAAAATGATAAATCATTTCTTTAAACTGATATTTCCAAAATATTGAACCTGAATTGCCATTTGTAGGTCACCTGGAAAATATATGATCAGAACTTAACCTCAGAGTGACTTTCAAAATGAAACATTCAGAAACTGCATGATAGAGTGGTACATTTTTTTTATTCATTTTATTGCGATATATTCACATACCATGCAGTCATACAAAACAAAGCATACATTCAGTTGTTCACAGTACTATCACATAGTTGTGTATTCATCACCAAAATTAATTTTTGATATTTTCATTACCCACACACACAAAAATAATAAGAATAAAAATTAAAGTGAAAAAGAACAATTAAAATAAAAAAGAACTCTGGGTACCTTTTTTTTTTCCCTTCCCCCATTTTTCTACTCATCCATCCATTAACTAGACAAAGGGGAGCGTGGTCCATATGGCTTTCCCAATCACACTGTCACCCCTCATAAGCCACATCTTTATACAATCGTCCTCAAGATTCTTGGGTTCTGGGTTGTAGTTTGATAGTTTCAGATACCCACTGCCAGCTATTCCAATTCACCAGAACCTAAAAAGTGTAGGATTTGGCCCAAGCAGTAATTCTATTAGGCAGTCTCTTACATGCTTTATTCTACATTCTCAAATGCTCCAGCCAGTTGTAGTCATTCCTGAGATAGCATAAGTACAAATAAACGTCACTTTGTAAATTAATTGAATTCATTTTAATTGTTTATTGGTATCCTAATGTTGAAAGTAACATCTTAAGAATATCCTATTGTAGTTTTTTTAAAAAGATGCATGAATAGTTACTGTCTGGTTCACTTGTGTTTTCTTTTTTTTTTTTTTTAATCTATATTGTTATGTCCTTGATTTCCTTTAAATGAGGTACACCTACTAATTATTTTGTCTAAGTTAATTCTATTTTTTTGGTTTTCTCTTTTTACATGACCCTGCTTTTCCATGTTTAAGGTCAGCTACATTATGAGTTCTTACAGGAAACTGTAAACAATCTGAAAGTATGATTTACAGCACTTGGCTGGGGGATTTAGGAAGATATCTAAAACCCACGGGAGGTTATAAACAAGATCAGGATAATTCCATTTTTGACAAAGTACCTTTAGTATAAAAATTATATTATCTTTTATTTTCATAAAAAAGAAGACTGCTAACGTATACTTCTTAATAAGATTGTTACTTTACTGCAGAGACGTACCTATTATTTTTTGATGCTTTGAGAGCAGCATGATGCGATATGTTTAGAGCCTGCTTGCATTTACTCATGTTGCTTCTTCCTCTAGAAATATCTTTCCAGATCAACTCTGCATTTTTAAATTCTATAAATCTTTCAAGAACCAACCTGGAGTACATTCTCCTCTCTAAAATGTTCTTTAGAACCCTCAATTAAAATCAATTATTTCTTTATTTTCATACCTCAAATTAAATGTTTATCTTATTTTTTCTTATAATTATTCATTTCTGTCTGTCTCAATCTTTAAGGTGACTTCAGGGCAGGAGTTATATTTGTGCACACCCAAGGAACCTGGGACATTGTACACAATCAAAACACATTAAATTGTCTATGCACGAATCATATTAATTTGATGCACTAATCAGAATCCCAAATGTTAATTTCTTGTTTATTTTTTCAACAGAGAATTTCTAACAGTTTTGCTGAGGTATAATTTGTACACCACAAAATTCATTTATGCTAAGTGTACAGTTAATTAATTTTAGTAAATTTATATGGTTGTGTAGCCACCACTACAATTCAGGTTTACAACACTGTCAAAACTTGAAAACTTTTTCTGATGCTCTTCTCAATGAATCCTGCCTCCCACACCTAGGTTTCTGGGATATATCTGGGTTCTGTCTCTAAATTTTGCCTTTTGGAGAAATTTCATATAAATGGAACCATACAGTATGTAGTCTTTTGTATCTAGCTTCTTTTGCTTAGCATGATTTTTTTTAAGATTGATGCTTGCAATTACATGCATCAGTCGTCTCTTCCTTTTTTGCTCAGTAGTTCTCCCATCATATTCATTATACCACTTATCCATTCACTAGTTAATACATGTTTAAATTGTTTCCAGTTTGGGGTTAATATGAATAATGCTGCTATTAATTTTGCATACAAGAATTTGGTGGATATACATTTTCATTTTTCTAATGTAGACTCCCTAGACATGGAATGATGGAGTTATATAGTAAGTGTATGCTTAATTTTTAAGAAATTGGCAAATTATTTTCTCAAGTATCTATGCCATTTTACGTTCCCACCTACAAAGCATGAGTATCCATTTCTCCATATTCTTATTTCATATGGTGAGTCTGTTTTAGCAATTCTCCTGTATGTCCTGTGATAGCTCTTTATGATTACGATTTGTGTTTTCTTGATGATTATGTTGAACATGTTTACAGGGCTCCTTGCCATTCAATTATCTTATTTGGGAGAGTTCTTTACATACTTTTATAGAGAAAAGGTTTTCTGCCAGTCTTGCTTATCTTTTCATTTTAAACAGTGTCTTTTGAAGAGCAAAGGTTTAATTTTCATGAAGTCTTTTAAATAATTTTCTTTGTTGTTGTGCTTTATGTGTCATACCTAAGAAATCTTTGCCTGTCCCAAGGTCACAAATAATTTTTTCCTATATTTTCTTCAAGAATTTTCAAAGTTTTAGTTCTTGCACTTTATGTCTATGATCCATTTTAACTTACTTTTTTTGTATGGTGGGAGGTAGGGATAGGTGTTCTTTATTACTTTGTTGTTGTTGCACATGGAAATCCAAATATCACTGTAACATTTGTTGAAAAGAATAGTCTTTCCTCATTGATTTACCTTGGCAGTTTTGTCCACATCAAATGACAATAGGTGTGAGGATCAATTTGTGGACTATTTATTCTGTTCCACTCAACTACATGTCTATTCTTACACAAATACTACATTCTCATGATTACTGTAGCTTTATAGAAAATTGGGAAATCAGGGAGTGTGTGTCTTCAACATTTTTTTTCCAGAATGTCTGATTATTTTAGGTACTTCATATTACTACACAAATCTGAAGCTCAACTTGTGAATTTCTACCAAAAAATAAAAACTTATTGGAATATTGTTAGGGACTATTGACCTATAGATCTATTTTGGAAGAAATGACTTTTTAACATATTGAGTTTTCCAATCCATAAATATGGTATTTCTTACAGTTATTTATCTTCTTTAATTTCTGACAGCAATGTTTCATACTTTTCAATTTATGACAGATTTTACACTACTTTTGATAAAAATATTTATAAATATTTGATTCTTTCTGATGTTATTTTAACTAGAATTATTTTTTAAGTTTATTTTCAGATTCACATTGCTAGTATGCAGAAAAACAATTGATTTCAGGGTATCAATCTTGTATCCTGAAACCTTGCTAAACTTAACTTATTAGTTCTAGTAGCTTTTTTGTAGATTCATTATGATTTTCTACGTTCAGGATTATTTTGTCTGCCAAGCAAGATAGTTTTACTTCTTCCTTTACAGTCTGTTTTTCCCTAATTTTATTTTTCCTCTTCATTGCACTTAATATGACCTCAAGTATTATACTGAATAGAGAAATAGTGAAAGCAGAAATCCTTGCTTTGTTCTTTGTCTTGTAAGAAAACATTCACTCTTTCACCATTTAGTATGAAGTTTATTGTAGGTTTTTCATAGATCCCCTTTTACAGTTTATCAAAGTTCCATATTATTCCTCATTTGCTGAGAGTTTCTATAATGAATGGCTACTAGATTATGTCAAATGCTTTATTTTTACTTTTTAAGATTATCATAGTGATTTTTCCTTTAAAATTACATTCAAGAATAAACCCCCACTCAATTATGATGTGTAATCATTTTTGTCTGTGGCTGTATCCAATTTGCTAACATTTTGTTAAAGATTTTTTCTATGTTTTGAGAATTATTGATCTGTTCCTAAAGATGCCTTCATCAAGATTTTGCTGTCAGGTTAATACTGTGATTGTTAATTTTATGTATCAACTTGGCTAGGTTATGGTGTCCAGTTGTTTGGGCAAACACGGGCTTAGAAGTTGCTGTGGAGGTCCTATGCAGATAGGCATAGCATCTACAATAAATTGACTTCAAGTGAAGGAGAGTACCCTCAATGATGGAGGTGTGTGTGATCCAATAATTTGATGACCTTAAGAGCAAAGAACTGAGAGTTCCAGAGAAAAGAAGAAATTCTGCATTAAAACTGCAACCACAGCTCCCCTTGGAATTTCTAGCCTGGCAGCCTCCCCTGTGGATTTCTGACTCATTATTTGAACACTGTAATTTCTAGCACAATGGATTCACTATGGATTTCATACTTAAGATTGCTACAGCACTCTAGCCTCTTTGGGATCTTGGACACAATACCTTAAAACAAAAGATCCAGTTCCTTAAAATAAAACATTCTTTATCTCTCTCTGTGTGTATATAATATATGCATGTATGTGTATGTATGCATATATATATATACTGGTTTGGATGTATTATGTTCCCCAAAATGCCATGTTTCTTCTTGTAATCTTGTGTGGGCAGACATTTTTAGTGTTGGTTAGATTGTAATTCTTTGATGATTTCCATGGAGATGCGACCCACCCAACTAGTAGGTGATAACTCTGTTCAGATAATTGCCATGGAGGTATGGCCCCACCCATTCACAACATGGGCCTTGATTAGTTTACTAGAGCACTACATAAGCTCAGACAGAAGGAACGAGCTTGCTACAGCCAAGAGGGACACTTTGAAGAATGCACAGGAGCTAAGAGAGTAGCTGCAGCTGAGAGACACATTTTGAAGACAGCTGTTGGAAGCTGACACTGACATTTTGGAGAATGCCATTTTGAAACACAACCTGGGAGAAAGCAGATGCCAACCATGTGCCTTTCCAGCTAACAGAGGTTTTCTGGAAACCAATGGCCATACTTCAGCGAAGATATCCCATTGTTGATGCTTCACCTTGGACCCTTTATGGCCTTAAGACTGTAACTGTGAAACCAAATAGACCCCCTTTATAAAAGCCAATCCATTTCTGATATTTTGCATAACAGGCAGCATTAGCAAACCAGAACAATATATATATTGTTCTGGTTTGCTAATGTATACCTACATAGTTGTTATTGGTTCTGTTTCTCTGGAGAACCCTGACTGATAGAAATACTGACCTTATAAAATGATCAGTGGGAAAAGTGTCTCCTTCTCTGGATTCTTAAAGAATTTGCTACAAATTCATATTTATTTCTTTCTTAAGTGATTGCTAACATTCAGCATTGAAGATTTCTCAGACTATATTTTCTCTATGGAAAAAATCTAAATTGCAAGGTCTATATATTTAGTTGAAATAGGTCATTTAAATTTTCTACCCCATCTTCAGTCAGTTTTGGTAATTTTATATTTTTTATTCATATTTATTGTGATATATTCACATACCATGCAGTCATACAAAACAAAGCATACATTCAGTTGTTTACAATACCATTCTATAGTTGTGCATACATCACCAAAAGTAATTTTTGAACATTTTCATTACCACACACACAAAAATAGTAAGAATAAAAATTAAAGTGAAAAAGAACAATTAAAGTAAAAAAGAACACTGGATGCCTTTTTTTTTTCTTCCCCCATTTTTCTACTTATCCATCCATAAATGAGACAAAGGAGAGTGTGGTCCATATGGCTTTCCCAATCCCATTGTCACCCCTCATAAACTACATTTTTATACAATCGTCTTCAAGATTTATGGGTTCTGGCTTGTAGTTTGATAGTTTCAGGTATTTACTGCTAGCTATTCCAATTCATTAGAACCTAAAAAGGTTTGTCTATATTGTGCATAAGAGTGCCCACCAGAGTGACCTCTTGGCTCCTTTTGGAATCTTTCTTCCACTGAAGCTTATTTTATTTCCTTTCTCATCCCCCTTTTGGTTAAGAAGATGTTCTCCAACCCACGATGCCAGGTCTACATTCCTCCCCAGGAGTCATATTCCACATTGCCAGGGGGATTCACTCCCCTGAGTGTCAGATCCCATGTAGGGGGGAGGGCAGTGATTTTACCTGCTGAGTTGGATTAACTAGAGAGAGAGGGGGCCACATCTGAGCAACAAAGAGGCATTCGGGAGGAGCTCTTAGGCACAATTATAGGGAGGCCTAGCCTCTCCTTTGCAGCAACAGTCTTCCCAAGGGCAAGTCCTGTGGTTGAGGGCTCAGCCCATCAAACCACCAGTCCCCTATATCTGTGAACACATCAGCAATCATCGAGGTGGGGGAGCCCAACACCCCTGCATTGTCTACCAGCTCCTCAAGGGGGCTCTGCATATTTTTTTCATTGTTTTTTTTTTAATTAACTCTTTTTTTTAAGTCAACTATATCGAAAAAAGATGTTTTAAAATACACTAAAAAAATACATTTCAAACAAACCATAACAAGGGAGTCCAACATGTTCCTACTCTACCCCAAGAAAATAACCTAATATAGCAACATTTCTGTGAACTTGTTCCTACCATACCCATCAGAAATTAAAAAATCATAGTCATTCCTGGGCATTCCCAGAACATTAAATTTACCCATGATAGCTTGCCTGTTCTTACTGGGTTATCATTCCCCCTTCATTAATTGCTCTCTATCACTAGTTCCACTACATTCTACATAATAAACCATTTATTTTAGGAGTGTGTTGTTTAACCTCCAGGTGCTTGTGAATTTTCTAAGTCTCTGATGGTTATTGACTTCTAATTGTATTCCACTGTGGTCAGAGAATGTGCTTTGAATAATTTCATTTTTTTTTTTAAATTATTGAGGCTTATTTTATGTCCCAGCATATGGTCTATTCTGGAGAAAGTTCCATGTTCACTAGAGAAGAATGTGTATCCTGGTCATTTGGGATGTAATGTTCTATATATGTCTGTTAAATCAAATTCATTTATCCAATTGTTTAGGTTTTCAATTTCCTTATTGGTCTTCTGTCTGGTTGATCTATATATAGGAGAGAGTGATGTGTTGAAGTCTCCCAGAATTATTGTGGAAACATCCATTGCTTCCTTTAGTTTTGCCAGTGTTTGTCTCATGTATTTTGTGGCAGCATGATTGGGTGCATAAACATTTATGATTGTTATTTCTTCTTGTTGAATTGCCCCTTTTATTAGTATGTAGTGGCCTTCTTTGTCTTTCATAGCATCCTTGCATTTAAAGTCTATTTTATCTGAAATTAATATTGCTACTCCTGCTTTCTCTTGGCTGTACCTAGCATGAAATATTTTTTACATTCTTTCACTTTCAATTTCTTGTGTCCCTGTGTCTACCATGAGTCTCTTGCATGCAACATATTGATGGTTCATATTTTTTGATCCATTCTGCCAATCTGTATCTTTTAATTGGGGAATTTATTCCATTTACGTTCAACGTTATTACTGTGAAGGCATTTCTTGAATCAGCAATCCTATCTTTGTTTTATGTTTGTCAGATATATTTTTTACCCTCTCTTTCTTATTGTCCTTTAATGAACCAATATTGAATCTCTTTAGTACTGAACCTTTCTCTTTGTCTCTCTCTTCTTTCTTTGTTTCTCTGTTGGTAGGGCTCACTTTTAGTATCTGAAGTAGAGCAGGTCTTTTATTAGCAAAATCTCTCAGCATTTGTTTGCCTGTGAGAAATTTAAGCACTCCCTCAAATTTGAAGGAGAACTTTGCTGGATAAATTATTCTTGGTTGGAAATTTTTCTCTCTCAGAATTTTAAATATGTCATGCCACTGCCTTCTCACCTCCATGGTGGCCACTGAGTAGTCGCTACTTAGTCTTATGTTATTTCCTCTGTATGTGGTGAATTGCATTACTCTTGCTGCTTTCAGAACTTTTGCAATTTCTTCTTTATGCTCTTCTAGGGTCTTCTTCATGTCATTTATATCCTGTGCCATGCTCTTCTTCATGTCCTTTATATCCTGTGCCATGTTTTTGCTGTTTGTCTTTAGTTCTTTGATTATTTGCTCCAAGTACTATGTCTCCTCTGATCTTTTGATTTGGGTGTTTGGGTTTGTGTTATCCATATCGTCTGTTTTTTCATATGCTTTAAAATTTTCTGTTGTTTTTGGTCTCTTGGCATTTGCTTTACTTGATAGGGTTCTTTTAGGATATGTAGGGTTATTCAAAGACTAATTTCTAATTTGTCAGAGCTACAGTTTGGTGGCATACACTTTAACCAGCAGATGGCATCTGCAAGTCACCTATTCCCCTCAAGTCAGTTCTCCTCAACTTTGACTTTGTGGTGTGTGGGGGTCTGATTATTGTGAGGTCCAACTGGTGCACCAAGTTTGGGTGTGTTGTTGGTGCTGTACGCCCTGAATGTGGGGTGTGTGTCTGAGTGGTTAGGGAGGGAGAGCAGCTTTAATAATCAAACCTCCCAGGTGTTCCTGGAGATTTGAGGCTGTTGCAACAGTCTAAACCTTCATTTCAGTTTTGCCACAGACTGTCTCTGCCACTGACCCACAAGTCCTTGATATTGATATATGGTCCCTGGGATTTCTAAGTTGGTCCTTCTTCAACGCTGTACCTTCTAGGGCCTCTGCTGAGGGAAGGCTGTGCTACGTCACAAGTGTGCACCATCCCTCAAGGGAAGTTCTGGGCCACCGGGCCTTGTAGGTGTGTTCCCAGAATGCTGTAAGGATGTCTGTATGAGGCGTGTTGATTTCCCCCTTTTTGCACAGCTCCACCTTCCCAGCTCTGGGGCAATTAGCTGTGGGTGCACAAAAAGCTATTGTCCATGCCCAATATTGTGGCTTGTGTGTGTGTTGCTGGAAACACTTCCTGTCATACTGGGTTTTTGGTACAGCTCTGGGCTGTGGCGCCGGTGCCGGGCAGGAGCTTTCCTAGCCTGCCGGGAAAATGGCTGCAAGGGGCATGGTTATTTTCCTCTTTTGGCTCACCTTGCCTTCCTTGCTCCAAGATAATTAGCAGCGAGTGCGTGAAAGGCTATCTTCCAGACCAGATGTTGAGGCGTTCGCACAGCCCTTTCCTGCCACACTTCACTGTGAAGTTCTCACTGCCATATCTGCAGCCGCTTCTGGGTTTTTTAAAAAAGAGCTAGTCCACCACCAAATGCCAACCCACAGCTTCCCTACACTGCAGCCTGGCTGCTGGATATTCAGCAGGCTCACTCACTCATTTCAGAACACAGACTCCCGGTTTCACCAAGTGCACAGTCCCTGTGGATTTAGCAGACCTTGTCCAGCTGGTGTATCACTGGAACTGGTGTTCTGGGTCACTCTGGCTTTTATCTAGTATTTTTCACGGAGGTGTTTTTTTTTTGCCCTGTCTCTCCTAGCTGCCATCTTAGGTTTTCCCCAGTAATTTTATGTTAAAAGACACTTTCCCTTTTATTTAAAGACTCATTTTTGGATTACATTTGTTAGCAAAATTCTCCCCAAACAAACTACTTTCACTCACTTTAAGATCTCTAGTGATGTTTCCTCTTTCATTCAAAATTTTGGTAATTTGTGTCTTTTTTATGCTTTTCCACGGTCAGTCCAGCCAGTGGCTTTTTGATATTTTAATCCAACTTGTTTGATCCAAATTTTGGTCTTATTGATTGTCTTTCTTTTCTGTTTATTATTTATAAATTTCCACCTGATCTCTATTATTTCTTTCCTTCAATCTACTCTGTATTTAATTGTCTGTTTTTTTTCTAGCTTCTTAAGGTAAAGGTTTAGGTTAAAATTTTTTTTTTCTAATAATGCTTTCCTCTGAGCTTTTGTTTAGCAGCATCCTTTACATTTTTGTATTTTGTGTTTTCATTACAATAAGTTTAAAACATTTTCTAATATATTTTTTATTTTTTTTTTAGCCCATGGGTTATTTGAAATTTCATTGTTTAATTTCCAAAAATTTGCAGATATTTCAAATTTCTTCTAGTTGCTTCTTTTTAATTTTATCCTGTTGTAGTTCAAGAACAAACTTCACATGATTTCAATTCTTTTAAAAATTTTGAAATTTATTTTATGGCCTTTCATAAGTTCTATGATGGTTTTATTTCTGCTCTAACAAATTATAGCAGGCCTGGTGGATTCAACAATGCAAGTTTTTTATCTTTTAGGTCTAGGACAGAATTCTGACATGGGTCTCATCAGGCTAAAATCAAGGTGCTGATGGGGCTGCATTCATTCTGAAGGCTTTAGGGTAGAATTTATTTTCTTGCATTTTCCTGCTCTTTAAGGCTTCTTATGTTCCAGGGCTCATGACCCCCTTCTGCCATCTTCAAAGTCAGCAACATCAGGCCCTGTCTTTCTCATGATGTCATTTCTGTTTATCTGCAGTTGGAAGAAACTTTTAAAGACTCATGTGATGAGATCAGTTCCTCCTTGATAACCCAGGATAATCTCCTCATTTCAAGATCCTTAATGCAATCACATCTGCAAAGTCCCTTTTGCCACATAAGGTAACATAATTGCGTGTACTGTGGATTACAACATGGATATATTTGGGATGCCATGATTCTGTCTACCATACTTGCAAATGTTCCATGGGCTCTTGGAAATAATTGTTTATACTACTGCTGTTCACTGGAGTGTTCAATATTTAAAACTTACATCAAATTGTTCGATGGTGTTGTTCAAGTCAGATCTATAGATTTTTCTGTACAGATGTTAATTACTGAAATAGGAGTATTGATATTTCCAACTATAACTGTTGAATTGTCTATTTCTTCTTTCAATTCTGTCAGTTTTTGATTCAACTATTTTTGAGGCTCTATTGTTAGGTGAATGTGCATTTATTGTTGTACAACTTCATTATGTATTGATATTTTAAAGTTATGAAATGTTCCTCTTTGTCTCTATTGATATTCCTTGCCTTATATTCCATCTTGTCTGGTATCAATATAACCACTCCAATTCTATTATAGTTACTGTTTGCATGGTATATGTTTTTCTATCCTTTTAATTTCAAACTATTATTGTCTTTGAATTTAAAGCGCATCTCCTGCAGGAAACTTTGGATCTTGCTTTTTTATCCAGTCTGACAAACATGGCTTATGGATTCAAGCCTTTCACTTTCAATGTAATTATTGATTTTTTTTTAATTTACATCTGCTGTTTCATTTCTTCTTGATGTATTTCATTTCTGTTTTGTTTTTGTGTTCCTCCTTTCTGCCTTAATTCAATTTTAATATTTTTTGTACACCATTCTAATTTTTCTGTTTGTTGCTAAATTATACTTTTTCAATTATTTTTATTTGATGCACTGGGATTACAGTATGTACCTTTAATTTTTCACTATCTGCTTCTAGTTTACAGGAATATAATTCTGTTAAAATATAGGTTAATTTGCACCAGGAAATCTTTTCCTCTCCATCTATTTCTTTCTGCTTTTATTGTTATAAATCTATATCTATATCTATATCTGTATCTATATGTACAAAATCTATAGTAATATAATTATTGCTTTAAATCTTCATATATTTTTAAAGAAATTAAGAGAAAAATGAACACTTTAGGTGTTTGTGGGTATGTTTACATATGCAGTATTTTAGACTTACTCATATATTTACCATTTCAGTGCTATTCCTTCCTTCCTATGGATCTGATTTACCATCAATTGCCATTTCATTTAGGCAAAAGAGTCTTCCTTTGGAATTTCTTGTAATCCTGGTCTGCTCACAATAATTTTTTTTTTTTTAATTTTAAATGGAGTTTTTTTAAATCTTATTTTTGAAAGATACTTTTGCTATAGAGAGATTTTGAAATGACATTCTTTTTTTCTCAGCACTTTGAATGTTTCATTTCAGTGTTTATTAGCCTCTGTTATTTCTGATAAAACTTAAACACTACTGCTATAGTTTTTCCCTATACAACATTAGTAATCTTTCTGCTGCTACTTTGAGGACTTTTAGGTTGCCTTGTTTTTCAGTAGTTTGACTATAATGTGTCAGTGTCAATCTTCAATTTAAGGTTTTTCCATCAAGTATGGGAAATCAATGGCCATTGTTTCTTAATTTCTTCTGCCCCTTTCTTTCTTTTCCCCTTTTCTGAGAATCCACTTATATGTATGTTGAAATGTATGAAATTCTCCCACAGGTCTCTAGGCTATATTAATTTTCTTTCAGTCTTTGTTCTCCTTTCTTTGGAATGGATAATTTCCATTGATTTATCTTCAAATTCAGATTTTTCCATTTTTTTCTATCTCAAATCTGTGATTTCATCTATTGAATTTTTCATTTCAGTTACTGTAATTTTCATCTCTAAAATTTCTATTTCATCCTTTTTATGCTTTCCATTTTTCTCTTGAAAATCCTTCTTTATAGTCTCATTGTTATAATATTTTCCTAATGCTTGATCATATTTTTCTTTAGTTATTTGAAATAACTATAATAGTTGCTTTGAAGTCTTCGTTTGCCATATCCAATATATGGGCATAGGGGACCATTTGGAATTAGGTTCTATGGATTTGATTTTTCCCCTAAGAAATACCATATGTTCCATATTTTTTTTATGTCTATGAATTTCAGTTATAAAATGGACACTTTAGATGATATATTGTAGCAGCATTGGATTTTGCTTTATTTTTCTGAGTTTTTCCTCTGTTGTTTTAGTAATATGACAGGGATTAAATTATGTAATCAGACTTCCTCATGGTGTGAAGCTGCAGCTGTCCTTGCTCAGCTTTTTTTCTTTTTTTCTCTTTATGGTCAGCCAATGTTTTGGGTAAATGTTGTGCTCATGCACCTTGAGACTGCAATGCTTCTATCTTTTGCCACCCAAACTATGAGTGGATTTTTTCAAATCTCTCTTGGTTTCTATTTTTTGTTGGACTCTCCAAGGTTTCTCCACACTTGGCAGGGCTTAACAATCAGCCAGGGATGTGTGAAAAGTTTATAAACATCTTTTTTATTGCTCTCTCACTTCTAGGATCTCCCTGTTAAATTCTGGCTGTTCTTCCTCTCCCCCCACATTCAGCCTGCAGCCTTGGGCTAGCAAAGCTGGAGTTTACCGGTAGTTACAAACTGAGCCTGCTACCTTTAGTTGGCAAAGCCACAGATTTGTGCTAACACTTCCTGTCCCCCAGCATTCAATTGATTCTTCCATCTTTTTTTTTTTAAAGTCTGTGGTGTTTGCTGTCATCTATAAACAGCAGAATGATAGTTTCCTATGATCAGATTGGTGTGAAGGATGGGAAAAGTTTCAAACAAGAAGGCTGCAGATTTGCCACCATTCTCACCAAATAAAGTTGGAGTTTTACAAGAATATGTTTCTCAACTGCTGTCTGCCTTTAATTTCCATTGCTCTGGAATGTTTTTGTCATTTTGGTTTTGGTTTGGGGTTTGGCTTTTTGGTTTGTTTTATGATTTTTCTAGTTTTATACTTGTTTTCTGCAGAGGGGATTCATCAGACCTCCTCCATCGCAATTAACAAAATGTCTAATAGATTTTTTATTTTTATAGAAAAACCTACTTTAGAAAGCAATACAATCATGTTGAAAATACAAAATTGAGGGTGTTCCTTAGCAGAGTACTATTGCGTCAAAGTAGTGAATTATAAATTAAATAATGCCTAATAAATTTATAGGCAGCATTAAATGCCCACATATCTGAGTTGTATAAACATATGTGAATGTGTGCCGTATTTTACCAGATTAAACAATGCAAAGGTATTACTTGAGGTAATATAATTTACATATAAAATAAAATAATGTAAAGATACTTCTATGACAGAACAGTGTGAACACAACTCCAGACCAAAAGAATACGTGAATCCGACCTCAAATCAGAGCAAAGCCGGAAGCGGAAATGATGTGTTGAAATCAAACCACTTGTCACCTTGTGAACAAAGACAAAGAAAAGTTGTTTTCCTTTTTAGTGTTTAAAAAGACATCTAATGAAGACAAGTACTGTATGAATTGATATGTATCATGAAATTTATAAACCCAGTTTCTCATGCACAAGAATTTTTAATGTTGAATTATGTCAAAAAGGACCTTGCACTTAACAAACTAATGATGTTATAGTTGATGCTGTGCGGAATTATTTGAACAAGATTTACAAATTTTATACAGGAGCATAGAATTGTGAAATTTAAATCCCTATGGTACTAAAATGATTCTCAGATTTAGTGCTAGAAATAGAACTAATGTATTTAATATTATTATTTGTATCTAATCTCTTCCACGACTCAGTACACCGTAACTCATTTCATTTCTCCAAGCCAGTGCTTGAATGTGGCAATGTAATTTTAGTTTTATCCCTATGCTCTCACTCTGCTATTTGAGGCTACAGGTTAGGCCACAGGTTATGTGTGTGGCATAAGTATTGGCTTTGCAATTAGATAATTGCTACTAATATATATTTAAAAGCCCTGTTGCAATTTTTTTTTCTTTTTTAGCTTGAGACATTAACTTATTTAGATATCTTAGTTTCAATTTCAAGAAATGTGAGATTGTTATATTTAGCTAACAGGTTTTTTTTAAAAAAAATAGAAGCATAACATTTTGTTTTGTTTTTTAAAGCTGGCCTATGAATAAGAGATTATTAAATTTATCCTTGTACCTTGGTTGATAAAAAGGAAGCTAAATCTACACAGATAAGCCTAAAGAACAAATCAAATCAATCATTTATTATAAGGTGGCATTTTTACCTGAATGAGATGGAAGAGGAAGATTAAGGAAACTTCCTCTCATTTTGAACACTGTACCACAAAAGCTGTAACCCCTGTATGCAAGGAGAGATCTGAACATATGATTTTTTTTTTATCTAGAAAGGAAATAGATTATCAGTCGAGAACCTAGCTGTTTTTTAAGCACCTGCAAAAATTATCAAAAAAGGAAAAAGAAGCTTCAAAATCCTTTTCAGTCATGAGATTATATAAATCTCTAATATCTGATTATCAGAGAAAGGGAGAGTGAGATAGAGCTCAGAATACTTTAAAAGACTCTTTTATCCCATTGGAAACTGCCTGATACAATAAAGGCCGTCGGAGAAAAGGTCTGACATTAAACAGACTGCCTTGAGAGTAGACTGGATTATTTTGTTAAAAAGTTTGTTCCCTGGAATGCGTATTGTATTCAAGTATCATTGTTGGACCTCTGTGCTGTATGAGTGACCAGTGACACAGGATTTGACTCTCATGAACTAGAATTTGTAGGTAGAAATTGACCTTGATATAAAGCCACTTCTTGGATTACTGCTATCAAGTCCATTCAAGTGATAGAAATGAGTTCAAAGATATGACTGGGGAGGGGCAATCTGATCAATTAAACAATACATTCTTTACTGTGGAGTAAGCAATTTGGAAAGATGTGCCTGTGATAATTCAAAAAGTAATTTGAGAAGAAACACTTCATGGGAGATCTAAAAAAAATTGAAAATAGCTTGGAGAAAATCAGCAGCTTTGATACTCTATGAATCAATTTTAAAGAAAGAAAATCTAGAAAGTTTAAGATCTTGAGTGGTCCTTTGCATCTTAACTTGCTGGAGGCGCAAATAATTCAAAGAAGTCCTAGATTTAATTATTTCCTCGTATACCTATCACATAGATCAAATTTTGTATAAAGAATGCACAAAAGAAAAAGGTGGGAAGGGGCGTGGGCTGGTGGGTTGTAAAGGGTGTAAGAATCAAAGAAAAAAGTGTAATTAAAAAAGAGGGAAACTCATTGTGAAAATAAATGCAATTTCCTCTGTATTTTCCCTATAATTTGAACTTGTGGAAAAGTCATTAAAAGTTTTTTTCTTGCATAGCAATGAATACATTTCTAACTATCTTAAAGTGAATTTTGCCAATTTTTGCCAATCATAATTATTGAAATAATCATCTTTTTAAAAAAATGTGAATCTTGGAATATCACCATTCTGAATAATTAATCAGAATAAAGATGATAGATAAGCAAGTTGCCATTATCTAACCTCAAAATGTGATGGTGAAGGATAGCAGGGGAATAGAGCTGCGGCATTTCCATGTATACTTTGTATCTATGGTAGTGACAGCAGGTATTGATAGCTGGCTGGGGTGATGTAACACCTGCTAATAAGCTACAGCGCCTGGAGAGACTCTGAAATAGTTATCAAAGAATCACGTAAATTGTTTTTTGATCCTTTCTTAGTCAATTCGGGGTGTTCTGTAAATCTGTAGTTGGCACACTGACATTTTAGTTGGTGAATCTTTGTTTTACTCCAGTAAACATTTGCACGTGGGAAAGGAAATTTCCACTGAGATTTGGCTCTTCATTTTGCAAAAATCTCATTATCACAAATTATAGTTAAAATACATTTCTTGTGAAAGCAGAGTTGGCCAAGTGAGGGTGACCCTAATTTAACTCATTGGTCTGCAATACCTGGGTATTTTGACTCTTCCTGTTTGCAGCCCACTTTTATCACTGTGGAAAGAGAAAAGTAGTGGCATGGGAAAAGAATTTTTTGACACTTTTCCAAGATAAACTGTCTAGATCAGATGAAGTAAAAATTATCTAACAAAGTCATTCACATGATTATATTGGGTACTTGTTACAATGTTCCTTTTCCCATATGCTTCTTCATGTCTGAGCTGAACTGTAACTAACCTAATGACAGGAAAACTTAGTTTGAGATGCTATCTCTTCTTTCTATGTGTTTTTTTATAACAGATATTTGGGAATATGACTTTTTCCTACAAACTGGTTTATAAATTGTGCCTTGAGCAAAGTAGACATATTTTAATATATGAAGAATTAAATTTTTTGTACTATGTTGTTTATTCAGAGAACCATTTTGTCTAAATCTGAACTACTATTAGAGTAAACAAATTCAACACTTTTTGAACATTTTTATTCTTAAAAGCACTCTGAGAGAGGATTAAAAAAAAAAGCCATCCCTGATTTCAGGAGGCTCATTTCACATGGAGCAAAGAGACACGTTTGCAATTAATCATAATCTAATGTAGAATGGCATGATTAGCATAATAGGAATCCAAACACATTGCTGTAAAATCATTTAAAGGAAACAATATATTGAGCTTTCTTAAATCAAAATTAACGAAGAATCTTAACATCGGTATGTCTTCAGTAACTTTAATTTGCTACTGGGGTAGAGATTACAACAATGGGTTAACTGCAAGTGGTTACAACTACAGTGTTTGGTACCACAGTTTGTCCCTAAAAATATAATATTTTCATCTTAAAATTGGACTTATTAAAGATTAGACTTATTGAAATTCTCCACCTTTTGGGAGCAGTAGGTAGAGATAGTTTAAGATTATAGGTTTTTGTTGACTTGTTAAAAAAAGAATCCATAGCATTGTAACAATATGAGTTTTTTGGAAGAGGAATATTCCTTATGATTCTATAGTGACAAGAAGCACAATTGTTTTCACATTTTTGTTCTCCTCTCCAATAAGGAATATGACAGATTTAGTTATGTATTTTCAGGTGTAGACGGGCCCAGCATACTTTTCTGACTGACCTAAGCCCTTTCTAACTCCCCTTTATGGTGGTCATTTTAAATACCTTGGTCCATGAACACTTTGACAACCTGATGAAAATTATCAACTGTTTTTCCAGGAGGGGAGAACATGTACTCCATCACATAATTTCATTCAGTTTCAGAGGATTCAAACACCCTAGAATCCCATCCTCACATATCTGATTCAGAATCCCCAATCTAGAGCTCTCTCTTCTTTATATATATTATATTATAAACAGTAGTACTACTCACACATTTATTAAATGTTGTTTAATAATGCTTCCTGATATTTAAATCATAGGAAAAAGTAAGTTTGGCATTCGACTTAAATATCATCTATATAAGACAGAATCAGAACTTTGCTGTGATTATCACTTGGTTTAAAACTAATGTCAAGTGCATTCTATAAATCAGCAGTGAAAATTTGTTTTTCTTATGGAAAAAAGCTAGGGGCATTTTGATTAATATTTGTTACTTTTTGAGAAATTGTGTGATTATTTTTTTCTAGAACTATAGGGGGAAATTTTTTTTTGTTACATCCTATTTTAGTTTTGTGAGCTGGCAGCGAGAAGGCCTTGCAACAATGTGATGTGTCAGAATTTTCAATATTTAACTTTTCATTGTAAAACATGTGGGAGAAGTACTATTTAAAGAGAATATATCTATGTGTCAAGTTCTCTGAATTTAGTTTTTACCTTACTATTAACAATACATTTTTGAGAAAAATACTTAACATTGCTCTATTATACATTTGATTAATTTATACAACATATCTATATACTTACAATTACTCCTTTATTTGCTTAAACTGATTGATGCATGGTTAGAATCAGGATTCAGATGGTACTTACAACTCAAGTGCTCATAGAAAATCCAGAGTTCAATCCACCTAGCCATGATTCCCAATGATACAAAACTACCTGCTCAATCCTATGGAGACAAACAGTCTTAGTCAGTCATAAATAGCACAATCTCAATAGCTGCTGTCCCTTCTAAATAGATTGTTACTTCCAGGCTTAAAGGTTTCATAGATTAATTTGTTCCTTCTAAGTCTCTATTCTTAGATCAGGATTTATCAACCTTGAAACTATTGGAATTTGACCCAGATAATTGTTTGAGAGGCTATCCTGTGAAATGTAGGATGTTTCCAGCATCCCTGGCTTCACCTTCTAACTGCCAGTATCTTTACCCCTTGCCCCTAGCCAAGTTGTGACAACCAAAAATATTGCCAGACATTCTCAAATGGCTTTTAGGGCAAAATTGACTCTGATTGAGAACCACTGCTCCAGATGGCTTCTCACCTAGGAACTTTGGCCCTTCCTGATCTGTAAGATACATTTTCTAATTTACATAGCCTGAGATCCAAAATTACCCTTGCCTAATAAATGTGACATGAAGTAAAGTTTATTGTAGTGATGTGTTCAGGGTTAGCTATTTATTTGTGAGGTACGTGAGACTCTCACCGTTACTTCCCTTTGAAGTCCTCAGCCATGACTTCATGTGTATGGCTCACTTTTCAGACGGTTCAGTCTTCCCCAATGCCCAGTCAGAACTTATGTCATTACCATAAATTATGTTCTTCTGAAGTCAAAGTTCTTTCATGGGCAATGGTCTATAGGTGACAAATATCTAGTGATAAACACTGAAGAGCTTTGCAAGGTGGTGGTGTTTGTACAGCCTTCCCCCACAGTTTTATGCCATCCTTCCATCATACTTTTATCCTCCAAAATCAAACCGCTAGCAGGTGAGCTGAATTACCAAAGGCATGGTACTACATATAGGTGCTGGTAAGTCTTATTTCTCTACTTAGGAACTTCAGCACATCCTATCTCAGTCTTCTCTGTCCCCTTCTACCAGGCCAATTAGAAAGAAGTTATCAAGGTGACTGCTATAATTATGTAAACAGTGTCACCTCTATCTCTCAAAATCATTGATATTTTTACTCATCAACTCAACCTCCACACAAATAAAACCCTGGGCACATAGTGATGACTGCTCAGTGAAACCCTAAGATGGGTAGTGCAATCAATTCTACTATAGCCCTTACTTTTATATTTTTGGGGCATGTGAGGCCTGAGCTCTCTATAATTTATCTCAAGGTTTCTCCCAGCTTCCTCTCCTCTCTAAATTATATACAAAATTTTACGAGGGTGTGACCTCTGGGGTCTGACCTGAGTTCGAGCCCTGGCTCCACACTTGTTAAAGGTGACCTTGGACAAGTTACTTAAGTTTTTAAATCTTAAAATGTGGACGATGATAATAGTGTCTATCCCTAGGGTTATTGTTATGATTTAATGAGAAAATGTATGTAAAATGCTTAGCATAGCACCTATTAAATAGGTGATTAAATGATAATGTTAATCATTATTATTCCTCACGTACTAACTCTGTGCTTACTAAATAAAAAGTTCAAAATCACTCTGGAAAGTATTTGAAAGGAGAGTTTTCTAATAGTTTCCAATTTTATACGTCACCCGAACTTAGAAACTACCAGTTTTAAAGCTGTACAATTTTTGACTCAGTATTTAACAGGGGGTGTATGCCTCTGTCAACTTCCAGACCTTGTAGATTTCTAGTATTGTAACCCAGAGACATGTATTATCCTTAGAGAACATGGGAGGAGAGGAAGCTATAAAGAAACCATCACTGCTTCCCCAGGAATAAAGCAACTTTTCTCATCTTCTCTCCCTCATTCTCTCTCCCTATCTTTCTCTCTCTCTCTCTTCCCATAGATTGGCAGTTTGATAATGTGTGTATTTACACACACACACACAACTTCTCTAGAGGTTTTAATATGTTGGCAATAAGTGTAAATGAGTACTTTTGGATGTCACAGAATGAGACATTTTCAGAAGAAAGCTAGAGTTCTTTAGCACAAAATACTTCTATGACAGCTGTGAAATTGGTATAACTATAGCTTAGATGTTTTAAAAATATAAACCATGGTAAAAAGAGCATAAAGCTTAAAAAGGAGACTAAACACATAAATAAAATTGTGGAAAAAGTATTATCTAAACCATAATAAATTTCAAAATACTTTATTATATGTGTGAAAATGTGAACACTAATGGCGAGAAGCATCAAGTTGATGGAAGAGTCTCTTACCCTCTGTGTAAACTGAAGCTCCATTAGCCAGCACTTTGATGAAAGCAAATTTCTAGATCACTCCCAAATTGGCAGAAACTCTTCTTGTACATTTGAAATCTTACTGACAACCTGGTGTTCCCTTTACTCTAAGGAGCCAACCTTTTGGATTTCATTGTAACCTTGTAAAGTCACTTAAAAGGACAATGTATATTTTTTATATAATTGTATTACCCTTCTTTTTGGCTTTGGTCTTTACTGTACTTATCCTTGTAAATCTAGAGATGCCAAGACATATGAATGACATTTCATTTACTTCACTCAAGTTTCTAACCAAATGTTAATAGGATGGGACAACAGACTCAATGAAAAAATAACTTCTAAGTAACAAGTATCTATAACTTCTGTTTAAAAGCATTAGAAGTATGTAAATGGGCTAGACTAGAATGAGATAAGTAGAAAATAAAAACCCATACTAGAAGTCATAATTAGTGACTATGGTGGCTTGGAGATATGCATCCCAGAAAAACATATTCTTAAACTTAACCCGTACTTGTGGGTGTGAACTCTTGTAAATAGGACTTTTGATGAGGCTACTTCAGTTTAGATGTGGTCTAGCTGAATCAGGATAGGTCTCAATCCTATTATGGAAGGCTGCATAGGGAAGTTCAAAGAGACAGAAAGCCACACAGAGGGAGCAGGCAGAAACTGAAGGTCAAGGAAACCTTGGAGAGAAAGGAGAAGCCAGGAGAGGCCATCACGTGCATTGTCATGCAATAGAAAAGCCAAGGACCAAGGATCACCAGCAGCCAGCTACCAACCCAGAAGGCCACAAGGTTCTGGGAGAAAGAATTGCCCTTCATGATGCCTTGGTTTTGGACTTCTCCTAGCCTCAAAACCATAAGCCAATAAATTCCCATTGTTTAAGCCAACTCATTGCCTGGTATTGGTTTTGGCAAGTAGGAAACGGAAACAATGGCATTCCTGATTCTTAGGACACTCTTTTTTTCATTTATTTAAGAAATATTTAAAATTACCATGTGCTTATCCCTAGGAAATGTACTGGAGTTTCACTGGTGAATAAGATGACATATAGAAATAAATAAGCAGTTACAATGTAATGAGATAAATATTGAAAAGCAAAGAGTAATATGTGAGCATGTAGGAAGAATAGGTAGAATAACACAAGGAAGGTCATATGTAACAGAGGCAGTTGGTATCCTGCTTATATTGCTTTGGCATTACCAGCTCAATGACTGTTGTCCAACTTCCAACTGAGAGTATCTGAATCTTTTTGACAGAATGCTCTCTATAAAGAGAGGAAAGCCTTTGTGGCAAGAGCTTGTCAGACTAGAAATATGAAGGAATTAGCAACGCTTAACTCCATGCCCCCCAACCACCTCAATCAATGACTAACAGATTGAGTGTTCTTTGGGATAATTCTGAGATGTGTGTTCTATACTATTTCCCAAAGCTGTCTGCAGATTTAAGCTGCAGTCACCCACAATTGTTGCTCTCTTGATAATGCAGGCTTTATTCATTGCTTCCCCTTCCTTGTTTCACTTCCCACTTCCCTACCAGTGTTTGTTGTACCTCCCAAATAAGCCTCTTTCCTTCAAATCTTCATTTCAGGATCTACATCTAGGGAACAAAAACCAAAGCACTATCTAACACTTTCAAAAGTGTAAGATTTCCTACTATAACAGCAGTTACAGATGAAAAAACATTAAACACTTAGATGATACAAAGTTTACCACCTCTCTCTTCCTCTTTCATTTACTGAGATTTCTTCTTACTGCTGTGTAATGATGAAACTCTGAGCCAACCAGATATTGTCTCTTTGGAAGGTATAAACAGCAAGACAAAAAGAGTGTATCTGGGTCATTTTTAGGAATAAGTTTTAAACTAGCTAGAATTTTGTTCCAATTCTCAGAATGAAAAAGAGAAAAAATACACTTATTTGATTTGGGGATTTTTTCAAATAATATCCTCAATTTCCTTCCTTTCAGTTAAATCACTATTTTTCAATGATTTTTAACAATGGTTAAGTAACAGCAAGATTATCTTTGGTTATCTCAAAGGATATCACAAAATCCTTTAGCGAGACAGAAAATAAAATAAATTCTAGTGACTTTCAAAATATTTGAGTGCAAGGGGGTGTTTGAATGTGAAAAGGGAGAAGAAACTTAGAAGTTGCTTGGTCCTATCCTTTACTTTCTCTATACACCATTAGCAAATGTTTATAAAGCTCAGAGACATGGATTATATTGCCTCATATTCTATTATCAAACAAACTATTAAAATGTCCAACAATTCATCCCCCTTCCCCCCTTATGAGCCATTTAAAACCACGTATCCCTTTTTCCAGCATGACAGCCAATCCAACTCCGAAGAAAACTATTTAAATTCCACCTCAGGTTTATTTGTGGGATTAAACATTGTAAGAATATGAAATTAAAGAAAACACTGAAAATTACAGACATTAGTAGAAAACACATATTTCTTTCTTTTTCCCAGCTTATCAAGGAGAAATAATATTCTTTGTCACTAGATGAAAATCTTTCTTCTGCAAAATCTTTATGTCCTGGTTAAGCCAAGGATTGTGAAATTTGCCAAAAAGTAATGTTGAAAATTTTCTTAAGTATAGTAGGAATTGCTGAAATGCATGTAGTAAAATCTTATACCACAAGTGGTTCTAATATTCCTTATGTCCATCTAAGTGGCATACAGGGAAGTACAGAGGAAATATAATTAAATAAACACTGTGGAATTCATAAGTAGAGTAGGAAAATAACTCATCTGCAAAGATCTGCTCCATGTCTACAGTGGGAGGGTGAATAATTTTCTAGAGTGCTCAAATGGTTTTCTTCACAGTTTGAAGGAATTCTACTCATTGAATCATGCCACATGGATACTGAGTTCCAAAATAATATCCAGAGTAGCAGTAGCAGCAGCAGCAGCAGCAAATTTACTGAATTCTAAATATGTGCCAAAAAAATTTTCTAAACCCTATATTTCTATATATGTTTTAATACATTTCATTCTCACAACTTCTTCAGAGACACTGGCTATTATTATCTGCATTGTGCATAAGGAAACAAATGCAGAAAGATTCATTAGTTTGCCCAAGATCACAAAACTAGAAATGGCAAGGCTAAGATTTGAACCCCAGTAGTATGATTTATAACCATTATACTACTTTAAATGCAAAAATAGTACAGAAGTATTTCAATAGCATAAAAATTATAACGAAAAGTTATTGTGATAAGGAATAAAATTGAGCAGTGTCCTCAACCCTTAATCCCATTTTCTCTGGACTGACTTAAAAAAAATGTGAAAAGAATAATGCAAACTTTGAAAGAAAGGATATTAGGTTTGCTTGGCTGAATGCTAACTTGTCAGCATACTACAGACAAAGAATGGAACCTCAGAAGGTTCTATTTGCACTGGGATGTGCAAAAATATTCCGTCTTTCGCTTTAAAAGATGAGATTTTTCAAATAGGTGTTCGAACACATAGTAAATGCATGTTTTTCAGATCTGTTGTTATTCATTAATGATGAAACAAGGATACTGGTAGCAAAGGATGTTCTTATGCGAATTATCAGAGGTAAGAAATTTAACATCACATCTGACTGGCTTCAAATTATAACAGAAATTGGAAACATGTCTTCAGGTGTACAAAAGGATGTTTATTAAAATTAATGACTCTTCTCAATGTTGAAAGAACTGAAGTTGTATCTCTTAGAGCCATTGCTAGCTTTATTTATTCTTTCCTGACTCTTGAAATAATATCAAGTACTATGGCTAAACCTTTGGTGCAGTTGATAACGTGAAAATGCATCCCCCAACATACTCCTTCCTGCATTTGTGGATCAGCTACCCACAGACAATTAATTTACTTGACTCTGATATAATCTAAATGCTAAACCTATAAGGGTAAATAAAAAATATTGACAATATTGCTAGTGTTTGTGTCCTAAACTTTTTCCTTAAGAAAAAAGAATACATACTGTAAAAAAAAAAAATTGATTTTTTCATCATCAAAAGACAGTCATATTGAAATATAACCTCTGATGAAGCAAAGATAGGAGAACCAGGCAGGTGAACAAATGAAAATGTAGCACTGAGAACCGTAGTCAGTAATCAACACTGTCAATCAATATGGACTTACAAGGTTAATGAATTCTCAGGTGTCTTTCTTAAGAAAAACAAGTGTCTGCTAATTCAGAATGTAGAATGAAGTAATACCCTGTAAAATTTTCTGACAACTCTCACTTTTAGCTCTATCGTTGTTATGTACATTGATGTCAGAATAAGGAAAATTTTCACTTTAGGCAATGTTCAGATGCAAACATATAAGATAAGTACCTCTCTTGGGTTGGCATGGCAGAGTCCATACTTAGTATAAATTTTTCTTGATATCTGACCATGCATTTCATACCCCTTGGTGAGCAAACACAGTTAACATGACTAAAAATAGAGTCAGGTGAAATTAGTCATGTTAGAGGAGGAAAGGCAGATTCACAATACAATGAAAAGGCTATGGGCTTTGTTGTCAGAGTAGCCAGGTTTTTTTCTATGATCTTGAGCTGATATTCAACCATGGACTTAATAATATTAACCAGAAAATGGAGATAATGACTTATATTTCCCAGAGTAGATAATGTGAAGATATGATGGCATTCATACATCACCACTGATTTGTTCAATATTGCTTTTGTGCATATTCACACAATTTATTTTCACTATAAGAAAACCAGGGAATAATGAAATAATTATATTCCAATAACCAAATAAAAATATAAAGCTTTTTATTGTTTCTATGAAATATTTTAACTCATCATCTGAACATCTTTTGAATCTTTGGAAATTCAGTACCACTTTTTCCACAGGCCGAAGCGGACAGTATACCAAACAGGGCTCCTCTATTCTAGAAGAAAGGCTTGTATTAGAGCAGATATTCAAACGAATCACTTTGATTCAACTGGATGAATGAATGCATGACTATGAAAATGCATCATAAGAATTATTATGAACACCTCACTTCAATCCAAACGGAGAGAATCCTTTGGGGACAATCATGCCTGTTTAAGAATCCCCATTTCAATAGCCAAGACTGGATAAGTGAATAGAATGAAAAAAAAAAAAAAAAATTCCAATCTACCTCCAACGTAAACAAAGCCATACCTTAATATTCTCAACACGTTGGCACTGTAATTTTGGAAATGAAAATAGAAGACTCCATTAGTGAAAAAAAAAGAAAACAATCTAATGAAATCTTACTCTTCCGAAAGCTCAAAACACTAAAAGAACAGCCTTATTTGCTTACCAAGTTCAAATGGAAGGTAGGATGACCTATAATATGTTAATCTACAAAGAAAATATATGCTCTTTCAAGTTTATGCAGGTGCTAGAAATCATTTTTAATTAATGATTACATAATTTAAAATTAAAATGGCGTTACTCATATATATCTGCAGAGAAAAAAAATAGCTTTGAGTATCATGGCTCGGCTTTACTACCTGTCACCACCAGCCTGAGGCAACAGCTGTATTACTTTTGGTGAATGCCCAGAATTCCTCAAAGTGATTTTCTCTCAGTCCTCCTTCCCTGCCTCCAACTTTCATTATATTATTCCCAAACTCTAAGTGACGTCCTGAGTGTAAAAGATGCAGTTAACGCAGTTTTGCTCTGTGGCTTGTGGTCCTTGAGTTGCAATACATTGAGCTAGCCCACACTTAAATAAGAAATGTTAAAGCTTTGACTGGTTTCTCCCTTCCACAGTCCATGACAAATTTTCCATCTCCTGCTGCTTCACCATGGATAAAACTAGTCATGATTCCTCATTCCTAGAAACTGTTTTCACGTTCTGCATTTTAGTTCACTTAGATTTCTTTCTGTCCTTAGCTTTATGATATTTCAGGAAAACTATGATATTCTGGCCTGTCAATCTCGTCCTCTGTCATATGGTGGGAGTGATGGTATCTTGCAACTTTCTACATCCTAACCAAAAACAGAAGGTTTATCTTCACTTTTGAAGATTATTTTCATTGAAAATACAATTCAAGTGTTGCCAGGTATTTTCTTTCAACTTTAACAATGTAATTCCTCTGACTTCTAGCTTTCATCATTTCTTTCAACAAATCATGTCAGTGTTATTTTTGCTTTCATGAAAGTAATGTCTTTTTTTCCTTATTATTGTTTACAAAGTTTTCTCTTTTTCCTTGTTTGTTGACAATTTTATTATGACATGTCTAGGAATGATTTTCTGTTCTTTTTTCATGCTGTGCATAGTTTATAGGTCTTCTTGAATATGCGGGTCCATGTCTTTCAACAATTTGGGGCAATTTTCAGATATTTTATTTGTCAAATATTGCTTCTGCCTCATTCCTCTCTTCCTTTCTTCCATTATTCTTGGCTCCATGAAATTTTTAAAAAATATGTCTTTTCTTCCCACAAAAATCACACTATTTTATGTATTTTTATTTTTCCTTGATTTTCATATTTAACATTTGTATTGGCATATATTTCATTGTACCAATCCAATCTTCCATACATAGTTTTCTGGAAAACCTTTCTATTAATTTCTTAATTTTAGTCATTTTATTGTTAATCTATAGAATTTCCATTTGATTTATATTTTTCAATTCAATATCTCTAGTGATAGTCTCCATTTTTCATCTTAGTCCATTTATTTCTCTGGCGACTTAAAATATATTAACCATAGTTACTCTAAAGCACTTGTCTGCTAACTTCATTATCATGACTAACTTTGGGCATGTTTCTATCGTCATATGATCATACACTCCTGCCTTTTTGCAGTGCGAGTCACCTGTGTTAAGAAGAAAAATACAGTCTCCTTAAAATGTCATTTTCCTCCAGCAAGTGTCCCCCATCCTCCAGCAAGAGACAGAGTAGTGCTCACCTCTTTAGGACTGAAATAAATGAAACCCTGGATGTTGTTTTGAAAAACCTCCATTTGCTTTGGGTTTGCCCAAGACTTTGCTCTAAGGCTTCCATAGCTATTTTTAACTCTCCCATTTGAAATTTATACAAATATTCTTGGATTAGTTTGGGTTCTTTCATTATAGTTCACAGAACCAACTCGGATGAACTTAATAAAATACGGAATTTCTTGGAAGCCTGAAAGACATGTGAAGGAACAGTCTTCCAAAAAGGACATATCACATCCTATGAAATACGTTAGTGTTGGGCTCATGAATATTAGCAACTATTAACCATCTGATTCTGGTGCCTAGAAACAAATCAATTGAAATACAATCCCAAATCTTTCTCATCTTTGATTCACTTCAGATAAGTTACCAAATCTGGTTAAAAAAATTATTAGTTAGAATCAGTTATTAATATGTTTGGAAGGAGGATATAGAATCTCTGAGAACATGTATGGAGGGTATGTGAATTTATTAAACTATTGAAGGGGAAGTTTAGATGGCCTACAATCTATGACCTGCTCCCTTGAGTCAATTATTGATTTTTTTATACTCATATAGTCTTATTTCTTCTCAAGACTTCCGATTAAGAAAAAGTTCCTTGTAAGTAAATAGAAGGGAAAAGCAAAAATATTAATATTCCTGTTATCTCTCACTGTGCAAATGTCATTGTGCATAAAGAACAATTCTGCACCCAGAACTTAGAATGGAAAATGAAAAACCTATTTTCTGAAGCCAGTATAGGTGCCCATACTTATTCCAGGATGGCAAATTACATTGACTATTTCTAGAAGGCTTGCTAGGATCCAGGATTTTATGGTTTAGATATATTTGAAAAGATTTATCTGAAAAATAAGACATGTTGAATTCAAAAGATGTATGGTTCTTTATTTGATGCTTAAATTAATCTACTATAAAATGATAATGTGTATATGTAATAGTAATATTTAGAAATGTAAAGACAAGTTTTTCAAAGTATGAGTCATGAAATGTTATTGCTTTAGTAGATATTAGATATCAAATAATGTTAGCTTATCATTTATATTAATTATTCTATTCTGCATAAAATGCTGAGTCAATATGAATTGTGCATGGCATTGGTTCATTTTTGGTTTTATGCATTCTGAGATTTGGGGTCTTGGGACACATTCCATGATGATTTGTTTAATCAGATGGTATTCTCATTTAGTGAAAGAAATAGTAAACTTATTCTTTAATAGATGTAATAACTGAATTTTCTTTACATATATGGCCCTAGAGGTCCATAGAGAATGCAGTTGAGCATTACCACGAGAAATTAATGTACAGAGAGTAGCATTCACTTAGGTATTTATACGATGATGCTGATAATATTGCCTGATGTTATGGCAAAGAAAACATGAGTTAAGATACTTAACAATATGAACTTTTATGTAGTAGCAGAATATTATTAAGCATTCTGGGTGACAACACTGAACTACCAAAATGCCATTGTTAGCAATGTTAGTGTTAAATAAATTTTCTGCTGATAAAGCCATTAGAGATCATCATTAGAATAACAGCAGATACAACACAAAGGATCAGGTACTTGTCCAAGTTCACACAGATAGTTAAATGGTAGAATAAAGAACGGCATTCTTGTTTCCAAAGCCTGTGGATTTTTTTTCCCACAAATTTAGTGTTTCTCACATAGAATGAATGCTTTTTCAGCAAGGAATAGTCACATCATTTCTTTATATTATCTGTGTGTTCAACAGAATCACCATCCCATCCCTGTCCTTAAAGAGTTTGCAGTTTGGTTCACATATAAATTTGAAATGTATTAAAATGATTATAGGTAAAATGTTTGCAGGTGAAGATTAACATAGTAAAAAGTGATGATGTAAAAAATTACAAATCATGTAGGGTTAATCAAATACTCTGTGGAGAAGGAGAATTTTAAGTTTTGAAGAAGAGGATGACGAAGATGAATGAGTGGAGTTATTAGAAAAAATGCCACAGTTAAAACACAAAAGGAGGAATGAGTGAATGCTTCTTAGAGGATAGTAAAATCATTTCAGAAATAAGGATAGACAAGTGTTGAAGCAGTTAATGGAGTGTCAGAAAGCTGTTCAAAAGTCCTTGCATTTGATGTAATGGGAAATACTAGTTTCTTTGAGAGGACTATTGTACAATGAAAGCAAATGTGAAAAAGAAAATTTTGGACATAATGGACAGTATCATTAAAAAATACATATGTATCATTTGTGTAGCAAATATTAGTTTTCATGTAATTTTCTCATTATCCTTTACAACTACCAACTGTGACTTTGAGTGTTAATTGTCCCCCTCAAAGTTATTGTCCGTCTACTCCCTTTGATAATGCAATGCAGCAAGATAAATTTTTTTAGCCTCTTTTACATGGAGATGTGTCCATGTGCTCCCTTTGGGTCAGTGGTTTATGAAAGGAAGTTACATGAACAAATTGTGGATCATCACTTAAAATACAAACCCCTGACCCTGGATTTCCTTTATTCACCTTCTTGTATCCAGGAACGTGGATACAAATGCAAGTCCACACCGAAGATATGAACAGGGACAGAAAACCTACAGGCAACAAAGCAAATGAAAGGATCTTGGATCCTAAGTGTTTTTATGGCGGTAGTCACTCCGCTAGTGCTGACCAATTCACCTCTCTACAGTTTTATGTGAGGTAAACTCCCATGTCACTCAAGCCATTGAATTTGGAGTCTCATGTTCCAGCACTGTAGCCTAAACATGAACTAACCCAGAAACTGGTACCTGGAAATGGAGTTTTACAGCAACAAATTTAAACATGTGGCATTGCTTGGTGCTTGGAGAACAGGGAGAAACAAGGCTATATCATAGGCAGGTAAACTTGTGATATTTGTCTTACAGAAAAACATTTGTTGGACTGTAATTGGTTGTCATTTGGAGGCACACTGAACTTATACTCATAGGGAAAGAGGCTGGAAAAACACAGAATTCTGACTGTTCTTGGTTATTTTTTGGAAAATCTTGTAAGTGATAAGTTCACTTAAATATATACCAATTTACAAGCAGAAGTGAAAGTGAATTTTTTACTATAACCTGTAAACTAAATTATCAGGAAGCAAGAGACTCAGAAGGAAGGAAAAGTCAATGTTTGCAACCTAAGTAGGTGGAGATAAGGTTGCCAGTTGCCACTCAGGGACTTTCCTGGTCAGACAGGTCCCCCAGATCAAAGAATATTTAGGTGACTACCCTCACAACAAGCTTATTGTTTCATCTGGTACCCATTCCTGAATCAAGGGAGACAGGTGCTGATAATGGTTACCCAATTTAATGGACTTAAATTTACTGAAAACAATAAAGCAAGTAAGCAAAAAATAAAAGTAAAAGGTAGATAAAGCAGGGGGAAATTCATTTGAGCATTGAGCATTCATGGTCTGCAAAGACAACTGGGAACTCTGGCTGAATTTTGTCAAAAAACCTTTAACCAGAGAGTAACATCAAAGAATAAAAATAGGCTTTTTGTTTGCTTTTTGGCACTAAAAATCATGTCCTATCTTTGAAACTTATATTTTTAACATGTGTTCTAGAAACTATCTTCATCAGAACCATGTGAGGTGCTTGTTAAAATGCAGAATGTTGGGTCTTACACAATACCTAATAATCAGATCTCTGCTGTTGGGCTGCTAGAACATTTTTAAAAACCATTACCCCTGTTGGTCTTCATGCACACAAAAACTTGAGAACTTCTCTCCCATATTAAATTAATATTGAATGTGGAAACATTTATTTGTCTTTGCGTGACAATAATCACAGTGTCAATGACAAGCAGAAACTAAATGAACACATTCGATGATGAAATTGAAAATAAAAATAATAGTTATTTTTAAATAACAGTTATACAGACTTATGACAATGAAACAAGAGGTTGTCAAACAAGTTCAGCTGTAAATACTTTCTCAGCAGTTAACTAAACAAAATCATTTTCAATTGTCTTGTTATTGTTTTCAGAAGAAAAATGTTATATCTTTTTTACTTAAATATAACATTTTAGCAAAACAACTAAAACTTCTGAAATTTTGGATGAGGAGGTATCAAAAGTATGTATAATTTGTATAGCCTGTCCTTATTAAAAAGAACAATTTAGTCATCAAATCAGTGGGAAGAGATGTGACAGCATTATGAATGTGTCTTTCAGAAAAGCTTAACTTATTTTTCCTTAAACTTTAAATAATGATGTGAAAATTAACCACTAAGAACTCAATAAATGTTGACATAGGAATTTTTTTGTTAAATGCAGACTTATCTTTGAGTTCAAACAATATTTTATACTAAGAAAGAGTTAAGTTACCAAAGAACATGGAAATGAAACATGTGTATGAAGAATCGGTATTAGGCATAGTAAACACAAAAATAATCTTTGCTGTTAGCACTCTATAAATCTTTCATGATAATTTCTGCCTGAGCTAATTTTTAATTGCATTAGCATGCCCTTGTGAAATATGTTTATTAACCTACATAGTTAGCTCACTTATTAAATCAAATATTACTTGAGATCAAAATATAACTTTTTACAAAGAATACTATCATATTGCAATTAAATATTAAAATGTCATTCAGGTCATTTCCTTTGTGAAAATAACATATGGTAGCTATATCATATACTTAATGGATTTACCAAGATAATGGCCATATATTTAGATCAATTCTGCATCCTCAGCTTTGATTTACTTGCCAAGCTCATCCCACAGGTTATTTTTAAAAAATCATTTCAATGTTATGATATTTCCAATTTTAATAAAATTAAATAACAGAATTTTAACACATTTTAGTGTTATAAATAATAGCTGGAAATTTATCTAAATCACCATATATTTTGCAAATGTATTTATATTTATCTCATATACACATATATTAATGTAAAATTTAATTTTACACCCAAAATTTATTTTTATTGGTCTGTATCAAAATGTGAGAATGTTATAAGGTCTGTGCACAGTTGTAAAATTAAAATCTTAACAACTTGTTGCAGAAACAACCTGTATGATCTATGATAAATGGCTTTCAACTCTGAAACATTATGAACTCAGGACTATTCACTTTTATAAAATGCTTTAATCTATTGAAGCTATTTTCTGTGGTTTTCAACATCTAAAATAATAATAACATGTAGTTATTCTAAACTTGAATACATTATGCCTTTGAATTTAATTCACTGTTTCTAACATTTCTGACACCCAAGTTCCCGAGGACTTCTTTTATTTCTACAGTATGTTAAAAAAATTCACAAATAATTCATGAAGACCTAGTATAACTGACGTCCTTGTCTAATTCGATTGCTCTCAGATCTTCAGCAAAGTTGTACAAATGATAAATAGAAAATCTTTTCAATTATTTAAAACATTTCAAAACAATGGTACACTCAGAAGACTTAAAATATTTTTATCCTAAATATATCTTATTTTAATTCAAAATAAAATAATGTCTCCAACATATGGATTTTTTTTGTTACCTAAATGTTACAATCTCATGTGAAATTGATGATACATCCCAAATATAGACCTTGATATACTTAAAACAGCAAAATGTTCACATGGGAAATTTAATGGGTTTGGCTGACTCGTCCCCACAGTTTTGATATAACAGGAACTTCTCTGCTCCCTCACAGTTGTACTTTCACTAATGGAGTTTGTTTGCCCTTGGCATACAATTACTAACTTTAGTGATATTCCTTGCCTGAACTAGCGGGAAAGTAGCTTGTCTACTAGTTTCAAGTCTTATTTCTTGGATGTGTAGGAACATTTGTTCTAGACTAGTGTGATCAATCAGCCTCTTCATAGATCTGAAGACTGACCCAGGTAAGTATAATAAGGAAGACAGAAAAAGCAATGAGATCAACATCAAGAGCTGGTCTATTATCCAGTTCCTTGTAAAAATGTGAATTGTGATTCCTGAATTCTGCTTCACTTGTTCAGCATTAAAATCCATGTTTTCTCAGAACCTTAGCAATGATCTTAGCATATAGTCACTGGATTCCTAGTGTTGTTAACCTTCAAAATATCTGAGTCACATAGTAATATGTATTCTTATTCTACTACATACATCTTTTTCTAAAGGCTATTTTATATATATATATATATATATGTGTATATATATATATATATATATATATATATATATATATATATATGTAGCATTTAAAATGGGCAATATACATTTCAAACCTAACAGGTATGTGTAGCTCCGAGATTATTTACTTAATATGAGGACCGATTCCAACTCCAAATTATTTTTTCAACATTTTATTTCTTTCCCCACAGTGTTGGACTTCTATACCAACTTTTTTCCAAATACTATAATTGGGAAAATAAAACAAAAGTGAAGGATAGTATTGTTGGAAGTAAAACATTTGGATCCAAATCATGCAATTATGAGAGAAAACATTACTGAAGGTAGATGCAAAGTGTGTGAACCAAGGTAATCATTAATGAACAAAATAAAATGGGGGAAATGTTTGGAATCTAAGTAAAACAAAAACAAACAAAAGAAACATTGTTCTTTTTGTCCCAATAAGAAATTTGGCTCTAGAAAGAACCTAGACATAATAACCCTGTTGATTGACAGGAAACATAACATATTTAAAAATATATTCTTCTTGTGAGATAATTTGACAGAAATGACTGTATGCATTCTGGGGAACATATCTTCAAAAACATGGAGTATAGAATTCACTAACTGAGTCACCTGGATGATTTGCTGGTTTTATTTTTCCATTGGTATGCCTGTCTCAAATTGAAGCACACATATAATAGACTGACTGTCTCGATTTTTGTTTGCTGTTTGTGTACTTTCAGAAATGCAGGAAATGGTAATCCTGAATAAGCGAAGTTAAATGCATTTACAGTCCTGACTGTAGTTCCTGAGGCATTTGGAGCACTTGCCCTCTCCCAGTTTCCATCACTTGTACTGCCAAACAGATTCTAATGATATGGACTGGCCCACATGAAATGGACTTGATATAGATGAATTATGTGAGAAAAAAATAGAAGGGAATTTAGCAACTTATGGAAAAGTCAGGTTCAACATAATAATACCTGCCTCATTTCTTCCCATAAGGCCCATAATTAAGTAAAGCTTGAAGAGTATGAAAGATAATTTTGCAATTTTCATGGAAAACCTATTGCTAGCATTAGTGTGGTTCAGAACAAAAGTATAGTTGGAGGCTCTTAAAAAAATATGTCCAAATATTTTAAAAGCTGTAAATCAGACTGAAAAAAATTAAATTAGAAATATTCTATCTGCCTATATTGACACATATATCTTCACAATGCTCTGGAGGACCAGGCTTAGATTTAGAATTATCAGTCTCCTTGTAGTTCTGTGCTAGTGTCTGGCCACTCTGAAAGTGGCAGCTCTGGTCCCAACTGCAACATGCTCCACCCTCCACCTACTTTTCTCAGTCCATCATCACCAAACTGTCTTTGTCCCAGCTGTGAATAGCCTCATGATAGCACTTGCTGGACACCTTAAATCTTAGGTTCAAACTCCATCCATATCTTCTGGAAATAGCCACAAGCCAATTCTTGGATTAAGGATGTGCATACTACTAAATGGTCACTTTAGAAGTTCAGATGTAGCAGGGAGACCTGCACAGATTTTAGAATCATGTTCAGCACTGTCTGGGAAGGGAATTGTGCGGTTGTGTGTACACAAAGAGGTCTAAAAGGCAGACTGCAAGTTTCAAGTGGGCACAAGCTCTTGTACTTGCAAACTTCTTGCCTATGGGGAAACTCATGGTTGAAGGGGCTAGGGCAGGGCCCTCTAAAGTGAAAGTGCAGAGTAGAGACCCCACTGCTCTGTATTAAAGGCAGAAATGTAACATGGAATGCTTATTTTATCTGCATAAAAAAAATCTCTTTCAAGATATTTGTATCCTGTATGTAATTGGATATTGTCAAAGAGAGATCACTTTTGATCTTTCTTTTTAAGTGCTGGAAATAATTGTGCCACACACTTAAAATGCAGACTTTTAGCTTTTCCTCATTAAAAAAATGTACCTTAATTTAATTCAGCATTTTTCTGAATTACCCTACATCTGAAATTCCGACAAGAATTCCATCCACTTAGTTCCACCTACTGCACAGGGGTGGCTATACCTTGCACTGTGTATATGAAGAGGGTGTTGATGATTCTTTCAAATCTGGGCACTCTTATTTAAAATTCCATACTTACTAGCTATGTAACCTTGTACAAGTTGCTCAACCTTGCAAAGTCTCATTTTATCACTTGTGGAATAATATTAATAGTAATAATTGTTATTATTTTATTTTTATTAATAAAAATAATACATACTTACATAGAATTGTTGTGATAAATAATAAGATAATGCATGTGAGGCCTATGGCAAAGTTTGCTACATACTATAAGCACTTGGTAAATTATTGTTTTTGTTTTTTTTCTTCTTTAATATTGTGGTCATTGTTTTTGCTATTATCACCCAGAGACAGTTTTATTTAAAGTGGGAATTTTGTGTTAGCTCTAAGTTTGTGTCCATTCCCTAGTTTTGCTTAATGGGAGCCACAATCCCAATTCTTACAACAAGCATTAAATCAGAGTTTGTCTTTACAATTTGATAAAAGCTTCTGCTTTGGGCACTAAATAATTAGTATGTTTTCTCCCAACAAAAGAATAAACCAATCACTTAAGTTTGGGATTATGGCTATGAGAAGACAATACAAAAAAGGCATGTATTTTCTAAATAATCTCTGGAAGAATAGGGTGTGCTTCTTGTTAAACGCATCTAACTTTGCATAATGCACTTAAGCAAGTATTTTCCCATTGACTGTGGCTCATATATGCATAAACAAAGACCTGGCCATCATTAATAAAGCATCAAAAATATATAAGAATGTTGAAAATATCTTCAGAGTGCTATAAATATCCATTTTACTCAAAAAATCATAGATATTTGCTGTCAGAAGAGACCTTATATATAATCGATTTCATATTTTCTTACTTTATGAATCAGTTTTGAAACTGAAGTCCAGAAAGGTGATATCTGGACCATGTAAAATTGTTTAAGATTTTATGGTCTCATTCAAATGTACCATAAAAATTATTTTAACATTTTTTATTATCTTTTGCTAATTTTGTTTGTCATGATTAAAAAAAAGGGGGGCAGGAATATGAAGACCCTTAGACTGAAAGATCCATGAAAGCAGGGACCCCTTTTCACCACTGTGTATGCAGGCCCTATCCCAGGACCTTTAAAACTTATTCCTCATTGATATAAGGGAAAAAATTGTGATAGAAATGAATATTTTAAATTAAAAACCTACATAAATCGTGTCTCCACTATTTATGAATGCTGGGTTATTCACTGGTATATAAACAGGTTATTATGGCTTCCATTTTATAACTGAATATAGAACAACTAAAACAATTCTAGAATTGTGTTAATGGCAAGATATCTAGAGACAACACAGTCCAACCTAGTGGTATGCTGGTTAATATTTAGCAAGTGGCTTGATTTGGAATGGGGAGAATGATTATAATGTTTGCCAATTTCCATGGTGTAAATACTACCTGCATGGATGATTCCAAGCTACCCACATGACATCAACTGAAAGTTCTGGCAAATTACTGAAAATTTAACAATTGGCTCTATTGAGCCAGTATGAAACCCCCCCCCCCCCAATCAAACCACTGGCCCAACGCTTTCATCTGCGATGGCAAATGCCTACTCTAATGAAAAAAATCCTCACTTGTGGATTTCTCTAATATAGTGTAAAAGAATATATTTTCTAATGTGTAAAATGTGCAATTATTAGTTGTCAATGATATTTTATTAATAATTATATTATTTAGCTATGAGGTTCCTTACACTATTTTGTTCCAAAAGCAAAGGTTTGGAAACCATGTTTGAATCTATGAACTTATATTGAGTCACTCAAATTTTAATCACAATATATTCTAAGATAGTAAGAAAAAGAATAAATTGGTTAGCCTATGGTAAAGAAATAGTTGGCATTTCCTTAATAACGTGTTATAATTTTTGTGGAACCTTTATTTAAAATAAAGTTTGAAAATGGTGGGCATTTTAAAACCTGAGGAAAATGTGACTACATAATAGCAAGTGACCTGAAATATTTATGTTCATAGATAAACACAGGCAATCTTGTTTACCGGCATAGAATTTAGAGTACCATCCAGTTTTTAAAAACTAATCTGATGAGGGTTTTTCAGAGCAAAAGTGAAAGTGATTTAGTTTCTCCAATAGGATTAGCAAACGTGGAATTGCTTTTCCATTAGGATTAGCTGTCAACCATCAACTGTAATACTAGAGAAATCACAGTTGTACTCTGAGCAAGTCCAGAAGAAGAGACCAGGAAGTTACTATCAGGTTGTATCAACGTATGCAGAGCCAGCAAACTTTACAAGGAGGCAAAATCTATATTGGGTGTTTTGCATGAAAAAGTTTTCATTACACTTACAGTGAGCTCATTTTTGATTGAACTTGTTTCATCTAATGTAACACTTTAAGTCCCTCCCCACCCCCTTTCCTGAAACTGACTCCTGAGATGGAAACATCTAAGGTTGCATTGGTTGTCTTTGCAAATTCAAAAAGAATCTCTCAAAATAAAGATATTATTTCTGATTAGGCTTCTGAGATTTCAAACTCAGTATATGCTTAAAATATTTACCATGTAACTGAGAAAGTAAATATCATTCTAGTATTATATTAAATTATGTATCAGTGTCTATGTAATATATTAAATATTATATAAACTTATCTGTTTACATCTATTTAAACACATGTATCAGTGTATGTAAATACATTAGCATATATTTCCCATGGCTAATTTATATTTGGAAAACATGTATTGAATATTTAGAATTTTCAAAACTCTGTGCCAGGAACTAAAGGAAAAATAAAGAAGAATGAAATACTCACAACAAAAGGTTTTGGTTTTCTAGTACAGAAGACTGGTATACACATCAGAAATGGAATAGGTATGATACACAGTGAGAAGGAGAAAGGAATGTTGCATTTGATCTGCCAAACTGGACTCCAAATTTTTAGGAACTTATTTAAAATCCTAACCTAGCATATTGGTTGTGGGTAAACAATTCTACTAGTTCTGGTGAAGGTAAGCTGGAAAATTGATATTTAAATCCTTTCCTGGCATAACCTTTCCCAGATGTGTAGGATGTAATATTATCAGTGGTTAAACAAAGGATCAGTGTTTTTTAAACGGAAATTTGCTAATATTTATCAATTCTTAAATATGCATAAATTTTGATACAACAATTTCACTTCTAGGAACCACTCCTACCCTACCAACCAAGAAAATAAAATGGCATTTTGTTTTTCCTGCAGAGAATACTCAAAAGAGCATTGTTACAATAGAAAAAAATTAGAAACCACCTACCTAAGTTTCCAAGGGAAGAAATCTGTTAAATGACGTATGTTTCAACCATATAGTGGAATAACAATATTTTATTTAGAAATATGCTTCATAATTTAAAAAAAAATGTCCACAATATATCATCAGCTTAGAACAGTGCCTGACACAAAGACAGCAATCAATACTCCTCTAAAAATGCTTTAAAGAGAGTAGAGATAGATGCACTTAAAAATGTTTGGTTAGATTTGAGCCAAAGTATTACCTACTGATATTTTTTATTGTTGATGGATATTAACTACAAGATACATGCAGCATATATCTCATACATAATATTTCACAATGTTTATCTATTTTTGTAATCAATTGGATTCCACAGAAGTAGGTTATATATGATTTCAAAATCAAATCATAACCACACAAAGCAAATACTGGCCAAAACATGGTTATCCTATAACTCTAAAACAACTAACTGTGTGTAGAAGAGTAATGAGAACACTCTCTAAATGCATACCAGGATTCCACAAGGGTGAGTTGATTATTTAGAGCTAAGCACTGTAGGAAGTAGCCTTAGGTAAGCAGTATGTCACATCTCCCATTAAGAATTGTAAAAGTGCTTTCGGTTACTGAAAAAACTGTAATTTAAGTTGTGTCTACCCTCTTCTATTTGTCGAAAGCACATGAACATAAAAGTTTTTCCTTTAATTCTGGAATTTAAGGCTCTCCAAGGCTTTTCTTTCTCTTGGTCGTTTCTATAAGCACCTTAGGTCTTCTCAGAGTCGCTTCATTGAAAGGGGAAATATAATACAGAAACACTTAGCAACTCCATGGAGAAGTACATTATTATTTATTGCTTCAGATGATATTTGCAAAATATGCAAAGAGTTTTTGTTTGTTTGTTTGTTGGTACATACTTCTATAGCCTTAAAGCCTGCCTTTAAGTGATCTTTTCTATACAAATGGCCTTCAGGTCTCCCATACTATTATAGATCTGATTTTCCTTAAATGTCTTAAATTACTACATGCCAAACAAATATGTTTATCTGACACAAGCATAAAACAATGCCACAAAGTAAGCATCTGGTGGTACTGGAAAACTAATTTCTCATACTGTAGTTATTTTTGGACTTTCCAAAGTCTATCCAAACAGATTTATTGTAGACTCGAGTTTAGACACATTCCTTTAGCCGAAAAGCCCTGAAATGCAGATCCAAAATAAACTAGTCAAAGTAATTTATTTGCATTTGTATTTATTGTCCTATAATATATTTGGTTTTATCCAGACACCCCATTGCTTTGACCATTAAAAATGGGTATTTCTGCTCTAACATCGAACCAAATCATTTGCTATTACTGCTGAAAATATTCTTCTGAAGTTTTCTGAAATGTTACATTTGACAAAAAATTTCAATGGCTCCCAAAATGGCTAACAGATTTTCTTTCCTAATATATATTTGTACCAACCATATTCCTTTTATATAAGACAGAAAAGATAATATTCAAGGGTGACCCACTTTGCACCTGCTTTCAGGGTAATGTGTGGTGGAGCCAGAGACAGGCTTCTTTCAAACAAGTAGTACCTAAACTAGTTTCTTGCATTTAATCCAATTCCACTTGTACCAGTTCCCCTTTAGGTAGATGTGGAGGTTTGGAGCTATATGTACCCCAGAAAAACATGTTCCTAAACTTAATCCATTCCTGTAGGTGTGAACCCACTGTAAATAGGACCATTTGATGAGGTTACTCCAGTTAAGGTGTGGCCCAACTCAGTCAGGATGGGTCTTAATCCTGTTACTGGAGTCCTTTAGAAGAGAATGAAATTCAGGCAGATAGAAAGAAAGCTTCCAGAAGCAAGAAGCTGAAGGTCAACCGAACCTGGAAGAGAAGGGAGAGGCCCAAGAGGCTGTCAAGTGCCTTGCCATGTGACAGAGGAGCCCAGGGCCAAGGATGACTGGCAGCCAGCCCCAGAACACCAGTGTTAGAGAAGAAAGCATCACCTTGATAATGCCTTGATTTGGACTTTTTCCTAGCCTCAAACCTGTGACCTAATAAATTCCCATCGTTTATGTCAACCTGTTGCAGGTTATAGCGTGAAAAGTCAAGGAAACTAAAACAGTAGGTATCTCTAATAATGCATTTTTAAAAAGACAATAACTTTATCAGATAATTGCCACTAATTAGAAGGTATTTGTGTACATAGCTTTTCCAATTCTTCCCTTCAATAAATTCTGCAGTTCTAGTTGGTCTTTTAGTTGACCCCATTAGCAATATAGCTGAGAATTCACAGTTAGGAGTCTGGATCAGCCAAATTAATTAAGTGCTGTTTTCCTTCTGGGAAGAAACGGCCTGTTTAGATAAATATATTAATTGGGTGTTTGTTTCTGTTTATTGTAATTGTATACAGAATCCCTGGTTATAATTACACCTTGTTCCAATACCCTGTTTTAAATATTTCTTTCAGATATTTCAGTCAGCATTTTGAAGACACCTATAATTTTCTCATCTGTGGGAAACAATTCATGATACATTTTTTCTCCTAAGGTATTCTAGGCTTTCCAGCTTTATAACACTTGGTGGCTTTGAAATAATTTCAGGAGATTTGCTCTCAGGGTGATCGTGGCCGCAGTCCTTCATAAAAAACAAATGTGGCTCAGGGTCTGGTTCCTTGAAGTGAGCTGACCGACATGATTGACATGTGTCCCTTATGGAGACCATGTCACAGGCACTGCACTAAAAGATGTGGGATGTACAGAGATGGATATGACATGATCCTAGCCCTCAATAGCAATAAACCACATGTAAATGGAATAGATATGAAAGGCATATTAAATGGAGGAGAAAGGCTTCACGGGAGCACTACTGAACATTAGTGATTTGGACAGATAATGCGAGAGGGAGAGTGTGGTAACTAAACTCAAATATAGTCAAAGATGAGAAATATAAAGGAATGTAAAGAAATGGCAAAAATCTAGTTTGGCTACAATGCCTGTCTCAGGCATTCAAGAGCATACAATAAACAGTAATGCTCAGGAGTGTATTTGAATCCAGACCGTGGAACATTTTCAATTCTTAGCTGAGAATTTTGAGGTTTAGAATGCAGTAGGAGTCTTAGAAGACACCTGAGCTGGAAAGATTTCAGAACTGTGACTTTGGGAGACAATCCAGCTAAATTCTAATTTGGTTTTGGCAACTTCAGAGATAGTTTCCTGAATGACAATCAGGCTTGCTTTACTCACCCATTCTTTATTCATTTCATCATTCATACATTAAAAAAAAGAAAATACATGGGGTGAGGGAGCTGATTCTGTAGTATTTATGATGTATTAGTTCCTTAATCTGACAGACATACTGTATTCAATATCATGATACACAAAGATTAATCAGATATGATACCATAGTTCATAGTCTGGTAGGCATGATAAGAAGTACATAAATAACCATATGGGGAATTTCAAGAGAATTTAAAGATTACAAAAAGGGACTAGGAAAGATTTCATTAAAGGGTGGCCTTAGCACTGGACTTGATTTATTTACATGACTTCTTTCACAGGTCATCTTTAAGAGAAATAGACATATATAGAAAAAGTAGTTTGATTTGAAGAATTCTAGGTTAATCTGCTGCTGCAAAGTAACTGCTGAAAGGCTAAAAAAATCCCAAATTTTTCCTTTAGAGAATAATTCCATTGATTATCTCAGTGTACTTCAACTGCATTTGAGATATCTGAATGCAGTTTGTCATGGGTCATGAGAGCAGTAGCTCACCAATATTAAACTAATTTTTACAATACCTTAGAGTTTTAGTTCATCGGGATCACATTTTTTTTCATAAAAATAATTAGAGTCAAAAATTTGGAATTTGGATAACACAAATATTCCAAAAGAGAATGTGGGTTATGGAGGCAAGATTAGGAAGCTGATACAGTGACTGAGCCTGAAAAGTCAGTGAGAAGCATGAAGATGGTTGAAAACCAGTCAGGACCAGAGGTGTGAAACTAGGAGAAACTACAGGGCAAAGAAGATGGTCCTGGAAATTAAATTCAGCCAACCTTGCAATTTGCCTATCATTGGTCCTACTCATGACCAATATCCACTAGGCATGTATCAGTTGAGTTATTTATTGTCGTCATGTGTTCTGACTGGCCAGGGTTCATGTGGTACCTATTGTTAAGTGTTCCGGCTATATTTCAAACTCATGTGATAACTATGGTCCATAAGGTAACTGTTGTTAGATATTCTGGTTCAACTTCAAATTCATATGCAAACTAAATGCTTCAAGCAAAACCAAAACTTTTTAAAGTTTTACTATCTGTCTTATTAAGTCACAGGATTTATTGTTGTTGTTGTTTGTTTTTTTTTTCTTGAAGTTCTCATTTGGTTTGAGAAAATTATAGAGTAGAGTTCACTACGGTACCCGGCTTTAGAGTTTCTTTATCTATCCAATCTTTTCTTTCTGGAGCCTGGCTCATTTCCCTGTTTTACAGTTCACTGAAGCTCTTTGTGGTCACTGAGTCCCATCCATCTTATTTTGGGTTGACTTTGTGAATCTCATACATTTAAAGTAGATGGCAGGGATAAGTGAAATCTGGAAACAAAGGTCCCACACTGAATAGGCATGTGACACCTAAAAGTAGATTTAACAGAAATGAAAGGAGATAGCTTTGGAAGTGATAGATATGATGAACATAGCACATCTCATGACCTTGCAAAGAAAATATTCACAGTTTCTTTTGCAGTACAAAAACGTTGATGTGTATTTTTGCAATGTCATATTCTTAATGAATTAATACATATCAGCATCACTTAAAGCATTTCAAAATTCCATATAAATGTTTGGAAATAATTTTTTTCCTAGTTCATCTTCCCACTCCTTCCTTATCTTTCTAGACTTTAACTTCATGTCTTTTATAGCTGTATTTCCCCCTTTCATCTTTCTGAGTTGCATATTTTCTAACTGTGCCTCTTTGGTTTTCTGTTTTATACTTAGCACTTATTTGAGGCTTTTAATCTTCAAAGCTCCTGGAGAACATTACCTAATTAATCTTCCCCACAGTCTTGTAAAGAAAGTCATTATTCTCGAATTCTTACTTTTTCCATGAGGGAAAAATGAGGCAGAGGTTAAATGGCTTACCAAATTCACAAAGTGAGTGAGTTTCAGCCTGGACTAGACTCCTAAATTCAGTCCACTAGATCACATATCTCCTATGTCTTCCTTCTGATAGGTATGTACTTTCTGGTGTTTTCTAGTGTAATTTATTCACTTTGGTGTTGCAAATTACATTTTTTCATATTTCAGTCTCTTATGGTAAGTGGTGAATTTTCTGCTGTTAGTAATTTTTTCAAGTTAATTCTCCATTACATAGTTTTTCTGTTAGTTATATTTTGTTCATTCTCAATTCTAGTTTTTGTCCTGTCCTATTTTGTGTTTTCATGTTTAATTTTAAAAGCATTATGCAACAACTTCCATGGTCTTTTTAAACTATTTGCAATTTTAACTTTAATATAAGATTAATTAGCTAATCCATAATTAAAATGGGAAAAAGAACAGCTTTAAAATAATGAATTTAATATTTGAATACTGACAACTTATTCTATATAGGTTGGCCAAATAAAATTAATGCCTCTGAGCTATGATATCTTCATCTATGTATTAGAAACAATGGAACATATATTTCACTGGACTGCTGCAAAGATGAAATGGATACATTTAAAATGCTTAGCATAATACCTATGCACAGTGGTTTTTTTTCAATTTTTCTTATTTCTTCTTTTTTTAATCTCCATTATTTCTTTTAAAAAAATTAAGGTGTATTTTACATACTTTAAAAGGCTAAGACATTAAGTGTATAATTTTATGAGTTTTGACAAATGTATACAAGTCTCTATCCATTTCTGACTCAAGATATAGAACATTTCCATCATCCCTGAAGGTTTCCTAATGACTGTTTCCAGTTAATATCTCCCCTGAAGCAACTATCATTCTGATTATCACCGTATATTAGTTTGAGTTCTTCTACAACTTGATACGAATGGAACATTCAGTATGTACGCATTTCTATCTATCTTCTTACACTCAGCACATCTTTTGAGATCCATAAATGTTGTTGAATGTTGTATCAGTAGTTTTGTCCTTTTATTTTTGTATCTAAGTCTTCTACTGATGAACATCTAGATTATTTCCAATTTGGACTATGGCTATTCCTGCAAAAGACTTTTTATGAACAGATATTTTTATCTCATGTAAATAACTAGCAATAAAATTGCTGAGGAGTTAGGTGTGTAGTTAATGGATTTATTTTGCATTTCCCTAATAACTAATAATGTCGAACAACAATTAAGTACAATTCTTTTTCTAGGGAAGTACTATTGATTCTTCTCTTAGCCTCCTGTTATTCTTCAGTAAATTTTTCTTCACATTTTAAAGAAAGTCATAAATAGATTAGTATTTTCAATTTAATTTTACAATTTTAACTTTATAGAAATTATTACAATGGAAATAGTTCTTCCATCAAAAGCAAGATAAAATATATATTCAATGCTACTATTTTAATTCTCAGTATTCTCTATATAAAAGCTGACCATATCCATCAATTGTCCCCTATTGATGAAACAAGCTTGGGTGGTCTTCTGAAAACAGAACAATCTTGGATTTTCTCGAGTTCGATGGAAAGATTTTGGTGGAAATGGAGAACACGGCTGGCAAAATTAGAGCACTGATTTTCCTTAAAGTTAGAGGTTAGAGGGGAAGCCTTGTCAAAAATGGGAGGAATGAGATTTTTTAATTTATTCAATGTAGGCATAAACTGAATTATCTGAGGAATAGTGTCTTAGAGAATGACGATCAAAATTTGGGCATACTCATTTAAATGGAATCTGCAGATAGGTGTTAGAGAGAAAGAGAGAAAGGAAGATTGTGAATCACTCAACTAGAGTTCAAGTTCCTCCTGAGAAGAAATAATTGGCATTTCTATTATATATTCTCCCATCTTCCATTACCTACCACATAACTTTCTGTACACAGTAGATACTAAAAATAAATAACTATTATTTTACTAGCTGTGATTGCAAAATAAAGTGAGCTTCAGGTATTTTTCTTTAACACAGTTACTTCAACCTTTCTTTTCCACTTATCATTTATCAACCATTCACTTTAGAAAGTACTGAAAATATGAGTTTTTTAAAAACAAGATAAAAGTATATATGTCATCGAAGTTTGGCTTGTAGTATACAGTTGATTGCATTTAGACTTTTCAGGCAGATAATAGCATAATTGATCAAGCTGCCAATTTCAGCTGGCTAACTACTGAACCAAACCAGCTATTGATGATATTCATTTCTCAATTAGCAGTCTGAAAGAAAGGGAAAAAATAAAATGTCTACGGGCCAATAGACATTTGATTTCATGATTTGAGAGGCATACATACAACCCATCTGCCTGCCTTCAATAAATAGATAAAAAGAAAAGAAAATCTCCCAATAGGGTTTGTTCTCCATTAGTAATGCACAATTAATAATATTTATAGAGTACTTATAATATTCCAGACACTGTGCTCAAAATTGAGTTACAGAAGGAAACTGAACAGGCATGATTTATGCCCATATGCCAGATTTTTTTGCCCCACCTTCCGAGTAGTTGTGTGGTGAGTGTGGGGTGGGGGCAGAGTGTGTGCATGTTTGTGTAGTCTATACAACATACAAGGAAACAGGCACAATCCCAGATCGAAAACTTTGAAAAACAGTAAAATAGTCGCCATAGAAAGCAACAGCAAATTATCTTGTTGGTTAGGAGCAGAATGTAAATTACATTTTCAATGATACCCCTGTCTTAGTTAGGTTCGTTAGAAGCAGCCTGTGAGATGAGGATTCATGTGCAACTAATTTATTGAGGAAGTGTTTCCAAGAGAAACCAGCAAATGAGTCTGGGAAGTAGAACAGAGAAGGAGGAGAAACTAAGCCAGGGTGTGATTTCAGGCAATTCTCTCTCTCTGGGGCTAATTGACTAACTCAGCAGGGGAGCTCTGGAGTGGAAATCCTGCCTCAGTTTTCCCTCCCTCTAGGCAATGTAGTTGCACATTCAAACCTGTGAAGTCAATCACAGGCTAGGATCTGTCCCAGGGGATGTAAATTCTCAGCTACTTCCATCCTACTGGAATTTTCAAGGGCAGTCCTCTGAAGGAAGCCCAGGGGGTGATCTGTCAATGATCCCAAAGTAAGAGCCCCAGAAAAGAGAAGATAAAGAACATTTTACTGACTATACAGTAGGAACTTCAGACAGCGGGACTTCCCCTACCTCCTGTCTGTTCACATAAATTTTAAGTTACAGGCACTTAGTTGGTCACAAGACAAAGAAACAAGGAAATAAGAATGGGTGGTGGGGTGGCAAAGCAAATGTTCCACTAGCAATTCTCAGAAAGAGATTTCCTAAGGGTAAGCACATCTGGGAAAGTACATGCCCTGGTTTGGGGCTTTGCAAGGGAAAAAAATGGAGGCTTTTGTCTAAGGTTTGAAGCTGGTTGGTTTTGTTAATTAGAGGGCAATTGGTCTTAGGAGTTTGCAGGAAAATCTTAGCCCTTCACAAAGCTTTTGGAAGAAAAACTCAAAGAAGCTGATGATAGATGCAAAGAATTTATAACTGGGGTCCAAGGGGATCTAGGCAAGGGCACTAATAGTGTTCAATATAACCCTCACATTTGGAGAGAAGCAGTTCCATAAAAATCCTGGAGTGTGGGGAAAGTGCTGTGAAAGTCCACTAAAATAAAGCTCCTACATTACATCAGGTATCTCAGAGAAGGGAGAAATAACTTCAAGAGTTTGCTATTTTTCTCTGTGTGTATTGGGAGGAAAACAGAAAGAAAAATTAGAGTAATCATAATCACCCAGCACTCATTATCTTAATAATAAAGACTTTATGGAACTTAAGAACAGAGAAAACACTGAAGTGAAGAGGCCACAAGAGCTCCATTAAAGTTGCTCCTCCTACTCCAGCTGTGGACTATTAATTATCTGTTGCAAACTTCATGGTTGCAGAGATGCAATGAGTGGTAAAGAAACTACTGTGAAGAGATAAGTGCAATGGGGGAATATACCACCACTGAGAATCATCCCAAGCAGGTGATATTATCTTATTTATTAGTAGTAGACAATATAGGACTAGAATGACTCTTACAAAATTAATATCAATGTCAGTATACACATGCATAAATAACAATTTAGAATAAAAGATATGGAACTTAACAACAATTATGCAAGATCTAGAGGTGAATTTACCAAGAAGCATATGAAGCTCATACTTCAAAATCCTCACTTGAATGTGCTCATTTCAAGGTCCTAGGAAAGATCTAACAAATGGTCATATATTTTTCAAATTTTGTAAAAATGAGATATTTTAACTTGTTTGTTAGAGAACTGTGCCAGTTTGGATACTATGCCCCCCAAAATGTCATATTCTTTGATGCAATCCTGTGAAGGAAGACTTATTAGTGTTGACTAGGTTGAAAACTATTGGTTCAGTGTTTCCATGGAGATGTGACTCAATCAACTGTGGGTGAGAACTTTCATTGGATTATTTCCATGGAGGAGTTGCCCCACCCATTAATGGCAAGTCTTTATTGGATCACAGGAATACTTTAAAGAGAGCCACACAGGCCCAGATGCAGAGCAGCTGTGAGTGACATCTTGGAGAGCAACTGAAAGTGATATTTTAAAGAGGAGCTACAGCCAAAAGGGACACTTAGACGAACACACAGGAACTGAGAGTGGAGCTGGAACACAACCTGGGAGCAAGCAGATGCCAGCCACATGCCTTCCCAGCTAACAGAGGTTTTCTGGACGCCATTGGTCATCCTCCAGTGAAGGTACCCAATTGTTGATGCTTTACCTTGGACACTTTATGGCCTTAAGACTATAACTGTGTAACCAAATAAACCCCCTTTATAAAAGCGAATCCATTTCTGGTGTTTTGTAAAACGGCAGCATTAGCAAACTGGAGCAAGGACACTGTCTCAATAATCAATCTTACTTAGCTTCCATCATTTTACCCCTTCCTTCTGGTAACATTGTAATGGGTCTCAGCATTTTTAAGGAACAGTAGAGTTGCAGGCATGTTTAGTTTGGGTTTAATAGGATCTACTTTTATGAATTGCAGTCATTTCCCCAAACAGTTAAGTTCCACTAGCCATTTTGCGTATAAGAATGGCTTCCAAAAATATTTCTAACTTAATGTGTTATTTCACACAAAATTAAGACACACACAGGACATGCAGTTGTGTCACCCTATGAATATTTCCTATGGCACACAATCCTGAAAGAATGTGGTTTAGTGGAAGAGAAACCAGCCTTGAGATTTCCAGTTATCATACCATAATACTGTAAGCAAAGAATTTGGTTTACATCTACTTCTAGTACAACAATCAACAATAAAATATAGTTTAGGTCAACCACTCTAAAGGAAATACTAAATGATACTTTCCTCTCTTTAAAGAAAATATGGCAAAATTGCTGTCATGTGAAGAAATGATCAAAGAGGCTATCCTGGAGATTACTTTTCTGCAAGCTTCAGCTAGATATTCCTAATGGCCACAGTAAGTCAAGCCCAAATCAACAGTAGCCCTCAAAATCCTAAAGAATACCCAGGTCCCTATCAGAGACTCTATAAAAGTTTCATTCACTAAGTTGATTTCTCAGAAATGTAAATCCTCCAGAGTGTTCCTATGCCAGATAAGTCCTCAAACCCAGAGGCAACGGCCTCTCTAAGAACATTAACCAGATGCATCCCTCTTCCCCATAAGGTCAACAACCCTTTTCAATATGAACAACTTAAGGTGGTCTTTGCACTGATATTCCTGAGGATCGAGATAGTGATCAAACAAGAGGGAGGAGTAGCAACAGACAAGATAGGATCTAATGAAGGATTACAAATACAGAATCTTTATATAAATATATATATTTTTATTCTCTAGGGTATTAGAACAGCTAGAAAGAAATAACTGAAATTGTGGAACTGTAACCCATAACATATTTTCAAATGTATTCCGTAACTGCTTGTTAAATTGTACTTTGAAAGTTATCATTTTTCCATATGCATGTTATATTTCACAATAAACAAAGTTAAAAAATGTAGGGGGAATGGACTATGGTAGTATATTAAACAGTTAGTTAACAAAAATTACATTGAATTATATTTCTGGATATTGTGATACAAGTAATACTTTTCAGTCTTTTAAGTGTGAGATTTGTTCTGATTCCTCTTTTATGATTCTCTCTCTCTCCCTCTCTCTGTCTCTCTCTACATATATTTATACATATATATATATATATATATATCAATTTTAATACCATTTATGTATTTCCAAGTTTGTATCTGACCCTAACAGGACATTTATAGGAAGAAAATACCTCAATAAAACAATACAGGCAAAAGAGAAGACCTACTGTATTTTTGAAAAGAGAAGTCAATATTATGAAAAGGTCAATTCTACCTGATTTTATCTATAAATTGAATATGATCTCACATAAAATACTAATAGACTGTTTTGATTCAACAAAAGTATATTAAATTAATATTTGTAAAGCAAATATATGAAATTGTCCAGGGACATCATAAAAAGAGAAGTGCAAAGAAGGGAGAGGTAAATCTTACTAGATATTAATATTTATTTTGAAACTATGTTAACTAAAAGCATTTGATTCTGAAGAACTACAAGGTAACAAATCAGTGGAACAGAATAGGACCCAGAAACTGACAATAATAGAAATGTGAATTTATGATGAAAGGGCAGTTAAAGCCAATATAGGAGGAAATATTTAACAAACGGTACATGAAAACTGCTTAACCACTTAGGAAAAAAGTGTAAATCTTCATTCTTAATTTCGTGTTACATCAATATAAATTCAAAATATTCCAAATATTTAAAACTAAAAAGATAAATTTCTGTGAAAGGGAAGAGGATCATGTCAGCAAAAATTTTAATTTTGAAGGGCAGAGTGGTAGTGCGTCAGTGTAAGGTGATGTCAGAGAGGAAAGAAGTAAGTGGGACACTAAGAGTGATGAAAGAAAATGTGACTCACACATGTTTTAGAGTGAGGGGATGTTGTAAAGAGAAATCAATTGATTGTTAAACATGTTCACTATAAGATAGTCTCACCTGTGAAATTTTTTTCTTAACCTTTCTTAAATTGATAATATTTTTGCCCATCAGTTAGGAAGCTAAACTCTTTTCTTTTCCCTGAAATGTAGTACTACTTAGTTTTTTTTCTTTCTTTCACTATTCACAATGGCAAAACTTGAAAACTATTATTCTGCTGTTATTGATCCTGTTAACATTACAAATGCAGTAATATTACTGCCAAAATGATGGGCATTTCTTACATCAACATAAGTCAACTCCATATGGAGTTTAACATAATTTCACAAATTTTTATAGCTACCAAGAGTACCAGGGAGGAATTCCATCATCCCAGTCACGTGCCACTGATTTGTAGGACTTTGAGATTTTCTTCTACACCCACCCAACTTTTTAAAAAGAGGCAAAACCTGAAAGAGTTAAAAAAATAATAATAATAAATTTATACAAAAGGCTTCACCACACTGTCCCAGAAATTTGGACAACTAAAAGGACAAAAATGAAGATAACAATATTGTTAGCAACTCCACATCTGTGTTTATGTTGTCCCTTTCTACTGCATACTCATTATGCCTTTGACTAAGTTTTCCTCACTTACCGTTCATTAAAAAAAAAAAAAAAATGAATTCTAAGGCTAAATATATTGCTCCCTTCCTTAATATTTTTCAAAGACATCTTACTTCTCCCAGCATATAGTCCAAAATCCCTAATGTGACCCATGAGCTTCTGTAGAATCTAACTACTTGTCTTCTTCCCCATCTTGATACACTGATTTTTAAAATTTTCTCTTGAATATTGTCTTCTTTGCCTGGAAACCCCTAGCTCTAATCCTCTCTCTTGCCTCATAATTCATGTAATCTTACCTTTTAACTCTTAGCTAAAATGTCGTTTTAGTTTCCCAGTTGTTGCTAAAACAAATGCCAAACAATGGGTTGGCTTAACAACAGGAATGTATTGATTCATGATTTCAGAGGTTAGAGGCTTACTCTCCTACCCCATCTCCCACAGGGGTAGGTATCTTCTGACAGGCAATCTTTGGAAAAGTTGTAGGCCTCACAATTCCTGACTTTAAAGTATATTACAAAGCTACAGTGGTCAAAACAGCATAGTACTGGCACAAGAAGAGAGCTATTGACCAATGCAGTTGAATGGAGAGTTCAAAAATAGACCTTAAAATCTATGGCCAATGATTTTTTACAACACTGCCAAGTCCACTAAATTTGGAAAGAATAATCTCTTCAAAAATGGTCCTGGGAGAATTGGATATCCATACGCAAAAAATGAAAAGGACCCCATCTCACACCATATGCAGAAATTAACTCCAAATTGATAAAAGACCTAAATATAAGAAGGAGGAAGATAAAACTCATAGATGAAGCTTGTGTTAGGCAATGGTTTCTTAGACTTTACACCCAAAGCACAAGCAATAAAAGAACAAACAGATAAATGAGACCTCAACAAAATTAAAAACCTTTGTGCCTTAAAAGACTTTGTCACAAAATTGAAAAGGCAACCTACTCACTGAGAGAAAATATTTGTAAACCACATATCCAATAAGGGTTTAATATTCAGAAAATATTTAAAAAAAAAAAATCCTACAACTCAACAAGAAAAAGACAAACAGCCCAGTTAAAAAATGGGCAAAAGACTTGAATAGACTTTCTACAATGCAGTTATACAAATAGCTAAGAAGCACATAAAAAGATGCTCAATATCACTAGCTATTAGGGAACTGCCAGTGAAAACCACAGTGAAATGTCATTTCACACCCACTAGAATGACCACTATTTCAGAAACAGAAAACTACAAATGTGGGAGAGGACATGGAGAAGTGGGAACACTCATTCATTGCTGGTGGGCATGTTACATGGTGCAGGTGCTCTGGAAAACAGTTTGGCAGTTCCTTGGAAAACTAAGTATAGAATTACCAGATGAAATGGCAATCCCACTACTAGGTACATACCCAGAAGATTTGAAAGTAGGGGCTTGAACATATTTGCACATCAATGTTCATAGTGGCATTATTCACAATTGCCAAAAGATAGAAACAACCCAGTGTCCATCAACAGAAGAATGGATAAACAAAATGTGGTATATACATACAATGGAATATTACTCAGCCATAAATAAAGGAATGAAGTCCTAATGCATTTGACAATGTGTATGAAACTTGAGGACATTATGCTGAGTGAAATAAGCAAGACACAAAAGGACAGATATGGTATGATCTCACTGATATGAACTAATTATAATAAGGAAACTCATAGAGTTAAAATCTAGAATATAGGTTACCAGGGGATGGATTGAGGTTAAAGAATGGGGAGTTGATGCTTAATTTGTACAGTTTCTATTTCTATTTTGGTTGATTGTTAATGGTTTGGAAATGGATGGGAGTGAGATAGCACAATATTGTGAGTGTAATTAACAGGAGTGAATTATGTAGGTGAATGTGGTTAAAAGGAGAAACTTAAGGTTGTATGTGTTACTAGAATAAAAATTAAAATATAAAACATGAGTCTGTATAACACAGTGGACTACAGTTAATAGTACAAGGATATTGTTTCATGTATTCTAACAAATGTACAACATTAACACAAGGTGTTAATAACGGCAGAATATGGGGAAAAATACACCTAATGTAAACTATGGATGATAGTTAATAGTACTATTTTAATAATCTTTCATCATTTATAACAAAGGTAAGTACTATTAAAAAATATAGTAAAATTATTAAAAAGTGCTATCATCGATGGTAACAAATGTTCCACATCAATACAAAGTGTTGGTGGTGGGGTGGTGTGTGGGAATCCTGTATTGTATGTGTTATTGTTTTATAAGTCCACAACTTCTCTAATAAAAAAAAAATTAAATCTCAATCAACATGCTCAAGGAAATACTGCATTTTCTTTTTATTCTCTCTGTGAAATCAATGTCAAGTGAAAGAGTTTCAGTCAAAAAATATGGGGAAGAAATGTAGTTTAGAGGTATGGCAGTTAATTAATGGAAGTGTTAGCTTATTTTTTCTTGATATTGTGATATTTTTGGTATTTGCCAACTTTTTAAAATCTGCATTTGTGGTGATTTCTTTCTAAATGAGTATTCACTTTTGTACCTGAAAAAAAAAAAAAGATGACAATAGGAGAGTCAGTGTCAGAGTGATGCAGTGTGAAAAAGATTCAGCTGGTCATTGCTGGCTTTGAGGATGGAAGGAGACCACAGTGCAGGGATTATAGCTGATCTCTAGAAAGAGGAAAAGGGAAGGAAATGGAATCTCCCCCAGGGCCTCCAGAAGGAACACTGCCTGGCAGATGTTTTGATTTTATCTCATTGAGAATGATTTCAGACTTCTGACTTCTCTAATTGTAAAATAATAAATTGGGGTCGTTTTAAGCCACTAATACTGTGGTAATTTGTTACAGCAGCAATAGACATCTAATATACTTTTTTCACTAACTCTATTTTCAGAAGGAGTAATGCTGTTAATTAGTAGGCATTTGTTATTTGAGCTTCATAAAACCAAGACTTTGTCACTATATCATGTTTCTAGAGAAATATCTCAATGTAACAAGACCTAGTGAGCAGGATTTGATTCTTCTTCTAGATGTTTATAGGAAAAAAAGACAGCCTATCTTGGTCTTGGGCTAGCTAGCTTCATTATTGTGATTGAAAGGGAGGGAAACACTCCAATCTTCCTGAGAGTGTCCTTGATTGGATAAATCACAGGTTTATTAATCTGTCAGGCCACCTTTATAGAGAATCAAGGAACTTATTACCAAGAATCTGTTCAGCTAGAGCCATTGCCAGTAATCAAATACCAAGACACTTTCTGACAGTGGTAATTAATAATACAGATTTGTTTATTGGCCTGTAAAATTGTCAAAGTATGTGTTTTTCATTGCAAAGGTATCTTCTAAATGAACAAACCATCACAAAATATCATCAAACATCATGCAATATGTAACAATTTGTAGGGGAAAGAATTTCCACTCCTTACCAATAAATTAAGCATGATTCTTTCAGCTTACAGAAAAACAAAAAACAAAATGGTGATGTGGGTCCAGGAGGGGAAAAAAATGTCATTCTTCTAAACAGTTTCATGCCATTTTTTATCGAAGATGCTGGTAATGTGCTAAACAATAGAAATAGTTAATTCAACACAAGTAAGTAAACCCCTCACTAAAAATTAACATCTACCCCTTCTCTCATTAGCCTTTCTGTCTCATCACAATGATAAATTCTATCTTTCAGACTCAAAGATGATGCTGGGAACAGCCATCATTAGCCCATGTATCCTAAGATGTTCACTAACTAATTGCAGCAATAAATGGCAAGATAAAACCCAGAAACAGAGCAAGGGTTGGGGGGGCTAGGAGAACTGGTCCAGATAAAGAATTTGCAGATGTGTGTGCTTCCTGGCAACTGTTTCCATAGTTATCCAAACACAGCACTGTTTGCCCACCTTTCTCCCCTGCCCTGATTCTCCTCTCATTAAGCATAATTTTGTTCAAAAGCAAAGACTAATAAAGCAGAACCTTTTGATGAACTCTGGATTTCTGTGAATGCCTTTGGCATTTTCTCAGTAGCTACTTACTTTAACTATTATACAGTCATAGTGAGCAATCCTAGAGCGCCTTTAAAAAAGGTAATTATTTCTTTTTTATTATTATTATAGTGTGTCAATTAACAGAAATAAAGAGCTATAACTTTCACAGATTTACTGTAGAATCTTGTGGAAGGTGTCTTTGCTCTATCTTATCTAGAAATTCATCGGGTATAACACAGCCTACTATAGCACAGGTAATAGGAGTTGTCTAGAAGAAAATTGTTTTATTAATAGGCTTTTAAAATGTTAGAAAAGGCAAGAGGTTGTGTGGTGAGATGATCTGTGTAACCAGCAAAAAAATAGGCAAAAATGTAATCTATGAATACTGTATCATAAGTCATATTTTTACTAACTTAAAAAATATATATACATACATACATATATTTACCAATTAAATGCATATTTGGATATTTTTTAATTGCTCTAGAAGTTAAATTGTGATGACTATTTTTTAATAGACACATTTAAACTCTCATTTCCGATGTTAATTAGGAGAAGTATTACTCAACACAGTCTCTGGCACATGGCTGTTACTGAATAAATATCTGTCTAATGACGAACGTTTTCTTTCTATGTAATTTCAGGTTTGTTCTCTATATTCTTCACTCTGTATTGAAGGGAACAGCATTCTTCATTTGATGCATTCTCTCAAAGATGGCCCATTATGGTCATAAAATAATGAATGTTTAATTCCCAGAATTCACCCAAGCTTGCCTTTGTATTTCATGAACACATTAAACTTTTCCCACATTCCCTTCCAACTACTGCTATGCTTTTTCAAAACTGACATTCCCTGAGTTCCATTTCCTCAAAACTAATAACTTCACCTATATGCTTGCATGTATTTCTCACATCTCCCTATGCAAAATTTGCTGTTATTTGCTCCATCAATCATAAAAAGGAGGCACTGAATGCTCAGATACTTTAAGCTACTTGTCAAGTCACCCAACTTGCTCATACAGGACGCAAAATGTAAATCTAAAACTTGCAATTCCAGAGCTTAAGAACTTAACCACTATGTTAAACTGCCTCCTTATTTTAACCCCCAGGAGATATCTAGATCTTAATTTTGGACATTTCCATCATGTTGGCAATCTGATAATGGAGAGTCTAAGGCTGGTAGGTCTTCAACAAAAATATCATGTCATATTTTCCATTGGGCACTTACCCATAGGTTGGGCTGGTACTCAACTTCCAATTACTTTCAACTTCTGTCTTTAATTGTAAATAAACTAAGGTATTTATTCAGGTCAGTTATACCTGAAAATAGTCTTTGAAAGTCAGTTCAACCCAAACACAGTCCATTTAACAGATAATCCACAGCCAATAATCAATAGGGATATGCAATTACTTACAGATTCTGATTTCCTAATATTTGTCCAACTTTCTAATTTTAAAAAAGAATTTGCCTCTCTATTCAGTGAACAATATGTGGGAAACCATTTTGTAACTCAATTTTTCAGCTCCCGTTCTTCCTTCTCCTGGAGGTGTAGCTTTTAGGGGTGAAAGTGAAAATATTGGACTTGATTCTCATTATCACCTGCTAATTACCTACTGTGAAGAATGTGTTACCTCATAATGACACACTGTAAAAAATTGATCAATGCTTTCCCTGGCACATAGAGGTAACAGTATGAATGTCTTTGTTTCAGTGTCCAGATTGGCAAAAAAGGGGGAAAACTTCAGGGCCAGCTAATTCCATAAAACCAGTATTGCCTCTCTATATTACAAGTATATATATATATATATTATTTCTATCAATTATTGTTTTGTATCTATAAGATCATTAGAAAAAATTACTTTGAAATGGAATCACCAACATGAAGTAATTGAACACTCATAAACAGGGACAGTACTTTATTGCTTAACTGTGTTACCCCAAAATCATCAGACACTCCCTGCATAATAATACTTGTTGCTTATTGCATATACTTATGCCTAAGTTAATATATATATAGTAAGAGGACACAAACTTGTGCCAAAAGCTTGTTTTATTGCAGCATGCATCCCTATCTGTGGATATTTGACTCTGAAGATGGTAGGAACTATGGAAAACTCCACTCTGATTTTAAAATTAAAAAGAATCCTCAGAAAAGAGAAAATCCAATTAATTCAGATAAAAATCTAAAGACTTGTGGCAAATGTGACAAAAAGACCATATTAGGACTGGATAGACACACTTTAGAGTTAGTGAAAACACTGTAGTAATATATCAGGAGACAGAACATGTTTCTAAAGTTTACTTTACTCTTATATGTTATTTAGTTTACTAAAGACTTAGCTGTTTCAATAATATCAATATATTTTAGAGAAACAAAATAATTTTTAAAAAGAGATTCCTAAAATTTCTAATTTTTATCAACTTGGAAATGACTGAAATGTTGGAATAAGCAGCAATCCCCAAGCCAGAATCAACACCAAAGTTACCTGAATGGGTATATCTATCTATATCATCTATATCTATATCTATATCTATATCTATACCTATATCTATCTGTATCTATCTATATCATCTATCTGTATCTCAAATACCCCCCACCACCCCACTTTGTGATCATTGGCTAATGGTACACAGCTGCCATCACATGGATAAAGATGTTTATTGCAGGATTAGTTATAAAAAAGCAGAAGTTTTCAACCTGCAGAGTTTTACGAAATAGATATGCTCACATCCTACCCGAAAATAATGAAATAAACTCTGGATGGGGAATGCTGGTGAGGTCCAGGCATTTTTATTTTTTAAAACAGTTTCAAGGTGTTTGTAGATCTGGGCTCTGTGGAATATGCATGAATTGTATATTTTTGCTTGCTCATTTCTCCAGCTGTAACTCTCTCTTTTCCAGAAAGAGAACTTTATTCTCACTCCATTAAAGACTGATAGAGGGATATTCTACCTTTTCTTACACCTTTCCTTTTTTTTTTCAACCAGGAGTTAGTGTTGGACAGTCTCTCTCCCCCTCCTCCATAATCTGTGGTCACTCATTATAGCTTCATATACCTAGAAGCATCAAACTCTATCCAGCTGAAAATTATCTAGATCAATGTTTCTGAGTTCTTCCCAAACTTTAACATCCATCAGTTTAAGGAAATGAAATAAGCTACAGTGGCAGAGAGATTCCAAAAGGAGCCGAGAGGTCACTCTGGTGGGCACTCTTACGCACAATATAGACAACCCTTTTTAGGTTCTAGTGAATTGGAGTAGCTAGCAGTAAATACCTGAAACTATCAAACTACAGCCCAGAACCCCTGAATTTTGAAGACGATTGTATAAAAATGTAGCTTTTGAGGGGTGACAATGTGGGAAAGCCATGTGGATCACACTCCCCTTTGTCTAGTTTATGGATGGATGAGTAGAAAAATGGGGGAAGGAAACAACCAAACAAAGGCACCCAGGGTTCTTTTTTACTTTAATTGCTTGTTTTCACTTTACTTATTATTCTTGTTATTTTTGTGTGTGTGGTAATGAAGGTGTCAGAGATTGATTTTAGTGATGAATGCACAACTATGTAATGGTACTGTGAACAATCGAATGTATGCTTTGTTTTGTATGACTGCATGGTATGTGAATATATCTCAATAAAATGAATTAAAAAAAAACAAAAAACAAAAAACATCCATCAGTTTGTTGAAACTCGGCTTATTTGGCTCCTCACCGTGAATTTCTGATTTAGGAGTTTTGGGATGGTGCCTGAGAAGTTGCATTTCTAACAAGCTCTAAAGTGGTGCTGATGCTGCTGATTTGGGGATCATATATCGAGAACATTCCTTTAGAATAATAGAGTATTTCTCTAACAGAGGAGAAGCACAGCTTTGACCAGTCTTCCTTTTAACTAAATTTGCAGATTTTATTAGTCATTGCTTTAATCTGAAAATGACATGGATGCTTAAAATGGAAAAAAAAAAAAAAAAAAAAAAAAAACACAAATCAAACAAAAATTGTTGAACTAAATTTAGGTTTATTACTTCAGAGCCATAAGCCAAAGTACATCCTTTTCATATATTCAGTGAAAGGAATAAGTCAGATCCTGCAATAGCCTTTTTCTTTCTTTTCAGCTATTTTTAAAAATTCACATGGAACTAATAATGTCAGTAGCATTATTTTAAATATTTTCAGTAATAAGCCCTTAAAAACTGCAACATCCTATAACAGGAACTTAAAGGCTTAGAAATTCAGAATAAATCAGTTTATGTCAACATGGATATAGAGTAGACATTCCTGGAATGTCTCATGTCTGTAATACACTGACTAAGGCACTAGTGTTCCAAAGAGGAATTCAGAATCAAGCACTGCCTTTACCTGAAGCAAGAACACTGAGATCTGTGATGAGAGGGGACTCTAAACGAGGTTGGGCCACTTATTCAACAAATATTTCTTATGTGCCTCAAGTGAGGCAGGAGAGACCAAGATGGGAAGAAGGGCTCTGCCATCAAAGAGATTTCAGTGCACTAAGAACACTGACAATTAAGCAACTGCAGAACAATAAATTACATCCTGTAAAAAGACAAAAAAAGAAGCTACTGGATAGGATATGGCATCAAAGAAGTTCTTGTTTTATGGAATTCATATAACTAGAATCCTTAGGAACTAAGTTACATTTTCTGCTCACCCCCACATAATCACCAATTTTAATGAGAAAAAATGGTCAACAGTTTCTTAATATCAGGAATGGAGTTTTGAAGAAGTAATGTATACAGATTATTTTTGTGTCAGATCAGATTCCAGTGCATTTATAGGCTTGAAATTTTGGAAGTGATGTTGCCTCTGGTATCAATCAGTCTAAGAACTCCAATTTGGAGAACAAATTACTAGATCTCAGTCTTGATTCTGCTGCCTATTAACTTCCTATCTCTGATTCTCATTTTATTCATTTGTAACAATGGTATTTTTATATCAATACATATAATCACAGCAATTGTCACATAGAATAATTTAATTATAGAATAGAGTAAATTAATAGAAAGATAAAGGCTTTTCCCAACCAGTGTGTGAAAAAACTAGGAGTAGATCTCTTGGTTGCTCTTGAACCAGAATCAATGACCTTTCTTTTGACTCTTCAGTGTCAGAATCCTTTTTGTTTGGCATTAGATGGAAGAAGCCAGGTGTGTTGGGCACAGTGATGTGCACCAGATGTGCCTTCCAAAGACTTGTCTCCACTGTGAGACTCTTCATGGATGGCTTAAAATGGAAAGAGCTCCCTCCTCAAAAGCCGCACCTCTTCCTGCAGCAGTTCACATCCAAAGAGAGAGAAAGTTACAGGAATAAAGTCCTGTCCATTTGTGTCCAAGGCAGGAAAATTCTGAAGGCTCATTTTAGCTCTGGAGTTCCTCATGGGGTTGGCTAAGGGTCATTGGGCCAAAATAATAAGGTATCATTTATTTGCTGAAAAAGCATCATGTCTCCAGATTGCAAAACAAAACCTTAAAAATTTCTGAAATAGGTCTTATGCTTATGCAGAAAAAAAGACAAGAGGCTACCATATACAGATAGAAGGGACTGAGTCTACAGTAATCCTCACTTCCTTTCAGTTGTGTAGCAATTATATCTTTCAAAAATTGTGTCTTGGAGATGATATATTTAAATTATTCTAGAGTCTTCTTTGCTAACTAAGATTAAAACTTCATTCTGTAACACATACACATACACACACATATAGATACAGATTATATAGATATAGACATATCAGAAGATACTCTCAAGTTTTTCATTTTTTAATATGGCCACCCAAATTTATCTCTAAATCACTATGACATTAAATTGTCTTTCTGCAAGTGTCCAATCAAAAACAATCAAGGAAGCTTACAAACAACATGATTCACTGGCATGTGGGCTTAAAACTAATCTAGAAATCTTATTTTTTTAAATGAAACAGATAAATATAATATCTCATGGAGTTGTCCACTATTAGAGTAGTTTCCCTCAGAGAAATCTAGTGCAAATATTGATTAATTGACTTAACCAAGTGGAGCAGCTATTTAGTGGCTGAACTGTACCTAAAAGTCATGTCTCTAAACATCTAACTCTCTGCAATCTTACTAACACAGTGGTACTTCCACAGCTATTTATTTTGTTCTACTGACAAAATCCTTGAGCTATTTGGAAAGAACTTATTTTCTATATTTTAATATAAAATGAGTAATTTTGAGATAGACTAACAGTTCCTTAGAAGCAGTAAAAACATTATATTGAACATTTTTTTCTAAAGGGCAATTTACATTCTGTTTCATCTGCTAAGCTACCAGCAAATGTGCTGAGAATTTGTATGATGTCATCACTTTATCTTCTAAGAAAAATTCCTAAAATTATGTGATATTCTGACTTTCGGAATCAAACAGCAGGACCATTTACAATTTTCAGGAGCTTCATGTAGAAATCCTGAATTCACAAAAACAAAGCAACTGATAAATCCTCCACATTAATTTTTTCCTTGGTTTTTACTCCAAGATTTATTCTTCATTGCTCCATTATGCCTACATTAATATGAAATATTTGATACTTTAAGTTCTTTTAGATATTACAAATTAGTACATACCTTTGCAACAAATACCTTTAGACTCCTCTAATTAGAGTTTTTTGCACCTTATGAGGATTGATATCTTCAAGCAAACAAAGTAGCATGGTGTCTTAAACATTATCCCTTCAGGAGGGATCATTCAAAAACCCGTTATCCTCTCCACTGACCTGAGAAAACTGTTTATAGCACTGAATTCAAGAATGAGAGTGGATACATAGATTATTTTTTTATCTTTTGGGAATGGAGTTTAACTCCTATCTACCATACATTGGATAAGTTCTAGATCATTGGTAACTTCAGCGTTTTCATTTGACTTGAAATAATCACTTGAAAATTCAAATCATCCTGATTTACAGTCAATCTCTGATTAAAGGTAAATTCACAGTACAATGTGGGGAAAAGTGGATTGCTTAAAAGTTGCAATGAAATCATCTGTTACATGGGATTGAGCCAGTTTTAGTAATTCTATAGGTTTTCTGAGTTTATTTGTTAAAAATTATGCTTTAAGTATAAGCATTGCTTATAATAGGAGACTGCTAGGAGAAAAAGCTTGCACCTGTGCAGAAGAATATTTAGCACAATATATACATATACAAATAGTCAAAATGTCACCTCTTCGTATCTAATACCTTGAGACAACCAATATTAATATTTTATGGGTTTGAGAATTTAACTATAAAATCATATTTTAATGAGCAAGGGATAATATGCTTTTTGCTGTTTTGTAACACATTTTTCCCCTGAATAATATACTGGGAATGTCATTCTACATCCAATAATTATACCCTGCATAATCATTATAATAGTTTCTGAGCATTCAGCTTATATAATCAAATTAATTTTGTTATTGTACATATGTGTATTACTACAATGAACATACCTATATGTAGGATAAATTCATAGCAGTAGAATTGCTAATTCAGAGAGAATAAACATTCAAAATCTTTTGAGACATATGCTTTCATGTCTTATACAATGTTTAATTTTAGTTCATTTTTAAGTCTCAATTTAAGCCTTGTGATATCTCATAGTTATTTTAATTTGCACTGTTAAGAAGATTTTTGAGATTAACCACATTTTTATACATGCCACCCATTCATTTGTTCATTCCTTTAACTAATATTTTTGAGCCCCAATATATGACTGGCAGTGTCCTAGGTCCTGAATATTCAGCCACAAACAAAAGCAAAATAAGGTCTCATAGAACTTATAGCAAAGGGAGAAAAAACAAAGGAAAAGAATAAGCAAAGTGTATACTTATGCTACTGTTATTAACTGCAAAAGAGAAAAATGTAGAATGGAAGGGAAATTCTTGAGTTGGGTATAGATGTTCAAATTTTACATTGGATGGTCAGAGAAAACTCATGGAGAAGATAACAGTTGAGCAGAGAGACCTGAGGGTTCTGGTGGCTTGATCTAGGGTAATAATGACAGAGATGGTGAGAAATCTTCAGGTTTTGGTATTTCTGAAGGTAGAAGAAATGAGATATGTTGACAAGCTGACAAGGATGTGAAGAGTGAAAGAATGACAAGAGCTAGGTATAACTCCAACATTTTTTCATCTGAGAAATTGGAAAATAGAGTCACCATAGATGGGGAAACAGGTAGTCAGAGCAGGCGTGGGAAGAGAAATTTGGATGCAGGCATGTTAAATTATAATGCCTGTTAGACATTTAATGGAAATGTCTTCAAGGCAGTCAAATATATGAGTCTGCAAGTCAGTGGGGGGAGGTAGTCTAGGCTGAGGATATAGAGTTGATGATCTTTATTGTATCAATGGTGATTAAAACTATAAGCCTGGAGAAACTAAGATGGCAGCTAGGTGAGACAGGGCAAAAAAACATCTCCATGAAAAATACCAGATAAAAACCAGAAAGTGACCCAGAATACCAGTTCCAGAGTAGTACCAGCCAGACAAGGTCTGCTAAATCTGCAGGGACTGTGCATTTGGTGAAACCAGGAGTCTGCATTCTGAAACAGTGAGCGAGTTGGCTGAAAGTCCCTCGGCCATGCTGCAGTGTGGGGAAACAGTGGGCTGGCATTTGGAGATGGACTAGTTCTTTAAAAAAAAAAAAAGCCTGGGAGCAGCTGCAGATATGATGTGGAGAGCCCCACAGTGAAGCATGGCGGGAGTGGGCTGGGCTAACGCCTCAGTGTCTGGCGTGGAGGATAGCCCTTCCCACACCTGCTGCTGATTGTCTCGGGGCCAGAGGAGCAAAGGGGAGCCAAAGGGAGAAAGGACCACATGACTTGCAGCCATCTCCCTGGCGGGTGGGGGCACTGCAGCCCGGGGCCAAACCCATAGCCCAGAGCTGATCCGGGAATCCCAGTGTGACAGGAAGTCTTTTCTGCAGCACCGTGCACATGCCACAGTGTCGGCCGTGGACAGTGGCCTTTAATACGCCCATGGCTGATTGTCCCAGAGCTGAGAGGGTGGAGCTGTGTGAAAACAGAGAGGTTAACACGTCCCATTCAACCATCTTTGAAGCAGGCTGGGAACGCCCCTGCACGGCCCGTTGTCCCAGGGCTTCCCTGGAGGCCAGTGCACACTTGTGACATGGCACAGCCTTCCCTCAGCAGAGGTCCTGGAAGAGCACAGCAGGGAAGAGGGAACCACTCGGAAATCCCAGGAAACCTACGCCAATACCAAGGACTTGTGGGTCAATGGCAGAGAACAGCCTTAAATCTCCGGGAACAACTGGGAGGTTTAATTATTAAAGCTGCCCTTCCTCCCTAACCTCTCAGACACATGCCTCTCATTCAGGGCAGACAGCACTGACAACACACCCAAATTAAGTGCACTAATTGGACCCCACAAGAGTCAGATCCCCACACACCACAAAGACAAAGTTGGGGAGAACTGACTTGAGGGGAATAGGTGACTCACGGATGCCATCTGCTGGTTAGATAGAGAAAGTGTACACCACCAAGCTGCAGTTCTGCCATATTAGAGATCAAGTAAAGCAAATACCAAGAGGCCAAAAACAACAGAAAATCTTAAAGCATATGATAAAACCAGATGATATGGAGAACCCAATCCCAAACACCCAAATCAAACTATCAGAAGAGACACAGTACTTGGTGCAATTAATCAAAGGACTACAATCAAAGAACAAGAGCATGGCACAGGATATAAAAGACATAAAGAAGAGCATGGCACAGGATATAAAAGACATAAAGAAGACCCTAGAAGAGCATAAAGAAGAAATTGCAAGAGTAAATAAAAAAATAGAAGATCTTATGGAAATTAAAGAAACTGTTGGCCAAATTAAAAAGACTCTGGATACTCATAATACAAGATTAGAGGAAGTTGAACAACAACTCAGCCTCCTTGAGGACCACAGAACAGAAAATGAAAGAACAAAAGAAAGAATGGGGAAAAAATAAAAAAAAAATCAAAATAGGTCTCAGGGATACGATAAATAAAATAAAACATCCAAATTTAAGACTCATAGGTGTCCCAGAAGGGGAAGAGAAGGGTAAAGATCTAGAAAGAGTACTCAAAGAAATTGTTGGGGAAAACTTCCCAAACCTTCTACACAATATAAATACACAAAGCATAAATGCCCAGGGAACTCCAAATAGAATAAATCCAAATAAACCCACTCCAAGATATATTCTGATCAGACTGTCAAATACTGAAGAGAAGGAACAAGTTCTGAAAGCAGCAAGAGAAAAGCAGTTCACCACATACAAAGGAAACAGCATAAGACTACGTAGTGACTACTCATGGGCCGCCATGGAGGCAAGACGTCAGTGGCATGGCATATTTAAAATTCTGAGAGAAAAATTTCCAACCAAGAATACTTTATCCAGCAAAACTCTCCTTCAGATTTGAGGGAGAGCTTAAATTTTTCACAGACAAACAAATGCTGAGAGATTTTGCTAATAAAAGCCGTGCCCTACTTCAGATACTAAAGGGAGCCCTACCAACAGAGAAACTAAGAAAAGAGAGACAGATACAGAGAATTTTAACAGACATATATAGAATATTACATCCCAGGTCACAGGGACACACATTCTTCTCTAGTGATCATGGATCTTTCTCCAGAATGGACGATATGCTGGGACATAAAAACAAGCCTCAATAAATTAAAAAAAAAAAATGAATTTGTTCAAAGCACATTCTCTGATCATAATGGAATACAAATGGAAGTCAATAACCATCAGAGACTTGGAGAATTCACAAACACCTGGAGGATAAAAATGAGGGGGTGATAAAAACATCCCTGGATAATCAAAAGCTGAGGGACTTCATCACCAGTAATCAGTCCTATAAGAAATGCTAAAGGGAGTTGAGCATGCTGAAAGGAAGGGACACTAAACAATTGACTGAAACTACATGAAGAAATAAAGATTTCCAGTAAAGATCACATAGTAAATATAAATACCAATATTACTGTATTTTTGATTTATAACTCCACTATTTACTTCCTACAGGATCTAAAATACATAAACTGTAATGATAAATCAGTGGTTTTGGACTCAATGTAAAATATGTAATTTTTGACAAGAACTACATAAAGGTGGGGGAATGATGGCGTATAGGAACATAGTTTATGTGTCACTGAAGTTAAGTTGGTATCAAAGAAAAACAAAATTGTTATAGATTTAAGATGTTAAATTTAAGCCTCACTGTAAACACAAAGAAAGTATCAGAGAATATGACTATAGAGATGAAAAGTAGAGTAGGGGTTCCGAGAAGTGAGGGAAGGGGCAATGGAGAGTTAAGAAATGAGCTTAGGGTTTCTGTTTGGGGTGAAGGGAAACTTCTAGAAATGGATGGTGGGAAGGTGATAACATTGCAACATTCCAAATGTGATTAATCCCACTAATGGAATGCTAGGGAGGGGTGGAATGGGAAGATTTAAGCTATATATATATGTTTCCACAACTGAAAAAAAAAAAAGACAGTCTAAATAGACGAGAATTAAATGCCAAGGATGATCCTGGATGGGGTCTGAGGATGGATGAGAGGAGGCTCAAAGGGACACAGATGGGACATACACACACAAAAAAGGAAATATAGAATGTAAGCTTTGTATCAATGTTGAATTTCTTGAACTTCTTAGTTGTGCTTAATGAGATTGCATAAAAGAATGTTCTTGTCCATGGGAAAGGTATATGTGAATTATAGTGTTTGTTCAAAGATATGTGCAGCTTGCTCTCATAAGTTCAGAGGATAGAGCAATAGATGATGGACGATAGGGAGGAAGGGAGGGAGGGAGAGAGGGAGGGAAAGAAAGAAATGGCGGTGTGACAAGATGTTAAAGGTGGTGGATCGTGGTATCAGGGGAGGGGAGTTCTATGTATGGGATTTGTACTGTTTTTGCAACTCTTCCTGTAAGATTGAATTTATTTCAAAATAAAATCTATTAAATTAAAAAAAAAAAAAAACTATAAGCCTGGATTAAAAACAGATAAGGGAGAGAAGAAGAGCAAGGATTGAGTCCAAGGATGCTTCCAACATTTAGAGGTTGGAGAGATATTGAAGGTAAGGGAGAGAAGAAGAGCAAGGATTGAGTCCAAGGATGCTTCCAACATTTAGAGGTTGGAGAGATATTGAAGGTAACTGAGAAAAAGGAGAGTGAAGTAAGGAAGCCAGGAGAGTATAACATTCTGGAATCCTGGTGAAGATAGTGTTTTATGAAGGAGAAAGTATTCAACTGGGTAAAATGCTTCCAAAGTTCAAGTAAGAAGACAATTGAGTCTTGACTGCTGAATCTAGTGTCATGGTGACATTGACAAGGGGTTTAATTATAGCAATGAATGTAAGAACCTAGCTAGAATCCATCCAGGAGAGAAAAGCAGAAGAGAAATTGGAGAATACTGGATATATTCTCCCTGAGAAAATCTTCAGGGAGATTTTCTATAGAAGGAACCAGAAGATTATAGTATCTGGGCCAAGGGATGTGAGACTAAATAATGGCACTTTTAAGGTGGGAGGGAGCCTATGACATCTGTGCGGTGATAGGTATGATCAGTCAAGAGGGAAAAATTGATGTAGGAGATAGAGGAGAGAATTAATAGAGCTATTTACTTGAGCAAGAGAAATGTGATGGGATCTAGTTTACAAATGGAGGGGCTGACCTTAAATAACAGCTAAAACCATTTTCCCATGAAAACAGAGGGAAGGCAGAATATAAAAGCATAAAGGCAGGAAGGTTGGTAGATGTGGTGGTGGGAGCCTGCAGAAAATTTTTCCTCATTGCTTCTCAGCAAAATATGAAATATGAAGCATGTCATCAGCTGAGAATGACAATGGGACAGGAAGATTTGAAAGTGTGACAGGAGAAAGGTATGGAATCGCGTTTCAGTAATGTACGATTGTGAATCAACTAAGAAAATGTAGTATAATTACAGTTTATAATTAGGACCATTAATTTAAATGAATTTAAAATGAAACAATTCAGCGTATGTGCACATGCACGTGTTTCCAAGCATGTTCAGCTAACTGTGTATGTTCAGGAAAGGAATAAGGAAAGAATTTAAGTGAATTAAGGTTGGTATTTTTTCAGAGAAGTTCAGTGAAAGGTGTATGGAATCGAAGGCTTTGAGTGTGAAAGAAGGAAGTGACTGAAATAACAGACCAAAAAAATTATGACAGATGAAAAGGGAAGTGGGAAAATGAGAGGTGTAAGGAACAATGTAAAGTGTTATGATCGATGTATCATAGCTGCCAGTGTAGTAGAAAAATGGAGTGAACTGAAAATAGAGGAGTTGGTGGTCAGAGTAGGATGTTTAAAACTGAGAATTTGAAAGGGCTGACTGAATTGATTGTTTCATAACCATGAGAGAATATGGTTAATTTGGAATACGTACATGATCACTAGGGAAAAAAAAGATGAGAAGTCAAGTAACAAAGTGTATTAGAAATCATCTATACTGATATGAAAATATTTGATAATTATGGCAGGAATATTGTTGAAGATGGATAAAAATGACCCAGGAATAAATATCTTTAAGGGACAAATGAAAGTGGCATGCTGAGCGAGTTGCTACATGGTGCATCGTGGGAACACAGGCTCAGGCAAAACAGAAACTTTCAACACATGACTGCATTATTACTTAGCACAAAGTGTTCAAAAAGCAGGGGAAGAACTCCCATCATGGCTGGTCTCCCAGAGAGGCCAGCTGCTTGGGGGTCAGTGTGGGTGGATGGCAGCTCTGCACACTGCTTTGCCTTGATGTGCCCAAGGGTAGGGTATTTATACAACTGGGTGTGGGGCAGCCCGGCTACCGAGTGTCACCGCCCTGATAAGCAGCTGGGGCTGCTTGTTCCCAGTTCATATTTAGGGTATTCTCGGGCCACTCCATTAGACCTAACATCTCCCCCAAGCTATGGAATGAAAACATATTGAAATACCTGCAAACAATAGACAAGGAGGGGATGCTAAGTGAGGGCTGGGTGATGGTCTCTAGCTGTGTCCTTGACTTCCCCAGCAACACATAAATAGAAAACTACCACAAGGAGGGTGATGAGTGATACAGTTTAATGACATCAGAGTCAAAACTAGAAAATGTGTGAGAAATAGAAGCAATAACAGATGGAGAGGAAGACATTTAACCTACCTCCAACTCCATGCCCACAGATTGTAGGAGAGAGAAAAAATAGTCTCCACTTGAAAGGGTAGCAGGGACTGCAATATCTCAGAGCTAAGGCAGGTTTTAGTCAAAGCAGGAGAAGAGGGTTAGCCTTTACTAATGAGTTACTGAGAGCGCAGGAGAAGGTTTTATAATTTGGGGAGGAGTCACAATAGAATTAGAAAAGATGTACAAAGTCCATATATAAGGATAAGAATCTTAGAGCTAGAGGATTACTGGGGAATTCCAGATTTCTCTGAACCACTGGCAAGTTCAATTCAATTTAACAAGTATTTTTTAGCACCTACTAGGTGTCAGGCACTTCTCATCTTGGAGAAAAGGGAACAAAAATTCCTGCTTTAAAGAGCTTATAACCCCAGCATAAAAGGTGTGTATTAAGACTTAATGGTCTCAGGACTGAAATGGTCATGAGGCTGTGAGTGTTGATTTAAAAGACCTCTTTATAAAGTGTGATAATTAAAATGTATCTGAAATATAAAAGTTGTACATGGCTTTCTTTTCATTTGCCATCCATGGTGAATTGAACAAAAGAATATTGTGGGTGTGGGTTTTTCTTTTAATTCTGTATTTAGATTTTGGAATTCTTACCAAATCTGAGTTGATTCTTAACTACATGTTTTTGGCCTTAAAGCTTTACATAGAAGCCTTTCCCTTATTACCAAAATATATAGACACTTAACTAAGTTTATTCTTAGTACTTACACGTTTCTTTTTTTATTTAAATTGAAATCTTTTATCCATTGGACTTCATTTTAGTCTCGGGCAGTGAGTCTCAAATTTTTCTAACAAAGACATTTAATGACAAAGGAGAGAGGCTTGTTACCTTCTGGGCATCTGGGGGCAGAGCCAGAGGCAGCCCAGCTCGTATTTTAAGTTTCTTTGAAGTCTTACATTTTTATCTCTAGGAACAAAGCAATTTTTTTTATCACAGTCCACAGTATGTAAGTATCCACAATATAAAAATTATTTTAAATGAATTAAAATTTCAGGAAAATTTGCCATATTTATCTTATGATGAATATGTTATCTGACTTAGAGAATCAGCTGATATATAATTCAAAATCTGAGGCATGCTTCCATTTATAAATTAAATAAATATGTGTTAGGTAAGGATCTAACTTTATTATTTTGTAACCTCTTCTTTGAATTTTAGCCTGCATACAATAATGAGCCCAGGTCTTAAGTACACTGTTTAATGCAGTTTTCAAAGTGAACCCTGGAGTATAATCACAACCAAAATGATCATTGGTGACTTTACCATAATCCCCCAAACCTCCCTTGCAATCTGCCCATTGTTAGTTATTATCAGCCCTAAAGAAAACAATCTCCATTCTTTAACCATGAACTGGTTTTACCTAACTGAATATTTCATGTAAATAGATTCATACAACAAGCACTCTTTTGAGGGTTTCTTTTTTTTTTTCAACATCATTTCTGTGAGATGCGTTCACATTGTGGTGTACTTTTGTTTTTCTCCATTGCTGTGTAGTATTCCAGTATTCTATTCCACAATTTATCTATTTTACTCCTGATATATATTTGGATTGCTTTTAATTTGAGAGTTTAGCAAATAGTATTGCTATAATCATTCCTGCATATATCTTTTAGTGTACTCATGTACTCATTTCTATTGAGTATAAATCTAGTGGAATTGGGAATTACTGAGCCATATAACCATGGGATAAAAGATATAATGAGTTAAGACTTAATGGTATTCCAAACAGATTTAATAGATACTGCCAGACAGATTTCCAAAGAGGCTGAGTCAAATCATCCTCCTACTATAAATACATACTTTAATTTGGCATTGTCATTTTGTTTTTAAGATATTTTGTGTATATCTTGCTATCTTGCATTAATTTTATTTGAATGTCCCTGATAACTAAAAAAGTTGAACAATTTTTCATATATTTAATGGTAATTTAAGTATTGTTCTTTATGAAGTGCCTTTTCAAGTCTTTTGACCAACTCTTAAGGTCAGATTGTCTTTAATTGTTTGTAGATTGTAGGAATACTTTATAATTTTGGATACAAATCCTTTGTCAGATATATACTGGAAATATATTCTCCTGCTTTTACTCTCTTAATGGTGTCTTGTGATGACAAAAGTTCTTGAATTTACTGAAGTCCGATATTTCACTCTTTCCCTTTTGTGTTGAACTTTATGTGTCCTGTTTAAGAAATCTTGGCCTACCCCAATTTCATGGAGATATTTCCCTATATATTCTTCTAGAAGCTTTATTGCTTTAGTTTATACATTTTGGTCTATCATACAACTGGAATTTATTTTTGAATAAGGTGTGAGTAGGAGCTAAGATTCATTTCCATAAGCATCTGCAACTGCTTCAGAATATAAACTGAAAATACTTAACTCCACTGAATTTTAGTGAAAAATTTTATAAATCAGGTGACCATGTATGTATGGGCTCATTTCTGTTTTCTATACTGTCTTATTAGTCTATTTTCCAATATATTAGCACAATCACACTCTCATATTTGCTTTAGCTTAATAATAAGTGTGGAGTACAGTTAGAGAAATCCTCTCAGGATTTTTGCTCTTCTTCCAGAGTATCTTAACTATTCCTGGGCTTTTCCATTTTGATATAAAATTTTAAAATTTTTCAACTTCCACAAATAAGCTTGTTGAAATTTGATGGGGACTGCCATTGAGTCCCAATTTGGGGAAAAATAATGTATTTATAATAATGAGTCTTCCAATCTATGAACATGGTAAATTCCTTTATTTTGGCCTTCTTTATTTTTTGTCATGCTCTAACATTTAATTTTCTAATTGCACATTGCTCATTTATACAAAATAGCCTACATTGCTTATATATTGAGCTTGTTTCTAAGTTAAACTGCTTATGAATTCTAATAGATTGCATGTAGATTATTTTTATTGTAATCTGAATATAATCTGGCATTATTTCTTCCAGCATAGGATCACTAAATAAAATATACCAAAGATCTCGTAAATCTTACTCACAGCTCACTTCAGCCACTACTTTTCTTCTACATTGACTACTATCGTGAACTGTAACTATAGATTGCTTATGTCTGATTTGACATTTATATAAAAGAAAAAAAACAGAATATAGTCTATTGTGTACATCTTTCACTCAACAATGTTTATGAGTTTCTTTCATATTGTTCTATGTAGCTGTAGCTTGTTTATAATTATTGCATTATAGCATTCCATTGTGTGAATATACTGTAATTATCTGTTTTATTGTTGATGGAGACATGGGTAGTTCCTAGTTTGGGGCTATCATTAACAGTGATGCTATGAATATTTTAGTACATATCTTTTGAGAAAGTTTATTATAATGTGCTTTGGTATAGTTTTCTTCATGTTTCTTCTATTTGGGTTTGTTGAGTTTCTTGGTTCTGTGGGTTTGTAATTTTCATCAAATTTGGAAAATTTTAGGCCATTATTTCTTCATGTACTTTTTCTGTACCCTCCTCTCTCTCTTCTCCTTTAAGGAGAATCTACTTGAAGCCCATAGCTCACTGATATTCTTCTCACTTTTTATAAACTTCTATTTCTCTCTGTGTTTTTCATTTGAGATAACATTTATTGATATCTTTTTAAGTTCACGAATCTTTTCTTCTGCAGTGTCTAATCTTCCATTAATTCTATCCAGAGTATTTTTCATCTCAGGCATTACAGTTTTCCTCTCTGCACAATTTATTTATGTCTTTTTTTAAAATATCTTCTGTGTCACTACCTAACTTCCTTGAACACAGGGAATAAAGTTAGAATAACTGTTTTAATGTGCTTGTCTTTTGATTCTAATATTTGTGTCCATTCAGTTTGATTGATTTTTCTCCTTATTATATGCCATGCTTTCCTGCTGTTTTGCATGACTGGTAATTTTTTATTGGATGCCAGAAATTGAGATTTCTACCTTGATGGGTGCTAGATATATAATATATTTTTATTGTAGTAAATAGTCTTAAACTTTGTGCTAGGATACAGCTAAGTTACTTGGAAATGGTTGATCCTGTAGAGTTTGGCTTTTATGATTTGTTAGATGGGTCCAAAGTAGTGCTTAGTCTAGGGCTAACTTTTCTTCATAACTGAAGTAAGACGTTCCTAAATACTCCAACCAATGTCCCAAGAATTGTATCTGGTTGGTGGTAACAGGCACTGTTCCTGGTCCTGTGTGACCCTGGGGGCCATCCTTTTGGATGGCTCTTTCCCCAGCCTCATGTGGTCTCCACATATATATTCACTTACCAGCAATGGGCTGAATATTCAAGGGAATCCCTCTGCAGATTTCTGGAGCTCTCTTTGTGGGCAGCTTTCTCATCTCCAATACTATGTCCAGTATTGCAATCATTAGCCTCCTTATTCTCCCCAAACTTTTATGCTGTCCATTCAACTCAAGACGTCTGCCTGGGTCCTGTGTTCCTGTGCCCCGTGCCACAATTCAGGACATCTGCCTGGGTGTCCCTTCCCTGTGCTACTATCAGTGTCTCAGGGTAGTAAATTGGGCAAGCACAGAGCTCATCTCATTTTTTTCCCATCTCTCATGGATCAACTTCTTTTATTGGCTGATATTCAGAATTTTGAAGACTTTTTTTCACATATTTTTCATTTTTTTTTTTTTTGGAGGAGGAGGAGGAGGGTGTGTTATTTCAGTTTACAGGATAAATCCAATCCCTTTTACTCCATGTTGACCAGAAATGAAGTGGTCCAGTACATATATTTAGGTTCAATAGATGCTGCTAAATAGTGTCCAAAATGTGCCAGTTTACATTCCCACCAGCAGAGGGAAATTGTTCTAAAGAAATACCTAACTGCCAATTCTAAGTATTTGGGATGAAGGTGGGGAGTTGGCTTAGGTTGCCATTTTTTTTTTCAAAAGATTTTATCCTTTTTTTTTTTTCTGTTCTTAAGCTGCAGGAATCAATAATATAGGTCTGTATCACCAGTTCAGAGACCAAGCAATCACAGGGGATGGAAGAAGGGTTGAGACACTGAGCTGAAAGTATAATCAATTTCAGCAGAAGCATTCAATCTTTGTGACTATTCTGTATTTGCTAAAATTGCTGCACTGGTGCCATCATTTGCTTTTCTGGAGGTTTTGTTTGTTTGCTTGGTTGGTTTGATTTGAGCGTTGTGTTTGCTATTGAGTTTTCTTTATGGTGTTACAACTCCATAAGTTAAGGAAATGCTCCAGAGTTTTAGAGAAAAATTCGGCAATTCAGGAGAGCACAGCCATGCTGGTTTGATATCATCACAAGAGTGAAGACTATATAATGAAAAATCCCCACTGTACCTGGACTTTAATCTGGGGTAGCATTGGGTGCCCCTGAGCTGCCAGGCAATTGTGTGCAAATGCTATGCATCCAGGCCAGCAGAATCCTATTCTTTTGCAACTCCACTCTCACTTCTGTCATAAACCTTCCAAATTAGGGACTACAAGTGAGGTTCTGCTTGATGAAAAACAAATTCAACTGTTATTCAACTAGTATAATAACCTAGAAGGAGATATATATTTATTTAGCATTAAGAAAATTGTCAATCTCAAATCAATAGACAAGATCTTGCCTCATGCAGGAATATTTATGGCAATGTCACCAATATCAGAAAGTTTTTGGATAAGAGACCTCAATTCAATTATGTTAATTCTCTCAAAAGTAACCTATGGATATAATGTAAGTATAATCAAATTAAACATGGAAGTATTTTGAAAAATTGATGAATGAATTCCCAAAATGGTTATATAAAAAAAACATGTGATTGTTTATATTTAGCTTGTATCTGGCTACCTTATAAAAGTGTTTTATTCCTGTTGATCTTCTATATATTCCTAAATACATAGTAATGTTAGTAATGATACTACTTTTTCTCTTCTTTATAATGGTTAACACTTTCATTTTTGTTTCATGCCTGAAGTTTCTGTTAAATGAGAATGCAAATCTAACCCACTCTTCTTTTATTTATTTATTTTTTTAATTGAAATATATTCACATACCATACAATCCACTCTTCTTCTATCCATAGTTTTAGTAATTTGTTATTAACTATGATGATGATTGGCTTAACACGGCTAATTTTATCAAGTTATAGTACAATGATGATGATGATGACAGCTAATATTTATGTGTCATTTACCAATGTAAGATTTCACATGCATTATTTCACCTCATCTTTCCAACATCCCTATGAGATAATTCAGAAGCTAAGAGTTTTGATGACTAAAAGCGCTCAGCTTGTCAGTGGTGGAGACAAAATTCAAACTTGGCCTGACTGAATACAAGTATTTTGTGATTTTAGTAATTATATTTATCTAATTATTTTATAAAAAGCCCAAAAACCCATTAGACAATCAATTCCTGAAGCAGATATTTAAATATACTAAGATATTAATGATAAAAAAATGTAACAAAAGGCAAATATCATATTATTTAAAACAAGATCAAGATTAGTAGTTGAACTTTCCTTCCTTCCTTCACTACTTCTTTTTCTGTGCTTCTCAGTTTCATCTCTGTCTCACTAAAATTACACTTCCAGAATATAGAATTGTAAACCTTTGGAGCACATGAAATCTATAACCTCTGAGCTGAGTTCATTGCCTTGTCTGTGGGCCATTGTACCTTTGACCACTACCCATATTTTTGTTACACTATGTGGTCGCTTGAAGTTCCAGACTTGTTTTATTTTGTATAAAAATTGCGCTAGAGTTCTATGTTTGCAAATAATCAAGCCTTAATCTTTTCTGTTACCCTACTAATTTACCATTTGTTTCTTTACAACCAAAATTACCTTTATTTGTATTCCATAATATTTCTTGGTTAGAAAACAAGGTAAAGAATAAAACTTAACTGCCTTTCTCAGGACTCCAGTGGACAACTGAAAGAAATCAGTTGGGCTTTGTGTAACCTCCCTGATACTCATATGCCTTTTGTTACCTGTTGATTCACATGTGGAAGACAACATAGTATCATCTATAACAGACAGAGCAGTAGACTAGAATGAAGGATGGCCTAAAGTCAAAGCAAACACATACATTTGTCTTGGGTTGTAGTACAAATAGACCATGAAAGCCAGTTTGCTTCCAAAAACAAAAATAAAAGTGAACCAGGGAACATAGCCAGTGGTGGAAGAGGTGAGAATGGCAGACCTTGAATTTAGGGGTCTGAAGGAATTGGGGTGTAAACACAAGTACACCAATACCAGTTATGCTATTTTCTGAAAGTTACTTAAATTCTGATAAGCTAGGATTAAGGGGTATATTTTATAATTAACAAGTGTGCCTACATAAAGTCAATCTGTAAGGTGCAGAGAATGTGTAATAGAATCACAATACCTGTGCACTGAATATAGAATGGTAGAGGTTGCAGTAGCAGCAAAGCCAGAGACTATGACAAGGATCTGGTTGGCTAGCAGCCGCCTGCCTTGTAGACTCCCAGTGGTACCTATGGGCTGTGCCCTGCCTGCCTTGGCTATTGACCAAGCTTGGTACCTTAGCTTTCCTATGGAGTCTATCCATGATCCACCTGAAACCCTTACCTTAAAGTCCTTTTCTGCTTAATTGTTTCTGTTATTTGTAACTACAAACCATGTCTGGCATAGAAATTTGAGTGGTTTCTAAGAGTAGTCACTGAGGGACATAGAGGAATCTGGGCTATGTTCTTTAGTATATTTGGAACTGAAGAGAGTGAATATTAAAATTACTATTAAGAGATAAAAATTTGTCATTCCATGGCTGAAGGTGGTGAAAGAACTATCAGAGCCATTTTTATGGTCACTGGAAATAAAGTGTCCTTGAAAAATGTCTTTAAGAGTCTGAGTGGCAACTGCCACAAACCAGTGTGAAGGGCATGAAGAAAGGAAGATGCCCATTTCTATCACACTAGTCATAATAAGAAAGAGAATAACAATTCAGTTTTCTAAATTCTCAGCTCAAGATAAAGGTTGAAACTCAAGGTCTTCCTGGATTCCTTTTACAGAGATCCAAGGGATCATGGTAAATGAAGCATCACATTTGTTCCAGGAGGTTGTCAATTTACAAAAGCATATAATTTCTCAGCCTCTTTAGATCTCTTAGTTGGAAAGTTACGGCACTAGTGGAGAAAGAGTTAGACCCTAATAAAGGTAAATTAAAGAGACGCAGAGTGTCCCGAAACTCAAAGCAGCTTACTCCTTTGTCTTAAGGGTTGCTCTGCTGGCTTGAAAACTGTGACAATGCTAGCTGATGGATTTATCTTGAAAAATGAAGCCATCTCTCCTAATGCCTCCCACTCGCCACTCCTCTTTTCTCCAGCTGGTAAATCCAGATTCCAGCACTAAAGGAAGGATATTAAATACAAACAAACAAACAAACTAAAAATCCAGAAAGAGAAAGCTTTTAACTCCAAAACCACTGTAATATTTCAGTAACTTGGCAAAATTCTTTGGGATATAACTCAGCATGGATACTGAGTGCTAGATCAATGGTCAAAATTTAAAAAAGTAACTTCAGAGACAACCCAATTTCATAAATGATTATTCACCATAACTGGGGTAGAACTAAAACTCCTGTCATATGGAAATAAAAGGTCACAGTTAGCAAGAACAGTCTCAGCAATGGCATCAACAGAAGCAACAAGCCATGACATTCTGAGCTTCATATTCCTGTAATATCCTATCCTCTCTCTTTTCTTTTCTTGTATCTTTCCTGAGCTCTGTTTTCCACATTCCCATTAATTCTGTGACTTACCTAATGGCCTTCTGATAAATTCTTTCTTGGCATAAGTAAACCAGTATGTGTTTCTGATGGGTACAATAGGTAATCAATAGTTTCCAACTCTGTTAATGACTTTCAGAATATGGTATCACATAAATATATTGCATTATTATGAATAATAATGAAGAAACATTCTAATATGGCAATCAAAATGCATTTTATATTTGCTATGGTGCAATTGAATTCTAATAAATAGATTACAGACTAGATCTTTCATAAACCTTTAATTAAAAAAAATCTTTCTATAGCTATTTGTAATCTCTCATCCTGTTGTTATGAAATTAAATCCAGAATTTATTCACAGTTATAATTTTTATTTTTTCATAATAATACAAAGAATTTGAAAATCAGTGCCTCTCGCACTGATTTTTAAGTATTTTAAGATACAGAACAGAAAACAATGCCTAACACCAGAGAAGGTATGATAAGTTCTGTGTGGTACCTTAGAAAAGATGTGGTTACTAGTTTGTGCAATCCTTAATTTATAAGTTATCCATTAAGGTGTCCTGAAGCCACCAAAAGCTACCATGATGGTAATTTTAATCAGAAATTATCAAAATAAAATGCTAATATAGGAAAATAAATCTTCCAGTTTTGACACAAATTAATATTGTGTTCACCTGACTATACTACACTAAAAGTTTGAAGTCATTAGTTTTTAAAACTCCTTAACTGATAGGCTTATATGTATTAAAAATACGTTTCAACAATGATTACTGTTATTAGTAACCCTTAAAACAAAGATTTCAACACTATCAATACCATTTTCATTAATTTTAACATTGTGTCAAATTCTAAAAATCTACCTATGTAAAATTGCCCACTGTACCCAGAACTTGATATCACATTACCCTGTTATATTTTCCCTTCACATTTATTATATTTCTTTAACTTGTTTAATTTCTGACTATAGGCCAGGAAACAATCTCCATTAAAAGCAGGACTTTGTGAGTCATTCTTACCCATAAACTCATCACCTAGAGAAATGCCCTGTATGTAACTGGTATTTAATAAACTCTAGTTCAACTTTTAGTGCCTTTGTTGCAAAATAAACATATTCTCCAATTCTGAACTTATTGGCTCTATGATGTTTGATAACTGCTTTCCTTTCTGAGTCTTTGTTTCTCATAGGCAAAATAAAGATAATAATACTCCCTCTGGAGGGAGGAAATCTTTTGTGTGCCTATGGAGTGGCACACAAAAGGTGCTCAACAAATGTTAATTATCTCCTTCTTTTAAGCTATTATATATTGACTCCTTTATATTAGTTGCAAGACTATTAGCACTAACAATGAATAATAGAGAATAGAATTAACACTTAAATGCATTATATTGAGCTAATTTTCTGTATTACCATATTCTATATATTTCAATTACTTGACCTCTAGTTAACTGTTTCATTAGATTTACTGATGTAGAATTCCCCCTATAAAGCATACTAATTGATAGCTATGGTAAACTAAATGCTCATGAGCAGCACTATTATGCCTTTGCTCCTTTCTTCTGACAATCATGCTTACCAAGAGTCAGTTGTTTTCATTTCTATATTGTTTGTGCTAGTTGCCTTGATCTTAGAATTATGAAAACAAGCTATATATTAGATAAACAATTGAAATAAAATCAAATAACTATAAGTGCAAAAAGAATGATTGCCTCAATTCAATCTAGATTAATAACTTAGAACATTCTAAATAAAGGTAAGTGGCTAAAAAATCAGCTGCCAAATTTGGCATGTTGCCCATGACAGCAAAAATATTGGGAAAAAAATCACAAAATTTTAAAAGTATTGTGCATTTAAATTGCATCTCAAGTGTTCTTTTTTTTTATCATCATTTTATTGAGATATATTCACATACCACGCAGTCATACAAAACAAATTGTACTTTTGATTGTTTACAGTACCATTACATAGTTGTACATTCATCACCTAAATCAATCCCTGACACCTTCATTAGCATACACACAAAAATAACAAGAATAATAATTAGAGTGAAAAAGAGCAATTGAAGTAAAAAAGAACACTGGGTACCTTTGTCTGTTTGTTTCCTTCCCCTACTTTTCTACACATCCATCCATAAACTAGACAAAGTGGAGTTTGGTCCTTATGGCTTTCCCAATCCCATTGTCACCCCTCATAAGCTACATTTTTATACAACTGTCTTCGAGATTCATGGGTTCTGGGTTGTAGTTTGATAGTTTCAGGTATCCACCACCAGCTACCCCAATTCTTTAGAACCTAAAAAGGGTTGTCTAAAGTGTGCGTAAGAGTGCCCACCAGAGTGATCTCTCGGCTCATTTAGGAATCTCTCTGCCACTGAAGCTTATTTCGTTTCCTTTCACATCCCCCTTTTGGTCAAGAAGATGTTCTCCGTCCCACGATGCCGGGTCTACATTCCTCCCCGGGAGTCATATTCCACGTTGCCAGGGAGATTCACTCCCCTGGGTGTCTGATCCCACGTAGAGGGGAGGGCAGTGATTTCACCTTTCAAGTTGACTTAGCCAGAGAGAGAGGGCCACATCTGAGCAACAAAGAGGCATTCAGGAGGAGACTCTTAGGCACAAATACAGGGAGGCCTAGCCTCTCCTTTGCAGCAACCGTCTTCCCAAGGGTAAAACTTATGGTAGAGGGCTACAAAATTTTGTAATTTTACATGATGTATTATGCATGTAGTTTATGCAAAAAAGAGATAATAAAACTCAATTACTAGACATGTACTCAAAGAAAAAAACTTGTACATAAAAATAATAATTTCCAGTAATGTGTTTTTATTTTAAATTAAATGTATGCATTATGCATATATTGTATATTATGATTTCCCACATAACCGAGTTTTTCAAATATCCAAAAAAATCTCAATCTTGATTGTTTCTGATAAGAGAGCTTTTCCCCAATTCTCCTCAATACAGTAATTGGTCACTATATAAGACCTGGCCAGGCACAGTTAGAGGATATGTTGATCCATATTGTTTGAGAGATAAGAATTTCACACATTTTGATATAAAGTAGTAAAAAGAACATGGACTTGGAACTCATGTAGAGTTGACTCTGATCCTTAACATTTCTAGTAGACAATATTCTGAACTTCTCTCAGCCCACATGTCTTCAGCTGTAAGATGTTGACAGCAACAATTTTTAAATGTTATTGTTAAACTTGAAAGAGAAAATATTTGTGAAATTAACAGTGCCAGCCATGTAATAACATGTTCTCAGAAAATTTTGTTTTATACAAATTGACTTGTGTTCTAATTTTAGCTGTAATTAAATTAAATATGACTTTTACAGTTTTCTCAACTGCCATATTTTTAAGTAATAACTAACAGCTTAGTGTTTCCTTTAATATAAAAAATAAAAATTCAATCCAGAAATAGAATAATGTACAAGCTCCAAAAGGTAGCTTACTACTCTTATAAGGAATATATATAATTATATATACTATATTAAAAACCAAGTGACAATGTTCCATATTTGTTTACAGGAAATATTTTAAACTTTCACTCTGAACAAATCTAACAAAAATTGCCTAAATATTTGGACATAAAATAAAATTTTCCTTTGATTTTACTTATGGCATCTTGACAATTTCCAAATTCCAGCAAACTTTTTTTTTTCTTTCTAAGATTGAGGTGTTCCTTTAGCAACACCACAGGAAAGAGAGAATCTGTGATTTTCTCTATTTTGTTGGTAATTATAAACAGGAGGTAGTCACAGCTCAACTACTTGTTTGAGATGTGTGCTTGGTTTGGGGAGGAGGTTTACTTGGAAGAGAAAAACTAAGCTATTATCTATGGAGTAAGAAAATGCCACCTAGTACAAATATAAAAGTCTTTCAATTAAGCCAAGTAATTAGATTCTGGAATGTATCCAATGAACTTCTACTAAATAATCTAAACCATGAAACTCAATAGGACTTCCAAAAAGGTTGTGTTAAAAATAAACAAAACAAAACGGAATAGAAAATGTCCAGTGAATGCACCTTTGACAGGTACCAAAGACAGAAGCATGTTTCCCAAATTTTTCACAGTATGATACCTCCTAATGCATTTTACAATGGAATTAAACTTATGAAATAAATAAAATAGAGTAATTATATGCCTTCATAAACATAGCCATGCCTCTCCAAAATGGAATAGACTTACCCACTACCATATTTCATACCACCCTATGGTAGAACTCAGGTTCCCGTGAGTTTATTCTATTGTCTTTTCAGTAGTATTTTTGTCATTATAAAAGCAAAATCAATCTTTGTTCTTGATATTAGATTGGGTGACAAGAAAATACTGGAAATTTATGAAGGAGGAATAGCGTTTTTGTCTTGGAGTTAAAGAAAAATCTCTTTAGAATTTCCTGAGTATTTCATTTCACCTTCATAACACCTCTAAGAAGTAAAATAGTGACCATCTCATTTAATTCATGAATTAAAAGCTATTTTTAAAAACATTCTTCTTTTTAACTTAACTCAACGTTGCAAATGCCTCACACTATGTTTATTCTTATTTTACTATCTGCACTTTTCTACAACTGTGTATGTTTACTTTTTGTCTTTTTTTCAGAAGGGAATAAAATAGAAGCAAAGGACTGTGTACCTATTAATCAACCTCTCTTTCCAAACATTTATATTGTGCAGTTCTGTGCTACCAAGGAGAATTAATATTGTCAATGATGACAACTATTGAATAAAATATAAACATATTTGTTGTTACAGTCAAGCAATCACCGTCATGATGGAATATAAGTGCCACCTATGTATGTAAGAGGGCAAATAAGACTATTCAAATAAAAACACCTCTTAATCAAGAAAGATAGATCTTCAAACAACCCATGCTTATGAACAATGCTCTGTATATTTGGTCCTCAAACACATAGTGGTGCCTGAATATGTACTGTTATTTTTCTGTGTATTTCTGAAATGTGAAAGATGTGTCACAGCTGGCAGTACATGGAGTGCCAGTGTAAAATGGTACCTTATACTTTCACAGAGTTTTATCAGAGAAATGGGGAGTCAGAGGAATAGAGGTAATATTTATCATTTGTATACTGCTTTGGAACATGCTTTGTCTGAATTTTCAGAAGGACAAAAATTGGTGGAATGAGAAGGAAAAGCAAGTGCAAAAGTATTGAGCATGGCTAATATAAATATTGCTTAACGAAGTGCTTTGTTTTCCTTGATAAAAAGACAGTGAGAACCTGTGAGACCCTACCACAGAGCTCCAAAGAAAAGATGACCTTTGACCATGTAGATTTGCAAGATGATTTCTCTATGAGCTAAATGAGTAGGGAAAACTGGCCATGGCCTTCTAACTGGTCACTCTGCCTACCTTTTCTATTTGACCTCCATTGGAAGGAGATGGTTACGAGATTATGAAACATCTCTCTAGAGAGCTCTCCCAATTGAACCCCCTCTTTCCGCTAAGCAGCTGACTATTTTGGAGTCTCATCACTGGAACTGGACATTATGGTCCGCCACATGGCCATTGACTTGTCATTACTGGGAACCAAAGTATCATCATCAAAAAACAGGATGTCTTCTCCCACAGCGATGCTGCAAATCTCAGGCCTTTGCTTCCCCTGACCTGCAAGGTCTGGGAGTTAAGAAATTCAAGAGTAAGTTCCAGGTCAGAGCCACCAGAGTCCAAGAAATTCAACAGCAATTTCTAGGTCAGAGCCACTGAGTACATCCTATGACCAGTTCTCCAAACCTGCTATTCTTTTTCAGCAAGAAGGGGCTGGCAGCATGTCAAGGAATCCATACTCAATAGCCTAATTTGTTCTGATACTGTTAGCATCTATTTTCTCTACAAAGAATACGCCATTTGGAGTCAAAATGCTCATGCTTACATACTAACTCTGCTGTATGTAACCATGGAATCTCAGTGGTGAATGTTGCTTCTGAAAGGAGGAGACTGGTTTAAGAATATCTAAATAAGGCCTGGGATTCTTACAGTAGTCACTGAAGGTCAAGAAAATATGGGATAAAAGATTCTCCCCTTTTGTCTCAGGGTTAGGGTCTTTCTCAAGTTTTTAATCCTAAGGGAGGGGAGGTCTTGCTGTATCCCTGGAACATCTCTGCTGCTACTCTATATTTGCCTTTAATTTTTTTCTTCTTTTTTTCCCTCTTTTTATTGTGGAAAATAACGTATTTACATATAGGTGATAACTTTCCTAGTGCAATTTAACAAGTAGTTAGAGAGTGTAGCAACCCGTGGCCTGAGCAAAACAAGCCTGCAGATCTTTGGTGCACAGCAGTCTGCATGACCTAGGCAGCTAAATGTTTAACCTATTGTCTTTCTAAGACAATAGGAAAAAAGGGTAATTGACCTTAAAATGTAACTTTATGCAAGCAGGCAGGAAGTAAGAGGCTCTTAGTTTCACAAAAAGAGCAAAATGTAATTGTTCAAGTGCTATTCTAGTCCTTCCTGCACCACCCCCCAGGTCAAAATGACCTATTCCTGCATCTATGCTCCCCCCACCCTTAAGAAGGCCTTTGTCTTAAACCCTTGTAAAAGGCTTTCTGCCCTTTTTGCATCACTCAGTCATCTTCCCTGAGCGCAATGCCTCCCCAGCATGAGGGAGCCATCATGATCTCTCCACAACTTCTCACCCTGTAAGTAAGCCCTGAATAAAAGTTCATGTATCAGAAAATGCTCATTGTCTTCTTTGGCCTCTGGACTGGCATGGCCCTCATGGGCTGTGACAATTGGCAGAGCCAGCCTGGAGAATTCAATAGCTGCCAGCCAGAGACTAAGGAGATCCCAGGTACTGATGACATGAATTTGGGGAGGGGAGAGGAGAAGGCCCTGGGTAGGATACTGGGGAGGCCTGCGATGTCTATGTGGGAAGGGCTGCCCAACCTCCCAGTGGAATGGATGTCTATGTGGGGAGGGGTGGCTACCCTCCTAGATGAGGGGAATCTGCCAAGGGAGTATGGAAATGTTTATATCTCTCTGGCTGGACAAATAGCCATCCTGTATCAGGCCACAGGACCACTGGAGATTCAGAAAGAGAAAAAGCGCCACCAGATTGTGGCTGCAGTGGGCTGGCCAATGTTAGAGGCTGTATGCGCCGCTATTGAGGAAGCTTTATTAGCAAAGTTAGCCATAAGCCACCTGGGAGGTAAATTAAAGCTAGAAAAAGATATGAGGCTAGCACAAGCAGAAATGAGAGATGCTCTGGATAAAAGTTTAGACTAAATATTGGCATACTAGCACACAGAGTAAGAGGCCATAAGCTGCCCAAAGGGCAAGTTAGGTGTTCCTGGCTTCCCCTGACTGGAACCGTAAAGTGTGGGACCCTGTTGATTCCTCATCAAAAGGTGATAAGCCCCTGTCTGACTGGGAAATTGATACTAAGGAAAGTAGGTGTACTCAGCCTCTGTTCCAATAAAGGGTTAAAGCAGAGGAAGTTCAGCACCCTGATCCCCCATGGAAGAAAGAAGTTGGGGCAGTCGCAGCAGCTTCTAATCAGAAGGTGCTCATTTCATCCTAAGAGTTTTTTCCCCTGCTAAATTAAGAAATATTAGTAACCAATATTGACAAAAACATAGAGAGCCATTAGCAAACTGGTTGCTCCAGTTTCATTTTGTGTTAAACCTTGCTAATATGTTATTTAGAATATTTTTAGATTTTTTTTTCCAGTCAACCTATGTTAGGCTTCATGTGGGAAAAACAATAATGGACATTCACTATGCTTCCACAAGGATACCTTCAAATATGGAAACCTCCAGAAGAGCCTGACTGCTCTATCAAGTTCTTCACTTTTGTCTGGTTGAGTAAAACTAAGGCTATTCCTTCAGCTGTTGCTGTTAAAATGCAGTTATCCCACATTGCTTACTTCTGAACAGTTGATGGTTTTTCTTGGGTTGTTAAGTTATTGGAACATGTTTATACTCTATGTAGTACAAATTTGAAAACCTTTGTATACCCTAATTAGAAAAGGAAAAGTGTGGGAATGGCATTTTCCACAGTGGGCTGTGTTTAAAAAGACTAAGTGAACTATTTCACAAGCACAGGCTTTAAGGGGGGTGGACCCCGATATACCCTGTGATTTGGATGTGGCCAGTGCCAATATTGGCTTTGGGTGGGGTTTGTGGCAAAGGCAACAAGCTAAATGTGTACCTGTTAGATTCTGGTCCCAACTATGGAAGGGCATAGAACTCAGATATAGCCCTTTAAACGAGCAATTGTGCACAGTTTGTAATTCTCTGTTGCAAGTATTGAAGGTCTAACTCAGGTGCCCAGTGACCTTACGGAAGACCATACCCATACAGGTATGCAGATACGGGACACTATAAATGAGCCCTATTTGGGGAGTGCTCAGGTAAGCACACTGACAAAATGGAAAGTCTACCTCCTACGACATGGCATCTTTGACAACGGCTCTTTAAAAACAGAGATGCATGAAATTTTAGAACCTCCTATGTGAAAGAGCAACCTACCCTGTTTCCTGTGGATATTACTGAGGTGGCTCTTCCCATGCCCATCTTTGACAGACAAGGAAATACACCTGACTCTGCATAGATTGGCACATGGGCAAACTGTACCTGGGCAACTGTGACTGTCTAGCCCAGTACTGACACTATCTGGTGGGAAGACATCTGGACTGCCTGCCACAAATGTAAGGTAACCATTTTTCATGTCTCTGCCCACAACTCCAATTCATTACCAGATAACATAAAAGCGGATGCCCTAGCAAAATTCCACAGCCTAACACCAACGATGCATGAAGTGGCTGAATGGCTGTGCCAGAAGACTGGGCACCGATGATACCAGATTCCTGTCACCTGGTGGCAAGTAAACTATATTGGCCCCTTTCCTCTGTCCAAAGGGACAAAATATGCTTTCACTGCTGTGGATACAGCTGAACACTTAAAGGATGATAAAAACAATGGACTTGAGGACTGTATCAGCAATAACTTCAGATGAAGGTGCCTTCAAGCCACAACGAGGCAATGATAATAACTCTCTCTTGCCTGTGCCACAAACACTAGAAATTGGGGAAAATAAGGTTGATTGGCTCTGGTTCTGGCCCATGCAGCCATGCAGGTTCAGAATCCCAAGCCGATGGGTATTAGAATTACATAGGAAACCAACTGTAGATCTGACACTGAAGGGCTCCCTGCAGGGGGAGGAAACATGATATTTAAAACCCCCTCACCTGGAACCCTTCCATCTACTATGAAAACTCAATTTGTGTATACTGTTAAACCACTCAGCTGTCCAATTTAATGCTCACATGTTAATTCTTGTTAAAAAAAATGTGTTACTATTTCAATAATACATTGACTAAAATGTTTTCAGTATTTAGCCTTCTAACAAATGTAATATTATTGGTAATAATATGTTGTGAAATGCTTAAGAACAATTTCCACAATTATTCTGACGACTTGAATGTAGAGGGTATGAGGGATGTTTTTTTATTTTTTAATTGAAAGAAAAGGAAGTTGTTTTGTCCTAAATGACTGGTTTTATCAGAATAAAAAAAAGGGGGGGGATATGGAACAAAACCTGAATAAATATAAAAAGTTGCAGAAAGTTGGTGGAAAGGGAAATTTATTTCTGTAGTCAAGGTTGAAAAATGGTAAAAACTAGGTAATAGAATAAAGCAGAATGCCTCATAGTTTTATCCTTTAGCTATTTTAGCCCAGGAAGTACTTGTGCTGAATGGTAAAACTCATTAACCTGGCCATAGCACCACTTGCTAACAGGTTTAATATCTCTCTGTACCAATGTATTATTACTATGTTGTTTATTGTATTGTTGTTGTGAATTATAGATGTAAAGTCTGTCCTACGGTCAATGCAAATGGTTGTGCAGGGGTGGATTGTAGCAATCTGTGGTCTGAGCAAAACAGGCCTGCAGAACTTTGGTGCACAGCAGTCTGCATGACCTAGGCAGCTAATTGTTTAACCTATTGTCTTTCTAAGCCGGTAAAGAAAAAAGGGGTAAATTGACCTTAAAATGTAACTTTATGCAAGCAGGCAGGAAGTGAGAGGCTCTTAGTCTCACAAAAAGAGCAAAATGTAATTGTTCAAGTGTTATTCTAGTCCTTCCTGCACCACCCCCCAGGTCAGAATGACCTGTTACTGCATCTATGCTCCCCCCACCCTTAGGAAGGCTTTTGTCTTAAACCCTTATAAAAGGATTTCTGTCCTCTTTGCATCACTTGGCCATCTTCCTTGCGAACGCGATGCCTGCCTGGCCTGAGAGAGCCATCATGATTTCTCCACGACTTCTCACCCTGTAAGTAAGCCCTGAATAAAAGTTCATGTATCAGAAAATGCTCATTGTCTTCTTTGGCCTTTGGACTGGCATGGCCCTCATGGGCTGCAACAGAGAGTTACAAAGTATGTTTTGGGAAAATTTCTCTGATAAAGGAGGCTTCAGTGATCTGAGGAAACTGCGTGTGGGCAGAGAGTTGGGAGCTTGGTCTGATCAGTTGAAGCTGACTCATCATACTGTTGGCCCTCACTATAACACTGTCCTTATATTCATGTGGCCATTTGTCAGCTCCAGCTTATGGATTTGAAAAATGATCTGAATGCACCAAAATCCATTTACTTCAGATTTCCAACTTCTTGTCCAAACTCAAAGCAGCAGAAAGCAGCTGTTAATGAGGAATCGTGAAATGTGTCTTGCCCATGCAAAAACAACACAAGTAGCCACTTTGCTTTTTCCAGGGAAGTCCCAGAAGGGAGAAGAGAAGGTGGGCTTCCTGGGGTTCTTGATGGTGACTGTGGAACAGAACATCACTGCCCGCTCACGACCCTCGGCTACTCCCTACATCCTCTAGGGCTCATGTTTCTCTCTTTCTAGTCACACTGCAGCTGGGGGAAACATCTGAGGTAGAACTATCAGCTGTGAGCCTACGGGGCAGAGGTGACAGAGCTGCTGCTGGTGGCAGAACTGGTTCTCCAAACCTCCCAACCAACCCTGTCTTAGACCCACCTTTGTCCCCAGCTGATGGATCTATGGTTGGTTTACTGTACCAGGAGGGGCCTAAATTATATATATATATATGTTTATATTTATGTTTCTATGTTTATTTACTAACTTTAGCAAAGTATATTTTACATATCATAAAATTTGCCCATTTCAAGTGTGCAATTCAATTATTTTTTAATAAAGTTACCAAGTTGTACAGTGATCACCAGAAATCAGTTTTAGAAACTTTTTCATCACTGGGATAACATCACTCATGCACATTTACTGTTAATCCTCATCAGCAACCTTCCCCAGGCAACCACTAATCTACTTTCTGTCTCTATAGATTTTAGAGGATAGAATTTGAGCAGCCTTTGATGTTGTGCTTAAATATTTTGAACAATGGAGGGTCATTAAAGTGGGAAAAGCAGGAGAAGCACATTCTTTGGACATTTGTTTCAGAAATACCTAGCAGCCTTGGGGATGAGAGATTAGAGGTGAGAGACTGGAGGTCAGGAGACTGATTATTAGAGTTGCAACTTCCCAGCAGTATATGACTAGAAAGAAAACTCACAATCAGGGAATGTGTGTGTCTGTGCACATTCAGAGCGGGGGCTCTCTATGTGATATGAATTCTCTGATGCCTGAAGAAGGAGAAAGTTTCCCAGAGAAAGGCAAAATTGGCAAGAGAACATTTATTGCATATATTGGTGAACTGAGGAATGGGTAGTATATGAAAAAAATACACACACACCCATATATACACATTTTTGTGTTTTCTGGGAGCTCCATGAAAAAGAGCATAACAGAAGAGAATGAAAGAGCAACTAGTTGTGATTTTAAATGATTCCATACAGCAGACAAAAGTCTACCACTGCTGGCATAGTCATAGAATTTGGCCTACCTGGTAGAGGGAAGAGTTGAAATAATGTCAACCATCCCAGCCATCTCAGGGAGCAAAACAAACTGAATTGGTGTGAATATTTTCTATTCTTATGAGTTGAAGATCACTAAAAATCACCCACAGCATTCACTCATAACTATTCCAACTAAGAACTTGTCCAGGAACTGAAATTTAATCAGTTCTTTATATTAAAGTACACTTTTTCAACTATCTGTGTTAAAGTAGTGTTGATATGTCACCTGGATGAGCTATGGTATTTATACATTATCACCTACTGGCAATACTAAATTAATGAAATATCACCAAGTAAAGAGACACCTGTGATAAAATGGGGAAGAGGCCAAAAATGTTTGAGGAAACTGTCCTGAGCAACAACACTAAAAGAAAACTGATCCAAGCCCAGAAAAGGAGACCTTCCTCAGTTACAGCATGGACAAATGTACTAGGTACTTGGTATTCCTGTCATGTGTGCCATTTCTGCCAAGGACAAGTTTATGATTCTGTATACCCTAATGAACTCTGGAAGTGAAACTGCTCATCTGCATGTTTCCTTTTATTTGTCCTTGTGCTTGCTTGTTTCTCGTCAAAGCTTTTCCTCTCCAATCAGTTGATTTACACACATTTTCTTCAACTTTGTTGATTTATTATATGGAAAGACCCTGTGAGGGGCACGGAGTATTAAGTAATGATTATCAGAAGAAATATAAGGGAGTCAGTAGTTATCCCTTCCTTCCTAATAAGACCCAAATTATTCATGATGCAAATGGATCCAACTAAAAATATATATTATTTCCTAGCATTCTCTGGCAGCTAGAAATGTTCATGTAACATAATTTTGTCCAATTGGATATAGGTGGGGAAAACTGCTTGGTTCTTGAAGAAAAAATCTCTAAAGAGAACTAATGGAGCCAACATATGTTCTTCCACCTTCTGTGCCATGTTCGTCTTGCTTGGAATATGGTTGTGATGCTGGAGGTTGAGCTGCCATATTGTAGCGTTGAAGCAAAATGTATGCACTAACAATGGCTGGTTGAAAAGATAAGATTCAGGATCTCTGAGGGCATTGTGGTCCACCATTATAGTTTCATTACATGAGACAAATAAGACCGCACAGCAGAAAGCAATTCCTAATTGTAATTTTTTTTACAATTTTTGTCTTTTTCCAATGTCTAAGTGAAAAGTCATGAGAACAAGACATTTGAAGACTTTATAACCTAGACATTCACATCCTTAAAGAACTGCCAGTCTTGTTGGTAATGTCAGAGATAAATAATAATGACACTTTTTCTAAAATAAGTTTTCTATTAGCTATGAACCCATAGTGCTACTGGGTCACTAACTCGAGTGACTGTTTCTCAAAGGAAGTAATGCTTGAGCAATGACTCAGAGAATGAGAAGTTATCTGAGAAGTCTTAAAGAGATATGAAAGGAATAGTGGGAAAAGGGAATCCAGGCAGTGAGGTCACTCTGTGAAAAGCACAAGGTCAGAAAGAAAAGGGTGTGTGTGGCTGCACTGGAGTGTCTCATGTACAGTCACAAAAGGTGGGAAGATGGGCTGAGTCAGGGGGCAAGGGCCAGCCCTTAGCATCATATGGCATGCTAAGGAGTTTGGACATCAACCCGTAGCCAGAGTTTGCAAATTGGCAGCCAGCGGTAAAATCTCTGTTTGGTTTGGTAGACAGAAAGTTGTAAGAGTTTTAAATTTGAATGGGTTGAGATAGGGTGCACCCTATCGCCTTGTTACAGCTCCCACCACCTCCTTTAATGATACCTACAACCTCATAGTTTTATGTTGGATGCCTGATTCCTCAAAGTATTTGTGAGTTATGGCAGGAAAATTAAGCCAAGTGCTAAAGTCCCTGAGAAAGGAGAGAAAGCTCAAAGATGATGAGTTGATTGCAGTGAGGGGCACAGGTATGCCATGCAGGGGTAAGTGGAGGGCAGAGACTTCAAAAGAGGAAAAGCTTGATTTCATAGAAGTCAGGAAAAAAAATCAAAACAAAACCAAAAGTGTATGTGCTAGGAGAAAAGTTAAATATCTCTAACAAACTCCAGCAAAGGTGAGAGAGTGTGAAAAATGGCCCCATGTGAGAATGTGGAGAGGAAAGCATAGTAGCCAAGGGGAAGGTTTCTGTTCAGTGAGTATCTGAGAAATTGAATTTCACAGCTAAGACTATCATGTTTAAGAAATACAGCTCTCCAATTTTTTTAAATTCTTAATATATTGGCCAGCCCATGGAGGTACTTGAGTAGTAATTCTATCAACAGTAAGCATTTAGTAAATATTTGCCAAATCTACACATAACTTCCTAAACTTTTGGGAGAGCTAATATTTTATTTTTCCCTAATAGACTTTATACCATCTCAAAACCAAGGTGTGGAACACTCTTTAGTTCATCCATTATTATCTAAAGAAATAAGGTGGCTAGGAAAGAGGAAAATTAACTGTGAAAAGATAACAGACAAATGGTAAATTTATAAGCTAATATTAGTAAATTATCAAGTTATGCCAAATTTGATAATTTTAGTATAGTCAGTAATGAATATAATGTATCAAATGCACAAACTGAAAGCTCTGATGTATCGTGTGAGCATTTCTGCCAGTGTCTTAATGACTTGCTTGAGTTAGCACCTTGGGCTTTGCCTCTAGCCCTTAAAATGCAGTCAATTATTACCTTCCCAAATCCATACCAGCATGGTTTAAGTAGACTAAATGTACTCTAAGGAGAGGTAAATATTACTGTTTCATTTTCATTCTCAGCTTCTAAAATCACAGCTATTATTCATAATTCAATTGCAGTTTTGAACATGTAATAATATACCTATATGTGAAAATCATGTACTTGTGACAGTGTTTAAGTTTCTTGGCTCATAAACATTAGAAATATCAGAGTCTGAAGTAGATTTAAAATATATTTTTATATGTACTTAAATAGCATACTGTCAAGTTTTTACCTTTCTCCAGAAATAGTTGTCTTAGATCATAGCCCTTTGAGAATATATTAAAACATCAGTTGCAATGTAAACTAAATATAACTGAGAATTTTAAAGCCACTGACAAACTATAATGAAGACGTGTAGCAAAGTCACTTTTATTCCTTCAAGGAATGATTATCATTTGTTCATTATTTGGAGTAACTCCCCTCCTACTTCTTGGGCAATTGCCAAAAAACAATTTGTGTTTTGCTAATTGCTCACAAGAATATTTGAGGTGATGGGGGGGCAGTATTTGAAGATTTAAATAGTCAATACTGCCTCTGCGTTCCTTGTTCATTTAAACTAAAAGTAGAAAACATTTTTATAAACAGTATCTTGTTGGCTTGATGGCTGAGAGAATTCCAGATTTAAGATTAGTATTGTCTTGAAGTTGTGATAAGCTTAGGTTCAATATCATCAAATACCTTGTCAGAAATTTGAATGGTGAAATACATGTTGATTATAATAATAATGACAATCACCACATATATGAATGTCAAGCACATAAAATATGCCAAATAGTGTATTACATGCTCATTCATGGATTATATAATTTAATTTTCAAAACAAATCTATACATAGCAAGTACTTTTTTTTTTTTTTACAGATACTAGTAGCCAGTATTTACTGAATTCTTATTAGATGTTCAATTCTCAACATCCCAATGATAGAATTGCCATTTGCTGAATGAGAATATCCAAATTTAGCATGAGAAAGTGAGTGGTTTGCCTAAATTCCCACATGTAGTGATGCTGGAGTCACAACTCATTCATAATTTAAGCATGTTCTTAACCACAATGCTGTGGCTGTCATCTACTAGCAAGTAAATGTAGATGCTTTAACAAAGCCACAATGTCATCAGATTAACAAAATAAAGGTTACATTGATTACTCATGTTATGGTCTAATGTCCAATGCAGTTGAAATGTTTCTAGCAGTAATAAAATATGAGAAATACAGTTTAGCTGTGTGCTCAGGACAAAAATACAATTGGTATAAATATGTCATTTTCTCTGCCATACCTTATTAATAAATACTTATTTCTCTGTTTGAAATTAGGAAACCATTGAAAGGTTTTAAGCAAGGAATTACATTAGTGAATTTCTATTTTAGAATTCTGACCACAATGGTATTCTGGAAGATAGACAGCATAGGGTGAGAGCAGAGAAGGGGAAGCTATTTGTAGAGACCCATTTTGGTGAGAAATGATGAGAGCATGGGCTAACAGAGTGGCATACAGATAAAGAGAAGAGGTATTCCAAGAGATATTTGGAAATAGACCTAAAAGGACTTATTTAATATTGGGGTGAACAGTTAAAAGTGGGTTTTAAGCTTAGGCCATAGTGTGGTAGTAATGAGAATTATGATGCTCCCCTAAATGCATGGAGCAGTTTCAAGTAGGAGTTGTCAAGTAGGTAGACATAGACATACTGTTGTGCTGTATATGTGTGTGTTTTGTTTTGTTGCATTAATAGAAGAACCCCCTAACAGAAAACCAAGACAAATTAAATGAGTTGCTGTACCAGTTTGTATATATTATGGCTCCCAGAAAAAGCCATGATCTTTGATGCAGTCTTGTGGAGGCAGATGTATTAGTGTTGATTAAGTTGGAAACTTTGGATTAGGTTGTTTCCATGGAGATGTGACCCACCCAACTGTAGATGATGACTCTGATTAGATAATTTCCATGGAGGTGTGGCCCCGCCCATTCAGCATGGGCCTTGGTTAGTTTATTAGAGTCCTATATAAGAGCTCAGACAGAAGGAGCTCCCTGCTGCAGCCCAGAGAAGAGCATCCTGGGAGAAAGCCATTTTGAAATGAGAACTCCAGAGCAGATGCCAGCGATGTGCCTTCCCAGCTAACAGAGGTTTTCTGGACGCCATTGGCCATCCTCCAGTGAAGGTACCCGATTGTTGATGCCTTACCTTGGATACTTTATGGCCTTAAGATTGTAGCAGTGTAACCAAATAAACCCCCTTTTATAAAAGCCAATCCATTTCTGGTGTTTTGCATTCTGGCAGCATTAGCAAAACAGAACAGTTGCAAATTTTTCTGATTGTATTTGTTCATTCAACTAACAATTTTGAACTTTGAAGTTTGTGCTAATCACCCATGCTAGTAATTGTAGAAAACAAAATAAATTCCACAGTCTGTGGACTCAAGAAGATTAGGTCAAGAGGAAGACAAACAATCTTGAGTCAACTTAGTAAGTGCTAAATGAAAGCACACTTGGGATGCTATGACAATATGGAAAGTGCATGAAAACCTTGAAGACAAGACAGGGTAGAAGTTTGAAGGAAGGTTAAGAGCTAAGCAGAGAAAGAAGGCAGGCCATGTTGAGGCAGAAAGAAGAATATGTACATAGTTCCAGAAGGAAAGCAGGGAATGGCATGATTAAGGATAGCAGGAAAGTAAGTATGGACCACATAGAGGACTGAAAAAGGGTGGGCAAGGGATAGAGCTTAAGAGGTAAAGTTGTTGAGTTATGGAAGATTCTTACAGGCCAGAAAGCTTTTTGAAGACTTTAACTTGAAAGTTTAAGAAACCACTTAGCAGAAAAATGACATCGTCAGATTTATGCTTTATAAAGGTCATTCTTACGACAGTGCCGGGATTGGATTGTATAAAAACAAGATCAGAGGCATGAGTACCAGTCAAGGGACTGTTGTAGAAGTCTAGCAGAGAGGTGATAGTACCTGAAATAAAGCAGTTGTAGCAGAATGAAGCAGAGGGCGAGGAATTCACGAAATGTTAAGGATACAAAATGTATAGAATTTTATCACCAATGGAATTAAAGACTAAGTCAGAGGGAAGAATTGAGGCTTGTTCCCAGGTTTTTGACTTAAGTAGCTAGGTATCTGATAGTGCCATTCACCAAGACAGAGAAAATGAAAGATGGGTAAGTTTAGGGAGGGAGGAAGAAAATAAATTTGATTTTACGCATATAGGTTTCTCTGAAGCATCCAATTACAGATGTCCAGCAGGAAGTTGGGCATAATTTTATAAGTATAATATGTGACTCTAAGTTTCCTGTATTGTCCTTGCCTATCCCTACTTAGCCCAGTTCTTTAATGAGGCTGTTAAGGTCTCAGACTATTTTTTATTTTTTTCTGTTTGACTTAACTGGTAGACTTCTGCTGGTGATGACTGATAATAGGAAGAGAAAGAAAAGATTAACTGAAAATACCATTACTAATTGTCAGTCAATAGTATCTTCTTTTTTTTGCAGATAATTATAAACTAGAGAAAAAGCTTACTTTTTTTATCTTCTGCCTATTTTAAGAGGAAATTAAATTGAAAATGAAAATCTAAGCTACAAATAAATTTACACCTAACAAAGCCCCACAAGGTACACTAATTAATAGTTTATGCTTATGCCTATATATTTGCAATTATAAACTACTTGTAACTTGAGTCCAAAGTTTATCCTTCCCCCTAAAAGAAGAATCAAATAATGAATATAAAAAGTAAATGATATCAAGTCACAAGGAATGTTGCATAATACATTTTACAAAAACCACAATGTAGTTATAGAATTATGATCTTCATGAGACAAGAAACTACATAATTGCAAAGCAGAGTCTGAAGCAGCTGGATTACATAATGGACGTTCTTGAAAAAGGAAATCTTTTTTAGAATACGTAGCTTTTTTGCAACTTTTACAGAAGTTGTTAGTATAGGCTATATGTTTTATACACATTTACTTAAAAATCTAAATTAAGCAAGGTTTACCAAAGATATTAGCAATGGAGTTCTCTGAGATAGGCTCTAGGAGACATCTCTGCTGGGAGGTTCTAGACATTGGAATTTCTTACTATGAAGCAGTTTAAGTATTCCAGCTGCCTGATGTAACAAATTCAAAGCTTGATAGCATCACTGCCCACAATGGGGTGTGTTCCAGGATTCCGATCCTAATCTTTGCACCAACTTCTTGGGGGAAAGCTCTAGCTAGAGCCCTCCTTACAAGAACACTTGAAGCCTTATGGCTTCTGGTCATGCAAAGAGCTCTGTAATATCATTAGGGGAGAGTTTTCTTCAAAACAACCAAAATTTTTCAGTAACATGCCTTAAAACATTGTCTTGTTTGCTGTTTTGTGTGTATGGACATGGTATCAATATTTGCAATCCCTTTCTTTGCTCTTTTAAGAAAATAGCTCCTTGGAGAAGGCCTTTTCTTTTAAAATTATGACTATTATGGTTCATAATTTGAGATCATATAATCTCTAAGGGAGCTATTACCTTAGTTCTTTAATCAGAAAACACCCCTCCTGAACAGTTTTGTTATTAATATGCAAATGAACTCAGTAAGGCAGATGACACTTTTCCCAAACCACATTCAATTAACATACCAATAACTTTACGTGCTCCTACTATAATCAGAATTAGCATTTTACATATCAGATTTTTAACACTTCTCAGATTGTGGGAATAAAGAATCTGAAGATAACCATGATACAAATGCAAAACATGTATGTTCTAGTTTGCTAATGCTGCTGGAATGCAAAACACCAGAGATGGATTGGCTTTTACAAAAGGGGGTTTATTTGGTTACACAGTTACAGTCTAAAGCCATAAAGTGTCCAAGATAATGCATCAGCAATCAGGTACCTTCACTGGAGGATGGCCATGGTGTCCAGGAAACCTGTTAGCTGGGAAGGCACGTGGCTGGTGTCTGCTCCAAAGTTCTGGTTTCAAAATGACTTTCTCCCAGGACATTCCTCTCTAGGCTGCAGTTCCTCAAAAATGTCACTCTTAGCTGCACTTGGGGTATTTGTCCTCTCTTAGCTTCTCCAGAGCAAGGGTCTGATTTCAACGGCCATCTTCAAACTGTTTCTGGAAGCTGAAGCTCCTCTCTCAGTTCCAATGCATTCTTCCAAATGTCCCTCTTGGCTGTGGCAAGCTCACTCCTTCTGTCTGATCCTATATAGTGCTCCAGTAATTTAATTCAGACCTACCCTGAATGGGCAGACCAACACCTTCATGGAAATTATCCAATCAGAGTCATCACCCACAGTTGGGTGGGGTGCAAAGAATTACAATCTAATTAACACTGATAGGTCAGCCCACACAAGATTACATCAAAGATAATGGCATTTGGGAGGACATAATACATTCGAACTGGCACAATATAGATTGCAAAAAATGGAAGAAAATAGTCAAAGTGACATGAATATAACAATGTTATAAATGGTCTTACACAGGCTCCTGAAATTATTGCTGATCTAGGGAACCACATAATTATCCTAAATAGGGCTTTTAGCATTAAAATTATTAACAGTGCCCATCCATTATGTAATCAAGTTCTTTTCTACCATTCAAATGAAGATGAAAAAAATTCAGCAAAGAAGGGCACAAGTTATCATAAGGTAAATTGCTCAAACTCTTAAGTACCACCTAAAGCAAATACACATAACTGAGGCATTCTAAAAGATTAAAGTTCAAATTTAAGATTTAACCTCAAAACATTGTCTGCAGACTCTCTTATTAAGTGGAAAAGGAGTTCTTCAGCCTTTAAGAATATTACCAATCAGTGTTTCTGTTTAAAGGAGTATCCAGTTGCCGTCAAGCAGATCAAAATCAATATAGAATGAAAGCACTGAAGTCATTTGCTTTACTTTCTATAGGCTGGAAATGATTTCATGAAATTAATTTATTCAGCAACCACTTATTTGCCACCTATTATATTCTAATGACTGTTATAAACTATAGATTAGTGTGAAAAAATGTTCTTTTAGTACTCAAATGTAGTTCTTTTACTTGTTGAACATCATCTTAAAGAATTTGATTTTCATTTTATGATACATAAGGTTATTATCACGGATGTAGAAATAACTTTTTGTTACTAAGTTCATTGGATTGTTCCATAGATACCATCTAATTTTTTGAGCATTCAAACATGTCTGTCACGTGGAAGGAGGAGAGTACATTTCTTTCAAGGTGACTATAATACAGTTTCAGGCATAAGTTTGGCAGAATTACCGAAGGCATCACAACCCTTCACACCAGGAAAAACAAACAAACAAACAAACAAACAAACAAACAAAAAGAGGTCAGTAATTTAATTTGAAAATGTTTACTGTTTCTTTTTACTGTAACACGAAAGGGTCTTTTCTCTCATGGAGAGCATTCTGTATAATATTCAATATTCAAATGAATGAAACTTGTTCTTCTATCATGTATTCTCACTAAATAAAGTTCTGGGATATACATATTCAAATTACAACTTTTATCAGTGTAAGGGAGGAAAAGAATTCTATCCCTATCCCATACATATCCATGCCGTCCCCCCAAAGAGACTACAAATAAAAATCTCTGAATGATGTTTATATATGTGAATAATTTAATATAATCTCTGTTTGGACATATGATAGTTTGCAATGACTTACCTTTCAATATATTTTTTTGAGTTTGACTTTGCTTGAGGGGAGATATGGGGTAAGATAATGTCAACAGAGATGGAGAAGAAGAGAGATATGAAGTGTTCTTAAAAAGATTGGTTTCTAATAGAACTGTGAAGATCTGTGTATGTCAGCATGGTTGCCAGTGTACTTACTATTTACTGAGTAGTGTTGACTGTGATATTAATGGTTTTTCTGGGAAAAATGTCTGGCACCCCTTTTCCCTTCTCTAATATTCAACGTGCCTCTAAATCATGTCAAAACTTAAAAATTTCTCTATTAAACATTTCTGGAAATCATTGACAGCACTGACATCATTAGTATTAAATGAGTTAGGGTGGCTTCTCTGTAGTCACAATGATTTCACATTCACTTGAATTTCAACATATTTCTTACTTCAAACAGTAATTTGGAGGGGTTGGAGAGCAATCTGTTTCAGACCTAATACAAGTAGCAGCATTTAAAACAGAAAGATGATTCCCTAATTAAATGTAGCATTCCCCACACCCAATACACTAAGAACTGAAATGTAATGTTTTAAGAATATCACACTTCAGCCTAATATTGCACGTATGCCTACAGTGTTTTATTAGGGAATTATTTTTGCCAGTCTTGTGACTGACATCCGACATGTTGCTGTCCTACAACAGATTGGCAACACAACTTTCAACAGCTCCTATTGGCCTGATAAATTTCTAGTTGCTGCTTCTGACTTCTCTGCAGACTGATCCTCATCCACCTAGGCTTTAAATGAAGACCTGGCCTATCAGTGTTTTTCAACAGACAGCCTCTTCCTAGGTAATTTCACCAAGTTTTTTTTTTTTTTTTAATCGCAAGCAGAGATGTCCCTCTAAGATTCAGATCTCCAAATCCAATTTTCTGTTTATTATCTCTTTTTGGATATTGAAGGTGTCAGAGGCACCTTCAGTTTAATATTTCCAAAGCAGAACTTTTTATCATGATCCAAGTCTTTAAACCCAGGTCCTTTTCCGATGCTTTTTTCCCAATGAATGGCATCATCTCATGTTCAGTTTGTCAAGCCAGAAAACTTGCAGATATTCACACCGACTTCCTCTTACTCCTTGTGGATTTTTCCTCTTAAATATTTCTCAAATGCATCCTCTTTTCTTTTTCACCGTCTCTGTCATCACAGCCCAAAGAACTACAATTTCTTACAAGGAATACTACAAGGGTCTCATAATTTATTTATCTATATTTATACTTATTCTTTCCAAGCTGATCTCCACACTGAATAAAAATATTTTTAAGAAGCAGTGTTACCATGTTACCTCTTCTTTCTCTTCCTTTCTTCCTCCCACTGTTTTGACCTCTCTCTGCCTCTCTCTCTTTCTCCCTCTCTCTCTCTCTCTCTCTCTCTCTCTCTCTCTCTCTCTCTCTCTCTGTCTCTCTCACACATACACACACACAGTCCTTTCTTTAATGTGGTAGGTTACATGTATTTCAGAAGTAGCCACTGCCTCTCCTTCCCTAATAGAAGAGTGGAGTATATTTCCCCACCCCCTTGAGTTTATGTCCAGCCACTGTGAGATGCTTTGGTCAATAGTTGAATCTGGAAATAAAAATGATCTAGTTCTAAGCCCAGGCCTTCAAAGGCTTCTTGTTTTCCAGCTGCCACCTCGAGCCTCTGCCATCACTATGTGAAGAACTTGTCCAGTCTAGCCCATGGCTAAATGGAGATTAAAGACATGTGCAGCAGAGGTGAGCTGCCAAGATCAGAGAACCCCCAGTGACCCAACATTCTGTGAGCTAAAGAATCTTTCCATTGTATGCTGCTGAGACTGTGATTGTTATATACAATCACTGAGACCGTTGTTAGCTAATATATACGGTTTCTTATTCTTTGAAATATAAAGTATCTTGAAAAAGGCCAAAAAAAAGACCCTGTGTAGTTTGTCCCCCTGCTTCATGTTCAGCCTCATTTCATACCAAGCTCCCCTCCTTTCTTTGCCCAGTCACAGTGGCTTCCTGCCAATTCCATGAACTCTCTAATGATTCCTCACGCTGCAGGAACTTGTGTTTGTTCTATTAGTTTTCCTTTCTTTACCTATTTATCTCCTTTTCATCCCTTAGATCTCAAAATAAGTAATATTTCCTCAGAATTAACTTGACACAATTTTTTTACCCCTTTTGCTTGTGTGATTTTGTAATTTGTGTCTACCACTAGACTTCAATCCCCCTAATAACAAAGCTTTTTAATTCCTGAATTAAAGAATTAATCAATGAGATGATCCAAGCCTGATTTGAATCACTTTCAAAGGTCCCATTAGTTGCATACTTTTTGACATTGATGGCCCAAAATCACTTACAAAGCATATTTTCAAAGAGGTTATATGTACACTAATATGAATTATACATGGTTTAAAATGAATTCAAGAAATAAATTCAGAGGGTATCTGTTTCTCTTCATAATCCCCAGCAAGCAAAAATCATAAATTTCTTCAGTAGCTTCTTTATAATACAACAAATCGATCATGCTTAGAATCCTTTCACCCTTCTTGCTCAGTGCTTCCTCCCACGAGATGCTTCACTTTCTATCAATAAAAATACCAACTTCACCCTACAGCTTCAACTTAGAGATTTAATATTTCTGTTGAAGTAATAACAGATGAGAGTTATAAATTTACACTTTCCTTTCCATCTTCTAGCCTAGGAGAACCAAATAATGTCCTATATCACTGAAGTGAACCTAAAAATGAGTTCTCCACACCATAATAGCATGTTGCACAATTTGGAATTCTGTTGCAGAATTGTTCCATAATTAGAAAACAATTAATATTCTCAACTATTTTTACCCAAGTCTCTTGTTCATACATTATTATATACATGGATATCTCTCTCTGCCTAGACACAAGCCCCTTTTAAGGGTAAGAAGTTTGTTTTATTCATTTGTGTCTCCCCATCCAACTTTCACTTCTAAAATATAGTACAATTATGAACATACAGTAAATGCTTATTCTATATTTGTTGGCATCTTAAAACATTAATTATAAGGCATTCCTTTTGCCACAATCTTATATTCATACATTGAAATATAACTGGAAATAATATTCATTCTCTCTGGACACTTCAGAAAATCATTCTAACATGTCCAAAAGTTTCTCCTCATTTGAAATCCATATCATCTCGTTTGATACCTCCCCTCTTCTATTTTTGCCACAGTCATCCTTCAATCTTCAAAATGCTGCCCCACTTTTCTCAAGGACATGTTAATACCTTGTTCACTGTTTTCCTTTTTACCAAATTCTGGCTATTCTCCTGAAAAACCTCACCATGAAAGGAATAATTCAAAATTTTTACATCAGAGATGTTTTAACTTTCAAAGCCAATGATCTTTATTTCACAGAGCAAGAAGCCACCAATTTAGGCTTAATTTGGGAAATTCCAGAAATTTCTTATATCAAAATTAAGAATTAGACTCTCTAACCCTAACATTTTTATCCTTCCATATTTTCAGTACATTCTCCATGGAACTTGCTTTCTTTCCTCATTTGACTTCCATTTCCTCTATTTGTGCCAACCACTGCTGCCTATCTTACACCTCTTAGTTTTACAATTTTATTAATCCTGAACACTGTAATCCAATGTTCCAAATATTTACTCCCTAGAATACTGGATACGCTTAAATCCTTGATGATGATGATTTACTCCCACTTTGCCAGTTTAAATCCCTGGATAACTTCAAATATCACTTTTGTTAACTTTTACCCCTGGGATGCTATCATTGACAAATATAGTAAAACTGATATTCTTAACCATCCCAACTTCCTACACATATGTATAGTTGACCATAAGCGCTTGGCATGGTCATGAAATGATTAGGATCTGTCGCAGTCCATGAGGGCCATGTCAGTCCAGAGGTCAAAGAAGACAACAAGCATTTTCTGATACATGAACTTTATTCAGGGCCTACTTACAGGGTGAGAAGTCATGGAGAGATCATGATGGCTCTCTCAGGCCAAGTGGACATTGTATTCGCAGGGAAGTCAGCTGTGCGATGCAAAGAGGATAGCAAGCCATTTTTAAGGGTTTAAGACAAAAGCATTCCTAAGGGTGGGGGAGCATAGACAAGGGAACAGGTTACTCTGACCTGAGGGGTCATGCAGGAAGGACTAGAATAGCACTGGAAAAATTACATTTTGCTCTTTTTGTGAGACTAAGAGCCTCTCACCTCCTGCCTGCTTCCTGTTTCACATTTTAAAGTTACATTTTTAAGATCAATTTACCCTTTTTCTCTTTACAGGCTTACAAAGACAACAAGTTAAACATTTAGCTGCCTAGGTCACGCAGACTGCTGTGCACCAAGATCTGCAGGCCTGTTTTGCTCAGGCAACGGCCTACCACAGGATCTGATACAATGAATAAGTATTTAAACAGAGGCTAGAGAGAAATTGTGAAATATCCCATGTTTAATCAAAGAAGACTGGATCTCAGTCTTCAGGTAATAGATAGTATTGAAGTTCTTAGAGAAAAGATGTGATATTGTTTGATTTGTCCTAAAGATTGGAAAATTTAAATCATAATAATATTAAAAAGTTATTACAGATTGTTAGAAGATGGTGAAGTGGTGAGTTCTAGGTTGTAGTTACTCCTCTGGGGCAGTTGGTAGAAAGCCAGGAACTGCATGGACCAAACACTGCAGAGGAATATGAGATTGGACAAACTTCATACAACACTCACAAACATGTGGAACAGCTGAGATCAGCGAAATCTTACTGACTGTAGTGATAAATGTACAACTATGTGATGATGCCATGAACAACTGATTGTACACTGTGGATGGTTATATGTTATGTGAAATATCTCTATAAGATTGTAGGAAAAAATATAAATAGAGGTAAAAGTGCATGGAGAGAGGGATGTACCTATTTACTGTTGATGAGGAGGCAGAATGCTGTAGCCTTTCAGGAGGTTACTGTGGTGGCTCCACAAGAAGCTAAGTATATGGGGCCATAAGGTCCTACAACCTCATTATGGGGTATGTATTTGGAAGATCCAAGAGCAGACACATGAATGGACATTTGCACATCAGTGTTTATGAAGGCAGTATTCATGATTTGCAATGGGTGGTTGTGACTTAAGGGTACATTGACTGAAGAACAGAATGGTGAACTGTGGTGTATGCATACAATGGAATATTGAGCAAATACAAAAAGGAGTGAAGCTGTGAGAAACCCAATGAGGTGAATGGATTCTGTAGACAGCATGTTAAGTGAAGTATGCCAGAAACAAAGGCAAACACTATAATGCATCACCAATATGGACTAACTACAATGTGTAAATTCAGAATTGAATCTTGGAGCACAGCCTAACACGGAAATGATTATTGTAATGGTCCCTAGATTGTAAGCTCTTATAGCAGTCAAATTTATTCCTGAATTATAACAGCTATCTCCAAACTCTGAGATGTTGATCCCTTAGTGTATAACCTGATTGGTCTCTAGAACACTGGGTATCAATGTGACACCTGAAACTCAGAGCTAGAGCTTGGCAGCTATGAATATCAGTATTAATGCACACAGCAACTGTTAAAAAAAAAAAAAAAAAAAAAAAAGAAAGCTGAAATAGAGCCCAGACTTCAATTAGAGATGTGAATAAAGATCTGGTTAAGACTAGAGCAAATCGGGCCAAAGGGTAAAGGTTGAAACTGACTGTGTGTTAAAATTTCAACTTCCATGGAAGACCAAGGGAAGAGATGTTTATTTGGTGTAGGATCTGTATTTCCTAAACAATATAACTTCTATAGTCAGTTTGTTCAAACACTACAATTACATGGAACTTTGAATAGGAATTGAGCTATGGTAGGTCTGTATAGATTAGAATGAAATAGCAACACATTATAAAGTAATTTGGGTGGAGAATAAAAATATATATTTGGGGCCCCCCTGAAGAGCTAGGGTAGGATGCAGAGGTGTTGGGCTTCCTCACCTGGATTATTGCTGATGTTCTCACAAATACTGGGGACTGACAGCTTGATGTGCTGAGCCCTCTGTCTTGGGGCTGGCCTCTATGAAGCTTGTTGCTGCAAGGAGAGGCTTAAACCTGCTTATAATTGTGCCTAAGAGTCTCCCCCTGAGTGCCTCTTTCTTGCTCAGATGCGGTCCTCTCTCTTTAACTAAGCCATCTTTGCAGATGATCTCACTGCCCTACCCCCTACGTAGGACCTGACTCCCAGAGGTGTAAATCTCCCTGGCAACACAGGATATGACTCCCAGGGATGAATCTGGACCTGGCGTGATGGGATTTAGAACATCTTCTTGACCAAAAGAGAGATGTGAAATGAAACAAAATAACGCTTCAGTGGCTGAGAGACTTCAAATGGAGTCAAGAGGTCACTCTGCTGGACATGCTCATGCACAATATAGATAACACTTTTTAGGTTTTAATATATTGGGATAGCTAGAAGTAAATACCTAAAACTAACAACCTCCAATCCAGTAGCCTTGACTCTTGAAGATGATTGTATAACAACGTAGTTTACAAGGGTTGACAGTGTGACTGTGAAAACCTTGTGGATCGCACTCCCTTTATTCAGTGTGTGGATGGATGAGTAGAAAAATGGAGACAAAACTTAAATGAAAAATAGGGTGGGATGGGGGGGTGGTGATTTGGATGTCCTTTTTCTTATTTTTATTTTTTTATTCTTATTCTGATTATTTCTGGTATAAGGAAAATGTTCAAAATTAGATTGGGGTGATGAATGCACACCTATATGATGGTACTGTGAACAGTTGATTGTACACCATGGATGATTGTGAGGTATGTGAATATATCTCAATAAAACTGAATTTTAAAAAATGTTATTACCTTGTGAATATATATGGACATAAAATCAATGGTATGGAAGAAATGAAGTTTGCAAAAATAGACTTCAAGTTGCATGGAAGTTAAATTTCTTTAGGGTACTAACATAAAAATATTCCTTAGGTGTGGTTCCCAAACCTGGTTATTTATGATAATTATCTGTGGCACTTTTAAAAAGTGCTGGTACCTTAAAAAAATTAAAAAAAAAAAAATGCCAATACCAAGGCTCCATTCTTAGGGTTCTGATTCACTAGTTTTGCCGTGGGGATGAGGGATCTCTATTTTTCATAAGCACCACAGATCATTCTGATGTGTGTACAAGTTTGAGAATCACTACCTTATGGGAAGTAAAACTCAGAGCACTCCTCAATATATGGAGTTCTACTTTTTTTTTCTCTCCCTTTTCTCATAATCAATCATTTTAGAGGCGATCTCTAAGCTAAGAGTATTGTCCTACCTATTCTAGTGGAAACCATTTCTTATGGGTTGAAAAAGCAATCCCCTATGGCCCACATTTCCCTCAGTCAGAGATATTTTGCATTGTCTTGCTGCCAATCCCTCTTTCAGTAGTAATCGCCTATCAATTTCACCTCTCCTGTCAAGTGATTTTTATGGCATCTACAATTTATGCTGCTGAAACTGATTTCCAGAGCAAGGCATCAGTTCTGCACACTGTTTACATGACTAGGCTCCATCTCTATGCCATGCTAGCAATGATTACCCTGAATGCTGTTGAGAAGTAGTTTGAACAGCTTGAGATTCAGTGGCAATTCTCCCCATGCAATCATCAGACAAACTCAGCACGTTGGATTTTTTTTTTTTTTTTTTTTTTTTACCAAAGGGTGTGAACAAATAAACATCTCTAAGTTCAAGTGAATTTGGTTTATAATTCAAACACTATTAGAGGGTATCCTAACAGTCATGAAGTGAGAATGGGAGATTTCAATGCTTAAGCTAAAAAAAAATGGTATAAAGTGATTTTTTCAGTGGTTAAAATTTGACTTTATCACTTAAATAAAAATATGCAATCACTTTTGCAATTGCATTTTAAATCTAAAGTCTTAAATAAACCAAATCTGACTCAGATATTTTTTATCACTAATGATTTAGAGAAACTGTTTGCATAATACATAGAAAAGAAAGTTTCTAGGAAGAAATGAGCATTCTGGTAGTGCCATCAACAAAATTAGAATGCTTTGTTTGGTGGTACTAACACACCAGTACCAATATTCTCCCTGCCCTGTTTCTTTTGCTTCCGATTATTAATAAATAATAAAACAAATTTTCTTGTTCTTTTCTGTCCTAACATATCTGAAGAAAACCAATATTCTTACATTAGAACTATATAATTTGCAAGGTGGCAGGACTTAAGAATTGGCAGTACGTAACCAGAACTACTTTCAAGTTATCTCCAAATCTGCAATTTTGCTATATGAGACTCCCCTCCTGGGATTATCTGGGGATTTTTCCAATTGCTCCTGGAACATATTCCCACAATTTTGTCTTGGAAACCACTAAAATAGAGATAGCTAATATGAAAGCATAAAATATAACAATTAGTAAATATTGTTTTTTTCCAGAGAAATTCTTTTCCTGTTGCACTCACTCCAATGTAGTTTTGTTTTGTTTTGTTTTGTTTTGTGATAGTTCACATAACATACAATTATCCAAAGTTCCAAAGTGTATAATCAGTTGCCCCTGGTACCATCATACAGCTGTGCATCCATCACCACAATTAATTTTTGTTCAATTTTTAGAACATTTTCATTACTCCAGAAAAGAAATAAAGTCAAAGAAGAAAAAAAATTAAAAGGAAACTCAAATCCTCCCATATTCCTAACCACCACCCTTCCATTGTTGACTCATAGTATTGGTATAGTACATTTGTTACTGTTTATGAGAGAATGTTGAAATACTACTAACTGTACTATACAGTTTGCAATAGGTATATATTTTTTCCCTATATGCCCCTTTATTATTAACTTCTAGTTGTAGTGTCGTACATTTGTTCTGGTTCATGAGAGATTTCTAATATTTGTACAGTTAATCTCAGACATTGCCCACCACAAGGTTTACTGTTTTATACATTCTCATCTTTTAACCTCCAACTTTCCTTCCAGTGACATACATGACTCTGAGCTTCCCCTTTCCACCATATTCATGCACCATTCAGCACTGTTAGTTATTCTTACAACATGCTACCATCACCTCTGTTCATTTCCAAACATTTAAGTTCATCCTAGTTGAACATTCTGCTCATACTAAGCAACTGCTCCCCAGTTTTTGGCCTTGTTCTATACCTTGATAACTTATATTTCATATCTATGAGTTTACATATTGTAATTAGTTCATATCAGTGAGACCCAGCAATATTTGTCCTTATGTGTGTGTCTTACTTCACTCAGTATATTGCCCTCAAGATTTCATCAACCCATTTTTTAAGATGGTTTTGTTCACACACCATATATTCCATCCTAAGTAAACAATCAGTGGTTCCCTGTATAGTCACATAATTATGTGTTCACCACCCTCACCACTACCTATACAAGGACATCTCCATTTCTTCCACAAAGCAGGATGAAGAGTCAAAGAAGGTAGAGAGGCAAAAGAAAGAGAAAAAAGAAAGAGGGAAAAAAAAACATGACAGCTAGGAAGCAGCAAAAGGAAAGATAACCTTAGATCAAAGTAGAATAAAGAGTCAGACAACACCACCATTGCCAGGAGTCTCGCACCCCTTTCCTGTATTTACTTCAGTATACTGTATTCTGTATACTGTATTTACTTCAATATACTGTATTCTGTATTTACTTCAGTATACTGCCTTCATTACATTAAAGGAAGCATAATACAATGATTCTGTTAATTAGTCTCTAGTTAATGTTGATTATATTTTTCCCCAATACCTCCCTGTTTTTAACACCTTGCAAGGTTGACATTCATTTGTTCTCCCTCATGAAAAAACATATTTGTACATTTTATCACAATTGTTGAACACTCTAGGTTTCACTGAGTTTTACAATCCCAGTCTTTATCTTTTCTCTTTTCTTCTGGTGTCCCACATCCTCCTAACCTTCCTCTTTCAATCACATTCATAGTTATCTTTGTTCAGTGTACTTACATTGCTGTGATACCATCACCCAAAATGGTGTTCCAAACCTCTCACTCCTGTCTTTTCCTATCAGTTTGTAGTGCTCCCTTTAGTATTTCCTATAGTGCAGATATTTTGTTCACAAACTCTCTCATTATCTGTTTGTCAGAGAATATTTTGAACTCTCCCTTATATTTGAAGGACAGTATTGCCAGATATAGGATTTTTGGTTGGTGGTTTTTCTCTTTCAGTATCTTAAATATATCACTCCACTTCCTTCTTGCCTCCATGGTTTCTGCTGAGAAATCCGCACATAGTCTTATTAAGCTTCCTTTATATGTGATGGATCACTTTTCTCTTACTGCTTTCAGGATTCTCTCTTTGTCTTTGATGTTTGATAATCTGATTATTAAATGTCTTGGCATAGGCCTATTCAGATATATTCTGTTTGGGGTATGCTGCACTTGTTGGATCTGTAATTCCCAGAGACATTGATCATATTTTTCCATTCTTTTCTCTATCTGTTCTTTTGTGTGCAGGCTTTCAGGTATTTTGTTCTCCAGTCCCTGAGTGTTTTCTTCTGTCTCTTAAGAGCTGCTGTTGTATGTTTCCCTTGTGTCTTTCATCTCTTATGTTGTGCCTTTCATTTACATAGATTCTGCCAGTTGTTTTTTTGTTTTTTTTGAACTTTCAATTGCTGCCTTATGTATACCCAGTGTTTTCTTTATAGCCTTTGTCTCCTTTGCCATATCTTCTCTGAACTTTTTGAATTGATTTAGCATTAGTTGTTTAAATTCCTGTATCTCAGTTGAAATGTAAGTTTGTTCCTTTCCTTTGGGCCATAACTTTGTTTTTCTTAGTGTAGGTCGTAGTTTTCTGTTGTCTAGTCATCTGACCTCCCAGGCCATACCAATCAGGTTTTCCCAGATGAGAACAGGCTCCGGTACTAGAAGGAGGAAATATTCCCAATGTAGTTTTTAATGTAGTATTTCAGTTTATATTGCCACACTTTACAAGTCCTGATTATTGGTGTTAGGAAGGGCTGGGATGGCTGGTAATCTACTCTACTTGAATTAAAATATGCCACTTTAGCAAAACTATGATGATAGATGCAAGCTCAGAGCTAAAGAAATACCAAGCATTGCACCCATATCTCAAAAATATTAGAGGGCATGCAAGTATTTTGTTCAAAGTGATTCATGAAAAATACACCTCCTTCTATTCTCTATACTTTATGAATTACTGAGCAACCCTAACCCTGCTACCTCAGTTGAACTCACCCTGACACATCTCTCCATAGTTCCTCCTTCTAATATCCATCCCTCCACTATGCTGGGCATCAGACCTCTCTCCCCTGGTCTCCGCCCAGCCCCCTGCAGAAAGGAACTCAACTTTCACTCAAACCATTTTCTTGTGATAATTCAACTGAGCTGCTTTTGTCCTTTCTACCCTTTCCCCTTGCCATGAACCTCATCATACAATTCCAGAGCAGTGGTCACACTATTTGGAGTCAGAGAAAGAGGGTTTGAAACAACAACAAATGAACCTTTCAGGTCAGAACCCTAGTAAGCATGGAAATCAGACAGACTTAGAAATATGTTTAAAATATTTGACTCTTTTCATGAAAATGTGCATGATAGAAATAGTAGATTGAACTTGAAATGCTGGACATCTTGAAAGAGAGGAAGGATTGCTTTAAAAATATTGAATACTGTTGACAGTAAATAAAAAATATGTATAAAGATCATGGTCATCTATAGATCACAATTTATTTTATATTGTGATATTTATATAAGTTTCCAAACAAAATCATTATATATATGTATGTATATATGTATGTATATGTATATATATATATATATATATATATATATATATATATATGTGCATATCAGATATATGTGTGTGTGTGTGTGTGTGTGTGTGTGTGTATAATTTCTTTTGTTTAGTTCCCTCACAGAAAATTCAAAAAGCATATTTTGGGTTTACAAATAAGATGTCTGATTGATGAGTCTTTATCTTGTAATACCTTCTTTTATCAACAATATGTTTTGAAAGAAAGAAAAGAAGGAAGGAAGAGAGGGAGGGAAAAAGGGAAAGAACATATGTCCTTTCAAGATGATCTGCTGACTATCAAATTTATACTCACATTTGAGTATTCAAAAGGTGACTGCTACATAAAGAAACAGCATTCTTGAGTTTTCTTTGAAAAAATGAACCTTAAATGCTGGAGGTAGAACTAGATGCATTAAGATTGTTAACACTTCCTTGATTTTACACATTATCTTTAAGTTTTACCCAGTAAGTGAACAAATTAATCAAGATGAAGCATGGAAATCTAATTACCTTCAGGTTTTAGCAAACTTCCTTTGCTAGAGATTTGTAGATTCCAGAATTAAAGAGACACCACTACATGGGAGGAGGGAAATAAAGGAAAAGGTATAGATATTATAGACAACATGGACAGTATAAGGTACGGTAATGATTCCAATTTTTATTTTTATACCTTTAGCAATATTCTTCATCATACATGTAAATAGCTTTGAGCCAAAGCCACAAAGATCATTTTAAGTATCAGAAACCATTCTTTGTAGAATTTAAAATCATGTGATTATATTCTTGTCCCCTGATTTAGCCCTCAGGTACCCAATCTGTCACTTCATCAGCTGATTACTGGTATGGTTAATTAGCAATTCTCTCTTGAAGTGATCCTTAGAGACTTAAAGAATCAGCAATGAAGCCTGTCTTTCTATTAACCTATTCTATAGGTGTCACTTCCTTTATTTTATACAAAGCTTTCCATAGCCACATGCCTTGGGAATGACTAATTAAAATCACTGAAGGAAACATGATCAGCTAGATGAGGCAGAAAATAAATCTAAGGGAAAATCATTTAATAGTTGTGGTATTTTTGTAATCAAAATTTTCATAGATGCTGAAAGAATATGCTTCATCAGAAATTATTAAGCAAAGGTAGTGTAATTTTTATCACTTTATTTTCATGTACATTATAATCACATACTTATAATTCAATAAATATTTTAAATAAAATAATGTAAAAATCTAACAGGGCTTTATTCCAGTCAACAGAAAGCATATAAAGAAATAAGATGTGTATTTGGTAGGCTGAGTAGTTTCCTCTGAACCACCTTAGGGCAATTATCAAAATTAGTTTTAGGCTATGAAATTTCAGCAGGAGGGGAGATGTGGCCAGGCTGGGGCTTGATATCTATTTATAGGCCTAAGATGGGAAAATATGCCGTATAAAAACACAGCATGATTACTTCTTCCAAACAGTGAATCATAGCACAGCAAGCTTCCTCAAAAGATACCTGTTTTTGGAAAGCAAAATCTAAGACATAAAATTTTGAAAATCCAGAGTTGTGATTCTCTATGGCAATAATGTCCTGTAGGTTCAATTTCTAAAATTTGTTCTCTTTTGGTGTTTTTGTTGTTGCTGTTGTTGTTGTTGTTTTCAAGGCAGCCATTTTCAAATCCCCTCTTCTTGTATTATGGATTTAGGCTTTCATTTTTGTCTTTGAATATTTCAAACATTTATTCTCAAGGCTTTTGCTAACTGCTCTTTGGTTACCAGCCTCTCATGTAGGATTGCTCTCATGTGTTTGTCAAGGCAGTAGAGTCATCTTGTTGTTTGTAATTTTTATGAGATCGTACTCAGAGTTACCTCTTGAGCATTTCTGTATAGATTGGCTCTAGGTGATTGAGATGACCCTATGATATGGTTTTGTGGTCATCCCTAGTGTGACCCCATGAAATTCACTGATTCCAGATCAGCTTTCAGTTAGTCATGTCGTTAGGGGTCCTCACATCACCTAAGTAGTCCATATTCAACTCTTTACCTCTGTGAAGTACTTGCTCCGGTTTCCAAATTCTCACTGGGGTCCCTTTTGCTAACCATGGTTTCAAGTAGGCCACAGCTATGCTATTTTGATCCCAGACACCAAGTGGGTCAGAATGGTCTCTTCCCAATTCTCCAGGCTTTATGTAGGTTGCTTCAGTTTCTTTCTCAAACATTAGGTGTTCATATGGTTAAATTTGTCCAGGGCAATAATTTACACGGTCCCCTACTGTGCCAGTTTGAATGTATTATGTCCCCCCAAACGCCATTATCTTTGATGTAATCTTGTGTGGGCAGATGTTATCAGTGTTGATTAGATTGTAATTCTTTGACTGTTTCTTTGGAATGCACCCCATCCAGCTGTGGGTGGTGACTCTGATTGGATAATTTCTATGGAGGTGTTGCTCTGCCCATTCAGGGTGGGTCTAAGTTGAGTCACTAGAGCCATATAAATGAGCTGATGGACAGAGGGAACTCAGTGCAGCTGTGAGTGACATTTTGAAGAGGAGCTACAGCCAAGAGGGACACTTTGAAGAATGCACAGGAACTGAGGAGCTGCAGATGATGGGACAGTTTGAAGACAGCTGTTGAAAGCAGACTTTTGCTCTGGAGAAGCTGTGAGAGGAAAAACACCCCAAGAGCAACTAAGAGTGACATTTTTGAGGAACTGCAGCCTAGAGAGGAATGTCCTGGGAGAAGGCCGTTTTGAAACCAGAACTTTGGAGCAGATGCCAGCCATATGCCTTCCCAGATAACAGAGGTTTTCTGGACACCATTGGCCATCCTCCAGTGAAGGTACCGATTGCTGATGAATTACCTTGGACACTTTATGGCCTTAAGACTGTAACTGTGTGAGCAAATAAACCCACCAATCCATCTCTGGTGTTTTGCATTCCAGCAGCATTAGCAAACTAGAACACCTACATACACACTGCCTATGGATTCAACCCCCTTTTTGGGAGTTATTAAAATGTCAGCCTCTAAAGCAAGAGTTCTCAAACTTTAGCATGCATCTTGTTACAACATAGATTGCTGAGCCCCACTCCAGAGTTCCTCATTCAGATGGTCCTAGATGGGGTTCATGAACTTGTATTTCTAACAAATCCCCAGGTAATGCCGATGCTTCCTATCAAAGACCACACTTTGAGAACCACTGACCTAAGGTAAATATTATCCAATTCAGATAAACCTGTGGACTCTTGCCTGTTTGTGGACTGGAAATTTCTCAAGGACAGAGAATCAACTTTCCTCCCTTCTTTCGTTCCTCCCAACCTGCCTTCCTGCTTTCCTTCTTATTGCTTTTGACACCTTAGCTATTAATTAGCTTATCTGTTTTCCTTAGAACTTTTTCTCTTGCTTTGAGAACCGAGGTGCAGAGAAATAAGTTAAACAGACCAAGTTTCATAGAGTAGTTCCCTGACTGACTATTTAAGGACCTTCTTCAAATTATCCCCATCTCCTATTCCCCTGTCCCTTTCCTCCAACTTATAACTTCCTACTGCTGCTGTCATAAATTACCACAAACTTAATGACTGCAAAAACACAGGTTGATTAAGAATGATTTGGAGATGTGTGCATGTGCATATGTGTATACCTATAGTGTTTTTAAAATCTTCTACATATTTGCTCATGTCTTAACTGTTTCATCTCTAAAACTTCTAAGATGGGTGTATTACAACCTTGATCTAGACATATTGATTTATCTGTGTCCATAGTTTTGTTTCTTCCTGCACTGAAATGCTTGATGTTTAAGTGTTCAGAGTTGTTGAAGCAATTTATTCTTTCAGCTTTCATTATTGAGTACTTACTTCATGCCCATCATTCTTTCAGGCACTGGGCACAAAGCAATGAACAAATCACATGCAAATTTCTACTTTGGGGAGTTTACCCTCTTGGGAGTGGTAGGGGGCAGCTAGAAAATAAATGAGTGTAACACATAGGAAATGAACGAGCAATAAGTGCTATGGAGAAAGATACAGCAAGGATTAAGAAAGGAAGTCACAGGGGATGGGAGTGGGCAAGACCTCTTCAAATAGATTTGATTTGATCAACATCTGAGAGTAGTGAGGGGATAAGGCATGTAGATATTTGGGGGAAAAGCATACTTGACTGTGAGACCAACCCACAAAGGTCCTAAAGTGGTATCATAGCTTTTAACCTACATAAATATATTCATAAACATTTCTTTTCATCCATTTATAACATCTTTTTATTCTTCATGATGTCATTTACCTTAAATTCTAGTTTTTATATTAAAGTCCCTGCCGAAATTTGATAGTTTCTGATTACCCAATATTAATTTTCCTCCCTTTTCTTATTAACTGTACTTGAGCTTTTTCAGCACAAAAATGGCTCTAAATACTTAATTTCCTTGAGATCCTTGCATTTAAGGGATACCAAGTAGACTCCTAAGCCTAAGCAGGAAGCTGCTGGAGATTTCTGATGAAAGTGTTGCTTTCCCAAAATAAAGGTCACTTTTTCCTCCTCCCCATTCCCTCCTCTTCCTTCCTGTAACATGTATGCAGCTGAGTGTGAAACAGTAACCCACCTCCCTGAGTACTCCTCTTCTTAGAATGCTTTATTCCTCTTGATTGATTTTGTCTAATTCTCAGGATGTGAGTGGAAGAGAGGAGAAGAGATAATTGGGTTCCAGTCATCAGCGTGCACTTGCTTTAATCCCCTGTTGGCCTTGGTTGGTCCAGGCATGACTTTGATAAGACCCCCATAGCTATCATGCTGGACTGCGGCTGTTTGTCAATCCTCAGTGGCCTGGGGCAGGCAGTGACAGGTTTAAGCAGTATGTGGGGATAAAGGTGTAGAATTCAAACACTCTGCCTAGCCTGCCTGCCCACAACCCAATCATGGGAACTTGCTCTTTCTACCCTGAGCTTCTGTTTGCATGAGACACTATGCCACACCTGCTTCTGTCATCCTCAGGAGTTCCTCATACTTACTTGTTTAAGTTATTTAACTTTATATACTTCTTTTGTTTCTTCTCTGGCTTCTCAAGGCCTAACGTGGAGGATGGGGAGGTTGGGAGAGAAATCTGAAGTATTTATTTAAACATTTTTTTTTCCAATTGTTATATTTTTCTGTATATTTAAAATCAGAAGTAAGTCTTACAATATCTGCTTAGGGCATCTTTTGATTCAAAATTACATTTTATAACTCTAGGTTTGTGAGTGTAGTTTATCATAAAATCCATTGATTTCTGTATTATTTTCCTGTTTTATAGATGAAACTCAAAGAGGTTATTTTCTAAGGTTTGCATGAGTAGTTGTTAAGTGGGCCAAGTTTGAATCCATATCTGTCATATCCAAATTTCTTCAGGGGCTAATTCAGTAGAATATATTTATACTTTCTTTTACTCAGAACATCTTACATAGTCAACTTTAGGAACAGGGCAAGCATTTAAAATGGGTAAATGAAAAAAAAAAAAAAGAAGATGGATGTTTAGGTAAGTATTAAACAGTAATAGTAATGAGAAATATAAAAGGTGTAGAGGATAAAGTGCAGATTTTCCTTGATGTGATTCACTTAAAAGGCCTTTAATTGGTTTCAGTGAACTTTTATCTTCTTGGGTAGATATAAAATTGAGTTTATCATTTGGTTTCTCTTTGCCAGTGTTATCTGAAATTTCTGTTTCTCAGCAGCTGCACCTGTGCCTCAAAAGTGTACTTTGCAGTGAGTGAGAACATTGGAATGAATGAGTGAAAGTGAGTGAGTAAATGTGTGTGTGTGGTGTGTGCACTCTTAGGTATTCAGCATCTTGTGAGACAGAAGTAATTCTTAATTTTTACTAAAGACTGCTCAGAGACTGAGTGTATGTTTTTAGATTTTTAAAAGAAAGAGGTTTCCTGATTTGAGTACATGAAATAAGGAGGCTAAAGATGCAAAGACTGACCTTGAGATTGCATGTGGCTAGTCTAAAGCATTTCTGAAGTGAAGTTGTGGTTAATTCTTAGATTACCTGGGAACGTTCTCTTGAGTGCATGGGGTTCGGGTTCACAGTAGGACTAACTTTAATAATCTGAGTGGTTTGACTGAAATGTCTTTCAAGGCTGTACATCTGATCGTCTACATTACTAACCACTGAAACTGTAAAAGTGTGCTCCAAGAAATACATTGGCAGATTTCTTCAATATACTAAAAAAGAATAACAGGGGACTCTTTTTCCTCAAGTCACATAAATAAAAATGGAGGAAACTCTGAATTAAGGTCATCCTGATTATCACAGTGCCTAAAATAATGGGATTTGGAGTTCAGAAACTTGGTTTTGATTCTTGTTTGTCACTTGTAATCTGTGTGACCTTGGACAAGTTACTAAATTTATTGACTATCAGTATTATCACATATAAAATGGAAACCATTATATTGACATTAAGCTGTTGCATTATTCCTTATAAACAGAAAGTATTCAGTAAAGGATAGCTATTATTTCTGAACAGGTGTAGATACTTAAGAAAGACTGAACTTAGAATTCTTTAAGAAAAGGAAATAAAAATTATGTCAAGAACTTAAGCTAATTAAAAAAAAAGGGGGGGGGATTCTTTCCTGTCTTCTTACTTCTATGGCATTAATGACTAGAAAGACAAGATACATAGATTCTTGGAGGAGCACAGGTTAATAAATAGAAGGGTACTGGATCTAGAAGTAGATATTGATAAATTAAAGAAAATAGAGAAATTCTTAGAGAAGAAAATACGTATAGGTTTTGGGAATATTTTAACTGTTCTTCTGTATATGAGTTTACAGGTTTATAGATTCACTCCAGAGGATAATTCAATTTTGAAAGCCTTCAAGGGCATGTCAGGAGGCCATTGATTGAAAAGCCCATGAAGAGTTTTACCCTTGGGAAGACGGTTGCTGCAAAGGAGAGGCTAGGCCTCCCTGTATTTGTGCCTAAGAGTCTCCTCCTGAATGCCTCTTTGTTGCTCAGATGTGGCCCTCTCTCTCTGGCTAAGCCAACTTGAAAGGTGAAATCACTGCCCTCCCCCCTACGTGGGATCAGACACCCAGGGAAGTGAATCTCCCTGGCAACGTGGAATATGACTCCCGGGGAGGAATGTAGACCCGGCATCGTGGGACGGAGAACATCTTCTTGACCAAAAGGGGGATATGAAAGGAAATGAAATAAGCTTCAGTGGCAGAGAGATTCCAAAACGAGCCGAGAGATCACTCTGGTGGGCACTCTTACGCACACTTTAGACAACCTTTTTTAGGTTCTAAAGAATTGGGGTAGCTGGTGGTGGATACCTGAAACTATTAAACTACAACCCAGAACCCATGAATCTCGAAGACAGTTGTATAAAAATGTAGCTTATGAGGGGTGACAGTGGGATTGGGAATGCCATAAGGACCAAACTCCACTTTGTCTAGTTTATGGATGGATGTGTAGAAAAGTAGGGGAAGCAAACAAACAGACAAAGGTACCCAGTGTTCTTTTTTACTTCAATTGCTCTTTTTCACTCTAATTATTATTCTTCTTATTTTTGTGTGTGTGCTAATGAAGGTGTCAGGGATTGATTTAGGTGATGAATGTACAACTATGTAATGGTACTGTAAACAATCGAAAGTACAATTTGTTTTGTATGACTGCGTGGTATGTGAATATATCTCAATAAAATGATGATTAAAAAAAAATATATATAAAAAAAAAAAAAAAAAAGAAAAGCCCATGAAGAGAATGTCTGAATTTCCACTGTAGAAAAAAAAAAAAAAAAAAAAAAACTCCAAAGGGAAGGGAATGGGAGCAACATTCACATGTAGAAAGACTAAACTTGTAATTATAGTGTTATGTTTCTAAATAATTATGGAGATTTCTGACAATAATTCAACTGTCTCCCCCACCAAAATAAAACTCAAATTCCACATGATCAAATCCAGCCTCATCATATTTTGTTCAAAACTGTATTCTTTTGTTACCGGCTCACTGGACAAGGCTGGGATCCTACCAGAGTGGAGTCTCACTCAGGTTCAAGATCCCACCAAAAAGGAATTCAGTAAAATTCAGCACAGGAGAACTGACAGGAAGACTTTATTAGGGATGTTGCAGAGGGTGCCATCATGCTGGAGCCTCCAGGCAAAGAGACTGCTTCCAGTGGGCTACAGCTCTGGTAATGTTACAGTTCAGGATAGTACAAACCAAGGAATGTCAGCACGGGGGAACTCAAGAGACGGTCGTTCCCAGTGAATTGAGTCTTGGCCTTTTATTGATCAGAGGGGGAGGGCTTAGATAATTGGTAGTTTAGGGTTGGCTGATTTTTATGCAAATAAGGGATTGCACTGTGGTCAAATGGGGGACCAGCTAAGAATGACCTGTGATTGGTTCAGTTGAAGGCCATTTTAATTGGTGCTTGCATTCTGGGCTATCTTGATTGGTCCATTAATGGTTCAGGATTGGCTCATTTGCAACCATAGCCCTGTGCCTCCCTTTCTACCACTCCAAAGTCCCCTATGCTGGCCTGCCTTAACTTCCCCCTGAGACAGTTGTACACCCTTAATCTTAAAGGGAGGTTGAGGGATGAAGATCCATCTTCTGGAGCTTCTTCCTGCTCATTCAGGGCATCATCACCTGCCTGCCAAGGTGTAGAATTCTCTTTCTATCCTGGTGAGGTCCATAGTGGGCCAGTCCTGGTCCAGGGGTGGGAGGTGATGTATCCACTGGCTAGCATGTTTTTGGCTTGGAGCACCTGTGATTTATTGAAGTTAAATATTGATGGACCAAACATGAGGATGGTAAGAAACAAGCAAGAGGACTTAGGAATGGGAGGTTCCAAGCTAGATAAGGTAAGCATGGAAAAGGATTCCAGGGATTCCCAGCACTAATTTTAAGCCATATAAATTGTTTTAAAGTTTGCCCAATTAATTAATGAAAAGCAACACTGCTCTTGTAAGAAAAGACATGTTTCCCTATGGGCTGCTGTGAGCATATCTAAGGCTCACCTATTTTGGAGCATCACCACTGCCAGGGACTCTACTTGGGCCTGAAAGATGCTCAAGGTGTGGATGGTGGATTGTATGCCCTGTGCCTGTTCTAGGAAAAGGGTGTGGTGGAATTGATAGCTGGCAACAATTCCTCCTATTCCTGTTCTGGTGGCTGTCAGAGCAGTATCCAGAAGGAGAGGGATTAAGAAAGGAAAAACACATTTTTGTCAGGTCTTCAAGGCATAAATGAGGGGTTGCAAAGAGTTGCACTGTACCTGGCACATAGTTTAAGCCAACAGGAAGTGAGGTTTAAGTGGTGAGTGGTGTAGGTGATGAGGTTCTTCAGGGGGGTGAGCTGCTAAGCTGTGAAGGGAGAGGAGCAGAAGGGAAGCGCCTATGAAACTTAGCTTTATTGTGCTTTAAACAAAGGATTAATCCTTCCAGTGGCTGGCAGTTGTAGGATTCCCTTTGGCCAGGAGAATGTGTGGGATCCTGGTAGGGGAGCTTGATCCTGGACAGCTGAATCCAGCTGGAGATTCCACTGAATTTAACTGCTGTGGGAGTGACAAGAATTACTGAGTAAGGTTCCTTCCACTTGGACTCCAGTTGGGAACCATGCCTGTTTTCTTGCCAGGTTTTGACTAAGACAGAGTCCCCAGGTTTCACTTTAGGAAGGGGCAAGCCTGGTCCTGGGGCTGGGAAGAACTGGGCCCCTAAATCTTGTATCAGCTTTTGGGTGTCTCCTTGGGAGGTGAAGTACTTCATGAGATTATGGATTTCTGGGTCTAACATGAAATCCTGGGTTAAAAATGGTCTCTCATACATCATCTCAAAGGGGCTTAACAGGAGAAGTCTTTTGGAGCTAAGCATGTTCTGAGGAGTGCTAAGGGGAAGAATTGGCACCCACGGTGTATGGATTTCTTGGCATAGTTTTGCCAATGTTTTTTTAAGGTTCAGTTGGCTCTTTCTACTTTCCTGGAGGATTGAAGTCTCCAGGCACAGTGGAGGTGATATTTTATGTCAAGGGCTGCAGCTACCCCTTGGGTGATTTGGCTAATGAAGGCTGGCCCATTATAGCGTTGGATGGAAACAGGAAACCCAAATCAGGGGATAATTTCTTTAAGGAAGAGCTTAGAGACAGTATGAGTAGTTTCTATTCTAGTAGGAAAAGCTTCTATCTACCCTGTAAAGGTACCTACAAAGACTAGTAAGTACTTAAATCCTTGGCAAGGTGACATATGAATGAAGTCAACCTGCCAGTCTTCTCCTGGGTATGTTCTTTGTCTCTGCACTGGGGGTGTTAAGATTGGTGGCTGGGCAAGGTTGCTGGAATTTTGGTTGTTAATTGAAGCCCAAACTCCAAGTAACTTTCTTAATGGTTTTGGCTAAATTCTTTCCTTCAAGCATTTTCCATGCTAAAGTAGTAAGAGCATCCCTGCCCAGATGGGTAACTTGATGGAGGCCTTGAATGACTTTCCACTACATCTTACTGGGCAGGAAAATTCTTCCTTCTTTGACAAGCCATCCATTTGTTTCATATATATACTCTATTTCTTTAGCTAGTTTTTCTTCTTCCTCATTATAAATAGGAGTGGTAAGGGGAAGAGAGGGGTGAGGGACTAACACTAGCACAGAGATGCTTTGGCAGCTCTGTCTGCTCTATTATTTCTTTTGGCCACCAGAGAGTCAGATATCTGGTGCCCTGGGCAGTGGATTACCATAGCATCAGAGGAAGCAACACAGCTTCTAGCAGGTTAGGAATTTCTTGTCTATGTTTGATGAGAGACCCATCATTAATGAATAGCCCTCTTTCCCTCCATATAGCAGAATAAGCATGTAGCAGAAAAAAGCATACTTAGAGTCCACGTAGAGGTTAACTCTTTTCCCAGATGCTAGCATTAAACCCCTAGTAAGGGCTATGAGTTCAGCCTTTTGGGCCATGGCCCCAGAAAGTAGAGGCTTTGCTTCTATAACTTCCTGCAGGGAGACAATAGCATATCCTGCTCTTCTGATTCCCTCCTTCACAAAGCTGTTCCCATCTGTAAACCATTCTAACTCTTGGTTGTCTAAGGGCTGGGCTTGTAGTTCTGGCCTGCTAGAATAATTTTGAGCTAGTGTGTCTGTGTGTGGAGTGCTTAATAGATATTCTCTTTCCATCTGGGCTAACTGGCAGCAGAGTAGTCAGGTTCAGGGTAGTACAGCTTGGATTTGAACCTCTGGTGTGCCTAAGAGCTGGGCTTGATACTTCAGGAGCCTACTATTTCAAAGCCACTGATGCTCTTTTGCTTCTAGAATGCCCCTGACTTGGTGTGGTGTATATACTGTTGGAGTTTGTCCCCACATTAACTTGGTGGCTTGTTCTGTAAGTATGGTGGTGGCCCCTGCTGCTCTGAGACAAGGTGGCCAGACCTGAGCTGGGTCATCTAATGGTTTTGAAAAGTACACCACAGGTCAGGGAATGCTTCCAAGCTTTTGCACCAAGACTCCTAATGCTACTCCTTTCTTTAGGGCAGGCAGACTGGTGAAAGCACTTTTGAGGATGGCAAAGGTAGAAGCCTGCTCTGTTCCCCACTCTAAGGGGGCATTACCTAGTCTCCCATTGCTTTGTTTAAAAGTTGGGCTATCTCCCCAAATCAGGGAACCCAGATCCTGCATTAGCCTGCCATCCCTAGGAAGACTCTTCATTGCTTCTTGATCTGGTAGACAGGGTATGGAGAGCATAGTTTCAGTTCTCTCTGATGATAAGGAGCCCTCCCCTGGGGTAAGAATAAACCCAAGATAATGAACTTTTTTGCAAGGTAGTTTGAGCTTAGCTAGGAAATTTAGAGTGGTAATAGTGTCCCTAAGGGAGGCTTCCCTAGTAGGACTGCAAATTAGCAAATCATCCACATATTGAAGGAGAGAGCTAGGCTCCCAAAGTGGGAGGGCCAAATTTGGGGCTAATGTATTCCCAAAGAGATGAGGACTGTCCCTAAACCCTTAGGGCAGGACTGTCCATGTGAGCTGGGTGGGGGTTGCATCCTTTGGCACTTCCTATTCAAAGGCAAATAGAAACTTGGAATCTGGGTATAAAGGTATACAGAAGAAAGCATGTTTTAGATCCAAAACTGAGCTCAGGATTTTATTGAGGAGAGTGTAAGGGTTAGGATCCCTAACTATGGGGTAGAGGGGAATGACAAACTGGTACATGGCCCTAAGATCCTGCACTAGCCCATAAGTACCATTTGACTTTTTAATGGGTAGGATGGGAGTATTATATAAGGGGACTGGCAGGGAATAAGAAGACCTGCTTTTAAAGACTTTTCGATAGGGGTTGAATACCTTTAATGTCCTCCTGCTTAAGGAAGTACTGTCTCCTCGGGAAAGGCAGGTCTCTCCTATGCCAAATTACAATAGGAGGGAGGTGAATTGCTTTCCCTGGCTAGTCTGTTTCCCAGACTTTGGGTTCCACTTGGTTTGTTATTTCTGAGGGGAGAGAGTCTAGAGTGCTCTCAGTCCCAGTTAACACCATATTTAAGGCCATAATATTCTCAACGGGGCTCTCAGGTTCTTGTTTTGGCAGACAACCTATCGGTTGGGTTTGGGAACCTAATGCTTTTAGTATATCTCTTCCTAGACATGAGATGGAACATCCTGGTATTACTAAAAACTGATGAGTCAAAAGAACATTACCCATTCAGCAGGGGAGAGGTGGGGTGAAGGCTCAAGCCTGAGACTACCCATTTACTCCCACAATGGGACAGGTTTTAGAGGAGACAGGGCCAGAGTGAGAAGTTAAGATGGAATATGGGTCTTCCATATCAGTTTAAAAATTAATGGTTTTACATGCCATATCAAGAGTCACCCAGACTCCATCAAGATCAATGTCCTTTGGTGAGGTCCAGGGAGCCACCAGCCCTGGGCCCCTTCAGTCTATCTTGGGTGTAGTCAACAGGACCCTTGAAGAAGCCTCACTACCCCAGGAGGCTTGATGCACTCTCGGGCCCAGTGCCCAGCCTTCCTGCATCATGGGCAGGGTCCAGGGGGCTCTCTCCTTTTTCAGAGTCCCATGTATCCTCAGGGGCATTATCATTTCCAGTGCCCCAGCTTCCCACACTGGTGACAGGTTCCAGGTGGCTTCTGCCTAGAGTGGCCCTGAGGAGACTGCTTACCATTTATTGCGAGAGCTATGAGCCTTGCTATAGTCTAGTCTCTCTAGGCCTATTCTCCTCAGCAGCTTTGTCTTGGTTGTTAAACACAAAAACAGTGGTGTTCATTAGTTCATTCATAGGCATCTGGGGCCCCAAGGCCATCTTTTATAGTTTTCTCCTTATGTCTCATGCTGATTGGCCTACAAAATAGGCTTTTAATGATTTGTCCTTCTTCTGAATCAGGTTTACATTGGCCTCCCTTGAAACAGAATGGGGTTTTCTTTGTCTTCCTGAGTGACCCTCTGTAGCATATTGTAATTTACAGGGTTAACAACATGCTCCTCATATCTTCTATCTAGCAAGTAATCATATGTCCCTTTGCCTCAAGATCCCCCTGCCTTCTTTGATGATTCCAGTCAGGGACTATGTCTGGGACAGCCACAGTCCCTGTTCTATACTGAGCTGGTTGCTCCCCATGCAGCTTGTCTTTGTGTCCCTGTGCTTCTCCCCATATTCTCCACTTCTCAGAATACAGCAAGTGGAGAGGATAACGAGAATGTCTCCCCAAGTAAACTTATCGATTAAGACTAAACTTTTGAACCCTCCTAGGAATTTAGAGGGGTCCTCAGAGAACTTTCCTAATTGTTTCTTATACTGTGTCAGGTTAGACATACAAAAAGGAACATGTACTCTTATAGTTCCCATATGCCCATTAGCCACATCTTGGAGAGGGTACATTCTGTGTTCTTCTAGGCTTCTCTTCTCTCTTTCTAAGGGGTGACAGGAAGCTACACTGGGAGTATTCCCTGCTGGGCTTGAATAAGGAGGGGGTTCAGTGGGTTTATCACTAAAGGAGAAGAATCTGTGGGAGCCTCAGTCTCCATAGGCCCAGGGTCTGGGAGGGGTGGATCATCCCTGAATCTGCTTGGGGTTGTAGGCTTTGGGGATCTGGCTAACAGTGGGTCATCTAATATTTCTGCTTCTCTTTTCTCTTGGGTGAAGAAATTTTTTTTCCTTTAGTTCTCCTTCAAGATAGCACACCTTACAGGTCCCCACTCATGTTTCTCTCCTGATATAGAGCCATAAAGAGTTGGACATAGGGAATTTCAGACCACTTCCCTTTCCTTCTGCAAAAGAGCTCTAGCTGGAGGATGGTGTCAAAGCTCAGAGTGCCATTCTGAGACCACTATTCCTCATTTTCCAACATATTGGAGCCAGGCATTACAGTAAAAGATTAGTCTTTTCCTCCTCACTTTGGTGGTCAGCAAGTCATTCCAATTTTCTAAGATACATCCTAGGGGGCTGTCAGCTGTGATGCCTGATGCATTGCCTATATTCTGAAAGGAGAGAGCATAGAAGGGGATGCTCATGGAGGCTCAGCAGCCCATAGTCCTGCAGCTGAGTAGTACCCTCTAAATACCTCACCCCTGGGTATCCCTGCTGGAGAGAAAATCTTAGACTTAGGAGATGGGCTGTCTAGTTTTGCCCCTTGATTCCCAAGGTGAATTCAGAGGGCTGGTGAGCCAGACTTCTCAGCCTGGCAGCTCTAGTGGCCAGATTCAAAAGGCTGGTGAGCTAGCCTTACCCCAATGGCTCCAAGCTGGACTTGGAGGGCTGGTGGCCTATATTCCTCACCCTGGCAGCTCTGAGCTGACTTTATACCCTCCCTCCCAAACCCCACCATGGGGTTGGTCATAATTTGCTCTATATACCATCAGAGACACAGAACTTGGATGAATAGGGGTCCCACCTGGCTAGACCAAGGGAAGAGGTGGATCATAAAACCCTAGAGGATCTCTTCTGGGGAGAGGAAAGGAAAAAGGAAGGCACATGGCCAGGATGCATCCGGATATGGCCTATAGGGATAGTCCCATGGAGAGCCTTCTAGTGACACCACAGGAAGTTTCCGAGAGGAAAACTTTCATAAAGACTCAAGATTAGTCTTGCATGACAGTGGAAAAGCATCAAAGAAGATGTAGGAACAAATAGTGGGCCCCTGTGGTTGGAAAAAATGGGAGGAGAAAAGGAAAAATGGCAGAAAAAATGTGTTTGAAGTGAGGAAGAAAGGAGAGAGATGCAAGTGGAGTGATATAACAGAGTTATTTAGATTGAGCAGCAGGCAGGAAATCTGTAGCTGCCAAGGAAGTCAGGATGAGGGGGCAAATAGAAACTTGGTATCTGGGATAAGACTTGGGTGGTGTTGGTCATTTTGGCTGAAGATTTATTGGAGAGTGAGGCTCCTGGGGCTTTGGGGCTTCTGGAGAAGAGGTAGACCCTCCTGGCTGGCTTGCCAGCACTTTCTCCCTAAATTTTTTGCTGGGATTTTGGCAACACTATCTACCAAATCCTAAGCCTCAAGAACTTAGACCCATGGTTTATTCCCCATTCTTACTTGGAAGTCCCATAGTGTGTCTCTGCCTTCCATCACATGGTGATGTCCTCCTCTTTCTTATAAAACTGTCAGTAATAACCTCCTAATATGGAAATCATTTCTAGTTCATTAAAAAAAAAACCTACCCTAAAATATTAATTCATTGTTAGTACCAAAGACTTCAAGATGCAACATAACTGTGGTAGACTGAGTTATGTATCTAGGCAAAAACATGTTCTTAATCTTCATTCTTGTGGGTGTCAACCTGTTTTAAAGAGAAACTTTTGAAGATGTTATTTTCAGTTAAGATGTGGCCGAGTGAATCACATACTCTGAGGCACATACTAATCAAAATGTCAAATGCCAAAGATAAAGAGAGAATTTTGACAGAAATAAAAGAAAAATGATTCATCACATACAAGGTCTTCCCAATAAGAGTAAGTGATGATTTCTCATCAGAAACCATGGAGGTGAGAAGGCAGTGGTATGATTAAGGTACTGAAAGAGAAAAACTGCCAGCCAAAAATTCTTTTTCCTGCAAAATTGTCCTTTGGAAATGAGGAAGAGTTTAAAATGTTCACACAGGAACAGAAACTGAGAGGGTTTGTCAACAAAATATCTGCCCTACAAGAATTACTAAATGGAGCTCTGCAGATTGAAAGGGAAAGGAAGGGAGAGTGGCTTGGAATAGTATGAAGAGATGAAGATCTTTAGTAAGGGTAACTAAAAGTGTAAATGCAAAACCCAAGTGTACTGAATCCACAATATATAATTCTATTACTTAATTTCTTGAAGAGTCAGAATACAATTGTACAAGAAAAAAGCATATTTCCTGATAATGGATACACAAAATATAAAGAGGTAATATGGGACAAAAACAACATAAAGAGGGGAAACAGAGGGGTATAGGAACAGAGAACATGTATGCTGTTCTAGTTTGCTAATGCTGCCAGAATGCAAAACACCAGAAATGGATTGGCTTTTATAAAGGGGGATTATTTGATTACAAATTTACAGTCTTAAGGCCATAAAGTGTCCAAGGTAAGTCATCAACAATCAGATACCTTCACTGGTGGATGGCCAATGGTGTCTGGAAAACCCCTGTTAGCTGGGAAGGCATGTGGCTGGTGTGTGTTCCAAAGTTCTGGTTTCAAAATGGCTTTCTCCCAGGATGTTCCTCTTTAGGCTGCAGTTCCTCAAAAATGTCACTCAGTTGCTCTTGGGGTGATTATCTTCAAAGTGGGGTGCATTCTTCAAAGTGTCCCTCTTGGCTGTGGCAAGCTTGCTCCTTCTGTCTGAGTTTATATAGTGGTCCAGTGAACTAATTCAGACCCACCCTGAATGGGGGGGGCCACACCTTCATGGAAATTATCCAGAGTTATCACCCACAGTTGGGTGAGGCACATTTCCATGGAAACAACCTAATCCAAACATTCCAACTTAATCCCCCCTAATATGTCTGCCCCACAAGACTGCACCAAAGAAAATGGCTTTTGGGAGGACATAATACATTCAAACTGGCATATATGCTATTGAAGCTAAGTTGGTATCTTTTTAAATTTGTAGGGTACAGATGCAGGTTACAAATTCCAGGGTAAACACAAGGAAAGTATATTAAAAATATATAGAAACAGAAATGAGAAAGGGATCAGTCATATACATCACAAAAGGTCAACTACATAGAAAAAGAGGTTGCAAAAAAAGACAAGAGGGACAAAAAATATATGACATGAAAACCAAAGGACAAAATGGCTGAAGTAAGTACTGCCTGTACAGTAATAACACTGACTGTTAATGGATTATACTCCCCAATCAGAAAACACAGATTGGCAGAATGAATAAAAAAGCATATCTAACTATGTATTTTTTACAAGAGACTCACCTTAGACCTAAAGACTAAAATAAGATGAAAGTGGAAGGACAGAAAAAGATATTCCATGCAAACAGTGACCAAAAAAGAGTTGGGGTAGTTGTATTAATATTGGACAAAATAGACTTTAAGTCAAAAGCTATTATAAGAGACAAAGAACAGCACCATATATTAATAAAAGGGTCAATCAACCAAGAGGAAATAACAATCATAAATATGTATGCACCTAACTATGGTGCAAATACATGAGACAAACATGTATTGGCAAAATTGAAAGAACAAATAGACACCTCTAAAATAATAGCTGGAGACTTCAATACACCACTCTAATCAATAGGTGGAGCACCTAGACAGAAGATTAATAAGGAAAAAAGAGAACTTGAATAATATGATAAATGAACTAGTCCAAACATATACTGAACATTGAACCCCCAAACAGCAAGATATACATTCTTCTCATGTGCACATGAATTGTTCTCCAGGATACACCACATGTTGGGTCACAAAACAAGTCTCAATAAATTTAAAAAGATTGAAATTATACAAAACATCTCATCTGACAACAATGGAATGAAGCTGGAAATCAATAAGAGGTGGGGGATTGGAAAACCCACAAATCTGTGAAAGTTAAATAGCACACTCTTAAACAATCAATGGGTCAAAGAAGAAATTACAATGGGAATCAGTAAAAATCTTGAAACAAATGAAAATGAGAATGTATCATATCAAAATTTATATGATGTAGTGAACGCAGTGATGAGAGGGAAATTTATAGGCCTACATGCTTACATAAAAAAGAAGAAAGAGTTAAAATCAAAGAACTAACTGCATAGTTGGAAGAACTAGAAAAAGAACAGCAAACTAAACTCAAAGCAAGCATAAGGAAAGAAATAGCAAAGATTAGAGCATGAAATAGAGAATAAGAAAACAATAGAGAGCATTAAGAAAATGAAAAGTTGGTTTTGGAAAGATAAATTTGGGAAACCTTTAGCTAGACTGACAAAGAAAAAAGAGAAGCAAATAAAATCAGAAATGAGAGGGTGGGCATTACTACTGACCCCACAGAAATAAAAAGAATCATAAGAGGATCCTATGAATAACTGTATGCCAACAAAATAGACAACCTAGGTGAAATGTACAAATTTACAGAAAAAAGACATGAAGAATATGCACTAACTTTAGAAGATATAGAAGATCTGGACAGAAAAAATTATGAGATTTAATCAGTCATTAAAAACCTCCAAACAAAGGAAATCCCAGGACAAGATGGCTTCTCAGTTGAATTCTACGAAATATTCCAAGAGTTAACATCAACCCTGATCAAACGCTTCCAAAAACCTGAACAGGAGAGAACAGTCCCTAACTCATTCTATGAGGCCAGCATCATACTAATACAAAAGCCAGATAAAGATACTAGAAGAAAGGAAAATTGCAGACCAATTTCTCTTATGAATATAGATGCAAAAATCTTCAACAAAATATATGCATATCATATCCAATGCACATTAAAAATTGTACACCCTGATCAAGTGGGTTTTATCCCATGTATGCAAGGGTGGTTCAACATGAGAAAATAAATTAAAGTAATAAACCACATTTAAAAAACAAAGGGGAAAAAAAACTCATCTTCTCAATTGATGCAGAAAAGGTATTCAACAATGTTCTAGTTTGCTAATGCTGCTGGAATGCAGAACACCAGAGATGGATTGGCTTTTATAAAAGGGGGTCTATTTAGTTACACAGTTACAGTCTTAAGGCCATAAAGTGTCCAAGGTAACACATCAGCACTCGGGTACTTTCACTGGAGGATGGCCAATGGTGTCCGGAAAACCTCTGTTAGCTGGGAAGGCATGTGGCTGGAATCTGCTCCAAAGTTCTGGTTTCAAAATGGCTTTCTCCCAGGACATTCCCCTCTAGGCTGCAGTTCCTCAAAAATGTCACTCCTAGTTGCACTTGGGATATTTATCCTCTCTCAGCTTCTCTGGAGCAAGAGTCTGCTTTCAAAGGCTGCCTTCAAACCATCTCTCATCTGCAGCTCCTGTGTTTTCTTCAAAGCGTCCCTCTTGGCTGTAGCTCCTCTTCAGAATGTCACTTACAACTGCTCTGAGTTCCCTCTGCCCGTCAGTTCATTTATATGGCTCCACTGATCAACTCAGTCCCAACCCAAATGGGCGGAGCAACACCTCCATGGAAATTATCCAATCAGAGTCACCCACAGCTGGGTGGGGCACATTCCAAAGAAACAATCAAAGAATTACAATCTAATCAACGCTGGTAACATCTGCCCACACAAGATTACATCAAAGATAATGGCATTTGGGGGACACAATATATTCAAACTGGCACAGACAAAATCCAGCCTCCTTTCTTGATTGAAAAACTACTTAGAAAACTAGGAATAGAAGGAAACTTCCACAACATGAAATATGGCATATTTGAAAAACCCAGAGATAGCATCATACTTAGTGGTGAAAAACTGAAAATTTCCCTCTAAGATCTGGAACAAGACAATAATGCCTGCTGTCACCACTGCTATTTGACATTGTCCTAGAAGTTCTAGCCTGAGAAGTCAGGCAAGAAAAAGAAATAAAAGGCATTCAAGTTTGAAAGGAGGATGTAAAACTTTCACTGTTTGCAGATGGCATGATCCTATATATAGAAAGTCCTGAAAAAAATCTACAGCAAAGCTCCTAGAACTGATAAATGAATTCAGCAACCTGGGGTACAAGATCAACACACAGTATTTATATGCACTGGTAATAAGCCATCTGAGGTGGAAATCAAGAAAAAAAAATGCATTTACAATAGGAACTAATAGAATCAAATATCAAGGAATAAATTTAACTAAGGATGTAATTTAATGACAAAACATTGCTAAAAGAAATAAAAAATATCTAAATAAATAGGACATTCCATGTTCATGGATTGGAAGACTAAATATTTATTTGCATATCAATTCTACCCAAAAGGATTTACAGATTCAACACAATCCCAACTAAAATTCTAACAGCCTGTATTGACTGATATAAGCCAGACACAAATGAATAAATATTGTCTGATCTCACTGATATGACATAATTAGAATAAGCAAGAGTTAGAATCTGAAATATAGGTTACTAGGGACAGGGTTGGGGTTGGGAATGGGGAGATAGTGCTTAATTTTTATATAATTTCTATGGGGGCTGATTGTAAAGTTTTGGAAATGGATGGCAGTGGTTGTAGCACAATATGATGTGTGTAATTAACAGCTCTGAATTATGTATGTGAATATGGTTAAAAGAGGAAATTTCAGATGTTATATATATCATATATTAGAATAAAAATTAAAAAATAAAACATGGGACTGTACAACACAGTGAACCCTATTGCAAATTATGGACTACAATTAATAGTACAATTATAGAGATGTTCTGTCATGAATTATAACAAATATACCACACTAATGCAAGGTGTTAATAATAGAGTGGTATATTGGAAAAATGTTTACCCTAATTTATACTATGTACTAAAGTTAACAGTACAACAGCTGTATCAAAAGTACCATACCAAAGCAATGTGTTAATAATGGGGGGGAGGGTGCATATATGAATGCTGTAATTTTTACCTGATTTTCCTGTAAACCTACTATTTCTCTAATTAAAAAAATAAATAAAAAGCACTTTTACGACCTCTATATTTTAATATTGCTGCTTTATTGAATATATCACAAATATTTTCATATTTTTCATTTAGTCTGTTTTGTATATCTTATTTTTGTTTTTTGCATGTCTGATTTTTAAATTTATAAAGAAGTATGTTATCAAGCCTTGTTTCTCTATTCATAGACACTATAAATTTTCACTAACATTTGATTGGTTTTTAAATATTTGATTTTTGTTTACAATCAGACTTTTTATTTATCTGGAGTTCATTGTGTTGTGTGGTGTGATGTGAAAACAAACTGATTTCTTAAAATTCTTAAACATAAAAATTATTTATTGGGTAAGTTTCAGTACCCCATTGGTTTGTGATATATCCTTTAAAAAACATATCATATACCAACTAGATTTTCTTTCCATGCTTTAATTGTACTCTTATTGAATGCCTATCTATTTTTAAGCCAAGAGTAGGACTGGTTTTAACTCTCATGGTTTTAAAATAATTTTCATATCTTGTGGGACTAGCTCTTCCATCTTACTCTTTTTCCAATATCCAGATAAATTATTATAGTTTTTATTTTCCAAGCTATTTCCCTTTTTTTGCCCATGTCAATATGAGTGAGATTTATATTCAAATCACCTTAAACTTACATTTAGCAAAAACTTATAGAAAAAATGAATCATATTTTAAATTATTTAAGTCCTTTTTATGCTTTGCAGTAAAGCTTTGTAATTTTATTCACATGTTCCCACACATTTCCTTCTTTTGCCTATTTGGTCATAGTTTATTTTAGGACAGCTTCTGTAATTTGGCTTTTTTATACATTATATATTCCCAAGTCCCTTTTATATGTGATGACTTACTTCATTTTTAAATTTTATTTTATTTTATTTTGCTAAGAAGCATATTGTTCTGAGTTTAAGCCCAACAAGCTGAGGCTGAATGCTGTAAATTGCCAGCACTTTCTTCCTTTTGTGGCTTTAAGGTAGAAGCTGGCTCTTATCTCCCAGGCATACTCTCCCTTCTCTTTTAGAATGACCATATTAACATGTCTTTTTATTTATACATATGCAAAGGAAGTCCTGCATCTGAGATGGTATCCAATACCTATGTTTTTGATTGAGATATTAAACATTCTGTCTAATGATGACTTCATTGTGAGCCCAGGGGCATCTCTGATGAGATTATTAGGTTATACATATTCCTTTTTTCTTCATTATTTTCTTCTTTTGCAAGGTGTGGTAGTGGAAGGACTGTGGAAACCCTGCTAGAAGTTGAGGTCTTAGAATCTAGGAATCGAGGGAAGGGGGTTTAAAAAACTGGAGACAACCATTCAGACTAGCTCCAAGTTGAAAAGGAGTTCCCAGGAAGCATTCTAGCCAGTGAATTCTAGGAGAAGTGAGGCCTGATTATCTGGTTTTAAGGTTTCAATTTCTGTATTGTAATTTTTTTTAATGCTGCTTCAGTCGTGTGATAAAATTTGTGAGGCATTACAGCCATGTTTTAACAGTAATTTAAGGAAGTAAGAGAATAATTTGAAGCATAATGAAGTAGGAATAATTTCAGCAGCTTGAAGAACTGATTATGAAAATGCCAGAGTTGATAAGTGGAGATCCTTAAAATGGATAGATCTGTGGGATGTGTAAACTCATTCTGAGTGATTCTCAGGAATACTTCAATAGCAGAGTGGGTTTCCTTCCTTACAGATGACAGTTTCCCACACTATATTATTTGGATAGGATTATCCACACTCACCCCAACTACCACCTCCCACAGATAATTACCAGTAACTGAAAAAATTAGAGCTATTACTATAGGTATAATTACTGTATATTTTAGTTTCTTAGGCTGCTGAAAGCAAATACTATGAAATGGGTTAACTTTAACAGTGGAAATTTATTTGATTACTATTAGAATCTGGGAAAATATTGAAATCAAGTCATCATCAAGACAATGTTTCTTCCCAAAGACTAGCTGTCACTGATCATTGGTTCCTCTGCTGTCTCTTCCAGGTTTCCTTGCTTTCAGCTTCCAGCTTTTGTGGCTTTCTTTCTCTCTCTCTTTCTTGTATTCATTCTGTTTATAAAGGGCTCCAGTAATAGGATTAGGACCCATCCTGAATGAGGGGGATCACACCTTAACTGAAGTAGTGCTGTTCCTGAACACTGGGATGAAGGCACCACTCTCTGAGAACACTGGGGTAGCAGCACTCTTTCTAAACAATGGGGTAGAAGTCCCACGCTTGCCAAGCTCTGGGGCAGACTCACTCTTTTCACACACATGACCAGACCCACACTTGTGCCCTGAGAAGATGTCCTTGACCCAGACTTCAACTTCCATGGTTTTGCCCTTAAAGTGATTTTTCCTTCTATTTGTCCCTTTTCTGTTATTTTTAGTCCAAGCTTGCAGTGGTTCCATTCAGACAAATCCCACAAAAAACTTGCCAGTTTTGCATGTGGTGCACAGGGGTCCAAACCTTCAAACAAAAGAACCTTCCACAGATCCTTTCTGGATAACTGCACCTCCAATCCTGGCTTGCACTGAAATGGCTGACTGGATCCATGTCCACTGAAACTCTTAGATGAAGCACTGTTCTCTGGGGACTCACTTTCCAAGAGCTCCAAATTTTCCAAACCATCAATTTGTGGTTTCTTTGTGTCCAGGGGTTCAGTTCTCAGCTTGTACCTTTCAGTTTGCATTTTACTATAAGCTACAAGGAGAAACCAGGCTAAACTTTCCACACTTAGCCTGAAAATCTCCTCAGCTAAATATACAGACTCATTGCTCTCAAATTGTGCCTTCCATCTGACATCAGAACTCAGTTTTGCCAAGTTCTCTACCACATTAAACAAGGATCACCTTTGTCCTGATTTCCAACAACACATTCATTGTTTCTGTCTAAGGCCTCATAGGAAGTACCTTTAGCATCCATATTTCTACCAACACTATTCAAAGCAGACTAGGTCTTTTTTATCAAGTGCCTGACAATTCTTCCAACCTGTACCCATTACCCTGTTCCAAAGCCATTTTCACATTTGTGTCTTTCATTTTTTGTTTCTTTCAGCTTCCTGCTTCCATGGCTTTCTCTCTCATTCTCCATATTCAGTTTATAAAGGACCCATAATAGGATTATGACCCATACTGAATTAGGTTTATGACCCATCATGAATAAGTTGGGTCACACCTTAACTGAAGTAGTCTCATCAAAAGGTCCTACTTACAATGTATTTACATCCACAGGACTGGATTAAATTTAAGAACATGTTTTTCTAGGGTACACACAACTTCAAACCACCACACTATATATCTAGTTTTTCATATACTTTCTTATTAAATCTAATAGATCTTGATTCTGTGGAATTCTAGAGTATAATTATGTCATTTGAAAATAATTTGATACCTTCTTTAAAAGTTTTATCTCCTATATCTGTTTCATTTGTTAATGCATTGGCCAGAACATAGAATCATATAAAATAATAATGAAAACTGCAGAAATCCTTGCTTTATTCTTGATCTAATGAGCATGGTCTTTAGTGCTTCACCATTAAGTCTCATGTTGGCTCTTGATGTGAAGCACAATATTTAATATATTTTAAGGAAATACTACTTCCATTCCTGGTTTCTTAAATGTGTTATTATGGAGTATGTTGAAGATTATTAAATGACATTCAGGATATGTTAAGATTATACTTTATTTTGCTTAATGATATAATATGCTAATAGATTTTTACCTAAAATGTTACTGACTTCCCAGAATAAATCTTAATTGATTGTGGTGATTAAAATTGTTTTATATATATATTATTAGGATAATTTCTGGTTTTCCGTGACAGAGACCCAATTCTAAGTGATTACTAAAAAGTAAATAAATAAAAAGAGAAACAAAACAGGAAATTTATTGACACAGTACAAATTTTAAGAATGTAGATGGTTTTACATCATAATTGAACTTAGGAGTCCCAATAATGTCATCAAAGCATTGTCTTTATCTCTATTATTTGTTTCTAGTACTCTGCATGTGTTGACTGAACTACTTTATAGGTTTTCTTCCCAACTGGAAAAAGAGGACTGCTGACACCTCTATACCTATGATTTTAAATAATCTTACAACCCATAAAGAAAGTGCTTTTCCCTTAGAAAAGAATATATTTAGCACTTTTGGGTAAAATATGTCTTCTTGGTATAATTAATATGTAGTCAGAAAGAATGGAATTCTCTGATGAGTCAGATTTGGTCGTTTGTCCACTCAGGGGCTGTGAATGATGACTTCTGAAAAGACTACATGATGTTGAAGAGGATTATTTAAAAAAGAAAAGCAGGGTACTGCTAATAGAAATGGTAAGGGAAACAGGGCAGGAAAATTTGAAAAATTAAAAATAAAAGGAATATTAAATATATATTAAATTTAATGCTGAATTTGGTTTTCTGGTGCTTTATTAAGAATGTCCACATTTACATTAATAAGTGACATTATTTACTGATATTTTAGTTCAAACTCTGTCAAACTTTGGTATAAAAATTAATATAACTAGATAGATTATCTCTGTGTGCCTTTCTATATATTTTTCATTTTCTGAAATACATTTTGGCAGAGTAATCATGCTCAAAAAAGAATCCTTTGGGTCCATGGTCTTTTGTAGAAGTAATTTCTTCCGAGACTATTTGTTCCTTTAAGCTGAATACTTTTAGAGTCTATTTTAGCTATATCTGTTTTCCAGAAAAGCATTCATTGTAGTGAAATTTTCAAATTAATAAAGAAAGAGCATAATGAGAAGTTTAAAATAATAATTTCAATTTACTCAGACTCAACTTAACTAGAAAGGAGATAAATGCAAAATTTTAAAAGCAATTACATAAATTTGCTCAATATTTTCTGTGTTTCTTGTCTTTTAAAGCATATTTCCAGATTAGTCCATTTTATTTTATACATTTGTTACAGATATTGCATGTTTTCAGGTTTGATTAAACTTTGCAGTTACTATTACTATTAACTGTTTGAATTTAATGCTTAGATTGTATTTTATTTCTTCACACATAATAAAATAATGCAATTTTAAGAGATGAATTCATTTGTGAATTCTTCTTTAGCTAATTTGTTACTATATATTGACTTACTCAACCCATTGTCTTAATCTCCTGATCACAGGTTTATACATTTAAAATTCTTTTATTCATACTTACTCCTTTGTAACAATGTCAATAACATGGTGCCTGCCACTTGAACAGAGCCTAGAACATATTAGCATTATACAAGTATTACTGCCATTTTCCTTATGACTTTTTATCTGATTCATTTTTTATATGTTTAGTTTATCTTAAAAAGGAAATACAGGACTTCTGGGAAGATGGCAGAATAGGTGAAGAGGAGTAAACTTTCCCTCCATGAAGCAAAGCAGAGAAGGGCTAGAGGACACCCAGGAGAGTGGTTTCAGGATGCAAGCATTCATAGAGGGACTTCTACAATATGTGGTGGGGACTTGGATGAAAAAGCAGAGAAACTGCATCTCAAAGGATGAGGTGAGTTTATTCTGCCAGGACTGCCACTGGGGGCTGGCAGTAGTGAGATGGCTGCTAGACAGGGGAAGGAGCAGCTCTCCACTCCCATGTACTCATCTCAGCAATTATCTGGGTTGATAATCCTCCTCAGTTACATGGTCATGAGCTCCCATGAAGGAACCAGGGAGGCAGCAGACCAGTGTGGACTACATTTGTTCTCCCTCCATGAAAATCCATGGTGTGCATGGGCAAGAGGCAGGGAGAGGGAAGGGTACCCAATGGAAGAAATGGGAGACCCTCTCACACCCCAGAGTATCATTGCAGGTAGTAGACAGGGAGTGGGGCATGTTTGAGCTGGAAGGTGAGACATACAGTACCACAGCCTGAGAGTGACCCACTTGGATACTTGGGAATCATCAGACACATGGTGCACTTGAGTGGACTCCTTGCCAAACTGCACAGGGCCCACACTTCACCCCCAGGGCTGGCAATCCCCAGTGCACATGGAGAATTTGTGGGCTGATTGGATTCCCACCCAGTTTGGACCCCACCTAGTGAATAGGATAGGTTGGGGAAAGCAAGCTTGAGGGTGAGAAGTGACTCATGAGCACCATCTGCTGGGAAGATGCAGAAAGTGAACTCCGGCAAGCTGTAGCTCTGCCAAAATATATATAGGTATATATAACTGTTCAAATAATCCTGCATATCTGAAAATAACCTGATAAAGATAAATGCCCCAAAGCCAACAGAAAATCATAACACACATGAAGAAACAAGAAGATATGGACAAGCCAAAAAAAAAAAAAATTAAAAAGATGGAACAGACACAGAACTTGGAGCAATCAATCAAAGAAGTACACAAAAATCTCCAAAGCAACTTCAATGAGTTGGCTAAAGATATAAAGGACATCAAGAAGACTCTAGAAGAATTTGAGAGAGTAAATTAGAAAGCAGATCTTATAAAAAGAAAAAATACTGTTGATCAAATTAAAAATATACTAGAGACACACAACAGCAGACTTGAAGATGCAGAAGAAAGAATAAGTGAAGTAGAAGACAGAGTACAAAAGAACACATTGTGAAAAAAATGAAAAAAAATTGAAATGGATCTCAGGGAAATGATGGGCAACATGAAGTGCGCAAATATAAGACTCATTGGTGTCCCAGAAGGAGAAGAGAAGCATAAAGGTCTAGGAAGTGTATATGAAGGTAAAGTTGGGGAAAACTTCCCAACCCTTCTAAATGACATAAATACGCAAATCAAAGATGACCAATGAACTCCAAATAGAATAAATCCAAATTAACCCACTCTGAGGCATATACTAATCAGATTGTCAAATGCTGAAGAGGAGAAAGCCCTGAAAACAGCAAGAGAGAAATGATTCACAATATACAAGGGAAACCACGTAAGTCTAAGAACTGACTACTCAGCAGGCACCATGGAGGCAAGAAAACAGGGCTATGACAAATTTAAGATTCTGAAAGAGAAAAATTGCCAGTAAAGCTCTCTGTCAAAATTGAGGGAGAGTTTAAAATTTTCACAAACAAATGCTGAGAGAATTTAATGAGAGACCTGCTCTGCAAGAAATATTAAAGGGATTCCTACCAGCTGAGAAAAAAAGAAAGGAGAAAGATGTCTGGAGAAGGGCACAGAACTGAAGATTATTAATAAGGGTAACTTAAAGGGAAAAAAAGAGAGGGGTGAATAGATCTGGCAAATAAAACCAAAGGATGAAATGGTTGGTTCAAGAACTGCCTTCAAAGTACTAACATTGAAAGTGAATGGATTAAACTCCCCAATTAAAAGGTACAGATTGGCAGAATAGATTAAAAAGTATGATCCATGTATATGCTATTTATAAGAGACTCAACTTAGATCCAGCAACACAAAAAGTTTGAAGAGAAAGGATGGAAGAAAATATTCCACATAAACTACAGCCAAAAGAAAGAAAGGGTAGTAATACTAATATCATGAAAAATAGACTTTAATGCAAAAATGTCATAAGAGACAAAGAAGGACACTATATATTAATATAAGGGGTAATTCACCAAGAAGAAATAAAAATCATAAATGTTTATGCATGCACCAAGGAGCTCCGAAGTACATAGACAAATATTTGCAAAACTGGATGGAGCAATAGATATTTCTACAATAGTGGGGGGAACTTCAGTACACCCCTCTCTTCTATACACAGAACAACCATACAGAGAACCAAAGGAAATTGAGAACCTAAACATGTGATAAATGAATTAGACTTTACAGACATATATAGAACATGACATCCCAAATTACCAGGATATACATTCATCTCTAGTGCTCATGGAATGTTCTGCTGGGGGCAGAAAACAAGCCCCAATAAATTTAAAAAGATTGAAATTATTCAAAGCAACATTCTCTAACCAAAATGGAATGCAACTTGAAATCAATAACCACCAAAGAACCAGAGCATTCAGAAATATGTGGAGGTCAGTAGGCCCAAGAAGAAATTGCAAGAGAAATTGGGTAAATATCTAGAGAAGAATTAAAAGGAGAATACAACATATCAGAATCTATGGGATGTAGTGAAGATGGTGCTGAGGGGGAAATTTATAGCTCTAAATGCATACATTAAAAAGGAAGAAAGAGTTAAAATCAAAGAATTACTGGAGAAACTAGAGAATAATCAGCAAACTGACCCTAAAGCAAGTAGAAGAAAGAAATAACAAGGATTAAAGCAGAAATAAATTATATGGAGAACCAAGAATAATAGAGAGAATAAATAAAACCAAAAGTTGGTTCTTTGAGAAGATCAACAAGATTGACAAATCCTTAGCTAGACTGACAAAGTCAAAAAGAGAGAAGACCCAAATAAACAAAATAATAATGAGAGGGGGGGACATTACTGCAGATCACACCAAAATTTAAAAAACCATAAAAGGAGTCTATGAACACGTGTACACCAAGAACTAGACAATTTAGAGGAAATGGATAATTTCCTGGAAACACATGAACAGCCTAGACTGACCCGAGAAGAAATAAAGACCACAACAAACAAATCACAATTAAATGGATCCAATCAGTTATCAAAAGCCTCCTACAAATAAAAGCCCTGGGCCAGATGGCTTCACGGAGGAATTTTATTAAACTTTCCAAAAGACCTGACACACCATTCCTGCTCAAACTCCTTCAGAAAATTGAAGAAAAAGGAATACTACCTAACTCATTTTATGAAACTAACATCACTCTAATACCTAAACCAGATAAAGGTACAACAAGGAAAACTACAGGCCAATCTCCTGAATCAATATAGAGGCAAAAATTCTCAACAAAATACTTGCAAATTGAATCCAAAGGCACAGGAAAATAATCATACACTATGACCAAGTGGGGTTCATCTCAGGCATGCAAGGGTGTTTCAATATAAGAAAATAAATGTAAATCAACACATTAACAAATTGAAAGGGAAAAATCAAATGATCATCTCAATAGATGCCGAAAAAGCATTCAACAAAGTTCAACATCCTCTTTTTTTTTTTTTTTTTTAAGAAAATCACTTCAGAAGGAGGGGATTGATGGAAACTTCCTCAATATGATAAAAGACATATATGAAAAACATCCAGCCAGCATCTTACTCAATGAAGGAGATTGAATGTCTTCCCCCAAGATCAGAAATGAGACAAGGATGCCCACTGTCACCACCATTATTCAACATTGTGCGAGAGATTCTAGCCAATCTGACAAGACATAGAAATTAATAGCATCTAAATAGGAAAGGAAGACATTAAACTGTCATTATTTGTGGATGATATGATTGTTTATTTGGAAAATCCTGAGAAAGCGATGGCACAACTACTTGAGCTAATAAACAAATTCAGCAAAGTGGCAGGATACAAGATTAATGTGCAAAAGTCAGTAATGTTCCTGTACACTAGAAATGATTTAGCAGATGACATGTTCAAGAAAAAAAAATCCATTCACAATAGCAACTAAAAATTCAAGTACCTAGGATTAAACTTAACCAAGGATATAAAAGACCTCTATACAGAAAATTACAAAACTTTACCACAAGAAATCAAAGAGGACCTAAATAGGTGGAAAGATATTCTGTGATGATGGATAGGAAGGCTAAACATCATTAAGATGTCAATCCTACACAAACTATCCAATAAAAATCCAAATAACCTACTTTTTAGGCTTGGAAAAGCTAAGTATCAAATGTATTTGGAAGGGAAAGGGGACTGAGTTGCCAAAAATATTCTAAAAAAAGAAAAAGTGTGAAGACTTACACTTCCTGACTTTAAAGCCTAGTATAAAACATAGCAGTCAAAACAGCATGGTATTAGCACAAAGATAGACATATTGATCAATGGAATTGAATCAAGAGCTCAGAAATAGACCCCTATATCTATGGTCCAACTGATTTTTGATAAGGCCCCCAAATCCACTGAACTGGACACAGCATTATCTTCAACAAATGGGGCTGAGAGAACTGGATATCCATATACAAAAGAAAGAAAGAGGACCCCTAACTCATACCCTATACAAAAATTATCTCAAAGTGGATCAAAGGCCTCAATATAAGAGGCAGCACCATAAAACTACTAGAAGATAATCTAGGGAAACATCTTCAACACCTAGTAATAGGTGATAGCTTCTTAGAACTTACACCCAAAGCACAAGCAATGAAAGAAAAAATAGATAAATGGGAACTCTTCAAAATCAAAACCTTCTGTACCTCAAAGAACTTTGTCAAAAAGGTGAGATGCAGCCAACTCAATAGGAGAAAATATTTGAAATGATATATCGAATAAGAGACTGATATCCACCATATATAAATAAATCCTGCAACTTAACAACAATGGCAAATAGCCCAATTATAAAATGGGCAGAATAATGAAAAGGCATTTTTCCAAAGAGGAAATACAAATGGCTAAAAAACACATGAAAAAAATGTTCACCTTCACTAGCTATTAGGGAAATGCAAATCAAAACCACCATGAGATATCATCTCACACCAATAAGAATGGCTGCCATTAAACAAACAGGAAGCTACAAATGCCAGAGAGAATGTGGGAAAATTGGAACTCTTATTCATTGCTATTCAGAATGTATAATGGTACGCTGAGGAAGATGGTTTGGCAGTTTCCTTCAAAAACTAGATATTGAGTTACTTTATGATCCAACAATTTCACTTCTTGGTATATACCAGAAAATCTGAAAGCAGTAACACAGACAGATATTGAACACTGATGTTCATAGCAGTATTGTTCATAATTGCCAAGAGATTGAGACAACCAAAGTGTCCAAACAGAAGAGGGGTAAAGAAAATATGGTTTATACATATGGTGGAATACTATGCAGCAGTAAGAAGGAATAAGGTCCTGAAACAATGACAACATGAATGAAGCTTGATGACGTAAAGCTAAGCAAAATAAGTGAGCACAAAGGGAGAGATACTGTATGTTACCACTAATATGAGCTCTCTGAACAATGTAAAATCAGTGTCTTAAAATGTAGAGTATAGGGGAAGCAGAGATAGTCAGAAGCTAGTGAAGGGGGGCATGATTACCTAATATGTAAGACACATTAATGAGGGTGAACTTAAAGGTATGGGAATGGACAGAAGTGATGGTAGTACATGGGATCATAGTATCAGTGCTGCATGAAGGTGATCATGATTGAAAGGGTTTGTTTGAAGGTATGTGACCCACAAGTGTTTGCCTGATCTACTTCTAAGATATGACAATGGCACAAAGAGTTAGCAACTGAATGGTTTTATGGGAAAACTACATATTGCCATATTATAGACTATATTTAATCAGAATACTTTACCAGTACCACACTAATACTCAGGATAAATAACTGGGGCTAATGATTTTGGGTGTTTTTGGGTTATGATAATTGTTAAAATTTGAGAGTGATGATAATTGTACAACTAAGTGAAAATAATGTGAGATATTGATTATCTTGGACAGAATGTATGTTATGTGAAATTAGGAACTCCTACTTAATAAGTCAAGCCCTCAATCTTGAGGCTTGTTCTAGTGAAACTTAGGGCTGTAAAGGGGAGGCTAAGCCTACCTATAATTACAACCTAGAAGTCACCTCCAGAGAACCTCTTTTGTTGCTCATATGTGGCCTTTCTCTCTCCAAGTCCAACTTGCAAATAAAGGCATTACCTTCCCCTCCTATGTAAACTTCCCCTCCCAGGGGAGTAAACCTTTCTGGCAGCATGGGACACAACTCCCATGAATGGGCCTGCCCTGGCATTGAGGGATAGAGAATGCCTTCTTGAACAAAAGCGGGGAAAGAACAGTAACAAAGTGAGGTTACAGTGGCTAAGAGATTTCAGATAGAGTAAAGAGGCTATCCTGGAGGTTAACTCTTTACGCAAGCTCCAGCTAAATAAATTGCCCACAGTATGCTAAGCCCTAAGCTCTCCACATCAGAGACTACAAAAGTTTCACTCACTAATTTTATTTTTAAAAAACATAAATCCCCATGCCATATAAGTCCCAAAATCCAGAAGCAACAGCCTCTCCAAGAACATCAACCAGATGCATCCCCCTTCCCCATAATGTCGACACTGCTTGTCAACATGAACAAGTTTAGGGTGGTAACTGCCAAATATCCCTGATGATTGAGAAAGTGACCAAATGAGAAGGAGAAGTAGCAACAGACAAGATAGGATTTAACAAAGGATTGTGAATACTGAATCTTTATATAAATAATTATTTTTTTCAGTTTCTAGGGTACTAGAATAGCTAGAAGGAAATAACCAACATGGTGGAACTGTAACATACAACATGCTTTGAAATTTGCTCTATAGCTTTTGTTAAATTATACTTTGAAAGTTAGAACATTTCTGTATATAGTGTATATTTCACAATAAGGAAATAACTGAAATTTTGGAACTGTAACCCATAACATTCTTGAAATTTGCTCTATAACTACTTGTTAAATTGTACTTTTAAAGTTATCACCTTTATACTTCACAATAAGAAATAACAGAATGGTGGAATGGTAGCCCATAATATTCTTTGAACTTGCTCTCTACCAACTTTTTAAAAGTTATCATTTTTCTGTATAGATGTTATATTTCAGAATAAAAAATGTAAAAAAGAACAAGGAAATACACGAAGTCATTTTTAGGGAATTTGTTTTAATATATCCATTAGTTAACTTTTTTAATATTATTTAATGTGTTTTTCCTATTTATTTTGTTTGCTTGATTTGCTTGATTTGTCATAAACTGAGGGATGCTTATTAAAAATCCTCCCAATGAATTTATGATGTAAATTTTTCTTTGTATGCCAAAATTCTTTTGCTTTTTTTATTTGATGTTTAGTATTTGACACATAAAACTAGCACTCAAATATTCATTACAGATTATAATTACGACTATAATTTTACTTTCCTCATTTATTTATTTACATTTAAATGAATTCCACTTTGTGGGAAAATAGTCTTGCCATTATTACTATTTTGGGTTTTATTTTCTTCTCTTATCCATTATATTTTAGTTTCTTATTTTTAACCTACTATATGATGTAGATTTCAGTGTTTCTTTTTTAAGTAGAATATGATTAAAATTTCCTTCTTGTGAAAATTAGGAGAAATTCAATCATACATACTTATTCTTTTTAAGTTAGATGTTTGTATATATTTCTTGTATCTTTATGATTTGATGCTATTTATTTATTTAATTTTGTCTAATTAGCTACTGTTCAATGAACCATTTGCATGCCATATTCTAAATTTATTTGATAAGTATGCAAAATGTTCCTTCTAAGCTCATAAAATAGGTACTTAAAGACAGTATCTCCAAGTATCAAATGTAGAAAGCACCAATAAAGTTTTGCTACTCCATATTTATCATAAAAAATGATATAATTGATCATTGTCTTGTGAATATTGACCAGTTGTACATCTGTTTATAAATTCATTTCAGCATTGTTGATTGTGCAAATTTGGATTCTTTGACTTCTCCTTATTGGTTTTTGCATCTTATTGGTTTCCTCATTAATTAACTAGTTAAATAAAATTTTTGACAAGTGTGTATTTTATATTTCCATGAGCATTATGATAGTACTGTTTTTTTAAAAATTGTTCTTTAGTAATATAGTGCCAAAACATTTCATATTTCCTTTCAATTAGTCAAAAAATGTCATTTTACAAAATGATACAGAAAAGACCAGTGATTCTCAGACATTCACAATCATTGTGTTTTCCTTGCCCAGGAATCCGAAACTCAACATACAATTGAGATTAGGTAAAAGGGAATGTTGGTAGAAATGAAAGGGTCAAAAGCTAAAACTAAAGACATCCAAAACCAAACAAAATCTATCTTTTGACAGCATCATTTCATGTAAGGAAATTTAACACCAAAATATAAGAAGCATATAAACTCAGATAATTAATAGTTTTGTAAATGAAAATATATTTTGATTTTTTAGCAGTTTCACACTGTGTTGTAATTATCATTATTTTCCATGAGACAGTTTCAGAAAGCTATTTGTTAGAGACTGCTAGCTGTCAAATAAAATTCTGTCTTCCCTTATTCCTTGGCAATAACCAGACTTGGCTGCTTACTAATATTGCATTCAAGTCTTTCTTGCTATTAGAATTATCATGTTTGTAAACTTTCACATATGGAGTATAAGCAGAAATAAACGCTTCACTCTAGGCACTTTAAGAAAGTGGGCATGCCTCCTTTTTCCTTCCCAGCAGCTGAAACCCAGATGCAGTTTCTATCCAACCAGGACCATGTAGTTGGGGATGGTAAGAAGAGATGAAAAGAAACTGAGTTTCTAAATATCCATGTGGAACAAAGCTGTCTGCTTACCTGTAACTGTTATTCAAGTGAGAAATAAGCTTCAATCATCTTTAAGCCTCTTTGAGTTGGCTGTCCTGTATTATGACATCCTAGGTTTACTCTAAATAATTAAGGAAGGAACTCTATTTATATTCACTTTAATGTCTCCGGTAGGATAGAATAGAATAGTGATTGGCACATAAAATAGGCATAATAAATTCTTCTTAAATTGATAAACAAATGAACAAATAGTGAGTCATAACTGCATGAGAAATATATGGCAGGGTAATTTAAGATAGATTATCACTTAGTTATAATAATTATTATAATAGATTACATTTGGTATAACATCTGAACATGAACCAGGTCTTGTTGTAAGCACTTTACTTAAATAATAGAATTATTAGAACCATCCTATGACATAGGTATTATTATTATTATGTCCATTTTACCAATGTGGAAATTGATACAAAGAGGTTAAATGACTTGCCTATGTTTTGTGCTGACATTTGCAGTGGATACTGGATTTGAACTGAACTATATTAGTATTAATATTAATGCATATAAAGAATTAATAGTTAGGCAATATACCATATTTGGGTTAAGCATCATAACCACAATGAGATACTATTTAAAAACCCACTAGAATGTCTAGCATTAAAAAATTGGAAAATAACAGGGTTAGAGAGAATGCAGAGAATTAGGAACAGTCATTCATTGTTGGTGGGAATGTAAAATGGTCCAGTGATTATGGAAAACATTTTTGTTAGTTCCTCAGAAATTTAAGTATAAAATTACCAGATAATCTGGCAATCTCACTTTTAGATATATACCCCAAAAGTATTGAAAACAGGAACTCGAAACAGATATTTGCATACTGATGTTCATCATGGACATTATTCACAATTGTCGTATATAAGTTATATATAAATATATAATGGGATATTATTCAGGTGTAAAAAAGAATGAAGATCTGATACATGTGACAACATAGATCTTGAAACATCAGGTTAAGAGAAATAAGTCAGACACAAATGGAAAACATTGTATGCTCTTAACTGATATGAAATAATTAAAAATAAGCAAATTCATAGAGTCAGAAATTAGAATACAGGTTACTAGGAATGGGGAGCCAATGTTTAATTGGTACAGTGTTTTTGTTTGGAGGGGATGGAGAGGTTTTGGTAATACATGGTGGTTATGGTAGCGGAACTTGTTGTATATATTAACTCCCCATATATGTGAATATAACTCCATCAGTATTTGAATATGGCTTAAAGGGGGAAATTTTAGATTTTTTTTGTGTATATATAGAACTAGAACAAACTTTTTTTAAAAACCACAGGACTTGTACAACTTGTAACAGTAAATCTTAATGTAAAGTATGGTCTGTAGTTAATTATAAAAAATATAAAAATATTTTTTCATCAATTGTAACAAAAGATACTACACTAATATAAAGTATTAATAATAGGGAATACTGCATGTGTTGAGGGGGTGTATATGGAAACTCTGTATTTTCAAAAAAATTTTTCTGTAACCTGCAACCATTCTATAAATAAAAAGACAATCTGCTGCACATGTAGTTATAACAATCTAGATAGATTTGATTCTGTTAGTTCCATAATTAAAAACACATTTCAAACTATCACACTGGCTATTTTCCTCCCACATTCATCCTTTGAAACAACGTTTTTCTGTCCCTCTGCATCTTATTTGGAATACCCTCATTCCGGTCGGTTGCCCTTATAAATCAAAGCAGACTTTTTCACTTATTTGTAAGGGAAAATAAATAGTAAAATACCTAGAAACATGAGAGATTATCTTTTGGCAATGGTTTACACACCAACATACTGCCACAATATTTGGATATACTAACATTTTCCTTTGGAATTACCTTGCTTTCATCTATTGCTAAAAATATTTTTTCTTTTTCTTGCATACACACAAAATGGTACTTTGTATCTTGAAAAAGCCTTTCATTATTTTTCCTACATAATCTATTGCCTTTATATACTGCCTTCATTGTTGCAAGCATTTATTTGCATATTTATCTCCCACATGAAAATTAGGAACATGATTTCCACATTTGCCATCTTGAATTGCAGTTTCAGCCTGTTCAGGAGCCAGTACAATGTCCCCAATCAGACAGGTATACAATGGTAAAGTATTACTCTCAACACTGCAGAGCTGGAGAGACATCCAGGTTATTACCGGCTTAATTATCACTCCCACAAGCTGTAATATACCTTACTTCTGGAGAAGCAGCACTCTACCAAGTGTGAAAATCCTGCCCTGATTTGAAAATACCCAAGAAATGAAATTGAAATCACTTCCAATCTGCTGCAACAACTGAACACCCACTGATAGTATGAGCAAGGGGCAAATTTATCATCACCAATAGAAAATAGGCTTTTTGAAAGTGAGATTTGAGACATCCAGCCCACTGCTTACTAGCAGCAGTAATCAGCAAAACCAAATCCACTTTCATTTTAAAACTCACAAGAAATTTTATATTGCCTCATTGTTATTCAAGTCAATAAAAAAGCAGCCTTTTAAAACATTTATACTTGATTTATTGCTATAGCATTTAAACACTAAATATCAACATAAATAGTTACAGTTATAACATTAATTTCCCATCCTACTCCCCAGCCACAATCTGCTTTTTTCCTTCTGTCATATTCTTCAAGTACAAATCAGACTTGAAGATTTCAAACAGGCTTCATTTAGTGTCTCTTCTGGAGGCCCAACTCACACAATCCCAATTTCTGTGCCTCTTAAGGTAAGGCTTATGTAACACACTGCATAAAGACATTGCTATTCAGACTGAAAATCAGTTCACAGTGATTCACTTCTCAGTATTAACTCAGGTTTCAGCAAGGTCCTTGGGTTTCCACACTAAGACCATAGTGAATTCCCTAACTCTATGTTCTGACTTTCAGATGTAGGGGAAGATTGGCTATTAAAGAGAAACTTTCAGATATAGAGAAGATTGGCTATTAAAGAGAAACATCAACTAGATGCGGAATTTGGGGATGTTAGGTAGATTCTCTCATCACTTTGGTTAGCTAAATAATATGATCGAATTACTGTTATGAACTAAAAGAAAGTAAGCTTCAAAAGTGTTTTTGTTAACTTTAGTAAATTCACCTTCAAAATGCATTTAAAGGAGGGGGCAAGATGGCGGCATAGAGAGGAGTGGAAGCTAAGTAGTCCCCCTGGAACAACTACAAAAAACCAGAAACAACTAGTAAATAATCCAGAATAACTGCGGGGGGACAAATGAGACCATCCATTCATCATACACCAACCTGAATTGGGAGGAATGCCCGAGAACACAGCATAAAATCTGTAAGTAAAACCTGCGGAACCAGGTTGGGAGACCCCCTCCCCCATAGCCTGAGCTGCGGAGCCGTGTGGTGTCACAGAGAAGCTCTCTCCCAGCAAGCGAATATAGCTCAGCTGAGCTCCAACTGGGGTTTCAAGTAGCGAGTGTGAACTGCTCACTACAGGTACACAGCCCCAAAAAACAGACAGAGGCTTTGGGTGACGACTGACCTGGGAGAGCCAGAGGGTCGCCTTGGACTGGGTCTGAAGGGGACTATCTGTTTCTTTTTTGGCTCAGTGGAGAAAGCCCCAGTCATTTTCAGTTTCCAGGGCTGTGACTCCAGGAAGGGTGGAGACACCACAAGCAGAGAGCGAGACCATTAAAATGCTAATGACCTCCACCTGAGGGGTCTGTCTTCTCTAGGAGGAAAGGGGTGGGGCCCTTTCCATTCAGAACCAGACCCCAGAGCCTGGGGGAACATGGCCACACCTCCTCACACCAGTCAAGAATTATAGGCTAACAGGCGTCACCTGCTGGGCAGAAAAGCACAGTGACCCGAGGCATCAAAGGGTGGAGCAATTTTCTAAGACACACCCGCAGGGAAACCAGATACTGAATATTTCTTCCCTCTGGGACCTGAGCCTGTTCTGGTCTGGGAAAACCTGATTTGGATAACCAAGGAAACCATGCCTAGACAACAGAAAATTACAACCTACACTAAGAAAAACAAAGTTATGGCCCAGTCAAAGGAACAAACGTACACTTCAACTGAGATACAGGAATTTAAACAACTAATGCTAAATCAAATAAAAAAGTTTAGAGAAGATATTGCAAAAGAGATAGAGGCTGTAAAGGAAGCACTGGACATGTATACGGCAGAAATCAAAAGTTCAAAAAAAACAACTAGTAGAATCTATGGAAATGAAAGGCACAACACAAGAGATGAAAGACACAATGGAAACATACAACAGCAGATCTCAAGAGGCAGAAGAAGACACTCAGGAACTGGAGAACAAAACACCTGAAAGCCTACATGCAAAGGAACAGATGGAGAAAAGAATGAAAAAATATGAGCAACGTCTCTGGGAACTCAAGGATGAAACAAAGTACAATAATGTACATATCATTGGTGTCCCAGAAGGAGAAGAGAAGCGAAAGGGGGCAGAAGCAATAATAGAGGAAATAATTAATGAAAATTTCCCATCTCTTATGAAAGACATAAAATTACAGATCCAAGAAGCGCAGCATACTCCAAACAGAAGAGATATGAATAGGCCTACTCCAAGACACTTAATAATCAGATTATCAAATGTCAAAGACAAAGAGAGAATCCTGTAAGCAGCAAGAGAAAAGCGATCCATTACATACAAAGGAAGCTTAATAAGACTATGTACGGATCTCAGCAGAAACCATGGAGGCAAGAAGGAAGTGGTGTGATATATTTAAGATACTGAAAGAGAAAAACCACCAACCAAGAATCCTATATCCAGCAAAGCTGTCCTTCACATATGAGGGAGAGCTCAAAATATTTTCTGACAAACAGACAATGAGAGACTTTGTGAACAAGACATCTGCCCTACAGGAAATACTAAAGGGAGCACTACAGGGTGATAGAAGACAGGAATGCATGGTTTGGAACACAATTTTGGGAGATGGTAGCACAACAATGTAATTACACTGAACAAAGGTAATTGTGAATATGGTTGAGAGAAGAAGGTGGGGAGCATGTAAGACACCACAAGAAAGGAGGAAAGATAATGACTGGGACTGTGTAACTTGGTGAAATCTAGAGTATTCAACAATTGTGATAAAATGTACAAATATGTTCTTTTACGAGGGAGAACAAGCAAATGTCAACCTTGCAAGGTGTTAAAAATGGGGAGGCATTGGGGGAGGGATGCAATCAGCATAAACTAGAGACTGTAACTAATAGAATCATTGTATTATGCTTCCTTTAATGTGACAAAGATGATATACCAAGGTGGATGCAGATAAGAGGGGGGGATAGGGGAGGCATGTGAGACACTTGACATTGGTGGTATTGTCTGATTCTTTATTCTACTTTGATTTAAGGTTATTTTTCCTTATGCTGCTTCCTAGCTGTCATTTTTTTTTTCCTCTTTCTTTTGACTCTCTACCTTCTTTGACTCTCCCTCCTGCCTTGTGGAAGAAATGTAGATGCTCTTATATAGATAGTGGTGAAGGTGGTGAACACATAAATGTATGCCCATGCAGAGAACCATCGATTATTTACTTGGGATGGAATATATGGTGAGTGAACAAAACCATATTAAAAAAAATGGGTTGACAAAACCTCGAGGGCAATATACTGAGTGAAATAAGCCAGACACATTAGGACAATTATTGCAGGGTCTCACTGATAGGAACTAATTACAATATGTAAACTCATAGACATGAAATATAAGGTACCAAGATATAGGACGAGGCTTAAGAATAGGGAGTGGTTGCTTAGTTTGAGCAGAATGTTCAATTAGGTTGAACTTAAATGTTTGGAAATGAACAGGGGTGTTGGTAGCAAGATGTGAGAATAACTAACAGCGCCGAATGGTATGTGAATGAGGTGGAAAGGGGAAGCGCAGAGTCATATATGTCACCAGAAGGAAAGTTGGAGGTCAAAAGATGGGAATGTATAAAACTGAATCCTATGGTGGGCAATGTCCATGATCAACTGTACAAATACTAGAAATCACTTCATGAACCAGAACAAATGTATGACAATACAATTAGAAGTTAATAATAGAGGGGCATATAGGGAAGAACTATATACCTATTACAAACTGTATACTACAGTTAGTAGTATTTCAACATTTTTTCATAAACAGTAACAAACGTACTATATCAATACTAGGAGTCAACAATTGAGGGGGGTTGGTTAGGGATAGGGGAGGATTAGAGTTTCCTTTTCTTTTTTCTTTTTTCCATCTTTCATTTTATTTCTTGTCTGGAGTAATGAAAAGTTTCTAAAAATTGAACAAAAATTAAGTGTGATGGATGCACAGCTGTATGAGGGTACCCAGGGGCAAGTGATTGTACACTTCGGATCTTTGGATAATTGTATGGTATCTGAACAATCTCAATAAAAATGAAAAAAAAATGCATTTAAAGTAGCTATTTAGAATTAAAGTCCTCATGACATAAGACATCTGATTTTCTCATTTACATGCATTTTAACTGAAAGTGTTGGAACTTTTCCTCTGACATGATGTTTTCATTTATAAGTCCAAAAGCTATGACTGGCTTATTACTGCATTAAAAATTCAGCAATTGTATGCAACATAGCAGGTATCCAGTAATATGGAAAAAAAAAAAAAAAAAAGAGCATGAACACAGGACTATCATTTACTGATGTTCAATGTTTCATTTCTTGTGTGTGCCTACAATTTTTATATCTTATAGTTCTTGAAATTACAGGTATGAAAACCACAAAGTAAATCAAATCAGAGTAAAAAACAATAACTGTGAAATCAGTTTCTTTGGGTTTGACTGTCTTGTTTCTATGGATGCTGGAAATGGAAAAACTTGTTGCGGTTTTATAAATGATTGACAAGACTTGATCTTAGGTAACAGGAGATTTTAAAGCATTTCTCTTTACAGAAAATATTTTACTTTCATCTCCTGAAATTAGTGGATTTTACCATAGGGGATAGCAGCAACCAGAATACTTATAATAAACTCTGCACATTTTAATTACAGGTATTCATCAAGTTCATCATTTTAATAGTCATATATATTCCACACAATTTCCTATTTCCTGCTTCTTTTTCTATATTTTCAGAAACTACTGTAAACTAACAGAGTATTAGAGTTTGGCACAGTATTGCATTTGAATCAGATAATACATGAATTTGGGGGAGGCTGTGAGTATGAGTTAAAGAGAAATAAAACCATAGCTAAAATCACACCAAAGGGAACAATTTTGCTTTAAATAAGTACCCCAAGTGAATATGCAGAATATTTCCATAATTTAATCAGACCTTCCCTACTTCTGAAAACAATAATTCAACCATATCTTTTTATCTGATTAGATCATGATTTACAATTCAATATCATTAACAGTTCAGAATGGGCAATCTTTTTGCCAGCATTCTGAACTGTGTTCTAACAATTGCAGGTGCCTCTGCTGCCTACCATATAATACTAAACATGCAAATATTCTGTGTTATGGAACTTTAGGGTACCTGGAGACTTGCCATTTCTGCTATTATGATCAGAACCAGAAGCCAATTTCCTTCAAACTATATTTCTTAAGCTGGAGAGCATTAGCTAGGAGCAGTCAAAATGACAAGGCACTAAGAATATGAACAGAATGAACATCCAGCAAAGAAGTTTAAGGGAATATGACTGCAATAAAAACTGGTAAAAACTGCCCAGTGATTTAGAAGGTGAACTATCTTTAAGTTTTAAACACTTTGAGAGAGGATGCGTGAATTGCTGCTCCAATTCTGTGGTAGTTTTGAAAAAAATAGGAATATGACTTGACTGCATTTGCTCTTGAAATATTTTCAAATTTGGTCTGGGTGAAATAAAAATGGCATGAAAATGTCAGCTGAGTCTTTGAAGATTTAGGGTATGCTGCTCTGAGGTTTAGGAGATGGCAAGTATCAGTAACATAAGCAGTTCATTCCATGCTCTGATTTTATCTTCAAGAGAAACTTTTTTAGACATAACTTATAGAAAGAAGAACTAAGAACCCTTCTCCTCCCAATAAACATGCTGTCAAAGATCCATTTAAGTGGAAATGCTTAAGTAGGGTTTCTAAGGGAAGAAAGTTTTAGGAAATCAGTTGAAAAATACAACTGAATTCCAAATCCCCAAATGCCTGGTTTCCTTCAGTTCATTCATTCAATAAACATTCTGGTATTGTGTTGTGTGCTTCAGTATAAGTGCACTCTCAAATAAAGATATCATTTTTATTTCAAATAAATGAAGATATAGCAAGATGAGGTCTCTACTTATTTTGATTACTGCTTTACAGTAAAGAGAATCAATAGTAATCCCTAACAATGGATAGGAAGGTTGAAAAACAAATGCTTTATTACAACTTAAGGGTCTCATCATCTTCGAGTCCCTCAAGATTAAGAAAAGAATGAGGATTTAAAGGGATGAGTAGTTCATGGATATGAAGGCTATGCTCAAATCCTGTCACTTTGGCTTGCATGGAAATGGAGAGTAGATGGAAGAAAATTCCATGATGTTTCAAAACAATGTCTCTGAAGCAAAATGACAAGATATCAAGATTCTAGAAGTGTTGTGTGTAGTTGACAGTAAAAAATGAGGATTTGTAGTTTGGTGTATAAAAACTTAGAAAATAGAACAAGTTGGAATCCTAGTCACTTTTTCAAATCCTCTTCTCTGTGAAGCTCAAACCATCAAAGGTCTATCTGAATGTCATATTTCATAGAAGACTCTTCAGATTCCCATAGTAGAGAACTGTCCTTTGCTAAGCTCCAATAGACCATTATTTATGCCTCTTCCATAAAATTCTCGCTATCCATTCAATGCTGGAGCCACGTACATCTGTCTGTAAGTTCATAGAGAACAAAGAACATATATTGCCATTTTTTTCCCTAACATCCCCAGAAGAAGGTTTGTGTGCATATTAAGTTATCAATAATGGATCAATGAATTAAAATGAATTCAAATATTTTCTACATGAAAATATCTTCTGCATGAAAGTGAATACATTTAGAAAGCAAAATGCATTCTATCCCTAAATAATCAAAGAAATTACTTACAAGACTTTTTAAAAAGCAGAATTAATCTCAAGACTTAATCAACTAAATAGGCAAATGATTCAGCTCTGAAAATTAAGTATTACAGTTTATAATGAAAAATACACTATATACCATGTAGAAAATTGGAAATCATTTTTAATGTATTTTCTCTTAACAGTTTTCTGATATACTTATTTTTAAAGAATAGATAATATATTTTGACCTTTACATAGTAATATAATATACATGTTTTCTCTGTCAATAGAAATGCTTCATAACTATTTTGTTTAATGCTGTGAGAAAAATCCTATCTGTGTATCATAATTGACTTAACTTTTATCTTTGCTGTTGACTTTGAGTTTTATTTTTCCTATTATATTTGAAAATTAAAACATTAAATCATTTCTTAAACTATTAAAAATAATATCTTCCTTATTTGCACAAGCAGAAGTTGCTGGGATAACATAAAGGACCTAATGAGATAGAGAAACATGGTCAAGATAGCAGGATATATATTTGCATTGTTGGACAGCAGGATATATATTTGCATTGTTGGCTTTTTACCTAGAATTCCAAGGCTCATGGAATAATGTCAAGGAAAGAAACACCCTCTCTGCTAACACAGGAAGGGAGAAATATGCAATAAGTCTAATCAGAAGAAAAACAACCTGCACGTCCACCACACATTCAATATTTCAAGTGGAGTATCAGGCAAGAAACAGAATTTGCAAAGGCTGTGAACAATTTCCTGTTTAACTATATACTAAAAAATTACTCAGTGTGGAAAAGTCATTTGGAAAGTTTTTTAGTAGAGAGCTGTATTGTTTTAGATTGTGAACTAAAGCCAAATTTCCTGGGTCTTCCACTTATTATTTATGTGATTTGGGGCTTAAATTATTTAAGTGCTCTGAAACTGTTATTTTAACACAAAAAGAGGAATGATTAGTGTAACTGCCTTATAGGATTGTTGTGAGTATACAATGAGGGAGTAATTATATATGAAGTTTTCATAACTTTTTAGTATTTTGTGTATGGTAATTGTTATTTATGTGTGTAGTATATACATTGATTTCTCTGTCTATCCATATATTTTATATGTAATACAAAATTTGTAGAGAAATCAAAGTGCAGTCATTAAAACCAAGGGTTTGAATTCAGCTCTGAGGCTTATAAAGTAAATTCCTTTGTGCCTGTATTTCTTCATCTGTGAAAAAGGACAATAATATCTATATCACATGTGTTGTTACAAAGATTAAATTAAGTTCATATGATTGAAGTGCCTAGAACGGTGTCTTACACGATGCTCTAATAATTTTTTTTAAGTTACTCAATTGGAATTTGGCCAGCAATTTTTTGAAAAACAAGGTATCATTGATGCTGTAAAAAGTAGAATAGGAAAACTCTTAATTCAGTGGTAGAAATGGAATAAACAAAATGGCAAACAGAGCAACCAGGAAACGAAAGAAATATGTCAAATAAGGCATGAAGGAAGAAACATGATACAAAATGAAGAACTTCAGAACTTAAATACAAATTAGTTTGTCTTACAAAATGTGAAGAATACAAAACAAGGAGTTGCAGGTGTATATTTTTTATCAACAAGGACATTTCTGAGACCTAAGTATCCCTTTAATATGGAAGAAGCTGTACCCTACCTTGTGCTAGTACTTTCTACTAATCTTTCTTCTAGTTTAGTCCAGTGATTGCCAGCCTTGGCACTACTGACATTTTGGGTCAGATGATTCTTTGTTGTGGGATGCTATCCTGTACACTGTAGGATGTTTAGCAGCATCCCTCATCTGTCTCCACCAGGTGTCAGCAGAACTTCCCGACTTGTGACAACAAAAACATCTCCAGACATTTGCCAAATGTCTCAGGGGGTGGAGGGTGGGGGCAAAAAATTCCCCATTTGAGAACCAATGATTTAACCAATCAGATAATGAAATAATCTCAAGTTTGAATGACAAGTGGACAATCCTATCATTCATTCTCAATACTACACATTAATTTTCTCCCTAATACCTCCAATTTGTGTTCATCTAATGCCCCTTTCAACTAATTATATCTGTAATTAAGAACTCACATTCTAATACACAAATTTCCTAATACTCATTGTGTATTACCCATTTAGTAATAGTTCTTTCTTATACCTATTTGTCTGAGGAAGACTTCATCTTTTAAACTGTTTTATTTCTGCTAAGTCTTCTTATTCTCAAGGGGGAATGCTCCTTTTCCTCCACCTAATACTCATGCCATAGCTTTTAGCCCCTCCAACGTCCTAACAGTGGAAGACACTTGTAAACAAATACTCCAGATGAAATGTGAGCTGATCATAATATACCCAGAAGTACTATTGAATTTTCATCTCCCTTTTTCCAGACTCTGAATGGAACTTGAAATCACATTACTTTTCTTAGCAGCCTTATGAAACCGTTTGGTGATTTTGAATTTGAAGATAAAAGAAAATACTCGTCTTCATTTCCATTTGCTCTGCTACTCTATTTATTGCATGTACCCACCACTGTTACAGCTCTTGAAAGAAAAGGAGTATTTTAAAATACTAACAATCCATATTTCTTCTTCCTCACAAAGGAGATAGTCAAAATATTTAACAGCTAGTAGGTCAGAGGCACTTATCAATCAAACCAGATGACTGACTAGTGAGATTGGAAGTGTGCTATAAACCAACAGAATACCAGCCTTGCTCTCACAGGTGATTTTTAAAACTAATTTCAGACTCCACATCAAGCTCGTCTAATTTTTAACTACTATTCCATTATGTTCAGATTATTTTGGAGTGTGACCATGTAAATAATGTAAAATAAACTTTTGATAGCTCTAGGGGAAAAAAGAGCTTATTTTGCTTTGTTCAGAATTAGGACATGACAAATACAAATGAAGTGCTGTTTTTTAATCAAATTATTATTCATCATCATCACCAAATACTTGGAAAAATAGCACCCTTAGTCCCATAACTCCAGCAAGACTAAAATTTACTATGTGTTTTTCCTAATGATTTTCCCAAAGCCTATTCTCATGCAGGGCTTTTCAACAACCTTGATAATATCCCTACTTCGACTATTCCTACTCAAATATAAGACCAATCTTTGCTAATGAGTTGTTCATGCTTATCACATTTTCCTCAACTAATATATTTTTTTATCCTAAGTCATTTTATAGCACCATAAAATTTGATCAAATTGTACGCTAGGCTTTTTCACAAAATTGATCAACACTTTTTTATAGACAAATTACCATACCGTCTGCTTGAACAGCACAAATAATGAATTAACAATTAAATATAGAAATTTATATGCTAAGTATTTTCTTTTGTAATCTATAATCCTTTTAAAACATTTCATTACATTTTATCTCTTTCCAAAAATAAGGTTTGGGGATTCAATATGGCTACCATTAGACATACTGAAAAAATTAGTAGTATATAAATAGAAAAACCACATCCTAAAGAAAAAATTTTAAAAGATGAATACAAATTTCTAACTTGAAAGCCCCTAAGCTCCAAAAATATAAATTATTTTCATTGTGTTTTCAGTGCCTAGTTTATTATCTGTTATCTAGAAATGATACATAAATACTTATTGTATAAACAAATGAGCAAAACAATTTTTCATGCAAGTAATTATCATAGCATAACCAGCTTTTATTCCAAAAGTCTATTATTTCAAATTTTCATGTTTTATGAAACAAATTTGTGGAAATTCCTATTAGGAAATAATTTTGGGGAAAAATAGTTTTTAGAAAAGTGCATTCTTACAAAGTATGGATTCATGAAAAAATACTCATTGATGCCTTTAATTTCTTTTAGTGATATCTATATCATGATTTCTAATACCTTTAGAAACTTTAAATTAAGAGGATTTTTGTCGTTGTTGTTGTTGTTACAGAGGACCTGGCAGATTTCTCTCCAAATACTGATTAAACAATCCCATTGATCTCATACAGTGTAATATATCAGACTTCAGAGACATCAGAGTTCACTTTATTACTTACTAGAAACTGTTTAAGTTTCTAAAGTTTAAGGCCTAATTTATCAATATATAATAGCCTCCCTAGTTTTGTTCTCTGGAGAAACACAGAATAAGCTCTTGCCTATGTTTGCCAAATCTAGTTTATATTCAGAACTTAAGGCATGGAAGTGAATTTTAAAAGTATATATTTCTAAATATACCCACTGTAAGTTCTGATACAGCAGAGCTGGGTTTATTGCTCCAGAAAGTGTATTTTTCGAAGTATCCTTGGTTATATTGAGCAACTCACACTGGCAACCACTAGTCCATGATATCAACCTCGTATCTTTCTGTTTTTAAAACAGTTTTAGTCACACACCACACAATATATCCAAAATGTACAATCAATGGCTCTCGGTACAACCACAGAATGACTCTCAAAAATAAATTTGAGAAAATTCCAACAACCTACTTTGCAGACTTGGAAAAGCTAGTTATCAAATTTATTTAGAAGGGAAAGGGGCCTCAAATTGCCAAAAAAAAAAAAAAAAAAAATCTAAAAATGAAGAACAAAGGGGGAGGGCTTATACTTTCAGACTTTGAAGCCTGCAATAAAGACACAGTGATCAAAACAGAATGGTATTGGCGCAAAGATAGACATATTGATCAATGGAATTGAATTGAGTTTGGAAATAGACCCCCAGATCAATGGTTGACTGATTTTTGATAAGGCCCCCAAATCCACTGAACTGGGACAGATGGTCTCTTCAACATATCTTTTGGATGTGGGAGAACTGTACATTCATATCCAAAAGAATGAAAGAGGAGCCCTACCTCATACCCTACACAAAAGTTAACTCAAAGACCTCAATATAAGAGACAGCACAATAAAACTCTTAGAAAATAATGTATGGAAACATTTTCAAGATATAGTAATAGGAGGTAGCTTCTTAGTCCTTACACACAGAGCACAAGCAATGAAAGAAAAAATAGACAAATGGAAACTCCTCAATATCAGAAGCTTTGTGCCTCAAAAGACTTTGTCAAAAAGTGAAGAGGCAACCAACTCAATGGAAGAAAATATCTGGAAAGACTGATATTTAATAGACTGATATCAAGCATATACAGAGAAATCCTACAATTCAACAACAATAGTACAAACAGCCCAGTTAAAAAATGGGCAAAAGGTATGAAAAGGCATTTTTCCAAAAAGGAAATAAAAATGGCTAAACAAACATGAAGAAATGTTCATTTTCACTAGCTATTAGAGAAATGCAAATCAAAACCACAATGAGCTATCATCTCACACCAATAGGAATGGCTGCCATTAAACAAATAGGAAACAACAAATGCTAGAGAGAATGTGGAGAAATTAGAACTCTTATTCATTGCTGGTGGGAATGTATAATGGTATAGCTGCTGTCAAAGTTAGTTTGGCAGTTTTTCAGAAAACCAGATATCAAATTACCTTACAATCTGGTGATTCCACTTCTTAGTATATACCCAGAAGATCTGAAAGCAGTGACATGAACAGATATTTGAACACCGATGTTCATAGCAGCATTGTTCACAATTACCAAGAGATGGAAACAATCCAGGTGTCCTTCCATTGATGAGTGGATAAACAAAATGTGGTATATACATAAGATGGAATTCTATGCATCAGTAAGAAGGAACAAGGTCCTGAAACACGTGACAACATGGATGAATCTTCAAGATACAATGCTGAGTGAAATACGTCAGACACAATAAGAGAGATATTATATATTATTGTGTATTATCACTTCTATGAACTCCCTGATGAATGTAAAATCAATGTCTTATTTTGTAGCATATGGCAGACCTAGAGAGAGACAGAAGCTAGTGAAGGGCAAATGATAACCTAGTATGTTCAGATATGTCAATGGGTGAATTGAAAGGTATAGGAATGGATAGGGGTAATGATTGTTTCTTTCTTTTTTTTTTTTTTTTATTAAATTCAGTTTTATTGAAATACATTCACACACCATACAATCATCCATGATATACAATCCACTGTCCGCAGTATGATAACATAGTTATGCGTTCATCACCACAATCTATCTCTGAACATTTTCCTTACATCAGAAAGAACCAGAACAAGAATAAAAAATAAAAGTGAAAAAAGAACACCCAAATCATCCCCCCATCCCACCCCATTGGTCCTTTAGTTTTTATCCCCATTCCTCCACTCATCCATACACTAGCTAAAGGGGGTGTCATCCACAAGGTCTTCACAATCACACTGTCACCCCTTGTAATCTACATTATTATATAATTGTCTTCAGGAGTTCAGACTGCTGGGTTGGAGTTTGGTAGTTTCAGGTATTTACTTCTAGCTATTCCAATACATTAAAGCCTAAGAGGTGTTATCTATATAGTGCATAAGAATGTCCACCAGAGTGACCTCTCGACTCCATTTGGAATCTCTCAGCCACTGAAACTATTTCATCTCATTTTGCATCCCCCTTTTGGTCAAGAAGATACTCTCAGTCCCACGATACCGGGTCCACATTCATCCCCGGGAGTCATACTCTGCATTGCCAGGGAGATTTACACCCCTGGGAGTCGGGTCCCATGTAGGGGGGAGGGCAGCGAGTTCACCTGTCGAGATGGCTCAGTTAGAGAGAGAGAGGGCCACATCTGAGCAACAAAGAGGTACTCAGGGGGAGAATCTTAGGCACCATTACATACAACTTTAGACTCTCCTTTGTGGTAATGAGCTTCATAAGGGCAAGTCCTTTGTTCGAGGGCTCAGCACATCAAACCTCCAGTCCCAATGTTTATGACAACATCAACACCAGTCCAGGTGAGGATGTCCAACACATCCGCACCTTCCCCCAGATCCTCAGGGCTGGGGAGGGGGAGGCTGTAAATATGTTTTTTATTATCTGCCCAAATTACTCTAGGATGTGTCACTATTTCACTCCAGCCTACACTAACCTACCGTATCTCACTTCCTATTCAAAGTTCCATGCAATTGTGGTGTATGAACAAATCGACTGTAGAGTTGTACCGTTTAGAAAATTTAGATCCTGTACCAAATAGGTATCTAGTCCCTTGGTCTCATATGAAAGTTGAAGTTTTAAAACACAATCAGTTTCAACCTTTATCCTTTGGCCTGGCTTGCCCTGGTCTTAACCAGACCTGCTTAATTCATATCACTAATTGAAGTCTGGGCTCTTTTTCAGCTTTTTTTTTTTTTTTTTTTTTTTGACAGTGGCTGTATGCACTAATACTGACATTCATATCTGCCAAGCTCTAGCTCTGAGTTTCAGGTGTCTCAGAGATATGCATTGTTCCAGAGACCAATCAGGTTATACGCTAGGGAATCAGCATCTCAAAGTTTAGAGATAGGCCTTACACTTCAGGGATAGAGTTAACTGCTGTAAGAGCTTACAATCTAGGGACTATTACAATTATTGTGTCCATGTTAGGCTATGTTCTAAGATTCAGTTCTGAGTTTACACATTGTAGTTAGTCCATATTGGTGAGGCATCATCCCTCTCACCATGTTTTCTCCAACACTTTTACTCCTATATATATATTTTCCTACAATTTTGTAGAGTTATATTCACATACCATACATTTATCCACAGTGTACAATCAGTTGTTCATGGTATCATCATAAAGTTGTACATTTATCACCACAATAAGCACTTGAACATACTGATTACTACAAGAAAAATTGTGTGTTGTTTTTTTTTTAGCAATAAGAAAAAAAATGATAAAAAGAAAAATAACATGCCATACAATACAATATACTACTAAGGACAACAAATAACACCACTACCAAGAATCCCATATTACTCCCCTATATCCCCCTCTCATATACATTTAGCATTGGCATATTGCCTTTGTTACATTTAATGGAGGTATATTACAATGTTACTGTTGAACATAGACTCCAGTTTGCTTTGATTATGTTTTTTCCTCAATACCATCCCTTTTTCAAATTTCTACATGGTTGAGATTCATTTGCTTTCCCACATGCAAAAACATTTTTATATTTGTATATTTAGTAACAGTCATTGGCCACTCCAGTTTTTGCCACATTATACAGTTCCAGTCTTTATCATCTATCTTTACCTCTGGTGTCATACACTCTCCTATTCCACCTCTTTCAGCTTTACTCACAGACATCTTTGTTCAGTGTACTTACAATACCATGCTACCATCACACAGTATTATGCTATCTATTTCTGGATCTGTGTAATCAATCCTAAACATTCTGTAGTCCTTCAGCATCAAATGGCTGATCTCTGCCCTCTTTCTATCTCCTGGTCACCTGTGTTGTCAGCTTTTAACTCCCACAGTTTGCTCATTAATGTCTGTTCATATTAGTGAGACCATAAAGAATCTGTCCTTTTGTTTCTGGCTAACTTCACTCAACATAAGGTCCTCAAGGTTCATCCACATTATTACATGATCCATGTCTTTGTTCTGTTTTACAGCTGCATAATATTCCATCATGTGTATATACCACAGTTTGTTTATCCACTCGTCCTTTGATGGACAATTGGGCTGTTTCCATCTCTTGGCAATTGTGAATAATGCTGCAATAAATATTGGTTTACAAATGTCTGTTTGTGTCTTAAGTTTCAGTTCCTCTGAGTATATACCCAGCAATGGAACAGCTGGGTCATATGGCAAATCCATATTTAGCTTCCTGAGGAACCTCCATACTGTCTTCCAGAGTGGTTGCACCATTCTGCATTCCTACCAACAATGTATAAGTGTGCCTCTTTCTCCACATCCTCTCCAGCACTTGTCATTTTCTGTTTTTTGGATAATTGCCATTCTGGTAGGTGTGAGATGATATCTCATTGTGGTTTTGATTTGCATTTCCTTAATAGCCAGTGAAGTTGAGAATTTTTTCATATGCTTTTGAGACATTTGTATTTCCTCTTCAGAAAAATGTCTGTTTATGTCTTTTGCCCATTTTTTAATCAGATTGTTTGTCTTTCTGTTATTGAGATGCAGGATTCCTTTATATATTCGGGATATTAAACCCTTATCTGATATGTGGTTTCCAAATATCATCTCCCATTGTGTAGGCTGCCTTTTTACTTTTCTGACAAAGTCCTTTGATGTACAAAAGTGTTTAATTTTGAGGAGATCCCATTTGTCTATTTGTTCTTTGGTTGCTCATGCCTTGGGTGTGAGGTCTAAGAAACCACCTCCTTTCAGAAGATCTTTAAGATATTGCCCTACATTTTCTTCTAAGAGTTTTATGGTCTTGGTGCTAATGTTTAGGTCTTTGATCCACTTTGAGTTAATTTTGGTATAAGGTGTGAGATGGGCATCCTCTTTCATTCTTTTGGAAATGGATATCCAGTTCTCCAAACACCATTTATTGAACAGGCTGCTCTTTCCCAGTTGCTTCGGCTTCACTGCCTTATCAAAGATCAGTTGTCCATAGATGTGAGGGTCTACTTCTGAACACTCAATTCAATTCCATTGATCAGTATATCTGTCCTTATGCCAGTACCATGCTGTTTTGAGCACTGTAGCTTTGTAATATGCTTCAAAGTCAGGTAGTGTGAGACCTCCCACTTCATTCCTCTTTCTCAAGACATTTTTGGCTATTCAGGGCACCTTACCCTTCCAAATAAATTTAGTTATTGGTTTTTCTATTTCTGCAAAGTAAGTTGTTGGGATTTGAATTAGTATTGCATTGAATCTGTAAATCAGTTTAGGTAAAATTGCCATCTTAACTATATTTAGTCTTCCAATCCATGAATATGGTATGTTCTTCCATTTTTTTCAGGTCTTGTTCAATTTCTTTTAGCAGTTTCTTATAGTTTTCTATGTAAAGGTCTTTTGTGTCCTTGGTTAAGTTTATTCCTAAATACTTGATTCTTTTGGTTGCTACTGTAAAAGGGATTTTTTTCTTGATTTCCTCCTCTTGTTGCACATTACTTGTGTATAGGAACACTACAGATTTTTGCGTGTTGATCTTGTAGCCTGCTACTTTGCTGTATTCATTGACTAGTTCTAGTAGCTTTGCTGTAGATTTTTCTGGATTACCTACATATAGAATCATGTCATCTGCAAATAGTGAAAGTTTTACTTCTTCCTCTCCAATTTGGAAGCCTTTTATTTCTTTTTCTTGCCTAATTGCTCTAGCTAGAACTTCCAGCACAATGTTGAATAACAATGGTGATAGTGGGCATCCCTGTCTTGTTCCTGATCTTAGAGGAAAAGTTTTCAGTCTCTCCCCATTGAGTGTGATGTTAGCTGTGGGTTTTTCATATATTGCCTTTATCATATTGAAAAAGTTCCCCTCTATTCCTATCCTCTGAAGTGTTTTCATCAGGAAAGGATGTTGAATTTTGTCAAATGCCTTTTCTGCATCAATCAAGATGATCATGTGATTCTTCTGCTTTGATTTATTGATGTGGTGTATTACATTAATTGATTTTCTTGTGTTGAACCAGCCTTGCATACCTGGAATAAATCCCACCTGGTCGTGGTGTATAATTCTTTTAATGTGCTGCTGGATTCGATTTGCGAGTATTTTGTTGAGGATTTTTGCGTCTATATTCATTAAAGAAATTGGTCTATAATTTTCTTTTTTTGTAGTATCTTTGCCTGGTTTTGGTATTAGGGTGATGATGGCTTCATAGAAAGAATTAGGTAGCTTTCCCTCTTCTTCAATTTTTTTGAAGAGATTGAGCAGGATTGGTACTAATTTGTTCTTGAATGCTTGGTAGAATTCACATGTGAAACCATCTGGTCCTGGGCTTTTCCTTTTTGGGAGCTTTTTGATGACTGACTCAATATCTTTACTTGTGATTGGTTTGTTGAGGTCATCTATTTCTTCTTGAGTTAATGTTGGTTGTTTATGCTTTTCTAGGAAGTTGTCCATTTCATCTAAGTTGTCTAGTTTATTAGCATATAGTTGCTCATAGTATCTTCTCATTATCTCCTTAATTTCTGCAGGGTCGGTAGTTATATTTCCTTTCCCATTTCTGATTGCATTTATTTGCATCTGCTCTCTCTTTTTTTTTTGTTAGGCTAGCCAGTGGTCCATCGATTTTATTGATTTCCTCAAAGAACCAACTTCTGGTTTTGTTGATTCTCTCTATTGTTTTCCTGTTCTCAATTGCATTTATTTCTGCTCTAATCTTTGTTATTTCTTCCCTTCTGCTTGCTTTGGGGTTAGTTTGCTGTTCTTTCTCTAATTCCTCCAGGTGAGCAGTTAACTCTTCAATTTTTGCTCTCTCTTCTCTTTTAATATAGGCATTTAGGGCAATAAATTTCCCTCTCAGCACCGCCTTTGCTGCATCCCATAAGTTTTGATAAGTTGTGTTTTCATTGTCATTTGCCTCGAGGTATTTACTAATTTCTCTTGTAATTTCTTCCTTTACCCACTGGTTTTCTAAGAGGGTGTTGTTTAGCTTCCATATGTTTGTGAATTTTATGACCTTCTGCCTTTTATTTATTTCCAACTTCATTCCATTGTGGTCTGAGAAAGTGTTTTGTATAATATCAATATTTTTTAATTTGTTGAGACTTGCTTTGTGACCCAACATGTGGTCTATCCTAGAGAATGTTCCATGAGCACTTGAGAAAAAAGTGTATCCTGCTGTTGTTGGATGTAGTGTTCTATAAATGTCTGTCATTTATCATACAATTCAACATCTCTGTTTCTTTAGTGATCCTCTGTCTAGATGTTCTATCCATTGATGAGAGTGGCGTACTGAAGTCTCCAACTATTATTGTAGAGGTATCTATTTCTCCTTTCAGTGATCACAGTGTTTGCCTCATGAATTTTGGGGCATTCTGGCTTGGTGCATAAATATTTAAGACTGTTATGTTTTCTTGATGAATTGACCCTTTTATTAATATGTAGTGTCCTTCTTTGTCTCTTTTAATTGTTTTGCTTTTGAAGTCTAACTTGTCTGATATTAATATAGCTACTCCCGCTTTTTTCTGGTTGTTGTTTGCATGAAATATCTTTTTCCAACCTTTCACTTTCAGTCTATGTTTGTCCTTGTGTCTAAAGTGAGTTTCTTGTAGACAGCATATAGATGGGTCCTGTTTTTTAATCCATTCTGCCAGTCTATGTCTTTTTATTGGGGAGTTTAATCCATTTACATTTAGTGTTATTACTGTAAGGGCAGTACTTTCTACTACCATTTTGTTTTTTGGAATTTATATGTCATATCTTATTTTTCCCTCTCCTTTTACCTTTCCTGATAATCTTCATTTCTGCACTCTTCTCCAACTCTCTCTCTCCTGTCTTTTCCTATCAGCCTGCAGCACTCCCTTTAGTATTTCTTGTAGTGCTGGTCTCTTATTCACAAACTCTCTCAGTGTCTGTTTGTCTGAAAATGTTTTAATCTCTCCCTCATTTTTGAAGGAAAGTTTTGCTGGATATAGAATTCTTGGTTGGCAGTTTTTCTCTTTCAGTATCTTAAATATATCATGACACTGTCTTCTTGCCTCCATGTTTTCTGCAGAGAAATCTGCACATAGTCTTATTGACCTTCCCGTGTATGTGATGGATTGCTTTTTTCTTGCTGCTTTCAGAATCCTCTCTTTGTCTTTGACATTGGACAATCTGACCAGTAAGTGTCTTGGAGTAGGTCTATTGGGATCTATTCTATTTGGGGTAGGTTGTACTTCTTGAATCTCTAATTTTCTGTCTTTTATAAGAGTTGGGAAATTTTCAGTGAATATGTCTTCTATTACTCTTTCTGCCCCTTTTCCCCTCTCTTCTACTTCTGGGACACCCATAACACGTATATTTGTGCGTTTCATGTTGTCACTCAGCTCCCTAAGACCCTGCTCATATTTTCCCATTGTTTTCACCATCTGTTCTTTTGTGTGTATGAATTCGAATGACCTGTCTTCCAGTTCACTGATCCTTTCTTCTGCCTGTTCAAATCTACTGTTGTGTCCCTCCATTGTGTTTTTCATCTCCTCCATTGTGGCCTTCATTCCCATGAGTTCTGCCATTTGTTTTTTTAAGTTTATGAATTCTTCTTTATGGTCAGCCAGTGTCTTCTTTATATCCTTCAGCTCTTTTGCTATATCTTCCTTCATTTCATCAAATTTATTTAGCATTAGTTGCCTCCACTCCTGTGTCTCAACTGAGCTATTAGTTTGTTCCTTTGGCTGGCCCATGTTTTCATGTTTCCTGGTATGGCTTGTTATCTTAAGTTGTCTAGGCATCTGATTTTCTTGATTAGTTTATTTTGGAGCTTGTTTTCTGTCTTTTACCTAGTGGTTTTCTTGTTGGTTGGCTTTGTTCTCTGGCCTCTGTTATTCAGTTCAACTTATTCTAGACCTCTAACTTAGTTTCTGTTTAGTTGATCAGAATTTTTCCCCTCTTGTTTTTTCTGTTTCTTGCTCTGCCTCTATGTAACCTTTTTGTGAGTGGGTTTCCTCAGATATGGTCGACCCTACTCAGATTTTCCCAGTCTAGTGAGGTCCAGGTCTCATTGGGAGGGTATGGAGTTTTCCTGAGAATGAGACCCTCCTATGAGGCCTTTACAATTGATGCTTTTCCTCTCCTGTCCAGCAGGTGGCGCTGGCCAGCCTGCAGCTCCCCCACCAGTGTAAGGAGGTATGGAGACTTTAGTTCTCCTGGTGACTCTGATCCTGTCAGGGGCGTGGCTGACTGAAGCTGGAATCTGAATTCCAGCCCCTGGGGTCTGAGTTCCCAGAAGGAGGACAGCCAGTTGAGCTGGACCTCCCTCCACTCTTCCAATCCTCAGAACTCCAGTTGTCTCTCAGGGGCACTATTCCCTTCTCCTCTCTCCTCCTTGGGGCCTCTCCAGGTAGATTCCTTGGTCAGCCTGAGTTGCCAATTAAAGACGGGGGTGGAGACCTTCAGTAGTGAATATGGAATTCAAAGACACTGTGGGCACTCTGTCTCCCCCAAGCCCAGCCTAGTCCCTCAACCTGGGCTTTCTGATAGAAAATAACCACATATATTACTTTTATATTTAAAAAAAAAAAAAAGCAGAAAAGAAATCAAGAAAGAGAAAAAAAGAAAAAAAAAAAAAGAAAAGAAAAAAAAAAAAAGAGTCTCTTTTAAAAGTCTTTCCCCAGCCTGGAAGTTTTGTCAGTGTCAGAATAGAGCACTTAAAGATATGCTTTGGGCTATTGTCTGATAATTACTCTCCAACCACTTCAGTTCCACCCCTGCCGGGGGCTATTGAAATGCAAAAAAGATAAGGGATCAGTGAGAAGCCAGAAGGGACAAAATGTAGGGGAAAAAAAATGGCTTTTTTGGAGTCTGGGAATGGGTGCCCGCTTTTACGTGCCCCCACTTCTCAGAGCCCATCCCTTCTTTAGCACCCCAGCTCCCAAAGTTAGTTAATTAATTTGTTAATTAATTCTGCAGTTGAGGTTGGGTTGAGCCTCCCTTCTTGCCCTCAGCAGATGGCTGTTTTTTGTTTTTTTTTTTCCCCCCTTCAGGGAGCTGGCAGCAAGACAGTCTGTGAGGTCTGGGTGGGGAGGGGCGCCAGACCCCTGGTCCGGAGAACTTACAGTGTTCGCTGTGATCTCAGCTTTTCCTCCAATTCCAAACTTGTGTCCAATGTGTGACTGGTTACTGGAGACCCCAAAAACACTGTTTCATATAGCTCTTGGGTAATTGCCAGCTGCTCTAGGGGAGAGACGAAATTCTGCTCCTCACCACTCTGCCATCTTCCATGCTACATTTTATAAGAATCAGGTACTCTTAAGCCAGACTTCCCAGTCTTCAGTCTGAGTTCTGCCACTTACTTCTTGACCACAGGCAGGTTATGTAACTTCTCTGCTCCTCAGTTTCTTCATCTTGGGACGCCAATCCACGCAAAGATACGTCCTTTGAGTTTTTCTAGAGCCTTTCTACAGACCTCAGTGATTGTTTCTTAATGGGATTGTAAGAGCTGCACTGAAGATGAACAGTATTGAAAGGGGTTGTTTAAAGGCATGTATCCCACAGATGAGCACTACAAATATAGATAGGTGCTTGCGTGATATATTTCTATGGTATGACACTGTTACAGTGAGTTGACAACAGAGTGGTATATGGGAAAAATCTACCAGCTGCATACTGGGGACTACAATTTAAAGGAATACCTTACTATTACCACACAAATACGAAGGACAAATAATTAAGGGCTGAAAAGAGCTATGGGTTGTTTTGGGTCATGAGAATTGTTTAAAATGGAGAGTGATGAAGATTGTACAACTAAGTAATGATAATGTGAGGCATTGATTGATTTTTAATGACAGAACATATGCTATATGAAATTAGGAACCCCTTACTTTGTAAGTCAAGCCCTAGATCTTGAGGCCTGCTCTTGTGCAACTTATGGTTATAAAGAGGAGGCTAAGCCCACCTTTATGCCTAGAAATCACCTCCAGAGAACCTCTTTTGTTGCCCAAATGTGGACTTTCTATCCCTAAGCCTAACTCTGCAAATAAATCCAATCATCCTTCCCCCAATGTGAGACAGATCCCCTGAGATGAATGGGTCTTCCTGGTGACATGGGACATAGATTCCAGAAATGAGCCTGATGTTGGCATTGAGGGTTGAGAATGCCTTTTTGAACAAAAGGGAGAAAGAAAGGCAACAAAATAAGGTTTCAGTGGCTAAGAGATTTCAAATATAGTTAAAAGGCTATCCTGCAGGTTACTCTTATTCAAGATTTAGCTAGATCCCAAATGGCCACAGTATGATAAGCCTAAGTCAACAGTAGTCCCCAAAACCCTAAAGAATGCCTGGGTCCTTAACTGAGACTCTATAAAAGTTTCACTCACTAAGTTATTTTTCAGTAATTTAAATCCTCTAGAGAGCTCCTATGCCAGCTAAGTGCCAAAACCAGAAGCAACAGCCTTTTCAAGAACATCAACTGGCCTTTTCAAGAACATCAACTGGTTGTGTCCCTTTTTCCATAATATTGCACCCTTTTTCAACATGAAGAAGTTAGGGTGGTCACTGCCTAGACTTCTCTGAAGATCAAGAAAGTGATTAAACTAGAGGAAGGGGTAGCAGCAGACTAGATAGAACTTAACAAAAGATTATGAATATGGAATCTATATACAATTTTCTTTTTCTTAGTTGCTGGGGTATTAGAATAGCTAGAAGGGAAAAAATGAAATGGTGGAACTCTAACACAAAACATTCTTTGAAATTTGCTATATAGCTACTTGTTAAATTGTAATTTGAAAGTTATCACCTTTTTGCACATATTATATTTTACAATAAAGAAATAACTGAAACTGTGGAACTATAATCCATAACATTCTTTGCAATTTACATTCTAACTACTTGTTAAGTTGCACTTGGAAAGCTATCACTTGAATGTAAATATATCATATTCCACAGTTAAAAAAAACAGACAAAACTAATTTCAGAACATTCTTATTACTCCAGAAAAAAAAAATTCCATATCCCTAAACACCCCCTATTATTGATATACTTTGGTATAGTGTCTTTGTTACAGTTGATGAAAGACTATTACAATGTTACTGTAAAACATAGTCCTTAGTTTGTATTAATTGTATTTTTTTCCCAAAGCAGTTCATCACTCAAGGGAAGTAGGTTTGATATTGCAATTAGAAAAACAGAAAACTGAGTTCATCTGAAGAATATATAGACTATTTTGCAAAGCATAGGTAAGGCAGACACTTCAATTGAGTGAATATACATTTAGAAATATATATTCTTTTGGTGGTAAGCCTTCTGATGAGATCTTCATTTCTGCAGAATGAGAAGAGACTGAGGTTTATTTTCCAATAAAGCTAACTGAACTCTATTCATACTGTGAAGATAAAATACTCTTCAACAGATGGATTTTGATGACCTTATTAGAAACTCTGCAGGAAAGACCCTTTGGTGACTAAATCTATAGCCAGTTTCTGATGAAATCTTATTCTATAAATAAACCATTATGAAACGGAATTATAAAACTCTAATACCCTGCTGGAATTCCCCCCTTTTGGGTCTTGTCTGAGATGGTTCACACCAAACATGTCATAAACATATTATGTGAAGAATTCAATTGTACATCACAGGGAACATCAAAGAGTAATTCTTACAACTAAAATGGAGAATTAATGAATATGAGTCCTTTTCTTGATACTACCTGGTTTACAAAAGGCAAATGACCTCACTGAGATTTCTTTTTTATCTAAAAACTAAGAGTTAAAATAGAAACATTGATTTGTTAAACATAGTTTAAAAGTTCTTTTATATAAGATATTCTGATAGGTACAAAAGAGATTACAAAGAAGATAAAAACAAAGCACCTAGACCCAGAATAGTAGAAATCAAAAGTCCTGTTCTCCCTTAGTTACAATTCAAGGTGAAGTAGGATATGCAAAACAGAGAGGTGTAAAATAATTTTTTTAAGCTATACAAATTCTTAGGTGAAAGATGCTATTGTTTGCCAGGGGCATGGAGAAGGTTTCTTTCAGCTACCACTTGAGGAATGAATGAATAAGATTACCATATGCAAATTTAGGTGATAGGAATACTTTCTGGAAAGGGAACTTTCTGAAGGGAAAGAGAGAGAGTGAGAAAGAGAGAGAGAAAGAGATTAGTGAAAGTTTGTTTAGGGATTGGCAACTTGGATAGGATAAAGCTAGAGAGAGGTTTCTTCAGAGGACTAATGTATTCAGGCTCCCTTAATGTATTGCTACTTTTTTAGTATTGGGAGATAGCCCAGATTTTCAGCAGAAATAAATATGGATTTAAAGGAAATAATATGATGCACAGGCAGAAATGTGATCAGTTAGAGGAGTTTTTGGGTTGGAGGTTAATGAATTAGCTGTCCACACTGAGGTGGTAAATTAACATTTAGATAAATATGTCTAAGAGGAGGCAGTTAAGGGTATGGAGTGAGAACTAAGTAATTGAGGAGAGGGACACTGAGTAGTTGAGGAGAGGGATATAATTTGGTATGATTATTGATATTGCAACAAGGGATAATATTGCCAGAAAAAGTGTGGAAGGAGAAGAAAAATGAGTGAAAATCAAGTCTTTGCAGCTATCCAAGGTATGAGAAATGAAGGGAAGCCAGCAGAGCAGGAAGAGAATAAAAGATGAAACATGCAATTATGAGGTCAAAGATGATCAAAAGAATAGTGGAGATGGCTTTGGAAAATAAGAAATGAAATTTCATTTGTTGGCCGTTTTTGCTTATTTGCTTATAATTTTCTGATAAAACTATTTTCAAAATTTATATTGTTCTCTAAAATACAATTTGTGTCTGTGAACAGAATGACCTGATTTTTTTTTTAAAGAAATACATGGCATACATGTCCTTAGAAACACAGTCCTATTTACTAAATGAATTTAGGAATGAATGAAAAATATTCCTGCTTGTTCAAATTTGATTCATGAGAAACAGACTATAGACCAGTGAAGGCAAAAAGATGAAACATGAAAAAAGAATAAAAAGACCATTATCATCTTGGTCTGTATTACATATAATGTAGTCAGAAATTTTCTTCTGGTGGCATTACTACCTGTAATCATATAACAAATACTTAACAAAAGTTACATTTAATATATTTTCAAAGGAGGCCATGATTGAGTAGTGTAGAGATACATTAAAAAAAAATGAAGGCAGAAAAACCTACTGGATTTGAAGATTAAATCGGTGTTGATCACTGGTATTGAATAATCCTTAAAAGACTCATACAGTTCTTTGATTGGATGGTTCTAATTATTGTTTCATATATCTATATATGTTCCCATATGTATAAATGTACCTGTGGCTCTGTCTCTACAAACTTTCTCTCTCTTGCATATACACATAGATGCTTAATTCCCTATTCTACACAGCATGTATGTTGATCATCATTGAACTATAATTTTTTCTGGTAAAATTTTATGGACTCTAAAGGGCTTTCCAATAAACTGAGCTAGGGTAAAGCAAACTCTGCAGATTGGGAATAATATATGATAACATATCTGCATTAGCTAAAGATTTTTAAACTATATTTCAATTAATTCTTTGTATACTTGATTACAAAACACAATTATCACAATATTTATGGGGGCAGGAAGAGATGAATGTGTCATATGGAATTCCAAAATTTAAATTTATTTTTTTTGAAAATGCACTTAAATATTCCTAATGTCAAGAGTGGAAATATTTCATTGCACATCAATTCCTTGGTTAGATTTTTTTCTCTCATAGAAATTATGCCATCTGACTCTTGCAAAATGTAGTTTCCATGGCTCCACTAATATTATGGTTATAAAGTAAGACTTAGCACTCTGTATTGTTCCATGTTACCCTTAGTGAATACTTAAACTGCTTTTTTATATCTTAATCTTTTTTACAGTGTATATTAAAAATATCAAAACCATATATTTTGCATTTGGTTCTATTTTCAAAACAAACTAATAATAGAAATATACAGTAGCTTCAGAGAATAAATGGAATAACATTATCAAAAGAAATGTCATATCAAAAGGATTGTGTAAAATATAGAGGTAGCTATCCCATGTCATGAAAATTCTGTAATTAACTTAACCACTTGAATGTAAATGCAAAAGAATGAGAGACAACTTAAAGTTACTGAGCTTAATGAGTCCTACATTATACTGAACAGTTAAAGTTGTAAAAGGATATTTCAGAACAAAAATGTTTTTAATTGTAATCAATTTCACTTTCTTCCATGGCTACAATAGGCTACTCCTGAGACATAAAGTCTCCTCCACCTTGTCTCAATAATACCACCCACAGAAACTCTTTTAGTTTCCTAGGTTGCTCAAAGCAAATACTTAAAATGGGTTGGGTTAAACAATGGGAATTTATTCCTTCATGTTTTTGAGGCTGGAAAAATATCCAAATCAAGTAATCAAGGTGATGCCCTCTTCCCAAAGACCAGCTTGACCCTTAGCTTGCCATGTGGCAAGGCACTTGGTGGCATCTCCTGATCTCTTCCTTCTCTTCCGAATTCCATTTCAGCTCTTGTTTCCTATGACTTCTCTTTCTCTGTGTCTGAATTCATTCTCTTATCAAGGACTCTAGAAATAGGATTAAGACCCATCCTGATTTAGGTGGACCACACCTTAATTGAAGTAACCTCATCAAAAGGTCCCACTTACAACGGGTTCAGGCCCAGAGGAATGGGTTAGATTTAAGAACATGTTTTTCTGCAGTACATACAGCTTCAAACCATCACATAAAGCATGAAAATTTTCTTGCAACCTGCCAGAGTAACTCAGGTCTTTGACTCCTTGACTCCCATAGGGGCTTGTTTTTGTGATCTCTGAATTTAATTGTTTGAGAACCAACTTTGGAATTGTAATTAATTGTCCTAATACAAGCAAATACATCATAGTGCAAGCAAATAAAATCAAAGGACCAATATGATTCAGTATGTATTATATTACAAAGAACACCAGCTGCAACCATAAGTAAAGAAAAATAAAACATGTGTACCAGTAAAAATAAAAATGTATTTTGTAAAATGATGTGCTCCAATTATGAGAGAACATCAAAGATGGCAGAGATGGTGTTATATTAAAATCTATATTTTTCCCTCATTCTTTTTATTACTATATGTCCACTGTGGTGGTTTGAAGCTATATGTATGCCATAAAACTTGTTCTTAAATCTAATCCATTCCTGTGGGTGTGGATATATTGTAAGTAGGACCTTTTGAAGAGGCAACTTCAGTTAAGGTATGACTCACCTAATTCAGGATTGGTCTTAATCCTTTCTGGAGTTCTTTATAAATGGAATGAGAGAGAGAGACAGAGACAGAGACAGAGACAGAGACAGAGACAGAGATAGCTAAAACAATTGTGCCAGTTTGCATATATTATGTCCCCCAGAAAAAAGCCATGTTCTTTAATGTAATCTTGTGGGGGTAGACTGACTAGTCTGCTGATTAGGGTGCAAATGTTTGATTAAATTATTTCCATGGAGATGTGGACCCTGTGGGTCTTGATTGAATCACTGGAGTCCTACAAAAGAGCAGACACACACCCAGATGTTTGCTGATGCTTAGAGATGGTTGGAGATGCAGACAGAAGGATGTTTGGAGATGCTAAGCTAAGAGAGATGCAAAGCTAAGCCCAGAGTTTGCCCAGGAGAAGCTAAGACAGATCCAGAAACATTTTGGAGAATGCCATTTTGAAATGCAACCTGGGAGCAGAAGACCAGCAGACACCAGCCACATGCCTTCCCAGCTGACAGAGGTGTTCCAGATGCCATCGACTGTTCTTTAGTTAAGGTAACCTCTTATTGATGCCTTAGTTTGGACACTTCTGTGACCTTAGAACTTTAAATTTGTAACTAAATAAACCTCCTTATAAAAGCCAATCCATTTCTGGTATTTTGCATAATGGCAGAATTAGCGAACTGGAACAGCCATGGAAGTAAGAAGCTGAAATCAATAGAACTCAGAAGAGAAGGGAGAGACCAGCAGATGCTGCCATGTGCCTCACCATGTGACAGAGGAGCCCAGGATTGCTGACAGCCAGTCTTTATGAAGAAAATATCACTTGATGATGCCTTGATTTAGAGTTTCCTTTGCCTCAAAACTGTAAACTAATAAATCCCCATTGTTTAAGCCAAATCATTTCATTGTATCTGCTTCTAGCAGCCTAGAAAACTAAAGCATCTATAGACTAATAGAGGTAAAATTTGAAAAAGACACTCATGGAATAATGAAAAAGTAAAAACACACTAAGTCAGTGCACCCCAATGATATGTTGCTTTCCACAGACACTGAGTTATTTCATACCCAGGCTTCTGCACGTATGTCATCTCTCAGCCTGGAATATTTTTCTCCCATTCTATTGCTAGCCTGAAAAACTCCTACTTTGTCTTCAAAACTCTGTTCCTATACCACATTCTCTGAAAAACATTTGCTGACTTTGCCCAGCTAACTTCCACTGAAGTCATGATCCACAACCTTGCTCTGATACTTGGACATGCCTCTGTTACAAGATCTATAACTTATAATTATACATTCAACTCCCATTCTAAACAGTGAGTCCCCTAAGACAAGGACAAATGCCTTTATTTGTTCAACAGCTACTTGGAATATAGTTGTTGGAATATAGTAGGTACTCAGTAAGTGATTAAAATTGATAATCTGTTCACTATGTCTTCATTTATCATCTGAACATGATGTGACTGTCCTAGTTGACATCTAAGGTGTCTTCTAACTTGAAAATATAGAGCAATGATATCCAATTCTGACCTCATTACCTTCTTTAACACAATTGATCACTTTTCTTGGAAATTTCATCATTTTTTTCTAAAACCACTTTTCTTTCTTATTTTCTTATCAAATCAACTATTCTTTTTTTTGTCCCCAAAAAGGGCTTTTTCTTTTTGTCCTTTAATATCTAATTCCAATATTCAGAAAAGCTTAGTTTTCAGTTGTTTCCTACTATCTCCCATCTACAATCCCAACCTTGACATGTATACATGTTTATCAAATTTCAGCTACCAATTATTCAGGCATTATTTTAAAAGTTACATCTCTAGTCTCAACACAGACTCTGTCAGTAAGCTCTTATACTTCTGTAGAGGTGATCTTTGAATTCTGGTCTATTTTCCACTCTGTATAATGGGGATAGTAAAAATGTCCTTGTTTGGGTCATTGTGAAAGTTAAATGACCACTTGCATAAAGTGCTTAGCATGGGGCCTGGTGTAAAATATTATTTCAATAAATGAATATGAATGTCTTCTTATTCAATAATTGATTATATCTTCTTTGTGCCTTGAAAACAATAATATTGTTAGACAGAATCTATAGTTGTGAATGATCTTTGGTGTTATTCTTAGTTGTGAGGATTATATTTGGGTATAATCTGACAATCTCTTAATCTTTCCTAATGTTTCCTAAAAGGTCCACCATAATAATGGTTCAATCCAATTTATCTGGTTAAATAAAAAGCAACAATTTTCTGATTTGGTTTATTTAGCCTTACCTAAAACCGATTTTAGAAAAGAAGCATTTTTTTTATGACATGTTCTCAAGGGAAATGACCTATTTATAAATATACTTTCTTAAATTGATAACAATTCAAGCAGCTTGATTTTTCAGCCTAATAGTCCTGATTCAGTAGTGAGAGAAATTGTTTTTCTTTTGGTCTTGAAGATGAATAGTTGGTCAGCATGATACAATGTCCACATCTAGGGCAGTGTTTCATTATGTCACTTAAAATTCATTTTCCATTTTAAAATGGCAGTTTGCTAATTCAACATCTTTTCAAATCAGAAGAATAAATAAAATACCACTCTGAAATAACTTCTGAATCCTTTAAAGTTACATCATCTCTTCTCATTAGAAATTTGAAACTCTTTCATGAAGGAATTGTAGTGAACACATTTCAACATATTTCAGAAGTGGCAAGAGAACTTGTGACTTAATCCATTATGTGAGAACAGGCTAACTTCCCTAAAATTTGAACATGTAAAACTATGTTTTGTCAAAGACAAAACACAATAAAAGCATCCCACAGAGTTGAGCACTAGGGAATAAAGCCTGTTCAGTTCAGGTTTTCACTTTCATTTCTGAAAACATTCACCATCCCTACCTATAACTCTAGTACTTTTTTCCATGCTGTCAAACATAGAAGCAGATATAATATATCCTTAATGTTTTGGTACTTTTATAATAAAATATTTTATTTTAGACATTTTCCCCACAACATCATTAAATTTGCCACAGAATTGCTATAGGCTTAATACAAATTTGTAAAGCAAAAATAAAACATATTACTACATACACTGTTCCATCAACTGTCAACCACAGGCAAGAAAGCTAATGGCAAAATGCTTTTTTTTAAAACCAAACTCAGTCCACTCAGAAAACATACTTTGACCATCTCAAGTCCCCAAAATGTTCTTTTCAAATATTTACTAGAATTCTTATTTAAATTATATACTGATTTCTGCAAATCTCAATACATTAACAAAAAAAACTATGTTTATCATCAGTATTTCAAAGGACAGTAACTAAGAGGGGTATTAATAGGTACTGTTTGAAAACAAACAAGTGGTTTCCTGTTCAAAAAAGCTTAGGAAACACTAGCTTGAACAAACCAAAATAGGTTTCTTTAGTGCAAAATTATGCATAATCTTTAATATGCTAATTTGTATTTTGAATTTCCAAGGTATAAAAGCAGCATTCCTTAAAAAAAGATTATAGAATACATATTTTTTCCTAGCTAGTTTCCATTCTTCAATGTTCATTACTCAAATAATTATTTATTGAGTGCTTACTATGTTTTTTTTTCCTTTTTCTGGCTTACATTCTTGTACAGCAGAGAGATAAAAACAGGTACCTAAATTTTATTAAATATTAAGAAGTAAAGGAAAGATTTTATATATATATATATATATATATATGTATATATATATATATATATATATGTATATGTATATATATATGTAATGGCAGAAGGAAGAGGGAAACTCTATATAGAGTGTCAACAGAGGATCTCTTGGTGATGCGACATTTGAATTAAGACTTGAAGAGTGTGAATAACTCAGAGAAAACAGGTGCAAGAAAGGATTACCCATGTTTGCTTGTGTTGCAATAACAGAATGGAGACTGCTGTGGCTGGAGCATAAGACACACAGAGGGAGTGGAGAAGGAAGCAGATAGATCCTATAAGACATTGTGAGGCATGGTAACATGTTTTTATTTTACTGTAAACACAATACAAAGCAAACTACTAGTGGAAAGGAAGAAAAAGTGAAGACAAGCTTCATAAGGGCAGGTAAGCACACCTAACCAGAGTCTGGAAGAGTGTTTGGCACTGCAAACTCCCTGTAGTTATTGTTGAATTAAGACCCAGAAAGTGCTGGTTCCTAGCTAGAAAATATGTTTGCGATGGTTAAGTTCATGTGTCAATTTGGCCAGGTTTTGGTGTACACTTGCTTGGTCAAGCAAGCACTAGCCTGATTGTTATGTGAGGACATTTCATGGACTTAAGTTATAAGTAATTTGATTGCATCTGTGCCAGTTTGAATGTATTATGTCCCCCCAAATGCCATTATCTTTGATGTAATCTTGTGTAGCCAGACCTATCAGTGTTAATTAGATTGTAATTCTTTGAGTGTTTCCATGGAGATGCGCCCCACCCAACTGTCGGTGATGACTCTGATTGGATAATTTCCATGGAGGTGTTGGCCTGCCCATTCAGGGTGGGTCTGAATTAAATTACTGGAGCACATATAAGATCAGACAGAAGGAGCAAGCTGCTACAGTCAAGAGGGACACTTTGAAGAAAGCACAGGAGCTGCAGATGAGAGAGAGTTTGAAGATGGCCATGGAAAGCAGACTCTAGCTCCGAAGAAGATGAGGACAAATACCCCAAGTGCAACCAAAAGTGACATTTTTGAGGAACTGCAGCCTAGAGAGGAATGTCCTGGGAGAAAGTCATTTTGGAACAAGAACTTGGAGCAGATGTCAGTCACGTGCCTTCCCAGCGAACAGAGGTTTTCTGGACACTATTGGCCACCCTCCAGTGAAGGTACCTGATTGTTGATGCATTACCTTGAACACTTTATGGCCTTAAGACTGTAACTGTGCAACCAAATAAACCCCTTTTTATAAAAGCCAATCCATTTCTGGTGTTTTGCATTCTGGCAGCATTAGCAAACTAGAACAGCATCTATTGCTGATTACATCTACAATCAACTGAAGAGATTGCTTTCAACAATGGGAGATGTCTTATCTATTTCAGTTGAAGACTTTAAAAGGAGAAATGATTTTAGCTGTTAGAAGAGAGAATTTCCATCCAGGTTTTCCTGGGGAATTTATCAGATACCTTCATTGGAGTCCCCAGCTTGCAGTCTGCTCTTTAGAATTTGGACTGTGAATCCCCACAGTTGTGTGAGACAATTCTTATAAAAATCTCATAATATTTACAGATGTTTTCTGCCAGTTCTGTTTCCCTAGAGAACCTTGACTAATACAATGCTTAATACAACACTAAAGTATGCATGTCAATTTGGCAATGGTTCCTCTCTAATGTGAAAATTTCATATGTACCCTTGAAACTAAAGAGATAAAGGAAATGGTTTTAGTGAGAGCCTCATTTAGAATATATTTGTATAATTTATAAATGACTTTATTCCTGTATTTGTGAAATCATTAATGGTCTATAGGAATTGCTTGATTTTTCAGATATATTTCACTGCTTTTTATTGGTTAGTAAAATGTCATACTGACTTACTATTTATTTGGGGCATCTCAAAATTCTTAGGATAGATGACAAGGATCTACTCAACTTTCAAGCTGCTAATCTGTAAGCATTTGGGAAAATCTTAGGAAAAGTGTTTTTATTTTAAATTAAATTCTCCTGTTAATTTAAATAATAACACTTTTGCATCATCTGCATAGTTTAGCTTAAAATACTTTTGTAAATATAGATATTTAAATGATAATTTTCATGTAGACAATTTAACTATGTAAATATGAAATATACTGTTAGAGGAAATATCTAATTTTTACCACAATACCCTTCCATATTTGGTGGGAACATCTTTAGCTAAACTTACAATATAATCACACATACACAACTGTTTAGTTAACCAGGAATTAAAATTATTACCATTGTCATGAATCTGTTTTCCTGATTATTTATGGATAATTCTAAAGTTGATTACAAATACAAGTTTAATCCCTAATTTCATATATTTAATGTTTATTAAAACAGCACCATGATTTGTTAGCCAATATGAAACAGAGGTTTAGAAAAAATATATATGTGTTTGAAGGGGTAAAATTAATATTTATTTCCTATGCATAGTACAATTGAAAATAATGCTTTTGATAGATAAAAATAATCTCAATTGCTCTAATTTCTAACCATGAGTATCTGCCTTTGTTTTTAATTTTTAGATTTTAAAAATATTTGATCCATTTTTTCAATATTAGTCTTAAATATATTAAATGTTTGGATTGCTACTGGTCTAAAATGAAATCAGTAATATATAGTGTGATTATCAGTTTTAATTTCCATAATGTTTCTTTTGAAGATCTTAGATTAAGCAATAAGGCTTCTAGGTTCACAAAATACAGAAAGAAGATTATAGAACCAAGGTCTTGGATCATTGTAGAAATAAGCGTGATATAAATGACATATAATTTTAATTCCAAAATATTTGAGTTCAATTTAAATATCCTTAGGATTTCACTTCATAGGAAATAACATATAGCCCATTTATCTAATAATACTATTAAGTATTTGTTATAACTAGTCATTTCATTTGAATAATGGAGACTCAACATTGACCGTGAACATGGATCATGTAATTCATATTCCCAAAAGTTGTTGTGAAGCTTAAATCAAAATAAAATATATTCTGCCTTTTAATTTGCTTTGCATATTGTATGTGCTCAATTCATATTATTATTATCATTATTCTTATTAAATGAAATAACTGGCTAATATTTGCTTTGGTATTGGAGAGACATGCTTCCTTTAAGGCCCTTAGTGATGCTGATGGAGTCATTCCTAGGAAGAGAGAATTCCTTTGGAGTTGATAGCCCTGCTTTCTAAGTCTTCAGAGATGCAGATTGATCTATTGTCATATATCAGGAAAAATGAATAAAATAAAATTATAATGAGGGTGCAAAATAGGGATAAGTTCATTAAAAACAAAACTGAACAAAAATAGTTCCCACTTAATGTTACTATTATTTTACAAAATGAAGAAAATGGACAAAAATAGACACAGCATATACTAACAATATGAAGATATGAAGATGTTTTTAAAGGAATCAGTTTAGCATATATGATTGTACATATCTATGCAAATACACACATATATAGCATGTCAATAATATCTCTATATGTATATACATATACACATACATACTTATCTACATATACACATATATATATGCATATGTATAAACAAATATATGAATATGTGTGTGTGTGTATATATTTTACCATAAAAATTTCCAGAAATAGTTTAAAATGTCAGTGACTCTGCCCTCTCCTCAGGACCAGAGTCTAATAGACAACTACTATCATTGTGTTGATTGCTGGATTGCCTTCTTAAGATATTCTCATCCCCCAAAGTCTGAGCTTCTCAAAATGCAGCAAACTGAAGGCCATGGTGATGCAAACACACACACACATACACACTCACCATTCTAAATCACTGCCTTAAAAGTCAATCACAGAGGCGGGGCAAGATGGCAGACTGGTGAGCTGTATGTTTTAGTTACTCCTCCAGGAAAGTAGGTAGAAAGCCAGGAACTGCATGGACTGGACACCACAGAGCAATCTGACTTTGGGCATACTTCATACAACACTCATGAAAACGTGGAACTGCTAAGATCAGCGAAATCTGTAAGTTTTTGCGGCCAGGGGACCCGTGCCCCTCCCTGCCAGGCTCAGTCCCGGGGGAGGAGGGGCTGTCAGCTCCGGGAAGGAGAAGGGAAAACTGCAGTGGCTGCCCTTATCGGAAACTCATTCTACTGATTCAGACTCCAACCATAGATAGACTGAGACCAGACACCAGAGAATCTGAGAGCAGCCAGCCCGGCAGAGAGGAGACAGGCATAGAAAAAAAACAACACGAAAAACTCCAAAATAAAAGCGGAGGATTTTTGGAGTTCTGGTGAACACAGAAAGGGGAAGGGCCCTGAGGCGCATATGCAAATCCCAAAGAAAAGCTGATCTCTCTGCCCTGTGGACCTTTCCTTAATGGCCCTGGTTGCTTTTTCTCTTAGCATTTCAATAACCCATTTGATCTCTGAGGAGGGCCCTTTTTTTTTTTTTAATCCTTTTTTCTTTTTCTAAAACAATTACTCTAAGAAGCCCAATACAGAAAGCTTCAAAGACTTGCTATTTCGGCAGGTCAAGTCAAGAGCAGAACTAGGAGAGCTCTGAGACAAAACGCAATAATCCAATGGCTGAGAAAATTCACTAAACACCACAACTTCCCAAGAAAAGGGGGGTGACCGCTCACAGCCATCATCCTGGTGGACAGGAAACACTCCTGCCCATCGCCAGCCCCATAGCCCAGAACTGCCCCAGACAACCCAGTGTGACGTAAGTGCTTCAAATAACAGGCACACACCACAAAACTGGGCATGGACATTAGCCTTCCCTGCAACCTCAGCTCATTGTCCCAGAGTTGGGAAGGTAGAGCAGTGTGAATTAACAAAGCCCCATTCAGCCATTATTTCAGCAGACTGGGAGCCTCCCCACACAGCCCAGCAGCCCAGAACTGCCCTGGGGGGACAGCACTCACCTGTGACATAGCACAGTCATCCCTCAACAGAGGACCCGGGGTGCACAGCCTGGAAGAGGGGCCCACTTGCAAGTCTCAGGAGCCATACGCCAATACCAAGGACTTGTGGGTCAGTGGCAGAGACAAACTGTGGCAGGACTGAACTGAAGGATTAGACTATTGCAGCAGCCTTAAAACTCTAGGATCACCAGGGAGATTTGATTGTTAGAGCCACCCCCCCTCCCTGACTGCCCAGAAACACGCCCCATATACAGGGCAGGCAACACCAACTACACACGCAAGCTTGGTACACCAATTGGACCCCACAAGACTCACTCCCCCACTCACCAAAAAGGCTAAGCAGGGGAGAACTGGCTTGTGGAGAACAGGTGGCTCGTGGATGCCACCTGCTGGTTAGTTAGAGAAAGTGTACTCCACGAAGCTGTAGATCTGATAAATTAGAGATAAGGACTTCAATTGCTCTACAAATCCTAAAAGAACCCTATCAAGTTCAGCAAATGCCACGAGGCCAAAAACAACAGAAAATTATAAAGCATATGAAAAAACCAGACGATATGGATAACCCAAGCCCAAGCACCGAAATCAAAAGACCAGAAGAGACACAGCACCTAGAGCAGCTACTCAAAGAACTAAAGATGAACAATGAGACCATAGTATGGGAGATAAAGGAAATCAAGAAGACCCTAGAAGAGCATAAAGAAGACATTGCAAGACTAAAAAAAAAATGGATGATCTTATGGAAATTAAAGAAACTGTTGACCAAATTAAAAAGATTCTGAACACTCATAGTACAAGACTAGAGGAAGTTGAACGATGAATCAGTGACCTGGAAGATGACAGAATGGAAAATGAAAGCATAAAAGAAAGAATGGGGAAAAAAATTGAAAAAATCGAAATGGACCTCAGGGATATGATAGATAATATGAAACGTCCAAATATAAGACTCATTGGTGTCCCAGAAGGGGAAGAAAAGGGTAAAGGTCTAGGAAGAGTATTCAAAGAAATTGTTGGGGAAAACTTCCCAAATCTTCTAAACAACATAAATACACAAATCATAAATGCTCAGCGAACTCCAAATAGAATAAATCCAAATAAACCCACTCCGAGACATATACTGATCACACTATCAAACACAGAAGAGAAGGAGCAAGTTCTGAAAGCAGCAAGAGAAAAGCAATTCACCACATACAAAGGAAACAGCATAAGACTAAGTAGTGACTACTCAGCAGCCACCATGGAGGCGAGAAGGCAGTGGCACGATATATTTAAAATTCTGAGTGAGAAAAATTTCCAGCCAAGACTACTTTATCCAGCAAAGCTCTCCTTCAAATTTGAGGGAGAGCTTAAATTTTTCACAGACAAACAAATGCTGAGAGAATTTGCTAACAAGAGACCTGCCCTACTGGAGATACTCAAGGGAGCCCTACAGACAGAGAAACAAAGAAAGGACAGAGAGACTTGGAGAAAGGTTCAGTACTAAAGAGATTCGGTATGGATACAATAAAGGATATTAATAGACAGAGGGGGAAAATATGACAAACATAAACCAAAGGATAAGATGGCTGATTCAAGAAATGCCTTCACGGTTATAACGTTGAATGTAAATGGATTAAACTCCCCAATTAAAAGATATAGATTCGCAGAATGGATCAAAAAAAATGAACCATCAATATGTTGCATACAAGAGACTCATCTTAGACACAGGGACACAGAGAAACTGAAAGTGAAAGGATGGAAAAAAATATTTCATGCAAGCTACAGCCAAAAGAAAGCAGGTGTAGCAATATTAATCTCAGATAAAATAGACTTCAAATGCAGGGATGTTTTGAGAGACAAAGAAGGCCACTATGTACTAATAAAAGGGGCAATTCAGCAAGAAGAAATAACAATCGTAAACGTCTATGCACCCAATCAAGGTGCCACAAAATACATGAGAGAAACACTGGCAAAACTAAAGGAAGCAATTGATGTTTCCACAATAATTGTGGGAGACTTCAACACATCACTCTCTCCTAGAGATAGATCAACCAGACAGAAGACCAATAAGGAAATTGAAAACCTGAACAATTTGATAAATGAATTAGATTTAACAGACATATACAGGACATTACATCCCAAATCACCAGGATACACATACTTTTCTAGTGCTCATGGAACTTTCTCCAGAATAGATCATACACTGGGACATAAAACAAGGCTCAATAAATTTAAAAAGATTGAAATTATTCAAAGCACATTCTCTGACCACAATGGAATACAATTAGAAGTCAATAACCATCAGAGACTTAGAAAATTCACAAATACCTGGAGGTTAAACAACACACTCCTAAACAATCAGTGGGTTAAAGAAGAAATAGCAAGAGAAATTGCTAAATATATAGAGACGAATGAAAATGAGAAGACAACATACCAAAACCTATGGGATGCAGCAAAAGCAGTGCTAAGGGGGAAATTTATAGCACTAAACGCATATATTAAAAAGGAAGAAAGAGCCAAAATCAAAGAACTAATGGACCAACTGAAGAAGCTAGAAAATGAACAGCAAACCAATCCTAAACCAAGTACAAGAAAAGAAATAACAAGGATTAAAGCAGAAATAAATGACATAGAGAACAAAAAAACAATAGAGAGGATAAATATCACCAAAAGTTGGTTCTTTGAGAAGATCAACAAGATTGACAAGCCCCTAGGTAGACTGACAAAATCAAAAAGAGAGAAGACCCATATAAACAAAATAATGAATGAAAAAGATGACATAACTGCAAATCCTGAAGAAATTAAAAAAATTATAAGAGGATACTATGAACAACTGTATGGCAACAAACTGGATAATGTAGAGGAAATGGACAATTTCCTGGAAACATATGAACAACCTAGACTGACCAGAGAAGAACTAGAAGACCTCAACCAACCCATCACAAGCAAAGAGATCCAATCAGTCATCAAAAATCTTCCCACAAATAAATGCCCAGGGCCAGATGGCTTCACAGGGGAATTCTACCAAACTTTCCAGAAAGAACTGACACCAATCTTACTCAAACTCTTTCAAAACATTGAAGAAAGTGGAACACTACCTAACTCATTTTATGAAGCTAACATCAATCTAATACCAAAACCAGGCAAAGATGTTACAAAAAAGGAAAACTACCGGCCAATCTCCCTAATGAATATAGATGCAAAAATCCTCAACAAAATACTTGCAAATCGAATCCAAAAACACATTAAAAAAATCATACACCATGACCAAGTGGGGTTCATTCCAGGCATGCAAGGATGGTTCAACATAAGAAAATCAATCAATGTATTACAACACATTAACAAGTCAAAAGGGAAAAATCAATTGATCATCTCAATAGATGCTGAAAAAGCATTTGACAAAATCCAACATCCCTTTTTGATAAAAACACTTCAAAAGGTAGGAATTGAAGGAAACTTCCTCAACATGATAAAGAGCATATATGAAAAACCCACAGCCAGCATAGTACTCAATGGAGAGAGACTGAAAGCCTTCCCTCTAAGATCAGGAACAAGACAAGGATGCCCGCTATCACCACTGTTATTCAACATTGTGCTGGAAGTGCTAGCCAGGGCAATCCGGCAAGACAAAGAAATAAAAGGCATCCAAATTGGAAAAGAAGAAGTAAAACTGTCATTGTTTGCAGATGATATGATCTTATATCTAGAAAACCCTGAGAAATCGACGATACAGCTACTAGAGCTAATAAACAAATTTAGCAAAGTAGCGGGATACAAGGTTAATGCACATAAGTCAGTAATGTTTCTATATGCTAGAAATGAACAAACTGAAGAGACACTCAAGAAAAAGATACCATTTTCAATAGCAACTAAAAAAATCAAGTACCTAGGAATAAACTTAACCAAAGATGTAAAAGACCTATACAAAGAAAACTACATAACTCTACTATAAGAAATAGAAGGGGACCTTAAAAGATGGAAAAATATTTCATGTTCATGGATAGGAAGACTAAATGTCATTAAGATGTCAATTCTACCCAAACTCATCTACAGATTCAATGCAATCCCAATGAAAATTCCAACAACCTACTTTGCAGACTTGGAAAAGCTAGTTATCAAATTTATTTGGAAAGGGAAGATGCCTCGAATTGCTAAAGACACTCTAAAAAAGAAAAACGAAGTGGGAGGACTTACACTCCCTGACTTTGAAGCTTATTATAAAGCCACAGTTGCCAAAACAGCATGGTACTGGCACAAAGATAGACATATAGATCAATGGAATCGAATTGAGAATTCGGAGATAGACCCTCAGATCTATGGCCGACTGATCTTTGATAAGGCCCCCAAAGTCACTGAACTGAGTCATAATGGTCTTTTCAACAAATGGGGCTGGGAGAATTGGATATCCATACCCAAAAGAATGAAAGAGGACCCCTACCTCACCCCCTACACAAAAATTAACTCAAAATGGACCAAAGATCTCAATATAAAAGAAAGTACCATAAAACTCCTAGAAGATAATGTAGGAAAACATCTTCAAGACCTTGTATTAGGCGGCCACTTCCTAGACTTTACACCCAAAGCACAAGCAACAAAAGAGAAAATAGATAAATGGGAACTCCTCAAGCTTAGAAGTTTCTGCACCTCAAAGGAATTTCTCAAAAAGGTAAAGAGGCAGCCAACTCAATGGGAAAAAATTTTTGGAAACCATGTATCTGACAAAAGACTGATATCTTGCATATATAAAGAAATCCTACAACTCAATGACAATAGTACAGTCGGCCCAATTATAAAATGGGCAAAAGATATGAAAAGACAGTTCTCTGAAGAGGAAATACAAATGGCCAAGAAACACATGAAAAAATGTTCAGCTTCACTAGCTATTCGAGAGATGCAAATTAAGACCACAATGAGATACCATCTAACACCGGTTAGAATGGCTGCCATTAAACAAACAGGAAACTACAAATGCTGGAGGGGATGTGGAGAAATTGGAACTCTTATTCACTGTTGGTGGGACTGTATAATGGTTCAGCCACTCTGGAAGTCAGTCTGGCAGTTCCTTAGAAAACTAGATATAGAGCTACCATTCGATCCAGCGATTGCACTTCTCGGTATATACCCGGAAGATCGGAAAGCAGTGACACGAACAGATATCTGCACGCCAATGTTCATAGCAGCATTATTCACAATTGCCAAAAGATGGAAACAACCCAAATGTCCTTCAACAGATGAGTGGATAAATAAAATGTGGTATATACACACGATGGAATACTACGTGGCAGTAAGAAGGAACGATCTCGTCAAACATATGACAACATGGATGAACCTTGAAGACATAATGCTAAGCGAAATAAGCCAGGCACAAAAAGAGAAATATTATATGCTACCACTAATGCGAACTTTGAAAAATGTAAAACAAATGGTTTATAATGTAGAATGTTGGGGAACTAGCAATAGAGAGCAATTAAGGAAGGGGAACAATAATCCAAGAAGAACAGATAAGCTATTTAACGTTCTGGGGATGCCCAGGAATGACTATGGTCTGTTAATTTCTGATGGATATAGTAGGAGCAAGTTCACAGAAATGTTGCTATATTAGGTAACTTTCTTGGGGTAAAGTAGGAACATGTTGGAAGTTAAGCAGTTATCTTAGGTTAGTTGTCTTTTTCTTACTCCCTTGCTATGGTCTCTTTAAAATGTTCTTTTATTGTATGTTTGTTTTCTTTTTAACTTTTTTTTCATACAGTTGATTTAAAAAAGAAGGGAAAGTTAAAAAAAAAAAAAAAAAACAAGGAAAAAAAAAAGATGCAGTTCCCCCTTGAGGAGCCTGTGGAGAGTGCAGGGGTATTGGCCTACCCCACCTCCATGGTTGCTGACATGACCACAGACATAGGGGACTAGTGGTTTGATGGGTTGAGCCCTCTACCACAGGTTTTACCCTTGGGAAGACTGTTGCTGCAAAGGAGAGGCTAGGCCTCCCTATGGTTGTGCCTAAGAGCCTCCTCCCGAATGCCTCTTTGTTGCTCAGATGTGGCCCTCTCTCTCTAGCTAAGCCAACTTGAAAGGTGAAATCACTGCCCTCCCCCCTACGTGGGATCAGACACCCAGGGGAGTGAATCTCCCTGGCAACGTGGAATATGACTCCCGGGGAGGAATGTAGACCTGGCATCGTGGGACGGAGAACATCTTCTTGACCAAAAGGGGGATGTGAAAGGAAATGAAATAAGCTTCAGTGGCAGAGAGAATCCAAAAGGAGCCGAGAGGTCACTCTGGTGGGCACTCTTACACACACTTTAGACAACCCTTTTTAGGTTCTAAAGAATTGGGGTAGCTGGTGGTGGATACCTGAAACTATCAAACTACAACCCAGAACCCATGAATCTCGAAGACAGTTGTATAAAAATGTAGCTTATGAGGGGTGACAAGGGGATTGGGAAAGCCATAAGGACCACACTCCACTTCGTCTAGGTTATGGATGTATGAGTAGAAAAATAGGGTAAGGAAACAAACAGACAAAGGTACCCAGTGTTCTTTTTTACTTCAATTGCTCTTTTTCACTCTAATTATTATTCTTGTTATTCTTGTGTGTGTGCTAATGAAGGTGTCAGGGATTGATTTGGGTGATGAATGTACAACTATGTAATGGTACTGTGAACAATCGAAAGTACGATTTGTTTTGTATGACTGCGTGGTATATGAATATATCTCAATAAAATGAAGATTAAAAAAAAAAAAAAAAAAAGACATAATGCTGAGCAAAATAAGCCAGGCACAAAAAGAGAGATATTGTATGTTACCAACTAATGTGAATTCTGTGAAAAATGTACAATGTTTTATACTGTAGAATGTAGGGGACCTAGAGATACCAATTAGTGGAGGGGGAATGATAATCTAACAAGAACAGATAAACTATGGAGGGTAATCTCAATGTTATGGGAATGCTCAGGAATGATTATGGTTTGTAAACTTTCTTGGATATAGTAAGATCATGTTGGAAGCAATAGAGTTATTTTAGGTTTTTTTTCTCTTATTCCTTTGTTTTCTTAGGGGTTGTTAATTTTCTTGGGGTATGGTAGGAACATATTGGAAGCAAAGCAGTTATTTTAGGTTATTTGTTTTCCTTAATCCATTGCTTTGTTTGAAATGTTGTGGGGTTTTTTTGGTGGTTGTTTGCCTGTTTGTTTTTAATTTTTTGATAAACAAAGTTAAAAAATTGAAAAAAAATCAGTAGAAAAATGGGAGTAAAAACTAAATGACAAATAGGGTGGTATGGGGGGATGGTTTGGGTATTCTCTTTTCACTTTTATTTTTTATTCTTATTCTGATTCTTTCTGATGTAAGGAAAATGTTCAGAAATAGATTGTGGTGATGAACGCATAACTATATGATCATACTGTGAACAGTTGATTGTATACCATGGATAACTGTATGGTTTGTGAATATATTTCAATAAAACTGAATTAAAAAAAAAAAAAAGTCAATCACAAGAAGCAAGGTGGGGCAAGATGGCAGCATAGGGAGGTGCGTAATTTAGTTAGTCCTCTGAAATGACTAGCATATAACTGGGAACCACTAGTAAATAGTCTGGAACAACTGTTGGGGGACATCTGTGACCAGATACACGTCATACACCAGTCCAGAATGGGTGGAATGGCTGAGGTCACAGCACAAGAACCGTAAGTAAATCTCCCCAAACTGCAGAGCGGACACCCCTCCCCCACAGCATAGCAGGCTGAGTTGGAACACTTTCCTGTGGGTAAAAGAAGCACTCTGCTAGGAGGAAGGGAAGGTAGCTCAACCAAGCTCCAATTGCAGTTTTAATTAATGGATTTGGACTACTGAATACAAGCTATGAGATGAGATAAACCTGGAGAAAGCAGGAAAGGAACCCAGAGGTTTCTCCTGGCAGAGAGGAGGTGGGGCTGATGGAAAAATATGTAAATAAATACAACCAGAGGCTTTTGGAATTAGCTGAGCTCAAAATACTGGAAAGGGGCTGTGTTCTGGTTTGCTAATGCTGTTCTTATGCAAAATACCAGAAATGGATTGGCTTTTATAAGGGGGGTTATTTGGTTACAAAGTTACATTCTTAAGGTCATCAAGTGTCCAAGGTAAGGCATCAACAATAGGGTACCTTCACTGGAGAAAGGCTGTTGGCATCTGGAAAACCTCTGTTAGATTGGAAGGCATGTGGCTGGCATCTGCTTACTCCCAGGCTGTGTTTCAACATGGTGTTCTCCAAACTGTTGCTCTCAGAGTGTTCTGTCCTCTCTTGGCTTCTCTGGAGCAAACTCTGGGCTAGCATAAGTCTGTTTTCAATGGCTGTTTCCAAAATGTCTCTCTCACTTGTTCTCCAAAATGTCACTCACAGCTGCTCTCAGGTCCTTCTGTCTGTGAACTCCATTATATGATTCCAGTGATCCAATTAACACCCACCCTGAATGAGTGAGGTAACACCTCCATGGAAATTATCCAATCAAAATTTCACTTACAGTTGATTGAGTCACATCTCCATGGAAACACTCAAAGGATTCCAATCTACTACTACATCTGCCCCCACAAGATTGCATAAAAGAACATGGCATTTTGGGGAATATAATACATCCAAACTGGCACAGGCTGTGTCCCAAGAAAAGGGGCACATACAACAGGGCACCAACTCTGGTTCTTGACTTGTAAGTGGGGGGCTGGGGACTGGCTCTGAAAAGGGGATTTCATTCTTTTTTCCTTTTTTTTCTCTCATAAGTGTTGCTCATTAGAGAAAGCCTCAAGCATTTTCAATTGTCAGCACTGACCTAGGCAAGAGTAGCATTAAGATAGTCAGAGAGTCAAAGGAAGAAGTCAAGTGTGGGAGATAAATCCCTAAATGGTTTATCTTCCCTAAAAAAAGTGGGAGGTAGGGCCCAGTTCAAGTGGCTGCCTTCCCTCAGAGTACTCAGACCCTAGGGCCTGAGGAAAAAATACAGAAACAGCTTAAGCTTGGCATCTTACATTCTCAGCCCCTGGCAGGGATAGAGTCTAAAAGAATTAAAAGCAATGCAACTCTTTACACCAGTTGGGAGCTGCAGGCTGACAAGCACAACCTGCTGGGCAGGATAGGAAAAGCACAGCATCTAGAAGCCTCACAGGAAAGTTGGGCAACTTTCTGGGTCTCATCCTCAGGGAGACCTGATACTGACTACACACTCTTCCTGAGATCTGGGCCCATCTGTCCTGGGAAGATCTGATTGGGGTAATCAAGGAAACCAGATGTCCAGACATCAAAAATTATGGATCACACTAGAAAAAAAAGGAAGATATGGCCCAGTAAAAAGAACAAACTTACACTTCAAATAAGATACAGGACTTTAAACAACTAATTAAATAGCTTCAAACAAATATGCTAAATCAATTCAAAAATCAAATCAATGAGTTGAGGAAAGATGGCAAAAGAGATGAAAGATATAAAGAAGACATCAGGCAAACATAAGGAAGAACATGAAAGTTTGCAAAAACAATTGGCAGAACTTATAGGAATGAAAGGCACAATAGAAGAGATGCAAAACACAATGGAGACATAAAACAGCGTATTTGAATAGGCAGAAGAAAGGATTCAGGAACTAGAGGGCAAACCATCTGAAAACCTATACAAAAAGAACAGATAGGGAAAAGAATGGAAAAATATGATCAGGATCTCAGGGAATTGAATGACAACATGAAGCACATGAATATACATTTCATGGGTGTCCCAGAAGAAGAGAAGGAAAAGGGGGCGGAAAGAATAATGGAGGAAATAATCACTGAAAATTTCCCATCTTTTATTAAAGACATAAAATTGCAGATCCAAGAAGTGCCATGTACTTCAAACAGGATAGATCCAAACAGACCTACTTGAAGACACATAATAATCAGTTTATCAAATTTCAAAGAAAAAGAGAGAATTCTGGAAGAAGCAACAGTAATGAAAATGTTCAAAAAATTGATTGTGGTGAAGAATGCACAACTATATGATGATACTGTGAAGAGCTGATTGTACACTTTGGGTGATTTTATGGTATGTGAATTTATCTTAAAAATGCATTAAAAATCAATCATAAGAGACTGTCAATTTCTGATTAACCAAGATGGTAGTGTAAGACATTCCAGAGTGCTCTTCCCTCATAGAATCTTTGAAAAGCTAGCTAACATTTGCAAAGAAGTCTTCCTCAAAATTCTGGAAAATAGTTAAAGTTTTCCAGTAAATGGGTAAGTGCTGAATTCAGAAAACGCAGCTTGAAAATGGTAGGAGAAGCTTATGGAACCCTTGCTTGTCCCTGTATAAAGATTTAATTTTTGATGAGAACAACAAAAAGGAAGGTATGCAGGGATATAGGAACAGTGCTTGTATATACTCTTGGAGTTAAGTTGGTATAAAATCAAACATGGTTGTTATAGATTTAGGGTGTTATATTTAATCCCTATGGCAATCACAAAGAAAATATTTGAAAAACAAATACAGAAAGAAATGAAACAGGACTTGAAATGGTGCACTACAAGAAAATAATTCTTTTTGTAGGCATTAACAGAAAAAATTGATGGCCAAAATAGGTTAAAGTCTTACAAGAACAAATAGATGGTGAAAAAAGTCCTGCATTATGAGTAGTTACTTTAATGAAAATGGATTAAACTCTCCAGTCAAAGACAGACATAAGCAGAATGGATGAAAAAGCTTGACCAACTTCCATGCTATTTTCAATACACATTAAATTCAAAGGTACAAGAATTTTGGCAGTGAAAGAATGGAAAAAAATTATGTAGAACAAGTAAATAATAACAAAAAAGATTTGGAGCAGCTATACTAATATCAGAAAAAATACATTTTAAGTCAAAACTATTACAAGGAACAAAGAAGGTCGCTACACACTGATAAAGAGGTCAACTCAACAAGAAGACATAACAATTATAAATATCTATGCACTTAATAACAAAGCCCCAAATTATATGAAGCAAAAATTAACTGATTTGAAGGAAGAAATAGATATTCTAGAGTAGAAGACTTCAAGACACCACTGTCAATAATGAATAGAACCTATAAACAGAAGATCAATAAGGAAATGGAAGACTTGAATGATACTATAAACCACCTATATCTGACAGCCATGTAAAGTACACTTTATCTAACAGAGCAGAAGATAAATTTTTTTTCTAGTGCACATGGATCATTCTCCAAGATAGATCATATGTTACATAACAAAACAAGTCTCAATAAATTGAAAAGTATCAAATCATATAATATATATTTTCTGACTACAATGGAAGAAACCAGAAATCAATAACAGAAGGACAACTGGAAAATCCACAAATGTATGGGAATCAAACAAAGCACTCTTAAACAACCAAACAGTCAAAGAGAAAATCACAAGGGAAATTATAAAATATATTAAAGCAAATGAAAATGAAAACACAACATACCATAACTTACAGGATGCAGCAAATGGAGTGCTCTAAATGATTATGTTAAAAAAGAAGAAAAATATCAAATCAGAGACCTAACTCACAACTGGAGGATATAGAAAGGAAGAGCAAAGTAAAACCAAAGGGCACAAGGAAGGAAAGAACAAAAATTAGAGCATAGAAAAATGAAATAGAGAATAAGGAAACAGAGAAATCAATGAAACCAAAAGTTGGTTCTGTAGAAAGATCAGTAAAATCAGCAAACCTTTAGCTAGACTGACAAGGAAAAAAAGAGCGGATGCAAATAACTAATATCAGAATGAAAGGGGGACATTACTACTGACCTCACAGAAATAAAAAGGATTATAAAAGGATACTATGAATAACTGTATGTGAACGTATTAGATAACCTAGATGAAATGGACAAATTCTGAGAAACACACAAACTACTTACACTAATTTCTAACACAAGAAGAAATATATGAACTTAACAAGAGGTTGAATCAGTAATCAAAACCTACCAACAAAGAAAGGTCCAGCACCATATGGCTTCACTAGTAAATTTTACCAAACAGTCCAAGAAGAAGTAACACCAATCCTGCTCAAATTCTTACAGAAAAGGGAAGAGGTGAGAACACATCCTAACATTATATGAAGCACATATCACCCTAATACCAAAGCTAGATAAAAATGCCATAAGAAAAGAAAATTTCAGAACAATATTCCTCATGAATACAGACAGAAAAATCCTCAACAATTAGAAAACCAAATCCAAGAGCACAGTAAAAGAATTATACACCAAGATCAAGTAGGATTTATCCCAGGTATGCCAGGGTGGAGCAACATAAGAATCCCAATTAATGTAATACACCACATTAACTGAATGAAGGAAAACAACCACACAATCATCTTAACTGATGAAAAAAAATACATTTGATAAAATCCAGAATCTCTTCTTGATAAAAAACATTTAGAAAACAAGGACTAACAGTAAAATTCCTCAAAATGATAGATGCATGTATGAAAAACACAGAGCCAACATCATACATAGTGGTGAAAGACTGCAAGCTTGCCTTCTAAGATTAGGAACAAGACAAGGATGCCCACTGTCACCACTGTTATTCAACATTGTACTAGAAGTTCTAGCCGGAGGAATCAAGCAAGAAAATGAAATGGAAGGCATCAAAATTTAAAAGGAACAAGTAAAACTTTCCATATTTGCTGATAACATGATCCCATATATAAAATCCTGAAAAATCCCCAACAAAGCTACTGAGCTAATAAGCTAATTTAGCAAAGTGGTAGGTTATGGATCAATATGCAAAACTCTGTAGCATTTCCATACACTGGTAATGGACAATGTGAGGAGAAAATCAAGAAAAAATCTATTTATAATAACTAGAATAAATATATATCTTGGAATAAATTTAACAATGGATGTAAAGGATTTGTACTCAGAATGCTACAAGAAGAAACAATAGAAGACCTAAATAAATGAAGAGTATATTCTGTGTTCATGGATTGGAAGACTAAATATTGTTAAGATGTCAATTCTACCCAATGCAATTTACAGATTCAATGGAATCCCAATCAAAACTCCAACCTTCTTTTCAGAAAAGGAAAAGCCAATTATCAATATTTTGAATGTGTGAGGGGCCCAGAATAGCCCCATCACCATAAAAAAGAACAAGTTTGAAGGACTTACACTTCCTGATTTAAAAACTTATTACAAAGCTACAGTAATAAAAAATAAAAAAAATAGCATGATGCAGGCCCAAAGATATATACATAGACCGATGAAATTGAATTGAGAGTTCAGAAAGAAACCTTCATATTTATATGATTTTTGACAAGGGTGCCAAGTCCACTCTATGGTGAAAGAACAGTTTCTTCAAGAAATGGTGGTAGGAAAACTGGGTAACCACATGCAAAAGAATGAATGTGGAGCCTACCTCAAACCATACACAAATTAATTCAAAATCAATCAAAGACCTATATAAGGACTAAACTATAATACTACTAGAAGAAAACATAAGAAATTGTCCTTAGGACCTTGTGTTAGTCAATGGTTTCTTAGACTTTACATGAAAATCACATCTACCAAAAAAAAAAAATAGATAAATGGTACTTCATCAAAATTAAAAACTTTTGTGCATTATGACAACCTACAGAATGGGAGAAAATATTTCAAATCCACATACTTGGTTTTAACATCCAGAATATATAAAGAAAACTTAACAACTCCAATACAAAACAACAAACAGCCCAATTTAAAAATGGATAAAAGACTTGAATAGGCATTTCTCCAAAAAACACACAAAAAGATGTTCAACAGCATTAGCCACTAGGGAAATGCAAATCAATACCATAATAAAATACCATTTAATACCCACTCAAATGGCTACTACTAATTAAATGGAAAATAAGTGCTAGAGAGGATGTGGAGAAAGGGGAGCACTCATTCATTGTTAGTGGGAATGTAAAATCATGCAGCCACTGTAAAAAACAGAGTGATGGTTCCTCAGAGAGTTAAGTATAGAATTATCATATGCTCTGTGAGTCTCATTTCTAGGCATATTCCCCAAATTATTGAAAATAGGAATTGAACAGGTTTTTCGTTTGTTTTTTAATCAGTGTCCTAATGTAGAATATAGGGGACCTAGGGATAGACAGAAGCTAGTGAAGGGGGAATGAAAACTTAATATGCATAATATGATAATGAGGGTGAATGTAAAGGTATGGGAATGGAAAGGGGTAATGAAGGTTCTTCATTGGGGTTATAAGTATCACTGCCACATTGAAAGCAAACATGTTTGAAGGTGGCTGTTTGAATGCATGTAACACACAGAGTAGCACTAGAGATATAAATAAGTGTTTGCATGATATACTTCTAAGGTAATACTATGGATCAATAGCATAGCTAGAAGGAAATACCTGATATATACCTATACTACTTTCTAGCAGCTGTTAAGAGATCTGGGATGCATTTTTTCTTTTTTCAGGAATTGCATATTGTTCTAATTTTCTCTAGGGTAAAATATGAAGGCAAACATGCAGATTTTTTTTTTAGAATGGGTTTTCTTTGACTTGATTTGATTGAAATATATTCACAAACCATACCATCATCCATGGTGTATTATAAATTGCTCACATATCATTATATAGTTGTGCAATCAACACCTGAACCAATTTTGAACATTTTCATTACCACACAAAAAATAAAAATAAAATAAAAATTTTATTAAAATTATTAAAATTTTACTATAGATCAAAATGAATAAAAATTAAAGTAAAAAAGAACACACAAAACACCCCATACCCTCATCCTACCCTACAATTCATTTTACTTTTTGTCATTTTTCAACTCATCTGTCCATATGCTGGATAAAGGGAATGGGAGCCACAAGGTTTTCACAATCACATGGTCACACAGCATAAGTTATATAGTGTTACAATCATCTTCAAGAATCAAGGTTACTGGGTTGCAGTTCTTCAGTTTCAGGCATTTCCTTTTAGCTATACCAATACATTAAAAACTAAAAATGGATATCCATATAATGCCTAAGAATAACCTCCAGAATGACTTCTGAATTCCATTTGAAATCTCCCAGCCACTGAAACTTTATTTTGTTTCATTTCTCTTTCTCCTATTGGTCCAAGAAGGCTTTATCAATTCCATGACACCAGGGCCAGTCACATCCCCACAAGTCTTGTCCCACATTGCCAGGGAGATTTACACCTCTGGAAGTTATGCCCCATGTAGGGGGGAGGGCAGTGAGTTTACCTGCTGAGTGGACTTAGAGAGAGAGGCTACATCTGAGCAACAAAAGAGGATCTCTGGGGGTGACTCTTAGGCACAATTTTAAGTAGGCTTAGCCTCTCCTTTGCAGTAACAAACTTCATAAGGGCAAGCCCCAAGATCAAGGGCTTGACTTTCTAAATTGGTAGTCCCCAATACTTGTGAGCATATCAGTAATTCCCCAGGTGGGGAAGTTTAATATTTCCACATTTCCCCCTAGTCCCTTAGGAGGGCTTTGCAAATACATCTTTATTCTCTGCCCAAGTTACTCTGGAATGTGTTGGGCTTCACACTAACCTGTACAAACCAAGCAGATTTCACTCCCTATTCAAAGTTCCATGTAATTATGGTGTTTGAATAAACTGAACAAGCAAGTTAAATTATAGACTGTGTTGCAAAAAGTATAGATTTTACACCTAATAAAAATCTCTTCCCTTGGTCTCACACAGAGGTTGAGGTTTTAAAACACTGTCACTATCATCCTTTACCCTTTAGTCTTATTTACCTTAGTCTGAACCAAGTCCATTTCATTCATTTCATTACTTGAAGTCTGATCTCTTTTTCACACTCTAACATTTGTTGTATGGGGTAATGCTGACATTCATAGTTACCAAACTCTGGCTCTGAATCTCAGGTGTCACACAGATACCCAAATTTCCAGGGACCTCACCAGGTTATACACAAAGAGCCCAGCATCTAAGAATTTAGAAATAGCCGTTAAAACTCAGGAATAGATGAACCCACTGTAAGAGCTTACAATCCAGGAACTCTTAAAATAGGGCTTCCCCTGATAACCTATGCTCTCAGATTCAATCCTCAGAGTTTTCACCTTATAGTTAGTCCATATTAGTGAGGCATTACAATGTTTGCCCTCTTATTTCTGGTTTATTTCACTCAACATACTGTCCTCAATGTCCATTCACTTAGTTGCATACCTCACAACTTCATTCCTTCTTGTAACAGCTCAATATTCCATTGTATGTATACACCACAGTTTGCCATTCTGTTCATCAGAAGATGCACCTTTAGGCCACCTCCATCCACTATGAATTGTGAATACTGCCACCATAAAGCCTACTGTTCAAATGTCCATTCATGTTACTCTTTTCAGTTCTTCCAAGTATATACCCAATAATGTTGTTGCAGACTATATGGCAACCCCATGTTTAGCTTCCTGTGGATCCACCACACTGCCTTCCACATGGGCTGCACCATTCTACTTCCCCATCAACAGTGATTAGGAACAGCCCTTTCCCCACATTTTCTCCAGCACTTGTATCCCTCTGTTTATTTTTAAACAGATTCATTCACACACATTCATTCCCTCCTAAGTGAACAAAGGTTCCCAGTCTAATCACATAGTTATGCATTCACCACCACTATCTATATGAGAACATTTCAATTTCTTCCACAAAGAAAGAAGGAGAGGAGAAAAAAGAAAAAACAAGAAAGAAAAAAAATAAGAACTAAAAAGCAGCAAAAGAAAGAATAAAATTAAAATGGAATACAATAAAAATGTCAGACAACAACACCAACACCAGGAATCCCATACCCCTCCCTCATATCCCCCCTTATGGACATTTAACTTTGGTATATTGCCTGTTTAATGGAAGCATGTTACAATGTTACTCTTAACTATAGACTCTAGTTTGCATTGATTGTATTTTTTCTCCAATACCATCCCATTTCAACACCTCACTAAATAGACATTAATTTGTTCCCCTCATGTAAAAACATTTTTTATATTTGTACATTTAATCACAATCATTGACCACCCTAGGTTTCACTAAGTTATACCATTCCAGTCTTTTTCTTCTATCTTTCCTTTTGGTGTCCTACATGCCCCTAATCTTCCTCTTTCAACTGTACTTATAGTCATCTTTGTTCAATGTACTTACAATATTGTGCCAGCATCACCCAGCATTGTGCCATCCAGTTCTGGATCTATACAATCAATCCTGTTAAACATTCTGTACTCCTTCAGCATCAAATGCCTGATCTTTACCCTCTTTCTATCTCTTGGTATCTTCATTTCTATACTCTTCTCCAAACCTCTCCCTCCAGTCTTTTTCTGTCTGTAGCATTCCCTTTTCATGTTACTTGTAGAGGAGGCCTCCTGTACATGAACTCTCTCAGTGTTTGTTTATCTGTAAATATTTTAAACTCTCCACCATTTTGAAGGACAATTTTGCTGGATATAGGATTCTCAGTTGGCAGTTTTTCTCCACAAGTATCTTGAATACATCATACCACTGCCTTCTTGTCTCCATGGTTTCTACTGAGAAGTCTGCAATTAGTCTTATTGAGCTTCCCTTTTATGTGATTGTGCCAGTTTGAATGTATTATGTCCCCCAGAAAAAGCCATATTCTTTGATGCAATCTTTTGGGGCAGCCATTTTAGTGCTGATTAGATTGGAATCCTTTGAGTGTTTCCATGGAGATGTGACCCACCCAACTGTAGCTGATAACTCTGATGAGATAATTTCCATGGAGGTGTGGCTCCACCCATTCAGCATGGGCTTTGATTACTGGAGCAATATATAAAGCTCAGACAGGAGTGAGTTTGCTACAGCCAAGAGGGACACTTTGAAGAATGCACTGGAACTGAGAGAGGAGCTTCAGCTTACAGAGACATTTTGGATATGGCCTTTGAAGGCAGACTTTTGCTCCAGAGAAGCTAAGAGAGGACAAATGCCCCAAGAGCAACTAAGAGTGACATTTTTGAGGAACTGAAGCCTAGAGAGAAATGTCCTGGGAGAAAGCCATTTTGAAACCAGAGCTTGGAGCAGACGCCAGCCACTTGCCTTCCCAGCTAACAGAGGTTTTCCGGACACCATCAGCCATCCTCCGGTGAAGGTACCCAATTGTTGATGTGTTACCTTGGACACTTTATGGCCTTAAGACTGTAACTGTGTAACCAAATAAACTCCCTTTTATAAAAGCCAATCATTTCTGGTGTTTTGCATTCCAGCAGCATTAACAAACTAGAACAGTGATGGATTGCTTTTCTCTTGTTGCTTTCAGAATTCTCTTTTTCTTTAACATTTGGTAATCTGATTAGTAAAAGTCTTGGAGTAGGTCTGTTTGGATCAATTCTGTTTGGAGTATGCTGCACTTCTTGGGCCTGTAGTTTTATTCTTTCATAAGAGCTGGGAAATTTTAATTGATTATTTCCTCTATTATTCTTTCTGCCACTTTTCCCTTCTCTTCTCTTCTGAGGCACCTATAACACATATACTCATATGCTTCATGTTGTCCCTCAGTTCCCTGAGCTCCTGCTCATATTTTTCCATTGTTTTCCATCTGTTCTTTTGTTTGTAGGACTTCAGATGTCTTGCCTCTAGTTCAGAAATTCTTTCTTCTGCCTCTTAAAGTCTGCTGTTGTATGTCTCCATTGTGTTTTTCATCTCTTCTATTGGGCCTTTCATTCCCATTTCTACCATTTGCTTTCTCAAGCTTATAAATGCTTCTTTATGATCACCCAGTGTCTTCTTTATACCCTTCACTTCTTTTGTCACATTTTCTTTCAACTTGTTGATTTGATTTAGAAGATTTGTTTGTATATCTTTAATTAGTTGTTTCATCTCTTGAATCTCAGCTGAGGTGCTAACTTGTTCCTTTGACTGGGCCATATCTTCATGTTTCCTGACATGGCTCACAATTTTTTGCTGTATAGGCATCTGATTTTCTTGATTGGTTTATTCTGGAGGTTACTTTCTCTATTTTGCCTTGGGTTTTCTTGCTGGCTTTCTTTGATCTCTTTATGTCTTTGTTTCTCTCACTGGCCAGTTGTCAGAATGACTCTGCCCCCCAGTCTTCCCCCAAATTAGGCATCCACTGTGGCCTGCCATAGGGATGGGAGGTAGGCCTGGGCACCACAGCAAATTCACTGTGTATTGTAATTTAGATCTGCTGGCTTCCAGTGGTGCTGTTTCCCTTGCACTTTCCAGACTGTCCAGCAGATGGTACTGTTCAGTAAATTAATTGTCCCCAGAGGCTGCTTTGCCTCTGAGCACAGGAGGCATATAAGTGAGCTGAAACTGTGGGATTCCTATGCCTTCACTTTGCCAGCTACAATCTGTCTCAATGTGGGGCTACACCTGTGGCAGAGTACTCCCTCAGCTGACCCAGTACTCGAGCTGTTCCCAAGGCAAGGAAATGGCTGCCAACTGCTGCTTCTCTCAAGGGTGGGGGAAGGGTTTTTCAGGGTTGGAAATGCAGTCTCTGTCCATGTTTTCTCAGTCTCTTTGTCCCTCCCTGACCTGGGCCTTGAAATGTCCTACTCTGTCCCCTGGGTCTTCAAACAGTGGGGGTATGTCTCACTGCTGTGAGAGATTTTAAAATCTGTGTCCCTGGTGGGAGGGTTCCCGTCTGCTGATTCTGTGCCTCAGAGACCATGTGAGTGGGAGAGGAAAGGACCAGTTGGTCTGGGACAGAAGATTCTTATGTGATATTTCTTCTGTTTCTTTAATTTGATATCTGCAGGGCCCTTCTCCAGTCTATATCCTCCTCCAGAGTGTCAAAGAATTCAGAATTCATTGAAACTCTGGAGGGGAGCTTTCAATAGCTGTTTACATTGCCACATTGATGACATCACCCTATCATCAGGTTTTTTTGCACACCAATGTTCAAAGCATCATTATCCACAATTGTCAAACAATAAAAGCAACCAAAATGTCCATCAACAGATGAATGAACATAATACGGCATGTATTTATAGTGGAATAATCTTCAGCTGTAAGAAAGAATGAAATTCTGATATATGCAACATGGATGAAACTTGAAGACATCATGTAGATTGAAATAAGCCTAGTTTAAAAAGGCAAATATATGATCTCACTGATATGAAATATTTAGAATGAGGAAATTCATAGAGCCAGGATTAGAATCCATGTTATCAGGGGCTGGGGTGGAAGTAGGGAATGGGGAGTTAGTACTAACTGGCATAAAGTTTATGTTTTGGGTGATGGAAAAGTTTTGTTAATGGATGGTGGTTATGTTGAAGCAACAATGTGAATGTAATGAACACCACTTAATTTTTTGTTTAAAATGCAACATTTTAGATTGTATATCTGTTACTAGAATAAAATTTGTTTAAAAGCCATGAGACTATACAACACAGTGAACCCTAATGTAAACCATGGACTATGGTATAATGATACTAATATTGCCTTATCAATTGCAACAAAGGTACCACACTAATGCAAAGTGCTAATAATAGGGAAAACTGGGCTTGTGAGGGGTGTATATGGGAACTCTATTATCTGCATGATTTTTCTGTCAACCTACAACTTCTCTAATTAAAAAAATGAAAAAAATTCAGTCACTGGAGAAATGAAATATATTTATTACATGACCTTATTAATTAGAAATTTAAAATTCAATTCATCTGTTTTAACAAAAAAGTCAATTTCAGAATGAATGTGTTTGGGGAAAATAAAATGAGAGAGTGAGTGCAAAGGTAGTTATTTAAAAAATAAAGCTTTCCTTTAGGAACTTACAGTTTATGTATTCGAGATGGAGGGGAAGACAAGTTGGTGTCTTGTGGTTTCTTACAGTTCCAGTGATTCTATCTTTGGAGCTCATTCTGAATAAAATAATCATTTTCAATAAACTGAACAAAACTTTTCTCCACATGGTAAGAAAATTAGGTTCAGAAATAAATCATATTCCCAAACTGAAAATACAGAATAATAATGACCTATTATGCTGAATATTATTTCTTTTGAGAGGGATGACTTCTGGAAGAGATGAGTTTGTGTGACAAAGGAGAGGCCAATAAATGCATTTAGGAATTGAAGTCTCTTTTTAAACATACAGTAGAAATGGAAAGAAGAAAATCACTTTGAGAAAAGCATTCCAACTTGATGACATCTAAAAAATAAACAGAGAAGACATCCTGTTTTCACGGCAAATAAAACCAAAAGTGTTGCCACAAATTATTAAAGATATACATGAAGCCAAAGTCAGTAAATGAACAAAAAACATACTAATTACCTTGATCTATGTTTTCTCCAAGTTCAGAAATGGGAAAATAAATATTTTGAGAGTCAATAAACAGACAGATGAAGAATTGTTAATATACTTAACAACTTCTTAGAAAAATCTTATTCTGAAAAATTAAATGACTATGTGTTCCATATTGGAGAAAAATTACAGTTAAAATATGAAACACAATCATTTCAAAGGTCTGGTAGAGCCTGCCTTTCAGATAGACATAAGCTGCAAGTAGTATGGATGACAAGGCTGCATTTCCATAGAAGTCCATGTATTATTCATCTCTGTTCATGAAGGCAAAACAGGATAAAAAATGGGTCTAGTTTTGGATTCCCATTATATCTCCATCCACATTCTGAATTTTCCCTGGAAAAATACAATCACAATATTCTATTCAAGGAAGATATTTAAAATAATTAATTACAGGGATGATACAAGCCCAGCTGTGCAGAGAAAAGGCCATCTGTATTTAATCCAAAGGCCAACCAGGTACTACTAAATATTAGCCTTTTTTTTTTTTTTTGACTAAAATCTAGAAGCAAATCAGTACCAAAGCTTATGTCAAGTCCAGAGGTCAACTCCTGGGTCCTAGGTTCATATACAACTTGCTTCTGAGCATCAATTAGATTTTTCAGGGTTCCAGCTCATACCCAACATGGACAAAACCTTATGCTCCTATTCCTGTAATCCTTATTTAGAGAGTAACACAAGCTTTCTCTCTGGTTTGAAAAATTACCTAATGTACAGGCCAGAAACCAAGGAATCATTCTTGATATTCCAAGGCAGGGGAGGAGGAGAGAGAACAATTGGAGAAATTGTCATGGGAGAGATTGCTGATGCTTTGTAACCTATCTTAAAGATTTTTTAACTTTACACTAAATATAATGGATAGCTCTATAATTTTAATACCATACTACAAAATATGATCAGATCTAATTTTTCACTCTGAATTTTTTCAACATTGTTCAGAGTTGCTGATTTCTAAGTTGTCTCAGTATCCAAACATGTTATTTTCAAACTATTTTTCTCCAGATTTAATTTGCATTTTTGTGATAAGTACCATTTTATTCTATATTGTGCATATTTCTAACTTCTTTATATACAATTTGATTGTGTGATCTCCATGGACTTTGAGACAGCTTCATTTTAGTAATGGCTAAAAGTTTGGGAACACTCCATCTACCTTTTCTCCTAGTTTTGTAGTAATTACCTTCCTTGTATTATTTCCCATACACTTATTATTTTTAAGCTTCTCTTTCAACAGATTAGATTCACAGAAAATCATACTTGTAAGTGCATTTTTATCGGATACATAAGAATTGCTTTAGCAATTTTTTGCTTGTATGTATACATCATGATGTATTTATATATCAAAATATCTCATGTGTAATTATTATTTCCTTCTAGGATTATGTTTCCAACAATTTTTAGAATCTTAATTTACTCTATGAAATATAAGACCAAGCTACTGTCATTTACTCATTTATTCGTGTAACTACTTTTTTTTTGTTTCCTATCATGTTACTGTTATAGGGAACACAAAATTGAACCAAATTGGTACTCTGTCCTCCAAGAGCTAGTATTCTTTTTTCAAATAAAAGATGTTAGACAATCTGTGATGAACTTCTAATTTTTGTCTGATTAATGAATCTGAAAAAAAAAAACCAGCAAGAAAATTAACGATCAAATGAAAAACCTGAGAAAATATTTATAATACCCGTAAGAAATAAAATATTTCATATCAACATATAAAGAACAGTCAATAAAAATGAATAGAACAATGGTATGAATAGAAAATTCACAAAACACAATATATAAATTGCTTAAAATCTCCTTATGCTGGTTTATCATTGGTGAGGATTATTGTTATATAGAACCTTATGGTCTGAATACAAGGTAGATTGAAGGTTTTTGGAGGGAAAAATGGTAATAAATTTCAAAAGTCTTTAAAACCTTCAAAACTATATACCTAGGAACTAATTCTTAGAAAAATACAAAAGTGCCCAAAATTTATATATAATTATATTGAATTGATTTTACATAAAAATTGTAGAAAGTTAATCTGTTTAATCTTTGGAGACTGATTAAATAAGATATATATTTAGCATGGACATTCATACAGCTGTTAAAAATCAAGTTCCAAGTAAATATTTAAAGATAAAGGAAAATACCCATGTAAATGTGTTAAATGAAAAAAGCCAAAAAATATTGCATATTCCACATGACCTACATTTTATTAAGTAGGTATTTGTGTATATCTGTACACAATGGCAAGAAAAGCAGAAAAATTTAGAAAGATAACTAAGATAACTCTGGAGAGTGGAAATATAGGTATTTTTTCAAATTTTGTCACAGTAAGATGTAGAAAGCATCATACATATAACTTTCATAAACAGGAAATTTACCAGTAGCAAATGGTGCACACTATAAAATCTAAGTACATTTAAAAACTGTGATACACACATAAAAACCACAAAGGACCCTCAAAGACAAAATTAAATTAGCATTAATAGTAAAAAAATTTAAGCAGAGTTTGGGAATTCTGAGGAAGGAACAACCATTTTTGCTAAAGTAATTCAGCATTAAATTTTGCGTATATATGTACAGACCTTATTTGAATCTTTAAAAATGGGTCGTATTTTGATAAGCAAAAAATGGGAAGATGGGTGCCCCTGGCTAAGGCACCATAATCTGAAGCAACAAGACATAACCGTGTGACCTTGTGTATTTCAGGGAAGAAGGATTTTTTTTTTTTTTTAGGTCAGAGCAAAGGTTACATGAAGGAAGCCGTTCAAAGGAATCTGGGATTTTCCCAGGGATTTATGGCTGTATTGCATTGTTGCATTTACCCTATTTGAAATAAAAGCTGAGCCTACATTTTCTCACCTGGGGTGTGTATATAAGCCTGTTGTTCCTAATCACTCACTCAGTAGTTACATAAATGAGCCATTGCCCTTTTCTCATCAAGAAAGAGAAATCATGTTCCCTGATTATAAATGAAAATACATAAATGTGTAAATTTCAAAAATCTTTTAAGATTAATCTGCTTTTGCTTTTGGAAAATGCTGAGGCTGAGAACACTTGGCTGCCTTTTCCCTAGAGCTCAGCATTTTTGTTAAGGTGGTAGTGCAGGTTGTTTGCTTGCTTCCTTCAGATGTCTCAGGTGTTCTATTTGAAGTGCATCAGTCTTGACTGCTTCCTACGTATCTCCTTAAAGTTACAGCTACATCTAACCCTCTAAAAAAAGTGTTTTAAAATGTTTTTCCATAAAATGATAAAAACGCTCCCGTCTATCAACTTGTGTGTCAGGGGTTAGAGCATCTGATTTGAGGAAAGTTTTTTAATAAACATTTTTAAATTGCATTGTTATATCCTAAACAGCTTTCTATTTGCTATTTACCCAACTAAAAAGAAACATCTTTCAAAATCCAATGGATTTCTGGAAATTTTTTAGGGCAAAACATAGAAATGGTTTCTATAATACTAAAAATGTTGTCCCCACATATCTAAGTTACATCAGTTCATTAACATCTATGCTTAAAACAGCAGAAGTCACTGTTGACATCCATTATTTTATAACTCTGGACACATTTATAAAATTCAAATGATACTCAAATAATTAAATCCTTTTTCTAAATTTTCCTAAATTTAGAAATTTACAGAGCTAACTTCAAAGTCTCTGTCAACATTTTGGAATGACTTTGGCTCACCTGTTACAGAAGAAAAAAAAAAAAAAAAAGAATTTCCTGATGCTTATACAGAAGTCAACCACAAGGCTGCGATGATAACAGCAAGAAAGTTAGGATCCTGTGTTATGGAATCAGATGGCTGGCATCTAAATCCATTTCTACCATTAACTGCTTAAGTGCCTTTAGTAAAATTATTTAATTTCTTTGTGCTATTTTCTCACCAGTAAAATGAGGGTAGCTATACGATTCATTTGTTTAGCTCAAAGATCTTGAGAATTCAATGATGCAAATTTTAAGCACCAAATTATTTATCTGGACCATAATAAGAGCTCAATAAATATATGTTATTATTATCTTTTAACTAAGGGCGCAGAAATACAGAAAAATGCATCTAAATCCTTTGTTTCAAAGTAGCACATATCTAAATGCTGAGTATTTCTTACGGGTATACTCATAGCTTTTGTCCTATTGTTTCCTCTAGAGTTATTCAGAAATGCATTTCCTTTAAGCGAGTCCTAATGGCTGTCACTATGATTTAAAGCTTTCTATGGACTCTTTCACATAGGGTATGGCTGCCTAAATTACTTTGGACCTAATTTTAGATAAACTGCCATAGCAAGTGTTGAATAAATGCATGAGTAAGCAAAGTAAAGCAAAGCAGATATTTAACATTTGTGACTGGTGTTATCTTTCTGAAGTGTTTGAATAGAAGTAGTTGAAGTTGGTTAATTAGTCCCTCCTCTCCCCACCTCACTCACAAATTCATGTTCAGAAACATTATGTGACATTCATCATCTCACTAAAAGGTTTGTCACTGAATTACCTCTAGCTTTAAAAAGAGAGAGGCAGTTAGATCAATTCCAGATGCATTTCTGTACATTATCTCATCTTTTAATACAATAATAACAAAGAATGAATACATTTAGACCAGCAAGATTTTTCAGCGGAAAATCTCCACTCTGTGAAGGATGCTGTCTTTGTAAAATTAAATTATATTGCCATAATGTACATTCTTATTATACACATTAGTTATTAAACTGAATGAACATCTTAAAAATAAAATAAACTTGAAACAATTTAAGGCAAGGTGCAAAATGGAAGAAACGGCAAAAATCTACATTTTGCAGTTGAATTTTAAATACAGGCAAATGTATAATAGGAATGAAAATATGAACTACATATAGAGATTGATACACCCTCTTACTTTTCATCCTCTCCCCCACTATACTGAATAAGCACACAGACTCTTCACTTACAGAGCAGTAGTTGGAAATGAACTTAAAATGATTTTGTTTTAGCAGTATTATTTTCAAAATCATTAAGTATTTAAATAATGTTTAATTAATGTGTTCATCCACTATGAATTTGCTTTAGGCAGCCTTAGCAGATAACTCAGGTATTTCAAATCAGATTCTGAAACTCCATGTTAATATCCAGTATTACAGGTGCTTCTACTGAACTGAATGCAAATTTTGAATGCAAATTGACCACAGGGTGAAATCAATAAAGTACACCCAAATGCTAAATGAGATAAAAGAAAAAAGCCATAAGAAAATAGACAAATCAATAAAGCGATGAAAGATGGCTAAATGTAAGTAATTATTATCAATCATCAGCTCCAAACTCACTTTTGAAATGTCAAGAGGAAAGCTGAGCACTTAAAAGGAAGAAAGGAAGAAAAAGTTTGTGCTTTATTAATTAAAAAAGCATAGTTCTCTTGTCTGGAAAATTGAATGCTTGCAACTTTATGCTATAGTATAATTATGAAAAGGTTTTTATTGATAGCTGAGTCGTTTAAAATTCTTCCCAGGTCTGTGTAACTTATATTCAATCACTACATATTTAGTTGACTTTAAACAGTGAACATTTTTCATAGAGTTTTGGGGAAATGTTGTTTTGGCCTCTTGGATACTCAATGTCTATAGAAAAAAAATTTGTTTACTGACAGACAACCAGCTTGGGTATTAAGTCACATTTATGCTACAAAGTTAAAAAAAAAAAAAAAAAAAAAAAGATATGTCAAATCTGGAGCTCCTGGCTCTCAACCACACATCCTCAGTATCAAACCATCAGAGCCAGTTGCTGCTGGGCGGTTGACCAATTCAAAAGGACATTCTTTGCCAACACTGTGCTTTACAGTTTGCTAAGATTATTGTTGCTACTTTATTTTAACCACACAGTCTTCTCTTCCATGCCAGATGCCTGGGGTAGCTTTAGCAGATTTTCCACATTGGCATGGAGTCCAGTTTTTTCCAGAGTGTTCTCCTATTCTGTCTCTGCTAACTTCCTTCTTCCTGGATCCGCCTCACCTCCTAATGTCTTAATGGTCTATTTCCACATGCTTTCCACTATCCATAAACACCCTTTTTCCTTTTCATTCAACAGGGAGCATCTCCCCACAGCCTCTCAACTATTGCAGGTGGGTTGAGAGTCATAGCTGCAAGTATAATAAACATTCTTCTTGTTTAGCACCTTGATTCTCAAAGAGTATACTAGAAATGCAGGCTCTCCAGCCCCACCCAGACTCATCAAATCAAAATCCACCTTTTAACAAGCTCCCCAAGTTATTAAAATTCACATAAAATGTGTAAAACACCGATGCTAACACAGTTCATTCACCTGAGAAGGCAAGATGACTCCCTTTCTCTTACCCCAAGTTGGTGTAGTTGGAAGTAGGTAGATGGGGAAACCATAGTAAATCAAGGAAGACTATTCTCTTTCTGCTGTCCAGGATGTAGGTGAGAAGCACTACCTCAACATATATTACAAACACATGCTAACCGTCAAACATTCCATCTCTGCATAATAATTCCCAAAAAAATTCACAGTGCCTGTTTTATCACACGTAATCCACAGTATGTCACTATAATACATAAATATTTTAAACAAATATAATACTAAATATTTTTAGAAAACTAGGTGGTGAGTAAGCAGTTGCAACAGGCTTCATTTTGTGAAACCTTTCTACCAAGCAGTATTTCACCATGTACCAGATAGAAACCATACTTGCTGTTCTTGTTTGCTAACGCTGCCATTATGCAAAATACCAGCAACACACTGACTTTTATAAAAATGGTTTATTTGGTTAAAAATTTACAGACTGAAGCCCATGAAAGTGTCCTAATTAAGGCATCAGCACGAGTATACCTTCACCAAAGAAAGGTCAATGACATCCGGAAAACTTCTGTCAGCTGGGAAGATACGTGGCTGGGGTCCACTGATCCCGGGTTGTGTTCCAGCTCCTGTGCATTCTTCAACATGTTGCTCTTAGGGCATTTTGTCCCCTCTTAGTGTCTCTGGAGCAAACTCTGGACTAATATCTTCAAAGCTCAGCAAAAGTCTGCTTTCAATGGCTGTCTCCAAAATGTCTCTCTTGGCTGCTCTCTAAAGTGGCACTCTTCAGCTGCTCTGTGGTCCTTCTGTTTGTGAGCTTTTATAGGGCTCCAGTAAACTAATCAAGATCAATGCTGAACTGGCAGGGCCACACCTCCATGGAAAAAATCTAATCAAAGTTATTACCCACAGGTGGTGGGTCACATCTCCATGGAAACAGCCTAATCCAAAGATTCCAACCTAATCAACACTAATACGTCAGCCCCCACAAGAATGCATCAAAGAACATGGCATTTTGGGGGACATAATATATCCAAACCAGCACACTTGCCAACTATTAGGTAAGCAACTAAACCTAGAAGACAGTGAATAGGAGGGGCCTATTTATAGAGAGGAAATGATCAAAGATATATTTTAGAAACTGGAAAATTAGATATAGATATATTTTCCCATTTTTTTTAGGAAGCAAATACCTACCCCTTCTATTATATATGTAAGTATGTGTGATGTTTTTAGGACTGTCCCATTTTCAATGTTGTGTCCTTTCAATATGTTTGCAATATTTAGGGAAAAGACAATTTCAAAATATAATTCAAACTCAGAGGCTGAAATTTTGAATTCTGTCCCCATCTGCACCACTGATTCCATCTGCAAAGCAATATCAAATGCATAATAAGTGTGGAAAAACACTGTATAAAATGCATGTAGGGCATGTCTACCACAATGAAGTAAGAAGGCTATATTTCAAAATATGGCACTCCATTTTAGAATAAGTGTACAATGCCATTTAAAAAATAAATACTCTGTGCTCCATATGTACTTTCTATAAGGCACATACTATATAGCTATGCCCAGTTTTGATAGAGTAATATTATTTTTCACTGTTGATTTACAATGTGCACTATTATGTGATTTTCATAATTATATAAAAGTTGTATTAAATGTAAACTATTTTCCAGTAAAATTCAATGACAAACATTTAAGCTATCAAAATTAAAAAATGAACAACTGTACTTCTTCATAGGAATATTCCTGGATTATTATGTAAAATTTTAAACTTTATTACTAACATTCTAGTTTCTTTGGAAACTTCATATGAATATTGTTAAAAACTAAAGAATTTTCCTGAACTCTCTAATGAAATGAAAAATAAATAGTTGGCAGTGTTTTCAAATAATTGGAATTCGGTATTTTCTCTCTTTCTGGGTATTACATTTCATAATATTTCTCAGAAGAAAATTGACTAAATATTTGGAATTATGACTAATCCCTCCCTCACCTTCCATCCCCACACAGACCAAAAATATTGTAGATCAATACTGACTCTTATGAAATGCAAGAGGCATACACACTGCTTTTGCTGAGGAAAAATATATCCTCATTCTTAGCTCAAGTAAAAGTCTTAAATTTTTCCCACAGAACTTCTCTAAAGATCCATATGCTTGGACTATCTATAAATGGGTTCTTAAATTTATATATAAATACCTCATGCTTAATGAATAAGCAGATTACAAAATTTAGTTAAAATCAGACATTTTCTAAATTATTCTTCAGCTGACTGGTGCCCTTTTCTTAAACTATATTGCAAGACTCTGGCAAAATACGACAAATGTGTTTGATTTATGGAGTTGTGAATCCTAAAGTTGCATGTCTAGTGATATCAGAGGCCCTGATCCCAGGGTTTAGCTGATGACTGATTTCCCCCGTACCATTTTTCTCCTCAGCAATTGTTCCTTTGATTATGTACTAATCACCACTATGAACTCATCATTTCCTGTTCCTTTAGAGAAGGAAGGTATTGCTGGATATGGTCCAAAATCAATCCTATTCACTTCTGATAACAGTAGCACTTGACAATGATGAATGAAATATTTTTTTTTCCTGTGATGCTGTAAGACTGACACAAGTGGAAATTTGGAGTACCCACCAGAATAAGAACTTGCAGCATAATCTTCCAAGATTATTTAAAGATGGGGTGCAGCAGGGCTTTCTACCTTAACTCCCGTGGAGGGGACAAGAATTGGACAGCAGACCAATGGAGCGGGGAAATGCCTAGCTCAGTTTCATAAGATCCTCTGGCAATAGAAGATGCCTTGATTTACTTTTTGCCTTGAGGCTCCTAGGTAGCTATGAAGTTTGCAGGTGCCAAGGGAGACTACACCTGAAGAAGCAAAATTCAAGATTACATAATATTTCATAGGTCTTTGGTAATTGAATTCACATTACTGCTTGTAAATCTTAAATACTTGACTTTTAAATACATTTTCAGGCATGTGTTAAAAAACAGTTTTGAAAATGTACAAAAATCTATTTATCCAGATTTGGGGAGCCATACCCCAAATTAATTCCCATAATTTGTTAATATATATGCTTTTATTTCTACTCAGTATTAATAGATAAATTTTCCAAGTAATTAAAACTGATGAACCCTTATAGTCTTTCTGAATAGCAATCGGACAGTATATTTACGATTAATTAATTCTTCATATTATATTTGCAAAATGCAAAAGTATTATCCCTATATGTTTTACTCCAATTCTGTTCCCAACAATATGATATAACATATGGTAGTGTTATGCAATTACTGCTGTAAAGTCATACTGCTGGGAAAGTACACTGGATGGAAAATGTTCGTGTTTTCCTACAATGATCAAAACCGCCACAAGCAATATCCACATACCAGTCTCGGCACCTGACATTCTGACATGGTGATAGATCCAAGGAGCAGCTGCTGGAACCTAATGACAAATAAATGTTTTAAGAAGCTTTGGGTGTTTTGTGTCAAATGCAGTCAAATGGGAAGACATATGAGAGTAGAGTTAAGGCAGGAAAAAACAGTAATGGGAAATGAAGATTTGTATTAACTACTTATGCCAAAGTTCAGACAACAGAGATGTGATGATAAAAATAATGAAAAGTAGGGCACAGAAAAGTACAAGGTCTGAAGTAATATAAGATCATATAAAAACCCACAACACCCCTTTCCATTTCATATGGACAACTTTTCCTCCATGTTCTTTCTTTCCCAGGTACAATATATCAGTAATTCTTTTCACTTTTCATCCTCTTGTTTTGTTCCTTTGCCTTCTTTAGCCCTTAAAATATTTTCCTCCTCTCTCATGTCTAATCTTTCAGTCAGACAGCAATTTCTATAGGCCTTACTCATCCCCAGGAGTAATAGTTAGGGATAAAGGGATTGTTCTTCAACATCCTTCAGGAGTAGGATGGGAGCTGGGAAATCATCCCTTACAAATAAAAGCTTTCCACAAATCACTTTATTAACCTTTGATAACAAGGACAGTGTCCAGGAATCACTACGAAAAAGGAAAAGAAAAAAAAAAAACCTAAATGTTCTTACTTAAATTGCAAGAAAGAGCTAATATACAATATGGAATGCATTAAAAACTATCAAGAAATACAAAGTTAAAAATATAATATTTTAAGAAAAAATGAATTCAATTTATGGAGGAAATTGTGAAAGAATTAAAGTGAAAAGAAAACATACTAAAGTTGAGAAATATTGGATAAAGCTAAAGACTGAAAGCACCACCAGAAACTAATATTGCTCTGTCATATGAGGATGGGTACTTCTTAATAGTCCTTCTCAAAAAGCTCATTCTAGCAATATGAATTTACTTCAAGAAGTGGATTGTAATTTCTTAGTTCTAAAGCCTGTGAGGATATTAAATGTGTCCCAGAAGATGCAGAAATAAAGGTAAAGATAACAGAGCTACTACCCAATCCTGAACAGCATTACTGGGTGCTCAGGAAGATCCCATTGTACTATCAGAAAGTAAAGTATTGACTGAGATTGGGAAAGGGTACCAAAAGGACTGGCAGGAAATAGGAAGAATTTGATAAGCTGGGAAAAAAAAACTCAGCTTCTCTTTCCAGTGATATGGATGTAGGTATAGCTATTTGCTGTTAATCCTCAATTGTTCTCCTCTTTGACAGCATGATATGTCTAGGGATTTACTAAGAAGGGAAAGAAAATGTCTCCCTTATGGCTGAAGGCTTGTTTTCATATAGCTGAGTTTTATGCAATTTCATCGCTCAAAAGTCTGGTTTAGAATTATCGTCATCATGTTCAATAGCTGAACTTTGAAGGACTTACTGGTGGCCTGAAAGCACAAAACCCACTGTATTACATTCTCTCTTACCCTCACTGTCATCTGTCACCCTGGCACCTGGTTTGGAAAAGAAATAAATAAACAGACAGTGTGTGTGTGTGTGTGTGTGTCTGTGTGTGTCTGTGTGTGTGTGTGTGTGTGTGTATGGCAAAGCATCACTTTTCCAACAAAAATGTTCACCATACATCATGTACTGTGTGGTTGATGTTTTATGTGGTATGTAGCTCAATGAACAATTTTACGTTCTTTGTTTTAATATCCTATTAGTTTAATATCCTGCTAGTGTATTTTATACACTAGATAAATAAATTCACTAAGCCAAGTTGCTTATTTTCTAAGCCTTAGTTTTGTCATCTGGCATATGAGGATAATAGCTATCTCTAAGTATTCAAAGTTTCAGCACATTGAAGGAGCACAATAAATAGCAACCTTTGTTATTATTGTTATGACTACCGCTGATTTTGCTTTTGTTAATATTCTTAGATTTTATCCCAAACAAGCACACATTCACATGAGTATGTATATGCATTACTGTATATATTCAAGGTTTAAGGGAAGGATATCAAAATAAGGGTAAAAAAGGCACGTTTTGATTTAGGGAACAAGATTTATCATCAGTCCAGTCAGCTCTGTTTGAATTTGATTAATTTAAAATTATTACTCTTCCTCACTACAAAAAGTGGAAGGGAACAAAATACTCAATAACAACAATCACAATGAAAACAGTTAAGATTATTGAAATTCTTATTTATATCTCATAAGGTAAAACTAAATAAACACATCAAATAATTTATTTGTAAAAAAAGACATTCTCTTTCACACAGAGAGAGATTTCTTGTCTCTATCAAATGCTAAATGTGTGATCTGGAGAAAGTCCTTTAATATTTGAGTTTCAATGTTTTGACCTATAAATGTGGGCAAAAAGCTATTTTTTGATGATATTATTTTGAAGCTCAAATTAGATCATTTATATGAAAGTGCTTTATATTTTATTAAAGTGCCATGCAAATGTTTGCTTTTGCCAACTGAAGAGGAATATGTGCTTAAGTGTCGGAATACAGTATCCTTAGATGATCTCTTAAATCTTTACCTCTTAGAATCATAACTCTAGAAAATGTGTCAATTCCAAAGCTAAGTGTATTTTCCCTCTGAATTTGTCCTTCTCAAAACTGCTTTGCAGACAGATCCCTCTTGTTCCGTTATCTCTTTACATCTTCTTATATCCCAAATATTTCTTTTTCTAAACAATATCCTTCAGCCACATCTTCTGTGTTAAGAAATCATATTCATCTAAATTCGTGAATTCATTTGTTTAAAAAGTTCATTAAAATGATACAATGTAAGTTCAGGTTTCCAGTTAAAGTTTTGTCATTCACTGTACATAGAAATAAGACATTTGCTGTAAGAAAGATCATCACAAGAGGAGACAGAACACATGAGATGCAGAGACATGTTCTAGCCTATGGATTCCTGCCCCCATCTGCTCTCTTTCATGGTCCTCTCTCCCTCTGTTCCCTGTATGTTTATTTGGGACTTTTCCAGTAATTTTCCAGGTATTCAGAAACTAATGCACCACTCTCAGTTTCTTAGCTGTTTCCATAAATTAAGATAGCACTGTCCTAGATGGAAAATATATTTCTACACCTGACACTTTAAACAAAGATCTATTGTCCCTACATATTTTCCAAAAAAGATATTGTACAGTTTGTAGCTTTATATTAGGTTGAAACTCATGCAGTTAAAAGAGGAGTGACCTATAAGGCTGGAGCAACTCAAACGGTTATATATCCACTCAAATCATTAGAATCCTTTAGAGCAGTTAAGAATTAGTTTCCATTCTCTGTGTAGAAACTGTCTCAGCATGGGTTATTTTTTTCTTCAAAAATTAAAAATAGAACAATATTTCCTCATTCTTACCTGCACAGGACTGTGATGTGAGTTGTCTGCAGTTCTAAAATAAAACAAGATCTCTTTTACTTATTACAACAATGGAAGCATATAAATACTTCCTCCTATTTGGATACTTTTAGTAACTCATAAAGAATGCAAACAGAAACTTCTGCAAATGCTTCTTGGATAACTTTAGTGAAGATAACTTCTAGACCCAAGAAATAGATGTAAACCTCAAGGAATAGAAATTCTCATAAATCGAATCATTTCACCTAAGAATTGGCAGTCGTTGACATTGTAATACCTAGCAAGATTGTTTGTAGCTTTACATGGTGATCATTATTAATATAAATGACTGCAATATAACGAGTTGCCTAGGCGAAAAAAAGAAGATATGGAAAAATTATGAATAAGTTACACATAAGCCTGAATTACCAGCTTTAAAACAGAGGGTAATTCCATTTAATCAAAATCACTTTTGAAAGATGCAGCAGGTTATAGAACAGCTAATTATTACCAGTGCCTATCCTGGTTAGAATGAGTATTTCAAAAACACCTAGAGGCATATACAGTTATCAGTCAAAAATTGATTATTCAGACGTGGATCGCCCATATTGCAGTCTCCGGTCACAGCGGATTTCCTTGCTCAACTGCTTCACACCACCTCAGGCAAACTCTGCTCTCCAGCTTAGTGTTTCTGCCAATTCTGTCAGGCTACCCTACCTTTTCTAAATTATGCAAGGTGCTGGAAAGCCTAACCTTCATGACCCAGTTTTGCAAAGTCTAATCAACCTGCCCTGGCCTCCTACTGCCTTTGCTTTCTCAGGTGGCTCTCTTGGATCCAAGGTGAGTGCAGTCTCCAAAGTATTTCTCCTTTCTCTTCTATTAGGAGTCCCAACTGCTTTCTAAAGAGTCCTGGGCACAAACATAAATCTCTTTCTAATCCCCTATCATCCCTCCTTCCCACCCCAGTACCCACTACAGAGGATTGGGAAAGTCTAAACTGACCCAGAAACATTTCTGGTTATAATAAGCAAATTCTTAGAGGCTGCCCAGAAAAGGACAGGGAGCTCAAAAATAGCAAAATAGAGTCACAAAGCCTTCATATCACTCCAATAAGGACTAGGCAAATATGTATCTTTGAGGAGTCCTAATATTTACAAAGTACTCATTCAAGAACTTAGTACAATTATAATCAAGCATTCATATAATTTTAAAATTGCTACTTTATTTAAGGACCCATAAAACTAAGGACTATGTGTGTCTATTTCACTCCTTTGTTTCCAATAGCTAGCAAGGTATTTAGTGCAAAATATAGCTTAACAAATAACTACTAACTGAATAAAGAATTCACATAGAGAAATAATTTATAGTGCTTGTTGGCGGCTTAAAAGAAATCCTAATTTGACTCGGTGGAGAGAAAACTCAACTAGGTGTTAATATTTAATAAAATACTTCAAATAAAAAGAAAACACCCTAAAAACAACTTCTCACAATCAATATGAGATAATTTATCAATAAATTATGGAGTTGATGGAAATGCAATTTGATTCCTCAACAGGAAAAAGAGATTAAACAAATATATCTTGCAAACACTACAGTGAATTTCTTTTTCTGATAAGGTCAGGTTGTCTTTTATGACATCACTAATGGGAGCTCTTTCCTTTCTCTCTTTGCCCTTTCTTCCTTCCTTCTTTGCTCCATTTATTCATTCAGTATTTACTAAGGGTTGCTCCATGCCAGGCACTGCCCTATAATCAAATTCTCAATGTCACAACAGCATGTTATAGGGGAACATGATCTCTTCTGGGGTCTCAGGAAAGGCTGCCCTGAGAAACTGAAATCTGAGCTGGGATACTGAGAGATGCTGCTTTAGATCAGGTTTACCAGAGACAGATACTGAGTATTTTTGTGCAAATTATTTATTAAGGAAACACTCCCAACAGTGAGGAAAGCAGGATGTGGGAAGAGGTGAAGCCAAGTAAGTATGTAATTTTGTGCAAAGCAGCAAGTAGTAGGAGCCTGAGGGCAGTCCTTCAAAGAGAATTTCAGATATGGGTTCTTAGCTGTAAAGGCACATGGAAGTGAGCTGGGGAAGTAGCTAGAAATGGTAAAAGGGATCCAGGGGGAACTGGGCACTGACAATAATTGTGCTGATGCCTAGAGGTTAGCTTCATAAAGGCTTTAGACACCATTCCAGGCAGAAGGGATATCATGCACCTAGGCCCTGTGATAGAATAAAACACTCAAGGAACTAAGTGAAAACCAATAAAAAGAACAGAATGAGACAAGGGAGAGAGAGAACTGTGGGCTCAACCTTTGTAGGTCACGCTGGCTGTATAAGCTAGAAGAGGATTAACTAAGCCTCAATACTAGAACTGTAGGTGGGTTAACAAAATGTTTATTCCTTATGTGCCTGACCACTCAAAATACCTATTCCAAGTTTGTGGATGGTATTTTTCCATGGGCTGATTCAGGACACAAACTCATTCCATATTGTGAATCTGCTAATTTTGCAACCTTAGAGTTGTCTGCATCCAGGCAGAAGGAAAGAGAGAGAATTGTAAAAGTCCAATGGTTTCTTAAAACCATGGCCAGAAAGGATACTTATTACTTCCACTCATATTCTTTTCGTGAGAACTAGTTAAAGGGAGGAAAATTGGTAAATGCAATCCCTAATTAGGTAGTTGTTTTTACAAGTCCACACTGTGGGAGGGAAAGCAAGAATTTTGCTGAACAGGTAGATATCTCTGCCACCTAATCCATGTTATGGATTTGGATGTTTGTCATAAAACAATGGAAAAATGTTAAGGAAAAATATGAGGGGATATTTAGTTGTGGCCATTAATTCAGCTACTATATTAGGTATAATTGGACGGGGAGAATAATGTATTCATGAAATAAATTGGGTCAGAAGGTAAACAGCATATTTGTCTTTAGTGATTGCAGTGGAAATAAAAGAGATCATTTGATTTAAGTTTTCAGAAAATAAGATAAATTGGCCTTAGTAGGACAAACGGAACCTGAAGAACAAGATGTCAAGAATAAGTTCTAAGATCTGCCCTATACTACTCTGTGGATAATATTCACTGTCACAGGAATATTGGATATATGGATATCCAGAGTCCATATAGATATCATGAGTTTGGCTTTGTAATTCTTGTGAGTGTGGGCATTTGATATACCTATATTGGAAAGTCATTTGCACATCTTTGCTTGGATGACTGTTTTGATATGAAAATATTAAATAAAATATCTCTGTTGAGATTTTAGGATATCAATAAACAACACTTGCCTCTTCTAGGCTCAAATTCAGACCCAACTGATAGACTGAGCAGTCAGATAGCTGGAGATCAAAAATTACTTTCATTACTATTAAAGCTAATTGAGAAATGTGACATAAACCTGCAGACATGTTGGTTTGCTAATACTGCCTTTCAGAATTGAACTTAATCAGACCCAGACAGATTGGACAACCACAGAATTCTCTGTGTGATCTTACCCTGTAAAATCAGAAGGCAGGAAGAGTACAAAATACATTCTTCATGCTGAACTGCATGGTCCAGTTCCTGCTCTCAAACTGAGATGTCTATCTTACTTTCCTGGGGAGGTGTGGGGATGTGTGAGCTAGAGGCCAGAGGGTGGCATGCTATTGTAACTTCACTTAGAAATACGAAGAGCCAAGTCTAAGTGGTCCAACTTAACAGTCTCCTCAACAGGGGGCCTCCAAGATTTTCCTCTCTCAATACTTTATTTCCCTGTTTTATTTCCCCCTTAGCACATAATACTATCTGAAATTCTTTTATAACTTTTTTTTAACTATTTATATCCTGTTAACTTCCTCTAATTGTAAGCTCATAGAAAGTGGGACTCTTCTTTGTCTTGTTCACTTCTTGTCCCCTGAGTCTACAATAGTGCCTGGAAAAGAGCAAATGCTCAAAAAATATTTGTCAAATAAAATAATATGGGTCTAGAGCTCAGAAGGAGAGAGTAAAAGAGGAAGTCCAATGTAGATAGTAATGATAATGACCCCAATGAATTATGACTTTGAGTCCATGCTCTCTGGCATTGTGATATTACTACTCTTCTCATCAAGAAGGAGTTAATATCTACACCCTTTAAATCTAACTGGCTTTGTAATTTGTCTTGACCAATACAATCTGATTGAAATGACATTGAGCAAGTTCTGGAGCCTAAGCCTCAAGATTTCTTGCAGCTTCTGCTTTTGCCCTCTTGAGACACAGATACTATGTAAAGAAGTGTGGACAAAATATTTAATAATGAGAGACAACATGGAGAGAGATATTCCAGAGGTTCAGCCATCCATGACAAGGCTCTGAACATGGGTATAAGACCATCTTTTTCCCTAACAGGTCCAGCTGAGACATCATAAGAATGAAGATGCATGAATGAGCATAGGTGAGTTCAGAAAAAAAAATGTTCACTTAACCCACGGAATTGTGAGAAATAATAAATTGCTGGTGTTTTAAGACACTAAGTTTTTAGGGTGATTTGTTTTATGCAGCATTTATAATTAAATAAAGGCTTAAGAACAATTGTTGAGATTCTCTAATATTCAATTGTCAGGCAGAGAAAAATTAGACCGCATGGGAAACTAGCAAATGGCAGATAAGTTGAAGGAAACGTAGGATATGGCATGTTATAGAGTACCAAGAGAAAAAGAGGAAGAATGTCTCAATGAGAAAGCTATAACTATGTCAAATGCTGCTGGGAAATATGAGGCCTGGAAAGTGACTACCTGTTCTGGTTTGCTAAAGCTGCCAGAATGCAAAATACCAGAAATGAATTGGCTCTTACAGTGCAGGTTTATTAGGTTACAAATTTACAGTTCTAAGGCCATAAAAGTATTCAAACTAAAGCATCAACAAGGGGATACCTTCTCTGAGAAAAAGGCCAGTGGCACCTGGAACACCTCTGTCAGCAGGGAAGGCACGTGACTGGTGTCTGCTGGTCCTTTGCTCCCAGGTTGCATTGCTTTCAGCTTCTGATCCCAGTGGCTTTCTTCTTAAACGTCTGTGGCTTCTCACTTAGCTTCTCTGGGGCAAATTCTGGGCTTCATCCCTTAGCTTAGCATCTCCAAACATCTTTCTGTCTGTAACTCCAAGCATCTGGGTCTGTGTCATCTCTAAGCTCTTATAAGGACTCCAGTAAACTAATCAAGACCTCTCTAAATGGGTGGGGTCACATATCCATGGAAATAATCTAAAGGTCCCATCCACAATTGGGTGGGTCATGTCTCCATTGGAAACAACCTAATCAAAAGATCCCACCCACAATAGATCTGCCCCCACAAGACTGCATTAAAGAACATGGCTCTTTATAGGCTATGCTACAGATTCAAACCAGCACACACCTCTTTGAGGTAATATCATTGATGACCTAGTGAGAATTATTTTAGTAGAGTAACATCGGTGGAAGTCAACTTAAAATGGGTTGAGAAGAGGAGACTCGGGCAAGATGGCGGCATAGAGAGGAGTGGAAGCTAAGTAGTTCCCCTGGAACAACTACAAAAAACCGGAAACAACTAGTAAGTAATCCAGAATAACTGCGGGGGGACAAACGAGACCATCCATTCATCATACACCAACCTGAATTGGGAGGAATGCCCAAGAACACAGCATAAAATCTGTAAGTAAAACCTGCGGAACCAGGTCGGGAGACCCCCTCCCCCATAGCCCGAGCTGCGGAGCCGCATGGTGCCAGAGAGAAGCTCTCTCCCAGCAAGCGAATACAGCTCAGCTGAGCTCCAACTGGGGTTTTAAGTAGCGAGTGTGAACTGCTCACTACAGGTATGCAGACAGAGGCTTTGGGTGACGACTGACCTGGGAGAGCAGGAGGGTCGCCTTGGACTGGGTCTGAAGGGGACTATCTGTTTCTTTTTTGGCTCAGTGGAGAAAGCCCCAGTCATTTTCAGTTTCCAGGGCTGTGACTCCAGGAAGGGTGGAGACACCAGAAGCAGAGAGCGGGACCATTGAAATGCTAATGACCTCCACCTGGGGGGTCTGTCTTCTCTAGGAGGAAAGGGGTGGGGCCCTTTCCATTCAGAACCAGACCCCAGAGCCTGGGGGAACATGGCCATACCTCCTCACACCAGTCAAGAATTATAGGCTAACAGGCATCACCTGCTGGGCAGAAAAGCACAGTGACCCGAGGCATCAAAGGGTGGAGCAATTTTCTAAGACACACCTTCAGGGAAACCAGATACTGAATATTTCTTCCCTCTGGGACCTGAGCCTGTTCTGGTCTGGGAAAACCTGATTTGGATAACCAAGGAAACCATGCCTAGACAACAGAAAATTACAACCTACACTAAGAAAAACAAAGTTATGGCCCAGTCAAAGGAACAAACGTACACTTCAACTGAGATATAGGAATTTAAACAACTAATGCTAAATCAATTCAAAAAGTTTAGAGAAGATATTGCAAAAGAGATAGAGGCTGTAAAGGAAGCACTGGACATGTATATGGCAGAAATCAAAAGTTCAAAAAACCTATTAGTAGAATCTATGGAAATGAAAGGCACAACACAAGAGATGAAAGACACAATGGAAACATACAACAGCAGATCTCAAGAGGCAGAAGAAAACACTCAGGAACTGGAGAACAAAACACCTGAAAGCCTACACGCAAAGGAGCAGATGGAGAAAAGAATGCAAAAATATGAGCAATGTCTCCGGGAACTCAAGGATGAAACAAAGTACAATAATGTACGTATCATTGGTGTCCCAGAAGGAGAAGAGAAGGGAAAGGGGGCAGAAGCAATAATAGAGGAAATAATTAATGAAAATTTCCCATCTCTTATGAAAGACATAAAATTACAGATCCAAGAAGCGCAGCATACTCCAAACAGAAGAGATCTGAATAGGCCTACGCCAAGACACTTAATAATCAGATTATCAAATGTCAAAGACAAAGAGAGAATCCTGAAAGCAGCAAGAGAAAAGCAATCCATTACATACAAAGGAAGCTTAATAAGACTATGTGCGGATCTCTCAGTAGAAACCATGGAGGCAAGAAGGAAGTGGTGTGATGTATTTAAGATACTGAAAGAGAAAAACCACCAACCAAGAATCCTGTATCCAGCAAAGCTGTCCTTCAAATATGAGGGAGAGCTCAAAATATTTTCTGACAAACAGACAATGAGAGACTTTGTGAACAAGACACTTGCCCTACAGGAAATACTAAAGGGAGCACTACAGGGTGATAGAAGACAGGAGTGTGTGGTTTGGAACACAATTTTGGGAGATGGTAGCACAACAATGTAAGTACACTGAACAAAGGTAACTATGAATACGGTTGAGAGAGGAAGGTGGGGAGCATGTGAGACACCAGAAGAAAGGAGGAAAGATAACGACTGGGACTGTGTAACTTGGTGAAATCTAGAGTATTCAACAATTGTGATAAAATGTACAAATATGTTCTTTTACGAGGGAGAGCAAGCAAATGTCAACCTTGCAAGGTATTAAAAATGGGGAGGCATTGGGGGAGGGATGCAATCAGCATAAACTAGAGACTGTAACTAATAGAATCATTGTATTATGCTTCCTTTAATGTAACAAAGGTGATATACCAAGGTGAATGCAGATAAGAGGCGGGGATAGGGGAGGCATGTTAGACACTTGACATTGGTGGTATTGTCTGATTCTTTATCTACTTTGATTTAAGGTTATTTTTCCTTTTGCTGCTTCCTAGCTGTCATTTTTTTGTTTCCTCTTTCTTTTGCCTCTCTGCCTTCTTTGACTCTCCCTCCTGCCTTGTGGAAGAAATGTAGATGCTCTTGTTTAGTATGAGCAGAATGTTCAATGAGGATGAACTTAAATGTTTGGAAATGAACAGGGGTGTTGGTAGCAAGATGTGAGAATAACTAACAGTGCTGAATGGTGTGTGAATAAGGTGGAAAGGGGAAGCTCAGAGTCATATATGTCACCAGAAGGAGAGTTGGAGGTCAAAAGATGGAAATGTATAAAACTGAATCCTGTGGTGGGCAATGTCCATGATCAACTGTACAAATACTAGAAATCACTTCATGAACCAGAACAAATGTATGACAATAGAATTAGAAGTTAATAATAGAAGGGCATATAGGGAAGAACTATATACCTATTACAAACTATATACTACAGTTAGTAGTACTTCAACATTTTTTCATAAACAGTAACAAACGTACTATATCAATACTAGGAGTCAACAATTGAGGGGGGTTGGTTAAGGATAGGGGAGGTTTAGAGTTTCCTTTTCTTTTTTTCTCTTTTCATCTTTCACTTTATTCCTTGTCTGGAGTAATGAAAAGTTTCTAAAAATTGAACAAAAATTAAGTGTGATGGATGCACAGCTGTATGAGGGTACCCAGGGGCAAGTGATTGCACACTTTGGATCTTTGGATAATTGTATGGTATCTGAACAATCTCAATAAAAATGAAAAAAAAAAAAAAAAAAAAAAAAGAGAGGCTAAACCTGCTTTTAATTGTGCCTAAGAGTCCCCTCGAGTGCCTCTTTGTTGCTCAGATGTGGCCCTCTCTCACTAACTAAGCCACCTCGGCCTGCGATCTCACTGTCTTCCCTGCTACGTGGGACCTGATTCCCAGGGATGTAAATCTCCCTGGCAACACAGGATATGACTCCCGGGGATGAATCTGGACCAGCATCATGGGATTGAGAACATCTTCTTGACCAAAAGGGTGATGTGAAATGAAATGAAATAAAGCTTCAGTGGCTGAGAGATTTCAAATGGAGTCGAGAGGTCACTCTGGTGGACATTCTTACGCACTGTATAGATAACACTTTCTAGGTTTTAATGTATTGTAATACCTAGAAGTAAATACCTGAAACTACCAAACTCTGACCCAGTAGCCTTGACTCTTGAAGGCAATTGTATAACAATGTAGCTTACAAGGGGTGACAGTGTGATTGTGAAAACCTTGTGGATCGCACTCCCTTTATCCAGTGTATGGATGGATGAGTAGAAAAATGGGGACAAAAACGAAATGAAAAAATAGGGTGGGATGGGAGACGATTCAGGTGTTCTTTTTTATTTTTATTCTTTATTCTTATCTGGTTCTTTCTGGTATAAGGAAAATGTTCGAAAATAGATTGGGGTGATGATTGTATAACTGTATGATGGTACGATGAACAGTTGATTGTACACCATGTATGACTGTATGGTATGTGAATATATCTCAATAAAACAAATTAAAAAAAATGGGTTGAGAAGGACTGAGAGAATAAATAATAAAAGGAGACAACTAATGCAAAGCAATTCTTTCAAGATGTCTAGCTATAAAATATGGAAGGGAGATAGAGTAGTGACTTGAAAGGGGCTTATGGGGTCAGAGAAATGTTCTTTTCAGTGTTTATGACATTTCTCTTGTTTTTCAGTTTACTATGGGTCATATTTGACATACTTAATGAAAAGACCCAGAGAAAGTTTGATAGTATAGAAGAGAGCAGATATAATTAACAGGTTCGGTTTCTGAGCAGATGAGTCAGCTAGAAGAAGCAGAGGTAGAAGAAGTGGCTGCAGGTGAAAAAAGCAAATACTTCCCATATTGTATATTCAGGAGAGGAGGAAAGAATGGGGGCAGAGATAAGTTGATCACAGAAATTTATAGGAAGGAAGTCAAAGGAGTTTCTATTTAATATATCTCCCCTATATTTTCTCTGTATACAAGGAGGCATATTCATTTGCTGGGAGTTAGAAGGAGTGTATGAGTGGGACAGACCTGAGAATGATTGAGAAGGTCTGAAATACTCTTCACACCTTTGTGAATTGTATAAAGGACTGTATAAAGATTTTTGAGTCGTGTAGAGATTCCACTTATGGCAGGTAATCATTAATTTATAATGATTCATGGTGCTATTACTGTTCCCTATTAATCTCCAAAAGTATTCACTATTTAAATGCATACATAGAGAAAATGGATAGCTGAGATCAAACAAGATTTGGGTTTTATCAGTTAAGTAGGTGAAAAGACAAAAAGAAGGGAGTTTAAGGCTTCAAGGGAAATGTAAAAACGATGAGATGTGCATGTACTATAAAGTGGATAAAAAAAGGAAGGGATAAAACAATAAGGGTGATAACATAGAGGAAATCAAAGGCTTGTATGGACAGAGGTCCCAAAGAGGGAAAAAGTTTAAAGGAGAATCTGAACAAGACATAATATAGGAAGCTGTGTCTGAAGAGTGCAGTGGTTGAATAAGTTGTTTTGAAATTAGAGAAGTTTAGTGTATTTCTGATTGTATCTTTATGAGGTAGCAGCTGAGATGAACTGAAGTATTGAAGAAATTCACAAAAGTTGATATCAAAATAGTGAGAAACTATATGGACGCTGAAGTCATCCAAACTGAGCTAGGTTAGATATTGTGAAAGTTCAACAACTATACTGAGTAGTTGTTTTGAATCAGGTTTTCTGAAAGGTCCTGGTTATATAGGAGTGAAAAAAAAAAGACTCCCATATTCATACAAAAATAAGAATAAGAGCTGTAAGTCACGTGGGGCATCAAGTAGCTTTATTTCTATGCACACCCCATTGCCCACAAAACCAAGTCCTTTTCTGTGTGTGTATAAACTGTCAAAAGACCCATTTTATTGAGAAGACCCTCCTATTGTAGGAAATCATTTATCTTGTTATGCAGTGTTCAGTGAATGAAAAATAATGTGCTCCAGGAGCAAATAATTCTTGGAAAAGCTACATACTTCACTTTCTTCTTGGAAATCATCAAATGATATGAAATTCCGAGAAGTCCTGCAGAATTAAAAAAAATCCCCAACCTTATTTAAGCATGAAACCCATCTTTTCAAATACAACTACAGAAATAACTTGGAAAAACACTGCAATGGGATAACAATAATGGCTCTAATTTATTCAGTATTCCTTGTGGATAGGTACACTATTTTACACCCAAATTTTCCTCAAATCTGTGCAGTAAATGATACAGTAGATGGAATTACCCCTGTTTTACAGATGAAAAAACTTAGGCTTAAAAGTCACTCAACTAGAATTTCATGGAACCAAGATTCAAACTCAGAATAGTATGATTCCAAAGCCTTTTACTTAATTGTACACTAGGCAGGATCTGCTACATAATTTGTGGGGTCCAGTGCAAAATGAAAATGCCGAGGGCCCCTTGTTCAAAAACTGTTAAGAATTTCAAGGTAGTGATAGAACACTAAAATAAGTGTAGGGCCCTCCTACATGTTGAACTTTGTTCAGCTGCACAGATTTTGTACCCTAGAAGCCAATGTTGTCACTGTGAATGTTGCCTCTAGGTTTGTTATGGTCAGGATAAAAAGAAACAGAGTGTTATTACAGTGGGCATCATTATCATTTAAACTATTATGCAGTCTCCCTGAATAGAATAACTCAGACACTTCTAGTTTAGAGGTTTTATACTTATTTTGAAGGATAAAATCTACCACTTTATTTATTTGTTAAATAAGATGAATAAATGAAACATCCATTTGTCCTCATCTTCATTACCCTCACCATTTTGTCATTCCAAAGTCATCATGAACCTAAATGACTTCTGATTTTATAAGTGTAACTGATTATTCAGGTGCTGGAACATATTTTTTAAATACAATTGAAATGATTCTGATACTAAATAGTGCAAATGATTAATGGCAAAATCAATTTAAAAGACAATGGGTACAAAAAGGTTTTTTAAAAAAAATATGTGAATTTGACCAGGAATTTTGCCATAGCATTCATTTACTCAACCCTCATTTGTTGAGTATCGACATTTCTACAGGGTTATCTGGCTGAAAAATTCTATAGGCTAAGGATCAACAGGTCAACTAAGCTTTATTGTGCTAAGTGCTATGACAAGTTCTGAATTAGAGAATAAATACTAATGACCATAATAATCTAGTATACCCCTCGAAACTAAAATCACATTTGCCAAGAACTTTCTGCATTTGTGTAATTCATTATTAAGTAATCCCATTGTGGGTTCTAATATTCTTTTTCTTCTAAAAAATTTGAACTTTCCCTAAATATGTGCTGTTTGATTGTCACTATTCTCTTGAGTGATTTACCACTGTTCCAATTGTTCCCCTGATCGACTTAAATTGGGTGTACACGGCCAGGGTAAATGAGCAACACAGCAAATTCTGAGCAGACACAAGGCTGAATGTTGCAATCAAACAAAACTTACAGCCAGTTTAACCTGACATTTACTGATATGCATAATCATTATTGCACTGTTGGGTAATTAGGCATAAATGCTAGGGATTTACCAAAAAAGACTGCAATTAGCATTACCTTTACAAAATAAAATATTTTTACAATCAGCTCTGGGTCAGGAGGTCTTGTGGTCTTCTATGGCTCTATTAAAGCCTTTCCATTATCTCCAGATTTCAAACATCAGATTGGTTGGGGTGCGTGGGAAAGACAGCAGGTTGGAAGAGTGATACATAAATCATGATTAGAAACATTCTTTGGGGCCTTCATTGATGCATGCCACTGTATCTAGAAAGCAAATACACTTGAGTAGCAGGTGTCCTCTTCTCCAGAAGTTGATGGACATGGTATTAGATTTCCTGCTTGCTCTTACAAGTGTCACTGCACAGTGATTCTGGGGTCATAACAGGGTAGACACTGGGATCCTACGATTGGGAAATTTGCTGAATTTGATCAATTACCTAGTGACATGAATTGAGTAATTACAAAGCAACTACCTTGAGTTTGGACTCAGAGCCAGAGAAACAGAATATAATTTCCAAGTTCAAAAGACTGGAGTAAAATAATGAAGAAGAGTCTGTCAAAAGAATAAGGCAATGTACGGCCACTTAGTCAAAGCTGGGGCAGGTTGGGAACAAATGGGGAAGGTGGTGTATGATTTCCTATCACTGATTAATACCTAGCTGGTACGTGCTAGAAAGGCTAAAGATGTAAAATCAAAAGACACATTATAGTAGAAATACTCAAAATGGGGTGAGAGGAGAGATTTTTATACAAATAACAAATGATAAGTCTTGGAAATGAGTGAATGTGAAAGGAAAGAGGGTGAAAAACAATGCAGCTGTTTCCAAGATGACAAATATGTAACAAAAAGGATGATATAAATAGAAAGAGGAAAACACAAGAAGAGGAAAAAGATTAAAGGGAAGACAATAAAGCAATTCAGTTTATCTATGTTGTATCACAGCATCCAGAGAAAATTTCAAGAAATAAATGCATGTAAATATGGGTTGGAGTTGTAGAACAGGCTCACAAATGAGATACGTATTTGAATACCATTGTGACAGAGTGATGGTTGGAAGTCATGGAACTGAATGAAAGCACAGTAGAAAGAGAAGAGACTAAGGACAAAACAGAATCAACTATATGAAAGTGAAAAAAAGTAAAAGTGCAGAGGCTGTTGGAGAATCTGAAGAGCCATGAAAATGTGTTGCCACAGACTCCAAAGAGGAGGAAGAGTCAAGTACTAGCCTCCTAAAATCCCAACTTCAGGATGTAGATTTAGACTTTTCTTCCTAAATACCAGGACCACAATAATTGCTGCACTTTATTGGTCAGTCCAATTTTTTTTATGCAGGTAAAATGACTTATTTGTTTTCTCTGTAATTATTGTGTTAAATAAGAGTTGGATGTGAAAAATGTAAAATAAATGTTTTACATTGTAGAATGTAGGGGACCTAGCAATAGACAGCAAATAGTGAAGGGGGAACAACAATCTAATAAGAACAGATAAGTTATAGAGGGTAATCTTAATGTTATGAGAATGCTCAGGAGCGGTTGTGGTTTGTTAATTTTTAGGGGGTATGGTAGGAACATGTTGGAAGCAATGTAGATATTTTAGGTTATTTGTTTTTCTTATTTCTTTGTTTTGGTTTTGTTTGAAATGTAGTCTTTTATTGTTTTTTGTAGTCTGTTAATTTTTTGATAAAGTTAAAAAAAATAAGAGGTGGAAGCATCTCTGTATTTGACAAGCAAAATGCTGACTTGCTTTTCCTTTGGTCAATATTAAAATTCCTGTTTCTCTTTGTATTTTCTCTTACCCAATTATATCTGTAGTAATCTGTAAAACATGGCACTATTGGGAACATTAATTGTTCTATTACTTGATCCTCTTTCCTTTTTGATTCTCCAGGAGACTTCTTAAAAAATAACTCTAGCAACTCTGCATATCACTGATATGGTGCTTGCCTTGTGTCTACCCTTGGGTCTCTGAAATCATAACTCAAATGTTAATAAAAATCTCTGTATTTTAATAGACTACTCTTGTCTACAAATTAATATCAACTCAATTATATATTCTAAAGAGCCATTTACAGTTTTGAACATAATGCAAATCAAGAAATTTAATTTAAAACCTGTAAATTACTCAACAGTAATAAGAATTTTGTAAATAGAAGATGACTTTTTATCTAATAGATACGATTACTCATCATTTTAAATTTATGTTAATTCTAATAATAGCATTATACCATGAAAATGAACTTGGCACTGATGGACACTATCTTTGGAAGCATCAAGAAAATTGGTTGTTAACTTCTTACACAGCTGAAGTGCCTTTTATTATTGCCATATTCTGTTCTACTCATAAAAAATCATCTGTATTCCAGCAATGAACTATTTTAGTGATTTTATACAAAAATTCAACCAATGAACAAGAAAGAAAGATTATTCTTAAATTTAATCAGTCTCCATTCTAGAAATGTTCATAATAGTAGAAATGAAATGAAGGATATCATAGAAGTACTCTCATTTTCATTAAAAGAATCTCATTTCTAATTAGCAAAGAAATATACATATTATAGAGAGCTGTGAAAGAATCTATTTCTAATGTTGAGATTTTCTAGTAAATGTGAGAATGAAAGAATTGCATTATTTTATTGACAGACCTGCATATGTTTAAGTTGATTAATTTCTCTTCCCATCAGTTTTTTTCTCTGCACAACCTTTTCCCTCTTCTGTCTATATAAAATCACATGTGCAAAAATGGGAAATATTTGCTTGCTGACCTGGTATTTGACAGGCTGGCCAAAGAAATGTGCAATCCTTTTTAAAAGATCAGTATCTTTCTGCTTAAGTAACTTTAGTTTCAATTTGAAGTTGAGTATGTTCAGATTATTAAAATTATGATTGTGGTATGTTCATTATTTTGAATTACTTGGCTTGTAAGAAAATATTTCACAAAGAAGAATAAAGGAAACAATTATTCAAATATGTAAGTGTACACCCTGAGTTAGCCAAAATGTAAAGTTTGAAGGCACAGACCTCCAGATTGCCAAGTCTGCCCAAGATCTCCAACACCATCTGCAAGGAGTTAGGATTATTACAAAGTTAGAGGGCACAGTCCCACAAAATTGCCCTCACTTCTGACAATAACTACAAGTTCAAGGAATTTCCAATACCACCCTCTGATTTTATAATTTGCTGGAAGGACTCACAAAACTCGCTGAAAGCTATTATAGTCATAGTAATGTTTATTACAGGGAAAAGATACATAACAGAATTATCCAAAGAAAGAGATACATAGGGCAGAGTCCAGGAGGGTTCCAAATGCAAAGATTCCATTTGTCTTCAGGACATATTACCCATCAGGAATCAATATGTGACAATAAACATGGAATACTGCTATCTTACACTAGTTGAGATTTGGTGTCTAGAGTTTTAATTGGGGCTTCATTAAATGGGCATGATTGATTGATTGCCCGTATGGTTGAACTCAGGCTCCAAGTCTGCTCATAATGTTTAACCCAAATCCTTCACCCTAAACTAAAGTACATGGTTGGTTTTGCTGGCATGGCTACTCCCTCCGAAGACTTAAGGTAGTCCCACCCTAAGAACCACTGTAACCCGTCCTCACCCTAAACAAAGGCAGTCCTATCAGATATGGCATGGATTACCTTCCAGAAGCTGAAGGCAAAGGCTAGATCTTCTCTTTGGGGTCAGGGCCAAAATCTACTATACAAGCAACTCCCTGGCTTTGGCCGAGGCTTTCTGACAGCTAATTGATCAAATGCCTAACATCTGAGGAGCCAGTGTGGGGAAAGGAATAGATTTAAAGAAACAATTCCTCCTTCCTATAAAGCCATTGTATGCATTTTTTCATAATTGTCCCTTGATGTACCACTATTTGTAACTTATGATAAACTTGTGCAGAACTGTTTAGCATAGAAATTAGCAGCTAGTTAGCTAAATCCTCTACTTAACTCAGACTGGTCATTTCCCCTTGGTACTACATCCAGAAGAAGCTTTAATTTAATTTTTCAATACATTTGACCATCAATATAAATTATTATCTCCTTACCACAATGACAGTTTTATACCATATTGCAGTATGGCATAGATGTAACTTGAAATATGAGTCAAGAGATACCGGCACATTTTTCGAGTCTCACTAAATTATTAACAATTGATCCAGTCCATCATCATATTGGATGACCGAAGTTTTTCTCCAAGTGATGCCACTCAGGTTTGCAGGATTCTATTAGATCTTGTCAAGTTCTAGAAGCAGGAGTGGTCTCAGCTTCGCCTTTCCCATCATCTACTATAATGAGCTGAGAGATAATATCATCTCTATCTCTGAGCCTCTCCCAAAGGCATTAATGTAATATTGGAGTTCCCTCATTGCATAACCCATTTGTTTATTCCTTTACCCTCATTCATCATTCCTCTTCTCTCCATTTATACCAAAACTTTTCTGCCTTTGGAAGGGACATTAGGTTCAGCCACAATGCTGAGGTTCAGCCACTGTGCAAACAACAATGTTAGTTCAGCAAGTGCCTCTCCTCAGTCCATTCCCATTCATATAGGGCAGGGTTACATGGGCACAAAACTAGTTGGCTAAGTCAACCACTGGGCAATACAGCTCCATTCCCCACCAACCCCACTTTTGCCAGGTGGGGTAAAGGCACAGCCTACCCATCAGGCCCTTAGGAATTCTGACATAAAGGTGCAAGGTATAGTTACAGTTTCTTGCTTAGTGATCATTTTTGCTTCTGGCTCCCACAATCACAGCCCTGGTTCTGGGACCACTGCATCAGTTAAGAAAAATGAAATTCATATGATGTAGGGAAAAAAGAAAAAAGTATACTCATATACCACCATCCTCACTCTACAGGAAGAATTGTACGGTCATACCAGCATCCTCCCCCATTGCCTCTCTACAATCCACCAGAAAGTGGAGGAGTCTATATAGTGGGGACACTCCTTTGGCCCCTCATGATGAATGTGAGCACACACTCATGAAGGCAGGTAAATAGCCCTTCTTGCTTTTATCTCCCCCCCTTTTTAGAAAACAAGTGTTTCAATTGTTCTTTTCAATTCTCTATCAAACCATTCCTCTGCAGATAATCTCTCTGCTCATTCTGTTCCTTGGTCTGAATAAAAGCGACACTTGGCAGTCCAAATTGGCACGAAATCTTCTGTTCTGGCCCATTTATCATACTCCGAGCATTTGCATCTACCACTGGGTAAGCAGAGCCCAGTCTAAAGTAGTGCCTATTCCTGTTAGGACACATTTTTAGCTTCCCAGGCCTACCGGCATCAGCCCAACTTGCCATCTATATGTGGGGCCTTTCTCCCCAGAAATCTGACCGACAACCATCTGTTGTTTCTGTCTCTCTTATCGGCAGATAGAACAATGCTTTTTGGCATTTGGGCCTCTGAGGGTGCAAAGGGAAATATCCAGTTTCATCCCATCTCTGCATTGCTATAGCCCTGCAATATCCACTCACTTCATGGACCCAGATGACCTCCTCAAGCAAGTACACCAAGATATCCACTCACAAGTTCCAATCAGCTTCTGATCCTGGAAGGGTGTTCTTCTAATGGGCATTAAGATGTCTTATTTAAAGCACCCCTTCAACTCCCATAGTGATTTCCATAGGAAATCATGTCCCATACAGACATCACGTTAATAGGCCAGTTTTCAATTTCCCTTCTGCCTGGCCTCATAGCCAGGCCATTAGCTGCTCTCCATGAGTCAATTAAAACCCAAACATAAAGGTAAGCAGCATGAAATTAAGCCCACAAAGCTGATGGTTTTTTACCTTCTTCAAGCAGAGTGGTAGAAACAGATGTTCTCTGATCACTTTGGAACGTCCATCCATAAATGAAGCAACAAAGTCATTGGTCAACAGTTGTTCATAGGGCACTGACCCAGTGTCCCAAGTGGCCATGGGTCCAGCAGCTCCTCAGGTGATTTCAAAGTCAGCCCTATGGGAAAAGAGGCTGCCTGCTCATGAGTACAATATATAACTCCTTGCAATCTCTTGGTAGCACGTTCCTGCACAATGCATTTCCATTTTATTATGGTACTTTTCTTGGCACTGTCTTCCCCATTACAGCATTTCTCTGGCATTACCCAAGACATTATGGGTATTTCAGGTTCCAAGATGATTTTATGTCCAATTAAAATATATCATTTTATGTTCAATTAAAATCCAATATCCAGTTAATAATTGTCTCTCAAATGGAAATTTTCTGGTCCCAAATCCCAGCAGTCATTGCTGGGAGGCACTCACGGACTTTTGCCATAAGCCCAGTCTCTATTCCACACAGGGCTACTGCATAGCAAATTAACAATTTGTGTGGGCTTGGGCAAATATATGGCTCTCATTTAGCATGTCCAATCAGTATTGATGGAGGGAAGGATTTATATGCCTTCTGTTTTACAACACTAGGTAGGGGAAGCATTCCTCAGTAAGACACAATATACATCTCCATAATACATTCGGGTAAAAGAGACAACCACTTCACAGAATCTGTTCAAACATTCCAATCTCCATCCAAACTTTCACTTTAAGCCCATCAACCATTGCATTCCTATATCTTCCCAATCTAACTGTAGCCCCCTGTCACGATTTCACCAACAGGTTTTGGCTTTACAATACTAGGTAGAGAAGTGTTCCCCAGTGAGATATAATACCCATTACCATAATGCATTCATCAAGGATACACAATCACTTTACATAAAGCCTGTTCAAATATATTACCTTTCATCCAAACTTTCATTAAGTCCATCAATTCTTGCATTCCTATATCCTCCCAAACTAACTGTAGCCCTCATTATGACTTCACCAACGGGTTTTGAAACTGTATAGTACAAGGGGCTTCCATGACAGGGAATCCCAGAAATGTCTCTTCAGCATGCTCTGACCAATTCACCCACTGATGTGCATATGGCCTTGGGTCCTGCATAACAAAGCAGGGGAACAGTAGTACTAGCTATAGGAGACTTCCCAAGATCACCAGGATGAATGTATCCCATCAGGTTCCTTTGGACTAAGAAATCTGTTCCTAAGAAGATGCTACAGTAAGCTGTAGAATGTATACTGAGGCAAGAGGGTTTTTCCTCTAACAGAAGATGATGCTAAACTGAATAGGTTTTCTTTTTAGTCTCTGACTCCTGGCAGGAAGTACTGTAAGCCAGAAAAATGAAGAACACCTATGTAGTTCTCTGATCTGCCACAGATATAAATTTATAGATATTCCTTACTGTGTGAATGGACACTGAATGCATATTTACTAACTGTTTATCAAATTCTCAATGTTCTTTTATGTAGTCACCATTTATAACTTATCTTTAAAGAAATCTCTAAACTGAAGGGCTAAACTAAAATGACTTCCAGAGAACTAAATAAACCATGTTTTTTTTTTAATTCTACTCTAGATGGTTAACAGAATCATAAAATCTTAGATTCACAAAGGATCTTAAAGATGAACTTTTTCATTTTTCAGAAAAATAAATTGATGTCCTATATAAGGAAGATTTGCACTTACTATTTGTAGAGACCCAGGTCCTGGGATCCTCCTCTATACTGAGAGTAAGTCACTGCCTGTAGCCGCCCACATGCCTGGGACAGAAGTTAAAGGTCAACAGACCTCCTCCAGGAGGAAACAATGTACAGATGGTATCGTAAACCACTTACCTTGTAAAACATTGAAATTCCCCTCCCCGATCACAGTTGATAACAAATCTCCAGACCCCTGTGTCATGAGATCCTGCTAAAACTCTGTTCTCACACCCTATGAAATGTCTTTGTCCTAAACCCTTATGAGCTGCCCCTTGCACTCCCGCCTTTGCAGAATGCTGACTTACCAAACGGCCGCCACTGGGAAAAAATCTTCTCTTGTTTGTAAGTCCTAATAAAACTCATCCCTGACTCTCTGCCTAACGTGTTCTTTGGTCTTGGCGCTGCGCTGACCCGAGCTGGACTGGAGCAGTATTATATACCTGAGAGCTTTAGAATGAGCCAAAGTGTCATTCTCATCTTACACCTTTAGTTCAGAATTAAAATAATGAACTTCATGTAAGCCTAAAATGTTAATCAAATACATACATATTAATGAATAAATAGCCACTCAAAGCAAAAAATGCCATTTTAAATGAGTAATTTACCAAAACTATCTCTTTAGCAAATATCTAGGGGCAGATGAGGGCTTTATTGTTGTTAATAGCATATGCTCTTATTTTAGGTTACAGACATGATAATTTTGCTACCCACCATAGAACTGTTTATAAACGCCAGAAAATAGCAGATGGTCTACTAAACAAACATATTTCCACTGTATCATCAGCATAAAGTTAGATACATATTGCTTATTTTTGCTCTGATGCAGCTTCAGTGAACTCATCATTAACACATCTTTATTAGACTCAGGTTTAATAATAGTGCAACCATATCTCCAGAGTGTAATGTCATAGGTCAAAATGTTGTGGCTAAATAAAGTATTAATAAGCAAATTATTTCTCTTCACTTTGTCAAATTTGAAATATAAATTCTGTTTTGACTAATGCAGCAGTTAAATTTGTTCAAATCATAAATCATAATCCAAATGCAAAGGCGCATTATCATAAATGTGCTTCTCTTTGCTTGCCCTGACAGAGAAAACTACCAACCAAATGACAAAGAGAGTGAAATGGAACTCAGAATTCTCCAGAGACTGCTGTCTTGTTCTGCTGACTGGACTATCTCTAGCCTTAGCCTAAGCCATAGCAGTTACACACTGTAAATTCCAGTGTCCTATATCATGTTTTCCCCATGATAAGTATCACTAAACTACAGATCTTTTTTTGCTAAAAATTATGTTTAAATTAAAAACAGCAATCAAAAAAAGACTCAGCATTTCTAATCCATTGGGGCAGAGATATTAGGAAATGTGACACAGATCATGCCTTCTGAGATGTGACTCAGCAATAGGTATTTTCAAGAGCTTAATTTGAAACTCAGAGTTATTAAATGGCTAGAGTAAGTAAATATAAAACCATTTGCTACAGCATTTGCCTTGCTAGAACATGGGAATGAATGTTTTGGTGGGAGAGTATACCTATGAGAAAAGCAGGGTATAAATTTGCTAAAGATTAGTATATATCATTTTATACTGTTGTATATAAAACTAGAAGTGTAAATCATATTAACATATTTATAGGCATAACACAAACACATAATATAAATTATAGCTTTCTTTGATCTGGAAAGAATGTTTAATGAGTATATAGATTATAGCATTGATTTTTCACCATTTCATTCAATTAATTTAAACATGTTTATGGAGAACTTACTACATACCATGTTCTGTGCTTTGACAAAGTATATAGTAATGCACAAAAGAGACAAGATCCTGGCGTTTTTTTGGAGTTTTCAGTTCTTAATAACATTAAGGTGTTGCAAGAAATTTATTTCCTAAAATATGCCTAAATTAACACAATGTAATTAGAATTATTTTAATATACTTTGCATTAAACTCATTAGAAAGTAATGAGTCTTTTTGTAATGTGAAAAATAAATCACATTATGAAAGTTTATTATTTATCTTTTTGTTAATGTAAATTGCTGCTTCTGTGAGTTTGACATCTAGCTCTGAAGTCATAAGGCCAAATGTTCAATTGTCAATTGTGTTACTTCCTCTTATAAAGCCACTTTGTACATCAAAGTAGACTATATCACTCCTGAGGATTGTTCCAATATACCCTTTATGTAATTTACTCCTACCTCAGAAAATATTATACTACTGAGAGCTAAGCTTTGTCTTATTAGTGCCTAGATCAGGTTCACACACATAATAGTCCATCTACAGTCTGCCTACAGACTGAACATAAGTGTGTAACTATTCAGGAGATTGATAACTAAGAGGGAAAATTAGTATTACAAAGGCAGATATCACAAGAATCAAAGAAAGACCATAGTAGAGAGATGGAAGAAGAATGACATATATTGAGTACTTACACCAGCTCTATGGTTTGGTAACTTTTTCTTCAGTTTTCAGATTAGGAAGCTTAGATACAGAGCAGTGGTTTTTAAATAGTATGTTTGTATTCTGATGTTTATAAGATTATCCATGTAGGTGAGTGTATTAGTTAGTGTTCTCTAGGGAAATAGAACCAACAAGAGATACCTATAAATAGTACGAGATTTTATAAAGGTGTCTCATGCAATTGTGGGGATGCATGAGTCCAAATTCCGTATGGCAAGCTGCAAGCTGGTTCTTCAATTAAAGCTGACATTGAACTCCCCAGGAGAGGCTGGCTGGCCAAAGTAGAGATGAAAGTTCTCCCTCCTGTCTGCTGAATCTATCACCTCCCCCGTAAAAGCCTTCCATTGATTAGATTAAACATCTCTCACTGTGGAAGACACTCCTCTTAGCTGACTACAGATGTAATTAGCCACAAATGCAATCAACGTACAGATGAATTAAATCTAAGAAATGTCCTTGCAGCAAGAGATAAACCAGTGCTTGCTTGACCAGACAGCTGGGCACCGTCACGTGGACACATGAACCTAAGCACCACAGCAAGGAAGAAAATATTCAAATGTTTGTATGTTTATTTTTACTTTATCATGCCCTTTAAAAAAACTATTTTTGTGTATGTTTAAAACTATTAGCACAGTGCACTTGCATATGAATAACAAGGATATATTGTTCATGAATAATATATATATATATGTGTGTACATATATGATATGTAGAGAGGGTACCTCAAATGTATTAAAGAAATGACTAATCCAAATAAACAAAGCAAGGAAGTAAAACTGAGATTTAAACCCTAAGATTTTAACCTACTTCTTCCCATTCTGGAACTGGAAAATCTTGAAACCCCATTTTCATGACAAGGTCTTCTTTTGTTCTACATGACTTTGTTCATACTATTCTTTCTTCCCAGAGTATTGTTCCTTCCATTTTTTCAGTCAGTCAGTAAATATTTATTGAGTGCTTATTATGGGTCCAGTATGGGACTAAGTCTTTAGAAGATGGCAATATATCAGCAAATTGATACTCATTCTTTGAGACCAACAACACCTCCATTGGAAAATCTCCCAGTCTTTCACGGGGCTTCCTGTATGTATCTGTTAGAAAAGTTATGACATCACCCTGAATTCCTTTACATATCTTTCTCCTCATGCAGAAAAAAAATTGCAAGTATCTCTTTACTTTTTGAGTCTCTGGCACTTAGCACAGTCTCTGAAACATGGTAAATTTTCAGTAAAAGGTGAGTAAGTAATCAGAAAGTAGGGTGGGAGTTAGAGCTGGGAAGGGAAATGTTTGCTCGGTAGAGGAGATGTTTCAAAGCTTGGAATTACAAGTAAGAAAGCTGTGTTTAAGGACAGTGATGCCAGTCTGCCTGGAATGAACAATTTAGGAAAACAACATATGGTCTCATATAATATTTAATTCAACTTGCAGAATCAAGTAACATAGAAAGCTCTAGTGAGTGTCAGAAAAATTGCAATTTGAGATTTCAATCAGTTCAAACCACTATATTTAAAGTACTGCCAGAACGAAGAACAGTATATATCATGTGTAGATCCAGAAACAAGGCTCTATGGATAAACTTGTACATTAACTGAATTCAACAACTTCCAAGTCAGTATTTTCTAACAGTTACCACAAGATGGGCTACTGTGTCATTTAGTGCCATGACCATCTTTCAAATTATTCAGAGTCCTGATGACTCCCTGTTGGGCAGTCCTATGAAGAAATGGAGATGTTACATTTAATCCTTAATTATTAAATCATTAATTATTTCAATTTTCTCTGATTGAAAGCACCCATAGCTTGGGATGTCAGGATTTCAGGCCACAGGATTGCTATGTACTTACTCAATGTTATGTCCTCTACAGATAATAGATGGCAAAAGCCCCTCATATGGAGTTGAGGTATACAAGTAAATATGTTTGAAATAGTTAACCAATAATTTTGCCTTTATAAAGAAAGGAAGACTTACAACAACTCAGCCCTAGACTCAGATGCCATACTTTTCTATGAGTTTATAAAAGGCTTTTAAATTCTGCTGTTTACCAAATAGGAATTAAGCCATTTACTCAATACTTGTGGTGTAACATTCTATCATTTTTCAACAAAATTCTACTCAGTAGCAAAGCAATATTCCCAGATGGTTTCCTTTAAAATACTATTTGTAATGTCTTTTAGTGCAGGGGTCAGCAAACTACAGCCAGGGGGCCAAATCTGGCTTATCTCCTGTTTTTATAGTCTTATTGAGACATTACCATACCTACTCATTGACCTATTTTATATATTGTTGCTTTCATACCTCAACAACAGGGTTTAATAGCTGCAAAGTCCAAAATATTTACTCCCTGATCCTTTTAGAAAAAGTTTACTGATCCCTGTTCTAGAGCTATTATTTGCAAATCCAGGTCAGAGTTCCACACCTCACAGGCCACCTAAGACTGGAAATGCAAAATGTTAAAATCTCTATGGAGGGAAATTTGGCAAAAAATAGACACATTACACATGCATATACACTTTTATTTAGCACGTGTCATTTCTAAAACAGATAAACTAGCCAAAGAACTAGATACGCTAGTGCAAAGTATAGCTGTGCACAAGGCTGTTCACCACAGCACTATTTGGGTTAGCACAAAGCTGAAATAATCAAATGTCCATCAAGAGGGGACTGGTTGAATAATCATGGCCATCCATGCAATGGAGTACTATACAGTGGGGAAAAGAACAAGAAATAACTGTATATTACAAAGAAATGATACTAGTATTTACTGTTGAATGGATTAAAGTAGATGAAAGTGTGTATAGTGTATAGTATGCTACTGTTTAACAAATGAAAGGGGATTATAAATATATTACATATTTCATTAATAATAAGCCAGTGGAAGGATAGACATATCATAAAATTGGTGAAAATATTTATAGGAGGAAAAGGGTAGACAGGACAGACTCGGAGGTAGACTTGTTTAAATACCCCTTGATTTTAAATCTGATTTTGGGAATTTCTCAATATTTTACTTAAATATCAAGAGATTATGTAGAAAAATAATCCATGAAACAAATTAAACTGTGCATGCAATAGCTGGCATAACCTCAGAAAGAGAAGCTGTGGTAGGGCTTCAAAGTTGGCCATGCCCTAGACTATTTCCTTAAAAGGCAAAAGGGAATATGAAGATGTAATTGAGAGATTATCCTGGATTACTTGGGTGGGGTCAATCAATCATATTAGTCCTTAAAAGCAGAGAAAATTTCCTACTTTGAAAAAAATGTGAGATCCAAGAAAGATTCAGAGAGATGTGTCATTGCTGGCATTGAAGCTAGAGAAAGGGGGCCATGGAGCCAAGCAATGTGGTCAGCTTCTAGAAGCTGGAAAAATCAAAGAAACAGATCCTCTCCTAAAGCCTCCAGAAAGAATGCTGCTCTGCCAACAATTTTATTTTAGCCAAGGATCAGACCTCTGACCAATAGAACTGTAAGTCAATAAATTTCTGTTGTTTTTAGCCACTAAGTTTGCAGTTTGTTATAGTAGCAATACAAAACTTTCATAGGAATTATTCCAAATGATCTGAAAATATAATTTTTCTATATATCTTTTTTGGGATATAGCCTAAGGAAAAACAGTACTGCTCAAGTTCTTGAATTATTTTCAGTAATTGTATTATTGGTTAGTGCTTCTATTTTTGTGCTGAGTGACAAAGAAAGTGAGTATTTAGATCAGTGTTGTTGAAAACCAAGGTAATTTAGCATGGGAGAAAATAAATTTAGATCTAAGATTAATGAGGTTAAGAAAAAATGGTATGGCCTTAGAGTAGAATGGAAGTGTCCTTAAATGTGCAGGAATTAGTTTATCTTTAAAAAAACTCAGCTCTCTCCACTAAAATGTCCTAGGAACAATGACCAATCCAGTGAGCTCCCTGTTTTCCCAGACGCTATTTTCCCTTAAAACTAAAAAAGACTCCTTGAAGAACTGGCTGATTTGAGATCTAGGACAGGAAATATATAAATGAATTTTTCACACTAATGAGCATCAAAGACTACCAGAGTACTGAGGAATCAATTGATTAAGTTCTACCAACCAAAATGAGGATGGTTTGAATATCATTGAGGAAGATAACCGTCATGAATGCAAAGACATCAAATACAACCTCATTTCATAAGAATACCCATGCCCAAGGGCTCCCCACAAAAGAACCAACTGGTCACCTTCAAAGTATGATAGATAACTAATTCACTATTTTGAAGCCAAGTAAATAAAAGAAAAGAATCTAGCACTGAGTCTGCCTGTTTTCCTAATACTGTACCTCTGTATAACCAAATAATAGATGAGAGGTGTTTTGTTTTATAGAAACACACCAGAGAGTAAATGAAAATACTTATTGGAATATCACAGTTTTGCAACCTTTACTGAATTAATGAATCTATGCACTGAGAATCAGTGACAGCTAACATCACAAATAAAAAGAGATACATGGATATTAAATCCTTCCTGATGAAAATATACAATCCACCCTTAAAAGTCTCAAAAAATGAAGATAAAAACAAAAAATCTTGAACATGGACCTTGAATCTGTTTAAACCTCTAGATCTCATTCAATATATAGGTAAGGTGGGCATGAGAGCTACCTTTCATACAACACCATGTGTGTAGAATGCACAAAATCTATACAGTAAGAGACCGCAGAACAAATGACTGAGATTCTTCCACAAGTAACTTGGAAGGTTAAAAGGACTTAAATATGTTTTAACCAATTGCAGCTCATGCTATTTATTTGAATTCTAATGCAAACAGCAAGCTAAGAAAGAAAAACTTAGAGAAATGTAGGAAGTGCAAAAGAGTGAAAGAAAAAAAAGGAAGACAAAAAGAAAAGGAAATAATCATAGAAAGTCAACTATTCACGAGTTTTATGTATTAAGAAATTATTAATTTATTTACATGTTCACTTATTTTACATGTTCATTTATTTTTTGTATTGTGGATATTTTGGGGAGGCTTTGCATCTTGAAGAAGCATCTTTAAAGATTGATGAAAAAATGAAATGTCTGTTACTTGCTTTAAAAAAATTGTGGGGGTGGGGTTGTGGTGGGGTGGTGGTGGGTTGGTGGTGGGTGGAGGAAATGGGCTAAGTATAGATAAACAAGATAGTCATGCTGATTGTTTTTTAAACTGGGTGATGGATACATGGAGATTCATTATCCCTTTCTCTCTATTTTTGTGTATGCTTGAAACTTTCCATAATAAAATGTTAAAGAAGAAAAAATCACTGTGGGGAGTCTTTCAACCTGCAACTAAGATATTCTTTTAAAAACTTTCCCCAACAGATGGTCATCTGACAGACAGATTTGAAAAACACTTTTCTGAAGACAGTTATCTGCCAGAAAATACATTTTCTAAAAGCCTCTCCTTTTTTAGTTCCAGAGGACTTAGCCCTCAATTTCATCCTAAATTTACTATGTAATTAACAATAAAATAATTTTATATTATAATTGTCTCACTCTTCAACTTTCTACTGCTAATTTGCAGCAAGTTCCCCTTGCCCTGTAGAACTTCAAGTTTCCTGTTTTAGTTATAAGCTATTCAGAGCAAGAATTAAATATAATTTAACAACTCTTTCACTGAAAGTTATCAGCACAATTGTTTTTTCAAAGCCAAACCGTATCCAGCTTTATTAAAGATACTTTTCATAAACAATCATGGTATTTCAGGCAGGACATGGGCAGACAATCAGTAACAGTATTCAACAACTTTCAAACTGCCTTCTTCCATGGACTACCAAAATCAGAAAGCCACTATCAAACCCAATGAAGTCATCTGATGCTCTGAACAGGGAAAGTTTAGAGTGAGGGTTGGCATTTCACATTAAGCATGTTGTTTGACAACTTTTCGCTAGCCAACTCTGACTTTCAGGAAATAAAATGAAAATGGAAGAATTATCGGTTTGAAGATCCACGACTTAAGCAACGACTCACTGCTCTTTTGCAAGATGCCATCTCAGGGTCATCATCGGTAGGTCCAAATTGCCTAACATTCTAGTAACCATTTTTTGGTGTCAGACCCAACAGCTTTAAGGGAGTCAAGTCTATGCTAAAGGCTGAGAGGGAGAAGGGGACATGAGGACATAAAAATGAATTTTAGTTTTTCTATACCACAAGGCATTTGTACCAAGGTGGCTAATGTGTGTCAACGTCAGGGAATCACATCTCCTGGGAGTAAAGAGGAAGTCTCTCAAAATTAGAGGGGAAAGTGTTTTCCTCCATATCAGTCCAGCTTGAGACATTCTGTTAGTGATATTTGCCCTTCCTCCAAAAAACAACAATGAAGTGTTCTGCGTGCTAACAACATAGCTTAAACAAACAAAAACACAAAATTCTGCATTTTTATAAAACTTTAAAAAAAAATAGTATTTCAAACTGTAAGTCACCAGAAGGACACAGTTATCAAAAATGCACACACTTCACTTGGCATCTCCAGCACCTTCAGCTTCCTTTGTCTGGTCTGTTTGGGCAACTCTGTTTCCTGCAGGGTTATTCTCATCCTTTCCAGTATCAGCTTTCCCCCTTTTCCCTTTGGATACCTTCTCTCCCTTCTTTGCATGGGCTTTTTTAGGCTTGGGTTCTGGCTTTGGAGGGGCAGGTTTAGCAGATAACCTTGCAGATGTTCTCTATGGTTTCTCTTTTACCTTGCTTTATCTCCTTTAGCATCCCCTTCAGCATTTCTCTTGGGCATGGGGGCAACGGCGGTGGGACGTAGGCACTAAACGCGGTAATGCAGCGGTGCGCAGCTTTGGTTGGTCCGGGGGTCGCTCTCGCCTCTTCACACTGCTTCCAGCACATCTTTTAAATGACCAAATCCCAGTTCCTCAGAATTAGATCTTAGCAGGTTTGCCTGGAAAACTCCAGGATATACTCTTTTTAGAACTGCCCCAGGGTCTGCAATTTACAACTATAAAACAAGAGACTAAAAATTGTTCTTTTTTCTATTCAAGCCTGCCACTAATGTTGGGATTTTCTTTCCTTAGGAATAAAAGATCTATGAGGATTTCACATGATAATACAAAGTTTTTTCAGGCACCGAGGAAATGAGGTCACATTCCCTCTGATAATAGTTTCACGAAACACATCAAATTATCTTGCAGTACCGTGAGATGATAAAATAAGAACATCTCCACAGTCAAGCAACTGTGAGAAAAAGCTCAAAAATGGATGGTTGTGAAGTCTGCTTATATTTTAAAGAAATCCATTATTACTCTAAAACAAAGAAGATTTATGCCATAAGGGACTTGATAAGCAAACAGTGTAACAGAATAAGCTATTTCATTAAAAAATGCTCATTAATTCTTAACAAAATAGTTAAGTATAACTTGCCTTAGGAGGGTCTCTACCAGATCTTGAATCCCTATTTACAAAATCCAAGTAAAAACCAGGAAGAAAAATGTGTCTTATTATAGAGAAATTTAAAAATTATTTGTTCATAATTTATTCTAGTAGCCTGAAAATCAGTAATATATTCACAAATTTTCCATTTCATTTGATGTCAAACACCTAGAAACAGTATAAACTTTATACATTTAGATGATCAAAGATCACTACATATTCAATGCAATGCAAACTCTTCCTTCTGTCCTTCCTTCTTTCATCAGGCAGATTAACTCCCACTTACAGTTTTATTTAGTTTAAACATTTGTAACCATCCATCATCAATCCTCTCTCCTTGCCCAGAACAGAGCTGATAACTCCGTCTTTCTATTTTATAAGTAAATTTTTTGGATATGTAAAAATATCTCTTAAACCACTGAATTCGTTAAATCTTATATTGTCCCTGAAAAATAAAAGGTACTATATACATGTTGAATAATAAATAAATTTAGTCATTATATAATAAGCTTCAGGCTCAAAATCACTATTTTTTTTATAAATTTGAAAACAAAATTAAACTATCCTATCTCACATTTGTAAAAAAAAAAAAATCACTTTATCAACAATTAAAGTGAACATTAAATTTGTTCCCTTTCCTGTTTTAGTACCGAAAAGACTACTGAAAACAAAAATCAGCATTAATTTTCACACAAAAATATAATTGAAATAACTTAAATGAAAGTTTTTGTAAACTGTTATGCTATATACAAATAAGGTATTGTTACTAATCCTCTGTTCTTCCTTATGATGTTATAGTTTTGATTATGCAAATAAAATTCTACTGTGGAAAAAATATTAAATGGTAAAATCTTGTCAAAATAGTGGCCAAAGGTATACATTTGTTGTTTAGAAAGGTAAGTAATTATATATACATATATTCATTTTAACAGTTTTAAAGTCAAAACTAATCCATGGACATTTCATGCGTATTAAGAAGTTATCATCCCATAAGAGATAAAATAAGACATTCAGATTTCCATTTCTTATATTAGCAATTTCTAGACTCTCTTACAGGCTAAGTTCCAGCCACAGGAGGTGGATTAATATATACTGATTAATCCATTATTTCATCAAAAAGATGAAATAAAAATGACTAAAACCTATGCATTTATTTCTATTTGTATACAAGCTTTTAGAGATCATACTTAAAACTCTCCTCTTACATTTTTTAAAGCTAATCTCAAATAACTCTCTCATGATTAACCTACATCCTCATCCAAAGCATTACTAAAGAATATAAATGAGATTTACCTTCAATTTCCATAATAATCACCATGATTTACATAAAATTTACATAATAACAATCATAATTAAGTAGCATTATAGTAATGGTTATAAAAACAACCATGATAAATAGCATACACCGATATAAGTTTGACAGAGACAGGAACTTTAAGCAATATCCATATTTATTTTATTGTCTCATTTTATTGGAAATGTATTCATGCCATTCATCTCTTGTAATATTTGTGTTTAACTTCAACACAGAGCTGTAGGGTATATTACTTTTTTTTATTTTGAGAATAAATATGATGTATTCTGATAATCTGAACACCAGGAATGCATTCACAAATTTTCCAATTCATCTGATGCCAAATACCTAGAAACAGCTTGTGTGAAGGAATTAAATGACAAACTTTTAAATTATTGTAACATTGTGATATGTTTTCCTTTTCTTTTCTTTTACTTCTCATGTTTCTCCTACCCTCTTTATCAGTTTTGCCTCACATCTTTTCACTCCACTATTTCTTCCTAAAATGTTCTTCCACTCTGACACTTTTCTTTTATTTTCCCCCCCTCTAGATGATTAAATCTCTTATTTGATTTGCATTTGGGCAAAATGAATGCATGGCTCAATACGTTGTGAAAGGAAAGTCTTTCATTACACAGAAGATATATTAATTAGTGCTAGATTTGGCTACAAATACAAGAAAGCCGAAATTAACAGAGGATTAAATTTTTAAAAAATTAAAAATAAATAACAACAAAAACCTTTTATTTTTTTCTCATATAAATGTTTGGAATTTACAGCTTAGAAACAAATGGCAGTTCTATCCTAAAAGGTCCTCAAAATCCAGGCTCCTTTCCACTCACCATTCTCCCATTCCTAGTAAGTAACCATTTCCCTTCTAGTCCAGTATTTATGCCCATTCACATTCTAGGCAGCCAATGGGAGAGGGAACAGTAGTAAAAGCAAGGCCGTGTGAAGCTGCCAAAGGACATTCTTTTTACATTCTTCTGGTCAGACACTTTCTGTTATAATTCATTATTTTGGGCACCCAAATAACTGTGTAGACTTTTCTTCCCATGCATAGACCACATGCATTGTTTCCTCAAAAAAAGCAGTCCCAATGCCCCACCTGATTATTATATACAGTTCAAAGTTTAGGAAGTCTGGATGACAACATTGTCCCTGTCATGTCGGAGTATATTAGTTCCTCATGGGACAGTAACTTATAAATTAAAAGACTGGCTGTCCCCATCCTAGTATCGAATGGCAGAATTGGAACAAGAAAGTGCAGATAAAGTTTTGTATTTGGAAAAGAAAATAAAGGAAAATAGTCACAGTTCTATTGAAGTTATGAAATCCTCTTGGGTAGGAATTATGAAGACTCCATTCTCTGATAGTTGAGTAACTTCCTTGGTTTTCCTAATCTGGTGCCACCTGATTCTGATCTCTGGGAGGAGCTACATTTTCCATTATCCTCTTTGACCACTTTGATGCTGCCACTGGAGCCCTTGTAGAGGCTCACAACTTTCATAGCCTACTTCTTGCTGAGGCAGGTTTCATTCAGTGCTCCTAAGTTGCTTAGATGAACATTCATAGACTGCTTTGACTTCTTTGGGAATATGATTCTTAGTCAAGAAATTAATCTAGTCAAAGCCTTTATGTTTCAAGACTTCATCCTTTATGCTATCTGCTCTGCTTTGCCCCCTCAACTCTCAACATAATGATGGTTAAGTTGAAGCAATCTGGAACAAAGAACCTCAGTGTGAATGCGATCCTTTGATCCTGACACAATCAGCAGGCTATTGACCTTCATAGACAGGATTCTTGACCTATCTCTTGGTAAGACATTCATACGAAAGCATTTTCAAATTTGAAAGTCTCCAAATTACTAGAATTCTGGGCAATCAGGATCATGGCCCCAAGCAGAACAAATCATCTATTAAACCTGGCATTAATAGTACCTACCTTGTAATATTGTTATTAATGTAGTTTTGTTAGCTGAGATAGTATATGCAAATAATTTACAAAATGTTTGGCATACTGCAAATGCTCAATAAATATTAGCTATTATTTTTATTAAGTTGTAGTATTTTAAAGACTATGATATCAGTTGACAAGTAAACCAGTCAAATTAAACCAGATCGCTAAAACAAAACTTGTGTGAATGAGAATTAAGTAAGCAATATGTACAGCATTTCAAGTTAATAAAAAAGTTAAATTGTTCAATAAATAACAAACAGTCTAGTGGCAATTGATTTAGGGAATTTTTTAAAGTTAAATCACAACTTGATACCCTTCACAATAATAGATCCCAATGACATAAATTCCTAAAGATTTGAAAATTAGAAAAGAAAATATAGGTGAGTAAGTTTATTTGTGGTTGTAGGAGAAGTTTTGAAATAAGACACAAAAAACTCATGAGATTTAGAAATTAAGAAAATTATGGATGTATTAAAAAAAGAATATAAGAGAATGCATTTATCAATTTAATTATGGAAAGCCACCTTAAAAATTAACAAATATTAAATACAAAAGGAAAATATTGACAAATTTGACAATCTTAAAATTTCTCTAGAACAAAAGATACCATGCAAAAGGTCTGAAGACAAATCATAATCACAAAGAATATATTTCATCTTATAAGATGAAAGATGAATGTTCAGCTAGTACAAAGAAAAATTACAAATACTAAGAAAGATAATGAACTCAAAGGTATACAGGCAAAAAAAAAAAAGAGCATTTCAAAAGAGGAATTATAACTTACTATTAGATAATAATAGATGCTCCTATTCACCAGTTATGAAAGAAAAAGTAATCAAACCAGCACTATGATGGTAGCCTTCAAAGAAAGAGATTGGCAACATGTTTTTTATTTAATTAAACATATTGAAGTATAATATGTACACAATAAAATGCATCCATTTTAAGTTAACAGACCAATATATTTTGAAAACTGTTTATTCCCTTGTAATCACCACCATAATAAAGATATAGAATAATTCCATCATTCCAAAAGATTTGCTTGTCCTCAGAAATGAGCTGCTGCTGGCTTATGCCAGCTAGAGAGATTCAGAAATTTCTAAGCCAGTTGTTAAAATGCTGGCAGCTTGCAATTGGCCATGGAGAAAATATTTACCTCACTTTCCAAAGGAGTTATAGCCATCATTAAATTTAGGAACCCCATAACTGTCTTGAAATATATAAAACAAAAAACTGCAGAATCATACAGTGAATTTGACAAATCTATAATTTTAGTGAATAACATTGACAATTTCTGTTAAAAACCAACAGCTCAAAAAAAAAAAAATAATGTCATGAGGCAGACAGAATTCTAAGAGCTCCCCCCCCCCCCCCCGAATTGCTATTCCTTCCTGTAAGCACATCTCTTAGCTATTCAAACAAACACTATTCTAGGTGCTGCTATGAAGGGATTTTACAGCTGTAATTAAATTCCTAAAGTTGTTGATTTTAAATAAGGAGATTATCACCAGTAGGTCTGACTTAATCATGTCAGTCCTTAAAAAGTCAAGGGCTGAGCAACTACGAGAAGGGGTGAAACTGTGAGACACGCAACGAGGTGAATGGATCCTGCAAACAGCATGTTGAGTGAAGTATGCCAGAGACCAAGGCAAACACTATAATGCCTCACCAATATGGTCTAACTGTGATGTGTAAACTCAGAATTGAATCTTAGAGCATAGCCCAAAAGGGAAATGATTATTATAATCCTCCCTAGATTGTGAGCTCTTACAGCAGTCAAATCTATTCCTGAATTGTAATGGCTATCTCCAAACTCTGAGATGTTGATTCCTTAATGTATAACCTGATTGGTCTCTGGAACATTGAGTGTCTGTGTTAAACCTGAAACTCAGAGCTAGAGCTTGGCAGATATGAATATCAGTATTAACGCACATAGCAACTGTTAAAAAAAAAAAAAAGCTGAAATAGATCCCAGATTTCAGTTAGAGATATGAATAAAGCAGAACTGGCTAAGACTAGAGCAAATCAGGCCAAAGGGTAAAGGTTGAAACCAACTGTGTTCAAACTTCAACTTCCACGTGAGACCAAGGGAAGAGATGTTTATTTGGTGTAGGATCTATATTTTCTAAACAATATAACTTCTACAGTCAGTTTGCTCAAACACTACAATTATATGGAACTTTGAATAGGAAGTGAGCTATGGTAGGTCTGTATAGATTGGAATGAAATAGCAGCATATCCTAAAGTAATTTGGGTGGAGAATAAAAATATATATTTTGGGTCCCTGTGAAGAGGTGGGGGAGAATGCAGAGGTGTTGGACTTCCTTACCTGGATTGTTGGTGATGTTCTTACAAACATTGGGAACTGACGGCTTGACATGCTGAGCCCTCTGTCTTGGGGCTGGCCCCTATGAGGCTTGTTGCTGCAAAGGAGAGGCTAAACCTGCTTGTAATTTTGCCTAAGAGTCTCCTCTTGAGTGCCTCTTTGTTGCTCAGATGTGGCCCTCTCTCTCTAAGCAAGCTAACTTGGTGGGTGATCTCACTGCCCTCCCCTCTATGTGGGACCTGACTCCCGGGGGTGTAGGTCTCCCTGGCAACGCAGGGTGTGACTCCCAGGGATGAATCTGGACCCAGCACCGTGGAATTGAGAACATCTTCTTGACCAAAAGGGGGATGTGAAATGAAACAAAATAAAGCTCCAGTGGCTGAGAGATTTCAAATGGAGTCGAGAGGTCACTCTGGTAGACATTCTTGTGCACTGTATAGGTGGCACTTTTTAGGTTTTGATATGTTGGAATAGCTGGAGGTAAATGGCTGGAACTGCCGAGCTCCAACTCAGTGGCCTTGACTCTTAAAGACGATTGTATAACAATGTAGCTTATAAGGGGTGACAGCATGATTGTGAAAACCCTGTGGATTGCACTCCCTTTATCCGGTGTATGGATGGATGAGTGGAGGAATGGGGATAAAACCTGGGTGGAGGGTAGGGTGGGATGAGGGGGGTGATTTGGGTGTTCTTTTTTTATTTTTATTTTTTGTTCTGATTATGATTTCTTCTGGTGTGGGAACATGTTCGGGAGTGGATTGGGGTGATGAATGCACGGCTGTGGCGTTGTGCTGTGGGCAGTTGGTTGTGCACCATGGATGATTGTATGGTGTGTGAATGTGTCTCAATGAAACTGAATTAAAAAAAAAAAGTCAAGGGCTATTTCTGGAGGAAAAAAAACAAATATGAAAGGGATATGACTGGAGGGAGATATCCGTTGTCAGCTTTGAAGATGGAAGAGGTCACACGATAAAGAATCCAGGCAGGGGTGGGATGGGGGGATGATTTGGGTGTTTTTTTTCACTTTTATTTTTTATTCTTGTTCTGGTTCTTTCTGATGTAAGGAAAAAGTTCAGAGATAGATTGTGGTGATGAATGCATAACTATGTTATCATACTGTGGACAGTGGATTGTATATCATGGATGATTGTATGGTGTGTGAATGTATTTCAATAAAACTGAATTTAATAAAAAAAAAAAAAAAAAAAGAATCCAGGCAACCTCTAGGCGCTGAGAGCAGCCACTGGCTCACAGCCAGTAAGGAAATGGGGACCTCAGTTCTATAAGCACAATGAATTGAATTCTTCCACAGGCACAAGCTCTTACAAGAGAATTCCAAGTTCCAGATGAGGACATAGTCCTGTAGACACCTTGATTCTAGCCCCATGAGACTGAACAGAAAATAAAGTTATCCTGGACTTTTGACCTACAGAGCTATGAGTGAATAAATGGATGTTGTTTCAAGCCACTGAGTTTGTTGTTATTTGTTATACAACAATAAAAAATGAATACAAATAATAGTGATAAATATGAAAATTGACAATCTCCATAAAATACATATAGAAAGAAATCTAAAGAAATCTGTGTAACTCAACAAATAAAGAAAACATATTCTTTCCAAGACAATGTGGAACATTTATGAAAATTAACCAAATAAACCCCTTGGGGAAGTCTCAATAAATTTCAAAGAATTGACATAGAAACCATGACATCAGAATACAATGTAAAAAATCAACAATAAAAAGAGTTCATAAAAGAAACTGGTAAACTTAAAATGAACTAAAAATAATCTACAACTTATAGAGAAATCAAATGAAGTATACAAATTACTTACAACTGAAAATCAATAGAATTAAAATGTACAAAATTGGAATTAAGTTAAAGTAGTTATGTAAAGGGAACTTCCTAGTCTTAAATAATTTTGTCAGTAAACATTAAGACTGAAAATAAATAGTCTGAGCATTCAAGTCCAAGACCTAAAAAGAGAAAAACAGGTAAACCCAAAAATAAAAAAGGAAGGGAATAACAGATCAGAGATGTAGTCAATGAGCTAGAAAAGAATGAAATAATTATACATGCTCAACAAAACCAAAATCTGCCTGTTTGGCAAAACAATGCTGAAGCAGATAAACTCTGGAAAATGAATAAAAGACACAAATAAAAAAAATTTATGGATAAAAAACCCGGTTACGGAGAGTGTTTTTTTCCTTTTGTTTTTTTAAACCTGGGGGCTTAGAAAAACAACTTATTTTCAATAAATTTATAAACAAAATATTTATGTAACAAATTTCAATAAATTTACATGATAATTTATAGAAAAATATATATCACTACAATTGACTCTTGAAGAAATAAATTTAAAACAATTGAATGAAATTAAATTGGTTATCAAAAGCCTTCCCAGAATGACAAAGCCCATATATTTGTAGGTGAATGTTGTCAATCTGCAAATTATAGACAATTCCTATCTTATACAAACTGTTTTGAATAACAGCAAAAAAAAAGTGAAAACATCCTGACTAATTTTTACAGCAGATATAATATTTACACTTAAACTGGAAAAAATGTACAAAATGGAGTCTACAGATTGGGTGCAGTTTAGAACATGAATCTAAAAATTTAAGTATAAATTAAATTAAATTCAGCCACATGAAATTTTAAATTCATTATGACTATGTAAAGTATACTCTGGAATGCACATGTAATCTAATAACAGGAAATTAAGTAAAATAGTGCCCTATATTAGCAGATTAAAACAAAAAAGAAACAATAATAATGATATACTCATGAGACACAGAAAAAGCTGTTGAAATTCAACATCCGTTCACGATTTTAAAAAAGTCTTAGGACTAAAAGCGAATCTCCTTGATTCAATAGAACGTATCTAACAACAACCGAATTTTAATGTTAAATTTGAAAGCATTCTCAAAGTCACTTTTTGGGGATACATGGACCAGAGTTTCCAGTTTTAAGTCACCACAGTTGTGAGACATACTGTTCATCCCAAGACCATGGTGGGGAGAAACAAAAGCAAAATAGATTCTTTCCTCTTCCATTCTTCCACAATTGTGCCTTCTTCCTCTTAACCCAGGCCAAAGTTATCCCCCTACACCAGTTCGAAACATCTGTCTCCCTAGTGATAATGCTATGATTTCCTCATGTCTTGATGTTTTCTACCTATATTGTATCCAGATAAGAACAAAATCACAGACTGAAAGTAAGAAGGATAGAATATTTAATAAATGGTCCTGGAAATGCTTGGTTATCCATCTGGAAAAAGAAAGAGAAAGAAGGACACATGTCATACCACATTCAGAAATAATTCAAAACTGAAATGAAAACTAATTTGGAACACCAAAGAATAAAATATTTCAATGAAATTTTAAAATGAATATATGAATCTATATGAATTTATTCATATGAACATATGAATTTATTTCTTTGAAGAATGTCTTAAACCAGACTAAAATGATAATACATAATATAAAATTTAATAAATTTGACTTCACTGAAGTATAAAATTTTATGCATAAAAATAAATTAACAAAATGAAAAGGTAAGCCAGAGATGGAAAAAAATAAAATCAATGTAGTTGTAAAAAGACTGGTATTTAAAATATGCAAAGAATACAATAAGAAAAATAGCATACAACCCAAAAGAAAAATGGGCAGAGAACACGAGCAAAATATTCACAGAAATTAAAGCCTAAATGGTCAATAATTATGTGAAAAATTTTTTCAGTATTACTAGTGATATCAGAAAAATGCAAATTAAAACTACAGTGACGCAACATTCTACTCTTACCAGATAGGCAAACTTTAGGCAATCAGTATGAAGTCCTGATGGAGATGTGAGAACATTTGAACTCCCACGCTCCTAATGGGAAAATAAAAGTCTATAATTAGGTAGAGTAATTTGACATTATTAAGTAAAGGTGAGGATGTGCATGCCCTATTATATATCAACTCTACTTACATGTTCATAGAGACCTATACAAAGATGGAGATGTAACGAATTATATAAAATTGAAATATTCATTGTATATCAGAAAATCTGATTATCAGTAGAACAAATATGAAATGAAATTCCACAATACCATCAAGGTATTACTTCGCTTCTTTTTTTTTTTTTTTTTTGTCATTTACAAAAAAAGTTAAAGAGGCAGGGCAAGAAGTGGCACTATAAAAAGTTCTCCTTATACCTCAAAACAATACTATATATTGCTTTATTCATACACATATTTGTGGTAAAAGTATATCTACATTGATGGGAATGATAAATTGGAAGTTCAGAATAATGGAGACTTCTTGCGAGAGAAGAAATGGATTTAAGAGCTCTTGGGCAGCTGTAAGGTACTTTTTAAAAATATGTGACCCAAACATTGGGGACTGATGGCTTGATATGCTGAGCCCTCTGTCTTGGGGCTTGCCCCTGTGAAGCTTGTTACTGCAAAGGAGAGGCTAAACCTGCTTATGATTTGCCTAAGAGACTCCCCTCGAGTGCCTCTTTGTTGCTCAGATGTGGCCCTCTCTCTCTAACTAAACCTGGTAGATGTTCTCACTGCTCCTTCTCCTGTGTGGGACCTGACTCCCAAGAGTGGAAGTCTCCTTTACAATGCAGGATATGACTCCTGGGGATGAATCTGGACCCGGCATCATGGAATTGAGAACATCTTCTTGACCAAAAGGGGGATGCGAAATGAAATGAAATAAAGCTTCAGTGGCTAAGAGATTTCAAATGGAGTCAAGAGGACCTTCTGGTGGACATTCTTATACACTATATAGATAACACTTCTTAGGTTTTAATGTATTGGAATAACTAGAAGTAAATACCTGAAACTACCAAACTCCAATCCAGTAGCTTTGACTCTTGAAGATGATAGTATAACAATGTAGCTTACAAGGGGTGACAGTGTGATTGTGAAAACCCTGTGGATTGCACTCCCTTATCCAGTGTATGGATGGATGAGTAGAAAAATAGGGACAAAAACTAAATGAAAAGTGGGATGGAATGAGGGGGATGATTCGGGTGTTCTTTTTTACTTTTATTTTTTATTCGTATTCTGATTCTTTCTGGCGTAAGGAAAATGTTCAAAAATAGATTAGGATGATGAATGCACAACTGTATGATGGTACTGTGAACAGTTGATTGTACACTATGGATGATTGTATGGTATGTGAATATATCTCAATAAAACTGAATTTTAAAAAAATGTGACCTAGTAGAAGCCTAAAGTTTATAAAGTTAATTGATTGGGATATGGGTTTTTTTGTTATATTAATTTCTGCACTTCTGCATTATAGAAACATGCCCTAATAGTAAAGAAAAACAATTAACTTGTCACGTGAAATGAAAATAAACTTTCAGATTTCACAGAGGCATCATGGTGTAGTAGAAAAGGCTGAAGTTTGGACTTACACAATTTGGTGTTTGGTTTTCAAATGTTGCAGATGCTAATCACCAACCACCATGTTAAAGGCAAACACTGGGGACTGAAGAAAGACAAAAAAAAAAAAAAATTATAATGTATTTTACTATTGATAAAGCTGACTCACAGAATTCAGTAAAGGAAATTCTGAACAGGAAATACCTATTCCCATCCCTGATTCTATGCCTCAGGACTCCAATGTCTGTGTAATCCCTACCCAAGCACAGGACAAAAGATAGAACCAATAAAAAAGACTAGCTTGAATGGTTTACTGCATGAAGATTCAAAAACCAACAGTGTATTTGAATTCTGATTCTGCCACTTGATGGCTTTGTGACCTCGCACAAGTTCACAAAAAATTGAGTTTTCACAATTATAAGATGAGAACCTTTACATCTGTCTTGCAGGGTTTTATGAGGATGAAAGATAAGGTGTCTATTGTTTAGGACAGTGCTTGGCATATACCCAAATATTCAATAATGATCAGTAGTTTTTTATACAGAAGATAATCCCTGCTGGAATAATTCCTCAGATATTTTGAAATTTTGTCAGATAAGAAGGATACCTATTCATCTTATGGATGATTATTTTAAACTGATCCTACGAGCATATCTGAATACAAAATAATAAGAAATGTAATTATACAGACTAACATAGAATTTATGACTAATTTTGAAATAATACAGTTTCAATAAACTCTAGCAATAATATTAGCTGTGATTTTAACACAAGATAGATTGCCCACTGTGATCTGTTTGACTTAGAATTACCCATAACTCAATTAGTTGGAATAGAATTTCCTAACACTTGGTTAGAACAAATGTGAAAATAGGTTACTCATTGGTTAGGGATTTAAGAACTCAATGAAATAAAGCTGGCGCAAAAGTAGGAGAGGGTGGCTCCTCTGTAAACATATCAGGGGACAATACTAGGATTAGTGGCCTTATTGATCAGGGCAACCTGCCAAGTGATGAGGTCATATAAAAGTATATCTGATTCACTTTTTTCCTTCTCTGGGGCAGGCTGTAGAAAATTTTCTGCTACTTCTTTTTTTGACTGAGGGGAAGCAAGCTTTTTCTATGGGTTTTTTTTTCAATTTCATTGAGATATATTCACATACCATACAATCATCCATGGTACGCAATCAGTTGTTCACAGTATCATTATATAGTTGTGTATTCATCACCACAATCCATTTTTTAACATTTTTAATTACCACATGGAAAAAAGAAGAATAAAAGTTAAAGTAAAAAAGAACACCCAAAACATCCCATTCTTCCCACTCCTCCCTATTATTCATTTATTTTTTGTCCTCATTTTTCTATTCATCTGTCCATACACTGTATATAGGGAATGAGAGCTACAAAGTTTTTACAATCACACAGTGACAGTGTAAGCTATATAGTGATACAATCATCTTCAAGAGTAAAGGCTACTGGATTGCAGTTCAGCAATTTTAGGTTTTTCCTTCTAGCTATTCCAATACACTAAACACTTAAAAGAGATATCTATATAATGCAAAAGAATAACCTCCAGAATAACCTCCCAACTATTTGAGATCTCTCAGTCACCAAAACTTTATTTTGTTTCATTTCTTTTCCCCCTTTTGGTCCAAAAAGGCTTTCTCAATTCCACAATGCCAGGGTCAAGCTTATCCCCACAAGTCATATCCCATGTCGCCAGGAAAATTTACACCCCTAGGAGTCATGTCCCACATGTGGGGGGAGGGCAGTGAGTTTACCTGCAGAATGGGCTTAGAGCAAGAGACCACATCTGGGGAACAAAAGAGGTTCTCTGGGGGTAATTTTTAGGCACAATTTTAAGTAGGCTTAGCCTTTTCTTAGCAGTAGCAAACTTCATAAGGGCAAGCCCCAAGATGGAGGGTTCAGCCTTCTAAATTGGTAGCCCCCCAATGCTTGTGAGAATATCATTAATTCCCCAGGTGAGGAAATTCAATATTTCCACATTTCCCCCCAATCTCTCAAGGAGGCTTTGCAAATACATTTTTATTCTCTGCCAAAATTACTCTGGGATGTATTGGGCCTCCACAATAACCTGTACAAACCAATTAGATTTCACTCCCTAGTCAACGTTCCATGTAATTAAGTTGTTTGAATCAAGTGACCAAACAAGTTACATTACATAATGTGTTACAGAAAATATAGATTTTGCACTTAATAAACATCTCTGAAGAAGCAAGTTTTAATGCAAAGATCATGAACTTTATAGTGAGAAGGGCATGGATTTTTAAGTCTGACCCCATCACTTAGTTCTGAGTATTAGTTTCCTCATACATAAACACAAGATTAGTAATGACTACCTCACAGGGTTATGGGAATTAAATGAAACAACATATGTAAAAACTCATGGTACAAAATAGGTGCTTGATAAATACTAGTTCATTTTTACTTTTCCTCTCAGTTTCAAAGAATGTCCTTTTGTTGCCTCAGTTCAAACTCAAAATAAGATAGTGTTACATCATGCATAGATACAAATATTCCAGGTATGGGTCAATGCCAAGATGACTGAACCATATATAAGGATGATACAGTAAAGAAGGTAACCCCTCTGATCTGAAAAGTTCATATTCCAAACTTTTGCATATACAAAAAATGGCTACATTCTCTTGCAAAGTAGGAGGACATTTTCTAGGTACCTCTGGAGAATTTGGATGGACATCTGTGGATACCAAGGAGATTACACCAGACTGGGAAACAGGGGGTTCTAAGAATTAGCAACACAATAGAAGACTGCTGGGAGGCAAACATAGTACTATGTGCAGACCACAAGGGCATGCTCTCCCCAGTAATGGAAAGTCAGAGGCCATATCAGGTATTATATGCCTCACACACCCATTAATTCTTATGGGAGGCAGAGAGTGCAGCTAGTCTAGATGTGCAGCTCTGCCAATACAGTGGTGCCCAACAGACCCTTTACAGTGAAAAGATCCCTCCCCCAGGAACTCATAAGATACATAAGGGAATCCTCTTTAGGAGAAATTGTGGAGCTTTGGTTAATGATAACTAGTCCTTGGATTCATTTGTTTGGAGAGAAGAGAATTGTTGTCAGCCACCTGGGTTGCCCTGTGGGAAAATGTTTCCAGGTAGGAAATAAGAAAGCCCTGAAGGTACACAACTATATTTCACGGTAAAATTGCTGTAATCCCTCATTTCAAATGGATGGGTTATGGAGGCCTTCTCTGAGATCCTAGGAGAAAAGTTGAAAAGATTGTCAAAAGAACTTACTATGAAACTCATGAAGACATAATAGCATTCTCAAAAGAAATATGGATATGGAACAAATAGGGACTAGAAAATCATAAGATATTAAAAAATCTAAAGAATAGATAAAAATGAGTATGCTATTCTACTTTGGAGAAATAAACTGAAGTATTACAGAATAAAGAAAAGACTCAAATTATCTACAAAACAAAACAAAACAAGAGATTTCAGACTGAAAAGAGGAAGGTAGACAGAAAATATGAACCAACAGGACCCAGTATACTGATCCACTGAATTAAATCAGCTATAACATGACACCTTTCTAGTACAATATGTCATCGTGCACATAGCTCAGCTCTCTGTGTCCTTCTGTTGTTTATGACAACAGCAATCATCCTATTTCCCATTCTTTTTAAAAATATAAACAGAGCTAGGACTGGAACCAACATTACCAAAGAGACTGCCAAAATGTTCTGATAACAGCTAGGATAACAGTTTCATAGCTGTCACATTTAGACTCCCTTTATACAAATGATCCAAAACAAACCAATGAGCAACAACAGATCCTGCCCTAGTGTAGAATTTTAATCTGATATTGTGAATATGTAAGGGAATGCATGAAATATAGACTATTTTGAAGATGTTCTACTGTTTTTATTCTAAGTACTCTACAATTCATCACTTATTTCTTCATAATACACTTGTTAGAAGGCCAGTATCTTTCTTCCCTTTTAAAAATGCTAAAAGTCAGCCTCTTGAAGTCAGTAGAAAAAAGGGAATAAATCTGAGGGCTCAAAATGTGGGAAAATTATAGACAACTTTGCCATTTTACTTCTAATTTTAATCAAAAATAAACAGGCCAAATAACCATCAATGGAGTTGTTCTAGTTTGCTAATGCTTCTGGAATGCAAAACACCAGAGATGGATTGGCTTTTATAAAAGGGGGTTTATTTGGTTACCTAGTTACAGTCTTAAGGCCATAAAGTGTCCAAGGTAACACATCAGCAATCGGGTACCTTCACTGGAGGATGGCCAATGGTGTCTGGAAAACCTCTGTTAGCTGGGAAGGCACATGGCTGGCGTCTGCTCCAAAGTTCTGGTTTCAAAATGGCTTTCTCCCAGGACGTTCCTCTCTAGGCGGCAGTTCCTCAAAAATGTCACTCTTAGTTGCACTTGGGATATTTGTTCTCTCTCAGCTTCTCCAGAGCAAGAGTCTGTTTTCAATGGCTGTCTTCAAACTATCTCTCATTTGCAGCTCCTGTGCTTTCTTCAAAGTATCCCTCTTGACTGTAGCTCCTCTTCAAAATGTCACTCACAGCTGCACTGAGTTCCGTCTGCCCGTCAGCTCATTTATATGGCTCCACTGACCAAGGCCCACCCTGAATGGGTGGGGCCATGCCTCCATGGAAATATCTCATCAGAGTTATCACTTACAGTTGGGTAGGGCGCATTTCCATACAAACAACCTAATCCAAACGTTCCAACTTAATCCCCACTAATATGTCTGCCCCAAAGATTGCATCAAAGAATATGGCTTTTTCTGGGGTACATAATACATTCAAACCAGCACGGGAGTAGATAGCATTTTGTCCAGAAAGTGTTGTGCTTAGGTGCATGTACCATAAGAAAACAGTAGCAATCCACAAGTATGTGAGATATGTGCTTGCAAAAGATTCCAAATGCCTTCTACAATCTAATCAAATTTGTCATGGATTGATTATCCATTGACTTCAAAAACCTGCTATTATTTCAGGAAATAGAATCACTGTCTTAACTAAAATGTAATATTCTAAACACAAGAACAATTTCCTATATTCTTCTCTGTTCCGCCCCATGGTGATTTTGCATCATTCTACTTGAGTGCTAGAGCCTCAAAAATAGTAATTCCTTGCCTGAAATAATTCTTATGAATTTAAATATTAGTTCTGTAGCACCTAAGTGATCACAAGTTAATTGTTATTGGTATTCCCAAATATTCATTTTTTCCCTTTTACCAGGCTCTTCTCTTTTCATGTTTGCCTCCCTTTTTTCTTTTTTAACTTTCCTTTTCCATGATATAAACACTAATGCAAATGACAATTTTGGAGTCTCTTGGATGGCACTCATAGCTAAAGGGGTTACTGACCACTGCCCATTTCATAGGAAATGAAGAAGTGGTGGTGAATTGGGTTAGCTGCAACTGAAAAAGTGCACATTAACCCCTGGCCAGACTTCAGTTGAAACAAAGGCTACCTCTAAAAATAGCCCCTTTTCCATTTTCAGTGTCACCATTTTTCATAAACTAGAGAAAAGCTGTTCATCGGTATCAGTATTTCTAGTTTTTTTATGACATTATTTATTGATTTTAATTTAACATATAACTGAAAAAATTCATTTTTACATAGAAAACAGTATTAAAAACAGATTTTTTTTTGGTTCTATTGCTAGAAACTCTTATTATTTGAAACAATAAACTATTTTTTTCCCCTCTCATTCCAGCAGCCTATTTGGAACTATATTAAACTGTCTGTTTTAAAGTCTTTCATACTCTGCCTACCAATATCTATCTAAAGTGGGGAAAAAATACAACAATATGTTAGAAAACAAAGATTTTTATGAGTTCAGGGATTCTTGACAAAGAGAGAATTTATAAGTATTCATCAATACACAACACGGAACAAGGATTTAATTAAAGTCATCAGGAGTACGCTTTGCAGAGCTCTCCTCTAGCATCCCTTGGTTTTTAGGCATTGATTGAATGAGAAGAAGCTTTGAAAGGGGTAGAATCTCTGACACATGAAAAAATTGAGTTTTAAAGAAACTGTTTCAGATAAAATGAGAAGCCTTGTTGATCCTGGCCAACTTTCAGAGACACGCTCAAATCCTAAGCTTTTCTTACTTCTGAAATAAGCTGCTAAGTAAATTTCCTTTACTTTTTTCCCCCGTTTGCCTGAACGGGCCAGATCTAAACACCTACATAGGTTTGTAAGCATATTTCTAGAAAAAATAGAGATCAGTTATATATTTGCCCATTATGACTGAAAAATAGACCTTTATGTATTTCTTTGGTCTTAAGTTTATATATGTCAAGATTCTAATTGTTCAAATATAGAGCAATTACTAAAACAAATAAAATAATCTAAGTGTTTGAATGCTAATCAAATAGAGCATTTGAAATTCTGAGCTCTACATTTTCTCAGATGTCAGTACAGATTTCTGGACATTATGCACTTGTTTGGATTTATAATAAGGAAAAAAAAACCCTGCTGATCATAGGGAAATGGTCATCATTCTGTTGAACTAAATTTACCTTCTGCTCCATTTCTTTGCCTCACTAATAATAGGTTGTTTAGTCCAACTGGACAAGATCTTCTAACGTGAATGTACAATATGAAAGTAACAACAGGAAAGTGATGCTGAGATGCCTCAGAAGAAGATAAACATGCAAATATACTCAACCTATATAGAAACATAGGAGAAAACTTGTTATGTATTAGCAGGGTTTTCATACCTTGTTAGAAGTAACATCAATGTCATGGATATCTATCAACATTGTTTTTTCCTTTTCTCTTGCTCATATCATTGTAGCTCAACTAATAGAAAGGATCATTAAGCCTTCCAGAGACAAAGAAAGGTGGCCAGTAATTAAAAGTTGATCTTTTTCAAGTAGAGAATTCTTTAGAATAGCATTGTTAAGATAGGCAACATAAATCAATGTTGTTATCAGTCATTCACATTCATAAGCAAAAATAATCACTTCACACAGAAAATTCCAGGGCCTAATAAAGCATTAAAAGTGTCTTTACTTGATGTAATTATTATTGAGATTAATTAAACCCACTTTCATATCCTTTTCTCAAGTAAGTTAAATATGGAAAGCATCCCTGTAATTGTCCTCATATGCTGTTTTTATTAAAATTATTTATTTTACTTGCTGAAATAAAGTATTGTCCAGTCTATGTAATTAAGAAGAAATTTCTAGCTCATTAGTAAATCAACTTAGTTTGGCCTGGAATAAAGTATTAGAGCACTTAATTTTCTATGTTTAAATTCTAGATTCTTTAAGGGTCCAGATATACCCTCTTAACTCATCCTTGGAAACAGGGAGTTGTGAACAAGAGGATCTTCACTAGAAACAGGCAAAGGGCTATTAATGGGTACAGACACAATTCACAGGATTGCTGAGAGGGGTGAGATAGTCTCTTGGCCAGGCTTCCCCAAATGACTTTTAACACCACAGTGCACAGACCGTAAGGAGGCTCGCTGTCATGATTCATGCCAACACAGCAGATGCCCCAAACCCATCCCTTCTTCCCTCATGATCAATTCCAAACAAAAGTATTTTATGTATCCTATTTGCCAAACCTAGATCACATCTGGAATTCTAGTATGCTACAAGGAAGACTAAAAAGAGTCAATTTTAGATATCTGTCCTCTGCATTCCAGAAAAGAAGAATTGGAGCAGATTTTAAGGAAAGCAATACACCTTCTTGAATTATTGTGTTTGAAAACCAAAATGTTCATGAGAAGGGGATAAATAGCCTAAGATTTAATCCCACAGAAGTCAATTTTGTTTCTATTGGAGCACCATAATATACTATAAAAATATCCCATTTTTTATGATGTTTACCTAAAATGATCAGAAATTATCAGAAATTCATCAACTCCTTCTTGGGGGGAGAAAAAAAATAACTAAAATTGATGATGAGCCTGTTAATTGATGTGGATCCATAAAAGCAATCTGCATTTATTAAGATAAAAGAATCATGCTCATGAGAGAAGGCATTAGTTAATCTGAAATTAGCAATAAGCTTATTTTATATGCAGGTCCACTCTATTACTTTGTGCACACCTCAAGCTCAAGTATATTGTGAAATTTTCAAAAAAGATCATTAATGAATAATTCTAATCATGATTTTTTTTTCTGTAAGTTGTGGGCTTACAGAACAATCATGCATGAAATGCAGGATTCCAATATACCACTCTATGGTTAACACCTTGCACTGGTATGGAGCATTTGTTACAATTAGTGGAAGTACTATTAATTGTAGTACATAGATAACTTAAGAGTAAACTGTATACTGCAGTTCCATGGAATTTTTATAAAAATTTTTATTCTGTTACCATATATACAACCTAACATTTCACCTTTTAACCACATTCAGATATACATTTCAGTGCTGTTAATTATGTTCACAATGCTGTGTCACCATCACCACCTTTCATCACCTAAACATTTCCAAATAGGAACCTTATACATTTCCCAATCCCTATTCTGGCCCTGGCAACCTGTATTCTAGATTCTGAGTATAAGTTTCTTTATTGTATTTATTTCATATCAGTGAGATGATACAATATTTGTCCTTTTGTGACAGGCTTTTTTCATTCAACATAGTGTCTTCAAGGTTCATCCATGTTGTCACATGTATCAGGACTTCATTCCTTTTTATGGCTGAATAATATTCCATTGTTTGTATATACCAAATTTTGTTAATCCATTCATCAGTTGATGGGCACTTGGGTTGATTCCATCATTTTGCAATTGTGAATTATGTTGCTGTGAGCGTCAGTGCAATATCTGTTCGAGTCCTGGCTTTCAATTCTTTTCAGTATATACCTAATAGGAGGATTGCTGAGTAGACATGGGAATTCTATACTTAACTTTCTGAGGAACTGCCAAGCTGTCTTCCACAGCGGCTGCACCATTTTTCATTGCCACCAGGAATGAATGAGTTTTTCTATTTCTCCACATGGTCTTCAGCATTTGTAATTTTCTATTTTTTTTTTAATAACAGCCATTTTAATGGGTATGAAATGATATCTCACTGTGGTTTTCATTTGCATTTCCATGATGGCTAATGATGTTGAGCATCTGTTCCTGTGTTTTCTGGCCATTTGTGTATCTTCTTTGGAGAGCTGTCTATTCAAGTCTTTTGCCCAGTTCTAAAACTGGATTGTTCATCTTTTTGTTGTTTAGTTGAAGGATTTCTTTTTATATTCTGGATATTAAACATTTATCAGTTATGTGGTTTCCAAATATTTTTCCATTGAATAGGTTTAATTTTGATGAGATCCATTTATGTATTTTTTCTTTTTTGCTTCTGCTTTGAGTATAAAGTCTAAGAAATCATTGCCTAACACAGGTTCCTCAAGAAGGTTCCCTATGTTTTCTTATAGGAGTTTGACAGTTGTGGCTCTTATATTCAGATCTTTGATCAATTTTGAATTGATTTTTTAAATAAGGTGTGAGGTAACTGTCCTCTTTTTTATTCTTTTACTTTTTGCAAATGGAGCACCAATCTTCCCAGTACCAATTGTTGAAGAGATTATTCTTTCCCAATTGAGTTATCTTCAATCCCTAGTCAAAAATCATTTGGCCATAAATGTGAAGGTCAATTTCTGAACTCTCAATTTCATTCCATTGGTGTACATGTCTGTCCTTGTGCCAGTGCCATGCTGTTTTGATCAGTGTAGCTTTGTAATATGTTTTAATATCAAGAAATATGAGTCCTCCAATTTAATTCTTCTTGTAGGTGGCTTTGGCTATTTGGAGCCCTTACATTTCCATATGCATTTGATGATTGGCTTTTCCATTTCTTCAAATGTTGTTGGAATTTTGGTTGGGATTGCATTGAATCTATAAATTGTTTTGGATAAGATAGACAACGTAATGATATTTAGTCTTCCAATCTATGATCATGGAGTATTCTTCCATTTATTAGGTCTTCTTTGATTTCTTTTAGGAATGTTTTGTAGCTTTCTGTACACAAGTTTTCACATCCTTGGTTAGAGTTATCCCAAGATATCTGATTCTTTTAGATGCTATTATAAATAGAATTTTTTTCTGTTTCATCTTCCAATTGTTTATTGCTTTTGTATAGAAACACTGCTGATGTTTGTGTGTTGATCTTGTAACCTACCATTCTGATGATTTCATTTATTAGCTCCAGGAGTTTTGCTGTGGATTATACAGGATTTTATGTATATAGGATCATGTCATCTACAAATGGGGAAAGTTTACTTCTTCCTTTCCAATTTGGACACTGTTCTAGTTTGCTAATGCTGCTGGAATGCAAAACACCAGAGACAGATTGGATTTTACAAAAGGGGGTTTATCTGGTTACACAGTTACAGTCTTAAGGCCATAAAGTATCCAAAGTAACACATCAACTATCAGGTTTCTTCACTGGAGGATGGCCAGTGGTGTCCAGAAAACCTCTGTTAGCTCGGAAGGCACGTGACTGGTGTCTGCTCTGGAGTTATGCTCTCAAAATGGCTATCTCCCAGGATGTTCCTCTCTAGGCTTCAGCTCCTCAAAAATGTCACTCTTAGTTGCTCTTGGGGCATTTGTCCTCTCTTAGCTTCTCTGGAGCAAAAGTCTGCTTTCAAAGACCATCTCCAAAATGTCTCTTTAAGCTGAAGCTCCTCTCTCAGTTCCAATACGTTCTTCAAAGAGTCCCTCTTGGCTGTAGCAAGCTCTCTCTTTCTGTCTGAGCTTATATACTGCTCTAGTAAACTAATCAAGGCCCATGCTGAATGAGCGGGGCCACACCTCCATAGAAATTATCCAATCAGAGTTGTCACCCACAGTTTGTTGGGGCACATTTCCATGGAAACAACCTAATCCAAATGTTCCAACTTAATCCCCACTAATATGTCTGCCCCCACAAGATTGCATCAAAGAACATGGCTTTTTCTGAGGGACATAGTATATACAAAGCAGCACAGACACCTTTTATTTCTTTTGTGTAATTGCTCTGGCAAGATCTTCTAGTACAATGTTTAATAACAGTGGTGACAGTGGGCATACACTACAATAATACTTACATTTATAATTACCCAGATGGTTACCTTTACTGGAGGTCATTTCTTTAAAAATAAAAATAAAAATAAATAAAAATAAAAACAAACAAACAAACAAAACCCTTCAGCAATGCCTGTAGGGTAGATCTAATGCTGATGAACTCCCTCAGCTTTTGTTCATCTGGGAATGTCTTAACCTTGCCATCAGTTTTGAAAGAAAGTCTCACCAGATATAAAAGTTATTGGTTGGCAGTTGTTTTCCCTTAGCACTTCAAGTATTTCAATCCACTCACTTCTTGCCTCCATAGCTTCTGATTAGAAATCAGCACTCAATCTATTTGGGACTACCTGGAATGTAACACATAGTTTTTCTCTTGCAACTTTCAGGGTTCTCTCCTCATACTTTGCATTTGTTAGTGCAATCAATCTGTGATGGGGTGTATTTTTCTTCATGTTTATCTTCTTTGGTGTTCTCTTGTCTTCTTGGATGTATAAATTTATATTTTTTGCTAAGTTTAGGAAGTTCTTTGAAATTATCTCTTTGAATATTTCCTCTGCCCCTTTCTCTTTTTTTTCTCTTTTTGTCCCAGAGGTATCTTAGGCTATTTCTGCTTTTTATAAATATTTGTTCTATCTGCTCCTCAGCCTGACTCATTCACTTGTTTTCATGTTTGCTGATTCTTGCTTCTGCCAGCACCAGTCTTCTCTTCAAACCCTCCTGGGAATTTTTCATTTTAGTTATTGTAGTCTTCAACTCCAAGATTTCTGTTTGGATTCTATTAAAAATTTCTGTCTGTTTACTACGATTGCCATATTTCTCATTCATTGTGTTTATAGTATCCTTTAGTTCTTTTTCTGTATTTTCCTTCATCTCCTTGAGCATTTTTAAGATCATATTTTACAAGTCCTTGGTATATGTACATTCTGGCATTTTTCATTGGTGTTTTCTGGATTTTTCTCCTCTATCTTTAGATAGGCTATCATATCCTATTTGTCTGTCTTTGTGGTAGTTTGGAACTGTATATACTCTAGAAAATCTTCATCCAGGTAATCAAGTAATCCATTCCTGTGGGTACAAACCTATTGTAAGTAGAAACTTTGGTGAGGTTACTTCAGTTGAGGCATGGTCCAGGGGGGTCTCAATCCTCTTACTGGAGTCCTTTATGAGAGAATAAAATTCACACAAAAAGGGAAATCCATGGAAGAAATAAGCTTAAAGCAATAAAACCCAGAAGAGAAAGGAGAGACCAGCAGAGGCCGCCATGTTCCTTGTCATGTGGCAGAAGACCCAAGGATAGCCAGCAGCTGGTCATTGGGAAGAAAGCATCTCCTTGATGATGTCTTGATTTGGACATTCTCACAGCCTCAAACTGCAAGCTAACAAATTCCTATTATTAAAACCCAACCTGTTTTTGTGAGATCTCTATGAATGGAACCACCGACAGCTTGGACTAAAAGGCACAGATTGAAGTTAAAATGATTTTGAGGGAAGATCCATGGAAGCTCAGGTCTGGACCAATGACCACTATTTAAATTCTACTGAAACTTGAATTTACTGTAAAAATACAAAAAATAAATTGAATGGTTTTATATTATTTTTGTTATATTTCTCTAAACTCTCATGTTTCAACAATTATCAGTTGACTTTCCATGTTCTTTAGTTTAGTTTTCTTTTAATTTAAAAATCAGAATAAAGAATGATCACAAATTTGAAATAAAATTTCTATCATATTATTGATAGCCTAGAGTTTGATTACATACAGGAATCATAATACAGCATGAATAAAGAGTGTTATCATGAATGAAACCACAAATCACATCAAATTATTAGCATAAATGAAGAAATATAAGAAATTAGCTCAAATTCGTAAGTTTAGCTCTTAATAACTTTGCTGTATATCTCATACAGTAATTATCTACTAAATTGTCATTTCTGTGGAAGCAGTAGATACCATTGCTGATCACAGCTTTTTGTTTGTTTGCTTGTTTTTGTTTGTTTGATTGTATGTTTCAGGAAAACCCCTTACACTCTTCTTGCCACAATATATTCCTAGAAATTAAGTTGTAAATAGTAGGTTTATTACTGGAACTTGTGTTCTTGACCAAGGACTCAGCATTGAATAAATTTTAACCCTGAACTAAAATGTCATAAAGGTAAACATATGAAAAACCATACAAGTCTATAATACTTTAAATAATAAAAATGATGCTCTAGACCCTATAAAATAAAGAAAATATAGCATTCGTACTGATTAAGTGAGAAATCCTAGGACAACACAAGATACAATTGTATTGTATCAGAAATCTGACCAAAACTTTTATCCTGGCTAAGAGGGACATCAGACATTTAATTAATGTGACTGTTTTAATTTCTTAGAATTTAGAAGAGTGTATAGGAGAGTGGGGTGATCCCAGTGTATTAGGGTGGTTTATATGGATATCTGAGTCATAATCTTGATTTTTGGTCATAAAAATTTCTCAGTGGTGAGCAGAAGCTTTTAAATATCATTCTGCTGAAGTTGAAAGTATGCTTTAAGTAATATATTTACTACTTCTGGTTTTGTTTTTCTCATTGAAAAGCATTTTGTTATTCCTACTTTACAGATGAAGAAATCAGGGTGCAGCGAATCTAAGTAATTTTTCCAAGGCCACACAAATAGTGAATGGAAAGCTGGGATTTGAAATCAGCTTGTGCTCTTTTCCTCCCACATTGACTTCCTGGAAACCTAGAGAGTGATGATGGGAATCATTTAGGCTTTAATTCCAGGAAAGACAGTAATGATGGATAATTCACTTTTAATGCAGTTTCACAAATATTTCTTAAATGGCTATTTTGTGAGCACTTCATTATGCAGATTCTATGGAGTATTCAAAAAATTGGTAAAATTATGAATTCAAGGTGCTTATAGTCTAGAAACTAAGCAAAGGTGTTTCATCTAACTGTTAATTCTAACTTCATTTTGATCTATCTGTAAATATATGCATCCTGATTGTTTCATTATCAGATACAAAGAATACTTAGAAGAAAAATATGTTCACCTTTCTCTTCCTATATTGTATCACACAAGCTGGCTCTGGTGATTTCCACAGTTTGGTTTACCTACTGAAGAAGTTTTCAGAGAATCATCGAATAGATGAGCTGTATATAAACACAAAACAAAACAAAACAAAACAAAAAACCCCAGTGATTTGATTTATTTTGCAGAGACACAGCACGAGGTGGGGAGTCCTTTCATTCACCAACCTAAATGGCTTAGGCAAATTCTACTGAGAATGTTTCCTTATGGGAATACACATATCGAATCACAGACAGCACTGCTATTTTCCTGCTGAACTACAGCCACTAGATAAGCCCCTACAAGTTAACGAGCCTCAGTTCAGAGATTTTGGAGTTTAACATGGTGTACTCAAATGCCTCCAAATCCATTCTTGATGTCACAGCCAGCATTTTTGTTCAATGATTCAACCAAAATGTAAATTAACAACTGAAATAAACTCAATATTTGTTGAGCTCTTTACTTCTAAACCAAAGCAAATGTAAAGCCATTTACTGGGCTATTTACTGAATTAGGTTTTGTGCTGGTTTTTTTGTTTATATGCTTGTTTGATTTTAATTCAGCCAGCTAGATCAAGCAGGAACTAAATCTACATATTTCTGTGCTAAACAGGTAGAAACACGATATGAAATATTTTTCTAAATCAAACTGATATTTAATTGAGTCCAAATACAAGAGTAGAAGAAGCAGGGAAGAGTACAACTTTAGTTTCCCTAATTGCATTGTAGCAACTTGAAAATACTCTCGTAATATTAAATAGTGATAATGAATTTCAGCAACTTGTCCCTCAGATACTGTTAAGTCTGACTTCCTTTGATATTTCACCAAAATTCTTTTCATTTAAGTTTTTCATTCACAATTTAGACAACCAGTAGGAATTCTCACACACACACACACACACACACACACACACACACACACACGCACATCCAGGTCCATTATTCAACAACATGTTAATTGCTTGTCATTGCCAGCTTTATTAAGGACACACTTCTCACTGTAGCTTTCAAGATGTTCTAAAATACGGCGTTAATCTATTTTTCCAGCATTATTGCCTAAATTTCCCTCCTAGAAATCCCATGTGACCATGAAATTGAAATAATTCATTGTGGCTAAAAGCAACCAAAAATTTTCCATCTTGATGGCTTTATTAATGCTATTTCTTTTTATCAATATTCTCTTCCTACTTTTATGGGAAATTCTACCATTAAGGCTTTGCTAAGCTAAGTGTGGACTGGCAGCTTTGGCATCACCTGAGAGCAGTTAGAAATGTAATATCTCATGCCCTCTCCTAAGGTGCTAAATCAGAATTTGCATTTTAAGGTTTCCAGGTTATATACATGCAGGTTCAAGTTTGAGCCATCTTAAGTGATAATTTTTCTATGACACCTGCCTAACATCTCAATGAATGTAATAGTTTCTTTTTTTAATCTTCATATCCATATACTAATTCATCATTTCTTTAGTCTTCAAGTATTATATTAAGTGACTACTAGTTCCAGGCAAAACTGAAGAAGATGCCCTGGATAACAGAAATTTCTCATTTATAGACAGGGAGCAGTGGAAATGCAAGGAGTTCAGTGTGTCTAAATGGTGGGTTTTGTGTGGGAAAACAATAAAAAATGAGGAAAAAAGGAAGAAAGATAAATGGAGGCCTGATCACAACAGGAATTATACAACTTGTTAAGGGGTACTACATATAAATACATCTTGAAGGATTTGAGGCAAGACACTAATAGATATTTTCGATAGATTATTTTCCTGGGGTGTAAAAAGGAAATTGGATAATGGAAATAAGATTAATAGCTAAGAGGTTATAACAATAATCCATGTAAATAAGATAAGGAATTTGAACTAAAGATAATGGTAGAGATTCACGCATTTGTTCAACAGGCATTTATTGAGATTCTTTTTAAACGAAGCAAACTACAACCAAGGCATTATAGTTAGTTTCACTTGTCTCCCAACCTTTCCACCTAAAGTCACAAGTTCATTAGCTACATTAATCGCCTTCTACAAAGAGAGTTTTATCAAATGTTTGCTACTGTCTAACATGGGTCAATATTTTTCCAGACTCTTCTAAGTTTTCCTGACTCTCACTACTAGGACTCAAAGCCAATGCCAGATATTATATTTTTGGTGTTAGGGAACACTCAGTTCTGGTATCAGTTTCTGCACAGAGGCAGGCCATACAGCAGAAGCAATGTCCCCAGGCCTGGTCCAGTCCAGAGTGCTCAGCGTCTCTCCATTTGATTTCTCCATCATAGCTACTGAGAATCTTAGCCTGTCTTGTGACAGAGCTCTCCAAAGCATGACAAGAGAACAGTTTCTGAACAAACTTTCCTTTTTTCCTCTGAAGCATCCAGCCTTATACATAGAAAGTGTTCAATAAATTCTTGCTGAACAAACCCATATACTCATTATTACATATTCCTTCATTATACTCTTAACTCCAAAAAGAACACATTTACTCTGATCTTCCCAACTTTTATGTGTTTGCCATCATACCTCTGTTCAACAATGAAATATTTGACTTTTACTATCTTAAAAAGTGAACTCATATGACATGTATCTCTAAATATTTGAAATCAGTTGACAGTTGTTTATTATCATTGTAACTTCTGATGTTCACTTTTGAACCTCCATCGAGACACAAGTTCAAGTATGTTTTAGGTTGCTAATGCTGCCAAAATGTACCATACCAGAAATGGGCTGGCTTTTAACAACGGGGATTTGTTGGTTTACAAGCTTACAGCTCTGAGGCTGTGAAAATGTCCAAATTGAGGCATCATTGAAATGATACCTGGACTCCTCTTGTCAGACGGCAAAGACATGGAGGCATCTGTTGCTCTCTCCATTCTCTCCTGGGCTTCGCTACTTTCAGCTTCTGGCTTCATTGGCTTCCTCTCTGTTTCTGTTACTTTCTCTCTCAGTTTCTAAGTCCTATCTCAGCTTCTATGTCTTTCTCTCTGTTTTTCCCGTATAAAGGACTCTAGCAAGCAGAGTAAGACCCATCTGGGGCATACCTCAACTGAAATAACCTAATCTAAAGTTCCCACCACAATAGATTTACACACACAGGAATGGATTAGCCTTAAGAACATGATCTTCTGGGGTCCATCACAATGTATGATACACACATTTACTAAACAGTTATCTACACTATTCACCAACTTTTGTTATTCTCTGATACCATAATTATAATATCATTTACTGGGTGCTTAGGTGCCAGGCACTTTTTGTGCATTTGACTTAAATTTATTTTATCATAATCTCTCTCTATATATGGTAGTCATTACTATAATACACATTTTGCAGATTAGGAAACTAAGGGACAAACAGGGTAAATAATTTGTCCAAAGTCCTATACCTCATAAATAGTAGAACAAAATTTTAAAGTAAGAAATTTGATTTCTTGGTCCACTCAAACTCTATGTAATATCCCCTCCTGACATGTGAAAGCTTACCAGGTACTAGAACAAAGGTGTAGAATTTGCATTGAACAAGAATTTATGCTGTGTATCAGGGTTTCTCAACAGTGGTACTGTTGATGTTTTGAACTGTATAACCCTCATTGTAGTGGGGAAGGTATGTGTATTGTAGAGTGTTTAGCAGCATCCCTGCTGGATTCCAGTAGTACAATCAAAAATGTCTTCAGATGTGGCCAAATATGCTCTGAGGAAAGAAATCACTCTCTGCTGAGAACCACTGCTCTAAATTTAAAAAACAATGAACCATATTTAAATTCCCGTTAGTCATTTGATGCACCCTCAAAATACACAATCTTCATCAAGATATAGCCTAAATTAAGCACATTATATTCTGGGTACTATCTTGTTTTCACATCAAGATGTCTTTTCAGCTGTGTTTAGAAGTTTTCTGTCAGTTTCTTCACTCAATTTTCACGATATCCATCAACCGGAAAAAAAAAAAAAAAAAGACCACAATGGTCTAAAATAACTGATGAGAAAAGATGTCTCAAGAAACTCCCCTCTCCCCAAGCTATTGCAAATGAGCCATTATGTGCAAGCTCTCAAGGAACAGCTTTCAGGTAATGACTTTTAAAAAAATGAGTTCCTGGTACTGACACATGAGAGTATAACTAAATGCAATTGGTCTTCTATCAGCTCTTCAGATAGTCAGTTTTATGCAGGGGATGAATTATGCTAAGAAATTTCCAAGGCAATGTAAAAGATTGTTAGTAACATTTTTTCCCTTCGAATCTTCAGGGTTTGAGAACCATCACTGCTGTGGTATTGTTAGTGTCACACTTGCAACCAAATTTTCATTCCTTCTTGTATAAGGATGTATCACATCATTATTACAAACAATTACCACTATTATAGTTAAAAAACCACACCATCATCTGTGAATGTATGGTCACAGAAAGATGAGTGACACAAATAAGTTTGGATTCTATGGAGAATTAAATAATTTTCTCTAGTATTTATTGTAATTCACAGGCCTTTTTAAATAAACTCCCAAGCTTGTGAACAGAAACTTCATTTTCAGAAAACCGTGGGAGGAAGTACTTATAGAACAGAGCGTTTGTAATTTTCCATTGGTCATCTCAGCCACTTAGATGACAAGAAGTTTTGACTATAGAAAGCAGGTTCATGTGTCATAGGTAAGATGTGGTATTTCACATTCTCATCTGAAACAGAAAGCCCAAAATTCCAAGTGGACATTTTACATTATAGGTAGAACGTTCCTGCTAAAAGCATACTTACTTCTTGCCAGTTTATTATGCAAAGAACAGCAAGGTTAACTTTTTCAAAAGGATTTTTTCCTCTTTCGTTTTAATGATCATTTCATGAAATGAAAGAGATCAGTTCAATCACCACTTTGATAATGACTAGTTTCAAAATGACTATATAAAGTACCATTTTAATCACTGTTTCCATACTTAAAATTGCCAAGTTCTTAAGTACTTTCTCAACTTTTGCCTCTTTCTTGTAGAAAATGAAATTTCTGTCACTATGTGAGGACAGTGAACAATGTTTTTCTTTTTTTCCCTAAAGTACCAGTCCTTCTGTATCTATTGCATAATAAAACACTCAAAAACTCAGTGGTTTATAAAAATAACTATTCATGTGGCTTATGAGTCTATGGGTTGGCTTGACAGTTCTACTGGTCATGGCTTGGCACACTCCTGCATCTGCCATCACATCCCAGGTCATCTGGGAATTACCCAGTCCAGCATGTTCTAAGCTAAGACAACTCAGCTCTACTCCACATGGCCTCTCATTCTCCAGTATGTCAACCCAGTTTATTCTCATGGCAGTTGGATAATGTTCCAAAAGAGTGAACAAAAGTGCCCATGGTGTCTTGAGCCCAGGCTTGGAACTAGTTTGGAATGTCTGCTGCATTCCATGGGCCAAAGCAAATCACAAGGCCAATCCACATTCAACAGGAGGGGAGAGAGAGTCCATTTGGTGATGAGAGGAGCTGCAAAGTCATACAGTAAAAAACAAAGAAAGGAAAGAGTGAATGACTGTGGTCCATTTTGCAATCTATCACATCTCCAATAATGACACTTTGACACTCTGAATGTAAGAAATATGTGCCTCCTGCAAGAACTATGTTGTCAACATGTGATCAGAATAGATTTATCCTGTCCAGTAATTGGCAACTCAGTATGATGTTGATTAAACTAACCAATTCACAAGTATAATATGGGAGATGGCTCTTTTATAGAATGAGTAAAGAATTTAATGAATTATGCTAAAACCCTTTCTTTAATAATAAGCAATATAGGGAAGGCACAACAGCAAAAAAATATTTGAATAGTGTCTTTAAAATTTAGGCCTATCTTGGTGAGGCTCATCTAATGCAGCACCCTATGGATTATTATTTTTCTTTAAGTCAGTAGGATCTCTGGGCATAGATGGGATTTAAAGGAGATGAAAATGAGGCAGATTGTTCTGTTCTTTAATGCGGGGAAAATTGTAATGTGCACACATTCCATTTCAATAGAAAAACCCCATGCAAATGTGGTATTCCAAGCAGAACTAAAACTCTCTATAATACTGCCTAGTAATATTACTTCTAAAAAGCTATCATAATGCATAGCTGGATTTCAGTAGTCTTGTTGCTCATGAATGTTCAAATTGCAGGGAAAACATATTTGGAATAATTATCTGTTTTAAGCCACAACAAAGATATTTTCTTTTGTTCCTGCTTTCTGTGGAAATGTGTACAGAGGTTTAAGTGGAAGTACCAAATTTTAGAAAGAAGAAAAATATCACCTATGCTATGAAAGTTAATTATACATGAGTTACATTAAAGGTACACACTTTTCCTGTCCTAATCAAATGTGGCAGACTCCTGTCCTTTGGAAGACTATCTGTTTGCACAGGCACATAACTTCAGACCACATATGAGGGATGCTATGAGTTAAGGGCACTAAAAAAAAAAACAACACATGGGTATATAACACTTTGCAAAGTGTGTTCACATAATTGGTGATCGTGTTATTTGCATCAAATCTATGAGGAATATAGGGCACTGTAATTACCATATTTTGCATGAAAGCACGGAAGCTCAGAAATGGATTACATGTTCAGTGTAACACTGCTAGCACGGAGAAGACTATGGAAGAAATGTAGGTCCTCTGATTTCGTGCCCAGGGCTCTTTTCTATATACCATGATTCCTTTTTCACATAGGAATTGAATAATGATGCTATTATGTAACTCCAAATCCCAAAGAGGAATGGAGATGCACCTGGAATAATTACTTAAAATCTAACCAGATTCCATGTCTGGCAAACTTGCAAGATGGTTTTAGAAGTAGTTTATTTGCAAAAAAAAAAAAAAAAAAAAAGAAAAGAAAAGAAAAGAAAGAAAGAAAAAGGAAAAGAAAAGAAAAGAAGAGGAAAAAAAGGACAACTCATCTTGGGGGGAAGAGGAAGGCATATAGATTTTACCCAGTAAGAAACTTTCAGTCATTAGAGGGAAATAGTAATTCTGAGGAATAGGATTTCTCAGGCAGTCACTTAAATCCATCCCATGCTCAGTCTTACAGATGCATGGATTCACGACTAGGTCCAAGGGAGACAATGAGAGGACAGTGAGGAAGAAAATTGAAAAGAACAGTTTCAATAAATTCTGTAAATGTTACGCACAAGCAACCTTGAAATAAAACCCCTTTATCCAAATGTAACCTAAAAGAGATATAGGCATTCCCCCACTCCTCACAGGACCAAAGAGCCCCTTATCAGCTTTCTCTTCATGATGACTCTTTCTTAATGAGTGACTGTGGTTCCTGTGGGCTTCACAATGGTGACTGGTGGGAGACCATGGTGTCTAGTTGGGCAGCAATGATGTCCAGTAGGAGACCATGGTGTTAGGAAAGCAATGGGCCTCCTAGGATAAGGAGGCTTATTCATGAATATAGTGGAAACAAAATTTATGTATTCTGTCTCAGTTGTTTTTTAAAAATGTAACTTTCTATACTTTCTAAAATGGGGTACAACTTTGCTTGTGGGCCCTCAAGCTGCCTCTAGACTAGCTGTCCTAGTCCAAGACATTCAATATGGTCATGTGATTTGTCAGAAAAATTCAAGTCACCATCTACTTCAAAGTTCAGGAACCTGGACTAAAGCATTTAGTCCTCTGAGGACTTTTCGTCCTTCTTGCTTCCTGCTTCAGAAAAGGGATGCGGATTCCATGATGACCTCCAAGAGAGGTGCTTCATCCCACTAGGCCTTAGGACTCCACTGTCTGTCTAACCTACTTCTTCTGGAGTGTAGCTTGACTCAGCTGGTATCCATGCATATACTGGTACTTGTTTTCATAACCACGGCCCTTACCATTTTCTCCAGTTGGACCAACCTACACTCTATGGCCTCTGGCCCTAAGTCAAAATTTCTGGTTGACTAGCCTTCCCCCATACTTCCAAAACACCACGAGGACACCAGGTCTCTGGAATGTCTTTACTGCACCGTACTGAGGAGTTCAGGACCCTGTGCAAGCTAGGACCAGAGCAAATGGTCCTCTGATGCTTGTACCACACAAGGGACATGGAGTCATGACAAATGCAAGATTTCTCTAGAAGGTTTGCAGTTTCTCAAGGTTATAGTCTAGGATATGGGTCACTGGACCTAACCTAAGATTTTTACATTTTTATCTGAACTTTTGCTCTTTCCTGATCATTCATATGAGGAACTTCCCCTATATTATAGCCTGTTCATCCTACTCCATGGCTTATTATAATAACTCTATGCTAACAAATATTTAGGATTGGTGATTGACACCAAAACTCAACTTTGAGATTTCTGAGGAAAACCTTTTCTTTCTTGACAAAGGCTAACATTTCCTCCTTGGAACTTAAAAACCTGGGTTTTGCCAGAGCATCGCATCTTTGTTCTAGGCATTATCTTCCTGACCCCTGAAGCCAAAATGCCTCTTCTTAAACAGGTATAGAGTGCAAGGCAGCTAAGAAACATCAGGGTGTTAACTGGAATGAAACTACTGATTTGTCATTTTTCAAAATGTAATAGCCATTCCATTAACGAATGTGATTTATCCTGAAGATTCATCACAATTCATTTGGGGATGTAGCACTTTTGAGAGTACCTTCATTAAAAAGTTGGATGACTGAACCAATAAAATTTAAGCCATTAATAATAATTTGGAGTCAGTTATTCTTACAAACAGGTGAGGGCTGAGAAATTAAGGTTGCAAAACTTCGCTATACTGGGCTGGATGCAGGACCCATAAATATTTGCCGCTGACCAGCTATGTGAATTTGGGGACATCACTCAACCTATATGCCTCAATTTCTTCACCCATAAAATGGGAAAAATATATCACAAGATGTTGTGAAGATTAATAAGTCAATATGTATGAATGTGTGAAGCACTGAAAAAGTTTTAGTTTGAAAAGTATTTAATATTTATTGAATTGCCAAGAGCAGACATAAAGGACCAGCTAAAATATAACATCCAGTGCCCCACCTCTAATTTGATCTTCATGTTACTTGTCAGATTACTAACAATTGTCAAATAATTAACTTTGTATAATGATTACTCACAAAGTTTAACATGGCTCTCCATTGATGAAAAGCTTCCAAAATTAACAACCATACCTGGGGAGAAAGGTAATGGGAAGCTATAGGGATCATCTAAATCAGTGCTTCCCACACTGTAAGTTGTACAGAAATCAGCTGAATATCTTCTTTTCTAAATGAAAATTATGATTCAATAGATCTGGTCTGGGGTGGGGCCTGAGATTCTGTATTTCTAATAAGGTCTCAAGTGATGTCCATGCAGCTGGTCTACAATCTACTTTCTGAGTAGCAAACTTTAAATCACTATTAAGAAACCATGGTAAGAGTGTGAAAGCAGAAAATATCCACTACCATGTCTGATAATCCTTTCTTCTGGAATGAGAAATGTCATATGTCAATGACCAAATGAGTAAAATACAACCACACAGAGTTTTTAAAATATTTTCCTAATTATTTATATAACTTCTTATATTTAAATTGAATCATTAAAAAAAAGTCACTCAATATACTCAAAATAACACTAGTTATTGTTAATTGGTTTAAAAACTTTGTTGATGGATATGAAGGGTTTTGTTCCTATGCTGGTTTGGATATATTATGTCCCACCCAAAAGCCATGCTTTGATTCAATCTTATGGGATATTTGGATTAGGTTGTTTCCATGGAGATGTGACTCACCCAACTCTAGATGAAACATTATGAATAGATATTTCCATGGAGGTGTGGCCCCGCCCATTCAGAGTGGGTCTTAATTAGATCACTGGAGTCCTTTAAGAATGCTTGGGAGCTGATAGAGATTCTAGGAGCAGATCCAGATGCTTGCTGATAACTGGAGATGCTTGCAGTTGCAGACAGAAGAACATTTGGAGGTGTTAAGCTAAGATATGAAGCCCAGAGTTTGTCCCAGAGAAGTTGGGAGAGGACTCCCAGATGCCTAGAGAGAAATACCCTGGGAGAAATAAGCAAGAATGCATAGGAGCTGAAAGAGATGAGCTGAAACACAACCTGGGACGAGGAGATGCCAGCTATGTGCCTTCCCAGTGGACAGAAGTGCTCCAGATGCCATCAGCCTTTCTTCAGTGAAGGTATCCTCTTGTTGATGCCTTAGTTTGGACACATTTATGGCCACAGAACTGTAAATTTGTAAACAAATAAATCTCCTTTATAAAAGCCTGTCCATTTCTGGTATTTTGCATAATGGCAGCATCAGCAAACCAGAACAGTTCCCTTTTTTAGGAGAATAGTATGCTTCTTTGAGAAAATTTCATGACCAAATTCACAAAATTTAATGGTCTCTAATGGCCTAGGAAAATGCATGTTTTGTTTTCTTGCTCTTCCAACAGAGGCACATCCTGAGTAATTTTTCACACAGCAGTGATACGTTGATAACTTTCCCCACACTTTTTCCTATTTCTTTGTGATCAACAGATAATAATTTCATAGACAACAGTTTAAAATCAACATTACGTGTACATGAAAGAGAGGGAAGAAAACTGAATTGCTCAAATATGAATAAAAAATCCCCAGACTGGCTCATGAACATTTTGTTTAGGGCCCCCATGATTTTCAAATTGTGCCCCATAGGATCATGCAGTGTTGTGAATCTGTTTTTGGGAAAACTATTGTCATCAGAATATTTATACTGTTTCTCATACTAGCACTCCAATTAAAATTTAATTGAAAGAAATTTCCTTTACCAAATATATATATGATAATTAGATAAATATAGATATAAATAATATTAAAATATATTTATTTTAATCTTAAATTAAATGCTTTCCTTAACTTCTCTTTCTAATACTGCGAAACATATCTCAGGTTATGGTGATGCTTTGTACTTGGTGGGGAAGGAGGCCAGAAATAATTTACTTTGGTAGAACACTTACTACTCCAACCACAGTGCATTATTTCATTGTTTAATTCATCCCCCTAGGAATCATCTGAGATGGTATTATGATCGCAAGTTTATAAAGAGAAATAGGCTCAGTGAAGTTAAGAAACTAGCTGAGAGTCAGAAAACTTGAAAGACAAAAGTGGTTTTCAAGTTAAGTCAGGTCTGACTGACTCAAAAATTCATACTTTTCCCCTCCTCCATGCTGTTAATAACATAGTATTAAGTCATACATAGTAGAGACATTGTCACCTTAGGTATAATGTGCAAAAAGACGCACAGACTCCATTTACTGCAGCAATGTACACGGTTCAAGCAAAGGGAATCTTCCATTTAAACTGGTGGATTAAAATCACCTAATATTTTGTATCATAAAATTCTAATAAGTATGACGCTGCTCTAAAAGTCATTGTCTTATGCCTTAGCTTTGGCACAGAATTTTTTTAATTACAGCTTTTGTATCAAAAGATAAAATCACATACCTACTGTGCAAAGTGTTCCACTTTCAAGAGTCGTTATTTTATTCCCCAATTATACATATTACAGGGCAACGCATTGCCAACCATCCTACTACATTGTGGATTTCTTAAAGATTTGTTTTTCACTTTTTTATGTCCCTATATTATACTTCAGTAGATTATTCAAGAAGTAGATTATTTTTCCAAACACAAATAGTGCTTCAATAATGTAAATCAGCTACATTTAATACATTATATGATCAAATCTATGTATTAAGACATTATGACCCAAAAGTGAACCAAAATTTATTAGGAACAAAGGAAAATTAGGGAAACGGAGAAACAATTCGAAAGCTGGCTACTTACTGTCACCAATGGTACCAGGTAATGACATCCTAGATGAAAACAGTTAAGTAAAAATTTCATGAGCTGTCACAAGAGAGACATCTAAAAGAAAGAAAGCAGAAGAAATATGTGCAAGTCCAAGATATGCACTTACTAACAAGCTTGGAAAGTGGCTTAATGCCATGGATCAAATCATGTCACCAACAAAGACATGTTCAAAACCTAACCCCTGATCTCACGGTTGTGAACCCATTCGTAAATAGGATGTTCCAAGATCCTATTAGCTAAGAGGAGGTGAAACTGAATCAGGGTGGCCCTTAATCCAAAATGATGGGAGTCCTCATAAGCAGAGGAAATTTGGACAGAGTGAGTAGGAATGAGGAGGAGACAGAAGGAGAAACAGATGGCCACGTGATGAGGGCAGAGATTGAGTTATGGGTTGCTGGCAAGCACCTGAATGCTACAAACTTTGGAGAAAACATAATCCTGCTGACATCTTGATTTTCGACTTCTAGCCTGTGAGAAAATAAATTCCTGTTATTCAAGCCAACCCAGCTGTGTTATTTATTATAGCAGCCTTGACAAACTAAGACACTTAATTTCTGTAATTCTTCATTTTCCTATCTATAAAATGAGATAATAATTTATATCTCCTATAGCTATTAGGAGTATTAAATAAAATTATACATAAAAATTCCAGGCTACAGAGTGCTATATAAATAAAAGATATAGTTATTAGAAGTTACATTTCTATTTCAGATTAAACTGACTTTACCTGAATATTTCTAAAAGATGCAGATAATCTTTGCCTGTCAAAAAAATGTCTGGAGAGAGAAAAATAAGCATAAGTACCGCATGAATCTTTAAATTCCCTTCTAAAAATTTGTTCTATAGACGTTGCCATGGGTGGCAATATGTATATTTGTTGGGTATTGTGCTTCTTTTCAAACATTTTGTTGAAATAGTCGATGTTTGGATGCCTGGTCAGTTAACCTGATTCTTTATATTGCAATTTGATTCCAGGGACTGTGGATGAAAGGTGGGCAAATGTCAGCAGACATTGTGCTAAGACTTGACAAGCAGGTCCTACTTCCTCCAGGTTAACCTCAGCCTACCGGGGCACTACTTAGTGTTGCCCACCCAAGAGCTCACAGTCATTGCAATGGAAGGCAGATGGCTTGGCTGGCCAATTTTTGTGCCAAAAGGAAACCGAGAAGTAAGGGGATGACAGCTTAGCTTAACACTCCAATTATACTCCTTTCCTTAATATACCACCTAGCAGTTTCCCAAGATTCCTTTTCTTGTTTTCCAATCAACATGCCTGCAATTCTTTCTGATTTCATAGTAGTACTCTGCTTTAGGTTTGGGTTGGGATATACTCCTATCAATTGGATCCATTGATCTACTAAACAATTATTTTATGGGCAATTTCTTCATGCCAGGCTTTTATTTCAGGGGATAAGGTAGGACAGTGAACATGACTGAAAACTTTCATGGAAATTATATTCCAGAAATAAAAAGCAGCAAACAATAAATAACAAGGATATATCTGTTAGTCTACATATTACAGTGGAAAAAAAAACAACATCAAGGTGACCTAATAATGATTATGTTTGGCAGCTAAACAATGGCTGGGAACCAGTATTCAGGAATCTGCCACATAACAAATCCACTTTCATTGCTGGCTTCCCTTATGACTTTGTTGGATTGATTTAACCACTCAGACCTTCAGTTTCCCACCTATAGCATAGGGTTAAGAATGATAACTATTTCAAAGGGCTATTGACAAGATTAAATGAAATATTACTCATAAAGGCTTTAGAACAAAGCCTGGCACACATTTTAGATTAAGTAGTCAGGGTGGGCTTCTTTGGCAAAGTAATAGTTAAGGTGATATCTTTTATTAGTCAAGGTTCTCCAGAGAAACAAAACCAACCAGATATATTTATGTGTGTATATGTTTATGTTTATAAAGAGATTCATTATAAGGAATTGGCTCACAAGACCTTGGGGGCTAGCAAGTCTGAACTCTGTAGGGCAGGGTGGAAACTCCAATGCAGATGATATTGAAGTCCTTATTCTGACTTTCCCAGGGAAACCTGGCTGGCTGGAATTTCTGGCAACAGTCAATGTTAAAGTTGATACGGAAATTCTTCTTCTGACCTCTGAAATCCTTAGTTTTAGCTTTAAGACCTCCAACTGATTGGATGAAGAGATTACCCAGTACTTCTCAGAGCACTCTCCTTTGTTGATGGTAGTTGCAATCAACTGATTATAGATACAAATTCCATCTACAAAATACTTTCACAGTAACAAGTAGGCTATTGTTTGACCAAACAACTGAACACCATTACCTAGCCAAGTTGACACATGAAATTAATCATCACAGACCTGGATGACAGAAAGGATATGGTTTTAAGGGATCTGACCAGAACATTTAGAGCAGAAGAAACAATGCACGCAAAGGCTGTGATTTAGAAACTGGGTTTAAGTTGTTTGAAGAAAAAGAAGACCAGGTGTCTCAAACATGGTGAACAAGTTGAGGAGAAGGATCTTGTAAGTCCCTTAATATAGATTGGATTTATGTTAAGATTGATTGGTAGGCTTCAGAGGGTTTTAATTCGGAGAGTGATATGATTGGCATACAGGCTTATGAAATGATGGTGGTTTGGGCTAGAGTGATAGCTATAGAGGTGGAGGAAAGTGGACAGATCCCAGAGCAGAAAAGAAGGTGCCTAAAAAACAGAGGATAAGGAGTTGTGAGTGAGGAAGGAAGAAATTTGTAAATTTGGTGTCACCACAGTAAAAAGAAGACTGTGATTCAAAGGAGGGTGTATTCAACACTGTCAAATATTGTTGAGAGTTGGGTAAAATGAGAACAAAGAAGTGACCATTGGATTTGGCCTGAAGATGAAGTCTTTTATTAGTCAAGCTTCACTGAGAACCTTATAGCATTTTAGAAGAATGTTATAGACAAAAGCCCGAATAGGAAGAGGAGAGAAAGAGAGATAAATATATGAAGTCAGCCAGTATATACAGCTATTCTAAGAAGTTTTGCTGTAAAGTTTATCAGGAACAACTGGAGAAGGTTGTAGGTTCAAAAAGTTTTGATTTTGGTTGTGTTGATAATATTGTTTTTAATATAGGAAATACTGGAATATCTGGCTTCCATTCCCCAAAATTATCTGTCATTCCTGATCAGCAAATACACATAACCACATCTTCCACTCGCCCTGTTTTTTGTTTTTCAGGTTTGTCATGAATTTGAACCTTTTAAAAATATAAATCATTTTCTATGATTTCTAGAATTTGCAGAAAGGGGAGGCAAGGATTTTCGTTAACTATCTTGACATACTCTTCTATCTGTAATTACGAAAACACTAGAATTAAAATGTCAAAGTTGGCCAGAGTCGAGCCCATCTTAATGGGTTCAGTTAGAAGAACCGAAGGGGAGCTTAGAAGGCTATACGGGTTTCATCGCACCCCTGTCACTTGGGTTTGTGTCAATTCCCACTATATAGCAATTTCGATGTTGGTTTAAATGTTGTTGTTCCATCAATCCACACTTCATATGCCCAAATCTCATATGCTCAAATAGCTCAGTAATGTGGATCATACTACTGTGTCTTGAATTAAACATGATCACTTCAATCTACCTCCTCTCCAGCTTCCCAGTGCTCAGGGCTTTACTTCCAAAGAGCACTTCACACCTGGCATGGCATTTAAATAATGCATCATTCTCCTAATGTGACACATCCTCCCAATGTGACACACTGAGAAGATAACATCACCCACGAAATATTCCTTTTCAAAATGTTTAATCTGAGTCTAACCATGGGGAAACAGTCAGACAAACCTAAATTGACATTCAGCAAAATGACTAGCCTGAACACCACAAAACTGCCAATACCGTAATGACAAAAGGAAGGCCAGTGTACCGTTCTAGAATGAAGGGGATTAAAGAGAGCTGACAATGGAATGGAATGTGTAATCACTGATTAGACCTTGGATTTAAAAATAGCTAAAAAGGACAGTATTTGGACAACTGGAAAAATTTGAATGCAGACTGAATATTAGGTAACAATATTATATTATTATTAAATTTCCTAAGTGTGATAATTGTACTGTGGTTATGAGGATATCATGTCTTCAAGAGCTAAATGCTGACTTATTTACGTGAATTATTGTGTCTTTCTGCAACCTATTCTTAAATACTTCAGAAGTGGGGGTGGGCAAACTGAGAGGGGAAAAATAAGCAAGCAAATAGGGTGAAGTTTTACATTTGGTTCATCTAGGTAACATACAGTGGTTAGTAATACAATATTTGCAATTTGTTTGAGGTTTAGAAAATGTGCTAAATTATGACTATAACCAAAGTATAAATATTAACACATAGTTAATAAGCTCATGCTATTGTCTTTGTTTAGATATCTGATCTGCACACAAATGTTGATAATATTCACTGTCTAATGATATTTGATTCAATCATGCAAAAAAATTCCAAAATTCCTGTGGGCAGGAAACAAGTTATATTCACCCTTATAAAACTGCTGAGCTCTAGAAAAATGATTGTCAAAACCAAGAGTCAGTAAATATTTGACACAAAAACTATAAAAATGCTTAAAGTACAGAAGCTGCTAAAGAAAACCATTTGGACTCGATGTTGGAAAGAGGATTAACTCGATACATTTTCTGAAGTTCTAGTTCCTGTAACTTGGATCAGATAGAACAGTAAAGGGCCCAGATTAGAGATAAAGTAATCATCACAGCCTGAGAAATAAAAAACAGGATGAACCATTATACTAGTCATGACCAAGCTACTGTTGAAATCACTGTTCAACAAACAACTATGAGCAAATCCTAGATTTAGAAATTAATACCATAGGAAATACATCAATACAGTCAAAATTCAAATACTCTTCTTATATTTAATTCATTATTTTAGCACCATTAATATGAAAAATCTCATCTTATAGTGGATACAAAAATCCACAAAAATGGGTAACGCCAAGTCTCTGTTGTCAGTAAATAAACTTCTAAGGATTTTAAAGAGCTTGAGAGATTAGGTATCATCAATTTGTAATTTTTCTCTTTTGTTGCTTTGAAAGGGCTATTTAGACAAGTCAATTTTGTAGACTTTGTAAAGAATCCTCTCTAGTCTCTCTATCGAAGAACCCTGCATTTTGTGGGAAGACTGGGTGCAAGTTGGAACCGATCAGTAGCATTGGTTTCAGTACCTATCATGCCTGTCTTCAACTACTTTTAAGCTTGTAAAAAATAATCAAGATAAAAAATTTTTATTCTTGTGCTTTCAATAGATAATTTTTCTATGATTCTTCCTTTGATGTTACAACATGCAAAGTAATGTGGAATTAATCAGAGTGTTCCATTCATGCATAGTAGAAAAATAAAGACATAAAATATACTGTGACCATCTGTGTAGAATCAAAGATTTTTTTTTTTGCCAATTCCACAGGATTCATTGTCAATCTCTTTAGAGTATCTCATCTCCCCTCAACACCACTCCTGCAATGCCACCCACATTTATCATTCCAGCCAGCAAATAAATATTGAATTAAAAAGAAGTCACAGTCTTCATTAACAAAGAAAAACTGGAAGATATCTTCTTGTGTAAAATGGAGAAATAACATTGACTCTTTCAACATAGATCCTTTTGCTATTTAGTTTTGGTTAGCACAAGCTATTGTTACTTTTTATTCTTTAGAGAAGTTGTGGATTTCTAGAACAATCATGTATAAAATACTGGATTCCCATACTCCACCCTATTATTAACACAGTGCTTTGGTGTGGTACATTTGTTATAATTATACTATTTATAATTGTACTATTTTATAACTGTACAATTGATGGTTTAACTTAGGATTCACTGTTTGTGTTGTGCAGTACCATGGATTATTTTTAAAAATATTTACTCTAGTAAAATTTATACAACCTAAAATTTCCATCTTTTACTGCATTCAAATATATAATTTAGTGGTGTTAATTACAATCACAATGTTGTGCTAACAACACTACATCAATTACCAAAACTTTTCCATCATCCCAGATAGAAACTCTGTACCTTTTAAGCCTTAACTCCCTGTTCCCTACCCCTACCCTATCACCTGGTAAACTGTATTCTAGATTCTGACTCTATGAGTTTGCTTGTTCTAATTATTTCACATCAGAGGTCACACAATATTTGTCCTTTTGTGCCTGGGTTGTTTGACTCAACCTGGTAACTACAAAGTTCATCCATGTTGTCTTATGTATCAGAACTTCATTCCTTTTTTTGACTGAATAACTTTGTGCATATATGCTACATTTTGTTTATCCATTCATCAGTTGATAGGCAATTGGGTTGCTTTCATGTTTTGGCAAATGTGAATAATGCCACTATGAACATTGGTGTGCAAATATCTGTTTGAGTCTCTGCTTTCAATTCTTTTGGGAATATACGTAAAAGTGAGTGTGATGGTTAGGTTCATGTGTCAACTTGGCCAGGTGATGGTGACCAGTTGATCAAGCAAGTACTGACCTAATCATTACTGCATGGACATTTGTGGCTGGTTAATAATCAGAAGACTGGTTTATTAAATCATCAGTCAGTTGCATCTGTGGCTCATAACATCAATGAAGAGAGTGTCTTCCTCAATGAGAGAATTCAATCAGCTCAATTTAATACAATTAGTTGTAGACTTTTAAGAGAGAAGAGAGAGAATCTTCATTTCTTCTTCGGCCAGCCAGCCTCTTCTGGGGAGTTAATCAAAGACCTTTATCGGAGTTGCCAGCTCCCTGCCTGCCCTATGGAATTTGGACTTGTGCATCCCCACATTTTCATGAGACACTTTTATAAAATCTCATATTTATAGATACATCCTGTTGGTTCAGTTTCCCTAGAGAAACCTAACTGATACAGTGGAATTGCCAGATCAAATGGCAATACTCAACCTTTTGAGGAACTACCAAACTGTCTTCCACAGTGGCTGCTTCATTTTACATTTTCATCAGCAATGAGTGCCTATTTCTCCACATCTTCTCCAACACTTGTAATTTTCTTTTTTTTTTTTTTAATAGTAGCCATTCTAGAGGGTGTGAAGTGGTATCCCATTGTAGATTTAATTTGCATTCCCCTAATAGCTAATGATGTTGAGCATCTTTTCATGTGCTTTTTGGCCATTTGTATTTTTCCTTTGGAGAAATGTCTATTCTTTTGTCCATTTTTAAAATCAATTGTCTTTTTTGTTCTTGTTGAGTTGAAGGGTTGCTTTGTATATTCTGGATATTAAACTCATTGAATATGTGGTTTCCAAATATTTTCTCCAATTACATCGGTTGTCATTTTACTTTCATGATAAATTCCTTTGTGGCACAAAAGTTTTTAATTTTGATGAAGTAACAATTACCTATTTTTTCTTTGGTTGCTTATGCTTTGACTATAAAGTCTAAGGAACCATTGCCTAACACAAGGTCCTGAAGATGCATCCCTATGTTTTTTTCTAGGAATTTGAGAGCTCTGGCTCTTGTATTTAGGTCGTTGTTCCATTTTGAGTTGATGTTTGCATATGATGTGAGATAGGGGTTTACTTTCATTCTTTTGCAAACAGAGAGCCAATTTACCCAGCACTTCTTGAAGAGATTATTCTTTCCCAATTGGATGGTCTTTGCTGCCTTGTTAAAGGCACCCATAAATGTGAGCATTGACTTCTGAGCTCTCTATTCGATTCCATTGATTTATATGTCTGTCTTCGTGCTGACACCATGCTGTTTTGATTTCTGTGGCTTTTCAAAAAACACCTTTGTGTTTCAAAAGAGATGTATTAGGTATATTGCATTAAAGCATGCTTATTTTAACCTCCTGCTAAGATCAGACTCAAATAAATTTATAAAAGTGCAAGTGTGAAGAAAATAATTGAGGCCACGCTTACTATGCTATTTTTTAACTGGCTGAAATATTAAAGAGAGCATGTAGATGAACCTTTGTTTAAAATATATTCCTTCCACAAAAATATGTTAAAGTGATCTAGCATTAACAATCAAAGGCAGGAAGGAAAATCAATTCTCTGAGCAAAATTATCTGACAACTTAAGTCCTCTTGTTTAAAATTCTCAAGAACATGCATTTAATAGTCAAAATCCTCTCCTCTCTTCTAGATTTCTTTCATGTATTTAGAATATTAAAAAGTAATTATTGTTAAACTTATCTTTGCTTATTTTTTTTCCATGCATGCTTTAGCTATCCGTACTTTTAAAAAACTGTCACCTCAGCCTTCACACTGAGATTAATTTGACTCTTTTTAGATGCATCTAACTCTTTAGTTATGTATCCTATAGAACTTAACCCATTTCTTCTCACTTTAATATTTAAAATGCTTGTTTTTATTTTGACCAGTTATTATAGACCAGTTGAACTAATTCAAAGAGATAATTTGCTAAGTCTCTTCTATAATGCAGACATTTCCACTATTACTGCAATAATTGCCCATCTAAACAAAATTCATTTACTTCTGACTCATATTTCTTCCCACCATTTGAATATTAGAAATTGTTGGGGAAGCAGGCATTGCATGACCTGCTGCCTCTCCTTGGGCTTGCCCTAGGCCTGGAACATTCCCTTATTCTGAGGCTGGGTAGTAAGCTTATAGTCAGCCCAGATTCTCCTTCCATTAGGGTGATCTCCCCTGTTCCAGGTACACAATGAACCTCTTGTCATGTTTAAGCATGTGTGCATATGACACCTAACCATCCCCATTTAGTATATCTGCAGCACAAGAGGGGTGTGTACAATTCATTCTCCCCTGCTGGTGGCCTGGAACTTTTACATAAGTAACTTGTCTCTGACCATGGTAGAAATATCTAATGCTAGTGCCCTAGCAATTCAAGACCAAATGGACTAATTAAATTCTCTACCCAAGGTAGTGATGGATAACCAGATAGCCTTGACTATCTGCTGGCAGACCAAGAACATGTCTGTTATCCCCAATACATCATGCTGTGTGTACATAAACAATTCAGGCAAGGTTTAAAAAATACATGCTCAAGTGGGATGCCTGTCATCTGTACAATCACAATTGATTTCTTTAGCTGGCTTAACCCTGGCACCTGGGGCTCTTCATTGAGAACTCTCCTCTGGGGATGCCTGATTATACTCCTGGAGGAGGATCTCCTAATGGTCATGGTTAAATGTTGTGTTAACCTGGTGGGGAGACTCTGTGAATGAGTCACTGCCATCTGAATTATCAGAGACCACATTAAACTCAAGTCTACCTTCAAATTTGAGGAGGCTGTTGGTCCTACCTAGTGTGACAGGCTATTGTATCTTCTTTTCTGGCAGCCTTATGAGTGTTGGGGGTTGTGGACTGTTGGGGAAGGAGCCATCGTGTGACCTGCTACCCCCACCCCCACCCCAAGATCTTGCCAGTCAGAGCCCTAGGTCTGGAACTTTCCTTTATGCAGAAACTACACAGTGATCGGATGCTCAACCTAGATTTTTCTTCCATTCAGGTGATCCTCTCCTGTTCTGGGTACAGAGTGAACATCTCTGTCTTACTTATGCATGAGCCTCATATGAAACTTGGCTAACCCCAATAGTATACGTGCAGCATGACAGGGTGCATGCAGTCTATTTCCCTATGTCAGCTGCTGGGAGGGACCTGCTGGCCAAGGGGGACCTATGTCTACTACTGAAGCTGACTATTCTGTCTCTTCTCTACATGAGGAAAAGTATTTTCCGAGCTGTGCTGTGTGTTGTATATTCCTTGGCAACGATGATACTACAGTACCATGGAGCAGAAGTATCTGGACTCCCATCCTCGGTGGCAAGCACGTCTTTATCAATCTCCATGTGGTGGGCCTTCTCCCTTGGTTGTAGCCCTGAATATTTGCTTGACATAAGTACTTTGGACTAGGAATATTTAGGCTTATTTTTGTAATTGGACCCAGCAAAATAAGAATGGAAATTCCAATTACTCAACAGTTGTTAAATAAATCACATGCAAAATAATCAACAGAATTATTGTTACACTATTAATGAGTGTTTAATATATTTTCTTTTCTCCTTTAAAAATAACTTATAGAGAGCTACAGGGTTTTTTCCCAAAAAACTAAACTAAAAATCAATGTAAATATATTTTTAGATTTGATCCATGTCAGTCTTCACATTGAGCATACAGATAAATTTGTGTCTTCAACCTAGATCTTTAAATTAAATGCAAATTCATTAAGCAACTCCTTGAATACCTATCTGCTTATATCTTGATTTACTCAGTTTTCCACATGTATGTTTCTTTCTTGAGGAACTTGATATCAGAAGTGCACACACACAACACACACACAGATGTGCACACACACCCATTACCACTGTGAGAGATTTGAATTAAGGCAAAGTTTCACCACAGTGCTGCCCTGGAGCGACCCACGTAGCATTTTAACTGCTTATTAAGATTTTGAATAGCTTTACGATGCTGCTATGGAAATCCCCAAACTGTTTTGCTTCTCTGCAGATGAAGAACTCCATCACTATATAATGCACTATGGGGAAAGTACAAGCCTTTTACTCTTATGGGTTCCTTTATAGTAGCTGATGTTATTGGAGCAGGGACTGCTTAGGGCAAAGGAAAATTAGGCCCAGTTTAGATCCAACCAGGATATTCATTTCACTATATGTTCATTGATATACCACTTTCAGTAATAAAATCTTTAGTCTGTATTCTGGAGCTCAAATTCATGAAATTAAAAAGACTAAGGAAAGGATATCACAGGCTTTTTTATCTTTGTAAGGTAGATGATATAGGAATCTAAGTTATGCATTTAAACCAAGAAAATTAACTAAAAGAGTATACTTCATGATTATTGTTAACTTCATTCTGGGTGTATGATACTTAGAGAACTTTTTTGCAGTAATGCATTTAGAATAATTATGAATCCAATATACACACAAAACTGTTTAAAGGAAAGGGAAGCAGTATAGTAGTTAAGATTCTCTATTAAAGTAACACAAAAAGACTTGCTCCAGACCCCAGAATTTCTTTGTCATGTAAACGATTACTTCTACTCCTTTTACTTTCTCCCTGATTTCAACTGTTTAAAACTTCATTCCATAGCAAAGAAAACTACAAAGAGCAGGCCCTGTTCTTCCATCTCAAAAGCACATTTACTTCTGACTTTTGGTTTCAGCTCAGGCACTTATGGTGAAGAATTAACCTAACCTAAAGAAAGGTATAGCCATTGCCCTAGGCTATCAGGAGGTGATGTCTAGCCCCTGAAATGTCCCTCCTGATAGACGTGTCTTTGTCTGCTAGGGTGCTTTGTTTTGCTGGGACTAGCTTGAGAATGAGGATTCCTAGGGATCACAGTCTTAGGAAGACCCATGCTGGTTCCTGTGTTTTACCTCTAGTAACCTCATCATGTTCGCATGCTGCAGAGTCAAGAGAGATCCCTGCCTGGCTCTGGCATGAGGAAGGAAAAAATAATCATTGTGAAATGTGGCCAGAGCCTTCTTTATAACAAAGACCAACTCTCGAGAGGAAAAGATTTTATCAGAGTCTTACCCCACTGGATCGAAGGGCTTTTACAGCCTTCCTGTCTTATGTAATGGGGAAAATGAAATTAAGAAACAGCCCGGGACATGAGTCCACTAAAGACTGAGATTTAATTGGAAGATTGTAGTAGCTCGCCCTCCCCTATCTCTTCTCACCACACCATAGGGCTCCAGTATTACAACTGGGCTCCAGTGGATTACAACTGAAAGAGCTACAAGATACTCTATGTAAGGAAAAGTTCTCAGTGAAACCCAAAGATAACAGGGGAGGAAAAAAAATGTAAACACTAGGGGAATTTGAAGCCTCTGGCTCCCACAGCTATAGCAAATATTAAAAACAGTCCATGTCCTATGACCAAGTACTAGCCAGATTAACATAAAACCTCACATTGAAGTCATATTGACTTCTTATTATTCAATAAATCTCTTCCAGTTTTCAAAAAACATTACAAGGCATGCTAAACCCTAGAGCCAAAACCACATCAGAACCAAACGCAGTTATACAGATTTTGGAATAATCTGACAGTGATTTTAAATAACTATGATTAATATATTACAGGATTTCACACAAAAATAGAAAATATGCAAGAATAGATGAGTAATATACTTACATAGATGGAAACTCTAAGAAAAAAATAAAAAAGGAAGTACAAGAGTTAATAAAACATTTCAACACAAAGATGCTTTTGCTGGGCTCATCATAGAACTGGACATGGCCCAAGAAAGAATTGGTGAGTATAAAGAAAGGTCAATAGAAACTTGGAGAGAGAAAATATTTGATAGAGAAAATAGAGTAAAGAGGATGAACAAAGGTGGAAAAGAATATCTAAGAAATGTGGGACAATGACAAAAGTTGTGACATGCACATTATTGTAATACCAGTGAGAGAAGAAACAGAGAATAGAGCAGTAAAAATAAAAATATTTGAAGTAATATTGGCCCAAGAATTTTCCAAAATCAATGACAGATCCTACACCATGGATACAGTAAGCTCAGAGAATACCAAACAGGATTAATACCAAAATATCTACATCTATGCATATCATATTCAAACTACAGAAAACCAAAGACAAAGAGGAAGTCTTGAAACAAGCAGGAGAAATAAAAAGAAAACATCCTTACTTATGGAGGAACAAGGATAAATATTACAGTACAGTTCTCATCAGAAACCAGGCAAGAAAAGAAAGAGTGGAGTAAACTATTTAAAATGTTGAAAGAAAAAACCCCCATCAATCTAGAATTCTATATGCAGTGAAATTGTCTTTGAAAGTGAAGAAGAAATAAAGACTTTCTTAGGAAACAAAACAGGAAATTCATCACCAGCAGACCTATTATATAAGAATGTTAATAGTTCTTGAAAAATAAGAATAATTTTATAGTCCAGGAATGGAGATCAACAAAAGAAAACAAAAAGAAGAGCCTCAGAAAAGCAATAAATGAGGATAAAAGAAAATCTTTTACTTTTATTATTCTTAATTGATCTAAGTAAAACCTGTTCAGAGGAATAATAACAATATTTTGGGAGATTATATATGGATGAGTGAACCTAATGTCAGCAAAGACACAAAGAATTGGAGGGAGGAATTAGGAATACTCTGTTAGAAGGTGCCTGCACTACACATGAGACAGCATAGTGTATTCCTATTCAATAATTCAAATATTCTTCTAAATAATGCATAGTTGAAAGTAGACATCTCAAGAGAAATTAAAAAGTATTTTGAACTGAAAGAAAATGAAAGTACAATTTATAAAATTTGTGAGATGCAGCAAAAGCAGTGCTTAGAGGGATATTTGTAGTAATAAATGCATATATTCAAAATTAATTGAAAATGTATATGCAAAACTCTAGAGCAACTACTAAAAATTTTTTTAAGGAAACATAATTAATATACTATGTTAGAAGAGAAAAAGGAAAGCTCAGTTAAAACCAGAGAAGGTAGGAAAAGAAGGGGAAAAGGAAACAAAGAGCAAGTGTGATATATAGAAAGCAGTGTCAAATATGACAGTGTCTTAATTTGTTAGAGCTGCTATCACAAATACTACAAACTGGTTTTGGCTTAATGACAGGAACGTACTGACTCATGGTTTTCAGGCCAGAAGAAGTTCAAAATTAAGATATTGGCAAGTTTTACTTTTTCCTCAAGGACTTTAGTCTTCTAATGTACCGGCTGCTGATGATTCTTGGGGTTCCTTGGCTTGTCTCTCTGCCTCCCATCACATGGTGGTGGTGTCTTCTCCTTTCATTTTCTCATCTGGTTTCCACTGACTTCCAGCTTCCCCCTGTGGCCTTTCCAATGTCTCACTCCAGGTTCTTGTCTTTACATGACCTCCAGTAAAATGGATTAAGACCTACCCCATGCAGTTACACTGAAATTTACCTAAAAATTACATCCTCAAGAATTACTATTTACAATGGATTCACATCCATAGGAATGTGAATTAATATGCCTAAATGTGGTACATAATTCAAACCACTGCAGATATTAATCCAATTATCTCAGTAGTCTCTTAAATGAGAATTATCTAAACATGCCAAGTAAAACTCAGAAATCATCAGAGTAGATAAAAATAAAATTCCAACCTCATAAAATTGGCAATAAATTCACTTTAAATATAAAGTCTCAGATTAAAATTATAAATGGATAGAAAAAATATACTATGATAACACTATGCAAAAAAAGTTGGAGGATGTATTTTAATTTCAGACAAAGAAGATTTCAGAACAAGGGGAATTACTAAGTATGAAGAGGTCAAGTAATTAACAATAAAAGGATCAATTCTCCAAGAAGAAACAGCAATTCTTATCATTTATGCACCTAACAATACAGCATCAAAATACATGAGACAAAAACTGGTAGAACTGAAAGGGCAATAAACTAGTCCCCTTTTTAATTGGATATTGAAAAATCCCTCTGTCAGTAATTGATAGATCAAGCAGGCAGAAATCAGTAAAGTTATTGTTTACTTTACTGACCAGCACCATCAAGCAACTTGATCTAACTGACATTTAAAGAATACTCCATCCCAAAGCAGTATACACATTCTTCTCAAGCTCATATAGAACATTCTGGGACATGAAACACACCTCAGTAAGTTTAAAAGAATAGAAGTCATAAAAGTATGTTTTGAGACCACAAAGAATTATATTAGAAATCAGTAACAGAGTGATTCTGGAAAATTTCAAATTATTTGGAAATTAAGCAATATTCCTCTAACTAATGCATAGTTGAAAGTAAAAGTCTCAAGAGAAATTAAAAAGTATTTTGAACTAAATGAAAATCAAAGTACAACTTATATAAATTTGTGAGACACAGCAAAAGCAGTGCTTAGAGGGATATTTGTAGCAATAAGTGAATATATTAAAAATGAATAAGGTTGAAGGAGAGAGGGAAGATGGCAGTGTAGAGAGGAGTAGAAGTGAAGTAGTCCCCCTGAAACAACTAAAAAAAAACAGAAACAACTAGCAAATAATCCAGAATAACTGTGGGGGAACAAACAATTGAGTCCACTCATCACACAGTAACCTGAATTGGGAGGAATGCCCGAGATCACAGCATAAAATCTGTAAGTAAAACCTGCGGATCCAGGTTGTGAGACCCCCTCCCCCATAGCCCGAGCTGCAAAGCCTCGTGGTGCCAGAGAGAAGCTCTCTCCCAGCAAGCGAATATAGCTCAGCTGAGCTCCAACTGGGGTTTTAAGTAGCGAGTGTGAACTGCTCACTACAGGTACGAATCCCCAAAAAACAGACAGAGGCTTTGGGTGACGACTGACCTTGGAGAGCTGGAGGGTCACCTTGGACTAGGTCTGAAGGGGACTGTCTGTTTGTTTTTAGGCTCAGTGGAGAAAGTCCCAGCCATTTTCAGTTCCCAATGCTGTGACTCAGAGAAGGGTGGAGATAGCACAAGCAGAGAGAGAAACCAATGAAATGCTAATGACCTCCCCCTAGAGGGTCTATCTTCTCTAAGAGGAAGGGGTGGGGCCCTTCCCATTCAGAATCAGACCCCAAAGCCTTGGGAACATGGCCATACCTCCTCACACCACTCAAGAATTATAGGCTAAGAGATGCCACCTGCTGGGCAGAAAAGCACAGTGACTGGAGACATCAGAGGGGGTACCAATTTTCTAAGACACATCCTCAGGGAAACCAGATACTGAATATTTCTTCCCTCTGGGACCTGAGCCTGTTCTGTTCTGGGAAAACCTGACTGGGGTAACCAAGGAAACCATGTCTAGACAACAGAGGATTACAACCTACGCTAAGAAAAACAAAGTTATGGCCCAGTCAAAGGAACAAACGTACACTTCAACTGAGATACAGGAATTTAAACAAGTAATGCTAAATCAATTCAAAAAGTTTGGAGAAGATTTCGCAAAAGAGATAGAGGCTGTAAAAAAAACACTGGGCATACATAAGGCAGAAATCGAAAGTTCAAAAAAAAACAACTAGTAGAATCTATGGAAATGAAAGGCACAACACAAGAGATGAAAGACACAATGGAAACATACAACAGCAGATCTCAAGACGCAGAAGAAAACACTCAGGAACTGGAGAACAAAGTACCTGAAAGCCTACACGCAAAGAAGATGGAGAAAAGAATGAAAAAATATGAGCAATGTCTCCGGGAACTTAAGGATGAAACAAAGTACAAGAATGTACATATCATTGGTGTCCCAGAAGGAGAAGAGAAGGGAAAAGGGGCAGAAGCAATAATAGAGGAAATAATTAATGAAAATTTCCCAACTCTTACAAAATTACAGATCGAAGAAGGGCAGCGTACTCCAAACAGAATTGATCTGAATAGGCCTACACCAAGACACTTAATAATCAGATTATCAAATGTCAAAGACAAAGAGAGAAGCCTGAAAGCAGCAAGAGAAAAGCAATCCATCACATACAAAGGAAGCTTAATAAGACTATGTGTGGATCTCTCAGCAAAAGCCATGGAGGCAAGAAGGAAGTGGTGTGATAGATTTAAGATATTGAAAGAGAAAAACCACCAACCAAGAATCCTATATCCAGCAAACCTGTCCTTCAAATATGAGGGACAGCTCAAAATGTTTTCTGACAAACAGACAATGAGAGACTTTGTGAACAAGATACCTGCCCTATAAGAAATACTAAAGGGAGCACTACAGAGTGATAGGAGAAGACAGGAGTGCATGGTTTGGAACACAATTTTGGGAGATGGTAGCATAGCAATGTAAGTACACTGAACAAAGATAACTATGAATATGGTTGAGAGATGAAGGTTGGGCGCATGTGAGACACCAGAAGAAAGGAGGAAAGATAAAGACTGGGACTGTGTAGCTTGGTGAAATCTAGAGTGTTCAACAATTGTGATAAAATGTACAAATTTGTTCTTTTATGAGGGAGAACAAGCAAACGTCAACCTTGCAAGGTGTTAAAAATGGGGAGGAATTGGCGGAGGGATACAGTCAATGTAAACTAGAGACTGTAACTAACAGAATCAGTGTATTATGCTTCCTTTAATGTAACAAAGGCAATATACCAAGGTAAATGCAGATAAGAGGAGGGGATTGGGGAGGCATGTTAGACACTTGACATTGGTGGTGTTTTCTGACTCTTTACTCTACTTTGACTTAAGGTTATTTTTTCTTTTGCTGCTTCCTGTCATTTTTTTTTTCCCTCTTTCTTTTGCCTCTCTACCTTCTTTGACTCTCCCTCCTGCCTCGTGGAATAAATGTAGATGCCCTTATATAGATAGTGGTGAAGGTGGTGAACACATAAATATATGACCATACAGAGAACCATCGATTGTTTACTTAGGATGGAATGTATGGTGTGTGAACAAAACCATATTATTAAAAAAAAAAAAAAATTGGTTGATGACAAAACCTTGAGGGCAATACACTGAGTGAAATAAGCCAGACACATAAGGACAAATATTGCAGGGTCTCACTGATAGGAACTTATTATAATATGTAAACTCATAGACATGAAATATAAGGTATCAAGATATAGGATGAGGTTTAAGAATGGGGAGCGGTTGCTTAGTATGAGCAGAATGTTCAACTAGGATGAACTTAAATGTTTGGAAATGAACAGAGGTGTCGGTAGCAAGATGTGAGAATAACTAACAAGTGCTGAATGGTGCATGAATGTGGTGGAAAGGGGAAGCTCAGAGTCATATATGTCACCATAAGGAAAGTTGGAGATCAAAAGATGGGAATGTATAAAACTGAATCCTATGGTGGGCATTGTCAGTGATTAACTGTACAAATATTAGAAATCTCTTCCATGAACCAGAACGATGACAATACAATTAGAAGTTAATAATAGAGGAGCACATACGGAAGAAAAATATACCTATTGCAAACTATATACTACAGTTAGTAGTATTTCAACATTTTTTCATAAACAGTAACAAATGTACTATACCAACACTATGAGTCAACAATTGAGGGGGGGTTGGATAGGGATATGGGAGGATTTGAGTTTCCTTTTCTTTTTTTCTTTTTTCATCTTTCACTTTATTTCTTGCCTGGAGTAATGAAAGGTTCTAAAAATTGAACAAAAATTAAGTGTGGTGATGGATGCACAGCTGTATGAGGGTACCAGGGGCAACTGATTGTGCACTTTCGATCTTTGGATAATTGAACAATCCCAGTAAAAATTAAAAAGGAAAAAAAAATGAATAAGGTTTTAAAATAAATGACCTAGTCCTACACCTTAGAAACTAATGAAAGAAGAGAAATTTAAGCCTAAAGCAAGAAGAAAAGAAATAATAATAATTAGAGCAGAAGTCAATAAAATTGAAAAAAAGGAAAACATTAGAGAATATCAATGAAACCAAAGCTAGCTCTTTGAAAGCAATAAAACTGACAAACCTCTAGCCAGGTAGATGAATCAACAAAAAAAGAGAGAAGAGACAAATTACTAGCACCAGAAATAAGAGGAGTCATGACTGCCAATGGACATTAAAAAAAGATAAAGAGACCCGTAGGTGCTGCTGCTGCTGCTATCGCGGTCTCCGCCGCCTACTTCATAGCGGCTCCGGCACATGGGCAGGTGCGGAGGGATTCCCACTCCGGGTCCAAAGACGCCCTAGTGCCTCTAAGGAGCCACCGGCGCTGCTTGAACAGGGCGGAGCAGCGGGGCTGAGTCCGGAAGCTCGAGCGGAGGATAGAGGGACAAGGACATAAACACCAGCACTGGCTGAAGATGCACAGCCTACGGAATCTGAGAAGGAAATTGATAATGAGGTGGACATAGTATTAAAAGATGCAGAAAACATCTTGGAGGGCCTGCAGTCATACAGAGAAGCTGGCCATGAAATACGAGAGGCAATCCCGCATCCGGCAGATGAGAAGTTGCAAGAGAAGGCATGGGGTGCAGTTGTTCCACTAGCAGGCAAATTATAGAAATTTTATGAATTTTCTCAGAGGTTAGAAGCAGTATTAAGAGGTCTTCTGGGAGCCTTAACAAGTACCCCACATTCCCCCACCCAGCATCTAGAGCGAGAGCAGGCTCTTGCTAAACAGTTTGCAGAAATTCTTCACTTCACACTCCGGTTTATGAACTCAAGATGACGAATCCTGCCATCCAGAATGATTTCAGCTATTATAGAAGAACATTGAGTCATATGAAGATTAATGTTCCAGCAGAAGGAGAAAATGAAGTAAATAATGAATTGGCAAATTGGATGTCTTTGTTTTATGCTGAGGCAACTCCAATGCTAAAAACGTTAAGGGATGCCAAAACAAAATTTGTATGGGAGAATAAAAACTTACCAATAGAAAATATCACAAAATGTTGAAGCACCATGGCTAGTGTGTGCAGAGTCATGCTTGAGACACTGGAATACAGAAGCAGATTTACAAATGGAGAGATGATGTCCTTCTGCTTGCAGTTAATGGTGGGCATCATAGTATTCTATGAGCACATACATCCAGTGGGAGCATTTGCCAACACATCAAAAATTGATATGAAAGGTGGTATCAAAGTTCTTAAGGACCAACCTCCTAATAGTGTAGAAGGTCTTCTACATGCTCTCAGGTACACAACAAAACATTTAAATGATGAGAGTACCTCCACACAAATTAAATCCATGCTGCAATAACAGTTCTGGAATAAGCACCTGCTATGGAAAGAAGACAGTACTCTGCAATAACTGAGAATGCACAGATTTTTAGTGATTGCAATTACTATGTCATTTATTCTTGTTTTTTATTTCTTTCCTCTGTTCCTCTCCCCTCATAGATAGATAGATAGATAGATAGATAGATAGATAGAGATTGTTCACATACAATACAACTATCCAAAGATCCAAAGTATACAATCAGTTGCTCATGGTACCATCATACAGCTGTGCATGCATCAACACAATTAATTTTGTTTTCAATTTTTAGAACATTTTCACTACTCCAGAAAAGAAATAAAGACAAAAAAAAAGGAAACTCAGGTCCTCCCATACCCCTAACCATGCCCCCCTCCATTATTAATTCATAGTTTTGGTATACTACATTTGTTACTGTTGATGAAAGAATGTTAAAATACTACTAACTGTAGTATATCATTTGCAATAGGTATATATTTTTTCTCTATATGCCTCTCTCTTATTAACTTCTAGCTATAGTGTCATACATCTGTTCTAGTTCGTGAGAGAGATTTCCAATACTTGTATAGTTAATCAGACATTGTCCACCACAAGATTAACTGTTTTCTATGTTCCAATCTTTTAACCTCCAACTTTCCTTCAGGTGACATGCATGACTCTGAGTTGCCCTTTCCATCACCTTCACACAACTTTCAGCACTGTTAGTTATTGTCACAACATGCTACATCACCCCTGTCCATTTCCAAACGTTTAAGTTCACCTTATTTGAACATTCTGCTCATACTAAGCAACCGCTCCCCATTCTTTAGCCTTGTTCTATATCCTGGTAACTTATATTTCATGTTATGAGTTTACATATTATAATTAGTTCTTATCAGTGAGATACTGCAATATTTGCCTTTATGTGTCTGTCTTATTTCACTCAATATAGTGCCCTCAAGGTTTCTTCATCAAGCCATTTCTTTTAAGATGGTTTCGTTCACACCATACATTCCATCTTAAGTAAACAATCGTTGGTTCCCTGTATATCATGTATTTATGTATTCAGCACCATCTCCACTCTCTATATACGGACATCTCCATTTCTTCCACAAAGACAGAGGAAGAGTCAAAGAAGGCAGAGAAGCAAAAGAAAAAGAAAAGAGAGAGAGAAAAAACAAACAAACAAAGAAACACAAAACTTGATAGCTAGAAAGTGACAAAAGGAAAGAGAGCACTAACCTAAAGTAGAATAAAGAGTCAGACAACATCACCAATGCCAGGAGTCCCATACTCTTCCCCTATTCCTCACACCCCCCATATGCATTTAGCTTTGGTATATTGCCTTTGTTATATGAAAAGAAGCATAATACAATGTTTCTGTTAATTATAGTCTCTAGTTTGCATTGATTGTATTTCCCCCTCATCCCACCCTATTTTTAACACCTTGCAATGTTGACATTCATTTGTTCTACCTCATGTAAAAACATATTTGTACCTTTTATTACAATCGTTGAGAACCCTAGGCTTCCCTGAGTTACACAGTCCCAGTCTTCATCCTTCATCTTTTTTTCTGGTGTCCCACATGGTCCCAGCCTTCTTCTTTCAACCATATTCACAGTCATCTTTGTTCAGTATACTTACATTGCTGTGCCACTATCTCCCAAAATTGTTTTTCAAACCTCTCACTCCTGTCTTTTCCTTTCTGTCTACAGTGCTTCCTCTAGTGTTTCCGGTAGAGCAGGTATCTTGTTCACAAACTCTGTCATTGTCTGTTTGTCAGAGAATATTTTAAGCTCTCCCTCATATTTGAAGGATAGTTTTGCCAGATATAGGATTCTTGGTTGGTGGTTTTTCTCTTTCAGTATCTTAAATATATCACCTCACTTCCTTCTTACCTCCATGGTGTCTATTGAGAAATCCACACATAGCCTTATCAAGCTTCCTTTGTATGTGATGGATTGCTTTTCTCTTGCTGCTTTCAGGATTTTCTTTTTATCTTTGACTTCTGATAATCTGATTATTAAGTGTATTGACATAGGCCTATTCAGATCTATTCTGTTTGGAGTAGGATGCGCTTCTTGGATCTGTAATATTATGTCTTTCATAAGAGACAGGAAATTTTCATTGATTATTTCCTCTATTGCTTCTGCCCCTTTTCCCTTCTCTTCTCCTCTTCTCTCTTGATTTTCATTTTGTCCTTAAGTTCCCAGAGACATTGCTCATATTTTTCATCTTTTGTGTGTAGGCTTTCAGTTACCTTGTTCTCTAGTTCCTGAGTGTTGTCTTCTGCCTTTTGAGATCTGCTGCTATATGTTTCCATTGTGTCTTTCATCTCTTGTGTTGTGCCATTCATTTCCATAGATTCTGCCAGTTGGTTTTTTGAACTTTCAATTTCTACCTTATGTACGTACAGTGTTTTCATTTTATGGTTCAGCTCTTTCGCCATATCTTCCCTAAACTTTTTGAATTGACTTATTATTAGTTGTTTCAATTCCTGTATCTCAGTTGAAGTGTAAGTTTGTTCCTTTGACTGGGCCATAACTTTGTTTTTCTTAGTTTACATTGTAGTTCTCTGTTGTCTAGACATTGTTTCCTTGGTTACCCCTATCAGGTTTTCCCAGGCCAGAATGGGAGGTCCCAGAAGGAAGAAATATTCAGTATCTGGTTTCCCTGAGGGTGTGTCTTAGAAAATTGGCACACCCTGTGAGTCCTCAGGTCACTGTACTTTTCTGCCAAGCAGGTGGTGCCTTTCAGCCTGTAATTCTAAACTGGTGTAAGGTGGTGTGGCCCACAGCTGTTTTCCCTCAGGTTCTGGGGTTTGGCTCTGAATGGAAGGCAGGTAGTAGAGCTGGGCCACACCCCTTTCCTCTTAGAGAAGATAACTTCCCCTAGGGAAAGGTCATTAGCATTTCAATGGTCTCTCTCTGCCTGTGCTGTCTCCACCCTTGTCTGGGTCAGAGCACTGGGACCTGAAAAGGGCTGAGGCTTTCTCCACTAAGCTGAAACAGGGATAGAAAGTCCCCTTCAGGGCCAGCCCACAGTGACCCTCCAGCTCTCCAAGGTCAGTCGTCACCCAAAGCCTCTGTCTGCATGCTGGGGATTCATAGCTCATAGTGAGCAGTTCACACATGCCAATTAAAACCCCAGTTGGAGCTCAGCTGAGCTATATTCACTTGCTGAGAGAGATCTTTTCTCTAGCACCATGAGGCTTTGCAGCTCAGGCTGTGGGCAGAGGGGTCTCCTGTCTTGGCTCTGTAGTTTTTACTTACAGATTTTATGCTGTGATCTTGGGCATTCCTCCCAATTCAGGGTGGTGTATGTTGAGTGGATGGTCATGTTTGTCCCCCCTCAGTTATTCCAGATTACTTACTAGTTGTTCCTGGTTTTTTATTAGTTGTTCCAGGGGGGCTAACTAGCTTCCACTCCTCTCTATGCTGCCATCTTAGATCCTCCTCTCCCCTCTGTTTAATCATGTTCTTCTTGTTCTTAAGACTTCTTTTCCATACCAAATCATAAAGTTATACCCTGAAGGGATATTGTCCTTTCAAACAGTCCATCTAAGGCAAGTAATTATGCATTGCATTGGGGTCTCTACTGAGAGAAATTCTGTGACTTGAACTAAATATTTTTAAACATGGATGTTTTTTGAAAACTAATATTTAATATTGCTTCTCCTGAGTGGAAAAACTGCCTTTTCTGCTATTTAAAAACTCTCACTGACTTTATTTTCTACTGCCACTTTTTTCATGTGCAGCCAAAATGAAAATGTTTAAATTAACTGTGTTGTATAAAATGGTACTTAACACAAACTGTTTTTAAATTAGTAAGACTTTTGTTTAAAGTTTTAAGTTTGCAATTTGACCTTTTTTTGTAAGGACATATGTTGTGTGTTTAACCTTTATTAACTAACATTAAAAACTGTGATGTGTGTGTCGAATATTATATATGCATGTTCATGTTTAAAGAAGGGCTGTTGATAAAATTAAAATCATCTTTCATTTTTCTAAAAAAATAGAAAGATAAAAAGAACACCATAAGGAAATCTATACCCACAGATTTTCTAATTTAGATTAAGTGGACCAATTATTTGAAAGATACAAGCTGCCAAAATTTACATAAGGAGAATAGATAACATGAATTGGACTTTATCTGTCAAATAAATTAAACCAATATGAATATTCTCCCCCAAAATAAAGCATCAGATCCAGATAATTTCAATGGTGAAATCCAACAGTGAATTATTCTCTAAGGGATAAGTGATACCAATTCTATACAATCTCTTTCAGAAAATAGAAGCAGAGTAAGCAATTCCTAATTCAATCTGTAAGGCCAACATCACCCTATTACAAAACCAGATAAGAAATTAAAGAAAGGAAAATATAGTCAAACATCTCTTATAATATATATACAAAAACTCTCAATTAAATATGAGAAAATACTATCCAACAATCTTTAAAAATAATTATACACTATGATCAAGGGAGATATTCCTCCAGGGATGAGTAGCTAGCTAAAATTAAAAAAATTAGTGTAATCTAACACATCAACAGGCTAAATAAGAAAAATATTAAGATTATATCAATTGATGCAGAAAACATATTTGACAAAATTCAAAATTCATTTATGATAAAAACTGTCCACAAACTAAGAGTAAAAGGGAACTTCCTCAACTTGATGAAGAATATTTACAAAAAATCTACAGCTAATAACATACTAATGTTGAGAAACTGGACACTTTTCCTCTAAGATCAGGTGCAAGCAAATATGTCCTCTCTCAGCACTCATAGTCAGCATTGTACTGGATGTCCTAGCTAGTGTAATAAGACAAGAATAGGAAATAAAAATATACAGAATGGGAAGTAAAAATAGAACTGTTTTGTTTCATGTGACATGATTGTCTATGAAGAAACTCCTCAAGAATCAGCAATCATCTCCTGGATGTTATAAGCAAGATTGGCAAGGTCTCAGGATACGACATACAAATTCAGTTGCTTTCCTTTATATCAGCAATGAACAACTGGAATATGTGATTAAAAAACAAACAAAAAATGCCATTTAAAATAGCATCAAAAATCAAATACTTAGGTATGAATCTAATAAAATATGTACAGGCTCTATAAACAAAAATATTACAGAACACAACTCAAAGACTTAAGTAAATTGGGAGATATTTCATGCTCAAAAGTTGGAAAATACAATCTTGTTAAGATGTCAATTCTTTCCAATTTTATCTATAAATTCAGCACATCCCAATCAATCTTCCAACAAGTTATTTTTAGATTTTGACAAACTGATTCTAAAATTTATTTGTAGAGACAAAAGACCTATAAGAGTCAGCATAATAATAAGAACAAAGTTGGAGGACCCCCTTTACTGGATTTCAAGACTTACTATAAAGCTACAGTAATCAGGAGACTGTGGTATTGGTGAAAGGCAACTGACTTTAGATAAAGGATCAAAGGCAATTTAATGAAGAAAGAAAAGTTTTTCAACAAATGGTGCAGGAACAATTAAATATCCATATATGATAATATGAACCTAAGCACAGACCTTGACCCTTTCAAAAAAGTTAACTCAAATGTATCAAAATCTAAATGCTAAATGAAAAACTATACAACTTTTATAAGAAAACATAGGAGAAAATCTAGGTAATCTTAGCTTTGGCAATGAATTTTTAAATTATATCACCAAAAGCACAATCAATGAAAGAAAATTGATAAGTTGGACTATAATAAAATTAAAAATTTCTGCTCTGAGAAAGTTACTGATAAGAAAATGAAAAGATAAACTGAGGGAATATATTTTCATAACAAATAAATAATATGTATCCAAAGTATGTATTCAAAATATACCAAGAACTCTTAAGGTTCAACAAAAAGAAAACAACCCAATTAAAAACTGGGTCAAACATATGAACAGACACCTCACCAAAGAAGAGATACAAATGGTACATATGTATATGAAGAGATGCTCAACATTGTTTGTCATTAAGGAATTTAAAATTAAATGAGGGATCTAAGATGGCGGCATAGAGAGGAGTGGAAGCTAAGTAGTTCCCCTGGAACAACTAAAAAAAAAATCAGAAACAACTCATATACAATCCAGAACAACTGCAGGAGGACAGATGTGAACGTCCAATCATCATACAACCTAATTTGGGAGGAATGCCCGAGATCACAGCACAAAATCTGTAAGTAAGAACTGCAGATCCAAATTGGGAGACCCCTCTCCCATAGCCCGAGCTACAAAGCCTCGTGGTGCCAGAGAGAAGCTTTCTCCCAGCGAGTGAATATAGCTCAGCTGAGCTCCAACTGGGGTTTTAATTAGCGAGTGTGAACTGCTCACTAAGAGGTGCGAATCCCCAACAAGTAGACAGAGGCTTTGGATGACGACTAACCTTGGAAAGCCAGAGGGTCTCCTCGGACTCTCTGTTCCTTTTTCAACTCAGTGGAGAAAGCCTTGGCCATTTTGAGTCCCCAGTTCTGTGACCCAGACAAGGGTGTGGCACAGGCAGAGAGAGACCATTGAAATGCTAATGACCTCCCCCTAAGGCATCCATCTTCTCTAAAGAGGAAAGGGGTGGGGCCCAGCTCTACTACCTGCCTTTAATTCAGAACTTATACCAGTCAAGAATTATAGGCTAATCTTTGCATCAGGCAGATAGTCTCCCTGCACGGCCCGGCAGCCCAGGGCTTACCTTGAGGGATGATGTGCACAGCCTTCCCTCAGCAGAGGTTCTGGAAGATCACAGCTGAGAAGGGGGTCCCACTTGGAAAACCCAGGGACACTATGTCAATGCCAGTGGTGTGTGGGTCAGTGACAGAAAATCTGGGGCAAAACTGAAATGAAGGCTTAGACTCTTGCGGCGGCCTTGACTCTCCCGGAACCTGGGGGATTTGAATATTAAAGCTGCCTTTCCTCTCTGGCCACCCGTACACACGCCCCGCATTCTGGGCGGATGGCTCCAGCAGCACACCCAAACTGAGTTCTCCAACTGAACCACACAAGAATCATTTCCCCACACACCACAGAGACAGAGTTGGGGAGAACTGATTGGAGGTGTATAGGTGACTTGCAGACGCCTTCTGCTGGTTAGTTAGAGAAAGTGTACGCCAAGAAACTGTGTTTCTAAAAATTAGATTGGTATCTTTTTTTTTACAACTTGAAAGAACCCTATCAAGCAAAGCAAATGCCAAGAGGCCAAAAACAACAGAAAATCTTAATGCATATGATAAAACCAGACGATATGGAGAATCCAACTCCAAACTCCCAAATAAAAATATCAGAAGAAGCACAGTACTTAGCAAAATTAATCAAAGAACTACAATTGAGGAACGAAAACATGGCAAAGGATTTAAAGGACATCAAGAAGACCATGGCCCAGGATATAAGTGACATAAAGAAGACCCTTGAAGAGCATAAAGAAGACATTGCAAGAGTAAATAAAAAAATAGAAGGTCTTATGGAAATAAAAGAAACTGTAGGCCAAATTAAAAAGACTCTGGATATTCACAATACAAGACTAGAGGAAGCCGAAGAACATCTCAGTGTCCTAGAAGCCCACAGAACAGAAAATGAAAGAACAAAAGAGAGAATGGAGAAAAAAAATAAAAAAAATTGAAATGGATCTCGGGATATGATAGATAAAATAAAATGTCCAAACTTAAGACTCATTGGTGTCCCAGAAGGGGAAGAGAAGGGTAAAGGTCTAGAAAGAGTATTCAAAGAAATTGTTGGGGAAAACTTCCCAAACCTTCTACACAATATAAATACACAAAGCATAAATGCCCAGTGAACTCCAAATAGAATAAATCCAAATAAACCCACTCCAAGACATATTCTGATCAGACTGTCAAATACTGAAGAGAAGGAGCAAGTTCTGAAAGCAGCAAGAGGAAAGCAATTCACCACATACAAAGGAAACAACATAAGACTAAGTAGTGACTACTCAGTGGCCACCATGGAGGCGAGAAGGCAGTTGCATGACATATTTAAAATTCTGAGAGAGAAAAACTTCCAACCAAGAATACTTTATCCAGCAAAACTCTCCTTCAAATTCGAGGGAGAGCTTAAATTTTTCACAAACAAACAAATGCTGAGAGACTTTGCCAATAAAAGACCTACCCTACTTCAGATTCTAAAGGGAGCCCTACCAACAGAAACAAAGAAAGGAGAAAGAGATACAGATAATTTTAACAGACATATAAGTACCTTACATCCCAAATCACCAGGACACCCATTTTTCTCTAGTGATCATGGATTTTTCTCCAGAAGGGACCATAAGCTGGGACATAAAACAAGCCTCAAGAAATTAAAAAAAAAAAAAAAAAAAAAAAAAAAAAATTAAATATATTCAAAGAACATTCCCCAACCACAATGGAATACAAATAGAAGTCAATAATTTTTGAACTGTAACTCCACTATTTACTTCCTACATGATATAAATTACACGAACTCTAATGACAAATCAGTGGTTTTGAACTCAGTGTAAAATATGTAATTTTAGACAACTATATAAAGGTGGGGGAATGGAGGAGTATAGGAACATAGTTTATGTGTCCTACTGAAGTGAAGGTGGTATCAAAAAAAAACAAGATTGATATGGATTTAAGAGGTTAATTTTAACCCCCACAGCAAACACAAAGAAATTATCAGAGAATATAACCATAGAGATGAAAAGTAGAGTTTGGGTTAAGAGAAATGGGGGAAGGGGCAATGGGGAGTTAAGAAACGAGTGTGGAGTTGCTATTTGAGGTGAAGGGAAATTTCTAGTAATGGATGGTGGGAAAGAGCATTACATCATTCTAAATGTGATTAATCCCACTAATGGAAGGCTAGGGAGGGGGTGGAATGGGAAGATTTAGGCTGTATATATGTTTCCACAACTGAAAAAAAAAAAAAAAGTCTAAATGGATGACGATTGAATGCCAAGGATGAACTTGGATGGGATTGGAGGATAGAGGACAGGTGGCTCAAAGAGACACAGTTGAGACATAAGGTAAAGGAAATATAGAATGTAAGCTTTGTATCATTGTTGAATCTCTTGTACTTCGTAGTGACACTTAATGGGATTGCATAAAAGAATGTTCTTGTTCATGGGAAATGTATACGTGGATTATAGTGTATGTTCAAGGATGTGTGCAGCTAGCTCTCATATGTTCAGAAGACAGAGCAATAGATGATGGATGATAGGGAGGGAGGGATGGACGGAAAGAAATAGCAATATGACAGTATGTTAAAGTTGGTGGATTGAGCTATCGGGGGAGGGGGGTCAGGGTATTATGGAATTCTTTGTATGGGGTTAGTATTGTTTTTGCAACTGTTCCTATAACTTTGAATTTATTTCAAAAAAAATAAAAAATAAATAAAAGCAAAAAAAAAATTAAATGAGATATCACTGCACACTTATTAGATGGCTAAAATGTAAAAAAAACAGCAACAAATGCTGACAAAGATGCAGTACAACAAGAATTCTCATTCATCATTGGTGAGTTCAGCCATCTTGGAAGGTAGTTTGATGGTTTTGCATGAAACTAAACATAGTCTTACCATACAATCCAGCAATTGTACTCCTAGGCATTTACCTAACTGAAAACTTATGTCCCTGTAAAATCTTGCGCATGAGTGTTTATATCAACTTTACTCACAATCACCAAACAATTGGAAGCAACTAAGATGTCTTCAAAAGTTGAATGATAAACTGTAGTAAATCCATATAATGAAGTATTTTTTATGTATAAACAAAAGTGTGCTATCCAGTTGTAAAAAGAATGGATGAATCTTAAATGCATATTGCTAAGTAAAAGCAGCTAGTTTGCAAAGGCTACAAGTTGTATAATTCCAATTACATGATATTCTGAGAAAGGCAAAACTGTAGACAGTAAAACGATCAGTGGTTGTTAGGGATTTGGGAGTAGAGGAAGAAGGGTTGAATAGCTATACCTCAGGTGAGATTTTAGAGAAGGAAATCTATTCTGTATTATGCTGTAATTGTTGATACATGACACTATGCATTTGTCAAACTCCATTGAGCTTTAGAGTACAAAGAGTGAACTTCAATGTATGACAACTAAAACAGAAAATGACACACATTTTGGAAGTCAAGAGGATCCCAGATTGGAATGTAAAGTGTGGCAAAACAATCTAACTGTATTACAAGTGTATGAAACAACCTCAGTGAAGGGTGTGGGGGGACAAAGGTGCTGACATAAGTAAATTTGGAAATGAGTACAGCTTGTAAAATTAAAGGCAAAACAAACTGTATATGACTATATACTAGCTGGTAAAGTTGTTTTCCATAATGATATGGGTTAGCAATTATGATTCTGTTATGCCTTTATATTGGAATTGAACATTTACATTTAAGGACAGTGGATGGTAAAAGCCAGCTTTCTCACTGTTGGAGTGGGAATTTATGGTTAAGAAATGGTAGGAGGCTGGAATGATCTATATGGTAAGACATTAAAGTTGGAGATATCAATATGAATTCATGTTTACCTTAAAAAGATAAATACATTTACATGTAGACAAATATATGTATGAACACAAGCATATAGTATGCACACATATTTCTTTACTGTGTCAGCTGAAATGGCCAAAAGAAAGACATCCCAATAGCAATGAGGACATGTAGAACCCAGATCTTGGCTCCTAATCCCATCCACCAATAACACAAACCATGGTTCTTTGGAAAACCATCTGATTCTATGAGTGGAAAAGCAAATATATAAGATGAACCTGGAGCAACTCAGAGTGCCAGAAAGCATAAAATTGGGGGAAAAAAAAAAAAACAATACATGCCCAATGATGGGGGGATGTCTAAGTGGTACAGGAGCCAAATGAAAGTTGGAAAAATGGCCAAAGTTGGAACAATTTGAGCAATACAATAAATAAAATAGCATTGCCTTAAAATCCAAAGAATAAAATAATTATCCAGGAATCCATACTGATATAGACAAACGATTGAGTAAACATATGGGAGAGAAGAGACCAATTGCCAGTGAAGAAGAATTCTAAGTAATTTATTTAGATGGCTCGCAAAGAGTGGTAAGATAACTCTGCACTCAAGTGTGAGATGCACATAGTGACTTCTTTCCAAATAGTACAGCATGGGAAAAAAAAGGATGGGTAGGAGAGAGTAAGTTTGTAGTGGAGAAATCTGGCAAAAACTATTTAAGTCAGGTGATCACAGTCAACATCATTAGTGATAAGCATGTTGATAGAATGTAACCTTGATTTGAGATGAGAAGGGCATTCTACTGTGGTGTTATTCAACAAAACCCATAATCTCAGTTTATGAAAAAAACATTGTATAAATTCCCATGGCATGACATTCTACAACATACCTGCCCAGGACTCTTCAAAACTGTCAAGGTTATCAAAAACAAAGAAATTAAGAAACTCAAAGCCAAGAGGAGGCTAAGGTGACATAAGTACTAAGTGTAACATGGTATCCTTCATAGAATCTTGGAACAGGTAAAGGACTCCAGGTAACAACTAAGGATACAAATAATGTATGGACTTTAGTTAATAATGAGTCAATACTGATTAATTAATTAATTGTAACAAATGTGTCATACATTTAGTTATTATGTAAGGTGTTAACAATAGGGGAAACTAAGTCTGGGGTACATGGGAGCATTATGCACCATTTCTGCAATTTTTCTGTAAATCTAAAAGCATATTAAAAAGTTTATTTTTTAAAAAAGTAATCAACCCCTCCCCCTCAATAAACACATATACTCTCTCACAGACACAAAGACACAAACTTTTTTGTTTGTTTGCTGGGGGAGGGGCTCCCAAGCACTGAAACATAGAGACAGTTAAGGGGAAAGGAGAAAAAAGCAGGCTGTTCAAAAGGTAATTATCCAATGAGTAGTTCCATAACTGGGTTGAATGACCATGGTCATGCTGTGCATTTTTAAGACTAGGGACTTCTTGTTATTAGAGGTCCTCATCTTCTACCACCTTACCCTGGGTGGTAAACACCACAGATGGACATTTAGAAATTCTAAACAGATAGCTAAATAGATATTGGTCTGACCTTTATTCCTGTTCACATCTCTGCAAAAATTACTGCCTCCACTTCTCCTTGCTGCTCACAGTCCAGCGTCCACCTGGTTCTCCTTGAGACTGATGACATTAGAAGCCTTAGGACCTATACATGATCCAGTAAAAAACAAACAAATAAACAAAAACACATAGTATAATTGGCTAGTCAAGTTGAACAACTTGCATGATCTGCGATGAACTCCTGATGTTACTATAGCAGCAGCTCTGAGCTAGATTGGTAAGATTTTTCTATAGTCTTGGATTCTTCATGCATTCTCTGAACACAGTTATTCTGCATGAATATCTATACAAAAAGATTAGATGTAGAAATGTGCTTCTTTGCATGGGGAACAGGTTATCTACAAATTGGCTAATGGTGCCTGTCAGAGAGGAAAGCAATGTTTTAAACAATGAGAAGATTTTACTTCCAGTTAGGATACAGAATGTAATAATGATATTCCCTTCAAAAAAGTGAAAATAAACTGAACAGGCCACCAAAGCATATATACATTAAACAACCCATTGGACAGCTAAGAATTTAAAGAAACGTAAATGAACTCAACTCTAGCTACTGCCAAGTCCTTCCTATAATAGAAGATGCCAGGGTTGCTTCTATCACTGGCAGGAGGTGAAAGAAGTATCTGCCACAGATTGGGAAAAGAAGACACCAGACAAATATACAACAAATTTTTAATGGCCACATGTGGAATGGGCTGATGGATTAGAATCCTAGAGAACCCAAATCACAGAGCAAGTTTTATTCACCTGCCAACTCTTTCCATAGGCCTAAAGCAAGTTCAGGGGTAGTAGGCTAAAGACTGATTTGAGGATAAAAGAAATGAGAGATCCTCCCTGAGGCCTTCCTCTAAAACAAAGCAACCTGACTGAAGAACGGAGTCAGGGCAAGAGAGCCGAGAGGAATTCCTAAGAGGCACTCTGAGTCTTAACCAAGGGTAAGGTAACAGCTCGAGAAGGCTATTCAGCACACACTTTAAAAGACTATTGACCATTTAAAGCAAAATGATAATGCTTTGTGAAGTTTTTAGCATATAGAGTAAAATATATGAGAGGAACTAAAAGAGAGGGAAGGATAAATGAAATTAGATTATTGTAAAATTTAAACATTTGCCATGAATTAGCATAATGTTATTTAAAGGTAGATTGTAATGAGTTATAGATATATATTGTAAACCTTAATATGACCACTAAACAATAAAACAAAATATAGCTAATAATGCAAGAGGAGAGAAAATGAAATACTAAACAATTCTCAACTCACTAAAAAAGAAACCAGGCACAACGAGGTGAATGGATCCTGTAAACAGCATTTTGAGTGAAGTATGTCAGAAACAAAGGTAAACACTGTAATGCCTCACCAATATGAACTAATTACAATGTGTCAACTCAGAATTGAATCTCACAACACAGCCTAACAGGGATACAATTATTGTAATGGTCCCTAGATAGTAAGCTCTTACAGCAGTCAAATCTGTTCCTGAATTGTAATGGCTGTCTCCAAACTCTGAGCTGTTGATCCCTTTGTGTATAACCTGATTGGTCTCTGGAACATTGGGTATCTGTGCAACACCTGAAACTCAGAGCTAGAGCTCAGCAGATATGAATGTCAGTATCAACACATACAACAACTGTTTAAAAAAAAAAAAAAAAGCTGAAAAAGAGCCCAGACTTCAATTAGAGATATAAATGAAGAAGATCTGGTTAAGACTAGGGCAAATCAGGCCAAAGGGTAAAGGTTGAAACTGACTGTGTGTTAAAACTTCAACTTCCATGTGACACCAAGGGAAGAGATGTTTATTTGGTGCAGGATCTATATTTTCTAAACAATATAACTTCTACAGACAGTTGTTCAAACACCAAAATTACATGGAAGTTTGAATAGGAAGTGAGACATCGTAGGTCTGTATAGATTAGAGTGAAATAGAAACACATCCCAAAGTAATTTGGGTGGAGAATAAAAATATATATTCGGGGTCCCCCGAGGAGCTGGGGGAGGATGCAGAGGTGTTAGACTTCCTCACCTGGACTGTTGCTGATATTTTCACAAACCTTGGGGACTGATGACTTGACATGCTGAGCCCTCTGTCATGGGGCTTGCTACATGAAGCTCATTACTGCAAAGGAGAGGCTAAACCTGCTTATAATTGTGCCTAAGAGTCTCCCGCTGAGTACCTCTTTGTTGCTCAGATGTGGCCCTCTCTTTCTAACTAAGCCACCTTGGCAGGTGATCTCAATGCCCTCCCCTCTACATGGGACGGACATGACTCCCAGGGGTGTAAATCTCCCTGGCAACACAGGATGTGACTCCCAGGGATGAATCTGGACCTGCATAATGGGATTGAGAGCATCTTCTTGACCAAAAGGGGGATGCAAAATGAACCAAAGTAGAGCTTCAGTGGCTGAGAGGTTTCAGGTGGAGTTGAGAGGTCACTTTGGTAGATGTTCCTGTGCACTATATAGAGATAACACTTTTTAGGCTTTAATGTATTGGAATAGCTAGGAGTGGATGCCTGGAGCTACCAAACTCCAACCCAGTGGCCTTGACTCTTGAAGATGATTGTATAGCAATGTAGATAACAAGGGGTAACAGTGTGATTGTGAAAACCTTGTGGATTGCACTCCCTTTATCCAGTGTATGGATGGATGAGTAGAAAAATGGGGACAAAAACTAGATGAAAAATGGGGTGGGATGGGGGGTGATTGGGGTGTTCTTTTTACTTTTATTTTTATCCTTATTCTGATTCTTTCTGGTGTAAGGAGGATGTTAGAAGATAGATTGGGGTGATGAATGCACAACTATATGATTGTACTGTGAACAGTTGACTGTATGCCATGGATGATTGTATGGTATGTGAATATACCTCAATAAAACTGAATTAAAAAAAAAAATAGAAACCAGGAAAGGACAAACAGATAACCAAAGAATGAATGGAACAAATAAAAAACAAATATGGAGACAGTAGACTTAAAATTTGTTTTTTACAAATGAAAACACTCCCCTTCTCCCCTCCCTCCTTTCTCTATTTGTAAACCCTAATCTGCTTTCTATCTCTGTGAATTTACTATTTCTAGTCATCACTTATGTGCTATCATACAATTTTTGTCCTTATGTCTCTTGATTATTTCACAAGGCATAACGTTTCAAGGTATTTCCATGTTGCAGCATGTATCACAACCTCATTGTGTCTTATGGATGAATATTGATTTTGTGTGTATATACCAGGTTTTGTTTATCCATCCATTTGTTGATGGACTCTTAGATTGTTTCCAGCTTTTGGCTATTGTGAATAAAGCTTCTATAAACACTGGCCTACGAGTATCCATTTATGTCCTTGTTTTCACTCTTTTTGGGTATATACCCAGAAGTGGGATTTCTGGGTAAAATGGTAATTCTATATTTAACTTTTTGAAGAACCACCATATTGCTTTCCACAGAGGCTGCACCATTTTATTTTCCCAACAAAAATGCATTAGAGTTCAAATTTCTCTCTATCTTTTCCAAACCTTGTTATTTCCCATTTTTTTGAACAATAGCCATCCTTGTGAGTGTGAAGTGGTATTCATTGTGGTTTTAATTGGTATTTACCTAAATGGCTGATGTTGAACAGTTTCATCTTTATTGGCCATTTGTATATCTTCTTTGGAGAAATGTCTATTCAAGTCCATTGCCCATTTTTAAATTGAGTTGTCTTTTTATTGTTGCCTTATAAATTCTTTATATATCCTGAATATTAAACTCTTATCTGATACATGGTTTGAAACTACTTTCTTTCAGAATTGAAACTATATTCTGTGGGTTGTTTTTCACTTTCTTGATAATTTACTTCGATACACAAAAGTTTTGAATTTTAATGAAATCAAATTTGTCTATTGTTTCTTTTATTGCTTGTGTTTTGGGTGTCTTATCTGAGATTCATTGCTAAATCCCACTTCACAATTATTTTCTGCTATATTATCTTCTAAGATTTTTGAGGTTTTACTTAGGTCCTTGGTCCATTTTGAGTTTATTTTTGTATATGGTGTGAGGCAGGGAATGTAACACTTCTGCATGTGGATATCCAGTTCTCCCAATACCATGTGCTGACAAGACTATTCTTTCCCTACTGCATGTACTTAGCACCTTGCCAAAAATCAGTTTGCCATAGAACTGTGGGTCTGCTCTGGACTTTGAATTCTGTTCCACTGATTTATTTGTCTATCTTTGTGCCAGTACCACACTGTTTTGAATACTGTTACTTCATAATGCAATTTGAAATTGGGAAGTGCAAGTCCTCCAACCTTGTTCTTGTTTTTCAAGAGTGTTTTGGCTCTCTGGGGTCCATTTATGTTCAATATATATTTAAGAACTGGTTTTCCCATTTCTACAAAAGGCTTCTGCAATTTTAATAGAAATTGCATTGAATTTGTAAATTAGTTTAGGTAATATTGACATATTAATTATGTTAACTCTTCCAATCCATGAACGTGTAATATCTTGCCATTTATTTAGGTCTTCTTTAATTTCTTTCAGAAGTGTGTTGTAGTTTTCAAAATATAAGGCTTTTGTATACTTAGTTAAACTTATTCCTAGGTATTTTATTCTTTTAGATGCTGTTATAAATGGAATATTTTTCTTAGTTTCCCCTTTGGATTGTTCATTCCTGGTGTATAAGACTGCAATTGTTTTTGTGTGTTGATCTTGTACCCTGCCACTTTGCTAAGTTCATTTATTAGCTCTAACAGTTTTCTTGCAGGTGCCTTTGGATTTTCTATATACAAGATCATGCTATCTGTAAATAAAGATAGTTTTACTTCTTCCTTTCCTACTTGGAAACCTTTATTTCCTTTTTATTATTATTTAGTTATTTATTTATTTATCTATTTATTTTGCTTCATTGCTTTGGCCAGAACTTCTAGTACAATACTGAATAGTAGTTGTAAAAGTGGGCATCCTTGTTTCATTCCTGATTTCAGGGGGAAATATTTAATTCTTTCACCACTGATGATGATGTAAGCTGGGGTGGGGGGTGGTTCATAAATGCTCTTGAGTATAGTAGAAAATTAGAAACATATTAATTGTGACATTAAATGCAAATAGACTACACTTTAATGGCACAGATTATCACACTGGGTGAAAGGAAAGATCCAACTACGTTACATGCACTCAGGTTTTGGTTCCAACAGGTAAAAATCTTGAAAATGTCCACTCCTGTCCTAAAAACAATAAAAAACTAGTCCAACTGAATATCAATGATTTTTCTTGGACCCATGAAAGAACTGAGATTGCAGAGCAAACCACCATTCCTAAATCTGGAGAGATAGGTTCTAATCTGGAACAGAAGCCATTGGAGCCAAAAATTGGTAAGAAACTTTAGACGGCAATTTTGACAAATTGCTAGAGGCTGAGGTGGACTAGCTAGAAAGTGAGAAAGCCCTAGGGACCACAGTCTTGTGGGTGGCTCAACTGTTCTTGGGTTTGTCCTCTAAGAAACCCACCAGATTCTCACAGGGTGGTCCAAGGAAGAGTCCCCTGGTTGCTGGCAAGAGAGAGTATAAGTTACCCTTGTGAAATACACGCAAGTCTGATGCCATAAAAAAAGTCTTCTCTCCAGGGAAAAGACTTCATCAAAGTGCAATTCTGAAACCTTATCCCAGTCAGAGGAAGAGAACTCCCTCTAGTCCAGTACCTAGAATTCCTGCCTCACCTAAGAGGAAAAGATACTAACCAAGCAAAACATAGTCAACAGGGACCAGCATTTCACGGAAATAGACTAGGAACCCTGCAGCCAAGGAAGATGGAAATAAGGGGAAGAAAAGCTATACCACTTGAGACACACCTGTGAATGTTATAGTCCTGAGACACAGGCCCACTAAAGTCAAGATCTAATTGGAAGTTTATAGACTGTTCCCTCCTCCCTACACCTTACCACTAACAGGACTCAGTATAGTAGTGCACTACAGCTGAATGAATTGCAAGACAAAGATTCTCTCTGGGGAGAAGCAGCTGGGGAAACCCAAAGACAATAGGAAAAAAAAAAAAACAACACATGGGAAATTAAAAGTCTCTGGTACTAATAGCTACAAGAAACATTAAACACAACCTAATTCCTAGCCAGTTCTTCATACTAAAGTCCTATGTACCTCAGATTCCATTAACTGATGCAACAAATCTAGCTTTCAACAAAAAGTTACAGGGCCTACCAAAAGGCAAGACTAAACACAGTCTGAAGAAACAAAACAATGATCAGAACCACATTCAGATAAACAGATATCAGAATTACCAAACAGGGAGTTTAAATTACTATGATAAATGTGTTAAGGGCTCTTACTGACACAAGACGATAATACACAAAAACACATGGGTAATACAAGGAGAGAAATGGAAACTCTAAGAAAGAATCAAAAGAAAATTCTAGAAATAAAAATCACTGGAACAGGAATTAAGAACACCACTGATGGACTCACTCATCAGAAGACTAGACATGGCCAAAGAAAGTACCAGTGAGTTTAAAGATAAGACAATAGAAAGATTCCAAACTGAAATGCAAGGAGAAACAAAACAGAACATCTAAGAACTGTGGGACAATATCATAAAGTATAATATACACATAATTGGAATGCTTGAAAGAGAAGGAAGAGGGAACAGAGCAGAAGAAATATTTAAAGTAATAATGACTCAGGATTTTCCTAAATTAGTGACAGACACCAAAACACAGATCCAGGAAGGTCAGAGATAAAGAGGAAGATTTCATAGTGACAAAAAGATCAAACCATTAGAAAGTCATCTGAACCTTAATAGTGTATTCACATAATAACAGAGATTCAAATTCGTTAAGCAAAAAGTCAAAGAACTAAACAGATAATAGACATATCCATAATCATCTTGCTCCTTTTAGTAACTGATGGAAAAATGAGACAAACGCTATTACAGATAAGGAATATTTGGACAACACTATCAACATTATGGGCCTAATTAATATTTCTAGGAAACCATACCCTTCAACATCAGAAATCACATTCATTTCAAGGGCAAATATATCATATGTTGGGCCATAAAACAGATCGAACAAATTTCAAAAGATTGAAACATACAAAGCTTTGTAGAATCAGATATCAAGAAAATCCTTAAATTTTTGGAAATTAAGCAAGTCATCTCTGATTAGCTCATAGCTCAAAGAAGAAATCACACAGGAAATTGGAAAATATTTTTACTAGAATAATGAAAAATGGCAAAATTAGTGGGTTGCAGATATGTACTGCTGTAAATCAAAAGAGACCATTTTTGATGTTGACTACTGACAGTTTTCAAGCCCCTCTTCACCTTTTCTCTTTATCCCACATCTTGGAAAGCCAGTAAGAAAGCCCCTGTGTACCCTTCCTTGGTGCTGACAAGAAAGTTTAAATCACATAAGCCCACTTGCATGGACCCAAAATCTTCCCTAACCTCACCTTTTCTCCACCATGAACATCAAACCCAGTCTCTCTGCTTTGCTCAAGCCATGTTGACTGGCTTGAGCCTGTCTTGCTTGCCCCAGAAAATCCCACTATGTGAATGACAAATCTTGTCACAGTCTCTTGGTGAGTGTAATGTTATCATTCTCAACATCTGAAGCAATTTCAAGTGGAGAGGTCAATCTCACTCTTTAAGTCATCAGAAAACTACTTAAAGGAAAGTATATAGCTAAAATAGCTAGTGTAGAAAATAAAATGGTCTAAATCAATGTTCTACTCTCTCACCTTAAAAAATTAATAAAGTGGCAATTAGATTAAAATAATTTTAAAAAAAGGAAATGATAAAAATAAAAGCAAAAATTTATTAAATAGAAATGGAAAGTAAGCAATGTCAAAAGTTGGTTTCTTGAAAAAAATTAAGAAAATTGATAAACAGTTACAGTGACTGATCAATTTTTTTTTGAAAAAGGAAGGAGATAGAGGAGGTAGAGATAGGGCAAAAGAGGGAGGGCAGGAGGGGGAGAGAGAGAGATAAAAATACCAATTTTCACTATCAAGATTGAAAGAGGGGTTATTACCAAAGATTCTATAGACCTCAAAAAAAGAATAATGGGGTTATTTTGAATAAATAAATTATAAGAAATTTGACAATTTGGATGAAATAGACAAATTCCTTGCACAACACAATTATCAACAGTATACAGGAAAGTGGAAAGATCAAAAAACTACAATCCAAATAAAACTGGTGAGATAAAAACACCTTGAATAGACATATTACAAAAGAAGAATATAAAGATCCAATAAGAATATGAAAATGTGCTTCAAATCATTAGTTATTGGGGAACAGCAAATTACAACCAGAGTGAGATGCCATTTCGTGTCAAAAAACACTAATTATTTGGATGTGGAGCAACTGGAACCCTCCTATTTTGCTGGTAAGAACATAAAATGATACAACTATTTTGGAAAGCCTGCCAATTTCTTATAAATTTAAACATTCATTCACTCTATGAATCATCAATTTCAGTTCTGGGTATTTACTCAAGAGAAATAAAAATACATATCCACAAGAATTGTTCAAGTATGTTCATAGTAGCCTTATGTATAATAGCCAGAAACCAGAAAACAAATCCCATCAACCAAATAGAAATACAAATTGGATGTATTTATACAGTGCAATACTACTCAGCAATAAGAAGTAAGAAACCAATGATAATGCAACAAATTAAATGAATCTCAAAGAGTATTATATGCAATAATAGAAGCATGACTAAAACATGTTTTCATGAAATCCAAGACAGAAACCAGAAAGTGGTTGTCAGTGGGGCTGGTAATGGGCTGGGGTGATGATTCAATGGAATCTATCAGTTATTCTACAATTCTGTGATCTTAAAACAATTTGCTTGATTCAGTCTACAATAATAATAATTTTAACATTAAATGAGTCTTTCCTACATGTTCCACACTTTGCTATACATTTTTGTATTAATCCTTTCATTTAATTCTTTCTAATAGCCTATACATACTATTAATATTTATTAGAGGAGAAAACTGCTTTAGAGGGGTTAAATAACTTATCCCAAATCACACAATTAAAAGTTTTAGGGTAGCCCTGGAACTCAGGAGAGTTGCCTTCCAACTTCTTGTACTTAACCACTGTGCTACTATCCCAGTCCAACTAAATTCTTAATCCAGGAGGGATTCAACTCAGTTGTTTGGAGGAAGAGTGGTGCAGAAATAAAAGCATGGTCTTTGGAGTCAGACTGCCTGGATTCAAGTCTCAATACCATGACCCTGAAGAAGTAAGTAAATTTCTTTCTGCCTCAATCTTCTAATCTACAAAATGGGGATAAGAATATCATGGGATTGTTAAGAGGATTAAATGAGATAATACATGCAAAGAGATAAGAATCGTTCCTACCACAATGTAAGGACGATATAAATATTATTTTCATTATATTTGGATAAACTGAAAGACAATTTGATTAAAAGAATAGCCATTTCAGTAACTTCATTTAAACATAATATCTGAATCTCACTGTTATATTCTTTGTGTATGATTAGCTACAAGAGTCTACTTTCAACACAAATTTCTCTGTGGAACTATGCTCAAGATTTTCAATGACTGACATATCACCATGTTTCTTTATCAATCTCTACTTCCCTGGCTGATTCTGTCCCTTGTCAACCTCAGTTTTATTTCCTATGAAATAAACTATGCCTTGTTTTATCCATAGCCTGTTCCAAGGTACATATGTAGAAACCAAAATTTTTCATCTTGTCTCTGCAATTTCCTACACACATGACCTTGAACAAATTGTTCCTACTTCACGGTGTCACAATTTCATTATCTGTAAAATGGGGATCATGCTTCTGATTCAGCTAAGTTGTTTTTGAGTATTGCCTAGTTAATGAAGTAAAAGTGCTTAAAAAAGCAGAGTGCCTCATGCATTTCTCAAATTTCACAAGAAGGCAGTTTTATAGTCAGTAAAAAGCAGCATTTTTGTCACTGTCTCCAGAGCCTCAGCAGCCTTTCCTGGAAATGTGTGCGTATGCGCATTCTATTTTACTCTCATTCTTTTCCTCAAATTAATTGTTGTATCAGAGAAACTTCAGAGACTTGTTTTTCTTCTTTCAGGAGTAGCTTCTTTATGAAGAAGCTTGAAAATAAAAATAAACTATGCCAAGATAATGAGAGAGAGTATTTTGTGATTTTTATACCTGATGGCACTGTTTAAAAAAAAAAAAAAAGAATTAAAGTAAGGGAGCATGCAAAGTATCTTTCTCACATGTCTAATGATTAATTCATCCATTTCAGAGGCTATATGTATAGGAATTCTGTTTTGTTTTATTTTGCTTTGTCTTGAGGGGGACAAATCTATTCTTCCCTATTAATTGTGGTGGTTTTGTACAGAATTATCCATCAGATTCTTTAGCTCAATGTCGCACAATTGGCACAGATTATATCAGGAATTGTGGGGAGAGACATGACTATGGACCAGTGCAATGTTTCCCAAATTACTTCCTTTGGAACACTACTTTCTCAAAAGTTGTAATAAAGGATGCTAAGCTCTAACAGGTCAAAACTGATCTATCCCCTACTTGGACAGCTACAATGTACTTTAGTATATTCAAAATTCATTCATTTACTCATGGAATTTTTGTTGAATGCCTATATGTCAGATAATTTTCTAAATTTTCATGGCACAGAAGTAAATGAAACAGAAATTTCTGCTTTGGGATAGCTTATAGCCTAATGGATTCAGAAACTCCTATTGCACAAAAGAAATCTAATTTGATTTGGGTTAATCTAGTATATCCCCAAATTCTATAAACTCTCCTTAAAGACAATAAATTAAAATATCATGGGTATCCCAAAGTTGTTTGTAACATAATTTTGAAAATGGTGATGACAGCAAAACCAGGTCTTTGAATCCATCTCTTATCTCTTTTATATTTATCTTATTAATTGACCAACGTCTGAAAAGAATACCATGCCTGGCATATACTCAACCTATATAGATTGCTTAATAGTCACTCTACTTGGGCATTACACATTATGCTTGTGAATTTTGAGTTATCACATGACCTCCCAAAGGAATTCAGGTTGTTAGATTTAAGATTAATGAGGCATTGGTGAGCCATTAAGAAGCTATTCAAGAATATGCATTTAATTAAAATGAATTATGTATATGAGTTAATACCATTCAACCTTTTTAATTTAGAGAGATAAATCATGGCTATTTTACTCCCGAGAAGGGTCTTAACATTGGCAAATTGGATATTGATGTTACAATGCCCAAATAATTAATGCTGGTCAGATTCATCCATAATGCTTATGTCTTGAGACTTTCCTCACCTGAGAAAATTATATATTTCTTTTTTAGTTGACTATGTGTATGTACTTGCACATGTAATGAGCTACAGAGTATAGTGCAATGATAATTACATATAATCCATGAATACAAAGCAAATGGCAACACCAATTCTCAAGAAATACTGACCAGCTACATCCTTAATTTATTCCTCAGCATTAGTTACTCAGTATGAATGTTTCTTTTAAACAATAACACTATTTATATGCAACACAGTTACCATCCGTTGAGTTAGTAACTCTTTCAGTGCCATTTTTTTTCTGCCCAAGAGAAACAATGCCAATATTTTTAATTGTTCCAAATTTGCATTCAGAACATTGACATGCATCCAATGGGTACCTGAATACCCTATGGACAGAAATTCTGTTTTTTCTCTGATGCCTCATAGTGCCTTGCTCCTTGTAGGTGTTCAGTTCATGAGTGATGAGTATAGTTGAAAGAAGAGGAGAAATATGGATGAACAAAATAAATCTAAAAGCTAACATTAACAATGATTAAAATGCTCTAAATTCTTTATTTGATTTAATTCACTAGGTCCTCACAACAATCATTGGTTAGGTATTATTATCCTCCTCTTATAAACGAAGATCTGTAAAACATAGGAGGTTTAATTTGTCCAAGATCACAGAGGTTGTAAGTGGTAAAGCTTAGATTCAAACTCTAGCAATCTGACACTAGAACTTGCTTAAGGCTTTGCTATACCGACACAGCAGGTGTACAATAGAACAAAGTGTCCTAAAGTCTAAGGAACTCACAGACCACCTCTTTTGTTGATTTATGCATATTTAATGAAGTTGGTAATTTTATATCGCCAAAAACAAATCCAACCTGAATCAGATTTTTTAGTTCTTTATGTATTTTCTAAGAATATCTAGTTATTTATAAGCACATATTCTTTGTCTCATAGTAAATAAATATACCTAAATATCCTGGAAAAAAGCATGATACAGATACAGCTATATATGCTGAGTGTCACACATAGTAGGAACTCAAATATGAATAAAGAGGTAAAACTTCATGGGAACTCTGAGAAATCAGAATCCTTACTTTTAAAAAGTAGAAGGAAAATAATATTTAATTAGAAGTTTCCTTTTAGAAATGGAAAGGATCTATTAGTTACCCAGGAGGTAGCGAAAATGTCAAGACTAAGGTGATTACAGTTTCCTAAAAACATTTCACTTGTTTTTCAATCACAGCCATCACAACTGCAGTCATCTGACTACAAGCATAACAATAACCTTAAAGGTTTATATCACATGGTTTATGCTGTACTTTCACCAAGTGCTTCACAGCAGTTTAATCAATAAAGCAACACAAGCTGTGAACAATTATAACAAAACACCTTAAGAGTGATCCACAATTAAAAGGTAGAGGAAAAAATACCCTTCAATTTAGATAAACCAATCTGCCACTCAGTTTGATAAAGTTCACTTTAAGTACTCTGACTCTCTTAAGGCACCTATCAGCAGGAAGATCTGTAGTCTTGAGTCTAAATTAACTCTTCAGGTTGCACAAAACTAAAGAATTATAAGCATCTAGTTATGCACCCTGGAGTATTACTTGTAAGCTAATAGTCATATTCCTACTGAAATTTCACATTGCTGATTTATGCCACAAAGAGCTATCTATTGATTTTAAAAAGAAGTGTCAAGTATATTTCTGAAATATACAGCTTTTCATTTGATCATATTAAAACTGATTAACACTTCTTTATAGTACATTTAGCAATATATACTGAGACCCTATAATTTGTTAGACGTTAGAGATTAACAGTAAATAAGACATACTCATGCTTTTCCTGGGGCTCGAATCTTTACGATGTCCTACATTAAGCTTGAAGAGTAAGTTAGCAAAGAAAAGAGAGGATGGTGATCATTTATACATACAGACCAGTCCACACAAAGGCAGTAACATTTGCAAAAAACATGGATGCCTGGGACAATATTACCCTTTAGGGAACTGTAGTTAGTTTGGAGTCTAAGGAGTTATGTGAGGAAATAGCAGTACTATGAGTTTTTATTTACAAGTTGCAACTTAGAAATAATTCTTTTCTAGCAAAAGAAGACAAAAAGAAACAAAACTCTACAAGCATATTATACTACTTTGAATTAGAAGTCATGAAGGGTTGAACTTTTCTCAGTCACCCCTACAGATGTGGGTGAGCTGGGTTCATTTGAAGGGCTTGGTGTGTACACTAGGGCTGGGTGTGTGGGGAGATTTATAGTGCAGGCCCCAAAGTTGCACTTCTTCAGTTTTTGGCCTCTGTGCCTCTTCATTGCCTGTTCATTAGAAGGAGGATTCAGTTGCATATCTTCTCCCTGGAGTACTCAACACTGTTAGTATAGTTGCATACCTTGAGCAGATATCTAGACCTTGGCATGCTCATTTTCATATTCCTTTAGTTACTGCTGGCTGAGGTGCAGGGATGATAGTGGTTCTAGGACATAGGAATAATACCTAGGATGGAAATTTTCTGTAGAAGCAGGTGCACTAGAAAGATGGTGACTTGTTATGTAAATTTTATTAAGATTTGGTGAATAGGAGACATGTTATCTGTAGGAAATGTAGCTACAGCAGCATCATTTGATTAAAAAAAAAAAACTGTTCTCACCGTTGCCATTAAGGATAGCCATTTCTAGAGGAATACAGATTTCTGACTGGAGAAAGATATGGAATAAGTTCAAATAATTTAATTATTCACACAGTTTAGTAATAAAATCTCTTGCAATTACCACTAAGATAAAAGCAGAACTCGCTGTTTTTAATTTATATTAATTAATTTAAATTGCTGACAAATTTGTGCCTTTTCAGAACCAATTATAAAACCTACTATATTATGTATGCAGTTGATTAAAATCCCAAAAGACTAATGGTATAAGAAAAGTCTCTGAAAATCTTTAAGGCATAATGGAAATGATAGCTAAGGATCATATTGCAATGTTTATTTGCCACACTGAATGATACTACTAAACATTTTATTGTTTGGTGCATTATACTCACTGGAAATGAATCAGTTATACATATTTTATCATGAAAATAATGTAAATACATTACTCTTTATAGATACATGCATTTTAATATTTAATTTTTAATTTACACAGAATAAAATTCACTCTTTGTGATATACAATTCTGTGAGATTTGAAAAATAAACAGAATTTATTCACCACCGCAGTTAAGTTACAGAATGGTTCCCTATCTTCCAAAATTCCCTCATGTTTGTACCTCTACCCCTACCATACCAACTGACAACCAGAGGTTGATCTGTTCTGTATTGATCTGATATGTTCTGTATACCTATATTTTTGTCAAATGGAATCACACAGTATGTAGCCTAATGGATCTCGCTTCTTTCACTAAGCAAAACTCATTTGATGTTGGAGGCTCTGTATCTGGCCTTTTCAGCAAGTTCAGGCAAAAGGGGAAAAGTCTGTTTTTAGCTTAGTCAAAGATAAGCAATGGAATCAGCCACAAGTCATGGGAATCATGAGAAAGTGGATGAGTATTATCTAAGTCATATGGGAAAGTGGTTCTTTGCAGTAAGTCATTTCCTGGAACTCAAAAGGGTGGGAGGATTTTGAAAAACAAAATGCTGGGCAAATTTCTTAACTGTCACTGTCTTCTGGGAGCACAAGACTCAGGTAAATCTTAACATTGTCACAATGATAATTGAATTGACAAAATGGGAGCATAAACCATTACTTTTAATAATTTCTTCTCCATTATCCTGCAAAATATGTTTTTTTTTTTGATAAATTTGTTCAATTTCTCTGTTTTTACATTGGAGCTTCTCAATATTTCATATAAAAAGCTACTATGACTTAAAATATTTTGAATCTCAGGACTGCTCCCCCTAATGCTGGTTAGCAAACCTTTATCTTATCCTTTAGCCATCTTTTAATTCTCTCATTGATGCCCAAATTTTACCTCTGTCCTCAAATCTCACGACCTGCAACCCAACTCTTCACTCTTAGCAGATAAACTTGCTTCCTATCATTAAGATAAAAGAGGCCACTTCTTAGGAGCTTTATCCACAGTTGCCACTGATATATCTTTAAGGTTACACCCTTCCTCACTCATCTGCCTTTTTGTTTGTTTACATTTTCTTTTGTCTTAGAAGTAAGGGTGCCCATCATTTACAAAATGCTCATCCTTCCATCTATGTTTGGAATCCTATTCATTCTGGAATCCACAGCCTCTCATCCATCATCCCTCTTCTCTTGCTTTCATTTTCCTTAACAGATATGCATATCAATGTATTCTATTCGAAAAACACACTTCCTTAATTCTATTTCCAGGTCCAGCTAACATCTCACTGACTTCTCCCAATCATGCTCAAGCTGCTTAAAAAGGGAGTCTACATTCACTGTCTGTACTTCTTTGCTGTTCATTTATGTCCCAACCAACTGAATTTTAACTTCTGCACCCACCCTCACAATAAAACTGTTCATGTTACCAATAGCATCCATATTGCAAAAAACCATGGAAATATTCTTAAACTCTCTATAACATTTAACAATTCTGACCACATCCACTTTTAAAACTCCTTTTCCAACTTCCATGACATTGTTGTCTGTGGTTTGCATTCTCTTTTTTCTTTTTTCTCTGGCCACCCTACTTTACTATCCATCACTAGTTAAACTTCTTCCACAATTCTCCTAATTATGAATGCTTCACACAGCTCTCTCTTTGGATCTTAGCTCTTTTTGTGTTATATGTTATCCATGGATAACTTCATTCTTACTCTAAGTTTCATGCCACTGTACACAATGACTCCCAAATCTGTGTTTTTAATGCTTTTAAAAATATTTTCAGTATTTCAATAATTGCTGGGCATCTGTACTTGAATGTGCACAAACATATAAAATTCAGTCATTCTAAAACTGAACCAATTTGATTTCTCTTCAAACCTTCATTTGCTTCTTTATTCCCTAGTCTCAGTGAAATATTAACATTAATCCAGTCACACAAGACAGAACTTTAGAGGGTGGCATGTTAAACCAGGCACCAAATTCAGCAGATTCTCCATAATATCTTTTTTTTTTAATTCATTTTATTGAGATATATTCACATACCATGCAGTCATACAAAACAAATCATACATTTGATTGTTCACAGTACCATTACATAGTTGTACATTCATTGCCAAAATCAATCCCCGTCACCCTCATTACCACACACACAAATAACCAGAATAATAATTAAGGTGAAAAGGAGCAACTAAAGTAAAAAAGAACACTGGGTGCCCTTGTCTGTTTGTTTGTTTCTTTCCTTCCCCCACCTTTCCACTCATCCATCCACAAACTAGACAAACATGAGTGTGATCCCTATGGCCCCCCCAATCCCACTGTCCCCCCTCATAAGCCACATTTTTAAACAATTGTCTTCAAGATTCATGGGTTCTGGGTTGTAGTTTGATAGTTTCAGGTATCCACCACCAGCTACCCCAATTCATTAGAACCTAAAAAGGGTTGTCTATATTGTGCATGAGAGTGCCCACCAGAGTGATCTCTCGGCTCCTTTTGGAATCTCTCTGCCAATGAAGCTTATTTCATTTCCTTTCACATCCCCCTTTTGGTCAAGAAGATGTTCTCCATCCCATGATGCCGGGTGTACAGTCTTCCCCGGGAGACATATTCCACGTTGCCAGGAGATTCACTCCCCTGGGTGTCTGATCCCACGTAGTGGGGAGGGCAGTGATTTCACCTTTCAAGTTGGCTTAGGTAGAGAGAGAGGGCCACATCTGAGCAACAAAGAGGCATTCAGGAGGAGGCTCTTAGGCACAACTGAAGGGAGGTCTAGCCTCTCCTTTGCAGCAACCGTCTTCCCAAGGGCAAATTCCGTGGTAGAGGGCTCAATCCATCAAACCACCAGTCCCCTATGTCTGTGGGCACGTTAGCAACCATCGAGGTAGGGCAGGCCTATACCCCTGCATTCTCCACCAGTTCCTCAAGGGGGCTCTGCATAATTTTTTCCTTGTTTGTTTTTTTTTTTAACTTTTTTTTTTCTAAATCAACCGTATGAAAAATAAAAAAAATTAAAAACAAAACAAACAAAAAAAACATACAATAAAAGAACATTTCAAAGAGACCATAACAAGGGAGTAAGAAAAAGACAACTAACCTAAGCTAACTACTTTACTTCCAATGTTTTCTTACTCTACCCCAAGAAAGTAACCTAATATAGCAACATTTCTGTGAACTTGATCCTACTATACCCATCAGAAATTAACAGACCATAGTCATTCCTGGGCATTCCCAGAACATTAAATTTACCCATGATAGCTTATCTGTTCTTCTTGGATTATTGTTCCCCCTTCCTTAATTGCTCTCTATCGCTAGTTCCCCTACATTCTACATTATAAACCATCTGTTTTACATTTTTCAAAGTTCACATTAGTGGTAGCACATAATATTTCTCTTTTTGTGCCTGGCTTATTTTGCTCAGCATTATGTCTTCAAGGTTCATCCATGTTGTCATTTGTTTCACAACATCGTTCCTTCTTACTGCCGTGTAGTATTCCATCGTGTGTATATACCACATTTTATTTATCCACTCATCTGTTGAAGGACATTTGGGTTGTTTCCATCTCTTGGCAATTGTGAATAATGCTGCTATGAACATTGGCGTACAGATATCTGTTCGTGTCACTGCTCTCTGATATTCCAGGCATATACTGAGAAGAGCAATTGCTGGATCGAAGGGTATCTCTATGTCTAGTTTTCTAAGGAACTGCCAGACTGACTTCCAGAATGGCCGAACCATTATACAGTCCCACCAACAATGAATAAGAGTTCCAATTTCTCCACATCCCCTCCAGCATTTGTAGTTTCCTGTTTGTTTAATGGCAGCCATTCTAATTGGTGTGAGATGGTATCTCCTTGCAGTCTTAATTTGCATCTCTCTAATAGCTAGTGAAGCTGAACATTTTTTCATGTGTTTCTTGGCCATTTGTATTTCCTCTTCAGAGAACTGTCTTTTCATATCTTTTGCCCATTTTATAATTGGCCTGTCTGTACTATCGTCATTGAGTTGTAGGATTTCTTTATATATGCAAGATATCAGTCTTTTGTCAGATACATGGTTTCCAAAAATTTTTTCCCATTGAGTTGGCTGCCTCTTTACCTTTTTGAGAAATTCCTTTGAGGTGCAGAAACTTCTAAGCTTGAGGAGTTCCCATTTATCTATTTTCTCTTTTGTTGCTTGTGCTTTGGGTGTAAAGTCTAGGAAGTGGCCGCCTAATACAAGGTCTTGAAGATGTTTTCCTACATTATCTTCTAGGAGTTTTATGGTAGTTTCTTTTGTATTGAGATCTCTGGTCCATTTTGAGTTAATTTTTGTGTAGGGTGTGAGGTAGGGGTCCTCTTTCATTCTTTTGGATATTGATATCCAACTCTCCCAGCCCCATTTATTGAAAAGACCATTATGACTCAGTTCAGTGACTTTGGGGGCCTTATCAAAGGTCAGTCGGCCATAGATCTGGGGGTCTATCTCCGAATTCTCAATTTGATTCCATTGATCTATATGTCTATCTTTGTGCCAGTGCCATGCTATTTTGACAACTGTGGCTTTATAATAAGCTTCAAAGTCAGGGAGTGTAAGTCCTCCCACTTCGTTTTTCTTTTTTAGAGTGTCTTTAGCAATTTGAGGCATCTTCCCTTTCCAAATAAATTTGATAAATAGCTTTTCCAAGTCTGCAAAGTAGGTTGATGTAATGTTGATTGGGATTGCATTGAATCTGTAGATGAGTTTGGGTAGAATTGACATCTTAATGACATTTACCCTTCCTATCCATGAACATGGAATATTTTTCCATATTTTAAGGTCCCCTTCAATTTCTTTTAATAGATTTATGTAGTTTTCTTTGTATAGGTCTTTTACATCTTTGGTTAAGTTTATTCCTAGGTACTTGATATTTTTAGTTGCTATTGAAAATGGTATCTTTTTCTTGAGTGTCTCTTCAGTTTGTTCATTTCTAGCATATAGAAACATTACTGACTTATGTGCATTAATCTTGTATCCTGCTACTTTGCTAAATTTGGTTATTAGCTCTAGCAGCTGTATCGATTTCTCAGGGTTTTCCAGATATAAGATCATATCATCTGCAAACAATGACAGTTTTACCTCTTCCTTTCCAATTTGGATGCCTTTTATTTCTTTGTCTTGCCAGATTGCCCTGGCTAGCACTTCTAGCACAATGTGGAATAACAGTGATGATAGCGGGCATCCTTGTCTTGTTCCTGATCTTAGGGGGAAGGCTTTCAGTCTCTCACCATTGAGTACTATGCTGGCTGTGGGTTTTTCATATATGCTCTTTATCATGTTGAGGAAGTTTCCTTCAATTCCTACCTTTTGAAGTGTTTTTATCAAAAGGGGATGTTGGATTTTGTTGAATGCTTTTTCAGCATCTATTAAGTTGATCATTTGATTTTTCCCTTTTGATTTGTTAATGTGTTTAATACATTGATTGATGTTCTTATGTTGAACCATCCTTGCATGCCTGAAATGAACCCCACTTGGTCATGGTGTATGATTTTTTTAATGTGCCTTTGGATTCAATTTGCAAGTATTTTGTTGAGGATTTTTGCATCTATATTCATTAGGGAGATGGGCCAGTAGTTTTCCTTTTTTTAGCATCTTTGCCTGGTTTTGGTATGAGATTGATGATAGCTTCATAAAATGAGTTAGGCAGTGTTCCATTTTCTTAAATGTTTTGAAAGAGTTTAAGTAAGATTGGTGTCAGTTCTTTCTGGAAAGTTTGGTAGAATTCTCCTGTGAAGCCATCTGGCCCTGGGCATATATTTGTGGGAAGATTTTTGATGACTGGATCTCTTTGATTGTGATTGGTTGGTTGAAGTCTTCTGTTTCTTCTCTGGTCAGTCTAGGTTGTTCATATATTTCCAGGAAATTGTCCATTTCCTCTACATTATCCAGTTTGTTGCCATACAGTTGTTCATAGTACCCTCTTATAATTTTTTTAATTTCCTCAGGATCTGCAGTAATGTCACCTTTCTCATTCATTATTTTGTTTATATGGGTCTTCTCTCTTTTTGATTTTGTCAGTCTAGCTAGGGGCTTGTCAATCTTGTTGATCTTCTCAAAGAACCAACTTTTGGTGTTATTTATCCTCTCTATTTTTTTTTTTTTTTTTTGTTCTCTATGTCATTTATTTTGGCTTTAATCCTTATTATTTCTTTTCTTCTACTTGGTTTAGGATTGGTTTGCTGTTAATTTTCTAGCTTTTTCAGTTGATCCATTAGTTCTCTGATTTTGGGTCTTTCTTCCTTTTTAATATATGTGTTTAGTGCTATAAATTTCCCCTTCAGTACCGCTTTTGCTGCATCCCATAGGTTTTGGTATGTTGTGTTCTCATTTTCATTCGTCTCTATATATTTAGCAATTTCTCTTGCTTTTTCTTCTTTAACCCGCTGATTGTTTAGGAGTGTGTTGTTTAACCTCCAGGTATTTGTAAATTTTCTAAGTCTCTTAGGGTTATTGACTTCTAATTGTATTCCATTGTGGTCAGAGAATGTGCTTTGAATAATTTCAATCTTTTTAAATTTATTGAGCCTTGTTTTATGTCCCAGCATATGATCTATTCTGCAGAAAGTCCCGTGAGCACTAGAGAAGTGTGTGTATCCTGGTGATTTGGGATGTAATGTTCTATATATGTCTGTTAAATCCAATTCATTTATCAGATTGTTTAGGTTTTCAATTTCCTCATTGGTCTTCTGTCTGGTTGATCTATCTATAGGAGAAAGTGATGTGTTGTAGTCTCCCAGAATTATTGTGGAAACATCAATTGCTTCCTTTAGTTTTGCCAGTGTTTCTCTCATGTATTTTATGGCACCTTGATTGGGTGTATAAACATTTATGATTATTTATTCTTGTTGAATTACCCCTTTTATTAGTATGTAGTGGCATTCTTTGTCTCTGAAAGCATCCCTGCATTTGAAATCTATTTTATCTGAGATTAATATTGCTAAACTTGCTTTCTTTTGGCTGTAGCTGGCATGAAATATTTTTTTCCATCCTTTCACTTTCAATTTCTTTGTGTCCCGGTGTCTAAGATGAGTCTCTTGTATGCAGCATATTGATGGTTCATTTTTTTGATCCATTCTGCAAATCTATACCTTTTAATTGGTGAGTTTAATCCATTTACATTCAACATCATAACTGTGAAGGCATTTCTTGAATCAGCCATCTTATCCTTTGGTTTATGTTTGTCGTATATATTTTTCCCTCTCTCTATTAATATCCTTTAATGTACCCATACTGAATCTCTTTAGTACTGAACCTTTCTCCATGTCTCTCTCTCCTTTCTTTGTTTCTCTGTATGTAGGGCTCCCTCTAGTATCTCCAGTAGGGCAGGTCTCTTGTTAGCAAATTCTCTCAGCATTTGTTTGTCTGTGAAAAATTTAAGCTCTCCCTCAAATTTGAAGGAGAGCTTTGCTGGATAAAGTATTCTTGGTTGGAAATTTTTCTCACTGAGAATTTTAAATATGCCATGCCACTGCCTTCTTGCCTCCATGGTGGCTGCTGAGTAGTTACTACTCCGTCTTATGCTGTTTCCTTTGTATGTGGTGAATTGGTTTTCTCTTGCTGCTTTCAGAACTTGCTCCTTCTCTTCCTTATTTGACAGTGTGATCAGAATATGTCTCAGAGTGGGTTTATTTGGATTTATTCTATTTGGAGGTTGCTGGGCATTTATGAGTTGTGTATTAATGGTGTTTAGAAGATTTGGGAAGTCTTCCCCAACAATTTCTTTGAATACTCTTCCTAGACCTTTACCCTTTTCTTCTCCTTCTGGAACACCAATGAGTCTTATATTTGGATGTTTTATATTATCTATCATATCCCTGAGGTCCATTCCAATTTTTTCAATTTTTTTCCCCATTCTTTCTTTTGTGCTTTCATTTTCCGTTCTGTCATCTTCCAGGTCACTGATTCGTTGTTCAACTTCCTCTAGTCTTGTACTATGAGTATCCAGAATCTTTTTAATTTGGTCAACAGTTTCTTTAATTTCCATAAGATCATCTATTTTTTTATTTAGTCTTGCAATGTCTTCTTTATGCTCTTCTAGGGTCTTCTTGATGTCCTTTATATCCTGTTCCATGCTCTTCTTGATGTCCTTTGTATCCCATACCATGGTCTCATCGTTCATCTTTAGTTCTTTAATTAGTTGCTCTAAGTACTGTATTTCTTCTGATCTTTTGATTTGGGTGCTTGGGCTTGGGTTATCCATATCGTGTGGTTTTTTCATATGTTTTAAAATTTTCTGTTGTTTTTGGCCTCTTGGCATTTGCTTAACTTGGTAGGGTTCTTTTAGGATTTGCAGACCAATTGAAACCCTTATCTCTAATTTGTCAGGTCTACAGCTTCATGGAGTACACTTTCTGTGACTAACCAGCAGGTGGCGTCCATGAGCCACCTGTTCCCCTCAAGCCAGTTCTCCCCTGCTTTGCCTCTGTGGTGAGTGGGGGAGTAAGTCTTGTGGGGTCCAGTTGGTGTACCAAGCTTGCGTGTGTAGCTGGTGTTGCCCGCCCTGTATAAGGGGCATGTGTCTGGGCGGTCAGGGAGGGGGGCAGCTCTAACAACCAAATCTCCCCGGTGTTCCTGGTGTTTTAAAGCTGCTGCAATAGTCTACTCCTTCAGTTCAGTCCTGCCACAGTTTGTCTCTGCCACTGACCCACAAGTCCTTGGTATTGGTGTGTGGCCCCTGAGACTTGTGAGTGGGTCCCTCTTCCAGGCCTTGCACCCCCTGGTCCTCTGTTGAGGGATGACTGTGCTATGTCTCAGATGAGTGCCGTCCCCCTAGGGTGGTTCCGGGCTGCCGATCTGTGTAGGAAGGCTCCCAGTCTGCTGAAATGATGTCTGAATGGGACTTGTTAATTCCCACTGCTCCACCTTCCCAAGTCTGAGACAATCAGCTGAGGGTGCAGGGAAGGCTAATGTCCACGCCCAATTTTGTGGTGTATGCATGTTATTGTAAGCACTTCCATCACATTCAGTTGTCTGGGGCAGCTCTGGGCTATGGGGCTGGTGATGGTCAGGAGTGTTTCCTGTCCACCAGGATGATGGTTGTGAGAGGACGCCCCCCTTTTCTTGGGAAGTTGTGGTGTTTAGTGAATTTTCTCAGCCACTGGATTATTGCCTTTTGTCTCAGAGGTCTTAGTTCTGCTCTTGTCTTGACCTGCCCAAATTGCAAGTCTTTGAGGCTTTCTGTATTGGGCTTCCTGGAGTAATTGTTTTAGAAAATGAAAAAAAGATTTAAAAAAAGGAAAAAATAAAAGGGCCCTCCCCGGCAGATCTAATGCGTTACTGAAATGCTAATAGACAAAACAATTAGGGCTATTAAGGAAAGATCCAGAGGGCAGAGAGATCAGTTTTTCTTCGAGATTTGCAAATGAGCCTGTGGGTCTGAGCTCTGCCCTTCCCCTTTCTATGTTCACCAGAACTCCTAAAAGCATCCGCTTTTATTTTGGAGTTTTTCTTGCTGTTTTTTGCTATGCCTATCTCCTCTCTGCTGGGCTGGCTGCTCTCAGATTCTCTGGTGTCTGGTCTCAGTCTATCTACGGTTGGAGTTTGGATCAGTAGAATGAGTTTCCGATAAGAGCTGCCACTGCAGTTCTCCCTTCTCCTTCCCGGAGCTGACGGCCCCTCCTCCCACGGGACTGAGCCTGGCAGGGAGGGGTGTGGGTCCCCTGGCCGCAAAAACTTACAGATTTCGCTGATCTCAGCAGTCCCACATTTTCATGAGTGTTGTATGAAGTATGCCCAAAGTCAGATTGCTCTGCAGTGTCCAATCCATGCAGTTCCTGGCTTTCTACCTACTTCCCTGGGGGAGTAACTAAAACATACACCTCACCAATCCACCATCTTGCCCCACCCCCCTCCATAATATCTTTTTAATCTATTTTCTCCTCCCTTCCCTAATTCAAATCTTCATAATTCTCCACCTGAATCACAGCAGTACCTTCTTAACTGGTCTGCCTAGTTCAGATTCTTCTCCAAAGTAATTTCTGTAGTATTGTCTGAGTTTCCAAACCCAAAACATGGTCTTGTTATTGTTTCAGTGAAGGAGCTGAGGGATAAATCCACACTCAGTTACACACCCAAGACTCTTAAAATCTGCCTTTCACCAATCTTTGGAATCTTAACTTTAATAGTGAATTTGATCTAATTCCCTAATCACATTATGTCGTTTGCCTCCTTGAAGTCACTTTTTTTCTTTCTTTGTTTTGTTTTTGTTTTTGTTTTTGTTTTTTGTTTTGCTTTTCCTAGAATGCCATTTCTGCTTTCTTCATTTCCTTTACATTTTGGTCCTCCCCTTCTTGAAAGCCTTCCCCAATCCCTCTCACTTAGATTCTCTGCTACTATCTTGCTTTCTCTAGTTTCCTCTTGCATATCTCTACCTTAGCACTTTCACCCTATACATTTAACTATAGATTTGTTTCTCTGTTTCTTCCACCAGGTTGTGAGCTCCTGACAGTCAGTCAGAGAACTTACCATTTGTCTTTCTATTCCTAGCACAAAGTTTGGCACAGAGTAAATAATCTATAAATATTTGCTTAATAAACAACAAATATTTGCTTATTTAAAAGATGAATTAAACTTCTTATGTCTTATTTCACCTTTAATAAAGAATTTTTTTTCTTTCCTTTTCTTTCTTTAATTCTAAGTATTATTAATTTGTCTGCCATAGGTACATCTGAGCACTAGCAGAGTGACTTGTAAAATCTAAGATGTAGTAGGTACTATTAATCTATCATACAATGAAACTTCTCACTGTTTCACTAAAGAAACTGAGTAAATAATAATAATGCATTTCTTCAAATATATGTTCCTCCCCGAATTATGATTTAGATTACTTTTACAATGAAACACAACCTGATTTTGGCATGTGACTGTTTACTTCTTTACTCTTTGCATTGTGGACCTATTGTGTACTAATCTGTTAGCTCAGTAGGCTCATGTACATAGTTTTTGCTAACCCAGGAAGATCTTTTATAGCCCATGTACTGGCAATTGCTCCACATTTACTAAATTGATTTTTAATTTTTAAAAATGTTCCATTAAAACACAATGGCATGCAATTCTTCTATTCCATCTTCACCTTCTTCTGACCTCTGCCTCTCTCTCCATGCACTCAAAAGTCACTGTCAACTGGAACTGTCAATTGTTTAAACTGTAATGTCTAAGTACTTTTAATTATCCCTAGGTTTCTTCCTAAGATGTTATCTCTCAATTGCCACTTTCCTGCCTCATACTGTTCTTTCCTGTATCACATGATTTCCACTTTATGCCACTTTACTTGCTCTCTAATATCTTATGAAAACTCCCTTACATCTGTCTCTTCAGCTCTTATTTTACCCTTGCCACTTTGCTATGCCTTTTCTTCATCCTCTTATGGAAACATATATATAACTTTATTTACTTATTAGGTTGTGATTAGTAAATCCATCACTCCACCGATACCATATAAATTCAGTGAGAACATAATAGTACTCTCTTAGTACTATAACATTTTATTGAGTATTACACAGCTTTAATTTTTTTTAATTTAATGGAAAAATCCCATGTGCTAGAACGGTATATAATAAATGACCTAACATAGTTTTACAAGATTATTTAGAAGTTGCTTTACTCCATAGGGAATCAAGAGACATAGAGAAGCCCAAGTGTAGCCAATCTCCACTCAATTCAGAATTGTATGGGGACTTCAACCATATTATTAATTTATGTATTTAACCAATATCTATTTATTCAATCCACAAGTTTGTAACCTCCAAAAGGGCAGCCTGTTTTTGCCTTTTGTTCACTTCTATATTCCCACTGTTTAGAATATGCCTGTCACAAACCAGGCCTTTACTTGACTCTATTCAAGTTCTATTTTATCCTCAAAAATCTTCATTGACTTTGGGGAAATTGGCCTAATTAGACATAGTCAAAAGAGAACCATGCTGAATCCCAGATTATAATTTTAGGATAATGTGAGAAATTCCATAACCATTTGAGGCCCTCCTAATAACATTTGCCCATAAATTGTTCTTTCCCTCCTGGCAATTTACAAATTGACACAAAACTCTCAGTAGATAACTAAAGCAACCACGTCCAAACCAGCTGGCTTCTGGTTCTATGCTTAGACTCATCATGTATCCCTCTTAATCTGCTATAATGGAAAATGTTAGCCAAAATTTTCCTGCCCCCCCCATCCCCCAAATGAACCCCATCCCCAGAAATACTAGGGTCATCAAAAGGTACTAATTGATCATCTTTGGGAGACACATTATCTGTCTCAAGGGACTACAGGAGCATTTAGTAAATCATCACTCCCAGGCAGGAAAAACTTCCTAGTCATCTGGGACATTCATTGCAGCTTTTAAAAAGCCAGCAATTTCTTTTCCTGCTGATAACATCAGGCCCTTTGTGTGCCTCAGAGTTTCCTCCTTCATAGCACACTGGAACCTGTATCTTGTTCTGGCTCAAAAACTTAATAATAATTAGACTTAAATATTTAAAGGAATAATAAAGGGCTTCATCAAAGAAAAGTAGAATAAAGGAAAAGTCATAATTTCATTATAAGTCACATATAAAATGGGGAATTGATTAGCTAAACTGACAGATGGGGGAAGAAATTGATGAACTAAGTGGGGCATGACTGGAAAAAGTCCAAGGTCGAGATCATGAGGTTAGGAAATCAGAAGAATGTAGATCAAGCCGTGTAGAAATAGATTAGTTACTGAGACAAAGAATGATTTCCATGGTCATTTGAAAGTTAAGCAGACACAGCACAGGAAAATGTAGTTCTCTGAAAAGGATGAGTATTTATGTAAAATCAGCGTCAGTTCAGGCTCAGTCAGTTCACTCCCGTTTTTATAGCTAGAGCTCAGTCTTCTTTAAAGGAGCTACAAACATTTTTGCCAGGTTTAGTCTCTGTATGCCAACCATTTTACAAACACATGCTGATGTGCTGCACATTCTGAAGGATTTAAATAATATTTGGTTATATTTAGAGTGTTTGTCTCTCTAAAATCATAGTTTCAGAACTTTTCTCTCTATGCTAACTTTTCTCTCTGTTAGTTTCATGGGCATAGGGCTCAAGGGTGCCAACTGATGGCATAAAGGTGTCTTTCTTCCTTTGGTTCTTTGGCAAACTGGATGTGATATGCTTAATGCTTATGCCTCCTCTCACTCAAAGCACCCACTGTTTGAGCAGACAAATGGTATCTTTCACTTATTTGCTACGTTTTATGGTGATGTTAACCATTTCTGGGAAACTGAAGGCTAAGATTGACATCAGGTCCAATGGGACCCTGCCTAGAGTCTTGACTTGGTTGTGTACTTCCTCATTGTTCATTCTTTTATAAACATTTATCTTTATCTTAATAGTTCCCTATCAAATTGAATTGTGTGTAGGATTTAGAGGTGTTGAGTGGGCTGTACTTGAGAATAATCTGGAGGAAAATTTACCCATATCTCTATTCTAGTAGTCAGCATAGATTATCATAGATTATTTTTTCTAGTATCATAGCTTTCTTTTTCTGTTTATAAGCATTCTTAAGATGTAAATTCTGAACTCAATAGAAAATATTTTAAATTATAACATTTAAAATTTTGCATAACTGAGAATACACATTTGTGGCTTCATTTGAAGGATATTGGAATGAAATGTGTATTTTGAATAGAAGGATTTTAAAAAATCTGTTCATTATGTTTTCTTATCCTGAGACTTTTTAAAAACTCTATTTAAATTGTCATTACGATCAGGCTTAAGACAAACATGCTTGTTTCCCCACTATTTTAAAATAGAATTCTGTAAGCAGAAGCTGATTTCAAATATTTAAGAAAACAACATAAGTAACATAAATGTGAAGAGGAGGAGATAAAATCTATTTATTTGCAGATGATATGACTCTTTGCCTACAAAACCCAATAAAGCCAACTGAAATACTAATAGAACTAATTAGTTTGGGAAAAAAACAGCTACAAAATAAACAAAAATGCAAACAAGTAAATCAATACCTTTCCTATACAATGTCAAAAATTAGAAGAATAAACTTTACATAATACATGAAAAGCCTATATGAAGATAAGCATAACTTTATCAAAGAAGATGAGAGTTCAATACATATAAAGAATTTTCTACATCATAATTTGGACATCCTCACATGGTACAGGTATTGAAATATTTCAAAAATCTAGTATATATTGAACATTTATATTTAAATGCTAATAAATTTCCTAAAAGAATAGAATATTTTAGAAGCAGGAGCAGTGAATGTAGTAGACTGAATTGGTCTTAAGAAAACGGAAAACCTGGTATCAATTGGTTACTTGAATATCCAGAAAAATTTCCCATAAGGAATCCTCCCTACTCCCAAAATGATGATATATCCCATTTATCTGCTATTTTCAGTGAAACAGAAAAGATGTTAAGACATAGTGGTATCCTGTGCACCCCCTCAAAAAAACTGGTTGCACACACTCATTCTGAACTATATTGATGAAAACACAGTCTAAAATTATTGAACATCTGAAAAAAGCTTATACTATAAGAGACAGGAAGTTATACAATAGAAAGAATTTAGATCTAAGAAAAGTTAATAGTGCAGCAAACCAGATCTTTAAAATATGTAAAATTATCCTGAGATGTGAGACATTGCATCTATTAGGAATATATTCAAAATGCAAGTAGCAGAAAAGACTGACTTTCAATGGCTTATATATATGTATTTTCTCACATAACAATAAGTCAGGCATGCAATTGCATATTTTAGGTGAGCAGTTTGATAATATCAGAGTCAACATCTTTGCCATCCTCTTGACTTTGTATCCAATAAGTTCATTATCATAAGGCAGCTCACTCACCATCAAGGCTCACACCCACAGTCAACAGAAGATTGGTGGCAGATGAGGACTAAAGATGGTGCCAGGTGTGGGAAACCATTAAGATATCTCAAACAGGGATTGACAAAGTACTGCTTGCCACTGTTTTCCTAAATAACGCCTACTGGAACATAGTCACTCTCATTCATTTCATAAATTGCCTATATCTGCTTTCATGCTACAACAGAGTTGGGACTGGTGACAGTGACTATTGACCTACAAAGCCTAAAATATTAACTTATTTGAAAAAGTTTGCACATTTCTATTTTAGAAGCCTCCAGTGGCCCTCTGCTTGCATTTTTTATTGGCCAGGACTATGTTTTATGGACATCTTAGTCACAAGAAACGCAGAAAAATGAGTATCTCACTCCTGAGCATAGGCTACAGACATAAAAGATGTGAGAAATATTTGGTGGGTTAAGCAAAAATCAATGTTTGTCACAGAAGTAATCACATACATAAAAAAACAAGAATCATTTAGAAGACACAGATGTTTTAAAACTGTCATAGAAAGGTAAAGTTATTAAATAATCCAAAGATCAGCTTCTTGGAAGATTTTACCAAAGAAATCCTTCGAAATTCAGGTAAAAGGGATGAGAATATGGAATGTATGGCAAAAACAATAAATATAGAAGAATGCCCTAGAATTCCAGCTGATTTCTGATATCCATCCCAGAAGGGAGAACAAAAGGAAAGAAAATCTAAAAACAAAGCAAAACAAAACAAAAAAGAAACCTAAAAATTCTCAAAACTAATATAAAACAAGAATTTGCTTTATTAAAAATTAGCATGAAATTCCATACAGGGTAGTAACGATCATCTTAATAATGAAATAAAAGCTAACTTTTTTTTTGCTTCCCATGTGCTAGCCACTTTTTTACATGTTTTACAGGTAACTCATCTAATCCCCATAATAACCCTAGGAGATATTATTATACCCAGTTTGTGGATGAGGAAATGGAGGCAATTTAGAGCTTAACTAACTTCCCCAAAATTGAGGAGCTTCTTCCAGAGTCAACTTTTTAGGCATTAAATTATACTGTATACATTTAAAAAAAACATATATATTGATAGATAAAGGATAGACAGATATTAGATAGATAGATAAATAGATAGATGTAGATAGGAATTGATGAAGCTCAAGGATAAAAGAAAAGAATAGTAGGCTTAAAAGGAAACAAATAAACAGATTAGATTGAAATCAGGCATATCTTTATTACACTTTATTAAGGAGGAAAGGGAAAACTATATTCTAAATTCTGGGAGAAAAATAACTTGTAACTATAATTCTATAACCAGATACACTTTAATTTATAAGTGAGAATAAAATAAAGACATATTTATACACAGTTTTTCTTCCTAAAGATGCAACAAGCAATAGTACACTTGAATAAGTATTAACTTTTCAACAATTGCTGACATTGGCCCTAAATTTTGAGATATTCTTAGGTAGAATTGACCAGAGGATTACGCTGAGCAGAGAAGTTACATTGTGTTGAAAACTGTGTTGTTCAAAAGTGAGGTGATGCTCACAGGAGTTCATATTATTATGCTTCCCACTTCATGTATATGCTATATACACATTTGTTTCTATTATATATTATTTAATTCAAATTATAAAAATAAGTAGGTATAGAAAAATATACATCAAGAAAATATCAGCTATAGCAATATGAATGTAATTATTCATTGTGTAATCCCTTAGAAGACATGAAGATGACTATTTCTATTGATCAGTGAAAAAGATATATTAGTCAGGAACCTTTATGTACCTAATAACTGAACTTCAAAATACAGATCGAAAACATTGATAGAATCAAGGAGAAATGAGAAACCTAAAATAGTGAGAAAAAATAAAATAGCTTGCTCAGGGAAGTGCAGATCAAGTACACAGAAAATGTGAAAGTAAATAAAGAATTTAAACATCACAGTCAAATATTTGATTGAATACACACATATACATACAAAATTTTTTATACAATAGAGAATGCACATCTTTGTACACACAGATAATTCATGAATTTTTACCATATACTATTCAAATTTTTAAAAATTCTCTATAAAAGTTATGTAAGAATTGATACCATGCACACCATGTTCAGTAACTTTGATATAGCAAATAGAAATCAGACACAAAAACAAGCAGTCAAGATGGTGGCACAGAGAGGAGAGGAAGCTAGTTAGTGCCCCTGGAACAACAAATAAACAACCAGGAACAACTAGTAAAAAATCCAGAATAACTGGGGGGACAAACGTGACCATCCACTCATCATACACCAACCTGAATTGGGAGGAATGCCCGAGATTGCAGCATAAAATCTGTAAGTAAAAAACTGCAAATCCAAGCCAGGACCCCCCTCCCTCACAGCAGACCAAGCTGCAAAGCCTCATGGTGCTAAAGAGAAGCTCTCTCCCAGCAAGTGAATATAGCTCAGCTGAGCTCCAACTCAGGTTTTAATTAATAAGCATGGACTGCTCACTATGAGCTATGAATCCCCAACAAGCAGAGGCTTTGGGTGATGACTGACCTTAGAGTGCCGAAGGGTGGTCATGGACTGGCCCTGAAGGGGGCTCTCTGTCCCTGTTTTGGCTCAGTGGAGAAAGCCTCAGCCATTTTCAGTTTCCAGTGCTCTGACCCAGACAAGGGTGGAGATAGTACAGACAGAGTCTATTCAAATGCTAATGACCTTTCCCTAGGGGCTTATCTTCTTTAGAGGAAAGGGGTGGGGCCCAGCTCTACTACCCACCTTCCATTCAGAACCAGACCCCAGACCCTGGAAGAAAATAGCCATGGGCCACACTTCCTTACACCAGTCTGGAGTTACAGGCTGACAGGCACCACCTGCTAGGAGAAAAGCACAGTGACCTGATACATCACAAGGTATACCAACTTTCTAAGATATATCCTCAGAGGAACCAGATACTGATATTTCTTCCTTCTGGGACCTGAGTCCATTCTGGTCTGGGAAAACTTGGTTGGGGTAACCAAGGAAACCATGCATAGACAACAGAAAACTACAACTTGCACTAAGAAAAATGAAGTTATGGCCTAGTCAAAGGAATAAACTTATGCTTCAACTGAGATACAGGAATTGAAACAACTAATAATGAGACAGTTCAAAAAGTTTAGGGAAGATATGGCAAAAGAGATGAACCATATAATGAAAACACTGAGCATACATCAGATAGAAATTGAAAGCTCAAAAACCGACTGGCAGAATCTATGGAAATGAAAGGCACAACACAAGAGATGAAAGATACAATGGAAACATACAACAGCAGTTCTCAAGAGGCAGAAGAAAACATTCAGGAACTGGAGAACAAGGCATCTGAAAGCCTACACCCAAAAGAACAGATAAAGAAAAGAATGAAAAATATGAGCAACGCCTCCGGGAACTTAAGGACAAAGCAAAAAGCAAGAATGTACATGTCATTGGTGTCCCCGAAGGAGAAGAGAAGGGAAAAGGGGCAGAAGCAATAATAGAGGACATAATCAATGAAAATTTCCCATCTCTTATGAAAGACATAAAATTACGGATCCAAGAAATGTAGTGTACCCCAAACAGAATAGATCTGAATAGGCCTATGCCAAAACAATTAATAATCAGATTATCAAACATCAAAGATAAAGAGAGAATCCTGAAAGCATCAAGAGAGAAACGATCTATTACATACAAAGGAAGCTTGATAAGACTATGTGCAGATTTCTCAATAGAAACCATGAAGGCAAGAAGAAAGTGGGGTGATATAATTAAAATACTGAAAGAGAAAAACCACCAACCAAGAATCCTATATCTGGCAAAACTATCCTTCAAATATGAGGGAGAGCTTAAAATATTCTCTGAGAGACAGTGACAAAGTTTGTGAACAAGATATCTGTTCTACAGGAAACAATAAAGGAAGCACTGCAGACAGAAAGGAAAATACAGGAGTGAGAGGTTTGGAACACAATTTTGGGAGATAGCAGCACAGCAATGTAAGTACACTGAACAAAGATGACTGTGAGTATGGTTGCAAGAGGAAGGTTAGGACCATGTGGGGCACCAGAACAAAAGACAAAGAATAAAAATTGGGACTGTGTAACTCAGGGAAACCTAGGATGCTCAACAATTGTAATAAGAGGTATAAATGTGTTTTTACATGAGGTAGAACAAATGATTTTCAACAGTGCAAGGTGTTAAAAATAGGGTGGGATTGGAGGGAAAATACAATCAATGCAAACTAAAGACTATAAGTAACAGAAACATTGTATTATGCTTCCTTTCATATAACAAAGGCAATGTACCAAAGCTAAATGCATATGAGGGGGTGGGGAATAGGGGAAGGGTATGGGACTCCTGGCATTGGTGATGTTGTCTGACTCTTTATTCTACTTTAGGTTAATGCTATCTCTCCTTTTGTTGCTTTCTAGCTGTTGTTTTTTGTTTGTTTGTTTCTCTCTCTCTTTCTCTTTTCTTTTTCTTTTGCCTCTCTGTCTTCTTTGACTCTTCCTCCTTCTTTGTGGAAGAAATGGAGATGTCCTTATATGGAGAGTGGCAATGGTGCTGAATACATAAATACATGACTATACAGGGAACCAATGGTTGTTTACTTAGGACGGAATGTATGGTGTGCGAACAAAACCATCTTAAAAGAAATGGGTTGGTGAAGAAAACTTTAGGGCTCTATATTGAGTGAAATAAGACAGACACATAAAGGCAAATATTGCAGGGTCTCACTGATATGAGCTAATTATAATATGTAAACTCATAGACATGAAATATAAGTTACCAGGATATTGAATGAGACTAAAGAATGGGGAGTGATTGCTCATTATGAGCAGAATGGTCAAATAGGGTGAACTTAAACATTTGGAAATGGACAAGAGTGATGGTAACATGTTGTGAAAATAACTAACAGTGCTGAAAGTTATGTGAAGGTGGTGGAAAGGGTAAGCTCAGAGTCACATATGTCACCAGAAGGAAAGCTGAAGGTTAAAAGATGGGAACGTATAAAACAGTGAACCTTGTGGTAGACAATGTCCATGATTAACTATAATCTCTCTCACAACTAGAACAAATGTATGACATTATAACTAGAAGTTAATAATAGAGAGGCATATAGGAAAAAAATATGCCTCTTGCAAACTATATACTACAGTTAGTAGTATTTTAACATTCTTTCATTAACAGTAACAAATGTACTATACCAAAACTATGAATCAGTAATGGAGGGGGGGTGTGGTTAGGGGTATGGGAGGATTTGAGTTTCCTTTTTTTGTCTTTATTTTCTGGAGTAATAAAAATGTTCTAAAAATTGAAAAAAAATTAATTGTGTTGGATGCACAGTTATATGATGGTACCACGGGCAATTGATTGCATACTTTGGATCTTTGGATAGTTGTATGGTATGTCAACAATCTCAATAAAAATAAATGTGTATATATATATAAATATGTTTATATATATAATATATATAAACAAAAAATACACCTATAAATTGAGTATAAACACACAGACTTTGGAAATCTGGGGCAAAGGATGAAATTAAAATTAAATAAAACAAATTTTGAAATAAAGCAGTAGTAAAAACTAGCATATTAACCTTGAATCTTGGTCCTATGTGTGATTACTCTTTTAGCATACTTTTCATCAGCAGTGAGGGCCTTGATTCAGACCTACTATCCTTCTTGGTTGCTTGAATTTTCACATGAAGAAAACAATCTATGACCAAGTTCAGTCAATTATTAAGTACATAGTACTATTGTTACCTGTTTTATCCCACGTATGCTTTGCAAATATTTCTCAGGGAGACTGATCTTAAACTAAATGCTGCTCACATTCCTGGAAAATGTGCCATCCATCCAATTCTAGTTGAGAGAGTGTAACATTAAATCAGATTATTAGGAAATTTTAGAACTAGACTGCATGATATTAGATCCACTCCACCTCCACCCTCCCCTTCACTTACAGTTGTGTGAAATGCCAGTGACATTTTCTAAAATGAACACTGACAGATGCACTGCATTCTGACCCAGAATGCAGCTTAAACACTATACAATGTCCTCTCTCTTTTAGCTCTCAGTAGAAGATTCTTTCTGATCATAGAATTCTGAACGGTAAGTTGATTTTTGGTGTAAGGACCCTCTGAGTCCGAAAATCAAACCTGACTACACTGGTGCTTGAAAATCTAGAATCAATTCTAGAAATTTGTACAGAATTTCAGGCCTTTTAAGCCATAAGCCTCTTACTGACCTCACTTCTGGTTTTATCTGAATCTCCTTACTCTCTTATTACATACCATTCTACTCTTCCTTGATTTATTTTATATTGTTTTATTGAAGATTACATGAGCCATCTAAAATACTTTCTATAGCAAAGGTCTTAAAAAAAACTGGATTGATAATTAGTGTGAACAAGAGTATATTCAGGGACTTGTATGAGCTTGAAAGAGCTGATTGTGTTCATCTCGTCGCAATTCTGCATTCAGTGACCTCATACTGGGAGTTTGAAATTGACTGTGGTAGGAAATTTTACATCATAGAAATCAGTAAACACTACAAATTAGGTTTTTATTTTTTTTTTATCTGGAGAGTTAGCTAACCAGCAAACTCCCTAGTATGTCCATAAATACATTTCAAAACTGACAAACGATTTTTGGAAATTAACATATTTCAATATGATTTTAATAGTCTGTTAATTATCATGTGGCTCTATCAAATCCTTAATGGAAAATTCAAAAATAATACAAGCCTCAGTTAGTAAATTTATGGTGTTCATATTGAAGTCTTAATAAAAGGTACTAAGTATTAAAATCATTTGTAGTATTTCTCTTTGAAATCTTTTCTAAATCCAGTAAATAGTAAGCTGTTCTATGGTACAAAATTTTAACACATGGTTATACACTGATAACAAATCTTGAAAGTTATAAGAAGTTTCCCGGAATAATTTTATATTCATGCCTCAATTGTAGCCCACTTTCCATCATAATGCTCATACATCTTTAATGAAAAATCTCTCTTGAAAACAATTTGTTATGCTACATTATTTTTGATTTAGGACTACAAAAATTGACTTTGTTAAAAGCCTTAATTGAATTATAATTTAGAAGACCATCTATAGATTGCCTAAATCTTATTCTGTTATGGTGAGTTGAAGCCTAGGATCTCAATCTTTAATCAAATTCTTGGTATTTCAAATTGTATTAATATATTTCTCCCTACCCCCACCACCCCCTATTCCATCCTTATGATAAAGGATTAGATTATCAAATGTACTGGATGTTCATTCCTGCTTATTTTTATTTTTATTTTTTTGTTACTGAAATGTGGTATAGTGGACTTGTATGGATACCTATTGTCAATGCATTTATTGAAGAAAAAATTTAAATACTCAGTTGAGCTTAAAATATATGAATGTAAATTCAGGATGCTGGAATTAAAAAAAGTAACTTAAAGCATAATATCTTCCAAGAGCTTAGAAAAAATAATTAATCTACATTTCTACATCTTGCAATATAGATAGCAAAATAGAGACATGATGAGACAAAAATAAATCATGAGAATTTAACATTCCCTGTCTTGCACTGAAAATACCTTTGCAGGATGTTCTGCACTGAGAAGGATATGGAATATAGGAGAAAGAAGGGTATATCAATTATAATTGCATTTAACCGCATGTAAAAGAAAATCCAATAACAATGGCTCAATGTTAACCTATAAAAGTTTATTTTCCACACATAAGAGTAAGTCTAGAGGCAGGCAGTTCAGAGATTTTATTGCAGCTACAAAATTTCATCTAAATACTAGGTTCCTTCTATTTATTCTCATTTTTCATCATTTCTAGCAAGTGGCTTTCTTATGCTCTGCAGTTAGCTCTTGGACCTCTAGATATTTCATGCACATTCCGGGTTGGAAGAAAGGAGAAGGTGTGAAGGAGTAGAAGCATGCACCAGTAGACTTGTCCCTTCATATCAAGAAATCTATTTATTTCATAGGTACTTTACCAACCATTCCTCTGGTTGTTATCTCAGCCAGAATTATGTCATATTGCCAACTCTGATGTTCACTATTTAAAGTATAAGTAAAGAAGACAGAATAGATATTAGATAAGTCACAAGCACTGGGTGCCACAGAGTGGGAGACAAAGATTGATGTCAGATAAAGCAATTGATAAGATTGGGTAAATCAGAACAAGCAGAGACTTTTAAAAATAAGGTTATTTAGGAGGAGCTTAAAATAAAGTGGAACTTACAAAATACCTGAAAGGGAGAGATCAGAAAAAAGCCCTATTGTTTGAGGTGATGGCAGTGGCATTGATTAATACTTACTACTACTTATGCATAATTGAGTGTTGAGTTGGACTTCTGCTATTGTCCTAAAATTGGCACTAGGGCCTATAGCTAGAAATATTAATGGTCACTATCACTTCTACTCACAGTGTTGAGAACTAACACGAAGATGCATCTAGATGCAAAGAGAGGAGGGAAATATAGTCCCTGACAGGGAAGCTATTTCCTAGAAATAAATCTACATTATGGAAGGGGGACATCAATTTTATTTATTTATTTATTTTACAAAGACATAGGTCTCTTAGGGGGTCATGTGTGGAGTAAATTATGAAAGTATCTGCAAGAAAGGAAACTAGTGTCTTGCTCGCTGGTTGGATATTTGTGGAGCTGGAAGCCATGCTGGATTAGTCCATGACAGTAACACAGAGCCAACTGCGATATGGCATGTCTGGAGACAACATGGGAAAACCCTCACCTCATGTCAGTGCTCTATCTCATACTATATGGAATAAAGAAAATCATAATCTGTTTTCATGATCCAAGGAATAAAGCAGCAAAAAAAATAGAAAATACTCTAGGACTGCTCACATGTCTGCCATGCCATGCAGCTGGTAGCTTTGCCCACTGATGGAGCCAAGGGGTTCAAGCTAGCTGGCAAGGAGGTAATAGATTAAGGCAAGGATAATGATAAACACTGTCCCAAATAAGTCATGAATGCCATCTATGTTTTCATCACAATATCACAAGATCAATAGATGGACTCAGACTGAATCAGAGCACCAAAAAGTGACCTGAAGGCAGTTGCAACAAAAAGTACACCTCCTCAAGAGTAGTGATACTCAGCGTGTGATCCATGGACCAAAAGCATTATCAAAATCCAGGAAATTGCCATATATACACACATTCTCCCATCCTCAGGGCCTATTGAATAAGATAGAATAGAACAAGTGCACTTTTGCCCTAGAAATTCCTGAGCTACCAATGAAATGTGTGCAAGAGGAAGAAAAAAAATTAAATTTAATTTGAGATTGAAACTTTATATTGGACTATACTTTTAATCAGAAAAGATAAGAATGCTATGGAATCCTTTTGGCAGATGAGAAAGATAAATTCATTGGGTCATAGTTAATGGAAGTACTTAGAAAATATAAGATCATTACATATTTAAACCCCAATTGAATTGAGACTCCTTCATAAACTGGTTCTGTTTGCAAGTTTAAGTTACACAGGAAAAAGAAAAAAAAAATCACTAGGAATATAATACTGTGATAATTAGGTTCATGTGTCAACTTGGCCAGGTGATAGTACCCAGCTGTCTGGTCAAGCAAACACTGGCCTAACAATTGCTGTGAGGACGTTTCAGGCTGGTTAATAAACCAACAGGCTGGTTTATTAAATCATCAGTCAATTGACTACAGCTGTGACTGATGACTCACCAAAGGACATGTCGTCCACAATGAGAGAATGCAATTGGCTGGATTTAATCCAATTAATCAGTTGAAGACTTATAAGCAAGACAGATAGAGGACCTTAACTTCTTCTTCGGCTGCCCAATGAAGCGTTTCCTGAGGAATTCATTGAAGTTGCTGGTTCGTTTCCCGACGAGTTCATCGGACATCTTCCTTGGAGTTGACAGTTTGCTGACTGCTCTACAGAATTTGGACTCGTGCATACCCACAGCTGGGTGAGTCACTTTTACAATTTGATAGTCAGAGACACCTCTCATTGATTCTGTTTCCCTAGAGAACCCTAACTAATACAAATACCAATGCTGAACTTTATGCATCTAGTCACATATCCTTCAAATATGTTAAATAAAACTGAACAGAACAGAGTTACAGGATAAATTGAAAATTTCACAATTATAATAGGAGTGTTTTTAACATAAAGTTAGAATAAGCAAATCAAAAATTAGCAAAGTAATTTTATCCTCAATCAAAATTTGATATTTACAAAAATACATACACATATATATATAATATTTATATAACACATATATAACCCATAACAAAAAATTGCAAGTTATCCATTTTTTTTTCAAGAACATATAGAACATTTACAAATACGGTGCCCTCAGAGAAGAACTGAGTTTCATTTAAAGTCAGGAGATTTAGGGAGTGTGCCGGTCTGAATATATTATGTCCCCCAAAACACCATTATCTTTGATGTAATCTTGTGTGGGCAGACATGGCAGTGTTAATTAGATTGTAATTCTTTGAGTGTTTCCATGCAGATGTGATGCACCCAACTGTGGGTGATGATTCTGATTGGATAGTTTCCACGGAGGTATGGCCCCACCCATTCAGCATGGGCCTTCCTTAGTTTACTGGAGCACTATATGAGCTCAGACAGAAGGAGTGAGCTTGCTACAGCCAACAGGGACATTTTGAAAAATGCACGGATGTTGAGAGAGTAGCTGCAGATGACAGACAGTTTGAAGACGGCTGTTGAAAGCAGGCTCTTGCTCCAGAGAAGCTAAGAGAGGGCGTCCCAAGAGCAACTGAGAGTGATATTTTGAAGAGGAGCTGCAGCCTAGAGAGGAACATCCTGGGAGAAAGCCATTTTGAAATCAAAACTTGGAGCAGATGACAGCCACGTACCTTCCCAGCTAACAGAGGTTTTCCGGATGCCATTGGCCGTCCTCCAGTGAAGGTACCCAATTGTTGATGACTTACCTTGGACACTTTATGGTCTTAAGACTGTAACTGTGTAACCAAGCAAACCCCCTTATGAAAGCCAATCTATTTCTGGTGTTTTTGCATTCCAGCAGCATTAGCAAACTAGAACAGGGAGTACTCACTGAAAAATATAAGGAAATACAGAATATTAAGGAAAAGATGTGCTAAACCATGCCTGAATTTTTGGATGGGGTGGTGGTCAAAATATTTTTCAGTGTGGAAGAGATACCGAAGATTATCAAAGAAAGAGGATGAGAGAGTTTAGGACTCTGTGGGGACTCACTAGGGCAGAAAAAAGTTTCCACAAAGACCAGAGAATTCATATCATCTAGAATATAGAGTTTCCTTATTAAAGTAAAATTAAAATGGAGCAACAACACAGAAATAACTCCAAAACACTGTGCATATGAAATGTTAAAAATATGTTTCTGAATTTTAGGTGTAGAGAGAAATCAAAAGAAAATGATATAAATCCATATGTACTAAATACACATGGCAATTCTATTTTGAGAATAAGAATTATAAATACAAATATGGCACATAACTTGCAAAACATTGAATGAAAAAGAAAAAAGAAAGAAAGAAAAAGAAAAATGAAAGAACAAAAAGAGGCAAAAAGGGTAAACTAGAAGTACTTCAAAATATATTAAAATAAAAGAACAGAGTAAGATAATGAAAAAATCTTTACTATCAAAAGTCACAGTAAATATAAATGAACTAAACAAACCAATTAAAAGAAACACATGTTTATTTTTTTAAAAGCTACATGTTCTTTAAAAGATACATTCCTAAAAGTCAAGGATCTCATGATATTGAAAGTAAAAGAATTAGCGAAATACATTCTAGATAAATACTAAGTAAAATAAATTTGGTCATATAAATATTAAGATTATGTTAAAAATGACTTTATGATAAATAGCATATTAGCAATAGAGTTACCAAATAAGGAAAAGAGATCTGATTCCCTTATTTAAAATTTAAAGTCTTCAATATGGCAAAGGGTATAATAAAAATGAAACTTATAATTAAAGAATGATGAATACCCAGAAATTTATAGAATTCCAACAAATAAATAAGAAATAAGCATTCTGAAGGAAAAATGAGCAAATAATATGGCAAACCATTTATTGAAGAGAAAGTATGTGTTCAATTGAAATATGGAAAGAGTCTTAACCTCATAATTCATAAATATATGTAAATATTAAATCACAGTGAATGAAAGTAAATGTTCTCCATCTGATGGAGTACTCAAAAAAAAAAAAAAAAAAAAGGAGCCTTCAGCAAACATCAAACTTAGTGGTGAATTACTGAAAGATTTTCCCTTCACCTTGAATTAAGAATAGAAGAGGATGCCTGAAATAACAAACTCTATTTAGCATTATACTAGAGGGCATAGCCAGGCCAAAAAAAGAGTAAAAGGCATAAGGATTGGAAAGAAAGAAATAATACTTCCTTTAAATGCAGACAACATACAAACCCAAAATTGATCTAAAGAATTAAAAATAGTGACTTTAGAAAGGATACAAGGTCTTTAGAAAAAAAGCCAGTAACATTCCTATCACTGGCATAATTTAGTAAAAAGAAAAAATATCAGGTAGCATTTACAAAAACAGTTAAAACACCAAAAATCAAGGATTATATCTAACAAAAGAAAATATGCAAGACCTCCATAGAAATGTGTAACACATTAGTGAGGGAATTTTTTAAAGACCTAATAATTGAAAGACATATCATATTCATAAATTGACTCAATATTGTTATGAATTCTTACTCCATATTAATTTATATATAGACCAACATTATGCTCTGTATGAATGAAAAAGAAATTTATATGAAGCTACTGATATTTATTTGTTGTTAAAATTGTAGAGAGCAATAATTCTGGGAATTGCCAAAAAAAAATAAAAAGTCTGATAATACTAAGTCTTGATAAAACTTGAAGGAACAGAAACTCTATGTGTAAGAAATTAATTTAAATTTTATATGAAAATTTGAGAATAACTAATAAAGATGAAATCAAAAGTCTAAAATTCAATTCCAATTTGAGATATAAATCCTAAATGAACTCTTGCACATGTATATAGATGTCATTTGCAATATTGCAACAATGATAATTGGAAACAACCTAAATGTCCATCATTGTGAAAATGGACACAGTACTTGGAATACCACTGTAGAAATAAACATAGACCACAAAAAACTATTTATTCAGAACTTGATTTTGGTAGTTTGGAGCCTGTATGTACCCAGGAAAGGATCATGTTCTTTTAATACATTCCTGTCAGTATAGAGCTTTTGTAGGTGGGAACTTCCTTTTGATTAAGTTATTTCAATTTTTGATGTGAGCCTCCTCATTCAAGATGGGTCTTGATTCTATTACTAGAGTCATTATAAGAGTATAAAAAACATACAGAAGCTAAGAGATGAAATTAAAAGACACTCACAGAAAAATCCCCAGAGAAACTGAGAGGAAACCACTGAAGCCAGGAGCTGGAAGCAATGAAACCCAGAAGAGAAGGCCACCAGACATGGCCAATGTGCCTTGCAGAAGAGACCAAGCTTGCCACTAGCCAGTTTTCAAAGATGGTATCATCCTACTGATACCTTAATTTGGAAATTTTTCATGACTTGTAGCTTGTAAGTTAATAAATCTCATTTGTAAAAGCTGATTGTATGTTGTCTTTTGTCAGCTTCAGCCAAACAAAACATTGCTATAAAGAGGGAGTCAGCAACAATCGCTTGTGTTTGGCAGAGACTCAAAGATAGGTTGGGGAGTGGGAAATGTTTGTGATGGAAAAAAGGAAGGCTTTAGGCATTCTGTGCTTGGAGGTTGCTGGCATGGAGAAGCTGGAGGCAGGCTAGCTGGAGGCACAGCATACCATGTGATTTGTTAAGGGATCATATTTGGCTTTCTCTGGTTGGTCATAAATTGGAAGAAGGAACAAAAATTAGGTAAGCTGGCAGTTATTGACCAAGTCCTGATGGTTTGGGGGCAACTGCTGCAGAGGTTATGGTTTGGTTTCCTGGGCTAGTTGTTGCAAAGGTTGTGGATCAGAGTTTTGTTTTTACACATGTTCTGGCCACTGTCTGTTTGTATATTTATTCATCACTATATAACAGTGAAAATAAGTGAACTAAATCTTCAAGTACAGCATAACGACTTCTCAAAACATAATGTTACCTAAAAAAAGAAGGAAACGTTTAAGGTAGTACAAATTGATAGGCTTTTACTTAAAAATATTATATTTTATTATGGGTACAAACATAGGTAACAAAAGTATTGAAATACTATAGAAAAAGCAAAGACACTAAATTTAGGATAGATGCTTGCTCTGGGAAGTAAGGCAAATGGGATGGAGGAGTAACTTTAGTGGTAAGAATAGCATTTTATTTCTCAAAAATAAATCTGGGAGGTGGAGCAAGATGGTGGAGTGGTGAGGTGTGGGTTTTAGTTGTTTCTCTGGGGCAGTTGGTAGATAGCCAGGAACTGTATGGACTAGACACCACAGAGGAATTTGAGTTTGGACATACTCTATATGACATTCACGAATGTGTGGAGCAGCTGACATCAGTGAAATCTGTAAGTTCTCATGGCTGGGGGCCCATGCCGCTCCCTGCCAGGCAAAATCCCAAGGGAGGAGGGACCATCAGTGCTGGGAACCAGGAGGGACAACTGCAGTTGTGGCACTGATTAACAAACTCAGACTGCTGAACAAAAACGCCAATCATAGACAAACTGAGACCAGACACCAGAGAATCTGAGAGCAGTCAGCCCAGTGGAGAGGAGATAGGGTTAGCAAAAAGAGCAAAAAATAAAAATTAAAACAGAGCCTTTTGGAGTTATGGGTGAACATAATATGGAGAAGGGCTGGACTCAAACAGAATCAGGCACATATGCAAACGCAGGGGGACAAGCCGGTTTTTCTGGTTTCTTGATTGTTCCTTAATGGCCCTCAACTCCTTGCCTTTTTGCACTTCAATAGCCTATCAGAACTGCAGGGACTGTAAACAGTCTATACTGGGCCCTTCTTTTACTTTTTTCTTTCTTTCTTTTCTTTTCTTTTTTTTTTTTTTATCTTTTTCTCTCTCTTTTTTAAATAACTATTCTAAGAAACCCATTGCAGAAAGCCCCAAAGACTTGCAATTTGGGCCCAGGCAAGAGCAGAGTTAAGATAGCTCTGAGAGACATAGCAATAAGTCTAGTGGTGGAGAAAATTCACTGAACACCATAACTTCCCAAGAAAAGGGGGGCATGACCCAGCTCCAGTGGCAGCCCTCCTTTGGGGAACTCAGACCCCAGGGGCTGGAACTCAGAAACCAGCTTCAGTCAGCCATGCCCCCAACAGGGTCAAGGTCACCAGGAGAACTAAAGGCTCCAAACTTCCTCCCACTGGTGGGGGAGCTGTGGGTTGGCAAGCACCACCTACTGGACAGCATAGGAAAAGCACAGAGTCTAAAGGCCTCACAGGAGGGTCTCATTCTCAAGGAAACTCCACACCCTCCTCCTGAGACCTGGGCCTATCTGGACTGGGAAAACCTGACTGGGGTTGACCATATCTGAGGAGATCCTCACAGAAAAAGGCTACATAGAGGCAGGGCAGGAAACAGAAAAACAAGAGGTGAAAAACTCTGATCAACTAAATAGAACCTAAGTTAGGGGCCTAGAATAAGCTGAACTAAACACCAAATGTTAGAGAACAAAGCAAACCAACAAGAAAACCCTAGGTGAAAGAGTGAAAACAAGTTGCAAAATAAACTAATCAAGAAAGTCAGATGCCTAGATAGCTCACAATAAGAAACAATACTAGGAAACATGAAAATATGGACCAGCCAAAGGAACAAACTAATAGCTCATCCAAGATACAGGAGTTGAGGCAATTAATGCTAAATCAATTCAAAGAAATGAAGGAAGAACTAATTAGAGATGTTCAAACAAAGCTCCTAACTCAATTCAAAAATCAAGTCAATGAACTGAGGGAAGATATAGCAAAAGAGATGAAGGATATAATGAAGACACTGGGTGACCATAAAGAAGTCATAAACTTGAAAAAACAAATGGCAGAATTTATGGAAATGATGGGCATAATGCAGGAGATGAAACAGACAATGGAGGAATACAATAGTAGATTTGAACAGGCAGAAGAAAGGATCAGTGAATTGGAAGACCAGACATCTGAATTCATACACACAGAACAACAAATGGTGAAAAGAGAGGAAAAATATGAGCAGGGTCTTAGGGAGCTGAGGACAACATGAAACATGCAAATATATGTGTTATGGGTGTCCCAGAGGGAGAAGAGAAGGGTAAAGGGGCAGAAAGAATAATAGAAATAATCACTGAAAATTTCCCAACTCTTATGAAAGAAAATTAGAGAGTGAAGAAGTACAGCACGCCCCAAACAGAGTAGACCACAATAGACCTACTCCAAGACTTACTGATCAGATTGTCCAATGTCAAAGACAAAGAGAAGTCTGAAAGCAGCAAGAGAAAAGCAATCCATCCCATAAAAAGGAAGCTTGATAAGACCATACAGATTTCTCTGCAGAAAACATGGATGCACGAAGACAGTGGTATGATACATTTAAGGTACTGAAAGAGAGGAACTGCAAACCAAGAATTCTATATCTAGAAAAACTGTCCTTCAAAAATGAGGGAGAGATTAAAATATTTTCAGAAAAACAGACACTGAGAGAGTTTGTGACTAAGAGTCTGATGCTATAAGAAATACTAAAGTGAGCGATACAGGCTGAGAGGAAAGACAGGAGAAAGAGGTTTGGAGAAGAGTATAGAAATGATGATTATCAGGAAAGGTAAAAAGAAAGAGAGGAAAAAGTAAGACATGACATATAAAATCCAAAGGACAAAATGGTAGAAGAAAGCACTGCCCTTACAGTAGTAACACTAAATGGTGATGGATTAAACTCCCCAGTAAAAAGATACAGACTGGCAGAATGGATTAAAAAACAGGACCCATCTATATGCTGCCTACAGGAAACTCACTTTAGACACAAGGACAAAAATAGGCTGAAAATGAAAGGTTGCAAAAAAGATATTTCATGCAAGCAGCAACCAGAAAAAAGAGGGAGCAGCTATATTAATATCAGACAACCTAAACTTCAAAATTAAAACAATTAACAGAGACAAAGAAGGACACTATATATTAATAAAATGGTCATTTCATCAAGAAAAAATAACAATCACAAATATTTATGCACCAAGCCAGAGTGGCCCAAAATTCATGAGGCAAACACTGAGTGTTGGGGACGATTAAGGTAGCATGTATAAAATCCACCCTCAGCGATGCCGGAGATATGCAAAATGACAGCTGGGGCTAATGTAACAACAGTTTAAGTTGCCCTCAGCCTTCTACGGAAGTGATAGCCGTTCGTGCCTAAGATTCACATCTAGAGTGCTAGCTTTACTACCTGCCTTCTATCCCAGCAACAGTAGCCACCAATCCTGTGCTAGCCTTACATCTGCCATCCGCCCTAGCAACAGCAGCAGCCAATCCTAGGCCGCCACCCGTTCGTACTAGCCACTCCCTCTACCTTAGGGTATATATACCCTGCCTCTTCAATAAAGTTTTGCAGCTTGATCAGAAACCTGTCTTGCTATCATTCCTCGCGTCTCTTGTCCCATACCATTCCTCCCTCACAGGATTTGGAGCCTCCGTTGAACGTCCCGCCGGCCGGGACAACTGAGAACACTGAAAGAAGAAGTAGATAACTCCACAACAATAGTTGGAGACTTAAATACACTGCTCTCATCAATGGATAGAACATCTAGACAGATGATCAATAAAGAAACAGAGATGTTGAATTGTATGATAAATGAACCAGACTTGACATGTATAGAACACTACTCCCATAACAGCAGGATACATGTTTTTCTCAAGTGCTCATGGATCATTCTCTAGGATAGACCAATGTTGGGTCACAAAGAAAGTCTCAACAAATTTAAAAATATTGATATTATAAAAAACATTTTCTCAGATCATAACAGAATGAAGTTGGAAATAAATAACAGGCAGAAGATTGCAAAATTCACAAGTATATAGAGACTAAACAACACAGTTTAGAAAAACAGTGGGTAAAGGAAGAAATTACAAGAGAAGCTAGTAAATACCTTGAGGCAAATGACAATGAAAACACAACGTATCAGAACTTATGGGATGCAGCAAGGCAGTGCTGAGAGGTAAATTTATTGCCCTAAACACCAATTCTAAAAGAGAAGAGAGAGCAAGAATTGAGGAATTAACTGTCAACCTAGAGGAACTACAAGAATCTGCTAAAAGAAATTGAAAAGGACCTAAAAAAATGGAAGAACATACCATGTTCACAGGTTGGAAGACTAAATATAATTAAGATGTCAACACTACCTAAACTGATTTATAGATTCAGGCAATACCAATTAAAATCCCAACAACTTACTTTGCAGAAATAGAAACACCAATAACCAAATTTATTTGGAAGGGAAAGGTGCCCTGAATAGCCAAAAATATCTTGAGAAAGAGGAACAAAGAAGGAGGTCTCACACTGACTGACTTTGAAGCATATTACAAAGCTACAAAGCTCAAAACAGTACGGTACTGACATAAAGATAGAGATATTGACCAATGGAATCAAACTGAGGATTCAGAAATAGACTCTCACATCTATGGACAATTGATCTTTGATAAGGCAGTCAATCCAAAGCAAGTGTGACAGAGTAGCCTCTTCAATAAATGATGATTGGAGAACTGGATATCCATTCCCAAAAGAATGAAAGAGGATCGCTACCTCACACCTTATACAAAAATTAACTCAAAATGGATCAAAGACCTAAACATTAACACTAGGACCATAAGACTCTTAGAAGAAAATATAGGGCAATTTTTTAAAGATCCTGTGATAGGAGGTGGTTTCCTAGACTTTACACCCAAAGTGCAAACAACCAAAGAACAAACAGACAAATGGGATCTCTTCAAAATCAAACACTTTTGTACATCAAAGGACTTTATTAGAAAAGTAAAAAGGCAGCCTACACAATGGGAGACAATATTTGGAAACCACCTATCAGATAAGGGTTTAATATCCTGAATATATAAAGCAATCCTACAACTCAACAACAGAAAGACAAACAGCCCAAATTAAAAATGGATAAAAGACATGGATAGACACTTTTCTGAATAGGAAATACACATGGCTCAAAAACATGAAAAAATGCTCAACTTCACTCTCTATTAGGGAAATGCAAATCAAAATCACAATGAGATATCATCTCACACCTGCTAGAATGGTCACTATCCAAAAAAAAGAAAATTACAAATGCTGCAGAGGATGTGGAAAAAGAGGCACACTTATTCATTGTTGGTGGGAATGTAGAATGGTGCAACCACTCTGGAAGACAGTGTGGAGGTTCCTCAGGAAGCTACGTATAGATTTGCCATATGACCCAGCTATTCCTTTGTTGGTATATACTAAAGTAACTGAAAGTTAAGACATAAATGGACATTTGTAAACCAATGTTTATTGGGGCATTATTCATGATTGCCAAGAGATAGAAACAGCCCAAATGTCCATCAATGGACAAGTGGATAAACAAACTGTGGTATATACACATGATGGAATATTATGCAGCTGTGAGAACAAAGACATGGAACATATAATAATGTGGATGGACCTTGAGGACATTATGTTGAGTGAAGTTAGCCAGGAACAAAAGGACAAATACTGTGTGGGCTCACTAATATGAACTAACATTAATGAGCAAACTTTGAGAGTTAAAAGCTAATAACACAGGCTACTAAGAGATAGAAAGAAGGTAGAGATCAGGCATTTGATGCTGAAGGACTACAGAATGTTCAGCAGGGTTGATTGTACAGATCCAGAAATAGAATAATACCATGTGATGGTAGCACGATATTGTAAGTACACTGAACAAAAATATTTGTGAGTAAAGCTGAAAAAGGTGGGATAGAGGAATGTATGTATGACACCAGAGGTAAAGATAGATGATAAAGACTGGGATGATATAACTTGGCAAAATCTGGAGTGACCAATGACTCTTACCAAATTGTACAAATAAAAAAATGTTTTTATATGTGGGAGAACAAATGAATGTCAACCATGCAGAGTGTTGAAAAAAAGGATGGTATTTGGGAAAAAACATAATCAAAGCAAACTGGAGTCTGTGGTCAATAGTAACATTGTAATATGCTTCCATTAAATGTAACAAAGGCAATATACCAAAGCTAAATGTGTATGAGAGGGGGATATAAGGGAGGGATATGGGATTCTTGGTAGTGGTGTTGTTTTCTGTCCTTACTATTATATTGTATTGCATGACATTTTGTTTTTCTTTTTATTATTTTTTTTATTATTGACTAAAAACAAAAAGCTTTTTCAAAGTAATCAATATGTTCAAGTGCTGACAGTGGTGATAAAAGTACAAGCATATGATGATACCATGAACAACTGACTGTATACTGTGTATAATTGTATGATATGTGAATATATCTCTATAAAATTGTAGGAAAAATATAAATGGGGTAAAAGTGTTGGAGGAAACATGGAGAGAGGGATGTACCTATTTACCGCTGATGAGGAGGCAGAATGGTGTAGCCTTTCTGGAGGTCACTGTGGTGGTTCCACAAGAAGTGAAGTATGTGGGGGCCAGAAGGTCCTGCAACCTCATTAGGGGGCATTTACTTGGAGGATCTGAGAGCAGAGACATGAATGGACATTTGTACACTGGTGTTTATTGAGAGAGTATACAAGATTAGCAATAGGCGGAGGTGGCCTAAGGGTACATCAGCTGAGGAACAGAATGGTGAACTGTTGTGTGTGCATACAAGGAAATACTGAGCTACTGCGAGGAGTGAAGCTATGAGACACGCAACAAGGTGAATGGAAACTGTAGACAGTATTTTGAGGGAATTACACCAGAAACAAAGGCAAACACTATAATGCCTCACCAATATGGACTAACCACAATGTGTAAACTCAGAATTGAACCACAGAGCACTGATTATCAAGGGAATGCTTATTGTAACAGTCCCAAGATTGTAAGCTCTTACAGCAGTCACATCTATTTCTGAATTGTAATGGCTCTCTCCAGATTCTGAGATGCTGATCCCTTTGTGTATAACCTGATCAGTCCCTGGAACTCTGGGTTTCTGTGCGACAACTGACACTCAGAGCTAGAGCTTGGCAGATATGAATGTCAGTATTAATGCATACAGCAACTGTTGAAAAAAAAAAAAAAAAAAAAAAAGGAAGCTGAAAAAGAACCCAGACTTCAATTAGAGATATGAATGAAGCAGATCTGGTTAAGACTAGGGCAAACAGGTCAAAGGGTAAAGGTTGAAACTGACTGTGTTAAAACTTCAACTTCCATGTGAGACCAAGGGAAGAGATGTTTATTTGGAGAACTGGATATCCATTCTAAACAATATAACCTCTACAGTCAGTTTGTTCAAACACAACAATTACCTGGAACTTTGAATAGGAAGTGAGATATGATAGGTTTATATAGTTAACAGTGAAATAGCAACACATCCCAAAGTAATTTGGGTGGAGAATAAAAATATATATGCAGGGCCTCCCTGAGGAGCTGGGGGGAAATGTGGAAGTGTTGGACTTCCTCACCTGGGTTGTTGCTGATGTTCTCACAACATTGAGGACTGATGGCTTGGTATACCTAGCCCTGTATCTTGGGGCATGCCCTCATGAAGCTTGTTACTGCAAAGGAGAGGCTAAACCTGCTTATAATTGTGCCTAAAAGTCTCCCCTGAGTACCTCTTTGTTGCTCAGACGTGGCCCTCTCTAACTAAGCCAACTCAGCAGCTGAACTCACTGCCCTCCCCCCTACGTGGGACCTGACTCCCAGGGTTGTACATATCCCTAGCAATGCAGGGTGACTCCCGGGGATGAATCTGGACCCACATCGTCGGATTGAGGACATCTTCTAGACCAAAAGGGGGATGGTGAAATGAAGCGAAATAGAGCTTCAGTGGTTGAGAGATTTCGAATGGAGTTGAGAAGTCACTCTGGTGGGCATTCTTACGCACTATATAGATAACCCTTTTTAGGTTTTAATGCATTGGAATAGCTAGAAGTAAATACCTGAAACAATCAAATTGCAACCCAGTAGCCTTGACTCTTGATGATGATTGTACAGCAATGTAGCTTACAAGGGTGACAGTGTGATGATTGTGAAGACCTTGTGGATTGTACTCCCTTTGTCCAGTGTGTGGATGGATGAGTGGAAAAATGGGGACAAAAACTAAATGAAAAGTAGGGTGGAATGGGGGGGGGGGATGATTTGGGTCTTCTTTTTTACTTTTATTTTTTATTCTTGTTCTGATTCTTTCTGGCGTAAGGAAAATGTTCAAAAATGGATTGGGGTGATGAATGCATAACTATATGATGGTACTGTGAACAGTTGATTGTATACAATGGACGATTGTATGGTATGTGAATATGTCTAAATAAAACTGAATTTAATTTAAAAAACGAATAAATCTGTAGCAACTTTGGTAAAGATGGATTTATAGGTGTCTATTTTCTCTATTTTTAGAATATTATTTTTATTCTAAAAATTAATATTTTTAGAATATTCCACACTAAAATTTTAACCATTTTTTAAAAAGAATATATATCATACACCTGAGCCCTCAATGTCATAATTAACTCTTATCAGACATAATATAAACTGGAGTCAAGATTTTCTTGTCTTCAACAGCCAGGCAGATAACATAAATGTGTTATCCACACATGTAAAACAATGAGGAATGTTGGGGCCGGTATTAAACCTGAAGGTGAATGTTCCAATTAAATACTTTCAAACTGAGAATAGTTTAAAGCAATGTGTAAGCGGAATTCCCAATTTGGCCTTGGGCTGAAAGCACTTGAATAGCACTGTTAAAGATCTTCCTATGCAGCTGTAATAAATGCAGTGAGCAAGGGCACAAAATACCTCAGAAGGGCTAATAAGAGTAGTAATAGCAAGAATGAGGGCAGGACCAGCAGAGCAAGACTGAACGATTGCCTCAATCCACAAGCATTTATTGAACCTGTTCGAGGCCGGATATTTTGCCAAGTGCTAAGGTTTCAAAGATGAGTATGAGGCGGTCCCTACTCAGAGTTTACAGTCTAAAGAATAAGTATCGTGAGTTAAAGCAGCAGCAGCAGGCTTCAGAGAGAGGGAATGCTTTGAAATATTTTTAGATGGCAGACATAAAAGAATTGTTTGCCAGGCATAGGTAACTATGGACTACTCATTCCCAAGCAAAGTTGTATATTCCTGCAGATTTAATAACAGCCAGAGATATGAGAACAGGGTTGAGAATCACTGCTCCCCACCCCTCCCCCAATATATTGAAAAGGAAAGTGAGAGAGTCTATAGGATTAAAACATTTGAATGGGCCCATGTACTAATAGATGGGTAACCTTTCAGATTTCAGCTCCTAAAACAACATGGAAAAGAAAAAAAGAAAAAAGAAAAAAGAAAAAAAAAAACAGCAACAAAAATAGACACTAGCAGGACACTGGTAAAAGAGGGCTAAGCTTCAGATCAGTAACACTGTGGCATACATAGATGAGCCTGTTAAGGAAATTAGACTTTAAAAGGATTTCATGTCTGTATTTTGACATAGATTAGATGCCACTGTTGTTTAATTCTCCTGAGAGTCATGTAAATATACCAGACTACTTGTCCCTAATTCCATTGTTCTCAACCCTAAACTTACGTGTGTCAATCAGGTATGAGGTGTTATGCATGCAATTTGTTTCGATTTAAAAAGCACTAAAGTTTTCTTTCTCAAGTGGAAGGGAAAGTGAAGTTATAATTGTATTTCTTGGGGATATGTCATGCATGTTAATATCATCTATCATGTGTTAAAATAGAAAAAGAGAACTGATGCCTTATAGGTCATGAGAAGGAAAAGAATAAGCTAAAGCCCGAGGGTGGGCTCCTTGAGCACTAACAACGAAAAGGCCTAATTGTATCATGTTGCATCTGTCCTGTGGGGGCTGAAATACAAGGAAAAAGTTAACATAATACCGATATTCATTCCAGAAAAATCCCTCAACAACAAGAAACCACATAATTTGACTATAAAGTAACATCAAAAATATTTTAGAAAATAAACCTGAACATGCATCACAATTTAGTGTTCTGAATTGTTAAATCTGGGAAATACCTGCAAAAACAATGCCTTTGCTTCAAATGCTTTTTGCACTTCCTTCAGAATTGGTAGTATATTATTTTGCATATCCTTAGACCAATTCTTCTTTTAGAGTGAATTGTTTTTAATAAACAAACATTACTTAATACCAAATTAGGTAAATACACCAGGAAACTGACAATCTTATGTTACTCAAAAAGCTACCTTTGATGGCAATTTCAAAAGATTTCTACAGTTTTAATCAATGGAAACAGCTCTGAAAAGTATGTATTTATCTGCTATGATAGCTACTCCAAAGGACAGAAAATATAGAAAAATATTTTTTGATATATCCGTTAAAAAAAAAAAGCAGAGAAATAAAAGATAACACAACTTCTTGAATCTGTATACACTATTCAAGAGTCCAGTATAGCTGTGGACAAAATTTTAAAATTTCCCTTTCTATATTGGCTATACGCACACACAAAAGTCAAAGCTTGCTTCCTACATTATACATAAACCAATACGGAGATATGCTGTACATTGATTCCACTGGTGAAATAAATTCTGAAATATATATTTTCATATTCAGATACTCTCCTTGGTATAAAACTTTATAACATTTTTCTGTAACATCAAAGGCTTAATTTCTGAGCTACCTGATACATTAAAAATAATGTATTCCTTCCTTCTTGTAATCCAACTTCCTGGAAAGAACAAATTGGAATGTCTTAATATATTAACTTTCTATTAAAATGCATACAGATTTCTCAGATGTGGGGAACCAATTTGACAGCCATGTGAAAGTTATATCTTCTAAAATGTCCTCTAGTTGATGTAATATGTTTAGAAACCCTGGAAACTAAGTTTGGAAGGAATCTGCCAATATACATTGCTATATATGAGTCATTTCCCTACGGGAAGCTTCTAGGATCAAAGGGAAAACCTTCCCATTTGCATTAATTTATCATCAAAATATTTTTGATGGCAAATAGAAATCCAAGAAATGAGTTTAATATTTATCAATAACCAACGTTTTGACAAAAAGGTAACCATGCTTTTGTTGGTTATTCCATCTTTGAGATAGATAGTTTAAACTAGTTAGAATGTTGTATTTCCAATTACAATTTACTCTGTACCTAACATCCTTTTTTTCTGAGTCTATTGAGATTATAAACATAAGAAGGTTCTGTTTAGAATCTCTCTCAATCAAAGATAAAACACTTGCAATTGATAGACCTAATGCACAGATCTCCACTCACATTGCTGGGAGATTTCTTCTCAAGGACATGCCAGAATAATGTTGGCAGCAGAAGCTGCCCTTAAACGCCCCATGCCTAGAGAATTGGTCTCCTGTCTAACCTGACTCCGAGGTCAGAAAGAATGTCAAAATATTAAAAAAAAAAAAAAAAAAAAAAATTGGCAAAATAAAGAGATATCTTAAATAGAGTTCAGAATAAGGCCCGTAAATGTCACTATGTGTATTATTCTTCTCAAAAATCTGGGTTCTAATGGATTACAAGAGTAGGCTCTGAGTTCAGCCAAATGTCACAACCTCTAACAAGGACAAACTTGCACACACTGCTTGGACAGAGGAAGTACAAAAGTCTACTGAGGCCCAGAAAACAAATAAATTTAACTTTAAAATCCTTTGTTGCCCTCATCATTTTTTAAAAGATTCTGATTAGTAGCATTCAAGTACATCTATTCATTGCTGTTTTAAAAAAATCAACAAAATGTGAAATAGGCTTTTTGGAAAATCTCTGACTGGTATTTGGTAGACACACACAAAAAATTGGATAAATAAATCCAATAATTAAAGAATGTCCTGAAGTTGTTCAGAGAACATCTCTCAGTAGCAAACTGTATTCTGTGTCAAAATATTGGTATTTAATATTTCCGTTTTCATTCAGTAAATAATTAAAAATTACTTTGCTTGGGCCATGATCTATAGCATAGTGTGGTAACAAGAAGATGAATAAGACATGATTCACCATCAAGGAATTCCCCGACCCTTATATAAATGCACACATTCCAAATTACAGTTTAAAACCTCCTGCATTATGATCTTCTGATTGTAATTAAGAGCCTCACCGTAATGACCAAGTCTTGTATTTACAACTCAGTAATGAGTATGAGAGCTGTTGTTGACTATGATGATATGCTGGGTCAATTGGTGCCAAGCCAATGCAATCAATAGTGTTAAGGAAACATGATGGGCTGGTCATAAGGTGGAAAACCCCAGCTTTTATGGGCACATAATCAGAGTCAGTAAATCTGTATGCTCCTGAAAATACCACACAGGCATTTTCTCTCTTTATAATGTTTAAGAGCAACATAGTGATATCTGATGAATGTCATACAAGTGCTTTCATAATTGTTATAATAGCACAAAGGGAGAGCAATAAATTCTCCCAGTGTTTAACAGAGAAGAATTTCAGAAAACATGTAAAGTGGTGACAGAATTTAAAACTAGTAGTATCTGTCAAATCCAATTGGAGGAATTTCCAGTAGCAAAAACATTTTATGGACTGAGGTAAAACAGCAGGAAAATAAGAAACTTAAGAAACTATTGCACTAACCCTCACTGCCTTAAAAGTCAAGTACCACCTCACCTGGAAATTCTTTCTAACTCCAGCACCGCATCTGTGTTTCTATGTTCAGAGATGGCTACGTAGGGCCATTAGCTTATTGTTAACTATTCTTCTATATTTCTTCAGAGACACTTCCCAATAGAGCAATATGGCCAAAGGCAGACATTACCAGGTGATGGTACATTATATCCTGAGCAGTGAGTTCAGATACTGGAAGTATAGAAATTCTAGAAGTCAAGGGAGCAATAAGAATTATAGTTGTCTGTGCCCTGTCTGGTATTATAAACCCGTCAAACTGCTCCAAATTGCAAAAGGGTAACTTTCTGTCACACGGCTAGACGAGCACTTTCTAAGAACAAAGGTTTTCTTCTTTGCCCAGCAGAGCAAAATCAGACAAATGATACAGACATGAGAAATCTTCTTAACATCTCTGCACATCAACAGTCTCTCTTGCTTAGCATCTGAGAAGATTTCAACAGCATCCACAGAGAATTCACTGATCCTGTTTATGCTTGCCAAAAGATCTAGGTAAATATCTCTTGCTAAAGGAAAAAAAAAAAAAACAGCAATAGAAAAAAGAGGAAGAAAAGTTAAAAAATAAAAAGAAAGAAAAGAACTTGAGTCCTATGATAAGAGCTTTTTCCCTCAATATATTAGAAAGAAAATATTCACCAAAATTTAGCCAGAGCAGAATATCCCTAAAATGATCCCTAGAGAGTCAAGTGAAGGACAGAAGCAGTCACAGAGGAAAAGGTATTTGCAACCAGGGGGAGGGCAGGGAAAGGAGGGGTGGTTTTAAGAGACAGACCGGGTTATTATTTATGCCTTAGTATGGCCTGTGTTCCTGAGATCATGGTATCTCAAAATTCCGTACGAAGCGCCTGGTATGTGTGGCTCATGTCTGAGTCTCTACCCCAGAATATGAAAAAAGAAAGCAAAAATGTCCCCATTGGCTGTTTTGGGAGAAGAGCCCCTCACGACTTTCTGCCTCCTGCCCCATGGGTGAGAAATTGTCCTAGATGTTGTCTGAGGAAGCAGAGTGAATGCCTTTTGGTAATAACTTTAGAATTGGGGTTGAAGATTTGGTACAGGGTTGAGGCCATCTCAGGAGAAGAGAGAAAAAACTTCTGCGTTCCCTTAAGATGTTATGTCTGTTTACAGAAATGTCATCAAGCTTACCAAGGATAATATACCTTTAAAAAAAAAATGTTCTCTTTCCAGAATGTGGCTATACTATCCATGTTGCTCTATAAAGGAAGACAATAGATGTTTTGGAAATTCATGAGATAAGTGGGCATGGCTAACAAGCTCATTTAAATCAGGTTTTGAAAGGTTTGAGGAGACTGGGTTACAAGAATAGGATTTTAAAATCAACCTCTGACTTCTTGTATTATCAACAGTGTAGCTTTCTACTTGCCTGCATGTGTGGAATGTCTTTTGGTAGAAATGAAATAAATAGAACAGCCTAGTACCTCAATTAAATATTGTAAAATGGATAGTCAACAATTCCTGCACAACAGGGGAAAATTAATGCGGTTGGATTTGTAGTACTACAGGGAGTCAAAAAGGGTGTGCAATCTCACCCCAATTGATTCAGGCATCCACCCTTTTCCCCTGGCTTCATCAAAGATTAGCAGAGAGGTACTGAAAACTGTTTGATGGCATCTGTTATCTGAACATTTAGAACAAGTGATTGCCATGTTACCGACTTGATGAAAGTACAAGAACTGCTACAAACTAACCAGAAGTTGGCCAACATGATTAGTCATATCCTTGAACTGAGTAACCATCCACAAAAAGGAGCAAATTTGAAAATACCCTGAAATATGCTGGAGATTGCATTTTAAAAGAATGGATGGAAAAAGAAAAGAAAGGATATAAACATTTTGCACAGAATGACTCCACTATGGGGTTTTGGGTAAGCAGAGCATGCCTTATAGACAATTAGACATGAGCTGACCTGGTTAGGCAAATTTCTCCATGAATCACCTGTAAGCAATGAATTTAAAGAATTTTTAGCTCTAAATGTAGAGAAAGAGGGAATTATCATTGATAGAATTGAAACAGAAATTTTCCAGGTATATAGGGCTTCCAATAGAATTCCAATAGAATGCAACATTTAGATTGTAAACCTGAGATGAAGAATTTGCAGCTCTTTGTTCAAAAACAGAAAAACTAATGGTAAAAAAAAAAAAATGTAGTGAGTCATTTCACCCAGGGATTGTGGCAAGTGACTATCAACAAGACTGCAGGCATATCTCAGAAAAAGTCAGTTATAATGACCTTAAAAGTGATAATTACATACGTATCATGTAACAGTGATAATTCTGATGCTTAAAGAGGAGAAAGGCTTGGAACAACTAAATTCCTAATTTACAAATGTAGTGATAATGGCTTGCTGTGCAGAACAGTACAGAAGTGAGGAAACACCCCACTCATCAGAGAGTCTTGGAATTTAAAAAAATTTACCATCACTGAGTTTTTAACTGAGAAAGAAAGTCATAAAAACAAAGCCTCAAAATTCAGCATGACATTGTTCAAGAGAACACTGATTCTTTCAAAGTCCTCTGGAAAACGGTATTAGTTCTAAGCATAATGTTTTAAAACTGAAACAAGCTTTAATAACTGATGTTTACTTCAGCTTCAAATAGCCTTACAGCCAAATACAAGGAACTCATGAAGTAGTCTGTGGAGATCTGGAAAACAGAATAACTAAAAGGCAAAAGAGACAATTTTACCATCTAGAACAATAGTACTGATATGTTCAAATTCTGATGTATATCAATTTAGGTGGAAAAGTTTACAATTCATATAGTACACACTAAACATTAATTCTTAATATAATGCATTTTTATAACTTATAAAAGCAAAATCTAAATAATTAGGGCAGCTTTACTGCAGAAGCTGTGGGATAGAGTTTATTTTACTTAAAATTTTACAATCTATTATATATATAAATAATATAAATATGTCTTTTATATGTCAGAGTTTAAGAATATTTAGGATCATAAAAATAAATGTTTACTTAGTTGGCAGAACATGTGTAATGATTTTGTTCAAGAAAATAGAAACTAATGCTTACCATTTTAGCCAAGGAAAGTTGTACAGATATTACATTTGATGAAGCTGAAATTTGTTTGACAGGAGACATGTATTTTAATATCACTTCCACAGGTTTTTTTAAAATGCAATTTTACTGAGATATATTCAGATACCATACAATCGTCCAAAGTGTACAATCAATTGTTCACAATATCATCATATAGTTGTGCATTCACAGCTATCAATTTTTGAACATTTTCATTACTCACAAGAAATAAAAATGAAAATAAAAATAAAAATAAAAGTACAAAAGGACACCCAAAACATCTCATACCCTCCCACATTATTTATTTACTTTTTGTACCCCTTTTTTCTACTCATCTGTCCGTACACTGGATAAAGGGAGTCTGAGTCACAGTGTTTGCAAAATCACACAGTTACACCATATAAGCTATACAGTTATACATCAAAGATACTGGATTGCTGTCCAACAGCTTCAGGTATTTTCCTCCAGTCACTCTAATACACTAATAAGTAAAAAGGGATATGTATAAAATGCATAAGAATAACCTCCAGAATGACCTCTCAAGTCCATTTGAAATCTCTCAGCCACTGAAACTTTCTTTTGTTTCATTTTTCTTCCCCCTTTTTGTCAAGAAGACTTTATCAATCCCATGATGCTGGGACCAGGCTCATCCCCATGAATCATGTCCCACGTTGCCAGGGAGATTTACACCCCTGGGAGTCATGTCCCAAATAGAGGACTAGGCAGTAAATTTACCTTCAAAGTTGGCTTAGAGAGAGAGGCCACATCTGAGCAACAAAAGAGGTTCTCTGGGGGTGACTCTTAGGTAAAATTATAAATAGGCTTAGCCTCTCCTCACTATAATAAACTTCAAAGCTTGAGAGAATATCACGAATTCCCCAAGTGGAAGAGTTTAATATTTCCAATTTTTCCCCAATCTCTCAAGGAAGCTTTGCAAATACATTTTTATTCTCTGCCCAAATTACTTTGGGATGTATCAGGGCTTCACACTAACCTGTACAAACCAACCAGATCTCCCCCAATTCAAGGTTCCGTGTAATTATGGTGTTTGAACAAGTTGACAATACAAGTTAAATTATATAGCCTGCTGCAGAAAATATAAATTTTCCACCAAATAAACATCTCTTCCTTTGGTCTCACATAGAAGTTGAAGTATTCAAACACAGTCAATATCATCCTTTTCCTTTTAGTCTGGTTTACCTTATTGCTAACCAAGTCCATTTCGTTCATATCTCCAATTAAAGTCTGATATCTTTTTCAGCTTCTTTAACATTTGCTGTATGGGGTAATGCAGACATTCATAGCTGCCGAACTCTGGCTCTGAGTCTCAGGTGTCACACAGGTTCTACAGGTTTTAAAAGCATTCATTAACTTACTTATTAAGTATTTAAGGAGCGTTAACAAGAAAAACAATAATATGTGAATTACCTGGTTGACCCCAAAAGCATTATGTAACAGTCAATTAAGAGAAAGTATGCACAGCATATGCCTACATATGTACCCCAAAGGAAAGAAAAAGGAAGGAAGAAGAAAGGAAGACAGAAGTAAGGAAGGAACAAAGGATATTATTTGCACAGAACACTCAAGATGGCAAGGGTATAAAATCCCTGATACAAATCCAGACATTTTGGAATAGTTCATATAGATTATGATATAGAAATTTAATATAAAACATGTTGAATATGATAATTACAAGGCCTGTGTAGGTATGTTGGAGCAACCATCCATTGTTTGTAACTAGAAATCTTGCACATACTGAGTAAGCAACAGAGACGCGGTGGCTCATTGGGGAATTCTCTGCTGCACAACCCATTCCATGGCTATAATAATGCCATTTGTGCATATTTCCTAAGTGTTTATTTACTTGACACCTGGAAGCATTATTAGTTTTCCAGTTCCATTTATGTTTACCTTTCAGTTTTATGAATACCATTCTCTTCTAAAATTCATGTTAAGCTGAAGAATTTTTAATTTTCATTTCCACATTTTAATTAATGTGGCTGTTTGTATGTGTAGAAGGCACGCTTAAATGTTAATAAAATATATTTGCCTAATAGCTCACGAATAACTGTTTCATATTGGAATCTCTAGCGGTCAAAACGAAAAGTGGGCCGGAGCCTGGGCGGCCTGAGGGTGCAAAGACACTGGGGCGGGAGATGGCGGCAGCTTGACAGCCGCGTACGGGACGTCCAACCCCCCTCTTCTTCGCTGTTGCTGTCACTGGGATCCTTTAGATTGCATGTGTTAGTTTTAGGCCCACCGCCCAGCCACCCGCCAGTCCTCAGGTCCACCGGTTCTCCCTTGCGCCGCCACTGCCCTCCGAATGTAGGCGGGCCAGGTAACTCGCTCTCCCACCCCACCCACCGGCCCGTGGGCCAGGACCATGGAGGATGTGAAGCTGGAGTTCCCCACCCTCTCACAGTGCGAAGAAGATGCCAAGGAATGGACCTATCCTATGAGACGAGAGATGTAGGAAATTTTACCTTGATTGTTTTCAGGCCCGTATTCTTCAAGCTACCCATACTACAGAAACATGGAATAACCTATATAATATGCATAAGACAAAATATTGAAGCAAACTTTACTAAACCAAATTTTCAGCAATTATTTAGGTATTTAGTCTTGGATATTGCCAATAATCCAGTTGAAAATATAATATGTTTTTTCTCCATGACTGAAGAATTTATTGATAGGAGCTTACAAACTGGAGGAAAAGTTCTTGTCCATGGATCTCCAGGAGTGCTGCCTTTGCTACTGCATACATTATGGAAATATTTGGAATGAAGTACAGAGGTGCATTTGCTTATGTTCAGGAAAGAAGATTTTGTATTAATCCTAATGCTGGATTTGTCCATCAACTTCAGGAGTATGAAGCCATCTGCCTAGAAAAATTAACAATACAGTCACCACTACAGATAGAAAGGTCATTATTTGTCCATTCTGGTACCATAGGCAGTTTAAAGAGAACATATGAAGAAAATGATTTTGGAAACATGCAAGTGGTGACTACACTGAGTGGCTGGCTCAAGAACAACATTATAGAAGATGTGAATATCTATTTGGGAAGGAAGAAATACTAGAGACCAATAATAATGTAAAATGGTAAAAAAAAAAAAAAAAAAAAACAAACAAACAAACAAAAAAAAATAAGTAATTTCTTTTCAATTATATGTTGCTTTCAGACATGTTTCTCTGCAACTGTTGAGCAACATTTTAAGAAGATGTTGGACTTCTGCAATAGATGGCATGGATGGTTTTACTCCTTTTTGGGTTTTTTTATTTTTCACTTTACAGTTTTATTATAAACCAAGAATTTTGTACTTGCAAAGAAGTATTATTGCAATAATGCACTTTTCATACTTGAAATCTATTTGTATGACATGAAGTTATTACTTTAAACAAAAAGCAAGTTAGGGGGGATTTTTTTTTTAAATAAAATTTGGGTAATTTATAACAAAAGAAATTACTAAAGTTTGCTAAAAATTCATTTTGTGTTATATATATTACATATTAAAAATAATTTTGCAGTTCAGTTTTGTGATGGAGCCTCTTACAGAAAAATTAACAAAATGCAGGAATCTGCCACATTTCTCTTTTTTAGTATAACTCAATACCTTAATTGTCCTTTTATTTTCCTAAGCTCTTCTTGGTCCTTCATTAATAGTCTTTAAATCATCATTAGCCAATTTTCCTTACTTTAACATGATCCAGTTATTGCTTCCTTTCCTGTCACCCTCCCAATTTGTTTATTCCATTTAAAAAAATTTAATGAACAAAGGAAGATATTTTACTTTACAGTATCAGATTCTCCCCAGAAAAGGATATTGTTAGAAGTTTCAAGTGATTTTCCTTTTTTGAAATATTACTATGGGACGGTTCTTCTGAGAACCTGTTATTTTTGTTTTTGTTTTGTCAGAAATGGTTCTAAATAGAACATAATATACCAGTGTAGCACTTATTGGTTTTTTCACCTAAGTGAAATCCATAAAAGAAAAGTACCTTGCATAATTTAAAAAATAAAAAAAAAAGATAAATACTCATGATCTCCAAAATTAGTATATAGAACAGTGAAAAGTAAGATTAATGTTTTCTGTATTGTTTTTTAAACCATAAAATAGTTTAAATAAAAAATTTTTGGTTTTTAGTAAATTATTTGGAACATATTCATTTTGTGTTATCTTAATGATTCTGTGAGATTGTTCCAGCCCTGATAGAAGCTTTTCTCTGAAAATGCATTTGTTGGGGAAAGTGATTTGTGGGAGACCTTATTGTTTTAAATTAGCTTTTTAAGAAGTTCTTTAAATTGAGTTAATTCAAATTTCCCCGATAATTTGCATTAGCAAACTCACTTTATGAATCCTTGGTTCTCCATGTTTTTATTTATATGTATAAAAATTGTTTTAAGGAAAAACATTTACTATTTTAAGTATGTGATGGGAGGGAGGAGTGTTTATAACATATTATAGTTGATGACTTCAGTGTAGCACAAACAAATCTCCTTTGTATTTCACTTTCCTTAGTTCTCTCTTGTGGTTCTTTACTGATAAGAATGATTTCTATACATTGCTATGCAAGGTAACCTATTACACCAAGTTATTTGCTTTGCTTTCCTATGATATAATAACATAGTAAAAGCTTTTTTACCCAACATAGTGAGAGAGTGGAAATGGATTAAAATGCTTTGTTAATTAAGCATTAATTCCTATTGACCCAGGTGATACTCTTCTGATTTCCTTTCCTTTCTCCCATTTTACCATCCTGAAAACAGCATAGTGTAAATCCCATTGTGGTCAAGTATTCTGTTGTGTGATTATGTCATTTAGTATGGTGGTCTAGTGAAGTCAGGATTTGCATTGGGCGCAAATCCAGTTAGCAAAGTGCCAGATAACATGCTTTCCTGCATATGGATCACTTATTGGACAGGTCAGCAAAGATCTTTGCAATTTAATCATCTCTGATGCTTCATTCGGCAAAGACTCTTTATAATTGCAAATTTAGGTTTTAAAAATGAGGCAGTAAGATTTTTTTATTAGCTTTTTAAATGCACATATCCTCTCTAGTAATCTGGCCAATGCTACAGGTTTGGTTATTGATATCAAGTTATAACTGGCAATTTAACACTTTTTCTAACCAGTGTAATTTTTATGTTGTCACTAAAGTGCCTGCCCAGCACTGTATATTAAAGACAGTCTCTCATAAACACTAGAAAAAGGACTCCCATCATCTCAGGTACAATATTAATGTGGACAAAACATGGAGTTTATTCTTTCTTTCATAGGAACAATGCAAATTTGTTTTCTCTTAGATCCACTTTCGCCTAACACTCAACTAGTTCTTCTGGTAGCTCATCCTATTCTTACTTCTCTTTGCTTCCATTTCTGTGACTCCTTTATATCCACTGATGTTTTGTGATAGTTAAGTAAGATAAATTTAACCAGAGAAAGCCACAGAAGCAAGAAGCTGAAATCAAGGAAACTGGGAAGAGAAGGGAAAGACCGGCAGTTGCTGCCATGTGCCTTGCCACATGACAGAGCTGGTCCAGGATCGCCAGAAGCCAGTCTTTTGGGGAAAAAGCATTGCCTGATGCTGCCTTGATTTGGACACTTTTCTCAGCCTTGAAACTACAAGCTTATGAATTTTTTCTTAATATCACTGCAGGTACATCCAGTAAGGATGGACTAGATGACATGGATCAACCCTTTCAACTGAGAACAATTAGAAAAGGTGAACAAATTATTATTATTATTATTATTATTATTTAATTTGCTTGAAGATATCAGGGCACAAACAAGGCAAGGAAGAATTATGATCCAGGAAAAGTAAACCTGTTCTGGTAAGCTTGGCATCTGTCCATTTTCCATTCCAAAAGAGGCAGCTGAGAGACTGAGAAGAGAAAGGAGAGGGAGATTTGAGATACACAGCGAAGTCCATGGAAAGATGGAGAAAAAGACTGGAGTTACCCTGCCACAAACCAAGGAACATCAGGAGTTTGAAAGATAACCTATTGCCGTACCACTCAAGTATAATCTGCAGACTGGCAACATTCAGCATCACTTGAGAGTTTTTAGGAATGTAGAATCTCAGGCCCTATCCCAGACCTACTGAATCAGAATTTGCATCTTACCAAGATCCCCTGGTGATTTACATGCATTTTCAAGTTGGAAAAGCACTAGCCTACTGCCAAATTTATGTATCTCCTAATATGAAACGTAGAATTATTTCATAATTAGCTATCAAATAAAATCTTTACAGACACCAATTTTTCTCACTGATTCCCTTTGTAAGGTATCTTTGGTATTTTAGGATTATATGGTCCAGAACTAGTACCCACAGTGATCTTGGTGTTCATTCTTTAAAAGTGGCATAGAAAAGGAGAGGCTAGGCCTCCCTATAATTGTGCCTAAGAGCCTCCTCCTGAATGCCTCTTTGTTGCTCAGATGTGGCCCTCTCTCTCTAGCTAAGCCAACTTGGCAGGTGAAATCACTGCCCTCCCCCCTATGTGGGATCAGACACCCAGGGGAGTGAATCTCCCTGGCAACGTGGAATAGGACTCCCGGGGAGGAATGTAGACCTGGCATCGTGGGACGGAGAACATCTTCTTGACCAAAAGGGGGATGTGAAAGGAAATGAAATAAGCTTCAGTGGCAGAGAGATTCCAAAAGGAGCCGAGAGGTCACTCTGGTGGGCACTCTTATGCACAATTTAGACAACCCTTTTTAGGTTCTAAAGAATTGGGGTAGCTGGTGGTGGATACCTGAAACTATCAAACTACAACCCAGAACCCATGAATCTCGAAGACAATTGTATAAAAATGTAGCTTATGAGGGGTGACAATGGGATTGGGAAAGCCATAAGGACCACACTCCACTTTGTCTAGTTTATGGATGGATGAGTAGAAAAATAGGGGAAGGAAACAAACAAACAAACAGACAAAGGTACCCAGTGTTCTTTTTTACTTCAATTGCTCTTTTTCATTTTAATTATTATTCTTGTTATTTTTGTGTGTGTGCTAATGAAGGTGTCAGGGATTGATTTAGGTGATGAATGTACAACTATGTAATGGTACTGTGAACAATTGAATGTACGATTTGTTTTGTATGACTGCGTGGTATGTGAATATATCTCAATAAAATGAAGATAAAAAAATGAAAAAAAAAAAGTGGCATAGAACTCAAAAGACTAGAACCGTGTTACTCAAAATATAGTCCTTGGGCTGGTAATGGTTTGCAATCCATTATCTGTCCATGGTGAGATAAGTACAGAAGTTGAGAATAAGGTTTTGAAACTCATCCTTACAATCTAGATTAAGGAAATAAACAAGCAAGAAGTAAGCTCATTAGTAATATTAGAAATTTTAACCACATTTTATTTATCTATTCATCATGGTTTGGGTTATTTATACTTTTTGGCTATTATGAATAATATGAATAATGCTGCTATGAATATTTATGTATAAGTTTTTGTGTGGACATGTGCTTTCATTTCTACCTTCAAATAGAATTGCTGGGTCATATGGTAACTGTTTAACATTTTGAGGAACTGCCAGACTGTTTTCCACAGCGGCTGCACCTAGCATTTCTACCAACAACAAATGAGTTCCAATCCTCACCAACACTTGTTATTTTCCCTTTCTGGATTATAGCCATCCTGGTGGGTATGAAGTGGTATCACATTGTGGTTTTGATTTGTATTATTTCATTAACTTATTGGCCATTTGTACACATTTTCTTTGGAAAAATTTCTGTTCAAATCCTTTGCCTGTTTTTAAAATTGGGTTATTTGTCTTTCTATGTTGTGTTGAAGAGTTCTTTATATATGCTGAATAATAGACCTTTATTAATGATTTGCAAATATCTTCCCACATTCTGTTGTCTCACTAATTCACTTTTACGTGTAGTTACAAATAAGGAAAAGTTATGAGTTATAGCAAGTTTTTATTAATTACCCAGTTACACAATGTCAGAGAACATGTACAATTTCTGTAATTTCTTTTTTTAACCTAATTTTGTTTATATCGATTATATTTGACATTTTCCATCTGTTGAATCTAATAAAAATTTGAGCTTGTATTTTCAAAAAAGACAAACAATTTAAACAATCATGATTTATTTCCTAGAGTATTTGAATGATCTATGTATGACATAGCACCTGATCTTAAAATTAAATATGTACTCTGGGCACAGAACTTAAAGTGAAATTGTGTCAAAACATAGGAAAACTGCATTTTTAATGTCTATTTTTAAAAGTAATATATTCAAATTGGAGTGGCAGTATATTTACCTTTTAATTTCAATCAATTGGTTCATATTCATTTCTTATCTATTAGATGTTTAAACAGCAGTTACCTTTGTTTATTCATATCTCCTCTAGTGGAAATGTTAAATAGTGAAAGTTTTTGCTATGCCAACTCAACAACTTAACTTTTCAAGCTGAACATTAGTTGGGGGCAGGGGGTGTTTGTGCTTCATCTGAGTTTAGAAGTAATGTCAAAAAATGTTTAGCATGTCCCTTTTAAGAAAATATAAGGTTTCTAATTGTCTTATTACATGGAAATTCAAGTGAATTAGAAGTATTTAACTGCAGTCTTGAATTATAAATTTGGAATGTATATATAAGGATCTCAACTTGATGTAAAGTAAATGAACAGTTACTTGGCAGAGTTTTTCTATAATAACTGTTTTAATCCATAATTCCATAACAGACTTAGCTTCACTTCAATATTTACTTTATATTTGTGCATTGAACCATTCAACAGTACTCCAATTAGAAATGGTAGGAAATATCTGATAATTACTATAACATTTTACTTTTTTATTGATTAGAAAAAATAAGTTTCTAGGGTCTCTGAATGCTGGATTTTTTTTTTTTTTTTTTTGTCTTACTCATCCATGGCAACTAAATGATAAAGAAAAAGAAGAAAAATCACTCAAAACATTCAGGTTTACACATTAGCTTCCTCTCAAAGGGGGTTCTCCTGCCTCACAGTTCAGTGTTTTCTATAGATCAGTAACATTATACTGACATGTAATTGCAATTTACTATGCAGCAAAAAAGATTCAAGAAGCAAAATAACCTACCATGTCGATTTGCCTTTGTATAGGCAAGTGCTTAATTTACTTTTTTAACAAACATTTTTACTTGGATAAAATGCTTATTTGTGTATAGGAATGTCACAGTGCAAGACGCTGCTAGCCCAGGCACAAAGAATTAAATTATTTTGTGAAGATTGGTGGTTGCATTAAACTATTGTGCCATTAAACCTCTAAAAGATTGGAAAGCTCATTTATACTGAAAAAAACAAACAAACAAAAAAAAAATGTGACTTTTGTTATGACAGTTTCTCTATTGACTTAAGTAAAGACAGTGCACTGTGTACTTGATAGCTTTACATATTTGCTACAGATACATCTAGACCTAGTACTGTCCAGAAGAGCATGTTGACCTGGAATAGATGGGAGTTTATTTGTTATTGTTGGCTTGTTTGTTTCAATCTAGCTCTACAAAGCAACTATGTTTAAATTCAGTCATAGCCTGTAATGAAACCATTTTTTTTTTAGTCAAATACTCTATGGAATGCATGCACTCTAATCTCTGTTCACTATAAACAATATCATTTTTTTTTTCACTTTTGGATTGTGAAAGAGCCATATATCAAAGACAGCAATAAACTTTAGTCCCTAAATGTTTTATTGTGGTCCTTTGCCATTAAATACATGCTTTACGAACTTGGAAATTGTGAGGCCAGTGGCTATGTTTGTGTTAGCAGATGTAACATTTAAGGAAATATTTCTTCAATTTTTTGATTAAAATATACAATATAACTTCATACAATAAAAAGTTTTAAATTTTAGAAAATATCTGCTTGTGTTATCTATAGAATTTAAAAGATTAAGAATACCACAAATGGAGATGTGAAAGCTGATAAGATAATCAACTAAAATGAAAAGAAAGGTTGTTGAAATACAGAGTTGTTCTTTTTAAAGCTGCATTTGAAATAGAGAAATAAATCATTAAATTCAAAATGCAACAAAGAATTATGTGTAATAGAAGCAGTAAATACCAGAAACAATGATATAGAAAATGGAATCAGTAATGTGGAGGACAAAACACTTTCCTAAAGTACATAAAGAAAAAAGACATGAAAACAATTCTCAATAAGAGATAGAAATTGCTAATCCAACTAACAGATAATTGATATTTCCAAAAATCAAAATCAATAAAAAAATTAAAATCAAAGCTACAGTGGAAAAATGCTTTCCAGAGCTTAAATGACTCATGATTTCACATCAATAGGCCCTTTGAGTATCAGTATTAGGCTATATTTTCTTCTAAGAAATGAACACCTAGACATAGTTTAGGATATATGATGCCAACAAAAGGAATTTTAAAAAAATTACTCTCTCAAGGAAAGAAATATTATCCTGGCCTCTGAACCAAAAATACTCATATAAAAATGAGCAAGGTCTGCAGTCTTGAGGAACCACTGTCATCTCAATCTCTTCATAAGTGAAAATAGTAAGAGGAAGTTCTCTGACATGTAAGGACACTGAAAATATGTGACTGACATAATTTTCTTAAAAAAAAACTTAGAATATATTTTAGACAACTAAGAAATAGGTAAAAAATATCACTGTTGTAGAGAATATGCTAAAAAGTACCATACCTAAATTACTGTGATAAATGTGAAGCAAAAGTTATAAACATTTTATAAATATTTCTAGAAAGAGAAATATGCATTATGTAAAGAAATAGCTTTAAAATTACAAAGCTATAATATCTCAGATTATCAATAAAATAATGCAAAACAGATTCCCAAAACTAAGGAAAAGAGTTTCCAGATTCAATGAGTCCACTGAGTACTCAGCACAGCAGATGATATCAGATACACACTAAGGCACAGCATGATGAATTTTCAGAACACTAGGAAGCAAAAAGAAGATCCCAGAAGCTTCTAGAGAGAACAAAGTTGTCATATATATAGATTGGGAATTATAATTTCTTAAAACATCTAAAGAGCAACCCTGCAGGAAAGAAGACAAAAGAACAATACCCTAAAAATTCTGAAAGAAAATGATTTAATGACATTCAATCAGGAATTCCATATTCATCCAATCATTCAAGTGTAAGAGTAAAATAAAGATATTTTTCAAACATCAAGGCCTCAAACATTTGACTTTTCCTAAACCTTTTCACCAGAAGCTACTGAGTAAAATGATTTATTAAATGATCAAACCAAGAAACAGAAAGACAGAGGATACAGAAAATGGAATTGAATACAGGAGAGCATAATGTTAATTCTCTAGAAGATGACAGAGTAAGATACTAGTTAACAGCCAAGCACTAAGCAGAATAGGTAACCAATAAAGAGTGACAGCAGTCAGAAGACTCCAGGAATTGCCTCTTCAAGAAGATAAAAACTGATACTTTGCCTGTTAATACTTGAGCATATGAGAGATTTGTAAATCAGATGAACAGCATTGGGTCTCAATTAGTGATAGGCACATTGAAAACTAAACTAAATAAACAAACACACGTACAGCCAATTTTTAACTCTGTGGAAAGCAAAAGGCAGAGCTGGAAGGAAAAGTAATAAGAATATGTTATTACTTTTCTATGTTACATTATCATGTTACATGGACAATTATAAATAGCATTTCATAGCCATAATGAGGAAAGCACTGAATTTTGAATCAACCAAAATGGTAATATAACTACATATGAAGACTCATGTGTTGGAAAAATGGCATGTGCAGGGGATAAAGTTGGGGTAAAGATACTTAAATACTCATCTTCTACATTGGGAAGCCAATAGTTAATGGATAAAAATGACAAAAAAGTTGCAATATAGGCATGTTATTTAGTGATAAGGAAGTAAATATACCCCTATCCTCTGCAAAAAGTAGCTAAAAGAATTGGAAGTGTTTTTCTTTGGTGAGGGCAAAAAGAATGACCCATGAGGCAGTGTTATTATTTTTCATAATAAATTGAATTATCCTGGTGAAAAATTAGATGCTTATTTTATACCTTCAACTTGGAATTCCATAACAGAAAAAACAGTAGCATATCAAGAAAGATAATTTGGCCATTTTCTGAAAATGTCTTAGAAAGAAACAAAACAAATCGAAGAATATGACTTTTTTTCTTGCATCTAGGAATTTCTATTGGTGATGAATTTTTTCCATCTAATTGAACTAAAACTGAAGTCCATGAAGAACATAAAGGTACAAATCAAAAAGTTGTCATATATACTCAAGCAATTATTTCTACAAATGAAAAGTAGGGAATTGATATAATCTCAATAGTACATAATATGAGTGTAAAATATATGAAAATACTTTATTTCAAGCATTTTAACAATAGTTATCCTTATACCCCTATCACTAAGCAGGAGAGGAAAACAGTCCTGAAGGAGAGGACACATGGTAAAGAAGAAGGCATCTATTCCCTGGTATACAAGCTATACTAGAAAAAAGTTCAATAGTAGGTCTAACAAAAAAATTACAGTTTGCAGGCAGCCATGAGATCAGTGAAGGCAGTGTTAACATATTTGGGTGGAGAGAGAACTAATGATGGTGATGAAAACAACATGGATTCCTGCACAGCAAAAAATAAAAGGATTCTGGCTCTATGAGTTTGCTTACTGTAATTGTTTCAAATCAGTGAGATCATACAATATTTATCCTTTGGGTCTGGCTTATTTCTGGCAACTCTTGGGTTGCTTCCATCTTTTAGAAATAAGTTACCAGGGATGGGGTAGGGATAGGGAATGGTAAGTTAAGGCTTAAATTGTACAGAGTTCCTATTTTAATGTGGAAATGTTTAGGTAATGGATAGTGGTGATGGTAGCACAACATTGTGAACACAATTAACAGCGCTGAAATATATATCTGAATAAGATTAAAATGTTAGATTGTATATATGGTAACAGAAAAAAATTTTTAAAAATCCATGGAACTACACTACACAAACCCTAAGTTAAACCATGGATTTTAATTAGTAGTACAATTATTAAAATGTGCCACCATCTATCGCACAAATGTTCCACATCAGTGCAAGGTGTTAGTTGTGTGGTGCATAGGAATCCTGTACTTTATATGTGATTGTTCTGTAAATCCATAGTTTCTCTTATAATTTTTTTTAAAAAAGCGTAAGAAGAGGAAAGAATCAGGGGTATCTAGATACAGGGCAAGAGCACAGGAAAGACTCAATACTATGTAGCTCAGTTTCATCCTACTCCCCACTATAAGTCATAGCTCTTAGGGGGAAAAAGGTAGATCTACTTTATTCCCACAGCTAGCTAAAATATGGGAAGTGAAGGAGGATGAATTTAAGGGTGTGATATCCAATGCCACCTTGCCATACTTACTTAAGACAAGCAAGAATAGGTCATAAAAGTCCATTCTACTATATTACATACTAACAAAATATGGTTGACAAAGGCCATAGCAATTCCACAAGTATTAGAACAGAATTGCAGTAAATGAAATGTTTGTTTGTGATCAAGAGAAATGGGGAGTTTTTCAGCCATCCTTCTCTGATAATCCTCTCCCCCTTTTTGAGCCACAAACTAGTGTTTACAATGTTACAATAACTACATACACATATTAGAATGCTTTGAGGGGAAAAAACAGAAAACCTCAGCTTTCAATCAAACGATACAAGTCTGATAACAACAGTTTTCCTGACTTTCCTGAGTCCATTCCTACTGGATCATAGCTTTACATTTTTTCTGCTAGTTCTTATTTGGATATAAAGACAGCAAAGACTGAACTTATAGGATATCATCCCATTTCTCTTCCCTTTTTTAGGATGGTGTTATAATTTAAAGACCATTTTCCAGCAAGTGTTCCCCTAACCAATTTATATTGAGGCAAGGCTGTGTTACAGAAAGAAGATCATCCTTTTCCTTCTCATAGGTTCACAGCTGAACATCGACCAACTTTGTAAAATACATCCCAAAGGACTGTAGACAGGTATGCTACTACTATTACCCACAGTGATATCTCTGTCTGTGAGCAATAAAATAAATAATAATAATAATAAAAAAAAAATCTTACACCCTAAAGGGATGTTACAGGGTTTTGGCCAGCGTGCTGTTTTACAGTGTGCCTTGCATGGAATACTTGTTTTACTTGGAGGACAGCCTGTGCTCTAATTGTCCAACCTGTAACCAGCTGTCCCTAGTTGCACAGAAATTGTCTTGAGGTTGGCAGGTGGCCTATTGTCAATCTTGGCTTTCCAAAACCACCTTATCCTTGCATAGGAGACTTGTTCTTTGGAAGCTGAGGTTTCTCATCAAAATGTGGGGTAGGTGCTCTAGTAGTGTTTAACTGCCCAACACATGCCCACCAATAGCAAGTCTCTATTGCTCACAGTCAGAATAGAACTTCTATTTTTAAACTAAACTACCATGGAAATTTCCAATTTAGAGATACCTCTTAATCTGGTAATCCAGTAATCCAGATCCCTATGAATTCCTCCACAGTTAAATTCTCCTATATTGCCTTTTATTCTTGGGACTCAAACCCAACCAGAGGTTTACCTCTTAATAGAGGACTCAAAACCCCAAAGGCAGACCTTACACTAAAGAGTGAGACTTGAGTCCACAGTATTATTGGGCAGACACCAGACCAAGGGAACAGGCTCTCATACGAGGCTACTCACCCAGAAGACATTGTTGCCAGAGCCATTTCTTTCCTCAAAATTAAATGTAGCACTGAAGGGACTGAAGTGCTGGGCCATGGTAAAGAGAGCCCCAGTCTTTGAGCCTCTAGACAAACTGGTCTTGGTGGCCACTCAGGGCTGGCAAAGAGGGCCTGTGCTCCACCGGGGCTGCAGTGCCTTGGGCAGATAGTCCTAGGACTTTGGGTCCCTTCAATTCTATGACAATGGGATTTTGAGAAAAGAAAAAGCTTTATTGTTGCGGTCAACTGGCAAGGAGACAGGAAGCAAGGCTCAAATATGTCTCCCTGAATTGAGGGCTAAGGGAAATTTCATTGAGATCTATCAGTATTTGATATCATTCATTAGAAACTTTGGCCACTATTTTCTTGGACACCACACTCACTGGTTGCTCCTTCTCTCTATACTTCACTCAACAGTGTTACTGTGGAGCACACAGGTGTCTGTCCAAGGTCTTATTACCTTTTCTATCTACTCTCATTTTGTTTGTGACATCACTTGTTTCATGACTTTAAGCACTATCTATGCACTGTTGATGAGTACATACCTTTTCTGAATTCCAGACTACTATAATCAACTGCCTACTCAGTGTCTCCACATCCTCCACTTGGATTGTAATAAACGTATGAAACAACAATTAATTTGAAATTGAACCATTGGTGAAAAGCTTGACACAGGAAATCCAGTATGTCAAGACAGTTATAGTTCCAGATTGTAGTATAATAGCCATCACTCACAGCTTTAGGAATCTGCAAATCTGATGGCTGACTTTTCTATCTCTCCATTCAAGTTACTGATAAAATGTTGAGCCATATAGGACTATTGACAAGTGACTGAAAAGAAAACGGGATTTAGAGTTACAAAGACAGTTTCAATTCCTGTTTCTTAACTGTAGTATATTATCACACAGTTCAGAGAATTGTTATGAAGTGCACTTCCATGATGATTCATTAAACTGTGAGTAGCAGCTTCACAAAAAATGATTTAAATAAATAAGTTTTGTTCTTCATGTTACAAAAAACACTGATGGTAGAGAGTTCAGGGCTGGTGAACTGGCCTAAAAAGTCATCTAAAATTCAGGGTTAGTATTTTTCCACTCTGTCATCCTATTATATTGTTTAGTCAAAAAAGATAGCTCCTCTGGATATTGGTATCACAGTATTTTTCCAGGTGGACAAAAGAAATAAGGGATCAGGTAAGGCAAGAAGGCAAAAATATTGCTTTCCCAAGGCTTTGTCTTTTTATTTCTGAAAATAAATTTTTAAAATATAGGCCTGATGTTGTGAAGATGGCGGATTGGCGAGGTGTATGTTTTAGTTACTCCTCCAGGAAAGTAGGTAGAAAGCCAGGAACTGCGTGGACTGGACACCGCAGAGCAATCTGACTTTGGGCATACTTCATACAACACTCATAAACATGTCTAACTGCTGAGATCAGTGAAATCTGTAAGTTTTTGTGGCCAGGGGACCCGCGCCCCTCCCTGCCAGGCTCAGTCCCGTGGGAGGAGGGGCCATCAGCACTGGGAACCAGAGGGGAGAACTGCAGTGGCAGCTCTTATCGGAAACTCATTCTACTGATCCAAACTCCAATCACAGATAGACTGAGACCAGACACCAGAGAATCTGAGAGCAGCCAGCCCAGCAGAGAGGAGATAGGGATAGCAAGAAACAGCAAGAAAAGCCCAAAAAGAAAAGGGGAGGCTTTTTGGAGTTCTGGTGAAAATAGAAAGGGGAAGGGCAGAGCTCAGGCCCTGAGACTCATATGCAAATCCCGAAGAACAACTGACCTCTCTGCCCCCTGGACTTCTCCTTAATGGCCCTAATTGCGTTGTCTCTTAGCATTTCAATAACACATTAGATCTGCCAGGAGGGCCCTTTTTTTTTTAATCGTTTATTTTTTACATTTTCTAAAACAATTACTCTAAGAAGCCCAATACAGAAAGCCTCAAAGACTTGCAATTTGGGCAGGTGAAGACAAGAGCAGAACTAAGGGACCTCTGAGACAAAAGGCAATAATCCAGTGGCTGAGAAAATTCACTAAACACCACAACTTCCCAAGAAAAGGGGGGCATCTGCTCAGCAGACTGGGAGCCTCCCTACACAGCCCTGCAGCACAGAACTGCCCTGGGGGGATGGCATTCACCTGTGACATAGCACAGTCATCCCTCAACAGAGGCCCATGAGTGCACAGCCTGGAAGAGGGACCCACTCGCAAGTCTAAGGGGCCATACCAAGAACTTGTGGGTCAGTGGCAGAGACAAACTGCGGCAGGAGTGAACTGGAAGATTAGACTACTGCAGCAGCTTTAAAACTACAGGAACACAAGGGAGACTTGATTGTTAGAGCTGCCCCCCTCCCTGACCACCCAGACACACGCCCCATACACAGGGTGGGCAATATTAACTACACACACAAGCTTGGTACACCAATTGGACCCCACAAGACTCACTCCCCCACTCACCACAAAGGCAAAGAGAACTGGCTCGAGTGGAACAGGTGGCTCATGGATGCCACCTGCTGGTTAGTTACAGAAAGTGTACCCCATGAAACTGTAGATCAGACAAATTAGAGATAAGGCTTTCAATTGGTCTACAAATCCTAAAAGAACCCTATCAAGTTAAGCAAATGCCACGAGGCCAAAAACAACAGAAAATTTTAAAGCATAAGAAAAAACCAGATGATATGGATAACCCAAGCCCAAGCACCCCAATCAAAATATCAGAGGAGACAAAGTACCTAGAGCAACTAATCAAAGAACTAAAGATGAATGATGAGACCATGGCATGGGATATAAAGGACATGAAGAAGAGCATGGAACAGGATATAAAGGACATCAAGAAGACCCTAGAAGAGAATAAAGAAGACAGTGCAAGACTAAATAAAAAATGGATGATCTTATGGAAATTAAAGACACTGTTGACCAAATTAAAAAGATTCTGGATACTCATAGTACAAGACTAGAGGAAGTTGAACAATGAATCAGTGACCTGGAAGATGACAGAATGGAAAATGAAAGCACAAAAGAATGGGGAAAAAATTGAAAAAATTGAAATGGATCTCAGGGATATGGTAGATAATATAAAATGTCCAAATATAAGACTCACTGGTGTTCCAGAAGGGGAAGAAAAGGGTAAACGTCTAGGAAGAGTATTCAAAGAAATTGTTGGGGAAAACTTCCCAAATCTTCTAAACCATTAATACACAAATCATAAATGCCCAGCGAACTCCGAATAGAATAAATCCAAATAAACCCACTCTGAGACATATTCTGATCACACTGTCAAATACAGAAGAGAAGGAGCAAGTTCTGAAAGCAGCAAGAGAAAAGCAATTCACCAAATACAAAGGAAACAGCATAAGACTAAGTAATGACTACTCAGCAGCCACCATGTAGGCGAGAAAGCAGTGGCATGACATATTTAAAATTCTGAGTGAGAAAAATTTCCAACCAAGAATACTTTATCCAGCAAAGCTCTCCTTCAAATTTGAGGGAGAGCTTAAATTTTTCACGGACAAACAAATGCTGAGAGAATTTGCTAACAAAAGACCTGCCCTACTTCAGATACTAAAGGGAGCCCTAAAGACACAGAAACAAAGAAAGGAGAGAGAGACATGGAGAAAGGTTCAGCACTAAAGAGATTCAGTATGGGTACATTAAAGGATATTAATAGAGGGAAAAATATATATGACAAACGTAAACCAAAGGATAAGACAGCTAATTCAAGAAATGCCTTCACAGTTACAACATTGAATGTAAATGGATTAAACTCCCCAATTAAAAGATATGGATTCACAGAATGGATTAAAAAAAATGAACCATCAATATGTTGCATACAAGAGACTCATCTCAGACACAGGGACACAGAGAAATTGAAAGTGAAAGGATGGAAAAAATATTTCATGCCAGCTGCAGCCAAAAGAAAGCAGGTGTAGCAATATTAATCTCAGATAAAATAGACTTTAAATGCAGGGATGTTTTCAGAGACAAAGAATGCCACTACATACTAATAAAAGGGGTAATTCAACAAGAAGAAATAACAATCATAAATGTTTATGTACCCAATCAAGGTGCCATAAAATACATGGGAGATACACTGGCAAAACTAAAGGAAGCAATTGATGTTTCCACAATAATTGTGGGAGACTTCAACACATCTCTCTCTCCTATAGATAGATCAACCAGACAGAAGACCAATAAGGAAATTGAAAACCTAAACAATCTGATAAATGAATTGGATTTAACAGACATATATAGAACATTACATCCCAAATCACCAGGATACACATTATTCTCTAGTGCTCACGGAACTTTCTCCAGAATAGATCATATGCTGGGACATAAAACAAGCCTCAATAAATTTAAAAATATTGAAATTATTCAAAGCACATTCTCTGACCACAATGGAATACAATTAGAAGCCAATAACCATCAGAGACTTAGAAAATTCAAAAATACCTGGAGGTTAAACAACACACTCCTAAACAATCAGTGGGTTAAAGAAGAAATAGCAAGAGAAATTGCTAAATATATAGAGATGAATGAAAATGAGAACACAACATACCAAAACATATGGGATGCAGCAAAAGTGGTACTGAGAGGGAAATTTATAGCACTAAATGCATATATTAAAAAGGAAGAAAGAGCCAAAATCAAAGAACTAATGGATCAACTGAAGAAGCTAGAAAATGAACAGCAAAACAATCCTAAACCAAGTAGAAGAAAAGAAATAACAAGGATTAAAAAAGAAATAAATGGCATAGAGAACAAAAAAACAATAGAGAGGAAAAATAACACCAAAAGTTGGTTCTTTCAGAAGATCAACACGATTGACAAGCCCCTGGATAGACTGACAAAATCAAAAAGAGAGAAGACCCATATAAACAAAATAATGTATGAGAAAGGTGACATTAATGCAGATCCCCCAAAAATTAAAAAAATTATTAGAGTATACTATGAACAACTGTATGCCAACAAACTGGATAATGTAGAGGAAATGGACAATTTCCTGGAAACATATGAACAACCTAGACTGAGCAGAGAAGAAACAGAAGACCTCAACCAACCAATCACAAGCAAAGAGATCCAATCAGTCATCCAAAAGCTCCCCACTAATAAATGCCCAGGGACAGATGGCTTCACAGGGGAATTCTACCAAATTTTCCAAAAAGAACTAACAACAATCTTACTTAAACTCTTTCAAAACATTGAAGAAAATGGAACACTACCTAACTCATTTTATGAAGCTAGCATCAATCTAATACCAAAACCAGGCAAAGATGCTACAAAAAAGGAAAACTACCGGCCAAACTCCCTAATGAATACAGATGCAAAAATCCTCAACAAAATACTTGCAAATAAAATCCAAAGACACATTAAAAAAATCATACACCATGACCAAGTGGGGTTCATTCCAGGCATGCAAGGTTGATTCAACATAAGAAAATCAATCAATATATTACAACACATTAACAATCAAAAGGGAAAAATCAAATGATCATCTCAATAGAAGCTGAAAAAGCATTCGACAAAATCCAGCATCCCCTTTTGATAAAAACACTTCAAAAGGTAGGAATTGAAGGAAACTTCCTCAATATGATAAAGAGCATATATGAAAAACCCACAGCTGGCATAGTATTCAATGGAGAGAGACTGAAAGCCTTCCCCCTAAGATGAGGAACAAGACAAGGATGCCCGCTATCACCACTGTTATTCAACATTGTGTTGGAAGTGCTAGCCAGGGCAATCTGGCAAGACAAAGAAATAAAAGGCATCCAAATTGGAAAGGAAGAAGTAAAAATGTCATTGTTTGCAGATGATATGATCTTATATCTGGAAAACTCCGAGAAATCGACGATACAGCTACTAGAGCTAATAACCAAATTTAGCAAAGTAGCGGGATACAAGATTAGTGCACATAAGTCAGTAATGTTTCTATATGCTAGAAATGAACAAACTGAAGAGACACTCAAGAAAAAGATACCATTTTCAATAGCAACTGAAAAAAATCAAGTACCTAGGAATAAACTTAACCAAAGATGTAAAAGACCTATACAAAGAAAACTACATATCTCTACTAAAAGAAATAGAAGGGGACCTGAAAAGATGGAAAAATATTCCATGTTCATGGATAGGAAGGCTAAATGTCATTAAGATGTCAATTCTACCCAAACTCATCTACAGATTCAATGCAATCCCAACCAAAAGTCTAACAACCTACTTTGCAGACTTGGAAAAGCTAGTTATCAAATTTATTTGGAAAGGGAATATGCCTTGAATTGCTAAAGACACTCTAAAAAAGAAAACCAAAGTGGGAGGACTTACACTCCCTGACTTTGAAGCTTATTATAAAGCCACAGTTGTCAAAACAGCATGGTACTGGCAGGAAGACAGACATGTAGATCAATGGAATCGAATTGAGAATTCGGAGATGGACCCCCAGATCTATGGCTGACTGATCTTTGATACGGCCCCCAAAGTCACTGAACTGGGTCATAATGGTCTTTTCAACAAATGGGTCTGGGAGAGTTGGATATCCATATCCAAAAGAATGAAGGAGGGCCCCTACCTCACACCCTACACAAAAATTAACTCAAAATGGACGAAAGATCTCAATGTAAAAGAAAGCACCATAAAACTCCTAGAAGATAATGTAGGGAAACATCTTCAAGACCTTGTATTAGGCGGACACTTCCTAGACTTTACACCTAAAGCACAAGCAACAAAAGAAAAAATAGATAAATGGGAACTCCTCAAGCTTACAAGTTTCTGTACTTCAAAGGAATTTCTCAAAAAGGTAAAGAGGCAGCCAACTCAATGGGAAAAAATTTTTGGAAACCATGTATCTGACAAAAGACTGATATCTTGCATATATAAAGAAATCCTACAACTCAATTACGATAGTTCAGACATCCCAATTATAAAATGGGCAAAAGATATGAAAAGACCCTTCTTTGAAGAGGAAATACAAATGGCCAAGAAACACATGAAAAAATGTTCAGCTTCACTAGCTATTAGAGAGATGCAAATTAAGACCACAGTGAGTTACCATCTCACACCAATTAGAATGGCTGCCATTAAACAAACAGGAAACTACAAATGCTGGAGGGGATGTGGAGAAATTGGGACTCTTATTCATTGTTGGTGGGACTGTATAATGGTTCAGCCACTCTGGAAGTCAGTCTGGCAGTTCCTTAGAAAACTATCGCCATTCGATCCAGCGATTGCACTTCTCGGTATATACCCGGAAGATCGGAAAGCAGTGACACGAACAGATATCTGCACGCCAATGTTCATAGCAGCATTATTCACAATTACCAAGAGATGGAGACAACCCAAATGTCCTTCAACAGATGAGTGGATAAATAAAATGTGGTATATACACACGATGGAATACTACATGGCAGTAAGAAGGAACGATTTTGTGAAACATATGACAACATGGATGAACCTTGAAGACATAATGCTGAGCGAAATAAGCCAGGCACAAAAAGACAAATATTATATCCTACCACTAATGTGAACTTTGAAAAATGTAAAACAGATGGTTTACAATGTAGAATGTAGGGGAACTAGCGATAGAGAGCAATTAAGGAAGGGGGAACCATAATCCAAGAAGAACAGATAAGCTATCATGGGTAAATTTAATGTTCTGGGAATGCCCAGGAATGACTATGGTCTGTTAATTTCTGATGGGTATAGTAGGAACAAGTTCACAGAAATGTTGCTATATTACGTTACTTTCTTGGGGTAGAGTAGGAACATGTTGGAAGTAAAGTAGTTAGCTTAGGTTAGTTGTCTTTTTCTTACTCCCTTGTTATGGTCTCTTTGAAATGTTCTTTTATTGTATGTTTTTTTTTATTTTTTTTTATATTTTTTATTTTTCATACAGTTGATTTAAAAAAAAAAGTTAAAAAAAAAAAAACAAGGGAAAAAATATGCAGAGCCCCCTTGAGGAGGATGGGTGGAGAATGCAGGTGTTTTGGCCTGCCCCACCGCGATGGTTGCTAACGATGTGTGCCCACAGACATAGGGGACTGGTGGTTTGATGGGTTGAGCCGTCTACCACAGGATTTGCCCTTGGGAAGACTGTTGCTGCAAAGGAGAGGCTAGGCCTCCCTATAATTGTGCCTAAGAGCCTCCTCCTGAATGCCTCTTTGTTGCTCAGATGTGGCCCTCTCTCTCTAGCTAAGCCAACTTGGCAGGTGAAATCACTGCCCTCCCCACTACGTGAGATCAGACACCCAGGGGAGTGAATCTCCCTGGCTACATGGAATATAACTCCCGAGGAGGAATGTAGACCCAGCATCGTGGGATGGAGAACATCTTCTTGACCAAAAGGGGGATGTGAATGGAAATGAAATAAACTTCCGTGGCAGAGAGATTGCAAAAGGAGCCGAGAGGTCACTCTGGTGGGCACTCTTACGCATAATATAGACAACCCTTTTTAGGTTCTAATGAATTGGGGTAGCTGGTGGTGGATACCTGATACTATCAAACTGCAACCCAGAACCCATGAATCTTGAAGACAATTGTATAAAAATGTAGCTTATGAGGGGCGACAATGGGATTGGGAAAGCTATAATGACCACACTCCCCTTTGTCTAGTTTATGGGTACATGAGTAGAAAAATAGGGGACGGAAACAAACAGACAAACAGACAAAGGCACGCAGTGTTCTTTTTTACTTTAATTGATCTTTTTCACTTTAATTATTATTCTTGTTATTTTTGTGTGTGTGGTAATGAAGGTGTCAGGGATTAATTTTGGTGATGAATGTACAACTATGTAATGGTACTGTGAACATTCGAATGTATGATTTGTTTTGTATGACTGCGTGGTATGTGAATATATCTCAATAAAATGAATATTAAAAAAAATCCATGTTGTACCAACTTCAGTTATCAAAATTAATTGCTCCTTAAAACATAAGGAATTGTGTTACAAAGAGTCAACATTAGCTCGGAAACTGTGAGCCTCTTCTCAGCGTCTTCTGTAGGAGCATAAGGTAGCTGCCATGATAAAGCAAACATCAGTTCCTCATTGTGTGCTGGGTACTATGTCTCTGTTTCCAAACTAATAAATACTGAATGAGTAAAAAAAAAAAAAAAAAATATATATATATATATATATATATATATATATATATATATATAAGCCTTCCCCCAGAGACTTCTGCTGTCTTCTCATTGGCCAGAACTGTGTCATATAAACATGATTAGATGGGACAGATCCTGCTAATCTGTAGTTTTATCTGGAAACTGGAAGTTTGAACACAATTGGAGTAATTTTAGTATGAATAAAAGTTATATTGGTTAAGCAACTAACCGTGTATGATAAAAGGATTAATTGCGATAATGTAAGCACAAGCACCCAGCACAATTCCAGACACACAGTAGGTGGCCTCAGTAAAAATAGGCCCTTTTGTTCATCAAATTATGTGAATACAGTTCTTCCACCATCTTCAAATCTATCCAATATTGCTTTTAGATAGAGGGATTTTACTGTTTTATTAGAAGATTTTTTGGGTACAAAACTTTCAAAATTAGGATTTCAAGATGGGAAATTTTAGCTGAAGGAAATTGCTTGAAACAGGAGACAGCAGGTGGTTAGGAGAGTAAATAGGGGTTCCAAGAGGTGCCAACTGTTCACAAGATCCAAGGTATTAAATAGTAAATGAGCAAGGAGCTTTAGTCCATTCCTGAGTTTCTCTACTTTGAACTAATCGTATCTCTCTACAGCTCTTCTTTTGTCCGCCTGCTCACTAGGAGACTGAGAGCTCTAATTACATTTAATAAAACCCTTTAAGTATCCCAAGCCTCTTGCAGTTAGGCAGTAATTAAAGATGCAATGCATTTTCATCATGGAAAACACTTTCTCTTTCAACTGTCACCTGAATGTTTGACAAAGTTTTCCTCAGCTTAAACTTGTAGGTTTTGTGCTTGTTATCTTTCAACACAGCTGATCAATCACAACAGATCCCACTCCCTGCACAAAATTACACAACCATGGCAACTGCCCTTTGAAAAAAAGAAATATTGCCATAGGGGGAGGCAGCCACCTCACCCAGGCTCAACTGTTCCAGAAGTGTTAAGCAACTGCAAAGAACATTGGGGGAGAAACGGCTGGGGCTTAAGGCATTTTGAGGATTAATTTGAGAGACTTTCACTTTCTTCATGAACCCCTCCAGTTGAATACCACTTTTCATAGCATGGAGCTCCTGCCTGTGGAATTCGCCATGGCAGGGGCTCAGCACAACCAATATGTGACTGAATTTCAAAGCAAGCTGAATATATGCTATGAGCAAAAATCGCACTGCTACCTGTTTTGCAGGAAAGGGGAAATGCCTAAGTTATAGGGTTAAAATGTATTCCCTGCAGATTCGAACATAAATTATTTTCTTCTTAATCTACAGCAGAGACATTACTGAAATTCTTTACTTCATCCTGAAATATAAGGTTTGAATGATTTCAGTAAGCAGAACACTGAGTATATACATCAATATTTGTTAACACAAAATGAAAAATATTCAAGAAAATATAATTCATATCATTTTTTAATTTCTTATGGAGTTCCATTCAAATATACTTTTAAATGAAAGTTTAATGTTAAGGACTAAGTTTCTTTCTTCTTCCTGTTTTTACCATAAATGAAATTCATCTTATCAATTATTGCACTTGAGAAAACATTATTAGGCATTTAATTCATTTTAAGTAAGACTTGTCCTTAGAAGTTCTGAATAAAATAAGTATAAAATAACTTATGGTTTAAGGAAATAACATTTTGAATTCTCCTGTAAAGCAAAGACTGTATTCTTAATTTATATATGTATATATATAATTGCATTTGCATTCAGACTTTCATTAATGTTTGTGTTTATACATATATATGCATACATAAACATGGGTCCATATTTTATTTACCTCATATACATATATTCTTATATGTTTATATGAAAATATTACATATATATGAGTCATGGGTGAATATATATACAAATTATGAAAAAATCTGTATAAATATATTTGAAAAATATTTTATTTCTATCAGTCATGGGTATATATAAATATATATTTGTCAAGAAAAATCTATAAAATTATATATAAATATGTATGTGTGTATATATATAAATAGATGAAAAATGAAGGCATTAAAATGCAATTTTCTGAAACTCCTAACTGAACAGAATTTTAATTTGTTTTGGAATTCTTTTCTTTGTTTTTCTACATTACTTTTAAAGCTATAGAAAGAAGTATGAAAAATTAGCTCATATCAACAACTATATATGCCTTAGATGTATATCTATTTGCCCAAATCTTTTCTAACTTGGGCATTCATAGCACCAGAACTATATACATGCATTGAAGTGTGATAATAATGATCATAAGATCTTCTAAAGGCCTCCAGAGTTATCACAAATGGAATGACTATTTTTGAGTATTTATTTTGCTCCACTTAGTTAATTGCTTTAAATACATTGTTTTATTTAATTTGATTTTGGAATTTTAATTTAATGTAATTCTTCCCATCCCCTTTTGCATAAGCTTCTACCCATTTTAAAAATAAGGAAACCAAAGTTTAAAATCAAACACCGGTCTACCAAAAAACTCCAAATGGTGCATTCAAAATGCATGCCAAGATCCATCTTGGTGATCAACCAAGTTGACAGTGTAAGATGCTATAAGGTGCCATTAAAATTGCCCTCCAGTATCCTTCAACAACTAGCAAAGTGTGGCAGAACCATCTTCCTCAACACTACAGAAAATAGGAAAATGATAGAAGTCACTTGGAAAGTAACAAATCAAGAAAACACAGCATTAAAAAAGGTAGGAGAAGTTCAAGGTTCCCTTTCTGCTCCCCCCCATCTACTTTGTGGCACAATGTGGAGCTGGCCTGTGCTCCCATTTGGGTACCCAGCCCTGTTCTGGAGGAACCAGAGTCACCCCTACGTGCATACTGTGCTGCCAGTATGTTTGTGCCAATCTATTTGGTGGCAGTCTAAACAATGAAATGGGACACACCTCTCCAACTTGATCTCCCAGAAATTGCCATGCAGGCAAAAGCAGCTTGCAGACAGCTAAAGTAGGGAAAAAAACAAAGCCTGAGACAAAGGATTACCTACTTTAAGACATAGTCATATTAGAGGATGCAGGGGGTGGGGGAAGTGGTGTTCATTTCATAGAGAGTAAACAGGAAAATCAGATTCTTGTAAATGGGGAAATTCCTAAAGTCACAAGTGAGTACAAGCCTAGGACAAGACTCAACCTCAGAAAAGACAGAGAGGAACCTGCACTGCACTTTTGCCTGGGCCTAATCTTGGTAGCAGGGCTAAACTCTGAGGAGATCAATAGCCAATGAAGAACCAATTTGGAAGAACTATGAAAAGTGTTTTTATGCTGGTTTGTTTATTTTTGTACCTTCACGCCATTCAATAAAATCTCTGTCAAATTACCAGCAAGATACAAACTTAAGGAACAGACAAGTTAGGGGAAAAAAAATCCAGTGTTTACAGTTTAAAATATTAAAATGTATAGTGTGAAAAAAAAAAGAAACAGGAAATGACAGACCAATCAAAGGAACAAGATATAAATCCAGAAACCATCAATGAAGAGGACCAGACTTTGGATATACTGGACAAAGATTTGTTAAAAAAAAAAAAAAAGCCTCAATATGCCCAAAGAGAAAACACAAAGGAAGAAATAAAAATATGAGGAAAGCAATGAATGAACAGTATGAAACCTCATTAAAAAGATAGAAATTTTTAAAAGGAACCAAAGACAATTATTGGAGTTGAAAACTACAATAACTGGAATAAAAATTCCCTAGTGGGGAGACTAATAGCTTCACATGCTGAACCCTCTGTCTTGGAGCTTGCCCCTATGAAGCTTGCTACTGCAAAAGAAAGGCTAAACCTGCTTACAACTGTGCCTAAGAGTCTCCCCCTGAGTGTCTCTTTGTTGCTCAGATATGGCCCTCTCTCTAACTATGCCACTTTGGCAGGTGATCTCACTGCCCTCCCCCCTACATGGGACCTGACTCCCAAGGGGGGAAATCTCCCTGGCAACACAGGATATGACTTCTGGGGATGAAACTGGACCCAGCGTCATGGGATAGATAAGGATCTTCTTGACCAAAGGGTGATGCAAGATGAAATGAAATAAAGCTTCAGTACCTGACAGATTTCAAATGGAGTCAAGAGGTCACTCTGGTGGTCATTCTTATGCACTATATAGATAACACCTCTTAGGTTTTAATGTATTTGGAATAGCTAGAAGTAAATACCTGAAACTACCAAACTCCAACCCAGTAGCCTTGACTCTTGAAGATGACTGCATAACAATGTAGATTACAAGGGGTGACAGTGTGATTGTGAAAGCCTTGTGTATCACACTCCCTTTATCCAGTGTATGGATGGATGAGTAGATAAATGGGGACAAAACCTAAATGAAAAATAGGGTGGGATGGGGGCAATGATTTGGGTTTTTTTTTTTTTAATTTTTATTTTTTATTCTGATTCTGATTCTTTCTGGTATAAGGAAAATGTCCAAAAATAGATTGGGGTGATGAATGCACAACTGTATGATGGTACTTTGAACAGTTGATTGTATACCATGGATGATTGTATGGTATGTGAATATATCTCAATAAAACTGAATTTAAATAAAAAAGAATTCTCAGTGGGTTTCAGCAGCAGATTGGAGCTGGCAAAAGAAAGAATCAGTGATCTCAAAGACAAGACAATTGAAATGATTCAGGCTGAAGAGCAGGAATAAAAAAAACAATAAAAAGTGAATGGTGCATAAGAGACCTGTGGGAAACAATCAAGCACACTGGTATAAGCAATATAGAGTTCCAGAAAGTAAAGAAAGAAAAAGACAGAAGGAATATTCAAAGAAATAATAGTAGAATAGTTTGCAAATTTAATGAAGACATGAATATGCACATTTGAGAAGCCCAATGAATTCCAAATTGGATAAACTTAAAGAGAACCACACCAAGACATATAGTAGTCAATCTGTTAATAAAAAAGACAAGGAGAGAGTTCTAAAAGCTGCAAGAGAAAAGCAACATGTTATGTACAAGTGAATCCCAGTAAGATTAAGTGTCAATTTCTCATCAGAAACCATGGATGCAGAAGGCAGTGGTATGAAAATTTAAGTTGTGTAAGGGAAACAATTTACAACCAAGAATTTTATATCTGCAAGACTTATTTTTTTCAAAAATGATGAAGCAATTAAGACATTACCAGATAAATAAATGCTGGAATTCATCACCACTAGACCTGCCATATAAACAATGCTGAAGTAAGTTCCTCAGACTGAATGGAAAAGGCACTAGATAAGGGATTGAAGTGCCATAAAGAAATAAACATATTTGGTAAAGCTAACCATAAATGTAGATTATGGTACTATTATATATTATTTTTGGATGTGGCATGTATTTTACTTCTTATAGCATAGAAAATGATAAATGTAATGATAAATGCATGGTTTTGGACATATAATCTAAAAAGATATAATTTGTAACAAGCACAACATAAAGGTACTGAGGTGGGGAGGTATGTAAACAGTGTTTGCAAATGCTATTATAAGCAAGTTGGTATCAAATCAAACACAATTTTTACAGGTTTAGGATGTTAAATTTAAGCCTCATGATAACAACAAAGACAATATCTGAAAAATATATACTGAAGGACATGAGAATGGACGCAAAATGTTACACTACTGAGAGGAGGCAAGACAAAATAGCAGCAGAGGGAGGTGTGGAATTTAGTTAGTCCTCTAAAACAACTAGCATGTGGCCAGGAACAACTAGTAAATAATTTGCAACAAATGTTGGGGGAATGTCTGTGACTGGACAAATATCATACACCAGTCGGGAATGGATGGAATGGATGAGATTGCAGCATAGAACTGTATGTAAAGCTCCCCAAACTGTGTAGCTGGCACCTCTCCCCCACCAGCATGACAGTCTGAGTTGGAAGACTTCCCTGTGGAAAAAAGAAGCAATCTACTTGGAGGAAGGGAAAGTAGCTCAACCAAGCTCTAATTGCAGCTTTAATTAATGAATTTGGACTACTGAATACAAGCTGCAAGCATAGATTAACATGGAGCAAACAGGAAAGGAACATGGGGATTCCTTTCAGCAGAAAGGAGGTGGAGCTAATAAAAAATACATAATTATATAAAAACAGAGGCTTTTGGAATTGGCTGAGCTCAGAATACTAGAAAAGGACTGAGTCCCAAGAAAAGGGGAACATAGAACTGGGCACAAACTCTGGTTCTTGACTAGAAACTGGGGCCTGGGGACTGACTCTGAAAAGGGGGCTTCTTTCTTTTTTCCTTTTCTTTTCTCAGTCTAAGTAGCTCATTAGAGAAAGCCTCAGGCATTTTCAATTGTCAGTACTGATCCAGGCAAGTGTAGAGTTAAAATAGAGAGTCAAAGGAAGAAATCAAGTGTAGGAGATGAATCCCTAAAGGACTTATCTTCCCTAGGAAAAGGGGGAGACATCCCTAAAGCATTTATTTTCCCTAGGAAAAGGGGGAGGCAGGGCTTAGTTCAAGTGCTGTCCTCTATAGGAGAACTCAGATCCTATGACCTGGATTGGGGGGTAGCTTAAGCTTGGCTTCTGACACTCTCAGCTCCTGGCAGGGACAGGGTTTACTAAGAATTAAAGGCAATGCACCTCTTTACCCTGGTGGGGAGCTGTGGGTTGACAAGCACCACTTGCTGGACAGGACAGGAACAGCACAGCATCTAGGGGACTCAAAGGAAATTCTGACAATTTTCTGTGTCTCATCCTCAGGGAAACCTGATACTGATTACATGCTCCTCCTGAAATCTGGGCCTGTCTGGTCTGGGAAAATCTGATTGGGGTAATAAAGGAAACCAGATGCTTAGACAACAAAAAATTAGAAATCACACTGGAAAAAAACAAAGATATGGCCCAGTCAAAGGAACAAACTTACACTTCAAATGAGTTACAGGAGTTGAAACAGCTAAAGATATTCAAATAAATATGCTAAATCAATTCAAAAATCAAATTGAATTGTGGGAAGATATGAAAGATATAAAGACAACATTGGATAAACATAAAGAAGAATGTGAAAGTTTGAAAAAACAATTGACAGAACTTATGGGAATGAAAGACACCATAAAAGAGATGAAAAACACAATTGAGACATATAACAGAAGATTTGAAGAGGCATAGGAAAGGATTCAGGAACTAGAGGATGGACCATCCGAAATTCTACACACAAAAAGAACAGACAGGGAAAGGAATGGAAAAATATGATCAAGGTTTCAGGGAATTGAATGACAACATGAAGTTCATGAATATATGTGTCATGGGTATCCCAAAAATAGAAGAGAAGGGAAAAGGGGCAGAAACAATAATAGAGGAAATAATCACTGAAAATTTCCCATCTCTTATGAAAGATGTAAAATTGTAGATCTAAGAAGTGTAGCATATCCCAAACAGAATAGATCCAAATAGACCTACTCCAAGACACATAATAATCAGATTATCAAATGTCAAAGACAAAGAGAATTCTGAAAGCAGCAACAGAATAGCAATCCATCAATAAGACTCAATAAGACTATATGCAGCTTTCTCAAAAGAAACCATGGAGGCAAGAAGGCCATGGCATGATGTATTTAAGATACTAAAAGAGAAATACTGCCAACCAAGAATTCTATATCTGGCAAAACTCTCCTTCAAAAATGAAAGAGTGTTTAAAAAGTCTTTTTAGACAATCAGACACTGAGAGAGTTTGAACAAGAAATATGCTCTACAAGAAATACTAAAGGAAGCACTACAGTAAGATAGGGAAAGACAGGAGAAAGAGGTTTGGTGAAGAGAGTAGAAAAGAAGTCTGCCAGTAAAAACAAAAAGAGAGAGAGAGAAAAAAAAATGAAAATAAGATATGACATAGAAAATCCAAAAGACAAAATGGTAGACAGTAGACATTACATTGAGTGAAATTAGTGAGAAACAAAAGTATGTATACTCTATGGACTCACTAATATGAACTAACATTGACGAGCAAAATTTGAGAGTTGAGAACACAGGCTATCAGGAGATAGAAAGAGGTTAGAGACTGGGCATTTGATGCTGAAGGAGTAAAGAAGGTTCAACAGGATTGATTGTATAGATCCAGAAATGGATAGCATAATATGTGATAGCAGCACAATATTGTAAGTACTCTGAACAAACATGAGTGTAAGTATGGTTGAAAGTGGAAGGTTAGGGGCATTTATGACACCAAAAGGAAAGATAGAAGTTAAAGACTGGGATTGTATAACTTAGTGAAACCTAGAGTGGTCAATGATTGTGATTAAATGTACAAATATAAGAATGATTTCAAAAGAGGGAGAACAAATGAATGTCAACATTGCAAGGTGTTGAAAATTGGATGATACAGGGGAAAAAATACAACCAGTGCAAACTAGAGTCTATAGTTACAGTAACATTGTATGATATGCCCATTAATTGCAACAAAGGCAGTATACCAATGCTAAATTTCTATAAGAGGGGGATATAAGGGAGTGATATGGGATTCTTGGTGGTGTGATATTGTCTGACCTTTTCATTGTATTTTATTTTCTTTTTATTTCTCTTCTATGTTTTATAATTTTATTCTTCATTTTTTTCTCCTTTTCCTCTTTCTTTATGGAAGAAATGGAAATGTCCTCATATGGACTGTGGTGGTGAATGCCTAATTATGTGATTATACCAGGAATCATTGATTGTTTACTTAGAATGGATTGTATGGTGTTTGAATACAGCTGTTTAAAAATAAACAGAGGGATACAAGTGCTGGAGAAAATGTGGAGAGAGGGATGTACCTATTCACTTTTGGTAGGCAGTAGAATGGTGTAGCCCATCTGGAGGGCATTGTGGTTGTTCCAAAGGAAGCTAACTATGGGGTTGCCAGATGGTCCTGCAACCCATTATTGGGTATATACTCAGAAGAACTGAGAGCAGGAACATGAATGGACATTGCACTGTGGTGCTTATGGTGGCAGTATTCATGATTTGCAATGGATGGAGGTGACCTAAGGGTACATGGACTGATAAATGGAATGGTGAACTGTGTGTATGCATACAATGGAATATTGAGTGGTGGCAAGAAGAAATGAAGTTGTGAGGTATGCAACTGGGTGAATGGACCTTGAGGACAGTATGTTGAGGGAAAAAAGCCAGAACTGAAAAAGACAAACATTATAACACCTCACTAATATGGACTAACTATAATGTGCAAACTCTGAGAATTGAATCTGAGAGCATAGGTTATCAGGGATGGCTTATGATAAAGGTTCCTAGATTGTAAGCTCTTACAGCAGTCACATCTATTCATGAGTTGTAATTGTTACTTCTAAGTTCTGAGATGATGAGCAGTTTGTGTATAACAAGGTTGGTCCCTGGAACTTCAGGTATCTGTGTGATGCCTGAAACTCAGAGCCAGAATTCAGTGGCTACGAATATCAGCATTAATCCATACAGAAAATATTAAGCTGAAAAATGGATCAAACTTGTATTAGAGATATGAACAAAATGGACTTGGTTAGGACTAAGGTAATCCAGACTGAAGTGAAAAGGATGATATTGAGTGTGTTTTAAAACTTTAACTTCTGTGTGAGACCAAAGGAAAAGATGTTGATTTCATGGAAAATCTATATTTTCTGCAGGATGTTGTACCAGGACATATATTATGTCCCCCAGAAAAAGCCATGTTCTTTGATACAATCTTGTTGGGGCAGACATATTAGTGGGGATTAAGTTGGAACATTTGGATTAGGTTGTTTCCATGGAGATGTGCCCCACCCAACTGTGGGTGATAACTCTGGATAATTTCCATGAAGGTGTGTCTCTACCCATTCAGCATGGGACTTGATTAGTTTACTAGAGCACTATATAAACTCAGACAGAAGGAGCAAGCTTGCTACAGCCAAGAGGGACACTTTGAAGAATGCATAGGAGCTGAGAGAGGAGCTTCAGCTTACAGAGACATTTTGGAGATGGCTTTTGAAAGCAGACTTTTGTTCTGGAGAAGATAACAGAGGACAATGCCTTAAGAGCAACTAAGAGTGACATTTTTGAGGAGCTGAAGCCTAGGGAAGTACATCCTGGAAGAAAGCCATTCTGAAACCAGATCTCCAGAGCAGACCCCAGCCACATGCCTGCTCAGCTAACAGGTTTTCCAGACACCATTGGCCATCCTCCAGTGAAGCATTAGCAAACTGGAACATATGCTATATAATGTAACTTGTATGGTCAGTTTACTCAAATGCCATAATTACATGGAACCTTGAATAGGGGGTGAGATCTGGTTGGTTTGTACAGGTTAGCATGAAACCCCAATACATCCCAGAGTAATTTGGGAAGAGACTAAAAATTATTTGCAAAGCCTCCTTGAGGGCCTGGGGAAGAATGTGGAAATATAGAACTTCCCCAGCTGGGGAATTCCTATTATTCTTACAAGCATTGGGGTCTACAAGCTTGGTAGGCTGACGCCTTGATCTTGGGGCTTGCCCTTATGAAGCTTGTTACTGCAAAGGGGAGGCTAATCCTACTTATAACTGTGCCTAAGAGTCACCCCCCAGAGAACCTCTTTTGTTGCTCAGGTGTGGCCTCTCTCTCTAAGCCAACACTGCAGGTAAACTCACTGCCGTCCCCTCTATGTGGGACATAACTCCCAGGGGTATAATTCTCCCTGGTAACATGGGACATTGACTCCCAGGGATGAGCCTGGACCCAGCATCACAGGATTGAGAAAGTCTTCTTGACCTAAAGAGGGAAGCAAAATGAAACAAAATTGCATAAAAAAAGACAAAGGCATGAATAGTTATAAATATGTTCATGGGCACACAATATATAAAGACATTATTTTTTGACAATATAAAGGTAAGAAAGGACAGAGCTGTATAGGAGCTGAGTTTTTGTATACTATTGAATGTAAGTTGGTAGAAATATAAACTAGTTTTATATAAAAAAATTACAGTACATAAAATCAAATAAATATGAAAGTCGGCATCAGTGGAAGAACTGAGGGCCAAAAAAGGTGAGACCAAACAAAAAAATGGCAGAAAAACTGCATTATCAGTAGTTACTTCAAATGCAAGTCAATTAAATTCTCTAGTGAAAATGCCTAGATTGGTAAAAGGATAAAAATAAGCCTGACCCAACTATAGGCTGTTTAAAAGAGAGTCACATAAATTAAATTAAATTGCAGAAGTAGACTGCAAGTGATGGATGGAAGAAAAAATACTATGCAAATAGTAACCAGAAGATAGCTGGACTAGCAATACTAGCATCAGATAAAAGAGACATTAATTCAAAAGCAGTTACAAGGGACAATGAAGACAACTATATTCTGATAAAGTGGCCAATTGAGCAAGAAGACATAACAGTTATAAATATATATGCGTCTAATGTTAGAGCCCCAAATATATGAAGTATAAATTGACAGATTTGTAGGGAGAAATATGCAATTCTACATTAATAGTAGTAGACCACAATGTAGTACTTTTAATCATGGATAGAAAATCTACGCAAAAGATCATTTAGCAAGTAGAAGACTTGAACAATGCTATAAGCAACTAACCCTCTCAGACATACAAGCAACAGTTCATCCCACAGTAGCAGGATACACATTCTTTTCTAGTGCACATGGGTCATTCTCCAGGACAGCCCATATGTTAGGTCATAAAACAAGTCTCAATAAATTTAAAAAATATTGAAGTCATACAATGTGTCTTCTTCAACCACAATGGAATGAAAACAGATATCAATAAAAGAACTGGCAAGAAAAAGTAATAAAAGGCATCCAAATTGGCAAGGAAGAAAACATTGCTAAAAGAAATCAAATAGGACCTAAATAAATGTAAGAACATTCTGTGTTCATGAATTGGAAACTAATTTTTGTTAAGATATAAATGCTACCAAAAGCAACTTTCAGATTAAAGTCAATTCAATCAAGATTCCTACAGCTTTCTTTGCAGAAATAGAAAATCCAGCCGTCAAATCTATATGGAAGGGCAAGGGGCCCCAGATAGACAAAAACATCCTAAAACAAAACAAAACAAAACAAAAACCAAATTGGAGGACTTGAACTTCCCAATTATAAGATTTATTAGAAAGTTGCAATAATCAAAGCAGCAAAGTACTGTGCACAAGGACAGACATATAGACCAATGGAATAGAATTGAGGCGCTCAGAAACAAACACTCATATCTATGTCCAATGATTTTTGACAAAGGGGATTAAGTTCATTCAATGGGGAAAAAGTAGGCTTTTCAACAAATAATGTTGGTAAAACTGGATAGCCATATGCAGAATGAGCATGGCACCCTACCTCATTCCACATGCAAAAAATAACTAAAAATGGAACAAAGGCCTAAATATAAAAATCTAAACCATAAAACTCCGGGAAGAACACTTAAGGAAGCATCTCCAGGTCTTTGTATTAAAATGGCTTCTTAGACCTTACGCTAAAAGTAGTGCAACAAAAGAAAAAACAGATAAATTGGACTTCATAAAATTTTTTTAAAACTTTGTGTGGAAGTTTTTTCACCATGAAAGTAAAAAGACAACCTAAAGAATAGGAGAAAATAATATTTGGAAACCATATATCTGATAACAGTTTAATATCTAGACTACATAAAGAAATATGACAACTCAACTACAAAAAAAAAACAACACAATTAATAATGGTCAAAAATTTGAGTAGATGTTTCTCCAAAGAAGAAATTCAAATGGTCAATAAACACATGAAGGATGCTTAACATCATTATCTATTGGGGAAATGCAAAGCCAAACGAAAATGAGATACCATTTCATACCCATTAGAATGACTGCTCTTAAAAAACAAAAAATAACAAGTGTTGGAGAGGAAACAGAGAAATAGTGTGCCGGTTTGAATGTATTATGTCCCCCAGAAAAAGCCATATTCTTTGATGCAATCTTGTGGGGCAGACATATTAGTGGGGATTAAGTTGGAACATTTGGATTAGGTTGTTTGCATGGAAATGCCCCACCCAACTGTGGGTGATGGCTCTGATTGGATAACTTTCATGGAAGTGTTACTTCACCCATTCAGGGTGGGTCTAAATTAAATCACTGGAGCCATATAAATGAGCTGACAAACAGAAGGAACTCAGTGCAGCTGTGAGTGACATTTTGAAGTGCAGCTGAGAGGGATGCTTCAAAGAAAGCAGAGAAGCTGAGAGAGTAGCTGTAGATGAGAGACAGTTTGAAGACGGCTGTTGAATGCAGACTCTTGCTCCAGAGAAGCTAAGAGAGGAAAAATGCCCCAAGAGCAACTGAGAGGGACATTTTGATGAGGAGCTGTGGCCTAAAGAGGAATGTCCTGGGAGAAAGCCATTTTGAAACCAGAACTTGGAGCAGACGCCAGCCACATGCCTTCCCAGCTAACAGAGGCTTTCCAGACACCATTGGCCATCCTTCAGTGAAGGTACATGATTGTTCATGAGTTACCTTGGACACTATATGGCCTTAAGACTTTAACTGTGCAACCAAATAAATCGCCTTTTATAAAAGACAATCCGTCTCTAGTGTTTTGCATTCTGGCACCATTAGCAAACTAGAACAAATAGGAACACTCATTCATTGGTGGTGGCAATGTAAAATGGTACAGCCATTGTGAACGACAGTTGGACGGGTTCTCAGAAAGCTAAGTATAGAATTACCATAGGACCTGGCAAGTTCACTGCTAGGTATATACACAAAAGAATTAAAAGCAGGGACTTGAAGAGATATTTGCACATCAGTATTCATAGTGGCAATATTCACAGTTGCTAGAAGATGAAAGCATCCTAAGTGTCCATCAACTGATGAATGGATAAATAAAATGTGAAATTTTATATATATATATATATATATATATATAAATGTGAGATTTTATATGTATATATAATGGAATATTATTCAACCATAAAATGAATGACATTTTGATCCATGTGAGAACATGGATAAACCTTGAAAACATCATGTTGACTGAAATAAGCCAGATACCAAAGGACAAATATTTTATGATCTCACTGATATGAAATAATTAGAATAAGCAAATTCATATTCAGAAAATAGAATTCAAGTTACTAGGATCCAGGGTAGGGGTAGGGAATGGGAAATTAATGCTTAATTGGTACAGTGTTTGTTTGGAAAGATGTAAAAGGGTTAGTAATTCATGATGCTCATGGTACTACAACATTATGAATGTAATTTACACCACTGAATTGCTTATTTGAAAGTGGTTAAAATGGAAATGTTAGGAAATACATATATACATACACACACACACATATATATATGTTACTAGATTAAAAATTAAAAAATAAAACCTCAGGACTGTACAGCACAATGAACCCTAACGCAACACATAACAGTAAAACCTAATGTAAATTATGGGCTATATTTAATAGTATAATTATAATAATATTATTTCATCAATTGTAACAAAGCTACCACACTAATGAAAAATTTTAATAATGGCAAAACTGTGTCTGTGGAGGGGTATATGGGAATTCTGTATTTTCTGCATGATTTTTCTGTAAAACTGTAACTCTTCTAACAAAAAGTTAACTAATTAATTAAGCAAAAAAATCCAAAAATCTGAAATGACTATGGGTTTCATTTTTTTAAGATTCTTTAATCCTAAGAAGGATGAAAAAATCAAGTGTGTATTTATATAAAAAGAATATTAGATCACCGTTATGTTAAATAAATTAAAACTGAAATAAAATGTTATCGTTAGAAGACAATATATGAAATAGTTTATTTAGTTATGGAAAGTATTTAATAAACATACAAAAGTCAAGAGGATCAAAGAGAGCAAAGGATACTTTGAGTGAAATAATATCTGGAAATATCCATTCTCCTTTACTGTACTTCCTGGAAGTTAGTGCCATCCACATGGACTTGACATAAATTGGTATTGTTATAATAAAAGTACAAAAAAAAAGTCAAAATTTTTTTAAGTTTTTGACTTCCAAATTAGAATTCTCGAGCTCTTAAAAGAAACCATGGTTTTGAAAGCTACAGCTTTATTAAAAAATATTGTATTTCAGACATGCAAAAAGTACAAAGAAGTATTAAAAAAAAACAAAAACAAAAACAACCTGTACTCATTATCCAACTTCATAAATAAAATGCTAAGTATACAATTGGGCCACCCTTTGTATCCCCAATCCCCAACCAATCAAATTCTCTTGCCTTTCCACTATTCTGAATTTAGTCACTAATCATTTCCATATATTGTTTAAATAGCAATATAGTTTGAAAATTCATAATGAAAAAAATATAAAAAGTATATATTTGTAGTTTATTCCTACCACTGCCTTCATTTTCCATGTTTTCCCCATCAACTCACTCTCTCCCTCAGGTAGCAATTTTTTTTTTTATATGGTGTTACAGTTTCTTTATACCATGCATTTTTTTACAGTTTCCTTACATGTTTGTGTCTCCCTTATCAATATATGGTGCCATTCTGCTTGTTTTTGAAAATTATATACTTTTCTTCAATTTACTTTTTACATTCAAAGTTATATTCATGATATTCATCCACATTTATGTTACTAAATTTGATTCACTCATTTACCTTGCTGTATAGTACTCCAATGTGTAAATGCACCACATTTTAAGACCCATTCTACTATAAGAGTTGCCTCAAGTTTTGTTGTTGTTATTCATGTTTTTTCTTTTTTCTTTCAGTCATGACAAAGCTGCTAAGAATGTAATTTTACAGATCTTCTTGTATACATATTTGAGCATGCTTTAATGCATATATCTAAGAGAGGGATGGTTGAACCATAGGGTCAGCTCATTTTTACCTTCACTAGACATTGTCAAATTACTCCCTAAAGTGCTTTTGCCATTTAAACTCCCACCAGAAGTAAGGAGCATTTGTTTTACTTCACATTCTCAGCTATAACTTCTAGTGGCACACTTTTAAATTTGTGTCAATCTAGTTACTCTGCAATGACACTGATGTTTATTTTTGCATTTTCTCATTTCTATTATGATCAGGCATAGTTTCTTGGCAAATGGCCAGCATTTTAGTTTCAATTCATTACAATCTACATTCCAACTCCCTGTGAACTTTCCTTACTTTTGTAATCTCAGTTCTTTATTTAAAAAGGTATCTATTACCTGAAAAACATCATTTTGGTGTGCTTGGTAGAGATGAATGTGATGCCGGTAAAAGTCAGCGGAATCAGGAATAAGGAACTGAACCTGGCCAGATCATGTGCAAAGATACAGAGAAAGCATCAGCGATGGCCCAAGCTATATGTAAGCTCCCAGCAACACAGTATGGGTCCTTATCACCCACAACTGTAAGGGTGGTCTCTAAAATAGAGCCTAAGCATCTCTAGAGAGTAGTGACATGCACTCCTGTTTCACATGTCATAAAAGGAACCATTGAAAGAGCTGATGATGGCAAATTTGAAGAAGGAAAGATAGAAAGAAGCCTGATCCTTGAATGACTTTTTTGTAAAGTTGATATTGCCCTGGAAGGCAGGCATATTTGTTAAAAATAACAGGGAGTCCCCAAGACTTAGAAAAACAATGGCAATTAGATTTTTAAAGGAGTAGTAAAATCTGCCAAACCAGATATATTAAAGTAGTGACGTAAGTTGTCTGTAATTTGGTTTCAGTCCTGCTGAAGCCCTTGTCCAGCATTTTACATATACCAGGCAATACACAAGTATTTATTGATTCAGAAAAGGAATGAACTTATTGACCTCTAAGTCCCTTCTGATTCATAGGAATCTCATAAATATTTCTGGAGTATTAGATTTGTATTTACAAACACACTGCAAGTGGCTTAAAGAAAAAGAAAGTATTTTAGGCTTTTATATAAGACCGTAACAGGTTTTCACAGATGCTCTAGTATAATAGGCACTAATTTCAGTGAGATGTTTGACCAAATGGGCAGGATCAGGTGAAAAGGTGGATGAAACTGCTTTTGCAAATTTTTGAGATCATTCACAAGTTGAAGCAGCCAGGAGTTGGAGGCTGGAGAGAGTTATAGGTTTGCTCTACGGACTCCAAACAATGGGTGAGGGATGAGAGACATTTCCACCTCTACTACAGTGAAATGAAAAGTGCTTTAAAGATACCACTAGAACTCAAGAAACCCTGATATGGGCCATAAGCACCATGCTCATGACAGAGACAGAAAGAGAGAGAGAACAAACGCCTAGAGTTTTTAAGAGCCTGCCCAAGATCACCTGGAAGGAAGCGGGAGGAACACAACCTCACGGAATGGAGACAAGGTCTGAGTGTGGTAGAGAACCAGCTGGAAGAGATGCATTTGTCAGAGAGAAAAGGAAACTGTAGAGGAGAGCATCCCCCCATGCCCAGCAGAAGCTGGAGTTATCAGATGAGAAAGCGTCCCATTTAATCACCCGTCATAGATCACTGCCAGCCAGGGAAGACTGATTTGGCCCCTATTCCTCTCCGCCTCCACTCCCCAACTCCAACCCTGCACAGGTCAGAGGATGTAACTAGGGAGCAAGTGAGAGAGGTATTGGGGTTGGCGAGGAGGAGCTGACAAAGTAAAAAGGAAAGTCGTGCCCCACCTTCCCCTTTCCAGATGTAGGTTTCCTGCTTTCAGCAAGCCTGAACTAGACTTGAGGAAAGGATTTCACTTTGAATGAAGTTCAGAGTTTTTATCATTACACTGGACAGGGTATATTAATTACTGAACTGAGTCTATTTGAGGGACTAAAGTGACCAGAAGACATTTTTATTATCTTGAAGTGAACAGAAAAGCTTTCTAGGCTATCTGCCCAAGATTTTATCACATGGGAGGAAAATAATGACACCATAGTTTGGGTTTGCAGAGGCAATTATGAGGAGACAAATGCCTTTATGATTGCACCTCTGGGTCTTGCTTATTCAAAGTAACAGCTACAAGGATATGGAAAATGCTCAGAACTTGGGGCCAAATACTATTGTGTTTTAAACCTGTCTCCAAGAATTACTAACAGTGTTAGCTTGAGTTCTGCATTTAATTTCTCTGTTTCTCAAAGTCTTTATCTGCAAAATGCTGACACATAAAGATGAAATGCAATAATTTATATAAAGAACATACCAGACTTCTTGCCACCTAGGGAATGCTTTATATACATTTCTTTCTTCTAACAAATAGCCAAGATATAACCAAGATATGAGCACATTTACAAACATTGCAAATCATTTGAATTCAGTTCAATTCAATTAAATTCTTTTCTTTTAGCTTCTTCATCATCATCATAATCAGCATGATATTGAATTAAAGGGATCAGCAAATTATGGTCCCTGGGTAAATTTGGTCTACCACCTGATTGTGTAAATAAAGTTTTATTGGAACACAACAATGCTCATACTTTACATAATGTCTATGTCTGCTTTCATGCCACAATGACAGAGTTGAGTAGTTGCAAAAAAGACTCTAAGGCCTGCAAAGCCTGAAATATTTATTATTTGAGACTTTACAGAAAAAATTTGTCAAACCCTAAGTTAAAACATTGGGCTTTTACAATGTGTTATTTACAGAAATGCTGCTTTTACCATCATTATCTTATTTAATCTTCATGACAATTTCTTTGTATTAATCCCTAATTCTCAGGATTTAATGAAAGAATAAACATATTTATTCTTCATACAGAATACATAACATCATGTAGGAGAAGATAGCAGAGAGTTAGACTCCACATAATTACACCAAGTCCCAGGGTTCCAACAGCTTCAGCTACCTCTCTGGAATGTTCCTCCTCCACTATCATCACAGTAGGGAAAAGAATGAAGGAGGGTTGCCCACAGGCTCTTAAATTTTTCTGCATGGAAATAACACACATCATTTTCACTCACTGCCCATTATCCAGAACCAGTTACATGGCTTTAACCAGTTGCAAGGGGATTTAGGAAACAACAGTGGATATTTGGTGATCAATACATGCCTCTGATACATCCATTATATAATCATTTTACAGATAAGGATGGGGGGATGATAGAGGTTACGAAACTTGTCTAAGGTCACTTAGCTTGGAAATGGCAGAGCTAGAATTAAAATCTAAGAGTCCTTTGATCTCCAAAATCATAATCCCCTCTACCCTAAATATACTCCATAATACCTTGTTGCTCCAGTCAGTCCCCTGTTTCTATTATCAGTGTGGTTTTTAAAATTATAGATTTTTAACATGATGAATGTTCTCAATCTGAAGGGGAATGACTTCCCCACAGGATCTCTTCTTCACTGTTTATCTAGTTGAGTTTGGTAATTTAGAAAGCATCTGTATATATTTTTGTGTTCATTTATTCAGCAAATATTTATTAAGTGCTTACTCTGTACTCAATACTCAGAGTCCACTGGGAAATTAAAGATTATGTTATGAAATTTCTTAAGGGAAATTCCAAAATAATCAAAGATGCTTTATTACAGAATTCCATAGAAGGGGATATCTTTAATATTGATAGTTACTCTGATGCATGAGAGTGCATTCCTCATGCTTTATTTCACTTTTCCCCTTCTTTTCCTGGATCCTTCTAATGCTGTGTATTTGTTGTTGTCATTGTGGATTGATGTCAAAAATGAACAAAGAAACAAAAACCACTTGTTTTACCCTGGAATTCTTCTGCATACACAGTATTCAGAATATATTAAAAATAGTTTTTGGATAAAAGAGTCAGAAGGAAGGAATATGGCTTAACAGATTTCAGATGATTTGTTTTTTAAAAATCATGAAAAATTAAATCAAAGAATTGATACGAATTTTCAAAATATAAGTGAGAAATAAGCATTGAATTTTCAATGTTAATATTCTAATGTAAACTGAAAATACATAAAAATGTAAGTTGTCAAATGATTTATTTTATATTGCCATGTCATATTTTCAATGTTTATACATGGAAATATATATGTGTATATACATGTGAAATATACATTTGCGTACAATGTTATGCAAAATTAATTTTAAAAAATGCTAGATCTAGCTGAAAGGAAGAAGAGAGAAGCAATAGTTAAGTATTGGGGTTTAAACCTTCTTCCCATCCTAATTTGTAAAGCTTATTCAAAAATACTCTGAGAATTTCAAAGAAAAAGTGGATAGATCCTGTTGAAAAATTCCTCAGGCATATCATGCAAAATTAGATATGCTTCCATACCATTATTCTTGTCCAGAACTTGAAGTAGGCAGCTTTCAGACCTGCTGATTTTTTCCAAATTGTAATAAATAAATGACATCCTTATTCATGAGAATCTGTTCTAATTTAGGAGCCCCACCTTTGCATGCACCCTTACCAAGCAAGCCTCAGGGGAAAGTAATTAAATTTAATAGACTCTATGAGTTCTAAAGAAAGACATACAATAGGTACAATGATGATCATTTTCTGTTATTTATGGAAAGTAATACTTTGGGAAGTTCAAGTGTGATTTCATATTTATGGGGCTGTATTCTGGAATTATAGAAATTCTTTAATTGTCATTACAATGACATTTTCCCTATTTTTTGAATTTAAATACATAAGTTATTATTCTTCCACTGATGAATTATCTTTCTCTCAAAACCTGGAGTAATACAGCTGCATGGTGAATACATATTTTCAACATAAGACATGTTTCTAAACTCAAAACTGAACTTATTCTTTGTTTCAAAATGCAGCAAAAAATATCACCTACCCTAAATATGTGAAACAATGGAAATGTGGCCCTAGTGGAGAAATACATGCTTGAAAAAAATTCACCAATTGTGCAGATGCACAAATATAAACTGTTTTCAGTTTTCAATTTTTATAGTCAGTATTGGATGTGAACACACAGCTTTCAGAAAAGAAAATACTAATGAATTTTTTTTTTATTAGAAAAGATGTAAGTTTACAGAACAATCATGCACAAAATACAGGATTCCTGTATGCCACCCTACCAAAAACAGCTTGCATTTTGTGGAACACTTGTTATAATTGATGATAGCACATTTTTATCATTGTACTATTAATTAAAGATCATGATTTAACTTAGGGTTCATTGTGTAGTGGAGTACTGTAGATTTTTAACAATTTTTATTATGTACAATCTAATTATTTTCAGATATATATTTCAGTGCTGTTAATTGCATTCACAATATTGTGCTCCATCCATTATGTACAAATTTCCATCATTTCAAATAGGAACCCTGTCCATTTTAAGCTTTAACTTCCCATTCCTTATCCACACCTGTCCCCAGGTAACCTATATTCTAGATTCTAACTCTAAGAGTTTGCTTTTTCTAATTGTTTAAAATCAGTGAGAACATATTATATTTGTCCTTTTGTGTTTGGCTTATTTCACTTAACATGATGGCTTCGAGGTTCATCCATGTTATCACATGTATCAGGACTTCATTCCTTTTTATGGCTTACTAATATACCACATTTTATTTATCCGTTCATTGATTGATGGACACTTGAGTTGTTTTCATCTTTCGGCAACTGTAAATAATGCTCCTATGACCATAGTTGTGCAAATATCTGTTTGAGTTCCTCCTTTCAATTCTTTTGCATATAAACTTACTAGCGGGATTGACAGGCCATATGGTAGCGTATACTTAGCTTTCTTAGGAACCACCAAACTGCCTTCCACAGTGCATGCACCATTTTATTGCCACCAGCAATGAATGAGTATTCCTATTTCTCCACATCCTCTCCAACACTTGTTATTTTCCTTTTCTTTTAACAGCACTCATTCTAATGGGTGTGAAATGGTATCTCATTGTGTTTTTGATTTGCATTTCCCCAGTGGCTGATGATGTTGAGCATCTATTCATGTGCTTTCTTGCCATTTGTGTATCTTCCTTGGAGCGATGTCTGTTCAAGTCTTTAATTGGGTTGTTTGTTTTTTTGTTAAGCTGAAGGATTTCTTTATGTATGTTGGATATTATTTCTTTATCAGATATATGGTTTCCAAATATTTTCTCCCATTGTGTAGGTTGTCATTTTAGTTTCATGACAAGTCCTTTTAGGGAAAGAAAAAGCTTTTAATTTTAATGAGGTCTGATTTATCTACTTTTTCTTTTGTTGCTTGTGCTTTGGTTATAAAGTCTAAGAGATCATTGCCTAACACAAGGTCGTGAAGATACTTCCCTACATTTTCTTCTAGGAGTTTGATAGCCTAGCTTTTATATTAAGGACTTTGATCAATTTTTGTATATGATATGAGATAGGGGATCCACCTTCATATGGACCAGTTTACCCAGCAAGTGGAGATCCAGTTTATCCAGCACCATTGGTTAAAAAGGCCATTGTCCCCAGTTGATTGGTCTTCACCCCCTTGTCAAAAATCAGTTGTCCATAAATGTGAGGGTTGATTTCTGAGCTCTCAGTTCAATTCCATTGGTCTATATGACTGTCCTTGTGTTATTGCCATGCTGTTTGTTTGGTTTGGGTCTTTTTTTTTTTTTTTTTGATTAATGAAAATGTTCTAAAAATTGATTGTAGTGATGATGATAAGTACAATGATGCTTTGACTACTGTGGCTTTGTAGTAAGTTTTAAGACCAGGAAGGGTGAATCCTCTGACTTCATGCTTTTTTCTCAAGATGGCTTTGGCTATTTGGGACCCCTTATCCTTCCATATAAATTTGATGATTGGCCTGTCCATTTCTGCAAAGATGGTTGTTGAAATTTTTATAGGAATTTCATTGAGTCTACAAATTGCTTTGAGTTGGATTAACATTTTAATGAAATATAGTCTTCCAGTTCATGAACACAGAATATTCTTCCATTTTTTTAGGTCTTTAATCTCTAAAAACAATATTTTATAGTTTTCTGTGTACAAGTCCTTTACATTTTTGGTTAGATTTATTCCTAGATATTTGATTCTTTTAGTTGCTCTTGTGAATGGAATTTTTTCTTGATTTCTCTCCTTATTGATCACTGCTTGTGTATAGAAACAATACTGATTTGGGGGCACTGACCTTGTGCTTCACCACTTTGCTGAATTTGTTTACTAGCTCTAGGAGCTTTATTGTGGATTTTTCCAGGATTTTCTAGAAAATAGGAACATATTGTCTGCAAATAAGGTAAGTTTTACTTCTTCCTTTCTAATGTGGATGCCACTTTTTTCTTTTTCTGAACTTTCAGTACAATATTGAATAACAGTGGTGATGGGCCATTCTTGTCTTCTTCCTGATCTTAGAGGGAAAGCTTTCATTTTTTACCCATTAGGTAGGGTGTTAGCTACAGGCTTTTCTTTTATGCCTTTTATCATGTGGAAGAAGTTTCCTTCTATTCCTATTTTCTAAGTGTTTTTAATACAAAGGGATATTGGATTTTGTGAAATGCCTTTTCTGCATCAATTAAGTTTATATGTGGCTTTTTTTCTTCATTTTGTTAATGTGATATATTACATGCATGGATTTTCTTATGTTGAATCATCCTTGCACATCACTTGATCCTGGATTATAATTTTTTTTAATGTGCTGTTGGATTCAGTTTGCTGGTATTTTTTTGAAGATTTTTTGCATTTGTATTCGTAAGAGATATTTGTCTGTAGTTTTTTTTTTTTTTTATGGTATCTTTACTTGGCTTTGGTGTGATGCTGTGCTGGCCTCACAAAATGAGTTAGGGAGTATTTCCTCCTCTTCAATTTTTTTGGAAGAGTTTGAGCAGAATCAGGGTTAGGACTTCTTGAAATGTTTGGTAGAATTCCCCTGTGAAGCCATTTGATCCAGGACCTTTATTTGTAGGGAGATTTTTGATAACTGATTCAATCTCTTTATTAGTAATTAGTTTGTTGAGATATTTTATTTCTTCTTGAGTCGATGTAGGCAGTTTGTATATTTCTAAGAATTTGTCCATTTCATCTGGTTACCTAATTTATTGGCATACAGTTGTTCATGGTATCCTCTCATATTCCTTTTAATTTCAGTGGGGTTGGTAGGAATGTCCCCCTTTTCATGTATCACTTTTGTTACGTCTGTCCTCTTTTTTTCTTTGTCAGTTGGGTTAAAGTTTGTTGATTTCATTGATATTTTCAAAGTACCAACTTTTGATTCTGTTGATTCTATTTTTTTATTGATTGTTTTGTTTTCTGTTTCATTTATCTCCTCTCTGATCATTGTTATTTCCTTTCCTCTGTTTACTTTAGGTTTAGTTTGCTCTTTTTTCTCTAGTTCTTCCAGTTTTGAAGATGGGACTCTGATTTGAGGTCTTTCTTCTTTATAAATGTAGGGATTTAGAGCTATGAATTTCCCTCTCAGCACTGCCTTAGCTGCATCCCATTAGTTTTGATATGTTGTATTTTCATCCTCATTCACCTCAAATTATTTCCTAATTTCACTTCTGATTTCTCCTTTAAGAATTGGTTGTTTAGGAGTATGTTGCTTAACTTCCACATATTAGTGAGTTTTCCATTCCTCCCTCTGTTATTGATTTCTAACTTCATCCCATTGTGGCTAGAGACTATACATTGTATGATTTCAATATTTTTTAACTTATTGAGACTTGTTCTGCAACTGAATATATGGTCTATCTTGAAGAACAATCCATGGGCACTGGAGAAGAATGTGAATTCTGTTTTTGTCGGGTGCAGCATTTTTTTTTGTTTTTGTTTTTGTTTTTTTTTATTGAGATTGTTCACATACCATACAACTATCCAAAGATCCAAAGTGTACAATCAATTGCCCATGGTACTATCATACAGCTGTGAATCCATCGCCACATTTAATAATTTTTTTCTATTTTTAGAACATTTTCATTACTCCAGAAAAGAAATAAAGACAAAAAAAGGAAACTCAAATCCTCCCATACCCCTAACCAACCCCCCTCCATTATTGATTCACAGTTTTGTGTAGTATATTTGTTACTGTTGATGAAAGAATGTTAAAATACTATTAACATTTATATATAACTATTTACCTATATAGTTTGCAATAGGTAAATAGGTAAATATTTTTTTTCCTAAATGCCCCTCTATTATTAACTTCTAGTCATAGTGTCATGCATTTGTTCTAGATCCTGAGAGAGATTTCTAATATTTGGGCTGTTAATCATGGACATTATCCACCACAAGATTCACTGTTTTATACATTCCCATCATTTAACCTCCAGCTTTCCTTCTGGTGACATACGTGACTCTGAGCTTACCCTTTCCACCACCTTCATACACCATTCAGCACTGTCAGTTATTCTCACAACTTGCTACCAACACCTCCTCCATTCTTTAGCCTTGTTCTATATTCTGTAACTTATATTTCATGTCTGTGAGTTTACATATTATAAATTAGTTCATATCAGTGAGATCCTACAATATTTGTCCTTGTGTGTCTGTCTTATGTCACTCACCATAGTGCCCTCAAGATTTCTCCATCAACCCATTTTTTTAAGATGGTTTTGTTCACACACCATACATTCCATCCTAAGTAAACAATCACTGGTTCCCTGTATAATCATGTATTTATGTATTCAGCACCATTGCCACTATCTATAAAAGGACATCTCCATTTCTTCCACAAAGAAGGAGGAAGAGTCAAAGAATATAAAGAGACAAAAGAAAAAGGAAAGAGAAAGAGAGAGAGAGAGAGAGAGAGAGAGAGAAAACAAACAAACAAACATGAAGCTAGAAAGCAAAAAAAGGAAAGACAACATTAAACTAAAGTAGAATAAAGAGTCAGACAACATCACCAATGCCTGGAGTCCCATACCTTTCCCCTACGCCCCACCCCACCCATGCATTTAGCTTTCGTATATTGCCTTTGTTATATTAAAGGAAGCATAACACAATGTTTCTATTAATTATAGTCTCTAGTTTGCATTGATTGTATTTCCCCCCCAATCCCACCCTATTTTTAATACCTTGAAATGCTGACACTCATTTGTTCTACCTCATGTAAAAACATATCTGTACCTTTTATTACAATCATTGAGCACCCTAGGTTTCACTGAGTTATACAGTCCCAGTCTTTATCTTTTGTCTTTTGTTCTGGTGTCCCACATGGGCCTAACCTTCCTCTTTAAACCATATTCACAGTCATCTTTGTTCAGTGTACTTACATTGCTGTGCTACTATCTCCCAAAATTGTTTTCCAAACTTCTCACTCCCATCTTTTCCTTTCTGTCTGCAGTGCTTCCTTTAGTGTTTCCTGTAGAGCAGGTAACTTGTTCACAAACTCTGTCATTGTCTGTTTGTCTGAGAATATTTTAAGCTCTCCCCCATATTTGAAGGATGGTTTTGCAGGATATAGGATTCTTGGTTGGTGGTTTTTCTCTTTCAGTATCTTAACTATATCACACCAGTTCCTTCTTGCCTTCATGGTTTCTGCTGAGAAATCCTCACATAGTTTGATCAAGCTTCCTTTGTATGTGATAGATCACTTTTCTCTTGCTGCTTTTAGGATTCTCTCTTTATCTTTGATGTTTGATAATCTGATTATTAAATGTCTTGGCACAGGCCTATTCAGATTTATTCTGTTTGGGGTATGCTGCACTTCCTGGATCCATAATTTTATGTCTTTCATAAGAGATGGGAAATTTTCATTGATTATTTCCTCTACTATTGCTTTTGCCCCTTTTCCTTTCTCTTCTCTTTCTGGGACATCCATGACATGTACATTCCTGCATTTCATTTTGTCCTTAAGTTCCTAGAGATGTTGCTCATATTTTTCCATTCTTTTCTCTATCTGTTCTTTTGTGTGTAGGCTTTCAGGTGCCTTGTTGTCCAGTTCCTGAGTGTTTTCTTCTATCTCTTGAGATCTGCTGTTGTATATTTCCATTGTGTCTTTCATCTCTTGTGCCACGCCTTTCATTTCCATACACTCTGCCAGTTGTTTTTTCAAACTTTTGATTTCTACCTTATGTACACCCAGTGTTTTCTTTATATGGTTCATCTCTTTTGCCGTATCTTCCCTAAACTTTTTGAATTGATTTAGCATTAATTGTTTAAGCTCCTGTTTCTCAGTTGAAGTATAAGTTTGTTCCTTTGACCGGGCCATAACTTTGTTTTTCTTAGTGTAGGTTGTAGTTTCCTGTTGCCTGGGCAACTGTTTTCCTTGGTTATTCCAATAAGGTTTTCCCAGACCAGAATGGGCTTTCTCAGACCAGAATGGGCTCAGGTCTTGGAAGGAGGCAATTGTATCAAGTTTCCCCAAGGGTGTGTCTTAGAGGATTGGTACACCCTGTGAGACCTCAAGTCACTGTGCTTTTCTGCCTAGCAGGTGGCACCTGTCAGCCTGTAGCTCCAGATCGGTGTAAGGAGGTGTGGCCCATGGCTGTTTTTCCCCAGGCTCTGCAGTCTGGTTCTGAATGGAAGGCAGGTAGTAGAGTTTGGCACCACCTTCTTCCTCTTTGGGAAGATACAGACCCTAGAGAGAGGTCATTTACATTTGAATAGTCTCTCTGCCTGTGCTAGCTCTACCCTTGTCTTGGTCAGAGCACTGGGAACTGAAAATGGCTGAGGCTTTCTCCACTGAGCTGAAAAAGGGACAGAAAGCCCCCTTCAGGGCCAGTCCGTGGCCACCCTTTGGCTCTCCAAGGTCAGTCATGACCAAAAGCCTCTGTCTACTTGTTGGGGATTAGTGGCTTGTATTGAGCAGTCCACATTTGTTAATTAAAACCCCAGTTGGAGCTCAACTGAGCTATATTTGCTTGCTGGGAGAGTGATGTTCTCTAGTACCATGAGGCTTTGCAGTTCAGGCCATGGAGGGAGGCGGCTCCCAGCTTGGATCCACCATTTTTACTTACAGATTTAATGCTGCAATCTCAGGCATTCTTCCCAATTCAGGTTGGTTTATGATGAGTGGACAGTCATGTTTGTCCTCCCACAGTTATTCCAGATTATTTACTAGTTGTTCCTGGTTGTTTATTAGTTGTTCCGGGGGGACAAACTGGCATCCAATCCTCTCTATGCCTCCATCTTTTTCTGTCCTCCAGGTGCAGTGCTTTATATATGTCTGTTAGATCTAGCTGGTTTAGGATATCATTCAAGTCCTGCACTTCCTTATTGATCTCTCTGACTAGATGTTCTACCTATTATTGAGAGCAGTTTGTTAAAGTCTCCTACTGTTAATGTAGAACTGTCCATTTCTCCTTTCAAATCTGTCAGTATTTGCGTCATATATTTGGAGACTCTGCTATTAGGTGTAAATATATTTATAATTGTTATATCTTTCTTTTGGATTGTTCTCTTCATCCATATACAATAACCATCTTTGTGCCTTGTGGCTGTTTTTTAATTAAAGTGTATTTTATCTGATACTAGTATAGCTACCCCAGCTCTCTTTTCTTTACTATTTGCATGGTTATTTTTTCCTCCCTTTCACTTTCAACCAGGTTGTATGTTTGAATTTAAGGTGTGTCTCCTGTAAACAGCATATAGTTGGGTCATGCTTTTATTTTTATCCATTCTGCCAATCTCTGCCTTTGCACTGATGAATTCCATCCATTTACATTTAAAGTCACTACTGATAATGCAGGACTCTCTTCTGCTGTTTTGCTGTTCAGCTTTTGTATGTCATACCTATTTTGCCTCTCAATTCTCTTAATCCTTACTTTTATATTTATTTTATTTTTTGGTGTTTTACCATATTGAGTGCCTTCTCTTTTCTATCTGGATATATCTTTCATCTATTTTTTTTTTTTTTTTGTGATTATCATGGGCTTAAAATTTAACATCCTAAATGTATAAGAATTATATAGTAATAGCAGGCCCATATATTTCTCCCATACCCCTCTGTCCCCCCCCACCATATTTTGTACTTGATGCCACTTATATCTTTGTACACTGTATGTCCAAAAACATAGATTTATCATTACCTTTTATGCATTTGCATTTTAGCACTGTAGGAAATAAGTGGAGATACATACCAAAAAAATACACTACAATAATACTGGCCATCACAAAAACCCAAATGGCTTCCTTTACAGCATCTTTATTTCTTCATGCTGCTTTGAACCACTGTCTAGTGTAAGAAGATTTCAACTCCCTAAACAGAGAAATGCAAACAAGTTACAGTGATATTCCATTTTTTTACCTGTCACACTGGCTAAGGTAAAAAGTTGTCTAATACTGTATTTGACACAGAGATTTTTGAACTAGACTCTCTCTCATATTGCTTGTAATTATGTAAATTGATAAAGCCTCTTTGGAGGATAATCTGTAGTGAGTTGTTAAAATATTCTTTTTTGTTTATTTACTATTAAATGATTAATCCATATACCTTTTGACCAGAAATCAGATTTCTAGGAATTATTTCAAATATGTGTTCAAAGATGTAGGCACACTTACATACATTCATTTCAGCATTGATTGTAAAGATTAAAAAAAAAATGGAAAGGACCTAAACATCTATCAATTAGGACTGACTGATGTATAATGATGCATACTATGCAGTTGTTAAAAAATTTTATGCACTAATACAAAATAAACATTAAAATGCAGTGTTAAATGAGAAAAGAAAGGAGCAGACAGTGTGGAAAACAACCAGGTATAAAATATTTAAACAGAAATATGTAGAAATATGTAGTACATCTTAGAAAATGACAGAAAACAATGGCTGTGGGGAAAAGAGTTGACTCCAGAGAGATGTGGGAAGGAATCTTACTTTTCAATTTATTTGAATTTTTATCATTTTCAAAAATGGTTAAGAAAATAATAATTTGGGACACTGTTCTTGACCTATAATGTATGAATTATAAATGAGCTTATTTAATTATTACTTTCTATAAAACACAAATATTTGTATGTCATGGGACTTTGAAATTTATATTCACTACATATGGATTTCATATTTATTCAAGGATATCTATGTTCTTTAATGAGGCTAAAGAGCTGCAAATTTGGTTCTGGCTAGCCTCCATCCCTACCCCTATCTTTTACAAGGATTCTAATATTTGATTTTAGATAATGATGCTTCTCCTGAAATTAATCTTGTGCCTTTAATTATTCAAGTATCCAGTCTTGCTGAAATCATTCTAATTATTCCCATTGCTCAACAGTATTACCAAAAATTACATTTAAATTCAAAATAATTTAAATGGAGTCTTTAATATCCCCACAAGCATTTAGCTACTTTTCTATTTTCACCTCTTGAGATTAAAAAAAATTGAAAATAAAAAAGATTCAGTGCAGCCAATAACATTTTTTTTTAATTTAAATGATTTTATGTTTTTATCTCTAATGCAATAGCATAAAAGGTGGACTACAATTAGCTCCCTTTCTTTTTTGATTTGTAAATCCCACCTCTCATATTACTTCCTCATTTACACTTTTAAAATTTTTATGGCGCTCATATTCTTTTATTATCTGTTAGGTTAATCAGCAGACAAGATTTTATGTACATTTTCTAGTGCATTGCCCTTGAGAAATGAAGATTATTATTCCTTCCAAATAAATAAATACCATGAAGGTTTGTAATGGTAGATTTCAAACAACCTGAGCTGCCACCTAACATGATCTCTCATCTGCTAGAATATGCTATTTTATAGAATAGATTTTGTACTTACATATGCACAATAAATTATGTATGGGGAATAACATGTGACATTTGGAAAACTAAAACATCTATTATAGTGACTATTAAATTATTTAAGAAATAATTTCAAGACCATGATCCTTGTATTAAACATTGACTTGGGTAGGAGGCAAGGACCAAAGCTAGCCTGAGAAATAAGAACTAGAAATGGGAGCAATACATACACTTCTTATATGGTGACTCTTTGAAATTTTGATTTAGTTTAGATAAATTACATTACTTTTGCCAGTGCTGCCTCTCCCCCACCACAGCCATATTATTCCCCAGAATCCATTTTCTACTGCTGTATATATGATTTGCAATGATGGTGTTCAAAGACTCTAGGTACCATTTCTTCCTCCTATACATATACACTAGAGATACAGGCCATAAAAAGAATAGAAATATCTAAATTAAATATGAATCTTCATTGGAATTTCTGATAATGACAGTCCTAAAATTCTTTATGATAAATTTTCTGGCCTAATGAAGCTAAAAAGTAATTATTATTAAAGTTTCTCTTAGCTAGAAAATAAGTCCCTTCCTACATCTTTTGAAAGTGATGTGAATGCCTTATTTTTCATGTTAGTGATGCAAAGCAGCAATCATGAAATGCAAAGTCTAGTTATTAATCACATTTTAGATTAAGATGAGAGTATTTACCCTGTGCCACCCAAAGAATTCTTTGATAGCAGGTACACTGTCCCCAGAATACAATGCCTCCACAGATTTTGCTAACGAAATTGTTCCAAGCCTGTAACAGAGGAGATTTTAAGGAAGAATTGAACAGTACAACAAATGCAGGTACCAGCAGCAATTTCCAAGCAGACTAGAAGAAAGTAATGATACTGAAAACACGTATCGATTACCCTCCCCATGGTTTATCTGATTATGACAAGATTGCCATCTAAAGCAATCTTACCATATTCTTTCAGGCAGGTGGAAACTTTGTTTTGCATCAAGCACTTCAAAGAATCAAAACATGAAAACTAAAGTCTGAGGAAATCAATGTTTTCTTCTTTTGTCCTTTTAGGAAGGGGTAAAACTCAAACACTTCTATTGCTTTTTAACACTAAATCATCTTATTATTAGATACCTTCTAATGATCCTAAAAGCTAGCATACTTTGACCATGTAGGCAGTCAGGTTTGTGCCTGGGAACAGTTGTTGACATGTAGAAAGCCTGGTCCTTTTAATCAAATGGGCCCTAAGGTAAAATCAAAAAACAAAAGTTTCTTCGAGTAAAAAGGATACTACAGATAACATTGCCTTGAAGTTTCTTTCCTTAATCCACAAGTATGATTTTTTAGTTTTTTTTTTCTTTTTTACCATTGAGTGGAGACTTTTTTTTTTTTTACAGAAATGAACATAGTTCATTGCCTTTTTAGGTAAAGGTGATCAGTGTTTAGTCCAGAATTTCTGTGCAGAGAACATGTATGAAAGAGAGGCTAGTGAATGCAGGCTGAAGCTGTCTTACACAGCACATAAATGATATTTATGTTGATTGTATTCTCATATGTGGGTGGGACCAATAGAAATTGCGGGTAGGTCCCTAAACCTCTGACTACTCTCCTTCCAAATTGCTACTGACTCCAACAACTGTCAGTGGTTCTAAACTGGTTTACAAAAAATCACAACTCCCCCCAGAGCTAAAGGACTGCCCAGATAGCAATTCCCGGCTACAGATCTATCATTCAGCACACCAGGCACTGAAGCCAATCTCTTAAAACCTTTCTTCCCAGAAATATTTGCAACCAGAAGAGTTTACTCCGTCTTGTCATCAGGTTTCATACAAAGTGTAATCACAAAATTTCCAGTGTGGGTCAAATTTAGATGAGTTACTAATTTGATGAATGGATATCAAACATCAAACTTCATTAAAGTTATTTTGGCTAATATAACAATTTTGCAGAGACAGAGATATAAATTAATTAATTGATTAATTAATTAATAGTTAATATCACACTCCTTGCTGGGTGCTAAAAATACTTAAGATATTTATTCTATATTTTTGTAGATCAAAATTTAATTCAAGTTACAAATGTGACACTGAAAGCAATTCCTGACAAATGTTTCAGATATCCTGAGGACCCACAAGAAAATTTTTGCTCATAGCTGATTTGAGATGTTTACGCTTTTTGTTTTTCTTGCAATTTTATTGAGATAAAGTCACTTACCAGATAGTCATCCAAAGTGTAAATTCAATTGTTCTCAGTATCATCACATAGCTGTGCATTCATCACCACAATTAATTTTTGAACATTTTCATTACTCCAAAGAAAAGTAATGAAAATAAAAAATAAGAATAAAATTAAAGTAAAAAAGAACACCCTAAACATTTCATCCCTCCCATCCCCCCTATTATTCATTCACTTTTTTGTCCCCATTTTTCTACTCATCTGTCCATATGCTGGTTAAAGGGAGTGTGAGCCACAAGGTTTTCATAATCACAGGGTCATACCACATACAATCATATTCTCTTATTGTCTGGTTCCTTGGGAAACAGACTCTGAAGTGAAAATCTGCATGGAGCTGGTTTCCTGGGGAGTGCTCCCCAAAACAATGCCCTTGAGGGAGTGAGGAAAGCAGGGCCCAGTTGAGAAGTTGTGATGCGGTTGCAACAGGGCCTCAGCCAATTCCAAAGAGGGGATGACCCCTCAGCATCCCAAATTGAGGCAAGAAGATACCAAGGTCCTGCCTCTTGCATGGCCCAGTTACTGCATGGAGGAGCCCCCAGAGACGGATCAAAGCCTTGGATGCCTTTGGCCCAGGGCAAGGCCTGGAGAGGAATTCAGCTGTGAGTGCTCAGCAGCCCACACTCCCAGCAGCAGGACAAAAGACCGTCTCAGTAAGAAGGGAGATGTGTGATGCATCATAGCATCTGTAGTTTTCTTCCATATGAATCTAAAGTCATTCAGCTTTTGATGATGAGAAACCTCCAAATGCTAGGCTCTAGTATCTGCTGCAACATTAATATATATTAATTTATATATATAGGCTTCAATATAGTCATCATGTCATTGATTCTGTAAACACAAATGCATTTTGAATATTTGTGAATGTTCATGTGTGTTTATTAGTGACATAATGGACTGTGTACCATCATTGCTTTCTTATTAGAGATCTTTAAAACATAGCTTTTTGACACAACACAACATTGCAAATAGAATATATAATAGAGCAACTGTCACAGACAAAAAGAAAAGACTTTCCTTTTGTAGTTCCACTTTTCAATCAATATCTGTTTAGGGTTTGGATGGAAGGGGATCCATGAACAGGTTGCTTCTGTGCTGACATAAATTCTTTCTATTTCCAACTGTGCATTGTGTCAAGTCTATATCGTCTCTCAGCTGGGCTTTTAAAAAATAGCCTCCTAGTGGGATCCTTGGTGTACCATATACATCTCTTGAAATCCATTCTCCACCTAGTTGTAAGTAAAAACTTATTAAAATGCAAATCAGATCACCTAATTCTCCTCCTAAAACCCTTTCCATAGCTCCCCACTGCACTTTGCATCTATGCCAAAACCCTCCTCATGGCCTACAAGGTACTCCTTGATCTGGCTCCTACTGGCTTTTCTCAAATCCTCTCATAACATCAACTATATAGCTTACTTGCTTCATTTCTGTTTGTATAAAATAAACTCTTTTCTGACTCAGCGTCTATGACTCTGTACTTGGAACACTCCTCTCTCTGACTCTCCACAGTTTGATATTTCTCAATCTTTAAGGCCTGTCCTAAATGCCACCCCTTAGGGAGGCTTTCTCTGAACAGATTAGGCTATGGAAGGATACTTACATATTGCCCTTCCCTCCTTCCTGGACTTCTGCTACCTCCATGTTCCTGCCCCATTCCCCAACTCTCCGTAACATCTTCACCACAAATAGACTCAATTATCTCATTTATTAATTTACTAACATGTTTACTTTCTCTCTCTCCTGTGAGAATTTAAATTGCATATTTTATTCCCTCCATTTATAATAATCTGTAAGGCCTTGAGAAAAGAAATAAAACAAAATTAGTTACTATGATTAAGACATTCAAAACAGAGTTGGGAGGCTATTCAGGAAGTTACTCTGATGCACATCTCAGCTACACAAAACCGAAACCGACAATGTTTCTGAGGACATCTGGACACTATGAACCTACTACAAGATAAACAAATCATCCAACTGTGTAACTTGAAGGACATTTGAAAGTCATGAATATCCACCAACAATAATTCTTTACAAACAACTTAGTTAATATCCTTCTTTTTCTTTAAAAACTCTTACTTGGAAACTGCAAGATGGGACACAGCTTGGGTTGTTACATGAATCTTTGCTCCCTGAAACTGCAATTGTAAGACCCCAAATAAACACTTTTGGAACTTTGCTGCTCAGTCTGTAATTTCTAGGTCAATAGCCATTCCAAATACTTAATACACACAGAAAGCACGCAGGGAAAAAGTAGGTGAAATGAGATTTGAGAGTTAGACAGAGACTGGACCAGGAAGAGTGTTAAGTCATTCCTAAGACTGTGCTTTTGAGGTAAGAAGATATGGCAATAATTCTGTTGTCAACATATGCATATTATTTTATTCAAATGTTTATTTAAATGATAATTATTAAGTTGTCTGTCTTCTGAATGCTGATCAACACCATTACCTAGGTTTTTGAAATATTTATATTGGGCCACTCCTTAAAAAAAAAATATTTCCTATGTGCTTGCAATCTGTTTGCAAAATATTCATACAAAAATTGACCTTGATCCTGAGAAGAATCATTATATGGCCAAACTCTTTTAAATGGCACCTTTTCCAGTCCCTCCATAAACTCTTATTCCCTTTTATTTTCTTCATGGTATTTATGCTGGTTATATCTTTTTGTTTACCTATTAATTGCGTGACTGTACATCTTGTTTTCTCCTTTAACTCTGTTTCTAATAAGACTTAGCAAATAGGAAGAGCCCCACAAATATCTGTCATATGAATGAATGAGTGGATCTGCTCATCTAGGAAATTCATATATATGAAAGTAGCTCCCTCACAATAAGCTGAATAAATGAGATCTCTCACAGTCCTTTCACTCTGAAAAGGTCATAGCATTAATCTTTTCTTTAATACCCTGTATTTATTTATACAAAATGACTGCCTAATCCAAGGGGTTCATCACTTACTAGAAAGTAACAAAATCCTTTTACGATCTGCTCTGTGGTCATGTAAATAATGAACATGCATTGTTAATTGATAATAGTTGCATTGATATTTATTATTTGCTACATTTCTTCCCTGCATTTCAGTGAATTTTTATAACTGTCACACATAAGTGACTATATAATGGATTACATATTCATTATATAGATACACATAAGTGCAATTGAGATTTTAATCTTTTTTCATCCACCTCCCTATTTCTAGTACCTAACGACAATGCCAAGCACACATGACACTCACTCACTAAATATTTGTTGAATTAATAAATTAACATAATTTATACTTAGCCAAAGTGAATGAAGACTTCTCTGGGGGAGACATCATCGATGTACTATTTTTCAGTTAGATTTTATTTTCACCATGGATTTTTACCCATATTCTTTTGCCAAGCACATCAGGGAAGAAAGAGCATGAGATTAGGAGTCAGGCCCTTTACTATGTGTCTGTGTGCAAATCCAAGTTTTCTGAGATCCAGTTTCATAATTTATCAAAAAAAAAAAAAAATGAAAGCAGTTCCTTAATTCTCTACGGTTCCTTTTCAAATCTAAAACCATTTGTTTTCTGCAACTCTCAAACCACTAATGTCCATCTTAGTAAATATCTACTTAAAAATCTATGTAAAGAGACAATTTGTACAGCAGGACACATTTTCATATCTTCCCAAGTATTGTCAATGGGAAAGTCTATCAATTATTCAAAACCCTGCCAAGGTTCCCCTGTCTTTCTTGCTTGTCTTCAGTCAGGACTATTTGGCATCTCCCTAATTGTATAATTAACAGATATTAACTCTAATAATTAATAACTACTTGGGAAAAAAAATAGATGACTGGATTTACAACAAAGGGACCTTAACTATTTGGATGCTGCTAAATGAAACAAGAATCAGGTAAAACCCACCAAAGCCAGATTTTGTTCTATAATAAAGAGCTCACTACCCAATACAGTGTTTGAAGGCCAGTGTTGCATGAATGTTGTATTGGGTAATACAGTTTCCATCTAATTTTAGCAGGGATAGAGGCAATTAATGTTCTCTATTAGCCAGCTGGATTGGTTATATTACTTAACAACATTTTATTCAATATAGAATTACCAACATCTTTGCAAGTGAGTTGGAATGCTTTATACCTTATAACATTTAGGTTATTAAAGAGTCCATTTAAATAAGACTTGTCAATAGAAAACTATATTCCTTGTTATCATTTATCTAAGGAAAAATCTAATGGAAGAACCAATACATAAAGTAAGAATGGTTTTCTTCAACTAGTGAAATAAAAAATAATTAAGGTTTTAATCATATTTTTATCTCTATAATGTGATTTATGAGGTTGAGCTAAGAGGCATCTTAACTATATTCTCTGCTACCAAGGGTATATTAAGATCAAATAGCCATGTGATTTCTTCTGTGAGACTTTCTGTGATCTGCCAAAATTTTAGGAGGAAAAATCTTTCTCTTTTACCCATTATATTATCATGTTTGGTCATCCCAAAACAATCTCTGTTTCTTTTGCTTCCTTACCAAATGTGGTTATTTAGATTATTCAAGTGGACCATACTCAGTTCTTTGCCAACAGAACTTTGATTGTGTTCAGGACCCTAACCTAGTACCCATAATGATGAGGAGGTAAAATCATCTCCGGTTATGGGGATATTAGTCTAAACCAACTGTGGCAGTCCCATTCCTTCTGTGAACCCATTAGTTTATGAAAAGGCATGAGATTCATGTCGGACTGCTTCATTCTTTCATTAGTCCACTCAACAATCATTTCTGAGTGCCCCCTATATGCCAGACACACTTCAAGGAATTGGGGCAAAATATAAGCCACTGCTATTCATAAAGCTTTTATTTTAGTAAACAAAAATAAATAAAACAAAAAATAATACCTCAGGGACTGAAAGGTGCTATGAAGAAAAATAAAACAAAGTAAAGAGATAGAGAGAAAAGCAGGAGGAAAGACATGTTTTTGATAAGTGGGCAGCAAAAGCCTCCCTGTTAAGTGACAGTAGAAGTTGTGACTGAAAAATCAGAAAAGAAAAAAAAAAAAAAACTAGATTACATTTGGATATCAATTTAATAAATGAAATTACTGTGTGATCCTACAAGACAGAATATATAAAAAGAATATCGGGTTCTGTCAAGTACAATGATCTTTAAATTTAGATGGCAAATTTATCTGCATATCTCAAGTGACAAAGAAAAAGGAAACTAATTCAAATGATGTAACCATTTGAATATGGGTCATGAACTCTAGTCTCACTTAAAGGTAAGAAATGATACTACTCAAAAAATGGGATGCAGGCTACATGACTACCTTTTCCTTACATTAGGAAGGTCTCCCTATGGACTGCAAACACATTTCATTAAACTTCGTTCACTTCAGGGTTCCAAGTTAAGAAACAGCTTCAAAAATTACTTGGAAAGGCATTCTTGAAGATTGTGCGGTATACTGTAATTGTTTCCTCAGGGAATAGGCAACTTTGAACACTTGAGAGATTTACAATTAAGCTTAGGTATGCTTGAAACAATAAAATAAGAGCTGTTATTGTTTTATATTTAAAAATCTGTGCATATTTGGTAATACAAGTATTTGGTAGTGTAAGTAATGTTAAAGAGAATTAAGCCTATTAGAGTCACAAGTCAAAGAGGATTGTGGGAAAATGGTGGTGTAGGGAGCTCTAGAACTTAGTCCTTCCACCAGAACAACCATTACACACAGGAACTGTCAACAACTATTTTGAAACTCCAGAGTCCAGAACAACATTGTACAGCATCCAGAGAAGAGTGGGAGAAAGAGGTTGATAAATTATGGTAGAGAACTGAAAATTGCCTTTTCTGCATGGTGCTATTGGTGCCCATTACCCACTCTCTTGGCTGGCTACTGCATGGTCCAGCAGTCACTGGTGACAGACAGAGACCGAAAATCCTCTTCCCCAAAGACCAGAGCCGGGCATAGCTGATCACTTATCACGGTTTTTGATTAGCAACTGGATTATTGGTGGCCTAGCTCTGAGAACATCCATTGTTTCAACTAGACCCAAACAAAGGTCACAGAGGAGTAGACTTAAATATACTACACTTCCTCAGGGCTATGGAGCACAGCTGGCTGAAGGACTATATTTGCTGAGCAGGCCAAAGATGCTCAGCTTTTGAAAGCTGTGGAAGAAACTCTTGGTGCCATTCTTGATCCCTTTCAAGGGAACTTTGGGGGTAGTCTGAGCCCCCTAGAAGGGATCTTGGCCCTGTTTGGGCTGGAAAACACTGACTTGGGAAAAATCCTTTCCATGAGTCCTTCCTCACATAATTTATCCCCCAGGCAAAAGCAGCTTAAGACAATGAAAGAAGTGAAATAAACTAGAGAAGCAGACAGTCTGGTGCAAAAGCTTGTTGACTTCAAACATCAGGGAGAGGGAGGTCTGCCTCCTGGGAAACAGAGGGGACAACTAAATCCCTTAAACAGAGGAACTCTAAAAACAACCAAAAGCCCAAGCTCAGGACAAGACACAGGCCCAGAAAGACAGAGAAAACCCTGCATTTGCCTTGGACAGACCTTCCTGATAAGAGAGCTGAAGCTCAAGAAAATCTCATCATATCACCAGCAGACCACAAAATCAAGAAACAGACATCTCAGGGAATAAATTCCAGAATTAAAATTTTAAAATATTAAAATATACTGTATGCAACAAAAGAGCACAAAACATACAAAGAAACAGGAAACAATGGACCATCTGAAGAAAGATGATGAAAATCCAAAAAAACACCAACAAAGACCAGAATATGGACAGACCAAACAAAGACTGTAAAAAATGATACTAAAAACATTCGAGGAGATGAAGGAAAATAAAGAGAAAGAACTCAAGGATATCAGGAAAACAATAAATGAGCAATATGAGAATCTCAGTAAAGAGATAGAAATTTTAAAAAGGAGCCAAACAGAACTACTGGAGTTGAAGACAGACCATAGAGACTGAAATGAAAAATTCCCAGGAGGATTGCAAGAAAAGCTTGGAACTGGCAGAAGAAAGAATCAGTGAACTCAAAGACAAAACACTTGAACTCAGGCTAAGAAGCAGAAAGAAAAAAAATAATTATTTGAAGTGAAAATAGCATAAGACACTTCTGGGAAACCATCACGTGTACAAATATACACATTATGGAAGTCTCAAAAGGAAAAGAAGGAAAGAGGCAGAAGGAATATTCAAAGAAATAATGACAGAGAACTTCCCAAACTTAGCAAAAGACATGTATATGCACATCCAGGAAGCCCAGAGAACACCAAACAGGATAAATATGAAGAAAAATACCCCTATCATATATTGATCACACTAGCAAATGCAAACAACAAGGAGAGAGTTCTGAAAGCTTCAAGAGAAAGCATTCTGTTATATACAAGGGAATTCCAATCAGATTGAGTGCTGATATCTCATCAGAAACCATGGAGTCAAGAAGGCAGCGGGTCAAAATACTTAAAGAACTGAAAGAAAACAACTGCTGACCAAGACTTTTATATCCATCAAGACTTTCTTTCAAAAATGAAGGAGAGATTAAGACATTCTCAGTGAACAAAAGCTGAGGAAGTTCATCACCACTAGATCTACCCTACAAGCAATGTTAAAGGAAATTCTTCAGACTGAAAGGAAGGGCATTAGGCAGTGGTTCAAAGGGGAAAAATAAAGAAAACTTGTGGTAAATGTAGCCATTTGGGTAAGTATGAAGGCCAGTATTATTATGCTGTATTGTTTGGTATGTGACTACACTATTACTTCCTTCAGGTGCTAAAATGCAAATGCATAAATGTAATGATAAATCTATGGTTTGGGGCATATAATGCATGGAGATATAAGTGGTAACAAGTACAAAAAAAAAAAAAAGATGGGGAGCAGAGGGGTATGGGGAAGGAATATGTCTATGCTATTGAACCTAAGTTGGTATCAAACCAAATATGATTGTTATATATTAGAATGTTAAATTTTAGCTCCATGGTAACCACAATAAAATGGATGAAAGATACATTCAGATAGAAAAGAGAAGTCACTCAATAAGGTACAAAACAAAAAAAATCAAATAAAAATAGAAGTAGGCAATAATGGAAGAATTGAAGGACAAAAAAAAAAAAAAAGATATAAGACACACAAAGTCTAAATAGCAAAACAGCAGAAGAAAGTCCCGATTATCAGTAGTGACTTCAAATGTAAATGGATTGAATTCTCCAGTCAAATGTGGAGACTAGCAGAATGGATAAAAAAGCATGACCCAACTATATGCTATGTGCAAGAGATTTACCTTAAATTCAAATATATAAGTAGGTCAAAAGTGAAAAGATGGAAAAAAAATCTACCATGGAAGTGGTAACCAAAACAGAGTTGCTGTAGCTAAATGAATATCAGATAAAATAGACTTTCAGGAAAAAGAAATAGTTACAAGGGAAGAAGATGGTCATTATATACTGATAAAAGGGACAATTCAACAGAAATGTAGCAATTATAAATATATATGCACCTAACAGCAGAACCACAAAATATATGATGCAAATACTGACAGATCTAAAGGGAGAAAATGACTTTATTTTTTAGTTGCAGGAGATTCTTTATTAGTTGCAGGAGATTCAATACACTACTTTTGATATTGGACAGAAAATCTAGTCAGAAGATCAGTATGGAAATACAAGACTTGAACAATACTCTAAACCAACTAGACACACATAAAATACTTAACCCAACAACAACAGAATACACATTCTTCTAGAGAGCACATGGATCATTCTCCAGGATAGATCATATGCTGGGTCAAAATACGAACCTCAATAAATTAAAACATATTGAAAGCATATGAAGTAAATTTTCTGACAATGACAGAATGATGCTAGAAATTAAAAACGGAGAAAAAGAAAATTCACAAATATATGGAAATGTTTTAAACAATATACTCTTAAAGAACCAATGACTTGAAGATACAACAAGTGAAATAAGGAAATATCTCGAGGTGATTGAAAATGAAAATACAACATACCAAAATTTATATTGCTGCAAAGGCAGTGCTAAATGCTTACATTAAAAAAGAAGAAAGATTTTTTTTCTCAATTTTTCAAAACTGGAAGAACTAGAAAAAGAAGAGCAAAGTTCATCCAAAGCAAGCAGTAGGAAAGTAATAAAAAAGACCAAAGTGAAGATAAATGAAAAAAAAAGCAATAGGGAGAATAAAAAAAACCCAACAGTTGGTGCTTTGAAAAGATCAATTAAATTGACAATCATTTAGCCCAACTGACAAAGGGAAAAAGAGAGAAGATACAAATAATGAAAATCAGAAATGAAAATGGGGGCATAATTACCCACCCTGCTAAAACATAAAGGAGCATAACAGGATACCATGAACAACATTATGCCAATAAATTAGATAACCAATATGAAATGGACAAATTCTCTGACACACAAACTACCTACATTGAGTCAAGAAGAAATACAAGATTTCAACAAACTAATTACTATCAACTGATGAAACTGGTAACCAAAAACCTCCCAGTTACAGTTACAGTTATTTCTAAATTCTGAGATGCTGAGCTCTTTGTGTATAACCTGGTTGTTTCCAGGAACTTGTGTATCTGTGTGACACCTGAGACTCAGAGCTAGAGTTCTGCAGCTATGAAAGTCAGTATTACACTATATAGCAATTGTTAAAAATGAAAAAGAGATCAGACTTCAATTAGAGATACGAATGAAACTGAACTGATTAGGACTAAGGGAAATCAGACTAAAGGGCAAAAGACAATATTGACTGTGTTTTAAAACTTCAACTCCCGTGTGAGACCAAAGAAAGAGGTGTTTATTTGGTGCAAAAGTTTTATTTTCTGTAGCACACTATGAATTTAACTTGTATGGTCAGATTATTCAAACACCATAATTACATGGAACTTTGAATAGGGAGAGAGATCTAGTTGGTTTGTACAGGTTAGTACGATGCCCTGACACATCCTAGAGTAATCTGAGCAGAGAATGAAAAAGTATTTGAAAAGCCCCCTAGAGGGAGTGGGGGAAAATGTGGAAATATTAAACTTCCCCACCTGGGGAATTCCTGACATTTTTGTGAGCATTTGGGACTCCCAAGTTAGTAGGCCAAGCTGTTGATCTTGGGACTTCCCCTTATGAAACCTATTCTTGCAAAGGAGAAGCTAAGCCTACTTATAGTTATGTCTAAGAGTCAACCACAGAGAACCACTTTTGTTGCTTATATGTGCCTGTCTCTCTAAGCCCACTCTGCAGATAAACTCACTGCATGGGATATGACTCTCAGGGGTGTAAATATTCCTGGCAGTGTGGGACATGACTCCAGGGATGAGCCTGGCCCTGGCATTATGGGATTGAGAGAGCCTGCTTGGATCAAAAGGGGGAAAAGAAATGAGACAAAGTCAAGTTTCAGTGGCTGAGAGAATTCCAATTCTCTGGAGATTATTTTTATGCATTATATAGCTATCCCTTTTTAGTTTCTCATGTATTAGAATAGCTGGAAGGAAATGCCTGAAACTGTTGAATGGTAATCCAATAGCCTTCATTCTTGAAGATGATTGTATAACTATATAGCTTTTATGGTGTGACTGTGTAATTGTGAAAACTTTGTGACTGACACTCCCTTTACCCAGTGTATGGGCAGATGAAGTAAGAAAATAAAGACAAAAAATGAATAAATAATAGGGGAGGATAAGAGGTATGGAATGTTTGAATGTTATTTTTTTTATTTTTATTCTAATTTTATTTATTTATTTTTTTTTTGGAGTAATGAAAATGTTCAAAAATTTATCATGGTGATGAATGAACAAGTTTATGATGATACCATGAACCATGGATCGTACACTTTGGATGATTATCTGGTATGTGAATATATCTCAATCAAAAAAAAAATTTGCTGAAAAAATAAAAAGGAACCTCCAAAAACAGAAAAACTCAGGGCCAGATGACTTCCCAGGGGAATTCTACCAAACATTCCAAGAAGACATAACTCCAATTGTGCTCAAATTTTTCCAAAAAATTGAAGAGGAGGTAACACTCCCTAACTCATTCTATGAGGCTAACACACCCTCAATCCAAAGCTGGATAAAGTTACTATAAGAAAAGGAAACTACAGACCAATGGCTCTTACGAATGTATGTGCAAAAATCCTCAATAAAATACTAGCAAACAAAAACCAACAATATATTTAAAGAATTACATATCCTGATCAAGTGGGATTTATCTCTGATATGCAAGAGTGATTCAACATAACAAAATCCATTAATGTAATACACAATATTAAGTGAATGAAGGGGAAAAAAAACATGCATGATCACCTCAATTGATGCAGAAAAGGCATTTCATGAAATCCAGCACCCCTTCCTGATAAAAACACTTAGAACTACTACCAATAGAAGGAAACTTCAACATTATAAAGGGTATATATGAAAGGACCACAGCTAATATCCTACTTAATGGTGAAAGATTGAAGGCTTTCCCTTTAAGATCAGGAACAAGACAAGAAAGCTCATTGTCATCACTGTTTTTTAGCATTGAACTGGAAGCTCTTCCCAGAGCAATCAGGCAAGAAAAAGAAATAAAAGTCACCCTAGTTGGAAAGGAAGAAGTAAAACTTTCCCTATTTGCAGATGACAAGAACTTATATGCAGAAAAATCCTGAAAATTTCACAACAAAAATCCTAGAGCTAATAAATGAATTCAGCAAAGTTGCAGGGTACAAGATCAACACCCATACATCAGTAGTGTTTATGTACACAAGCAATAAACAATTCAAAAAAAGAAATCAAGAAAAAATTCCATTCACCATAGCAACTGAAATAATCAAACATTTAGGAATAAATCTACCCAAAGATGTAAATGACTTGTACACAGAAGACTACAAAAAGTTCCTTAAAGAAATCAAAGAAGACCTAAGTATATGGGAGGATATTATATGCTCATGCATTGGAAGACTAAATATAGGTAAGATGTCATTTCTACCCAAAGTAATTTACAGATTAAATGCAATCCCAATCAAAATTTCAACAACCTTCTTTGCAGAAATGGAAAAGCCTATCATCAGATTTATATGGAATGAAAAGGGACCCTGAATAGCCAAAGTCATCTTTAAAATAAGAATGAAGTTGGAGGACTCACACTGCCCAAAGTTAAGGTCTTTCTAAAAAGCCACATAAATCAAAACAGCATGATACTGGCAGAAGGACAGACATAGAGACCAATGGAATAAAACCCTCATGTTTATGGCCAATTGATTTTTAGCAATGGGGCAAAAATCACTCAATTGGGAAAGAGTGTCTCTTCAAAAAACGTGCTGGAAAAATTGGATTTCCAATTGCAAAGAAAAGAAGGGGGACTGCTACCTCATACCTTATACAAAAATAAACTCAAAATATCAAAGCCCAAAATACAAGGGCCAGAATTTTTAAACTCCTGGAAGAAAACATAGGGAAACATCTTCAGGACCTCGTGTTAGGCAATGGATTCTTAGTGTTTACACCCAAAGCACAAGCAACAACAACAACAAAAAATAGATAAATGGGACCTCATCAAAACTAAAAACTGCGTCTCAAAAGACTTTGTCATGAAAGTAAAATGACAACCTACACATAGAGAGATGGGGGAGAAGATATTTGGCACCATATATAACAAAGATTTCATATGCAGAATAGGTAATGAAATCCATCTTAACAACAAAGTGACAAACAGCCCAATTTAAAAATGGGCAAAAGACTTGAACAGACAGCTCTGCAAAAAAGATATACAAATGGCCAATAAAGACATGAAAAGATGCTCAACACCCATTGGCCATCAGGGAAATGCAAATCAAAATCACAATGAGATAACATTTCACAACATTTAGAATGGCTGCTCTCTAAAAAAAAGAAAAAAATGTTGAAGAAATAAGAAATGTGGAGAAATAAGAACCTTCATTCATTGTTGCTGGCAATGTAAAATGCTGCAGCCACTGTGGAAGACATTTTTGCACTTCCTCATAAAGATAAGTATAGAACTACCATATTAGCATATTAGGTAATCCCCCTACTAGGTAGACAGCCAAAAGAATTAAAAGCAGGAGCTTGAACAGATATTTTCACATCGATGTCCAGAGTGGCATTTTGACAACTGGCAAAAGAAGGAAGCAACTCAAGTTTCTATCAACTGATGAATGGATAAAATGTGGTATACACATCCAGTGGAATATTATTCAGACATAAAAAGAAAAGAAGTTCTAATACATGCGGCAATATGGATGAACCTTGAAGGCATTTTGTTGTATGAAATAAGCCAGACACAAAAGGCAATTATTGTAGGTTGTCACTGATTTGAAATAATTAGAATAAGCAAACTCATCGAGTCATAATCTAGAATACAGGTTACTGATGGATGGTGTGGGAGTAGGGAATGGGAAGTTAAGGCTTAAAATGTATAGGCTTCTTATTTGGAATGATAGAAATATTTTCTCCCCCAACTCTCTGTGTGTAGGTTGTCATTTACATTCATGACAAAGTCCTTTGATGGTGTTAATGGTAGCACAACATTGTGAATCTAATTAACAGTACTGAAATATATATCTGAATGTGATTAAATGGGAAAGTTTTAGATTGTATATATAGTAACAGAATAAAATTCCTTTAAAAATCCATGGAACTACACTACAAAGTGAACCCTAAGTTAAACCCTGATCTATAGTTAATAATACAATTATTAAAGTGTGCTATCATCAATTGTAATAAATGTTCCTCACCAATGCAAGGTGTTAATAATATGGTGATATATGGGACTCTTGTTTTTTATGCATTATTTTTCTGTAGACCCACAACTTCTCTAAAAAATAAATTAAAAAGAAGGATCACAAGTCTACCTTTTGACTTGTTTCATATGCAAACCTCAACATATTTATAAGCAAAACTTAACTACTTTGAAATGTTTGTTATTTAAGGTAAGCAAAGTAACTAAGAAGCAAATTAAATAAATTAAATTTATAAATGCAATGTAAATATTCAAAGGGACTTTAAGATTTTAAAAAGGGAACAAATTCTAACCAAAGTCCCCTTTATAGTGATTGTTAAAACTACTGGACTTATGAACAGAATAATAAAATATGTAAGTTGAACTTATTAAGGTTATGATTTAAATGTCTTGAATAAATTGAATATTTATTTTCAACTAAAATAAATCTCTGCATAATCTTTGATGTGCAAAAATGTACCCATGTGGGCAGCATAAAACCTATATATTTCACTGGAATAACATTTGAACAGAGACCTGCATACAGTTGGGGATTGACCATGGAGCAAAGGCATCCCTGGCGTACAAAAGCCCTAAGACAGGACCATGCCTGCCTGTTGTTTGTGGCCAAGTGTGATTCCTGAAACTGTTGTGGCCTTCTTTATCACAAACCACAGTGTGAAGCCAAAAGAGGAGGGCAGAATCCAAGATCACCGTGTGGTTGAAGCGGAAGCCTATCTTCCTACTTCTTATTTAAGAGAATAAATGTCCTGGTTTGTTGAAGCCAATTTAATTATCAGTTGCTTGCAAGTAAAAACAAGTTACTTTCTTTGAATCTTCTTCAAATTGCCAGATAATGAGAGGGTCATCTCTAGTAGGTGGATATGCTGTGGCACTTTGTCATGTAGATTTTCATCTGTAGGTTAATATTTTCTGTCTGGAGTACATTATCACATAATGACATATATGTTTGCACCTCAACTTTACCCACATCGTCTCTCTGAGCTTCACTCTAATCTCACAGTGAAGTTTTCATCCTCAGTTTATGGAGGAGGAAACCGAGAATCCTGAGACCCTGAGAGAAGGTAAGTCGCTTGAACAAGGCAGGCATTCAGGAGCTAAGCCCACTGATATTTTCCTTCACCTAGCCATTGACAACTGGTCTTTGGCATAAAATTGCAGGCCAAATGAAATTGAAAGTCATAAATCTAGAAAAATGAAGCTCTTATAATTGTGGGCATGCTAATGGAAAAAATGATTGGGTGGAGCCCCTCAAATAATACCAAGCTCCATCTATTCCAAACTTATGTTGGAAACCAGGAGCTTGTGGGGGGTTGGAGACACAGTTTCTATCATTTAGTAGCTGAGTATCAAGATTCAGTTTCCCCATTACTAAATGTTTGGGGCTTAATATATTTATACAGCACCTACCACATAATAGAAGCTCACCACATGATTATCACTATTGGGCACTAAATGATGGCAAAACTATGTTGCATTTGAAAAACTTCACAAGAATTCATAGTTTGGATGGTATTTTTAGAAAAAAATTATTAACCAAGTACCCATAGCTTGGAAATTACATAGGAAAGTTAAAATGACACAAAAAACATTTACTAATATCCTTCCCTCCCTAACTCTGATGTTGTCATTCTCTATCCCATCTATACCTTCACCACACATTCTTGGCCAACTCTGACTGACATTTGTTAACATACAGTAATACAATGAAAATAAAATGAAAGATTTCAAAAAAGTCTTTGAACATGATATCAGAGATATCCAACAGTTAGAAGAATTGAAAGTTAGAATAGAAAAATACAATTGATACTGGACAAAAGTGGTGAGTTCTCTGTCTGATGCACTCAAATGACCAATTCCTGAGACACTGGGGTTTCAAAGAGGGAAAGAGTTTATTGCTAGGCACAAAGCATAAGATCAGATGGTCTATCAGCCTAAAAATCTGTTTTATAGTATCAAAAAATGGGCAGGTTTTAGGATAATGAGCACAGTGATTCCAGATGATATAATTAGAGATGATACAATTATTGAGCATGTGCAGGTTAATTACATGCTTTGTAATAGAATGTACATAAGAAAATGGCAGCCTTAATGTGATGATGGGTGTGATTTTTAGTATTATAATGAGGTAAGTATAGGTCACCTATAAGTTACAGTCTAAGCTGCTGCGCATGTCAGGAGGGCCCTTTTTGGTTAGATCCAGCTTCAGTTGTCAAGATAGCTTTTGAATTGGAGTGGGTTAGTTCTGGGCTGACCCATGGCCCTTCATTAATAAATATTAGGGACTGTTTTTAGTGATCACAAGACTCCAAAGTTGAAAAACCGGATAAATGAGTACAAGTGAAGGTTAGTCACAGGGTTTTTACAATCAACAGGCACAAAATAAAGGCTATGCAATCATTGTCAGAGATGGAGGCAGCTGGATTACAGTTCAGAGATTTCAGGTATTTCCCCGCCTACTCTAATATACTAGAAAGCAAAAAAGGAATATCTATATAAAGATTCAGTAATCATAATCATCCTTTAAATCTTAACCTCTCAGTTACAAAATGAACAGGGATGATAACACAAAGCATTCCACAAGGGAAGTATTAAGATATTAAAGGATTAAGAGAAGACCCTGGGAAAATCAATTAAACTCTCAAATATGTTTATAAAAATGAATCTACTTATGACCACACTAAGTCTAAAAAAAAGGATTCCATTGTATCATAATATAATCATATATTTTTTACAGAATGTAATAATTCATTTTTTATTCATTCTTTAAAAAAGACAGCACATGGCAATTATAATAGACAATATATTAAATATAAGTTAAATAAACTTATTCTCAGTTTCAAATGTAAGAATTCCATTTTATCTCAAACCTTTCTCTGAAAATGTGCCTCCATTTTTAAATTATTTTAATTTGTGTCCTTTGTCTTCTGCAAATTATTTCGCATGATAGAACCTTTTGTAAAGCAGTTCCTTAAAGACTGCTTCCCAGATTAAGAGAGGAGAGGAAAAGTGGTAAAGAATGTGCTAATTTGGAAGCAAATTAGTCAATAATGGAAGCATTCATAGCCTAAGGAGGGTCACAGAAGCCAAGTGTTAGTATTGCTTTGGTTCAGGGAGATTATGTTCCTTTTGAAAGGATAGTCTCTCTTGCTTAATAGTTAGTAGAGTATACTGTTTAATGGTTTGGGTTGGTTTCTCCTGGCACTGGCTTCTTTCATTTATTCTTTCATTCACCGAATGTTTATTGAGCATTTACAGAGTCAGGTAGGAGTCCATTGGAAATAGAGCGCAAAATAGATAAAATCCTCATGGAGGTGGTTCCAGCGGGAGAGTCAGACAATAAAACGATATGCAAGTAAACCCACAACTTCTCTAATAAAGGAAAAATAAAAAAAGAAAGGTAAAAAAAAAAAAAAATGATTCACAAGTAAATTATATACTATACTCTCTAAGAATAAGCATTTTGAAAAAAAAATCAGAAATATCTGGTGGAAGATGCTTAGGAGGAGGGCATATGAGGAAGAGAAAAGAGCAGGTGCAAAGAGTTGGAAGTGGGAGCAAACCTGAGGTGTTCAAAGAACTGGCAGAAGTGCAGAGTAGCTGGAGACAAATGAACGGCTAGGAGAGGACTGGGAGATACAGCTGAAGAGGTAAGAGTCAGTCAACCTCCCTAATCTTTGGTTCCTTTATTTCAAAACAGGTATAAGCAGAATCCTCACTGCCTAGAATGGTCCTAAATATTTCACAAGATAATTCTAACAAAGTACTTAACACAACGTTTGGCACATAAGTGCATAAATGTTAGTTCTTGTTGTTTTTTATTTCATGGAAACAAGCCAAAGGGTTAGTCTAGTCTGATGCACTGAACATTGGAATCATTTAACTGACTCCCTTTGCTCTGACTCCATGATCACTAGGAAACCATGGAATTATAAATTCTGGTGATTTTGCCTCCAGGGGTAGAATATCCCAGTATAACTAGTGTACATGTTCCAAATTAGATTTCAGTAAGAAGTCCCTTTCTAAGTTAATAATTTTCAACTCTGCCTCTATGAACTTAATTAATGTGAGTTTGCCCATGAGAGACAGATCTACTCACTTTCATTTTACTCACAAAATAAGGTCTTTAATTCAGATCACCAGACTCTCTACCATAGAAAAATTCCCTAAGGTGATTCTACTCAGTGAGGCAATTTAGGGGAAAGCCTGCAAGATTCTTCTGCTTATAGAGGATTCCAGAAAACTGGATTAAGACCCAACCTCATTCAGTTGGGGTCACCCCTTAAAAAAAAATGACATTTTCAAGAGATCCTATATACAATGGATTCACAACCACAGGAATAGGATTAAAATTAAGAACTAAGAACGTGGGGTACGTAATTCAACCTTTCACACATATAGTCTCACATCATCCTCTAAATATCTTTGTGAGGGTGCAAAAACAGCTACTGTTATTCCTATTATAAATGCAGAACTGAGATGTAGAAAGATTAAGAGCCAGACCTGAATTCTGAACCCAGGTATTTAGACACCTCATCCTAAGTCCTTTCTACTACTGGAGATAAGAAAATCTGGGTTCTAAGTCCCAGATATGTGACCTTGAAAAATGACACATCTGGATCATCTTTGGGTCTCAGTTTACTGAGAGAGTTGAAATAAATGACCTATAATATCCCTTGTAAAATACAGATTCTGTAGTTCTAAGACAAAACTGAAATGAGCTAGTTAAGATACCATTTGAGAAAAAATGCAGCTAGACCAAAGAATTAACAAGAGCATAAATATATGTTAAATAGGAACAGAAACACCTCTGTCATATATAACATGTATAGAAGTTAAAGAGGCTGGAGGCTGGGGGAACAGGACAGAACCTGAACATTTATATTTGGCAATGGGATCACAGGTGCAGATAGCTGCCACTTACTTTCATAGTTTCCCTTGGAGTTATTTCATGGAAAGAAAAAATGCTAAAACTGATACCTTTCAACCAAAGAGAAATTCAACCCAAACCTGCCTGCATATTCCAAATATATCTACTTTTATGATATTTACTGTTCCTACTTTTAAAAATTGCATGTGAAAATCTTTTATTTAGTCACTACAGTCACATTTTCCTCTTAAGACACTGTCAGGAAATCCACCATGGTGTGTTTGTGTTAGAGACTCCTGCCCATTATCTCTTGGTTCACTGATGTGTATTTTTATTGGACATGTTGGAGATTTCTTGAGGGCTTTGGCAGTCCAAGTCCCCTGGCGATTTTCTATCCTGTCATCTTAAAAGGGAACTGTGCTGCATCATACAACATCACCTCACCAGTGCAATGAAGTGGCAGAGAAAAGGAGGGCAGTCAACTCACCTCAAAGAGACAGAATCTGCTTTGGAAAACTGTCTATCTGGTTTTCTTAGTTTTTCTAACGAACCCACACTAGCCTTTTGAATGCAACAGAGATTTCAAGAAACTACAGTTTTCCTGTTCCACACTACACTGATACTTCAGTTCAATTCATGTATTTGGGGCAAGATAATTGAAATAATAATAAACTAATTGCACCTATTTCAAGCCAACATAGGAAAATTCTTTAATATCTTATTCATTAAAGTGTAATTTCCCATAGCAAAAAAACCATTGCATTTAAAAACAGATTTGGACTCTCTTGTTGGGGTAAGGAGGATCATTTATTCTTTGGAGAGCATATATGTTTTATACTTGCACAAAAAGCAATCTTGTCTTTTGGTATCAAGCTTTTAGTTACATCTGAGGGAGAAAGTGACTTGCATTGATTATATACTGGAGAATGCTGAGGGTACAAAAGAATGTGATTTCATTCCATTACAAAGAATGACAGTGGTAATGTCTGTTTGGGCTGGCATTTGAAGATTTCCTCCCTCCTCTTCCTCAGATGCAAGATTCATTAAAGCATTATTTAAGGATACCTGAATTTTGATAATCAAGACAGATTTAAAGCATTCATATAATAAATGAGCCTATGGAAGCCACAGAGACTGAATTAGTCATGTTGCTGGATTACACTGCTTGAAATATGTCTGTTGTTTAACCAAGAATATAAATTTAAGTTTTGCCACAACTTGAATTTTAATTTGTTTTCACTACAACTGAATATCCAAAAATCTTATTATACCTGGATTTCATATTTGCTCCATTTGTTATACAAAAAAGTGAACGATATTTTCCATTGAATTTTGAATGGGTTACACATAAGTTTTAAATAAATGTGAACCAAAGTAGGTATACCAAAGTAATATAATCAAATAAATTTATTTTATTAATTTCAATTATTTTTCATAATTATAAATGAAGTATTAGTAAAACAATAAAGCAAAAATATTACTTTTGAACTAGAAAACATTAGAAGGAAAGGGAAATGGCATTTACGAAAGTGAGAGATATCAGTAATCAAGATATATGTGACCTAATCAAATATCACTTACCTGTATCCAGGTAAAAGGAAAATGTATGAGAGTTATGCGAAAAGAAAGACTAAGATATATGGTGTTCATGATAATTCAGACACCTCTATTTAAATCTTATTCTCAATAGTTTTAGAACTACACAAAGGATAGATTCCCTATCACTGAAATGAGCACTGGGTACCATATGCTTTCCTCTTTTAGAATTAGGACATTAAGTGATGTGTCCACTGAAAATGCTGCTAAAGAGAAAGGAATAAATCTGAGAAACGTAGAATTCACAGAATCAATAAATTTAGAGTTGACAAAGTTTATGTCAAACACCTTCATAAAGGTGAGATGTGAAATTATTTGATTAAGGTAAGAGAGATAGAGTTGAATTTAATAGTCCTTTTGTATTTCAATGTTTCATTCAATCTATTTGGGCAAGGAAGGCAGGAATCATGGTTTATATTGACGCTCATACAAGTATTTCCTGAATTTTTGAAATTGAGTGCTATCATTGTTTGTTAGATCATTCCCTTCTCCCAGAAGAACCATTTGTCAAGCTTATTAAAAAAAATCTCAGGGAATTAAATATATTTGTTTTGAACATTTGCAATTCCTTTTAGGCTTATAGAATTCACTATTTTATTACTTTGAGACATTTAAAAAAAATTTATGTTAAGGATAAAAAACTAATTCAGTTCCACTGGATTATCACTCCAAAAGTCTCTTGTTTTCCATTGCAAATATGTTTGTAAAGCCACTGGGTATTTACTTCTAGACTGCAGGCTTTCCTAGAGAGATCATTTTTGAAATTCAGAAATAAAATGATCCTGATTTTCCTGTTATTAAAAGCCTCTGTGCACAAAACACAAGCTTAAAGGGAGTGAAATCGAGTAAAGAGAAATATGTACTAAGAAGGGAGCTTTAGCTCATGTTATGGTCATTTAGACAAGATTTAATGCCACAGTTGATTTACACCATGTATTTTACTTTAGATGGTAATTGCTACATCACAGTTTATAGTAGCTCTAGTACCTCTGAAAGATGTTCTTTTTAAAACACCACTGTGCACTAATAAGGTATTGGACTGCTACCATTTTTGTTGCTGTTGTTATGCCTTTTTTTTTTTTTCCAGAATATTGTTTTTTAACAAAATGCAAATACTTTTTCTTCCAGGAGTTCAACAATCCAAATTATTCTACAGAATAATTTCACAGACTTCTAAAATTATATATATTCTAAATATGGCTTGAGCCTAGTATGTATAAAGTGCTGTGCTGTGTATGTCACTGAGATGTCAGGAATGAATAAGACACAGCCCCTGCCCTCAAAGAGCTCACAGACTCTTGGCCCTGAGTATGGATAAATAACCATTTGGTTATATTATAATGTGATAATAACAGTAGTGCAGTGTGCTGTAGAAGAATAAATGGGAACATCAAAAAGAGTTATGAATTGATCACAGAAACATCTCAGAGGGTTTATTAATAGTAATTAGCTAAGAGAGAGAGGAAATGAAAAATATTCCTGAAAGACGGAAAGACCTGTGTGAAGACACAGAAGGAAAACATTGTGGCCATTTGAGGAATCACAAGTAGTTCAGTTTTGCTGGAGTCTACAGGATGATGTAGGAGATGTGCCATTATATGAGAATTGACAGTTAAGAAGAACCCAGTCTTGAGAGTCAAGACTTTATACTGAGGGTAATTGGGGATCATTAAAGAATTTTTCATCAGACACCTATTATCCAGCACTGCAGATCGCTGAGTTATTTTTTCTACCCCAGCTACTGCTACAGAGAAAAACTCTGCATGGGTTTAGAACAACTTTCTGCAGGGACACACAAATGTGCCTAGCTTTCTGTCTTCATTGAGTGTTTCTAGCCTCATACACCAGGACTGCCTTGTCGCAGTTGAGAAATGACACTTCCCAGGACCTGCTGGGTGCTCGTGCATTGCAACTCTGGAATATGGGGAAGTTTAGGCCCAATCTTAAAGGACAAGAATAGAAACGGATGTCTCATTCCATATACCCCAATTGTATTAAATGATTAAGAATTAAAAATTAACAACATTGACAACCACCTCAAAGTCCACTTTGAAATGAGAATTTTTAGACTCTTTGGAGTTTCACATATATATATTCTTTGTAACAAATTACCCCCAAACTCGGCAGCTAAAACAACACACACTTATTTTCTCACAGTTTATAAGAATGTGAAATTAAGAATATGCTTAGCTGGGTGGTTCTGGCTCTCGGAAGGTGGCAGTCAAGATGTCAGCCAGAGCGCAATCATCTGAAAACTTGACAAGGCTGGAGGATCCACCTCCAAGATGGCTCACTGTTAATAAGAGACCTCAACTGCTTGCTGTTAACAGGAAACTTCAATTCATGCTGGTTGTTGGACAGAGCCCTCAGTTACTTGCCACATAGATCGCTCCAGAGGTTTGCTTGACTATCCACATAGCAAGACACTTAGCTTCCCCCAGAATGGAGGATCCAAGAAAGGGACCAAGAAGAAAGTTACCATGAATTTTATGTCTTCCTCTTAGAAGTCAAACACCATCATTTGCGCCACATTCAATTCATTCAAAATGACTCACTAAGTTGAAGATCTCCCTTTCTCTAAGATGTAAGAAGTGAGGATATCTGAGAAAAGTAATGGGAAAATTGGGAGATAAGAAGTGTAAACTTTGGAGAAACTTTGATAAAGAGTCTTGAAGGAAAAGCTACTACAAAAAGAAAGGTGAATTTCTGTGTGCAGTTAAAGTCTGATCAAGGTAACAAAAAATCATAAGAATAATTATCCATGTGATTACAAAATTTTTCTCTGTCATTTAGTACTCACTACCCTGAATATGGAGACAAAATAATCATGTTCATCTGGGTTGGATTGTGGAGTGTTTGCTGAATGGAAGGACAAGGAGATATTGATGTTTAAAATATTACTGGCAAGTGGCTGATGTGGTGGGTTTTAATAGCGAGATCTTCACCTTTTAATGACATTTTAGCAACATATGCATCTATCCTTTCCTTTCCAGTAGAAGTGCCTCATCTTCTTGTAATTGCCTTGCTGCAGCCTCCTTGGGATCCTCAGTCACTGACCATCTTTTCCATTAGCACTACGTCTATATTGGCGGGGAAGGAATGAAGACTGGAAGAAAGGATGATGCTGATAGAAAGTTGAAATGAAGGTCTGTAATTCACAATGGACTTAAAGAATAGACATAGTGGGACTAAAAGAAATGAAGAAAGAGGATATATAGAAGTATGATCAGGATTAGGATATTTTTATGTATGAATTATGACAGTAATTAAAAAAAAAAGAGAAATTAATAGAAACACCTGCACAGAAGCCCTGAAGGAAGGCTATGGTTGTCCAAGGTTTGCGAAAACCTCTAACATGCTTCCTAGTTATTATTAATTGAAATTTAGTTACATGATTTTTCTCAACAAGCTGCAAATTAGAAGACTTGCTCTGTGTATGGGCTGTTCTTTGTGTATAAACATAGACATTAATGCAATAATTCCCTGGAGGTATTTAGTTACTAATTTATTGATTGTATTTCACAGATTTCTTTAACTTTTAATTTAGAAAACTTTCAAACTTACAGTTACAAAATAGTACATACCCCATACAGAGAACTCCTACATACCTCTATCCCCCTCGCAAGATACTCAGATCCACCAATTTTAACATTTTGCTACATTTGGCATAATATTCTATCTATCTATCTATCTATCTATCTATCTATCTATCTATCTATCTATCATCTATCTATCTAATATATCTATTTTTTGAACACCTGAGTAGTTTGTATACATCACACTCCTTGTTAATACTGCCATGTACATTTCCTAAGAACAAGGATATTCACTATGTAACCACCTTAAATGCACTTATCAAGTTTAAGAAATTTAACATTGATATAAAGCTTTCAGTCTATATTCCAATTTTTCCATACCTCCCAATAATATCTCTCTGAGCTTTTTCTGTTCATATTTAAGCCTATAGCTGTTCTATGATTTTAACTCTGCAAGATCTTAGAGAAAGCATTTTTCATCATTAAAGCAGTACACCAAAGGATTAGTCAACTCTTCTGTTTTAAGGGTAAGGAAGAATTTGTTTTGTGTTTTTCTTTTAAATCAAAGAATATTCATCATATTATATGTACTTGAACTAAAAGTTTGTTATGAATAGTTTCTGTTTAATTCCCTTAAGAAAATAACCCCACTTTTCTTTTATAGAGATTGGTACTCTCCAAAATCCTCTTTGGTTAAAAACCTAAAAATGAAAGTACTGAAAATGAAAATTTCTAGCGACCTAAATGGAGGAAAACAAGGTCACCCCACCATCACCACCACCACCAATCCCCTTGTTTAAGTGACTTTGCAAAGCAAATAAATAAAGCCCAAGCTCATTTTCTATGTGCCTTTTCAGCCTCAGTGTACTTGGGGAGAGGTTTCAATCAATAGCCTCCCAAATTCCACAAACAATTACTTTATTCTCCACGGTCTGTGAGAAGGGTGTAGGGTCTTTAGGGTCCCTGACTCACAAGTATAAAACAAATTCATAAAGCTTACATCTGCTGCAGTTGAAACTCAGTTTACTCTTTGCTTATCAATTACTCCTTTAAAGATGCAAAATAGAAGATGGCATGATACAAACAAAATAACACAAATTAGCAAATTTGCTTAATCTCTTTCCTGGGAAATTAGTGAAATTACCTTTGTGGAAGGATTATTTTAACCTTATATCATTATAGTAAGCAATGAATATTAATTAAAACTGTCAATGTAGTGCATTAAGAAATACTTTGAAATTGTGTATAATATTGTTTTGATGTGTCTCTAAAGGAAGCACATACCACATGAAAATATCCTCACTACTCAGAGAGCTAAAGTGGCATATTCACTATTTTGTCATTTGGCAGAAATATGAAACATTTTCCTTCTCTTTCTGAACAGCAAGGAAAACTTAAACAACATTTTCCTCAGATCAGAACAAGTAAAGACTTGGATTCCTTAGTTTTGCTATTCGAACAAAACAGGTAAGAATCAGACATCAAACATTTTGAGTGGCTATTTCACTATTTTGATATCCATATGAACTTTGCATTTTCCCAGTTCTTTTAAAAGCATTAATAAACACATACATTGTTTTCGTTATTTTCCCCCCACATGTGTGCAATTATGTGTCACATGAAAGCAAGTCCTCCACAGTGACCTATAGCCTTGCCATCATGGTAAAGGAATGCAACATAGAGTATATCTACACTGGAGTAAATGCGATCACAGTTACTATGTATAGTAATTACTGTGGAAGCTTTTATATTTTATTATACGAAAACCATTTATTTCAGGAACACATACACAAATGGGTTTACTGAAGATACTAATACTCCAATAGTTATCTCTTCTTAAACTTGCGGCAATATTTTCCCTAAGAAAGCTAACATTCCCCTCCCCACCCTTTGTTCTATAGGAAAAAAGCTATTACTTCTCCCTAGCCATCTCTACATTTTGCTGTCAAGGAGTTCCTTCTTCACAAATGCCTTCCATGGCATCACTGATACCCCTATAGAAACATTAGGAAAGAGTTTTAAAAACACGGAACTGCTGAATATTTAATCCTGACTAATAGCTGCACTAAGGTAAAACAATTAGCTAATTTACTGGTCAGGGTTTGATCTACAAGTCTATGTTTAGAGATAAATCTTTACTAGAATATAACTTATGTGTTCATTACAGAAGTCAGGTTATGGAAGTAATGGTTAAATAACGGTTTCTTCTATAAAATACAAGGTTATAAAATTTCAGAACAATTGCATAGATCACCCACATTTTAATTTCTAGAGCTACTAAAGACATTGATCAAATTGTATATTTTAATTAAAACAAATGGTTTACATTGATAACAAAGACATGGACAGAATTATCATTCATTAATATCCATATTATTCTTTCCTAATTTAGACACATTAATGATATGGCATTTACAGTTGAAATGTTATTGTCTTAATATCTTATGATTGAAAAATGTCATTATCCTTTAGTAAACCAAACCAAATGTTTAATATTAACCATATTTTCCAAAAATATATCATTCTAATAAACTGATGAAAATTAAAATGGAACTTTAGAGAGAGAGCCTTTTCAGTACAGTAGATATGAATCAGTTAATCCCCCTTACTGCATCTTTCTCACAAAAAATGAGATTGCTAAGACTACCTGCTGTGAAGATAACACCATGCAACTAGTAAATTCATCTTCTAGACCTGTGGGTATGGAGCAGGGCAAATAGATGGGGAAAGACAACATGTATATGTTGATAGGGAGAATTATTTAATCTACAGCTTTCAAATATTTTTCTCATGGTTTTCATTATCCTAGAATCATAACTATTGTAACTGTGTATGGACCTGGAGATGATGGACAGGACACAGGTTTAGTGATCTATGAAAGCATTTGCACAGGGTGTTTGCTATAACTGCATACAGAGATAAAGGGTTTCACCTGGAAAACAGTTCCTTTAGTGACCGTCAATGTAGCTGGACTCAAAGAATTTTCCTACTGAACCTGCCAAAGAGGACGATGCAAGCTGAATCTCAAAGTAAGGAAAAAGTATGAAGAAAGTTGCCACAGTATCAGAGACTCATGCTCCTGGGAGGTTATACTGCCCTAGAAGGCAGGGGACTCATGCCCAAGACTCATCTACCAAGTGAGGGCTGAAGCTCATGGAGCTGGGATCATACACTGCTGAAATAAAACTGTACTTTTCCAAACAGGTGAAAGTAATTTAGAGGATGACTTACGTTATGAAAAAGAACTATGAAATTGTGTCGATTTATTTTTCTTTATCAATAAAAGGAAGCATTTTTGAAAGAGCATTCTTATAAATCTTTTGACTAGTAAATGAAATTGTACTCAACTGAGAAACATATGGGTTACTCTTCACTGTATCATTTAAATTGCAGAGGTAAAAATAAAATGATTCTTGTTCAAGTGCTCAGGACAGATAGTTGAAAACTCTACTGAACGTAGGAAAATATAATATATTTGAATTATATTCACTGTCAAGAGAGGGCTGTCTGGAAGTTTCATATGTTAAATATGAGTTTAATTTGAGCATTTCCATTTTTTCCAATTTAGGTGGAGATAAGTGCTCTTATGACAACTTATGTTAATGAAGCTAAACCCCAAAGAGTTTATTCAATGAACCGATTTGCAGTGAGTATCTCCACGGGGGAGATGATGTCATAAGTGACATTGATTACTGTTGCTTTCTCTGGTATCTGGGATTTTAATGGATATTTGTCTAAGTGCATAATAATTTTAACACTCCTAAATTATTTATGATATGTGTTGACTTTCACAAGTAACTATTTTGAGATATTGCATGGAATTTCACAGCAGGTTTTCTGACATCACATTGGGGATTGATACATATGTGCTGATTTATACATGTGGTTCTAGCACATTATCTCTTGTTGCCTCAGAACATTTTATTTCTGTCAGTGAAATAATATGCTCAGAAGCCGTAAAAGGAGCGACAGATGCACAGTGGATAATCAGCCTGTTTAAATACTGATTTTACAATCAAGGCTGTATGCCTTCAAAATCAACTACAGAGATTCTAGTTCATGAAGTCACAATACTCCTAATGCCAAGTGCAATTGAACAACTTGACAATAAAACTTAAGCCACATAATTTTGCCAAATGATTATATAATTTAGCAATTAATAAAACAGTTGCCTTAAAGTAGAAGAGACTTTAATATCTTAAGGATGACTTTAGGTCATAAAAAGGGGGTATCTGAAATTTTAGGCAAGCAAGTGGTGCGCAAAGGGAAGGCATGTAAATCTACTGGTATGCATTTGTTATACCTATATTTCCTTAATTTTATTTTGCATCCACATTTGCTCTCCACCCCACCCTACAAACTTTCAACTTTTCCCTGAGAAATAAATCCAATAAACCTATTTTAGGTTAGCAAAGAGACCCATAAGTTCCATTAGGGAAAAAAAAAAACAGGTCAGAGACAGGGAAACAATTTTCAAGAGGATTTCTCCTTTTCTACTTTAGCTGCTAAAAATACAGCTCTTCTTTGTTCCATGCATTTCCTCTACAGAATAGTAATCTTCAGCCTCTTACAGATTTGGGGGTGAGGGAAAATCAATGCCCCCTCCCAAGAAAAAAGATAACAGCCGATGATAGTGCTATTTAGGCTCCATGACGGTGATTTAGGCTTCTTGTTTTGTAAGAGCACAGTGAATCATGACAGCTCCTTCAGGTCCCCTGGGTCTGACAGAGCTTTCATCTCTGCCTTGGTTTCTCTAAGAGCCACTCTTATTTACTGTTCCTGCCTGTACTGAGAATCCAGGCTTAGGGAATTTGGCCTCCCTGTTTGTTTGGGCAGAACTAACAAAAGAAAGATCATTTTGTAGATTTTGACAATTTTTAGATGTCTAGCTGTGGATACTTGAGTTGTAAAATTGAATGGGCATGCTTGCTTTGCACAGTGCAAATAAAAACTGCTTCTCTAAATTGTCATTAAAACACCTGGATTTTCCAGTGAACTGTAGTCTTTCTAAAATATGGAGAGTTTATCTTTTGAGAGTTGATGGCTGCTTTTATTTAGTAAAAACCATTTCCTTTGTTCCTCTTCTTTCTGCCACATTATTCAAGGTAATAAATACTTCATGGCAGAAACTGTTCCTAAGGGAAGTCTGTTTAAACCCAATTGGGGAAATGTGGAACTTTATATATTCAATAGCTCTCTATCATCCAACATCATACTGTCTTGGCTGATTCCTGTGAATTATATGTTTCTTTATAACTAGGAACAGTGCTAGGCAAAAGTATACTTTTCAGCATGTCACATTTCATGTATTGGGAAATTTGAACATTTTGCAAAATTTGATGTTTTTTAAATATCAGATTTAACAGGATATAAATTTTCTAGGCAGGATGAAAAGATGAAAATGTACAATTTCGCAGTTTCTAAATTCCCTTAGTTTGCAGCTTTTCTGGTAATTAACCATTCCTTGCTGACCTTTATTCTTTTACCCTGAGTGTAAGTGGACAGTAAACTGGAAAATCCATGATTATCATAAATGAAAGAAAGCAATTAACTGCACACATAGGAGTGAAGGATTCATGGATCATTGTAGGGTTCTTCTCCTCTACATCCCAACATCCCATGTGACTCGTTGCATTTGATCACAAATTAAAAGAAGTACAATACCTAATACTTGGTTGTGACGATCACACCACCAACCAGTTAATGGAATAAATATATGCATTGTTAGAGCAGTTTAAAGATTAAGACTAAAAGTAATAAATGCCATTGAAAGAGACCCTTCAATCTTAAAGTCTATTGCCTTCTATTTCTCCTAGCCTTATTTTCACAAAGTTTTGAATATTATAAGGATGAAATTAAGTATAAAAGGGTGACCACTTCTATTGGCAAAGCCCAAGACTGGTGATATTCTGACCATGTGCAAAAGTAGAGTAATCTTATCCCATTTTACAATGAAGTTAATGTGAAGGCGTTATTTGTAGCTGGGAAATTGAGACTATGTATCAATTTAGGATTTTATAGTTGGAAAAAACCTTAAAGGTCACCTAATATAACTCTGTGGTAATTCTCCAATTCTATACAACCATATAAAATAGGCAGACTATTGCACTTTCTAGACTAGTAGAATGTGTCACATTATTTTTAGAGTCACTAATAATTCAAAAATTATTTTAAAGCTTAACATTATTGCTTTAATACTTTATTAGAGTAAATGAAATTTTTTTTTTTATTTTATGGAAACCAAAAGTTATTGTTTAGAATAAAATATGACATAATATTCTCTTGGAAGAATGAACTCTCAAAGAAAATAGATAGATAGAGAGGTTGAAGTACTTTGGGTTTAAAGTATATAATAAAAATTATATAATTTTACAATATGGCATTGGTATACATATAAACAGATAAATGATTAATATAACAGTAAAGAAAATACAGAAGTCAATTTTTTAGAATATACTATACTAGAAAGGAAAAATTATAAGTCAAAATTTATTACATGAAAATATTTTCAATAATTGGGTTCAGTGATATAATTATATGGAATAAAAAAGATAACTACCTCATACATGAAATTAAATTAAAAATGGATTGAGTTTAAAATAAAATTATTGTTCTAGGTACCAACTGTTGTGTTAACAAACCACTCCAAAACTTAGATGCATAAAATTTCTCAGTATTCAGCACCTCTGTGAGAAGATTGGACACTGGAGATGACTCATTGGTTCTGGGCTGGGGAATCAGAATCTTCTGTAGCTCTTTACTAACATTTCTGGCTCTTCAGGACCTGAGCATGTCCAATCCGTTAGGGTCCCTGTGTGTGTCCTTGACATAATGCTTGGTCTTTTTCACAGCACGACAGCCTCAGGGTATTTGAATTTCTTATAAGGGAACTCAGGTTTGTTCCAGTAGATAAAGCAGAAACCTCCATTGCCTTCTATGACCTAGGCTCAGAAATCATGTAGCTTCATTTTTGCTATGCTTTATTTTGAAACAAATTAAAACGAAGGGTTATAGACTCTGATGCTTGATGAGAGGGAGGCAAAGGCACATTATAGAGAGCATGAGGGATTGGAGACATTGTAACCATCTTTGGAAAATGCCATTGACCCAATATCAAACAGTAAAAGAAAAAGTGGAAATGGAAAGATATTTTTCAAACAGATGTATAAAAATCAGTAGAAAAACTAAAGCTGAGCATATGCATACTTTAGGACCCAATTGTACTGCCACATATGTAACCAATAGAAATGCATTTACTGAAAGAGAATATTCCTATCAACCCTACTTATGATAGTCAAGAATTGGAAAATACTCAGATACCCATCAACAGCTAAATGAATAAATATATTAGACATTCATGCATTTGAATATTATATACTTATGAGAATGAATGTTCTACAACTGTAATCAGCACATATAATCTGACAAATATAATATTAAATAAAGGAAATCAGACATAAAAGAGTTCATACTGTCTGATATCATTTATATAAAGACCAAAAAAATGTGAAATTAATCCATTCTGTAAGAAGTCAGGAGAATGGTTACTCTGTTCAGAGATAAGATTTTATGAATGGGTTAAAGCAGGAAGTGGGCTTCTGAGATACTGCATAATGCTCTGTGTTTTGATCTGGCTGCTGATTATAGAGAATGTTCAGTTTGTAAAAAATCAATCACCACATTTTTTACACATGCACTTTTCTGTACGCTATTATATTTTAATTAAAAGCTTAAATAAGAAGGTAGACAAAGCAAACATTTCAACAGATGCAACTACTAAATTTTTAAATGCCTGTATATCAAAAATTAACCAAAATAAAAAGGAAAACTACTAAATGGAAAAAATAATTATAGTATATATGACCAAAATGTTCATTATATTATATAAAGAATATATACAAATGTATAAATAATTCATTAAGGTCCAGTACTTGGATAAATAATTGATGAAAATAATAACTCACAAAAGCATCCTTATTACAAGTAAGTAACAAACATTTGAGAAAAAATTCTGACTTAATTGTAATAAAAAATGAAAAATAAAGGGACAAGCAACCTAAATGTCCAACAATAGTGTACTGATTAATAAGTAAACAAATATATTCAATGGAATATTATATGTTGGGAGGAGAGAACAGTCATACACATGAGCCCACATATTTGCCTCAGCCCATGAAAGATTTTTCATCTTTAGTTCCACTCACATTACCCTTGGAGGCACTCTTTTTGCACGTTCCTGTATTGCTCTCTACCCCCTTACCTTCTCCCTCTTCCCATATCTTCCTTCACTTCCACCTTCAAGGATGTGTAAGGAAGCAAGCCCTTATTCCCATATCACAAAGAGGTAGGCAATCTCTTTTTCTCCTTTACATTCTGGACAAATGTGTTGCTAGCTTTCTTTTCTTACTTTCAATGAGTTGAGTCACTTAGGCAGAATCTGCTGTTGCCCTAGCAATCCCCATTCCATTTGCAATTTGGTAGACCATTCCTATAAATGTAACTGTGTGCTAAATGAGCCCAAGGAAACAGATTTAGTCATCCCTGTCTCTCTGGCATTATGTAGAAAAAAGAACCCAAACACTTAAGTAGAGGGAAATTATCTCACCCAGCCCTCGAATGTCCCTTGGTGTAGGGGTAAGAGTGTTTGGAAGACAATCCCTTCACTAAAGCATTGTAAAGTGCATTGGACAGGGGAGTATCTGCATCTTGTTAATTGTCAGCTATAGGTCAGGGATGAATGTGGGAGAGACCACTTTTGAAGTGGAGTCCCAGATTTCAAGGAGAATTATAGGATCCCCCAATTTTTGACACTAAGTTACTGTACTTAACTATCAAGGATAAGATAGGCAAACTTATCATCATGGGAAAAAGAGATTAAATGGGAAATCAGTGTTTTGACCTGCAGGGATATGTGGCTGTGGTTAATTGATCTGTATAACTAAAGATTTCGAGAGTTGGTAAGCAGAAACCTAATTTCAGTCAACAAAATAGGAAGTCATGGCCTTTCACCTCAAAACAATGAGTGAATAAATTCCTATTATTTAACCTGACCCACTTCACAGTATTTGCTTAAGCAAACTAAAGCACCTTGTAATACCTAACACAAAGAGAAAAGCATACTTGGCAGCTTCAGAAGTTTGGAGGCAATATTCCCCACAGTTACATGTGCTATACCAACCCATTCCTGAAGGTGGAGTCCAGAGCAGGGAGCTCTTACAGCAACTCCAGGGCTTTATGACTCAGCATAGCCCTAGCGTTTTAAAACAAAGCTATATGCTCATCTGCTGGTAGCAAATTTCATTTTGAGAAATACTCCTGGATTGGTACTGGAGCCTTGAAAAGACTAAATGCTTGTCCATAGAACACCAAGTGACATAAAACCTGAGCAGCCCACACTGAACTGAGAGTTTGTTCCATCAGTCCATGAAGTTGTCATGTATAGCCACAACCCGTTAAAATGGAAATGGTCAATATGAGATGAGTACTGTACAGGTCTGAAGGCACAAGGACTTGCCATGAGGTGACTCAGATCCCCATAGTATCTTCTCCCGTGGTATTGCTGCCACTATTTATGGCATCACGCAAGTTCCCTATGATCAGTGAGGGAAAAAAAAATATGGCTTTGTTTAAAAATGTGTTTGAAAGAGAAACTGTCATTAGCTTACAGTGATATGCTGTAGACTCCCAACTCAGGAACAGTTCTGAAAGAAAATAGTGAACGGAAATCCTGCTGGTGGCAGATTTTGAGCTGTAAATTTGGATGTCTTTTTTCCCTGGAAAACAAATGGTCAAGATTAAGTTATATTTATTCATGGACATTTGATTATTCCTGCTGAATAGAGTCTTGTTTTAGTTTTCCAGCTGCTAAAACAAAAACCATGCAATGGGGTGGCTTAACAATAGGAATTTATTGGCCCATGGTTTTGAGGCTAGAAGAAGTCCAAAATCAAGGTATCAGCAAGGTGATGCTTTCTCTCCAAAAGCTGTGGCTTTCTGGGGCTGGCTGCCAGTGATCCTTGGTCCTTGCTTTTCTGTTACGTGACAATCACATGGTGGCATTTTCTCCTTTCTCTTCTAGGTTCCACGGACTTCCAGCTTCTGGCAGCTCCCCATGGCTTCTCTCTCTGTAGTCTTCTCTATAAAGTCTCCAGTAATAGGATTAAGACCCATCCTGGTTCAGTTGGACCAATGTTATCTGAAGTAACCTCATTGAAGTTATTACTTACAATAGGTTTATACCCACAGGAATGGAGTGAGATTAAAAACATGTTTTTCTGGGTTACATAACTCTGAGCCACCACAGGTCTCAATCAGCAAGCATCCAGAGAATGGCAGTCAGCCTCATGCCCCAGTCACCCTGGTGCTTACTCAATGGGCCGTATACAAAGTAGCCACAGCAGCAGAGAAGATGCTATGAATGGGCTCAGCAGCACAACTTCTAAAGCTGATGTATCTTCTACTACTCCTGAGTGTGGAATCTGCCAACAGAAGAGGCCAACTCTTCTGCAAAATTGTTAGCTACAGAAACTGTTTCACAAAAAACTCAAAAATTTTCTTTTCAGTTACGTTTTTATTTAAAAAACCACACTCATAGCTAAGCATTCAATATATGTTCTCTAAAGAGAGTATTCTTTATTATACCAAAAACAAATTTCTAGCTTTGGGAATGACCTCTTTCTCTCAACCAGTGTACATAGTAGTTTAAAATTTCATAACATAAAATATGCAGAAAATAATTTTCTTCATTTCAGATAAGTTCATATAAATTCACAATATATTTTGAGTAATTTAGGGTTTGAGAAATAAGGTAGTTATTCTGATATTTTAAGTAAGGAATTTAAATGTATATTTACTATAGAGAAAGTACACAATTTATTTTATGGTAACATTTTTAAATACTCACAGAAAATGCAAATGCAAGGATTTCTTGGATATATGCCAAGAAACTAATATCGTAATGTATTATACTCCACCTGATAAAATGTCCAATCAAGACCAATGCACTACCTTCTAGAGATGGCATTCAGCCACACTGGAATGAAACGCCTAGTCTAATGTTCAGAATAAATATTAATATAACTTTGAAATGACAAATTATAGAAAGAGAATATGATCGCATGTTGCTTTTTTGGCATTTGGTAAAGAACAGAATAAAAAAGTCATTACTTACAGTTCCTTTCCCTATCGCACACATACATACACATACACACACGCCACACACATGAGCAAAGCCACAAGAATCTTACTGTATTAATTTACAAAACCCAACATTTTAAAATTGAAGTTAAATTATAAATTTTCCTCTTCAGAACTGCATTTTCTGAAACTGTTTTAATTGGCCTGAACAATTTAGGATGTTGATTTTGCTGAACAAATTTTTAACCCAGAGGACTTTATATAAATTGTATCTAGATTGGAAACCATATGTAGACTTGAACTGTTGGAAACCCAGGTTGTTGGAGAAATATAGTGCCAAGATAAGAAAATGAATAACCTTAGTAGAAGCAAAGCAAATAAGAGGTGCCAATACCTTGTAATCTGTTTAGAAATTGTTTCTTTTCTTTTGGTCTGAGTGCTTGCTTCTTAATTTATATTTATTTTTTATCTTCATTTGGCTATAAAAAATAATCAGTATCTTGAACTTTGTGTTACAGTCTGAGCTGACTCTCTGGGGAATATATTGGTACATGTTTTCCGGTGTTCATGGCTGGTTGCCTAGTTTCAAAAATAATTTACAGAAGAAACAAAATATATTTTAAATTGAAAATTACATGCTCAGTGTTATATATAAGTGAACTGATATTCTGTTATTTATTGCTGCATAGCAAACCACTGAAAAATTTAGCAGTGTAAAACAGCAACTGTAGGTCAGAAATTCAGGTAAGGCACTGTGGAGATGGATTGCTCCTGCCGTTTGATGTATGGGACCCAGGCAGAATGATCACCTTTAGATGGGCCACATTATTCTCATGGTAAAAGAAAAGATTAACAAAGGTGACAAATGCATGCTGTGGTTCATTAACCTTCTGCTCAGTGTTGCTCACATGCCTTTGGGTAAATCAAGTCACATGAATTAACCCACGATTCACTGGGGAGGTGTCTCATACTCCCCCCAGAGGAAGCACAGCAAGACAATATGGCAATGGGCAGGAATGAATGGTCATTTTAAGTGTGTATCCCGAGGGTGGGGGGAAGGGAATAGAATCAATCTCATACTAACACCTGTATTTGTAAAATCTTTTTCAAGTAATTCTAAAGCTCATATACATAGCTTTAGAGCCCACAGTTCTAGACTTGAAATCTGAACTAACTCAAAAAATCATAAATTATATTTTACAAAGCATTTCTTTTCAGTCAACTCAATTCACTGTCTAAATGATATCCATAAATTCTTGAGTATGCCTTTGCTAACAAAAACAATAACATACAAATTATAAATCTTTCAGAATGGAAAACAACGATTGATGCCAATCTCTGCCCTCACTTCCCGGATCAAACTGACAATTACCAAACAGCTGTCTACAGGTTTACTTGTGTGTGCATGTGTGTGTGTGTGTGTTTGCAAATATTTATTTCTTGCTGCTTACTTTAATTGCAGCTCCTTATTCCCAACAAGTGGTGGTTTCGAGTGAAAGGTAGGGGGGCTGTAGGAATGAAGAGTGTCAGACTCACTGAGAATGTAATAACAGAAATGAAAAGTATTCTTAGTATTGAATAATGACAGTCTAATGAAAGACACTAATGATGAGGTTGTCCACATTATTGTTTGGTTATCATTAACAAATCACATTATCTTCCCCTTCTCTCTGTAGCAATCAGTCTCCTGAAGCAAACTACATGGTAAATTCTTTTGACAGAAGGCAATTCCTTTTCTCCATTTCCTCCTTAACTTCATAATGAAATCCTAATGAATACTAAAGGTTTTTCTGTGTAGTACAATAATCATCTATTGTATTACTGATTGAAAAGAACTGGCTGCATATTCAGAGAGATATAAAGGACTGATTTTCAAACAAATAGTTTTGATAGGCAGATTCAGGACGTATCTAAATTGTATTTAATTATGTTCCTCTGCAGAGTGCTTATAACAGATTTTCACATGTCAAGTTATCTTTAATATCTTTAAGAACTATTCTAATGTGTAGAGTCTATTTCCTAATTAGCTACATCCGTTTTAATACTATTTCTACGTATCAGTACTCTGGGAATAATGGCATGACAGTAGTCTAGTAAGTCAAAATATTGTTCTAAATAAAACCTTTAGGGAATAATGTTTTGGAATTAATTCCACTAGAATTAATTTTATGGCCCTTCAAAAAATGAAAATATTTGGGTTTTCATGTACTTTCAATTGCCTACAGGTTTAAAATCAGTTTTGCAATGAAAACCTATACATATTATGAAAAATGCACTATTTCAAAAGTGTTTGTTATGGCACCCCCAACCTAATGAATGACTTGCTGTAGCCAAGAGCTCGAGGCCAATAACCTGAACACTTCTAAATATATCTCATTCTTTGTGCTAACTCTGCCAACTCTTTACAATGTTAGCAGAACAAAAAAATATGAATGCATGCAAAAGTTTTTATCCAGAAGGAAAATAAAAGTGATTTTTTAAAAGTTAAATTTCAAAATAAACCCAGCTGGAAATTATGGCCATATACACATAGCTGACAGTTCCTGGGAAGTTTGGCCTTACTGCATTCCAAGTCTTTACAGTTCTGTAGCTTCAAAACATAATTTCCTCAAATTTTCACCCTTGGTGTTATTTCTGTTTGTATTTAGTTTTTTTCTTTTAAAACTTCTTTTACATCTGACCAAATATATTTTTTATTTCCCTTTTCTCTGCCCTGTCATTAAAAAATCGCCTTTTTCAAAAATAACAATCACAATTTTTCACAAGACTTGGTGGAAAAAACAAAACAGGACACTTCCCCAGTAGAAAAAGCCTTTGAATTGGACTACCTGGCATTGCACATTTCTCAAATTCTTTAACTTGCTAAATGAATGGCAGATTGTATTTGAGTTTGGCTATCAATAAGTGGCATTAAGATATCATTTGATTTGATTTTTTTTTTTTTGCGTTTTCTTTTTAATTACAGAAGTGGTGTGTTTACAGAGCAATCAAGCATAAAATACAGAATTCCTGTATACAACCCTGTTATTAACACCTTGCATTTGTGCTTTACATTTGTTACAATTAATGAAAGCACATTTTATAATTTTATTATTAAATATAGTCCATAGTTTAACTTAGGGTTCACTGTTTATGTTTTACAGTTCCATGAATTTAAAAAAAAAAAATATTTAGTGGCATATATACAACCTAATATTTCCTGTTAACCACATTCAGATATATAATTCAATGCTGTGAATTACATTCACAATTAGGTGCTATCATCACCACCATCTTTTATCAAAACTCTTCCATTGTCCCAAATAGAAACTCTGTACATTTTGAGCCTTAACTCCCTATTCTCTACCTACACCATCTCCTCTGGTAACCTATATTCTAGATTCTGACTCTGAGTTTGCTTATTCCTATTATTTCATATTAGTGATACCATACAATATTTGTCACTTTATGTCTGGCTTATTTCACCCAACATGATGTCTTCAAGGTTAATCCATGTCGTCACATGAATCAGAACTGCATTCCTTTTCACAGCTGAGTAATACTCCCTTGTGTGCATATGCCACATTTCTTTCTCCATTCATCAGTTAATGGACACTTGGGTTGCTCCCATCTTTTGGCAATTATGAATAATTCTGCCATGAATATCAGTATACAAATGTCTGCTCAAGTCTCTGCTTTGAGTTCTTTTCCTTATATACCTAGAAGTGGAATTGCCATGTTATATGGTAATTCCGTATGTAACTTTCTGAGGTAAACCAAGCTGTCTTCCATATCAGCTGCACCATTTTACTTTCTTACTGGCAATGGATAAGTGTCCCTATTTTTCCTTTTCCTCTCCAACACTTAGAATTTTCCGTTTTTTAAAATAGTAGCCATTCCAGAGACTGTGAAATTGAATTTTGTTGTGGTTTTGACTTGCATCTACCTAATGGCTAATGATATTGAGCACCTTTCCATGAACTTTTTGGCCATTTTAATATCTTCTTTGGAAAAATATCTATTCAAGTTTTTGTCCTCTGTTGTTGAGTTGTAGGATATTTTTAAAATATATTCCAAATATTAAACACTTATGAGATATGTGGTTTCCAAATATTTTCTCCCATTGCATAGATTGTCATTTAACTTTCATGAGAAAGTCCTTTGGTGCACAAAAGATTTTTTTTAATACTGATGAAGTTTATTTACCTATTTTTTCTTTTGTTGCTTATGCTTTGTGTATAAAGTCTAAGAAACCATTGCCTAACACAAGGCCCTGAAGAAACTTCCCTACATTTTCTTCCAGGGGTTTGAAAGTTCTGGCCCTTATATTTAGGTCTTTGATCCATTTTGAGTTGATTTTTATACATGGTGTGAGGCAGAGTTCACCTTCCTTGTTTTCCAAATGGAGATGATCCATTTTTCCCAGCACCACTTTTTTGAGGAGACTCTTTCCCAATTGAGTGGTCTTTACCCCCTTGTCAAAATCACTTGGCTATGAATGTGAGGGTTGATTTCTGAACTTTCAATTAAATTCTGTTGGTCTATATGTCTTCCTTGTGCCAGTACCATGCTAGTCTCACTGCTGTGGAATTGTAATAAGTTTAAGATTGGGAAGTTTGAGTCCTCCAACTTCATCCTTCTTTTCAATATGACTTTGGCTATTTGAGGCCCCTTACCCTTCCATATAAATTTGATGACTGGCTTTTCTGTTTTTGCAGAGAGGTTAAAATTTTCATTGAGATTGCATTGAATCTGTAAATAATTTTGTGTAGAATTGACATCTTCATGATATTTAGGCTTCCAATCCATGAACACAGAATATCCTTCCATTTATTTAAGTCTTTGATTTCTTTTAGCAATGTCCTATAGTTTTCTGTGTACAAGTCCTTTATATCCTTGATTAGGTTCATTCCTAGATACTTGATTCTTTTAGTTGCTATTGTAAATGGATTTTTTTTCTTGATTTTTTCTTCTAATCATTCATGACTAGTGTATAGAAACACTACTCATTTCAGGGTGTTGTTCTTGTACCCTGCAACTTTGCTGAATTCATTTATTAGCTCTAGGAGATTTGTTGTGGATTTTTCAGGATTTTTTGTATATAGGATTATGTCATCTGCAAATAAGGATGGTTTTACCTCTTCCTTTCCAATTCGGATACCTTTTATTTATTTATTTATTTTGCCGGTCTGGGTAGAACAATGTTGAATGACAGTGGTGACAGTGGGTATCTTGTTTTGTTCCTGATCTTAGAGGGAAAGCTTTCATTCTTCCACCATTATATACGATGTCACCTGTAGGCTTTTCATACTTGCCCTTTATCATGTTGAGGAAGTTTCCTTCTATTCCTTGTTTCCATATGTTTTCATCAAGAATGGGTGCTGGATTTTGTGCAATGCCTTTCCTGCATCAATTGAGTGATCATGTGCCCCCCCCCACACACACACACTTAATTCTGTTAATGTGGTATACAACAATTATTGATTTTCTTATATTGAATCACCCTTACATAACTGGGATAAATCCCACTTGCTCATAGTGTATGTCATAGCTTGAAGCTGTTATGTATCCCAGAAAATCATTTTCTTTTAATCTATTCCTGTCGGTGTAGACCTACATAGGTAGGACCTTTTGATCGAGTTATTTCAATTGAGATGTGACCAGCCTCATTCAAGGTGGGTCTTAATCCTCTTACTGGAGTCTTTTATAAGAAGATAAAACACATACAGAAGCTAAGAGACAAAATTCAGAGACGCACACAGAAGAAGACACAGGAGCCGAAAAAGAAAGACTCAGATGGAGGAGCCAGAAGTGGAAGCAACGAAACCTGGGAGAGAAGGACCAGCAGACATTACCATGTGCCTGGCCACATGACACAGGAGTCTGGACTGCCAGCAACTTTTCTTTAGAGAAGGTATTGTCCTGTTGATGCCTTTATTTGGATATTTTCATGGCCTTAAAACTGAAAATTGTAAGTTAATAAATCCCCACTGTGAAGAGCCAAACCATTTCTGGTATATTGCATTTCATCAGCTTTACCAAACCCAAACAGTGTATAATTCTCTGAGACACTGCTGGATTTGGTTTGCTAGTGTTTTGTTGAATATTTTTCTATGTGTATTTTGCATAACCTGTACTTTTCTCTTCTTGTGATATCTTCATCCGGCTTTGGGATGAGGAAAATTTTGGCCTCATGGAATGATTTAGGGGGTTCTCTCCTCTTCAGTTCTTTGGAATAGTTTGAACAGGATTGGTGTCAATTCTTCTTGTAATGTTTGGTAAAATTTCCCTGTGACATTATCTGGTCCAGGCTTTTTGTTTTTGTTGGGAGGTTTGTGATTACTGATTCAATCTCTTTACTAGAGAATGGCTTGCTGAGAACTTTTATTTCTTCTTGAATCAGTGTAGGTTTGTGTATTCCATGACTTTGTCCATTTCATCTCGGTTATCTCATTTGTTGGTGTACAGTTATTCATAGGATCCTCTTACACTCATTTTTATTTCCGTGGGGTTGCTAATAATGTCCTCCCTCTCCTTTCTGATTTTAGTCATTTGTTTCATCTCTCTTTTTTCCTTCATCAGTCTAGCTAAAGATATGTCAATTTTAGAGATATTTCCAAGAACCAACTTTTGGTTCTGTTGATTATCTCTCTGTTTTTTTTTTTTTTTTTAATTCTCTATTTCATTTCTCTCTACTTTAATAAATAGCTCTTTGTTATTTCCTTACTTCTGCTCACTTTGGGTTTAGTTTGCTCTTCTTTTTCTAGTTCTTTATTTTTGAGGTTAGTTCTGTGATTTGAAAACTTACTTCTTTTTTTTTAAGATAAACATTTAGAGCTATAAATTTCCCTGTCAGCACTATGTTTGCTGCATCATGTAAGTTTTAGAATGTTGTATTTTCATTTTCATTCATTTCATTTTAATTTCATTTTCTTGAGCATCATCCCTCCTATCAGGAAGGTCTGCTCAAGGCAAATCAAAGTGCATGATCCTCCCTGTCTTCTCGGTCAGTGTCTTGCCCTGAGCTTGTGTTTGCCAGTGTCCTTATGAGTTTCCTGTTTACAGGAGTTTGAATGCTCCCTGTAATTCCCAGAACCAGACCTTCTCCCTTTCCTTAGTCTTCCATTGCAGGATGTAAAGTAGGTAAGCCTTTGCCATCTGCCTCAATTATTTCTTACAGTGCTTTCTTTGTCTCAAGCTCCTTTTGCCTGGTGGGTAAAATTTTGTGGAGGTGGGGGGTGCACAAAAGAAAGGCGTTTCCTTAAGTCAGTCTTTCCCATGAGAACAAGGCAAGGGACTCAAAAAGGTAGCAATGGTTGGCTCCAAACTGCCCTGTGGAGGGGATGAGGTAGAGGTCAGGAAGGGCACCAGGAGCTTCTTCCATGGTCCCCAAAGCTGTGCTTTATTGACTTGGCTCCATCCCAGCCAATGCAGCACTTCAAGTGTCCTCTGAAGCTCTGTGGAAGTATATTTTCTTTGTCTTGTCTGCTACCTCGTATAGGGTGGGTCAGAGTAATGGGGCCGCCCTCAGAGCTGAGCCTCCAGCAGTCTAAGATAGCTAATCAAAAGCAATGACCAGCAATTGGCCCACACCCCAACCCTCCTCCTGAATCTTGGGGAAGTTGTTTATATCTCTCTCTAGCATAAGCAAGCTACACCCGAGTTGGACCCTAGTGCTGTTGTACTTGAGTGGGGGTGGGCACCGGTAACTGCCAGGCAGGGAGACAGAACAATTTACTGGCTTAACTGTATTTTACCAGCCTTTTCCTCTTGCTCTTCCCTAGATGATGTAGAGGACTCTGCTGGACTTGGGAGTTTCAAAATAGTTGATTCAAACAGTTCCTACCTATTCAATAGTTGTTTGGGTGGAGGGACTGATTCCTAGAGCTTCCTATTCCACTAAGTTCCCACAGGTCAATTCCTTTAGTTTGATTTTGTGATTAATCTATCATCTTGAAATCACATTTCATTTACTTGAAATTTTCAAATGGTATACTGTCTGTAACTACCCTTATTTGATTATAGTTGACAAATCCTTATCTCAAGTGATTGATTCTATGTAGGGAAAAATAATATGCTTCCCTCTAAAACTTTGGCTTCTAAATTGTCTTATCAGATTTGTACACTTATGTAAGGCATAAAAATTATCTATAGAAACAAATACTGTAAATGCCCTTTGATTTTAGAAATACCTGTGCCTATATAATTATGAAGAACCACCTAAAACTAAGCAATCTCACATCATTTATGGACTTCTAAGGTATAAAACTATACAAATATAGGAATTGTCAAATACTAATAAAATAAAAGGTTAATCATCAGTAAAATATCATTTTTAAATACGTAGCTGAGAACTATGGAAATACTCAAGTACAATCAAGGTGATGAGAGTATAATCTCTAACAGGCAGTACTAGAATATGATTGTAATTAAGAAAGGTGGAACCCAATCAACTGTATTATAAACTGTCAAAAGAAAGAATGTATTTGGAGTAAAATACATGGAAAGATATTCAGAAATGTGAAAATACAAATGACTAATGAATAAAGTTTCAAGTTCAACCAGCAACTTAACTATTAAAATAATAGCGATGTGTCATTTTTTACGTATCAAATTGTCAAAGATTATGAGTAAAATAATACCAAATGCTTTCAAATGTTCAATGAGGAAAGTAACCTCATACATTTTTAGTGGGATACAAATTTTTGCTTATTTTGGAATGCAATTAGGAGAGGTGTATTAACTTTTAAAATATTTATAATATTTTGATTCAGTAAATATATGTTTTAGAAGTTATTATATAGAGGGGGATCCAAAGATGTATAAAAATTACATATGGATTTGGTAATTTCAATTGTTAATAATAAAAAAAGTTATAAACAACATAAATATCAAAAGCAGGAGACTAATTAAATATACTACATTATCTCATATTATGAATTATTAGCAGTATTTATGACTTTGGAGAACTTAATGGCATGTAAAGGTGCAAAAATGGGCACATATTATTCAATGTTGGTCTTTACATATATCTATACGTGTAGGGTAAAACATATAGAAGGAAATACCTAAATTTTAAGTTATCTTTTTGTTCTGAAATTGTGGCTAATTTTTGTTAATGATACACACACACACACACACACACACACAAATGCCTAAGCAACATATAGTTTACATTTGCTTATTTATCTTTATAATTAAGCTTTTTTAACTTCAAATAGGTCTCTGTAGCTTGCTTTTTTTTTAATTAACAATATGTTACTACAATTCAGCCATGTTGTTACATGTAAATGTTGTTCATCTCTTTCTACTGCTCACACAAGTTAGCTTTTGCATCATAACAAACCACGGAACTCAGCGACAAAATGACAATCACTTAGCTTATAATTCAGTAGGTCAGCAAATTAGGCTGGACTCAAATGGGCAATACTTCTGCGGGTTTCACTGTGCACATGCATGCAACTGCAAACAGCTCCTAGTTTGGGGTGGGTCTTGGTCATTGAAGGATGGCATCTCTTACATGCCTGATGGTAGGTGTTACCTGTTAGTAGGTGCTGACTGTCAGCTCAGGGTGATGGAGTTAACTGGGACCTGTGTCTCCAAGTGGCCAGCCTGTGCTTATGCATAGTGGCTATTGCAGGAGTCCCATGAACAACAAGCTCTTTTAATGTTTCAGCTTGCATCACATTTGCTTTTGTCCTATTGGCCAAAGAAAGTCAGAGAGTCAGTATGTGAAGGTAATTAACCAAGGACGTGGATTTAGGGAGGAATAAACAAAATTGGAAACCAGTACTGCTATTATATACCACACTATATTGTATTCCATGAATATCACAATTTATGTATCCATTCTCCTGCCAATGCACGTTTATATAATTTCCAGTATTTGCTCCTATGACCAGTGTTGTTATGAATGTTTTTATGTCTTCTGCTCATATAGGTACAGGAGGCTAACTTGGATATTTAACTAGGAGTGGAAATGCTGGAGCAGTATGTGAATGGTCAACTTTATAAGATAATAACATTTTTCCCCATAAAGATTATTCTAATTATACTCCTACCGACAATGCAAAGGACAGACAATTGAAATCTAAAATTACGAACATCTATTGTAATTTTCCAAACAAGGTTATTTATCTTTATTATTGAAAAATAACAATACATTTACAAAGTGACAAAATAATTTGAGTTAAATATGGGATTGGGTATATGGAATTTCACATGAATGCTAGAATTTTTAATTGCTTGCTCAGTATTTTATTTATTCATTCAGAAACATTTCATTCAGAAGGTGTTGTTGTAAGGACTAACACTACAAATAATGAAATGGCATGATCCCTCCTTTCAAGGGGCTTACGTTGGTTAAAGAGTTTTGAGAAACCAAACATTAACAAAAGAGCTATCACTTACATAGAGCTTCTATGGACCAGATGTTGTTCTAAGTAACTGATTCATGTTAACTCACTTATCTTCATAATAAACCTATGAGATGGATATTATTTTGTCCCTATTAAAGAAGTGAGGAAGCTGACACAGAGGTTAAGAGTTTTATACAAGGTTAACTGGCTAGTAAGTGGTGGTGCCAGAATTTAAATCCAGGCGGTCTGGCCCCAGAAGTTGTCCTCTTCATCCTCCCTTGACCTTTTAATTCTGCTCAGAATTTCAGGAGATAGTGAATTAAAGTACAATAGAAGTGTGTTTCTTTGGACTTGAGGCTGACTATTAATGAAATTCTAAGGTTTTTATACTACTTTAACTGCCAAAGAAAAAATAATTGAAAAAAGATTCGATCATGCCCCAATCTTTTTCTTTCATTATTAGTCAATTATGATTTGACAAAGAACTATTTTAATACGTTAAATTAACTCTGGCTAACTTCAATAAGACCCATTGCTTTTTTCTTCCATTATGTGAATCAAATATGGGATATGTACACACACACCACACCTTAGGTAACTGTATTACCCATTACAGATTACTTGTTATAATTTATATATTCTGGGCACACACATATACACACATATTCTGACAGTGAACATTTGCCATTTTCCTTTATTCATCATCCATTTACCCTTTCTACAAGCAGCTTTATTTATTTTGAAAAATTACCTCTTTCAAATAAAGAGTGGTATTGGAGACACAGAGAATTTGGATGCCTTGCTTTTCAACCATTGGAGCTAAAGGACAAAGCTTCCTTTAACCACTAAGGTACAATCAGAGCAGAGTCATTGGAAAAAACCCCAACATCATGAGTCTTGGCTGCCAAGTTATCAGTGACTAGACATTTGTCATCCAGGGGATTCATGACCCATCAATGCACTGCTCACTGTAGTGAATTATTCTTCATTTATTACAATAGTGTGATTTTTAAATGGATAATCATAAAAATATTATTTTATAAGAATTTCCACTGATTGGAAGTGGCTAGTATTTAGGTGCTCATGGAGAGCAAACTATAAATAATATCAAAATTTAAATATAGTATATTTTATGCTAATCCAGAGAATTCCATCTATTTACTAAACTTCTGTCCCTTCCCTCCTGAACTCTGAGTTAGATTATATTTCCCAGCCTCCCATGAATTTAGATGTGGTCATATGACCAAATTCTGGTTAACGGAATGAGGAAAAAGTGAGGAACTCCATAGCCAAACCCAATTCATAGAACCTTCCATACAGTTCTCCACTCTTTTTCCTCTTCCATCTGTCATGCATTATTGATTCCCAGAGTAACCTTGGAAGTCATATGGAATGATGGCAAATGTTTCATCAGCTGGGTCTCTCCCTGTTAACAATGGGGCCATTTACACTTGCTATTTCATTTCCTCTGTCCAAAAGCTCTTTCCCAGATATCCCATTACTTCTATCCCAAACTCCTTCGGGTTTCTGCTCAACTATCACTTTATCAATGCCTTCCCAGTACGTTCTAATTAAGGCAGTGGCTTTCCCTCAACCTGTATTTTGTGTCTCCCTTTCCTGATTCAATTTTCTCTTACAACATTACTTTCTGGCATACTTCTTTGTTTATTATCTACCTCTACCTACTAGAATATATGCCTGTGAGGGGTAAGACTTTTGTATTTTTTCTAATGCTATGTACCCAGAGCAAGGTAGAGGATTTACAATGAATATTTGTTGAATGAATGAATGTTAATCAGTTATTTGCTTGAATTTCAGAGATTTCATATATGCTAAAGGATTCATTAAAAGAGAAATTCCTACATATTAAAATTTTTCAAATCTGAGAGACATTTTAAAACAACATAAGTATGATGAGAGAGAAGGAAAAAATTGCCTTTAGAAGATAGAATTAGGATATAAATGGAAAAAAAAAAACAGGAGAATAGAGATAGTGATAGAGAATAATTCATAGGAAAGTTCAAAGGAAGACTGGTTAAACATTACTTGCAAATTGTCTCTATTTTGATTAGCTAGTGATTCTTGTTCTGTCACATGGATTACAGAGAAGGAAGAAAGGTGAGGGGGGAAAAAAGAAACAACAGACACTTAAATTATAACCCAGCAAAAAGGTCAAAGAAAAGCTGTTTAACACTTTAATTCGTAGGGTAGATGAAATATTAAAAGAATTAATAGTTCAAAAATAGAAAGAAGGGCCTTTGCTATATTTGTGCCAAATTCAAATTACTGACACAAGGAATAATAAAAATGCCATTCTTCTAGCAAGCAAAAAATTCAGAATAAAAATGTAATACACATGAAAAAAAGCCATCACTGCAACTAAGTGTCCATTTTGTGGGTCTGTTTTATCAGTTGCTGTGTTTCCCAATCAATGTTTATAATGTTAAATATCCCCCAACAGGTTAGAATTCAGCATGTGCTCCAATTCCAGTTGACCTGAAATTACTCATAATAGGGAAAAAGACAGATTCCAAGCTTCATTTATCTGTAGGTTTTGAATTTATGAATCAATATAATTTTACAAGATTTGAAAAGCAAAAATGAAAAAAAGGATATAGTTTTCACTCTTTCTTAAATTATGTTATTTCTCTTATAATATAGATACAGAGAAATGACAAAATGCTAGGTGTAGATAGTAGAAAATAGAAAAGAAATGGAAAATTATTGTGAATATCTTAGTGAAAACCAATGTGTATGACTTTCTCCACTTAATGCTTTTATCAGTCAGGATAAACTAGATTATGACAATTTAACAAACACCCCCACAATTTTGGCCTCAGAAAACAATAGAAGTTTGTTCTCATGTTACATGTCCACCAAAGGTTTGCTGGGAACTCTGCTCTAAGTGGTGCTCCAGATGAAACACACTGGAACATTGCCAGTTACCATGGCAGAGAGAAAGAAAAGGATCATGCAATTGACAAATAAGAACTTTAGCTACATTTTACTGGTCAAAGATATATGGCCACACCTAACTTCAAAAAAATGAGAGAGGGTCAATCCTACCATGCATGCAGGACATGTTTGCTAAACAGAAATAAAAAACACTACAATGCTTATATAAACCCATTTGAGTTATGAAACTAAGCTTCAGGGAGGCTAAATAACTTATTCATTGACACTTGTTAGTGGGAGAGCCAGTTTTGAAATCCAGGTTTTCTGACTGCAGGAAGGGAAGAAACAGGAGTTGTCATACAGAAAGGATGAATGCTAGAATAATTCAATGTTACTAAATTCTTGCTGCTGGAAGTATTCTCTCTGGAACAGCTGTATCTGAATCACCTGTGAGCTTACTGGAAATGAACAATCTCAGCCCCAACGACTAAATAAGAATCTGCCTTTTAATTCGAGGTCCTGGTAATTCATATGTACATGGAAATATGAGTAGCACTGTTCTAAACTACATTTATCTTAGAACACACATTAGGTCACATTGGTAATAATCCACAACTACCCCTGCTCCAAGCCTACACCTATTCATTCAATAATTATAACACCTTCTCCCAAATTTCTCACCCTCACCATCACCCAGTTATTTATAGGATTCATGTAGGAATATAATAATTATGTTTGTCATTACTCAACTTTAATACACTTCTCTTCCCTTTCCCTGCCATCCATGATCTCCCAGCACAGTGACCTCTCCTTCTTGCCTCTGTTAGCCCTCAGAATGACAGATATATCCTGTTGTCTGTGCCAGAGGTGAGGAAATGGGTGAAGAATGGACCTCTCTGAGAATCAGGTTGCAGATGACCATGTGGGCCACTAAGCAGTACTACTTCTACTCAAGATCAGACATATTCATTCACATAACAGCTCTTCCCATTTTTCATTTGAGTAACACTTTTCACATGGCTCAAGATCAGTCTATTGACCAAGTGTGGGCAATGGTGACTGAGATGACAGACAACTTTCCTTCATCTCTATTGTCCTCACAACTCTCTTAAAATTACTGTATGCCCACATTCACATCAGCCAAAAAATGACATGCCCTCCTTGCATATTAATTCATGTAAATGACACTTGATGTAAGGGGTATTTCAGGCCAGCAAAAATAATCTCTTACACTTAACATACTGTATCCAGGCTTTCAATTGGAAAATGATCATTCTGAATAAATCAAAACACCCTTTTTATTTGGACAAGGGGCACAGCTTCAGAATACTTTCTATTTTAGGAATTATAAAAGTGATATTGGCCTCAGATGTCTTGACTTTTTTGGTATGCATAATAACAAACTAGAACTTTATAAGTAAATCTATAAATAGGGGAAAAACCATAAGAAAAAAAGAAAAAAAATGAAAGGGAAAGCCCAAATGATAACTATAGGACACAGTGCACTACATGAGATATAGGCAGATGGGTTTTCTCACAAGGAACTACCCTTCTTCATTTTATAAACAAATCCTTCCCATCCCAAATTTTGGCCAGGATATCCACCTAGATAGAGCATCTCCCTGACTCCTTCGCAATGAGGTGTTTTGCATATGACAAAGCTGTAGCGAATGGGATGTGAGCAACTTCTAGGTCCCATTCTTCAGAGGAAGATTCTTGCCTTCTGCTTCCTCTTTTCCCCCTTGCCAAATCTTGGAGATAACAACAACTGGAGCAATCACCTTGGATCTAGGGATGGAATCCGTGATGATGATGGAAAAGCAATTTGTGCACATGTGATTATGTATCAACTTAGATTTTATGTAGCAGAAAAATGTTTAAGTCACTGTTAATTGATCTCTCAAAGAGTTTGTATCAATCACCTAATATAGGAGTTAATATAAAAAGTTGTTTTTATAAACACAAGCCAATCTCATAAAGAATACCCATGCAACAGAGAGTCTTGCTTTGACTGCTCAGTGAGACCTAAAAATAAAAGAATTGTTAAAAAATAACAGAATGAAAAGACAGCTGTATTTAACTTTATAAAGGTAAACAGTCTGAAAATTTTTAAATGAATTTGGAAAAGAGTTCAAAATTTTCATAGGCACAAAATCAAATATATTTGCAAAATATTTTTATATGGAGTAAGTGAAAATCTTCTAAGTCTATATATTTTATTTATATTTTATTCAACCAAATCTCCTCTATTTCTGGCTTTTCATAGCTCTGTGAATGGGACAATAATTGTCCTCTGTTCCAAATCTTCATGCTAATTTTCTTTCCTCCCTCTTCCTGACAACCTGTTAAGTCTCTTTTTTTGTTTACTTGTAGAGCCTCCCATGTGAATTTCTTCTCTTTCACTGTACTACTGCTTATCCAGCTCCTTACTCACTTCATTCAGGGTTGTTGAAACAGTTACATTCTCAGTGGCCTCCTACCCCTAGCCCTTTCTATTCCTCCTGTTCAAAACTTATTAGCACAATTTTTAAAAAGAATTGTGTACAAAATACCCCTTCTTCAAATGACTTTAAAAGTTACAATATGAATTACAAATATCTTAATGTTCTGTTATTAAGACCTATTAGAATGTTTTCCTTATCTTTGTTTCCTGATAGTCCTTCATATAGTCTCCTCTCTGTGCTCCATTCAAAGATAGCTACCTTCATTTCCTGGACACAACACAGGCAATCACACCTCCTCCATTTGTTCATTCCACACCCGTGCCTGAAATGTCTTCTGCATGCAAAACCTCTCCTACAGCCTAGACTTCCTCCCAAAACTCACAGTATGGCCCAGCTCTATCCAGAAGACTTTCAGCATTCCCAGGATTCAACCTCTCTTGATTTCCTAAGGCTCTTATTATCTCTTGCATTTGCCAGGAGCTTCTATTCTTTTCCATCCTTCAATAGCCAGCAGCAGGCACCAGTCCATTGCAAATAATACGTATCTAACCTGCTGTGTAGGAGGCACTGTGTCTGATGGTGGGAATTAAAGGAAACAACAGATATGGTTGCTACCCTTGAGAGGTTTACAATTTGGTAAAACTGATCATAAAAATGAAATAAAATAAAAAGACAATTAGTAATACACAATTATACAAAGTTCTTGGAATTCTGAAGAAGCAGGGCACATTGAAGGCTGTGGCTCTAATCCTAGCCCCTGAGGATTTTATCCTCTTCTTTTTCTTTCATCTTCCAAAAATTAGTTAGTTTTAAAAATATTTTTGAACACTATTAAATTGCTGGAACTTAGGCAACCCAGTCTCTGAGAGTATTCTGTTGCGAGCTTTCTTTTCTTTGGGCAAGAAAAGACATGAGTTGGAGAGACCTGGGGAAAGGATTGAAAAGTAGGGTTCCCTGGAAGAAACTTGTCCAAAGACATGTACAGTGCCACAGAGGTCAAAGTCAGTCCCCGTATGCATAGGCCTGGGCTCTTGGGAGCTGAATGAATGGGAGTCTCTCCTGTCCTTGAAGCTGGGCGAGTATGAGGAGACTGAGAGCTGGGAGAGAGAAGTGATCCCACCTTCTACCACTTGCAGGAGTGTTGCCATATAAGCTTTTCAAAAACCAGACATGAATCCCAGAAAGTCAAGAGAGACAAATTATGATGCAGCTAAGGAAGACCAACTGTAGGATAAAGAATGATTTGTCAGGAAAAATAGGATAGATACTCAGTGACATGGAGCATCTGGAGAGGCACAAAACAGTAGGAAGAGAAAAAAAATCAGGATCTAAGGGGATACAATGCAGAAAAAACACATTTTGGAGCAAAATAAACATAATTTACTCACTAAAGAAAATTGGTAGATCAATTGCAAGGGAAGACTATCATTAGGGACCTGAAAAATAAAAGGCTATAAATAAATTAAAACACATGCCAAATATGAAAAAGTGAAAACAATATCGTTTCCATGAAGAAAACAATAAAATACATGAAGATAGATCAAGGATATCAAATAGGCAACATTAAGAGATTCAGAAGAAGAAAAAATTTGGAAAAAGACAGTAATAAAACAAGAAAAATGGTCTGAATTGAAGAAAGATGTGAACTACAAATTGAAACAGCACATCAAGTTCTAGGCAGGGCTAGTGAGAAAGCAAGTCAACTAGGTATGTGCTGGTAAAATTCCTGAATTGGAAGGCTAAAGACAAAATTTTATATGCTACCAGGGTAAAAAAAAAATTACCTATAATGGAAAAGATCAGACTGGTATCAGACTTCTCATTTATATCACCAGCAGTCAATTTTAAAAAATATTCTGCAAACTAATCACTGAGAGAAAAGGATTGCTACTAAAGAATACTAGTTTCAATGAAGATACTAATTGCTGAGGGTAAAAGGAAGATATTTCAGATATGTAAGAACTCAGCCATGTATCCCATCTGAAGAAAAACATTTGAGAATTGTGCCTGTTTGAATGTATTGTGTCCCCCAAATGCCATTGTCTTTGTAGTTTTGTGGGGTAGAGTTTTGCTTGGAATGTGCCCCACCCAGCTGTGGGTAATGATTTCGATGAAATGTTCCCATGGAGGCGTGGCCCCGTCCATTCAGGGTGGGCCTTGATCAGTGGAGCTATATAAATGAGCTGACTCAGAGACAGGAAACTCACTGAGTGCAGCTGGGAGTGATGTTTTGAAGAGGAGCAAGCTTGCTAGAGAGGAACGTCCTGGGAGAAAGCCGTTTTGAGGCCGGAGCTTTGGAGCAGATGCCGGCTGCCTTCCTAGCTAACAAAGGTTTTCCGGACGCCATTGGCCATCCTCCAGTGAAGGTGCCCGGTTGCTGGTGTGTTACCTTGGACGTTTTGTGGCCTTAAGACTGTAACTTTGTAGCGGAATAAACCCCCGTTTTATAAAAGCCTATCCATCTCTGGTGTTTTGCATTCTGCAGCATTAGCAAACTAAAACAGCCATGTATCCCATCTGAAGAAAAACATTTGAGAATTGGCTCTGATTAAAACAGAGACTGAGAGAAAAAGAAAAGGAAACAATGAAGAACAAAGAATATTTCTGTGTGTGTATGGGACAAAAGGTATAAGTGGATGTGTGTGTGAGTATATCATTAAATCTAATGAATAATGCTGGATTTGGGGATGTACAACATAAATGCTAAGTGAAGTCTCTTAAAACTTTAAAGAACATATCTCAATTTCTGCATCTTCAAAGGGGGATGAATAATAATAGGGTATACGTCACAGTTTGTTTTGAAGATTAAATGAACTAAAAATGCAAAGGGCTTAGGACAGTGCTGGACACATCCTACACACCTGATAAAATTTAGCAGTTAGCAGTCATTGAGCTGGGAGAGGTATAAGGTAATAGAGTATTTTGGTGGAAAAAAAAGGAGTTGGTGTCTTGGGTTCAAATTATTATAGAGAAACATGCATCTGCTAATGAGAGCAGTAAAAGGGAAATGTGGTAAACAGAGGTCTAACAAGAACCCCAAGATGCCCATCCAAGTGTACACCTTTTCCCAGATATTCAATCAAACACTAATTTAGCTATAGCTGTAAAGGAATCTTGCAGATTAAGGTCCCACATCAGTTGACCTTTCAATGAGGGGATTCTCCACGTGGGCCTGACCTAATCATATGAGGCATTTAGAAGCAGACATTTCTCCAACTAGTTGGAAGAAAAAAGGAAGTCAGAGATCTAAAACACAAGAAGGATTTGATGGCATTGATGGCTTAAAGAATAACGTAACTGTGACAGGCTGGAGTATACTCCCCTGAAGAGATATTCATTTCCTTATCCCCAGAACATGTGAATGTTACTCTATATGGCAGAAAGCATAATTAAATTAAGGATCTTGAAAGGAAGCATTATCCTGGATCTTCAGATGGACCCTAAATGCAATCACTTATATCCTTATATGAGAGAGGCAGAAGGGACAGCGGTGAAGGCAGTCGAGGACAGCAGGGAGAGAAGTAGCCACAAACCAAGGAATGCCAACGGCCACCGAAGCTGACAGGGGCAAGGAAAGCTTCTCCCCAGAGCCCTGGGAAGGAGGGTGGCTGTGCCAGCACCTTGATTTCAGATTTCTGACCTCCTGAAATGTGAGAGAATAAATTTGTTGTTTTAAGTTGTCCAGTTTGTGATAATTTGTTACAGCAGCCCTAGGAAACTATACAGTACCCATGAATGGGAAATTAATGGTGGGATACATAATTAAGAAAGAGGTAAAAAGGGAATTAATAGCAACTTGAAACAAACCAGCTAACATAAGGAAAAGAAATAAAGAGAAGAAGCAATATGAAATAAATAGTAACAAAGGAGTAACAAAAATAATCAAGAAGGAATAAAATTAAGCCCATGAATCATTTCACTAAATGGCAATGACTTAATTCTCCTATTATAAGGTAGAGATTATGAGATTACTTAAAAAAAAAAAAAAAAAACAGTAACTCCTGCTAAAGACCGTCTGTAAGAAACACAAAAAAAACAAGGTGATAAAAAAAAGTTGAAAATAAAGTGATGGGTAAAAGTGTCAGGCAAATCCATATATAAACAAAGCAAGATGAAATTTCAACTTAGATGCAATAAAAAGGATATTATCTACTGATAATATGGATAGCATGATAATATGGATAATAATGACATCATGCCATGATAAAGTGAGGAAAATATAATTTATGAAGGAGACATAAGGAAAATAAATCTGGATGATAAAATTGGATGTTCCAAACAATATGATAACTAAATATTTGAAGCATAAACTAAAAGAAATACAAGTAGAGCTTGATTTTTTAAATATTATGGTGATAGACTTTATATTCTTTTTAGAATTGGACAGGTCCAGAAGCCAGAAACAAGTAAAAACAGAAGAATATTAGGCCCAATAATCTGACACGGAGACAGAGAGAGAGAGAGATGGAGAGCTATAGATTATACATTTCTAGAAATCACATTCTGTGATTGTAATCAAAACAATTATAAATAATTTGACCAAGAAATTCCTCACTACTTGAAATTCTAAAATCCCTTCCTTGATCACTCTTGAATCTAAATGGAAATAAAAAAGAAATGGCAGGTAATCTAAAAACAAAATTAAAATGAGAGGATACAGAATGTTCTCAAAGGAAAATTGATAGCATTAAATGCCTTCTTGATTTAATTGGAAAGAAAATAAAGAAACTAAATATTCTATTAAGAAATTAGGCAAAGAATAATAAAATGGACAATATGCTAAAATCAATGCAAAGGAAAACAAAAAATATTATAATAGTAAAAGGATAAAACTAATTGTTTAAAAATGTGAATAAAATAGACAAAATTCTTGTGAATTTGATTAAGCGTATGTTTGATAAAAACATAGACACTGGAGAGGTTAAAGGAAAACTGCATGCAAACCAGAGCAATAGATTTGAAAATCCAAAGGAAATTGATGATAACTTAGCAAAACATAAATTATCAAAAACAAGGCAAAAGAAATGGAAAACTAGAATAGACCAATCACCATAGAAAGTTTGAAAAGATCACTAAAAATCTACCATTGAAAATTCAGCAAGACTAATAGAGTTCACAGTTTGAATTCTCCATTGCTATATAAAACATTCTAGGCTGTACAAAAGCAAAAAATGCTTCCTCCATTTATTTTATGAAGATGGCCTAACTTTAATACCAAATACTGATTTTTTATATATAAAAAAAGACTGCAAACCAGTCTCACTTAAGATCACAGCCCAAATAGCAAAAGAAAAATATACTTTGACTGAGCAAGATTTAGTACAAAATTCAAGTGATTCAAAAATAGAAAATTTATCAAGATAAACAATTGCATCAATAAATTTAAGGAAAAAACGTGGTATCTTACTCACAGATGATAGGATCATGGCAAGAGTTGCTGAAAGCTCATCTGAAGAAATTCAACAGCAATTTAGGATTAAAGTCTGGCAAAACAGAAATAAAAGGAGAGGTAGTAAAGACTATCATTCTAACCAGAAAAACATTAAAATTATGAAAATTAAGAGCTAGACAGAGATGTTCATTAATACCATTCTTTTTAACATCACCTTGAAGTTCCTAGCAAATGCAATTATGCAAAACTATAGTAAAGCTGGTATAAAAACATTTAAAAAATAAAAGTGTACTTTTGTTGATGATATGATTGTGTACCCATAAATCCCAAGAATTTGTATTTAGAATTATTTCAATTAATAAAATTTAAGAGACTGTTAATACCTGAAAGTTCCCTGTTGAATACATACAACTCTCCCACTGTCCATTTAAAATCTGCATTTTTAGGAAAGAATAGTCATGGTTCTGTATGAGAATTGTATGATCCCATGCTTTTCCGTTCACTTGTAAGTAACAAAAATCCCACAATCATTTTAAATCTCCAAACAGCCAAAATCCAATGAAAACATCTAATCCCAAAGAGGAATTGACAATCTGAACCTGAGTTCAAGTTGAATCTTTTCTCTTTCTGTATCACCTGGGGATTACTGAAAGCACACTGTAGAACAAATGGGGCAGGACATAGTTTTTCTTCTCTTCTGCACTCTTTATTTTTACACTTCCCTCATCTGATTTTTTTTTATTCAGTTTTATTGAGATATATTCACATACCATACCATCATCCATGGTGTACAATCAGTTGTTCATAGTACCATCAGATAGTGGTGCATTCATCACCCCAATCTATTTTTTTTTTTGTGATACCAAATAATTTATTGTAAATGTAGTGGCAAATACATTGAGAATAGTCATCATTAAAAAGGAACTAGAAAATTACATGTTGAAAGTATGTGCTTTTTTTTCTGCCACCTTTAAGTTGTGACTAGTACCAACATTTTAAGTACTAAAATACTTAATAGGATGCTCTTTTTCTACATAATTTCATAACGGTATCTCCACCTTAATTTTTAAAATACTTGACCATGAATTTCAGTTTCAATTATTATTCTCTGTTTTTATCAATTCCGTAATGATCTGTAGAATCTTGTCATTTTCAAGGAACATCTTGGGATTTTCAAGCTTTTTTCTTAAGACAGAATCAATTAGAACTCTTTAGCTGCTTAAAAATGATGGCTATCTTTACAGGAGCCTGAAAATAGATCCAGCCATCAAGAGAAAGAAGAAGCTCTCGGTGTTGAACTTCTATATTGCCACCGAAAAGTAAAACTGGAAAAGGCGTTTCCCTTAAATACACTCTGGCATACCTTACCTTTTCCTGATACAAGAGCCATCCATAAGTTTGCAAATTCCGATTTACTGAGGAGGATGTACTTGTGCTTTGCCTTGGGCCGTGTCTACAACACAAGCCAATTTTTCTGTACTATCTACTGACTTTGTATAGTTTATCTTCCCCATGCTGTCATACAGTCCAGTGGCCAGTACAGTTTTAAGAAGGACAATTTCTTGGAAGGAGAGGGTCTGTGAGGCTGTTTTCTTCCCAGCCACTAGAAGTTGCGGATGATGAAAATCCTGCTGCCTTCACCAACTTTATTAACTCTAATTTTACATCCTCTAAGGTTAACAGTGAGGTTCTATTAAGCAAGTTCCTCTGGCAATATACCATTTCAGAATCATAGCCTCGTTCTTGCTGTGCTTTCTTCCACCCTAGATATGCATTGTAGATCGTCAGGTGGTCTGAATCTGCCATAGCCAAAGATGATTTTGCAAGATTTCCTTCATCTTTTTGACAAGTCGGTGTGGTGAAAGGAGACTTCTCTGTCATAACTGCAGCTAGTGTTGCCATTGGGTCAAGGCAGCCAAATATGGCACCAAAAATAAGCATCTTGCCAATTTTGACATTCACAGGCAAAACTGCAAGGTGTTGCCTCAATGGGGTAAGTTTAGGCTCATTTAGTTCACAAGCTCTAATTTTTCAGAGTAAACTCGTTGCGTTGCTGATCACTTGAAGCTGAAGAGGATCTAAGGCTTTCGAGAGAAAATCTTCAGGAGAACCAAGATTACATTTCATAATATGAAGACATAATTCCTCCAAACATACGTGCAAGATTTCAGGAACAGAATAGTCCATAAAACCTTCAAATCTTTCTCTTCTGTACATTCAGAAGCAGAAGCCATCTCTGACCCACCCAGCTCTCCCCTGGCGCTGCAGAGCAGTAGCTTTATTGAGAAACCTCTCAACCCAAGAACTCATCTGACTGCTTTCATGGTACTTATTTTCTTTTGTTCTTCCAGTATCAATTACAAATACAACATCTGGAGTACTAATACCCGTCTCTGCAATATTTGTTGTTAAAACAATCTTCCTGACTCCCAGAGGAGGAAGTGTGAATGCTGCAGTTTGATCCTGAGTTGAAAGAATAGAATGCAGAGCTGTCATTTTATATCACTCAGAATAAAATCTTCTGTCAGTTGACAGGAAATCATACAATTGTTGAATATGAGCAAGGCCTGGTAAAAGATCAGTACTGCTCCTTCAATATTTCTAAATTGGGGACTTCTACCTAAATATGCAAGAAGTTCCAAAATGAGATCCGGGTTGATTTCGTGGGGATTCATGTCAAGAATTGCATGCTGAGTGCAGTTACTATACTTCTGGTAAAATGGATTTAAATCAGCATTTCCTCTAGTCTGAACTGGGATGTATTCCTGATACTTTTTTTATTCCTCCTGCTTTGCTTGTAACATTAATGGTTATTTATTCTTCCTCCAGAAATTTCTGACAATATTCTGAGTCTTTCTCCAGTACAAAGCCTGTTTCCTCTATTATATCTATAAGATGAAAAACCTCAACAGGATAACTCCTTCCTGAAACTCCGAGAATAGGGCAGTGCGTAAAATATGTAGAAAACTTTTCGCTGTCCACAGTGGCACTCATCAGAATCAAGTGCAGATCAGAACGTTTTTGTAAAATCTCCTTCAAGATATTCAGTAGGAAGTCTGACTGCACACTTCTTTCATGAACCTCCTGCGTGTGCTCCTTGTAGACCTGCAGCGGCCCCGTGGCTTTGGCGATGTCCCAGAGCTGTAGTGAGCCGCCTCCACTGCAGGTGATGAGAACATGCTCTTTCTTCTCACTCCAGGTCAGATCGAGCAAACCATCCTTCCAGTCAAAGCTTCTAGAAAGCTGCAGCCCGGATTCGTTTTCATCCAATACTGCTAGGGTTCCACAACCCGCGATGGGGAATTGCTGCGCGGTGGCGCAGGCCAGGCGGCGGGCAGGTAGGGCGAGAACTCCGCGGTGTAGCCATGGCGCCCGGTACCCGCAGCATCCAGGCCTTCCCCCGGCAGGCCGCGTTCATCCCGCCTCCACCTCCCGGTGGTGCTGACTGGACTTGGAAACAGTTGGGAGGTGGAGGCAGCCCCAATCTATTTTTGAACATCTCCTTACACCAGAAAAAATCAGAATAAGAATGAAAAATAAAAATAAAAAGAACACCCAAACCATCCCCCCCATCCCACCCTATTTTTCATTTAGTTTTTGTCCCCATTTTTCTACTCATCCATCCATACACTGGATAAAACCCTCATGTGATTTTTTTTAATATTTTTTAATTGAGATTGTTCACATACCATACAACTATCCAGAGATCCAAAGTGTACAATCAATTGCCCACAGCACCACCATACACCTGTGCATCCATCAACACAATTATTTTTTTTTCAATTTTTAGAACATTTTCACTACTCCAGAAAAGAAATAAAGACAAAAAAAAAGGAAACTCAGATCCTCCCATTCCCCTAACCATGCATGCCCCCTCCATTATTGATTCATAGTTTTGGTATAGTACATTTGTTACTGTTGATGAAAGAATGTTAAAATACTACTAACTATGGTATACAGTTTGCAATAGGTATATATTTTTTCCCTATATGCCTCTCTATTATTAACCTCTAGTTATAGTGACATACATTGGTTGTAGTTTGTGAGAGACATTTCTAATATTTGTGTAGTTAATCATGGACATTGTCAACCACAAGATTCACTGTTTTATAATTTCCATCTTTTAACCTCCAAATTTCCTTTCCACCACCTTCACACATCTTTCAGCACTGTTAGTTATTCTCACAACATGCTACCATCACCCCTGTCCATTTCCAAACATTTAAGTTCACCCTAGTTGAACATTCTGCTCATAATAAGCAACCGCTCCCTATTCTTTAGCCTCATTTCTATATCCTGGTAACTTATATTTCATGTCTATGAGTTTACATATTATAATTAGTTCATATTAGTGATACCCTGCAAATATTTGCCTTTATGTGTCTGTCTTATTTCATTCAATATAGTGCCTTCAAGGTTTCTTCACCAACCCATTTCTTTTAAGATGCTTTTGTTCACACACCATACATTCCATCCTAAGTAAACAATCATTGGTTCCCCGTATAGTCATGTATTTATGTATTCAGCATCATTGCCTCTCTCTGTATAAGGACATCCCCATTTCTTCCACGAAGAAGGAGGAAGAGTCAAAGAAGGCAGAGAGGTAAAAGAAAAAGAAAAGAGAAAGAGAGAAAAACAAACAAACAAAACCAAAAAAACAAAACTTGACAGCTAGAAAGTTAAAAAGGAAAGAAAGCATTAACCTAAAGTAGAATAAAGAGTCAGACAACATCACCAATGCCAGGAGTCTCATACACTTCCCCTATTCCCCACCCCACCATATGCATTTAGCTTTGATATATTACCTTTGTTACATTAAAGGAAGCATAATACAATGTTTCTGTTAATTATAGCCTCTAGTTTGCACTTATTGCATTTTTCCCCCAGTCTCACCCTATTTTTAACACCTTGCAATGTTGACATTCATTTGTTTGACCTCATGTAAAACATATTTGTACCTTTTATTACAATCGTTGAGCACCCTAGGTTTCCCTGAGTTACACAGTCCCAGTCTTTATCATTTGTCTTTGTTCTGGTGTCCCACATGCTCTCAGTTCTTCCTCTTTCAACCATGTTCACAGTCATCTTTGTTCAGTGTACTTACATTGCTGTGCTACTATCTCCAAAAATTGTTTTTCAAACCTCTCACTCCTGTCTTTTCCTTTCTGTCTACAGTGCTTCCTTTAGTGTTTCCTGTAGAGCAGGTATCTTGTTCACAAACTCTGTCATTGCCTGTTTGTCCGAGAATATTTTAAGCTCTCCCTCATATCTGAAGGATAGTTTTGCCGGATATGGGATTCTTGGTTGGTGGTTTTCCTCTTTCAGTATCTTAAATACATCACCCCACTTCCTTCTTGCCTCCATGGTTTCTATTGAGAAATCCACACATAGTCTTATCAAGCTTCCTTTGTATGTAATAGATTTCCTTTCTCTTGCTGCTTTCAGGATACTCTGTTTATCTTTGACGTTTGATAATCTGATTATTAAGTGTCTTGGCGTAGGCTTATTCAGATCTATTCTGTGGGGGTATGCTGTGCTTCCTGGATCACGTAAATTCTTGCCTTTCATTTTGTCCTTAAGTTCCCAGAGATTCTTGCTCATATTTTTCCATTCTTTCCTCCATCTGTTCTTTTGTGTGTAGGCTTTCAGGTGCCTTGTTCTCCAGTTCCTGAGGGATTTCTTCTGCCTCTTGAGATCTACTGTTGTATGTTTCCATTGTGTCTTTCATCTCTTGTGTTGTGCCTTTCATTTCCATAGATTCTGCCAGTTGGGTTTTTGAACTTTCAATTTCTGCTTTATGTATGTACAGTGTTTTCATTATATGGTTCAGCTCTTTCACCATATCTTCCCTAAACTTTTTGAATTGACTTATTATTAGTTGTTTCAATTCCTGTATCTCAGTTGAAGTGTAAGTTTGTTCCTTTGACTGGGCTGTAACTTCATTTTTCTTAGTGTAGGCTGTAGTTTTCTGTTGTCTATGCATGGTTTCCTTGGTTACCCCAATCCGATTTTCCCAGACCAGAACGGGCTCAGGTCCCAGAAGGAAGAAATATTCAGTATCTGATTTCCCTAAGGGTGTGTCCTAGAAAACTGGTACACCCTGTGATGCCTCAGGTCACTGTGCTTTTCTGCCCAGCAGGTGGCACCTGTCAGCCTGTAATTCTAGACTGGTATAAGGAGGTGTGGCTGTTTTACACCAGGCTCTGGGGTCTGGCTCTGAATGGGAGGCAGGTAGCAGAGCTGGGCCCCACCCATTTCCTCTTAGAGAAGATAGACCGTGTAGGGGGAGGTCATTAGCATTTCAATGTTCTCTCTTTGCCTGTGCTATCTCCACCCTTGTCTGGCTCAGAGCACTGGGAACTGAAAATGGCTGATGCTTTCTCCACTGAGCCAAAAAAGGAACAGAAAGTCCCCTTCAGGGCTATTCCGCAGCAACCTTCCGGCTCTCCAAGGTCAGTCATCACCTAAAGCCTCTGTCTGCTTGTTGGGGATTCATAGCTTGTAGTGAGCAGTTCACACTTGCTATTTAAAACCCCAGTTGGAGTTCAGCTGGGTTATATTTGTTTGCTGGGAGAGAGCTTCTCTCTGGCACCACGAGGCTTTTCATCTCGGGCTATGGGGGGAAGGGTCTCCCAGCTTTGATCTGCAGTTTTTACTTACAGATTGTATGCTGTGATCTTGGACATTCCTCCCAATTCAGGTTGTTACATGATGAGAGGACAGTCATGTTTGTCCCCCCGCAGTTATTCTGGATTATTTACTAGTTGTTTCTGGTTTTTTTTTAGTTGTTCCAGGGGGACTAGTTAGCTTCTACTCCTCTCTATGCTGCCATCTTAGATCCTCCAACCCTCATCTGATTTTGACAGCTAAAGCTTCTGTCCCTGTCTGAATTAAAACAGAGGAAAGTAAGGGAAACAGGGAAAGTCTTACTTGATTGACACTCTTATAGTAGGTCCCACACTCTTTTGGTCTGATAGGTTTAATACTCACTTTCTCACTCCTTTCTACTCTTGTGGATTATATGTAAATCTCACTTCTTTTTATTCTGTCTCAAACTTGAAGTTTCCTTGACCCACACGAATGCACTGTTTTGATGTTTGCTCACTTTCTCTTCAGCTTCTATGAATTGCTGGTTTACCTCTGGCTGCTTCTCTGCTGAGTCCAGTTCAAATCCACCAGAATAGAAGACACTCTTGTTTCTTTTGCCCATGTCCTACCTATGGTCAGTGTGAGAAAAAGTATTCATTTTTGCTCAGATAAATGATGAGAGTGCACACCAATCCCAACCCAAGGTCACTGTCCCATCCCTCACCCTCTAGATTTCCAGACTTGTGTGAGATAACAGTAACTGTATTTCTTCAATTCAGAGTATATGTACCAAGCTCTACTGGTTAGTATTTTCACAGTTAGCAAATAAAAATATAGGATGTTCAGTTAAATTTAAATCTCAGATAAATAATGGCTAATGGTTTTAACATAAGTATGTCCCATGAAATATTTTTGACATACTTTCATTAAAAGATTATTTTAAAATATTATTGTTTATCTGAAATTCAAATTTAACTGGGTGTCCTGTATTTAATCTGGCAGCCTTGCTTTTAGTACTTCTGTTGAGATTACTCTCTTGGTTTGTAGTGAAGGGAGAACTCTCCCAGACTTCTGCTTTGGGGATGGGTCAGGTATATCTCTCAGCTCAGCTTTATACAAAGAAATTCTTTCACAAATCCTGTACCAATCTCCACTCTTTGAAATATTTTATATTATCAACTTTAGAGATGACAACCTTTATTTCCTCTGAAAATTTGCATCTTGGTTTGGTGAGGATGCAAGAATGAAATGACTCTCATGAATTGCAGGTAAAAAAATGTGAATTGTTACAACCATGTTGGCATACAACCTGACAAAATCTATTAAAATAAAAATTACATGGCAACTTCAGAAACCTTTTCCTGAGAATCCATCATTCATATATATATGAAGGCACTGGTATAAAATGTTTTATTACAAATATATCTTAGTTTTATTGGTTCCTCAAAGCAAAAAAGAAAAAAAATCTGGAAAAAGTAAATCAACAGCAATAGAGGAATGATTGAGGTATAAACCTTACTCTATAATATTAAAAAGAATAAATTAGGTTGATACCAGTTAATCTGGAGAGATTTCCATAAGGTGCTATTGAGTGGGGATAAAAAAAATCTAAATTTCAGAAAAATATGCATAGTATATCTCAGTTTTGAAAAACAAAGAATACCAAAATGAAATTTCTAGGTTATTAATATGTATATTTTTCCTATAACTTTAGAAAGATGGAAAAAAAATAGAAAAGAATACATCTACTTATGACATAGGCCATAAATGTGTAAATATGTAGCAGTATGGAGTCTAGTGGGAGCACAGATTTTTAGAAACTATATAGAACTCACAGATTAGGAAAAAAAAACATTTTTGATATAAAAATATTTATGCATTTATGCATTTGTATATGTATGTGTATATAAAAAGAAATAAAATATTAAATCAATATTTAAGAAATTAGAATAATGGCTACTTTGTGATACTTTACTAAATATAAGTTTCTCCTTTTCCAGTGTAAAAATCCCACTTTCCAAAGCTCTTTTACAAAGTATTGATGCTTTCCATTAAACTAGACCTAAATCTAGCCTGTATTATTGATTTTAGCATACAACCTTTACCCTAAGGCTTCAGGCTTTGTATAAATAAATTGTTCAATCATGAAAATAGTTCATATACCACAGACAGTTAGCCTCAATCATTTATATGACCATATGGCAACCAGAAGAATAACTTTACTGTAAATCTTAAAAGGCAGACAAGCTGATTTTCAGGGAAATGATAGTGTACAGAGAAAATGGAAACTATCCAACAGGAACTCCTTCAATTTGCTTCCACAAAACATAAAACTTACAAACCTACTGGTGCCAACACATAACAGTGATTTTTCTCAATCACAAATCTGATCTTGTCACTTTCTGTTTAAAACTATTTAATGGCTTTGGATTGTCCTTAGGAAAAAGACTAAGATCCTTACTATGGTCTACAAACCCCGCATGATCTGTCCCTTGCCACCTGTTCTAGTTTGCTAATGCTGAAGAATGCAAAACACCAGAGATGGATAGGCTCTTATAAAACGGGGGTTTATTTCACTACACAGTTACAGTCTTAAGGCCACAAGACAAAGCGTCCAAGGTAACACCTCAGCAATCGGGTACCTTCACCGGAGGATGGCCAATGGCGTCCGGAAAACCTCTGTTGGCTAGGAAGGCAGCTGGCGTCTGCTCCAAAGCTCTGGCCTCAAAACGGCTTTCTCCCAGGACGTTCCTCTCTAGCAAGCTTGCTCCTCCTCAAAACATCACTCACAGCTGCACTCCGTTCCCTCTCTTTGAGTCAGCTCATTTATATGGCTCCACCAATCAAGGCCCACCCCAAATGGGTGGGGCCACGCCTCCACGGAAACACCCCATCAGTTACCATCAGCCACAGCTGGGTGGGGCACATTCCAAGCAAATCTAACCAGCACCAAAACGTCTGTCCCACAAAACCACAAAGATAATGGCATTTGGAGGACACAATACATTCAAACTGGCACACCACCTTCCTAGTGCTGTAGTTTGCCAGGCTTCTATGCAAATAGCACATGATGGGTTGGCTTAAATAATGGGCATTTATAAGCTCATGGTTTTGAGACTAGAAGTCCAAAAATGGAAGGATCAGCAAGGCCTTCCCCAGTGTCTATAATATTCTGGTGCTGTCTGCCTGTATCCTTGGGGTTTCTTGGCTTGTATGACTGTCTTGCATCACATAGTAAAGCCCTCTTCTTTCTCTTCCAGGTTCTGTCGACTTTTGGCTTCTAGCTCCTCCCCCTGGCTTTATCTCTCTATTTCTGAATTTCTTCTGCTAATAAAGGACTCCAGTCATCCTTATTAAGGTCCAACTTCATTATCTCTAAAAAACAATATCTTTAAGCTATCCTATTTATAATAGGCTCACACTGACAGGAATGCAGTTTAACATTAAGAACATGTCTAAATTGGGGTTTGTAATTCAATCAATCACATCTAGCCTCACCTATTCTATCTTTCTTTCCCAGAGAAATATCTTCTAATCTCATAATACAAGCATTTCAGTTTGCTAAAGCTGCCGGAATGCAATATACCAGAAAAGGATTGGCTTTTACAATGGGGATTTAGTAACTTAAAATGTAGTTCTGAGGCTGTGAAAATGTCCCAATTATGGCATCAATAGGATGAGACCTGGACTCCGAAGAAAGCCTGCAACATCTGGGACACCTCTGTCACATGGGAAGGCACATGGCCAGCAACTGCTGGTCCTTCACTCCCAGATTCCACTGCTTTCAGCTTCTCGTTCCAGTGGCTTCCTCTCTCAGCTTCTTTGGGGCCTTTTTCTCTCTTAGCTTCTCTCCAATTCATCTCTCTTTTCCTCTCTTAAAGGACTCCAATCAGGGGGTTAAGACCCACCTTGCACGGGATGAGTCACATCTCAACTAAAATAACCTAATCCAAAGAAACCACCCACAATAATAGGTCTGCACGCTCAGGAATGGATTAAAAGAACATGGCCTTCTCAGGGGTATATAACAGCTCCAAACTACCACACCAAGCGATGTTTGTTATTTTACCATTTTCTTCCTTCTGAATAACTATCTCAGTTTTAATTTTCTCACCATTGCATTTCTAGCTTGAAGCCCTGAACCTGGCATGTAACTGGTGTTCTAGTTTGCTAATGCTGCCATTTTGCATAACACCAGAAATGGATTGGCTTTTATAAAGGAGGTTTATTTGGTTACAAGGTTACAGTCTTAAGACAATAAAGTGTCCAAGGTAAGACAACAACAATAGGGTACCTGCACCGGAGAAAGGCCATTGGCATCCAGAAAACGTCCGTTTGCTTGGAAGGCATATGGCTGGCATCTGCTTGCTCCCAGGTTGTGTTCCAGCTCCACTTTCAGCTCTTGTGTGTTCTTCAAAGTGTCTCTGTTGACTGTAGCACCTCCTTCTGTCAGTGAGCACTTTTATAGGACTCCAGCAATTCAATTAAGACCCACCCTGAATGGGTGGGGTAACACGCCCTTAGAAATTATCCAATCAAAAGTCTCACCGACAGGTGATTGAGTCACATCTTCATGGAAACACTCAATTAAAGGATTCCAACCTAATCAATGCTAATGCATCTGCCCCCACAAGATTGTATCAAAGAATATGGTGTTTTGGGGGGACATAATACATCCAAACCAGCACAATTGGTATAAAAATTGTTTGCTGAATGAATGCAGAAAAATAAAAAATAATAGTTTAGTGGTTTAGAGAACAAGCTCTAAAATCAGTTCTAACTGCAGTTCAAATTAAAATTCTGCCCTTACTATCTGTATGACCCTGGGAAATTTATTTCTTTCCTAATTTCCTCATACCTACTAAAGAAATAATAATTCTTACCTCACAGAGTTAATAAAAATACCAACAGTTAAAATTAAGTAAGCAACCTGGAATTGGCACCCAACTAATTGCTTTACATGCATTATCTCGTCTAAAATTAATACAATAGGTAGGTATTAATACTTTTATTTTATAGGCAATAAAACTGAAAATTATAAGGTTAAATATATTTTCCAAGGTCCCATAGGCAGTAAATAGCTGTCATGAATAAAACAAAGGTCTGTTTGACTCTGACTCCAAATTCCATATTTTAAAATTCATTGCTATAGCCATCCTTCTCCCCATGCCAATCTATGACATTAGATGCTTACCACAGTCTCTGACCCTTAATAAATTCTCCAACACTAGTGTTCATTGTTTTCATCACCACTGTTAATATCATTATTATAAACAAAGATTATATATAATACCTAGGAAATGAAAATGCCAGATTTCCATTTCCCTAGAGGATAAATCTGTATGCTCTTAACAAGTCCCCTGTCAATTCCAGCTGCTACAGGGTTAGTAGCCTCTATCTAAGAAGATGAAGCTTTCTTCTCAGCCTTCAAGGTCCCACCAAATACTTTCATGTCCAAGAATCCTGCCTATTACCTCCAACCAAAAAGACTCATCCTCTTCTGACGAGTACCATTTGAACTTTCAACAGTGATAGGGTAGTTAAGCTTAGACCATCTAGCAGCATCTCTTTATTATTAGTTATCTTCTAAGGTTAGAGACACCTTGGTTTCCAACTGAGGTAAAAATTCATTGGACTTTCTCCTTTTACTACTTTTCATTCCAACACCCCACTGAGTGCTTTGTACACCATTAGTGAGGGAACAAATATTTGTTAACTGATTGATTAAAAATAGAAAACATCATAGTCAAAAAAAAATGTTTTATACCTTTTCAGAGACCAAGTTGTCACTGTTCAGAAGTGAATAGATGAATAGAATGATGTTTCAAATTCAGAGAAATTTCACTCAGAACAGATTTTTCAAAGGCTTCTCACTTGATGGGTTAATTTCTCATTAAGGCTAAAATTTCCACAGAGACACTATCATAGCTTACAGGATCACTTCTGTATTCTTTATGCAATTTTACTGAGATATAATCACATAACATACAATCATTCAAAGTGTACAATCAGTTGTTCACAGCATCGTCATATAGTTGTGCTTTCATCACCACAAACTTTGAACATTTTCATTACTCCAAAAAATAAAATTCACACACCCTGCAGTCATCCTCAGTGTACAATCAATTATTCACAGCACCATCATGCAGTTGTTCATTCATCAGCAGAATCAATTTTTGAAACTTTTCCTTACTCCAAAATAAAAATAAAAACAAAAAAAGAACATCTAAATATTTCCATCCCCTCCATCCTACCCTATTCTTTATTTAATTTTTGTCCCCATTTTTCCACTCATCTGTCCATACACTGGATAAAGGGAGTGTGAGCCACAAGGTTTTCACAATCACACAGTCACACTGTGCAAGCCATATAGTTATACAATCGTTTTCAAGAATCAAGATCACTGGGTTGCAGTGGACAGCTTCCATTTCTGTATTTTTAAAGTTATAAAAGTTAAATAGCATGGCACTTGGTAGAACTTTTAAATGACTGGTTTTTCGGGGACTGCTGGCATTATTTATGTCTGCTTCCACTGTAATTATAGCACCCTAATATAAACAAAAAGATAAATGTAAAACAGTGAGTTCAGAAAATAAAATTATTCTATATAGGAAGAGAGATTCCTAAATACTTGCCCACATTAATAGATAAGTATTATATATTTTTTCTAATTTACATTAGTAAATACGTAAACACACACACACACACACACACACACACACACACACAGATTAGTATGTCAATAAGCTTATTAAATAGCTTATTTGGCCTATATATATTTAATTCTTTTTTCAGTTCCTATCTGTCCCGATTGACCCTTTTCACAATGAAAAACTGAAAGTACATATCTACATGTTGACATTTGCTGAGATGTGACTAACATGAAAGGATATCGCCACACAAAAGTTATGGGAAAGAGCATTTCAGGCCAGGGAAATTATAATGATATCATTATCCATGATATCCATGCAGTCATTAAAAAGACCATTGAGATCAATTAAATAAAAATGATCACAATAAGCTGTTAGGTTTAAAATCATGTTTCAAAAATCAAAATATACATAGTATGATATATTTCTCTAAAGAGAGGGTTATCCAGAAGAAAAAATAATTATGAGAATAGACAATGCTTTTTAGTGGTTATCTCTGGGACGGAATTACTGGCAATATTTATTTTATTTTTGTTGATTTGTATTTACTAAATTTTTACTGTGAAGCTGTAATAAGAAAAAAGTTAATACTAAAATAATTAAAATCACTCAATCTAATATTATTGTGGAAAGACCACTGTGATTAGTGACCTACTTTACATTCATCCATTTCTCCCAATCAGGACATTGTACCCTTCATTTCAAAATGATAAATTGCCCTTAGATAATCTTTCAGATTTTTAGGTAAGCTGGACTAAATTACAATCATGGAAACGGATATGCTCTAATCTTAGTAACTATGCGACAGTTATCTGTTCCTGCCTCCCGTTTTCTGGCTCTCACTGTAAAATTAGCACCAGTGATACAGAACAAGATGTAGTAGGAGTTTCCCCACCAGCTGTTTTAAGGCCATATTCCTGTGTGATGGGCCATTCCCCAAAGCTCACAAATGACAGTCATTAAAGATTTGCCTTAGACGTCCTAATAGGTACCTTTTATTTTCAGAATCACAGCAAATCTATAATTATTACTGGGGAGTGCAGGCTCAGGCTGATTTACACTAGAGCACTAGGTAAAGAAATCAAGTTTTTCTCTGTTTCCCCCTGGGGGCCCACAGCTGGTGTTCATGCCTCTTTTCTTGCTAGGCTAAGAGACACATTGACCCAGCCAATACTTAATCCTGCCTCTCTAACACTGTCATAATGTACTCAAGATTCATGGTCACAGAAGACTGACAAAAATGCAGAGTGACTTCTACAGCAACATAGACAGCATTATATTTTCCAGGTAAAGATTATTTACTAGTGGCAATATTGCACATTCGGAACCATAGCTTGATGCTGCTTCCTGGGATATCACTCATGCTTAAAACATGAAAAAGTCTGAAAAAATTGTAAATCTAACAACCTATGAAATCCCTAGAAAAAAGTTAGTGTACTTTTCATCATTAAGAATATGTTATGTTTTGCTTACCTAGGCTTTCCTAGGTGATTCCGTGCTGGGTCCTGTTTTCATGAATACTGCAATGTCCCTATCACCTTCAAAGAGGCTCCGGATTGACACCCTAACTTCCCTGAAGGTGGCAAGAGAGGAAAGGTCTTCAGAGATCCCACTTGCTCATCCTGGGCACACAGGGTGATTGCTTTTCTCAGCATCCTTTGTAGTTAAGTTAGGGTCAAAATGTCAAAAAATCATGAGTGGACATTACATATGTCTCTTCCTAAACCGGCCCCTAAAATCTCCAGGGGCAATCCAGCTCCTGCTCTCTTCTCAGTCTGTCTGGCTGGAACTGTAAATGCTGAAATGGCTGAGTGTCTCTCTGGAAAGTACCTACATCCCAGAGTCAGTGCTTAGAGGAAAGCTGCCCAGGTGAGACTCCTATGTACTTGCAGAAAATGGGAAACAAATGTTTAATGCATAAACTGAGATTTAGTTTGAATACAGTAGCTAGAACTAATTGCCCTAATACATTAAATTTGAGTTTTCTCATCTATAATAGGGGCAACAGTATAAACACTGCAGTGTTTTTGTCAGACTTCAGAGTAGATAAATTCAAAATGCCTAGAATGGTTTATCATCTTAATTCATGCTGTCCAATAGCCTGATCTTTGGGGTTATTAAACTGTTTGGCTTGGTAAAGTTATAGGGATTGGCCTCAACTCTCCAATTCACATCCCCTTTGTGGTCTACTTCAGCCCTTATAGGTCTCACACCAATCAAGGAATCGATCCATCCCTTGGACTTTTTGCTTAAGATATTCCTCTTTTAGGTAGTTAGCACATTGGAAATTACTTCCAATGTGCTAAATTTAATTTAAAAGGTAACCTCACCTGGGTGCATTTGCATCTTAATAGGTGGTGCTTAGTGATTGCTTGGCCTTTAAGACAAAAAAGATTGAAGCTCTAATTGTGTCATTAGAAAGAAGCAAGGAACCTTTGGGTACTGGGGTAATTATAACTATTATATGTTGAATTAATATGTACCAGGCTCTAAGCTAAGCACTTCACGTTTATTATCTCATTTCATCATCATAGTACACCTATGAGAGAGGTATCATTAAAGCCACTTGCCCAAACCAAGAAACTGAGGCTGAGCATGGTTAAGTGACATACCCAATCTCACACAGTAAGTGGAGAAGCTAGAAAGAGAAGCCACTTAGGATGACTAAGGGAATTCCACGCTCTTACCTTTTATACTGTGCTGCCTCTTGAGGCTGGGAGTTGGTTACATGGTAAGCATTTGATAAATGTTAACTTTTCTTACCTTTCGTAATATAGTCCTCCAAATCTCATCAGTTCAGTTTTGCAAAAAAAGCTATCCTGGTGGTTGACAAAAGGTCCTCAGTCCAGTTGTTGCTGCCAGGTCCTGAGGGTTATGGAGCCTCAATCACTCCCATTCAAGATACCTGGGCATTGCTTTTAACCAGGGGTGCATAAAAGCATAGCTGTGAAGTTTTTAAAAAGTAATTCACAGCTTTTCCTGTATATTGATTTAGTTCTGGGTTGGAACCTACGGACTCCAAATCCTGCTGAAAGTATCATCTGAGATCAGACCTAGACAAACAGGTCCATCACTTCCACAACAATTCACCAGAAATAGACCTGAACAGGTACACAACAGCCACTCACTGATTAAAACTGCATATTTTCTGTAGTAGGAACTGGAGAAATGGGGCAACAGAATACAAACTCATAAATTAACACTAACCAGGGTCAAAGAGAGAATCTCATGTATATTAGTAAAGAAATATTTGACATTGAGAAACAGAAATCCAAGGCAAACTAACCTCAGCAACATTTGTGTTTGTGAGATATAGAAAAGCCTTAAGCAAGGAAGACGTAGCAAGGTCAGGGGTGCAGATGGCCAGTAGGGACTCAGAGGTTGCCTGAATTCTCTCAAACTCCTTCCATTACTTACCTGTTTTATTTTCTTTTGTTGCCGACTGACTTTTTCCCCAGGGGGCCGGACGTATAACTCTCAACATACACAAGGCAAGGTAAGGCCAAGGCCAAAGCCTGACTGATTCAACAGGTAAAAATACCAGGAGCCACTTTACATTCAGACAGTTTAGTACCTACCTAGACAATAAAAAGAAAAAAATAAGTCAAAGTTCCCAGCCTCCCACAGTTTTTGTACCACACATCACAAAAGAAACAAAAAGAGTCAGATGCCTGCAACATGAGTTGTAGGATACCCTGTTGCTGAGGAGACAATTCTAGACTACAGTTAAATGATTTTCCATACTGCAGCTCTATCCCAAGAGGGGCAAGGCAGAAAGTCCCATACTTCACCAGAACCTCAGAACAAAAGAGGGAACAAGAAACTGCCTCATGATAGCCTCCCAGGGGAAACAAGAAGGCGTCGGGATGGGGCATAGGAGGGATGGCCTCACAGTGGCTCCTTACAGGCCACCCATGCTGTCCTGTGCTGGGAGGATTACATGGCATTATCCTAAGTATTCAAACACTTGCTGTGTGGTCTATATGGAGATGTGAAAGGTTGCTGGGGCACCAGTAGAGCCTTTCCCCTACAATAACCTCTAAAACTCCTGTTTCTATAACATTTTACATATTCATCCACCAGCGAGAAACTGATCTTAAGAACCCTCTAAATCATTGTATAATAAATAAAGAGACACATTGGTAAGTTTCAACCAGGTGTCCACATTCATACCAACCAAGAGTCTTGCACTACAGAGCTCTTTTCCCATGATTTAAAGGAAACCAGGGAAAACAAAATATGAGTATTATATACAAAATTGAGTGCCCTCTCAGATGATCTTGTTTGTTAGCATAGTACAGGAGTCCGAGAAGTAAGATGCAAGGGGGTAATTCAGAAATAAAATATTAAATTTAACAAGTAAATGGCACTTTTCCTATTATCTCAGATTTTAATTGAAGTCCTCAAATTGAGAATTAGTTATCAATAATTCACCCATAATCTTTACATAAGTACTAGCCATATCTTCATAGAACTTGTAAAGAGGTGGCAAAACCCAGTCCTGTGAAACCTAACCATTTCTACTTTCAGTCTATACAAAATTTCCTAAAACACTTATTGGCAGGAGTAAACTCAAAGGAGCCTTTGAAAGGAGGTTTTAATTTTAAAGAGAGCTATGGTCTTTCCCTTTCTTCCATGGGGTCCGTAGTTCAGAAGAGATAGGGTTTGACCATCAACAGGAGAGAGTGCTATCTCACCCTCCAAATGGATGATTACTGAGTTTCTGAACTTTATAGGCTCTCTCAGTACTGGGTAGCACATGAGAGAATTTGGGGGACAGAGTTTGGGAACAAAGTGACTGTAACTTGTCTTTCATCCAGAGAAGTCTGACCAATGATCCAGTGTTTTGACAAACATTTGCACACATATACATGCACACATGCACACAAATACTCTTGTGTCTTGATAGAACATAATCAAAGATAGATAGGTAGATAGGTAGATGATAAGTAGACAGACAGATGATAGATAGATAGATAGATAGATAGATAGATAGATAGATAGACAGACAGAGACAGTTTATCAATATTTCACAAAATAGTACTTGATCATCTCACATGAAAAACATTCTGAAATCTTCTAGTTCAGTCTGTGCTATGCAAAGTTGGGCTAATATATTTCATTTTTAAAATGTGTCCATTATCAATTAAATATAATACTTGATCTGTAAATGGGTCTTGATCATTCAGCCCCCAAGAAGCCATAAGGAATAAAACTAGTGGAAAGGAGTTAGGTCAAGAAGAACGGTAAAGCAGATTCCAAATATGGTGATCTGCAGTGTTTGGGGTCAGGCTTGAATGTGCAGAAGTTCTGAATTGGACAACAGATTGAGTTCTGATTTTATTTTTGACTGGCATTTGCTCTATCTATTTGAGCATCCTAACACACTTGGAAAAACTATGACATGTGCCTGATCTATTATCCAGGGGCAGGAAAGGAAGATAGACCTAGGTCATTGGAAGACAGTATTTAGAAAAATAAAATAAAGCTGGTCCCTGTTTGTACCTCACTGGGTCCAGCCCATGCAATAAACTAGTTTCATAATAATAATTACCCTTTAGAAAGCCCTATTTGTCAGGTGTCTTCAAAGCCATTATCTCATTTAATCTTAACAATAGATAGTTGTAAGGTAGTTATTAAGAAACGCTTGATGCTTTCAGCTTGAGTGCTTCAGTTTTCTGGTCTTTGTACTCTTAAAACACAATATTAAGTATCAAATCAGTGCAGGTATTTGTGATAGAACTCAGAAGGAATGGAAAATTACAACAAAAATCCCTTAGCATTAAGGACATAAAGATTATCTTTTCTCTGGAAGCTACTGAGGAAACAGTATGAAGAATACCTCTTTCATGTAAAGGCAAGGAACTATAGGGAAACATTACATTATAAAACTATTGCTGGGGGTTATGTACTTTCCAAAATGGAGATTAATAAACTAGCAATAGGCTTCAGTACTATTGATGCTTCTTTTGGTTGCATGAAGTTTCACCAGCTAAAATGAGATAGAGCTAGGATTTGAATCCATTCTATCTCTCAAACTCAGGCTACCTCAGCTATTTTAGTTTGTGGATATTATTGGACATTTTCTTCAGAGTTCTGTATCTGGCATTTATTTATCAAAGAATAAGTTCTATATTGCAACTTCAAGTATCAGTGTGACACTTGAGACTCAGAGCTAGAGTTCAGCAGTTATGAATGTCAGTATTACCTCATACAGCAACTGTTAAAAAAGCTGAAAAAGAGTTCAAACTTCAATTATATATATGAATGAAGTGGATCTGGTTAGGACTAAGGCAAATCAGGCCAAAGGGCAAAGGACTATACTGGCTGTGTTTTAAAATTTCAACTTCTATGTGAGACCCAGGGAAGAGATGTTTATTTGGTGCAGGATCTATATTTTCTGTAGCACACTAAATAATCTAACTTGTGCAGTCAGTTTATTCAAACACCATAATTACATGGAACCTTGAATAGGAAGTGAGATCTTATAGGTTGGCAGGTCAGTGTAATACCCCAATATATCCCAAAGTAATTTTGGCAGAGAAAAAAAAATGTATTTGCAGTGCCCCTCACCACTGATGAACTGGGGGGAAATGCAGAAATATTAAACCTCCCCACCTGGGAAATTACTGATATTCTCACAAGCATTTAAGACTACCAATTTAGTAGACCAAGCCCTTGATCTTGGGGCTTGCCTTATGAAGCTTGTTACTGCAAAGGAGAAGCTAAACCTACTTATAACTGTGCCTAAGGGTCTCTCCAGAAAACCTCTTTTGTTCCTCAGATGTGGCCCTTTCTCTCTAAGCCCACTTGGCAGGTAAACTCACTGCCGTACCCCTTACAAGGGACATGACTCCTAGGAGTGTAAATATCCCTGGCAACGTGAGATACGACTCTCGGAGATAGGCCTGGACCTGGCATCATGGGATTAGGAAAGTCTTCTTGACCAAAAGGGGAAAGTGAAATGAAACAAAATAAAGTTTCAGTGGCTGACAGATTTCAAATGGAGTTGAGAAGTCATTCTGGAGGGTATTCTTATGTGCTATATGGATATTCCTTTTCAGTTTTTGGTGTATCAGAATAGCTAGAAGGAAATACCTGAAATTGTCGAACTGTAACACAGCAGCCTTCATTCTTGAAGATGAGTGTATAACTATGTAGCTTTTGTGGTGTGACTATGAGATTGTAAAAACCTTGTGGTTCACACTCCCTTTATCCAGTGTATGGACAGATAAGTAGAAAAATGGGGACAAAAATTAAATGAAAAATGTGGGGGATGGGATATTTTAAGTGTTCTTTTTACTTTTATTTTTATTCTTTTTTGGGGGGAGTAGTGAAAATGTTCAAAAATTGATTGTGATGAATGAACAACCATATGATGGTACTGTGAACAAATGATTGTATACTGTGCATGACTGCATGATATATGAATATATCTCAATAAAACTGAATAAAAAAAGAATAAGGCAGAATGGTCAGATTATTAGATAGTGTGATGCTGAAGTCTTTAAAAGGAGATGTAATGAATTCAGCAGTCAGAAGAGAGAATTTTCATCTCTTTTTCAGCCAGCCAACCTCTCCTGGGGAATTCATTGAAAACCTTCATCAGAGTTGCCAGCTTGTGGCCTGCCCTGTGGAATTAGGACCCATGCATCCTGCCCTATGGAATTTGGGCTTGTGCATCCCCACAGTTGTGTGAGACACTTTCATAAAGTCTCATATTTACAGATACCTATTGATGGTTCTGTTTCCCTGGAGAACCCTGACTAATAGAGATAGAAAAGAGAATACTGGAATAGATAAAATATAAACTGTGAGGGAACTTTACTCTGGATAGGAATAAATAGTGAAAATCATAATATGAAATTTCTCTCTACCTGTGACAATAACAAGGAGAAACCTGAGAAAAATTGTCATTGTCTCTCTCATTTCAAAAAATATCTGTGAAAGAAATATACTGTTACCCATCTATGCATAGTTAGAGTGCTATAAGCAATCATGAATAGAGTTCTGACAATACACAAACTGAAATAAGTATTCTAATTTCTGGAAAGACTAGAGACATAAATTATAGGATTGGGAAGCTTATCCACTTGGCCACCCCTGCTACTTAAAACTGTATTACGTAAATTAAATACACTAAAAAAGTTTTTTTTTTAGTAATATTTAATCTGCCACAGAAATTATCAGTGAGACTGATGGCATAAATGGTGGTAGTAGGCAAATTGTTCTTAACAAGGATGTCACAATCTTGCACCATTTGTTCGTATTGACTTAAGAAATTATAAGTGGCCAGGATCTCTAAGGTTCCTTCTTGACTCCTTCACCTCAGGTAATTTTTTAAAAATTATTCATGTCACTATGACTAAGAAATAAGAATTTTAACAACACAAAGTTTCATTTTGTAACTGGCTTCATCTTTTCTCAGAAAAAAAAATTCTCAGAGCACTTCAGTATTTATATAATCAAAATGGTAGGTAATATTTTCAAAATATATGTAGAATATTCCTTGAATGTTAACAGATGGTAAAGAATATGTGCGGGACAACCTAAGATGGCAGCTAGGAGAGACAGAACAAAAAAACACCTTAGTGAAAAATACTAGATAAAAGCCAGAAAGTGACCCAGAACACCAGTTCCAGTGATACACCAGCTGGACGAGGTCTGCTAAATCCACAGGGACTGTGCACTTGGTGAAACCGGGAGTCTGTGTTCTGAAATGAGTGAGTAAGCCTGCTGAATATCCGGCAGCCATGCTGCGGTGTGGGGAAACTGTGGGTTGGCATTTGGAGATGGACTAGTTCTTTTTTAAAAAACCCAAAAGTGGCTGCAGATATGGCAGCGAGAACCACACAGTGAAGGGTGGCAGGAATGGGCTGTGTGAACGCCTCAATATCTGGCGTGGAAGATAGCTTTTTGCACACCTGATGCTAATCGTCTCAGAGAGAAGAAGGCAGAGATGAGCCAAAAGGGGAAAAAACCACGCCCCTTCCAGCCATCTTCCCGGCAGGCTGGGAATGCTCCTGCCCAGCACCGGTGCCACAGCCCAGAGCTGTGCCAAAAAACCCAGCGTGACAGGAAGTGTTTCCAGCAACACACATACAGGCCACAATATCAGGTGTGGACAATAGCCTTTTGCACACCCACAGCTAGTTGTCCCAGAGCTAGGAAGGTGGAGAGTGCAAAAAGGGGGAAATTAACACACCCCATACAGCCATCCTTTCAGCAGGGTGGGAGCGCACCTACACGGCCCAGTGGCCCAGAACTTCCCTTGAGGGATGGTGCACACTTGTGATGTAGCCCAACCTTCCCTCAGCAGAGGCCCTAGAAGGGCATGGCTTGGAAGAGGGACCAACATGGAAATCCCAGGGACCATATGCCAATACCAAAGACTTGTGGGTCAGCAGCAGAAACAATCTGTGGTGAGACTGAAATGAAGGTTTAGACTCTTGCAACAACCTTAAATCTCCAGGAATACCTGGGAGGTTTGATTATTAAAGCTTCCCTCCCTCCCTAACTTCTCAGACACATGCCCCAAATTCAGGGCTGACAGCACCAACAACACACCCAAACTTGGTGCACCAATTGGACCCCACAAGAATTAGACCCTCACACACCACGAAGACAAAGTTGGGGAGGGGTATAGGTGACTCACAGACACCATCTGCTGGTTAGTTAGGGAAAGTGTACGCCACCAAGCTGTAGATCTGACAAATTAGAGATTAGTCTTTGAATAATCCTACATATCCTAAAAGAAGCCTATCAAGTAAAGCAAATGCCAAGAGGCCAAAAAACAACAGAAAATTTAAAAGCATATGAAAAAACCAGATGATACAGATAACCCAAACCCAAACACCCAAATCAAGAGATCAGAGGAGACACATTACTTGGAGCAATTAATCAAAGAACTAAAGACAAACAATGAGAGCATGGCACAGGATATAAAGGACATGCAGAAGACCCTAGAAGAGCATAAAGAAGACATTGCAAGAGTAAATAAAAAAATAGGCGATCTAATAGAAATAAAAGAAACTGTTGACCAAATTAAAAAGATTCTGGATACTCACAGTACAAGACTAGAGGAAGCTGAACAATCAATCAGCAACCAGGAGGATGACAAAATGGAAAATGAAAGAAAAAAGGAAAGAATGGGGAAAAAAATTGAAACAATCAAATTGAACCCCAGGGATATGATAGATAAAATAAAATGTCCTAATATAAGACTCATTAGTGTCCAGAAGGGGAAGAGAAGGGTAAAGGTCTAGAAAGAGTATTCAAAGAAATTGTTGAAGAAAACTTCCCAAGACTTCTACACAATATAAATACACAAAGCATAAATGCCCAGTGAACTCCAAATAGAATAAACCCAAATAAACCCACTCCAAGAAATACTCTGATCAGACTGCCAAATAATGAAGGAGCAAGTTCTGAAAGCAGCAAGAGAAAAGCAATTCACCACACACAAAGGAAACAACATAAGACTAAGTAGTAACTGCTCGGCGACCACTATGGAGGTGAGAAGGCAGTGGCATGACATTTAAAATTCTGAGAGAGAAAAATTTCCAACCAAGAATACTTTATCCAACAAAGCTCTCCTTCAAATTTTAAGGATAGCTTAAATTTTTCAAAGACAAAATACGCTGAGAGATTTTGCTAATAAAAGACCTTCCCTACTTCAGATACTAAAGGGAGCCCTACAGACAGAGAAACAAAGAAAGAAAAGAGAGATATGGAGAAAGGTTCAGTACTAAAGAGATTCCATATTGGTTCATTAAAGGACAATAAGAGAGAAAGGGAAAAAATATATCTGACAAACATAAATCAAAGGATAGAATGGCTGATTCAAGAAATGCCTTCACAGTAATAACATTGAATGTAAATGGATTAAACTCCCCAATTAAATGATAGAGATTGGCAGAATGGATCCAAAAACATGAACCATCAATATGTTGCATGCAAGAGACTCATCTTAGACACAGAAGCACAAAGAAATTGAAAGTGAAAGGATGGAAAAAATATTTCATGCAAGCTACAACCAAAAGAAAGGAGGAGTAGCAATATTAATCTCAGATAAAATAGACTTTAAAAGTAAGGATGTTATGAGAGACAAAGAACGCCACTACATACTAATAAAAGGGGCAATTCAACAAGAAGAAATAACAATCATAAATGTTTATGTACCCAATCATGGTGCCACAAAATACGTGAGACAAACACTGGCAAAACTAAGGGAAGCAATGGATGTTTCCACAATAATTGTGGGCAACTTCAACACATCACTCTCTCCTATAGATAGATCAACCAGACAGGAGACCAATAAGGAAACTGAAAACCTGAACAATCGGATAAATGAGTTTTATTTAACAGACATGTATAGAACATCACATCGCAAATCACCAGGATACACATTCTTCTCTAGTGATCACAGAACTTTCTCCAGAATAGACCATATGCTGGGACATAAAACAAGCCTCAATAAATTTAAAAAAAGAATTGAAATTGTTCAAAGTACATTCTCTGACCACAATGGAATACAATTAGAAGTCAATAGCCATCAAAGACTTAGAAAATTTACAAACACCTGGAGGTTAAATAATACACTTCTAAAATAAATGTTTTATAATGTAGAATGTAGGGGAACAAGCAATAGAGAACAATTAATTAAGGGGGAACGATAACCCAGTAAGAGCAGATAAGCTATCGCGGGTAATTTTTAAGTTCTGGGAATGCCCAGGAATGACTATGTTTTGTTAATTTCTTATGGGTATGGTAGGAACAAGTTGACAGAAATGTTACTATATTAGGTTATTTTCTTGGGGTAGAGTAGGAATATGTTGGACTCCCTTGTTATGGTTTGTTTGAAATGTTTTTTTATTGCATTTTTTTTTTTAAAAAATTTTGATATAGTTGATTTTTTAAAGAAAGAGTTAATTAAAAAATAAAAAATGAAAAAAATATGCAGAGTCCCCTTGAGGAGCTGGTGGAGAATGCAGGGGTGTTGGGCTCCCCCACCTCAATGGTTGCTGATGTGCTCACAGACATAGGGGACTGGTGGTTTGATGGGCTGAGTCCTCTACCACAGGACTTGCCCTTGGGAAGACAGTTGCTGCAAAGGAGAGGCTAGGCCTCCCTATATTGTGCCTAAGAGCCTCCCGCTGAATGCCTCTTTGTTGCTCAGATGTGGCCCTCTCTCTCTCTAGCTAAGCCAACTTGGCAGGTGAAATCCCTGCCCTCCTCCCACGTGGGATCTGACACCCAGGAGAGTGAATCTCCCTGGCAACGTGGAATATGACTCCCGGGGAGGAATCTAGACCTAGCATCGTGGGATGGAGAACATCTTCTTGACCAAAAGGGGGATGTGAAAGTAAATGAAATAAGCTTCAGTGGCAGAGAGATTCCAAAAGGAGCCGAGAGGTCACTCTGGTGGGCACTCTTACGCACAATATAAACAACCCTTTTTAGGTTCTAATGAATTGGAATAGCTAGCAGTAAATACCTGAAACTATCAAACTACAACCTAGAACCCATGAATCTTGAAGATGATTGTATAAAAATGTAGTATATGAGGTGTGACAATGCGATTGGGAAGGCCATATGGACCACACTCCCCTTTGTCTCATTTATGGATGGATGAGTAGAAAAATGGGGGAAGAAAAAAAAAAAAGGCCCCCAGTGTTCTTTTTTTACTTTAATTGTACTTTTTCACTTTAATTTTCATTATTTTTGTGTGTGTGGTAATGAAAATGTCAAAAATTAATTTTGGTGATGAATGCACAACTATATAATGGTACTGTAAACAATTGAATGTATACTTTGTTTTGTATGACTGCATGGTATGGGAATACATATCAATAAATATGAATTAAAAAAAAAAGAATGTGTGAATAAAGATAACAACAGGCACACTGAGTCAAAACTCAGAACCACTCTGATGCCCAGAAGGAGTCTTTTTTGGTTTGCTAAAGATGAAAAAGGCAATATACCAGAAATGGACTGGCTTTTAACAATGGGGATTTATTAGTTTACAAATTTACATTTCTAAGGCCATGAAAATGTCCAAATTAAGGCATCAACGGGATGATTAAGGCATTTGAAGAGACCAGTTACCAGCAAGCTTGGGCTCCTCTGTCAGATAGCAAGGCACATGTTAGTCCTTTTCTCCTGGGCTTCATTGCTTCAGCTTCTGGCTTCTCTTAGGCTTTTTCTCTAAACTTCTCTGGGTGTTTCCCTCTATTTCATCTCTTAGCTTCTGTATGTGTTTTATCCTCTTATAAAGGACTCCAGTAAGAGTAGTGAGGTGGGACCCGTCTCAATTGAAATAACGTAATCAAGGTTCTACCTATGATAGTTCTACACAAACAGGAATGGATTGAAAGAAAATGACTTTTTCTTGCATACATAAGACCTCCAAACTACCACAGGATCCTATATTTTTTTTTGTTAAATGAATGATATAAGAAATGTTAAGGTGGTACCTACAGAACTGTTATTTCAAAAACTGCTAAAACTTCAAGTTTAACTTGATCACAAAGATTAGAACTGAAGCCTTTAGTGAAATACATGCTTATTCAAAGTTGGTAGCTCATAGACATTACAGTACTCAAAACAATACTTAGCAGACCCCTCTGCCTGCTGCTGCAATCCCCCACCTGCAGCCGTGGTCAACTCCACCATGTTCTTCAACATCACCACCTACGGCGAGCCCTTAGGTCGTGTCTCCTTTGATCTGTTTGCAGACAAAGTTCCAAAGACAGCAGAAAATTTTCATGCTCTGAGCACTGCTGAGAAAGGTTTTGGTTATAAGTGTTCCTGTTTTCACAGAATTCTTTCTGGTTTTTGTGCCAGGATGGTGACTTCACACCATAATGGCACTGGTGGCAAGTCCATCTACAGGGAGAAGTTTGATGATAAGAACTTCATTCTGAAGCATACAGGTCCTGGCATCTTGTCCATGGCCAATGCTGAACCCAACACAGATGATTCCAGTTTTTCATCTGCACTGCTAAGACTGAGTGATTGGATGACTAGTGCATGGTCTTTGGCAAGGTGAAAGAGGACATGAATACTATGGAAGCCATGGAGTGTTTTGGGTTCAGGAATGGCAAAACTAGTAAGATCACCATTGCCGACTGCGGAAAAGTCTAATAAATTTGATTTGTGTTGTGTCTTAACCACCAGACCACTCCTTCTATATAGCTCAGGAGAACATCCCACCTCCCCTAGTCTGTTCTCAGTATCCTGTCTTCCTTGTGCTCTTGCTGCAGTTCACTGAGTTCTACATTATCTGTCTGCTTCCAAGTCTAGCTGGATTTCAGAGTTAAGTTTATGATTATGAAGTAAAAACTTGAACAAACAAAACGAAAACAAAAACCCATTACTTAGCTGATAAAATCTCAACAAGGAAGTTAGGGCAATGGGCAGACACATAAAGAAAGAGGGAAATGATGAGTTTTGTTGCCTTCTGCTAGCTTTTCTTTAACAGGACTCCTCTCTAATCCTCCACTATAGAGAGAATGTTTGAAGATTCTAACTTCTAAACCGTTTCCAATAAACTAAGCTAGGGTAAGAAGCTTTTCTCTATGACCACAGTGGCCTTCTGATATTTCATATCAAAAGATAAATTGTAAAAATGCATTGTTCTTCTATTAAATCATGCAGGCTTACTTTATTTTATATGTTATTATTTCAAGTTTTAAGTTTTAAAATAATTATTTCTCAAAATGTCTTGATGTTGTCAGATTGTGTTTATTAGCATTAATCGTTTTCTATCATTAAAGTTTTGTAGGGATGCCTGGGAAATAGAAGGTATAAAGAAGGGAAATACATCTTTTGTAAAACATTATTAGTATAATAATAAGCCAAATTAAGAATCTCCAAAGGTAAAAAGAACTTTAGAGATAATATAGTTGTTCTAGTTTGCTAATGCTGCCAAAATGCAAAACACCAGAAATGGATTGGCTTTTATAAAGGGGGTTTATTTGGTTACAAAGTTACAGTCTTAAGGCCATAAAGTGTCCAAGGTAAGTCATCAATGATCGAGTACCTTCACTGGTGGATGGCCAATGGTGTCCGGAAAACCTCTGTTAGCTGGGAAGGCATGTGGCTGGCATCTGCTCCAAAGTTCTGGTTTCAAAATGGCTTTCTTCCAGGACATTCCTCTCTAGGCTGCAGTTCCTCAAAAATGTCATTCTTAGTTGCTCTTGGGGTGTTTGTCCTCCCTTGGCTTCTCCGGAGCAAGAGTCTGCTTTCAACGGCTGTCTTCAAAATGTCTCTCATCGGCAGCTACTCTCTCAGCTTCTGTGCATCCTTCAAAGTGTCCCTCTTGGCTGTAGTAACTTGCTCCTTCTGTCTGATCTTATCTAGTGCTCCAGTAATTTAATTCAGACACACCCTGAATGGGTGGGCCAACACCTCCATGGAAATTATCCAATCAGAGTCATCAACCACAGTTGGGTGGGGCACATCTCCATGGAAACACTCAAAGAATTACAATCTAATTAACACTGATAGGTCTGCCCACTCAAGATTACATCAAAGATAGTGGTGTTTGGGGGACATAATAGGTTCAAACTGGCACTCCAGTCCAATTGCCTGATTTAACAAAGAAGAAACTGAGGCTCCAAGACTGTAAATAAACTTGCTTACCTTACTCAGCTAAGAGTTAGCAAACTCCATATTAGATTCAGTGGTCTTTCTACTATTCCATAATGTCTTTCCTTTGGGTGAGTTCCTTTGTTAAGGAACTTTCCTATATTAGTCATTTGATCTTATCTTGTGAAGAATGAGATACAATATTATATTTAACATCAAAGTTGTATATGGTTAAATTATAGCAAGTTGATTGGAAGTTAAATATTCATCTGCCCAACTCAAGATCAAACAATATTTTATTAATTGTTGCTTATCTGGCCTTCCAAAATGACAGAAGATTTTTGTTGTTCCAAATAAATATAAATAATTCATGAAAGTGTTTTTGTAAGCAGTTTATTACCTATAAAGTTATAGCCTTTTAAGCTATCTTGTAGTATAAAATATATAAAAAAGTGTTTTTGTAAGCAGTTTATTACCTATAAAGTTATAGCCTTTTAAGCTATCTTGTAGTATAAAATATATAACTACCTTAAAGATGATTAATAGGCCCCTAAATTGTTTAGCACACTAGATGTATCGAAAGACAATCTGGAATTCAGATTCCAAGTTTTGCTTCAAGTCAGTTATTTTTAATTGTGCTAGTATTTTCTTAAAATTAACTCATTTCTCATTGATAATTTGTTTATATGTCTAAGCTTTCCTTTTTTAGCAATCTCAAGTTAGAGGAGCCAAAATGACCGCATACTAAAGTTAAAAAAAGAAAAAATTAAATGTATTTGTGACCAAAAGAACAAGCTTAATTTGTTTAAGTGATTCAGGTCAAACAACAATGGTAAATATGTCAGGGACACTTTGACCTGAGTACAGTACAAATGCCATAAAACATTTCTGTATGTAAGTCCAGATTTATCCACTGGACATTTCTACTATAAATACAAGAATGGGAACTGTGGCATCCATGACTTAGATAAAAAGATCAAGATGTTAGACTGGTTCCTTTGTGACAGGACAAAATATTAATGGAAGGATAAAGAAATTCTAAAAATGCAAGAGCAAAGATATATCTGAAGCTACTACTCAGAATTTGTTCAACCACTTTCAAGATAAACCACAATGGAAAGTTTCCGTGTGACGGATTTCTTCATTAGAATAACTCATGTGACTCAACAAGTATTTATTGAACACATATTTTGTGACAGGAACTCTTGCAGATGCTGAGGATACAACAATGAACAAAATTCCCTGTCCTCGTGGAGCTTATATTCTATTAGAAGGAAACAGGTGATAGGTTGTATGTCAGATGGTGAAAAGCGCTATGAAGAAAAAGAATGTGAAGTCAGAAAGATAGATTAGGACCAGGCAAGGATGCTATTTTAGAACGGAATGTCCAAGGAAAGGCTTTCTCAATAATTTCAAATAATTTCTCATTATTTGAAGGTGTGGACCATAGAGATACCTGAAGGAAAAACATTCCAAACAAAGGGAAAAGCAGTAGAAAGGTGCTGAAAGGAAACAAGCTTGGTCTATTGACAAAACATCTGGAGGCCAATGTGGTTGGAGCAGGGTGAGTAAAGGAGAGAGTGAGAGATGAAGCCAAGGAGGTCACAGAGGTCAAAGAGCATGGAGGGCTTGGTGGGCCAGTCCAAGGACTTTGGATTTCAATCTCAGTGAATTGGGATGCTTAGGGCAAATTTGAATCAGAAATTGACACAAATCTGACCTATTTTAAGATTCATTGGCCTATTATGGGAAGAATAGTTGGTAGAGGGCAAGGATAAAGCAGTGAGACCAGTTAGAAGGCTAATGCAATACTGCAGGCAAGAGATGATGGCACCCAGGCTGCGTGGTAGCAGTGGTGGTGGAGACTGATGTACTTGAAAAGGAGAATAAACAAGTTGTGTTATTGGTAGCAATCTGCTATGTGGTAGAGAGAACAGTGCCCCACACCCAAGAACTGGTGAATGCATTATGTTACATGGCAAAGGGAGATTAGGGTTAGATGGAATCAAGGTTGCTAACTGGCTGATGTTTAAATAGGGAGATTACCCTGGAAGATTCAGTCAGGCGCAATCTAATCACAAGGGTCCTTAAAAGTGGAAGAGGAAAGCAGAAAAGGGAGACGGAGGAAGATGTGACTTCTGAAGAAAAGTACAGGCAGATGCAGAAGTGCTGCCTGTGACTATGGAGGAAGGGGGCTGTGAAGAAGTGGATGTGGGTGACCTCTAGAAGCTGAAATGGGCAAGGAAATTGATTCTTCTCTAGAGCTTTCGGAAAGGAAAGCAGCTCTGCCAACACCTTGATGCTAACTCAGTGAAACCCTTGTCAGACTTCTAACCTACAGAATTGTAAAATAACAAATCTGTGTTTAAGCCCACAAGGCTTGTGTTAATTTTTACAGCAGCAATAGAAAACAAGTACAGATTGGATATAGGGCATGAGAGAAAGAAAAGAGTCCAGGGTGACTCAAGGTTTAATAAAATTTTACTTGTGTAATTTGTTTGGTTTATAAGGTGTTGATTCATTGTTTGTATAGCTAAATATTTTTTTTTTATCCTTTGAAAAATTAAGTCACTACATTTATAGATGAAAGCCTCCTATTCAAATGTTGGTGTCTATTGGTTCCTATTGGTGACCTGGTCAGCCCCTGACTAGTAATGACAATCACACCTGCATCATTTTTCATTTTCAGAATAAGAACCCAAACTTTTATTAAATTTGACCATTTAACACACAGCTCTATGAAGTGTGATTGTAAAGCACTGAACATATATATTGTAATAAACATAGTGGTACTTAAAATGAGCATTGTTCTTCTAGACTGTCAGCTTGGGAGGCTAAACACTAATAGTAATTTGGTACTATGTCGAAACAATTTTGAATCGCTTTCTTTGGCTCTGCCTGCCTCCAGAGTCCTTCCACAAATCTCACAAGCAAAGCATATTATGAATTCACAAGAACAGCTGTTTTTTTTCTGAAAATAACAATATCAGAGTGTATTGCTCAGCTTTGTTTTTATTTTCTTTATATGTACCAGAAGTATATGAAAGGCAATCGAGACAGAATCAATAACTTTCTTCATTCATTCAACATATATTTATATTTTTAGACTTGGTTCACTAGACCTGTATGAAAATCACTTTCATCAGAAAGGGCACAACACCAGAAATCTTATCCCCTTGGCAGTAGATTCCAAGGCAACCAACCAACTGTGGAAGCCAGGTGTTAGCCCAATTCTTGGGACCCAGAAAGATCAAGAAATTAGCAGTTGTGAGTCCTAGAAATCTGGGCATATGTAGGAGAAATTGTCAGTTCTTGGACAATGAAGCAGGATCAAACTCCTGGGAAAACCAGCAAGGACAAGAACAATTCAAAGTCAGGGCATAAGGCTGAAGTGAGAGATGTAGTTTACATCGAAGCTTTGGTCCTAAAGGTAAGAATCGGTTAGATCAAATGAATCAGTCCAAATTAAGGAAATACTCAAACCTATGGTCTTAGAATTGAGATCTGAATGTGCATCTAGGGCTTGTATCTGGCATACTTGATTCACTGTTTTGTTGGCAGCTGAAGGAACATGAGGTAATGAGCTCCATAGGAAATGGATGGTTCTCAGGATCACAGTTCCCAGACAATGACTTGATCCATAGCCCATCAGACTGAGGAGAGGGGGTTCAGGAAAACCCAAGATTGTATGTTTGCGTCTCTTGTAATTGACTCAAGAATTGAGGTGAGTCTGGGCCTACATAAATTGCACTGATGAATCCATCCATAGGGGGCTGTGTAGGAAAATGGAAGTTTTTATAAAAACATAGCAGTGTTGAAATAGAAGGAAGAATGTTGATTGAGTTAAAGTTGTGAAGTTACAAGAAGCTTAAATCTAAAAGATAAAAGGAGGAACAGAATTCAAAGAAAGCATGAAATCTCAGCAGCCTCCTACTTTAATCCTTCTATGCAAAACAACAAGCTCTTACCATCTCTCTCACCCCAGGAGGTGCCTGTGCACCATGTCTTGTCTTCATTGTTTGCTTATAACTCCCCTTTAAAGTGCTGAACAGGAGGTGCCTTTCTAAACTTGCTAAATGAGTCTCCTCATACTCTTGCAAAGAAATGTGTAACCTAGCAATACTTTAAAAGCTTCACTCTTTTAGATGTACATCAGGCCTTGCCTAGCAGAATACTTTCATTGAAACTTGTCAAAAATTGCAGTTTATCTTAAAAAGTTAGGGAGATATTCAGAATATTCAGACTATCTTAGGTAGTTGCCTCTAATCACAGGCACCAATGCCGTAGACTTCTTGCGATCACTGGTCATCCCAGCACACGCTCAAATAGAGGGTGTTGCTGCTTCCCAGGGTGGGGTCTAGGGTGAGGAGAGTGAGGCACTTGTCTCAGACACAAAATTTAAGAATGTGCCCCCCAAACTTAATAATCAGTATAAATATTATTAAATGCAATATTTAAAATAAAAAATAATAAAAATATTCATGATGAAGAAAATACCAAAATTTTAAATAAAGACAGGGTCAATACTTGAATCCTTCTTTTGTTTTCTGATGAAAGACTATTTAGCCTAAGAAGTGAGACTATAACCTAACTTGCGTGTACACTACTACATTCACTAGCAACCATTAGAGAGCTTGTCCAGTGTTAGCTCTTCATTTATCACTTGCTTATACAAAACACATTTTGAACTTTTATATGGGATGTTTTTATTTAGGATGTTTTTGGTCACCAAGTTTCCATAGAAATGTTTCTCAGGATACACTGAATAAAGAATATATGAAATAAAATATATCCTATAGAGAAAAAATAAATTTTATGCAGTGTTAAAAATTATATATAACTCAGCAGTTAGACACTCACCACTTCTGTTTGACCCTTATGTGTCTACCTGAACATAAACTTGACCCACAGTGTAGAACCACCACCAGCTTTCTGGCTGAACTGAACAAAGAGCATGGTTATTTGTAGCATCTTGCAATGAGTCACTTTGCAGAGTGTATAACATGCCACAAACATGAAGCTTGCCTTGGATGCCCAGCCTTTCCCCCTGGCCCCAGGCACCAGATCACAGTTTTCCCCTGGAGTAGGGAGCTCAGTTCCTCTCCTCCTCTCTCCTACCTTCATCCACAGAAAGCCCAGCTTCAGCCTGAATTTTGTACTTCACTTCATACTGGCTTAGAAAGTATGTTTTTAACAAGGCAGATCACTTTTCTCAAAGGAATTCTCGTGTATGTCCATTATAAAGATAAATGTTTTGCTATATTGTTATGCAATCCTAAAAAAAAAAAGTTTGTTACTCCTAGCATATTTCTTATACACAGTGCCCCTCTCCTGCATAAGATAACAATTTGTATGTGTACCTGGGATCTCTTCTCTTCTGTCTTTCATGGCATCTGTAACTACGTTTAAGGAATGTCTTCCTGTTATCCAATTGTCTACACACGTGAAAAGCTTCCCTCTCCCCTCTTGGGATACATGTCCCAAGAAAAACATTCTCTTTGCTTCTATTTCCTCCCCCAGTGTCAGATTATATCTCCACTGGTTCTTGCCTATGAAGTCTCCTAGGCAGCTGGAAAAGGAAGGCACATCAGCAGCCCTGGGCCCTTTGCTTTAACTTCCTCCTCTCTCAGGGCCAAGGCACATCTCCATGTAGATACACTACTGTCCATTTCAGCAGCCTACTCCAGGAGTTGTGTATTCTAAAAGTGGAGATTTCACTAAGATTTCTTTTCCATGGTATTGAAATTGCTCATTACTTTATTCCATCTCCCGTTTTCCAACATTCACCTATGAACAAACATCAAGTCAGCGTTCTCCTTATGGATGCATTCTCCCCAGATTCCCACTCTTGTTTCAACCCTGTTCTTTTCTACCTTACTTAGTCTTAGGAACTCCTTTATAAATTTTTTTTTCTGAATCTGCCCTGAAATTGTACTTGGGGCTCTGTTCTAGTTTGCCAATGCTGCCAGAATGCAAAACACCAGAAATGGACTGGCTTTTATAAAAGGGGGTTTATTTGGTTACACGGTTACAGTCTTAAGGCCATAAAGTGCCCAAGGTAATGCATAAACAATCGAGTACCTTCACTGGAGGATGGCCAATGGTGTCCAGAAAACCTCTGTTAGCTGGGAAGGCATGTGGCTTGTGTCTGCTCCAAAGTTCTGGTTTAAAATGGCTTTCTCCCAGGATGTTCCTCTATAGGCTGCAGTTCCTCAAAATTGTCACTCTTAGTTGCACTTGGGGTATTTGTCCTCTCTTAGCTTCTCCAGAGCAAGAGTCTGCTTTCAATGGCCGTCTTCAAACTGTCTCTCATCTGCAGCTCCTGTGCGTTCTTCAAAGTGTCCCTCTTGGCTGTAGCTCCTCTTCAAAATGTCACTCACAGATGCACTGAGTTCCTTCTGTTATGTCAGCTCATTTATATGGCTCCACTGATCAACTTAGACCCACCCTGAGTGGGTGGAGCAACACCTCCATGGAAATTATCCAATCAGAGTCGTCACCCACAGCTGGGTGGGGCACATTCCAAAGAAACACTCAAAGAATTACAATCTAATCAACACTGATAACGTCTGCCCACGCAAGATTATATCAAAGATAATGGTGTTTGGGGGACACAATATATTCAAACCGGCACATTCCACCCCCTGGACCCCAAAATGACATTATCTTTCCATATACAAAATACATTCATCCCACAACAATATCACAGAAACTTAATCATTTCAGTAATGATAGTTAAGCACAAGATCCCATCGAAATCAATTATAGGTGTGGTCAGTCATAATACAAAATTCCCCTCCGACTGTGGACCTGTAAACTTAGAAAAAGTTATGTGCTTCCAATATACAAAGGAGGGACATTCATAGGATGAACATTCCCATTGCCATAAGGAGAAACAGTAAGGAAAACAGGGTTAACAGGACCAAAACAGTTCCTAAAACCCGCAGGACAAACTCCATTAGACTTCAAAGTCTGAGAATCATTAACAGAATGACATTGCAACCTTGGGGCTTGAGAGAGCGGGAGTCTAACCCTTCCCAAGGGCCTCTGCAGCAGCCCTTTCCTCTCCAAACACTTATATGAGTCCTCCAACATATCCACACATTGGGGAGACCACCTTCTCGGCCCCACCCTCCTCAAACATTGGGGCAGCTCCCGGATTCCCTTCCATCTCCGGGGCACACACTCAACCCCTTCAGAACAGTGTGGTGGCAGCCAGGTGCTCCCCAATTCCCTGGGAATGTGCTCCACCCTCTTTGGGGCTTGGGGTGGCAGAACATTTCCTGAGCATCTAGGCGGAAGGCCCGCCCTCGACCTCCAGGGCAAACTCACCCTTTCCATGCATGTGGGCTGCTCCGCTCTCCCAGTCTGAGACCTCTTGACTCCAGACCTCAACCTCCACAGCTCTGTCTTTGTAGAAATTTTTCCTTCAATTTGTTCCTTGTCTGTATCCTCCAGTCCAGACTGGCAACCACTCTGTCTATAAAGATCTCACAAAAATTGTATTGGCTTCACAAGAAGCACACAGGGGTCAAAGCTGTCAGACAATAGGACTTTCCACAAATCCTTTCTGCTTACTCCTTTTCCAATCTTGGCTTGTACTGAAATGGTGGCTGGGTTCCATGTTTGGTTGCATCCTCACATTGGGTTGTAGCTTCTGGGGTTTCCTCTCCTGGAAGCCCGGAGTTTTTCAGGCCATCAATTTCTGGTTTCTTTGAAACCAAGAGTTCATTTCTCAGCTTATCTCTGTCCTCTCGCATTTTACTATAAGCTGTAAGGAGAAGCCAGGGTACATTCTCCACACGTAGTCTGGAAATCTCCTCAGCTAAGTATTCCAGGCTGTTGTTTTCAAATTCTTCCTTCCATCTGACACCAGGACTCAATTTTGCCAAATTCTCTGCCACTTTAAAACAAGGATTGCCTTTCTTCCAGTTTGCAACAGTAGATTCATCATTTCTGTTCAAGTCCTCATCAGAAGTATCATCGAGTCCATATTTCCACAAACAGTCTCTTCAAAGCAGTTTAGGCCTTTTCTATCAAGCTCCTCAAGGTTTTTCCAGAATCTTCCCCTTATCCATTTAAAAAGCTGTTCCAACATTTTGGTATTTGCAAACTCAGCAGCAAAAGCACCTCACTTCTCTGGTACCAAAATCTGTTCTAGTTTGCTAATGCTGCCAGAATGCAAAACACCAGGAATGGATTGGCTTTTATAAAAGGGGATTTATTTGGTTACACAGTTACAGGCTCCTAGATACTAATGCTTCGATGCCTGGGTATATGCTTTCTTTGTGCCAGCTGAAAGCCAATTGGTAGGCATGGTCTCTGACCAGAGCTCCCAGGATCTTCTGGGGAACTTCCCAGTCAGAGGTGGAAGATCTGTTCACTTCCATTCCCTGAGATTCTGTTTGTCCATGATTAGACTCAGGGAGCATGATCATGATGGCATCAGTGTCAGCTCTGTCAACCTGAACCATTGCCTTCAGTCCCAACACAACTACACACCTCTATCTTGTTTCTTTAGGAATGTTGTCTCTCTTGTTTCCTCTCCCCAAATTTATTTTCCTAGCACTGAGAAATTGAGGGACCTTGTGGTTTTTCTCAGAAGCTGAGGTTTTGGCACTGTAAATAGCTCTTTCAGCAACTTGAACTAACCAGGCATGATTTTTCACACTGCACTCCACAGCATCTTGATGCAAAATCTCTCAGGTCTTGACATATGTGTTAGGGTACTTCTTCTGATGTGTGTTCACAAACTTGACATTTAAGTCCCAGCATCTATCTGCATTATTGAGTAACTTTTTGACTGATGTCAGACATTCTGCTGTAGAAAAGGAGGCACTTGTGGGTTTGGAATGCATATAAAATTCTTAATGCCAGATTGCAAACTTTCTATTAATCTCCATTGCAACTATACCTCAGACACCTCACACCCCAATAACATTTCAATGATGTGTTCTAAACACAATTCAAACTCTTCCTCTCAACTTTCTGGTATTGGACTCCCTATCCCCTCAACCCCCACCTAAATCTCTAGTTCCTGGTTGGTGTAAGCTCTCAACCAAGAGCTCAACATTGGCCTTAATATAGTTTCCAATAGCAGACTTGTTACAGCTAATAAAGCAAATCAGATCCCTTAATGAGGCCAAGTATGTGTGCAATAGACCTCCTTTCTTCTTCATGAAACATTCCAATTTTTTAAAACATTATGTCAAGCTTGGTTTAAGGACAAATGTACAGCTGGATACTTCAAGACTGCCTGTCTTTGATCTATTCTAATAAGCTCACATCACACTGGGCATGTGTGACTTTCCATGTGAAATATTCAAATATCCAAACACATATTGTTTCAAAGTCTTATCCACAGCATCTCTCTGACTTTCAGCATCTTTACTGAAGATCAGCACTGCTCTACTAGATCAATTTCTATTCTCCACATCACCTTAGACATAGTGAGGAGGAACTGGAAACTCTATAAAGAGTGCTATTTTAATCTGATAGAAATCTAGATGTCCTCCTTAGATAAAATATCACAGAAAATTCTCCAAGGCCCAGGTACCACATGTAATCCTTAACCATAGAGGCTATCTATTTCTGCTTTATACTATACCTAATTTAAAATGTAGGTAATTCATCTGTTTCCAGAGAACACCCAAATTACATCAAGCATATTGAGATCCTCTTTTAAAAATCTCTACTCAGAATTTGTGGGGACATGTCATTTATCTTAAATCTCATTGCCTAGCTCCATTTACTAAGTGTCTTCCCCAAACTTAATCTTATCCACATGCAGATGCTGAGTAGGCAGTTTGATACTTATGTCTGGAATTCAGGGAGGTCATTTGGGCTGGAGATATAAATTTGAAACTTTGTGAGTTTATAGAGTAAGGAAGATTTGAAGCCTGAGCCCTTGAGCATTTAGAGATTAGAAAGGTGAGGAGGAACCAGTGAAAGGAATAAGGAAGCAGCAGTCAGTAAGAAGACACCAAGAAAAGAAAGTATTTAAAAGATAAAAGAGTAAACAAATGCTGCTGATTGGTCAAATACAGTGCAGATAAAGAATTAACCTTTGGGTTTGACAATAAGTATAGGGTGTTGTTCTAGTTTGCCAATGCTGCCAGAATGCAAACACCAGAGATGGATAAGCTTTTATAAACGGGGTTTATTTGGTTACACAGTTACAGTCTTAGGGCCATAAAGTGTCCAAGGTAACACATCAGCAATCGGATACCTTCACGAGAGGATGGCCAGTGGTGTCGAGAAAACCTCTGTTAGCTGGCAAGGCACGTGGTTGGCATCTGCTCCAAAGTTCTGGTTTCAAAATGGCTTTCTCCCAGGACATTCCTCTCTAGGCTGCAGTTCCTCAAAAATGTCACTCTTAGTTGCACTTGGGATATTTGGCCTCTCTCAGCTTCTCCGGAGCAAGAGTCTGCTTTCAACGGCTGTCTTCAAACTGTCTCTCATCTGCAGCTCCTGTGCTTTCTTCAAAGTGTCCCTCTTGGCTGTAGCAAGCTAACTCCTTCTGTCTGAGCTTATATACTGCTCCAGTAATCAAGGCCCACGCTGAATGGGCAGGACCACACCTCCATGGAAATTATCTCATCAGAGTTATCACCTATAGTTGGGTGGGGCACATCTCCATGGAAACACTCAAAGAATTCCAATCTAATCAGCACTAAAATGTCTGCCCCACAAGACTGCATCAAAGAATATGGCGTTTTCTGGGGAACATAATACATTCAAACCAGCACAGGTGTCCCTGGGTATCTTGACAAAGAACAATTTCAATGGAAAGGAGTAGAAGCCATAATGGAGTAAGTTCAAGAATGAATGGGAGACAGAAGCTGGAGGCAGTGAGTACAGACAGGATTTTTGAGGTGTATTGCTGAAAAGAGGAGCAGGGAAACTGGATAACTGGGAGCAATGTAACACATTTTTTAGTTGAGGAAAAAAAGATAACTGGGATTGTATCCTAATGGGAAGAAGAAGAGAAGATATGGAGAAAGAGGGCTCAGTACACAAGCCCAGATACAGGTGAGTAGATTTTGTGGTAGATTCCACTGGTAGTTCTCTTCTGATGACTTCTTCATTTGCTGTGAAACAGGAAGCCAAGTCATGAACTGAGACTGAAAGGGGGAGTGGGAGGGTGGAAGTTTGTGAAGGAAATTAAAAATATGAAATAATTATCTAAGAAAGTAGGAGAGTTAATGGACTAAGAATATATATATAGTTTGATTAACAGACAATATTAAAGGCCAATTTGAGATTAGTAATCATGAATGCAAAGTAATACAGTTAGCTATACAGTCATCTAGCTTTGTTCAGTTGCATGGATTCAGGCATCCAGTAAGGGGAGAATTTGACTTATTTAGAGTTGCAATTTGCCAAAACAGGTGTAACAGAGGGATAAAGGAGCAAAAAAGTTGAGGCTCTGTGCAATTGAGTGATCATAATGATTGATAAAGGAATATAAGCAGAGAGAGAATAATAAAAACATAAAACAGATGAGAGAAAGTACAAAGAGTAGAAACAATGGATTGGAGGTCCTGGTGGTTATTATGGTTCTTGAATTTGGAATAAAAGAGGAAATGAGGTGGGAGAACCTAAGATGGCGGCTAGGTGAGACAGGGCAAAAAAAACACCCTGTGAAAAATACTAGATAAAAACCAGAAGGTGACCCAGAATACCAGTTTCAGCAATGCACCAGCTGGACAAGGTCTGCTAGAACCACAGGGGCCATGCACTTGGTGAAACCGGGAGTTTGCACTCTGAAACGAATGAGTAAGCCAGCTGAAAGACCCACAGCCGTGCTGTGGTGTGGGGAAGCCAGGGGTTGGCGTTTGGAGATGGATTGGTTCTTTTTTTTAAAAAAAAAAAAAAGGGGAAAAACCCAGGAGCAGCTGCAGTTGCGATGGTGGGAACCACACAGTGAAGCACAGCAGGAGTGGGCTGAGCGAACCTCTCGGTGTCTGGCATGGAGGATAGCCCACTGCAGATTCCCTCAGGGCCAGGGGAGCAGAGGGGAGAGCCAGAAGGAGAAAGAAACCCTGCTGCTTGCAGCTGGCTCCCTGGCAGGCTAGAGACACTCCTGCCTGGGGTTGTGCCCACAGCCCAGAGCCACGCCAGTTGTCCTGGAGCTGGGAAGGAGGAACTGTGCAAAAAGGGGGGGAGGGTTGAGATGCCCCATTCAGCCATCTTTGCATCAGGCTGAGAGCACTCCTGCATGGCCCAGCAGCCCTGGGCTTCCCTTTAGGGATGGCACACACTTGTGACTTAGCACAGCCTTCCCTCAGCAGAAGTCCTGGAAGATCACAGCTGAGAAGGGGGGCCAACTTGGAAAACCCTGGGATGCTACATCAATGCTGATGGTTTGTGAGTCAGCGATAGAGAAAATCTGGGGCAAAACTGAAATGAAGGCTTAGACTCTTGCAACAGCCTTGAATCTCCAGGAACACCTGGGAGGTTTGAATATTAAAGCTGCCCTGCCTCCCTAACCACCCAGACACACACCCCACATTCAGGGTGGACACCTCCAACAACACACCCAAACTGAGTTCACCAACTGAACCCCACAAGATTCATTTCCCCACACACCACAAAGACAAAGTTGAGGAGAACTGACTTGAGGGGTATAGGTGACTCACAGGTGCCATCTGCTGGTTAGTTAGAGAAAGTGTACACCACCAACTTGTATTTCTGAAAAATTAGATTGGTATATTTTTTTACAACTTGAAAGAACCCTATCAACCTAAGCAAATGCCAAGAGGCCAAAAAAAAACAGAAAATCTTAATGCATATGATAAAACCAGACGATATGGAGAACCCAATCCCAAACACCCAAATCAAAAGATCAGACAAGACACAGTGCTTGGCACAATTAATCAAAGAACTACAATCAAGGAATGAAAACATGGCAAAGGATATAAAGGACATGAAGAATACCATGGCACAAGATATAAGGGGCATAAAGAAGACCCTAGAAGAGCATAAAGAAGAAATTACAAGAGTAAATCGAAAAATAGAAGATCTTGTGGAAATAAAAGAAACTGTTGGCCAAATTAAAAAGACTCTGGATACTCATAATACAAGATTAAAGGAAGCTGAACAACAACTCAGTGTCCTAGAAGTCCATAGAACAGAAAATGAAAGAACAAAAGAAAGAATGGAGAAAAAAATTGAAAAAATCAAAGTGGATCTCAGGGTTATGATAGATAAAATAAAACATCCAAATTTAAGACTCATTGGTGTCCCTGAAGGGGAAGAGAAGGGTAAAGGTCTAGAAAGAGTATTCAAAGAAATTGTTCGGGAAAACTTCCCAAACCTTCTACACAATATAAATACACAATGCATAAATGCCCAGGGAACTCCAAATAGAATAAATCCAAATAAACCCACTCCAAGACATATTCTGATCAGACTGTCAAATACTGAAGAGAAGGAGCAAGTTCTGAAAGCAGCAAGAGAAAAGCAATTCACCACATACAAAGGAAACAACGCAAGACTAAGTTGTGACTACTCAGAGGCCACCATGGAGGTAAGAAAGCTGTGGCATGACATATTTAAAATTCTGAGAGAGAAAAATTTCAAACCAAGAGTACTTTATTCAGCAAAACTTTCCTTCAAATTTGAGGGAGAGCTTAAATTTTTCACAGGCAAACAAATGCTGAGAGATTTTGCTAATAAAAGACCTGCCCTACTTCAGATACTAAAGGGAGCCCTACCAACAGAGAAACAAAGAAAGGAGAAAGAGATATAGAGAATTTTAGCAAACATATATAGAACCTTATATTCCACATCACCAGGACACTCATTTTTCTCTAGTGATCATGGATCTTTCTCCAGAATGGACCATATGCTGGGACATAAAACAAGCCTCAATAAATTAAAAAAAAAAAAATTGAATATATTCAAAGCACATTCTCTGACCACAATGGAATACAAATAGAAGTCAATAATTTTTGAACTGTAACTCCACTATTTACTTCCTACATGATATAAAATACACAAACTCTAGTGACAAATCAGTGGCTTTGAACTCAATGTAAAATATGTAATTTTTGACAAGGACTATATAAAGGTGGGGGAATGGAGGAGTATAGGTACATAGTTTATGTGTCCTATTGAAGTTAAGTTGGTATCAAAGAAAAACAAGATTGTTATGGATTTAAAAGGCTAATTTTAAGCCCCACAGTAAACACAAAGAAATTATCAGAGGATATGACCATAGAGATGAAAAGTAGAGTATGGGTTATGAGAAGTGGGGGAAGGGGCAATGGGGAGTTAAGAAATGAGTGTAGGGTTGCTGTTTGAGGTGAAGGGAAATTTCTATTAATGGATGGTGGGAAGGAGATAGCATTACAACATTCTAAATGTGATTAATCCCACTAACGGAATGCTAGGGATGGGGCGGAATGGGAAGATTTAGGCTGTATATGTTTCCACAATTGAGGGAAAAAAAAAAAAAAGACAATCTAAATAGATGACAATTGAATGCCAAGGATGACCCTAGATGGGATCTGAGGATGGAGGACAGCGGGCTCAAAGGGACACAGTTGAGACATAAGGAGAAAAAAAAAAAAAAGTAAATATAGAATGTAAGCTTTGTATCAATGTTGAATCTCTTGTACTTCTTAGCTGTGTTTAATGGGATTGCATAAAAGAATGTTCTTGTTCATGGGAATTGTATATGTGAATTATAGCGTTTGTTCAAGGATGTGTGCAGCTAGCTCTCATATGTTCAGAAGACAGAGCAATAGATGATGATGATAGGGAGGGACAGAGAGAAAGAAATAGCAGTGTGACAGCATGTTAAAGTTGCTGGATTGGGGTATCAGGGGAGGGGGGTCAGGGTCTGCTGGAGTTCTGTGTATGGGGTTAGTATTGTTTTTGCAACTGTTCCTACAACTTTGAATTTATTTCAAAATAAAATTAAAAAAAAAAAGAAGAAATGAACTGGACAAAAAGGAATGTAGATTATGATAGGAGAGAGAGAGAGAGAAACAGACAGACAGACAGAGAGAGGGAGAGAGGGAGGGAGGGACGGAGGGAGAGTAATGTTTGAAATTGGTATTAAGGATTAAGGACAGGTCATAGTTATAAGTAATGACAAAGTCTAGTCTGTGACATTAGGAAAAATGACCAAGGGAAAGTGTAGGACAAAGCCATTGGAGGAAAGAAGGTCAAGGACCCAAGTAGCTACATTATGAAAGGACCATCTATGTAGATACCGAAATGATCAAGTATTATGACAGGAGTCATGTAGAAGAGTATATGCCAGAAGAAAAACCTTCAAGGAATCTATGGAAAGGGCTTAAATTGTTTCAGTAAAGCTAGTCTTTCTCACATCTGCTAATAACAATGGATGATTTTCTCCTTATCACAAATATAAAGGCAAAAGGCAAAAAATAAACACTTTCAGACCATGCTGAATTGAATATTGTTATTGTCAGCTGCCTACTCTGCATTCATTTCCCCTCTTTTTCCTTCCTATCAGGGCCCTGATTTTGCATTGGCGTCTATGCCTTCGTTTTTGAAGCCATGTGCCATGAGGACTGTTGACATCAATCACCAGCTCCAGATAGTTCCCAACTGGATTATGGGTAATTAACTCCTCCTTGTCAATGATTGGTTAAGAAATGGCGTATGACCTTATTTGTGCCAATGAGATACCATAAAAATTTCCTCCAAAGCATCTACGTTCTTCCAAGATTTTTTATTTCTTTTTCCTGAAAGGGCTTCCAGAAGGGACAATACCTTGCATTCTAAAGCTGTTCTCATATATGGATGTGGAGCCTCTGCCCCCATTGCTATATGTATGTCTGAGGATGAAGGAAATATGAAGAAACAAAATGATCCAAATAATCATAAATTGATTAATTATGTTTACCCTGAAGCCAGTCCTACTTCAGGACTTCCATTTATGTGTCAGTAAATTTAGATGTCATTAGGAAAAGCTTTTTGATGGGAGTTTTAGTTCCCTTGGCTGCTCAAGCAAATGCCATGCAATTGGTTGGCTTAAACAATGGAAATGTATTGGCTAACCACAGTCTGCCCTTTGAATCCCAAAAAGACATCATCTTTCTACATTCATTCCAGATATCCAAAAGCCTTATATCATTTCAGAAGCAATGCTAACTACAAAATCTTATCACAATCAGTTATGGGCATGGTCTATTCTGGGGCACAATGTCCCTGTGTGTGGATCTGTGAAATGTAGAAAACAAGTTATCTCCTCCCAATATCCAATGAAGGGACAGGGATAGAATAGACATTCCCATTCCAGAAGGTAGAAATTGGAAGAAAAACAGGTATCATGTATCCTAAACAATTCTGAAAACCAGCAGCAAAAACTCTCCTACTTTAAAGGAAAGATTGCCTTTCCTCCAGTTTCCAATAACATATTCATCATTTCCTTCTCAGGCTTCATTAGAAGTACCTTTAGCATCCATATTTGTACCAACAGTCTCTTCAAAGCAACGTAGGCTTTTTCTTTCAAGCACCTCACAATTCTTCCAGCCTCTACCCATATCAAATTCCACAGCTGTTTCCATATATTTTTTTTTTTTTTTTTTTTTTTGGTATTTGCAATGGCAGCACTCCACTCTGCTGGTACTAAAATCTGCTTTAGCTTTCATGGTTGTTCAAGAAAATACCATGCAATAAGTTGTATTAAATGATGAGAATTTACTGGCTCACAGTATTTAGGCTAGGAAAAGTCCAAATTAAGGCATCTTTCTTTTTAAAGACTGGCATTACGGGGCTTGCTGACAGTGATCTTTGGTCCTGGGCTGTTCTGTCATATGACAATGCACATGGCCACCTCTCCTGGCCTCTCCCTTCTCTTTCAGGTTCCACTGACTTCCAACTTCTTGCTTCCCATGTAATTCTCTGTCTGAATTTCATTCTGCTTATAAAGGACTCCAGTAATAGGAGATTAAGACCCATCCTAATTGAGCTGGGCCACGCCTTAATTGAGGTAACCTCATCAAAAGGTACTAGTTGTAATAGGTTCACATCCACAGGAATGACATTTAAGAGCATATTTTTCTGGGATGTATACCTCCAAACTACCACAGGAGTCTTCTCTCACTTGAATAAAATAGCCTACTTATTGATACATATGCAATGTAAATTGGAAATATTGGTGAAATTGTATTAGAGGCATAGAAATATGCAAGGGAGCAGTGAGAAATTTCAACTTCATGGAGTAGGTCTGACTTTTCAGGCATATTATAAATTACTGGGCATCATAATTTTCCAGACCACCAATAAAAAAGTGTTACATGTGCCTCACTTTAGGGAAGTAAAGAGTCTTCTAATTTTATAAATTAAATTGAAAACATTTTATTGTCCAAGATGTGAAAGAATTAAAAAAATACATCCTGTACTGTCTGTAATGGGAATAAATTGACTGAGAGCATGAGAGTAATTGGAATTTGGTGCTGGTGATCAAAGAGGTGTCAGAGAGTGAAAAACAGTTTCACACATACAAAATAAGCTCACACAAAGGAAAGTAGTTCCAGTAATAAGAAAAAATATCACTAGTGATTTTTAAATGACTAAAACTTGTACTTTGAAAAGAAATAGGAAGTCAATTAAAAAAGTTTTGACCATGTAGCTCTCAAAGTTTCAAGAAAAACTGAAGTCACATTATCCTAACATAAGAATATGACAGTTACTGTCATTATATGTAATTTACCTTTAAAATCAGATAGGAAAATAGCTATAGTAAATAGAAAATCAAACATGGCAACAATAGAGCTAGAGTACATGTGGTCCACTCAGATATATAGAAATGGGAAATAAATCTTGGGAAATAAAACAGAGGTTTTTGTTGTATTATTAGGGAAGCATGTAGTATATTTAATTACTGTTCTTAATTACTTCCTACAAGAGCAAGGAGATTAGCCATCCCTACTGATAGCCATTTGATTAGCAGTATCCCTTCCTATGAATGTGAGGTTTGTAAATGAAATATGAAGTGGAATTTACTGCAGAAGTCTTAAGAATCACTGTTAGGTTGTGCAACTTTTCTTTTTTCTCTGCCACAAGAACAGCATACCCCCAAAAGGGGTTTACCCTTCAGTCAGGATCATAGACTGAAGAAGATGTGTAAAGTAAACCTAGAGTCAAACCACTGCACACACACTGTGTAATGTCTTTATTTCTGTAAGTCACAGAGATATGAGTGTTGTTTGCTATTGCATCATAACCTTGCAAATGCTAACTAATACACAGCATTCAAACAACATGTGTATGTATGGGCTCTAAACAAGAGGTAGAGCTAATTTCAAGAAAATCCATGTAAGGGGAAAAAAATGAAATGGGTAAAAGAGCTGGCATTGTGTATAAAATCATAGTTTATAGCACATTAGAGAAAAAGATTTATATAAACAGTCAAAAATTCACTTGCTCATCATCCTTTCAATCTATCCCTGCAGTTTCTTTCCAGGAATTTTAAGAAATACCTTTAATATATTCCAAGTGAGGTTCAAGATTAGTCTTGTTGCTTATCCTGTGGCATCTACCATTTTTCTCCTCTCTGGCTCAGCTTGCTTCACAAATGACTTCTATATCCACAAACATAAAAAAGATTATTTCCACAGCTAGTACACAACAGGGGCACTGTCACTTCTGTTGGCATCTCAAGGAGTCTGTGCTGAAGATCCTGATGCCAGATATCCAGGGAGCTGATGTCTGCAAGAACAGCATGGTATATGTAGCACTGCTAAAGTGGCAATTGCTAAGAAAGCTACTATCACCAATTCTGTTGAGCTCTTATGCTAGCAAGTACCTCACAAATTTTAGTAAAACAGCTCATTTACTTTAGTTATAACTCACTTTTTATTTTCTGTAGTTTTGTTCTCTCACCTAAGGAAAGAAATTTCATGGTGCTGGGACAGATGACTTCTCAAATAACTGACTCCATTCTATATTCAAAGTGATCCCTTCTCCCCCTTGCTTGCCCAGTGCCTTAGAACTCAACATCTGTAACTTCACACTAGGGCAATTTTTTTTCCCAGGTGGAGCCACAGTCCCTCATGTTCTCATATATCTATACCAACAGCCCTCATGGGGAGCATGCCAGACATTCACTCAACAGGCTTATATTGAAGGTCCACTGCATATTTGGCATGATGTTAGGCCCTGGAGATGCAATGATGAATGAGAACACTGTCTTGGTCCTCTGTAAGAAGCTCACAATCTAGTTAGCAAATATTAAATAGAAAATTGTGATAGGACTCATTCTTTTATAGTACAGGAGCCACATGAGAGAAAATAAATGTGTTAGTAATCAGAGAAGGCTTACCTGCAGGAAATCATGTGTAAACCCAAATCCAAAGAATGAGAGGAACTGCACCATCCAATAGGAGGAAAGGAGAGGCAGACAGTACTAGGAGAGGCCTAGAATGTTCAATTTGGGGAACTGAAAATCAGGCAGCATGGATGGCTCTATGAGGAGAATATGAACTATGAAAGCAGGAGGATGTTATTATGTCCCCTATATCTAGTATGTGCCTAGCACAAAGCAGTTACTCAGCAAGAATGAAAGAATGAATGCCTCTAGATGGTTAGGATCAGAAGGACTGGAAAGAGATATAGCTGGAAAGATAGTGAGAATCAGATCATGAAGATCCTTCTAAAGCACATTAGTTATTTTGGATGTAAGAGCAATTGATAATCATTGAAAGGTTTTAATAAGAACAAGGGCATGATTACATTTGCACACCACTGCAGTGTGTAGAATGGTTTTGATTTATGACTTAGGAGGCCATTGCATTTATCAGCTAATACAGATAATAACTAATATTTATTTCCCAATAATTATGAACCTGGCCCCATTCTAAATATTTTACTTGCATTATCTTATTTAATCTTGTCAAAAGCCCAATGAGGTAAGTAACATTTTTTCCAACATTTTACAAAGGAGGAACCTGAATCACAGCTTAAGTAATCTGCTCAAGTTCATGTAGCTAGTAGCTAAGGAAGCAGTAAGCCAGAATTCAAACCCAAATTATTTCCTTCCAGATCACATTCTCTTAAACTCTTTATTATATTCTGCATCCAAGAGAAAGGTCATGGTGATTTATATATTTAAAAAATTATGGCACTGATGGAAAGAAGTGGCCTGGAAAGTGGGATACTATGGGGCAAAAGTTCACAAAACTTGAGTACAGGATTAGATGGGTAGAGTGTAGGTAAAGAAGCTAGAATAAAGGATGAAATCTAAGTTTCTACCTTAGGCAACAAGAAGGACTTGAGGAAAGGGAAGACATTGGGGATGAGACATGTTAAGCTGTTTAAGTGCTCATAGGATATCCGAATGGAGATACAGAAGAGGTAGCTATAGCTATTGTTATGGATGGAAATCTCATATGGAAATTTAGATTTAAGTAATAAACTTCAGATTGTCATTGAAACCATATGGATGCTCTCATTAAAGGGCTATTTATAGTGTGAGACGAGGACAAAGGATGGAATCCTTATGTACATGAAGATTTAAGGAAAATCAGACAGAAGGATTGTGGGAAGATGATGGAGTAGGAGGCTCCAGGAATCAGTCCCTCCACCAAGATAACTATTGAACTGGCAGGAACTCTGTGAATCAATTATTTTGAAACTCTGAAGTCTAGTGGAAAACTGAAGCATTCAGAGAGAAGTGGGAGGCAGAGGCTAGTAAATTGTTATAAATACTGGTGAGTTTCATCCTCCCTGCAGCATCTGGCAACCACCTACCCCAGCCTCATAGCTGCCAGCAGTGGGGACTGGAGCTTGGGCTTTTGGCACCAGTTGCTGGTGCCAGTGTGGGTCATAAAGAACTAGTCCTCCAAACTCTGGGTGTGTGTGATTTGACCACAGATCTCTACCTTTGATTGGCTACTTCAGGTTGCTGGGGGGGGGGGGGGGCAGCTCTGAAGGAGGCCATTGCCCCAATGTCCCTTGGACAAAGAGCAAAAGGGGAAGAGGAATCTTAAAGACAGTAACTTTCTCAAAACTACAGAAAACAGTTGAAGGGCTACATTAATTGGACAAGTGCTGAATCAAGAAAATTCAGCTTCAAAAGCAATCTTAGAAGAAGCTACTAGTGCCCTTGCTGGCCCCTGCTGGAATCCCTCCACAAGGCAGGGTGGAGCCAGCTTGTGCTCCTACTGTGGGTCCCTGGCCCTTTTCCAGAAGAAGCATGTATGTCAGTGCCAATTTATCCAGAGGAAGTCTGAGAGAATGAGCAGGGAAAGTGTCTTGGGTTAACCCTTCCAGAGACCTCTGTCCTGAAGGCAGAGAAGCAGTTTGCAAACAGCTAGGACAGCATGAGAAACAATTAAATAGTGCCCTGGGGCAAAGGACTGCCTGCATTAAGTCACTTAAGAGAGCAACCAGGACTGGGAGGAGGTCTATTTCAAAGGGAAAGAGGGGGCATTCACTCTAACTACTATAAACTGTAAACAGGGAATTCCTAAGGACTCCAGCAAATGCAAACCCATGAAAAGAAGCAGGCTTTGTGGCTCTGCCTCCATACAGGCTCAGAAAAGACTGAGATGATCCTATATTTCCATTTGCCTCAGGCTGATTTTCTTGATAGGAAGACTAAGCTCTGAAGGAGACCAACAGCCAAAGCAGAGGCACTTTGCAAAGACAGTAAATGTGCTTTTTGCTTTGGTTTGTTTGTTTTGATTAGCTCTTGGAATTCAAGAAAATTTCTGTCCTAACATTAACTGCATAAAAACTTAATGAACAGACAATGCAGGGACTAAATCCCAGAGTTAAACTTTAAAATATTGAAATATATGGTGTGCAGCAAAATATTATAATACAAAGAAAGAATCAGGAAATGATGACCCATCCAAAGAAACAAGATAAAAATTGAGAAACCATCATGAAGATGACCAGACTACAGACTTACCAGAAAGAGACTTATATTAAAATTCAATTTTATTTAGATATATTCACATACCATACAATCATCCATGGTGTACAATCAATTGTTCATAGTACCATCATATAGTTGTGCATTCATCACCCCAATCTAATTCTTGAACATTTTCTTTGTACCAGGAAAAGTGAAAATAAAAATAAAAAATAAAAGTAAAAAAGAACATCCAAATTATCCCCTCTCCTACCCTATTTTTCAATTAGCTTTTTGTCCCCATTTTTCTACTCATCCATCCATACACTGGATAAAGGGAGTGTGATCCACAAGGCTTTCACAATCACACTGTCATCCCATGTAAGCTACATTGCTATGCAATCGTCTTCAAGAGTTAAGGTCACTGGATTGCAGTTTGATAGTCTCAGATATTTACTTCTAGCTATTCCAATGCATTAAAACTTAAAAAGGGTTACCTATATAGTGCATAAGAATGCCCACCAGAGTGACTTCTTGACTCCATGTGGAATCTCTCAGCCACTAAAACTTTGTTTCATTTAATTTTACTTCCCTCTTTTGGTCAAGAAGATGTTCTCAATCCCACAATGTCAGATCCTAAGATTCATCCCTGGGAGTCATATCCTATGTTGCCAAGGAGATAAACACCCCCAGGAATTAGATCCCACATAGGGGGGAGGGCAGTGTGTTCACCCACCAAGTTGGCTTAGCCAGAGAGGGCCACATCTGAGCAATAAAGAGGTATTCAGGGGGGAGACTCGTAGGCACAATTATAAGCAGGTTTAGTTTCTCTTTTGCAGTGACAAGCTTCATAAGGGCAAGTCCTGTGATAGAGGACTCAAAACATCAAACCGCCAGTTGTCAATGTTTGTGAGAACATCAGCAACAATCCAGGTGAGGAAACCCAACACCTCTGCCATTTTCTCCCAGCTCATCAGAGGGGCCCTGCATATATATTTGTATTCTCTGTCCAAATTACTTCGGGATATGTCACTATTTCACATTAACCTATGGAAACCTACTAGGTCTCACTTCCTATTAAAAGTTCTATGTAATTATGGTATTTGAAAAAACTGTATGAGTTAAATTGTTTAGGAAATATAGATCTTGCACTAACTAAACATCATTTCCCTTGGTCTCGCATGGAATTTGAAATTTTAGAATGCAGTCAGTATTGTCCTTTACCCTTTGGCCCAATTTGCCCTAGTCCTAACCACATCTGCTTCATTCATATCTCTAGTTGAAGCCTGGACTCTTTTTCAGTTTTTTAACAGTTGCTATATGTGCTAATACTGACATTCATATCTGCTGAGTTCTAGCTTTGAGTTTCAGGTGTCACACAGATACCCAAAGTTCCAGGGATCAATCAGGTTATACACAAAGGGATCAACATCTTGGAATCTGGAGACAGCCATTATAATTCAGGAATAGATGTGACTGCTGCAAGAGCTTACCATCTAGGGACCATTACAATAAGCGTTCCTCTTATAAGCTGTACTCTAAGGTTCAATTCTGAGTTTACACATTGTAGTTAGTCCATATTGGTGAAGCATTATAGTGTTTGCCTTTGTTTTTGGAGTAGTTCACTAAAAATGCTGTCTACAGGTTCCTTTCACCTTGTTGTGTGTCTCACAGTTTCACTCCTTCTCACAGTTGCTCAGTATTCCACTGTATCCGTACACAATGGTTCACCATTCTGTTCCTCATTCAATGTACCCTTAGGCCAACTCAACCCATTGCAAATCATGCATACTCTCTCCATAAACAGCAGTGTGCAAACATTCATTCATGTCCCTGCTCTCACATCCTCCAAGTAAATGTCCCCTAATGAGGTTGCAGGACCTTATGGCACCCACATACTTAGCTTCATGTGAAACCACCCCACTGTCCTTCAGAAAGACTATACCATTCTCTCTCCTAACCAACAGTAAATATGTACATCCCTCTCTCCATGTTTCCTCCAGCACTTTTATCCCTGTTTATATTTTTCCATACAATTTTATAGAGCTATATTCACATACCATATAATTATCCACAATGTACAATCAGTTGTTCATGGTATCATCACACAGTTGTGCATTTATCACCACAGTCAGCACTTGAACATAATGATTACTATGAAAAAAAAACTTTTTTTAATGAATAATAAAAAATATAATAAAAAGAAAAATAAAATATACAATACAATTTAATAGTAGGGTCAGACAACAACACCACTACCAAGAATCCCATATCCCTCCTTATATCCCCCTCAGACTTATTTAGCTTTGGTATATTGCCTTTGTTACATTTAATGGAAGCATATTACTATGTTACTATTGACCATAAACTCCAGTTTGCTTTGATTGTATTTTTCCCCAGTACCATCCCCTTTCCAACACTCTGCATGGTTGACAATCATTTGTTCTCCCATATGCAAGAACAATTTTATATTTGTATATTTAGTCACAATCACTGAACACTCCAGTTTTTGCTAAGTTAAACAGTCCCAGTCTTTATTTTCTATCTTTACCTCAGGTGTCATTCATGCCCCTAGCCCACCTCTTTCAGCTTTACTCATGGACATCTTTGTTCAGTGTAGTTACAATATTGTGCTACCATCACACAGTATTATGCTATCTATTTCTGGGTCTATATGATCAACCCTACTGAACATTCTATAGTCCTTCAGCATCAAATGCCCAATCTCTAACCTCTTTCTATCTCCTGGTATCCTTTGTTATCAGCTTTTAACTCTCAAAGTTTGCTCATTAATGTTGGTTCATATTAACGAGAACATACAGTATTTGCCCTTTTGTTTCTAGCTAACTTCACTCAACATCATGTCCCCAAGGTTCATCCACATGATTATATGTTCCATGTCTTCATTCTGTCTTACAGCTGTGTAATAGCCCATTGTGTGTATGTACCACATTTTGTTTATCCACTCATCCATTGATGGACAGTTGAGCTGTTTCCATCTGAATAATGCTGCAATAAACATTGGTTTACAAATGACCATTCGTGTCTTAACTTTCAGTTCCTCTTAGTATATACCTAGTAAGGGAACAGCTAGGTCTTACGGCAAATCTATACTTAGCTTACTGAGAAGCTGCCACACTGTCTTCCAGAGTGGTTGCACCATTCTACATTCCCACCAACAGTGAATAAGTGTGCCTCACCAGAAAGAGATTTTTTAAAAATGATCCTCAGCAGGCTCAAGGAGCTAAAGGAAAACACATAGGAAGAGCTAAAGGATATGAGAAAAACAATGAATGAACAAAATGTGAACCTCTCCATGGAAATATTGGTGTTGAAGAACACAAAAACTGAAATGAAAAGTACCTTAGACATTGAGATTGGAGGTGGCAAAAGAAAGAATCAATGACCTTGGAGACAAGAAAATTGAAATAACTCAGACTGCAGAGCAGAACAGAAAAAAAAGAATGAAACAAAATGAACAGTCCTAAGAGACCCATGGCTTACTATCAAACATGCTAAAATGTGCATTATGGGAGTTCCAAAAAGAATAAAGAGAGAAAAGGCAAAAGAATTATTAAAATAAATAATGCCAGTCAACTTCCAATTTTTAATAGAGGACATGAATATGCACATTCAAGAATCCCAGAAAACCCCAAACAGGGTAATTTCAAAGACAAAAATGCCCAGATATATAGTACTCAAATTACCCAATGTCAAGGACAAGGAGAGAGTTCTGAAAGTTACAAGAGAAAAGTACTGAGTTTTGTACAAAGGAATCCCAGTAAGATTAAGTGATGATCTCTCATCAGAAACTATGGAGACAATAAAGCAGATGTATGAAATATTTTATGTGCTGAAAAAACAGAACTGCCAACCAAGAATTTATATCCAGAACAACATCCTTTCAAAAATGATGGCGACATTAAGGTATTCCCAGATAAACTAAAAGAGTTCATTAACACTAAACTTGCTCCATAAGCAATGCTAAAGATGCTTTTTCAGATTGAAAGGACACCAGACAGTGAATACAGATCTCCAGTAAAGGTAACCATTTGGGTAATTATAAATGCCAGTATATATTGTAGTGTATCATTTTGTTTGGTATGTAACTATGAATAATATCATTTCTGACTTCCTATAGGTGCTAAAATGCAAGTGTATAAAAAGTAAATGATAAATTGATGGTTTTGGATATACATGTACAAAGATTTAACTTGTAACAAGTACAGAAAAGGTGGGGATACAGGAGAGGAATAGGAACAGTGTATTTGTATGCATTGGAGACAGGTTGTTATCAAATCAAATATGATTGTTATAGATTTAGGATGTTAAATATTAACCACATGGCAACCACAAAGAAAATATATGCAAAAAATAACCAGAAACAAATGAGAAGGGATTAAAAATGGTACAAGAAAACAAAATAAAACAAATATATGTGGAAGTAGCCATTAATGGGAGAATTGAGGGTCAAAAAATGTATAACACTTATAAAGACAAACAGCAAAATGGCAGAAGAAAGTACTGCATTATCAGTAGTTACTTTAAATGTAAATGGATTACTTTCTCCAGTCAAAAGATAGAGATTGGCAGAATTGATAAAAAAGCATGACCCAATTATATGCTGTTTATAAGAGTCTCACCTTAAATTCAAAGACATTAGTAAGTTAAAAGAGAAAGGATGGTGTGCCAATTTGAATGCATTATGTCCCCCAAAATGCCATTATCTTTGATGCAATCATATGTAGGCGTATTAGTGTTGACTAGATTGTAATTCTTCGATTGAGCATTTCCATGGAGATGTGACCCACCCAACTGTAGGTGATAACTCTGATTAGATAATTTCCATGGATGTGTGGCCCTGCCCATTCAGCTTGGGCCTTGATTAGTTTACTAGAGCACTATATAAGCTCAGACAGAAGGAGGGAGCTTGTTACAGCAAAGAGGGACACTTCAAAGAACACACAGGAGCTGAGAGAGGGGATGCAGCTTACAGAGACATTTTGGAGATGGCCTTTGAAAGCAGACTTTTGCTCTGGAGAAGCTAAGAGAAGACAAAATGCCACAATAGCAACTAAGAGTGACAGTTTTTGAGGAGCTGCAGTCTAGAGACGAGCATCCTGGAAAAAAGCCATTCTGAAACCAGAACTTTGGAGCAGACACCAGACACATGCCTCACCAGCTGACAGAGGTTTTCCAGATGCCATTGGCCATCCTCCAGTGAAGGTACGCGATTGTTGATGTGTTACTTTGGACACTTTATGGCCTTAAGACTGTAACTGTGCACCCAAATAAACCCCCTTTTATAAAAGCCAATCCATTTCTGGTGTTTGGCTTAACAGCAGCATTGGCAAACTGAAACAGATGGAAAAAAATATACTTGCAATTAATAACCAAAAAGAGAGCTGAGATAGCCATGCTACTATAAGATAAAATAGACTTTAAGTCAAAAAAAGTTATGAGGACAAAGATGGTCATTATATACTTATAAAGGGATCAATTCAATTAGAAGATATAACAATTATGAATACATATGCACCTAACAGCATTACCCCAATATAAATGAACATCTATTTCTTTTTGCATTAATAGTAGAAGATTTCAATGCACTACTTTCAATAATGGATAGAATATTAAGACAGAATATCAATTATGAAATAAAAGACTTGAATGATACTCTAAAACAGCTAGACCTAACAGACATATATAGAATAGTTCACCCAACAGCAGCAGAATAAACATTGTTCTCTAGTGCACATGGATCACTCTCCAGTATACACCATATCTTAGGTCATATTCAGTAAATTAGAAATACACTGAAATCATATAATGTATCTTCTTTGACCACAATGAAAGGAAGCTGGAAATCAATAACTGAGGGAGAATGAGAACATTTACAAATATGTGGAAATTAAAGAAAACATTTTTAAACAACCAATGGGTCAAAGAAGAAATCACAAGGAAAATCAGGAATTACCTTGAGGCAAATGAAAGTGAAAACACAATATACCAAACTTATGGGATGCACCAAAGGCAATTCTGAGAGGGAAATTTATAGCTCTAAATGCTTACATTTAAAATAAAAAGAATGATTTCAGGTCAGAACCCTAACCTCATAACTGAAAGATCTAGAAAACAAAGCACAATTAAAATCAAAGTGAACAGAAGGAAGGAAACAGTAAAGATAAAAACAGAGATATATGAAATAGAGAATAAAAAAATAGAGAGATTGAATAAAACTAAAAATTGGTCCTTTGACAATATCAATACAACTGGTGATCTTTTAGCTAGGCTGACAAGTATCTAAAATTACAAATGAAAAGTGGGGCACTACTATTAACCCTACGTATATCTTTTATAAAAATATTATAAAAGGATACTATTAACAATGGTATATCAACCAATTAGATAATCTAGCTGATAGGGAAAAATTCCTAGAAACATACAAAATACCTACAATGTCTCAGGAAGAAATAGAAGATCTCAAAAGACCATAGCCAATTAAAAAGATTGAATCAGAAATAGAATACTTCCCACCAAAGGAAAGCCCAGGACCAGATGTCTTCACTGGTGAATTTTACTGACCATTCAAAAAATAATTAACTACAATCCCACTCAAACTCTGGCAAAACCTTCAAACTCATTCTATGAGGCCAGCATAACCCTAATACCAAATCCAGATAAAGGTAAAACTCAGAAAGAAAATTACAGACCAATTTCCCTTATGAATATCAATGCAAAATTCTTCAACAAAATGCTAGCCAACTGAATCCAACAATACTTGAAAAGAATTATGCACCATGATCAAGTGAGATTTATCCCAGGTACATAAAGCTGGAGAACAACATGTAAAAATCAATAAATCAGCCACACTACATTAACATAACAAAGGAAAAACACATTACCACCTTAATTGATGCAGATAAGGCATTTGACAATATCCAGTACCTCGTTTTGATAAAAACACTTAGAAAACTAAAAATACAATGGAATTTCCTCAACACGATAAAGGGCATATATGGTGGTTTGAAGCTATATGTACCCCAGAAAAAGATGTTCATAAATTTAATCCATTCCTATGGGCATGAAGTCATTGTAAATAGGAACTTTTGATGAGATTACTTTAGCTAAGATATAGTCCACCTCAATGAGGATTGTTCTTAATCCTATTACTGGAGTCCTTTATAAGCAGCATGGAATTCAGACACAGAGAGAAAAAGCCACAGAAGCAAGAAGCTGAAATTCAGTGGAACCCAGAGGGAAGCAAAGGCCAGGGGAGACCATCACGTGCCTTGCTGAGTGACAAGCTTAGGATCAAAGATCATCAACAGCTAGCACCAGAATGTCACAGTCCTAGGGGAAAAAAGCATTGCCTTGATGATACTTTGATTTGGTCTTTTTCTCAGCCTCAAATCCTGAGTGAATAAATTCCCATTGTTTAACACAACCCAATTCATGCCATTTGCTTGAACAGCCTAGGAGACTAAAACAGCATATATGGCAAACAATTAGGCAAAAAAGGAAATAAAAGGCATCCAAATTGGAAAGGAAAATGTAGAACTTTCTGTTTACAGATGACATGATCCTATATACAGAAAATCCTGAAAAATGCACAAGGGTTCTAGAGCTAATAAATGAATTCAGCAAGGAGAGGGTACAAGATCAACACCCCAATATCAGTAGCATTTTTACACACTAGCCATGAACAACTGGAAGAAGAAATCAAGAAAAAAATTTCATTTACAATACCAACTAAAAAATCAAATATCTAGAAATAAATCTAAACAAGGATGTAAAAGTCTTATACTCAGAAATCTAGGCAATATTGCTATAAGAAATCAAAGAAGAACAAAATAAATAGAAGGGCATTCATGTTTATGGATTGGAAGACTAAATATTGTTAACATGTCAATTCCACCTAAAGCAATTTATATATCCAACACAATTCAAATCAAAATTCCAACAGCCTTCTGTGCAGAATTAGAAATGCCAATTATCAAATTTATATAGAAGGTAAGGGACCCTGAATAGCCAAAGCTATCTTGAAAATGGAGAATGAGGTGGGGGGGTCTCTTTCTGATCTTAAAGCATATTACAAAGCCACAGTAAACACTACAGCATGGTACTGGCATAAGGACAGGCATATAGACCAATGGAATTGAATTGAGGTCAGAAGTCAATCCTCATGTTGATTTTTGACAAGGGTGCCAAGAGTAGTCTTTTCAACAGAGGGTGCTGGGAAAACTAGATGTCCATATATAGAAGAATTAAGTTGGACCCCACTTAATACCATATACAAAAATCAACTCAAAATGGATCAAAGACCTATATATAAGAACCAAAATTATAAACTCCTGGAAGAAACAAAGGGAAGCATCTTCAGGACTTTCTGTTAGGCAATGCTTGCTGTAACTTTACACTAAAAGCCCATTTAACAGAAGAAAAAATAGATAAACTTCATCAAAATTATATACTTCTCAAAGTAAAAATCAACCTATGGAATTGGAGAAAATATTTGGAAACCATATATTCCAAAAGGGTTTAATATAAAGAATATAAAAAGAAATCCTACAACTCAAAAACAAAAGTCAAACCCCAATTTTTAAAATGGACAATAGAGTTGAATACTCATTTCACCAGAGATGATATACAAATGTCCAAAAAGCACATGGAAAGAAGCTCAACATCATTAACCATTAGGGAAACACAAATCAAAACCACAATGAGATTCCCTATTACACCCACTAGAATGACTACCATTAAAAAAAAAGAATGGAAAATAACAAGTGTGGGGGAGGATGCAGAGAAATAGGCACACTCATTCATTGTTGGTGGGAATATAAAATGTGCAGCCACTGTGGAAGACTGGTGGTTTCTCAGAAATTTCAGTATAAAATTACCATATGAACTTGCAATCCCAGTTCTATGTATATTCCCAAAAGAATCAAAAGCAGGCACTCAAACAGATATTTGTACATTGATATTCATAGTGGCGTTATTCACAACTACAAAAAGATGGAAGCAACCAAAGTGTCCACCAAACACTGAATGATAAATAAATGTGGAATATATACACACACAATGGAGTATTATTCAGCTGTAAAAGGAAATGAAGTTCTGATATATGTAGTAACATGGATGAACCTTGAAGACATCATGTTGAGTGAAATAAGTCAGACACAAAGACAAATGTTTTATGATTTCATGGATTAAAAAAATAATTAGAATAAGCAAATTTATAAAATCGGAAACTAGAATATAAGCAACCAGGGGCCAGGGTAGGTGTAGGAAATGGGGGTTAATGCTTTAATTGTACGGAGTTTCTGTTTGATTAGGTGGAAATATTTTGGTAATGGATGGTGGTGATGACAGCACAACATTGTGAATAGCATGGGATTATACATTTGAATGTAGTACAAAGGGGAAATTTTAGGTTGTATATATGTTACGAGAATAAAAATTAAAAACAAACAAACATAGGACAGTACAACACAGTGACCCCTAATGTAAATGATGGTCTATAGTTGAGTCCAATTATAAAAATGTTCTTTCATGGATTATATCAAATATAGCACACTCATGCAAGGAGGTATATGGGAATTCTGTATTTAATGAATGATTTTTTTATTAAACTACAATTTCTCTTAAAACAAAAAAACAGAAAATATTTAAGGAACATCAAAAGGGAGAAAGTCCCATAAAACAAAATCCAGGATAGTGTCATGTAATAGAAACCAGAAGAATCGAGTGTTTAAAGAAAAAAACAAAAAACAAAAAACCATGTAACAGTGTCAAATACTGCAGAGATGTCACTAAAATGTTTGAATCTACCCAGTGGATTTTAGAATCATGAAGGTACTTTATGACTGTGAAAAGAAAAAGTTTGGAGGAGAGAGGAGAGTCAACCTGATTGTGAGAAATTTTTGACCTATACTGTATGTTCCAAGAACAGTTGACTTTTTAAGAAAATGCAAGGAAACAATAAGAAGAGTTCAACTTAAAACCAAAGATATTGGTCTTAAATACATTCTTTTTTTATTTCAAGTCTCAGTAATCAACTTTAGCTAACTCAAAAAAGAAACTTGGAATTTTTTGCAAGACTTAAGTATTTCAAAGTAATCTGGGACACTTCAATTAGTGATATGAATGAAGCAGGTCTGGTTAAGACCAGGGCAAGCCAGGCCAAAGGGTAAAGGTTGAAACTGATTGTGTTTTAAAACTTCAACTTCCATATGAGACCAAGGGAAGAGATATCTATTTGGTACAGGATCTAAATTTTCTAAACGGTACAACTCTACAGTCAATTTGTTCAAACACCACAATTGCATGGAACTTTGAATAGGAAGTGAGATATGGTAGGTTAGTAAAGGCTGGAGTGAAACAGTGACACATCCCAGAGTAATTTGGGCAGGTAATAAAAAATATATTTACAGCCTCCCCCTCCCCAGCCCCGAGGATCTGGGGGAAGGTGCGGATGTGTTGGACATCCTCACCTGGACTGATATTGATGTTGTCACAAACATTGGGACTGGCGGTTTCATCATGGGACTTGCCCTTATGAAGCTCATTACTGCAAAGGAGAGGCTAAACTTGCATATAATTGTGCCTAAGAGTCTCCCCCTGAGTACCTTTTTGTTGCTCAGATGTGGCCCTCTCTCTCTCTAACTGAGCCATCTTGACAGGTGAACTCGCTGCCCTCCCCGCTACATGGGACCCGACTCCCAGGGGTGTAAATCTCCCTGGCAACGCAGAATATGATTCCCGGGGATGAATGTGGACCCAGCATCGTGGGACTAAGAGTATCTTCTTGACCAAAAGGGGGATGCAAAATGAGATGAAATAGTTTCAGTGGCTGAGAGATTTCAAATGGAGTCGAGAGGTCACTCTGGTGGACATTCTTATGCACTATATAGATAACATGTCTTAGGTTTTGGTGTATTGGAATAGTTAGAAGTAAATATCTGAAACTACCAAACTCCAACCCAGCAGTCTGGACTCCTGAAGACAATTATATAATAATGTAGATTACAGGGGGTGACAGTGTGATTGTGAAGACCTTGTGGATCACACTCCCTTTATCTAGTGTATGGATGAGAAGAAAAATGGGGATAAAAACTAAAGGACAAATGGGGTGGGATGGGGAGGATGATCTGGGTGTTCTTTTTTCACTTTTATTTTTTATTCTTGTTCTGGTTCTTTCTGATGTAAGGAAAATTTTCAGAGATAGATTGTGGTGATGAACGCATAACTATGTTATCATACTGTGGACAGTGGCTTGTATACCACAGATGATTGTATGGTGTGTGAATGTATTTCAATAAAACTGAATTTAATTAAAAAAAAAAAAGTAATCTGGGACAGGAATTCAGCAGGGCCTCAAGAAGCTATTGTTGGTACCTCCAAAATGGGCCCCAATGATCCCTGCCTCCAATTATTTATGAACTTTGTAATTCCCTCCTCTTGAGTATGAGCAGGACCTACTGACTCTTTTCTAATGAGTAAAATACACCAAGAGTAATAGAATATAATTCTCAGTATTAGGTTATAAAAAGACTGTGATTTCTGACTTGACCACACTCTCTATCCCAGCTTTTGCTCTCAGGGAAGCAGATGCCATATTATGAGTGGTCGACATGGGAAGGAACTGATGTCTTGGCCACCAAGCAGCAAGGACCTGAACCCTGGCAACAACCATATGAGTGAGCTTGGCAATAAATCTTCTGAGGCCTGCCAACAGTCATGTAAGTAAGCTTGGAAGTGGATCTTCCCTCATTTGAAGCTTTAGATGACTTCAACCTTGGTGGACACCTTGATTGCAGAGGTACCCAGGATAGCTAGACCCAGAATCCTGGACCTCAGAAGAAGTAAGATAACAAATGCTTGTTGTTGTAAGCTGCTGTGTTTTGGGATAATTTGTTAGGTAGCAACAGATAACTAATACATGTAAGTAGAGTGCTACTGCAATAAATATCTAAAAATGTGGCAGTGGCACTGAACCTGGCAGTGGGTGGAAACTGGAAGGAATTTGAGGAGCATGTTGAAAACCTAAATTGCATTGAACAGTCTGTTGATAGAACTCTGGACTTTGAGAAATCGCCCAGTTATGCTCAAAAGATAGTGAAGGTCATGCTATTGGAAACTAGAGGAAGGGGGATCCTTCTTACGTAGTGGCAGAAGATTACCAACACTATTACTTTCAGAAAAAATGAAAGCTGGCAACGTACCTGATAAACTGGATGACCTAGCTAAGGACATTTCTCAGCAAAGTGTTGAAAATACTTTCTGGTTTCTTCCTGCCACTTATAGTTAAAATGTAAGTAGAGAAACAGAAGTTAAGGGAAGTACTATTAAACTAAAAGGAATGAGGACTTGATGGTTCTGAAAATTTTCAGCATGCCCAAATGTCAAAAAAAAATTCTTAAATTAAGAAATGATTTCCAAGAAATTTCAAAGTCATGACACTGTCAGGATAATGTGATCTAAGCTGAAGCTGAAGGTGTTATTGTAAAAACTTGGGTTAATACTTCGCAAGATCAAAAGCGGTACCTCAAAGTATTATTCAGTCAATCAAAGGATCTTTATAAAGATTAAGAGTGTGCCTCACAGAGCCTCTCAAACAAACAAGACTCCTAGGAAGTTTAAAAGTATAGGAAAGTTCCCTCAGCCATCTTAGCAGGCATCCAAGGTAGAAAGGGCCTTCTGTCAAAGAGATTTGTGTAGCTTTTATCCAGTGGAGTGCACTCCAATGAGATTTATAAGAGGCTCACAAAGTTTTCAAGAGGATTATATTAACCAAGCAAGTATAGCATCAGCTTGGACTAAAAGGGGCAGATGTATTACAAAAGAGGGGGCAGGGGGGTCATTGTAACTCAAAAATTCTACTTGCAAGAAGTAGACAGCCACAGAAAAATGCTACCTTTAATAAAAAAGGAAGCCTCAAAAGGTGGAACCAAGAGTCCACATGAACCATGGGCAGTTATTCTCAGGCCTTGAGATCTAACCAAGCTGCTTCCAATGTTTTCTCAGCTGGATTTCAGAATTGCTAAGGATCAATGACTTCATTGTGGTTTCTATTTTCCCTGTTTTTGAACAGGAATGTCTACGTCAATTATCCTATACATATTCCATCATAGGTTTGATATGTGTGGGGTAGCTAACTGGTCTATTTCATTTTGCAGATCTGTAGATAAATAACTGTATCCAATGACCTATACTTAAGAAAATATACCTGAGGAACTCATCTGCACCTGGATCTGATTTCTATAAAGAGCTTCTGGGCTTTGAGCTGACATTAGGAATTAAGTGAGACTTTGGGGGACCTTAGGAGGGGTGAGTGTATTTCACATGTAGGAGGGACAGGGAATCATTGAGGGCTAGAAGGTAGTGAGAAATAAGCAGCCTCTAAAATAGCCCTGAAGGATCCACACCTCCTATTATTCATGCCCTTATACAATCCCTTCCCTATGAGTGTGGGCTGGCCTTAGTAACTATTTTCTAATGAATAAAAAGCAGCAAAAATGATGCAATGTAAATACCAAGATCGGGTTACAAAAAGACTGTGACTTCTGCCTTGCTCCCTCTCTCTGATTTTGTTTCCTCCCTCTCTCTCCCCACCCCACTCTCTCTCTTTCTCTCTGAGCCCTCACTCTGCAGGAAGCAGTTCTGGTGAAAGCAAGTAGCCCTATGGAAAAACCCAGTTGACAAAAAAAAAAAAATGATATCTTAGGCCACCAGTCTGGGAAGACCTCAGGCCGTCCAGCAGACATGTGAGTGAGCTTGGAAGTGGATCTGCTGCCAGTCAAGCCTTGAGATGACTACAACTCCAGCCAATATCTTGATTGCAGCCTAATTAGAGGCACTGAACAGCATTCAGTTAAGTCCTATCTGCACTCCCGATCCACAAAACTGTAAGATAATAAATGTTTAATGCATTAAGTTGATTTGTTTGGGAATAATTTGTTATAGCTTATACAAAGAAATTAGAACCATAGAAATAAGAAACAGGAAGTATGGCTCTACCTCAACTTCCTCTCTTTCTCTATTCTCTGCTTCTCTATATTTCTCTCTGTGCATATCATGGTAGAAAACATGACTGCCCTTGGGCCGAAATTCTTGGGGAACAAACTATCCACGATTTAATCAGTTGCTTTCTCTAGCAATATCAAGTATGGTCAAAGGGGTAGGCTCCCATCTTACATCCTCTACAACCACCCTTGCTCATGTGTGAGGGGCGTGGTCAGTCAAGCAAAGTCCTGAAGAGCTAATAAGCACACACAACCTGAGAATAGATACTAAAATGAGGTTCACTTTTGAGTTACTGAATGACCTGTTTTCACAGTTTACATGACAAACATCTCCAAAAACACAGTATGTTGAAATTTCTATACTTTCCCAATCTAACGACTTCTATCTTGAATTTTAAGTCATGTTGGATCATTCAACTATGTTGTTTTTAAATTGCTTTTTGCATGCCTGGGGAAACTCTTTCTTGAAGTCAGAAATTACTGTCACTTTCTAAAATATTTAATACAAAGGAATACCAAGCACTTGCGATATGGGTTTCAGAGCCAAATAACCCCTAGAAAGTTCAGGTGGAAGTACAGTAAAATTAAAGGGGAAATATGACCTTCTCCACCCTATAGGTAAGATATTTGAAATCAGTACTATGAATACCTCAAAGTACTCCTGAGAAACTAATGAACTTATGTATCTATTTACTTATAATTATGTCTAATAATATAAAAGAACAATGAAAAATTTCTAAAGACCTAAACCAAAATGTACATATATTTAAAAAGATAAAAAAGTGTCTAATAGATTATTTTAAAAACTTGGTTCTATTTAAATATTAAAGTGTACAAGGTATTAATTATAACCATAATAAAGGGTAACATAAAAAATAGGTAGAGGCAGTAAAAGGGAAAATTTAATTGAAGAATAAATTTGTCATAGGCTGAAATAGAAACACAGGCACAAAATATGTGGTTCAAAGACAAAAAAGTGATTAATATAAAGGTGGCAAATAAGCCAAAGGGACAATAAGAAACATCAAAATGTTAAAAACAAAAACTTCTATTAATTTTTAACTAAAATTTACTCATTCACTCATGTGTCATATATTCATTCATTTACTCATTCATTCATCAGTTGTATATTCAGGCCTACTTTGTGTCAGGCCTTCTGATAAATACTGAACAAGACAGATGCTATATCTGCCCTCATGAAAAGGTTTTTAATTTAAAAAAAAAAAATCTAGATTCTGAAAATATGCTGGCTAGAATGAAAGACCAGTGAAACTCCAGGCAACATATTCTATAAATGTTGAAACATGTCTGGGAGTTAAGAGTACTTTTTACTTGCTGTATCATTGACAACAAGATTTCCAACACAAAGTAGATTGGAGAGTGTAAATACCATGACCATTATTGGGTTATTTTTAGGAATTAAGTATGCAGAAAATGCTGCAGCTTATATTTAGATACCTTGGGGATATTCTAGTGTTTGATAACCTAATTGAGTTCACTGAGTCCCGTTTAAAGAAAGCAGACAAAGCATTATATGCAACTTCGCATTCAGTAGCAGGTCTTTAACCCTGTCTTTACTTAACAAGTTTCCTTTATTTTTTTTTAACAAAGACAGGTATGGACTTTTAAACATAGACGTGTGCACACAGAGATACACATACACACAAAGGAAATAAAAGAGATTAGAGTGGTTAGTTTTCTTTGTGATATGTTATGCTGCTCTGCTTCCTTCTTACTTGGGGTCCATATTTTAAAACATACGAACAGAAAAAGCATATGCTTTCCCTGTATGGGTTCAGCAAGCAATTGAAAAGCAAAAAGTAAGGAATGAATAAGACATCCCAGTCACCAACACTAAATCTAAGTATAGGGTATTAGTCTTAATGCTTAGTCCACTCACTCACTTACTAATTTATTAATTAATTGGGCACCTAGCATATTCCAGGCATTAGAAGTCTGGGGATATAGTGATTCCAAGACAAAACCCCTGTTTTAATAGAATTTACAGTCTAATGGAAGAGACCCACATTCATGGCTTTACATGAATATACACATGGTACACACTAACATATGCTGAGTCAGTGCTAACTGCTTTGAAGACAAAAAAAAGGGGGGGGGGGGAGGATGCATAGTGAATGTGGAGGGATCTACTGCAGAGAGGGTGGTGATTTAAGACCTCTCTGAGGAGATGGTCTTTGAGGAGAATCTGCATGAAGTGAAGGGGAAGCCATGAAAAGATTGGGGAAAAGAGCATTCTCAGAAGAGACAGTAGTCAGTGCAGGTACCACAACAAAAACAGGCTTGGCTTAGTCATAAAATTGCAATAAAGGCACAGGTTAGGAGAAGGAGGTCAGAGTAGGAACAGATAACAAATACACAGCTACAACACAGATATCACAGTATTTTCTAGGCCACTGAAAGGGCTTTAGCTTTAGATTTTATTGTTACTATAATGAAAAGCCATTGAGCATGACATGGGCTCCATTGTGGGCTTGTGGCAACACTTCCAATTTAGCTTTCTCAAAACTGAGACTATCTTCTCTATCCCTTCATTCCAAAGCTTTTCTAACCCCTAATGCCTCTATGTCATTTAAAAATCATGATCCCATAATTTTTGCACATATGAAATATTAAGATCACTATTAATTTCTCCTTCTTCTTTCTCACCTCCCCTTGCTATGTAAAGAAAATTAAACTAGAAATCTGAGCACATGGATTCTAATCCTTGCTCTGTAACTTACTTACTTGGTCACTTTCGGCACACCACCTACCCTCTCTGGGTTAAATATCCCCAACCTCGAAATTAAATAATGATTTTTTCCTTCCATTTATATTGTTTGGACTACCTCAAAATTAAAGAATGGTTTTTTACTTCATTTATATTGTTTGGACTACCTGCTAAACACAATGTGAATTGCAACAAAATGCGTGTAGAATCCAGGAAATGTCATGGATTGTTCCACAAACACCACTGCCTGCACATACTATCTGTAAAGCACTCTGCTCAAAAGAGTGCTGCAATGTTTCAGCAAATGAAAGTATAACTGGGTGTGAACTCTCTTTGGCTCTGTTTTCTGAGCTTTAAGATAAAAATAATAAAAGGTTGTTTTCAGGAATAATATTTATGAGGTGCTTATTCTCTGCCAGGTACCTCACAAACAAGTGATTCCCAGATATGGAAACTGAGGAACACTTAGGCAAAGTAATTTGCCCTAACTTAGGGACCTAGTACAAGTTTGGGGATTTGAATGAAACTTTCTCACTGAGGCATTTCATCACTACACTATCCTTCTTTTTAAATGAAGTTCTGTTGTGTATGGGTGTGTGCTTTGAAATGAAAATTAAAGCATTATCTTTTTTTCTCTCTCTTCTGATATATTTTATAGATCTTACATCAGCACTTAACCTAACACTTCTCATGATTCATGCTCTGTCTTGGGGATAAAAATGTGGAAGACCCCAATCTTTCCCTTACATAGTTCAAAATTTAGTGGGAGTAGACAAATAAATCTTTTCAATATTCTTTAGTTGTAAAATGACTTAGAAAGTAGCCTTTTTTACTCTCCTGCTTTCTGCCCTTTATGCCAAATATTTCCTTTCCAGGTAAGAAGAAATTTTCTCTTCCTTATTTTAATGAATTCTGGAATTTAGAGAGTGGAGTCAGAAAAAAAATAATGGAAAGCTCTGGTCATATCTATGCCTTTGAAGTTTTCCCACTGAAATATCAGTATGACAATAATGTGGTCTTGGGCAAGCAGGGTTCTTTTTTCCTCGTCTGCTCATGCCCTGCACCCAATTACACTTTCATTTGCTGAAACAGTGCACTCTTTTAAATGGTGCTTTTCTGTTGTTGCTGTTATAGATTGTATGTGTAGGCAGTGGTGTTTGTGGAAGGATCCATGATATTTCCTGGATTCTATCTTCATTTTGTTGTAAATCATAATGTGTTTAGCAGGGAGTGCAAACAATATAAATGAAAAGAAAAATCATTCTTTAATTTTGACATTAAGAATGTTTTATTCCTCATTTAAAACTCTTCAATCATGTTTTAGAAGGGGAGAGATTTATAAATCTGCACTTAACAGTTCATTTTTTAGTATTTCATTTCGCTCTTGAGATCTAAGGAGAAAATAGTTTATATACTGACTGATTGCTCTCCCTATTATCAATTTTGATCAGTGTATATATGTGTTTATATGTGCATTCTTATGCATAAACATAAGTACCAAAAATATAAATTACTGATTTTATAAAATACCAGTGCAGCCAAGTAGTGATTCTAATAACAGTAAACTCTAGTAGTCCACTGCTTATTGGTTATGCTAATTACCAGTTTCACTCACCTCCCACATGCTCACTGTGGATAGCTCAGTCTATTCTACATTCCATAGGGTTTGTATATTAATAGAACTAGAGATGATACCAATGACTGTACACTGCACCCACATCACTTACCAGCTTATTGGTTTTCCCAAAATACAAATTCCACTGAACCACAAATGCAATCCCTATCAGAGGAGATTTATTAAAAAAAAAGATATGACTAAAAACATGTGATCTACTTAATAAGATCAAAACATTTCCTTTAACACTCCAAATGGTATATTTCCAAACTATATTCATCCCCATATGGAATGAATTCTCAAAAGTAATGCAAATGGATGGAAAAGCTATGAGAGAAGTTTTTCCGAAAGGTACCCCTGGGATCCAGCTAATGCTTAGTCTGGTCTGATTTAATCTCTCATTAATGACCTGGAAAAGAGTGGGAGTCCAGAGTGCATTAATTAAATCTGCAGCTGTTTCTTAATTGAAAGGTGTAGCACATACCAGAAAGGACAGAGACTGTGAGTTTAAAAACAGGAGAATTAAAATATCCATGCTGGACAATAATCTAAAATCAAAATCCATGAATTAAAAATACTTGTGATGGTGTTCATAGTTCAATTGCTCTCTGGCTGAAGATGAAAAGATAGACTATGACAATGCTGTGATCCACTACAAGTGTCCACAGTTCCAGCTTAGGAGAGTGGGATATGTAGAAGGACATTGCACAGCACTCAGAGATGCAAGTATCTTCTTAAAAGATGCTGTAATATCAAGTTAGTATAAATAGAATAGAAGATCATTAAGAAAGTAGCAGGAAGAGACAGCTGAGAGAACTAATAACTTGTAAATATAAAAATTTATATATAGTTCCTGTGGTGGTTTGGAGCTGTGTACCCCAGGAAAAAAACATGTTCTTAAACTTAATCAATTCCTGTGGGCGTGAACTCACTGTAAGCAGGGCCTTTTGATGAGGTTACTTCAGTTAAGGTATTGCCCACCTCAATCAGGATGGGTTTTAATATTTTCACTGGAGTCCTTTATAGGACAATGAAATTCAGACAGAGAGAAAGTTAGGGGAAGCTGAAGGTCAACAGAGCTCTGAAGAGAAGAGAGAGGCCAGGAGAGGCCATATGCATTGTCTTGTAACAGAAAAGCCAAGACAATGATCATAAGCAGTCGGCCCCAGAATGCTGATTGGGGCTTTCTCTTAGCCTCAATACCATGAGCCAATAAATTCCTATTGTTAAGCCAACGCATTTCATGGTATTTGCTTGAGAAGCCAAGAAAACTGAAACAGTTTCATAATTAAGCTGAACTTGCAGGGGAGTCTTTTTTAGACCATGTAATCTTAAAAAATGCTTTCAATTTCTAGATGAGGAATATGACCCCAAGAAAGCTTAAGTTACTAAGCTATGCTAGTAACCATTGCTAGGTCCCACTTTAAGATAGGCATCACGGATTTCAGAATATTGATTCTAATATAGGGGATTCCCAGGAAGGGAAAGCTGTAGGAGAAATGAAAAATACTGTGCCAACTCCAAGAAACAGAGGAAGCAGAGAGCAGATTATTCTACCAAGGTGAAAGCAAGAATGGCCATAAGTGATACTGCTTATTTTCTGCAGGCCTTTTAGTGATATATTTCAAAGTCAGAAAAATTTGGTTTGAAACATCAAACAATTTCAAAAAATTTCAAACAATTATTACACCATTGTGATTCCCAGCATCTAAATTTGCAAATTATGGTTACTGTTGGTACTAAGCACTTTACAATGTTGGGATGAGGATCAATTACAAAAAAAAAAAAAAAAAAAAAAAAAAAAAAAAAAATGAAAAAGAAGAGACTATATAAGAGAAAACTGATACAAATTAAGATATAATTTTGCCTGAATACTGATTTGATATGCTCTAACTTTTTAAAACAGAGTCCAGTCAACTGAGTCCGTGCAATGGCAGTGGCTTGTACAGAAAGTCCATCCAGTAAGGGAACAGTTTTTCAGGAAAAGTAAACAAAAACAAGTTTAAACTTCCACTGGAGAGAAGGTTCCTGCAGCTAACAAAGTCCTGAAGACAGCAGGTTGATAGTCTTAAAGTTCAAATCTGTAAGAAAGCTAAAGATTTCTAATAATGCCTAGGAGACATCAGCCCAGGCACAGTGTCTAGGGGCTAGCACGATGTAGAAGAAATGGCACAAACTTTGATGTCAGGGCAATCTATTTTTGTAACTTAGCATCACCACTCATGTAACTTTGGAAAGTCACCTAGCTTGAGTTATTTCTTTTGTAAAAGGAATAACATTTTTTTTTTTTTTTGCTTTACTAGTATTTTTATTAACTGTTTTTGCTCTTTAAATATTTTCTTTTTTAATGCAATTTTATTGAGATATATTCACATAACATACAATTCTTCAAAGTGTACAATCAGTTGTTCACAGTATCATCATATAGTTGTGCACTGATCACCACAATCAATCTTTGAACATTTTCATTACTCCAAAAAATAAAAATTAGAATAAAAAAGAGCATCCAAAATATTCCATTTTCCTCCTCCCCCATTGTTCATTAACTTTTTTTCACATTCATTCATTGATTTTTTTAACTTTATCACAAAATTAAAAAACAAACAATAAAAAAACACTTCAAACAAAACCAAAACAAAGGAATAAGAAAAAAACAAATAACCTAAAATAACTACATTGCTTCCAACATGTTCCTATCCTACCCCAAGAAAATAAACAGACTATAACCCAACAAAGGAATAAGAATAACAAATAACCTAAAGTAACTACATTTCTGTGAACTTGTTCCTACCATACCCTCCAGAAAGTAACAAACCATAGTCATTCCTGAGCACTCCCAGAGCATTAAGTTTACCCTCCATAACTTTTCTGTTCTTATCAGATTATTGTTCTCCCTTCATTATTTGCTGTCTATCACTAAAATCCCTACATTCTACAATATAAACCATTTATTTTACATTTTTCACAGTGTGCACATTAGTGATAACACACAATATTTCTCTTTTTGTGCCTGGCTTATTTTGCTCAGCATTATGTCTTCAAGGTTCATTCATGTTGTCATATGTTTCATTGTTCCTTCCTTCTGCTGCATAGTATTCCATCATGTGTATATACCACATTTTGTTTATCTGCTCATCTGTTGAAGGACATTTGGATTGTTTCCATCTCTTGGCAATTGTGAATATTGCTGCTATGAACATTGCAGATATCTCTTCATATCACTGCTTTCAGATCTTCCATGTATGTACCGAGAAGTGCAATTGCTGGATCGAAGGGTAACTCTATATCTAGTTTTCTAAGGAACCACCAGACTGTCTTCCAGAGTGGCTTTACCATTATACAGTCCCACCAGCAATGAATAAGAATTTCAAAGAAAACACTCTTAAAGATTGCATGTGGGTCAGCTTTAGGAGATTTATTTCAAACTCCAAGACGTAAAGTGGGCTACCCATATTAATGAAAATAAAGATGAAGCCTATGAAGGTAGCTAGTTATAACTCCACCAACAATACAAGATCATACTGTGGGAAATCTGTGCCCTCACAAGATGAAACCATTTTAGATGAGTTCATGAGTCCTTTTCATTTCTAATTTCTCTAGCTGTGATTTTCCTAAGTAAGTTAGTTATAGGAACAATTCAAGCCTATGTTGAGATAGACAGAGAAAAGTTTGTTCAACTAACCTTTTGCTGTTCTATTAGTTCCATTAAAACCACTTATTAAATATAGACAGATCAGGTCCAGAAAACAATGAAGATTAGAAATAAAGTGTCAGATCTTTTAGGTAGTCTGAGCCACAAAATAATCACAGCCATGATTTTTGCAGAGCTAACCATTCATTTGCATGCTAGTACTTATGAATCATTATGTTATTGTTTTCCTCTTAATGTCTGCTATGCATCAATGGTCATAATGGATGGAGATTGATGGGGAATTGAGACTTAGCAGCAACTTAGCAATTAAAATGCTCAACTGGTCTTTGTTCTAGTGTTCCCTGGTGGATATGGCCCTGTTCATTAATCTACATGTTGATTACAGCCACTGTGTGCTATTGATCTGTGCTTCCCAGTTCTGTGATTGGAGTATTAAGATGCCATGGGCATCTATAACAATTCATACCTCTGAATTTAATGCTGCTGACAATTATTCAATGAAAAAAATTATAGTCACCTTTTGTGCTGACTTGAGGAAAGCTAGGGAAATTTTCAAAATCTGCCTACCTTAAATTATTTTAATAAGTTACAGAGCTTATTTCACTGCATGCCATAGATGTGGTGCTAAAATGTCCAGGTAATGAAAATATGTATCCTCATTGACTTACTTGCTAATTTCAGATAATTTTTGTTTTTATATTCAATTATTAGTGACTCCCATTACATTACTTCTAGATTTCTCTCTTCTGTTGCCAACCTTTTCCTCTCTGTCAAGTTGTTAATGATGTGCAAACCAACACTTAGGTGTGCAGAGAGTACGTTATTTCAAAGAATGTGATCATGAATCTTTTTAAGAAACAGATGTTTAAAGTGTGAACAATTATTAATCCTTGATGTATAGGTTTATATTAGTTTCCTTAAAGCCAATTTTATTTCAAAATAATTCTGATAGAAAAAATGAAGCTATTTTAATTGACACAAAATGAAGTCTTGTTTTAGATCACTGATTGAGAAGAATGATTTTGTAGGATTTATTTATACTAAACCTTATTTAATATCACAGGTGTTAAACATGGAATATTTGAAACATTGTTAAACTCATCAGCAGGACCTATAAATACATTCACTTAGATGTTTACTTTAATCTCTGATGCATTTTAACAATGTAGTTTATTTCTTGGGTCCTGTTTTAACACCAGTAGTAACACCTACTAACTCTTAATCATTTAAATTTCTTGGCAATGTAACAAGGTCTTTATAATTGTAACTTGTTAGAAGAATGTATTTAATTAGTGTTTCAAATAATTATCTTAGATTTAAGCCAAAATTATGAATCTATATTAACCCGAATCCTATGCCTACATAAACAAGTATATTGTATGCTTTGTCCTTCACCAGAATTTAAGTAGTACTTTCAAGTTTCACTACCTTGCCCACCTCTAGAAAAGCAAAAAACGGTTATAAATTAACACAGTTTTAACATGAAAATATAGAAGCCTGAGGAACGGATTAAGTTACCAGCCCAGAAACAGCAAGGTCTTCTGAATTCTGTGCATGTCAACAGCTCATCCCAGCACTTTTAAAAGTCATTCTGCCAAAGCTTGGTCTGCTAGAGGTGAGGTCACTTTATAATGTCAAAGCAGCACAGGTCGTATTTCACATTATTTGATATTACTTTAGGTTTGGAAAAGACCACTTGATTGGTCTAATTCATCCCATTGAGTCACTTCATGTGTTCCTTAAATATTCTGAAAGTACCGTTTGGTCCTGAGGAAGACATTTAGATCATAGTATTTTAATTTAAATTACACTTAAATAGGGCATGTGCCAGTTTGAATGTATTATGTCCCCCAGAAAAAAACATATTCTTTGATGAAATCTTGTGGGGCAGACATTTTAGTGCTGATTAGATTGGAATCCTTTGAGTGTTTCCATGGAAATGTGACCCACCCAACTGTAGGTGATAAATCTGATGAGATAATTAGCATGGAGGTGTGGCCCCACCCATTTGGGGTGGGACTTGATTACTGGAGCAGTATATAAGCTCAGACAGAAAGAGCAAGCTTGCCACAGCCTAGAGGGACACTTTGAAGATGCACAGAAGCTGAGAGAGGAGCTGCAGATGAGAGACAGTTTGAAGCCAGCCATTGAAAGCAGAACTCCGAAGCAGACGCTGGCCACATGCCTTCGCAGCTAACAGAGGTTTTCCGGATGCCATTGGCCATCCTCCAGTAAAGGTACCCAATTGTTGATTGGACATTTTATGGCCTTAAGACTGTAATTGTGTAACCAAATAAACCCCCTTTTATAAAAGCCAATCCATTTCTGGTGTTTTGCATTCTGGCAGCATTAGCAAACTAGAACAGGTCATAACTTGTAACTACTAGTTTTCAATATCTAATTTTTAGATCATCATTATGACCTTACAGTATATGAATCCCAAAGCTATCAGCTGTCTTCTCCAAGAGCAATTCACCTAGAGACATTGTAAAAGTAATGCTGATTTGATTGAAGGGCACCAACTGCCTCAATGAAGTATAATTTGAGAGACACCTCAAGGCCTCACTTTCCAAAAAAAAAAAAAAAAAAAATCACCAACTTGCATGACACTGACTGAAACCTCTTCCTCACACCAGGGAGCTTGTCATTTATTTGGGTTAAGAAATTTTCTTATCAGAAGATCCCTGTTAAAATTAGAAAGTGTTCCCTGAACAAAGAAACAAATTAATCCTCTTTCACCCATTAAGCTAGGAGGGGAATTGGGAATAGGCATAGGTGGAAGGAAGTCGAGAAAGGGACTGGAAGGATTCAGAGATTCAGAGGAATAGGAGAATGAAGACTTAAAAGGCTTGGAGGTCAAAGGGGCAAGAACTGAAAAACAGAAAACAATGTCCTGCCTTAACCATTTTCACTATTTTTAATTTGTTCTAGGTCCTCCCAGAGTTGTTCCACCCCTCAACTTCCAGTTCTTCAACAGGTAATAAAAATGTAGATGCTCTAATTATCACTTAAAGCACAGAATGTTTGTTCCTAATTTTGTTTATTCAGTTTTAAGTTATTGTGATGACATGTCATCAATATGTCCACATCATCTTCATCTTTTAACTGATAGTGAGAGTGCTACCTCTCAGCTAAACTCCCTCAGAATTATTTTAGTTTGAGTACTTTGGCTAACACACTATGATTTAAAATGTAAGAAAAGCCTTTTTCTTGATAACTAAATAGTGATTTTAGTATTATTTTCAATCCTGAAATCAACAAAAATAGAATATTTATTTATGATTTCCTATCATTCCATCTCTACCTAGAATTTTCTTTAAGTTCCTTTCATGAAAATAAAATAATAGGTATTGAGTTTTATTTCCATAAACTTTATTTTAATCCATTATTTTTACCTCAGGATTTTAACTTACCATGTTTAATATATTATTTTTCATACCTATGAGAAGTAAAGTATAAATTCAATTTTTAAAACTTTTCTGCCTTCTCAAAGTAAATAACTTTATTTATAATAATTTGCTCCACAAAATTTGTAAGTAGTAAGAGCAATTCTTATCTGAGAATCATGAAGTTCATTCCAACAATCATCTACTTCTCTTTATCCTCTCCTACACTGCTCTCTGGAGCTCAACTGAAAGCCATCCTACAGGATTTTTTTAGATATCCAACAGCTAAAAAGGAATAGGGCCTCAGCTAGTCACTTTTTCATCTAAAACCCCCATAGTACCTTCCATCATGATGGTAATCAGGGTCAAGTGCTACCTTCTCCCTGGCCTCTGGGCTCAAAACTCATATATATAATTCCTCCTGTTGAAAAGAGGCCATGATAATAACTGTCATATAGCCTATGGTCCTTAGTATATTTGGTGTGTACCAGCTATAAATATGACTTTTACTGCACCTAATATTACCTTCAGCAAAAGGAAAATGAACAGTTTAAATGGACCATTATGTCCCACAGTACTTTTTCCTATTTCATACTGCATATTGTCAATGCCACAGAGCTCTTTCATTCTTGTGAATCTGACTCTACATGTACAGTTGTAGTTGTGTCATGTAGCTTTTATTTTTAGTTATTGAGTGTGAGCCTTAAAATCAAAGTTATGAAATGTATAAGGAAATAGAATCTGAATTATGTGACTGCAAGGAAGTACTCATATAATGCAATTCATATGAAATTCACAAGAAGATTAATATAGCTAAAAGGTAAAAATCAGATCTCAGGCATTCTTTACAGGATAAATAGTTTCATTGAAGACACATTTTCCAGAAGGCATTAGAAGAAGTTATGGTTTCTTAGCAGATAAATCCTGAGAGAATAGAATGATGTATGTTGAGAATATGGGAGAAGGGAGCAAGGAGAGAGGATAGAATAGACTTGTGATACTGTTTACCTCAGCATCAGCAAAGAAAAATAAATAGAAAATAAGATCTGAGAAGCAGACAAGATATGAAATACAAAGCAAGAAAAAGCCTAACAGAGTATAAAGTGGCTAGCAAAGGAAGCTGATGATAGCCTTCATAACAGAAAACAAAGTGATTAAAATCAAAGAGGTAGAGCATTATACCTGTCATGATGAGAGTTTATCCTAATGTTGAACAAATGTCTTTAACAGCACTATGAAAAGTAGAAATGATTGATGAGATCCTACCATGTTCTAAATGGAAAAAGAAGGCAATTTCATCCAAGAAGTTGTTTTATAGTGATAAAACAAAACAAAACAAAACAAAACAAAAAAACAGGACTTCAGAAGTGGAAAACATTTCTTAAAAAAATATCATTTATATGTATAAGTTAAATAAAAACTTATATGGTCACTCATCCTACAGCATACTAGCCCAGATTAATTCACAGCTGTCAGCAGGGTTTCAAGAGCTAAAACACGCAAGGCTTATTGAGGCCTAGGTAAAGAACTGACAAACCATTACTTTTGTCACATTCTACAGGTTAAAGCAAGGCACAAAGCAATTCCAGATTCAAGGATGGAAGAAACAAACTCTCCCTCTTCATGTGGCTGGCTGCAAAGTCACATTAGAATGGGCAAGATTGTAGGAAAGAAGGTAATTGGGAACATATTTTGCGATTCATCTACCACAAGATTCAAATGCATGTCAAAGCAGTATCTTAAATGGTATGGTACTGGTACATACATGATACTCTAAGAGGACAGGAGAATAAGCCCTTAAATGTAGTTATAGAAAGTCTAAGGTAACTCCTCGGAGGAGTAAACTCTTAACTGAGACATAAAGAATGGGTAGTACATTTGATGAATAAGAAAGACCCACTTGGTACAGACATTCCAAGAATGGGGGATTGAGCATGTGTTAAATTATGGAAGCCTGGAAGAACGTAACACTCCAAGATTAGAACTTAGTTTCAAATTGCTAAAAGTAGAGTGATTGGGAAACAGATTTCATACTAAGATGACCTGACTTTATCCTATACAAAAATGGAGCCGAAAAGAAGCGAAGAGCACCTGGTCAACTAATAAGGCAGTGTAAGACACTTCAGCATGCTGTTCCCCTATAGCATCATTGAACAACTAGCAAAAACGGGCAAGACCATCTTCCTCAAAACTCTGGAAAACAGTCAAAGGGTTGCAGTAACATGATGAGGGCTGAATAAGAAAATGCAGCTTTAAAAATGAAAATAGAAGCTTGTGGCACCATTCCTGTCCCAGCACTGCCCTACTGGACATGCTGTGGAGCCAGCTTGTGATCCCATTGTGGGTCCTGGCTCTGTCCCAATAAAAGCAGAGTAACACCTATTTATAAACTTGTGTGCCTGCATGCCAGTGTCAGTCTATCACGTGACTTCCCAAAAGACTGAACCAGGAAACTCATTTTTCGCTTGCCCTACCAGAATTTACACTGCAGGCAGAACAGCTTGCAGACTATTAAAGCAGTGTAGGAAAAAATTAAATCAAAACAGCCTGGGGCAAAGGATTACCTGCTTTAAGTCATTCAATAGGGCACCCAGCAGAGGGAGAAAATCTCTTCCATAGGAGTAAAGGGGACATTCAAATTCCTATAAAGAGGGAAAATCCTAAGTTTATGGCCAAAAAAAAAGCCCAGGAAAAAAACTGAAAGATTAGAAAAGACAGAGAAGACATTGCACTTCATGTTTGTATCAGGTTAATCTTCTTGATAGGAGGGCTAAACGCTGGAGGAGAGCACCAGCCAATGTAGAACATTGGTTGGTTGTTTTTGTTAGCTTCTGGCACTCAAGGAAATCTCTATCATATTATTAGCTGGATATAAACTTAAGGAACATCCAGATCAGGACTAAATCCCAAAGTTAACACTTTAGAATATAAAATCTATAGTGTGCAACTAAAGATTACAAGGTAAACAAAGAAAAAGGCAATGATGGACCAACCACAGGAAAAAAGGATAAAAATCCAAAATCCATCAATGAAGAAGAACAGATTTTAAATATACCAGAAAAAGACTTTCAGTAAATTATCCTCAATATGCTTAAAAAGATAAAGGAGGCATCAAAAATAAAGGGAGGAGGAACCTAAGATGGTGGCTAGGTGAGACAGAGGAAAAAACACCTCCATGGAAAACACTAGATAAAAAACCAGAAAGGACCCAGAACACCACTTCCAAAGTAGCACCAGCTGGACAAGTTCTGCTAAAGCCACAGGGAACGTGCGTTTGGTGAAACCAGGAGTCTGCATTCTAAAACGAGTGAGTGAGTAGGCTGAATCCCTCGGCCACGCTGCGTTGGGGGGAAACAGTGGGTTGGAGTTTTTAACAAAATGAAAGAAGCCCAGGTACAGCTGCAGATAAGACGGGAGCTGTCTGGACTAATGCCTTGGTGTCTGGGGTGGAGGATACCCCTTCCCACACCCACTGCTGATTGTCTTGGTCCAGGGAAACAAAGGGGAGACGCACAACTTGCAGCAGTCTCCCCAGCGGGTGGGGCTACTCCTGCCCAGGGCCGAACACACAGCACAGAGCCCCGCTGAGAAACCCAGCCTCGCAGCTGTCACCCCAGCGGGCAGGGCTACTCCTGCCCGGCTGAACACACAGCACAGACCCGAGACAAGAAACCCAGCCTGACAGGGAGTCTTTCCCACAACACCGCTCACATGACACAATATCGGCCTTGGACAGTGGCCTTGAATACACCCACAGCTGATTGTCCCGGAGCTGGGAGAGTGGAGCTGTGCGGAAAGGGGGACGTTAACATGTCCCATTCAACCATCTTTGAAGAGGGCTGGGAACGCCCCTATACAGCCTGGCGGCCCAGGGCTTCCCTGGAGGCCCGCGCTCACTTGTGACGTGGCACGGCCCTCCCCCCCTCAACAGAGGTCCTGGAAAAGCACAGCAGGGAGGGGGGAACTGCTCGGAAATCCCAGGGAACCTATGCCAATACCAAGGACTTTTGTGTCAGCAGCAGAGAACAGCCTTAAATCTCCAGGAACACCTGGGAGGTTTGATTGTTAAACCTGCCCTTCCTCCCTAACAACTCAGGCACATGCCCCTCATTGAGGGCAGACAGGACCAACAACACACCCAAATTAAATGTACCAATTGGACCCCAAAAGAATCAGATCCCCACATAACACAAAGTTGGGGAGAATTGACTTGAGGGGAATAAGTGACTCACAGATGCCATCTGCTGGTTAGTTAGAGAAAGTGTATGTAACCAAGCTGCAATTCTAACAAATTAAAGATCAACTAAAGCAAATGCCAAGAGGCCAAAAACAACAGAAAATCTTAAAGCATATGATAAAACCAGACGACATGGAGAACCCGAACCCAAACACTCAAATCAGAAGATCCAAAGACACACAGTTCCTGGCAGAATTAATCAAAGAACTACAGAGCAATAGATGATGGGTGTTAGGGAGCGGGGGAGGGAGGGAAAGAAAGAGACAGTGGTGTGACAGGATCTTAAAGGTGATGGATCAGGGAGTTGGGGGAGGGGGGTTGGGGTATGATGGAATTCTATGTAGGGGGTTTGTACTGTTTTTACAACTGTTCCTGTAAGATTGAACTTATTTCAAAATAAAATTTATTATTAATAAAAAAAAAAGATAAAGGAAAACACAGAGAAAGAACAAAAAGATCTCAGGAAAATAATGAGTGAACAATATCAGAGCTTCATTAAAGAGAAAAGATTTTTTAAAAGGAACCAAAAAGAAATACTGGAGTTGAAGTTCACAATAACTCAAATGAAAAAATTACGTGAAAGTTTTCAACAGCATATAGGAGCTGGCAGAAGAAAGAATCGGTGAACTTGAAGACAAGTGATTGAAATGATTCTGGCTGAGGAGCAGAAAAACAAACAAACAAACAAAAAAGAATAACAAAAGAGCCTTAGAGAGCTGTGGGATGGTTTTCTAGTTTGCTAAGGCTGCCGTAATGCAAAACACCATAGACCAATTGGCTTTTATAAAAGGGGGTTTATTTGGTTACAAAGTTACAGTCTTAAGGCCATAAAGCATCCAAGGTAACACATCAACAATTGGGTACCTTCACAGGAGTATGGCCAGTGGTGTCCGGAAAACCTCTGTTAGCTGGGAAGGCACGTGGCTGGCGTCTGCTCCAAAGTTCTGGTTTCATAATGGCTTTCTCCCAGGACATTCCTCTCTAGGCTGTAGTTCCTCAAAAATGTCACTCTTAGTTGTTCTTGGGGTATTTGTCCTCTCTTAGCTTCTCTGGATCAAGAGTCTGCTTTCAATGGCCATCTTCAAACTGTCTCTCATCTGCAGCTACTCTCTCAGCTTCTGTGCATTCTTCAAAGTGTCCCTCTTGGCTGTAGCAAGCTCACTCCTTTCTGACCTTATATAGTGCTCCAGTAAACGAATCAAGGCCCATGCTGAATGGGCGGGGCCACACCTCCATGGAAATTATCCAATGAAAGATCTCACCCTCAACTGAGTGATCACATCTCCATGGAAACATCCAATCAAAAGTCTCCAACCCAATCAACACCAGTACGTTTCCTGCCCACACAAGACTGCATCAAAGATAATGGTGTTTTGGGGGACATAATACATCCAAACCAGCACAGATGGCATCAAGCATGCCAATATACATATTAAGGGAGTTCCAGAAGAGAAGAAAGAGAGAAAGGGACAGAAGGAATATTCAAAGAAATAATGGCAGAAAACTTCCCAAATGTAATGGAAGACATGATATACACATTCAAGCACTCCAACAAACCTCAAACAGGATGAACTTGAAGAGTCTCACACCCAAACACATAATAGTCAAGCTGTTGAATGTCAGGGACCAATGAAAGAGTTCTGAAAGCTGCAATAGTAAAGCAATGTGTTATGCATGAGGGAGTCCAATTAGATTAAGTGTCAGATTCCCATGAGAAAACATGTAAGAAGGCAGAAGGAAAACATTTAAGTGCTTAAAGAAAACAATTGCCAACCAAGAATTTTATATCTGGCAAGACCATCTTCCAAAAATAAGGGAGAGATTAAGACACTGTCAGATAAACAAAAGCTGAGTGAGTTCCTTGCCATTAGAGCTACCCTAAAAGCAATAATAAAGGGACTTCTTCAGATTGAGCAGAAAGGATGAAAGACAAGATCTTAATGACAAAAAGAAATAAATAACTCTGAGAACGGTAACGTGTAATTATAAATGCAAGTGCTATCATATTGTGTTTGTATTTGAAGTCACTTTTTACTTCTTATAGGTTCTAAAATGCAAATGCTTAAAAAGTAGTTATAAATCTGTGGTTTTGAACATAGTGTATAAAGATATATACTTTATAACAAGTACAACAAAAAGGTAGGGGGCAGAGGAGTATGGGAGCAGTGTAGGTGTATGCTATTGCAGTTATGTTGGTATAAAATCAAATGTGTTTATTATAGATTTAGGATGTTACATTTAAGCTCCATGGCAATCACAAAGAAAATATATACAAAAGAAATGAGAAGGGACTTAAAATTGTAGAATACGAAAAAATTTAAAAGACTTTGAATGTAGGCATTAATGGAAGAACTGAGGGACAAAAGAGGTAAAAGACTTACAATGGCCAAATATCAATATGACAGGAGAAAGTACTGCAATGTCAGTAGTTTACTTTAAATGTAGATGGATTAGACCATCCAGTCCAAAGGCAGAGATTGGCAGAATGGATAAAAAGCCTGACCCAACTAAATGCTGTTTACAAGGGATTCACCTTAAATTCAAAGACAGAAGTAGGCAAAATGTGAAAGGATGGAGAAAAATACTATACAAATAGTAACCAAAAGAGAGCTGTAATAGCCAAACTATTATCAGATAAAGTAGACTTTAAGTTAAGAACTGTTAGGAGGGACAAAGAATGTCACTCAAGAAGAAGACAAAAACAATTATAAAATATACGCACCTAATGGCAGAGCTCAAAAATATATGAAGCAAATACACACCAATGTGAAGGGAGAAATAGACAGTTCTATATTAATAGTAGGAGACTTTGATTTGCCACTTTCAATAATGAACAGAACATTTGGACAGAATATCTCTAAGGAAAAATAAATGATACTATAAACGAACTAGATCTAACAGATATCTATTGAACACTTTACCCAACAGCAGCAGAATACACATTCTTTTCTAGTGCACATGGATCATTCTCCAGGATAGACCATATCTTAGGTCATAAAACAAGTCTCAATTAATTAAGAAAATACTGAAATCATATAATATATCTTTTATGACCACAATGAAAAAAGCTAGAAATCAATAACAGAGGAGAATCAGAACATTCACAAATCTGTGAAAATTAAACAAAACATTCTTAAATAACCAGTGGTTCAAAGAAGGAATCACAAGGGAAATTAGGAAATATCTTGAAGCAAATTAAAATGAAAACACAACACTCTAAAACTTGTAGGATGTAACAAAGGCAGTGGTGAGGTGGAAATTTATATCTCTAAATACTTGCATAAATAAGAAGAAATCTTGAATCAGAAAGCTAACCCCACAACTGGAGGATCTAGAAAAAGAAGCACAAACTAAACCTAATGTGAGCAGAAAGAAGGAAATAACAAAGGTTAAAGCAAAGAGAAATGAAATAGAGAATTAAAAAACAGTAGATAAAATGAACAAAATCAAAAATTGTTTCTTTAAAGATCAGCAAAATCAAAAACCTGTATTAGCCAAAGGAAAAAAAGAGAAAGGATACAAATAAATCAAATCATAAATGAAAGAGTGGCATTACTACCAACACTAAAGAAATAAAATAAAAAAAGGATTACAAGTGAATTCAATGAGCAGCTACAGGCCAACAAATTAGATAATGTAGATGAAATGGACAAATTTCTAGAAGCACAAACTGCCTATACCAATTCAAGAAGAGCTAGAAGATCTCAACAGACCAATAACAAGTTAAGAGATTGAATCAGTAATATAGAATCTCCAAACAAAGAAAAGCTCAGAATCAGATAGCATCACTGGTGAATTTTGTCAAATATTCTCAGAAGAATTAATACCAATCCTGCTCAAACCCTTCCAAAAAATTTAAAGAGGAGGGACACTCCCTAACTAATTCTATGAGGCTAACCTCACCACAATACCAAAGAAAAATTAAGATACCATAAGAAAAGAGCATTACAAACTAATATCCCTTATAAATGTAGATGCAAAAAGTCTCAACAAAATACTAGCAAACTGAATCCAACAGCTCATTAAAAGGATTATGTACCATGATCAAGTGGAATTTATCCCAGGTGTGAAGGGTGGTCCAACATAAGAAAATCAATTAATGAAATATGCCACATTAATAGAATGAAGGAAAAACACACATGATCATCTCAGTTGATGTGGAAGACATTATTAGATCTCATTCTCAGTAAAAATGCTTTGGAAAATAGGACTAGAAAGAAACTTCTTCAACATGATAAAGGGCATATAAGACAAATCCACAGCTAATATCATACTTTATTGTGAAAGACTTAAAGCACTCCCTCTATGATAAAGAACAAGAGAAGTTTGCCCATTTGTCACCACTGTAATTCAACATTGTACTGGAAGTTCTAGCCAGAGGTATTAGGCAATAAAAGAGAAATAAAAGGCATCCAAATTAGAAAGGGAGAGGTAAAACTCTCCCTCTTTACAGAATATGTGATCCTATATATAGAAAACCCTGAAACATCCACAACAAAGTTACTAGAGCTAAGAAAATGAATTCAGGAAAGTGGCAGGGTTTGAAATGAACATGCGAAAATCAGTAGTGTTTCTATACTCTTGTAAGGAGCAATCTGAAGGGAGATAGGAAAAAATCAATTATAAAAGCAATTAAAAGAATCAAATATTTTGGATTATATTTAACCAAGTATGTAAAGGACTTATATAGAGAAAACTATAAAATATTTCTAAAAGTAAAGATCTAAATAAATGTAAGGATGTTCCATGTTCATGGATTAGAAGACTAAATATTGTTAAGATATCAATTCTAACCAAAGTAATTTACAGATTCAATATAATTCCAATCAAAATTCCAACAGCTTTCTCTGCAGAAATGGAAAAGCCAATCGCCACATTTATATGGAAGAGTAAGGGGCCCCAAATAGTTAAAACCATCTTGAAAAAGAAAAACAAAATTGGAAGATTCACACTGGATTAAAATTTATTACAGACTGCAGTATGGGATGGGGACAGACATATAGATCAGTGGAATTGAAATGAGAGTTCAGAAATAACTCCTCACTTCTGTGGTTAATTGATTTTTGACACGGATATCAAATCCACTAAGTGAGGAAAGAATATTCTGTACAACAAATGGTGCTGGGAAAACTGGATATCCATATGCAAACAAATGAAGGTGGACCCCTACCTCACACCATGTACAAAAATTAGCTTGAAGTGGATCGAAAGACCTAAAAATAACAAACAACAATATAGAACTCTTGGAAGAAACATAGGGAAGTACTTTTAAGACCATGTGCCAGGCAATGGTTTCTTAGACTTTCCTCTTAAAGCCCAAGTATCAAAAAAAAAAAAAAAAAAAACAGATATATTGCATTTCATCAAAATTTTCAAAGAACTTCATAATGAAAGTAAAAAGGAAACCTAGAGAACTGAAGAAAATATTTGCCAGCCACATATCCAGAAAGGGTTTAGTATACAGAATGTATAAAGAAATCTTACAACTGAATAACAAAGACAAACCAATCCAATTTAAAAATTGGCAACAGACTTGAATAGAAATTTCTACAAAGAAGATACACAAATGACCATAAAAGTGCATGAAAGGATGCTCAATATCATTAGCCATTAGAGATATGCAAATAAAAACACAATGAGATAGTATTTCACACCCACTAGAATGACTACTATTAAAAAAATTGGAAAATAACAAGTGTTGGAGAGGATGTGGAGAATTAAGAACACTAATTTAATGCTGGTGGGAATGTAAAATGGTGCAGCTGGAAAAAAAGAAAAGAAAGTATAGGATTTCCTCATGACCCACTTCTAGGTAGACCCTCAAAAGAATTGCAATCAGGAACTCAAACAGACATTTGCACGTTGATGTTCAAAAAGGCATTATTCGTAATTGCCAAAGGATAGAAACAACCCAAGTATCCATCAACAGATGAAAGGATAAACAAAATGTGGTATATGCATACAATGGACTATTTATTATTCATCTGTAAAAAGAAACGAAGCTCTGATACATGCTACAACATCCATGAACCTTGAAGACGTCATTTTGAGTGAAATAAGCCAAACACAAATGAGAAATATTTTATGATTTCATTAACATGAAATAACTAAATATGCAAATTCATAAAGCTAGAAACTAGAATACAGGTTACCAGGGGCTAGGTTTAGGGTAGATAATGAGAGATTAATGCTTAGTTGGTACAGAATATCTGTTTGTGGTGATGGAAAAATTTTGGAAATGGATTGTGATAATAGTAGCACAACATTGAAAATGTAATTAACACTGCTGAATTATATATTCAAATGTGGTTAAAAAGGGAAAATTTTTGTTGTATATATGTAACTAGAATAAAATTTTTTTAAAAAATAAAAAAAACAAAGGACTGTGCAACACAAATAGTGAAGCCATTGTAAATGATGGGCTATAGTTAATAGCACAATTATAAAAATGTTCTTTTATGAATTGTAGCAAATGTACCACATTAATGAAAGGTGTTAATAACAGGGTGATAAATGGGAACTCTGCATTTTATGCATGATTTTTCTGTAAACCTACAACTTCTCTAACAAAAATATTAAAGATAAAAACCATGGGACTGTACAATCTATACAGTGAACCCCACTGTAAACCATGTGTTACAGCTAATAGTATAATTATAATAATATTGTTTGATCAATTGTAACATAATTTCTATGCTAATGCAAAATGTTAATACCAGAGTTTCAGACCTAGACAGTTGGGTTGATGTAGCACTATTATTGAGGTAGGTTGCATTTGTCTTGTTCTTCTACTTCTTCTTTCCCTTCTTCCCTTTCCCCTTGTCATTTTATTCTCTTGTGTGTGTGTATGTGTGTGTGTATATGTGTGTGTGTGTGTGTGTGTGTGGCTTTTGAGTAGGGTGTTGAGAATTAGTCAAGTTTTGCAAATGTTAAGCTTTACATGTGGCCTGATGATTTCAGATACATTTCAATGGGTTGGAAACATAGAAGTCAAATTGTAAGTTGAAGAATGAATGAGAAGTTAAGCAGCAACAACTTGTGCAAATAACTCTTTTATAATATTTTCCTTAAAAGAAATGAATGTTGTATAGTGTAGCTGGAAAAGGATAAAAGATTGAAGGATTGTTTGCTGTTTTAGTGTTTCTTTGCTTTTGTTTTTGGAATGGAAAAAACTTCAGTATTTTTATAGGCTGACAGAATGGATGAAATTAAATATATAGGTGGTTAGAGGGTTGGGAATAGGATTTGTTTTCAAAAGTAGAAAGGAAAACAATAATATAGAGTGTATATTAGATACTTTTTTAGGTGGCAAGATGGGGAGTTGAGAGTTAAATGCTTTATAGACTCTTTTTCTCCTCTTAGATGGTTTTGGTTAGTAGAGCAGAACACATAACCAAATGAAGAAGATATTGAATAGCTATCTTTTCAAATTTGTAGAGAGAGAGCAAGTTGAGGACACGTGGAAGGTCTGTGAAGGAATGCTGACAGCACTCCTAAAGAAGAAAGTTGTATTTTTGTTGCCAGGAACTGTGCTAGGTGTTTCCTTGGGCTTTATTCTATCGAAATCTGATGCAGGGATTTATTTTCAACACACAGAGAAAAGCATGTGCCTGGAGAGTGCATGTCTTGATCATCCTAAACCAAAGGGTAAAAGGGCAAGGATTTGAATTTAGGTCTACCTGGCTCCAAAGCAGGTCTTACCTCATCATACCTCCCCCAAATATCCACTTTCCATGGCTTTCTATGAGTAATTTCCTACAACTTAGAGGGAAACTGCTGTAACCCATCCCCTCAACTTCCCCCACCCTGGAAAAGAAGGAGTGTCTTACTTTATTACAAAGTACAAACCAAGAGTTGGTTGTTCCAGGGAAACACTTATAAGGATAGGTTATTGCAAGAACAGGAGGCTGACTTCTCATTCTCAAGGTGGATGCTAACCCAAGCAAAGACTTGATGATATACCCTCTCTAACTAAATGTCAGTAAAAATAGGAATTATGAGGATGAAATATGAACAGCCAAGGATTAGCCTGCACTGCACTGTTTGGTGCAACCTTTGGGTTAAGGGATTCCAAGGGAAGGTAGTTGCACTTGCATCATCTTTCTAGTAACTACCCAAGAATGCTATTTCCAATGCAAAAAGAATCATGAGACTGGGCAGGTGCTGAGGATGAATGACAGAAGAGATTATCACAGAGTGCTTCTTCCAAATTCTGGGGTTGGGAAGCAGAAAAAAATTCATTCAGAGCTTCCTTTGGAATTCACCTATGCACCGTATAAGACAAAAGGAATTGGGCAGACAGCAACTAAAGGAGGGCTGCATCACCATCCAGAGCTAGTGCAAATAGGAGTAAGCTTTAAAATATATTTGAAACTGAAATTGTAGCTCAGACTAAACTGGACTTAATTTTTCAGAACCTGACAAAGCTAAAGAGCTAAATGTAAATGATAATATTCAGAGGCAGAAATGGAAAATACAACAAATCGTGGTTAAATACAGTGATTGGAGAAAAACCCAAACCATTTCTTATTTGTGCTCCCACTATAACCAGATCCTTTGATAAACAAGTTATATATGGAATCATAAAACCATACGTATCCAAAGACAGCATTTGACATAGTTTGGAAACAGAGTCAGAATTTAAGGATTCATACATCTAGAGATGGTGCAAGGCATACAGAGTACAAAATTTATGGTAATGCTCATAAATGACATCATTTGTTGCTTATCGGCATAGTTTATTTTACCATAAGCCTTTTCTTGATTCAATGAAACAATTCCTGTATCTTGTTTACTTCTCCTGTTCTTTCATCTCCACAGCCCAGGTGCAACTCCAATTTGTTTCATTTTAAAAGAAATCTGTACTTCTCATTCATGACTTCTCCTATGGTTTCATTCATTAAAAATAAAGCTAAGTATCTTTCCTCTATTTGAAATAAACTCCCTAAGTCTGGTTTCTCTTTTCTGGTGTTAAGTAGACAGTCAAGGCTGAGAGGCTTAGATGGGCTGAGAGAGTCCTTGAGAAGACTCAGGAACACCCAGAGACAGAGTCACTGTCTCTCCAAGGATGTGATTCTGGGTTCTCCCCATCTGGATTTATTTTAACATCAAGCACTCGATAATTAATTCTCCTTTTAAAATTAAATAAATAAATCCTAACAAAACATCTGAAGATTTTAAAGAGTGTAGTTCTTGACACACACTGGATATTAAATGCATTCATCTTGTTCAATGATATCTATGTTTAGATATCTAGAGTTTAGAAAAATGACAATTTCTCAAAGAAAATCTAGGGGCTGCCAAAAAGATAGCAAAATATTAATAGAGTACCATGGAATATCAACATAGACTTTGGAGGGAAATATTAAATACATATACATCCTAAAGCCTTCATTTCCTCAAATAACAGAGACACAAATTCTTATTTCACAGAGTTGTTGTGACAAATAAATAAGAAGTCAAGTTGAAAGTACCTATAAAGGAGAACTGGTTATATTCATAATTATACTATGGGATATGTGATGAACATACCTACAGTTATGGAGCACAAGTAACTTTATTTTATTGACCAGGGAAAGGATATGGCAGGTCTGGGAACTCCTTAAAATTTATCATCATCATTTGAACCTCCCTGGGAGATTCATTTCCATCTGGGTTCCACACTTTCTCCTATCCTTGGGCACTGGATGCTTCTTTTTTCCAATCTCCTCTACCTAAAATAAGTCAGAACTAATATTATATACACTGATCAGCATAGTCACATCAATCGGCTAGCTCCCCTACCCATTTGAATTATAAGATTTTTTTTAAAATTCTAGTTTAATACAGGAATTCATGCTTTATGGCTGTACCCTGTTAAAAGAATTTTATAAATCTAAAAAAGTAAGTACTGGATGGAAGATAAAGACTACCTAAACTTTTTTGAGAGCTTCTTAACCAGTCTGGGCTAAATATTTATATAGCTATCTCATTTAAGCCCAAAATAAACCCATGAGGAAGGTACAGTTATTATCAGCATTTTACACAAGAGGTATCTAAAGCATAAATGATGAATTAAGTAACATCCTGTGGTCACATACATATAATGAAATGGATTTGCAATTCAAACACAGGCAGTTTGCTGCCCTAGCCTATGCTGTTATTTTATTAATCACTATTCTATTATCATTTACTTTTTGTACCCTCACTTCAAACCCCATGAGAAGAAGACACTTCAAAAGAATCATTTATAGAGAGTCGGAGTGCCTGTCAGAAACATGGAAGTATATTAAAACATAAATCATAGATCATAGGTCATCGTTCATATGATCATAGGTCATAGTTGCCTATTGTTGCTGTAACAATTTACTACAAATTTAGTGGCTTAATCTTACAGTTCTGGAAGTCAGAAATCCTAAATGGGTTTCACTGGGTTAAAATTAAGATGCTGGAAGGCCCATGTTTCTTCCAGAGGTTCTAGGACAGAATCTGTTTTCTTGCCTTTTCCAATTTCTAGAGTCTGTCTATATTCCTTGGCCTGTGGCTCCTTCCTCTGCCTTAAAAACCAGCAGTGGAACATCTCTCCTCACTGAAATCTGTTTCAGCCACCTTGAACTGACTATTGGTGGAAATATGGACATTAAAAATGCTTCTGGTGAGGGCTAAGAAAGGAGGAGAGAAGCATAGTAGAGAAAGCCTATATCATCTTAGATAACACTTAAAACACCATCAACAGAATGCTGGGATAAACAGGAATGTTAAAGCTCTCCTGGTGAGGGTTGAGAAGGAAATGAGGTACCTGTTGTTGAAAACTAGAAGAAGGGTGATACTTGTTATACTGTGGCAGAAAACTTGACTGAATTGTGTCCTTTGGTTATTTGGAAAGCAGAACTTGTAAGCCATGAAATTGAATATTATACTGAAGCGATTTCTAAGCAAAGTGTTGAAGTTGCATCTTGGTTACTTGCTGCTTCTTGCTGCTTATAGAAAGATGCTAGAGGGAAGACATAAATTGAAGGAAGAACAGTTAAGCAAAAAGGAACTAGAACTTGATGACTGAGGAAATTCTCAGCCTACCCAGATTGTAAAAAGAACTAAAATTCGGATATTCCTGTCAGGAAAGTGTGCCCTGGAGTGAATTCAAGGGTGTGTCTGAACCATGTTCTGCTAATGCCTCAGAAGGATCAAAAGGTATTCCAACACACAGGGGACTCTTTGAGGAGATTAGGCATGTGACTCATGGATCTGACCCTGTGAATATGCTATGTTATTTGGTAAAAGGGACTTGGCAGACGTGATTAAGAACCTGGAGATGGGGAAAATATTCTATATTATGCAGATCAACCAAATGCAATCACAAGGGTCCTTATAAGAAGGAGGCCGGAGGATTGGACTCAGTGAAAGAAGGAAGGGAGGAACTAGATGGCAGAGAAGAGAGAATATGCTGCACTCCTGGTTTTGAAGGTAGAGGAAGCAGACATGAGCCTAGGAATACAGGCAGTCTCTAAAAGCTGGAAAAGGCAAAATAACACATTCTGCTCTAGACCCTCCAGAAATGTACAGGCTTGCCAACATCTTGATTTTAGCCCAGTGAAACTGACTTATGACCTCTATATCTGTAAGATAGTAAATTGGCATTGTTCTAAGCTGCTAAATTAGTGGTAATTTGTTATATCAACAATAGAAAATAATAGATGGTCTATGAACTAAAAGTTTTTGTTTTGTTCTATAGCAATGTAAAACTATTTTCCATGAAAATTAAATTTAAAACAAAGATAAAAGAAGAATAAAGATCTGTCACTCCTAATCAAATAATTTCCTTATAGTTATGAGTTATGATATCTCTTCTTATAATATGTAGTTCCTGGCATAGTTGAAGAGAATGTTGGGTACATAGGTAATACTTCCAGCTACCTAGTATGTTGATGTATATCCCTCCACCCCTCAGCAGGCTATAGTTTCTTTCACCTCAAACTCATCCACACATAGAACAAAGCACAGAGTAATTTATTCAGGTCTCCTATTTACCCTTCTAAGAAATGTTTTATAATCTTCAATAAATATATCTTGCACAAATTTGTTACATCTATTCTTATGGATTTCATGTTTTCTCATGTTATTGTGCATTGCTTGTTTTTAAAATTTAATATCCTATTTGTCTTTCATAAAATATAGAAAAAGAGTTGGTTTTTATATTCACCCTGTATCCTAGAAATTTAATAATAAAACTTTATAGTTCTGATAGCTTTTTCATAGATTGTATAATTGTCATCACTTGTGAATAGAGACAGTTTTACTTTGTCCTTCACGACATATCTGCATTTGTTTCTCTTTCTTATTGCACTGGCTAGGGCCTCCAGTACAAGATTGAAAGCAATTGGTGAGCACAGACAGCCATGCCTTGCTCTCAATTGTGGGTAAAGAATTTCATCATCTACCATTAAGTATTATGCTAGTGTAGACTTTTCTTAGCTACCTATTATTAAGTTGAGCAAGTTCCCTTTTACAACATGAATAGATGTTGAATTTCCTTTCTTTTTGTCTTTCTTAATATTTAAAGTGCAATAAAGCATACAGGGTTTATATGTTTAGTTCAATGTGTTTGTACACTCATCTACTCCAATGTAAATGCCACTCAGAACAAGATAAAAAACATTTCCATCACCCTAGAAATTTCCCTTGTGCACCTTTTCAATCAAATCCCTTCCGATGTCTATCCTTATAGGGATTGTTTTTGCCTGTTTTTGGACTTCAAATACAGTAATTGGATTCAAAGTGTATGTAGTCTTTTGAATTTGGTTTATTTTGCTCACCATAATGTTTTGAGATCCATCCATACCATTGTTTGTAACAATAGTTTTTTTTCCTTTTTTATTACTGAGTAGTATTCCATTATATGAATAGAACTCGGTTTGTTTAGTTTCCCAGTTATAAGACATGAGAACTGTTTCCAGTTTAGGCTGCTTTGCACATTCTTCATTTTTGTTAGAGAAGTTGTAGGCTTCCAAAAAGTCATGCCAAAAATACAGAGGTTCCATATACCACCCTGTTATTAACACCTCGCATTACTGTGGTACATTTGTTACAATCTCATGAATATATGTTGAATGTTACAAAATGTTTCCTCTGCTTCTACCAAGATGTTCTTGTGACTTTTCTTTATAGTCTGTTGATGTGATGAATTGCAGTAATTGCTTTCTGAATGTTAAACCAGCCTTGTGTTCCTGGGATAAACCACATTTGGCTATGATGTATTATCATTTTTGTATATTGGTGGTATCAAATTGTTAGTATTTTGCCAAAGATTTTTCTATTTATCCTCATGAGAGATATTGGTCTGTAATTTTATCTTCTGGTAATGCCTGATTTCAATTAAATTAATTTAAATTAAGTTAAATTAAATTATATTATATATAATATATAATTATATGTATATCTATAAATTAAGTTATAGATATAATTATATAATTTCAATGATATTAAATGTATTCACACTTGCTTTGTGACCCAGAATATTTTTATCTTGGTAAATTTATTGTACACTTGAAATGAATATGTACTCTGCTGTTGTTAAATAGAATGTTCTGTTAATGTTAATTTTGTCACTTCTGTTGGTAACATTGCTTTTCTTCTATAACCCTGGTGATTTTTAAAATCTACTGGTCTATCATTACTGTATATATATCACACTGCAATTGTGGGTTTATCTATTTCTCCTCTGTTATTTCAGTTTTTGTTACAGGTTTTATATGTGTGTGTGAGCTGTGAGTATAGTATTTTTCACTGATGGTACATGACAAGTTAGGGGTTTTTAAGCCCCTCCCCTGCTTCAGGGAGTCTGGGGTGTAAACTGTCCAACATGAGATATTTTCAGTGTTGGAGGAAGGACTGACTGCATCTTTCTTCCTCTCATGGTAGTCCAGGAGGCTCTTACTTCTTGGAGAACATGTGAACCATCAAGTCCACCATCCTATTGCTATTGCCAAATCATTATTATACCAGGAAATGAACTTGACAAAGTGGTTGTTGAGGGTAGTGCCAGTCCAAGTATCAAAGGGGTAGAGGGTGTGTCACTGTTAAAGTCACAAGAGACAATCTAAACTTCAATGTAATCCAAGATACCCTTTAGGTGTCCCACTTATGCCTGATTCACCACCTTCTTGATGTCATTTTTTTTAATATTCATTTTATTGAGATATATTCACATACCATGCAGTCATACAAAACAAATCGTACATTCGATTGTTCACAGTACCATTACATAGTTGTACATTCATCACCAAAATCAATCCCTGACACCTTCATTACCACACACACAAAAATAACAAGAATAATAATTAAAGTGAAAAAGAGCAATTAAAGTAAAAGAGAACACTGGGTGCCTCTGTCTGTTTGTTTGTTTGTTTCCTTCCCCTATTTTTCTACTCATCCATCCATAAACTAGACAAAGGGGAGTGTGGTCCTTATGGCTTTCCCAATCCCATTGTCACCCCTCATAAGCTACATTTTTACACAATTTCTTGATGTCATTTTATGTGGCCACTTTCTCTAGACAGCAAGTTGGATCCACAGTGGACATACCAGGAGTGGGGATATGGAATGCCATGCCAGTGAGTTTCCCATTCAGCTCAGAACTGACCTTGCCCACTGCCTTGACAGTTCCAGTAGATGCAGGAATGATGTTCTTGGCAGCCCCCAGCCCTTCACACCAGCTTCCCTTAGGGGCCATCTACAGTCTTCTGGGTGGCAGTGATGACAAAGGCTGTGGTTATGAGTCCCTCCTGAAGCCAAAGTTGTTATGGTTGAACTTGGCCAGGGAGGCCAGGCAGTGGGTGGTTCAGGAAGCATGGCTGACAATCTTGAGTGTTCTGGTTTGCTAATGCTGCCATTAAACAAAATACCAGAAATGGATTGACTTCTATAAAGGGGGTTTACTTGGTTACAAAGTTACAGCCTGAAGGTCATGAAAATGTCCAAATGAAGGCATCAACACAAGTATACCTTCACCAAAGGGATGCCATTGGTGTCTGGAAAACCTGTTAGCTAGGAAGGCACGTGGCTGGCATCTGCTGATCCCAGCTTGTGTTCTAGCTCCACTCTCAGCTCCTGTGAATTCTTCAAAGTGTCTCTCTTGGCTGCAGAACCTTCTTCTGTCTGTGAACACTTTTATAGGACTCCAGTGATTCAATTAAGACCCATCCTGAATGGGTAGGGTAACATGTCCTGGAAATTATCCAACCAAAGGTCTCGCTCACAGTTGATTGAGTCACATCTCCATGGAAACAATCAAAGGATTCCAACCTAATCAACACTAATATGTCTACCCCCACAGGATTGCATCAAAGAACACGGGATTTGGGGGGACATAATACATCCAAACTGGCACATTGAGGAAGTTGTCACACTTCTTCATGACCAGCAGAAGGGACAAAGATGATGACTCTTTTGGCTCCACCCTTCAAGTGAGCCCCAGCCTTCTCCAAGATAGCCAAGACAACAGTGGACTCGAAAACATATTCAGCATTAGCATCATCTCATTTGATGTTGGCAGGATCTCACTCTTGGAAGTTAGAGATGGAATTCCCATTGACAATAAGCTTCCAGTTCTCAGCCTTGACAGTGCCTTTGAATTTGCCATAGGTGGAATCATACTGGAACATGTATACCATGTTGCTGAGGTCAGTAAAGTGGTCATTAATGGTCACAACCTCCACTTTGCCAGTCAAATGCAGTCCTGGCGATCAGGTGCTCAATTTGGCCAAATACACTTACTCCAACCTTTACCTATCTCAGAGATGTGGCTGGCACTGTATGAGCAGATGCAGCAGTCTGTCAAACAGGGAGGAGAAGAGAGCTGTTTCATGTGTTTTGAAGCTCTGTTATTTAGTGCATTTACATTTTTTCTCTTCTTAATTAACAGAATCAAGGTTTGAGCAAGAAGCAGAAAAATGATTAGATAGATATAGGATTTGTCAGGGGTTTTAAAAAATAATTTTAAAATGTGTTTCTGTCAAATCTTCTAGACAAATTTATTTTATTTGTTAGAAGACAATTAGTTTTACAATTTCACTGCCATTAAGATATGGAAGAAAGAGAGCAGGGCAAGGAGGAAGAAGAAGTGAAGTTTATCAGGATACTTCTGGACAGGGTTCCTTCTTAGCCTTGCTCCATTCAGGCATCCTCAATGCATAAACTGTCTCAGCTGTAAAGAACATAAAGTCTGGCTTTGAAGGGGTGCCTGGAAACAGCACTTGCATAGAGAAAAAAATATCTATAAATTGTCTTCTCATATCTGAAATGCCAGAAAGCACTGAAGTAGGGAATTGATGAGTAAATACAGTGGGACACATGAAGTTCTCTAACCATTTCAAATACTCTCTGTTCTCTTTTTTCATCATACATAGATCCCTCTCTGCCATACAGTATTTTATTTATTGTTTGAAAAGCTTCAAAGGCAACCTGGCCAATTATATTCCCAGCATGTTGGTTCACCATCTGCTCAAGCAGTAAAATTTCACAGCACTCGATAAATATCAGTCTCAGGCTGTGTCTCCACAACACCAACTGAAGGAGACATTTCACAATGCTCTGGTTGGTTTTGTTTACCAAAAAGGATAATTTGACTTAAAATATTTGCTTAGTCCCATTTTGGTAATGGATAATAATCCTAGTATTTAAATATTAACCAGATTTTGTCTTTCAGTAATGCTATATAGCAAAAGTAGATTTGTGAAAGTTCTTATTCCAAATAAAGTTTATGCAGATAAAATACTGTTCTTGCATATTTATTTATTTATTTATTCCTGCAACAAATATTTATTATATGCAGATTATGTACCAAGTCCAAACATGGTTCTGGACACTGAGGTATTTGAAAAAAGTCCCTTCTCTTATATCTAGTGTAAATAATGTCAATAAGTAAATAAACATATAATATATAATCTCAGTGTATGTGCTAATGGGTTAAAATGATTGAAATATACTTTTGAAAGATCGTTAGGCTAAGTTTCTCTTTGGAGGTGACATTTTAACAGAAACAAGAATAAAGTGAGGGAGTGAATAAGGCAGTTATATTGGGAAAAATCATCCTAGGCAAAGAGAACAGCTGGTGCAAACTCCTGAGGCAGGAGCAAGTCTCAGGAACAGCAATGAGGACAGTGTGTCTGGTGCAAGAAATTAAGAGGGAGAGTGGTAGGAGATGAAGTTCAAGGTATCACGTGGTGCCTTTTGGGAGAAGCATTCTGGATTTTATTTGAAGTATGGTGGAAAATCCTTGGAAAATGTAAGCAGGGGAGTGATTTTATTGTACTCATATTTTTAAAGGATAACAAGGGCTGCTAAGTGGAAAACAGATCATATGGCTATGGGACAAAGAGGAAGCAAAGAGACCAGAAAGATAGTACATAGGTCCAAGTGAGGGATGATGGTAGCATAGACTAAGCTGCAAGTAAAGAAGTGAGAAGCAGTAGGATTATGGATCTCTTTGGAAGAGTTTTGCTAATGGAGATGACATGGAGTGTAAGAGAAAGGAGAGTCCAGTTATCTACAAGGTTACCAGAACACTACTGGGTGAATGGCTGGGTCAGTTATTGAAACTGTGAACACTAGAAGAGGAGGAGTATGCTGTGAAGAGTAGGGGAAGAATTAAGAGTTCAATTTTGAAAATACCAAGTGTGAGTCATACATCTAAAGGAGATGTTGATTAGGCAATTGGTTGTAGAATTCTGGAATTCCAGAATAGATGCCAAAGCTTTGGAAAAATGTTTAGGAGTCATTAGCATACGGATTGTATTTAAAGTCATGAGTATGGATAGAAAAGAGAAGAGATTTGAGGTTGGAGCCTTGCATTATTTCATTGTTGGAACCCTGGAGCACTCTGGCATAGAGATGAAGGAGTGACTATAGAAGTAGAATGAAAACAAGAATGTATGTGGTCTCTTGACATAATATCAACGTCCCTCCTCAGCCTGAAGCAGCCAGAGTGGTCATTTTCCCAAATCCCTCAAGATTGAGGACTGAACAAAACTAAGGGGAGATTGTAACCACTGACTACAGCATATTTATTGTTATTGTAGTTATTATCTCATGCTAACTGAATAACTTGTAACATTGCTAGAAAAATACGAGATAAAGGAACCTGATGTATGCAAACTACTCTTAAAAGTTCAGGGGGAGGGAAATAATAATGTGTACATGTTAAACATTGGTGAGTTTGGAAAAAGGGTATAAAAGAGTTTTATAATATCCTTGCAACTTCTCCGTAAATTCAAAGTTATTTCAAAATAAAGCACTAAAAGAAAAAAAAGAATGTGTATGGTGTCTTGGAAGCATAGGAAAAAAACTGTCTCAGAAGAAAGGGGGAATGATCAGCTCTGAGCATTTGCTTATCAGTGCTTTGTCTCATTATTCTGTCTCAATCAGAAACTATATGAGTAGGAAGAATTAAGCATTTCCTATCTGTGGAAGAACTAGAAAATGAAATTGAAATAAAAATAGACACTCATGATAAATACAGGGTTGCACATCATTTTTCCTGATCATAAATCCTGGAATCAACACACAAAAAATAAACCATTTATTTACAAGTTCATCAGAGCTCATAAAATAGCATCTCAGATGATTAGCATTCATGCGAACATGTACATATATACACACACAAAATCTGCTTTCGTCGTAATGTTTGCTAGCAATGACAGAATCGGTCTCTTTTTTTCCTTTTCCAGATTAGCAGTGACATGGTCACCAATATATTTAGAAATGAATTTTCACCAGTACATGAAAATAGCTACATTGGACTTCACTCAAAATGATCTATTCCTGATTGATTAAAGAAATAAAAATATACTCAGAGCTTTAATCTATTTCTTAAAATTTTAAATACTACTTTGGCATTAAAATTATCCCACAACTGTAAATTTATAGCCCCCACAGTCTAGATGGAGCATAGGGGATATTGTATTTTTTTAATCTGCTGTTAAAAGGGCTAAGACCAGTATATTTCCCTGGTAAACACACTGTCTATCTTTCCCCACAGAAGCCAGTCTGTGCAAGTTAATTGCTTGAACCTGACAGTGCAGAGAACAGCATTAATAAATGGGGTGTACTGGGTTGTAGAAAGAACAGATGTGAGTTTTCTGCTCCACTGTACGATGAATTAATTCTCTATCTCTTCATTTATATGGTGGTCACCATTGAAGACCTGTGTTTAAAGGCTCTATGGTAAAGCACCCTTCATATAGTCTCCAGTATTTCAACAGTCTCTGGTGGCATTTAAAATCTCTCCTTTAGACATAGTCCTTTTTTATAGTGCTGAGAGGGAGGGGCTTTTACTTGAAATGCCATTGAAATATGATTTTTGTTTCTGGTAGCTCTAAACAACTCTTGCTTACAGACCTACTGCCTGGAGGAACTAGAATTGTGCAATTACCTTTAACTTTGTCCCTGTGGAAACTGTAGTTGAAATACATCCTGTAACCAATTTTGCCATTTTCTTTTTTATCTGACTCTAAGGATACATGCCTCGAAGCTCACAGGGATGTAGCATTAGCTAAAGGTTCAAAAGACTGATCCATGAAAGAAATGCACATATTTAAATACCACACAAGTGAAAGTAGTTTTGGTCATAGATTTAATTATTTGACGTTAAATGCCATGCATCCATACTCTTATGGATTATGAATCACTCTGAGAATCTATTGTTAAACAGAACTTAGGAACATGGGAAGATTTTCCAGCACCTACAAATTCCAGGCATTGCATTCGGTGTCTGTGCTACCCTAGCTCATTCAATTATCATAACAGTAGAGTATAATGGTAAGAAGCTCTACTTCTGGAGGGTCTTTTCCCTGATTAAGGCTAAGTTTCCTCAACTGCAAAAGATGGAGCACAATAGTACATAACTCATAAAAATTAAGTGAGTTATGCTTCTAAATTTTTAGCTCAGTACTTGCATGTAAACTCTCTCTCAGTGTGCACTACATACAACCTATAAGTTAAAAATCAGTTAACAATAATAAACAAATTATTTTCTATGCAACTTGGCCCAGGTTACCTAGACCATAAGAGGAATTATAGAAATTTACACCCAGGGCTGTCTGTGCCCAAATATCTACAAAGCTGATACTTATTGAATGCTTAACTGTATACCATGCACTATGCTGGGAATCTACATATATTATTTAACTTAATGAAAAAACACTTTGTGACAAAATTAATATTGTTCCCATTTTACAGGTGAGGAAATTGGAGATCAAAGATATTAAGGAATATTCTTAAAACTACCAAAGTTCATAGCAGCAGGAATAAATCCAGGTCAACTATTGCAAGCTCAAGATCTGATTCTGTGACTGACACACAGACAGAATTCATTAAATGGTAGTGGAACAAATAAATGGACTTGGCACAAAACCTGAAGCTTTTTGTGTAGCATTAATACACCACCCACCAAGAAGATCTTTGTTAAAAGTTATTCTTCACAGAGGGATGACATATTTAGGGCCTCAAACCAGTAACCTGTCAAGACAAGATAAACTTTTCAACACTGCCACAAGTCCTGCAAGAACTACAAATGAAACCTACCACGTCACATTGTATGGGTTAAGAAATGGCTTCTTTGGAGACCTGGTAAAGCAATCAGGGCAGGGTCAGCAAGACAAAAATGTACATGGCCTCCAATCTTTACATCAAACTGTGGAAAACCATGCCAGAGCCAAGGCACCTGTTGGATATGATGTGGGTACTGATCCAGTGACACCCGGTATTCCAGATTTGAACTATCACATATTTCTAGAAATTGTTTAGGAATACCAGCTGCCAAGCACCTGGGTACATTGAGACTTGATAAATATTGCAGTCCCCTTTAACAGGAAAGTCTTCAGAAGGTAAAAAGCTAGCTTGCATGTAGCTGAGCATGGACTCTCCTTGTATAATACCAGCTCTCATGGAGAACTTGGTTTCAATTCTAACAATCATAGTACTCATACAAAATATTATTGGCTTTAACAAATTTAATATACTTTACTTGGCTCTTGTTGGCTTTATTTTTTGTAGTGACCAACATATTTAGCATGGTGTTAGTATAGCCTGAATAAAATTGTATACTTAAACATAAATCTACATTATTATCTCACAAATACTGGAAATATCTAGAAAGATTTCACTTTGTTTTCTTGGTCTATGCCATTTGGTTTGTTTTTTTTATTCTAAAAGCTTGGAGAGTTATTTTAAGGTTCCACAATCCAGGGACAAATAAAATGGTCTCTAGAGCCAGACATACAGTAGTGTAGGAAGCTCATCCACACAGCTATGCCAAGATACCTCAACTCTTTTATTACTAAACTCAGACTTTCACTGATCATTTGCCAAATAATACTGAAGCAGAAACTAAGTTAGTATAAGGCACAATAAATTATAGCTATAGAATAAAATTAGCTTTTCCACACTGATGGTTAGCCAGGAAAAAGCCTGATATTCTTAAAATTCAAATTTACTAATTCTAAGAGACAGAATGGATGAACTAATGTTCCAGGGAAATGTGCCTCCATCAAGATATGAGCTTTTGATTGAAGTGTTGATGATTAATGTAAAACGGAAGCTAAAAGCAACAAATTCATTGGCAAGATTGGCCTAAAGAAAATATGAAACCACATCTGCTGAGGAAAGCTTCTCATGTGGAAAATCCAGAAGGATTATGGATGCTAAAGAAATAGAATGAAAATTTTCAGAGCATTTATGCTTCCAATAATCATAGTAATGTGGCCATGCATTTGCATAGGATTTGGTTTTATTTTATGTCATTTGTAATTGTTGTTAAAATATATTGTCACAAAAATCCCACCCTTATATATAGCTGGCATCACTGTCACACAAACATACCCTGCTCATTTCTATTTCCATATCACTCTCTAATTCCCTGTCATATTAAAAGTTTAGGTGTGCTCAGCCAGCCCTAGAATGAGGGGAAGCAGAAAAGATAGTAATGGGATGGTGGTAATGTACTTAAGAACAAAGTCTAGACTTTTAGACAGACTTGGATTTGCATAGCTCCACCATGTATTGGCTGTTTGTCCTTGAGCAAATTATTTAATCTCCCTAAGCCTATTGCCTAATCAGTAAAATGGGAAAGTAATTCCTACCTCACTGGGATTTTGTGAATTTTAAATGAAATCACACATATAAAGAGTTTTGTGTAGAGCTGCATGCATAGAGACACTCAGTAATTTTAGCCATCAAGATTATTGTAGCTATTATGAATTACCAATTAGTTCCCAGTAGTTATCTCTGTGTTAACTACTTTGCATGTGCAAAAAGCTGCTATAAAATATTTTAATTTTTCTGTATAATCCCACTTTATTGCTTGTATTACATAATATTAACCTAAGACTAGACTCTCCTTTCTTTTTGGGATAAGAAACGAGACCACTCTTGTTCCAAGTGGGGATTATCATTAGAAGATGGGGAAAACTAATGGTCAATCATTGCCCTTTGGGCTTTAATAACCACAATTAGCTATAAATTGGTTAAAAAAAATCTTTGTTAAAGTTTCTCCGGCATTCTCCCACTGTACACAACTCCAGTTCCGTGAATCTTTAAGTTGGAGAGAAAACAGAGTTGTAAGAAAAGAAAAATAGAAGTTGAGTGTTGATGTGGGAGTGTTGAAACTGAGGTAGGAAACTCCTCTTCAAATTGGGGAAAACAAAATAGACGGTGAGGCCCACTTTCCAACTGAATTCCCAGAGGCCTGCGGAAGTGCCCCAGTTCACAAGGATGTGAAGGCCAGTGGAGCCAAAACGGCTGCCTGGGAGTGTGGTGGCAGAGAGTATCTGATGAGAGCCCAACTCTCTCAGGATATTCAAAGAGGTTCAGGAAAACAATCCAGCCTCACCTATAGCTCAGAGAATAGCATAAAAATTAATTGAGAAAAAATCAACCAAATGAAGGTAAATATTGATAAACAGTAGTGTGTACCCTATGGCATGAGGCTACTGCAATAAACTCCAGTGGAGATGGAAGCCAAACTACTGTTATGTCTCCCTGGATACTAATCCAGGACAGAGCAAGACCCAGAAGTGGAGGCCTCTCCCTAACAATAATATGGATTTTTTTTCATAAGCCCTGAAGCTTAGAATCAACTCCAGGGATAAGGAGAGGAAGGGGAAATAATTCTAAATTTGATTTAAAGCTGGAAATGATTACAAAATCTCTATGTTTCCCTGGAATGAATCGATTGCAGTTGCTGCTACTAGGTGAAATCAGGGTCAAGATAGAAATTAAGTTCAGTTGTGAGAAAAATAAAGTTATTTTTTTCTGCAGTTTGAGTTTGTGGCCTGTGAAAATATTGCATGTATGCTCTACATTTGCAGTTTTCATTTACTCTACAGGATATGTTTTATCTCCATTTAATAAAAGAAGAAAATATGTATCAGAGAGCTTATCTTATGTAACTAACCTAACATCATACACCCATCCACTGGTGCTGCAGTTAGGGTGAAGCCTGTCAAGTATATGGTGAAGCCTAGTTACTTGTACAGTAGACAGGTAGTTCCCAAACTTTAAGGGACATAAGGGACTTATTAAAGCTGCCCTAAACCTCAGAGATTTGGATGCCTTACGTATTAGGTGGAAAGCAGGAATTTGAAGCTTTTACATGTTACTCAGGTTATTTTGATGCTGGTTTAGCCATACAGTTAGGCTGACTCTAGGTAAAAAGAAAAAAAGAAAAAAAAGAAAAAAGAAAAGGACTAAGAATAGGATCAATTATTAAAATGATCACATACATACAAAATAATCATTAGATACAGTTTTGCAGTCACTCTTTAAGGACATATATATTTTGTTGAAATATTTAGAGAAAATATAAATATCTAGCTTAAACTTGATTAGATTGTCCCCTGAATTTATCTATTATTGTCTGGGCAACTATGGTCAAATGCCAACCATCATAAAAATAATACAAATTTTTTATAGCAATTGTAAAATGCAAGCATTACTAAAATACGCAAATTCATTGTAAGAGAATATTTTACAAGTAAATCACAATAGAAAATATGTCTTGATTAAATGAGCACTGAGAGGCTATTTTAAAGAGTTTTTAAGAACTTAAACTAGCAGTTTACTGGACAAAAGTATGACTTATTAAAGACTGGGCAACATCTCGTAACTCCACAGAAATTAGCCATGGGGCATTGGTCAGAAGTTCAATAAATAAAACCTTTACCGGTAGAAAGCAAATTAACTATGGTGAAACCCTTCCACTCTGCCATCCCCTTGTTCTCCTCTAACCTCTCACCTTTTGTAGGAGGGGAAGATTTTGTCAGACAGAGTAAAACCACAGAGACTTTGGGAGCATGTTAATACATTATTGTTATCTTAGTGTGGCTCAGCATTTGCAGGTGGGGTGACCAATTGCCTAGAACTGCTCCAATTTTAGCACTCAAAGCCCCACATCCCATATAAACCCTCAGACCTGGACAAACAGGAGTGGTTGGTCACTCCATTTGCAGAAAGAAAGATAGTTTGTCTTAACAGATGTTCTACTTTAGAAGAGTATGATGACATTTGTAATAGGAGTCAAGTCTGAATATTATCCATGAGTTCTGTTGATTGCCTTTCTAAGAGCAAACTTTCCATGAGTCTGTCCGAAGTGTCCCTCTACTTGGGCAGCAGCAGGCAAATGGTTTTGGGAGGGACAAGGAGGTTGGGATTTGACAGAGAAAGAATTCTTGGTGAAGGATGAGGTTAATATTTGGCTTCAGATATGTAACTCAGGGTTTTGCACTGATACAATAGTATTGCAAGCCAGCCTATGGTTCTTGAGAGAGGATTTGACAGATTGTCTTGCTCATCCTTTACCTCATCAACACAGAGATCAAAATAAACAATAATAGAATTCTTCCCTGGTATAGAAATGATCTTCCACTTACCTTGTAGAACAGGATATCTTTATGATATAGACCTTATATAACTTTGGGGAAGTAGAATAATCTCTCTTCTTGTCCTGGTACATTGAGGAAAGGAAAAACAAAGTGGAATAAAGGAGAGAGACAAGTATAAGTATGTCTTGGCTCGGGGTACCACCAAGGAAAAAGGCAGAGGGTATCTTCACCCCCTAATTAGAGCTAAAGGATGAGACCACGATGCCCAATGCCCTGTAGCAATCTGAGACAATGACAGTTCAAGGTTACTGGTGGCACAAAGGATCCTAGGTGGGGACACTCCCAAGCACCCTCAGTTCCCAAGTAGCAAGCATGAGTTGAGAGCCAATAGCCCACCATGGTGTGCATTATGGATGGAAATCACCTCTCCCCACCCCATCTGAGTGTATGGGAGGAACTCCAGGTCAGTGGGTCACTTGTAGAATCTGGCTGATGCCCAGTCAGCAGAAATCAAGGTGAAGAAGTGCCACAGAAGGCATTATCAGGGTCAGAAAAGAACAAAACAAAACAAAACAAAAAGTTAAGGAATTCACTGGCCACATACTTGAGCCATAGAGAATATCAGGGCGCTGATCATCCAGTTGCATATAAATTTGCTTCAGAAGTCAGAAAACACCAGGGACAATGGAAGAAAAAAAAAAAGGAACTAGAGGCTCCTCTTCTAACTCAAGAGCCACAACCCCACTTAGAACTCACTGTAAGAAGAGAAGCATTGGGAGAGGGAGGTATCAGTATCTGAGAGACTGAAAACTTGTGTGTGTAAGAATTCTACCATAAGAATGTATTTCAATTATTAGATCAGGCTAAACTTCAAATCAAATTAGACATTTTGTTTTTGTTTTGTTCTGTTTTGTTTTGTTTTGTTTTTAACCAGAGGATGGACGCTCAGAAATAAGGGAAGTTCATTGGAATAAAGAAGTTACTGGTTTTTTTGTTTGCTTGTTTGTTTGTTTCAGAACATCCATGTTGTAGTATAAGATAATACCTGTTTCTGTTTTCATTTTTGTTTTTTAGGTCTTAAATCCACTGACCCTTCTTAAGTATAGAATTATGGGAGAGACTATTTGGGCAAGCTGCTGGACTATGTCAATAAGCCTACTTTGCAGATCATGTGAGTAAGCACCAACTAAATGATTGTGAGTAACTTCAGAAATGTCACTTTACAATTGGCCCATTAAAACCTACCACATATACTTCTTTCTCTTTTCCTATCCATTGACTAGTACAGAAAACACTCATTTGGGTGATATAATTATAAATTGGCAGCAAAAATGGTCCCTGAATCATGAGGTGGGGGAAAGCCACCCACACCACTGAACAAGATAACATTCACCTGATTGTAGTCAGAATAAAAGAAATTTTTATACATTGTCAATGGGAATTCTTGGATTTGTTTTTACAGCAGTTAACTTTACTTTAACTAGTAAATGCAGAGAGGGAAGTTGAGAGCAGTTAAAGAGGATTAAAATATACTGATAGGTTTAGGAAGGAAAAGAAAAAGGAGATGGAAATTCTTAGTTTCATTAGTGGTGGATTCATATCTGAAAGGAATTTATGAATCAGGAACATTTAAGTTGAATGTGACAGAAACATAACTCGAACTAGCTTAAGCTAAAAAGAAAATTAATTGGCCCTTAAAATTTTAAATTCCAGAGGTGAAACTGATACAGCTGGAAACATGACCTCAGATGTTACTGTTAGGATTCTCTCTCTCTCTCCCTGTGCCACCCAATTCACTCTCTCTTTTTCTCTTCCTTTCTCTCTGCTTTACTCTGTTTGCTTCAATTTTAGGAGGAGAATTTTTCAAAGTAACTTAATAAAGGCAAATAATAGATAGATTAGATAGATAGATAGATAGATAGATAGATAGATAGATAGATAGAACAAATGGATAAATAGATAATAGGTGATGATACATAGATGGTAGATTGAGAGATAGATGATAGATAGAAATGAGAGAGAGAGGAGAGACAGAGAGATTCAGGATTAACACACCAACATCTATTCCCACTGTGTTGGTTCCCAGCTGATACAAAGGCTTTCTTACTGATTTGGACTGGACTTACATGCCATTCCAGTAATTATGAGCATGCATAAAGACTTACATTTAGAAGGGCATATTGTTGAATTGTGGAAATGTTGAATTGTGGCACAGTTTATGACTATGCCCAAGTAAAAGCCTATTAAGAAAGTCAGCCAGATATTCTCCATCACTGCATACAAACTGAACTGGTCATTAATTGCTGGATAACAAATTACCCCCAAAACTTAGTGGCTTAAAACAACAATCATTCTATTATCTCTCATGTTTTGGTGCATTGGCTGGGATCAGGTGGATGGGTCAATTGGGTTGGAATGTTCAATATGACTCACTCAACATTGCTTTTGGCTGGGAGTTCAGCTGGAGCTGTTGCTCATATATCATCTATACATGGAAGCTTGGGCTTCTCCAGCATGGTGGCTAGGTTCCAAAGGGAGTGTTCCAAGAGCAAGTCGTGGCAACCCATGGCCTGAGCAAAACAGGCCTGCAGATATTTGGTGCACAGCAGTCTGTGTGACCTAGGCAGCTAAATGTTTAACCTATTGTCTTTGTAAGCCAGTAAGGAGAAAAAGGATAAATTGACCTTCAAATGTAACTTATGGGAAGCAGGCAGGAAATGAGAGACTCTTAGTCTCACAAAAAGAGCAAAATGTAATTGTTCAAATGTTATTCTAGTCCTTCCTGCACCACCCCTCAAGTCAGAGTGACCTGTTTCTGCATCTGTGCTCCCTGCACCCTTAGGAATGTCTTTGTCTAAAACCCTTATAAAAGGGCTTGCTGTTCTCTGAATCAGGTGGCTGATTTTCCCTGCAAAAGTGGTACCTGCCTGGCCTGAGAAAAGCTGTTTGAATTCTGCCTCCCTGTGAGTAAGCCCCAAATAAAGTTCATGTTTCAGCAAATGCTGGGCATTCTCTTTGGTCTTTTGACTGGTAAAGCCCCCTCTGGCTGTGACAACTGGCAAGCCAGCCAGGAGACCAAAGGGGCCCCCACTTCTGCAGGCATGAAACTGGGAAAGGGAGGGATGCTGGGGGGGCATACTGGGGTGGCCTGAGACTTCAATGTGGGGAGGGGTAGCTACCCTCCTGGATGAATGGGGCCCACCAAGGGACTATGGAGGCATGTGCACCTCCCCGGTGAGACTATTAGATATCCTGCAGCAGGTGGAAGGTGCCTTGGGAATCCAGAAAGAGAAAAGAGGCTGCCAGATTGCGGCTGCAGTGGGATGGCCATTGTTAGAAGCCCTACCTGCCACTACTGAGGAAGCTTTGGCAGCAAAGACAGCCATACGCCGCCTGAAGGATAAACTAAAACTGGAAAAGGATGTGAGGCTGGCGCAAGCTGAGCTGAGCGATGCTTTGAATGAAAGGTTAAAGCGAGTAGATGAAAATTCGGCCACACTTGCATGCCATTATGATAAAGTGAAAGGGCGCAAAGCTGCACAAAATGCAAGTCAGATGCATTCTATCCTCACCTGACTGGGATCCTAAGGTTTGGGACCCTGTGGATTTCTCTTCAGAGGAAGAGTTACAGTCAGAATGGGAGGCTGAAGAGGAGCATAAGCTTGTCTGTCCTTTGGTCCAGTGCAAAATTAAGTCAGAATGGCCAGTATGCTCTACTGAAGGAGGGGAGGGTGAGGAAGAGTGGGCCCCTGATGAGCCAAAGGTGCTTGTCACTTCACGGGAATTCTCCCCAGTGGAATTAAGGGATATTGGGAATCAGTATCAACAAAAGCCTGGAGAGCCATTAGTAAACTGGCTGCTATGGCTATGGGATGATGGTGCAGACAGCACTCTGCTCACTGGGTGGGAAGTGAATAAGTTAGCCACCATTTCCATTCACCCCTCCCTACACCAGTGATTGTACTCACTTGGAACTACCATAGAGACTCATTCACTTTTTCAGTGGCTAGTCAAACAATGTAAAATTGTGTGACCACAGGAAGGGGACTTACCCCACACCCTGCTACAATGGAATAGCATAGAGGAGCTTCAGGATATACTTTGGGGTTTAGGCAAGAAACATTCAATTTACGCTAAGGAAACTATGGGACCAGATGATGTCACTTTCACTCGAGGTTTGTGTGGAACAATTCTGCACACGGTCCCTAATCAATGGTATGGAACTTTAATGCCCCTCCTCAAGCCCCTAATAGGAAAGCCTCTTGTGGAAGTTGCCCAAGAGATCGCAGAGCTGGGAGAAATGGACCATCTGTGGAAAAACAAGGTTGGGGTTAGAGCAACGAGGCAAGTCCCAGAGAGCATGAAGGGCCAAATAGGGTGTCACGTAAGCAAATGTGGGCAGATCTCATAGCAGCTGGAACAGAAATAGAAGAAATTGATGGGCAGCCAAATCCTGTACTAGTTAAACTATGGAGTAAATTGCCCAAAGAGCAGAGGTTTACTAAGCAGGGAACTAAACCTTCAGGAAAAAAAAAGTTGCATTAGGCTTTCAGGCACATGGTACGTGAATGGAGCCCTCTGCTCCACCAGCAGAAGAGGTTTGGGAGGCCCCATTTCCCCTGGATTAGGGGTGAGGCTGAGATCCCCAGATAAGAGCAATTTATGGGAGCACTGGGGATTGGAGGCCACACATTGAATTAACTATTTTTTGCTCTCCCACTAATGAACATAGAGTTTTAGCCCTTGTAGACACAGGAGCAGAATGTACCCTAATATATGGGAGGAAACCACGAAGTGGAGGCCCCACACTAACTATTGCCAGTTATGGGGGCCAAGGAGTTAAAGTAACTCAAAAACAGGTTTTAATGCAAATTGGCCAGCTACCTCCCCAAACTTACACAGTATATATATCCCCTATTCCAGAATATATACTGGGATTTGATATCCTGCAGAATATCACCCTGCAGACCACTATAGGGGAATTCCACTTCCAGTGAGTTGTAAAAGCAACCCTGAGAGGACACGCTAAATGGTCACCAGTAAAGGTGTCTCCTCCTAGGTGCACAGTTGCCATTCGCCAGTACAAGTTATCTGGAGGGCACCAGGAAATTACAGCTATGATAAAGGAGTCAGAAAGCGGGGGTATTATTATTCCCACCCATAGCCCCTTCAACAGTCCAGTCTGGCCAGTAAAGAAGTCTGATGGCTCTTGGAGAATGACTATTGATTACAGAGAGCTGAATAAGGTTATCCCTCCTTTGTTTGCAGCAGTGCGGAATATTGCCACATTGCCCCAGGATATTAGCACAAAATTAGGCTTGTTTCATTTTACGTTAGATCTTGCTAATCCTTCTTCAGCATTCCTCTAGATTCTTCCAGTCAACCTGTGCTCGCCTTCATGTGGGAAGGATAAAGTGGACTTTCACAGTGTTGCCACAAGGGTCTATTCACAACCCCACTATTTGCCACAGCCTAGTGACTAGAGATTTCACAAAATGGAGGCCTCCTGATGCTGTCATTGTGTTCCATTATATTGATGACATAATGTTAACTAGCAATTCTCTGCTAGACCTGGAAGAGGCTGCTAAAACACTGGTGACCCACCTTGAGAGTAGAGGATGGGTGATAAACCAAGAAAAAATGCAAGGACCTGAGTGTTCTATTAAATTTTTGGGTGTTGTCTGGTTGGGTAAGACAAGAACTATTCTTCCTGCTGTTATTGATAAAGTGCAGAATTACCCTACCCCATGTACCCCCAAACAATTAATGGCTTCTTTAGGGCTATTGGGTTATTGGAGGTCTTTTATACCTCACCTGGCACAAATTCTTGAACCCTTGTATTTGTTAGTTTGAAAGGGAAAAACGTGGGAGTGGGACATTCCCCAACAGGCTGCTTTTGAGACATCAAAGCATGCTGTGGCACAGGCACAAGCTTTAAGGGGGGTGGACCCTGATGTGCCTTGTGAATTGGACATGGTCAGTACCAACATTGGCTTTGAGTGGGGTTTGTGGCAAAGGCAATAGGCTAAACATGTACCTTTCGGATTTTGGTCACAATTATGGAAAGGTGCAGAGTTTCGATACAGTCCTTTAGAGAAGCAATTGTGTGCTGCTTATAATGCCCTATTACAAGCAGAAGGGCTAACTCAAAAATGTCCAGTGACTGTACGAACAGCCATACCTATACAGGGGTGGATCTGTGACACCATAAGCAAGCCACATTCTGGGAGTGCTCAGTTGAGCACATTAACAAAGTGGAAAGCTTACCTCCTACAATGCAGTGTTTTCAATAACAGCCCTTTAAATGCAGAAATGCGTGAAATCCTGGGACTAGTCTAGAAGAACAGTTTATCCCACTACCTCCAGCCTTCCTGAGGTAGCTCCCCCTCCAATGCCCACCGTTGATGGACAGGGAAGTATACCTGACTCTGCTTGGTATACAGATGGGTCGGCACCTGGGCAGCCAACTAACTGGACAGCAGTGGCTGTCCAGCTGAGCACTGATACCATCTGGTGGGAAACAGGAACTCTGCAAAGCAGCCAATAGGCAGAGTTATGGGCAGTATGGATGGTGATTCTCCATGAGCCAGGAGATGCTTTAACTGTTTGTACAGATAATTGGGCTGTTTACTGAGGCCTGACGGTATGGATGGCTACATGGAAGCAAGAACAAAGGACAGTGGTTGGTCACCCCTTATGGGGGAAAGAAATGTAGGAAGACATCTGAAGAGCCTGCCAAAGGTGTAAGATAACTGTTTTCCATGTATCAGCCCATAATGCTAACTCTTTGCCCTGCAACATTGAAGCAGATGCCCTGGTGAAAACCCACAGTTTGGCACCAACGACACAAGGCAGCTGAATGGCTGCATCGGAAAACTGGGCACTGAGGACACCTAACTGTGGAAACTGGCACAGCAGTTGCAGTTGCCCATTACTCGGCAGGAACTAAAAGAGGTAGTAGATGCCTATCCTTCCTGTTCAATGTGACGGCCCAGAATGCTTCCTCACCAACTTGGACACATTGGCTGGGACCAAATTCCTTTTACCTGGTGGCAAGTAGACTACATCAAGCCGCTTCCTCTATCAGAAGGTGCAAGATATGCTTTTACAGCTGTAGACACAGCTACGGGAATTTTATTAGCTTTCCCAGTAGGAAAAGACAACCAAAAAGCTACCATATGTAGTTTAGAAAAGTTAAATGCCTTTTTCAGGGTCCCCACACATGTAGACAGTGATAGAGGGACCCCCTTCACCGGGCAGTTAACCCTGGCCTGGGCTACAGAACATGATGTCCTTTGGAGGTTTCACTTGCCCTATAACCCCACAGAAGCAGGGTTAATTGAAAGAATGAATGATCCTTTAAAGGAACACTTAAAGGATGATAAAAACTCCCTACAACAATGGACTCAATGACTGCATCCAGCTCTGATTAACATTAACTCCAGACCCAGAGCTGCTGCTCCTGCTCCTGTGGAAATGGCAAGGCCCATGCAGGCCTTACAAATTAAAATAAGGGGGCAGCTGCTCTCAAGCCACAGCGAGGTAATGATAACCTGCTCTTGCCTGTGCCACAAACACTGGAAATTGGGGAGAATAAGGTCAATTGGCTCTGGTCCTGGCCTATGCAACCTCATTGGCTGGGCATCCTAAGCCCATGGGGGGTTGGGGTTGCCCAAAACCTAAATATTTGACCACAATTTATTCAAAAAATGCCTAAAGTGGTGTATATTCTTAATGCTGGGCCCCCCATACCCCAGAGAACGATGTGTATTACTATGTGGACTCTCATTATGCCCAGGTTAACTTTAGATCTAACCTCTGAAAGCCTTATACAACCTCAGGGGGAAAAGGTGTGGTATCTCAAACCCCCACACAGTGCTCCTTTGCCTGGAACACTGTTGTCTACGGATGGAAATGTAACTTGTGTACTGTTAGAGCACCAAGATTTACCCCTTATTGTACCCCAACATCTTTCTTTTTGCCCATAGCACTGCAGGAAATACATTTCTACAGTGGGCTTCTGCTGTAACCTCAGCCCACAATAGGTACCAGTGCTGGGTATGTGCTGAATTGCCATCGTCGGGCATCACTGGCCTCCCGTGGACTATCACTCCGGCCATCCAAACCACCTGGGATGCCGTGCTAGGGTGGTAGAATACTCACCAATGGCAGGCATGGAAGGAAAACTAGATGTAGAATAAAGCAGAATACCTGGTAGTGTCATCCTTTAGCTATTTTAGCCCAGGCATTACTTGTGCTAAAAGGCAGAACTCATTAATCTGGCCATAGCACCACTTGCTAACAGGTTTATCATCTCTCTGTACCAGTATATTATTACTATGTTTATTGTATTGTTGCTGTAAATTACGGATGTAAAGTCTGTCCTATGGTAAACGCAAACTGATGTGCAGGGGTGGATTATGGCAACCTGTGGCCTGAGCAAAACAGGCCTGCAGATCTTTGGTGCACAGCAGTCTGTGTGACCTAGGCAGCTAAATGTTTAACCTATTGTCTTTGTAAGCCAGTAAGGAGAAAAAAGGGTAAATTGACCTTTAAATGTAACTTTATGGGAAGCAGGCAGGAAGTGAGAGACTCTTAGTCTCACAAAAAGAGCAAAATGTGATTGTTCAAATGTTATTCTAGTCCTTCCTACACCACCCCTCAGGTCAGAGTGACCTGTTTCTGCATCTATGCTCCCCCCACCCTTAGGAATGTCTTTGTCTAAAACCCTTATAAAAGGGCTTGCTGTTCTCTGAATCAGGTGGCTGATTTTCCCTGCAAAAGTGGTACCTGCCTGGCCTGAGAAAAGCTGTTTGAATTCTGCCTCCCTGTGAGTAAGCCCCAAATAAAGTTCATGTTTCAGCAAATGCTGGGTCTCTTTGGTCTTTTGACTGGCAAAGTCCCCTCAGGCTGTGACACATATGGTTCAAGATGGTGGAAGCAAAAGCTGCCTTTATCTCTTTTTTTTTTTTTTAATTCATTTTATTGAGATATATTCACATACCATGCATCATACAAATCGTACATTCAACTGTTCACAGTACCATTACATAGTTGCCACTGCTCTTAAAGGCTAGACTAGAACTGTCAAAATATCACTACTACCATATTCTGGACATTAAACTGTCACAGAGTCAATTCAGATTCAAGGGAAAGGAAAATAAATGCCAAATAAACTGTATCTCTTGATGGAGAGATTAGTTAAAAAAAAAGTTGGAGTCATCTTTAATACACTACTCAAACTACCAGGAAAATGGTGTGAAAAATATGAGTGAGCCCATCATAACAAATCATGGTATTGGGGACATTCTTTTTGTGGGAAAAGGTGTTGGTGGTGACAGGCATGGAGGCAGTGTGCGGGGCTGGTGAGGCTTTGTAAATTTTGAGAATTGATGTTTCATCCAGAAAGTCAAGACTCACTTTATTATATGAGTTTCCGAATATGGCCCCTACAGATCCTTTTCTAGAGGCAATATCAGTGGCAAAAGGCCCATGGAGAGTGTTTAGTTTTTCATCATCCAATAGAGAATTTTAAGAGACAGGCTGCATCACTACAAGAAAAGGAAGAGGGATTCATAACTAGTATGGTGGGGTTGATGCTTAGGAAGTCCCAGAGCACATCTAGGTCTGGCATTGCCCAATTGGGGTCTCATGGGGGCATCAAGATAAGCAATTCAGCCTATTTAGGATGAATCCAGGAAGGGAAGCTATGGATTTTTGATAAGTTGTACAGATTGGGTGCCAATGGAGGAAGAGTTTAAAGTGTGCAAAATGTCATTTGACAACACTTAAGCAAAAGTAATATTACATAAAGCTTACAGAGCCCTACCCTAAAGATAATGTAGAAAATGAATATCAAAAGGTGTCAGCACTGGGTTTAACTGGGTTTGGGATCTAAAACAAGTTTTTGGAAAGGTAAAATATCAGCCAAAGAAGCTTATGTTAAGATCTTGACTTCCTGGCAGAGAGATGAAAATACTTCCAGCTTTGTGGTGAGATTAGTTTCAAAATAGAAATACAAGGCAGTGGAGAATGCAGTAGTAGAATAAAGGAAAGAGAATTGGGAAAAGGTGAAATAAGCACTGCCTGGAGTCACACATACCCAGGACTCCCAGCCCATGTCAGCCTGCTTAAGGGAATGAGCATACACTGAAATTTTCTATGGAGCTCCACTTAGTTCAGACTCATATCTCTAAAAATTAGAGAGGGAAAAAATGAAAGAAAGAGATACGAGAGTTGAAGCTGCTTCTCAAATGCTAGCCCACTCCTTTAGCAGGAAAGCCAGAAGTAATCTTTGGCAGGATGAGGCATTCGGTAATACAGACAGTGAGAACTGAAAACACACAAACATCATCTTGGGAAGTAGGAGGAGGGTAAAGAAGGGACTATGGAAGCTCCTAATTTTATTGTCCACTAGGGCATCTCACCCATTTTGATGATGCTATTATGGACAAGAAGAGCATTTGCTGGAACACTGATTACAATGCACAGAGTTAATCCATCCAGCAGCCTGGCTTCTTTCAAGAAGGATTTTTCTGATGATTTTATCTTCCATCCTATCTAAGCCATTTTTTCCCAAGATACACCCTGGACTGGTCCTTGTTAATCATGACTGTTCCATAATTTTTGTTTCATGCATTTCACTTTTGAACATCACCTCCTACTTTTAATGGATGATCCCACCATGACCTACAATCCATTGAACCTTTTAACTGTCCTCCCCCCACATGTCCTTATTTCCTTCCTTACTCAAATTAAACCCCGTAGTCATCCAGTAAAAAAGATTCCCTTGCCACACTTTCATTTATGAAAGTTACTTGGCCAAATCTCACACCTGCTAATCTCCTGCTATTCTCTGCAGTTGAAAGTAGCTGGAAAAAAACAGAGAACCAAACTGACTGGCATGACTTTATATTCATGGGGAAAAAATCAGTTGGCCTGTTAAAGCTACCTTATAAATCATAACATATCTCTCTAGTCCATTCACTCTACTAATCTCTGAGAAGACAATTTCATTTTTTCAACTTCCAGGGGTCATCAAACTATAAATCTGGGTTGAATTCTCCTCCCTTGTCCTCACTTTAAGTTGGTGACCTTGGATCCTATTTCAGTGAGGAAATCAAAAGCATCAGAAGAGAACTTACTCAGACTCCGATCACCACATTTGGCATCTACTAACCATGTTTCAGATGTGCTGGACTTCTTGCTTTTCCACAAATGCTCTAAGCATCCTTCCATCTTAGGATATTTACAAAGGCAGAGAGGTTGGCAGACTTTCTCCTGTAAAGGGCCAGATAGTGAAAATGTGAGGTTTTGCAGGATTTAAGTTTCTTTGTTTCAACTACTCAACTCTGCCATTGTAGCCCCAAAACAGCAATAGACAATACATTAAAAAGTGGGCATGAACAGATTTGGCTCAGAGCCATAGTTTGCTGACCCCTGATATAGACCCATGGAACAGAAGAAAAGTCCCAAAATAGAAATAAATAAACATGGTTGATTTTTCTTTTTTTAAGCGTGAAATACCACTTCTATTTTATTCAGTAGATTATCTACATAAAATTGTTGTTTCTGCTAAATAAAACAACATAAGTACATGGGGTTTCTGGCGCTAAGTCCTCTTCTGAAAAGTGGAGAAATAGCTTAAATATGCACAGACAAGGCTCACTCCCAGGAGGAGCAGGTAAGGAAGGGGCTATCTGATCCTGGGGCAATGAATTGAATGAGTTGAAGTCCAACTTCTTCCTAAGAGCAAACAGTGCCCCAACAACTTCTGCACATGCTTGAGGTCACACCCAGTGACCCCATCAGATCCAGAATCCATGTCTAGATTCCCTGTCCACTGCCCCAAGCATAATACCCTTCATCCTCCTTCCTTGCATTCTTGCAGGGAAACAGAGAACAAGGATCTAGACATGTTTACAGAAGTACTGAATGGATCAATATTTTGGGATGGCAAGGGGTTCTTTTGTAGACATTCTCCCTAAGGCAATTAATCATGTAATAGAATAAATCAGTTCTATTTCCCCAATTCTCATCATAGGGTTTTGTTGAATTGAGAATTTGCCAAAGAAAAGAACCCCCCTGCTGACAATCTGTCCATTGCTCAGACATATCCTCTAACAGTAGAACAGGATTTCCTACTAGAACTCAGCAATCCCGAGTTGTATTATTTACTCATTTAAGTATTTAGGACGAGTGATGGACAGCAAGTACAGGAAATGGAAGAAAACAGGGCAAAGGTAAAATAGGGACACCAAAATGGGGGAGGTAACTTGCTAAACACAAAATTAAGAACTACATTAAGACCTGCTTCTGCCGGTGTCCAGTCAGAGGCCGGGGTGGCTACACTGGGCGCCTACAGCTCCAGTCTCGTTGGACAGAAGCCATTTGTGAGGCACAGCTGCACTTCTGCTACAGCATGTTTGGTAGTCTGACCACTGGGGGCCTGGTTCTGTCTCCCTCCTCGTTGCTGACAATAATGGGCAGGGAGGCCATCTCCGAGGCAATGCAGGGGTTCCTGGGCTGCTGGCAAGGTGCCCACACACTCATAGGCTCAGAAGCCTGGGGGCTCTAGGACCTAGTTCTCGGCCCGCTTCATTCCTGCAGGTCTGTGTACATCTCCTGGCGGTAGCAGCTGGTACCATCAGCATGGGCACCTTAAGGTCACAAACGCTCTGGGCTTTGTAGTCCTTCAGGTCCAGGGTGTGTGGCTCCCGCTGGGGCTTGCGATGCCCGGCCAGACGCGTCGTGGAAGGTGAAGCGCACCCCCTGGTGGGCACTGGAGGCAGGCGGGCCCCAAGGCTCCCTCTGCACTGAGACCGCAGCGGCAGCAGCTGCCTGGGCACGGTCCAGCTGCCGCTTGAAGTTCACCCCCTCGGTCACGTCGAAGGCCTTCCAGCCACTCTGGTTGATGGACACCCGCATGAAGTCGATGAGGGAAGTGCGGCTGGAGCAGTAGTCGCGGACGCGCAGCCACTCCACCGTGACCTGGGCTTTGGAGCTGCGCGGGAAGAGTCGCTTGTGCTTGCAGAGGGCAGCATTCGGGACCCGCTTTCGGAAGAGCCGCAGCATGGCCTGTACTGCTTACTGTTGGGCGGCAGCCGCTGCTCCGAGCGGAACGCAGGCAGGTGCATGGAGGCCTCGGGCACCCGGATCCTACCAGCCACCACTCGGAGGTTCTGATTGAAGCCTCCTCCCGCCGGGATGGGCCCCTTGGCTATGCCGCGGCAGAGTCACGTACTAGGCCCTCACATGGGCAGGAATGATCAGCTCCTCCACCTTGGTGGAGAACAGCCCAGGTTCTGCATCTTGGTCAGGGCCACCCCAGGGTCAGCCAGGGGCAGCACCCAGAGTGCCCAGCAGGGCCAGCAGCATGCTGCTGCTTAGGAGGAGTGTGGAGCAGAGGAGGCTCCAGGGAGGGGCTTCCAGGCCAGCTGGGTGTTCCAATTTTTAACAAAAAGTTGCTCAGAATAATTAGCTAACCACAAGCAAACAAAATGAACATCATCCCTTGTCACACACCATATACAAAAAAAAACGTTAACAAAATTCATAATAAATAAAATGTCTAAAAGAAAACATAAAAGAAAAATCTATTGATCTTGGGTTAGGCAAAGATTTCTTAAACAGGACAAAAACACACAGATAATACAAGGAAAAATTGATAGTTGGATTTCCAAATTAAATACTTCTCTTAAAAGTCAGTTAAGGAAATGAAAAGGCAAGCTGCATACTGGAAGAAGTACTATCAAAATATATATCCAATTAAACATTTGTATTTAGAATATATAAAGAAACTTTTATGATTCTATAATAAACAGACAACCCAATAAGAAAAATTGGCAAAAGATTTGAATAGAAATTTTACTGAAGGATATAAACAGATGGTAAATAAGTGCATGGAAAGACGATCAGTACCAAATTAATGCAAATTAAAACCACAATGACATACCATTAAATACCCCCTGGAATGACTAAAATTAAAAGACTGACAATACTAAGTGTTAGTGAGGAGTTGGAACAAATGGGATTCTCATATATTGCTAGAAAAAAAATGTAACATAGTACAATTTCTTTGGAAAAAATGTTAGCAAGTTTCTTACGGAGTTAAAAATGCATTTAGCATGTGTCCTGACATTTCTACTCTCAGATAATTATCAAAGAGCAATGAAGTTATGTGATCATTCAAAGACAGTTTATTCATAGCAACTTTATTCAAATAGCCCCAAACGGGAAAACCCCAAATCCAAATATCCATCCATTGGTAAATGGATACATTTGTGGTATGGTCATAAAACGAAATGCTATTCAACAATAATAAGAAACAAACTACTGATAAAAGCAAACACTCAGATGAAACTCAAAAGCATTATGCGAGCTAAAAGTCTAGATTTCTAAGTTTTGTTCCTCCATTTTGTAATGTGTCTTTTTTCCTCTGGCTGACTTTAAAATGATCTATAAGCACTAGTTTTCAGCAATTTGAATATAATATGCCTTGATAGTTTCTTTGGTTTGTTTCTTTTGGAGGAGTGGGGAGGGTTGGGGTTATAATTTTAGTTTCCTGGGCTTCTCAAGCAAACACCACAAAATGGTTTGGCTTAAGCAATGGGAATGTATTTGCTCCCAGTTTTGAGGCTGAAAGAAAGTCCAAATTAAGGAGTCACCACAGCAATTCTTTCTTCCTGAGGACTGGCATTCTGGGGTTGGCTACCTGAGGTCCTTGGTCCTTAACTTGTCACATGGAAAGGCACAAGGCAGAGTCTCCTGGTCTCTCCCTTCTCTTCTGGGTTCTGTTGATGTTCAGCTTCTGGCTGCTTGATCTACAGCTTTCTCTCGCTTTGTCTGAATTTCATTCTACTTATAAAGGACTCCAGTAATAAGATTAAGACCCATCCTGATTGAGATGGGCCACACCACCTTAAGTGAAGTGACCTCATCAAAAAGTCCTACTTACAATGAGTTTACACACCCAGGTATGGATTAAGTTTAAAAACATGTTTTTCTGGGGTACATACAGCTTCAATCCACTAGAGGTGGATTCATTTTACTTCAGATTTGATTAGTTTCTTGGGTGTATGAGTTAGTTTATAGTTTTCATCATTTGGAATATTTTCAGCTGTTACTGATTTTAATGTTTTTATGCTCTTTTTCTTTTTCTGCTCCTTCTGAAGCTCTAATTGAACATATCTTAGACCATTTTACGTTGTCTGCAGGTTATTGAGGTTCTTTTTTTTTTTTTCCAAGACATTTTTCTCCTTTGTTTTATTTTGGGTAATTTCTATTACTCTAAGTTCAATGATCTTTCCTTCTACTTTAAGTCCATCCAGTGAATTATTTCAGATTATGTGCTTTGTATCTTTAGATGTTCCAACTGGTTCTTTCTATGTCTTTTTATTTCTTCCCTTATTATATTTTTGTTTTTCTAATGCCCTTTAGAATTTTAATATTAGTTGTTTAAAAGTCTTTATCTGAAAAATTCCTGATCTCTCATTTCTTTGTTTCTATTGGCTAACTTCTTTCCTGGTTATGGCTATAACTTTCCTGCTTGTTTAATATATAGTTCTAAATGGTCTGTTATTTTGTTTGTTTGTTTGTTTGAATTTGGTTCTTTTCCTTTAAAGAACGTTGTAGTTCATCTTAGCGGGTATCAAATTATTTGGGGATCAGGTTGATCCTTTGAAGGCATATTTTTTAAGCTTTCTTAGGGTGTGTCTTTAGGAGCCTTTATACTAAGGCTACTTTTGCCCCACTACTAACACATGGCACTTTTGGGGTGGTCTTTTCTGAATGTCCCATGTTTCACTGAGGTTACTCCACTCTAGTTGGAACTTGAACTTCTCCACCCATCTGTGGGCTCTGGAAATTGTTCGGCTTATATTTCCCTGGTAGTTATTCTTTCCTTCACCTTATGAAATTTCCCCCACATGTGCATAGATAATCCCTGCCAAAGATCCAAGAGGACCCCAATGCAGATTTCTAGAACTCTTTATCTAGCATCCTTCTCTGCAGTGCTTTGCACTGCAAAATTTAGCTGCCTCCATTTCCTTGAACTACCATCTCTGTCTCAACTCATTGAGACTGACCTCTGTTTGGATTCCATCTTCTGCATTGTGATCTGGAAATCACCTCCAAGCAGAAAGTGAGTTGCAGGGTAGGATCCCCTCTATTTGTTACCCTTCTCTGAGAGATTACTTTCTTCTTCTGCTTGATGTCTAGTGATTTAAAATAGTTGCTTCAAATGTCCATTACCTCCAAATCTTGTTTTATGGTTGCCTTATGACTGGAGATCAAATACTATCCTCTTTCCTTGATAGACAGAAGTGGAAGTCCTAAAATATTATATTGTTTGAAATGGTTATTTTATCATGAATATCAAAAACCTTATGTCCAAAAAGAACTCATTAGACTCTCCAGTATCTTTCTGTGCTTACGTAAAGTGCCTTTTTGTTTTGATTCGTAAAGTGTAAGATTTTCTACATCAGTGAATAAATGCGTAGTTAGCCAATTGTTTGAAGTGGCTTAATGACAACTGCAGCTTTATACAAATATTGACTTATTTCTAACAAAGATATGCTATATATTTTGTGTTTATGTTTCGACCTGTGGTACTTAAAAATCCTTTCAAAAGTGTTAGTTTATTTATATGCATTTTTAGCTATCCTTCAAATTCTAAAAAAAATCGAATACACCATAAGTCTGCTAATTGAATGGCAATAAAATTTTCAGTTAGAGGCTATTAAGGTCAATAAATGCATCAACAGCAAGCATTTCCATTCTATTGCATTTATTTTCTTAAGCTCAGAGTCGATCTCTGTGTCTCTTTGGCTGCCAGTTTGCTTAGCTCAGAGAGCAGTCACATTGGGTTTGCAAGTTACATCTAAGAATCAAAACATTTTTATTGAATGATAATGAACAAGACTTAAAATAGGGCAGTACTTACTGGTAAGACTATTGTTGTAGGCAGAATTCTAAGATGGCTCCCAAGATTCTTATTCCCTTGTGTATATACCCTGAAAAATTCTGGCCCCTTGAGTATGGGCAGGACTTGTTAATATTAAAATTACGCTACTCCAGTTATTAGGTTACATTGTGTGTAATGGTGAAGGGATTTTGTAGATGTAGCTGAGTCCCTAATCAGTTTGACTTTGAGTTAATCAAAAGGCAGATTATCCTGGATAGGCCTGACTTAATACATGGGTCCTTCCAGAGAAGTCTTAGATCTTTTTCTCAGGTAAGAGAGATTCTCCTGCTGTCCTTGGAGAAGTGGGTTGCCATGTTGGGAGAAGGCCTGTAAGATGACCCAGTGACAGGGCCATGTGGCAAGGAAATGTGAGAGGCCTCTATTTGTTGAGATGGGCCCCTAGATGACAACCAGCAAGAGAACAGGGACTTCAGTCCTACAACCACAAGGAAGCAAATTCTGCCAAAAACTGTGGGAGCTTGGAAAAGGACCCTGAGCTCCAGAAAGGAATGCAGCACGGCCAAAACCTTGGTTTTCACCTCACAGACCTTGAGCAGTCCAGTTATGTCATGCCTGGACTTTTGACCCATAGACACTGTGAGATAACAAAGGTATGTTATTTTACCCCACTAAGTTATTGGTAATTTGTTATGCAGCAATAGATAACACACACAGCTATAATTATTATTTAAATATTACCAGTTGTACCACACTAATGCCAAGTGTTAATAATAAGGAGGTAAATGACAACTCTATTTTATGCATGATTTTTCTGGAAACCTACAATTTCTTTAAGAAAAAAAAAGAAACACCAGTTACGAGGTTGGGAATACCAACACCACCACCTAGCCATCCATGCTTGCATTGCTCTTGTACCTTTGGATAGCCGCACAAGCCAGCAAGGACCCTGCTTCATCCATACGGTAACTTCCCTTCTGATTGGCCAGTGATAATATCATACTGATTCTTGAATATTTTGAATATCACACTTTCATAGAATCTAAAAGTTTCTGTGGAGAGTTGTGAAAATTGCACCAAATAGACAGAAAGAGTCCCCGCCTAATTGGCTTTGCCTGTGAATTGGGGACAAGTTAGAAGAAAACAAATCAACAAATAACATGATTTTTGACAGTAAGAAATACCATAAAGGAAATCAACAGGGCAAAGTGATTTTGAGAGTTGCTGACAGGGAGAGAAATTACTAAGAAGTTGGAATTTGAGCTAAGACCCAAAGATTGAAAAGGAATCAGCCATAAGACAATCTATAAAAGATGAGGTCAGGTGAGTACACGAGGCCAGTTTATTTAAACATGAAGGTCACTATAAGGAGTTAAATTTCACTTTTAAGTGAAACAGGAATTTCTTGAAAGGTTTTGAGCAGAAAATTGGCATGATTTAATTTACTTTTAAAAAGACCTCTGTTCCCTGCTGCTTTTTATCTCTAGCATATAATGCCCATGCCCCATTGCCAGGAGCTATATATAGGGAGTTTCTTTGTACTTTTCTCTACCCACCCTACTAGCAGTGTCCCCATATGGTCTCTCAGGAGAACAAACCCTTAGTTAAGCTCTGCTACCTGCCACTTCTAACACCCTATTTTTTAAATAAGTCCCCCCATACAGCATTAGGAACTTATATTTGTGAGCATATTAACAAGGGGTGTTTCAGTTTATCCTCATGTCCCTACTGCTTGGAGAACTAAGTAGGCTGTTCTAGCACAGCTGCAATAGAATAATGTAGGCTGGATTGCTACATAGTCGGAAAAAAAATAACTGCTGCTTATTCTCCATCATTCTTTCTCATGCCTTGTAATTTAAAGCATTGTTTTTATGGTGTTATGTTTTTGCCTGGGATGTAAATCACACTAGCTTTTTTGATCCAGGATACAGCACATGCCCCAGAAAAGGTTTGTATTTAATGACTAGCTGTAGCTAGGTAGGATGGATGACATTTTGGGGCTCTGTGTGTTACACCTGATTAGTTTTTAGCCTGGAGCAGTACCTTGAGGGTAGTCTCTGTCTGGTAGCTCTTGCTGCAGTCCATATGACACAAACACGTGCTTCATGTCCACAGTTCATCAATTTAGTTTCCTGAACTGCTCTGCTTTGTCACTGCTTCATCTCGTTCCTCACAAATTCTCTATTTCTTGGCCTCTGTTCTCATGCTATGATGATGCTGATGATAATTATGATATGACAATGACAATACCCACCACCAAGTAAGCATCCAGTATTTTCTCTTTGCTAGGTGTGGTGATGGCTGAACATATATTATCTCATGTAACCCATTCAGCAACTCTGTGACTTGAGTACAATTTTAAGCCCATTTAAAGAGAAGGAAATTGAGGCCAAGATGCTTGAAAATCATTCAGCAAGTGAGAGAGGAAGCCAGAACTTAAACCCAGGTTTATCTGACATTGAAGTCCTTGGCCTTGTACACAGGGATGCAGCACAACCCAATCCTTATTGGACTTGCTGTGTGTTTTTTTTCCTCCAGTCTACAACTGGTGACTTAGCTTGACATGCTCACAGACTTGCTTGGATATTTATCCTTCTGGGTATAACTTGCCTTGAGAAAATCCTTCCAGTGTGCTGCCCCTGAGTAACAAATGCACATCTGTAGTTTTGTGTTTATAATTCACCCACTATGCTTCTTATCATACTTTCTTACATGAAGGCAGCGGTATTCAGTGGCTCATAGATCAGATGGAAACCATGCTATGAAAACTTTATAATGTATACAACCAAGTTGTTACTCAATTTCTTTAAGGGCCAAGAAATTATCATTCAATCCATTGTTATCACACACCTCTCCAAAAAAAAAAAGAAAAAAAAAGAAAAAAAAAGAAAGGGACTAAGGCCACTAGCAATACAATTTCAACTCAATCTGAAGTTCTTTAACACAGCTTAAAAATAGTTTTAGAAAATTAATTGAAAAGAACTCTATGTTATTAAGTAACACTTCTTGGATTTGCAGTGGGTCAGAAATAAATTATATTTGTATTGCTCAGTCAAGACACACTAAATGGTTTTATAAAAATCTGTTTTTCTCTAATCATAATATTGGAAATGGTCAAATGGTTTTTCCTCTTATAGAATCTTCTGGATTTGGCTAGTACCTGTATTGGACTATGAAAATGTCTTCTCTACTCCAATTATGAACTAAGGTAAAAAGAGTATTCACATTCACTTTCCACAGATGATTTGAATTTGCTTTTATGTTACATAGTCATTTAATCTGCGTTACATTCTCATTTATTTTACAGACTCATTTTCATAATTCTTCTACCTTGTCTTCTGTTTGCTTATCTGTTTGTCACAGAATAGCATCACATGGCAATTTATGCTTGTTAATAGCAGGTAATATTTTCTGGCTAACCTTCTAATGGATGCAGATTTCATTGCAAAAAGATAGAAAACACTTTTTAAATACAAGTATTCAGGTATCTTATATCCCCTGGCAGACCACTGGGCAATTATATGGTTCCAAATTGGGATAATTCTTTAAATGATATTGTAGCATCAGAACACAGTAAATGGTCCAATAATTTTCAAGGCTAACTCTTCTTGTTTTTAGAGCAGATTATCTCTTTATCTTTATATGTGCATACAAATAAGTTAAAATAGACCTGGACCTTCTCATCCTCAGAAATTCCTTTGTAAATAAATAAATGGGAATAAATAAATGGTATTTTTTCAGTGATAACTCTAGATTTACAAATAAATAGATTTAAAATAGGTTTACTCTAAAATATAAAAATAAGCTTAAAAATGATTTTGTCTCAAGTTTAATGCCAATAATATTTTTATTCCATTTCTGATAAATCTAATTGAAATGTTTTCCCTATATTCTGTTATCTGAGTCTATTTTCTGACTGAAATTGTCCCATTGTTTTATCTTCCAAAGCATAGGAACTGCTATATGCAAAGAATATTGGAAATGAATTACAAAAGACATTTTCCTTTATATTTCCTTTTGATACATGAGGGATTTTTCAAACACTCATTTGGCTGAAAACATAGATTAAAATGATAGTGACAGGTCATTAAAAAGATGAAAAAAATGGTGAGCATTTTGAAAATATTTGCTAATGTGTAGGGCAGGAGGGACAGGTGGGGGTGATAAGTATCAAAATTTTCTGATTCATATTGATTCATATTGTGCTAACCTTGTCAAATCACAGAATTTCTATAAATTCAGCATAATGGAATTTTAGTTACTATATTGCCACAGAAAAAGTAATTCAGAATTTCTTTAGCAATTCAAATATAGCTTAGTTTTAGTTGCTTAAAAAGGGACATAACATTTAAGTGACATTTTTTTCCTGAATAATGTTAATTCTTGGATATGTAATGATTCAGACATTCTTATTTTTGCTATTTGTTTATGTACTTTTGTAAAAATATGGTGTTTATTTTTTTATTAAAGTGCATTCTATTGGCATTTTCTCATAAAACTGTTCAATGCACGAAGAAAGCTAATATACATAAAAAATGTTATGTGGCAAAGTATCCAACAAATGCCTACCTCTTGAGATAACTTAGGTTAAAAAAACCTGGGTCAGTAAATTACTGGCTAAAATTAAATAGATAATTGTGTCTACTTTCAGTTCTTTTGTGATCTATTTTCTTCTCCTGGAATACTTATAAATAAGAATTATACAGAGTTATCTAGTTTTTATTCACTTTATTCCATTTATTTCTCTTGAGGTCTCAAATGCTATTGTACACCATAGTTATTTCCCATTAGCTAGCTCCTTCTCATTTTAAAAAACCAAATTGATAAGGCATCTGCCCTATGGACTGTTGGAAATTTTCCAACTCATAATTATCAGTATTGGTAGCAAAGCCACTGCATAGGGATAACTGGATGGGTTTCCAGAGACAGGGGATGATTCCTTTGTGCCCCTATTACCATGAATGTTTTTGCGTAACTAAAATTAAACTAAAATGAATGTCATGCATGGGGAGACTTGAAGGATAAGAAAAATTACTAAAAATGCAATAAGCAGATTCTGAGAGCTGGAAAGGAAGTGGGAAGGGTTGGTGATTATTCAACATATTGAGTGAAAGCATGGGCTCTGAAATCTGCCCAGACTTGAGTCCTTTTTACTAGGTAGTCCCACTTCCTAACTGAGCAAGGTGCTTAATCTCTCTGAGCCTAATCAGTAGAAGAGGGTGATAATAGCACCTACCTCATAGGTACCATGGACTGTTCTAGGCATCAAGGAAACAGAAGTAACACAGTAAAATCTGTGACCTTATAGATCTTACCTGGAAGGGGGATAACAGAGAAAGAAATGTGATTTTTGGGGGAGTGGCATGAACAAATATAATAAAGGATAAACGAATAGCGAGTGATAGGGCAGAGAATGAGGAGTGTGCCAGTTTGGATGTATTATGTCCCCAAAAACGCCATTATCTTTGATGCATTCCTGTGGGGACAGACATATTAGTGTTGATTAAATTGGAATCCTTTAACTGAGTGTTTCCATGGAGATGTGACTCAATCAAGTGTGCGTGAAATGTTTGGATAATTTCCACGGAGGTGTTACCCTACCCATTTAGGGTGGGTGTTAATTGGATCACTGGAGTCATATAAAGGAGTTCACAGACAGAAGGATCTCAGAGTAACTGAGAGTGACATTTTTGAGGAGCTGCAGCCTAGAGAGGAATGTCCTGGGAGAAAGCCATTTTGAAACCAGAACTTGGAGCAGACACCAGCTACATGCCTTCCCAGCTAACAGAGGTTTTCCGGACTCCAATGGCCGTCCTTCAATGAAGGTACCTGATACCTTGTCTTCTGGATAAAGTACCTTGGATACTTTATGGCCTTCGGACTGTAACTTTGTAACCAAATAAACCCCCTTTATAAAAGCAATTCCATTTCTGGTGTTTTGCGAAACGTCAGCATTAGCAAACCGGAACAAGGAGGCTCTTAATATTTTAGAAAAGGAGATCAGGGAAGATATTTCTGAGAAGATGTGATCTGAAGGAAGTAAGAGAACAAGCCATGTAGATACTGTGAGAAAAATCAGTCTAGGCAGAGAACAACAAGTGGAAAGGCCCTGAGACAGGAATGTGTGTGATGTCTACAAATAATAGCAGAAAAGCCAGTGAGAATCCAGCCCTCATCAGTTTGGTTTTTAAAAATGAGAAGTAATTAGCTAACAGGAAACAACCACAGTATATAATAGCATTTGAGACCTCAAGAAAAAGTAAATGGAATAAAGTGACTAAAAACTAGAAAAACCGATATCATACAGCACCTTGGATCATGGTGATGATTTTGATTATTACTCCGAAGAAGATGAGAAGTCATTGGCAGATTTTGTGCAGAGTAATGATACAACTTTGTTTATGTTTTTATAGAAGAGCCCTGGCTGATGTGTCAAAAAAGACTGTAAGAGGTAAAGAGTGGAAACATAAAGGAGACTAAGAAATAAACAACTGTAGCTTCAATAGTGTAGTAGTCCACTGGACATGATGAGAAGTTACCAGAATGTGGATATAATTAAAAAGTAGCCCTAAAATAATTTACTGCTTAACTGACTTTGGGGTAGGAGAGACAGAGAAGGTATTTTACTGAGGCAATGGGAAGGAAGGAATTGCCATCTACTGAAATGGGGAAAATTAGAGGGGAAGCACTGTCGGGAGAGGCAGGTTTAAGACTTGATGAAGTTGCCCATTGATAGGTGGTTGTTTACAGGAGTCTGAAGTTCATTAAGAGATAGAAACAAATTTGGAAACCATTAGTGTATAGCTCTTATCTGAAGTCATAACACTGAATAACACCCTTTGGGTAATTAGTATCTGAGAACTAAGCTCCAACTAATGAAGTTGGAGATAGCAAAGGACACTGAGAGGAAATAACTAGTGAGGTAAGTGGAGCTGTTAGAGAAGTTCATATGATAAGGAAGAAAGTGTTCCAAGGAGTGATTAATAATTTCAAATGCTCTTAATAGATAAATAAGTAATGGGAAGTGACCATTGAATTTGGTTAACACGTAGAGGACCGTTGACCTGGGCAAGAGAAATTCTGATAAAATGGTGGGGATTAAAGCCCCATTGATATGAGGTCAAGAAAGAATGGAAAGGGAGAAACAAGAGGCAACAATTCATCAATAACTCTGCCAAAGAATTTTGCTCCAAAGGAAGGAAGGAAAAAAGGATAGTAGCTGGAGGAGGAGTGTAATCAAGAGGTTTTTTTTAAAATTGGATATTGTTCTAAATATTAAATGAAATATTACATATAAATCACATAGAATAGAGCTGGCAGTAAGAGTTTAATAAATATTAGACAGTATTTCTATGCACCTTTAGGATTTTTTCCCATATTAGCAGGTGTTCTAGTTTGGTAATGCTGCCAGAACGCAAAACACCAGAAATGGATTGGCTTTTATAGAAGGGGGTTTATTTGGTTATGCAGTTACAGCTTAATGTCATAAAGTGTCCAAGTTAATACACCAACAATTGGGTACCTTCACCGGAGGATGACCAATGGTGTCTGGAAAACCTCTGTTAGCTGGGAAGGCATGTGGCTGGCGTCTGCTCCAGAGTTCTCGTTTCAAAATGGCTTTCCCCCAGGATGTTCCTCTCTAGACTTCAGCTTCTCTCCAAAATGTCACTCTCAGTTGATCTTGGGGCATTTGTCCTCTCTTAGCTTCTCCAGAGCAAAAGTCTGCTTTCAAAGGCCATCTCCAAAATGTCTCTGTAAGCTGCATCCCCTCTCTCAGCTCCTGTGTGTTCTTTGAAGTGTCCCTCTTGGCTGTAGCAAGCTTGCTCCTTCTGTCTGAGCTTATATAGTGTTCCAGTAAACTAATCAAGGCCCATGCTGAATGGGCGGGGCCACACCTCCTTGGAAATTAGCCAGAGTTATCACCCACAGTCGGGTGGGGCGCATTTCCATGGAAACAACCTAATCGAAACATTCCAACTTAATCCCCACTAATATGTCTGCCCCCACAAGATTGCATTAAAGAACATGGCTTTTTCTGGGGGACTTAATATATACAAACTGGTACAGCAGGGAAAAGTCAATTCATTCTCTCCTATCCCTTCCCAATCTTTAAATAATGAAGTGGTTGTAGGATAACACATCAAACAAAAATATTTGAGTCAGAGAAATCACTTTGACTTGCAATTGACTAATGTCAGCTGATCTGGGGGCAAAGAATATTGATAATTTGAAACCCCTGAGTTACCAGATAATCCAAATCCTATTTTTTTGCCATATATTTCAAGCTTTGTTGCATTTGACACTGTTAATCATCTCCTTTTCCTTCTTGAAGCTCTTGACTTTCTTGATTTCTATGACAACTTGTTACTGTTTTTCTACATCACTGAACACTTCTCTAAATTTTCTTCTTCTTATCTAAGTGTAGATTTCTTCCACGATTTTTCCTCACTCCTGGTCCCTTCTTTCAGTGATTTAAACTATCATTTCTTTGCAGATGACTGTCAAATCTTTATCTTTAATTCCAAACTTTCTTATATATTTCAGTTCCAAATTTCCAACAGACTTCTGGATAGTTCCACCAGAGTCAACCAGAGGTGCCTCACTCTGAGCATGTTCAACTCGGAATGCATTTTCTTAACCCTATACTAGCTCTTCTACCCTCTTCACTGTTATTGCTGAAAGCATCACCATCTATTTGATGGCTACAACAAAACCTGCCATTTTCAATATCTCTTTCCCACCCCTTGAATCCAATTACTTGTCTGGTCCTGTACTCCCTGTCCTCTTATATATGTAATGCTGATGACTACCAGATTTGTGCCTCAATCCTGATCCTTTCTCCTAAGTGTGAGGCACATATCTCCACTTTAATGCCTAATAAATATAGACGTGTCCAAATCTGCACCTGTCCAGGATTCCTCATCACAGTAAGAAGCACCTCCATTCATTCAAAACACTAGTCTTGAATTCTGGAGTCATCCTTGACTATTCTTTTTTTTTTTTTTTTAACATTCCACCTCCAATTCATCACAAAGTCTTTCAGTTCTAACATCAAAATATATTCCAAATACATCTCAAATCTGACCGCTTCCCACTACTTCCACTGCCACTACAAATATCTTTCCACTCTGTGTTAAAATAGCCTCTGTAGAAGGCATTATTTTTGTTAACCAATATCTGTTTGTTTTGTTTTGTTTTTCTACTTATAGGTACAAGGGAGTCTTGTTTTTCCCCACTCTCTTGAAGTTAGGCATGGCTATGTGACTTGCCTTGACAGAAGAAATATATGCAAATATGATTTCTTTCACTTCCAGAGGAAATCATTTAGTTGCTATTACTGATGCTCTAGAACTGTCTTTCCTTTGTTCAGCAATTGTGGAGGCATTTGTTGATGTGGATGTGCCATGAGATCAAAGTAGCCTGTGAAACTACAAGGAGAGCTATCTGAAATCACAGCATGCTTTGCAGGTGTTATTACCCAGCTTGACTGATAGAACCTCCAAACTGGTCTTTTTAATATCACTTTTGTCCCCGTATCTCTACAGTGGATTCTTAACAAAGCAGTCAATTGCCATCTTAAGATATAATACAGATTTCATCAGTCCTCTGTTCCAAACTTTCCAGGGGCTCTCCATTATACTTTGAATAAAATCCAAAGCCATTAACACTCACAGGGCCTGACCCCTGGCTAACTGTCTGAAGATGTTTCCTATTTCATTCCCTCTCACTCATTCTGTACTCCAGCTACACAGACTCTTTTAATCTTCAAATATGACAAGTGTGCTTTTGCTTGAACCAAAGTCACAATGGTTTCTCACATCCTTCTGCCATCTACTCTCTGGCCAGTGCTTCACACAGGATAAACCTAATCAAAAACTCAGCTGGCAAGGAAGTCTTGGAAATGCCAATTGCAGCTTTCTACTTTCTTAGTATAAACAAGAGTATATATCAGCAAGTATGGGACTAAGAACTGAAAAATATCCAGTGCCCTTAGCATACTATAAATTGCACAATAAATGCTTATCAAGAAGGCAAAATGATTATGTCGTACTCAGAATTTCTCCTATTAATCAGTGCCTGCTTATCAGATTATGAATGATACAGAATGGTATTTTAATGGCAATGGAGGTGAAGATATGAAAGTTATATAATGATTAGGTACAATATTCCTGAAAACTCACATATTAAGCAAACCAAGACAATGAGGCTGTCTTCTTATAGGTGAAAGTTACATTAAAGCATCTCACCGACTTAGATTGTTATGCAAACTCCCTTCCTGGAAAATGGTTCATGGTGCCAGCCTAAGGCTGAGGTCCCAGGATCCAGGACTAGTGGTGATGAGAAGGATGACAGTGGGGTCAGAGAGCATGAACTGAGGCAGATCTGAATGACAACAACAAGGATAAAGCATAAATTAAACCCTACTGATATTAAAATGGAAGCATCAATTCAACAGAACTAATTACTGAGGCAGAGGCAGAAAACAAGAACCAAACAACAGGGCAAGAACTAGAGTCATCTGGAAAGAGGAGGCTCCGGATAAAGGCTTGGAGGCAAGACTTTAAAACAAAAATCCCTACAGTTCTGGAGCATAGCTCACTGCACCTTTTTAAACAGAAGCTGTATTCCTCCCCAACTCTGCAGGAAAAAACTTCTGGCACACTGTGAGATTACAAAAGAAGGTGGTGGATGATTATTTATTTATCCTTTGTTGGTTTCTAGGCTCTGTGATAAGCATTTTACATAAATGCATTATCTAATTTACAGTTCACAAAACACCCGCAAATCATCCAAGTTTCCAATTTTACAACTGAGAACAGTGAGACCCAGAGAGGTTAAGTGAGCTTCTCCAAGTCACATTATCCAGGGAGGAATAGAGACAAAATCAAATAATGGCTTAATTTCATAGCCCATTATCTTTCCTGGTAGCTACATCTCCTGGTAAAACTTTATGGCATTAAATGCATTAAACATATAGGCCACACACACATACACACACACACACACTCCAAATAAGAAAAGAACATTGTATCAATAATGCAAAATATGCTTATAGCTGCCTTTAGAACATATACAGTGAAATGATTTATCTTTCTAATTAAGTTTTCCAGATTAATATTAAAATGCATTTGTTGCCCAGGAGCACATTCCAAACAATGTTAGAATGCAGGCAAAGTCAAGGATGTTGGCTACTGGGAATGCGTATTTGAGACAATATTCCACAAAACAGGCAATCCACATGTGGCTAATCAAACGATGACTGCATTTTTCTACTTCTGTTTTATCAAACCAGTAGATCATTTTGTGTTAAAACAATATTGATGATAAGCTATCCATTGAGATTTTCTTCATGCTTATAATCACTCTTGGAGGTAAAACCCCCCATAAGTTTGAACTTTTGAATTCTACTGTGGGGATACTGCAATTAGGTACTATTGAACAAGTCTTTTTAAATTAAATTTAAAAAGCTGTAGAAAAATACTTCAAATTACATTCCATCTTTTCACTTTCTTTTTCTCTATGTGTAATGAATTAAAACAATGGGCCATCTCTGAGAGGTACTTGAAATGTAGCATTTAAATCCACAGCATCTATTTCTATACACATTTCTCTGGTAAAACACAAGAAGAAATACAATCAAAAGATCAAATTTTACAGACAATTTAAAGATGTAAATGAAAAAAAAAGGACTTAAAGAAACTAAGATATTTTTCTTTTTTCTCAGATCTTGAAAGGAGTTAGCATTTTACCTGAAAACTGTTTTGTTATAAAAGCTACTATATGTAGCAAAGATATGACATCATTTCTGCTCAATTTTCCTCTCCACTGGTTGACTACCACATTTTTTTAGGGAACCATTACCTATAGCACTTTCTTACCTCCTATTCAACCCACTGTAACTCTAATCAACCAATCACGGGAATTGCTCTCCCAGAATTCTAGGTGCTATATAGTTGAGGAGTACTTGACAGTTATTACCTAATCAACTTCTCTGAAGCATTTGATACTAGTGACCATTAATTAGTCTTTCAAATTCTCCTCCTTTGAGCTCTGTGTCAACATTCTTCTCTGATTTTCTACCAATGCCTTGGACCACCCCTGCTGAAAATCTCTTGAGGGCTTCCCTCTTCCTTTGCCAATACTGTAAACTTTGGTGTTCCACAAGATCTATTTTTCAATTCTTCTCTCTAATTCTTTTTGTGATCTTATCTATTCTAAATTACTATTTCAAAAATCATGTTTCCATCCTTGACCTCTCTGATAAATTCTAGACCTTTTAATCACATTGCACACTGGATAATTCTAGTTGAGCCTCCAAATCAACAAAATCAATAGTGGATCTATCACCCTGACTAACAAGCTGTTCTTTCTTTTCTGTTCTGTATCTTGTCCAGTGTCACAACTAGTCATGTGGTCTTCCTAGCCCCAGATCTGGAAACTGTCTTTAGCTCTTCCTGCATCTCCAATGCCCACACTTGAAGGAAAATAATTTTGAAATAATCCAGCAATTTTAATATGTGCAAAGTGTTTCAATTCCCTCCCTCATTACCACCTCTCTTATCTTTTTTCTCCTTCAACAGCCTCTTTTTTTTTCATTGTTCTGGTTTTGCTTTTCTGCAATACAGTCTCTACTGTTTAGTTACAGTGATTTTTCTCAATTTTTGTCATATCTCTGTCCTGCTTATAACCCATCAAATTTTCCCCTGGGCGTAGTGTCTCCTGCCAAACTATCAGGCATGGGATACAAAGTCTTTTATGATCTGACCCCAGTTTTCCTTTTATCAGCCTCAATCTCCACCCCAATCCCTACCCCAGTCTTATAAACAATCTATTAATATATCTTGTTCTTTGAATGTGACATGCTGTTCTCCCTTATCTTGGTGCATACTGTTCATTCTATGAAGAAGAAACTTTTCCTCCTTTTTCCCTCACTTGTTTCACCTAATTAACCCCTACTCATCTCATATTTTACACTCAGGACTTAATTCAAATGTTACCTCCGAGAAGCTTTCTTGATTCTACACACACACACACACACACACACACACACACACACACACACATTTGAGCCAAGTACTCCATCTCTAGACCAGGGTTTATCAACTTCAGCACTGTTGATATTTTGGGAAGGCTATTTATTGTGGGTGACTGTCCTCTGCATTGTAGAATGTTTAACAGCATCCCTGGCCTCTATGCACTAGATGCCAATAACATTTCTGCCCTGTCCTCCCAAATTGTGGCAATCAAAAAGTCTCTAGATATTGCAGATGTCCTCTGGGGCAGTAGAGAACCACTTCTCTAAACTTTCACAGCCTCCTTTTCTTACATTCAACAAACACAACACTATATTGTATTTCCATTATTATGTACACTTTCCTAAAGCATATAGAAAAAAGAAAAGCTTTGGAATTTATTTTACAAAATGAGAGAACTGAGGCTAACCAAAACCTAACCATGGGTGGATTCTGGGAAGATGGCAGCATAGAAGGAAGTGGAAGACTTAGTCTCCCCCAGAACAATTCATAAATGAGCAAAAAACCAGTAAATAACCTGGAATAACAGCAGGGAGACAAATGTGAGTGTCCACTCAACATCCACCGACATGAATTGGGAAGAATGCCCAAGATCATAGCATAAAATCTGTAAGTAAAACTGCGGACCCGCGCTGAGAGCCGAGAACCTAGAGCCAAGAGCCCCTCCCTCACAGAAGCCACGCTGTGACCTCTCTCAGCCCAGCTCCAAGTGAGGTTTTAATATTAACTGCTCAATACAGACAGCGAATCCTCAACAAGCAGACAGAGGCTTTTGGTGACAACTGACCTTGGGAGAATCGGGGGACATATCTATTTCAGGATGGGGATCCCAGAGAATCGGGTGCTATCTCTGGCAGACGGGTGAACCTGGGAGTTTTTCTGTCCCTCGCTCTCTCTCTGTGGAGAAAACCTCAGCTGTTCTCAGGCCACAAGGCGTTGCAGTAAAGACAGCCTCAGACATTCTGCATTCTGAAACGAGCTGAGAGCCCTGCGGCACAGCCTGGCGGCCCAGGGCTTCCCTTGAGGGACGGCGCACACTGGTGATGTAGCACAGCATTCTCTCAGCTGAGCTCCTGGAGGATCATGGCTGGGAGGGGGGACCTGCTTGGAGAACACAGGGAGGCTACGCCAAGTCTGGTGGTTTGTGGGACAGCGAGAGAGAGGGTCTGGGGCTGAACTGAAATAAAGGCTTAGACTCTTGCGGCAGCCTTGAATCCCCTGGAACCTGGGAGATTTGAACAGTAGAACTGCCCCTCCTCCCTGGCCACCCATACACACGCCCCACATTCAGGGCGGACGGCTCCAGCAACACACCCAAACTAAGTTCTCCAACTGAACCCACAAGAATCATTTCCCCACACACCGTGGGAAAAAGGTTGAGAACTGACTTGAGGGATATAGGTAACTCACAGATGCCATCTGCTGGTTAGTTAGAGAAAATGTACATCACCAAATTGTGTCTCTGAAAAATTAGATCGATATCCTTTTTTTTTTGTTACAACTTGAAAGAACCCTATCAAGCAAAACAAATGCCAAGAGGCCAAAAACAACAGAAAATCTTAATGCATATGATAAAACCAGATGATATGGAGAATCCAGCTCCAAACACACAAATCAAGATTTTGGAAGAAACATTGTACCTTGCACAATTAATCAAAGAACTACAATCGAAGAATGAAAACATGGCAAAGGATTTAAAGGACATCAAGAGGACCATGGCCCAGGATATAAGTGCCATAAAGAAGACCCTAGAAGAGCATAAAGAAGACATTGAAAGAGTAAATAAAAAAATAGAAGATCTTATGGAAATAAAAGAAACTGTTGGCAAATTAAAAAGACTCTGGATATTCACAATACAAGACTAGAGGAAGCTGAACAACATCTCCATGTCCTAGAAGTCCACAGAACAGAAAATGAAAAAACAAAAGAAAGAATGGAGAAAAAAATTGAAAAAATCGCAATGGATCTCAGGGATACGATAGATAAAATAAAACTTCCAAACTTCAGACTCATTTGTGTCCCAGAAGGGGAAGAGAAGGGTAAAGGTCTAGAAAGAGTATTCAAAGAAATTGCTGGGGAAAACTTCCCCAACCTTCTACACAACATAAATACACAAAGCGTAAATGCCCAGCAAACTCCAAATAGAATAAATCCAAATAAACCCACCCCAAGACATATTCTGATCAGCTTGTCAAATACTGAAGAGAAGGAGCAAGTTCTGAAAGCAGCAAGAGAAAAGCAATTCACCACATACAAAGGAAACAACATAAGACTAAGTAGTGATTACTCAGCAGCCACCATGGAGGCGAGAAGGCAGTGGCATGACATATTTAAAATTCTGAGAGAGAAAAATTTCCAGCCAAGAATACCTTATCCAGCAAAACTCTCCTTCAAATTTGAGGGAGAGCTTAAATTTTTCACAGACAAACAAATGCTGAGAGACTTTGCCAATAAAAGACCTGCCCTACTTCAGATTCTAAAGGGAGCCCTACCAACAGATAGACAAAGTAAGGAGAAAGAAATATAGAGAATTTTAACAGACATATATAGTACCTTACATCCCAAATCACCAGGACACTCATTTTTCTCTAGTGATCACAGATCTTTCTCCAGAAGGGACCATAAGCTGGGACATAAAACAAGCCACAATAAATAAAAAAAAAAAAAAAAAAAAAAAAAATTGAATATACTCAAAGAACATTCTCCAAACACAATGGAATACAAATAGAAGTCAATAATTTTTGAACTATAACTCCACTATTTACTTCCTACATGATAAAAAATACACAGACTCTAAGGACAAATCAGCAGTTTTGAACTCAACGTAAAATATGTAATTTTAGACAACTATATAAAGGTGGGGGAATGAAGAAATATAGGAACATAGTTTATGTGCCCTATTGATGTGAAGGTGGTATCAAAGAAAAACAAGACTGATAGGGATTTAAGAGGTTAATTTTAAGCCCCACAGTAAACATAAAGAAATTATCAGAGAATATAACCATAGAGATGAAAGGTAGAGTTTGGGTTAAGAGAAATGGGGGAAGGGGCAATGGGGAGTTAAGAAAGGAGTGTAGGGTTGCTGTTTGAGGTGAAGGGAAATTTCTAGTGATGGATGGTGGGAAAGAGCATAACATTATTCTAAATGTGATTAATCCCACTAACGGAAGGCTACGGAGGGGGTGGAATGGGAAGATTTAGGCTGCATATATGTTTCCACAACTGAAAAAAGAAAAAAAAAAAAAAACCTAACCATGATAACATGAAGAACTACAGAGTAATTGTACTTATGTATACAGATGCAAGAAACTTAAAATAAATGAAATTCAGCAGTGAATAAAACAAAAAACACACCATGATGAAGTGGGATTAATTTCAGAATTGGAAAAATCCTTCAAAAATATCAAGAAATTAAATGTTTAATTCTCTATGTTTGTTGGTCAAATGTGAAACTATGGTAATTTCAGTAACTAGCAAGTTATTTAAATATTTTTCATTTCTACAAGGGCAACCTACCTTGTTTCAGATTCATCTTTGCCCTGTCCCCAAACAAGAATAACTGAAATACTAGGCAGAACAATTACAGAACTGAAATTAAGAGCTAAATAATGTCTAGCTTATTATTATATATAGTGGAACAGAGAATTCATGAAAAGGAAAAGAAATCTGGAGAAAACATATTTGAAAAAACTTTGCATAAGCAAAAGAAAAAAATTAGGAGATATAGAAGATTATGTGAGAGAGAGACGGGAATAGTAAAAATAAGATTAATAAGTATGTGAGTCCTGAGAGGAGAGAAAAGAGAAAATGGGGAAGATGAAATAATGGTTAAAGTTATTAAGCCACGTATTCAAAAGTTTTATAAATACCAGATATGATCAATTAAAATATATAAAAACATTTAGGCATATTTTAATTCAAATTCTGGTAAAAACAATATAGATAAAAATATGTAGTTATCAAAAGAGGAGCAAAAAGACTCATGCCAGAAAAATGTAAGCCAGAAAATATTGTAAAATCTTCAATTTGCTAAAAGAAAATGGCAGCATAGTGTTCTCTACACACACAATACTTTCAAAATGAAGGTGAAATAAAGATAATTTTATGAACAAGAACTAAGAGAAGTCATCCCCATCGACTGAGATTAAAGAAATACTAAAACAAGTTCTTTAAGAAAGGAAAATGGCATCAGATGGAAACATGGAGATGAAGAAAGGAATAAAAAACACTAGGAAAGGTGAATATGGGAATAAACCTAATAATATTGACATATAAAATAATAATGATAATGCTTTATGGGAACTAAAATATATACAGGTTTAAGAAGCATGAAAATAGTAGCACATATGGGAAGAGAGAAATAATGTAGTTAATGAATTCTATGATGACTGCATTATATGGGAAATAGTCATTTATATTTTAGTAAATATATTTGGTAATTACTCTTTTATTAATCCAAGAATGCATAATATTATGTTCATGTTAACTGCTATAAGATAATAAAATACTGTATAACTAACAAGGTAGTGTGTGGCAAATGTAGATAATTTTTAAAAATTATTTAGTCAAAAAGAAGCAGGAGAAAATGCAGTGTTGAAAAGATGGGGCAAATAGCTAACAAACTGTGTATTAATAAATTTAGTTCCAAATATATCAGAAAATAACTTAAATGAATTGACTAAACAATTAAAATACAAAATTATGAGATTGGATTTTTTTTTTGGATTTTATAATTTTATTCTTCATCACATTGCCAATAAATTCTGTTCATATTTTAAGTATGAAAACTCCACTGTAAGTAACACTTTAAGAATGCTATACTGGAAGTAGATACAGAGTCAGAGTTCATTTACAAGTATTTATTACAAGTTTAAAAGAGACTACAACTTACACATACTTTACTTGATTGAAACTTTTCTTATTGTACATAAAATGTTTTATGCAGTTGATGCTCATTTTGTTCACATGGATTTCAGTAAGTTTTATTTTGTTTTTTTCTGCTCAAGTGCTGTTGCTGCCATTTGTTTTCTTTCAGGATCAAGGTGGACACTTTCATATAAAATCTTATTTTTAATTCCTTCTCTGACAATTCTTTCTTTGATTCTTAACTTTGCATAATTATACCTACATTGTAAGTCACCAAAATAAATCCTATTCCAATATCACACAATCTTCTAATTCTACCTTTCCTGGGCTCACTAGGCTCTGACTCAGCCATCATGGGGACGAGCTGTGCCTCCCCCCTTGATTGGATTTTTAAAAACATACATGGCTATATTAGTTTCAAAAACTAATAAAATCAACAAGCAATAAGGAAAAAATTGATGAAGGTATAGAATATTTAAACAATGCAATTAGCAAATCTCCCACTTGTCATATTTGGAACACTATATCCGATGACTGAAGAGTGCACTTACTTTTCTAGTGCACATTTACCAAAACTAACCATAATTTGGATTATAAAATATAGTTTAAACAGTTGAAATCATGCAGATACTGTTACCAAATGTGATGGTTAGGTTCACTTGTCAACTTGGCCAGGTACTGGTGCCCAGTGGTCAGGTCAAGCAAACACTGGCCTAACTTTTACTGCAAGGACATTTCATGACTGATTAATAAACCAGAAGGCTGGTTTTTCAATCATCAGTCAATTGATTGTATCCGTGGCTGATTACATCTACAATCAGCTAAGGGAGTGTCTTCCACAATGAGATATTACAATCAGTTAAATTTAATCCAATCAGTTGAAGGCTTTTAAGGGAGAAGAAAGAATTTTCATTTCTTCTTCAGCCAGCCAGCCTCTCCCGGGGAGTTTATCAAAGACCTTCATTGGAGTTGCCAGCTTGTGGCATCCTGCCCTATGGAATTTGGACTCATGCATCCTGCCCTACTGAATTTGGACTCATGAATCACCATGGTTGTGTGAGACACTTTTATAACATATTCATATTTACAGATATCTCCTGTTGGTTTCCCTAGAGAACCTGACTAATACAGCTTGGTGCCAGGGATGATTCTTGAGAAACAGAATCTTAAAATGGGCTTTTACAATTGGTTTTCTACTCTGATTAGATTCAAAGGCACTAATGACTCTATTTCCAACAATCAAGATGGCATTGACAGTCCATGGTGTCAGTTGGCAATAGAGATATGCAAATATCACCATTTGATTCTCCTAATCATACTCTTGTATGAGGCAAGGCTCTGGGTGACAATGTTTTTGACACCTTAACAGAGTTTTGTGGAGTTAAGAGGTATAAAGATGTTGGCTGGTTGTTCTTAGGTATGCTGGATATAATTATAAAAGAAAAGGACAAGCTGAAGGCATCAAATTTGCAAGTTAAATGCTATGTGAAAGACATAAAGGTTTCTATGTGTGCTCTGAAAAAAAAAAAAATTGTATTTTCTGTGTCCGCATAGTTGAGATCTCTGAAAAACAGACCCAGATTCTCATTGTGTGAGTAGCAAATTTACAACATAAACTAAAATCTCAACTTTGCAGGATGTCTGCTGTTGAAGTAAAGGCATTTATTGGAAAAGAATGGGATCCTGAACATTGGAATGGGTACATATGGGCTGATAATGCTGTCAGTGTGAACACTGGAACCCTGGATTCTGCTGAATCTTTGCTAGATATACCTGTAATGGTCTGCCTTGAGGAAACAGCCCTGCCACCTCCAGGCTGCCCTGAGGAAAGAGCCACCCAATCTCCAGCTTGCCCTGAGGATACAGCTTCCAGATCTCAGCATGCCTTAAGGAAACAGCTTCTCTACCTCCAGTCCACCATCCAATATCAACCTAAAGAGATTAACCCTTCAGTGCCTGCTTAACCTGTAATCACCTCCTTTGGGGAAATAGCCCTCACTCTTCTGTCTGGAGTGATTAATCTTTTTTCACCAGATAAAACTGCAATGGAATGCCCTGAGGCAATTGGCTTGAAGGGTACTTCTAATTCTTTTCATGATCCACCCCCACAACTGCTCTATTCTTCAAGACCTATAACTAGACTAAAGTCCTAACAGTCACAGAAAGGTGAGGTACAAAGTGTGACCCATGAGGAAGTATGCTATACTCCAAAAGGACTGCATGAGTTTTCCAATTTATATAGACAGAAATCAGGGGAGTATGTGTGGGAATGGATATTAAGGGTGTGGGATAACGGTGGAAGGAATATAAAGTTGGATCAGGCTGAATTTAATGATATGGACCCACTAAGCAGATATTCTGCATTCAATGTTATAGCTCAAGGGGTTAGAAAGGGCATTAACAGTTTGGGTAGTTGGCTGAAATGTGAATCAAAAGGTTGAAATTCCAGAACTGCCCTGGAATAATGCAGAGGAGGGGATCCAATGGCTTAGAGAGATTGAAATGTTACGGTGGATTTATCATGGAAAACCTGCTCACACTCCCCAGGAATGTCCAGAGGACACACATTTTACCAGAACTGCAAGGAATAAATTTGTGACATGGGCTCCATCATGCCTGAAGAGCCTGGTAGTCACCCTTCTCTGTAGGTCAGGTATTACTGTGGGAACTGCTGTCACTGAGCTTGAATCCTTAAACATAATGGAGATAATCAGATCCTGAGTTAGCAGAAGCCATGTAACAGTAGTTAATGGACAGCAGGCTCAAAGCAGCAGTCAAAATAATCTGACTTGCAGAGACTTATGACATTGGCTAGTAGGTCATGGAGTACCTAGAAATAAAATAGATGCACAACCTACAAAATTTTTGTTTGATCTGTATAAGCACAAGAATTGTAGGTTGAGTGAACAAAAGTCTACCTTGAATTACAAAAACAGAGAGTCATGGCCCCTTAATAAATTTCCAGATTTGAGACAGTTTACAGACCCAGAACCCCTTGAATGAGGGGAATGCCAGGTGCCCTTGAGGAAGAACCCTGTTACACTGCCCAAAATTGATAATGTTAATCTTCCTCCCAGCCTTCCCCAAGGGGTTCTGCAGCCTTTTACCAGGGTAATTGTGCAGTGGGGAAAAGGAAATGATCAGATATTTGGGGGATTATTAGAAATTGGCTCAGAAGTGACAATAATTCCAGGAGATCCAAGATGTCACTTTGGTCCACCAGTCAGAGGAGGGGCTTATGGAGATCAGGTGATTGATGGAGTTTTAGCTCAGATCTATCTCACAGTGGGTCCAGTAGGTTTCTGTGGTTATTTCCCCAGTTCTGGAACGCATAATTGGAATAGACATACTCAGCACCTGGCAAAATCCCCACATTGATTCCCTGACTCATGGAATGAGGCTTATTATGGTAGGTGTCCTGGTTTGCTAACACTGCTGTCATGCAAAATACCAGAAGTGGATTGACTTTTATAAAGGGGGTTTATTTGGTTACAAAGTTACAGTTCAAAGGCCATAGAAGTGTCCAAACTAAGGCATCAACAATAGGGTAACTTCACTGAATAATGAATGACGGCATCTGGAAAACCTATGTCAGCTGGGAAGGCACATGGCTGGTGTCTGCTCCAGGGTTCTGGTTTCAAACTGGCTTTCTCCCAGGACATTTCTCTCTAAGCATCTAAGGGTGTTCTCTTAGTTTCTCCCAAGCAAACTCTGAGCTAGCAAAGGTCTGCTTTCAAAGGCCATCTCCAAAATGTCTCTCTCAGCAGCAGCACTGAGCTCCTTCTGTCTGAGCTCTTATAGGACTCCAGTAAACTAATCAAGACCCATGCTGAATGAGTGGGGCCATACCTACATGGAAACAATCTAATCAAAGATATTACAGTTAGGTGATTCACATCTCCATGGAAACACTCAATCAAAATGTTCTGTCCAACAAGATTGGTTGGCTGTGTGGGGGACATAATACAACCAAACCAGCACAGTAAGAAAGGCCAAGTGGAAGCCACTAGAACTGCTCCTACTTAGCAAAATAGTAAATCAGAATCAATACCAGATTCCTGGAGAAAGGATTGCAGAGAATAATGCTCGAAGGATGCAGGGGTGGTGATTCCCACCACATCCCCATTCAACTCTCCTATTTGGCCTGTGCAGAAAACAGATGGGTCTTGGAGGATGACAGTGGGTTATCATAAACTTAACCAGGTGGTGACTTCAATGGCAGCAGCTATTTCAGATGTGGTATCATTGCTTGAGCAAATCAACACATCCCCTGGTAACTGGTATGCAGCTATTGATCTGGCAAATGATTTTTTCTCAACAGCTATTAGTAAGGACCACCAGAAATGGTTTGTTTTCAGCTGGAAAGGCCAGCAGTTTACATTCACTGTGCTACCTCAGGGGTATATCAACTCTCAAGCCTTATGTCATAACCTTGTCTACAGGGACCTTGATCATTTCTCCCTCCTACAAGACATAACTGGTCCATTATATTGATGACATATTGATTGGACCTAGTGAGCAAGAAGTAACAACTATGCTAGACTTATTGGTAAGGCATTTGCATGTCAGAGGATGGGAGATAAATCCAACAAAAATACAGAGGACTTCTGCCTCATTAAAATTCCTAGGTTCCAGTGGATTGGGGCATGTTGAGATATCCCTTCTAATGTGAAGGATAAGCTGTTGTATCTGGCTCTGCCTGTGTTGAGAAAAGATGCACAATACCTAGTTGGCCTCTTTGGATTTTGGAGACAATGTATTCCCCATTTGGGTGTGCTATTCTGTTCCATTTACCAAGCGACCAGAAAAGCTTCTAGTTTTGAGTAGGGACCAGAATAAGAGGAGGATCTGCAACAGGTCCAGGCTGCTGTGCAAGCTGCTCTGCTGCTTGGACCATATGATCCAGCTGACCAAACAGTGCTGGTAGTGTCAGTGACAAATGGAGATACTGTTTGGAGCCTTTGGCAGGCTCCTATAGGAGAATCACAATGCAGGCTCTTAGGATTTTGGAGTAAAGTCTTACCATCCTCTGCAGATAACTACTCTCCTTTTGAGAAACAGCTTTTGGCTTGCTACTGGTCCTTAGTAGAGAGAGAATGCTTAACCATGGGCCACCAAGTTACCATGAGACCTGAGTTGCCTATCATGAGCTGGGTGTTGTCTGACCCACCAAGGCACAAAGTTTGGTGTGGAGAGCAGCACTCCATCATAAAAAAAGAAATGGTATAGATGGAAGGGGCTTGAGTGGGTCATGAAGGCATTAGTAAGTTACATAAGGATGTGGCCCAAATGCCCATGGCCCTCACTTCTGCCACATTACCTTCTCTTTCCCAGCCCACAGCTGTGGCCTCTTGGCAAGTTCCTTACAACCAGTTGACTGAGGAAGAGAAAACTTGGCCCTGTTTTACATATGGCTCTGCATGATATACAGGTACCATCTGAAAGTGGACAACTGCAGCACAGTAGCCCCTTTCTGGTATGTCTCTGAAGAACAGTGGTGAGGGGAAATCCTCTCATTGGACAGAACTTTGAGCAGTGCACCTGGTTGTTCATTTTGCTTGGAAGGAGAACTGGCCAGAGGTGCATTGTGTACTGATTCATGGGCTTTTGCTAATGGTTTGGCTGGATGTTAAGAGACTAGGAAGGAGCATGGTTGGAAAATTGGGGACAAAGAGGTCTGGGAAAGATGTATGTGGATAGACCTTACTGAGTGGGCAAAAAACATGAAGATGCTTGTGTCCCATATGAATGCTCCCCAGAGAGTGACTTCAGCAGAGGAAGGTTATAATCAAGTGGATAAAATAACCCATTATTTTCAGCCCCTTCCCCAGCCACTCCTGTCGTTGTCCAATGGGCTCATGAACAAAGTTATGATGGTGGTAGCAATGGTGGTTATGCATGAGCTCAGTAACATGGAATTGCATTCACCAAGGCTGAACTGGCTATAGCCACTGCAGAGTACCCAAAGTGCCAGCAGCAGAGACAAACACTGAGCCCCAAGTATGGCACCATTCCCCAAGTTGATCAGCCTGCTACCTGCTGATAGGTTGATTACATTGGACTACTTCAATCATGGAAGGTGCAGTGATTTGTTCTAACTGGAATAGACACATACCCCAGATATGGGTTTGCCTTCCCTGTGCAGAATACTTCTGTCAAAACTACCATCTGCAGACTTACAGAATTCTTTATCCACTGTCATGGTATTCCATACAGCATTGTTCTGTTCAAAAGACACACTTCACAGCAAATGAAGTGTAGGAATGGGCACATGCTCATGGAATTCTCTGGTCTTACCATGTTCTCCATCATCCAGAGGCAGCTGGGTTGATAGAACAGGGGAATGGCCTTTTGAAGACTCAATTATGGCACCAAGTAGGTGACAAAACTTTGCAGGGCTGGGGCAGTGTTCTCCAGGAGGCTTTGTATGCTCTGAATCAGCATCCACCTTATGGTGCTGTTTCTCCCATAGCCAGGATTCATGGGTCCAGGAATCAAGGCACGGCAATGGGAATGGCACCACTCATTATCACCCCTAGTGATACACTAGGAAAATTTTTGCTTCCTGTCCCTGCAAGCTTAAGCTCTGCTGGTCTACAAGTCTTAGTTCCAAAAGGAGGAGTACTCCCACCAGGAGACAACTATAATCCCATTGAACTGGAAGTTAAGACTGCCAGCTGGCCACACTGGGCTTCTCATACCTCTGAATCAACAGTCAAGGAAGGGGATTACTGTACTGGCTGGGATCATTGATCATGACTATCAAGAAGAAATAATAGGACTGCAACTACACAATGGAGGTAAAGAAGAATTTTCCTGGAATACAAGAGATCCCCTAGGGTGCCTCTTAGTACTACCATGCCCTGTGATTAAAGTCAATGGAAAACTGCAACAACCCAATCCAGGCAGGATACCAATGGCCAAGAAACTTCAGGAATGAAGGTTTGGGTCACCCCACCAGGCAAAGAACCACGGCCAGCTGAAGTGCTTGCTGAGGGTAAAGGGAACATGGAATGAATAGTGGAAGAAGGTAGTGATAAATATGAACTATGGCTATGTGACCAGTTACAGAAATGAGGACTATGATGGCATGAATATTTCCTCCTTTTGTTATGAGTATGTTTATATTTGTACATAAAGCAAATATCTTTGTTTTCTTCTCCATCTTATTCCTTATCATATGACGTCAGTTGTATTGTTCATGTTATAGAATTTAAGTTGTAAGATATCAAGTTTAAGACTTATATTACCTAAGGACTTGCACCCTATTCTGGAGAGATTTAGTGCATTTCTGGTTGTACACAGGACAGCTGAGTATTTTTAGCTGAAACATATGTCTGGTACTACATTCTATTTAGAGGTTAAGTATGGTTTGCAGTGAGGTGTGTGGCCGCCAAGTTGACAAGGGGTGGACTGTGACATTAGGTTCATGTGTCAGCTTGGCCAGGTGATGGTGCCCAGTTGTCTGGTTGAATTAATCTCTACCATTAGTTCAGGGATATTTCATGGTTAGTAAATAAACCAGAAGGATGGTGTATTAAGTCATCAGTTAATTGATTGCATCTGTGGCTCATTACCTCCACTGTCAAATAGGGGGTGTCTTCTGCAATGAGAGAATACAAACAGTTGGATTTAATCCAATCAGTTGAAGACTTTTAAGGGAGAAGAGAGAACTTTCATTTCTTCTTTGGCCAGGCAGCCTCTCCTGAGGAGTTCATCAAGGACTTTCATCAGAGTTGCCAGCTCGCGGCATCCTGCCCTACAGAATTTGGACTCAGGCATCCCCACAGTTGCATGAGACACTTTTATAACATACTCACATTTAAAGATGTCTCCTGTTGGTTCTGTTTCCCTAGAGAACTCTAACGAATACACCAAGCCATAATTAAATTGTTAAAAAAAAAAGATAACTGGAAGCCAAATGTTTAAACATAAAACAATACACACATAGACAACCATAGATCAAAAAGACATCATTATGGAAATTTTAAATATTCTTAAGTGAATGAAATTTTGAAACAATTAAAATATATCAAAACCGAGGGGAAACAAAGAAAGCAATGACCAGCAAAAAAATAGCTCTAAGTTCATACATAACAAAAGAAGAAAAGCACAAAACAGTGATCTAAGTATTTTGCCCAAGAATTTAGAAAATAAATGCAAATTGAAGACAAAGAATGTAGAAAGTTATTTAATAGTAAGGGTAAGAGCAAATTAAGAGCAAAAATTAATGCAACTTATGAAGTTGGCACATTGAAGACTAAAAAATTTATAAACACTTATGAAAACTAATCAATAAAACAAAAAATAAAAATAAATCAGGAATTTAAAAATTCACTTTATTACAGATCATACAACTATTGAAAAGGTAATAAGATAATGTAAAAATTTTCATACCAAGTATTTTCAGTTTAGGTGAAATAGATACATTCCTTAAAAAATAATATGTCCAGTAGGCTGGTCCTAAGGTCTCTCGCAATAGGACAAGTCTATGAGCTGAGGTATAGGTTTTGCAGCAAAGATATGTGACAAGAGGGCCTGGTCAAAGAACCAATATGAGGATTCAACCACCTAACAAATGTATGCAACTTGAATATGCACCCAGGGACCAGGGAATTGACTATACTGTGTGTCTCTGAAATGCATTTGGGCTAGGATTCCGTTTGTCACTTAGCCTCTGAACGTCAGCCTCTAACAGAGTGGCCAGTTTAGTGTTTTGGGTTCTCTGGTATGAGTGTCCACTCAAAACCTGCATCCAAGAACTCTAAAAGATCTGGGTATTTCTCCTTTCCCCAGTGTGTGTTGTTTTCTATTACAGGAAAAGGAATGGAGCAATGGCTATTGAATGTGACTTCTATGTATGTACCTTCTGCAGGGTCCTTCCTTTCTTTCAATCAATAACTCTGATTCTGATAACTGGTTAAGGTCTGGAAACCAGGATTGTAACTTTCCAGTACAGATGACATCAATCTTCTCACTTGTTCTTGAACATTTTTGATTGCATAGATCAGAGGTCTGCAAACTTCCTCTGTAAAGGGCTAGACAGTAAATTTTTAGGCTTTGCAGACCATACAGCCTCTGTTGTACTTCTTAACTTTGCTATTGTAGCACAACAGCAGCTATACCCAATATGTAAACAAATGGACATGCTATTTGCCATAGTCAAGGGATGAATTTGACCCACTTGCTGCAGTTTGCTGGATTTCCATTATAGGTCAAGAAATACCCTTGCTGGCTGTCAATATATATTGTTCTTAGGAAAGCTATGGTCTAGTAACTGAGATGGATCCATGAAAATAGGCTCCCTGCATGATATTCTGACCTTGCCACCCATGATAATAATCATATTCACTTTGCTGTTGATGGTTACGTGTTGCCCCTGATATCAAATATGCCATACTTTTCTCCTTACTGACCCCAAGGAGACCAATATCTGCTATTATCAGCCAGGCTTATAGAAACAGTCACTACTCCTAAGCATCTTATCAATGCCAGTATCCTTCCTGATGGCAAATTCTTTATCACTTTAGTAGAAGGAGTGCCCTCTGATCTCTTCAAGTAAACATTATTGGATGATAGGTTCTCCATATTTACATAATAAATTCATTCTAACAAGCTCATTTCTCTAAGCCTTTTACTCCTTCCACAATACACTGCCAAGGCAGTTCTAATGAGTTCACTTTTGATTTATACAAGCTATTATTTCCAAGGTTCAAGAAGTCATTCCAATAATATGATAGCACAAGGTCGAGGCCATCTTTCTTGATTGTTAAATCCTGGGTTATGATAGACACCCCCATGTCAATAGTGCTCACTGTCTAGTCTCATATTAAGCCCCTCCCAACCCTCCCCTCTAGTGAAACATTTCAAGACCAATCCAGAGGCATGCTCTTCCAGTTCCTGATAGTATATATTAACCAGATCCTGCTGCTCTTCTCCTCTTGTTCAGGTACAGTATTTTACTATGTGGGTCATGCTGAGGCTTGGTCCTATTTATTGGTCTAAAGGCAATAAGCAGAGATAAGGCAAGATCCTGAAGAAAGCCATGCATGTAAAGAGAGGCTTCTCTCCACTTGTACGAGGGAAGGGGTGCTTCTGCTGGCTTGGAACATTCAGAGGAATGTGGGTGTTCAAGCTTCTCCAGTGCATCCACCCAAATATCTTCATACAGCTCTCAGTTCCCACTCTTTCCCCACCAGGCTCCTGACTTTGATGTAAGAGGGCTGTGAATTCTACCTCCTGTGTAATGGGCCTGGTATTCAGCAGATCCTGCTCCTCTAGTGGAAGGATTTGAGAATTCCTTTATTATTGCCAAGGAGATCTTCTGGAATTTGCTCTATCCTTTTTTACTTGGTAGCTGACCTATGCCTTTCATTTTCTTCCTTCTGGACTTCTATGGCACTTAACAATAGCCAACCAGCTCCAGTTAATAATAATTATTTCTCCCTTTCTCTCAAGGGTTAGAGCTATAGCTTAAGCCAGCGCATCCTCTTTCACATGTATCTCCTCACAATTCACCACAATTAAAAATCCTAGTAATTGTAATGCTACACATGCCAGGGTATACATCCATCAGTTACCAAGTGATGCACTACTTTCCAAGACTTCATCTCACACCACTTTTTCTTTCTTCCATAAAGTTAATGACAAGGAGTACTGAATGAAGCTCTGCCTGTTAGGGGGATTTTCCAGTGCTACCTCAAATACCAGTAGTGTGGCAGCAGTTGTTTTGTGCTTGCATCAATATATCAAGCAATTCATCCATATTCCAGGCCCAGGTGTTTTGCTCCTCCATCAACTGGTCTTAAGGAATACCACAAGAAGCCATGGCTGTGAGACAGTGGTTTGATGGGGTTCTTGTTACCATCTGACTGGCAAACTCTCTAATGCTAGAATTCCATATCAAGGGGCAACTTTGGAGAACAACTTCTGGTACTAACTGTCTTAAGTTGAGTTCCTCAACAAACATACCCTGAGAAAATGACCGGAGGGCAAGGAGCTTATTTGAGAATTGTTCCCAAAAAGTACTGGCAGGGGACAGAGGGAAGTAAGACAAATAAGGAAAGGCAGTCCAATTAAGAGTGTGTTATCAAGTAGGTTTCTGATGTGAACAACTAAAATGCAGTCTTGCTGGGAAATTATTGTAGACAATGTAAAACTTGCCTTAGAATGATCCTTTCCAAGAGTTAAGAAAGCTGAGGCATGTGTTTTCTGATGCCCATCCATCATTGGATAAGGACCATTCCTAGGCTGTTAACTTCCTTGTACTTGTAACTACTCTGCACATGAGTTGAGAGAAGAGTTGAGAAAGCTGAGGCATGTGTTTTCTGATGCCCATCCATCATTGGATAAGGACCATTCCTAGGCTGTTAACTTCCTTGTACTTGTAACTACTCTGCACATGAGTTGAGAGAAAACTCTCAGATTCAAAGTGGCAGGAACTTGCAGTAGGGCACTGTGGTATGGACTTGAACATGAGTTCCAAGGAGATATGGGCAGGACATCAATTTCACATGCTACCTGCAACATAGTTGACAAAGAGTGAGAAAATTGATGGACAGAGAAAAGATAGAAACTTTGTTTCTTACAGTAAAAAGTGAAGCAATTATAACTAAGATAGAAGGTAAGTTATAACAAAGAACCAAAAATGGGTATGGTTCAGAAAAGCTTAGTTTTCCTTATTTTCCTCTCGTGTTAATCTCCAAGTTCCTGGTCAACAATTGGCTCTGCTCCATGAAATCATTCAGGGTCCAAGGTTATGGCAAATCTGTAATCTTCACCATGTGCTCCCAAGTTCATGTTGGCAATCACATTTTCAGCCAGGGAAAGGGGAAAAGAACACAAGCCCAGGGGTATAAATTTCCTCATAAGCAAGTTTATTGAAACCAATGGACATCATTTCCACTCACATTCCATTAGCGAGCAGTTTATCACATGATCATAGTTGGCAACAAGACTGGGAATTTTAGTTCTCAGCTGGGAGATCACATCCCAACTACAACTGTATAACTATGGAAGAAAAGGAACATGGATTTTGGCATAGCCTCTGCCTCAGAAGGTTAGAGCCCTAGAGGGGTTCTGGATATTAAAGTTCATAGAACAAGTTATAGTTATAAATATATGACTCAAAAATACAAAGATAATCCACAATATATACATACACACACACACACACGTGCAGATATATATATGAAATATTAGAAAAAGAGGAGCAGGGAGGGGAGTGACTATAAGAAAAACAAAATTCATGTTTCATAGAAGGGGGACAATAGTGATTATTTAAAAGTAATAATAGTAGTTTAGTCATGATAGAGGCTTACTCATTGTAAAATTTAGTGGCTTAAAAGTAACCACCAAAGGAATTTAAAACAAAAATAGTTTTAAAAAAGTTACTTCTATGTGTGCTTTTTGGGGAGGGTCCAGCAAAATTTAATTTTCATCATTACTTGTAACACTTTCAGTATAATTAAAATACATTTTGAAAGTATAAAGAATGAAATAGGCCTTGATTGGCTGGTATAAAATAATTTTTAAAATATATTATTAACTGAGAAAGCAAAATACACAATAGTATGTTCAATACAATTTCCTTCATTTAAATAAGAAAGGATACACACACACACATAAATATGTTCTTTTATGCTCAGAAGTATTTTTGGAAAGATATATAAGAGGTTATTCACAATGGTTATCATCAGAAAGTGGAATTGCTTGTCAGGAGTTTAGGTAGATTAATTTTGGATTAGATTTTTAAAAATCTACAAAATTTCAATGTACTGCTTTTAGTCACATAAAATTTTAAAATACGATTAAAAAGAAAAGAAATCCATTGGACTAAAAAGTCAAATACTCTTAACTACATCTTCCAACCATGCAACTTGAGCTGTGGATTATTTTTAAATTCCTCAGTGTTCACTGCAGCCGCCTGTCTTCCATCAGTTGATGGAATCATTGAGTTATAACTCTACAGAGTTTCATTAATATGGGCAAAGAAGAGCACTCTCCTTGCCCACATTCCCCATCAGTGCTATCTGACTGACTTCCATCCACTGAGAACAAGACAGTTCTAAGTTAGCATGCGTTCATTCATCTCCTTAAAATTCCAAGTCAGAAGCAGCAACAAAATCATTAGGAGCAGGTGATGAATATGTCCTGACGGTGATGGATGGTGGAAAGAGATTTTCATGGTTAGAATTTCTGGAGACAGAGATGTTTGGGTACAGGTATTTGCATTATTTAAGGAGACTCTATTAGCTATGGCCAAAAAGAAATTGGAAGAAATCATCATAGTCTTTGTACCACAAATCTTTTATTCTTTTTTATCGTAATAACCTTATAAATAATAGCCCCCTGGGAGTAAATATTGAGAGGAAGCATGTTTTGTATTAATAATTCCTCTCCTAGGGGACTTTAATGAATGTGATTGTTTAAGTGTGGCAGATGTCCTGATGCATCTGTACACCTACACCTACTTTGTACAACCAAAGAGAAATAGCAACCACTTTTAGTATAATATGTATTCAAGAGTTATGTTTTGAACATAAGGTAAAATTTCCATTCCCACATAATGAAAGTTTTTATGATGTGATCATTTACTTTTTAGCTGGTTCAATGTTTTGTTTTGTTTTTCTCCAAAAGTGATCAAATTTGCCTTAGAGTTTATGCAATTAGGTCTCTGTCACTTTGGGGTATCACACTAACTCTATCATTGCCTGATGCTTCTGCTCACATGGACACATTCCAAGTTATTCTTTGAGATATTTATTTAAGTCATTTAAAAGCATCAGTGTTGGCTGAATCCTCACTCTTCCCCTAGGGTGGCGTGGTAGACTTGCTGCTACATGAGGTTGTGGATTCTGCTGAACCAAGACCAGAGGTGAGAATCCTCACTCTTAGGGTATCAGGGGCTTGGAGGCAAAAGTAGTGAACAAAGGTAAAAAACAGCCATGATGCTCAGGATCAAAATGGCAGGAGGTGACCCAGAGGGTCTCCCAGTCTGAGGCTATCAGAGGATTTCAGGGTAGAGGTATGGTGAAATGAGAGTCTGGAGCCAGGAAGTAAGTTCAAGGAAAAGAAAATTAGGACAAAAAGCCAAAAGAGGTCTTGGCACTTGCCTAAAGTAAGTGTTAGGCTGCTATCTCTGATCTCAACAGTACATGTAGATCTGTGTATGCAGCAGATCAGCTTGTACAGGGCATAAGAGCAGCAGAAGGCACAAGTGGGGTCTTCAGATCTTGTCTGCCCTAAAGAAGTGTCTTTTTCTAATTCACTCAGACACTTCATATGGGCTAGTGGGGTCCTGGGCTCATTGAGTAGCCAAGCTTCTACTTGGCTGCATATTGCCTTTTAATCATATTCCCTCCTCTAATCTATAACAACCTGTCCTCAACCTAGCAATGAGTACACACATACACACAACAACACAATAAGAAAACAAGCAAACACAGCCAAAAACAACAACAACAAAATGAGACAAAAGTCAGAGGACTAATCAAAGGTTGCAGTACAGTAGATACCAGTTTGAATATGACTTAGGATTTCTGGGAGCTACTTTCTCACAGAATAAAACTATTATTTATAAGTATATGAGTAATATTCAGGATAAGATCCCTTTATATAAAATAATATAATATTTATCCTGCTTTGATGGGTTTTCATAATTTAATTTCTTCAACAAATATGCTTTTAAATTTCTACTCTGAATGTTCCAAGAAGGTATTCCAGGAGATACAATGGTCTTTACTCTCACGGAGCTTACAATCCAGTGAGAGAAAAAACTGATCCCATTGAGATTATCTTTCCAGTCTAAAGGAGTAAAAATGGTTCCAAGGAAGCATGTAACAAAAGAAACAGACCAGGATTGGCTGGGAAGCTGAGAGGAAGGAAACCTTGCAGCAGTAGATGATATTCAATAGAAAAACAATAAAGACATTTCATTCCACATAAGATTGGTGTGTGGCTTGAATTATAAACATGTTTTAATAAAATAACAAATGCCCTATAGAAATTAGACAAGTGTTCTGATGCTCTGAATTTTCAATTGACCCTAAGAAATGTAGTTACAGACACTGGGGAGGGATCATTTTCTTATGAAGATGGAAAAATGGCCACACAGAAGGGTGGAAAGATGTCACACCTGTGCTGAAAAGATGGATAAAATTTGATTGTTTCACCCCAGCTTCCAAATACCCATAATTAAGTAACCCATCTTCTTTCCCTCATCATTGGAATCCAAAAGACCGAGATTTGAATCCCATCACAACACATTACTGGGCTCTTTGGCAAGTATCATCATCTGTGAAAAATAGGAATAAATTATACTTGTCAGTGTTGAAGAATTAATGAGAAAAAGCATGACACAAAGTGGACTGTGCAGTCTTCCAAAAATTATTTCCCTTGTGAGTATTTATTTTGATATAATTCAGGAGAAAATCTTTATAATTTTCAGTACAAAGAGAGAAAGCTTGAGTTAGAATAACCCTTTTTCTGAAACTCCTATTTGGCCATAAGACCATACTCCCCCTTTTCCTATTTGCTCTGTGAGGCCAACAGGAATTAATTAATTCCATTAATAGCCAGCTGAAGCCTGCAATGTCAGTTTTTAAGACAAAAGAAGGTTTGGGAACTGTGACTTGTATATTAGTATTCTATTGCTGTTGTAATAAATTATCACAGATCCAGTGGCTTCAAACCCATTTATTGTCTCAAATTTTCTTGTGTCAAAAGTATAGGCAAAGGATGGTTCAGCTGGTTCTCTGTCAGAGTCCCACAAGGACAAAATCAAGGTGTTGGCATGCTTGCGTTCCTTTTTGGAGGCTTCCAAGAGCTTCCCGGCCCATTCAGGTTATTGGCAGAATTCAATTCCTTGTGTTTGTAGGCAGGAGGTCTCTTTCCTTGTTGGCCATCAGTCAAGAGCCTCTCTCAGCTCAAAGCCACCTGCATTTCTCTTCATGTTGCCCCTTCCATCTTCAAACCAGAAAAGGGGCATCGATATCTCCTTAGATTTGAATCTCTGACTTCCCCTTCTGCTTCTTCCAGCTGGAAGTAGTTCTCTGCTTTGAACACTCATGTGAATAGATTGAGCCTGCCTGGATTACCCAGGATAACATCGTACATTAAGGTCCTTAACCTTAATTCATCTGAAGAGTAATGTTTAAAGATTCTGGGGATTAGGGTGTGGACATCTTTGGGAGGCCATTAATGTGCCTGCCTCAACTTGGTTTCACAATGGGAATTTGAGGAAATGGTTTAGCTATAGGAAAGGGAAGGAGGAGACACATTTTAGAAAAAGGCTGGCAAACAGAGTGACTGCCTAGAGATAAAGAAGCTCATCTGGTTGGTGGTTTTGTCTGGCTGGCAGAGAGTTTGCTGTTGGCTTGATTTATAATTGAATTTGAATGCCTTTGTGGACAGCATGTATAGACTTTCAAACACCCATAATTATAGACTTAACTATTTCCACATTTCCCACCTTTCCTCATTGTCCTTTTCTTCCCTGCTTCATATACTTACCTTACATCCCTGGCCCCTGAAAGAATCTGTATTTGCAAACCCTGCCTTAAAGTGAGGTCCATAGGAGGCAAACAAAGAGGATAGAGAGAAAATGAGAATCAGGACATAGAGGAGTCAAGTGCATATTGAGTCAGGGTAAGACTGAAGTGTCATAATTTTACCCCACCCCACAGTGACCTGAGGGAAGACAGTAGACCATCCTTTGTTGAGTATTAGGAAGAACAACCAACCAGAAGATGGCTCCTGCCTTGAGCGATTCCATCATTGATTCCCCTGATACTTTTCTTCTCTAGAAAGAAATTAGGAGCATACCCAGGAGGATAGAAAAGAAAAGGCCTGCCAAGCATAGCCACTTTAGTACCTAGTAGGGACTCAGTAGATAGTTGTTAGTTCTGCTAACCTGCCTCTCTCTTCATGAGCTCATTTCTTAACTGTTCACTAAAAGGACTATAAAGGAAAGTCCCTGAGCTTTTATCACATTAACAAATTCACAACATGAATAAATGCACAGTAAGTAATAAAGCGACACAATTAAGAGCCCAGGCTCTGGAGCCAGGCTGTCGAGATCCAAGTTTTCTTTCTCATACCACTCACCAACTGCTCCCAACTTGGGAAAGTTATTTAACTTCTTTTTGCCTCAGATTTCTTATCTGTAAATAGGGCAATTAATAGAACTACATCGTAGTTTTGTGGGTGTGTAATATCAAGTAAATTAATACATATAATGAGAATATCTGATATATAGTACTTTTTCAATAAACTGAATATTTTCATTAAACGTCTTAATTGTTTTTATATTATCTGTGGCTGCTTTAAAAATGAATGAGTGGGACTTCTGGAAGATGGCAGTTAGAAGAGACAGGGCAAAAGAACACCTCCATGAAAAATACTAGATAAAAGCCAGAAAGTGACACAGAACACCAGTTCCAGCGATGCACCAGATGGACAATGTCTGCTAAATCCACAGGGACCATGCACTTGGGAGTCTGCATTCTGAAATGAGTGAGTAAGCCTTCTGAATATCCAGCAGCCATGCTGCAGTGTGCAGAAACTGTGGGTTGGCATTTGGAGGTGGGCTAGTTCTTTTTTAAAAAAACCCAAAAGCGGCTGCAGATACAGCAATGAGAACCACACAGTGAAGCACGGGAAGAACGGGTGGTGGGCATGCCTCAATATCTGGCATAGATGAGAGCCTTTTGTGCACCTGCTGCTAATTGCCTCAGAGTGAGGAAGACAGAGGTTAGCCAAAAGGGGAAAATAACCATGCCCCTAGGAGGGCATGGCTTGGAAGAGGGACCCACTCAGAAATCCCAGGGACCATACATCGATACCAAGGACTTGTGAGTCAGTGGCAGAGACAATCTGTGGCGAGACTGAACTGAAGTTTAGACTCTTGCAACAGCCTTTTATCACCAGGTACACCTAGGAGGTTTGATTATTAAAGCCACCCTCCCTCCCTAACTGCTCAGACACATGCCCCACATTCAGGCTGGACAGCACCAACAACACACCCAAACTTGGTGCACCAATTGGACCCCCGAAAGAATCAGACCCCCACACACCACAAAGACAAAGTTGGGGAGAACTGGCTTAAGGGGAATAGGTGACTCGCAGACGCCATCTGCTGGTTAGTTAGAGAAAGTGTATGCCACCAAGCTGTAGATCTGACAAATCAGAAATTAGACTTTGAATTAGCCTACATATCCTAAAAGAACCCTATCAAGTAAAGCAAAGGCCAAGAGGCCAAAAACAACAGAAAATTTTAAAGCATAAGAAAAAAAACAGAGGATATGGATAACCCAAACACCCAAATCAAAAGATCAGAGGAGACACAGTACTTGGAGCAATTAATCAAAGAACTAAAGGCAAACAATGAGAGCATGGCACAGGATATAAAGGACATGAAAAAGACCCTAGAAAAGCATAAAGAAGAAATTCCAAGAGTAAATAAAAAAATAGATGCTCTTATGGAAATAAAAGAAACTGTTGACCAAATTTAAAAGATTCTGGATATTCACAGTATAAGACTAGAGGAAGCTGGACAATGAATCAGCAACCTGGAGGATGACAAAATGGAAAATGAAAGAAAAAAAGAAAGAATGGGGAAAAATTGAAAAATTTGAATTGAACCTCAGGGATATGATAGATAAAATAAAACATCCAAATTTAAGACTCATTGGTGTCCCAGAAGGGGAAGAGAAGGGTAAAGATCTAGAAAGAGTATTCAAAGAAATTGTTGGGGAAAACTTCCCAAACCTTCTACACAAAGCATAAATGCCCAGCGAACTCCAAATAGAATAAATCCAAATAAACCCACTCCGAGACATATTCTGATCAGACTGTCAAATAGTGAAAAGAAGAAGTAAGTTCTGAAAGCAGCAAGAGAAAAGCAATTCACCACATACAAAGGAAACAACATAAGACTAAGTAGTGACTACTCAGCAGCCACCATGGAGGTGAGAAGGCAGTGGCATAACATATTTAAAATTGTGAGAGAGAAAAATTGCCAACCAAGAATTCTTTATCCAGCAAAGCTCCCCTTCAAATTTGAGGGAGAACTTAAATTTTTCACAGACAAACAAATGCTGAGAGATTTTGCTAATAAAAGACCTGCTCTACTTCAGATACTAAAGGGAGCACTACAAACAGAGAAAAAAAGAAAGGAGACACAGCAAGGAAGAAGGTTCAGTACTAAAGAGATTCAATGTTGGTTCATTAAAGGACAATAAGAGAGAGAACGAAAAAATATATCTGATAAACATAAACCAAAGGACAGGATGGCTGATTAAGAAATGCCTTCATGGTAATAATGTTGAATATAAATGGATTAAACTCCCCAATTAAAAGATATAGACTGGCAGAATGGATCAAAAAATAGGAACCATCAATATGTTGCATACAAGAGACTCAGACACATGGTTACAAAGAAATTGAAAGTGAAAGGATAGAAAAAAATATTTCATGCAAGCTATAGCCAAAAGAAAGCTGGAGTAGCAATATTAATCTCAGATAAAACAGACTTTAAATGCAAGGATGTTATGAGAGTCAAAAAAGGTCACTACATACTAATAAAAGGGGCAATTCAGTAAGAAGAAATAACAATCATAAATGTTTATGCACCCAATCATGGTGCCACAAAATACATGAGACAAACACTGGCAAAACTAAAGGAAGCAATGGATATTTCCACAATAATTGTGGGAGATTTCAACACATCACTCCTTCCTATAGATAGATCAACCAGACAAAAGACCAATAAGAAAATTGAAAACCTAAACAATCTGATATATTAATTTGATTTAACAGACATATATAGAACATTACATCCCAAATCACCAGGATACACATTATTCTCTCCAGAATAGACCATATGCTGGGACATAAAACAAGCCTCAATAAATTTAAAAAAATTGAAATTATTCAAAGCACCTTCTCTGACCACAGTGGAAGACAATTAGAAGTCAATAACCATCACTTAGAAAATTCACAAATACCTGGAGTTTAAACAACACACTCCTAAACAATCAGTGTGTTAAAGGAGAAATAGCAAGAGAAATTGCTAAATATATAGAAATGAATGAAAATAAGAACACAAAATATCAAAACATATGGGATGCAGCAAAAGCAGTACTCAGTGGGAAGTTTATAGCACTAAACACATATATAAAAAGGAAGAAGGAGCTAAAATCACAGAACCAATGGAGCAACTGAAGAAGCTAGAAAATGAACAGCAAACTGATCCTAAACCAAGTAGAAGAAAAGAAATAACAAAGATTAAAACAGAAATAAATGACATAGAGAACACAAAAACAATAGAGAGAATAAATAACACCAAAATTTGGTTCTTTGAAAAGATCAACAAGATTGACAAGCCCCTAGCTAGACTGACAAAATCAAAAAGAGAGAAGACCCATATAAACAAAATAACAAATGAGAAAGGTGACATTACTGCTGATCCTGAAGAAATTAAGAAAATTGTAAGAGGATACTATGAACAACTGTATGCCAACAAACTGGATAATGTAGAGGAAATGGACAATTTCCTGGAAACATTATGAACAACCTAGACTGACCAGAGAAGAAATAGGAGACCTCAACCAACCAATCACAAGCAAAGAGATCCAATCAGTCATCCAAAAATTTCCCACAAATAAATGCCCAGGGCCAGATGGCTTCACAGGGGAATTCCACCAAACTTTCCAAAAAGAACTGACACCAATCTTACCTAAACTTTTTCAAAACATCGAAGAAAATGGAACACTACCTAACACATTTTATGAGGCTAACATCAATCTAATACCAAAACCAGGCAAAGATGCCACAAAAAAGGAAAACTACAGGCCAATCTCCATAATGAATACAGATGCAAAAATTCTCAACAAAATATTTGCAAACAGAATCCAAAGGCACATTATAAAAATCATACACCATGACCAAGTGGGGTTCATTCCAGGCATGCAAGGATGGTTCAACATAAGAAAATCAATCAATGTAATACAACACATTAACAAATCAAAAGAGAAAAATCAAATGATCATCTCAATAGATGCTGACAAAGCAGTCGACAAAATCCAACATCACTTTTTGATAAAAACACTTCAAAAGGTAGGAATTGAAGGAAACTTCCTCAATATGATAAAGAACATATATGAAAAACCCACAGCCAGCATAGTACTAAATGGTGAGAGACTGAAAGCCTTCCCTCTAAGATCAGGAACGAGACAAGGATGCCTGCTGTCACACTGTTACTCAACATTGTGCTAGAAGTGCTAGCCAGGGCAATCTGGCACAACAAAAAAATAAAAAGCATCCAAATTGGAAAGGAAGAAGTAAAACTGTCATTATTTGCAGATGATATGATCTTATATATAGAAAACCCTGAGAAATCGACAATACAGCTATTGGAGCTAATAAACAAATTTAGCAAAGTAGCGGGATACAACATTAATGCACACAAATCAGTAATGTTTCTATATGCTAGAAATGAAAGAAGTGAAGAGACACTTAAGAAAAAGATACCATTTTCAAAAGCAACTAAAAAAATCAAGTACCTAGGAATAAACTTAATTAAAGATGTAAAAGACCTATACAAAGAAAAATACATAACTCTACTAAAAGAAGTAGAAAGTAACCTTAAAAGATGAAAAAATATTCCGTGTTTATGGATAGGAAGGCTAAATGTCATTAAGATATCAGTTCTACCCAAATTCATCTACAGATTCAATGCAATCTCAATCAAAATTCCAACAACCTACTTTGCAAACTTGGAAAAACTAGTTATCAAATTTATTTGGAAAGGGAAGATGCCTTGAATTGCTAAAAACACTCTAAAAAAGAAAAACAAAGTGGGAGGACTTACACTCCCTGACTCTGAAGCTTACTATAAAGCCACAGTAGTAAAAACAGCATGGTACTGGCACAAAGATAGACTTATCTATCAATGGAATCAAATTGAAAATTCAGAGATAGACCCCCAGATCTAAGGCTGATTGATCTTTGATAACTCTCCCAAAGCCACTGAACTGGGTCGTAATAGTCTTTTCAACAAATGGGCCTGAGAGAGTTGGATATCCATATCCCAAAGAATGAAAGAGGACCCCTACCTCACACCCTAGACAAAAATTAACTCAAAGTGGATCAAAGACCTCAATATAAAAGATGGTGCCATAAAACTCCTAGAAGGTAATGTAAGAAGACATCTTCAAGACCTTGTATTAGGAAGTCACTTCCTAGACCTAACACCCAAAGCACAAGCAACAAAAGAAAAAATAGATAAATTGGAACTCCTCAAGCTTAGAAACAAGAGATGGAAACAACCCAAACATCCTTCAACAGATGAGTGGATAAATAAAATGTGATATATACATACAATGGAATACTATGCAGCAGTAAGAAGGAACGATGTTGTGAAACATATGACAACTTGGATGAACCTTGAAGACATAATTATGAGTGAAATAAGCCAGGAAAAAAAAAGAAATATTATATGCTACCACTAATGTGAACATTGCTGGGGGAGAATGCAGGGGTGTTGGGCTTCCCCACCTCGATAGTTGCTGATGTGCTCACAAACATTGGGGACTGGTGGATGGGCTGAGCCCTCAAACATGGGACTTACCCTTGGGAAGACTGTTTGTACAAAGGAGAGGCTAGGCCTGCTTATAACTGTGCCTAAGAGCCTCCTCCTGAATGCCTCTTTGTTGCTCAGATGTGGTCCTCTCTCTCTAGCTAAGACAATTTGGCAGATGAAATCACTGCCCTCTCCCCTACATGGGATCTGACACCCAGGGGTGTAAATACCCCTGGCAACATTGAATATGACTCCCGGGGAGGAATCTAGACCCAGCATGGTAGGATGGAGTACATCTTCTTGACCAAAAGGGGGATGTGAAATGAAATGAAATAAGTTTCAGTGGCTGAGAGATTCCAAAAGGAGCTGAGAGGTCAATCTGGTGGGCACTCTTATGTACAATATAGACTACCCTTTTTAGATTCTAATGAATTGGAATAGCTAGCAGTAAATACCTGAAACTATCAAACTACAACCCAGACCCCTTGAATCTTGAAGATGATCATATAAAAATGTAGCTTATGAGGGATGACAATGTGATTGGGAAAGCCATGTGGATCACACTCCCCTTTGTCCAGTGTATAGATGGATGAGTAGAAAATTGGGGGCAAAAAAAAAAAAAATAAAACACCCAGTTTGTTTATTTTTATTATTTTTGTGTGTGTGCTAATGAAAATGTTCAAAAATTGATTTTGGTGATGAATGCCCAACTATAATGGTACTTTGTGAACAATTGATTGTATGCTTTGTATGACTGCATGGTATGTGAATTTATCTCAATAAAATTAAATTATTAAAAAAATGAATGAGTAATGTATTTGTGAAACAGATGGAAATTGTTGTTTTAAAATGTAAAGAAAAAAAAAATCCCCAGCTTTTCATAGGGGCTCTGTGGCCCTGGAAGATGTAAGTGTAGACTCACCTTACAAGAAATGGTTGCAAAATTCCAGGCTAGTAAGTGTGGGACAGGGGTGGGAGAACAGGTCTGTGCATATGTGGAGAGGTAGAAATATAATCAAGAGAGAAATAAAATTTCATTAAGTGCATGCCTTATCCAGAGGTAGATTTTCCATAAAATGAATGAAGTTTACTTCAGGAATATACTACCCCTTCTGAAGTTTGAGAGGGGCCCTACAATGTGTAAACATAGTTTTGTGCTGGTAATTTTATAACTATTTTCTTAAAGAAGGCTCACAAAGTGGAAAAAAAAAACAAACCGTCAGACCCCCAAAACCTGGATCTTCATGGAGCCTTTACCTCTGAAATGAATGTGTTCATTCTTAGGGATACTGGAAATCCACGTTGCTTACTCTTCCTAGAGTTTATATCTGCCAGCCTCTGTGCCATGGAATATGTTCAAAGTTTCATTTGTTGGCACAAAACATGTACTCTCTCAAACCAAAAACCCATAAATGATTGGAAACTCTTCTCAACATTAAATGGAAGCTATCTCCTAGAGTTCCTAGCTCCCCATGGTTCTCAGAGCATTTCCTTTGTTCCACCTCCACTGCCATGTTCACGTTCAGAATCTCACCAACTCTAGAGGATGAATGCAAGAGATTGTTGATTAACTGATGCCAGAGCCTCCAGTCTCACCCTTTCCAGTCTTGTTATCTTCATAAACTCAAACATGATCATAATCATCCATTTTATAAAATCCTCCAGTTACTTCCCATTTCCTAGATGGTAAATGCTGACTTCTTAATAGGAAATTTAAGCTCCTTCATAACCTGGCCAATGCTTTCCTTTCTCTATAGTACCATCTTCTACCACTTACCTTATTCCTATGCCCCGGTACATTGAACTATTTATTACAAACATACTGTCCTACTTCACACTTCTACACTGTCCAGTCACTCTACACCAGGTAACAATGCCCTCAACCCCACCACCTCACTCCTGATTAACCATAATCTGCCTAGTGAATTCCAAGTCATCTCTTTAAAAATCACCAAAAAGAGAGAGAGAGAGAGAGAGAGAGAGAGAGAGAGAGAGAGAGAGAGAGAGAGAGAGAGGAAGAAAATGAAAAAAAAAAAAAAAAGAAAAAAAATTCATCTATATTAAGAATTCCCTGAAATACCCTGGGAATTAGGCAATCTTTCCATTTACCTATTGCTCTTTGTTCATAAACCTTCATGATCATTGCCACATTATCTTTAAAAGCAGGAACCATTTAGTTGCTTCATTGCAACACCTAAAATTAGCATATTTCGGGCATATAGTATGTATTCAATACACCTTTGCTGAAAGACTGATTAAAAGAATAAATGAAAAGAGATAAAGAAATGGTTGTCTAGAAGTCACTGTTGATGAAAAATCTTGCCTTTCCGAGAAATATTTCAATAAGTATGTCATTGACAAGTATCTTGTCTTTTCCTTTTGTATTAGTCTCCTGAGTGCTTAGCATAGTACGGAGAACATTGTAAATACTTCTTAACTGATTAAATGTTGTCAGTAAGGGCAATCTAAAAGACACTCCATTTAACTTCTCTGACAGAAAAGCTAGAAAGTGTCACACAGAAAAAAATAGTAACCAATAGAAACCAACTTCTATCCCAGGGATGGAGGATTTGCCTTCCTTCCATAATGTCCCTAAGAATATACTGAATACTCACTTTAGGGAAGAACATTTCTGTGATAAGAAGTCCACATAGTTTGTATCTTGTAGGAAAAGTCAGTGGGAGTCATGAAATTCTTTAAGAGATTAATCTAACTTAGGTTTTTATTTTCCCATGGCTTGCAATACATGTTGTCTGCGTCTACATTGATTTCACAGCATATAGCACTGGATTCTGCACACAATGTATGTTGATATAATTAATTTATGTTACAATTGCAGGAAAATTATGTGGCAAACTTCAAGATCAGAGCTATTTATATTCTTAGTATAAGCCAAAAGAAGTGGGGATGTGGTTAGTGAAAACTGCAGTTCTTTCTTGCTCTTCCTAATAAACCCATAATTAATATTTTAAGAAGGGCAAAATTCCTTCTTTTAAACATCTACACATTGCCATCAAAAGTGCATGCAAAAAGACCAAACTGAGCAAGATGTGGTCAAGTTCTAGATGTACATGCCAAATATGATTTTTGGAAGTATTCAAGCATATTCCTATAAAAACATACTCAGAAAGAAATACATTTTGTCATTTATTTCTCTAAAAATCTGGTGGGTAAACAAATCTAGATTGCAATGATAAAATTAGCATATTACTATTGTAAATTAGAATAGCAAGGATATGGGCAATAACACATTGCGAGGTGCCATTAGGGAAAAATGTGTTTCCCTCTCCAGGAAATATTGAGAATCCTCTCTCTATTATTAAAGGGAAATAATCATTGTCAGTTACATTTTTTTTAAGAAGCACTTTGTATATCACTTGCCAATCTTCTTTTACTTCCAAACAAAAACTGGGCAAATAATCATTGCAACTGAAATCTCCTTTGAATGTTCATTATGTATATTTTTTATATAAATGCTTTTTAAATCCACACACAGTATCTCTAAGAGTTAAATATTATTATTCACCTTTTATAATTAATAAAACAGAGGCTAGGAGAGTTCAAGTTGTACAAGGACACAAGGAAGATGCAGAGAGAGGAATCAATCTCAGGTTACAGCATCTCACCCACTGAGTCCATTTACTCTCAGGAGAAAGCTCAAACCTGCTAAGCTTCTATCAATCTTGTCATCAGGGAGGTTTCCTTCCCTGTAACTTTCCATTTCCTGTGTAAGTCTATTTCTTCCCATTCTGCCCCTTGAGGAGAACAGCTGGTCAGTGCCTTCCTTCTAATAATGTGAATTGATTGATTGGGTGAGTAATTTTTCTTACGAGAGATTTCAAACCCTAGAGAGCCAAGTATTTACACATGAAGGAAAAAAGTTCAACAATGAACTAATGCAAGAACATTTCCTTAGCATCAAGCTTTCCCTATATATTCCATGGGGGTGGAATGGAAATGTAAAAGAGTCAGAAGTAGATAAATTTTCTTAATTTTTTTCTCTTAACTATGATCTAGAACTTGCTAACTTCAGACAGAAAAATGGAAACTCAAAAACATTAAGAGAATACCCACGCAAACATTTTCGGTGTTTACATCCCAAACAAAATTGTCAAAAACTGCTTAAAGTATCATAAATAAAACTTTCACTACAATAATATTTGTTTTCAGTGTAGCACTTTTTCTCATATTTAACATTTAATAATCATTTTGCAATTATTCTTATTTCATGAACATTTTGCCAATTTTTATGTAAGTTCTCTCATCAGACTCACTTAATGCATCACTATGTTTTTACTCATTAATCTCTGCCTCTCCTTTGAAAGATAATCTGCATTTAATAGTCACCTTATGTAATATGCAACAAGACAGGATGCTCCTATACATTCAAAAAAGGGCAGCATTGAAATGTGTCAAAAGATTTACCTTTGAATCAAAATCCCATTCATTCATTACCAACCTTAGGAATTTTAAGGCTTTATTATATATGTTTTCTCTTGTAGTTAACTTGAGGGATTAGAATTCCAAATCATTCTGCCATTTCCCAAGGGATTACCAACATCATAGAGAAGATAAAGGCCATTATAAATTAAAATGAAATTAGATATTTAAAAATATATTTAAATCCCTAAGTACTTGGAGCAGGGGAGCTCTTTAGTTTTCCTAGTGTTTTAAACATGACTGCAGCTCCTAACATTTACCAGGCCCTGATCATGAATTCAGAAGATAAAGCACTTTCTTATGAGTATAAACACTGCTGGGCCCCATCTAACCCAAAGTGGCTAGACTTCATAATATATAAAAATTATCTCTAAAATAGAAATAATTGAAAGTTAATACTATTTTGTTGACAAGGAGATGAAGAAATGAATCTCTTCAGGGAATGAATGAATGAATGGTGAAGTACTTGAGTCATTTGGATATGATTCCAGCCTGAACTTCCCTCCCCTTTCCTTCCTTAAAAATTTCCAGACTGTGATAAACCCACAATTCCACAAAGGAAAACTCTCACAGAATGAAGAACCAATCCCTTACTTCTGTTTTTTTAATTCAATGTATTGACTTGCTATATATCTATTTGACTACTGTATTGAACTCCTACTATGTACCAGATTCTGAGTAACTCACTGTGGTGGTTTGAAGCTGTATGTATCCCAGAAAGATGTTCTTAAAGTTAATCCATTCCTGTGGGTGTGGACCCATTTGATGAGGCTGCTTCAGTTAAGGTATGACCCACCTCATTCAGAATGCATCTTAATCCTCTTACTGGAGTCCTTTATAAATGTATTGAACACAGAGAAAGAGTGAGAAAGCCATGAAAATAAAAAGCTGAAAGCTGTGGAACCCAGAACAGAAGGGAGGGACCAGCAGACGTTGCCATGTGCCTTGCCGTGTGGCAGAGGAGTCAAGGATCGCTGGCAGCCAGTCTTAGGAAGAAAGCTAATAAATTCCCATTGTTCAAGCTGAGCAATTTCATGGTTTCTTTAGAAGCCTAGGAATCCTGTTCTCATTTGCTAGGCTGCTGAAAGCAGATGCAGATACTATAAAATGCATTGGCTTTAACTATGGGAATTTATTAGCTTCCAAGCTTACAGTTTTGAAGCCATGAAAATATCCAAATCAAAGCATCATCAAGATGATGCTTTCTTCCTGAAAACTGGTTGCCTGTGATCCCAGACTCCCTTATCACATGGCAAGATACATGGTGGCATCTGGTGGTCTCTCCCTTGTCTTCTGGCTTTCATTGCTTTCAGCTTCTTGCTTCTGTGCCTTTCTCTCTGTCTGAATTTCATTTGCTTATTAAGGACTTCAGTAAGAGGAATAAGACTCACTCTGAATAAGGTGGATCACATCTTAAGTTAAGATCCTACTCACCAAAGATCCTACTTCCATGGGAATGGATTAACTTTAAGAACAAACTTCTCTGGGGTACAAACAGCTTCAAAACTTCACAGAAACTGAAACAGTCACTGAGGTACAAAGATGAGTAAGAATAGTTCTTGTCTACCCGGAGCTGACATTCTGTAAGTTAAACAAATGCAATGTGGAAACTATAATGATTGAGATATTAATTCAGTGGAATGAAAGCACAGAAAAGAGGTAACTAACCATTTGTCAGAGCAAGTATCACATTACATCACATTGTATAGCCATTCCGTCTTGTCATTTGCCACTTGAACTTTACCCATGCATGCTTTAGCATGCTACATGCATAATGATAAACCACATAATTACCAAATTATACCAGGCACTATTCTGACTTCTTATGTGTATTAGCTCAGTTAATCCTTCCAACTCCCTAAATTAGATATGATTATTAACTCATTTCACAGATGAGAAAACTAAGGCAAGAGAGGCTAAATTACTTCTCAGAGTCACAGAGCTATTAAGTGGAAGAATTAAAATTCATACCCAGATACTCTAACACTCCAGATACTCTACTCCACTGTTTTCTAATGGTAGAAAGTGCAAGAAAGTAAGGAGACTTTGGTATGCATCCCAGCTGCAGTACTTATTTGCTCTGTGACTTTAGGCAAGACTCTTCTCAACATTTCAACTTTCTTCAGTATAAATTGCAAATAACTACGTTTTTCCTCTTGCAGTGGTTTTAAAATATAAGTCGAAAATTCCTTCACACTACTTCCATTGAGTGAAGGCATCTATATTCCCTCTTGCAACTAGGCCCTGTAATTAAACAACAGAATTCAGTAGAGGTGACACTATGCCAGTTTCCAGGCCCAGTCTTTAAGAACCTGTCAGCTTCTATTTCTTGTCTCTTTGGATTCTCTTTCTTGGAATTCAGTCTCCATGCAGTGAGGAATGCAAGGTCAAAAGGAGAGACTGAGTAGCTGTTCAGACCAACATCTCAATTAGGACCCCAGTTATCAACCCCATACATGTGAATGAGGGAACCTTCAAAATGAGTCTGGATCTAGCCACTGTCTGAATGCAACTGCATGAGATCCCCTAGTAAGAACCACCTGTACACAGTCAACCCCCAGAGCCATGAGAGATCATTAAAAAATGGTCATGTTGTTTTACGCTGCTAAGTTTTGGGTGATTTGGTATGCAGTAATAGATAACCAGAACCCTTCTGTTCCCTGTCAGTATTATTGGGACATAAGTGAAAGTCCTTTGTATATGATAAAGTATTATACAAATGTGAAGAAATATTAGCCTATTTGGGGTATATATAAGCAGGTGACACACTATAGAATAATACAAAATCGCAGAAATACCAGTCAATACCAAGGACCGGTTAGTAAATTTAAATCCAATAATATTTCTTGAGTGTCTACAAATATATGAAAGTAATTTCAAACCAAGCAGCAAATGAGAGGAGATATGCTTTATTCCCTAAAGCATATCTCACTTCTTGATAGAAAATTGGTGCTGACATCAGAATAATCTGGATTTCAATCTTTCCTCTAATGCTTCCTTGAGGGCATACAAAACATCTCTAGGGTTCCTATTTGTACAATGAGGATAATAATTTCTACCTTGCTGGAATCTTGGGATTTTCCTTCCTATGTATCAAGAGCCTTGTGCATGGAATGAGATCAATAATCGACAGCTGCCATTATAATTGACGCTTCTAGGCTTGGTCTCCATTACAAATTTGCCATAAAAATACGCCAGATGCCTGTTATCACAGATCAGAAATATTTCTGTGAAGTTTTTCCAAGTTCAATTTTTAGGAGAAATAGGCTTGTTTATTTTTGAATCATTTCTAAGTCTTCTCTATCACATCCCACATCCATCAGCAAATCCTGTTCATTTTGTCTTTTTAAAGTACTCTAGATCCAACCCTGCTCATGACTTTCACCAGTACCAATCTGGCAAGGTCATCGTCATCTCTCACATGAATTATCACCATAATCCCCTAACTGGTCTCTCTTGCCTTACCCTTAACTCCTTTAGACTATTCACTGCATAAAACAAGCTGCTCCCCGTATCAGATCACGCCCTAGCTCTGCTCAAACCCTCTGGTGAGGTTCCATTTCACCTGACATAAAAAAATCACAGTTCCAAAAGAGGACAAACAGGTTCTGCATGATCTCCCTGTACCTGGTCCTTCACCCATCCAAGGGCTATTTCTCAGAACTCTTCTCCCTGGAACTCATGCCAGTCGAGCCCCATCAGGCCTCCTTTGAGTTCTGGTGCTCCTGCCTCAAGGCTCTTGCACCCAGTGTTCCCCATATGTGGAATTCTCTGTCACTCAACCCCACCCCCCATGGTCCATGATTTGCTTCCTTTCTTTCTTCAGGTTTCCACTCAAATATCACTGTAGCAGAGTCCCTTCTAGTAACTTCATATAAATTAGCACTCCCCTTTACCCTTCACTACTCAGCTTCAGTATCCTGCTTTATATTTCTTCGTAACACCAGTCTCCAAAGGACATATTATATATTTATTTGTTTAATATGTGATCCCCCCCACTGACCCTAGCCCCATGCACATGTGCGCATGCGTGCACACACATACACACACACACATACACACACACACACACACACACACACTAGAAAGGAATCCTCAGGAAGGCAGGGTCTCTGTTTTGTCCACTGTTTTATTACCAGTGCCTAAAATAGCCTTTGGCAAAGTGTAGAATATAGACAGTAATGCATATGTTTCTTGTCCATATAAATACAAATTGTGGTTGGTAGATATTTGACTGATTATTGCCCTGTGGACATTTGAGAAGTTTTGCCAGTTTTTCATTTATTAAGCAAATTTATTTCAGCATTTCTGATGGAAGGTGTTCTCTGAATTCCTTTGAATCACTTGAAACATCTTACTGGTTTCCTCATTAATTATCTTTTACCATCATCCACATTCATAAATGTTCCGGAAAGGGGTGGATATGGATTGAGCTTCGCATACTGGAAGTCAAGAGGGCATGTAACATGTGGGGACTTACAAAGACAAAGATGGCCAACAGGGACCCAGGTCGAGTGAATCCCATTAAGTCATAATTTTTGTAAGGGTAAAATCATGACCCATGCAAATATAAAATGAATGGAGTTGACAATTTTATTTAACTCTTTTATTAATGGAACCAGTAAGATGTAAAATTCACTTGGAAGAAGAATTGGAGTGAGTTATAAAGAGTTAAACTTTCTATTGGACAAAATTCGGTTGCATTTGCTTGAACAGGAATCCCTTGCATCACTATGGGCCTGAAACATATGCATTTTCATCAGCCTGCATGTTAATGTCTAGCTCCACAGAGGTACAAAATAACTAGTCAAAGACAATCAAAAAGCGAACACCCCATAGAATCAGATAATCCCTGGAGAATCCTCTAGACAACATCCAACATTTCATTGAAAGGACATCCAATAATCCTTTTCAAAAATCTTTCAGAATATTCCTGGAAACTATAAACAGATTATGCAAGGTGTAGAAGCTCACATGTTCCTGAGAGTGTTGACTGGTTAGATGAAGGTATAGTCCAGTTGATAGAAGATGCTATAGCAAGGCAAGTTTGGATTTTATATAACAATAGAAAGTCACTATACATTCTCAAGCAGAGGAGTGACTTGATGAAGACAATGTTTGAAAAAACCATTTTAGCAGAAGCATGTAGGATGGAATGTTAGGGTTGGAAGAGAAGCAGGGAGAAGATAGGAGGCAAGAAAAGTCTTAGCAATGTGCTGTAGGAATTCAGACCTGATTTAGGCTGAGTCCATGCAAATAGTTCAGATAAAATTAGGTAGGGAGGTTTGGGCTCTGGGATGGTTAATGTAATCCATTGAGTTGACTGAGAGAGATTCCCTGCAATTTTTCATAGCATACCTGACTCTGGGGAGATTTTATATTTTCAAAATGTGCACTTTCTAACATCTGACAGTTTATTTTTCTGTATTTAGATTACTTCTTAACAGTATGTTAAGTGACTTTTCAATTCAAAATATTGCATTCACCTTTTATTTGAGCCTTGGACTTTTATACAGTTTTCTTTCCTAAGATGTTTTCTTCCCCTAGGATTTGAGAAAGGCATACATCTATTAAATCTTCAAGTGTATCTAATCTACCTTTGTAATAGTTATTTGTGATATCCTTTCTATGATGGATGTTATTTAATTATCAATGCTAGTGTAATTTCTTAATATAATTTACTAATATTTATTTAATTCTTTATTTAAATATAATATTGAATGCTAATTAAAGCCATACTTGCAGCAGACTTAGAGAAATCTACCCCCTCTTTGTAATTTTTTTCTTTAATCAGTAGTTCAATTATATTTTCTCTGTGTGTATATATGTGTTTTACTGGATTTTACCTGGTTTATAAAAATAAGAAAAAATCATGACTCTTCAATAGTAGAAAGCAAAACAAATCATTCAGGTCATTTAAATCTCTAGCAACACATGTTCAAAGTGTTGCTGATTTCAAGGAAACCAAATACCAGGGAACACTTTCATGACAATTGCAGCTAAACAACTGAACTTCAAGCCGTGCTTCCAATCTTTGATTTGTTTATGCTTTCTTCATTTCACTTGTACTTTGTGAAAATTAAACAGTGGTATTTTAAGAAAATGCCCTTTTGTGGCTTGACATATTCTAATAAAACATATGCACTCTAAAAATGCACATCCAAAGTTAACCTTTTGAAAATTCACACTGCACTGAGGACATCATAAATGATTCACCAGTGACAGACATATAAGTAATTTTTATGACCTGAGCCATGAATTGTTCTTTAGTTCTTGATTCAAGTGACTACTTTTCACTATATTGAGCCATGAGTTTCAAAATAAACCTTCTGCTGATAAGGAGATTTACAGAGAACAAAAAGCCTGAGTCAACTATTTATCTACGACCAAATACTGTGAACTAAGCTTAGTTCAAGCAAGAGGTTTTCTAAGCAGTTCATTTATTTTAATATGGTACAAACATTTTGGAGTTTCACTGTAGCTTACGTTCACAGTGCATTGTCAGAAGAGGAGGGGGAAGGCCTCGGGGTAGCATTTCATGCATTCTAAGAGATAAGAATTGAGCACCTGCTAGAAGCAAAGCTCCATGCCAGATGCTCTGGAGATACACAGACCTATCCCTCAAGGAGCTTATATGTATTATGGAGGGAATAAATCACAAATTATAATATAAGACAGAATCTTATAAATTCTACTGGAAGGATGCAGAAGCAAACTTTTTTAGAAATTCCAAAAACAGAGAAAGTAAAGTACATTGGCTTTTTTTTCTAGGGAATGAGAAAGACTTCATGTCATTTGAATGAACAGTTTTTCCCAAACCTCTGCGTTCACCTAGGGAGTTTGTTACATTTAGATTTCTGGACCTTCCCAGTTCATTGAGATAGAAATGGGACAAGTAGCATGCTTTAAGAATATGTGGGTAGAGCCTTAAGAAATAAATAGCATTGAGAAGGTAGAGATGAAAGGAGAAAGATATCAATTGAAAGGAAAGATAGAATAAATGATAAAGGGGTGTGCATTATTGTCTGATCTCCTCTTCCCTCTCCCAATTAATCTATTAAAATGACAATTATTTTCTGATGAGCAGTTCTATACTATGGGAGAGATTTACAGTTTAGTAATAGAAGAGATATAATATCACCAGTCTAAAATTATTCCTAATTGCCCAGAAGTTGATGAAAGAGTACATAAAGCATCAAGAGGTCCTTGCATCCATCATTGGGTGCTTATCTGAACAGCCACAGGAGGACATCTTAGGCAATTCACAGGGAAGATCAGCAGATTGATGAGCTCTGTTTTGGAACAACATGAAGCTACTGGTTTTCTGTGGGCCTGCTCTTGGGAGCTCTTATTTTGCTGGTGCCAGTCTGATATCTCTTACCCTACAATCAGGGGCAGTACTCATGGACATGTGCCAGTGATTGTCATGGCAGACAGAAGGGCCAGGGAGTAAACCACCTTTCTCCTGTGCCCAACTACAAGCGATTGTCCTGTATTTGTGATGGGGCACAAGCTCAAAATCCCTCATTTGCATTTTACTCTCACTTGTGTACCTACTTTACATATTATCTGCCCTCACATAATGTACTACAGGAGAAAAGGAACCTAGTGCATCTTATCTGTGTCCGCGAATGGCTAAAGTAGCAGAAGTTGGGGCCTGCACGCAAGGAAAAAGATGACTGGTAAATAGCACGCATTCGGCTTCCTGTACGTGAGAATTTTCTAAATGCTCATTATCACGAACTGAGTGCAAAAGAGTCAAGCATACTATAGCTAAAGCATGCTGTATGGCAGCAAATGAGAACCAATGAATAAATAGTAAGACAAAGGCAAATTATGAAAGATCGTCAATGTTAGGGCAAGGAACTTTTTCAACAAACCAAGAGGAATCATTAGTGATCCAAATGGGATGTAGAAATTTGAACTGGAATGAGTATGTGGAGCATGAAGAAATTGGCTAAAGATAAGACAAACAGTAAAATCTAAAGAGAACTGCAGAGTAAGAAATATTCCTACGTAGTCAGCCCCCTAAAATATCCCACACTGATCTATGGAAGGCATGCACTTATAGAATTCATTCCAAGACCTTTCATGTAACATCCAAAGCAGAATCCCAGAGGCCTTCTTAGCAGGCACTCTAGTAGAAAAATACTGTTTTAATAATTTTAATTATATAAAATATTATAATTATATAAATAATTTTAAAAGCCATAAGGTGGAAACTTGAAGAAATATACCCATATTTGCTTATTTTTTTCCTACCATATAGTTCCATCACCCACATTTTAACAAGACATTTGCCCATTACCATAGATTCTTTCTATAGCACTCACTGCTTCTGAAAAATAGTTCTCAAAATTGAAACCATTTGTTTTCATCAAATCAGACAGAATTATGTTAAAAAAGACCAGAGCATTTCTCAAACTTGGGTGGATAAAACGGTGAATAGAAGAGCCTCAAAGTCTTCTTATTTAACTTTTCCTTAGTCACTAAATTTTTTTTTAACTGCCCTAGTCACCTTGTCTTTTTATTTTGTCTCTTATCAAAACTGCAAGTAATGGTCAATAATCTTCCTCCAACTCCATTTATTCCACAAAACCTTTCCTGGAAAGTTCAGTTTATACTCTTTTCTGACTAGTGCCCTCAAAATATTTGTTATGTATCTACTTATGCTTCCTTATGGTATTCTGTTTTATGCATAATTGTCATTTGTCCAATCAGAAAAAGTCCTTCTAGGCTAAGAACTATACTTAACGTTATGTTAATGTCAGCATAGCATCTAACGTAGGTTTAAGCACACTGTAGGTGGTCAAGAAAAATTCACTTCATTAACTTCATAGTGATTGTTAGCAAAGATCTTTAACAGTCAGGAAAGATTATTAAGCATAATTGTGGCATGACGGCCAAATGATTATATAATTCCACTTTACCTCTATTTTATATTATAAAATCAAGGAAAAAAAGCTTAATATAATTTCCCAATCCAATCCATGATCTTGCAAGGAATTTCAAAACCATGAATGACATCACTTTCTTGGATGGATTTATATTTTGTGGTAATAAGGGAGATACTGCAAGTTTTTATATATGAAGATGATTCTGGAAGGCAGCATGTATGCAAAGTCAAGTATATGTGAAATTGATAGAATATTAAATGGGATATGTGCTTTGGCATCACAGAATCTCCATTAACAGCAAACAAAAATCTCTTTAAAGAAACCACTTTTAAAAAAATATATACTTCTTGGTAAGTTCAGCTCTCCAACTAAAATTTCTTTCTCCCTTGTGCATTTTGCAACCTTTTGGCAGCTTTATTGTTGAAAAGCAAGGTACATTCATAATTGCACCATGGTAACATGCATTTATCATTGGAAAAGGTTCCATACTATAAATGAATTACTGTAATATATGTGTCATGAAATAGCATCTTATTATCCTCCTCCTCTTCTACTTTCTCTACTAAGCGGGTCAAAGTCGATAACAAGTGTTACTCTTCAGCGATATTTTTAAACAAATTAAAGGAATGGATGAGTTTTAAACCTTTAGCTTTGCAATGCTTCAAAATGATCAACACTTTTTATTCTAGTTATGTCTCTAAATCCCTAAAACACTTCCTGGTCTGTGCAATGTTTTCTCATATAGAAGCCATTGGTTTCTATACTGGCAGTCAGGCTGTTTTCAATCAACAAAATGTGATTGAGAAGTTATTATATTTGAAGTTGCTGTCAAGAAATAGAAATAGATATCATCTCCACCCTTCAAGAATTTATATCTAGTTGGGAGATAAAATATGTTGATATAAAATTGCAAACAAGTATGAAATGGATGGTATAGCCGGTAATGACTATATCCACTGAAAAGATTATCTGTGCAGTAGAAAGAGTTCAAATTTTAAAAATGTAGCTGTGTGTAAATCAATGTCTAATGTAGATTATAAAGTTTCCAATTGGTTTTATTCAGGTGTGTTTTAAAACATCGAGAGAAAAATAATCTACTCTACCATCCTTCCAAAAGCTTTGGCAGGATAGAATAAAAACTTTTCTGGCTATCTGGTATGTGGATAGCTGCCATTTCTTTATTTCTTCAGTAGCTAAAGTGGAGTGATCAGAGACACAGAAGTATTGGATACAGTTACCATGTTTTTTTAGCTCCTTATACAAGCCCAGAAAGCAGGCAGCACAAAAACCTGGAAGGAAAAGAAGTTTTCCCCCAAATAAGTCCCATATGTAGACAACTTAAGTATTGGATCTACACATCTAACCTTGTGAAAACAACTGCTAAGTATCAGATCTGCTGGTATGATGTCTGGGAAAAATAATCCCATCTGGTGATTTTTGCAAGGGTAAATATGACATGCTACTCATATATGTAGAGAGCTTGTTAACACTGGCTGATGGGATCAGGATCACCAAATTCTCACACAACAAAATTTAGCAAGGTCAAAATATGAATTTCTTGGCTTGGTTACAAAAAAATAATTAAGTATTTAGTTTAGGCGATTTGGATTAACAGTAGGCAAGCTTTGGACCATTACTTGACTCTAAGAGCTAAGTGGATCAAGTAGATCTTTATTATGAAACTATGCATATTTATACATTATTAGTGCATAGCACCTAGGATATGGCAAGTAATTTGATCAATCTGTTTAAGGTCTGTATTGCAAAATTAAATCCTTCAAGTGATGACAAATACTATGGTAAATAAGGTAAGTGTCCATAGACAAAGCAAATGAGATAAGTACCCATGAAACTTGGGCAAAGCATTTACCTCCACTCAAGTCATCCAAATAATTAAGAATGACTAGGAACTTGACAAATGGGGGCCTGATTTTAAAATGGATTTGTGACAGAACAAACAGATGCTCATGTATCACCTCCAATGTTAGTTCCTGAGTTTTGTTTCTAATCAGAAAAGGCAGCATGATTTTTTTCAGTTTCATTTATCCAAAGCCAGTTTTTGATATTTCCTTTTGGACTCAAGAGAACACCCATTTTCTATGTACCCAGATATCTACTGAATCTTATTTGACAGTTCTAGAAACCCATGTCACTTTCTATTGAACCCAAAGTAAAAATATTATCCTTCAGTCTCTCTTCCCTAAATCATCACATATACTCTTATATGCAACAAGATGAGAATTTTCAAACTATAAATAGAATAAATTGAGTCTAAATGATTAGAAAACTATTTCAATCTGTAACATGGGCTCTAATTTCTTTTTTGTTTTTGCTTGTGAAAATATGCTTTGTTAGAAATTCTATATATTCTCAATTTTTCTTACTCCCCCTCTTCCCCAACCTAAACACACTAAGACAAAAACACACACAGACATTTAAACACATAAAAACCTATCTAGCGTTTTCTCTTTGTAGCCAATTTGACCAGGATTGAAATTAATATTTACTTTGAAAATTGTGTTTATCACCTGAAACATTCCAGTTAACACTCAATTATTTTCATTCAAATACCACTGGAAAATATTGAGGTCCTCCAAATACAAGAATGCCTTCTGCATATAAAAATATTCATATTGTGTTTAAACTGTCTGAAGTTGTTTACACACCTATTGTATCTTTTCACATTTCCTGACAGCCATAGTCCACTACTGTCTTAAATATGGCAAGTCTACTTTCCAATCCCATTTTTGTGTGAAATGTTGCTATGTGTTTAGCAGATAATGTTGGATAGAAACCATTCTTATTAAGATTTAGCCCTGGGACTTCCACACAGATCTTTGCTTATTAAGCAGTTCCCTCCTTTCCTTTGCCCAGCAGGCAGTTGTTGGAATTCTTAGGTAGATCTGAATTTGTCACAAATGTCTCACTGAAGTTAGCCATCCTAGGAATTCTGATGACTAAACAAGCTACTAACTTGGAAGGTCTTACTCTACAGCAAATTTTCTTTTCTGGATAAAATGGATTCAATTTTAAATCCTATGAAGACAATTTCATATAAGATGAAAGATGGAGAACGAAAAAATGGCAAAAATAGGAAAGAGTGGTGTGTGTGTGTGTGTGTGTGTGTGTGTGTGTGTATTTGTGTCAGACATGTCTCAAGAGTTTCAGAGGTGAAACATTTCTAGTCCCCTTTTTACAAAAAAAAAAAAAAAACAAAAAAAAAACAGAAATAATTTGTATTCTGAAATCTCTAATTAGCTAGAAATTTTAGCAAATGAAAGCAAATTTTAACAACCCAAGAGTGACCAGAACTAAAGGACTGATGAATGAGCAAGACTCAAGAGCACAGCCAAGCAGTTTCAATGTACCCAGATGCCCTTTGGGCCTTGTTTGACAATCCTAGGAACACATGTCATTTTCTATTATACACAGTGATACAGAAACAGCTCAAAACGTTCACTGTATTCTTTTTGCAGCGTCAAGTGAAAATAAAGTGTCTGTTGCTTGTAAAAGGGGGCTCAGTGTTCAGCTGGCTGGTCACATGATAGAGTGAGAGAAAGGAGAATGAAGTAAAAGAAATTGTGAAGAACTAAAAAAAAGGAATAATATTTCCAATGATGATGGTTTATAATCATAGTTTATGGCATATTTATCTCCCTTCTGTAACAATTTTAACACGTGTCATGCCTGGCACTTGCAAGATGATCAACAAAAAGAAATTGTTCTCTGTTCAGAAGACCAAAGGAGCAGTTAGTTCATATGGAAAGCCCTTACAATGGGCCCCTCCTGTATTTGAAAGAAATAAAAAAGTTGAAAAATTGTTATGCTGATAATAGATGTAGATATAGTCATACTCATTAGGACTTTTGAGAAAAAGATTTAAGACAAATTGAGTGGCAAGAAAATGTCAGTGTCAGAACCCATGGAAAATAAGGGCTCTACATGGGAGGTACTGGACATTCTCAGCTTTCTGTACCAGCAGAGACATGCTAGTTCAATAAAGTCACTTGTTCAAACTTCTTGCTTGCTTTCCATCATTAAACCAATTGAGAACACATTTTTGCCTTCTGTAATTGGTGAAGAATGCCAAACCATAATAAGAACATCTTAGAGAAGTGGCACTTTCTTTAAAAGTTCTGTAACTAGTGCTTAAGCTACTTAATGCTCCATTTAGTACTTCTAAGGCAGGGGTTTTAATGCTGGCTGCATTTTAAAATCATCTTGGGCTTTTGCAAAATGCTAATGCCTGAACCCCATGCCAGAGATTCTTCTTTAATTGGTTTGGAGTGTGATCCAGTCATCAGTATTTTTGAAAGCTCTGCAGGTGAATCTGGTGTAAAGGGGCAGATAACCACTGCACCTAGCCAATGTTTCTTAAAGTGTGCCTAGATGGATTGCCTCCTGGAGAATCATCTACATACCTTGTAAAAAATGCAGGTGGCTGCACCCCATCCACCACCAGCTGGGACAGAAAGCCTAGGGTTGGGGGCCAGAAATTGCTTCACAACAAATCCCCCGATGATTCTTAAAGAGGATGCTTTGACAGGCCATGATCCACTCCCCCAATTTTATTTGCATATTCTGCCATAGCTATTTTCTGGCTGCCGTGTTTATTCTGCAGCACGATCATTACTTGGATAGTGATGGTAATGGTGTGTGTGTGTGTGTGTGTGTGTGTGTGTGTGTGTGTACTCCTTTAATGTGGTGCCAAGTAAACACTGGCTATAACCTCTAATAGGAGTATTTTTGAGTCTGGTTTGGAAGGCCTTCCATTTCTTACCCTCATGTTAATGGGAGAGGAGGATTTCCTACGGCTGTATAAAATATCATGGGCAATACTCAAATGGGTGGCTATGCAGAGTCAAGTTATAATGCTCTCAGAATAATCCTTAGAAAGAGAAAAACCCAGAGATATTGAAAAAATATATTTGAGTACTACTTGAGAGCCATGATTATATATATTTTATATTCCTGTTGTTACTGAAAGCTGTTCTTGAAATTCAGGAAGCCTGACAGTCTGACGAATGCAGAAAACCTATTAAAAAGTAATCTGAAATGCATTTCAGGTGAAATCACTTTACCAAAGTGCAGATCATTTCATTTATTCTAAAGGCATATAATTAGAGAGACCGAATCGGTATTTTTTTCTTTATACAACATAGCACAAATATATACTTCTTTATTCTAGCTTCAGCATGTCTATAGTTTTGAAAAAGTCCATGTCAAAAAAGAGAATGACTTTTTTTTTTCTCTTTCATGAGTTCACAAGTGAAAACAGGAGCATAATAAAAAAGCAGAAGGTATTATTTATCTTGGCCTTATCTGCCCATGTCAGAAAATTTAAGACAGTGATGAATTACACATTACTGTACAAAATTTTATTATCAAAGGCAAAATTCAAATTTGTTCTGCTTAAAATACAGAAGACAAATTTCCTCACTTAGAAAAATCCATTTTGTTAGTGTTTGGTTATAATGGAATAAAAATCTCATGTTGAATACATACTGATTCAATTTTTACTGAATAATTTTAAAGGCATACCATAGAAAACATTTATCTGGTAAACTAATTCAAAGTTATGTATTTGGTAAATGCTTTAGTAACTTACTATAAATAAATAACTTACTTTAGTTATTTAAGTAAAAATAACAGTTCTTTTTAATCCCTAAGTCCTAAAATATTAATAAGGGAAAAAAAGTACTTCCATTTGGCATAGTTAAATGTCTTCATTTCGGGAATGGCTTTAGGAAAATAAACTTTGTTACTGAATGCACTCAGGTTCATTAGGAATAGTCCATGTAATCTTTTAAAATAATATCTGATGAATTCAGTGATGTCCAGAATTCTCAAAGGTAGAATTTCTCTTCTTGCTACAAATAACAGGACAATTCACAAACTTCAACTCTGTTTTAACTTTGTAGTCCTAATCTGTCTTCAGAGATTAACAAAATGTAAAGGGACTAAAATTTAGCAAAGAAAAATAGTAAATATATTCATTTATGGCAATGCACAAGTAGCATTTAAAAAGATAATATGAGATTGTTATTGTACAATATTTAAAAATGTAAAATTCAGTATTTGAGGAGAAATATATTTGAAAAATGTTTCTTACTTGAGAAATGACAGATAATGAGCCTATTTTAAATGAAATTGAATAACAAAAAATTGCTAATGGATGTTCTTACCCAATAGGTCATAAGCTATGTAACGGTGGGAACAGAATTGTATACAAGAGCAAGCACAAATCTATGAGCCTAGTAGGGGTTAAAAGGATAACATCTAAACGATTAACTTAGAAAATAAATGCACTGCACCTTCAAGGAAGAAGTTCTTAACTCCACTGTAATATTTGCTACAAAACATTTTCCTCTTTCATTCACTTACATGACATTACAATAAAAATGTAGGGGATTAGAAGTAAATTGACCTGTGCAGAGCCAGGTCAAACCAGTTATCTTAGACTGTATCTACCCACAGCAATCCCACTGAAATTTACTGCTGGTAAATTAAGCAGCTGTAATACTTCTCTGACCTGATTGCAAAGCAAGAGGAAAGTTCTGGCTGGGTTTCCTCCACATGCAGAAGCAGAGGTTTAACCTAATCTTTGTGGTCCACTGGTGCAAAGCTTTGCAATCCACCCTCTCTTTTCACTTATTTTTACATGGCTCATTGCCTGGAGTATCTGTGAATTAACTGGTTATGGCTTAAAACACACTAAGCAACAGTTAAGTAAAACATTTTGATGAGAAGTTTTAAAGGGGGTATGAGGTAACGTTGTAAAGAAATGCACTAATTAATACTTCTTTCAAAGACAATGAGATAGTGAGTGAAATATCCATTTAGTTTCCTAAAAATAACTGTCTGTATGGATAATCATTATGTTTTGTGCATGCTAGAAGCAGATGAATGAGTAATTTGAGCCATAAAGATTTGCATTTTCAGGATTTTGAATACCAGCTAATGCCACTAATAAGTCATATAAGTTAAGAATAGTTCCTCAATACCTCTTAGCCTCAATCTCCTTAGTAAAATGAAACTAAAGTCATTTCACAAAGTTATTAAATGATGTATCTATAAAGTGCCTGGCGTTTAGTAAACACTCAATAAATGTTTGCTCTTTCTCTATGTTGTAATTCATTTAACATTATAGAAGGCAAAAAAATATAATTTGGAACAAAATGGAGGATCAGTACTGTTTGTTTCTTTTTTCTTAGCACAATAAGACACAGACTAGCATGTCCAAAAAAATAAACATCTATCCTTGAAGTGCTAAATATTCAAACTCAGAGCCCTTAAAGTGCTGTTTCCAAAATCTGTATAAAAGTCATTCATCAATCTACAATTATTTATTGCATAGCTACTATGTGCAAGGCATAATATTGGTTGCTAAAATAGATGGATAATATATATGTGGAATATATATGAATATGAATATAAATGATTAAACTGGTCAGAAAAATAACAGAAGCAAAGTTTTAAAATTCAGTTAAACAAAAATGCAATGAAAATTATTTGCTTATGCCATATGAATAATAAACAATACTCAGGAGAAAGATATTTTATGTTCAAATTAATTGAATGTTGTAGATAATCATTAGTAAAGTTTGCTATTTGCTTGCATAATCTTAACTGGAAAATACAAGCTCTTTAGGGTAAGGAACCTATATAATTTCACTTCTTGCTATGAGTTTCCAGTTTTAATTAATTACACAGTACACTACAATAATATAATAGCCGGAAAGATAAGTCAAAATAAGAAGCCAGATTTGTAAAGTAGGGCCAGTATGTGAAAAACCTATTCAAAAAATAAAATTCATGTAATTACACATAAGTAGTGTATTTATAGTTAGAACAAATATTCTCACTTCATAAGTAGTATATTTAAAGTTAGAATAAATATTCTGTTTCTTTATAATATTTAAAACACTTTCAAAACTTTCCTTATCTATGCTCTGAAATAAAATTTCATAAAATAAAGTTGAAAATAAAAGTTACTGGAATACACTTTTATTGGACTACTCCTGAAACTATACTCCATTAAACAAAATATTTCCTTACTAAAAACAATGACACAATTCCCTTATTAATTTAAAGCAATTGATTGGGGGGGTACTTTATATAATTAAATTTGGAATTCTAAAACATTTCATGAGAATAATTTTGCACTCAAGTTCACATAAACTAATTTAAACAAATAAATTATTGCCTAGGATAAGTATTGTTGAATGTGCTTTAAAGAATATGATTATCTTTATATTGCCACGTTGTGAATATAAAAATGGTATGCTAGAAGTTTTAGAAAACTTGAACTACTTTTTCATAAGTAGGTTAAACATTCTTCCTGCAACTTACTGATACCACTAAATTGCTTTTCTTCAAAGAAAATTCTATTCCAATTTATATTCCAATTATTACAGTTTAAACTGTGTGATTTTATTATACTTTCAAAATACTAAACATGTCCATAAAACACAATTAAATGCTGTGAAACCAAACAATGAAACTTATACTGGAGTACCTTAAAATTTTGAGAACTAGTGTATAAAATAATTACATAATATCATCTATAACTAAAAATGATGTACTTCCTCCTCTATAGTATGTAATTATTTTTCTTGTTTCCCTTATCATTCTGATTGGTTCATTATTTCTTTGTTTGTTTCATTCCTTCAGGCCTTATTCATTTCTGCTTTCCTTGTTGCTCATAAAATGACTTGTGAATTAAAAAGTGCTCAATAAATATTTGTTTAATTAAATTGAATTCTGTCAAGATATAACTTGCAATGTCAAGTGATAATTCAGCTATGCTCTCTGATAAAGGAAAAAAACAGGTATAGAAATCTTAACTTCTCATCATATGAGCTTTTGCTACTAGGTATATTTGGTTACCTCTTTGGAGTGCTGTTTTCCAACTGCTTAGAAAAGAGTTCTTTAAAGTATTAATAGCCAGCAGATTTTAATTAAATATATTATTGTAAACTTCTTTAGGAATCCCTTTACAGTATCTAACCCAGCACTACAGTTGCATAAAAATTGTATTTCACTACTTAGTCTGCATAGATTTATAATCATTTTGTCAACAGTATTACAGAATATTATTATCACTGATTTAGATGGACACCATTTTATTTTAGTCTGACCATCAGAGAAATTTGTGCTGAGAGTAAAACAAATGATCAGTATTTTAAGGTCATATTTAAAAAATGTTAAACAAAAAACAATAAACTATAATCGATGAATTATATTCTTTGTTCCAATTTCAGCTACCTGTGATGACCAAAGAAAATGCTGATTAATATTTTCAGCCAGTTGTTTGACATCATTAAAGTTAGAAATATGGAGTTTAAAAATAATTTAATTATTGTACATATATTTAAACACATATTTCAATACTACTTCTGGTATTTGGAAAAGCTCCAACTAATGCAAGGGATAGAGGTATTTTAAATATGTCTTTATAGTTCAGTAATAGGATGGCTGTATACAGGTTATTGCATCTGTTCCCAAAATAAAGATTAGACAATTTTAAATAGTTCATTTTGTTGTTACTCTGAGCCTTAACTTCCTCATCAAAATATTGGGGCTAATAAAATTTATTTGCTTTTGTGAAGACTCAAAATGCAGGCGTAAAAGCTATTTGAAAATGAAATGCATTTTACAAATACATAGTATCTCTTAATAATCTTGTAAAATATACAATTATAATATTTATAAATTGCATTACCACAAAAAGCTCATTTCTGTGATATAATTATACTGTAAATATATAAACCAAAGTGAATTTAAGCTCCAGCTAAAATCCATGTTATTGAAACTGAAGAATACCTCCAGCATTATAGATTATTAGCCTTAGAAGTTGAGATTGTATATTTTAAAAACTTCAAAGATTATAAGAAAATTTTACGGGAAGGAGTCACTGTGTACAAGTAGGGGGAAAATTTTATTTGTAAGTTAACTAGAGACATTTATTACCCAGTGTGGTAACTAATTTAGTCCTCTCTAATTGAAACCAAGTTTTATTATTGTACATGTATTGAAATAGTAAATTATTATGCCTACTTGTTGTACACTTTTCAAACAATCTGTGATTTCATGCATATGATCTGTAAAACAGACAAAGAGGAGAGAAAAGATAAAAACTCTATGTAAAAAATATAATTTTATAACTATATTTTACAGAGTATTCCAAGAGATATCATTGGTTATCTTATTTTGAAAATATTACTTATTTCAACAATGAAAAAACATTAAAGCCTGATGTAATTTTCAACATTGGAAAGGATGAATTTTTGAAATATATGTAGAACAAAAATTCCATCTCAATGCCATTGATACCACTATACTCTAGAACAACTATTACATGAGGTATTGAACAATGCACATAATTATACACTTAGAATTCAACATTGTAGTGAAACCAGTTGCTCAAGGCCACTAAAATAATGAAAGAAGAGATATGATTATTAACAGTGGGAGGAAAAAAGAAGTATAAAATCCCTTCTAAATCAAAGTTGGAAATGGTAATTTCACTCCAAGGAATGCCACAACTACTAAGAATTTTCCATAATTAATGACACAGAACAAGACATCCACCTCTAATTTTTCATCTTTTCCGTTTCATGAAACTAATGGTGATATAGTACATGTTTGAGACCTGCATGGCGGTGTGAAATGTGTTATTATTATGACTCAGAACTTACCCCTTAAGGATTTCACAAATGGGATGTGCAGTAATTGGATAGGTGGATGACTTTTAGTTTTTATACTAAGCAATACCATGCCTTGTTAACACCACATGGAGCCCTTAAAATTCCTGTTTCAATTCAGTGAAGTGCTGAGACATTCAGGTTATTGATAATATATATTAATTGCTAAAAGGAGAAAATTCATTTTAGGTGGTATTTGTTATATGAATTAGGAAATTGCACCTCTTTCCTACAAACTTACAATAAATCTATGGCTCCAGTTTCTAAAATATCTAATTGATTTTTCAGTATTCTGTGACTATTAGAGTATATTTGTTTCAACAGCTTGCAAGGAGATTTGTAGAAGTGGAAAACCCATGAAAGTAGGAAGTGGTCCATAAACATTGGGCTTATGAACAGTAGCGGTAGTGGTAATTTACAGTGGTAAATTTAAAATATGCTAATTTGGGAACATTTAAGCAACATTTGGAGAGCTGGCCTACTGGGTGAGAATACCATTTCAAAAACACGTTACTTAACATACAGCCATGAAAAAGGCTATTCAAAATTCCCAGGTGGAACAGAGTTGTCAATGCCAAAAGAAAAGTTTTTCATGATAACACAAAGAAAGTCACTTTTCATCTTAATGGATGGCACCACTGGCATAAAAGGTCATTAAATACTAATAGACCTACTTGAGGTATGGTTGCTTAATGGAGGATTAGAGTAATATAGACACAAAGACCAATACAGAGGGAGAGATTTTAACTCTCTGGACCATGCAACATGAGATGGGAAAACAAACAAGATGGAAAATAAACACGTTCTCAGCACTGATAATTATAAGTTTACAGAATTGTTTTATGTGATAGGATAAAAATGATGACAGAATCCATATTTAGGATGCAAGACTGCCACTTACTTAAGATAATTAGCAGAGTGATTAGTTTATACATAAATTTAGCATGAATTCATCTTCACGTGGTATAAGAGACCACTGTTGAGGAAGGAGATGAAAAATCCATTATACTTGAGAAATTTAGTCAGGAAAATGTTAGGAAGGACAGAGTTGAGATCAATTCTTTTAACCCTTTTCAAAGTACGCATATGTTTATAATAAGAGATAAATTTTCTCTGATCTGAAGAGGTTCCTTACACGTGTGCAGTGTACAACATACCATATACATATGGGGATTCCCTATGTACATAACCATATGCATACACCATTTCTATGCCTGTTTAAGTTGACACACAGTTTTAAATCGATGAAAATGAGTTAGCAACACAGTAATCATTGCCAGACAATCCAAGTGCTGAAATCAGTGTCATCACTTAAAAGGCTATTTTATCTCTTACATTATATTGAGAATATAATTCCCCTTTTTAATTTTCCTTCATTTCAACACTGATCGTCATGATAATTTTTTGTGCTTTTGCATAATGCCCATCCTAGATGTAACATATATTCACATACAACATTGGACAGTTTTAATAAGCATGCTGAAAGAAGTCAGGACCATACAACCATGCACAAAATATTCTGAATAGGTTTTCCCAAATTGACTGTAACATCAACATGCACTGCTATCATATGTGGTCCTGTATAGCGAGTAATGTACAGCTGAAGCAATCGTGGCTAGTTTCACTTGTCAGAGTTTCTTTAGAAAAGAATGCCCAGTAGAACAACAAAACAGAATGAATGAAACAAAAGAGTCCCCCAAACAAAATAAAACAAAAATTCCTCCCACACATTAACACTTTGAAAATCTGGCCATTTTTCACATAGCACATATTTCTCATTTCACATAATAAGGGTCTTCTCGTAAAATTCCGAGTTGAATTGTTTGTGAGACACATCTTAGTGTCTCAGAGCTTTTCCTAGCCATTGGAAAAGTTCATCTTGATAAAGCATTTTCCAGTGCACATTGGCTTCTACAGTTTCCACAGCTCGTGAGAAAGAGGCGGCAGCTACCCCATCATAGTTCTTCATAAAGTTCTTTAGCTAGAAATAGAATTTTTAAAATGGTAAATTTACATGTCTTAAAATGAACTCATGCTACAATGAACAACAGTGTGCAAATATCTGTTCAAGTCATCATTTTCATTTCTCTTGATATGTACCTAGAAGTGGGATTGCTGGGTCATATGGTAATTCTATACTTAATTTTCTAAGGAACTGCTGAATTGTTTTCCACAGTGTCTCCACTATTTTACATTCCTACCAACAATGAATGAATGTTCCTATTTCCCCACTTCCTCTCCAATGCTTGTTATTTTTCATTTTTTAACAGTAGCCAATCTAGTGGTTGTGAAATGGTATCTCATTGTGGTTTTGATTTCCAATTCCCTAATGGCTAATGATATTGAGCATCTTTTCATATGCTTTTTAGCCATTTGTATATCTTCTTTGGAGAAATGTCTATTCAAGTCTTTTGCTCATTTTTTTTTAAGTGGGTTATCTTTTTGTAATAAATTCTGGATACCAAACCCTTATCAGGTATGTGATTCCATTATTTATAATTTACAAAAGATGGAAGCAATGCAAGCATCCATCAACAGATGAGTGGTTAAACAATATGTGGCATGTACATAAAACAGAATATTATTCAGCTGTGAAAAGGAATAAAGTTCTGATACATGCAACATGGATAACCTTGGAGATGTCGTGTTGAATGAAACAAGCCAGACGCAAAAGGAAAAATATTGTATGATCTCACTGATATGAAATAATTAGAATAAGCAAATTCATAGAGTCAGAAACTAGAATACAGTTTACCAGGTGCCAAGGTTGGGTAGGGAATATGGAGTGGATTCTTTATTAGTGCAGAATTTCTGTTTGGGTTGAAGAAAAAGTTTTGGTAATGTATGCAATGGTGATGGTAACACAACACTGTGAATATAATTAACATCACTGACTCATGTATCTGAATGTGATTAAAATGGGAAATTTTAGGTTGTATATATGTGGCTAGAACAAATATTAAAAAAACAAATAAACATAGGACTGAAAAACACAGTGAACCCTAAGTAAATGATGGATCATAGTTAACAGTAGAGTTGTACTAATATCCTCTCATCAATTGTAACAAAATTACAACACTAATACAAAATGTTAAAAATAGGGCAGGTAAATGGGAACTTGGAATTTTCTGCATGATCTGTCTATAAACCTACAACTTATCTAATAATAAAAACGAACTCATGTCCAACACATGTGAACAAGAATCTATCTGGGACAAAGTGCCACAATCACTACAGAAGTTACCTTTTCATTGAGGTGTGAGTTTGATAATGATTTGCAATATGATAGATTGTTTCAACTAGATGTGATATAATTGCTTTGGGGACTGAAAAGAAAAAATATTGGGCATTACAGTTTAGATAGATCCAAATTCAGTTCCTTGTTTCATGAATAAATATTAAAAACAGATATATTTATTTTTCATAATAGGTTGATGGGATTGTGGCAGACTAGTTCTAATTATAAGGCATATCTAATGTAAGAAATAGAGTTAGAAACTGAATATAAGGACTAAAGTTCACCTTTTGTTTATAGAGAGAAAATTACTCTTCCTCTTCTCCAAATAAGCACTGTGAGGGCTTGACACTATCTTTCATGGCAAAGGTTTAGCAAGGTTATTGGGTAATGGGAAAAAGCAATGATGCTATGAAATTTGGATGATTAATGACACTGCAATCACCCGAATAACCAGATTTAGTAAAAAGTACAGAGGAATGTTGTGTCACTTAGAGAATTTGAGCATTTAATTAAAAAAAAAAACAATTTTAAATATTTTGTCATCATTTCTATTAATATATAATATTCTTTGGAAAGTTCACATATTCTGGGGAGATTCAGGGATTTTATTTACAGATTAAATACTAGCAGTTTTTCTTTCTGTTTGATTTGTCTTAAGAAATTGGCAACTAACCAACAATTGCAACCCTAATAGACAAATGTGAAAAATCAACTTGCAACACAGAAACATGATGTGGCATAATTAGTGTGGGGTGCGATTCACCACACGGTGGGCGCCACATGGAGGCTATGCTAGGGCTTAAAGGCGGGAAATGCAGAGCATCAAGATCGACTCAGGGGCAGGGAGGAGAAAGGAGGGAGGATTTAAAATGCAGTTAATTACACCTTTCTGACTTAATTTAGAAATTGGTTCATGGATAGCTTGGCTTGTTTGTGACAGAGTTACTTTGCTTACATGGTGTTGATGGATTTTTCTCATTTGCAAAGTTTATCCTCTATTTTTCTACAAAACCCTTTGCCCTGCAGGATTAGCAATGGATAATCATATTTCAGCACTATATCCTTTATAACAGTTCCAAATCACTATGCTTTTTAAATAAACATATAAAATATACAATGTATAATAATCATCTGTGCTATCCTTAAAACTGATTTGATATTTGACAAAATTTACACATATTAAGGAGAGCGGATGAAGGGAAGGGATTGAAATTTATTGGCTATCTCCAATATTCCAGGCACCACGCCACATGCGCCTGTTAACATGTGCACACATATAAAATTTTCCCAGGGCAGGCTTATGGAAGCACATGAACCACATTTTTACAATTTAGCTGATTAACACAACAATAAATTTTTATTCATAGATTCATGTTAGGACTCATTCAGTCTCTATCCATTTTGAACTATGTTCTGAATTATGTGTTTTAATTTATTGCAAAAATGCCTTGCAAATGGCATTATTTACATAATACATGTCAATGAAGACAAAAATTATATCTACTCCTTTTAAAGTATGTTCTGCATTATTACATTTTTTTCTTAGGAATAACTGGATTAGCCAGATTGTGATAAACTACCTCTTGGCAACTCTGTCTCTGTGGAGCATCCTTTTGACCTTTTTATGAGATAGTGAGCTAGAATGAATGCATGAGGTAAAACTCTAAGTCCTCCTTAAAGGTAAACTACGGATTTGAATATGAATGTGTTATTAACCCAAGAACAGAAGGTCAGATCATCCTGGAAGAGAAGTCTCAACAGACAAAGTAACTGGCAGGTCTCTAGGGATTCATTTCTTAAATCACTATTTAAATGCACTAAATATGTCCCTCGTCCCTAGTGAGCTCAGAGAGCCTGAGGTGACTCATATGCAGCTTAAGAGCAGCTTATTCATCAAAGCACATCTGCTCCACTTTCCATATTTGGCATAAATTGCTCCTCTTCCCCATATATGTCCCCAGCTCTTACAGCCAGTGTGGCCAGAGCAGCTGTCTGACTGGTCCTAGAGCATGACCACGGACCCCACAGATCCCGGCCTCACTTTAGATGGAAGGCATCTGGCATTGCAGTTTGCTTCTTTCATCAGCAATTTGGTAGTCCTCCTGCTCTCATTAATTTTGTAATCCTATTTTCTGAGAATTTATGCCATTTTATGCTTTTATTCAAAAACATTGCAAGCCTAGACACTATTTATAAAACAATATTTAGTAAGAGGTCAAAATTGTTTGTGCTCACTGTTCTTAGCATAAACTTTCTAGACATTTTTGTTAATTTTTCCATTTAAAAAGTTCTGAATTTCAAACAATAATTCTTATTTTAGGGAACCCTAGACCCAAACATCACATAACAATTTGCATCATTTTTCTAGTAAATTGCAAAACATAATATACTCTTAGTGACTATATAAATGAATAGAATTAGCTATTGCCCTATTATGAGGTTTATATTTTCAACATTAAAACTATAAATAGGATGTCTGTGATGCACAGGATCTATAATCTTCTACCAAAGCCTTGTAGAGTAGGTTTAACAGGCAGGAAACAAGGTGGCTGATATGTTGGGGCACACTGCTTAATAGACATGACTGGAAAAAAAAGGCAAGAGCCTCTGAGGTTCTGTGAGGTTGTACTTATTACTTTAAAATGAAGGAAATAATGAACTGTTTAATGGGGAAATATTGTTAAAATGTCTAGAAGCCATGTAATTAATAAGGAATTCTCTCTCTCAAATACTAGAATGCAATTTTAGGGAAGAGACCATGGTGCAATATTATTTTCTCTACTGAATGGCCAAAAGCTGATGAGATCATTGAAACCCTGAATGAGTTTTCAGAATTCATGAGAACGCTGATTCCCTTTCAAGCCATAAACACTCAGAAATAAGATTATGGCATATCCAAAGGGATCAATTGAGTTTTCTGATTATGAGGCTTGTGGGTTATTGGGGGAAATGACTGGATTTTCCTCAGCCTCCTTCTTATTAAGGAAGGGGATTATTGGCAATACAAATGAATCCACTGCACCCAAGCAACAGTTGTCCCCAATACTACAGACTATGATTAGATGATGAAAGCATGAAAAAACCTACAGCAGCAGTTTTTAAACTAGAAAGTCAGAGCAAGTGGCTCCACAATGAAGGGATTCATCACTGACTCCACTGAAAGCCTTTATTGTGAAGTTAGCTGCCTTGTAAATAATGGAATGAAAGTCACAATTCAGTTTCAGATTCAAAATTGAAACTTTCATGATAGGGGCATCTTGAGGCATGTAAATGCCAACTAAATAAACTGTAAAAAAAAAACAAAACAAAACTAAATATATTAGTGAAATATGTAAAGTGACCTGGTCAGTATTTGATAAAATCAATTATATGTCCATTTAAAACATGCTTTGTCATGGCTTGTATTACCAATAACAGAAAAGAAGAGAGACAGAAGACAGAGAGGGGAAAAGGGAGAGGGGACAAGGGAGGGCAGAGAGGGGAAGAGAAGAGTGGAGAGAGGGGGAGAAAAGAGGAGAGGACTGGGGGAGTTAAAGAGAGGGGGAGGGAGGGGAGAGGAGAAAAGGGAGGGAAGGAGAAAAGGGGAGAGCCAGGATTAGAGGAGAGGAGGGGAGGGGTCCTTTCACTTCTTGTGTTCACTTCATGACTTCACAGGCTGTCACTAAATGCATCGTTAATTCCTGTATTATTGAATGTTAAATCATGAAATTAAGAGTACTTCATTTAAATAACAGAAAATTGGAAGCAATCATTAATTTAATTGCTCTTCCTTTCTGCTTCTTATGGATATGAAAAAATTCCTTCCCATTTACACACAGGGAAAAAAAAATGTGTTGGGTTTTCAAAATAAATCCTTGAGAGGCAGGAACACACATTGCAAGGATAAAAGTTGCATTTCAAATCATCACAATCTGAGACTTAGCTTAGCTTAGTCCATAACATGCAATAATTCAAGTAAGTGCATGGGGGATGATCATAGGGAAATGGGCAATGTCATAAGAAATTAAGGAGGGTGACAGGTCTACACTTCTAAAGGAATGCCATCCAATGTGATTAGCTCTGGGTCACAGCATCAGGCACTTCCATCATGAGGAAAACATGAATCTCAATGCCAACTCCCAGCAATACTTTTAGTGGATGAGAACGAGGAAAGAGCAATAGGTATTGAAGCCCATCTCTTTTCAATTAAAATTATCTATATTTTGTTCCTACCTCCTATCTACTTAACTCTTGCCATATTATACTCCTCTCTAGTAGAGATGTCAGTTAATGGTCAAAGAACTGGCTGGTTTAAATTTCCAGTAAAACACACTGAAAGAGAAAAAGGAAATGCTAGATACTCCACAAATGGGACAATGGTCCTTAAAAAAATTAAGTTTATTTTAATTAATGAAATTCATTTGTGATTCTATCAATCAGAATTTAAAACAAATTATTAATCTCAAGAAGTATTGCCAGATTGTCCCTTTCAACACATATAAATTCACTCATTTTAACACTCTAGATAATATAAGGCATCATTAGCATGTCCAGTTATCCAAACTCTCTACTGCATAACTGTAAAACTGTGAAACTAATTCCCATTTCTGTACCTCAACATTAACTTAGGTTCTTTGTATTCAAATACTAAATCATTGACAGGAGAGTTTTTGCTATTTAGTGGATCCTGTGCTGTGTTCATAGAATCAGCTGAGGAGCAACTGTTTGGATCAAAACTTTCTGGAGTGGCTTATGGGTCCCCAGGTTTGAAAATCACTAGGTTCAAACACCTCCTACAAACAATGCTTATTCTAAATACCTTTGCAAATAATGATCTGAATAAAGTCTTTAACATGGGTGAATGGTTGTATGACTGTGTGTATGTAAAAAGAATGGGTGTGAATCTTTTGGAAACAAATGGTTAAAATAGACGTATGATTTCATATGCATAAAAAAGAAAAAAAACATTAGAACTCATTCTAAAATATTTACCTCCTTGAGTTCACCTTCAGTATTAAGAAATTCTGTAACTCCACTTATAAGTTTGGAATTCATAAATAATGCTTCTCCATACCTCAAAAGATAAAAAAAAAAGAGTCTTAATGTCAATACAGGTAGTTATTTAAGAAATACTACTATAAAGAATTTTACAGTCCTTCTCAAGGGTTCCATTCAAGGAATATTGCCTGGACTGCCATTAAGAACTCTGAGCAATCAAGGCCATTTCTCCAGGGTCAGGTAGATTCAGGAAGGTGTGTCTACAGGATAGCCACCTAATTTGGTGTGATTCCAACTGATTTGGCCAACAGTATTTCAGAGAGGTCTAAGATGCAGTAACGTAAAAATAAATCCCTCTGCAAATGGACTTATGCTAACTGTTATACTTCCAATCCAAGAAATGAGAAAAATTTTGAAACTTTCAACTTTAAAGCAACTTAGCTTACTATAAGGAAAAGGATCCCAGTAAAGGAATGAGGTCTGTAAGATCAACACAGGCATTATATCTGTCTGTCACACAGATCCTCTTGTTTGATCAGTCATAATTGACATTGGCATCCTACTTTTTTATGCTTAGAAACCAAGCCAAATTTCTCAACAACATTGCCAAAATATTAGCATTTTTTTCATGTGGGTATTGAAATAAAATATCTAGTTGTTCATTTGGATTGCATAACCCCTGTACCATAAAAATAATTATTTGACTCACTTATGACCCAAGGCAAGGAACAATCTGTGGTAGTAAGCTGGAAAGAATGCTTATTTTACTTATTTGTTTCTACTGGGCTAAGGACCATCATAGGCTATCATACTCTTAGGATTAAAGTAAACCAAAAATAAGACTAAGTTTTGAAAGCAAAGCTCCAGTCACCATTATAAGATTTTACTAATGCTGCCTTACCAGATGTCCTTAAGTATTTTAGCTTCTGGGACCTCAGTTTTCTCAACTGTAAAATGAGGGAGCTGAACAGGATGACCACAATTTGTTGCAATTTTAACATTAGAACTATTCCATGGGAAAGAGTCAGTTAGGTAAAAGCAAACAAACAGGTCTGCAATTAATGGAAGTAATCATTAGTAATCAGTATATGGTTACAGAAGTTGCCTTCTCTCTAGAAATGAAAATATTTTTCTAAGGGAGTAGCAATTGCTTCTGCTTATACTTTGTTATACTGTCATGTAATGATGAATAAGGCATAATCCTTCCTTCCAGGCATTACCCTATCTAGTTGAGGAGCTAAACATGTAAACAGATAATTTCTATCTAATGTGGCTACGTGTGGTGAAGATAAAATTATATGCTGTGATCAGAGAAGTCTCTGTCACTGTGGGACCTTGGGAAAGGCTTCCGGGAGATGTTGGCATCTGGATTGAGTATCGAGTAGATCTGAGCAGCAGGGAAGAAAGTAATTTTAGGCAGAGGACCAACATAAACATGGCAAGGTGTGAAATGTCATGGTGTGTGCAGACAATCACAAGCAATTCAGGATTAAGAGAGAATAAACTGCAAGTCTGGGGATAGAAGAAGAGGAGGTTGAAGGGGTGAGTGGTCAGGGATTTACTAAGAAGCATAGATTTTAGGTGTGGCAGAGAACCATTGAAGGTTTTATAGCAGGGCAATGTCACATTTGCTTTTATGGGATGATTCTTGGAACAAAAGGGAAGAGGCTGCTGTAGTGGGAGTAGTTTTTATAGGAGGCGGGGAGACAGTAGGCTTTTGTAAGAGTACTGGCAAGAGATAAGAACCTGCACTAGGGCAATGGTAGCAGGGAAAGAGAGGAAAAGGAAGAATTCAAGAAACATTTAGGAGTTGTTGAATTGGCAAGACCTCAAGCTTAATTGTTTATATAAGGCAAGGGAAAGCAGCCCAATGTAGACTTCCATGTGTCTGGCTTGAACAACTGGTGGATGATCCTACAAATCACCGAGAAAAAGAAGACAAGAAGAAACTGATGAGATAAGCTTTGCAGGCTCATCCCAGCAGAGGCCTCCAATGGGAAGCTGGATATCATAGGGTAAAGTTTTGATGAAATGTTTGAGCTAGAGATGTACATCTGGGAATGACTGCAACATGAGAGTGGATGACAACCAAAACCTGCAGAGTGGGAAGAAAATAGTACATTGCACAGGGCTCCCAAGAACTCCAACAGTCAGGGATTGACAGTGGAGTAGAAACAGATAAGACAATCCTATTTATCAAGGTAAACACTACTGTATTAGTTAATACACTGAAACCTTAACCTTTCTACCTTTGGCATAGAGATCACTGACTCTCAATGATATAAAATATGCTTCAGAGGAACCAAATATTTTTTAGCAGGGATTAAACCATATGTGTGTTATGCTAAACTGCTCTGCAACACCATTCTCTAAAGAAGCTCCTGAGTATTGGTAGATATTTGATAATTTTAAAATGAAATGCTTGTATATATTAATTTCACCATACATGTCTAACAATCCATTCTATTATTTGCATGACAGAAAAGCAAACTCTAAGCTTCCAATCATTCCCAGTTCTGAGCCCAAAATATAAAGGAGCCAATGTGCCCTCTAGGATTATCAGTACTTCCTGATAATGCTATACCTGTAGATAGAATGTGTTTTAATATGACACAGCCATTCATATAAATTTCTTATATGTGGGCAACTGATAAAAGTATGCCTAAAAATAACAAATTTTGTGTATCAGTTTTTAAAAGAGAAAAAATACTGTCTGGGGACACTGAAGTTTGAGAAGAACATGAAGCATTTACATGCTCTATAATAAATTTAATTTTAAAATACCACAGAGATTATCAGAGTAATAAATTAACATTTGTTATAATATATTTAAATACATAATGATATATTTTTAAAAACTGAAACAGAAGAAATCTCACCATGAAACAAGACGCCGTGGGAATGAATTCTACTGCAACGAGAATCTTACAGTGATTCAGAATGGTTAATGCTCCTTTTCCATACCATAATTTTATTTCAGATGTTTTATGATATTTATATATAAAGGACATTTAAAACAATTCTACAGAGGTAATTAAAGTTTTCTTATTATAGTACCATTATATCTGCCTTATAAATCATTTTTTTCTATTACACGTTCAGGATATAGGAGTTTTATGGTGTGATTTCCTCAACCTTGGACAGTCTGATAGCTTTTCGGGAAAGCTGCTCCACTAAACCTTTTGTACTTCCTACCTTTCCAAATATAATTAATTTTAAGGTTATTGATATTTAATAAATGAATAATGTTTAGAATTGTTAAAATAATTCTTAGTTTTACAGGAGTACTGATGCCTAACTTGGTTGATTACTTTAAAATCTAATCCTATTACCTGTATCTTGGCTATAACACAAAAAAGTTGGACCTTTATCAGGTCACACTGCATTTACTCACTCATGTATGAATGACTGAACTCTTATTTCTACCTGGTATTTAATATCTTCCATTTATCCCTGAAAAACTTCCAGGCAAGGTCTCGGCCATGTGGATTTCGAGCTACATGGATTATGACATCAATTGCATCTTGATCCAGCACCACCTCAGAATTCAGAGACAGATTCAGAAGCCTTTAAGGACAGATATGTGGAAAAAAATTTAGTTCTTTAACATTTTAATAATCTTCTTAAAAACTTTGTGGTTTATATTGTTAAAAGAAGTTTCAAAAGAAGACTTCATTGTCAACTTTAATAACATAAATTTATCAATTGAACAAATTTCTGCTTATAAAGGGGGGGAGGTCAAATTCACAGTAATTCTCAAGAAATAACATTAATCAAACACTGAAAAATTCTTGTGGATGCAGAACTCACAACTCTGGTTTTATGACGCAATACACACTTTTTTAAACATTTTATAATAAATACTTCCTTTTATAATGAAATATTTTCTTTTTACATGTATGTATGTATAAGAATATTGGCATATAAGAAGATATAAGTATGCATATGTATATATAAAAATTAGTCATAAAGGCATATCTCCCAAGTCATGTTAACATGGCAATTTTCCTAAGCTTTAAGAAGATATATTTTAGAGTAACTAGCAAATATTAGTGACAATAAAAACTAAAAACAATTTCAGTTAACAGAAATATATTCATTACATAGATTAATTTGACCCACCTATTTAATAAATTCCTGTCATCACTGCAAGTTAAGGCTTCCAATAATATTTTCTTCTCAGAAACTGCTGTGGTTGAATGGAATTTCATCCATATGAATTCCCAGACATCCTCATCCAGGAGTGAAACTCCGGTACAGTAGACGATGTCTCTAACATTTAGTGGTATTCTAAAGAAGCAACCCATGGTGGTTTTCTGTTAATTAAAAACTTCATGGTATTGAAAATAAACATAGATGCTGTTGTACTAAATTCACTTTTTTAAAAAATATGATTTTGTTAATTAAATTTTACTTGAAAGAGAATACTACTATATAGTAACAATATTCCAAGATAAAAAAATAACTTGAATGAAATTTCATGTTTTATCAAAAGGTTGTTTTGAATACAATTTTTGTTTTCAATCTTGAAATTATATTTAAATAAAAATAGTGAGATAAAAACCCTCAAAAAATAATAAAAATGGGGTGCTTTATATTTCCACAAACATTATTATATTTTTATATTATATATTTATTTATATTACACTTATTGTCCAAAACTTTTGCTTTCATAACTGATAGACCCAAGAATGACAAAAAAGCATTGGTTGAAGAGAATGACTCATTAATTTGGAGAAAATGGAAAAAAAAATTCTACTAAACCCTTAGATAATTTTCTCAAAGCTCTCCAAATTCTGGATCTCAGAAGATATAATACAGATTATAAAACATAGGTAGAAAATTAGGAGAAACTATAAAGTACTTTTTTACTATATTTATAAAAACTACTACCTAAAAATAGAAAAAACTTTGACTTTATATCCAAACTACAGTGTTAAAGTGGCAAACTCTATTATTTAATTAGTGTTGTGTATTCCTAAATTATAAATTTTCATGTCTAGTTTTGCCATTGCAAATTTTTCAGTAAATACTATTACATCAAATTTTGGTCTATATCCCACATTTCCTGAGTTTAAAAAAAATATTTCTCTGCAGTACTGTGGGAAGATGGTGGAGTAGGAAGCTAGAGAAATCAGTCCCCCCACCTAAACAACTATTAAGCAGGCAGGAACTGCCCAAATCAACCATTTTGAATCTCCAGAGTCCCTATCAGCACTATTGTATTGTATTTTTTGGTATGTAACCCTACTTGCTACTCTGTCCAGGCGCTAAAATGTAAATGCATGTGAAGCAATGATAAATCTATGGTTTTGGAAATACAAAGTACAAAGATATAATTTGTAACAGGTACAAAAAAAGGTGGGGGTGGAGGGGGTAGATGAACAGTGTATGTGTATGCAATTGAAGCCAAGATATTATCAAATAAAATGTGATTGTCATATATTTAGGATGTTGAATTTTAACCCGATGCTACCACAAAGAAAACATATGAAAAATATATCCAGACAGAAATGAGAAGGGACTCAATATGGTACAATAAAAAATTTAGGAAATTTTTTTAAAAAATCAAATAAATAAGACAGCAGGAATTAAAGGAAGAATTGAGGGCAAACAAAAGTATAATACTTGCAAAGACTAAATAGAAAAATTGCAGAAGAAAGCCCTGCCTTATCAGTAATGACTTCAAATATAAATGGATTAAACTCTCCAGTCAAAAGGCAGAGATTGGCAGAATGGATAAAAAAGCATGACCCAACTATATGCTATCTAGGAGGGACTTACCTTAAATTCAAAGTAGCTTTAAAGTGAAAGGATAGAAAAAAATATATCATGCAAATAGTAACCAAAGGAGAGCTATGGGAGTTATTCTAATATCAGATAAAATATACTTTAAGTCAAAAGCAGTTATGAGGGACAAAGAAGGTCATTATATACTGATAAAGGGGTCAAGTCAATAAGAAGACATAAAAATTGCAAATATATATGCACCTAAAAGGAAAGCCTCAAAATATATGAACCAAATACTGACATATTTGAAGGGAGAAACTGACAGTTCTACATTAATAGTAGGAGACTTTACCATCACTTTCAATAATGGATAGAACATCTAGATAAAAGATCAGTAATGAAATATAAAACTTGAGCGATGGTTTAAACCAACAAGACCTAAAAAATATATATATAACACTTCACCCAACAAAAACAGAATACACATTCTTCTTAAGGGCACATGGATCATTCTCTAGGAAAGACCATAACTTAGATCACAAAACAAGGCTCAATAAATTAAAAAATATCAACATCATAAAATGTATCTTCTCTGATGAAAACGGAATAAAGCTAGAAATCAATAACAGAGGGTGAAACAGAAATTTAACAAATATTTGGAAATTAAACAATGTACTCTGAAAGAACTAGTGAGTTAAACAGGAAATCACAGGGGAAATTAGGAAATAGCTTGAAGCAAATGAAAATAAAAATACAACATACTCAAAATTATGAGATTCAAAAAATGCAGTGCTGAGGGGGAAATTTATAGCTCTAAATGCTTACGTTAAAAAAGAAGAAAGATTTCAAATCAGAGACCTAACTTCAAAACTGGAAGAACTAGAAAAAGAAGAGAAACTAAACCCAGAGTGAGTGGAAGAAAGGCAATAATAAAAATTAGAGAGGAGTTAAATGAAATAGAGAATTAAAAAAAAATAGAGAAAATCAACAGAACCAAATGTTGTTTCTTTGAAAAGAGCAATAAAATTGACAAACTTTAGCTAAACTGATGACCAAAATAGAAAGTGGACACAAATGACTAAAATCAGAGATGAAAATGAGGGAAATTACTACTGACCCTACAGAAATGAAAAGGACTATAAGAAGGTACTATGAATAATAACTGTCCACCAACAAAGTAGATAACCTAGATGAAATGGTGAATTCGTAGAAACAACAAACTAGCTACACTGACTCAAGAAGAAATAGAATACTCAACAAATCAATAACTAGTAAAGACAGTGAATCAGTAATCAAAAAACTTCCAACAAAGAAAATCCTGTGGCCAGATGATTTCCCAGGGGAATTTTACCAAACATTCCAAGAAGAATTCATAACAATCCTGCTCAAATTCTTCCAAAAATTGAAAGAGAACACCCCCTAAGTTATTCTATGAGACCAATATCACCATCATACCAGCATTAGATATAGATCCCACATGAAAACACCAATATCTCTTAGAAATATAGATGCAAAAATCCTCAACAATACACTAGCAAACTGAACACAAGAAAACATTAAAAGAATTCTGTACCATGATCAAGTGGGATTTATCCCAGGTATGAAGTGTGGCTAAATATAAGGAAATCAATTAATGTAATACACCTTATTAGCAGGGAAAAAAACACACGATCACCTCAATTGATGCAGAAAAGGAATTTCACAAAATCCAGCACACCTCTTGAAAAAAAACAAACAAAAAAAAACACTTAGAAAAGTAGGAATAGAATGAACTTCCTCAACATGATACAGAGCAGAAAATGAAGAACCCAAAGCTAACATCAGATTCAATGGTGAAAGGCTTAACATTCTCCCTCTAAGTTGATGGAAAAGACAAGGGTGCCCACTGTCACTACTGTTATCCAACATGTATTGGATATTCTAGCCAGAGCAATTAGACAAGAAAAAGAAATAAAAAGAATTTGACTTGGAAAAGAAGTAGTAAAATTTTCCCTGTGTGCAGATGATATGATCTTATATACAGAAAATCCTAAAAAAATTCACAATAAAGCTAATAGAACTAATAAATGAATTCAGCAAAGTGGCTAGGTACAAGATCAGCATGCAAAATTCAGTAGTGTTTCTAAACCCTAGGTATAAACAATCTGGAGATGAGATCAAGAAAAAGAACTCCATTTACAATGACAACTAAAAGGATCAAATACCTAGGAATAAATCTAAACAAGGATGCAAAGGAGTTGCACATAGAAAACTACAAACATTGCTAAAAGTAATCAAAGAAGATCTAAATAAATGGAAGGACATTCCATGTTCATTAATACTAAATATTGTTAAGATGTCCATTCTATAGAGAGTGATTTACAGATTCAATGTAATCCCAATAAAAATTCCAAGAATCTTTTTACAGAAATGGAAAAGCCAATCATCAAATTTATATTGAATGGGGAAATGCCTTAAATAGCCAAAGCCATCTTGAAAAAGGAGAACGAAGTTGGAAGACTCACACTTTCTAGACAGCACGGTTCTGGCGCAAGAGACCAATAGAATTGAATTGAGATTTCAAATATAAACCCTCACATTTATGGACAACTGATTTTTGACAATGGGGCAATGACCATAAATTGGGAAAGAACAGACTATTGAAAAAATGGTGCTGGGAAAATTGGTCTCCACTAGCAAAAGAGTGAAGGTGGACACAACCTCGACTTATAAAAAATCAACTCAAAATAAATAAAAACCCTAAATGTAAGAGCCAGGACTATAAAACTCCTAGAAGAAAACATAGGGAATATCATCAGGATCTTGTGTCAGACGATGGTTCTTAGACTTTACATCCAAAGTACAAGTAACAAAAGAAAAGAATAGATAAATGGGACCTTATCAAAATTAAATTCTTTTGAGCCTCAAAGTACTTAATCAGGAAAGTAAAACCACAACCTACACAACAGGAGAAAATATTTGGAAATCACATATCTGGTAAGGTTTTGATACATAGAATATACAAAGAAATCTTTCAATTCAACAAGAAAAAGAAAAGTAACACAATGAAAAAATGGGCAAAAGTGTTGAATAGACATTTCTCAAAGGAATATATTCAAATGGCCAAAAGCACCTAAAAAGATATTCAACACCATTAGCCATTAGAGACATGTAAATCAAAACCAAAATGAAATCCCACATCCACTAGAATGGCTACTACTAAAAAAAAAGTTAAAAGTGTTGGAGAGGTTGTGGAGAAATGGGAACATTCATTCATTGCTAGTGGGAATGTAAAATGCAGCAGCTGCTGTAGACAACAGTTTGGCAGTTCCTCAGAAAGTTAAGTATAGAATTACCATATGACCTGACAATGCATTCTAGGTATATTCCCAAAAGGATTGAAAGCAGAGATTTGAACAAATATTTGCATACTGATGTTCCTAGTGGCATTATTCACATTTGCCAAAAGATGGAAGCAACCTGTGTCCATCAACTGACACATGGATAAACAAAATGCGGTACCCAATGGAATATTATTCAGCCTGAAAAAGGAATGAAGTTCTTATTTATGTGACAGCATGGATAATCCTTGAAGACATCAAGTTGAGTCAAATACACCAGACACAAAAGAACAAAAATTGCATGATATCATTGATATGAAATAATTGGAATAAACACACTCATAGAGTCAGAATCCAGAATATAGGTTATTGGAGGACAGGCTTGGGTAGGGATTAAGGAGTTAAGGCTTAAAATGTACAGAGTTTCTACTTGGGATGATGGAAAAGTTTTGGTAATATACGGTGGTGATGGCAGCATAACATTGTGAATGTAATTAACAGCACTGAATTACATATTTAAATGTTGTTAAAAGGGGAAATTTTAGGTTATATATATATGCTACTAGAATAAAAATTTTCAAAAATTCCACAGAACTGCAATCAATTGTGATAAATGTACCACACCAATGCAAGGTGTTAATAATAGGTTGGTATAGGGTAATCCTGTATTTTATACATGATTGTTCTGTAAACCCACAACTTTACTAACAAATATATATATTTACATATATATACACATGTACATATCTTTATATGAAAGGTATGCTAGTGCTTCAAGATAAAACAGAAAATGTGTTTCATCTTTGTGTAATAATCACTAGACCATTTTTAAAACCTCACGTTTATAATTTGAATGTGGCTAATTATAACAAAGAACTTTTTCTGGATATGAAAATATTTAGGAATGTGATGGTTAAAACACTATTATTGGTTAAAGAAGTCTCCAGACAACAGGAGAAAGTATCTGGATGACTATCAGTAAGATGTTCTTCATCTTATTTTGTTAAGCAACTACATAGGGCTGGGCTATTGTTCTAGTTTGCTAATGCTGCTGGAATGCAAAACACCAGAGATGGATTGGATTTTATAAAAGGGGGTTTATTTAGTTACACAGTTACAGTCTTAAGGCCATAAAGTGTCTAAGGTAACACATCAGCAATCAGGTACCTTCATTGGAGGATGGCCAATGGTGTCCGGAAAATCTGTTAGCTGGTGCCTGCTCCAAAGTTCTGGTTTCAAAATGACTTTCTCCCAGGACATTCCTCACTAGGCTGCAGTTCCTCAAAAATGTCACTCTTAGTTGCACTTTGGGGTATGTGTCCTCTCTTAGCTTTTCCAGAGCAGGAATCTGCTTTCAACGGCCATCTTCAAACTGTCTCTCATCTGCAGCTCCTGTGCTTTCTTCAAAGTGTCCCTCTTGTCTGTAGCTCCTTTTCAAAATGTCAGTCTCAGCTGCACTGAGTTCCTTCTGTTTGCCAGCTCATTTATATAGCTCCTGTGATTTAATTTAGACCCACCCTGAATGGGTGGGGCCACACCTCCATGGAAATTATCCAATCAGAGTCATCACCCACAGTTGGGTGGGGCGCATTTCCATGCAAACAACCTAATCCAAACATTCCAACTTAATCCCCACTAATATATCTACCCCACAAGATTGCATCAAAGAATATGGCTTTTTCTTGGGGACATAACACATTCAAACTGGCACAGCTATAATCTGGATGTGGTGGTATTCTATCAGATGTGTAGAGTTGTAAGAAGCATCATTCAAAATTCATACTTCCCAGAAATGGCTAAAAGTATACTATTCTGTCTCTTCCAACAAGTAATAAAAGTATTTGGAAAAAAGCACTTGGACTTTGCTGACTGTAGCTTTTTTCTGTGTGGTATTAGAAGGCAAGTGGTTTGTTTGTTTGTTTTTAGAGAAACCAAAAGAACAGAGATATAGAAGGAAGCAGCAAAGAGCTTCACATACTTTTGCTTTCCTCTCAGCTCTGGACCCCTTGTTGTAGAAAGTACCAGTGATACCCTTCCTGATTGCTGGTGATACATTCTTTTCTGGAAGTGCTCTATTTATGAGCATCTCACACACAGCACACCTGAAATCATTAAGGAGGGCATTGCCACCATATTTTGAAGAATTTGCTCAATCCTGTAGACAGAATTTGAGATTATAAACATGCCACTGTCTCTATTAACTTCAATAAGAAAATTAAGAAAACCAATCTTTCTCTAAATCAACTGCTGTAAAAGAGGGTGAGTCATTTAGTCCTAATATTACAGGACATAGAGCATACTGCTGCATTATTGGCATAACTTCAGCCAAGAAAGCAATACAAAACTTTGCAAGAAAGAACAATAAAAATGCCTACTGAAGTCATCAATTCATCAATAAATGCGTACTTTCTTAATGTTAGACCTGATAGTACCATTTTACTTTCTAAGAAAAATTCATTAAGATATCAATATACCAAAGACAGCACAGTGATAGAGACAATTGAAGTAGGTCTATTTCTGCCTACAAACAGATTACAATCTCAATGGCTTCAAGTAGGAAGGGCCTACAGAAATATAGAAAGGACAAAAGAAATGAAGAAGCAAATATTAAACCATGTTTCCTAGAAAGAACTTGAATGCCATAAACTACAGGCACCATCCAAAGTCCATATTGTTGTTTCCAGTAGTGCTATTGGCTGATGCAGAATTATGTGAAACACATACATATATAAAAGGGTTGGCCAGTCCAAAGCCCTGGACACTGGGCTAACAGAGCATTAGATGTAGAAAATAACATTGCTTAAGACTATGTTCCAGGTTACACATCTTACTTTAATCTCTATAATAATACCATAATGTCTATATTAATAACTCATTTGCAGGAGAGGGAACTCTGTTCTTAGAGGGGATATTTTGCACAATAAAGACTAGATAGTAAGTTAAGAATCAGGGTGTGTGAACACGAAAATCTTTCCTATTTTCTTCAGCTTAGAGATGGCTAATGAGAATGAAAGCAACATAGAATGACTTACATTAGTAATAATAATTTGACAATTGTTATTGAATTCTGCTTTTTTGTTGTCCAATAAGACAGACTGATAGAAAGTAAAAAAATGAAAAACTTAAATGACAAAAATAGTCTCTCCTTTAAGAGATTACTGCAGCCAAGCTCCTAACCAAGGGGATGTAGAATAACACCAGTGTAGCTGAGGGTTGAACTGGCCACAAATGTCACTATCACTCTGTTTTAGTTACTCTTTTGTATTTGCAGTTTAATCAGTCATCTTTAAGTAATAGTCAGTATTGGCAAGAGAGGATTCCAACAATGAGAATCTATTTTTCTCACCAGCATCGAAGTACTATCATTAAAATGCAGCATCTGGGTGACTGAAAAGGATTTGCTGTATGGCAATTAGTCACAAACAGAGCAAGGAAAAGAAATCTTGAAAGGACAGAAATGACAGACAAAGCCTGAAGGAATCCAACACAAGGTGTCCTAGGCCAAGGAAGCCTTTGAAGGTAAGGCTGCCCAGAACAGGGACAGTTTCTTCAACTGCAGCTGCAGCCACAAACCATGACAATGACCGCATAATTTTGGTATGTTCTGCAAGGAACTACAGGTTGAGTTTCAGGTTCATCAGCAGCCGTCCTTCTGCACGTAACAGACATGTTAACTTTGATTACTGTGAAAATGAGGCACACATGTTTACAAATATAATCTGAAACCTGTTGATGGTCTTTTGAAAAACAACCCTCGATCTCAGCTACAAATCACCAAACTCCCAGAGAAGAAATGGCTCTATCAGCAGATTCAAGGATGTACACATTGCATGGGTTCTTAGCCCTCCTTGGTACAGCAAAGCAAAGCTGATCAGTCTGAGAATATGCTCCGATTTTCTAGCATCTCTTCCCACCCCATCAACTCCTCATCCTTCTTACCCATCCATTAGAGAATCACTGTACGGCTCACAAGATCATTTGTAACCATCAATGAAAATAAAACCAGATTAGAGAGCATTGTAATTTGCCAAGGGTCCTCAATTCTCAATCATTTCCATTATAATGAAACCCCTTTTGTTGCTAAATGTGTGGATGTTCCAATAACATTTTAGGAAAATTATTGCTCCTGAGACAGTTTAAGATCTCTTTGTATAACCCAAAGTCATTAGGAACAAATTAAAAAGCTCATCTGTGTGTAAAACATGAGCTGAAAAACCCACAAAGCCCATAGTTATGAAGAGTAAAAATGAGTCCTGTGAGGCTCTTGATATCAGGGACACAGGGAGGGAGGGACCCACCTCATGAACATGAAAACTGTTTATGAAAATGTGAATATCCCCATGGTCATTAACAGCTGCCTCAGAAGTAAATATTTTAATGGAATTTGATTATCAGAGAAGAAAAACTGCTCTGTTTTTTTTTTGTTTGTTTGCTTTTGCCTAGGTATAGAAATCTGTTTCCACGGTATGCATATCAACAAGTGAGTTGGCTATCCTAAATACCTTCACACAAGATGCATGGGGTACTGCTTAGCCAAGCCGCCTTTATCTTTTCTATGGCACCAACATTATAGAAATTATTACCCTATTAGTGTAACTTGTACTATACTTTTTATTCCATTTTCATTTTAAATAAGAATATGACAGAGTTCATTTGTATGATAAAATTTTAAAAGCATAAAAATTCAGTGTATCATTTCGAAAGAATTACCTTAGTATTTTGGTGATATGTATAACCTTATTTATCTTTCTAAAAGCAACTGCTTAAAAGCCAAATGCTCTAGAGAAGTTAAAAAATGAAGTAGGTAGAAAAGTAAAGACATATATCCTTCAGGAAAAGTTATTTTACTTAGTTAAGTAATGATGGTGGAATAAGACTAATGCTTTAAATAATAGTTAATTCAAACTTTAGCTATTAAATAAATTGAAATTGTGATGTAATTTATATTTGTAATGTAGATTGGTAAATTCAGATAAATAATTAAAATTTCCAAAGGTTTTAATATGAAAATATTCACTGCTGCATTGTTTTTAAGGTAAGATACCTAGAATCATCCAAAATATCAACAATAGGGAACTGGTTTGTTAAGTGAAGGAACAGATAGAAACTCAGAATGATATCATAGAAAAATATTTATTGATATTGTAAAATATATTATTAAAGACTGAATATAATACTGGTATAATACTATTGTGTTTTTTTTTGTTTTTTTTTTTTAAAGCATAATATGCATGTTCTTAGGAAAGAATAAAGGAAAAGGATAAAAAGAGAATATGAACAATCATCACCTCTGGGTTTGGATTATGAGTAGATAGTTTTTTTTTAAATAATATATTTAAAATGTAATAATTTAATAATTTTTGTAATTACTTTTGAAGTAAGATAAATCAATTACAGCTATAAAGATAAAATTCTGTTACTATTGGAATAAAATATATTCTGGTACCTAAAAATGCTATTGAATAATGTGTAGAAATAATTGCGATGATAAATTTAAAATATCTTCCAGAGGAAATTATATTTTCCAAAGGAAAAAAATCACACTATTTTAAAATATAAATATTGTTGCTTAATCATTATATGGGTCTATTTTAAGCAAGTTTTCAGTAGACCTAATTCAGCCAGTAACTACCTCTCAGACTGGGCAAAGACAAGGTCATTGTCTTGGGCTTCTTTCTCATCCTAATTGGAGAGGGCTAAAGTACATGAGTTCTAAGGTCCCTTTCTGCTCTGTTCATACAAGATTCTTTTCATTAACAATCGTATTAACATTGAATTTGTGGGTTTAATTATTTTCAGAGACAATGAAAAACATTTCTCAAAATGCTAGCCTCTTTAAGAGTACCTCTTTCTTTCAGTGGTACTACATATGACATTGATATTTCATGGGGCCTATCACTTAATTAATTTTAATTAATTAACTTATTTGAAAGATCATTTGCCTACTCTAGAAATTAAAGTTTCCTTGCCAACGCTCTGAATCTTGTTCTGCCTTATAAATGCTTGTAGTCTTACTTCTTCCAGGACAGACACTCTTTAACATTATAATATCAGAATGAAAAATAACTTTCATTTGCCAAAGGTTTCCATGTTCGTACTGTCCCCAACCCACATGTCATTTGACCCATGTCCTTCAGCCCATTGGCTGCTTCTCAAAAATCTATTCTTAATAAAACTTAAAGCTACTTGGAATGAATGAAAAATTTGTGAATTCTTGCATCTATGTGTCCATTTTCTCAACTATAAAAAAGGAATAATTCCTTGTAGGGTTGTTACAATGATTAAATGAGATAATGTTTATCCAGTGTATATCACAGGAACTGGCACATGTCAAAGACTCAGTCTGGGCTTTATCCACATGGTGTACATAGAATAGTGTGGTCGACATCAAAATTGTCTCAATTACCATTGATCCTTACTCCTACTCATCATTACTATTACTGTTATTATGAGGATGAAGTGACACCCCATATTCCTATTGTTTCTCAAATGAGTACTGTTTGTGCCAAAAAGCAGCAATGAAATTTTAGACAATCTCTGTACAAGTGAATGAGTAGTTTATAAAAACATGACTGACAATAAATCCTCAGTTTCAGGTGTTACAATAAAATACATTTTTTATAATCCCATCTAACGTTACTGGTATATTTGTCAACCAAATATGCCACTGAATCCATATAAAAGTCCTGGCAACCAGAAGGGATATTTTGTTTAAGTATCATTACAAGGCCTCCTGGCAAAGGGAAAACAGAATCCTATGTAAAGTGTGCAGTCAGTAACCAGTGGAAGGGACACTGGGCAATGATGCTGTTGATAGGCATCTTTCAGGGCTACATAGGGCTTATTTGCTTCCAGAGAGTCTGCTCGTTTGTGCCCACATGGCATTTGCTCATTCCCCTTGAACATTAAGATTAAGAAAAAGGAAAACTGAAATGTTGGAACAAAGACAAAGGCAGTTCAAAAACAGTCTGCATGGCCCATTGGACCTCAAAAAGTAGTTGGACTTCCCATAGAGACAGAGACAGACCTACCCAGAAAAACATGGACTGTACACATTCATAAAAGTGGAGGAAACTGCACAGCAAAGGTACCTGGTAGGAATTTCAGCCACACCAGGCCCCAACTGGCTGCTCAGAGAGCTAAAAGGATCAGTTTCACAGGAACCTGGAGAACTCATCTCTGGGAACACATTTCTCCAATGAAAAGGCCTAGAAGCTGTGACACTCCAATTGCAATGAGCTCTCCCAGAACTGGAGAATTCACTGATTCCAGGGATGGGGCAGGGAAAGGACAAGATGAGCCCTGGACAGCTGGTTATGCCAGAAATTAATGATGTGGGGCATGTCAAGAGACACAAGGACAACTTGAAGCGTTTCCTACTGATCAAATCTGAAACAATTTGAAAATCAAATAATGATAACCCATTTTATAAAGTAGGAGTTCATGAGTCCATATAAATATAAATGAATGAACAATTTGAAAGTTTGATGAAGAACGTGATCTGTACCTAATCTCAAAGTGATTCCCAACAAAATTATTGTTAATAACAAAAGGGAAAAGAATAACTTTACAATGGAGGAGGCTGGCAGACACCACTGCAATCAAGTGATCAAAGTGAACATCACTGGTAATGGAACAAATCGAAACCAGGGGCTCCCGGACAGGATCATTGAGAAGAACAGAGCATCACTATTGAGTCTAATATAGGGAAGGAATATAATTTCAAATTAAGGGATAGTCTATAAATGCCTGTCCTGTAATCTCAAAAGTACCAAGGTCATAGAACTCAAGAAAGACTGTGAAGCATGAGTAGTTTGAAAGACACTAAGGAGCCATGATAACTGAATACAGCAGATAATCCTTCATTGCATCTTTTTGTTAAAAGGACATATGGGAACAATTAGTCCATTTGTACCTGAAGATTACAGAATAGTAGTGCATCAGTGTTCATCTCCTGATGTTGATGACTGTCTTGTGGTTATATAGGAGAATATCCTTACTTGTGGGAAATCCATATTAATATATTTGGTGTTAATTGGTCATCCTAATGACAACATACTCTCAAATGAGTCTAGAAAAAATAAAGTTCTCTTATTGCAATTTAAAAATATAGAGCGTTAGAGAAACCTGGTGCAGAATAGACCATTTGTACTTAAAATTATCTGAATGTGTTCCAAAATGATGTTCAATGCCTTTTTATGTTTTAATTTTGCAAGTCTGCTGAGAGGCTTACACTGTTCTTTCTATATAAAAGGAAAACAGATTGCTCAGGGATAATCATTTTAACACAACATCCCAAATATATCAAATAATTGTTGTAGGATAATACACTCTCTTTTGGTGGCTTTTAAAATTCAGTTGCGTGTACCTTGAAAGGGGCAAGATTTAAGGTGAAATAAATGAAATAATATTTGAAACTCAAGTTCCATATATAAAGTAGCTATTATTTCTATTATTTACTGAGCTGGGTGAGAAGGGAAAGGAGTGGTGGGGGTTAAGCATCTGGACTATAAGACTACTTTATCAAATATTATTGCTAAGACACAAAAACATAAGAACTGGGGTGACCCAGACAACATCAAAGAGACTGGACAAAAAGAACATCAAAGAATAGGTAAGAAGACAAAGAATATGAGGAGAAATGTTCAAAGAGGTAAAAAAATGCAGAGCATGATGATGCTAAAGAAATGACAGACCTGCAAAAGGTAAAGAAAAAAAGCAAATAAATAGAAGAGAATTTATGACTTGTCTAAAATTTTTCTTTGGTCTGGATTTAAACACATGCTACTGAAAAGCCTAAAACACTGTTATTTTCACAACAAATTTCTTAGAACCCTTATGACTTTGTTCCATTATTTCCAGAATCAATTATATCCATAACAGTGCAAAACAAAACAACAATAAAAAAACACCAAAATGCTTTATAACAAAAAATAAAAATTAAGATATCTATGATGACTCACTCTAAACAGTGAGCAGCAAGCTGCTAATATAAATATCTCTAATAGCAAAATATAAATTCAAACTTAAGAGATATACAATAGTGGCAGAAGTTGTAAAATATCTGATAAATTGCCCTATCTATTTACAGATGACTATGTTAAAGATGAGATAAAATGTTTCCTGATAATTGATGCCTATTATCCATGGCTTCTCAGCTCATCTGCTCTACCCTGAGCCATGAAAAATTTAAGCATCTTCTTCACTCAGCTCTGGTCAGGGCACTGTAAATCTAAGTGCCTGCTATGATATAAAGTCTAAACATGTTAAAAAAAATTAATGATGCTGGCCAAATCACAATAATTAGGAACCAGTACTTGGGGTTAACTGCTAAGAGGAAAGATAAGTGATGGGGATGGCACATTAGACACAAGAACAAATTCTAAAAACACTGTTATTCAAATCATGACCCACATCTGGTTGTCTATGAAAACTCCTCTGGATTATATTGGGGTCCATCCAGACAATGTTTGTTTTCCAGGAATAATTTACAGCAAAACTCATCATCTTCTGTATTCTTTATACAAAGGTTGAAAATTTGCAGATTTATTGTATCAATCAAAGTACTGTATTTATAAATATGAGTGAAGGTTCTATGCAAATACAGTTCACCTTCATCTTTAATGCACTGCCGAGGTCCCCGAGGTTAGCAAAACTGAGTCTCCAGCCTGGGAAGAATCTACTGTAGCAATTCAGTTAATTTTTTAGGCATAACCACTAAGCTGTCATGAGTAGGAAATGACTAATGTATTTTTTCTCATTTGAAAGAGCATCAACTAAAATTATATATTTTTTTGGCCAAAGTCATATTCGCTGTTTACCTGTGTATGTGTGTGTGTGTGTATTGCGCCAAATGTAATTCTGCAGGTTTTACATAGTTTTAATTGATAGCTTCACTATATAAGAAGATGCTGTGCTTTTAGAAAAATACAGAAATGTTTTCAATCATATCAAATCTAGAAATTTCTATGGCTTCACTGAAATACCCTGTTGATCCTCCTGTTATCTTTTTATGTAAAAAGGCAGTGAAGTCCATACTAAGCCTCATATATGTATATGTTTTAAGGAATATGAATTTATATAATTAGGTTTTATAAAGGACCATTACTCAAAAATTGTTACAAGGCATCTAGTTCTGTTACACAAGAACTATTTATTAAAAACAAAATAAACCACCTGGGTTCTCACTGGAAGAAAAGGGAAATGGTATGAGTGAGTGAAAAGAAATTACACAAGTGGCTAAAAGACACATTTTCCATTGGAAGATTATATAATTGAGAAAAGCATACTTTAAAAGAGTTGATATAATTCATTACTTTGTGGAATAGCTGAAATATTAGAAATGCATATATGTACACGCACATGTAACACAGGTAATGATTATAGCGTTATACATCTACAAAAAGAATGAGAAAACAGAGCATGTTGAAACGTGTTGAATGCCTCCACTGTGTATTTCAGGATAAAATAAGCAAGTTTTATTTACATGTTTCATTTATATATGAAAAAAATAAAATGCACTTCAATATTTTTTCCTATTTGAAAATTCTAGAAAAACTCAAATCAACAAGAATCTTAAGATACTTATGGAACATTTTCCACCTACAGTTATAACATTGTTATACAAATATTATCACATTATTATTAGAAACAAGATTAACATGAATTATTTTTATTTTGTATGTCAGGCACTTGATACAGAGTGAATTACATGCATAGAACTAGTCCTAAACCTAATCACAAGGGGAAAAAAATAAGAAAAAAATGAAATGTTATCAGTTATTGAAGGAATCTCCTCAATGATAATCAAAACACATATTATTTTATGAAAATGTGCAGGAAATCTTCTGGTTATAGAGTTGGAGACGTTACAATGAGGCTTATGTTCAATAAATCTGAATCTTTTAGTATAATCTACTCTCTGTATATAAGTAAGAATGTTTTGGAAGCTGCATATATTTTTGTTGGCTAGTCAGTTCTGGGTTGGTAAATAATAATGACTACTATTGAAAGTTTAATCAGCATTTCTCCCTGAGTTGCCCATGTAAATCTATATTCACTTAGCCCTTGTACTGTGATAAACAGTCAGGCAGTTAAAATAGACCCATTCTATTACTGATCAATAGGTATATCTTTCGATAGATGATACAAAAGGTCAATAGTATTATACCTGAAATTGGTATAATATTAGGTAAAAAATACTAGCATGATAGGAAAATCACTATTGGAAGAAATGGAGAAAAACCAATTACACTGAACAGAAATAAAAGTTAAATTAAATCAACTCACCTTAGAAAGTATATGTATGTAAAACTTAAAATACCTTGAAAAAATACTTTAGACTGTTATGCATGGCTAGTAACACAATTTTTAAAAAAGTAAAATATCAGGGAAAACCCCAATGTGTGGAAAACAAAACAAGTGCATGATTATTTCTGTATTTTGAATTAGAATGTAAAAATATTAATGCATTTAGACTAAGAACCAAATGTGCCCATACAAAAATGTACAGAAATATGCACTTACTGGGTGCATATTTAATAGCCCTGGAGGCTATTAAAGTCCTTGCTACACCAAAATGTAAATTGAAAATACATACAGATTAGTTGGCCCCTCAAATAGGACATTCAAATATTTATCATCTTAACTGTATCAAGTGCCTGACATACAAAATAAAAATAATTCATGTTAATCTTGTTTCTAATAATAATGTGATATTTGTATAACAATGTTATAATTGTAGGTGGAAAATGTTCCATAAGTATCTTAAGATTCTTGTTGATTTGAGTTTTTCTAAACTCAACTTAACTGGGGTAGCATGTACTGAATTCTCCAATGGCAAAGAAGCCTTGGTGGGGGGTGGTTCTCATCAGGTATAGCCACTACTTAAGTAATCTTATAAATGAAGACCTGTATTTGTAAAAACAGTAAGTCAGGTAGTGATTGCTGTCTGTAAATGAAGTTTTCAGTTTGACAGAAGAATTCATAATAGGATCAATTCAGATAGCAAGGCCACTTAGGACATTTCATACATTTTTCTTCTATGTAACTTTTCCAAAACACTTTTGTTTGGTAATGCATTCTCATCTTAGAATAGATATCTCCCAAAACTTTGATGAAGCAGCATACAATCAGTTAACAGGGATTTTCGCTATTCTCAGCAAATAAAGACAAAACAAACTGATTAAGTGAGAAAAAAGAAAATCATCTTAACAAAACTTCCAGAGGACATTCTTGAATCAGGACAGATTCTGCCCAATCAGCTAAATTTTTAAAGGTACTAAGGTTTCATCTTGAGTAACGATGTTGAGGAGGAAGACTACTTTTACAGTATGATTAACTTAGTCTATCTTATTAGACTGTAAACTTCTGGAATGCAGGGACCCGTGTCCTTGTGGTCACCATTGGACACCTGGTGCCTTCTACCATGGTGCCTGGCACATGACCAGGACCCAGGGTATATTTACTACATGAATGAAAAACTGTAAGAATTGGAATACATATGCTTATTATTAAAGAATAAATGTGTAACAATACTTTATTTTAGAAATAGAGCTGAAAGTTAAAACAAAGTTGACTATTAATCAGCTATCCCGTTACCCATATGCAGACTGGTAAACCTGGTCCTGCGACGCTGCAACCAGCCATGTTAAAGATCTTATTTTTAAGCCTTAAACCACTGTAAAGGGATAAATTGATAATAAGCTGTCAATGACAACATTGTCAATGAGGGTGATAATAAGTCATCAACTGACAAAAGCTATAAAGTATTTGGGGTCATGAGAATTGTATAAAATGGAGATTGATGAGGATTGTACAACTAAGTGATAATAATGTGAGATACAGATGGATTGTCATGGATATAACATATGCTTTGTGAACATAGAAACCCCTTACTTTATAAGTTAAGCCCTCGATCTTGAGGCTTGCTTTGGTGAAACTTATGGTTGTATAAGGGAGGGTAAGCCCACCTATAATTATGACTAGGAGTTAATGCCAGAGAACCTCTTTTGTTGCTTAAATGTGGGCTTTCTAATCTCTAAACCTAACTCTGCAAATAAATTCATCACCCTTCCCCCAATATGGGACAAGTCCCCAGATGAATGAGTCTTCCTGGGAATGTGGGACACAGATTCCAGAAATGAGCATTGAGGGATTGAGAATGCCTTTTTGACCAAAAGGGGGAAAAGGAAGGCAACAAAATAAGATTTTAGTGGCCAAGAGAATTCAAACAGAGTCAAGAGTTGTCCTGGAGGTTAGTCCTGTGTAAGCTTCACCTAGGTATGCGAAATGACCACAGTATGATAAGCCAACTCAACAGTAGTCCTGAAAAACTTAAAGAATACCTGGGAGAGGCAGGGCAAGATGGCAGAGTGGTGAGGTGGGGTTTTAGTTACTCCTGTGGGGCAGCTGGTAGATAGCCAAGAACTGTGTGGAATGGACACTGCAGAGGAATCTTAGTTTGGACAAATTATACAACACTCTTGATGCATGCAGCAGCTGAGATCAGTGAAATATGTAAGTTCTCACAGCCAGGATGCCTGTGCCCCTCCCTTCCAGGCACAATCCTGAGGGAGGAGGGGCCATCAGTGCTGGGAACCAGAAGGGAGAACTGCAGTTGCAGAACTGATTAACAAACTCAGACTGCTGGACAAAAACTCCAACCATATATAAACTGAAATCAGACACCAGAGAATCTGGGAGCAGTCAGCCTGGTGGAGAGGAGACAGAGCTAGCAAAAAGAGCAAAAATAAATAAATAAATAAATACATAAATAAATACATAAATAAGTACATAATAAAATAAAAAACAGAGACTTTTGGAGTTGGGGGTGAACATAATATGGAGAAGGGCTGGGCTCAAACAGAATCAGGCACATATGCAAACCCAGGGGACCAGGGACCTTCTCTGAAAAACTGGTTCTTCTGGTTTCTTGATTGTTCCTCAGTTACTCTCAAACTCCTTGTCTTTTTGCATTTCAATAGTCCACCAGAACTGCAAGGACTGAATTAAAGGGCTTTTCTTTAAATAGTCTATACTGGGCCTTCTTTTTCTCTTTTCTTTTCTTTTATTTTTTTATCTTTTTCTCTCTTTTTTTAAATAACTATTCTAAGTAGCCCATTACAGAAAGTCTCAAAGACTTCCATTTTGGGCTCAGGCAAGAGCAGAGCTAAGATAGCTCTGAGAGATAAAGCAATAAATCTAGTGGGGGAGAAAATTCACTAAAGACCATAACTTACCCAAGAAAAAGGGAACATGGGCCAGCTTCAGTGGCAGCCCTCCTTTGGAGACCTCAGACTACAGGGGCTGGAATTCAGAAACCAACTTCAGTCAGTCATGCCCCCGAAAGGATCAGGGTCACCAGGAGAACTAAAGGCTCCATACCTCCCCACACTGGTCGGGGAGCTGTGGCCTGGCAAGTGCCACCTGCTGGACAGCATAGGAAAAGCACAGAGTCTAAAGGCCTCACAAGAGGGTCTCATTCTCAAGGAAACTCCACACCCTCCTTCTGAGACCTGGGCCTCTCTGGACTGGGAAAACCTGACTGGGGTTGACCAAATCTGAGGAGATTCTCACACAAAAAGGCTTTATAGAGGCAGGGCAAGACACAGAAAAACAAGAGGTGAGGTGAAAAACTCTGATCAATTAAATAGAACCTAAGTTAGAGGCCTAGAATAAAATGAACTGAACACCAAAGGTTAGAGAACAAAGCCAACCAATAAGGAAAACCCTAGGTAAAAGAGTGAAAACGAACTCCAGAATAAACTAATCAAGAAAGACAGATGTCTACACAGCTCAAGATAATGAGCCATACTAGCAAACATGAAAATACGGACCAGCCAAAGGAACAAACTAATAGTTTAACCAAGATACAGGAGGTGAGGCAACTAATGCTAAATGAATTCAATGAACTGAAGGAAGAACTATTTAAAGATGTTCAAACAAATCTCCTAAATCAATTCAAAAATCAAGTCAATGAACTGAGGGAGGATATAGCAAAAGAGATGAAGGATATAAGGAAGACACTGGATGACCATAAAGAAGAATTCATAAACTTGAAAAAACAAATGGCAGAATTTATGGGAATGAAGGTCATATGGAGGGATACTACAGTAGATTTGAACAGGCAGAAGAAAGGATCAGTGAATTGGAAGGCCAGACATTTGAATTCATACACACAAAAGAACAGATGGTGAAAAGAATGGAAAAATATGAGCAGGGTCTTAGGAAGCTAAGTGGGAGAAAGTGGCAGAAAGAATAATAGAAGAAATAGTCACTGAAAATTTCCCAACTCTTATGAAAGACAGAAAATCCCAGTTTAAGAAGTACAGTATACCCAAACAGAATAGATTCCAATAGACCAACCCCAAGACACTTACTGATCAGATTGTCCAATGTCAAAGACAAAGAGAGAATTCTGAAAGGGAAGCTTATATACAAGGGAAGCTCAATAAGACTATGTACAGATTTCTCCACAGAAACCATGGAGGCAAGAAGACTGTGGTATGATATATTTAAGATACTGAAAAAGAAGAACTGCCAACCAAGAATTGTATATCAGGCAAAACTCTCCTTCAAAAATTAGGGAGAGATTAAAATATTTTCAGATAAACAGACACTGAGAGAGTTTGTGAATAATAGACCAGCCCTACAAGAAATACCAAAGAGAGTGCTACAGGCTGATAGGAAGACAGGAGAAAGAGGTTTGGAAAAGAGTGCAGAAAAGATTATCAGGAAGCGTAAAGGAGAGAGAGGGAAAAAATAAGACATAACTTATAAAACCCAAAGACAAAATGGTAGAAGAAAGTACTGCCCTTACAGTAATAACACTAAATGTTAATGGATTAAACTCCCCAGTAAAAAGACACAGACTGGCAGAATGGATTAAAAAACAGGACCCATCTATATGCTGTCTACAAGAAACTCACCTTAGACACAAGAACAAAAATAGGCTGAAAGTGAAAGGTTGGAAAGAGATATTTCATGCAAACAGCAAGCAGAAAAAGAAGCTATATTAAGTGGGAATAGCTATATTAACATCAGACAAATTAGGCTTCAAAAGTAAAACAATTAAAAGAGACAAAGAAGACACTATGTATTAAGAAAAGGGTCAATTCATCAAGAAAACAAAACAATCATAAATATTCATGCACCAAGCCAGAGTGCCTCAAAATTCATGAGGCAAAAACTGAGAACACTGAAAGGAGAAGATACCTCTACAATAATAGTGGAGACTTCAATACACTGCTCTCATCAATGGATAGAACTTCTAGACAGAGGATCAATAAGGAAACAGAGATGTTGAATTGTACAATAAATGAACCAGACTTGACAGACATTTATAAAACACTACACCCCACAACAGGAGGATACACATTTTTCTCAGTTGCTCATGGAACATTCTCTAGAGCAGACCAAATGTTGGGTCACAAAGCAAGTCTCAAAAATTTTAAAAATATTGATACTATAAAAAACCCTTTCTCAGATCATATTGGAATGAAGTTCGAAATAAATAACAGGCAGAAGATTGTAAAATTCACAAATATATGGAGACTAAGGAAGAAATTACAAGAGAAGTTAGTAAATACCTTGAGGCAAATGACAATGAAAACACAACATATCAAAACTTATGGGATGCAGGAAAGGCAGTGCTGAGAGGGAAATTTATTGCCCTAAATGCCTATATTAAAAAAGAGAGAGCAGAAATTGAGGAATTAACTGTCCATCTGGAGGAACTAGAGAAAGAACAGCAAACTAACCCTAAAGCAAACAGAAGGACAGAAATAACAATGATTAGAGCAGAAATAAATGAAACTGTGAACAAGAAAACAACAGAGAGACTCAACCACCCACAAGTTGGTTCTTTGAGAGAAGCAACAAAATTGATGAACCCCTAGCTAAAAAAGCAGAAGCAAATAAATGCAATCAGAAATGGGAAAGGAAACATAAATACTGACCCTGCAGAAATGAAGGCGATAGGGAGAAGATACCATGAGCAACTATATGCTAATAAACTAGACAACTTACATGAAATGAACAACTTCCTAGAAAAGCATAAACAACCAACAATGACCCGAGAAGAAAGAGATGACTTCAACAGACCAATCACAAGTAAGGAGATTGAGTCAGTCATCAAAAAGCTCCCAAAAAAGAAAAGCCCAGGACCAGATGGCTTCACATGTGAATTCTACCAAGCAGTCAAGAAAGAATTAATACCAATCCTGCTCAAACTCTTCAAACAAGTTGAAGAGGAGGGAAAGCTACCCAACTCAATCTATGAAGCCAACATCACTGTGAAACCAAAACCAGGCAAAGATACTACAAAAAAAAGAAAATTATAGACCAATCTCTTTAATGAATATAGATGCAAAAATCCTCAACAAAATACTCACAAATCGAATCCAGCAGCACATTAAAATAATTATACACCACGACCAGGTGGGGTTTATTCCAGGTATGCAAGGCTGGTTCAACACAAGAAAATCAATTAATGTAATACACCACATCAATAAATCAAGCAGAAGAAGCACATGATCATCTTGACTGATGCAGAAAAGGTTTTTGACAAAATTCAACATCCTTTCTTGATAAAAACACTTCAAAGGATAGGAATAGGAGAGAATTTTCTCAATATGATAAAGGCAATATATGAAAAACCCACAGCTAACATCATACTCAATGGGGAGAGACTGAAAGCCTTCCCTCTAAGATCAGGAACAAGATAGGGATGCCCACTGTCACCATTATTATTCAACATTGTGCTGGAAGTTCTAGCTAGAGACATTAGGCAAGAAAAAGAAATGAAAGGCATCCAGGTTGGAGAAGAAGTAAAACATTCACTCTTTGCAGATGACATGATTCTATATGTAGAAAATCCAGAAAATCTACAGCAAAGCTATTAGAAATAATCAATGAACACAGCAAAATGGCAGGCTACAAGATCAACATGCAAAAATCTGTAGTGTTCTTATACACAACTAATGTGCAACAAGAGGAAGAAATCAAGAAAAAAATTCCATTTACAATAGCAACCAAAAGAATCAAGTATTTAGTAATACTTGATTACTTAATGAAGGCCACAAAAGAACTATACAAAGAAACCTACAAGAAACTGCTAAAAGAAATCAACCAGGACATAAAAAAATGGAAGAACATACTGTGTTCATGGATTGGAAGACGAAATATAATTAAGATGTCAATTCTACCTAAACTGATTTATAGATTCAATGCAATACCAATTAAAATCCCAAAAACTTACTTTCCAGAAATAGAAAAATGAATAACCAAATTTATTTGGAAGGGCAAGGTGTCCTGAATAGTCAAAAATATTTTGAGAAAGAGGAATAAAGTGGGAGATCTCACACTACCTGACTTTGAAGCATATTACAAAGCTACAGTGGTCAAAACAGCATGGTACTGGCATAAGGACAGAGATACCAACCAATGGAATAGAATTCAGTGTTCAGAAATAGACTCTTACATCTACAGACAACTGATCTTTCATAAGGCAGTCAAGCCAAAGCAACTGGGACAGAGTAGCCTCTTTAATAAATGGTGTTTGGAGAACTGGATATCCATATCCAAAAGAATGAAAGAGGACCGCTACCTCACACCTTATACAAAAATTGACTCAAAATGGATCAAAGACCTAAACATTAGTGCTAAGTCCATAAGACTCTTAGAAGAAAATGTAGGTAAATTTCTTGAAGATCTTGTGATAGAAGGTGGTTTACTAGACCTTACACAAAGCGCGAGCAACCAAACAACAAATAGACAAATGGGATCTCCTCAAAATTAAACACTTACGTTTAACAAAGTCAAAGGACTTTGTCAGAAAAGTAAAAAGGCAGCCTGCACAGCCTACACAGTGGGAGACAATATTTGGAAACCATATATCATTTAAGGATTTAATATCCCAAATATGTAAAGGAATCCTACAACTCAAGAACAGAAAGACAAACAACCCAATAAAACAATGGGCAAAACACATGGACAGACACTTTTCTGAAGAGGAAATACAAATGGCTCAAAAAACATATGAAACAATGGTCAGCTTCACTGGCTATTAGGGAAATGCAAATCAAAACCACAATGAGATATCATCTCACACCTACCAGAATAGCCATTATCAAAAAAACAAAATATTACAAGTGCTGGAGAGAATGTGGAGAGAGTCACACTTATTCACTGTTGGTGGGAATGTAGAATGGTGCAACCACTCTGGAAGAAAGTGTAGCTGTTCCTCAAGAAGCTAAGCATAGATTTGCCATATGACCCAGCTATTCCATTACTAGGTACATACTCAGAGGAACTGAAAGTTAAGACATGAACGGACATTTGTAAGCCACTGTTTATTGCAGCATTATTCACAATAGCCAAGAGACGGAAACAGCCCAAATGTCCATCAATGGATGCGTGGATAAACAAAATGTGGTACATACACATGATGGAATATTATGCAGCTGCAAGACAGAACAAAGACACAGAAAATATAATAAAGTAGATGAAGCTTGAGGACTTTATGTTGAGCAAAGTTAGCCAGAAACAAAAGGACAAATACTGTATGGTCTCACTAATATGAACTAACTATAATAAGCAAACTTTGAGAGTTAAAAGTTGATGACACAGGCTATCAGGAGAAAGAAAGAGGGTAGAGGTTGGGCATTTGATGCTGAAGGACTACAGAATGTGCAGCAGGCTTGACTGTATAGACCCAGAAATAGACAGCATAATACAGTGTGATGGTATCACAATATTGTAAGTACACTGAACAAAGATGTCCATGAGTAAAGCTGAAAGAGGTGGGCTAGGGGCATGAATGACACCTGAGGTAAAGATAGAAGATAAAGACTGGGACTGTTTAACTCAGCAAAAACTGGAGTGGTCAACTGTGACTAAATGTACAATTATAAAACTGTTCTGGCATGTGGGAGAACAAATGAATGTCAACCATGCAGAGTGTTGGAAAGGGGATGGTAGTGGGGAAAAAATATAATCAAAAGCAAACTGCAGTCTATGGTCAAAAATGACATTGTAATATGTTCCCATTAAATGTAACAAAGGCAATAAACCAAAGCTAAATGAATATAAGAGGGGGATATAAGAGAGGGACATGGGACTCTTGGCAGTGGTGTTGTCTGACCCTACTATTATATTGTATTGTATGATATTTTATTTTTTTATTATCTTTTTTATTATTTGTTAAAAAAACCTTTTTTTTCACAGTAATCAAAATGTTCAAGGGCTGATTGTGGTGACAGATGCACAACTGTATGATGATACCATGAACAACTGATTGTACACTGTGGATAATTATATGGTATATGACTATAGCTCTATAAAATCATATGGAAAAATATAAACAGGGATAAAAGTGCTGGAGAAAACATGGAGAGAGGGATATACGTATTTACTGTTGGTTAGGAGGCAGAATGGTATAGTCTTTCTGGAGGACAGCGGGGTGGTTCCACATGAAGCTAAGTATGTGGGTGCCATAAGGTCCTGAAACCTATTAGGGGACATTTACTTGGAGGATCTGAGGGCAGGGACATGAATGAACATTTGCCCACTTGTGTTTATGGAGAGAGTATACATGATTTGCAATGGGTGGAGGTGGCCTAAGGGTACATCGACTGAGGAACAGAATGGTGAACTGTTGGGTGTGCATACAAGGAAATATTGAGCTACTGTGAGAAGGAGTGAAGCTGTGAGACACACAACGAGGTGAATGGAACCTGTAGACAGTATTTTAAGTGAACTACGCCAGAAACAAAGGCAAACCCTCTAATGTCTCACCAATATGGACAACTACAGTGTGTAAACTCAGAACTGAATCTTAGAGCACAGCTTATCAGGGGAATGCTTATTGTAATGGTCCCTAGATTGTAAGCTCTTACAGCAGTCACATCTATTCCTGAATTGTAATGGCTCTCTCCAGATTCTGAGATGCTGATCCCTTTTGTGTATAACCTGATCAATCCCTGGAACTTGGGGTATCTGTGTGACACCTGAAACTCAGAGCTAGAGCTTGGTAGATATGACTGTCAGTATTAGCACATATAGCAACTGTTAAAAAAGTTGAAAAAAATCCAGACTTCAAGAGATATGAATGAAGCAGATATGGTTAGGACTAGGGCAAATCGGTCCAAAGGGTAAAGGGCAAAACTGACTGTTCTAAAACTTCAAATTCCATGTGGGACCAAGGGAAGAGAGGTTTAGTTGGTACAAGATCTATTTTTCCAAACAATTTAACTTGCACAATTCATTCAAGTACATAATTACATGAAACTTTTAATAGGAAGTGAGACCTGGTAGGTTTGCATAGCTTAGTGTGAAATAGTGACTCATCCCAAAGTAATCTGGGCAGAGAATAAAAATATATATGCAGGACCTCCCTGAGGAGCTGGGGGAAAACACAGAGGTGTTGGGCTTCCTCACCTGGATTGTTGCTGATGTTCTCACAAACATTCAGGACTGGCAGTTTGATGTGCCGAGCCCTCTGTCATGGGACTTGCCCTTATAAAGCTCCTCACTGCAAAAGAGAGGCTAAACCTGCTTATAATTATGCCTAAGAGTCTCTCCCAAGTACCTCTTTGTTGCTCAGATGTGGCCCTCTCTCTCTAGCTAAGTCAACTCTGCGGGTGAACTCACTGCCATCCCCCCTATTGGGGATCTGACTCCCAGGGGTGTAAATCTCCCTGGTAATGCGGGATATGACTCCCGGAGATGAATCTGGACCCAACAACATGGGATTGAGAACATCTTCTTGACCAAAAGGGGGATGTGAAATGAAATGAAATAAAGTTTCAGTGGCTGAGACATTCCAAATGGAGTCGAGAGGTCACTCTGGTGGGCATTCTTATGTACTATATAGATAACCTTTTTTAGGTTTTAATGCACTGGAATAGCTAGAAGTAAATACCTGAAACTATCAAACTGCAACCCAGTAGTCTTGACTTTTGAAAATAATTGTATAGCAGTGTAGCTTACAAAAGGTGATAATGTGATTGTGAAAGCCTTATGGATCACAGTCCCTTTTATCCTATGTATGGATGGATGAATAGAAAATTGGGGACAAAAAACTAAATGAAAAATAGGGTGGGGGTGTTTTGGGTATTCTTCTATACCTTTTATTTTTTATTCCTATTTTCACTTTTTCTGGTACAAGGAAAATGTTCAAAAAATAGATTAGGGTGATGAATGCACAACTATATGATGGTACTGTGAACAACTGATTGTACACTTTGGGTGACTGTATGGTATATGAAAATATCTCAATAAAATTGAATTAAAAAAAAGAATATCCGGAACCCTATCTGAGACTCTATAGAAGTTTCACTCATGAAGTTTATTCTTCAGAAACATAAATCCTTCAGGGAATTCCTATGCCAGCTAAGTCCCAAAACCCCAAGGCAATGGCCTCTTCAAGAACATCAACCATATGTGACCCCTTTTCTCATAATGTTGACACCTATTTTCAAAAATGAACATGCTAGGGTGGTCAGTGCTTAGACATCCCTGAATATTAGGAAAGTGATTTAATTAGAGGAAGGGGTAGCAACAGACATGATGGAATTTAACAAAGGATTATGAATACTGAATCTCTATACATTTTTTTTTCTTGGTTGTTAGGGTATTATAATAGCTAGAAGGAAAGAATTGAAATGGTGGAACTCCAACCTATAGCATCCTTTGAAACTTGTTCTATAGATACTTGTTAAAGTGTAATTTTAAGACTATGATCTTTTTTTATACGTTATATTTCACAATAAGGAAATAGCTGAAACTGTGGTATTGTAACTCATAACAACTTTGGAAATTCTCTATATAACTATTTGTTAAATCACACTTTGAAAGATATCATCTTTTTGTATAGATGTTATATTTCACAACTTGGAAATAAAAACTGTAGAATTGTAACCCATAATATTCTTTGAAATTTGCTTTCTAACTACTTGTTAAATTGCACTTGGAAAGTTACTACTTCTATGTATATATGTTATATTCTACAATTTAAAAAATATTAAAAAAGTTGTCAATGATAATTTCGATGATAATTATGAATTATGCTAGAGGTTGCCATTCTACCTCCCACTTTGACAAGTCTCAAGAGCAAATTCTAAATCTCTATGCTAGGCTACTGCTGTCAACAATTCACAATGAAGTAACCTGCCATAACTACTGAAATATAAAATTCCTGGGTCTGAAAAGTGAGACAAGGAAAGTGATGATTCCTTCCATTTTTCCTCAAATATACAGTGCCATTAAATGAAAAATGTGCCCTCAAGTTTTGCACTGGGGAAAGGTAAAAGTGCTTTTTAAATCTGCATTACAAATATTCAAGTAGGTAATCACTGTGTTTTTTCCCCTCAATATTAATGGGCCTTTTATGAAAAACGTTTAGGGTAGAATTCTCACACAGGGTAAAATAAGTAGGGTTGCATACAGTTTTCTGTTAGCTGTGTTCCACACTGTGCACAGTGTGAAATAAGGAACTAGTCAAATAAAATTACAAGTGTAAGATGTTATAGTACTTCACATGCAAATAAAACATGAATGACTAAAAGTATAGCTCAATCAGTTTTAACCTCCTTAATATTATCCAGTGACACTATAGCTATCTATTACAGCAACCCTTCTGAGCACTTAGAAATTAAAAATTAAATAATTTCTTATATTCTGATGAATGAAAGAAGTTTTTTATGCCAGGTGAAGGTAGGAGGCAAAGAGATCCATAACTTCACTTGTAAAAGCAGTAATGGCTAACATTCTAAAATACTTTAAGTAAAATACTAAAACACGTGAGAAGACATGAAAACTACTTTGAAGCTATGATATAAGATTGCCTATTTTATAACATGAAATAGAATGCAAATAGCTGTATTTTTTAAAAGGAAATGGGTAAAAATAAAACATAAGACATAAGACATCTCTAAGGCATAAATTCTTAGAATATATTCCATTTTTACATTTCTATATCTGTAGATATATCCATATCTCTAAAAAATAGACATAACTCTTTGTATTTGTAGTTGCAAGGATTAACAATAAATGAAACAGAAGTACAGATTTATGAATATTGAAAGGGAAAATAACTTCTAGAATAATGCTGTAAATGTTAAGCTTTCAGGGCCTCAACCGTGTCTGGCTTCCCCTGTTTTTAAATGTAATGTTCTCCTTTCTTGGGCTTGAACCCTTCTTCTTACCCTATATTCTGTCTCTGGACAATCTCGTATCCTCTTGCTCTTTCCATTTCCACCCACATCTTAGTGCAATGGACTTCAAACTGAGATATTCATACCTGTGAGGGTTAGGGAATATTTTCAAAGGAATCCCCAGGGTAGTGATACAGGAATCAATTTCCAAATCCACAACTTCCACATGGACATTCTTTCATAAAAGCCCTTCTCTCACCTTCTCCCACTTCACAGGAAAAAAGTCTGTTTCTCACTCATACTGCGTCTTCCTAGGGTGCCTTGTACCACAGTATCAAAAAAAGGGGGAAATTCTAAAATATTAGTGTCAATGTTTAGAAAATGAATTTCTATTCTTTTAAAAACCATGTACTTCCATAAAATTTGAAGAAGGGTGTAATCAAGATGCCAGGTGATAATTAAAAAAAAAAAAAAAACTTATTATAGAGCATTATGCAATTTTTGTCTTAAAACTTGGAAAGATTTTGAAGAACTGTATCACATTACAGTAAGAAAACATCTTCCATTCACATTTACTTATTTTTATGTATAATGTTTTTTGGTACTCTAAAGTAAAAATAGAAATAGAACATATTTCATTTAGCAATGAGTAATTTTTATTAGTGAATATATAAACTAATTGAAAAAGGCCAAACTCCTTTTCTGTTTTTATGTTTAACAATTTTTACTTTTGTTTTGGAAATTATTTCTCAAAGTGTGCAATTTATTTATGTTGTTTGAGTTAATTATTTACTAGTAATAACTGTAATAATAACCCAATTTAGAAGAAAAATTTTAATACAAGTTCTTACAATTATGTGAAACAAGTTTTAGAAGCATGTATGTGTATGTTTTGCTGCATAGCAGTATGATAGGGTGACTTATAGAAGATTTTAAAGCAAAACATATATTAAGATACAGTGCTGGGGTGAGGGAGGAATAATATATGTCACTATTAAATAAGAATATAATTAAATTTTTAAATGGCTAATGCTCGGTATAAAATAATTATGATGTTCAGCTTCTTTTGGATACATTTAGAAGTCTCAAAAGAATTTTATTTAAAGATGGTGAAAGCTAAATCTTTGAAAGATTTAAATGTATGATGGAAAATTTTAAATGTAGAATTAAAAATACTATCTCAGGAGACACATTTACATACAAGTTTGAGCTCTAGTGAACTGCTCTAGTAATTCATCCTTATTGTCTTCCTGTCCCTTACTCCTTCCATACTTCTCCTCAGTAATGCTTTTATTCAATAATGCCACTTTTCCTCAATAATGCACCAATCTGTCCACTTCTCTCCATTTCTACTACCAGCTCTCTGGGCTGTTAATTTCCCCTGATCTGCCTGATCTGGTCAAATTTCTATATGACAGTCTCTCAGAACACTAGACTTCTCTCTGATTGCACTCATCCAAGTTTCATTTTTAGATTTGTGCAATTATTTGAACTTCTGTCTACCTGCCACATTCCCCACTTCCACCAGTGTGTAAGGGCAGAAATCATGTATTCTCCACATCCAGCATGTAACAAGGGCTAACATTAGTTGAATGAATAAATTCTGCATTCCAAACATCTACACAATGCCTGACATGTAGTAGTTCCTCAATATATACTTATTGAATGCATACACAAATGACCACATACTCTTTGACGATAAAATCAGAAGAGAACCAAGAAACACACCTACTATGGGGAAACTGTATGATTTATGTTCATGAACAGCAAGCATGGAATTTTGGACTATGAAAGCTGATGCAAGCACTAGAGATTAGCGGGTACGGGGCAATGGCCACACTTTAGAAACAGGGTTAAGATTTTGAGAAAAATGACTTGTCTAAAGCCATAGCTATTTAATGGCAAAACTAGGAGCAAACCTAATTCCTTTCCCCAAATTACTGCAGGTTTGAGCAGCCCTGTCCTTTCTATTTTTCCTTGCAGACTTTGTGCTGGTTTTACTTGCCTGTAAAATGTTTATGCTGGCAATTGAGCACTCAAATGGCAGGTATGGCTGGTATAAGAATTTGAGTTTATGAAAATTTATAGTGAGACAATTTATACTGATAAGAATAGAAAACTCAGGTTAAAGAACAGAGAATAGGACTAAAATAACTTGGAAACATGGACAATAATGTAGGATCTACATTTGGGGTAAAGAAAACATGAGGTTTGTGGACAATGTCATAATGGAAAGAGCCCTTTGTCCCTCCACCTTCGTGTTCCCACACAAGAAAAGCAAACATTGATGAACAGGGAGCAAATACAAGGGAAAAGAGCTTATCTGGAGTTCTTTACCCTTTTAGAAAAGATGAGCAATGGCTGATGGGACAGGTCCATAAATAGCAACTGATTAAAGAGAGCAAGGAGGAAAAAGTAACATTTACCTGGAAGCCAAGACAAGAAGTATTTTTTAAGCTAGGGGGAGAAGGCAAATGCCCCCTGCTCATAATTGAGAATTTCTATTCAAATATTTCATTTTATATTTCATGTTGCAAGGTGCATCCTAATAAACATAAAGAGTAGGTCTAACATTGAGGGCATTCAATAAAAGTTACGATCTCTACTTTCGGTTTAAAATTCACCCTGCCCAGTACATCAGGGAAGTCAAAACAAGTACAGGGGAGCTGCAAAAAAAAAAAAAAAAAAAAAAAAAAAATAGACTAATGCTTTCCAGTTTCTTACTATGCAGGTGTTATGTACGCAGGAAGGCTGAGGGTGGGAGCCCAGTTCCACCCCCATTAGCTTTTAATCTTGGCAAGTTACATAACCTTTGTGAGTTTGGGGTGTGTCTTCTGCAAAAAAAAAAATAAATAAAAATTATGAGGCACAAGAAGCACTTAGCCTAGTGTCTGAAATGTAATAAACACTGAATAAAGTACAGTTTTTTTATTATGATTATCATCTTAAAGCCAATAATATTAGTAACATTATAATCAATTTCATGAATAGTGAAGTTTATTATTAAATATGTTGCAAAGCCCTAAGATGCCCTTTTACTACCATTTCTATTATAGAATAGCCTTAATTTTTCCATATCATTTCAGGTCAATGAACATTTTTAAAATCCTCCTATGTGCAAGGTACTATGTTCTTTCAGTGTTGGATATCACTATAGATTGAGTAATGCTTTAAATACTTTAAATCTTTACCTTATATTGGCTTAAAGCATTAAAATGAGCTTTAAATATAATTTGAAAAATAATTCATTATGACAAAAGTAAGAGGCTGTGTTATTATGGACACACATTTAATTCCAGAAAACCCTATATTGTGGTATCTTTATGGTTAACTGTACAACCTCAACAATGTTTTAATATGGGGATTTTCAAATAATAATTCAACTGTAGTAATAATATATTCCCTATATTTTACTTAGTGAAACATAGCCTATTATTTCTTGTTTATTTGCACCAACCAGTGAAAGGAATATATTACTGTCCTTTTATTATTGTTTTTATACATACAAAAAGGCTATCTTTTTCTATATCTTTTTTTTTCTTTAATAGTGAAATTTCCAGGTCTTACAAGCTCCTCTCATAGCTCCTGATTTCCTGATTTCAAGATCTTTTAATCATTTGTATGGTTCTCTACTGAACATTTGGCAATTTGTCTCTTTTCTGAAATGTGGTGTTCTGCTGAACTTGTTCTCCAAAACTCAGCCTAACAAGACCTGAATGTAACTCAATTCATTTTTTTTTCATTTTTATTGAGATTGTTCAGATACCATACAATTATCCAAAGATCCAAAATGTACAATCACTTGCCCCTGGGTACCCTCATACAGCTGTGCATCCATCACACTTAATTTTTGTTCAATTTTTAGAAACTTTTCATTACTCCAGACAAGAAATAAAGTGAAAGATGAAAAAAGAAAAAAAGAAAAGGAAACTCGAATCATCCCCTATCCCTAACCAACCCCCCTCAATGGTTGACTCATAGTATTAGTATAGTACATTTGTTACTGTTTATGAAAAAATGTTGAAATACTACTAACTGTAGTATATAGTTTGTAATAGGTATATATTTCTTCCCTATATGCCCCTCTATTATTAACTTCTAATTGTATTGTCATACATTTGTTCTGGTTCATGGAAGCGATTTCTAATATTTGTACAGTTGATCATGGACATTGCCCACCATAGGATTCAGTTTTATACATTCCCATCTTTTGACCTCCAACTTTCCTTCTGGTGACATATATGACTCTGAGCTTCCCCGTTCCACCTCATTCACACACCATTCGGTGCTGTTAGTTATTCTCACATCTTGTTACCAACACCCCTGTTCATTTCCAAACATTTAAGCTCATCCTAATTGAACATTCTGCTCATACTAAGTAACCACTCCCCATTCTTAAGCCTCGTCCTATATCTTGGTACCTTATATTTCATGTCTATGAGTTTACATATTATAATTAGTTCCTATCAGTGAGACCCTGCAATAATTGTCCTTATGTGTCTGGCTTAATTCACTCAGTATATTGCCCTCGAGGTTTTGTCATCAACCCATTTTTTTTTTAATATGGTTTTGTTCACTCACCATACATTCCATCCCAAGTAAATAATCGATGGTTCTCTGCATGGTCATACATTTATGTGTTCACCACTTTCACCACTATCTATGTAAGGGCATCTACATTTCTTCCACAAGGCAGGAGGGAGAGTCAAAGAAGGCAGAGAGTCAAAAGAAAGAGGAAAAAAAATGACAGCTAGGAAGCAGCAAAAGGAAAAACAACCCCAAATCAAAGTAGAATAAAGAATCAGACAATCCCACCAATGTCAAGTGTCTAACATGCCTCCCCATCCCCCCCTCTTATCTGCATTTACCTTGGTATATCATCTTTGTTACATTAAAGGAAGCATAATACAATGATTCTATTAGTTACAGTCTCTAGTTTATGCTGATTGCATCCCTCCCCCAATGCCTCCCCATTTTTAACACCTTGCAAGGTTGACATTTGCTTGTTCTCCCTCGTAAAAGAACATATTTGGACATTTTATCACAATTGTTGAATACTCTTGATTTCACCAAGTTACACAGTCCCAGTCTTTATCTTTCCTCCTTTCTTCTGGTGTCTCACATGCTCCCCACCTTCCTCTCTCAACCGTATTCATAGTTACCTTTGTTCAGTGTACTTACATTGTTGTGCTACCATCTCCCAAAATTCTGTTCCAAACCACGCACTCCTGTCTTCTATCACCCTGTAGTGCTCCCTTTAGTATTTCCTGTAGGGCAGGTGTCTTGTTCAAAGTCTCTCATTGTCTGTCTGTCAGAAAATATTTTGAGCTCTCCCTCATATTTGAAGGACAGCTTTGCTGAATATAGGATTCTTGGTTGGTGGTTTTTCTCCTTCAGTATCTTAAATATATCACACCACTTCCTTCTTGCCTCCATGGTTTCTGCTGAGAGATCTGCACATAGTCTTATTAAGCTTCCTTTGTATGTAATGGATCGCTTTTCTCTTGCTGCTTTCAGGATTCTCTCTTTGTCTTTGACATTTGATAATCTAATTATTAAGTGTCTTGGCGTAGGCCTATTCATATCTCTTCTGTTTGGAGTATGCTGCGCTTCTTGGATCTGTAATTTTATGTCTTTCATAAGAGATGGGAAATTTTCATTAATTATTTCCTCTATTATTGCTTCTGCCCCCTTTCCCTTCTCTTCTCCTTCTGGGACACCAATGATATGTACATTATTGTACTTTGTTTCATCCTTGAGTTCCCGGAGATGTTGCTCATATTTTTTCATTCTTTTCTCCATCTGCTCCTTTGCGTGCAGGCTTTCAGGTGTTTTCTTCTCCAGTTCCTGTTTTCTTCTGCCTCTTGAGATCTGCTGTTGTATGTTTCCATTGTGACTTTCATCTCTTGTGTTGTGCCTTTCATTTCCATAGATTCTACTAGTTGTTTTTTTGAACTTTTGATTTCTGCCGTATATATGCCCAGTGTTTTCTTTACAGCCTCTATCTCTTTTGCAAAATCTTCTCTAAACTTTTTGAATTGATTTAGCATTAGTTGTTTAAATTCCTGTATCTCAGTTGAAGTGTACGTTTGTTCCTTTGGCTGGGCCGTAACTTTGTTTTTCTTAGTGTAGATTGTAATTTTCTGTTGTCTAGGCATGGTTTCCTTGGTTATCCAAATCAGGTTTTCCCAGACCAGAACAGGCTCAGGTCCCAGAAGGAAGAAATATTCAGTATTTGGTTTCCCTGAGGGTGTGTCTTAGAAAATTGCTCCACTCTTTGATGCCTCAGGTCACTGTGCTTTTCTGCCCAGCAGGTGATGCCTGTTAGCCTATAATTCTTGACTGGTGTGAGGAGGTATGGCCATGTTCCCCCAGGCTCTGGGGTCTGGTTCTGAATGGAAAGGGCCCCACCCCTTTCCTCCTAGAGAAGACAGACTCCTCAGGTGGAAGTCATTAGCATTTCAATGGTCTCGCTCTCTGCTTGTGCTGTCTCCACCCTTCTCTGAGTCACAGCCCTGGAAACTGAAAATGACTGGGGCCTTCTCCACTGAGCCGAAAAAGAAACAGATAGTCCCCTTCAGACCCAGTCCAAGGCGACCCTCCGGCTCTCCAAGGTCAGTCGTCACCCAAAGCCTCTGTCTGTTTTTTGGGGATGCGTACCTGTAGTGAGCAGTTCACACTCGCTACTTAAAACCCCAGTTGGAGCTCAGCTGAGCTATATTCACTTGCTGGGAGAGAGCTTCTCTCTGGCACCACGAGGCTTTGCAGCTCAGGCTATGGGGAAGGGGGTCTCACGACTTGGATCCGCAGGTGTTACTTACAGATTTTATGCTGTGTTCTCAGGCATTCCTCCCAATTCAGGTTGGTGTATGATGAGTGGATGGTCTCGTTTGTCTCCCTGCAGTTATTCTGGATTATTTACTAGTTGTTTCTGGTTTTTTGTAGTTGTTCCAGGGGAACTACTTAGCTTCCATTCCTCTCTATGCTACCATCTTCAGACATACCCTCAATTCATTTTTATGTATGATGTCACTATTACAATTCAACACTCTGTAGCATTTGAATATTTTAACAGGGATCAGAATGGTGACATTCAATTTATCATCTACCATAATTCTTGAATTTTTGTCTCTGCTTCTACTATCCCTATTCTTCAAACTTTTTGTTTCCATTATATTTTCCTGTACCAACTTTCACATCTATTTCATTTTCCTAAATTGGATGTCATTGATTCTACTCCTCTCCCCAGTGCATCTAGATTATGTTGCATTGTAGGACAGCACCCCAAAGATTTGCAATCCCTGCTACTTCCATGATTCATTTTTCTTGAGATTAATAGCATAAAAATACAACAATTTCTCCAAACATTTTATAAGTATACTACTACATTACCTATAGTTGTTTTTGTTTTGTTTTGTTTTGTTTATCCATGACTCTGCAAGTTATTCTTTTTAATGTTTCTGTTAAACAAAAACTAATAAATAAACAGCACTGACAAATAGGTTTGTTTCCTCAGGCACCTTTAAAAGGAAACCATTTCCTCCTGTTCATTGATTCAATTTAAGAAAGTTTAACTCAGCACCAAGTACAGGATAATATTATTGTTTCATTATTAAGCTATCATCCAAGTGCTATGGATTAAACCTCTGATCTTCACACACAGAAAGCTCAGTGGTAGCATGTGCCCTTGCTGCAGGAGGCCACTTGTGTATGTGTGGCATGTTATACGATTGGCTGAATGGATCTTAGCAAGCAGAGAGTTACTTTCACTTCACATGTGTACTGGCCCAGCTACAAAGAGAGCAAAGTAGGAGTATATCAAAATGATGAAGGAAATGACAAAAGAACCTTAGAATGTTTGCCCCACCTTTAATTATTTTACATGAATAAATGACAAAGCGATTGAAAGCAAAATGAGCTGACACCGTCATGTGAATTTTCATTTATAAGGATATAACAGCAGTGATGGTTTGTTCAAGTACAAAAAATCAAAAACTCCAACTGTTATTAGACTAAGTATCAACCCATCCACTTCACATATTCACACATACTTACTCCTGCCTCCAGTCTGGACTTGCCCATCTAGCAAACTCCCATTTCACCTTCATGGATCTGAATGTGATTCCTCCAAGGAAGATATCCCTTCTCTGTGTTCACAGCTTGTCTTATACCAAGGTCTTGCTCAATAGTATGATTATTTGTTTATAAAGCTATCTCTTCTACTAATTTTGAGCTCCATCTCTTTCTCTTTGCTTTCCCACTACCCAGCTGGCACTGAGAATTGCTCAATAACAATTTGTTAAATAAATGATTTTTTTTAAAGCATCTTCCCAATAACTATCTTTAAATTTTAAATGTAGTAAATGATCTTAGACTCGAATGCTTTCTAGAGAAACTATGTTCATGCACTGGGTGCAAGCCCGATTTTAGTAAAATGGTAAGAACATGGGTGCAAGCCTAATTTTAATAAAATGGTAAGAACATATGCTACCATGAGTAAATTCATTAAAGGTTAAAAAAACAACTATAAACTCTGAGAAAAAGTTTGTGTTCACAGGCAAAATAAGAGGAGGAGGGTTAGAGACTGCAATACATAGATAAAATATTTTACCACTGATCCAGTTTATTTTTTCTCATATGTATATATGACTATGCACATTAATACATTTTGGGATGTTTTGATTTGGATAAATGCTTGTGCTTTTGTAGCCTAATTATATGTGATAGAATTGAAGGAGGTGGTAAGAAATTTAAAAAATGTTCATTTAGTATTTTCAGGTCAAATTTAATCATTTTCAGAAGACTTAGCAAAAAGGACAATCATTAGTAAACGTGTAAAAAATGAGGACTCTTTAGTTCCAGAGAAGACTGATGATGGATTTCATCACTATCTTCAAGCATATGATAAATTAAAATTAAGAGATGATAGTGATAAAATATTTTCCTTCTTAGCTTAGTACAAAACCAGAAACAATTAACTTAAAGGGCAAACAGGAAAATGGTACAGAAGGTGAGATATGATGACAAATTAATAAATAATTTCATGAAAGATACCCCTTGGAGACCTTTAAAATAGGATATCTACCCTTTGATTTGGAATCATTTAGACACTAAGTTTAAATCTAAATAAGTATCAACAAGACAATTACTAATTTGTTCCCTAAGTAGATTACACTGGCTGTGGTTCTCTATGCTCATCTAGAATAAGTCTCTTCCTCTGTTGCCCAAGGTGAGTCATCTGTGTGACCCAGATCAGGAACAAGCCCATTGTGGCAAGTAAAATACCATCATTTTGGCTCCTCACCTCAATTCTTTCCCATCTGACACAGTTAAACATAGAAACTGGAGAGGAGCAGTTACTAGCTGCCCAAAGTGTAAAAAGAAACGGAACATAAAGGTCCTTGGAAAAATGAAGATGCCTTAAGTAGGTTAAAAAACTGTGGTAAGGAGACTAGATAGCTTTGACTGTTTTGTAAAAAATATTCCCTTCATTAACGTTAACAAACATAATTTAGTAATTTTTTCTCAATTACTTAAATAATGTTAAGTAGCATTATATATTAAAATACTCTTGGAAATTTCAAGGTAAGATACAAGTTCAAGGTCATCACTAAGAGTCACAGAGAGATGAAGATCTCTTTTAATAACCTTTTTGTTTTCATTTTTAACATTAACATTATATGCTACTTTGTTATGACATGATGGTAACTGTTTTCCAAATAAATGGGAACAACCTTAATAAAGAACCTTAAAGAGTTTGGTCCAAATTTATTTTTTTCTCATGAACTATCAGAGGTATCAAAACCTGAAATAAGTTGACACCTTATATATGAAGAATAAGGCCCTCAATTAAGAAAGTTAGCTTAAAACTTGAGATAGTCCAAAGGTAAATGGTGTAGCCTTGTAAGATGTGAACCTGAAATAATGTTTTGTGGTGATGTTTACCTTGTCTTATTTTTGACCAGTTGATTATATATATATACAGACTTGCATCCACTGAAAATCTGAAAGCAGTGTTAGATTATATGAGGAATACAGGATTTGGTTCAATTTACCTGTTTCTGTTGCTGGAAATCCAATCTGAAATAAGTGTTGATGCCTGTTGGTGACAGTGCTTGTTGCCAAAACTGCATGCCAGCATTATGACTTCTCTACGTAGTTCTCTATATATTATCAAAAGGAAAAAAAAATAAAAATCAATGTTAATATCCTGAAAGAAAGTCAGGGTAACTCAATACATAAATAGCAGATAAGTAAATAAGTAGCATGAAATCACTTTTTAGATACTGAAATCCTATTCGGCTGAGTAAAAGACAATTAGGCAGAGTAGAGGTTAAACATACTAAGGCTGCTGTGGAAACAATGTAAAATTGAATGGCATGGGTTCAGATCTCACTAGCACCAATGAAGGCAGATCTTAAATTAAAACATGGCAAGGATATGCCTTTGTTCTTCATATCAGACAGTGGAAACCGCTACCCAGCAGCAGTTCTTCCAGAAAAGAGATACGAAAGATGCAGAATGAAAGAAAGATTGCCTCATGCTGCTAAAGTCACAATGGTACTAGTAGTATTTTATTGTACTGTTCTGGAGGAAAGAAGAGAATAAGAAAACAAAATAGTACTCATGTTGGTAGGATGCTTGAACAAGAGATCCGTTAAAATTATTTTTTGGCCATCCAAGCTTGATGTATGTTGTTGCAACTTGCTTTAAAATATATTCCTAAATGGGGAGGTAAGGACAAATAAAGACGATGTTAGTTTTAAACCTCTCTATGTTGATAATTAAAATTCTTTAATAAAATTAAGCCAAATATTTCCTAAATGCACCTACTTTTCAAAAATATCAGAAAAATGACAGTCACAGTTATGGCCCATTATCACTTCATTAAACTTGGTATTCCAAATATAGGAAATAAGGATAAAATACTATTGGGAAGATGGAAGTCTACTCTATACTTCCTATTGAATGACTAGGTAATTTGCACTGTTAAATATTTTAGATGGCAATTTAAACATATTGATAATGGCATCTGTGCATAAATATATATCTATATGTCAGATATTGTTTATGAACATAAGCATCTAATGTTTATACATTTTATGTGAATAGAACATGTTAAATCAAAATTGTTATATGGGGTCAGCCAACAGCCTAGCATTGTTGAACCTGACATATACAGAACACTCTTCAATATAATGATATAGTGTTTCAAAGTCAACAATCTATCAATTCAGTAATGATATATTTAAATATCAGTAGAAATGCAAGATATATTCTTCCTTGCTTTAATGTGATCCTTGAATTTTGTCAAAGGATTGAAAGCACTGAAATTACAGTAAAAGCAGTTTTTAACTTTTACTGAATAAGATTTGTATTTTACTAAAATACAAATATATACCAAAATGCATTTAACTTCTATAGAAGTTTAATATTGCAGTCTTTTTATTAGGAAGAAAATAGAAGTGTCATAAGTTTTTCTCTAGCAGATAAAATGTATACCTTACTGAAATGACATATTTCTTTGCATGTCTCTTGTAAGGGCTTAGACAAAACTAACAAGTTAGGATTTCCCCCATTAAAAAAAAATGATTAAAACAGAGGTGATTTCATGTAAGCTTAGGATAAGAAAGAAAGAATCAACTCTGACAGTTATCATTTAGATGGTTCTAATAAACAGTTTTTGTACCATGGCAATCGAGTTGCAAGTAATTCCACATGTGTAGGTTGTTCAGCAGAGCCAGTATGTCATATGAAACAGGGTGACTTTATAAGACACAGGACAAGCTCTTAAATAACTAAAGGGAAGCAAATAATGTACAAAGGTGACAGAAGGTGCAGAGATACATCCTCAAATGCAAAGACTCGCTGGTGATAAGAAATTTGGGAATCAAAAACTCATTAGCAATACTTAATCCTAATTTTATTCAAAATGATTGTTAAATTAGATTAGGTCGTGTCAGCAGTACAATTCTGGTTTACCTGGCTTCAAGTTTAGGAAATCTGGTCAGGTAACATTTTGGAATGTTTGTCATGTCTTCATGTCTATTTGGATTATCTGTTGTTTGCTCTCCTGTATCCCCTTGGACCCAATTATGAATGGGCTTTTGCCTCAATGTTGATCTTATCCTTGTTAATTAAGGAAGTGAATTGAATTTACTATGCCCTTTTGGATAAAAAGAATGACTAACAATCTTTACTGAGACTGTCTATATTCTGTTAAGATCTTTAGGATCCCGCTGCCGGGGTTAAATCCTTTGTGAACACAGAGCCCTTTAACTATTGAAAAGTAAGTTTGAACTATAAGGATTTGCCATGTATATTTGTTCTTAAATTCTGAAGCATTTAAGCTTAATTGACACTTTTAGGCCAGAACAAAGGGTAGCCTGTATTATGTTCTTCAAATAATTGTCCTCAGTGTTACACAGAAAATCAGGACAAAATTAATAACCTATATTAGAAGAAGGAACTAAACTCAGGATCAGTTGCATAAAGTAGTTTAGAAAATAGTTTGTCTTGTGAGAATAAGAAAGAAGAAAATGTATATCTTTTTACATTGAAGACATTGTAGTTTTCCATGCGATCCAGTAATTTATCTAGAGGATAAAGAGCTCTGCTGGCAGCATGCCAAGGGAGAAAATCCTTCTCTTCAGAAAGGTATCTGATAATCTCCAGAGGGATATTCTGAGGCAAGCAGCCAGCTCTGCACAGTCAGAAAAGTTCATGTTAGTTATATGCAGAAAAGACACATGATGCAAAAATGAAGGTTTTACTTATGCAAGTAAAAAGTAGAAAGCAAGATTCATCACAGTATAAAGAAGCTACACTCAGTGCTATAAAAATAAAATTAGTCACTTTTTACATATAATCTTAGGATGCCAATCCCCCTTAATATATATACAGAGCTGGAAAGTTAAAAATTCACATGACCACAAAAATAACAGAATGTATAGGTTTTAAAAAGGAAAGAATTGTGGAATTTGAACAAAATCAATGCTAGGTATTTTCCTTCATAAAAACTCTTCAGAGATCACAAGTAATTGAAAATAATTGATTGCTAAAATGGAATTTCAATTTCTCAATGCATTCTCTTTACTTTTCATGTAGCCCTGTTTAATAACATTTAATACATGTTGGATTTTTTCAAGAGGATGGTCAAATTAAAGCAGCAACTTACAGTTTTGACTGTACTTATTTTCCATTATTACATTTATTTTACATTATAAGATAAGCATTTTTAAGCCTGATTAAATAAAACATTGCTTTCTGTAATATCTATGAAACTAAGAGTTAGAGTTTGAGTTCAAATTATAAAAATGTTTAAAGAATAAACTCTTCTCTTTTATTATTTTCCTTTCAAATAAGATGCCATGTCTCTTTGAAGACCAATATCATATTCCTTGGAGAAAACTAAAATGTAGCTCCCTAAAATTATTTGAATGTATGTTGTCCACATTAAAAGAGGGCATAGCCAAAAAAGGAGCCAAAATGCAGTATATATATCTCTCCCCTACAGAAGACTGCAAGTGAAATCCTTGCAAACTCAAAGTATTATAAATGACAATCCTTAAGAGAATCATAGCTTCCAATATTTCAGATTTTGTAATTTGTCTCTCCATCCTAAATAATGATGAGCACAGTGATCATAACCTGCCTACTCTTAACACATTCCATGGACTATACCATTTTAGAGTTGTAAAAGATTTATCTAGAAACTATCATTACTTTTCTGAAGAAATAAGAAAAAATAATTATAGTTTCAAAAAAATTAGTAAGTAATTTATTATGACTATTCAAAGCGATTTGAAAAATTTGGAAAATTGAGTCTATTGTCCCACAGATTTAGATAAAATAGCTTTCTGACAATCACAATATATTGTTTTTATTTCCTGTCTTTAAAGGAATGGACATTATTTAATGATTTATGCTTTGTGGACAATATGACAGCAAATGAAAAAGACAAGAAATTATGTTACAGAGAGGACCTGGACTTGTGAAAGAGCCTGGGCCTGACTCTGTCACTAATGCTCCCTATACAATTAGGGAAAAAAAATTAATTTCTCCAGCCCTCACTTTCCTTGTCTGTGAAATAAGAGGGTTGAACTAGGAGGCATCCTTATTAGCCCCTAAACCTTTCATTCTAACCTATATATGTATAATCAAATTTAACATAATGAAAAAAAAACTGAAGTAATATAGGCATAATTCATTTGTTTAAAAACCTGAAAAAATACTTTTTTTCTTACATATTCCCAATTTTTCAGTCATTTAATATATATAAGTCTAAGAAGCAGGGCTTTAACCTAGGTTTTATAAGCCATCTGACATAGTGTAAAGACAATAAACACAAAACAAGACATAAAATTTCCAAATGGCGACCGGGAAAGTAAAGAAAAGTAGTCACTTAAATATAGAAATATAGAAATGGAACAAGTCCTTATGGCAGACATTGCTAACTTTCACCAGAATCCATGTTCTCCTCTTCTTTCTAGGCTCGACTACAATTACCACTCTCTCGTAGTTAGATATGTTCATGTCACTAACATCTAGCCAATAGAATATGAATGTGTCCTACTCTCAGAGTTATCACAAAGACATCTCTCATTGCCTTTAAGTTCGTTTTCCCTAGAATGAATCTTCCAGGGTGATCTTGGAAATCTTGTATTGATGTCAAAGACTCCACCGCCTGGGCCCCTGGATAACCGCATGGTGGAATAACAGTTTTCACACCCATTTGGTTATGTGAGTTGGAAATACACTTCTGTTGGGTTTGATCCATATACATGTTTGGGTCTATTTTTAAAGCAGTTAGCCTTCCTTAATGCAGTCCTCAAATAGAGTAAGAAACTGATTACACTCAAATTGCCCTCATTCTGCTTTGTTACAAACATATGTAAGTAATTATCTACTATATAATTCAATATATTTGCATCTAGGCCCACTAGTTCAAAATATGTAGCCATACTTAATTGGACAAGGGGATGATCAGCTTCATTACAAAATAAAGAATCATAAGAGATAATGTTAGTGAATAAGTTACCAAACCTAGATATGTGTTTGGGTAATTGGCTGGTAATGATATCTGTGATTACTACTACCAATAATGCAATCAACATAGGAAAGTGTGTGGAATCCAGTAAATGGAACTGTACATTAGCTCAAAGTAATCAGCCCAGCAGGGAGCACACTTGGGGTCCTGATGTTGAAATACAGTTTCCCTAAATTTTCATTACCACAGGGAAATGTTGCTAACAAAATGGAAAAAAAATCAGCAAACTTAAATAATACCCCATGTATAATTAATTGTGTGTTATTAATATTATAGGAAGAAGTTGTAGATGATATCTATCTTCTCTATAGTTGGGATGGGAGTGGGAATAAGAAATTATTTGGGAACCTAAGAAAAGACAATGAAGAAGAGAGGCAAATGAGGAATATAAAAGTAATACAGAAAAGATAACCCACAAGCAGTTATACATCTGCCCCCCATCCCCCACACACACCCTTCTCTCCTCCTTCTCTAATTTATTAGAGCTTGCAAGAAATGTATCTTTAGGCATAGAAAAGAGTATTTTTCAAAGAAGGAGATTCAAATCAGACAGATTTGTTTTCACCTAAGATCCAAAACTGCTTTTTTTAAAACCATTCTGAGTTACTGTGAGTGTTAACTCTTGAATCTCCTGAGATGGGTGGCTTATTAACAAATAACCATTTTTACTGTGAGTTTTCTTTAAGAGCCACTGGTTTCCGGGAGCTTGAAACTCAGAATGAAAAAAAGCAAAATTCTCAGACTTCAAAAAATCATATGTTAGTCTTCATTAATCGAGTATTCATATAAAAAGCCTACCATATATATATATATATATATATTTATATGCATATATATATATCACATCATATGTGGAAGACACTACCACTTTACCTTAGGTCTTAGGTATTTAAAAGCATTTGCTAAAATGCTTAATTAAAAGGCTTACAAAGTTTCATTTGTTATTCTTTATTATGAAAAGACTCTTATATGCAATGATCCAATGGCAGAGTTTGGAAAACTCAAATAGTCCCCAGAGTACCATAGACTAGAAAGAGAAATAATGGGGGAAGTAGTTCTGCTAATCCACATTCCAACTGATCAGTTTCTAAAGACAAAAGGATGTGATTCAGGCATTGCTGAACTATTGTCTACAGAGGTGGTACAAGGAAATTACTTATTTTTAGCGCCATAAAATTGGAAGTGTGAAAAGTTGCACAGAAAGGAGTTCACATAACCACTCCTCCTACTCCAGGAAGCCATCTCCTGAGACCAACTTAGATACCTTCTCTAGACTCAGATAACACCTTGATAACACTTACATTCACAATATTTATTATATTAATTATAATGTTACCATACTATTATCTTTCTTAAGATCATTAAGAAAGCAAAGAAAGTTTTGGCCATTTTTTTTAATCCCCAAAGCTTAATGCAAGCCTAGCATGAAATAGACATTCAATAAATGTTCCTTAAACTAAATTAAATTACGATGATAATGGCATAGCTTGTAAAAAAAAAAAAAAAGAGTACTTGCCATATACATTAAAACTTAAAAATAACCATATTAAAAACTATTAACCATTTTCTAAGCATTTCCCCATACACCAGTAGAATGCTGACATTCCTTACAATGATTCCCATAGGATTTTTACTCATCTTGTTTACTAATGATGAAAAAGTTAGAAGATAAGAAGGCCATTGCTATCTAGCCAATATCTTGAATAAGCCAGGCTATACCAAAATACATTTATAGTCAGTAAGAGAGCAGAGGCATTATATGGATATCTTTCTTCTTTTTTCTCTGATTAGCAAATTGTCTGACTAGAAGCAGTAGTGTTATTTTATACCATGCATTTAAATAGATACATGGAGGCTTTGGAAATCTCTGTTTCCAAGTTAGTAAATTGACAAAGGTAAACTACATGATCTCTAGGATCCCTTCTTCAGTAAACATTTAATAGTTAAAAATAAAACATCAGAAATACTGTTTTTGCAGCTTCTGTAGTTCCCCTATCAACACAGTGACTAGCCTTTCCTTTACACATGTCCTTTCTTCCTTATTTCACATAAATTCACATAATTTCACAGAAAATCAGTTGGCCAGCATTTTAATACTGATGGTCCTCTGGGCACTCAGTAGTGTTAAGAAGCAGGATCAATATTTGACCATTAATTGGAAGAGTTAATAGTTGTCAGCTATTTGGTTAAAAGGGGAAGAAACCTTAGCTTTATGGTCAAAATTAACTATTATTTTTAGAAAACTGTCAACTTAATAATTTAAAGCTATCATGCATTGAGGGCTCACTGTATACCAGCTGTGCTATTATGTGAAAGTGGTCTAAGCTTGATTCAGTTTATTATCCTTAGGGAGCATCAAGATAAATACTATATTATGTCCATCTTACAAAGAAGCTCAAGTTAACAAGAGATAAACACCTTGCCAAGCTCACCTAGCTAATACATAGTAGAAGCGGAGTTCACAGTCAGGACTAAAGAGAAAGCTCTTATTGGTCCCACCACAAGAGGGCGCCTCCCAAAATACCACTCTGAAATAGGGTTAAATGTTTCCTTTCTCCCTTCCCTTAATACCTGTTTACCTGTTAGTACCATAGCAATTATCGCATTAGACTTACTACACAAACAAATACATAAAATAATCTCAGGTGCTCTGAAGAGAAAGCAAGCAAGGTTAGAGATGAAAATCATGCAAGAAACTATTCATATAAGGTGGTCAGGGAATTCCTCAGAGAAGACACCTGCATGAAGTGATGAAACTGATTGAGCAAATATCTGGTTCAAGGAGAATTCTGACTAAGGAAATAGTGAGTTCAAAGGTCCTGAGGCAGGAAGAAATTTGGGATTTGGAAGAAAAGTAAGAAGGCGTTGGTGACTGGAGTGGAGTAGGTTGGGAAAGAAGAGTAGAGTATGAGGTTGCAGGGGTTCAGGATGGCTAGATCATGAAGGGCCTTAAATAATAAGGACTTCAGGTCATTTTTCTAAGTGTGATGAAAAACCACTGCAATTTTTTGAGCTAGGGAATGACATGATCTGATTTATGCTTTAAAAGTGTGACTAGTTGCTGTGGCGAGCAAACTCAAACATGTCACTAGGTCTTTCAAGATGAGAATGATGTGAAATATGATTTTTCTAGTTGATCCTCTGTCACTATACAGACTATGCTTCTGAGAAAAATATATAACCTGGTGGATGAAATGGATGGCATGAATACAGAGTTCATGATTTTTAAAGATAAGCCATACATGATATTTGTTTTAGAAACAGTTTCTTCCCCAGGAATCAGAAAAAAAAAATTTCAAAGCCTGGCCATGCATTATTTATTGTTCAATTGTTAAAAGAAGCATCAGGCAGTACGAGGAAGGTCACTCAGGAATCATTTGAGGGATGAATACATTTTTAAAGCCTATGCGCAGGAAATTATGCATTCCACCTTAAGTTAATTAGAAGAGTTATTCCAGGGTATAAATAGGGAAAATAGTCAGAAAGAACACAAGGAAAATTATCCACATGGCTTAATATTTTCAAGAAAAATACAGCACTGAAAGCTGGAAAGGAATTTTATTTACTGGGTGAAATATTCCAATGCTCTACAGAGCCACATGGGAATAAAAGGAACAAACACATTCCAGCAGGACTTTGCAGAGGTTGAGTTTCGTGCCATCAGGATTTCAAATCATTAACCTACAGGTCCATAAATCAATGGTGCTTCTAACTTCCTACACAGGTACATTTTAGAGAAATGTGTGAAAAACAGGAGATGAGAAAGGAAAAAAAATCACTCAAACTAAACCACTTAAAAAATAACTGGGTATACCACATTTTAAGTTAAAAGTTATATATCTCCTTTATTTCAAAAGTTTTGGTTCTTATATAGAATTTATTCTATTGTATGCAAATTTCATGTATTTTTATCACATCATAATTTTCTACATTATTACATCTTTTCATAATTATCCTTTGGGTTGGCTCTAACAGTTGTGTTCTGGAAAGATAAGCATAGTCCACTACTGTTGAGTATTTTGGCTACGTGGTTTTCATACCATAAGTAAGAAGGCTATGAACATCCTTGTAGATGATGCTTTTACATGTTCAGAATGATTTTCCTTGGATGGAATCTCTAAATCAATATTATCAAGTTAAGGTTATATACTATTGTGGTTCTTGTAAATTTCTGATTTGTGTTTTTAGTCTTTGTCAAACAATAACTGATCCCAGACAAAGGAAAAGAGAGCCCAATGCAGTGCAGAAAGACACAGTGATGGCCAACACTGATTCAGCATTCTCTGCATATCAGTCTCTGGCCCAAATCTTTTACTTGTATTATGTAATTAAATTCTCACAGCAATATTTTGAGGTAGACCATATTACCATCCCATTTTATTGATCATAACTGAGGCTCAAAAAAGTTATGCAACCTTTTCAGGATCTTATTGGCAACAAGGGTGATGGTGGTATTTCAACCTGGCCCTCCTGAGCCAAGCCCTTGGTTTTCTTACCATTATTCCACAAAGGCCCAGCTAGTAATTTTATATTCCCCTTCTGATTCCCTGGTAAAAGAAAACATGGGGAGAGAGATACAGGGGTAAAGGAGTTGGGAGCAAACCATGGAAGCCTTATGAGGAAAACGTAATGTAATAGAACATATGGTTGGTTCATGGATGTGATTTTCAAACTGGAGGCCTAAAGGACTCATTGCAGCTTTGGTCATTTTGGGCCACATCTGCCAAAGCCACTTCCTTCACTGCTATCCCGCATCTCTGGGTTCCCTCAGCACCCAGCCTAATTTCCATAAATTAGGGAGAACCCTCAGTCCAGACTCTGTCCTGGAGGGACAGTTAGCAGCAATATACCCACCACCGAGAGAATGTATTATTACAACACAAATATTGTTGACCCAGGTGAAAAAAACAATGGAGTACTGAGATGTGGTCTTAGAAAGAACAGGGGAGGTAGTGGTATAAAATTATCATCTTTAATGTAAATAAGAGGAAATGCTCCAAACAACAGAAGATATTTTCCATCTCAAAGTCTTATAGTAAAGGAGAGAATTAAGGCAATGGAAGGTGGTTTGGGGCATCTAACTTAAGACTGAGAAAAGGAGGGTGAAGAACTGGAAAAGTTATATAGAATGAAGGGGAAATTGCTTCCTGGACATAACTGTAGGGTAAACTTCTGAGCCTGAAAAGAAATCCAAAGATAGTTCACCCTAAGCAGATAACTTGAAAAAAGTCTCAAAACCAAATCAAGCCCAACCATAGTTTAACCATGTGGGTTTCACTGCATATATGAGGCCACTATGATTTTTCAGGTTATTTTCTAAATGCTTGTTGTACAAATAGGTTCTAAATTTTACACTGTCATAAAGATGAATGATTGAACTGGAGAATAATATAATACTCAAAAGAGTGGATTCATTAAAAAAAAAACAACATTCTTCAGAGTATCATCTAGCAATGCAACAATGAATGAAGACTCAGGAAAAGGCTTTGAAAGATCAGCCAAAAGTGACAGAAGGCATCTAATAAAAGCAAAATGCAGCAACCCATTTAACCTAGATTCTGCAGACAACTTGAAGGCACTACTGGTCAAAGTTAGAACAACTTGAGTATCACTAAGAATAAAAATTGCAATGGATTGAAGCATATCAAATGTATTTACTGCAAGGTCAAAATGATACCTAACTGAAAACAAAACAAAATAATTGATTACTATGGAGCATGCAGGGGAACTGGCTCATTATTTGTAAGAGAAAAAATAAGGGAAACAACCAAGCATGTATCCTGTCTTTCCTTTAAGAACTGAATCACCGGGGCACCAAATAATAAATGCAATTTCCTCTTTAAAGAAGTTTTCCACTTAGAAATGAAAATGGAGTGAAGTAATCACCATTGAATAACCTCTAGTGAATTAACAGATCTAGGCATTTAACAGAAATAGTTGAAAAAAAACATAAAAAAAAAAAAAGAGTGAGAGAAAACTAGAGAAAACTAGGTATTTTATGTCTTTGATGGAAAAATAAAGCATCAACTCTGAAGTAATCTTGTCAAAAACAATCTGAATCTAATCAAGCCTCTAGATACAATTATCAATTTAGAGGAAATAGAGTTCAGAGAAACATATGAAAGTCCACATTGGGGATATAGGCAGGAAGATCTAGACTGTGGGAAGTTGTATACGACAAACAACCTCATTCTTCACCAAATAAACCAGAAAGAAAGAAAAAATTACAATATGAGGGGAAAATTTATAATTTAAAAGAGATTGAAAAAACTATAAAAACAATTCATGGGACAATTTAACCATTTCCTGGGTATTTGATGTTATCAAGGAAATGTTAAGTTTTAGGTGGCTACGTTTAAAAAGAATTATTTTTACAGGTACATACTGAAAATTATTTTGATAAAATGATTTGATATCTGGAATTTGCTTCAGTGTAATATGAAAGTTGGGAGAGTGTAAATGGGAATATGGATGAAATAAGACTGACAGCAAGTTTAAAACTGTCGATGCAGAGTGATGGATTCAAGGCAGTGCATCACACTCCTCTGTCTGTTTTTGCATATATTTGAAATTCTTCATAATAAAAACTTAAAACACAAAATTAGGAGCTAAGTCTTATTTATCTCTTTTATCCCAGTGTGCCTTAAAGGATAAAGGATGATATTAACAGTGTTTTAAAACTTAACTTCTGTGTGAGATCAAAGGAAAAGATGTTTATTTGGTGAAAAATTTATATTTTCTGTAGCACACCATATAATTTAACTTGTATGGTCAGTTTATTCAAACACCATAATTACATGAAACTTTGAAGAGGGAGTGAGATCTGGTTGGTTTGCACAGGTTAGTGTGATGCCCTGATACATCCCAGAGTAATTTGGGCAGAGAATAAAAAAGTATTTTCAAAGTCCCCTTGAGGGAAAAATGTGAAAATATTAAACTTCCCCATCTGGGGAATTACCAATTTAGAAGGCTGAGCCCTCGATCTTGGGGCCTACTCTTATGAAGCTTCTTACTGCAAAGGAGAAGCTAAGCCTACTTATAATTGTGCCTAAGAGTCACCCCCAGAGAATCTCTTTTGTTGCTCATATGTGGCCTCTCTCTCTAAGTCAACTCTGCAGGTGGACTCGTTGCCCAACCCCCTACATGGGACATGACTCCCAGAGATGGAGCAACATGGGGGTTCTATTTGAAGAAACTATACAAAAGGGAAAGACTTTAATAAAAAGTTGCCCTGTAACCTTTATTGATCACAAAATAAAATAATACCAACACAGAAGCTTTGTTTCTTTAAGAAAGGTCTATGACTTGGCCATTTATCATTTCTCTGTGATTCCCTTTCAATTTTTTCTTTAAATAATATGAATTTTATTGTCTTTCATGAGTTCTGATTGATAGTACAAATAACTTATTTTTCCCATACATTGATGATTTATCAAAGTCACCACATGCCGAGAGACCCTTTTTCCCAATGCCAAAATAACTAATTTTAAAAAATTTCACTTACCAAAATGCATTCATTATGTTATTAAAAATATATATCTATCAATAGATAGATAGATAGGTGTCCTTAGTAACAAGCTTCAAAAAAGGTAACCTTTTCATTTTCAGTCTTGGTGTCCTCCTTTACAAAATGGGATTTACATCCCAGGTCATTGTGAGAGTTAAAAGACAATAAATGGAAGCATATTTTACAAACTGTAAAATACCAAACAAATGTGGAGAGCCTTAAGTTGACAGACCAGAACTAGAATTCAGCAACCATGTGCTTTGCATCTGTATTCTGACCTTGATTTGCTCCTACACTGAGCCACTAAACTCATGGATAGATCCCAGCACATTCATTTTCCCCTTAGGGACAAAGTACCAAATGGTAGTGTAATTGCCAAGGGAAAATTATTACCCTGTTCTGAATTATTTCCATCATAAATCCAAAACCAGTCAAACAGGCTCTGTCACAAAAACAACAGGGCTGCTGTACAGTGATGACAATCCCACATACAAGCACCCCATAAATCCAAAAGTATGACAACCCTCCAAAGTCATTCTGAATCATGTATTTAAATCAGAAGACTTGGCAGCACATTGGTCAACATTGTGGAAACAATGAAAATGAGGTGATTTACTCAGTTGTCAGTAAGAAACATACCCCATCATCTGTCTCATGCATATTCCAGAACATGTGACAAATTTTTGTTTATGTTTACATTTTTCTGTTGCTCAAAGAAAAAAAACCTTTTTAATTTAGTAATGATAGCAAACATCTACATTTCTCTTAAATTTAATCATCACTGCTATTAGAGATTTTAAATCATGTCAAAGAAAGAAACTCTTTTGTGCAACAGTGAATGATAGAAAAGGAATAGAGGGCACATCTGTGTGTGCTATACATTTTCTCCTCTAATCTTGGTAAAACATCCATCTTTACCTACAGGGAAATGAAATACTTATTCTAATTCTTTATGACTTAAAGAGGTATTTTCCTGCCTTTTGGAATATTATATTCTATTCTAAATTAGAGTTAATAGCCAAAAATGCCATTACAGATGAAATGAGGAAGGTAAAGGTATTTCCTTATTACTGGGTGAGGTAGAAAAAGGCCCTTTTCAGCTATATAATTCACTGAATGGACAAAGGATTAGTATCTTGAAAAAGACAGCAGTGCCCACCTGAAATCATCTTTGGGGAAGCATGTATGTTAGATTTTTTTTTTTTTTTTTTTTTTTTTTTGACATTTTGCTCTTCCTTTTAAGAGCAAAAGGAGCTAAATGATTACCTAAAGAAATATGGGAGAAAGCTAAGCAAATACGCTGAGCCACAAAATGTATTAAATAAATGGTGGCCTTGGAACAACAATATCAACATATTTGAGAATTTGCACCTACAAAGAGCTTTGGATTTATTTGAGGAAAATTTCAATTCTTAGAAGTATAACAATTAGAACCCTACTGAAATCAGCTAATAATTACATATTTTAATAACATAGACACTATTTGGGGAATAGTCTCTGGTAGTCAATTTATAAAACTCCAGGGACAGAAGGTTTGGGGGGATATAGCTTCTTCTATTATCTAGTCTCTCAATTTTAACTTCAACTCCATGTCACAACATTCTGAAGATACACTAGTTACAATAAAATCTTTTAATAATCTGGATGACCATCTTAGAAATATAAAACTCTAACCTTTCCTCGATTTTCTTTAATGCTGATGATGTTTAAATAAAACTCAGGAAAGAGTAATGATAATTATGCTCTAACTCCTTAATGATGATTAACAATTAGAGGACATTAATGGTATAGATTTACTGTGTTCTAACAGTGCCACTCATTAATTTTAATAACAATCCCCCAGATAAATCCTTGCTTATTGTCTGAAAATTTACCCCTCATTACCACTTGTAGGAAGTAATTTTCTGAGGTTGAAGCATCGATGAAAATGCAAAACAAAGACAAAAAATGTGTTAGTTAACTCAAAATAAAGATATGTGTTTATATTATTCCAAAATATATGAGTGCAGAAACAAAATACATACAAAATATTTTTACAAGAATCATGTTAAAGATATTTTATATTTTGCTAAAATGTTCACATATATTTTGACAATAATATTGAAATTGAAAGGTATATGAGATTGAGAAAATTGAGAAATCTCTCTTCAGTAAAAGAACTTTTATGAAAAGAAAATTCTGGAATCTTAACTTACTAAAAGTCATGATCATTATTATATAATGTATGATATTGATACAACAAGAATTGTAACAAAAATCACAAGTTTAATATGTAGAAGGAGAAATTTAGGAGAAAGAGGACAAAGTGATAAAATCTTTATACACATTGATAAAGTGTTAGAAAAATAACAGAACACTGGTACATGCCAAGTGACTAGACTACTTTTAAACAATTTATACTTCCTACTCTTTTTTTCAAAAGAAACTTTTCCTCAATTGAATTATTTTAAAAGAATGCATTATTTTTCTTATAGATTTATCAGTAGTTTAATCAGTGTCCGCTGACTCCCTCCTAAAATAGATAAGGAAATCAACACACTCTGAGTTTCTACCACTTCTCTTGACCCCTGTTATTTTATTTGCTGAATTATTTTTACACTTTCTTTGTTCAAAAATTTACCTCCTATTTTGTAACCTTAATTTCCTTGTTTCTTTAGACTTGAATCCATGCATAAATGGATACAAGATTCAACATCATTCCTTTGTAGTCAAAGGGTAACTCTGTTACATATAAGACCATGTATTCTATCCAGTGGAATATTTTGCTTATAGAAATCTGAATCAGACTGAATTTTCCACTTTCTCGGTAAGTTATTTTATTTATTTAATCCTTGAAGCCAGCATAGCGTATTCATCAGGCTATGTCTCAACATTAATCTCTCTGTATTAACATTTTCCTACAACACACGGTGGTGCCCTTTCAATCTACTTATTTAAGTCTTTTATTTAAGAAAGTTTACTTCCCCTATGTCTTCAAATTTATTTTATTTTCCATTTTCTTTCTCCTTTTCTGAAATACCAAGTACACACACACCAGACTTCTCTTGCTTATGTTGTGATTTTCATTGCTTTACCCATATCATTTATCTCAACAATCCCAAACCAATTGCCCTATGTTTTCCCATGTTTATGAGATTTTTACTGATTCTCACATGGTTTTCTTTTTTGAATGCCAGGCTAATTTCATCTTTTGTTTGCCTCATTTCTTTTTTATTGTCTTATTTTTTTTTTTTTTTTTAAATGCTTTCGTTAAAGCCACATTTCTTTGTTTAATCCTTTGAAAATAGAGATGGGAATATTTGAATTTTTCTTCTTGATATTGTAGTTCTTCTGTTACAATCACGATTTTATACTATTTTTTTATGGTCTCTTTCCATAGTGCTAAGTCTCTCAGGCTTCTCTAAGGGTAAACATCATTCATATTTGAAGAAAAGAGTCCTATTCAGGAAAAGTTGCTGAACAATCATGCCTAAAGAGCAATCTTGGTGAATAGGTTGGAACAGGAGTAGTTTTCATTTAGAATTGCTATTTCAGACATGTTTCTAATCAAATCAGCAGTTCCGTCTGTTTAGAAGCATATTTCTGCTCCATAGTCCCATTTCAGAATGGGCTGGAAAGCTGTGTGATTCACAGTTCAATCCTGTATATTGCAGGTTATCATTGTGGTGATTTAGCTTTTAATTGTTTCTCTCCAGCTGTCTCAATTAATGGTTGCCAAGCCAATAGCCATATATATTTTTCCCCACCCCGCCACTTCTGCCCCCTGTTTCCTGTAAAAACAGGGGATTTGCATGCATTCTCTTTCAGGACAGAATTTGTTTTCTGCTCTTCCATGTGGAGAAAGATTCAGCAATGCAATCTATCATGCTTCTAGGTTTCATTATTTCAAATAAGGAAGTCCCTTCAGGGCTATGCCTTCCACTTTTGAAGATCTCTGTGTTCTGCAGAATATCTGTAGATTCTGCATCTATTTATTCTTAGAATCCTTCTGTGTTTGGTTCATAATTCACTGTACATGTCAGTCATTCTCCATTGTCTGTGGTTTGGACTTGTGTCTGTCTTCAGGTTTCACAAAATATGGAGAAACCATCTGTTTTTCATTTATTTTGTTTTGTTACTGGCATTGGTATTGGGGAAGCAGGGGAGTAAAAATACATGCATTTCATTTTATTTAACTGAAAGTCCTTAAAAAATAAAGCAGAACAAAAACAAACAAAAATGGTGCTGCTAATACAGACTCTGAGAAGGCTGTGTTTAAACTAGATTTTCTCATGTACTTCCGGTAGCATATTTGGATGGTGATCTGTGGGTACTCAATTTTGTCTTCACCAAATCTGTTTTGGTTGTTATCCTGAAGACACAATCAGACTCTATTTTTCCAATTTCCTTAAAATTAGATGTTACCTTGTCATAGACTGTCAGGCTGCTATGATAAATACCACATAATTAGTTGGCTTAATAAGAATTTATTGGCCCATGTATTTGAAGCTAGAAGAACCTAAAATCAAGATACTGGCAAGGCTTGTTTTCTTCCAGAGTCTGTAATGTTCTGATGCCAGCTGCCAGCCATCCTTGGGGTTTCTTGACTTGTATCTCTGCCTCTGTCACATGGGGATGTTCTCTCCTTCCTTTGGCTCTTCTCATTTTTGCAGATTTCTGGCTTCTTCCTGGGTGGCCTTTTCCAACTTCTGGCTTCCAGTTTCTTCTCTTTATAAAGCTTCCAGTAATATGGAGTAAGATTCATACTCATTCAGTTGGGCCACGCTTTCACATGACATCTTCAGTTACTGTTTACAAGTGGTTCACACTCACAGGGATGTGGATTAAGGTTAGGAACACATGTTTGCTGGGGTACATGATTCACTCTACCACATACCATGTGACTGATTTCTACCAAAGGCAAGTGGGCAGGGGCATGTAAGTCTTTTCCAGACTGGCATCATAAAGCCTCTTGTATCTTTCTTCATGCTGTGTCACCTCTGGTTGGTTGTACTCGAAATAACTCCAAGTTGACTTAGGAGCTACTAGTTAAAGACAACAATCTTGGCTCTTGGGGAGGAACATACAGATCAAATAACTCAGGGGAGGAACCTCATGGGTGGTTCTCCTGTTAAAGCCTAATGAACTCAAGAAAACCCCCTATGTGTCAAGAGATATAGAACATCTAAGACCCAGTCTTATAAATAATAGTGGGAATATGTACTCACATATGGCATTTAGTAGAATAAAATAAGAAAGCTCCTAAGTTTTAAACAGAGTTTTCTACTGCCAAAGAAGCTACAACTTGGACTAAAGAGTGTGTGTGTTCGAGACTTGTGTATTCAACCTTCTACAGCAGGAAATGGGTTGATAAAGCCACACACTGCCCAAGGAAGGTAATGCCCAGCACTCAACTCAGATATATCCATGGAGTATAATGGAAAAGGAAGAGACTCTCAAAGGGCAGAGTCAGAGACTACTAAGAAAAGACTGACCGGGACTCTCTTCCCAAAAGAGCAGAATCAGATTCTAATCAAGAACTTGCCCACCTTTAGGACTCTTTCACAATACCTCCGGTGTCTTCCAGCTTTCCCTGTCTTGAATGGAAGATTTTATTCCATGCTCCACCATTAAAAATTGGTTGCATGAGGAATAGCAACTCATTAATTCATAGGTTTCTACACTTGATGTAGATGTCTATGCTTCACTTAGAGATACTGAACTTGGAGCAGGGACATTTGTCTGTATTCAAAAGATAAAATTTCAGAAGGTATTGTTTGAATTCCAAGTTTGCTGTATAAGACTATAGAACAAATATACAAGAAATCAGCCTTTCATTTATTAAAAAAGTAGATAACACTAGCTACTCATATTTTATCAGATAAAGGTTTTTTCTGTGGTTTTGTAATATAAAAAGGAATGCAGAAATTTAGCTGGGAAAACTTGGAAATCTAACATGGATAAAAGCAATGTTGATTATAATCATATCTAAATATACAGATAATGATCACTGATGTTAAACTCTGTTAACTACTAAGCATAAACCAACTGATTAGTTTTCTGTCACATGCTGGGTATGTTAGACAATCCATCTATGGAGGAGAGAGTTAAGCATGCTTAATTAGTTTGAACAATTAAATAAGTATTACTTGTTAATTTTATAAGGTAAATGGAGTTTTAAGAATACTGTATTTTAAGAGATTGTGTTGGTTTGACTCTGTTATGTACCCCAGAAAAGAATATATTCTTTTAATATAGTCTTTTAATCTATTGTGCATGGGATATTTTGTCATGCTATTCCAATTGAGATGTGACCCAGCCCATTCAAGGTAGGTTTTATCTTTCACTGGATTCCTTTATGAGAGGACAAAAGCAAAGACATTTTGGAGAGAGCTTGGAGAGAAATGCCCAGAGACATTTTGGAGAGAGCCATTGGAACCAGAACCAGGAAAGAAGAATCAGCAGGTGTCGCCATGTGCCTTCCCTTGTGACAGAGAAACCCCGGATGCCGTCAGACATTCTTCAGAGAAGATATCTCCCTCTTGATGCCTTAATTTGGACATTTTCATGGCCTTGGAACTATAAATTTGTAACCTAATAAAGCCCTATTGAAAAAGCCAACCCATTTCTGGTATGTTGCATTCCAACAGCTTTAGCAAACCGAAACAGATTTTGGTACCTGAGAAGCATGATGCTATGATTTGTAAATACCAAAAATGCTAGAATGGCTTTATAAATGGATAAGGGGAAGATTCTGGAAGAATTGTGAGGTGCTTTTTAGAAAAGGCCTAGACTGCTGTGAAGAGACTGTTGGTAGAAATATGGATGCTAAAGCTACTCCTGATGTGGCCTTAGACAGAAATAATGAATGTGTTATTGCATACTGGAATAAAGGTGGCCCCTGTTTTAAAGTGGCAGAGAATTTGGAAAAATTGAGTCCTGGTGTCAGATGGAAGGCAGAATTTGAAAGTGACAAACAAGGATATGTAGCTGAGGAAATTTCCAAACGAAATGTGTAAAATGCAGCCTGGCTTCTCCTTGCAGCTTATAGTAAAATGTGAGATGAAAGAGATAAGCTGAGAACTGAATTCTTGGGTAAAAGAAACTCGAATTTGATAGTTAGGAAAGTTCTGAGATTTCAGAAAATGAGTCCCCAGAGAATAGTACCCCACATGAAGATTTAACCAACCACAGAACCAGTCAGCCACTTCAGAAAAAGCCAGGATTAGAAATGGAGTTATCCAGAAAGGATTTCTGGGAAGTTCTTTTGTCTGACGGTTGGGACCCCCGTATGTTGCATGCTAAACTGGCAAGTTTTTTTGAAAGATTTGTATGAACCAAACCACCACCAGCCTGGATTAAAAGGGACAGAAAAGGGACAAATTGAAGGAAAAATAACTTCAAAGGCAGACCCATGGAAACTGAGGTCTGGAGCAAAGAAACCTTGGGCCAGGAAAGCAGACCCACCCATCCACGTGGAAATGGTGAGTCTGTCCCAGAGTTTGCAAAAGGCAGGTCTTCCTCCCCATTGTTCAGGAAGGTGCTACCACCTCAGGGCTCTCAGATGCCCAGGGAATTGAGGGGAGCTTGGTCGCCCTGTTCTTTAGGAAAAGTGTCGCTGCCCCAGTCTTCAGAAAGGGTTGAGGACATTCCCCAGAGATTGGTAAGAGTCTGGTCACCATCCCACTGTTCTAAGGAGATGGGACTTGGGCCCCAAAGATGGTAGTGTCCAGGTGCTGCCCCAATGCCTGAAGAGGGTGGAGCTGAGAACATGGTACTCTCCCCAGTGTTTGGAAATGCTGAAACCCTCACCCCAGGGTTTGGAGAGAGTGGGGCTATTGCATAAGCCCTTGGAAAGGGTGGAACTGCCATTTTCTCAGGCCTCAAGGATAAAATATCTTTCTGTAGATGACTCTCAGACTTTGCAGTTAGTGAAGTATGCCCTGCAGGTTTTCAGAACTGTTTGGGACCTTTGAATCCTGTTTTCCTTTCCAATTTCTCCCTATGGAAATGGGAACATTTATACTATGACTGTCCCTCCTTTGTATATTGGAGCAGATAACATGTTCTAAGTTTCACAGTCCACAGCCTGAGGGAAATTTTGTCTTAGAACAAACCATGCCTGTGACTGATTTTGCTAAGACCAAAATGATTTAAGGCTTTTATGATACTGTGATGGAATGAATGTATGTTGCATATGGAAGGAACATGTCCAGAGGGTGGAATGTGCTATTTGAAGCTGATATGTATTCCATAAAAGGCCATGTTCTCTTAATCTATCCCTGTGGGGGCAGACCTATAGTTGGGTGGAACCTTTGATTATGTAGTTTCCTTGGAGATGTCACCCACCCAATTGTGGGTGGGACCTTGCTGGCGTCTTTTATGAGAGGATAAAAGACAGATGAAACTCAGAGAGCTCAGAGAAACTAAGAGAAGTGCCCAGAGACATTTTTGAGAAAGAGAGTGATTTTGAAACCAGAACCCAGTAGAGAAGGGCCAGCAGACTTCGCTATGTGCCTTCGCATGTGACAGAGGAACCTCAGATCACAGCAGCGTTTCCTCAGGGAAGGTATCCATCTCTTGATCCTTAATTTGGACATTTTCATAGCCTTACAATTGTAAATTTGCAAACTAATAAATCCCCATTGAAAAAGCCAAATCATTCCTGGTATATTGCATTCTGTATTAGCAAATCAAAAGAGATTATTACAGTCTTTCTCTCCTTTTACTTCCTTAATTGTAACATGTAATAGGCAGAAATAGTTTAACATACTAGTGGCTTTAAAGAAGTTTAAAGAAGGTCCATATATAATTTCTATTTTAGGAAATATGTATTCATATATATATGAGTGAATACCAGCTCATGTGTCAAATTGTCTATTTTTCCCAATTAAAGTACAAATTGCTTTGAATAATAATAAAATATAAAGGCAGCCACCAAAATTGCTAAGAGTTAAAAGAAAATGCATGCACTGTAATATTCTAAGCTTGGATCCAACAATAAGAAACTCTATAGATTTCCTGTTCAATGAGGCTTAATGGAGAGAGACATCTGAATTCCCATCTCATCAGTGAGTTCCTATATAGAGTGCATAACTAGAGGTATTTTATATTCTCCAGAGTGACAGATTTTTACTTTCCTATAGTGCTATCTCATTAGTGATATCATTCAGAGAAAGATGGTTTAAAACTTCTTCACATAAAAAAAGTAAAGCTGGTTGGGAAAAGGAACATTTTAAAAGGACTTTCTATTTTAACAGGTCACTCTAACTAGATAAAGCCAACATTTGCACATACTTCAACCTGAGACTTGAAATGTGAGCATGCTTCTTAATCTGAAATTTGGTACAGGGATTTCTTTTTATTATTAAAATTTAACAAAGTTACTTCATTTTATCTTGCCCATGCTGATTTATTCATATTTGCCTCCCTCTTCTGAATGCATCTGCAGCAGTCACTTTATTTTGGAACCTCTTTGGAAAATTATCCTAAAATACTAGCCACTGTAAAATGTTTGAGTCCAATCACCAGATATGCTAGATACAGACATTATTATATTATTTGTATGATGTTACTTGTTTCCTTTATCCAAATGTTTTTTAAAGATCTCCCTACATTCTCAATTGTCACCTCTTTTCCATGAAGGATTAGGAAATTGTCAGCATACCATAAAGAAATTATCTCTCCCTACTTTCAAACATTGTTTATATGTGCTCTTAAGGCATGTAATAGTTATATTAAATAAATATTATTGTGAAATTATCTCTCTAATTTCTAAGCCATTTGCAGATACTCTGTTAGGTCTTATATTTCAGAAATAATACACTGCTACAATAGGTTCCTCATAAATATTTACCTGAGTGAGTGTTTTGGTTTCCTAAAGCTGCTGGAATGCAATAGGCAAGAAACGGATTGGCTTTTACAATGGGTGCTTATTAGTTCACAAATTTACAGTTCTAAGGCCATGAAAATGTCCCAATTAAGGCATAAACAAGAAGATACCTTCTCTGAAGAAAGGTGGATGGCTTTCAGGGTTCTTCTGTCATATATGAAGGCACATGGCCGGAGTCTGCTGGGTCTTCTCTTCTGGGTTTACCTTCTGGTTTTTGAAGATTTCTCAAAAACGTCTCTGGGCTTCTGTCCTAACTCTTTCCAAAATGTCTCTGCTGTTTATTCGCTCATAAAGGACTCCAACGAAGGATTAAGACCCACCTTGAGTGGGCTAGGTCACATGTTAATTGGAATAGCCTAACCAAAAAGTCCCAACCACAATATGTCTGCCCCTACAAGACTGGATTAAAAGGACATGGCTTTTCTGGGGTACATAACAGATTCAAACCAGCACAGTGAGTGAAATGCATGTATTTCTAATAACTATTATTTGATGAAAAATTTTCATTTTGCATGTGAATCTTGTTTTCAGAGGTTCCTTACTCTCAACATCATGAAGCTATATTGACCCATCAATGTTTCTACTTTTTTTAGACATTTAATTATCAAAACTACTATAATTAATGTTAGTATGCAGTTTTTACATTTAAAATCATGTGCTGTATATTGGAGAGATTATTCTAGATTACAACAACATTTCAAAATAAAGCTAAGACATAATACATTATAGAGAAGATGAATTAAGAAGAAAACCAAATCAAGTTCATCAAAATGGACTCAGATGACAAAACTTGTGTATACATTTCCAATAAAATCAATTCTGAATAATTTTATTTAAAGCGAGGTAAAACTAAGTTAAAAAGGTTATATTCTGGTTCCTGTTAATTACTTTTTCCACCCCCTCAAAAATCTAAGTGAAGTATCATATAACCCCAAAATGTTATTACTGAGATACCAGTCAGTCGTAGAAAATACTGTTTGAATGCTTACAGGGGCTAGAGCTATACAGAATGTTTTAACTAGATTAATGCATTTAATGTTCAAAGCAAAGCTATGATGTAGATACTGCAGTATCCACATTTTCTAGATGATGAAACTAAGGATTAGAGAAATCAGTAATTGGCTCAAGGTCACATTTCGTTGGATCTGGTACTAATATACATTTTTAATTCAAGAGCCAATGATCTTAACCATATAATTTTCTAAAACTAAAAATTAAATTTTTAAAAATAATTATTTCTTAGGATTCCTTTAGTCTAGAGAACAGAAAAATATAAAAAGTAAAATTAATAACATCAGTTTTAAATTAGTATGCTGGAAAACACTCTCATATTCTGCTTGAGAGAAATTTGCCCACCTTTTAATGACAACTTGAAAATGTTTCAATACTCTTAAACATGTTTACAACCATGGACTCAATAATCAAAATTCTAGAAATATAACTCTAAAAACAGTAAATAAATAAGAAAAATTACAGGCATAAAATTCTTTAGAATTGTTCATGTAAGTAAAAGTTTGAAAATATCCTGTATTATCAATAATATGAAGATATTTAAGTCAATCATGGCATATTCATCCATATTATAGAATATTAGAAAGCATTTAATTTTTTTTAATCAAGAATTCTTTTGGAAAATGGAAAGAATACTTCAAGGTTAATGAATAAAAAGGCAAGTGGAAAAGACACCAAAATATAGACTAGGACATAGGATTATAGGAGTCACTTTTATTTTTACTTAATGTTTTATTTTTCTAAGTATCCATAGTGGGTATGTGTTATTGTCCCAATGAAAATGAAAATATTACCCAAGAAATTAATCCTTTCAGATTACTTTCGTAGGTGTGACAAGAAAAGAACATGATATTTAGAATCATTCAGATTTGGGTTGGTTGAGTTTCAGCTTTTATATTTAATGATAGATTGGCAATATTATTCAAATAATTTTATCCCCTCTGAACCTTAGTCACCTTACCTATAAGACACAGATACATGTTCTTTTAGACTAGGCTAAGGACAGTCTGTGTAGCATAGACAGGCATACTGACATAGTGGCAGTGGAAGCACATGTGGAAAATTCACATTCTTTCTGTCTGGAGACCAGAAAATTAAGCAGGGAAACTGTAAACACTGAAGAGATTAAGGGAATTCTAGAAGATAAAGAGACAGAGAGGAGATCCCCCAACTCTACCCGCTCTTCTAACTGAGCTCCTTATCACACAAGAGTCAAACAGACTCGAAGTTCAGCTAAAGGCAAAAGAACTTTACTGAGACTAGATATGCCTATCCAACCCCAAAAAACAATGTTTGTATTTCAAACCAACCCAAGAAAATTACCTTGAAAAATAAAGGAAACAATACTCTTCAGAGAAAAATAACAGAAACCAGAATCTCCTCAATTTAGCATGCAAAATGCCAAGGATACAATCTAAAATTAACTAATTTATGAGGGAAAAAAAAGTGTATCAAAAATAGATGAATCAGGGGGGCAAGATGGCAGCATAGCAAGGAATGGAAGCTAAGTAGTCCCCCTGGAACTACTACAAAAAAACAGAAACAACTAGTAAATAATCCAGAATAACTGCGGGGGGACAAACGAGACCGTCTGCTCATCACACATCAACCTGAATTGGGAGGAATGCCCAAGATCACAGCATAAAATCTGTAAGTAAAAGCTGTGGATCCAAGTCACGAGACCCCCCCACCCATAGCCCAAGCTGTAAAGCCTCGTGGTGCCAGAGAGAAGCTCTCTCCCAGCAAGCAAATGTAGCTCAGCTGAGCTCCAACTGGGGTTTTAAGTAGTGAGTGTGAACTGCTTACTACAGGTACGAATCCCCAAAAAACAGACAGAGGCTTTGGGTGACAACTGACCTTGGAGAGCCGGAGGGTCGCCTTGGACTAGGTCTGAAGGGGACTATCTGTTTCTTTTTCAGCTCAGTGGAGAAAGCCCCAGTCATTTTCAGTTTCCAGGGCTGTGACTCAGAGAAGGGTGGAGACAGCACAAGAAGAGAGTGAGACCACTGAAATGCTAATGACCTCCCCCTAGGGGGTCTATCTTCTCTAAGAGGAAAGGGGTGGGGCCCTTTCCATTCAGAACCAGACCACAGAGCCTGGGGAACATGGCTATACCTCCTCATACCAGTTAAGAATTACAGGCTAACAGGCATCACCTGCTGGGCAGAAAAGCACAGTGACCTGGGGCATCACAGAGTAGAGCAATTTTCTAAGACACACCCTCAGGGAAACCAGATACTGAATATTTCTTCCCTCTGGGATCTGAGCCTGTTCTGGTCTGGGAAAACCTGATTTGGATAACCAAGGAAACCATGCCTAGACAACAGAGGATTACAACCTACACTAAGAAAAACAAAGTTATGGCCCAGTCAAAGGAACAAACGTACCCTTCAACTGAGATACAGGAATTTAAACAACTAATGCTAAATCAATTCAAAAATTTTAGAGAAGATATTGCAAAAGACATAGAGGCTGTAAAGGAAACACTGGGCATACATAAGGCAGAAATTGAAGTTCAAAAAAACAACTAGTAGAATCTATGGAAATGAAAGGCACAACACAAGAGATGAAAGACAGAATGGAAACATACAACAGCAGATCTCAAGAGGCAGAAGAAAACACTCAAGAACTGGAAAACAAAACACCTGAAAGCCTACATGCAAAGGAGCAGATGGAGAAAAGAATGAAAAAATATGAGCAACGTCTCTGGGAACTTAAGGATGAAACAAAGTACAATAATGTACATATCATTGGTGTCCCAGAAGGAGAAGAGAAGGGAAAAGGGGCAGAAGCAATAACAGAGGAAATAATTAATGAAAATTTCCCATGTCTTATGGAAGACACAAAATTACAGATCCAAGAAGCACAGTGTACTCGAAACAGAAGAGATCTGAATGGGCCTACACCAAAACACTTAATAATTAGATTATCAAATTTCAAAGACAAAGAGAGAATCCTGAAAGCAGCAAGAGAAAAACGATCCATTACATACAAAGGAAGCTTAATAAGACTATGTGCGGATCTCTCAGCAGAAACCATGGAGGCAAGAAGGAAGTGGTGTGATATATTTAAGATACTGAAAGAGAAAAACCGCCAACCAAGAATCCTATATTCAGCAAAGCTGTCCTTCAAATATGAGGGAGAGATCAAAATGTTTTCTGACAAACAGACAATGAGAGACTTTGTGAACAACACACCCGCCCTACAAGAAATACTAAAGGGAGCACTACAGAGTGATAGGAGAAGACAGGAGTGCATGGTTTGGAACACAATTTTGGGAGATGGTAGCACAGCAATGTAAGTACACTGAACAAAGATAACTATGAATATGGTTGAGAGAGGAAGGTTGGGAGCATGTGAGACACCACAAGAAAGGAGGAAAGATAAAGACTGGGACTGTGTAACTTGCAGAAATCTACAGTTTTCAACAACTGTGATAATATGCACAAATATGTTCTTTTACGAGGGAGAACAAGCAAATGTCAACCTTGCAAGGTGTTAAAAATGGGGAGGCATTGGGAGAGGGATGCAATCAACGTAAACTAGAGACTGTAACTAACACAATCATTGCATTATGCTTCCTTTAATGTAACAAAGGCAATATACCAAGGTAAGTGCAGATAAGAGGGAGAGATAGGGGAGGCATGTTAGACACTTGACATTGGTGGTGTTGACTCTTTACTCTACTTTGATTTAATGTTCCTTTTCCTTTTGCTACATCCTAGCTGCCATTTTTTTCCTCTTTCTTTTGCCTCTCTACCTTCTTTTACTCTCCCTCCTGTCTTGTGGAAGAAATGTAGATGCCCTTATATAGATAGTGGTGAAGGTGGTGAACGCATAAATATATGACCATACAGAGATCCATCGATTATTTATTTAGGATGGAATGTATGGTGAGTGAACAAAACCATATTAAAAAAAAAGAATGGGTTGATGACAAAACCTCGAGGGCAATATACTGAGTGAAATAAGCCAGACACATTAGGACAATTATTGCAGGGTCTCACTGATAGGAACTAGTTATAATATGTAAACTCATAGACATGAAATATAAGGTACCAAGATACAGGATGAGGCTTAAGAATGGGGAGTGGTTGCTTAGTATGAGCAGAATGTTCAACTAGGATGAACTTAAACGTTTGGAAATGAACAGGGGTGTTGGTAGCAAGATGTGAGAATAACTAACAGCGCTGAATAGTGTGTAAATGAGGTGGAAAGGGGAAGCTCAGAGTCATATATGTCACCAGAAGGAAAGTTGGAGGTCAAAAGATGGGAATGTATAAAACTGAATCCTATGGTGGGCAATGTCCATGATCAACTGTACAAATACTAGAAATTGCTTCCATGAACCAGAACAAATGTATGACAATACAGTTAGAAGTTAATAATAGAGGGTCATATAGGGAAGAAAGTTATACCTATTGCAAACTATACACTACAGTTACTAGTATTTCAACATTTTTTCATAAACAGTAACAAATGTACTATACCAACACTATGAGCCAACAATTGAGGGGGGTTGGTTAGGGATAGGGGATGATTCGAGTTTCCTTTTCTTTTTTCCTTTTTTCATCTTTCACTTTATTTCTTGTCTGGAGTAATGAAAAGTTTCTAAAAATTGAACAAAAATTAAGTGTGGTGATAGATGCACAGCTGTATGAGGGTACCCAGGGGCAAGTGATTGTACACTTTGGATCTTTGGATAATTGTATGTATCTGAACAATCCCAATAAAAATTAAAAAGAAAAAAACAAAAACAAAACAATGGAAAAAAAAAAACAAAAAAAAATAAATGAAACAATCGACGCTAATCCTGAGGTGAAACAGGTGTTGGAACTAAAACACAACATTTAAAAATGGCTATAATAGATATCTTCAATGAAATAATGTAAAACATGTTTTTAAGACATGAAGTAAGAAAGGTAAGAAATAGGAAATTTCAGGAAAAAAATAAAAGGAGATAAAAAGAACAAAATGGGCATTGTAGAAATAAGTAGTAAAATTCTGAAATGAAAAAAAAATTAACAACTTGTTGTATATGGGGAAATGGAAGAAGAGATAAACTTCAAGACAGATCTATAGAAATAATCCATGGTGAAGAACACAGATTAAAAAAAAAAAAAAAAAAAGGCGATACCAAATGTCTATTTGTACATAACTGGAATCCCAGAAATAGAAAAGAAAAAGGAGCAGAAAAGAAGTATTTGATAAAATAATGGCCAAAATGTTTTCAAATTTGATAATAGACAAAATTTGCAAATACAAGATTCTAGACAAATACCATGCATAATAAACACAAAGCCCATGCTAAGGCAAATGTAGTTAAGCTGTTAAGACAAATACAAAGAAAAAATTTGAATGCAGTAAGAGAAAAACTATACTGTAAAGAGGAACAGTGGCCAATTTATGACTGATTTGTCATTAGAAACCTTGGAGGCCAGAAGAGAGTGGGGGTAAAGAAAAACTGCTAACAGAAAGAAACCATCAACTCAGAATTCTGTAGAGGAAATATTCTTCAAGAATGAACCCAAAATGAAGATATCTTCAGATAAAAGAAAACTAAAAGAAATTGTTGCACCATAATTGTACTATAGGAAATGTTACTAGAGGAAACTCAGATCCTTAAAAATAAATGAAGAGAGAACCTAAGATGGCGGCTAGGTGAGAGAGCAAAAAAACACCTCCGTGAAAAATACTAGATAAAAGCCAGAAAGTGACCCAGAACACCAGTTCCAGTGATGCACAAGCTGGACAAGGTCTGCTAAAACCACAAGGACTGTGCACTTGGTGAAATCGGAAGTCTGCTTTCTGAAACAAGTGAGTGAGCCGGCTGAAAGTCCCGCAGCCATGCTGCAGTGTGGGGAAACTGGGGGTTGGTGTTTGGAGATGGACTAGTTCTTTTTAAAAAAAACAAAACAAAGTCCAGGAGCAGCTGCAGTTACGATGGTGAGAACCATGCACTGAAGCATGGCAAGAGCAGGCTGTTCCAACCTCTCAGTGTCTGGCATGGAGGATAGCCCGCTGCTGATTCCCTCAGTGCCAGGGGGCAGAGGGGAGAGGCAAAAGGAGAAAGAAACCACTCAACTTGCAGCTGGCTCCCCAGTGGGCTGGAGACACTCTTGCCTGGGACCAGACCCACAGCCCAGAGCCACACCAGGAAACCCAGTGTGACGGGGAGTGTATCCCACAGCACCATGCACACACCACAATATCGGCTGTGGACAGTGGCCTTGGGTGCACACACAGCTAGTTGTCCCAGAGCTGGGAAGGTGGACCTGTGTGAAAAGGAGGGGGGAGTTGAGACGCCCAATTCAGCCATCTTTGCAACAGGCTGGGAGTGCTCCTTCACGGCCCGGCTGCCCAGACCTTCCCTTGAGGGACGGTGCGCACTTGTGACGTAACACAGCCTTCCCTCAGCAGAGGTCCTGGAAGATCACAGCTGAGAAGGGGGCCCGCTTGGAAATCCAAGTTACCCTACGTCAATGCCATGGACTTGTGGGTCAGCGGCAGAGACAATCTGTGGCAAGACTGAAATTAAGGCTTAGACTCTTAAACAGCCTTGAATCTCTGGGAACACCTGGAAGGTTTGATTATTAAAGCTGCCCTGCCCCCGGCTAACCACCCAGACACACGCCCCACATTCAGGGCAGACAGCACCAACAACACATTCAAACTGAGTGCACCGATTGAACCCCACAAGAATCATTTTCCCACACACCACAAAGACAAAGTTGAGGAGAACTGACTTGAGGGGACTAGGTGACTCACAGGTGCCATCTGCTGGTTAGTTAGAGAAAGTGTACGCCACCAAGTTGTAGATCTGAAAAATTAGATTGGTGTTTTTTATAACTTGAAAGAACTCTATCAAGCAAAGCAAATGCCAAGAGGCCAAAAACAACAGAAAATCTTAAAGCATATGATAAAACCAGATGATATGGAGAACCCAATCCCAAACACCCAAATCAAAATATCAGAAGAGACACAGTACTTGGCGCAGTTAATCAAAGAACTACAATCAAAGAATGAGAGCATGGCACAGGATATAAAGGACACGAATAAGAACATGGCACAGGATATAAAGGACATAAAGAAGACCCTAGAAGAGCATAAAGAAGAAATTGCAAGAGTAAATGAAAAAATAGAAGATCTTATGGAAATAAAAGAAACTGTTGGCCAAATTAAAAAGACTCTGGATACTCATAATACAAGATTAGAGAAAGGTGACCAACGACTCAGTGTCCTAGACGACCACAAAACAGAAAATGAAAGAACAAAAGAAAGAATGGGGAAAAAATCAAAAAAATCAAAATGTATTTCAGGGATATGATAGATAAAACAAAACATCCAAATTTAAGACTCATTGGAAGGGAAAGGTAAAGGTCTAGAAAGAGTATTCAAAGAAATTGTTCGGGAAAAATTCCCAAACCTTCTAAACACCATAAATACACAAAGCAGAAATGCCCAGCAAACTCCAAGTAGAATAAATCCAAATAAACCCACTCCAAGACATATTCTGATCAGACTGTCAAATACTGAAGAGAAGGAGCAAGTTCTGAAAGCAGCAAGAGAAAAGCAATTCACCACATACAAAGGAAACAACATAAGACTAAGTAGTGACTACTCAGCAGCCACCATGGAGGCGAGAAGGCAGTGGCATGACATATTTAAAATTTTGAGAGAGAAGAATTTCCAACCAAGAATTCTTTATCCAGCAAAACTCTCCTTCAAATTTGAGGGAGAGCTTAAATTTTTTACAAACAAATGCTGAAAGATTTTGCCAACAAAAGACCTTCCCTACTTCAGATACTAAAGGGAGTCCTACCGACAGAGAAACAAAGAAAGGGGAGAGAGAGAGAGAGAGAGAGAGAGAGAGAGAGAGAGAATTTTAACAGACATATATAGAACTTTACATCCCAAATCACCAGGACACACATTTTTCTCTAGTGATCACAGATCTTTCTCCAGAATAGACCATATGCTGGGACATAAAAAAAGCCTCAATGAATTTAAAAAAAAAAACAATTTAATATATTCAAAGCACATTCTCCGACCACAATGGAATACAAATAGAAGTCAATAATTTTTTATTTATAACTCCACTATTTACTTCCTACAGGATATAAAATGCATAAACTCTAATGACAAATCAGTGGTTTTGGACTCAATGTAAAATATGTAATTTTTAACAAGAACTATATAAAGGTGGGGGAATAGAGGTATATAGGAACATAGCTTACGTGTCCTATCGAAATTAAGTTGGTATCAAAGAAAAACAAGATTTTTATGGATTTAAGAGGTTAAATTTAAGCCCCACAGTAAACACAAAGAAATTATCAGAGAATATGACCATAGAGATGAAAAGTAGAGTATGGGTTACGAGAAGTGGGGGAAGGGGCAATGGGGAGTTAAGAAATGAGTATAGGGTTGCTGTTTGAGGTGAAGGGAAATTTCTAGTAATGGATGGTGGGAAGGTGATAGCATTGCAATTCTAAATGTGATTAATCTCACTAATGGAATGCTAGGGAGTGGGTGGAATGGGAAGATTTAGGCTGTATATATGTTTCCACAATTAAAAAAAAATAAAAGTCTAAATAGATGACAATTGAATGCCACGTATGATCCTGGATGGGAACTGAGGATGGAGGACAGGAGGCTCAAAGGGACACAGTTGGGACATAAGGAAAAAAAAAAAAGGAAATATAGAATGTAAGCTTTCTATCAATGTTGAATTTCTTGAACTTCTTAGCTGCGCTTAATGGGATTGCATAAAAGAATGTTCTTGTTCATGGGAATTGTATACGTGAATTATAGTGTTTGTTCAAGGATGTGTGCAGCATGCTCTCATATGTCAGAAGACAGAGCAATAGGTGATGGATGATAGATAGGGAGGGAGGGAAAGAAAGAAATGGCGGTGTGACAGCATGTTAAAGTTGGTGGATCGGGGTATCGGGGGAGGGGTGTCAGGGTATGCTGAAGTTCTGTGTATGGGGCTTGTATTGTTTTTGCAACTATTCCTATAACTTTGAATTTATTTCAAAATAGAATTATTAAAAAAATGAATGAAGAGAATAAACAATGTTAAATATTATAGGTAGATGCAAAATTTTTCTTTTCTTTTTGCTATTTTTCTTAATTTCTTTATAAATATAAAAACATTTAAAAATCATTACATTTTATTTTGGGGTTTATAATGAATGCATTTTTAATCTATGTTACTATAATATAAAGGTAGAGGAAGACAGTATATGGAACTATGAGGTTGCAAGTTTTCAATGTTTTATGTGATGTACATTATTACTGTAAGTGAATTGAAAAGTTGTTTATTATAGTATGTAGGGTAATGAATGAAAAATGATGCAAAGAAGTACAGCTAAAAATCCAAAAGGAAAATTAAAAAGGGAATCTGAAAATATTCAGATATTTTTTAACACAGGAAAGAAGAGTAAAATAACAGAAAAGACAAATAGAAAACAAAAACCAAAAAATGGTAGATCCAAATCCAAATGGATCAATGATTACATTAAATGTTAATGGACTAAACACTCCAATTACAAGACAATGATTGTCAGAATGATTTTTTAAAAATAAGCTGTTTGCAAATATGCATTTTGAGTATAAAGACACAGAGAGATTGCAAGTAAATAGATGGAAAAAGATATACAATGCAAAAAGTAAGCACAAAAAGACTGGAATGGCTAAGTTAATATCAGATAAAAGAGATTTCAAAACAATAGTATCACCATGGATAAAGAAGGATGCTTCCTAATGATAAAAGAATCAATTAACTAGGGAGACACAAAAATCATAAGTATTTTCCCATAAATAAAGAATAAAAATAAAGCAAAATCTGACATAATGAAAGTAAGAAATAGACAGTTCCCCAATCATAACTGAAAATTGTAAGACCATTTTCTCAGTAATTGATGGAATAATGTGTTAAAAAAAAATCAGCAGACAAAAGATCTGAACAGTATATCAACTACCCTGACTCAAATGTAAAGAACAAGAGCAGATTGCACACTCTTCTTAAGTGCATAGAATACATTTACGAGGATAGACTTGTTTCTGAGTCATAAAACAAAACTGAAAATTTTTAAAATTTGAAGTTATAGAGTATGTTCCCCATCTACAATGCAATTATTTTGTAAATAAAAACTAATAAAATAACTAGGAAAAGAAAACATGTTAACCAGGACATTTCTGAATAATCATTGTACTAAAAAAGAGTTATCACAGAGAAATTTTAAAAGATTTTGAACTGAATTATAACAAATATGTATCACATTTTGTGGGATGTTGACAAAGAAGTACTTAGAGAGAAATTTTAGCTTTAAATACCTAATTTAGAGAAGAATAAATATTTCAATAACAAAAATCAATCAATATAATTCACCACATGTGAAAAACCACATGATTATATTAATAGGTGTGGAAAAATCATTTGGCAAAATTAAACACTCAGTCATTAGAAGAACCCTCAGGAAATAAAGCAGAAAGGAACTTCCCCAGTCTGATAAATGGCATCTACCAATCCTACATCTAACATCATACTCAGCAGTGAAAAGCTCAATGCTTTCTACCTAAGTTCCCGAACATGGGTGTCTTCTCTCCCTGTCTATTTAACTGTGTATAGGAGGTCCTAGCAAGTGTGGTAAGGCAATACAGAGAAACAAAATGCATACAGATTAATAAGTAAAACTATTATTATTTACAGGGGGCATAAATCCTAAAGAAACTATTTATATATATAAAAACTACAAGAACTAAGAAGTAAATTTAGCAAAGCTGTAGCAGACAAAATCATTACAGAAAACTCAAGCATACTTCTATAGGTAAGTGGTGGGCAAAATGTTTTTCAAGGGCCAGACAGTAAATATTTCAGCCTTGTAGTCCACACCGTCTCTTTTAAAAGGACTCAATGCTACCTTTGCAATAGGCAATATGTAAATAAACAGCATAGCTGTTTTCCAATAAAAAAATTATATACAAAAACGGGTGTCCAGGTTATGGGCCATAATTTGCTGACTTCTGCTATTTATTAGAAACAATTCAAGCAGGAAATTTTAAAGCAAACCCATTTACAATAACAAAAAATAAAATTTATAGGAATACATTTAACGAAGTATGCAAGACCTGTACACTGAAAACTACAAAGTATTGCAAAAGGAAATTTATAATGACCTAAATAAATGAAGAGAAATGCCACAGACATGGATATTAAGATGGCAAATCTCACCAACTTGATTTATAGATTCAAAGCAATCATGATCAAAATCCTAAAAGGCATACTGTAAAGTTATAGTAATCAAGAAATTGTGGTATTGGCATAATGACAGGCATATAGATCCATGAAACAGACTAAATAGTGCAAAATTAGATCCACAACTTACATAGTCAACTGACATTTGACCAAGTTGCTTAGGCAATTCAATAGAAGAAGGAAGTCTTCAATAAATGGTGCTGAAAACACCATTAGCCTTAAACCTTTGCAACATTTATAAAAATTAACTCAACATGGATCATAGACTTACATAAAAGGACTAAAATGATTAAAATTCTAGAAGGAAACATAGGAGACAAATTTTAACAATGGGATTGGTAAAGATATCTTAAAAGTACAAACTATAGAAGAAAACAGTAAAATGGACATATCAAGATTAAAAACTTGATCTCAAGAGATAAACAAAAAGGTAAGCTACATATTGAAAAAAAATTTTGTAAATCGCATATCTGACAAAGTGACTTGTGTTCAGAATATTAAGAAAAAAAATTCTTACATGATAATGACACTAACAACCCAGTTAACAAAAATGGGTGAGAGATTTCACCAAAGAAGATGTACAAATGGCAAATAAACACATGTAAAGATACCATCACTAATCATCAGAGAAATGCAAAATAAATCAATTACAATGAGATACCTTATACACACAATATAATGGCTAATGTTAAGGCTGAATAAAATACCAGCATTAGCAAGGATGTGAAGCAATGAGACTCCCATATATTGCTAGTTTGAATGCAAAGTGGTGTAGCCACTTTGGAAAACAGTATGGTAGGATCCTATAAAGTAAACTGATCATACTTCCCAGCAAGTCACCTCCTAGGTATTTACTAAGAGAAATGATATCTATTCTACACAGAGATGCATACTCAAATGTTTATAGCAGCATTATTCATAATGGACTAAAACTGGAAGTAACGCAAATGTCCATCAAGTGGTGAATGAATAAACAAATTGTAGTATATCCATAATATGAACAGGAATGACATATCAGTACCCATAACAATATGGATGAATAGAAAAAATATTATGTGAAGTGAAAGAAGTCAGACATAAAAGATTACTAACTATAATTCCATTTATACAAATTCAAGTAAAGGTAAAATGATAATGAAAGCAAGCAAATAAACTGTTGCCTAGGGTCAGAATGAGAGGAAAGGATAGACTGGAAATGGGGAAGAGGAAATTTTTCAGGGTAATGGAACTATCCTACATAGTGGTAGTGGTTACAGAATTTTTATGCCTGGGTGAATTTTTCATATGTATTACTTTAATAAAAGAATACTTTTCAAAACTAAAAATAGATTTCAAAACTTAAAAAAAAAACTAAAGAATACCCATCTACAGGATTGCTGGGAGAATAAATGAGATAAACAGGGAAAATCACTTGATGCATGGATGCTGCTCAAAGTATATCAATGTCCATTTTTTTCCTGCTTTGAGTGCATAATGAATAATTCGTTTCCCAGGAAATAAATTTCCTTGGGTTTGTTACTACCATCTGTGCATGTCTGCCACTGGGGAGACTACCAAGGGGCTCTGGGCACCTCTTGTTCCTCATTGGGTAAATAGTCTTCAACATTTCTCCTCAGGCATTTTATCTTGTTTGTCCTGCTAACAGGACTCCCTGCTTCTACGCTTGCCCCCTTTCAGTCCATTCTCAAGAGAGCAGCCAGAGTGTTCCTTTAAAAAACATAAGTCTGATCATGGCATTTTTCTGCTCAAAACTCTCCCAAGGGTTTTCCCTCTCACTCTGAATAAATCCCCATATTCTTACAATAGTAGACAAAGCTTTGTGTGATCAGTGCTCCATTACATTCCTAACCTCATCTACCCTATTATACTGCTTACTCACTCCATTAGAGCCACATCCTCCTGGCTGCTTTCTCTTAAAGATGCCAAGCACATTTGCACTTGCTTTTCTTCTGCCTGGGATGCTCTACTCCCAGATAGCTCCCTTTCATCCGTCTTTCAGTTTCCTGCTCAAATACCAACTGAAAATTAAGGGCCTCCCTGACCATCATATTTAAAATAAACTCCTCTGCCTTTTATCTCCAAACACTCCCTTTCTTTACCTCGCTTTATTTTTTTTTACTCTTCGCATACCACCATATGATATATATTTACTTATTTATTTGCTTGATAATCTGACACTCTCCACTGCAGTGTAAGCTCTTTGAGAGCAGAGACTTTGGCTTTTATATTCACTGCTATTCACTCTAGTGCTATGACAGTGCCTGGCACACAGTAAGTGTTCATTAAATATTTGCTGGATAAATGAACTGTCACATTGTCATTTCCATCCCTTTCTACATATATTTTCAACCCCCATGTATTTTCCAATATACAAAGCTGAGTTACTATATAATTGGAATATATTGCTGACAAACTTTGTATTACCAAATTCACCATTTGTGAATTACTCTTACTAATGGACATCAAAATTTAAAATAAAAAAAAGATCAACCCACTAAAAGCATTGTGAAGTGCTTCTCATGCTCCCCATTATTTTCATTTTGCCTCCTTGTGAAAGATGCTCTCATATCACTTATCTGTAGAGGATAAGGAGAACACTAAGTTCATTTCAATATTGTGATGTATATACCCTTTAGAAATTGATTAACTTATCTGTAATGATAGTGGATGATGACAGCAAAAACAAACCAGGTAAGTAAATATTGGAAGATTTTCCTATTAGCTTCTATGCATTTTTCTAATGATGAAATACAGACCAACAAATAAAGAACACTTTTCTACCTTACTTTTAAGTTGGCATATCTTTGAAGTAAGTGAATATGTGAAAATTTCTGCAATCACTTGTAACTTTATATTGTTATATGTGATATAATCATTTCATATGGAATTAATATGTCTAAAAGACTTGTTTCTCAAAACATTTTCCTTCTCACTTGAATTTATTTACCTTAACTAAACATCAACTCTGACCCTCTAATTTTAAAATTTTATATCATTTTTCTCATGACAGTCAGCATGACAAAATAATCTTTTTGAAGCCAAATATAGCGACTTCATCATAGCATAAAATAAGTATCATCACTCAGTCTTTCTTATCCACCTACCTTCCAATCCAATTATTTATCAATCATCTACCTATCAATCAAACAATATATCTGTCAACAAACTCATTGTTTATACTGTACATATAATTTATCGAAATACACTACACATTACTTTTGAGTCTACTGAAACTCAGATTTTCATATGGATTTCTTAAGTCTTCACACATCTAACAAACAACTGTTAGTCCAACTTCCACAGAAGGCAGCAACATTAGAAAAATGGAAAGAGGAATCTTGAAAAACTCTTTAAAAATGGAAGTTAAAAAGTATAGTAGCTAGGAGGCCAGAGGTCTCTGTTCCACACAGTGCTATATTTCTATAGCAATTTTAATCTATCAGTTGAAAAAAGAAGTAACATTTCCCCCCAATATGACATGGATACGATTCATGATCTGCCTTCAGCTTACACCATTAGCTTCCAATACATTTGGATGCGGTAATGCAAAACCAACTAATTTGAACCTGAATTTTTCATTTAAGCATTTCTGACAGCATTCCCAAGAACTCTGCACTAATTTAGAGCATGGTTAACTTAGCATCTACATAAAACTCTGATAATCATTATTCTCTTCAGGGCCTATGAGCCTTATCTGTATTTTCTCAAATTTAGACTGCTAATGTTTTCTTCCTTGTTGCAACATCTCTTTTTTCCCCTTTTGGTTAGCACGGCCACCTGGTGATTTAGAGAATTGATTTTGAACTTCTGTTTAATCCTCACCCTAATTAGGTGAAGCAGCTGAGTAACAAGAAGTCTCATCTCCCTCTCTTTAGAGGCAAGAATCCAAGCCATTCCCAATTCAGGTAGGAATGATCTAATCTGCGATTCAAATTGGCCTGATTCCACAGGGCCCAGCACTATTGCTATCTGAGTAGGCCTGCATGGGTACCTTTAAATAACATTAAAAAGTGGCAATGAGTCAGGTTTTCCTAGTCTGATGTTTTCTTACATCCAAAATAGTGCAGGCCTTTTCACTGGTACTCCATACCACTTAAGGATATTTGAAGCGTTCACACAGAATGGTTAAAATTACATGCAATTAACAGAGAACTTCATGTATTTCAAATCATCTCCCAAGGCTTTCAGATTTACTTCATAAGCAAAAGCATGTGTTAATTTGAATTAATCACTCACCTTCATTGCATAAAATCTTTGAACTGAATTTTCTTTCCTTACCCTTCATCCCAAAATATCTCTTCAGACTTAAAAAAAAAAAATGGAATCGTCTATATTTTCATTGTAAGTAGAAAGTAATGTAAATACCTATTTCCTATAGTTTTTTATTCTAGTTTCATTATCCAGGTAGCACTGCTACCTTAAGTAACAGTAGAGGCTAAAAATAGATGTCATGTGTTCTGGAAGAAACATATGAGCAGCTCTATACTTTGTCAATTTGTCATGTTTGTTAAGAAAGATGAGTATCAGAAAGGCTCCTATGAATCTCTGTTCCAAGTTGGGAAAAATATAATTACAAAATGACTTAAAGCAGTGACTACTCTAACATAAAACCTGTGTTAATATCTATATTCATAAGTTCCTCCTTTTAAATATTTCTTTATAATTCAATTTAATCATAATAGAAATGAAAAGAGGCTTTGTGTAAGCAAAGGAGATATATATAGATTGTTGTAAAAATGAGGCATTTACATGAAAGATCAAATCCCAGAAGGATTCAGTTCAATTTTTGCATAGACCAGCTCTACCTCAAAACTCTTGTTTCCTTCTCTGGGATACTGTAGTGCTGCATTTTGGCTGGGTTCCTATGAGATTCTTCACATCAATCAAAAAGCAAGTAGTTTCCATCATGTTTAGCAGAAACAATAAACAGTTATACATTAGCCATATTCCTCTTTTGTTTAGAGCTGGCATGGCCTTAGCATATGTGATAATGTATGGTTTGGGGCAGGCTAAGAAAGGGACCAGTATGGAAGGAAAACAGTGAATACTGGGATTCTGCAAGATGATATGCAGGAAAGGACTATGATGTTTACTTGCTCTGGAGTGGCTATAAGAACATCCTATGCAGGTAGGAAAGGGAAAGGAAAAGAAGAGAAATAAAATTTATTGATGTCTTTGAAAGTTGCTGGGTTTGACCATTATGTAATGTATTTGAATGCTTATAAAAAACCCAAACCAAACTGTCAGTAATTCATGGGGTGAGAATTCTATTTTGCCTATCTCTGCAGTCAAGGCTCTTGCAATTTAGGAAGGGAATTCAAATTAAACAGACTGGGGTTGGTGTATAAAGTGTAAAACAAAGGAAAAAGAGAAAGGCAGACCCTGAATGTCCAGAATATGGTAAAGACCAACATACAAAACTATAAATAAATAAATGAATAAATAAATAAATAAGAAAAATACAGAAAATAGCTTTTAGAATCTATAGTCCCAGATTAGCTAAGCAGATCCAAGCAAAATGACAAAGGCATCAGGTTTTCCTAACAAGTAGACTCTACTTTAGCTGAATGCTTACTAGGCAAATATACGGGCAATATATTATTGTTTTTAATCAGTGGTACTCTGGTTGGCAAAGAGCAGACTTCTTGGATTTTTCATGTAAATTACCCATTCAATTTATATTCTAATCTACCAGACAAATAATGACCATCCATAGAGTTTTGGCCTACCAAAACTAGTCATGATGTTCTGGGGCTAATCTGGAAGTGAAGATTACATCACATTCATTTCAAGGAAGTATTATTAAAAAGGCTTATATAATTTTAAAATATTATGTGAATCAATACTGAATAAAAACAGAAAGGAGAGGGCTATGATGCTATGTGAATTTAGACATCACGTAGGATCACACTCTTCATTTCCAAGAGACTTAAGGAAGCTGACACAACTGAGTGACTATGTCTTTGGGCGGATATCAAAAGATGCCAAGTTTTGCCCTCAGCGTGCACTTACGAAAGGTCAAAATTTGTCCAATAATCATTAAAAGAACTTTGACCAACTTTTGAGGAGACTGCCAAATTGTGTTGAAATTTGATAAGGTTCTGAATTATCAGAATTAACTCCTCTTCTCAATCTTGTTCTTATAAAATATTCTTGAGTAAAAGAGTCTATTATCTTATGGTTTTTTAAATTTCCTCCATCTTTCAAAGTTCCTGATGCCCTCAAAAAAGATCACGGAATAACTGTAAAACCAAAAGTTGCCCTCTTCTCTTAGTGAACAACCATTGCAAGTGGCAAGTGGCACTATTTGTGTTATCAGGATATTTGCAGAATATTTCAGGTTAGAAGCCAGGAGCCTGTATTTAAAAAAAAAAAAAAAAAAAAAAAAAAAAAGCAAGCACTGCAATGTCTCCCATCAGGACAAACTACAGAACACCTTAAAATTATATACACTGTGGATATGTGCCAGTATGTTTATTTAAACATAAGCACTTCTCCTAATTTCATGAGCACCCTCCAGTACACTTCCGTGCTGCAGAAAATTTCTGAGATTATGATTTGTTTACAGATCTCAAATGGAATATCTGATATGGTAACATATTAAATAATAAAAACAAAAATTCTTTTGAATATTTATACCTGATCCCCTGATATCCTGATTGTTGAAGGACCAGCTCAAGGCTGTAGGATCCAAAGGAGATCATGCTTGCTTTGTGTTCAGGGGGCTTATTTTAAGGCCTCCTAGTTTCAAAGGAGCACTTGCCCTTCTAACCTGCTGCTATAAGGACCCTTGGGCCTCTGAAGTGGTGGGTGTCACGCTGGTGTGTATGTCAGAATCAGGTGACCTGCTCATTAAAAATGCAAATTCCCAGGGAGTCCCAGGAATAAGCATTTTTAAGTAAAACATCCTTGGTGATTCTAATGCAGGTAGCCTTTCAGCTCATACTTTTAGAGAATGTGCAAAAGATTACCATTGAGTAGCAGAAGATATAACGCAAATCCATGAAAGGAGAGACACAGAGATAACACTATCCCCACCCAGGAATCTAGGGTCAGCAGAAAATTCAAGTCTTTATGTTACATGTATAACTTTACAAATCTAGTTAAGTAATATTGGTGGTATAAATGGACATTTTGGAATCAACTCGGCCTAAAAAAACTTTTAAGTTATTTGTGAACAGATGAGTACTTTGAATTCTTGGGAAGTGCTGACAGCCTAGAGCTAATTCCTATGAAATCTCAAACTTAGGTTTCAAAAAAATTAGAGAATCAAAGGAATCACAATTTGTGTCAAATATGACCAAACAGTACTAACTACAATATGAGAGCTATAAAATTATTTTTAACATTTGTGAAGCTAAAGAGCATGAAAATATATACTTATTCAAACAAATTTGTATTTGCATTTAAAATTTAGAATGTTTATTCTCAAAATAGAATGGCTCATGCAAATCCATGCAGGCTCCAAAATCACCCACATTTTTGTAACTCAAGAGTGCAGGCTGTTTGCTATGAAAATTGATCAGAACTCGAGAATAATGTCAAAATACTCTTTCTTACTTTCTACTCAACACTCTCAGACATTAGGCATTAATGTTAAAACAGTTTCCCCTACAGAGCTGAAACACAAATTTGGTACCAGGAGGTTACAAATGTGTTTTTTATTTAATGCAGTACATTTTAGAAGTCTCAAAGAAAGTTTGCTGTCCTCAAGAGCCATAGGCCTGTCCCGAATACAGCAGGAGGTTTGCACTTCTCAGAACTACCTGGTGTAGTTGCACCCCCTAAATCCTCATCGAAAGGACAGCATTTGTGACAACACCCTCAACAGATTTCTAAATATAGCTCAGAGGACTGTGTTAAGTCATTCTCAAACCCTGAGCAAGGCTGTGTAGGCCTGTAGGAACATATAGCTTGAAAATCCAAGAATATACTCAAGGCTTTTGCTGGGTTATCACACAAAGAAAACTGAAGACTGCCAGCCTATTACAGTAAAATGTCCCAAAAATGTTCTCAAACTACTTTTAACGTTTACCTGTGGCAAAGTGTTGTATAAACTAAAACTAATTCAGAGGCCTTTTGGATATGGATTTTTAAATAATTGCATGCAGAAAAATATAAAATGAGATGGCTTCAAGGTGGCTTTTGGCATATCTATAGATGAGCATTTATAGATAATGAGAAGAAAATAATTAGGATCCCCAGACTCAGAAATGTGAGAAATGTGAGTTTTTGAGAGTGGCCACGAAGCTCCTGAATCTACGTGCTCAAAGCTCACAACGACCTGCACTGGTTAGAAGGGGCTGAGAGGATAATTAAGAGTTAATTTGAATGGCTTCTGGTCAATGGCAGAATACTGGAAGCACATTGCTAACAATAAATCTTTTTTTGCAATAAACAATTTTATCACTTTCAGGATTTCATAAATATTTAGCATTAATCCTTTTGCATACGCATTCTAGTGGCTTAACAAAAGATAACTAAAAGAATAATCATACATGAATACTTCTCCGAAATGAATCTAATAGAAACAGCTAAAGAACCACCCTTCTCTCAGCAACCAATGAGTATAATCTACAATACATCTGAATCAAGTTCTATTATTATTAATAACTCTCATGATTCCACAGTAAAATGCAACTAAGAAGGAAAACTGTTTAGGCTGAGGTTATACTGTAGTTTAAACAAAGGGTAGGGATTGAAGAAAGAATTCCAGTACTAGACATTCTTCATAAAATCAGCATTTATAAAGCAGTGGGCAGTATCAGAGAGATCTAGAATCCTCAAACAGTTTTTGCATAGTAATGTTCAGCTGAGGTTAAGTATTTCCATTATCTCTATTACAATTGGGGAAACAGGGAGAGTCCACTCTGCCAAGGTATTTCAAACAAAAGATTTCTAAGTTATTCCTCCTCAATTTCATTTGTGAAAAGTCAGCACAGTTATACATTTATGCAACCAGATATCAAACTAGGAAAAGCAGCTCTTCATCTGGTCTGGTTCAGGGTTGGGTTGCTTTTTCAGGAGCATCACGCTACCATTTTCTGCAATAAGAGAAGAAATGATCAAAAATGTTTTGCAAGAGAAACCTTTAACAAGGTAAGGAGAGCCATCCAGAAGACACAAGAGAACTTCTAATAAGAAACATGTTAGAAGAAGTCCAACAAAGCAACAGATTATTATACATCAGTTTGCAAATGGTGTTAACATTATTTCAACAATGCTGTTACCATTCCTGAAACCAGGTCTCAGAAAGGGAAAAAATAGGTTTTTAATATTCTCAAATTTGCTTCTTCATGAGTTATTATATTTTCAGCAGCTAATATACTAAATTCCAATTTTCCTAACATCTCAGATTGATAAGCTGGGAAACAAGTCGACAAAATGCATTTATTATAATTTTTAAAATTAATATATGCATCAAGCATGTATTAAGCATGACTGGTAACTGCTTATCAATATTTATAACATTTCTAAGGTGACAGAAGCATACTTTTCAGACATGGGTCCTTATGTTTGTTGTTAATAAGGCACTAATATTTTAAAAGAAATAACTGGTATCTATTCCTTATCAAAGTTTGTGAATTAAGTCATAATAATCTCTCCTTATTAAGATTTTTTAAGTGACTGGATCCTCAACAGAAAAGCCTACAAGTCAACTGAAAAAGTACATTATACAGGTTAAAAAAGTATGTCATGATATTAACAGCACAATAAATTGGCATGTATTCTGCATAATTGAATTTTCCAGGAAACCAGTGACTAATTAAATCAATCAATGCAATAGCAGCCCAGGGTAAGGTTGATGATGAGATGATGATGATGATGATGATGATGATGATGATTGTGGTGGTGGTGGTGATTTGTCCCTGAAACACTTTGGATATGTACAAATTTTCCCAATAACTTTTATGCAGTTTGAATATTTTCAAATAAAATGCCATATAGTTCCACAATCCAATGGTATACACTTTTATTGGCTTTTCAAAGTTAACAGGTTTAAAGTTTAAATATTAACAGTTTTAAATATCCAAGCCATTGGTTATTATATTTCCTATTGCAAATATTCTAAATTTCCAGTATCTAGCATATTCCAAGATAATAAATAACTTCATTAAGAATTTTTGCCTTATCTAGCTGCCAATTCCAATCCTGAAAAATCCCAAATCTCTGCTTTGCTTAAATTGTAGCATGACTCATTACTGTTGTAACAGTTCTCCTGCCATAAGTCCATCCTCTAATTTACACTTTTTTCTCTTCTCATTCTAAAGTTTTGGAGTGCTAAATGTTCACTCTCCTGATATTATTTCATACATGATGTTTTCTGTAATCTTCTTAAGCCACATTGTATTTTTACTCCTCAATGCTTTCATAGTACTGTATTCATAGCATTTATACACTGAATATAGTTAATTATGTACTGTGTTTCTTCCCTGCTAGATTGTTAATTCATTGAAAATGAGGAATGGTTTATCAAAAGAAAAACAAAAATATCCTAAAACAAAAATATCTAGGCATTTTAGTGATTCATTTTATTTCAAGTCATAACACAAGGAAATTTGCATGGCAATTGATTAATCGATGCCCTATACTCAAGCAATGAAAACTAAAATATGTAAGCGCAAAAACAGTATCATTCCCCATAGCAACTTATGTCATAAAATAATGAGGAAGGAGCGCAAAATTACCAGAACCCATGAATATACAATTATTGGGCTTGACTTAAGGGCTGAATAAATGGAGATAAAGAATATATTCTGACATTGGAAAGCTCAAATTTGCAAAGATGTTAATTTTCTACAAATTAAGTTATAAATTCAGTGCATATGCAGTCATAGCTGAAACAGGAATTTTATATGGAATTCATCAAACTGATTTTAAAATTCATATTGAAAAAACTCGTAAGATTTTAACAAGAACAAGAGGAAAATTTGACAACCATAATTTGCTATAAAGCTAAATTAACACTAAAAATATGGTAGAGGAGCAGGAATAAAAAAGGGGCCAACTGAGCAGAATTGAATAAATTCCCTATAAATATGAGAATTTATATTAAAATAAAGATATCATTTCAAATCAGTAAATAAAGGAAGGCTTTTCAAAGAGGTAAGAATAGAATAATTGACAATGAATACCTAAATGTTAAAGAAAATTTGACCCTGCACTCCATACATAAAAATTAATTATAGAAGGAAGGGTTGATAAGTTACCTGTGAAAACAAAACAATATTTAAAGAAAAAAATGGAATATTTTCTAACTCACCAGATAGGGAAGGCCTTCTATGCAAGACAAAACTAAAAAGCCATAAAAAGAATGACTTGCCATTTTTGATTACATGTAAATCAAAAATATTTGAATGAAGAAATGCACCATGAAGAAGGATGGAAGGGAGGAAGGAAGGAAAGGAATTGATATAATGTTGAGAGAAAAGTTTGTAAAATGCATGCTAGGAAAGTATTAACATCCAAATTACATTGGAACATATAGTAGGTAAAATACCTTTGCCTACTTCTAGGAGGCATCTTTTTTTTCATTTTTTTAAATTAAAATTTTTATTTTGAAATAATGGTAGATGTATATGCAGTTATAAGGAGATGTCAGTACTCTTCACCCAGTTTCTTTCAATGGAAACATCCTGCAAACTCTAGTACATGTCACAACCAGGACTTTCACTTTGACACAGTCAAGGTAACAAGCACCCCCATCACCACAAGTATTCCCTGTGTTGCCCTTTTATAGCCACACCCACTTCCATCCAGCCCCCACCCCTTTCTTAACCCCTGGGAACTATCCAATCTGTTCATTTCTATAATGTCTTCATTTCAAGAATGTTATATAAATGGAACTGTACAGTAAGTAACCTTTTGAGATTGGCATTTTTCACTGAACTAATTCTCTAAAGATTAATCCAGATCATTGCACGTATCATTACTCTTTCCTTTTTATTGCCGAGGATTATTCCATGGTATGGGTATATCAAAGTTTATTTAGCCATTCAGTTTCAAGCTATTATGAATAAAGCTGCTACAGACACTCATGTACAGGTTTTTGCATTCACATAGACTTCATTTCTCTGGGATAAATATCTAGGACTTCAATAGCTGGGTCATATGGTAGTGCCTTGTTTAGTTTTTTTATGAAACTGCCAAACTTTTCCAGAATGCCTGTTCTATGAAATTCTTCTTATTTTTTTTTTAAACCAGGAAGTATGTCACAGAAAAAAATACAAATGGCAAATGCACATGAAAGGATACACAACCCCATTTAACCAGTACTGTAAACAATTTTAAAAATACACTTTTTGCTATCTGACTGTCAAAAATGTAATACATTTATACTATTCACTGTGATGTAGGATTTGAAGGAACAGAACCTTCTCATACTTGGTTGATGGACGGTTAAACCAGTAAAGCTTTTTGGAATATAATTTGTAATATTTAATAAAATTGATACTTTTAAAACATCTTTGAGCTAAAAATTCTTACAGGAAACAATCCTATAAAAATACACATGTGCACAACAAAAGACTGTTCAAAATACCCACTGCAATTTTGATTCAAATAGTGAAAAATTAGAAACAATGGAATAAAGCTCTCCAGAGAACATTTATCTCTCTCAAATAACAGAACACATTCCTGTTCATGTAGAAAAAAATCAAACCATGTGGAAATGCAAATAAAAATGGCTGAACACATACACACCAAATATTAAATAATTTTACATCTGAGGAAGGTAATGTGATGACAGAATGGGAAGAACTGAAAGAGTTTCACATTGTATTTCTATTTTGTTTTAATCTTTTACAATTAGAATGCATTTATATGTTATTTATATGCTTAGAAAAAACAACCACAACCAGAAAAAGGAATACCCAGAGCTTTTTTACTTAGTTACACAAAAAATAGTAGCACAGAAGTTTATAGTTTGAAAATTAATAATTAATCATCAACTCATTCAAGAAACATGTAGTGGGCACAATCCTGTACCAAAGATGAGGTTAGGCAATAGTAAAACAAGGATGAGACAAAGTCTTGTCCTCAAAATCATCCAAGAATCATCAAGGACCCCCAAAATAAGTGGTCATGCTACAAAGTAATGATTGCTACAACACAGGTCTGCAAGATGTGCTAAAGAAAACCTTACTCTTTCTGGGAGGACAGATGAAGCTACATTTCAGGAGTGCCAGTGAACTAACTCCTATGAAATGAATAGTAATATCACCAGTAAACAAGGAGAACGGGGATTGAGAGGAATTTCAAGCAATGGACAAAGCCACTCCGACACAAGGTCATGGACTCTGCTTGCCACTATTTGGGGATGAATCCCACACTCCATAGGTGTATGAAAAGATTAACGAGATAATTCATAAATATCTCAGCATAGTTCCTAGTATATAAGTACTTAATAAATATTGCCTCTTCTTTTACTTGTTACCTTTAAAAATGTCTAAGAGAACATGATGTGTTCCATAAACTGAAAGGTTGCTATGGATTGAATAGCAAGACTATGGTATATTTACTCAAATACAACAAAATATGAATAGCTCTTAATGCCATAATTAAAGTGCATTTGTCTGAAAAAATTGATTTGTATTTCTTTATTAGCATGCTCTCATAAAAAGTATTTCATGGTCAGTAAAACAAATTAGAAATGATAATGAAATTATTTATTTCAAACTTTTAGGACTTCCAAAATTGGAATTGAAAGCAATGTCCTACCTTATCAACCACTAAAATTAAATAAAGTATTCTTTTTAAAAATAACTTATCATCCTAGGGCATATTAGTCAAAAATCCCTGTTTCCATTTTCAGCTGTCCTTTGTCTTTAGGACATTGCTCCTTATTTGCTTTCTCACCATCATTTCAAGCTCATACGAATTCACATGAACTACTGCTTCAAGACCCCTGAGCCCTTCTTTATTACCTGGTTCTTTTATTAAATAAATACTATTACTACTGAAAAGCTGTACAGTGCTCTGGTTAAATGCATGGGCTCTGGAATGAGACTACCTGAGTCAGAGCATCCCAGCCCTGCCAATTATTAGCAATTATTAGGAAAGTTACCCGATCTCTCTGAGTCTCAGATTCCTCACTATAATGGAAATAATATTAATAATATATATCAATTGTTTGTTTGGAGAATTAAACAGATTACTACATGTAAAGCAGAACAATATCTGGCAACTTTAAGTATTTAATAATTGTTAGCTTGTGATATTATTATTTCTCTTCTAGTTCCCCAACCTTTCCTTGTAGTACTCTACACATGTCTCTCTCCTTTTCCTGCTTCTCTCTCAGTGCAATATCACATTTGGTACACTCTCTTACTGGCTTTCTGGACATTCTAAATTTCTATGTCAAAACAGTCTTTCCATCATACCTAATGCTTTTATCAGTCTTCATATCTTATTGCAAAGCAAAATCTACTTCTTAATCATTTCTCCACACATCACTATCTTGGTAGGCCTTTTCCACCTTTATTATTTCTAATTTTTTTGCCAAATAAGATAGTGTCATGGCATGGAAAAGCTCTCCTTTACTCTTGTTGGAAGTGAACCCTGGTTCTCATTAAACAACCACATTCAATGCATACAAGTTCACCTGAAATTGCTCATAAGTTGTCCTTAGTTTTGCCATTCAGTAGGTAGGCAATTTTGAGCCTGACACTTTGCACACCTGGTCAGAATGAGAAACTGGTACAGTGTTCACTCATAAAGTTAGAAAAAAGGTTAGTAATGGTTCCTGGCTTCTTTAATGACAATGAGCAAGGGCAATGATCAGAAATAATTTTCTAATAGAGAAGCACCTGAAATTTCTTTTTTATCCTTCTTCATGCATTCTTCCCTCTATATTACTTCTTTCTACAGAAACTATTCTCTGTGACCTGATCCCAAACTTTGGCTTTGCTTCTGTCAAAGTAATGATCAGGACTTATAAATTTAAGTTTATTACTTTTAATTGTAGAATGCTACAGGGTATGATACGCTTTTTAGCATTTGCAAGAGAATTGAAATTTGATTGAATACACAGGATGTAAAATCAGTTTCAGACCCCAAGTATATTAATATCACTAAGACAAGTTCTGTGTTCATATCAGCAGAGACACATCTAACTCATTTATACAATTATTAAAAGAGAAAATATGATAAATAATGATAACCATGTAAGTAAAGAGAATGACCATATCCTAATATGTAGCTTATAAAAACATATTAAAATTGAGCTGTACTTGAGTGAGAAAAAGTACAAAATGTAAGTTCATTTTACAGGCTACTCTGAAAATTAGGTAAAGTATCTTGGGGTTGTGATCAACATAGTTTCAGTTAATGACTATTGAAATGAATAACTGATTTTATTATTACACATCTAATAATAAAAATAACACAAATATTACCATAACTACCAGGACTAAAGGCTTCTACTATAAGATCACTATATATTTTGTCCAGAACAGCTTTCCCTTGTGGAATGTTTATTTTCTGTCCTGCAGCACAAGCTTTTCATAATGAATCACATTTTAAAAACACATTAAAAAAGATACACTAGTACATATCAAGAAAAAATTGCTGATGCTTGAAGGTATTTTCTATCAAAAATTAAATATTGCACAACAGTCATTTTATAGAGTTTTAATGAAATCAGGAAGACATTCTTAATCTCCAGAGTATGAAGCTGAATGCACAGTGAAAATTGATCAAGTTTCTCTTAACTCAGAAATATCTTATGGCTAGTATTGATCAAGGCTTTGGGACTCTGATTATAATTCATATTCAAAACACAAAGAGCAAGACATAGGAATTGTTTTAAAAGGTTTCTTAAATTCAAAACATATATACTATTAAGCTTAATAAAGGAAATCTTACAGCCATGAGTGTTTATTGTGGAAATCCACAGGAGAACATACCTGGCTAGGCTGAAGGCGTCGTCAATCAAACCCGCTCTGTTACTGACTGAGAGAACCTATGAAGCCAAACAGAAAAAAAAAGGAACCACTTAAGATTAAAATGGCAGGTATTTACATATCAAAACAGATCTTTTATGAGCAAATCCAGAGTTTACCTTATGGTTCCTTATTAATTGGTCAATTAATAATCTCCAATTCCTTAGGTCATAGTTGACCCTAAAGTAGCCAGTTTGATTGATGTTCCCCAGCAACCAGCTTCCTTTGTCCAAAGTTATTCTGTGGTGCTCTGAAAACAGCATTTTTCAGGGTAAAATAGATTTTAAATTTTAAGGGTTAAAACGGTATTAAGTTATGTTTTCTTAATACCAGATATAACATCAATAATTAACAGAGAACACCATCCTAAATACCTAACTGAAATCCACTTTTTAAGTCAGTTTATTTGTGTATTCAGAATTTGCTAGAAAACTTTTAGTTGGTTACTCACTGTTATCTCAAAATATTGTTTTCTTATAATTATCATTTTTCTTCTTGATTAAACCCTATCACCTACCCCTAATTTTCTTTCTCAATATAACCTAGAAATCTACGAGTGCATTTATGTGGCTTCTAATTAGATTGAATATATGGCTAGAACAAAATAAAATATTTTAGGCACATATTATAGTTATTTTATTCATCAAGGAAGTCTAAAAACAATAGCATTCATCTATTTGAAAGTCAGTAGTTTCTTGCCTTTTTCTCTTGTGCTTTTTTGGACGTATTAATAAAAAACAGACAGTCTACATCATCAATAATGTTGGAAAAGGAACCTCATTTGTTCAAGACTCTAATATTTCTACATATAATTAGAAACAAAGATAATAAATTCTGCTTATTGGAATCACTTTGGAAAATGGTAACTTGATTATGTTCACCAGCTAATTCAATTAAAGGAAGCTAGTAGAAACAATCTTTAATTTCTTATAAATTTAACTTCTTCAAATATGGTAAAGATAAAGTACTCCAATTACCTTTTTTTAATTAGAGAATTTGTAAGTTTACAGAAAAACCATGCATACACTATATAGTTTCCATATACCACCCTATTATTAACTTCTTGCATTAGTGCAGTACGTTTGTTACAATAAAACATTGTTATAATTGTACTATTAACTATAGTCCATGGTTATATTATGGTTCACTGTGTTGCACAGTCCTATTTTTCTTTTAATTTTATTTTCTAGTAACATATATAAACCTAAAATTTCCCCTTTTTAACCATATTCAAAATGTACTTCATTGCTGTTAATTATGTTCACAATGTTGTGCTACCAGCACCACCATCCATTACCAAATCCAATTATTTTTAAAGTTAGCCTTCACTGACTGCAGAACCATAGTGCACAATTCTAACGATTTTGTTGTTGTTTTCAGAACTCATGCCTCATATAAGTTGCATGATGTTTGAAGTTGACTTGAAATATCAATATCAGAACCCACACTTCGAAGGGTCTGACATCCAGGGGTGGAGGAAACTGTACTGGTCTATCTAGTTTCCACAAAACCAGAAAATGCATCACAGAAAGCAAATGCATCAAGTCTGAGGGGGGGACACAGTCTCTCGCTCTCACTTCATCAAGGATTTTATACCTTAAACTCCAAAACAGATTTTTCTCCTCCCCCCCACCCCACCCCACCCCAAAGGACTGCATTTACAAAGTACTCTCTGGTAGAGGCCACACAGGAAGAGATTATAACGCAAAAAGGGGTGTGGTGTGGAGACATTAATGACCATTAATTGCTCAGGTCTGGAATGCGGAGGGCTAATTAATCCAAATTATGTTACAGATTACTAATCTTCAAAAATTTATAGTAAAACAAAATATACTTAAATGTATTAGTATACTGCATGTAAAAATCTGATCTTTAATGTTGCAAACGGCACTCCAACTTCTCGCCACCTTTACCTAAAGGAACAGATAAAGAAATGAGGCTCAGACAGATTGATCCAATTGTCCAAGAAAGCTGGACATGGTCCATCTCAGGTCTCCTGACTTTGCTGTCCTTTCTATTCTGTTATACTTTTTTGATACAAGGTGATATAACACTTTTATTGTAACATGATACACATTTTTCACATTCCTATATTAATTTGAAAGAGAGAAAATGACACTGAAAAAAGTAGAATAGGAGGAGGAAAGCTGGGTTCTTTCTCCAGCTCTCCCATATATAAATATTTGAACTTAGATCATTGATTCTTTTTGGTTCTCAATTTTCTTACCTATAACCTGAGCACCAAATAATGGACTTTAATGTCCCTTCCAATTCTATAGGTCAATGGAAGAAGGGGCTATTTCCCTTAGCTTGAGATTTACCCAGCTTAATCTATGATACTAAGGAAAATAAATTTATCAAATAGTGCTTTAAAATATAAATCACTTTCCAGGTTCCTGAAACTTTATAATTGCATGTTTTCCAAAACTTTATTGTATTCACATGATTGTCATGAATGAGGACTCTCAAGAATGTCACCTCCATTTTACAGATGTAAAAATGATGACAAAAATAATTAATAAGAAAATACAGCATTTTAAAAACCTAAAATAACCTTATAGAGAGAAATTTTAATTTAACATGTCTGAAGTCAGTGAAGAAAATTTACATGGAATTACTGAGGATACAGCTTTTCCTAGGTAACCTTAACTCTGTCTTTATGTAGGATTTTTTATTACCAAAAAAATATTAAAACAACCATTGAATTCACTCCAGTTAAGAGCAAGTTTGATAATTATCATCCAAGAAGTGGTTAATTAAAAAAAAAAAGCTGCAACGTTAAAGCATCAGCTTTAATATATAAACATATGATTTAGGTTTTGCGAGTTTGAAACAGTCATGAATTTCTATGATCTTCAATCTATTTTTAAAGTTACTTCCTGTTCACGTTTAAGAAAATTGGTATGACTTAGCCCCTGGTGATTCCCTTGGCTCTAGTTTTTAAACGTATTCCATTCAACAATTTATAGGAAGAGTTTAGTCAAATTAAAATTAGTATGCATATATAAAATAGGAAAACAATCCTTATGGTTTCTATGTAGTCTGATCAGAATAAGAAAGGCAGGCATCTAATGTTTTTAAGCATGCCATTATTAAATCAATAACCAAAACCTGAATGTTATTGTTCTTCACTAATATTTTTATACCTTTGTTAAAAATGAGATCTTTGGAGAAATGTTTTCCTGAAAGATTTTGCAATAGATTTTTAAATCTCTTTTCAGTTCTAGTTAATTATATCCTTAAAATGTTCTTCAAATTAACTAATAGCAAGCAATGAATTTTAAAGAGATCCTTTTTAATAGCCTAATAAGTTATGGTATGTGATGCGTATCATAACAGCTTTGTATTTTGAGGATTAGCAATAATAATTTAATAACTATATTTAGAATGGATTCAAAATGGCAAAGAGTTAAATAATACCAAGAAACAGATTACATGGTATTTTATAAGATTTTTTGATCCTATAATTTTTTTGGAAATAAAAAAGAAAGAAACATTAGGCATTTCTATCCAAACTTGTCTGGTTACAGAAGTGTTAATAACTCATGCTGCTTTCTTTACTGTACTCTTGTGAGAATCAATTGAGATAAAAGTTCCATAGATCCTATCAAAAAACATGGGCATGTATTCAGTAATTGACAGATCTGCAGGGCAACCTACCAAAGCATTAAAATCTTACCAGTGTGTATGTTGACAAAAAGGGGGAGAATGCAGGGGACAGATTTAGAAAACCCTAACTGAGCTAGTTACCTATCTAACCAACCAAGTTTGGGCAAGTTACATCTTAAGCCTTAATTTCTTCCTTTGCAAAATGGAGATAAAATTCATAATCACTTTAAAATCTTGTGAGTCTCAAAAGAGCTAATGCTTGAGAAGAGCACTAAAGCATTATGCTGTTTTTAACATTTACTTTTAATGTTCAAGATAGATTTCTCTTTTATTTTTAATCTTTTATTTCCCAAAACTTGGCATTTTACTTATGTTTTATTATTTTATTTATTGCTATTAATCCTTTCCATTCCCCATTAACTGATAGTCAAGAGGCAAGCTACATTTATAAATGCCTGCTTTCTCAATATTTTCATAGTAAGAAGAGATAAACAATTTAACCTGAATTTAATAACTAAAAAAATTGTATTAAAAACAATATTTATGCTAAATAATAAATATTTTTATTATTTATCATTTTATTTTTATTATTTTATTATTTTTATTATTTATCTTTGCTTTACATTGAAATTAATTACATATTCATTCAAAGGGCTTAAAAAATTGAACTGTCAAAAATATCTGATGATTCAAATCAAATTTATACTTCATCAATGGCTTTGCCTTAATATCTTATGAGCTCAAATCAATTTCACTACTGAAAAATAGAAAACTACAAAAATATTTATCTAAATGTTATAATTAAAATGTGGATATTTTTACATATATTGATAAGAATTTACCAGAGTGTTTTCTTCATGTTTTTATGGAGAAATATTTTTCATTGATATTAATTGACTATATTTTGAAAAAAAAAAGGATGTGACAACAGATAAAAAGAGACAAGTTACCAATCTTCCATGTTTTTTTCCTAATCTTTGGTGCCAGTTTTTTATTAGTTATTATTGGGATGAAGGACATCAAGTTAAAATTGAATAGAGTTAGAATGAGACTGAAAAGGCAAAACAGGAATGTGCCCTTTACTGTAGGTCCCTCTTGGAACATTTTTTCCAGATCTGTGTATTTATAAATTTTTTAAAAATCAACTTGAGAAAGTATTTACATGCTATGGGCATCTCAAAAAAGCCTCAACATTTCAACTGTGACAATGTTTATATCAAACCGAAGACTCTGCTAGGATAAAAGGGAAAGTGACTCATTATCTAGTGCAGGTAGCACACTGCTTAATGTCAGAGTGGTGTGTGCCCTTCGTATCATGGTCTATGTAAATAACACCTCCTAGAGGTACGCACTGCACAAACTGGGCAGCTATACTGTGACCGTGCATATAAATAAAAGTGATTTTTTAGGCAAAGTTCAGCTTTGGACTGATCTAGATGTTTGATCAGTATCTCTATACCCTTCAAATTTCCCCATTTCCACCCTATCTTCCAAAGGGAAAAGTTTTACTATATTTCTATTGACTGTTTATTTCATTTTCCTACCAATCCTAGCTGGATCATGCAATAACAACTCACTGTTTTCACTCATCATTTCATAACAAATTATGTAAATAAATAAAACTACATGATTGTAAAAAAAAGTACAAAGGTAAATAATATGGTGAATGTGAATACAGAATCATGGGTTGAATACTAACTCCAAGAAATGAAAAGAACAGTTAAAAATAAACTACTTAAAAGGAGAAGCACCAACAAATTTTAAAATAAAAATTTCAATGTCACATTACATATGCATGTTTTATATATAATGATATAAATAAAAGCATACATTTTCTTAAGTGATCATGTGTTGAAAATATAGTCACGTGAATATCTGAATAAAAACCTACCTAGAATAAAAACCTACCTAGACTAAAGTTTATATTTCCTGTAACCAGATTAGATTGTGCTTTAAGAACTTTTCCTTTTATGTATGCAAGTATGAATTTATTTAAGCACTAAAATCTCCTTATAAAAATAAGACTGAGAGAAAGAAGTATTTATGTGTGTGTGCATTTATTTACTTATACCTCATCTTATTTCAAAAAATTATTTCATAAAATGACTTGTGACTGTCTAAAATGATGCTTATGACATAGTAAGACAACATCAATTAGTAGCATGTGAGAAAGGAGTAAGAAAACAAAATCTAGCCACACTTGATCATCTAAATCTAAATTAAGCATTACCTAAAAGATGATAATTGGCTTTTGCTCCAACTCAATGGAAAACAGAAATAAAAGGGACCTGTTTCACACTCTAGCATGAAGAATTTAGATTGAATTCAAGAAATAGCTTTCTGACAGTGAACTGAAATAGGTCACTCTCTTATTTGAAGATATTAAGAAAAAAGAATAGAATCTCATCTCTCTGCTCCTTGAGGTTTGACCCTACCTAAGGATTGGTTTGATGACCTATCAAGGTCTGTACTTTCTAGTCCTATAATTATCTAATTCCATGGAGAATATTGCCTTTCCTATCTTCCTTCCCTCAAAGAGACAGTCTGGTATTAGGAAGATAACAGAGAAATGGATTAAAAATGTGACTTGTGTTTTAGCACTTGGGGTACTCTTCTGTTGGGCATTATGATTATATTTTAATTACATTTAGGATTATAAAATTATACAGTTTAAAACACCTAAGAATAGTAATACAATTAAAAAAAATCTCTTCACCATCAAAGAAACAAATACATTTAATCATTATACAGGCAGAATGAAATTAGATGATTTGGAAGCTATTAAAGTGATAATGTTATTCCTCCTAGTTTTGTCAAAGTGATTATCATTCTTCCATCTTCTCTTTCTAATTTGTCTTTATTCACATTTTTTAACATCTGAAACCAGAGGTTAAGTTACTGAACAATTATCTGAAACCAAACAGTTCTGCAGGGGAGAATATATATTTTACCTGATTTGTTAGACACCCAAATAATTGCTTCTGAGGACACATGGCTTCTATTTCCTACCACAATAGTTAATGGAATCTGCCACAGGCAACTGCAAAATAAAAGAGCAGCTTTAAGAATAAAAATTGTTATATAGATTTCTAAAAAGTATTTCCCACATACCTTCTGCATAATTTTTATTACTCTCATTAGGATTACCAAAATTTTTTTCCAATAATAGTAAGGAATAAGTCAAGAAGATGAATTCATTCATTCAATGTCATTAAGAAGACTTGGCTTCTAAGAGCTTAAATTTCAAAGGCAACTCCTAACAAAATAATTTATCTTGCCAAAAAACATAGATTTATGTTTTGCATTAAGAATAAAAAGTGGCTGAAATCTATAAATCTTTCCCACTCCATATACTGATTAAAGTCCAAAAAAGTCCTTTCTATCTGTTTCTACATTGGATTAATACATATTTTCATGGTTTTGTGCATTAACATGTCAGCGTTCTCTTTATTTATTCGTCTAACTATTCTGAAAGACAGTTAATGTTTCACCGAAAGGTCAATATGACACACCTAAAGATACTTAGTATAGCAAAACTAAAAAGCAAATCCAATCAGACTCCCCTAAAATCCAGATCAGTACAAAGAACAATGTGGAACATACTTAAAGCTCTATTTCCAAATTAATGAGCTAAAGCATTCACCAACATGCAGAAATCAGTCAAGAGTCTCAGCTATTAAAGAGGAGCATTTTCTTATGATTTCTTTTCTATATGATAAAAATTGAGGCCTATGCTTGTACATGAAGTAATATCAATTTAATTTCAAACAAATAGCCAAGGAAATGCTGGATGGTCTTAACCATATGCCCACTGACCACATTTTGTTACCTTCATTGAAATATAGCCATATTACTTTGACCTAACCTTGTACCTTAGCAATAGGGGTAGCCAACATCTGGTATGGGAAAAATATATATACATATTTTAATTTTAGAAGTATAAGAAGAGAGACTGTGTGAGCTCAATAACTGGAAAAGTGAATGGAGAATCAAGAATATAGACACATGCCTAGCATAATTAACAGTACATTTAGCATGTCTTTTTTTGGGGTGGAAGGGGTGACATCTCCTCTGAACCTGTCCTGTGGAATTTGATTGTTCTATAATTTAATGTTTCTCATTCACAATTCATAAAAAAATTCAATAATAGTTAAAAGTTCCAATGGGAGATAGGAAGAAATTCATAATTTTATACCAACTGCTATCTCCAATATGGAAAATTAAAATAATACACTTAAGATGCTGAATTTTTAAATTGCATGCTATACTTAATCAGAGAAACATTTTTGAATGTAAATTATTTGGAGACACTATGCTCTACATCAATGATTTCAGACAAGTGGTAAAGTAACAATCTATAGTAGCCAAACCTGTACTGGTTCTTTAGATAGACGTTAGTGAACGTGAAAGTTCTTTAGCAAATACTTCCAAGCTTTTAGCATAGTACTGAAACCAAATAGTTCTGCAGGGGAGAATATATATTTTACCTGATTTGTTAGCATAGTACTAAGAATATGTCATATATATTTGATGATGTATTTACTATGAGAAAGACACAGGGAATTGATATATTTCTTTAATAGCCCTTCTTTTCTAAAAATCATGCTTCTCTTTTCATTAATTGCAGTAAACAGTCAAGAGGCAACAGTGTCCAATTCTGGATCTGATTCATCAAATTAAACCACAAACTCATTTTTGCATACCTAACACCTTGCTAACTGGACAGAATGAGATTGGATTGAATTTAAGTAAAATAAAGGGACAAAATCAGGCTATTGGTAAGACAGCTTAATTTATGAACTTGACTGTTCAATACATATCTTCCACAGTGAGGTGGGTCAACCTAAATTGTGAAGACAAATGAGAACAAATTAAAGGAAAACACATATAAAATTAATGTTCTCAAGGAAAACTACATCTGTTTTTAGCATGACTATAAAATGTTTGTGAAACATTATTTGGGCATACTATAAACAAACATAATTTTGCATGTATTTAAATTGTATTCTTCCAAATAGCTGAACTAGAGATTATGATAAAAATTGGTATTTTTCGATACTGAGTTTTAGAAAAAGCCTCTAAAATACAAGAAAAAAAGAGATTCTTAGCAATACTTGCATGCTGCTTACAATACCAAATAAATATACAACACTCCCTAAATAGTAGACATTGAATTATATAGTTGTTCAGGTGCAAAAAACAGTTAATTAAAATGCATTGGATACAGACAATGGAGCATTTTGAAAAACTTTGAAATAGACATATATTTCCTAAGAAATTTTTTGCACTATTACATATATACACACACACATACATCCAAAAAGACAAAAGTTATAAGTTACCAAGCATGTCTGAAATTTATAATCATTTTGAAATTCTATAGAAGTTATTTGTCATGACTTTCCAAAGAACACATATTTAGTCTTTTTTAAAATTCGTTTTAAAAATCAAAAAAAGCATGGCACTTATGTTGTTTTATGATCACAACTTAAAAGTCTAGAAGATACTAAATACAGTTGAGATAAGAGCACTTTGTGGTATGCTGCAAAAAAATCTAAGACTGCAGTCAGTGGCTTATGTTTAAAAAGAGATTAGAAAAATGAACTTGTGTAATTAGATTGTGTTCCAGTTGCTTAAGTTGAACTTGAATTTTAGATATCTCATTTTGAGCAACAACACTACAAAAATGCATTTTAAAGAACTCCCTAAGATATATTTTCTTTAAATAGTCCCTCAAACTACTTCTCTTTATTAGTAGTTCACATTTTTTTAATAAACCAATGTTTACTATAATGATTACATTAAGGAAAAGGATAAGTGCATTTTTCCAGTTGGGCAGGAAATTTTTTTTAAAAAAATGGTATTAATTTTAATGAAACATTAATGTAGTGAAAAACTGTCCAGAGATTGCTGTCATCTAGGTCAATAAGAGAAGGAATGTATGCCTGTGGAGGTACACAGAATTCACTATAGCACATGTTACACAGTATATGAGGAGACCTACTTAGCATTGCATTGCATTAGCTTTATAAAGCTTTATAAAGAAAAAAATAATTATACAAATTTACAACTTCCCAAATACCAGAATTCTAGAAAACATTTCACTCACATATTAACATTAACTAATTTTATATAATTATTATTTATGTAGTCATGTAAACATCTTTCCTTTCTACGCTGTAATACAGCTATTGCATATGGAATACACAACTGTGTATAGTTTAAAAATGTTCTGGGCATGCTGTAAGAAAAATTGAGAGGAAAAAAACCCAACTGTACTAATTCAGAAAATATCCACACTTCATGGAATTTCTGGTGTATTTGGGCAGTAAGGTTTATTACATCAACTGTTTGCCTTGTATAGTAAAAATCTAGAAAGGCTATACAGAGGGCAAACAGAAAGCTTGACTAAAATGTTACCATGAATTAAATGATCCATTTCATAAAAATACAAAATACTAAATTTTCACCTACAAGTGCTATTATTTCAAAATAGATAGAAGATAATTTTTGAGACTAATAGAACATCATGCATTATCTTACTCAATATTTTATATGCCAAGTTCTCAGGGTTCAAAACCATCCATATTATTTTATACCTCCAGCAAAAGCAAAGCTCTATAGATGTTCCATATGCCTATGGAGCCTCAGAGAAATTTTTCCCTTAAAAAGTCAAACTCATGGCTGATACATCTAATGCATGTTATAGTTTGACAGAATATTTTTATTCAATATTTGTTCTGTCATCTGTGTGTCCTTTATGTTTTTCTGCATCAGTGATGCTTCTGTCAGACTGATCATTCTCAAAGGCATGGCCTGAATCATCTCTCTAACTTTGCCACAGTCAAGTAGTTTTTATGTACTTTCTGCCAAGGCCAGGGTTGATGGCTAAGTATGTTTAGCCTGAGGCCAGATGGTGGAAGATCAGAAGCAGCAACTGGCAGCGGTGGGGAATCCAGACTGGGTGAGGAAGCACTGACAGAATCAGACCCTGCCAGTATGGAAGGATAGTATTGTATTTCATGAGTCCAAACTGATCGCAAAGGGCAACTTTATATACATATACATATGTATATGTATATATACATATACATATGTATATGTATATATACATATGTATATATACATATATATATATATATATATATACACACACACATATATATATATATACAGAGAGAGAGAGAGAGGGAAAGCGAGAGAGAAAGAAAAGAGAGAGAAAGGGGATTTAAAAATTTAATGCTTTCCTAAATCAGATTCCAAATTTAGTCACTAGAAAACAGTCATGAGTGTCTCAATCACTTCCATTTATAGCCAATCTTGGTGCTAGCTTACTTGGGAATCATTTCCATTCTCCTTATAGATAACAAAGTAAACTTAATGTGTGTTCCAGATCTCCTAGATACTGGTGGATGTTAAGTCAGATTCTTAATTTTTCAAGGAATGGAAGACAGCCTGAATAATCTAATCCAAACACCTCATTTTATTTATTAATGTTAGCTTCTATATCCACTCCATCCCCAACCTCTTATCAGGATATCTTCATAAAAAAATAAAACTGTCTTATTTGGGTTCTACTCCCTTTTTCTTGGCTCAGTCTTTCATGAGATGTAAAATAGTCAGAAAACATGAAGTTGAAAGACAGCAAAAGAAATGCTTTATGCTGAATTATCAGGAATTAGCGTTTCAAAAGAAAATTAAAGAACAAATAAAAATTCTATGCATGTTACGGTTTAGTAGTTTTAAACACTAAAGATGGGTCAAAGAGAAATATTTTTATGGTAAGTGGTACTGATATTTGACCATTTAAAAATATTTAGTTTAAGTTCCTTTGGCTCAGACACTATTTAGTTTAATTTTAGGTTTTTTTAGAAAAAATTGTTTATCTTGATTATTTCTGTTCTCTTTTGTTTTATAAATCTCAAAGGTGCTCAATTCCATTCAATTCACTTCAACACACCTTAACTTTCTTGAATTTAATTCAACAAACATTTATAGAGAAAAGTAAAAATCACATCTTAATTTTTACACTGTGATAATTTAAAATTCTGTCTTTTTTAAACAAAATAACTTTTCTACACCGTCAACAAAATAGCCTTGAGGAGGAAATATTAAGTGGAATCAAAATGAAAATAACATTATTAATACAGAAATGAAAAAGAGAATGCACTTATAGCATTTCAGAATTGGGTTATCAATACTTTTACAATATGAATAGTGAAAAGTGAGACAAAAAATACCCCATAATTGTTACATGCTGAAAAGAGAGTTGTACCTGTTATTTCGAAGTTCAGATGCTTTGGTTTTAGCACTGATGTCATAAATAAAATGTTGTTGAGTAATTATTATCCTATTTTCTGCTGTTGTATTTCCCATGATAGTGATAACAGGATAGCCCATCTGGAGTGTCCACTGATCCATTACTTCTTGTATATTTACATATTTTCCATTCCTTTTTAAAGCCTTTGTAACCAAAATTGCATTAATTAGTTTTCAAACATGAATTATAAACATCATTAACATTAAACAATTTTCATTTTTAACTTTACAATTTACCTAAATATGAAAACATTTAAAATCATAAAGCTAATATAATGTGCTAGTAAAGTTAATCTTAAATTAAGCCCCATGCTTATATATACACAAACACTAAGGAACATTTCATTAACATTAATGTTTTACACAATGGAGGATAAAATACATTTTACTGTTAAAGCAAGTACTCACAGCATCATTAAGTATTCCCTGTATATCTAGTAGCACATTTAAATATTTTTTGTTCATAGATAGAATATTTCTTTTGAAACTCAATATTTCTCTCTTTAATATGAATATCTGACTCACCATATTAAAATTATATTTCAGAATTATTACCATGTTTGAAAATAGGTAATTTTACTCTCATTTATAGTTTAAGTAATTTTGAACCCCATTATCTCTATATCAAAAATAAATAAGAAAGCAGTATGAGAAAAAGGGAAACATAAAAGTAAAAAAAAAAAAAAAACTGTCACTAATAAATATGAGAAGTTATGAATGCCTCATAAACTCAATCCAAATATTCAAGTAGAGGTTTTGATACCCAAGTTCCTATACTTTACCTCCGATAGTGTATTCCAGAGATCATTTCTGGCTGCATTGCCATACTTATGAATAGTTAAATAATCCTAAAAAAGATATAGAATTGTAATTACAATTCAAAGGTTAAGCAGTTACCAGTAAACACACTCATTTTTCAATTCAATTAACTATTTCCTTTTGTTGCAATTGCATTAATACAAAGACACACAAAAAGATATAAGAATCTTATTTTTAAATATTCCAGAGATTTAACCATAGCATATTTCCTAATTAAGTCATCAAACAATGCTTTCTGAAAAAAATGATTTTGTCATAATCACTTCTTATGGATTTTCAAGGTCACAGGCCGTCCCTGAATTCATCAAGTCAACCTCAACAAATTGGGAAGAAACTATCACTGCAACAAAATATTTAGGGTGACTCTGCCCATTAGGCTTTTACATTGAAGTGCTGGGAAAAAATAATTTCTTTTCTGGAAAAATAAAGAACATTGGTTGAAATATACTGAAAATCTTTATTTCATAAGCTATTATTCAAAATTTACATGTGAAGGAACATTACACAGTAGAAAAATATATGCCCGTGTGGGAACTTTATCAGAATAACTAGATCACAGGTTTGATCAGGCTTCAGCCTGGTGCATTTTGATTATTCAGCCACAAAGTCTGTGCTGTTTCTCCAAGCTTCTTGCAGCCATCAAAAGGCCAATGTGTTATGAAAGATTGTTTTGCCAAGTGGAGGGACTGTCTCAGTACCCCAGCCTCTCTATAAAGGAGGTGCTGCCTATTACAAAAGTGATAAATACTGCTCTCTATGAGTTTGCAGTGCACATTAATATTTAATAAAGAAGTAATTCATAAGTTTATTTAATATTTTGGGGTGTAGGACTTTCTATTACCCATTTTCCACCATTCTAAAACATATGAACTTTTCTCTCTGCTTCATGTTTTGCTCCTTTCTAAGAAACATAGTTTATATTGCGAATGTGTTATTTAGTTCTGTCTACTTGGCATTAAAATTTTCCTGATTTCAAAGTGGGGAAATAAATAAAAAAATAGTGTTTTATATTGTAAAACAAAGGATCCCCTCCTTCATTTGAAATTCCATCATCTACAACATGTAGGTAGCAGACAAAATCCTAATTTACATCCCAGTACTGAAATTGGAAAAAAAAAAAAAAAATGCTGACTCTTTTCAGTACTTTATGTAGAGTGTGATACTTTGAGGATAATTAAAGTTGGGGAAGCAAATTTTCTGAAATACAAATTGCAGCACCTGTGACAGATTCAGCTTTTGTTGGTGAATCACAGCACAGCAAACGGAAACTCCCACTTAATCAGATGCCTGGAGAAGCAATGTCCAACACTGTCTCAGCAATCACAAATTCACTATTGTCATAAGACGTTGCAAACAATGTTACTGAAAAAATACATCCCCATACTAAGCAGTCTAAATCCAAATTTGGCTTTGAGCACGTCTGTGAGGTATTTTCCATTTGAACCCAGGGATCAGTAATTAAATAAATTATTTCAGATAACTGTCAAAATTATTTTTAAAGCATTCTTATGCCTTTTATCAAATAAATACATTTAAGAACAATGGGAATCATGGAACATAAATTTGAATTTTATTTAGCGATGCTATAATAAAGTTTATTAGAATTATTTACTATTGGGTTCAGTTTATGGGGATTGCTGCTAGGTTAATACAAAAGGAGGAAGAAAGGAATACTAAATGGATCCTAAAAGATCCAATACCTAACACTATAGGTTTCTCCTCGTAGACAGATCATAAAAGCTATAGACCATCCAACTGTTCATGATCTGAGTTGACCCTGTCCCAATATCAATTATTAGCTCAAATTCTTGATTCCCTCCCCAGTTCAGAATAAGGTTCAAATTTATGTTTCAAACAGGCTGAAAGCAATTATCCAGGCATAATAAGCAGCTCGCAATATACCTGGCATAGTAAGCTGGGCAGATAGCATGCCTTCTTAGCATCCTAACAGCCCCAATATTCACGTGTTATTGGAAATCAACATATGTTAAGCTTTTTCCAAAAATTATGTTTTCCTTTGTTATTTTGGCCTTTCTCTTGCACAAAAATATTCATATTTTGAATTAAGGAAATTTTGCTTTGTCTGTGCAGAATTATAAAGAAAGAAAGGATGGTGAACATGTTTATTTAAGAACCAAATCATTCATTTATTCATTGACTGCACAAAATAAATGGAGTACCCAGCAAGTGCCAGGTGACTTTCTAGGTGCAGGGGGAACAATGGTGGACAAAAGTTCACTGAGAACAACTGCAAATACTGAAATGTGATTTATGCAGGAAAGTCCTTGATACTGAAGCTATGGAACTCTTGGTATAACAATGACTTGGCAAGAAGAATTCTAACTTTGGTTTGTGATTGAATTAGAAGATTCTGAGTTCCTTTCAAACATATAAGTAAATGAATATGGATATGGCTGGAGATATGAATCTAAGATAGGAACATGTGTTTATATTTATGTGTATGAAAGTCAATCAGCAGTACATTAGACATTATGATATAAAGTAGAAGGATATTTCAATATCAGCTGTAAGAATATATATGCTAGGAATTTCAGAAATAGTAGAGTTATTGAAAAGAATAAAACAAGAAGACCACTAGAATATTTTAAAGAGACATAACCAGCGATATAAATTGATTTAAAGTTAAAAGGGTATTAAGCATCTGTTTGTGGAGAGAGGTTGCATAATATAGTGATTAAAGGTGCAGAAACTGATGCTCAAGTACCTTGGTTAAAATCCAAGCTCCAAAACTCACTAGCTGTAAGATCTTGGGCAAGTTGTTTAACCTCTTTATGCCTGTCTCCTCATCTTTAAAATGAGGATAATAAAAGTACCCATTGCACAGAGTGTTTCTGAGAATTTAATGATTTATTATATGTGCACTGCTTAGAAGAGCATCAAATACCTTGTACACAGTAAGTATTCAGTAGACATTAGTTATCGTTTTTTAATCATTTCAAGCTATAGCTTGAAAACAGTAACAGAAGGGAAAGCACCATTAACAATAATTAAGGAATATAACATATCAGAACAATAATATCCACATCCTGTTTTTAACACTGTGTGAGTTGTTTTATATTTTATCTCATTTACTCCATACAACAACTTTATTAGACAGATATCATCATCATTTCATATATTAGAACACTGGGACTCAGTGACTCCAGCCATATTCAAATCTCATACCTGAGTATACACTCCCCACCCAATATCCATTAGATGCCTCACAGGTAGCTAAGAGTTGGGTTCAAAATTGAACTCATTGTCCTCCCCTGTATCAGCTCTAGTGATGACCTTCTATTCACCCTAACCAAGGAGTCATCTTACTGATTTGATGTCCTAAATATTCTGCCAAGTTGCTTCTTCCTTGTACCTATTTCACAACCAATGTATGGTATCTTTCCTGGATGATTATAACCACCACTTCTTCTGCTCTATCCCTTTAAAATCTCTTCTCTACCATGCAGCCAGAATGCTCTTCATCGAATACACACAGGAATCCCTTCTGTGTTCAGACTAGAGTCCAAACACTTTAATATAACTTAAAAATGTCCCTCATGGTCTAGTCCCTCTATACCTCTCCAATCTCTCTGTTACCTTGTCACTCCCTGCCTCAAGCTAGCAACATTTAGTTTTCTGAAAATGCATAATGCATATTTTGTCTCTTTTCTGGTTCTGCACATGACATATTCTTTTCTCCTTTGCATTTTTCAATTCAATTCAGTCTCCAGGTCTCAATTTTGGTGCATTCCTCCAGGCATCCTTTCTTACCCACTCCCATTCCGTTCCTAATTCTGAGCCAAGTGCCTGTCATATTCTCACATCTTGCACCAGAGCACAGCATTTATTACACTGTATTACAATTACCCATTTATTAGTTTGATTTCTGTCCTAGTTTGCTAATGCTGCAGAATGCAAAACACCAGAGACGGATAGGCTTTTATAAAACGGGGGTTTATTTTGCTACACAGTTACAATCTCAAGGCCACAAAGCATCCAAGGTAACACACCGGCAATCGGGTACCTTCACCGGAGGATGGCCAATGGCGTCCGGAAAACCTCTGCTAGCTAGGAAGGCAGCCGGCGTCCGCTCCAAAGCTCCGGCCTCAAAACGGCTCTCTCCCAGGACGTTCCTCGCCAGCAAGCTTGCTCCTCTTCAAAACATCACTCACAGCTGCACTCAGTTAGTTCCCTCTCTCTGAGTCAGCTCATTTATATAGCTCCACTGATCAAGGCCCACCCTGAATGGGCGGGGCCACGCCTCCATGGGAACATCTCATCAGAATCATCTCCCACAGCTGGGTGGGGCACACTCCAAGCAAATCCAACCAACACCAAAACCTCTGTCCCACAAGACCACAAAGATAGCTCCACCAATCAAGGCCCACCCCGAATGGGCAGGGCCACGCTTCCATGGGAACATCTCATCAGAATCATCTCCCACAGCTAAGTGGGGCACATTCCAACAAATCTAACCAGCACCAAAACCTCTGCCCCACACAAGACCACAAAGATAATGTCATTTGGGGGACACAATACATTCAAACTGGCACAATTTCCCACACAGTCTGCAAACCCCAGCCTGGCACACAATAGATGCCCAATATACATGTGTCATTTCTGTCTTTCCTTATGCAAGATGACTTTCTGTTAATAACAGACAATGCAGTAAATAGAGATATCATACACACACACATTATGCTCCCTCAAAATATCGTATTTAGACAATATAGGGCATAATTAATTTTTTATTGCATCTTTGCCAGATATATAATTTGCACTGACATATGCAATTGTGTATGATGTCATCAAAAGATTGTGAACTATTGACTATGAGACCATTTTTGCTTTACTTCTTTGCTCACAAGTGACACAGTTCATAATGTTTCATGTTTTAAAGCCGGTGGGACCAGTAACGGCAAGAGGGAAAGCAAAAATAGTGAGCTGAGGAAATAAAACTCTTATCTTTTAAAATTTACAAGGAGATAGTTAGGGAGTACTTAGTCTCTTATTAATGAGTCCTTCAGCATGTGACAGAGGATTAACTGCATGAATGGTTTATTCCTCAGGATATGGAGGGAAGTTCAATAAAAACCAAAGATGTATGGATTGGTGTATATGTGTGTAGCTACAAGTAACAAAAAATTCACCCTAGAATGACTTTCAAAATGACAAGATTTATTCTTCCTATTATAAGCGGCTCCTTTCCTCTGGGATTCTTTTTCCCTACCCTTACCTATGTTTTGGCTCCATTCTCAGGTTTGTGGTTAGATGGCCCCAGCAATGCCAGGCATCACATTCAGACGTGACATTGTACAGAGAAAAGAGGCAAAGTTTCTTCCTGTGAACCTCTTTTTTAAAAACCGGGAAACCTTCCACTCAAATCCTGCAGCAACTCCCCACGTTTCTCGCTGGTCAGAATCGTATTGTGTGCACTAGCCCAAGCCTGCCCCTGAAACTTTAGGGTGCATTGTTTTGGGCTCACACAAGGCAGGACCCAGTCCTCTGAAGCACATGGCTATACAAGAAAGGGTAAGAACCTGAACAAAATTGGAATTCAGTTAATAAATAAAGAGGAGACTTAGCTAACGAGTAGACCATGAATGGTGCTCTGTGTAAGCCAAGACACAAGATCCTGAGCCTCTGTGACACTGGGAAGTAGGATGCCCTTTACTTATAAGACTAGTCTGAGAAAGACTAGGTAAATTCAGGCATTGATTTTTCTAACTATGTGACAAGAAGTTTGAAGCAGAGGTTTGAAATAGTTTCTTTCTATTAAGAATAACTGTCCCCCAAAAAGTTTTGGTGGACATTTGTCATTTTTTTTTTTTGGCTTTCCAGCATTTAAGCATCACTTTTATATCAGGGCAATAACTCACACTAGAATCTGGGAGGAAGGCAAGGGATCTGCCACCCACTCTTGAAATGGAAGGGACAAAATCCTAAATACTCCCTCTCCACTCTCATTGACAGCCAGAGCTAAGACAAAGCCCTAGCTTAAGACAACTGGATGCTTCTTCCCAGGACTGTGAATCCTACAAGAGTATTGCAAAGGAACACGTATAGTTGAAAAATTATTCCCTGAGATGGTGACACTGACAGTCCAGTGTAGACTACACAAATGGCAGCAATTAAACCAACCACTCCTGTGGTCTGATCTTGGCTAAGTTTCTTGATACTTGAGCCTCCCTTAGTTCCTACTATCTGTTTCCAAAGCTTGGGTCCTTGAGTCTTCACACTGAATCCTACATCCTTCCAATAAATTCCTTTCTGTTTAATTTAGCCCAAGTTTGTTTTTGTTGCTTGCAACCCCAAACACTGGCTGATATAACAATAATGGGTGATATAAACAAAACAAAACATACTTTTAAATTTTATTGGTAACCATCAAAAAGAAAAATAGAAACTACCTCTTACAACTTACACAAAATAAAAACAGAACACCAAGCTCTATTTAGTAAATCTAACAAATACTAGGCTTTTGTTCTGTTTTGAAGAGTAGATATGGGAGAAAAGAGATGGATAATTAAATTTAAAAAAGAAAAGAGGTATACAAAACTGTTGGGAAAAAAGACAAGAGCTGAAAAGGAATGTAAGAAGCCCTGTAGACAGGGGAGGGGTGCCCACAAAGTAACAACTTAAAAACAAAATAAAACTATTGCAAAAGTTTTTTCTTATAAAAAGCTTTTAAAGCAGGGACCCTTAAATTGGGGACCACAAGGTCTGAACTTAAATATTTGTAAGTATGTGCATTATTAGAGTGTGGTGGTCTCAAAGGGATCCCTGAACAACAACAAAAACATAAAAAGCTACCAGTTCAAAGCAATGTCACCAAAGAAGTTGGATAAAACCCATTTGAAGCCTGGCCTGTGCACCTCAGAGCATGTTTCTACAATTTCTGTCCTTGAGAAATGGAAGCAAGGAGACTAAAACAGTGACAGGTGACTAACTAAAATACTAGAAAACTAGACTACAGAATGAGATATTTTGATCAATACTTGGAGACAGGTTGGGAATTATTAGAGTAAGTAAAAATGAGCAGCAAGGACTTGAGAAAGCAGTATGCAAAAAAACAAAAAGTGGTATTTACATTTTAATTCTATTAGCTTCTATTCTATTAGATAATTAAATTTTAATTTCTATTAGAAGGAGGTATAAATAATTATAACCTTTATCATTTAATTATAAAAAAATCAGTTTCCTGAAAGGAAACTCACTATAATAGGGATCAATATCAAACTTCTGGGGTACAGGGGATTCTGGCCACCAGATAGAGTAAAAGAGAGGTGACATTTAGGAAAAAAAGCATTTGGATACATAGAACAATAGTTGAACAGTGATATGGTTGTTTGCAGTGCCATTCTGATTGTTTTTTTTAATGTTATGTTTTTACCCTACATTTACCTTTAGAAGTGGTTTGCTTTGGATAAAGGAGCATTCAGATATTTCTCTAGGATCAAAATGACATTTTGCATGTTTATAAATCTATTTCTCAACCTAATGAATGTTAATTTTGTAAAAATCAGTATACTTTTATAGTTATTAAATACAGAAAAAAATCAGAAAAATTTAACTCAAAACAACCTGCAAGTACACAAACGACTTTTGTTTGTTTCTTTTCAATTATAGACAATGACAAATTTTCACACCAATTTTATTTTCAGGTATCTCTTACATAGTAATTACAGATCACACCATCAATGCTTCAACATACATCACCAGAGATGCAATATTGCCGCTGCTGGATTTGTACTACATTCCAGAACAACCTGACAGGGTCCCACACCTATCAGTGAAATAGTATAAATGTAATCATCTATAGGGGCGTTCTGGGGTACTAAAATATCCCCACCTCTCACTTTTGCTACTGGACTGATATATTACCAAGACATAAAATGAATCTATTGGTAAAACTGAAGCTGGTGAATTGCTTTTTCTGAATGTCCTGATAAAGGTCTTTGGCCATTACAAGCTCACAAAATTGATAAATTATATCCTGGCTGGTAAAAATACAGTGCCTGTTCTAAATCAAGGTGCCCAATGACTGTAAGCCATGTCCACAGAGTTCTCCTCCGCACCACTGTTCTCGCTCAGCCTCCAGTGCTGGAAACTAGTTGAGAAGAAAATGTAATTTAAATGAGAAAGAACTGGTGTGTATATTCAGCAAACCTAAATAAGAATTATGGCTGACCCTTACCAGCCATGCAATCATAGGTAAGATATCTATTTTCTCTAAACCGAATTTATTGTACTAAAAAACATAGATAAGGTAATTCTTAACTTGTAAAGGATGTACAAAGAAAATGACATAAACAAATAAAGCACTTAGAAAAATGTCTACCACCTACACAAAAAAAGAAGTATTTGCAATTTTAAGAGCAAGCTCAAGGGAGAAAAAATGTCTAGAATCAACATCTTCTCCAGTCCAAGAGAAGTCAAAATGTTTTAGGTGTCCAATGAGAGGAAATTATATGCACTAAACAGAAAGATAAAAGTGCCTGGAGGAAAAAAATAAATATGACAAGCAGGAAAACAATTGAGACCAAAGCTTCTTTACACTTTAGGAAATCTTCCTTTAAAGTCTTGGAAAGGAAAAAGGCTTGTAGGGTCCTCAAGGTGTTGGATCTAGCACCCTGTTTGAACATAAAGCTCCACTGAGATGACAAGACCACTGGTGGGGGGGTGGGGTTCAGGGAATGGAAGGATCTAATTAGGTTCTTCAATAAATTTAGGTTCAGCGGATACTAACCTTCAGTTGACCAGAATGGCTTAGACGAGACATACCAAACACACAACATGCACTATTTCTACTTCTCTCCCATTCATTCTTCAGCCCAGCCTCTGAAACCAATGAGTCTGCACATCAGTGTGGATGAGATCAGAGGGCTCTTCCTCACAGGGTCTGGACTGAAAAACCTCCCTGGAACTTTCTCACATTAATGGGCATGACCTTAGGGGAATCCAATAAGGACAGATTAAATTTCCCTTATGCTCAGAGGCATGAGGGAACTCTTTGATTCAATGTTAAAATCATTCATACTGTGCTAACATACTATTTACTCTAATTATTATTAATGGCAGGTGTTTGTCTATCAGATCCTTTCTGCTTTCACTTCCTTGATTATCCAGCTTATATTTAATAGTTCATCTTATTAATCAGTTCCTGGCAAAATGCTTCATCTTTGCAGCTCTGTCCTTCAGTATTTATCTCCTCCAGTGTTTGTCTTCTTCCGTTATTTGTCTTCTCCACACTCATGAAGCTCAGCATCACAGGAGAAAATCATGCAATGAGCAGATTAGTTTCATTATAAATTCATAATCACCCAAACTCAAGTAAACACTCAATATTGCCAGAAAGTTGTGCTTTCCTACTCTTCTCAATCCTGCGCAAACTTCTCCACTTCCCACCATTAACTCACTTGTCTCAAACAACAATGAAATAAAGAGACTCTATCAAATCTCCAAATTTACTGGAAGTATCTCTCCTATTCAATACCAGTCTTTCACCCTCTCAAGAATTGAACTACCAGTTATCGCTTACTGCATTATCAACCCTTCTCTCCTAACTTTATCTCTACCAGACAAAAGGTAGTACAAGTGATTCCCACCTCTAAAAATGAAACAGAAAAGCCTTCCTTGAACCCTTATCTCCCTCCAGCTATTGACCCAATTTTTCTGATTTCCTTCCATGGAAAATTTACTTAAATAGTACTCTCTATATACTATCTCTACATCCATGTTCTCTATTCACTCTTGAACCCCTTTTGCTAAAACCAATCACATCATAGACTGCCAAAAGGAACACTGTTTAGTCTTTATCCCACACCACCTCTCAACTGCATTTAACCTTGTTGTCCACTGTTGTATTCTTGAAACACACTTTTCTCTTGGCCTCAGTGACCCCTCACACTTGGTATTCTGCCTGCCTCTCCAGCTATTTCAACTCAATTTCCTTCCTTGACCCTTCCTCCTCTCTTAACCTCCAACTGTTACAGGCCTTCAGGCCTAGTTCCCAAACCTTTAAGCCAGAAACCTGAGAATCATTTTTGATTCCCTTGCTTCTCACTCCTCACTCTTCATCCAATCTCTCCCTAGGCCAGATTAATTCTAGCTTCAAAAAACATTTTGAATCCATCCAGATCGCTGTATGCCCTACTAACACACCAGCTAAGTCTCCATCATCTCTCACCAGAATAATAAAATACCTTCCTGATTTTATAATCCAGTTCCTCTCTTGGTATGCTGTCCTACCCAATCTCAATGTATTATTTCAAGTAGCCAGATAACTCTTTTAAATGTAAATAAAACCATGTCACATCCAGCTTTAAACCTTTTAATACCAATCTGCTAAACTTGGAATAAAATCCAACCTTCTCAGCAGTCTACTTGTTTCCTGCCCATCTCTCCCAATCAGCTCTTGTCCTTAATACTCTATTCATCCACACCAGTCTCTTTCTTTACCTTGAACACGTTCAATTCTTTCTTTTCTCAGCCCATCGCACAAGCTCTTTTCTCTTCTTGAAAAGATCACACACACACACTCACACTCAACTCTTTCTCATCCTTCAGATCTCAGCATATATGCCATCTCCTCATCTCCTGAGCACCCCATCTGATGTTGCCCTCCCCAATCCATTATCCTCTCTCACAGAATCCTATTTCATTCCTCATAGAACCTACTACATTGAATAAATATATAGCTACTTGCTTTTTTCCTAGTTATTTTACATCTCCCTTACCATATTATATGAATCATGAGAAATGAGGCCATATCTGCTGTGTACAGCATGCACTAGATACTCAGCACTCATCACGGTGTCTGACATAGAGTATGTGCATAATAAGTATGTGTGGAATAAATAAATGACTCAAAATGCCTGATGGGTTGACAATGTGCCTGTAGACATAGATATACAACTAAGCAAAGCTTCTGATGCAGGAAGATAAATCATAATTTTTGTTTGTTAGGCACAAAGTATTAAAAGGTAATTTTAACAGTTAAATGTATTCTTGTCCTTCAATGGAAAAAAATCATAATTTAAATAATCGTAGGTAGAGGTCTGGAGTAAAAGAGAGAAGGTGAATATAGGAGACTGATTCTAAGCAGAAATCAAATCATTATAAAAAATGGATACCACCATTTCTTTGTGTGTCATGTGGACATGGAGTTCTTTCTTCCATAAAAAAGCATTAAAAATACAGAGATAATGGGAGGAAGCCATAGACTAAAATGGGGTTATGAAAGTATTTGATCATTTTGTAAGGCAGGCTCCAAATACATAATTTAGCGTAGGACTTTGTAGCACTCCTTTTAAGCCAATGATTTATAACATTTGGTTTTTCATAACAATAATTTTGACATTTTAGATATCACAGGGAAAAAAATTTTGTAGTAAGTACATTATGGTTCATTATTTTTATTATACAGCATTATACAAAGTTCATAAAAAGAGAATAAAACCCAAATTTTTAAAGGGCAAAATACATGGGTAAATATTTCATTAAACAGTAAATGAAAGGAATGACATGCAAAGGAAATTATATGGAAAAAAACCTTATTTGTGATAAAAATATACACACTAAAATAGCAATGTGATGACTTTTACTTACTAAATTAGTAAAAATATGATTTTGAAATGAAATAAGACACAGTGCTGTTTGCTTAATGTATAACAAAAAAAGAACTTTCAAATATACTGCTAGCATTACACTCTAGTCTAAAATTATGGAAATGCTTCCAGTAATGTATGAGCAGAGATAATCCAAAATAAAAGGGAATATCTACAATTTGAAGATTATTAGTGTGCTGTTTACTTAATGAGAATTGGAAAGCAATGTAGATGTTCACAAATGGGAAAATCTAAATATATTATGGTGCACCTATATCATCTTAGTAATTTTAAACTATGTCTTGGAATTATCAAAAAATGATGAAATATGAACAATGAGGAAAAAATTTTCTCAACTTAAGAGCTTTATTTTTAAGTGTCAATACTTGTAACATTGCCAAATATGTAGTTCTAGGCTATTACATGCACTTTTTGAGAAAAAAGAACATAAAATAAGAGGACCAATAAATTAAAAAAGGAAAACTGCTGATGCAGGAACTAAACAAGTTAGAGAAAAATGCCTCCAAGGCAATTTTATTATACTTCTGAACTAGCAATCTAACACCATGGTAGTATCTACAAAGAGTAAGAGAAATTCCTTGATGGGTGTATCCAAGTGCGTGCATATTTGTGTATTGCCAGGCATTTACACACATGCTAGCACACACATATAGTTATATCAACCCATCAACTAAATGAGTTACTAATTTCAAATACATTTGAAATAAAGTGATCAAAAATATCATTTTATTATCAACTCCATTAGCTAAAATATATTTCTTGTTGCCTTAACTGATAAAAGATAAAAATAAGTATAGATTTATATGGCCACCCATGAGCAGGGCAAGTGCCTGTGGTATGACCAAATAAAAATATTTATATTTAACAATAAGGACTTTCTAGTTAATGCTATATAGCCTCAGTGGTCAGTTATCAACATGCCCTTCAGAGGTAAAATGATAAAGAGTAAATTGTTGGTCTGTATATAAACAAATTAATTGAAACTGATGAATAAAGACTTTTTTTTTCCTGATTCAGAAACAGGAATATCTATGGTTATTTAATTTTTAAGCATTTGTTTTTTATTAGAGATAGACTTCTTTATTCTCAAATTTAGGATTTCTTTTCTTAAATAATTTTTTTCTTTGTAACATGCTTGTTAATTTTAGCTCTGTAGTTAAGTCTTTAATAAATTAAATGCTAATTACGTCAAATCCAAATGACAAGAAACCAGGAATGATGACATCATTATCACATGGTATTGAGAGACAATACCAAATTATGATCAAGTATTAACCATTGCCCCTCTCAGATGTCTAAAACTGCACAGAATTTTAAGTGAAACATGAGACATTTGATCAAAAACTGCCTATGGTCATTCATTTTAGATTACGTATGAGTCAGTTACCATCTGGATGAAAACACAATACCGTCTTTTCAGAAAGGAAATTAACTTTGACACATTGTCTCTGTTCCTCTGTTATTTTCTGACTTTTCTTTTATCAGAAAACCTACATGCAAGGGAGCAACACACTCTCTCACAAACGTAAGCCCGCAGTAATCAAATAAAAATTCTGCATACACATGTTAACATATAACACCTCATTGGAACACAAGTTATTGAGTATGTTTTTGCTACTAATAATCCCTATGGCTTTGTGCCTATCATTACCTTCAGGCTATTAGAATTTTATGAGCACAAACCAATAATAATGATATTTCCCTTTTGCTTTTTATCCACACCTCATTGCCTTACATTGATTTGCATAAGCAATTTCCACCCTGATAATTGGAGCCAAACATCTTGTTGTAAGTTACCTTATGGAAAAGAGCAGTTAAATACTAATCAAGAGAAATCCTTCTTTATTCAACCATATTTTAGATGATGCTGAATTACCCTCACTGGTTGAGTAGAAAGATGACTCAAATTTCTGACATGGATTTCAGAGTATGACTTTCCATCAAGCTTAATAATTGTCTTTCTTCATAATTTCAATTCCCTGATGTTGACTCATAACAACTTGAAGAATGGTACCACTAGGTCCAAATCATTAAAACAATATTGTTTTGTTTGAAAAGAAAAAGCAATAGTACTAGATACTAATTGTTTTTTTAATAGCTACTGAGCCAATCAATGTTTTCTGAGGATTTCTTAATTATAGCTTTTCTCTTTTATTACCAGAAAAATTGGAGAAAAAGAAAAAGATGTAATTAGGGAGATCAAAACAAGTAAAAATAAAATAAGACTGTTCCAAATCATATAAAGAATCATTTACCTGAATTACTTGTTTTAAAAGTAAACCTATAGTTCTTACATACAGGATCAGGATTTGAGCCATAGGAACTAATCCAAATAAAAACAAGCCAAAATATGGAGACCATATTTATATTTCATCCAGAAGCATTGATACATAAGAGTGAAAGTTAATATATAAACAACAAGGAACCTAGGAAATGAAAGAAGCAAGAATTGCCAAGAGATGTTTGGGGTGGACAGTTTTTATTGGAAGGGAAATTTAGAGGAAGTGAATATGAATAGGGCAAGAAAGAGTTCAGGGGGACACTTAAAACCACCAATAACTTGTAGCAAGATAGAAAAAAATAAAGAGGACAAAACTGAAGTGTATTTATGATTCAGTTACCACACAGGAAAGGAAAATGAATAACGTAGGGCACTGAAGGTTGTCCAAATGGAGAAGAAAGAAATGAGGTTAAACTGCATATACTCCACCTCAGTGCCCCACCAGTGAGCACTCTGCTCATGCTTGTGGCTTTATCATGAGAAAACTACGTTCAAATAGTGTAAAAACCAAACAGATGTGGAGCCTCCAAATGATCTTTCTAGTTTCTTCTAGAGGATGACCTAGGAAGGAGTTTGGAGATGCTAATGCCACAGACAAAAATAAGGTCATAAAGGGTAGACATTACAATGTATATAAAAAGTCTAACTTGAGCCTATATGCAAGAGACAGTCGGGTTACTGCTTACCTGCCTATTGCATTTCTCTATGACTCTATGTTCTTACAAGGCATGTGTCATGCAATTGTTTTCTCAGTCATCATTACTCGCTGGATTCTCTGCTAGGCAGAAATCCTAAACTGGGAAAACACGTAAACCCACTTTCCAAATGTCCTATGTACAGTTGGTCTTAAACTAAAACCAATTTAGCCAAATCATGTCTTAGATTCTTCTCTCTGCACTTACCATGTCCTAAGAGGAGTGGTCCACCTGGGGGGAGGGGAGTAGAATGAGGTATCAACAGTTGAGATCATGCAAAAAAAAGTCTTCAATTCTTAAATTAATCCAAAATCAAAACATTTTTCCAACAGTGATTTCTCCTGTCTTTCTTCTTTAACTCCTTATTTTGGAAGACCAGCAACTTTAGAAATTTAAAAATTTTAGACACATTATAGATACTGATTTACCCTAGTATAACTAGCCCAACTCATTCAAAGAGGAGACTAAAGATTACACCAGAGGCATTGCCATGTAGTTACCTAGTGAGTGAAATATGGTCATTGTTGGTTGGATTTTCCTAATTTCTGCCATTATAATTCCTTACAAAATTATTGAAATAAGTCAGTCTGCTCTAACTGGAGAATTATCACATGGTCTTACCACAAATATTACAGTAAGCAATAATAAAAGAGAAAATATAAAAAAAAACCTCTGAATTTTAATATGACAACCTACAAAAATAATATAAATAATATTTAAACAATAGAACAAATCAATGCATAGATTAAGTGTGTCAGATAGTGTGTTGGCAATCACTATTCCCACCACCTTCTATACTCATTTGTGCAGTTCATGGGCTGGAACCCTGGAAGCTATATTTCCAAGATTCCCTGGTTTGCTGGGTTCCAGTTAAAGTTCTGCCAAATGGGAAGCATGTATAAGAGACATGCAAGAGCTAATGAAGCAGAAGCCTTCATTCCCCAGGCAGCAGCAAGTGGGCAGGTACTCTTTGGCAAAGCACAGAGGTCAGGTACTGCCAGTGACTTCCAGATGTACTGCAGGCTGCTAAGAATATGGGTGTTAGTTCCTTGTGATACATGAATTTCTCGATTTTCTGAAGGCTAGCAGTGGCTTCCCTGACCTTCACTCCCCTAACCCACCCAACGGTTTTATAGAATTCATATTCCCCATATTAAATCCCTTCCTGTTTGAAATATCTAGAATGGTTTTGGATTTGCTACTATATTACATACCAGGAATGATTACAGGAAATAGAACCTCAAAGATGGGAATCTAAGGTTGTTCAGCTACCTTGATTACACTTGAAGGATGGGATATCGTTGACAGCAGGTAATAGGACCCTGGTAGTCTACGGTTTTCAGGATCAAACAGATTCTCAAATTATCATCTACAGTTCCCTAAATTGAAGAAAGAAATTTGGAGAAACAAGTGACCGTTTCATTAGAATATTATGGTGGAAAAGAGAATTACAAAGTCTGTGAGGTGGACGGGCTATTTTTGACTGGACTAGAGAGATTACAGAAAGAAAACGGTCCAGCTCAGTGCTTTAAATTCTCAAGTTAAGGCATGAGCAGGGAACAAGAAATCTTCTATGAGTATGTTCAAAAAATCAACTAACTCCTATACGTTTAGAACCAATGTAGTTGAAAACCAAACTATAGTTCAGGTTTCTGAGGGGCAAAACTACAACTCCAGTTGACTTAATGGCTTCATTAGTCATCTAGTGAATGTTAGAGTACTGATTGGGAAAGTGTGGGCACTGAGATTGGAAACAGGAGACTTAAAAGTCTAAATTCCACTGAACATTCCTTAGCATCAAAAATAGCTCTTCTTCTTGTCTATGGTAAAGTAAGTTTTCCATTGCTTGAATCCACTATAATGACACTCATCAAAGTTGATGCTGTATCTTTCCAAGACCAGCTTCCAATGCCATCAGATCCAGAAGTAAAGCTGATTCCAGCAGATTTAAGGAACGCAGGTAGAAAGTTTGATCTCAGAAAAGACTGCATATACACTGATAATCACCAAGAAATTTTCAAAAAGTACTGAGAAAATATCACCTAAGATTACTGTAGCTTAATCACAAAAATGTAGAGTAGACAGAGGGAAACATGAAAGTGAACAGGTAACTAAAAAAGGAAATATAAACTGTTTCCTAATACTGGTAGAAACATATTACCAGCAAAAACTCTGGAACACTAAATGATGTTCTGGTTTGGCTACAGTTATAGTACTATATACATTAGAAGTCTACAGTCTTAATTTTCAAATGCTTAAGCAGATTCAAGAAGAAGAAACACACATTCTTGTACATCTGGTTTACAAATTTTCCCATAAAACTAAAAACAATGGTCCCACATTAAAGAGGTCAACTCCAACTTGTCTAAATAGTTTATTGCATTAAATCTTAGATTCAGAGAATACAAAAGGTGGAAAGAATTTTAGAGATTATCTAGTCCAACCTTTGATTTTATATCTGCAAGCCCAGGTCAAGAGAGGTGTACTGACTTGTAGTAAGCCCACCATTAATTAGAGCTAGAAGCAAGGCTCATTTTGTTTTATCCTGCTCATTCCATTGCCACATACTTTCCAAAATATGCCTGCTGTTATTTTGGAAAATGGATTATATAAACAGCAGCTATATAGAATTTGCAAACATGAAAAAAGATTTACTTGTTTATGAAAAAATAGTTTTAAAAATGTATTATTTACAAGTGGCTTTCATAACCCAACAACAGAAGGGCTCAACTTTTGTTTGCCCCAAGTTTTGCTTTCAGTCAAACATCAAAGTGGAAGCTAAAATGTTAATAGTATCCAGGGCTAATTCTTACATTTGTATATACTATTTATTTACAAAAATGTTTTGAGACAATTTAATATTTTTTTTAAAAAAGGTATGTAAAACTGAACAATTTAAGCATCAAACAAAATTCAAGAAATAAGGAGGACCAGATTAAATTATATCCAAAGTCTAGACCAAGGAAAGTTGTAATTACCCGATATCAAACTGTTTTCTGGACTTTTTAATAGCTAATAAAATGGATTATAGGGCTACTGAGAACAAAACTCTTCTCAAAAAGTCACTATTCTCTTCCTATTGGGGAATAAATACATACAGGACTTGGGGCTTAAAACATATTTTCCCATAAAAAATACTATAAAATGTAGAAAAATTAAACTGAATCTGTATTTAGATATCTTACAATTTAAATATGAACATACGAACTGACCCAGAAACTTATTACCTTTCTATATACTAATTTTATTTTCTTTTAATATATCTATTTGTGGTTTTGTTTGTAAAAAAATATGTCCTGCACCCAAAAGAGCTTAAAATGGGCACTAAGGTTACACACAATTGCAAAAGAACACAAATTTTAAGTAGATAAATAAAGAGGAAATCACCATTAAAACAGTGTACCTATGGAAAGTAAAAGAGACAAAAAGAAAAGAGAGGAAAGAAAAGAGTGGAAAGGGTAGGGAAATTTTAAAAAGGAAAAACAAATATGAAACACAAACTATTTGAAATTTGGAAGTGTCTACATTTGCAAATCTACTCCTGCATCTGTTTGCTAATAATGAGTTTCCATCTGTCAATATAGATATAGCCATAGTTAATCTGAAAACAATTAATAGGTTTTTCAGCAGAGGTAAGCACTGGCATGCTGGATTAGGTGTTCCAACAACTTGTAAATTAAGACTCCCCAGAGTCTTGTGGAAGGGAAGCATATTAATATCAACTCTGTGACCACTCAGCACCATGACAGAAAGTGTCTGTTCAGGGGGTCATCTCCAAAATGCATCCCATACATCTTCACACACAAGAGATGATAATTTATCACCTAGACATAGGGATCTACTGTAAACTAATCCGAAGTGCTGATGATACACTAAATCAGTTTGAATGATGAGTGTAAATAAAGCTGCAAGTGAAGTACTGAAGAATACAGATCTATTTGATCAATGAGATGTTGCAAGGCAAATGAAATGCAGTGTTGACAAACATAGAGCCCCATAGTTGAAAATTAACCAAATCAAATATCAGAGGATAAAAGCACACATGAACACAAGCTTCAAATGAAAGTTTAATATAAAGGGAGTCAGAAGGTATACTCTGTTTCAGATAAAATCGAACAGACAGGGTCACTGGGAAAGGATGTATTAAAGTTGATGTATTTTACATCCCACAGAAAGCAGGACAGGCTAAAGAAAAATGTTGCATAACAGTAATACTTCCCAAATAATATAATTATTCAATCTGCCAAGCAAAGCCATACACAGAGATGAGGAAAAACAATAAAAACTGTACATAGAAAATGAGCACACATCAACTTGCTACCAGGAAATCAAATTCAATTTGCATTGCCCTTATGAAATTTTAGATATTTTCTGGAACTGTCATGCTACAATTTCAATGGGGAAAACCGGAGGAGGAGGGATAAGGGCATTCCTCTAGACAGTTGATGTTCATAGAGGGCATTCCTTGAGAAAAAAAGATTTTCCCAACTTTGTGATCAAAAAACAGCCTTTAGCACATGGCAAAATAGGTCCTATGGATGAAGTTATTCTGAAGGTAGAAATAGCTGATTAAAGTAAATTTCATCCCCTGCTGGAATAAATCTGTAAAATATTTTGTAAGGGAAATTATTCATTAAGAAGTTTTCATTTTTTTCTTTGTTGTGTCAAGTCTATCTGGCTTTATCATAGTATATTTAACTCTTGCTTTGTGCTTTATCTTTTGGCTTATTTTGGGTAAAGGTACAATTATACTACTAAAATATGACCTGATCCCAGATGTAGTTTATTTAAATTTCAAAATGAAAAGCTTACTAAAAAGAGATAAGATTGATTGCTCTCTCTGTCTTAGCATAATTGTATTTCAGGTGAACATCAATTTACTTTAAAGGACACTTCTAAGTAGCAGAATGCATCATAAATAATTCATCAATCACAGCTGCTAGAAACATGATTTGCTCCAGCAGATTTCAATGGAATAAAAATCCTATTTTCCCATATTTGTGCTTGCTTTTAAAGAATTTAAGAATCCCCCTTTTCTATGAATTCCCTTCCAGATTCCATATTTCATACACTAAATGAAGTATAATAAACTGCTTCTTTTTCTTCTTTTTTATAAACATTGTATCTGCTAATTGGATAAAAGCATATAAATATCTCTGGAAAAAATAATCAATGTACATCAATAGTTACACAATATAAAGGGTACATATCTGAAAAATAACCATTTTCTTAAATATATAATTCTACTGAGGTTAATATAATTTTTTTCACCTTACATAAATTTAAATGGATGAAAAGGCACGTAAGATTTCTTAAAAATCTTACATAAATTATTTAAGATCTCATATATTTGAAGATTAGTATATTACATCACTATATTAATGCAAATTAAACAGACTCTACACTGCCTAACAGTTAAAGTTTGTTTGGTGATAGAACATGGTGTCTGTAACTTTCATATATCATACTGAAATCTTAAAGATTTCCATCACATTAAGCAATTAAGTATTAACAATTTTCCAAACTTTGAAAAATCTTTAAAATAAATATATTGATAAGAAAAAACAGAAAGCATGTTACTTACTTGCAAACCTCTCTGAAATACTGAATGGCCCATAAAATTAGCCAGCATTCGAATTAAGGCAGCACCCTGTAGGAAATAATATTTAAAGAGAAGAAAAGAATTTCAAGCTAGTAACATCTTCCAAAATGTTACTCTATCAATCAAAAATAGTCTGCTTCATTCATGGTATTTTATTCTAGAAAACACAGCTAAGATACAAAAGAATCATGAAAACATCCCACTTACATGTAACTATTGCATTTTTGTTTTGTAGGTCTAAAATTTTGTGGATCTAAAGCCTACACTTGTAGAAGTCTTCTGTATAGAATATTTCAAGACAATAATAAGCTATAATTCAAGGGAAATAAACATTTTACCAAGCACTCAATATGATGATGCTAATAAAAGATGGTTTTTGTACTTACAAACTCATAATCTAGTAAGAGAAGGATGGATATTCATGTTAATAAATAATCATATTAAAACAAAGCTTTGGCAAAATAGCTACTTACCTGCATTCTTAGTTTAACAAAGACCAATTTAGTTGTAGGAGTGGAGAGTAAAGAGTACTTGTTAAAAACTTTGACTCGGCACTCAGACTGCTTGGGTTCAAATCCTGGCTCTACCACCTACTCATTGTGTGGTAGATTGAATTATAGACCCTGAAATAGATGCTATTCTTAATCTTAATCCACATTCCTGTGAATGTGAACCCATTGTAAATAGAACTTGTTGGAGATGTGATTTTTGTTAGAGTGTGGCCCAAATGAATGAGGGCTGGTCTCAATTCAGATTACTGGAGTCCTTCGAAAGAAAAGTGGGAAGTCATAGAAGCAGAAAATCAGCAGGAACCCTTAAGAGAAAGGAAAGGGTATTGCTATGAGATGGGAAAGCCAAGGAGCCCCAAGGATTGCCGGCAGCCAGCACCAGAATACTAGTCTTTGGGGAGAAAACATGGTCTTGCCAATGCCTTGATTCGGACTTCTGGCCTCTGAAACCTTGGGCCAATAAATTCCTTTTCTGTAAACCAACCACTGCATGGTATTTGTGATAGCAGGTTGGGTAAACTAAGATATCATGTTTTCATCATTTAACAGCTTGCTCCTCAATTGTCAAGTGTAGGTAACAATAGTCCCTGTTTCATATGGTTGTTCTGAAGATTAAATGCATTAGACTACGTGAAGTGCTTCAGAGTTTGAAAAAACAGTATGCCCTATAAGAGTGCTAGGCATCAATATTACATCAAGCTGGCTAATTATTTTAACTACCTGTCTATTTCTTTTAGAAGTTGGATTTAGCTATAAGCATCCATATGCAAATAAAACATATGATCAATAAAAATATTTACAGCAAGAGAAAAATACTAATTTAAGAGTCTATCTAACCTTGAGAACCATTATTATAATATTAAAGAATAATATAAATGCAAAAAAGTAAACATGCAGTCAATATGAAGTATTCCAAGTAAAGATGGTTAGACCCAAGTTATCACAAACAGCAAAAAAGTCAAGAGAAAAGGTAAACAATTAAATTGGTTATAGCATTTAAATTTCAAGAATCAAAAAAATATTTAAAGTAGACCACTATCAAATCATTCTAACACATAACCCATTTTATTGTCTTTATGGAACTCACTGCTCTGTGCAATTATCTTGTTTACGTATCTGCTTATTTTCTGTTTTCCCCTCCCAGAACATAAATTCCATAATGGCAGAGACATGTCTGTCTTTTTTGACTATAATACTCCTAATGTGTAGAACACTGCCCGGCATATAGCAAGTGCTCAATCAATATTTGCCACATCAACAAATGAAAGAGTGAATGCAAATGTGGACAAACTGTCACTTTAAAATTATAATACTGATACATGAAGACCAAGTATGATTCAGAATATACAAAAAATTGGGGTAGAAAGATGATGGTTATGATATAATGATAGTAATGATGCAAAAGCTTATCTCTATTTTATAAACATTTCTCAAATTAAAAATCCCAATAAATTAATACTATTATAAAAAGGAAAGTCTCAAGAAAGATACAATAATGGAGTCAGTATTATGTCCTAGTGACTTGATAAGAAAAATATAAATGAGCCTTCAAGAAAACAGTTCATTCCACAATAGGGTGTTTTAACTGTGGAGCAGTGGGTTTAAATATAAATGACAGCTTGGTTCTAGGGGGAAAAAAAATCCCTTGTGGTTACATATCCCATGTCACATCTTCCAATAACTCATTTCTTACCACATGTCCCTTTTTACAGTATAATCAGAACTACATATAGGTCCAATCAGCATGGGACAGGTCTGCTGCACAATGTCCAGAAAATGCGAGAATGAATACCACCACACCCCCGCTGCCTTTTTTTAAACCAGAAATGTTTCCTGTGATTTTTGGGATTTTAATACTCAAGCTCCATGAATCACCATTAAAGAAATGTCTCAAAAAATTTCAATCCCCACCAAAATTGCTCCCCAACTTTGTATTTTATTCACCTATCAATAAACGATAAGCTGGACAAACCAGAGTTTTATGCCTTTTTTTTGATATTTTGTATTCCCATATCATCTACCCTTTTCTCTTTCTTTTGCTTCTTCCTCCGTATTTTCTGCACACTTATGTAAATCCATAAAAGATAAGCATTTATGATTCAATCTGGGGACCTGGTTAAAATTCCCTTTAGAACTTATCAGCTCTGTTCCTTGAATTTCCTTGACAAGCTCTCCTGTATACTTTTCCCAATCTAATCTACCTACCCCAAGGGTGTAAACTGTCAGCTCTGCATCAAAACTAACCCTCACCACCTGGGGAGTAGAGTCTTAGAATCTCAAGCAGTTAACTCAAACTTTCCTTCAGAATAGAATAGCCTCTTCAGATGATTTAAGTGTTTCCCTAAAGGTAATGATGAGTTGGTCTCTTGTTGGGCTATAAAACCTATCAATTTAGCTTGATCTAATGACAAAAGAATCCTTTCTAATCATAAAGAATGTACACCTTTTCCTGTCTCAGTGAAGCTAAAGCAGTGTGCTAATAGGAAATAAAACCTAGAATCATAATCAGTATTTTAAAAGTTACTATCACTACTCCTAGTGATAGGGAGTTAATTAAATTTTAGAACACGTTTATTGCCAACTAGAACATTCTGTATTCTATGTAGTATGCACTCTTCTATATTTAATGTAAACTTTTCCTTCCAACGATAAATTTTAAGGATCCCTTTTTCCAGAAATTCCGAGCCAGGTGGGTTCTCCAACTGTCATCATTCAGACACCAACACCAGTCACCTACTATGCCTGGATTATGAGAAAGATCTCATCTCTTAATAAAGATATAACTGATGGTAAACCTATTTTAAAAACATTGAATCCTCTTTCATCAAGTCTTTAAAGTATCTGTTCACCAAGCAAACAGTATTTACAAAATTGTAACTTATACTTACTTGCCATGCAAAATTCCAGCCCCAGTAGAAAAGCTGGACATTTAAGCAGCCTAACTAGGCTTATTTCCCTGCTTATTTATGGGAATTAAATACACTATTTATGCAAGGTTTTTGAATTTTAGAGACTAGCTTAAGAAATCCCACCACTATGTTTCCTAAATATCAGTTGGGAAATGGCTATCCATTTTAATGTTACATAAAGAATATTCCATAAAAATATGCTTATAAACATACTTGTCATTTATTAATTTTTACATTTGAAAAAATCATTTTTCACATAAGTCCTCATATAAAATTTCTTTCATTTCTCCGTTGTAATAATTTGTATGCATTTCAGTCTTGGAGACAAACATCTCCTGAGAAGGTCCTGTGAACTCATGACTTGTTACCTTCCATGCCTGGCTCAGAGGAGGGGCTGAGGGAAAGAGAAATTACCTGTACACATAGCGACTACTTTGTAGTCTTGAAGACTTGCTACTCAGCCAGAATTTATAGGTATTTCTTCATTGATAAGTGTAAGTAATATCACTCTTGAAAAGAGAGAGATCTCTAATTTATTCCTTCAACATATGTTTATTGAGTAAGGTGGTATGTTCTGTATCCTGTAGAATATAAGTAGGAAGGCCACAAGTCTCTGTCCTCAGGGATCTCAAAACCTTATGAGAGAGATGAGAAGATATAAAACAGTATATGATGAATGAAAAAATAAATAAAATTTTCTACTGATCCAAAAGAAGGAGAGGTTATTATTTCTCGAAGGATGAAGGATAGAGAGGACTTAAAGAAGTGGCATTTGTGTTGGCCCTTGAAGGATGGATGGGGTACCATGAGCAAAGATAAGCAGAAAACATTTGAACAGATACAGTAGGAATGGCCTTTGTGTGGTCATGTAGGTGAGAAAGTGGAAAGCAAAGGTAAGGAGCATGATTCTGAAGGGCGAAGGGCATATAACCAAACAATGGAAGATTAGATTGGAAAAGAGGGTTGGGGCAGTTGTTAGAGAAGTTTGAATTCCAGAACTAAGGCATTTGGATTGTGCTAGAAGATTAGAAAGGATTCTGGAAAGGTGGCAAAAAAAAGTTAGGACTTATTTTTGATATTCTAGGAAGGGTATAAAATAACCAGAAACAAATGGTAGCAATGAGGGCAAAAAGAATAGACAGGTTTTAGGAATAGAACAAAGATAACTGTGAAAAGGATTATGATCAAAGAAATAAATTGGGATTTGGAGTGGCTGAGAAAAGTGCTGAGGTTTTTAGTGAAGGAGACAGAAAACAGAACCTTAGAATCTTTCTACAGATTCTGCATGACCTACACTTGATTGCCCCAAAGTAGGCAATCAGTAAATCAGTGAAGGGTATCAGGGAAAGAAATCAATGAAGAAATGAAACTAAGATCAATGAATGGCTATTGTTACAATATTTACTATTCATAAAGCTTCCTGTCCAAGAGGTCAGACATTTCCCACAGACCTGGACTCAAATCATTTCTCTGAAGTCAGAATTCTGACACACTGCTGGTGTGAATGCAAAACAGGGCAGTCACTTTGAAAAAAGGTTTGCCAATTTCTCATGAGGTTAAACACACACTTCCTTTATATGGCCCTGCAATTTCACTCCTGGGTATTTACCCAGGAGAAATAGAAACTTATGTTCACACAAAATATTGTATACAAATGTTTTTAGCAGCTCTATTCATAATTGCCAACAACTGGAAACAACTCATATGTCCTTCAACAGTAGATGGATAAGCAAACAGTGGAACACCCACATAATGGAATATTACTCAGCAACACAAAGAAGCAGACACACACCCACAACAGTGTGGATGAATCTCAAATGCATCATGCTGAGGCAAAGAAGACAGATTCAAAAGGTTATGAGTTGTATGATTCCAGTTATAAGACATTCTATAAAAGGCAAAAATATATGGAAAGAAGGCAAATTGATAGTTGTCAGGGGTGGGGGGAGGGTGTGATCACAGGGGCAGCATGAGGGAATTTGGGGGTGATGGAATTCATCTATATTTTGATACTGCAAGTGGTAAAAAAAAGACAGAAGAACTGGGAATAAGTAATGTCACAGGAGACATGTTTTAAGAACAAGTGCTCCAGATTTCAATGAAAATTATGGCTAAGAAAAGGTCAACTTTAAGGGAAAGCTAAAAGCTATTTAAATAGCCTGGTGGGTGTGAAAGCCAAATTGAAATAAAGACGAAAACAGAAGGAAGGAAAGAGAAAGTCAGAGTATGTACAAGCGAGGTCTGTTTATATTTTTCTTTTTAAGACTAGGGAGAAAAAATAGTGAAAAGAAAAAGATGTTACAGTGGGCATGCAGACTGGAGATGCAGTGTATCAAGAGAAGGTTGTTGGAACAAGATTCCAGGAGAACCAGATAAGAAGAGGAGCAAGGTTAGTCCTGGAAAAGAATAAAGACAATCTTCTTCTGAGACAGGGCTCAGACAGAAAAGAGAAGTAAAGATACATGGAAGATTTTGAAGTGTAAGGCAAAGAAATTGAGGAAATGTATTGCGTGGACGAGCCTGTAAGCTCCATCAACATTAGGGATTTGGTCTGTTGCCACTATAGCTCCATTGCCAAAAACAGTTCCTGGCACATAACAGGTTATCGAAAAATACTGGTTAGACAACTGCATGATTGATAGTCTCGTAGATCTCAATAATATAGGAGGTGTGGTCCCCAGCACACAGGAGTTGGAAAGAGTAGAAATAGGTTGGAAATACTCCCGTGAAAAGATAATTGGGTGTCAAGAAAAAATGGAAAAGTACAGAAAAGCCAGAAATCTTAGTTGAAGTAATTAATAATGTACATACCATCATTTAACACTACTACAAACCACCTTCACAATATTATAAGGAAAAATATTACTGTCTTAATTTTCCAGATTAGGAAATTGAAGTTTAAAAGGCTGTGTAACTTGCCCAAATTGATATTAGTAGTGAGTAATGGAGCCAGTTATATCCACTTATATCCAATTATATGCAATTCCAAAGTCAATCATCTTAACCATTTTAGCTTACTTTACTGTGACCCCAAATCAAAATAGTTATGTGACTCTCTCCAGAAATGCAGTGCATAGCAAGTCAGGAAAAAGAGGAAATTCTCAGAGTTACTCAGAATTTTGAATCAATAAAATATTCACAGAAAAGTATGAAAATAAACCTAATTCAATGAGACATTATTGAAATGGCTGACCAATATGCTCAGAATTGGCGATGGAAGAGAAGAAACAAATGAGCCAGCAGAATAGAACATGTTAATGGAGTAGGAGACATAAAGCTAATCGACAACAGGCTCAGTAAAGACAAAGGGCTTGCAAAGTTGAGAATAATATTTTCATCAGAAGCTAAATGTGGATATGACAACCATGGAAGTGCACTGCTCAGATCTCCTACTGCTGCCCCTCTGCATCCATCACTCCCCAGGTGACAAGCTACCCCCCAATTACTGAAAACAGCAACGGAAAAAAGACTGACCCATTCCAACAAGGCAGAGGACTCTTCCAATGGAAAATTGTAACTCAAAAATTTACCAATTGCCTGGCAAAACATTTCTTGTAACTGGGCTGCAGTCTGAAATTCTTCCAACCCAATCCTCCTCCTTCCCTCTCTCCTTACATGGCTTGTCAGCCTGCATTGTTGCCTCAATGCTCTCCCAGCCTTCTCCTGCTCCTTCCCCAAATATATGTCTTGCATATCATGGTGTTGTAAACTATTCCATTAGGGTAATTTTAAGTGCTCCTCTCAAGCAGTCCTTTGGCTGGTCAATATTACACACTACAGATGTATTTGCTTTAACATTTGTTCTCCTCCAAGGTAGGAAAAGGTAAGGAATAATGTATCATTATTTTCAGTTTACATATGGGAGATACTGAGGCAAAGGGATTAAGTAATTTATCCAAAGTTAAACAGGTATAGTGGTTACTGGAACTTGTCTCCAGGCTTCCTTCCATCCATTCAGTTGTTGAGTTCTTTGATTAGTAGAGAAATTTGTGAGTTATGATTTTCTTTTTATCCTCAGAGTTACTGAAGGGATGAGCCTACTGATTCTAAATCAAAATATACTTTCAAAATTTAAATTTCTAAAAGAGGTCTCTGTACTAAATATGGACAGGGGTGTAGATAATACAATGTTCTAATATGATTTGCTACTGAAGGATGGATTTTGGTCTCCAGTAAAGGCTCATCTTAAATCCTCTGTGGTTTTTCAAAAACATGTTTTATGTTTTTTTCTTTTTTTTTAAACAAGCATATGATAGCTATATTTAAAATACGAGATAGAAAATAAAAAGAAATAAAATGCCTAACTCTGTATATCCCCCACTCACAAATTCATTACCATAAAGAAAGGTTAAGAGAGTAGAAAAGGAGAAGAAAGAGGGGAAAAAAAGGAAAATTAATTTGACATAAGAAAGCAGAATTAATGCCACAGTGGCCCAGTCACCCACGCTTAAAACCTTGAAGTCCTCTCTGATTTATGACATCATGAGGCTAAGCCTTTATCTCTGCACAGCTGAATTATTGCACAGCCTCCCAGTGACAACCCAAATGCATTCTCTCCTTCACAAAACCATCCTATGGACTAGCATCAGTCTAACTTTAATAATTACTTTTGAAGGAGCATAATGCCTGCTAAAAGTCCTAGCTCTGTCACCTACTAGGTATAAGACCCTAGGCAAGTTAGGCAATTTCCCTAAGTATCTATAGAAAATAATGATAATAATACTTGCCAATAATATTAAGCAAACAAGGAGCTTTCTGCAGTGTCAGAAAGAGTAATTGCATGCAAGTATTCAACAAAAGAAATTTGAAATTTAACAATACCGTAAACAAAAATGAACTTAAATGGAAGGATAAAACATAAGAGCAGAAATTAAAATACAGAAAATTATTGAGAAGATGAAAAATAAAATATACTGTATCTATAAGAAGACTAATAAAATAGTAAAGCTCTGGGAAAAATAGTCAAGGAAAACCTAAGAGAAAAGCAACATAAATCACCAATATTAGAAACCAAAAGGGGCACATGAAAATTAAAACATTAAAAATAGTAAAAGAATACAATAGTAACTTATGTCAATAAAAATGAAAAGAAAGATCTACTAAAAACAAAATAAAACCGAAAATCCAGGTCAGACAGTTTTACGAGCAAGTATACGTTTAAGGAAACTTTGTAACATTTTGCCCTTATCTTCTACAAACTATTTCAAGAGAGAAAGAGTAAAAGCTTCTTAGCTCTTTTGATGATGCTTATATAACTTTGAAAGATAAATTGGACACAGTAAAATATAGGTCAATTTCCTCTACAACCTTGTATGAAAACTTAATTATATATATTAAATTATATGTATTACATATATTTAAGTTATAAATCATATAGAATATATATCTATATATACATATAAATCCTAGCTAACACCCTACTTATATCTTATATATAATAATATAAATGCTAAGTAGTCAATATATACTATAATATATATTATATTATATGAATATATATTATATACACATATATAGGTAGGTAGAGATTAAGTAGTTTGTCCAAGTAATTCAATAATGTTTAATAACAAAAATTCTATTAATGTAATTTATCACATTAACAGATTAAAGGAAGCAAACAAATAATCTCAATATATGTGGAAGATACATTTGATATGACTTACCATTCACTCAAAATAATATATCTCAGTGAACTGGGAAGAAAAGAGAATTCCATTCCATTCCAAATTAAGGCATCTTCCAGAAATATACTTAATGGTGAAATATTATATGCATTCCCCCTGAAGATTAATAATTATATTCAAAAGTACAAAAAAAATGAAAACTAAAAGAAGTAAGAGCCAAAAAGATGGAAGTGAGGCAACAAAATTAGCATTGTTCACAGATGATGTAAGAGTCTTCACAGAAAACCAAGTGAATCTATAGAACTAATCTATAAAATCAATAAGTTCAGGAAGGTTGCCAGACAGAAGATTAGTTAATAAAAACCAAGAGAGATGATACATATCAATAAAAAATATTTTAAATTTAATTTATAAATAACTCTATTCTCAAAAGCAAAAATGCAAACAAATACAGAAAAATCAAAAATTATATTGAGAAATTCAAAGTAGCTTGGCGCTTCTATGAAGAAAATTACATAATTTAATTATTTTATTAGGCTTTAATAAGGGTTAGGGCCTAATAAAACAAAGAACTATATTCTTTACAAAGCCGGAATGAGCTGTTATTGAACAAAAATGTCCAGTATTCCAAAATTAATGTACAAAGTCATCTAGAGGCTATTTTTCCCCAAGAAATTGTCTTACCTGAAAATTCATATGGAATAGCAAAGAGTGAACAATAGCAATTTTGAAAGAGAACAAGATGGGTTAACCATCACACCAGATATCAGATCTATGAAACTGTATAGTTAGACTTTAAACAGTATTGTTGGAGTAGGGATAACATAAGACCAGGAGACCAGAAAAAAGGACGGGCAATAAACCAATGCTGATCTCAGTGATAGCTGACAGTGCTGGTATTACAAACAGTAGGAAAGAAGCAGGGAATTCAGTAAACACTGGAATGTCTGATTATCCAAATAAAAATGAAATTACTTCTTACATTAGAACATAAAGAAACAACAACAAAAAGCATGGATTAAAGACTTCATGGTAAAATGTAAAACTTTTAAAATATTGGGAAGACCTTTCAAAGCCTATATTTAGGAACTTGGGATTAGAGAAAGATACTTAAACCAAATAAAATAGAAAGCATGAAACATCAAGGAAAAAATGGACAAATAGACCACATTTGAATTAAAAATATCTGTATGATAAAGGATCATAAATTAAAGGATAAACTACAAACTTGCTAGCAAACAAAAACTATTATCCAGAATACAAAACAAAAACACACCTCTTAGGAGTTAATGATTAACAGAAATAAGTAAACAAAGAACCAAAAACAACAAAAGTAAACAAAAACATCACCCCACTGGAAAATGGGTAAAAGACATAAACAGAAAATTCAAAAAGGAATCCAAAAGGGAAATGCATACTCAAAAGAGACAGCTCACAAATAAACAAGGAAACACGAATTAAAATGGCAAGATAGCATTTCACAGACATAAGCCAGGCAAAAACTTTAAGAGTTTAATAATACCAAGTATAGATGAGGATATCAGAAAATGGATCTCTCAAATAGTCTAGTGGGATTGTACATGTATACAAATGCTTTGGAGGAAGAATAAGGGCACGCTAATGTAAGTCTGAAGATTCATTTTGTGAATTTAACAATTATTGAGTGCCTACTGTGCCAGGCACAGACTAAGGGCCTAAAAACGATGCAGAGAACAAAACAAAAATAGCCTTCATGGAGTTTACATTCTAGGTAGGAGAGATGGTCAATAAACAAATAAGCTACTAAATATAATAACATCAAGTATTAATTACTGCTTTGAAGAAAATAAAGTGGGGTAAGGGAATAGAGAATGCCAGGGGAAGTGAACTCTCAAATTTTATATAAGATAATTAGGGAAGATTTCTCTAATGACATTTGAGCAGAAATATGAATCAAATGAAGCACTCTAGGCAGAGAGAACAAACATAGCTGGATTTTGAAATCTACAATTCAGGACAAAAATTGGGAGTTGAACAAAAGACTTCCACAGGGAGCAAGGTTGCTTGGAGAAGATGAAAAATATGTCTGAAGAATGAATCCTGGAACAATTCAATATTTAGAGGTTCAGGAAACTAACTGAGCCCATCAAAAGAGATGAAGAAGAAATGGACAGTGAAATTGGTAACAAACCAAAAAAATAAAAATCCAAACAAACAAACAAACAGAATGTAGTGTGTGGCAAACAAACTGAAGACAGTGTTTCAAGGAAAGAATGATCATCACTTTAAAATGTGCTTGAGAAAGCAAATCAGCTAAGATGAAGACTGACTGAATTTTGCAATGTGGAGTTAATTTTTGATCTGACAAGAGTTTTGATCAAGTGGTAAGAATGAAAGCATAATTCGTGGTTTTTAAAGAGAAGGGGATAAGAGAGAAGACTGTGGGAAGATGGCAGAGTAGGAAGCACAAATAATTAGTCCCTTCACCTAAACAACTATAGAACTGGCAGGGACTATCTGAATCAAATGGTTTGAAACTAAAGAGTCTAGTAGAACACTGTGCAGCATCCAGAGAAGAGTGGAAGGAAGATGCTGGTAATTTGCAGGAAATACTGGCGAATTTCACCCCCCCTGCCGTGGCTACCATCTCCCACCCCTCATCCTCACTACAGCGAGCAGTGGGGTCCTCAAACACAGCTGCTAATCCAGCTTGCTAGGGCCAGGTTGGGATATAAAGATTTAGTACCCCCAAGATATCTGCTCACTGCTTATGTTCATTGACTTCAGTTCCCTGGGTCCCCAGCTCTGAAGGCAGCCATTGCTCCAACCTGCCTCAGGCAAAAGCAGCAGGGGAGTCTTAAAGCCAATACCATTTCTCAAAACTATAGAAAATAGTTAAAGGGCTGCATTAACTGAGCAAGAGCTGAAACAACAAAAACACAACTTCAAAAAGCTTTAAGAGAAGCTCCTGGTGCCCTTGCTGATCTTTTCCACAAACCCTCCCCAGCACGGTATGGAGCTGGCTTGTGATCCCGTTGTGGGTCCCAGTCTTTCAAACACGAGGGTGAGATTAAGACCTAGAAAATCCCTCTGGGTTCAACATGCTCCCCTGAAACTTCCCCTCCAGGCAAAATCAGCTTGTGACAGCTAAAGCAGTGTAAGAAATAATTAAGTCAAGCAGACTGGGGCAAAGGCTTACCAGTTTTAAATCCTACAATAGAGCACCCAGGAGAGGGGGCAGAGGGAAGAGAGGGGGCATTCAAATTCCTGTAGACAGGAGAACTCCTAAGGTCACCAGCAAACACAAACCCAGGAAAAGACACAGGCATAGAAAAGACAGGAAGGACCCTGTACTTTATTTACCGCTTACTGACCTTCTTGACAGGAAGGCTGAACTCTGAAGACCACTGGCCAAAACCAACTCAATTTTTAGACTTTGAAAGGTGTTTTTTACATTGGTTTGTTCAGTTTTGTTAGTTCCTAGCACTCAAGGAAGTTTCTGTCATATCACTAGCTGGATAAAAACTCAAGAAATACACAGTTCAGGGACTAAATCTCACAGTTAAAACTTTAAAATATTATAAAGTACAGTGTTCAAAAAAAGATTGCAACAAAGAAAGGAGCAGGAAACAATGGCCCATCCAAAGGAAGAGAATGAAAATCCAGAAAGCATTAATGAAGAAGATCAGACTCTGGGTGCTGGAAAAACGGAATCTCCATTTAAAAAAAAGAAAGGCTCATGTTTTGGGGGGAGAGGGGGCCGTGGCAGGGCAGAGAGGGGTGCTTAACTCATGCCACATATAAAAATTAACTCAAAATGGATCAAAGGCTTAAATATAAGAGCCAAAACTATCAAACTCCTAGAAGAAAATGTAAAGAAGCATTTTCAAGACCTTGTGTTAGGCAATGGTTTCTTAGACTTCTCACCCAAAGCACAAGCAGCAAAGAAAAAATAGATAAATGAAACCTCATCAAAATTTTTAAAATTGTGCCTCAAATGACTTTATTAAGAAAGTAAAATGACAACTTACACAATGGAAGAAAATATTTGGAAACCACATATCCAATAAAGATTTAATGTCCAGAATATATGAAGAAATCATTGACAAACAAAAAAAGACAAACAGCCCAATTAAAAAATGGGCAAAAGACTTAAATAGACATCTCTCCAAAGAAGACATACAAATGGCCAGAAAGCACATGAAAACATGCCAATGCCATCAGACATCAGGGAAATGCAAATCAAAACCACAGTGAGATACTATTTGACACCCATCAGAATGGCTGCTATTCAAAAAATGGAAAATAACTGTTGGAAAGGATGCAGAGAAATAGAACACTCATTCATTGCTGGCAGCAATGTAAAATGGTGCAGCCACTGTGGAGAACAGTTTGGAGGCTCCTCGAAAAGCTATGTATAGAACTACCATATGACATGGCAATAACACTACTAGGTATTTGCCCAAAAGAACTGAAAGCAGGAGCTCAAACAGATATTTGCACACCAATGTTCATAGCAGCATTATACACAATTGCCAAAAGGTAGAATCAACCCAAGTGTCCATCAACCAATAAATAAATAAAATGTGGCATACATACAATGGAATATTATTCAGCTGTAAAAAGGAATGTGGCTGTGATACATGCAACAACATGGATGAACCTTGAAGACATCATGCTGAATGAAATAAACCAGATACAAAAGGGCAAATTTGTATGACTGCACTGATTTGAAACAATTAGAATAAGTAAACTCATAGAGTCAAAATATAGAATATAGGTTACCAGGGGATGGGGTAGGGTTAGGGAACGAGAAGTTAAATCTTCAAATGTACAGGGTTCCTATTTGGAATGATGGAAATGCTTAGGTAATGGATGATAGTGATGGTAGCACAACATTGTGAATGCAATTAACCACACTGAAATATATATCTGAATGTGATTAAAAGGGGAAATGTTAGATTGTATATAGAGTAACAGAATAAAAGTTTTTACAAACTCCATGGAAATACACTACACAAACAGGGAACCCTAAGCTAAACCATGGACTTTAATTAATAGTACAATTATAAAAATGTTCCACACCAATGCAAAGAGTTGGTAGTGGGATGGTGTATGGGAATTATTATGTATGATTATTCTATAATCCCAAAACTTCTCTAACAAAAGAAAGATCAGACTTTGGACATATCATGAAAAAACTTTTTAAAAATGATCCTCAATATGCTCAAGGAGATGAAGGAAAATTTAGAACAAGAACTAAAGGATGTTATGAAATCAATGAATGAACAATGTGAGAATCTCAGTAAAGAGAAAGAAATTTTAAAAAGGAAACAAACAGAATTATTAGAGTTAAAGGTAGCAACAACTGAATGAAAAATTCCCAAGAGGGTTTCAACAGGAGATTGGAGCTGGCAGAAAAAAAGAATCAGTGACCTTGAAGACAAGACATTTGAAATGAGTCAGGCTGACAAGCAGAAAGAGAAAAGAACCAGAAAAAGTGAAATTGGCCTAAGAGACCTGGGGAACACCTTCAGGCATACCAATATATGCATTATGAGAATCCTAGAAGGAAAAGAAAGAGAGAAAGGGGCAGAAGGAATTTTCAAATAAATAATGACAGAAAACATCTGAAATTTAGCAAAATACATGAATATGCATATCCAAGCAACAAAAGTTGCCTCTTTGAAAAGATAAATAAAATCAACAACCTTTCAGCTAGGCTGACAAAGAAAGAAGAGACAGGATGAAAATAAAATCAGAAATGAAAGTGGGAAGATCTTAACAAACCAATAACTAGTAAAGAGATTGAATCAGTAATTAAAGACCACCCAACAAAGAAAAGCTCAGATCCAGAATGCTTCACAGGTGAATTGTTCCAAACATTCCAAGAAGAATTAACACCAATACTACTCAATCTCTTCTGAAAATTTAAAGAGGAGGGAACACTTCCCAACTCATTTTATGAGGCCAGAATCACCCTAATATCAAAACCAGATAAAGACATGATAAGAAAAGAAAATTACAGACCAATATTCCTTATGATACAAATGCCAAAATCCTCAACAACAAAGTAATAAACTGAATACAACAACACATGAGAAGAATTGTACAACATAATCAAATGGGATTTATCCCTAGCATGTAAGGCTGGTTCAATATAAGGAAATCAATTAAAGTAATATATGAAATTAATAGAACAAGTGGGGAAAAACCACACAATCATTTCAACTGATGCAGAAAAGAAGTTTGACAAAATCCAGTACCCCTTCTTCATAAAAACACTTAGAAAATTAGGAATAGAAGGAACCTTCCTAAACATGATAAAGAACATATATGAAAAAACTACAGCTAAGCCTACTCAAGGGTAAAAGACTGAAATCTTTCCCTCTAAGATCAGAACAAGACAAGGATGCTCACTGTTACCACTATTATCCATCAATGTACTGGAAGTTCTAATCAGAGTAACTAGGCAAGAAAAAGAAACAGAAGGCTTCCAAATAGGAAAGGAAGAAGTAAAACTTTCCCTATTTGCAGATAATGTATTATAATATATATATATATATATATATACACACACACACACACATATATATATATATATATAATTCCAAAAAGTTTTCAATAAAGCTACTAGATCTAATAAATGTATTCAACAATGTGGCAGAGTAAGAGATCAACACGCAACAACCTGTCGTGTTTCTATACACTACTAATGAAAAATCTGAAGGGAAAATTAAAAAGAAAATCCCATAGCAAGTGAAAGAATCAAATATCTAGAAATAAATTTAACCAAGGGTGTAAAGGACTTTTACATGGAAAACTACCAAATATTCCTAAAATAAATCAAAGTCCTAAATAAATGGAAGGCCATACCATGTTCATGTATTGGAAAACTGAATAGTGTCAGGATGTCAATTTTACCCAAAACATTTTACAGATTAAATGCAACCTCAATTAAAATTTCAACAGCCTTCTTTGCAGAAATGGAAAAATCAATCATCTAACTTAAATGGAAGAGAAAGAGGCCCTAAATAGCCAAAATCATCCTAAAAATGAAGAATGAAGTTGGAGGAATCACACTGCCCTATTTTAACACTGACTACAAAGCTACATGGTCAAAACAGCTTGGTCTGGCACCAGGAAAGAATTTAGACCAACAGAATAACATTGAGAATTCTGAAATAAACCCTCACATCTATGGCAAATTGATTTTTGACAAGAGTGCCAGTCCACTCAATTGGCAAATAGCCTCTTCACTGAGTGGTATTGGGAAAATTGGATATTCATATGCAAAGAATGAAGGTGGATACCTACATCACAGAAAAATCAGCTCAAAATGGATCTAAGACCAAATATAAGAACAAGGACTATAAAACTCCCAGAAGAGACTGTGGGGATGCATCTATAGGACATTGTGTTAAGCAATGGTTTCTTAGACTTTACAACAAAAGCATGAACAACTACAGAAAAATAGGTCAATGGATCCCCATCAAAACTAAAAATGGTTGTGCATTACAGGACTTTATCATGAAAGAAAAAAACAACCTACAGAATGGGAGAAAAATGTCTGGAAACCACATATTGAGTAAGTGTTTAATATTAAGGATATATAAAGAAATCCTACAGTTCAACAATTCAATTAAAAATGGGCAAAAACTTGAATAGACATTTCTTTAAAGAAGATACACAAAACAGCCAATCAGCCCATGAAAAGATGATCAATATCATTACCCTTTAGGGAAAATGCAAATCAAAACCACAAATGAGTTACCTTTTAGCACCCAATAGAATATTCCACTATTAGAAAAATAAGAAATAACAATTATTGGAGTGGATGTGTGGAAATATGAACATTCATTCATTGTTAGTGGGGATGTATAATGGTGCAGCAGCTGTGCAGAATAGTTTGGCAATTCCTTAGAAAGTTTACTATAGAATTATCATATGACCCAACAATTCCACTTCCAGGTATATGCCCCAAAGAAAGCAGATACTCAAACAGATGTTTGCACATCATTGTCCATAGCAGCATTATTCACAATTCCCAAAAGACAGAAGCAATCCAAGTGTCCATCAATGAATGAATAAACAAAACGTAGTATACACATAACAATCGAATATTATTCAAATGTAAAGAGGAACAATATTCTCATTCATGTGACAAAATGGATGAACCCTGAAGACATCATGTTTAATGAAATAAGCCAAATACAAAAGGAAAAATACTGTATGATCTCTCCTATATGAAATAATTAAAAGACAAGCAAATTCAGAATCACAAACTAGAACACAGATTACCAGGGGCCAGGGTGGGAGTAGGGAGTGGGGAGTTCATTCTTAATTGGTGCAGTTTCTACTTGAGATGATGGAAAGGTTTTGGCAATGTATAGTGGTGACAGCAACACAACATTGTGAATGCAATTAACACCATTGAATTATATATACCAATATTGTTAAAAGGAAATTTTATGTGCTATATATGTTGCTAGAATAAAAATTTAAATAAATGAAAAGAGAAGGGAAATGGAGAAATGGGGGGTTTGCACTAAAAGTGCAAAGACAAAAAAGAAATAGCCTGGTGTAGATGTATAGCCAGAGAATTCTATTAGGTTCAAATTATTATAGCATACTTTATCCTGATAATAATCGAGTGGAGAAGGAAGGCTGATTCAGGAGTAAGGGGACAGCTCGGCAGGAGCAATGTCCTTGAGTATGCAAGAGAGTATGCGGTCCAGTACACAATTGAGGGCCTGGCCTAGATTGGAACACCAACATTCGTCCACTATAACAAAGGGGAAGGAAAGCAGCATATATAAGGAATTTACAGGTGGAATGTATAGGTTGGTGGTGGGGGAAAGTGTGCTGTGTTTTACTATCTCAAGTAGCAGAATCATCAGCTGAGAGTTAGGAAGGAGAAAGGAGTGTGAGCCCTGGAAAAGATGAGAACAAAGTAAATTTTAGGTCTGAAAGAAAGGGAAATTGATTTGAGAAGTACATATGAACACATCTTATAACCCAACAATTTCACAAAGTATAAACCCTGTTAGTGAGAAACACACATGAACACAAGAATGTGTGTAGAAAGATGCCATTTGCAACACTGTTTCTAATTTGTAATTCTAAATTTATTTGTTCTAATAGACAAAATTGCACAAGTCCATGAATAGGGGGATGGATTTATAAATTGTGCTTTATTTGTGGAATATATAGCAGTGAAGATGAATGACATAGAGGTATGAGTACAAAAACATGGATGAGATAAAATCACTGTCTGTTTAATGGTTCTCTCTGGGGAGAGAGGGCTTGGGATTGGGCAAGGGATTAGGGGCTTCAATTCTATCTGATGCTTTATTTCTTTGAAATAAATCATAAGTAACTATATTTAAACAAAATGATTAAATCTGTTAAATTTGGACTTTATGTACACCTTATACTAGTATATATATAGCTATTATTATCTGTTTGAAATATTTCTTAATTAATATTTTGAAATAAAATAACAAATGGTATTCTTTGGGAAAATTGCTAACCCAGAATACCTTATAATCAGTCCTCATGTTTTACCTAAATTTATTATTCCTCTTGTCTTAATCTTAGTGGTAGATAAACCCACATTACATGATCTATGTGTAGAGATTTCCAGGTGTATTTTAACATGATATATATATATAAATATTAAATATAATGTTATATATATTATAATATATAATATATATTAATTTAAAATTATTTTATCTGATAAGAGGAAAACTGAAATAAGAAGTCAATTTAAAATAGCCAGACACCATTTGGTGTAATCTTTTTAAAAAATTAAGATCTTATGAATAATAACCTATAAATCACACTAATAATGAGCCTATTGTAATTCCCAAAAAAGTTTAGCAAAGCAGCGATTTAAGCATGAATTACATATATAATTTCTGAACCAGATGTTAAGCTGAAATACTCTGTGATGTTTTGGAGCTGTATGTACCCCAGAAAAGTATGTTCTTAAAGTTAATCTATCCTTGTGGGTTTAAACACATTGTAAGTAGGATTGATGAGTGAGATCTTAGCTTAAGATTTGACCCACCTCATTCAGGGTGGGTCTTAATCCTCTTACTGGAGTCCTTTCTAAGAGAATGAATCTCAACCAAAGAGATAAAACCGTGGAAGCAAGAAGCTGAAAGCAACAAAACCCAGAAGAGAAGGTTGAGAAGAGCAGATGTCACCATGTGTCTTGTCATGTGACAGGGATTGCCATTTCCTGGTCTTCAGAAAGTATCATCCTGCTGATGCCATGATTTGGACATTTTCATGGACACAGACCTGTAAGCTTGTGAGCTAATGAATTCCCATTACTAAAAGCCAGCCCGTTTTTTGGAATCTACTTTCAGCAACCGAGCAAACTAGAACAAACCCAAACCATTAACAGTGTTCAATGAGTAGAACTCATTTTATTCTGTTTTAAGAAGTTAAAGAAACACCATTTATTTAAAAAAAAAAAAAAAAAAAACTTCTTTAATCCCAAATTCATTTTAGAACGTGAGGAAAAACAGGTTGCAAAATAATTGAAAATATGTCGACATCATTTATGTTTTTTGAATATCAGACTACAAATGGTATCTTTGTCACTTATAATGGAATAATTGTTCCTTTTCAGTATTAGACTATCACAGCTGGAAACCCATATGAAGTTTAGCTTATTAAAAAAAATGCAACATGAATTAATGTTAGTGAACAAGACATGTCAAATGTGCTATGTAAATAAGGCTTAAAAGACGTGAACACAATATTGTTCTAACAAAAGTCACAAATTAAACACTTAACAGGATCGTTACAAATCAAGTTATACATTTTAATAAAAATATTTCCTAATTTCCATCTAATAGAAAAGATGGAATGGTACATCTAAGAGACATTGAACAGTAACAAGTATTTTGTGAACAACCATGTACATCAGTTGTAATGAAATTTTACTATCAGTTGTGTCTATTTTCTTAAAGTTATAATACAGAACTAACCTCTAAAAAAGTAGAGTGCTTTTTATTGTCATATATATTCCTGAATAATCTAAATATTCACTTTTGCACATAATCAAAATAAAAAATATTCAAATATATGAGAGTTATTCCTAAACAAGTATATAAATCAGAAAATTTAGTTACCTGATTAAATTTGTGCTTCTTTCCCAGGTTGTCTTTTCTTGTCAAATTCTATTTTTGTTATGTATATTGATGTATATATTTTTGATGTCTATAAAACAATACAGGCAACATATACCCGATTCATCATATTTTTATTTGTATTTAAAAGAAAGAAGAAAAATAATGGACATATGACTCTTATGAGAAAAAAACATCTTGAATGTGTCTCTTATTTACAATCTCTCTCCCAGATTCTGGTCCTTATTGTCTTTTGAGAGGCTATGGAAAGACCGTCTATTTCTGGTCTTCCTTCCTTTTGATTGGCTCTTTCTTCTGGTTCTTCAAACACACCCTGTACTTCCCATTATCCTTGACTTTATACAAATTCTCCTTGCCTGGAATGCCTCAATTGTCCTAAATCAAAGTCTTCATGGGATATAGCTCTAATATCACCTTTTCTAGAAATCTTTCCCAATTCAAGTCAGAATTTTTTTCTTACAATTCACCTACAGCTCTTTTTAAATACCCATTTTAGCATATATCAGTTTGATTTATTTTTTAAATTTTTATATAACAAATATGCCTGTACCACTAGAATGTACCAAGGAGGAAAGTGGCCAAGTTCTGTAAAACCCAGCATTTCTCTGCATGAGTAGATATTCAATACATGTTTTTTAAATTAGATAGCCAAGTAAATGCATTAATGTGTGAAATATTAATATGTAATTATAGGGGAAAAAAAGAAAAACAGTAAATAAATATAATAGCATGTTGGGGACAATTAAGGTAGCATGTATAAAATCCACCCTCAGCGATGCCGGAGATATGCAACATGACAGCTGGGGCTGATGCAATAGCGGCTTAAGTTGCCCTCAGCCTTCTATGGAAGTGATAGCCGTTTGCGCCTAAGATACACATCTAGAGTGCTAGCTTTACTACCTGCCTTCTATCCCAGCAACAGTAGCCACCAATCCTGTGCTAGCCTTACATCTGCCATCCGCCCTAGCAACAGCAGCAGCCAATCCTAGGCCGCCACCCGTTCGTACTAGCCACTCCCTCTACCTTAGGGTATATATACCCTGCCTCTTCAATAAAGTTTTGCAGCTTGATCAGAAACCTGTCTTGCTGTCATTCCTCGCGTCTCTTGTCCCATACCATTCCTCCCTCACAGGATTTGGAGCTTCCGTTGAACGTCCCGCCGGCCGGGACAATAGCATTATTTGGGTCAAAGACTAACTCTTGGTAAATATTTTTTCCTGTTTTCTAGATACCAACTCGAGAGGTCAGCAAGAAAATAATTGTACAAAACTGGATTTTATCATCTATATTACCTCTACTCTTTTGTGATCCCCAAACTAAGAATTCCTTTTCTTAGATTAGACCTAATGCTCTTAATATTCTGATACTTTTACTTAAAGAATCTCATTCATTTAACCAATAAATTATAGCCCTTGGTTATGAGAGATCCTTTTGGTATTTACATTAAAGTTATAAGAAGACATAATTTCAGAACTCAGATATTCACATGCACACACCTTTCCCACTCTGTACTCCAGGTGGAACATTGCCAAGTTTAGCTCTACTGAAAGTGACCTTTGGACAAGGACAAACTACCAGAGAGAAAACGTACTTTTGTATAATTCTCATGGTGCTACAGAAAACTTGTTTGCATTTTATGAAGAACTGATTTTAAAGTATTTGACAGAAGGTGTCTACATAAAATTAACCATTTTAAAATGAACAGTTACTGCACATCAAGAGGTCCCTGGTTCATATCTGGGTGCCCCCTCCAAAAAAAGAAAAAAAAAGAACAATTCAATCACATTTAATACATTCACAATGTTGTACAACCACCACTTCTATCTAGTCCCAAAACATTTTTATTACCTCAAGAGAACTCCTTACTCATTAAGCAAGCAGTTCTCCCCATTCCCCCCTTCTTTCAAACCCTGGCAATCTGCTTTCTGTCTCTCTGAATTTGCCTATTCTGGGTATTTTCTGTAAGTGGAATGATATGTGATCTTTTGTGTCTGGCTTCTTTCACATAGCATAATGTTTTCAAGGTTCATCCTTGTTGTAGCATGGATCAGTACTTCATTCATTTGTATGGCTGAATAATATTCCATTGTATGCATATAGCATAATTTGTTTATCCATTCATCTGCTGGACATTTGGGCTATTTCCATCTTTTGACTACTGTGAATAGTGCTGCTATAAACATGTATGTTCATGTCTTTGAGCACCTATTTTCAATTCTTTGGGGTTATACCTAAGGAGTGGAATTCTGTGTCATACGGTAATTTTCTGTTTAACTTTTTGAGGAACAAACTGTTTTCCACAGCAACTGAACCATTTTATATTCCCACCAGCAATTCATGAGGGTTCCAATTTCTCCATAACCTTGCTAACACTAATAATCATTAGTCTTTTTGATTATAGACTGGGCATAAAGTGCCATCTCATTGTGGTTTTGATATGCATTTCCTAATGACTAATGAAGTTAAACCTCTTTTCACATGCTTGTTAGCTATTACTATGTTTTCTTTGAAGCAATGTCTATTCAAGTCCTTTGCCTATTCTTAATTGGGTTGTATGTGTTTTTGCTGTTGAGTTTTGGATTTCTTTATATATGCTGGATATTAAACCCTTACTGAATATGTGGTTTCCAAGTATTTTCTCCCATTAAGTAGGTTATTTTTCAGTTTCTTGATAGTGTTCTTTGATGCACAAAAGTTTTTAATTTTGATGGAGTTCAATTTATCTATTTTTCTTTTGTTACTCTTGTTTTTGGTGTAATATCTAAAATTCTTTCCTGAATCTATGATCATGATGATTCACCCTACAGTTTCTTCTAGGGTTTTGTGGTTTTAGTTCTTATGTTTAGGCCACTGATCCATTTTGAGTTAATTTATGTATATGGCATGAGGTAAGGATATAAGTTCATTTTTTTTTTTTTTTGCATGTGGATATCCAGTTATTTCAGCACCTTTTGCTGAAAACTTGATTATTTCCTCATTGAATGATCTTGACACTCTTGTTGAAAATCAATTGACCAGAGACATGTAAGTTTATTCCTTTATTCTCAATTCTATTCCATCAGTCTATATGTCTATCCTTATGCCAGTACCACATTGTCTTGGTTACTGTAGCTTCATGGGAAGTTTTGAAATCAAGAAATGTGAGTCCTCCAACTTTGTTTTTCTTTCTCAATATTGTTTTGGCTATTCACAATTCCATATGAATTTGAGGACTAGCTCTTCCATTTCTGCAAAAATATCCACTGGAATTTTTGATAGGGATTGCATTGAATCTGAAGATCATTTTTGGTAATATTGCCATCTTAATATCAAATTTTCTAGTCAATGAACATAGGTGTATTTCCATTTCTCTAAGTCTTCTTCAATGTCTTTCAGAAATGTTTTGTAGTTTTGCAGCATTCAGTACACAAATCTTTCCCTTCCTTGATTAAATTTATTTCGAGGTATTTAATACTTTTAGATGCTATTGCAAATAGAAGTTTTTCTTAATCTCACTTTTGATTGTTTATTGCTGATGTATAGAATCACAAATCATTTGTGTATGTTGATTTCATACCCTGCAACTTTGCCGAATTTGTTTATTAGCTGTAGTAGTTTGTGTGAGTGTGTGTGGATTATTTGGAATTTTTTTTATAAATAAGATTATGTCATCTGTGAATAGAGATAGTTTTACTTCTTCCTTTCCAATTCAGATGCCTATTTCTTTTTCTTGCCTAAGTGCTTTGACTAGAATTCTAGTACAATATTGAATTGCAATGGAATCAATTGCAATTGAAAGTGAATATCATTGTGTATGAAGTTCACTCTGGGTTTTTTTATAAATACCCTTTATTATATTGAAGAATTTCCCTCCTATTCCTGCTTTTCTGGGTGTTTTTATCATGAAAGGCATTGGATTTTGACGAATGCTTTTTCTGGGTCAATAGAGTAGATTATGTGGTTTTATTCCATTGTTCTGTCAATGGTTCCATTACAGTGATTATTTTTCTTATGATGAACCACCCTTGCATTCTTGAGATAAATCCCACTTGGTCATGGTGTATAAAACTTTTAATGTGCTGTTGGAACCAGTTTGCAAGTATTTCGTTGAGAATATGTGCGTCTATATTCATAAGGGTTATTGGTCTTTAGTTACCTTGTCTTGTACTGTCTTTTTCTGACTTTGCTATCAAGGCAATATTAGTCTCACAGAATAGGTTAGGAATTCTTCTATCCTCTTCTATTTTTTTTGTTAGAGTTTGAGAAGGACTTGTGTTAATCCTTTTTAGATGTTTGGTAGTATTCAACAATGAAGCCATCTGGTTCTGGACTTTTCTTTTTGGGGAAGTTTTTGATTACTGATTCAATCTCTAGTTGGTATAGGTCTTTACATATTTCCTTTTAATTTTTGAGTAAATTTTGGTAATTTGTGTATTTCTAGGAATTTGTCTATTTCATCTGATTATCTAATATGTTGACCTACAATTGTTCTTGGTATTTTCTTATAATCTTTTTATTTCAGTAAGGTCAGTAGTAATGTCACCATTTTCATTTCTAATTTTAGTTATTGGAATTTCTCTCTCATTCTTTGTCACTCTAGCTAAAGGTTTGTTAATTTTGTTAATCTTTTCAAAATGCAGACTTTTGTATTTTTTGATTCTATCGTTTTTCTCTCTATTCCACTTTTCTCCATTATCTTTATTATTTCCTTCCTTCTGCTAGCTGTGTGTTTAATTTATCTTTTTTTTTTTTAGCTCTGTAAGGTATAAAGATAGGTCACTCATTTCAGCTCTTTCTCTTTTTATAATAAAGGCATTCACTCTTGAGCACTGCTTTCACCACCTACTATAATTTTGATATATTGTGTTTTCATTTTCATTTGCTTCAAAGTATTTTCTAATTTACATTTTTATTTCTTCTTTGGCTTATTGGTTGAGAGTTTTTCATTTAATTTTCACCTATTTGTGAATTTTCCACTTTTTCTTCCGTTATTGATATTTAGCTTCATTACACCATGGTTGGAAAAGACAGTTTGTGTGATTTCAATTATTTAGAGTCTTCCAAAGTATTTTCTGAGCATGTGTCCTGGCTTGTACCTTTCTCAATCTCCCAGTATGCAGGGATGCTTTTGGATTTTTAATGTCCTAATTTTCTAAAGAAACTCTCTCCCCAGCTTTTCCTTTCAGGGTTTTGGCACTCCATTGTTTGACTTAATTGAAATTGTTTGCTATCCTTTGCTCCTGAGTATCTGGAAGTGCTATTCCAAACATATAAAACATTATTTGATATAATTATGTTTTTAAAAAAATCTATAGGTAACAATGTCAGAGGAAAATCAGAGAAAATTCAGAGGTAGGATCAAAAGTTGAAAAACAAATGAAGTTTTTTTTTTTTTTTTCTGGAAAACAGAAGGCCAGATAAACATGCAAATATAATTTTCAAATATAGGAAAGTCATATAAAGAAGATGCGGTCAGTTGATCTCCAACTTTACTCGGATTTAAATAGCAACTACATGGGGAAAAATGACCAAAACAGAGATACTTAAAAAGAAAAATAAAATATTTCTTAACTATAAAAGACATACTATTTGGCATTAATAATCACTAACAGAACATGCAGACTGTCCTTCAAAAGGAAGTTTAAATAAACTGCATTCTAATATGCCTGAAAATAGAATAATATTCTCTAAGACTTTCAAAAATCAAACAGCTGTGTGTGGACTCTTTCTCAGCCCATCCCCAAACTGGTGCATTCTCTCATTTATTCATTTATTCATCCACCCTAACCACCAGCCTCCTACTAGTATTGTTGCTGCTCTGAAATCCTCCTTTACCATAGCTCTCAGGTACTCCTTTTGTGAAAAACAGAATGGCCTAAAAATTGCCAACCACTCGTGTGTGCACGCGCACACACACATACACACAAAGCCATAGGAAAAACCTAATGTAGTATCTCAATGTGCTGTGTGATTATAAGCAGTAAATGTGAAAAAATCCAAGCCTAAATTTCAATAATATCACCCGAGGTATACTAGACGGAATCTTTTTATTTTTTATTCACCAGGCTAATTAATGTTTAAATATTTCATTATATTGCACCACTATTTAGATTTGAAAGAATTGATAGGAATGGAAATGAAAAACCCCTAAAAAATAAAACAACTTGGTTCTGACTTAAGGATAGAATATTTCTCAATTTAAACATAAGACACAGGTTAAAGGTCAAAATTGTCTTATCTTTATTTTAAAAAGGGATTCCAGATTTTCAAAAGTTCTTTTTTCTACAACATACACATAAAGAGATTTTTTTCCCCCTAATGACACTAAAATGAAGTAAGTTTTAGTACAATTGAATTCCCACAGTAATTTGTGTAAATGTCCATAGCTTGTTGGTCTAATTCAGAAACTCCAAATTCAAACATATATTAGCATAAGTTTTGTCTTTTGGGTGGTATAAATGCATCTTTGGGGGAAGGTATTAAACGAGGCCTCCAAAGAAAACAAGAAAATTCAAGTAAAAAAGATCTGAGACTTAAAGGTCAGTTATCTAGAAGTTTAGGTATACTTTCCACATGAACAAGATTCAGCAGACATAACCATAAATAGTTATGTCCTTCATGTGAACTCAAGATAGTTTTTTTTTCTATGAAAAGAAAGACGTACAAGCTGATTACTCATCTAGACAAAACATTGCTGGGCATCCCCTTACAAGAGAAGCTTTATTTAGCAGTTGTGCTGAACATCTCATATGTTTTGACATGACTGACAAGGACAAAAGCATAGCATATTTTCTCATTAAGCAACCATATGAGGAAGCCTTCAAGGATGGGCTCACACAAGAGGTTGATGAGATTATTTACGGAGATGGGGCATCATGGAGTTCAAGAACAATACTGAATAAAGCCATGCTTTCCAAGCTTCACTGTGTTATAAAGTTGAATTTACCATTCTACTAGATCCATAATAAATAAAATAGCACATTACAAGTGAATACCAGCATAACTAATGCTTCAATCATGGCAATTAATCCAGAAAGGAAAGGGACCAATTGAGATTTGCACATCATTTTTATTACTCATATAAATGTAGAGAAACAAAGTAAAAAAAAACATCTTGAGTAGGGTAAGGAACATGAGAGCTGAATGACAAGCTTTAATCCTTATTGTCAGATTCATTTACACATGACATGACTAGTTTTCTGAAAGCTAAGGAAATTCTTTTACTGTACCAATATTTGCAGGATAAGGGTAAAAATTGCCTGAGTAAGGACTTATCTATCTACTTTTCTACTCTTCTGACTACAGTGCAAGTTTATGGAAAGAATTAAATGCCAAGATTAAAGTTTCACCAAAGTAACTTCAGCTGTTCTTAAAAAAATAAATGAGCATCTTCACATATTTCATGTGAAATGAATTATTTCCTTCCTGGCTTCTCCTCCATAAAGGCAAAAGTCATAACCTCAGTTTGGATGCTTGTGGGTAGCAAAGTGTAATAGGGAGTATGCTGATATCACAGAAATTGATAATATCTAGAAGTCAGTCAATAAAATAAATGTTCATCACTACCCCTTCTCGTAAAGCATAAGGACAGCTTCCACCTCCAGCTTTTGATTTTTTTTCAGTGTGGCAAAGCACGGATGTATTCTGTTCCTTGAGAGTTTCAAAACTCAAAAACATATTGTTCAGGGAACCAAAAGAAGAGAGCCATTTATCATGAAACAAACTCTTCTGACAGTGGTGAGTCATGAGCAGAAAGAAACAGCCCAAGTTTTTATATCAAGACAAGTAAATACTATCTTGCCAGTCTTTACTCAGCAAGTCAATGTAAGAAACTCACTGCTTAAACTTTCACTTATGGCACAATTTTGTGTAATGACAATAAGCTAAATCTGATGAAATCTGAAGTATGAATATTTGATTAAAGAGAACAAAAGTAATTATAAAAGAACATAGTGTAGAACTGGTATTCCACAGATCACACTTTGGGACACACCATCTTTATAGGACAAAACTTTCCAAGACGCACAGGAAAAATATGCACAATTCTCTTTCTCCTAGGAACCTATAAGCAAGCATCTAACATTCTCTAAACAAATATCCATATCACAGGCTCTGTTACTGGCTCTCCAAACTTTAGCTTCTTGTAAATGGTGGCAAAACTTCCACCTCTAACTTTCCTTCATTCTTCTCACCATCAACCAAAACGAGAAACATTGACTGTTACTATTACCAGAAGCCTAGAAGAAATAAAATACCCTCATACTTGATGATCCACACTCTTCAATTTTAGAACAATTAAAGGTCAACTTGACTTTCTTACAATTGCAAATAATTGGAGCAGATTTAAAAGTGAAATAGCAAGCAACTACCATTTTCTTATGTCTTTAAATAAAGAAAGTGTTTTACTTCACTTGTAACAAATTTCTCCCATATTCTACTAGCCAGTTGTCAGCTGACAACAAGGTTACTGAAAATAAGAATGAAAATGAACTCATGAAAAACATTTTGTCCCAAAGCTATAAAAACGTTTTCTCAAGCAGAAGTGGAAAATATTGAAAGAGTTAGCTCTTAAAGCAAACAAGACTAAAATCATGAAGAAAAATGCCATATTGGGGCAGATCAATGGCCCATCCGACCTTGAACTATCTCTGACAGAGGTGACAAGGGATGGTGAGAGGCCGTGTTTGCTCATTACTTTCCATAACCTTCATGACAAAGGTGAGGGATATATTTTGAGCATTCCTAACTTCTCCATCAGGTTTGTCTAAGGAATCACAGGATACCAGAACTAGGCAGTTACACTTGATATTTGAAGAAAGTTAGTTAGGACAAGCAAAAGAAGTTTAACTCAGCATTATCTTGCAGTAGAGGTGTGAAGAGTTCAAACTAAAGAACTCTTTAGAAAGTAACGTGAGCAGTAAGAAAGTATGAATGTTTAGTAGTATGGTGACATATTTACTTCTCTTTTTCATGCTAAACATTTAAAATAAAAAAAAAAGCAACAATGTCCCAAAACTCACTCCTGATAGGAAGAGTTTGATGCAACTAGATATTAAATTTGCATCACTAGCTTGAAGGCTTCTAGAGTTTAGAAGGTAGAGTTAATAATCATTAAATTCATTTGAACTGCAAACATTTAGTGTGCATTCACTATGCAAAGGGGCTGAACTAGGTAATAACTAGGATATTGCTAAAGAGCCAGCTTCACATTTCCAGGACCATGTGTTAGGCAATGGTTTCTTAGACTTTTCACCAAAAACATGAGCAACAAAAGTTAAAAAAAAAAAAAAATTAATAGATGGGACCTCATCAAAATAAAAAACCTTTGTGCATCAAAGGGCTTCATCATGAAAGGAAAAAGGCAACTTACAGAATGGGAGAAAATATTTGGAAGCCACATATCTGACAAGTTTTAATATCCAGAATATATAAAGAAACCCTATAATTCAACATCAAAAAGACAAACATCACAATTTTAAAAATGGACAAAAGACTTGAATGAACATTTCTCCAAAGAAGATACATGAATTGCCAAAAAGCACATGAAATGATGCTCAATATCATTAGTTATTAGGGAAATGCAAATCAAAACCACAATGAGATTCCATTTGTATATCCACTAGATGGCTACTATTTTAAAAATGGAAAATAAGTGTTGGATAAGAACTGGAGATATAGGAACACTCATTCATTTTTTGGGGAATATAAAGTGGTGAGCTGTCATGGAAAACAGTTTGATGGTTCCCTAGAAAGTTAAGTATAGAATTACCTTAATGCCTGGCAATCCCACTTCATGGTACATACCCTAAAGAATTGAAAACAGGGACTCGAATAGGTATTTGAACACTGATGTTCCAAGAGGCATTATTCAAAACAATTACCAAAAGATGGAAGGAACCAAGTGTCCATCAACCAATGGATGGAAAACAAACTGGGTATGTCCATATGATGGAATATCAGATGTAGAAAGGAATGAAGTCTTGATACATGCGAGAACGTGGAGGAACCTTGAAGACATCATGTTGAGTGAAATAAGCTAGACACAAAAGGACAAACACTGTATGATCTCACGTATATGAAATAATTAGAATATATAAATTCATAGAGTCAAAAACTAAAATACAAATTACCAGGGTCCAGGGTGGGGATAGGGAATGGGGAGTTAATGCTAAATTGGCACAGAGTTTCTGCTTAGGGAGATGGAAAAGTTTTCGCAATGGATGGTGGTGATGGTAGCACAACATAATGAATGTAATTAACACCACTGAATTAAATAATTGAATTTGGTTAAAGAGGGATATCCTAGCTTGCATACATGTTACTAGAATAGAAATTTTTAAAAAACCATAGGACTGAGCAACACAAACAATGAACACTAATGAGAATTCTGGACTAAAGTTAATAGTACGTTTACAATAATATTGTTTCATCAATCGTACCAAAAGTACCACACTAATACAAAGTGTTAATAATAAGAAAAAGTGTGTGTGCCTGAGGGTGGATATATGGGAACTCTATTTTCTGCATGATTTTTCCACAAACCTACAGCTTCTCTGATAAAAAAAAAGGCCAGCTTTGATTCTGAAAGGACATATTAAACAGATAAAAACCAGTCTTAACAAAATATAAGAACCCCACTAGAAAAGTAATGAGTTTCTTTTCATGTTTTAAAATATGTGCAACAGGTCTTTTAAATACAGGAAAAAAAATCAAAGCATTAGCAGATTCATATAGTGACTAAGAGCACAGAAAGAACTGCCCGGTTTGAATACTGACCTCACCATTTACTAACTTTGTGATATCAAATAAGTTACTGCATTGGTTTCCTCATCTGTAAAATGGGGATGGAAATAGTATTTATATAATATGATTGTTGTGAGGATGAAATGACTAAACATATGTAAAGAACTTAGGCAAATGTGTCTGGCATGTAGAATTATATAGGTGTTAACTGGTGTTATTATTTCAGCCATAAATGTCTGTAAACATGTTGAATCTTCCCCAGCATTAGCACCATGCTCATTTCAAACTGGAAAAACAGTTTTTTGACATTGAATAGCATTTAAAACTCTTGCTTTTATTCTTAACAAATCTGACTACTGAAATCATTTCAACTAGCTCCAATATAGTCAAGAGGTTCCTGCTGTGACTGATGCCCTTCCAGAAGGAAAATGATGTAGTGATAAATGTTTGCACATTTCATCTAAAAATTGTGGTACTGGAAAACAGTTTGTGGAATATGCAAGCAAAACATAGTCAACTGCTTGATCATTGCTTTGCTTTAGCTTATAGTTAATAATTGCTAGGGGGCTCTGTTTTAAGCTAGATATTTTTACCACACTGAGGTAATTGCATCCTACTGTAAAATTACAACAGGAAGGCAATGCACAACTGAACATCAACATTTGGTTTATATCTGGGTGTGATCCACTCTGTAGAAGCCTAACCATGCCTCTCAAGATCTCCAGACCTCCACTGTTCCACTCTGGCCAATGCCTACTTCTATTCTAGAGTATTTCAGAGGCAGTTTTGCCATAGCATTTGTCTGAGGATCCTAAGTCTGTTGACTCAAATACAGAAAGGGGTGTGCCAGGAAGAGCTAAACAGGGTAAAACTGCGATTGATGGGAAGGGAGGAGAAAGAAAATAAAAGTATCTGATCAAGGAAGATTCTTCAGGAACCATAAAATGATGAGACTGGTTTTCTTAGGCAGGTAAGAAATTGGATCTGAATTTTATTTCAGAAGGCAGATTAAATATATGGTCTTCAAAACGACAGAATCATTTGAATAAATGTGTAACCTTCTCTACTGTGAAACACGACATCTATTTGACTATGTGGTCAGGCAATATACACGAATTGATGAAGAAACAAAGTGACGCTAAGCCTTGAGTTAATATATTGCCAATTCGTTAGACCTTCTCCCTCCTCTTCATCTCTGTGGTATGTTGAATTATGTACCCCAATTTATATGTGCTCTTAATCTTAATCCACATCCCTGTAGGTGAAAACCCACTGTAATAGGATCTCTTGAAGACGTTATTTTAGTTAAGATGTAGAAAACTAAATTAGGATAGGTCTTAATCCTGTTACCAGGAGTCATAAAGAGAGAAGGCCACAGAGGACATGATCATGTGATGAGAAAGCCAAGGCACCCAAAGATTGCCAGCCTACTAAACCCAGGAAGAAGCAAAGCCTTCTAGCCTGTGAAATCATGAGCCAGTAAATTCTTGTTTAAGCGAAAACCAGTTTGTGGTATCTATGATCATAGCCTAGCAAAACTAAAACAATCTCTTAATCTCTTTTTCATATTTTCTTTCTCTTTTTCTCTCTGTGCTGCACTCTGGATAGTTTCTTCAGTTCTATCTTCCAGTTTACAATTCTCTCTTCAGCTTTTTCTAATCTGTGATAAACCATCTAATATGTTCTAAAATGCAGTTACTACATTTTCATTTCTAGGAATCTTCTTTAGTTGTTCCTTGAGCCTGCTGGCATTTTACTCATGCTTTCAATACTTTATTTATTCAAATTTATTAATTTATTTATTCTCTATGCCTAATACATCCAATATCTTATATGTAGAGCTGATTCTGTTCTTGACTGCTTCTGCTGATTCATGGTCATGGAACCTTGCTGATTTTTCACTGTAAGATGTTCTTTTTCCTTGGGATTTATCAGCAGAAATCTTTTGAGGTTAGATATGAAGGTGGGTTTCTCTAGAAAGGATTTGCTTTAGTTTCTATCTGGCATCTGGGACACTTCTCATACAAGAACAGCCATTTTTAAATTAAATCCAGGCTTGAAGTTTGCACTGTACTGTGACGGTTTTAATTTGAGCTGCAATGCCAAATTTTTGTGAATTTTCAGGGGAAATTTTCTGTTCCTCTCTACTCATTGCCAAGGTTTGGAACAATTTCTTTACTGTCCCTTAAAGATGAGGATAGGCATATTTCTAGTTCCTCTGTATGTTAAGGGTTCAGTTCTTTAAAGTCCTGGTTTTATAGGAATCCTCCCATTAAATGTCTTACCTTCAGCTTTGTCTTCTTTTCCTAACTCCATGAAACCTTGAAACCTGATGTTCAATTCTCCAGGTTGCTAAAGCATCCTCCAGCTGAAAGCCAGTTTCAATATTTTTTTTAACTTCTCTTTTCTTTAAAAGTAAGGATATGTTGTGTGAAATCAGGGCCAAGTTTTCTAGAACTAATATAATGACAACTCAGAAAAGATGAAAGGCTTTCTATTTTTAAGAAGATAACGACCAACAACTTGATTATAGTGCTGCTAGGAAATATGCAATAGGATAAGTGATAAAGGATGTGGGAAACATGTAGTCCCTGATAATTCCCTCATTTGGTTATCAAAAGTCCTTAACCCCTCCTGAAGAATTCATGAAAATATCTGTGAAAATGTGTTTAAAGAAATATTTTAATTATTTCACACACAAAAATTGTATGTATACATTAAAAAAGGCTACATGGGCCAAATAGAAGGAAATTTAGCTTTGACAAGAATTGTATCTATCGTGTGTGGTAACACAATTTGGCTGTTTGAAGTAAAAGCTCTGACTGAAACACCTATTTTGTCTTTCATTTATAAAGAGGCAAATTGTTTAATGCTTGGTTAGTGCTTTTTTTTTTTTTTTGGTACAAAAAATAGACAATCCACATTAAAAAGAAACAATAAAAGGGGTCCCTAATTGTGAAAAAATTGGGGACCAGCCTTTTTGAATTTTATATAGCACATTGGTAACCATATAGGGCTGTAGAAGATTGTTTTACTCATCAATATATCATATGTGATTGATTAAATCTGAGCTTACTTCAAGAGGTGAGTCCATCAGATGGTAAAAGTACAACCTATTCGTGATTATTCTACAGGAAAATTGAATTCACTTCAACCTCTTCCAATCTCTTCCATTATTATAATACAAAAACTACTTATATTATAAAAACTGTATTCTGAAGTTTCCCCAGACATTCTTTTTATAAAAGAAGTTGTATCTGTTCTCCTTTTCTTTCTTTCATACTTCTCATTTGTCAGAATGTTAACCCTTTAATTCCAGTTGCCTTGCTTGTTTATCCTTGAAATCTTAATTTGTTCCTAACTTTTTCAACTGTCCTTTTACTAAGCACTGTAGAATCCCTTCATTCTGGAAAAATCTATTCAAAACATTGCAATTCCCTATTTCTAACTATGTGCTTTGACTTTACATTGGCTGATTCCCACTTCTGCTTAGTTTTTATCTTCAATTACTATTTCTTCTCTTTATCTTGTATAAAACAATTTGAAATTCACAGAGCTCCTGACTGAATTGACCTTGTAAGGTTAACAGACACCCCAATCCTTTCTGAGAGGCATTGTAACTGCCTCCTAGCCTAATGGATTGAGTCACATGTAGTTGCAGGGTGAGGAACATACAGGAATGGAATACTCTTTGCATATTTTCTTTAACTGAAATAGTAACTTTTTTATTCTTAATTATGACTACTGAAGAAGTCTTCCATTAGTGAATCATTACAAGAAAGTAACTAGAATTAGGCTTTTTGCATAAGCAAAACACTAAGAACAACTGTAGCTGCAAAAGTATTTCAGAAAGCTACAGAAGATGCTCACTACAGCCAAGTTCTGAAAGCTAAGATTGACAAGCTCTGGTTCTAAGGCTTCATATATTGTGTGATCATCACTCTGGCTTTCACAAAAACAGCATAAGAGAGAGCAGAAGAATAAAGTCAAAACCAGCATTGTATCTTTGTAAGTATTTCAGCAAAGTAAAAGAAACAGAAATTGTGTGCAACACAAAAACTCAAAAGTAGCATACCTAAACCATCAGTTAATAACAACACAATGAAATAAAAGAGGGGTTGAAGAAGATAACCATAATCCATTGAACAGATTAATCCATTCCTTATACTTTTGAATAACCTGCTACATGTATTCATTAAATAATTGACTTTTTCTTTCAATTTCACCAAGTAAATGCTAAATCAGAGAGAAACATCTAGTGGGGAGAAGAATAAATTACTAGAAAGAAAAAAAACAACCTGTTTTAAGTATTAAGTATTAAGGTTTGAGCAAAAATTAAAAGAAGCCATTCAAACACATGTGCAAAAGAAAACTTACCTCTATCAGCAAAATGTACAAATTAATAATTAATTAGTAAGTAGTAAAGGCATTTGTCACAGAAATGTCAATAAAATCATCTCCTTCAACGATGTACATTTTCTTTACAAGGGCAAAAGGGCATTTCCTTTACATTATGTCTTAAAATCAACTTTGGCCTAGAATAATGGTAGTTCATGGCTAAAGGCAAAGACAACACTCACTGATAATAAAGAGAAAAAGTCACTGAAGTGTGTTCCATGCTGAAAATTCTTTTGATGATTTTTTCACACATAGCAGATGATTCAGAGATGGATAGGAATTATTTTAAAATTTTCCCATTTTATCTAAGAAGTAAGCAGTTTGTTTCTGTTACTATGCAAACTTCTATATTCATAACCAAGAAAAAGAAGGAATTATATAAACATAGACATGTACATGCAAACTTATTTTCTTATACACTATGAATTCTTATATTTCATTATTGGACTATCATATACCATGAGGTTAAGATCCAGGGAGAATTTTTCAGTGGGTCCTCCAACTTAGTACACTGAATTAGGACTGGATTTTCAATTATATTTTTAAAGAAATAAAAGAATGAAGATTTTACAAACTTGGATAGTTCATATTGAAACGTTTAATTGCCTTCTATGTCAAAAAGTTCTTTCTTATATTAACTGAAATTCTTCCTGTAATTTAAGGCCATTCATCTTACTCTGACCTTGATGTTGACAGAGAAGTGGTGAGCAGCTTTCCAATGATGATCGTTCATATATTAAAGCCAATTACTAAGTTACCTCTTAGCCCTCTATTCTCTAGGGTGAACATATGTAAGTTCTTTAGACTTTTCTGATAGGCTTTATCTCCAAATTCTTCAAAATCAGTCTCCCACCCTTCTTCCCTCCCTCACTCTGTCTCTTCTTAACTATTTTTCTCAGCCTCATAAACTTATTCACATTTTCTTTATAATTGAGATCATCATAACCAGTGATTATTATTTTCCATATTTGATAATCCCTATTTTTTAATCTTTATGCCAGTACATTAATTCTTTAAAAAAGTTGCATTTTTTCATTTATAAGAAAATTCCTTACTTTGTTATATGTCAAAAGACATGACTTTTCTTATTGAAACTATGGCAAAACAGGCAATTAGTTAAAGAAAGGATCTGGTAGAGTGGAAAGAACATGAGTTAGAGATGAGATGTGAATCTGATCTCTGCCACATGGGAGCCTGAGCACATCATTAATTCACTGGACCTGTGCTTCCTTATATGTAAAATTGAAGATGGTAATATCTACATTATAAGGATGGGAACTTAAATAAGGTAATAAAATGTGCCACAATAGATCCTCAAAATCAATTAGTGATATTATTCCTATTGCATTATGCTATTAAATATCTGACCAAAAAGTTTGTTCTCCTACTTTTTATAGAAATGATTACAAGTGCTATAATTAATCAATATATATAACAGCTACTATAAAGTAAAATATATACAAATCTGTCAAAAAGGACAAAATAGCAATCCATTACATTCATTTGATAGTATGTATGCAGTTGAGATTGTGAGTAGAGAAAGCAAAGGGTAAGAAGGACCTGTTTAGAAGAAAAGGTGGAAATACAATAGAACAGGGAGGCTGATTGTGCCTCAGACCAGAGAGCAAAAGACAGCAGGAAAAGAGCTGAGCTGACTGGAAGAATCTCTCATGAGATCCAAGGCTGAGGATCAGGCTGCATGTGACAGAACCCATTAAAAAACAGCATGACTGGGCAACACATTCTTTCTTCTCCCTCTGGAATTCATTTGGAATTATGTCTCAAACTTTTTAATTCTATTTCTGGTGGCAACACTTTTTTCCTAATTCCTGTAAGTTGAGGGATCTTTCCCTCCAAAACCCCGTAATGTTTTGTTTATATTGCTTTGCTGGAATTCACTTTAATTCAAATAAACAAGTATTTCTTGAGTGCCTGCTATACACAGACTGTGTAAAAGATCTGCAGATACATCAGGGACAGACATAGAGCCCTCTCTTTATGGGGCTTATAGTCAATGATAGGTGGGGAAAGCTAGACAGTGTAATAAACATAATATTGAAAAAATTATATGTTAGAAGATGATCAGTATCATGGGCAAAAGAATAAGTGGAACAGAGTAAGAAATCAAGAGGGAGAGTGTCAATTGCCATTTGAAATAGACAGCCTCTTTGATAAGGTAACATTGAAGCAAAAGCTTCAAGAAGAGAAAGTAGAACCACCATGATATTTGGAGTAACATCAATCCACGCAGAGGGAACAGCCAGTTCAGAGGCCCTAGTGTTGGAGGGAGCTTAGTGGAATCCAGGGAGCCCCAGGAGTGACTGGAGAGTAATAGAAGATTAGGTCAGAGGGAAAAGAGATAAATCAGGGGTCACTGAGTGGTGGGTGGGAAGAGTGGGATAAGTGGAGACAAGGTACAGTCCTGTGAGTCATTGTAAAGATTTTGACTTTTATTCTCACTTTGGTAGGGAGTCATCTAGGGTTTGAAGTGAGCAACTGACACTATCTGACTTAGGATTTAAAATGATCACTCTGACTTTGGTTAAAAATAGACTATAAGGGAGAAAAATTAGAAGCAGAGAGGCCTTTTAGGAAACTATTGCAGCAATATGGTAGTGATTCAGATCAGAGTATTAACAGTGATAGTGGTGAGAAGAGGTGAAGTTCTGGAAATATTTTGATGGTAGAGCAACCAGGATTTCCTGACAGGATGAGGGAAAAAGAAGATCAAGGGCAGCTCAGAACTTGGGAGTGCCATCAATGGAAATGGTGCGCATATGACTTGACTTAACATAGATTTATTTTTTTTGTGGAGGTCGTTACAGATAAGAGCCCAAGATTTGGAGTGAGATCTCAGTTCAAATCCAGGCTTTCCACATGCTAGCTCTCTGACCCTCTGCAAATCACTGAACAGATTAATCTCGGTTTTCCTCATCAGTAAAATGGGGTAAAAATAACTACATTCCATGTTTTCTGTTAGAAGTCAATGGGATAATGCATCCAAAGCATTTCACAAAATGCTTTGTACATAGTAAGTGCTCCTTAAATGATAGATATGCTTTTCTGTTACTTTAGTGTAATTATAACTATCGTTTCCTGTGTTTTATATTTCCACAAAAACAACTTATCATCTCTAGAATTAGTATGTGCTATCTCTGTTTGCCATGTCCTGACTGACATGATTCTGTTGATGGGGAGCCTGATGTGGAAAGTGACAATAAATACAAATAATTAAGTAGCCTTTTCATATCCATTTCTAAGGATAAGAGAAATTGTATATATTTGCCTCTGACTGCCACACAAGGATTTCTGAACTTTAGGCGTGGAATGGATTGGCAGAGCATTGAAAGATGAATTGTCTTTTTTTTTTCTTTTAATTTGTGTTCACCATGTCCTCTTATGGATTTTTCTATGCTTGCCAATTCTTTCCTTTTACTTCATGCAATTTTGTTTAGTCTTTAAATATCAAATTCAATGTAAGAATTACTGAAAAACATTCTTGTTTTTAAAGGATCGTCTTTTAATTCCCTTAAGTCATTTTGAAATCTGTTCCTTTCTTCCAAGCTTGTAACAACCATCTTCAACTTGGCACCATATGCAAATTTAATGAGCATTCTTTGACTTTCGTCCTCCAAGTCATTGGGTCATTGATTCTTATTTCCCTTTGTCCTTTAGAGCCAAGAGACTGTCTCAATCCATCTCCTCCAGTCTTTCCTGTCTATGGATAGTATTGTCCTGTTTGGAATGCACTTTTATCTTTCATCCTCTTTTTTCAATCCACTATTAAAATGGAAAACGTATTTCACTTGACCTAACTTTTTTTTCCTTAAACTAGTTTTCACTTTTTTCTCTTTCCATTCTAATAATATGTATGCAATTTTAGTACCTTTTAAAAAAATACTGGCCTTGGAATTATCCACATTGAATATCACTCAGTATTTCTTCAAAAACATTCAGTTCTTAAATTCAAACTCACCAAAATTAGTATCTGGTCTATTGGTTCCATACCCTCATAACACATTTCTGTGTAAAAAGCTAAAGTGTAATGAAATTACAATTCAAGAAGAATGACAACAGAAGTGGGGATAACTAAAATAATTATTAAGCGCATAATTACAAGAGGTGATAAGCTAGTGGATCACTAATGCAATGAGGGGTTGGCAGTTGGCAAAGGTTAATGTTGACTAGTGACACAGATCTACAAAGAGGACAGCACAGAAGAACAGTAGCAAGAAGTTTATTTATATTAAGTGCTACAGACATTACTGGAAAAAAGTTCTAGATTCTATAACTCTAATCTCCATAATCTTTTCTGAATTATTCAGATTTACTATATTAATCCTGCCTTCTACCAAACCTACAGTAATATTATCTCTAGAATGTGAATCTAATTATGCTGCTCCTCTGCTTTAAACCTTCCTTTATGTACTCTTGACCTGATGTATAAAGTTTAAACTTCTTAGCATGGCATAAGAGGTTCCTGTCTCCCACATCAACCATGCTATGCTATGACCATGCTAAACTAAATCACCATGCTATTTCTTTTCTGAGATCCTTGTAAAGAATGGTCTTCTCCTGCCTTTTTGCTGCACCCCTCTACTCCGTCACTATATTCTGTACATATATCATAACACCTAAAATGCTGAGGTTGGCATGCATTACTTGCTTCCAGTGATTGTTTTCTTTTGGAAATTGCTCCTCCCCTCCTTCATGCGATCCAGTGGAGCCTGTCAAATATGTGGCCTTTCTCTTCCACCACAGAGGGTGAGTTCATGACCCAAGCTGCCAGACAGAATACTCCATCTCCAAGGACACAGGTAATGGTCATTGGTAATCTATTACCTAATCAGAAGCAATCCTAACCATCAGGAGAAAGGAATATGGATACTGTTGGGAGAGACACAATTTACTCTTTCTCTGAGCTCATTGGATCATGAATTTGGGGACCTTATCAGCCTAAACTTCTTAGGGGTCAATGACCCAAGAATCATCCAATAATGAAGCCAGATAGAGGCAAAGAGAGCCAGGAAAATGATGAGACCTAGAATCTTGATGACATTGTTAAAAAGCCTGGATTCAACCATTCCTAAAGCTAATTGTAGACCTCAGACCATGAGGAATTTAGTCAGCAAATTCCTTTTTATTGCTTAACTGGGTTTGAGTTAGGTTTCTACAACTAAAATGGAAATATTGCTGGCTAATACCCCCACATTGTTACACTGATTTATTTTTATGCACTCTCTCCTGTGTGTCTTATCGACTGTTGTATCCCTAACAGCCAGCATGCAGTGCCTGGAACATAAGCAAGGGCTTATCAAATGATTTTGAAATGAATGCTCCAGTCAAGCTTTGTTGATAAAATGTTGTTGTGGTTAAGAATGTGGGTTCTGGAATTTGATTGCCTAGGAAGTATATCCTTGGGTTGATCATGACTCAGATTCCCCATCTGTGAAATGAGGATTATAATAACAACCCTATAAGGTGATTATGATAATTAAGTGAAATAATTAATGTAAAATGTTTGGCATAGTGCCCAGCAGACTAAGCACTCAATAATAAGTGTTGGCAGTTACTACTTATGCCAATGAAATTATTTAGATTACTTGTCATACATCCTGGAAATGAATTGGTTTAGCCAATTCCACCTATAAAATCACTGTGGTTACTGCATCTTACCCACACATTAGCTTCACAAGAGGAAGAGGCTGAGTAAAGTCAAATGGGAAAAATAGACTGAGACTGAATATGAACCAAGGCTTGATAAAGAGATTATCAAAATGAAGTGTCTGAGACTTCAGCTTGATTATTCTGATCTTTATGTTTCCACATTCACATTTGAAGATTACTTTCCATACATGCTAGCAAGTGACTGGCCTACTACTTTTCTCTGCATTTTGAGATATTTTTTGGAAGATTTTGGATGTAACTGAATCCAAAGAATGTTTATGATGACAAAGAAAGAATGACATATGAATTAAAATGATTTCCCCAAGTTTGCATCAACCCAATAGCATAATTTATGAATATATTCATTGAAAAGGACGAAAATGTCCTGCAGAAAAAAAGTGAAAAATAAATCACATAATGAAAAACAGAAAAAAAAATCAACAATAAATAGTAACTAATATATCACAGCCCAAAATTCAATATGATTTGGAATTAATTCTCATTGTATATTCTGTAGAATTTGAAAATATTTCCTCATTTTAGGAAATGCATAGTCTTCTAAGAGAAGTCTTTCAAATGATTCACTATCCTTAGGAAAATTTCAAGAGCTATCCTAGAAAAGAGGAAATTGTTTCCAGCCCATTTACAAATAAAATTAAATTATTTGAAGGTATTCTTTAAGATTCGGAGGAGTTGACTTGAAAGTACACATCTGAAACACTCGAACCAATTTGTAAAGACTCTTTCTGATAGTAGTAAGTCACTGAAATCCAATATCAACATCAAACATGGTCTATGGGATTCTGAAAGCTCAACATGCTAACGTCAAGAATGGGTGAGGCCCAGAATTATTTTAATCTTTAGCTGGGTTTAAAACTACCATTTAGAGAAAGGGCTATTTTAATGGAAGCACTAACAAAGTTTACAGTTTAGTGTTATAGTCATCACATAGAAGATAATACTAGCCATATAGCTTTTGAAGGACGGGAATTCAAACTTAGAATCAAAGTGTCAGTAACGTAATTCCACCTTATTTGAAAAGTATAGGAACAACTAGAATAGTGAAATATGAATTGGACAGTTACAGTCAGTAAGTATTTTTAGTGCCACTGCTTTAGATGTTTCCAAGCTGCTTCCCCTAAAGGCAAGTAATGGGAGGACAAGTCAGAGAAGCGTGTTCTGGGTTACAGTCATTCAGCTTACCCACCAATAGATTGGCACCAACATAAAAGACAGCTAAATCAATGTAAAAAATGACTAAATCAAAATGGTGTGGGTAAAAGGACTACCATGTTTAAGAAATACAATAGTGCACCCTGGAGGAAGAAAAGTTTATTTCATAGGTAGTAAAGTGGGCATTAAAATTCCTCTAATTGGGGGAATTCTTAAGGCCAGACATGCAAGCCAAAAACATGATGCAGGCAAGGAAAAGATAAAGAGGATTATTATTATTATTATTATTTTGCCTCAGGCTGATCTTCTTGATAAGAGGGATAAATGCCGAAGAACACCAGTCAACACAACCAACTCACAAAGCCTGTGAAAGATGTCTTTTGCTTTTGTTTGCCTCTTTTTGTTAGAGCCTGGCATAAAGCAAATCTGCCATATAACTAGTGGATACATACTTAAGGAATACAGAGCTAAGGGACTAAATGCCAGAGTTTACACATTAAAATAATAAAATGTGTACTGTACAACAAAAGATTACATGACAAAGAAAAAGGAAATGCTTGCCTATCCAGAGGAACAAGATAAAAATTCAGAAACAATCAATGAGGAAGCCCAGACTTTGACATATGGACAAAAACTTTAAAAAATGATCTTCATATGACTCCCGGGGATGAATCTGGACCTGGCATCCTGGGATTGAGAACATCTTCCTGTCCAAAAGGGGGATGCAAAATGAATCGAAATAAAACTTCAGTGGCTGAGAGATTTCAAAAGGAGTCGAGAGGTCACTCTAGTGGATATTCTTATGCACTATATAGATAACACTTTTTAGGTTTTAATGTATTGGAATAGCTAGAAGTAAATACCTGAAACTACCAAACTCCAACCCAGTAGACATGATTCTTGAAGACAACTGTATAACAATGTAGATTACAAGGGGTGACAGTGTGATTGTGAAAACCTTGTGGAATGCATTCCCTTTATCCAGCATATGGATGGATGAGTAGAAAAATGGGGACAAAAACTAAATGAAAAATAGGGTGGGATGGGGGGATGACTTGGGTTTTCTTTTTTCTTTTTATTTTTTACTCTTATTCTGATTCTTTCTGTTATAAGGAAAATGTTCAAAAATAGATTGGGGTGATGAATGCACAACTATATATGGTATTGTGAACAGCTGATTGTACCCCATGATAACTGTATGGTATGCGAAAATAGCTCAATAAAACAGAATTAAAAAATAAAATTAAATTTAAAAAATGCAAAAAAAGGGGGGATGCAAAATGAAATGAAATTAAGTTTCAGTGGCTGAGAGATTTCAAATGGAGTCGAGAGGTCACTCTGGTGGACATTCTTATGCAATACATAGATAACACTTCTTAGGTTTTAATGTATTGGAATAGCTAGAAATAAATACCTGAAACTACCAAAGTCCAACCCAGTAGCCTTGACTCTTGAAGACTACTGCATAACAATGTAAATTACAAGGGGTGACAGTGTGATTGTGAAAACCTTGTGGATTGCACTCCCTTTATCCAGTGTATGGATGGATGAGTAGAAAAATGGGGACAAAAACTAAATGAAAAATAGGGTGGGATGGGGGAGATGATTTGGGTGTTCTTTTTTATTTTTATTTTTTATTCTTATTCTGATTCTTTCTGTTATAAGGAAAATGTTCAAAAATAGATTGGGGTGACAAATGCACAACTATATGATGGTACTGTGAACAGTTGATTGTACACCATGGATGATTGTATGGTATGTAAATATATCTCATTAAAACTGAATTTTAGAGGGCGGGGCAAGATGGCAGACTGGTGAGCTGTATGTTTTAGTTACTCCTCCAGGAAAGTAGGTAAAAAGCCAGGAACTGCGTGGACTGGACACCACAGAGCAATCTGTCTTTGGGCATACTTCATACAACACTCATGAAAACGTGGAACTGCTGAGATCAGCGAAATCTGTAAGTTTTTGCGGCCAGGGGACCCGCGCCCCTCCCTGCCAGGCTCAGTCCCGGGGGAGGAGGGGCTGTCAGCTCCAGGAAGGAGAAGGGAGAATTGCAGTGGCTGCTCTCATCGGAAACTCATTCTACTGATTCAAACTCCAACCATAGATAGACTGAGGCCAGACACCAGAGACTCTGAGAGCAGCCAGCCCAGCAGAGAGGAGACGGGCATAGAAGGAAAACAACACGAGAAGCTCCAAAGTAAAAGCAGAGGATTTTTGGAGTTCTGGTGAACACAGAAAGGGGAAGGGCGGAGATCAGGCCTTGAGGCGCATATGCAAATCCCGAAGCAAGGCTGATCTCTCTGCCCAGGGCACCTTTCCTTAATGGCCCTGGTTGCTTTGTCTATTAGCATTTCAATAACCCATTAGATCTCTGAGGAGGGCCGTTTTTTTTTTGTTTTTTTTTTGTTTTTTTTTGTTTTTAAAATCCTTTTTGCTTTTTCTAAAACAATTACTCTAAGAAGCTCAATACAGAAAGCTTCAAAGAATTGAAATTTGGGCACGTCAAGTCAAGAGCAGAAATAAGAGAGCTCTGAGACAAAAGGCAATAATCCAGTGGCTGAGAAAATTCACTAAACAACACAACTTCCCAAGAAAAGGGGGGTGTCCGCTCACAGCCACCATCCTGGTGGACAGGAAACACTCCTGCCCATCGCCAGCCCCATAGCCCAGAGCTGCCCCAGACAACCCAGTGTGACGGAAGTGCTTCAAATAACAGGCACACACCACAAAACTGGGCGTGGACATTAGCCTTCCCTGCAACCTCAGCTGAATGTCCCAGAGCTGGGAAGGGGGAGCAGTGTGAATTAACAGAGCCCCATTCAGCCATCATTTGAGCAGACTGGGAGCCTCCCAACACAGCCCAGCAGCCCAGAACTGCCCTGGGGGGACGGCACTCACCTGTGACATAGCACAGTCATCCCTCAACAGAGGACCCGGGGTGCACAGCCTGGAAGAGGGGCCCACTTGCAAGTCTCAGGAGCCATACGCCAATACCAAAGACTTGTGGGTCAGTGGCAGAGACAAACTGTGGCAGGACTGAACTGAAGGATTAGACTATTGCAGTAGCTTTAAAACTCTAGGATCATCAGGGAGATTTGATTGTTAGGGCCACCCCCCCCTCCCCGACTGCCCAGAAACACGCCCCACATACAGGGCAGGCAACACCAACTACACACGCAAGCTTGGGACACCAATTGGGCCCCACAAGACTCACTCCCCCACTCACCAAAAAGGCTAAGCAGGGGAGATCTGCCTTGTGGAGAACAGGTGGCTCGTGGACGCCACCTGCTGGTTAGTTAGAGAAAGTGTACTCCACGAAGCTGTAGATCTGATAAACTAGAGATAAGGACTTCAACTGGTCTACAAACCCTAAAAGAACCCTATCAAGGACAGCAAATGCCACGAGGCCAAAAACAACAGAAAATTATAAAGCATATGAAAAAACCAGACGATATGGATAACCCAAGCCCAAGCACCCAAATCAAAAGACCAGAAGAGACACACCTAGAGCAGCTACTCAAAGAACTAAAGATGAACAATGAGACCCTAGTACGGGATATGAAGGAAATCAAGAAGACCCTAGAAGAGCATAAAGAAGACATTGCAAGACTAAATAAAAAAATGGATGATCTTATGGAAATTAAAGAAACTGTTGACCAAATTAAAAAGACTCTGGACACTCATAGTACAAGACTAGAGGAAGTTGAACAACGAATCAGTGACCTGGAAGATGACAGAATGGAAAATGAAAGCATAAAAGAAAGAATGGGGAAAAAAATTGAAAAACTCGAAATGGACCTCAGGGATATGATAGATAATATGAAGCGTCCGAATATAAGACTCATTGGTGTCCCAGAAGGGGAAGAAAAGGGTAAAGGTCTAGGAAGAGTATTCAAAGAAATTGTTGGGGAAAACTTCCCAAATCTTCTAAACAACATAAATACACAAATCATAAATGCTCAGCGAACTCCAAATAGAATAAATCCAAAAAAACCCACTCCGAGACATATACTGATCACACTGTCAAACATAGAAGAGAAGGAGCAAGTTCTGAAAGCAGCAAGAGAAAAGCAATTCACCACATACAAAGGAAACAGCATAAGACTAAGTAGTGACTACTCAGCAGCCACCATGGAGGCGAGAAGGCAATGGCACGATATATTTAAAATTCTGAGAGAGAGGAATTTCCAGCCAAGAATACTTTATCCAGCAAAGCTCTCCTTCAAATTTGAGGGAGAGCTTAAATTTTTCACAGACAAAGAAATGCTGAGAGAATTTGCTAACAAGAGACCTGCCCTACTGGAGATACTAAAGGGAGCCCTACAGACAGAGAAACAAAGACAGGACAGAGAGACTTGGAGAAAGGTTCAGTACTAAAGAGATTCGGTATGGGTACAATAAAGGATATTAATAGAGAGAGGGAAAAATATGGCAAACATAACCCAAAGGATAAGATGGCCGATTCAAGAAATGCCTTCACGGTTTTAACGTTGAATGTAAATGGATTAAACTCCCCAATTAAAAGATATAGATTCGCAGAATGGATCAAAAAAAATGAACCATCAATATGTTGCATACAAGAGACTCATCTTAGACACAGGGACACAAAGAAATTGAAAGTGAAAGGATGGAAAAAAATATTTCATGCAAGCTACAGCCAAAAGAAAGCAGGTGTAGCAATATTAATCTCAGATAAAATAGACTTCAAATGCAGGGATGTTTTGAGAGACAAAGAAGGCCACTACATACTAATAAAAGGGGCAATTCAGCAAGAAGAAATAACAATCGTAAATGTCTATGCACCCAATCAAGGTGCCACAAAATACATGAGAGAAACATTGGCAAAACTAAAGGAAGCAATTGATGTTTCCACAATAATTGTGGGAGACTTCAACACATCACTCTCTCCTATAGATAGATCAACCAGACAGAAGACCAATAAGGAAATTGAAAACCTAAACAATCTGATAAATGAATTAGATTTAACAGACATCTACAGGACATTACATCCCAAATCACCAGGATACACATACTTTTCTAGTGCTCACGGAACTTTCTCCAGAATAGATCATATGCTGGGACATAAAACAAGCCTCAATAAATTTAAAAAGATTGAAATCATTCAAAGCACATTCTCTGACCACAATGGAATACAATTAGAAGTCAATAACCATCAGAGACTTAGAAAATTCACAAATACCTGGAGGTTAAACAACACACTCCTAAACAATCAGTGGGTTAAAGAAGAAATAGCAAGAGAAATTGCTAAATATATAGAGACGAATGAAAATGAGAACACAACATACCAAAACCTATGGGATGCAGCAAAAGCAGTGCTAAGGGGGAAATTTATAGCACTAAACGCATATATTAAAAAGGAAGAAAGAGCCAAAATCAAAGAACTAATGGATCAACTGAAGAAGCTAGAAAATGAACAGCAAACCAATCCTAAACCAAGTACAAGAAAAGAAATAACAAGGATTAAAGCAGAAATAAATGACATAGAGAACAAAAAAACAATAGAAAGGATAAATATCACCAAAAGTTGGTTCTTTGAGAAGATCAACAAGATTGACAAGCCCCTAGCTAGACTGACAAAATCAAAAAGAGAGAAGACCCATATAAACAAAATAATGAATGAAAAAGGTGACATAACTGCAGATCCTGAAGAAATTAAAAAAATTATAAGAGGATATTATGAACAACTGTATGGCAACAAACTGGATAATGTAGAAGAAATGGACAATTTCCTGGAAACATATGAACAACCTAGACTGACCAGAGAAGAAATAGAAGACCTCAACCAAACCATCACAAGCAAAGAGATCCAATCAGTCATCAAAAATCTTCCCACAAATAAATGCCCAGGGCCAGATGGCTTCACAGGGGAATTCTACCAAACTTTCCAGAAAGAACTGACACCAATCTTACTCAAACTCTTTCAAAACATTGAAAAAAATGGAACACTACCTAACTCATTTTATGAAGCTAACATCAATCTAATACCAAAACCAGGCAAAGATGCTACAAAAAGGAAAACTACCGGCCAATCTCCCTAATGAATATAGATGCAAAAATCCTCAACAAAATACTTGCAAATCGAATCCAAAGACACATTAAAAAAATCATACACCATGACCAAGTGGGGTTCATTCCAGGCATGCAAGGATGGTTCAACATCAGAAAAACAATCAATGTATTACAACACATTAAAAACTCGAAAGGGAAAAATCAATTGATCATCTCAATAGATGCTGAAAAAGCATTTGACAAAATCCAACATCCCTTTTTGATAAAAACACTTCAAAAGGTAGGAATTGAAGGAAACTTCCTCAACATGATAAAGAGCATATATGAAAAACCCACAGCCAGCATAGTACTCAATGGTGAGAGACTGAAAGCCTTCCCTCTAAGATCAGGAACAAGACAAGGATGCCCGCTGTCACCACTGTTATTCAACATTGTGCTGGAAGTGCTAGCCAGGGCAATCCGGCAAGACAAAGAAATAAAAGGCATCCAAATTGGAAAAGAAGAAGTAAAACTGTCATTGTTTGCAGATGATATGATCTTATATCTAGAAAACCCTGAGAAATCAACGATACACCTACTAGAGCTAATAAACAAATTTAGCAAAGTAGCGGGATACAAGATTAATGCACATAAGTCAGTAATGTTTCTATATGCTAGAAATGAACAAACTGAAGAGACACTCAAGAAAAAGATACCATTTTCAATAGCAACTAAAAAAATCAAGTACCTAGGAATCAACTTAACCAAAGATGTAAAAGACCTATACAAAGAAAACTACATAACTCTACTAAAAGAAATAGAAGGGGACCTTAAAAGATGGAAAAATATTCCATGTTCATGGATAGGAAGGCTAAATGTCATTAAGATGTCAATTCTACCCAAACTCATCTACAGATTCAATGCAATCCCAATCAAAATTCCAACAACCTACTTTGCAGACTTGGAAAAACTAGTTATCAAATTTATTTGGAAAGGGAAGATGCCTCGAATTGCTAAAGACACTCTAAAAAAGAAAAACGAAGTGGGAGGACTTACACTCCCTGACTTTGAAGCTTATTATAAAGCCACAGTTGCCAAGACAGCATGGTACTGGCACAAAGATAGACATATAGATCAATGGAATCGAATTGAGAATTCAGAGATAGACCCTCAGATCTATGGCCGACTGATCTTTGATAAGGCCCCCAAAGTCACCGAACTGAGCCATAATGGTCTTTTCAACAAATGGGGCTGGGAGAGTTGGATATCCATATCCAAAAGAATGAAAGAGGACCCCTACCTCACCCCCTACACAAAAATTAACTCAAAATGGACCAAAGATCTCAATATAAAAGAAAGTACCATAAAACTCCTAGAAGATAATGTAGGAAAACATCTTCAAGACCTTGTATTAGGAGGCCACTTCCTAGACTTTACACCCAAAGCACAAGCAACAAAAGAGAAAATAGATAAATGGGAACTCCTCAAGCTTAGAAGTTTCTGCACCTCAAAGGAATTTCTCAAAAAGGTAAAGAGGCAGCCAACTCAATGGGAAAAAATTTTTGGAAACCATGTATCTGACAAAAGACTGATATCTTGCATATACAAAGAAATCCTACAACTCAATGACAATAGTACAGACAGCCCAATTATAAAATGGGCAAAAGATATGAAAAGACAGTTCTCTGAAGAGGAAATACAAATGACCAAGAAACACATGAAAAAATGTTCAGCTTCACTAGCTATTAGAGAGATGCAAATTAAGACCACAATGAGATACCATCTAACACCGGTTAGAATGGCTGCCATTAAACAAACAGGAAACTACAAATGCTGGAGGGGATGTGGAGAAATTGGAACTCTTATTCATTGTTGGTGGGACTGTATAATGGTTCAGCCACTCTGGAAGTCAGTCTGGCAGTTCCTTAGAAAACTAGATATAGAGCTACCATTCGATCCAGCGATTGCACTCCTCGGTATATACCCGGAAGATCGGAAAGCATTATTCACAATTGCCAAGAGATGGAAACAACCCAAATGTCCTTCAACAGATGAGTGGATAAATAAAATGTGGTATATACACACGATGGAATACTACGCGGCAGTAAGAAGGAACGATCTGGTGAAACATATGACAACATGGATGAACCTTGAAGACATAATGCTGAGCGAAATAAGCCAGGCACAAAAAGAGAAATATTATATGCTACCACTAATGTGAACTTTGAAAAATGTAAAACAAATGGTTTATAATGTAGAATGTAGGGGAACTAGCAGTAGAGAGCAATTAAGGAAGGGGGAACAATAATCCAGGAAGAACAGATAAGCTATTTAACGTTCTGGGGATGCCCAGAAATGACTATGGTCTGTTAATTTCTGATGGTTGTAGTAGGAACAAGTTCACTGAAATGTTGCTATATTATGTAACTTTCTTGGGGTAAAGTAGGAACATGTTGGAAGTTAAGCAGTTATCTTAGGTTAGTTGTCTTTTTCTTACTCCCTTCCTATGGTCTCTTTGAAATGCTCTTTTATTGTATGTTTGTTTTCTTTTTAACTTTTTTTTTTCATACAGTTGATTTAAAAAAGAAGGGAAAGTTAAAAAAAAAAAAAAAGAAAAAAGACAAACAAGGAAAAAAAAAAAAGATGTAGTGCCCCCTTGAGGAGCCTGTGGAGAATGCAGGGGTATTCGCCTACCCCACCTCCATGGTTGCTAACATGACCACAGACATAGGGGACTGGTGGTTTGATGGGTTGAGCCCTCTACCATAAGTTTTACCCTTGGGAAGACGGTTGCTGCAAAGGAGAGGCTAGGCCTCCCTGTATTTGTGCCTAAGAGTCTCCTCCTGAATGCCTCTTTGTTGCTCAGATGTGGCCCTCTCTCTCTGGCTAAGCCAACTTGAAAGGTGAAATCACTGCCCTCCCCCCCTACGTGGGATCAGACACCCAGGGAAGTGAATCTCCCTGGCAACGTGGAATATGACTCCCAGGGAGGAATGTAGACCTGGCACCGTGGGACGGAGAACATCTTCTTGACCAAAAGGGGGATGTGAAAGGAAATGAAATAAGCTTCAGTGGCAGAGAGATTCCAAAAGGAGCCGAGAGGTCACTCTGGTGGGCACTCTTATGCACACTTTAGACAACCCTTTTTAGGTTCTAAAGAATTGGGGTAGCTGGTGGTGGATACCTGAAACTATCAAACTACAACCCAGAACCCATGAATCTCGAAGACAGTTGTATAAAAATGTAGCTTATGAGGGGTGACAATGGGATTGGGAAAGCCATAAGGACCAAACACCACTTTGTCTAGTTTATGGATGGATGTGTAGAAAAGTAGGGGAAGGAAACAAACAGACAAAGGTACCCAGTGTTCTTTTTTACTTCAATTGCTCTTTTTCACTCTAATTATTATTCTTGTTATTTTTGTGTGTGTGCTAATGAAGGTGTCAGGGATTGATTTAGGTGATGAATGTACAACTATGTAATGGTACTGTAAACAATCGAAAGTACAATTTGTTTTGTATGACTGCGTGGTATGTGAATATATCTCAATAAAATGATGATTTAAAAAAAAAAAAAAAAAAAAAAAAAAAAAAAAAAAAAAAACTGAATTTTAAAACAAAATGATCTTCAGTATGTCAAGAAGGTAAAGTAAAACACTGAGAAAGAACTAAAGGATATCAGGAAAATGATGAATGATTAATACAAGAATCTCAATAAAAAAACATAAACTCTTTTAAAAAGAACCAAACAGAAATAATAAAGTGGTAGACCACAATACAGAAATAAAAATGTCCTAGAGGTTTTCACTAGCAGGTTAGAGCTGGCTGGCAGAAGGTAGAATCAGTGAACTTGAAGATAAGACAATTGAAATGATTCAGGCTGAGAAGCAGGATCAAGCAAATCAATATGTGCATTATGGGGATCCTAGAAGAAGAAAGAAAAAGGAGGGAGGAAGGGATATTCAAAGAAATAAAGGCAGAAAACTTCCTGAATTTAAGGAAGACATGAAGCTTGATGAGTTCTAAACAGGAAAAACTCAAAGAAAACCATTACCACAACAGAGTAAGCAAACTGTCAAATGCGAAGGATATGGAGAGAGTTCTGAAAGCTCCAAGAGAAGAGCCATGTGTTAGGTAAAAGGAAGCCCCAATAAAATTGTGTCATTTTTTTCACCAGAAATGATGGAGGCAAGAAGGCAGGGGGAGAAAATATTTAATGTGCCGAAAGAAAACAATTGCCAACCGTGAATTTTGTATCCAGCAAGATAGTCTTTCAAAAATAAGAGAGTGAATAAGACATTTCCAGGTAAACAAAACTGAGGGAGTTTATCACCTCTAGACCATCCTTGCAAGCAATGTCAAAAAAATTCTTCACACTAGACAGTGGATTGAAGCAGAAGAAAGAAATAAAGATAACCACATATGGTTATGGTAAAGATAACAATATGGGTAATTAAAAACACCAGTACTATTGTATTGCATGTTTTTTTTTTTTTTTTTGGCATCTAAATCCATATTTTACATTTTATGTGTTCTAAAATGCAAATGCAAATAAAGAAATGATAAATCTATGGGTTCAAACATACAATGCATAAAAGTATAATCTGCAACAAGTACAACAAAAAGGTGGGGAGACAGAAGAGTAAAGGAACAGTGTTAAGTTGGTAACAAATAAATTTGATTGCTATAGATTTAGGGTGTTAAATTTAAGCTCCATGGCAACCAAGAAGAAAATATCTGAAAAAATACATACACAGAAAGAGACAAGGAGAGATTCAAAATGGTACAATACAAAAAATAAAATAAATATGAAAGGCATCAATGGAATGACTGAGAGACAAAAAATGTAAAAGACTTACAAGGAACAAATAGCAAAATGGCAAAAGAAGGTCCTGCATTATCAATAATTACTTTAAATGTAAGTGCATTAAGCTCTGTGGTCAAAAGGCAGAGACTGACAAGGTACATTAAAAAGCATGACCAACTATAAGTTGTTTACCAGAAAACAAACTTAAATTGAAAGATGCAAGTAGATTGAAAGTGAAAGAATGGGGAAAACATTCCGTGCAAACAGTAACAAAAAGAGAGTTGGGATAGCTATACTAACATCAAATAAATAACAATCAAAAATTGTTACAAGGGATGAAACTCACTATATTGATAAAGGGGCCAGTTCAACAAGAAGAAATAACAATTATAAATATATATGCACCTAATGGCAGAGCCCAGAAGTATATGAAACAAATATTGACAGATTTGAAGGGAGAAATGTATGGTTCTACAATAATAGCAGACTTCATTACACCACTTCAATAACAGAACATACAGAGAAAAGGTAACACAAGGTCTGAACAATACTGAACCAACTTGACGTAACAGACATACATATAACACTTGTCCCAAAACTAGCAGAATACACATGCTTCCCTAGTGCATATGTCTCATTCTCAGGGATAAAACATAGGTCACAAAACAAGTCAATAACATAGAAATATTGAAATCATGAAAAGTATTCTTCTCTGACCACAATGGAATGAAGCTAGTCATCAATAACAGGGGAAGAACTGTAAAATTCATGAGTATATGGAAATTAAATAAACTTTTTAAACATAGAAGAAATCACAATGGAAATCAGGAAATATTTTGAGGTGAATGAAAATGAAAACACAACACACCATAATTTATGGGATGCAGCAAAGGCAGTGTTGAGAGGGAAATCTGTAACTCTAAATGCCTACACTAAAAAAAAAAGATGAAAGATTTCAAATCAGAAATCCTATAAGAAAAGCACTTCAAATATAGACATAAATAGTCAAATATGAAAGGGTGGGAAAAGACATAATTTACTAAGACTAATAAGAAAGAAAGCTGGGGTAGATTTATTAATATCCAGCAAAACAGATTTCATAGCAAAGAATATTACCAAGGATGAAGAAGGTCATTTTATAAGGATAAAGGTGTCAAAACATCAAGAGTACATAACGTCTAAATTTTATGCATCTTAAAAGCAATCTTCAAAATACATGGAGCAAAACTTTAAAGATCTGAACTTAAAATAGACAAGTGCACAAAAACAGTCAGAGGTTTCAAAAGCTATCACTCAATAATTGACAGAACAGGTAAACAGAAGATCAACAAGGATATAGAAAACTTGAACAACTCTATCAATCAACTTGACCTAACATATACAGAACATCCCAGCCAAAAACAGAATACACACTTTTTTTCAAGTGCATTTGGCATATTTACCAACAGACAACAAATTCTAGCCTATGAATCAAGCCCTAATAAATCTATGAAGATTAAAATCAGGCAGAGTATATTCACTGACAATAGAATTAAATGAGAAATGAATAACAAAATGTTCCCTGGGCAAACTTCAAATATTTGAAAACTTAACACACTACTAAATAACCCATGGTTCAATTAATAAATCAAAAGGGAAATTAGAAATTATATTAAAATGAATGAAAATGAAAACCCAACATATCAAAAACTTTGGGATGCCCTAAAGCAGTATTTATGGGAAAATTTATAGGATAAATGCCTGGATTCCAAAGAAGAAAGATCTCAAATTGATGACCTCAACTTGCACCATATGAAACTAGAAAAAGAAGAGCAAATTAAACTCGAAGTATATAGAAGAAAGAAAATAATAATGACTAAAAAAAGAATCAATGCAATTGAAAACAAGGGAGAAAAATCAATGAAACCAAAGCTGCTTTTTTTAAAGAAGATCAATTGATAAACTTCTAGTGAGACTAATAAGAAAAAAAAATAGATGAGACACAAATTTCCAATATCCAGGAGGAAAAAGGTAACATCATTAATGATTCCACTGCTGTGTAATAGATAGTAAGGGAATATATTATGTACAACTTTATGCCAATAAACTAAACATCTCTGATGAGATGGCCCAAAATCTTGAGATAGATACAAACTACCAAAGCTCACTCAAGAAAAAATAAGTTTTACATATATATATATATATATATATATGAAGGAAATATATATATATGAAGGAAATTCCAGGCCAGATGACTGCACTAGTTAATTTGGCCAAACATTTAAGTAAAAAATAATAACAATATTATACAAACTATTACAGACAATTGAAAAGGAGGTAATAGTTCCCAATTTACTCTATGAAGCTAACATTATAGTGATAACAAAAATCAGATGAAGAAATTGCAGGAAAAGAAAACTATAAAGCAATATCCTTTATGAACAAAGATGCAAAATTTCTAAACAAATTTTTAGCAAATTGAATCCAATAATATTTTTAAATGATACTATATTATAAGTAAATGGTGATTTTTCCCTGGAATACACAGTATTCCCTGAAATATAGAGGTCAAACATTAAAAAACTCAATCAATATAATTCACCAGATTGACAAACTAAAAAGACAAAAACAAGAATAAGAACATGATCACACCAACAGATGCAAACAAATCTTTTTTAGAATCAACATTCATTTCTGATTTAAACTCTCAGCAATGTAGGATAGAATGCAACATCTTTGAACAGATAAAGGGTATTTATAAAAATTAAGAGGCAGCATCATGCTTATGGTAAAAAAATGAATATGTTGCCCCTGAAATCAAGAAGAAGTCAAGGATGTCCACTTTCACCACTTATATTCAATGTTGCACTGGAGGCTCTAACCAGTGCATTAAGATAAGAAAAGAAAAAGACAGAAAATTAAAAAAGAATCCAGATTGGAAAGGAAGAAGTAAAACTATTTATTTGCAATTGACATGATTATCTACATATAAAGCCTGATGGAATCTAGACTTTGAACAAATGGTGCTTGAACAATTGGATATTCATATGCAAAAAAAGAAAAAGAAAAGAAACTTGATCCATAACTCACACAATATAAAAAAAAAATTTCAAAATAGATCATAGACCTAAATATAAAATGTAAAACTATAAAACTTCTTTAAAAATAAACAGGAGACAGAAGAAGATGTCAGCATAGAGAGGAGTGGAAGCTAGTCAGTCCTCCTGAAACAACTAATAAAAAACCAGGAACAAATAGTAAACAATCTGGAATAATTTTGACAAATGTGACCATCCACTCATCATACAACAACCTGAATTGGGAGGAATGCCTGAGATCACAGCATAAAATCTGTAAGTAAAAACTGAAGATCTGAGCTGGGAGGCCCCTCCACCCATGGCCTGAACTGTAAAGCCTGGCAGTGCTAGAGAGCAGCACTCTCCCAAACTGCAAAGCCTCACTGTGCTGGAGAGCAGCACTCTCCAAGCAAGCAAATATAGCTTAGCTGAGCTCCAACTGGGGTTTTAATTAGCAACCTAGGAATCCCCAACAAGCAGACAGAGGCTTTGGTTGAAGACTAACCTTGGAGAGCCAGAGGACCTCTCTGGGAGGGAAGAGGAGCCAAAAGGACAATGTGCTATCTCTGGCCAATGGGCGAAATTGAAAGGGGCTGCAGACTGACCCTGAAGGGGGTCTTCCTGTTCCTTTTTTGGCTCAATGGAGAAAGCCTCAGTCATTTTCAATTCCCAGGGCTCAGACCCAGACAAGGGTGGAGATAGCAGAGTCAGAGATGATTCAAATGCAAATGACCTCTCCCCAGGGGGTATACCTTCCCTAAGACGAAAGAGGCAGTGTCAAGCTCTACTACCCACCTCCCATTCAGAACCAGACCCCAGAGCCTGGGGAAAAGCAGCCACAAGTCATACCTCCTTACACCAGTCAGGAGTGGCAGGCTGACAGGCACCACCTGCTGGGCAGAAAAGTACAGTCACTTGAGGCCTCATAGGGTATACCAATCATCTAAGACACACACTCAGCGACACCTGAAACTATTGCCTTCTTCCAAGACCTGAGCCTGTTCTGGTCTAGGAAAACCGGATTGGGTTAACCAAGGAGGCCAGATGCCCACACAACAGAAAACTACAAGCTACACTAGGAAGGGTGAAGTTATGGCTCAAAGGAACAAACTTACACTTCAACTGTGATATAGGAATTTAAACAACTAGTGCTGGATCAATTCAGAAAGTTTAGGGAAGATATGGCAAAAGAGATGAGGCGTATAATGAAAACACCAGGCATATATAAGGTAGAAATCAAAAGTTCAAAAAAACAACTGACAGAATCTATGGAAATGAAAGGCACAACACATGAGATGAAGGACACAATGGAGACATACAATAGCATATCTCAACAAACAGAGGAAAACACTCAGGAACTGGAGAACAAGGAAACTGAAAGCCTACACGTAAAAGAACAGATAGAGAAAAAGAATGGAAAAATATGAGCAACATCTCCAGGAACTTAAGGACAAAATGAAATGCAGGAATGTACATGTCATGGGTCTCCCAGAAGGAAAAGAGAAAGGAAAAGGGGCAGAAGCAATAATAGAGGAAATAATCAATGAAAATTTCCCATCTCTTATGAAAGACATAAAATTACGGATCCAGGAAGTGCAGAGTATGCCAAACAGAATAGATCTGAATAGGCCTATGTCAAGACACTTAAAAATCATATTATCAAACATCAAAGATAAAGAGGGAATCCTGAAAGCAGCAAGAGAAAAGTGATCCATCACATATAAAGGAAGCTTGATAAGACTATGTGTGGATTTCCCAGTAGAAACCATGGGGGCGAGAAGGAAGTGGGGTGATAGATTTAAGATACTTAAAGAAAAAAACCATTGACCAAGAATCCTATATCCAGCAAAACTGTCCTTCAAATATGAGAGAGAGCTTAAAATATTCTCTGACAAACAGACAATGACAGAGTTTGTGAACAAGATACCTGCTCTACAAGAAACACTGAAGGGACCACTACAGACAGAAAGGAAAAGACAGGAGTGAGAGGTCTGGAACACAATTTTTGGAGACAGTAGCTCAGCAATGTAAGTACACTGAACAAAGATGACTGTGAGTATAGTTGAAAGAAGAAGGTTAGGAGCATGGAGGACAACAGAAGAAAAGAGGAAAGAAAAAGACTGGGACTGTATAACTCAGTGAAACCTAGGGTGCTCAACGATTGTGATGAAAGATACAAATATGTTTTTACATGAGATAGAACAAATGAATGTCAACATTGCAAGGTGTTCAACATGGGGTGGGATTAGGGGAAAATTGCAACCAATGCAAACTAGAGACTATAGTTAACAGAAACACTGTATTATGCTTCCTTTAATATAACATAGACAATATACCAAAGCTAAATGCATATGGTTGGAGGGGCAGGGAACAGGGGAAGGGTATGGGACTCCTGGCATTGGTGATGTTGTCTGACTATTCTACTTTAGTTTAATGCTATCTTTCCTTTTGTTGCTTCCTGGCTGTCACGTTTTGTTTTTCTTTTTTCTCTCTCTCTTTTTTTCTTTTTCTCCTGTCTCTCTACCTTCTTTGACTCTTCCTCCTCCTTTGTGGAAGAAATGGAGATGTCCTTATACAGATAGAGGCAATGGTGGTGAATACATAAATACATGACTATACAGGGAACCATTGATTGTTTACTTCGATGGAATGTATGGTGTGTTAACAAAACTGTCTTAAAAAGTGGGTTGATGAAGAAAACTTGAGGGCACTATATTGAGTGAAATAAGACATATATAAGGACAAATATTGCAGGGTCTCACTGATATGAACCAATTATAACATGTAAACTCATAGAAATGAAATGTAAGTTATTAAGATACAGAATGAGGCTAAATAATGGGTATCAGTTGCTTATTATGAGCAGAATGTTCAACTACAGTGAATTTAAACATTTGGAAATGGACAGAGGTGATAGTAGCACGTTGTGAGAATAACTAACATTGCTGAAAGGTGTGTGAATGTGGTGGAAAGGGGAAGCTCAGAGTCACATATGTCACCAGAAGGAAAGTTGGCAGTTAAAAGATGGGAATGTATAAAACAGTGAATCCTGTGGTGGACAATGTCCATGATTAACTTTACAAATATTAGAAATCTCTCTCATGAACTAGAACTAATGTATGACACTATAATTAGAAGTTAATAATAGAGGGGCATATAGGAAAAAAATATATACTTATTGCAAACTATATACTACAGTTAGTAGTATTTTAACATTCTTTCAGCAACAGTAACAAATGTACAATACCAAAACTATGAATCAATAATGGAGGGGGGTGGTTAGGGGTATGGGAGGATTTGAGTTTCCGTTTTTTGTGTCTTTATTTCTTTTTTGGAGTAATGAAAATGTTCTAAAAACTGAAAAAAAATTAACTGTGGTGATGGATGCACAGCTGTATGGTGGTATCATGGGCAACTGATTGTACCCTTTGGATCTTTGAATAACTGTATGGTATGTGAACAGTCTCAATTTAAAAAAAAGAAAAAAATAATACACAAAAGAAAAACCTACCTTTCCTCAAGTTAAGCAAAAATTTCTTAGATATGACACCAATAGCACTATCTCTAAAAGAAAAACATGATGAAATGGACTTCATCAAAATCAAAACCTTCTGCTTTTAGAAAGAAAAGGTTAAGAAAACCAAAGGCAAGCCATGAATCAGGAAAAAATATTTACAAATTGTGTATCTGATAAAGGATCTATACCCAGAATCTATAAAGAATGTTCAAAACTCAATAAAAAGAAAATGAACAAACCAATTTTAAAAAGCAGGCAAGATATTTGAAGTGACACTTCACCAAGGAAGACACATAGACGGAAGATATGCAAATGAAAAGATGGATAGTCTCATTAGTTATTAAGGAAATGCAAATGACAAGCACATAGAGATACCATCACACACATATTAGAATGTCTAAAATTAAAAGGCCTGATTATACCTAGTGCTGGTGAAGATGTGGAGAAACTAGTACTCTGACATACTGTTGGCGGGACTGTACAATAGTACAGTGCTGCAACACTCGTAAGTATTTACCCAAGAGAAATAAAAGCATATAAGCACATACAAAGACCTGTACATGAATGTTTGTAGCAACTTTATTCATAAAAGCCAAAAACTAGAAACCACCCAAATGCTCAACAATGAAATAAATGAACAAAATGTGGTATAGCCATCTAATCCACAACATACATGTTTCTCAAAATAATTGTTGAATGAAAAAAGCCAGACAAAAAAGAATGCACAGTGTATAATTTCATTTATAATATCTCTAGAAAATGCAAAGTAAACTGTTTGAACAGAAGCAGATCAATGGAGGAAGAAGGAGAGATGGGAGGCAGGGACTACAAAAGGCATGAGATAACTTTCAGGTTGATGGATATGTTCATTAACTTGATTGTGGCAATGTTTTCACAGATATATACATGTTAGCAGAATATAAGAAATTGTACCTTTATACGGTGCATTTTATTGTATTTCAATTGTATCTCAAAATAGTTGTTAAAAAAAAAAAGAAAGAAAAATGTTCCTGAGAAGTCTTCATTAGAAATAGGTGGATCCTACCATTATTTGAAAACACGCAGTAAGGGCACTATTTCCAACGATATTAAAGCATAGAGATAAATGGTTAGAAACAAGAGTCAGTATCCATTATGGTGGAGGTTCTGAGCATCATGGTACAGTACCCTTATTTTTCACATTTGTAAATTTGCTAGCCTCTGCACCCAAACATAGGGGAGGTAAAATAATAATCAATGTATCTTCATTCTTTCCCACTCTTTTGATTCTTAAGCATCTTCAATTGATTCAAACTTGCCCAAATCTATGGGATCTTGAATAGATATCACATATTTGTGAAAACATATTTATAACCTATTAAATCAAAAGAACATTTTCCTGATTGCATTCATGCTGAAGTAAAATTAATAATTATAAATAGTCTTTTAGAATTGGGGGTGAGGGAATAATAACTACAGACATGTCTCTAAATTAATTTCAAACTATCTTAATAAATTACACTGTGCTATATTTAAAGAATCAATACAGTTGGTTAAACTGAATGTAATCAACAAAGCCCAGTCAAAACACTCATACATAAAATTAATACCTATTTTAAATATGCCATTTTCTAAACTTTCACTTGTTTTTATAAACATAAAAAGCACCCCTTTCAGGCAATGTAACGATCAGCAGTTAAAAAAGACATTTTCTCTTAACGATTCATATCTTTGCATATAATAACATACAATAACTACTAATCTTTGCAATAGTCATTACCTGAGTGCAAAACCAAATATTCAAGTTACCACAACCAAGGACTCCTGATTATTTGACCTCAATTTTTTAAATAGGAATATCCTTTTATAGCAAAAATCATATTAATAATGGTTTTTAGAAAAAACTTAAAACAATAAGTTAATAAATTATATAGCCTCCTCAGTGAATGCAATTCAATATAAATAAAAGAAGACAGCAGACTTTAACCATAACTTAACAATTATTAAGTGTCTACTAAGTGTTAAACGCTAAGATGCACATTCTCATGTTAAAATTAGAACTAAGGGATAGAGAAATAGGAAAAATTCTAATCCAAGTAACAGTAAAAAGAGTACATCTATAAAGTATCACATCTATGTCTCGCCATTGGTCCAAAATTCTTCTTTGCCACCAAAGTCTGGTCTTCAAAATGCTATTTATTATGCTGATTATCCAGGAAACAAACTTAATCCCCAAAATGTCTCTTTAAATAATATTTATAAAATATACATGTTATGTCTCTGCCTATATCTATTTGCATTAGCCAATCAAATATTTAAGGGGTACTGGTGAAAAATAATTGTCACTATATAGGTCAGCTTTCTTATTAATAATAATAATAACTGGCATTTACATAACACCACTTGTTCAGCTATTTCATATCAAGTCTGCAAACATTTATTCATTAATACTTCCAATATTTCTATGCATTATTTAGCAAACATTCATCTCCATTTTACTGATTTATAAAGCAAAACCATAAATCATAAAATAACATGAACCTAGAGACTCTATGTTTTCTAACTCACGGTCCACTATTATCTGCTAGGAAGAAGAGAAGAATATAACAAATCTAGCAAGAAATAGTTTGACCACCTAGATGGAATGTGAAATATCCAATTGGCACTGGGTCTTATCTATTCCCACCTTTTTATATGCGATCCAGTCAAACACCCTGTCAATATCTGTTGCCTGCAGCACTTCCTGTGATACTGGATGGGAACTGGCCAAGCCGTCAAGCAGCATCACTTCATGCAGAACATCCGTCAGGAACCTCTGTTTTTCCTGCAATATAGTAGATGGGACAATATTATATGTGAGTCATAGTTAGGACAGAATGTATGTGACAACATAAACACAATATGTGTCACTTAATTGATGATGCTCATCAGTCTTACACGGTGACACTCACGTCTAAAGAGAACACAGTAAATAAAATGCCCCTTAAGTTTGAAATGAAGATGGCTGATTTGAGCACAACATGAAACAAAATTGATGGACTATAATGGGCTCTAAATAGATTTTTTTAAGAGTGGACTCTGCTTTAACAGAAAGCAAATTTGGACGGTATGCACATATTGAAAGTGACTAAAACGCAGGCTTGTTTGTGTATTTTACAATGTCAAGACTGCAGTTCCAATCCAAAATAACGTTTATAGGGAAGTTCAACATAAGAATATGAACTAAATTTCAGGGTTACAGCCCTATTTTGCATTTACACCATTTATCTCTAGGACCATTTGAATAGCTCATTCTGTCTCCGTGCTCCCACTCTCTCTCTCTCTCTGTTTCACACACACACACACACATTTATTTTCTGAGATAATTTTAAAAAGATACAAGTAATAAATGCCACTATTGACACTAAACTATAATATCTGTGGATACAGATATGAATTCAGGACAATGAATATAATGTGGCTATGATAAGAATTAATAATCTAGTACTGTTAAGTAGTGAAAATAGACAAAATCATGGGACTTCTATTCCATGCATTGTTGCTCCATTAGTGCTCACTCTATTGAAAGCTGATTTGGCTCTTGAAGTGCTGGCTCTTGAACCCAGCCACCATGGTGTGAGAAAACCCAGGCATCCCCAGGGAAAACATATAAGGAAAGCAACTGAGGCCCCCAGCCCTCCAGCCAACAGCTGCAGCTGAGCTCTCAGCGGAACCAACATCAGTTTGCCAGCCACCTGAATGAACTATCTTGGAAGAGGCTCCTCCAGCTGCATTCCATCCACCTCAGCTGACTCCAAATGGAACAGAGACTAGTTGTCCCCATTAAGTCCAGCCCAGACTACAGATTGCTGATTGCTCTTCCACCTCTGATACAGATTCTGATGCTGTGGTTGGATATTTAGAGGACATTATCATGGATGATGGGTTCCAGTTATTACAGAGAAATTTCATGGACAAGTATTACCAGGAGTTTGAAAACATGGGAGAGAATAAACTCACCTACATACCCATTTTTAACAAATCTATTTCGTTGGTAGAAATGTATATTGAGGAAGAGCTGCTGGAAAGGATTCCTGGATTTAACACGGCAGCTTTCACAACATTAAGCACCATAAAGATGAAGTGGCTGGTGATATATTTGACATGCTACTCATGTTTACAGATTTTCTGGCTTTTAAAGAAATGTTTCTGAACTACAGAGCAGAAAAAGAAGGTTGGGGACTGGACTTAAGCAGTGGTTTAGTGAGCAAATCATCTTCCAAGCTAGCTTCCAGAGCAATCTGCAGCACCAGCTCCCACCCAGGCAGTGGGATGGGTCTGGACGTCACCAGCACAGAGGGCTGGGTGGCTTCAGCTGATGCCAAGAGAGGAATACATCTTGTAAAGACTGTCCTGTGGCTCTTCACTAATATTAAGTATTGATGGGTTGAAAACAAAATTTCTTGACCCTCCCAGGACCTGTTTTTCCTTCTTGTTTTCACTAACCCTAGTACTCCACTCTCTCAGTTGCTTCTGGGAGAAGCCCTTCCCCCAGCATAAATGGAAGGTCAACAGTGTGGAGTAACCCATCATTATGAGCCCTCTCTGCCCCCAGTACCACAGCAGACTTAGCACAAATCTTCTGTGCACTCTCAGCTCTTTCACTTGGGTCAGAGTGTCAGTCCTTCAGCCCTACTGGTCCAGCTGGGTGGGTTTTCTACTTGAGAGTGTTTTTTCTGGGATGTTACTACCCCTGTTTTGAGATTTCTAGAGCTCCTATTATTATAGCCAGTCTTGGCCATGACAATCAAGTGAAAGAGACGCCCTTTATCTAAAAGCTACATGTGAAACTCAGCTTGTATTTCCAGTCCTTTTATCACTGTTTTCTGCTGGTCCTGCTATAGGCCCACTGTGTTTCTAGAAGCCTCTTTTAAGCATTATTTTTGAAAAAAATATTTTTGTAGATAAATATTCAGGCTAACCTAGTGAATCTAATCTTGAAATTTCCATGATTACCTACTTAAAGATCAAAGAATTATATGCTGTGTGCTTTTTAGACATTAGTGCTATGAAGGCAAAAATGTTTTCTACACTGGTGTTCCTAACTTACTGGGCACCAATACATGCAAGCTGTGTGTTGAACGTAAACTAAGAGGTATTCTTTACTTATGGCATGCTAAGTGTGTATATGCAGATTTGCTTAGAATCCTTTCTATATAAATCAATTTGTTAGGTTTTCAGTTGGGGTGGGTGTGAGTTTAGTAAAAAGCATGACTTTGCAAGCTCTGCAATTCCTTCTTCGTGTCAAATCTCTGCTACCAAGATGGTGTTCCACTGTTCTAGCTTAACATGAGTAGGAGGTAGCAGTTTTCATGGCCATCTGTCTGGCTTTGGTTTACTAAAATGTTTGGTGTGACATTACTGTCCAAAAAACATGTATGTCATGTCCCTAGAAAGAAGAAAAAACATGGCTTAATTCCCAAGGTGAACCTTTGAAAAAAATTTTAATTAAAAATTAAAAAATCTGTATTGCCTTTCCAAAAAATAAAACCAGAAAAAAGAAAAAGGGCTGATTTGTTTCGTTAGAAATAAACTGTAAAGCAACAATACTCCTCTGTTGCTTTCATTTTAAGAACCCCTCCTTGAAAGAAACAGCTTGGGTTTTTTAACAAAAACGCTGGCAGCTATTAGTCCTCCTGGCCTCCTGCCTTCATTGAGGGAGGAGTGAAAGAAAAAGAAGTGGCAAGAGATAACAAGGGTTAAATAGCCCCTAGATGGTAGAGATCTAAGATGTATCATTACAGAGATTAAAGACTGCAAGGTCCATATTGCTCTAGCTAATTCTGAGCTCACTCCTGGAGCCTCCTAGTTTTGAGTCAGAGATAAACTGTGTTATTTCTGAGCAAGCTGTAATTTCAAGCTGAGAGTTCACCAATCCTGAATTTAAAGAAATGGAAATGGAGAATAAATATGTTAAGTAAAGGATAGTTAACCAGGGCATATGTGTGCGTTTCTTTAAGTTTTGTTTTAAAGAAACATTTTTGTTCGTCACTACTCAATAATTTAACATGTTTAATCAATAATTCAATCAACTAGCCATTCAGCTATATGGTGAAAGGTTTATTTTCTAATATTTTTAATTGTCTACAGGCTATATATCTAAGCTCATCTATCTTCTTTTACTCCTCTAAGAGTTTCAGAGCAATGGACTGTGCTCCCTCAAAGAGGACCATGTAGCAATGACTGAACCAAACCTCATTCTGAATGCCCGAGGGCTGCTCCAGACCCTGAGAGACCACAGATGAGATGTTCAAACTTAGATTGAATTAAGTCACAAACATGACATAAATTTATGCTGTATTTCTTCTCAAATTGAGTTCCTTATTCAAAATGAATTCAGGAGAACAGAAATAGCCCTTAGAGTTTAATTTTTAAGAATAAAAGGATTGCTATTTACTTTGCTCATTTTAAGTCTACTAAAAAGCAGCAATCAGATCTTGGAAAGATCGTCTGGATTCACAGAATAAGGGAAAACCATATGCCAGTTCCAAAATAAAAACTTTAATGCTACTTTTAAGCAGGTATCCTGTTACTCAGGGAATTTTAAAAAGCACATTACAACTATTTGATATTGGAATTAATGGGCAAAACTATGAAATGTATACTTTTACTTCAACTTGAACACTGAATGCTTTTATTTATAAGATGTACCAAATTGAAGATATAATTACCATTCTGAAGAAGATAAAGTGATACTCAACTCTTCAAATAGTGATTGCCTGCTCCATTACATGTCAAATGAAACATCTAATCTGAAACCACAGTATAAAAGGAACTTTAAATTATGTTTTATTTGAATCCAAACTTTTGATATTTTTCAACAACAAATATATATTTAGCAATATTAAATTTCAGTAACCATTTCTTAGTCTGGTAGCAATGTCATTTTTAAAATGATATATAGTAAATATCTAAATAACATTAAAAATGAAATATAAGGTAAATTTCAAGAAGAAACTTTCATGTGTAAGGGAATATAAGTTATATGTGATATATCGCTGCATGCTTCTGGAGATAATACAAAAACATACCTTTGCCTACTCAGTAGAAATCCAATAAGCAGTGTTTAAATTTAGTACAGCTAAGTCATTAGCAAAAAATTCACTGTCTACATTTTTGAAGAGAAAGATATTGTATAATTGAGGAAAAAAAAAAGCTTATGTACACAAAGAGATTGAGAGGGGAAAAGGAAATTAAAAACCTGGCAGCAGGATAGTCACACAACCCAGAAGAGTACCTTAAATTGAATAGGGAAAATGAAATTCTAGCCAGAGACAAACCCAGTTTAGCAAAACTAAAAAGAGTTTCCAGGAGAGAAGCTACTAATATTTTACAAAGACCTGTGTCAGTATAAAATAAGAAATTAAGCTTGCCTGTCCCTGGCTGGGGCCCTATCATAATTATCATCATCATCATCATAATCAACATCAACAACAAAAATTAAGTATGATTAATTGCCTACTGTTTACCTGGGACTATGAAAGCTTAAAAATGAAGGTAAGGAAACCCTGGCTTTAATGTGAGATAAGAGAAAAACAAAACAGTTGGCCAGAGTGAATGATATAATGGTTTACTTTTAAAGATTAGGAATGCTAAAGAAATTTTAAGAAAAAAAATACCATAAAATAGAATTATTCAGAGAATTTTTAATGGAAGAGATGGAATTTGAAGAAACTTTAAATTTTGGTGTGTAGAGTGTGTGTATGTGTGTGTGTGTGTGTTTATGTGTAGGTGTGGAGTTTGAAGCTATATGTACCCCAGAAAAACATGTTCTTAAATTTAATCCATTCCTATGGGTGTAAACCCAGTATAAATAGGATCTTTTGATGAGATTTTTTCAGTTAAGGTTTGACCCACCAGAATCAGGATGGGTCTTCATTCCCCTTACTGAAGTCCTTAAAAAGAGAATGAAATTCAGACAGAGAAAAGTCATGGAAACAAGAAGATAAAAGCAACAAAATGTGAAACAGAAGGGATAGACTAGCAGGTGCTCGCCAAGTGGCAGAGGAGCCAAGGATCACCGGCAGCTGAGTTTAGGAATAAAGCATCGCCTTCATGATTCCTTGATACGGAATATTTTCTCAGCCTCAAATAGTAAGCTAATAAATTCCCATTGTTTAAGCCAACCCATTTCATAGAACTTATTTTAAGCAGCCTAGGAAACTAAAACTGAAGGGAATATATATTTGTGGTGCATGTTCAATAGTCTGTTTTCATTTTACATCTTGGTTAAGATAACCATGATACTCCAGTCTACCACTGTCATAAAAGCAGCAAAATAAGGCAAAATGGAGAATTTTGTAATCTGATTAAGAGAAGTTTTAATGTTAACAGTAACAATAAATCCAACCACCCTAATACACACACTACTTAGAGCTTTTGTATACATGCATGCATTTAAATAGTTCAAATAATCTCGAATGTACCATTTTATATTCTGCTATTTTCAAAATTACATTGCATTTGAATTTTGGGGTAATAATGAAAAGGCATTTCAGAAAAATGTGAGTAAATGCACTGAGTTTAGAATTAACACCATGGACAGGAAGAAAGCCACTGTTATTTTATTAATTCATGCATTCATTTAATAAATATATATTAAATTCCTATTCTATGCTAATACTGTGCTACATTTTGGGAATAGTAGCTAAAACATAATCCTTAACCTTAAAAATCTCAAAAGTAGAAACGTACAAGAGAAAGACAGATAAACAGTTAACTGTAGTATACTCTGATGCATGTTATGAAAACACAGAGGATGAAATGATTAATTATTTCAGAAAAGGCTTCCCAAGGAGATGACATTAAAATGGACTGTTGAAGGATGAGGGGTTACTCAGATGAATAGAGAAGCAGCTAAAAAGGGCAAAGGAAATATAAAAAAAAGCCACTCTGTTTGAATCCTACACATTATTAGGTTGAAGAATTTGGTCTCAATAAATAGGAAGCAGCAGTAATAATGACATAATAAAGTAGTATCTTAAGAAAATGATCTGTGGTGTGTAGGGTGGCTTGATGCATGTAGAGTTGGGAGATGGGATGTAGCTACTGTTACTAAGAGGGGATGTGATGATGATGTATTAGAACAAGGTGTTGCTGAAGGACTGTTAAATCTGAGAGATATTTTGAATGAAAAATCAACTGACATTGATGTTTTGGTCCCCTTAGTGAACTGATGGAGAGAAAGTACTCAATGACATGGCTTTTAGACTGATGGGATTTAAAAAAAAATAGGAAGCTACTAACAGAAAGGGGGAAAAGGGGAAAAAGTTTAATTTAGAGGACAAGCTAAAAAGATGAGTTTTAGACATGTTGCAAGGAAAGTGACATTGAACATGCCAAAGAGATGCGCTACTGGCAATGAACATACTAGCCTGGGTCTAAAATGAGGAATGAGTGTTAAAAATCTTTTGGCAGTAAATAGTTTGTATAGAACTATAAGTGAATTCTCAGAAAAAATCAACTCTTTTAAAAAATTATTTCTTACAATAGGAGCATTTCATATATTGGCATTTAGTAGTATATCTGAAGGGAATTATTAACACTTATCACAGAATATACCTGAGAAATTATATTCCTTGATGTCTCAAAATGAGTTCTGCCTACTCATGTCGGTCTGAGAGGTTAAAAGAGAATATGCCTGGTCTAGCCAAAGTCACTATTGAAAGGTAGGAAAATCTGCAAGGGAGGCTGACTAATTTTAGTGAAGAGCAATATTGGGCAGGCATTTTCACTTTGTTACCAAAGAAAGAAAAAGAAAGGAAAAAATCAGAGATGAGAGCCAACTCCAAGACAATTCAAGTAGTGGTGAGGTATTCACAGGCATGGAGAGAATGAAAAAAAATTTCTTAGGGCAGATCTGGGTTAGATCATAGCAAACTGCAGGACTCTATTTTCTAGGGAGGACGGATATGAACAGTGTTTCAGTATTCCTAGGAGAAAACAAATACACACTGCTGCAAAGTTGATGACAATGTACTAGATTGGAAGAAAAATGTCTGTCATTCACTAGCTGTATGATCTTGATCAAGTTACTTAACCTTTTCACATCTCAACATCCTCATTTTTAAACTTATTTTGCTGTGAATATTAAATAAGAGGATTTGTTTTACAAGTATTTATTGAGCACCTTCTATATCCCAGATGGTATGTCTGGTTCTGAGGGTAGAAAGATACAAAGATATGGACCCTAAATCAAAGATTTCATAGTACTTGAAGGAGAGACAGAGATAAAAACAAAGTAGGCTCAGGGTATACTGTGACTACACAGAGAAGGCTCTGATTTGTTCTACCTAGGAGAGTGCACGGAAATCTCCCAAGGTGATAGTTTGAGTTCAATTGTTAATGATGATTTGAGTATCCTAAGAGGATGCAGCAGAAAAGGGCATTTAGGGCAGAAAGGAATATGTGAAAACCTGAAATGACACAGGCTTGAATGGGAGATACAAAGATATCTGGCATTGCACGGTTGGCTTATTTTTGCTCTTGTTCTCCATGACTTATACAAATCATGGCAAAGTTTAAATCAGAGGAATATAATCAAACATTCTCTCAAGAAAGTCAAATGTATTGGGAGAAATATCCATCAGATTTCATTCATGTCTTCCAGTGATATGTGATCCGTGTAAATTTGTAATTATTATCTTTTGTAAACACAAAACACAGTGCCACATTTGAGAAATGAAAATACTTGAACTTCAAGTTTCTTATTACATTAAATAAAGAACATTATTCTGACACTTTATATTGTAACCCTAGTTTTTTCTTAGAGTTCTAAAATGTCTAAAAGTATATTAAACTTTACTCAGTTGAAAGTTGATTTACTTGGGAAATATTATATCATCATGTAGCAAACTAATATTTTACAAGAGCTAAAACATAAATTAAATAAAACTAATAGATTAAATAAAACTAAAGAGCTAGTCAAAATAAATCTTACTTCCATGTAGCCATGTACTTTAAAAATTGTCATTTCAGAAGCTCTCATTTAAAATACAAATGCTCAATATGTTAATATCCATTTTCATGTGTACCTGGTTAAAGCAGTCCATTATGATGAAGTTAAACCTGTGTAAACACACACACATACAATACATACATGTATGTACTTCACCACTACTTGAAATGTATACATATATGTGTGTGTGTGTATATATATATAATCATTGAAGAACAATTTAAAAAATAACCATTAACATCTATAATGAAACAAGCGCTACACTAAAAATTTATCCCCGTATTTGTTTACAGAACTTATCACAAAAAGTGGTGCATGTAGAGAAGATTCCAGGAAGATCTCGAATGATAAAACAGTATTCTGTGATCTCACATAAGCTTTATATTAAGTAACCAGAATAGCATGCTCTGTAAAACATAATTTATTTTAAAATTCAATTGCATTTGATATACTGCTAAGCCACAAATTACTCTAATAAAACTCCTTTATCAAGGCATAAGCAAAAAATGAAAGTTTATTTCTTTAAGAATATTTTGGATAATTTTACAAGCCTCTAATAACCCCAAATAATTCTTTGCACATGGTTTTATGAGCTGTTCTACTCTTAAATATGACTAACACAGAGAAATTGGGTTAAATTGTGAGTATGACTACATCCTTCAGCTACCTTTTGTTTTGTTTGTAACATCCAAGCTGAATGTGTCACATTTCATATTATCCAAGATGTGATGCAGCTAAGGGAAAATGAAAGATGGAATATAAAATGTACTACATTATATACAACTGAATTCTAAACCTTCTGCAAACTTACTCAAGAATCTTTAAAATACAGCAATATTGATTTGGCAGAAGTAATCATCAGTCACTCAAGTTCCATTAATTATGGTAATCCTCAGTCGTACAGAGAAATCCTGAATGTACTTAAATAATGTCAGTCATGGTAATAATTATGAACAGATTCTCTATTTAAATACCTCATTCGGATTCTAGCAGCCCAAAAAAGTCACCATGAACAATCACCATATGCTGTGTGCTTTCATGTAACCCTCTTAAAGCATACACGTCATTTGGCTTCCCTTTATTTCTGAGGCTTTTTTGACACCTTTCCCTCTGTTTCCTTTCAAACATATAGACAAGGTAGATTCACATACTTTTAATCTCAGTATCCTTTTCTATTTCAATGAACTAGTTCCTAATATAGACATGGGGACTGTGATAATCTTTCACAAATTATCTCAACCTTCATTTCATAATTTTTTATTTTGTAGTCAGACTTATAATTGAGTACCTCATGCATGATACACTTTGGATTAAATGCTGAGAAATAATGGTAAGACAATCTCTTAACTTGGTGAAGAGTATTGTCTAGCAGGGTAAGTGTTCCATCTGTCCTTTGCTAGTTAACACGAACTCATTCCTACTCTTCTAGAGTGTCATCTCAGAATCCTGTCCAACGTTTCTAAGTTTCTGAAAGATGATATCTTCTACAAACATTCATCTTTTCAATAACCCTATTTCTGCTTAGGCACAAAGAATCTTTCTTCTATCTCTAGGTCAATTTTTTGACAAGCTGATAAGACATTTCAATAAAATAAAATTTGCCAATCATTTTTTGATACTTTCAAAAGTCATTTCTAACATCCATCACAAGGAGTCTCCAATATTTGGCAGACACAAATAAGAGGTGAATAGAGGCACTCTAATAGTTCATTGACGAAATGTAATTCAGAGTATTTTTAAAGGCATACTGATGAATCATCTTAGAGAGGTTCCATTTCTGTTGAAACAGAAATGTTCTCGTGCTGTGTCTGGTCTGGAAGAATTCCAAGGATGACCTCTCTTAGAATCAGCTCCGAGAAGTTATTAACATGGTTGCCAAGTGGCTAATTCGTTTTATGTTATTTTAATTTGTGAAGTAAATAATTCAAACCACATTAATTCTGCAAAAAATTTCTTAATAACTTGATGAATGAACTTATTAAATGGCACATTTTTATACTTTAATTTCAATATTTAATCACATAAACGGTAAGTTCACCAAAAAACTTAGCTTGACAAAAATTTTCACATTGCCAGATCATAGAAGTATTTTTCTTTCCAATGAAAAAAGCATTTTTTTTCAAATTTAAAGTATTTAATAACACATAGCAAAAACTCCAGCACAAAGTAACACATGAAGTATATCAAATGCCCAGCAAGTTAACCAATTCAAAAAGGAAGTTTCATTTTTGTCCCCAGAATCCTATATGCATGTGTGTATGTATAATTGCATCTCAGAAGTAAGCTATTATATATTTATAAAATGATTGTATAATTAGCAGAGAAAACCTTCACTATTCAGACTGCAAATCTGAACTGGAAATCCATTTACAAATTATAAAAACATTAAAATATTAACATTCTGAAATTATTCAGGAATGGATTAGGTGTTCTTGAAAGAATTATGCTCTGACAATTTCTTTTCTCTCACTAATTTTTAATATATTATTTATAATATGCTGCATTAGAAAACAGTTTTTGGACCCCTCTGTACTACCTTTACACTTAAGAAGCTACTAGTAACAATATTATCGGTAATAATTTTAGTAAGAAAAAAAGCTTGCCTTAAAACTATCCTGTGGCATAAATAGCACAGGTATTTTCATACAAATTTTGAAGAAATAAAGCCAAATAGCAATGTCAGAGGGCCAAAATTTTAATCCACTGAATGGGTAGAAAAAATGAATTGAACTTCATTCTGGGCAAAAGTAAGGTAACATTACTCTGACAAAAAATAATCAAATTAAATTGGTAAAACAGTTCTGTGAGAATTTGAGGGCAAAAAGATTTCATACTCATCTGAGAGTTTCCCCAACCCTAACAGAGAAGTTAGCAAAGAACGGGCATCCCATAAATGTTAAATAATGCAAAATGAATGAATCAATACAGATTAATCTATGGAAATATTTGGTAAATTACAAACCAAAAAGTGCTAGCAAAATTCTTAGTAACAAATAGAAAAATAGTAACTTGTGAAAGTCAAATTATTTTCAGAACTGGTAAGTGGTAGGACCAGTCAGCTCTCAAAAGGAGCCAAATGTTCCAAGAAAAGCTCTTTATTATCTTAGTAGGTCAATAAACTTTGTTGAGAGAGTTATTTTTTTTTAACTTAGTCATCACCAATAGTGTATCATGTTTCAAAAACCCTTTAAATTGGATCATTTATGTGGATAGTTAATCTGGGAATGTAATCAATGTTGAGTTTTGTTCTGAAGGTGTGCCTGCTCTTATCTTTAATCAGTCAACTTGGGGAATAAATGAAAATATTTAGATGAAAATACCCCCAGCACCACCTCCATCATTATCCATAACCAAAAGAAGGCAAATCTGATTTTTCAATACTTCTCTTCTAGGCAAAGCTGTAAAGCTTAGAAAAAGAAGCAGGTCCCAAAAGCAGAAGCGACCTGAGCCAAAAGATATATAAAATCTAAATGAAAACACTTGAACATTGGAACTTAGGTAAATCTGAGTTAACATTAGTGAATATGTTTACACCATATAATATAAAAATAATAATAGGAAGCTGAATATCCTTATTGTTTCATGACTGGATTAAACTTATGAAACCTACCGTGCCATATTTTACTTTGTGCTCTATAAGCAAAGCAACTTGTGGCAGGGGCAAGGTTGTTCAGCTAGAGCCAAACACTCCCCCACCCTACACATACAAACACACACACACACACACACACACACACATAATAAAAAGCCTTAAGTGGAAGCATGATAGTAAAGGTAAAATTACAGTGCATATAAGAAAATTGATATATAGTATTCCCATGCTAATAATACCATGAGGTTTATTTCATAGAACTTAGAGCAATGAATGACTCACTTTAGGTGCTTGATAATTTTTTGAATCAATAAATAGAATGAATGAATGAAGTATGAATGAATGCACCAGCAAAAACTTGGCAGCAATCCATCGAACTATATAAAATTTGTGAGCTAATTGTACTGTTAAGAGCATCTTAAGAAAGGTATCACTGAACTATAAGTAAAATTTGGAGGGCAGAAAAGACACTGATTAAAAGAATTATTCAGACACTGATGAATTTTAAATATGTTCTTAAAAAATCATTTTCATATACCTAATGTTTAAAGACAAATATGATACATACGACAAAAGATGAGATTCTGATCATTAGAAAGAATTTCATCAATTCCAGGGAGAGGCAAACAACTAAAGATGTAAATAGTTTGAAAATGGGTTTGCTTGAAGTTTGCTAAGCTCATCATCAAAACATGTTCTAGAAAAAGTTGCCTTTTTGAGTCATGGCTGAGGAGAGCTGCCTGAATGGCGGTCTGAGCCAGTATGGTCCTCTTCAAACTCTTAAGAAAAATGGCAGTAGAGACCTTGTGTGCTCTCAAGATACCTAACAGAATATCTTACCCCATTTTTTCACAGTGAATTTATATATATATAAAGTGTTTAGTGGTACATAGCAAATGCTATATAAGTCTGTCTTCAGAAGCAATTGAGGCACAATCTTCAACTTCAAATTATTTTTTTTTTTTTTTTTTTTTTTGCTTTTTCTTCAAAGGTAGCTCTTTGTGCATTTTTGGATTTGTATCACTTGAAATCACTTTTGTTCTTGACATCCTTGACTAGTAACATCTGAACAGTGTCAAAGTAACACTGACAAAAAGAAGAAAAGAAAGTCCTATAAAGTATTATGAACTAAGACAATCTTTGCATAAAAATGGAGTTCTGTTTGAAAACATACAGTCTGATTAAGGATGATAAATAAGAAAAATAATTAAGTATTCTTTGGTTGCCCACTTAGTCCCCAGTTTTCATTATTGGTTGTGTTCTCATTAAAAGTTTTGCAAGGAAAAAATTTTTAACATACCTGGGAAAATACTGAATAATGTCAAGGTTGAACAATTCATATACTATAGGAAGACAAACATTTTTACAAGGTGTGGTGACAGGGACAGATAAAATAGTGGTATAATGGTATAATCTACTATTGTCAGTAATACATATTTGAAAACGATGATTAAGAGAATATTTCATGATTTTGGCATCAATTTTTAGCATTTACATGTTTTGGTTTGTCAAGTGATGCCTGACATTTTTAGCAAGTTGGAGTAATTTGCTTGCAAACTGCTTTTATTTGAAATGGGAACGAATAGGTTAATTTTCCTTGCAATATTTCTACATATGGAAAAGGATGGCCTTGCATTATTGTTAAGCTCCAGTTTCAGTAAGAGTTTTCTTAGAAAATGTCCAATCTTGTCAATTTATTGGTTGGTTTTGAAATTGCTAAGGAAATGTAGAAAGACCCTGACACAACGCAAACCTGAACACGGTCATCTGAAGAAATACTTTATTCTGAAGGGAATGCCCATTTATCTTTTATCTCTAGGTTTAAAGTATACAAAACCTCAAGCACTTAGTAATTTTCTGAAAAAAAAGAGACTTTGCCTTAAAAAATAAAAAATAATAGCACATATAAAATTTTCAATTTGCAGCTGTGTTTTAAATTAAGAAAAGTCATATAGGAAAAAAAGTGAGCTTATGTGACTAAATGAATATTCCGCATACTTACCTGAATATAAAGAAATATATGTGATTATATATGCATACTAATGGATCATGTTTATTTTCCCTTCCCTTTCAAAAGATATCTGAGTAAAAGCTAATCTTCCATTTGCAGCAGGAAATGAAGCAAGTTTACATTTCCCAAGACTCAAATGGCACCCATTGAGAATATTCAAGCTCTTACAACAGCTTCCATTTCTCAAACAACTGTGTAGCTAATAGTTTGATTTATATAAAAGAACTAGAAGTGTAGACAAAACCAAAAGTATGAATGTATTAATTATTCTTCAGTGCTGTAGTTTTATACTCATAAACGTATTTGTGCCATAAAACCTCTAAATTAGTTAATATATTACAGTAACTAACAAATGAATGCCCTTGCCTCCATTCTTCTTCTGACTGATGCCATTAACTGGAAGATGAGACATAGTTCCTGTTTTTACTGATATTCCTTGCTAGAAATTTCTAATACCTCTTCAGTCACCACTGGTTAGAATCCAAGTCTTGAGCCTGCTTCTTAGCAGTGACACCCTTCTTGGATCATCCTAATTTGTACATTTTTTGAGTTTTAGTCTAATCCTCAATGCTCTGGACATAAGTACATTAGGATTCCTTCTGCATTTACTCAGATTTCAGATATAGCATATGACACACTTTGGTTCAATGGCATTATCTGCTATTCTCATAGCAGATGAGAATATTGCTTTACTTTCTTCATCTTTGTTATAGGCCCATTAGCCAACCATGAATGCCAAAAACTGTTCTGACCACTAACAATAGGGGAAAAGCAACACTTTCTCCCACAATAAGGAATTACAGTTCCCCATTTTCTCTCAAAGGGGGAGAACAGAGAATGGTTTTCTTTTTTTTTTAAATCTATGCTTTCAGTAGAAAAAATAATTGCTTCCAGGGGAGCAAGAAAAGAAGGTTGAAGGAAAACACACTCAGAAGAAATCCATTTGGAAGACTGTGACCCCAAGAGACCCAAACAGGCACTCCTGCTACTTTCCCTTCTAGCTTCTCAATGTAAATGTCATTTTTATGAACAGAATAAGAAATATTGCAGACTCCTGGAACTAGCCCTAAGAAGTCTTTAAATTTTTCAAATTCAATATATGTTGGTGATTAGAGAATAAAAATGTAAGTAACTGGTTGAAAACAATCAGATCACTTTCTGATTTGCTGATTGCTAAGGAATAGAATAGAATATGTGGACTTTAATTATAATAGACAAATACAATTATATGGAAAAGTAGGAGTATAAATTCAAACATCTATCTGATATTCAATATTTATAAGGTAAGATTCTGTAATGAATAGTTAACCTCCAAATGGTCTGTCTCTAACCTCATAGCTCTACTGGGAAAATATATTTTAATGTTGGTAAATTATAGACAATAGTATCAATATACTACTATCGCCAGAACATACATTAAATACCCTTGAAAAGTTTGTGAAATAATTTTTCTCTACAGGCACTAAGTCAAGAATGGACTTAAGAAAGGAAGAAATGAACAAGTTAAATGTTAACCCAAACCAAGTTCTTCCCCTCTAGTTTTCTATTTCCCCTCCTCAGAATAGTCAAAAGAATATTGTGTATTATTGTTTAGAATTATTAGATCTTATATCTTTACATGTATACTGCTAAAAACATTGAAATCCATAAATTTAGTGTCTATTTGTTTTGCCAGTAATTTTCTCAACTTCTTTTTGAACCAAAACAAAATAGTTTAAAAATTGAGGGCAATTTCATTGCAATGCCTAGTACTTTTTAACAGGCAGTTTTTGTTGGAGCATATTAAAAAGACACTGTGTCTAATGGCTGAATACTTTTTTACTAGTTTTGTCTTTCCTGTGATAGAAACAATTGGGAATATTTGTCAAAGTTTTGGGCAATACACTTTGAGAGGTCCTAAGAATTTAACATAATTAAGTTTAGTTGCAAAATTCTCCTTTAATAGTTATCTTTATGCCCAGGTGTGTGTCATCACAAAAATTCAGAAAGAATTCCTAGTCTGCAACGTTTAATCAATGTATAACTTAAGAAGCTATTGTCATGTGAGGCTCTGTAGCATCCAACTTTATTTAATAAAAGGACATAAACTTATGTTTAATGATTCTCATTATAGCAGAACTTTCTTACAATGCCACATTCAGGAGGCTAAAGGATACACCCACCATACAGACTGTGCAAACTATAAGGAGAATCTATGCAATATGTACAGGGCATATGATTTGGCCTGCATCAGCACCAGATCTGTAAAAGAAGTTCTTCATAACAGTATTTTATTATGCATCCTTTTCCTGTATTCAAATTATTTTAGCATGATAAATCATAGCTAGCATGATTTTCAAGTTAAAATGATTGAAAGTTGTTGAAGAATAGTAACCATGTATTGTGTTAGTCTTTCTTTCTGTCCCTTTGAGGAACAACAATAGGATTTAATATGACTGCTATCAATACTGTATCATAACTTGATCCATCCAATAAAGTTGTCACTAACAGTCAACTTTGATAAAATAATGTCAAGTAAAAAGACTACTCGCCTCACATAATATATCTTTAGCCCTGAGTTGAGGAAGTTGCTTCTAATGATCTTGACACTTCTGTTTGATGAATGAAACATTATCTAAGGCTTATGTTCTTATAGAATAGTCCACATTGCCAGTATAGATAAGAATTGATTTGGTGATACTGAGTCTAGATACAAAGTTTATAGAAATTATTTTGTAATCTATACATAATGGATATAAATCTAGGGTGTCAAATGGATTACTGGAGTTGGAAATGTTAGAGCATTCTATACATAAAATCAGTGCATCTTTCTAATGGGTATTCATTTTCCAGATCCTTGATGCCTATTCACATTTGTATAGTGGTTCATATATTTACAAAACCCCACAAGTTACAGAGCTTAGTAAGTCAGTAAGACTGTCCAATTTTTCAAATGATAAGGATGAGTCAGATAACTGATATACCTTTCTCAGAATCTGAAATTCCTCCTTCTTATCCATTGCCCTCACCTCCTTACCTTACATCATACTACCTGTAAATGCCCATACCTATAAAATAGTAAACTTGATTAGTTTGTGGGGAAACCAAATTATCATAAAAGTTTTCTACTTCATGAAGTGTTCTGAATGTAAAAACTGATTATTTCTGTATCAGAAACTGGTTCTGAAAACAGATGCATGCATGCACATGCACACACACACACACATACACACACGCTAAAATTTTATTAACAGTTAAGCAGACAAAACAAATGTAGTGGCTTAGATCAGAATAAGAGGTTTGTTAGGAATGGTATGTAATTCTGGGCTTCTTTATTGATATTCCATTGAAAGCAGACTGTCATAGGTAATCTCCCTAGCAAATTGGTATTGTATTTCAATGCTCGAGTCTTGGTGTCTAAAAACGACAAAAGCCATTTTGAGATTAAAGGCGAAAGAGGTCAGCTTCCTGAATTTCTTTATTCCTGACATCAGCCTGACTTCTGGTTTTTCTATTTTAGGCTCAGCTCTAGTGAAGCCCAAGTCATGAATTCCTAGGTAAGCTTTGGTGTATATCATAACAGTATGAGTTACTGCTGACACAGCCATGACTCTTTGTTCAAGCATTTCTCTCATTCTTTTGCTGATGCCATTATTAAAAATAGTGCTGGTACAGCCTTAAAGCCACTTAAAATCTTCTCTTTTTTATGTGGCTAATTTACATTTAAAACTTTTTTTTGCAATGAAGATATTAATGAAATATAGAAGGAAAATCTGTTTAGGGTTTCTTCTTGTAGGTTTTATAAATTGCTACATTTACAAAAATTGGGTTCTCTATAAATTACATAAAGAGCACAAATAAAAAGCAAAAGCAATCAAAAATCAGGAATGTATTTTTTAATCTTTACAATCTGAGTACAAAGAGACATCATAATAAGGCTTGTTCCTCTTCATTACTAGTATCTAATTTCTTATGATGCAGTTTATGCTTTCATTTCTTAATTTGATATAGGGTGAGCTTTCTGTATTACAGTAACTGTATCATCATCAATTCTCACTTATTAATTGTAAAATATGGGTTTATAAGAAGCAATATCTTAAATCTTGTTCACCTCGAGGTTTTAGCACTCCATGCGACTGGTCTCTATTCTATTAAGGACAAGTCTCAGTTGTTTTATTTATACTTCATGTCCATTTTAAACACCTCTTACAAAAATATTCTGCAAAGGTCTGTCTTTATAACTTAACTGATGAAAATGATGAAGGAATACCAAAAATTATTAAAGACAAAATCCAGTAGAAAGACACTGAGACTTAGGATATATTACTGTGCTAAATCCATCAAAAAACTGTCAGTTTTCACTGCATCTATAATTCTATTGATTACTTTTTAATGCAAAATGTACTTTTCATAATGATGAATAAAAAGGATTTTATCATAGATAGCTGAATAAGCTAAAAAAAAGAAAAAAAAAAGCCTTACCTATGTGAGTACCATGCCATTTGTAATAAGGACATCTTTTAATATTGAAATATAATGAAATTACGGATCAATAATAATCCACAGTATAATGAAAATTAAATAAAAATTTTAAACAAAGTTGGTTGAATGTCATCTAAAAACCAAGATACTTTTGGAAATGTTTCAATATTGTTAAACATTTAAGTTTTAAAATTTCATATATGTTAAAGAATACTTCAAATAATTAATACTGCTTGGTATTCATTATTTTTTATTCAAAAATTTTGGTGCCATTTTAAATTAATTTCAATGCTGTAATAAAACAGTACAAGTAAAATTTTTAAATGCATCTGTTCCAGTTTGCTAATGCTGCTGTTATACAAAATACCAGTAATGGATTGGCTTTTATAAAAGGGGTTTATTTGGTTACAAAGTTACAGTCTTAAGGCCATAAAGTGTCCAAAGTAAGGCATCAACAATTGGGTACTTTCACTGGAGAAAGGCCATTGGTGTCCAGAAAACCTCTGTTAGCTCGGAAGGCACATGGCTGGCGTCTGCTTGCTCCCAGGTTGCGTTTCAAAACAGCGTTCTACAAAGTGTTGCTCTTGGGGCATTTTGTCCTCTCTTAACTGCAGCTCCTCTTCAAAATGTCACTCTCAGTTGTTCTCCAAAATGTCACTCACAGCTGCACTGATTTCCTCTGTTTGTCAGCTCATTTATATGGCTCCAGTGATTTAATTCAGACCCACTCTGAATGGGTGAGGTAAAACCTCCATGGAAATTATCCAAAGTCACCACCCACAGTTGATTGAGTCAGGTCTCCATGGAAACACTCAATCAAAGGGTTCCAACCTAATTAACACTAAATATGTCTGCCCACACAAGACTGCATTGAAGAACATGGAGTTTTGGGGGACATAATACATCTGAACAGCACAGCATCATAGATACATACCTAGTTATATAAATCTAAGTAAACTCATCTCATAAATTTATACCAATGAGCCAAATAAAATATGGGCAGAACTGCATAAAAATAATTAAAACATATGGAAAGTGTGTTAGTGTGGCAATGTTTCCTCTGCGTGCTATGTAAGTTGACATCTTTTACTCAGCAGGTGTCAGTTGAATATATGGTAGAGAGATATCCTGACTTACAGATACTCTCATATTTCACTTTGGTTTACATGCTCTTAAGTTACTCTTGGAATAATACAACTAGATAATACCTAATATTAATAATTTAGAACATCACAAAAGTATTCAAAAATCTCTATATTATCTCCTATGCTATATCATAGGAAATGAGAAATTTGATGAAATGTCAATACTTTGCAATTTTTACATAATACCACTTAAATTTAAAATTTAAGTTCTAAAACCACATATATCTTGGGTTCCATTTAATAATAACATAGCCATTTATTAATGGAAACATATCAAATTAAACACATAAAAAATACATAGAACAACCCTACTGTCCCTCCACTTTTTTTCTGGAATGTTCTAGCCCATCATTGCTTAAGGGAAAATAAACCAGGAAAATTCAGGTTCAGATGTACAAGTATGTTCCTAGAGTATGTGTGTAATGTGCACAGATCTTCACAAATTTTTATGACCTCTTATCAAGTCATTTAATCTTAAATTACATATGTCTACAACAATAATAAATAAAATATTTTAGCTAATTTTTATGTTTCATCATATGGAAAAAATGTAAAGTTCTAATTTTTCTGTATATTGAAATATCTTGCTCATTTAAAATACTACTTACTAATTACTGTTACCTTCTCTATTTTAAAGGATAATTTGTCTTTATTATCAAATACTACAAACTAAAATATTTCCATTTTGATAAGTTGCAGCATTTTGACATCAATGTATTATTTGGTTCCTAATTAATAAAAGATAACTCTTTTGGAATACTACCATATAAGTTTTAGTTACTTTTTCCTTATTGGACCCCTGATTTTTTCCCGCATCCACTGGAGTTTTCAGTTACCTATGATGATAATAGAAGTCTAATGCAACATGAGATCAACCTTTCACTGGGAGTTCCAAACAATTAAAGAAAAGTACACTTACCATGTTCCATCCAGGGTAGAGGTAGTCTGTACCAACAAATTCAAAATAGTGAGCAAAACCTTCCTTCAGCCACACATCTTCCCACCACACAGGAGTCACAAGATCACCAAACCACTGCAGCGACAAAATGAATGGGCATTGGAAATAATTAAATCTATAATAGGAATATTTTATCCAAAATTAAATGTATTAAACTTAGATTACCATAACTGCAATTCATCCCCCAATTGATTGTGTGATCTTAAGATGTGTTATGGCAAGACTGTATCGATTCATTCAACTACTTGGGCTACACTAGTTTTTAATAAATGCATTCAGAGGAGAAGAAGAGAAATGATCATGGAACACAAAAAGAATATTTAATGGAGAAGAAAGACCTCAGGAGAAAAAATGGATGACATCTCTCTTCAAATATGCAAAGGCGTATTATGTGGAAAAGGAAATCTTGTGTCTTGTGGTCCCAAACAGGGCACGCCTGGACTAATGGATGAAAGTTAGGGTTGGTAGATGTCTGCTGAAAATACAGAAACCCTCTAACAGACTGAGATGGCTGAAGATGGAAATTACTGCCTCGGGAGATGGGGAGCACAGACAGTTCCATCACAGAAGGAACTGAAGCATTGCCTTCTACTGGCAGAGGAAATTTAGAGAACACACCGTCTGACTGTTAGAACTAAGGGCTTTTATAGTACTCCACACCTAACTCTCCGTGACTATAATAATAAGGGATTGTGCCATAAAGAAAAAAATTCTCTAAAATCTTTTCATGGAAAAATAATGTGTTTTAATTGGTGCTTTAATTAGATCATGATGCATTTTTCTGAAACACTAGCTTAGTTCAGCAAAAGGTTAAAGGAATTATTTTTTCATTGAAAACATGCATTAAATGTCAGGAGTTATCCTATAGACTTAGGATTCAATGAAAAGTCAGATAGTGTCCTTTGTCATTCAGCTGACATTTTATTGGGGTAACGGTACACTGAGGTGAAATAGACAATAAGAAATTAGTAAGTGAATTAACAATACAATTTCAAATTGTAATAAAGTGTGAGACAACGTTATTGGAAGAGGGAGTCACTTAAGATTGTAAAAGCAAAAACGTCTCTCTAAGCAGGTGACCATGAAATCAAACTTTAATGATAAGGAGGGAGCCATGAGAAAGCCTTGGTCAAAAGGATTCCATGCAGATGTGCCCATTAGTGCAAGGTCATGAGCTATTTAAGAAACAGAAAGAACAGTGTGGCTGGAATGTAGCTCGTCGGGAGGAGAGTGGCAAGGATCTAGAGGGACAGACAAATCCCAGACCAAGTACAACTTCAGGAGCCACAGTAAAGAATTTGGTAACTCAGAGTTTCAGTATCTCTTACCCAAGAGAATCTCTAATTGAAATACAAATTAGCTGGCTCTGAATTTGTTGATGACCACAAAACATGATATTTAAAATAATTTTATTCTTTATCAAAAATGCATGTTTCACCTTTAAATTAAAAGCCTATCTTAAGAATTATGGCAATAATTATGTAGGGAAGAAGAGTGACATAGAAAGTAATTTGGCAAGATAGTGGATATTATTATAGGTGTTTTCCCTAGTTTCTAGTTCATTCTCTTATAATAAATGCCACTAGAGGTCACATAGTGGCACCAATAAGCTATAACAAAGAAGAACATGGAACAAATAAAATCCAGTTCTATGAATAATTGTAATATTATCAGTAGGGTTTTATTTCAACAGAATTGTCCACCTAATATGTCATTTATAGGAATGGAGCATTTGAAAAAGAAACTGCTTTTGCCTCAAAGAATTGCAGGCTTACGTGAAAACCCATCTCTTTAGCACAGAAAAGGGATCCTGGTGATCTCTGAAATGTATCTGAGGTCAGGAACACATGCCCGAATGGACCAGCATGACAGGTGCAGACGTTTAGGTAAACAGTCATGGTCTGTACCAATTTATCATTAAGTCAGTATTCATTTATTAGCATTTAGAAGTTCACCTTCCTTCACTGACAGCATTTTCCATATTATCCTTCCTTAAGTTTTTCTATCTTCTTAAAAAGTTTTTTGGTTTATAACAAATTCAAGTCATGCTATATCACAATGCTATGTCTGGTGTTTTAAATTAAAACTACACATTCTAATAAGTAATCAGGAGAAGTATTATTTTCTACTAGTGTGAACATTTATTTTCTTTTATTTTCAATATAAATCAAGATTCAAAGAAGCATTTTAAAGTCTCTGTAATACCTTCCACTCATTGTAAGACAGTGCTTAAAATCAAAATGAAATTAATTTTATATTAACTTCACTACAAAGTTTACTAATTTACACATGAATTTCTAAAAATGCCAAGACAAAAAATGTCAATCATTTGAAAACAAAGAGACTATGGCTGAGTTGGTGAAAGACTTCCTAAGTGTCTATGTGATGGGAAAAGGGGAATAACAAATTGATTTCAGCAAAAGCAAATTTTGACACATACACAAAACTCAGCTACATCTTGCAGCAATACAATAAATCATTGCCATCACTACACTTGCCATCTATACACACCAACAATCACAAGGAAATAAAGCAAAGATGACAAAGAATAGTGACTGGATAAGGTCTCCAAAGATGGCAGTGCCATCTCACTCCTCAACTAACCTGAATGACCATTGCTTATTAAATTAGGAGGATAATAATTTAGCCCCTAATTTAAGTATCTGAAATAATTCTACATTCTCAATCATTTGTACATTATACTTACACCTGATCTTTATTCCCATACCTGGTGACATATTTCATGAACAATGACCATGGTGACATCCAGCAAGTAAGAAATAGATGAAACACTGGGATCCAGTAGTATTCTTTGCTCCACAAAAATACTTAGTCCCCAGTTCTCCATAGCAGCATACGGATGCTTAGGCACAGCTAAAAGATCTAGAAATAGAATAAAAGAGTTCCAAAGGCTTTAACAAAGATACCAGATTTTAAGTCCATATCCTAAAAAAAAAAAAAAAAAAAATCAGAAATGCCAATTAGAAGGAACACTTGGTCTTTCTTGGTATTTTTTTTCTAAATTAAACTACCTGCCATTTCTACATGACAGCAGAAATACAGGCTATCACTGTAAATGCTGGTTACACCCATTCATCACAGTTCATTTTCAGGCCCAGTGCTACAGGTAGCTGGAAGTATTGGCACCATTATTGATGGGCCCATCCTAATAACATTCAGAAAGTCAAGGAAACTAAATGCGGCAGAATACACAGAGTCGACAGCACTGTGCCTTCTAATAAAAATATATTCAGCTCGATGCAGTAAGTATTATACTCTTACTGTTACCTCACGGTTATCCAAGAGGAAGCATTTTAAATCAGTTTGAAAATGTGATACGTCATTTTCTAATTGCTTAAATCCTAATTAATTTTTGAGTGAAAAAATAAAACATTACATGTAAATACAGCTTGTAAAGAAAAATATGGTAGTGCATATAGTGGCAAAAGGACTATTGAGGAAACCTGCAGGTTTTGGTTCTGTTCCTGTCTCCACCATTAATTCAATATGTGATACTGGTAAATCACTCTGTTTCTTGAGACCAAAATTCCCTCCCCTATAACATAAGGTTACTAGCCTTAATTATCTCAAAAATCCCTTCCAGTTCCTAAAATCTATGATTCAATGATTCTGAGATTTGTGCTTACTCTAAAGATCATAGAGGTATTATCAACTTCTGGTTAAGGTGACATAAAGTTCATGCTTTGAAGTATTCCCTCTGTTCCAAACATATAGCAATGATGAATAAAATATTAGAAGAGAAAACTAAAAAACACCTCCAGGCTCAAAGATAGACCTCTCCCTGAACCAGAAGTGGTACAGAAATGCAAAGTGTGGTTGCATGTGAAGTCAGGGACCTGCTGGATTCTGGCTCTCATAGCAAGCAGTGGAGCTGGGAATTGGCTCTGGCAGGAATCATGGAGCCAAAGGGACCAAAGCCAAGCTCACTGCTTGATGCTAGGGGTTGAGGTAGGGCATTCACACTCATGAAAAGAAATTGGAAATATCTAGTGCCCACTGCCTCCTGGGAAAGTGAGCAAGTAGCAGGGTAAGTATTTGTACCCAGTCACCTGGCTACAGTGCCTGCATTCCTAATCATTGTGCCATATTGTTCATAGTCTCTACTCCAGAAGTTGCACTTCTCAACATAAACCTTAGGGTAATTCCCATGGATGCCAAAGAAAATTGTACAAGAATGTTCACTTCAGCATGATTTGTAACAGCTGAAAAGGAAAATAAAATGTCTTCAACTAGGATAATGGACAAAGAAACCATGAAGCCTCCATATAAAGGAGTATTATGCAACAATTGAAATAAATGTTCTCACCACTGGGTTCCAGTGCTACTTGAGTCAGCATGGATAATCTGGAAAACATAATGCTGAGGAAACAACTAAAGTGTAAATTCATCCATACCATATACAATGTAAAAACCAGCAGAATAATACTGCTATGGATTGAATTGTATCCCTCCCAAACACATGTTCAAGTCCTAAGCCCTGATCCTGTGAATGTGAACTTATATGGAAATAGGATCTTTGAAGATGTTATCAGTTAAGATGAGGACTGTGCTGGTTTGAATCTGTATGTACCCCAGAAAATGCCATGTTCTTTTAATCCATTCTTTTTAGTGCAGACTTGTTGTGGGTGGGATCTTTTGATTAGGTTTTTTCCATGGAGGGGTGACCTGTCGAATTCAAGGTGGGTCTTAATCCTGTACTAGAGTCCTTTAAGAGAGATCATAGAGAGAGAGAGAGCTTAGAAAGAAAACGCTCCGGGAGAAGCAAGGAGGACCCACAGAAACTGAGAGGGAAACATCTAGAGACATTTGGTGACAGCCATTGAAATCAGAACCAGGAGAGAAGGCCCAGCAGACATCACTATGTACCATCCAATGTGACAGAGGAAACCAAGATGCCAGCAGCCTTTCCTCAGTGAAGGTGTCTCCCTCTTGATGCCTTAATTTGGAACTGTAAATTTGCAACCTAATAAATCCCAATTGAAAAAGCCAACCCATTTCTGGTATATTGCATTCCGTCAGGCTTAGCAAACTGAAACGAGGACAAACTGGATCAGGGTGGGCCCTAATCCAATATGACCGGTGTCCTTATAAGGAGAGGGAATTTGGACACTGAGAGAGAGAGAGAGATGGCCATGTGACAGAAGCAGAGCTGGAGATATGCTTCCATGACTTAAGGATGGCCATGGAATGCAGGTCACCCACCACAAACCAGAAGACAGGAAGTATGGCCATACTAGTACCTTGATTTCGGACTTAAAGTCTCCAGAACCATGAGATAATAAATGTCTGTTGTTTTAGCCAACTAGTCCGCAGTACTTTGTTACAGCAGCCCTGGCAAACAAATACCATATGTTGTAAATGGACACTTGCACTCACACAGAAAGATAGTAATGTTAAAACACACATACAAACACACATATAGAAATGAGAAACATGAAATTCAGGATTATGATTGCTTCAGGGAAGAAATGAGGGGAAAGGGATGAGGGGCAGTCACACAAGGGATTCCAAATGTACCCTTAGTGTTAAGTTTTGTTAAATCTGGGGGATGGGTACAGGGGTATGAGTTATGATATTATTGATTTTTTTTCATAAATACTTATGCTTTAAGTATTTACTAATAAGAAGGAGAATAAAAGGTTGTAGTATATTATGGTCAACAGTCTTATGATATGATCAGTTTTTACTTTTTCATGATTTCAGCAAATATCTTTTGAGCATTTGCTGTATTCTTGAGTCAGAAATGTATATTAAAATAAGTCAACTATGGTCCCTTTCTCCCACTAGATTTTAGACTAAGAATGGGATCATAATAGTTATGCAAGAAAGAAAATAAGGGCACATAAGTAAAGATTAAAAAGTGCTGTGAGAGACAGTGAAAGAGAGAGGACAAATCTGGTTGGGGAGATTCTTGAAACAGATAGGATTTGAGTGGGACTTCAAAATCTATACAGGATCTCAACAGGCAGATAGAAGCAATATATACATTCATATACAAACAAATATTTATTGAGCACCTTTTCTGCAGCAGGTATTGTTCTGTCCTTCAAGCTCCCTACAGTCACGGTGTTTACATTCATATGTGGGGGTGTATAAGAGGAAGGTCAATTAAGAAGTAATGAGTGAATGAAATGAACTTAGCAAAAGATAAGCACTACAACGAAAATACAATAGAGGAAGATTAGCTGAGTACTGGTGCGTGGGGGTAGCATGATCAAGCTGCCCGTATGAGGCTATCACATTTAGCTGAAATCTGAATGATAGGAGGAGCCAGCTATTCAAATATCTGTGAAAGTGTGCTCCAGGAAGAGGAGAGCAAGTACAAAAGCCCCGAAATGAGAATGAGTCTCATATGTTGGACAAACAGAAAAAAAGATCAGTGTGTCTGAAGCAGATAAAGGAGAGGAACACAGATCAAAGAACTGGCACATATTGAAAATGCATAGACATTCTTCTGCTTAAGATTTTAACATAAGAACTTACCTAAATATGATATAGGCAACATAACAACAATGCATCGGCAGAGAGCAACGGTAATCACGTCTGGTGTCGTTTGCTATAGGGACATATGGACTCAGCACAACTTAACCTATTGTAAAGCAGTGGCACTTCTGTATTACGTAGGTCCTCCGAGAGCAGAGAGAAGTCAGTTTCCCAAGACTAAGTGAGCACATCAGGCCACATAATGGGATTTGGATTGGCTCAGATGGTACACAGAAAAAACTCCAGCTACATGTGCCAGAAGCCAAGTCTAGGAATTAGGAATAAAGGGGAAGGAACAGGTAGGAGGCAGACATCAGACAGCAAAACCCTGGCAAGCAGCATGGGCAGGTATAGTGAGGGGAACAGTTGAAGACTGGTGGCAGAGATACCAGGCAATGATGGCCACAGCAAGCTGCTGGTAGCATATTGGTATCCAGAGATATGAGGACACAGATGTCAGGCATGGGTAATGAGGCTATACATCAACCCTACCAGACCCCTTAAAACAGAGCCTAGAAAATGGAGCTAGAATTCAGGTAAAGTGATGGAGCAACAGAGGAAACAGAGGGATCTGGTTTAGGGGGAAGATTCTCAGACACAGATGGGCTTTATTATAGATATGGAAGACCCAAGTCTGTAAATGGCAGAGAAAAAAAAGAGAGAGAAACTAAACTATACAAGTTTAGGTTTTGCTGCTACATATATAGTAACCGTTTAACAAAGCACTGAAGAAACATTTACTTTGTTCAAACGATGAGGTAGTTGAACTGTGTCTCTGCTCTACACATACATATGTAAGAATACCTGTGTGAAGAATATAAATGAATGTCTACAATGATGAATACAATGATGTCTACATGGATGCTCGTAGAAGCTTTATTTGTAACAGCCTTCAAACTGTAAACAACCTAACTGTCCATCAACAGGTGAATAGATAAAATCTGGTATATCCATACAAGAAAATTCTACTCAGCAGTACAAAGCAATGAATTATCAATATGTGCAACAACATGCAGGAACTTCAAAATGGTTATACTGAGAAAAAAAAAAAAGAAAAAAACCCACAATTAAAATTAGTACATACTTCAGGGAGTTAACGCTAAATTGGTACAGAATTTCTGTTTGGGATGATGGAAAAATTTTGGTAATGGATGGTGGTGATGATAGCACAACACTGTGAATGTCATTAACACCAATGAATTACATGTTTGAATGTGGCTAAAAAGAGAAATTTTAGGTTGTATATATGCTACTAGAAAACAAATTTAAAAAATCATATGACTGTACAACACAAACTGTGACCCTAATGTAAAATATGGACTATAGTTAACAGTACAATAATAATAAGAAGAAAGCTACCTCACTAATTCAAAGTGTTAATAATGGGGGGCTGTATATGGGAATTCTGTATTTTCTGTATGGCTTTTGTGTAAACCTACAAATTTTCCAATAAAACTTATAAAATAAAAAGAGTATATATGGTATGATTACATTCATAGGAAACTCTAGAAAGTGTAAATAAATCTATAGTAACAGAAAGCAGATTAGTGGTTGCCTGAGGATGAGAATGGAGAGATATTACATAGGAGTAACAAAAAAGCTTTGGGGTGATGGATATATTCACTATCTTAATGGTGGTGATCATTTCACAGTTATACACTAACATCAGAATTTACCCAACTGTACAATTTAAATATGTGCAATTTATTATATGTCATTACAATGAAACAAATCTGTTTTAAAAAATCTGAGTCAGTAACTAAAATATTTTCACTTTCAAGATAATATTTCTACATAATGAATTAAATTATTTTAATTTTTGCAAAATAAATTTGTCACAAGACTACATTCATTAAAATGTGTAACCATAACTCTTTAATATGCCTTGAAAAGAGAAGTAAGAAAACTTAAATGATTTAGAATCTAATTTACTTGGAAATTCAAAGAAAATCTGGATTAAATTATGCATAGTAGTCTGCTTCCTAACATTTAATTACTACAGTCTGAAAACGTATAAGCCCATAGGAAATGTTAATATCATACAAATGAATTTGATAACATAAATTACCATAAAAATCTGATTCCCACTACTTGCCCTCAACCAATTACATTTTTCCTTCTACTCTAAACACCGAGTTAAAACAACTCTGGCTAACTAAAGTCACCATATCTGACAGATACTTTTCTGTTCTCATCTGTTTTGACATCATCGAAAATTATCATACTGTTGATTTAGTGCCCATGATAAGAGGATATCCATGTATCCATGCATTTCCCTCACTTCTCAGGTTAGTCTTTGTTGTTTTGTTTATTTGTTTTGTTTTTCACTTTCTTGTCATCTTCTGACTTTTGAAAATCAAAGTTCCCAGAATTTCTATATGTGGCTTCTGTTTTTTTGTGTGTCGTTTTGTTTTCCTCACTCTACTACTTGTTTTCTTTGAGTGTTATCATCTCTTCCAACGTCATGGGTCACCACCACTCACCTGCTCAGGAGGCACTCTTTGAGCCCACAATGAAAACATCTAAACACTTGGTGGTAGGGTGTTATTTGAAAGGCCCCCCAAATGAGCTATCCTTCTGGCGTAGGCTCCTCTCCTTTAATCTGGCTTAAGCCATAAGGAAGTCTTATAGCTTTTACTTTTGTACTCTGGGGAAAGCCAGTCTCTATGAAAGAATTCCCACTATGCTGAGGAACCCAAAAGCCATATAGAAAGGTCCATAGAATAATCTGAGTCTGTCTAATAGTACAAACAAATCAAAAGTCAGTCACCAGCACCAATGTCAGAGTTACTATAGTTGTGATTGTGATACACAACCTCTTAAACTAGAAATATGCTTTACTATCTTCCACATTGTTAAATAACCACTAGCAAAAACCATGTGCAATATCAGCCTTCCTCTCTGCCACAGCCAGATTCTGATATCACAGATCATTACAGTTTGTCAGTCCAGAATAAGATATACTTGCTCTGGCCTTGGGCTTTAGATAAGCCTGGCCCAGTGGGAGAGAGTCCAGTATCCTCCAGCTGATATTCTCTGCTACATTACCATGTTCACACCCTGTGCTCTGGCCAAGGGTGACAGGGATAGAGAAGAATCCATTTCAGAGGACCTCATATACTTTCTATTGTCCTACTCTCTCTCTCAACACTTTCCCTTTTGCCTAAGCCAGAATCCCTAGAGTCCTGATTTCCCCTCAACAAGATTTCTTCGCCAGCCAATTTCTTCCTTCCAGTTGTCCACACCCAACCTTATCAAATCATTTTAGACTGGTCATCTATGTATTTATCCAAATACTTTGAGACTAGTAAGAGAGTCCCTGGTAAGATCAGAACCCCCATGCCCCAGATTTCAATCTCAAGTCAGAATATAGACAGAAGGTCCTGGAAGATAGGGGTCTCATGCCAGGGAAAGAATTATTACTCCCAGCAACCCAAAGACATCAGCTCAACAGCCAACTCCTCCATGTCTGGGCAGATATACAGACCTGCTACCAGAGTCCTAGCCTGATCAAATGAAGTGGCACTCTCCTTGTAAAGCAGCACTGATGCCTCTAGTTTGGGTAAGAGAGCTATTTCTGCCATAGGTTAAAACCAGAAGTTTTGGTCTCAGAACAGGAAAAATTCCATAGAGCTTTCCCATTGGGTATTTCTTATGGACCTGTGTACTTTGGTGCCATTCACTCATTCATCCATGCATTCATTCAACAAAGTTTATTGAGTAGTTACTGTTCCAGGATCTAGGAATAAAGCAGAAAAAGATAGTGACAGAAGCCCTGTTTTCACAGAACTCATACTCAGCATGTGCAGGTGAGGAGCCAAATAATACACAAAATAGAACAATAAACAGACAAGAAACTGTGAGACTGTGATTGGGGCTATGAGGGAATAACACAGGGGTATGTTAACAAGTAATGGGATTGGAGGGAAGATGCTTTAGACTGAGTGACCAGGAAAAGCCTCTCTGAGGAGAAGACATCTGAGCTGAAACACCAACCCTATTGAATTTTAAGCTCCATGAAGACAGGAGAATTTTTATCTCAATTTTCTGAATCTCCAGTTTCCAGCATAGTGTCAGACACATGGCTGGCACTCAAAAAACTAATTGCTAAATCAAGGACTAATTTGCTTAGTGATGACAAGTCTTACTGAATATACCCTACAGCTAGTTTTACCTGCTACTTGTAGCAGGTTGTTGGTTTTACAAACCAAAAGATGTATAACCATTACCATTTTTCATCCAGAAAGTGCATTCATTTCTACCTAGATCACCAGTTCTGCTCATCAGTTCCATGATTTCACTCTCTTGTCATGTGAAGTGCTCTGTTTGCTCCTTTAATTCACCTCTCTATTCCTATGCTTAGTATCACTTAGATGGACCCCCTCCAGATTCACAGACAGGTTCAGAACTGTTTGTCTTGGCCCTGCTACCATAATCCATGCTTCTCTCAAATCCCCAGGCTTCTGGCTTAATTCTCACTTCTTTTGGTATCTGCCTCACTTCACCCTTTAAATTTCACCCTCAATACTTCCATTCATACTGTAGTAGCATCTCAACCAGAATCCAAGTTCTCTTTCCAGCTCTGCTGACCAGGCCTCTCTTTGCAGAGGGCAATGGCCATAATAGTTAAAGGTTCAAGCTCTGGAGCCTACGCAGTCCAGGATTGAAATGCAGCTCTATTACTTATTAGCTGTAGGACCTTGAACAAATTGTTCAATCTCTCAGCTTCCTTTTCCTCATTGATAAAATGAGGATAATAATGGTACTTGCCCCACAGGTTGTTGTGAAGATTAAATGAGATGGTTTATGTTAAGAATTTAGCCCTTGGCACAAAGCATTTGATAAGCCAATGTTAACTATCACTATTTGAGACCTTTCCAATTAAAACCCACCTTGGGGAATAGAATTGAATTGCAAGCCTTAGTTTGAGATGGGAGGAGGAATCTTGTCTCTGAACAAAGATCGAGGGTTGGTTAATATGTTGGGTTGGGCATTTTGATTTCTGATTCGAAATTGTATTTTATGACTCAAAGCAACATACAACCTTCCTAAGAATGCACTCTTCACCCCACCCACCCCCCAAAAAAGAAAACACCATAGGACATGCTCATATCATCATTCAGGGGCACTAAATTTAAAAGTGTAGTAGGTGAAAAAACAAAATGTAATATTTTGATTATGTCATGACTGGCCCTTATTCAAGATAATACTTCCACAAGCACTTGTGCTTAAGTATAAAATATAGAACTCCATACTTTGAAGGTTACAATATGTGGATGGAAAATATAAATTGCATTCGCAATTATAATACTAATCTAGTAAAATTCAGAGAAGTCACCCAGTACGGATATTTGCAATATGAGAACAACTATCCCAGGTTTTCCTTTCAAGTGCATATTCTGAGGGTTTGTTGTTGTTATTGTTATTGTTTTACTCACAAACAGGTTAAATTCTAAAATACTGAATTACTGTTCTGATAAAGAAGAGTTTAAGCTTTGCCATGCCTGGTACATTCTCACAAAATTTAGGAGGGAGTCAGTCCAACAAAGCTTTAAATCCAAAGGCACTTTTCTTCTGGTGGATTTTCTGTTTGGGCATCTTTCCTGCAAAAAAGACTAGTTTCATTTACACATTTTGGCCTCTAACAGAATTTTCATCAGCAGCACTTGTATTCACAATCTTAGCTTTTAAGTTCTCGAACTTCTAGCTTTCTACTGAATGATCATTAGGCCTTAATATGCAGTAATGTTTTACTGATCCTCCTGCCACACAGTCAAAAGATTTTTTTTTTTTTTCAAGTTTCTGTAATCACTTTTCTTGACACTTACTGATTATTCTCAATTGCCAGGGAGGGACACATTTCATGTTTTGCCTGATTTCCTTTTTCCTTGTGAAATAATTTCTATGTCAAAGGGAACATTTGTCATTTTCTCACCCCTTTAATTTTAAAAATTAGCTCTACTTTAATTTCCATCATCATAATGTGCCTCTCATTTCTAACACTTTCAAAACTCACGTCTTCGCTTTAATGGACATGATTAGGCATAAACACAGCAAAAAGACTAAATGGCCCCTATGTCCATCGGTTGATGACAGGCAAAGTTGACTAACACTTGTTATGTAACAAAGATTTGCTGTTATCTAAGAGAATAAAGTCGGGAAGTGAAAGCGCCTCTCTATTAACGTTCCATTTGCAGTATATTTTCATTTACTCCAAAAATATTTATCCATTACCTAATATAGGCCAGAATGATCTGGGAACTGGATATACAAACCTTGAACAATCAAGGTATAGTCCCTGCAATATATGAAGCTTAAAATCAAAGTGGGGGTACATGCAAGTTAAAAAGCATTCACATTAGAGCTACACAGAAAGGCAAATACAGTGTAATATTTATGGTACAACAAGTACATGGCATAATGATGTGGTATAGGGCATAGATTAAGAACATGGGCTTTGAAGCCAGGCAGGCTAAGTCCTAAACTCACTTCCACTACTTACTGGTTGTGTGACCTGGGGCATGTTACTTATCCTCTCTGTCCCTCATTTTCTTTACCTGAGAGATGGAAATGATTTTAACAACTACGTCACAGAGTTACTGTGAAGAATATTGTTGGAACACAGTTCTCAAGGGTCTCTCACATTTCTTTTTATCTGGCAAGCACAGACACTGACTGTTTTTTGTTCCAAGCTATATTTTCAAGGATGTTTGTTTAGGGATGACAGGACAGTACCCTCTCAAGAGCAAAGGGCAGGCCTGCTTACCACCACTTACAAAAGAATCAGATTCCCTAGGCTCAGAGTTCCTCACCTATAATGTAATACATTGCATAAGTGGGTATCATGTGGCCCTCTTTATGTTGCCTTTGAGAACTGGAGCTCAGGGAACTGTCAAACACACACACACACGATACTCTGGCTATAGCTATTGCTGGAATAACTAAGTCTTGCTCTAATCCAGGAGTTTCACGTCTCCTGCTAGCATCCATGAAACTATGGCAAGCTTACTTGTTAAGCTTGCATGTAGGGTAAGGTAAAATCTCAGACTCTTCACAGTAAGGATTACTGTTATTACTATTTAGAACAAGAGGTAAGAAGCAAGTTCTCAAAAATGGTTAGCTTCTGTGGCAGGCAGAATAATGCCCTTTCCCTCTTGCCCAAAGATGCCCATAGTCCAGTTCCCAGAACCTGGGTGTATGTTAGTATGCATGGAAAAGGTGGACCTTAATGGAGGTATCCTGGATTATCCAAGATGATCCTGTGTAATCTCAAGCATCCTTAAAAGTAAAAGTTAGGGAAGAAGATGGCAGTATAGAGAGGAGTGGAAGCTAGTTTGTGCCCCTGGAACAGCTAATAAACAACCAGGAACAACTAGTAAATAATCTGGAATAACTGTGGGGGGACAAACATGAGTGTCCACTTATCACACATGCAACCTGTGATTGCATGAGATCACAGCATAAAATCTGTAAGCAAAAACTGTGGATCCAAGCCAGGAGCCCCCTCCCCCAACAGCCTGAACTGCAAAGCTTCCAGTGCTAGAGAGTAGCACTCTCCCAGCAAGCGAATATAGCTCAGTTAATTTCCAACTGGGGTTTTAATTAACAAACCCAGACTGCTCAATACAAGCTATGGATCCCCAACAAGCAGACAGAGGCTTTGGGTGATGACTGACCTTGGAGAGCCGGAGGGTGGCCACAGAATGGCCCTGAAGGGGGCTTTCTGTCCCTTTTTTGGCTCAGTGGAGAAAGCCATTTTCAGTTTCCAGTGCTCTGACCCAGACAAGGGTGGAGATAGCACTGGCAGAGTCTATTCAAATGCTAAGGACCTCTCCCTAGGGGGGGTGTCCTCCCTAAAAGGAAAGAGGTGGGGCCCAGCTCTATTACCTGCCTTCCATTCAGAACCAAACACCAGAGTCTGGGGGAAAACAGCCACAGACCACACCTCCTTACACCAGTATGGAGCTACAAGCTGACAGGCGCCACCTGCTGGGCAGAAAAGCACAGTGACTTCAGGCCTCACAGGGTGTACCAATCTTCTAAGACACCCTCAGGGAAATCGTATAGTATTCCTTCTTTCCAAGACCTGAGCCCGTTCTGGTCTGAGAAAACCTGATTAGGGTAACCAAGGAACCCAGATGCCTAGACAACAAAAAACTACAACCTACACTAAGGAAAATGAATTTATGGCCCAGTCAGAGGAACAAACTTACACTTCAACTGAGATACAGGAATTGAAACACCTAATACTAAATCAACTCAAAAAGTTTAGGGAAGATATGGCAAAAGAGATGAAACATACAATGACAACACTGGGTGTACATAAGGTAGAAATCAAAAGTTTGAAAAACTAACTGGCAGAATCTGCAGAAATGAAAGGCACAACACAAGAGATGAAAGACACAATGGAAACATACAACAGCAGATCTCAAGAGGCAGAAGAAAACACTCAGGAACTGGAGAACAAGGCACCTGAAAGCGTACACACAAAAGAACAAGACAGAGAAAAGAATGGAAAACCACAAGCAACATCTCCGGAACTTAAGGACAAAACAAAAAGCAATAATGTAACTATCATTGGTGTACCCAAAGGAGAAGAGAAGGGAAAAGGGATAATAATAGAGGAAATAATAGAGGAAATGATCAATGAAAATTTCCCATCTCTTATGAAAAACATAAAATTATGGATCCAAAAAGCACAGCATACCCCAAACAGAATTGATCTGAATAGGCCTATGCCAAGACACTTAATAATCAGATTATCAAACGTCAAAGATAAAGAGGGAATCCTGAAAGCAGCAAGAGAAAAGCGATCCATCACATACAAAGGAAACTTGATAAGACAATGTGCGGATTTCTCAATAGAAACTATGGAGGCAAGAAGGAAGTGGGGTGATATATTTAAGATACTGAAAAAGAAAAACCACCAAGCAAGAACCCTATATCTGGCAAAACTGTCTTTCAAATATGAGGGAGAGCTTAAAATATTCTCTGACAGACAATGACAGAGTTTGTGAACAAGATACCTGCTCTACAGGAAACACTAAAGGAAGCACTGCAGACAGATAGGAAAAGATAGGAGTGAGAGGTTTGGAAAACAATTTTGGGGGACAGTAGCACAGCAATGTAAGTACACGGAACAAATATGACTGTGAGCGTGGTTGAAAGAGGAAGGTTAGGAGCATGAGGGATGCCAGAACAAAAGAGAAAAGATAAAGACTGGGATTGTATAACTAAGTGAAACCTAGGGTATTCAACAATTGTAATAAAAGTTACAAATATGTTTTTACATGAGGTAGAAAAAATGAATGTCAACATTTCAAGGTGTTAAAAATAGGGTGGGATTGGGGGGAAAATACAATCAATGCAAACTAGAGAACTATAATTAACAGAAATGTTGTGTTATGCTTCCTTTAATATAACAAAGGCAATATACCAAAGCTAAGTGCATATGGGGGGAGGGAAATAGGGGAAGGGTATGGGATTCCTTGCATTGGTGATGTTGTCTGTCTCTTTATTCTACTTTAATTTAATGCTATCTTTCCTTTTGTGGCTTTCTGGCTGTCAAGTTTTTTTTTTTTTTTCTTGCTCTCTCTTTCTTCTTTCTTTTTCTTTTGTCCCTCTACCTTCTTTGACTCTTCCTCTTCCTTTGTGGAAGAAATGGAGATGTCCTTATATAGATAGTGGCAATGGTGGTGAATACATAAATATGTGACTATACAGGGAACCAATGATTGTTTACTTAGGACGGAATGTATGGTGTGTGAATAAAACCTTCTTAAAAAATGGGTTGATGAAGAAACATTGAGGGCGCTATGTTGAGTGAAATAAGACAGACACATAAGGATAAGTATTGAAGGGTCTCACTGATATGAACTAACTATAATATGTAAACTCATAAACATGAAATATAAGTTACCAGGATATAGAGTGAGGCTAAAGAATGGGGAGCAGTTGCTTATTATGAGCAGAATGTTCAACTAGGGTGAACTTAAATGTTTGGAAATGAACAGAGGTAATGGTAGCACATTGTGAGAATCACTAACAGTGCTGAGTGGTGTGAGAAGGTGGTGGAAAGGGGAAGCTCAGAGTCATGTATGTCACCAGAAGGAAAGTTGGAGGTTAAAAGATGGGAATGTGTAAAACAGTGAACCTTGTAGTGGACAATGTCCATGCTTAACTGTACAAATATTAGAAATCTCTTTGTGCCAGTTTGAATGTATTGTGTCCCCCAAACGCCATTAGATCTCTGATGTAGTCTTGTGGGGCAGATGTTTTGGTGCTGATTAGATTTGCTTGGAATGTGCCCCACCCAGCTATGGGTGATGACTCTGATGAGATATTCCCATGGAGGCATGGCCCCACCCATTCAGGATGGGCCTTGATCAGTGGAGCCATATAAATGAGCTGACTCAAAGAGAAGGAACTCAGTGTGCAGCTGTGAGTGACGTTTTGAAGAGGAGCAAGCTTGCTAGAGAGGAACATCCTGGGAGAAAGCCATTTTGAAACCAGAACTCTGGAGCAGACACCAGCCTCATGCCTTCCCAGCTAACAGAAGTTTTCTGGATGCCATTGGCCATCCTCCAATGAAGGTACCCGATTACTGATGTGTTACCTTGGACACTTTATGGCCTTAAGACTGTAACTGTGTAGCCAAGTAAACCCCCTTTTTATAAAAGCCAATCCGTCTCTGGTGTTTTGCATTCTGCAACAATAGCAAACTAGAACACTATTTCATGAACCAGAACAAATGTATGACACCATAACTAGAAGTTAATGATAGAGGGACATATAGGAAAAAATATATGCCTATTGCAAACTATAGGTATATATATAATATATGCCTATTATATATAGTGTGTGTGTGTGTATATATATATATATATATAAAATACTAACTGTAGCATTTTAGCATTCTTTCATCAACAGTAACAAACGTACTATACCAAAACTATGAATCAATAAAGTGGGGGGAGGTTTAGGGGTATGGGAGGATTTGAGTTTCCTTTTTTTGTCTTTATTTCTTTTCTGGAATAATCAAAATGTTCTAAAAAAAATGAAAAAAATTAATTGTAGTGATGGATGCACAGCTGTATGATGGTACCATGGGAAATTGATCTTTGGATAATTGTATGGGTTGTGAACAATCTCAATAAAAAGAAAATCTAAAGAAAAAAAAAGAGAGAGAACAGAATGGTTCTTACATGGATTAATAATTCCTGAAGGAGGAAAACAAACTTGAGGTCTTAGCTGACCACAAGCTCAGTCTGTGACATAGTTTGATATATCTGGCTGTTGATAAGGTCAATTCTGTCTTAGGCTTCATTAAAAGTACAAAGCCTAGAACACAGGGGGTAAAGCCAGTTCAGACTTAACTATCTGGAGTTGAACTACAGAACTACAAACTTTAGAGGCACTAAGGCCCCCCAAAAAGATATTGGTGCATCCACCCTCTACCTCTCCTATATAACTCAAAATAAATCAATAGTAAGTCTTAAAAGAAGGGTGGGTAACATCATGGGATTGAGAACATCTTCTTGACCAAAAGGAAGATGTGAAATGAAACGAAATAAAGTTTCATTGTCTGCAAGATTCCAAATGGAGTCTAGAGGTCACTCTGGTGGACATCCTTATGCACTACATAGATAACCCTTTTTAGATTTTAATACACTGGAATAGCTAGAAGTAAATACCTGAAACTATCAAACTGCAACCCAGTAGCCTTGACTCTTGAAGATAATTGTGTAACAATGTAGCTTACAAGGGGTGACAGTGTGATTCTGAAAGCCTTGTAGATCACACTCCCTTTATCCAGTGTATGGATGGATGAGTAGAAAAATGGGGACAAAAACTAAAAGAAAAATAGGGTGGGGGGGATAATTTTTCACTTTTATTTTTTATTCTTATTTTTACTTTTTCTGCTATGTGGAAAATGTTCAACAAATAGATTGGGGTGACAAATGCACAACTATATGATGGTACTGTGAACAGTTGATTGTATTCCATGGATGACTGTATGATACGTGAATATATCTCAATAAAACTGAATTTTTAAAAAAAGTAAATGAACAACAGGGGGAGGAGGGGAAAGGGATGTTTTGGATATTCTTTTTCATTTTAATTTTTACTTCATTTTTTTGAGTAGTAAAAATGTTCAAAGTTTGATTGTGGTGATGAATGCACAACTATATGACAATACGGCGAACAACTGACTGGACACTTTGAATAATTGTATGTTATGTGATTATGTCTCAATAAAATTGCATTAAAAATAAAATTTAAAAACAAAGTAAAAGTTAGAAAAAGAAGAGTCAGTGTCAGAGTGATGTGATATGAGAAGGACCAACCAGCCATTGCTGGCTTTACAGGTGGAAGGGACCAGGAGACAAGGAATGCAGGCAGCCTCCAGGAGCAGAAAAAAGTAAGAAAATGGATTCTCACCTAGAGTCTCTGAAAAGGAAAGAAGCCATTACACCTTCACATTAGCCCAGGGACACACCCACTTTGGACTTCTGACCTCCAGAACTATAGGATAATAAATTTGTTATTTTAAAGCACTAAGTTTATGGTTACTTGTTACAGGAGCAATAAGAAACTAAATACAGTTATCATTATCATCATTATAATCATACTCCATAACTATTATCATCATCATCATCAATCTCAACATCATTATTTTTATCATTACCATTACTATAAAAAGATTTTCCTCACCCTGACATGAGAATCAGGGAAAGCTTATGGGAGAAAGTCAGCTCTGAAATCTGTAGAATGAATTGGAGTTAGCTGGAGGAAGAGTGTATAATCAGGCCAAAGGTGTAGTATGTGCAAAATAAGAGCAAACACGGTACGTTCAGAAGACAAAAACTGGATCAATAGGACTGAAGCATATAGTAACAAGTCCTGTTGGTCATGCTGATTTTGAGGTACCTCTGAAACATCCAGATCGAGATGTCTAGTAAGAAACTGAATATAGATGTCTGATGCATTGGGGAGAGGTTTGGACCGAGGAAGCATATTTAAGAAGCCATCAGCCCATAAGAGTAGGACACAGTGCTGAGTGGAGAAGGAGGCTAAGACAGATGTCTGAAGAGCACTGAACAGAAGACATAGATGCAGGAAGGGGGCAAAGGAGCAGAGCTCAAAAAGGTTACCAAGAAGATGCTGTCATAAGACGGCAGAAAAAAACCATGAGAGTGTAACATCCCAGCAGTCAAGAGTAAGGAGATCTCCAAAAAGGAAGGATGAGTCAATACTTTCTGTGAATATCCTAGGTATTTATAAAACACAAGTAGTTAAACATTAATTAATGTTTTCAAAGAATACCAGTTTATCTTTCCTTATTTCCAATAGACTTTCAAATTGAATTATAAAATCTTTCACTCAGATATAACACAAAGTCTAATCATACGTATTAACATAACTATCTGAAGAAAAAAAAAAACAATACTCTGTTAGGGGCATTCATTAGTCAGATATTTAGTGAGGGTCATTTGCTAAAGTGGGCCCATCCAACAGAATGGAACTCAGGAGTTTTTCATATTTTAAAAGTATGAGGTAGCTGGGTGTCATTTTAGAGGTATGGATAGCTCTTTGACACTCTTTAATTGACAGATATACATTTCCAGCAGAAGAGAGTATGAAAAATGGTACTTTTTTATAAATGAGCATTCTTAGCTTTTGAAATTTTGAGTTGTCAGTTAAATGTATTTCCAAATTCATACACACTTCAGAAAGTCTGAGTACAAAGTGATTACTTCTAAAAGAAATTATTTAAGTAGGTTTAGTAAAATGGAAACAAAGATTCATTGTGCCTTAAGACCAATTCCTCTTAGCATTAACTGTACTTGTAGTACACACAATTTTCATTAAAAAGATGCAAACATATAATTAAAAGGAACCAATGTTGAGTTCTTAGCCTAAAACTGTCTAGCATTAATTTCAAACAAAATAAAATACTTATTGAAGCTTCTGAGAAAATATTCACTGACATCATTAGTTACTTGTAGAATTTTTTTATCACTTTTTCTTGTAGTACAAAATATTACTTAATATTAACTAGTATCTAAACAATGGATGGATTTGCAGTGAGTTAGGAGTATAAACAGGAGATACTGAAATTCACTTTGAATTGTAAAGGTTCCAAGAGAAATCTCAGAGTTTTTGAAGTAATGAAGGAAGAGAGTGAAAAAGGAAGAAAATAGAGTTAAAAAAAAAAAATGCAGTTATAGAAAAGAAAACATGGTGACACTATTTTACTTTACTAAATTTTGACACTAACATAAAGCTAATTTGCCTATTAGGGAACTAAAATAGAACCTCAACAATTTAGTCTTTGACATGCATATTACTAAAAGACTTTATCTTTTCATAATCCAAACACTTAGACTTATCATTTGAAATAGCTTCAAGTCACTAAATGCAGTGAAGAAAAATGAATGTCATGAACCATTCAGCCTGAATTACGTATCTGCTGGGAGGTATTGATCAAAATATGAACAATGTCTTTCATTATTGAAGGTATCTGATGCTTTATTACAAATATCTTCTAGCAAGTATAAAAAAAACCGCCATTTCCACAGTTTTCCACAGAAGAATTTCTGAGAGCTTCTATTCAAAGTGTTTTTTTTTCAAAACCCATTACTATTGCTCCAGATATTCCCCAGTTCAATTTACGTTAGATCAAGAAATGAAATACAGAAAAACCAACAATGAGCTGGAGATTGAACTGAACCTTTTACCTCTCCAAGCTCCAGTATCTAATGTGCATCACTAAGCTATACTCCTAAATATATTTTATAAGAAGGAAAACATTTGTATGCCTAATGGGGAAATGCTGAGACGAGGGGATTTTTTTTTTTTTTTTTTTTTTGGTATGCATCATAAAGATGTCGCTCCTAATGTGACTACCCAGGGAACTGACTTGATGGAAAATTGCCAGGAGCCATTTTCCTAACGCCACAGTTAATAGAGCATGAGTGTTCTATAGCTCAAAACAACCCATAACTGATCAGTGTATACTTGCAGCAGAGAGACTACCATGAAGAAAATGGTAACACACTTCTTATCATTTCTGTTCTTCTTGTCTTCCTAATACACTATGCAAATCTTTTACTTTTGTACAGGCTTACCTCAGAGGTAGAGCAGGTTTGGTTACAGACCATAGCAACAAAGTGAGTCACACAAATTTTTGGTTTTCCAGTGCATATAAAAGTTGTGTGTACATTATATTGTAGTCTATTAAGTGTGCAATAACATTATATCTAAAAATACAATGTGCATACCTTAATTAAAAAATACTTTATTGATAAAAAATGCTAACCATCTTGTGAGCCTTCAGCAAGTCATAACCGTTTTGCTGGCGGAGCTCCTGCTGCGATGTTGTTGGCTGCTGAATGGTCAGTGTGGTGGCTGCTGAAGGTTGGCGTGGCTGTGACAATTTCTTAAAGTAAGACACCAATGAACTTTGTCACATTACTTGACTTTTCCTTTTACAAAAGATTTCTCTGTAGCATCTGATGCTGTTTGACAACACTTTATAGTAGAGCTTTCTTCCAAATTGGAGTTAATCTTCTCAAACACTGCTGCTGCCTTATCAGCTAGTTTATGTAATATTTTAAATCCTTTGTTGTCCTTTCAATAATGTGCACAGCAGCTCCACCAGAAGTATATTCCATCTCAAGAAACCACTTTCTTTACTCATGCATAGGAAGCAACTCCTCATCCATTAGAGTTTCATCATGAGATTGCATCAATTCAGTCACATCTTCAGGTTCCACTTCTAATTCTAATTTTCTTGCTATTTCCAGCACATCTGTGGCTACTTCCTCCACTGAAGTCTTGAAGCCCTCAAAGTCATCCATGAGGGTTGGAATCAAACTCCCGTTAATGTTGATATTTTGACCTCTTCCCGTGAATCATGAATGGCATCTAGAATGGTGAATCCTTTCCAGAATTTTTCAATTTACTTTGCCCAAATCCATCAGTGGAATCACTATCTAGGGCAGTTATAGCCTTACAAAATCTATTTCTTAAATAATAAGACTTGAAAGTCAAAATTACTCCTTGAACCTTAAGCTGTGGAATGTGTCATTTTAGCAGGCATGAAAACAATATTAATTTTGTTGTACATCTCTATCAGAGCTCTTGGGTGACCGGGTACATTGTCAATGATTGGTAATATTTTGAAAAGAATTTTTTTTTTCTGAACACTAGATCTCAACAGTGGGCTTAAAATATTCAGTAAACCATGTTGTAAACAGATGTGCTAACATACAGGATTTGTTGTTCCATTTATGAGCACAGGCAGAGTAGATTTAGAATAATTCTTAAGGGTCCTAGAGCTTTCAGAATGGAAAATGAGCATTGATTTCCACTTAAAGCCACCAGCTGCATTAGCACCTAGCAAGAGAGTCAGCCTGTCCTTTGATGCTTTAAAGCCAGGCATAGACTTCACCTCTCTAACTATGAAAGTCCTAAACGGCATCTTCTTCCAAGATAAGGCTGTTTTATCTACATTGAAATTCTCTTGTTTAGTGTAGCCACCTTCATCAATTGTCTTAGCTAGATCTTCCGGATAACTTGCTGCAGCTTCTACATCAGCCCTTGTTGCTTCACCTTGTACTTTTATGTTATGGAGATGGCTTCTTTCATTAAACCTCCTGAGTCAACCTCTGCTAGTTTCCAGCTTTTCTTGTGCAGCTTCTTCCCCTCTCTCAGCCTTCATAGAATTAGGTTTTGGCTTAAGGGAATGTTGCAGCTGGTTTGCTCTTCTTTCCAGACAACTAAAGCTTTCTCCATATCAGCAATAAGGCTGTTTTGCTTTTTTATCATTTGTGTGTTCACTGGAGTAGCATTTTTTCTTTCCACTCAAAACTTAAATTCAAAACTTGGCTGTTTGGTGCAAGAGGACTACCTTTTGGTCTGTCTCTGCTTTCCACCTGCCTTCCTCACTAAGCTTAATCATCTCTAGCTTTTGGTTTAAAGTGAGAGATGTGGAACTCTTCCTTTCACTTGAACATTTTGAAGTCTTTATAAGGTGATTAATTGACCTAATTTCAATATTCTTGTGTCCCAGGGAACAGTGAGGCTCAAGGACAGGGAGAGAGCCACGGGAATTGGTGGTGCAGTCAGAACACACACTATCCTATATGGGTGTAGTTCATGGCACCCCAAAACAATTGCAACAGTAACATAAAAGATTGTTAATCACAGATCACCAAAACAGATATAATAATAATGAAAAAGTGTGAAATACTGTGAGAATTACCAAAATGTGAGAGGCATGAAGTGAGCACATGCTATTAGAAAAACGGTGCTGATAAACTTGCTCGATGCAGGGTTGCCACAAACCTTCAATTTGTAGAAAAAAAAAAACAAGAAAGAAAACAAAATATCTGTGAAGTGCAATAAAGTGAAGTACAGTAAGACAGTAAAATGAGGTATGCCTGTACTTTGAATCTGTCTGAATAGTCATTAAAGTGAAACACAGTATTCTAATATAAACACAATGTGGAGTGCTGTGCTAAAATGCTGAGGTCCAAATACACTAAAGCATCTGCCCATGTGTTACAGTAACATTTGGGATATTCATGTCCTGGATGGGGGATGGCACCCTTACAGCCTGGCCACCAGTACTGCTTGGGCCAGTCCAAGTGACAAGCAGAGAATGTTCCAAAGTGTTTGGGATATTGTAAGAGCCATACCTCGAGAAGTCTGTATCCACCTCTCTGGGTCTCAATACAATACTATATAAATATTTAATATATATATTTATGCTGACAGTAGAATATTCTGTATCTAGTCCTGTGTAACTTCAGGCAGATAGAGGGGTTAAAGCTAGGTCATATTTGTGGGTTTTGGCTCAAGAGATCCAACTTGGTATTGATGGTTAATTACACTTTTCAAAGATCATATTCAAGACTCCAAGTTAGCTATACGAATACAATATTTCTAGTTTTACTTTATATATTTATATTTTTCTATATTAGTAATTTTGACAACACTTCTAACATCTCAGCTTGTTTTATTCCTGTCCTCCTGATCTCTACTACTTTTAAAGTGTCATCAAGTTTACTACTAGGTACCTTCTCATATTTAATGTAAAATCATTGGCCCCAACACTTCTATTTGTCACTGGAAACATAAATCCATTTATTAAAGTAATGTGGCACTCAAATCAGGATATTAAAGAGTATAGAAATATTTCAGGAAAACTTTCATGCCTACATAAGATAATCAAGTAAAATATATTAACCCAACTTTCTATACTTGCCTACACAAAAAATGTTTTCAAATTGTTCAAACTTGTTTTACAAAACTTTTTTTGAGTCAAAATGCAGTTTTTTTATTATCATTATATTACATTGATATGTTACCTTCTTATATTAAGCATGGCATTTTTTACAAAGGCAAAAAAAACAAAAAACAAAAACAAGAAAATACCCCATGGAGTTAAAAAAAAATTCTACACTGATCCTATATTAAGAAAAATTTGGCATTTGACAGTGTCACAAATATTATTAAACATGCAAACACCAAAGACATTAAGTTTCTAAATCTGAGATCACCCTTGGCAATGAGATCCTGATTAAATGCTCCTCTCCCTTTTCCCTTCCCACCTTCTTATCCTGTCCTATCAGCTCTTGAAAGACAGATGTGAAAGAACAATGTGTTCAGTGAATCAGGAAGAATTCTCAGCATTCTGAAACACAAGGTACATGAAAGGAAATGGCAGGAGGCAAGTTAGGAAAGAAGGAAATATATATTGAAGTATCTTGCATAACTTTGTGGTTTATTTAAGTAGTCGACCACCATGAACAATTTGTGTTTATGGAGACAATTCTGTTGTCCTCTAGCCTTGGTAGTTCAAGATGTAGTATAAGGATCAGCAACATCAGCATCACCTGGGAATTTGTTAGAAATTCAGAATCTCAGGCCCAGCTCCAGACCTACGGAATCAGAATCTGCATTTTAACGAGATCCTCAAGCAATTCATATGCACATTAAACTTTGAGAAGCACTGGCCAGAGCAAATCTTCCAAGGTTGCATGCTTTCCCCCAGGGTTGTTTACGACCACCCATTTAGGTAAAAGAGTAATTTAGAACTTTTATTTGTATTTAATTCTGTCTCATGCAATAACAAACAGATTAAGCTTTTCCAATATTCAACATAAGAGCTGATAACAATACTTCCCTTGGTCCATGTATCAAAGACCTTCAAGAGAGAGAAGGAATTCTATACATGTCTTGACAACACTGCCTTTCTCATCAGTTCACTTTCAAGGGATAAGGTCTGTGGCATTAAATAAGTGCCCAATAAAATGGATTTATGAATTATCTAGCTTAATTAAACCAATCCTCACAAAATAAATAGGTAGATTTTAAAGATCCCTGCAAAAAAGAATAGATTGAGGCTAACAGTAATAAAGACAAGACACCAAGAAGCAAAAAGGAAATGGCAAAGTTGATAGTTTTCTAATTCTTAATAAGAATAACTAGTGTTTTTTGAGTATATACTATGGGGTCAAGTACTTTCTAAGTAATTTACGTGTATTAACTCAGTTAATCCTAGCAATTCTAAGACATGGGCACTATTAGTATTTCCATTTTGCAGATGAGAATACTGAGGCATAGAGAAATTAAGTAAATTTCCCAGGCTAGTTTAGCATGGCAGGGAAGGGATCCAAATTTTGGTAGTCTGGCTTAGATCCCCCAACCACTAGATTCTATTCATCACTTGCATTGCAAGGTAAAAACAAAGATCTAATTGCATATTTTTAAAATTAACAAAGAAAACACAAAATTATCAACAGCATTTGCACTATGAATTTACATACATTCTCATGAACAACAGTTGCTTATTCTGAACATATATCATTCCTTGAAATTTAGCTAATGAAAGTAGTGTATACACAATATCAAGATTAAATAAGTAGGGGTGAAAGTGCTAAAAGAAAAATCTGATAGTAGTGCACAAACAACAAAAACAGGAACTACTGTTGTAAAGAAGGGATTCCAGAAATTGAGCATGCATCAGAATCACATGTAGGGCTTGTTAAAACACAGATTGCTGGGAACCCTGCCCAGAGTTTCTGGCTTAGGAAGCCTGGGTGGGGGCCCAACAATTTATATTTTTAACAAATTCCCAGGTAAAGTTGTCATTGCTGGTCTTGGGACCACAGTTTGAGAACGATTGTTTTAGTGGAGCATTGAGAACAGAGGTCCTCCAACACTGCAATATATTTGAGTCACCTGGGACGCTTTCTAAAATACTGACACCCGCATTCCACTCCCAGAGATTCTGAATTAATTGTTCTAAGGGTACCAACGTGTCCCTATTCTTTAAATGGCTCTAATGTCCAGCATTGAAAATCACTGCTTTAGATGTGGAGAGAATAGATGCAGAAAGACTGTTCAAAGGCTATTGTAGTAGTGTGGGTAAGATGTGCAACTAGACAAGACTTGGTAATTATTTAAATATTAGAGATAAGAAACCCACCAATAGTCCATGCTACCAAGTTGAATGAATTGTACTCCATTTACCAAGACTGTGAATCCAGGGAACCAGAATGGGGAAGAGGGAGGAAGGGGTGGGAGGAGAAGAAGTTAAAAAAAAAAAAAAAGACGGGGTGGGTTTGAAGGAAAATAAGAGTAAAGAGGTCAAAGGGTAAGTAGAACTATAGTTGTGTATTTAAATTAGAGGTGAAATACTGTGTCCTAGATAATATCTTTCCAAGACAAATAAAACAAATTATTTTCATAATGGCAGCCTCAAAAAGTCCATTTCTGCTAGTAGTGGAAAATTAATACAGAAGTCCCTTCCCATTACCCCATATGTGTCTTTAAATCCTTTTAAATAGCTAAAACCTTGGCAGCCTGGCTTCAGAACCCATGTTCTCAATCTCTATGCTACATCTTTTCTATTTTTATGTTGATGGAAAGGAGACCCAATTAATGGCCAAACAATAAGTCAAAAACAGTGATTAGCACTCCGAGCTATGAGATACTAAAAAGATCTTGCCTACTTCAGTCTGTCTTTCATTTCTTATGATGCAGTCTGAGCCAAAATTTATTGTTTTTAAAAAGCTTTTTATAAAAAATAACAGAAGCCATGTGTCTGCAACACTGAATGAAAGGGTGAAATTTCAGATCACATGGACTTCTGCTACTATTTAGGAAGACATAAAATAAACAACATTTTCAGTTGTATTATGGACTACTAGTGTTGATTTCCACAAACGTTCAACCTCCTCTTATAGAATTTTATTATGAAAGACAAGACTAAATTTCTTTGCTCATATGCCAATGAGTTCATGCAAAAAAAAGCACAAAAATCAGTTAAATCTCTATTTTAAATGTCATTTTGTTGACTATTAAATGAGAGCCTGAATTCTTTAGTATGGCATATTATCTGGTGTTAATGAAAAATATCAAAATCTGCTCCCCCCACACATAAACACTTTATAACAAGAACCAATGAATTTCAAACCTTAAAGGAAAAGGGGGAATTTGGGATCAAATGCAAACCATGCTCTGTTGACATTTTCAAATTAAGAAAATATATATGGCACAGTCCTGACTGCTACAATATAAAAATGTTTCATTTCCACTCTGCTTGAATATAACAGCAGGTGGTAAAATGGCATTACAAGCCAGTCACTTACACTTTAAGCCCAAAGGCAAAGGATCCATTCTATTTGTAGAGTTAGCTTAAGTTATTCTGTTGCCTCTTCTATACACACACACAGAAAAGAAAAAATAAAAAAATTCCCATTACCTCCAAGGGCAAACAAAAATGACTAGTGATAATATGTCTCTTTTTTTCTTTTCTATTTTTCATCTTTTCCTTTCCTAAATTGCTTTCTATAATGCTGTAGTTCAAATCACTGGACTAACCTGTGAGAGCACTTCAAAAACTCGAATTGCTTTAATGTAGGTGTTATTTCTCAATAATGCCATAATTCAAGGCACAGTTCATAATGGACTTGACTTTAACAAAAATGTTCCAAAGTAGTCAAATAAATTAGGTACTAATATCTGGTTTTCAAGTCAATTTTTACTAGGACATTTCTCTGTGTTTACCAGTATATTAGCTAACTAAAACACATTAACTGCTTAACACTGATACCAAACCTACCAATGCTTATTTACAAATTGATTACTTAGACTATTTTTCCTTTGAAGGAAATCTCTTTGATCATGAATTTTTAGTGTTCTTATAGGTAGATTAAATACAGACCTACTGCTAACCCAAATAACACCATCATGCAATTTAGAAAAAGGTGCTTTTTTCTCAAGGCACTGCTCTGCCATCTGGCAGAAAATGGTATTATAAATATACAAATCTACAATGGTTACAAATATGAAAAGGGCTCTCCTAAAGTTGTACAAGGCACAACCTAATTTTAGTAGATTGTCTCAACAGAACTAGCACGAAATTTTTTCTAATCCATAGAGTTCAGAAGTCTAATGCACTCTGCAAGAAGATAGTAAGACAGGATTTCAAAATAACAAATTGTGAAAACATGATTTATGAACCATATTTTCATCAAAAGACCCAGTGATTATTAAGAATATGATGGGAAATGAGTTATTTTCTGCTTTCCAGAGGAGAGAGCAAAGAACAAATGGACTTAAACTGTAAGTGTTATAGCTTTGAGATTATTTCTGACAACAGAGCTATTGAATGTTCAGGTGACATACCAAGAAAGTATCTTTACTTAGCAGTGGTTCTCAGCTCTGTATACATTAGAATCAATTAAGGAGCATTTTTTTTTTTCTTTAGGACCTTTATTAATAGGTGCTTGCAGTTTATTGACTTTTTTTTTTTTTTTGGAAAAAATGAAGTTGTAGACTTTTATTACAAATTAAAAATGAGGTTCTTAAAAATATCAACTTGACCAGATATGAAACAATTTAAAAACCTTTAGATGCACTGAGAAAAAAAAATAGGCTTTTTAAAAAACATGTTTGTGGAAGAGATGTTCATTTGGTGCAAAATCTATATTTTCTGTAGCACACTATATAATTTAACTTGCATGGTCAGTTTATTTGAACACCATAGTTACATGGAACCTTGAATAGGGACTGAGATCTTGTTGGTTTGTACAAGTTAGCATTGCAAAGCCCCCTTGAAGGATGGGGGGAAAATGTGGAAATATTAAACTTCCTCAGCTGGGGAATTCCTGATATTCTTGCAAGCATTGGGGACTACCAATTTAGTAGGCCAAGCCCTTGATCTTGGGGCTTGCCCTTATGAAGTTTTTTACTGCAAAGAAAAGGCTAAGCCTACTTATAATTGTGCCTAAGAGTGACCCCCACAGAACCTCTTTTGTTGCTCAGACGTGGCCTCTCTCTCTAAGCCAACTTGGCAGGTGGACCTGCTGCCTTCCCCTCTATGTGGGATATGACTCCTAGGGGTATAAATTTCCCTGGCAACATGGGACATGAATCCCAGAGATGAGCCTGGACCCAGCATCATAGGATTGAGAAAGACATCTTGACCAAAAGGGGGAAGACAAATGAAACAAAATAAAATTTCAGTGGCTGAGAGATTTCAAATGGAGTTGAGAGGTCATTCTGGAGGTTACTTTTACACATTATATAGATATCCCTTTTTAGTTTTTAGTTTATTAGAAGAGCTAGAAGGAAATACCTGAAACTATTGAACTGCAATCCAGTATCCTTGAGTCTTGAAGATGATCATACAACTATATAGCTTATGCCATGTGACCATGTGATTGTAAAAACTTTGTGGCTGACACTCCCTTTATCCAGTATGGGGACAGATTATTAGAAAAATGAGGACAAAAATTAAATGAATAATAGGAGAGAGACGGGGTATGGAACATTTGGGTTTTTTTTTTAATTTTATTTTTATACTTATTTTTATTTTTCTCTTTTGGAGTACTGAAAATGTTTAAAAATTTTGGTGATGAATGCACACTATATCATGATACTGTGAACAACTGTACACTGAAAAAAAAACCACATTTGTTATTACCAAAAATAGATGCAAAAATTACTGGGTAAAAATAATAACCCCATGCTGCATAGATAATGTAGATAGTTCTAATTATCTGGTCAATGGGCAAAAAGCAAGCACTTAAGGTCTTCAACTCCAATCTTTTGTTCATTTCTTATTGCTGGAATTTCATATTCACTTCTTGTTGGATGACTAATCTGGATTGTGGGACAGAGTTATCGGCATTTACTCAGCACTCACTGCCCCCCAACCCCACTTCCCAACCCCTCACCCCCCACCCAGCCTGGGGAGTGGATGAATTCTCAGCTGGTGCACCGACTGCTTTTGTCTCTTTGCCATCTCGAGGCTTAGGGTTTTCTGCTCGTCTGCATCAGAAATTGAAGTTACTGCGGTACAACGTTAGGGTGGCTGCTGACTGTGGGTCTCATCTCCTTGATTTTCTTTATCACTTTCATTACCGTCCTCTCTAGGCTGTCTTTGGCGACGAGGGTCCCTGAGGAATCGTGGTCTATAACCACGTACATAGTCTGCCTCACTGGTCTACGTTGTTCTCCTGCACCCTGGTTGTCAGCACCCTGCATCACTTTTCCTTGCACAGGAGGGTTGGAATACTGTGGTCGACGTCCATAGGGTCTCCGCATGTAGGGAGGTGGGAATGGTAGCCTGCTGTAGGATGGGAGTTGTTGGGCCCGGCCTTTGGGAGCACTCTCTGATCCCTCTTCTCTTTCCCCACTCTCACTATTCTGGTAGTCTTGCTGGTAATTGTTTGGAGGACCCCTACGACATGGATAACGTCTACAATGTACAGTCTGCTGCATATTTACTGCTTTGCCCTGAAACTCCACCAGGGCCTGTGACGTTTGCTTCCTCCACCCCCTTTTCTCCTTCAACATCATCAAACGTCATAGTCTCTCCATCTCCCACACTGCTAAGGCACTTCCTGGGGTTATTCTTCTTTATGGCAGTCTAGTGTACAGACACAGCTCCCTTGATGTCATTCCCATTGATGAAACCACATCTGTTTGCTACACTGAACCATTTTACAGCTCCCAAAACCTTCTTTGCGATGACCTTCTTGTCACCCCCGATGTTGAGGCCGCCTGGGACGCCGCTCCCTGCACCTGAGCAGCTGCGGGGATGGTGACTGGGGCTGGCTGCGGCTGCAGCAGCTGCGGTTCCTCTCAGAGTGTGACGGTAACTAAGTCAGCGGCCGCGGTGGAGCTGCTCAGGGATCTCTGGGGTCCGCTCTCCCCTCACAATCGAACTCAATTAAGGAGTTCTGAAAAGTACTGACACCTGGGCTCCACCACCAACCAACGCTGTCAGAATCTCTAGGGGTGGGACCCAAGCACCAGTCATTTTTGAAAATTCCACAGTGATTTCTAATGTCCAGCCGGGGTTTAGAACCTCCAACTTAGGTAATTTTAGGAATAGTGTTCCTACTTAAAAGAGTCTAGAACCAAAGTTCTCAGATTTTAATGTGCATCAGAATCACCGGGAGGGCGTCATAAAACATTCTTCAGTAGATGCTGATGCTGCTGATCTGGGAACCGTACTTTGAGGACCACTGGTCTAGAATCTTGCCCTCAAAATAGTGTCTGGAGTGACAACGTTGACATCATTGGGAGCCTGTTAGAAATGCAGAGTCTTAGACCCCTGACCAAGCCTACTGACTGAGAATCTCATGTTTAACAAGATCCCGCAGTGATTTACATGGAAATTAAAATTTGAGGATCCCTGGTTTAGAGCATAGGCCAATTAAAATGTCTGCTGGGTCATGGGGAAATATAAATGGGGATGGAATAGGGTAGGGACCCGAAAATAACTGGAGAGCTCATATTCTAAATTCTTCACCTCTAACCAGCTGGTGCCCCTGTGGGAATGCAGGCCCAATGTTGTCAGATATTCTAATATTTCAAGAAAGCTATTGATCTGGATTTTTATGTGAAATCCCCCAACTGTAAATATTAGAAATTAATTCAAAGGATTTTGTAACACCTTCAAGACAAATAAAATATATCTGTGTGCTATATTTGGCCTATAGCCTGCCTATTTTTGACCTCTGATCTATAAAGAATCAATCGTGAATTGAGTTTAGTTTGAAATAAATCTTTAGAAATCCCTTTAGAGCTCTTTCTTTAAAACCTTAAGATAAATGATGTATTTGTTAATAGCTGTTTTCCATAGGACATACCTCTGCCTGACATGAACTCAGCAAAGTTAAGAGAAATAAATGTTAGACAGCTTTCAAATACAAGTTATGGAAGAAAAAAGATGCAGCTATAAGGTTTTAAGCAAGAGAGGATGCTGAAATACCTCAGGAGGGCCTCCGAAGAATACGAGATTCTCAAACAATCGATCTCAAAATGAGAATGGTTGGGGGATTTGATTATGTTAACTGATAAATACACCTATGTATAATGAAAAAATTCTAGTCATAAGCCTTTCAGGGTGGGAGAAAGATAGTAGTATTTTATATATAGAATTTATTTTCATTTATTAAAGAAGATGTGGTAAAATAAACTAAGTTCCATAGTATCTCTTCATCTTTATTCAATAGGGTTGAATCATATCATTTCCTTTAACTAAAAAGCAGTTTGGAAAAACCTCCAATTGAGGCACACAATATGTTCAATGGACAGCAATTTAGTGATTACCTGGTCCCTAAGCATTTTTATATTAAACATCCATACCATCACTTACTAAAGACATCTTAGAGCTATCTAGAGAAAAACAGAAAGGTACCCTTCAGAAAGGTCACACAGCTCTAGAAAAATACATAGGGAGAGGCTAAGGGGACTGAAAAGAATCATAAAAGTCAAACTATATGTCTGTGTGGGAGAAAAGAGAATAGAAAAGTTATGAAAACTCTGCTAGAGCACCAGCAAACAAGAAAAGTTCCATAAAGTACATGGGAATGATACAGAAAAAGGCAAAGGAAAATACCAAACCTCTTTAAAGGCTATCCTTTTCAACACACCCCTTTTAACAGTTCACTCTTAACTCCATAAGCTCAAATGGCTCTCTTTTCAGTATCATTAACACATTTCTTAGCCTGAGATAAAAGGTATTATATTACAATTTAGTTTTAATCCTACCAAATATAAAATATTACTGGTGACTTCTCTCCAGATATCTTCAATTAGGTCAGCAATCAGGATAATAGATACTTTTCTATATTCTAAATACATACTTAAAAACTTTTCAAGTATTTTCCATTAGAATAATAAAAGTTTATCAAGATATCTTTCTTTGTTCAATGTATTTTAGAGAGCTGCCATCATCTCTTACATTATTCTGTCATCAATCCATGTTTAAAAAAATGTTGTGTATGGCAATGGCACTTAAGTTAACAAAATATATATTAGATAAAACTACTTTTTCATAATGCAATTTTATTGAAATACGTTCAGATACCAGATAATCATCCAAAGTGTACAGTCAGTGGTTCACAGTACCATCATATACTAGTGCATTCATCACTACAATTTTTGAACATTTTCATTATCCCAAAAAAATAAAAATAAGAATATGAATAAAAATGAAAATAAAAAAGGAACACACAAAACGTCCTATACCCCTTATCGCACCCTATTATTTATTTATTTTTGACTTTGTTTTTCACGCATCTATCCATACACTGGATAAAGGGAGTGTCAGTCACAACATTTTTGCAATTACACAGTCACACATTAAGAACTCTGTAGTTATACAATCATCTTCAAGAATCAAGGCTATTGGATTAGAATTCAACAGTATCAGGCATTTCCTTCTAGCTATTCCAATACACTAAATACAAAGGGATATCTATACGATACATAAAAATAATCTCCAGAATGACCTCTTGACTCTATTTGAAATCTCTCAGCACTGAAACTCTATTTTGTTTTCTTTGTCTTCCCCATTTTTGGTCCAAGAAGAATTTCTCAATTCATGATGCCAGGGCCAAGCTCATCCCTGGGAGTCATGTCCTATGTTTCCAGGAAGATTTACACCCTTAGGAATCATGTCTCACATCAGGGGAGGTCAGTGAGTTTACCTGCAGTGTTGGCTTAGAGAAGAGGCCACATCTGAGCAACAAAAGAGGTTCTCTGAGGGCAAATCTTAGGCACAATTATAAGTAGGCTTAGCTTTTCCTTTGAAGGAATACATTTCATAAGGGCAAGCCCCAAAATCAATGGCTTGGCCTATTAAATTGGTAGTCCCCAATGCTTGTAAGAATATCATTAATTCCCCAGGTGGGGAAATTTAATACTTCCACATTTTCCCCAGTCCCTCAAGGGGGCTTTGCAATACCTTTTTATTCTCTGCCCAAATAACTCTGGGATGTATTGGGGCATCACACTAAACTGTACAAACCAACAAGTTCTCACTCCCTATTCAAGGTTCCATGTAACTATGATGTTCAAATAAACTGACCACAAAATTTAAATTAGATAGTGTGCTACAGAAAATATAAATTTTGCACCAAATAAACACCTCTTCCTTTGGTCTCACACAGAAGTTGAAGTTTTAGAACACCGTCAATATTGTCCTTTACCCTTTAGTCTGATTTGCCTTAGTCCTAACTAGATCAGCTTCATTCATATCTCTAATTGAAGTCTGATCTCTTTTTCAGCATTTTTAACAGTTGATGTATGGGGTAATATTGATTTTCATAGCTGCAGAACTCTGGCTCTGATTCTCAGGTGTCACACAGATACCAGAAGTTCTGGGGAATGACCTCATTATATACAAAGAGCCTGGCATCTCAGAATTTAGAAATACCCATAACAACTCAGGAATAGATGTGACTGCTATAAGAGCTTACAATATAGGAAACGTTACAAAATAAGTCTTCCCCTGATAACCTATTCTCTCAAATTCAATTCTCAGAGTTTGCACATTATATTTAGTTCATGTTAGTGAGGCATTATAGTATCAGTCTTTTCATTTCTGGCTATTTCATGTAACATACTTGAGGTTCATTCATCTAATTGCACGCCTCACAACTTCATTCCTTCTTGCAGCCACTCAACATTCCATTGTATGCATACACCACAATTTGCCCTTCCTTTCATCAGTCAATGTACCTTAGGCAACCTCCATCCATTGCTAATTGTGAATACTGCCACCATAAACCCTGGGTGCAAATGTTTGTCTGTGTCCCTCATTTCAGTTCTTCCAAGTCTATACCTAATAATGGAGTTGCAGGATCATATAGCAACCCTGTACTTAGCCTCCAGTGGAGCCACCACACTGCCCTCCAGATGGGCTGCACTGTTCTACTTCCCTACCAACAGTAAATAGGTACATCCCTCTCCCCACATTTTCTCCAGCACTTGTATCTTTCTTTTTATTTTCTAAACAGTTTTATTCACACACCATACAATCCATCCTAAGTAAACAATATATGGTTTCTGGTATAATCACATAGTTATTCATTCACCACCACAATCTATATGAGGAGATTTCCATTTCTTCCACAAAGATAGAAGAGGAAAAAAAATGAGGAATAAAGATTAATAAAATAAAATTAAAGTAAATTAAAAGGAGAAGCAACAACACCAAGAATCCCATACCCCTCCCTTATATCCCCCTCTTATGGATATTTAGCTATTGTATATTGCCTTTGTTATATTTCATGGAAGTATATTACAATGTTACTGTTAACTGTAGACTCTAATTTGCACTGATTGTATTTTTCCCTGTATCATCCCATTTTTAACACTGTGCAAAGTTGGCATTCACTTGTTCACCTTCATGTAAAAACATTCTTATATTTGTACATTTAATCACCACCATTGTCCATTCTAGGTTTCACTAAGTTATACCAGTCCCAGTCCTTATCCTCTATCTTTCCTTCTGGTGTCATACATGCCCTAGTCTTCCTCTTCCATCTGTACTCATACTCAGCTTTGTTCAATGTACTTACAATATTGTGCTACTGTCTACCATGTTGTCTTTTGAATTTTATATGTCTTTTGAATTTTATATGTCCTATCTTATTTTATATTTTTTTCTCTCTTTTTATTCTTACTGATAGTCTTCATTTACATTCTCTTCTCCAAACCTCTCTCTCTTGTCTTTTCCTATCTGCCTGTAGTGCTTCCTTTAGTATTTAGCAGGTCTCTTGTTCACAAACTCTCTCAATGTCTGTTTGTCTGAAAATATTTTAAACTTTTCCTCATTTTTGAAGGACAGTTTTGCCAGATATAGAATTCTTGGCTGGCAGATTGTCTCTGTCAGAATCTTAAATATATCATACCACTGCCTTCTCACCTACATGGTTTCGGCTTAGAAATCCACACATAGTCTTATTGAGCTTCCCTTGTATATGATGGATTGCTTTTCCCTTGCTGCTGTCAGAATTCTCTCTTTGTCTTTGACACTTGACAATCTGATTAGTAAGTGTATTGGAGTTGGTCTACTCAGATCTATTCTGTTTGGGGTACACTGCGTGTCTTGGGTCTGTAATTTTGTTTTTCAAAAGACATGGGAAATTTTCAGTGATTATTTCCTCTATTATTCCTTCTTTCCCTTTTCCCTTCTCTTATCCTTCAGGGACACCAATGACACATATATTCATGCACTTCATTTTGACAATGAATTCCCTAAGACCATGCTCATGTTTTTTCATTCTTTTCCCTATCTGTTCTTTTGTGTGTAGGATTTCAGCTGTTCTGTCCTCTAGTTCACTAATCCTTTCTTCTGTCTCTTCAGATCTGCTGTGTAAATCTCCACTTTGTTTTTCATCTCTTCTATTCTGCCTTTCATTCCCATGAGATCTGCCAATTGTTTCTTCAAACCTTCAAGTTCTTTCTTATGTTTGCCCAATGTCTTCTTTTTATCCTTCATCACTTTTGCCATATCTTTCTCCAATGCATTGATTTGATTTTTAATTGATTTAACATGTTTGTTTGAACATCTTTAATTAGTTGTTTCAACTCCTGCATCTCATTTGAAGTGTTAGTTTGTTCCTTTGACTGGGTCATATCTTCATTTTTCCTAGTGTGATTAGCAATTTTTCGAGTGTCTAGGCATCTGGTTTCTTTATCTGTTTATTCTAAAGGTTGTTTTCACTCTTTTCCTTAGGGTTTCCTTTTTGTTTGGCTTGGTTTTCTATCTGTTCTTTGGCATTCAGTTCAACTTATTCTAGACCTCTTGCATAGCTTCTGTGTAACTGACCAGAATTTTTCAGATCTTGTTATTCTTGTTCTTGTCCTGCCTATATAGAACCTTTTTTTTAGGAGGGTCCACCCAGTTATGATTGACCCCAGACCAGACAGGCCCAGGTCTCAGGAGAAGGGTGTAATCAATTTCAAGTTTCCCTGAGGATGAGACCCAGAAGGTTGTCAGACTTTCTTGTTAGGCTCTAGACTCTGTGCTTTTCCTATCTTGCCCAGCAGATGGCTCTTGTCAGTCCACAGCTCCCTTCTGGCATAAAAGGTGCAGTGCCTTTAATTCTTAGCTGACCCTGTCCCTGCCAGGGAAGCAGTTAAGGCAAGTTTAAGTTGTTTCTGGTTTGTCTTTCCAGCTGCTGGGGTCTGGATTTTCTGTATGAGGGCTGCTGCTTGAGCTGGGCCCCACATCCCCTTTTCTTGGGAAGATATACCCTTTAGGGAACTATTTCCTTCACTTGACTCCTTACTTTGTCTTTCAGACCTATCTTAACTCCACACTTGTCTGGGTCAGCACTGACAATTGAAAATGTCTGAGGCTTTCTCTAATAAACTACTTAGAATAGTTTAAAAAAGAGCGAGAGAGAGAAGAAAGAAATCCCCTTTTCAGATCCAGTCTCCAGTCCCCCAGTTTCACCAGTCAAGTGCCTGAGTTGGTACCCAGGTCTATGTGTCCCTTTTCTTGGCTCACAGCCCTTTTCCAGTATTCTGGACTCAACCAACTCCAAAAGCCTCTGGTTTGTTTTTATTTTTATTTTTTTTTACAATCAGCCCTGCCTCCTGTCTGTTGAGAGAGACCTCAGGGCTCTTTTCCTGCTTTCTCTAGGTTTATCTGTTTTCATAGCTTGTAGTCAGTAGTCCAAATTTGTTAACTAAAATTGTGACTGGAGCTTGCTTGAGCTACCTTCCCTTGCTCCTAGCAGACTGCTTCCTTTTCCCACAGGGAAGTGTTCCAATTCAGCCTGCCATGCCAGTGGCGGAGAGGCACCAGCCTTTGCCTTTGCCACCTTCTTTATATGAAAGTGACCTCACCATTTCAGTTTCTTTACATGCAAAAGGAGGAAAGAAGGAAACTAAGATTTACTCGAAGCCTAATATCTGCTAGACTCTTTGTTTGGCAAAACCATCTGTCAGATAGGATGTTGAAATGGATAATCTTTATAGTCCCTTTAATCCAAAATTTCTCTCAGTTCATGGAATATTTCAGTAAGGAGAAAGACAAATAACATGTAAATCCTGATCACATTAAATCACACTGGGACACTATTCTTTTGGAATCTATTTCCTTTCACTCACAACTTCGACCATCAATAACTCCTTTGCCTACTCATTAGTACTAAATCCAGAACTATAGAAAGGATCTACAGTAGGAATTAAAATATCTCTCTTCCTGGCTGCATTGCCATGGTGCATTACTAACATTAGAGAGGGGATGGAGCAGTGTGTGTGTGTGTGTGTGTGTGTATATGTGTGTTTATACTCATTGTGCCAGTTTGAATATATTGTGTCCCCCAAACGCCATTATCTTTGATGTAATCTTGTGTGGGCAGACATAATAGTGGGGATTAAGTTGGAAAGTTTGGATTAGGTTTTTTGCATGGAGATGTGCCCCAACCAACTGTAGATGATAACTGATGGGATATTTCCATGGAGGCGTGGCCCCACCCATTCAGGGTGGGCCTTGATCAGTGGAGCCATATAAATGAGCTGACTCAAAGAGAAGAAACTCAGTGCAGCTGTGAGTGATGTTTTGAAGAGGAGAAAGTTTGCTGGGGAGGAATGTCCTGGGAGAAAGCCATTTTGAAACCAGAACTTTGGAGCAGACGCCAGCCACGTGCCTTCCCAGCTAGCAGAGGTTTTCCAGATGCCGTTTGCCGTCCTCCAGTGAAGGTGCCTGATTGCTGATGTGTTACCTTGGACACTTTATGGCCTTAAGACTGTAACTGTATAGCCAAATAAACCCCCTTTTGATAAAAGCCAATCCATCTCTGGTGTTTTGCATTCTGCAGCATTAGCAAACTAGAACAGATTTTGGTACCAGAGAAGTGGGGTGCTTTTCTGCTCAGTCTGCAAATACCAGACATGTTGGAATGGCTTTTCAAATGGATGAGGGGAAGATTCTGGAAGAATTGTGAGGAGCTTTATAGAAAAGGCCAAAACTGCTTTAAAGAGACTGTTTGTGGAAATATGGACTCTAAAGATACTTCTGATGAGGACTTGAACAGAAATGATGAATGTGTTGTTGAGAACTGGAAGAAAGGTGATCCTTGTTTTAAAGTGGCAGAGAATTTGGCAAAATTGAGTCCTGGTGCCAGATGGAAGGAAGAATTTGAAAGCGACAACTGGGATACTTAGCTGAGGAGATCTCCAGACTATGTGTGGAGGATGTACCCTGGCTTCTCCTTGCAGCTTATAGTACAATGCGAGCGGAGAGAGACAAACTCAGAACTGAACTCTTGGGTTCAAAGAAACCAGAGGCTGATGGCTTGGAAAATTACAGGCTTCCAGGGGGTGGAATTCCAGAAGCTACAGCCCAACGTGAGGATGTAACCAAACATGGAACCCAGCCGCCATTTCAGTGCAAGACAAGATTGGAGATGGAATTATCCAGAAAGGATTTGTGGAAAGTCCTATTGTCTGATGGCTTTGACCCCTGCATGCTTCATGCAAAGCCAACAGAATTTTTGCAAGACCTTTACAGACAGAGCCATTGCCAGTCTGGACTGGAGAAGACAGACAAGGAACAAACTGAAGGAAAAATGTCCTCAAAGACAGAGCCATGGAGGTTGAGGTCTGGAGTCAAGAGGTCTTGGGCTGGGAGAGCGGAGTGGCCCACACACATGGAAAGGGTGAGTTTGTCCTGGAGGTCGAGGGCGGGCCTTCCACCTCAATGCTCAGGAAATGTCTTGCCACCCCAAGCCCCAAAGAGGGTGGAGCACATTCCCAGGGAATTGGGGAGAGCCTGGCTGCCACCACACTGTTCTGAAGGGGTTGAGCATGTGCTCCAGAGATGGAAGGGAATCCGGGAGCTGCCCCAATGTTTGAGGAGGGTGAGGCCAAGAAGGTGGTCTCCCCAGTGTGTGGATATGTTGGAGCACTCACCCAAGTGTTTGGAGAGGAAAGGGCTGCCACAATGGCCCTTAGGAAGGGTTAGACTCCCACTCTCTCAAGCCCCAAGGATGCAATGTTGTTCTGTAAATGACTCTCAGACTTTGAAATCTAATGGAGTTTGTCCTGCAGGTTTTAGGAACTGTTTTGGTCCTGTTAACCCTGTTTTCCTTACTCTTTCTCCTTATGGCAATGGGAATGTTTACCCTATGCCTGTCCCTCCTTTGTATATTGGAAGCAGATAACTTGTTCTAAGTTTCACAGATAGAGGGGAATTTTGTATTAGGACTGACCACGCCTATAATTGATTTTGATGGGATCTTGTACCTAACTATCATTACTGAAATGATTAAGTTTATGTGATATTGTTGTGGGATGAATGTATTTTGTATATGGAAAGATAATGTCATTTTGGGGTCCAGGGGGTGGAATGTGCCAGTTTGAATATATTGTGTCCCCCAAACGCCATTATCTTTGATGTAATCTTGTGTGGGCAGACATAATAGTAGGGATTAAGTTGGAAAGTTTGGATTAGGTTTTTTGCATGGAGATGCGCCCCATCCAACTGTAGATGATAACTGATGGGATATTTCCATGGAGGTGTGGCCCCACCCATTCAGGGTGGGCCTTGATCAGTGGAGCCATATAAATGAGCTGACTCAAAGAGAAGAAACTCAGTGCAGCTGTGAGTGACATTTTGAAGAGGAGCAAGCTTGCTGGGGAGGAATGTCCTGGGAGAAAGCCATTTTGAAACCAGAACTTTGGAGCAGACGCCAGCCACGTGCCTTCCCAGCTAGCAGAGGTTTTCCAGACGCCGTTTGCCATCCTCCAGTGAAGGTGCCTGATTGCTGATGTGTTACCTTGGACACTTTATGGCCTTAAGACTGTAACTGTATAGCCAAATAAACTCCATTTTTATAAAGCCAATCCATCTCTGGTGTTTTGCATTCCACAGCATTAGCAAACTAGAACACTCATGTATTTAAATTAATGCAAAATGTCCAATCAATATGCTCTCTATTTTCCTTATCATGCTCAAAAAAAGTTTTTCTTTATGTTTAATAGTTCACTCCGTTAGACATTGCTGCCATGCTATGTCTTAGGAAAAGAAAAATCAATAATGCCCAATCCAAATCTTTCCTTCTTAGAACTCAAAAAGATCATTAACAAATAGTTTAAGGACACAGTAGATGCAATATGAATAGCAGGCTAAAAGAACCCAAAAAGGAAGCATCTATCTCAATCAGAGAGCCCAACAAAGTCTTCCTAGAATAGATGATGTTTGAGTAGATTTCTTTAAAAATAAAACAGAAGAGCAAAAAGATAAAAGAAGGGCTTAGGGCAGCCCAAGCAGAGGGAATAGGGAAAGCAAAGACACAAGGGGTGAAGTAGAACAGTATGGAAAAAAAGCTGTAGAGTATTACTGTAGTGTAGAGTTAAAAACAAAGATTATGGGAAAATAAAGCTTATGCGTTAGTCAGTGGCTATATCATGGAGAGTCCTACACGTCATATTAAGAGGTTAGATTTTATTTTAAGAACAATGAGAAGCCAATAAAGGGTGCAGGCCAGCAACATGGCCACATTTCCTTTCTACAAGTTTGAAAGATGAATCTAAGCTGGAAATGACAGAAGGCAAGGGAATCAGTGACAATTGAGGTCTTTAAACTGTGCAGTATTAATAGGACTGCAGAAGAGTGGATAGAATTAAGAAATATTTAAAATATAAAACTGGAAGAGTGATGTGCAGACAGCAAAGTAGAGGAATCTAAGAAGGCTCTTCTTATGTTTATGGCTTTAGGACAACTTCTTATACGGGAGTACAAACAACTGAGGTATAAAATACATGGGAATAGTGGGACTGGTAAGGTACAAAATGGGGAAGAAGGATGCTGAGCTCTGTATCGGTTGCAAAAATATGAGTCATAATCCATGAAGAGAGATCCAGCAAACATTAATCAAAGAGGCAGAAGGAGAAATAGGAGATAGTGCTATCACAGGAAATAAAGTTCCAAGACTGAAGGGAAGGTCGATAATGCCAAATGCAGCAAGGAGATGCAGTTACATAAGTGCTGAAAAAGTGTTTATTGGATTTGGCCAGTTTGCCTTTGCCAGGCAGTTTCGATGGAAGTTTGGGGGTGAGTCTGATTGCAGCAGGTTGTGGAGTGACTAAGTGGTGAAGAAGTGTAGGAAGCAAATCTTACGGTGATTGCAAATCCACATGGCTGGGTGAGACCCAAGTGTCTCTGCCCTCTCTTTGTGGAGCAGAAATTCCTTTTTATTTATTCACCCATCTGTGAGGATCTCTACCATGATGACATGAAGATGGAATAATTTTCCTCAGACTGAGTGAAAAACCTCTATCACATTAAAAAGTCATTGTGAATGACAGTTATCAACCCCTTTAATATTCTCCCAAACAAAGCACCTGGAGAGGAGCTGGATGAGGCAGGATACCAATCCATAAATCTGAAATAATTCCAGCATCTTTAGGGACTATATAATCCTTGCAGGGTGAAATGTTATCCTAACATACTTCAAACATTATAAAGAACATAAAGAGACTTTGCAACTTCAGTTTGGACACTAAAGAGACTTTGCAACTTCAGTTTGGACACTCTATCTTTTGCTTAGTGTTTACAGAGAATTTTCTAGAAGATTCTAATACTGTTACTGTCGGTTGCTCCTAAGCTTACTCAAGGAAGTTGGGTGGCAGAAAAGGGAATGATAATCATCCAAATCAACTTATTTCCTTTTTTAATATATTTCAAGCACTGCCTCTGAAATAATATTGTTCAAAGCATTGGCTTTTTTTAAATCTTGTTTATCCCTAGATTTTAGTGATTAGACTCAACATGCAAATGACATATTTGGCCTAACAACATCAACAGGATTGAATAGCATATGGCTCTCTGGAAATGAGAATGCACCTATAACTGCTTTTCATTAAACTTAAACCCAGGATTACTTACGTTTTATGATTTTTCCTGTAACAGTAAATCATTTAATGAGTTTTTAAGAGATTCTTCCCCAAGAGGTTTAACAGGAAGCTGTACTTCTCATCAGACTTTTCCCACACCTCCTGTTGTTTCTCCTTTCCTGAATGTCTAGCTTGATGTCAAGCACCTTGTGTATAACAATGATGGACTGCCTTAGCCAGAGATACTCATCACTGGAGGCTTTGGTAGAAAGAGCAAGTCAATCATTGTGGGAGCAAGGAGAAGCGAAGCAGACGAAGTAAAGGAAAAAATGCAAAGTTATTATCAGGCAATTTCATTTCTGCTCCAGCCAAACAACAAATCATCTTTTTCCTTGCAAATGACCACATAACTTCCATAATAAAAAGGAAAAAACTTTATCCAAGAGGAAAGTGTCAAATTGAAAGCAAAATAAAACAACAAAAAATAAAACAGAAGGAGATCTGTTATAACATAGCTACTCTGAACTGTAAGAAGTTAAAATTCATCCTTTGATTCTTTTTCTTTAAGCCCTTATCAACTTAAATGATACTAAAATTTAAAGCAATAACAGGGGACTGAGTAAAACAGTATTTTGATCCTCCCTAACTCATTCTGACTTTTTCTTATTTCAGAAACTCATGAGAGACATGATTATCCTTCACTCCAAAAAATCACCATATGTGTCTTGTTTATTAATTGGGTCATTTGTTACTAGCTCCTTAATTAAAATCCATCTTGCATATGGACAGTTCTATTCTTTACAGTCACAATGAAGGTGTGATGTCATCTGAGTCTCAATAATTGAAGTCCTGGTTGCCTTCATTAACAAATACTTACCGAGGACCTGACTGTGCCAGAACCTGTTCAGGGTGAGATCTGCTCCTGACACTGTAAGTACACTGTAGCACCCACTTAGAGAATTGTGGAGGGGTTTAAACCCTGGATGCCAGAGCCAGGCTGCCTACAACTGAATCTTGAATCTGCCACTCACTGTCTCTGCTTAATCTCTCTGCATCTCAGTCCCATGTGTTGGTCTGAAGCTGTTATGTACACCCAGAAAAGGCCATGTTCCTTTAATCCATTCCTGTGGGTGCAGGCCTATTGTGGGGAGACTTTTCAGTTAGGTTATTTCAATTGAGATGTGATTCCACACATTCAAAGTGGGTCTTAATCCTTTATGAAAATATAGAAGACAGAAAAAGCCAAGAGAACTTAGAGAGAAAAGCCCTGGAGAAGCAAGCAAGGACCCACAGAAGCTGAAAGAGCCACTGAAGCCAGAAGCTGAAAGCAAGGAAACCCGGGAGAGAATACCAGCAGACGCCAGCCACGTGCCTTCCCATGTTGCAGAGGTGTCCCAGAGGCCAGCAGCCTTTCTTCAGAATCCAGGTATCATCTTGCTGATGCCTTGAGTTGGGACATTTTAATGGCTTAAGAACTGTAAATTGTAAGCTAATAAATCTCCATTGCAAAAACCAGTCTATTTCTGGTATATTGCATTCTGGCAGCTTTATCAAATCAAAACACTGTGTTTGTAAAAGTAGGATAATGTGAATATATATGTTGTAGAATTGTTAGGAATTATATGTGCTAGCATGAAATATATGCTCTATTTTCTTTATTAGCATTATTAACATGATTTTGGAGATTTTCAAAGAAACAAGTCATCTGAGAACATATATTCTCAAAAGCATGCATGTAAAACATGAATATAGTCAATTTTATATGCATATAAGGATGAATTAAAAATTGACTTCTGGAGATGCCTACTGTGCTATGATTCCATACAAATGATCAAACAATGGGCTCAAAGTCATAATAATAGTTCAAAATGAGTAAGTTATATTCTATATCTATAATAGGAAACATTTATTTTTTTCCATTTGGTATTATTGGACAAAAACTGTGGAGATCCTGAGGAAAAGAGAATGGGGTAACAGTCCTTTTTTAACAGCCTGAAATATTACATCAACAAAAGTTGAGTTATTATGTGACACAACTAAAAAATGAATGATGGAAAGTCAGAGAAGGATGAATTTTGGATTCACTAAGGGAGAACAGGAGGTTAGAAGGAGGCACAATATAATAATAGCTATTCTCACAGAGTGCTCATTTTCTGCTAGGCAATGTTCTAAGTGCTTTACTCATGTTAACGTGTTAAACCCTCACTTCAACTCTAATAGAAAGGTACTAGGATCATAGTTCCCATTGGATATAGAGAGAAACTGAGAGGGGTGAAGTAACTTGCCCAAAGTTGTATGATAGCCATGTAGACAGGAACTGTGCCCAAATACTCTTGCTTTTATTCACTCTACTATATTTCACTCTTGCCTCCCTCAAATATAAAGTGGTATAAGTAGTTAGCTTGACTAGATCATGTATAAGCTCAAATTAGACATATTTGAAAATAGATAATGGAGGATGTGTTTCATGGTACGGTCAATCAGATATTAATATAAATTAATATGTAGAAGATAGGTGGTTGCATGTTAAAATTTTGCTTTATGCCTCCAGGATCTGCGAGGCTCATGAGAATGTTGGAGTATGACACTTAACGAAGGGAGTTCGTATGGCATTTCAACTCTCCTGGATAACACAAAAGAGAATAGGCTTCTAGAAGCAAGAAGGCAAGAGAGTCCACAGAAATACCTTCCTGTTCTTCAATATCTCAGCTTTACTGAAGGTTCAAACATCCTTAATTCTGGGGCATTCTGGAGCAATTCTTTTGGACTATTATTAAAGGAAGCATTAATACTTGTAGCCAGGCCAGATCTTATCACTGGGCCTGACCTCAGAGGAACCCTGTGAAGCTCAGCAGATGAGATAAGCTTCAGTAAACAAAACAAAACACCATTATTTTGTAGCACCACCTCAAAATAATACTAGTGAAGTAATTAGGGTAATGTCTTTATATAAAGAACACTTTAAATTTTAATGGGTTTGATCATCATCAAATCAGACTAAAAACCAACAGGATAAAAGGAAGAATGAATGAGTATTTCAGCTAAACAAGCTCGTGATTATCAGTATTAGAAAAAAGTCTGGTCATGCCCCGTATCTCTATTAATGACCTGAAAAAACCCACAACATGTTAATTAAATCTACGAATGCAACTAAACTGGCATGGTATTTCCAAAGGTTAAGCTAGGACAAAAGTTAAGAAGCATTTTTACCTTAAAGAAAATATTTTTAATAAGTAGAAGTGCTGTCATAAACTCTCACTCAAAGCACCATCAATTATCATCAAACAGAGATGCTCTTTAAATAAAGGTCAAACTCCACAGAATAAAAATGCTTGGGGACTGACACATGGCTCTGACTTTAAGAAAGACTTCACCGTTTACATTTTCATTTAATATATAAAGTATTCCTCTCATTTTTATTGGTCAGGGGGGAAAAGATGTGAACAAGGGAAAAATTAAATTTTCACCTTTATCATTTATACTTTTTTTTCCCTTTCCTACTTAATGAAGCAGAAACACTCTGTTTGCTAGTAATCACATAATTATGTCCTTGGGAACTGGTTTTATATTGCAGCTTTTTATTCCTTTACCTATCAGGTCATTAGTTCAGAATTATATGTTTCTCTTGTAACAGCTGATGATAATAAATTCTTACACTGCATCCCAAAAGAACTATGAAAAAAATGCCTATTTAACCACTTCATTCAGAGCAAACACAATGCATCAGTGGATAGGAGAAATTTAGACCAGGAAAAAATTTGCAACTTCAGCTCTATCTTATTAATAAAACTAAATTGATTGCATTGGAATGATTTTCCAAGAAAAGCAGGACAGTGCTATTAATGCCATTAAACTAGAAAACTTTTTCATATTCTAATAAAACATATAACCTCATTTAGAAAAGATTTAAGTGAGAATCGTTCGTTCAGTCCTGAATAGCTTCCCATCCCTGTTTAGAGGGCTTTGGCCTAATTCCCCAATAGAGGGAGCTCTCAACCTAAAAGACCACCAATGCCAAAGAACTGATGACCTAGAGACATCAATCAACCCCTTACAGATTAGTTAAATAAATTGTTGCACTTTGGGGAATGATTTCTATCATTTTGGAAAGACAGATTATTAAAGTAGATATGAATTTAATCCGATGGCCAGATATAGACAACAGACATGTTTTACTTAACCTGCAGTGCATTTGTTGTCATTGTTTGTTTGTTTTAGTTGTCAGCAGTTAAAAATTTGGACCTTTCACATATCATATAAATCTGGATTTCTGGCCCCTCTTGAAAACAATAGCAGTCATGTCCGTACAGAAGAGATCAGCGGCTGCTGAGGAAGAACTTCTCCCTTTAAAGGAAGGTAGGTCCTCTCCAGTTTGCTTCAATCCCCAGGTCCCTAACTCCCACTAAACACCTGATCCCTGCAGGCATATTTAAATTTGCCATCCTTATTCCACAGTCAAAGACCAATTCTCACTTTTCTTCTACCCTGGAGTGGACTCTGCTGTACAAGGGAGAAGTGAGAGCAGCCACACAAGGTGAACAAGAGGTAGGATCAGTTCCCTTAAAAGTGTGTGTTGGGGCTGAAGAGTGATTAGGGAGACAGAATTCAATATTCTTTGATTCCTTTTTCACCTGAGCTTGTTTTTCCCCGTGGCTGATGTTGCCTGTCGTTTAAGAGTTATGTGTTGAAATATGGAACCTTAGTATTAGAAAGAATTTATGAGATTATTTAATTCAGGCCTTGTCCAAATTGGACCATTTTCAGAATCATTGAGGAACCTTTATTTATTTTTTAGTTATTTATTTTTAATTGAAGTAAAATATATGTGACATAAAAATCATCCTAAGCATTTTGAAATGAATACTACTATGACGGTAAATACAATGACACTATTGTATAATTTTTACAACTATCTACATCTAAAATATTTGCATCATCCCAAACTCATAATTTTATTTTCAACAGGTTTTTTATGGGACAAAGGATCTACAGCGACAGAATGTCTAATCCAGGGATCCCATTTCTAAGATGGCAGTTTAAGGAACTCTCTGAACTCACTTCCTAGAAAAACAATGATAACTAATGAAAATTAGCAAAACAACAGTGATATAACGTCTCTGGAAATCCTCCCAAAGACAAACAACAAATGAAGAAACATTTATAACATTTATTCAAGAAAATCCGATAAGACTCAGTGAGAACTATGACAGTCTGTGGCACTTCAGTCACAACCCCTTCCCTTCCCCACCCCTCAGCCAAGCTCAGCACAATAAAAACTCCACTATGGAGTCACTATAGATCCAGTCAGGGTCTACAGTATCTCCCCTGACAGGGTAGGATGCCAGCCTTCCTCCTTGCCTTCACCTTTGTCACAGAAGTTAAATTCTAGGCACATGTGTTGAGACATCAAGGTCCCCTTCCTACGTCTAGCCTCCACTCATACGATGGAGCCCCTAGCTCAGGGATGGCAAGCTCATACTGGGCCCCCAATTTCTTTGCAGAGGTTTCATGCTGGGAGGAGCAAGTCAAGAAGACCAGAGGCTACTGCTGCCACCCAGAGCCCCATTTGTAAATCTAGGGTTTCACTCCTAGAGAAATGGGCCATTGTTCCAGTCCTTCCACTCCAAAGCAATGGCTCAGAGACTTTGCCTAGGGAGAGGTAGGCCATAAGAACAGATTGCTCAGAAGTTGTTTTTTGGGGAACAGAATGTGAGAAACCCAAATGTGTTCTTGAAAATAATGGAGATTTTGGGAGTAAGCAATTAAGAGGAAACAGGTAGCTCCATGGCAGCAATGCTAAACCAGAGGCCAGATAGTTTACCAGAGAGAATTAAAGACAAAGACAGCTAAGAAGAGCCCTGCTAGGGTTGTAACAAACCTCAAATACAGGCCTTATAAATTATCTGCACAAAAAGGTCCCAATTTAATTGGACCAGGCATTTAAAGAAGAATGAATACCAATTCCTCATAAACTCTTCAAAAAAAATAGAAAAGGAAAGAACTCTTTCCAGCTCTTTCTATGAGGCCAGTATTATCCTGACACCAAAGCCAGATGAGAGACCCACAAGAAGAAAAATCTACAAATCAATAACTCTCATGAATATAGATGCAAAAATCCTCATCAAAATAAGGATTATATGCCATGACCAAGTGGTACTTATCCCAGGAATGTGAGGTTGGTTTAATATCCAAAAATCATTGTTGTTATATATCCCATCAATGAAATAAAGGACAAAAATGACATGATCATCTCATTAGACACATTAAAAGCAAATTTGACAAAATACAACATGCCTTCAAATATTTAAAAAATAAAAAGGGAACTTCCTCACTCTGATAAAGTGCATCTATGAAAATCCCACAGCTAACATTTATTTAATGGTAAAAGACTGACTATTTTCCCCTTAAGATCAAGAATAAGAAAAGGGTCATCACTGTCACCACTTTATTCAACATTGTACTGGAGGTCTAGCCTGAAAAATTAGGCAAGAGAGAAAGAGAGAAAGAGAGAGAGAGAGAGGGAAAGAGAGAAAGAGAGAAAGAAAGAAAGAAAGAAAGAAAGAAAGAAAGAAAGAAAGAAAGAAAGGCATCCATGTAGGAAAGGAAGAAGTAAAACTGTCTCCATTTTCAGATCACTTGATCTTTTATTCAGAAAATACTACAAAATCCATTAAAAAACTACAAGACTAAATATGAGTTCATTAAGGTGACCAGGTACAAGTTTAGTGTGCAAAAATCAATTGTATTCCGATATACTAGCAATGAAAAATCCAAAAATGAAATTAAGGAAACAATTCCCTTTACAGTAGCATCAAAAAGAATAAAATGCTTAGGAATAAATTTAAGAAAAGCAGTACAAAACTTGCACATTTAAAAAGACCTAAATAAATGGAAAGACATCCTTGTTCACAGAATGGAAGATACAATATTAAGATACAATACTATCTAAATCGATCTTGATCCTAAAAGCAGATCCTAAAATTCATATGTTAATTCGATGGACCCAGGAAAACCAAAAAAAAAAAAAACTTTAAAAAAAAGAAAACAAAGTCAGAGCATTGATACTACAGAGCTACAGTAATCAACATTTGTGGTACTGGCATAAGGACAGACATATAGATCAATGAAATGGAATGGAGAGTGCAGAAATAAACCTTCACATTTATGGTTGATTGATTTCTAACAAGAGTGCCAGGACAATTCAAAGAGGAAATAGTCTTTCAACAAATGATGTTGGAACAACTGGATATCCACATGCAAAGGGCCCCTTTCTCATGCCATATATCAAAATTAACTCAAAATGGATGAGAGACCTAAATGTAAAAGCCAGAACTATAAAAGTCTTGGAAGAAAATATAGGAGTAAATCCTCCAAAACTTGAGTTAGGCAAGTCTTCTTAGATACAACACCAAAAGCACAGGTAACAACAAGAAAAAATAGATAAATTAGGCTTCATCAAAATTAAAATCTTTTGTGATTCAAAGAATACCATCAAGAAAATGGAAAAACAACCCACAGAATGGAAGAAAATATTAGCAAATCTTATATCTGATAAGGGATTTGTATCTACAATAAATAAAGTACTCTTACAACTCAATAATAAAAAGATAAATAATCCAATTTAAAAATGGACAAAGGAACCAAATAGACCTTTCTCCAAAAGAAGATATACAATGGCCAATAAGTACATGAAAAGATGCTCAATAGCATTAGTTATCACGGAAATTCAAACGAGACCCTCCTCACACCACCTAGGATGGCTATAACCAAAAGGACAGATAAGTCTTATTGAGGATGTGGAGAAAACAGAACTCTCATACACTGCTAATGGGAAGATAAACGTAGCAGCAGCTTGGGAAAAAGCTCAGATAGTCCCTCAAAATGTTAAATGTAAAATTACCATATGGCTCAGCAATTCCATTCCTAGGTAAGTACCCAAGAGAAATGAAATTATATGCTCAAAGAAAAGCTTGTAGATTAATGTTCACAGCAGCATTATTCAGAACTGACAGAGTGTAAACAACCCAAATGTTCATCACCTGATTAATAGATAAATAGTGTGGTATAACCATATAGTAGAATAATAATTCAGCAATAAAAATGAGTGATGTACTAATTCATGTTACATATGGACAAACCTTGAAAACATTATGCTAAGTGAAAGAAGACTGCCACATAAACCATATACTATATGATTTTATTTAGATGAAATTTCCTGATGGAAAGTAGATTAGTAGTTGTCTAAGGATGGAGAGGTTGGGAGGAGTCGAAGAAATGGAAACTGACTACTAAAGGGCAAGAAGTTTCTTTATGGGTGGATAAAAACATTCCAAATCTGATTATCATAGTCATGGTTTCACAACTGTGTGAATAAACTAAAGTCCATTTAACTGTACACTTTAAATGGGTGAATTGTATAGCATGTTCATTGTATCTCAATAAAGTTATACAATCAAATCAGTTTTGTCAACCAAAGAGAGAATGTTTTGTCTTTTTAATACTGTATGCATAGTTGACAAAAGCATCCTAACAAGTGCCAAGGATACATATATACATATATATTTCTAATGAAAACTTATTTAAAATAGTCTAAATGTAGGTGGGGGGAAGATGGTGGCATAGAGAGGAGTAGAAGCTAGTTAGTCCCCCTAGAACAACTAATAAACCACCAGGAACAGCTAGTAAATAATCCGGAATAACTGCGGGGGGACAAACATGACTGTCCACTCATCATACACCAACCTGAGTTGGGAGGAATGCCTGAGATCACAGCATAAAACCTGTAAGTCAAAACTGCGGATCCAAGCCAGGAGCCCCCTTCCCCCACAGCCCAAGCTGCAAAGCCTTGTGGTGCTAGAGAGAGGCTCTCTCCCAGCAAGTGACTATAGCTCAGCTGAGCTCCAACTGGGGTTTTAATTAACAAGCGTGGACTGCTTGCTACCAGCAATAAATCCCCAACAAGCAGACAGAGGCTTTGGGTGATGACTGACCTTGGAGAGCCAGAGGGTGGCCACAGACTGGCCCTGAAGGGGACTTTCTGTCCCTGTTTCACTCAGTGGAGAAAGCCTCAGCCATTTTCAATTTCCAGTGCTCTGACACAGACAGGCAGAGTCTAATCAAATGCTAATAACCTCTCTCTAGGTGGGGTTATCTTCCCCAAAGGAAAGGGGTGGGGCCCAGCTCTACTACCCACCTTCCATTCAGAACCAGACCCCAGAGCCTAGGGGAAAACAGCCACAGACCACACCTCCTTACACCAGTCTGGAATTACACACTGACAGGCCCCACCTGCTGGGCAGAAAAGCACAGTGACCTGAGTACTCACAGGGTGTACCAATTTTCTAAGACACACCCTCAGGGAAACCAGATACTGAATAGTTCTTCCTTCTGGGACCTCCCATTCTGGTCTGGGAAAACCTGATTGGGGTAACCAAGGAAACAATGCCTAGACAACAGAGAACTACAACCTACACTAAGAAAAACAAAGTTATGGCCCAGTCAAAGAAACAAACTTCCACTTCAACTGAGATACAGGAATTGAAACAACTAATAATAAGTCAATTCAAAAAGTTTAGGGAAGATACGGAGAAAGAGATGAACCATATAATGAAAACACTGGGCATACATAAGGTAGAAATTGAAAGTTTGAAAAACTGACTGGCAGAATCTATAGAAATGAAAGGTACAACACAAGAGATGAAAGACACAATGGAAACATACGACAGCAGATCTCAAGAGGCAGAAGAAAACACTCAGGAACTGGAGAACAAGGAACCTTAAAGCCTACACACAAAAGAACAAGATAGAGAAAAGAATGGAAAAGCACAAGCAACATCTGCAGGAACTTAAGGACAAAACAAAAAGCAAGAATGTAACTATCATTGGTGTCCCCAAAGGAGAAAAGAAGGGAAAAGGGGCAGAAGCAATTATAGAGGAAATAATCAATGAAAATTTCCCATCTCTTATGAAAGCGCAGCATACCCCAAACAGAATAGATCTGAATAGGCCTACACCAAGACACTTAATAATCAGATTCTCAAACATCAAAGATAAAGAGAGAATCCTGAAAGCAGCAAGAAAAAGCGATCCATCACATACAAAGGAAGCTTGATAAGATTATGTGTGAATTTCTCAATAGAAGCCATGGAGGCAAGAAGGAAGTGGGGTGATATATTTAAGATACTGAAAGAGAAAAACCACCAACCAAGAATCCTATATCCAGCAAAATTATCCTTCAAATATGAGGGAAAGCTTAAAATATTTTCTGACAAACAGACAATGACAGAGTTTGTAAACAAGATACCTGCTCTACAGGAAACACTAAAGGAAGCACTGCAGACAGAAAGGAAGAAAACAGGAGTAAGAGGTTTGGAAAACAATTTTGGGAGATAGTAGCACAGCAACATAAGTACACTGAACAACATGACTGTGAGTATGGTTGAAAGACGAAGGTTGGGACCATGTGGGACACCAGAACAAAAGACAAAGGATAAAGACTGGGACTGTGTAACTTAGGGAAACCTAGGATGCTCAATGATTGTAATAAAAGGTACAAATATGTTTTCACATGAGGTAGAACAAATGAATGTCAACATTGCAAGGTGTTAAAAATAGGGTGGGATTGGGGGGGAAATACAATCAATGCAAACTAGAAACATTGTATTATGTTTCCTTTAATATAATAAAGGCAATATACCAAAGCTAAATGTGTATGGGGGGTGAGGTTGGGGAATAGGGGAAGCATATGGGACTTCTAGTATTGGTGATGTTGTCTGACTCTTTATTCTACTTTAGATTAATGCTATCTTTCCTTTTGTTGCTTCCTAGCTGTCAAGTTTTTGTTTGTTTGTTTGTTTGTTGTTTGTTTTTCTTCCTTTCTCTTTTCTTTTTCTTTTGTCTCTCTGCCTTCTTTGACTCTTCCTCCTCCTTTGTGGAAGAAACAGGGATGTCCTTATATAGATAGTGGTGATGGTGCTAAACACATAAATACATGACTATTCAGGGAACCAATGATTGTTCACTTAGGATGGAATGTATGGTGTGTGAACAAAACCATCTTAAAAGAAATGGGTTGATGAAGAAACCTTGAGGACACTATATGGAGTGAAATAAGACAGACACATAAAGGCAAATATTTGCAGGGTCTCACTGATATGAACTAATTATAATATGTAACTCATAGACATGAAATATAAGTTATCAGGATATAGAATGAGGCTAAAGAATGGGGAGCAGTTGCTTATTATGAGCAGAATGTTCAACTAGGGTGAACTTAAACATTTAGAAATGAACAGAGGTGATGGTAGCATGTTGTGAGAATAACTAACAGTGCTGAAACTTGCGTGAAGGTGGTGGAAAGGGGAAGCTCAGAGTCACGTATGCCACCAGAAGGAAAGTTGGAGGTTAAAAGATGGGAATGTATAGAATAGTGAATCTTGTGGAGGACAATGTCCATGATTAACTGTATCAATATTAGAAATCTCTCTTATGAACTAGAACAAATGTGTGACACTATAACTAGAAATTAATAATAGAGAGGCATATAGGGAAAAAATATATACCTATTGCAAACTATATACTACAGTTAGTAGTATTTTAACATTCTTTCATCAATAGTAACAAATGTACCATACCGAAACTATGAATGGGTAATGGAGAAGGGTGTGGTTAGGGGTATGGGAGGATTTGAGTTTCCTTTATTTGTCTTTATTTCTTTTCTGGAGTAATGAAAATGTTCTAAAAACTGAAAAAAAATTTGTGTTGATGGATACACAGCTGTATGATGGTACCATGGGCAATTGATTGTACACTTTGGAACTTTGGATAGTTGTATGGCATGTGAACAATCTCAATAAATAAATATATATACATACCACAATTAGATTTCAGTAATGGATGGTGGTGATGGTAGAACAATCTTGTGAATATAAATAATACCACTGAATTCTACTTTTGAAAGTAGTTAAAATGGGAAATTTTATGTTGTATATATTTTTTACACAATTTTTAAAAATCCATAGAACCATAGAATACAGACTGAACCTGTGCCAGTTTGAATGTATTATGTCCCCCAGAAAAACCCATATTTTTTTATGCAATCTTGTGGGGCAGGTGTTTTAGTGCTGATTATATTGGAATCCTTTGAGTGTTTCCATGGAGATGTGACCCACCCAACTGTAGGTGATGACTCTGATCATTTCCATGGAGGTGTGGTCCCACCCATTCAGCATCGGACTTGATTACTAGAGCAGTATATAAGCTCAGACAGAAGGAAAAAGCTTGCTACAGTCAAGAGGGACACCTGGAAGAATGCACAGAAGCTACAGATGAGAGACAGTTTGCAGACGGCCATTAAAAGCAGATTCTTGCTCCAGAGAAGCTAAGAGAGGACAAATGCCCCAAGAGCAACTGAGAAGTGACATTTTGAAGAGGAGCTGCAGCCTAGAGAGGAACATCCAGGCAGAAAGCTATTTTGAAACCAGAACTTGGAGCAGACACCAGCCACATGCCTTCCCAGCTAACAGAGGTTTTCTGGACACCATTGGCCATCCTCCAGTGAAAGTACCCATTTGGTGACGACATACCTTGGATACTTTATGGCCTTAAGACTGTAACTGTGTAACCAAATAAACCCCCCTTTATAAAAGCTGATCCATTTCTGGTGTTTTGCATTCCAACAGCATTAGCAAACTAGAACAGAACCCTAATGGAAACTATGGGCTTTAGTGAATGACATAATTCTAATAATATTGGCTTATCAATTGAATTAATTTACCACATTAATTTAGAATGTTAATAGGGAGAAATGGAAGAGAGTGGTGTGTGGGAGCTCTGTACTTTCTCTGTAATTTTTCTATAAACCTACAACTCTTCCAAAAAATAAATTCTATTTAAAACAAAAAAGCCTAAATGTCCAAAAGTATAGAATAGGTTAAATAATTTAATACATCCTAATCCTACAATATCTGTTGTCTTCATCAAAAACAACACATAGATCAATTTGTTCCTATGTATCAACTTGGAAATATGCCTCAAACATATTGTTAGGACAAATAAAAGGGTACAATGCAATTTGTAAAGACTGATTCAATCTTTGTAATGTTACATATATATGGAATAATATAAATCAAAATGTTAACAGGAATAATACATGGCTTTTGGGATGATGGTTAATATTTATTTTTTTCTTTAAACTTTTCTATGTTTTCTGAATGTCTAACAATAATGTGGAGCTTTGTAAACAGACAGATCACTTGACCCCACCTGAAACCTTTTCTACTTCTGAGGCATACATAACCTAGGATTGCGAGTCTTCCCCAGGTTCTCCAAGTAATTCTGACATAGCCAATCTGGCACAGCTGTGGAGTTTAGAAATCACTAGTTTATCTAACTTTTGACCTAATAAAAGAAAGCATCTCAGACAAATGGCCATCCAGCCTACACATAATCACTTAAAGGGAAAAGGAGCTCTTGACCTCAGACAACAGACTATTCTATCATCAGAGAATTCTGTTTGTTAGCATGTTCTCTTTATGTTAAATACATTAAAATCCAACCATTGGGGCTAGTTCTTCATTCTCAATGACCCGTCTGCTTCTTCATTGCAATAATGACATAACACATTAAGTCACCTGAGAGAAAGGGAAGAATAACCTGATGAGGGATATTTTTCTCTAGTCCTCTCTCTCCCTCCACCCCACCACATCACACACTTCCAAAAGCCAAAGATACAAGTGAAGGAAGGAAACTGTTATTGATACTAAATGCAAAGAGAAAGACAGTGAGTCTTTTAATGTCATACCTTCCATGAGTTATGCTAAGAAGAAATCATTCTACGCATGTGAAACATGGCAGAACAAAATGACACACAGCTCCACCCAGAAGCTGAAGAGCAGAGACCGGGCACTGGGGAAAGGATGCACAAAGGTTAAAGGTCTGTGGGGCATCCGGCCCAGGAGAGAGGATAGGGCAGGCCCATAGGCAGGGCCCTGGCTAGCTCGGGCACCATGCCATGTATGTGCAAATTAGAAAAAGAGGACTCTTCTTCCAAGTGACCCCAGCCTCTAGAACAGATATTAGCAAACTACAGCCTATGGGGTCAGATGTGGCCACACCTATTCATTACAAATTGTCTGTGGTCATTTTTGGGCTATAAAGGCAAAGCTGAGTGTTGCTATAGAGACCGTATGGCCGGCCACAAAGCCTAAAATACAGCATGGCTCCAGAGTCTAGATGCTACAATATGCCAGAACTGGTTACAGAACTTAAATAACTCAAGATTCATCTTTAATTTTCTGGTCCATCAGAGAGTCAGGACTATAGAGAGATGATATATGGCCACTAAGTGCAAACGGTTAAAATGAAGAATTTCCTTTTCATAGGACAAAGGATTTGAAGAGTGAAGAAAATATGGGAGGAGGGGGAGGGTCAGGGGCGGAGGGAATAACAACAAATGGAGTATTAGCGATAATTTCCTCTACGGCTTCCTGAAGGATATTTTGACTTCCTCACTGCTGATCCCCTTCCCCAGGAAAAAGAATCCACAAAGAAAAATTCCATAAGTAAGGAAATTTTTCTTTAAAGCAGGGATTTTATCACTGCTGTATCCCTAGCACCTGCAACAGTTCCTGACATGTCAGAGGTGTTCAGTAAATAGCTGTTATGCCGTCTCCACCACTGACCTGCTAGGCAACCTCTGGCAAGTAACATAACATCTCTGGTCCTCAGGTCTATAAAACCTATAAAATGAGGAAAATAATAGTTCCTACTGCAAAGGTTACTGTTAGGAGGAATTTACTTGATATATGTAGATTATTTATAACGGAGTCTGGCATATCTTAAAATACTTGATGCTATTTCTGAAAATAGACAATTGAAAGTGACCATTAAAAGTGTTATTATGTTTTCTAGAAATTTTGAAACTTCCCTTTTGGTCTGTTTCACAGAGATTAAAGTTTGCAATTTATACATCTGAAGAGTAAGAATGTCCAACATATTCTACATGCCTACGAAAATGTTTTACCCATAGAGTATCTTAACAATCCTATTATTGCAGTCAACAATGAGAAAATAGTTGTCGTTATTTCTTTAGTAAATCAAACATCTTTATTTAGAATAGCCACACTCTACTACATACTTTGAAAGCCAAATCTGTATTGAACTAGTGAGAGAATAAACATACTATATTCACTTTCCATGTAATTACATTTTCTGCACACTATAGCAAAAGAGTCCTTAATAAAGTTAGCTTTGTATCTACCACTAACTCAACTGGTTCTTTCTGTCACCAATGCTTATTGACAGTAACACTTGGTGTCTTGCTCTTCCTTTCTATACCCTTTATGATTTTATAGCTATGAATTTTGGCAGCTCAAGTGGTTCCAGAACTTCTTGACTTCTTTAGCAAAAACAATTATTTGGTTACTGTTGTTATTAACCACAACACTAAGTATGGATTATTTATCACAAACCTGTGGTAAGTTTAATTAATTCCCCCCATCAAGGGTATGAGGCAGTAACAAGTTCTTTCCCCTTAGAGTATCTTAAAATGGTTTCTCTCAACAGGTGCCGAAAAAGAAGGAGGATACACAAACTCTAAAATTCTAAAGAAACTGTTGCTTAAAACTGAGACAAGAGAAAAATATTGTTTTTCCATTTATTTCCAATCTTGCTTTATAATGAAAAATCTTTCAAGAGCTTTCCATCAGCTGTCACTAAGTAAGGAATCTTCACTCAAGACAAATTATAGAAACTCAATTGATTTGATAACTTAAAGTACAATTGCTAAACTAAATGGAGCTAACATACATATACACAAACTTGTTAGTGAATTCTTCACTTTCCTATAAGTAAAAATTTTAAAGCATCTAAATATGCTATGGAATGGTAGGCAACTATAAAGGAAAACCAAAGATTGATATTAACTATATCTTGTAGGCATATTTAGTGAGAAATATGCAGGTCACATTAGCTGCAGATCTCAAACCAAACAGAAAAACACAACAGATGCATTACAGCTTTTCAAAAGAAATGATTGAGGGTTTTTCTGGCCAACAAATCAACAACACTTTTTGTGCTACACTGGAAAAGCACTCTCAAAATCTAAGCAAAATAGTTTTAGTCTCATTAACAGCAACGACAAAATGCATATGCAATTGCACTTTTTATCAAAATATCCTAAACCCACAATAAAATCTAATGTAAAACACAAGACCAATATTGACTTCATTTCTCTTACACGAGTGAAGTTTTTATAGTAATTTTAAAAGTTAGTATAAAGTGGATTTTTAGTAAATTTTTAAAGGAATCTGTCTTTTCGTAGGTTTCTTCTCTTTCATTTTAGTTTTAAAGTAGCTATTCTGGGGGAATTACTTGACGCTATGACAAAAGGAATTATGTTCTAGATGAGAATTTAACATTCATTTACTAAATACTTATTGAATGGCTATTAGATGCTAGTTACTTGAGGAAATACAAAGATGAAGAATAAATTTCCTCTTCCCTCAAGAAATTTGGCATTAGAGGAACACAGTATACCAAAATAACAAGGAAATGGTTAGTGACTAATATTTTATTAGAGAAGTATAAACAGATTAGAATTGGGAGGACAGATGAAATTTAGTTAGGGAGGTAAGGGATTTTGATAGCATTTGAGTTCTGCTATACATGCTATACAGCTTCCTATTGCTATAACAAAGGACCACAAATTTAATAGCTTAAAACAAAGCAAATTTATCTTATAGTTCTGAAGGTTAGAAGTCCAACAAAGGTGTCACTGGGCTAAAATGAAGGCACTTCAGGGCTGTGGTCCTTTCTGGAGATTCTAGGACACATTTGTCTCTGCCTTTTTCAGCTTGGAGAGTCTGCCTGCATTCCTTTGCTCATAGCCTTGCTCCTCCATCTTCAAAGCTAGCAAGGTCAGGTCGAGTCTGGCCATTGAATCACTTTGACCTCGGCTTTCATCTCCACATCTCCAGCTCTGATTCTGACTCCTCTTCTGCTTCTTTCTTCCACTTTTAAAGACCCTTGCGATTATATGAAAGCCAAACAAATAACCCAGGATAAGCTCCCATTTAAAAGGCAACGGATCAACAACCTTAATTCCATCTGCAATTTTAATTCCCCTTTGCTGTTTCACACAGCATATTCACAGGTTCCAGAGATTAGGATGTGGACATCTTTGGAGCCCATTTTTCTGTCTACCATGGTCCATAAAGGAGAGTGTCTCTCCCCCTATGGTCTGCAGTACACAGGCCACCTGTATCAGAATCACCTTGATGGCTGTTAAAAATGTTGCTTTCTAAGCCTCACTCAGATACATCAAGAATGGGGACCAGAAAACTCTCACTGCTTTAAAAGTTGAGTAGGATTTTTGACTGGTGCTCTTGAAAGGTGAGAGCATACCAGGTGGAAAGAATGGCTTGAACCTTTGTATAGAAATAGGAAAGTGAAGATTGTGATTATGGGCATGCAAATAGTGTAGTTTTACCTTAGGAAAAACCATGAGGATTCATGAAAAATGAGTTTGGAAATAAGGTTTGGGTCAGAGCCTAAAGAAATCTGAGGGCCATCCTACATAAGTTTAACTTACTTGGAAGGTCAAGAAATCAAAGACATTATAGGAATAGAGCAACCTATTTCTTGGAAACATTTGCTTTCATTCCTTACAGAAATTTGTGGCAAGAAGAGTAAAATGAAAACATACTGTTGTCTTTGAAGATATAACACTGAAATAATACATTTTGTTATTCAGTTATGAAGCCATAAAAAATTACTATTCCTATCTTAATCCATTTCTCTCCATGAATAAATCACTGGCTAGCACTGAAAAGATAGATTGCTAATCAAAATGTTTCAGTCACTTGGCACTGCATATAACCAGAACACAGCATCTTGTCTTTCACTGCTGATGAATATAGACTTGGAAGATTGCATAGGGAATGCAAAGATTAAATGGTAGAAATTGTAATAAATGTTAGCCCTTTTCATTTCAACATGACGCTAACTGCTGGTTAACCAATTTTCAAACTCTTGCCATAGTTTTAAGGTGTACTATAAAATCAGCAAGATTATCATACTCTTGTCACTATTTCTAGGAACCATAAAACCCCAACTGAAAAAGAGACTATTTTTAGAGATAAAAATTTAATATAATATGAGAAATGAATAACATCAGTCCCAGAACATCTTAAAACAATTGCTTCAGGATTGAGAAATAATGGATCGTTGTAGATATGAAAAAGACACAAGACTCTCTATAATAATACATCTATGTCAATATTAAGAAATAAAGGTGGACATGTATATATATCTACTGTCTCCGGATCATAAAATATTTAGCATTCTTTTTTAAACAATATTTCTATTTAATAAAGTATTCAAGTATATACCCATCACATCTCCTACAAAAATGTCCTGGAGCAACGGAGATTTTAAAGATCCTAATCAAACTGTCATTACCATCATAGATGAGTGTAAAAGAGCCCAGATGCACAGCAAGAAAAAGCTTAGAGGATTGCCTAGATTTTCACACCTTGACTACTCACTGTCTAAGAAAAACAAAAGTCAAGCAAGCAAGCAAACAAATCCAAATTGCACAGTGTGGTAGGCTGTATTATCCAAAAATGCCCACAACAATATCTCTTACCCTACAGGCTCTTCCATGCTGTGTTACTGCCAATTCCACTCCTCTTGAATCTGGGCCTGATTTAGAATCTGTTTTATAGCCAGTAGAAGATATCAAAAATAATGCTGTGTGACTTCAGAGACCAGAACAGAAGAAGCCCTGAACTTCCTGCTTTGGATTCTCAGAGTGCTCATTTGGGATGCTACTTCTCAGGTCATTCCTTCTCTGAATGAGTTGTCATGCTGTGAGAAAGCCAAACCACATAGAGAGGCCATGTGTTGATACTCTTGCCACCAATCCCAGGCAAGGACAGACTTCAGTTCCTCTCCCCAAGCATCAGGCATCCAGCACAGATGCCTCCAAATAATCCCCCAGCCACTGGAGAGTCACTCTCAGGCTCAGGATTGCCCAAATGAAGCCACAGGCATCATGGAGCAGATAGCTATCCCCACACAATCCATGAACAGAGCAAAATGGTTGTTGTTTGATACCACTAAGTTTGTTTTGGTTTGTCATGCAGCTATAGATAACTGGAACACACAGCCTAGATTCATATTTGATATATCATGTTCTTTTTCTTTTAGGAAAAGAATCCAACACATGGGAGAGATTCCAACATTTAGAAACCCTGCTACATGTACTAAATTCCACCACCTATAGGCTCAGAGCTATTCCCAGCTCACAGATTAGGTTTGGGAGCCCAGCTTGAGAGTATATTAGGAGTTGTTTCCCCAGTAAAGATTGCGATCTGCTTCCACACATGTGATGTCCCAAAGGTGGAGAGAACCTTAGTACATGTGAAATTGATCTAGAACCTCCCTACATACCTTCAGTATGGCCAATCTGTTTGACTGGCTTAATGTCCTAGTATCTGGTGAAATTAGAAAATCAGAACTCAGTGTGTTTATATGGTACTCCATTTATTTTAACTTTTTAAAAAAGTTTAAAAGAAAACACGTGCACACACACACACACACACACACGACTTTCTCCAGGATTGAATTCTGCTTCTAGGAAATCATTCAGATTCCTTTATGACTGACAACCCCATCTGTTGCAAACAACCATAGTTAATATTACATACTCTATCAGACAGACTCACTGAACAGGGTTCCTGGCTTGGATCAGAAAGGTCCAAAGTCCCTTGGACTTGTTTATGTAAATCACTTGAGCCTTCAAGAAATGAGGCAGATTTTTTGTCCCAAGATTGTTCCCTTAGCTCCTGACCTTCATCCTGTGAAAATTAGGTTACTAAGAGTAGCTTCCAAGACAAGGGATCAAGAACACAAAAGAAGACAAGTGTGTAGTTTCCAAAATTAGGGATAGAAGTCAATGCCACTCTAAAGTTTCTAATCTAGAGCCCTTTAACTGCATTCAAGTTAATTTCAGATCTGATCTTAGAGATGTATAGCAGGCCTGAATCTACAAATGCGGTCCAGTGGCTCTAGCTGTAGGATATAGCAGATGTAGGGGTCAAGAAAAAGATACTGTTTACTAGAAATGATTATTTCCCTTCAGGCTCATGTAGTCTTTTAAATAATGCATTCTATAGTTTGCCCTGTTTTTTGGTTAATTTGTTGGCTCGTGGTTTTTCTAATTTGACTGTACTTCTGTGGAAAATGGCACATTTCTCCATTTCCATTCTTATTTCTCCAGATTCTTCAAAGATTGTCCACAATAGTTTAGCAGCACCTTCTGCAATTCGCTAGGGTAAAATCCATCAGGGTCTGGGAATGAAGTGCAAAGAAACTAACTTTGTTAAGTGGCTACTATCTGCCAAAACCTTTACATGAGTTACCTCCTGTAAACTCAAAACATCTAGGAGGTAGATGTAGTCTTCCTAATCAACAGGTGAGGAAGCTGATATTGGAGAGGTTGAATATTTTGCTCAAATTCTAAAGCAAGAAAATGGCAGAAGCTAAGATTTGAACTCAGCCTGGCCGAGTCTAAAACCCAGGCTCCTTCTATCATGTCTGATTGCCATGAAATTTAAACTCATTTTGAGCAGCTATTTGCTTCCTATAATCTCCTAAATGCCGGATTTCTAATTTTCCTTTATAAATATTTTCTTTGGGTCTGAGAATACTTCTTCTTTATAGAGCAGAGGAAAGAAGAGTTAATGTCAAGAAATATCTCTTTTTCCTGCCATCTGCCCCAAAGGGTAAATCATTTCCTTTCTTTGCAGCTCCAAACATAACTTGCCCTTTTGATTATCATTAGCACCTTTTCCCCTTAAGAAGCCTCACCTCATCCTGAGCTTTATCTTTATTTTTGTAAGTCAATGCCACTCTTTTAATATCAAGGTATAACCTTGGCCAAGTTGCTTAACCTCTCTGAGGTTCAGTTGTCTCTTGGAAATAACAATAGTATCCAACTCAAGGTGTGCTGTGAGATTTAAAACAGGGTGTGGCTGTAGTAAATTTCCAGTAAATGTCATGTATTATTTCTATTGTCATTCTTGGCCATCAACCTCTCTTCTAGATCTTTTCTCTAACAAGTTCACCAGGGAGATGCTTGGGTCAATTTCTTTAAACACTGATTATGTTGTAAGAATCTTATTTGGAGTTATTTTCCATTCCTCTTATTCCATCCACCCATTCCTAAAATCTCCATCGAAGTATTCTACATATTGTTTATCCAATAATTTTGAATTGTGATATGTTCAAATAGCTCCTTTCAGATTAACGCTTGAATTGTACAGCTAGTTTTTCCCAGAGTTCCTTCCTATACCCTTCCCTTTTAGTAGTTAGTATCTCCTGGGCCAGAATTAAGTCAGAGTAACAGTATTTATACTCACTCTGTCTTCCAAGAAAATAAAAGTAGCTTTTGCTTGTCATTATCCTTGTGCTCCCTTAACTACTTTTAAAAATAGAGAATGTTCTCAAGCCTTCTCTTCTTTAGCATTAAAATGCACAGGATGTAGCAATGTTCCTTGAGAACAGGCACAAAAAACAAAATTCTATTATAAACTTTATCACTGACTCAGCATATGATTTGACACTAAAAAAAACAAGACCTATTGATACTTTGTTTCTTCACCTGAAATACTGGGATAATAATGTTTTCCCATCATTGGTGTGAGGATTAATGAGGCAATGTTTGTAAATGCCGCTGATGACAGTTGCTCTATTATCACTTTGATTTTCCCTTAAAAGATGGAGAAAGCAATTCACCCATCTCTCTGGAAAAATTTTAAAAATCCGTTTTATTTACTCTTTGTAACAAAGCTAGAGAAGAAAGAAACAACTGACATGAAAAAATACAGGCTCAAGGATTTTGTACTGCATGTTGTCATCAGAACCATGAAACATATTAGACTTAAGAAAATTTTATGCAATCGACAGCTTTTGAACATTTTAAATATGCATTTACCTAAAAAAGTAAATAAGCAATTTTCTAGTAATATCACATATTTTTCAATCACCCATGAAAATATTTATCTTACATTTTGCCACTAAAATGGAATACAAAAAGAGAAAAATTGAAGTAATAAGAACTTTGAGTCATACTTGAGTAAATGCGGGAATTAAAAGTCACTCATGAAAACCATTCTTGATTCACATCTTTATGCCTCAAAGAAAGTCAGCAAAAACCTCTCTCTGCCAATTGGTTTGATTACAGGAATTAAGAAAGTAGGAATTATGGATAGATTTTAAACTTTAGCATGAATTCTAAAATATCTTTAAAAATAATACCTAGAGTATTTGATAACATAAGATATCCCTGGTTGAATTTATGGTGTCTACTTCCAGACATTTAGCCACCCACAGGTCAAAAAATTAGCAAATGCTATACATACAATTTTCATTTTTTTTACTACATATGACAATTAAAATACACATTGGATTTGCCCATGTAATTGGGAAAGACAAAAAAAAATCTGATAAAGACTAATGAAAATAAGTCAGTAGAGGTAAAAGAAATAATATTTGTGGAGATAGAATCACAATAATCTAGAAATATCTAAGTCTTGTTTATATAATTAGTCATAGGAGGAGAAATGGTTATCTAGGAAATTCAGGAAGTTAACCAGGAAAGAACTTCAATAATAATATAAATTGTAAACACCAAATACAACCTCACAGCTTAGTGATTTTGGAAAACAAATTGTATAAATCTGTCACAGAGGCCTGAGTAAATAAAATTCAGTTTAAAAAAATTACTAAAGCTCCACTCCTCCAGTACTATTTCTTTCTCTGGGAAACAACTTTAAATCAAAAATCATCAGCATTATACTTCATACAGATAGCATCAATTGCGTACAGTAACCCCAGCATGGAAAACACAGTTGTTTCACAGAGACTCAGAAATAGCTTAGCTTACCCCAGACTGCACAGGGCATAAAAGAAAACCAGAGTAATCAAATAATCCAAAACTGATGTAAAATTGTAAGAAGAATAAGAGCCTAATTCTGTAATCTTCATCAAGGCTAAACTCCCCCTGATTCCAATTACATGTCTATTGAGAAAATACAATTGAAATTTAAGACTATCAAAGTCATGTTTCTGCTCCCTTGTGGTTACTACACTTGTCTTTTACAGGTTAGTGGCAGAACCAAAAGAATTAAGAACTAAAAAATAAATTAATGAACTGAAGCTATGATTTTCCAAGTGAGGTCAGTTGAGGGACTGGGCAATGTGAGGCAATGCTGATTACATACAGATATTTCATTTGTATGAAGGAGTTCACCACTAAAAAAGTACAGATGCATGAACAAAAAACAGTAGGAGACCATACCATAGGGGCAGCTGCGCAGAAAGATGTAAGTAAATTCAAATTCTTGTTCAGACCATTATTAATTCTGTGATTTAAATTTTCTGAGTCTTAGGCTCTACATTAAAAATAAAAGCATATTAAGACCTCCTTCATGGAACTGTTATAATAATTAAATATTGTAATATATGTAAAGAGACTAGCAGAGATTAATAAATAAATTATATTCTCTCCCACCCCTACCCCCACACCATTCCAGAAGATACTAAGCAGAGATCAATGAATACATCCTCATGCCTCTACCAAAACTAAACACTATACATATTAAAGACTTAGAAGGAAGCAATTTTACAGCTAGCCATCTCTAGTAGGTTATCATAGTGATTAACAACCTTACTGACAAGATGCATGTCCCCAGTGCTTAAATAACTACAAATTAAGTCACTTTTTTCTTGACCTTATTCAATTACCGTACTCCATTCTTAATTCTAGGCTTCTAGACAGAGGATGTCTTTTAAAATTCATTGCTTTAAAATAAAAACCTATGAATGTCTTTAACCTTTCTTTCTTTGTTCTTTCTTCTAATTCTTTGCAAATGAGCAATTATCTCAGTAGCTAGTAATTAATATCAGGTTAGTTCTGTGGCATGAATTTCATTGCTCTCTCTCTCCCTCTCCATTAGTCTTTCAAACTTGTTCAAAGCTGTGCATGGGCTCTGATCCCCCACTAATTTATAAAGTAACCGGTTTCAGTTTTCCTTTAAAACTCCTAAATCCAAATTTGAGCCTTACTTTGTCACTGGTTTGTCATAATCTGTGTTAAAATCATGCAATTATTCATTTCCTTCTGTATAAAATACCACACAAAGCAACATAACCATGACTATAAAATACCAAACCAAGCAACCTAACTGTGCAAGACAATGGCAATTCTTACCCAGAACACAAACACAAGTAAGCGCAAGAGAATCTGTTCCATCAAAAGTCTCCTAGAGGTAGCTAGGTAATTACCAAAATTAGTATCTTTACAGAAACACATATTTTATAGAGTGTTGATTTTAAAATTTGACCCTGGACACTTAAATAGTTTTTCATAATTAGAAACTTTCCTTGGCATTTCCTTCAGGTCTTCCCACAGCAACTCACAATCCATTTGCAGAAGTATAATAAAAACACAAAAGAAGAATCAGGCCACAGCTGTTTCTATGGGGGATAAAAAGATTTAAAAAAAAAAACAGGGTTAACTATTTTGGATAGAAATAAAAAACTAACACACATAAAAACAAAAATCATTATGCTGGAGAATTTCCTTGTACCCAAAATAGTACTGACACTTATGTGGATTTTCCTTCCTAACAGTGTCTTCTTTTATTATTAATTATGAGATAACATATATACAAGGTGCATGGAATATAAATGTAATCTTAAAATACAATATACTGCAAGCCCCCCAATTAACAACCATACAGGTCAAGAAATAGAACTTAACCAACCACTCCATAAGCCCCCAACCACACCACCCTGATCACCACACACTTCTTACTTAGAGGTGAACACAATCCTGATTTTTGTGATAATCATTTCCTTACTTTTCTTCAGAGTTTTTTCACCTAGATATGTATCCAAAAACAATATACAATACCCCAGTTTTCCTGCTTGCTAATTTCATATAAATGCAATCATTATTTGGGAAATTGCAACATCTGCTCTAAGTTATCTTTTGAGATTCATACATTTTGTAAATAGAGTTTATTCATTTTCATGGCTGTTTAGTTGTTCATTGTATAACTATACCATTCTACTGTTGATCGAGTTCTTTCTGGTGTTTGGCTACTATAAACAGTGCTTCTGTGAACATACTTGTCTACGTGTCTTGAAGAAGCAAATGTGCAAGAGTATCTCAAGAGTACCAACTTCAACTTTACTAGATAATATCAAATATTTCTAAAATGGTAAATGAATTTACACTTCTATCAGCAGTAAGATCTGTGCTGATAATTTTTTTGTCCAATGAATGGGAATATAGTATTTCATTGTTTCATTTTACATTTATCTATTAATAAAGTTGGTAACCCTTTCATAGATTTATTTACCATTTGGGTTTCCCCTTTTGCAATGTGCCTTTTGTCCATTATACTATCAGGTTGTCCCTTTTACTTACTGATTTGTTGTTTTCAATATATCCTGGTAATTAGTCTTCTTATTGGTTACACAGATTGTTACTATCTTCTTCAACTGTGTAACTTGTGTTACCATGCTCTTAACAGGATCTTTTCATGAATGGACATGGCTAATTTTAATGAAATCAATATGTCAATCTTTTCCTTTTGAGTACTGATTTTTATATCTTGTATAAGAAACCTTGAAGCCGTGAAGATATTCCCCTATATTATCTTCTAGACCTGTACATTTTGCCCTTCACATTTAGTTCTTTAATCTGCATGGGATCATTTTTACATGGTGTAAGGCAGGAGTCAAGTTTAATTTTTTTTTATTTGGATGCCTAAATGGTCCAGCACTATTTATTAAAACGTCTGTTCCTTTCACACTGATTTGAAGAGCTATCACTTTCACATATCAAATGTCCATAAACAAGTGGGTTTCTTCTTGGGCTCTCTACTCTATTCCTTTGTTCTATTTGTCTGGCCCCATGATATTGTCTTAGTTGCAAAGCTTTAAGATATGTCTTGATACCTGGTAGGGCAATTTACCACACCTACTTTTCCAATCATTTCTCGACTCTTATTGACACTTTGAACTTCCATATGATTTTTGAACCTGCTTGTTGCATTGCACAAAAGAAGATTAGGATTTAGTTTGTAATTCATTTAATCTGCAGATCAATTGGGACAGTATTGACATTTTTATACTTTGAGTCTTCCAATCTATTAATTTTTGTTAATATACATTTAGGTCATTTTTAATATAAATTTTTATATTTTTTCACAGAATTTTTATGCATTTTTGTTAGATTTATTCCTGGGTACTTCATATTTTTACACTAGGGCAAAATGTGTATTATTTCATTTTACCTGTTACGTTGCTGGTATATAGAAATGCAATTTATTATTGTATATGAATGTGTAGCTAGAAACCTTATTAAACTCTTATTAATCATTAACCATAACAATTGATCTATAGAAGTTCTTGGGTTTTCCATATATACAATTGTATCATCTGTAAACAATGGCAATTTTGTATTTTGCTTTTGATCCTCACATCTTTTGTTAATATTCCTGCCTTACTAAATTGTCTAAGGCTTCCAGTTTGATGTTGAAGTGGTGAACAGACAGCCAGCATAACTGCCTGATTCTTGATCCAAAATAGAGAATTTTCATTGTTTTATCATTAAGTTTGATTCACTGTAAAATGATTTTAAATAACTTTTTATCATACTAAGGAAGTTGATCCTAGTTTGTTATGAATTTTGAGACACTTTGACCAAATATTTCTTCTGCATTATTGAAATGAGCATACATTCTCTCCTATATTCTTTTTTTATCTTGAAATAATCTTTAATATTTTAAAATTTAGTGCACACAAAACATGTTTTAGCAGTATAAGAATAAAAATGTGTGTATGATGTTTAATAAAATTTACATTACAAAACAAGACAATGTTAAGAAAAGCTCAAAAGAAGAAGTAAACATTTAAGTAAAAAAACAAATAAACACGCTAAGGGATAGGACTAAAAAAATCTTAATAAATGTAGTTGCGTAAGTCCAGACTTGAGATGTTCAGATTTATTTTGCCACTTAAAAACAACAACAACAACAAAAAGAACATAATGCCCTTCATTTTAAATGCATTTAAAAATATTTGCACATTGTTTTTCTGGGGGCAAGTGCAGCATAAACAACTATATGCAAGGATACCAGCTGGATTCCAATATGAAAATCAAGAAGTGCACCACCTGGTCTTCCTGTTAAGTATACAAGAAAAAAATTTTGCTATATATTACCTGCCTATTGTCAGACCCTTCCTACTTCCCATGTCCCAAAGTGAGCACAGTTGAAAACATACCTTACTTCAGCTTAAGAGAAAATGAAAGCAAAAGTCTCCAGCACCTTATGTTCTCTAAGCATAGGAAAATATGGACATAACAGAAATACTGGAAGAGAAAAAGCCTGGATAAGACCAATGATGTGCTTTTCAATAAGATTCCATTTACACAGCTGAGTAAATAGATAGAATGGCTGATTTAGGCATTGGTTGCTGTAAGAAAAAAAACGACATTCAGAATTTCCTCAAATTTTGGCAGTCCTCCAAATGTAAAGATTAGAGATAATTTATTCACACAATCATTTCCTAGAACTTTATAAAATAATTAAGCAACACCATAACAGTGGAAATAGTGGTAAGGAAAAGAAGTTGGGGAAGAAAGGAACACTTTTTCACTTCCTAAACCCTGCCCCCTACCCTCAATTACTAAGGTTCAATGAGTCCTTAGAAAGCAAAACAATAAAAAATATATTTTATGCAAATAAAGTACTTTCCAGATTGAGTACACCCAAATTGTACTGCTTCCCTTAACATTTCAAAAGTAGTACATAATTCCAGGACAAGCAGGTTTCTCTAAAACTCACCCAGCTTTGCAAAGCCTGATTTACTGCTCAAGCTTGGCAAAGATACACGTAGAAGAGCATCTTGATCACAAAGGGGTAAGGATTTAATCAGCACAAAAGGCATTTGCTGGTTAAGTTATATGCTTAAGAAATCCAAAGTTCAACTGTTTCTTTTTTTTCAGATGTGAACTTCACTGAGAAGGAGATCTCCTCGAGACATCTCATTTTCTTGTTAACTTTCCTGCTGCTTCTTATAAGTAAAACAATTCTAGTTCTGCCTTACATAAAAATATTAAAATCTTATATAAATTTTATCAATAGCCTTAGAAATGCAAGGACATTTACTAAAATATTTGTGCAAAAATTGTTTCCCTCCAAGAGCAGGTTAAGTTGCATGAAAAAACCAATTTCTAGAATAAAATTTTAGAAGGGATTTGTTTAAACAAACAAGGGAGGTCTTATCTAAAATTTGTATACAGCTTTAAATGTACTTAATATATTTAAATTTTAAACAAATACTGACAACTGATATTATAAAAGGTAATTTGGTATATTTGTGAAATCTAAGGACTTAGTAGGTAAGTTTCTAGTACACATTAATAAAATGTCATTGTACATTTCAAATACAATTATGCTTACTTCACATCATTGATTCAGAATGTCCATCCCTTGGTTGTTCTTACAACCTACAACCCTTTAAGAAGTTGTACCAAAGTTAAAAAATCATTAGATTTGATAGTGATAAGTCAGGAGATTCAACTCCTTAAGGACTGAATGAATAAATCAGATATAAATGCTTAAGAAAACATTGATAATTAATTACAAATTGCAGGCTGTTCATCAAAAATGTCTCTTTTGAACTTGAAAATGATGTACAAGTAGGGTTTACATAATGTGAATGTCTTCTCTAACACTAATATAACAAGTTACACAGACTCAGGCTAACACTGCACCTCGGACAGACAGTACTGAGAATGTGCTGCATCTCTAATGCTGTTGATGGGAAGGGACAGGGTACCCAAGTGCTAGGTTTCCAATTCTCTTATCCAATGTCAGTTTCTCTTTAATTAGTAGGAAATGAAGCTTCTGCCTTCCCCATGGCTTCCTCATTGAAGAGCAGCTTTTGAAGTATGTTTGCATAAAATGGTCCATACACTTGTTTGTTGAGATTCACAATGATTGCATGTTGAGATCCCAGCACTTCTAGCTCCTGATGAATGACAGCAAGTACTCCTGATATGGGAGGCATGCATTTTTGAGGGTTTGGAAGACAAAGTAGGCTTTTCATGTACATCTGGATTCATTTATCAATCAAGAATGAGATAGGATTGTTCTCCTCTTCAATGCCTGAAAACTGACCTACAAGATTAGTTTGAACCTCAGCATTTAATGTGGATAAACCTCTCTCCATCAGGGTCTTCTTAACCTCAACACAAGTCTGAACACCAATAGAATTCAGGACTTCCTTCAAGTTAAATGTCTCTTTGTTTCAAGTAGAACAGCTGAAATCCTTTTTAACCTGTTTGCAAGCTCAGGTAGGCCTTCTGTGATAGCACCCACCATGTTGTTGGTAATTAGGGACAGGCAGGCAATAATTTTCAATTGATTCAGTTTTTCTCTCAGTTCCTGAAGACGTGCTCCAACTGTCATGAGTGTCTCTGGTAATTCTTTTTTCTGGTAATCTCACTGTAATAGTTTCAAGTAACCGTTATTTAGCACCATTGTAGGGCTCAGACTTGGCTTGGAACTACTTTCCGCTCCACGAGTTAAAGCGGTCTCAGAAAGAGAAAGTAATTCTTCATTCACAGATTCCTTTATCCATTCTTTAGTTTGATCAAGAGCACTTGGAGTTTATTCTAAAATCTCCTGGAATTTAGTTCGTTCATAATCCACCAGCTGGCGTTGAAAATGCTAAGACTCCTAATTGTAAAATTGACCACGTCCATTTTCATGAGGTCCAGGATATGAAATATTTGTCTCAGCATTTCCACGATGTTGCCGGTCACCTTTAACCCACTGATGTTGTCATTGCGCACCACCAGAGCACACAGCTTTCCCATTGTGCTGATGACATAATTGGCCAGGCCTTGGATGTCAACAGCACCGTGCTCAGCCTGCTGCCTAATGAGGTTGGTGTCCAAAACTTCGCAGATCTAGTTGGGAAGTCGGTTCCACTCAGGCGTCAAAAAGGAGAGAAGAATCTCTCTGATTTCTTCAAACAGTTTGATGGCATGTCCATACTCAGGAGGCTCTGCATTTAGCTCTGACTCCAAGACTTCCCAGAAGGCCTGGTGAACAATGTGCTGCACTGCACCAGCCAAACTGTTCTCAGGGACAGCATCTTGTTTCAACAGAAAGTTCTCGTTTACAGTAATTTCGTGAGCAAGAGTCATATTTGGTAAGTTCCTTGTGGCAGCCATCACTTCGTCAAATGTTACAACTCTGGGAGGGCTTGCTGAAGCAGGAGAACTGGATTTGCTGGAGGAGTCACTGGTAAAGCTCTGCCTGGAGCACTCATAGTCACTGAGTGAAGCCATGCTTTCGGAAAACCGGGAAGGGTCTGAATCGCTCGACAGGTCCTCACCCACACACTGCTTCTTGCCATTGAAAGGCATTTTGTTTCACCTGAGTGTGGATAAAGAGCTAGCACACACACATACACACATCCTCTCTCTTTTGCTTTCTCTCTCTCTCTCTTTCTATCCCCTTCCGGAGTTGCTAAAACATGCTGGGAGCCGGCGATCCCCTCTCCAGGGATAGGTACGCACCGGGTCCCGCGCCGAGACAGGCGAGAAGAAAGGCAACTGAGGGACCTCGGTTCGGGGGGTGGCTCTGGATTGTCCCCTCACCAAACACAGCACGATCACCACAAAAACTCACCAGCTCAAGCAACCCCCCCCCCCCATATTCTTTTAATGAATTGGTTTACATCGATTGATTTTCAAATGTTCAACCAATCTTGCATTTCTGGAATAAATTCAACTTTGCAATGAAGTGTTGTACATTTACATTTGCCATTTTTTTTGGTATAAAATGTTTGCATTTATGTTAATAGATGAGAAAGACCTGTAACTTTCCTTTTCCGTAATAGTCATACCAGGCTCTGATATTCATATTACGCTGGCTTTTTAGAATGAATTAGAGAGCATACTTTCTTTTCTATTTTCTATTGACTTTTTAAATTTGTGCAAAATTGGCATCATTCCATCTTTTTACTATTTGGTAAACTATGGAAGAATTCAATAGTACAGCCAACTAAACACAGAGTATTTTAACAGATATGATTTATTACATAGTTAAAGGATTTCTGATAATTTTCTGTCTCTTCTCTTGTCAACGTTAGTAAGTTAGTTTTGTAGGAATTTGTGCCTTTTACTAAACTTTTGAAACTATTTGCATAAAATATATTTAAAAAGCTCATATTATTTTTTTTAATATACACAGAATCTGTGGTGATAACCATTTTTATTCCTTACACTGATTATTTATACATTATCATTTTTATTCCTTGATTAATCTCACCAAACATTTATAAATTTTATTATTCCTTTCAAAAAAGCAACTTTTGACTTTGTTGATCTCCTCTTCTGGACTGCTTGAGTTATTTGATTTATGCCCTGTTTCTGGACAATGCAAGACCTTAGAACACTTTAACTCCATTTATTCCCCTCACAAAATGTTACCATCACCAACTATTTTGTTTCTATTTTAAACTCCATAATTTGTTATTGTTGTTGTTTTAAACAATTACCGTTAATACACATTTTCCTACCTATTGAGCCAGTTGTGTTCCTTGTCATCGCATCTTGCTTTCCAAAACTTTCCATCTGGGGTCATTTTCCTTCCACCTGAATGACATCTTGATTGATAATTTAGTCCAAATTTTGTTGCAATAACAAATGACTCCAAAATCTTCTTGGCTTACAAGAGAGGTTTATTTCTCTCTCATATTTATGTCTATGGTCAATCAGCTGCAGCTTTCATCAACATACTTTTCATTCCAGGAACAAAGCTGAAAGAGTAGCCCCTATCTGAGACACTGGTTGTAAAACTTCAGTGCAGAAGGGTCATGTGTCACTTCCACCCACATTTTATTGGCCAATAAAGTGATACTGTCAAATCTGATGTCAGAGGTTCATGAGGTTCCTATTAGAAAGAGTCAGAAAACCTTTTGACATTAATAAAATCTACCCTACCATCGATGGTATTTCCATTAGACAGGGCCTTCTAATGACAGACTCAGTAATTTCTTGTGCTGAAAAAAAAAATGTATTTTATTTACTAACATTCTTCAAAGATAGCCACCCCGAGAATGTAATTCTCTGGGTATTTCTCCTTTCAGCAAAACAATGATTTCATTCCACTTATTTCTGATTCCATTGTTACTACTAAGAAATTAGCTGTCAGTCTAACTACTAATACTTTAAGATAATCCGTCTTTTATCTCTGGCTGCTTTAAAGATCTTAATTTGTATTTGGTATACTGTACTCTCACTATGAACCATACTCTGCTTTAGTCAGCCTCAAGGCAACATCCCTCAAAGTCCTTGAGAAATAGGCCATTTTAATTCTAATTCACCCTCATCCTTTGGGGTTCCCAGCGCTGAGTGGAGTGCTGGCTATTAGACTCTCCATCATAAACGGGCTCTATGTTTGTTTTGTGCCTAACTCATCCCACTTGCACTCAAGTTCAACTTCTTTGCTAAACATCCTCAGAGGAAAGTGAGATTCAATATACTCTTTTCACCTTCTGGTTCCAGCTTCTATTTATATTTTAACTCAGTAGATTTTGCTATTTTCTTAGATCTTTGGTGCTCTCAGTGAGGTTTTTTTTCTATTTTATGTAGTATTTTTAGTTGATGTTTTTATTCTAGTGGAAGGGTTGGTCCAAATAACCTATCCCACTGTGTTTCTAGAAATAGAATTGCCTAAATGGATCTTTATCTAAAATTATCTACTTATTTCATTGATGGTTTTATAATTAGTACATGTGAATTGTGAACAAAGCAAAAATTAGCTTTTGTCTTCCATGTTTGCTTTCTGCTTTATTCAATGGAAGAAATCTTCTGCCCTGGATGAAAACTCTAATGGATCTCATACTTTGAATTTCCAGCCCTAGATAACAATAATTTTTAAACCTCACTTACCATTAAATTTTCACTTCCTTCTACCCATCCCCTGCCAACTTTGGTCTGCTTTAATCTGGAAGCTTCTATATTAAAAGGGATATTGATCCTTTTGCTCTTCTATTCTACTCTACTCTCCCTCTACTCAAGTTCTTCCCCATTCACTAGTTGATATTTAGTCCCTCTCAGGATCAAAGTTACATGTGGCAGTCATGGAGATGGAGGCACAAGAGTTAAGGGAACAAGAAAGTGCTTATTTAGATGGATATCTCTAGGCTTTCTGAACCTGGAAAAGGATAAAAGCTTACTCTCATTGGGTGCTTTGTGGGCTCAGTGGATGTTCCCTGTTAGGTTCATGAATTTCTATTCCTGGTGGACATTTGAGATGCCTTCCCTAAGCCCCGAACAAGTGGTTCATCTCCAGCCTCTTTCTACCAAGGGAAACCACTGGGCAAGACCTCAAATGATTCCTCACTGTTCTCTCGTGCAGCCCACATCTGGTCTATCGGAAATGCTCCACATCCCTTGCCCCGACAAAAGATGGAAGTTTGTGCAAACACTTCAGTGCTCCCTTACCTTTGTCAAAACTTTGTATCAACTTTGTATCCCTTCCAGGTTTGTCCCACAGGAGTCAGACCTGTCTAAAGTCCTAAAATCGGCTTTAGTTTGCTTAGATGTGTATTGGACATGAGTCCTCTATAGCTTCCAACTTCAGGAAACACATTTAAAGCTGTCTGAGTTGTCTCACTAAAGCTTGAGGGAAGAGAGCAGATCATCTCACTCTCAAAGGGAGTAGAATGGAGACTCAACACATACACCTCTCTGGAAAGAAATCTCTTTGACAATCCACCCTCCCAAGTCTCCTCTGACTCTTTAAGATCTTGATCTTACTTAGGAGTCCAAGAGTCACGGAACAGCTTGTCATTCATTTTCTGTAAATTGTGCATGAGGGGGTGGGGAACTGTTGTACACTTACCTGACACCTCTTATCTACTGTTTTTACACTTTAGGCAAAAACACAGTATGCTGTACTCTTGAGTGTCATTTGCCATCATCAGAAACAAATGATTAAAATGTACTTTAAGTATTTTTAACACCACATTTAGTCATAATCTATGTGCTGCTTGTGATGAGATGTCTGATATCTATTTTCTCCATTTCTTTTAAAATTAAAAAATAAAAGATATAAGTAAAACAACATGATATAGTCAATTGTAATGGATTGTCATAATTGGAAAATTCCTAAGCTACAAAAAAATTCAAACTCTAGTTGTGAAAATGAAGGCAATAAATATATATCTTGTGAAGAAAGAAGGCAAAAAAGAGGTTTAGAGCTTTCTAAAAGAACAAAGAGTGTTTTAACAGTAATTAGAAGTAGCTATTTAGTCTCCCTCAGGAGCAGAAAAATTCACCATCACTAAAGACATCTAGGTACACTTCCACACATTTCCTATTAATATAGCTGATACCTACCAGTAAAAACACTATTGCCTCAAAAAGTGGAATGCTGCCTACCTGAAGGTAAATCTGAATATCCTGGCCACTGCTTGGAAGCAGTAATATTACAGGCTAAGAGCTCTTTGCTGGACTTTGTTGGACTTCCACTGAGAGCCTCAATGGAAACAATAATCTGTTGACATTATATAGAGCACTATACAATGCCCTGGGTAGCCCTGATTCTCATAAATCAAAAGGTCTACTTGAATGCAAATGATCTATTTTGGTGAGGGCAATCCTGCTCAGAATCAGATTTGTCATGGCATATTCCTTTAATCCTTAGCAGTATGAGTTCTGTAAACACAGTATTTGGAATAATATAACATTATTTTATACAGAAGCTTTCAGAGTCCTGCATCCCTGAATGCTTTCAGTAAAACAGCCAAGTTACTTACTTAAGCTTCTCTCTTTTTCCCCTTAGGCAGAAAAAAAGCAAAAGTCCCATGGGCCAGTGAGCAAAGAAATATTTGAATATTGGGGGAGGTTAATGAGACAAAGAAAGAGCTGTTCCAATTGGCAAGCCCAACAAAGCAAAGGTTTGTGCAAAGGTAATAGTGACATGAAATGACTATCTATTTGATACTTAGACCCCAGAATCTTACCCTCAATAACTGCTCCATGTTCATAAAACTGTCAATTTGCTTGCAAATATAATCCCCATGAATTGATTTTATGTTTTCCTTTACACTGACCAAGCATTCACCATTTTAGAAACATTGTATAGGAGAGGTTTTAGATCAATCTCCATAAAACCTCTCTGAATTAGCCAAGTGTGTTTTGTTTTTTGTTTGTTGTTGTTGTTGCTTATATTTTGTTTGTTGGGGTCTTTTGGTTCTTGCTCATTTCATTTTTAATTTTCCCTTCTGTGGCCCAAACACTTGGAAAACAAATGTGAGAAAAGACTTTGAAGAGAGAAAGAGCCAAATAGCAGAAGACTTCAACAAGATATGCCTATGATAAGTGATGACTTTGGGAAAAAGTATATAATTAGAAATTAATCAAATATCAGAGACCAGAGTTACCAATGTACAAATAGAGAATTAAATCATGATAGAGAAGATAGAGAACCATTGAAGAGAGTAGAGACATCTCAAATACAGCAACAATAGTGATCTATGGAAAGGTCTCTGAAGTAAACAAAGACAGACAAGTTAAATATAAATTCTAAAAGTCAATGAAGAAAACATTAAACATCATCTCCAAGAGGCTTTCCATGACCTGTCCCCATCTCTCCTCCAAATAGAATTGTTATGGTGGCCTGGATTGCTGCTCTGCCATATATACCCTCCTATCATTCTCCTCCCTGTCTCAATTTTGTCTTTTGTAAACAGAGCTAATGATACCATAAGGATCCAACAGAATAACTCCTAAAAGCACCTAGAAAGTGCTTTAAACATAGTGGATACTCGATAAATGATTATTGGCATTATATTCATTTTTTACTTGGATCTATCTCCCGTTTTGCATTCTTCTTGAAGAATTTATCATAGATACTGATAATTAAGCATTTATTATACACTAGTCACTGGTCTAGGTGTCTCAATATAGAAACTATCATTATCCTTATCTTACAGACAATAATACGATAAGTAACTTGGCCAAGGTCACCTATCTGGGAAGTGGCAGTGGTAGGACTTGTAACTCAGGCAGCCTGGCTCATAACTTGTACATAACACAGACTGAGTCCTGATACTAGAGACACACACACACACACACACACACACACACACACAAACACACACACACTTTTGTTTGTGTGCATTCTACTTAGCCACAATGAACCCAGACCTCAATGTCCAAGTCAACTTGATCTCCTCAACATTTTCATTTCTACCCATAGTCTAAATTAGAAATACCCACTAAAACCACTCCATTCCAAATCCCAGTGCTCTGATCTGATCTGGTTTCTGTCCTGTTGGATTATGCCTTTCTGACTATCCTCCTCTGATAAAAGTCTTGTTTGGACTTCCTGGCTGACATTCTATTTTGGCTTCATTCTGGACTTTGGGTTATCCTTTGGATTCAAACTCTGCTGCCTTTGGAGCAGGCTGCCCTACTCCTGCATCTAATCCAAGTCCCTGGGAAGCCACTCGAGGCCCTTATTTGGAATCCATCTTTCCATGAAGGCAAGTATGAATATTTACAATTGGTCCAATTTGGGATTGAATCTCAGTGATCATGAGCAAATTTTTAATCTTTCTGAGCCTCAGTTTCCTTATTGGAAATATGTGGGAAATATTATGACCTGCCTCAAAGGCTTGCAGTGAGGACGGAATGAAATAATATACTTAAGGCATTTAGAATGGTGATTGGTACATAGCAAACAACGCAAAGATGTACTGAGTGAATGAAGGTTGGATAACAGGAGAATCCAGTCTGCTTTCATTATTTTGTCTGCCTGAATATCCTTCCTATTCTTCACTTCACTTCCCCTTCATACTTCAAGACTCAGCTCAGTTATCATCTCTTCAAGGAAGTGGCCTCCTTTGTGCTCTCACAACAATCTGAAAAACCTTTTATGTTAGTCCTTGCCACATTGTATCATGTGTTTCTTGTGTAAACCCCTAGACCGTCAGTGTCCTGACAGGCTGGTGTGTGCACGTGTATGCCAGTGTGTTTGGGATGACTATGTATTGTTCACCTCTGTTTCCCCAACGTGCCTCATAGGCACCAGCTTTTTCTAAGCTTAATTGAACTAAGTATATGATCTTTTGACAGCGTCTCCTAATGAGAAGGTGGTAACTGGCTAAACAATGAGGTTGATTGAACAAAGGGTCTTTAGTGAGGAAGCAATCATCAGCTTATAACTGCTTGTCAGCACCAAGGCAGAATGAAGGAATACTGTACATTCACCTTGTCAGAATTAGGCCGTCTCCCCAACACGGGCTCACTGCCTTTTAACCTAGGAACCAAAGGATGAAACAGGCACGCCCTACTGAGAGAGAGCCAGTGGGGCTATTTCAGAAGAAAGGTAACAATTTCACAACTGGGATGGAACATGTTCAGGAAATAGCAGGGGAACATCAAAAGCAGTGAGTATAGTAGAATTCAGTCAAGAAAATCAGTAAATGTAACTAGTTTAACCTTAATTCAAATCCACTGCTTTATCCCTGAATAACACATCATAACGTGTCCAACATACTGAAACAGAGAACAAGATGTTATGCATCCCAATAATTTTGCTTATTAGCTTATCCTCATTTGTAAAGGCAAACACTCCCTACCCCTCAGGCTTTACTATTCCCTTTGCAAATGTTGGTGGTCCACTCTTGCTCATCTATTTCTATTCTTCCAATGAAACTTTAAGGATATTTTGTTTAGTTTCAAACATTATTATAAGAATATATAGAGCTATTCAAGTAGCTTTTTTAAAAATGACACTCCATTCAGGGTTCAAATATTTATTATTAATGATATTCCTAAGTATTTTATAAGACCTGTTGTTGCTATGAACTTAATTGTTCTTTGTTACATTTTTAAATGATACAATTGTCAACATAAAAAAAAGACTGATTTTTATGTTTGTATAATGGTTAACTTCAGACTCCGGAGCTCACTGCATGAATTTGAACCCTATACTCCTCCACCTGCTTCAAGTGTGACCTTAGATAAGTCACTTGACATTATTAAGGCTCAGTTTCTTCATCTGTAAAATGAGGAGAATGATTGTACTTACTGTATAAGGATGTCAACTTAGAATGGATAAAATGTTTAGAAAACAACTTGTGTATGGCAAGTCCTCAATGAGCTTTAACTATTGTTGCTGCTGTTGTTTGTATTAGGTACGTATTAGTTTCCTAATGAGAAATTGTAAAAGTGGGAACTGTTAAGGGAGTCTGCCTTAAAAAATGACAAATGACCACCCAAAATCAAAATTTCTCTTAAAAATAAAGGAAATGCCTAAAAATCATTTCTGGTTGTTACATCCCACCAAGTATTAGTCATTTATAAACCAAATGAAGCAGAATATTACAATGTTAAGCACAGAATAAAAGAATAGAAAAATGGCTGAATAGGACTTCTTAAAAGATTTTCTCATAAAGAATTGCCTAAACACTACTTAACAGATTAAAGTGTGTCTAACTCAACTGAACACAAAATATAATAATTAAAGAGAGAAATTATTTTAGCCCATTAATGTTCTTCTTTTCCAATTGAAATTACTTCTTTAAGTAAAGAAATGAAATGTTCTACATAAAAGGATGCAAGAGCATTACTCAATGTGCAAAGTGCTTTGCTAATCATAGCACTGCTAATTAAGATAATTTTTTCTCAAATTTGAATAGCATACAATGTACTATGAAATCAAAATGTGTAATTTAGCAAAATATATGTAACTTAGAATTCTGTCTTAATATGGCTTATTTAAAATCTTCTCTGTTTATTAGGGATATGGTTTACTTAAGATACTTATAAATATATGCCAACACCTTAAAAGGTTTTTTTGACATCTCTACAAAAGTCCTCACTTTTCCAAGGTCTAAGAATATACAATACTTGTTAAATGGACACTTCCTCGATGCACAGCTGCTAACTTTAATAACAAACACCTGTTTAAGCTGAGTTTTTATTTTTAAGTATGTGAAATCTGATTTTGCTTACAGCTCCATATTAAATAAATGTGTAGGGGGACTAGGATGTATCTCTCCCTTGAGCAAATGAATGGTCCACATGAACAGTAGTTAATACTAATGCCTAGTTTTCTATATGCAATGGAAAATGTCTCAACTACTTGATACTAATAAACTTGAGTAACAAAATTCCTCTGCTGCAGTGTCCTATAAGTGAATTTTCATTATTAAAAAATTCATTCTGATAATAAACAAGAAGACACAATTGCCTAATTGGACTGAAGGATTTAACATATTTCCATAGGTATCTAATCTATATTCATCAAATAAGTTACTTTCTGATGCAAAAAGCTTGACATCCATCTGTCACTATTCTAGAAAAAAATGAACATGACAAACAGTAAGATCTCCATTTATTAGATTATGAAACTGCGATCCAGAGAGATTTGGGCCCAAGATTAAACAGTGAATTAGTGGTAGAGTGGGAAATTAAAACTGAAATCATTACACTCCATTTTCTCCCGTTAACCTGTTCATCTACATTTTAAAATAGACCACAGACGAATGAGAGACAGGGGCAATAAAGAACCTAGAAATCTGTCAGCTATTTATCAGGGAGAATTTACTCTTTTTTGAAACAGAGTAGTCTATTTTGTAAAGTCATACAAATGACTACACTTTAATGAAGAAGCAGAAGAAACACACAGTTTTATTAATCAAACTTGTGCAGGAATCATCTAAAATCTAGTGAAAGGAGGTTTTTTCCCATCTCTATGTCTCTCTCATCAATTATAAAGTGGGTTGAATTTGAACATTCTGCATGCACATTTTAGCTTTTATCAAAAAGAACTCTAATGCTTTTCATGATAAAAACCTGTTTCCTGGTGAGAAATGCCTGCCTGAAACAATGACATTTATCTGTTTGTATAAATATTATAAATAAATGTTATTCATATTTCCCAAGATTTTATAGAAGCACAAGAGCATTTTATAAGTATTATTCAAATAAACAAAAAAAATTACCAAGTTAAGCATAAGACTATTCCAGAATTTGGAAATTTACCCATATGCTGGTTTGTACCTTTCCCAGTAAGTTATTAGATATTATTCTCTTGAAAAGTGTTTGGGAAATTCTCCTAAACCACTCTGTAAGATTTCTAACCTTGGCCTTCAGGTAATGCCTGGAGTTTAATTTTTTGACTAATTTGGAAACAGCTCAAGCTTGGACTAATAAAATTGTTCCTATTAACATTAAGCATGTAATACTTCAATTTGTACCTCCTGAAGATGCATAGAGTAAGGGAAACTCCACTTCCCCACCCTCACCTATTAACCATAGAAGTCCTACTTTTATTCATTGTCAATATCTAGGCTCCACATATGATTTAATTTTTAATTGGGTTCTGCTTGACTTAATTAAAAACGTGCCCAAATTTTCAGAATAAGAAACTAAGAAATAGTGAATCAAGGGTAATATGAAATTAAATACTGGTATTTCAAGAATTCACTTATCCAATACATATTTATCAAGCATGTATTATGTTAGGCACTACTGGAAGTGCTGAGAATACCATGCAGGGTTAACAAGATAAAATCTCTGGCCTCATGAAATTTACAATCAAATGAGTAGACACTTTGTGTTATATAAATGACAACGTATATAATACAATGGCATATAAAGAAAATATAGCTTATTGGGCATTACTTTTGATAAGGTGGTCAGAGAAGTTTTCTCTCTCTCTCTCTCTCTCTCTTGCTTTCTCTCTCTCACTCTCTCTCTCTCTGTCTCTCACACACACAGGAGGCAGCATTTAAACAGATGCTTGAAAATATGTCTGTAGTGAAAAAGTATTTCAGACTGAAAGAACAGCAATGTAAAGTTTCTGAGGGGGAAATGAAGGTAGTGCATTCAAGTGAGCATAAAAAGATCACATGAACAGAAGTGAGGAAGAGGGGAATAGTGGGTTAGGTCAAAGAGGTAACCAGGGTTCAGAACATGGAGGACCTCTTAGGCCAGATAAGTTCATGTTCTAAATGTGATGGGACACAATGGAGGGAGAGACTTATGTCAAGTGATTTTAAAAACTTACTCTTCAGTCTCGTGTGGACAGTAGATGGACAGTAGAAAGCTGCAAGAATGCAGGGAGAGGAGCTTGAAGTTTGTCTCAATAATCTAGGAGGAAGAAGATGATGACTTGGCTAATGTATAGCAGTGGAAATGGTGAGAATTCATAAGATACAGGATATATTTTGAAGGTAGAAGCCTATATAATTTGCTCATGCATTGCATAAACAATGTACAGGAGAAAATAATCAAGCATGACTCCAGTGTTTTACCTGAGCAGTTTGATGAATAGGATCATCATCTATTAAATGAGTAAGACTGAAGAAGGTGCAGGTTTTGTGGAGAAACAAGAGCTTTGTTTTGGAGGTTTGAGATTGAGATGTCTATTTGACATCTGAAATGTCAAGTAAGTTGTAACTTATAGATGGTCAAAAATAAAGGTGGGAATCCTCAGCATACAGATGGTCTCAAAGCCACAGGACTGAATAAGACCAATAGAGAGACACAATAGGAAAAAAGAAGAGAGTAAGGATTCCATTAGAATATCAATCATGCAGACAGATAAAATAAGGAGGACCCAAGAAAGAAGTCTGAAAAATAGTCAGTGAGGTAGGAAGGTCCTAGTGTGGCATTCCAGGAACTAAGTGAAGAAAGTTTTGAAGCAGTGAATTATCAACTCCATCAAATCCTAACGAGGAGCCAAGTTAAATTAGTTCTGTCAATTGGTCATTAGACTTGGCAATCTTAGAGTCATTGTTGGCACCCAAAGTGGGTAGGTAGGTGGGGTCAAAAGCCTGACTTGAACTGGGCTCAAAGGACAATTGGAAATAAGGAATGGAGACTGCACAGAAAACACTCTGAAGAGTTTTGTTATACATAGCAGGGGAAGCAAGGTAAGAGAATATTTTTAAAAGGGTACATTGAAGCCCGTTTGTATAAAAATGATCCAATTGAAAGGAAATTTAAAACCTTGATGATGCAAAACAGAGGAGATGATTTCAATAAAGTCCTAAAAGCTTCCAGAAGGAATGGGATCAAAGACACATATAGAGGAGGTGGCCTCAGCTGAATGCACAGAAAATTCATCCTTTGTACCAGGAGGAAGGCAGAGTGTATGGTGCAGTTGCAGGTGATGAGTGAATGAATTCAGTTCTGATTGCTGCTTTTTTAAAATGAAATAAGTATACAAGTCATTGGCTGAGATTGGGAAGAGGAAGGTATGCTAGAAGTTTGAGGAGGGAAAAAGATGTGAGATAATTGTCTTAAAGAGGGAGAGAGGGGGAGAGCAAAATGATATGGAAATATAATATGATTGCCGTGTAGTATTAAAGGACCTTAGCTGTGTGACCATAAATTTAAACTGAACATCATGATCAAGTGGATGCAGGCCTAGAATAGAAACAGAGTAGGATTGAACCAGGTTGGAGGTTTTGCCAGGCAAGAATGATAGAGAGAGAAGTGAAAGAGTTGAAGAGAAAAGCAAGGAAGTGATTACATAATGCATCACATCATCTAACTTAGTGAAATGGGAAGCGAAATATGAGAGGGTAATGGCCACCAAATGTGGAAGGATTAATGGATGGAGGCCCCAGGGAGGAGGAAGGTGAAGAATTGTTGGAGCAGAAGAATTAGAAGAATGAAAATGTGGAGACAGGAGGCTGTAAATAGGGAGTGAGATGCTTGAAATGAAGATGTTTCAAGGTGATGCAGTTATACAAAATAACAGAGTCCAGGGTATGACCATGGACTGCATGGGGGCAATGAAAAAGATCTCTAGAAATAAGGAGATCAAGGCCTCTCAAAAGGATGAAGAGACATGGACATTGAAACAAGGATGACAGAGGAGTGGTGGAAAGAAAGTCAGTGTCTCAGCATCATCAAAGAAACATCATTGATGAAAAGCAATGCCTGGGAGGCAACAGCAGATAAATTCAGCCAAGAAGAAGGAGCAAACAAACAGGAAGTGTAATTCACTTGCATCCTTTCAGGTAGTGAGAGTTTTTAGGAAGGTGATGGGAAGGAATAATGATCGAAAAGCAGCTCTAAACAAGGATGACTTTCAGACTTATATATTGTGGCTGTGAAAGAATGAATAGCCCCCACTTGAGAGAGTAACAAGGAAAGAAGTGTCCTCAAGAAATACCCCAGTTTTTAAACAGTACTTGTAGCTAAACAGTACAAGAAATATTTAAAAGAAGTTAAGGACATGGGGGTTTTGCTAATGACAGATAGGAAGTTCCAAAGGGTACAATGCAAGAGTTGGGAACAGATGTGAATTTGAATCAGATTGGGGAATGTACCTGTTACACAATGTGGAAAAGACTCAAGGTGATGAGAGATGACCAGGGGAACGTGGGATTCTGATGGCAATGGAGATGAACATGCTTAATTGTCTCTTAGGGGGAAGCTAGTAATCAAATCTAATTATGACTTTCTTCTTTGTACTGATCTCTTAGGAAGTTTTTTGTGTTAAGAATAATGTTAGGATAGAGGGGCAAGATGGCGGCATAGAGAAGAGTGGAAGCTAAGTAGTCCCCCTGGAACAACTACAAAAAACCAGAAACAACTAGTAAATAATCCAGAATAACTGCAGGGGGACAAACGAGACCATCCACTCATCATACACTAACCTGAATTGGGAGGAATGCCCAAGAACACAGGATAAAATCTGTAAGTAAAACCTGGGGAACCAAGTCGTGGGACCCCCTCCCCCATAGCCGGAGCTGCAAAGCCTCATGGTGCCACAGAGAAGCTCTCTCCCAGCAAGCAAATATAGCTCAGCTGAGCTCCAACTGGGGTTTTAAGTAGCGAGTGTGAACTGCTCACTACAGGTACGCATCCCCAAAAAACAGACAGAGGCTTTGGGTGACGACTGACCTGGGAGAGCTGGAGGGTCGTCTTGGACTGGGTCTGAAGGGGACTATCTGTTTCTTTTTTGGCTCAGTGGAGAAAGCCCCAGTCATTTTCAGTTTCCAGGGCTGTGAAGCGGGGAAGGGTGGAGACAGCACAAGCAGAGAGAGAGACCATTGAAATGCTAATGATCTCCACCTGGGGGGTCTGTCTTCTCTAGGAGGAAAGGGGTGGTGCCCTTTCCATTCAGAACCAGACCCCAGAGCCTGGGGGAACACGGCCATACCTCCTCACACCAGTCAAGAATTATAGGCTAACAGGCGTCACCTGCTGGGCAGAAAAGCACAGTGACCCGAGGCATCAAAGGGTGGAGCAATTTTATAAGACACACCCGCAGGGAAACCAGATATGGAATATTTCTTCCCTCTGGGACCTGAGCCTGTTCTGTTCTGGGAAAACCTGATTTGGATAACCAAGGAAACCATGCCTAGACAACAGAAAATTACAACCTACACTAAGAAAAACAAAGTTATGGCCGAGTCAAAGGAACAAACGTACACTTCAACTGAGATACAGGAATTTAAACAACTAATGCTAAATCAAATCAAAAAGTTTAGAGAAGATATTGCAAAAGAGATAGAGGCTGTAAAGGAGGCACTGGGCATGTATATGGCAGAAATCAAAAGTTCAAAAAAACAACTAGTAGAATCTATGGAAACGAAAGGCACAACACAAGAGATGAAAGACACAATGGAAACATACAACAGCAGATCTCAAGAGGCAGAAGAAAACACTCAGGAACTGGAGAACAAAACACCTGAAAGCCTACACGCAAAGGAGCAGATGGAGAAAAGAATGAAAAAATATGAGCAACGTCTCCGGAAACTCAAGGATGAAACAAAGTACAATATTGTACGTATCATTGGTGTCCCAGAAGGAGAAGAGAACGGAAAGGGGGCAGAAGCAATAATAGAGGAAATAATTAATGAAAATTTCCCATCTCTTATGAAAGACATAAAATTACAGATCCAAGAAGCGCAGCGTACTCCAAACAGAAGAGATCTGAATAGGCCTACGCCAAGACACTTAATAATCAGATTATCAAATGTCAAAGACAAAGAGAGAATCCTGAAAGCAGCAAGAGAAAAGCGATCCTTTACATACAAAGGAAGCTTAATAAGACTATGTGTGGATCTCTCAGCAGAAACCATGGAGGCAAGAAGGAAGTGGTGTGATATATTTAAGATACTGAAAGAGAAAAACCGCCAACCAAGAATCCTGTATCCAGCAAAGCTGTCCTTCAAATATGAGGGAGAGCTCAAAATATTTTCTGACAAACAGACAATGAGAGACTTTGTGAACAAGACACCTGTCCTACAGGAAATACTAAAGGGAGCACTACACGGTGATAGAAGACAGGAGTGCGTGGTTTGGAACACAATTTGGGGACATGGTAGCACAACAATGTAAGTACACTGGACAAAGATAACTATGAATACGGTTGAGAGAGGAAGGTGGGGAGCATGTGAGACACCACAAGAAAGGAGGAAAGATAAAGACTGGGACTGTGTAACTTGGTGAAATCTAGAGTATTCAACAATTGTGATAAAATGTACAAATATGTTCTTTCACAAGGGAGAACAAGCAAATGTCAACCTTGCAAGGTGTTAAAAATGGGGAGGCACTGGGGGAGGGATGCAATCAGCATAAATTAGAGACTGTAACTAATAGAATCATTGTATTATGCTTCCTTTAATGTAACAAAGGTGATATACCAAGGTGAATGCAGATAAGAGGAGGGGATAGGGGAGGCATGTTAGACACTTGACATTGGTGGTATTGTCTGATTCTTTATTCTACTTTGATTTAAGGTTATTTTTCCTTTTGCTGCTTCCTAGCGTCTTTTTTTTTTCCTCTTTCTTTTGCCTCTCTACCTTCTTTGACTCTCCCTCCTGCCTTGTGGAAGAAATGTAGATGCTCTTATATAGATAATGGTGAAGGTGGTGAACACATAAATGTATGACCATGCAGAAAACCATCGATTATTTACTTGGGATGGAATGTATGGTGAGTGAACAAAACCATATTAAAAAAAATGGGTTGACGACAAAACCTCGAGGGCAATATACTGAGTGAAATAAGCCAGACACATTAGGACAATTATTGCAGGGTCTCACTGATAGGAACTAATTATAATATGTAAACTCATAGACATGAAATATAAGGTACCAAGATATAGGACGAGGCTTAAGAATGGGGAGTCGTTGCTTAGTATGGGCAGAATGTTCAATTAGGATGAACTTAATTGTTTGGAAATGAACAGGGGTGTTGGTAGCAAGATGTGAGAATAACTAACAGCACCGAATGGTGTGTGAATGAGGTGGAAAGGGGAAGCTCGGAGTCATATATGTTACCAGAAAGAAAGTTGGAAGTCAAAAGATGGGAATGTATAAAACTGAATCCTATGGTGGGCAATGTCCATGATCAACTGTACAAATACTAGAAATCGCTTCCATGAATCAGAACAAATGTATGACAATACAATTAGAAGTCAATAATAGAGGGGCATATAGGGAAGAACTATATACCTACTACAAACTATATACTACAGTTAGTAGTATTTCAATGTTTTTTCATAAACAGTAACAAATATACTATATCAATACGATGAGTCAACAATTGAGGGGGGTTGGTTAGGGATAGGGGAAGATTAGAGTTTCCTTTTATTTTTTTCTGTTTTCATCTTTCACTTCATTTCTTGTCTGGAGTAATGAAAAGTTTCTAAAAATTGAACAAAAATTAAGTGTGATGGATGCACAGCTGTATGAGGGTACCCAGGGGCAAGTGATTGTACACTTTGGATCTTTGGATAATTGTATGATACCTGAACAATCTCAATAAAAATAAAAAAAATAAAAAAATAAAAAAGAATAATGTTAGGAGGTGAGAGGTATGCAAGTTTTACTAAGAATATGTGGTCTGTGAATCTCCTTTAAATCCTGTTGAATCTTTTTGTTAACTAGAAGTATTAATCAAGTTTCTCTGTGTTTAGAATTTGAGAGCTCAGAAAGTGTTGTCTTGCCCCATTTATTAGACAGCATTGATTATTAACAGATTTAAATAGCACATATTAATATAAGTTTAAACTAAGCATAGCCTGTTTTAAGATTTCTCAGCCTCTGGAATTAATTGTCTAAACTAGTATTTCTTAAACTCAGTGCATATATTGTATAACATATACCTGAGCTTGTTCAGAGGAACAAAGTGTGTCCATTTACCATTACTAATTGTGATCCCCCCCATTCATTCTCTACCAATGAAGCACTGCAGAAAGCAAATGCATGAAAGTTGTATTGTTTTATGAACCTTGATTTAACTATATTTATGAAGAATAAAAGACTTACTTACAGCAAACTTTAATATTTTCAGGAAATTGTAGGAACATATTATGACACAATTCACATCTGAGCTCAGCATTCTAAAATTTACAATTTAGGCTCAATAGAAAAAAAACTATCCACTACGACAAAGCATTATATCAACCAATATAAACCAGCCACCATCCAAGAATGAGGATCAGCATATCAACATATTTTTTCTTTGTGATCATTTATTTGTAGTTTTTCTCATCTTCCATCTCAAATGAATGATATGTTTGACCACAGATACATAAAATCTGACACTGTTAAGCAGAAACTCATTTTACCATTTGCTAGGTTATAAAAATACTTCAGCTTCTGAAAGATGTCTTTTGTTCCCTGAGACTGCTTGCTTCTGCCTTCCCTTCCCCACCCTTGCCTTGCACCAACCTCCACTTGTGAGATAATGCTTCTACAGCATGAGTGCTCTCTTGCAGAGGCCCGAACACTGAAGCAGGGGCAGCCATGAGCCTTGATGAACTTAGTACTTTAAAGAGAAAAATGGTTTCGATAAAGACTAATAATGTCTAGCTTATATTGAGTGCTTCCATTTTAGCAAGAACTCACAACAATACTATGACGTTGGTAATGTGATTCTCATTTACAGATAAGAAAACTGAAACACAGAGAAGAATTACAGCTAATAATGACATAAATAATATTTAAGTCCAATTTTCAGATTCAAAAGTCTGTAGAATCAGCCAGTGCTCTCCACTACCTCTCTCCTTAATTTGAAGCTTTCTTAAAGGTTAAAGAGAAAAATGGGTGTGTTCATCCTGCCAGAAAGATCAAAGAAGTTTCCAGATTTTATTCATGTTATGTGAGACTGTGAGATAAATTATGTGAGGGCATCACCATCAAAGTCTTCATATAAATATGTAATATAGAACATGAATATGTAATATATAAAATATGATTATATAATCAATACATGTAAATAAATTTATACAAAATATATAGTATATAGTTTTTATGTGGTTTTAAATGCATGCATAAATAAATTAATAAAAACATATTCTGTATATAAGTAATATAGTATATAATCATTGCTTATTAATACAAATGTAAATTCCATTAATGCAGGTACTTTTTATATATATTTACGAGTAAATGAAAATGCCCTTTAATAAGAACAAAGTGTACCAGTTATTTTGAGTGTACCATGATCAGTTTGATTCTGAAGCATAATAAAAAATGTAGAAAAGTAAATCCCTAATAAGGCACACTTGGTTGGGGGGATTTTTAGGGTTTTATATTGTTGCACTAAGCAGGTTATAAAGTAATGTTGGGTTCAGCAAGTTACAGCCCATGGGCCAAATTCAGCAAGCTGTTTTTATAAATAAAGTTTTATTGGATTGTAGCCATAGTCATTCATTTATATATTGTCTATGGCTCCTTTCTTGCAACAGTTTCAGAGTTGAGTAGTTGCAACAGAGATGGCATGGTTCAGGAAGCTGAAAATATTTACTGTCTGACCCTTTACAAAAAGGTTTTCTGACCACTGTGTTATCGATTTTGGAGACTTCTTTACATGATTAAAGCCTTTCTAATCATGGATTATTTCACTACAGATGAGAAGGAGAGGTGAAACAGCATAAAAAAGTTTTAAGAAGGTAAATCAATAATTTCTTCTTAAATTATCAAAGTAATTAATACAAACTGGAATTGTGATAGTAAGGCCTGAATAATTCAAGTAGTTAACAAAATCTTTATTCGGGCCATATAAATGACCCAGTTCACATACAGGTATTAAAAATTGTACCCAAATTTGTGCTACAGATATAAAGTGATGGTTTTGTCCACCATATAAATTTGGTTCATCAAGTTTCATATCATTTACTAGCTAGCATTATTAATATTAATAAAAATCGAAAGGGTATATTTCAATGTACTTAAGAAGAGAAATGATCCTAAACATCATCAACCTACCAATTATTTTACAGCCTACTGAATATTTTTCAGTCTGTAAAATAAAAAGAATTTCTAAACAATTTAAAAGCTAAAAAAAATCCTATTCTATACTATTGAAGACACATGGTAGGTCATTCATGAATTATTTCCCATAAGAAGAAAGAACCCATAAGGAGAAAAATAAAACAAATAAAGTATAAATCTAAGTTATTAACCATTAAAATTCCTCCAAATGAAAAACAGGCATTTAAGACTCACCTTCCCTTTCAAAATTAGCCTTAGAGCTTCAGAAATGCCTTAAAGTCATTTATAACTCACTTGCCATGTTGGATTCACTCTGCTTGTGTATTGCAACCTCCCTTACAGGCTAAGGTTTGTTTTACAATTCAGTCTGTTTTACATTTCAAAGTATATAAGTAGTAGCATCAAAATTCTCAAAGACAGTAGTGAAGGTTTTAAGACTAAAGGGTGGACCAGTCATATATTTTCCATTAGAAATCCCTCAAAAAGTTTCTAACTTTAGATAAAGTCATAATTTATTTTTTTTTCAAAATAACTAATTTTATTTAAAAAAATATTTCTCAAAATGATTTTATCACTTTTTTATTAGTTGGAATTTTTTTCTAAAATTTCTTTTTTCTTGCAATAAACTCACAATATCATTAAAGTTAAATTTTACATGATTTGCTAAGAACCCACCTCCTAGATTAGACAAGAAAGTAAGAAACTTAAGTACATCTCGGTCAGGTGACAATAGCACATCTGCTTCTCCCCCTACAAATTAACAAACAGTTATTCCAGGGTCTACAGCATGGATCTTTTTTTAACCCTTCATCATCTGACAAGATCTAAAGACCTACATGTCAACAGAAAAGGATGCCCTGATTATGGTAACCACTCAATGTCCTTAAACTTTAGCATGATAATCCATAAGTAATCACTGTGCATCCTTAGATTGGGAATGGGTCTGAAAAGTTCTGAATTGAATTAAAAAACATTGTCACAAGAATACAGAAAAAGGAGAAGGAAAAAATATATTTTGACTATTTCTCTCCTATGAAGCACTTTGCCTTAAACGACTTTTAGAAGCTTAGCCCTAATTTGCATAACTACCTCAGTCTCAATTTCTTTTAATGAAGCTATTTTGAAAAACCTACTGATCTCAATACAAGCTATTTTACCTCTAAAGTATATGGGAATGGTCACCTTTCTTTTTAAATTGCCTGACTGGCAGTGCTTCTGTCAGAAGTAATCCCCAGCCTAGACTTTAATGAAATGTTCTTCCCTCTGAGGTTTGGATTGCTATTTGGCTGTAATTAACTCCAGATTGACCAATGGCCAATGAAGGAAGCAATTCACTCCAAGAGGGTTATTACAACCATTATTTTGTTCTAAATACAGCTGTTCTGGAAAATACAGAAAATACAAATTATTTATCTTGTTATGGGAAATCCAAATAACCAAGAAGGAAAGAAGGAGGCATAAAAAGACTGTGCCCCTTCATTGTAGCTACACAGGAAAATAAGTTATGGGGAGGTGGGGGGAGAGGAAACCTCCTATTTTCTCAAGCTAGCCACAACCTTCTAAACCATGGTTCAGAGGAATCAACATCGAGCCTTCATTTGAAGCCCTATTGTAATACAGCAAACCCTGTTGGTTCTGCTTGCAGAAAGTATCAAAGATCTGCCCACTTCTCACCACGTCCGCTGCTATCACCCTAGTCCAAAACACCATTATTTCTCAGATTTCAGCAGTAGCGTCTCTCTGCTTCTGCCTTTGCATCCTCCACCCTCTTCCCATTCCAAGATAGTATTCTACATAAGGCAATCAAAGTGATCCCTTAAAAATGTAAGTCATACCAGATCACTCCTCTGCTCAAAATAAAATTGTACGTCATTCAGTGGCCAACAAATAAGATCTTTCCCTGTTTCAGAGAGTTCCCTTGCAGACTTCCTCTCAATCTCACTCATGCTATTCTAGGTACACTCGTCTCCTTGTGATTTCTCCAACAGGTCAGACAACCTCCCACCTCAGGGACCTCTCATCTTTTTCAGATTTTGGTCAAGTGTCAGTCAACATTTCAGCAAGGCATTCCCTGACCATTCACCCCGCTTAAAACTGACCCTCCCCCCCCAACATTTCTATCATTTTCTTCTCTGTTTTATTTTCTCCATAGAAGTTATCACTTGTAACATAATATATATTTGTTTATTTCATTGCCTGCCTACCTCCCCTATTAAAATGTAAGCCCAATGAACACAGTTACATGTGTCACTTTTGTTAGGCACTAATTCTCCATACCTAGGAGAACAGTGTCCAGTATATACTATTCAATAAATATTTGCCAAATGCATGAATAAACAAGGGAGAGAAGAGCTGATAGAAAAATGGATATGTTTCACTGTTGCATTGCAAAAATATCCCAGGTGAAAAGCACAGCTTTTTAACAGCTTTGTCCTAGGGTTGCCATCAGAATAAACCAAAAGCTCAATACTTCTTCTAGATACCAGCTCACTCATTTTTTTTTTACCAATTTTCTTTACATGGATTCTTAATGAGAAAGTGGCTGCAACTACAGCTAACTCATCTCTCATCCCATCTACCTGTATTTATCTAAAAGGAATTTCCATGGAACTTTGTAAGGTAAATCACCAGTATTTCTGCTTGTTTTCTTAAAATGAAAATCATACTTTATTTGATTTACAAAGGGTCTGAAACTTTGCCTTTTCTCCCTTTCCTATATGGTGAAGACTGTTAAAATAAGAGAGAGTTGGCAATCATTCATTCATTCAACAAACATTTACTGAGTACTTACCTTGGGCCAGGCACTGTTCTAGGCAGAGAGAATAGAGCAGTGAACAAAAGACAGAAATGTCTGCTCTCATAGAGCTTATATTCTGTGGGGGAAGATATAGGGATAGATAATAAGCGAAATAAATAAGAAAAAAATAAATACATGCCAAGTGGGAAATAAAAAGTTTTCATGGAGAAAAATAAAGCACTGTTTTAGTTTCCTAGGGCTGCCATAACAAACTACCACAAATAGGAGGATTAAAACAACAGAAATTTATTTCTGGAGGCTAGAATCCCAAAATCAAGATGTCAAAAAGGCCAGGCTCCCTCTGAAGTCTGCAGGGAAGAATCTGACTCATGCCTCTCTCCTGGCTACTGGTGCTGGTGGGTGATCCTTGGTGTTCTTTGGTTTGGGCATAACTCAAATTTCTGCCCTGACGTTACACAGTGGTCTTCTCTGTTCATGTGTCCCCGTGTCTCCTCTCCCCCTTTTTAAGGACATTGGTCATATTGGATGAAGGGCCCACCCTACTCCAGAGTGATCTCATTTTAGTTTGCTGAGTTCCATCTGTAATGACCCTATTTTCAAATAAGGTCAATTCTGAGGTACTGAGGATTAGGACTTCAGCATATCTTTGGGGCAGGAAAGTGAACAGAAAGGCTGAAATTTACATGGTGGGAGTAGACGGTCATCAGAGATGACCTGGCAGGAAAAGTGGCATTTCAGCCACATAAATCTGAAGGAAAAGTGTTCTAGTTTGAGAGAGGATCAAGCACAACGGCCCAAGGCAAAAGCATGCTTGATGTGTTGGAGAAACAGCAAGGAGGGCAGTGCAGCTGGAGCAGAGCAAGCAAGTAGGAGAGAAGCAGGAAATGAAGCTGTAGTGGGAGCCAGGACCAGATCATGTAGGGTCTTGCAGACCAAAGAAAGAATTCTGGATTCTATTCTGTGAATGCATTGAAATCACTGGACGGTTTGAGCATGAGGTCCACATCACCACTTAAATCTGACATCCTTCCCAAGAACTCTGCAAATTCAAAATAACTCATATTCACATACTATTTTAACTTCAAATTTCATACAGATGGAACTCTTGACCCAGGCAGGAGAGCATGGGGGCTCAGATGAGAGTAGTAGCTATAGAAATGGTGGTAAGTGATCAGATTCTGGATGTATTTAGAAAGAACAGCTGAAAGAATTTGTTGATGATTTTGATGTGGGACATGAGAAGAGAGGAATATACATCCAAGTTGGGCTTTTTTGTTGTTGTGGTTTTTTTTTTGTTTGTTTTTTTGGGTTTTTTTTTTTTGCCTAAACAACTTTTGAAGGGATAGAGTTGCCCTTTACCGAGATGTGAAAGATTGCAGAAAGACTAAGGTAGTGGTTTAAGATTTGGAGCTCAAATGTGAGATACTCATTAGGCATCCAAATATAGATGTTGAATAGTAGAATGTAGAAGTCTGGAGATGAGGAGACAGAACGTGGCTGGACATGTATTTGGGAACCATCAGAACTAGCAGATGGTACTTAAAATCACGAGAGCAAATAAGATGCCAAAGGACTAGATCTAGGCAGCAAAAAGAGGTCCAAACCCTGAGTCCTGGGGCACTCCAATATTAAGCAGTTAGAGAAGTGAAGAGGAAAGAAAATAGAATGGGAAAAAATGGCCAGTGATTAGGAGAAAAAAAGGTTTTTTTAACAGGAAAATATGTTACCCTGAAAAACAAGTGAAAAATGTGTTTTGAGGAGTTGGAGAGAGCAGCTGTGTCAGACGCTGCTGACAGCTCAAGATGAAGACTGAGAATGGACCATTGGATTTTGCAGTGTGGAAGCATTATTGAACTTGACAAAAGCAGTTTTAGTAGAGTGTAGGAGGCAAAAGCCTGATGTAGAGTGCATTCAAGAGACAAGAGAAAGATAGAAATTGGAGTCAGTGCAGATAGACAGTGCTTTCAAGCAGTTTGGCTGTAGGAAGGAGAAACATGATGCAGTAGCTGGAGTGAGTGTGTGAGTGTGTGAGTGTGTGTGTGTGTGTGTGTGTGTGCGTGTACATGCATTTGTGTGTTTAAGTTGAGAGAAATAGCACCATATTTTAATGATGATGGGGGAAAATCCAATAAAGATTCAGCAGAAAGAGGGGAGAATTGCTAAGGTGAAGTCTTGAGCAGGTGAGAGAGGAAGGGATCTGGTACACAAAGAGAGGAATTGTCTATTGCTGGAGCAACACCAGTTGATCCACAGTAATAGGAAAGAAAGCAGAGTATTTGGTACAAGACTTAAGAAATGATTAAATATGAAAATAGCAGAAACGGTTATTTCCTAACAACAGCAAAGTTGTAAGGACAAACTACCTCTGTTGGAATATATAAAACAACGCCTTGAAGACCTTTTGATAAATATGCCCTGATTAACTTAAGCACTTCCTAAAACTGCATTTATTTTCAGGATGAGAAGCAATCTTTCACAAGACCCAAATTGAATTAGTGAAAATAAGCTCGGGAGTAAACCCAAAGATGTGAAATTCTGAAACTCTTAAAACTAGAGGGGAAGAGTAAGGCAGTAAGCAAATTGGCGAAGTAACAATACCGGCAAGCTAGCAAAAAATTGAAAAATTTATCTTCAACAAATTTAAGCTTTTAGTGGAAGAGGCCATTTATTATCATTGCTGAGTTCAATGTACACAGTAACTACTCAACAAACGCTCGTTGAATTAATTAGTAAATTCAGTTCTATAGTTGGTTTGTGTTTCATTAAATTGCCCACTCAGTATACTTGTGGTGTGTTAGTTTATTGCAATAATAATCTCATGCATCATTCCTACTAAAACGCCCTGCTTCTATTGATTTATTTTGTCTTTACTGTTCTGTTTGGTGTTTTATCTTTTGGTTGTTTTTTATTTCATTAATGGTTAATTTAAACATTGAGTATCATATATGTGTTTTGCTTGTTAGTTTAGTCTTGGAATTGTATAGCATATAATAGCTGCAAAATGGCTTACCAAGAATAAATGGCCATATATAGAGTAATTAATGTAGTGAAAAATGCCTTGTTAAATTGTGTTAAAATAACTATTAAATATTGAAGTAACTGTGTCCAATTTAGTAAGAGTTGATAATACTTTTGCACAAATAGCTGTCGAGGTGAGGGTTAGGAATACATTAAAATATTTCTCATTGAAAGAAATGGTACTTGTTCTTTCAGTTTCTGAGAAAATCACCACATGGAGGGTTTTTCAGAAATAAATTATGCTTCTAAGGTAGGGAGATACAGTATTTATTTGATTCCAAAGAAAGAGAAAGGGCTAGTCACTTGAAGAAACTTATTTTTCTATGGTTCCTAGTGAACTCAAAAGGGATACACCTGATTCCCTAAGAAGGTACTAAAAATGTTAACCCAGAGAGAAATCTTAAGTTAGTTTCCACTGAGAAAGTGTAAGATTAAATAGCTCCTGTGTAAGTTCAAAGGTATTTGAAAGGAAGCATTTTAGGGATGAATTCACATTATACAGAACTAGGACAAACTAGATAAAGGGCCCCCCAGAGATTTTGCTTTAAAAAGCAGTATTAATTGAAGCCCTCAACAAAACACAAACATGGTACTCAGTATTTGTGTAACACAACATCTAAGCAAAGGCAAGGAAAGTCATAGCTAAAAACCATTAAGAAAGTCTCAAATAATAGTTCATTTGATACGCATTGATCATTATGATACTCATGATCAAGGATGGGAATAATATTTTATAGTTGGCACTAATTCAATAGCCACTAATTCAAGAAAAAAAGTCACAGAGAGTGAATGTTTAACGGTCAATATAAATGTATTATGAAATCTTTTAAAATGTCCAAAAACTTTACTACCTGCAAGTAGCAAACCACCACCACCACCACCACCACCACCACCACCACCACCATCATCATCATCATCACCACAATAAAGACATGGATGTGTCATAGTTTCAACTGCAGCAACAACAAAACAGTCATTCACGCTAGCCTCCGCTATTAATAAAATTCAAAAGGTTAGTTTATGTCATAACTTATCTATTCCATTATAAAAAAATAAATAGACTGTATCAACATGATACTTAGAGCACAAGTTACAAAGAGAAATCCATGGGCTTTCCTCCTACACAATTCTCGAAATGACCTCCCCATCTTTTCTTCTTCACCTCCCATTTAAATTCTTATCTCTTTTCCGGACTGAAGTAGAGATATGGCTTCTTTATATGTATTTTATGACAACAGTATGTTGTGCAATGATTCCCTAACAAGATACTATATTTACCCCACAAAATTTTGGTGCTTGATTATATATGATATTGTGTGAGTCTCTAATCCATTCATTCTTGTAAATGTTCTATTCTCTCCTAAACAAAACCACAATCTCCTTGAGGGCAGAAATTGTTGTTACAAAATACCTGGGCCCCCTTTACAATGACAGCATTGTGCAGGTAGGTAATGAACTCCTCATAAAAGCATGTTGCCCTGAAAAGAAGCAATCAAGCAAACTCCTTTACAAAACTTGTTGACTCCCAAATTACAGAGAAGCAGCAAAAGAAAACTGGAACCCATCTGCCACAATTAATTGGCATCTAAATAGGGTGAATAACAAGATACGCCAACAATTCTGAATCACTTCATCTGCCCCCTGATTAATTTATAAAACATTCATGACAAAAAACACATGTGAAACACTCAAATAAATCTTGTGATAAAAAATTGAATTATAATATATCTGCTTCATATTTTTTAAGTTTCCAAATTTTCTACAAAGATGATGTATTATTTTTAACAAAAGCGGTTATTGCATTATTCCTCTGGAAATCAGATTATCTAGTTTATTAAGGTGACCCATATTTTAATCTCTGAAATTTCAGAATGTTTGAAATCTGGTTCAGCAGAATCCCAAGACTCTGGAGCCAGACAGCCTGGGTTTGAATTCTAGATTCATTAATTCCTGCTCTATGATCTGAGCACATTATTTAGTCACTAAGTGCCTAAGTTTCCTCAACTGGAAAATGAGAAAATAACAGGAGCTACCTCAAAGACTGTAGTAAAGATTACATGGGTTAGAATGTATAAAGTCATTAAGCATGATTGGCATAGAATAAACGTGATATAAGTACTTGTTGTTGCTATTGTTATCTAAATGTCTTTGAGAGAAGAGGAAAGATGATAACCTAATTCTTTACATTTCTATGACAACCTTCTTTTAAAATAACACTCAATGCCTCTGAAAGGTCCCATGAAAACAGGACAAATAGAAAAGGGCTTGCTATATTGTATCAAATAGACCTATATCTTCCATTATAACTTAAAACCAAAAGGAGAACATCTCTGCAAATCTGTACAAATAGTTTTAATTACCTAACGTAGAGATTTTAAAACAAATCATCACACAGTGTACAACGGCTGCCTGTTTCAGCTTAACAGCATAAAAGAAAGAGAGTAAATTATTGTCCTAATAGCAAGCCTAAGAATTCTTAGGGTTTATCTCTGATAAACCACTTGGGGTAGAAACTCATATCCTTAAAGTTAAGCTACTATGAGATGAGGCAACAATAGAGAAAGTTAGAGAAAGTTAAACTACTCAGCATTAGAAATGAAAAAGAAATTGAGAAGGGAAGATAAGAGAAGAAATTACTGCAGAGCTTAAGACAGAGCAGCAAGTTGACTTTTAAGAAAAGGAGGATCCAATATTAAATTTTAAGTGTCACATTCATACATACACAACATCCCCTCCAAAGCTTCAGTATGGTCAGGTCAACTGGTGGAGAATTTTCTTATTTGTTGGTTTTAATTTTGGATTTTCTCATGGAAATCAAAGAAAGTTCCACATCTCATTGACATGGTTTAGGACAAGGACAGACCTGTGAGGTAAGGATATCAGTTTAGCGGGGACAGTGCTTATTCAGGTTTTTCTCTTCTCCCCCTATTCCCAACATGCTCCCCACTGGGAATTTGTAGAAACGCTGATCTGTGGTCTATATTCACTATCTCTATCACTGTCCCTACTGCTTCTGTTCTCTCTTGAACACATGCATAAGTCCTCTTTGCCCTAACAATCCACTGAAACTGCTTTTGTCAAGGTCATCACACTCCTAAAGTCACTACACCGCATACACATGGTTTTCTTAATGCCTCAATCAATTGCTCCTTCTCAGAAGCCTTTACTGGCTCTTAATCTCTCTAATGTCTAAATGCTGCATCAGTCCTTTCCTTGTACCCATTATCTTTTCTATCTTCTCTCAGTGCCTTGGTGATTCCATCCACCCTCATAGCTATATATATTGCTATATAAAGAGAGAGAGCACCAGACAATTCACCCAAACTCCATATTTACAAATTCAATTGTCTACTTGAATTTCTAACTAACATCAAAATATCACCTAAATGTTTAATAGAATGTCAGTCCCAAAAAATATCCCCTCCTACAGTCTTTCCATTTCAGTAAATGGCAGTTCCTTCTCAGGTCAAAAACTTTATAGTCACCCTTGGCACCTCTTTTTCTCTCACATCCACTTCCTGTTCATCAGCAAATTCCGTTGTCTCTACTCACAATATAGATCCAGAATTGGAGTACTTCTAATTGCCTCATTATTAACATACTAGTTCAAGTTAACATCCTACTTCAAATGATATTTTTCCTGAATTTTACCATAGCTGCTTAATTGCTTTTCATGCCTCTGCCCCTACAGCAGAGTCTCTCAGCTTCAGCACTAGTGACATTCTGGGCTGAGTAACTCTGGTGTGAAGGGCTGTCCTCTGCACCATGGGATGATTAGCACTATCCTTGGGCCCTCCACTCAGGGGTGACAACCCAACATGTCTCCAGATATTGTCAAACGTCCCCAAGGGATAAAATCATCAGTGGGTTTTCAACACACCCACAAGAATGTTGCTTTTACAAAATAAGCTAGATCATATAAAGCCTTTGCTCAAGACTGACCACTGGATGTCCATCACACTCAGAAAGAAGCAAAGTCCTTACCACAGCATGTTGACTTTATGTAACCTGACACTTTGACCTCATCTCCTGCTTCCGATACTCTTACTGATTCTGTTCCAGCCATACTTGCTTCCACCAGTAAAGTTCCCACCTCTAGGACTGCACAGTGTTTACTCCCTCTGCCTATAGCCCTCATCCTGAGATACCTATTGGGTTTACTCCTTCACCCCATTAAATTCTTTGCTCAAAAGTTACTTTACTGATGAAATCTTCTATGATCACCTATGTTAAAAAATTCAGTCCCTTTCCCAGGTCCCATCTAACCCCAATCACTTCCTATCCTTCCTTTCTAGTTTTATTTTTAGTGACACTTATCTCCATCTGGTGTGCTCTATATTTTACTTATCACTTTAATGTCTGTCTCCTCCTAACAGAATGTAGCCCCAGGAGAGGAGGGATTTTTGCTTTTATTCACTTCTATGTTCCCATCAAACAGAAAAGTGTCTACAATATGGTATGTTCTCAGTAAATACTTGTAGAATAAATGAAGAAACCGAGAAAAAAAGGAAGAAGGAAGGAAGGAGAGAATAATGGAATAGGACTTGGAAACCATCCTAGATGGATATGAAGGGCCAAGACAATGGCAGCTGATATCTAGGATACATCTGTATGCATCATTAACAAGGACTGAACTGGTTTCCACAGAATTTATTTTTCAAAAATTTAATTCATAATGTAAATGGAAGGTAAAGCTTTGTCAAAATGCTTCTGCTGTAAAGCTGTCCTTCAAATATGAGGGAGAGCTCAAAATATTTTCTGACAAACAGGCAATGAGAGACTTTGTGAACAAGACACCTGCCCTACAGGAAATACTAAAGGGATCACTACACAGTGATAGAAGACAGGAGTGCGTGGTTTGGAACACAATTTGGGGAGATGGTAGCACAACAATGTAAGTACACTGGACAAAGATAACTATGAATACGGTTGAGAGAGGAAGGTGGGGAGCATGTGAGACACCACAAAAAGGGAGGAAAGATAAAGACTGGGACTGTGTAACTTGGTGAAATCTAGAGTATTCAACAATTGTGATAAAATGTACAAATATGTTCTTTTACAAGGGAGAACAAGCAAATGTCAACCTTGCAAGGTGTTAAAAAGGGGGAGGCACTGGGGGAGGGATGCAATCAGCATAAACTAGAGACTGTAACTAATAGAATCATTGTATTATGCTTCCTTTAATGTAACAAAGGTGATATACCAAGGTAAATGCAGATAAGAGGGGGGGATGGGGAGGCATGTTAGACACTTGACATTGGTGGGATTGTCTGATTCTTTATTCTACTTTGATTTAAGGTTATTTTTCCTTTTGCTGCTTCCTAGCTGTCACTTTTTTTTTCCTCTTTCTTTTACCTCTGTACCTTCTTTGACTCTCCCTCCGGCCTTGTGGAAGAAATGTAGATGCCCTTATATAGCTAGTGGTGAAGGTGGTGAACACATAAATGTATGACCATGCAGAGAACCATCAATCATTTACTTGGGATGGAATGTATGGTGAGTGAACAAAACCATATTAAAAAAAAAAAAGGGTTGATGACAAAACCTCAAGGGCAATATACTGAGTGAAATAAGCCAGACACATAAGGACAATTATCGCAGGGTCTCACTGATAGGAACTAATTATAATATGTAAACTCATAGACATGAAATATAAGGTACCAAGATATAGGACGAGGCTTAAGAATGGGGAGTGGTTGCTTAGTATGGGCAGAATGTTCAATTAGGATGAACTTAAATGTTTGGAAATGAACAGGGGTGTTGGTAGCAAGATGTGAGAATAACTAACAGCGCCGAATGGTGCGTGAATGATGTGGAAAGGGGAAGCTCAGAGTCATATATGTCACCAGAAGGAAAGTTGGAGGTCAAAAGATGGGAATGTATAAAACTGAATCCTATGGTGGGCAATGTCCATGATTAACTGTACAAATACAAGAAATCGCTTCCATGAACCAGAACAAATGTATGACAATACAATTAGAAGTCAATAATAGAGGGGCATATAGGGAAGAACTATATACCTTTTACAAACTATATACTACAGTTAGTAGTATTTCAATGTTTTTTCATAAACAGTAACAAATATACTATATCAATACTACGAGTCAACAATTGAGGGGGGTTGTTTAGGGATAGGGGAGGATTAGAGTTTCCTTTTCTTTTTTTTCTGTTTTCATCTTTCACTTTATTTCTTGTCTGGAGTAATGAAAAGTTTCTAAAAATTGAACAAAAATTAAGTGTGATGTATGCACAGCTGTATGAGGGTACCCAGGGGCAAGTGATTGTACGCTTTGGATCTTTGGATAATTGTATGGTATCTGAACAATCTCAATAAAAATGAAAAAAAAAATGCTTCTGCTGTTAAGGATTTTTATGTAAAGGGTATTTAGAAAGCATACATATAAATCCATTAATATAAAGATCTAAATATCTATAGAGACATAAAATAAGTGGGGCTTTAAGAGAAATTTTACAAAGCACCATGGGCTGTGGTAACTCCCCTAGACACATAAAAAGGAGTGTGCTGGGGTAAGTCAAATTATTCAATTATATACACCATAAGGCAGCTTTACAAGTAATAGTAACAGCAAACAAAGCTCTTTCCGACAGATGAAAGCCTGTGTGGTTCAATTGCGAGTGAAATAGTGGAACCGAAATGCTTCCTGCTGTAAGCTGACAGTTACATGGAACCCCCTGAAGTTGTAAATTGAGTTCCTCTGCTAATTACTGGTCTGAAGTGTACAAAGAAAGATTCATATTTTATTTCTCTTGCTAAACTTGTAACATAAGCACTGGTGAATTTTACATTAGGATCAAGCTGGGAAGTTCCCAGCCAGTTTCACCTGGAGTAGAGAACAGTGTCACCTCCCATGCAAATTAGGTCAGGGGTTCCTTTCTGCCCCAGGTGCCTACCCAGGGAGATTTCAGTGTAATGAACTCTACTAGGGAAGTTGATAAAAGAGGGAAAGAAAAAAAAACAATAAAACAAAGCAAAACAAAACATAGTCCCTATTTGAAATAAATTTTACCTATCGATTCTAACAGCATATGCTTCAAATAGATTTCAGAATTTTGTAATATCACTTATTAAAATTGTATGCCTCACCCATTGATAATAATATCAACTATTATATCTATTTCTGAACAACTCATTGTAAGACCAATAAAGTGACACAGCAGGCAAGTACTTTAATGAAATAGGCCCAGTTCTCCAGGGAGGAGAACCTGTGGTTCAAACACTAGCACTTTTAATCAAGTAAGCATTTTATTCTTGCCAATGAGCATTACCTTTTATGTGGATCCTTATCAAAAATATTCTTGGGAAGGAAAAAGAATGGGGAGTCAAGATGAGAGAACAAAAGAATGATGATGAAATATTTCAAAACAGGTTTTCTGAGAAGGAAAAATAACTTCAGCATTTCTAATGGGTATATCTTTCCCAACTTTCTAGAAAGTCACTGTTTACTCTCTGGCAAAAGCAGCCTCATTCAAATTAGGATAACAAAAATAATTAATTTATTCATTCTACAATTAATGAGCATAACCTCTTTCTAAAAGGTGGAAAATAAGAGTATTGATCATGAACACAATCTTTATAAATATTACAAAGTTTCCCGTCTCTCTTTTTTTATTCTATTTACTATAACTATAGATTAAAATATGATTGAATAAAAATAATCTAAAAGATAACTAATATACTGAGGTAAAATATCAGAGAATTAGGTAAGAGAAACTAATAAATGAATGCCTTCGTAGTGCAAAACGTTAAATAGTCTGGAAAGTCATCCAAATCTGAGTTGAAATCCTAGCCTCTACACTCACTGGCTGTCTAGATGAATGGAAAACACCCTGAGTCTCAATTCCTCAATTCCGTTGTGTGGAAAACAGTGAGACAGTACCTAACCCATGCGGTAGTCATGAGGATTAAAGGAGATGCTGGCAAGCACCGCATCCATAGCACATTTCCAACAAATTATAGCTATTTTGGTTATCTTTTAAAATCCTAAACTTGCATAAGGTCTTTCTTAATTCCTATGAGCACTTTATGGCCAGACTCCAGAAATGCTAAATTGTATTTTGCTTCTGCAGAAGAAACTATTTTTCTTGCTCATCTTCTCTAAAAATGTAACCTTTGGAATTTTCATGCTTCCAGAATATCTCAAGTAAACATACGAAGAAATCCGACCTTTAAGGAGCCTTTCTGATAAAATAAGCAAGAAAATTCTTACCTAGTTTTGGCAAGGAATAGGGCACTTTAAAGTAGTCTTCATAAAATTCTATTAATCTCTTTGTTATATGGAGAGCATAGTCCCCAGATCCTCTTCTGATGGCATCAGGTCTTGCATATAATCGTACCTAATTAAAAATACATATAAAAGTTACTTTAGCCTTTTGGTACTCGAGTTTTATCTCTCCTGAAAATATGAATCTACACAAATCACTTTGAATACTACAAAAATTATTCTTGTTCATATTAGCAAAGCACACTGTGGCTGAAAGAACCACACTTAAACAATTAAAGTAACCTAGTTGAGCAAGTTACAATTCCCTTGCTTTACAAGACTACATAGAGAAGATTTACACAGCTTGCATCAAAATAAATATTCAAAGTTATCACTTACATGTGCTCGCTAGAGATATGAAGGTACAATGGATTAGTATAATGGGTCCCTGACTATGCTAAAAGTAGGGAGGATGTGGTGGCTCGGCAGGAAAGAAAATTCATGGTTTGTTAAGGACAAGTTGTATTAAACTTTAGAAGTATTACCAGGCTAAGCAAAATATAATTTATGCTTCCTTCTTTTCTTTGGAGCAAACTGTCCTTATTCCCAATATGCAAACTAGGGATAGAAAACTCTTTCATGTGCATAAATGATCACCACACTAGAAGCCTGTCTGCAACTGCTCCCGGCTTCAAACCAGCTGAAGTAATTCATGTTTCAACACAATCCAGATACTTAATATTGACTTTAAATCAAACGTTGTATATTATCTAGTTCTTGGCCCAACAAAAGCCTAAGGCAAGTAACATAAAACTGAACAAAACTAACAATTGTACAGAAAAGGTTAAAATGAGATTAGTTTTCATGAAGCTTTCATAAAGCTATCCAGCATCTTTCTTTCCAAAGGCTAAATCTATTTTTCACAGAAGTGGTCCCTAATCCTCATATCAATTGTGTGAATAAGAAATATGTATTTTCTGGAGTAGTAGAGAGCACTGTGGCCTGGGAGTTGGGTTTTAGTCCTACTCTGCCACTAACCAAGCTGGGTGATATTGAACCAATTACTTAGTCTCTTTGGGTCTCAAATTTTCTCATTTATAAAATGAAAGAGCTAGCCACCAAATGGTTTCTAAAGTGCTTTTCAGTTCTTAAACACATTACTTCCAATTCCATTTTATAGATTAGGGAGCTTTTTGTTTGTTTTAAATCACTAGAAAAATAAATGCTTTACTCAGTATATGGAAATGGATATTAATATTCAACAGGAAGACAAAAGAAAGTTGTATTTAATCATAACATTTGGTTATATAATTAACTCTATTATCCCTGCTAAAGGAGAGAAAGAGATGTACATAATCAAAGAAGAGTAGAAAGTCAAGAAAACACATTCTGACTTTAGGTTAGAAAGAACTGTAATTCAACATACTTACTGAATAACATATTTACAATAAAAATCACTGGTAGAAACAAAGCCTTTCCTCTCACTCAATACTAGTCAGTCAAGCTCTATGTGTTGAATTAGAAAACAGTTATTTAGTAAAATTGTGAAGCTATCACCAACCAACAACTAAAACCAAATATCAAATTTTGTTCACTGTCACCTACAGTTTGGGTTGACACCTATAAAACTAAAACTGTCCAGAGCTCAGGCATAATCTGATACCCTTTGAGAAATAGTGATTATGGTTCCCTCTCCCAACAACTGCTGTCTAAACATTCACTGCCTTAAGTAGAGTTCCCAAGAAGCTGACCCCAAGACAAGGATGAGAATGCAAGTGATAAATAAGGAAATGTTCCCAAGTGAAACCTACAAGACAGTGGTAGAAGCTGCATAAGGAAGAGTAAGAAGCAAAGCAAGGGTGCAATTTCATGTTAAGTATTGGCTTCAGCCTGATCCCACAAACAGCTCTAGAGTGTAAACTACACTGGAGAGTTTGCCCTGCCTAGAGGCAAGAGAGCTCAGCTGCCACACCACTGACTGCACCAGTCAGTCATTGGCTACTGGTTGCCAAGAGGAGGACATAAAATTCTAGGCACTTCCAGTTCTTGGAGAATCTAAATGATGTACTTCCAGTGGCCCAAGGGTTAGGTCCTTGGAGAAGGTTCAGGTGTGAGCTGTTAGGAGCAGAGCAGCGGGGTATGGGTACATCAAATAATAAAGGTGATCTAAACTATTCACCAACAACATATACAACAGCAGTAATTCATTCATTTGTGCATTCATTCATTCAATAAATATTTATTTGGCTCCCGAACCAGGGCTAAGTATTTTAAATTTAGCAATGAAGAATATGCATTCTCTATTCAAAGGAGGTACAAAGCCTTATCAAGAAAAAAATGAAGATGTAGTCACCATGATCAAAGAGTTTACCATTTATTGGGTAAGTTAGCATTTGTAATTGTAACTGTTCTAGTTTGCTAATGCTGCCAGAATGCAAAACACCAAAAATGGATTGGCTTTTATAAAAGGGGGTTTATTTGGTTACACAGTTACAGTCTTAAGGCCATAAAGTGTCCAAGGTAACATATCAGCAAACGAGCACCTTCACTGGAGGGTGGCCAATGGTGCCCAGAAAACCTCTGTTAGCTGGGAAGGCACGTGGCTGGTGTCTGCTCCAAGGTTCTGGTGTCAAAATGGCTTTCTCCTAGGACGTTCCTCTCTAGGCTGCAGTTCCTCAAAAATGTCACTCTTAGTTGCACTTGGGATATTTGTCCTCTCAAAGCTTCTCTGGAGCAAGAGTCTGCTTTCAACACCCATTTTCAAACTGTCTCTCATCTGCAGCTCCTGTGCTTTCTTCAAAGTGTCCCTCTTGGCTGTAGCTCCTCTTCAGAATGTCACTCTCAGCTGCACTGAGTTCCTTCTGCTTGTCAGCCCAATTATATGGCTCCACTGATCAAGGCCCACCCTGAAAGGGTGGGGCCATGCCTCCATGGAATTATCTAATCAGAGTCATCACCCACAGTTGGGTGGGTCGCATCTCCATGGAAACACTCAAAGAATCACAATCTAATCAAAACTGATACATCTGCCTGCACAAGATTACATCAAAGATAATGGCATTTGGGGGGGACATAACAAATTCAAACTGGCACAGTAACATGAGCCATATGAATATAAAATATAAATGCAAATAGATCCTGAGGAAGAATGAAGAGCTTTCATAAGATTAAGGTGAAGTAACTAGTAAATTCATATCAAAATCACAGTCAAGACCACTAGACCACTATCAAATGGTGGAGCAAGAGTCACTGATTTTACTTCTAGGAAGCATTATATATATATATATATATATATTGGTAGAAACACAGCCATTCCTATCAATCAGCTCCACCAAGTCATTCAAACTATCTACAGGACCAGACAATGGAAAAACAATTAAATCAATTTGGTTGTCAAGAATTGATGGAAATGATCCCATTTGAATGAGAAGATAAAACATACAAATGCTTAGCAAAGTGTCTTCATTTGTTCATGCAAACAGTTATTGCATGCCTGCTGCGTGCCAGGTATTTTACTAGGGAATAGAGATAGATTAAAGAACAACAAAAATTCCTACCACAAAATGAACAAGATATTTATACCTACTGCCCTTAAGAGGTTCACAATATTTGGAAAGACAAACAGATCAACAATAAAAATACAAGGTGAGAAATATTACAGTGTGCTACACCTTCCCTCCTATTACAATAGGACTGAGCTTCTAACCAAGGCCAAACATTTCAAATTATACCCCCTCTTGCCTATCCAAAGGCATCACCCCTGAAATTCTCCCCTTTCTCTCCTGCATCACCAGTTCATGCTTCCATCCTGGATAGTTCTCACCAGCAAAAACTTACTCTGTATCGGCTTCAGCGTTAAATAAAAGATCTTTCTTGACCCCAGTTCCTCCAGGTATTGCATCATTTTTCTGCTCCCCTTTATAGCAATGCTCCTTGAAAGAGTTTTCTATATAGCTAGGATGAACATATAATTTAACATCCAAACCAGAACACTTTGAGAGTGAAAGGGGACACTTACAGCCTAGACAATAGCTGTAAATAGGGTGTTTGCCTATTTATACCCCGTATTTCTAGTCTCTCTTAAGCATACTGCAACCAGGCTTTCAACCCCCTACTCTACCTAAATGGCTCTGATCAAGGTCACTAATAACCTCACAATGACAAATTCACTTGCACATCTCAGTCCTCAATTTGCTTGATCTATCAGCAACATTTGGCTCAGTTGATCACAGCCCTCCTTGAAATACTTTCTTCACCTGGCTTCTATATCACTTTTCCTTCTGTCTCATTGATCACTCCTCATGCCTCTCAGTTCTCAATGTTGGAATGTTCCAGGCTTCAATCCACAGACCTCTTCACTTCTCTTACTATACTCAGTCCTTTGGTGATTACATATGGTTTCATGGTTTAAATTATCATTGACATGCTAAAGATCTCCCCCCAAATTCCAGCCTCATAAATCCAATTGCCCACTTGACATTGCCACTTGGATATCTAATAGGCCTCTCAAACTTAACAAGTCTAAAACAAAACTCCTGATCTCACACTCACAAACACCCCCCCACACACACACACACACTCCTGTTCCTCCTGTAGTCCTTCCCATCTCAATTCATAGCATTTCCACTCTTCTGTCCAGCTTCCCAGACCTGAAACCTTAGCATCATCCTTGTTTCCTCTCTCTTTCTCACTCTACCTATTCACTTGCTCAGCAAATCCTATTGGTGCTACCTTAAAAATATATACAGTATCCAACTACTTGTCCCAACCCCACCACTACCCAACTTGTCAAAGCCCCTCCATTGTTCCCCTGGGTGATTGCTCTGAATTCCTACTGATGCTTACCTTGATCCCTTCAGTCTGTTCTCTATACAGCAACCAAAATGGTCCTAAATGAACATCACACCATTTCACGCCTCTGCTCTTCCTCTTCCAGTGGCTTCCCATCTCATTCAAGAAAAGCCCAAGTTTTAACAAGGGTCTCCAAGTCCCTATACAAACCTAGTCACCCTTATCTTTCTGGCCTCATTTCCTACAACTCTGTTGCACACTAACCACATTCCATTCACACAATAGCTTTCTTTCTACTCTCCAAATATGCTAGAGATTCCCCATCAAGATCTTTCCCTATATATCTCCATGTCTCATTACCTCATCTCCTTTAGACACTTTTCTAATATCTCCTTCTCTGAGAAGCCTTCTTAGAGACTATCTCCCAGGAACCCAGGACCTTCTATATATCTACTCCTTGCTTTATTTATCCCCAGAATATTCATAACCATTTGTGGCAGCCCTGGGGTCAGAAAACCCCCTTCCTTAGGGAAAAGGCTGCAGCAGCCCAAGGTGTGACCAGAGCACAGACAATGAAGGTCATTGAGCCTAATAGCTGTTGGTAATCAACTTTCAGGAGACTCAGCTGAGGCTTCTTTGTAACCAAATCTCATGGGGCCCTGCCGAACCATATGAAGCACTTCCTCTTGTTTGTGCAGATCATTGACTTCCATTTCCCAAATGGCCATTGGGAAAAATCCCTCCTGTATGCAATTCCCTATTTAAAACTCATGGGTAACTTTTTGCCTGGTGCCTTTTTTGGTCTTGGGGCTGAACTGCGTTGGAGCACCACCTAACAAAACATATATTTTACTTATTTCATTTTGTTTCTTGGCTGCCTTCCTCCAAGAATGTAAGTCCCATAAGGGCAGAGATTTTTATCCATTAGATAGAACTATGTTAAACTTCCATTTTGGTAGGTTAAAAGATTTTGTTCAATTTGTCTTTCCAGTGCCTGGTACATAATAGGCAGTCAATAAACCTGTGATGAATAACTGAAGGAAAGAATGAATGAATGAATTGCACAGGTATGTTCAGGGCCCTAAATGATTATATATTTGTGGTAGTTTTATAAGACTTGGGATTTTCAGGGGAGAATCTTGAAGGAAAAGACTTAGATGAATGTAATAAGCTATCAAGTGGAGGATAACCCAGATAAAGTAACAATACATGCTAAGGCAAGAGAGCTGCCCCAATAAGAAGTGATAATGGTAAAACTGGGAGCTTTATTATATAAGTGGTGGTAATTCTTTGGAGGATATTAAGCCAAAAAGTGATAGAAATTAGTTTTGCTTTTCAGAAAGATCACATCAGTGACCTATATCAAGTGAACTAACTATAGGGGGCTACTTTATAAGACTGCAGGTGGAGAGACAGATTGGAAAAGTAAAGAGGCAAGACTGGAGAAGTAAGGATAAACCACAAACCATACTACAAAAGGGTCTGTAACTCAAAATACAAAATACGAATTTAATTCACAGGCAAGTCATTTAAAGATTTTAAACCACAGAATAACACGATCAGAATTAAGTTTTAGCAGATTGCATTGGCTACAGGGCAGATGATGGATTAAGAGGGAATAGGAATTAATGAAAGGAAACGAATTAAACTATTGCAGAAATCCAGGTGGAAAATGATGGTGGTTTGAACTAGAGAGAAGGAAGCAGTGTTGTAGAGAAAAGGATGGACTTGTTCAATTCATCCCAACACACTTTTGAAGAGGTCCTTTAGTTATCAAGTAAAGCCAATCATAGTCCCACTCTCACTTAGGAACAATCATTCACCTTATCTGTCCCACTCCAGTGCCCTGTTAGAATAAGTGAGACTCAATTGAAGGATAGGGAGAAAAGTTCAAAATATTTCACACACTAGGGAATTCCCTTGTGGTAAATCAAGAGTTTCCTATACAATAATTCATCTCATATTTATCAAAAAATCACAGTTGTTTTCTTCTTTTAGAGTAACTAGGTTCTACTTAATCATAATATAGAAACTAAATCTTCATAAATATAGTTATCATTCAAAAAGCAATAAAATATAATTTTATTACACCTGCTTATTTGCATTTTCTGACATTCCATGATAACATTCCAGCTCTGAAAATATAAATTACTTACTTTCATTCTACCAAGCTTCATCTGACCCTCCACATAGCTTTTCCCAATATGAACCAAACTACCCATTCAGCCCAGTGGAAAGCACATAACTCTAGTAACCGGCACACAGGGATTTGAGACTTAGCTCTCTCACTATTTGTGTCAACTTGGGAGACTAAGTTAACTTCTCTAGGTCTCAGCTCAAAGTTCCTTCCAGGACTAATAGTCTATCATTTTATTATGCCAGGGAGAGTGGTATATCATACTAATTTGCCTAAGTTCTTATCCTATAGTACCCACTTATTTTGAGAAGAAAATAATGAAAATGTGTTTTCTTACTTCACACAGTTTTGCACCTTTACATTTTGCACTTCCCTTGAAAATACCAACCAACTACATTTTCTTCAACCTTTTTTCTTGAATCTTCCTCTTCCTTTCCCTGAACTGCCTATAAAGTTGATCCTAATTAGAGAGAAGTAACTGTAATCACCAACGTGCAATGGAAGAGGCTGGTTTTGGGAAAGTATACTTATGGCACCATCTCTGTGGTAACACATCATAGGGACAAGCTAAGGTACAGGCACTACATGTTTCTGATTATTCAGATCACTTACACACCCCAAACAGGCAATCCTAAGGAAGTCTCTGTTGGACCCACTGTACTTTACTTTGTATTCTCATGAACTCTCCATATTTAAAGTGTGTGTTTGTTTCATCTCTCTATTGGATTTAAGTTTTTTAATCCTTGAAAGGGGAAAAAATGCTAACAACAGGCATCATTTGATCCCTTTAAAGTCATCTCACTTTCCATGAAATCAAAGATGTAATTAAATTTCTACTGCACCAAAGACTGAGAGTAGCTACCTAGAGGACATATTGAAAAGAATCCTGAGACCTCATCTGTGCTTGGCAGGAGAGAACGTTGTGATTTGTAAAATGCTGGCTGTGCACTTAAGGGTAGGAGAGGTGGCAATGGTGCCAGATATTTGCCATTATTAGGAGAGAATAATCTTTGGAACAGAGTCATAATGAAAGAGAACTCCAGGCAGATTCAAACTGATTTTGTCTCTGATACTGTGCAACTTAGAATAAGAACATCAGAGACTCTTTAAGGATTTCATCAATGGGATACTTATTTATTTATTCAATTAATATTGAATGAGTCTCTATTAATGGTCAGGACACTGTTTATGTGCTATGTCCAAAGGTAAGCAAAAGAGAAATGTGTTTCAAGGAGCTTGCAGTCTAGTGGGGAGATACAACAAGAAGGATGATTGAATTGGGAAGAACAGAGTGGACCTCATTTCCACTGGCTCTTCAAAGAAGTCCTCTCCATGGAAGGATGATTCAGCTGAACAGGAACAGAATGCCAGTGAACTAAGGAGAAGCAAATAATTATCCTATACTTATATATAAATGCTCTTTGTTTCTCTGTATTAAAATAAATATTTCAAAAGAAAGAAATACATAATATAATACAAAAACTATAAGCAAACACATGCAGTTGTCGGAAAATTATAAAAGCTTTCATTAAAAAATTGGGAGCCTTTCTTCTATTAATTTAAAACTATTAATTTAAAATAGTTCACAGATTTTCTTATTATTATTATGGAATAGGTATGGAGTTAGGCAGTAAATTCTGATTTTGTAGCTGAGGAATTTGAAGAGAAAGTTATTTCATTGTCATTGAGCCACTTTAAAGGACAGTGAAACTAAATCTATCTAATGCCTTTCTACTAGACTATTTTAATTATTTGTTGGGTTAAAAATGAATTGTGGTAGCTGCTAAATAATTATGTGAAACAGTGTGTAGTTACAACATACTGCAAAGTAAAAGAACATTTACAACAGTAGTATACGTGTTAAATAAAGAATTGAATAACATTTTCTCTGATTTGACTTTTGCAGTTTGGTACTTTGGTACTTCTGGCTTGCCAGAGCTATTCGCAAGAAAACTGTAGGCTTAAGAGTACATCAGGAACTTTAGAAGACATAGTAATTGTTTTGCACCTTTAAAATATCACTATAATAACATTAGTAAGCTTACTTTTTCTTTTACCTAACTATAAATCAGCCCGTTTCCTCAATAGCCAATAAATCTGAATTAATTCACCTACATGAATATAATTTGATTTGGGGGTTCTTCATACAAATCAGTAAAACAATGAAGCAAGGAGAAAGGAGCAGGTGCTTTTGGTACTAAGTAGATGACAAATATATGGATATAAGAAAAACGAATGTTGTAAATAAGAAACTAAAAAGCCCAGGTATATTAGTCTTATTCAAAATTCAGAAGATAACAATATTTTTTTACTAAGAAAAAGAGAAATAAGTACACACAAAAGTTTGACAGAAACAGGGAACCAATGCCCAGATGCCAGAGGCAATAAACATAAAGAGGAAGCTGGAAGCAGTTGGGCAAGGAGCTGGCCTGGCCGGAGAAGGTAATATCAGTCAAGCGGACAGTAACTTGGGAAAACTTATAAGTGAGGTGCCTGGATACACATACACTGCTTTGAGAAATTGAGAGACACTTCACAGTCTGAAGCAGGGTAATGTCATCAGAAACAACAAATGAAGATTATTTAGGCAACAGAATTTAAAATGTATCGAGACAGGGAGGCCAGTGAATAAAAAAGCATAATATTACAAGTGAAAAATTTGGTAACTCAGAGAGAGAACAGCCGGTAATAGGCACTCTCCATCACTGTGGTCAAAGGACATCCTGAGAAGGAGGAGAATTTAGAATTGGGCATGGATGGGGGGTAAAATCTCTGTACCAAAAACTGAGGCACCTGGGTGGTGTCAAAACTGCATCTACCACAAAAGCTGTCATTCTGATAAAAACATATAGCAGAAATAATTATCAGAGCTTCTCAGAATCCATGCCACAGACCCAACTGATAAATATTTTGAGAACAATACTTTAAATACCTTAAATGAGGTCTAGACACTCCTTATACTAAATTCCACTCCATATCGAACACTATTATAAGGAGAATTCAGAGTACTGTCATTGATAAATTTGCTTTCACAGACTGCTCTGCTTGTGTTTTTTCAACTTCATAGAATTTTTTTATTGTGGAGTATAACATATTTACAAACAAAAGATACATGAGAAAAACATTTGCCAAGAATTCTGAGACAGGCTTGCTATTCACTATGGGGTTACTTTTGGACCCAGTGGACTTTATTTTGTAGGTTCTTAAGCTTTTATATTTAAAGTATGTTTGCTTCCTCTCTCTATGGGATTTTAAATTCTTTAAGCAAGGGCCTATCTTTTCAATTTCCTTTTTCACTCCTCACCATGTCTAACATAGTGACTTGCACTCAATAGGGACTGACAACATGTTGCTAACTCCTATAAAAATGGCAATAAACTTTGACGGTCCTTGTCCACTCTAGTACTAAAATGCTGTTATAATAGATTGATTACGTCTTCCAACTGCATTTCACTCCAGGCAAGGAAATTAGCACTGTGGCAACCTGTACAGTCTCTTCTTGTAAATTACTTCACATTTATTTGCTAAGCACAGTATTTACCAATTCACTGTGGGGCTCACAAATTTAAGCTACTTATAGATACTTTAAGGAAAGGGCAGGGCTTTGTCATATTCACACCACTGTGATTCTGTTTTTCCAATATATATATGGTAGGCTGAATGACGTACCCGAAAGATGACCATGTCTTAACCCCTGGAATCTGCAAATGTTACTTTACATGGCAAAAGAGACTTTGCAGGTGGGCTTAAATAAAGGATCTTGAGAGGTGGCGCTAATCCCATATTACTCAGGGATTGTGTAAATCATATCTAAATGTAAATCATATCTTTATAAAAGGGAAGCAGAGGGACATTCGACTACAAAAGAGGAGAAGGTAATGTGACAAAGGAAGCAGAGAGAGACTTGAAGACACAAAAGTGGGAGGAGTCGTCAAAAATCAAGGAATGCAATAATGCAGCTCCAGAAACTGGAAAAAGCAAGGAAAGGAATTATCCCCTAGAGCCTCTAGAAGGGACCTGCCCTATCAATATCTTGGTTTTAGGTCTGTAAGACTCATTTCGAATTTCTGACGTCTAAAACTGTAAGAGAATAAATTTGTGTTGTTTTAAGCCACTAAATTTGTGGAAATTTATTAGAACAACAAGAAGAAACTAATGCATTATAACTTTTTTTCTTGTCGGTTATTACATCATTTGTTTTGTATTAAATTTTCAGTTTCTTGAAGATGGGAGCACATTTTGTGTTTTGTTGTATGCCTCTATCTGACACACAAAATTCTTCACAGCTTTCAAAGGGCTGAATTTTGACACACTGGTGTTGCGTCATTATTACCAAGCACCCTTCGCATTACTGCATATAACTGGTACACAAAAAAGTAAAATGAAATGATTGGATATATGTTAAATCATCTACACAGCATTGTTTCCCCAAGTGATGTCTTATAATTCTCTGGGATTGTTTTACAAATCACCTGGGGTAGTTGTTTAAAATTCAGATTCTTGGTCCTTCCCACTCCAGAAAGTCCAAATCATCTCTCTCAGGTAGGGCCCTAAAATCTGCATTTTAACAAACTTACCAGATGAATCATGTGTAACACTAAAGTTGAAGAATCACTGGTCAGGATTACCTAAAGAACCTTTTGTTCATTCAGCCCCACAGCAAGCAAACCGAAAGGCTTGAAAGAAATATTTAGCAGAAGCCTAACACATAGGGAAAAACATGTATCCTTATTCTTTAAATCTCTTTCAACATCAGAGCCTTCAATGAAGATACATTCAACATGGCTGTTATTATTTTAACTCTAAGAACTAATCTTTTTCTCCCCCTATACAATAAACAATAAACAACAGATGCGTCAGATCCAATGTTTGGAAACCAGTAAAAGTTGTTTAAAACTGTCACAGCCCATAGACAAAACAGGAGCATTTAATCACTCTCTGAGATAGAGTACCTCTTTTGTAGTAGACTGAATCGCAGTTACCTTTTTTTAAAGCAAGATAGAATAAATTTAGAGAATTTCCCTATCAAGCTATCTATTTTATGCCCGGTCAAATTTCTTCGGCAAGATTGACAGCCAAGCACATCTATTTGTAAATACAGGGGCTAAGTGCTCAGCAGGATTCAATTTCAATTTAGTTTAGTCCATCTGTCCTTTTTTATCCCCAGATTTCCAACTGCTTGCTGACTTTACTTTCACATGTGCTGTTTTGCCCTCCAAATCAACATTGTCCAGTTGAAGCACATCATCTAGCCTGCACTGCTCATTTCTCCTGTATCTTTTAATGGTGCTGACATACTTCTGCCACCAGGGTTAGAACTTCAGAATTTGTTCATTCATTTAACAAACATTACTGAGAGCCTATTTGCACCAAGCCCTCTTCTAGGCACTGAGTATACAGAAGTGAACCAGACAGAAATCCTACCACAGAGAGCTTATATTCTAGTTGGAAAGAAAGACAAGATAAATACTATATATATATAATGATAATGTGTTAAACATAAAAATGTAAACCAGAGAAGGAGGTTAAGAAACGTTGAAAGCCAGGGAAAGCCTCACAGAGAAGGTGATTTGTGAGTAAAAATATAAAATAATAGAGGGTATGAATAATTGAGGACATGGACATAGATTTCAAGGGGAATGCATTCCAAGAATAGTGTTGGGGATTGAATCATGTCCTCCACAAAAGGCAAGTTTAGATCCCAACTCCTGTTAGGTTCTGTGGGTGTGAATCCGTTTGTAAATAGTACTGTCAAAGATGTTATTAGTTATTACTTAAGGTGTGCCTAAACAGAATGAAAGTGGAGGTTAATCCAGTATGACCAAAGCTCTTAGAAGCAAAAGACATTGGACATAGAAGCACAGGTAGCAGCCGGAAGCTGGAAGTCAATGGAACCCAGAATCTATTCTGGGAGAAGATGCCACCATGTGCATTGCCATGTGACAGAAAAATTAAGGAACTCCAAAGGTTGCCAGCTAACCAGCAGATACTGACCCCAGGAGCAAGCAAGCCTTCTAGCCTCTATAACTGTGAGCCAATAATTTCTTGTTGCTAATCCAACCCACTGTATATTTCATGCAGCTAGGAAACTAAGTATTATCAATGTCCCTAAAAAGTTCATTGCTTCAGGCCTCCAGCATCTTTGTTCTTTAAAGAAACTACAAATATTCCAAGCATAGTAAAGTAGATGCTAATATAACACTACCCTATACCTCTAACATTTAAATAATGTTGATAAAAATGTTGATATTTTCCCATATTTCATATATTTAAGTATATAAACAATGATAAATTTCCTTCAGATAGCACACTCCCTCCATCCCATTCCCTTCCTTCCCATACTAGAATTAACCACAGCCTTAAAGTACTGACTTCCACATTAAATTATGCAGTGTATTTCCAGTTCATGTTATATATTTCCCTTCAGTTTCACCTGATTTTATTTTCTCTTCAAAGGAGTTGTATCAATTTTCACTCCCTACAGCAACACAGGGCAATCCTTGGTTCCCCACATTTTTGGCAAATTTTGTATTTTGAAATTTTTCTTAATAAATGAGAGTGAAATGGTGTTTTGTTATTTGTAATTTGCATTCTCCTGATAATAGTGAGGTTTAGCATCGTTTCATACGTTTATTGGTTATTATTGCTCTCTCTTCTGCAAATTGTCCTGTTCCTTTGCCTATTCTTTCTTTGGATTGTTTATCTTTTCTTGTGATTTGTAGCCATTCTCTCATTCTCTGTATATTCTGGGTAGTAATCATTTGTCAGCGTGTGATTTGCAAAAATCTTCTCCAGGGTATATTATGACCCTGATCAAATAGAATTTTTCTGCTTTGAATGTAGTCAAGCATAAAATATTCCTTTTGGATTTGTGCTTTCCTTAAAAAAAAAAAAAAGTTCACTGTCCTCAAGGCCAAAGAAGCCATTTTTCCTCTATTCCTTCTAAAGGTTTTAAACTTCTGCTTTTCAAACTCAGGGCATTAACCCAGTTGAAATGCATATGAGTGATGTGTAGAGACTTCATTGTATTTTCCTCAATATGGATAATAGGCTCAATACCATTTATTAAATAGTCTCACCATTCCCATCAGTTCATAATGCCACTCTCTCAGATACCAAGTTCCCATATATGCGTGGATATCTATTGTTTTCATTGGTCAGTATGTCTATTACTATGCCAATAGCCCATTTTGTAATCACTTAAAATTGTGAGGCCTAGTAAAATCAGTACCCTCTCCTTATTCATTTTAAGGATTTCTTTAGCTACTCTTAGCCCCTTATTATTCTGTATGAATTTTCCAGTCTTACACACAAAATCCTGTTAGGAATTTTTCCAGAATTGCATTGAATTTATATGCTAAGTTGACATCGTCGGGATCTTAATATCCATGCCCATGGAATCTCTCTTCATTATCTCAGTCTTTGCTCCAATTTTAAGTTTTATAGTTTCCTCCATATAGGCCTTGCACATCTTCTATTAGATTTACTTGAAGATACCTAATAGTTTGTTGTCACTGTGAATGGGATTTGAAAAATCGCATTTCTCATGTATTATTACTGATAGTAGACACTTATGGATTTTTGTAGTGACTTGGAAGCAAGCCAACTTTCTGAATTAATTCTAATAAGTTTTCTGTGTTGTTTTGCTTGTCTTAGCCAGGAATTCTAGGACAATGCCAACAGGAGCAGTAAAAGAAGGCATCTTATGTTATTTCTGACATTGTTTCAATTGCTTCTATGGTTTCACTACCAACTGTAACTCTTCTGCAAGGTAAGGAAGTTCTATTCATTGCTTGCCAAGAAATTGTATCACAAATAATGATGGATTTATTTAATGCTTCCCCCACATCTGTTCCGATGATATGTTTCTTTTTTTCCTGTGATCTATTAAGATAGTGAATTATAGTAATAAATTTTCTAATGTTAAACCATGTTTGCTTTCACAAGGAGGAATAAATCTACTTAGTCATGTTGGAATGCTTTCCCTGTTTTTTCCTTCTTTTGTTTAATAAAGGTTAAAGTGTTTAGCTGCTTCCAAAGATTTGGTTAGGCATACCTATAAAACTGTATGAGCCTGGTGCTTGGGGCAGGGTGGTGGTGGGGTGGTGGTTATCTTTGACTCCTGATTCAATATATTTAAGGTTCCTGATGAGACCAAACTCTCATTGGGAAATGTTTGATCAATTGCAATTTTATGCCTTCCAGTTTTTTTAGTGATTATTTGATTCATATCAGACTAAGAGTTTCAATTCCCATTGTATCCCCTGCACCTAGGAGAATTGGCACAAAGCGGAACTCAATCAATTCCGGCCAAATGAGTGAATGAAAGAATGAATGCCCAGGCATTCCTCCTCTGTGTTTCACTCTACACTGAAAATTCCTATTTTGTACTACTTACCACAAATGACATAATGAATCGTTTTCTACTCAATCTCTCTACTAGATTATGAACCCCTACAGTTCACAGCATGCATTATTGGTATGTATTCCTATCCACCCTCCATACATGTTTATTATTAATTTTATTTAAAATTTTCCAAAATTTACAAACACTGTATACCCATCAAGCAATATCGATGCATGTTTTTACATGTAAGAATATCCAGGAAAACAAACAATATTATTTTATGTGGGTATTTTTAATTTTTTTAATAAATAGTTTCATGTTATACTCTCATTCTCTTTTTTACTTTTTACATTCAACTATTTTTCAGCTATATCCAGGTCTCTGTATATGAAATCTAGGTAAGTTCTGAGCATTTCATAGCATAACCATATGCAGCATATACTAAGCTTTGCAATTTCCTAGGAGAGGGATTCCAACTTCCCACATCCCCACATTGAAGCAATAAACATCTGAGTGCGTATTACCACATGCACTGACTTAAGAGTTTCTCTGTGGAAATGCCCAAGAATGGAACAACCAGGTCCTAAGGATTAGCATACCTGATTTCCCTAAGAGCTACAAACTGCTCTCTAAAATGGCTATGCTAGTTCACATTCTCAGCAATAGTGCAAAAGGTCTCCCCTCATCTTTCCATCTTTACCAGTACTTGATATCATCTGATTTCCACATTTTACAAATATTATTGTTGTAAGGTATTATTTTTTATAATTTGAATATACATTTCTCTTCTCTGATATCTAGTGATACTGAGAATCCACATACATATGAGAAGTTCTGAAGTCAAATTTCCACTTAGCATCCAAGTAGTCATGACTGTATTAGTAATCACTCTGTGACTCAGTTGCCTCTTCTATAAAGTAGGGATGATAATAGTGCTTTTCTTATGAGGAATTCAGTGGTTAAAAAATTAAGCACCAAGAGGACATCATCAATATGGCAATGTAAACAGCTGCCAAAAGCTTCTCTCAGATATTGAGCAAAAAAGTTTGGAGATAACCTTGACTGGTTCAGAACTCTGGGAGGATATGGACAGGAGAGAATAAACACAGGGATACAAGTTCTGGAGAAAATGTGGGTAGAGGAAGGTACCTAATCACTGTTGCTGGGGAAGTAGTCTGGTACAGCCCATGTGGAAGGCAGTGTGGTGGTTCCACAAGAAGCTAAGTATGTGGGTGCCATAAGATCCTTCAACCTCATTATTGGGTATATACTTGAACGAACTGAGAGCAGGGATATGAATGGACATTTGCACACTGGTGTTTATGGTGGCAGTATTCACAATTTTCAATGGATGGAGGTGGCCTAAGGGTACATCAACTGACGAACAGAATGGTGAACTGTGGTGTATGCATACAATAGTATATCAAGTGGCTACAAGAAGGAATGAAGTTGTGAGGCATGAAACTAAGTGGATAGATCTCGAGGACAACATTTTGAGTGAAATACACCAGAATTGAAAAGACAAACATTATACAATGCCTCACTAATATGGGACTAACTATAATGTGCAAACTCTGACAACTGAATCTTAGAGCACAAGTTATCAGGGGAAGGCTTATTATAAAGGTTCCTAGATTGTAAGTTCTTACAGCAGTCACATCAATTCCTGAGTTGTAATGGTTATCTATAAATGCTGACATGCTGATCTCTTTGTATATAACCTGCTCTGTTCCTAGAACTACTAGTATCTGTGTGACACCTGAGATTCAGAGCTAGAATTTGGCAGCTTTGAATGTCAGTATTATACCATATAGCACCTGTTTAAAAAGGTGAAAAAGAGTTCAGAATTCAACTAGAGATATGAATGAAGCAGACCTGGTTAGGACTAAGACAAGTCATACTAAAGGATAAAGGAAATATTGACTGTGTGTATATGTGTGTGTGTTTTTATTGAGATTGTTCACACACTATACAATTATCCAAAGATCCAAAGTGTACAATCAGTTGCCCATGGTACCATCATACAGCTGTGCATTCATCACAATTAATTTTTTTCAATTTTTAGAACATTTTCACTACTCCAGAAAAGAAATAAAGATAAAAAAGGGAAACTTAAACCCTTTCATACCCCTAACCACCATTCCCCTCCATTATTGACTCATAGTATTGGTATAGTACATTTGTTACTGTTGAGGAAAGAATGTTATACTCCTACTCACTGTAGTATATAGTTTGCAAAAGGTGTATTTTCCCCTATATGCCCCTTTAATAGTAACTTCTAGTTATAGTGTCATATATTTGTTCTAGTTCATGAAAGAGATTTGTAATATTTGTACAGTTAATCATGGACACTGCCCACCATAAGATTCACTGTTTTATACATTCCCATCTTTTAACCTCTAACTTTCCTTCTGGTGACATACGTGACTCTGAGCTTCCCCTTTCTGCCATATTCACACACCATTCAGTACTTAGTTATTCTCACAATGTGCCACTGTCACCTCTACCCATTTCCAAACATTTAAGTTCAACCTAGTTGAACATTCTGCTCATAATAAGAAACCGCTCCCCATTCTTGAGCCTTGTTCTATATACTGGAAACCTACATTTCATGTCTATGAGTTTACATATTATAATTAGCTCATATCAGTGAGACCCTGCAATATTTGTCCTTATGGGTCTGGTTTACTTCACTCAATACAGTTCCCTCAAGGTTTCTTCCTCAACCCATTTTTTTTAAGACACTTTTGTTCACACACCATACATTCTGTCCTAAGTAAACAATCGATGGCTCCCTGTATAGCCATGTATTTATGTATTCACCACCATCACCACTATCTACATAAGGACATCTCCATTTCTTCCACAAAGAAGGAAGAAGAGTCAAGAATGTAGAGAGACAAAAGAAAGAGAAAAAAGAAAGAGAAAAAAACAAAACAAAACATGACCACTAGGAAGCAACAAAAAGAAAGATAGCATTAAACTAAAGTACAATAAAGAGTTAGACAACATCACCAATGCCGAGAGTCCCATACCCCTCCCTATGTCCTCCTCTTATATGCATTTAGCTTTGGTATATTTCCTTTGTTATATTAAAGAAAGCAAAATACAATGTTTCTGTTAATTATAGTCTCTAGTTTGCACTGATTGTGTTTTTCCCCCAATACAACCTGTGCCAGTTTGAATGTATTATGTCCCCCAAAATGCCAATATCTTTGATGTAATCTTGTGTGGGCAAACCTATCAGTGATGATTAGATTGTAATTCTTTGAGTGTTTCCCTGGAGATGTGCCCCACCCAACTGTGGGTGATGACTCTGACTGGATAATTTCCTTGGAGGTGTTACCCCACCCATTCTGGGTGGGTCTAAATTAAATTACTGGAGCCATATAAATGAGCTGACAAACAGAAGGAACTCAGTGCAGCTGAGAGTGACATTTTGAAGAAGAGCTACAGCCAAGAGGGACACTTTGAAGAATGCAAAGGAACTGAGAAAGAAGCTGCAGATGAGAGACAGTTTGAAGACAGCTGTTGAGAGCAGACTTTTGCTCCAGAGAAGCTAAGAGAGGAAAAAAGCCCCAAGAGCAACTATGAGTGACATTTTTGAGGAACTGCAGGCTAGAGAGGAACATCCTGAGAGAAAGCCATTTTGAAAGCAGAACTTTAGAGCAGATGCCAACCACGTGCCTTCCCAGCTAACACAGGTTTTCTGGACAACATTGGCCATCCTCCAGTGAAGGTACCCAATTGTTGATGCATTACTTTGGACACTTTATGGCCTTAAGACTGTAACTGTGCAACCAAATAAACCCCCTTTATAAAAGCCAATCCATTTCTGGTGTTTTGCATTCTGGCAGCATTAGCAAACTAGAACACCGCCCTATTTTTATCACCTTGCAAAGTTGACATTCATTTGTTCTCCCTCATGTAAAAACATATTTGTGCATTTTATTACAATCATTGAACACTCTAGGTTTCACTGAGTTATACAGTCCCAGTCTTTATCTTTCCTCTTTTCTTCTGGTGTCCCACATGCTCCTAACCTTCCTCTTTCAACCATACCCACAGTCATCTTTGTTCATTGTACTTACATTGCTCTGCTACCATCACCCAAAACTGTGTTCCAAACCTCTCACTCCTATCTTTTTCTATCTGTCTGTGGTGCTCCCTTTAGTATTTCCTATAGAGCAGGTATCTTGTTCACAAACTCTGTCATCATCTGTTTGTCAGAGAATATTTTAAACTTTCCCTCATATTTAAAGGACAGTTTTGCTGGATATAGGATTCTTGGTTGGTGGTTTCAGCCCACTTCCTTCTTGCCTCCATGGTTTCTATAGAGAAATCTGCACATTGTCTTATCAAGCTTCCTTTGTACATGATAGATCGCTTTTCTCTTGCTGCTTTCAGGATTCTGTCTTTGTCTTTGATGTTTGATAATGTGATTAATAAGTGTCTTGGCATAGCTCTATTCAGATCAATTCTGTTTGGGATATGCTGCACTTCTTGGATCTGTAATTTTATGTCTTTCATAAGAGATGGGAAATTTTCATTAATTATTTCCTCTATTATTGCTTCTGCCCCTTTTCCCTTCTCTTCTCCTTCTGGAACACCCATGACATGTACATTCATGCTTTTCAGTTGTCCTTCAATTCCCTGAAATGTTGCTCATATTTTTCCATTCTTTTCTCTATCTGTTCTTTTGTGTGTAGGATTTCAGGTGCTTTGTTCTCCAGTTCCTGAGTGTTTTCTTCTGTCTCTTGAGATCTGCTGTTTTATGTCTCCATTGTATTTTTCATCTCTTGTGTTGTGCCTTTCATTTCCATTGATTCTGCTAGTTGTTTTTTTGAACTTTCAATTTCTGCCTTATGTATGCCCAGTGTTTTCTTTATAGCCTTTATCTTTTTTGCCATATCTTCTCTAAACTTTTTGAATTGATTTTGCATTAGTTGTTTAAACTCCTGTATCTCAGTTGAAATGGAAGTTTGTTCCCTTGACTGGGCCATAACTTCATTTTTCTTAGTGTAGGCTGTAGTTTTCTAGGTATCTGGTTTCCTTGGTTACCCTAATCAGGTTTTCCCAGACCAGAATGGTCTCAGGTCTCAGAAGGAGGCAATATTCAGTATCAGGTTTCCCTGAGGGTGTGTCTTAGAAGATTGACATACCCTGTGAGGTCTCAAGCCACTGTGCTTTTCCTAACCTGCCCAGCAGGTGGCACTTGTCATCCTGTCCCTCCTGACTGGTGTAAGGAGATGTGGTTCACTTAGTTTCTGTTTTGGCTATTTTCCCCCAGGCTCTGGGATCTGGTTCTGAATGAGAGGCTGGTAGTAGAGCTGGGCACCACATCCTTCCTCTTAGGGAAGATACACCCCCAAAGGAGTTATCATCTGTATTTAAATAGATTCTTTGTCTCTCTCTCTGCTATCTCCACCCTTGTCTGGGTCAAAGCGGTGTGAATTGAAAATGGTTGAGACTTTCTCCACTGAGACACTCAGGTTGAGACAGAGAGAAAGGGACAGAAAGTCCCCTTTCAGGGCCACTCCATGTCCCCTCTTCACCCCCAGTTTCACCCACTGACCAGAGATAGCACCTGATCCTCTGGGCTCCCCATCTTGGGACAGAGAAGTCCTCTGTCTCTTTCAGGTCACTCATCACTAAAACCCTCTGTCTACTTGTTGGGGATTTGGAGCTTGTATTGAGCAGTCCACATTTGTTAATTAAAACCCCAGTTGAAGGTTGATTGAGGTATATTCACTTTTTCAGAGAGTGCTGCTTTCTACTACAGTGAAGTTTTGCAGTCCGGGCTGCCATGGGAGGAGGGGGCTCCTGGCTCAGGTCCACAGTTTTTACTTACAGATTTTATGCTGCGATCTCAGGAATTGCTCCCAATCCAGACTGGTATACAATGTGTAGACAGTCATGGTTGTCCCCCAGCAGTTATTCCAGATTATTTACTAGTTGTTCTTGGTTCTTTATTTATTGTTCCAGGGGGACTAACTAACTTCCACGCCTCTCTATGCCGCCATCTTGACTGTGTTTTAAAACTTCAAATTTTGTGTGAGACCAAATGCAGATATGTTTATTTGGTGCAAAATCTATATTTTCTTAGCACATCAGATAATTTAATTTGTACAGGCAGTTTACTCAAACACCATAAATACATGGAACTTTGAATAGGGAGTGAGATCTAGTTGGTTTGTACAGGTTAGTGTGAAACCCCCATACATCCCAAAGTAATTTTGGCAGAGAAAAGAAATATATTTGCAAAGCCCCTCTGAGGTACCAGTGGAAAATGTGGAAATATTAAACTTCCCCATGTGGGGAATAACTGATATTCTCACGAGCACTGGGGACTACCAATTTAGAAGGCTGAGCCCTCGATCTTGGGGCTTGCCTTATGAAGCTTCTTACTGCAAAGGAGAGGGTAAGCCTACTTATAATTGTGCCTTAGAGTCACCCCCAGAGAACCTCTTTTTTTGCTCAGATTTGGCCCCTCTCTCTCAAAGCCCCCTTCACAGGTAAACTCACTGCCCTTCCCCCTCCATGGAACATGATTCCCAGGGGTGTAAATATCCCTGGCAATGTGGGACATGACTCCTGGGGATGAATCTGGCCCTGGTATTGTGGGATTGAGAAAGTCTTCTTGGCCAAAGGGGGAAGAGAAATGAAACAAAATAAAGTTTCATTGGCTGAAAGATTTCAAATAGAATCAAGAGGTCACTCTGGAAGTTGTTCTTATGCATTATATAGACATCCCTTTTTAGTTTTTAGTGTACTGGAATAGCTAGAGGGAAATACCTGAAACTGTTGAACTGCAACCCAGTAGCCTTGATTTTTGAAGATGATTGTATAACTATATAGTTCATACAGCATGACTACGCAATTGTGAAAACTTTTGTGGCTCACACTCCTTTTATCTAGTGTATGGACAGATGAGTAGAAAAATGGAACAAAAAGTAAAAAAAAAAATGGGGGGTGGGGGATGGGATGTTTTGGGTGTTCTTTACTTATATTTTTATTCTTTTGTTCATTTTATTTTATTTTATTTCAGTAATGAAAATGTTCAAAAATTAATTTTGGTGATAAATACACAACTATATGATGGTACTGTCAACAGTTGGTTGTACACTGTGGATGATTATAGGGTATATGAACATATCTTAATAAAACTGAATTTAAAAAAAAATAAGCACCAATAACCTGTAACAAAGGAGTTGTTCAATGTCTTTAAAATTATTTTAGTGTATCATAGCTTGTTTTATTTTGTACTATAAAATTAACAGTATTAAATGACTTATATTCTTAGAATAAAAAAAAGTAAGCACCAATGAAAGTTGTTTTTTATTATTATTACTATTTATTATTCTTATTCATTCAAGTATCCTTGTCTATAAATTGCCCATTTATATCCTTTGGCCACTTTTCTTCTATCTTTCTTTAATTTTTCTTTCAGGTTGACATAAGCTCCTTGTAGAGTCTGGGTATCAATCTCCTACAAATGTTTTTAAATGAATAGCAGAGTGAGTGATCAGAAATTTAACATGCCAGTTTTGTTTCACAAAACTCTGTTTGCTTTTTTCTGTTCACTGCCTTGCTGGTCATTTTTGTGAACAAAATGTTGAATCTGAATATATTTTTGATCTGCTCAATAAATTTTAAATAAAATTTAATTTACATTCCATTTTTCTAAGTCAACAACACACAAATATGAAATTATAGGGGAAAAAGAAACCCAACTCCAGACTGGAAAAATTATACAATTGTATTTGTGGTTTTTATTGGGCAACTTTTTAAAAAAGGAAAAAAGAAAGTATATAAGAGCTAAGGATTTTGTCAAATCTTCTCAAAGACAAGTACTTTGCCTCAATGTCAAATTCATTATTCAACTGGAACAATCCCTAAAATGGACTGCCAAAGTAGTATAATTTTATGTGAGATAGAATTCTTGGTAATCATTTATAAAAACACACAGAAATCTTAGAAACTTCAGCATAGAACATAAATAAATATTTGATAAGAATTAGTGTTTAAAGAAATTGCTAATGTTTGTGGCCATTCTCCTAGCAACTCGAAACAACACACAAATTGATAACGCAGTAGTATGCAAATGGCCCAACTCAGTTCTACATAGGAAGATTAAGATGATGACTATATTATATTTTCAAGCAATAACCAACAGTATCAGACTAGGAAAAAGTAATCGTCTCCATCATTAAAGAGTGTAATTCATATTTTAAAACGGGCAAAAACAATCACAATTAAATAAGAAATGGAATTGATTACCAGCCATCACTATTTCTACATGCTCCCCCCCCCACCCAGATAGCTTTTTAAATCCTGATGCTGCTATACACTTTTTCTAAAAATGGCAAGATTGAGTGATCTAGGTAAAAATTCATTCACAGTCAGAGAAGGTATTACTAACCTAAGTAGGTAAAACACACAATTAAGTAAAAGTTGGCCAAAACTCTTTTTTCCCATCAGATGCCAAAGCTTAAATGCAGATTCATTTAGTCAGTCATTTAACTTATGTTTAATGATCATCTACTGGAGTCTGGAATTATAATAATGAGAAAAATACTCACAATCCTTGCGGTTATGACTTATTAAGGGAGTCTGATGTTCATTTTAAAATCAAACAAAGGTGAAATTACTGTAAAAGACAGGATCATAGTCAATGTTTCTATGAAAGTCTGTTATAGAAGAATCTGACTTAGTCTGGACAGTCAGAGTAAGCTTCCCTTAGCCAGTATCTTTAGGAAGAGGATGAGTTAAGCTGGTGAACAAGAGAGGCAGAGAAAACAACATACTCAAAACCTGATGGTGCAAGAGAGTATAGTGAATCCACAACTGCGGCTGGGATGGAGGGAATTAAGGGACTGTGAGATAAAGCTGGAGGAAAACAGGGGCATCCAGAATGTGCCTGAATATTTGGCTATCTTAAATATTTATTCATCATTTTAAGTGCAATGAAAAACTATTGATGGGGCTTAAGAATCGAGGCTCTAATGTAGAGAATGAATTGGAGGGACAGTAAGAATGGAAACCAATTATAAAGATGTTGCTGTAGTGCAAGTAAGAGATAGTGGTAGCTTGGACTGAAGTGGTAATGATGGAGATGGAAAGAGATGAAGTCAATAGGCTGAAAGAGGAAAGCAGATGCAACTAAATCCTCTTACATAATTTCTCCAAGAATTTTCCTAGGCATTGTACTGCTTTCTGTATTGTGGTTGCCAATTGGTTACATCCCTCCAGGTTAAAAAGTAACTGCTTTCTTGCAGCTGTTTGGACATCCAGGCAGAATTTTCCATACATCCATTAAAGAAATAATTTCAATGCATTTACATTAAAGAACACTTTTAGTTGTAAATATTCTGTAATCTACACTCCTGTAACATGACAGAACTAATTTTCCAGACAAAAATATGATCCTATTTAACCCTGTGGAATATGAGTTATTTTCATTGCCGTTAACCTCATTTGCTTCTTCAGCACATCTAATATCACACATAGGATGCCTATTTCCCAAGGCTTCATTCTTTTCTAAGGATTTTTTCCAGTTTATGAAATATTTTATCTGCAAAATCTGTCGAAATTTAGAAATAAAATCTCACCTTTCCTCTGGATCTTCCATTAGTTGAACAAGCTGTATATGACAGAAATGCAAATTTGTGCAAAGGTTTTGCTACAATTTTTTTCTTCAAGTTCACAATCAGTCGTATGCAAATGTGTGCCATGTTCTCCCCCAATTGCAGTATCAGATTTATTTGTTTATACCCATTCACATGCTCTGAAAGCACACCCACTTTTAATCTTTAGAATATATGTCCCTCCAGTTTTCTACCAAGCCTCAATTCTTACATGAGCAATCCCAGGAAGGGAGTTTGGTAACTGGAAGATTCAAGCCTAGCCAGGTAAAACTAGCTATCCCAATCTTCTGTTGAAGTTTCAGGGCCATACAACAGCACAAGCAGCCACAGGTTAAAAACACGGACTTTTGTATCAATCTGATACACTACTACTTACCAACTATATGTCCTTGGGAAAGCTATGTAATCTACCTGAGACTCAATTTCCTTAACTGTAAAAGAAAGATTATAATATAATCTATGTTACATATTATGTTACATAACATAATATATTGCAATATATAAAGTGCTTGGCACAAAGTGAAATGTAGGAGTACTTATCCTCATTGTCATCACTGTCATGTTCCCACTTTCCTCCAGGCCTGGCCATCCTTCAAAGAAGGAGGGAGACTCAACAAAAAAAAGTTGTGCCAATGATTTTCTGTCTCCTGGAATATTGAAAGATGCAAGGTTGAGACAGTCATATAGCAATTAACTGTAAATTTAAGGAATTGGTTAAGTTCAGAGAGAGTATGTTGAAAGAGAGGAAGGGATAAAGTGATGTTTGCATAAGTGTTTACTGATAGAAGTAAACTAACTGAAGAAGTAAATTGTAGTTTCAAAGAGAAAAGAACATGGAATATGGAAAATAGTATACAGCACCAACTGAAGAAAAATGATGACATTACAGACTTGATTCTAATATTTCTGTTATTTTATTTATCCTTTGGATCTGTGTAAGAGCAAGTATATTCTTGTTTCTTAAAAAGCTTTTATTTTAATACTTATTTGAATATTAGGAGAAATGCACAGGAGCTGCTCCTAATTTACAGATGAGGCAAATAATACACAAAGAGATGAAATTTTTAGGACATAACAGGGGAAGACCTAAACCAGTTTTTCTCACTACAAACCCATGATCTTTTTAACTACACCAAAGTAGATCCCAAGGCCATGCATTTTGCCTGTCTCTAATCCCAAACTGCATGTGGAATTAGTTACAATCACAAACTGTCACCCTCAACGATAAATGTGGCCTCAGTGTAAAATAAGTGTAAAGAAAGCAGGGTCTACTGCTCAGGACACTGTAAGGGTATGTATTTGTCTACAAGATAAAAAGAGCCAAAGGGGCCAAAAGCCATGTCAATTACCTTTTACGGAAATCCACTTACTAGAATACAGAGGGAAGAAAAACAGAACCATGCTGCATTCATTGTTCCCAGGCATCAAATAAACTCACTCTAACAACAGCATTGCTGGCAATATTCCTTTTAAGATTGCCATATAATGCATAAAAATTTCAGAAGTGTACAGAACGCGTATTTGTCTAATAAGCGCAATAAAATAAAATAAAATAAACCAGGCAGATTAGAAATAAAACTATGTATTTCCACTATGATTGCAGAATATTTGTATGGGTAAATGAATTTTTGATATATATGGTTAACATTTTTAGGAATGCAAAGATATTCATAGGGAAAAATGGTAGAAAAGCATGCTTAGCTAAACTCAACTTTATGTATGAGAAGTTATAACTATGATATAAAACCCACAGTAGAAATGAAACAGGATTACATCACTAACGATTGCTAATATTAATGTACCAAAGGGTACTAAGTTCCCTGAAGCCAGAAACATGTCAGAGGGGAAAGACATACAATTCAGCTTGAAAAAGCAAAATCCATTAACCATGAAATAGGGAAACAAAAAAAAATCAAACTTTCCATACACCATATCCCATTGGAAAAAACCTATTAGTGAAGAAGACCTCTACTACACAAAATGTTTCCAATACCAAACAAATAAAAAAATAAATGAATTTAAAGTCAAGGAAAATTCCAGAACCATCATACTGTTAATATTATTTTGGCCATATACATCCATGGAAGTACAAACACATTTCTCCACGTGTATAGAACTCAAAAGAACGCATGTTTACTGGAGTGCACTTAAATACCTCTCCTTTTTTTAGCTAAAGAAAATATTATACTAGCCGCCACATATTTTATGAGGTGTATTCCAAGTTTTTGTTTCCATTGAGAAATTATTCCAAACATTTCCAATCTGGAAAAGAAGTACTAGGTTCTCCCATAGGAAGAGTAAGGCATATAAATCAGAGATTTGCCCCCCTCAGTAGATTTACATTTGCTAAGACTTGTAATGGCTGATAGAACAATATTTTAAAAATATTTCATATCAAAGAATAGGTAGGTGGCCTAAATCAATTGGAGTTGCTCACATAGCTGGACTCCCAGATTGAAAACATCAGGGCCACAGACAGGGATCAAAGGGATTAACTGCCTCACCAGGGGCCCACGATGATGCAGAAGAAAGGTGATGTAACCTACACATGCTGAGAATGAAACCAGCAAACAGAGGCTTTCTACTGCTTTACTGGGATTATAAAAATAAATTCCAAGATGACTGACACATATAGCTTTTTAAAAGCTGAGCAACTACTAAAAGTAAAAATCTTTACTCACAAAAGCACTAAAGCACATGTGGTAGGCAGCCTCTCTAAGATGATCCCCACTGAATACCGAGCCTGACAGGGTTAACACCCTTGTGTAACCCCCTCCTCTTGAGTGTTGAGTGGAAGTTTCTGGAAGACCTAGTAACTTCCTTCTAATGGGTAGAACATGACTGCAGTGATGGAATGTCAGTTCCAAGACTGGATTACAAAAGTCTGTGAATGGTATATCTCCACCCCCCCACCCCTTAGCTTGTTCATTCTCTTGATGTTTGCTGCCGATGTTGTGAGTTGCCCCTATGGAGAGGCCAGCAAGGCAAAGAACAGACGGCAGCTGCCAGCCAATACCAAGAAAAATCTGTAGCCTTCTGTTGCGGTTTGCTAATGCTGCTGGAATGCAAAACCAGAAATAGATTGGCTTTTATAAAGCGGGTTTATTTGGTTACACAGTTACAGTCTTGAGGCCATAAAGTGTCCAACATAACGCATCAACAATTGAATACCTTCACTAGAGGATGGCCAATGGTGTCCGGAAAACCTCTGCTGGTTGGGAAGGCACGTGTCTGGCGCCTCCTCCAGAGTTTGGTTTCAAAATGGCTTTCTCCCAGGACATTCCTCTCAAGGCTGCAGCAGCGTCTGGGCCTGTGTGGCTCTTTTTTAAAGTACTCCAGAGATCCAATAATGATCCACACTGAATGGGTGGGGCCACATTCCCATGAAAACATTCATTCAAGAGGTCATACCCTAATTAAAGGTGTCACTCACAACTGGATGGGTCACATCTCTGTGGAAACACTCAATCACAAGGTTCCAACCTAATCAACAACAATATGTCTGCCCCCGAAGATTGCATCAAAGATAATGGCATTCTGGGGAGCATAATACATTCAAACTGGCACACCCTCAGTCCAACAACCCCTGAGGAACTGAATCCTGCCAATCATGTGAGTAACATAAAACTGGATCCCCCCATGCCCCATTCAAACCTTTGGATGACAGTAGCCCTGATGGCACCTGGGTGCTGCTTTATCAGAAACTCTGAGCTAGAGACCCAGATAAGCCACATCCAGATTGCTGACCCACAGAAACTGTGAGATAATAAATATTGCTCTTTTAAGTCATAGTTTTAAGGTAATTTGTTACACATTCACAGATAACTGACAAATAATATACAACAAAAATAGCCTCCTCGCTAATGCTTCATCTATGAATAAATATACTGCTGATCTTGGAATGAGAATTATTATTATTCAACCAACAATTATTATTCAATTTCAAAACCTCAGTTCCTCTCACCTAGACTTGGCCTCATAGCCGCCAGTTTTGTCTCCTCTGAATCTACCTTCCACACAACTTGCCAAGGGAGATCTACTTGAAATATGCATCTGATCATGTCATTCCACCTATTCATTCATTCATTCAACAAATATTTACCAAGTCCCTCCTACATGTTAGATTCTAAGTCAGGCACTGGACATATAACAGTAAACAAGAAGTACTGCTGCAGCACATCAGAAAGAGTCTTTGTGCCTGAGAAAAGGGGGTTTTCACCAGGCAAACAAAGTGCAAAGTAGCACCCTCTCTTGGAAAATGAACATAAAGATGTTCTTTTGGGAAGAAAAATTAGAAGAAAGCACCCTTCTTGGACAGAACAAACAATTCTATCTGAGCAGAGGAATTACCTGGTAAGGGCATGCAGTCTGAATTTGAACCCTCTTGGCTGGATGCTTTTGAGAGGATACAACTTGCATAGCCATTAATGAAAGACCTTAGTATGAATCTCTACCTCTCTACCTTAATGGAGTTTTCTAAACTTCACTTCATTCAGTGGCTCCCTACCAATTTTTGCCAGGGATATCCAAGAAACCAGAATTCCATGCCCCAACAGCACAGACAGTGGTTTGCTGGAGCTGGCTTCTATGATAGTTCTCCTCTGAAGCCCATCCATTCCCCTGCCAATGCTCTGGATACCCAAGAACCTGGAATTCTATACCCAAACAACCTAGACAGTGATGAAGATGGCTCCTACTGGTTGGCAAAGATCCACTGTTAAATTTCCAGAAATTTTGCCAGCTGGGTGCTAAGCATGGTCATTATTAAAAATTAAATTTTATAAACTTAAGTTACATATTTTAAAAGGTAGTAAAATACTGAAAATTTACCAATTCCTAATTACTTTACTATTACTTGTATTCTTGGAGTTATTCGTGTCTACTGTATCTGTAAGGTAGAAATACAATACAATGGTGTGTCACACCTCTTCCCAGTGACATCATGTTAATAGCATGAAATTGGACATGGTAAGGGTATAGCTACTGCTAAAAATCAGGCTTGATTTATTGTTTTTTTGATGTCATTGTTGTCTAGACAAAAGAAAGAGATGGAGAAAATATGAGTAATGCAGTTTAAACTTAAAAGTGGGTTGTGTCTATAGCATTACTGGGAACCAAAAATAATTGAGGAAATATTGCTCCATTATTGGAGCAAATATTTCCAGTATTCAAAAACTATCACCCAGTTCAGCAAGGAAATCATTCATGCTCCTCGTTCCGCCTTCATCTTACTCATTAGCAATATTAAAATTGTTATCAACTATCATGCATATAGGAACTGTACTAGAAGAGCTAGTTGATAACTGATCACACACCACTAGGCCCAGAGTCTACTTTAAGATCCACACAGGCCTCTTCTTTGATCCTTCCTCCCAAGGGTGTACCATGCTGCCTCTGTATACATGCATACACCCCTAGGGTGCAAATATGCAATCAGGGGGTGTCCACACATAATCAGTGCCCCTCATGATGCATGACCAAGCCAGGAGTGGGAAGACAAGAGGGCTGGCAGCAGGAGAGGTCTCAGGATGGGAACGGGGGTGGGGGTAGGGGCTCCTGTTGTACTCTGATTCAGTTCTACATCTATTAGGGCAGTCAGACTCCCCATCACTCTCTCTACTTGTCTTATCTTCTTCATGCTAACAATACTGACCACTTACAATCCTCCATGCCCACAACACTGCACTGTTTCTCACCACACTCCTGCTCATGGGAGCCACGTGCATGGAGGCCCCTTCATTTCTATCCTTGTACCACCACCACCCAAAAGTCTGATTTCAATTAATGAATAAATGAATTTTATGGACTCCATAAAATGGTCCACTACTATGAGCTAAGTGGCATTAAACAAAAGTTCTTCAGGCTACAGTTTCCTCAGCAGTAAATGAGGATAAATATATCTCATCTTGTTGTGAGGATTAAATAAGATATAAATGTGATAATTACAATAGCTGATATTTATTAAGTACTTATTTAATCTTCTGACATTTTAACTCTAGGAAATGAGTGTTATCATTATGCCCATCTTAGAAATGCAGAAACTGAGGATTAAAAAATTTATGCCCACATAATAGGACCGAAATAATAGTTCTTTATTCACTCCGAAAAAAACAATATCTTCAGTCCTTATTTAACTTGCAATAAATTCCAAAAAAGTAATTATTGAAATACTAGTCAAGAAGGAGCCCATTTTTAACCTGGTCATATATTAGGTAAATCTTATACGAAAAAAGTAAATATTAGTGAGTCCAATGAAAACATATTATAAGAAATGTGATCAATATAGACAAAGGAGTATAAATATGATCCTATTTTAAAGCTGGTTTTGACAGACAAGAATAACAATCACAAGATACTTGCTTGGGATAAGCAATTTAATGTAAGTTCTTATTCCAAGATATAAACTAGTAAAAGACTTCCCAAACCCGAGAAGGGCTCTCACCTTTTAGAATCAGTGGGCCAGAAGATATTTTTAGGAAGTCCTATAGCTCCATTAAGCCTCTCTATACCATATCCTTAGTTATATTACTTCTTCTTCTTTCTTGGCTCCAAAAACAAAAAAAATAATAATGTACTAAGAAGAGTATTCATCATCAGTTATGAATTACATAAAACAACACTGAAATCATAAACTCTTGGCACAATATGCAGGAGGAAGAATGTTAAATTAAATGTAAAGTAACAGATAATACTGTTGAAAATTAAACCTGGCCCAAGACAAGAAGATGTAAACTGTGTGGATGACAATAAGAAGCATGCAAATCTGAATGACACTTAAATTTGCAATGCAATACTTATATTGAGAAGTGTCTTTCCCTGGTTTCTTTTTTGGGCTATTCATGATATTCCCAACATATGTTATTTATATAGTGTGGTGGTTAAGGACATAGACTCTGGAGCCTGACTGCCTAGATTACAATCCTGGTTCTGACATTTTTTGGCTATATAAAGTTGGACAAGTTATATAACCTCTTTGTCCCTCAAATTTCCTCATTAGCAAATTAGGAGTAAAAATAGGACTTACCTCATAGGATATCAGGAGTACTATATGAAAAGCACTTGGAATAGTGCCTGATATTTAATAAATGTTACATGTTGGCTGTGATTATTAGCATTATCATTGAAATTAAATAATATCCCAAAGCTTAGTTGCTACAATGGCTGACTTCCAAAAAAAAAAGAAAGAAAGAAAAAATCTGTTACGTTTACGAACTTTATCATATGCCACTATAATGAAGAAATAAAATCAATGAATGTGTTCTAAGCCCTATACATAAAATTTCATCTTCCTCTTTTGTAAATACAATAGAACTAATTCTTTCTCAGAGACATCAAAGATGTCCACTTAATACACTCATTGCCTAATCCACTAGTTAATGAAAATAAAAAAGAATAATTGTGTCAAATTCCATATCTAAAGCCCTACACTAACCATATTCACTTCATTATTTCCTTCTTTAGAAAATAGTCAGAGTGTATTAAAAAAAATAGTACCATGGGAGAAATATGCCTCAATTTTTAGTACATAAGAAGGAACTTCCCTCTTCTTGAAAACCTATTCTGTTTTCTGAGAGTTCAAGACACTGAAAATTAGTTTTGAGTACACATGTAAAAAGAAATGATTAGTGGAAAACCAAAACAAATCTTTAGCTCTGGTATATTTATAAACTTGCTTTCATTTATACCACACTTGCAAGTATTTGACAATCTAACAAAAAGATTACATCTATGATTTTTTTTAAATATTAGGCTATTACGGAATGCTGCAATTAAGTAAATAGAATAAAAATAGAACAATAAAACACAATAATTTAGAAAGAGAATTACCAAATACGGGCAATTTTTTCTATCAATAAGCTTCAATTTTATTTCAAATAGCATTCACAAAAATTTAGTTTTTCAGGTCTTTTCTTTCTACTCAATATATTTCTACTCCAAATATATTTCACATATTGCCCCTTGGCTCCATCTTTATTGCTATTGCTAAGTCTGTCCCTCACCACTTCTCACCGAGATTCATGCACTAACGTTGGAACTCTCCCTGCTTCCAGTCTTAACTCTTTCCAATTCATCTTATGCTCTAGTCTTTAAAAGATTTTTCCAAAACAAAAAACTTACAACATCGCTCTCCCAATTAAAACTCTTAAACACACTTTTTCATCCATAGAATTATGTTTATATCTTTAACCTGGATAATATGGCATATTAATTGGGGAAATTTTTGGAAAGTAACAGAAGCAACTTCCAACTTAAGGGAGATACAGAATGGCTCACAATATCGAAGGGAAAAACTAATGAAACAGGAAAGACTGCTCCAGTTTGTAGGAACCCATGGTTGGTTTCTTCAGAACACTCAGTCTTGGAGTCACTCATCTCATATTCAAATCCAATGGACAAAGCATGTGCTTAGCTGGGTTTGAGTCACCTGTGCACTCCTTTGTGTCTAACAAGGCTTTATCCAATGCGAAGTAGTAGTCTCTTGGCAGAGATTGCTAATTCTCCCCAATATTCTCTCTTTTCCTCATATTTTTAACTTCACAAATGATCTCTCACAATAAAGAGATCTTTATCTTCCCTTCTAGATAGGTCTCACCATGTGACTAGGTTCTGACTAAAGCAACATAAACGGAAGTTGCTGTGTGCAACATCTAGGAAATATCCTTAAAGGTAGGTACCCACCTTTACCTCCTTTCTCCTTTCTGCTGGCTGCATAGTAAGTAGACAGGAAAGATAGGGGTCCAGCTACCATCCTGGACATCAAGTGGCTTTGGGAAGGGAAGCCATCTACGATGGAATAATAGTATAATGAAGCTAGGTCCTCATTGTGAAGCACCATGTCAGCACGTTTATACTTTTATGTGAGAGAAAAACAGACACATTCCTAGTTTAAGCCACTGTTATTTGTCAGGTTTCCATCACTTATGGACATTTCTATCTGAGCTAAAAACAGTTCCTCATAGCAAAATCAAAGTGTTAACTGGAAGAAAGAGAAATGGATGCTGGACAGGAAAAAAACAATGGATGCCCGCTGAATACAGCCACTCATGCTTTGATTCTGCTTACCTTTTCCCTTAATTTATGCAGAGTTCACTTTTATTTAGGATTGCCCAAATAGTTCATGCTCTCTTTTAAAACTTAGCAAAACATTTGGCTGCTTGGATTGCTTTTAACCTCTTTATTTGAATGTACAACTCCTACACACAAGCATCAGGTCACGCATCATCACTTACAGTTTTCTGAGTTCCCATACCCCGAGACGAGATTTTTTTTTTTTTTACCCTTTCTCTAAGTTCTTATACAACCCTGTGCAATTCCACCATTGTGATTTTCATATATATTTTTAGCCACTGATTTTTTTTGTCTCTCTCTTACCCTAACTAAAGTATGAACTCCTGAATGGCAGTATCTTAGACTGGTTTCTGTGAAAAACAACTCATTGGGAAAATTACAGGCAAAAGGTATATAGGGAAGTACTCTCAGAAGACATCTGTGTAAGAAAGTGGGAAGGCAAGCATGGCAGAGGGAGAAGTTGACCTTCAGTACAGTTCCAACCAAGGCCTCAGCTGATCCTCAGGAGCTCAGGAGCCTGGAAGGTCCTTCAGCATTGTGACAAATTGAGGCAAAGGGGGCAGGTTTTGATATCGCTGTATCAGCCAGTCATTTTGACCTCCCACTCCAGAGGAAGGCAAACCTGAGGTGAGGAAGATCCCTGTGGAGAAGGGAAATTGCCAGTGAGGAACTCAACTGTGATCCTTTGGCAGCAGGTATCTTTCAGCAGCTGGAGGATGGGTGAGCATCAAAGTATCCACTACAGTAAGGGATTACACTGAGTTCATTTTAAAATAGGCAATGCCTAGAATAATAAAATAAAACAATTATCTTGTCTATTTTTAGACAGATAAGATAAACTCAATGAGGGACAAATAGAAGATGTTCATGAAAGAGAAGGTAACTATGGAAGCAAAGTACTGCTAGGGACAGGAAGACTGCCAGAGTTGAAGTACCATATTAGCCCCAGAATGACGTTCCTTAGAGATGAGGTAAATGCAGCCCAAATAAGGTTAAATTACCTTATCAAGATGCATGCCTAGTACAAAATGACACAGTAGAAGTGAGAGTTGGGGCATGTGTAGAGAAAGTTAGTTTTGAAGACAAGGAATGATACTTGATTTTTTGAGGTAATAGAAAAATAAGTTAGTATTAATTCAAAGCAAAAAATAATGTTGCAGTAGAAAAGGAAAAGGAGGGAAGTTGAAGGTAAATGCCTCAATGTTTTCAGTGAAGTAGTTGGTAAAATAATTAGCAGAAATCATATAAAGGTGAGTAAGAGCTAAAGAAGGCTTAAAGTTTGTAAAATTATTATTGGAGTATGCTGAGAAATGAAAAGGTATGAAAATGGCTTCTTAGGGGATTGTGTGACTATGCTGGAATTTTAGTTACAGTGAGATGGCAATAATTGATCACAGATAAAATCACAATATCCAGGGCTGAAAAGAGAAAAGTTATTTTCAGAATTTTCATTTCAAAAATATCCTTCTACTGAAAATACAGATAGACTGAATTTGTTTAGTTTAATGTGGTCCTTCTCTCCCATGTAAGGTCAATTTTAAAAAGAAAAATGTTTAATGCCCTATCCTCTTTAAAGAACTCTTAACTGTGTTGAAGGTTAAACCGTAGAATTCTTAGAGAAAAAAAATCACAGCCTCTCTTTCTCACGACATGTTGTAGGTTCCAGGGATTCATCTAGAATACATCTTTTCCCTGGGACATAAATACATTACCATACACAACAGCCACAGCAGCTTCATCATCTGCTGTTGCTTGAGATCTTTATAGCACACCATAGTTTGCAAAGGGCTTTACATACATCAACTACTCAGTCCTGCTTACAGCCTTGGGAAACAGAAGAAACTTAAACTCATATAAACAAGTGACTTGCACAAGGTCATATAACTAGTACGTGGTAGATCCAAAGCTAGAACTTATACAGTGTTCTCTAACTCACAGTCCAGTGTTTCTATCATCCCCATGCCACACTCTGACACTCAGATATGTTTTTTCCTCTGCTAGCAGTAATTCCAAATTCTGAAGGTCACCTTAGGCATTAAGCATCTATTACATCATCATCCTTGAATGATGTAAAGTTCACCAGGTAAGTGCCACAAGTAGGAAATACCCAATAGCAGAAGCCACATTTTGGTTACATCATCAATGCCGACCTTTGATGTGACAACTGCCAATCAGAAAAGCAATCGCCACCACCATTCTTCGTTGGAAAACAACAGAATTTTTGCCTGAGGAGGGATGCTGGAATAAAGCCCTAAATTGGCAATAAAATCTTCCCAGGAAAATCTTGGCATCAATCTAATAAATAAGTATAGCCAAGAAAGAGAAAAAGCACTCTTTCCAACATTGTGTGTGAAAACATAAGTAGGCACAGTGTCGCTTGTTCAAAAAGTCATCTGAAACATATTTTCGAGTTCCAATTAGCAGAAAATTCCTGAAGATTGAAACTTTAAGTTACTTTTTTTCCAGATCTGCTTGAAGATATTCTTGATACTGTTTATAGTTTTCACAGACCTCAAGTTCCTACTTAAAAGGATTGCTAGTGTTGTGCTTAACCACAGCCAAGTGTGTACATCAGGAAAACAGTATATTTATCCAGTCTATTACATTTAAAAGTTTGCACTGGGCTGATAAAAAAAAAAAAAAAAAAAAATCCCAGTGCAACTTGTAGATACGCATATTCGGAACAGCATGGAAAACCAGGGAGGCAGCAGTGAATCTAAACCAGACAAAGGCCATAAGCAGGGGCTCTTCTGACTCTAGCAGTTTAGGAATAATGCAGATAAATCACAAAGCAGGCAAAGGGGAATAGAATGTATTTCAGGCTTGGCTCAAAACAAAAGACATATGAGACACACCCGGGAAAAATAAATTTATACAGCCTAGAGAATGAGCTTCAAGTAGGGAACTTGATCATAATCTATAAATACCACCAAGGTAACACCATAAATAATTAAGGGAAGGAACTATCCATTGTCTCTCAAGGAAGCCTAAAAATGAAGTTTTAGATTTACTTCTCTCTTGCTTTCTTCTTGGCCTCAAAACATGTTTGTATTGAGAATCAATTGCTCCTGCTTGGTATATATAGGGGCTGAACACCAGACTTGTGGCTGTAGCTGCTCACCCTGCACGAGAACCATGACTATCACCCTCCAGTCATGCAGCTTAGACCTGCCTGAAAGGAATAAATACAGGAGCAGAAGGATTAGGACCTCTGTAAACTAATGCTTCTGAGCCATGCGCCGGCCACTCCAGAAAGCCAGAGCATCTGCACCCCTAAAACCCAAGCAGAGAATTGGGCAACATGTATTCTAAATACTATTTTCTTTTACATCTATTTGTTCAAATGAATGCTTACCATGTGCTAGGACAGTGCTTCTCAAACTGGAAAGTGCACATGGATCACCTGGGATTTCTTTAAAATGCAGATTTTGGCTCAGTAGGTCTGGGGTGTAAACTGAGAGTCTGCGTTTCTAGCGTTCTCCAAGGTGACGTTGATACCACACTGTGTTAGTTTTCCAGGCTTCTATGACAAATACCACACAATGGGTTGGCTTAAACAATGAGAATTTTTTGGCTCATGGTTTGAGGCTAGGAGAAGTCCAAAATCAAGGCATCATCAGCAACATGATGCTTTCTTCCCAGTCTGCAATATTCTGCTGTTGGCTTGCTGCCCTGCCTCAGGTCACATGGAAATGACCTCTCCTTTCTCTTCAGGTTCCGTTGAGTTCTGGCTCCCATCTCCTCCCTGTAGCTTTCTCTAACTATGACAATTTCTTCTGCTTATAAAGAACTCCAATCAACCAGATCAAGGCCCACCCTCATTCAATTGGGCCACACCTTAACTAAAAATAACATGTTCAAGAGATCCTATTTACAGTGGATTCACAGCCACAGAAATTAAAGTTAAGGACATATCTAAATTGGGGTACATAATTCAATCCACCACACACACTTTGAGTAGCAAGGAGCTAAGAGCTCAGAGTCTTTCGAAAGAGACAATCAGAGAGACAGAGAACTAAAATTCAACATGATAACACACCATACGCAGCTAAGCCAGCCTGTGAGTCATAGAGGAAGAAAGCTTCCCAGAGAGAACAATCCTTGAGTCAAGTCAGAAGAGATATCAGGGCAATGAAATATCAGGAAAGAGCAGCCAGGACATCTCTGCAGTGTTTTCATTCATAGATAATTAATATGACTAATTTGAGGATGTGGAGAGATTCTATTAGCTGCTGGTTTTCTTTGGTTGGTCTATAATTTTACAGTGTTTTAACCTGAGACAGTGTGGAGCGGAGCCAGCACAGGCTTTCAGATTACCTTTCTGAGCTTTAGCTTCCCTGAGGTAAAATGGGTATAATAAAACCTGCCTCCTGCGTTACAGAAAGGATAATAAATGTAATCTAACAAATGTTAAGACTCTTTTCCCCTTTTATTGGCACCTAAAATAAATTGCATCTCCAGCCTCACCACAGAAGTTTATTTTTTTTTCCCATAATATATATCTACTCCCACTCCTGAGTACTCTAAATGTGCTTAACTTCAGGGAAAATCAAATAGAATTAATAAATTTTACTTCTTTTGAAAAAAAAATTATTAAATGAATTATCCCACTTACTCACCAAGCATTTTCAAAATAATTGCTAACAAATCTATTCTTCAACAGAAATACAGAAATGGCAATCATACATTTGTACACCTTGGATTTTTCAGAGACTCCGATCTCATACTCTGCACACTCGTCAAACCTTTGTCCCGATTTCTCGTTTAAAACTATGGTCACCAGAGATATAAAACAGAACATTCTGAATTGTTGCCTCAAACCAGAAATGTCTTAATAAATTTTTATTCAATAGGCTCAATTTGAGGAATGCTTATCTTAGCGTTCCTACATTTAAGGGTCCATGGGGTAAACCCACATGGTTATGACATTGTCCCTGCCCTCAAATCGCTCAAATTTGTACATGTGCAGAGGAGGGGAGGTGGTTGGGAGGAGGTGGGAGAAGGTCTATATGGTAAAAGTACACCCAAGTGTAATCTGACGTTTGGCTCCAAACCTCTTATTTTGGTTTCTTTCTTCTTTGTCTGTACGGCCCATCAAAAAAAAAAAAAAAAAAAAGGACAGGAAATAAGATTGTCTAAATGCAAAGATTATTTGTAATATCACATATGTGTGCTCATTGGTTCATTAGGATTTAATGTCTACAGAACAAACTGGGTCTTCCTAAAGTAGATTTTTTTTTTAAAAAGAGCATTTAAAGGGATTATAAGTGTAGTTTTAATGGGGTCTTCTCCCTGAAATATCTTGCCAGATTCTAGAATTCTCCCTCGAGAGAGCATAAAGAAAATGTTGTGATTGGCAAGCTTCTTAAGACAGGCACACTCATGATAAACTCGAGTTCAAGTGGGAGCGGATTTGGAAAATACACTATTCTTGTCCCTGTTCTATCACGAAGAATCAGACTGAACCTTTGCGCTACTCCTTAAATTATTTTTAGTAAAGAAAATTTCTGGCAAGAAAGGAAAAAATCTACAAATGATCAAAGTGTCAACTGTGGCAATTATGATGATGAATGATTTGCTGAACAATATATTACATGGAGATTTTTGCTCTCTGTGAACATTGTACTGTTATTATTTTATGCCTTGCCCCTTGAAATACAGTTCTAGCAATAGAAGCCACTGTTGCTATTCTCTTTCCACTTTAAAAGAATGAAAAGAATAGAGAGTAATTAGGAAAACCATTCAGAGGACTCTCAACAAGCCTAAAATTATGCCCATTCCACTAGCTCCAGAATATCAAAGGTTGACTTTAATGCCCAAATAGCTGGACCATAAAACATCACTTCTCTCCAAGTACTGTCATTGAAATTTGAATCACCCCATGCAATTATGCTCTTTTTTAAAAAACTATGCTTCTAGAGTAACAGAATTTCCAACAGGAAGTCTATCCACTCCTAGGAGAAAAATATGCAGATAACCAAGGAGCAAAGTAACACTTAACCTCAACCCCGAATTCAAATCACTGACTGAATTTGGTGGTGTCATGAAATTTTTGTCCTCATTTTCTATCTTTGGAGCTACATTCAGGATACATAGACAAGAGGGTCAAACAAGATTCACTAAAGAAATAAGCATGCGTTCCTACGTAATATAGACCTAAAAATTGAGGCTTGTGAATTTCTATCTATCACTTGGTTCTTGTGGCCCAGGTCCATCCGCTTTTAATGACTAGAACAATAAATTGTCAGTAGTGCAGAGCTATTTTTTAACACCATTACTGTAACAAATTTTTCACAATCTCTCCCAAAGTACCTTGTTTTCTAAAACTAGACCTCCATTATTTTCACCTGGATTACCACTCACGTCTATACAAAATTTCTAATTTTTAACATTTCCCCATTCAGACAAACTTCAAATCTACCAATTTTTTTTCCTTACAATTTTTATCCTGGCTGTAGAACTTACAGTAAAGCATCAGTACATATTGGTAAATATTCAGGATAATTATATTTTCTGATCTAATTTTTATTAGTTTCTCCACCACTTAAACATTCATCATTCCTCACTGGGCACCACCACAGCACTTTGTTTCCCCTGAGTTAAGGAAAGAGGAAGAGAAAAAAAGATAATGAGTATGCTCCCCATCACTTGAAACATTCAATCAAAGAACTGACAACCGTTTGTCAGGGATTTTTTTTGCTTCATATCCTCATCTGTTTCCCTTTACTTTGCTGATTCTAGGAAATTTATTCATCCTCTCTTAATTCAGACTATCCTTCACAGAGAATGGTATTTTCAGAGAATGAGAAGAGGACAAAGAGCTAAAAAACAAAATTGGCTACTGTTTCTTAAATGTTAATGTCCTTATGAATTGCCAGAGAGTTTTGTTTAAATGCAGATTCTGATGCAGTGGGTCTAGGAAGGGCATGAGTTTCTTCATTTCTAGCAAGTTCCCAGATGAAGACTGATGCCAACGGTGCTGGAGCACTGAGTAGCAAGGGGCTAGACTCGAAGGTCTCTGAGTACAGAGGTCTCTTATGCCCCGCTCTAGATCCGGTGTCTGGCCTACTACCTAGGAGGTAGTAAATGTTCAGTAAATATCTGTGGAATAAACTACATGTGGAAGAGACATAATTGAAAAAAAAAAAAAAAGAAGAAGAAAGCACAGGAAAGGAGTGCACTCAAATCAACTCAGCTTTCTCTCCTGCAGAGTTGGTCAAATCAGCTCTAAACCTAACTTCCCATCCTGACAATCAAAGTGATCCACAGTCAACTCATGATTCCTATCTGTCTGCTTCCTCCCACACATGTTCTTCTCAGATTGGGCCACTTTCCTTACTGCACATATGTCAATGCCTGCCCATCAGATAGAGTGCCCACACCTGTTCCTCCTAAACCTGGGGCTGCCAACCCTTTCAACTCAAGGCCCCACCTCCTCATTGAAGTCCTGCCAGTTTCCTAGGCTATACCTGATACCACCTGTTATGGATTGAATTGTGTCCCCCCAAAAGACATGTTCAAGTCCTAACCCCTAGTCCCATGAGTGTGATCCTATTGGAAATAGGATCTTTGAAGGTGGTATTAGTTAAGATGAGGTTAAACTGGATTAGGGCCCACTCCTAATATGACTGGTATCCTCCTAAGGAGAGGAAATTTGGACACAGAGAGTAGGAGATAGACAGGGAGACAGGTGGCCATGACACAGAGACAGAGAGAGTCACTTATGTTTCTACAAGGGAAGGAACACTGTGGATTGGCAGCCACCCAACAGAAGCCAGAAGAGAGACATGGAACGGATTCTCCCCTTTAAAAGGAAGCATGGCCCCACCGACATTGTGATTTAGGACTTCTAGCCTGCAGAACTGTGAGACAATAAATTTCTGTTGTTTGAACCAACTAATCTGCGTTACTTCATTACCGCAGTCCTGGGAAACTAAGACACTACCCTTCCCAGGAGATACCTCACAGTTCTTTTGGGGCATTGGAAACAGAGCACAATGATGAGTGAGCAACTACAGAGATAGCTAGCCAGTTTGATGGCAATATAGTGTCCCTCTGTCAGGGTGAAAGTTCACTGAGAATTCACTCTTACATTTGCACTGTCTTTGCTAAAGAAAGAAAATTAATAATTTTCAGTAGCTTTTACTGTTCTTTACTGGGACAGGTCAAAATTTAAGTGAAGCTATATGAAGAGAAAGGACCCTGGGAAGTGCTGTTTTATAGTGGTTGGAGCATGAGTTTTGGAGACCAGTATTTAGGTTCAAATCCTGGCTCCATCATGTTTATATCCATCCATGACCTTGACCTAGTCCTCTGACTGGTGGAGACCCTAAGTTCTCCATTTAAAGAGGAAAATGATACCTAATAAAGCTTTTGTAAAAATCAAATATGATCATATCTTTAAACTGCTTAGCAAAGTGCCTGCCATGCAGGAGACATTGAACATTTGCTTTGGTTACCATTGCCACGGAGGGTTTTCCGCAAGCAGTGGTTCCCAAAATGTGTTCCTCAGAACAATAGCAGCAGCAGTTTCTGGGAACTTATTAGAAAAGCAAATTCTCTGTCCCCACCCCAGACTTCCTGGATTAGAAATTCTGGGAGTGGGGCCCAGCAATCTGTGTTTTGACAAGTCTTCCAGGTGACTCTGATGCACACCAAAGTTCGAGAAGCACTATTCTCAGGATTAGAGAGGCTATATATGTAAACCACTGAGTTTAGTGCCATACTAAGGATTAGATATTCACTAAGTGGTTTTGTTTATTTTTAATAGGGTATGATTTTTGGATCTGAAAGTGCTTTTTTTCTACTTCCTAGCTAACATGTCCAGCCCCTTGTATCAAACTACCTCTGTTGCTTCAGTTACCTGGCTAGCTGCCTAATTGCCAACCTTTGAGACTCCCAAACTGCTGCTCACGAACTATTTAATTGCTTATCCAGTTGCCTACCTAGAAACACTCACGGGTCTAATTACCAGCGGCTGACCTCTGGTTGCAGGAACATGACTGCCGGCTCTCCCGATCGCCTGTGAGAGCAGCACTGGAAGCCAAGTCGTGCTTGCCCAGCTCCAGTCCTGACACTTCCGCCTTCCATTGGCATAGTTAATGTCGCCTCCAGGCAAACCAACTATGCACATGATTCTGAATTGTTCTAACATTTTTGAGGGGGTTTGTTTTTGGTTTCCGGTTTTTCTTTGCTTTTAGTTTTTAAGAATTGGGGGCGGGGGGAGGGGTGAGGAGAGTTGCTTTTGTTTCTTTTAACAGCAGAACAGTAAAACTTTTCCATAAAAACTGCGCATTGCTCAAGGCCAGATCGTTAAGCAGCTGGGGCATTTTGGGCACTGCCTGCTACTGATTTTATTTCCTTTTCACTGCACTTGCAAGCAAGTCATTTATCTTTAAGTCAGCAAGCAAGAAATGGGAAATAAAATATGTTTTATTTAAAACAGTATTTGGGGCTTGGCATGATGGGGTAAATGGACACTACCTATTTTGATTTCATTTTCATTATAGCACATTGACAGGGAAATCATTTCTCTTTCTTTGGAGGCCCATTTTCATCTCTCTGCTTCCCTTATGTTTCTCTAGGTTCCCTAACCCCCACCCCAGCTTCCCACCCTGTCATGCCAGTGTTCTTGAATTTTGATGAGAGAACAAATTGGTAGAATCCAGGACAAGTGATTCCTTTGGCTACCAACTCCCAAGCCACCATTCTCCTCTCTGAGGGAGCAAGTATAGGATAAATTAGACATAATTTCAGGGCATAGGTTATGGGAGAGCCCCATTTTTGCTCATCCAAATGGAACAAATAGTAGACAAATGAAATGTTTTACTTCTACCACTTACCCTCCTTTAAAATGGACATATATGATTCTACCATCTATCAATATAGCCTGTGATGCAGAAATGAAACAAAATAGGAACAAGCTAGAAATTCCTTGAAAACCAAAGAAATCAGTGGTCTTTATTAAGTTCCTTTTGCTTGTTTTTAAAATGTTATGCAATACCTACTACAAAAACTTTGCAAGAAAAGGTACTGCATTACCAACATTGAGGAAAAAGTGGGTTCAACTAATTTATTGTCATTATAGAAATTCTTTGATTTCCCACGATCTGTTCAATATATACCCACCACACTATTCTGTATTTAATATCAGAAAGGAAGAATCTATCTTTACCCTTCCATAATGCCCTATGCTTGTTTATTATAGTAGATGATGTAAAACAATCACTGATTTTCTTATCTGTCTTCCAGTCTGTTGCCCGTGAGCTGGGAAGTAGGGACTATAACTCCAGAGTCCAACAAAACACAATAATATGGCAAGCTCTTCATAAATATTTTTTGGAATGGAATGAATGAAGAATTTTACAAAAGAACTTTGAAGCTATTTTTCACATTTTTTATAGACATGTTCAATTACAACAGAAAAAAAGCGGGGCCAGATATGGGATGGCAGAGGATGTTATTACACAAGTGCTTATATTATTTGGCTGTTAAAATAAACAAGATACTGTAGCATAAACTAAAATAAATAAGTTATTTTACTCAAATAGGGCTATGACAATCAGGAGAAACCTCTGAAATTATGCCACCTGAAATCTGTAAGTATGACAAGGCAAACAAAGTTAGCAGCAAGGAAACTTCCTCACTGTAAAATTATTTCATCCTTTTTGTAAAATCAAATATTGTCATGTTAAGCCATTCCACAAAATTTCTCTCTCACGCGTCCACTTACAGTGCATGTGTAATACAATTTCTCTCTAAAATACAACATTGTAGAAATTTAATAAAAACTCCTGAGTGTCCAGAATAAAAATGATATGTATGCTTCCTTAAAGTCCCAAATCAAAAAAGTGCAAACTGTTTTCCTCTTTTTTCCTTCTCAAGATCATGATCAATTAAATCCTCAATAATCCAAAAGTAAATGTAAGAATATCTCTTAAACTATGCTTTAGTTTAATGCACAACTATTTAAAAAGAAAACCAACAGAAAATGTGAATGCTATTTCTGGAAAAAATATTGATCAAACTTAAACTTGAACCATTAAATTATAGTAAGAGACCTACATCAAAAAAAGAAATTCCAAATCAGTCAGTCACTTATAACATGTCTGTAACATCAGCTTCTGTTGAAACTGCCCTTGTATGCCTAACCCAACCTATCAAAGCCAGTCTGCAGAAATTTAATTTTAGTATGTGTCAATACACAGCAGAAGGAAAGTACACTAAACTAGTAGAAGAATGTAATTTTTGGGTCTCAGCTTTGAATATTTTGGCTTTGGTTGATATAATTCATGACCTGACATTGTTTAAACATAGTGAACCAGGTTTTTCCTTCTGATACTCCTGGGCAATTTACAATGCATGTCAGTATGCAAAACCCAGAGTGACTGGTGTTGATTAGGCAAAAGCCAAGCAAGGATGATTGCTAAAACTGGGCTGCTTGCCCCATACACACTCCTGGTAAGAATACTGATGAGGAAATACGTGAGAGACAAGTGGCAAAAAGAAGCTTGAGCAGAACAAATCCCCCAAACAATCTTTTGAAAGTAAAAGCTAATTCTTTTACATTTATAGTCTGATATGTAATTAAAGACCTGAGGTGTTAATTCTATGCTATATCTTTTTTTTTTTCTTTTGAAATTAAGAAAGAGAACAACTGCTAAAAATTGGTTTCATCTGGGATTTAAGGAGCTTCAAAAGAAAAAAATAGTTTTCAAGTCTGCAAATGGAAGAAAAAAAAAAATCATCCCTAAAGTGATATACCACATTTTTAAATTTTGGTCTCTGAGCAGTTTCCTCTATTGACAGCCATTATGAATATAGTGTTGAATTCTGAAAAGAAAACGTCTAGGATCAGTTTGGTGATGCAATGTGTTCTACCAGATGATCCCCTAAATCATACTGATTCTCCAAATACAAATAGTTTTAGATTATCCTGCACCTAACAGGAGTACTTTAATCAGGAGGAAGAATTAATTCTGTGAGAAAGAGCAAACATTCATTCATTCATTCTCACATTCACTCAACCACTATTTATTACCTTAGGAAAGCTCCTACACCAGACCCCTATCAGTATCCAACCCTCAGTTTCCACCTCTTGTCCCCATTTTCTCAGCAAACGTCCTAAGGTTAATTAAGGAGAAATAAGGAAGAGGTCCCTGACTCAGATGCCATTCCGAATAACAAATTCAGCTCCTGCTCAGTGTCTGCAACCTCCGTGGCCCTCCATCTCATTGGACATGTCGGCTCAAGCCATTTTCTGAAATACCTTTCAGTGCATGGGAAGTATGAATAAGATGAAAGTCCTCCCAAGGAGGCAGAAAAATATCAAAATCTGGTAATAGATCTTCTTTCTTTCTCTAGTCTGCAAATATCTGCTTAAAAGAAGGAACAAAACTTAGAACCCTAAAATCAAAGAACTTTAGAGATAGATAGATAGATATAGAGAGAGACGTACACAAACACATTCACATACATATACACATACACATACATATACAAGTCATCTAATCCAAGAGTTCCCAAATAGGGTTCCTTATTTTGCTGCCATTCTTTGCCTAAAGGTTCACTATGCAAGTCAAAATGAGAAATGTTAAGGGACATGTAGCAAATTCTGAAAAAATTCAATTTGTTCAATGTGAAAGATTATCTATTATTCTGAAAGTGTGGCTCCTAATTTGGGGATGCAGGGGCTAAAATATTATTTCTTTAATGGAATGATGATGATGGTGGTGGTTTGTTAGAGAAAGAGTTACTTGTGCTTACTTGGCAAACTAAAAGTTGGCAAATCTGTGTTGGTCCACAGTATTTTTATCCTTAAATTGTACTGTCCTGTGTATTCCTTAGGCTTGGATGATTTATTTAATCCAAACACTATTATTTTATGGATAAAACCTGGAGCGATAGAGTGACTAGAAAAAATCACACAACCTGGTCAGTGCCAGAATTCCTTTTGTTTTTAAGCTACATAGGTATCCTTTAAAAATAATAACAATAAAAAGATAATTTTACTCATGAACAAGGAACAATTGGGGAGAAGAAGAAAGCAGAGTCCCCTATAAGAGTTCTAATGGTTCTAATTGGTTTTATGAAGTTTGTTAATATCAACCACCTGGAGTACTAGATTGATAATTGTTTTGAGTATTACACAGGAATAAGGCATTTTTTTTCTGAGAAATGTGAAATTTATTTGATTGGATATACCACATCAAATGCTTGATTTATACTCCCATAAACCAGGAATCAAATTTTGTGTAGAGGCAAAGTGAACTGCACAACAGGTACTTATCTAGTGAATTCAAGCAAAAAGTCCCAAACCTACTACTAAAAAAAAAGAACTGGCTGGCTGCATTGTCACCTTCACTAAATAATTCCTCATTTTAAAGTAATTAAACTTAACCTTACAATAGGAAGGTTTCACTGTGGCGCTTAACAAAGACAGAGACTTGGCTTAATGATCATTGATTAAAATCTCTGAAAGGCTGAAAACAATAGTGCTCTACATCTATAGGAAATCATTTAAAAATGTAAAATTCTTCTGATAAAAGGAGGATACTGCCCTTTTATCCAGCCTTTTGTTTTTCTAAAAAAGAATCGCTGATTTTCTTGTTATTGCTGTTGCTATTTGTAATATTTGCATAGCTTCTTTACTCCTAAAGTACCAACTTATGGTTATGACAACAACAAAATCACCATGGTAAATCCTTTACAAAATGTTGTTTGGTTAATAGAACTGTTCATTTGTTTTATTGGCTTTCTTCCTTTAAGTTTTTCCTTCCTGGGATTTGAATAAACATGTAAAAATATATAAATCTCTGAAGATGAAATCTAAATCTCTTTAGTGTACAGTTGTTTGAAATACATGACAAATTGTTAAAAGAAGAATGGTAACTAAGTGAAAATAAAACTAGAGGGTACAGGCTTAAACTGAAGGAGATAGGATTTAATTTAGAATCAAGCCCCTTTTTAAATAACAATGCTGTGACTACAAAACAAAAAATAGGGGTGTTTTCAGGCTTTAAAAATAGGAAGCAAATGGCTATGGGCAATGTTTTATGCAAAAGGATTCCAATGAGTTTTTTTTTCTTCTTCTAATTCTTTTTTCATTTTGTTTCAAACCATTTCGTACTTTCTTGTGCTGTCCCTGAGAGGAATACTTTAGCTCAAAAGCTACCAACCAATGATCAATACCTCAGCACAATTTACTAAAACTAACCTTATTATCACTAGTGTTCTCTTAGAAGTCAAGTCATACCCAAGGTCTAGAAAAAATGTTTTGCAACAGAAAGATGAAAGAACATCACTTAAGTAGTCACCCTTTAAGAAGTTTTATAAAATAATATAAGAAGATAGTTCAGAAGTCTTCCTTCTGATACAAAAATCTAGAGCTGTAAATGAAGGTCTGCAAAGATTCAAAGGGGAAAGAGAATTCTCCTTTTTCAGGAGGAAATTAACATCAATATAAAATTGTCATTTATGCAGAAACATTCACCTCTCTCCCTAATTCTGATTCTTGGCAGATCCACACCACCTTTACCTTAAAACTGGGCATATTTTCCTCATGTCCACTGGAGCCCAAACTCTGGAGTTCCTCCATGATCTGACTCTTCTGGATCATATTTAACAAGTCCTCAGTTCCTGGCTGAGTTTTCATCCCATTTTTCCCACATTTGTCCTTCCCGCTACATACATTCACAATGTCCTTTTCTCTGTGTGAAAGGCCCATCTCTCCTTCACTGTAAATATTCCCCATCATCAACACCCCATCTCCTCCTTGAAACCTTTTCTACCTTGTTGGAGGCAGAATGTAAAGATCAAGGTATGAGTGTCAGGGAGACCCAGGTTCTATGTCTGACTTCGATACATTTTACGTGTAATTTAAGACCTCTAAGCCTCAGGTGCCTCTTAGGTTCTTGTGAGAAATAAACTGATCAACAAATAAATTGTCTAGAAAGTACCCACTAAACATGATCATTTTGATCCCTCCAGCTTTACTGCTGGTTTTGAGTCTTTGGTTCCAACAAAGAGAAAGTCAGTCAAGGGGCTTGATGTAACAGGGAGTTTTTATTTTAAAAATAACCATGCAGACGGTGTGCTGAACAATGGTATCAGGAAGGGTAAGCGTTGCAGTATATTTTCGTCTTGGAAAGCATAAAATTCTGGTATAGCTAAGCCTTGGGGTTTTAAAGTAATATCCTGCCATTAATGTGACTCAGATAGTCATTCTCTGTCTGTTTCCTTCTCTTCCCTCCCTATCAACCAGATCTTCTCCCTCACCTTCTGTGTGTGTGTGCACGCCTTCTCATAACTTCAACTTGCAAGACACCCACCCTAGACAACCCAACCTTCTTCTAAATTCTGACTGCCTTTCAGCTTCAAATCCCATTGCTGCTTCATTGTATGATTAATTCCTAGTTAGAATTCACTAAGAGAGAAACTAATTGGCCCAGTTCCTCTTTTTGCATGAAGCAATGCCACTAGCCAGCCACAGCCTATGAATCGGCTTTCTTTGGATCAGGTGATCTCATATAATCCAATCATTTGTGGAACTGGGGTGAGGAGGTAGATTCAGGATCATGTGGAAAAACATGACTGAGAAAGTGCACCTCCTTTGGGGGTACGACCACTAAATGGAGTTGTGGGAAGCACAAACACCAAGACTGAAACCAAGTAGCTTGTTATCCTTTTCTAGAAATTCATATAGCACTCATTACCAATGGTTCCCAACCTTATTCTCACCCAGTGTTAGCACACTGTGGAGAGGAGGTGTGTGTGCAGTTAATTTGAAAAATTCCGCTCCCCACCAGGTGGTTCTAATAAGCCACTCTCTGACCTCCACATCCAGGTTGAAAACTACTGCTCAATAGGATCTAATTTCTCTCTTAATTATGTATCATAATTAACGCGTTCTCCTCAAATTGATTGTGACCTTCTTAGTTGTAGGCATTGTGCTTTACATAGACACATTTTTGGTCTTTCTCCTTCCCCTTCCCCTAAGGGCATTCAGGAACAGCGTAAGTACTAAATTAATACTTTCATAGATACACATAATTTTAGAACTGGAAAGAACACTGGAAATCTTCACTCTCCTCATGCTTTAGAAATTAGAAAACAGAGTCTAAAATAGTGTAAATGACTTGTCCAAAAGCACATGGCTAATCAGCAGCAAGGCTGGAGCTAGAACCTAGGCAAGTTAAGGTCTCAGCCAGTGCCCATACATTCCCAGGACCCACTGCTGAGTGGTACACAGACCTGAATAATTCAAATCCTGAAAACTTATTTGCAATTTATCATGTAAATGTATGGATATTACTGGATTTTTCAGATTACTTCTTTCAATTTTAAAGTAGTATCTTCAAATCTGTAAACATATTGAAACAGTCAATTACTTCCTTGTTTTCATATATTTATATATAGTCCAGGTGAATAAACTGTGTCCTCTTTTCTCCCTGATTTTTTGTGATCTCTTAACTTGGAGAACTACTAAAATAAAACTAGGAGTCCACAGTTCCCAGGACTAGACTTTTTTTTATATTGTTATGTTATCCACAACTAGGCCAAGCGCATCAAAACAAAGCAAAATTGTACATTATTTACAAATGATTATTTATAATTACTGCTACATTTATGCTCTATAACTGTATTAACTGTACATTTTAGTATATTCCTCTACAGTGCATTCACAATGAAGAGTGCCTTTTAGAAACGAAGTGACTATATTCTGAACACCATGTATAGCTTTGAATGAATAGTCACTAGAGAAAGACTTTGAGGCACATGGTAAGATAGATGCACATTTACTTTCTAAAAACTACTTACATACGCATTCTTCCTGGGGTTTCTTTAACCTCAAAAAACAAGGTAAATTTTTAAAATACTTTCTGTGGCAGAGATAGTGAACTAGTCACCCAGAGGTCAAATACCATGCTCAGTTTGCCCTGAACAGTGTTCACCCACTCAGCATATTATTCTAAATTTTAAGTAATTGTCAAATGTTATAAATTGGGAGAACTTACCAAATAATCTACTTGTCTGGATTCTCTTGAAAAAATATTAAAATCTGCGAATACCACCCAACTCTCCTGCCCAGAAACCTTTAGCTGCCGCTGGGTGGTGATGTCTCCCATACACACATACGCTCTGTCCCCTGGACTGCAGTTTCAGCCAGTTACTAGACCCACTCACACAGTGGCCCAGGGTTGGTTGCCATTTTCCTATTGTCAAATTAAGAGACAAGTATTTCTTTTACTAATGCTTCTGTCAAGAGCGAGGCAAAGAAAAGCTGAGAGTCACAGCTTCTTTTTCTCACATCCTGCCCATTTATATTAGCACTGGAGTCATTGACTCCTGTTCTACATCTAAGATAGAACCCTAAGTTAAAATATCCTACACACAGAATCAAAAGTTAAAGAACGATCTTACGTATATCCCTTTACAGTTTACAGAGGCTCAGACATTATCTAATTTAATCTTTGCAATAAAGGTAAGGTGAGTAGGGCAGGTATTTTCATCCTCACTCTACCAAGAAATCCAAAAGTCACAGACACTGAGAGGCTTGTCCAAGACCTCACAGCTAGTAACTGACTAAGTAAGGTTAAAATCCAGAGCTTTTCCCAATATACTCTGCATATGAGCTACTGGGTTGACCCATATTTTGTCACATATTGTATTTTTTTAATATATCCTGTCATCAAGATAAAACTCCAGACTGACAGAAATCAGGGTGTTGTTTTATATTTCACATTGAGGGGCCAGCTTCAGTAGAATAAGAGTTCATTTGTCCATGTCACTCTGTTAGTGCTATTTAAAAACATATATGTATATGCCTGCGTGTGTATATGTGCATGCACATACACACTCCTCATTCCAAACAACTGAAGCAATTTACCAAACCAGTAAGACTAAAATAATTGAGAAAATTGTAGATAAGAGGAAGTAAAAAGTAGGAGACAGAAAATAAAGCCAGAGGTATGTTTAGTACCGTCATTACATACCATAATTATCAGATGCTTCACTCAGGACCATATATTTTACTTGGAGCTTCCTAGTAATCAGTGCAAAGAGGAAAACATCAACTACTCAATTCACCATGTCTGGAGGTTGGGGCAAGAGCTCAAGATAGGTATAATTCTTCCTGTCATTGATATCTGGAGACATTTTTCCCCCAAAGGAGATATATATATAGTACAATATAAAAAATCAGATTCTCCACAATATCAAAACAGTGAATAAAATAATACACCATAGTTTCCTTGTTTCTTATAATATTTATAATAATGAAGGCTGACAGCATAACAACAAATCACAGCCGTGTAAAAGCAACCCTACTAAGAGCCAAAATAATGCAGTACAGTTTCTCAGCAAATCTAATGGCCAGATTAATAAAGTCAAACATACTGGATAAATTTGTAGATGGATGGATAGATAGATACAATTGAGATAACCTAGAAGACGCTTGCCTCTCAGGCATTCCATACATAGTATTTTTCCCATCCAAGCTTTTGATTAAGGATTGTGCAGAAAAGAGTTCAAGGTTAAAAATCTCTGACAAGATCTTGGTGTGAAATTATTTCACATTATTGATTAAAGACAAATCTGTAACTTTTGACAGTCTACTGATTTGGGCCTAGATTTGACATTACAGATGAAACAGTAGAAGTCCTCTCCCACACTCCCACAGAGGGAAGCCAAGGGAGGACCTGACAGCAAGGTCAGTGTCTCTTCTCTTCTCACTTAGACAGCTGGCCCTCCATGAGACAGCGCAAAGTGACAAGTGCTATGGCACTTGACCTCTCCCCTGAGCTTCAGGTCATGTATTATCAGCAGCTGCTGAACTTCTCCATCTGGCCATCATGTCTTCCCTTTAATCTGCTTTTCTGTTCCTGTATTCCTACTCTGTAACGATGAACTCACTTCCTACCCCTGCATCAAAACCAAAAACATAAGCAGACCACCTGTTTGCTCTCCTTCCCTTAGCCCCACCATCCATAACCAAGTTCTGCCAATGGTAGCTCGCACCAACTGCACCCTTTCTCCATGCCTACTTCCACTGCCCTTGTTTCAGGAGAAAACCACTACTGAATTGCAATCTTAAATCAATCACCTAATGATTTTCTGCCTTACTTTCCTCACACCCACCATCCTCCTCAAGTCTAGAGCAATAATCTTTCCAAAATAATAATAATATTTATTGAGACTTTATTTCATGCCAGGCACTTTTCTACATTACTTTACTTATATTATCTCTTATATTCCTCACAACTGTATGAAGTAGCCCCATATTAAAATATGAAAACTGAAACACAAAGTGGATGAATAGCTTTTCAAAGGTCACTAGGCTAGGACATAATGGAGCCAGGATATGAGACCGATCACTCTGAACTCATTCACTGAACTCCTAACCACTGAGAAAGACAAAAACAGCCCCTGATATCTGGGAATTGACCCAGCTCTCACAACTCAGCCATGGTGTTCTCCTCTTGGCATAAACAATCTCAGAGAATATCAATCCTGGCCAAGATTCCTGTGACTGTGATGAAGTGATACCAAAAACAAGACTACCTCATGATCTTGTCTAAGCACAGACAAAGGTCACTGTGCAAACAACAAAAATACAAAACATCTTGCTCTGCTAATATTAGTGACTGCTGCTTTGAACTTGCTCTTGTCTGAACTCCTAGATAAGATTTATCAAAGTGCCAAATCATAGAATTACTCCCATTTCTTGATAGCACCCAATCCAATATGACATCCCCTTCTTTGGACCCTCTCCAAAAGCATCCAATCATATCTTAAATCCTGTAAGTCCTTTCTAACACATCCTATTGTTGAGATGCCTTATGACTGCCCATGGCCTGGATTTTTCCTCATTGAATAAAGCAATAAATCCAACTCATTCTATTATGGGTTCATTACTAGTTATCTTTGTCTAAAGGACACTGACATTCACTAGGCTGTACTTCCTCCAATATGGATTTTTCCATGATGAAAAGCCCTTTCATGATTCAAACTCCCAACATGGAAAAGTTCAAACTCATTAGTAGGAAAACCTAGCCCTCCCTGCTCTTATCCATGTCTTCTTCTTCAAACTCACTCTTAACTACATTCTTCCTTCTGTGACCCTTCCCCATGCCACCCAACTTATCTGTCTTACCTACAGCAATGTTCCCCAAATGAACAGCACTTCCCCTTTCCATACACTTCACATGCTGTTGTTGTGCCCTGAATATTCCATCCTGGAACTTCCTCCCCTTTTCTAGCCCCTTCCCCACTCTGTAGGCTGACTTTGATGTCTTTCCTCCATATAACTATAGCTTCCATACCTCTACTGCAATTTTAATCTGTTGTATCAAAATTCTCATTCAATTCATCAAATTTACCCACTTGCATCTCCAGCCCCCACCAGAATGCAAGCTCCAGGCATACAGGGACTATGCCTAAGTAATATTTGAGAGGGTATAGCCGAAAAGCATGAATTTTGAGTTCAGGCAAAGCAGCATAAATTCACAGTTCTACCATTAAAAACTGTGCTTAAAAAGGCAAATAACAAACTTTGAGCCTTGCCTTCCTCACCTGTAAAAAGTGGAACTATAAGACCCTCTAAGGTTGTTGTGAGGACAAAAACTACATATTATAGCATCTGATACTCAATATATGCCTAATGAATATAATAATACAGAGCATGACAAAATACACAGAACTCTTTTAATATGTATTATGCTTAAATATCTCTATCAAAAATATGTTGCTATACCCTACTTTAACAGAAATTCGTGTTTGTATTAAATGCTGTCCTATATGATCTACCACAAGATAACTATGTAACTTATACATCAGAACCCTACTCTCTGAATGATTATTCAATTATAAATTCAGACCAAGAAGAAACTGTGGAGTTACTTAATTCAATGTACTCTTATTTTTTAAATATATAAATAAACTTTGGAATATTCATAGGATGAGATTTTTGCTACATACATCAAATGAATGAATTTTACAGATATGTTGGTGAATGAAACAAGTCAGAAGCAAAAGAACATGTATGTACAACTCCATTTATATAAGGTTAAAAACACATGCAAAAACTAATTTATGAAAAAAAACTAATTTATGGTTTTAGAAGTCAGGATAGTATGTTTCTTTGGGAAGGATGGTGGGGTTTGTGACTTAGAGAAGTCTGAGACAGCCTTAGTGAGTGCTGGTAGCATTCTATTTCTGAGTGGCAGTTAGAGAGGTGTTTTCATCTTGCAAAAATTCATTGAGACATAAGCATATGACATGAGCATACTTCTATAAATATGCTATACATTAATAAAAATGTTTAGTAGGAAAAAGAAAAGGTAGTTCCAAGTATCAGCTATACTGTGGTAGCTGCCAAGCTCCCAGCAATACTTGTTTTATGGGCAATGCACTCATTTTTTAAATGAGAAGGGTCTAGCAGCGTAAGTGACTACCCCAAAGTCATATAACAAATCCATGGCTCAGAACTAAAACCGCAAATCCTGATTTTCTTCCCAGGGCTCTTGATATATGTGTATATAATGCTACTCCAAGTAAATATATCAGTGTTTTCTCAAGGAAATAGTTCCTTGGATCTGTGCATTTGGAAGCTGGAATAGAATATATTCAATGAAAAGCTGTTCTTTGGCCATACCCCAGCTATTACATTGACTGCTGGCAGAACATCCTCTGAATCCATGAAAATTTGCAAATCAAGGCCAGGCCTCAATCTGCAGCTGGCACAACACATTTTTATTTGAAATGAAATTTAGTTGCATATTTTTTTCTGGCTAAATTACACATAAAGGAAAAAAAAAATGGCTGCTTATCCATTTAAAGTAACCATATGCTAAGGCTACACAATGCAATTAAAATGCTGCAGAAAATCAGGCTACGTGGCAATAATGCTGCATTGCCAGCTCTCCTTTTCCATTAGCGCTGACAGGGCTGGTCAGCGTAAGCTAGAAGTGAGAGGGCACCACACTGTTCCAGCAACTGGAGAGCCCAAGGTTGAACCACAACAAGGCCAGGCTGCTCTGGCAGCCTCAGGCTCCTGCTGCCAGCCACAGTCTCCAGCAGCTCAGCAGATGCATCTCTGAGAGGCCTTGATTTGCAGATCATCTGCTCAGGTACAGAGAGGAAGTGCACACAGTAATTTTATAGCTCCTGGTCCTAATATCCTGCAACACTTTACTGATTTAAGTATTTATAAGACAATAGGGCTGGGGCTATGCATAACTAGATAACTGATTAAAATGCATAAGAAATCGTGAGTGATGGCTGCTTGAAAATTATATATATACACATTACATATATATGCATATTATATATATGCACACATTGCACACACACACACACATATTTTATAAAGTATATATGGCCCTTACAAAATATGAAGTACTTGTTCCATAAAATATTGCCACTTTGAGGAACTTGTGTAAGACCTATCAATTTGTTCATTTTTTTCTTACAAATTTAGTAGAAAGCGACTCACAGCTATCACTTAGAAATATTTCCTAATCTCACCAAAGTCTAAGGTAAAAGTTTATGTTCCTCAAATAGATTAAGCAAATGAAAGGTCCTAGGGCAAGTAAATGAGAAAACCTTTTCAAAAGACAACTTTATTTTTTTTACATAGAAGACAGTTTTCCTTTAAATGAAACAAAAAAATCTTTAACAAAAGCTAAGGGTAAATGTGCTCTAAAACATTAAGGTGCCATCGTAAAGTAAATTATATACACATAACTGCCTAAGCAATTTATTTTTAACTAGGTAGCATTGAGTTTATCTCATAAATTTACAATGAAAGCATGAGTTATATTAATAGGAACTTGTGGTTCACTGAGTGCAAACTTGCTATCAAACCATCCAAACACTTGTTCTGAATCCAACATTAAAAAAAATGTTAAGTATAACTATATTTCCAATTCCAATTCCTAATTTCAACATTTATTCAATGGAGCCAAGTGGAACAAAGGTTTCAATACCAAAAGCAGAACATTAAGATCGCAGTCACCAAACTTCTTTATTTTTTAAAACTCTAAAATATTTTTAATGTGCTTGTTACAATTCAGATATAAACTCCAACAACAACTCTTTGAAGGGCCAAAGGGTTGAACTCCACAGACCTACAAAATATTGACACATCAAATCCAAAACTATCATTTCGGTAACCAGTCTTTCCTACCATTTTTACTTCAGTGACATTCATCTGAGACAATAACAATTTTATGCAAATAAAATTAATTTCAGATTCATGTACTGTGTCTACAATAAATGCTGCAGAGTGGATTATGTTTTATAAGGCAAATATTATATATGAACAGTTTATTCTCAGTGCATTTAATCTGTAAAATCAACCAGAAATCAGGAATAACAGATTGCAAGTTTGCAAATTATAAGGTGTTTTTTTCTTTTCTTTTTTTTTTTTTTTTAAGGAAGATCTGGCATTCTGGTGTATTTGGTTCAGTTTATAAGTGATAAAACAGGTTTTTTGTCAAGAGCTGAGAAGGGTCTGAGATTTTATCTTGCTTACCAACTAACAGTTTGGCTTGCCACAGTTTCATAGAAGCTGACAGCAGACACAGACCCCTGGGACATTATCACTCATAGCAAAGCAGGCAGCATGCATTTCATGTTCAGGTGGGTTCCCTTGGCCCCAGTCCCATGAGGCAACAAGGAGCGGCTGAAATGAATACTGCACTCACAATGGGTCTTTGTCACAGCTGAGAAATCCTAAACTTAAAAAAACCTCAATTTTTTAATGTGTTGCAAGCAAACCTGCCTAACCTTTGCCCTAGGGAAATTATCCTAATTCAAGAAACACATCTGCCCTCTTCCCCAGAGGAAGACACTATCTCTAACTTCTAAAGCTGCTTGCTATGCAAACAACTTAAAAAAAAAAAGTCCAGACTACGAGCTGTCACAAACACAGAGAAACACCACCACGGGGAACTGCCCCCCAAAAGTTTTGTGCTATACGCTCTGTACTTTCTTGTAAGTATTTCTTCTATACTTGGACTCTTTATCTAACAATAAAGGTATGTACTAAAGCTAGGAGAACATTGTTCTCAATCTTAAAAACTGTACAGTTTGGTACTGACAGATAAAAAGAAAAATAATTCCCTTTTGATGGTAACATTAATTTCAGTACAATAGATATATTTTGGCTATATCTTATACTGCCACAGTTATCTGTTATTTGCATAAAATATTATTTAAAACATTCATTTGAACATCTAATAAGTATTACAAATATTTTATATCTTTTAAGCATATTATATATGCTTAACATATATGCTTAAATATATATAAGCATATATAAATAATATTTATATATAATATATAAAAATATAATGTATAAAAATTTTTATTAATATTTATATACAAATAATACATATGCTTATATATATCTAAAGCATAAGAAAGTCAAAACAAAAGGGAAAAATATGAAGAGACAATGCAAAAACTTATACTAATATTTGGTGATTAGGCACTCTACAATGCCAATAAAATCTATGAAAATTTTAAAAATCATTCCAGTATAAATATAAAAATATTCTGGAAGTAGCTGAATATTTTAGCCTTTAGGAAAGAGTAGAGAAGTTATTTAGCTACCTGACTCCTTTGTTGAAACTGCAAATACTATTCAAAATAGTGAAATCATAAAATTTGATTGCTGTTAGGATAAGAAGAAAGGGAGGAAGGGAGGGAGGAAGGGAGGCTTAAAAGTTAAAATAAAATGTATAAGAAAAGTTTTGCTTTAAGACTTTTAAAAACTTGATAGAGATTTCTTCAAGTATATATCAACAGATGGAAGAAGAAAGAGGGAGGAAGGGGACTAATAGTGGAGGTATGGGTAGCTACTTTAATATTTAATAAAATTCCGGCACCAGATAGTTCTTCATTAGTTTAAGAAGTTGATGGTAATCTCATAATTCTTAAATGACATAACCTTAAAAAGTTTACAGACCTATAACCTTCATGAAATTCTATTCAAGTTTGAAAGGATAATACACTCCAAAGAAATCTGGTAAATTCAGAACCTACCGGAAAATATATTCATCTACTCTGTGAGTGGAGTAACGGGAAATAGTCACAGGCTACCAATATTACCTTTTTAACACCCACCACATGGCTACATAATAACCAAAGAATCATTTGTTGGGTTATTAATTTTTTTAGTATTTTTAAAACAATGGCTGAGTGCTCTCGGATCATAATTAATAGCAGGCTGGAGAAGTCTGGTCATTACTTTACAGGAAATGTCTGACCTAAAGGTCATCATATTTATTATAAGTTGTTCTAACCTCCTAAATATAGACAATAAAAAGCAATTCCTGTTATTTGTTGAACAATTGTACATAATCATAAAGTTGCTGCTCTGTGAACAATATCAATACGTTTAGCCAGTAAATAAATGGAGCATAAGGGATGACGATAAAGTCATCAAATGGCATCATTAGCAGCAAGGTGAGAAATCAGCAAGGTGAGGTACATTAACTAGGCTAGTAGAAAGCAGACTTGGTTTTGCCAGCTGAGTGACCCTGGAACACGCCCCCTTTTAGTTTACTTACTTGTAAAGTGATAACAGTACTTATTTCTCAGGGTTTTCATGAGGATTAAGTGAGACACATTTAAAGTGTCTATCACACTGCCTGGTATGTGGAAGAAACTCAACAAATGCTGATTCACTTTGCTTTTCCAACTATCTATATCTATGGTAATGCTCCAATCCTGACTTTGAAATCTATATAAGAGTCCTAATAGAGGGGAGAGAAAAAATTGTAAGAAAAGAAGCCTTTATGAAAGGAAGGTACTAAATGATTTGAAGCTATTGCTCACAGCAGACAGCTAAATAATGAGTCTCATGCTTTCCCATATGTTATGGGAAGAATTCCTATTGCCCCTCAATTCATCATTTTGCAATTTAGTTTTCTCCAGCTGTAGTACTGGACATTCACCAAAATGTACTGACTCAACTATGGCACTCCAAATTGACCAGTGTAATGAACAAAATAGCATTAATGCTGCTAATATTATTATCGTGCTTACCAGACAGACTGACTAGAGTTTCTCCTTGGCAGTAGGCAAGGCTATTAAAATGTCATTCATTTGATCAACAATCAACAATATTTACTGAGAGGCAACTGAGAAAGACAAACTCTTCCTTCCCCTGGATCTTTAGCAATGTTAATGTGCTGTCATCTAAGAAGATGACCCCAGCCCTATGTGCTTCAAGTTATAAATGAAGCTTGCATCTGTGGGCTCATTAGCACCATCTTTAATCAACTGCCCGTCACCAGCCACAAACACAGACACATACGTTCATGCATTTACACAGGTATTGATGAGGAAGACATTTGAATGCAATTAGTAACAGGGTCCAGTATGACATTTCCAGGCTCTCTTTTAAAATAGCTAATTTACATAAACGACATTCTGGAAAAGAAAATGATAGGGACAGAAGGAAATTCAGTGGTGGCCGAGGGCTGGGGATTGAGGAAAGGGACTGAGCACAATGAGGCATGAAGAAACTTTGGGGAGTGATGGGAATATTCAATGTCTTGATTGTGGTGGTGGTTACATGACTGCATGCATTTGTCAAAATCCATAGAACCACACATGAAAAAGGGTGAATATCATATATAAGTTATGTATCAATAAACCTGACTTTAAAAAAAAGCTAATTGGAAAAGGGAAAAGAAAGTAGAGGGAACTCATAGTAACAACAAATGTTATAATTTATCCTCCAATAATGCTCATGAAGCTAAAATGCAGAGTTGTCACAAATCTTTAAAAGATCTTGCAACATTCTGTACATGAATAAATTCTTAGATTCAATACCATTAGAGAGTCAGATTCAACTGAAACTGGTATTGATTAGGCATCATCAAACTTCAACTCCACATGCTAAAGCAAAGGGAAGAAATGAGAGCCACAAGGAAAGCAAAACTTCAGTTTATTAGGAATTTTAACTGAGTGTCTTCTCTTCTCCCCAATAAATTTTTTCTTCAGAGCTACAGGTTAAAAATGTAATCATATAAATATGTATTCAATAGCATTTGATAAAAATCCACAAAAGATACACAATTTTCAATGCTGCTCTACAGTTTTAAAGCTCTTCGTATTTGGTAGCATTTTCACAAGCATTGCTTTCTATAATACCTATGTTATCAAACATAATACAATATGGTATGTGGGAATAATAAGAATTCTTTATTTTCTACACTGTTTCAGAGTTACAAAGCACTTTCATGTATATTATCTCCTTCAACCACCACTAAAACATGTCCAATAAAGATTATTAAACCTTATTTTACAGATTCAGTAAGTGAAAAGAAAAGGCTTGGGTAGTTTGCCCAAAGTTGCAGCCCCAAGGATCTGAATTTAGACACGAGACTTGAACTCAGGTTTTCTGACTCCTTATAATAATAGTTAGACTTACCTATTTGGTTATATGAAAGCAGTTAATTTTCACAATAACCGCATGAGGTGAGTAGTAATATTGTCTCCCTTTCACAGTTGAGGAAACTGAGATACAGAGGGGCAAAGTAATTTGTCCAAGGTCACACAGCTAGAAAATCAAGGAAGCAGAATTCAAACACAGGCAGTTGGGCTCCAGATTCCCCAACAACCACCACTTAATATATGTGCACGTGGCGTCTTCCATTAGTCCTGTGCTTGGCATAAGACCCACTCAAACCAACATACACACCTTATTCAGCTTTGTTTTAATGGAAACTGAAGTGCATGAACATATAACAAATTACAATGTCTAGAGCTTCACATCTTTTTCCTACAGGGCTTCAGAATTGACAGAGAAACTGAAATGTTCTTCACCCAGTCCTGATCCTGACTCTGGTTTCCTAACCTGCTTACACTCAAGTGGCATAGCCTCAACCACACTGTTACAAACATTCAGCTTCCTGATTTTTCTGTCCTTCTGTACTCTCCTTGCAACTTCTCTCCAATTTTGCAAAAAAAAATCCCATCTTCTTCTTCTTTTGCTGCTACATCCTGGCCACAAATAGCAACAGAAAAACAAACAAGAAGCTAAGATGGTGGCTACGAGAGACAGGGCAAAAAACCACTTCCATGAAAAATACTAGATAAAAGCCAGAAAGTGACCCAAAACACCAGTTCCAGTGATGCACCAGCTGGACAAGATCTGCTAAATGCACAGAGACCATGCACTTGGTGAAACTGGGAGTCTGCATTCTAAAATGAGTAAGGCTGCTGACTATCCGGCAGCCACGCTGTGGTGTGGAGAAACCATGAGTTGGCATTTGGAGGCAGGCTAGTTCCTTTTTTTTTTTTAATTAAATTCAGTTTTATTGGAATACATTCACACACCATACAATCATCCATGGTATACAATCAACTGTCCACAGTATGATAACATAGTTATGCATGCATCACCACAATCTATCTCTGAACATTTTCCTTACATCAAAAAGAACCAGAACAAGAATAAAAAATAAAAATGAAAAAAGAACACCCAAATCATCCCCCCATTCCACCCCATTTGTCCTTTAGTTTTTATCCCCATTTTTCTCTCATCCATACACTAGATAAAGGGGGTGTGATCCACAAGATCTTCACAATCACACTGCCACCCCTGTAATCTACATTATTACATAATTGTCTTCAGGAGTCCAGACTGCTGGGTTGGAGTTTGGTAGTTTCAGGTACTTACTTCTAGCTATTCCAATACATTAAAACCTAAGACATGTTATCTATATAGTGCATAAGAATGTCCACCAGAGTGACCTCTCAACTCCATTTGAAATCTCTCAGCCACTCAAACTATTTCATCTCATTTTGCATCCCCCTTTTGGTCAAGAAGATACTCTCAGTCCCACGATGCCGGGTCCAGATTCATCCCTGGGAGACTAGTTCTTTTTTAAAAAACCCAAAAGCACCTGCAGATATGGCAGTGAGAACCGCACGTGAAGCATGGCAGGAACAGGCTGTGAGAACACCTCAATATCTGGCATGGAAGATAGCCTTTCACATACCCACTGCTAACTGTCTCGAAGCAAGGAAGGCAGTGGTGAGCCAAAAGGGGAAAATAACCATGCCCCTTGCAGCCATCTTCCCAGCGGGCTGGGAATGCTCCTGCCCGGCACTGGCACCACAGCCCAGAGCCGCGCCAAAAAACCCAGTGTAACAGGAAGTGTTTCCAGCAACATGCACACATGCCACAATACTGGGTATGGACAATAGCCTTTTGCGCACCCACAGCTAATTGTCCTGGAGCTGGGAAGGCAGAGCTGTGCGAAAAGGGGGAAATCAACACGTCCCATTCAGCCATCCTTACAGCAGGCTGGGAATGCACCTACACGGCCCAGCGGCCTAGAACTTCCCTTGAGGGACAGTGCACACATGTGACATAGCACAACCTTCCCTCAGCAGAGCCCTAGAAGGGCATGGCTTGGAAGACAGACCCACTCAGAAATCCCAGGAACCATACGCCAATACCAAGGACTTGTGGGTCAGGGGCACAGACAATCTGCGGCAAGACTGAAATGAAGGTTTAGACTCTTCCAACAGCCTTAAATCTCCAGGAACACCTGGGAGGTTTGATTATTAAAGCTGCTCTCCCTCCCTAACTGCTCAGACACACGCTTCACATTCAGGGCGGACAGCACTATCAACACACCCAAACTTGTTGCACCAATTGGACCCCACAAGAATCAAACACCCACACAACACAGAGACAAAGTTGGGGAGAACTGGCTTGAGGGGGATAGGTGACTCGCAGATGTTATCTGCTGGTTAGTTAGAGAAAGTGTACTCCACCAAGCTGTAGATCTGAAACATTAGAGACTAGTCTTTGAATAATCCTACATATCGTAAAAGAACCCTACCAAGTAAAGCAAATGTCAAGAGGCTAAAAACAACAGAAAATTTTAAAGCATATGAAAAAACCAGAAGATATAGATAACCCAAACCCAAACCCAAACACCCAAATCAAAAGATCAGAGGAGACAGAGTACTTGGAGCAATTAATCAAAGAACTAAAGACAAACAACGAGAGCATGGCACAGGATATAAAGGACATGAAGAAGAGCATGGCACAGGATATAAAGGACATGAAGAAGACCCTAGAAGAGCATAAAGAAGAAATTGCAAGAGTAAATAAAAAAAAGATGATCTTTTGGAAATAAAAGAAACTGTTGACCAAATTAAAAAGATTCTGGATACTCATAGTATAAGACTAGAGGAAGCTGAACAATGAATCAGCGACCTCAAGGACCACAGAATGGAAAATGAAAAAACAAAAGAAAGAATGGGGAAAAAAATTGAAAAAATCAAAATGGACCTCAGGGATATGATAGATAAAATAAAACATCCAAATGTAAGACTCATTGGTGTCCCAGAAGGGGAAGAGAAGGGTGAAGGTCTAGAAAGAGTATTCAAAGAAATTGTTGGGGAAAACTTCCCAAATCTTCTACACAATGTAAATACACAAAGCATAAATGCCCAGCGAACTCCAAATAGAATAAATCCAAATAAACCCACTCCAAGACATATTCTGATCAGACTGTCAAATACTGAAGAGAAGGAACAAGTTCTGAGAGCAGCAAGAGAAAAGCAATTCACCACATACAAAGGAAATAACATAAGACTAAGTAGTCACTACTCAGTGGCCACCATGGAGGCGAGAAGGCAGTGGCATGACATATTTAAAATCCTGAGAGAGAAAAATTTCCAACCAAGAATACTTTATCCAGCAAAGCTCTCCTTCAAATTTGAGAGAGAACTTAAATTTTTCACAGACAAACAAATGCTGAGAGATTTTGCTGATAAAAGACTTGCCCTACTTCAGATACTAAAGGACCCCTACTGACAGAGAAACAAGGAAAGGAGAGAGAGATATGGAGAAAGGTTCAGTACTAAAGAGATTCAATATTGGTTCATTAAAGGACATTAAGAGAGAGAGGGAAAAAATATATCTGATAAACATAAACCAAAGGATAGGATGGCTGATTCAAGAAATGCCTCCTCAGTAATAATGTTGAATGTAAATGGATTAAACTCCCCAATTAAAAAATATAGATGGGCAGAATGGATCAAAAAATATGAACCATCAGTATCTTGAATACAAGAGACTCATCTTAGACACAGGGACACAAAGAAATTGAAAGTGAAAGGATGGGAAAAAATATGTCATGCAAGCTACAGCCAAAAGAAAGCAGGAGTAGCAATATTAATCTCAGATAAAATATACTTTAAATGTAAGGATGTTATGAGAGGCAAAGAAGACCACTACATACTAAAAAAGGGGGCAATTCAACAAGAAGAAATAACAATCATAAATGTTTATGAATCCCGTCATGGTGCCACAAAATACATGAGACAAACACTGGCAAAACTAAAGGAAGCAATGGATGTTTTCCACAATAATTGTGGGAGACTTCAACACATCACTCTCTCCTATAGATAGATCAACCAGACAGAAGACCAATAAGGAAATTGAAAACCTAAACAATCTGATAAATGAATTAGATTTAACAGACGTATATAGAACATTACATCCCAAATCACCAGGATACACATACTTCTCTAGTGCTCACAGAACTTTCTCCAGAATAGACCATATGCTGGGACATAAAACAAGCCTCAATAAATTTAAAAAACTTGAAATTATTCAAAGCACATTCTCTGACCACAATGGAATACAATTAGAAGTCAATAACAATCAGAGACTTAGAAAATTCACAAGCACCTGGAGGTTCAACAACACACTCCTAAAATAAATAGTTTATAATGTAGAATGTAGGGGAACTAGCGATAGAGAGCATTTAATGAAGGGGGAATGATAACCCAATAAGAACAGATAAGCTATCGTGGGTAAATTTAATATTCTGGGAATGCCCAGGAATGACTATGCTTCATTAATTTCTGATGGGTATGGTAGGAACAAGTTCACAGAAATGTTGCTATATTAGGTTATTTTCTTGGGGTAGAGTAGGAATATGTTGGAAGTAAAGTAGCAATTTTAGGTTGTCTTTTTCTTACACCCTCATTACGTTTTGTGTGAAATTTTTTTTATTGTATATCTTTTCTAAAAATTTTTTTTATACAGTTAATTTTTTTAAAAAAAGGGGAGTTAATTGGAAAAAAGGGAAAGAATGGTGAGGGAAGTTTGAAGAGCCCCCTTGAGGGGCTGGTGGAGAGGGCAAGGGTGTTGGGCTTCCCCACCTCGATGGTTGCTGATATGCTCACAGACATAGGGGACTGGTGGTTTGATGGGTTGAGCCCTCTACCACAGGACTTGCCCTTGGGAAGACTGTTGCTGCAAAGGAGAGGCTAGGCCTCCCTATATTTGTGCCTAAGAGCTTCCTCCCATATGCCTCTTTGTTGCTCAGATGTGGCCCCCTCTGTCCAGCTAAGCCAATTTGGCAGGTGAAATCACTTCCCTCCCCCTTACATGGGATTTGACACCCAGGGGAGTAAATCTCCCTGGCAACGTGGAATATGACTCCCGGGGAGGAATGTAGACCCGGCATCGTGGGACGGAGAACATCTTCTTGACCAAAAGGGGGATGTGAAAGTAAATGAAATAAGCTTCAATGGCAGAGAGATTCCAAAAGGAGCCGAGAGGTCACTCTGGTGGGCACTCTTATGCACAATATAGACAACTCTTTTTAGGTTCTAATGAATTGGAATAGCTAGCAGTAAATACTTGAACCTATCAAACTACAACCCAGAACCCATGAATCTTGTAGATGATTGTATAAAAATTTAGCTTATGAAGGGCGACTATGTGATTGGGAAAGCCATATGGACCACACTCCTCTTTGTCCAGTGTATGGAAGGATGAGTAGAAAAATGGGGGAAGAAAAAAAAAACAAAACCCAGTGTTCTTTTTTACTTTAATTCTTCTTCACTTTAATTTTTATTCTTATTATTTTTGTGTGTGTGGTAATGAAAATATTCAAAAATTAATTTTGGTGATGAATGCACAACTATGTAATGGTATTGTAAACAATTGTGTGTATGCTTTGTTTTGTATGACTGCATGGTATGTGAATATATCTCAATAAAAATGAATTAAAAAATTGCTTATGTGGATGTATGGAAAAGAGGATGATTTTGAAAATAAATGAAAAGTTGAAAATAAATTCTGCTTTTTATGTAGAAAGGAATGCAACTGGTGAGAAAGTAATTTATTCTGAGCTTCTAATAGATTTCTATGTGCTTTAAAAAAATCTACATTGCCTCTCAAGTCTTAGACTTTCAGTACCCTAAATTATACTAGAATGTCCTTGCTAATTTTTATTCTATATAAAAATAGAACATTATTTTATGTCTTTGAAATTTTGCATTTCTCATTACCAAAGTTCATTCTGATAGCAGGTACTTTGTGAAATATCTTTGTCCATAATTCACACATTTATATTAAATAATGCATTAAAATAGGAAAATAGGTATTTTAGATAGATATGTGTCTGCAGTATATAATCTAATGTGATTATAGTAATGATCAAACTTTTTGTTTACTTTAAGATTATGTAACTATTTTTAATTTGGAAAATGCATTTTTCTTAATATTCCAGTCTATACTTTTTGTGAAGACAAAAAACTTCCTGATAGGCTCTAGTTGTTCTTATTTCTGTAGAAAATGAAAGGTTTGGAAATTGTATTGTTTGCTATGACACGTTGGAAAAGAAACCATAATATTTGATTTGCTTCCTCAACCTTGTGTGGATTGTTAACCCATGTTATAATTTTGCTTCTGTAAAATCAGCAAAAGATTGACATTTGCTTTCATGAACCAACCATGTTTGCATTTCTGATATGTTTTTCCATGATGCTGAATAAATTCGGATTTTCATACTTTGGTCGGGAAGAATACTGACTAGTTAAGAAGCAGACGATTTCAGAGACTTAATTGTTTTCTCTGTATTTACCTGATATTTTGTAACTGTAATGAAGTAGAATTATGTCCTCCATAAACAGGTTTAATTAAAGTCATCTTCTTGTTACAGGACAGATATACAATTATTTGAGCTTTGCAAACTACATCTTTGATAAGGGAAATGGTTTTGTGACATAAATACAATTGCTATTAAAATGTAACTCTATATTCTATATGATTGTAAATATATTATACAACAGTACAAATAAAATGTTTTTTATTATATTTAAAAGAAAAAAAAAAAAACAGCACAAGAATAGTTCCATCATGAAGTACTGATCTCAGCTAGGTCATCAGTACCACTCAATAATCCTTTTCAGCCAAAACTCACTCTCCCTTTCTCCACAGCTGCAATTCCAAAATCTCATTACCTTTATTTACCTTCTCACTCATTTTCTCCATATATGTCTCAATCCACAAACTTTTCTCTTACTTGATTGAGAAAATTGAAGCCATCAGATATGAATTCCTCAACTCCATGTCTCTGTGAATATAAATTTACCTATTATCTGCTCCCTCTCATACCTCTTTACCTCCACTTTTTGAAGAAAAGCTGTTTTTCCTCCTGTTTCAGGTTATTCCCTCCACTTAACGCGTTTCACCCCGGCCACTGTTTCTATCACTGATCTCCAATCTCTCTAGTAGCTTTAAAATCTCCCTCTCCACTGTTTCTTCTATTCCTCACATAAAATCTTTTTTATCTCTAAAAATCCCTCTTTTAGTTTTATGTCTGACAACCGTTCTCAGATTTTCTCTTCCCAAACATCTTGAAAAAGTAGATGTTCACTGTCTCCTCTTCTTCATCTCCTCTTTGCTTCTCAAACCAGTACCATATGGCTTCTACCTCCCAAATGACTTTGGAAAGACTTGTAAAAGTAAACTCAGAAAACTCATTCCTTGGGGCTGGGAATGGAGGGATGGGCATGAGGAAACTTTTGGGGGCAAAGGAAACAATCGGTATGCTGATTGTGGAAATAGTTTAACATCTGTCAAAACTCAATGAACTGTACAATTTAAAAGGGTGCAGTTTATTGTACATAAATTATACTTCAATAAAGTTGGAAAAAAACTCAATATGAAAAGAATTCTAACTTTAAGAAATGGAACAAAGAAATGAACTGAAATGAAGTGGATTAGGGTAATCAAAAGCTAAAAATAGAATAAATTATGTAGCTAGACACTGACTTGAGATGTGAATTTCCTCTCAATCAAGTCAGAAAGGGATTAATACTGGATTAGTGAAATGTCTTCATGGGATGGAAATTCCCAGAGAAATCTATCACCTGGTTTTAGACATGAGTTTTTGGGTAAATAACAACTTTACAAAAAACAGAACTAAAATTTAATTGAACAGTTTATGCATCACCTTCTATTTAATGCATAACATTAAATAATTACTCAATGGAAGTATTTCTACAGCTAATGAGATAATCAAGACTGTGCTTGGTGCTTTCTGACAATATAATACACTGCAGGGAAAGATAAGGATTGAAGAAACCTCATCCTTCATGTGCCAGGTACTTTATACATAGAATCTCATTTCATCTAACATGCATAATAAAAGCTTGATAGATGAAATGAGATTATGTATTTAAAATGATTAAGTAATACAACAAATACATAGTAAAACCAGAATTAGTTCCAAAATATGTCACACTTTAGAATCCTTTCTCTCAAGGAGGGGATTGTCAACATATCCATTAAACGATCTCTCTCAGATATCAATTGTTTGAGGAAGCCACTGGCAAATGCTGGGCCTTAGGCAACTTGTCCTCATGTTCACTGATATATGCATGGATTACAAAAATCTATGGTACTGAAGGAAAAACAAATGAGCTTTAGCCACCAAGAAATGCAGGAATCAGAGCAGTAAGGCCCTGAGAGGCCTACTTGTATTCTCACCTAGTCCTCCTTCCATAATGATGTGAGCCAGAGAATCTTTAGGAAAGCAAAAAATATATTACGAGCCATGATTCTATTAAAGATCTCAGGCAGTTATTGGTTGGATTCCCCCAAGATTTCTACACCATATAATATGGAAGAGACAGGTATAACAAAAAGTACCCTGACCATAAAGCATCTGATTTTCAATAAAATCTTCATTTTTATAGGTGCACATAAAACAGGTTAGCTGCAAAATTCATTCTCAAATGCTCAATTAATTACCTTGTTGGGTGGAGTTATTTAGTACTACCCATTTAGAGAATGGAATGATTATAATTTTAGTTTTAGCTGAGATGATTTAAGGCTGTTCTTTCTGATGACCATGAGAAACTAGCTCAAATGTTTCCTGTATATTCTAGAAATTCTAGATATTTTCTTAGAATAAAACAATCCTGAGAATATTCCTTGAATTTTCTCATTTTCTCACAATCCACATCTAATATATCAGGAATCATGATAATGCTACTTTCAAAATATATCCACAAACCCAACACTTGTCTACATCTCCACGGTCCAGACATTAAAATAACCACATAGATGGTCTTACTGCTTCCACCCTTACCCCTTTATAGTATATTCCCAAACTGCAGCCAGAGGGATGCTTTTGAAATATAAGTCCAACGTCACTCCTTTGCTTGAAACTTTCCAAAGGCTTTCCACCACACTCAGATTGGAAAAAAAAGAAGGCGCTATGTGAATACACACACACACACACACACACACACACACAGGCACACGTACCCACACACGTCTGACCTCATCATCTACCATTCTCCTCTTCAACCCAGTGCTCTTCCTGCAGCACGGGGAACTCTCCAGGCATTCCTTCTGCCTGGAATCTTCTTTCCCCAGATATCCCAAGCCTCATTCCCTCAGTTCATTTAAGTCTTTGCTCAAATGTTCAGTCTCAGGGAGGCCTTTTCTAATCATCCTATTTAAACTGCATCCCTTCCTCTCCCTGCTTTGTTTTTCTCAGAACATATCAGCATCTCATATATTACATGTTTTTGTTGTTGTTACTCTCCCCACCCCCACCCCCACTGGAACAGAATGTAAGCCTCATGAAGTTTTGTCTGTTTTTATTCATTTCTGTGCCTTCGTGGCAGTACCTGGCACATGTGAAAATTCAAATTTTTTTGAGTAAATACTATTATGTGATTGAATAAATAAAATCATGACATCTACATGGGAGAGGAATGCTTGTCTTCTCATTTGTCATAACTGAAATATCCACATCTGCTTCCTCTAATACCATCAGCAAGTTGTTTAAACATAACTTTAAAATTAAGTGAGAAATTTAGAGCAAAACTGTACTTCACATGGTTTAGTACCAGAAATGTGGATTTTATAAAATGATTCCTGCCATACCTGATTTAACCATACTAGTATTATGCAGATTTTTAAGAAAAACATTACTAGCCTGTGATTTACACAGATATTAGCCCATAATTACCTTCTGGCATGGAATCAAAAACTGATGGGGGGATTAACAAATACTGTCCTTTTTGTGTGTTCTCAGCAAATACCACAGAAATGAAAGTTACCCATAAGAAATAGTTGTGCCTGAATCCTACTTGCTCCTCATACAAAATATTAGATAAAGTCACCTAATTCCATAAATTTTTATGAAGAATGCTTTAACAGTTTTACCAGCAGAACAAACTCTTAGCCATAGAGTGAAGGAGTAAAGGAGATGACAGAAAAAAACAAAATTCACAGGACCTATCTTAGGACTAGTGTCTCTCAGCAGTAGTAAGCCCAGTTGTTTGTACAATTGACATCTCAAGTCCAAATAGACTAAGAATAATAATAGTCAAGGCAGAGAGGGGTAGAACACCAAGAGAAAAATTCAAAAGTGTCTGCCAAGATTTGGAATATATAGAAGGGTAATCCAGCTGTGATTGAAGAGGAAAAAGGAGTTTTAGGCATAGAGTTCAGTGAAACCAGTGGAAATTACTGGAGAAAATTATCTGTCTTCAGTTACACAACACTCATGTAACCACAACCCAGAATTAGCAAATTATAAGGGTTTTCATTTTTGTTGTGATTTTATTGGAGTTCTTTTATTTTCTTTTTTCTTTTTTGTGGTCTATCTTAACAAAAAGGCTCTTTGGTCTATCTTAGTAAAAAGGCTCTCTCTCTCTCTCTCTCTCTCTCGCTCTCTCGCTCTCTCGCTCTCTCTCTCAAGCTTTCACTTTCATACTGTCTTTTTCTCTGTCAGGATCGTCATCTAACCCAGAATAAGATGACAGACACATAGGACTGATTTCTATTTATCTACAATCCTGTACATAGTGTTAGAGAAGAAATACCTCCCTAAAGAGACCAGTGCATGGAGAATTATTTAAAAAGTCAGCCACAAACTTGGAGAAATACGTGCCCTATCCTAACAATTTCCTAAATCATTCCTGGCACAGTATTTCTAAAATCTGGCCCAGTGTTAGCAGAAGTCAAAGAAACCTAAGGGAAGACTCTAGACGAGAACAATTATCTGATTATTAACTGGCCTCTTGATCAGATAGACATTGCTCTAAGACATCCCAGAGGTTGCTGATCAACTGTGCCATCTCACATTGATGAATAACCTTGACCAGGTATTTTTCTGTTTGATTCATGAACTAGCTATCACAGAGAGTGGCCTATATATTTATATAAATCAAAACCAGATTTTCTATGAATCAAATGCTGGCAGGATCACTGCTACTCCAAAGTTTCCTAGTATTTATGAATGATCTGCTGGATTATTGAGCACCAAAACTCAAAATGTTACTAAATTAACTACATAACATCATGCTCTCCATGAAGCTGGCCCATGTCTCCCCATTTGAAATTAAAATAACCAAGTAAATATTAAATTTAAAATATTATCTAGTAAAATCTAAAGTATAAAGGACATTCCTGTTACTATTAAGGGCCAAATACATTTTATATCTAAACCTAAAGAAACTAAAATTGTAACAATAAGGTCTTGGAGCAACTGAGGTAGTATAATTAGATTGCCTCGTGTAAATCCTTGTAGAACAAGAGAAACTGTTAAATCTTTCAGTTCTGAAACCCACCAACTATATGTCAATGATCAAGTTGTTCAGCCCTTTGTCATTTCTTTCTCTCATATATAAAATAGGTATAATGATAGCAGCAACATCACATGGTTTCTTTGCCCAGCTCCTGGCACATTCAGCATTCATTAAATAAGATGCTGTTAATGTGTTTTAACACAATGATGTTCTGTAGCAGAGACTGTTAATTGTCCACAAATGTCCACCCCCCTTATTCCTTAATTTTATGTAGAATACTTCATTTTTTAACTGGGCACATGGCCTTTTAGAATAAAGGCAATATTTCTCAACACCTCTTGCACCTAGGTATAGCTTGTAAGAAAGTTCTTACTGGTAGGAATTAAGAAACGCTCTGTGTTTAACTTCACAGATAAACCCTTAAATGGAGGGAGCAGGATCACAAAAGGTCATTCCAGATATAGAAATAAAGTAAAAAAAAAAAAAAAAAAACGCTTTAATCCATACTTCTCATTCAGGTGTGTGCATCAGATCATTTTTTATATACTCTCAAAGCTGAGGCCCCACATCTGAAGATTCAGATTCTGTAGGTCCAAAAACGTGAATGTTGAAAGGTAACTGATGTGCACATGTCATTTAAGTCTCATGTAGAAGATGAAAAATAAATTAATACCAATCATCAGTACATTGGAAATACTGCAAACTGCACTCAGTCTACCTCTAAAACAGCCAAATGACTCCTGTAGAACACAGTATAAAAAGTTCCTTCTCATTTGTTCTTTCTATATGATGAGCTATTTCGTTTCTTTTTCTCTTCATTTCCAACAACTATCACAGAAAGATATAAAAACTCTTTGCCTCTTAATCCTTAAGTTCCCATCCAGAACCTCAAAATCTCTAGTGATATAGCCTAGATTTCTTTTTACTGCATTTGTATCCATACATATGTGCAGAAATACATAGATATTGGTGGGTGAGATGAGTCTTGATAAGCCCTGTCATCCCTGAATACATGCTCCAGATTGGCTGCACATTTTCAGATAGTCATCTCTGTTCCTTTTAATATAGAATCATCAACCATCAAGTCATTCCAGAACAGTGGTTCCCAACGGGAGTGGAGGTGGAGGATGATTTTGCTACCCTCTCTCTGCCATTACCTTTGGCAATGTCTGTAGACAAGTTCAGTTGTTACTGGAGATGCTACCAGCATCTATTGGGTAGAGGCTAGGGATGCTGCTAAACATCTTACACACACAAGACAGACCCACACCAAAGGATTATTCAATCCAATGTGCCAGTAGTGCCAAGGTTCAGAAACTCTGTTCCAGAGAAACCTGAAAAGATCTTTGCCCCTAAAGATCTGTTGTTAGAATGCCCAAAATACATACTTGTCTCATATTTAGCTAGAAAATAATCTCCATGAAGATAGAGACCCCATTTTTCATGCTCACCCTGTGTCTGCCCTGCAGACATCTAATCTCAACTTCTGTGAGATGCTACAGCATTGTAATGTGGAGCATGGACTCTGCAATTAGACCACTTGAACCTGAGCCTCAGCCCCAGAATCTCATACTATTTTATGGTGTGCAAATTATTTCATCTCTCCAAACCTCTTTTTCCTCATCTATAATACGTCCTCGTATAACTGTTATGAAGAATTAAAAAGATAACACATGTAAAATTCTTAGAACAGTACTAGACACAAGATAAATGATTAAGAAAATAATGCTAGCTATTATTAGACAAATGAATGAATACTTTTTGGAACGCTCCAATAGTGCAGAAAATCTCATTTCCATCATTTTAGCCTGTGGTGCCCTTTTCATCCACTCCACCTTTAATCATAGCCTGGTAAGTAGCAGGATATAATTTTATTATTTTATATTGGCTGCCTTTCATAGACACCTTTGTGATACTGGTTTAATCTCCATCTCTTCAAATACTTTTCTCTTCCTGGTTTCTTTCTGGGAGCAAGTCTTTCATAACCTAAGGAGATTCCATCTTCTCTCACATGACAGAGCCACAGAGACACATCCCTCAAATCCATCTCACTTCCTCTAATAATGTCATTGTAAGTCATCTGCACATACTGGCAATAACAGAGAAAATAAGCCCTACAAAATTTTGCAACAGTTTCCACAGTGGCATTATGCTGGGTTGTCTAGATGAAATAGCAGTACTGCCAGTCTTCCCTTCTAAATGATGCCTGTTTACCCTTTGCGAACTACCTCTTTTAATCTGTTCCCACAAAAGCTCCCATTTTAACCTTTTGTGTTCTTTCTCCCCCACACTCCTACCCTGCTCACTAGTGAGACAGACTTAGTTTTGCCTGTGTAGCTGCCTTGCATTCAGCAAGCTTAGGTGTCAAGCACTTTGATCAGCACTTCATTTCCACCGCCCCTTTCAAGTCTCTCAACAGCATTACAAGACAGACATTGCTGTGCCCATGCTATTTAAGAGAAGACTGAGGCTTCATTTAAGAAACCTGCTCACATAAGTGGCGAAATCCAAAGTCCAATCCCCGTCTGCTGAATACCAATGCTATTTTCACTAACCTTCTCTGCCCTGCCTGTGCCTGACTCCTCTCTGGTCTCCCAGAAAAAACCACATTACTTAATAGATTCTATACTCTTGGGTCCTTCTTTTACACAGAGCTATTTCACTCACTTGTATACTTAGCCATTCACATTGCCACTCCCTGTGGGAAGGTGAGGCAAAAGGATATTTCTTTATCCCCACCATAAGCACCTCTTATCACAAAGGCCTGTCTGATGAAATTTCTGATTGTCCAATGAATTAATTAAAAAAAAAGAAGACTACTTTCCCATTCAGACAAAGTGATCCTGTTTCAATGGGCTACTTGTTCCTATGTGAAATGCTGAGACACTTCTGCATTAATTCTAGGCATGGGCGGAGATAACCTAACTTTCAGCCTGACTTGCCATTTAGAAGATTTACATTTGTTCAGAGAGACACATGTAATAAATTTGCCATATATAAAAAAAGAACCCTGTCTTTCTTTATTTTCTTTCACTGGTATGACAGAATTGCATCGTGTTAAGTTGGAAGGGAAGAAAGGAAGTGAAATGCCTCACTCTGGCCAGCTCTTCATCTTAAACCTAGAGCTCTACAGAGAAGGGTGGGAGAAAGTAAGAAAGGAGGTGGGAAGAGAGCAAAATGAAAAACTACCAGAAGTCAGAGGGCAGTACTAATGCTCCATCTCCTCGGTCAAGGAGACCTGAAATCTTGAGGGTTTTTTTTAATTCACTTTTCTCCCTCATCACCCAAATCAAAGAATTCATCAATCCTACCAGTTTTTCCTTCAAAAAGCATCTTATGTAATCCAGGCATGCTTTAAATATCTACTACATAACTGCTATGAGCAAGGATGTGTGCAGTGAACCAAGGGGTATGCAATGTGCAATATATAGTATATATGTACATGAATGTGTTTATGATTTATAATTACATACATAATATTTTACATGAGTGTGTATATTTCTCTGGAAAAAGATCCTGTCCTTACAGAGTTTAAAATTTATTAACTGAGAAAAAATGTGCAGATAACTACATTACGAATTTATTAGGACACTTATCCAAAGAGAATTACAGTTGAGGGGAAAAAATCCAGCTGTGGTGATTCATCTAGTTTTCATGAAGGAGATGAACCTTAAAACTTTGCCTGGAGGAACAGTTAAGCTCTTGTGCTCTTGGTTAGTTGAACTCACGGAAGTGTGTTTAAAAAAAAAAAAAAAATGTCTCATTGCCATGTGCAAAAGGCATCTGGACATTCCATGAAGTTGTCTTTACCAGGTCTAAACCCCCACTGTCCATGCCAGACCATGACTTTCTGGTGAGCTTTCAAGACCCGAGGCTTTCCCAAATTATTTGACAGACTGCTTCAAGATTAATATTTCCTATATCTCAATTTAATCATCCCTTTATCCTTTGGGGATCCTTATTTTCTTCCATCTCCAGTATAAAGTTGTCTTTCTGATCCCACTCTACTTATCCAATTTTATTTCCTGTGACTGTCCATCTTCCATCTTCCTCAGGATCCAGTGTGGTTAAGAATACAAATTCTGAGCTCATCTGCCTGGGTCTGAACCCTGGCTCTCCACTCGTGAGCCACGTAATCAAGGGTAAGTTATGTATCCATTCTTATAGTGCCTCAGTTTCCTCATCTGAAAAATGAGAATATGATTGTTCCTGCCTCAGAATATTAAATGAAGCATTAAATTAAATGATACTTTGAACGGTGCCTGTCAGCTAATTAGTGCTCAATAAATAAGCTGGTGTTTCTATTTACAGGATGTGCTCTCCCTCTGTTTAAATAATGTCATACTACTTTTCCTTTGAGAAACTACCTCCTTCCCAGCTTCAATTTGCCCCTGATAGTAGGGCTGATGAAGAACCCTAGAATCTACATCATCCATTGAGGTAGGCACTCAACTCAGGGAAAATGGATCTCAATCTCTCCCTCTCCTTCTCTGTCTCCTGGGAATCTGAGGATTGTAGCTGAAACATTCTGATAACAGTGCCCCAAGGGACAGTTCATTGGAATCTGCTATCTAGATCCTCAAGACTATGCTTCCCAAGGCATCATTGTTTAACTCTTCATTTCTGTGAGCTACCCAGGACCCTGCCATTGATTTTCTCTTTTACTTGTTTTCCACAGTTGCTTTGAGACATTTGCAACTAACTAACTGATACACTAATCTCACTCTGTGAAGAAAGCTCCATGGTCATCCCTTCCATGAAACTTTCCCCTTCTCACTAAGAAGGCCCTCTAATTCGTCTTCCACCTACTCAGATCCATCCATCTTTCAAACTCCAATATTTTCAACATTAATCCCTATTCTTCTTTGACATCTAACATTCTTCTGAATTTGCCTTTCCCTTATATAGTGCCAGGTACCATCCAGTGTGTGCCAGTGGGTCTATCTCGTCTCATCAACTGGCTCCTAATCCCCTTGAAAGCAAAACAAAATATATACTTTGCACATTGGTTTTTGCAAGGCAGTTAAGGTGCTAGGCCAAGAGAAGGCACTGGGTATCTATTAGTCGGCTGATTGAAGTTAATCAGAAAGGTTTACAAATTTTTTCCTCTCCCTGTCTCTCAAAGTCCTACATCAGTGTGAACTTCTTGTATATTCTGCCAAGTCTGTTCTCTCCTTGATCTTCTTAATTATGCCAGGTTTTTCCAAATATCTCAGTTCAGTATTGAATACACTAGCTCAATATGCATTTATGAATGAATGAAGGAAAGGTTCTTCTATGGTTTTAAGAAATATGGTAAGAAATAAATAATTTTTAGCACCCTGGGAACAGTACTTATGGATAGTGACTGGTTTGAGGCATCCATTAGCCAGTTCCTCCCCCAGTTAAACCGAATCAGAGAACAGCAGCATCTCACAGACCCTGCGAGTTTCCATCCTGCCATCTGGTCTGATAAGGAAAAGGAGAAACATTAGTAGGTGTCAGTGGCTGAGGACAGGCAGTACTACCAGTACTTCTGAAGTCTTATTCCATATGGAATATTCAGCTTTACTTATCCATCTGAATAGAGAGGCCTTTCAAGAAGATAATAGTTAATTTTTCAGCAAAGAATTTTCCTCTTTATCTCCTGCAAGTTCCACCCCAGAAATATTAACATCTCTCAGCCAAATATCCTGGTTAGTCTTTCTGAAATTAGACATCAAATCCTGTAAGAATCATTTTAACCTGAGTAATATCAACCTTTAGGATACGATTTGGTCTTATGCTATAGAACCTTATTGCACGATTACCCAGAGATTTTTCTCTGGACTGCAGAATATTTTGTAGCTCAGACCAGATGAGAAGTTACTACTTTTTCATGCCAGCTGTGATCTAAGCAACTCTACTTCCTTGCCCCTTAGTCTGCTTAATGCCTATTCCTTGATCCTCAGGAAAGTTGAGCCCAGACCAGCAAGACAGCCTCAACCAAGCAAGAAAACAGATCCCAGTCAGGTGAAGAGTGGAGAAAATGGCCTAAGAGACTTAACAAAGGTGATAAGACATTATATACTATACACATGCTTCTACAGAAAACTCCTGATATGATGATCGGAAGCTGTCCCAGGCTCCAAATCATTTAGTGGTTCCTCTCTGCCTGAAGGATAAAAGGCAAACTCCCTAACATGACACACAGATCCCTTCAGGATCTTACGCTGCATAGATTTCTAACCTCATCTCTCAGCACACCCTCCTCAACATTACACAACCCTCTACCTCTTTTTGATACTAAAGGCTTTGCCAAAACAGTCCTTTAAACTAAAAGTTCTAATGAATTTGAAGAAAAAGGGAAAAAGAAGATCAGATAATAATAATAATAAATCTGTAATTAGAAGGAAAGGAATCAGCAAAGAAAGTAAAAGCAAACTTTAGATTATTAGGTTACATACTATTTCTTTACTCTAGAAATGCCAGGATGATATCTAAGAGACAACTGAACTGGTAGCCTCCTTAGCAGTCACCCAAAATCCTACCTGGAAGACTGAGGGTAAAAAGGATCCCAGCCAGAGTTATCTTCCTCTTCTCTACCGAGAGAGAAATGAACCTGGCTATGTGCCAAGCCATCTATCACATACATTATCACATATAAACATATAACCATGAATACTCTACACTGAATTCTTTTGTGGGTTGGTTTGTTTCCTTTAGCTTTCTATTAGAATCTTCAATATGTAGACTCTTAAACCTCAGGGCAGTTGATAAACTGTGGATTATATAACAAAACCTATTATGGCTCATCACCAAGCCAGGCCAGCCACTAAGGGATGGCGATTTGCTGAGCACACTCCATTACACCAACATCCCAATAGAAACCTTGGGGCTGAGTAGTTCTATTAGCTCCTCCATTAGCTAAATCCTGTCTTCCCCCTCTTTTGTTGTTAACATGCCCCTCCAGTCCACCATTCCACCCTTGCATAAGTATTTCTTATTATTAACAGCTCTTATCCTTTACACAACCCCTGATTGCCACTACTTCTGCTCACATTTTCATGCCTATTTTAGATCAGCTCTCATTCATGTCCAGAGCCAGAAAGAAGGATGAGCATAGTCCTAGTTCCTACCATTGCTGCTTTACACAACTGTTCCTCCATTTCCATGAAAAACTATCCTCTTTTAAAGTACATGGCATTCACTAATCTTCTTCCTTACTAATCTAGGCCTCCAGATAATACTGCTGCACTTCTTCAACGTTTCTGCCAGCATTCTCGAGGATTCCCATCAACATTTTTGATGTTTGTTCCAATCCAGACTCACAGTTTCCTTACATCTGCTCATTCCATGATTTTATTTTCCTTCCCCTTCATCCATCCAACTTTTCATAGCAGGTTTAAAATTCCTCTAACTCATTCTGAAATCTGAAACTCTCCTTTCTATCACACATCATCTTTCCCCACCCCATCCACTTGATCATTCCATCCAACTGAACACACTTTTTAGTCTCATGGTGACTTCTATTCCTAAACCCCTCCCAATCCATTGGGAGGATCACTGGGAGGACTATCTCCATGACTATCACCACACTGTGCATTCACTTGTTGAATGATTTCAACAATACCTTGGTTGTAGCTCTAGATGTCTTACCATCTTGACTGCTGGCCACATGCATCTTGTCAATCCTTCAGGTTGAATGTCCCCACATCTCCATTCTCTATTCCTATTTCTGGTTTCCTAAAACTTGCAGAAAGGCGCAAAAGAGTGCTGGATATTTCTCCTAGAAAGGCAAGCCACCATTAAACACCAAGTAAGTAATTCTTTGCTGCTATCTGGAAACTTTTGTGTTCTCTTTTTGTAGATTCACCTCTGCCAAAATCTAAAACTCACATGCTCTAGGCTCTGCAGAAATATATTCTCTTATCTCTTCCCTTACCTAGCACACTCTTGAAAGCATAGTCTACAATCACTATGTTGTACAATCCAGTACTTAATAGAACCTATTCCCTCTGTTCCCATAACATTAGGGAAATTTTTTGAAATTGATCAAAATTATATTCTTTTTCTTTTTAGTTTCTCAAACCCTTGGACTCCAGTAAACCCTGCTCTGGCCGTCCAGCCTGCTGACACTAGTGCAGACCTGAAGGGTGACCCAAGCCCGACTCTGGCACATCTGTCATGCAGCAGAGGCAGGCTGGATGCCACAAGCCACGGCAGAAACCCACATGGCAACAGACCACCTCCAGCCAGCCCAAGCCTACTTGGCCAACAAGCCCAGCTATCACCAGCCCACTATCAACATTGAGGGATTCTGTTTTCTGAATAGAAAACAGGAATAGTTCCTGATATTTCAGTTTTAAAGAACCACCCAATTTCTCTTCCCCTGAACTGGATCTTCCTGCACTGGACTCAGTTGCCTGTTTGGCAGTAACACTTCCCCCTTCAGTACTTAGCTCTCCTTAACAAATCTTCACCTATATCTTCCCACAGAGTTCCTGAAAAGTAATGATATCTGCGTTACCACATCTGCTATTCATATTTCAATATTGGTCAAAATTACCTCTCATGAATTTTCATGCCCTCCATATTAACCTAATCAAAAAAAATTTCAGAAGTCCCTGACACTGTGACTTCTCTGAAGGGAATTCACTCATTCAGAAATCCCATGGATTTCCACTGATTATCTGTCATTCTCTACACACAATACAAACTACTGAACGTATAAAGATGAGTAATACATGGTGTTTGCCTTCAAAGAGTTCACAATGTAGAAGGACAAAGAGACCAGTGAGAAAGGACAATGGACAGCAGGATAATGGCTAAGAGAGATGAGCGTACAAAGTATTCTAAAAGTAGTGAGGAGCAAGATGACTAACTCTCTGGGGGGTCAGGAAACCTGTGCTTGCATTCTTAAAAAGATGATAATCCAACTCTTGTTAGTATTTATTTTTGTTTCTCTCTGAGACATTATTATATTTGAAATGCAATCTATTCAGAATATCTAATGACAGCAGGACTCCTTTTTTAACACTTATTTTGAAAACTGGAAAATATGCTTAGAGTAAGTTAAACTACACTCCTCTACTTCTCTTGTTAAAATGAGACCTCAATTTTTTCAGCACGAAATAATACAGAATAATAATTCTGTGTTTTAAATGTGAATAAAGAATATCTTCACTAGGAGCCTAAGCATCAGAAATGTGCATTACATATATACGTACATCTGCACTTCCCTGGGTTTGGGTATATGTACATATACACCACTTTGAAATCTCAGTGTATCCTTCCTATTGTGGTCAGTCCACAACAAACCTAAAAAGTATACTTTGGGCACTAGTAGTGGTCTTCTGCAAGCATCCCTTTTTTAGAAATTCTCTTTTTTGCAACACAAACTCTCATCCACAAGGTCATAGCAGAAGACACCATGTTGCCATAAGGTGGCCTCACACACACACCCTCCAGACATAGATCGAGACGATCACTCGATTCATGCCAGGCAATCAATTCATTTCCCATGTACTTGGGAATTTATAAAGGCCACTTTTGCTCCTGGGGACTGCACAGAAATATGTAAAACTTGGGAACCTTTTGCAGCCATATTCCACCATATGAGGACACATGAAGCCTGTCCACCGGTAGAGGAGGAAGCAGAAGACGCACTGGCAAGAACCTGAAAGAGGATTCCTGAGTTCCCCACAGAGCTCCAAGCCCCAAGTCCCTCCCTGACCTGTGACTCCACGAGATACCTCAGTCTCTTTCTAATAAATTTTCCTTTTCATCTGAGCTGAAATTGAGTTTTTGTTACTTGCTAATAAAAGATTGCTGACTTATATAATTCCATATAACCAGCATAAAGGAATGAACAGAAATTACCTGGGCAGAGTAGGTTATGCCTCTAAGGAATTGACTAGGGAGAATGAAAACCCTCATTGGTGGCTATAGCCAGTTCAGAACACACAGTGAACCTGCAAGACAAAACTAGAAAACTGTTACTACGTTAAGCCTTAAAGTCTTTCTTGACTTTTTGCTCTTCTGCATCCCTAAATTTTTGCTTTTCCTACTTCTTGTCTCTTGCCCAGCCTTACTGATTCTTTCTTTAAAATGTCTTTTATATCTTTCTAAATCAATATTCTTCTATCCATGTCAATTATAACTATCCTAGTCCAGAGTTTCTTACCTAAATGCACCCTGTTTCCTTCCTTCCAGTCTCTCCTCATGTCCACAAATTTTGCAAGCTTTTGCCAGGCAGATTATAAAAATTATACATGTCATGTGTCCAGCTTTAAAATGTCCAGAGGCTCTTACTGCTTACTGAATAAAATCTTATATTTTAACCAGCATCAGTCCTCTCCACAATCTAATTTCCTTCTATTTCTCAGGCTTACATATCATTACTTTCTTATATGACTTCTGAGTATATTGTTAATTTAATTATCTTCATCAGAGTGGCTATTACATGCTGGGCACTGTGCCTATGATTTTATATACATTATCTCTTACAATATTATAGCAATGGTGGTGGTTTTAAAATATGTCTGCAAATTCTTTGTCCAACTCCCATTGAGAGATGACGTCTATATTCTCTTCCCTAGAACCTGGGCAATCTTAGTGTCTAGCTGATAACTAACAGAATGCAGCAAAAGTGAGACTATTTAACTTCTCAGGTTAGGTCAGAAAAGACAACGTAGCTTCTTTACGCCTTGCTAGAAAAATAAAAGATGGTGACTGATACAATTCTGTGCCATCATTTATAATGGGACAGAGAGGAGGTGTAAACCTCTTGGTACACTCAGCTTTGCAGGCCTGAGTCACCAGATAACACATCGAACCACTATGGGGCCACCATGTATAAGGAAATTCAAGCTATAAGGAGAAACCATATTTAGATTCCCCCACTGAGAGACCCAGCTGAGGTCCAGACAACAGTCAACATCAGATAAAGACACTTGGGTGAAGACGCCTCCAGGTGCTTCTGACCTCCAGCTATCAAGGCACCCTGAGGCATCAAGCATCCCCAGCAGAGGCCCCAGATACTGTGGAGCAAAGACAGGTTGCTCCCCACCATGTACTGTCCAAATTCCTGACCCACTGAATACATGAGCATAATAAAATGGTTATTCCTGTATCATTAAGTTTTAGCAATATCTTAATTTATTTAACAATATCAACTGAAACCTGTAAGTTACCTATAAGTAGGACACTGCCATAACCAAAGCCTAAATCATGTTGCATTGGCTTTGGGACTGACTGTGGGAAAAAGCTGGAAGGGCCTTGAGGAGATCACTAGCAAAAGTTTTATAGGCCTTGGGGAAGGTGTTGGTGAGGACATGAAAGATAATAATGCCATGTCATGGGAAGCTGAAGGAAAAGGGACCTTTTTTTATGTGGTGGCAGCAAGTTTGGTAACACTATTGCCTGTAATACCATGGAAAATGAGAAATATAAGTATTGAACTATATTTTCAAGCTAAGACTATATCCAGGCATAATATTGAAAGCGCCACCTGGCTTCTTCTCGCCAACCATGAAAAATGCAAAAGAAGAGAGATGAACTTAAGAACTAACTATACATTTTTAAGCAAAATTTGGGGGAAATATAAAATATATCTATAAACATAGAAGAAGTAGGACTTGCTGAATTTGAAATTAAAACTGTTTCTCCTTCCCAGCCTCTCTAGATAACAGAGAATCTAATAGAAAAATTAAATCCAAGACACCATCAAAAACAAAACAACATCAACAAAAAACCATGGTCTAAAGATGAAGCCAAGGGTATAACTTTGTTAACATCTCTAAAATTCTTTAGACCTTTTTGAAGAGACAAAAGGATTTCTGGTTTCTTAATGGCATGCCTTATAAACCCTCTCTGTTAAACAATGGGGCATCTGAGAATCTTAAGGGCATTATTCCACAAGCCCTTGAGGTACAGAAAGGCTCATCTCTAAAGATCTGTGAGTATAGTTTTACCTAATGAAGTGGATAGAATATGATACACAAGAAGGTTGCAATTGTTTCATAATTATATCTTCTAGGACTTAAAGCCATAGAGATAATGCAAAAGAGAAATAATCCTTTAGACCCCTAACCTTTTACTAGTAGGAAGCAGATTGAGAAGGTTGTTCAATTGCAAACACAAAGTACATGTTAACTGGAAATGAAAGGATGACTTAAAGGGCAAAAGCAAGAGCCCAGAGGATGAAGCTAAGGTAGAACAACTCACAAGGTAACATGTGCTCAACTGGATTTCAGAATTGCTATGGGCCAGAAACTGCTGTTTCTTCCCATTTTTCTCCATTTCTTGAATGGGAATGTCTGCTGCAGTATTCATATGCCTGTCCCACCACTGCATGTTGAGTATGAAGGGGATAGATAACATGTCTATTTAGTTAATGGATTTTCATAATGAGACAAACCATGCCCAAGAAACCAAACCCAGACTCATCCATACCTGCACCTAAATTAGATGATGACATCCTGGACCTCAAACTTGAGCCTGATGCTATAATGGGATGAAACCTACTGGTGGTTTTCCTTAAGGGGTGAGTGTATTCTGTCATTCTGTCTGTGGGATAAAGGCAAATAATTTATGGCCAGAGAGAAGACTGTTGATTTTAAAACAGGTCCATAAATTCTTTACACTCCTTCCATCAAAAGATAGTCTATGTCCTCTTCTATTGTAACTGGCCATCCTTACTGACTCACTTGTAATTATGAGAATGCAGTGGAAGTGACAGCATTTGACATCTGAGTATAAGTCAGAAAAGGCCATAAGCTTCTACCCAGTTATTTTGGGATGCTCACCATTGGAGCCCTGAGCTATGGTGTAAGAAGTCCAGCGACCCAGAGACCACCATGCCTTGAGGAAGCCCAAACCACATGGAGAGACCAGATGTAGGTGCTCCCGGCAACAGCCCCAGGTAAGGTGCCAACAGACTGCCAGCACCAACCACCAAACACTTGAGTGAAGGTCCCTCCAGATGACTCTGGCCTCCAGTTGTCGAGTCATGCCCCCCCAACCGTCAAGTCTCCCCATCCGAGGCTCCGGACATCCTTGAGCAGAGACAATTTGTCCCCACTGTGCCCTGTCCAAATCCATGACCCATGGAAACTGTGAGAATAAAGAAATGGTTGTTTTATGCCACTAAGTTTTGAGGTGGTTTATTATGTCAGAATAGTAACCAGAACAACAATGTAGAGGAAGAATTCATACTTTCAGTTTCCAAACAATAAAACTGGGATAAACGGATGTTGAACAATGGCGGTCACACAGAAGCATTTGGAAACAGGGCTATCTGATTCTAAAAACCATCTTTATAACCAGGATATTACACCATCTCTCATAGATATCCCTGCCTCTGTGTCTCTTCTCATAACATTTCCCCTACTTAGATAGAATACTATGCACACATCATCTGTGTCTCTAAGACCAAACCATCAGTCAGGCCATACTAAATCCTATCTCCTCCATGAAAGAGTTCCCTAAACTCCAACCCACAGCAATTTCTTCCTTCTCCAAACTGTCTTGAGCTTATTTACTACAACCTGCACTTGACAAATTGTAAATGCTATTGTCACTAATTCACTATTAGTTAATTCATTGCTTTTCCTATGCACATCCCTTGACTCCCCTTCTGAATTATGACCCTAGACAAGGGTTGAAAATCAAAATACCTACAGGATCAAAGTGCGTAATATACAACAGTAAAGTGGACTAGGTGCAAAAGGATGAGAGTGATCTGAATTAAGTTAAACTGGGAAGCAAGCGCCCCATGTAAATGGACCAGCCACTGCTGAACTCTAGTGTACCAATTTTCTTCAGCGTATTTAGCATCATGTGACATACTAGACACTTATTTATTGTCTCTTCCTCCTCATTAGAATGCAAGTTCACAAGTTCACTGAAAGCAGGAATGTTGTGTGCTTTGTTCCCTGCTATATCGCCAAAGCCTAGAACAGTGTTTGACACACAATGCATATGCTATAAATAACTTCTAAAGGAATAAATGAATGAACAAATATTGCCAAATGGGAATGTGGTCCCAGTGTTAGCAGATTTTCTAATTTTTAAAGGGGAGCCAGAAATAAATAATTTTATGTACAATCTCCCAACTTCTAAGTGTTGACAACTAATTAGAGAAAAATGTTAGGCCATTTTAGCAATGGGTAAACAAAACATATCTGCAGTCTTAGATTCAGTTTGAAGGCTGCATTTTCAATCTCTATACTGGAGAGATGTTAGGCTGCCTTTTATCTTTCTAATTACCTAGGACAGTGCCTTGCAAAATGTAGGTAGCTTAATAAACATATATTGCTAATGATACCGATCAAACCTCAGAAATGCTCTCTTGAGGCACTGCTGCAATTCAGCTGTGCATTGGAAAGATGCTACTGGAAATCCTCTCTCATATCCCAAAGGAAACAGCTTCAGTTTTTGATCTGAAATGACTATCTGGATTTCACATGACCATCCTACACCCAAGATTCTAAAGTCAAATTTCCACTCCTTCCAGCTGTTAAGGGTTGAGAAATGTCATTCCCATGTGCTCCCAATAATAAAAGGGAAAGGCAGTGGAAAGAAAATAGATTGGATTTCCAAGGGGTGACAGAAAAAGAGAGTCAGGTTTTAAACTATATTTCCACAGTTGATAAATAAGAGCTCCCTATGGCAATTTTGTTTTCCTTTTTACTGATTTTAGTACTCTTAGATTATACAACCTAAAATTTCATTTCAGTTTCCCTTTTGATATTCTCTGAAAGATGTTTTATCTTTTCTATATACAACTATTAGCTAGAAAGTTTAAAATGTTTACTAATTACTTAAATTCTTAACTCTAATAAAAAATCGTATGTAAATAATTGGAGTTGATTTGCCTTTAAACAAAGGTCACTTAGCAATAAACACAATTGTGTATGGCTGAAAACACTTCTAATATACTTTAAAGAAAACATACTAGGAAAAAGCATTTCCAGTATACCCTATGCTAACTGACCCACAGCAAGTCAATCATCAACTTTTGAAAATGTAAGAGGGAGTGAGATGTCATGGTGTTCTTTTTCTGTGTATGGTCCAATGAATACAGCCTTAAAATGTATATAGGAGACATCAGCAAACATCGGAAGAATTCAAGATTTTAAAGAGTCCAAAAGAGTAAAAGGCTGTTAGTCCTCTACAGCCAGCAGGCATAGCATTTAGGACATTATTTGAAAGATTATGGAGATGAATTCACTATACACAGTTCTCCAATAATGACATAAATTTTGTATGCAGCAGATTTTAGTTTTTAAACAGGTTTCACAGTGATTTAAATTATAAGTAACAGAAAATTTTTTAGCCAAACCTATTTTTCAAAAGTTATGTTATTATAAAGCTATGAACTTCAAACAGAATAATACAGATTTCTAATCACCTCTCTTGTTGTGTTCAAGCAGCACTGAACGTGATAGCCATTGAATGGGGAGAATCACCACATGAATTCTTTTACAGACACATAAGTGAAATGGTTAACTAAGAGCTCAACAGGCATAGCAGGAAAAGCCCAAAATTTGGGTTCAGACTAACATAGTTTTGGCTCTACCAGTTGCTTACTTTTTGACACTGGGCAAGTTACTTAATCTCTATTTACTCTAATCATTTAGAAAAACAGAATCATAATACACTGCTTTAAGGTTGACAAGAAAGTTAAAATAAGTTTATATTTATCTTTTAAGCCATTGAAATGCGGAGGGCCCTGGTTGTTAACTCGGCATGGCCTAGCCTAGCCTGACTAATGCAATGCAATAGCATGTTAAAAGGATCTAAACACCAAGGTTTTACAAATGGTAGCTATCAAAGAGAATCAAGGTGATTCTTTCACCCTCACCTAAGGAATACAGTCCTATACACTTGGGGGTTAATGGGCTAAAAGCTTTATACCGTACAGAAATTCTAGCACACGGCAGAAGAACTTAGGTACAAAAATATTGACTAAAGCATTATTGTTAATAGTTGAAAATCAGAAAAATTAAAATGTACATCTACAGGAGAACAGGAAAATTAAGATATATTCATTCAACCATTCTATTCAGATTAATCATAAAAACATAATCTTAAGCAAAAAAATCAAATGAAATAAGTTGCAAAATGATATCGAAATAAGTTGAAAAATGATATCTATAATGTAAATCCACTTACATAAGAGTTTGAAGCATGCTATGTGTTGTAAATAGACATATACATATTTAATAATTGTATAATATACATGGAGATGGCAAACACCAAATTCTGGAGAGCACTTATCTCTAAGGGATAGGGCAAGGCAATGAGATCAGGGAGGGGTACACAGAGGGCTTTAACTCTATTATGTTTTATTTTCTCAAAAATTAAATTAGACTAAAGGAAAGATGATAAAATGTTTAGAACTGCTTACTAGGTGTATGGAGCTTATTATACTTTTCTCCACATATTCCATATATTTGAAATCTTTCACAATTTTAAAGGAGGCAGTTTGCCCTAGTCATAAATCAAAACAGGCAATTACCCCAAAACAGACAAAAGCTGCTCCAAAGATACCCAGAAGAGGGGCTGGAAGAAGAGATGCAGGGGTGGTGGGGAGAAAGGGGAAGACACTAGGGAAGGGAATGGGGAAGTTAAAGGAATCAAGGGCTGAGATAGAAGAGAGGTTCTTCTCTGACCCTTTGACATTTGGGGTAAAGAAAAGATTCAGTTGTATAATGTGGAGAGGTTAGAAATGAATCACTGTTAATCCATCAGGTTACTTTACTGAGTGTACATTACCCAAAATCATCATTAAGCTTAAAATACTTACTACGACCCCACTTTTGGTGGCAGTTTCTCTGTATGTGAAGTTGCAAATTGCCCAGGCTAAGTAGTATGTAGACATGAGAGGGGTCTGCGAAAAGTGATCTGTAACCCATCCATCTTCCTCAAACACGGAAGTTTCCACTGGCATATTAGATAAAGATAAATAAGTTGCTTGATGCTTGATGCTGATTTTGAAAGTAGCCTTGTAGATTGGCTCATCAAAACAAGGAAATGCTTTTCTGGCATGAGTAGGCGAAAATTGAGTAACACCAAGGAATCTGGAAAAAAGAAAATGACATTCTCAATTACATTTATGGCTTGAGTAAAGTTATGGCCACATTACATGCTTCTGCAGATAAAAGAATATATTTCTGCCAAACTGCAAGATTTTTTTTCTGAACCAAATTAAGTGCATAAACAGCACAAAAGCTCAATTCATATATTATGTATTTCCCCAACAATAAAAGTTCTTCAGGGAAGTTTCTGTCTCAATTAAAGTACATTCTCTCAACCCAGAGCAGTGCTTGTAAATGAAACATTACATTCTACAGAAAAACAACTCATTGACATCACATTGGCAAATATCAGAAAATAAAAATTCTCATTTTTGGTGTACCTCACTTTCTACCCTGCAGTTGTACAAGGTATGGAGAGAGTGAAACCAAAATCCAAACTTGGCCTTGGATGTGCATAGAACATAGACCATCACTGGGAATCATTTGTGCCCTCAAATTTCAAGAAGACATATTCTGGTTTTGTTAAGCCGGACAAAACCTGAGTGAATCCTGGTTTCAGGCCTTTCTTAGCCATATCATCTTGGGCAATTACTAAACTTCCCTAAGGTGTGGTTCCTTATTGTTTAAAAAGCAAATACCCAAGCCTATCTCCAAAGGTACTGTAAAGCTGAGAAAAATAAAAATTAAAAAAGGATGTAAAGTACCTATCACTGTTTATAGCACCAAGCAGGCAGTCAAGAAATTGCAGCTGCTGCTATCTTCAACCTTTCCTAGGGCACTATGATTATGTTTCTGTTTATTACACAGATAATGTATGTTTGGTTTTTGCTACTCATAATATATAATATATAATATATATTAAATATATTAAATATTTATATAATTATATTAAATTTATCAAATATATATTATATATAATATACATAAATATATATTAAATATATATGATATTTAATAAATATATTGAATATATTATATTTAATAAATATATTACATTTAATAAATATATTAAATATATTATATTAAATATATATGTGTATTTAACATCCTCAAGTTTTCAGGTCAAGCTACCTCTCATTAAAACTCTTAACTGGAAGTAAACTCTACATTCTCTCATGATTCATGGTTACAAATGAAAAATACTCAAATTAAGTACTTTAAAATTACCCTTGTAATTTTTTTAAAAAACAGGTCATTATTCATGAAAAATTTCATGACAAAAATTAGTGAAAATGTTAAAAAGATCACTAGTTAAAAAATTTGATATAAGACAAGTCAATATAAGACTCTTTTTAAAGCATTGTTGAGTTCCGAAGCAGAATCTTTAAAAAGCTCTTTTCCCAAATACTCTCATCTCCATTACCCATGGTAGACATGGCTAATCTAACATGGCATGCTTTCCCACTGAGCCCAAACTTAGCTTCAAAATTATTCTCAGCACAAGCACTTTCAGGCGGCTACAACCAGTCAATAGGGTTGACATGCACATTGAATTTCATTGGCTATCTCTGGCTCAAACCATGAGGAATAAATGTTTATACCATTTTTAAATTATGGAGCTTATATTTATCATTGAAAGCCTACTTTTTTAAAAGCTTAGGCTTGAAATAGAGAAAAATAAGATATTCCTAGGATTAATTGTATGTTTATTCCTACAGAGAGGGTTTTTTGAGAGTTATCTTGGAAATAGCTCTAGGCTGCTACATATCAGCTTGGGTAAGTCACCCACCTACCTGAGCATTTTCCATAGGCTTTGCTTACAAAACTGTCAAGATGATAAAGTGAGATAATGTGTGGGAAAGAAGAATTAATTATAAATATATTCAAACTTACATTTGCATAGTCATACAAATAAAAGGTTAAAGTTGGAAGGAATCAGAGACAAACAGTCCAGCTCTCCTAAATTTTCAGATGAAAAAGTAGATCCAGTAGTTAGGTGATTTGTCCTAAGTTACACAGGCAATTAGTGTAAAGTTGGGTCTAAAACTCACAATTCTTGTCTCTGAGTAAAAGCTAATTATATCCCCAAACCAGTAAAATTAATTTTAGCCATAATTTATAAACAATATTTTATTTCAGCTGTAGGTAATAAAAGTTCTTCCTTCCAAATTTGCCAGCATCGTGGTAATATTTTTCCTTATTATTTGCTGCTGATAGTAATGTAGTTTTTGCTTAATGAAATGTCAGTACCTTTTACTCAAAATCCACCCATTTACAATTTTCTTTTCATGTGCTTTTGTCTTCCATAATGCTGTAGAACCTTATCTTTCAACCTTGTTAATTAAAATGTCCACTGAGCTTGATTGTTCTCTATTGAGGCAATTTAAAAGCTATCCATGGGATTTCATATATAAGAAGTGTTCTCTTTTAACTTTCAAGTACCTGAAAACTCCAATTCCAATCAATGAACAAATAAATAGTGTGAGCTTCTCACTATAGTAGGTACTTGGTAAGATTTTTTAAAAAGATATAATCATTGGTATTTGTCCTTAAGGTCTTTGTAATCTAATTGAAAAGAAAGAAGAAAATACATACACGTGAAAAGACAACTAATAATTCCAGGAGAAAAATTCTAAGAGTTCAACAGAAAGGTTGCAATTAGAATGTGTTAGTCTTTAAGTAAAAATGAAAGGTGTCTTTGACATTATGTAATTAATGGATAGGGATTTATTAGATGTAAAAGATCTAAATACCTCCAGGCTAGTTAAAAATTAATAAACCAAATATTTATTCATATGAAACACTTCATGAAGTCTCTTTTTGCCTTACTTAATAAGTAAATATGTTAGTGGAGCTAGCAATTTAACTCACCGATTCTCAGGGTTGAAAGGAACTATAAAAATCATCTAGCGACTTTCTCTACAATTAATATTCTTAACGAATTCATACACACAGTGTATACCTATGCATGGAGGGCCACCATATATTCTGATAATGTCTAAATGAGGAAATACCAATTTCACAGTCTGGCACCTGAGGAAGACTGTAATTGAATTTCAATTCAGTATTTAGGAAATCAAAAAAAAAAAAAAAAAAAAAACAGTCCCTTGGTGACGAAGAGAGAGCAGTTAGAGTAGATTATATTTAAGGTTATTTTCTAAGCTTGAGACTCTATAATTCCAACAAAAATTAGAAATGAAATATTCCCTGAATTTGATGAGGTGCTTTTAAAATGCTAAATTATGCTACCACTAAATAGCTTTTTTACTACAAGTTCTATCATATATTTACTTATCTTTGTCATTCATTTTCTGAATGTTCAATTCTGGGGAGGAAAAGATAAGAATTAAGCATATATGTGCTCTTCCCTCAAGGAGTTCATACTCTAATAAAATAAATTAAACGTACACCTTAACAGGTATTATATTTAAAAACCATGAAAAAGAGGGATGATGTATGAAGAAATTATATTTGCTTAAAGCAGGGTTTCTCAGCCTCAGCACTATTGGCATTTTTGGCTAGATAGTTTTTGTGTTAGGGCCTGTCCTGTAGGACATTTAGCCATAGTGCCTCACCTATTGTAACAACCAAAAACAGGCATTGCCAAATGTCCCATGGAGCCTGGAGAGAGGGCAAAATTGCCCCAGTTAAGAGCCACCCAACTACAAAACACAAGAAAGGAATGTTTTATGGACAAGGAAGTCTAAGTAGATTTTAAGAATCAGAGACAGATGGGAACATTAGCAAGTGGACTAGCACAATAAATAAATAAATAAATAAATAAATAAATAAGGCCTTTAAAAAGTTTTGACTCACATATTAAGTTAGTGCCCTATCGGTGCTTGCAGATTCTGGGTATGTAACAAAGAGAGCCAGCTTCCGGATCAGTGCTCTCAGCAGGCAACAGTGCCTGTTGGATTTCAACAAGATTTTGTCTTTCTTGCATATATTTTGTGGTTGCCTTTGATTGGTGGAACTGAGACTTCTTTTCTGCCCTAAACACCAAGAAGGCTTTAGAGTTGGTGATTTGGAGAAGAAAATAATGAGTTTGGTTTTTGGATGAATTTGAGGAGACCAGGTTGAAGAAATACAAAAAAGAAATTTTAAGGGAAAACACTTCAATACACAGTATATATACGAAATAGGTATTTGTAAATAACAGCAAGAAGAAAAATAAAACCTCAACAGGCAGAAGGTAATAGGACAAGTATTTTGTGGTCTGCTTTTCTCCTGCTTTCATAAACAAAATCATTCTCATCTTTTAATAAATCCCTCTATTACCATAAAAAATTCCACTTTCAAAAGTGACATTCTGGAAAAGTCATTCCAAGAATGTCACTTTTGCATAACTAGAAAAATGTGAATAATACACACATATTTTAATCCTCTTCTATCTAAAATAAATTACTTCATTTTCTTAACAACTTGTCTATTTGACATTTTGGTTGAGCGAAGAAGGGCTTAAAGCTCTGTGTTGCCTCTGAAGGATATAGAGAATTGATTTCTTCTTATTTCTGCGGAAGTACACTAGGCAAGCTACTTGTGTCGAGTCATTATGATAACATTCAGCAAAAGTAATGCATTAATGTTCGTTGATATTGCCAACAAATTACAGTATATGACACAAAACAATTTCTGCTCCATTATTTTCACTTTGCCTTTTCATAAGGTAAAATATGCAGAGGAAGCAAACATTTGCATAATACTGTTAGCAATCTGATTGATTCATGACTTTTCACTGTGGCATCTACCAAAACCAAGAGAACGTCACAAATGGCATGGCATATTTAAAAGGTTTCCATCTTGGCCACATCTGTGCATATTGCATGCACAGCGCAGTGAAAATTGCTCTTTGAACTTACTTCTGTAGCAATCACAATTTGCCTAGTGTTGCAATATTTTAAGATTGATAATAAGAACTCCCAAAACCTAAAGAAAAGTTCCAAAGGACCATCTAGTTACCGTTCAATTGTTTGCAGTAAAATGGACTAAATTACAAGGTCATGGAAGTTACACATGTCCCATTTAAAATGATCCAAGTTACCAGGTCATGAAAGCTACACATGTCCCATTTAAGTGAAGGTTGTTAATCAAAATGCAAATTATTACTCCATGATAAAATGTTTTAAACCAAAACGGGCCGTTGTTTAGACTGTGTATTTCTATGTACTTCAATGAGTCATTAAACCTCTGCCATTTCAGTAGAGGAGTATTCCTGCTGAATATTCAGTGCTATAAGCAAGTGTGCAGTCTATTTTTTAAATAACCATTCTAGTAAACTAAAAACATAATGCAATAATGCCTGCAATATGTATGTAGGAAGTGATGCATATGTGAATAATCGTGTTATAAAAGCAGAGCATAGTATTCATAATTGTTTTTCCGTTTGTATACGAAATAACCTTATCAAAAATGAGCACTGAGTATTTTACCACTGTTAATGGAGAATATTATGAATACATTAAATTACTTTCATAAGTCATAATATTAGTTTTGGGTAAAATATAAAATAGTGTCTGACATTCACTTGCTTTTTATTGGAAAGATGCAAAGTATTATGTAAGTAGTACAAAGCACTGCTACTGTCATTGCTCAAATTAAGTCTCTGCAATAATATCTAATGACTGATCTGCCTTTCCCTTGGTCCTTAGGGTTTTTCTACTTGCTGGACCAGCTTCCAGCAACAAGGAAGATACCCTCTTGACCCTTCAGTCGCAGCTTCCTGCTAGCTCTACTGCTGGTGGAAAGTAGTGTCATAATAGGACGGTTGGACACTTCATTGATTTCCTCAAGTCTTCACCTCCCCATCTCCAGCAACCATCCCCATCTCCCAGCATCTGAACCAAGCATGGAGTTTCTTTAGCCATGAAAAATCAAAGCCTTTCTCTTCCCTCTCTTCCTCATAGTAAAAGGGGATCTGCTTCTCTAGTCCCCTGTCTTCTGATCTCTGCTTAGAGGGCAAAACCAACCAACCAAAGCATATCCACAGGACCTATTTCCTCACTCTTTTGCCAGCAAGAGGAAACCCCAAGACTAGAAGGATGTTGGTCCTACAATACCCAGTACCAGCCCAAACAGTGAATCTCTAGCCATGAAATAATATAATAATATGTAATACTCACAGAGCTGGTTACCAATTGCCAGACATTCTTTTAAATGCTTTACATTACTTAACTCATCTCACAATCTTATGAAGTAGGGAATCAATATTCCCATTTTTCAGATGAATATATTGGGCACTTAAGAAACTTGGCCAAGGTCATAAAGCTACTAGGCGGCAGACTCAGGGAAGGAATCCAGAGTCCCTGCTTCAGGAGTAGGAGAAGGAACAAACACACACACACACACACACACACACACACACACACACACACACACACACAGTTCTCCATCCAGCAACACACAAAAAAAGGCTTGAATCTACTCTTAAAAGAGATTAAAAGTAACGAACAATGATAATTTTAAAACTAATTTGTTTCATTGTATGATTTTTGCTTTTTTTTTTTTTTTTTTTGAGTTGCGCAGCCAGAAGGAAAAATCAGGAACACAAAATTAAGATTTCATCCTTCAAGTGAAAACATGTTTGCATTGAGAGTGATCAATTCATTCCTTTCCCTGAACGACTAATCCAGAGCGCCTTGTACACCAAGTCCCTCGGGTGTTCAAAAGCGTACCTGGAGGCAAAGAGGAGTGAGTCTGGGGCCCTTCACCCCAATTCAGCCTCCACCTAACCTTGCCAATCTTGTTCCACCGTCAGAGCTCCACCACCACCAGCCAGCTGTGCATATTTGAATCACTTCAGATTGTCCCGGAAACTGGGAAGAGCAGGAAGTGAGTATTTTTCATCTTTGCAGTCTTTCAAATTCTATGAAGTAAAATTCTATGTGGGAGAAAGCATCCACTCTCTAGTGGTAAAAAGCAGGATTGCATGGGACTTTGAAAAACTCTGGCGGAACCCAACTACTATTATTAATCTGCAAGGATGTAAAGGACATGCAAAGAAATGAGATGATGATGATGGTGGTGGTGAGTGGGGTGAAGAAGGGAAGCCCTGCCTTACAGACTGTAAAACATTTATGTATTAAAGATAAACTTCCTCACTCTTTTTGTATCACTCTTTGAAGTCATACTTAAAGAGGTGAATCCTATGTTGTAGCATATCGACCAAATGTCCCCTTTCTCAAGCAAACCTAAAGGGTTGCCTTGTCCTGTTATCTCAAGCCCATCCACATACACAAGGGCAGAAATTAATTTAGGTAACAAAACATGTTGTACAAACCAAATATCAGGAAAGCCAGTAGCAGGCCCATCTTTATTTGAAAGAGAAACAGAGCAGATAAGCTGTTTGGAGTAGCTTTTTAAAAAACACAGGCAAACTAATTTAACTCTTTCAGAGAAAATATATACTTTATTACTACTATTCAGTGTGATCAAATCAGGCGGGACCATGGAAAAACACAGCAAGATAAACATCATTGTATTAATTTTCCTCCGAAGGTGAGTCGTTATTAAATGGTCAGAGTTGCTTTTTGTGTGTGTGATTTGTTTTGTTTGGTTTTGTTAATATTTACTAGATTTGGTTTACTGATGACATTTTGAATTGTGGCTGAAATCCAGTCCTGGGCTCAATTTGTCTATATGGTTATATGTGCCTGATGGGAAAACAATTAGCTAAGTCCATAAAGGAATCATACTAAAAAGTTTTTACAAAAACAAATAGTCCTCAAAGATTTTTTAGTTCAGAACCTTACATAGAGGGGCAAAAAGCCATATATTCCTACTTGCACATGTAAAAAATATCTCTTCACCAGAATGAAGGGGAGAAAAGAGGCTGCTTTCAACATAAAAACAGTACAATGATTTTCTTGTTTTTACTAAATATCATGATTTTTCAGTCCAGAAATAGTACAAGGTATTAAACCATGTACACTGATACTACAAAAGATCAAATGCCTGTCCAGAGATATCCTTCATGTTCTCCATAAGATTTTTGCAAGAGTGGTCCCAATTTTCTCTGAGAAACATAATCATATTTTTCCCATTTTAATCTGAGATCACGGTTTCTCTCTGAACAAAAGAAAAGTTTAAAAGACCTCCTATTTTTTATTCTGTCTTCTGTCACTTTGGGGTAGACCCAATCAAAGTTTGTCAAAGAAAACTGTCTCCCTTTTGAAAGTGACTAAGATGTTCATTTACCTTGGGTAAACCTTCTCTTTTTCAATACGACCATCTGGATCTAAATCAAGGTACCCTACTTTGAACATGGGTGTGCTCACCATCTGTCTACCAAAAGCGGCAGTTATTTCAGGTAAATGAACATTTCACCTAATTCTAAGCAAGCATATTCTCCTATAGGAGAGTACAGCATAAATATGCAACCCTTTCATCTGCCCGCTGCACACCTATTTAAGGAAAAAGTGAATGTGTGTTCTGTCTAATGGAAATAATTTACTGCTTGTGCATAAACATTTCAATTTTAAGAGAATTTGTGTATTTGCAGTACTCAACAAATGACAGATTCTGCTCTTAGAAGGCCAAATGAATAACCAAGAAAAGAGGATTTTCCTCAAGAAGGGGAATCTTCAACAGGAAGTGTCCACAGGGTCTGTTACCCTTTCTCCACTACAGTATGGGAACCATGCAAGGCAAGTCTTCCCTGTAGGATAAAACCAGGTCCAATACCCTCCAATACCTACTGGGAGATGAAACCGTCCATGGACCAAAGGTATACAGCACGCAGTGGAATCTAATTTTCCTACCCTCTCCCATATTCTTTCTCTCAGAACTTTGAGAAGTGAGTCAAAGACTCATATTGACTGGTATTAATGAGTCATTGTTTCCACAGAGGCTAAGTAAAGCAGACAACTTTGTAGCATCGCTCTTTTAAATAGTTCAAGTTGCTCAGTGTGACTCCTGATTGGCAGATTAAATATTTGTTTTCACTACAGAAATTATCCTATAATTAAATTGGCAAAAGTTGTGACTAAAGACCAAGATATTTAATCATTAATCAAATGAAAATTCAGAGGTTGTATCCGTGTCCTTTCGGAAAGTGGGGTTTTTAAATGTCAATTCATTGCATTTTTGTGACAAAATCATCACCAATAAAAGTCCAACCCTGGCTGAGTTCCTGATATTGGTCTGTTTAAGGAAAAACAAAAAAAAATCTTCAAGTAACCATAGTAACAACAACAACAAAAAGGTTTAATATATTGACTGTTAACATAATTGTGAAATGGTTTATTAGATTTCCTTTGGCCTTACCAACTCTAGTAGAAACAACCAAGAAATTATCAGATTTATTACAGAATTGAAGGAAACAGAGAGAAAAACAAGGACTTTAAGATAGTGTTTAGAAACAAAACCATCCTGGGGTCTCCAGAAACACTGAATCCTGCAATTTCATTGGGATGCAGCATTTAGCCACATGTGCACTAGGTTAAACTTGCAACTAAGTTATTTACATCTTTAGGAGAAAATGAAGAAGAGTGTTTGAATGCAAATATGCACCAGGGGTACAAGAAAGCAGTTATGGGTCAAGCAGAAACATCTGATCTTTTTCAGGATCCTGTTAATTTGAAAGCACTGACCAAAACAAGTTCAGTGCCACCAAATATATTTTGGCATGACTCAAGAAACAGGATTTGTTGGAATTATTTATTTTACCACAGCATGATTTATCAGTAGTGATATTCAATTCCCACTATTGACATTTTTATATAAGAAACATGTTTCCAAATATGACATGCAAATTTGCCTTCTATGCCTTTCCCCTATATTTGATATGGTTTTGGATTTTTTAAAAATACTTTAAATCTATATTCTTCAAAACATGTTTCAGGGTATGGTGGAAGGGGGTTTAAATTATGCGTATCTGATCTTAGGAGTAAGAAAGTGAGTAATTTACAATTCACTTACGGGAGGTTTTAACTATCATACAAGTAGTAAACCATTGGGTGTTTGATTTGTATGAGGTTGCCTCACAGCACTCCATAAACAATGAAACTTTTGTGTACTCGCACAACACACTGACATTTTCCCAGCCTTGCATGATAGCACCTTCCTCCGAGAGTTTCCAGACACCCTGAGTGCTAGTCCAGAGATTAGAAAAGTTCAAGTCCCAGCTCTCCACTCACAAGCCCACTGACCTCAAGTGCCCTCAGTTGCTCTGAGCCCCATTTTTCTGCTGTTGTGAGATTCCCCTGAGAACAGGAGAGGCTCTGCCAGTGGTTTCATTACTAATCACCCACCTGCTCCTCTTTTAAGGTTGGTAATTTCATTTTTTAGTTCACTTTGGTCAAAGTTGCTTTAAATGCCATGTCAAAGGAAACAGCAAGAATCACTTATTCATTTATTCACCAATATATTTAAGAGCTTGCTACTACTGGATACTCATAAAAGCTAACATTTATAGTGGGCACTAGCATGCCAGGCACAGTGTTAATGTTTTGCCATGTATTCGCTCATGGAACCTGCAACAATCTTATGAGCATACTAGTAGTAGTAGTATTCCCAAATTAGAGCTAAAAGTATGGGTTCTGTGGCCGACCTGCCTGGGTTCAAATAGCAGCTTTGTCACTTTATTGTGTGAACACAGCCAAACTATTTCACTTCTCCATGCCTCCATTTCCCCACCTATAAAATAGAGAATGATGATAATAGCACCTATCCCCTAGGGTGGTTGTAGGATTCCGTGAATATTAATTGTGTTCAATAAGCACTAGGGGAATTAGCAACTTAGGAAGACTAATCATGTTCCAAAATCAAAACCATAGCTTTCACCACAGCTAGAGGAGGATCTGGAATTTGAACCCATTTCCTATGGGCTCCAAAGTCTGAGCTCTAAACTATTGATGAAAAGCCCCAAAGCCTCTCAAAACTTTAAAAAAGTAGTAATGCTCAAATCTAAAACGCATCAAAGGCGCGCTGGAACAAGGTATAAAGACTGACAGCTGGCTATCCCTCCCTTCATCAATGTAGTCATTTCCAGGGGCAGCAAGTCACGAACAAGCAACCAGAATCACTGTTAGTTCCTAGAAAGCTAGGAGCGCCTGCGAGGACATTTCTTGCTGTCCCTTCCTGCCCCAGCCCGCATTAGGCTGTCACAGGGAACCGCTGTTACCGCTCGCAATTTTAACTTCCAGTTTTGGAAAACTTTATGTGGCCAAAGCCCATCATCTGTCCAGCGCCTACTCAGGGAACTAATAGTCAGGGGAGGTGGCCGTGACGGGAGGAAGGGGTCTACGCTGTCCACCCTGACATATGACCGCAATATGCGGCTGCCCTGGTCTTGACGCTCGCGTATTTTCCCTCGACAGGAACTTGGCAGGCTTTTTATGTCAATTTGGCATCGCTCAGATTACACACTCCCCTTTAGAGAAAGAAATGTGCACCCTGGCCAGCTAAGAAACTTTGACGGGGTGGGGGAGTCCCGACTAGAGGAGGAGGCGGCATCATGTGGCACTAGTGAGTGAGTTGGCGGAGTTGGGAGCAGTAAGAGCCCAAGCACTGGCAGAGCCCAAGCACTGGGGAGACCCCAAGCATAGGGGTTCCGGGTGATTATCCTACCTCACCTTGGCTTCCTTCCTCCACCCATACTTTCTCGGGGTATCGGAAGCCAGCCTGGTCCCCAGGGTCGCTGGCTGCCCAGGGGAAGGCGCTGCCTGGTGGGGTGGGGCGGCGCCGGGCACCGCCTCCCTCCATACCTTCTCTCCCCGTGGAGCAGATAGGAGCTACGGAAGAAGCCCAGGAGCTCGTTCTCAATCAGGGCGTTGTAGATGATCTTCAGGTTGTAATTCCTCTGTGCGTCCAAGGTTCGATTCAGAACTACTACCAAGACTTGGGTTTGCGGGTAGAGAAAAAAGCCGGCCACTGGGACAGCCCCGGCCGCCCGGTCCTCGGCCACCTGCACCTTCTCGACCGCCACCCGGGAGGCATGCAGCACGACGTAGCGGGTGGCGTTCCTGCACGCTATTTCCACGTTGACCTCCCCGGAGAAGGTGAAGTTCTCCATGAAAGCGGTGAGCATCAGATTGTAGTGCAACGGTTTGAGGTGGCCGGACAGGCGCAGCTCCGTCCAGGGCTGCCACTGCTCCCTCTCCTCCTCCAACGGCGGCTGGGCGGACGGGGTCCCGGGGGTGGCCTCCCCGCCGGCTTCGGGCGGCGAAGAGTCCCCACCCGCGTGGTGGTTACGCCGGGCTGAGCCCGGAAAGCTCGCGTTGCCGCCGCGCGCTGGGAAGCCCGCGGGGCCGCCGTCGGCGCCGGGCGCTGCGCTTGCCCCGCACTCGTCGAAGCGCAAGCTAAGCAGGACGGCGAGCATGGTGACCGCGAGCAGCGCCACGATGGACACGGCGAAGGCCAGCACGAGCCGCTTGTGCACAGTGATGTGGCGCTCCGTGGTGCGGGGGCGCACCCCCACCGAGTCCGCCCACTGGTTCGAGAGCCCCCTGCCGCCGGCCCGGAGCGCGGCGTTGTCCTCCCCCATCGTGGCTGGGAAGGGTGAGCTGCTCTTCTGGGTCCCCTCCTCTTCCTCCTCCTCCTTCTTCTTCCTCTTCTTTTTCTTCTTCTTCTTTTTCTTCTCCTCCTCTTGTTCCCCCCGCTCGCCGTCCAGGGCCATCACACTCCCTCCTCCTCCTCCCCCGCCCTCTCAGGCACCCCCCGCGGGCGGGCCTCCCGGGCCACCGCCAGCGCTGGCATCAGAGATCGCACGCTGGCCGAAGGCGCGCCGCCGGTTGGGACCCTGGGGATGCTGTCCCGGATTCTTTTAAGACGGGCTCTGGCCGCAGGCGACCGCAGCCTTTGCGCCCCCCATGAGCCCCGCCTCTCTTCGGACACCGGCGGCCGAGGCGCGCGGCGGCGAGCTCCGGGACGCGCCCAACTTGGAAAGCGTCTCCCCCGCCTCACTGCGCGCTACTTCTCCGGCGGGTGCCGGGCGCCAGGGCACATGCTGCCCCCGCCCCTGCGCGCCTGCGGCTGGCGGCTCGCCTCCCCTGCGCAGCGGTCTCTCTTAGCTTTCCGCAGGAGCCTTCCAGCGGGTCCTCGGCTGGGGAGGAGGACAGGGAGCCGTGGGGGAGAGCGAGCGGCGTGGGGAGGGAAGTTAAGGCTTCCGCTCTCTTCCCCCACTCCAGCCGCGGCGTTCAGTCCTCCGGGCGGGATGTGCTTGCAGCAGCGGCGGCGGCGACGGCAGCAGCACCGGAGGCGCTAGACTTTACACTTCGCAGCCAAGAAGAGAAGATTATGGCCGGGTGAGGAAAGACCGAGGTGCACCAGCTGGAAGAAATCCCGGGGCCGCCGAGCAGCGCCGGGGATGTGTCCTGGAGACGCCTTCCCCCTCCACCCTGGACACTTTAAGCAGCTGTGGCGGCAAACTGTGAGCTTGCAGACAGGACCGCGAGCCTCCCTCCTTCTGATGTTGTTCTGCCCTCAGGAGATGACAAGTGAGCAAGAAGTGTCCGGTCCGGCCATCCCCTTCAGGTAGATAAAGCTCCGGGTTTGCTCCGTATCCCCGTGGGGACAGCTGGAGTCGGTGTATGAGAAGGCGTGTGCATGTGTGTGCGTGTATGTGTACACACACAGTCTCCGGGTCTAGATTGCCAAGGCTACTCTAGCTGCATTCAGGGGACTGAAACTCCCCGAGAAAGGCAAAGGAGAGAGCCTGAGAGGACGAGGAGGCAGGGAAGGCGGGAGGGAGGGGAGCGGCTGAGAGGCAGAGGCAGGCACAGTGAGATTAGAGAGCTTTTCTCCGCTCTGTCACACCAGACACCCACAGCCACAGAGGGGGTTGCTGAGCCGCCTGCAAGAAGTACATTGTAAATCTTCAGCGCAACAAGCCCCGCTGTCACCCCTCTTCCCGACTCCTTAGCCCCACCGCGGATCCCCGAAGGGATCCTTGGAGCCTTTGGCTATTAACACTGAGAGCAAAGAAGATCCTGCTGGGGAAATGTGGTCTGTGTCAGATTTCATTTCAAGCTTGCCAGAGGATTTGGAGGATTGTATGTAAACTGAAATAAATTCTCGAAGCCTGACTACATATATTATACTATACTGTGAGATGTGTCCAGGTGTGCAGTACTAAAATGATGGTTAGCAAGGAAGCTTGTGAATCCTCCCAGAAGGGATTTTCCCCCCCATAGGATAATTGCTATTTTTTGCTTGGGGGAAATGATTCAAATATAATGCCTACAATGTAACATTCAGGACCAAAAACTTGAGAGTGAGAAAAACTGGGGATATGAACCCTGTTATTTTAGACTTACTAAAACAGCAAATAAATAGCAGTCTGTGATTTTTCACTTCATCTAGCTACGGAAGAAGTGTTATCATGAAATTGTTTAAACTTTTTTAGAACAGTTTTGAATAGGAAGTGTTTGCTGACAGCAGGAAGCATCAAAAACAAGTTCATAGCCCATTGACTGGGTATGGACTCTAAATTTACAGAACTTTTCAATTAAAATGCAGAGATTACTATCCGAATTTGTCTGAAAAGCTCTGATTGGAACAAATATCAGAAAACAGATACCCCAAAGGTGGCTAGAGACCGCTGCAAAGAGGCAGAGGATCTCTTAGTTTTTAATAAAAGAAAATGTGATTAACTTCGGAATCAATTCTTTTGAAAAGTTCAAAATATCAAGAGAATGAAGTAATTCCCTTTTACATGTTTCTTTCAGGTCTTCAAATCCTGAAGGTATTTAAAAAAATCTTGTTCATAATTATTTTCCTTACAAAAAAGCAACATTTAATGCTACTTGCTTTAGAGTCCTGAAAATATGCAATCAAAATATTGTGCTTTCACTTTAAAAGCATGACCAAAAGTAAAGAGACTAAGTACACATCAACTTTAGCCTGACAACCACTAAAAACACAGTCTTTCTTGATGAAGCCCTTTTACCATTTATCCACAGATGGGATGTGTGTCCAATGCCATACATTCTAAGTGTCCATTTAAATCATTTTAAAATGATGAAAAGAACCCTGAAGAGTTTTGTGTTTTTTTTGTTTTTTTGTTTTTTAACCATGTTGTGTGTGGGCTGTTAGCAACAGACCAAGTGAAATGCCACATTCTGTTCAATTTACGTTTTTCTGCTCTATTTTTAAATCTCTGTGCTCTTGCTGCCCTTCTGTATCTGGTTGTATGCATTTTAAGAGTTGAGGAGGCGGGGTTACTTAGTTTGTTTCCACAGAATCAGGATACATATTACAGGCAGGGGAAAGGAGCCATGCGACCCTTGGCAGGTCACAGCCTCTGTGACTTCAGGGTGCTTACTTGGTAATTCAGGATTATTGATTTAAAGTCCATAGTGCATTTTGATTATCTCAGGGTGCTGGAATCACCCCCAGGCATCTGAGAACCACTGCCTACTAAGGGGGTCACCTACTCAAGGATCTCTGAGGCTTTCTTTCTCTAAAATGCTAATAGTCAAAAAAATTTAAGAAACATTTTCTGTTCTTTGTATTTTATCAATATTTTTATGTACTTCAAGGCAATTTTGATTACTACAAGGCAATTCTCAAATATTTTAGAGTTAAAGTATACATTTACTAATTAGTAAAGGCTCTGCTGCACTGACTGTGATTAAATTAGTAGATGAGTTATTTTTTTAAACCCAAGTAAAGTAAACACAAGTTTATTAATGCAGAGTAGATGCAGCTTATTAATGCATTGATTCCCCTAAAATGTAACTTTACCCAATAAATTCAATATCAAGTTCAAGTGGGTAAATATTTCTGCCTCTCGTATCAATGTTATAAAAGAGTCATAGTGAGTTTTTCTTTTTTTAAATTTCTGAACGCATATATCGCTCTTCCCTTGAGAAGCAAGCATTTTGGTAAAATAGTTTTTAGCATTATTTTCTTAGGGACTGTTCATTCTCCCTCAAACAAAAAAGAAATGGCAAAATTTCAGGTGGCGTACCTAACAAAAGTATTAAACAGGTGATTCACTAATGTTTCTACGAAGAAGTTGTCTTGGGTGTTGTAGGTCACTGAACTAAAAATAAGTCTTGACTTTGCCAATACTAGCGCATGTAGTATCCAAAACAAGGGAGCAGGGCTTTCCAAAGTCCCTGATGCTTTCTCTCAGAAACACATTTATTTGTTGAAAGAGTTTTGTGATTATTTTCTTTAACTAATAAATGTCAATAAAGTCAGTTTTGTGGCCATGTTTGATTCAGGGACTTGTAACAGTGAAAACAGTCTGAATGTTTAATATACACAAGAACAAACAGAAGTTATTTTTAGTTAGATCCACACTTCACCTTGATCCTGCAGGCAATCAAAATGAACTATCTTCAGTGAATGCGCTGGCTTCAGAGTCTTTACTCTTTAATTGTTTACACTTGAACTGCTGTTTTTTTGGGTTTTTTTTGTTTTTTGTTTTTTGTTTTTTTTCAACTGGTTTGTATGTAGAGGCACAACTTAAGTGTTTTTCAAGTACTCATTTCCTTCAAGTGTGATTAGCACTTCACATCCAGAAACAGCTTGGCTCAGAAGAAGGAGCTAGATCAGGAGTCTTCCCCACCTCCCTACCTTATCCTGGCCAGTTAGTTAATAATTTAGTCTGTCAAATGAAGGAATTGGACCAAAAAAGAAATTTGGTCTTTCAAATTCTATGAAAAAAAATTCAGAAGCTAATACATTATCCTCTTTATGTTCTCAGGGAATTTTTTTTTCCATTGTGAAACAAAACTTTTCAATTAAAACCTTAAAGTTTAATGGGTAAAGAGACTTTATTTAAAAATGCACCATACTAGCAAAATGTAGGGGAAAAAACAAACTCTTACTATTCTCTTTTCTGGCAGTCAAAACAGGGCTGGATATATTTCATGAGACAAATGTGTTCCTGAAGACTTCACATAGCTGGAAACCAGTGCTTACAATGAGTGGCAGAAATCTCTTTACTAAAGTGGTGCCGCCATGTGGCAATAGCAGAAAAGCAGTTTGAAATTTATAACTGTGTTAATTTGATGAAAATTATAATTTGGAGAAATTCATGTTATTACAAACTAAATTAATATCTTTATATTGCACAATTTCAAAAGGTTACATTTGACCCCATACCGTCTGATGACATTGCTGAGGGATTTCATACAAGTACCACCCTTTCAGATAGAACATGCCTGGAGATCTTAAAGATGGAGAGAGAATTGTTTAAACCAGCCATAACATCAAGACAGTGAAATTTTCATGATACTTGTAGTGACAACTATAATTAACACCCTTGATTTAACTGTTAGTTGTCTGACTTCTGTTTATTTTTAAAGATTTATCTGAATGGAAATTGAGTCTAAATTTGATTGTCATTTTTTCCTCACATAAAAATCTGAAATTATGAAGTTGTTAAAAAAAGTTCCTTAAACTATTAATATATTACTACATGATATTAGTTCTAGAAATCTCATAATTATGCCTACACCAAGACAGAACAAGTCTTACAGCATTAAAAGGGCCTCCCTAGTTGGCAAATTTAAGGAAAAGCATGACCAAATATCTGTAGTGTCTTTCCCAATGCCAGCATCCAGAAAAGAGATAATTAGGATCTCTACTAAGTTGTATTTTTATTTGGAGGGTTCTAATGCTAGGTTAAAATTCTTCAGTGTTCCCTCTGGGCTCTTTGGCTTATGATCTCTGTAAGAAAGCTCCATAAAAAGACAAAGTATGTATCATGGAAATGTTTATAGTTTATTTATGAACCATGAAAACAGTATTAACCCCAAATTCTACAAGCAGAATAGGAGATGAGTAACTTTTCAGAAATATTACTGTTGAGCTAATCAATTTGTCTAGTTGCTCAAATGGAAATCGAAAATATAGTAACAGTTTTTATCATGAATTTAAGTTGCTCGCTGAAATACATGCTTCCACATAAATATGGCAGGAAATCATTAATGATGATGATGATGGTAGCTAAGTTTTAGCAAGGGCTTACCTTGTGCCAGGCATTTGTCTAAGCACCTTATATTGTCCCATTTAATCAAGAAATTACCCCCATAAAAGTAATAATTTAATTATCTGCATTTGACAAATGAGGAATCTGAGGCTCACAGAGATGAAATAACTTGTCTAAAGTCATTTAATTCATAGGTGGCAGAGCTGAGATTCCATACCAGGAAGGACTACTCTGTGACTTGTACACTTAACCATTATGCCTTACAACTTCTTGAAAGTTAAACCAAATCTAAACTATCCAAGTACAAACCAAACACTGTGGTCTCCACCCTCATTGCAGGGTACAGTGCCTGGCACATAATAAGTGCTATGTGAGTGTTTGTTAAATGACATGAATAAATAGAGAATAATGTAGCCCAGCCCTGAGAAGAATGATTATAATTTTGTGGAGTAATAATTAAAAAGCACATTATTCATCCTGGATTGAGAAGTAGTTGAAAAAGTTGACTATAGCTTATTTTCATATTGCAGAACAAGCAGTTTGCATGCCTTAGAAATCTTGTCTCTTGAATGCATTAAATAACGTGTCTCTGACCCAGGCTTATTTGACAGTTCAAATTTACATGATTTGAATGATACTTCACCTCTTTCAGACCATGAAAATTATCTGCTTCAAAGCCACACTTAGATAGATATTAATTTAAAGTCACATAAAGATGTAAAATATCCTGTTTTATTTCTTCTGTATGTATCTTCTAATCCATACATGTTTATTCTCTCTTCCAATCATTTATTTCTTCCATTTAATAGAAAAAATCATTTCTTGAAACCTGAACTTACTACAGATAGACATATTATATATACATGTTCATCAATGTAGTGCTTTAAACTAGGTAATTATAATAATTTCATAAATTTAGGTATCAAATGATCATTGTAAATGGAGAAATTAAGAGACATGAAATTTTTCTCTTTTATTATTGAAATATCACTAATATTGAGGTCACATACCTGTGGGTAAATTTTTGATTGCTGATTTGAGCCATAGTGTCTTTTATTTTTAATAATATAAAATCCTAACCAAATACAGTTTTGCTGAGTCAGTATTTTGGTCAAAAAATGCAGTCATTCCTGAGTGAGAAGCACAACTTCTGTTAAATATTTCATAAGAAATATATATATAATGCACAATAGTAGTAAAAATTAAAATTGCATTTTCAACCACATTAAATTCCTACTTTGAAACAAGAAAAAGGTGAATTATATTTTTCCTTCAAGTTTTACACCTGTGCATGAATAACATAACTTCTTAGTCATAAATGGAAGAATATCCTCTTTTCTTGGTCTTTTCCCTCTCCTTGCTCATATTCAGAGATGTTTGCTAGTGAAGGTCCAGTTCCTTCCACCACATGGATTCCCCATACCTCTTTACTTTCATAGCTATATAGCAATGTTATGCCAAAGTCACACAATTTTTCCTTTCTCTGCACATGGTTTTCTGACAGCAGTTGCCTATTCACATCCTCATACCAGCCTAGAAGCTATTCTCCAGGTGCTTTGAAGTTTAGCTGAAATATGTATTTGGGGATCTGGAAATTATTGCTGAAATTCAAACAGACTTTTAAAATGCATTTTTCTTAGCCATTTAAAAAACTTATATATGAATATTACTATAAATATTAAAAGTCTATATACATTATTATAATATAGATGTTATAACGTTAAATATGTTGTGTTTTTTTTACATTTATCTTAAAACATTAAATACCAGACACCTAACATAAAAGAGAAATGGTCATAGTTTATACCCAAATAATGAACCTCGAGTCTGTATCTGGACAAAAGCATCCCTGCAAAAGAGCTACACAGAGAAATTCAAACTACTAACTCTTGAAAATAACCAGCTGCTTGATTGAGTGAAACTTTTTTTTTTTTTTTGGCTCCAAAACAGTCTGTAGGGAAAAAAGCAATGAACTTGAAGATGACTGTTTTGAGTTATAAGCATATTAAAATTTGGATGATCATTTTATGAAATAGTTTTAATTCTCATAATAGAATTGATTTAGTATGTAAGTTGCTTGTGATCTTTACTTTTGTCACTTTTCTCTTTAGTGCCACCTTGTGGGTTAGCCAGTAATAATAAATACATAGGATTCTGAGCTTTTTTGAGTTCTGTTCTCTGCCGTGTTAAAGCAAGTCTTAGAAAGCAGTGTGGTAAAGCTCAGATGTGAAGCAATTCCTCCTCTTCGACAGAAGTTACTTGCCATACTTCTACATTCGAACACCAAAACAATTTCTCAGAGATTGGAAATACTGGAATCTACATAAAAATTTATGTTCATTTACAGGATAATCACCACACCTATCTTGGATAACATAAGTGGCAAGCTCTCACTTGTAATTTTTTCCATAAGAAAAATATTTTCTTAACTAAGTATCATTATTTCTACACTAGTGCCCCATGAGAATTGATTCTAGGTGATTGCAAACCCTGCTAATCTTTTAGAAAATGTTCCTGTATCTGATTTTGTCTCAGATGCAGCTTATTTCTCACATTGGACTAAATTTGCATTGAGTTACCTTACTGTTTGTTTTTTAACTATGCTGAAGCCAAAAGAGAATAAGGAATAATTTAGTACAGTGTGCTAAACTGTCTCTCTTATTTGAGACATGCAGGAAATGTGTTTTATATTACTTAACATTCTCCACATACTGGAGACATCAATAATGATTCTTTGAATAGCCAAACAAAAATATAATGGGTTCTCTTCTTCAAAACACCTAAACTTATGTTAGAATTTATCACTAAGTGGTTTGTTTTGTTTTGTTTTGTTTTTTGTAGTATGATGGAGAAATAAATTTCGAAATTGCATTTTATGAAGTGATTTCAGAGCAAGTGAAAATCATAATCTGCTCACTGTGAATGCATAAATGTTCATATCTGAACTCCTGGCTTATTAAGAGTTGAAGTTTGTACCATGTGTTAATTCAAAAAGTAATTTTCGGAGTCGGGAAACGATTTTAAACTGAATAGGCGGCTGAGGCCTAAGTTGCCGCTTCTCAACGGCAGGATTTTAGAGCTGGGCTTAGCCTGTGAGGGCTCACATAGAGAGTGTGAATTGGGGGCACACTGTCCTTTGCCCTACCCGCTCCGCGGGGAGGAGCCGCCCCAGCAGGATCGAAGGTCGCCGAGGTGGACGGCTGGGTCAGAGGGAATGTCCGTCCCGGGGTGAAGTCTCAAGGGTCGTCCCGCGTCTGACCGAGCCGAGGTCTGCTTATCCCGCGCGATTGCGTCTCTGCTGAACTTGCTTGTTGTGGAACGAAAGGGAATTTGGGAGCGCCAGGGGTGTCTCCGGGCTCTCTCTTAGCTGTCACTTTGGCGACGTTTTTACTTCAAGGAGTTCAGTCTCGACAGAGTTTTGAATCCAGACCTGAAGAATGATTCGCGAAGCAGGAATGGGTGACAGTGTCATCACGGCATTTTATTGACAATGGATCCTTGTGATGCATCAGAATTGACTCCTAGACAAAGTGCATCTTCAAGTCCTAAAGATTACTTTATAGGTGCCACCCCACTGCAGAAACGATTAGAATCAGTCAGGAAGCAGACTTCATTTGTCCCAACTCCACCTCGAAGGAAAATTCCGCAGTGTTCACAATTGCAGGAAGATATCGATACTCAAAAGGTTGCATTCCTTCTGCATAAGCAATGGACTTTATATAGTTTAACTCCCTTGTATAGATTCTCCTATACCAATCTCAAAGAGTATTCTAGACTTCTGAGTGCATTTATTACTGCAGAAAAGCAAAAAGGATTTGCTGTGGAAGTGGGAGAAGACTTCAACATCAAAGTGATTTTCTCTACCCTCCTAGGAATGAAAGGAACACAAAGGGACCCTGAAGCATTTCTTGTCCAGATTCTTTCAAAATCTCAATTGCCATCTGAGAACACAGAAGGTAAAGTGTTATGGACTGGTTGGTTCTGCTGTGTATTTGGAGACAGTCTTCTCGAGACTGCTACAGAAGATTTCACCTGTCTTCCCTTGTTCCTTGCAAATGGAGCAGAATCTAATACAGCCATAATTGGAACCTGGTTTCAGAAAACTTTTGACTGCTATTTCAGTCCATTAGCAATCAATGCGTTTAATCTCACCTGGAGGCTGCTATGTGGACTGCATGCAAAATAGACCGTTATATGGCTACTACTGAATTTCTTTGGTCTGTACCCTGTAGTCCTCAAAGTCTGGATATTTCCTATGCCATACATCCAGAGGATGCAAAAGCTTTGTGGGACAGTGTCCACAAAACACCTGGGGAGGTTACCCAGGAGGAAGTTGACTTATTCATGGACTGCCTTTATTCACATTTCCATAGACATTTCAAAATTCATTTATCAGCCACAAGATTAATTCGTGTTTCAACATCTGTAGCTTCAGCACATACTGATGGAAAAATAAAGATTCTTTGTCATAAATACCTTATTGGAGTGTTGGCATATTTGACAGAACTGGCAATTTTTCAAATTGAGTGAGGCCTTGTGTGGACTATTGAGTTATGGATTATATACCTTTTTCTCATTGATTGCTTGCTATGCTGAGAGAGACTGCAGGAAAAATAGGCATCTATCTCTATGTGTTTTCCTCAAAGTGCCTTTGGGTGGCCCAGATGGAAGCCAGGAAGGATCCAGAAGAACAAAGAAGGTGGTAATGGATAAGCTATTGCCAGGTGTCGAGATGATCTAGAATGCTAGCCTCTTGAAATGTTGAGTTCTTAATTTGTTGGTTTTTTTTTTTTTTTTTTTTTTATATAATGCTTATTATGTCAACTAGGGATTCAAATGAGATATTTCTAATATGGAGTATTCTGATGTGGATCTTTAAAACCTGTAAACCCTTTTGGGCCTTTTAGTCTTGCATTCAGAGAGAATTTCTGTCTTCTAAAGACATTTTCTTAGCGTCATTTTGCTGTAGAGAACTGGCAATCAAAATCCCCTCCAAAGAAAACTAAAGATTAATATACAAGTTTTTTAGCCACCAACCTGCTTGTTTTTTAATACTGTTCAATTCTTATTGCAATGTTGAATTAAATATTCACTTTTTAAATGAAGCAGTGTGTTTATCAGTGTCTTGTCAACAGATCTCTTAATGTTTAAGTGTGGGAAGTGGTAGGCTTTTTCTGTAGCACAAAGGTTACAAACCAACAATTATATAAAATCATAAAAATTATAGAGTTACAGTGCACCTGTGAGCCCCTTTTGAGGGCGAAATGATCTTGTTTAACCTTTAGTCCCTAGTGTTTTGCACAGGGCTTGATAAATATCTGTATATTAAGTGAATTTTAAAGAGCTGTTCCATTTTACAGAGGAAAACTATGAAATCAAGCAACTTAAGATACTTGCTGGAGGTATTATATGTAAATCTCTTCTTTTTATGTAGTGAACATAGAAAGATTTTGTTTTACTTTAGAAACAATGTTTTTAAAAATCCTGTTTGAAAGCAGTTTACTTATTAGACTGTCATTCCAAAAGCAAAGATTGACTTCTGAAATTGGCTATTATTTCAGATATACAAGGGGCAGCACAGATAGTGGAAAGAGCATGGGCTTTGGAGTCAGACATTTATTCCTTTATTTATTCAACCAATATTAAGCTCCTACTATGTGCTTAGAATTGTATTGGGTAATAGGGATATAGTTGTGAAGAAGACAAAAAAAGGCCTCTATTCTTGGAAATTATATTCTAGTGGAGTAAGGCAAAGAAATAATTTCAAATGGAAATACACATTATGAAGAAAATAAGGCAGCACAATATGAATAACGGTGGCTGCAGTGGGGCCTACTTCACACAGAGAAGTAAAGGAAGATCTCTGAGAAGGTGATATTTGAGCTAAGTCCTGAATGAAGAGAGGGAGGAGAGTGTGCTAGGCAGGTGAAATAGCAGGAGCATAAGCCTTAAGATAGATGAAGAGCTTGGTTTATTAGAGGGACAATGGGAATCTGTGTGGTTGGAGCATAGAGAGTAAGGGGAGAATAGTATGAGATGAAACTGAAGAGATTATTCAGCAGAAATTTTTTCTTTGGTGTTTTATCTCCCACTTTTTATCTGGGTGTTTTGTCTCGGCACCTGGCTTCCTAAAATAAAGATGACATTTTCCAACCAAGGGTCTTTATAGGCAGGTGTAGTCATGTGATTAAGTTCTGACCCTTGGTATGTAATTGCAAATGTTATATAGAGCTTCCAGGAAACTTCCTTAAAAAACAGCTGGCATTTGTCCCTTGCCCATTTTCTTATTCATCCCTTCTTCCGTCTTTGCTGCCTGGGAATTGATATAATGACTGGTTCTCTAGCTGCTCTCTTTTAGCCTGGGGATGAGAATCAGGATGGCAGAGCATGGCCTGTGGGGACCTTGTGCCCTGAGGACTTCATGAAGTTGAATCTCAATGCCAGCCTTGGACAACCTTCCTCCAGGCTTATGTGTTAGAGAAATAAACTTCTATCTTGTTTAAGCCACTGTTAATTTGGGTCTTTGTTATTCATGGCCAAATCTAATCCTAACTGATATGGAGAGACAAGATCCATTTTAGTTCTTGTAGGTCCTGTAAATAGATTGGATTTTATATTAAATGCAATGAGAAGCCACAAAAGGGTTTATCTAGGACAATAATATGACCCAGTTTGTATAAGACTACTCTGCTGAAGGAGAATGAGTTGTAGGTGGACAAGACTGGAAGTGGGAAAGACAGTTAAATGGTTATTCCAAATTGTACAATCCCTAGGAGAAGTTAGTAATACCTTGCAAAATTATGTGTGCTTACCCTTTGACCAGCAATCCAACATACAGGATTCTATCCCAAAGATTCACTGGCAAAAATACAAGATGAAACGTGTACAAGACTATTACAATCTTATTTGTAACAGCAAGACTAAAAACAACTCAAATGCCCATTAGAGGGGACTGGTTTAATAAACTATGATGTAGGTGCATAATGAATTGCTATGCAACTTTACAGAGAATTGAGGAAGCTATCTGTATACTGCCATGAGTTATCTGCAGGTTATATTAAGTACAAAAAGCAAGGTGTGGGCAGAGTATGTGCTACCTTTTATGTAAGAAAGAGGGCAAAGAGAGTATGTTTATTTCCTTGTTTACAAAAAATGATGGAAACTAATAAAAGTGGTTATGTTTAGAGGAAGGGTAGGAACTGGATAGAGGTGACAGGAATGGAAGCTAGACTTATCCGAATGTTCCTTATTTATAATTTGGAATCACGTAAGTGTTTTATATAATTATGAAGCAAAATTAGATAAAATAAAAAAAAGGAAAAAGCAAAGCAATCCTTAAAAATTGAAAACAAATGAATCTAACCATATCAAGGTCATGGCATAGTTGCACAAAGAATTATTTTTAGTATCTTTAAATCATGGTGTTTTCACTGTGCATCTTTTTTAGTAGGCTATATACTAAGGAAACAAGAACAGCAAAGAAATCTTAAGTTGCATTCCGTTATCTTAATATCTTAGTATTGTTATTTTGACACCTTATAATAAGATAAAACAGGTCAATATTAGGAACCAAGATTTTCAGTGTAAGCAAAAAATATATACAATTATAAAATCAAGTAGGATAAGTAAAACTCTATACTATTAAATTTTAATTGCAAATGTCAGAATGGGCTCATGATTAGTTTTTGAAGTAAAAAATTTTTAATTTTGATGAAATCAGTTTATCAATTTTTTTTTCTTTTATTTCTTATGTTTTTGGTGCTGTATCTAAGAAATTATCCTTCAGCCCAGAGTCCTGAAGATTTATCCCAATGTTTTCTTATAAGAATTTTATAGTTTTAGCTTTTAAATTTAGGTCTATGATCCATTTTGAGTTAATTTTTATATATGGTGTGAGGCAGGGGTCTAAATTCATCACATCCTTGCATGTAAATATCCAGTGACAATGCACCATTTGTTGAAAGGATGATTATTTTCCCATTAAAATGTCTTGGCACCTTTTTAAAAAATCCGTGGACTATAAATGGAAGAGTTTATTTCTGGACTCTGTTTCATTGATTTATTTGTCTATCCTTATGCCAGTACCACAAAACCTTAATTATTCTAGCTTTGTATTGAGTTTCAAATCAGGAAGTATGACATTTCCAACTTTGGCTATTTGGGCCCTTTGCATTGCCATAGAATTTTAAGATCAGCTTGTCAATTTCTGCAAAAAAGCTAGCTGGGATTTGAGAGAGATTGTGTTGAATCTGTAGCTCAATTTGGGGAGTAGTGCCATCAATGATATCAAGTCTTCCAATCTATGGAACATGGAATGTCTTTCCATTTATTTAACTCTTCTTTAATTTCTTGCAACAATGTTTTGTAGTTTTCAGCATACAGGTCTTGTAGTTTTGTTAAATTTATTCCTAAGTATTTTATTCTTTTTGATGCTATTGAGAATGAAACTGTTTTCTTAATTTTATTTTTGGATTATTTGTTGTTAGTGTATAGAAATACAATCGATTTTGTCTATTGCTCTTGTATTCTGTGACCTTGATGAACTTGTTTATTAGTTTTCCTAGTTTTTTAGGGGGGAGTTCCTTAGGATTTTCTATATATAAGATCATATCTATGAATAAAAGTAGTTTTACTTCTTCAAAAAAAAAAAAAAAAAGTAATTTTCCCTGGATGTGCAATAAGGCCTCAGATTTGACCTATAACCTGAATGTCATAAGCTATCAGTTATCAATGCTGGAAACACACCAACAAAAAAAAAGGTATTTTTATAGGCTTGCTAAAATCCTATTATAGAACCAGGGCTGTCAAATACCATGGGTAAGCCTGCAAAAACCATAGAACTGAACTCCGTAGTCATCTTTCAACTTGAGCAAGTCTTATGCTTTGCCTCTAGAATTACTGTATTGTGTTTTCCAATTCAGGAAATGGATTTTAATTGCTAGTTTTTGCACTCTTTTATATTTGAATTTCTCCATGAGGTTTCTGACACACATTGAATTTTCCCAAGATTTGGTGAAGGAGCAAATTAAAAGACCTTAGAATGGTAACATCTAATCTATAGTCTCCACTTATCCTTTGCATGGCTGTCATTGAACAAGTTCTTATTCTTAGAGTGTAACCTAAAAAAAAAAAAAAAAAAAAAAAAAACCAAAAGTTTTTCCCTAATACTTCAACTTAAGCTTTAATATGACTAGTGTATCTTCCTTAAATTTAACTGAGTTAAGTGCTGCATGATGCCATTTAGAAAGTCCCTTGCATACATATGGTATAAGTGGTAGAGATAACAGTACCTTGATTTAACAGCTTGACTCCAGTGATGAATTTAATCCCCTTCTCATTTTTATCATGTTCATGTTAAATATACAGCTTTTCTAAAACTAAGATACAGAACACATTTCACACCTGCTCTATTACAGATTTAACCAGATCCTTGTTAATTGCATTATATGATATACCAATAGACTTTTATTTTAATATGGAAAGGTATTTATGACCTCTGTTCATTTCCTCTTAAGTGAGACTGCACAAAATAGTTTCTTGACATTTCTGAGTATTTCATTTTCTGTTCCAAAGGATCATTTATTCCTTTAATCTTCCAATGTGGAAAGTGATGAATATTGACTCATTTTTAGAAGTGCTAACATTCAACTAGGTAAACTCAGTAATTAATGGCTATTAATGTTCTGTTTTGTCTTCTAGACAGAAAGTCAAAGCTGTTTAAAGTAAAGGATGTGTTTAAAATCAATGTATGCCCACAAGTTAACATTAATGTTTACAATAACACTTTCTGTGATCATTGTGTCTTGGGATGTGTGTGTATATATACACATCTTGTGTGTCTGTGTGTGTATCTTTATCTATATCCATAGATCTATAAAGATACAGGGATAGATATAAATAGATGAGGGGGGAGGGAGGGAGGGAGAGAGATCTATATGTTTCCATATTGTCTGAAGAAAAGTGTTTTGTTTGTCATTACAGTAACCTGCAGTGCTATAAAATGGACAAATAGTCTTTGGGTCACTCCTTCATTTTAAGTGCATGTCAAGATAGCCAAATTAAACTGCTGATGTGATAATCATCCAATTACATAATTCTAAAATGGTGATTATAAGATCATTTCTTTATTTCCATTAGATTTATCTATAGTGGTTCTCTGTTTAATGTTCAGAGTTTTGTAGCAGTTCTCCTTTACATGTTCAGAGCAGGAGGTATATTTTCTAGGATGTGCAAATAATCAAGTTATAGGAACATTATAAAATATAATCCGCATTATGAATTGAACTGAATGAGCACCAGATCTGATTGCCTAAGGCTCAAGATGTTAATGCTCTTGAAATGCCTTATTCATTATTAGTTCATTGAAATTTCATTAGCCATGAGAAAGAATCTTGGTCTTGGTCTCAGCCTCACTTCGCCAGCCTTTGCCTGCTTTCTGCCTACCCAAAAGGGGAGCTTCTGCTCTGAAGACAGAGGATAAGTGCAGGCTGAAGATCTTCACTTCCTGTCTGTTTCCACAGCTCCAAAAAGGAGCAGGCCTGAGAACCTTTGTCTTCTAGTTCCTCTGTGAACTGATTTAATTACATCTTTCCCCAAAGTGCAGCTTTCTCCAGTGCAAATTGAGGAGACACAGAAACAGGTCAAAATGAAATGAAACATTTTTTATTTAATTAATTTAAAGTAAAATGCCATGAAAAAACACTTTGAATTTTTTAAATTCCCAGGCAATTGGCTCTAAAGAAGAAAAACATTCTAAATTAGCAACATGCTCTCATCTGTTAGTTTGGAGTTCTTGCCCAAGAAATTCTTTGCAAAGGTAATATGTGGAACATCATGGTGATTTACTTGCTTTTCTAACACCTTTTTGACCACAGACTCTAGAACTGAAAGCACTGTAGCAGCAAAAGAGGGTCTGCTACTGGCTAAGAGATGTCTTATCAGTAAACAGTAAAGTATCTAACAGAAAAAAGCCAAATCCATTTTTAAGAGTTATATTCCACAGTAAATACAACAGACATCATTCCTTATTTATTTATAACCACTTAAGAGTACTCTATAATTTCTTCCATATTCTCAAAATAGGTTCCTGCTAGACCTGTAATCTCCTAGGGAGAACTTTGTTATGAAAAGACCACCTGGTTTTGTAAAGTCCAGATAACTTTAAACTGAGCTGAATACCCTTCATTTATGCAATAGCCATTCAAACAGTTTTACGGGTAATAAACAAAATAACAGTTAACAGTGCTTGGACTGAAAGATAATTTTCCACACCCTTTGGGGTCCAGTCCAATAATATCAGAATCTAGAAAAATGCAGCCACTAAGTACCATAACTTTTTCTCAGAAAAGCATTATCTATTTGCTTGGTACTCATATAGCAACTAACGAAGGAAAAGATGGTATTGTAACCCATAACATTCATGGAAATTTCCTATATAACTACTTGTTAAATCGTACTTTGAAAGTTATTACCTTTTTGCATATATATTTCACAATAAGGAAATAACTGAAACTCTGGAACTGTAGCCCATAACATTCTTTGTAAGTTGTTCTCTTTCGACTTGTTAAATTGCTCTTGGAAAGTTATCTCTTCTATGTAAATATGTTATATTCCACAATTTAAAAAAAAGAAGGAAAAGAAAGAATGGGGGGAAATATCCTATATAAATATAAAATTCTTGTCTAAACCCTTCTTAAATGTTGCCTTTCAAATACGTAAGATACTGTGTGAAATGGGTTTTTAAAGTAGTATTTAAAAATGATTTTCAAACTCTGTTATTATAAATTGGTTTAAACCTTATGGAAAATAATTAAGCAGTAGCTATGGAAATCCCCCAAACTAAATAACTCCAGTAAGACTGTGGCATGACTCTTCTAAACTGCAAGCTTCTTCAGGAGGGGGATCATGAATGTGCAAAGCAAGCAGGGTCTCTCAGGTACACTGAGTTCTTAATAAATGTATATTGAATGAACGAATGAATGACTCTATTCAGTAGTAATCATCAGTTTCTTTGGCCTTCCTTGCCTCCTTCTCTGGTTTATGGCTTGTCTCCCCCTCCCTGACCAGCACTCTTTGGCTAGCGTGCCTGGAAAGAGTCCTCTTCAGTGTGGCTTCCTATTTATTGCCCCAGTGAGTCATCCTGTTGGAGGGGATCCCACAGCCAAGACCTGCTCTTCCCTTGCTCTGGCATAGAGACTTGGCACCAGAGTATTACCTGAGAGCATTTTCATCTGCATTTTAGAGGGAATAAACTAACACCCATAAACTATACCATTTTCCGAGTAAGCCAGTAGGTAAGATGGATCTAGAGTAAGTCACCAATCCTCTCAGTTCAATTCTGGAAACCAAAGTGTAGTGTTCTCCTGGAGGGAGGACTTGACTAGATAGATGTTGTAACAATTTAGGCCGTAGAAAACAGTCATACTTTACATAGTGTTAGATTCTGAAGTCAGCATATAAGGTAAGAAACATCTATGGTCAAATTGGCCTGTTAAAAATGCCCTAAACTGCCACTAAAAAAAGCAGTAAAAAATGGTTTTGTGTATCCATTCCAATACAGCAATATGTATATATAAATGTATTAAGTATACAGTATGTACAGTATATATATTTGGGTACTTTAATTGTTTAATTTGAGTAGATGAATGTCCCCATGATGTGACCCTTCTGTTTTAATAACACTGCTACCAATTCACTACTGTCTATATGATGGCAAAATAACCAGCCAATGCCAAAAATTCAGTTACAAAATAATGATAATGATCTTCTTCCTTTCTTTCGAGCAGGAAGTCAGTCCAGTGGGGGTCAGAGCCCATACAAGTGGGACATTGGAGTGGGGACTCAGGATCCCAGAGGGAAGGTGTCTGAGCACCTCAGAGGCCCAGCAGGATTAAGTGATTGGCAACATACAGGGAACCAGTTTTCTTAACGCTGGAGAAGAAAGGTACAGATGTAGAAAGAGGGAAAAGTTCAAATGAGGTGTTGGATTGAAATTGGTAGTATAGACATAAACTCAAGCTCAGGAAAGGAATATTGGTTGAAATGCAGTGATAACAGCAACAGTAAAGTGGAAGAGATGAACTAATCATGTGAGTTAATCGACTAGTTGTTTAACAATACTTTTTGGTTTCCATCTACTCTCCTTGCATCCTGTAAGCATGAGCTATCTTGGCCCAGTCACAATTTCTCCTCACATAGCCCTTTGCCCATTTTAAACACAGCAAAAGACAATTTTGAGAATACCTTCTGCAACTACTTTTTGTCTTTTTCTTTCCTTTCCTTTTCTTTCTCCCTTCCTTCCTTAAGGTATTTATTTTTAGAAGAAACATTCACTCTGCTGGAAAAACCTATTCTAAGCAGAAAATACCTTTCCCCACTCCACCCACCCCACGAAGACAGTACAAATAGCATCTGATGAGACAGAGGAGGGAAAGAATAACTCTCTACTTACTCCTCTTTACCCACCCAGCCTTCTTTCATATCACTCCCTTTTTATCACTATTTTCCTCCTTTCTTCTCTGGACTAGGGATGTAAAACTGTTCTTGAAATTAATTAAATGGAAGTGGACTTCCAGAAGTTTTTCTTGCCTTATAATCTAAAGTATTCAAATCCCTCACTTAAAACATGCAAAGAAAGGAACTCATGACTCTAAACACCCCCCCTTTTTAGCTCTTTTTTTTTAAATGAGCTCCTCTTCCCCTGCATCAAGTCAGGGCTATAAAACAGTCTGCCACTCTAACTAGCACTTGTCAGGAATGTGAGAGATTGTAAAAAGAGAAGAAACTTTAGAAGATCTAAATTCAAATTACCTTTATTACAATTAAAATAGGCACTATTCTTTAGTAATGAAAGACAGGTGAGGTAGAAAGATGGCAATGGCAATCAAATAGATTGTCTACAATCTCAAACAATATTCATTTATCAGAAGCATCTGAGAAACAATGGCCCCAGGTTATATTTGGTGATATATTTTAGTTCTCTTGCCTGATTCTGCCTCACAGAAAATTGTGAAATATACTGTTAGATAGCCCAGCGCTTTCCTCCTTGCAATCACTATGATTCCAGGATGATGATGATGGTGATGATGATGGTGATGATGATGATGATCATAGAAAATACAAAACAACTAGACAGCATTCATTTTTTTTACCTCATGAAAACCACTGCTAATACCTTATTCCCTTTGAGATCCCTTAAGACAAGAACTGTTACAACCCAATCTGCAAAACACTGTTATTGGTCATTTTACGAATGCAGTGTTCCAACACAGGTGGTGTGAGGTGCTGTTGTTCAGTTTCATCTAGTGGAACGCCTCTCAATAAGCTGTAACTCTGTGCTGGGGAGGATACTGAGCCTGTGTTCTTCTGGCCGCACATCTGCTCCACACCTGTCAAAGGACTGTAGCTCATCTTACATAATCTGGGTTCCACAAGGAGGGGGCTGGGATGTGCTTCCTGATTTATATCAGTTGCTTTTCAGCATGGCCTCTAATGCAAGCATTAGTCACAAGATTTTTCTTCTGAATCTTGTCACAAGGTTGGTCATTCCTGTTATTAATTTATTCAGCCATTTATTCGGCAAATATTTATTAAGCCTCATCTATGTGGAAGGTACTGTCCTGGGCATGACAAACAAAACAGATGAAAATTCCTGCCTGCATGGAGCTTATGTCACAATATGAGGAGACAGACAATAAAAAAATTTTAAGTTAAGTAGATCAGGATAAGATAAGAGAGATAGGGAGTGCTGAACACAGGAAGAGGGTTTACAGTATTAAATATGACAGTTAAGGAAAACCTTCACATTTGGACAAAGGCTTGTGGGGAAATGAAGTCTGTAGATACCTGGGGAAGAGCAGAAAGGGTAAAGGCCCTGAGGCAGGAGTGTGGCAGTGTGTTTGAGGTATATCAAGGAGGCTGGTGGCAAGCTTTAGGGAGAAAAGGAAAGAAATAGGAAGTGATGTCAGAAATAATAAGGAGCCGAGATTGTATAGGCTTTTGTAGGCCTTTATAAAGACTTTGGCTTTTATTCTGAGAGAGATGGAAAACCCCTGGAGAGTTTAGATTTGAGTAATGACATGATCTGCTGTGGGTTTTAGAAAAATTCTTCTAGTGAATTTGTTAAGAATTCAATGAAAGATATAAAAACAGTTTGGGGGCTATTGAAATAATCCAGGCAAGAGAGGACTGTGGCTTAGACTAGGGTAGCACTGTATGTGGTAAGAAGCAATTGGGTTTTGTTGAAAGATTGTGTGCAGAGCGTATGTGAGAGACCTCAAGGAGGATGCCTTAGCCAGTACAAAGACGGAGTTGACTTACTAAGAAGAGGAAGGCTTGGAAAGAGGCAGGTGTAAGTATCCACCAGGATCAAACTAGGAGTAGAAAGGAACTTGCTTAATCTAGTAAAGAATATTGCGGGAAAAAAAAATTCTTCAGCAAGCATCCCCCTTAATGTTGAAGTACTGAAAGGTTTCCTTCAATACTGGAAACAGTAGAAGGTAGCCTGCTACCACTATTCTGTTTTACAGTACATTTTTCTGTAGGTGCTAGCCAGTGCCAAAAGGCAATAAAAAGAAACTTAAAAAAATAAAGATTGGCAAAGAAGAAACAAAACATTCATTATTCACAGATGACATAATTGAGTATGTAGGAAATCCAAAAGAATCTACAAACCATTAGAATTAATACATGAATTTAGCAGTGTCACTAGATACAAGGTCAAAATAAAAAATCTATTGCAACAAACAGCTATTTAAATATTTTTAAAAGGTACCATTTATGTTAGTATCAGAAAACATCAGATCTCTACAGAGAAAATTACAAAATATTACTTAGAAATTAAAGAGGATCTAAATACATTGAGGGATATGCCATGTTAATATTCTGGAAGGCTCAATAATGTAAAAATATCAGTAATACACTAATCTCTAAATTTCATGCAGTCTCAATAAAAATTTCAGCAGTTATTTTTTGTGGAGGTTTACAAACATTCTAAACTAAGTATAACAGCCTCTATTTTAGAAATATTTTTTCAGCCTCTCGCTTTCTCTTTTCCTTTAGGACTCCAAGAACACAAGTGATAAATCTTCTGTTATAGTCCCACAGGTCTCTGAGGCTCTGTTCATTTTTTTAGATTCTGTCTTCTCTCTGTAATTCAGATGGGTTAATTGCTATTGTTCTATATTTAAGTTCACTGATTCTTTCTTCTGCCCTCTCCATTTTGCTGTTGAGCCCATATAGTGAGTTTTAGTTTTAGCTATTGTATTTTTGCAATTCTAAAACTTGTTTGGTTCTTCTTTATAGTTTTTGCTTCTTTGCTGAGACTTTGTATTTTCTCATTAGTTTCAAATGTGTTCATAATTGCTTTTAGTAGCATTTTATGATGGCTGCCTTAAAATCCTTTTCAGATAATTCTAACATCTGTTCATTGTCTTTTCTCATTAAATTGAAATTTTCCTAGTTCTTGGTATGACGGGTGATTTTCAGTCATATCCTGGACATTTTGGGTATTATGTTATGGGAGTCAGGACTTTATTTAAATCTTGTTTTTGCAGGTATTCTTTGACACCGCACAGGTGCCGATACCACCATGGCTGGAAGGGGCAGGGATGCCTCCTTACTGCTCTCTACATGTAGGCAGCTTCCACTGACTCTACAGGGGGATGGTGGAAGTACTGACTCTTCACTAAGCCTTCTCTAACACCACCCAGAAGGGATGGGGAGAGAAGTGTCAACACAAGATCTCCAGTGATGTCACAGGGCACAGCCTCATTACTGCTCTACAGTGTTGAAGTTCTGACCCCTCTTATCTTTTTTGATACTACACCAGTTGGGGGGCGGGGGGTAAGTGGACTGTGTAGGGTGCCTCATGACAGTTGAGAAATAGTGGAAATTGAAGATCCCCTCTGCCTCTGCTAGCAGGGATTGAAGTGAAATACATTTTTCCTCTTGGCTGGAGTAGAACAGTTATTAACTAAAAATTTTCTGGTTTCCTAGGCTGTCCCTTTCCTGGTCCTTTGGGCAGGGAGAGTAGGCTTTCCTTGGAATTTTTTTGTCTGCATCCAATGGCATTTCTTCATTACCAGCTTCCCCAGCACCTAGTCTGGGATATATGGGGCAAAGAAAAATTCCAGAGAATTCCCCACGTCATTCCTCAGGTCTTGAGGTTCTCTGGCCAGTCTGCCTTCTCTCTATCTTGCAAAATCTTCTTGTATTTGTTTTTATATAATGTCTAGGCATTCTAGGTGTATGTGGTGGAAACAATAGGGAAAAGTGCATCTATTCTTTCTTTGCAGAAGTGAAAGTGTCAACACAGAATTCTATATCTAGCAAAAATATCCTTCAGGAATGGAGAGGAAATCAAGACATTCTCAAATGAAGGCAAACCAATAATGTTTCTACAGATCTATCTTAAAAGAATGACTTAAGGAAGTTCTATACAAAAGAAGAGAAATGATAAAATAAGGAATCCTGGAGCATCAGGAAAGAAGAAATCACAAACACAATAAACTTTCTTTCTCCGCTTGAGTTTTCTAAATTATGTTTGGTTGTTGAAGGAAAAATATAATGGTATCTGATACAGTTCTCTGTACACGTAGAGGAAATATTTAAAGCAATTATATTACAAACAGGGGAAAGTGAAGGGACATAAAGGGAAATAAGATTTGTGCATTTTACTTGATCTGGTATAGCCACTCTAGAAAAAAGTTTGACAATTTCTTAAAAAAACTAAACACACACTTAACATGCAAACCAACAATCTTACTCCTAGAGAAATGAAAATTCCTAGAGAAAAATGAAAACTTAAGTACACATAAAGACCTGTACAAAAATGTTCATAGTGCTCTGTTTGTATTAGCCAAAAACTGGAAGCAACCAAAATGTCCTATGATAGGTCAGTGGTTAAAAAACTGTGGTATATCCATACCATGGAATACTATTCAGAAGAAAAATGGAACTATTCACACATGCAACAACTTGAGTGGATCTCAAGGGCATTATGCTGAGTGAAAAAAGAAGCTAATCTCAAAAGGTCACATAGTGTATGATTAGGGTATGATTCCGTTTATACAGCATTCTTGAAGTGATACATTGAAGACATAACTCTCAATGTAAGTGTCTCAATTCCAACCCTATTTGTTGCATAGGTTCAAGGTCTTAACGAGAGCCCTTGCAAGATAGTTAATAACCATACACATTCATTACCAGGATGCACATTTCATAATGTTGACTGAATCCCACTTTCTGATTAATCCTTCTCAATTTTCCTTGAGAGCCATTCCTTCCTCCTGCTTCTTTAGTTTTAGGAGTTTCCCCAAGTATCACTTCATGCCTCAGACCAGCTCATTTGTCATGTCTTGTGCTCCATAAAGCTTTTTCCCTGCTCCCCTCTTTCATTTCCACTTAGCTCTGATCACCCATAACCCTTTATCTGGCCTCACTTAAGGTACACATCCAGGCTGTATATTCATTGAACACACAGACTGTGATTTAAGTCTTACTGGAATTAGAGTCCCTAGCATGGATCCACTGATTGACTAAATGAATCAGTGAACAAATTCCAACACATGTCTAAGTGTTTCATGCAGTAGGCAAGCCCTGAACCTAGCCAGAATTCTAAAATTTCTTGCCTTTGGATATAGGGGAACAGGAAAAGAAAATTTTGTTGAATCAGCCCAACTAATCCAGTCTAAGTGGTGCTGAATGAAAGAAGAGCCAGTTACTTCACAGAGGCTTCATATAAACTTCATGAGAGTTGATTCTGTCTGCCAGTGGCCAGAAAATACAGTAAAACTCTGTTATTTTTTAAACGTTAGTAAAATAAACACTTTCATTTTTTAATATTTAGAGCCAGTCATAATCAGTGGAGCAATACCAAACTATTTTCATGACAAAAAGATTTGTCCAAAAATGTGCCTGTTTTTCCTGCATTTATTTTTAGCTTATTGTGCTGAAAAATTACTACATTACTGAACAATTTTAATTTGGAGGCTTGCTTGGTATGTTTGGTATATATGATTACATGCTTTGTAAATTAAGTTTTTTGCTAAATAAAGCCAAAATCATTTAGTAGAGTCAAGATTTGTTTTCATTTTATTCTTTGAACAGCTTTTCCAAGATACAAGAGAAGGGAAAAAAACAATTCTGAAATTAGAATCATACACTAAATTATAAATTATAAAACTTCTAAATTATGAACCATAAAACTGACATTAAAATTCTTTGTAATTGAAGAAATTACTTAAATTACACAAGATAATTAAAGTATTTTAAAATATTGAATTACAAAAATGGAAATATTAATAACGTACATAATTTGTACATGTAGCATGCAACATACTGTACATATTTTGTGTCTCTGTAACTTTAGTCACGTGCAGCAAAGTTCATACATGTTGCATCAATGGAGAAGTTAGTTGTTAACTAAGAAATTATAAATAATCATCTAAGGTACTTCAAATTTTTAAGTAAGAAAACATATTCTTCTTTGAAAAATTACTTTATTAAAACTAGATAAATTTTAATAAACTTTTCTATATTAAAAACATAAAGCCATGATATTTCTTTTGAATCTGCATATTTATAAAAATTACCTTTTTTTAAAAAAGAAGGAATTCCATTTCTGGAAATAGATTAGATTGTTCTGTACTAAGAATAGTTTTACTTGACCTAAGAAGGTCCAATCTATATGTAATATGACTTTTAGAAAAATAAAATAGAAATATGTATCCTAAAAGATATTCTGCAATTAAATATCAGGAGATTCTGGATGAAACAAACATGCTTTGAAATATGAAACTGAACTCTCAAGAAAGAAAAAGAATTCCCCAGGCAACAAAATTAAAGAGAAAGGTAGAAACCAGAGCAAGTAAATGCTTTGTTCTGGGAATATTACCATCTTGGTAATGAATGTGCATGATGTTTAACTATCTTGCAAGGACTCTAGACCTTGAAACTGTACAAGAAATGGAATTGGATTTGAGACTCTTACATTGAGAGTTAAATCTTCAGTGAAAAGATGAACCAGGAAAAATAAATTCCTCACCAGCAAATGCAAACAATAAGGCAGCTTGTCTCTTTTGGCAAAAAGTTTTTCCTTGAGAATTCTTAATCACAGGCCTTCTCCCTCATAGACCTGGCGTAGTAGACTAAATAATCACCCCAGAAAGGTTCCCACATCCTAATTCCCAGAACCTGTGAATATGAGAAGATTATCCCAGCTTATCTGGGTAAGCTCAGTGTGATCACATGGGTCTTTGGAAGAAGAATGCAGGAGGTTCAGAGTAAGAGAAATATTGAAAGATGCTACACTGCTGGCTTTGAAGACGAGGATGGGACCATAAGCCAAGCGATGCTGGCAGCGTCTGGTGACTAGAAAAGGCAAAAAATTTGATTCTCCCCTATAGTCTCCTGAAGCATCAAAGCTGGGCCAACACCTGGATGTAAGCTCTTTTGACCTCCAGAATTATAAGAAAATAAATTTATATTGTTTAAGCCACTAAATTTGTGGTAATTTGTTACAGCAGCAATAAGAATTAATAATTGTTATTTAAATTTATCCTCCTTGTGCATTCTAAGAAATCTCATTTTACAGTTTTTTAAAAAGACTATTCTGGTTTTGATAATAGCTCCTAGCAAATGCAAACACAAAATTTCTCTGAAGGGATACCTCCTCAACCCAGGCCTTGCATGATTTTCACAGATACAGCACAACCAAACATAAGCTCATAATCAAAAATTACAAAATAAGCAATAAAACAAGCCACCTTGAGTGCAGTGAGCAGAAACAATAAACTGCAAAATTATATCCCAAGGATAGATACTGGTGGTATCTGATACAGACTATAAAATGTAGATTTAAAAATGTAGACTCTAAAAAGTAGATTTAAAATAATTATAAGAATAAAATATATAATTTGAAATTATTTAGGAGCAAGACATCTAAAATTGATTCAAAATCCATCTCCCTGTAGCTGCTACCCATTTCTCTCAATTCTTGTTTATCTGAAGTGTGGTGTTCAGGGTGTATTGTAAATCCATTTATCTGTCATTTTCCAGAAGTTGAGTGGCAGTACAGCAGAGTGGGGATGGGCATATGACTGGGCTTTAGAAGATTTGGGTTAAAAGTCCTGGTTCTATTTTTCCTTAATGTGTGATCTTGGACAATTTCCTTAATCTTCAAAATGGAGATAATAATATTATTATCTGTTGGGAAGAATAAACAATATATTTAGAATGCAATGCATAGCACATAGTAAAATCTCAGAATCATACATTGAATAAATACTATTTACCAGGCACTCTTGTAAGCACCTTACAAGCATATTTTAACTTATTAAACTTTCACATCAATCCTTTGGGGAAAGTTCTGTTATCCCTCTTTTATAGATGAGGAAACTGAAAATTACACTATGTGAAAATTTATCCTGTTTTTGTATTTTTTTAACTTTTAAAATCTGTCAGCTTGATAAAAGGCATTCACTTTGGGAAAGTGACATATCTGATGTATATAAGTTTGGAGGTATTGTGAATGTGTGTATGTATGTATTTATGAAATTATTATTTCTGCAAAATGTTGTGTATATCAGTTATTGGCAAAGAGAATAGTATTTAACATTGGCCTCTGAGTTTGGGCTCCCTAAGACAGAAGGGCCAATTATGAGGGGTGGGGAGAAAGAGGTAGGTATGTGGAAATCACAGTCACCAAAGCATTCAACAAAATCAACTCCACTTACAAACTGGGTTCGTTATAAATTTTTTATTGAACAAGAGCCCCATTGCTAGAATAAAGTTTTAAAAATCACCATAAAAAAACATAAATAAGTGCTTACCCTGCCCTGGAAGGGCTCCCTTTCTGATGGGGTAAACAAAATATTTTACCAAAGAGAGAGATCAAAAATCGAGCAGTAAATACAATTGCAGAGATTTTTACTATGAGTAAATATTGCTTTGCATTTCCAAGAGTGCATAAAGATAATGTTGATCAGGCTTTGCTTTAAACAAGTAGGTGTTTTTACAAATACTGTCTGGAATAACTGCCCTTAAAACAAATATTAATAAATGTTACTGACCTCTAATTAGTGTGCTGCCATTTTCTCAGCACCCCTTTTCCTCCTTATTCCACCAGGATTTTACTTCTGTCCCACTCTTTTTATGAAACTGCTTTTTAAAATTCATCAGTGAACTCAATGTGGCCAAATCCATGTTTCCTTTGGTACATTCATGGTAGAAGATTAAGCTGGTTTTCCTCTAATCTGAACATGATTCTTTTTCTATATCCTTCACTGGCACCTCTCCCCACTAACTGCAGATATTCCCAAAGGTTTTTCATGAGCCCTTTTCTCTTGTTTTCATACATCTTCTCCATGAATGGCTTATGCATTATTAGAGTTAAACAACATAAATCACAGCAATGCAGATGGTTCTTGTGAGGGTTGATATCACCTTATAGGTGTGAACTTATAAGGCTGTTTATTTCCTGCAAAGCACTATGTCTGCAGCCTGGATTAATGCCGCCACACAGGCAGTTGTGCCTGATTAAAAAATAACTTTTAAATGAGTTTTCTGGAGGTGGCGTAAACTTACTTTTCCCTGCATCTCCCCACTAAATATACTAAATACTCTGGAAAGGTAGAAAGATGAAGGTGGGCTGTCAGGAACTTCAAGACTTGAAGAAAAATACTATGATGGGTTTCTAGACTTTTTATTTTTTAATCCCCCATATATTCTGGACTGTACACTGTAGAGTCCTGCAACCCTGGACCTCCAACAGGTGTAAAAAAATGAAAGAGAAAGAAGGAAAGAGAGACGGAGGGAGGGAGACAGGAGGAGGAAAAGGAAGGATGGAAGGAATGAAGGAAGCAAAGAAAATCCTGTTGTCTCTGGCAAAAGGACCAAGAAAGGGGAAGCCCAGCACTGACACTGCAGGGAGAACCATACCCAGTGGCAGCAGTGGCTGATTTGCCACAGCAGTGTTGATAGCAGAGCCCAGGAAGACCAATTTTTCACCTGCCTAACACTAGCTGATGGCGATGGTCCAATCTGCCAGAGTCACCAGCAGCGTAGGGTGCCACGTACACTGACCTAGGGTATTGGCTACCTGATTGACCCTCTATCAGCATTACCAGCAAGACCCAACTTGGCCAACCAGTCTTCTCCCACACCCACAGATAGGAGCAGGTCCAATGTCAGCAGGGCCAGGGAGGGCTGTCTGACTCTGTGCTAAATCTAAACAGGGCAATTGCCTGCTAAAATAGATGATTTAAATAGAATCGAGAGTCTCCTAACATACTATCTAAAAGTCCAGGATACCAAAGAAAATCATTTGTTATACCAAGAACAAGGAGCATTACAACTTGACTGGAAAAGACAATCACCTGATTCCAAAACTGCAATGAATCAAATATTGCTACTATCTGACAAAGATTATAAAGAAGCCACCATAAAATTGATTCAAGTAATTATGAACTTCTTTCAAACAGAAGTAAAAATAGAAAACATTAGCAAAAAAATAGATGTTGTAAAAAATAACCAAATGGAAACTATAGAACATAAAAATATCATAATGGATGATGACAAGGATAGAATCAGTGAACTTGAAGAGAGATCAATAGAATTTACTCAATCTGAACAACAGAGAGAAAAATCTACTGAAAAAAAAAAAAAAAAAAAATGAGCAGAGCCTCGGGAACCTGGTAGACAATTACAGAAAATCTAACATCATCAGAGTCCCAAAGAAGGAAGAGAAACAATGTAGAGCTGAATCAGTATTTGAAGAAATAGTACTTGAAAACTTCTCAGATTTGGTGAAAGACATTCAAGAGGTCAGGAAACCCCAAATTGGATAAATCCTCAACACCAAGACACACTGCAATTGAACTTCTCAAAACTAAAGACACTAATTCAAATGGCAGTGTATTTCTCATCAAAAAACAGGGAGGCCAGAAGGAAATGGCACTACCTTTTTTCAATACAAATCAACCACATACTCTATGTCCAGTGAAACTATCCTTCAATAATGAAGGATAATTAACAACATTCTCAAATGAAGGAAAAATAAGAGAATTTGTCACTAGCATATAAACCATTAAAGAATGGGTAAAGGAAACCCTCAAAATACAAAGGAAATAATAAGAAAAGAAAGATTGGAATTTCAGAAAAGAAAGAAGAACAATTAAATGGATAAAAGTTGAGGTAATATAATAATCTTTCTCCTTGTGAGTTTTTAAAATAACAAGGCCGATTTAGGCTGAAGCAAAAATTGTAACAATATCAATTTTTTTATTAGAGAATTTGTAGGTTTACAGAAAAATCATACATAAAATACAGAGTTCTTATATACCTCCCCTATTTTTAACACTTTGCATTAGTGTGGTACATTTGTTACAACTGATGAAAGAACATCATTATAATTGTACTATTCACTATAGTCCATGGTTTACATTAGGGCTCACTGTAACAATATATATTTTAGTGCTCACTGTATATAGAGAAAATACATAAGACAATTTTGTTTAAGTGGAGAAGATGAAAAGACTTAAATGAAATTAAGGTTTCAGTACTTCAGTTGAAGTGGTAAGGTGTCCACATCAGTAGGTTGTGATGTTATATTTTATATCTATTGTATATTTAATAGTTTTGGCAACCACTAAGAAAATTATACAGAAAATATACTCAAAAATAAAATAAGTAAAAGAAGATCAAATTCCAAAAATTGTTTAAGTAACCCATAGGAAAGCAAGAGAAAAACGGAGGAATGAGAAACAGTAGGGAAAAAAAAGAAAACAAATAATAAGTGACAAACTGAAGCTCTAGCATAGCAATAATTAGTTTATGTGTATATGGTCTAAGTACACCAATTAAAGACAAAAGTGTCAGAGTGAATTAAAAAAATATAACCTACCCTATAAGATGCCTATAAGAAACTCATGTCAAATGCAATTACATAGGTAGGTTGAAAGCAAAGGGAGGAAGAAAGATACATCAGGCTAATTATCAAAAGAAAAACAGGAGTGGCTTTATTAATACCAGATAAAGTAGAGCAAAGAAAATTACTACCTACAGAGAGGGTCCTTTAATTATTACACAATCCACCAAGAAGTTAGAGCAATCCTAAATATGTGTGCACCAAACACAAGAGCATAAAAATATATGAAATAAAAAGCAGTAGAGCTGAAAAGAAAAATAGACAAATCCGTAATTTTGATTGGAACTTCAATACCCCACTATCAGCAATTGATAGAACTAGACAAAAAAATTAGCAAAGACATAGAATAACTGAACAACACCAACAAACAATTGGATTTAATTTACTTTTATAGAACATTCCACCCAGCAACTGCAGGATACACCTACTTTTCTAGAGCACATGAAGCATCTACCAGGAGAGATCATATCCCTGGTCATAAAACAAACCTCAACAAATTTAAAGTAATTGAAGTCATACAGAATATATTCTCTGACCATAATGGAATCAGATTAGGGAGCCTAACAGAAGGGCAACAGGTAAATCTATAAATGCCTGAAAATTAAACAAAATATTACTAAACAACACATGGGTCAAAAGAAAGCCTTAAAATTAAAAAAAAAAAAATACATAGATTATGAATGAAAATGAAAGTAAACATTAAAATGTGTGAGACGCAGCTAAAGAAGTCCTAAAAGGAAAATTTACAGCATTAAATGCTTACATTAGAAAAGAGGAAATGTCTCAAATCAACAATCCAAGTTCAAGTCTCTACCTCAAGAAACTAGATAATGAGGAACAAAATCATTCCAAAGCAAGCAGAAAGAAGGAAATAAAGATAAGAGCATATATAAAATTAAAAGTAGAAATTAATGAAATTGAAAAATGAAAACAATAGAGAAAACCTAAAAAGCCAAAAGCTGATTCTTTGAAAATCAATAAAATAAATAAACCTCTAGCAAAGATAAAAAGTGAGGGCACGAATTACCAATATCAGTTATGAAACAATCAGTTGCTAAAACAATCCAAAAAGAAGAATAAAGTGGGAAGAATGATTGTACCTGATATTTTACTATGTATCTACAGGAAGCAAGTCTGTGTTGAATTGACAGAGGCATAGACACAGAGACAAACAGAACATAATAAAACCCCAGAAACAGACCCATAGGCACAAACAGATATTCCCAACAGATTTTTGACAAAAGTACAAATCAATTCCATGGTGGAAGGATCGCTTTGTCAACAAATGGTGCTGGAGCAATGGACATCCATGGGCAAAAGAAAAAAAAAAAAAGAACATTGACCTTAACATCACGTTTTATTCAAATATTAACTCAAAATGGATAACCAATTGAAGTGTAAAATGTAAAACACAGAAGAAAATCTTCAATGCTAGCAAAAAAATTCTTAGATTTGACTCTAAGAGCGTAATTCATAAAATTAAATATTGATAAATTGGACCTCATCAAAATTACAAAAGTTTGTTCTTTGAAAGACCCTGTTAAGAGGATTAAAAAGACAAACTATAGACTGGGAGAAAATATTTGCCAACCACGTATCAAACAGAGAACTAGTATCTAGAATACATAAAGAACTCTTACAGCTAAATAATTAAAATACAATAACCCAATTAGAAAATTGGCATGAAAAGGCATATCACTAAAGAGAATGTATGGATGACAAATAAGCACATGAAAAGATTTTTAACTTCATAAGCCATTAGGGAAATGCAAATTAAACCACAATGAGATATCCCTATACAACTATCATAATGGCTAAAAGAAAAAAAAAAGAAGAAAATAGTGACAGTATCAAATACTGGCACATATGTAGAGAAACTGGATCATTCATACACTGCTGATAGGCATGTAAAATGATATAATCACTCTGAAAAACAGTTCGGCAGGTTTGGTTTTTTTTTGAGCTAAACATGCCATCACTATGCGTCCCAGCAAGTCTATTATCCAGCATTTATCCTGGAGAAATGGAAATGTGTGTTTACACAAAAGCCTGTATATGAGTGTTCATAGCAGTGTTATTCATAACAGCCCAAAATTGGGAACTACCCAGATGTCCTACAACATGTGAATGGTTAACTGTGATATATCCATACCTTGTGTCTTTGTTCACCAGGCTCTCGTGACAAATGCCACACAGTGAGTTGGCTTAAACAATAAGCATTTATTAGCTCATGGTTTCAGAGGCTAGAAGTACAAAATCAAGGCATTGGCAAAGCCATTCTTTCTCCCCAAAGTGTGTAGTGTTCTGGTGCTGACTTGATACAACCCTTGGGGTTCCTTGGCTTGCATCTCTGCCACAGGGCATGCTCTCTCTCCTTTTGTCTCTCCTTCAGTTTCTGCTGACTTCCAGCTTCTGGCTCCTCCCAGAGGCTTTGTCTAACTGACTGTCTGAATTTCTTCAGGTTTTAAAGGTGTCTAATAATATGGACTAAGGCCCCCTGATTCAGTTGGGCCATGCCTTAACTAAAAATAACATCTTCAAACATCCTATTTATAAATGGGTTCACACTTACAAGAATACGGATTCAAACATGCCTTTTGGGGATACATAATTCAATCTATCACATCTTGGAATACAATTCAGCAATAAAAAGAATGAACTATGGATACGGGCAACTTGGATGTATCTCCAGGGAATCAGTCTGAGTGGGACATTTGACTGTAGTAGTGGTTACACAAATCTATCCATGTGGTATGATTGCATAGAACTAAATACACACACAAATGAATGCATGCAAACCTTTTGAAATATGAATAAGATCAGTGGATTATATTCAATGTCAATTTTCTGGTTGTGATATTTTACCATAGTAATGTAAGCCATTAACACTGGAGGGAACTGGGTAAAGAATCTCTATTATTTCTTATAAGTATATTATGATCTCAATTATTGCAAAATAAAAAGTTAAAATAACCAGTCAATAAGTAAGAACCTGTGGAGAACTCAGGTAATTTGGCAGACTTTTTTTTTTAAAGGAAAGTATGTAATAAAAATCAATAACAAGCCTGTTATTTATATTGAAAGTGACACACCATTTTGGGCAAAAGTCAAAGAAATAAAAACAGCAGCATATATTTTGAGCTTTAACATTAATCTTTTAGACTATCTCTGGCCTTTCTCTGGTCACAATGAAAAAAATCTTCAAGCTCACTCTGAAACCTTTCTTAGACTAAGAAGCCTCTGATCAATGTTCCAAGTTGCCATCTCACCATACACAATGAGTTCTCTTTTTATATGGTTGCTAATTACTCTCTAACCTTTAGCAAAACAGAGAAACATCTTTCAGCTCCTTGCAGTTTATAATAACAAAATTGAGATGAGAGGCAGCATACTCAAAGCTAGATTATCTGACTCTCAGATCAGTGTGATCTCCCTACCATCTTACACAGCCTTCCATAGAGTTTTTAGCTAGGCCTGGCAGTTCTGCATTATAAGCTGCCAGCCTTGATGATCTCTTCATCTATAAACTTTTGTAGCACTTATTATCTATACTAATATGTTTATTTTAAATTGAGGGATAATTTATGCACAATGAAAAGCACTTATTTTAGGTGTATATTCTTGTTAAGTGAAAAATAAGATGCAGGTTGACAAATTCACCCCTGGGTAGCCATCATCACAATCAAGTTATAGAACATTTCCATCACCCCCAGACGTTCTCTTGACCTGTTTCTCCAATTCCTACTCCTAGGCAATCACTATGTTGCTATAGATTAGTTTTGCCTGTTCTAGAATTTCATTTAAATGGAAGCATAGAGTATGTATTCATTTGTGCAGCTTCTTTCACTCAAGGTAATGCTTTTGAGATTTATCTATGCAATTGCATGTATCAGTATTTCCTTTTTACTGCTGAGTGACATTCTATTGTATGGATATATAAACATTATTTAGCCATGTACCTGTTGATGGATATTTGGGTTTTTTGTAGTTTTAGGCTATTACAAATAATGCTTCCATGAACATTCATAAATAAGTCTTTGTATGGTATCATATGCTTTCATTTCTTTTGATAAATACTTAGGAGTGGAGTGACTGGATCAATTGGTAGGTGTATGTTTACCTTTATAAGGAACTGTCAGACTATTTTATATTCCCACCAGCAAACTGGGAGCATTCCAGTTATTCCACATCCTTGCCAACACTTGTTTTGTTTTGTTTTGTTTTATTCTTTATAATTTTAATCATTCTAGTGGTTGTGTAGTGCTATATCAGGTGGTTCTAAGTTGCATTTCCCTGATAACTAATGTTGAACACCTTTTTATATGCTTTATTGGCCTTTATTCATCTTCTTTTGTAAAGTGTCAGCTCAAACCCATTGCCCATTTTTAAACTAAGTGGTTTGTCTTCTTATTATTGAGTTTATATATTCTAGATTAAAATCCTCAGTCAGGTATACGATATATTGTGAATAGTACCTCCCAATCTGTGCTTTACTTTTTCATTTCCTTAAAAGCATCTTTTGAAGATAAGAAGTTTTAATTTTAAAAAGATCCAATTTATCACTTTTTAAAGTTTGTAATTAGTGCTTTTTTGTGTCTTGTCTATAAAATTTTTACCTACCTTTAGGTCATGAAGATTTTCTCATATTTTGGTCTAAAGGCTTTATAGTTTTATCTCTTATATTTAGGTCCATGATCCATTCCCATTCTCTTTTGATTTAAAAATAACAATAAAAGCCAGACCCCAACTCTCTCTGTCCCCATTAATATTAAGCTTCATTATTTAAATTGAATTTATTAGAGATTCACTGTTTTATTTTAAAACCCCAAAATTACCATGAATGTAATAAGTAAGAACAATAATATCTATTAATTAGGTTTCCAAATACATACACTGTTTCATTTCTTTTAAAAAGATACACAGATTTTCACATATAACAAAGTGAATGTATTAACTGTAAGAGTTTTTACCTTGATCATGTTCTTCTCAAGAACTCGTCTCTAAGTCCCTCTTTACTATTGATGATAATAGACAAATGATTCTCTTGAAATGTCCACAGCTCAGTAGATCTTACAAGGATAAAACAAAAAAAAAAAGGAGAACCCGATAACAATTCCACCCCTTTCCCACACTCAAGAGGAGTTGGGAAAACTACTTATAAGCTCTAATCCTTCTATTTCTGCTCTCCTTCTTCCCTGATTTTTCTAATGTATTTCTGGTGATTTATCCTCTGAAATGAGTTTGCCTCAGGAGAAACAGGAAGGAGTTTCATAATGACTTGGGGAAAGCGTCTTGTAATATTGATTCATTTTTTAATATAAGTAAATGTGAAAAGGCATATTGATAAACATTTCAACATTTAATTTAAATATTCCATTCCATTAGTAACATATATATAGAAATATTAGCTTAGATGATTGATGATAGATGATAAATAGAAGGGAGAAAGAGAGAGTATCAGTGGTCTATACCTAATAGAAAATGAGGTTTTAAAACACCATTCTAGTTTGGTAATTTTGAGAGAGAGGTTCTTAAAATTGACCCAGCCCTTTCTCCAAACAAAATAACCCTGAATTAACACAATATGACCTAATATAATGTTGTGTAACTTTGTCTTTTAATTGTTTTTGTGCTTGTAGGTTTTTCAATACAATCCCAAAATAGATTCTGAGTGCCTGTAATGCAAATGGCACTGTACCATGCTCTATAGCAGTAATTTTCAACTTTGGTTGCACACTAAAATAACCTGGGGAGCTCTGATTAGATATCAATGGCCAGGCTTACATCAGATCAGTTAAATCTAAATCTTTGAGGCAGAACCCAGGGTCGCCAAATGTTGCCGTGCTCAGCCAAGATTGAGAGCCATTGTTTTAGATTACTGTTTCTCACAGTGTGGTCCATGGACCATTGAAGGTCCCTGTGATCCTTTCCGGGGATCTACAAGGTCAAAGGTCAAAACTATAATACTAAGAGGTTATTTGCATTTTTCACTGTGATGTCATTTGCACGATGATGCAGATGCCAGTGCCTCAGCATGAATTAAGGCAGTGACACCAGACTATCCTGGTAGTCATTTATTCATCACCTCTGTGCACCCATAAAAAAAAAAAGAAAGAAATTCACTTAAGAATGTCCTTGATGAAACAGCATAAATCATTTATGTTATTAAATGTCAACCCATGAGAACACATCTTTTTTTAAGACAGTGTGACGAGATGAGAGGTGCACATAAAGCACTTATGCTATGTATTAAAGTATGACAGTAGTCTCGAGTAAAAACACTAGTGTGACTGTTTAAACTGTGAGTTGAATGAGTCATTTTTATCACTGTACACCATTTTTATTTGAATGAAAGTCTGGGAAGCAAATTTTGGTTGTTCCTACTTGGGTATTTGGTAGAATTTTTCTAAAAAACAAATTGAGCTGTCACCTTTAAAGAAAATGCACTAATTGTTACCAGTGATCAAATTTGAGTGTGAAGAAAATTTTTGAAAAATTTTGAGCAACTTGTGTCTGCCATCGTGAACTTGATGGCTATCAATTTTTAAAAGACTTTTCTAATGAGATCAGTGGTGACAGCAACAAAAATTTTTGATATGGTATGATGATAACATTTGTAAACTATGCATAGTTCAGCAAATCAATGTTTTCCAAACAGCCATGCATAATGTTACAATTCTGCACATGATAGACCAATGGACTTTAGTTTGTAGTACCAAAAAATAATTGATACAACTTCAGATTCCACATTGCAACTAATCTTTAAGAAACTAACACTTGAGTCAGATGAAGTATTGATGAAAAATATTCACAATCTCTGAAAAGGCTTTTAAAATACTCCTCCCTTTTCTAACTAATACCTGTGTGTTTTTTCAGCCACAGCACATACTGCAACAGATAGAATGCAAAAACAAATATGAGAATCCACTGGTTTTCCCTTCAGCCATAAATTAAACAGATTTGCAGAGTGTAAAACAATGCCATTCTTTTCTTTAAGCTTTTGTTTGTTTGTTTTGGAAAATATAGTTACTTTTCATAAAAATATGTTATATATTATTTATATTAACATAAAAATGGATTTATTGTTGTTACTTTAAATGAATTAATAAGTATTTTGAATATCTTTTTTTTAATTTCTGATATGCTAAATATGGATAGATATATCCATCTAAACCAAAATTTGGGGGGGATCCTCAATACTATTTAATAGTGTAAAAAGACCGAAAAGTTTGAGAAGGACTGTTCTAGACAATAAACTTCTTGGGGACGTACCTGTGACTTAACAGTATTTTTGTTCATTTCCTTATTACTTCCTGTCCCTTTCCCCATCTTATATAAATACTGAGTAGAACGTTAGCATTCTATATATAAATTTTTGTAAAATTGAATTAAATTCTTAATCTTGTAAAATTGAATTAGATTCTTAATCTTGATTTTGATATTCTTCCACCTTAATACAGTACTCCTTTAATCATGACATTCTGTGGCAGATATTAGAAGAATTGACAGGATAAAATAACATATTCTCAGAGCTTTGATTTTACTCAGAGGTTTGGAATATGAAAAACTAATTATTACTTGCAGGTTCATTCTTCTCTGCTCATAGCAGCCATTTGGTGGAAAAGTTTCAAAAGCACCACCTTAATATAAAGAATAAAATAACTTTTCCCACACTTAATAACAAAGTGTTAGAAGCTAACCAGGAGTAAGAGGGATGGAAGGTGAAATGATTATTCCTTTGGCCTTTCAGGGAGTGTCCTCAGTTTGTGTTCTTGCCAGAAGCAATATCCTTATTTATCTTTAAGCACATCAGCTGCTTGAGGTGAAAGTGTAAACAGGCTTGAGGAAAACCTCTCTGTACAGTTTATCAAGAAAGATGAAGCCAAAATAGAAAGGAGGAAATGATCCAAAAAGAAAACTGGAAAATATTTCTTAGGAGGCAGAAGGGAATCAAAAACCATATCCAAATGATACTAAACAGATACATATGGCCTAGGGGAGAAAGAAAAGTAACTCAGCATTCCTGAAACTCAAATTGGTGCATGCCACTCCTCAGGCACTAGGAGTCAAAGAAATGCAAATTAAAATGTGTACAAAAAGCATGCTTTGTCTATTTGATTGGGAAAAAGTTTTAGAAGTTGATAATATGCATTTTTGATGAAGCTGTAAGGAAATATACTTTTCTTCTTTTGTTATCTGAGTGTAAAATGGCAGATACTTTGAAGGCAATATCTATAAAACCTTAAAATGTGCAGTCTTTGGCCAATTAATCCCACTTATAAGAATCTTTCCTGGAGAAATAATGAAACAAGGGCACAAAGATATATTTACAAGAATGTTCTTTGCAGCATTGTTTGTGACTAAGAGGCTAAGTGTTGAAAACCTCTTAAATAGCCACCAATAGGGACATGGCTAAATACAGTATGATACTTTTTACTTTGTTGTAGTTAAGAATAATGAAGTAGATCGACAGAATATACATTATGGTTCCAGCCATATAAAAATACCTAAACTAAAGAAATGTGTGTATATATGAATTTAAATACTTAGAAACTCTTAAAAATAATTTCCAGGGTCAGGAATGTAATGTGAGAAGATATAGGGAAAAAAAGTATATACACATATATGTGTATGTGAATGTGCATGTGGGTAAATATATTTTTTTATTTTAAAATTTTAAAAAATTAGTAAATTTAATTATTTATGTTTCTATGTATATAGATACATAAACACACCCATATGAATAAAGGTGGAACTTTTGAATAGAAGGCAATATCCTGCTACTTCTTTAGAAATCAGAGAATGGCAAATTCCACAGAAGAGATGTAGGAATCTTCTGCGGGGACTATGAAATCTTGGAAAGAAAACAGAAACATTTGTAGCTGTGTAAGACTGTGGGATGGTGGAATGCTTTCACTGATATTTTTTTCTCTCTGAAGGCTGGAACTTTTGGAAGAAAAAATAGGATATAGGATGTGAGTAGCTCTGAGATGTGAAATAGCATCAAATAATGGGATTTGGATTTCTAAACTGTGGAAATGGTGAGTTTGGATTGCATTCATGTTGCACAATTGGTGAGATAAAATTGACACACACACAATTCTTCCTCAAGAGGAATTTATTTTAAATAGGATGATTTGGGGAAGAAATTGCCCTGGGATTTTTACTCTACAGCAGACTTAAAAGAATTCTTCAAATTATTGATAACTCTTTCACATTCTTGAGTTAAAATTTTATAAGTATAAATGTTGCAAAGACTGTAATTTCTTATATATTTTAAATAATGACATTTTGAAATAGAACCTTTGCATCATGTTTAATGTGAGTCGATGGAAACTTAAGTAACATAGAAATTTTAAGAATACATGAACAAGCTCTTCTCTGGCAGTCAGAAATTTTACATCACTCGTTTTTCTCTCTGACTTACATTTTCATTCCCCACTCCCCCCAAAATTTGATCTTAATTTAAAATATTGTTATGCTTGAAAGTATTTTATTGAGCAACCTATAATGTTCTCTTTAATACAGTAGGTATATAACCTAAATTTTTAATTTTTAAAAGTTTTATGGGACCATTAAGTATGGTGTTCTGGTTTGCTAATGCTGCCATTATGCAAAACACCAGAAATGGATTGGCTTTTATAAAGGGCATTTATTTGTTACAAATTAACAGCCTGAATACCATGAAAATATCCAAATGAAGGCATCAACACGAGTATACCTTCACTGAATGAAGGCCAATGGCATCCGAAAAACTTCAGCTAGGAAGGCACATGGCTGGCATCTGCTGATCCCAGGTTGTGTTCTAGCTCCTCTCTCAGCTCCTGCACATTCTTCAAAATGTTGCTTTTGGCGTATTTTGTCCTCTCTTAACTTCCCTGGAGCAAAGTGTCAGCAAAAGTCTGCTTTCAATGGCTGTCTTCAAAATGTCTCTCTTGGCTACAGCTGCTCTGAGTTCCTTCTGTTTGTCAGCTCTTTATATGGCTCCAGTGATTTAATTAAAACTCACGCTGAATGGGTGGGGCCACACCTCCATGGAAATAGTCTAATCAAAGGTATTACCCACAGTTGGGTGGGTCTCATCTCCATGGAAACAGCCTAATTCAAGGATTCCAACCTAATCAACACTAATACGTTGGCCCCCACAAGACTGCATTGAAGAATGTGGTGTTTTAGGGGACAAAAGCATTCAAACTGGCACATATGGCAACACTTCTTCTGATTTAATTTCATTAGAATTACTTTTAGGAATATATATATATATATATATATATTTGTATAATTAGTAAATATAAAAATAAAATTTTTTTGGAAAATCCATCTCACTGAGTTGGCAGTGATCTTTTTTTTCTAATTAGTCCATTTATCCATGGATGATTATTACTTTTACCTATATTAAGAGGTAGTGGAAATTAACAGCCAAATGAAGAGACATATTAAGCCATAATTAAGAACTGGACTTACAAACAGTGTTGTTAAATGCATTATTTGCAATGGAATCCACAATACATTACTAATATGTTACCCAATTCTAATACCATATCCTCTGGAGTGGATTCATTTATCCCCAGCATTATGTATGCCCCAGTTTGAAGAGCACTGATAAAGAATATATCAGGATAACATAAAATGATGGTAAAGGTCCAAAAGGTAACATGAGAGAGTTACTAGGAAAGAGATCAGTTACTAGGAAACATCATATCTCAGATATCTATGAACCAATGCACAAATGTTGGATAATAAAATGAACCAATAACATAGGGTGATAAATGGAGCCTCCTACTGAATGGGAGGGCTTATTAAATGATAGGAGATGAAGAAAAGCTATAATTTATTCCAAATGAACTGAGATATTTGAAAGAAGGCAGGGCAGGACTGTATACCATACATACTGTATACACCTGTGTGGTGTATCCTAGAAGTTGCTAATTGAAATACTATAATTAAAATATACCACAGATGACAAGGCCAGTTAGAAGAATTTGATGATGCATTCCTGAAATAGATTGCAAGGCTTGAAGAAGCCCCAATAAACAGTATTACTCTTCCTCACCATAGTTTCTAACAGTAACTCCTGATTTAGGAAGACAAAGCCTCTCCCTCACAGGCAATGATGATTTTAAGCAAGTCTAAACCCCTAGTTTATAGCAAGGAGAAACAGAAAACTTAAATTCTATTTCTATGATTTTGCTCACTCCCAAGAGAAATAAGGACAGAACTGAGACAAACATTCCCATTTGCTCTTGCCAAATTTACCATGTCACCTAAACCTCCCAGGTGCAAAGTGAGTAAATGGGGCAGAGAGAGGCCCATGGTTAAACTACTTCAGCTCCTTACACAGGAAAGAAAAATCAAGAGTAGAAAAGAAGCATTTCCCAATAGCATAGATCATAAAACTGTCAAAAGTGTAAAAGGGGTATTAATTATGAAATTAATCACCTGGACATTAGTAAATTGTCTGAGAGGTTCTTAATTGCACTTGCTAATATTTTCAGCCTCCAAAAAGGAAATGAAATAATGGGGGAAACTACTCTGGTGTTATTACTTCCTTCTCCTTTTTTTAATTTAAAATTTATTTCAATATGGAATAAAAGCATATAAAAATTCAAAAGATACGAAGGCTTAGACTATGAAAAGTAAATCTGGGTGAATCTTTAGTATGAGAAAGAGAAAGGATTCATTCATAGCTGTACAGTGTGTGCCGGCCACTATTCTAGATAGATGATGGAGATTCAGCAGTGAATAAGGTACACAAAATTCCTGCCCTTATGGATCTTTTATTCTAGTTGGTGGGAATGGGGAGGGAGGAGACAGAGAATAGTAAGTATCTAAACTGTATAATAGTTATAAGTTCTATGGAGAAAAATAAGATCAGTAAGGGAGACAGGGTGCATTGGAGTGGTAAAGTCTCAGACATTTGAGTAGAGACTCAAAGGAAGTAAGGGAGCAAACCCTATGGATATCTGGAAGAAAAGCTTTCCAGGTAGATGGATCAGCACATGCAAAGACCCTGCAGGAGCTTGCTCAACATGTTCAAGACAAACATGTAGGCCACATGGCTGGAGTGAAGTGAAGGAGAGAGAGAGTAAGAGGAAATGAGGTCACAGAGATAACAGGGCCAGATTTTAACCTCTACTCTGAGTAAGGTGGTAGACCACTGGAAGGTTGTGAACAGAGGAGTGGCATACTGTTACCTCTTAATAGGGCCATTCTGACTTCCATTTAAAATACAGACTGCCCCAATAACACAGGCAGTAGATGATGGTGGTTTGAACTGAACTGGAAGTATAGAAGAAGGTGAAATGTGTTTGAATTTTGAATAGATTTTGACACTAGAACCAAGAGGATTAGGTGTGGGATGTGAGGGAAAGAAGGAACCAAGGATAATTCTGAGGTTTTTGGCTTGTGCAGCTTAAAGGACTAAGTTGTCATTTACTAAGTTGAGGAAGAAAACAGAAAGAGCAAATGTGGGGAGAAATTTAGGAATTTGGTTTTGGACATACTGAGTTTGAGATGCTTATTAGATTTCCAGGTGGAGCTGTTCAATCATCAGTTGGATATTTGAGTCTAGAATTCAGAGGAGAGATCTAAGATGAAGATGCACATTTGGGAGTCATCAGCATAGAGAGGGCACTGAAACAATAATGTGAGATCTTATAGAGAAGGAATATAGGTAAGAAACAGAAGAGGTCTAAGCTCTCAGCCCTGGATCTCCAATGTTGAAAGGTCTGGGAGCTAAGGAGAAACAAACAAAGGAGACTGATAAAGATCAACCAATGTGGTGGTAAAGAAGAAACAAGTGACTGGTGAACTGGAATCCAAGTGAAGAATTTCACAAAGGAAGAAGCAATAAGCTGCATCAAATATTGCAGATATGCCCAGTAAAACCAAGACTGGGAATTACCCATTAGACATAACAATGTGGAATTTGTTAGTCACCACTGAAATGGCCGAGTCAGTGGAGTCATGGGCAGAAATCCAATGGGAAAAGAAGAATTGAAGATAGCAAGTACAACATTGAAAGAAAATGGTAATATTTTCTTAGATTTCATATAGTCAAACCTATGATCTATAATAATAATTCCAAAGTACTGGTCAGTGAGTGTTTATTAAAAATTCAGATTTCTGGACTCCACCTCTGACCTGATGAATCAGAATCTCTGAGGATGGGACTAGAAAAATCGGTCCTTTTTACAATAATAATTCTCTTTTTCTCACACTCCACATCCAAAGACATCAGCAAATACTTTTGATTTTACCTTTAATATATATATGGAATCTGAACACTTCTCAGCAGTTCTACTGCTACCACCTGCACCCAGTACCGGACACCATCTTTTCTCAGCTGGGCTATTACAGTAGTCACAAAATGAACACCCTTCTGCTGTTCGTGGACACCTACACTCCACTATGCTTTTAAAACATAAGTCAGTTCACGTCACTCCCCTGCAAAAACCCTCCAGTGACTCTTCATTTCACTAGGAGTAAATGCCAAAGTCTTTACCATGGCCTTTCAGGCCCTGAGTGAAATGCCTCCCTTCTTTTCCTCCAGCTTTCTCCCTTGCTCACTTGGCTCTAGCCACAGTGGCCACGTGGCCTCCTTGCACCACCAACTGGGCATACTCCCACCTCAAGACCTTCACGTTCGTTCTTTCCTCTGCCCAGAATTCTCTGCCTCCAGATCCCCACATACATCCTGGTTTGCCTGAGAGTCCCCAGTTGTGCCTGTTATCCCAGCACAATTATTAGTAGCACCCCTTTCAATCTTAAAAGCATCCCCATTTGGATGACAAATTATATGGTTGTTCCACTCGCGGCTCACTGCCTCCTCTCTTTCAATTCTGTCCAGTCTCACCTACCCCTTGAGGACTCTCTGGGATGTAGCCCTCACCCCTGTAACTACATATTTCTTCCCTGCTTTGTGTTCTTTTCACCTTCTAATGTGCCCTATTACTTTCTGATTTATTGTGTTTATTGTCTGGGTTCTGCTGCTACAATATAAGCTCTATGAAGGTAGATATTTTCTTTTTTATCTTTAATACTGTATCCCCAGCACCTAGAACAGTGTCTAGTATAAAGCAGCTCTCAATAAATGTTTGTTCATGAATGAATGCACTAATGAGTGTTAGATCCCAGAAGAAGAAACTAACATGTAGAAGGAGTTTCTAACCCAGGGGCCCCACAGCTTATCTCACAGAAAACAGGTGCCCCATAAACTAAAGAATGAAGGCTGTTCAAAGCTGCCAGCCACAGTGGCACCTCAAAGGCGGGTAAGGCAAGGTCAGATATATCCATAAGACGAACAACCAAAAAGGCCTGCTCTCCCTAGTTAAATAATGCAGCTGCTTTCCTAAAAAGGATATTGTCTCAGAATTCTACCAACCAGTCAGCCCAAAACTAAATAAGCACTCACCCAGTCGAGGCACAGAACACCACAGCAGACACCCTTCCCAATGTGGGTTCCTTTTTTCATTAAAAAATGCTGCTCTCAGATAGAGAGCTGGAGCTATTATCTTTCTTTCTTTCTTTTCACTGGCTTCCACCTGCTTTCTTCCTCTAATGAATCTTAAACTTTATACTTAAACTTTGACTTGCTGCATTGTGTGGATTCCTGAATGACTCCAACCTAACAATGAGTGCCTAGAAAATTGTCTCACTAGATACCAAAATAAATAAAATAAAAATTTGTGCTTTGGTACTTAGAGGATAAATAAATATAAATATTCCTTGAAATCGTATCATCCAAAATGCCTTATTATCTAATTAAAATTCATCCCTGGTTTTAAAAGACATTGGCATTTTAATTTTAATATTTTCCTAATTCAAATAAATATTTTCATAAATACACATAATGTATTGATTCCTTTGTTTGAAAGTGATAGAACTTTAACTTGAAATTCCTGAAACAAAAAAACAAGTGGGAGGAAGGAGAGACATTTCTTGAAAGAATACTGTGGAATTTCACAGAACTGAAGGAAATTTTAAAGGACCAAACCTTAGGACAGCAGCTTCTGGGATTTTAGAGCCTAGACACAAAGATTCAAACACCAAAAGATTCTTTCTTCTCTCTTCTCTGCTTCTTGCTGCATGCTAACCTCATTCTTCCCTATTGCACTCTAACTATGGAGGGACTTTTTCTCCCAGCTTCTAGCTTCATGTTCCAAAAAAAAAAAAAAAAAAAAAAAACATGGGAAACAGTTGACTCCTATTGGCCCAGGTTGAGTCACATGGTCTCCTGTGGATAGGGGAAGGGAAATACTATGATTGGTTCAGCTTGGGGGAGGTACTCCCCTAGAGCAAGCTCTACATCAGAGATGCTGGTTCTTTTCACAAAAATGGTAAGGACTCTCCCATATGAATGGGGGAGAAGGTGGGAGAAGCGTTTCCTCAAAATAAGCAGGGTCCTCTTCCCAAAAGAAATAAATGGTGCTGGGAAGACAAAACAATAAAATAAAAATAAATAAAATAAAATTCCACTTCAATATCATTTTATATTTTTGAAGTGCTTCACAATGCTATAACCAATTCCAGAGATTACTAAATCCCAATACTTTGTTCACACCTAAATGTATGATTTTTTTCTATGCATTGAGTCTCTATATTCAGCACTTTGATAAGCTTTTTGCAATTTCACCATCCAGTAGCCAATTTACTCTGCTTTACTAACGCATGTAGCTGAAATACCGTACATCCCATAGCCATAGATACTCTCTTTTTTCACTATGTTAAATAATGATATACATTTTCAATTTATCTATGGGGAATGTTAGAATATGACAGCTGTATTTGTTTTTCACGATGTAAAGTGAATGATAATATCTCAGAAGCTGACTTATTTCCTTCTTTTCTACACACAATGATCTTACTGTGCTATTTCAGCTTAAAAATATGGATATTAAGGCACAAGCTGCTTTAACTCTGAAGAATAGTTCTTTCCCATGAACCAACAATTCTGCTTAAAAGAGGAGAAAGAGAAAATAAAGGAACATTTCTCAGGGCCACCTAAACCAAACAAATAACAATGAAAAAGAATAAGTTTCTAATGGCACCAAAAAAGATTTCTTTTGTTACACTACAAGGGTACAGAAATTCCCATGAAAATAAAATCAATTAAAGCATGAATTCTCATAATTAGAGTTGTCATTTTTATTTTATCAACACAGAAATGCCTCATCCACATTCCCAATTAAATTTGCTGCCTAACTTTTGCACCATGCAAATGCTATGAATTGAACTGAAATGTTATGGATGATATGTAGCAAAGAATTTTTTTTTTTTAGTTTTCTTTTGTTTGGTGAGTTTTTCACTTAAAAAGAATCTAACAGATTTTATCTCCTTTTAGAAAATCATGCATGCAGGGGCTGTCAGCAGTGATTTATACTGTGACATAATATGTTTTTGACACAAAAAGTACTTGTCAAAAATGCAAGATACAAAGGCACCTGTTCTAAGTGCTTTAAGGGGAACAAGAAATACCTGGCTTTCATCAGTCAATAATGCATCTGACATAACTAATGATTGAAAAGTGACAGCTCCAAGATGTGATTTAGATGCTGTAAGTGCCTATAAATGAAAAGCCAAGAAATATCAATTTTGTATTTTATAGTAATTTTGCTATAATATAATTGAACTTCTAGTCATTGCAACAAGTGTTATAAGAATTGTATTAGTAATTGGTGAGTCATCATGAATAACATCTTTAATTGAATACTTGTTTTCATAGTATAGCTGCAGCTCTGACTCAAAATTGGGCTCAATTTGGCACTAGAGAAGAATGGATTTAATCTTTCATCTTCCATCTGTCTTTTATGAGTAACTTTTTTATTTTTAAATAATACAAAAAAAGAAAAACCATGAGATTAAATAATGATGTAGAGTTTTAACTGGTGATGGTCAACAAAAATGAAGATTAATTTTGGAAAATGTGAATTTTTGGGAAACCTGCAGAAAGGCAGACTGCTTTCATAAAACCAAAGAGCAATGTCTGCTCTAAATGGTTTCAGGAAAATCATGCCATCACAAAATATTTTTCTCAAAAGACTCATACTCTGCTTTAGGACTTCAAAACTTCCCATTTGTATATATAGACTTTTTTCCTGGTATAAGCTATGGGCTTTCATACTCCAAGTTCATTTTCACAGGATGAAATATATTTTGGAATAAGTAGAGGTGGTTTCCTACACTCACATCACCACCATGTGCCCACCTCACTCCTCCTCAAAAGGCCAACACTTTATTGGATCTATCTTAAAGCTATGATTTTTCTTTTTCTGGTATAGAACTTTCATTTATTAATGATGTATTTTTTAAATTTATTTTTTATTGAAATTGGTCACATACCATACAATTATCCAAACATCCAAAGTGTACAATCAACTGCCCATGGTACCATCATACGGCTGTGCATCCGTCACCACAATTAATTTTTTTTCAATTTTTAGAACATTTTCATTACTCCAGAAAAGAAATAAAGACAAAAAAAGGAAACTCAAATCCTCCCATAACCCTGACCACCATTACTGATACAAAGTTTTGGTATAGTACACTTGTTGCTATTGATGAAAGAGTGTTAAAATACTACTAACTGTAGTATATAGCTTGAAATAGGTATATATAGTTTTTCCTCTATGAACCTCATTATTAACTTCTAGTTGTAGTGTCATACATTTGTTCTAGTTCATGAGAGAGATTTCTAATATTTATACAGTTAATCACGGACATTGTCAACCACAAGATTCACTGTTTTATACATTCCCATCTTTTAGCCTCCAACTTTCCTTCTGGTGACATATGTGACTCTGAGCTTCCCCTTTCCACCACATTCACACACCATTCAGCACTGTCAGTTATTCTCACAATGTGATACCATAACCTCTGTCCATCTTGAAATGTTTAAATTCACCCTAGTTGAACGTTCTGCTCATAAAAAGCAACCGCTCTGCATTCTTTAGCCTCACTCTATATCCTGGTAACTTATATTTCCTATCTATGAGTTTACATATTATAATTAGTTCATACCAGTGAGACCCTGCAATATTTGTCCTTATGTATCTGTCTTATTACACTCCATATAGTGCCCTCAAGTTTTCTTCATCAACCCCTTTTTTTTTAAGATCATACATTCTGTCCTAAGTAAACAATCGTTGGTTCCCTGTATAGTCCCATATTTATGTATTCAGCACTGTTCTAGTTTGCTAATGCTGCCAGAATGCAAAACACTAGAGATGGTTTAGCTTTTATAAAAGGGGGTTTATTTGGTTACACGGTTACAGTCTTAAGGCCATAAAGTGTCCAAGGTAACAAGTCAGCTTTCAGGTACCTTCACTGGAGGATGGCCAATGGCGTCTGGAAAACCTCTGTTAGCTGGGGAGGCATGTGGCTGGCGTCTGCTCTGGAGTTCTGGTTTCAAAATGGCTTTCTCCCAGGACGTTCCTCTCTAGGCTTCAGCTTCTCTCCAAAATGTCACTCTCAGTTGCTCTTGGGGCATTTGTCCTCTCTTAGCTTCTCCAGAGCAAAAGTCTCCAAAATGTCTCTGTAAGCTGAAGCTCCTCTCTCAGTTCCAGTGCATTCTTCAAAGTGTCCCTCTTGGCTGTAGCTCCTCTTCAAACATCACTCACAGCTGCACTGAGTTCCCTCTGCCCATCAGCTCATTTATATGGCTCCACTGATCAAGGCCCACCCTAAATGGGTGGGGCCACACCTCCATGGAAATATCCAATCAGAGTCATCACCCACAGCTGGATGGGGCACATCTCCAAAGAAACACTCAAGGAACTCTAATCAAAACTGATAAAGTCTGCCCACACAAGATTACATCAAAGATAATGGCGTTTGCGGGACGCAATACATTCAAACTGGCACAAACACCATCACCACTATCTATATAAGAACATCTCCATTTCTTCCACAAAGGAGGAAGAGTCAAAGAAGAAGAGAGAAAAAAGAAAAAGAAAAAAGAAAGAGGAAAAAAAAAAACCGTGAAAAGCTAGAAAGCCACAAAAGGAAAGATAGCATTAAATTAAAGTAGAATAGAGTCAGACAACATCACCAATGCCAGGACTCCTCCCATACTCTTCCTCGATGTCCCCCCCCCTCCATATGCATTTAGCTTTGGTATATTGTCTTTGTTATATTAAAGGAAGCATAATATGATGCTTCTGTTAATTATAGTCTCTAGTTTGCATTGATTGTATTTTCCCCCCAATTCTACCCTATTTTTAACACCTTGCAGTGTTGGCATTCATTTGTTCTATGTCATGTAAAAACCTGTTTGTACATTTAATAGAATCATTGAGCACCCTAGGTTGCACTGAGTTATACAGTCCCAATATTTATCTTTCATCTTTTGTTCTGGTGTCCCACATAGTCCTAACCTTCCTCTTTCAACCATACTTACAGTCATCTTTGTTCAGTGTACTTACATTGCTGTGCTACTATCTCCCAAAATTGTTTTCCAAACCTCTCACTCCTGTCTTTTCCTTTCTGTCTACAGTGCTTCCTTTAGTGTTTCCTGTAGAGCAGGTATCTTGTTCACAAACTCTGTCAGTGTCTGTTTGTCAGAGAATATTTTAAGCTCTCCCTCATATTTGAAGGACAGTTTTGCCAGATATAGGATTCTTGGTTGGTGGTTTTTCTCTTTCAGTATCTTAAATATATCACCCTACTTGCTTCTTACCTCCATGGTTTCTATTAAGAAATCCTCACATAGTCTTATCAAGCTTTCTTTGTATGTGTTGGATCACTTTTCTCTTGCTGCTTTCAGGATTCTCTCTTTATCTTTGACATTTGATAATCTGATTATGAAGTGTATTGGTGTAGGCCTATTCAAATCTATTCTGTTTGAGGTGTGCTGCGTTTCTTGGATCTGTAATTTTATGTCTTTCATAAGAGATGGGAAATTTTCATTGATTATTTCCTCTATTATTGCTTCTGCCCCTTTTCCCTTCTCTTCTCCTTCTGGGACACCAATGCCATGTACATTCCTGTGTTTTGTGTTGTCCTTCAATTCCCAGAGATGTTGCTCATATTTTTCCATTCTTTTCTCTACCTATCATTTTGTATGTAAGCTTTCAGGTGTCTTGTTCTCCAGTTCCTGAGTGTTTTCTTCTGCCTCTTGAGATCTGCTGTTGTATGTCTCCATTGTGTCTTTCACCTCTTGTGTTGTGCCTTTCATTTCCATAGATTCTGCCAGTTCTTTTTCCAAACTTTCAATTTCTACCTTATGTACATCCAGTGTTTTAATTATATCTTCATCTCTTTTGCCAAATCTTCCCTAAGCTTTTTGAATTGATTTAGTATTAGTTGCTTAAATTCCTGTATCTCAGCTGAAGTATAAATTTGTTCCTTTGACTGGGCCATAACTTCATTTTTCTTACTGTAAGTTGTAGTTTTCTGTTGTCTAGGCATCAGGTTTCCTTGGTTACCCCAATCAGGTTTTCCCAGACCAGAACGGGCTCAGGTCTTGGAAGGAGACAATAGTATCCTGTTTCCCTGAGGGTGTCTTAGAAGATTGATACACCCTGCGAGGCCTCAAGACACTGTGCTTTTCTGCACAGCAGGTGGCACCTGTCAGCCTGTAGCTCCCAACTGATGTAAGGTGTGGCCCATGGCTGTTTTCCCCCAGGCTGTGAGGTCTGGTTCTGCATGGAAAATGGGTAGTAGAGCTTGACACCACCTTCTTACTCTTCAGGAAGGTACACCCCCTAGGGAGAGATCATCTACATTTGTATAGTCTCTCTGCCTGTGCTATCTCCACCATTGTCTGGGTCAGAGTGCTGGGAATTGAAAATGGCTGAGGCTTTCTCCACTAAGCCAAAAAAAGGAGAGAAAGCCCCCTTCAGGGCCAGTCCACAGCCACCCTCTGGCTCTCCAAAGTCAGTCATCACCAAAAGCCTCTATCTGCTTGTTGGAGATTCATAACTTCTGTTGAGCAGTCCACGTTTGTGTATTAAAACTCCAGTTGGAGCTCACCTGAGCTATATTCACTTGCTGCGGAGTGCTGCTCTCTAGCACCATGAGGCTTTGCAATTTGGGCTGTGGATGGAGGGGGCTCCTGGCTTGGATCTGCAGTTTTTACTTACAGATTTTATGCTGCAATCTCAGGCATTGCTCCCAATTCAGGTTGGTGTATGATGAGTGGACAGTCACATTTGTCCCCCCACAGTTGTTCCAGATTATTTACTAGTTTTCCTGGTTGTTTATTAATTGTTCCAAGGGGACAAACTAGTTTCCACTCCTCTCTGTGCTGCCATCTTCTTCCCAATGGTGTATTTTTTAATGCAATTTTATTGAAATGTATTCACATACCATACAATTCATCAAAGCTATGATTTTTTTTATTTCTATAAGATCTTCTATTTTTTATTTACTCTTGCAATTTCTTCTTTATGCTCTTCTAGTGTCTTCTTTATGTCCTTTATATGCTGTGCCATACTTTTCTTCATGTCCTTTATATCCTGAGCCATGTTCTTGTTGCCTGTCTGTAATTCTTTGATTAATTGTGCCAAGTACTGTGTGTCTTCTGATCTTTTGATTTGGGTGTTTTGGTTTGGGTTCTCCATATTGTCTGGTTTTATCATATGCTTTAAGATTTTCTGTTGTTTTGGCCTCTTGGCATTTGCTTTCCTTGATCCCTAATTCGACAGAACTGCAGCTTGGTGGCGTACACTTTCTCTAACTAACCAGCAGATGGAGTCTGTGAGTCACCTATTCCCCTCAAGTCAGTTCTTCCCCACTTTGTCTTTGTGGTGTGTGGGGGTCTGATTCTTGTGGGGTCCAATTGGTGCCCCAAGTTTGGGTGTGTTGCTGGTGCTGTCTGCCCTGAATGTGGGGCATGTGTCTGGGTGGTTAGGCAGGCAGGGCGGCTTTAATAATCAAACCTCCCAGATGTTCCCAGAGATTTAAGGCTGTTGCGAGCTTAAGCCTTCATTTCAGTCCTTCCACCGATTGTCTCTGCCGCTGACCCACAAGTCCTTGGTATTTGCATAGGGTCCCTGGGATTTCCAAGTAGTTCTCCCTTCCCAGCTGTGCTCTTCCAGGACCTCTGCTGAGGGAGGGCCACGCCACATTACTAGTGCACACTGGCCTGCCAGGGAAGCTCTGGGTCACTGGGCCGTGCAGGGGCGCTCTCAGCCCGCTTCAAAGATGGTTGAATGGGATGCATTAACTTCCCCCTTTTCGCACAGCTCCACCCTCCCAGCTCCGGGACAATCAGCTGTAGGTGTATTAAAGACCACTGTCCACGGCCGATATTGTGGCTTGTGTGTAGTGCTGTGGGAAAGATTCCCCATCACACTGGGTTTCTTGGCACAGCTCTTGGCTGTGGATCTGGCCCTGGGCAGGAGCGTCCCCAGCCCTCTGGAGAGATGGCTGCAAGGAATGCGGTTTTTTTTCTACTTTTGGCTCCCCTCTGCTCCTCTGGTCTCGAGACAATCAGCAGCAGGTATGGGAAGGGATATCCTCCACGTCAGACACCAAGGCGTTAGCCCAGCCCGCTCCCACTGTGCTTCACTGTGTGGCTCTCCCCGTCATATCTGCAGCCACTCCTGGGCTTTTTTTTTAAAGAACTAGTCAGTCTCCAAACACCAGCCCACCATTTCCCCACACTGCAGTGCAGCCACGGGACTTTCAGCTGACTCACTCACTTGTTTCAGAATGCAGGCTCCTGGTTTCACCAAATGCATGTTTCCTGTGGATTTAGCAGACCTTGTCTGGCTGGTGCATCACTGGCAGTGGTGTTCTGGGCCACTTTCTGGTTTTTATCTAGTATTTTTCATGAAGGTGTTTTTTTGCCCTGTCTCACCTAGCCGTCATCTTAGGTTCTCCAAAGCTATGATTTTTATCATAAGATTTTTAATATTCATTTTAGAAGTCGACTAAAAAGATTCAAGTCTTCCTGATTTGGACTATATTACATTAACATGAAGCACAAGCTTAAATGCCCATGCTTTGTTGTACACTCACGTAAATGCCTTTGCTCTTTCAAAATTACTTTGTCATTCATTGCAAGTACAGGCTAAATGCTCACCAAATCCAATCATCCTTTCTCCTGAGCTCACAACTCTATTTCACTTTCCTGCTTCTCTTGGAGTTACACGTTTCCATGTGACTGAGTTCTAGCCAATGGAAAGTGAAGTAATGGATGCCATTTCCAGACCTGGTCCCTAACAAGCTTTCACACCCAATCCACTGTTCTTCTGCATCTGCTTGCTGAATGGAGAGGTCTCTGAGGACCTAGATAGAGGTAGAACCAAGCGTGCATTAGAGCCTAGTTGAGTCCATGTGTGAACATTTGGGATACTGCCCAAATGTCATGTGCATGAGAAATAAGCTATTATTGCATTTAACTGTTGAGGTTGAGGGATTTATGTAATTCAGGAGCTAGAATAACCTTAACTAATACACATCCTAACTCCTAAGTCTGATTTTGTGGTAGCCAGGGATAGAGAGTGGTGATATGGATTATTGTTTGGGAAATATTCACTTCCCCTTCCCTCCCACTGTGGGAATAATGTCCTTCCCTGTGCTACTGATGTTAGTCATTGGCCAATGGCATCTTATCAGATGCAAAGTGAACAGAGGCCTTAAATATGCTTGTACAGTTTGTCTTGGTTGCAGCATTCTGGTGTTCTGCCTGAGAAGAACTTGCCCCAGGTAGCTGTTCCTCTTCAGCCTAAGACCCTCAACAAAGACATCTGGAGTAGACTGGAATCCAGCCTACAGCCTGGAGCCAAGTCCAGATGACCCACAGTTGGAAGCAGAGCTATTCAGTCTAACCCTTCTTAGGTCAGCCAAACCAGGTTAACCTGAAGACCTCTGAACAAGAAAGTTATATTCTTGCTGTGAACCACTGATTTCGGGGTGATTTGTCAAACAACATTACTGTAGCAAAGGCTGACTGACACAAATGTGCAGCCTTGTGCAATGAGGTTAAGAGTATAGACTATGAGGTCAAACTCTTTTATGTCAAGTCTCATCTCTACCATTTACTAGCCCTGTCTCCTTGGACATGTTATTTAAACCAAGCCTCAGTTTTCTCATTTATAAAATAGGATGATATTAGTCCCTATTTCATATGCTTGAAATTTATAAAGTGACTGGCACATAGTAGCCCCTATAACAGTGTATGTTGGATAAATTAAATAAACCTTGTCAATCTATAAGTGTATCAGCAAAAGACCCCAATCAAGAACATGATCATTTATGTAGTGTTTGCTTCTGTAAGAGGGTACTTAGATCTCTAAAGAAATTCCATAATCAGGAGTCAGTGCAACATAAGAGTTCCATTTGTTGAAAGCTTCTTTCTGACAAGTCCAACTATGTGGATTTTAATTCTGGCTCCACTGTCTAACATCTTGGACCCTGGGCTAGACACTGGTTCTCAATTTCCAATAAAATATGGACTGTAATAGTAACTTAGCTCACAGTGTTGCTATCAGTATTATGTTAGATGCTCTAAGAAAACATTTTAGTACAATGAATAATGCATTATAAACACTTAAAAATGTTAGTTATTAATTTGGGCTGACAATTTTAGGAACTGTAAGATAGCATATCAAGAAGTGGATTGTAACTTCAAAATATTATTTACCTAAATTCACCAAAAAGTAACCTTCTCTGATCTTATTTAAGCCAAAGCAGTTATTTTTTAAAAGCATTTAAAACCAACAAAAAATAAACAAAATTGTAGTTTTTTCTCAACAACCACAAATCTCTTTAGCTTTCATTTTCATGTTGTTTTATCAGTATAGTACAAATCATGAAAATCATAAAAATGATTCCTGTTGTTATGTCTGTGTTATCTTCTCTTTTCATTTGTATGTAAATAATGTTGTCTCTACTTTCTATTTGCTAACACTATTTCTTTTATTAATCAAAAAAGCCCTCAGATCATATTCATTTCAATAGCAGTTTAATTTAAGAGGTAAGAGTTGTGTATTATGTGAAATACTAAGCCACAGTGAGTGTATCTTTTACATGAAAATAACCTTAATCTCCCTGCTTGACTGAGAAAAGAAATAAAAAGAGTGATTGCTATAAATCAGGAAAAATTCATAACTTGCTGGAGGTGTAACAGCTGTTGATTTAAGGTTTGCATCTTTGATAACATGATGCTGCCGGGAAGATAACATCCTTTTGACAAAGCTGTGAACATAAAAATTACAAGGCTTTACTCAACATTTAAATATTTTCTCTGTATCATTTACAGAAAAAATATTTCATTCACTTATAGTGAATTTGAAATGTACCAGGTCTGATAAGCAAACTTTACAATAAAATTTAGTATTTTCTTGTTATATTAGTATACAATAGACATGTAACATCATAAAGAAAAATAAATCACACTCAATTTAAATAAGTGGTCTATTATAATTGTATACAAGTACTTCCTACCTTTGGTGATACAGACGCACAATTGAGCCTACACTGGGGATATTACTCATTTTTTCTATTATCAGCTAGTGATAGGTGATTGAAAAATTAGGTGACAAGACAAAGCAAGTATTGTACTGACTGGGAAAAAATATCTCCAAAGCAGAATCTTAAAAAGCGTAAAAGAGAATAACTTTGCCAAGCAGTAGAAACAAATAGCAGTGTTTTTTGTTTGTTTGTTTTCTTAATCATATTTTTTATTGTAGAATATAACATACATACATAAAAGTGGTAACTTTCCAAGTGCAATCCAACAAGTAATTAGAGACATTTCAAAGAATATTATAGGTTACAATTCCCACAGTTTCAGTTATTTCCTTATTATGAAATATATATACAAAAAGGTAATATCTTTCAAAGTATGATTTAACAAGTAGATATATAGGAAATTTCTAAAGTTATTATGATTTATAGTACCACAGTTTCAGTTATTTCCTTACTGTGAAATCTAACATATATACAAAAAGATATAGCTTTCAAATTACAATTTAACAAGTAGCTATAAAACAAATTTCAAAGGATGCTATGGGTTACAGTTCTACCATTTCAATTCTTTTCTTTTAACTATTCTAATAGCCTAGAACTAAGAAAAAGAAAATTATATAAACATTCAGTATTCATAATCCTTTGTTAAATTCCATCTTATCTGTTGCTACCCCTTCCTCTAGTTTAATCACTTTTCTGATCTTCAGGGATGTCTAGACAGTGACCACCCTAACCTGTTCATGTTGAAAAGGGGTGTCAACTTTATGAGCAAAAGGGACCCATCTAGTTAATGTTTTTGAAGAGGCTGTTGCCTCTGGGCTTTTGTACTTAGCTGGCATAGGAGCTCTCTGAAGGATTTAAGTTTCTGATGAATAAACTTAGTGAGTGAAATTTTATAGACTCTCAGATATGGATCTGGGTATTTAAGGTTTTCGGGACTGCTGTTGACTTGGGCTTATTATATTGTGGTCATTTGGCATATCTAGGTGAAGCTTGCATAGGAGTAACCTCCAGGACAACTTCTTGACTCTATTAGAATTCTCTTAGCCAATGAAACCTTATTTTGTTGCCTTTCTTTTCCCCCTTTTGGTCAAAAAAGCATTCTCAACCCCTCAATGCCAGGGTCAGACTCATTCCCAGAATCCATGTCCCATGTATATTTGTGGTGCTGATCTGTGGAAAACACACCTTTAAAAAACCCCTTTCTTTCCTGTTCATCTTCAATACAGCTCTGATACTTATAATCCCATTAATAATCGTCATCTCCATCCATTAACACACCTTTGAATTCACCATCATTAACATACCTGAACATGTTAGATTGTCACTCCCCTTCACTAGCTATGTCTATCACTAAGTCCCCAAAGCAGTGTCTTCATTTATCTAAAGGCTACTGCATTATTGTACAAGTTGTTACACTGTTAACTTACAGACTATGGAACTTTATGTTGAGGTTTTTTCTTACATATCAGCAAAATGCACTGAGAGCATCATCAAGGAAGTACGAGAATGACACTAGTAATGACCTTCCAAGTTCCCTTACTCGTAAACCAAACTCACTGTGCTTCCTTTCTTCCATGAATTGCATTTATCTTAGAAAGACAGATTTGCTTATTATTAAATATGTTTTTCTTTTAATATCCCTGTCTTTTATCTAAGACATTCTTGCAAGGCCATTGTAACCCATACGCTTTCTAGCCCTCTAGCCACAGACAGTCACTGTTCCTTTTCATATTTATATTCAAATAAAATGATTAGAATCCCCAAGCCACATGCTCTGGGAAACCAAACCCAGAGTTGCCCACAATTCTTCTGAATACCAATCACTTTGAATTCTTGCTCTTGCCTAATTCTTGATCCCTACCAGTGGTTTCTCCTCCTGGAGCTACAGCCTTCTCCTGTACGATTTCATCCCAAGTTGGACACTATTCTTTGTTCATTGCACAATTGAAGGTTCAAGGGAATAGATAGTAGCTTTAAAATGAATGTTGGACATCCCTGCTAATTCATTTATTCACTCATTCAACACATTTTTATCAAGCACCTTCCATGTGCAGACCCTGTTCAAGACCAGTAAAAAAAACAAGAAAAGAAAAAGAAAAAAAAACTTGCTTTGATAGAGCTTGCTGCCTACTGATGGGACACAGACTAAAAACAAAATTAATGAATAAGGTATATAAGTTAGAGAGTGGTAAGTGCTATCAAGAAAAATAAAACAGGGAAGGTGGGGAGAGCAGGGGAGATGCTTCCTGGGAAAGTAAATTTTCGTAAATATTGCATAATTTATCCCACCTTACCTCCACAAATTTGGAGATTCGCCATGCATGTTAGGCTCTGATAATGTATAATTTGAGTTGATAAAATAAATGTATGCTATAACCAGTAAAAACCTGATCTCAAATACTGTGGGCATCTCTATGAGTGAAATTAAAATGTTTTATTTTTTTATTTTTCATTATTTTTATTTTAATGTTTGTTCTTGGTTAAAAAGTAGAATGTTTATGTTTTTTAAACAAAATTTTTCTCAAAAGACAGTTAAAACTCTTAACCAGCTAAAATTCTGCCTGGTATGTGAATTAGTTCTACAGGAACAACATAGTTTTGACTTCCAAATGTTGATAAATGTCCATGGCCCAAAAATGACAATACCATTTCTGTTACCCATTTTATTTTCACAGTTTATGTTAATTCTTAGTTCTAAAACAACTCCAGTGTGTTGTTTTTCAATTACATTTCTATAGAGTGATGAAAACAGAATGATGATTCATAGTAACAATGTGTTTGCCTTAAAAAGAGTTTTGTGCTATTGGAGGGGAAAGACTCCATAGCTATTTAACACATTACCATATTTTCTGGTTTATAAGCTTTGGCACTTTATAAGGCACAGCCGACTTTTATAAGCATATGTTGTGGGGGGAAATTTTTGCATACGTTGTGAAGGGAAAAGGCATCTCTTAGCCCTGGCAAGGACAGGGGGTCTTTTTGCTAGGGTTCCCTGAGCATTTTGCCACAAATACCCACAATCAAGCTTAAGGCTCTGAGTGGCGAGCTCTGGAATTTCTTAAAATATACAACAGGGTCATAAGATCTCACCATCTAGCAGCAGCCACTGCAAATTATAGGCAGTTACCCCAAATGAGAGGCATTTTGGATGTGTGACTAAACAATTTATTTCTATATACAGCATTTATTTGACAGCATGTATTTGCATATTCTGAATCAGATATGATGTGATTGATTAATTAGAAAACATGTTTTGCAAAACACAGATTATCTGTTATATTAGGATCAGGTCTGGGTGCCAATGCATTCATGCAAGAAAAAAAATTGCAGCAACTGTTACAACAGCTGCTTTCTTTATCATAATAGGGGTAATAAGGATGATAAGAATGTATGCAAGCACTGTGCTAATGGGTAGGGTTGATGATGATGAGAAAACAAAGATTGTTGTTAATAACCAAAAGCTAGATGGGATCTAAGCACTATTTATTGAACTTTCTACAGGAAATATAATTTTATTATTCTACAGTTGCCAGACCCCTTAGGTCTTAATGCCCTTTTTCTCACTGACACAACTGTTTTTAAACACAATTTTTGATAACCCAGTTTTCCTAGGAACAAAACTATCAGGTAGTGGGCAGTCTAGGGACCCTCTTGCTAGCATTATCCACCAACCGATGATATTTGCATCATTTCTCATATTGCAAAAATATTCATTTTTTTTCCCAGGTCCTTGAAAACGAATATTGAATTGTAATAGTTGAGAAGTCTGTAACACCGCATTAGCTTCTGGACTCACTTCCCTTTAAACAGTTCTCCTTGTCTTTAGGGACCAGTTTGTCCTGCAGTGCCCTCTCGGGGCTTTCACCACCCCTCTTCCTCAGCTCATATACTGCTGCTAAATCTCATCCTCCTTTATTTATTTATGAGTTTATTTCAGGCTACATGAAAGTGTAAATAGATAAGCTAATTTTAATTAAAATTTTAAGTAAGCTTTCATAAGGCATAAAGCAAATGATTTAGTAAAGTCCTGATATATTACATCTACTGAATTCCCTTCGTCCACTTTGTAATTTGATCAAAGGATGCAATTGAACATGTCTGGCATGATCTGTTCTTTATAAACCCATGCCGCTTACCACCTGGGCTTTCATCTCTCTTGATAATATATAATACCTTTTTTTCTTAATATCTGCTCTATTTTACTAAGAATTTAAGGTAATAATGGTCAGGAGGGATTTTTTTTCCTTCTTTCTTTCTGAAGGAGTTTAAACTTTGTTATTGTTCCCATTGTTTTTAAACGTCTTTGCTTGCCCCAATCCCAAGAAATATTTCCCAAAGGAAACATAAATACAATGGGCAATTTTCCCGGTGTCTAAGGGCGCTTTTTTTTTTTTAAATTCAGTTTTATTGAAATATATTCACATACCATACAATCATCCATGGTATACAATCAGCTGTTCACAGTATGATCATATAGTTATGCATTCATCACCACAATCCACTTCTGAACATTTTCCTTACCTCAGAAAGAATCAGAATAAGAATAAAAAATAAAAGTGAAAAAGAACACCCAAACCATCCCCCCCAGCCCACCCTATTTATCATTTAGTTTTTATCCCCATTTTTCTACTCATCCATCCGTACACTAGATAAAGGCGGTGTGATCCACAAGGTCTTCACAATCACACTGTCACCCCTTGTAATCTACATTATTATGTAATTGTCTTCCAGAGTCCAGACTGCTGGGTTGGCTTTTGGTAGTTTCAGGTATTTACTTCTAGCTATTCCAATACATTAAAACCTAGGAGGTGTTATCTATATAGTGCATAAGAATGTCCACCAGAGTGACCTCTTGACTCCAATTGAAATCTCTCAGCCACTGAAACTATTTCGCCTCATTTTGCATCCCCCTTTTGGTCAAGAAGGTACTCTCAGTCCCACGATGCCGGGTCCAGATTCATCCCTGGGAGTCATATCCTGCATTGCCAGGGAGATTTACACCCCTGGGAGTCGGGTCCCACATAGTGGGGAGGGCAGTGAGTTCACCTGTCAAGGTGGCTCAGTTAGAGAGAGAGAGGGGGCCACATCTGAGCAACAAAGAGGTACTCAGGGGGAGACTCCTAGGCACAATTATATGCAAGTTTAGCCTCTCCTTTGCAGTAATGAGCTTCATAAGGGCAAGTCCCATGATTGAGGGCTCAGCACATCAAACCGCCAGTCCCAATGTTTGTGACAACATCAACACCAGTCCAGCTGAGGAAGTCCAACACTTCTGCACCTTCCCCCAGCTCCTCAGGACTGGGGGTGGGGGGGAGGCTGTAAATATATTCTTTATTATCTACCCAAATTACTTTGGGATGTGTCACTATTTCACTCTAGCCTATACTAACCTACCATATCTCACTTCCTATTCAAAGTTCCACGTAATTGTGGTGTTTGAACAAACCGACCATAGAGTTGTACTGTTTAGAAAATATAGATCCTGTACCAAATAGACATCTCTTCCCTTGGTCTCATATGGAAGTTGAAGTTTTAAAACACAGTCAGTTTTGATCTTAACCCTTTGGCCCGGTTTGTCCTGGCCTTAACCAGACCTGCTTCATTCGTATCACTAGTTGAAGTCTGGGCTCTTTCTCAGCTTTTTTTTTTTTTTTTTTTTTTAACAGTGGCTGCATTCACTAATACTGACATTCATATCTGCCAAGCTCTAGCTCTGAGTTTCAGGTATCTCAGAGATACGCATTGTTCCAGAGACCAATCAGGTTATACACTAAGGGATCAGCATCTCAAAATTTAGAGATAGGCATTACAATTCAGGAATAGAGTTAACTGCTGTAAGAGCTTACAATCTAGGGACTATTACAATAATTATGTCCATGTTAGGCTAAGTTCTAAGATTCAATTCTGAGTTTACACATTGTATTTAGTCCATATTGGTGAGGCATTAAAGTGTTTGCCTTTATTTCTGGTGTACTTCACTCAAATACTGTGTACAGGATCCATTCACCTCGTTGTGTGTCTCACAGCTTCACTCCTTCTCGTGGTTGCTCAATGTTCCACTGTATGCATACACCACAGTGCACCATTCCGTTCTTCAGTCAATGTATAAGGGTGCTTTATTTTAACCAAATGTGCTTAATTGCTGTGTTCCATGCATTCATTTTTATTCTGTTGAGTTCAGATAGCTTATTGATATTATTATTAATCTTAAGTAACATCTTCATCTTTTCAGCTAATTATTCCATGTTAATATCACAAGAAAAATCAGTAGTTTCTAAATGATGTGCTACTTCGATCAATGATTGTGCCTATTTGTCTGTCATACATTTTAGAGTACTTTCCAATACCTTATAGTAACTCTACAATATATTCAATTATACCAGCTTCAGCATTTTAAAATGATGATTCTATTTGTCGTTTGGGCACATTCCTTAAGACACTAAGTCAAATAATTACAAGTAGGTCTCTGGGAATTCGCAAATCAGCAATGAGTCTTATTTTACTATTTATTTTACTTGATAAGCTAAAGATTGTTGCTTAAAGTTCCACTGATCAGAATTTTTATTTTATTAATGTAACTATTTTTGGTTCCAATATCCTACAATTAAAATCAATTTAAAGAGTTCCCACAGAATAAAAAGACTGTTTTCACACTGTGGTATACATAGGAGTTTAAAGAGAATGAAGATGTGAGCAGCAAGAAATAATACTAATCCCTTTAGAAACTCTCACAAGCAAATGAGGTAAGGTGTGCAGACTAATGTAATCAGTTACTCGTCATACTCAAAGTGCTAGAAAGTGGCACCTTTCTTAATTTTTCTAGATCAAATTGAAGCTACTTCTACTTGACATGGTCAGCAACATCAGTCATGTTAAAGGCTCCCTTCCCATACTTGGGAGAAAGACCCCTGGGTTTACAGTGTGCTGAGGAAATAAAGGCGGCACTATCTTGGTCGCAGCCGAGATTCTCATCACTCCCACCCACACGCCAAGGTGGCCTGATCTACAGGCAGTATCCAAATCATCTCTGCTCACCTCGGCTGTGGCCCCATGTGACAGCCCTTACAGCACTGCTCTCCCTTGTATCCATGCAGATGTCACCTGGGCGTTGTAACACCTCTTAGTCTACACTTTTGGGTGAGATCCTGGTCCTCATACCCAAGGAAACAGTCAACCTCTGGCACCTTCTCTGAGGAATCCTCCTGCCTCCAGGTCAAATCTTCATTGCTCCAGCCCCTGAAAAATAGAAAAAACACCCAGTCTCTCTTCTTTCTTTCCCTGACCTTTTTTTTTTTTTTTTTTTTTTCATGGCACATCATAAAGTACTGGGCACTCAAACAACTTCAAACCTCAAGACTGCAAAAAAACTATTCATTTTCCTGATTTTTTTAGGAATATAATGTCTGGTATTCCACCATCTAAAGAGGAATGACATGTTTCTTATAAACAAGAGAAAAGAAAACCACACCATTGAGTTTTCATATATTACCACATTAAATGCATATTATTTCATCTTTTACACAAGTAAACAAACACAATCATTTTTTTCCAAACTGGAAGGAAGTGTTTCTGGATGCATTTCAGTATCTGTATTTAAATCTAACTATTTCATCCCATTTCACATTCCCATTTCCCGGATTTCTTCTATCTTTCCACTGGCTTTTCCCTCACTTCCAAGACAGGTGGAGCTGAATTCATGCAAAAAACAGTTGGCATCAGGCTTTTAACAAATGATAGATTGTGATCTGTAATAGTAATAATTGTTATTCAAGCAGTTCACTTAGTGAGAGCTTGTGCTGGTAATGAAGCTAAGGTTGCACATTCATTCCTTACCCAAGTCAGTAACTTCATAGAAAGAAAAATCCTTCTACAACAGGACTAAATCTCTAACTACATCCAACAGAGTAATTCAGCATGATTGCTAGAAAAAAATTTCAGAGAACATTTCCTGACAGTTGGTCAATTGCATCAGTTTAGTGTAAGACAGACAGCATACTATTATATTATTGTTCTCTAGAAAGGAAATTATTTCTCTGAAGAACTTCTTGCAGAATCAGGACTTACTAATGCTTCCAGCATAGGAAAGTTGTCTTAAGTTCAAAGGGGATAAAATTTGTGCTATTAATTTCAAAGTAAACAGAAAGTGACTTATACCAAGTGCTAATAAATAAAATAGAATGAGTATTAAGTTAAATGATGCAATTCTGAGTGAGCTAAAAGGATCTAAAAACAGGGAGGCAGGTGATTGAAATGTAACCATTATGTATATTTGTATTAGTGGAGAGATACAACTAATATTCACACTACTAAGATTATTTGTGATTCATTTTAATGTGACTAATAGGATATGTATGCTGCAAAATACTTACGAGAATGAAACTGTATCCCAGTTGTTAATTTCATTGTTACTGACATATAGATTGCTGATTGTTGATTGAAGTATAGCTCGTTGATCTTGGCCTGAATAGTTCATTGTGACAATCCAGGGAAAGCATCAGTGTGATGAAAATCCTACAGGAAACATGACTCTTTACCAAGGACACAGAACTCATTGCCATATCTAAAAGCAACCCCTCCCCACAACCCTCCATTGGGGAAACATGTGGTCCTGATGCCGATTTTCTCACAACTAAATCCCAAGCAAAAATAATATTTTGCATTCATACAAGTAAGTTTGGTTATATAAAGCAAATTAGTATGGAACATGACATGATATTGACAGATCAGCCTAACCAGCTGGCACCATGCCAAATAGCCCCAGGCTCCTCTTTCTCTTGGTTTCCACACTTTTCAGTCCTTTCTTCAGTAGACATCATCTGCAAGGGTCTAGGGCTGTTGAGTTGTTTTGCATCTCACAGCTTCTGGTGACCAAAGGCACCCTTCTTATTTACAACCATAGTTATGAATTTATGTATATATCATTAGCTCTAGGGATATGACACAAAGAGGGAGAGATTACAACGTGTTCAATCTGCAATCTTAAAAATCTTGTTATTTTATCCCAACAGAAAAAAAATTATTATTTTTAAAAACAGACACTCACATGAAGCAACGAAAGCAGAGAGAAGAGAGGGTAGGAAAAATAGGATAAAATTAACAATGAAGTTGTTCGGGGGGAGGGAGCATTCAAAGTCTGTAAATAGGGGAATTCCTGAGGTCACAAGCAAGCACAAGACAAGACTCAGGCTCAGAAAAGACATACAGGACCCTGTACTTCACTTTTCCTTCAGATTGATCTTCTTGATAGGAAGACAAAATTCTCAAGGAGAGGAGAAGCTAACCCAGAGCTAACTTTCAAAGGCTGTGAAAGGTGTATTTTGCATTGATTTGTTTGTTTTTGTTAGCTTGTAGCAGTCAAAGAAATCTCTGTCATGTCACTAACTGGATACATACAAACTTAAGGAACAGACTGTTCAGGGACTAACTCCCAGACTTAACACTGTAACATATTAAAATGTACAGTGTGATGAAATATAGGTTACCAGGATATAGAATGTGGCTAAAGAATGGGGAATGGTTGCTTAATATGTGCAGAATTTTTAACTAGGTTGAACTTTACTGTTTGGAAATGGACAGAAGTGATGGTAGCATGTTATTGTGAGAATAACTAACAGTGCTGAATGGTGTGTGAATGTGGTGGAAAGGGGAAGTTTAAAGTCATGTATGTCACTAGAAGGAAAGTTGAAGGTTAAAGCATGGAAATGTATAACACAGTGAATCTTATGGTGGACAATGTCCGTGATTAACTGTACAAATATTAGAAATTTCTTTCATTAAATAGAACAAATGCGTGACATTGTAACTAGAAGTCAATAATAGAGAGGTATACAGGGAAAAATGTACCTTTTGCAAACTATATACTACAGTTAGTAATATTTTAATATTCTTCATCAATAGTAACAAATGTACTATACCAATACTATGAGTCAGTAATGGAGGGGGGTGGTTAGGGGTATGGGAGGATTTAAGTTTTCTCTTTTATTTTTATTTCTTTTCTGGAGTAATGAATCTAAAATTGAAAAAAAATAATTGTGGTGATGGATGCACAACTATATAATGGTACCGTGAACAACTGATGTACACTTTGGATGATTGTATGGTATGTGAATAATCTCAATAAAATTGAATGTTAAAAAAATGTACAGTGTGCAACAAAAGATTATAAGACAAAGAAACAGGAAATGGTGGTCCATGCAAACAAGATAAAAATCCAAAAACCTTCAACCAAGAGTACCAGAGTTTGGACATATGAATAAAAAACTTTTAAAAAATGATCCCTGATGTGCTCAAAAAGATAAAGGAAACATGGGGAAAGAATGAAAGGGAAATAGGTAAACAATGAAAGAACAATATGAGAATCTCAAAAAAAGTGACAGATATTTTAAAATGGAACAAAACAGAAATACTAGAGTTGAAGAAACAATAAATGAAATGAAAAATTCTACCAAGAGTTTCAGTAGCAGATTAGAACTGGCTGAAAAAGAACCAGTGAAATTGAAGATAAAACAAACTGATTAAAGCTGAAGTGCAGAAAGAAAAAAGAATTAAAAAAAAAAAATGAACAAGGCATAAGAGACCTGTAGGACACTGTTCCAGTTTGTTAAGCTGCCAGAATGCAAAATACCAGAAATGGATTGGCTTTTACAATGGGGGTTATTAGTTCACAAAATTTACAGTTCTAAGGCCATGAAAATGTCCCAATTAAGGTATCAAGAGGTAGATACCTTCTCTGAGGAAAAGGCCGATGGCATCCAGAACACCTCTGTCAGCTGGGAAGTCATGTGGCTGGCAGCTGCTGGTCCTTTGCTCCCAGGTTGCATTGCTTTCAGCTTCTTATTCCAGTGACTTTCTTCTTAAGCATCTGTGGGTTCTTACTTAGCTTCTCCAGAGCAAACTCTGGGCTTCATCTCTTAGCTTAGCATCTCCAAACATCTGGGTCTGTGTCACATCCAGTAAACTAAGACCCAACTTGAATGGGCAGGGTCACATCTCCATGGAAATAATCTAATCAAAAGATCCCATCCACAATAGGTCTGCCCCCACCAGATTGGATTAAAGATGGTCTTTGTAGGGTACATGATGGATTCAAACCAGGACAGACAATAGATCAAGCACACCAATAGATGCACTATGGGAGTCACAGAGAAGAAGAAAGAAAGAAAGGAGCAGATGGAATATTCAAAGATATACTGGCAGAAAACTTCCCAAATTTAATGATAGCCCAAAATACGCAAAATAAGATGAACTGGAACTGAGCCCAGAAACAGTGGTCATACTGTCAAATGCCAAGGGCAGGAGAAACTTCTCAAAGCTGCAAGAGAAAAGCAGCATGTTTTGGACACAGGAGTCCCCAAAAGATTAAGTTCTGATATCTCATCAGAAGCCATGGATGCAAAAAAGGCAGTAGAACAAAATATTTAAAGTGCTCAAAGTAAACAATTGCCAACCAAGGATTTTATATCCAGGGAGACTGTCTTTCAAAAATGAAGGAGAAATTAAGACATTCACAGACTAAAAAACAAACAAACAAAGCAGACTGAATTTGTTGTCACCGCTAGATCTTTCCTACAAGCAATGCTAAAGAAAATTCTTCAGCCTGAAAGGAAAGAAAACTAGAGGTGGATTGAAGTGGCACACAGACATAAAGATCTCTGATGAAGGTAACCATCTAGGTAATTATAAATACCAGTACTATTGTAATGTATTTTTTGGTATGAACACTACTTTTACTTCTTACAATTTCTAAAATGAAAATGAATAAAAAGTAAGGAAGAATCTCTGGTTTTGGTCATGCAGTGTACTAAGATATAATTGTAACAAGAACAACAAAAGATGGGAAGAATGGAGGGGTAAAGGAATAGTGTTTTTGTATACTATTGAAGTTAAGCTAGTGTCAAATAAAACATGATGTTTATAGACTTAGGATTTGCATTTAAGCTCCAAGGTATCCACAAAGAAAATATAGACAAATGAAGTGAGAAAGAACTTAAAATGATATAATAGAAAAAATCAAATAAATATGAAAGTAGGTATCAATTGAAGATTTGAGGAACTAAAAATACCTAAGATTTAGAAAGAGGAAATAGTAAAGTGGCAAAAGGAAGTCCTGCATTATCAATAGATATATTAAATGTAACTGGATTAAGCTCTGTGCTGGTTTGTATGTATTATGACCCCCAGAAAACACCATGTTCTTTGATGCAATCTTGTGAGGGCAGATGTATTACTGTTGATTAGATTGGAATCCTTTGATTGAGTGTTTCCATGGAGATGTGACTCAATCAACTGTGAGAGAAACTTTTGATTGGATAATTTCCATGGAGGTGTTACCCCACCCATTCAGGGTGGGTGTTAATTGGATCACTGGAGTCTCTAAAGAAATTCACAGACAGAAGGACCAGAGAGCAACTGAGAGTGAAATTTTGAAGAGGAGCTGCAGCTAAGAGAGGACAACATGCCCCAAGAGCAACATTTTGGAGAATGCCATTTTGAAACACAACCTGGGAGCAAGTGGATGCCAGCCATGTGCCGTTGAAGCTAACAGAGGTTTTCCAAACACCAGTGGCCTTTCTCCAGTGAAGGTACCTGTTGTTGAGGACATACCTTGGACACTTTATGGCCTTAATACTATAACTTTGTGACCAAATAAACCCCCTTTATAAAAGCCAATCCATTTCTGGTGGTTCGCAAATGGCAGCATTAGCAAACTGGAATAAGATCTCCAGTCAAACAGCAGAGAATGGCAGAGTAATTAAAAAAAAAAAAAAAAAAAAAAAAAAAAAAGCATTACCCAACAATATGCTGTTTACAAGATACCTTAATTCTAAGACACCAGTAGGTTGAAATTGAAAGAACGGAAAAAAATATATCAAGCAAACAGTAACCAAAAGAGAGCTGAACAACTATACTAACATCAGGTAAAATAGGCCTTAATTCAAAAACAGTTACAAGGGACAAAGAAGGTCACTATATACTAATGAAGGGGTCAATTCAACAAGAAGTCATAACAATTATAAATATGTATGTAACTAATAGCAGAATCCCAAAATATAGGAAGCAAATATTGACAGATTTGAAGGGAGAAATGATGGTTCTACATTAATAGTGGAGAGTTAAATACACCACTTTCAATAATGGATAGAAAATCTAGGCAGAAGATCAGTAAGATGTAAGACTTGAACAATACTATTGTTCCAATTTGCTAATGCTGCCATTATGCAAAATACCAGAAATAGACTGGCTTTTATAAAGGGGGTTTATTCGATTACAAAGTTACAGTCTTAAGGCCATAAAGTGTCCAAGCTAAGGCATCAACAATCGGCTACCTTCACTGAAGGATGGCCAATGGGATCCGGAAAACCTCTGTTAGCTGGGAAGGCATGTGGCTGGCATCTGCTGATCCTGGGTTGTGTTCCAGCTCCTCTCTCAGCTCCTGTGGGTTCTTGGTTCCTTCTCCCAGGATGTTTCTTTCTAAGCATCTGGGAGTCCTGTCTTAGCATATCCCAGGGCAAACTCTGAGCTAGTATCCCCAAAGCATCAGCTTTCAATGGCCATCTTCAAAATGTCACTCTCAGCTGCTTTCCAAAATGTCACTCTCAGCTGCTCTGATATCTTTTTGTTTGTGAGCTCTTCTATAGGACTCCAATGATTAAATTAAGACCCAGCCTAAATGGGTGTGGTCCATATCGCCAAAGAAATAATCTAATCAAAGGTATTACCCACAGCAGAGTGGTCACATCTCCATGGAAACATCTAACCAAGAGGTCACACCCTAATCAAAAAGATTAATCAATCTGCCCCCACAAGATTGCATCAAAGAATATGGCTTTTTTGGGGGGACAGAATATATATACAAACCAGCACAACTATAAACCAACTAGACCTATACAGACATATATAGAACACTTCACCAAATACCAGGAAAACATACATTCTTCTCTAGTATAGACCATATGTTTGGTAACCCAGAAATCTTGAGGAATTTGACAATATTGAAACCATACACTGCGTCTTCTCTGATCATGATGGAATTAAGCTAGAAATCAGTAACAGATGGAAAACTGGAAAATTTGCAAATATATAGAAATTAAAAACACACTGAAACAACAAATGGGTCAAAGAAGAAATCAAATGGGAATTTAGGAAATACCTTGAGGCAAGTAAAAACAAAAACACAACATGTCGAACTTGTGGGATGCAGCATGTTCTAGTTTGCTAATGCTGCCGGAATGCAAAACACCAGAAATGGATTGGCTTTTATAAAGGGGGTTTATTTGGTTACACAGTTACAGTCTTAAGGCCATAAAATGTCCAATGTAAGTCATCAACCATCAGGTACTTTCACTGGAGAATGGCCAATGGTGTCCGCAAAACCTCTGTTAGCTGGGAAGGCACACGGCTGGCGTCTGCTCCAAAGTTCTGTTTTCAAAATGGCTTTCTCCCAGGACATTCCTCTGTAGGCTGCAGTTCCTCAAAAATGTCACTCATAGTTGCTCTTGGGGCTTTTTTCCTCTCTTAGCTTCTCCAGAGCAAGAATCTGCTTTCAACAGCCGTCTTCAAAATATCTCTCATCTGCAGCTCTTGTGCTTTCTTCAAAGTGTCCCTCTTGGCTGTAACAGCTTGCTCCTTCTGTCTGATCTTATATGTGCTCCAGTAATTTATTTCAGACCCACCCTGAATGGGCAGGCCAACACCTCCATGGAAATTATCCAATCAGAGTCATCACCCACAGTTGGGTGGGGCACATCTGCATGGAAACCCTCAAAGAATTAGTCTAATTAACACTGATAGGTCTGCCCACACAAGATTACATCAAAGATAATGGCATTTGGGGGACATAATACATTCAAACTGGCACACAGCAAAAGCAGTGCTGAGAGGGAAATTTATAGTTCCAAGTGCCCGTATTACCAAACAAAAATCTCAAATCAGAGACCTAACTTTGCAACTGAAGGATCTATAAAAAAATCAAACTAAACCCAGAGTGAACAGAAAGAAGGAAAATAATAAAGATTACAGCAGTGAGAAATGAAACAGAGAACAATAGTACAATAAGGAGAATCAACAAAACCAAACATTGGTTCTTTGAAAAGATCAACAAAATCAACAAATCTTTAGCTAGACTGGAAAAAGAGTGAAAAAGAGGATGCATGCAAATCACTAAAATTAGAAATAAGAGGGAGGACATTTCTACTGGCATTACAGAAGTAAAAAGGATTATAAGAGGATACTATAAACTGTACACTAGCCAGTTAGATAACCTACAGGAAATGGACAAATTCCTAGAAACAGACAAACTACTTACACTGACACACACACGCACAAAAGAAGATCTCAGCATAACAGTAACAGTAAAGAGATTGAATCAATAATCAAAACATCACAAAAAAGAAAAGCCCAGAACCAGACAGATTCACTGGTAAATTTTACCAAACATTCCAAGAAGAATTAACAACAATTCTGCTCAAATTCTTGCCAAAATTGAAAAGGAGGGAGCACTTCCTAACTCATTGCATGAGGCAAACATCACCCTAATACCAAAGCCAGATAAAGAACCAAAAGAAAAAAAAAATTACTGATAAATATCCCTTATGAATACAGATACAAAAATCCTCAACAAAATACTAGCAACCTGAATCCAACAGCACATTAAAAGAATTATACACCATGATCAAATGTAACTTATCCCTGGTGTACAATGGTCTTTAACATAAGAAAATCAATTAATGTAATCCACCATGTTAGTAAAACAAAGGGGAAAAAAAAAAAAAAAAAACCACCCACTCATCTCACTTGATCCAGAAAAGGCATTTAACAAATTCTGGCAGCCCTCCTTGATTCCAACACTTAGAAAACCAGAAAAGAAGGAAACATCCTCCACATGATAAAAGGCATATATGAAAATCCCATAGCTAACATCATACTCAAGGGTGAAAGACTGAAAGCCCTTCCCTTAAGATAAGGAAGAAGACAAGGATCACCACTGTCACCACTGTTATTCAACATTGAATTGTAAGTTCTGGAGCAATTATGCAAGAAAAAGAAATAAAAGGCATCAAAATTTGAAAGGAAGAAGTAAAATAGTATCCAGCTCACATACCATATAAAAAAAAATACTTAAAAATCCACAACAAAGCTAATAAATTCAGCAAAGTGGCAGGGTACAAAATCAACATGCAAAAAAACATGAAGAAATCAAGAAAAAAATTCTATTTACAAGAACAACTAAAAGAACCAAATATCTAGGAATAAATTTAACAAAGGATATAAAAGACTTGTACTTGGAACACTAGAAAACATTGCTAAAAGAAATCAAAGACGACCTAAGCAAGTGAATGATAAGCTATATTCATGGATTGGGGGACTGTAAAAACAAAAACAATTCTACCCAAAGCAGTTTACAGATTCAATGAAATATCTATCAAAATTCCAATGGCCTTCTTTCAGAAATGGAAAACCACTCATCAAATTTATAAGGAAGAGTAAGGGGCCCCGAATAGCCAAAAACATCTGGAAAATGTAGAACAAAGTTGGGGACTCATCCCTTCTGATTTTTTTTTTTTTTTTTTTTAATCATCATTTTATTGAGATATATTCACATACCACGCAGTCATACAAAACAAATTGTACTTTCGATTGTTTACAGTACCATTACATAGTTGTACATTCATCACCTAAATCAATCCCTGACACCTTCATTAGCACACACACAAAAATAACAAGAATAATAATTAGAGTGAAAAAGAGCAATTGAAATAAAAAAGAACACTAGGTACCTTTGTCTGTTTGTTTGCTTCCCCTACTTTTCTACACATCCATCCATAAACTAGACAAAGTGGAGTTTGGTCCTTATGGCATTCCCAATCCCACTGTCACCCCCTCATAAGCTACATTTTTATACAACTGTCTTCGAGATTCATGGGTTCTGGGTTGTAGTTTAATAGTTTCAGGTATCCACCACCAGCTACCCCAATTCTTTAGAACCTAAAAAAGGTTGTCTAAAGTGTGCGTAAGAGTGCCCACCAGAGTGATCTCTCGGCTCGTTTTGGAATCTCTCTGCCACTGAAGCTTATTTCATTTCCTTTCACATCCCCCTTTTGGTCAAGAAGATGTTCTCCATCCCACGATGCCGGGTCTACATTCCTCCCCGGGAGTCATATTCCACGTTGCCAGGGAGATTCACTTCCCTGGGTGTCTGATCCCACGTAGGGGGGAGGGCAGTGATTTCACCTTTCAAGTTGGCTTAGCCAGAGAGAGAGGGCCACATCTGAGCAACAAAGAGGCATTCAGGAGGAGACTCTTAGGCACAAATACAGGGAGGCCTAGCCTCTCCTTTGCAGCAACCGTCTACCCAAGGGTAAAACTTATGGTAGAGGGCTCAACCCATCAAACCACCAGTCCCCTATGTCTGTGGTCATGTTAGCAACCATGGAGGTGGGGTAGGCGAATACCCCTGCATTCTCCACAGGCTCCTCAAGGAGGCACTACATCTTTTTATTTTTTTTTTCCTTGTTTGTCTTTTTTCTTTCTTTTTTTTTTTTTTTTAAGTTTCCCTTCTTTTTTAAATCAACTGTATGAAAAAAAAAGTTAAAAAGAAAACAAACATACAATAAAAGAACATTTCAAAGAGACCATAACAAGGGAGTAAGAAAAAGACAACTAACCTAAGATAACTGCTTAACTTCCAACATGTTCCTACTTTACCCCAAGAAAGTTACATAATATAGCAACATTTCAGTGAACTTGTTCCTACTACATCCATCAGAAATTAACAGACCATAGTCATTTCTGGGCATCCCCAGAACGTTAAATAGCTTATCTGTTCTTCTTGGATTATTGTTCCCCCTTCCTTAATTGCTCTCTACTGCTAGTTCCCCTACATTCTACATTATAAACCATTTGTTTTACATTTTTCAAAGTTCACATTAGTGGTAGCATATAATATTTCTCTTTTTGTGCCTGGCTTATTTCGCTCAGCATTATGTCTTCAAGGTTCATCCATGTTGTCATATGTTTCACCAGATCGTTCCTTCTTACTGCCGCGTAGTATTCCATCGTGTGTATATACCACATTTTATTTATCCACTCATCTGTTGAAGGACATTTGGGTTGTTTCCATCTCTTGGCAATTGTGAATAATGCTGCTATGAACATTGGCGTGCAGATATCTGTTCGTGTCACTGCTTTCCGATCTTCCGGGTATATACCGAGAAGTGCAATCGCTGGATCGAATGGTAGCTCTATATCTAGTTTTCTAAGGAACTGCCAGACTGACTTCCAGAGTGGCTGAACCATTATACAGTCCCACCAACAATGAATAAGAGTTCCAATTTCTCCACATCCCCTCCAGCATTTGTAGTTTCCTGTTTGTTTAATGGCAGCCATTCTAACCGGTGTTAGATGGTATCTCATTGTGGTCTTAATTTGTATCTCTCTAATAGCTAGTGAAGCTGAACATTTTTTCATGTGTTTCTTGGCCATTTGTATTTCCTCTTCAGAGAACTGTCTTTTCATATCTTTTGCCCATTTTATAATTGGGCTGTCTGTACTATTGTCATTGAGTTGTAGGATTTCTTTGTATATGCAAGATATCAGTCTTTTGTCAGATACATGGTTTCCAAAAATTTTTTCCCATTGAGTTGGCTGCCTCTTTACCTTTTTGAGAAATTCCTTTGAGGTGCAGAAACTTCTAAGCTTGAGGAGTTCCCATTTATCTATTTTCTCTTTTGTTGCTTGTGCTTTGGGTGTAAAGTCTAGGAAGTGGCCTCCTAATACAAGGTCTTGAAGATGTTTTCCTACATTATCTTCTAGGAGTTTTATGGTACTTTCTTTTATATTGAGATCTTTGGTCCATTTTGAGTTAATTTTTGTGTAGGGGGTGAGGTAGGGGTCCTCTTTCAATCTTTTGGATATGGATATCCAACTCTCCCAGCCCCATTTGTTGAAAAGACCATTATGGCTCAGTTCGGTGACTTTGGGGGCCTTATCAAAGATCAGTCGGCCATAGATCTGAGGGTCTATCTCTGAATTCTCAATTCGATTCCATTGATCTATATGTCTATCTTTGTGCCAGTACCATGCTGTTTTGGCAACTGTGGCTTTATAATAAGCTTCAAAGTCAGGGAGTGTAAGTCCTCCCACTTCGTTTTTCTTTTTTAGAGTGTCTTTAGCAATTCGAGGCATCTGCCCTTTCCAAATAAATTTGATAACTAGCTTTTCCAAGTCTGCAAAGTAGGTTGTTGGAATTTTGATTGGGATTGCATTGAATCTGTAGATGAGTTTGGGTAGAATTGACATCTTAATGACATTTAGCCTTCCTATCCATGAACATGGAATATTTTTCCATCTTTTAAGGTCCCCTTCTATTTCTTTTAGTAGAGTTATGTAGTTTTCTTTGTATAGGTCTTTTACATCTTTGGTTAAGTTGATTCCTAGGTACTTGATTTTTTTAGTTGCTATTGAAAATGGTATCTTTTTCTTGAGTGTCTCTTCAGTTTGTTCATTTCTAGCATATAGAAACATTACTGACTTATGTGCATTAATCTTGTATCCCGCTACTTTGCTAAATTTGTTTATTAGCTCTAGTAGGTGTATCGTTGATTTCTCAGGGTTTTCTAGATATAAGATCATATCATCTGCAAACAATGACAGTTTTACTTCTTCTTTTCCAATTTGGATGCCTTTTATTTCTTTGTCTTGCCGGATTGCCCTGGCTAGCACTTCCAGCACAATGTTGAATAACAGTGGTGACAGCGGGCATCCTTGTCTTGTTCCTGATCTTAGAGGGAAGGCTTTCAGTCTCTCACCATTGAGTACTATGCTGGCTGTGGGTTTTTCATATATGCTCTTTATCATGTTGAGGAAGTTTCCTTCAATTCCTACCTTTTGAAGTGTTTTTATCAAAAAGGGATGTTGGATTTTGTCAAATGCTTTTTCAGCATCTATTGAGATGATCAATTGATTTTTCCCTTTCGAGTTTTTAATGTGTTGTAATACATTGATTGTTTTTCTTATGTTGAACCATCCTTGCATGCCTGGAATGAACCCCACTTGGTCATGGTGTATGATTTTTTTAATGTGTCTTTGGATTCGATTTGCAAGTATTTTGTTGAGGATTTTTGCATCTATATTCATTAGGGAGATTGGCCGGTAGTTTTCCTTTTTTGTAGCATCTTTGCCTGGTTTTGGTATTAGATTGATGTTAGCTTCATAAAATGAGTTAGGTAGTGTTCCATTTTTTTCAATGTTTTGAAAGAGTTTGAGAAAGATTGGTGTCAGTTCTTTCTGGAAGGTTTGGTAGAATTCCCCTGTGAAGCCATCTGGCCCTGGGCATTTATTTGTGGGAAGATTTTTGATGACTGATTGGATCTCTTTGCTTGTGATGGGTTGGTTGAGGTCTTCTATTTCTTCTCTGGTCAGTCTAGGATGTTCATATGTTTCCAGGAAATTGTCCATTTCTTCTACATTATCCAGTTTGTTGCCATACAGTTGTTCATAATATCCTCTTATAATTTTTTTAATTTCTTCAGGATCTGCAGTTATGTCACCTTTTTCATTCATTATTTTGTTTATATGGGTCTTCTCTCTTTTTGATTTTGTCAGTCTAGCTAGGGGCTTGTCAATCTTGTTGATCTTCTCAAAGAACCAACTTTTGGTGATATTTATCCTTTCTATTGTTTTTTTGTTCTCTATGTCATTTATTTCTGCTTTAATCCTTGTTATTTCTTTTCTTGTACTTGGTTTAGGATTGGTTTGCTGTTCATTTTCTAGCTTCTTCAGTTGATCCATTAGTTCTTTGATTTTGGCTCTTTCTTCCTTTTTAATATATGCGTTTAGTGCTATAAATTTCCCCCTTAGCACTGCTTTTGCTGCATCCCATAGGTTTTGGTATGTTGTGTTCTCATTTTCATTCGTCTCTATATATTTAGCAATTTCTCTTGCTATTTCTTCTTTAACCCACTGATTGTTTAGGAGTGTGTTGTTTAACCTCCAGGTATTTGTGAATTTTCTAAGTCTCTGATGGTTATTGACTTCTAATTGTATTCCATTGTGGTCAGAGAATGTGCTTTGAATAATTTCAATCTTTTTAAATTTATTGAGGCTTGTTTTATGTCCCAGCATATGATCTATTCTGGAGAAAGTTCCGTGAGCACTAGAAAAGTATGTGTATCCTGGTGATTTGGGATGTAATGTCCTGTAGATGTCTGTTAAATCTAATTCATTTATCAGATTGTTTAGGTTTTCAATTTCCTTATTGGTCTTCTGTCTGGTTGATCTATCTATAGGAGAGAGTGATGTGTTGAAGTCTCCCACAATTATTGTGGAAACATCAATTGCTTCCTTTAGTTTTGCCAATGTTTCTCTCATGTATTTTGTGGCACCTTGATTGGGTGCATAGACATTTACGATTGTTATTTCTTCTTGCTGAATTGCCCCTTTTATTAGTATGTAGTGGCCTTCTTTGTCTCTCAAAACATCCCTGCATTTGAAGTCTATTTTATCTGAGATTAATATTGCTACACCTGCTTTCTTTTGGCTGTAGCTTGCATGAAATATTTTTTTCCATCCTTTCACTTTCAGTTTCTTTGTGTCCCTGTGTCTAAGATGAGTCTCTTGTATGCAACATATTGATGGTTCATTTTTTTTGATCCATTCTGCGAATCTATATCTTTTAATCGGGGAGTTTAATCCATTTACATTCAACGTTAAAACCGTGAAGGCATTTCTTGAATCGGCCATCTTATCCTTTGGATTATGTTTGCCATATTTTTCCCTCTCTCTATTAATATCCTTTATTGTACCCATACCGAATCTCTTTAGTACTGAACCTTTCTCCAAGTCTCTCTGTCCTGTCTTTGTTTCTCTGTCTGTAGGGCTCCCTTTAGTATCTCCAGTAGGGCAGGTCTCTTGTTAGCAAATTCTCTCAGCATTTCTTTGTCTGTGAAAAATTTAAGCTCTCCCTCAAATTTGAAGGAGAGCTTTGCTGGATAAAGTATTCTTGGCTGGAAATTCCTCTCACTCAGAATTTTAAACATATCGTGCCACTGCCTTCTCGCCTCCATGGTGGCTGCTGAGTAGTCACTACTTAGTCTTATGCTGTTTCCTTTGTATGTGGTGAATTGCTTTTCTCTTGCTGCTTTCAGAACTTGCTCCTTCTCTTCTATGTTTGACAGTGTGATCAGTATATGTCTCGGAGTGGGTTTTTTTGGATTTATTCTATTTGGAGTTCGCTGAGCATTTATGATTTGTGTATTTATGTTGTTTAGAAGATTTGGGAAGTTTTCCCCAACAATTTCTTTGAATACTCTTCCTAGACCTTTACCCTTTTCTTCCCCTTCTGGGACACCAATGAGTCTTATATTCGGACGTTTCATATTATCTATCATATCCCTGAGGTCCATTTCGAGTTTTTCAATTTTTTTCCCCATTCTTTCTTTTATGCTTTCATTTTCCATTCTGTCATCTTCCAGGTCACTGATTCGTTGTTCAACTTCCTCTAGTCTTGTACTATGAGTGTCCAGAATCTTTTTAATTTGGTCAACAGTTTCTTTAATTTCCATAAGATCATCCATTTTTTTTATTTAGTCTTGCAATGTCTTCTTTATGCTCTTCTAGGGTCTTCTTGATTTCCTTCATATCCCGTACTAGGGTCTCATTGTTCATCTTTAGTTCTTTGAGTAGCTGCTCTAGGTGTGTCTCTTCTGGTCTTTTGATTTGGGTGCTTGGGCTTGGGTTATCCATATCGTCTGGTTTTTTCATATGCTTTATAATTTTCTGTTGTTTTTGGCCTCGTGGCATTTGCTGACCTTGATAGGGTTCTTTTAGGGTTTGTAGACCAGTTGAAGTCCTTATCTCTAATTTATCAGATCTACAGCTTCGTGGAGTACACTTTCTCTAACTAACCAGCAGGTGGCGTCCACGAGCCACCTGTTCTCCACAAGCCAGATCTCCCCTGCTTAGCCTTTTTGGTGAGTGGGGGAGTGAGTCTTGTGGGGCCCAATTGGTGTCCCAAGCTTGCGTGTGTAGTTGGTGTTGCCTGCCCTGTATGTGGGGCGTGTTTCTGGGCAGTCGGGGAGGGGGGGTGGCCCTAACAATCAAATCTCCCTGATGATCCTAGAGTTTTAAAGCTACTGCAATAGTCTAATCCTTCAGTTCAGTCCTGCCACAGTTTGTCTCTGCCACTGACCCACAAGTCTTTGGTATTGGCGTATGGCTCCTGAGACTTGCAAGTGGGCCCCTCTTCCAGGCTGTGCACCCCGGGTCCTCTGTTGAGGGATGACTGTGCTATGTCACAGGTGAGTGCCGTCCCCCCAGGGCGGTTCTGGGCTGCTGGGCTGTGTTGGGAGGCTCCCAGTCTGCTCAAATGATGGCTGAATGGGGCTCTGTTAATTCACACTGCTCCCCCTTCCCAGCTCTGGGACATTCAGCTGAGGTTGCAGGGAAGGCTAATGTCCACGCCCAGTTTTGTGGTGTGTGCCTGTTATTTGAAGCACTTCCGTCACACTGGGTTGTCTGGGGCAGCTCTGGGCTATGGGGCTGGCGATGGGCAGGAGTGTTTCCTGTCCACCAGGATGGTGGCTGTGAGCGGACACCCCCCTTTTCTTGGGAAGTTGTGTTGTTTAGTGAATTTTCTCAGCCACTGGATTATTGCCTTTTGTCTCAGAGCTCTCTTAGTTCTGCTCTTGACTTGACGTGTCCAAATTTCAATTCTTTGAAGCTTTCTGTATTGAGCTTCTTAGAGTAATTGTTTTAGAAAAAGCAAAAAGGATTTAAAAAAAAAAAAAAAAAACGGCCCTCCTCAGAGATCTAATGGGTTATTGAAATGCTAATAGACAAAGCAACCAGGGCCATTAAGGAAAGGTGCACAGGGCAGAGAGATCAGCCTTGCTTCGGGATTTGCATATGCGCCTCAAGGCCTGATCTCCGCCCTTCCCCTTTCTGTGTTCACCAGAACTCCAAAAATCCTCTGCTTTTATTTTGGAGTTTTTCGTGTTGTTTTTTTTCTATGCCTGTTTCCTCTCTGCTGGGCTGGCTGCTCTCAGAGTCTCTGGTGTCTGGTCTCAGTCTATCTATGGTTGGAGTTTGAATCAGTAGAATGAGTTTCCGATAAGAGCAGCCACTGCAATTCTCCCTTCTCCTTCCTGGAGCTGACAGCCCCTCCTCCCCCGGGACTGAGCCTGGCAGGGAGGGGCGCGGGTCCCCTGGCCGCAAAAACTTACAGATTTCGCTGCTCTCAGCAGTTCCACGTTTTCATGAGTGTTGTATGAAGTATGCCCAAAGACAGATTGCTCTGTGGTGTCCAGTCCACGCAGTTCCTGGCTTTTTACCTACTTTCCTGGAGGAGTAACTAAAACATACAGCTCACCAGTCTGCCATCTTGCCCCGCCTCGGTAGAATGCCCATCCCCTTCTGATTTTAAAACTTATTACAAAGCTACAGTAATCAAAAGAGCATGGTACTGGCACAAGGACCAACATACAGGTCAATGGAATCACACTAAGAGAGCAGATATAAGCCCTTACATCTATGGCCAATTGTTTTTTTTTTTTAATTCAATTTTATTAAGACATATTCACATACCATACAATAATCCAAAGTGTACAATCAGTTGTTCACAGTACCATCATATAGTTGTGCATTCATCACCCGTTTTTTGAACACTTTTCTTGTACCAGAAAAAGTGAAAATAGGAATAAAAAATAGAAGTAAAAAACAATACCCAAATCATACCCCCCCACCTTATTTTTCAATCAGTTTTTTGTCTCTGTTTTTCTACTCATCCATCCATACACTGGATAAATGGAGTGTGATCCATAACACTTTCACAATCACACTGTCACCCCTTGTAAGCTACACTGCTATACAATCGTCTTCAGGAGTCAAGGTACTGGGTTGTGGTTTGACAGTTTCAGGTATTTACTTCTAGCTATTCCAACTCATTAAAATCTAAAAAGGGTTATCTATATAGTGCATAAGAATGCCCACCAGAGTGACCTCTTGACTCCATTTGGAATCTCTCAGCCACTGAAACTTTATTTTGTTTCATTTTGCATCCCTCTTTTGGTCAAGAAGATGTTCTCAATCCCATGATGTTGGGTCCAGATTCATCTCCAGGAGTCATATCCTGTGTTGCCAGGAGATTTACACTCCTGGGAGTCAGATCCCATGTAGGGGGGAGGGCAGTGAGTTCACCTGCTGAGTTGGCTTAGCTAGAGAGAGAGAGCCCATCTGAGCAACAAAGAGGTACTCAGGGGAGACTCTTAGGCACAATTATAAGCAGGTTTAGCCTCTCCTTTGCAATAACGAGCTTCACAAGTGGCCAATTGGTTTTTGACAAGGGTACTAAGTCCAGTCAGTGGGGAAAGAAAGGCTGGGAAACTAAATATCCATGTGCAAAAGAATAAAGTTTGTCCCCTACCTCACATCATATACAAAAATTAACTCAAAATGGATCAAAGATCTGCATATAAGAATCAAAACTATAAAACTCTGTGGTACTTTGAGAGAAACTCTTATGTACCCCAGAAAAGGCCTTGTTCTTTTAATCCATTCCTGTTAGTGCAGACCTACTGTGGGTGGGATTTATGGTTAGGTTATTTCAACTGAGATGTATCCCACCCCATCCAAGGTGGGTCTTAATCCTTTTATTGGAGTCCTTTATGAGAGGATAAAAGGCAGTAAACACCCAGAGAGCTAAGAGAAAAAGCCCTCAGAGGAGCCAAGAGAGGAAGCCACTGAACCCAGAAGCTGAAAGCAATGAAACCTAGAAAAGAAGGACCAGCAGATGCCAGCTTTGTGCCTTCCCATGTGACAGAGGTGTTCCAGATGCCACAGCCTTTCTTCAGAGAAGGTATTGTCCCATTGGTGCCTTAACTGGGACATTTTCATGGCTCTAGAACTGTACAACTGTAAACAAATAAATCCCCATGGTAAAAGCCAAACCATTTCCAGTATATTGGCATTCCAGCAGCTTTAGCAAATTGATACAGACTCCTAGAAGGAAACAGAGGGAAGTACCTTCAAGTCTTGTTAGGCAATGGTTTCTCAGACTTTACATCCAAAGTACCAGCAACAAAAGAAAAAATATATATAAATGGAACTTCATCAAAATTAAAAATGTTTGTGCATCAAAGGACCTCATCATGAAATTAAAAAGACAACCTACAGAATGGAGAAAGTATTTGGATACCACATATCCAATAAAGGTTTAATGTCCAGAATATTTGAAGAAACCCTTCATCTCAACACCAAAGTCAAACAACTCAGTTAATAAAAGGGCAAAAAACTTGAATAGACATTCCTACAAAGAAGATACACAAATAGTCAATAAGCACAAGAAAAGATGCTCAACATCATTAGCCATTAGAGAAATGTAAATCAAAACCACAGTGAGATACCAAAATGGCTACTATTAAAAAAAAGGAAAATAACAAGTGTTGGAAAGGATGAGGAGAAATAGGAACACTCATTCATTATTGGTGGGGTTATAAAATGGTGCAGACATTGTGGAAAACAGTTTGGTGTTTCCACAGAAAGTATAGAATTATCATATGACCTGGCAATCTCACTTCTATGTATATACCCAAAAGAATTGAAAGCAGGGACTCAAACAGATACTTATATATATAATGCCACTATATATATCAATATAGTGGCATTATTCACAATTGCCAAAAGGTGGAAGCAACTCTAGTGTCCTCCAACAGATGAATGGATAAACAAAATGTGGTATGTACATACAATGGAATATTATTCAGCTATAAAAAGGGATGCGGTTCTGATACATGTGACAACATGTCTTGAATACATCATATTGAGTGAAATATACCAGACACCAAAAGATAAATATTGCATGATCTCACTGATATGAAATTAAGTAAATTCATACAGTCAGAAACTAAAATACAAGTTACCAGGAGCTAAGGTGGGATAGGGAATGCGGAGTTAATGCTTAATTGGTGCAGAGTTTCTGTTTGGAGTGATTGAAAGTTTTGGTAACAGATGATGATGGTAGCACAATATTGTCAATGTAATTAACACTAATGAATTATACATTTGAATGTGGTTAAAATGGGAAGTTTTAGATTACATATATGTTACTAGATTAAAAGTTTTTTAAAGAAATTGTTAGGACTATACAATACAAACAGTGAACACTCTCATAAATTATGGCCCCTAATTAGTAGTATAATAATATTGTTTCATCAATTGTAACAAAGGAAACACACTAATGCAAAATATTTATAATAGGGAAAATGTATATGATGTTGGTTATATGGAAACTCTGCATTTTCTGTGATTTTCCTTTAAACCTACAACTTCTCTAATAAAAATAATTAAAAAGTAAAAAATAAAATGAAGAGAGGCTTGAGTGTTACAGAGTTGAAGGCCTCTTGTAAAGATGGAAAGTATTTGCAGAGAAAACAGAAAAGCATCTCACATCATGACTGGACATCCACTTACGTAGCATATTAGTTGATCTCACCCTGTGCCTGAGTGGACAGCGGAATGGGGATTAGAGTGAAATATTGGGATGATCAGTGGGCTAGCCTGTACCCCTACCATTTGGGGTGGCTAGGATGCAAGTATTGAGTTTTGAGTGGGAGGAAACACCAGAGAAGCTAACTGGGTTTGAATTCAAAGGAGTTGTCTGATAGACAAGTGAACCCCAGCAGGGGGAGCCTCTGGGGTGTACCACTCAGGGCCCTAACTGATAGGACTTGGAAGAGGTCTTGCTGGAGCACATCTCCCATGTCAGGGATGATGCAAAAGAGATTCTCTCTTGGGAGCCTTGAAGAACTAACCCATATACCCGATAAGAAAGTCAGCCTTTAGGTGTCTGTTACACAAAAGCCATCAAATGCTAAGGGGACCACAACAGTGTCAGTTAAGTAGGAGTCATCCCCCACTCCCCATTCCTCTTGTAAACCTCAACACCCAAAAGGATAAAATAGCCCAGAAGAGAGCAGGGAAGGGAGGATGGGTAAGACTACACCTCCCTTACCAGCAAGTACCCCTCCCTGGTCAAGGGTGAATTAGAGGATAGGTAGTGTTTTAAGCTGTATATCAGACAGAACTCTTAAACTAGACTTTTTAATACCTGGAAGGAACTAGAAAACAATGGACTCTATCCAAGTTGTAGATAAGGAAGGAAAAGGGCAATTCAACTGAATATGTGTGAAGGCAATTGTTAGAGAAATATCAGAATCTTTTAAATCTAATCATACTGAGTTAATATTGCTGAATATACTGATTAATATAGAGCTAGTTGATAGATAAATATAGATAGATGGATAGTTTTCTATTAAGCTAACAGCACTATAATTTGAAGTTAGAAATATTCTTTTAAAAAAGTTGAATGAAGAGCATTCTGTGTCCAATTAGACAAGATGTAATACTAGATTAATAATATGCACAAATGGACAAGAATCAGAGCCCTTTATTCAGTGTTGCCCTTGGACAGTAATGGGAAAAGATGCTCTTCTTTGCCCACTTTATTTGATTTGAGCTTTTAAATCAACCCTGAATAAGTCTTACCAGTCAGAGTGTACTAGTCTCTACAAATTTCAGAGTTGCTAACCTTGCATTGTAAAACTAAAAAATTAAACCTCCAGATGTTCCCTGGATGGTAAGTCTCCATTACTTCATCATCAAATCTCTATCCCAGGTGTCTACATTGTATAATCTGCCCCCATTTTTTAATCTAACAGCCAAACTCAGGTCCTCCCGCGTCACAGCTGAACTTCCTAAGCCATAATAGGAGTGTAGTGGTTTGAAGCTATATGTACCCCAGGAAAACACATTCTTAAATCTAATCCGTTCCTGCTGGTTTGAGCCCATTGTAAGTGGACATTTTGTTGAGGCTACTTCAGTTAAGGTGACACCCACTTCAGTCAGGATGGGTCTTAATCCTATTACTGGAGTCCTTTATAAATGGAATAAATTCAGATATGAGAGAGAAAGCCACAGAAGCAAGAAGTTAAAATCAACGAAACCTGGAAGAGAAGGGAGAGACTAGCAGATGCCGCCATGTGCCTTGCCATGTGGCAGAGGATCCAAGGACAGTTAGCAGCCAGTCTTTGGGAAGAAAGCATCGCCTTGATGACATTTTGATTTGGACATTTTCCCAGCCTCAAAACAGTGAATGAATAAATTCCTGACCCATTTCATGGTATTTGCTTTGAGCAGCCTAGGAAATAAAAACAAGAAGATTATAAGAATATTTAAATTTGCTAAAATCCCAGATTGTACCTTGTAATTTGTGTCGTAGGTCACTATTCCTCCTTGGTGGGCGTTTTCAGCAATACAGCAGTCCCCATCATACAGAACCCTAAGAGGGTGTTGCACGTTCACCAGCTTCCCTTAGGGTACCAGCAGTCTCTTGACAGAAGGTGAAAGGAAAACCTTCACGCTTAGCACCAAGGCAGACTATTTTTAAGTGGTCAGAAAGCAAACAAGTTCTGTTCTGTGGTGTTTCTTCCCACCAAAAACTTAAATATCCTTTCATCCATGCCCCTCCAAATGGTTGTGGTAAAGGCTAGCCACCAAGACTCACAAATCCCTCTATCCTTCTTAATCTGCTAATTTCCCTACGCCAACCATAAATGCAGATGGAGTCTGAAACAAATCTGAAAAGGAGTTAAACACATAGCAAAGTGTTATTTTCTTCTTGGCCCATAGTATCCACCTGAGGGATAGTAGTAAGCAAAGAACAACGCTATGATCTAGAACAGTAGTTCTCAAAATGTCTTCCCTAGACCAACAGCATCTGAATCCCCTTGGAACTTAATAGAAATGCAAATTCACCCCTCCCTCAGATACGATGAATCAGAAATTCTGGGATGAGATCCAGAAATCTGTATTTTAAGAAGCCCTTCAGGTGATTGTGACACATGCTAAAGTTAGAAAATCATTGATCTATGATGCTGGCTCTCAGAGTAGAGAGATGGGAAACTTTCTCTCAGTTTCTTCCATGAGGTACCAGTCAGCACCACCAAATCCTGATCACCGATGTTTTTAGTCTTCCTTTATATCCCAACCCCCCACTTGAAGGACTCTGGATTTTAATTGTTTACTTTTCTGTTTCCTCCCCTAGTCTCTGAATTCCTAGCATAGGAACTATATCTAATCCCTAAAGTTGAAGGGGTAGTTCATATTTGATTTTTCTTCTTTGCTGTTTTTAGCATAAACTTTATGTATATTTTTAAAAAATGAAGATTAATGTAAATTCTACACTCTACTGAATATTGTTAAACACAATTAATTTTTATTTATCATTTTTTAAAATTCTAGAAGATATCAAATCATGGGCAATTCTCCTTTACATCAGGTTGTTGTAGTTTCTGATCAGAGATTAATCCTGATGCCTGTTAATAAAAATCATCACAATATATAGTTGTGCCTACTATGTGTCAGGCACTGCTCCAAGTCCTTTTCTAATATTAATTCATCTAGTTCTCATAACAACCCCATTAGTGAGGTACTATTATGATCATCATTTTATAAATGAGGAATCTGAGCTTGCCTTAAGTCACACAGCTAGTACATGACAAAGCCAGAATCTAAAGCTAGGTAGTTTGACTTCACAGCCTGAGTTCTTAACTACCAAGCCACATTGCATCAAAGAGCAGCCACTTGTTTTGTTGTTGTTGTTTTTTTTAATGAGTAGAATAATATTGCTCCTGCATTTTGTTTAGTCGAATATTCTTAAAAGATATGGCAGAGGTATTTTCAGGCATCATCTCTCATCTCTGCTTGGCCATTTCCTCCTAGAAACTTAATTTTATACTAGAGGAAAATAATAATTTCTGAACAGAATGTTTCAAATATATTTTTGTGTTTCTATTTCGTCACTTTCTGAAAGGTTGAGAAGAAATAATGAATATCCCTGTTGCAACCTATTTAAGCATCAACACCTGCTTCTTTTACAAATTACCCAATATTGTACCTGAGATTCAATTATAAATTAATTGCCCTGTTAGTCGGTGAAATTAATCCAATTGCATAGCACACAGCAATAGGACCACTAGAGCAGGAGGCAAGAAGGGATTTTGGATTTCACATGCTTGTTCTCAGCCTTTGGCCTCTACCTCTGTTATTAAACTTCTCTTTCTCCAAGGTAAGGATCCTCTTATTCCTCTACCTAGTTCTTGGTCATCTGAACCAGGTTTAAAATCAATTCATTCCTGGATAGTTTCTAGTATGTTCTATTTTGTGAACCTGGCCAAGGTTCTAAATTTGTATTTTTTTGTTTTGTTTTGATTTCATAAATTTCTTGAAAAACAGCAACTACCACCATAGCTATAATAACAGAATAGGAACAAGGCATAGGAAGCCCATATTTGCTCATACATGGAGAAGATAAGCCTAGTTTCAATTATCAATAATCTGCAGATAAGGAGACTGGAAGGAGGGGATTCACTTAATAAGGGGAGTAGCTATTACTGATGAATTCAAGAGCCTTTCACCCATTTCAGTATGTATCTATTCCCTAAGTCCAGTCATGGGTAGAGATGGTTTCAGAGAACACGGGATAAATCAAAGAGAAATGGATAAATCAAAGGGAAAATATTTTCTTTCAACCCAACCCAAATCTGTATCTGAAAATGGTGAGGTCCAGGCCTGACTGACATAAATATAACACTGGCTTCCAGAGAGGCACAAAACACAAACACCCCCTGAGATTAGTTCCCTAAACTTATATATAACAATCTCAAATTCTGCTGACAAAGAAATTCAGCGAAATATTTCCCATTTAAATTAACCTGTGGTCCTTAGAGGAAGCAGCTAGGGTGAAAATATCCTTCCCTTCCAAATCTGCTGCAGGTAAAGTCTTGGTCTTCAATCCACCTACATTTGGGTTCATGTCTCCTGAGAGAAATGCACGTTGATGCCGAATTTTCAGCTGCTGCTTAAAAAATATTGGGAGCTGGAGACAGGAGTATGAACGGACAGGAAAAGCCATGCCTGGGGTACATTATTTCCAACATTTTGGAAAATTGGATCTCATGTATGAACTTTAACTTAGTCATGGTCCTTCTGGAGCCACCTTAAATTAGTGAATGTTTTATTCTTACCATCACCAACTTTTTTTTTTTTTTTTACCCTGGTAGTAGCCAAAGAGACCCGAATCCTTGAAAATGTGAAATTCCAAACTTCAAAGTTACATAAATATTCAATTTTTTCCAGTTCTTTTTATTGTTTCATTTATTAAATTTGTTATATTTAACTCATTCTAGCTGGTTTCTATGTGACATGGTAAGGCAGACTGCATTTTCCAAAGATGGCTGGAACAATATATGCCATCCCACAAGCTCTTCTTAAAATGATGTTGTCGACACTCCTCCCATTAGGGGGGTGGGTCTGCTTCCCCTACCCTTAAATCTGGACAGAATTGTCCTTCAGTTGTGACTGACAGCATGCGGCAGAAGGAATACTGAATGACTTCCATAGCTCCATCACAAAAAAAGTGATTCAACTTCTAATCTTGTTTGCTGGAATGCTTGCTCTGGAAGCCATGAGCCACTGTGTAATCAGTCTGAGTCCCTCAGACTTCCATGCTGTGAGCAAGTCCAAACCAGTTCATGCAAAGAGACCAGCTAGAGCAGTCCAGAGACTATGTGAGGAAAAGATGCCTGGCGGGTCCCCTACTGCTATGACACTGGTGTTCCAGCTCTGGCCGCTACTGTCTGATTGCAACTGCAGGAGGAAAGCCAAGCCACACCCAACCATCTGGGCCCTCCCCAAATTCCTGACCCACAGAAACTGTGAGCTATAAAAAAAAATTTTAAAGAAATTAAAGGTTATTGTTTTAAGCCACAATATTTAGGTGGTGAATTGTTTCATAACACTAGATAGCCATAACTTATGGTAAGCTGTGATTGAACCTCATTTCTTCCCAAAGTTAGCCAGTCATCCTATGCTATTAATGAAATAATCCACCTTTTCTTTGTTCATCTTGAAAACCACACTTTCATATTCTTCAGTCTATTTCTGGACTTTTTTTCCCCCCTCTAGCCATCTGTCTCTCTATTCTTACACCTTCTCTAAACTGTTTTAAATATAGCTGTGTAATGTATTTTAACAGTGAGTAGGACTATCCCTATCCTGAATTGCAATTTTCAAAAAAGTTGTCTCTATTTTGCTGGGTGAATTTTAGAACTATTTTCAAGGTCTAAAGATAAATAACAAAAGACTACTGAGATTTTATGTGAGTTTATCTTAAATTGGTAGATTAACTTGTTTACAATATCAAGATGTCCCAATGAACTCAATACATTTATCCATTTATTTAAGTTTTCTTTCATGTTATGCAGTAATTTGGGAATTTGTTTCTCCACATTGTCCTGAACATTTTTGGTGCATTTATTCTCAAGCATTTTCTATTTCTGTTATTAGTGTTATTAGATTTCATTGTCTTCTCCCCAAACACACATATATTACATACTTTCTAACAGTGATACAGTAAAAGTATTGTCTATTTATGAATATCTTACTAAATTCTCTAAATAATCCTTATAACTTTTCAATTTATTCTCATAAATGTAATGAACAGATTTTCTTTCCAAGTAGATAATCACATCTTCTGCAAATAATTATAATTTTGGTGCCTTCTTTCCAATATTTATACCTCATTTCATTTTCTTGTCTTGTATTGGTTAAATATTTCAGAAAAAAAAATAATCAATAGCTATATATGTTTTAAAAATTTTTTAAACAGAAGTTGTTATATTCCTTTAAAACTCTAACTTTCTTAGAGACGATCTGCATCCCCTTACCCAGCTTTCAAAATAAGGAAAGGCAGCAAAATGAGTCCTAGCTAAAGTATCCAGTATCACTCCTTTGTGGAAGAGAAGTCAAGTCAAAAAATGCACCTGTTAGAGCAAAGCTCATGTAGAAAATTAGACAGGATGCCGTGTACATAAATGACCATATATGTTAAATATAATAAAAGAGATTCAAGCAAAAATGCTATGAGATGAAAGAAGAAATTATTTCTGGCTTGGGGAGATGGGGACTGACCTTTGAGTGGGAGTTTGTAGTCTGGGTAAGATTCCAACAGATGAAGATAAAACAGGAAGTCAACAAAAGTGGAAAGAAATAGGAGATATTTGGGGAACAGTGAGGAGCACAGTTTGGACAGAGCACTGTATCTGTAGGAAAGCAGTAATAGAAAAAATTGGAAGGAATAATCTAGCTAACATCAAGAATGCCAAGCAACAACACCAATAGCAAGGTAACAAACATGAAATGAGTCCTTTATATGTGACAGGCAGTGTCACAATTCACTTGTATTAACTCTAAAACAGCTATAAGCTTAGACCATATGTTTTAGGTCCCATTTAAGTTTAAGTGGGTTTTTCATCAGGAACATGACATGAACCATGCAAAGTTTAAGAATAACTTGATAACAACTTTCAGAAATGAAGAATGGAGAGTTGGGAAGTCAAGGGAGCAGTTAAGAGGCTTACCAAAAGATTCAACCCAAGGCATATTCTACTTTGCAACCTCTTGTCTCATTTCCCACTCTCCCCACCACATATCGTTGTCCTAACTACCCTAAACTAATCTGAAAATGGGCTGTCCCCTTTAAACACCCATGCCTTTTCACATCTCCTTTTTATCTGTGCTTGGAATGCCCACTCCACAGTTCTCCTTCCTTTGTGAATCTTAACCTATTCCAGGCATGGTTAGGCGTTTCTTGATCTCTGCAAAAGGCACTTTTTCCATACACTGATGAAAGCAGTTGCTGTGCTATTTTAATTAAATGTTTAAAATCTTTCTTTCCCAGATAGGAGTTACATGTGGGAAGGGCCTGCATCCTATTTATCTTTATATTCCCAGCACCAAGCATAACGTCTCAGCAAATCTTTAGTGAATGAATGCATGCAATCAACACAAAGATGGACAAAAGACCCATGGAATAGCAGTGAAGACTTGAGACTGAATGCCACAAATTTGCAACCCCCCCATCTGCTCATCCCAACCCCAAACCCCACCCCCCAGCCAAAAGGAGCTTTGTGATACTCTGTAGCAATGCTCAGTTTCCTAGTAGCAGAGGATCATCAACATCTCTAGTTTGGAGCTATGTAGTGTCTCTTCCCTCCTTCTAGCAAGAGGCCTACCATGCTAACCCCAGCTGAGCTTGTAACCAATCACAGTGCCTCACTCATAGTTACAGTGATGGGTACAACAATGGGCAAGACATATAATCCAGGCCAAGGCGATCAGAATCCTTCCCTGAAAACAGTTCTCAAGAGAGCTCGTGGAGAAGATTCCCTATATCTTGGTGGTTAGGTTGAAAAAGCGTGAATCACTACAATGTGTACCTCATGAGAACAGGGGCCTATTTGTCTTGTTTTGACTGTATCCCTAGTATTCAGACAGTGGTGGGAACAAAATAGGCATGGGGAAAATATCTGTTGGCTGAATAAACGAGTTAAGAGCTTCCAGCAGCTATATTCTCAGCCACAGTTGGGATTTTTTCCACTAGCAAATATGAGTCCTTTTCAATTGATAAGGAAGTCAGTTTAGGGGATTCCATCCTTAGAACAGGTTTTACCAAAGTATGCCAAGGTGAGGGTGAGGGACAATTGAAAACGATTGCTATCTTCTATGACCATCACATTTTAAAAAGAAGAAACTAGGAATGACTAATCTCAGAACAAAGAATCATTCTCTACATTTAATTAATTTGGTTTTATGAAGAATTTGTTTCATTGTCCTGCTTTTCTTATTTCTCTATTATCTGGTTAGATTTTAATTAGTTCATGGAACTAGGGGATTAGGGAATTCAAGTTGGAGTTTGATAAAATAAAAATGAAAGAAATCAGAGGAGTCTCTAGTTTGAGACAGTCCTCTGTATTTGATATTTTATGCTAGAAGAAGAGTATCAAAATGATAGTACTCTACCTTTACATTTCCTTTCATTGAGAGGTGGTAAACATATATAGCCATAAGCTATATTTTAATCATATTTATTTGACCAAATTAACACCTGATCCAGAAACCACAATGATAAAATTTTCCATTACTTGCTCTTAAAATCTAGTTGACATGAAATCATGATCATATAGAAAGTAACTTCACATTTTGTTCTTTACCTATACTACTGATAACACACATTGGTTTCAGTAGTATAACCTTTATTTGAATAGATAGGTAATATCATTTTATCACTGACCAGTGAATAAATGTAATGTATGCTACTACATCGTGAACTGAGCTACATCATGGTTCAGAATCATATGCATATTCTTTGTTGTAGACAAGGAAAATTAAATTTTAAAACTGTTTTTAAAATTTATTTTCATAATATGTAGAAACAAATGAGTATATCTGACTTTAGGTTTCTGCAAGGTAAGTCCAATATTTGGTTCTAACATTTTCCCATCAAACATAGTAAAAAAGTTGGGTTGATGTTGTTCTGCAACCTGACATTTAGGCTATGTTTTAAAAATTTTCATGTTTGTCATGTTTCTGATTCATTATATTGTGCAACGAAAGCATATCTTTTTCACTTAGCATTCTGTTGAATCTGCAGAGATCTTGCTATTTAAAATGTATACACAGTGTTCTTCCAGCATAAAAATCAGCCATTAAGTTGGAATGATGGAGCAACGATTTCTGGGTTTTATAGAGATTAACAAGGCTTACCGCCTCCTGCAGAGATCGTGTAACTGACATGCTGAACATTGATGACCAAATAACAGATTGACAGATAAAGTTACTCTCATGTTTGGTCACACATCCACAGGATTTTTCCAAATATAGTGTATAATCTTTGGCTTTTTAAGAAGCTGATGAGGAATGCTATCATCCATTAATTTCTAAAGGCACTAGGGAAAAGTCCTTAACCAAGATATGAATGGATAGTTATTTAGGAAACCGAAGACTAGAATGAGAGCTATTTAGTATTAATGAGGTTATAGAGTAACTTGATTCCTTATGGCTAGTAGCTGAAACTGAATGGAAAAATCAAAGTTCATTTACTAGCCTGATTTCCAGGCCAGGAAACACTGGAGACATTCTGTACATGCATATCTTCCCTACAGCTTCATCTGTGCACTTTAAAAAAAAAAAAAAAAAATTCTTATCAGTAAACAGTATCCTCTTCCTATTTGCTTTTCGATAGGTAGCAATGCATTCCACTAGATATTCCAAAAGTAACCATTTATGGTATGTCTGAAATAAGAAAACTATAATTGCTCATTTGAAAATTCCCTTAATACAACCTAACTTTTTAAAAAAATCTGACCTTACATTAAAATCCTTTCAATGACAAAATGCAGAAAAGCCATCAAGCTAGGTTGCTGTTTACATTCCATGGCCAATACCATTAAAATGAAATGCTAAGAATTAACTTTATCTAAATTTTTTCAGTTAAATTATTTATAATAAGAAATTCTCTCACCTTTCTGAAGTGAAATAAATGCAAATGTAATTCATTAGATGACTAGACTGGTATAAAACTTAGGAGGAAATGTAAATGATAATTGAAAATACAGAAATTATGTTTGTTTTGGTGAAACAACAAATCAATCAGCATAAATTGTCAAGCTTACAAAAATATAACTAAAATGTATTCTATGTTGCCCAAAAAAGGTTATACTTTTCTATTGAAGACATATTTTGCAGAAAATAAGAGAAGTAGAAATTGTTGGTCCAAGTTGCTCTGAATGCCATGAATCTTGCAGCATCTCTCGAGAGAGTCCCTTAATGAAGACATTGCTGAAAACAAAAGACCTGGCTTTTACCCTGGCTTCCCTACCTGGCAATTCTGAGGCTATGACTATGTTGTCACCTCTCTAAGCATTAGTCCCTTCATCTGTATTAAATGGAGCTTAAAGAGTGTGCATATAAAGTACCAGCCCTGCCTGCACCACAAGGATTTTATAATATTCAAATGAAATAATGGGTTGAAAATGCTTTGTAAATTATAAAGCACTACAGAGCTGCCATGCCGTAGTAACTACACGTGAGTCCCAGGCTGCCAGCCTATACCCTCAGAGAATCAAATACAAAATCTACTAGAGCAGACCTTTGTTAGCTGCCCCTATTCATTGAATTTCTGGGAATCATGGAGCATACTAAATGTTGAGGACTACTCTCTAAACGTTATTATACTCTCATGTAATTAAACCCCATGAAAATCGGAGAGATATATTTTGCTATAAGTATTCTACAAATGAGGAAAGAAACTCAGAAATATTGACTAACTTGTTTAATGTCATCTGGTAGTAACAGAGATGAAGTGCAAAGCCAGAGAGCTCTATTTTGTTGCAATGCCTGTACTTTTTTCCTAACTCATCCTATAGCCCATCCAAATTTCTCCTTCTCATTAAAGTGCACTTGGAGCAGAAGATGCAGAAGCAAACTGTAAAAAGAAACACATCCTCTTCCATGTTCAGATTGTCAGTCCCCAAACTTTTCCCGACTGCCCATCCCCTGCCCTCAGGGACTTCAGGTGTCACTGCCACCACCCAAGGAATTCCTTGGCACAGTGCCACATGCATATTTCCATTTTTTCTCTTAATATTCTTACCGGAGATACAAAACAGAAGCTTTCTGAGCCCAAGTTAATCTAAATCTTCTTGGGCCCTGAGAACCTAACTGTGGGATCCCAGGTAATACTCCAGCATGACTCTTTGAAAAGAGCAGTTGAAGATGGGCAAACAGTTATTGAATAGGGTGGCAAAAAAGTGTAGAATAAATTTAGGAACCAGAGCTGGCACTAATCCTTGCACTACACATTACTAGCTGTCTGACCTCTGGGACCCTTGTTTTTTCTCATATAAAGAATAAAAGTTATCTCAAAAGTTGGTTGGAAATGAGGGATAAGTGAGATCATGTATGGGAAGCGCCTGACACAAAGAAGGCACCCAACAAATGCAAGTTTGAGTGGAATTAAAAAGTTAAAAGGACAACTCTTCCTCTCTAATCCCACAATTCTTTTAGAGATCCCAGACTACTGCTGGGGTGAATAAGCCATCTAGGAGAACACATATGCCGAAAGAAAATATGTTTTGTTCCTTCAGTCGGGGGTAGGATGAATGGAAATTATTTCAGAGGATAAGAAGTGTAGTTAAATATAACTTCAATCATAATTTATATTTTTTCTTAACAGGGTCTATTTTCTTTTTTCTTCAAGTAAGTGCTAGTGTATTCAGCATTGGGTCATTGATTTTTAGTTTGTTTGCTTTATTGTTTTGTATTGCAGTCATGGGATAATTTTGTTTAAAATGTTTTATAAAAACCCAGGTCAAATGTAAAACATTGAATACTTTATTACAAAGTCATTGAAGCCATATCATTGGCTTTGTTACATAGCGATTGAGTAAGGCAGCACTTTTAGACATCTAGAAAACCAAATTCATGACCTCAGAAAAGCAATAATTGTTTTGCAAATTAAAATTCTCTCCCCACTCCAGCTAGTAACTTAATCTTCAAATGTAAATGTATTGTGCAATGAGAATAACCTGAAGGAGGAATTGCACATCATTCTGCCATGGTGCCAGCAAAATATCTCCAGTTGACAGTTATTAATTTCCAGTCAAATTATCCTGGAATAGGGTCAAAATGAACTAATGGTTTTATTTTATATTCCAGGAAGTGTTGCATTTCAATATTCAGAATGCAGTACTCTAAGAAAGCTGCAGAAAAAACAGGTTATTAAGTATGTCAACCCTTCACCATTTCTCAGGCACTTTCCTAAAAACTATATTAAAATTATCAAAGCTGTTTGTTTATACTTGATCTGCACTGAGTGCAATTTACAAAGTTTTAACGTATCTAAAAATACAAATGACTGGTTATATATGAATGACCAAGGATTAAGAGTTATTGTTTTCATGCACTTGTCAGTTTGTGATGCCTTTTGATTTCGGAATTTAGCATGTTAAATATACATATGTAAGTAAAGGGTATCTAAAGAGTGTTAGTTAGGCAAAGCCTTTTTTCACCCTTGTAATGTGGATTTCATGATGATAAAATTATTTTATTCAACTCATATGTAATTCTTTCAGCTGGCTCACAAAAAATTAACCAAATTCAATTTTATGGTGTGCCATGTCAAATAATGCCAAGCAATTCTTTTTTGGATTTTGCAAAATTGTGGTACCCATACATATGCATAAGTTAGATAAGTTAAGGAACATGTTGAAATTTGATAGTCACAGGATTAATATAATCGGTAGCATTGTATGGTGGAAAGAGAATAAGGTGTAGATTCAGAAGACCTAATAAACATGTTCTAGCTCTGCTACTGCAGCCATGAGCAAGTCACTGCCTACCTCTGAACTTCAATTCCCTCCCTTCAAAAGTAGGTTAAAAATAAAATCTATTATTAAGAAATTGTAACAAAGGTTACTGTGATGTTTAAAAGAAATGCCTCGAAAAGTGTCCTTCATAATTGTAAAACACTATTAAGTTATTAGAATCATTTTAACAGCTTTATTGAGATATAATTCACACATCATACAATTCACCCATTCAAAGTTTACAATTTAATGTTTGTTTGTTTGTTTTTGTATATTCACAGGATTGTGCAACAGGCACCATAATCTAATTTTAGAACATCTTTGTCCCCCCACAAAAATAACCTCATACCTGTTAGCAGTCATTATCAATGCCCCTCACTCCCCCAGCCTTCTTCCCTGAGCAGTCACTAATTTATTTTCTATCTCTATAAATTTGTCTGTTCTGGACATTTCATATAAATGAAATCATGATATATAATCTTTTTGACTGACTTCTTCCATTTAGCTTAATATTTTCAAGATTCATCCGTGTCACAACATGTATCAATTCTTCATTGCTTTTCATTGGCAAATATTTATTTATCCATTAATCAGGTCATGGACATTTGGATTATTTCCATTTTGGGGGACTATTATGATTTATGATTCTATGAACATTCATATCCATGTTTTTGCATGAATGTGCATTTTAATTTCTCTTGGATATGTATCCAAGAGTGAAATTACTGGATTCTACAGTAATTCTATGTTCAGCATTTTATGGAACTGCCAAACTCTTTTTCAAAGCAGCTAAGCTATTTTACATTCCTATCAGCAATATGTAAGGGTACTGATTTCTCCAAATCTTGTTGTTGTCTGCTATTTTATTATAGCCATCTTAGTGGGTGTCAAGTGGAATCACACTGTGGTTTTGATTTGTATTTCCCTGATGACTAATGATGTTGAGTATCTTTCATGTGCTTATTGGTCATTTATGTATCTTCTATGGAGAAATGTCTATTCAGACTCTTTGCCCATTAAGTCTCTCATCAGATAAATGGCTTGCAAATATTTTCTCCTATTGTCTGGATTATCTCTTCATTTCTTTGAAGTTATCATTTTATCAGAAATGATTTTAATTTTGATGAAGTCCAATTTTTCTATTTTTTCTTTTGTCATTTGTGCTTTTGATATTGTACCTATAAAGGCTTTGCCTAAAGATCTCAAGGCTTTCCTCGTACATTTCTTCTAAGAGTTTTACAGTTTTATCCTTTACATTTAGGTCTAAGATCCATTCTGAGTTACCCTTCTTTCATGGTGTGAGGTAGGGACCAACTACATTATTCTGCATGTGGATATCCAGTTGTCCTAGCACCATTTTTGAAAAGACCACTCTTTCCCCATTGAATTGTCTTGGCACCCTACTTGAAAATTAATTGACTATAAATATAAGGGTTTATTTCTGGACTCTCAATTCTATTCCACTGGTCTATAAGTCAATCCTATGTCAATATCACACAGTCTAGATTACTGTAACTTTGTAATCAGTTTTGAAATGGAGAAGTACAAGTGCTCTTTGTTCTTTTTTAAAATGTTGTGACTATTGAGAGCCCATTTCCTTTCTATATAAATATTAGGATTCACTTGTCAATTTCTCAACAACAACAAAAAAGCCAGGTGGTATTTTTATAGGGTTTGTGTTGAATATGTAAGTAATTTTGGAGAGTATTGCCATATTAACAATGTTAGGTCTTCCAATTTATGAACATGAGATGTGTTTCCATTTATTTATATCTTCTTTCATTTCTTTCCATAATGCATTAAATTTTCATTATAAAATTCTAGCAAATATTTTGTTAAATTTATACGTAAGTCTTTTATCCTTTTTGATGCTAATATAAATGGAGTTGTTACTGAATTTCATTTTCAGTATGGTTATTGCTAGTGTATAGAAACATAATTGATTTTTCTATGTTGATCTTGTATCCTACAACCTTGCTGAACTCATTTATTAGTTCTAGTAGCTTTTTAGTGGATTCCTTAATATTTTCTATAACCAAAATATGCAATCTGCAAATAAAATAGTTTTATTTGTTCCTTTCCAATCTGGATTCCTCTTATTTCTTTTTCTTGAAGTCTAGAACTTCCGGTACAAAGTTAAGTGGAAATGGCAAGAGCAGACATCTTTATCTGATCCCTAATCTTGGTGGAAAAGCATTCAGTCTTTCGCCATTAAACATGATGTTACCTGTGGGGTTTTTTTATGAGGTTGAACATTTGTTGAGTGTTTTTATAATGAAAGGGTGTTGAGTTTTGTCAGCTGCATTCTCTGCATCACTGAAATGATCATATGGTGTTTGTCTTTTTTTTATTAATATGGCCTTTACATGAATTAATTTTTGGATGTTCAACCTTGCACTCCTGACAGAAATCCCACTTGGTCATGGGGTATAATTCTTGGGCTTCTTTGGCTCTGTCCCCATCACATGGTCTTCTTCTGTGTGTTTCTCTGACTTCTGGCTTGTCTTTGTTATGCTTCCATAATATGGATTAAGATTGGGAACCCCTATTAATGGGGATCAGATAGGGAAGGGACACCTGGTACTCTTGGACTTACCTGGCTGCAATAGAACTTCTGCAACACGAAAGTTGTGTGTGTGTGTGGAGGGGGGGGGTGGAATGAGAAATGCTGGCAACCTGCCCCTCCTGGGGTGAAATGTGGCACCACACTGGGAGCTGGAAAGTGTTAAAGAGAAAACTACGCTGGACAATGTGCACCAGGCAAGCATGACTTTATTTCTAGCTACTGTGGTACGAAAGAGAGTGAAAGTCAACTCCATGGCAATAAAAGACAGGAAAATTTTTAAAGGCTAGGTGAAGGTTAGCAGACAAGCACTGGAAGATAGTAAGGAGGCTTGGTCACTGGTATGGGTGAATGATTCACTGAGTCGCCATTGGGACCACTTGCTTTGGAATGTTTTTCTTTGTGATAGATAACTAGACCACCTAGAGTCTGAAAAGACCTGGAGGGAGGATGAAAGAGTTAAGGGACTACATAATTAGGAGCCCCTCAGGTGCCTGGATAGTATAAAGCCTGGATGGGAAGGAACTCTAGAGGCCTGGAGTTAGAGAGAAGCCTGTCTAAGGTATAGCCAAGCTAAAGAGAAGTTAAGGCAGTCTTAGTCAGAAGAAAGGAGCTCCTTAACCACTTCTGCCCTGATAAGAGCACACTAAGTAGATGTTTACGGCATTTTGGAGGGTGTAATACATGCAAACCAGCACATTCCACCCCCTGGACCCCAAAATGACATGACCTTTCCATTTACAAAATGCATTCATCCCCACACAATATCAAAAAAGCTTAAATCATTGTAGTAACAATAGGTAAGTACAAGATCCCATCAAAATCAGTTACAGAGAGGTGGGAAAAGATGGCAGCATAGAGAGGTGTGGAATTTAGTTAGTCCTCTAGAGCAACTAGTAAATAGCCAGTAACAACTAGTAAATAGTCTGGAACAACTGCTGGGGAAAACTGTTACTGTCCATACATTGTACACCAACCTAGAATGGGTAGAATGGCTGAGATCACAGCATAAAACCTCTATGTAAAAACTGCAGAACTGCACTGGGAACCCCATTCCCCCATGGCAGGCTGAGCTGTAAAACCTCGCTGTGGGAGAAAGCAGCAGTCCCAGCCAGGAGCAAGTGAATATAGCTCAACCTGGCTCCAGCTGGGGTTTTAATTAACAAATGTGTACTGCTGAATGCAAGCAGTTTAAAATATTCTCTGACAAAGAGACAATGAGAGAGTTTGTGAACAAGATACCTGCTCTACAGGAAATACTAAAGGGAGCAGTACAAACAGATAGGAAAAAATAAGAGTGAGAGGTTTGGAGCACAATTTTGGGGGATGTAGCACAATAATGTAAGTACACTGAATGAAGATAACTGTGAGTATGGTTGAAAGAGGAAGGTTAGGGGCATGTGGGACACCAGAAGGAAAAAGGAAAAATAAAGACTGGGACTGTATAACTCAGTGAAACCTAGAGTGGTCAACGACTGTGATAAAATGTACAAATATGTTTTTACATGAGGTTGAACAAATGATTGCCAACCTCACAAGGTGTTAAAAATGAGAAGGTATTGGGGAAAAAAATAAAATCAATGCAAACTAGAGTCTATAGTTAACAGAAACATTGTATTATGCTTCCTTTAATGTAACAAAGGCAAAATACCAAAGCTAAATGACTATGAGAGAGGGCTATAAGGGAGGGGTATGGGATTCTTGGCATTGATGATGTTGTCTGACTCTTTTATTGTACTTTATTTTAATTTAATCTTTTCTTTTGTTGCTCTTTAGCTGTCATTTTTTCTTTCTTTTTCTTTTTCTTTTGTCTATCTACCTTTTTTGACTCTTCCTCTTTCTTTGTGGAAGAAATGGAAAGGTCCTTATCTATATAGTGGAGATGGTAGTGAATGCATAATTACGTGACTATATAGAGAACCATCGATTGTTTACCTAGGATGGAATGTATGGTGCATGAACAAAACCATCTTAAAAAAAAACAGGTTGATGGATGAACCTTGAGGACATTATATTGAGTGAAATAAGTCAGACACAAAAGGACAAATATTGTATGATCCCACTGATAGGAACTAATTATAATATGTAAACTTATAGACATGAAATATTAGTTACCAGGATATAGAATGAGGCTAAAGAATGGGGAGCAGCTGCTTATTATGAGCAGAATGTGCAACTAGGTTGAACTTAAGCATTTGGAAAGGGACAGAGGTGATGGTAGAATGTTATTGTAAGAGTAACTAACAGTGCTGGATGGTGTGTGAATGTGGTGGAAAGGGGAAATTTAGGTTCACATAATGTCACCAGAAGGGAAGTTGGAGGTTAAAACATGAGAATGTATAACACAGTGAATCTTGTGGTGGACAATGTCTGTGAGTAACAGTACAAGTATTAGAAATTTCTTTCATGAACCAGAACAAATGTATGACACTATAACTAGAAGTTAATAATAGAGGGGCATATAAGGAAAAAATGTACCTATGGCAAACTATGAACTATAGTTAGTAATATTTTAACATTCTTTGATCAACAAGTAACAAATGTACTGTACCAATACTATTAGTGAATAATGGAGGTGGGATTAGGGGTATGGGAGGATATGAGTTTTCTTTTTTATTTTTATTTCTTTTCTGGAGTGATGAAAATGTTCTAAAATTGGAAAAAAAATAATTGTGGTGATGAATGCACAACTATATAATGGTTTCATGAACAAGTGATTGTACACTTTAGATGATTGTATGGTATGTGAATAATCTCAATAAAATTGAAAAAAAAAATCAGTTACAGATGTGGTCTTTCCTAAGGCAAACTTCCCTCTAGCTGTGGACCTGTGAAACTTAGAGCAAGTTATCTGCTGCCAATATACAAAGGAGGGACAGTCATAGGATAAACATTCCCACTGCCATGAGGAGAAACTGAACAGAAAACAGGATTAACAGGGCCAAAACAGTTCCTAAAACCCGCAGGGCAAACTCCATTAGATTTCAAAGTCTGAGAGTCATTTATAGAATGATGTTGTATCCTTGGGGCTAGAGAGAGCCGCAGTCCCACACTTTCCAAAGGCTTTTGCAGCAGCCCTTTCTCTCCAAACGCTGGGATGAGTGCTCCAACATATCCACGCATTGGGGAGACCACCTCCTCAGCCCCACCCTCCTCAAACATCGGGATGCCACCTGGATTCTCTTCCATCTCTGGGGCACATGCTCAACCCCTTCAGAACAGTGGAGTGGCAGCCAAGCTCTCCCAAATCCCAGGGGAATGTGCTCCACCCTCTCTGAGGCCTGGGGTGATAGCACTCTTCCTGAGCATGGAGGCAGAAGGCCTGCCCTCTGCCTCCCGGGCAAACTCACCCTTTCCACATGCATGGATTGCTCTGCTCTGCTTGCCTCAGATTTCTTGCCTCCAGACCTCAACTTCCATGGTTCTGTCTTTGAAGAAATTTTTCCTTCAATTTGTCCCTTCTCTGTCCCCTCCAGTCCAGACCAGCAGTGTTCCATTTATTTAGATCTTGCAAGAATTCTACAGACTTGACATGCAGTATACAGGGGTGAAAACCATCAGAAAATAGGACTTTCCACAAATCCTTTCTGGATAATTCCATCTCTAATCCTGGCTTGTACTGAAATGGCGGTCAGTTTCCATGTTTGGTTGAATCCTCATGTGGGGCTGTAGCTGTTGGGGTTTCATTTTCTAGAAACCCAGAGTTTTTCCAGACCATCAATTTCTGGTTTGTTTGTATCCCAGAATTCAGTTCTCAACTTGTCTCTTTCCTGTCGCATTTTCCTATAAACTGCAAGGAGAAGCCAGGCAAATAGTCTGGAGATCTACTCAGCTAGGTATCCCAGCTTGTCGCTTTTAAATGCTACCTTCCATCTGACACCAGGACTCATTTTTGCCAAATTCTCCACCACTTTAAAACAAGGATTGCCTTTCTTCCAGTTTGCAATGACACATTCAACATTTCTGTTCAAGGCCTCATTGGAAGTATCTTTAGAGCCCCTATTTCTACAGTCTCTTCAAAGCAGTCTAGGCCTTTTCTATCAAGCTCCTCACAATCCTTCCAGAATATTGCCCTTATCCATTTAAAAGGCTGTTCCAATATGTTTGGTATTTGCAAACTCAGCAGCACCCCACTTCTCTGGTACCAAAATCTGTTCCAGTTTGCTAATGCTGCTGTTTTGCAAAACACCAGAAATGGATTGGCTTTTATAAAGAGGGTTTATTTGGTTACAAAGTTACAGTCTTAAGGCCATTAAAATGTCCAAATTATGGCTTCAATACAAGTATACCTTCACTGAAGAAAGGCCATTGGATTCCAGAAAACCGCTGTTAGCTCGAAGGCACATGGCTGGTGTCTTCTTCCTTTGGTCCCAGTTTGTTTCAAAATGGCTTCTCCCAGGATGTTTCTCTGGGGTATTCTCTTAGTTTCTCCCAGGCAAACTCTGGAGTAGCAAAAGTCTACTTTCAGTGGCCATCTTCAAAATGTCTTTCTTGGTTGCAGCAGCAAGCTCCTTCTGTCTGAGCTTTTATAGGGTTCCAGTGATTTAATCAAGACCTATGGTCACACCTCCATGGAAATAATCCAATCAAAGGTCTCACCCACAGTCGGGTGGGTCACAGCTCCATGGAAACAACCTAATCCAAAGATTCCAATCTAATCAATGTTAACACATCTGCCCCCACAAGATTGCATTAAAGAACATAGTGTTTTGGGAGACATAATATATCCAGACCAGCACAGTAGAGTTTCCAAAACATGGAGCTGGAGGGAAGAATGGTGGTGAGTGGGTCGTGACTCAAATGCCACAAACCAAGATTTAGTAGATTTTCTTGAATTTCTCCATTTGCTGTATAACCCTAGGATAATTTCCAGAGCCTTTAAATACTTGCTGTTTTTTGTTTTCTTTTTTATAATTTTCACCAATTAAATAGTTGTTTTGCTGGAGAGAAGGTCCACTGGGCTCCTTACTCTGCTAGTCCTACTATGATGAATTTTAAGGCTAATGAAATTCCTAAGCAGTAGAAGCTTTCATGGAAGAAAGCACTATAGGCTCAGAAGCATTCTCTTAGAAGAGTCCAAAATTCTTGTCTCCTAAGGAGTAACAAACACAAAGAAGGGACCTACAGACAAAGGCCTAGGGATGCTGGTATCTTCAGGCAGGTCCCAAAAGAAACTGTGAAGTCCTTACAATAACAATGAGTTTCAGATTGTGCTGATAAGGTTTTCAGGACAGTTAAGATTGGAAATTGCCCTGGGGTGGCACTGCTCTTAGATCTGTTTCTAAAATGGACCTTTAAGGTTCACAGGGTGGTGAATGACAGCCAACAAGCTTGTGTTGCTTTTTTTTTCACAGCATCCGAATTAAAACAAAGTCCAGGACTCCGTATTGCGATATGACCCATAGGCATTGGTGTCTGTCCTTTGCATAGTCCCTGGGGACAAGATGAGGTTTTAGAGGAGGGAGAAGTTGGGGGTAGGAGGAGTAGAGGAGAGCAGGAAGGGAGGATGCTGGGCTGAAAGACAAATTTGGATGCAGGAAGAAGAGGTAAGTTTCTTGTTCCTTTAGTATTCACCTGACCCACAGAACCCTCTTTAAGTGGGAGTGGATAAATGCTGAGGGGTTGGGAGGGTGAGGATGAGGTGGAGGCATGGCATCAATGGATAAGTGTCAATCATCTGGTCAGCCTGCTAAGGTCCCATAATTTCATTAAGTTTAGAATAAAGCAATATTCCCTTTTACACTGTTAAAAGTTTTTACCATACTTATGTTGTGGTGGGATTTAAGTATTTTGCATGCAAGTGTCAAAAAAGTTGTGAACGACCTCAAAATGGTAAAATAAGCAGATAGGTAAATAAATAGATAAATTGATAGATAAAAGAAAGGAAAAGAAAAGAAAGGAAAAGGAAAAAGAAAAAAGAAAAGAAAAGAAAAGAAAAGAAAAGAAAAGAAAAGAAGAGAAAAAAAGAAAAGAAAAAAGAAAAGGAAGAAAAAAATTGGTGGCATCCTGTCTAGCTCAACCATTTGAGATATCTTCGTGTTTGGATGTCTTTGACTAGTCTATTTAGAAACTGAAATAATAAAACAAAAGTTTCCTGCCCAAAGCTGTGCAAATAATTCCTGTTCATGAAAATGCAAATATATTGTGTCCAATAGAGAATATATATCTATGTAAGGTAAATTCTCATTTTAACCAGTTGTAACTTCTTACCGGTTCCCTCATTAATTGAGTTAAATAAAATATTTGCCATTTTTTCACTTTACATTTATGTAAGAGTCATTATTTTGCAATTCAAAAATATTATCCTTTAAGACAAATATTCATCATTATTTGGGCAATAGTATGTTTTTTTCTGTCATTTTTGGGCAATAATATGTTTACCTATCTTTTTTTTTTTTTAATTTTCCCCACTTACCTAAGCTTTCTTTCCTACTCACTGAATTTAATCTCCAGGGATAGAAATGGGAAATGGCAGATACATTGCTCAGAGTTGATAGAAAAGGGAAACAACAAAAGCCACCTTCAGAATTCTGTCGTGTCAATAAGAAGCCAGAGTCCACTGTATGAGAAAAATGTTGCTGAAGATTTTACATCCTAGATTAAATGAATACACATTCAGAGAGTAGGTATAATACTTTGTCAGAAGAAAATTTTCTAGAACTAAGAATCTTTGTGATTCTAGATACTAAAAAATTACTCTTTAAATTATAAAGTTGAAAATTTAAATAATTAGGATTTTAAAATTCTCTGAAAAAGTCCATATACCATTCCACTTGCAGTTATTATAAATATCTCAACCTGTTTTAAATAATGCCATATTACTTTTGTTCTTTTTAAACCTTGGAAGTGTCTATGTCTTGGTCTTGGGACATTTTTCCCTGATTTCTTTACCCAACAATTCAGTGATAATAAGCATTCAAGCAACGTGAAGGATTTAATCAACACTTGCATAAATGCATCAAAAACACTACATAAGCAAAGATAACTTTAAATAAATATGTACCATCCTTGCAAGCCATGATTTGTTTGAAAGTAGGTTAGTTCCAGAATAAAGTATAAAGTAGTTGTTTTAACCTTAGGTGAAAGAAGCTTGCCTCCATCTCTTACCAAGGAGAATCTGTACTGATATATCTTAACATAATAAATATGTTTACCCCTGTTTTAATATAGAAAGAATCTTTACAAAAGGAAATCAGATAGTCAAAGTAAATGACCTAATATGTTAGATGATCTAAACTCATCTTTTTTCTTTACCAACAGTAAAAAAGAATTAATTTGCTTTCTTGCTTTGGTATTTATGCATGCTAATTTAATCACACAAATTTAGACTTCCTGTGAGAGAATTTGAAGCCACATTGTGCACATGATTTTCACATAAGGTTTTTCATGAATTAGAAAGTAAAATGTAAGACTCCATGCTCCCATTAGACCCCAGACAAAATCAGCGTAGCCCTGACATCTCCTGTTAAGTTGATTCAGGACTCTAGGGAGCCGTGTCACCATCTGGACTGGAGTGCATACGGTCAGAGGGAGTCCTGGCAGTGTCCTCAAGAAGACCCCAGCTGGCTGAGCAGCCACCTGTTACCAGGATAAACAAGGGCACAATTTATCCTATTTATCACAATCCATCTGCTTCTCGTCTCTGAATATCTGATCCTGTCATGGCAGGGCACAGCTGACAACAGGAAGGGACTGATTCAGAGAGACCAAGACTATAATTATGTCCAGCTAAGCAGAAGATGTCTGGAAGGGATGAGTCCAGAAAGGCCGGGAAGGTAGAGGTGGGAGTCTGGGAGAAGCAGAAAAGCAGAATTATATAGAGCCCCAGGGCCCAGAGGCACCATAAGAACAGGGTTGAGGCTTCTGATCCTAGGCCATGGGGATTGTTTAATGGCCTGCTGACCACAAGTGGCTCTGGATCTCCAAGACAGACAGACAAGTGTGGATTAATTCAACCCCTGATTAAGGGAAGAATATAAAACCTCGAATTAACTTATAGGCAAAATGGCAAATGAAAATAATAATAACCAATATTTATATAGCCCTTACTAAGTACTTTGCATATATTAACAAATTCAATCCTCACCACAACCCTGTGTGGTAGATATTTTATTCCCAGTTTGCAGATGAGTAAAATGAGGTGCAGAAAGTTTCAATAACTTGCTCAAGCTCATATAGCTCTACTCACATGGAGCTGGATTTGAAACCCAGCACTCTGCATTCCTAACCACTGCAGTGTGCCACTGTCATTTCTTTTCATCTTCAAGAGACTGCAGTGGCTCTTCTCTTATTCTCTTATTTTACTCTTTTTCTCTCTTTTCCCTATCCAACCCCTTACACCCTGATTTCCCCTATTATATCATGAATATCAGGTTCGTGAGGGAACCTGAGCAATAAATGATTGCACATATATGAAACCTGCCCTGCATCTCTTTCTCCCAACCCAACTGCATGATTTGGAATGAGGAAGGGCTCTGATGTTATGGCTGAAGGTGAAGTTTGGTGCTTGAGTGACTGAATTGTGTGAGGGGTGTGAGGTGTGCATGTGTGTGCACACGCGCAAAGAAGGGGCATGGAGCTGGGTATGGAAGGTGGAAACTGGGAAAGGCTAAAGTTGGAGAGACTGTGTTTAGGAGGAACTCCCTGAGACTTCTGCTTCAAATAAGCCAAATAGAGCCCAAATCATGAAATGTGGGACATTTGGAGAGAGGGCTACCAAAGGGATTGAGATACTCGGTAAATCACCAGAAGCAGTGACAGTGGTGTGACACACGAGCAGCAGACATCAAAGAGACACAAGCAAATTAGTGGCCTTTGCCTGAGATCTCATCGGACCCCTTCTAGAGATGCCTAGAAATAAACAGGGAGACTTCCACAGGCGGCAGGGAAGGGTTAAAGCCTCTCATGCAAGCACGTGAGCACCACCAAGAAGCAAAATGCAGGTACTGATGTTAATGTGGCCTCTTTGAATGCAGACTAATGAGGCCTGGGGACAGCCAAGTTTGCTGGAAGCACAGGAATAAGGAAGGGCAAGAGCAATGCAACATCAACCATCCCCTTCGAGCATGTAAAGAACAGCTGCTGACATACTCCACTAATAAAGGGCAGCACAAACATCTTGTTAGAATAACTTGTAATCTGTTGATGCTTTTTAGTTGTTGCTGAGGTTTTATTTTTTAACCACATATTAAAGTGGTTGTCCTTTTTGATATGGACTTCTTTCTTATAATGTGCAAATTTCAAGGCATTTCTTTCATTAGTACTGAAGTTTGTTACTCACGCTTATTCCTCTAGACATGATCCCATTCACACCCTAAGAAATTTGACTGTGTTCTTTTAACTGTCCCACCAACTTGTGCTTTCTAGTTTGCCTAAAGTCAGACTCCAGTGGGGATCAGATGGCATAGGGGTAAAAACTAGAATAAGCACTTTTGATCTCAGCTAATGTGTTAATAGCCCTGCTGTTCATCTCCCATTTTCTATTTTGTACACGTCTTTTCTGGTCATTGGCTGCAATCTTAGTAGGAAAGAGACCTTTAAAAAAATTCTCAGGTTTAAGTATAAGCAGATGTCCAAGAGAAAGATAAAATGGCACTGCAAGTAAAATGTAGCGATTTACTGATGTACTTTAGCAAGCGTTATAATAGAAAATGTGGAGGGCCTCAGAGTACATTAAAAGAGAAAAGGAAAAAAGTCTTACTTTCATCCCATTGAGTTCAGTAAATCAAATAGTTCCAATTGCTTTCAACAAGTTAGTTCACTTATTATGAGTATCATGAGTTGTCAAGTCCAATTCATTATATGCAAAATATTTTCTACATAGGTTATTATATGTGGATAAATATATTACATATAAGTAAGCATAAGTAAGCATATAAATATAATGTTATAGCAAATAACATTATTTTAAAATAAAGCATTACATAAAAATAATATAATTATATTTATTTATTTTTAAAATGTTCAACTTCATTTGGGAACAAAAATAGAATGATTTCATCAACAAGTCTGTTGAATTCCATGGAAAAAATAATAGTGAAACATAGTTCATGTTCTCCTATTTTAAAAAGTAGAAGATATTACTTGTATTTGAGAAATCAATTCTTTTTATAGTGCTGTCAGAGGTATAACTGATAAGATGTGGAATATTTACTTGCTAACAGGAATTAAAATAATAATTATGTATTATTTAGCAGCTACTGTGAATTAAATGGCTCAGTGAGGTTACCATGAGTAGTCAGTACCTACTCTGTGGTTAGTGAAGAGATGGATATAAACAACTAACTTGAATGCAAGACAGAATAAATAAGAATCAGTGCTTTGGTAGCACAAAGGAAGTAGTAATGTAGTAATTAATTCAAATTTAGAGGATCATAGCCTCAGAGCCATGGCAATATTTGGCCTAAGTTTTGAAGAGTGCATGTGCTGGTTTGGATGTATTATGTCCCCCAAAATGCCATTAGCTTTGATGCAGTCTTGTGTGGGAAGGAAACATATTGCTGTTGATTGAAGACTTTTTTTTTTTTAATCTTCATTTTATTGAGATATATTCACATACCACGCAGTCATACAAAACAAATCATACATTCGATTGTTCACAGTACCATTACGTAGTTGTACATTCATCACCCAAATCAATCCCTGACACCTTCATTAGCACACACACAAAAATAACAAGAATAATAATTAAAGTGAAAAAGAGCAATTGAAGTAAAAAAGAACACTGGGTACCTTTGTCTGTTTGTTTGTTTGTTTCCTTCCCCTATTTTTCTACTCATCCATCCATAAACTAGGCAAAGTGGAGTGTGGTCCTTATGGCTTTCCCAATCCCATTGTCACCCCTCATAAGCTACATTTTTATACAATTGTCTTCGAGATTCATGGGTTCTGGGTTGTAGTTTGATAGTTTCAGGTGCCCACCACCAGCTCCCCAATTCTTTAGAACCTAAAAAGGGTTGTCTAAAGTGTGCGTAAGAGTGCCCACCAGAGTGACCTCTCGGCTCCTTTTGGAATCTCTCTGCCACTGAAGCTTATTTCATTTCCTTTCACATCCCCCTTTTGGTCGAGAAGATGTTCTCCGTCCCATGATGCCAGGTCTACATTCCTCCCCGGGAGTCATATTCCACGTTGCCAGGGAGATTCCCTCCCCTGGGTGTCTGATCCCACGTAGAGGGGAGGGCAGTGATTTCACCTTTCAAGTTGGCTTAGCTAGAGAGAGAGAGCCACATCTGAGCAACAAAGAGGCATTCAGGAGGAGGCTCTTAGGCACAATTACAGGGAGGCCTAGCATCTCCTTTGCAGCAACTGTCCTCCCAAGGGTAAAACCTATGGTAGAGGGCTCAACCTATCAAACCACCAGTCCCCTATGTCTGTGGTCATGTTAGCAAACATTGAGGTGGGGTAGGCCAATACCCCTGCATTCTCCACAGGCTCCTCAAGGGGGCACTACACATTTTTTTAACTTTTTTTTCTTTTTTAAATCAACTGTATGAAAAAAAAATTAAAAAATAAAACATACAATAAAAGAACATTTCAAAGAGACCATAACAAGGGAGTAAGAAAAAGACAACTAACCTAAGATAACTGCTTAACTTCCAACCTGTTCCTACTTTACCCTAAGAAAGTTACCTAATATAGCAACATTTCTGTGAACTTATTCCTACTATATCCATCAGAAATTAACAGACCATAGTCATTCCTGGGCATCCCCAGAACATTAAATAGCTTATCTGTTCTTCTTTGATTATTGTTCCCCCTTCCTTAATTGCTCTCTATTGCTAGTTCCCCTACATTCTACATTATAAACCATTTGTTTTACATTTTTCAAAGTTCACATTAGTGGTAGCATATAATATTTCTCTTTTTGTGCCTGGCTTATTTTGCTCAGCATTATGTCTTCAGGGTTCATCCATGTTGTCATATGTTTCACGAGATCATTCCTTCTTACTGCCGTGTAGTATTCCATCGTGTGTATATACCACATTTTATTTATCCACTCATCTGTTGAAGGACATTTGTGTTGTTTCCATCTCTTGCCAATTGTGAATAATGCTGCTGTGAACATTGGCATGCAGATATCTGTTCGTGTCACTGCTTTCCGATCTTCTGGGTATATACCAAGAAGCGCAATCGCTGGATTGAATGGTAACTCTATATCTAGTTTTCTAAGGAACTGCCAGACTGACTTCCAGAGTGGCTGAACCATTATACAGTCCCACCAACAATGAATGAGTTCCAATTTCTCCACATCCCCTCCAACATTTGTAGTTTCCTGTTTGTTTAATGGCAGCCACTCTAATCGGTGTGAGATGGTATCTCATTGTGGTCTTAACTTGCATCTCTCTAATAGCTAGTAAAGCTGAACATTTTTTCATGTGTTTCTTGGCCATTTGTATATCCTCTTCAGAGAACTGTCTTTTCATATCTTTTGCCCAGTTTATAATTGGACTGTCTGTACTATTGTCACTGATTTGTAGGATTTCTTTATATATGCAATATATCAGTCTTTTGTCAGATACATGGTTTCCAAAAATTTTTTCCCATTGAGTTGGCTGCCTCTTTACCTTTTTGAGAAATTCCTTTGAGGTGCAGAAACTTCTAAGCTTGAGGAGTTCCCATTTATCTATTTTTTCTTTTGTTGCTTGTGCCTTGGGTATAAAGTCTAGGAAGTGGCCGCCTAATACAAGGTCTTGAAGATGTTTTCCTACATTATCTTCTAGGAGTTTTATGGTACTTTCTTTTATATTCAGATCTTTCATCCATTTTGAGTTAATTTTTGTGTAGGGTGTGAGGTAGGGGTCCTCTTTCATTCTTTTGGATATGGATATCCAACTCTCCCAGCCCCATTTGTTGAAAAGACCATTATGACTCAGTTCAGTGACTTTGTGGGCCTTATCAAAGATCAATCGGCCATAGATCTGAGGGTCTATCTCTGAATTCTCAATTTGATTCCATTGATCTATATGTCTATCTTTGTGCCAGTACCATGCTGTTTTCACAACTATGGCTTTATAATAAGCTTCAAAGTCAGGGAGTGTAAGTCCTCCCACTTCATTTTTCTTTTTTAGAGTGTCTTTAGCAAGTCGAGGCATCTTCCCTTTCCAAATAAATTTGATAACTAGCTTTTCCAAGTCTACAAAGTAGGTTGTTGGAATTTTGATTGGGATTGCATTGAATGTGTAGATGAGTCTGGGTAGAATTGACATCTTAATGACATTTAGCCTTCCTATCCATGAACATGGAATATTTTTCCATCTTTTAAGGTCCCCTTCTATTTCTTTTAATAGATTTATGTAGTTTTCTTTGTATAGGTCTTTTACATCTTTGGTTAATTTTATTCCTAGGTACTTGATTTTTTTAGTTGCTATTGAAAATGATATCTTTTTCTTGAGTGTCTCTTCAATTTGTTTTTTTCTAGCATATAGAAACATTACTGACTTATGTGCATTAATCTTGTAGCCCGCTACTTTGCTAAATTTGTTTATTAGCTCTAGTAGCTGTATCGTCGATTTCTCAGGGCTTTCCAAATATAAGATCATATCATCTGCAAACAATGAAAGTTTTACTTCTTCTTTTCCAATTTGGATGCCTTTTATTTCTTTGTCTTGCCGGATTGCCCTGGCTAGCACTTCCAGCACAATGTTGAATAACAGTGGTGACAGCGGGCGTCCTTGTCTTGTTCCTGATCTTAGAGGGAAGGCTTTCAGTCTCTCACCATTGAGTACTATGCTGGCTATGGGTTTTTCATATATGCTCTTTATCATATTGAGGAAGTTTCCTTCAATTCCTACCTTTTGAAGTGTTTTTATCAAAAAGGGATGTTGGATTTTGTCAAATGCTTTTTCAGCATCTATTGAGATGATCATTTGATTTTTCCCTTTCGAATTTTTAATGTGTTGTAATACATTGATTGATTTTCCTATGTTGAATCATCTTTGCATGCCTGGAATGAACCCCACTTGGTCATGGTGTATGATTTTTTTAATGTGTCTTTGGATTCGATTTGCAAGTATTTTGTTGAGGAATTTTGCATCTATATTCATTAGGGAGATTGGCCGGTAGTTTTCCTTTTTTGTAGCATCTTTGCCTGGTTTTGGTATTAGATTGATGTTAGTTTCATCAAATGAGTTAAGTAATGTTCCATTTTCTTCAATGTTTTGAAAGAGTTTGAGTAAGATTGGTGTCAGTTCTTTCTGGAAAGTTTGGTAGAATTCCCCTGTGAAGCCATCTGGCCCTGGGCATTTATTTGTGGGAAGATTTTTGATGACTGATTGGATCTCTTTGCTTGTGATGGGTTGATTGAGGTCTTCTGTTTCTTCTCTGGTCAGTCTAGGTTGTTCATATGTTTCCAGGAAATTGTCCATTTCCTCTACATTATCCAGTTTGTTGCCATACAGTTGTTCATAGTATCCTCTTATAATTTTTTTAATTTCTTCAGGATCTGCAGTTATGTCACCTTTTTCATTCATTATTTTGTTTATATGGGTCTTCTCTCTTTTTGATTTTGTCAGTCTAGCTAGGGGCTTGTCAATCTTGTTGTTCTTCTCAAAGAACCAACTTTTGGTGATATTTATCCTCTCTATTGTTTTTTTGTTCTCTGTGTCATTTATTTCTGCTTTAATCCTTGTTATTTCTTTTCTTCTACTTGGTTTAGGATTGGTTTGCTGTTCATTTTCTAGCTTCTCCAGCTGATCCATTAGTTCTTTGATTTTGGATCTTTCTTCCTTTTTAATATATGTGTTTAGTGCTATAAATTTCCCCCTGAGCACTGCTTTTGCTGCATCCCATAGGTTTTGGTATGTTGTGTTCTCATTTTCATTCGTCTCTATATATTTAGCAATTTCTCTTGCTATTTCTTCTTTAACCCACTGATTGTTTAGGAGTGTGTTGTTTAACCTCCAGGTATTTGTGAATTTTCTAAGTCTCTGATGGTTATTGACTTCTAATTGTATTCCATTGTGGTCAGAGAATGTGCTTTGAATAATTTCAATCTTTTTAAATTTACTGAGGCTTGTTTTATGTCCCAGCATATGATCTATTCTGGAGAAAGTTCCGTGAGCACTAGAAAAGTATGTGTATCCTGGTGATTTGGGATGTAATGTTCTGTATATGTCTGTTAAATCTAATTCATTTATCAGATTGTTTAGGTTTTCAATTTCCTTATTGGACTTCTGTCTGGTTGATCTATCTATAGGAGAGAGTGATGTGTTGAAGTCTCCCACAATTATTGTGGAAACATCAATTGCTTCCTTTAGTTTTGCCAGTGTTTCTCTCACGTATTTTGTGGCACCTTGATTGGGTGCATAGACATTTATGATTGTTATTTCTTCTTGTTGAATTGCCCCTTTTATTAGTATGTAGTGGCCTTCTTTGTCTCTCAAAACATCCCTGCATTTAAAGTCTATTTTATCTGAGATTAATATTGCTACACCTGCTTTCTTTTGGCTGTAGCTTGCATGAAATATTTTTTTTCCATCCTTTCACTTTCAATTTCTTTGTGTCCCTGTGTCTAAGATGAGTCTCTTGTATGCAACATATTGATGGTTCATTTTTTTTTATCCATTCTGCAAATCTATATCTTTTAATTGGGGAGTTTAATCCATTTACATTCAACGTTATAACCGTGAAGGCATGTCTTGAATCAGCCATCTTATCCTTTGGTTTATGTTTGTCATGTATATTTTTCCCCTCTCTCTATTAATATTCTTTATTGTACCCATACCGAATCTCTTTAGTACTGAACCTTTCTCCAAGTCTCTCTGTCCTTTCTTTGTTTCTCTGTCTGTAGGGCTCCCTTTAGTATCTCCAGTAGGGCAGGTCTCTTGTTAGCAAATTCTCTCAGCATTTGTTTGTCTGTGAAAAATTTAAGCTCTCCCTCAAATTTGAAGGAGAGCTTTGCTGGATAAAGTATTCTTGGTTGGAAATTTTTCTCACTCAGAATTTTAAATATATCATGCCACTGCCTTCTTGCCTCCATGGTGGCTGCTGAGTAGTCACTACTTAGTCTTATGCTGTTTCCTTTGTATGTGGTAAATTGCTTTTCTCTTGCTGCTTTCAGAACTTGCTCCTTCTCTTCCATGTTTGACAGTGTGATCAGAATATGTCTCAGAGTGGGTTTATTTGGATTTATTCTATTTGGAGTTCGCTGAGCATTTATGATTTGTGTATTTATGTTGTTTAGAAGATTTGGGAAGTTTTCCCCAACAATTTCTTTGAATACTCTTCCTAGACCTTTATCCTTTTCTTCCTCTTCTGGAACACCAATGAGTCTTATATTCAGATGTTTTATATTATCTATCATATCCCTGAGGTCCGTTTCAATTTTTTCAATTTTTTTCCTCATTCTTTCTTTTATGCTTTCATTTTCCATTCTGTTATCTTCCAGGTCACTGATTCATTGTTCATCTTCCTCTAGTCTTGTACTATGAGTGTCCAGAATCTTTTTAATTTGGTCAACAGTTTCTTTAATTTCCTTAAGATCATCTATTTTTTTATTTAGTCTTGCAATGTCTTCTTTATGCTCTTGTAGGGTCTTCTAGATCTCCTTTGTATCCCATACTATGGTCTCATTGTTCATCTTTAGTTCTTTGAGTAGCTGTTCTAGGTGCTGTGTCTCTTCTGATCTTTTGATTTGGGTGCTTGGGCTTGGGTTATCCATATCGTCTGTTTTTTTCATATGCTTTATAATTTTCTGTTGTTTTTGGCCTCTTGGCATTTGCTGTACTTGACAGGATTCTTTTAGGATTTGTAGACCAATTGAAGTCCTTATCTCTAATTTATCAGATCTACAGCTTTGTGGAGTACACTTTCTCTAACTAACCAGCAGGTGGCGTCCACGAGCCACCTGTTCTCCACAAGCCAGTTCTCCCCTGCTCTGCCTTTGTGGTGACTGGGGGAGTGAGTCTTGTAGGGTCCAATTGCTGTACCAAGCTTGCGTGTGTAGTTGGTGTTGCCCGCCCTGTATATGGGGCGTGTTTCTGGGCAGTCAGGGAGTGGGGGTGGCTCTAACAATCAAATCTCCCTGGTGATCCTGGAGTTTTAATGCTGCTGCAATAGTCTAATCCTTCAGTTCAGTCCTGCCACAGTTTGTCTCTGCCACTGACCCACAAGTCCTTGGTATTGGCATATGGCTCCTGAGACTTGCAAGTGGGTCCCTATTCCAGGCCGTGCACCCCCTGGTCCTCTGTTGAGGGATGACTGTGCTATGTCACAGGTGAGTGCCATCCCCCCAGGGTGGTTCTGGGCTGCTGGGCTGTGTAGGGAGGCTCCCAGTCTGCTGAAATGATGGCTGAATGGGGCTTTGTTAATTCACACTGCTCCACCTTCCCAACTCTGGGACAATCAGCTGAGGTTGCAGGGAACACTAATGTCCATGCCCAGTTTTGTGGTGTGTGCCTGTTATTTGAAGCACTTCTGTCACACTGGATTGTCTGGGGCAGCTCTGGGCTGTGGGGCTGGTGATGGGCAGGAGTGTTCTCTGTCCACCCAGATGATGGCTGTGAGTGGACACCCCCCTTTTCTTGGGAAGTTGTGGTGTTTAGTGAATTTTTTCAGCCACTGGATTATTGCCTTTTGTCTCAAAGCTCTCTTAGTTCTCCTCTTGTCTTGACCTGCCCAAATTGCAAGACTTTGAGGCTTTCTGTATTGGGCTTCTTAGAGTAATTGTTTTAGAAAAAGAAAAAAGGATTAAAAAAAGAGAGAAATAAAAGGGCCCTCCTCACAGATCTAATGGGTTATTGAAATGCTAAGGGACAAAGCAATTAGGGCAATTAAGGAAAGGTCCACAGGGCAGAGAGATCAGCTTTTCTTCGGGAGTTGCATATGAGCCTCAGGGCCTGAGCTCTGCTCTTCCCCTTTCTATGTTCACCAGAACTCCAAAATTCTTCCACTTTTATTTTGGAGTTTTTTGTGCTGTTTTTTTCTATGCCTGTCTCCTCTCTGCTGGGCTGGCTGCTCTCAGATTCTCTGGTGTCTGGTCTCAGTCTATCTATGGTTGGAGTTTGGATCAGTAGAATGAGTTTCTGATAAGGGCTGCCACTGCAGTTCTCCCTTCTCCTTCCCGGAGCTGATGGCCCCTCCTCCCACGGGACTGAGCCTGGCAGGGAGGGGTGTGGGTCCCCTGGCCACAAAAACTTACAGATTTCACTGATCTCAGCAGTTCCACGTTTTCATGAGTGTTGTATGAAGTATGCCCAAAGTCAGATTGCTCTGTGGTGTCCAGTCCACGCAGTTCCTGGCTTTCTACCTACTTTCCTGGAGGAGTAACTAAAACATACAGCTCTTGCCCCGCCTCCTGGGTTGAAGACTTTTGATTAGATATTTCCATGGAGATGTGCTCACTCAACTGTGGGGGAGATCTTTCATTGGATAATCTCCATGGAGGCATGGCCCCACCCATTCAGTGTGGGCCTTGATTAGTTCACTGGAGCCCTATAAAAGCTCAGACAGAAGGAGCGAGCTTGCTACAGCCAAGAGGGACATTTTGAAGAATGCACAGGAGCTGAGAAGAGAGAAGCTGCAGATGAGAGACAGTTTGAAGATGGCATTGAAAGCAGACTTTTGCTCCAGAGAAGCTAAGAGAGGAAAAATGCCCCAAGAGCAATGACAAGTGACATTTTTGAGGAACTGCAGCCTAGAGAGAAACATCCTGGGAGAAAGCCATTTTAAAATGAGAACTCTGGAGCAGATGCCAGCCATGTGCCTTCCCAGCTAACAGGTTTTCTAGACACCATTGACCATCCCCCAGTGAAGGTACCCAATTGTTGATGACTTACCTGGGACACTTTATGGCCTTAAGACTGTAACTTTGTAACCAAATAAACCCCCTTTATAAAAGCTGATCCATTTCTGGTGTTTTGCATTCCAGCAGCATTAGCAAACTGGAACAGTGAGTAAAATTTTGATGAACAAGGCTGTTCTGGTTTGCTAAAGCTGCCAGAATGCAAAATACCAGAAATGGATTAGTTTCTATAAAGGGGGTTTATTCAGTTACAAATTTATAGATCTAAGGCCATAAAAGTGTCCAAATTAAGGCATCAACAAAAGGATACCTTCTCTGAAGAAAGGCCAATGGCATCTGGGATTCCTCTGTCACATGGAAAGGCACATGGCTAGAGTCTGCTGGGCCCCTCCCAGGGTAGCTTCTGTTTTCCATTGCCTTCTCCAACATCTCTGAACTTCTGTCTTGGCTTCTTTCTCTCAGCTCCTGTGTGTCCTTGCTTGTTTCTCTTAGGGTGTTTCTCTCTAAGTGTCTGAGGGGTCCTCTCTTAGCTTATTCAGGGAAAACTCTGTATTTCATCTCTTAGCTTCTCTCTCGGTTCTGGTTTCAATGACTGTCTCCAAAATGTCCCTCCCAAATATCTCTCTTAGCTTCTGTCCTAGCTGCATCTCCAAACATCTGGGTCTGTGTCAGCTCTGAGCTCTCTTAAGAACTCCAGTAAACTTATTAAGACCCACCATGAATGGGTGGGGTCACATCTACATGGAAACAACCTAATCAAAAGTCCCACCCACAATAAGTCTGTCCCCCACAAGATTGGATTAAAAAAGCATGGCTTTTCTGGGGTACATAATAGATTGAAACCAGCACAAAGCCTATGGAAAAGTATCAAGAAAATACGCAGAGGAATCAAACTTCATGGTTGTTTGAGGAACAGGTAATCTGGGGGGCTGGAATATAGGCTGTGATAGAATCAGCTCAGACCATTAATCAAACAAGTTCCTTTAAAGGACAGTAACATCTTTTCTATTATATAACAATTTACAACTATCTTACCAGGATAGAATACTATTTTATGTTCTGATTGTAAAAATCCTGTACATTATAGCATATTTAGTACCTCTCCTAGAAAGAGTGAAAATAAATGAGGATTGTGATTCCACTAAATCTTGACCTTTTTGCATTAAATTTTGAACAGCAATTTTTCATGGCCTGGCAGAGGACAAAGTAACTCAACCTGAGAAACACAGACATTGAAAGTACTATTGAGAAAAACAGTATATAAGAAGCTCATTATTTAGTTTGTGATTCTGATATATAGAAGGATACATTTTGGTATCGTCAAGGTTTTTTGTTCTAAGATAGTTATCAACCTTAATGGCCAAATTTTATTCCTGTCTACTTGATAAGGATGTCAATAAATAGAAAGTGGAGGAGAATTGAGAGTAAAGTGATTAAAGTTGGGCATGTTGTGTTCAAAATGCCTATGGGACTTCCAAATGGAAACGTTAAACAATCAATTAAAGTAGGAGATTGGAGCTCAGGAAAGTGGTTTTGTAGAAGGAAGTTGATGGGAAGCATCAACCAAAAAGTGGTAGTCAGTCTAAGACTTGACATAATCACCCAAGAAGAATGCGTAATGGAAGAATGATAATGACTGTAGCAAATCCCAGGAAGTAACAGCAATGGAAAGTTGGACAGAAGAGGAATCAAAGAAAGTGAGACAGTAAAGGTGAATCCGATGTGAGTGATGCCCTGGAAGCAAAGACTGTAGGGAATTAGATGAAGGAATAGGTGTACGAGTATGTCAAATGCTGAAGCAGCCAAGTAGGAGAAAATTGAAATGTGCCTGTTGACCAATTCTGAGGATAATTTGCTAGAGAAATCTGAGTAGAAAAGTGAGTGAATTCAAGAGTTCATGTGTGATAGTTAAGTTCGTATGTCAGCCTACCAGGTAATAGTGTCCAGGTTGTTTGTTCAAGCAAGCACTGGCTTGATTGTTACTGTGAGGTTATTTCATGGATTTATATTATCAGTAAGTTGTTTGCATCTATGGCTGATTACATTTACAATCAACTGAGGAGACTGCCTTCAACAATGAGAGAAGTCTCATCCAATCAGTTGAATGCCTTAACTGATGATTTCAGCAGTCAGAAGAGAGGATTTCCATCTCTTCTTCAGCCGGCCAGGTTCTCCTGGCAAATTCATTGAAAACCTTCATCAGAGTTCCCAGCTTCCAGTCTGCCCTACAGAATTTGGACTTGCTCATCCCCAATGTCACATGAGACAATTCTTATAAAAATCATATATCTCTCCTGTTAGTTCTGTTTTCCTAGAGAATCCTAATACAGTATTTTTCCAAAGTATGACAAATAGATAGCTTAAAACCCTCCTAAAGCAAATCCTAGAAAATCTGGCTAAAATTTAACATTCTTAAAATACATTGCTAAACTCAGAAAAAAAGCAGATGAAATACCCAAGTCCCAAACAAGAAAAGAAATCTGAAAACCACCATGGAAATGACATTAGCTGATGATGTGACTAGGGAGTGATTGGAGTAGGAGAGGAGTAAATCTTACTACACTATCTCAGGATTTAGCACACATGCAAATATAGGACAATGCCTCTGGCCTAAGTGAAGTGGGAAGTTGCAACTAAAATATCTCACAAAGGATTGTAAGCTTTATTAAAGGGTGAACTAGAAAAAATTCACCTCACCCCACCCCCAGCACAGAGTAAGTGCAATGAAGCTTGCTTGACTCTTCCTATGCTCTGAGTGGTAAAAAATGAAAACATTTCTTTTGATATATCGAAACAACACCTATATAGGTGTATGGTGTTCAGGACCCCAAAGCTCAGAAATCAACATAAAAAGGGTTTCAGACTATTTTTATATCACTGGAGCTCCTGGCAGAAACAAACATAAAATGCTTTACAGGGACATTCCCACAATCTATACTACAAATTTTCTCTCTCTCTCTCTTTAACATACATATGTATACAAACATACACACACAGCTCAATTAAAGATGGACACACAATAAACCAAAAAGGGCATGAAGAGAAAGTTCACTATGTGTAGAAGTCAGCAGAGATAAAAACAGCAAGATAAGAATTCTAAAAACCTGCAATTGTAGAAATAAAATTTGAAAAGGATTTCAAAATGTTTAAACTAATAAAGATATTAAAGAAAGAAACAAAATCCAAAGTAAAAACTAAACACCATAAAAAAAAACAATAGGGAACATGAAAAAGAACCAAACAAAGCATTTAGAAATTTAATAATACATATAGTCATTGAAATTCCAAGCTCTGTAGAGGGCTTACCTAGCAAATTTGATACAGGTGAAGAGAGATTTCATGAACTGGAAAATAGGTATGAGGGAATTACATAGAAAAGACCATAAAGTAAAAGACACATACTCTCAGATTAGATTGTTTTTAATCACACTATATTCTATTTATAAGAAAGCTATATAAAACATAAGGACACAGAAAGGCTGAAAATAAAATGACAAATGTAAACCAAGAGAGAGCTGATGTAGCAACAACATTAGACAAAATAGAATTTATGGCAATTAAGAGAGTTATGAAACACCAGAAATATCTAAGAATTCAGTACTTGTAAGCACCTGAAACCTCACCTCAAAATCTGAAAAACAAGAATCCTCAGAATTACGCAGAGAAATAGGAAAATTAACAATAACAATGGATTTTAACACAGCTCCTTCAGTAATTTATAATGTAGTCAAAAATTACAAAGCATATAAAAAATTCCACATGATATAATTAACAAGTCTGATCTAGTATGCCTACATAGACCACATTCTCTAACCACAATGCAATAAAATTAGAAATCGATAACAAAAGTTAACTCCAAAAGACTCAGACATTTTAAATGTTCAAAACATACTTCTATACAATTCATGAATCAAAAAAGAATTCATAATGGAAATTCAATAATATGTAGAAGAGAAAACAATGAATTGCTACCTAACATGTATGAATGTTGCTCTAGTAGTAGTTACAGGGAAAAAAAATGCAGTCTTAAAGGTATAAAATAATAAAAAAGGAAGTCTTAGATTAGTAAACAAAGTGTCAAACTCAAAATGTTACAAAAAGAAAAAGAGTTAGCCCAAATTAAATTCAGGGAAAGAAAAAATAAAGGTTAAGAGCAGAAATTAATAAATTAGAAAACGTAAAAGCAATAGAGAGAAGAAACAAAACCAAAAGCTGTTCTTTGATAAGACTTATAAAATAAACCTATCTCTGAAAATGCTGATGAGGAAATATAAAGAAATTGAAAGAATCCAGGCCTGAGACCCTTGGTTTACACAAGCCAAGGGCCTCCTCCCGCTCCCTCCAGCTACTGGGATGCCCAGATAAAAAGCAAGCCAAAGGCCCCCTCCCATTTCCAGAATGCCCAAATAAAACCACAAAGCCCATCTTATCTAGTGAACAGTCCAAAATAGGTTTCTATGCATGTGCTGAAATAGCGACCCTAAACTTAAAGCAACCCCAGAGCATAAAATACCCCATGAATGGAATTAAAGTGAGCTGGAACAACAGGAAAAAGAAACACTGGATCCAAAAACAAAGCTAGAGGTCTGTCCATTACCAGTTCCAGCAAGGTACTTGGTCCCATTTATCACAACAAAGGACCAATTAGCAGAAGCAGCTAGTTTGCAGTCCCTAATTTGAATGTTTTAAACAGCCAATGGCAATAGTTAACCTGCAGTTGCAAATTTAGATATTTACTAGCCAATCACCATATGCCGATTTCCCAAACATCCTTGTCTCCACCTCCTTTTGTTTGATTTTAATAAAAACCCACATTTCTCTAGCTCCAGGAGGCAGATTGAGTGGTAGACTAGTCTCCTGACCTCTGCCAGCTTACTTTACAAGAAAGCTCTTTCTTTTTAACCCTAAAATCTTGGTGTCTCTTTTGGCTTAGAGCACATCAGGTAAGGACTCACCTTTGAGAAGATTTACTTCAAAATCTCCCCTAAAAAATTCCCACATGTGTGCACAAAGAGATGCATTCAGGAATATTCACTGCAGATGTGTTTATATACTGAAAAAAAAAAAGAATGGAAGCAAGCCAGTAGGAAAATTTGTAAATAAACTATGATTTATCAACCTTGGTTTACATTTATCAACAGATATTCCTTAAAAATGCAGTGTTGATTGCAAAAGGAAATTTCAAAGATTCACATATATTTATTCATATATGTGATGCTATTTATGTAAATTCATTCACTCATATTACAATTATGTAAATTGGTTTATTACTGAGTATTGAGGGAATATTTAAGTAGTTACATTGATGTTCAGAAAAAAAACAGCAATGTGACAATGGGGCAGAAGGACAAGCACATGTAAAAGTACTACGTCAATCAGGGCACACTCAGAAAAACTCGGGGAATATTTCAAATAGAGAGGATTTAATATAGAGAATTAGGGACAATCATGTCTCAAACAGTAAACGTAGGCAGCCAGGGTAACCAGAGCTTAATAAGTATAGGAAAGAGCCATTGCCTTAAAACAAAATGGAGAAAGTAGGGGTAGGAGCAAGCTGCCTGGTGAAGGTTATGGGATTAGCAAATAAACAGTTCTATTTTGAACAGGTTATATTTGAAATATGTATGAAACATCTAGGTAGAGATGTCTAATGGCAAATTAGATGCAGGAATCCAGAGCTCAGGGTAGGGCTCAAGCCTCAGGATATAAATTTGGCAGCCTTCTGCAGGTAGATACTATTTAAAGTTGACACAGTGGATGAGATACCTCGAGGAAGAGTCCCATACAGAGAAGATAGCCAAGGACAGAGTTTGGAGCACTCCGACATTTAGAAAAAAGAAGAAAGGAAAAGCCAGTGGAGAAGAATGAGCAGAAGCAGGCAAGGAAATTGGAAATAGGAAACAATGGTGAAAAAGAGGCCAAAAAAAGAAAGTATTTCAAGAAGGAGGAATTAGTCAACTGAGTCAAATGCTCCTAAGAGGTAAAGTAAGATGAAAGCAGAGAATTAAACATTACCTTTTAAAAGATGGAAATCATTGTTTCAAAGGATGGGTGGGGGAAGGAATCTTGAATCAACAGAAGAAATTGGGATCAACCACTTGGATGAAAAGTTAACTTTGCTTAAAAATAGGGCTCTTGCTTCAGCTAGAGAAAGAAAGGACAGGTAAAAATATAGGTAACCTTGACATTGAAAAGCATTAAATTGAAGACATTATTCTGTGGGTAGTTGAGATTGTGAGAGGTATTTAGAAGGCAAGTGGTACATTCAGAATTGCATGTTAACTTGGCTCTGCCTGAAAAAGGCCTGGAGGCAGGCAATAAATAGTCCACGCAAGATAGGACAATGGCTACAAGTCAAGAGTTCCAACAGAAGTGGATGACACACTGCAATTAGGAGAATTCTAAGAAGATTTATTTTTAAAGAAATTCATTTAACAGTCTGAGTACAGGTAGAGATGGTGCAGGAATCTGTAACTAGCAGCAGTGATGCTAAAACCAACCTTAGAACCAAAGGAAGATGAGGATAGGCTACCAAAATTCAGAAAGAAGTGAGTTGGGGAAAGCAGATTGCCTTGAGAAGATCAGCTTGAGAGTTTACATGTGCCTGGGACTGTGCTAAGCAGTTTACATACTCTAAACTTCTCAAAAACCCTGTGATGTATACCCTATTTATAACAAACAAAAGTGGTGGGCTCTCTGCCTGATATGCCTAACAGCCAATCTATGACACCAGGGTTTCAAAGAGAGAAAGAGTTAATGCCAGGCAAAGCAAGGGATCAGCTGGCCTATCAGCCCAAAAATCTATCTAAAGAGTTCAGGATTTTTATGGATTTAAACAAGCGTGGGGGGGGGGGTTTGGAGGAGGAGGCAGGGGATGGAGTTGTTACCATTACAATAGTAGGTGTACATGAGGTTGAGACTGGGCTAGAATAACCATTTCAAGAGTAAGTATAAACAAGGGTGAGACTAGCTGAGTTTCAGTAATTTCAGGTATTCTGCCTATTCTACAATATAGAAAGAAAAAACATTCATATAGTGATTCAGGAATCATAATCCTTTGTTGATCCTTAATTTCTCAGTTACACTATATGAAGAATCCAGGGGAAAAAATACCTTGACCCTATTCTTCCTCCCTCAGAACTCAGGTCAAGGCTCCCAACAGGCAGCCAAAGGGCAAGGAACCCCTTTGATAGAGAAAGCATCTTAGCAGCTGTTGGAAAAATAGAATTAAAAACAAAATCTACCAAGCCAGAAAACTTCTCCACAAACATAGAAGGGAAATAAAAACATTAAACCAAAATTTGATGCAACACAGGCAATCTGCAAAGAGATTGCAAACATTGAAAGAAAGCTCACCCTTTTTATATTGCTGAGCAGATACAACCCAATACATACACATTCTCAAGATGTGTCTCATGGCTTTAGGACTCCAGGTAGGTTTACAATTTGGAGCTGGGAATCCCCTTTCCTCCTGAAGTTATACACATCTCCTCCTTTCTTCCTTGATTGCATTTAAAAAAAAAAAAAAGTCTTCCTAGAGAAGAACTTCTCCTCAAGGTGAAATTTGCAAGAAGCTTATTTAACCTTTTACATACATTTTAAAATTTGCATAAACTTCAAAAGAACAAAGAAAGAGAATTTACAATCACGGGTTTTCTAAAGTAAATACCAGGAGAGACAGGGGAGATGAAGAAATCTCTTCCCTGGTGTTCAATTGGGGGAATTAAGCCTTTCTTATTTTTAAATTTTTATTTGCGCTTCTTACACAGTAAAGAAACATGCAGAACCTGCACACATCCAAGGCCTAGGCCTACCATGGAGATGGATGCATATTAAGATAAAAAACTCACATTATTGTCCTGATTTCAGCTATGTCACCAGGCAACCATCACAATTAATTGGCTTTCCATATAGGTTGCTTGCAGAAAGAGATGGCACTGCTGAGACCAGTGCAAATATCTGGTCCACGCAGCATTTTGTATTTTCACTCAAATTTAATAAGATAGCATCCTGTATTTACTAAAAATGGAAAGTTTATGAAGTATCAGTTATTTCCTGGTGAAAATTTAATAATATCTTGCACAGTGTTACACCTTTAACAACACAAATGATAGGAGATGGCTGTGGTATAAGCAAGGACAAAGGTCAGACAGACTTTTAATCAGTTGTCAGTATTTAAAAGGCAAATGTAGCAACAAGGTGGTGGGGGGGCAAGGTTGCTACATAGTAACAACTAGCCAGAGCTGAGCAGCTGCTGATCCTTTTGATGGGGCTTGCTCACCCCAGTTTGCTCCCCTCCCAGCATGCTTCACTCCATTAGGTTCACTACCTCACTCCTATAAGCATTTGAAGTGATCCCTGTTGTAATCCATCCAAAAATCACTTCATAGGATCTGGAACTAGAAGGACACCAGAGTCATCCCCTGTGTCTCCAAATCCTCTACTGCTAGAGAGAGCATGCTTAACTAACTAGGAGCTTAATAGAGTTAGGCTAAATTGGGAGAGAATCTAACTTCAAAACCTGAGCCAAAAATATTACTTTCTCCTTATTCTACCCTTTTTATTCTTTTGATCCTTCTATGCTCCATCAATTGCTCCCTAGAGACAATCATTCTAAATGCAAACTACTGGATTTTCATTTTACAACTCATTGTTGTTTACAGCTGTGATATTTCCTTCTTCTTCTTTAATTATATCCATTTCACTGACTAAATCTCAACCTGGTTAAGACCTTTCAGCTTCTGACCCCTGCTTACCACTCCAGTCTCATTTCTTTCCATTGCTCCCTACTTCTACTCCTCCACCGACTCCTCCACTTTCCGTATACAATACAACAGTTAGAGACAGAGAAGTCTCTGGAAATATGAAACTAGTGCAGTTAATAGCTTATAAACTCCATACTTGTACCTCTAAAATTTGTACATGCTGCTACCTTTGAAGGAAGTCTTCCTATTCCAAACTCCCTGCTAATGCTCAGCTTAGCTCTCAGCCACTCCCAAATGCTCCCCAGATCCCCATGCTGAACGTGGGTAAGGTTGCACTCAACACCCTGTACATTTAGCCCCTATCACACTGTATTACAGGAGCTTGTTTATTTTTCTGCCTTCTTCTCTAAATAGCCTTATCGTTCCAAGTGGGACAAGCAACACAAGGAATTGAATTAATACCAGAAGCTTAATCGAGGCTGCCAATTCGCACAACTGCATGTTCGCTGTCGTACTAACTAAATGTTAGCAACACAACCTGGACCCTTAAAGTTATTACAACATTTTACCTTCTTTCAACAGGCAATACCCTCCACTTATGCTCAGAGAAAGTATTTTAATGATTCCATAATAAGTGATGTAAACCATTATACTGAATGATACTTCTGTAGGAAATTTAACAAAAAAGGAGACACTAGTCTTCTCGGGCAGCAAGTATCGATTCTCACACACATCTCTTGGACATCTTACTAAACAATCATGCCTGTTATGACAGAGTTCAAGCTCCTCAAATACACTGAGATTTCAACAACTTCTTTAGTGTAGTCCCTCCTTACTCTCTCTTCCACCCCACACTCCCTCCCCTCAACACATACACAAATCCACAAGCAATCCTTACTATACAGACCTGTTTGGCTTTCAATTATAAGACATGTCAGCCTAATGGATTAGCGGTGACACTGTTCCTATTCTGTTCAAGGAACATGGTCAATAGGAAATAAATCTCCATCCATCAATATTATAGAAATCTGAGGGCTTCTCAAGCCACTCTGTTATTTACCCAGGAAAACCTTGGAACTCTGTAAAACTACTCAGTGGTGTGGTACCCTATATTCAACTTAGAGATACATACTCCTCCCCACCAAACACACACACACACACACACACACACACACACAAAAACAATTAGACATGTGAAGATAAAAACAGAAGGGAGTAGAAGGACTTCAAGCTAAAATATACTACCATGGACCACATTTGGAACAATGGAAAAGAAATCTCAAACAGACTAACCCTTTAGAATTTAAATTCATACTAGGATCTAAACACCAAAATTGTGTGAGCTCCCTAATCAGAATGCATTGTTGCACAGAGACCAGAAGAACCTTCACATAATCCAAGAACTAGATGGCAAGCCCCTAATTCACTGAATGAATAATGAACGAAGTAATTTAATCAAATTACCTGCCCTTGAAGGCTTATCTCAGTTCCTGAAGTGGCCTGCTGGTCTGCTATGTCTTTATCTTCCTAAAAGATCATTTTTATCATATCACCTGTTCAAACCACTGTAGTGGCTCCTCAATATTTGCAAGAGTTTGCTAGCACAGACATCATTCAGCATCGAAGGACTTCTATGATTTAGCTTCAATCTACATCAGATTCTCATCTCCCAAGTGGTGTTTTCTGTATCCCTCTGTCTTAGTCTACCAGGCTGATATGACAAATACCACATAATGAGTTGGTTTAAACTACAGGAATTTATTGCCTCACTGTTTTGAGTTAGAGAAGTCCAAACTTGAGGTGTCAGATGACAATGGTTTCTCTCCAAAGTCTGTAACGTTCTTGTGCTGGCTGCTGGTGATCCTTGGGGCTCCTTGGCTTTGTATCTTGCTTCAAGTCACATGATGATGTCCTGTCCTGTTTCTTATGGGTTCTCTTGACTTCCAGCTTCCAGTTCTAGCCCATAGCTTTCTCTGACTCTGACTCTGACTTCCAGTTCCCTTCTCTTTTTAAGGCTTCCAGTAATTCTGATTAATACTGCACCTCATTCAGTTGGGCCACAATTTAACTAAAAATAACATCTTCAAGAGATCTTATTTACAATGGATTCAAATCCACAGGAATGCAGATTAAGAACATGTCTAAATTGGGGTACATAATTTAATCTACCACATCCTCCAACATGCTGCCAACTTGCACACACAGTTTCCACATAGTTTTGCCGACCCGACAAACTCAATCCAGCTACTATCTGGCTGGGAACTCTCTTAGCCACTGACACTCCACTCACCCCTTTCTCCTTTGATTTTCAAATGCACTTAGAATCACAGAAAGTTAGAGCTGAGTGTAGCTTCACCTCTCTCTGGTCTATCCAGTGGTTTTTAAACTGATTTTTTAAGCATGGGAGTACCTCCCATGATCATTTTATTTTACTTTTTTATATTCAATTTTACTGAGATATTTTCACATATCATACAATCATCCAAAGTGTACAATCAATTGTTCACATTATCATCATATAGTTGTTCATTCTTCACCCCAATCTATTTTTTGAACATTTTCCTTGTACCCAAAAAAGTGAAGATAAGAATAAAAAAAAAAAGTGTAAGAAAAAGGACACCCACATTGTTCCCCCCTCCTGCCCTAATTTTCCCTTTACTTTTTTTGTCCCCATTTTTCTACTCATCCATCCATACACTGGATAAAGGGGAGTGTGATCCACAAGGCTTACACAATCGTACTGTCACCCCTTGTAAGCTACATTGCTATACAATTGTCTTCAATAGTCAAGGCTACTTGGTTGCAGTGATTGTTTCAGGTATTTACTTCTAGCTCTTCGAATGCTTAAAACCTAAGAAGGGTTATCTATATAGTGCATAAGAATGCCCACCAGAGTGACCTCTCGACTCCATTTGGAATCTCTCAGCCACTGAAACTTTATTTTGTTTCATTTCACCTCCCCCTTTTGGTCAAGAAGATGTTCTCAATCTCATGATGTCAGGTCCAGATTCATCCCCAGGAGTCATATCCTGCGTTGCCAGGGAGATGTACACCCCTGGGTGCATGACCAATTTAAAATGAATTCATATGTGGAAACCTACTAATCTAAGAAGCACATGTAATTGGAGTCCCTCTAGTTAATGGGGAGGAACAACACTGAGGCAATGCCACACTCATCTCCACTGAACATATATGGGAAACACCTGATGGTGTCCAATCTCTTCATTGTACAAATGAGGAAAGTAAGACTCACAGATATTCAGAACTTGCCCAGAGTCACATATCTAGAACTTTCTATCCTGGTGCCCTAGCTCAGAGTCCAATACACCCACAATACTAAAAAAGTTCAGTATCTGTTGCCAGTTTATATGCTGAACCATGAGATGACAAGGGAGGATGCATGTGGTTTTGCAGCATTTACCTGCAAGCCTTCATTATCCAACAAATATATATTGAGAGATTGTTGTATGCCAAGAATTGTACTAAGCACCGGAGATTTAGAGGTGGATAACACAGTTTGATATCTGCCGTCATAGGGCACATCCTCCATTCAATACTGACAATTAAAAAAAGAAAGCAAATATATAATATGTACACAAAAAAACTCAGAAATAAGTGTTCATAGCAGCATTATTCACAATAGCCAAAAAGTGGAAACAACCCCAAAGTCCATCAACTAAAGAATTAACAAAATATGGTATTGCAATACAATGGAATGGTATTTAGCCAGGAAAAGGAATGAAGTTTTCATTCGTGTTACAACATATATGAAACTTAAAAACATTAAATTCCATGAAAGAATTCAGACACAACAGGTCACATATTATGTGATTCTTTTTATATGAAATGTTCAGAAAAGGAAAATCCTAAGAGACAGAAAGTAGATTAGTGTTGTTCAGGGGCTGTGAGAGGGGAAATAAGGAAGTGACTGCTAATGGATATGGGGTTTCTTTTGAGGGTTATGAAAATGTTCTGAAATTCTATAGTAGTAATCATTGCCCAACTTTTTAAATATACTAAAAGCCACTGAATTGTACCCTTTAAAGGGGTGAATCTTTTAGTATATTCAATAAGAAAAGAAAAATGTAATCAGAGATATGAATGAAACAAAGAGTGTATAGGGTATAGAATTATAGAGGTAAACCTAGGCTATGTGGCAGTTGGGGAAAAGTCTCTCTGAACAGGTGTAATAGTTAATATGATACCTAAAGTTTGAGCAGGTTCCAGATATGCAAATAAAAAGGGAACAGTTTTCCTGAAATAAGGAAGAGCATCAAGACACTGAGGCAGAAAAGAGCTTGGTGTGTTCTAGGAACTCAAAATAAGAACAAGGAAAGTGGGCCATAAAAATCAGAGAGGAAGGAATGTACATGTCACACAGGGCTTGTAGGCTAAGGTAAACATTTTGGATTTCATCATAAGTGCAGTAATCAGCCATTGAAAAGCTTTATGCAAGGGAGTGACACCGGTTTGCTCACTCAGTAAATTTAATTACATCTACTATGTGCCACACACTGCTCTGGATCAAAGGGTACAACCATAAACAATCAGATAAAAACAAAAATCTGTCCTCATAGAACTACCATTCCAGTGAAGGGGACACTCATTCAATCAATAAATAAGTGAAGCATAGTGTAAGTGGATGCAATGGGTGCTATGGAGATAAGAAAGTCTGGGAAGGGGATAGGCAAGCCAGTGTGAGTTGCCATTTTAAATAGAGTGAAATGGGAAGACCCCACTGTGATGTGATAATTGAACAAAGGCCAGAAAGACGTGAGGAAATGAGACATGAGTGTGTATGGAGGGGTCTGAGAAGGAAATGTCAGCGAGTAGGAGGAAACTGGGAAATTGTGGTGGCCCAGAAGCCTAGTAAAGACAGTATTTCAAGGAGTAAGGAATGATCAGTTGTGCCAAATGCCAGCTACAGCTCTATTAAGATGATGGCTAAGAATGGACCATTGAATTATGCAATGTGAAGGTCATTGATGAAATTTGACAAAAAATATTTTGGTAAAGTGATGTTGGGGGTTGGCCTTAAGTTGGTGAGAGGGGCTGGCAGGCATCTCCTGCACAGGGGGAGGGGAGGGTTTGGATGGGAAAAATGAAGAGTTCATCCAAAACAGTGGAGGAGGGAGAATGGAGAGGCACAGACACAAGTAGATGGATAGATGTGGTGTGGGAGCCTGTGGATATAATCAAAGTTAGGTTTAAAAAGTTAATTCTTAGGAGCTCAAGGGGTGGAAAGGATGAATAGTTGGAGTACAGGGAATATTGGGGGCAGTGAAACTCTTCTGTATGATACTGTAATGGCAGATACATGACATTATGCATTGGTCAAAACCTACAAACCTGTACAGTGCAAAGAGTGAACTCTAATGTAAACTGTGGACTTTAGTTAATAATAATGTATGAATATTGGTTCATCGATTGTAACAAATGTGCCACACTACTGCAAAGTATTAATAATCTGGGAAACTGTGGTGTAAGGGAGACTTATGGGACCTCTCTGTATTTTCTGGTCAATTTTTCTGTAAACCTAAAACTTCTCTAAAATAATAAAGTGTATTAATTTTTTTAAAAAAATTAATTCTGGCTGCTCTCCCTGGGCAATAGGGCAAGCCTGAAAGGGAAGCCAGTAAGAAGACTTGTGTAATTGCATAGACAAGAGACCTTGGTGTCACAGGTTAAAATAGTGGTGATGACAATAAAGTCTCATGTTTAAAACTCATACAGATCTCATCTCTGTGTGTCATCATCAGTAACCTCTCTATATGTTATTTTTTGTTTGTTTGTTTGTTTGTTTATAGGTTTATTGTGCAAATAAACTCAAGTTATATCTCCGAATGATTAAAGCAATTGTTCCTGTTTGCTAATGCTGCCTTTTCGCAAAACACCAGAAATGGATCAGCTTTTACAAAGGGGGGTTATTTGGTTACAAAGTTACAGTCTTAAGGCCATAAAGTGTCCAAAGTAAGTCATCAACAATAGGGTACCTTCACTGGAGGATGGCCAATGGTGTCCAGAAAACCTCTGTTAGCTGGGAAGGCACATGGCTGTCATCTGCTCTAGAGTTCTGGTTTCAAAATGGCTTTCTCCTAGGATGTTCCTCTCTAGGCTGTAGTACCTCAGAAATGCCACTCTTGTTTGCTCTTGGGGCATTTGTCTGTTTTCAAAGGCCATCTCCAAAATTTCTCTGCAGCTTTGCTCTCAGCTCCTGTGCATTCTTCCAAGTGTCCCTCTTGGCTGTAGCAAGCTTGCTCCTTCTGTCTGAGCTTTTATAGTAGTGCTCCAGTAAACTAATCAAGGCCCATGCTGAATGGGCAGGGCCACACCTCCATGGAAATTATCTAATCAGAGTTATCACCTATGGTTGGTGATCTCCATGGACACAACCTAATCCAAACATTCCAACTTAATCAATATTAATATGTCTGCCCCTACAAGAATGCACCAAAGAATATGGCCTTTTCTGGGGGACGTAATATACACAAACCAGCGCAGTGATAAAGAAAATTTGAAGTTCCTATCACAAATATGCCTAGAAAAGAACTTTCTCATAAGATTTTATGTTTCATTTAGTGGCTATCAAATTCTTGAATCATGTTTAAACATGATATTGTGAAATCAGAAAAGAAATATGTAAATAATAGATGGCAATATTCATGATTACTCATCTCCCTGATAATTCCACCAGTCCCACAATAATAGATATGTGAAAGAAAATAGTTCCTGTGTTTTTTCAAAAGATATTACTATATCATACTGAGATTAAAAGCTAGTTGATGGAGGGGAGGGTGGAAGATGGGTCCTGTTCAGAAGTATTGAAGAGATTATTATTCAAAGAAGAAAATTTCCACAGAATTGAACTGAGAAAATATCTTATTTTACTTCCTAATATTCTTGTTCATTTTGTAACTCTACAAAAGATGCATTTATTTTTCTTTCTGTCTTTTTTAAAGCTTCAACAACAAATGTATTGACAACTATTTGCTCTTTTATTTAATCACCTGATATGAAACCATCTAACATGCACAAAATACAAGATTCAACCCCACACTTCCCAGTGAGATTTGAAGCATGCCTAGACTCTCTGGTAGAAAATAGGTAATTCCCAGTGAGGGAAAATGTTATGCTGTAAATAGCTGCCTCTTGTATTAATCCACAGCTTTTAGTATTTGCTCCATTTTCTTTCAAAGATTAACATTTAAAAGCCCCTTTGTTACAGGATGAAATTGAATTGTGAAATGTGCTCCTGAATAAATAATTTTTTCCTGAATGTTAATTACCTAGACAATTTTACTGAAGTATAATTTTACATAAATACAGTGTTAGGGGTTCTACAGATATGACCAAGTGCACAAATGCCTCCTCAATGGAAAAAAAAAAAAGATTTCTGAGGTTGAAATGAAAGTGTTTATGGGCTGGATAAAAATGAAACATTCAATGTATTGAATATTAATGAGTATGTTTGTGGAACTCAACACAAAGCTTCAGGGCAACTATATAGCTAAATATTCATAAAGACAAAATGTACAGATTTTATTTTCCTTACATATTCATAACAGTGACAAAAATATACAGATATCTAAAGATATAAACCAAAAGTTATAAATGAGACAGCTTCCAAGTAATCTGAAAACAAAATTTATCCATTTTTAATATTCACAGTTTTCCTTCAGATGAAGTACTTTATATGCAATTGTTAGCTCCTTTTTTGATAGTGGTAGTGAAAGATGAGTTTTCACAAAGCCACCTTACTAACTAGCTATAGCCAATAGATTTTTCATCAAGAATCCCTTGTCCAATAAGTGTCATAATCGAAATGGATCTAGACCCATTTGCTTATTGAAAAGAATCACTAATAAAACAGAAAACATTTATTAAGCACTTACTATGTGCAGACACTGTGCTTTACCTGCATTTTCCCTTTTAACCCTCAAGCAACTCTAGGATGCTTTGACACCCAGATGAGGAAACCGAGGCTAAGGAATTAGAATAAATTTGCCCTGAATTCATACAAGAAAATGAACAAACAAAAAAAGATGCTACATGCAGGATTCAAATCCAGGTCTTGCTAACTCCAGAATCCACACTCTGAAGCAGATTCTGTTTTGTAACATAGAAAGTCTTAGTCAGCCCAATGTTGAAAATCAACCAATGCTTTAAATCACCATCTTAACATCTCTGCCTTTTTTCTTCTTTTATAAATATTTATCCTGAGTTGGCCTTGGGACTGAGTTAAACACAGTATCCGAATAATCAGTTTGAATTAGAAGAGGGAATCAATCAAATTATTTGCTATTATCTTAAAGAAGAAACTAGTTGATTGAGATTTTAAATTTCAGCTTAGAAGTCCTTCTTAAGCAAGGTGTGGTCCACAGACTAGAAGTATCAACATCACCCAGGATCTCATTAGAAATTCAGAAATCCAGGTCCCACCCCAGCCTGGCTGAACAAGACCCCAGTTCGAGAAGCACTGCTATAAATAACAAGTCATCCAGGTTCACACAGATCCAGCACCAATCTTCTTTAAAACTATATATAAAATCACAATGACGTTTTAAAAGTGTCATTTTCAAGTGGGCACTACAAACATCTATCGCTTGACGATAACAATGAGTAAAGATGATCAATGGCTGCACTAGGTAAGTTCCAGGAAGTGCTGGATTTTTGAAAGTGTCCCCAATTTTCCCATCTATAATGTTAACCCAGAAAAATTACTGTTTAGGGACTTTTACCAGACAGCTTTTACTACTATTTATACAACGTTCAACTTCAGTGGGAGGATTCTGATTTCAGAAAGTATTTCAATCACCGATTTTAAAAAGAACAAATAAAAATGATTTTCACATTATATTGTCTTGTTTGTACTTCTATTCTGTCGCACACTTTTATGAATCACAAAACACCATATTGACATCTCCAAGTTTTATGACATATTTAAGAGAACAACTTGTTATTCTAAATTCCCCAATAAAAAATTCTATGACATGTGTGTGTGGTTACACAATAAGCAATATTATTATTGCTAGTTTTCCTTTCATTTTTTTAAAAATTTATACTCTTTATTCCCTTTCTCAAATTTGCTAAGCATTAAGGCAACAATAAAATATTGGGGGGATACATTATAATCTGCTGCTATTGAAACTTTCTCAAATCACCACGTTGTAAGACACAGGTTAAAAATTGCTTTTATCTGTGCATGGAGTAAACAGTTGTCTACATAATTTTAAGATATTGGAAAAGGCTTCCCTGCCTGTATCAGCCAAGATTCAGTTGCAGAAAACAGAATCCATTCTAGCTAACTACAGCAGTGTGGAAATTTTTGAAGGGTGTTAAATAACTTAGTCTTTAGGAGGACTGCAAAAACTGAATGCAGACTCGGGTTCATGAAATGATTCCTAAAGTCACATCACAGAACCTGCACACCAAAGGAGCTGCTAATCCTGACACAATCAGGAAACTGTAGAATGAGTAATCTGCCTGTTGAATCAGGAAGCCACTGCAATAGCTACTAGCTCCAGAACTATGCAACTTCTGCTGTGATTCACACCAGTCTTCAATAGATGCCATTAAGCATTCTATAAAGCCATTTGTCTGTGAGTGATGGGGTACATGGTCAGACTACAGTATTCCAGGAAAGTATACCCATTGTCGTTCATTTTCTCTGTAAATATTGGTCAGATTCAGTATTGTATGGGATACCATGACAGAGGTTAAGGCATTCAGAAAGTCCATAGATTATATAGTACTGGCGGAAAGATGGCAACAGGGAACGCAATATCAAATCCAGAATGAGAAACAATTCCAGTGAAAACAAGTTGCTCCCTCTATAAACAGAAGGGTTCTGAGCTAACTGACCTGCACTTCAGGGCTTCCAGTTTTCCCTTAAGTAAACTGCAGATTGAACAATGATCATGGGCAACAGCCAGATCAGCCTTGATGAAGGGGGTTCTTTTTTGGAGTCCATGCATTACTTCCATCCCTGCCAGTATGGTCATTTTGTTCATAATGCCATTGATCAAGCACCAGATTGACTGGGGGAAAAGATTTGATATCTATAGGGAAGGTTATCTTGTCCACATGATTACTGAAAATCTCATCTACAGAGGGGCCTCTTTGGAAAATATTCGCATGGCATACCAGCAATCTGCGCTCATTCTTAGAGGTCTAGCCATATATTACTTCCCCAAACCTACTTATCCTTCCATCACGGTGTTTCCAAAAACCTGAACATTGAGCCAAAACGTAATACCCGCTGTCCATGAATTAGTACAGATCCATGTAATTCTGACCACTTCTCCTTCCAGACAAAGCAACAAACCAGTTATAGCATTCAAAGTGGCTTCTCTTACTTTTGGCACCACTCAAACCTGTAGCATTAAGGATTCCTCAGTAAATGGGCCAGAACAGATTCCCAAATATGGAACATGTTGCCTCCAAATTTCAAAGATACTCACTCTGCATTGTGAGCACCTCAGATCACTGGTACCTCAGAAACTTCACTGAAGTGACTGGCCCTTGATTTTTTTTTTTCTTTCTCTTACTGACAATCTCAAGGTCATCAATGAAATAGGCCAGCATAGTGTCCTTTAGGATGATGAAAATGACCAGGAACCCTGCATACTAAATTATAAACAGCCAGTTGGAAAGCTGAAGAGTTGGTATTTCTCTAAGGCATGACAGTAAGGAGGTACTGTCTCTACATAGAAAAACTTCAATCCATAACATTCATCATCCTTCCCACCAAATATCTATTTATCTGTAAGGTCTGAAGTTCTACTGTTAAAAATTCAACTGCATTCCTGAATATGAGTTATGGAATGCCCCAAATATAAGTAGAGTGTTTTGTTGAGCTGTTATCAATCATTGATACCTAAGTAAAAATTAGCTAATCAGATCTCTTTCCTCTACTGTAGTCATGGAAGATCACTGCAGTAAAAGCAAAGAATCTTTTATATTCCAGGCATTTAAAGATATTATGTTATTTCATTTATGCATTCATTCTTCCTTTGCCTACCAAGTATTTAAAGCAGATGGGTTTTATAATACCCATTTTAGAAATGAGAATGAATGAGTAGGAATATAAGATGCTAGAATGGCATGTCTGTCTGTCTGTCTCCAAAGGCTTTTCTTTAGAACCTTGTGGGATGAGCATCTGGACCTGGAAGAGATTTGCAGCCTATAGCACAGCCAAGAGAGTCTGAGAGAGATGGATAGGGCACAGGGAAGGAGGCTCAACTTCACAAGCAGCAAACTGCCAATCTGCAAACCAAATGTAGGCCATTGGCATGGTTTCCATAGGCCTGCCCTCCTTCACTAAATACATATTTTTTAATGCTGAATTTATTCTTAGAATTTAAAAAATGAAGTCTTTCTTGCAAAAATCCAGATTTCTTGACATTTCTTGAAAGATTGGATGATGTGGTAATGCAGGGCCAACAATTTTCACACGACCGCAAGAGCAGAATCTAAGGCATTAGTTGCTGCTTTAGATGAGTTCACACTCTCTAATTAACTGCAGTGCCCAACAGGCTGTTTACTCCTGGCCCCCATTTAAGCAGCCTACAGTAGTCTTGAAGGTCCTTTAATTAGCTGCCACTCTCCCAGATCCTTTTGATTCAGGGTTGGGAGAGTGGAGGAGATGGAGCATCAATAATTTGGTCTAAGATAGACCCTGATAGCTGAAATACAAAAACACAGCCTTCTGATTTGATGCCAATTGTTTCACGGATCCATTTTCACAACTGCCTTAAGTGTTTAAACAAACTGAAAACTAGTTTTATTCCAAATGCCAATGTAATTGAAGGAGTATGCTTACAATTATAACAAATTTAACTATCAATTGCTGAACCTCTGTCCTCAAAATCATAACAGCTTTGATTTACTCAATCTCCACATTTGCTTTATCAAATTTCTCTGAATCATATACTCAACCATATATGTCATTGCTGTATAAATTCTGCATATCCTTACTTTGTGGAAGAATAATATCAGGAGACATCACTTTTAATTAAGTTTATTAAATATCAGAACATCTGTTTTTTGGGCCAGAATTTTCATTCTGTTGTCATGAGTCTATTCTCTTATGCTTTGTATTGGTTATTTTCCAACACATCCTTGGGTTATTTGTATAATTCAGCCCAAATCTGTTTATTAGCTTAAATGTGAGGACTAACTGTTGAGGACCAACAATCTTAGCTACATTTAGTCTGGTAATATCGTTCACAGCAGTCAAAGGCAATATGTACCTTTTAATTACAATGTGAATCCCAGCTCTGCCACTCAGAAGCTGGGTGACCTTGACCAAGTTACTTCAGCTTTCTGAGCTCTCATTATCTGTCAAATGGGATAATAACACTGATCTGCAACATAATTGTAATGATCAAATGAGATTTAAAAAAAAAGTGAAAACACTTTGCAAACTATTATGAACTAATCTGTGTGCCTTTTTTTTTTAAGTTGCTTCAGTATCAAGACACTTTCTGTTTCCTGGCTATCATACTACTTAGCACAAGATGATATAAATGTCTATAATGGATTTCCACTTAGACCGTGAGCCATTTAAGAGTTGATCCTATGTTTTATCATTGCTGTATCATCATGCCTAATATAGTTCCTATAACTTTAGTGGTGTGATAAACTGGCAATACAACCTCTCCATCCTGTTTCTATCAGACAGGATATTTGGTATCCAGTGGCCTCTCATTGCAACTGGTGCCACCCCCCACCCAGGGTGATAGAGGAGAACCATTTACAACTGCAAAAGTTGTGTAAAAATTTTTTAAAACCAGCTCTAATAAAGAATCAAAATATTTGCAGTAAAATAATCCTGTTTGTCACAATGGACAAGTTCAAGTCATGCTAATAGAAGAAATGCACTTTACTCATTTGAGATAAGACTGTATTGTCTATGAAAAATATTAATTCTCACCTTGCTTCTTAGGTAAAGTATCTGAGAAAATTAACCACAGCACCAGCTGGAGGGCAAACTGAACCAGAATTGGAGGATCTGACTTTTGCCTTATGCATGGAGCAAAAAGCCACCCCTTTCACCACCAGACTGGACACAGCCAATGCCTAAAGCCTTCAAGACATGAGAAGAAATGGGGGACATGAAAACTACATGCCTTGACAAAGAAGATGGGGAGCAAGACAAGGAACTTAGAAAAGCTGACTGCAAAATATTGAAAATAGAAAGGTCAGTGAGGAGAGAGGGTAGCCTTTTGGAGGCTTAATTAAAGGAAGTTTCTTCCTTTCCATAGTACAAGAGGAAAGGAAAAGAGATGAAGTTTTTGGTTCTGTTATACTTCAATTTTGTATATAGTTCTGGTATTTTGAGACATACAAGAACCCTTCATTAAAGAATTTCAGAAACCTCCACTCTAATCAGATACGTGCTTATGCTGGGGAAGAAGGGAAAGGCAAGAGGTACTAGGGATAGAATGGTAACTTCTCGAGAATCATCTTGCTAAAATTGCAGGGGAGAAGGCCCTGGAGGGGCATCCCCCACCCCACCCCAGCCCTTCCGCCAATGGATTACAAGGCAGGGTTATGACTGTTGATCAAGCAAAGAAAAGATATGGGGAATGGCAGTAGGAAAGAACTTAAGCACTAACGACCCTTTTTCCCTTAGGGTAACAAGAAATACTTGCTCTACAAGTTTCAGCACCAAAAAAAAAAAAAAAAAAGGATGAATGAAGAATCTGTGATGAATGAAAGGAAAATATAGTCTTCAATTTTTCCTTCTTGCCTACCTTTGTGTCATACTGCTTCTGACTATTTTGAATGCCGTGGAGTGTTTCCTGGATACTTGGATTTCACAGAACAGTAAAATATCAAGAACAATTTTGAAGGCTGATATACAGTTGCCATTATTTTTCCCAAGTAAGTAGATTTTTTAAAGTATCATCTACTGTAACATCATTTTACCAAAAATATTTTAACCCTCCAAGAGTAAGAAGGATGTAATCTTATGATTTTAAAATTGAAGAAATTTAACTTTTTTGAAAAAAAATCTTCACACTGTTGTTTCTCTCATTTTGTACAGACAAGTCATGAACTGGGGTTTCGGAACCACTTCCCTAGACTTTAGTCTAGACTAGAGCCTAAATAATTTCTCTGCGTGAAGACACACTGACCTCTCAGATACAGAAAGCCATTAACACTTTTATGTTGCATAATGAGGTTGACTCATCTGAAATTACTGATAAAAGACTATTTTGACATACCAAAAAAAAAAAAAAAAAGAACAAAAGAAAATTTCATATGGTTCACCCAGTATTATAATATATCTGTCTACAGTTGACCATTTTATAATGTCAAATAAATGTTAGAACTACTACAAATGAATTCACAGCAATTCCATGGAATTATATCTCTTCTGAAGAAAGTGTTTAATATTTCTCCACACATGAACTAGAGTTTTAGATGGATTTTTCTAAGTGTTTCTTACCATTTTCCAAACAATTACTGGGATTTTATGCTGAGGTAAAGGGATTCTGAAAAATGCTAAATCCTTTAAATACCAACCTTTAATTATTTATCTTGATTTACATTTATTATAGCAAATCAGACTTTCACCGAATTAACTAAAGATTTTCAAGCACATACCGCAGTGTTTAATACATAATAAACTTTCATTAAAGGTTAGTTAGTGGTTAGGAATAGTCAAAGAGAGGGGAAAGCTCTTAAGCCTAGTTAAGTTACAAAGGTTTGTTATAAGGATTCTGGGAACTCTCACAGAACCATAGCAGAAAGGGTCAGGCCTCATGGGAAGAGAGATATCAGGCAACTCTTTTCCCTACTTTTTTTCTTCACTGTATTATCTCACCCCTCTCTGGACCTTATTTTTTTCTCTGCAGATTCCTGAGTCCTACTCTTTCGTAAGCAGCTTGCAACCCTGTTCCAAGGCTATATAGAGGAAATCAGCCTCTCCCCTGCCCAGACTATGACTTGGTTCTTAAAGCTAGAAATTTTCCTCACTTAGAGAGTTTGGGGAAGGAAGTGTACTCTCTTTTTAACCTGTTCTCTCACTTTTTTCCCTGGGAAAGGGACTGGTGAGACTGTGATGAAGGTCCTTGTGTATGTAGAACCCAGGATCTTAATTATCTTCCTTTCTGGGCCTGTCCTGCCCATAAGACTTGGCAGTTCTCTCTCCACCAGGGATATATGGTCTCTGAGGAGAGTGCTCAGCCAGGCAGACCCCACCCCTGTGGAATTCTAGCTGCTCTTTCTGCTACAGGAAGGAGACTTCAACTACAAGAGATAAGTAGTAGGAAAGAAGCCATCCTAATTGGTCTTGGATCCAGGCAACATTTTCCAATGCAGCTTTAATATTAACAAAGCTGATATTTTGGTTCCTATTTAAGGCTTGGGTCTATTTCTTAATGCATTTAATCCTAACATTTAATCACAACAACTCTAGTGTCTTGTACCATTTCAGTCTCTATGGCTCCTAGTTCAAACAAAAGAGAATGAGGTAATTTGATTGGTTCAGTTTAAATCAATTGTCCACCCTGGTTCAATCCAATTGTGGCCAAAGTGGTAAACTGAAATCATGGCGAAAATTCTAAAGGAGGGCTGTGAGGTGGATAGACTTGCCAAGAGTCAAAGGTCTTTAGGAGTTCTAACATTCCAAGCCTTTAAAATAACATTCACCCTTAAAAAGCTGTTATTATTTTATGGGTTCCACTTAATGAATTCAGTAACAGGATGACTCTCAATTGGACAGATATAAATCTTTCCATCCAAACTACACATTTAAAGGATTTTAGGTATTTTTCACTTTTCATTGCAGCATGTTCCTGAAAATCATGTCAGAAAGTAAGTTGCTATGATGGTTAAGTTCATGTGTCAACTTGACCAGGTGATGGTGTCCAATTGTTTGGTCAAGCAAGCACTGGCCTGATTGTTACTGTGAAGATGTTTCATAGACCTAAATAATCAGTAAGTTGAGAGCATCTATGGCTGATTACATCTACAATCAACTGAGGAGGTTGCATTCAACAATGAGAGAAGTTTCATCCAATCAGATGAAGTCTTTAGGAGGAGGAGTGATGATTTCAGCAGGCAGAAGAGAGAATTTTCATTTCTACTTCAGTCAGCCAGGTTTTCCTGGGGAATTCATTGAAAAACTTCACTGAAGTTCCCAGCTTGCAGATTGCCCTACAGAATTTGGACTTGCCCATCCCCACAGTCACATGACACAATTCTTATAAAAATCTCATATTTACAGACCTCTCTTTTGGTTCTGTTTCCCTTGAGAACCATGACTAATACAGTTGCCATTAAGTAATTTATAAAAACAATGTTATAAGTGGGGGTTATATGACATCATGTAATGTATAGAAGGTCAAAGTGGACTGCCTCCTTGTCCTTATGCCCATCATTTAAGTTACCTACCCAGTAGCAGACAGAGCAGCTAGAAATTTCCAGGCTAAGCCTGCCCTGATGAATATTTCAAGGATAGAATGATTATAGAAACAAGTCTCCAATCAATTAAAGTTATGGCTCAAATCTAGTAAATGGATATGATGCTTTCTACACATTAATTATGCTTGGACTAATACATTATTAGCATATAAATATAGAATCAAAATCATGTTGCATGTAAATAATTAATTTTATAATATCAACATTTGACCTAATACTTCTATGCGATCTACAATAAACATTAAATTCTTACTTTAACTTCACTTTCCTTGCAACCTGGTAATTTAGAAAGATTTGTATAACATGGTTTGGCTCACCCAGGGCTCTTGAAGAGACTATGCAAGTTGAAACTGAGTTTTCCTTTTCTCTCAACAAATTTCACTAAAGCTAGCAGAAAATTTCAAAATCATTCCACTGACCTTGGAGGTGACCTCAAGGCATTAAACTAGGTGTTCAGTAAAGGTTTGTTGCCAACACTAATGATAGGGCTTCTCGGTTGAAAATATTTTAAAAGTCAAGGATGACCTAGCATTTCTCTCCTTCATCCCTTTCTACTACTGTATTTTATTTACAGGGCCTCGCACACCAGGTACTCCTTAATTGTATCCTGAATTAAATTCCAAGCTTCAACTAGTTTTTCATAACAGAACCAATCGTGTCACCAGGAAAGGTAAGTTATTCATTCTTACTCTTCCTCCACCTGCTTGATATTTGTTATCAAGTGTGGTGGTTTGAAGCTGTATATACCCCAGAAAAACATGTTCTTTAATCTAATCCATTCCTGTGTGTGTGAATCCATTGTAACTAGGACCTTTTGATGAGGTTGCATCAATTAAGATATGTGTAGCCCAACCCAATCAGAATGGGTCTTAATCCTAATACCGGAGTCCTTTATAAAAGGAATGAATTCAGACATCAGACAGAGAAAGCCACGGGAAGAAACAGATGAATCCAGAAGAAAAGGAAGAGACCAGGAGACACTGCGATGTGCCTTTCCATGTGACAGAGGAACTGAGGCTCACTGGCAGCCAGCCCCAGAATGCCATAGTCTTCGGGGAGAAAGCATCACTTTGATGATATCCTGATTTGTTCTTTTTCATGGCCCCAAATTTGTTTCATGAATAAATTCCCATTGGTTAACCCAATCCACTTCATGGAATTTGCTTAAGCAACCTAGAAAATTAAAACAGATTTTAGTACTAGGAGTAGGGTGCTACATTGCAAATAGCAAACATGTGGAAACAGTTCTGGAACTGGGTAATGGGTAGAGTCTGGAAGGTGAGGTGCTTGATAGAAAAGGCCTAGATAGCTTTGAAAGGACTGTTGGCAGAAACATGGGTGCTAAAGGTACTTCCAATGAGGCCTTAGATGGAAATGATGAATGTGCTATTGGAAACTGGAGGAAAGGTGATCCTTGTTTTAAAGTGGCAGAGAACTTGGTGAAATTGAGTTCTGATGTTGGATGGAAGGGAGAACTTGAAAGTGATGAACAGGATTTTTGGCTAAGGAGATTTCTAACCTAAATGTGAAAAGTGCATCCTGGCTTCTCCTTGCAGCTTATAGTAAAATGTGAGAGGAAAGGGATAAATTAAGTACTGAACTCCTGGGCACAAAGAAACCAGAAATTGATGGTTTGGAAAATTCTGAGTTTCCAGAAAGCAGTCCCCAGAGAATAATGCTCCATGTGCAGGTTTAATTGAACATGGAACCAGTCAGCAATTTTGATAAAAGTCAGGATTGGAAATGGAGTTATCCAGGAAGGATTTGTGGAAAGTTCTTTTGTCTGATGGTTTGGATCCTGTATATTAAATGCAAAAGCAACACGTTTTGTTTTGTTTTGTTTTGTTTTGCATAATTTGAACAGAACCACTGCCAGCCTGGACTAAAAAGGAAAAAGAAGGAACAAATTAAAGGAAAAGTCACTTCATGGGCAGAACCATGGAAGCTGAGGTCTGGACTGAAGACATCTTTTCTGGACAAGAGAACAGGCCCACTCGTGAATGTGGAAAGAGTGAATCTGCCCTGCAGCTTGGAGAAGGCTGGCCTTCTCCCCCATTTTTTCAAGAAGAATGCTGTCACCCCAGTGCTCAAAGAGCATGGACTGTGTGGCCCAGGGAGTGCAGAGAATGTGGTCACCATCCTGAGGCTTGGAGAGAGTGGAGACTTCACCCTAGTGTTCAGGGAGAGCCCAGCTGCAGTACTTGGAAGGCGTGAAGCTGCTGTTCCATCAGATCTGGAGAACAAAACATTGCTCCACAGATGACCCTCAGACCTTGAAATCTAAAGGAGTATGCCCTGCAAGGTTTGGGAATTGTTTGGGACCCGTGATCCATTTTCCTTCCAATTTCTCCCTACGGGAATGGAAATGTTTATCCTATGCCTGTCCCTCCATTGTATATTGGAAGCAGATAATTGGTTCTATAGATTTCACAGGTCCACAGAGGGGAATTGTTCCCCAGGAAAGACCATACCTATAGCCAATTTTGATGAGACTTTGTACTCAACATTGCTTCTGAAATGACTTATGGCTTTGGGAATATTGTGATGGAATTAATGTATTTTGCATATAGAAAGAGCATGTCTTTTGGAGTTCAGAGGGTTGTGTGTGGTTGTTTGAAGCCCTATGTCCCAGAACAACATGTTCTTAAATCTAATCCATTCCTGTGGGTGTGAACCAACTTTAATTTGTACCTTTTGATGAGGCTACTTCAGTCAAGGTATATGGTCCAGCCCAGTCAGGATGGGTCTTAATCCAAATACTGGATTCCTTTATAAATGGGATAAATTCAGACAAAGAGAGAGAAAGCCACAGAAAGCAAGATGCTGAAACAGAACCTGGTAGGGAGGGAAGAGACCAGGAGATGCCAACGTGTGCCTTGTCATGTGACAGAGGAACTGAGGATGACTGGCAGCCAGCCCCAGAATGTCCCACAGTCTTTGTGGAGAAAGCACTGTCTTTATGATGCCTTCATTTGGACATTTTCTGGCCTCAAAACCATGAGCAAATAAATTCCCATTGTTTAACCCAACCTATTTCATGGAATTTGCTTAAGCAGCCTAGAAAACTAAAACACCAAAGATCAGATCCCTTCACACCACACAGGACTGCCCCTAATAATTACCAAGTCATTAGCACTATGTATAATTTAGGGTGGTCTATCATAACCAAGAGAACTAAATGAATAAGGTTTAACACTGAAATGTATTTCTTACTCTCCTACAGGCAGATTCATTCAAGCACTCAGGCTCTTTCAATTTTGTGTCGTTGTTAACACAAAGGACCTTATGTTTATCTGCATCCCGCCATCCAAAGGAAAAAGACAATGGGGAAGTCGGCATGGAAACTTTGCAGGGACTAGGCTAGGAAGTGGCACATTTTATCCATCCCCTTCCTCACTAGAATACAATCAGATGACCACACTTAACTGTAAGAGAAGTTAGAAAAGTTCCATTTCCAGGAAAAAGAAATTAATTTTGATAAACAGCTATAAGTCACTGACACATGCTATCTTTTCAAGAGGAGCTTTGAAATAGGAATTATGAACTCAAAGGTCTAAAATAGCCAGATAAGTACCAAATGAGAGATAGGGCGGCCTGGTGGGAACTGTCTAAAACAGAGAGCATTCCATGTCTAAAAGAGCTAGCATTATTTGAACCTAGCAGATTGTTACATTGAAAAATAGGGACAGAGTATTGCTAGATCCAATTTTTCAAGGGAAATCAAAAATCTGTATTTTTAATGTGGAGTTCCAATATTAAGATGGTGGCATCTGTTCAATGTTTTATAAAATAATATGCAGGTCACACACAAATTTCTGCATGCCCCATTTGGCCCCAAATTATGCAAATTGCAACTGCTTTAAAAACATAACTAGGCTATAAAAACATAATTAATAAAAAGTAGGATAAACTTAGTACCCTGATACATGTTTTCACAGAATAAAGCAAACAAAAGAACAAATAGACTTCAGAATGGAGGCATTAATTAGGCAGAATGGCATAGATAATACAACATAATATAAAGCAACAAATGAAAGGGACTGGCTATGTCTTTATAAATCCTATAAATGATTATAAGAATCATTTGTATTTCCTAGTTTATTAATCGTCTGGAAATTAGGTTTTGAGTTGTCTATTCATTTAACAAATGTTTACTATATGTACAAGATATTGTATTAGCTGCTGTGTCCCTTGAGGATTTGTATATTTTAATACAGAAATAGTATGAGTGCATAACTAGCTATAATAAGAGGTCAAGAGCAAAAGAGCCATGAGTTATGGACGTAGAGTTTAGACAAAGGAGAGATGAGGTCTGGCTGAGAATGATCAGAAATGGCTTCACGAAGAAAGTGGCATGTGAAAGTGATATTTGGATGTGGAGAAGGGAGGTAGGAATTCCATAGAAAACAGAGAGCATTAGAGAAGCATGGAACTTGGAAAACGCAAGGAATGTGTGAGGGTGGGTTGACTGGAACCTGAGGTACCTGAGTACAAATAAAAATAGAATGTTTATATTTTAATCTTTTATTACATCAATAATTTTTAAATTCCTTGCAGTTCATCAACAAAGATAATATTTCCCTCCCAATGGGACCAAATCTAAACTGTCAATAGTTCAGAGAAAGTAGGTAAAATGTCACTGAACTAATTTTAGTGACTTCAAAGGAGTATCATTTATAATTGTTACTTGTTTTCAAGTCTTCTTAAATCCAATATTCTTCTGATTTACCAATGACATATCCTGCAACTCCAAGTGCTGTCATGAACTTCCTGTACCCGAATCTGTAATAAGTCAGGACCTGAACTTTCTGGTTACAAGCTGCTTTTATTACATCAGTTACCTCCTGTTCCGATTTCCAATAGTTGACATTTGCATGGTTCCATCTGTCCAATTTGTCTCTTCTCAAGGCCATATTGTTTCACTGACATTTGGTAACCTTCCAAATTGTTACTTCTATATATCTTCATTTAGTAGATATTACCTCTGTAGTCAGTTTCTTGTGATAAGTAGTCTCAAAGATATTTCTTTTGTTTCTTTTTTTAAAGAAACATTTTGATATCTCTTGCCCTGGATTTATTATTTATATTTGTTTTCACAGTCCAGATAAATCTATTCTCAAGTCAATTTTACAGTACTGGCCAAACACATTATAATCACTTCTATTGAGGTTAGAAATATCCAGATGCATAACAAGTAGCAGGAAGACATACCTTTTTTTCTGTCAACAAGTGATAGATTCTCCAGGTTTGCAAGATTTACAATTAGCCATTCTGAAACTACTCAACTCAGAAAGATAACTACCACTATTTTAATATGCCACAATTTCCATCTTTTGTCAAATCTCGTGTCAAACCCATAGGCTACACTAATTCTGTTCCCTTCTGTTATTGAGATATTTTATTTAGTACAACAAATACAAGCCTAAGGTCATTTATATTATTAGTTTTGGGGAATAAAATGCCTGGTCTATTGGGGAAGATTTTTTAATCAGTTTCTGTACTTCTAAACCAGTACATTTATTGTCATTATTTCTTGCGGCATTTTAAATTTTGAGCTTGATATTATCAATGCTATTATAAATATTATTATTTATGATAGCTGTATATTGTCTGATGATTCAATATCTGGGCCTGAATTTCCTAATACAAAATACAGTCTTCTATTTACAGCACCATGCTGCTCAACTAAGTCAAAATAAATATTTCTCCTATGTATTTTTCAACTTTAGAAGCATGGATTATTTAATCAAAAAAGCTTCTGGATCAAGTCAGTGAGGCAAATTTATCAAAGCAAAGGCACAAACATTTCAATTAATGGTGCTTGACATCATACAAATTGCTCATTTTCTGAAATGTATGTTAAAAATTATCTTCAAAAAACTATTCAACACTTTCCGTTTATATATTTGGTAATTATAATTCCAACTTATCTCTCAAAAGCATCTTTGTTTTCTTTCTTCATGAAAGAAGGCCATGAGACATTTTTCCCCTACAATGACTGGTGTGCGTATCTTAGAGCTTACTTTGACAAAACACAACATGAGCTAAGGTTAGGAAACAGGTGCAAGCACTCACTTGTGTTTGTTAATTTTTTCCTTTCATTGGCCTAAAAGTAATGATTGTTGGTTATTATACATAGGCTCTGATGATAGTTTATCATTTTCCTTTTCTTTTTTTTAAGGCAATTCAATAGCAAAGTGGAGTTTATGGAAGTCAAACCGTTTGAATACACATTTTTTAAAGAAAAAAACTCTCATTGTCTAAGTTCATAGCTCATTTTGGCATGCTGCCTAGTTTTGTGGAAAACATTTTGACATTTAGTCTTTATCCCACATGGGTAGAATTTATAATGTCTATTCATCTATGATAATATTTATAGAAATTTTATAGTTTTGTTCTTATTGGTCATAGTTTACTAAATTGTGGTTTGAGATGTTTTCACTGTAGTACTTATTTCATCTTTAAACTGCCTGCATTGGGAGAGCATTCCAAGATAAATGCCACCATATAGCCAGAATTGATTAGACCTCTGGGTATCAGGTTTCCCAGCACAATGTATATTTGCCAAACCCTATTTATAAAATCAAGTCTCAAAAGTATCTCATTCTTATATTTTTTGAGCTAACATACAATATTGTGGAATTGTTGCAAGTGGAAACCTTCCATGTTTGGTACTTCTGAAAGAACTATAAATATAAGCAATCCAATTTAGCAATGACAAATGCTGCCTTCCAAATTCCAATCATATCTGTCCTTAGTTATAGCAATTTCCAATAAAAAAAAAAACCCTTTGGTGATGCTCAGACACATAACATTTTTTAAGACCTAGAAATAAAGACCTGGACTAAGGCCAGTCACTTGAATTGTGGGAATATCCATTCCAAGAATATCTTTTATAGTTATCACTGCTCACTTGTCACCATGATCTATTAGACTGCTCCAGCTTCCTTACTACTGGAAAAAAAAAACTTTTTATTTTCCATTATTTATCTTGTTCTTGCATGCTTTCTGCCTCTCTGCAAGGTATTGTTCAACTTTCTCTTCTAAATAAACCCACAGTAACCTTGGTATCAAAATATCAAAATGACCATTTTGGTTTCTTCTAATATCATTTCCACTGAATGAAAAGCAACTCTTTGAAAGTAAAGTTTTCAAAGTTCCTTCTCACTCTGTGAAACAAATAGAATAGGACAGGAAATTTTCAAACAAGTTAATGGCCACTTTTCAGTTAAGGACTCAATCTCAAGTGCTGAATTTTTTTCTTTCTAAGATGACACTGGTTGCACATGCATCATAAATTTAGTAACAGATGTTTGGGGGAAACATACTACTATATTAATGCATGAAATTAGTTTTAACTAATGACAATGTAATACATGGACTGATAGAAATGCATACCACTCTTTTTTATTGTCTTGGTATGGGAGACACAGAGATGAGCCATCCAGAGGACTGCTAACCAGGTGTGGTAGTAGTAGTCAGCAAACCATTACCATCTGCCAGCGACTTCAGAGCCTGCCTCAGTTGCAGTCACTTAGCCTGAGGTCACAGTTTTCTAAGCTAAGTGGGATATAAAGGCCCAGAAGGTTGACTATGGCTTTGTTGGGCTTGCATCACAGTTCCCCCTCAGCCCAATTCTGCTGCTTCTCCTTCCCTTCACAGATGTTAATCCCTAAAGGATCTTACATCCCAGACTCCATCTTAGCATTTGCTTCTGGAGAGCCCATCTTCCAACACAAGATCAGAGTTGATCCTTTTCCACAATGAGACTCTAAAATTCTTCTGAGTTGCTTCTGCCATCTGAAGTCATTCATAACATCATAGTGACATATTGGTCTTCATAATCCATGCTCATTCATGATCTTGTACTCTTTAGCAATGTTTAGGTTGACATCATAATTTGAGAGTGTCTTACTTGTAATTGGAGGTGGGAGTATTAGAGTACAGAGTTAGAGTAGTAACGAGTAACAGAAACTCAGTTCTACCTTAACCATTGACTCAGAGAATCAGGAAGGTTGGAACACTCAAGGTGTGAGAAGGGTGAGGATACAGCTGAAACTCAGGAACAGGGCCCTGCTTCATTCCCCTCAATGCTGACCAGCTTTCCCAACATGAAGGGTAACATGTCCTCTGATATAGCTCTGGTATCACTGATGACTGATCTTAGAGGCTTAGTTATAACAAATATATTTACGTGATGCTCTGTTAAGTCATAAAAAATCAATTTTAAAAAATCCCATGCAATCCCTATTGCAACCATCACAGCAGTAATTTATTCAGACAAGAATCATCAATAGATGCTAAATGAATTGGGTGAAAGTTTAATGAAAAGCAGATTATTTACTTAGCAGTGTATCTCTCTGTAGATTATTGAGTAATATCAAAGGGAAATAAGGTAGTTTTCTAATGGAGAAACCTGGTGGTAGACACCACCAATAAAGTGATAAAGTTAATGTTCCTGTTTGCTAAAGCTGTCAGAATGCAATATACCAGAAACGGGTTGGCTTTTACAATGGGGGTTTATTAGTTCATAAATTTACAGTTCTAAGGCCATGAAAATGTCCAAATTAAGGCATCAAGAAGTAGACACCTTCTCTGAGGACAGGCTGATGGCATCCAGGGTTCCCCTGTCACATATGAAGGCACATGGCTGGCTCTGCTGATCCTTCTGTCTAAGATTTAGCTTCTAGTTTCAGTGGCTTTCTCCAAAATGTCTTCAGACTTTTGTCTCAGCTTCTCTGATCTTTCTCCAAAATATCTCTGCCTTTTGTCTTCTCGTAGAGGACACTAACAAGAGGATTAAGACCTACCTTGAATGAGCAGAGTCACATCTCCATGGAAACAACCTAATCAAATGGTCCCACCCACAACAGGTCTGCCCCCACAAGGTTGGGTTAAAAGAACATAGGCTTTTCTGGGGTACATAACAGATTCAAACCAGCACAGTAAACATCACCAATAATGGAACAAACATCCTGTGCCTTCTGATAGTATGCACTGAGAAGGACACAGGCCATTTATGTAGAACTTTTGCCAAAAATGCATTATTTGAACTTAATTATAAAAGCAAACAAAAAAAAACACAGAGACATAAACTGAGATACATTGTTAAAAACAACTTCCTAGTATTCTTCAAAACTATTAATCATGAAAGAAAAAAATAGGCTAAGGAAGAGTTCCAGATTTAAGGAGATTAAAGAAACATGATAACTAATTGCAGGACATGATCCTAGATTGTAATATGGATCAGGGGGAAAAGAAAGCTTTAAAAACAAAAACAAACAAACAAACAAACAAAACCGTTATAGGACATTTGGAAAAAATTGAGTATGGATTAAATAATAATAATGCATTAATATTAAATTTCTTGTTTTTCATAATTTTTGTTCTGTTTCTTTAGCTTTTGTCATATAACAAACCACTCTAAAATTTAGTATCTTTAAGTGACAAACAGCTTGTTCTTTTTCATGGTTCTGTGGGTTGGCTGGGGTTTCTGCTGGTCTGGACTTGTCCGGCTGAGATTGGCTGAACTATATGGCCTCATTCACATCAATGGCAGTTGGCTTATGTCAACTAAGACGATGCACACATGTCCCTCATCCTCCAGCAGGTTGTTCACCTGGTGGCAGAAGGGTTCCCAGCATCAAGAGAGGGCAAACTCCAAAGCATAAGCACTTTTCAAGCCTCTGCTTGCATCAACATTTAACGTCCCACGTCCAAGAAAAGTCACATGGCTAAACCCAGATTCAAAGTGGGGAGAAATAGACTCCATCTCTTGATGTCCTGGAAAAGCATCAAAAGCACATTACAAAGGGGCATGCATACAGGCATGGGAGGAATTTGTGGCTGTTTTGTAATCCAACATACTATGGGTAAGTAAAAGAATGTCTTTGTTCTTCTTAAAAAAATACGTCCTGAGATATTTAAGGATGAAGAGGCATAATGCCTGCAAGTTACATATATTTTAGCAAAACATACTAAGATAGGGGTGTGTGTGTGTCTGTGTGTGTGTGTGTGTGTGTACATATGTGTGGGTATGTGTCTGTGTGTATACAATGAGAGAGACAGAAGCAGAGAGGGGAAAAGGAAGAAAATGTAGCAAAATGATAATTGCTGAATATGAATGAAGGGTACAAAGGGTAGTTTTTGTACTGTTCTTGTAACTCTTTAACATTGCAATTATTTCATAATGAAAAGCTTTTTAAAAATCCCATTGAAGTATTGGATCAGTTCAGTTTGATCCCAGGTGTATGAGGTCACTGTAGTAACACAAAGGCACACATGGGAACTAAGTGGGTAGGATGGTAAGCAGGTCTTTAAAGCAGGGAAACAACTCAAGGGTGTCCCATATTCTGGATTTTGGCTAGTTTCCTATTTAGTTAAACTCATATTTGCATCTTGTTTCTTACATGAATAACATAACCCTGGAAGTTACACCATTTCTCTCTTTTTAAAATTCTCATTTGTCCAATGATATTGAGCAATATAATTTATTCATGATGGCTTTCTTTTTTTAATGCAACTTTACTGAGATATATTCACATACCGTACAATCATCCAAAGTGTGCAATCAGTTGTTCACAGTATCATATAGTTGTGCATTCATCACCACAATTTTTTTAACGTTTTCATTACTCCAAAAAAATAAAAATAAAAATAAAAGTAAAAAAAGAACACCTAAAACATCTCATACTCCTTTCCCCCCTATTATTCATTTACTTTTTGTCCCCTTTTTTCTACTCATCTGTCCAAACACTGGATAAAGGGTGCATGAGCCACAAGGTTTTCACAATCACATAGTCACACCGTATGAGCTATACAGTAATACGATCGCCTGCAAGAATCAAGGATACTAGATTGCAGTTCAACAGTTTCAGGCATTTCCTTTTAGCTATTGTAATACATTAAAAACTAAAAAGGGGTATCTATATAATAGATAAAAATAACCTCCAGAATGAACCCTCAACTCCATTTGAAATCTCTCAGCCACTGAAACTTCATTTTGTTTCATTTCTTTTGCCCCTTTTGGTGAAGAAGTCTTTCTCCACCCCACAAGGCTGGGTCCAGGTTCATCCCCAGGAGTCATGTCCCACATTGCCAGGGATATTTACACCCCTGGGAATCATGTTCCATGTAGGGGGAAGGGCAGTGCGTTTACCTGTGAAGGGGGCTTTGAGAGAGAGAGGCCAAATCTGAGCAACAAAAGAGGTTCTCTGGGGGTGACTCTAAGGCACAATTATAAATAGGCTTACCCTCTCCTTTGCAGTAACAAGCTTCAAAAGGGCAAGCCCCAAGATTGAGGGCTTGGCCTACTACAATGCTGAATATGAATGAAGGGTGCATTCCCCAGTGCCTGCAAGAATATCAGGATTCCCCAGGTGGGGAAGTTTAATGTTTCTACATTTTTCCCCAGGCCCTCAAGGGGCTTTGCAAATACTTTTTATTCTCTACCCAAATTACTCTGGGATGTGTTGGGGATTCATACTAACCTGTACGAACCACCCAGATTTCACCCCCTATTCAAGGTTGCATGTAATTATGGTGTTGAATAAACTGACCATTCAAGTTAACTTATATAGTGTGCTACAGAAAATGTAGATTTTGCACCAAATAAACTTCTTTTCCTTTGGTCTCACACAGAAGCTGAGGTTTTAAAACACAGTCAATATCATCCTTTTCCCTTTGGTCTTGTTTTCCTTAGTCCTACTCCAGTCCATTTCGTTCATTTCTCTAATTGAAGTCTGATCTCTTTTTCAGCGTCTTTAACATTTGCTACATGGGGTAATGCTGACATTCATAGTTGCCGAACTCTGGCTCTGAGTCTCAGGTGTCACACAGATACCTGAAGGTCCAGAGACTGACCAGGTTATACATAAACAGCCCAGCATCTCAGAATTTAGAGATACCCATTACAACCAGGAATAGATGTGACTTCTTTAAGTGCTTACCATCTAGGAAACTTTATCATAAGCCTTCCCTTGATAACCTATGCTCTCAGATTCAGTTCTCAGAGTTTGCACATTATAGTTAGTCCTTATTAGTGAGGCATTATAATGTTTTTCTTTTTGATTCTGGTTTATTTCACTCAACATACTGTCCTCAAGATCCATTCACATAGTTGCATACCCCACAACTTCATTTCTTCTTGCCACCGCCCAATATTCCATTGCATGTATACACCACAGTTTATCATTCCATTTATCAGTGGAGGAACCCTAGGCCAACTACATCCATTGTGAATTGTGACTACCGCTGCCATAAACACCAGTGTGTAATGCCCACTTATGTCCCTGCTCTCAGTTCTTCCAAGTCTATATACCCAATAATGGGGTTGCAGGACCATATTACAACCCCATAGTTAGCTTCCTGTGGAACCACCACACTGCCCTCCAGCTGGGTGCACCATTCTACCTCCCTACCAATAGGGAATATACACCATTTCTCTTTAATGTCAGCTGGAACCTTTTGTCAGATAGCTGGTGAGCATGAGAATGATGACAATCCTTCATTGTCAGGTCACACCAACCTCTCCTTGCTTTGTTTCATTGTCAGGTCTATCTGGCTACAAAGCTATACCATTTTCACCTCACCTTATTCTGTCCAATCATGGCATCAAAATAATGATTACAAATGGCATTAGGGGTCCCTTGAACATGTATTTCTAATAATTAGTACCTGAAGGTATTTTTATTTAATTGAATATTATAGAGACAATGAAAAAAGTAGTTAGAATAGCTTGTATTGGAATGAAGTACTTACAGTTCACTAGTCAGTTTAAATATAAATCTTAGAAGGAATGCAAATGCAATACAATAATGAAACATCTAGTGGGGTAGGCATTATTAGGATACTATAGTAGATTGAATCATGTGCTCCAGCAAAAGGCATGTTCTTAAACTTAATCTGCATTCCTGATATTTGAGCCCATTTGTAAATAGGACCTTTTGATGATGCTATTATTAAAGTGTGGCCAAACTGAATCAGGGTAAGTCTTAATCCACATCACTGAAGGGCTTATAAAAAGAGGAAATTCAGACAGTCAGAGGAGTCAGAGAAAGCCAGAAGGAGAAACCAGAAGTCAGTGAGAACCAGCAGAACAAACTCAAATAGAGAGAGAGATCTCCACATGAGGGGAGGCAGAGATGCAAACCAAGGAACTCCAAGGATTGTGGCAAGCAAAGTTAGAATCACTACAGACTTTGGGGAGATGGCCTGGTCTTGATGACACCTTCACTGTGGACTTCCAGTCTCTGAAACCATGAGACAATAATGTTGTTACGTCATGCAGTGTGTGGTATTTGTCGTAACAGCTCTGACAAACTGAGACTGATGAAAACTTGAGCCATGAGTGGTCAAGGTATTATCTCAGGTTTGGTTCTATTCCAGTCACTCTTTGAATCTCCTGGACTTTTATCCTATTTTGACACACTTTCTCCTCCCACTCTAGTTTGTGACCGTCCCTCATAAATTCCAGTTGATAGCAGATTGGCTGCACCCTTGAACTTAAACTGTAATACAGCAATTGCATAACTATATGCCATGAAGTTGGTGTAGATGCTGTGCTCTAGCATCAGGCAGACCTGAGTTCAGCCTGACACTACTACTTCCCATCTGTGTGACCTTAGGTAGGTTACATTATCTAAACCTCCATTCCCTCATATTTAAGATAAGAAAATAAAAATACATGCTTTATAGGGTTGCTGGGAGATTTAATGAGATGATACTTGTAAAAGGCTCAGCATCGTATCTGGCATGTAGTAGGTGTCTAATAAATGTTACGTCTCAAAATGTGTTCTCAGGCTTTATGTCTGCAATTACATAGATCTCTACCCATATATTTCCATCCTATTTGCTGCTCAATCAATATATGAAACATCAAAATGTTGGATGGGGGTTATCTATATTCAACAGAGATATTTCTTCTCAACCTGTGCTCATCATGGAGGATACTCATGTGCCTTGTTCCAGTCCCATGATAAACATATGATAGGTCCCTCCCACTCCCATACGTACTAACTGTCTGGGGACTTCTTGTGGCTTAAGAGTGTCATTGGGTATTGCAGGGAAGCATCCGCATAGGGTAGCTGAATGGTGGCCTTGCAAAGACTCAAGGCTCATGCAGGACATCACTCCCACTCACTTGATGACTCAATATGACTAGCTTTAATGCTTCACATATTCACTGCCTAGACAACCAGTGGACAAGTCACCAGACACAGGCAGGGTAAGGATCTCATCCACACAATGATAGGTTAGTCAACAAGAGAGTTCTTTGGGGACACAAGCCATATGGTTCTTACTCACTAGGGACACTCTCTTACTCACTGTGGTAAGCTAACCCTAACAATGGACTTGTGTTAGTTCTCTGGTCCAGATCAGCCCATAGCATGACCCTCTCACCGATCTTTCTCTCAGGCACTCATTAGGCACCTTCTGGGCAGCAAAACATGTACATAAACACTGTCAGAAATGGAGCCCAGTCATCTGGCCTGTCTGACCAGATTCTACTCTTCTCCCTTTGTCCCACAAAAACCTCCTCACTCGAGATTCTGTCAGGGGCCTGCTGGCCTAAATGGACACTTTCTACAAATTAGGAAAAGGCCCTTTCCTCATGACACTATGACCATATATCATAATATACCCAAATAATACTTTTAACCTAAACTGACTCTGTTTAGGGGCACCTCTTGTGTTGGAACAATACAGACTGGCACATTTGTAAGCAGAGGCCTTGGGTCTTGTCCTCTCTTCCTTAAGCTCTTGGAACAACAAAGCTAACCCCTCTTTTTTTCCTGGATATTTAGATAAGACCTGTTTTCTAAAGACGACTTCCCTAAATCCTTCATCTTCCTTTTGAGGGGAAAAAAAAAAAGGGGGCGGGGAATGGGGGCAAAGCAAACAAATACAAGTTCATGTCTATCAAACAATTTTGGTAATATGCACTCTGAAAAATGCCTGTAAACTCTGCTAAAACATTCTGCCACTGTTATAATAGAAGAGGTTCTATTAACCTCCCTGGCTTTAGGGATAAAACATAACTTATTAGTCGAGTGTTACCTAGAAGATTCTTTCCCATTGCTCAGAAGCTTTCAGGATGGATATGTCTTCCCAAGCATTATATATAGCATCCTGTCTCCCATTATCAAAAGTTACTCTCCCACCATCTCTGATTTTTGTTATTTAGGTATTTTTTCAGAGAAAAAAATTATAGAGACAGACATGCATATTTGATGCTTTACATTTTATATCATTCACACATAAAATGTTACTGCTTGCAAGCTCAGTATTGTTTATATCAGTGGTTATCCAAGTGGGCTCCAAAACAGCAGCAAAGCGTCATCTGGAAACTTGTTACAAACAAATTCTTGTGTGCCACCTCAGACTTATTGAATCAGAAACTTGGGGGGTGGAGAGCTTAGCAATCTGCTTGAACAACCCCTCCAGGTGACTCTGATGCTCGCTAAAGTTTGAGGTCATTAGATCCTAGACCAGCGAGAGCCACACCAGGCAGGAGAAAGCATTTTTCACTCTGCCAACAACTGAGATTTGACAATAGTCTGCTGTTCCCACATCAGTTACCATAGACATAGATTTAGCCTTCTGTAGACCCTTTCTCTAACCTTCCCCATGTGTGCCCTGGTGGCTTCTGAGGTCTGAAAACACTTGCTCTCCAATTTTCCCACAAGGTCAGGAATCTTGTCTTGAAAACTAACTCACAGAACTATGCTTCTAATTTCTACAGGCTCCTGTTGCTGGAGTGGGACTCTGATTGTCATATTCTTGACATTTACTTTAGTATTCGTGACTGCAGGCCTTGACAATTCTCGATATCGTAACCAAGCCTGAGATATAATGCCTTAAGCAGCTAATGCCAGCTTTAATTAGACATGAGTCTGCCATTCCACTCAGACTACATGGTCTGCTTTACTAGTCCATGCTCCCATCCTATACCGTTCCTTCATTATCCCTAACAGAATTTGCAATTGCCCCATAGGCAAACCCTAGTACACCATTGTGATTCACCTGCATTTCCTTATGTCCTAAAATCCAGTACAAATAACCATGGATTCACTAAAATAGTGATTCTCAACCACCATTATAAGTAACAATCATTGTGATGGTTTGAATGTATTATGTCCCCCCAAACGCCATTTTCTTTGATATAATCTTGTGTGGGCAGACATATGGGTGTTTCTGTGGAGATATGCCACACCCAACTGTGGGTGATGACTCTGATTGGATAACTTCCATGGAGGTGTTACCCCACCCATTCAAGGTGGGTCTGAATTAAATCACTGGAGCCATATAAATGAGCTGACAAACAGAAGGAACTCAGTGCAGCTGAGAGTGATATTTTGAAGTGCAGCTGAGAGTGACATTTTGAAGAGGAGCTACAGCCAAGAGGGACACTTTAAAGAATGCACAGAATCTGAGAGAGGAACTGCAGTTTACAGAGACATTTTGAAGACGGCTGTTGAAAGCAGACTCTTGCTCCAGAGAAGCTGAGAGGACAAACACCCCAAAAGCAACTAAGAGTGACATTTTTGAGGAACTGCAGCCTAGAGAGCAATGTCCTGGGAGAAAGCCATTTTGAAACCAGAACTTTGGAGCAGATGCCAGCCATGTGCCTTCCCAGCTAACAGAGGTTTTCCGAACACCATTGGCCATCCTCCAGTGGAGGTACTCTTTTGTTGATGACTTACCTTGGACACTTTATGGCCTTAGGACTATAACTTTGTAACCAAATAAACCCCCTTTATGAGTTGATCCATTTCTGGTGTTTTGCATTCCAGCAGCATTAGCAAACTGAAACAATCATCTTGGGGAGATTTTTTTAAATGCATACCCTCAAGAGAATGATTCAATAGATCTGTAGTGTGTCCCTTGCTGTAGTACCTTTCAGAAGTTTCCCACATTATTCTATGTGCTGCAAAGGTTGAGAGCCACTGGAACAGTCCCTGGTTTGTAGAAATGAGTTCTTAGGTCTATTAAAAAAAACTGTCCCATTGATATTACTCAAGAAGATATCTTTAATCTAGGCAAATCTATTCTATTTCAAAGAATCTCCAAATAGATGTGAGAGACATGGTTGGAGCTTGAGCAACAGAAGGTAAAATGAGATTGATATTAAAATAACTTTTGAATAAATCAATCCAAGATTTTTAATGCATTAAAGATTCTTTATTTGTCTCTTGATAGTAACTTACTAATTAAGAAACAAAATTAATAAAGAAACAAAATTAGTAAAGAAACCCTTATCAACACTGTCAACAAGACAGGATTCTAACATCTGAACACAGCATTTAAAAAACATTGTCTAAATTTGGAATAAATTTTGAAAAGGTGCCAGGAATCTGTGTAATTCACATTTTCAATAAAACAGTACAGGGTGGTTGGAAGTAAACAGACATTCTCTGGGGGGAAAGTCCCACTAATATCTCCAAATTGTAAAGAGGGTATATTGATCTATGCTCAATTGCAGAAAATAAAAAAGGTTAGTTGAAGCAGAAGGGTATTTGATACAGAAAATTAGGTGCTTACAAAATTTGGGGAGTGTCAGGAAGAGCAGGGTTGAATCTAATCATCCCCAAAGCCACACTGCCACGCTATGATCAGGAAAGCTGCTGCTCCTGGAGGAACCTGCTGAATCAGGGAGGCACATTCTAAATTTGGAAGTTTTAGCTGATGACCCCAAAACTATGCAACCTCTGTCATTTTCTATTTAAATAAGCAAAATGCAAGTTCCACATCCTGCCTCTCAATCCATATGATTCAATTACTAATCAATGTATCCCCAAAATGCTTCTAAATCATATTCAGAATTATAGCTGCAAGGGAGCCTGTGAATGGTGGTTTTTAGTTTTCCAGCCTTTGAATCTAGAAGGGGATTGGAATACTTGTTTAAAAAGCCACTTTCTGTCTACTAAGTATCCATACACAATCTACTTTCCATACTTATATTTATACACCTTGAAAATAACCTCCACAATATGAATATATGTTGCAGTTTTCCAGCTGTAGAGTGGCAGCAATAGGAGCCATTCAAGAGGATTAGTAGTGTTAAAAGCATACACTCTTTGACCTCATTGTTTAGCAACTACCTTATTTTCCTTTGATAATACCTAGCCAACACAAGATAAGCTTCCTTTTCTCAAAATGACCACTGATTGTCTCATATTCCGATTCCATTGTTGTATCCCCTGGAGGATGTAGTACTCTCTTAGATACTTAGACCATAAACCAGCAGAGTTGAAAATTTCAGCAACAGGAAGCAAACATTTTGCAAGTAGTTCATTTGGCCTAATAGCGCAAGATGCCATTCCCAAGGCCCTCACTTTGGTCTCAGACTCATGAATTCCAGTTATGAAGAAATGGTCAGTGCTTCAAAGTAAATATCACATCTATAATATAATAACTCACAAGGTATTTTTTCCTGGATGTTGCCATAACTAAGTCTCCAATAGGCTATTCCACCATTTTATAAAGCCAAATTGGATGATGGATTTTAATATCTATAAGATAGTAACTCACAAAGTATTTTTTCCTAGCTGCTGCCATAACTAAGTCTTCAATAGGCCATTCCACCATTTTATAAAGCCAAATTGGATGATGGATTTTAATAATAAATATCATGAGAATTAACTTGGTATCTTATTTCTATTGCTGAAAAACAAGTTTCTTGGTCAGTAAAAGTATTGTGTGGTATACTACAAATACATAATTTAGTAAGTCCTCAGTGTTTGCTGGAACAAGCACAGAAGCAGAGAAGGCAAACCCAGATCCATATTGGGTAATCCATTTCCAGTGAGGAAAGTTGCTGTCCTCTCTATTGTGGAAGAGGTTTAATATAATCTAACATCAAGCTTCCTGGGCATTTTCCTCTGTTTCAGGAAGATTGGTCACTCAGTCGATATATAGCCAGATCAACCATGGTGAAGAAAATTCATGTTATTGAGCTGATACAGAGCCTCCACCTGTGCCATCATAGCCACCTTGTTGATTAACCCACTGAGCAAACACTAGAGTGACTGGAGAAAGCTGTTAACTGTTATCTATTGCGTGACCATCACGTTCACCTCATTTTGAGAACCTCATATGCAGAGTGGGACCTTTTGTAGAAGACTCATAAGGGACATATGACACTTCCTCAATGCTCCTCATCACCATCTTCCAATCTTGTATTTTCCAAACCAAGCCATTTGCCATTGGATCTTGCCCATAAACCCAAAATAGATGCACACATTCAATTCTCTCTCCTTTTAGGCAAAACAACCAACCAAATATATCACTGTAAATTCTTCCCATTAGGATTTCTCTTCTCCCCTGTCTTTCAGGAACCCCTCAGAGTAAAGCCATAATGCTTCATCACTCCACTTCCAGTTATTGCCACATATCATTTAGAACAATCGAAAAACAGACTTGAATTTTTTTTCTTCCTCAGGTTATATGGAACTTCCCATGAGGTCCTGGGGGTGGGGAGGGAAAAATGGAGTGCAGCACAAGGACATGCAAAAGCCAGATCACTTATGTTGTACTTCAACTTGATGATGGAGTGCTGCTGGACATGCCCTAAGAACCAGACACCACCCAGTTCATGAGAAGCATTTCACTTTGCCTGTTTATCTGGGGGTCACATGGTTAGATATTCAGTGCTTGTTAGAATCTAATAGTACACTAAGAACTGGTTCTCAAAAAGAAAATAGTGGCTTGCCAAAGATACCTGGCATGTGTGGATATTGCTAATTGTGTATATAGATACTTTTAATTCTGTACTCAGAAACTGGAAAAATAACTATAGCGTGTATACATGGACCTGACAAAAATACTCTGAGGTGGACATCAACCAAAATTTCATTTGTCACTAGAACTCATAAGCCCCCACCCTGACCAGTAAATTACAGTGGTGGCTGGATCACCATGGATTAGTCCTATTTTAGAACCAGAATCAATAATCACTGAAAAGAGTCTGGGTATCTTCCTTTACCTCATGCATAGTACCTTATTATTGGAAATGGGAGGGAGATTTACAGCATGTATTTGTAATGTTTTGGTAGCATCCTTCCTCAAGGATACTCATCAGTGTTTGAAATTTTGGATTTAATGGTGGCCTAGGATGAATAAAGTAAATATGCCAGAAATCTCCTTTATGGTATAATAAAAAAGGAGGAATCCAAAGACGGGGGAAAGAAGAAATGACTCTTTCATCCAAGAGGTTCTGGATGTATGAACTGGCTCATGAGGCCATGATTATCATGGTACCTCACATCAGGCCTCAGACCAAGTGCCATCCTTGGTCTCTGCTATATCAAATTCTGTCATTCCTACTGAAGTTGGGATTCTGTTTGAATACAGCATGTTCTGTCTTCACTTCTAGTCAAGAGAGGACAGTCGTTGCTTGTCTAAGATGTCTTGAGAGATCATACATTTTAAACCCATTAGAACATTCCTAACTCCCTAAGATTTGGATTTCTTCTTCTTCATGATACTAAGGAATCTCTGACATCTCAATTTCATTCAACCTAAGCCAGGAGGGCAAACAGAAACACTGTCAGATGCTCAAACTACACATTGAATCCAAAATCTCTGGTAATTGCGGCTGTATGAAATAATTTGACTCTTTCTAAAGCCTTGGTCTAGTGTCCTCAAAATCCATCTCCCATACCTCATCCCCTGCTTTCTACTGTTAAAAATATTAGCAAAGGCATTTAACTCCTTTTGTTTGTAAGCCCTTTCATCTAGGGCCTGACATTGCAATTGTTCCTTGGAACATGCAGATATCAAACTCTGGCTATAGGTGTGATGGCAATAAGGGTAGTAAGGGTGTGCAAGACAGGAACTCCCATCCTTTGCAGAGGACCTGACACAGACAAGGCTAGTCAGGATCTGCAAACAAGGCAAGATCAACACTGTCATACAGAGAAAGAAGGTCTGCTTCTACTAGCAAGGAAGGCTTGGTGAAGTTTAGAGGTAGAGAGTATGCAAGTTGATCAGATTTATCCAAGTTCTCATAAAAGATACCATATCAATTATGGGGTCTCTGTTTTTTCTAAGGCAATGTTTTCAGTTTTGTGAAAAGGTCTGGCAAAGCTGTGAATTCAAATTACAATATAATTCAATAACCTGCAGCACAAGACTTTTCATCTGATTTCCATCTAAATAAGCCTTGAGGCTTACAAAAGATGAGAAATTCTTTAAAGACAGATGTAGAGATTCCTTGATTCCTGGACAGTGCCTAGAGCTGAGAATTTAAAATATTAAGCCTATCACTTTCTTTATGTTAGCTTACCAGCACAATTTAGAAGAAATCAACCTACTCCCAAAGTCCTTTTTAATCTCACATCCCCCATAATGGTCCATCACAGCAGTAATTCCCTTTGCCAAACCCTTGCCTTCATTAGTCATATCATTTCAGATGATCAGAGGTGATAATTTAAGTAATGGCTCATTCAGTGCCATACTTGCCTTTAAACACCATTAAGTCTTATTATTTGATGTTCTATTACCTGCAACCACTTCTGAAACTAACTACCGTATCACCTAGGGCTCAGTTGCGTGCAACAGAATCCACATTAACTGGTGTAAGCAAGCAGAAAAGGTTTTACATAGGTTATTAGGAGGTTAGATAATATTTTGAAGAGCTGAAAGAGCAGGCTCCAGGCTAATCTCCTCGGACCAGCGCCTAGTCCTCAGAACCACTCTGCCTCTGCCGTGATTGAGAAACTGACCATTGCCACTGCAGGAAGATAACAAGTCAGGAGGCTGTTTACATACTATTGCTGGCTGCAAAACCATTATAGGAGTGCTGCCACCACTGCGACAGGAAGCCCTGAATCAGGAAGCCACCTGCCATGTTAGGGAGTCACCACTTCATATGCAAGCTCCAGAACCATGTCACCTCTCATACAATCTCTGCCCTCACTCTGCCTCTCTCTCCTATGTTCATTTTCAATCAAAGTTTCATGCAATAGCATCTTACATAGGTTTTGGTGAAACCTTAATCACATCTAAAACCCTTACTCCCAGAGAGTCTAGGAATGTAGAGTTTAGCTTTCCATCCTTTGCAGACCAGAAAGAACTTGGAATGGATATTGAGTTAACCAATATCACTGGCAGTCCCCTTTCTCACTGTCAGTAACACTTCAAAATCACAGTAAGAGGTCTAGAAAAGTCATCACATTATGCTATATTTTTTCTCTGTCCTATAAATGTGGGGGGACAAGTAAAATTCACTAGGAGCCATAGTTAGGACCAATGATCCATAGCCACCAACTATTCTATCAGCCAAACTGTACTGAAACACCTACAAAAACCATGAGCTTCTTTTGACAGTTTTATTGAGGTTATGTTGTTGTGCAATAATGTGTGTGTGTGTGTGTGTGTGTGTGTGTGTGTGTGTATTATATAATACAGGGTGTTTTATATATGTACACACCCATGAAAACTCTAACATATCAAGATAATGTACATATCCACTATCCTCAAATGTTTTACTGTGTCCTTTTGTAATCCATCCCAACAGTGGTTCTTTTTAATTTGACATCACATCATTTAGCCAATTCATTCTTCAGCAGAGGAATAAACCAAATCACACCCCTCCAATAGAGTAGGATATGTTCTCAAATCTTCCAGCATAGAAATTGCAATTCTTTCATAGATAACACAGAAGAAAGCTCTCATTTTGCGTCATAATCCTAGTTCTCTTCTTACCCATCACAAAAATCAAAATGACTAGGCAGATAAGATAAATCTATAGTTTTTAAGTGTGTATAGCAGCACACTGGTGTCTAGTTAACACCACAGATACCCCACCAATTTAGGATCAATGTGGAACAGGGTTTATTATGCCAGTGTCTGTTAGAAGTAACTGAAATTAGCAGGTCATATGACACAGGTACAATTTGCAGCCAATGAGAGATGAGTGAGACAGCAAATGAGAGGTACAAAGAACGAAAAAAGATTTTGTGTTTACAAAAACAACCAGAAATTTTATGGTATAGGAGTATGTCTTAGATTGCCAGAGCTGCTATGACAAAAACCATATAATGGGTTGGCTTAAAAAAACAAAACATCTATTGCTTCACAATTTTGAAGGTTAAAAGTCCAACATCAAGGTCTCAAAAGGTCATGCTTTCTCCCTAGTGTCTGTAGCATTCCGATGCTGGTTTGTAGCAATCCTTTTGGTTCCTTGGCTTGCACCTCTGCCTCTGTCACATGCTCTCTTCCTGTAGCTTTCTCTGACTGTGTCTGAATTTTCTCTTTTTACAAGGCCTCTAGTAAAATGGATAAAGACCTGTCCTGATTCAATTCGGGCACACCTTAACTAATAACATCTTCAGAAGGTCTTATTTACAAACGGATACAAACCCACAGGAATATGGATTAAGTGTAGAAACATGCCTTTTGTGGGATACATAATTCAGTCACCAACAGAGTATATGAGAAAGAATGCCAGGTCAGTAAACGATTCTACACAAACAGCAATATAATACTAAATTATTAACAAGAGACCAGTGTGATACATTGCAACTATGTTGCCCCCAGATTCTTGTATTTAAAAATGTAAAACGAACATAACTGGATAGGAACTATTGGGAGGGTGTGGAAGATACCAAAACCAGTGGTGCTCAGATTTTGTATACCTCAGAATCACCTGGTGTATTTCTTAAAATGCAGATTGCTGGGCCCCACTTTGTAGATTCTGATTCAGTAAGTCTAAGATAAGGCCTCAAAAATTTCTAACAATTTCCCAGATGTTGCTTTTGTTGCTAGTTAGGGGACTATACTTTGAGAAACACTGACCAATCTAGACTTCCAGCTTAATTCCTAGGAAGACTATTCAAGTGGGTATCAGAGAAGCAAGGAGGGCAGCCAATGTGGCCTGGCCAACAATATGGGTATATAATGTAACTCAAGAAGACTTCTTCCAATTAAGGAATACATAGCAGAGGAAAATGCACCATATGCAAAAAGTTTGCCCCCTATAAGAAGAAAAAATGGCATGATAATGATAGAAGAACAAAATTAGTAAGAGATTATTCTGGTAAGGAAAGAGTGTTTAAGAAAACAACTACTTTGACCTCTAAAGGAGATTAGATAAATCAGAAGCTCTGTAGGACAATAGATTAAAGGTAAGATGATATGATAACAAAATGAGATGAAAAGAGAACCAGTAGAAAAAAGGCAAAAAATAAAGGGAAAAAAAAACACCACTGGAGAATTTAACATAGCATCTGAAGCAGTGACAAGAAACAGAATAATAGAGAAAACCAAATCAATAATGTAGAGGACAGGCTTGAGAAAATCACACAGAAATAAAGGAGAAAAGCAAAATAAGATAAAACTAATTCGAGAGAAGATGATGGATGGGAAGGAAAAGCAATACAGATCCAATAAATAGCTAATATATGCCTAATTAGTATGCCTAGACAACAGAATAATTGGAAAATAAATAAAATTTTTTCAAGTATATGATGCAAAAATTAGATTTCTGATTTTAAAAGCATCTGAATATGCATTTTGAGAGAGAATAATGACATATTGTGGTGGATTGAACTGTGTACCCCAGTTTGAACATGATTCTTGGTCACAGTCTGCATTCTGGTGAGTGTGGACCCCTTTTACATAAGATCTCTTCAAGATGTCACATCAATTAAAGTGTGGCCCAACTGAATCAGATTGGACTTTAATCCATATTATTGGATTCCTTTATAAGCAGAATGAAGGTCAGAGAGAGAAGCCACAGGAGCAGTCAGAAGTCAGAAGTCAAAAGAACTCAGAGGAGAAAGGAGAAGACAGAGTCTTGTGCATTGCCAAGTGAGGAAAAAGCCAGAGAACTCCCAAAACCACTGATCATTCAGAAGATATTGACCCAGGAGGAAGCAAGCCTTCTAGCCTTGAAACTGTGAACTAATAAATTCCTGTTGTTAAGCCAATCCATTGTATGCTATTTGGCTTAGAAGCTAGGAAACTAAAACAAGGTTAAAGAATACTTACATGAAAAAAGAGAAAGATCTCAAATCATAGACCTAACTTCACACTTACAGAAACAAGAAAAAGAACAAACTAAACCCAAAGTAAGCAAAAGAAAGAAATAACCAAGATTAGTGCAGAGATAAGCTAAATAGAAAATAAAAAGCAAGAGAAGCAATAAAACCAAAAAACAGTTCTTTGAAAAGATCAATAATATTAACAAACCTTTAGCTAGATTGACAAAGAAAAAAAGAGAGAAGACACAAATAATAAAATCATGAATGAAATGGGGGACGTTACCACTGACCTCACAGAAATAAAAAGAATTTTAAGAGGATACAATGAACAATTGTATTTCAAAAAATTAAGTAACCTAGATGAAATGGACAAATTCCTAGAGGTACATAAACTACCTACCTTGACTCAAGGAAAAAAAATAGAAGATATCAGCAGACAAATAACAAGGAAACAGATTGAAGCAAGACCAGAGGTTTTCACCGGTGAATTCTACCAAGCAGAACATGGGAATGTGAGGAAACTGTTTCATAAGGTATCATATAAATGGGGGTTTCTAAGGCTATGCACACAAGACAAGATGTACATCCGGGAAGGATCAGGGGGCACCTGTATTTTGGTCTGGAGCTATTCACTAAATTCACATACGCATAATTCCTGAGGAGAGCACCTCCGCAAGTCCATCTGCAAAGAGTGAAAAAGGTGTTTTCTTTTTCCCACCTTCTTTTTGTTGTTGCTAGTTACTAGCATTCAAGGAAATTTCTGTCTTAACACTAGCTGAATACAAACTTAAGGAACAGATGCCTCAGAGTCTAAATTCCAGCATCAACACATTAAAATATAAAAATGTTCAGGTTTCAAAAAAGATTGCAAAACATACAAAACAAAATATCATTGACCAAGAATTCTATGTCTGACAAAACTGTGTTTCAAAAATAAAGGAGAGATTAAGACAGTCCCAGATAAAAAAAACTGAGGGAGATCATTCCCACTGGACTGGCCCTACAAGAGATCCTAAAGAGATTTCTTCTGACTGAGAGGAGAGGACAATACAGAATAGATCAATGCCACATAAAGAAATAAAGATCTCCAGTGACAGTAACAACAGGAGTGACTATAAATGTCACTACAATTGTATTTTTGGTTTGTAACTCCACTTTTTACTTCCTACAGGATCTAAAAGGCAAATGCATAAAATGTAATGATAAATCAGTTGTTTTGGACTCGGAATGTATAAACATGTAATTTGTGACAAGAACTACATAAAAGGTGGGGAACAGGGGTAAAGGAACGTGGTATGTATAAACTATTGACATTGGTATCAAAGCAAATGAGATTGTTATAGACTTAGGAAGTTAAATTTAAGCCATATGGTAACTACAAAGAAAATACTGGGGAATATGCAAGCTTATAGAGACAGAAATTAGAATAACAGTTGTCAGGGATGGGGGACAGGAGGAATGGGGAGTTATACAAAATTGGGGTATAGTTCCTGTTTAGAGGAGATCAGAAAGTTTTAGCAATATGAAATGAGGGTACTGAAATATTGTGAAAGTGTTTAAACCATTTGAATGATATGCTTGGAAAGTGGTTGAGATGGGAAAGCTAATGTATATATGTCCCCACAATTAAAAAAAAAAAAAAAAAAAAAAGATCGACTAAAGAGACAATGTCAATTACAATTACATGCAATACATGATCCTGGATGGGACTTAGCAAGAGAGAGAAAAGCCTCAAAGGCTCAAAGGGACACTATTGGGTCATAAGAAAAAATTGTAATATAGTCTGCAAGCTTTATATCAATGGTGAAATTCTTAAACTTGATAACTACACTTAAGTTGCTTAAGTAAATGAATATCCTTGTTCTTAGGAAATGTACATGGCAGTATTCTTAATGTTCAGGGAGCACTACAACCTACACTTAAGTGTTCAGAAAATTGTTTGATAAATAGACAGATAAATCAATAGATTAATAGATTGGCAGAATGATTCCACAAATGTGGCAAAATGTTAAAATTGCTAAATCTGGATATTGGGGAGGTGGGGGGTAGGAGTATGTTGGAGTTCTCTGTATAGGGTTTGTATTATTTTCGTTAACTGTCCTGTAAGTTTGAAAGTATTTTTTTAAAGGATTTTTTAGAGTTCTTGAATGAATTTTAGAAAGATTCATAATATGTCTGTGCCTTTGAATCTATATTATTTATAAAAGCTCAAAATTGAAAACTATTTAAAAATCTTTCAGTAGAGAATTAAAGTATTTATGGGGCATCCATACATTGGAACACTTTGCAGCCATGATAATGATAATACAAATCTATATTTATTGATAGGGAATAATGCCCATAATATATTAATGAATGAAAAAGGAATACAGATTTGATTCGAACCAATTTTTGTAAATATGTTTGTGTTTGTGCATGTATGGTTAGAGGTCTGTGGGATATTTACCAAAATATTAGTAATTGTTCTTTTGAGCAATAGGACTTCACATTCTTACTGTATTTATATTTTTCTATAGTTGAATGTTTGTTTACAATGAGCATTTTTATGTAACTATTTTTATAAATGGTTATTTTTATTTTGAAGGGAAAAAAAAGCATGGATGTTCTTTCCTGTGAATATATAGCTCAGCTCTGAGTATATCTTGGTTTTAAATAACATACAAATGCCAAGATGGGTGACTTCAATTTTTAGAAATGGAGAAATAATAGTGGAAGTCTCTTAAACATATACCATTTTCTTTTGAGACTATAGCTATTGGCTTCAAAAATAAAGTCACCAGAATGGTTTGTGTGCAGTGACTTCTCCTTAACCCATGTTGACCAAAGAGTTGAATGGAACATTTCATAGTAATAAATGATCTTTTCTTCTCTTAATCTTACTATATGAAAGAATGAATTATGAGGAGTTATCAACAATACTAAGTTTTCTTACCCAGGACACATCAAAAAAGTTTCATTCTGTAGTTCATTTTTACGGTTTGGAGAAATAATATTTCATTACAGGACACCTCAAATTACTTTTCTGACAAACAAAACATTGCAAGGATGAATTCATGTGTGATTGAATTATGCTTAGAAGACCAACAACTGAGAGACTACTGAAATTCCTGTGGGCACCACGATATGCCAAAATTGTTTTATGACACTTAGCCATAATTGCAACTAACCACAATGTTGGGGCTCTTTTCTTGGCAGGATCAGAGCCTATGAATATGCGTGTGTATGTGTGTACAAGTATAAATTTGTTTCCTTGTGAAGATGTGATTGCTCCACCTGTTATGGCCTGTCTACATCTTAAATTTTCATCAAGTATTGCGAATTAGTTCACAAAATATGACTGAAGAGTGAAAATTGAGGTGCAAAATGTCTGATTTATGGATGAAATTGGTTATGCTCAATGATTCTTGTGACTGCTTTAAATATTCTGTTATTAAATTGATTAAATAATTAAAGTTGCTACAATATGTCACATGGAATTTCACATCAAATTTCAATTGCGCCTTGGAAATATATAATTTCTAGTGAGATTTCTTACATTTTTGAAAGTCACCTGAGAGTCTCACCTTCATTCAAGAGGCAGTTGTGGCAAGATGAAAGAGTCATCTCCTAGGAATTAGAATTAGATTTTGTAATTTATAAGCAGTGTGATCCCGAACACATAACTCATCTTTCTGAGATCTTTTTGTCACATCTAAGAAATGGAAATAAGGTTTGTTCTGCCATCTCATAGGATTCTTTAAAGATTAAATAAGATAAGCCATGTCATATGTAATGCAGTTTGAAAATTGTAAAGTATAAAGCAAGTTCAATAATGTTATTATTATTTAAGAGAAGTCACTGGGCGCTAGTTTTCAGTGATCATAAAGGAGCTAATCAACACAAATGATATTGCTCAACACTTCAGGAATTCAAAGATGAATAAAACACTACCTTCCTTCAATAAGTACACAATCTAGTAAAGATAGCGTGACAACTAAAATGTCAATAAATCGGTGCCAAATGATGGATACTGATGGGTAATGATGGGAAAGAGGGAGTGAAAAACTTCACCATGATTCTCAATGGTGAGAGGTATCCTGAGCCTTGATAGGTGTGCCAGTTTGAATTTATTACGTCCCCCAGAAAAAGCTATGTTTTTTAATGCAATCTTGTGAGGGCAGACTGATTAGTCTGTTGATTATGGTGGAGATGTTTGATTAAATTATGTGGACCCCACCCATTAGTGTGGGTCTTAATTAAGTTACTGGAGTCCTATAAGAAAGCTCACAGAGAGAAGGAACTCAGAGCAGCTGAGAGAGACTTTTGAGAGATGCTTGGGAGCAGACAGAGATGCATGCTGATGCTTAGAGATGCTTGGAGATGCAGACAGAAGGACATTTGGAGATGCTAAGCTAAGAGAAATCCAGGGACATTTTGGAGAATGCCATTTTGAAATGCAACCCGGGAGCAAAGGAACAGCAGATGCCCACCATGTAAGTGCCTTCTCAGCTGACAAAGGTGTTCCAGATGCCATTGGCCATCCTTCAGTAAAGGTATCCACTTGTTGATGCCTTCGTTGGACACTTTTATGGTCTTAGAACTGTAAATTTGTAGCCAAATAAACCCCCTTTATAAAAGCCAATCCATTTCGGGTAGTTTGCATAAAGGCAGCATTAGCAAACCAGAACAATAGGCAAATGTTTTCTTTTTCTTCTTTTTTACGGCTTTTTTGTTACAGGCCATGCTCGTAAAGGTCAGTTCAAAAATATAAAAAAAATACTAATCCATGTGTTCTTCTACTATTCTATTTAACTTTTAAATTCAGCTCTTTGGTACATGTGGAAAGTACTTTAGCATGAGGTACTGGGATTTTAGCATGATAAATAATCATGCTCCCCTTCTACTCTGAGTTTAGAGCCAATATATAACTAGGTGCTGTTATCAGCTTTATTTAAAAATCAGCTTTATTGCTGATTTTACTGGATTATATAATGTGATTTATGCAATTGCCACCCTTCATACTCCCTTAAGTGAACTTAGCACTCAGGTCAGGCAGATGTGGACAACTGCAGGCCTCCTCAGCAGTGGTAAGGCAGAACAGAACTTGTGCAACCTGAGAACAGGCCATTCCATAAAAGAGAGGACCCCTGAAGAAACTGAATTGAGCTTGCTCAGATCCTTCTCTAAAACTGCTCAGTCAACTGAGGCAGACAAAAGAGCCCAGGAGGATTACTCTATCAGAAGTCCTCTCATGGAAACATGAGTCCAGACAAGTAGACATCCCATGCTAATATTAGGATGAAGTAAAACTATAGCTTTATTTTTTTTCCAAATTGGTAGCCATATGAATAAACTCTTTTCCAATTAATTTGAAAGCCACTTTTTGTTATATTGGATTTTGATGTGTATTTAGATCTGTTGCTCATCTCTCTCTTCTGCACCATTGATTTAATTCTACCCCATTTTAAATGTTTTCAAATCTGAAAGGGTTAGCTTCCTCATGTTACTGTGTTGTGCTTTGAAAAAATAATTAGGAGTAACAGATAGAAAGAAAGTTAAGGAGGCAATCCAGATTGGGGAGGCAGTATAAAAAAAGAGCAAGAGGAGAGACTGGACAATACATACTCAGGGACAAATGAATAGTCCAAACTAGCTGGAGAAGAGAGTTTGTGCAAGGAAGTTGGAAACAATAAATTTAAAGCAGTATTTGAAGTTTAACATGACAGTTTAAATAATATTACCCTATCAACATTGAAGGGCTTTGCATAACATACTAACATTATCAAAGGGACTTGGGAAAAGATTATTGCTATGTAATAATAATTATCATTTTCCAAATAAGTTAGAAATGGGAAAATTATAGAATGGAAGCTTTTTAAAATAGTCTAAGAGTAATGAAATAAGAAAAAGTGATAGCAAGACACATATATTTTCTTGAATGTTTAACAAGGCAAGAGACTTGGTTTCTCAGTGTGGTCTAGCCGATTAAATATCTAAGGCATAAATATACCTCACGTCCATATACCTTCAATAGCACATAATCCTTATTTTAAATTGTTTCATTGTTTCATCATTTTTGTAGCATGCTTCTAGTAGTGAGAAATGCCTAATAATAAGAGATAAGAATTTGAAAATATGATTAACACCCAGAATATCTTTAGAGGAAATTTTAAAGTAGAAACACTTTATTTTAAGAATCCCCACTGCAAATTCCAATATCCATGAAGAAACAATTCTTAATTTTGGTGGAAATCATGTGCTATTATATATTTGTTTAACATATTTGGGTACTACTCAACTGGAGGAATAGTTGAAAAAAAGATACCAAAAAGAAACTCCAGAACTGGGAAGAATTAGTTATCAGAAATATCCAAATTAGCTAAAGACTGAAAGAGGTTTTTCATAAAGGAAACAGAGTGAAATGAGTCATACTGAAGGGACCTGAGTCTTTGAAACAGGAGGAACCAAGAGGTCTGCTTTTGACTGTTACACGAAATTGATGTCATGAAAAAACAATTGAAGAAAAAATAATACTTACCATTAAGCTCTAGTGGACCATTTGTGAGAATCTGGACATGTGCTAGTTTTGAACCTTCTATGAAATTTCAAGAGCCCTATCTTAACTAAACAATTCTGGACAAATGCAAAGATCAAGTTACACTGATTTTTGGTGGTTTTTTTTGTTTGTTTGTTTTGTTTGTTTGTTTGTTTGTAGTGTTGTAAAGAAATTAAAATGCCCCCCTCCCCAAAAAGGGAGGTTGAATAAATTATGGTTCTCCCTCAAGAGAGAATAGCACACCATTGTTTTAAAATGATGTAGAAGAGAAGCACTTCTGAATGGCTGTATGAGAATTGCTGTGGACTGTCTCCCTAGCTATGCAACCATAACTGGAGAAAATTATATATAAAAAAAGCAACTATTTAAAGTCTATGGAAATTATCCTAAGGGCATATAGTAAATGGAGAAACATTTATTCAGGAAAACTTAGTAAATCTTACTAAGAACAGTTCATTGTGATAGAAGCTCTACTCTGGGCAGGTGCAGTTAAGAAGACAGGGCACCTTCTCTCCCAGCTTCCAGACTAGGGTGATGGTTTCTCCCTGGAAGGGGCAGGCCACAAGCATTTATTAAGCTCATGCCCACCACTACCCCCATTCCTATTTGTGTTGCACAAGTTCTATTCAAAGCAGATGAGGCAAAGAAGTCTGGGGCTCCCTTCCTCTACTGGTCACCACTAGTAGGGCAGAGGTTCTACCACAGGCACAGCAAGCTGAGAATATTGGGCCTAATCACCTTCAGCTCAGCTCTCTCATGGGGCAGAAGCTCCTCCCCAGAAGGGGTAAGTTGTGAAGAGCAGAAGCTACCATACCCTCTCCCCAAGGCCCACTCATGGAGCAGGATTGTCACTCAGTGAGAAACAGGACACTGTCTCTGATGCCAGCTCCAGAAGAGTGCAAACATTCTGCCCAAGAGGAGAGGCAGGCTGCAAGAACAAAGAGCTCTTAACTCTTTCTAAACGGGACAAACTTTATTTGCAACAGAGACTGGTAAGTTTCAAGCATAGGGGCATTGACAAAAACAGTGGAAATTTTGGTGGTGAGCAATTAAAATGTGAGTGGAAAATCCATGATAGCAACAGTAAAACAATAGATATGCTAGAAGTTTAACAGAGAGAACCAGGGAGAGATAGCTAAAAATAGCCCTCCAGGGGTCAAAGAAAGCCTCAGCAGAAAGGCCCAACTTTAATTGGATCATACTGTGGAGCAAATTGAGCTCTGGGACTTTATCAAAAGCAATAGAGAAATCAGCTAGCAATTAGAAGAGGCTAACTACTGCATGTGATACCAAAAGACCAGCCAGAACCTTAGCAGGGAGATCAGAGAAAAGGACAGTCAGAGACAGTCAAAGAGAACTTGGCAAAAGCCACTGCCAGCCATGGGGGATAAGGAGGGCAGAGTGGTCAGGGAGATTCTGCACGTGCCAATGGCTACACTTTCTGAGGAGTGACGTTACTCCACCCAAGAGAAGCAGAGCACTCATTTCTTCTTAAACTCACCTTGATGATCTCCAGATAGGCCATGTGGTAGGCCATAAAATTTTAAATTAAAACAAAAAAGTCTCAGTAAATTTACAAAGGATTGAAATCATACCAAGTGTGTTCTCTAACCACAACAGAGTGAAATTAGAAATCAACAGAAGGAAGTTTTGGAAATTTACAAGTGAGTGTAAATTAAATCACACACCCTTAAATAACCATGGATAGAAAGACTTAGTATATTGTTAAAATGGGAATACTCCCCAACAGATTCAATGCAATCCCTGTCAAAATCCCAGCTGACTTTTTTGAAGAAATTAACACCTTGATCCTAAAATCCTTCTGGAAATGCAAGGAGCCCAGAATAGCTAAAACAATCTTAAAAAGAAGAACAAAGTTGGAGGATTCACACTTCCCAGTTTCAAAACTTAGTACAAAGCGATAGTAATCAAGGCAGAGTGGCACTGGTATAAGACTAGATATATATCTCAATGGTATAAAATTAAAGATCCAGAAGTAAACCTTCATGTTTATGGTCAATAATTTTCAACAAGGGTGCCAAGACAATTCAATAGGTAAAAAGAAGAATCTTTTTTTTAAATTGTGCTGGAACAACCAGATATCCACACACAAAAGAATGAAGTTGGATCCCTTCCTTAAACCAAACACAAAAATTAACTCAAAATGAATCATAGACCTATGTGAGGGTCCTTGATGTTGTGCTCAAGTCTCAACTCCTAGGAGACCTGCTCTTTAGGGTTGTCAGATAAAATACAGGATGCCTTGTACTTCAGTATAAGTATGTCCCAAATATTGCATGAGCTATATTAAAAAAAAATTGTTGTTGTTGATTACCTGGCCATCCTGTATTTTTTTTTTGTTTTTTTTTTTGGTTTTTTTTTGGTAAAACAAAAACTGTTTTAAAAAAAAAACCATTACATTGTAGCAGTTTTCAATTATTTTCAGAATGTACTTAGCACATTAAAAGTTTCAGCACATTTTATATTCTGCCCAGGGATTTACACCATTTTTATTAGCTGTTTCTACCCAAACCCCATGATATCCATTGAAATGACTATCAGTAGCTTATAGCTGAGGAAAGTAAGACACGTGGAGAGTGGGCAACAGCAGAATTCCCAGGCCAATTACCAAGCAGCCAGCTCCTCAACACACTCTGTCACTCAAATTGCAGTTGTTACTTAGTCATAATAAAAATAATTATATTCTCATTAAATAAGACTATTTCTCATAATAGTCTAATTTTATTTCCAACAAGGAACTGATCCAGCAGTGCTTTAGACAGCATAGTGCTGTTGATCTTAATGGCAGCTTACTTGGCACAAGGAACAGAGAATTACATTTTCCTGTTCAGCATCACCACCACCTGTGACATTCCTAGGGTTCTTTCTTTGTAAAAAATTAAATCTCTTCCTTTGGCTGAAAACGTTTCTATTCATTATGCGAGGACACGGAGGAGGATTCCATAATCCCCAACTTTTCTCTGGTGAGGTTTTTCTTTCATCTCTTTCTTTGGATGTGTTTTATTTAAAGCACCCACCTTGGTGTTTTATCACCTTATTAATATTAAATTCATGCAAGTATGACTATTATAACCTTTCCACACTTTTTATCATTATAAATTTTTCAGAAACCTAAATGTTGTCTGCAAAACAAATTGCCTTTTGAATTTAGCCTTAAAAGCCATTTACCGCGTTAAAAATAAAAATCAGTTCTGCCATTTTAAATTTGGTGGTAGAGGTAGAAAGCGTGTCAGCATCTTCGTTTGTATTTCTTCCTTTCACATTCAATTCTGCTAATTGTAATTTTAAATGTTCTCTTAAAAAGAACACCTCAACTTCACCCAACTGGAGAGGCAAGTCCTAATATATGTCCAGGTGTATCAAGCATTGCTTCAAAATCACCATGGCAACCCCTAATTAGGGGAGGGCAAGGCAAGACAAAGCCTATGTTCACACAATGTGTTTTCTTTCTAAAATAACTTAGTGCTCATCATTTGGATTTGTTGAGAAAACCCTTCTTCATGTAACAAGAGTGAGTTTTAACACTGTCTAATTCCACTAACTATAGGTGCTGCCTCTTGCATAATCCCACCTTTCTTCGATTTGTTAAGGGCACCCTTTCTTGGTTTCAGGCCATTGAAAATGGGAATGCCCACTGCCAGGGAAGTTTGCATAGGATTCAGCCGAGTTTGCAAGCACAGATAAGTGTCACTTCTGCTGTTTGATCCGGATGACCTACAGGCACTGAACTGCAGGGTCCTCTCCAGAGAGTGAAGTGTGTAGGTAATGTGACTCCCCAGCCAGGCACAAACTCAAAAGCCAGCATCGTTGGCCTGTAGATGTTGCCTCGGCTGCCACACAACCACCTGATATTGGCAGAAGATGGGGGTAGACAGTTTTTCAAGTTGAAAGGGATTCTTTTCATGTCATCCACCCAGACCTAGTCCCCTGATCTCAGTTCCCAAGCACCTCCACCAAGTGCACACCTTATACCCTATCTTTCAACTTCCCAGATCAGGATGGTCTTGGGTTTTCCCTAGCTCTACTTGTTCTTAATGGTGGCTACACATTACAAAAATCCAGCAAGTTGTTGGTTTGGTTTGGATTTTAAGTACCAATGCCTAGTCACCACCTTGAGAGATTCTGATTCTATTGGCCTGTGGTGACAACGCCTAGGAAAGACATTTTAATAGCTGCCCAGATGATTCTATTGTTCAACCAGAGTCCACAAGCACTGGGTTTTTTTCTCTTTCTTATCTGTTGTTCTGGTAAAAACTATATGCCAAGCTTCCTTTAGGGTCTTCCCTTTGAAATCTAAAATGCTTTTCTTAGCATTTGCAGAACTTGTCTCTTGAAAATAGAAAGTGTTGACTTTCAAAAACTCTCAAGTGAACTTCAAGTGCCTCTTTTGGAAGTCTCAAATGAAACAGTGGCTATTTCTTTCTCTTTGCCTTCCTGCTACAACGATTCTAATTCCCCTGAAGGAGAATAGTTCTAACTGACCAGGAAATGGTCTTATATTATGAAGAGCAGAAAAGAAGAGCACAAAAATGGCTATATCAAGATACTATCACACCACATTCACCCTCTTGCTTAATTTCCCTTCTTGCTTAAATATCCTTCTGTGGAGGACAGATTCCCTTATTGATACTCCTTCCAACGGTCCCTAAAAGTTAGATAATTAGGGGTTCTTTCCACATAACAAGTGAAATGACCAGAATCATCAGGATTATTTAGGAATCTAGAGGTTCTCAGTCCCAGTCTGGTACTTCAAGGATCCCTGATAAAGAAAATGAAGACATTATTACTAGCATGTAAGAGCTGAGCCTAACCCATAATCCACATTATCTACACAGTGACCCACGGTGAGCCCATTAGAAACAGGAGCCTGTCCCACATGTGAATATTTCTTAAGTGTCCTACCTCATAAGCTTGGGGTTCAAAACCAAGTCACATCTCCTGGAATATGCCACGTAAATGACTCTGAGTCCTCAACTTGCTACCTTGAGAGTGTCTTCCTATTATAAGCACAAAACACCCCCAGGACTTGCGTTTTCCAAGGGACACATCTACCAGAGAGGAAATGGAAAATCTGTTCTCCGTTTCACTCTCTGTTGCTGTTTACACTGCCCTGTGATGTCACTGTGGAGAACAGGCGGTCCAGAAACCTGTTGCTGGGACCAAGGCACACACTGCTCTCACGGGTCTGGCAGTTTTTCCTCAGGGTGCACAAAGAGGAAGCCTCTCCCCACAAATGCTACAATCAGCGATCAATCCCAGGCCTGAGAACGTCCTGCAGCAAGCATGGGCTTTGCCACTGTCGATTCCATAAAAACATGGGCTGAGGGCTTTCTCCTCCATACCAGTGCTGCCTCCCTGCTATAAAGGAATCACAGGGGTCTGTTACAGATCAGTACTGACACTGTGCTTTCATCTGCACAGAGGATGCCATTTTCCTAAGGATATACCCACAGACCAGGACACCACACAAGGGCTTGAGTTTCAGCTTATCCATGTCCAGAGTTGGTCTTCCTCCACAGCCTCCTAGAGGGAACGCTGTTACCCTGGGGCCAAAGGGCCAGTCATGGTTTCTCTCTGAACTGTCTCGTGGGGTTGGGTAATCATGCTCCTTTGATGTTGGGTCCCAAACAGAGAAGTTGTTACTTCCAATCCTGGTGTCCAAAGGAGGAAAAAGTGATAACCCTGGAGATTCAATGATAGCATGTGCTTCAAATCTGCCTTAAGAGACCCTGCTTCACCCAAGGTCTCACCCCAATCTCTATCTAGCTAATGTTTCCAACCCCAGACACCAGACCTAGAAGGAGCTTCCATCATCCCTCATCCCAGCACCTACCTCATTCCTTACACCGAAAGGATGAAAACTGTACTAATACTGCTTTGATTCCAAGAGCTCAACTGACAATCACACAATAAAATAGTCTGTTGTTGACTCTTCCCAAGATCCAGAAAAGCAAGTCTCATATATTGTTACCTTATTTCATGACACAGGAGTGATGGAGTAAAAATCAAGATGGAAAACATTGATAAATAAACTTAATGAGTAAATGAGAAAACTGAAGCCTTAGGGATTTTGTGAGACTGAGTGCCAGCTCACCTCCCACTCCCCTACCCCCCAAAACAGCTGCATGTTTATGAGAACAGTTCCCTTCAATCAGATATTCCTTCACTGTGGAAAATGGACATGTCAATGAAACAATTTACTGTCATCATTAAACTACCACTTAAGATGTTGATAATACTAGTCTCTGAAAACTTTACCCAAACCCAAAATATGATTAAAGAACATTAATTGCACCACTATCGGCAATGCACAACCATGCAATCCACTAAATTCATATTACTCCTTACATTTTTCTTTTTATTCTTCTATAGGTTAATGGCAAGGCACAAGCCTTAATTTAAATTTCCTGTGACTTTGAACATGCATGCCTCTACTTCATATCATTTCAATGTTGCCTATTTAATTGTAAATTACGGGCCCTATGAAAAGAGCTTTATTGCATATCCCATTTGTGGTTGTTTACACTTCGCTATCAATATTTTCCCACCAATATGCAATTCAGAGGCTATTACGCTGACACTAATGCTAATGGGTTATATTATGCTTCTGTTTCACTACAGTGCATGTTTTTTAAAAAAACATAAAGAGCCCATTTTGCAGATGTTCATATAGCCTCACAGCACAGGGCTGCTTATATTCTGCACTGAAAATAAGCCTGAACATCCCCCCTCCCCCAGCCAGGTGCAATCCAAAAATTTTGGAAATATCTAAATTAATTGAGTTCTGAGTCTTTCACTACGTATTCATGGCCCAGATGAAGGACAGGAGTGGTCGCCCTGTCAAGGCAAATGAACGGCTTGCTTACAGCAACACCAGACTGAGCAGCCAAAGCAGAAGAGCAGATGTCTCCAGGAAGAATAAGCCCCAAGATTGCCATTACTGAACTGCCCAGTGCTGTGATGTCAGTACTGATCACAAAAAAGGGGTTGTAAAGAGTCAAAGCCACAGGGGCAGCACATCTGTCCCAACAGCATAACTCAGCAGGAGACCTGGATGGGAGCATGACAGCTTGCTTCTAAAGGGAGAAGAATCCTCAGTGAAGGCAGAGCAAACTTAATCTCCTCGGAATTCAGTGGGAAGTCTAGAGAACACTACCTATTGATCGCATCCCACTACAAGGCACTTGTATTTTATCACCAGTAAATAGCCCTTGTGAGCCTTTTCAGGGACTTGAGGCAGCTAAGATAAGAACACATCTTTCCCTGATCCTTTTTTTTAAAAATAATTTGAAGGTTAAACACATACACACACACATACACACACACACAATAGAAAAACCATGATAGCAGAACTCCCAGTAGCCAGATATGGGGCTGGCAAATCAACGTCTTACTGCTGAGCTTTGTCAAGGGTAGTGATTGAATGTGAGACCTAAAGCAAGCTTCATCTTGTCCTGCCTCTGTGCCACCAATGGAAAGACCAGGCTGATAAAGCTGGCATCGTGCCTCATGGGAGTTCTGCAGAGCACATAATGAATGGAAATGTGCTTCAAAGAAGATTGTGCATAAATGCTTGGAAACAACATGACAAATTAATAATAAACAGAAGAGAATTGGTAAAGCTGGACAGGTGACGGAGGCCTGGTCATTCCAATTATTCCTCTAGTATACCACACCTCAGTGCCAATTTTCAGTGACCGAGCTGGAGTCCAAAACCTCACAAGCCCTTGGCTCATTGCCAGTTTTCATCTGATTTTATATGGGTGCTTGATGCATTTATACATTCACATTCACATCCTTGTCTTTTGTTTCTTTGTTTTTTTTTTTATCAGTGCTTTGCGTGTTGTGATGACTAATTTTAAAGCTCACACATATATCCAAAACAGAGCAAGCATAAAGAGTAGTGTCAAATGACATATTACCATTCTGTTGGCTTGAAATAATTAAGGCAGTATCACAATAACTATTAGTCATTGCTTTCATCATTTGTTTATCTGGAATTATCCAAATTGCAGAACCAACCCGGCCAGCTGCAATTTGTCTCCTACCCCCTCCCTTATACCCAACCCCCAAACTTTTCTGCTATGGAAATCTCTGCATTTAGAATTGTAGGATGACAGTGAGCCAGATAAAACTAACATGTAGGATAGAGGGAGCACAAAGAATTCCTACTTATTAGGATTCTTCCTTTTTCTTCTTTCTCTAAGGTCATAAAGTGGAGTAGACCCAGGTTTTATGGAGCCTAATGCTTATAAAATTGGTGGTGGTGGGGAGGGGGGAGCTCTTTGAGAAAGAGAATACGCCTATCAAGTTTTGCAAAAATATATATCCTTGTCAACACATTGCTAGGGCCCCTACCAGTACCTCAGAAGGGGCCCATGCAAGCGGGTGTCTCTGAAGCTTAAAGGAAATCTACCTCAAACCCTATGTAATGGGACTGGCATAGATTTTTCCATGTGTTTCATTTTTCCCCACACAGCCTTTAGCCTTCTTCCCATGATCCTCTCCTACATTTCCCCAAGATTGTCTCCCTCGAACTACTTTTTTCTTCAATATGGGTGTCATGGCCCAAAAGGGCTTTTGTAGCCAAAGGACTAAAGAAGGCATCAGACACGTTTCTGAGACATGAGCTTTTATTCTGGGGCTTACCTACAGGTTGGGAAATTGGTCATGTTGCCCTGAATTCATGAGCTTCTCTGAATGGATTCAGGAGCTGTTCTGAATGGCAGTGGGTTTAGGGCTCAACATAAAGATACTCCACACTTTGGGGGGTGCTGAATAAGCTGGTTACAAGGGCTCGACATTCCAGTGGATATGTGAGCATAAGGCAGGAGCAGAGGGTGGAGTGGGAGGGTTTTGCAACATAGGGAGAGATTGATTATAATCAACAAGGAGGAGGGGAGAATTATAGATTATCTTGTAGTTAACAGTATCTCGGGGAGTTTCAGGGAGGAGGTAGTTATAGATTACATTTCACACTGGAAGCCTGATTTTACAAGGAGAATAGGTCAAACATAAACCGTCCTAGGTCAAGTAAACTGCCATATGCAGTCTTCAAGGTACTTGGGGAAGGCCCTGGGCCCAGGGCTCCTATACTGGTCAATAAATGGATTCTGCAAGTATATCAGAACACACCTATTTGTACGATGAAGCTCAGTAGGGACCAACCCTCTTTCCAGAATCTTCCAAGAAACAAACTTAAGGAGAAAAAGACCAAAAACAAGATTGTTTCCTTGATTTGAAATCTTCAAACTATGCTTACTTTTCTGATTCAAATCTTTGGGACAAGAAAATTAGAGATCAGTCTGTGCCAGTGACAATTAAGGAAAGCTGTCAGCTCCATTACAAGATATTCAAGTTTGTTTCTGAGAAAAATTTGACTGAGGACCTGGCACACTCTAATTTTAATTAGAGCGAGGAGTGAATTAACAACTCTAGCTGCCAGGACAAACAAAAGCCCAGACAAGCCAGTTTGATCCCTTGTAGTCAGCAACATCACCTACCTCCAGTGCTTGCTTTCCCTCTGCATATAGAGAGGCCACCCAGAGAAAAGCTGAGGAGGAGGTGAAGAAGATGCAGCTGTTGTCAGAAAAGGAAAACTTCAGCTTTTGCAGTCCCAGCAGAGCACCTAGCCCAGGACCAATCAGGACAGTAAGTCACTTAACTAGTCTATCAAGAACCCAGCACACCTACTATAGCATAGGTCAGGAGATGGGCAGGCTTTGGGAAGCAATAAGGGCCAAGCTAGGGGCCCAGCTATGGACCTCAGTATCAGCTCCTACACCACAAGATCAGCATAAATGCTACAATGTCCTTGTAAGTTTAGTTCACCTTGAAATTCAACCAGCAGATGGAAAAATACTCTTAAGATATTGGATAACTGCTGGGGTGCTTAGTGTTTTAAGCCAGACATCTAGTAATAGACCATCTTCTGGGATAATAAGATTACCTTTCCCAGCCAACCCCTCCCTCTCTTCCAAGCCTGTTCTTTTTTTTTTTTAATTAAATTCAGTTTTATTGAGATATATTCACATACCATACATCATCCATAGTGTACAATCAACTGTTCACAGTACCATCATATAGTTATGCATTCATCACCACAATCTATTTTTGAACATTTTCCTTACACCAGAAAGAATCAGAATAAGAATAAAAGATAAAAGTAAAAAAGAAAACCCAAATCATCCCCCCATCCCACCCTATTTTTCCATTTAGTTTTTGTTCTCATTTTTCTACCCATCCATCCATACATTGGATAAAGGGAATGCGATCCACAAGGTTTTCACACACTGTCACCCTCTGTAAGCCACATTGTTATACAATCATCTTCAAGAGTCAAGGCTATTGGGTTGGAGTTTGATAGTTTCAGGTGTTTACTTCTAGCTATTCCAATACATTAAAACCTAAAAAGCGTTATCTATATAGTGCGTAAGAATGCCCACCTATTTCTGCTGCTACTGCTGTCATAGGACTCATTAATTTTTCTCTGGACAGTGGCATTAGCTGCCTCTTAGTTTCCCAAATTTCCATCTTTTATTTCTCTAAATCATCTTCAAGTTGTCAGTAACTATTTCAGTGACTCCCTGTTGCCTATAAAATATGCAACATCATCTGACCTCTCGACTCTCAGCCACTGAAACTTTGTTTTGTTTCATTTCACATCCCCTTTTGGGTCAAGAAGATGTTCTCAATCCCATGATGCCAGGTCCAGATTCATCCCCGGGAATCATATCCTGCATTGCCAGGGAGATTTACACCCCTGGGAGTCAGGTCCCACGTAGGGGGGAGGCCAGTGAGTTCACCTGCCAAGTTGGCCAAGTCTGTTCTTGTTAATCTCTCACAGTTCCACACAGGATAGCAACCTCGGCCACCACTGATTCCTCTCTCTAACCCACCACATCCATTGTCAAACCCTGTCAATTCCACCTTTGAAATATCCCTTGAATCTGTCTCCTCATTTCTATTTCTGCTGCTACTGCTGTCATAGGACTCATTAATTTTTCTCTGGACAGTGGCATTAGCTGCCTCTTAGTTTCCCAAATTTCCATCTTTTATTTCTCTAAATCATCTTCAAGTTGTCAGTAACTATTTTCTGAAACACATACCTACGTGCTTCACTATTTTATGTATATTTTCAAAAACTTTCAATGACTCCCTGTTGCCTATAAAATAAAACCCACACTCTGTTATGGCCCCAATCTACCTTTGCAGACACATCTTGTACCACATCCTCCTGTACTCTTTCTGCTCTGGCCACATGAACCTGATTGTCCTGTTTTGTTTTGTTTTTACTCATCTCCACGTCTTTGCTCAGGCTGTCTCTCTCATCATCAAAACCCAGGTCAAATGCCACTTTTTCTATGAAACATCATCTGACCCACCTCCTCCAGGCTGAGCTAATAGGTCCTTCCTCTGAGTTCTCTCTTCCTGTCTGCCTTGAAAGGTAACTAGCTGTGTTCATGTCCGTTCCGTAAGGTTCCATGCATCTCTGCGGTCCCCAGCAACCCAACAGAGAACTGGCATGTGAGAGCCCTCCATAAACACTTGCTGAAATAAATAATCTCTCCAAACACTAAGGACTGATGTGTAGAGCAGATTTAGAGTTGAGGGTTGTGCCAACTTTTTGCAACAATTGCTTTTGGAGTGTAGGAGTGTGAGTACAGGGTGTTGGGAAGAGGTCAGATTCACTAACATCAAAAGAACTTTTATTAATCAAGAAAGATTTGGGGATTTGAAAAGGGAACTGCTTGTGTCTTGAGGCTATACTCCTCCCACCTCACCCCCTTTTTTTTGTATTCAGTACCTGACTTGCCATTCCCATTTCTTGTGGGGCATAAAAGTTGTCCCAAAGTGATGTCCCCTGAAAGACTGGGAATGCCAGTGTCTCTCAAAATTGCTGTGCTCCTATACGCTCAAAACCCCTCTTGGCTATGAAACCCCAGTGCCCTTCTTTAGGTGCTCTTAATTGCCAGTACTACTACAGTCAGTCAGCCAGCCTCACCAGTCTCCAGCAGGCAAACCAGCAGGCTCACCACAGTTCCTGCTTCAATTAAACCACCCACATAACTGCAAGCTGCAGCTTCCAAAAGTTACAACAAGATTCTTTTCCAGTGATAATTCTTACTGTTAAGATATCCTATCCCTGAGACACACCTATTACATTTTTACATCATTGGGGAAAGAATGAAATGATGTGAACCCACTTTTAAATATTAGCCATTTGCAAATCAACTGTGTAGTAGGGTGTATTATTGTTCTCTATCATTCATTTCTCCATTCTTGGTGAGAGGATTCTCCATTCATGCCCATTGCCGTGTGATTTGCTGTGCATCTCTGCAGGTGGAGAATACTTTCCCTCCTTGCTTTGGCTAATTATAAATAAGCACAGGTGACAAATAACACTTCAGATCAGAAGCTTTAAGAGCATTCCATATTTCCATCAGTTCTCTTCACTTTTACCCTCCACCACAAAAATAGGCACTTCCCAGATCCACTCTGCTTCCTAAGCTGAACTCCCAGAACATTAAACACATGTGATGCAGAACCTGGCAAGTCCTAGAAGGGCTGTCACTAACAGCAGCCAACATGTAATTGATATTTGGGATAATTTGTAAGTGCAGCACAGCTGATGGACACAAACAATCAAAATATTTTTGATGCAAATATGTCAAAATAAAAATACTTTTTATGCAAAAACTCATATTAATCAATATGAAGAAAATACCAAGTTCTGAAAAGAAAAATGTGCAAAGGACATAGACATAATTTACACAAGGGGAAATCCATTAATGGACAAATATTTCAACTTAATGGACAACTATTCAACAAATTATTAAACAATTTTTCAAAAATATCAAATTTGCTATAATTACAAAAGTAAAAGAAAGTAACAATGTAATTTTTTGCTAAACTTAAAAAGTACATATTAAAAACTGGAAAGGATATAGTAACAGACACCATAGGGCATTGCATTATTGGGAAAACAATTTGGCAATATGTATGAAAATCCCTGTACTCTCCAAAATGGCAGCTCCAAATATAATCCCATCAGGAGTACATTAAGGTTCTGGTTTCCTGTTGTCTCACCAGCAGCTGTTATTACCTAGCTTTTAGATTTTTGCTCAGTCATATAAAGTTGTTTGCAGTCTCATATTAATTTGCATTTGTCTGATTATTAATGAGATTGGGAATCTTTCATCTATTTATTCACCACATCCTTTGCCCATTTTTCTATTGCTCTTCTTATTTGTTTACAAATATTTTCCCACAGTCTGTTATCCATAAGTTAACTCTCGGGTGCTCATTAATGGACAAAATCTTATTTCAATATAGATAAATCAATTAATATTGCCTCTAAGACTGTTTGGAGAGAGGGGGATTATTTAGCAATTCCTTGCACATCTTAAGGCCACAAAGATATTCTCCTATACTTTCTTCTGCTTGGTTTTACATCCATCTGAAAATTTTATTCTAAACTGTCTACTTTTTTTCTGCTCTTATACTCTATCACAGACCAATTCCCACGAGTCTGCTTATTGGGTCTGATACAAATACCATGCTGTGTATTGTCTATGGTTTTGTATTATGTCTTAATATTGAGAAGGGAAATTCTGCATATCTGCACTGCTTTTTCAAAATTATCTTAACATTGAATGTATAGAGTCATCTAAAGGGTAACTGATCTTTTAAAAATAACTTTGTTCCATTTATGAGTACGATATATTTCTACATTTCTTAAGGTCTTATTTTATGTCCCTTCATAGATTTTTTGTATGTTTGTCTACAAGGTTCTTGTGCATACTTTATTAGGTGATTAACTGAGTGCTTTATAATTTTATTCTATTGCAAATTGGATCTATTCATTCTTAATTGGTCTTTACCAGTGTAGGGAAATAATGCTATTGAATTTTGCATCCAGCAATCTTACTGAACTTTCTGGGCTTCTCTATGAAAAAATCATTTTGCATAATAATATTATAAAATAATGGAAATTTTGTCTATACAATAAAACACATATTTACTTTTTCTTTATTTTTAACAGTAGCCAGTAGCTGTAGTGCTATGTAGAATGTAGAATAGTAGAAAAGTGGTCACCCTTGTCTTTTTTGCATTAAATGGAATATATCCAAAATTTCTCTGTTAAGTGATAGTTCTTGGTAAACCATTTGTCTATACTGAAATAAAAATTTTAGTTTTACAAGAAGTATATACCCCCAGGGAAATCCTGTATAGACACAAAAAAGAATGTGAGGAGACTTATCACAACATTCTGAGTGTTAGGAAAATGTTGAAGATTATCTAGAAGAAGGGATAAGTAAATGGTGGCCTAAAGGTATTTAAATAATAAGAAAACTTCATATACTTACTATGCCAGTTTGAGACTGCTGTGTACCCCAGGAAAGACTATGTTGTTTTGATCCACTCTTGTGGGTACAGACTTGTTGTGGATGGGATTTTTGATTAGGTTATTTCCATGGAGATGTGATCCACCCAATTGTGGATGAGACCTTTCGATTAGTTATTTCCATGGAGGTGTAACCCCACCCATTAAAGGTGGGTCTTAATTAGTTCACTGGTGTCCTCTATGAGAGGATAAAAGGCAAAGATATTTTGAAGAGAGCTCAGAGAGATGCTTAGAGAGAAAACACCAGAGACATTTTGGAGACAGCCATTGAAACCAGACATTTGGAGTTGCTAAGCTAAGAGATGAAGCCCAGAGTTTGCCCTGAAGAAGCTAAGTGAGAACCCACAGACACTTAAACAGAAGGCCACTAGAATCACAAGCTGAAAGCAACACAACCAGGGAGCAAAGAACCAGCAGACACCAGCCATGTGCCTTCCCAGCTGACAGAAGTGTTCTAGACACCATTGGCCTTTCTTCAGTGAAGATATCCTCTTGTCAATGCCTTAGTTTGGACACTTTTATGGCCACAGAACTGTAAATTTGTGAACCAATAAACCCCCTGTTCCGGTTTGCTAGTGCTGCCGTTATGCAAAATACCAACAATGGATTGGCTTTCATAAAGGGGATTTATTTGGTTCAAAGTTACAGTCTGAAGGCCATGAAAATGTCCAAATGAAGGCATCAACACAAGTATACCTTCACTGAAGGAAGGCCAAGGGCATCCAGAAAACCTCTGTTAGCTGGGAAGGCATGTGGCTGGCATCTGCTGATCCCAGGTTGTGTTCCTACCCCACTCTCAGCTCCTGTGCACTCTTCAAAGTGTCTCTCTTGGCTGCAATACCTCTTTCTGTCTGTGAACATTTTTATAGAACTCCAGTGATTCAATTAAGACCCACCCTAAAAGGGTGGGGGTAATACTTCCATGGAAATTCTGCAATCAAAGGTCTTGCCCACAGTTGATTGAGTTCAAATCTCCATGGAAACAAACCTAATCCAAAGATTCCAACCTAATCAACAATAATATGTCTGCCCCCATAAGACTGCATTAAAGAACATGGCATTTTGGGGGATATAATTCATCCAAACTGTCACACCTCCATTGTAAAAGTCAATCTTTTTCTGTTATTTTGCATTCCAGAGGCTTTAGTATATGGGGGACACTTACCCTTGTGGCTACCATTTCCAGAGTATTTTTTTATTATTATTATTTCCTTTTGTAGATCTATATTTCCATCTGGTATCATTTTCCTTGTGCTTGAAGAACTTCCTGTAACATTTCTTTTAGTATAGGTCTGCTGGTGATAAATTCTCTCAGCTTTTGTGTATCTAAAGTATTTTTTATTTTGTCTTCATTTTTAAAAGATGTATTTGCTGGGTATAGAGTTTAAAGTGGACTTTTATGCTTTCAGTACTTTAAAGATGTTACACTGTTTCCAAAGAGAAATCTGGTGTGTTGCTTATCTTTGTTCTTCTGTATATAACATGACATTTTCTCTAGCTGCTCTTAAGTTTTCCTCTTTAAAACTGGTTTTCAGCAATTCAATTATGATGTGCCCTGGTGTAGTTTTCTTTCTCTTTCTTTTGTTGAGCTTCTCTGAGGTTCTTAGATTTGTGGGTTTGAAGCTTGCATCAAATTTGGAAATTTTTCAGCCATCATATCTTCAAATATTTTTCAGAATCCCCCTGCTTACAGACTCCAACTACATGTATTTGACTTGTTGAAGCTGTCCTACAGCTAATTCATGCTCTTTTCATTGTTTAAAACCCCATTTTCTCTATGTTTCCTTTTAGAGAATTTCTATAGCAAAATGTCATCAAATCCACTAATCTTTCCTTCTGCAACATGTCACCTGCCATTAATCCCATATGTCTTGATCTCTAAAAGTACAAGTCAGTCTTTTTTTAAGTACCATCTGTTTCTACTTAAATTTTCTAACATATGAAATTGTTATATGTCCTTGTCTGTTCATTTTAACATTAATGTCAGTTCTTGGTCAGTTTGAATTGGTTAGCTTTTCTCCTGATTATGGATCATATTGTCCTGCTTCTTTGTATGCCTGGAAATCTTTGACTGAATGCCAGGCATTGTGAATTTTTCCTTGTTTGGTGCTAGATCTTTTTCTATTCCTATAAATGTTGTTGAGTTTTATTCATGAATGATTAAGTTATTTTTAAGTACTTTGATCTTTTCAGGGCTTGCATTTAAATTTTGATAGGCAGAACCAGAACAGTGATTATTCTAGGGCTAATTATTCCCCGCTTCAGAGTCAAGAGCACATCTGAGGACTTTTCTCAAAATCCTGTGAACTATGAGGCTTTCCAGACCAGCTAATGGAAAGAGACACTGTTTCTGGCCCTGGGTGAGCACAAGGAACTGTTCTCTTTAATTCCTTTTGCTTTTTGATGGTTCTTTCCCTTGGGCTCTTCCCTCAAACATATGCATGCTCAGTTGTCTGCTGAGTGTTCATCCATAGGGCAGTCTCAGATATTTGGGTCTGGTGTTCTGTTTGTTTGTTTTTATACTGTTTTCTTTTATTTTTATAGCTCTCTCCTCTCTGTTACCCTCTCTTGTGCACTACAGCTGCCTTGGTCTCCCTGATTCTCAGTTCCATCTCTTCAACTCAAAGAGTCTTCCAGGATCCTCCTGGTTTCCACATCCCTTGCACTATGATCTAGAAACTCTCTCAAGGCAGGATCACTTCATTTGTTTTCCATTCCTCAGGGATCACTCCTTTTCATTGTCTATTGTCAAATTTCTTGCAAATCATTGGCTAAAACATTTAGTCTGTGTTTTGAGTATTTTTTCGGTTGTTATAGGCAGGAGGATAAATCCAGTCTCTATTACCCCATCTTCAGCAGAAAGTATTTATGTAAACATTAAAAGCACAAAAAAATACTATATACTTCTCAGTTATACAAATAAATAAATAGAATAGAAGCACATACATCAAATACATAGGGGTGGATGTTGGAGAAACAAGGGAGGATTGAAGATAGCAGATGAAAGGAACAGCAAAAGAATTAAAAGGTGAGCTGTTGCCACATAGCCCCACTGGTAGGATGGTCCTCTTGTCTTCCGTGTGCAGTGACCAGTGGTGACAGTGACACAGCTGTGGGCGCCTGCGTGTGTGAGGTTTGCATTGCCTGCACTGTACTAGAGCAAAACAGGGTCAGGCTGTCACTGTCCACACACATTTTTTTTTTTATTGAGATATATTCACATACCACGCAGTCATACAAAACAAATCAAACTTTCGATTGTTCACAGTACCATTACATAGTTGTACATTCATCACCTAAATCAATCCCTGACACCTTCATTAGCACACACACAAAAATAACAAGAATAATAATTAGAGTGAAAAAGAGCAATTGAAGTAAAAAAGAACACTGGGTACCTTTGTCTGTTTGTTTCCTTCCCCTATTTTTCTACTCATCCATCCATAAACTAGACAAAGTGGAGTGTGGTCCTTATGGCTTTCCCAATCCCACTGTCACCCCTCATAAGCTACATTTTTATACAACTGTCTTCAAGATTCATGGGTTCTGGGTTGTAGTTTGATAGTTTCAGGTACCCACCACCAGCTACCCCAATTCTTTAGAACCTAAAAAGGGTTGTCTAAAGTGTGCATAAGAGTGCCCACCAGAGTGACCTCTCGGCTCCTTTTGGATTCTCTCTGCTACTGAAGCTTATTTCATTTCCTTTCACATCCCCCTTTTGGTCAAGAAGATGTTCTCCGTCCCATGATGCCAGGTCTACATTCCTCCCCAGGAGTCTTATTCCATGTTGCCAGGGATATTCACTCCCCTGGGTGTCTGATCCCACGTAGGGGGGAGGGCAGTGATTTCACCTTTCAAGTTGGCTTAGCTAGAGAGAGAGGGCCACATCTGAGCAACAAAGAGGCATTCGGGAGGAGGCTCTTAGGCACAATTATAGGGAGGCCTAGCCTCTCCTTTGCAGCAACCGTCTTCCCAAGGGTAAAACCTATGGTAGAGGGCTCAACCCATCAAACCACCAGTCCCCTATATCTGTGGTCATGTTAGCAACCATCGAGGTGGGGTAGGCCAATACCCCTGCATTCTCCACAGGCTCCTCAAGGGGGCACTACATCTTTTTTTCCTTGTTTTTCTTTTTTTTTTTTTAACTTTCCCTTCTTTTTTAAATCAACTGTATGAAAAAAAAGTTAAAAAAGAAACCAAACATACAATAAAAGAACATTTCAAAGAGACCATAAAAAGGGAGTAAGAAAAAGACAACAAACCTAAGATAACTGCTTAACTTCCAACATGTTCCTACTTTACCCCAAGAAAGTTACCTAATATAGCAACATTTCTGTGAACTTGTTCCTACTATATCCATCAGAAATTAACAGACCATAGTCATTCCTGGGCATCCCCAGAATGTTAAATAGCTTATCTGTTATTCTTGGATTATTGTTCCCCCTTCCTTAATTGCTCTCTATTGCTAGTTCCCCTACATTCTACATTATAGACCGTTTGTTTTACATTTTACAAAGTTCACATTAGTGGTAGCATATAATATTTCTCTTTTTGTGCCTGGCTTATTTCGCTCAGCATTATGTCTTCAAGGTTCATCCATGTTGTCATATGTTTCACGAGATCGTTCCTTCTTACTGCCGTGTAGTATTCCATCATGTGTATATACCACATTTTATTTATCCACTCATCTGTTGAAGGACATTTGGGTTGTTTCCATCTCTTGGCAATTGTGAATAATGCTGCTATGAACATTGGCGTGCAGATATCTGTTCGTGTCACTGCTTTCCGACCTTCCGGGTATATACCAGGAAGTGCAATCGCTGGATCGAATGGTAACTCTATATCTAGTTTTCTAAGGAACTGCCAGACTGACTTCCAGAGTGGCTGAACCATTATACAGTCCCACCAACAATGAATAAGAGTTCCAATTTCTCCACATCCCCTCCAGCATTTGTAGTTTCCTGTTTGTTTAATGGCAGCCATTCTAATCGGTAGTAGATGGTATCTCATTGTGGTCTTAATTTGCATCTCTCTAATAGCTAGTGAAGCTGAACATTTTTTCATGTGTTTCTTGGCCATTTGTATTTCCTCTTCAGAGAACTGTCTTTTCATATCTTTTGCCCATTTTATAATTGGGCTGCCTGTACTATTGTCATTGAGTTGTAGGATTTCTTTATATATGCAAGATATCAGTCTTTTGTCAGATACATGGTTTCCAAAAATTTTTTCCCATTGAGTTGGCTGCCTCTTTACCTTTTTGAGAAATTCCTTTGAGGTGCAGAAACTTCTAAGCTTGAGGAGTTCCCGTTTATCTATTTTTTCTTTTGTTGCTTGTGCCTTGGGTATAAAGTCTAGGAAGTGGCCGCCTAATACAAGGTCTTGAAGATGTTTGAAGATGTTTTCCTACATTATCTTCTAGGAGTTTTATGGTACTTTCTTTTATATTGAGATCTTTCATCCATTTTGAGTTAATTTTTGTGTAGGGGGTGAGGTAGGGGTCCTCTTTCATTCTTTTGGATATGGATATCCAACTCTCCCAGCCCCATTTGTTGAAAAGACCATTATGACTCAGTTCAGTGACTTTGGGGGCCTTATCAAAGATCAGTCGGCCATAGATCTGAGGGTCTATCTCTGAATTCTCAATTCGATTCCATTGATCTATATGTCTATCTTTGTGCCAGTACCATGCTGTTTTGGCAACTGTGGCTTTATAATAAGCTTCAAAGTCAGGGAGTGTAAGTCCTCCCACTTCGTTTTTCTTTTTTAGAGTGTCTTTAGCAATTCGAGGCATCTTCCCTTTCCAAATAAATTTGATAACTAGCTTTTCCAAGTCTGCAAAGTAGGTTGTTGGAATTTTTATTGGGATTGCATTGAACCTGTAGATGAGTTTGGGTAGAATTGACATCTTAATGACATTTAGTCTTCCTATCCATGAACATGGAATATTTTTCCATCTTTTAAGGTCCCCTTCTATTTCTTTTAGTAGAGTTATGTAGTTTTCTTTGTATAGGTCTTTTACATCTTTGGTTAAGTTTATTCCTAGGTACTTGATTATTTTGGTTGCTATTGAAAATGGTATCTTTTTCTTGAGTGTCTCTTCAGTTTGTTCATTTCTAGCATATAGAAACATTACTGGCTTATGTGCATTAATCTTGTATCCCGCTACTTTGCTAAATTTGTTTATTAGCTCTAGTAGCTATATCGTCGATGTCTCAGGGTTTTCTAGATATAAGATCATATCATCTGCAAACAATGACAGTTTTACTTCTTCTTTTCCAATTTGGATGCCTTTTATTTCTTTGTCTTGCCGGATTGCCCTGGCTAGCACTTCCAGCACAATGTTGAATAACAGTGGTGACAGCGGGCATCCTTGTCTTGTTCCTGATCTTAGAGGGAAGGCTTTCAGTCTCTCACCATTGAGTACTATGCTGGCTGTGGGTTTTTCATATATGCTCTTTATCATGTTGAGGAAGTTTCCTTCAATTCCTACCTTTTGAAGTGTTTTTATCAAAAAGGGATGTTGGATTTTGTCAAATGCTTTTTCAGCATCTATTGAGATGATCAATTGATTTTTCCCTTTTGACTTGTTAATGTGTTGTAATACATTGATTGATTTTCTTATGTTGAACCATCCTTGCATGCCTGGAATGAACCCCACTTGGTCATGGTGTATGATTTTTTTAATGTGTCTTTGGATTCGATTTGCAAGTATTTTGTTGAGGATTTTTGCATCTATATTCGTTAAGGAGATTGGCCGGTAGTTTTCCTTTTTTGTAGCATATTTGCCTGGTTTTGGTATTATATTGATGTTAGCTTCATAAAATGAGTTAGGTAGTGTTCCATTTTCTTCAATGTTTTGAAAGAGTTTGAGTAAGATTGGTGTCAGTTCTTTCTGGAAAGTTTGGTAGAATTCTCCTGTGAAGCCATCTGGCCCTGGGCATTTATTTGTGGGAAGATTTTTGATGACTGATTGGATCTCTTTGCTTGTGATGGGTTGGTTGAGGTCTTCTATTTCTTCTCTGGTCAGTCTAGATTGTTCATATGTTTCCAGGAAATTGTCCATTTCCTCTACATTATCCAGTTTGTTGCCATACAGTTGTTCATAGTATCCTCTTATAATTTTTTTAATTTCTTCAGGATCTGCAGTTATGTCGCCTTTTTCATTCATTATTTTGTTTATATGGGTCTTCTCTCTTTTTGATTTTGTCAGTCTAGCTAGGGGCTTGTCAATCTTGTTGATCTTCTCAAAGAACCAACTTTTGGTGATATTTATCCTCTCTATTGTTTTTTTGTTCTCTATGTCATTTATTTCTGCTTTAATCCTTGTTATTTCTTTTCTTCTACTTGGTTTAGGATTGGTTTGCTGTTCATTTTCTAGCTTCTCCAGTTGATCCATTAGTTCTTTGATTTTGGCTCTTTCTTCCTTTTTAATATATGCGTTTAGTGCTATAAATTTCCCCCTCAGCACTGCTTTTGCTGCATCCCATAGGTTTTAGTATGTTGTGTTCTCATTTTCATTCGTCTCTATATATTTAGCAATTTCTCTTGCTATTTCTTCTTTAACCCACTGATTGTTTAGGAGTGTGTTGTTTAACCTCCAGGTATTTGTGAATTTTCTAAGTCTCTGATGGTTATTGACTTCTAATTGTATTCCATTGTGGTCAGAGAATGTGCTTTGAATAATTTCAATCTTTTTAAATTTATTGAGGCTTGTTTGATGTCCCAGCATATGATCTATTCTGGAGAAAGTTCCGTGAGCACTAGAAAAGTATGTGTATCCTGGTGATTTGGGATGTAATGTCCTGTATATGTCTGTTAAATCTAATTCATTTATCAGATTGTTTAGGTTTTCGATTTCCTTATTGGTCTTCTGTCTGGTTGATCTATCTATAGGAGAGAGTGATGTGTGGAAGTCTCCCACAATTATTGTGGAAACATCAATTGCTTCCTTTAGTTTTGCCAGTGTTTCTCTCATGTATTTTGTGGCACCTTGATTGGGTGCATAGACATTTACGATTGTTATTTCTTCTTGCTGAATTGCCCCTTTTATTAGTATGTAGTGGCCTTCTTTGTCTCTCAAAACATCCCTGCATTTAAAGTCTATTTTATCTGAGATTAATATTGCTACACCTGCTTTCTTTTGGCTGTAGCTTGCATGAAATATTTTTTTTCCATCCTTTCACTTTCAGTTTCTTTGTGTCCCTGTGTCTAAGATGAGTCTCTTGTATGCAACATATTGATGGTTCACTTTTTTTGATCCATTCTGCGAATCTATATCTTTTAATTGGGGAGTTTAATCCATTTACATTCAACGTTATAACCGTGAAGGCATTTCTTGAATCAGCCATCTTATCCTTTGGTTTATGTTTGTCATATTTTTCCCCTCTCTCTATTAATATACTTTATTGTACCCATACCGAATCTCTTTAGTACTGAACCTTTCTCCATGTCTCTCTGTCCTTTCTTTGTTTTTCTGTCTGTAGGGCTCCCTTTAGTATCTCCAGTAGGGCAGGTCTCTTGTCAGCAAAGTCTCTCAGCATTTGTTTGTCTGTGAAAAATTTAAGCTCTCCCTCAAATTTGAAGGAGAGCTTTGCTGGATAAAGTATTCTTGGCTGGAAATTTTTCTCACTCAGAATTTTAAATATATCGTGCCACTGCCTTCTCGCCTCCATGGTGGCTGCTGAGTAGTCACTACTTAGTCTTATGCTGTTTCCTTTGTATGTGGTGAATTGCTTTTCTCTTGCTGCTTTCAGAACTTGATCCTTCTCTTCCGTGTTTGACAGTGTGATCAGAATATGTCTCGGAGTGGGTTTATTTGGATTTATTCTATTTGGAGTTCGCTGAGCATTTATGATTTGTGTATTTATGTTGTTTAGAAGATTTGGGAAGTTTTCCCCAACAATTTCTTTGAATACTCTTCCTAGACCTTTACCCTTTTGTTCCCCTTCTGGAACACCAATGAGTCTTATATTCGGACGTTTCATATTATCTATCATATCCCTGAGGTCCATTTCGATTTTTTCAATTTTTTTCCCCATTCTTTCTTTTATGCTTTCATTTTCCATTCTGTCATCTTCCAGGTCACTGATACGTTGTTCAACTTCCTCTAGTCGTGTACTATGAGTGTCCAGAATATTTTTAATTTGGTCAACAGTTTCTTTAATTTCCATAAGATCATCCATTTTTTTATTTAGTCTTGCAATGTCTTCTTTATGCTCTTCTAGGGTTTTCTTGATCTCCTTTGTACCCCATACTATGGTCTCATTGTTCATCTTTAGTTCTTTGAGTAGCTGCTCTAGGTGCTGTGTCTCTTCTGATATTTTGATTTGGGTGCTTGGGCTTGGGTTATCCATATCGTCTGGTTTTTTTATATGCTTTATAATTTTCTGTTGTTTTTGGCCTCTTGGCATTTGCTGAACTTGATAGGATTCTTTTAGGATCTGTAGACCAATTGACGTCCTTATCTCTAATTTATCAGATCTACAGCTTCGTGGAGTACACTTTCTTTAACTAACCAGCAGGTGGCGTCCACGTGCCACCTGTTCTCCACAAGCCAGTTCTCCCCTGCTTAGCCTTTTTGGTGAGTGGGGGAGTGAGTCTTGTGGGGTCCAATTGGTGTACCAAGCTTGCGTGTGTAGTTGGTGTTGCCTGCCCTGTATATGGGGGGGTGGCTCTAACAATCAAATCTCCCTGGTGATCCTAGAGTTTTAAAGCTGCTGCAATAGTCTAATCCTTCAGTTCAGTCCTGCCACAGTTTGTCTCTGCCACTGACCCACAAGTCCTTGGTATTGGCGTACAGCTCCTGAGACTTGCAAGTGGGCCCCTCTTCCAGGCTGTGCACCCCGGGTCCTCTGTTGAGGGATGACTGTGCTATGTCACAGGTGAGTGCCGTCCCCCCAGGGCAGTTCTGGGCTGCTGGGCTGTGTAGGGAGGCTCCCAGTCTGCTGAAATGATGGCTGAATAGGGCTTTGTTAATTCACACTGCTCCACCTTCCCAACTCTGGGACAATCAGCTGAGGTTGCAGGGAAGGCTAATGTCCATGCCCAGTTTTGTGGTGTGTGCCTGTTATTTGAAGCCCTTCCGTCATACTGGGTTGTCTGGGGCAGCTCTGGGCTATGGGGCTGGTGACGGGCAGGAGTGTTTCCTGTCCACCAGGATGATGGCTGTGTGCAGACACCCCCCTTTTCTTGAGTAGTTGTGGTGTTTAGTGAATTTTCTCAGCCACTGGATTATTGCCTTTTGTCTCAGAGCTCTCTTAGTTCTCCTCTTGTCTTGACCTGCCCAAATTGCAAGTCTTTGAATCTTTCTGTATTGGGCTTCTTAGATTAATTGTTTTAGAAAAAGAAAAAAGGATTTAAAAAAAGGGCCCTCCTCACAGATCTAATGGGTTATTGAAATGCTAAGAGGCAAAGTGATTAGGACCATTAAGGAAAGGTCCACAGGGCAGAGAGATCAGCTTTTCTTCGGGATTTGCATATGAGCCTCAGGGCGTGAGCTCTGCCCTTCCCCTTTCTATGTTCACCAGAACTCCAAAAATCCTCTGCTTTTATTTTGGAGTTTTTCATGCTGTTTTTTTCTATGCCTGTCTCCTCTCTGCTGGGCTGGCTGCTCTCAGATTCTCTGGTGTCTGGTCTCAGTCTATCTACGGTTGGAGTTTGGATCAGTAGAATGAGTTTCTGATAAGGGCTGCCACTGCAGTTCTCCCTTCTCCTTCCCGGAGCTGACGGCCCCTCCTCCCACGGGACTGAGCCTGGCAGGGAGGGGTGCGGGTCCCCTGGCCACAAAAACTTACAGATTTCGCTGATCTCAGCAGTTCGACGTTTTCATGAGTGTTGTATGAAGTATGCCCAAAGTCAGATTGCTCTGTGGTGTCCAGTCCACACAGTTCCTGGCTTTCTACCTACTTTCCTGGAGGAGTAACTAAAACATACAGCTCACCAGTCCGCCATCTTGCCCCACCCTCCCACACAGATTTTTAAAAAGAAACCTTTACCAAGGGAGCATCTTTGGACTCTCTGTTTTTAAAACCTCATGAACTGTGACTTGGAGCTGACAGAGTAGGCTGTGGACTTGAGCGCAACCCGCCAACATTGCTGTTCAAGAAATTACAGTTTCTGTCCATTCCAAGTTGTGAATGTTAGTCTTTTTTTTTCCGCCAATAAAAACTTACCTGGTAGTCACATTTGCCCTGAACTCAGGAATAGGATAGACTCTATGGGGGCATCTAAGGTCCAATTAAAAAAAAAATAAGCTACATAGTCAGCTTAAGGAACTAGATAAACAACAGAAACAATTCTAAGAATGTATAAGTAAAAAAATTTAATAAATATTTTTAAATCTGAAAGAAATAAAGTATAAAACCAAAAACTGATTCTTTGAAAATATGAATTAAAAACAAAAAAAGGTAAAATTGATCAAGATAAATAAGGGTCAAATAAACAATATTATTAATAGAGAAAACAAGAGCTGTGTCTATATTAGAATTAAAATGTTTATAAAACAATATCATGAATACTACATACCCATACATTTAAACACTTGAATGAAATGGTTTTCTAGAGAAGGTATATATATATCTTTGTTATATAAATATATATATCAATATTATATAATATATCTATATTATATGTATAACATTAAATATCAAGAAATAAAAATTCTGCATAAACCAACAACAATTTAAAAATTAAAAGAGTAGCCCAGTATTTTCCCTACCATAAGGATCCAGACTAGGGGATTTACAGTAAGCTAGATCATAATTTCAAAAGAGCAACAATCTCTATCCAAACTAAACTGTTTCAGAGGATAGAAAAACAGAGAGGAAGCTATCCATTTATTTTATAATGATAGAAACGTTAATTCCAAAGCTGAGCTGGAAAAAAGCAGCAAAATGTAAATTTTATATAAATTATATGTAATAAATTTATATATCTCAAATAAATGAATAAATTTCAAATGAATAAATGAATGTGTTGAAGATTAGTGATTTTTTATTATTTGCAAGTGACCCCAAATTCCATGACATATGAAAATATGTAATTACATTGATGGGTGAATTTTTGATTCACAGGCACTATGAATCAAATACATAGGGGCTAATGTATAGGAGGTGTCTGTCATCTGAATCTCAGTGTGGCTGTGTTGTTCTCTACAAATTTTATGTAGAAAATGATATGCTATACAAAGGAACAAACTACTGATACATGCAACAACATGGATGAGTCTCAAATGCATTATGCTAAATGAAAGAAACCAGACAGAAAAAGAGAATATATCATGGAATTCTTTTTATATAAAATTCTAGGAAATGCACTCAATGACAGAAAATAGATCAGTGGTTGCCTGAGGACAGGAGTAGAGGGAAGAATGATTATAACTCGGAACAAGAAAATTTGGGGGCATGATGGAAATGTTCAATATCTTGATTGTGATTATGGTTTCATGGGCGTATGTATCTGTCAAATCTAATCACTGTTCATTCTATATGTGAGTAGTTTATTGTACATAATTATACCTCAATCAACTTGTAAAAAAGAAAGATAAAATATATATGCTTTAATAATATTAATGAATTTAAACATTAAAAGTTTCTATATCAATCAATGGTAAATTTCAAGGGTCTTCAACAAAATCAAATGAAAAAAACATCAGGATAAATATCATATACGCAGCATGATTACAACTATGCAAACATAAACAGGAAAAAGGATTAGAAGAAAATATACCCAAATGCTAATGTTGTTTGGAATTTGATGAGGGCAGCTTTATGATACTTTGTTTTCTTCTTTCTACTCATCTGCATTTTTCAAATTTCCTCTAATAAGAATGCATTACTTTTACAATAGAAAAATATTTTTAAATGTATTTAATTACTCTTTGTACTCAAGCATCATTTCTGACCCATCTTTCATACCTCCACAGGAATAATCTTCCCAAATATTGCTCTCACTTCCCTGCTTGTTATGTATTGAATCCTGTCCCCAACAAAGACATGTCCAAGTCCTAACCCCAGTCCTGTGGATGTAACTCATGATGTAACTCATTTGTAAATAAGATCTTTGAACAGCCTATTGGTTAAGATAAGGCCAAGCTGAAACAGGGCAGGGAGGCCTTAATCCAATATGGCTGGAATCACTATGAGCAGAGGAAATTTAGACACAGTGGGAGAGAGTGGGAGAGAGAGCCAGCCATGGTCACGTGACAGAGGCAGAGATTGAGTTATGGATCGATGGCAAGCTACCATCAAAATGCTCCAGACTTCAAAGAAAGCATGGCCCTGCTGAGACCTTGATTTTAGAATTCTGGCCTCCAAAAGTGAGACAATAAATTTCTGTTGTTCAGGCCAAGCAGTCTGTGGAACTCTGTGGAATCTAGTGGCTTCCCATTGTTCATCAGAGGAAATCCAGGTCACTCTGGTATACAAAGCTTGAACATGACCTATTTCCATTAGGTTTGCCAAGTCTCTAGTTTTTAAGTAAACCATAGAATATGTTATTGTTTGTTATAAATTGAACTCAATTTTTACAGAGTAAAACCTTAGATACTGTTCTGTTTGCTAGAGCTGCTGTTGTGCAAAATACCAGAAATGGATTGGCTTTCATAAAGGAGATTTATTTGGTTACAAATTTACACTCCTAAGGCCACGAAAGTTTCCAAACTAAGGCATCACCAAGAGGATATGTTCACTGAAGAGTCAGCTGGGAAGTCACATGGCTGGCATCTGCTGGTCATTTGCTCCCAGGTTATATTTCAAAATGGCGTTCTCCAAAGTGTCTCTGGGTCTCTCTTAGCTCCTCTCTCTCAGCTCCCCTGTGTCCTTGCTTCTTTCTCCCAGGATGTTTCTCACTAAAAGGTCTGGGGGTCCTCTTAGCTTCTCTGGAGCAAACTCTGGGTTTCGTTTCTTAGCTTAGCATCTCCAAGCATCTCTAAGCATCAGCAAGCATCTGGGTCTGTGTCGGCTCTCAGCTTCTCTTGTAAATAGTCCATTGAACTAATCAAGACCCACCCTGTATGGGTGGGGCCACAGCTCCATGGAAATACTCTAATCAACAGTATCACCCGCCGTTGGATGAGCCATGTCTCCATGAAAACACTGCATCAAAAGGTTCTACCCTAATCAAAAGACTAATAAATCTGCTCTCAAGATTACATATAATATGGGGGACATATTATATCCAAACTGGCACAGATACATAAGTGTTGAGTTGCCTACCAGCAAAACAGTTACCAACAGGTAAGAATTCTGCATATTTTCCTTTTTTAAATGTGTAATTTGGGGAAGCTTTCTGCTTTTATTTCTTTTTTTCTTATAATATTCTTTAAAGTAAGAAATATTTGGCAGCTATATTTTAAAAGGCTGTTCTTTTTATATATTTAAATATATTTTTAAAACAATGCATATGTTTCAAATTCCTTGTGAATAAAAGGAAAAAAGATGAAATTTCTACTTATATATAGACCTATTTACCAGATCAGATAGTAAATACATTGAGCAATGTGTATATAAGAACTCTCAATAATCCAAAGAAGTGACTTCCTTTCAAATGTCACCACATGATGCCCTTAGTGTTTTGAGATTGGTTAACAGTGAAAAATAACTTCTTTTACTAAAGCAATTAAAATATGAATCCAATCATATGGAAAAAAGAACTCCCTGAAAATTTTTTCTTTTTTTTTGCAAAGCCACTCTCTTGGACTTTCTGTTCTGCTGCTGCAAATTTGTTAAAATTGGCTCAATAGTCTGCTTTGTTCTTGTCTAAAATTCTTGTATTGAGAGGATTTTTAATATTGTAACTAATCAATGACTCAATTAAACCAATAAACGGTGCTGATTTAATAAGAAGTGGTATCTGTTAGGGTCAATCAAAGGAGCAGAACTATGATGAATGGTACAAAATAAGGAATTGGTTGTGCAATTGTGTGAGCTATTGCTTCTGCCTCTGATGTTGGGCCTGAAGTCAGCAGGGCCAGCAGACAGAAGAAAAAATGGGTGTGATGTTGGGAAGAGCAAAAACAAGCTGGAATCTGTGAAGATAAAAGGGCACTGACAGGACAAGCTGGAACCTACGTTTTTCTCATCATCTCTAATCTTGATGATGAGAGTGGCATGCAGAATAATACTCATCCCTCACTGCAGAGCCCAGGATAAGATTCAGAGAAGCTGCAGGAAGGTAGAGGTGGGACGAGTGCTCAGGGATGCAGACAGCTGCCCCACAGCAAGCAGGGAAGCCAGCAGAACATGTAACAGCATCTGGTCTTACACAGATATCTGACTACTACTTCACTTCTACCTTCCAAATCTCAGGCAAATTTCCCTTGTGGTTAATTCTAACCCTGTTGAAACTATACCAGGAGAAGAATTCTGGGAGAATTAATTAAAGCTTAGCTAAGTTGACATAGTACAAGCCACCACAGAAATAAACTCTTTAGTCCCTTTTCTCCTCACTTGTCCCTCACATTCTATACTCTCTCCTCATCCTGCACTACTTGTGGTCCCCAAATTCAATCTGTAAATCCTCTTCCTTCTTATCTCCAAGCTACTGCACATATTTTAGGACAATCTTGAAATGCCCTTGAAATGTCTAGAGATGTTTGACAGAGAGTTTGATATTAGAGTCTGCAGCTGAAGAAAAAAAGCACTGGACATAAAGATTTTGGAGTTATCAACGTAAAGACCTCATTCTCCACAGGCATAGACAAAGATCTCACCAAGGAAGAGCATGTGCCCAAGGGGAAAACAATGATGGCGCCCTCAGGAATACCAATATAAGGGACACATAGAAGGAGAGAGAGGAAAAAGGTTTCTATTATGTAGAAAAATCTAGCATATTCATATTTTGAAACAGTAAATTTTAGTGAATGTGTTCTAATATTTAAACCTCATAACACTTCTGTGAGGTGGTCAACATGAATCATGTCCCACACAGAAGGCATATTCAGGTCCCAACCTCTGGTCCTATTGCAAATTCAATGTGGCTGAAGTCCATATTCAATATCCTTGAAGCAAAGGGAATTAGACATGGAGAAAGAAAGTCAGAGGAAGAAGCCAGAAATCAACATAACCCAGAGGAGAAAGAAAAAGGCATCACCACGTGATAGAAAAGCCAAGGACCAAGGATCGTTGGCAGACAGCCCCAGAATGCCACAGTCTTGGGGAGAAAGCATTACCTTGCTTATGCCTCAGTTTTGGACTTCTCCTAGCCTCAAAATCATGAGCAATAAATCCCCATTGTTTAAGCCAACCCATTGTATGGTACTTGTTTTAGCAGTCAGGAGACTAAAATAAGAAATATTCTTCCCCATGCCCACTTCGCCCATTTTGTAGACATGAATCAGTAAAGTTAAGTAATTTATGGACCCTGACAACTTCTTTAGTGCTTCTCTGGGTGATTTAAGACTACAAAAGTATTAGGAAAGGGCATACAGAAAGAGGAAGGATGAGACCAGCTGACTGATTTAACTCCCCGCCATACTCTTCTTTCTCCTTTCTTTCTTTATCTCCCAAAATGATAAATCTAGGAACCCCTGGCATATAAAACTAAACTTCTCAGAAGCCAGAGGGTATCATTCCTGGCCCCCAATTTCCTCAAATGCAAGACCTGCAGCTAGATCTGGTCTGAAAAACCCAACCCCACAGAGACTACAAGAGCCAATGTAGACCGTGGTCAAGGGATCTTCAGGGAAAACCTTAACAAATAGCTATCTGAGTTGCAGTAAAAGCTTCTAGAAGACAAGGAGTCTCCTGCACACCATATGCTGATCAGCACCTAAGCACTCAGGTGGATAAGAAAAGAGCACCCAGGTCATGTCAAAAAATGATCCCATATTTCAAGGCAATTTCGTGTTCATTCCTCCCACTGCCATCATGTCAATTACTAAAATATCCCACCCAAGAAGAGAAGCTCAAACTCATTGCCAACTTTCCTACTTTATGTTCATTTGGGACACTCTAATTGCATCACCAAATTTTGGTTTATTTGGTTGTCAGGAACAAGGAACCACTTAAGTCACTTCAAGAAATAAAAGGGTTCCTAATAAAAATGCCCACAGATGAGATAGGAAACTGCCACAATAAATCTTCATTTCTTTCTCAGAGACTTCATGATCTCACTCAGCCATGCATGACATCTCTGTATATTTGTTCCTTTCTCTTCACCACCAGACAGCTTTCATTCTCAACTCTATCTTTTCTGCTCTATCATCACACAAGGCTGAGGATTGTCATAGCCACCCCTTAACTCACTCTGTCCTTTCATTTTATGCTAGCTGGAAAATTCATTTCATGTTTCTAATTTCAGATTCTTAGGAGGATAGCCACGTGATTCGACTCCCCTTTAAAACCCAAACCGTAAGTCATACATTACTGGCCAGCCTGTATAGTGCTTACACTTGAGTCAGATGCCTATTTCTGGGGTCCAATTAGGTACAAAAAGCAAGTAAAGAGTCAACAATATGGAAAAGGATCATATGATTAAAAGTATGGCCTCATAGACAACAAGGTCTCTGAACCTGGCAGTTTCCCATAGAAGGGGAATGAGCAGAGTAGTCCCTGGGAGTTAAATCCATCTAGAAGTATTAGTTAGTTACTAAGTTAGTTGGTTTGTCAAAGAGAAATGAAAATGATCTCACCATGATGAATTTCTTACATTGAATTCTTCTGAGATTTACATTACCAAAATAAGTCAAGCATATTATCTATGAAGTAATGTGATAAGAGTTGATATCTGTGAATGTGCATTGAAAAGTACTCTTCACCATACAAATATGAAGGCTGTCATCAACAGGAATTCAAAGCTTTCAGTCATTCATTTAATAAATGGTGCCTACTACGTGCCAGGTGTTTCTGGGGAAACACAGTAATCACTTTCCAAATTCCAACTACACCAATGTTGTAAGTGTACGTGTCTTTTAAAAGCAATTAAATGATTTTATTTCTTTTCAAATGAAACCTGAATGGCTAATCAGTTACTTATCAGCTCTTAAAACCTAAATAGCAGATATGGCCAGTCCTTGAGTCAGACCTGTGAGGAAAATGCAGTATGCTACAGAAAGTATATTGCTAATTCAATGAAGTGGCATACATTGCTTTCTTTCAGTGCTGAATGGATGCCCCAGTACAGCATCAGGAAACCCTGATGCTAAAAGCACATTTCAAAAGCACTTTAAAACTGAGCTCACAATCCTCTTGGCTCCCAGTTACTCCATGGCTCATACATTAGAAGCAGGAGTGGGTATGTGCTGACCAAATCCCTTTGTGTATATATACATTTCTACTTTCCAGATTCTTCCCAGAGTATTAACATTGGGTTTTAACATTAAAAAAAAAATTGATGCAGCCCCAAATACTGTGTAGCTTTGCTGAATAATACTGAACAGCTGCAGTGTGCTACCCAGTGGGATTGCTGAGATTTTTGGCAATTGCTGAAATGACTCTGTTTAGACACATATTCACACATGTGGAGATAGAAAAATTGTTTAAGAACCAGGGGACCCATCGGAATGAAAGATGCCAGTTAAGTGCTAAACATTATTATTTCATCTGTAAGAAGAACAAGGCAGAGAAAAATAATTTCTGGTAAGGCTGAAAATGCCTCAGAAGTATTATTTTAATTATTATAATGCAAGTTCATCAGGAGCCTCCAAGCTCAGCAAACTTGACCAGAAATCCATTTCCCTTCTGATAATCTTCCAGCCTGTACTAGCAATTTTTTGCTTCTAATTACTTCAGTTAAAAGTGTTTTATAATAAAATGCTGTCATTTCTTGTCCACAGGCCTTAAAACTTTTGAGATACTTGTCATTTTGTTCTTTCACACTCCCAAATGTGATTTTCTTCCAAGTACAATAAGCTGTTTCATCGTGCTTTCTACTACAAGGACTCAAGAAAATAAGTAGCCTTTTTGAATTATGAGGAAAGGTTTACCTTTTTGTGAGCTAGTTAAATACTATGAGAAACTGGGCAAAAACACCATTGATACACAGATTCTGCCCTCGCTTGCATTCCTTTTATTGCCAGGGCAAACACACATGGACTTATAGGTCTGGTGTAAGTTATCAGAATGCAGGAATCAGATCACCAGAGGAACCAGTCTCCCTGCTTTCTGAAATGAGCTGCTTTGTCGTTTCAGTCTTATCTGTAACATGAACATACCTTAACGTTCAGCAGCAAGAAAACATTTGTTCTCCGGGAGAGAGACTCCGATAGCTGAATTGTGCTTCCAATGCCTCACAGAGGACATAGAATAGCTGGTAATGACAAGCACTGACAGCAGCGAAGTTGACTTGGTCAATTACCCTCTGCTTAACTGACATCTATGCAATGCATTTCACAAACCTAGATTGCTCAGGAGTGATAGGAAAAGAGACATCCTCTCACTTGCCAACTTTATGGGACATAGTTCTCATTTGAGCAAATTAGGATTTCTCCCTATTTTCCATCATTTCCTCCCATTAAAACAATAACACGCATTTTTACTGGCCATGTAGGCTCATTTACAAATTCCTACTGGAGTTATATAGCAATATTTCTTCCCTCTTTCCATACTGAAACAACTCTGCTCAGTGAAGAATCTCCTATCTGTGGTTCATATGAAATAAATCATTGTGGGACAGTGACGATGATCTCGCCTAGAGTCCAGACATTAATTACCGGTATGTTATTGAACTAATGTTATTAAACATATTTGATATTTCATATCTGACCTTTAAAATTTCTCCCCAGTTTGTTTTCAGTCTTGCCAGACTAGATGTACGTTACACAGAAATTACCTTTGAACAACAAGGAATGTTCACAACTATGAGTAAAATCTAGCAAACCACAACCTCAAATAGACAAATGACCTTACTTCTATGATGACCTTTGAGAGGAAATGTGACACCATGAAAAAAACATGGATTTTGGCATCAGACTTGGGTGTGTTCAAATCCCTGAGTGGCCTTACACATGTTATTTAACTGCTTTATAGCTTATCTTCCTCACTGGTAAAAGATCTTACCTCACTCGGATGTTATAGGGGTTAAATGCCCACAGGATAAAGTGTTCTATATATAGCAGGTTTTCAATAATAAGGTCCCTTTTGGACAAGGTAATCAAATGCTGCATAAAATATTTGTAAATTATCATATAAGAAAAATGTCTCGTCAGCATTACCATTTCCAGTACTAACCTCATCTTAAATTTGCAAAATCCCAGTGATTTCATAGTGTGCCCACTCTTCTAATATTTATCCAATCTACTTAGATATTAGGGAATTGATGTGGTGCCTTTCTCAGAAGCATTTGCATTTTTATAGGAAGATGTTTGAAAGATTATTTGATCCAGAAGGAAAAAAATTACAAATGCTAAAGAGCAAGGACAGGGCAAGTATCTTCAGGCCTTTCCATATTCTCCCACAGCACTCCACATAGACACCACACAGACATGATATTTTGGAGTGAGGATGTGCCCAGCCACAGGTGGTGGGTAACAATTTGTCTAAGCCAGTCACGCTATTCCCATTTGCCAATGAAACCTCTAAGAGAAGGCAGATGACCCAGTTTTGGCCAATAATACATCAGCAAAAGTCTTCTCACGCATTCTGGGGGCGGGGAGCAGGGAGTCTTCCCTAGGAAGGATTTCTCCCTTTGAGGGGAAAGGCACTTTTCCATCTGCTCCCACCTTTCCTGCTCGTAAAGACTAGCTTCCAACTATGGCAGCCATTTTGTCACTGTTAGGGAGAAATTGCCAACAAACAGAAGACAGCAGCTCAGAAGGTGTAAGAGTCTGGCCTGAGCTGTTGGTGATACCACCAAGACTCTAACTCTGGAATTGCCTATTTAATATGTGAGATTAGTAAATTAAATATATATACTAAATATATATATATACTTTTAATTGGGTATTCTGTTATTTGAAGCCAAGCATATCCTAATTTATAGACACTCTATCCTTTTACTATGCTTAGATGACTCAGGAGAAATCACCAAGATAGAAACAAAGTCTAAGGGATTAAGAGCCAAAATAGCATTTTTAAGCATTCCAGGAAGTGGGAAGCCCATGGTATAAGTTCTGGTTCTAACAGGATGCTTCCCTGCCTTTAAGGTGGGATACTTGATTACAAAAACTCTGTGACAGCGGGAATCTCATTTGTCTTATTCAAACCCCTAGCACTGGGCATATCTCCTGGCACTTAGTAGGTGATCAACAAACATTTTTTAATAACTGCATGAACATTATAGAGTGGTTCATCTAACTTTGTTGTAGCTTTCTGGTGCTTTGGATTGTGGGGCCTACAGCCATTTCTGCAAGAATTTGATGTGGAAATGAAGCCAGGAAACAAGAATGGCTTTTCCTGCTCCATCTTTCTGTTGTAAAAGGCTCTATGCTGCTGATCCACAAAGTAAACGCTTAGCCTCCCCAGTGCCCCAGTCAAAGCTGTGATTTTCTTCTGATTCTCTGTTTGTAAAAAGCCCAAGACTGTCAGTGCATTTGTGTTTCTTTGTGTTGACTGTAGGTTTTGATGTTGTTGCCAGTTCCCTTCTCACACTGTCAGATTTTGTTTTGTATTCCTGTATTCTTTCAGCCATTTCAGGGAGGTGAGATGCTAATTACCATGTAGTTAATAGCAGATCTGAACTGCACCAGAACACGGGGGTCTCACAAATACCTGACACGGTAGAAGTTTTCAATTACCATAATTCCATTCCTAATTCAAATTACCATAATTGCCCTCCATTAATGCAACTTTCTTAAAACTGAAACATCAAAGAAGAAGCTGGCATGCACATTAGCTTGGTTGACTACTTGCAAAAATAAACAGTGTCTGTCCATTTTGCAAATGGGATGATGTTAGCCTGAAAAAATTATACGAATCAGTTCTCTGAGTTCATAATACCGCTCATATTATATTATGCTTATTCTGTCAACATTTGTGAAAACAGAAAGCCATCTACATTTTCTTTCCTCTCTCTTCCATTCCTGATGAAAGGTAGGAAATGATTTACTGATTGTTTCGACATTTACCACAGCGTGAAAGTTCAGCCTATCACTCCTTAACTAACTTCAACTCTTGCTGACTCACCTGTTTGGATAAAAAGCAATTTTACCACCCTATAATCATTAGTTCCACTATTAATAGTGCTCATCTTCCTGAGTAAGTTATGCTTGCTTTTCTTATGTACTGGTTTGGGACGAGACCACTTCCCAGAGTAGTTGCATTGAATATCAGTGCTGCACCATCACTGGTCTGTCCCTGGCATTTTACTGAAAAGCCATAATTTTGCAATTTGAAATACAGACAATTCTTTTTACTTGAACTCCAAGAAACTGCCAGAAGAGAGCAGGCAGAGCAAAAGGTCATGTCATAAATTGGACTATTAGCAGGTATACAGTCCTTTAATCCAACAAGTGAAACAGTCAAGCATTCTTCAGTAAGTTTCCATAAGTAAGTTCATTAAATGATACGTTTAAAAATTTCTAAATAGAACTTTATAATAATGCTTGTTTGAATTTCTCAGCTAACGATCAAAGCCATTGATAATTCTTGGTCCTGCAGAATCTCTATGGTATCTGGAAGTTTAGTCAGCTGTTCAAGAGTCACAGTATCTTTGAAAGTTGAAAATTCTGCATCTCCAATTGTCAGGGACATCTTTAGGATTGAGCTCCAGGCTGCACCAGCACAAAACTCACATTGAGGGCAGGAAATGAAGAAAATTTTCAACTTGGTACTAAATTCTGAAAGGTTTAGAAAAAAAGATTCATGTAATCACCTATATCCAGTCAACAAGAGGACCCAGCAGATGAATTCACAGGGTTCCAGCCAAACCCTCGATGCTTCTCTCTTTGTGCTCCCGAGTATTTTAGCATATATTTAGATTATTGCTACATTTTGCTCCTGAGTGCTCAGTAAAAAATAAGCTCATTACTCCAAAGATTTCTTGATACCAGATAGATTGCTACCAACAAGAAGCAGTCTCCAGGTGATTGGAGGTGTTTTTCAGATAACAAAATTAAAAAAAAAACAAAACAAAAAAAAAAAACAACTATTTTCAGGGAAATTTGAGGCAATAATATATTGTTGGATCCTCGTATTTTTATAGGAAGATATCAAAATTTACTGTTGTCCCTTGTTTAAATTTCATCATTTTTTCTGGCTAAAAAGCAACTCAGTTTATGGGTGCCTTGGACTAGTGACAAAATGAACTATAATAGATATGTCATTAATATCCATTTAACCAAAACAGAGGAATATAGGTAGGGAATAGGCAAATGGAAGAGCAAGTCCAGGACTTGGCTTGATTCTCTGTGGTCCCAGGGTGATATCTATAGTCAGATGTTCAAAAGTTCCAGTTCCAGCTTGTAGGTCTGAATATCAAATTCCTTATCTGACATTTGGAAAAGGCAGTACCCTATGGGCTGCTGATGAATTAACAGATCAGGGAATATTTGTTTAAGGCTATGCACCTGAAAAGTTGTCTATCTGCTAGACCAAGACTTGAATGAGGGCTCAGACTATGGATACTACCTAGGATAGTGTATGGCAAATGTGAGATGTTCAATGAACATTTGTTGGATGAAAGAATGCATGCATCAATGAATGACTGGAGTAAATAATGTTTTCATAATGTGGAAATGTCTATTGTATTGGATCTTTCCACCTATAACAGTAAGAGTAGAATATAAATGTTCAAGGATTCAAACAAGTAAAGATCTCTGTAGAATCAACAATTTTAAAGGCATTTACTTTGAACTACATAGGCCAAAATACATCTAAAAGTGTATCAAGATTCCTTAACTATATTTATATGTATATACATAGATATATTATCTACCAGGGTCTGTGCTAGTTTCTTTCATGGATATAATCTCATTCATCCTGTTTTCTTCTCTCATTTCTCTCCCTCTCTGTTGTTCTCTCATTATACACTTCTTTTTGACTCTTATTTTTTTGCTTCTCTTCTCTTTTATAATTCTTATTCACCTTTTACTCACCTTAAATTAATTAAAAGCTCAAGAGTATTTTCAGTAGTTTCCATGCAAATAAAGTCTTAGGTTTGCAATGATTAATTCATAAAAGTAGGTGATTTCAACGTAGTTTATTTTTCGGTAAGGAAAAATTTGAATATGATTAGTTTTACTTTTTCAGGGAATCATAAGATATTGAGTTTAATTTTTAAAAAATTAGAGTAACTGTAGGTATACAGAAAAATCATGCAAAAAGTACAGAGTTTCCATATCCCACTAAGTTTAATTTTAAAACTTAAAATATTTCCTCCATCTGATTTGGAAGGTAAATAATATTGCAATATTATTGTAACTCAGATTCTTACCACATCTTCCTTGGATATTTTAGACAGTTTCCTGAATCATCTGCATACCCTTAGTTCCTCCCCCAGCCCACATTATTATGTCTCCATCACCAACATATTAAAGTTCAGGCAATGAGGCAAAAACTCCAGGCAGGCTCAGGAGCTCTGAACTCTAATCTGAATTCAACCACTTCCCAATTACATGAGTTTAGACAAATGGCTTAGGATGAGAGAGGTGCATTGATAGAAATAAATGTCTGTTCTACTGAACCCATGGGGTTGTTATGAGACTCGAGTTAATGTAGATCAAAGTATTTTATAGTTTGTAAACCACTAAACAAATGTTAGATGTTATTAAGCTTTACACTTAAGATGTATTACCTTCAAATGGTAAGGCACAGACTTTATAGCGTCTGCCACTTATTATGATTTTGACCATGAAAGACTTGTGCCTCAGTTTCCTGCTCAGTAAAATGAGAATAATTGTACTTATAAGGTTATTGTGAGTACTAAATGAGTTGATATCATATGAAGTACCTAAAACAGTTCCTGGCTCAGAGAAGTGCTATGTGAGTATTTGCTATTACTACCATTCTTATTATTATCATGGTACTCTCTAGTTCAAAATTCTGTTGTGGTTTCCCTGCCTGGCATTCGTATCTGTCTATAATGTTTCTTCTCCTTAATTTTCCCTTCTACACTCAAACAAAGGCAGCTCTCCTCCATCTAGGCTAGTCTTCCCAATGCCCCACATTCAATCCTGAATCTTGATTCATTTAGCATCTTTTATCTGAAATGTTCTTTTCCTGGTGGTGTCCTGCTCTCTGGTTCTGAAAGTCCCCGAGACCAGCTCCACTCACCCTTCCCTTACTTCGGTTATTTGGTTATATATGTCAGTGTCTCCTCTTGTGCTTTAACTAGTTCAGCTGATAACAGCCTGGAGTGGACACTGGCAAATCCAATATCATTTTCTCCTTGATAGCCCTTTTTCCCACAGCCAGCCTATTTTCAGTTTTAATTATATGACTTGTCCTTGTTCGTTATCTATATACCATTGAAGAGCAACAAAAGTAAGTGATTCATTGCTGACACATGCATTTCTTGAGCAGCCATTAATTAGCAAAATAGCACTTGAACATAAATTGTTAAGGAGTGTCAGCAAATAAAATTGTAATCAGAATTTTTTTCTCCCTTCTTGTGTATGCACCTTTGTGAATTGCACTAGGTAATTTCCAACTTTAATTTAGAGCTTATCAGGGAAACCAAGTATAACATTAATCTTTAAGAACTGAGTGTAAGTGTGCTTGACCCTTTTCAGTCTCTCTTCCAGAAACGAGAAATGACCTGAGCCACAGCACATTTGTATTCTCTAGCCTGCTGGGAGTCTCATACCCAGGCATGCAGCAACCACATAGTTGAGCCTGGTTTCATCATTAAGGAATTCGATAAACAGTGACTGAGCACATATTATGTGCCAGGCACAGTGCTGGTCGGGGGAAACATGAGAATGAATAATATAATTCACGCCTGACAAGATATTGTCAGCCCCTCTCCCCATACCCATATCCTTTGGACTTTCCTGATTTGGTGTGCTCCAGTTTCCATTGGCCATTATCTCTGTGCCTGAGGGCTTCTTCCAGAAAGCTCCTCTTACAGAGCCCATCAGGCAAGAAATGCCAGGGAATTAACATCTCCTTCAGCCCTCTCACCCTCCTAACCTCCCAGGATGTGGGTTGTTGTGCATGTCCAGATATCTAAATGTACCTGAGAGACACTTCTTAGAAAAGCATAGCTTCCACCAAGTCTTTACACTCCCAATTGTGTTCATTATGCTCAATTATTGTTTTACAAAGATTCCCTCTGTTTCATAGTGGAGGCTCTTGCTTTCAATAAAGATTCACATGGGAGAACAGATGAAAAGAAAGAACCTGTGCATCTAGCAACATTTCAAAATTTAGAATGATCGAAATAAAATAGGCTGTCATTAGAACTAATTACATTTTTAGTTTGGAAATGAACTTTGCCTCTAATTCAAAGTGAAAAATTATGATACATTTATCATTTTCCAGGGTATCCACCTTGTACCATTTCCTAGTCCACGTTTTTCTCAGACTGTTCTCTCTTCGCCAGAACAGACCAAACAAACATAAAGATAATAGCAAAATAACAAAGGGACATGAATAATTGGAATGTCTCTCCAGTCAGAAGTATTCTTGCTTCTACTAAAGGACTACACTATGATAAATATTATTACCCTCAAGATCAATGGAATGAAGGAGCTGCCAAATCTAACTCAGTACCAGGAAAATCTATATTGTATTTACAGATTTCAGATGGAAAGATCCAACATTCATAGCACAATGCATTTATATTCTCTTTTCTCCATTCTCCCCTCAATTTTCTTCCAGAACCAAATCTATTTGCAAGACTTATTGGCAGAAAGCTCCTTGTTCACAGGGCTGTTACTATAATTAAAAAACAGAATACTTTGAGAACTGTGCATCAGCCATCCTTAAAACCAGGATTCAAAGTAGACACTCATCCACTGTCTATTGCTTCATTCTCTTCATGCCATTCTCGCTGAAGGAGCTAAGTTGTTACTGAAATATAATCACACTACCTATATTGGGAGCAGACAAACTGAGTAGATCAAATGGATTTCTAAGCATTTATTAGCTGTTTCAGTAAAGCTATGCAACATAATCATGAACACCGAACTCTGCTTTCATTAGCCATGCACAATTCCCCAGGTCAGTATTTACATTTTAGCAGCTTATTAAGCTTCTAGATACTGTGATTCAATCAGCTTCACAGAATCCACTTTGGTATGGCTATGCTGACACAGAAATAATGGAGGGCAAATAGATTTAAATTCATTCACCAGAGTGCAGTCAGACTAGAATAGTGCTTTATCCTTCATTTACTTCTGAATTTGGATACATAGCATGGAGCTTTACTTGCATCCAGCAGATCTGGAATTTTACCCAGAATATACCTTGTGATGAACTTAGCAACCAACAGGAATAATGGTTATTCAGAGGAAAGTAGGAGGAATCTTATTAAGGAGTAAGCTGTCATCCTTCCTAGATTGGTACAACCTTCCATGTATGCTGGGGGAATCGATGACATGGCCAATGAATTCAGTAAATGGAAACAAGCCTTGTGCTTTGGTAGAAAGACTGCATAAAGATCACAATATTTCTTGAGAAGGTACATACAGACAGGAGAAAAGAGAGGTCATTTCCATTCCCCTGATACTAAAGGAACCAGAGAGAGCAATTTTCAGAAATCTTTATTTATCTACTCCCTCAGGAGAAGTGGTAGTGATGTCCAGGGAAGAAAAATAAGTATGACAACAATAAGCACAGCCTGATGTTCCAGTTCTAGAGTTAAGCCTTAGAGTTAAGAGAATCTAGGATTAGGAACATTCATATTAGTCACCAATCAAGGAGAGTAAGTAAAAAGAGCAATAATGGTAGCTCTCAGAGAAGAAGTAAAGAAGGAGGCAGTGTATTAAGTAATATTTGAGTAATATGTGACAGGAATTATCCATTTCCCCATTTAATCCTCATAACAAACATTAGGTAGGTATTATTATCATCCCTATTTTACAAATCCAGAAACTGAGGCACAGTGAAATTATATAACCTGCTTAGGGTCACACTGTCTGTAAGTGATATAATGGGATTTAATCCTGGGAGTCTGACTCCAAAGTCTGATTTCTTAACCATATGTAGAGAAAGATCTTTTCACTGGTATATTTCATTAATCTTTACTCTGAGAAAGAAATGTTGTCAAGAGCCAACAAATACAAGCTCATTCATATCTTCACTATCTATAAAAATTTGTCTATGCCCACACACCTTCCCGGAATTTCTGAAATAATTGTACCCTTTCAGACTATTCTAGTCAGAGATTTATCAGGTGTTAACATTAGAATCAACACAAAAGTAAAAGTGATAGGAGTTGAATGGATTTCAGAAAACAAAAAGATTGTTTGAACAGTCTTCTTGAGCTCAAACCCCATATTTCCAAACTCACCTTAGAATATAATAATGTTTTTCACACTGAAACATTTATTTGACTAGATTTGAATCTACATAAATATTAACCTAAGAAACCAGGTGTGAGTCTATATCTACATGAAGCCATTAAATTGCTTTGTCAGCTACCACTAAAAATTCCACATGCTAATAAGAGAGAGTGAAAATAAGGAAGGCTGGTATTAATCAGATTTTCTTGATATGTGAGTAGCTGAGTAGAAACATGACAAGATGAAAGCAACAGGCAGGTATTTATGGGGAAAATCTCCAAAACGCACATAGTCAATCCTCACCTCCTAGCTACCATATCATAATCCAAGAATGAGACCTCCGAGTCTTTATGCTTGAAGATTCTGCATGTGAGATGCTACTGTCTGAATTACCCTCTGCTATGTAACAAACATTCCAAAACTTAATGGTTTAAAGCAACAATGATTATTTTTTTCCCCACAATTCTGTGGGTTTTTACTGGGCAGGTCCTCTGTGCTGTTCAGCTGGACTTAACTCATGCAGTTACATTCGTCTAGACAGTCTGGGCTGGGAGGTCCAAGACAGCTTGTTCATCACATATCTGACAGTTGGTTCTGGATGTCAGCTGGGGCACCTCAGTTCGCCTAAAAAATGGACCAAAATGTAGGAAAGCCAAGCAGAAATATATAGAGAGAATGGATCTTGACAATGATATTTAAGGCTCTAAATCTGAATTCACCTATGCTACATCTCCCCTTGGCTTTTTTTTTTTTTTTTTTTTCCTGGTTACATGAGCAGATAAAATTCTTTTTTGGCTTAACCAATGCAAAGAAGAAAGATGCAGAGGACCTGGGAGTATCTTGAGAGAGTGGGAAGAAGTACTGGGCGGAAGAGTGCAATTTCTCAGAGAAAGTATGAAAACTGAGTTGCTATGTGCTTGCTTTCTTGCCTTCTATGGCATCTGAGCTGAAAAGCTGCCATAGCCTTCAACAGGGAGAGCCAATACCACTGGTCTCAGAATTTGACAAGGACATGTTGGAATTCTGTTATGAAATGATTTCCATAATTGAAGGAGAAAGAAGAGCATGATTTTTAAAGTTTTTCTTTTTAATACTAAAAAAGGAAAGAAACATTTTTGTATTTCTAGAGCATTAAAGCACAGCACATGATGATCCAAAACATCAGATAAGATCTTTGGATACCAATATTTAAGGCCCAATTGCTGGCTTAGAAAAACAAATGTTTCATTAAGTATAGGAACAACAAGTCTTTGCAACTTTCTCCATGTCATCTATTACATTTTTATGGTTTACAAAAGCCAGATCTATAGAAAAATATCCTGCCTGTGTATTATCATTGCTTTCTAAGTCTAAAAGACACAGAAAGAATAGTTTGGAGATAGAAGACACGAATTCCAGTTACAGATCTGGTTCTAACTTAACCAAGTCTTTTCACTAACCTGGACTTCAGTTTTTTTATCTCTTATTCCAACATTTAATGACATCATGATTCTAATCTCTCATTCTCATTGAGGACCACCAACCTCCCTCCATCCTAGAATCTCTACAGTTTATATTTATAATACTTATTCAAGTGTCTAATTGGATATTATTCTCTTTTCCAGCTCCAGCCTTTGTAGTATTTAAATAAGATACCTGGGCTGCTGAAAACAGCAATAACAGGGGTCTGTGGGTGTGGCGGTAGCCTAGCCAAGGTACCCTGAGCTGCTAGAGGCCCACACTAAGGGTTTTCTCATCCATATCAGTTCAAAATTCTGTTTTTCAAATGAGAAATTATTTGAATTCAAAAGACAAAACTGATGACAAAAATATGGCCTAGCTCTTTCCTGGGAGCTGGTGTTTTCTTGACAACTTATGGGGTATTCTTCTCAGAAGGGAAAGATGATTGAAGATGATCAAGAAAGGCTTGAAAGCAGACCTGAGGAATTGGGACTCAAGTTAGAGCCAGGGAATAATCCACTTCAAACAGTAATTTCATTATTACTGGCAGCCCAGGAATGCTCTATTCGTGTCTCTAAAATTCCTAGAACACCACATTTATGTTTAACACCCACTTTGTGATTAAAAAAAAAGGGGGGGGTGTTATCACTCTGAAGAGATATACATTCTGATGGGGAAAAATAAACAATATGTAAAAAGTGGCAAATATGTATTACAAAGAAGATATGATGGTACAGAATAAAGGAGGAAGTGTTGTAGTCTGCTCTGAATTAAAATTGTTGTTATGTCTGTAATATTGATCTTACTTGATTGTAAGTTCCCAAGGGCAAAGATCATATTCCATTCACTTTTTTTGTCTGTTACTTCACCTGGTACATTGTCTCATGCATGATAGGTGTTTGATATGTTTGTTGGGAGAATTAAGAAATGAATGACTGTCACTCCAAATAACAGCTAGCACTGATTACTTAGAAAATTTTGTCAATCAATATAAAGCCTTTAACTACATAACTTCACAACTACTGATGGAGATCCTTAACTGAAATATTAAGAAGCACACAATGCAGAAAGAATAAAATATTCAAAACATTTTATTGCGATAGTTTTGTTTCACCATACTGTTAGGGCTTTGCTTTTATCTGCAATATGAAATAAATGTAGCAAAAAGTTCGCAACTTAAGAATTATTTCTAATTCTCAACAGAGTAGCAAGCAGTTCATAACAAGCAGGCACTCTAAGTATGTGCTGATGGCTCCCATTCCCAAAACCTCATTTCCTTCTCACTGGAAAAATAGGAAGGTAGATAGATCAATCTCAGAGCCATACTTACACCTAAACTGCAACAAAGCAATGGGGTGTCAGAAGTTGGCTAGGTCCCTGGGAAGGGGAGAAGACTATGCTAGAGAACGAGAAGGCCTAAGGCCACAGACAGAGAATAGGTTAGGAGAGCTTTCGATTAATTCCTTTACTTCCTGCTACATTGCCCTGGGAGAATATTGACTGTCATTTGACTACAGTAGTTCAAGAAAGAAATAACATCAGGATAGTGATGGAACCCAGCTGGGATGAAAGCCTATAGCATTGAGAGCTAGCAGAAGGGCTCAGCCCTGAACATTCCCTCTTCTCATCTCCTCCCTACCCCTTGGGCTAGGCAATTACATACAAAGATGGTGGTCTCTAGATGTGGCAATGCCAGGTGACACCTGGAGTAGAGGAAATTGGTATGGATGAAAACCAGAATATAACACCAGGGTCTCTCTCTATACACTGATCTCTTAAAAATAACTAAAGGATTACAAACTAAGGCCTGAACTTATGCCTATTCCTCCATGTAGACATTACAAGACAACAAGGCAGCTGATATTTAAAGAGTGAAAGATGCATCCAGAAAAATATTAGACGAAATCTGAGATACACATTCAGAAAGAAAGATAACAAGTGAAACATCTATACTAAGAGTATAATAAACAAAAATTAAACATATTTTAAAAAAGAAGAATGAATGAAATGGACAGGAAAAGAAAAGATAGAGTATCAAACATAGATTATTAAAAATCCATACCTAGTGAAATTATACTGGAATTTTTCTAAAACTTTAAAATCACGATGATAAAAAGGAGATCATTTACAATAAGAAGCAGATAGATACCAAGTTTCTTATGAACCCCAAATTTTATATCCAGATAAGCTATCACCTAAGTGTGATGATAGAATCAAGATATTCTCAGGCTTATAAGTCATAAAAATCTATCACACAAAGACTTTCTTTGAAAGGACCCTTGAAAGATATATTCCAACATGACAAGGAATGAAACCAGGAGAAAATGATGAGATGTGGGAAGTAAGGAAGAAGAAAAAAATAGTAAAATCTATTGCTATCTAATAAGCAATAACTAGAAAAGTATATCCATAAAAAACTAGAACTAAATTCTAAACATTAATAATATGAGAAAGAAATGAGATTTGATGGAAGACATCAGAGGAAAGTGAGAGAACTTAGAATGTGCTAAGGTTCTTGTTCAGCGAAAAAAATACAGATATCAATAACCTTTAAAACTTCTTTGATAGGGTAAAATAAGCACAAGTATAAGTCTTAAGAAGTTAGGAGTAAACACTGCAAGAATAAAAAGAAAGTGTATAGCTTTCAACCTATCAGAAAAAAGTTTTCATCCACTTAGTGGAGTAAATAAAAGAAGAAAACTAGATGAAAAGGAAGAATAATAAATAGAAAAAAAATAAAATGATAGATATAAATCTTAATAAAAGGAATTACTATAAGTATAAATGGATCAAACTCATCAATGAAAAGAGAATCTCAGAGTGAATATTAAGGGTAAAGAAACAAAGTAAAAAAGTATATCTAATATACTTGACATGTATATATATATTTTTAATGACAAAAATTAGGAGAAATAAAGAGCTAGATCAACAATTATAGGTGAAGATTTTAACATATTCCTCTGAAAAACAGCTAGCTCAATAGAAAAAAAATAAGCAAAATGTCTAATGTATAAATCCCATAATAAATAATCTTGATCGCATAGAACATTAAAACCAGTAATACAGTAATACAGATTGCATGTAATTTTTGAGCCCACAGGAACACTCACAAGAATTCATATTTTAGTACATTTCTCCATACCTAATGTATTTATGAGGTTGTCAGTTTGTCTATAATTCAATGTTGCGGACATCCCTTGAGGATTCTATAATCTCTTTTTAAGAGATGACCTTTAAGAAGGCAAACTAAGAGTAAACATTTGCTTACATGCTATTTTATGATTTTTGTGTCTTATTCTTATCCTTTCTGTTTTATTTAAGCTAGAAGAGTCTTTCTCTGAGTAAGCTGTGTGTCCCAATTCTGATGTCCTACCTCCCTTGGAATGGCTGTTAGAAACAGTGAAACACATTCTTTTGGCAACCTTATTTTTCTTTATTGAGGCACTGGATTAGGAAAATAGTCAAAAGTTATTTGGTGCCAAGAATAGTAAAGAAGACAGGTGTCTTGAGCCACGAATAAGTTGTGACTTTAAAGGTACTAACTGTAGAGTGAGAATTCTCAATATCCTTCCTTCCGTCTTCCAGCAATAGGCCCTATTTTAATTCTTATCCTACTCCTGCACCCTCAGTTCTTGCATTTTGGATGGAACTAAGACCCCATGGAGAAGAAGCACAATGGTCCATAACTAAACTAAAAAACATTGTATTCCTTGGCTTCAGAGATGGTTTTCACTGTGGGCATCCAGTCCTAAGATTCAGGACTTCTCTGAGAGCTACCAAAAATGAAACTCTCTGCTTCTGATGGATATAGGTTGTAGCTGCTGCACTTTTGCCAGCATGCAGAAAGAAACTTTATGTGAATGAAACCAACACAAAGAAGCAGGACCCAGAATACAAGAGAAAGAAACTAGATTCTAATGGCACTGCTTAAACACACATCTGCCTGTGTTTAAAAACAGAGCTCCCCCTAAAATTTCTAGCTTCAGGGGACCAAAAAATTCACTTTTTTACTTTAATGGGGTAGAGTTTTCTATAACTTTCAAACAAAGAATTCTGATATATGATTTTCTTATAAAGCTCATAAATTTGCTCTCAAGTCATTTCCAAAAGAGAACCCAAAATATTTGAAACCATGACAATATAATTAAAATGAAATATCCAAGGTGATTACCATGGAAAAGAAACATTCAGATGCATAGATTCTTACACATTTGGTAAAATGCCAGTTTCTTTTTAATTTTAATTCATACATTAGTTATTCTTAAGTCAAGTTTCTCCTTTGTTCAGCCTGGGTCATATGCCCACACTTCTTACAAGGTAGTGGAGTGGGTATTACCAAAAGAAAGGATAAATCAGTGCTAGGCAGATTAAAAATCACAGATGTTCACTGTAGTTACCTTTGAATAAGCCTAAAGCATTATAGGAAAACATTTTAATTTTTTGTTATTCATCAGATTTTAAAATTTTGAAACAGGGACTTGTGCCTTACATCAAGGATTTTAACCTGGAATCCAGAGGCCATTACTGGATTCAGATTGTCCATAAAACTCCTGATAGTAATGAAAATCACAACCATATGGGTAGTTTAGGGAAGATGATCTATGGCTTTTACTAGATTCCCAGAGGGAATCTGTGATGCAAGAAAGGGTTAAAGATCACAGCCTGGGAAACTTGGTCTGATGACTAAAGAGCAAGTTACAAAAGGAAGTTTACATTTTGGAATGATTCAAGGGAGATCATGTACTATACATGAATCGTTAACAGTAGTTATATCTGGAGGTGAGATAAGGGCTAATTTTTCTTCTTTATAACTTTTTGTAATGCAATTTTATTGAAATATATTCACATACCATACAATCATCCTAAGTATACAACCATTGTTCACAGTATCATGATATAGTTTTTCATTCATCACCACAATCAATTTTTTAACTTCATTACTCCAAAAAATAAAAATAAGAATAAAAATAAAAGTAAAAAAGAGCACCCAAAACATCCCATACCCATCCTTCTCTCCCTGTTACTCATTTACATTTTTGTCCCCATTTTTCTACTCATTTGTCTATACATTATGTAAAGGGAGTGTGAGTCATTTTCACAATCACACAGTAATCATACAGTTATGCATTTACCACCACAATCTATATGAGGACATTTCTATTTCTCCCACAATGAAAAAGGAAGAGGAGAGAAAAAAATGAAGAAAAAAAGATAGAAGGAAAAAAAATAAAATAAAATACAATGAAAAGGTTATACAACGACAATACCAAGAATCCTGTACCACTCCCTTATAAGCCCCACTTATAGACATTTAGCTTTGGTATATTGCCTTTGCTACAATTAATGGAAGCATATTACAATGTTACTGCTAACCATAGACTTTAGTTTGCATTGATTGTATTTTTCCCCCTATACCATCCAGGTTTCAACACCTTGCAATGTTGAAATTCATTTGTTCTCCCTCATGTAAAAACATTCTTATATTAGTACACTTAATCACCATTATTGACCGCTTTAGGTTTCACTACATTATACAGTCCCAGTCTTTATCTTCTATCTTTCTTTCTGTTATCATACATGCCCCTAGCCTTCCTCTTTCACCCATACTCACACTTTTTTTGTTCAGAGTACTTACAGTACTGTGCTACTATCACACAGTACTGTGCTATCTATTTCTGGATCTATGCAATCAATCCTGTTGAACACCGTACTCCTTCAGCATCAGATGCCTGATCTCTACCTTCTCTCCGTCTCCTGATAACCTATGTTCTCAACTTTAACTTTCAAGGTTTTCTCATTAATGTTAGGCCACATTAGTGAGTTCATATTGTCCTTTTGTTTCTGGCTAATTTCATTCAAGGTAATGTCTACTGTCTACCATTTTGTCTTTTGGATTTTATATATCATATCTTATTTTCCTCTCTCTCTCTCTTTACCATTACTGATAGTCTTCATTTCTACACTCTTCTCTGAACCTCTCTCCTTCTTTTCCTATCTGTCTGTAGAGCTCTGTTTAGTATTTCCTGTAGAGCAGGCATCTTGTTCACAAACTCTCTCAGTATCTGTTTTCTGAAAATATTTTAAATTCTCCCTCATTTTTGAAGAACAGTTTGCCAGATATAGGATTCCTGGTTGACAGCTTTTCTCTTTCAGTATCTTAAATATATCATACCACTGCTTTCTCGCTTCCATAGTTTCTACTGAGAAATCTGCATATGGTCTTTTCGAGCTTCTCTTGTATGTGATGGATTGCTTTTCTCTTGCTGCTTTCAGAATTTTCTCTTTGCCTTTGACATTTGATAATCTGATTGTTAAGTGTCTTGGAGTAGGTCTATTATCTATTCTGTTTGGCGTACACTGCACTTCTTGGATCTATAATTTCATGTCTTTCATAAGAGATGGGAAATTTTCAGTGATTATTTCCTCCATTATTCTTTCCACCCATTTTCCCTTCTCCTCTCCTTCTGGGACACCCATGACACATATATTCATGAATTTCATGTTGTCATTCACTCCCCTGAGACACGGCTCATGTTTTTCCATACTTGTTCTCTTGTGTGTATGATTTCAGATGAATCCTTTCTTCTGCCTCTTTAAATCTGCTTTTGTATGGCTCCCTTATATTTTTCATCTCTTCTATTGTGACTTTCATGCCCAGAAGTTCTGCCATTTGTTTTATCAAGCTTATAAATTCTTCTTTATGGTGACCCAGTGTCTTCTTTACATCCTTCATCTCTTTTGCCACATTTTTCTTCAGCTCATGATTTGATTTAGAAGATTTGTTTGAACATCTTTAATTAGTTGTTTCAACTCCTGTATCTCATATGAAGTGTAAGTTTGTTCCTTTGACTGGGCTATATCTTTGTTTTTCCTAATGTGACTGTTAATTTTTTGTTGTCTAGATATCTGATTTCCTTGACTACCCCAATCAGATTTTCTCAGACCAGATGGACCAGGTCTCAGGAGGAGGGTGTAATCAGTATCAAGTTTCTCTGAGAATGAGACCCAGCTGGTTGTCAGACTTTCCTGTAAGGCCTCTAGACTCTGTGCTAATCCTATCCTGTTCAACAGGTGATGCTTGTCAGCTCGTAGCTCTCCACTGGACTAAAGAGGTGTGGTGCCTTTAATTCTCAGTGAACCCTGTCCCAGCCAGGGACCAAGGGTGTCAGAAGCCAAGCTTAAGTTGTTTCTGGTTCCCCTACCATCACCCAGGCCCTGGGGTCTGAATTCTCTAAGGGAGGGCCACCACTTGAGCTGGGCCTTGTCTCCCCCTTTTCTTAAGGAAGATACACCCTTTAGGGAATTATCTCTTTCATGTGACTTCTTCCTTTGTCTCTCTGACTCTTTTAACTTCACCCTTGCCTGGGTCAATGCTGACAATTGAAAATTTCTGAGACTTTCTCTAATGAGCTACTTACTGAGAGAAAAAAAAAAAAAGAAAAAAGACAGAAATCCCCTTTTCATAGTCAGTGCCCCAGCTCCCCAGTTTCACTGGTCAACCAGAGTTGGTACCCAATTCTATGTACCCGTTTTCTGGGGACACAGCCATTTTCCAGTATTCTGAGCTCAGCTGTCTCCAAAAGCCTCTGTTTTCATTTATTTATCTTCCATCAGTCCTGCCTCCTCTCTGCCAGGAGAGACCTCAGGGTTCTTTTCCTGCTTACTCCAGGTTTATCTGTGCTCATAGCTTGTATCCAGTAGTCCAAATTTGTTAATTAAAACCACAATTGGAGCTTTATTGAGTTACTTTCCCTTGCACCTGGTAGACTGCTTCTTTACCCCACAGGGAAGTGTTCAAACTCAACCTTTCATGCCAGTAGGGATGGGGTGACAGCTCTGCAGTTTGGGGAAATTTACTTACAGTTCTGTGCTGCAATCTCAGCCATTCCACCCATCCCAGACTGGTGTATGATGAGTTTCCAGTCACAGATGTCCCCCAACAGTTGTTCCAGACTATTTATTAGTTGTTCCTGGCTGTTTACTAGTTGCTCGAGGGGACTAACTAAATTTCACACCTCCCTATGCCACCATCTTGCCCTGCCTCTTCCCTCTTTATAACATTTTTACATTTTCAACATTGTCTATGACAATTGTGAATTATTTCAGTAATATGAAAGGTTAATTTAAGAAAATTTTCTATCTATGTCCCCAGGTCTATCATAAAACTCCAGTGTCCAACATAGTAACTAAGCCATTTCAATATTTAAAAGAATGGCCAGTACAAGAATGAAGCATCAAAATTCAAAAAGCATAAAACCCAGTCAAAGTAATCAGAAAATCCCATGTTCTCTGAACTAAAATTTTGCAATTCTCTCTTAAACCCACTAATTGCCAAAACATTCAAGATATATAAAAAAAAAAAGAAAAAGTAAGGAAAATGTGAACAACCACTTCTAAATCAATCCTACTATCAAATTCTATTCTCATTCAAATGCTCCCCCAAGAGCTTTAAAACCTCAGTGGTGAACAATGTCCTCCAATAAAGTGCACCATTGAGCTCAGTGCCAAAAGATTAATAAAATTTAACCAAGATAATTACTTAAAAGTAGTCTCCATTGAGTGAATCAGGGTGGGAAACGACTCATTCCTGCTAGTAATAATTATCCCAAGGTAAATTATTTCCTAACTATGCTCTCCCAAAGGTGTCTTCTTCCAGAGAGCTCTTCCAGAGAAAACAATAGCCTGCTAGAGTTTATTTTAAGGTCATAATCCATTCTGCCAGCCTATATCAACCTAAAAGCCTTCCTCTCTATACTTCTTCCTTTTTCTCAAGTCTGCCTATAATATATTCTCCATTCCTGTCCCCCAACTGAAAAATAACAACAATAAAAATAACAGATAACTTTATGGAGTACTTAGCATAATGCCTGGAATATAGAAAGTGCTTTATAGCCACCCATTCATTTCTTCACTATTTTATTTATTCAACAAGTATTTATTGGGTACCTACCACATTGCAGGCACTGTATTAGGTACTAAGGATAAAGATCCCTGCTCACATGGAACTTTCATTGCAAGATAGACATGGGCAATAAAAAATAAACATAACAAATAAGTAAATTATATAATATATAAGGAGGTGAAAATAAAACAAAAAGCAGGGTTAAGAGATTGGGAGCACCAGAGGTGGATTGGTAGGAGCTGTACTGTTAAATGGAGTGATAAGAGCAGGTTTCTTTGAGAAGATGAGATTTAATCTTTAAGGCACATCTCTCCCATAAAAACATTGCTTTCTTTTTACCCCTCAGATATAAGGTGCGCATTCTCCTAAAGCCTATATACTTTAAAGCTGAAAATTTGGACATCCCTTTCTATTTCCAACTGTTTCTTGCAGGCTTTCTTTGCTCTTTCCACCCTCAATGTTTAAAAACCTATCTTTACTTCCTCAAGTACTTTTTATTTGGCTATAACTCCCTCCATCCTTCCTTATTATTATGAACTATTGAGGTTCAGGTCACTTCTCAAGATTCAGCAAGGAGTTTGGCAGCATGGTTAATTCAACACCAATCAATGTGGGTGAATACATAGCTCCTTTTCAGCTAGTGGGATGTTACTCAGCTTAAGTACCCTAGATACCAATACTCCGTTTGGCAAACACAGCCCCCTGGACTTCCATTTAGCCTACTACCTTATTCCCATCAAATTCAATGATCACCTTCTTCAAGCCTTCCAATCCCTGACCCTCCAATTTCCTTTTTCTCTGTGGGTACCCTCTTAATTTCACTTTCTTCCCCATTGAACTACACCTCCCCACATAATTCAACCTTTTAGCCATCCTACAGTCCTCCCTGTCTTCTGCTCTTCCACCTTGGTTGCTAAGAGTTGCTAGGGGAGTCACACAGCTTCACAGATTGCTACCAGTTATGGTTTCCAATCTCAAAGGAGCCTCCAGTATTGCTTTGTCCTTGTTCAATTTTCTCCCCCATTCTCTGAGCAGTTGTTCCAAGTTTTTATCACTCTACTCTATCCCCTGCCCACTCACCACTCCCACCATGCATGCCATCCCCTTCTATATTATCAGACATCACCTCTTTCCTGTTTCAAAGAGAGCATAGGTGCCATCACAGACACAATTCCCTCTGCTTTCAAATTCCTGACCTCCAAAACCAATCTGTACCTACTCCTCCCACCTTTCTTCTTGCCTCAGAGGAATAGAAGTCACTGCTAATCTAAGGTAGATAGATAGGGATGAGTTTGTGGTGAACCATGAGAGAAGACGGAGGAAACTTCAGTGGAAATATTTTATCTAAAGAAAAATTAAAGAACTATCTGCAAAGCATGTCTTCATCTTCAGTGGGTAAAGACTTGTCAAACACTGTTATTCAAAGTCCTCAATTCTCTTAGTGATTTTGATATATAATTAACCCTACATCATCTACTGAGATAAAATTATATTATTTGATAAACATATGCAGGACTTTACCTTCCCTAGAATAATGGACTTCTAGAGATAGAAAGTATATCAGTGATAATTAAATACAGTCCAAACAGTTTATAAATAAGGAAGCTAAAATCAAAGGAATGTCCATGATTTGCCTAATGATTTTGGCCACTGGTTAACAACCAATGCCTTAGGCAAATATGCTTTTACTAAAGAAACTCTTCCACAGAGCCTGATGAGAGTTTAAAAATAGAGTGAGAGAGAAAGGTTTACTCTTTTGTTATTTGGTGAGGGGAGGGTGTACCTTGGGAGCCTGAAAAAAAAAGCCTAGAATACAGACAAATGGAAATGTTAGCAGGGACACTTGAAATACTGTCCAAAGAAACGTTCTAGGAGACTAGAAGGCCCACGTAGTTATTGTTCAATAAAACCAGCTTGATATTTCAATATAATAGCAAGAATGGCTGAAAAGTGAGCAAGCATCTCATTAAAAACCACTCTTACATCTATTTTTCCATCCTCTCAGAATAACAAAAGAAAAAAGCACATTTTTTTCATTTATCTTTTATCAGATATTCTTTTATGGTCTTCTTTGATTTATTTGGAAACCCTGAGGTGTTCTAAGTGTCAGCTTTATCAGATATGTATCCATATACCATATCTTTACCATCATACATTCAGATATCTAACTAAATATACACACTATTATGGAAATTTTGTGTTTCAAAAACTAAATAGTATAGTGATGCAAATTTTCATGCTTTTTTTTTTAAGGACTGTTATGTTTGTATGTACATCTATACAAGTAACATGGGCTTATCTTGCTAAAAAAAATTTTAAGCCCTCAGGTACAGTCCTCAACAGAATCAATTTAATTTCATTTGACAGTGTCCTTTCCAGAACTGCAAATTCAATGAATGCAGCAGGTCCTGATCCTCGTTTTTAACAGATGGACTCAACAATATGACATTAATAGCATCTGACATGTGTTGTTTCAATGATCTCTTTTACTCTTGGATAAGTCTGGAAGCTTTAGATCCCGTGTGTTCCTTCAGATTGTTATTTCTGGCACGCTCTTCTTGGCATATGTTATGATGAACCATTCATAACAAATTAAATTTTCATTAAGTTAAAAAAAAAACTTTATAATCCATAAGCCTACAATTTGTTTCAGTTCCCACAGTAACATTTTCTGTGCAAGGGGACTATTTTCACAAATAATAGAGTGTGGGGCTAGTTCAGATTTATTCTTTTAAAGGAATTAACTGTTTTGCTAAAAGGGGTGGAATGGGGTAGGTAGGTAGACCTAGAATCCCAGAAATGGAAAAGAGAAAAGATGTCTGAAAGATTCACAGCCTTGCTCTCAAAGCATTTTGCAAGGACAGAAAAATCATAGGTTCCTAGGAAATACATCAAAAGACGCTAAGCCACATGATGCCACTTGAATAGCACCACATAGGCTGGATACAAAGACGAGCTGGAGCAGGCAGAATTCTTGTACCTTTAAGGTAGAGCTTTAGAGCTGATTGTAGCTGTAATTAACAGTTTCCTCTAGCTATGCAATGGAATTTTCCTGAAGGACTCAGTGGTTTTACTCACTGGCAGGTTTAGTAAAATGGGATTTCAGGCTGTGCAGTGCTTTCAACTCAAAGTAGCTAAATCTAGTTAAAGCAGAAACATCAATGATTTTCAGTGAGCGTGCATCATAGAAATGTTTGAGCATCATAAACCACTGCTGATTGCTTCTTTCAGAAGCAAGCTGCAACTAAATGGGGACCAGAGAGGCAAGAAAGCTAACCTAGGCATATCTCTTCCTAAGATTGCATTTAAATCCCATATAATTTTTTCCTATAATAATGTATTCAAACCTACTTAGTAACTGGAAGAGTACTTTATTTTCAGTGTACCCTAGAAAGATTCACTACGCTTTGGGAAAAAATTTGAACTTAATTCTTTACCCTGTCTCGCCGTTAGCACAGCCTTCACTTTGCTGATATTTCATAGGCTGCATAAGAAAGAATCTCTTCCTACATAAGTTTGCACTATAAATGACTTCATTTCACTCTTCAATATTTTCTTTCTACTGAAAACGGAGTCCAACTGTTCACAAAGAGACTATTAAAGCTTATAAGTTGAATTCCAAAATAATGGAGAAGAAACAAACATGTTTACTGTTGAATATCTTATTTTAATAACAAGTACAAAAATATTACCCATGCTTGTAAAATAAGCTTTTTTAACTTTCCCAAGGTGTTTCGTGCAGAACCTAAGAAAAGAAAACTGAAAAAACCAAATCAGATGAACACAATAAAAAGCAGGAGTTTGGCAAGATTTTCCTCTGCTTGACCACTTACTAAATAGAAGAGAAAAGAGGCTAAAAAGCCAGTAAAAAGTGGCAGTACCAAGATAGTCACTCTATAGCGGAGCAGCTGCAAAATATTTAAATAGAAAGGGACGTTCCAAGAAATGTATGTGCATGAGATTTGGTACTTCACAAAAGCTATCAAAGAACTCACAGAAATAAGGGTTTGTGGGAAAAAGAGGAGATGAGTGCATCTGTAGAAATCAAAGTACACACTTGAGAGGAGAGCAACTGTGATATAACAAGCAGCATGTCCCTGGAACCAGCAGGTTGTACAGGGCTCAGAATAGAGCAGTGTTATGAGAAAGTGTCCTGGGACTTTCTGTAACGTCCTAACATCAGTCGCTAAATCCCTTGGAAGAGATGAAACTCCCTGGGACAAGATCCAAGATGAAATCGCCTTTCATCAAAATCTAATCTAAAGTAAATGGCATGATAGCAAGTTTTCACTGGGTTCACTTGAAAATTGGTATGTGAAAAAAAATGGTATAACATTATCTTCTCATGAGATTAATTTTGTATTAGGTGTTTTAATTGACAAAGCAAATCAGCCATTATTCTAAACTGAACTATAATTGTTCTTCCTTTAAGTAGATCTGGGTAAGAAACTCTGCTTGGCCTTTTGAGACACTGCAGCCTTGGTAAAGGGAAGTAGGGATAAAATAGGTACGCCTTCCAAAAGAATCAATTTTATACTAGAAACAAAGAAAATCTCAGTGGATTTATAAAAGCAAAATTTGGACAGGCTCCATTTTTTTAACCACAATTCAATAAAATAAGTCAATATCAAAAACCAGAACCACTTAGATATGCCAAAATATTCTCCTAAAAAAATTTGGGTCAAAAAGCAAAACACAAATAAAAATGACAAGTCTTGCCAGGGTCTAGACTATACACTATAATTTAAAAAGAAATAAGTGGACTAAGCATTCAATATAAGAAATTAGAAAAAGAAAGTATTCAAAATTGAGTTCTAACTCTTATACCCAAACCTCTGTGTGACATCCCTGATATGGCCCTTTCCTTGTTGATTTTAACTTCAAAGTGACTATCAAATACTTACATTTCCATTGCTACCTCCATCATCTCTCACCTGGACCATGTTAATGACCTTCTCATCTTTTTACTTGCTTCCACTCTTGCCCTCCTAGAAGTTACTCACACACAGCGGACAGGGGGTTGGTTTGTTTGGGTTTTGAAAAATGTAAATTAGATTATATCACTCCTATTAAAACTATTAAATAAAAGAAATATAAATATTTAAGAAATATTAAATATAAGCTTTAAATAAAAGAAATATAAGTCAGAGATGTGGAATATATGAAGCAATTTCCCATGCATGCATAATAAAATCCAAATTTCTCAACAAGGCTTAAAATCAAAGGCTGTAGTGTGGGAGCTGCGAACTGAATTTGACCCATGGTTATGTTGTCTTTGTCCTACAGGATGTTTCAAAAGATTTTTAAATTATTGCCAGTATATTTTTTATTAACTTTATTTATAAATTTTTTTTAATTTCCAGACAAAATAAAACAAAAGAATATGAAAAACAAATATCCTAAGATAACTTCAAACTTCATTGCTTCCTATACGCTCCTACCATACCACAAGAAAATTAACAAACCATAGTCATTCCTGAGCATTCCCATATCATTAAGATTAGCCTCAATATCTTATCTGTTCTTATGAGATTATCATTCCCCCTTCACTAATTGCCATCTCTCTCTAGGTCTCCTATATTCTGCAATAAGAGTTCACATTAGTGGTAACATACAATATATCTCCTTTTGTATCTGACTTATTTAGCTCAAGATTATGTCCTCAAGGTTCATCCATGTTGTCATATGCTTCATGACCTCATTCCTTTTTACTGCTGTGTATTTTTTTTTACCTTTTTAAATTTTTTATTGAGATTGTTCACAAATCATACAATTATTCAAAGATCCAAAGTGTACAATCAATTGCCCACAGTACCATCACACAGCTGTGCATTCATCACATTTTTTTCAATTTTTTTCAATTTTTAGAACATTCTCTTTACTCCAGAAAAGAAATAAAGACAAAAAAAGGAAACTCAAATCCTCCCATACCCCTAATCACCCCCCCTCCATTATTGATTCATACTATTGGTATAGTACATTTGTTACTGTTGATGAAAAAATGTTAAAATACTACTAACTGTAGTATATAGTTTGCAATAGGTATATTTTTTTCCTATATGCCCCTCTATTATTAACTTCTAATTATAGTGTCATACATTTGTTCTAGTTCATGAGAGAGATTTCTAATATTTCCATAGTTAATCACGGACATTGTCCACCACAAGATTCACTGTTTTATACATTCCCATCTTTTAACCTCCAGCTTTCCTTTTGGTGACATATTTGACTCTGAGCTTACTCTTTCCACCACATTCACATATCATTCAGCACTGTTAGATATTCTCACAACATGCTACCATCACCTCTGTCCCTTTCCAAATATTTAACTTCACCCTAATTGAACATTCTGCTCATAATGAGCAACTGCTCTGCATTCTTTAGCCCCATTCTATATCCTGGTAACTTATATTTCATGTCTATGAGTTTATCTATTATGACTAGTTCATATCAGTGAGACCCTGCAATATTTGTCCTTATGTATCTGTCTTATTTCACTCAATATAGTGCCCTCAAGGTTTCTTCATCAGCCCATTTTTTAAGATGGTTTTGTTCACACACCATACTATTCTGTCCTAAGTAAACAATCAATGGTTCCCTGTATAGTCACAAATTTATGCATTCACTACCATCACCACTATCTATATAAGGACATCTCCATTTCTTCCACAAAGAAGGAGGAAGAGTCAAATAAGTTAGAGAGACAAAAGAAAAAAAAGAAAAAGAAAAAAAAAATGACACCTAGGAAGAGACAAAAGGAAATACTGCATTAAACCAAAGTAGAATAAAGAGTCAGACGTCTAACATCACCAATGCCAAGAGTCCCAAACCTCTCCCCTATGTCCCCCCTTATGCATTTAGCTTTGGTGTATTGTCTTTGTTATATTAAAGGAAGCATAATATAATGTTTCTGTTAATTATAGTCTCTAGTTTGCATCGATTGCATTTCTCCCTGAATACCACCCTATTTTTAACACCTTGCAATGTTGACATTCATTTGTTCTCCCTCATGTAAAAACATATTTGTACCTTTTATCACAATCGTTGAGCACCCTAGGTTTCACTGAGTATACAGTCCCAGTCTTTATCTTTCCTCTTTCCTTCTGGTGTCCCACATGCTCCTAACCTTCCTCTTTCAACTATACTCATAGTCATCTTTGTTCTGTACTTACATTGCTGAGCTACTATCTCCCAAAACTGTGTTCCAATCATCTCACTCCCATCTTTTCCTTTCTGTCTGTAGTGCTCCCTTTAGTGTTTCCTGTAGAGCAGGTATCTTTTCACAAACTCTGTCATTGTCTGTTTGTCAGAGAATATTTTAAGCTCTCCCTTATATTTGAAGGATAGTTTTGCCGGATATAAGATTCTTGGTTGGTGGCTTTTCTCTTTTAGTATCTTAAATATATCATACCAATTCCTTCTTGCCTCATGGCTTCTATTGAGAACTCTGCACATAGTCTTATCAAGCTTCCTTTGTATGTGATGGATCACTTTTTTCTTGCTGCTTTCTGGATTCCCTCTTTATCTTTGACATTGATAATCTGATTATTAAGTGTATTGGTGTAGGCCTATTCAGATCTATTCTGTTTGGAGCACACTGCGCTTCTTGGATCTGTAATCTTATATCTTTCATAAGAGATGGGAAATTTTCATTGACTATTTCCTCTATTGTTGCTTCTGCCCCTTTTCCCTTCTCTTCTCCCCCTTTTCCCTTCTCTTCTCCTCTGGGATACCATTGACACATACATTCCTGTGTTTTGTGTTGTCATTCAGTTCTGGAAATGTTGCTCATATTTTTCCATTCTTTTCTCTATCTGTTCTTTTGTGTGTAGGTGTCTTGTTCTCCAGTTCCTGAGTGTTTTCTTCTGCCTCTTGAGCTGTCCATTGTGTCTTTCATCTCTTATGTTGTACCTTTCATTTCCATAGATTCTGCCAGTTGTTTTTTCGAACCTTCAATTTCTACCTTATGTATGCCCAGTGTTTTCATTATATACTTCATCTCTTTTGCCATATCTTCCCTAAACTTTTTGAATTGATTAAGCATTAGTTGTTTCAATTCCTGTATCTCAGTTGAAGTGTAAGTTTGTTCCTTTGACTGGAACATAACTTCATATTTCTAAGTGTAGGTTGTAGTTTTCTGTTGTCTAGGCATCTGGTTTCCTTGGTTACCCCAATCAGGTTTTCCCAGACAAGAATGGGCTCAGGTTTCAGAAGGAGGCAATAGTATCAGTTCTCCCTGAGGGTGTGTCTTAGAAGATTGATACACCCTTTGATGCCTCAAGCCACTGTGCTTTTCTGCGCAGCAGGTGGTACCTGTCAGTCTGTCACTGTAGGCTGGTGTAAGGAGGTGTGGCCTGTGGCTGTTTTCCCCTAGGATCTGGGGTCTGGTTCTGAATGGAAGATGGGTAGTAGATCTTGGCATCCCCTCTTTCCTCTTAGGGAAGATACACACCCTGGGGAGATATCATTTGCATTCAAATAGTCTCTCTGACTCTGCTATCTCCACCATTGTCTGGGTCAGAGCACTGGGAACTGAAAATGGCTAAGGCTTTCTCCGCTGAACCGAAAAAGGGACAGAAAGCCCCACTTCAGGACCAGTCCATGTCCACCCTCTGGCTCTCCAAGGTCAGTCATCACCAAAAGCCTCTGCTTTCTGGGGATTTGTAGCTTGTATTGAGCAGTCAAAATTTGTTAATTAAAACCCCAGTTGGAGCTGGGCTGATGTATATTCACTTGCTCAGAGAGTTCTTCTCTCTATCACAGCAAGGCTTTGCAGTTTCAGCACAAGTCCTCAGTTCTTACTTATAGATTTAATGCTGTGATCTTGAGCATTCCTCCCAATCCAGGTTGATGTATGATTTGAGAACAGTCACATTTGTCCCCCAGCAGTTATTCCAGATTATTTATTAGTTGTCCCTGGTTGTTTATTAGTTGTTCCAGGGGGTACTAACTAGCTTCCACTCCTCTCTCACCACAATATTTTTTTTAGTTGTGCATTCATCACCTCAATCTATTTTTGAATGATTTCCTTATACCAGAAAGAATCAGAATAAGAATAAAAAATAAAAGTAAAAAAGAACACCCAAATCATCCCCCCCCATCCCACCCTATTTTTCATTTAGTTTTTGTCCTTATTTTTCTACTCATCCATCCATACCCTGGATAAAGGAAGTGCAATCCACAAGGTTTTCACAATCATACTGTCATCCCTTGTAATCGACATTGTTATACAGTCATCTTCAAGAGTCCAGGCTACTGGGTTGGAGTTTGGTAGTTTCAGGTATTTACTTCTAGCTATTCCAATGCATTAAATCCTAAAAAGTGTTATCTATATAATGCGTAAGAATGTCCACCAGAGTGACCTCTCAACTCCATTTGAAATCTCTCAGCCACTGAAGCTTTATTTCATTTCATTTTGCCTTCCCCTTTTGGTCAAGATGTTCTCAATCCCTTGATGCCTGGTCCAGATTCATCCCCAGGAGTCATATCCTGCATTGCCAGGGAGATTTACACCCCTGGGAGTCAGGTCCTACATAGGGGGGAGGGCAGTGAGTTCACCTGCCGAGGTGGCTTAGAGAGAGAGGGCCACATCTGAGCAACAAAGAGGCACCCGGGGGGAGACTCCTAGGCACAACCTAAAGCAGGTTTAGCCTCTCCTTTGCAGTAACAAGCTTCATAGGGGCAGGCCCCACGACAGAGGGTTCAGCATATCAAGCCTTCAGTCCCCAGTGTTTGTGAGAACATCAGCAACAATCCAGGTGAGAAAGCCCAACACTTCCGCATTTTCCCCCAGCTCCTCAGGGGGGCACCGAATATTTTTCTTTTCTGCCCAAATTATTTTGGGATGTGTTGCTATTTCACTCTAACCTATACAGACCCACCATATCTCACTTCCTATTCAAAGGTCCATGTAATTGTGGTGTTTGAACAAACTGACTGTAGAAGTTATATTGTTTAGAAAATATAGATCCTGCAGCAAATAAACATCTCTTCCCTTGGTCTCACATGGAAGTTGAAGTTTTAACACACAGTCAGTTTCAACCTTTACCCTTTGGCCTGATTTGCCTTAGTCTTAACCAGATCTGCTTCATTCATGTCTCTAATTGAGGTCTGGGGTCTTTTTCACCTTTTTTTTTTTTTTTTAACAGTTGCTGTATGCATTAATACTGACATTCATGTCTGCCAAGCTCTGGCTCTGAGTTTCAGGTGTCACAAAGATACCCAATGTTCCAGAAACCAATCAGGTTATATACCAAGGGATCAACATCTCAGAGTTTGGAGATAGCCATTACAATTCAGGAATAGATTTGACTGCTGTAAGAGCTTACAATCTAGGGACCATTACAATAATCATTTCCCTGTTAGGCTGTGCTCTAAGATTCATTTCTGAGTTTACACATTGTAGTTAGTCCATATTGGTGAGGCATTATACTGTTTGCCTTTGTTTCTGGCATACTTCACTCAAAATGCTGTCTATAAGTTCCATTCACCTCGTTGCTTGTCTCACAACTTCACTCCTCATAGTTGCTCAGTATTCCATTGTATGCATACACCACAGTTCATCATTCTCTTTCTCAGTCAGTGTATACCCTTAGGCCACCTCCACCCACTGCAAATCATGAATACTGCCTCCATAAACACTAGTGTGTAAATGTCCATTCATGTCTCTGCTCTTAGATCTTCCAAGTACATACACCATAATGAGGTTGCAAGACATTATGGCCCCCACATACTTAGCTTCTTGTCACCACAATATTTTTAAAAGAGGAAAATTATACTTTTACAAACAGAAATTTCTATATTTCTTGACAAATTGAAAAATCTGTTGTAATTAGACCCATGTTTTCATGTGGTAAATAATAGCTACAGTCCCTACCACTCCCTGTTGCCTCCAGACCCAAGTTTCGGTATAAATAGCTCTTTATCATAAAGTGCACACTGTTTGGGGTTTGTTTCTTTTTTGATGTTATAGTCATGAAATATTTCTCTATACAAAAGCATATTTTCCAACATGAGAAATGATATTTGGACTGAAAAAGCTACACCTTTCTCACTCCTTGTTTTTTATGATTCCTACCACCAAACCAGATTGAAATGGAATGTCTGTTGTCATTCTGGAACATTCTAGAGGCTGTTTCAAATTTTCAGATGTTTAAGAACATTTCAACATTTGGCATCATATAGAAAAACTCCGATAAAAACATTCACTTTTTATCTAGGTCAATCAAGGCCTGGAAGGAAGGAAAGAAAAAAGAGAGATGGAGAGAGAGGAGGAAGGAGCAAATGAAAATTTATGGAGTGCCTTTTATGTACTTGGTACAATAGGATACCAAAAGCACATGTATAACCTAAGGTTCCTATATAGGCTTAAAACTGAGTCAGACCCAGGGGTATAAATCTCCCTGGCAATGTGGAACATGACTCCCAGGGATAAGCCTGGACCCAGCATCATGGGATTGAGAAAGACTTCCTGGCCAAAAGGGGAAGAGAAGTTAAACAAAATAAAGTTTCAGTGACTGAGAAGTCTCAAATGGTGTCAAGAGGTTATCCTGGAGGTTATTCGTATGCATCATGTGGATATCCCATTTTAGTTTTTAATATACTAGAATAGCTAGAAGGAAATACCTGAAACTGTTGAACTGCAATCCAGTATCTTTGATTCTATGAAGATGATCATATAGCTATATAGCTTACATGGTGTGACCGTGTAATTGTGAAAACCTCGTGACTCACACTCCCTTTATCCAGTGTATGGACAAATGAGTAGAAAAAAAGGGACAAAAAATAAATGAATAATGGGGGGGGTAAGAAATGTTTTGGGTGTTCTTTTTTACTTTTATTTTTATCCTTATTCTCATTTTTTGGAGTGATGAAACTGTTCAAAAAATTGATTGTGGTGATGAATGCACAACTATGTGATGACACCATGAACAATTGATTGTACACTTTGAATGACCATATGGTATGTGAATATATCTCAATAAAATTGCATTTAAAAAAACTGAGTCAGAGACATGAGATACATAAAGCAATTAGAAACTAAGGAATACAGAAATTATATCCTATAGATAATTACAGTAATGATTCAAGAAAAAAGAGACCAGAGAAGGCTGACAAAATCAAGGAAAAGTTGTGATTAGAGAAGGCCTTGATGGTAGAATAGCATCTTAAATGCAGGGATTCAAAAACAGGAATGCAGAATGAACACAGGCAGGAAGGGATAAAAGGAGCAAAGCACATAGCATGACAGAATGAGAGAAAGAGAAGACTCATTTGACTAATGTGAGAGTGATTTACACAATATGCTGACATGATGACATCATCTCTATATGCTCTATACATATTTATATGTATTCATTTGCATTTCCACATGTAGAGAATAAGGGAAAAAATAGTCCATGATCTACAGAGTTTAAGCTCTTAGAGGATAGGGATTATATTATCCCTGACCCAACTAACCTTTTTGTAGCATCTTTCAAAATCTCCCTAGACACAAAGCAGAAAGAAATTATAAGAACAATGCATTGCCTTTAGATAAGATTCTTTGTGGAATCGTTGGAAGAATCCTAGAACACAAATTATATGTATTCTCACATCTCCAGAAGTTACATTGATAAAAAGCTTTTATCTGCAATTCAGACAGGGTGAATTAGAGTGTTAAGTGACTTGTCCATGCCATGTCTCAGGCTAAATTTCAGATGACTCTCTATAATTATTTAGCTTTTCAGATGGCTTTGGAAATTTCTCTTCCTCTGTCCCAGCAGAGAGCTTCCATTGTCGTCAACACTCCTGCTGCAGGTCTGTGATAGCAGGGTGCAAGGGTGTCATTAGTCTTTCCCCAGCCCATCAGCTCACCTCTCATTCAAATGGAGCTTCAGAACTGTTGGCTGGAAGTTTGCTATTTGGGTTTTCCCCCCTAACTTTTTTACTTGAGCATTCTTTGATTTTCCTGAACTAAAACTGTCAGAGAAAAATCCAACTGGAATTCAAAGATACAATTTGATCTATTCAATCATCCATCCATGTTTGAAGCCATTTTGGCACAAATCAGAGTTTTCAGCAACCCTAAAACACAAGTAACCAATGCTTCCAGTTTAAATTGTTAGTCAACCCATGTTTTCAGCTCAAGTGAACAAGTCGAGATGCTGAAATCTTAGAAGCTTTCCTTTTCAGTCAGCCCATGTAAATAAAATTACTGTCATTTCTATTATATTGGAAATAGAATAAATCTAGACACCAAGAAGTCTGAATTTTAGACCTGACTCTGCTATAACTTGCCATTAGATGGAGTGGAAATAGCCTAGAGCTTTAGAAACAGTACAGTATGAGCAAAAATACTGGCTGTGAGGTCTGACACAAAGGAAGTTGCTTAACTTTTCTGATCCCTCTGTAAAAAAATGATACTACTATTTAATTCACAGGGTGGTTATGAGGATCAGATGGACTAATTTATAAAAAGCAATTAACAGGGTCTCATATACAGGTGGCATTCAATAATATTAGTCTCTTTTCCTATAAAATGAAGGAGTTGGATTAGATGAGCTTTAAGGTCCCTTCTGGTGCTAACATTTTATGTTTCTATTATTTTTTCCTAGGTACTATAAATTGTATACCAGCTTGATTCCTTCTCTTAGCCTCCAAGCTGCACAGCTGCAAACATTTAACTTCCACCTGTAGACTCAAAATATCTCCAAGCTCTGAGACTATTATGACCAAACCACCACATTGAACTCCCTTTTCAAGAACTGAGTCGTTGACTAATTTCTTGCTTTATACCGCATTCCTCAGGGACTTTAATACCATCTTTCCTTTCTATTCCTCTCATGATATGGAAACTGGTCCCTGCATCCTTATTACCTTTGCTTGGTCACTACCACCTGCTGTAAGTCCTCTCTGAACTGACCACCTGTCTGCTTGGACACTCACTGCCTGCCTGCCTGCCACCAGTTTGAGAGTCCAAACCCACCAGCCAGGACATCTGCCTGCAGACCACTGCCAGGCCTCCCAGATACCAGCTACCCAACCTGCAGGCCTGCCTCACAGTGCTCGCTGTGTGAAAGCCAGCTTTGCTCCTTCCTGCCCAGATAAGCCTAGCCCACCTGTGGGCCCAGACTATCAGCCAAACTCTGGATCGACATAGACATGAACACTCACTAATATTGTGTCTTATTTCTGAAGAGAATTCATGCTACTTATACATTCAAGATGAACTATCTTAATCATTAATTGACCTCTATGTTTACTCCATATTTTGTAGCCTGTTTTTCTTATCTAATATGTTCTTTTCACTAATTAGCATTTTTATGAAGGTAAAACACACTTACATAAAAGTTCACAAAACATAACTGCATAGGTCAGTATATTGTCACAAACATACAACAACACGTGCATGTAACCAACAGCCAGGTCAAGACATAGAACACTGTGAATGCCACAGAAGTTTCCCTCATGCCCCTTTGCAATCACTACTCCTTACCTATCAGCCAAGACAACTACTACCCTGACTTCTAAACCCATCCTTCAGTTTTGCCTGTTTTTGAATTTTACCTAAGTGGAATCATACATAATATATTCTTTTGCTCAAATTTATATTTACATGACTTATCCAGGTTTATTCATGTAGCTGTAATTCATTCATTTCCATTGTTATAAAGAATTCCAATGTATAAACAGACCATAATTCATACATTCATTCTACTATTGATAGATTTGGGTTTCTACTTGGTTTGGGCTATAACAATAAAATTGCCATGAACATTTGTGTACGTCCTTTGGAGCACAAGTGCTTTTGTTTATGTTGGGTAAATACCTATTGCATTAGCTTCAGTTCTAGGAGACAATACCAAACTTTTTCAAAGTGGTCGGACCAACCTTCCTGCCTACCAGCAGTGTGAGATGTTCTCGTGGCTCCTCCTCCTTGCCAACCCTGGGTATTTTTTAAGTCTTTTGAATTTTTACGATTTCTGATCAAAGAATAGTGGTATCTCATAACGGCTTCAATTTGCATTTCCCTGATTACTAATCATGTTGAGCACTTTTCCATAGGTTTACTGGTCATTTATGTGTCCTTTTTTTAAACTGCCTATGCAAGTCTCTTGCAGTTTTCCTAGTGGGATATCTCCCTTTTTCTTATGTTTATAGGCATTTTTTACATATTCTAAAAAAGACTATCAATTTTATGTAATGAAAAGTACCTTCTCCCATTCTGCGCCTTAAATTTTCATCCCTTTATTGGCGTCATTTGATGAACAAAGTTTCTTAATTTTTATGTAGTTCAACTTACTGCATTTTCCTTTTTAGTCACTAATTTTTCTATCCTATTTAAGAAATCATTCCATAGTTTAAGGTTAGAAACATAGTTTCCTGTAATATATTCAAGAACTGCACTTTCCAATATGGTAGTCACTCTATGGTGGTTGTTTAAATTTAAATCAGTTAAAATTTTTAAGATATAAAAATTCAGTTCCTCATTCACACTAGAAAGATTTCAAGGGCTCAATAGCTACATGTGGCTTGCAGCTACTGCAATGGGCAGTGTTCTAGTTTGCTAATGCTTCCAGAATGCAAAACACCAGAAATGGATTGGCTTTTATAAAGGGGGTTTATTTGGTTACAAAGTTACAGTCTTAAGGCCATAAAGTGCCCAAGGTAAGTCATCAACAATCAGGTACCTTCACTGGAGGATGGCCAAATGGTGCCTGGAAAACCTCTGTTAACTGGGAAGGCACGTGGCTGGCATCTGCTCCAAAGTTCTGGTTTCAAAATGGCTTTCTCCCAGGACATTCCTCTCTAGGCTGCAGTTCCTCAAAAATGTCACTTAGTTGCACGTGGGGTATTTGTCCTCTCCTAGCTTCTCCAGAGCAACAGTCTGCTTTCAGTGGCTGTCTTCAAACTGTCTCTCATCTGCAGCTCCTGTGCTTTCTTCAAAGTGTCCCTCTTGGCTGCAGCTCCTCTTCAAAATGTCACTCACAGCTGCCCTGGGTTCCTTCTGTCTGATCTTATATAGTGCTCCAGTAATTTAATTCAGACCCACCCTGAATGGGCAAGCCAACACCTCCATGGAAATTATCCAATCAGAGTCATCACCCACAGTTGGGTGGGGCACATCTCCATGGGAACACTCAAAAGAATTACAATCCAATTAACACTGATAGGTCTGCCCACACAAGACTACATCAAAGATAATGGTGTTTGAGGGAACACAATAGATTCACACTGGCACAGGCAGCACAGATATAAAATATTTCCATCATCACAGAAAATTCTATTAGATAATGCTCTTCTAGAAGCTTTATTGTTTATTGTTTTACTTTTTCGTATTTATACCTATGACTCAACTGGAATGGGTTGTAGTGAGGTAAGGGCCATTTTTATCCCTATAGCTACATAATTGACTCAGCACATTAATTGGAAAGACCATCCTTTCTCTACTGCACTGCAGTGAAAATGTTGATATAAATAAACTCTGTTTCTCTATCTATTCAGTTCTGCTGTTCTATTTGTCTATGCTTTTAGCAAAATCATACTGTCTTAATTATTGTATCTTTATGATGACCATAACTATTGAATAAGTTCTCATTTCATTCTTCAAAAGAGTCTTGGTTTGGGGTGTTTTGGGTTATGGTAATTGTTTAAAATTGAGAGTGATGATTGTACAACTAAGTGAAGATGGTGTGAGACATTGATTATCTTGGACAGGATATACGCTATGTGAAATTAGGAACCCCCTATTTAATAAGTCAGGCCCTTGATCTTGAGGCTTGCTCTTGTGAAACTTATGGCTGTAAAGGGGAGGCTAAGCCTATGTATAATTATGCCTAACAGTCACTTCCAGAGAACTGCTTTTGTTGCTCAGATATGGCCTTTTTCTCTCTAAGCTCAACTCTGCAATTAAATTCAATACCCTCCCTCCTACATGGAACATGACTCCCAGGGGAGTGAATCTCCCTGGCAATGTGGGACAAAACTCCCAGGAATGAGCCTGACCTTGGCATCAAGGGATTGAGAATGCCGTCTTGACCAAAAGGGGGAAAGAAAAGTAACAAAATAAGGTTTCAATGGCTAAGAGATTTAAATAGAGTCAAGAAGTTGCCCTGGAAGTTAGTTATGCAAGCTGCAGCTAGATATTCCAAATGGCCACAGTATGCCAAACCCAAATCAACAGTAGTCCCCCAAATCCTACAGAATACCCAGGTCCCTATCAGAGATTCTGTAAAAGTTTCAGTCATTAAGTTTATTTCTCAGAAACTTAAATCCTCCAGAGTGTTCCTATGCCAGATAAGCCCCAAAACTCAGAGGCAACAGCCTCTTCAGGAACATCAACCAGATGCATCCGCCTTCTCCACAATGTTGACACTCCTTTTCAATGTGAAAAGGTTAGGGTGGTCACTGCCCAGATATCCCTGAAGATTGAGAAAGTGACCAAATGAAAGGGAAAGTAACAACATACAAGATAGGATTTAACAAAGGATTATGAATATGGAATCTTTATACAATTTTTTATTTTCTAGGGTGTTAGAACAGCTAGAAGGAAATAACTGAAATGGTGGAACTGTAAACAATAACATTCTTTGAAATTTGCTCTATAACTACTTGTTAAATTGTACTTTGTAAGTTATCACTTTTATGTTTGTATGTTATATTTTACAATAAGGAAATAACTGAAATTGTGGAACTATGACCCATAACATTCTTTGAAATTTGTTCCATAACCATAACTACTTGTTCAGTTGTACTTTGAAAGTTATCACATATATATGTGTGTGTGTGTGTGTGTGTGTGTGTGTGTGTGTGTGTGTGTGTGTATGTATATATATATAAAATACTCCAGAAGAAAAAAAATTTTTTTAAAGTCTTGGCTACTCTTGATCCTTTGCATTTCCATATAAATTTTAAATTCACTCTGTCAGTTTCAACCAAAAAAATGTGGGATTTTTGATTGACACTCTTTTGAATCTATAAATCTATTTTGAAAGAGTTTTGCATTTATCATATTGAGTCCTCCAAGCCCTGAATATGGTGTAGTCATTGAAATACTTATGTCATCTTTAATTTCTTTCAATAATATTTTATATTTTTCTATGGAGAGTTTGCACAATTATTAGGTATACTCTGGGGTACTTGATACTATTTGATGCTTCTGTATTTTCCTAGGCTCTGTTGCTGGTATATAGAAACACAGTCAATTTTTAAATTTTCTGGTGATGTATTTAGAAACCTTGCCACACTTATTCTGAAATTGTATAATCATATCATATGCAAATAATCCTTATACCTCTAATTATTTTTTCATGACTTACTGAACTGGTGAGTATTTACTGTATAATACAGTGTTAACATTGGACATCCTTTTCTCATACCAAAATCAGAGGGAAATCTTTCTACATTAAGAAATTTCCTTTCTAGTCCTAGTTCTAGGTAAAAGCTGTATTTTATAAAGTACTGTTTTCATTGAGGATTTTCCCTATTTTTTTTAACATGATATACTGCATTGAACAATTTTGAGTTTTGAACCAAACCTGCATTTCTGAAATAAAATCAACTTGGTCATGATGTATTATCCTTTTTATATATTGCTGGAGTTCATTAACTAATATTTTGTTCAGAACTTTTGTTTGGACTTTTGAATCTAAGTGTGTTAGGGGCTCCCAAGACCACCTGTAGGTTTGATGACTCATTAGAAGGACTCATAGGATTAAGTACATAGTCATACTCACAGTTATAATTTATTATAGCCAAAGGATATGAAGCACAATCAGCAAAGGAAAAAGGTGCACAGAGTAAAGTCTGAAGGAAACTAGGTGCAAACTTCCAAGAATCCTCTTCCAGTTGGGTCACACAGCAACAATTATTTCAGCATCAGATTGTTAATCCATGTTATCTGTCAGGGAAACTCATTACAGACTCAGTGTCCAGGGTTTCTATTGGGATCTTATCATATAGTCCCCCTCAGCCTAGCATGTACCAAGATTCCAGACTCCCAGAAGTAAAGCAGATGTTTAGTGTAAACTATATTGTTCATACAAATAGTTTAGGCTCCGTGAGCTACTCTTGTGAGATAGGGAATAGTGGAAACACTCCTGAAATCCAAGCTCCCAGACGCCAGCCAAGGGCCAACCTTGCAATCAGTCCTTTCTAAAGATAACATTCTCAGACATACCATATCAATAATTCTGCACAATAAGTGAGCCTGACTAATAATTTATTTTTCACTTTTGTTCTTGTCAGTATTTATTATTGTAACACTACCCTCATAAACATAGAGAAAGTAGTCTTTCTTTTTCTCTTATCTGGAAGAATTTGTGTAAGAGTGGCATTATTTATTATTATATAGAATCCACTACTGAAGTCATCTGAACTGGAGTTTATTTATGGGAAAGTTTTAAGTTATGGGTTCAATTTATCCAATAGTCATAAGACAATCCACATTTTCTGTTTTGTCTTGCGTTAATATTGGTAAGATACTTTCTAGAATTTGGGGCATTCTATCTAAATGTTCAAATTTATTGGCATAAGATTTTCACAGTATCCTCTTATTATATCTTCACTATCATGAGAATTTATCATAGTATTTCCCTTTTTTATTCCTTAAATTGTTTTTTCGTGTCCTCTAATTTTTTTCCTTGATCAGTCTCACCAAGGCTATATCAATTGTGCCAGTCTTTTAAAGAATCAAGCTTCTTATTACATTCCCTATGGCTCTTGTTCTCTCTTCCATATTTTCTATCCTTTATTTGGGAAAGTTTCATTAACTGTATCTTTAAATTCATTAATTCTCTCTTTCATTGGGTTTAATCTTCTATAAAATCCACCCATTACATTCTTAATTTCAAGAATTTTGTTTTTCGTATCTTGAACTTCCATTTGTTTTTTTAACAGTTTGTGTCACTCTGTCAAAAGTTTCAATCTTGTCTCTTGGTTCTTTGACCATATTAAGCATGGTTCTTCTTTTTATTTTTAATTTTAAACTTTTTTATTGTGAAATACTTTCAAGGAACTCCAAACAGGATAAATCCATATAGATCCATGCAACATCTTGTCGTAATCAAACTGTTGAATGCTGTGCCAGTTTGAATGTATTGTGTCCCCCAAACACCATTATCTTTGATGTAATCTTGTGTGGGCGGATCTATTGGTGTTGATCAGATTGTAATTCTTTGAGTGTTTCCATGCAATGTGCCCCACCCAACTGTGGGTGATAACTCTGATGAGATACTTTCCATGGAGGTGTGGCCCCACCCATTCAGGGTGGGCCTTGATCAGTGGAGACATATAAATGAGCTGACGGGCAGAGGGAACTCAGTGCAGCTGTGAATGAAATTTTGAAGAGGAGCTACAGCCAAGAGGGACACTTTGAAGAAAGCACAGGAGCTGCAGATGAGAGACAGTTTGAAGATGCCCATTGAAAGCAGACTTGTTCCAGAGAAGCTAAGAGAGGACAAATACCCCAAGTCCAACTGAGAGTGACATATTTGAGGAACTGCAGCCTAGAGAGAAACATCCTGGGAGAAAGCCATTTTGAACCCAGAACTTTGGAGCAGACGTCAGCCACATGCCTTCCCAGCTGACAGAGGTTTTCCGGACACCATTGGCCACCCTCCAGTGAAGGTACCCAATTTGGACACTTTATGGCCTTAAGACTGCAACTGTGTAACCAAATAAACCCCCTTTTATAAAAGCCAATCCATTCCTGGTGTTTTGCATTCTGGCAGCATTAGCAAACTAGAACAGGTTTTGGTACCAGAGAAGTGGGGTGCTTTTGCTGCTGAGTTTGCAAATACCAAACATGTTGGAATGGGTTTTTAAATGGATAAGAGGAAGATTCTGGAAGAGTTGCGAGGTGCTTGATAGAAAAGGCCTAAACTGCTTTGAAGAGACTGTTTGTGGAAATATGGACTCTAAAGATACTTCTGATGAGGCCTTGGACAGAAGTGATGAACGTGTTGTTGCGAACTGGAAGAGAGGCAATCCTTGTTTTAAAGTGGCAGAGAATTTGGCAAAATTGAGTCCTGGTATCAGACGGAAGAAAGAATTTGAAAGTGACAACCTGGAATACTTAGCTGACGAGATCTCCAGACTACATATGGAGGATGTACCCTGGCTTCTCCTTGCAGCTTATAGCAAAATGCGAGAGGACAGAGATAAGCTGAGAAATGAACTCTTGGTTTCAAAGAAACCAGAAATTGGTGGCCTGAAAAACTCTGGGCTTCCGGGGGAGAAACCCCAGAAGCTACAGCCCAAAGTGAGGATGCAACCAAATATGGAACCCAGCCACCATTTCAGTACAAGCCAAGATTGGAGGAGGAGTTAAGCAGAAAGGATTTGTGGAAAGTCCTATTGTCTGATGGCTTTGACCCCTGTGTGCTTCATGCTAGAGCCAACAGAATTTTTGCGAGATCTTTATAGACAGAACCATTGCCGGTCTGGGCTGGAGGAGACAGACAAGAAACAAATTGAAGGAAAAATTTCTTCAAAGACAGAGCCATGGAGGTTGAGGTCTGGAATCAAGAGGTCTCAGGCTGGGAGAGCAGAGCAGCCCACACACATGGAAAGGGTGAGTTTCCCCTGGAGGTCGAGGGCAGGCCTTCCACCTCCATGCTCGGGAAATGTTCTGCCACCCCAAGCCCCAAAGAGGGTAGAGCACATTCCCAGGGAATTGGGGAGATCCTGGCTGCTATCACACTGTTCTGAAGGGGTTGAGCATATGCCCCGGAGATGGAAGGGAATCCGGGAGCTGTCTCGATGTTTGAGGACAGTGGGGCCAAGAAGGTAGTCTCCCCAATGTGTGGATATGTTGGAACACTCACCTAAGCATTTGGAGAGGAAAGGGCTGCCACAAAGGCCGTTAGGAAGGGTTAGACTCCCACTCTCTCAAGCCCCAAGGAAGCAACGTCATTCTGTGAATGACTCTCAGACTTTGAAATCTAATGGAGTTTGTCCTGCAGGTTTTAGGAACTGTTTTGGTCCTGTGAACCCTGTTTTCCTTTCAGTTTCTCATTATGGCAATGGGAACGTTTATCCTATGAATGTCCCTCCTTTGTATACTGGAAGCACATAACTTGTTCTAAGTTCACAGATCCACAGCTAAAGGAAAATTTTGCATTGGGACTGACCATGCCTATAATTGATTTTGATGGAATTTTGTACTTAACTGTTGTTACTGAAATGATTTAAGTTTCTGTGATATTGTGGGATGAATGTATTTTGTATATGGAAAGATAATGTCATTTTGGGGTCCAGGGGTGGAATGTGCCAGTTTAAATGTATTATGTCCCTCAAACGCCATTATCTTTGATGTAATCTTGTGTGGGCGGACCTAAAGGTGTTGATTAGATTGTAATTCTTGGAATTACAATGTGCCCCACCCAACTGTCGGTGATGACTCTGATGAGATAATTTCCAAGGAAGTGTGGTCCCACCCATTCAGGGTGGGCCTTGATCAGTAGAGCCATATAAATGAGCTGATGGGCAGAGGGAACTCAGTGCAGCTGTGAGTGACGTTTTAAAGAGGAGCTACAGCCAAGAGGGACACTTTCAAGAAAGCACAGGAGCTGCAGATGAGAGACAATTTGAAGACGACCGTTGAAAGCAGACTCTTGCTCCAGAGAAGCTGAGAGAGGACAAATACCCTAAGTCCAACTAAGAGTGACATATTTGAGGAACTGCAGCCTAGAGAGGAACATCCTGGGAGAAAGCCATTTTGAACCCAGAACTGCAGAGCAGACGCCAGCCACGTGCCTTCCCAGCTAACAGAGGTTTTCCGGACACCATTGGCCATCCTCCAGTGAAGCTACCCAACTGCTGATGTGTTACCTTGGACACTTTATGGCCTTAAGACTGTAACTGTGTAGCCAAATAAACCCCCTTTTTATAAAAGCCAATCCATTCCTGGTGTTTTGCATTCTGGCAGCATTAGCAAACTAGAACAAATGCCAAAGATAAAGAGAGAATTCTGGAAGCCATAGAGAGAAACCATGTGTCACATACAAGGAAGCCTTAATAAAATTAAGTGCCAACTTCTCATCAGAAACCATGGAGGCAAGAAGACAGTGGGATGATATATTTATTTTTTTTTTTTTTTTTTTTTTTTTTCCTTATTAACATTTTGTATTAGTGTGGTACATTTGTAACAATCAGTGAGCAAATATTATTAGAACTTTATTATTAACAGAGGTCCATAGTTTACATTAGGGTTCACTCTTTGTGCTGTACAGTTCTATTTTCTTTTTAAATTTTTATCATAATAACACATATACAATATAAAATTTCCCATTTTAACCTCTTTCAAATATACAGTTCAATAGTATTGGTGTTGTGCCATCTCTATCATCCATTGCTAAAACATTTCCATCACTCCAAACAGAAACTCTGTGCTCACTGAGCAATAACCCTCCTCCCTATCTCTGCCCCATTCCCCCCCTCCCCCAACCTGTAACCTGTAATTTACTTCCTGTCTCTATGAATTTGCATATACTAGTTATTTCATATAAGTGAGATTGTACAATATGTTTTTTGTGTCTGGCTTATTCCACTCAACATGATGTCTTCAAGAATCATCTATGCTGTCGCATGTATCAGAACTTCTTTCATTTTTACAGTTGAATAATATTCCATTATATGTATACATCACATTTTGTTTATCCATTCATCTCTTGATGGACAATTGGATTTTTCCACCTTTTGCCTAATATGAGTAATGCTGCTGTGAATATTGGTGTACAGATATCTGTTTGAGGCCCTGTTTTAAATTCTTTTGGGTATATACCTAGAACTGGGTTTGCCAGGTCATACGGTAATTCTATATTTAACTTTTTTTTTTTTTTTTTTTTTTTATCATCATTTTATTGAGATATATTCACATACCACGCAGTCATACAAAACAAATTGTACTTTCGATTGTTTACAGTACCATTACATAGTTGTACATTCATCACCTAAATCAATCCCTGACACCTTCATTAGCACACACAGAAAAATAACAAGAATAATAATTAGAGTGAAAAAGAGCAATTGAAGTAAAAAAGAACACTAGGTACCTTTGTCTGTTTGTTTGCTTCCCCTACTTTTCTACACATCCATCCATAAACTAGACAAAGTGGAGTTTGGTCCTTATGGCATTCCCAATCCCACTGTCACCCCTCATAAGCTACATTTTTATACAACTGTCTTCGAGATTCATGGGTTCTGGGTTGTAGTTTAATAGTTTCAGGTATCTACCACCAGCTACCCCAATTCTTTAGAACCTAAAAAAGGTTGTCTAAAGTGTGCGTAAGAGTGTCCACCAGAGTGATCTCTCGGCTCGTTTTGGAATCTCTCTGCCACTGAAGCTTATTCCATTTCCTTTCACATCCCCCTTTTGGTCAAGAAGATGTTCTCCATCCCACGATGCCGGGTCTACATTCCTCCCCGGGAGTCATATTCCACGTTGCCAGGGAGATTCACTTCCCTGGGTGTCTGATCCCACGTAGGGGGGAGGGCAGTGATTTCACCTTTCAAGTTGGCTTAGCCAGAGAGAGAGGGCCACATCTGAGCAACAAAGAGGCATTCAGGAGGAGACTCTTAGGCACAAATACAGGGAGGCCTAGCCTCTCCTTTGCAGCAACCGTCTTCCCAAGGGTAAAACTTATGGTAGAGGGCTCAACCCATCAAACCACCAGTCCCCCATGTCTGTGGTCATGTTAGCAACCATGGAGGTGGGGTAGGCGAATACCCCTGCATTCTCCACAGGCTCCTCAAGGGGGCACTACATCTTTTTTTTTTTTTTCCTTGTTTGTCTTTTTTCTTTTTTTTTTTTTTTTTTTAACTTTCCCTTCTTTTTTCAAATCAACTGTATGAAAAAAAAAGTTAAAAAGAAAACAAACATACAATAAAAGAACATTTCAAAGAGACCATAGCAAGGGAGTAAGAAAAAGACAACTAACCTAAGATAACTGCTTAACTTCCAACATGTTCCTACTTTACCCCAAGAAAGTTACATAATATAGCAACATTTCAGTGAACTTGTTCCTACTACATCCATCAGAAATTAACAGACCATAGTCATTTCTGGGCATCTCCAGAGCGTTAAATAGCTTATCTGTTCTTCTTGGATTATTGTTCCCCCTTCCTTAATTGCTCTCTACTGCTAGTTCCCCTACATTCTACATTATAAACCATTTGTTTTACATTTTTCAAAGTTCACATTAGTGGTAGCATATAATATTTCTCTTTTTGTGCCTGGCTTATTTCGCTCAGCATTATGTCTTCAAGGTTCATCCATGTTGTCATATGTTTCACCAGATCGTTCCTTCTTACTGCCGCGTAGTATTCCATCGTGTGTATATACCACATTTTATTTATCCACTCATCTGTTGAAGGACATTTGGGTTGTTTCCATCTCTTGGCAATTGTGAATAATGCTGCTATGAACATTGGCGTGCAGACATCTGTTCGTGTCACTGCTTTCCGATCTTCCGGGTATATACCGAGAAGTGCAATCGCTGGATCGAATGGTAGCTCTATATCTAGTTTTCTAAGGAACTGCCAGACTGACTTCCAGAGTGGCTGAACCATTATACAGTCCCACCAACAATGAATAAGAGTTCCAATTTCTCCACATCCCCTCCAGCATTTGTAGTTTCCTGTTTGTTTAATGGCAGCCATTCTAATCGGTGTTAGATGGTATCTCATTGTGGTCTTAATTTGCATCTCTCTAATAGCTAGTGAAGCTGAACATTTTTTCATGTGTTTCTTGGCCATTTGTATTTCCTCTTCAGAGAACTGTCTTTTCATATCTTTTGCCCATTTTATAATTGGGCTGTCTGTACTATTGTCATTGAGTTGTAGGATTTCTTTGTATATGCAAGATATCAGTCTTTTGTCAGATACATGGTTTCCAAAAATTTTTTCCCATTGAGTTGGCTGCCTCTTTACCTTTTTGAGAAATTCCTTTGAGGTGCAGAAACTTCTAAGCTTGAGGAGTTCCCATTTATCTATTTTCTCTTTGGTGCTTGTGCTTTGGGTGTAAAGTCTAGGAAGTGGCCTCCTAATACAAGGTCTTGAAGATGTTTTCCTACATTATCTTCTAGGAGTTTTATGGTACTTTCTTTTATATTGAGATCTTTGGTCCATTTTGAGTTAATTTTTGTGTAGGGGGTGAGGTAGGGGTCCTCTTTCATTCTTTTGGATATGGATATCCAACTCTCCCAGCCCCATTTGTTGAAAAGACCATTATGGCTCAGTTCGGTGACTTTGGGGGCCTTATCAAAGATCAGTCGGCCATAGATCTGAGGGTCTATCTCTGAATTCTCAATTCGATTCCATTGATCTATATGTCTATCTTTGTGCCAGTACCATGCTGTTTTGGCAACTGTGGCTTTATAATAAGCTACAAAGTCAGGGAGTGTAAGTCCTCCCACTTCGTTTTGCTTTTTTAGAGTGTCTTTAGCAATTCGAGGCATCTTCCCTTTCCAAATAAATTTGATAACTAGCTTTTCCAAGTCTGCAAAGTAGGTTGTTGGAATTTTGATTGGGATTGCATTGAATCTGTAGATGAGTTTGGGTAGAATTGACATCTTAATGACATTTAGCCTTCCTATCCATGAACATGGAATATTTTTCCATCTTTTAAGGTCCCCTTCTATTTCTTTTAGTAGAGTTATGTAGTTTTCTTTGTATAGGTCTTTTACATCTTTGGTTAAGTTTATTCCTAGGTACTTGATTTTTTTAGTTGCTATTGAAAATGGTATCTTTTTCTTGAGTGTCTCTTCAGTTTGTTCATTTCTAGCATATAGAAACATTACTGACTTATGTGCATTAATCTTGTATCCCGCTACTTTGCTAAATTTGTTTATTAGCTCTAGTAGGTGTATCGTTGATTTCTCAGGGTTTTCTAGATATAAGATCATATCATCTGCAAACAATGACAGTTTTACTTCTTCTTTTCCAATTTGGATGCCTTTTATTTCTTTGTCTTGCCGGATTGCCCTGGCTAGCACTTCCAGCACAATGTTGAATAACAGTGGTGACAGCGGGCATCCTTGTCTTGTTCCTGATCTTAGAGGGAAGGCTTTCAGTCTCTCACCATTGAGTACTATGCTGGCTGTGGGTTTTTCATATATGCTCTTTATCATGTTGAGGAAGTTTCCTTCAATTCCTACCTTTTGAAGTGTTTTTATCAAAAAGGGATGTTGGATTTTGTCAAATGCTTTTTCAGCATCTATTGAGATGATCAATTGATTTTTCCCTTTCGAGTTTTTAATGTGTTGTAATACATTGATTGTTTTTCTTATGTTGAACCATCCTTGCATGCCTGGAATGAACCCCACTTGGTCATGGTGTATGATTTTTTTAATGTGTCTTTGGATTCGATTTGCAAGTATTTTGTTGAGGATTTTTGCATCTATATTCATTAGGGAGATTGGCCGGTAGTTTTCCTTTTTTGTAGCATCTTTGCCTGGTTTTGGTATTAGATTGATGTTAGCTTCATAAAATGAGTTAGGTAGTGTTCCATTTTTTTCAATGTTTTGAAAGAGTTTGAGTAAGATTGGTGTCAGTTCTTTCTGGAAAGTTTGGTAGAATTCCCCTGTGAAGCCATCTGGCCCTGGGCATTTATTTGTGGGAAGATTTTTGATGACTGATTGGATCTCTTTGCTTGTGATGGGTTGGTTGAGGTCTTCTATTTCTTCTCTGGTCAGTCTAGGTTGTTCATATGTTTCCAGGAAATTGTCCATTTCTTCTACATTATCCAGTTTGTTGCCATACAGTTGTTCAGAATATCCTCTTATAATTTTTTTAATTTCTTCAGGATCTGCAGTTATGTCACCTTTTTCATTCATTATTTTGTTTATATGGGTCTTCTCTCTTTTTGATTTTGTCAGTCTAGCTAGGGGCTTGTCAATCTTGTTGATCTTCTCAAAGAACCAACTTTTGGTGATATTTATCCTTTCTATTGTTTTTTTGTTCTCTATGTCATTTATTTCTGCTTTAATCCTTGTTATTTCTTTTCTTGTACTTGGTTTAGGATTGGTTTGCTGTTCATTTTCTAGCTTCTTCAGTTGATCCATTAGTTCTTTGATTTTGGCTCTTTCTTCCTTTTTAATATATGCGTTTAGTGCTATAAATTTCCCCCCTTAGCACTGCTTTTGCTGCATCCCATAGGTTTTGGTATGTTGTGTTCTCATTTTCATTCATCTCTATATATTTAGCAATTTCTCTTGCTATTTCTTCTTTAACCCACTGATTGTTTAGGAGTGTGTTGTTTAACCTCCAGGTATTTGTGAATTTTCTAAGTCTCTGATGGTTATTGACTTCTAATTGTATTCCATTGTGGTCAGAGAATGTGCTTTGAATAATTTCAATCTTTTTAAATTTATTGAGGCTTGTTTTATGTCCCAGCATATGATCTATTCTGGAGAAAGTTCCGTGAGCACTAGAAAAGTATGTGTATCCTGGTGATTTGGGATGTAATGCCCTGTAGATGTCTGTTAAATCTAATTCATTTATCAGATTGTTTAGGTTTTCAATTTCCTTATTGGTCTTCTGTCTGGTTGATCTATCTATAGGAGAGAGTGATGTGTTGAAGTCTCCCACAATTATTGTGGAAACATCGATTGCTTCCTTTAGTTTTGCCAATGTTTCTCTCATGTATTTTGTGGCACCTTGATTGGGTGCATAGACATTTACGATTGTTATTTCTTCTTGCTGAATTGCCCCTTTTATTAGTATGTAGTGGCCTTCTTTGTCTCTCAAAACATCCCTGCATTTGAAGTCTATTTTATCTGAGATTAATATTGCTACACCTGCTTTCTTTTGGCTGTAGCTTGCATGAAATATTTTTTTCCATCCTTTCACTTTCAGTTTCTTTGTGTCCCTGTGTCTAAGATGAGTCTCTTGTATGCAACATATTGATGGTTCATTTTTTTTGATCCATTCTGCGAATCTATATCTTTTAATTGGGGAGTTTAATCCATTTACATTCAACGTTAAAACCGTGAAGGCATTTCTTGAATCGGCCATCTTATCCTTTGGATTATGTTTGCCATATTTTTCCCTCTCTCTATTAATATCCTTTATTGTACCCATACCGAATCTCTTTAGTACTGAACCTTTCTCCAAGTCTCTCTGTCCTGTCTTTGTTTCTCTGTCTGTAGGGTTCCCTTTAGTATCTCCAGTAGGGCAGGTCTCTTGTTAGCAAATTCTCTCAGCATTTCTTTGTCTGTGAAAAATTTAAGCTCTCCCTCAAATTTGAAGGAGAGCTTTGCTGGATAAAGTATTCTTGGCTGGAAATTCCTCTCACTCAGAATTTTAAATATATCGTGCCACTGCCTTCTTGCCTCCATGGTGGCTGCTGAGTAGTCACTACTTAGTCTTATGCTGTTTCCTTTGTATGTGGTGAATTGCTTTTCTCTTGCTGCTTTCAGAACTTGCTCCTTCTCTTCTATGTTTGACAGTGTGATCAGTATATGTCTCGGAGTGGGTTTTTTTGGATTTATTCTATTTGGAGTTCGCTGAGCATTTATGATTTGTGTATTTATGTTGTTTAGAAGATTTGGGAAGTTTTCCCCAACAATTTCTTTGAATACTCTTCCTAGACCTTTACCCTTTTCTTCCCCTTCTGGGACACCAATGAGTCTTATATTCGGACGTTTCATATTATCTATCATATCCCTGAGGTCCATTTCGAGTTTTTCAATTTTTTTCCCCATTCTTTCTTTTATGCTTTCATTTTCCATTCTGTCATCTTCCAGGTCACTGATTCGTTGTTCAACTTCCTCTAGTCTTGTACTATGAGTGTCCAGAATCTTTTTAATTTGGTCAACAGTTTCTTTAATTTCCATAAGATCATCCATTTTTTTATTTAGTCTTGCAATGTCTTCTTTATGCTCTTCTAGGGTCTTCTTGATTTCCTTCATATCCCGTACTATGGTCTCATTGTTCATCTTTAGTTCTTTGAGTAGCTGCTCTAGGTGTGTCTCTTCTGGTCTTTTGATTTGGGTGCTTGGGCTTGGGTTATCCATATCGTCTGGTTTTTTCATATGCTTTATAATTTTCTGTTGTTTTTGGCCTCGTGGCATTTGCTGACCTTGATAGGGTTCTTTTAGGGTTTGTAGACCAGTTGAAGTCCTTATCTCTAATTTATCAGTTCTACAGCTTCGTGGAGTACACTTTCTCTAACTAACCAGCAGGTGGCGTCCACGAGCCACCTGTTCTCCACAAGCCAGATCTCCCCTGCTTAGCCTTTTTGGTGAGTGGGGGAGTGAGTCTTGTGGGGCCCAATTGGTGTCCCAAGCTTGCGTGTGTAGTTGGTGTTGCCTGCCCTGTATGTGGGGCGTGTTTCTGGGCAGTCGGGGAGGGGGGGTGGCCCTAACAATCAAATCTCCCTGATGATCCTAGAGTTTTAAAGCTGCTGCAATAGTCTAATCCTTCAGTTCAGTCCTGCCACAGTTTGTCTCTGCCCACTGACCCACAAGTCTTTGGTATTGGCGTATGGCTCCTGAGACTTGCAAGTGGGCCCCTCTTCCAGGCTGTGCACCCCGGGTCCTCTGTTGAGGGATGACTGTGCTATGTCACAGGTGAGTGCCGTCCCCCCAGGGCAGTTCTGGGCTGCTGGGCTGTGTTGGGAGGCTCCCAGTCTGCTCAAATGATGGCTGAATGGGGCTCTGTTAATTCACACTGCTCCCCCTTCCCAGCTCTGGGACATTTAGCTGAGGTTGCAGGGAAGGCTAATGTCCACGCCCAGTTTTGTGGTGTGTGCCTGTTATTTGAAGCACTTCCGTCACACTGGGTTGTCTGGGGCAGCTCTGGGCTATGGGGCTGGCGATGGGCAGGAGTGTTTCCTGTCCACCAGGATGGTGGCTGTGAGCGGACACCCCCCTTTTCTTGGGAAGTTGTGTTGTTTAGTGAATTTTCTCAGCCACTGGATTATTGCCTTTTGTCTCAGAGCTCTCTTAGTTCTGCTCTTGACTTGACGTGCCCAAATTTCAATTCTTTGAAGCTTTCTGTATTGAGCTTCTTAGAGTAATTGTTTTAGAAAAAGCAAAAAGGATTTAAAAAAAAAAAAAAAAAAAAAAAAAAACGGCCCTCCTCAGAGATCTAATGGGTTATTGAAATGCTAATAGACAAAGCAACCAGGGCCATTAAGGAAACGTGCACAGGGCAGAGAGATCAGCCTTGCTTCGGGATTTGCATATGCGCCTCAAGGCCTGATCTCCGCCCTTCTCCTTTCTGTGTTCACCAGAACTCCAAAAATCCTCTGCTTTTATTTTGGAGTTTTTCGTGTTGTTTTTTTTCTATGCCTGTCTCCTCTCTGCTGGGCTGGCTGCTCTCAGAGTCTCTGGTGTCTGGTCTCAGTCTATCTATGGTTGGAGTTTGAATCAGTAGAATGAGTTTCCGATAAGAGCAGCCACTGCAATTCTCCCTTCTCCTTCCTGGAGCTGACAGCCCCTCCTCCCCCGGGACTGAGTCTGGCAGGGAGGGGCGCGGGTCCCCTGGCCGCAAAAACTTACAGATTTCGCTGATCTCAGCAGTTCCACGTTTTCATGAGTGTTGTATGAAGTATGCCCAAAGACAGATTGCTCTGTGGTGTCCAGTCCACGCAGTTCCTGGCTTTTTACCTACTTTCCTGGAGGAGTAACTAAAACATACAGCTCACCAGTCTGCCATCTTGCCCCGCCTCCCTCTGGGATGATATATTTAAAGCGTTGGAAACAAAAAATTGCCAACCAAGAATTCCATAGCTGGCAAAACTCTCTCTCAAAAATGAGGTTGAGATCAAAGCATTCCCAGAAAAACAAAAGCTGAGGGAATTCCTCACCACTAGACCAGCCCTATATGAGATAATAAAGAAAGGAAAGGACAAAAGGCAATAGATCAATACTGCATGCAGAAACAAAGATTGCCAGTAAGGGTAATGACAGGGGTAAATATAAATGCCAGCAGTATTGCATTTTTGATTTGCAACTCCACTTTTTACTTCCTACAGGATCTAAAAGACAAATGCATAAAATGTAATGATAAATCAGTGGTTTGGGGCTCAGAATGTATAAATGTAATTTGTGACAAGAACTACATAAGGGGGGCGGGGGAGTATAGGAACATAGTTTGCCTATACCATTGAAGTTAAGTCGGTATCAAAACAAATGAGATGATAATAGATTTAAGATGTTGAATTGAAGCCCCATGGTAACTACAGAAAAAATGTTGGAGAATATGCAAGCTCATTGAGACAGGTAAATTAGAGTCCCAACAAAGACACTGGATTATTTATCCAGGCTTTTCTTTGTTTAAGATGGGTGCTGAAATCCAAGGTTTTTCTCTGTTAGTTGTAAGAAGTTGTTGAAATATCTCTCAGCTTCTCAAACTTCTAGCTCTTGCCTTGGAACTGATAGCAACCTCTAAGGTAAAGAGGCCCCAGGTGCTGGGCTTCCGCTCCGGGTTTCCTTACATCTGTAGGCTTCAGAACTCTTCACTGCCTTATTCGCTCTTTGACGTCTTCAAACAAATGATTTTTATACTTTTTATAGCTCTTCTAGTTGTTCTCAGCAGAAGTGTTTGTCTGAATTAATTAGTACACCTATGATTAGAAATAGAAATCCTAATTCATATTTTTTAAGTATCGGGTTGAACTGATAATAAAAATTTTCATTTTAAGAGAGGTTTGGAATATCTGTGCACATGAAACAAAATTATCTGTCACTTCAAATTTTTTTTTTTAGAAAATGTTCTTAGATTGTGATAATGAAAAAAAAGAAAGAGCATATGATAAGATTGTAAGTTATGTCTGAAAGTATTTACTCCATAATTAAACATCAAACTTGAAAACAAGGATATTTTGTTTTTTATTAATTCCTGGAAGAATCTGATTCATTAAATAATTATAGCAACTCTTTATTAAGGACTTACCCTGTGCCATGCACTTTGTTCAGTGCTTTCCATATACTGTTTATTTAATTCTCAAAACCATCCTGTAAAGTAGCTGTTATTATTCTCATTTTGCAATGATGAAACTGAGGCTCCTAGAGGTTGGATAATTTACCTCAGGTCACACCCAACAGATGACAGAGCTAAGGTGGAATCCAACCCTATCTGTCTCCAGAATTTGAACTCTCTCACTCTGTACCATAAACTTTGAGTCTGTTTTAAAATAATGTGCCACACTGTAAACAGTCTCTGATCTAAATATATATATATATACTTGGCACTTTAAAAACAAGTTTAAAACAATCTGTGTCAAAAATAGTATGTAAAAATTATCATCGTTCCTGACGTCATTCTCATCTTCAATTCTTTTCCCCACTAGATAAACAAGATGTTACTTGATGATGAAATTTTCCCAGCACTAAAATTTAATATGTTTTATAGAAGTGCAGTTCAACTAGATAGAAATTATAGATGGCAGGTGTCCGGGGTAATTCATTGCCTTTTAAATTAAATAGCAAGAATGTCTTTGAAGGGACATTTACACCACCTAATAAGTTATCTTCCAAAGAGCAGTATGTTAGCAATTATTAACCAGCACAAACTTCTGAGGTTAATGAATAATGCTAATCTGATTCCATCTGCATAAACTCTTTCTACCTGGGATTTATTTTGTCTAGTTTTCTCTTGAGATGGCTTTTTACAAGCTAAAGTACGAATTTAGAGACTTTCGAAGTGGTATCAGATACCCACGTTCCTACATTCTTTAAACATCCAAAGATGCAGAATACTGACCTAGATATGGAAAAACAGATAATGGAGACATTCTCTTCACTGTTTCTTATCCACGCAGCCTATACCCAGCAGGGCACAAAAAGCAGCTTTCAACAGGAGCAGACAAGTGAAGGTCTGTTAGATAAAGGAGTCTACAGAAGAATGGAAGCATTAAAAATACACAAACTAAAACAACCTTCCTAAGCAACCTGGAAATGAAAACAAGAAAACAATTAGGTGAGTTGGTAAACTGGATAATATCCTAAAGCAAGTGAATAAAACAAAGACTAATTATGACCACTAAATAAAGAAGGGGGATATTAAGAGCTTCCCCCCAACATACCATGGAAGAGCATACCATCCTCACCAATCCAGTATATAAATCCAGTGCACTCAATTTCAGGAACATCAGACCATCAGACAATGCCAGCAAAATGAATTTTTCTTTGCATGCTTAAAATTTTGCTAAATAAAAACTAATGTTCTTCATTTAGTCCATAACTTTCACTTCTCTTAACTTCTGGTGTCCATAGGAGCAAATTCAGCAATGTAAAAGTCTTTTGGGTTATCCGGTAGAAATCTGCAGCCAAGATCCACATATCTCCTTATTATTATTATTTATTATACAAGCAGCAATAAAATCCACCTTTATCAGAGACAAGAGAAAGAGTATGGAAAATTTCTACCATTTGTACTTGTTGGGTGCCTTCTTAGCCAAACAAACTGACGTCCCAGCCTCTGGTCAATTCCCCACAGCAATCCATCATACCCACCGCTGTTAAAGGAATTTATCCACCCCCTCTTAAACTCAATTATAAACATATCTCTTGCCTCCCTAAAACCTCTGATAATGCCCATGTCTTACAGAATAAAATCCAAATTTTCCAGCCTGTCCCTTCAGGGCCTCTACATTTGGCAATTTCCTGCCTCCTCAAACATGTCCTCAATAGACTCAACCATGGTTCAGTTACACAATTTTACTTACAGCTCCCTAAATGAATGTAGAGATACGTATTTCTAGAATGATATTTCTCAAACACCAGTGCCCTAATCGGCTTCCCAGAAACAGTTTTGGAAATATTTTTGTTCTGGTCTTGCTCAGGAAATTCCCTTGGCCTGGAATGCCCTCCTTCTCCAAACCTGCAAAAGACCTAGCCTTCTATGAGGGTTTACCCAAAGCCTATCTCCTACAAGGAATCAAAATGAATCTCTCTTTTTCTTCAATTTACAAAGCATGTGGAAGCTCTTCAATTTTGTTGCTTTATAAAACAATATCTGCACAATGCTTTATGGTTTACAAAGAACTTTCGCCTATATTATCTCACTAAATTTTTTAAAATGTGTTTGGGAAAAGAGGAAGAGATTTGCCGAATCTTCAGCAAGTTACTTGTGTCTGAACCTCATTTTAGCCTGTAAAATAGGAACAATTCACAATTAAGGAATCACTGAGAATATTATTACTATTAAAACGAGGTACCTTTCCCAAGGATCTCAGGCAATTCTCACACAGACTAGCACATATATTTAGTTTAGCCTCCACAATATTTTTTTCTTTTTTTTGTTTTTTTTGGTTAGAGAAATTGTAGGTTTACAGAAATATGCATAAAATAAGTAAAATACAGTTCCCATATACCACCTTATTATTAACATCTTGCATTAGTGAGGTACATTTGTACCATTAACCATAGTCCATTGTTTATAATAGGGTTCATTGTGTTATACAGTCATGTTTTTTCTTTTAATTTGTATTCTAGTAACATATATGTGACATAAAATATCCCCCTTTAACCACAACCACATGTATAATTCAATGCTGTTAGTTACATTCACAGTATTTTTTAAATTGAGACGACATTTAGTTCACACAAAAATTCAGATATCAGCTATCCAACTTCTTCAAGGAAAGGAAAGATAAGGAAGGGGAGGGGATGGGAGGGAGAAAAAAGAAAGGAAGGAAAGAAAAAGAAAAAAGATTTAGCATTCATCTACGAAAACATTCCTTTGAATGAGTAGCTGGTGCTCCCTTTGAAGAAGTCATTGGTCTCCAGCGTGCCCGCACCCCCAACACTCCCTATTTCCTCCCTAACCCTAAAGCCAACTGTCAGCTGTCATCTGTCACCATATACTGTTGTTTTTCTCATAGGAGAGAAATAAACTTCAAACGTGTTTCTATCAAAATTGGAAAAATGAAGAATAGTCCAAGAGGTTCTTATGTTTCAGGAAAACTAGGATACAATGTGAACTCCATGAAAGTGAAACTATTTCTACACATTCAATATTCAAAGAAGGTGAGTCTGTATCTTTCACCTGTGCTGCTTCACATGTGTACATTACTGGCTGGTCCCTGTAGGCATTTGGATTTGCACCTCCTAGTCCAGACTGTAAATCCCACGGAGAGAGAGACAATATTTTGTAATTTTTTCATTACCATGTCTTCCATGACTAGAACAATGCCAGGCACAAAATAGGTCCTCAATAAGTGGAATAAACACAGTCTAACAGCAATGGAGACAGATATTTAAATAATAATAATTTCAATTACACAGTAACAAGTGCTATAAAAGAAATATATATAGGATACAATGGAAACACAAAGGGCTTTGCCTTTCTCATTAAGGATACCATATAATAAAGGTGAGAAAAAAGTTGTCTATCTCTTTGGCCACTACTCTCCAAACCAATCCCCATAGGAGATTTGAGCTTCCATAACAGGAGTCCGCAATCTTTTTCTGAAAAAAGAAAGCCAGTTATAAATATTTTAGGCTTGTGGACCAGTCTCTGTCACAATTAGTCAACCATGCCACTATAGCACAAAGGCAGCCATCAGTTTAGATACTTGGGGCACAAAAATAAAGGATAACAAATTGACGTCATACTCCTTATATGTAATATTCTCTTATTGGGAAAATGGAGCAGCTTTTCAAGTAAAGATAAGAAAACACCTCCACCTAGAAACTAGCAGTCCCATTAAGCCTGGTTGTCCCTCGTGGGGCTGGAAAATAACCATCCCATAATAGAAAATTAGGGAAAGTACAGAGAAAGGAGACAGGGAAAATGGAGAGATAGACAGAGTAAGTAACAGGGAAGAGAATAGAATACAAGCAGAAGAAACAGTAAGATATAGAGAAGGGAAAGAGGCCAGTGAGCCTGAGGTAGGGAGTGGCAGACTCTCAGTAATTCCTTCCAGGTTCACCCAAAGATTCCAGGGTCATGGATGTTCAAATCCTGGTTCACAGTATTTTTAAAAACCTAGTCCATAGTATTTTTTTCAGAAGTAAAGGTAATTAGCTTATTTCAATTCTACAAAAGAAATAATATATTTAAATATTCAGACCAAGTGTAATTGATTCAGTGTTACTTTGGTGTGTTTGGATCCCTCAAAATCTATGCTTGTGTGCATCAGATTTCTACCACTTAAACTCTCTGTTGTGGGAAGAATCATGCTGCATTTGCCAGTGAAAGAGAATATATGGGCCAGAAATTTTACTGAAACTGTATTGACTGCAATTTAATGTGACTCAATCAATGAGTGATGGAAATGATACTTGCAGGTGTGAAAGGCACAGCCATGGAGGTTGAGGTCTGGAGTCAGGAGGTCTCGGGCTGGGAGAGCGGAGCAGCCCACACGCATGGAAAGGGTGAGTTTGCCCTGGAGGTCGAGGGCGGGCCTTCCGCCTCGATGCTCAGGAAATGTCTTGCCACCCCAAGCCCCAAAGAGGGTGGAGCACATTCCCAGGGAATTGGGGAGAGCCTGGCTGCCACCACGCTGTTCTGAAGGGGTTGAGCTTGTGCCCCAGAGATGGAAGGGAATCCGGGAGGTGCCCCGATGTTTGAGGATGGTGGGGCCGAGAAGATGGTCTCCCCAGTGTGTGGATATGTTGGAGCACTCATCCAAGTGTTTGGAGAGGAAAGGGCTGCCACAAAGGCCCTTAGGAAGGGTTAGACACCCGCTCTCTCAAGCCCCAAGGATGCAACGTTGTTCTGTAAATGACTCTCAGACTTTGAAATCTAATGGAGTTTGTCCTGCAGGTTTTACGAACTGTTTTGGTCCTGTTAACCCTGTTTTCCTTATGCTTTCTCCTTATGGCAATGGGAATGTTTATCCTATGACTGTCCCTCCTTTGTATAATGGAAGCATATAACTTGTTCTAAGTCCACAGATCCAAAGCTAAAGGAGAATTATGCCTTAGGACCCACCATGCCTGTAATTGATTTTGATAGGATCTTGTACTTAACTTTTGTTACTGAAATGATTTAAGTTTTTGTGATATTGTGATGGAATGAATGTATTTTGTATTTGGAAAGATAATGTCATTTTGGGGTCCAGGGGGTGGAATGTGCCAGTTTGAATGCATTGTGTCCCCCAAACGCCATTATCTTTGATGTAGTCTTGTGGGGCAGACGTTTTGGTGCTGATTAGATTTGCTTGGAATGTGCCCCACCCAGCTGTGGGTGATGACTCTAATGAGATATTCCCATGGAGGCATGGCCCCACCCATTCAGGGTGGGCCTTGATCAGTGGAGCCATATAAATGAGCTGACTAAAAGAGAAGGAACTCAGTGCGGCTGTGAGTGACATTTTGAAGGGGAGCAAGCTTGCTAGAGAGGAACGTCCTGGGAGAAAGCCATTTTGAAACCAGAACTTTGGAGCAGACGCCAGCCACGTGCCTTCCCAGCTAACAGAGGTTTTCCAGACGCCATTGGCCATCCTCCAGTGAAAGTACCCGATTACTGATGTGTTACCTTGGACACTTTATGGCCTTAAGACTGTAACTGTGTAGCCAAATAAACCCCCTTTTTATAAAAGCCAATCCATCTCTGGTGTTTGGCATTCTGCAGCATTAGCAAGCTAGAACAGGGATGTACAAGGAAATCCAGAGAAAATTAACTTCCATGTTCCACGCTCTGAAACCAATATTGGAACCAAAATGGTGAGAGATTAATATGTGACTTGCTTTTCCTGTACTTTTTCCTCCCTGTTCCAAGATGGCCATTAGATCATTCTCTTCTCAAAAGAGTTTGAGTTTCATGGCCAAAGAAGCTGCCTGAAGACTATGAATCTTTCTGAATTTTTTTTCTCCTAAAAACATAAACTCTTTTAGGGAATTATGCCAGGAATGTGTGGAAAGAAGGGAAGCAAATGAGGCGAATGCTCAGAGGGCAATTTTCCCCCCCAAAACTAGGAACAGGATTGAGATTTGTGAGTTCCAAAACAAGGAGTTTCCACAAAATGGAGAGATGGCAGGACTCCTGAAAGGAGTGGTTGTACAGTGTAAGCAGGGAGAATAGGTACTAGGGTGCCCAGTCTCACTAAAACCCAATATCAGGACCTGATTCCTAGGGGTGTAATTCTCCCTGGCAACACAGGATATGACTCCCAGGGATGAATCTGGACCCAGCATCATGAGATTGAGAACATCTTCTTGACCAAAAAGGGGAGGTGAAATGAAACAAAATAAAGCTTCAGTGGCTGAGAGGTTTCAAATGGAGTCGAGAGGTCACTCTGGTGGACATTCTTACGCACTATATAGATAACACTTTTAGGCTTTAATGTATTGTAATAGCTACAAGTAAATACCAGAAACTATCAAACTCCAACCCAGTAGCCTTGACTCGAAGATGATTGTATAACAATGTAGATTACAAGCCGTGACAGTGTGACTGTGAAAACCTTGTGGATTGCACTCCCTTTTATCCAGTGTATGGATGGATGAGTAGAAAAATGGGGACAAAAACTAAATGAAAAGTAGGGTGGTATAGGGGAGATGATTTGGGTGTTCTTTTATACTTTCATTTTTTATTCTTATTCTGATTCTTTCTGGTGAAAGGAAAAACGTTCAAAAATAGATTGGAGTGATGAATGCACAACTGTATGATGGTACTACCATGGATACCATGGTACTACCATGGATGATTGTATGGTATGTGAATATATCTCAACAAAACTGAAAAAAAGACAATATCAGCTTGAAACAGAAGCAGCGGATTCTCTCCCTTTTGAGGGCTAATGTGAGCTTGGGCAGAGATGCATTTAAATCAAAGACATGAGGATTGTCTCTAAATATTGTCACTGCTGGATCCATCCCCCACCCCAACCTCACCAGCACCTCTAGATGGAGATGAGAAACACTAACAATTTCTGAGTTTAAATTTCTGGCCAAAATAGTGAGATGGTGATGGCTTGGATTAGATTAAATTTGATTTACATGTGAAAATATTAAACTTCCCCACCTGGAGAATTACTGGCCACTAGGTCTTTACGTTTGGGGAATACCAATTTAGAAAGCCGAGCCCTCAATCTTGGGGCTTGCCCTTATGAAGCTTGCTACTTCAAAAGAGAGGCTAAGCCTACTTATTATTGTGCCTAAGTGTCTCCCCCCAAGAACCTCTTTTGTTGTTCAGATGTGGCCCTGTTTCTCTCTAAGCCAACTTGGCAGGTAAACTCACTGCCCTGCCCCCTACATGGGACATGACTCCCAGGGGTGTAAATCTCCCTGGCTACATGGGACGTGACTCACAGGGATGAGCTTGGCTCTGGCATCGTGGGATTGAGAAAGCCTTCTTGAACCAAAAGGGGGAAGAGAAATGAAACAAAATAAGGTTTCACTGGCTGGGAGATTTCAAATAGAGTCAAGAGGTCATTCTGGAGGTTATTCTTATGCATTATACAGATACGCCTTTTTAGTTTTTAGTGTATTAGAATAGCTAGAAGGAAATATTTGAAACTGTTGAACTGCAACCCGGTAGCCTCAATTCTTGAAGACAATTGTATAACTATACAGCTTACATAGTGTGAAAGTGGGATAGTGAAAACCTTGTGGCTCACACTCCCTTTATCCAGGTATGGAAAGATGAGTAGAAAAATGGGGACAAAAATTAAATGTATAACAGGGGGAGAGGGTGGATGATGAAATGTCTTGGGTGTTCTTTCTTTCTTTTATTTTTATTTTATTTTATTTTGAGAAATGAAAATGTTCCAAAATTGACTGTGGTGATGAATGCACAACTATATGACGATACTGTAAACAACTGATTGTATAATTTGGATGATATATGTTATGTGACTATATCTCAATAAAATTGAATTTAAAAAATTGATTTACAGAAGTAAAAGAAATTTCTTACACCTGAATGGTGGGGTGGAATAAAATCTGCTGCTGTCGTAGCACTTTCCAATGAATCACTTTAGTTTTTGTACAGGTCAGTCATATTTCACATCAGGTGCAAAATAATCTCAGCTTCTTCCACGTCCGCCTCATTGACTGCAACATGTCCGACACAGTTCTAAGCACTTTTCCACAACTCTTTGGGGGAGATATTATTGTTGTCCCCATGTTACAGATGAGGAAACTGAGGCAAAAAGCAGTTAGGTAACTTACTAAAGTCCCAAAGAAGTGAGCAAAAGAACCGGGACTCAGAGCCAAGCAATATGACTCCAGAGGTCATTGTTTTAACCACTGGCTCTTCAGGCTGAGTGGGGCCTCCTGCCTTCAGACAGGCAGAAAATCTGAATCACGCAGAACAGGAAGTTCCAAGTGCCCTAAAGGTCCTGGTATAGCCATGTGACAGCAGATGTGAAAACTCTGAAACATTAAAACAAAATAAGCCTCAGTGAATGGCTGTTGATTAACTGAAGGTTTTCCTTGAAAATCTCCCAGAGCAGAAAGTTGAAACATCTTTCTACAATAATGCCTAACCTAGTGTTTTTAAGTTTTCAAAGGTGTCCTCCATAGAAATAGAGACTCTTTCTCATAAATGCCCTGTGTGCCCTTACGCAGAGGGGAAAGCCCCGCCCCCTGCACCCGTGGGTGTGGCTCCAGCAAGAAATGAAACCTCCCCGGGGGTGGTTGGGCCAATAGGCTGCCACAAGATGGAAGGAGGGGTGGGAACGTGGGTGTTCAGTACTGGTCTGGGAAGGTCCACCCCTCCTTCCCCTCCAGACCCAAGAGGACGACCATAGCATGCCTGATACTTCTCCAGAGAAGGGAGGGAGAAGGGGTGAAAAAAAAAAAAAAGGAAAGATCTGATTAAAATCCCACAGCATATTCTCAGTCTAATCTCTTTTTTTCTCTCCAACACGATTTTAGCAATTATGTTTATCGCGTAAATGCCTCCTCTTGTTCATAACTTTGATGATTCTCACATGGGCTGTAGACTGTTTACTCTAATTGTGTTCTTATTAACATTCCCATTTTAAATGGCTAAAAATAAGACTTTGACCTTCCAAAGTGAATAGCTGCTTACTGTCCCTCCTCTGGGAGAAATTAACTTTGGAAATATCTGCAGCGCATGTCCACTCATTTTTCTTCCTATTTATTTCTTTAAGATAAGTTCTCCTATTTCTTTTCTGGAAGAGATGTAGAGGCAAAGGATCACTGGGCCCCAGAAAATATCAGAAAGTCTGAGTGACAAACAGAAAAGATTTCCGTAGGAGAACACTAAGATGGCTATACATTCTCACTAACCCCCTGATCGACTGCATTTAGTTTTAGAAAAGAGTTCAAATACTAAATGTAAAGTATTTTGCTTAATATATGCCAGCCATTAAATATGGCATCATCAATTTTTTCATGTAAATAGGAAGTATCATTTGATTATTTCAGGGGAAAAAAAACAAGATGCATTACTGCCCCCAAAATTCTCCTATGGGATGTGGAACATGAAGAAGCAGGGTTTGTTTTTTCTTATACAAAAGTGAAGATTAAAATAAAAATTTAAAATATTTAAATATTAATTAAAACAATCATAGATCAAAAAAGCTGCTCATAAAGATGTGGCAAACCTAATCCTACATATCCCCTGTGCCTTTACAAATGTGTGTGATAAGTGGCGAGTGTAGGTGCCACTTTTATTGATAATTGTATTCAACTTGACATATGGAAGGAAACATAATAGTTGCAGGGAATTGCAGCAATATATTTTAGTTCTTTTAAACCTCAACTTCAATCACCTTTCATAAAGTAAAAGAAATGAAAAGAACTTTGTAAGATATACAAAGGAAACTAAACTTATTAATATATACCAGGAGACCCAAATCAATTCCTTTCATCTAGACATACATAATTCTTACTGCAGACCAGTCTCTATTTTTTGGCTGAGCAGTCACTCCCTCCTATTAGAGCTTGGGAAGAATGACGATATCTGACCATGTATCACAATCACTAAAACTAAGGAAATATGCCTACCTACCTATAGCATACGAAAGGGAAGAAAAGTAAAAACTAATAATCACCAGCTCCAAGCACTGACTTTTTATATCTTTTACAGGGATCCATGAATCCTACAAAATTAATGACAATGAATAAGCTTCCTCAAAGATTTTGCAGGATGCTGCTGGCACGTTTCTGCAAGGGAAAGCGATTTACTTTGCCTCCAGAGGAGGAAAACAAGGGAGGGCTTAGAAAAATAAACTAGCTTGAAAATAAAATTATAAAGCTGAAGAAATAACATATGAAAGAAACACCCTACTTATTCTCAATTTTAATAATCTCAAAACCTAAAGGAGAATTAAACTTATTTATTTCCCCTACCAAAGCCATTTTTGCTGAAATTGCAAAACCAGTCATTTTACAAAAGAAAAAGAACAAATCTTAAAGATTCTAGGCTGCCCAAAGAAATGCTATGGATTAAAGAAGGAGGAAAGACAAAAATGAAGTTCAATAGAAAAGAAGTCATTTCAATAACTGTATTCTCTACTATGTACTGGTATGTAGTGGTCATGAAATTAACCACAAATAAGCAAAGAAATGAGGTCCCTGCACATTATGAACTAAATCCTTATGAAACAGTAAAATTCATCCAATAATTCATTCAACAAATATTTATTTAGTATTTTCTATGTTCAAACATTCTTCTAGACACTGGAGATACAGCAATGAACAAGAGGGGGAAATAATCTCAGCTAGACAGATGTAAAAATAGAGATAACATTCCAGTAAAGGAAGTCAGAAAATTAATTAAATAAATAAGCAAAATAGGTGTATATTAGATGGTGTTCCAGTTTGCTAATGTCGTCATTATGCAAAATACCATAAATGGATTGGCTTTTATAAAGAGGGTTATTTGGTTACAAAGTTACAGCCTTAAAGCCATAAAGTGTCCAAGGTAAAGCATCAACAATAGGGTGCCTTCACTGAAGGATGGCCATTGGCATCCGGAAAACTTCTGTTAGCTTGGAAGGCACATGGCTGGTATCTGCTTGCACCCAGCTTGCATTTCAAAATGGCGTTCTCCAAAATGTTGCTCTTGGGGTGTTTTGTCCTCTCTTAGCTGCAGCTCCTCTTCAGAATGTCACTCACAGCTGCACTGAGTTCCTTCTGTTTGTCAGCTCACTTATATGGCTTGAGTTATTTAATTCAGACCCACCCTGAATGGGTGGGGTAACACCTCCATGGAAATTATCCAGTCATCACCCACAGTTGGGTGTGTCATATCTCCATGTAAATATCCAATCAAAATGTCACACCCTAATCAAAAAGACCAATCATTCTGCTCCCACAAGATTACGTCAAAAATAATGGTGTTTTGGGGGGCCATAATACATCCAAACTGGCACAGATGGTAATAAGTACTATGGAGAAACAAGGTAAGAAAGTGTGTTGGGGAGTGCTGGAGGTGGCAAGATGTGGGGAGGGAAGGAGGGGAGAAAATCAAATATTTAAGGCCTCACTGAGAAGGTAACATTTGTGCAAAGACCTGAAGGAAGTGAGAGAGCAAACCATGCTGACATCTGGAGCAAAAGCATTTCAAGCAGAGCAAACAGCAAGTGCAAAGGCCCTGAGAGAGGGCTATGGCTGACATATCCAAGAAGAACAAGGAGGGCCATATGTCTGGAGTAAAGTAAGGGAGGAGAAAGTAAAGATAATGTCATAGAGGTAAAGGGATGGGATAAAGATTATGAACAGCCTTTCAGATCGTTATAAGAATTCTGGCTTTTTCTCTAGGTTGGAAAACTTTTAGAAGGATTTAAAAAGAGTGACATAATCTGGTCGACATTTAAATAGGAGCACTTTGATTGCTATGTTAAGAAAGACCACAGAGGGAAAGGGGCAGAAGCAGGAAGACTTGATAGAAGACTATTATGGTAATCCAAATAAGATGTGATGGTGGCTTGGACCTGAATGGTAGCAGTGAAGGTATCAAGAAGTGATCACATTTTGGCTGTATTCTAAAGTCCAAGTCAACAGGATTTACTGATAGATTGCATGCAGAAGGAGAGTGTGGGAAAAAAAGGAGCCAAGGATGAAACGAAAGGAGTTTGCCTGAGTGCAGTAGGTTGATCTATTGACCCCAATTCTTTATGTTTCCCAGTACGTATACCTTTGCCATGGTCTCATTGAGGGTAGAGTCTGTCTTCTCACCACTTGCCTCTAGGCTCAAATATAAACCTAACTTTGGCCAACGATATGTGTATGAATGTGACTTTCTGTCAGTTCTGAGCTTAGGCATTAAGAGTCCCTGCACATTGTTTCATGCTCTCTTATACTTCTGCCATTAGGATGGCAGTCTGCAGATTCCAGGAACTTAAGAAATAAGTGGAATAGAGTTGTTCCAGGTTACCCCCAGACCTGCAGTGAGAAGCAGAGCTGCCTTAACTTTTAATACTGAAGGCAGAGGTGCCTAGCAAAGCCCAGTTTAGATCAGCCAACTTTCAGAGATGTGAGTAATAACAAATGATTGTTGCTTTAAGCCTTTGAGTGTTGGAGTGCTTTGTTATACAGCAATAGATAACTGACACACTGCACAACTTAAAGGATGGAGTCCTATTGATTAAAATAAGGAAGCCTGCAGGAGGAGAAATGAGGATCCTAGTCTTGGATACATTAAATTTGAGATACCTGTTAGGCTTTTAAGTGTAAATTGAGTCAGAATCATATATACCCAAGAAGGGGTCTGTGGTGGTTTGAAGCTGTATGTGCCCCAGAAAAGTATGTTCTTAAAGTTAATCCATTCCTGTAGGTGTGGACCCTTGTAAGTGGGATCTTATGGTGAGGCTACTTAAGTTAAGGTGTGAACCACCTCATTCAGGGTGGGTCTTAATCCTCTTACTGGAGTCCTTTATAAGAGAATGAAACTCAGAGAAGAGAGAGAAAGCCAGGGAAGCAAGAAGCTGAAAGAAACAAAACCCAGAAGATAAGAGAAAGACCAGCAACTGCCACCATGTGTTTTGCTATGTAACAGACAAGTCCAGGATCGCCAGCAGCTGGTCTTCAGGAAGAAAACATCGTCTGGATGATGCCTTGATTTGTACATTTTCACAGCTTCAAAACTGTAAGCTGGTAAGCGAATAAATTCCCATTGTCAAAAGCCAACCCATTTTATGGTATTTGCTCTCAACAGCAAAGCAGCTAAAACAAGGTCTAGGCTAAAATATAAATGTAAGAATCATAAGAGTTGAAATGGTATTTGGAGCTACAAGATTAGTTGACAGCTTCAAGAAAGTGAGTGTGATCGAAGAGTAGATGAAATCTAAGCCTTGGGACACTTCCGTCTGAAGAGGTTGGGGAAACGAGGAAGAGCAAGCAAAAGAGACTTAGAAGGAGCAGCCAGAAAAGTAGGAGGTGGCCCAAAAAAGGCTGGTGTTTAGAAGCCTAGAAAATAATGTGATCCAAGGACCGAACACTGTACTGATAGATCAAGTAAAATTATCATTTTATGAAGATCTGCTGACTTTACTAAGCAGTTTTGGTGGAGTAGTAGGGATGAAAACTCGATTGAAGTGAGTTCAAAAGAGAATGGGAGGAGAGGATGTGGGGCAGTATGTATATATCACTCTTTAACAAATTTTGCTATATAGGGTAGCAGAGAAATTGGGAAGTAGCTACAGAGAGAAATGGCTTTAAGAAAGGATTTTGTGTTTGTTTTTTGATAAGAGAATGACTTTTTTTTCATATGCTGATAGCAATAATCCAGCAGAGAAGGAAAAACTGATGAAGTAAAAAGGGGGATAATTGATACAGAGAAATGGGGAAGAAGGCAGTGCATGTGGGAATTGATGCTAAAAGATGAGTAGATTTGGATGGGAACTAGTAGATTTGGATGGGAGATGTGAAAGTTTGAAGAGAGAGGACATAATGGTCTAGGAGAGTGAAAAAAATACATGGACTTCAGAAAATAGTAGGATCGCCAGGCTGCATCAGGCTCACTTGAGGTGAGTGATCATGAATTTAAAGCAAGACTGAGCACATAATTGTGTGTCTATCTATGACCACTTTCAATTCCATTGGTGTTGTCATAGAGTAGAAAGATAATTAGCCACAGTAGGGGTTTTCCCAAAGAAAATTTACAAATCAAGAAAGCAGCATCAGGGGAGTTGAGGGTGTATGCAAAGGAGTGATGACTTCCCATGGAATTTAAGCTGGAGGAAGAGGGAAATATGTAAGAGGGGGGTGAGGGAAAGTGAAAAGACTGGCTCAAAGGATATTAATAGTTGAAGTTACTGAACAGAGTGTGCTGCAAAAGTGGGGTGGTGGTGGCAGGGAGTAACTATTTGAAACAGCGCTTATGAAGAGGTTGCAGTTATAGACAACAACAAAGTCAGGATACAATTTTGAGAATAAAGAGTTGGAGGAGGGTGGAGGTCAAAATCTATGGGTGAGCGGAGGTGAAGGAAGTGAGAAGTCAGTGTTTTGGAAGATTCTTCTAGGTTCAGATATTGAAACTGCCAAGAAATAAATGAAGAAGAGCATTAGAGTACCAGTGATCTAAAAGCAATAACTTTCCATGAACTCAAATTAAGATGTTTTCAGGTTTCTGAAAAGTATTACATTTTATGCTGTGCCAGTTTGAATGTATTGTGCCCCTCCAAATGCCATTATCTTTGATGTAATCTTGTGTGGGTGGACCTATCATTGTCGATTAGATTGTAATTCTTTGGCTGTTTTGGTGGAGACGTACCCCACCCAACTGTGGGTGATGACTCTGATTGGATAATTTCCATGAAGGTGTTGGCCCGCCCATGGGGTGGGTCTGAATTAAATTACTGGCACACTATATAAGATCAGACAGAAGGAGAGAGCTTGCTACAGCCAAGAGGGACACTTTGAAGAAAGCACAGGAGCTGCAGATGAGAGACAGTTTGAAGACGGCCATTGAAAGCAGACTCTTGCTCCAGAGAAACTGAGAGAGGACAAATACCCCAAGTTCAACTAAGAGTGACATTTTTTGAGGAACTGCAGCCTAGAGAGGAACGTCCTGGGAGAAAGCCATTTTGAAACCAGAACTTTGGAGCAGACACCAGCCACATGCCTTCCCAGCTAACAGAGGTTTTCTGGACACCATTGGCCATCCTCCAGTGAAGGTACCCGATTGCTGATGTGTTACCTTGGACACTTTATGGCCTTAAGACTGTAACTGTGTAACCAAATAAACCCCCTTTATAAAAGCCAATCCATCTCTGGTGTTTTGCATTCCAACAGCATTAGCAGACTAGAACACATACCTCAACTGAAATTATAGTAAGCATCATTCAAATTTCACTATAAAACATTTAATAGGGATCTTAGAAGTACAGTAAAACTCTTTTAACATAACTTTACTTAACCAACTGGTCAGACTACCCAATGCTCCCATCTGTCAGTAGAAGCCCAGGGCAGTGAAAAATCCACTATTCACTATTCTCTACTCCCACCAGCTGGGCTAATGCTTGCCAAGAGTCTGTTATGTTTGTTCCCAACCCTGTTTATGCCACTTAAACTTGTTCTGATGATTATATAAGTGCATAATTTAATTAAATATAATGTAAGTCAATGGCATGTGAATTCAAAAAGGGAGTAGTGAGTTCTTTGAAAATAATATGGAAGGCTTTAAAAAGATTTTATAAAGGTGAGTCAGTAAAAAATATGCTTCCAGATAAGGTATGAGTGAGAAAACCATAAAATATTTTTGAAGAATTATAAAAATGTAGGTATTGTCACTCAGATTGCTTCACTGGTGTCCTCAGGTTATTGCTCCACTTAGGCCTATTCCAGGACTCACAGACAATGAATTATGGATATGGTTAATGCAAGAAAGATGGTAGAACTCCAATCAGGGACCCTGACTGGGTCAAAATGAAGACTATGGGTCTAGATCAAAATATTGGTGAATGAATGTAAATTGATATGTTCTTAAGGTAAAATCTTTAAGTAGTCTTTTTAAAGTAATTTCCTGCTTTAACCAGCTTCTTCAATTAGCTGTTTTAACTAACCAACTACTCATCTGATTGCGTTAGATAAAAGGACTTCTGATGCTCTTTAAACTAGTCCAGAATTCAGACACACAAAATACGGAGCTCAAATTATTAATTCCTGAAGTAATTCATTTATAAACAATGGGGGTGGGGACAATATCTGGTTCAACTGGACAGTAACTTTGATTTTGGATGTTATTTGTGCAAAGCTTCATATGGTAATTTTTGGAAAGGGAACAATGTTACAAGAGCATCAAGGCCACATGTTTGCCTTTAAGGCAGGCTGCTTCTGAATTCCTAAATAGTTGAGACTCTCTGCATTGAAGTTTCTCTTTGATTCCCTTTATATCAGAATAAGACTTTTGATGTAATAAATTACGTTGTCACTTCACATTCATCATTCACTAGCATATGCTGCATGAATATGGTTGTGAAGTAGTTAAATAATTAAACTGACCTGCTCCAGTCCAGAAGGGTATTTAATAGCATGACATTGGAAATTTAATGGTGATTATGCTACTGTGCCATAGAAGGCCTCTTTGCAGATTTAACCTAGTATTTCTGCCCATATCCAGAATACTAGATGAGACTTCCAGAACAGAGGGAGACTCTGCAGAGTACCCTAAAAACAGGGAGAATATTGCTAGATTAGTAAGGAACAGATGAGAAGTTGTTTAGCATGGTAAAGAGAAAAGCAGTCTCTTTTGAACATTGTGATGGACTCTAACGTTTAACTTTAAGAAGTGGAAGGAAACAAAAAATTTGCAGCAAATAGAAAGAAATGTCCTATTCAAAGGAAGTAGCTTTCTATGTGGAACAAGAACATCATGAGGTATACCGAAGGAAATCAACAAAATAGATGGTACAGGGGAGAAAACTGGAACAGGACTGTTTTCTCAACCACATTTAACTGAGCTTTGGGCTCATTCCTTAGTGAGGAGGAATTGAAACTTCTGGTCTCATTATCATTCTTCACAATTTATTGTATATGATTACACTTAGGTCAACTGGATATTCAACTGTACATAGTGTTCATTTCATAGTGTGAATTCAGTCAAAATTAAAGCTCAATGTGAAAAAACCCCTTCAGGTACTGCAGGAGCTAAGATTCAAGACTGAGTTGTAACCCTATTAACTACCACAGGCAAAATTCTGATACCCACTATTGACATCATCTTTTTCAGAATGATTTAGCAATACTTGGTACTATAAATTCTTCATATTTATTTAGCCAAGTGATACTATATGTATATTTAAACTTTGGAGATAATCAGAGAGTGAACAAACATTTATATGCAAAGATTTAGAAACAACCCAAATTAATAACTTTAGAGAAATGGTTAAATTATTATACATTTATATGTTGCTATTGAGGTCCTTAAGAAGACCAGATAAATACCAAAATGGGCATTGTATATGTGTTCTGGGGAGAATATTTGATATTTTGAGATTTTGAACTGAGATCTTATCAGGGAGAGAAATTCTTCCAGTTGAGAGAAGTAGCCTAAAGAGGCAAATGACATAAATGGATGAAATGGGCCATGTGTAAGAGATAACATGGAAGAGGGGGGATGTGGCAAAATGAAGGGCATTTGCTCATCTATAAAGATGACCAACACTTAGCTCCAGTCAATTCTATCTGGGAAAACGGTCCCAGTGTTTCCGTCACCTCTGATTTTTTTTTTTCCCCCAAAAGAAGCTGTTCCAGTTTGCTAATGCTGCTGCAAAATACCAGAAATGGATTGGGCTGTATAAAGGGGTTTTATTTGCCTAAAATTTACAGTTCTAAGTCCATAAGAGTTCCAAACTAAAGCATCAATAAGAGGATAACTTTACTGAAGAATGGCCAATGGCATCTGGAAAACCTCTGTCAGCTGGGCATGTGGTTGGAGTCTGCTGGTCCTTTGCTTTTGGGTTGCATTTCAAAATGGTGTTCTCCAAAATGTCTCTGGGTTCCTCTTAGCTCCTCTCTCTGAGTACCCTGGTGCATTTTCATCTCTCTGCTCTCTGTGCAAATTCCCTTTAAAGAACTCCAATAAAAATCAAGACCTACCCTGAATGGGCAGAGTCAAATCTCCATGGAAACATCCAATCAAAGGTCACACCCTAATCAAAAAGATTAATCAATCTACCCCCACAAGATTGCGTTAAAGAATATGGCTTTTTCTGGGGGACATAATATATACAAAAAGGTACAGAAGTTAACTACCTGGATTTTGCTATGTTTTTTGTGCAATGGTCAATACTATAAAGGGCCACTTATAACTCAAGGACTGCCAGTGTTTGTTTTTGCTTTTGTTTTACATCTGGCTTGGGGTTCAAATTAAATTAAGATGCCTTAATTAATGTAGTGTGTGTGTATATATGTGCGTGTGTAACAAGGGAGCTGTCTAGGTATAGCCTGGATAGGCTGAGTCTAGTCAAATATTATCTGGATAAATTGCTCTGCATAAAAGGTTAATAGGGTGTTCTGGTTTCCTAAAGCTGCCATTATGCAAAATGCCAGAAATGGATTGGCTTTTATAAAGGGGATTTATTAGGTGACAAATTTATAGTTCTAATGCCACAAAAGTGTCCAAACTAAGGCATCAACAAGAGGATACCTTCACCAAGGAAAGGCAATGGTGCCAGATCACCTATGTTAGCTGGGAAGGCACATGGCTGGTGTCTGCTGGTCCTTTGCTCCCAGGTTGCATTGCTTTTGCTTCTGATTCCAGAGGCCTTTTCTTTAAGCATCTGTGAGTCTCACTTAGCCTCTCCAGGGCAAACTCTGAGCTTCATCTCTTAACTTAGCAATTCCAAATGTTTGATTTCAACAGCTGTCTCCAAAATGTCTCTGTCTTTCTTAGCTTCTCTCTCTCAGCTGCTGTGCATCCTTGCTTGTCTCTCCCAGGGCGTTTCTCTCTAAGCGTCTGGAAGTCCTCCCTTAGCTTCTCTGGTGCAAACTTTGAGCTTCATCTCTTAGCTTTGCATCTCCAAACACCTTTCGATCTGCATCTCCAAGCATCTGTGTCTATGTCAGCCTCTGAGCTCTCTTAAGGACTCAGTAAATTAATCAAGACCCACCTTGAATAGGCAGGATCACACCTCCATGGACATAAGCCTATCAAAAGATCCCACCCTCAACTGGGTTGGTCACATCACCCTGAAAATAACCTAATTAAAAGGTCCCACCCACAGTAGGTCTGCTCCCACAAGATTGCATTAGAGAACATGACTTTTTATGGGGTATATAATAGATTCAAAGCAGTACATATGGAGATGGGAGAAAGTAGAAAATGGAAGAGAGGAGAAAGAACAAGAGACAAAGAGAATAGCAGAAGATGGGGTAAGGACTAATAAGAACATGATTTTCTAAATATCCAATTCATTGGGGTTGCTATGAACCTTCAGCAAAGTATGCTATGCACACAAATGCCTTGGCTGGTGGTATTTGGGGAAAATCAAAAGACAGAAGCTATTTGTTCTTCCACCTGGATTGGTGTGGTTAAGGAAGAAGAGAATCATGTCAGGAGTTGAGAAGTGACTGAGTTTCAAAGGTTTAAAAGGAAATTAGAGAGAGAGGTATTATAAGAATATAAGTCCCAAGAAGTGGCAGAAAATCATATCTAGTGCATTGGACAACCCATAAGACAAAAGTGTATTAAGTGAATATATTAGTGAGTGAGTTAAGGTAACTTTAGCTGATATAACAGATAAATCTTAAAATCTCAGTGGCTTAAAACAATATAAGTTTATTTCTACTTCACTTCACAGTTCAATTGGTGCTGGGTGAGAAGGTAGAAGTTCTGCTCCACACAGTCATTCAAATTCCCAGGCTGACAGAGGATTCAGCACATGTATTTCAAGGCCACAATGGACATTCAGCCAGTATTTGGTAGGCAAGAGAGCATATGGAATCATGCAAGATATTTCTATGTGTCAGGACATATTCTATTGGCCATAACTCAATCAGATGACAACAACTAACTGTAAGGAAGACTAGGAAATGTGGTCTAGATGTGTGCTCAGAAGGAAAGGAAAATTATGTTCTCTGACACAGTGACTTCAAGCCAAGTTTATTTAAACCTCAAAGAACTGGGTAAATGTAAAGAACTGCTGCAAGTCAACAACAAAAAAAGACAAATAACCCAATTAAATGAGGGCAAAGATCCTGAATAGTCATTTCTCTAAAGAAGATAAACAAATGGCCAATAATCACATGCAAAGGTGCTCAACATCATTGGCCATCAGGGAAATGAAAATTAAAACACAAAGAGATACCATTTCATACCCACTAAGATAGCTATTATTTTAAAAATAAAATAAACAGGAAATATTAAGTGTTGACAAGAATGAAGATAAACAGGAACACTTACACGTTGCTGGTGGCACTGCAGAATGGTCAAGTCACTGAGGAAATCAGTTTAGCAGTTCCTCAGAAAGTTGAAAATAGAATTCTCATACAACCTGGCAATCTCACTTTTTGTTATATATACAAAAGAATTGAAAGCAAGGACTTGAACAGATAGTTATACACCAGTGTTCATAGCAGCATTTTTTTCACAATAGCCAAAAGGTGGAAGCAACGCAAGTGTCCATCAACAGATGAATGGATAAACAAAATGTGGTATATATACTCAATGGAATATTATTCAACCATAAAAAGGAATGAAGTTGTGATGCATGATACAATATGTATGAGCCTTCAACACATCATTTGAGTGAAATAAGCCAGACACGAAAAGACAAATATTGTATGAGCTAACTTATAGGAAACACCCAGAAGAAGCAAGCTTCATAGAGACAGTAATTTATAGATTAATGGGGGGGCGGGGGGAGTTGAAAGTAGGGGGTGGGGTGGGAAGAGAGAATCATAGCTTAATGGATGAAGAGTTTCTGTTTGAGGTGATAGAAAAGTAGAAGTAATGGATCTCTGTGATGGTAGCACAATAGTGTTAATGTAATTAATACTATTGAATTGTACACTTGAATGTGGTTCATTTGGAAAATCTTAAGTTGTATATTTGTTACTAAAATTAAAAAGTTTAAAATAATTTAAAAACAACTGGGTAATGTGGATGGATAGATAGATGGATGGATAGATGGATTAATAAACAGAATAAAGAGAGGGATAGATAGATTTGGCAGAGAGAGAAGAGAAAGGAGCACACAAGAGAATCCCCAAATACGTGTGTGTCTGTATGTCCAGATGCTGGGAGAGTACATATAGTCATACACAGATGGACAATTTGTATGTTTTGCCCCTTCTTTGCCTTCTCCCAGAACCACTGTGATGATTAGACACTTTACCCAAGATAAACCAACCACAGCCCTATTCAGGAAAGTTTGAAATTGAGGCAGAGGAGCTATAGTCAAGTCCTTGATCTAGGAAGTCATGGCAGAAACCACTAGCTGTCCAATAATCCCTTTTGTCCATAGCAATTGGGTTTTGGCTGCACACATGGTAGCCTAGCTAGATATGATATTTCCCAGCTTTTTTTGAAGCTGGCTATGATTTTGTTGTTTAGTTCAAGTCAAAGAACTATGAGTGGAAGTGATGAGTGCAACTTCTGAATCATCTCCTACTTAAGAGATGTCCCTTTTCTCCTGAACTAGTCTTCTCCCCATACCTGCTATGAACTGGAACTTGACATGCCTATGACCCAGCTTCAAGCAGGCAAACTAGAACAATGATTTAGGGAATGAAAAAGCAAAAAGATGGAGAGAGCCTGGGCCCCAGAATGAGTGCTTGGAGTAGATCTGTCCCATCGACCTGAAATGTGAGAGAAATAAACTTCTTTTTAAGCCACTGTATTTTGGGGACTCGTAGATATAGCAATGCAGCCTGTACTGAAACCAATCCAGAGGCCATGTGAAACCAGAACTAGGGTAGCCACATGCATGTCCAAAGCTGAGAAAGTCAGTTTTCAAGAGCAGAAGAGAATGAGAAAACAAAAAAATGGAGAAAAGATGAGAAAACATTCTGCTTTAGAGAGAGAAAAAGTGTAATTTCTGTCTTTTCAATGACTAGTTCTATTCTTTCTTGATGATCTTGAATTTCATTGATTCTTTTTCAATAAATATCCATTTTTTCTTAAACTATTTCACATTTCTGTTATGTATAGCTATAAAACACACACACACACACACACACACACACACACACACACACACACACTAAGACTCTGAGACAGGCAGATTGAGAGCAAGAAATACACCAAAATGTCAAAAATGGCTGTTTCTGTGTGGTGGGTTTAAATGTCACTTTATTTACCTTTCAACTTTTTAAAAAATTTTCTAAACATCCTATAATGAAAACTCATTACTTTTCTAATATGAGAAAAGGTTATATTTCTTAAGTTTCTACCATAAGAGAGGAGAAATCAGAAAAACAATCTTTCTGATAGGATTCTCTCTAAACCACACCTGCTATCTGGATGTGCCAGATGTTACATTAATAATAATGATAGTTTTTAACAAGCATCTATCATGTGCAAGACACCGTACTCAGAATTTTTAATGTATTTCATTTAATCCTTGCACCAAACATATGAGAAAAACAATACTACCCTCATTTTAAGGATAAGGAAATTGAGGGGGAAACAGATTAGGCAATTTTCCCAAAGTTATAGCTCTAGTAATTTGTAGATTTAGATTTTAGGCTTGTCTAACTCTAAAATCCCTTACTTATCACTAGACAACAAGTAACCAATATTTTAAAGAAGGGAAAGAAAACTCCATACAAGGGACGCACCCCATTTTTTTTCATCATGGAACTACTTTGCTCCCACTGGAAGCCTTTTCAATTACAAGGGGACTAAAGAATGGAGCACGGGCTAGCAGGGAGTTGTTTGATTTATCTTGGTAACCTTGGGCCTGGCACAAAGACCTATAGAAGGCACTTGGTCAGGAAGAATGAATTACTTTAGGAAAAGATGTGATGTTTTTCCACTAGCCACACTTAGTTCTGTTAATAAGTTGGAGCCATGCAGATTTAGTACTCGTCTCCTCAGCAGTGGAGAGGAGGAAATTGAATGTCAACCTGAATAAGCCCAAAGATACCAAAATAAATGTTTTTGAATTAATTAATTAATGAGGACTCTGCAATCTCTAAGGCCATTAAAAAGACAAATGCTGCCCGAATAAACTTTGTTGTCTGGGAGGGAGTGGGTGAGCAGAAAGCAAGGATCCCCTTCTTACTGGAGATCCATGAATCTTGTAAAAAAAAATAGGGGGTATGAGGAAGAATTTCAAACCTGACATCATCAGCCTGGAATTTTTAGCAACTCCTGCTAATTCCTTCAAACTTCTTCACTATTTGATCTTGTGAGGAGGTATAAAATGTGGACAAAGCTGTGTATGAAGCCTGGATAGTGGAGCTATAGCTTTGGAAGATCTCTGTCTGTTTGTGGTAGGCAGAATAATGGCCTCACGTCATAAATCCCCAAAATCTGTGAATATTTTAGGTTACATGCCAAAGGCGAACTAAGGTTGCAGATGGAATGAAGGTTGCTAATCAGCTGACCTTGAAAAAGAAAAAGTATCCTGGAGTATCCAGATGAATACAATGTAATCACAAGAGTCCTTAACAGTGGGAAAGGGAGGCAAAAACAGTCACAGAAGGTGAGATGACAGAAGTAATGTCAGAGTGATGTAATTTAAGAAGGACTCAATCAGCCAACCTTGGCTTTGAAGATGGAAAAAGGCCATGAGCCAAGGAGTACTCTAGAAGTTAAGCCTCCAGAAGCTGCGAAAGTCAAGGGAACAGATTCTCCCCTGGAGCTTCCTGCCACCACCTTGAGGTTAGCCCAGGGAGAAGTGTCAGACGTCTAATCTACAGAACTGTAAGATGATAAATTTGTCTTGTTTTAAGCCACTAAATCTGTGATGAATTTTTCTGGGAGTAGTAGAAAAATAATGCACTATTAATGTGATAGAGTTGCTTGTGCAGATGGATAGATGAGAAAGGAAAAATCAAAAAGAGACTGGGATAAAAGAAAAAGTGTCTGCCTGTGTGGCTAAAAATGGGACTCTAGGAAGAGTTCCTGAGTGGTTAGAGGGAGTTACAGTCAGTGATTGCGGTATAGAAGGGAACCAGCATTGAATGATAAGGAGAGAGGACACTGAGAAATGTCTAAAAGTGTTAACACATGTCCTGAAAGAGTAATCAATTCAGGACACACCTGAAAAGCTTTAATAACCGTATGAGAGAGGAGTAGATAGGTTTTGTGCAGTCTGGGGGAAATTTGGCCTATAAATATTGGCACAGAAACAAAATCACAGAATCATACACTAAAAAGAATTTTGGAAACAGAAGAGGTCTTAGAAATTATGTGATTCAATCCTCTTTTATACAAAGAAAGAAACTGAGGCTTACTGAAACAAAACAGATTTCCAAACTTGTTTATGTTACAGCCAATGAAAACACAGTTCTCCAAATCAGTAGTTTGCCTAAAAAGTGTAGGATCTGGCTACAACTCCATAGTTATTCTATTTCCTACTAAGCCCTAAAATAAACTGTAGGAGCAAAACAGTTGTCTCCAGATAATGAGGAAATAGTAATTACTCTAAACCCCAGCCAAAATTGAGTGGGAGATACTCTAAGCCTGAAAGGCATCACGCCATTGAGGAAACAAAAGCAACTTTTTCAGTGTCTTGGTAGCTCGAAAACTCCAAGTAATTGTCCCAAACAAGGTCACCTCATCTACCCACGTGTGCTGGTTTGGATGTATTATGTCCCCCAAAACGCCATTATCTTTGTTGCAGTCTTGTGTGGGCAAGAAACATATTGGTGTTGATCGGGTTGGAGACTTTTGATTGGCTGTTTCCATGGAGATGTGATCAATCAGCTGTGGGCGACATCTCTCACTGGATAATTTCCATGGAGGTGTGGCCCTGCCCATTCAGCATGGGCCTTGATTAGTCTACTGGAGTACTATATAAGCTCAGGCAGAAGGGAACAAGCTTGCTACAGCCAAGAGGGACACTTTAAAGAACACACAGGAGCTGAGAGAGGGGCTTCAGCTTACAGAGACATTTTGGAGACAGCCTTTGAAAGCAGACTTTTGCTCCAGAGAAGCTAAGAGAGGAAAAACGCCCCAAAGGCAACTAAGAGTGACATTTATGAGGAGCTGCAGCCTAGAGAGGAACGTCCCGGGAGAAAGCCATTTTGAAACCAGAACTCTGGAGCAGACGCCAGCCACGTGCCTTCCCAGCCAATGGAGGTCTTCCGTACACCATTGGCCATCCTCCAAGGAAGGTACCCGATTGTTGCTGACTTACCTTGAATACTTTATGGCCTTAAGACTGTAACTGTGTAACCAAATAAACCCCCTTTTATAAAAGCCAATCCATTTTTGGTGTTTTGCATTCTGGCAGCATTAGCAAACTAGAACACCACCTTTAGGAATGGGAGGGAGCCCCTTGAAGACCAGGCACTAGAACTAGCCTTGTTCATTCAGTGGGTGTTACAGTCCAAATGTCAGCCAGCCTCAATAACAAATGACAAGGAGAGGAAGGATAACAGCCAGCATTTATTGAGCACTTGCTACATGCCAAGCGCTTCATATAAATTTCTCTTTTAATCCCTCCAGTAACCTTATGAAGACGATACTATCTATTGTTATCCCCATTTTACACACAAGAAAACCGAGGCACAGAAAGGCTGAATAACTTGTCAAAATCATTCAGCTACTCAGTGATGGATCTGGAATCTGAACCCAGAAAGGCTGATTCCAGAGGTAGTGTGTGGACAAGCTCTGACTTAGCTCTTGCTTTAGACAATGGACTACTTGAGGGGAAGTATCAGGTCTTACTCATCTATGCATTCCCAGCACTTGGCACAGTTTCAGCCTTTGTAAGGCAGGGTAGTGTAGAGGTTCAGAGACTGGACTTTGAAGTTGATTTAAGAAATGACATCTTCACTTGGGTAAGTTATTTTATCTCCTCTGAATTTCAGATTCTTTTTTAGCAAAAAAGAAAAGGACATTAGAAAGGAATCTACCTCCAAGTTTTATTGTGGAGATGAATGAAATAACACATTTAAAGGGCTTATCCTAGCATCTGTATTTGATAAATAATAAATAAGACTACAACTGCGAATTATTTTGCTATCTGTTCTGGTTTGCCAGGTTCCTATAACAATTGCCTTAAACGATGAGAATTTATTGGCTCATGGTTTCGGAGGCTAAGAAGGGTTGCTTTGTCCTGGCAATCTCTGGGGTTCCTTGGCTTGTATCCCTGCCTCCTGTCACACGGTGATGTCCTCTCTTTCTGCTTCCAAGTTACATTGACTTTGCCTTCTGGCTCCTCCCTGTGGCTTTTTCTCTCCCCATGTCTAAATTTCTTCTGCTTATAAAGGACTCTAGTAATCTGGAATAAAGTCTACCCTCATTCAGTTGGGCCACACCTTAACTAAAATAACATCTTCAAAAGATCTTCTTTACAATGGATTCATACTCACAAGAATGCAGATTAAGATAAGAACATGTCTAAACTGGGGTACATAATTAAATCAACCCCACTTTCTCTGCTTTTCAAAATTATTTTTTAAATGTTTCCAAAACCTAAATGTCTCCTAATTCCCCTTCCAAATATAATGAAAAGTTGACTTAAAGAGAAACACACACACACACACACACACACACACACACACACATTTCTTATTACTTACCGGTTAAAGTAAACATCTTTCAAAAGAAGTTTGACTCCCTTAAAGCTCAAAAGAAAAGCCAGGCTATAATTTGATAAAACTGGCAGTGGAAAAGAAGTCACAAATTACAACACCCAATTGAATGTATAAAGGAACGGATTAAGGAAGGCAATCCACAGAAATCACTCAAATGGCTGAAGATAGAAATCTCTATCCCTCAGTAGATTTTCTTTTGCCTACATCACATCTTTTCCTTGGGTACTGTCCATATGACACTAGTTTCCAGAATCTGCCTTATCCTGGCCTTTTATCTAAAAATATTATTGATCAATACTTTGTTATTGTGAAATATAACATTTATACAGAAAAGTGATAAATTTCAAAGTACAGATTAACAAGTAGTTATAGAGCTAATTTCAAAGTATGGTAGGGGTTACCGTTTCCTTCTGGCTGTTCTAATACTCTAGATACTAACAAGAAATATCAATATAATGATTCAGTAGTCACAATCATTTGTTAAATCCTATATTCTCTGTTACAACTCCTCTCTCTCATTCGATCCTTCTCCCAATCTTCAGGGATATTTGGGCAATAACCATTCTAAATTTTTCATGTTGAAAAGGGGTGTCAACATTATGGGTTGGGGTGATGCAATTAGTTGATATTCTTGGAGAAGCTGGTGGCTCTGTGTTTCTGTGCTTATCTGGCATAGGAACAATCTGGAGATTGTGAGTTTCTGAAAAATAAACTTAGTCAGTGAAACTTTTATAGAGCCTCAGATAGAGCCCTGTGTATTCTTTAGGGTTTTCAGGAATATTGTTGGTTCGGGCTTGGCATATGTGGCAATTTGCAACATCTAGCTGAAGCTTGCATAAGAGTAACTTCCAGAATAGCCTCTCAACTCTATTTGAAATCTTTCATACCTTATTTTGTTACATTTCTCTCCCCGCTTTCGGCCATGAAGGCATTGTCAATCCCATACTACTAGGGCCAGGCCCATCCCTGGGAATTATACCCCACATTGCCAGGAAGACTTAGACCCCTGGAAGTCATGTCCCACATAGTGGGGAGGGTATGAGTTTACTCGTAGAATTGGGCTTAGAGAGAAAGGCCACATCTGAGCAAAAAAGAGGTTCTCTGGAAGTGACTCTTAGGCATAATTATAGGTAGGCTTAGCTTCCCTGTTACAGAAATAAGTTTCATAAGAGCAAGCCTCAAGATCAAGGGCTTGGCCCATTAACTTAGGAGTCCCTAATGCTTGAGAGAGTATCAGGAATTTCCAAAGCAGGGAAGTTTAATAGCTCTATATTTTTTCTCCAGTCCCTCAAGGGGCTTTGCCAATATGTTTTTATTATCTTCTCAACATACTCTGGAAAGTATAAGGGTATTCTGTAAATTAGGTTATACAGAATTACAAAATTTCATTCCCTATTCTAGGCTCCATGTGTTTAGGTTGTTTAAATGAACTGGCCAGACAGGTTAATTTAGATTCTGTGCTACAGAAAATTTAAGTTTGGAACAAAATAAACATCTCTTCCTTTGGTCTCACACAGATGGTGAAGTTTTCTAATCCAGACAATATCATTCTTTACCCTGTGTTCTGATTTACCTCAGTCCCATCTAGATCAGCTTTATTCCTTTCTCCAATTGAAGTCTGATCTCTTTTTTCAGCTTCTTTAGCAGTTGCTGTATGGAGTAATACTGACTTTCAAATCTGCAGGACTCTAACTCTGAGTCTTAGGTGTCACACAGGTACCCAAAGTTCTAGGGAAATACCAGATTATACATATTGAGCACAGCATCTCTGAATTTAGAAATAACACTTAAAACTCAGGAGTAAATGTGACTGCTGTAAGAAATTAAAATGTAGGCCCTAATTTTCTTATAAGTACTTTCTAAATGAGACCATACGATATTTGTCCTCTTGTTTCTGGCTTATTTTTCTCAAAGTGATGTCCTCAAAGCTCATTCACCTTGCACGCCTCACAACTTCATTCCTTTCTATAGCTGCACAATAGTCCATTGTATGCTTACACTGCAGTTTGCCCTTCTTCTCAATGTTCCCTTTGGCCACCTCCATCCATCGGCTGTTGTGAATAATGCCACCATAAACGTCAGTGTGCAAATACTTTTGGTTCTTCCAAATACATTTCTAGTAACATGATTGCCTAATTGTATGCTGACCTTACATTTAGCCTCCTGTGGATCTGCTACATTACCCTTTGGAGGGGCTGCACCATCCTGCTACCCTACCAACATTGAATAGGTATACATCTCTTATTTGTTTATTTATTTATTTTGAATCTTCAGATTTTTGTTGAGATATATTCAAATAGCATATATGCTATCCAAAATAAACAGTCTCACAGTATTCTCACTTAGTTGTACAATCATCATCCCTCTCAATTTTAGACAATTTTCACTGCTGCAAAGAGAAAAGTAACAGATAGACACACCAGAAAGAAAACCCAAAACACCCCATAACTCGATCCCGCCCCTGAATTATTTACCCCTAGCATTGTTGTTGTACTAGTGAGGTATTTCTGTTAAATATGGTCCATAGCATGCAACAGGTAGTTTCTCCCATATAACACTCTATTATTAACTTTTTGTACAAATGTCATGCCTTTGAAGTAGTTCATGCAAGAACTTATTTATATTTGTAGTGCTAATCAGTGAGATACGTGACTTTAAACATATTCAATCATATTCATCTACAATAAGGCACTATTATAATCTCACTAATGAACTACCATTACATCTATCTATTCTCATACATTTAAGTTCACCCTCGTTAACAAGTTTGTACATATTAGGTATCTGCCTCCCTTCTTTAGCTTCTGCCTATCTCTAGGTCCCCTATATTCTACATTTTAAGAATCTGAATTTACATTTCCGAGGGGATTTATGTTAATGAAGTAATACAATATCTAACCTTTTGTGTCTGGCTTATTTCACTCAGCATTATGTCCTCAAGTTTCATCCACATTGTCATATGCTAAATGATCTCTTCCTTCTTACTGCTGCATAATATTCCATTGTATGTATATACTACATTTTGTTTATCCACTTGTCTGTTGACGGACACTTGGATTTGAGCAATAGTTTTATGCAAAGTGTGATGCTAGGTCTTGTGAACACAAAAATACACAAGACATAGTCGCGGTCCTCAAGGAGTTTATAGTCTACTTGGGGAGACAAATAATTCAAATAATAAGAAGCACCGTAGGCTAAACACCAAGTAGACAGTCCAAATGGACTCCACTGTTAATTGCTTATACTGTTATGAATGTTGATAGTTTTTTTGGATATGAACAAACAGACATCTTTCAGGAGTTGATCAGTTCAGCAGAAGCATGAAAAATGGGCAAGTTTACCCAAGTCATCTTCTCAGAATTTGGCTGATACCTCATTCTGACAGTAAATATTTATTTGCAGATCTGTCTCTCCCGCTAGCCTGGGCATTAATTACTTAAGGGAAATGCCCATGTTTTGACCCATTTGCATATCACATAGAGGGACTCAATAAACAGTGGTTGAATGAAAGTGCCCCTACAGTGTATTAGACATAACTAATTGAGGTTGGAGTTGAATTGCCTGAAGTTGGAGTTTTATCATATTTAAACTTTCATGAGTTTTTCCCTTTAGTCTGATAAATCTAACCATAGATAGACTCAACTGTTTTCCAACAGCATATTTTCCCATGTGGCCTAAACATAACTTTGTGTAGTCAAGAAGCTTGCTCAATTGGGCCTAACATGTACAGGTAAGTTCCTGTCAACACCAGGAAAAAGACAGCACTGCCCATGATCACACTGCCAATCACCTGTCCGTCTTTCCTCATGGTACATGCTTGGAAAGCTCTTTCCCACTCCTATCATGTCCATCCACCAGCACACCTCCCAGTCATCCTTGGGATTCCTGCTCATACTTCACTCACCTCAGGGAAGGCTTCCCAGACAGCCTGTAATAGCACCAGCACCAATACCTCTCCTTAATAGAATTATTATAACTCACATTTTCCCTTAATTTTGTGATTATTTCATTAAAGTCTGTCTCATGTTTCAGATCATAATATTCACATGTGAGAGTAGGTAGGTATGCATTTTGTTCACCATTATGTTCGTATCATAGAGAAAAGTGTCTTCTGTGTGTCTGCATAATGAATGTATGGTTGGTGCTCAATAAATATTTTGAATGAATGAATTCAGCAAACATTTATCTATGGATACTGAAGAAAGATATGAGAGCACCACTGGACCATGCCGAAAATGACACCATTGGCACAAAAGCACAGAATTTCTTCAACTTAACACTCGCTCTGTTGTCTCACCACCCCAAGAGACTTGTAGTGTATTTCTGGAACAATGACACCCAAACAATGATTGTAAGGGCCCTATTCCCAGTCTACAACTGTAAGGAGCAAGTAATATATTCGCTAGTTCATCAAGAGGAAAAAGCAGAGGGATGTGGTAAGAATCCACCCACATCTTTGTTGTTCTTACTTATTTTTGGTCAGGATATTAATTCACGTGGAAGCACAATGTTCTTACTTCCGCCACTAAGCACTATCACTTTCTTATTAGCACAAGCAAGCCCAACACCCCACCCGATCTCTGTCTCCATGTCTCTGTGTTTTTTCTCTTTCTCTAGCTTTCTTTCTCCTTTCTCTGTCTCTCTGGATCTCCCTCTGTTTCTTTGTATCACCCTTGGTTTCTCCCCCTCCCTCTGTCTCTCTCTTTCTCTCTCTCTCTCTCTCTCTCACACACACACACACAAACACACACTCATACAAGTTCATATCAGGGCCTGAAGAAAAAATAAGGATAAGGGACTCTTGCCTTGGTTGCTAGCACTTTTATTCTTTTAGTACCTCTGATGTTCTATAACCTTGACCCATCATATGCCCCTAACATCAACCACCTGATGAAACACTGATCCCTAATGAGGCAAACATTGTGCTAATGTTTTTAGTTATTATAACTAATATTTATTACATTTGGACTTCTAAAGTCAGCCATACCTGGGTTCAAAGCCTGGCTCCCCATTAGCTGTGTGAGTTTAGACAAGCAAATAAAATATTCTCAGCTTTTTTCCTCATCTGTAAAAAAAAGTTTATGGTACCTCACTGGATCATTGTAGGATTAAATAAGGTCATGAATGCAAAGTGCCTTGGTCACAGTTGTTACTCAATAAATAATGGTCCCCTTCTTCTATCTCTCTCCATAATGTTCAGATCTCATTGGCAAAGGGTAGGAACAAAGAAAAAATACCAAGGATAGATACAGATATAAAAATTGCTTGAGAAGCTTCCATTTCTAGAAAGACAGAGTAGATATACTTTTCCCTATTCCTCTCACTAAGTAAAACTAAAAACCCCATACATTTTACATGAAATAAACATAAGAAGATTCTGAAAGGTGGAGTGAAGAAGTCAGACCAACTAGGGACTTTGGGACCTGAGATTTGACACAGTGAGTTCCCTGGGCTTACCTTTTACCTCATATATCCCAGACTGGGTGCAGGAGAAACTGCCCAACAGGAAACACCAACAGGCATAGACATAAAAAGACCCAACAAAATCCTGCTGCCCCAAACCAAAGGTGAGGAAAGGTTCAGCCTAGCAAGACAATAAAGGCTCTGTCACAGCCAAAACTACAGAAAAGGAAAGGAAAAAAAAAAAAAAAAACCATGGCCCCACCCACACCCACTCCAGCAAAATCCAAATGGGGAGCTTAGACGTCCATCTCCACCAGCCTGTAATGAGGCACCCAATCCTTCCACTGGGTGGTCTCAGAGAAAGCTGAGTCGGGACTTTCAGCCCCACTGGAAGACAACAGGGACCCTTTCCCCACAGTATCAGTAGTGACCACATGGGGAGCAGTTACAAGGCACTCCCACCCTCTTCCAGCAGTGAGGGGAGCCTCTCCCCATCTGGGGTGTCAACAGAGGCTGTGGGGAATCTGGACTTCTACTCCACCTGGCAGTAAGGAGGTGACACCCCTCCCCTCCCCCTGCCAAAGTGGTATCAAAGGAAGCCAGAAAAAACAGAAGTTTTCCCAGGTTTCATAATATTCAAAATGCCCAGATTTCAATCATAAATCACTTGTCATACAATAACCAGGAAAATCTCATCTTGAATGAAAAAAGACAACCAACAGATGCCAACACCATAATGACAGAGGTTAGAATTACCTGTCAACTATTTTAAAGCAGTTGTGATAAAAATACTTCAATGAGCAATTACAAACACTCTTGAAACAAATGGAAAAATAGAAGTTTCAGCAAGAAATAGAAAATCTCAGCAAAGATATTGAAGATAGAAGAAACAATTGGAAAATTTTAGAATTGAAAAATATAATAACCCAAATAAAAACTTAATGAATGGATTCAATTGCAGAATGGAAAAGACAGGTGAAAGAGTCAATGAACATGAAGACAGAAATTACCTAATATGGACAACACAGAGAAGAGAGACTGAAAAACATTGAACAGAGCCTCACAGCCTTGTGGGACTGTAACAATAGATCTGACATTCCTATCATTGGAGTCTTGAAAAGAGAGGAGAAAGATGACAAGGGCTGAAAAAGCACCTGAAGAAATAATGACTGAAAACGTCCCAAATTTGGCAAAAGTTATTTAACTTCACGGTAATTGAGAAACAACAATGGAACAATAATAAGATGACATTTTATTTTTGCTTACCAATTGGCACAAATGTTTAGAATTGATAGTATTAAGCATTGGTGAAGAGACAAGAAATGGGCACTCTCACAGTTAGTGGCAGTTTAAATTGGTGACATTTTTTTCTTGAAACCTTTCTGAAATGGCATTTGTCTATTGCTATCAAAATTCTAAATGTTCACATTCCTGACCCTGAAATTCCACTTCCAAAAATTTGTCCCATACAAATAGCCAAACATGTTCAGAAATAAGCATTTGACATATGTAAAGGATGTTTTTTGCAATATCATTTGTAGTAATTAAATATTAGAAATAACATATACAATTAAAAGGAAATAGTTAATGAATTGTGGTTTATTTGTACATAGATGTAATGCAGATGTTTAAAAAGAAAGTATGAAGTAGACTTATACACAGTGACATGAAAAGAACCCCAAGATGAAAAATGCTAGTAAAGGAACACTGTATATACTATGATCCCAAATAAGCCCACACACTCTGAGAAAAGTGTATATTTGTGAATACAATTCATAGAAAGGAAATGGAGACATTCAAAATTAACAGATGTACCACCAAGTTGTGCTTATTTGGAACCTTGCATAATTTGAAAAAACAGAAAATGACGCTATCTAAGAATGGTGTGGAACAACAGACAGAGTTTATGGAGGGGGACAAAATCTCCCTAAACCAAAGGTTGACAATTGCGTTTGCAGAGGGCAATGAAGGGATGTGGAACAAGGCGAAAGTTCAAATTTTGTTCTCCCCTCTTTTGTATTCTTGACTCTTTCCCAATACAAAATGTAATGATATATTAATTACATAATAAATGGTAAAAGTTTTAAAGATACAACATTATAGTTAAAAAAGAAAAATGAATAGAGTAATAATAGCTCACATTTATTGGGTGTTTGGTAATGCCATGTACCAGGCATTGAGCCAAATGCTTTTCATGTATCTTTCTATTCACAAGAACCCTGTGAGATAGGTGGCAGGTACTATATTAAGGGCTTTAAATACATGATTTCATTTATTGCTCACTGTGAGAGCAGCACTACTACTGGTCCCCATTTCACAGATAAAATAGAGTGATTAAGCCAAGTACCCTAGTTTGTAACAGAATTGGGGACTGAATCTAGGGAATCTGACCCAGGGCCTACACCGTTAACCATGACATCACAGAGAAAAGAATATCCACACATCTGCTAGGCCCAAGCAAATCCGTTTCCTCACCCACATGTGAAGAATCCTGACTGACTGCCTTACAAGCTTTAAACCTGATTCAGGAAGAAGAACCAAGGAAAACTAGCCTATAAAATAAAATAGAGACATTTAATTTTTTGTTTCTGTGCTTCTAAAATTTAGGGCAATATGATGTCGTGTTTAGACAAATCCACTATTACGTCCTCTGATTTCATTTTATGTATAGCAATTATACTAAAAATAATGGATATTAAACTAACCCTGACAAAACAAGCCAATTAATATTAGTGCACAGTTATCTAATTTTCCCTGTATTGAGACCGGTAATTCTAAATGATAAACTATGATTAGCTAGTTAAATATTTTAACTCATTAAAAAAATACTATGCAGCTTAAAAAAGAGAGGAGGAAGCAAAAATATCTTCAAAAATCGACTATGGTCATTCAAAGACAACATATTTCATTTAGGTAGAGGCTTTCACTCTGAAGTATTAGAGAAGCTAATGAGCCAACTTCTTTCTAACACTCTCTATGGACCACTTAGGCTTGAGCCTCTGTCCTTATTTTTCTGGATTATACAGCCCAAACCATCACAGCTTCAAGGTCACAGTAAACCAAGGGAAAAAAGTTTTTGAAAATTTGAAAGAGAATAAAGAAGCAAAACCAAATTTTCCCATAGTCCATACCAGAAACCTCTCCTATATGTGGCATCTGGCTGGTCAAACGGGATTGTAGCTGCTATGTCAGCCTGGCTTTTATAGTACCTTGTTAGAACTAGGCCACAGTAAAATCTACCTAGCTTTCAAAGGAAAGAAAAGTATCGCTCCCATAATGAGACAGGAACCCCATAGGAATACACAGTCCATGAGGACATGGAACTTGTCTGGCTCTGTTCATTAAGCCCAGTGCACAGGTGCTCAATCCATACTTTAAAGCAGTTGTGGATGCAGCTCTTTGAAGTCCATAGCTTCTCAGCCTTTAAAGCTCTTCTCCTTTGGCTTCTGGGATCACACATACCTGACCCTCCTACCTCTCAAAGCTTTTCCTCTGTTATCGCTGTCTCTCCAAGAGAAACTAAACTGTTGGAGCCTCTCCACACCCCTCACTCCCTGGGGGCCTTTCCAGCCTGCTTCTATGATGACGCTGGCTACAAAGTGGTTATGGAGCAGAATGACAAGAATGGAATGACCAAAGTGGTGTTTCCCACAAGTTTATGCTCATTTCACCTACCCCCAAATCTGGAACATTCAGATGAGAAGACAGTAAGTCTAAAAAGGGGTGATAAAAATGAGATGTAGGAGTAAAGGCCCACCCAAGCCTGACCACTTAGGATCAAAGGACGAGCTCCATTAGGCCTGGTGATCTGTAAAATGGGACTATAGTTGTAGTCTGGACTATGAAAACTCATTGAGTAGCTGCTTAGTCCATCTTCTCCCACAGACTCCTCACCCACAGAAAAAGTTCTCCACAGTCATATTTAAACCATCTTACACTTCCACTATGGCCAGTCAGTTGGACCAGGAATGGACATTTGACCCACACTAGATCAATCATTCTCTTGCACAGGAATTTGGAATTTGAATTCAGAGGCTGGGAGTCTGTCTGTGACTAAAACTGTAACACATAAAACTCAGGAGTTAAAAGAGTCACCATATTCCATATGCAGATGGATAAGTAGAAAGATCCCATCTGTGGAGGAAAGAGAAGAATAAAAGAGAATCACGGATAGTAGAGGAAACAGATGGGCAGAGGAGGCAGAGAAGAAAACAGAGAGAGAATTCTGAAGTCCTTCCAGTACCCAGGTCTATCTAATCTCTCAACGGCCCACCACTGCTCTTGGGTTCCGTGGGTCATAGTGAATAAAGCTCCCCTGTTGTTGCCAACATAATCCAAATTAAACAAATAAAACAAAAATTAAAATCAACAGAATAAATGTTTAGGAATGGAAAATAAAGCTCAGGGGCAGTCAATCTTTGATTATAATCCTTGCTGAGAAGAGAGTGGTCTCTCGCTAGTCATTTCTCCCCATGACTAATCTGGTGCCTGGTGTCAAGGCCACCCCAAGGGGAAGTGCTCAATGTCTAACCTGATGGTTAAGAAAGAGTTAGGGCTCCTTTCAAAGTGGTTTACTTTATAACGGAGATAAAAAGAAGGCAAGAATAAAGCTCAATGTGAAATTAAATCCAGCTAATGTTACCCTTCCTGTGTTGGAATATAGGAATATTAAAATAAAAAAGTGAATTCTCCTGAGAAGAGGACAGTGCAAAGGAAACAGATGTTGATTCTAAGGCAGGTAGAAGACACTCCATATTGCCTTTCCCTTGCTTCTTCCTTTAACAGGAAGGATTTAAGCTCTTATGATTATTCCTCACATGTATTTCAACTGTCCTGCTTAAGCAATGCAATAGATAGACAGATAATTGCAGTATTGCCCTACAAAACAAGCAGCTGAATGTGGAACAGGACTCAGAAATGGAAACCTTGTCAGTTAGTGTTAGTGAATCATCACATGAAACAAATTGTTCACTTTTTGTTCAGTCCATTAGCTGCACGGATGAAAGGAATTGCTCTCCCAACACATAATATTGCAATTTCCTATTTTTCACTTAGCACTTCCCTTTGCTACTCTGCAAATAAAATGCATTTGTATTTTGGACTTAATTTGTTCCCACTGACCGGGACTTTATTTTCAACAGAGACAAACCTAAGCAATTGCTCTCTGAAACAGAGCCTTGGGAACACAGTACTTTTGACATAGAAAGGGTTGGGCCTGCCTTTTAGAAGATGGACTGATGACTGGAACATAATACAAATCAATCACTCTGCCTTCTATTTTAGTTTTTCTGAGTTAGATAGTTGTGGAATGGCTCAGAGACAACTTACCATAACTCAACAAACCATGCATAGTATTTTGATTTGGTTAGTGTCTTTCTTCCCAAGAATTCCAACCTTTGTATTGTTTCACTACTTTCAATAGATTTTTATATTTTTATTCCCATTTCTCAAATATAAATTTTGATGTCCAGAGAGAACTGCAAAACTTCCCTGAGGTCACTGAATCTGTTAGTATCCATTGGTTTTAAGTTTCTAGGTAGCAACTTAAGACCATCATGCAATCACCAGCCTTCAGATTCACGTATGAATGAGATTCAGTCATTTCTACTAAAATCTGATCAAGTAAAACTATGAAAACTCACAGAAGTAAAAACTGTGACCCATAACATGGGTATAATATTTTGGGGGCCATTAAGGTGCAATGATTTTGTCAACCAGAAGTGTGGGAAAAACGGAGGAAGACATTGTCTCCAATGACAATATTTAAGGGCTGATAGATTCAGATACAAGAAGAGAAGGAAATTAACATTTGTTAAGTAAGTTTTATGGTAAAGCACATAGACGTAACATCTCACTTAATTCTTATGATATTTTTGTAAGTGAGGTATTCTCATTCCCATTTTACAGAAAATGAAACTGAGGCTCAGAAAGTGTCAGTAATTTTGTACAGCTCTCCCCACTTGTAAGCAGAAAAAAGCAGAATTTATACGTCTGTTTACCTGATGCCAAAGCTCATGTTCTTTCTAGTAAACCCTGGAATAGAATTTTTGTTTAAAGGTGGCCAATCTTGATGAAAACCAGATTCCCCTAATACCAAAAATGAGAAGTTGTTCCAGACAAATTCTTATCCAGTTATCTAAGCTGCCTCTCAGCTTAAGTTTAATTCACTTTTATACTCTTTTCCATGAAACAAACCAGTGGCCCACTGATTGCATCTCAAATTGTCATCTAGAAATCAATTAAACACTTTTGAGCAATTGTGCTGGCCACGTCCCACTGAAAGAAGTCACATGGTACCCAATATCAGAGGAGAATAAATAGGTCATATTTCTTTGGCACAGGCTAAACCAAAAGAACATAAATAGTACTTCTTCAGGAAGTTGTGATTCCAGAACGAAGAGGAAAATGTGAAGAAAGTAAATCTAAAATCTGGAATCTAAAATCTCCTGCCTCTCCTCTTGTGCTTTTATCCCCCTGTGCTTTTTTTATCCCGAGTATCAGCGCTTTAGTTGGCACTCTTTTGGTGCAACAGGAAAAAATGAGAGCTTAGGAGGAGGGGCCATTTATTAATTCACAGACCTGGAAAGTCCAAAGGTGCATGTAGTTTCAGGCACAGCTGAATCTGTGGGCTTGATAATGTCATTAAGACACTGTCTCTAGTTCTGCCTCTTGGCCTGCATTTCTCGGGGTAAGCTTCATTCTTGTACAGACTTTCTCTAAATGGTGGCTCCTGGAAGTTCCAGGCTGACATCCCAACACCCTGACAATCACAGACAAAGATACACACCTCATTCCCAAAGCTTCCAGAAAAAGTCTGGGGTTTGACCTTAATTGGCCCAACTCAGAGCATGTGCCCACCTGTGGACCAATCGTTGTGAGCAGGAAGATATAACGTCTCATTGACCAAGCCTTGGTTATAAGCCCAGTTCCAGTGATGGAGTCAGCACCAGCAACTTCCCTCTCCCCAACCTCCTTAAGGTATGGACTAAGAGAAGGAGCTGGGTGCACAAAAGGAAAAACGGGATTTGGCAACCGAAGAAGGTATGGATGGTGGGCAAACAACAGTTGGTCAGTATAAGCAGAGTGATAATGACCCTAAAAGGCATATTTCCAACACAGACAATCCTCCATCCAGGCTAGGTAGGAGTAATTGAGATTTCTCGCTCAGTTCCCAGACAGAAGCTCAAGAGGCAGATTCTGTCTGGCAATTAGCTGTCAGCTGATCACCAATTCAAATGTCCTGGAGTGGGCCGTGCTGATGATCTGTACTTGCAGTAATAATTCGGCTGGGTGAATCAAATTATACTTTCCAATGCCACTTCAAATCAGGACTGCTATGTCTGCACTCATTTTCAGCAGTATTCGCCTGCAAGTTATCTTCTTTGATATTGACTACACATGGGAAAGGGAGGAATTTAGGCTTCTTTTAAGTTCTGCTCAACAGGAAAGACCAAAAAGTTTTAGAGATTTGTGAGAAGACTAATTAGGATCTATTCCAATTTAATGGCTAGGCTTTCACACTGAAATGGATAGGGGAACATTTTCTGCCCTTGCAAGGCGGAAATTTTTCTTCCAAGTAGCTATCTGATTTGGGAACCTCATTCTTTCATAATGCTATGTACAGTAATCAATCAGATGTAACGATCAAAAGGAAGTTTGCCTCAATCAATCCTGATAAGCAAATAACTGGTATAGTGGCAAACCTAATGTGTTCTTCACTTCAAATTCAGTTGCCAATAATTGGCCTCATTAACGACTGTGAAGTTAGCTGTTCACTAAAATTGGGCAAGCTGTACATTAGATGTGTTCAGTGGTTTGCAAACCTTTGGGAAAAATAGACCTATTGAATCAGCATCTTGCTGATTCCATGGAAATGAACAGCTAAAAAGTAAGAAGACTGCAAGAGATCTGGAAGGAGTAAAGGAGGGATTGGGAAATCCCTACCACGGTCCTACAATTAATATTATCTTTCTCAACCTATGAAATGAGGGCTGGCTTTGCATCTATTTTAAAGATTTGATTTTGACAGAAAATGAACTTGATTTCTTTGTGCCATCTAGCTTTCAAATTATCCTACCCACATCTGTCAGATGTTTTTGTTGTTCAGCTATAAAAACTGTATCCAGACTGGATTATGAGATTGCAGTTGTAGACACCATAACCACAGATGCCCTTGGGTTGAACATCAGGCTCACTGTGATCTTCCCAGAGAAGGAAATATGCTTCCAGCTGCTGCACCAGACCTATCTTTCTTAGGGAGAAGAAATCACGGCAAGTGAAACTTTTTCTGGGATATCTGAAATAGGAGGCAGTGAGAAGAATGGAAACAGATAACCATGTGGCCTGATCCTACGAAATGGCTAGAGTGGACCGTGAGCACAACTAATTAGTTTGCCTAAAGATGGGGAGCTTTTTGTCCTGAATTACCCCTTATGTCACCACCACCAATATGTACTAGTAATGCCCCCATTCTCTACTTCATTTTTGCTTAGGTAGTCACAGTCTGAGTCACAAGGAAAAAAGAATTGCATTTACTTGCTAGTCCGTCTCTTTGTCCTTAAGAGCTGGCCAGGGAAAATTTAACAAGATGTTGTTTCATCAAAAGAAGATATATTTGTGAAAGACACAGGAAGTCATTGTATGAATGCTTTTCCAACCAAATAAGAATCAACCCAGGTACTGATTATTCCAACACCCGAAGTCTTTCAGCTGACAGCTCTCACCCCACCCACTTGACTTTGTAACTTATTGAATTACAACTATTTTTAATAATGTCCACCGTGATCCAGGGAGATATTGACTTTGCAGATCCTCAGTATTGCAATGGTCTCCTAACCGGTTTCACTTGCTCTACTCTTGTCTCCACTTCCACTCACCAAACAAAACTCCTGCAATCTATTTGCACACTGCAGCAAAAGTCAGTTGTTCAAAATGTGAATCAGATCTCGTCATTGCCTCTTACAGCCCTGGTGACTCTCTAAGCCCTCTCTCCTATTGCTCTTTTTCACATCACCCTGATTATTGCCTTAACTTTTCCACATTCTCAATCATCTGGTTTATTGCCTGTCTCCCCCCACTGGAATGGAAGTTCCAAGGGGGCAGGAGCTTCGTCTGTCTAATTCACCACTACATTCTCAGTGTCTAGAACAGTGCCTGATACTTACTAAGCACTTAAACATTTTTGAGAGTCCTGAGGCACATTACAAAGAATCACTATTTCATGTTCCAGAACTGGTTTATTTCGAACATATGTACATCTAATATTAGAAGAAGCCATGCCTCACTGTTAATTCCCTTGGCTCTTTTCAGAATATGACAATAATCTGCCTAAGATTCATTTCCCAAACTAAGAGACTGTCTTTGGAAATTGAAAAAAAACCCAACAAACTCAGACACACTGGAAAACTCGGGTCTGCTTTCCTTTTCATTATAAGTAAGACAAGGTTCATCAGAGTAAGCATCAGTGCTTGATTCTTTAGAAGTTGAAAATTAGATCAAATGAATTGGAGGACAACTACATCTTGTGTTAATGTTTTCCTCCTCGAATGAAGAAAATGAGATGATGTGAGCCATGACTCCATTTGAAAATGAAACTTTGTATTTCCATTTGCTTCCACGTAAAAGCACATTGTTTTTCATTTTAGACTTTTCATGTTGGTAAATGCACTACTTTACATTCATTAGTCTCAGGCCCATTTACCATGTGTGAGCAAGTCAAACACTGATACATCATCACCATAAAGCATCATTTCTAAATTACACAGTAAATAAATGAGATTAAGCCAGAAACTCAAATCTCACAATCCTTACCACTAATGTTAAAAAAAAAAAAAAAAAAAAAAAAAATAGTTTTGATCACCTTAGATCAAATTTCCTTACAAAAGATGAAATTTATGAACATTTGATTATTCTCTTATTACAGCAATTAAACTGATTATCCAAGAAGGCACTGGATGCCTGACCCTAATCAACAGCAGACAAAAAAAAAAAAGGACTAATCAAATTCTGGCTTTTTACAAAGTGTAATGTGTGAGAGACCTGGTCTTGTCTAGAAGCCTTGTGTTGATTTCTAATGAGCTGATTACAGAAGTCAGCAGCAAAACCAAAGTAAAGTATAGGCTCACAGTGAGATGACAGTGACAAGTGTCTTTAAATTTATAATTACCCTTGGATCTATTTAATTTAGCTTTAAGTCATGAGGCATAATTGAGACAAATGGTTATACTCTGCAGGTATCAGATATGACAAGAATCTGACTATGATTATTTTGTTGCACTATTTCCATTTGGGGACTTTTCCTGCCAACAGTTTTCCTATGACGGCTATTAAATTTTATAGGTTTTTCCCACCATTAGTTGTAATGGCATTTGCATGTTAAATGTTCACAACAAATGAAAACCATGATTCCACTGTTTCACACAGTGAAAACCATGGTTACAGCTATTCCAAATGGAGAACAAATATAAAAAGAATCAACTAATTCTTTCTCCTTGTATAATACCTATATAAGCTCTGTGGGAAAGCCTATTTGCTTTGCAACTCTTCTAATTTAGAAACAGAATAGATTTTGCACATGTAAAAAAAAAAAAACCTTAAGTTTCCACTATAAGCCATTCAGAAGACAGCTCAAATGTTATTTTTGTTGAGGGAATTTGTTTGCAATTAAATATAATTCTTCCTTAAGTAAATTTAACCAAGAAACTCCCTTTTATGCAGGTAAGAGGGAAAATTGTAATGGCTACTTATGGGTCTTCTTAATGAAAAAAATTATAGCACTCTAGGATTTGTGTCTAAAGCAACACCAAATTTTGGAAACAACATAGAAGGTAGACATTAGGAGTTTCTTGGTCAAGTTTCTCCTCAAAGATAATTCAGCAATTTGTTCTGGAAGTTTCTGGTTTATTTTAATTGATTATTCAGGGTCATCTTGATTTAGTTAGGCAAGATACAAGAAACTATGCATAATGGATCAATGAAACTTTTGAAATATACAACTACTTCCTCCTAGATCCTTTTAATTCGGTTCAGCATGTTCATCATTCCTCTACCACCAACAATTTTTCAAAGAACTATCCCTTTCATGTAGAACAGCATTTAAATTGGTTGACTTCCACATTTCATCCACCAAATCTTTTCTCAAAGCTTACCTGTTTTGAGAATCCTTCAGAAATGAACAATCTTTAATAGTTAAGATAACCAATATCCAATATCCTAAATTTTCATTTAAATTTGCCCTCTCCCTGGTATATATTTTAACTCCTTCCCATGTTTCCCTAGAATAAATATAATTCAAAAGCTTCTGACTCAAAATGAGCCCCCATACTGGAGTAAGAATTAGTTTGAAATTATATGTAATTTCATGCTAAAAGAGAATCCTTGGAAATTGCTCAAATAAATATTCTAGAATTGTTAACTTGAAAATTATTTCCTGATCTTTTTCCTCTCTATTTTTTCTCTTCCCCAACTCCTACCACCCAGTATTTTGTACTAGCAAAGCAGAATCAGAAGAACAATTTCTGTGTTTTTGAGTAACTGGACGAAGACAAATTCATTCACTCATTAAGCAGCTTTTTATTGGTTCATTTAATCACCTGATTACACCTCTTATGGCAAGGACCCCCAGAAATTAGTGGTATATCACTAATGTTCGTCCAAAGTTTTCCAAAAATTGGGAAGCAGACAATCTCCCGGAGACCTGGCCTCACTTGAGACTTAAAGGGGAAACATCTGAAATGTTAGCAACTCTTGTTCACAAAGAAAGTTCTATTTAGTGACAAACGTTAGTTTTGATAGACCTTTGTTTAGGGAAACTAACTACACATAAACACACATATACACCAAATTGAACTTTCCAGCAGTCCAAAAGCAAGATGCAATGGAATGTGAATGTTGGTGCACAACTACATGTGCTACTTTGGGTAAATCATTTAACCTCTCTGAGATTCAATTTCTACATCTTTGAAATCAAAGATGATCTTTACAATTCTATAATTTTATTGTCCTCTGAACTGAGACATGGACTAAATGCTTGAGCATGATGATTCACTTTATTCCAGGGCAAAATTCATGGTTCTAAGATAACTTCCCCACTGTTTAGTACTGCCTAATGTCCTTTTTGGGAGTGTTACCTTCCAAGACACTTTGGGAAGCAAGCCCCAACTCAGTTTCTATGAGGTCAATGCAACCTATATACTCCATTTCTAATATGCTCTCTTTTCTTGCATTGTATAAATATTCAACAGAAAAATCATTCCCACCACTGTTACCTTAACAACTTTTGAAACAGAATACTGAACCTTTTGTTATTGTGATAGGAAGTTTCATAAGATTTCTAAGTTTATCTCAAATAATGCTGTGAAAACATTGATACTATTGAAAATAGGAAACAGGTTCACTGCTATTTTCATTTTATCTAATGAATACAGAGAAGAGGCTTAGATCTGAGGAAGAAAGGTCATAAGCTAGAATTATAAGAGAGCTATTTGTTGCAAATTTTATAGAGATGCAGTTTGGTTAAGGACACTAAGCAAGAATGTCAAATCTATATAAGACATTTACACATATTTCAATCTCTCATACAATGGTTATCTGTCATTGGGTTCCTTGCAGTATTTTGCACAACACAGTAAGTTACAAGTAGGTGGAGATATACAGAATTGCATGCTTACTGGACAAGCCATGACACAGAAAGTTATTGGTGTTACATGACATTGACTGAATTGCTGCTAAGCTAAGCCCTCCCATCCCCTCCCCCCACCCCTCATCCCCCGCCCCCCCCCCACGAAGATTGTGCTGGCAACAACACTGGTCCCAGGCATCAAATCCCCAGATATTGGTTCATTTTGTTTAAGGCATCACACACTGTGTTCAAATCACTGCGGAGGTCCTGCACCACGTTTTCAATACTTCTGGTGTCTTTCAAAATTTCAATACTCTGTGTGTAAGGATTGAAGTACACAGAGAAGGGACGGGTAATTGACTTTGCAAAATCCCTGCAGAATAAACAGAAATAGAAGGATATGCAATCAATCCCATTGGTATAAGAGATAGATAGAAGGAAAGAGCAGAGCCAGAAAAAGAAAACATTATTTTCTCTGGATAGAAGGAAAGCAAGTTTACCTCATCTTTTCTTTGGCTTCCTCAAAACTTTCTGAAACAAAGTAGGCTTCCTGGAAAGTAGTGATAAGGCATTCTTGTAAGCAAGTTGTCTTTGGGTCAAAGGCTTTCACACACGCCTTGTCGGAAAGAGCATGCTGCAAAACATACCACAAAACCCGTTAAACTCCATAATGAGACTTCCAAAGTGCCGTGACATCACATTTCTACAACACATTCAATAGCTAGGTAAATCCTACAAAGCTGCTCTGTTGCTACCCTGTCATGAAATATGGAGCTCTCCCATGTGCAAAGTAAATTGGGCGTGGAGTTTTTTTAAGAGTCTTTAAGGTGTTGAGGGAAAAAATAAGGTTATGGTATAAATTCATACTGAAGGACAGTCCAGAGCTATAGCCCAACAGAAATGGAATTTTAAACCTATGCTATGAATAGAAGCAGGGAGAGCAAACATATGCTCATAAATTCATTGCTATAAGCAATGTACTAAAATTTCACTTAAATGGCAGAAGTAATAATTACCTGTGTGGAGAGGTAATTGGGTCTCCAACTGAACTATTTGTAGACTAATTGTGAGACATTTTGAGGCCAGTCCCTGTGTATCAACAGTCTGGAGTGGGCCTGGATATTTGAAGAGTCTTGCAAAGCAATCATTTACCTTCCACCAAGTATAGCAGAGCAATATACAGCAGATAAATATTGCCAGGTGGGAAAAAAGTGCTAATATTAATAGTTATAGTTATGCCCAGAGCAGGCATTAGGAAAGTGAGAAAGCTAGGGCAATTACTCTTTGAACCATCATTAGTTCCCTTTTGCTCACTACATGACTGGCACCAAGAGCAGCAAGGAATAAGGAATGACTGCATTCTCAAGATAAATTCAGTGATGATAAATGTTTGTGACCATTTTCTGCTATGTGCCACCTGCCTATTTATAGACCCTGGAGATGAATGGTCCTCAGACTTAATGTGCATGAGAATCACTGAGGAGCTTGTAAAAAATGCAGATACCCAGATCTCAAGTTTATTTAAGTCTGAGTAAAACGCAGAAATCTGCATTTTAAAGGCATCCAAGAAGTCTCTGACATTAATGTTGACAAACTATATTTTGAGAAGTATTCCCTTAGATTCTGTGTTTTCCTTAATTTAAGTGATAAATCAGTTGAGGAAAAGAGAGAAAAGGGATAGTGAAAATTGCATTGAACTGAGAATTAGAAAGCTTGGACTCCAGTTCAGGTTTTGCTGCTATCTAACTGGTTCACTTTGGCAAATTATTTAACTTCTCTGTGCCTACATTTCCTCAAATGTAAGTGAGAGATTTGGGCTGGGTGATTTCTGAAGTCATTCTTTATTCCAGCCTCTGGATTTTACCCAAATTACTTTTCTAAATTCTCAATATCTAGCAGCTAAGGTTTCCTGGAGAAAATCTGAAAAAACCTTTCCTGTTCAATATTCTTCGTGCATTCCCCCAACAATTTCAAACTGCATGGAATGATTTGCAGCCCTCCACAAAGAAAACTGTGATTCCCTAAGTTTGAAAACGCAATTGAGAACCAAAGAACTGACACACGCAAGAAAGAGCACACAGATCCTATCCCATGTGATTTGTTTTCCTACAGAATTCTGTTGTCCGGTTCAATGCATGTAGGAATTAGGCAATGCAGAGGGCCTCTCAGAATGAACACATATTTTTGACCCACAGAACAACTTCATTATGAGTAGAAGGTCACTACACCTGCAAATGCATTTGTGCTAGATTCAATGCAGTACTGTGAACATCAGGGAATTTTGGTTCTACATGTCTAATAATTCTGTACACATTTTAAAACAACTTCAGTTTCAAGAAACAAAATTTCTTTTTATGAGGCCTATTGCTCCTCTGAAAAAAATGGCTTCCTGCTGCCTTGCTATGATTTTCAAAATTAGAAGTTGCTTTCTTTGTAGTCATACACTCTGGTTGCAATTTATCTGTAGTATGTTGCTCTAATTGTCTATTCATCCAACAGAACATAAGGAAGGAAGTGCAGTGATTGACTCAGTGTCCTTAATCTTTCTACTCTCTCAAACCTGTACTCAGTGGCAAGGGCAGAATGTCATTGCTCCCCTGAGGAAACTCAAGCTTTCATTGGATCAAGGTCAAGAGCAAGAAGGAGGTGAAACACATATGCTTGGGTCTGCAACACTTCAATATGTCATTAGCAATTTTAGCAGTCACTATGTGTAGAGGTTGACTTCAGAATGTGTGTGTGCAGTAACAATGACTGAAATCAGTATGGTTTTAGTAAAATTCGTGATGTGACAATTCCACTGGACACTCACATGAGTTCAATAAGTCTGTTTTAACCAGCAAAGGGAATTAAAATGGATCAAGAGAAGTCCAGATAGGTCCTCTGAAATCTCAATAAAATTGAGAAACCTTTAGTTAGATTGATAAAGAAAAAAAGGAGAAGACACAAATAACTAAAATCAGAAATAGAAAGGAGGACATTACTACTGAACCCACAGAAATAAAAAGGATACTATGAACAACTGTATGTCAACAAATGAGATAACCTAGAGGAAATGCACTAATTTCTAGAAACACACAAACTACCTACAGTGATTCAGGAATGAACAGAAGATATCAACAAACCAATAACTAGTAAAGAGATTGAATCAAAAACCTCCCAAAAAAGAAAAGCCCAGGACCAGATAGCTTCACAGGGGAATTTGCCAAATATTCCAAAAAGAATTAACACCAACTCTGCTCAAACGCTTCCAAAAAATTGAAGAGGAGGGGACACTCCTAATTCATTCTATGAGGCCACCCTCATACCAAAGCCAGATAAAGATACCACAAGTAAAGAAAATTGCAGACCAATATCTTCTATGAATACTGATGCAAAAATACTAGAAAACTGAGTCCAACAGCACATAAAAAGAATAATACACAATGATCAACTGGAATTTTGTGTCTAGTGGAATTGTCACATAATGAATTTTATTAAAACCACACTGATTTCAGTCTTTGTTTTTGCACACACATTCTGAAGGTAACCTCTACACAAAGGTATGCAGGTGTGGTTCAATATAAGAATGAAAGAAGAAAAACCACACAATCGTAATCTATGCATTAAGGGCATTTGACAAAATCCAACACCCCTTCTTGATAAGAAACACTTAGAAAAATTAAAATAGAAGGAAAATTCCTCAATATGATAAAGGGTATATATGAAAAACCCACAGCTAGCATCATACTTAATAGTGAAAGACTGAAATCTTTCCCTCTGAGATCAGAAACAAGACAAGGATTTTCACTGTCACCACTGTTATTTAACATTGTACTGAAGTTTTAGCCAGAGCAATTAGGCAAAAAAAAGAAATAAAAGGTAAATTTTTTGGAGCTGTATGTACCCCAGAAAAACATGTTCTTAAACTTAATCCATTTCTGTGGGTATGAACCCATTGTAGCAGGACTTTTTGATGAGGTTATTTCAGTTAAGGTATGGCCCAACTCAAACAGGATGGCTCTTAATCCTACTACTGGAGTCCTTTATAAACCAAATGAAATTCAGAGAAAAAGAGAGAAAGACACAAGGAGAAAGAAACTAAAGTAAAAAAGAACCTGGGAGACAAGTGAGAAACCAGGAGATGCCACCATGTGCCATGTGACAAGCTAAGGACCAAGGATCATTGGCAGCCAGCCCAAGAATGCCACAGTCTTCAGGGAGAAAGCATCACCTCAATGATTCCTTGATTTGAGCCTTCTCCTATGCTCAAAACAGTGAGCTACTAAATTCTCATTGTTTAAGCCAACCATTGCATGGTATTTAGTTGAGCAGCCAAGGAAACTAAAACAAAAGGCATCCAGTTTGGAAAGGATGAAGTAAAAAATTCCCTATTTGCAGATGACATGAACCTACATATAGAAAATTCTGAAAAATCCACAACAAAGCTCCTAGAATTAATAAATGAATTCAACAAAGAGGCAGGGTACAAGATCAACACCCAAAAATCAGTACTGTTTCTATACACTTGTAATGAACTGTCAGGAGAAGAAATCAAGAAAAAAAATACATTTACAATAGCAACTAAAAGAATCAAATACCTAGGAATAAATCTTACCAAAGATGTAAGGGAATGGTACACAGAAAACTACAAAACATTGTTAAAATAAATCAAAGAAAACCTAAATAAATACTAAGGATATTCTGTGTTCATGGATTGAAAGACTAAATATTGTTAAGGTGTCAATTCTACCCAAAATGATTTACAGATTCAACATAATCTCAATCAAAATTCCAGTAGCTTTCTTTGCAGAAATCGAAAAGCCAATTTTCAAATTTCTGTGGAAAGGTAAAGAGCCTTGAGTAGCCAAAGCCATCTTGAAAAAGAAGAACAAAGTTGAAAGACTCACATTTCCAATCTGAAAACTTATTACAAAGCCAGAGTAATCAAAATTGCGTGGGATTGGCACAAGGACAGACAAATAGACCAATGGAATTGAACTGAGAGTACAGAGATCAACTCTCACATTTATCACCAACTGATTTTTGACAAAGAGGCAAAGACCACTCAACTGGGAAAGACTAGTGTTGTCAACAAATGATGTATCTCCATTTGGAAAAGAATGAAGGTGGACCGCTGCATCACACCATATACAAAAATCAACTCAAAAAAGATCAAAGACCTAAATAAAAGAGCCAGAACTATCCCTAAAAGTAGGGACGCATCTTCAGGACCTTGTGTTAGGCAATGGTTTCTTAGACTTTATATCCAAAGCACAAGCCACAAAAGAAAAAATGAATAAATTGGACCTCATTAAAATCCAAAAATTTTGTGCCTCAAAGGACTGTATCATGAAAGTAAACCAACAACCTACACAATGGGAGAAAGTATTTGGAAATCACATATCCAGGAAGGGTTTACCATCCAGAATATATAAAGAAATCCTACAACTCAACAACAAAAAGACAATCTAATTTAAAAATGGACAAAAGACTTGAATAGACATTTCTCCAAAGAACATATACAAATGGCAAAATCACATGAAAAAATGTTCAACATCATTAGCCATTAAGGAAACACAAATCAAAACCACAATGAGTATCATTTCACCCTCACTAGAAAGGCTACTATTTAAAAAAAAAAATAGAAAATTACATGTATTGGAGAGGATGTGGAGACTTAAGAACATTCATTAATCATTGATGGGAATGTACAATGGTGCAGCCACTGTGGAAGACAGTTTGGCGGGTCCTCAGAAAATTAAGTATAGGATTACCATATTACCTGGTAATTCCACTTCTTGGTACATACCCAAAATAAATGAAAGCAGGGACCCAAATAGATATTTGCACATGATGTTCATAGTGGTATTATTCACAATTGACAAAAGACAGAAGAAACCCAAGTGTCTATCAACTGAAGAATGGATAAACAAAATGTGGTATATACATACAATGGAATATTATTCAGTCATGAAAAGGAAAGAAGTTTTTACACATGCAACAACACGGATGAACCTTGAAGTCATCATATTGAGTGAAATAAGCCAGACACATGATCTCACTGATAGGAAATACTTAGAACAAGAAAACTCAGAGAGTCAGAAACTAGAATACAGGTTTCCAGGGGACGCAGTGGGTGTAGGGAACAGGGAGTTAGTGCTTAAATTGTACATTGTTGGAAATCTTTGTGTAATTGATGGTGGTGATGCCAGCCCAACATTATGAGTGTAATTAACAACACTGAATTATTACATATTTGACTGCTGTTAAAAGGGGAAATTTTAGGTAGCATATATGTTACTAGAATAAAATTTGAAAAAAATCCATGGGACCGTACAACACAGTGAACCTTAAGGTAAACCATAAACTATAGTGAATAGTACAGTTACAAAAATATGCTTTCATCAGTTTTAACAATTACCCTTCACTAATGCAAGGTGTGAAAATTAGGGTGATATAGGGGAACCCCGTATTTTATGCATGATTTTTCTGTAAACCCACTTCTCAAAAAAAAAACAAAACAAAATAACAACAACAAAAAAAAAAAAAGCCCAGATGATTGTTTTGATATCTGCGGGTGACTGAGCTTGTACCTCGACTTACCAGGCCTGGGCCAGGGGACCTGATATCACCCCCTGGGGAGGGTAGTAGGTACGGGCGTTAGTGCCCTCTGCAGCCCCCCCGAGCCTGAGGAGCGAGGTCAGGGCAGCTCCCTTTTCCTCACCCAAAATGTCACGGGCAGGGGAGGCTTGCCGGAGGGAACCGCCTTTCTCCCAACCGCCCTTTCCCCACTTCCTTATCTTACCCGCACACTCCCCTGTGCCAAGGCAACTCCTGCCACCGCCAGCGCGCATGCACCGTGGCCAGAACAACTCCCGCCCGCTGCAACGGCTCCTGCGTCCTCTCAGAACCAATCCTAGCCCCTATCCCTTCAGTATTGCCATTTAAGGCTGCTTCACCTCCTTTCCAGCCCTGCCCTTCTTACCAGCCTATATAACCTGTGAGCACCCCTGAATAAAGACTCTCTCTTTGGCGCATACTCCTACTGGATGAAGAGTGTCTTGTCCTTGTCGCCGCCCTCCACACCTTGCACGCCTCCCGCCGAGGACCCGGCCAAGTCCTCTGCCTCGCCCTCGCCTCCGGGAAAGAGCCCCCGCCGCCGGTACCCTTTAAGCAGCCCCGAGAGCTGAGGGCTCAGCTACCGGCCGCCACTCCCCCCAGAAGCAGTAACCGCGACCGCAACTTAAGAGAGCGTGGGGGAAGGGAGGAGCGGCTTCGGAGCAGTGAACCTCCCACGGCTCCGGAAGCAGCGAAGGAGAGGCGGCCCTTACCTTGCAGGCGAGGAAACGGGAAGCTGGAGAGGCGTCCGGGCGAGCGGGCGACCTGCCGAACCGTTGTGTGGAGACGCTTCCTCACACGGGGCACCAGTTGCGGTCGCGGTTACTGCTTCTGGGGGGAGTGGCGGCCGGTAGCTGAGCCCTCAGCTCTCGGGGCTGCTTAAAGGGTACCGGCGGCGGGGGCTCTTTCCCGGAGGCGAGGGCGAGGCGGAGGACTTGGCCGGGTCCTCAGCGGGAGGCGTGCAAGGTGTGGAGGGCGGCGACAAGGACAAGACACTCTTCATCCAGTAGGAGTATGCGCCAAAGAGAGAGTCTTTATTCAGGGGTGCTCACAGGTTATATAGGCTGGTAAGAAGGGCAGGGCTGGAAAGGAGGTGAAGCAGCCTTAAATGGCAATACTGAAGGGATAGGGGCTAGGATTGGTTCTGAGAGGACGCAGGAGCCGTTGCAGCGGGCGGGAGTTGTTCTGGCCACGGTGCATGCGCGCTGGCGGTGGCAGGAGTTGCCTTGGCACAGGGGAGTGTGCGGGTAAGATAAGGAAGTGGGGAAAGGGCGGTTGGGAGAAAGGCGGTTCCCTCCGGCAAGCCTCCCCTGCCCGTGACATTTTGGGTGAGGAAAAGGGAGCTGCCCTGACCTCGCTCCTCAGGCTCGGGGGGGCTGCAGAGGGCACTAACGCCCGTACCTACTACCCTCCCCAGGGGGTGATATCAGGTCCCCTGGCCCAGGCCTGGTAAGTCGAGGTACAAGCTCAGTCACCCGCAGATATCTTTTGGCCCTGATAGAATAAGTGCCTGTAAACTAGATTAGGGTGCTCTCCTTCAGACTTCAAAAAAAGTCAGTGGATTCAAACATTTGCCTAATATAATATTCAAAGGAAAACTGGAAGTTGAGTGTTGTAAGCACTCATAAATGTAATGTATCCTCCAGTGGCTTCTGTGCCTGATGTGCTGGATATCTGGTGGAGAACTCTCTAGCCTTGGAGAACAGGAGCACTGCTGCTTCTTGGCTTTTCTGCAAAAGGAGATACTAATAGTGTTCAAGGATTGGCCTGGAGAATGACAAGAAAGTCATACAATACCCTGGAGTTGGGGGAGAAGCCAGTAAATGAGGCCAACAAATGAAGTGGTGCTCACTCCTGTAAATCGTTTCATTTACCTGAGGTGAGCTCTCCTGTATGACAACTGCCAGGATCATCCATGCAGCCATGAGGACCCCTGTCTCTGAATACTAAAGAGTGGTCCAGGGGGTATAAAATAGCATCTGTGTCACCCTTGACTCCAAAGACCACTGCCCAGTGGAGTGAAGACAGACTGAATTTACTTCTCACCTCCTATTCATGTCTCATGCCTCAGTTTGGGGGATCAGCTATTTATGTCCACTTTCTGTGCCCAGAGTGGATTCTCTGTAAACATTGAACCTAATTACTTGATGCCCCCAGGGAATTCTGTGGTAAATCCTTCTTGAAGTCTTAAGAGCCTGATATCCAGAAGTCTGAAAGAATTAATCCAACTTCCTGTAGAGAGGCTTTATAACACAGAGAATCTGGCTGACAGTATTTTACTCTCAAACCATTTTAAAAGTACAGGTGTGATGGTTAGGGTCATGTGTCAACTTGGCCAGGTGATAGTACCCAGCTATCTGGTCAAGCAAACACTGGCCTAACAATTGCTGTGAGGACGTTTGTGGCTGGTTAATAAACCAACAGGCTGGTTTATTAAATCATCAGTCAATTGACTGCAGCTGTGACTGATGACTCACCAAAGGGCGTGCCTTCCACAATAAGAGAATGCAATTGGCTGGATTTAATCCAATTAATCAGTTGAAGACTTATAAGCCATTGACTTGGCTGTCCAGTGAAACGTTTCCTGAGGAGTTCGTCGAAATTGCCGGTTCGTTTCCTGAGGAGTTCGTGGAAAACGTTCGTTGAAGATTCCAGTTCATTTCCTGAGGAGATCGTCGAAACTGCCAGTTCGTTTCCTGAGGAATTCATCGGACATCTTCCTTGGAGTTGACAGTTTGCTGACTGCTCTACAGAATTTGGACTCATGCATACCCACAGTTGTGTGAGTCACTTTTACAATTTGATAGTCAGAGACACCTCTCATTGATTCCGTTTCCCTAGAGAACCCTAACTAATACAACAGGAATGCTAGAGGACCACCTTCTCTCATCTAAGCACTCTCTACAAGAACTATTTTGGATTTACCCATAGTGCTAAAGGCAAGGGTACAGGACTGGGAGCCAGGAGACCTGGATTCTAAACTTAGCTCTTTCAGAGGTTAGACATGAAATCAAATAAGTGAAACTTCCCCAGGCTGGGCCTCAGTTTTCTCTTCAATAAACTGAAAAGATTGACTGACATAAATTCTAAGGCTCTTGTTGAAATACAATTTTAGCTGGGCCTGCAAATACACAGCTTTCGCACCGCCATCCCCTCCCTCTACCCCACCCTGTATAAATCAATCACAGCAGCCTTTCTGACAGAGCCTGGATGTGGCCTTTCCACCTAGGTGACCATTACCAATGAACTCCCTTTAGCACATGAGTAAACTCCTATTTGCTATTCCAACCTTCTGAATATACACAAACCCCTTGTTGAAATAAAAAATTTCCCGTAACCCAATTGTTAGTAGATAACATAATAAGGTGGCTAGGAGTATAGGTCTTTAAGACAGGTAAGTTGAGGTTCAAATTTAGCTCCATTCCTTACTAACTACCTGATTTTGGGCAAGTTGCTTCACTTCTATAAGCCTCAGATCACTCATCTGGAAAATGGGAATACTATAGCATCTACAACCCACGGTTGTGGAAAGCATTAAACCAGATAATGCATGCAAAGTGCCTGGTACATGGGAAGCACCCCGTATATTTAGTTATCATTGCTAATTCAGTCTAGAGATGATGCTTGGTGCACAGGTGCATTCAACCACACCTTCCACCATTTGTGCATCCTCTTCCCCAGGGGTCTGGAACCCAGAGAGAAGGAATCATGGGCCTATTTGCCCATGAACTGCAGCAGTTCCTGCCCTTCATTAAGTTAGAATCTTCCTTCCTCCCAGCCTTTGCAATGACTCAGAAATTATTATTTCAACAATTCTAGATGTAAACCCTGTGATCCTCACTCTCTATATTAGGACTGGTTAAGTTTGGAAAAAAAAACTCAAGTGTGAAGTCAGGTTTATGGGTAGTTTGGGCCCTAGATTCCAAATAAGAATTTGCAAACACTCCTACACTCACACCACAATAATCTTTTCCCACATCAAACAACAACAAATATATATTTACATATGACAATTTTTGAACCTCCCCCAAATGTTTGTCCTGCTAACCAAGCACAATGTGGCTTCAACAACCCTATTGCCCAATTGGGCAACGATGGCATGGATCTTCATTTTTCTTTATCAGCGATGCTGAAGGTTTCATCAGTTTGCATGAACTGCAGGAGCGAGGGAACAATCTCCCTCTTCCGTCATAAAGGCTGAAGACAGCGTTTTTAGCTCCCCGGTGCTCCTGCATTTGCTGTGCCATTGACTAACAGTGCTAGCTTCGTGCAAGGAAAGGAGAGGAGGAAGGGGGCCATGAGCCATCCGGAAGGGAAAAGGTCTGGGAGCTCAGAAACTTACAAGTCCTAACTCTAGCCACGCCACTGACCTGCTGCATGACCTGAGAACCCTCAGTCCTTTCTGGCTTCTCCTCTACAGCACAGCAGTAATTCTAACTGCCTCACGAGTGGCTGCAAGTGGCCGTAAATACAAATGATCGTAATAAATAAAAAGCTGTTTTGTGAGTGCTGATTAATAGCTATAACAAAGGCAATGCAATAAATTCACTGTGCAAGGATATCCTAAAACTAAAGCCAACAAAAAAGAATAGTTAATTAAAAAACAAACAAACAAACATGAAAATCCATCAGCTTTGTCAAAACCTGAAAGCAGAACAGATGTATTTATATGTAATATTCCAGCAACTACTATGAGACCAGTCACTAAAAAATGCAATCTATGAACTTAAGGAGATAAAGAACTAGAATTTACCCATGAAAAAGAAGTAGAAATTGCCTTTTGATTTTAAGATGGATTAACTTTTTGACATCAGACTCAGCCAATCCATTGATTAGCAATCATTTCCTTACCATTTAATGTGACTAGACTTCACTGTTGCACCTCCAGGAATTAGGTCAACTAAGACCCATATCAATCACTTTCTTAGAAATTCCCTACTAGAGACTCCAAGTTCCTTGAAATCTGGACCATCCACTTTGTATTTGTTGAATAAAATGAACAAATGAATGAATGAATGAGTGGTAAAAGAATAACTGATAGCCCTTTACATCAAGGTCAATTATGGGATAGAGAGAAAAAGTGTGAAAGGAAAGACACATGCTAGACTGTGGGTGCACGCTAGTCTATTACCCTTTTTTCAACCTTCTCTTAAAGTCATATTTCCAGGTGATTCAGCTCATTATTAACTGTTCTCCACAGTGATGGGAGGTAGGGAAAAACTCCACCTAAACACAGTTTTGGAATTCCTGAAAGAACATCACAGAACACATACTTGGAACAAAAGAGAGCACAACCACTTCTGGAAGAAAAATAGTCTTTATGGTTATCAGATTTATGTTAGCTTTTACAAGCTTTTCCATATTTATTTGGTTTCTCTCTTCAAAGATAAAAGTAAGCATTGTCAAAAGAAAAAAAAGGACAGAAAAAATGAAAGTTATCCTCTAAATTATATATACCATGTGGAAGAACTTGGCCAGCTCTGAAGTGCAACAACCAGGCCTCAGGAAAATTGAGACTCTGAAAACACAAATTTTAAAATGCATTCTGCTCAAGGAGAGAAGGTAAATTGTGGATACTTACATACAAGTCATAAAGACTACACCATGCCTCCAAAACTTAGCTGGGGCCTACATTTGGGCTGCAATTGAATCATAAAATATTTTACTGAAAAGAAAACTGCATTCAAAATTGTAAGGGTAAGGGTGTTTACACAGGAATTTTTGTAATGCTTTTAATGAAGTTATCCCTGCCTGAATCCTGGGCCATATTTGTTCATTAAATAAAAGTTAGACAGACAAAAGTAGTCAGAAGTGCTACGAGAGGGTAATGGGCTCTTACACAGAGAACAGGGAAGGGGCTGTGGGAAGAGATGCTAAGGAAAGCATCTAATGCTATGTATTCTCTGTGAACAATCAGAAGATATTTCTCACGGAAAGGATTTTTGAATTGTAAAAATGGTCCAAAACAGCAATCATAGGGAGGTTGGAGTGTTGAAAATTGAGAGTGGAAGAATGCTAATGACTGGAGGTGATGGACCAGAGCAAGAAGATGTGCAGCGGACAGTCCCCTCCGGTGTACACATTTCTGGCTGATTTCCATTTCCAGCTGGTTCTGTCTGCACCAATAGGAACAAAAGCCACAGATTCATCCCAGTGCTTCCTCTGCACGCCTCATTAACCAGACCAGAACATCCTGGCGAAAGGTGGGGAATGAGAGAGATTGTTTCTTTTGTTTCTGGTGTAATTTGTAAACCTTCTGAGGAGAACGTAAACAGATGCAGCTCAGGAGCTACATCTTTTTCTAACTCTTTCTTCAGGGAAATCAAGAGTACTCTATATATGACCTGGTTTTACAGAGATATGACGAGATGCTATTTGCTGTGGGCTTTGGCCACTACATTGAAACTGACCCCAAATGGATCTTTGCATTGAGAATTTAGCAAAATGATTTTACCACGTTACATCAGGCTTTTGTATTGTTGAACATGACCCTGTCTCTATTCCAGCCAGGTGGAGCCCCAAGCAGTCCCCAGTACTGTCCAGGGTCTGACTTCATCCCTCAAGAACCAATTTGAGACCAGAGTCTTCATCAGGCACAGCTTAGTATGTGCCAGGCATATTTGTTACTCTTTTTGTATCCACTGATTGGTTGTTGAGCTCTTGCACTAGAATGCAAACTCCTTGAGGGCAGGAATTCCAGGCAGTAGAGCCCAACAATTAAGAGCACAGAGTCTGGAGCCTTGACTGCCTGGCTTTGGGCCCAGCTGCAACACTTACTAGCTATGTGACCTTGGACAAGTTCCTTAAGTCTTTATGCCTCAGTTCTCTCATCTGTGATAATAATGTCACATATCATTGAGTTATTGTGAGAATTAAGTGAGCTAATACATTGAAAGCCCCTAGAATACTAAGACCTATTTAAATGTTGATTGAGATTATTGTTTTCCTTTTCCTTTTCCTCTTCTTCTTCTTTTTCTTCTTCCTTCTTCCTTCTTTCTTCCTTCTTCTTTATCATCGTCATCATCCTCCTCATCATCATTTCTCTTTGTATTCCCAGTGTCTGGCACAGAATCACATAGTAGGTGAGCAACAAAAGTTTGAGGAATAAGGAACAAATGACATCATAAAGTCAGCAGACCCAATAAAACTACAGTTAAATTGCATCTTTCAAAAGTACAAACAACAAAAACGTTCCAATAAGCATGTATTTCCCAGTTATATTATACAAGGATAACCAATGCTCAAAATAAAAACCCTAGGAGAGCACATAATCCCGATCATGCTCTGAATAATCAAAGAGATATTAAATTATTTTCAGTACCATTTGCAGACTGTATATCACATTGCACTCTTAATTCAGCAAAAACTTGCTACCCACTGTGGTATAGATAGCAAATCTTAAGTAACCAGAATATTTAAATTACCCAAATTCTCCAGGCCCCCTACATTTCTGAATAAATGATCATTTTACTGTATTTTAATGCAAAAAAAAAAAAAAAAAAAAGCATTCCCCTAAGCATCACCACAAGTGTTGAATAGCTCTCTGACCACATGCTTAGGGTTTTGTTGGAGATTTTTTTCCTCCACATTAATTTTAAAGAGGCTTCATATTCCTCTTTGGGAGGTAGATGTTTGGGAATCCCTAGGAGACCATGAGGGTGACAGAAACCAGAGTAACCAAGCCACCCTCTGAAGTGAATTTCAATCAGTAGGATGACTGCTAGTTTATTGCCCACTTTTCAGCACTAAATTTAGGCCAGCCATTTGTTACCCAGCATTTGAACACACATTTGTCATTCCTGTTGATTTCAGCACATGGCTGCTCATCCATTTGAGTCATACCACAAACCCAGAAAGGCATGACCCATTTTCAGAAGTGCAAAAAGTTAGGTCAGCACCCGCATCTGAAGTGGCAAATCCTCTTTGTTAAATATTTACGGGGTATCTGCTGGTAGAAATGCTCAGACAAACAAATCAATATCTTCCATGACCTTGAACCAGTTTGCTTGGGAAGGATACTTTCATTCACAGCTTCATACCTTTAATTCTCCAATGGAGGAAAGTAGTCCAGCCCCATATGCCCGCAGCTGCCCTTCTTGTTTGCAGAGGCCAAACTCAATTGTGAAGAAATAGCACTGAAAAAAAGAAAAATACATGGACACACATCCAGTGAACTGGTCAACAAGTTCTTCAATAGAATAAAATGGCACTCACAATAAACTGGTGCACTGTGCACAATTTCTTCAACACTGTCTCTTAATTTAAATCAAGAACATTTATTGAAACTTATCCTCTTGCTTTAACTCTCCCTAAGTTAAAGGTATACGGAAAAGACATTAACTTCAGAGGTCCTAACACTTCCTGGAATCCCAAACCTGATGGGTCAAAATGTATCCCCTACAATAATTTCAAATATAAAAGGACACACATTTCAGAATGAATGAATAGGCCACATAGATAATGCCATAAGGATATGCTACTATATTTAACAAGTAGTGTTTCAGTGGCATAAATTAAGTCCATGCAAATGTGGAAAAATAGTTTACAATCCAGTAATCCTAAACTGATTATTTTCAGTTTGTTTATTCATTAAACAAACATTTACTGAGTACCTAGTAGGTGCCAATGCTTGATACTGGGGACACAGTAGTAGAGAGACAAGATAAAAACCACAAATGCAAGTATATGCCTACCAAATTACTGAAACCACAATTCCAGTATGATTTTTTAGTGAAATCTTAAAAGTATATCTATGTATGAATACATGTGTGTGTATGAATGTTTGTATGTGTGTGTGTGTGTGTGTGTGTGTATATATATATACACACACATACTTTTAATAGCTACTTAATTGGCCCAAGTTTTATCAGCATCAACTGCTACAGCTTCCCCATAATACTAAAAATTTACAGTTGGTTCTGCTGGATTTAACAAATCAACTTAGACAAAGAAATCTCCACACAGTGAAAAAACTCATGGTACTTGAGAGGGACTGAAATTACACTATTTTTTCTCTAAGAGAAAAGTGAGAAGCTGACACTGAGCAATAAAACTTGCATCAAATTAACACTGTCCTGCATTAGTGATGATAGAGCGCTGAAGGTGTTGAAAAAGAAGAGAATTTAAACACTCCTGAAAAGGGGCAGAAAATAATAATTATTTCTAGCCCTTGGTGGTTTTCTCTATTTTTATTTGGAGGTTAAGATGTCCCTTAGTTCAGGACAGTTTTATGTTTTGTTTTGTTTTGTTTTTTTTAAATGTAAGGATGATCTCTAAAGATGAATAGTCTAATGCTCTGCAGCCTGGGTTGAACCCAAAGGACTGGTCATTTCCAGGTCATGGAGCTTTATCTCCAGAGGCAATATTTGCTTATTTTTCATGACTCATCTGCTAAAGAGCTAAAATTACAACTCTTCTTAACTCATCACCACCCACAGTGGCCACCAGCACTTCCCCTTACTCTGTCCTACCTTTTTGTTCTTTTCCATCACACTTTACATTTTTTATATAATCTGTAATTTCTTTATGTCTCATCTGTACTGTTCATCATCTGTGCTCTCCACCACCCCCCCTGCCCCACTATACTATAAACTGCATGAAGGCAGGCATCTCTGTCCATTCATCTAGAATAGGGTTTCTTCACCTCAGCACATTTGGCTTTAGGGGCTGGGGAATTCTTTGCTGAGGAGAGCTGTTCTGTGCATTGTAGACTTTTTAGCATCATCCCTAGATGCCAGTAGCAATCCCCGACTCAACCCCACCCCCACCCCCCGCCCTCCAAAAATGCTTAGACATTGGCAAATATTCCCTGGGGGACAACATCACTTCTGGTTGAGAATCACTGACCTAGAAAAGTGTCTGAAACATAATGAAAGCTCAATAAATATTTGTTGAATAAATGAAAAAATAGTGAATGAATGAATTATCTTTAAGTTAGGTTTGTTGTATGGCAGCGTAATCTGGAATAAGAAACACATAGGGAGGCAGAAGTCCTAGGCCTGGTCCTGTTTCTATTTAATTATGGGGCTACCACCTCCCTAGGCTGCAATTTTCTTGCCTGTGACATTCATTCATTCATTCACTCATTCTACAAACTCTTCTTGAGCAGTGTTTATATGACAGACTCGACTCTAGATCCTAAGGATATGCAATGAACAAGCCAACAAAGTCCCTGCTCCCACGGAGCATTTATGCTAGAGGGATGAGACAGGCAACACCACCACCAAAATAATAAGAAATAGACAGGATAATTTCAGGTATACAGTGCTCTATAGATAATAAATCCAGGTAATGTGTCAGATATTGAGCAGGAGATATGACTATTTAGAGTGGTCAGGGAAGGTCTCTCTAAAGAGAGTGATATTTAAGCTGCAATCCACTCAAAAATCAGCTTTTCCTTCAGAAATGAAAAAGTCAGTTACGCAAATATGTAAGGGGAAAAGTGTTCCCAGCAGAGGGACTAGCAAGTGCAAAAGCCCTGAGGCAGGAATGGATTTGTATTTCCCAGGGCAATGAGAAATCATTAGAAGGTCTTAGGCAGGAGAGACATGTTCTAGTTTAATTTTCAAAAGACTCCGCTGATGCTGTGTAAAGAATAGATGGCAGGAGGCAAGAGTGGAGGCAGAGACCAGTTGGTGGTGGCCAAGAGAAAAGGGTAGTAAGTGGCTTGATAAATGACTTGGGCTGAGGATGACAAAGGATTGGGAGAAATCGGCATGGCCTCATGATAAGAACTAAGATAAGAAATGTGAACATGTGTTGAAAAGTTAAAACCCAACCCTCAAGTCTGTCCTTCAAAAAATTTGCACCATCCTGGACACAATGATGAGAACTGACCATACACTCAAAGAGCAAAAGGCCTGGAAAATTCCTGGAAACACAGCCCTCCTTTTTTGCAAAGGAAAACTCAAGTCTAGGGCAATGGAGTGATTTACCCAGGAACAGTTTAGTTAGTGACATTTAGGAGATCTAGAGCTCAGTATTTCAAAGAGGCCAACATCTGTCACATCTTAAAGCTTCTAGGTAAAAGATTAATAGATGCATGATTTGCCTTTGCAACAAAAACTCTAAAATGGAGGAAATGAGAATCTCACGGCATCTTCTGAATGTGCCTTTAAATGATTTCCCTAATTTTTACTGCATTGGTAGCACATGACATGAAATCCTTGAATTCTTATAGAATACAGAAAAGTTCATGAAAAATGCGCCATCAAGTTAGAAAGTCACCAAAATACACATATTGATCTGCTAGAGAACCATTTAGATCACCCTATTAAGTGCATTTTTAATTTTCCTTACACTTCTTCATCAGTGCATTTATAACGCATTGTCATGGTTCTTATGCAAATCAAAGCTGGCTAAGAGAGTCTGGGAAAAAATATTGTATGCCATATACACAGTCTTATAGATTTGGCATTCCATTCTAGTTTAGGGTAGGAATTAAAAGGTCTTCATCAGTTCAACTGAAGAGCCAAAGCTAAATCTCCCACACGTCCTTGGTTGGTGTGCTTCTAAAATCAGGGCAACCTCAGCATAAAGAGTGGACTCACGTCCTCTCTGCTGTAGCTCAGTGTCTGGCCTCATACCTCCTCTGCGAGTCATTCCAACAACTCTGACCTCACACAGCTCCATCTGCTCATTCAGGATCTGCCTTTCCCTTTGGTTTCCTGCTGTCCTTGACCAAGGAAGACCCTGAGATGCTGCCTCTGGAGCCCACTGTCCTGGAAGATTAGATTCTGAGACAGTTTGCCATTTGCAGCTACATGTGTGGCTAACAGATAGAGAGAAATGGTAAATTGTACCTGAATGTTGAGTGTTGGCAACATTTGAATTAAGTGCTTGCTCAGGAAAATGTTTCTCATTCCAAAGCAGGTGGGGACCACCCATGCAAAGTACCTGTGCATGATCACCAATGGGAGTGAGTGGGCGGGCTGCCCATTTCTACTGTCTGGTTTTAAACACAAAGCTTACTTAGAATTGAACCTGATGACCCTTTAAAGTCCCTTCAGAATTCAAGGATAAATAATTGCTCCTTGAAATTTTGAGAATGTATAATTTTATGTCCTCAGAGCACTCTCTAGATGTGGATCTATAATATATTCTCTAGAGATTTACGAAATTAATATCATACCTAGTCTCAAAAACAAAACAAAACAAAACAAAACAAAACCCTGAGCCTTATACAAATACCTGCAAATGAGAATTGCAGATTCTTGACCACTAATGTCTTTTAAGCAGAAAAAAATAATAATACAAACACCTCCCAAATTGAAGGGTGCCCTCCATCAAGGCTGATGTTCTTGAATTCCAAATTTTATATGCCACTAATTATATATAATCATTTATAAATATTTTGTTTGAATATAATTATACATAATCATTAACTGAAAACCAAAACAGGAATGATAGATTGGACCTCTTCAATAGAATAAAAGCAGAGTCATTTACATACATGCCGTCATTCAGGAGAAAAAGTCTGACTGACAATCTGAAATCAAAACACTGTTGTGCAACGTGAGGCATGTGCTCAGGGAAATGAGATAGGTCGCCCAATGCTGCCATCTTCAGGCCAATTCTGGTAGAACACCATCAACACAACCATTTTGGCACAGCCAATTGAGCAGTGAGAGCTTGAGGGAACGAAATCCACAGACACCCAACCACACCAACAAAATATTTAATGGCTCTACACAGTGATTTACAAAAGAACTCCATGCAACATCCTTCTTATGTACCTGAAGCTCTTGCTAAGGCCACATATTTCAATTATAAAGATGTACAACTTTTCCAAGGAACTCTTGATGGGGAGGGAACTTTAGATTTTCCTCTTGAAGGGTCCTTTTGCCTCTTGAATGAAAAACATAACCTCTTTCTGAAATTCATTCTATATTCTTGAATTGGATTAAGATGGTACTTACAAACCTCTAGGGAACAGCCCAACATGTCCCACTTCTTTCACTTTCTCCATGGATATAGCTTATACATATCGTTCACAAATGCCTGCATTATGAGTGATATATGTTCTCTATCGCTTTCACTAAAAAAAATTGATCTTTGCATGTTGGTAACATATATTTTTAAGTAATCACCTACATCATCTAGAATCCCATTATCCACATATACAGAACATAGGCAAGAAGTAGGAAATTAGCAAAGAGAGCTTGAAAAAGTCCTAAAAGATATGTGCTAAATTTGATGTACTTTACCTATAAGAGCCCTCACACCCTTACTCAGATCCTGTTTGTCCTTATCTTGTACACACTTCTAACAAAGTTTAGACCCAACAACTCAAAAAACAGAAATATAATATTTGGTGTTTGGGTAAATAATCCTAAACACTTCCATGCTTGAAGATATCACTAAACAAGAGAAGTCAACAATGGCCCTAAAACAACAAGATAATAGGAAACTTAACTAGGAAGAGGACATCCCAGTTGAGAAAGTGTTCTTTCACATATGTCATCTTACTACAAACCTGTGATGCAGACAGAACAGTTATTACTGTTTCCATTTTACAGATGGGAAAACTGAGACTCAAAGTTCAAGTGATTTGCCACATTCCACAACTAATGGGTAGGAGAATTAAGAATCAATTTTCCCAACTTCAAATCCAGTGTTCTTCCCTCATCAGCATCTACATTTATGGATGGATGCAGGGCCATGATCAGCTGATCACACTGGTACAGCAGTTCCTGCTGCTGAAACACTAAAATACTTTCAGAACATGTGTAAACAGCCATTACCCCACACCCCCCAAGGGCCACCCAAGCTTCCCCAGCCTCCTACCGTAATCTATCCCACATCCTCCCACCACTGCCACCACTTCTTCAAATAAATGTTCATGGCCTGTAGAGCTGGGATCTCCAGGCCACTGATCCTACACATGTCTAACAAGTGTCTGTTCTCCTGGGTGCCCAGGTCATAACAAAAGGATAAATCTCATAAAAGATGAATGCCACACAAAGATATTCTAACCTCAGGACTCTGCACCTCTGGAGAAAGCACATAAAACACATAAAAGGGCTCCATGTCTCACAGCCTTACTTTCACAGTTTTTTCTCTAACATCTTTCTTAGTTGGAATGACTAATGTGTCAAAGGATACATTTGGAAAGTTGTTGAAAAGGTAGAGGCTGTATTCAAGGGGAACAAAGTCTGCCCCTTTTCCCTTCCCACCCACCTCTCTGTCACCCATCCCCAGCTCCTGGAGTTTGAATTTTAGTTACATCTGAATTTTGGTTTACAAAGCAGCAGGTGTTTTTGAGCTTTGGCCAAGATTCCCTTAAATCTTGATTAAATTGCAAATGATAAAAGGATTGGAATAGGAGTGAAGCTCGATAGCAAAGCAAGGAGTCTTGGAATAGAAGTATCAAGGCAACAAAAACCAACACTGAGAAACAAGTAAAAATGGAGGCTGTGCTGCTTACGCCACGGAGGCCTCACTACTCCTGAACTGCACAGGGCAGGAAACTTCCCTCTGGATATCCATTTTGTAGCTCTTGTTTCTTCAGCCATTTAAAATGCAGATACTCCACAGAGTCACCCACAAAGCCAAATCACATTAGGTGTCAATGACTTCCCAGTGCCTTGTTTGCAGAGCAAGGTCCCTGAGTGGAAAGTTCTCTGGGACTGGGTTCCAAGAGGTAGCAGAAAGAGGCATTTTGCATGCTTCATTATTTTGTTCTCTTCATTATTTTCCTCTGAGCTAGTCCTATGTAAAATAAGAGCGAAAGAAATACCAAAACTTAGAGCTGGAAGACATGGAGGCCAGGCCAGTGTTCTAGAACCCACCAAAACAGCTGTCTACAGTCCTGAGGCTACTCAAGGCCAGTAATCACAAAGCCATGACTTGAAGTTCCCCCCCACCCCCTTAGCAAAAGGAAGCCACTACTCAAGTGTTCACAGATTTGGAGGTCAGTCACTGTACAGATTCCAAGTACCACTGGTCCAAACGCCTTGTGGAGTGGTAGCTACACCTAGATTTCTATACTCATTTTTTTACCATATTCTCTCCTTGAACATCTAAATAAAAGCCACCATATTCTGGCCAATCACAACTCAACCAAAACACATTTTTTAAGTTTATGGTTATTAAATTCTACTGTACTGAGCTCTAGTTGAGAATACAAAAGGGGTTTAAGATATAGTGTCTATGCTTAAAAAAGGTGCAACATGGATGGGAAGACAAGACTCATAAAAAACAATAATAGTAAAGCTCTGCTGTTTTCATCCTACCACAAACTTCTCACTGTCTTGAAACTGCAATTTGCTTATCTGTCTCAGAATGCGAAGAACATGAAGTTTGTGCTGGGCTTTGAGGGATGAACGGGATCTTAGACAGACTGTGGGAAGAGGGGAAGTTACAGGAAAGAGAGACATCATTTGCGTTTAGGACACTGGGGTTGGGGGGAGATGGGTGGTTTGAGGAGAACCAAGGATGTGCATCATGGAAAGAGAGGCCAGTCCAGTGATGCAATGTACAAGATCCCAGACTCCACTCGATCCAGGGGAAACTGCCTCTTTTGCCAGTGATTGTCTCCAAACCAAGACAGACAAAAACAAGTGGAGAAAAAGAGAAATGTTGGGACTTCAGTAATGTCTTGCTTTTCAGCTAGAAAACTTGACCCTGAATTGTGAAAACAGCATACATTGTCTTAGGTTAAGAACAGTCATTGAATGAATTAAAATGTAAAAACCTAAGCTCTGAGGAAACATTATGGCAAACCTTGTGGAAAATTGAACATCAAATATAAGAGGAACATCCATAGGGGAAAAAGAGCGTCAGCAGAAAACAGCTTTTTATTGAAGAATACTCTGACCTAGGCGATTTCCAGCAGCGCTGTCTTAGTCAGAATTTTTCTGTGTGTTTCTTAACTACTGTTTCCTATATCTTTGTGGTTGCTTTCAAGAATAAGTGGATGATTTTGTTTAAGTGCCCCCCGGCCATTTCAATTTAACTACCCCTTCTTCAGCTTATCTAAGAGCATTTTCAACTTCAAAAGAGACCACCTGACTTATTACCAGTTAACATTTGTGGATTCCTACACCAGGCCCTAATGGTGTTTTAAAAAGAAAATGGGAAGAAAAAGAAAAAAGAAACCTCCCCCCATCCTCTTCCTCTTCCTCATGGACTAAGGGGAATAAGCAGGTGGGGCCACCCCTGAAATGCTGACGAGATCCACTCTGAGACACTCCCATCTCCCAGGCCCAATGTCAGGCCCAGCGGTCACGTGGTGGCCCTATTTTAAAACCTTCACTGTCCCCACTGTCCTAGAATAAAGGTCCAGACAGCTTCATGTGGCAGAAAAGGCCCTCTGTGATCTAGCCCCTGCCTTCTTTGGCCTCATCTCTCAACCTCCTTCCTCCCCCTTTCCCACCGGGCCTTTGCCATGGGGTTCCCTCTGCCTGGAATACTTGTCCCATCACCCAGCCCTTTTACTAGTTCCTGCCCATCTGACAGGTTAGGAGACCCTCTTTTCTCCCTCGTGGAGCACTTATCAATCCACACAGAAATTGCCAGTTCTTTCAATTGTCCCCTCTACCAGACTCTGAGATCTCTGAGATCAGGGACAGGGTCTGACTTGTTTGTTTTAATGTTGATCTCTAGAACCCTGCCTGACTCATAGCAAGTGCTCAGTAAACACTGACAAAAGGAAGGGAAGGAGGAAGAAAGGGAGGAAGAAAGGGAGGAAGGAAGGAAGGGAAGGAAAGGAAGGAGGGAGGGGAGGAAGAAATGGTTCAGCAAGAGGAGTTTTCCACTAGGCCATGCCATCAGGGTCACTACCCACTTTCCAGATCAGTAACTACTACCCTCAGCAACTTTTCAAATATTATAGACTTTGAAAAGATGAAAATCCCTCTCCTGTAGCCATCAAATCAGGTTTTACTTATAGGTTCAGAAATAGATCTGCTCCTTGACCTCTCTCTATGCCCCCTTCAACAACAGCCAATGGCTCTCCAATCCAGGCAGGGAGGCAGGAGCCTGCTCTCCTGGCCACAGTCAAGCCCTGGAAAAGTGCAGGCCTTAAGGAGCTTAAATGGAGGCTGATAGGCAGGGATTTCCTGCGGAAGCGCAGCAGTCTTTGGTTAAGTGGCTTCTGGTCTCCTTTATTACAAGCAGCAACCCTGAAAGCCCATTGATTCCGACATCTGGATGCTCATCTGAAAATGTCAGGGAGGAAGCTTTTCACTTTGCAGTTCCTGAAGTTCATAGCCAAGTGGAGGCTAGCCAGGGAAAACGCTAACTGTGCTTGGGGCTGGTATGGAGGAGTTTGTCTGTGACAGGTCCAAGCACAACTCACAATTAACAGGGACGAGGAATTTATATCAACATCACTGCTCAGATAATGACACACGAGATCAGACAGATGCTATTTTCTCCTGGAGATCAATTCTGTGAGATGGCCATCCATCCAACTCATGTTTTCCACAAAATTTCATGGCTCTCTATAAAGGGTATTATGAATACAAATCGGCTTCTTTTTATGCCTTCTAGACCTGCTGGTATTTTGTGTTTCACAAATCAAAAGCTGGTTTTATATTCAGCAGTGCTACTCCTTGGACCCTGGACGAGTGCATCTCCATAACACAGGGATTCACATAGTTTGGCCCTTCTTTTCCCAAATGACCTGTGGCTGAACTTATTATATAACTAGCTTCCTTGAAATGGCTGAACGTCACTCTGAGGACACAGCCCCCTCCCCATCATTTTCATTCCAGGTGCATGCATCGACATTCCATTTATATATATATGCTCAGTCTACTTTGCACAGAAGGCCTACTCAAACGAATGCTATTGGTTTGGAAGTGCCTCAGTACTGACTTTTATAACCTTAGCAATTCCCCCTTGAAGGAGAAGAAAACTGATGATCATATTCTCAGTCATTCATCCTTGGGCATGCCCTAAAATGTTCTGCACCAAATTACACATTCTCTCCAGATGTGGTGATTTTAAAGGTCAGCTCTTGAATGCTAGCATGAATAATGAGGTTTTTACTGACTCCCAGGTAGTCACGACTGCCTTTAGAGAGTCGTTTTATTTTTATCCCTGCATTACTAAAAGCAACACCCTCCTGGACATTAGGGCTAAAGAGCTTGCACCTTTCTCACCTATTTCTTTCCAGGTGAGAACTGGGAGTCCTGGAAGATGATTATGTGTCTGAAAACTGTCGAGAAAGGTATGATTAGCAGGGAGAGGCATTCTCGCCGTGCCACTGCACCAAGTGGTCTTCTATTTTAAGTCCTTATTAATGGAGTCATGTTTCTTTTCTAGTCACCAGCCATCTAGATGTGTAAATGGGGCTGAAAAGATTTACCTGTGAAGTGGGGTCCCTGTCACAATGAGGGCCTATAGGTAATTGAACCTCTAGATGGCATTTCAGCTCAGTTGAGCTACCCTATCTCTAATAATAATCACAGTTGCTGAAGCCTACATTCTACCAGACACAGTGCTAAGCCCTTTACATCATACTCACAACCACCCTGAGAGGCAGGCACTGTGAAGGCAACATCATATGGCAGTTTGAGTGCCTTGGCTTTGGAGTGAGAGACCAAGGTTCAAGATAGACTCTGCCATTTACTTGACCTTAGGAAAGTTATTTAGCATTTTTGAGTCTTAGGCTACTGATTTGTAAAATGGAGAAAATAAAAAGAATAACTACCATTTACTGAATTCCTACTATGTGCCAGTGTCAAATCCCCCATTTTATAGGTGAGGAAACTGAGACATAGGTTGAGTAACTTTTGCAAGTTTAGATGCAATACAGCTGGATTGGAATCAGTTGTGCCTGACTCCAAAGTCCTTTGCACCATACCACCCGGTCCTCCTCCTCTTCCCTGAGCAACTGGAGGCTGTAGGACCTTAGAATTGATGCTTATGCCATGTTCTTGAGAGTAGAGTTTGGTGTGTGCCAGGAAAGGTGAGGACCTATCTAGCCTGCCTGTAACAATCCTTCCATGGCTGGCCTTGAGGTTGGTGCCTTCATTTCTTTTGTGACCACTGGATCAACTAAGTAACACAGCACAGGCCTATTGGGAGCCAGTGAGGACCAAGCATTATAAAGCAATCACAAAAGGAAGCTGAGTCTGCTGACTTACCAGTTGGAAACAACGCTACAGTTAGCTCAGGAGAGCTGAGATTACAATAAATGAAGGTAGGTTGGAAATAAAATGCATTGAGTTTAGATTAAAAAGTCATATTATTACCAAGCACAAAACTAAATACAATACAGTATTGCTTTAAACTACAGCAGTCCTCTTATACTTGATTTAGATGCATTATTTGATTGGGTAAGAAATAGTGAGGCTTCACCAGACAGTAAAAAATGGTATGATTGAAATATTTCTGGTGCTTCATGCCAAGCTTTTTGACCAAACTTACTCTCTTGAGCCAACTACCAAAAGAGCTAGTACACTTGCTGCCTCAAATACTAATCTCTGTCCTCCCTCCCGCCCCCAAATTCCTTCTCAGTAGAGGAGGGACAGGCAGATGAGTGAAAATGAGGTCACAGCTGAGAATCACATGCCCCATCTAGTAGGGACAACAGCAACTCAACTTTGGCCAATTATCGCCCTGTGAAAAGGCAGTCTGTCTCCCAGAGAGGCTGGCTTTTTTAAGAGAAGCTAAGAATCTGGATGTTAGTGTGATATCCTCTGATGTGTAAATGTAGGTGTATTCATTTCCTAGGGTTGCAAAGTACCAAAAACTGGTGGCTTCACACAACAGAAATTTATTCTCTCACAGTTCAGGGAGGCTGGAAGCCCAAAATCAAGGTGTCAGTCAGGCTATGGTCCCTCTTAAGGCTCCAGGGAGAATCCTTCCAGGCCTCGTGCTAGCATCTGGTGGGTCTCCATAAGCCTTGGCATCCCCTGGCTTTTAGCCACACCACTCCTGTCTCTACCTCCATCCTTACATGGTCCTCTTCCCACTGTGTCTCCTCTGTGTCTTTGTATAAATGCAATCTCATCAGCTTTAGGGCCCATCTTAACCCTGTGTGACCTCATCTTAACTTGATTACATCTGCAAGGTCCGATTTCCAAATAAATCACATTCACAGGTACCAGGGGGTTAGGACTTGAATATATATATACACACACGAGGGGAGACAATTCAACTCATACAGTAGGCAATTAATTTTTTAAAACTTACGCAAGGTGAAGGCTAGACTACACACACACACGTGCATATATATTCCACAGGCATTAGCCAGAGGACCTGCCCCTCTAACACTGAGCATCTGCCTCTGTTTGCTTCACCTGGTCATGCCTTCCCTGACATTCTAAACTCCAGAGAAGTGGTTTGGTGTACTAGACCAGGAATCATAAAATCTAATAGCTCAGCCTGTGCCATTATTTTGGCATGTGACCTTGGGTGAGCCATTTAACTTGCCTGAGCCTCCCTTTAGTCATCTATAAAATGGGGATTCCTTTTCTCACAAATTTTTATTGAGCACAAATGTATGCATGGCACCATGTGGATACTAAAGACTGTGCACATAGCAGATGCTTAGTAAATGTTTACTGAATGAATAAATGAATGGGCCATGATTGATTCTACCAGAGCTGTGGAAAAGATATTTGGCAGAAATCCAGCAAGGTCTTGCCTTTGCTAGAACACATTTGCAAAGGAGCATATTTGCCCCTTTCCTCTCCCACTACAGCCTTGATTTTTATCTTGGAAGTACTAGGCTTCTTAATTAGATTTTGGGGATGAAAAAGCAAACAGTCCCCCAAAAAATACTTGATGAGAGCTAAAAATTCAAATGTTTCTACGTTGTGTCCCTTTGTTTTATTACAGGGACCTTCTAAGCCTTGTTAGACACCAACATAGGATACCTGTTTACAAACATGGAGCCACATCCAAATGCATCAAAACTAGAGCGAACAACAACTTTTGGAACTTTTCCAGAATGCGGCCAAATTACAGCCAAACTGCAAACACCTGGCTTGAGTTCTCAGCTGCTTGAACTCATAAGGAGGAGCAGCCAAGATTTGAAACCCCAAATTTATTGCTTTATTTAGGTATTAAGGGAGTGCTGCATGTATCAATGAACAGCATCACTCCTAATCTGCTTGAAAAATTTAGTCAGGAATTCATATTTCATGTGCTCTCACTGCCACAAACAATATTTATTCACTTGTTTTCTCAAGCTGTTTCCTGTGACTTGCCTTCTCTACGTTCGCTCATGGAAGGTGTGCTATTAACTCAGAGGAGGCCTCCTCCAACTCCAGGCAGAAGCTTGACATCTTTCTGAGGAGGCCTTACCTTTATTATTTATGTTTGAGCACTATACAGTGCAAAGAAGCATGCTCTCTCCATCTAAAAACCTTTTGTTACATAAACAGCATAGTCTGCATTTCAGAAGGGAAAACCTGAGTCATTGAAAGTTAGAGAATTACCCAAGGTCACATGGGAGAGTAGAGATCCACTTCTGCACCCTCCTGCCCACTGATGTGGCCACCCAGATATCTGAGAGTACAATCAGGTCATGTATACCAGCCAGCATTTAGGGAACATTTAGCACTGTGCTAAGCAGTTTTATAGTGCATTTTCTCATTAATTCTCACAACTGCTCCCCTGGATTAGATACTAGTATTATTCTCATTTTAAGATGAAGAAACTAGGGCAAGGAGAGGCTCAGTAACTTGTCCAAGATCACCCCGCCAGTAAGAGACAGAGCCCAGATACAACCCCAGAGCCTGTTGTCTGGGGTAAATTGACTCCAGAGCCTGTTGTCTGACTCACCCACTACACTATACTGCCTCCCGAGCTTGTCCCTAAGGTGCATAGACTCGATGAAAACGTATAGTGTTGTATAGGGTAATAGTCACTTTATTTCATGGATTCTATCTTTCTTTTTTATTTCTTACCAGTATGATTATCTGGGGTTAAATGCTATGGGGAAACTTTAGAATTTATTTGTTACTGAAGCATATCATGATCTTATTCAAAAAAAAGAACTGGAGGGGTAAATGTGATTAGACCAGAGAAAAGCAGAACTCACTAATGGGAACAAGACTAATTCAAAATTTGAAAATTGAATAAATATTTACAGAAACAAGTTTTTTAATGAAAAGGTAGTACCTCCTTATTTTTCCTCAGAAAGAAAGAAAGAAAGAGAAAGACAGAAAGGGAAAGAAAGAAAGAAAGGAAGGAAGGAAGGAAGGAAGGAAGGAAGGAAGGAAGGAAGGAAGGAAGGAAGGAAAAGAAAGAAAGAAAGAAAGAAAGAAAGAAAGAAAGAAAGAAAGAAAGAAAGAAAGAAAGAAAGAAAGACAAAGAGAAAGGAAAAGCAAACAAAACTGATTAGCTACACATGATGTTCACTAAAACACTGCAACTTACCTGAGAAGTCATAAACCCCATATTTCTAGAGGACTTCCAATTTGTTCTTTCTTCTGTAGATGTAAAAGATAAAGTCTGTTCTGACAGTACAAGTGTTTGATAAATGAATGAACACCTCATTGCTCCTTTTCCCAAAGCCAGGACTCCCTTTTACTAAGTTCCTATTTGACATGGCAAAATGACTTCTCAGAAAAAACTGGAAGGCTATACGAAAATGTTAACAGTGGTTACCACTGCTGTATTACTACGAATGGTCTTTCTTTTCTTTTCTTTACTTATCCATTTTTCTCAATTTTTTATGAGTATGTATCACTTTTGTAATAAGAAAGAGAAACAAAGGTTTTTGTAAAGACTTTTCAGTAAAGGAAACTCTAAATCAGCTTGGCATCAGCCTCCCCTTCGTTGCTGAGGGAATGATTTTTTTATGGACACTATAAAGGACAGCTTTCAGACCCTGAAAAGAAGGATGAGGCCTCCCAAGTGATTTATTCCTCTCAACCCTAACAGCATTTCTTACTTACACCTCATCTGGATTTAAGCCCTCAAATGACAGCATTTCCATTTTCTGGGAGACCTCTCCCCAGGAGAAATATTCCATAAATGACCATCCTTACAGAGGCAAGTATAGAGAACTCTAAGAAAAATGCAATATTTCTAAAAAGAGAGCAAAGAGACTTTTAATCACTGTGTGTTCAATCTCGTGTCGTGTTTCTTATTGTGCTACCATTCATTGTGGTGGCTCATAATGTGCAGTAATACATTTTCCATCTACTAAATGTATGCTGGGTTTTTATATCACAGTTCAGAAGAATAGCTTTGGAAATCCTTTTGGCTCCTTTATTTGAAAACTACATTTGTAGAATAGGGTAATTAAATTCCTATAGTTTGATATAACATTACCTCTGCTATTCCAGCTCATAAAAAAATCCCAACCATCTTCTCTCTTCTTTTGCTAGAAATGGAATTACACTAAAGATATTCCTGTTAATACAAGCCTAAGATTTTGAGAGCCTACTACCCCATTGTAGTTAAGCCAGAAAATTTCTTCTTTTGTACATCTTTATAGAAATTAAAATGACTGCCTGAAGAATGCACTGGCTTACTTTGAGAAGAAAACAGTAAGGGCTCAACATCAGGATTTTTGAATCATAGGAAGAGGAAGTTAACTCTAGATGAAGAATTAGAGAATTGGGGGACTTGAAATGCCTTTAAAATTATTTAGAGGAAAACACAGCTTCTTTGGTATTGGGCAAATGGGGGTGACCTGGCACAGTCAAGATTTCTTGTGTAATGGTGAGGTCAAGTCTTACTGGACTTGGGTATGATGTAGATAATGGCATGGACTTCAGAGAAGTATTCATTTCATTTGTTCCTCACTTTAGCACTGGGCAGTAGGACAATGGCCCCATTTTAAAGAAGACATCTGAGGCACAAAGAGGTAATGTGCTTTGTCCCTGAACACAAGTCTCAGGAAGTAACAAAGCTGGCACTCAAACCCAGCTGTGCTAACTTCAAGTTCAGGCTCTTCCTACCACATCACACCACACCACATACTGCCTAACAATCACCCTGAAGAGCATCTTCATAGAGCTCTGACTGGTGCTGAGACCCCATCTGTTGACTTACGGTGCTAATGTTTGGATAAATGAAGTGGATACAGGGCACTGTGGGTTCAGCACTCACTCAACTCACAGACAGAATGAACAGTCACCAACACAGCTCTATTTTTATGAATTTCCAAATAGGTAAAATAGTTTTACTTTTTCATCTGGAGTTACATGATACCTCTCTGAGGGCCCAAGGATATAGTTATAAAGATGAAGAAAAATTCACATGCAAAAATGTACAACCATTCCAGATTGCAAATATATTTGTTTCTAAACATGGTGGGCAATATAGAGCTCATCTTTTAAATTCCAAATAACTGCAGTTCTCATCATAATATAAATCAATGGCAAGCACCTCATAATGGCAACAACAAATACCGTAAGTGAAACATACAAAACCAGATAGAACAAAATAGCCTACAACATCAAAGTCTCAGAGAGTTGTAGTCAGAGCGGGCAGACAGTAGAAAAGGAAGAAAAAAACACAGTGGTGAAAACAAAGGTAGTGGAAAAGGACAGAAGTTAAGCTCTATGGGGTTAGTTAAAGAACTGTAGTCTTCCTCACAAGATGCTACTACTTTTCTATATGCATAGAGGACATAAAAGTGAGAGTAATGAGTTGGAATAGATATTATTAACTTTTAATTAAGTTACTCTTAGAAATAATGCACACACTCATCATCCACCCAAACATCTCAATTAAGAATCATAGTGCGTTCCTTCCAGCCCCTTGTCAGCCTTGTATCAAATGATCCAAACAGCTGAACTAGTTCAAAGACTACATGGAATAAATAAGCCTGAGGCTTATTTCAAGCTTTCTGTAGAGATACTAAAATGGTCATTTTTAATGTCATCCGTGTTCAGAAAGAACTACAGCTAGGCATAAATCTTTCAGCATCCTAAGGTTCCCTGGCCCTAGCGAGGTAGGCAAAGACATGAGAGAGTAGAAAACAAGCTAATGTCCTCAGCAAGGAGAAAAATAATAATTAGCAATTCATAAACTAAGGTTACCTTTACAATTACACTTCTAATGTGAATTATAGTCAATTATTAGTTTAAGACTCCCTGTACATTTCATTACCACTCTTAGCATAAGAAAGTACTGGTCATACCTGGAAATCCAAGTATACTTGATTCATGGCCACCAGAAGCCCCAATCAGTGCAATTCTTTTATCTGGATCAAATAAATTATTTGTTTTGATAAAAGAAAGTACAAACAGGGCCCCATATTATTAATTTCCTCACAATTCTTTCCTTCAAAAATAAATTGAGATGGTGTTCAGGTCTCTGCTCACAATGAATTCTACCCTTTCAAAAAACATTCTAGACTTGGATTTCCTAAATTGTGCTCCTTGCAATATTAATGGCTTGTGATGCTAATACACAATCCATTAAAAGAAGGCTTCTGTGACCATATAAGGTATTTTCTTAATTCTCCAGTTCAATTTGTTCTCATTTTCACATCTCCAAAATGGAACTTCATCTTACAAACAGTGTCAAAAATTTTGCTGGCTGAATCCCTTTTCCTCTAAAAAACATGCTGTTATTAAATTAATGACATGTTTTACAACCATCTTAGAATGGATGAAATATGGTAAGTTTGGAAAAATAACATTTTTTATCATTTCTGAAGGTTCACTCTGCATGGTATCTTATGAAAGGCTCTGAAAAAGTCCTACACTTTAAAAACAAAGCTGTTTACTTTATTTAACCCAATGTTCCCCAAATGTATTTGCCCACGGATACCTTCTTTTACAGAACTCATAACATACCATGAGACTAGAGTCCCGGGAACACATTCCAGGAAAGACTGCTTATTATCTTCATTACCCCTGGCCAAGCCTCTTCCCTCATCATCATTACCAAGACCCAGTGACAAGAGTCCCTTCAATCAAAAGCGAAGGTAAACATGCTTCAGGGTCGACCCAACTGAATAGATGACCTAAAACTCTCCGTAGAAGGAAAATTCCAACTGGGCCAGAGGCCAATTTATTCTGCTTTGGAAACATCTGTGGTGTATTCATACTGATTGCTTTCTCCTACAGATGATGCACAGCTTTGTCTATTGCAAATGCCTTTATGATGTGAGAAATGAATAGAGTGAATTAAAGCCATCTGCATCACAGGACGGGATGCACCGTTTGGTGAAAGATGCCCCTTACATTTGCTAACATTTGGGAAAAGGGAAATCAATATATTTCTAAGACCTGTTCCTAAATTCACCTGATCAGCAAGTTGCTATTTGTGTATTCCTGTAAAAATGGATGCTATAGGTCATATAGCTAAATAGCAGATGACAAGGAGAGTATGAGGAGAGACACCCAAGTCAGAACCAATGACATGGCATTCAAAGATCCTGAGGTTCACTTTTGGGCCCTGAAAGAGTAAGCCATAAATAAACTCCTGTCACACTGCACAGTATTTCTCTGGCAATACTCTATTGATCCAGTTTTTAGAAAAAGTATCCGAAATTTGGAAAAAAGGCTAAAAGATTTCTGGGTGACTTTTGGAAGGCATACTCAAAGACGGTCTAACAAGTCCCGCTGTGTAACAGGTCACTGGACTCACTAGGGCCTTGCTACTCCAAGCATGGCCCTAGGACCAGCAGCTTGGGCATCACCTGGGGACATGGAGATGCAGAATCCCAGGCCCCACCCCAGATCTGATGGATCAGATCTCCAGGTTAGCCTTTGCACTTTACAGATTGAAAAGCACTGATCCAGAGTATATAACTTTTGTCTGACTTCCTATTTACTATTGATTAGGGTCTAGAAGCTATAAAGTTAGATGTTACCTTGTGAAGTTTGATAAATTGCAAATTATTTTTGTCTACTAGATATGCAGATGATTTTGGCCTGGTAGAAAAGATAAGCTCAAGGCTATGGTTTTATTGCCCTGTAGGACATAAACCATTTGGCATCTTATCCCAGGATTCCTTTCTTTCAGTAATCATATACATTCTCAGTCTCTCAAATTCTTCTTGGAACTAGATTTACCATCCTGATTTTCCTTCCTTAATGAGTTAAATAAATCTTTGACACATGCTCAGTACATATGTATGAGAGTCATGTTTTTAACTGTTTAAACATTATAATTCAAAACCAGTCACATCTCAACTGCAAAAAAATGCTTATCCCTGGTGAACACTGTAGAAACCATCTTTTCTTAGGAAAAATTTTCAGTTGTCTGGCAAACAATAATTGAGAACCCATGATGTGATAGAACATAAATACAGCATAGGCTTGTCCCTCAAAGATGGTCTAGTCTAATGTATGATCTGACTTTAGATACAAGGGCTGGCAAATGAGAGCCTATAGCTCTGTTTCAGCTTGCAGACGTGTAGCCACAGAAAATTTTATTTTGTTTTAATTTTTAAATTTTAAGGCCTTTAGGCATGATATGTATTATCTAGCTCTCCACAGGCTCCCATACTCCTTATTGTCTTATTTCAGGCTATTTGCTATTACCTGGCTATTCAGGCTGTTTGCTATTACCTGGCCCCTGAAGGCATTCAAGTTTATAACCCATAAGTAGACACTAATCCATTAAATCTACTTAAACCAGCACTACAGTGGGAAAAGGCTGGTCTCAAAATTATAGCACACTCTAGACAGCCCTTACTGGGGAGATGTTTGTGTATCTATCACACAGAGACCCTGGACAGCTATGAAGAGTATGAAGAGCGCAGCTGCCAAACAAGCAGCATTATTCATTATCCACCAAAGGGAAGATTATTTACATGTATAATAGTGCATTGGAAATACATTTACCAAGCACCACCATCAATTTCTTCAGACATAAGAGTTTCATTTAAATGGTTTTCAGGGCATAGAAACCACTGCCTACACAAAACAGCATAGTTAGCTTCATTCTCAAAACTGAGTACTGCTAAAATGTCAAAATAAATATTCAGCAACACAACAAGGAAATGCAGTAGCTACAGGCAATACCCTAGTCCCTCTGAAATCAGACCAGAATTTCAAAAGTGGCTTTGGACAATACAGTCTGGTAGTGCCAATTAGTCCTAGTTTTCTTCCTCAGACGGATTTGCTGATGGTACATCACAGAAAGATATTTGGTGTCTGCTTTCACTAGACATAACTCTCTTTTTCATATGTGCTTAAATTCACTAAACAAAGGAAAACAAGCACTATATAAAGACAGTCATTAATAATATAATTCTCACCTAGAGTAAAAGAATAATGTGGCCTATCTCCATGTTCTGCATAAATAGTGAATTCCATGGTTTTCCATTTGTCCTCTGTATGGATTTTTCTCCTTTGAACATCTCAACTCTAATTTTCCTCTACTACTTCTTCAGGAGACTTAATGCAAACAACTCTTGGGAAATCAGTTAATAATACCTTCCTTTCTCACCTGGACAGCTAAGAGGTCTAGCTAACTACCTCTATCTTCCCACAAAAGGAATTTCTACCCCTCCCAGTGGGTCCTTACCTCTCAATTTCTTAGTTGCAAATGGGTTATTAAATTGGGTTTCTAGCTTCAGCATATGGCTTGAGGGTAGTTAACGGGCATGTTATTCAACAGTTATTTGTTCCTGAATTTATTTTGAAATTGCCTGTCTGGGATCTAACTAACTGTGTTTTCATTCAAGTGCATCTCCAGGCAGTCTTCCATTCCCTTTTCCTTTTTTTTTTTTTTTTTTATTAATTATTCATTTTATTGAGATATATTCACATACCACGCAGTCATACAAAACAAATCGTACATTTGATTGTTCACAGTACCATTACGTAGTTGTACATTCATTACCAAAATCAATCCCTTTTCCTTTAACTGAGGGATCCGATGTAGATCTAGAAGTCAATAGCAGTTTTCATATCATTTCCAGAACAACCTCCTTAGCCTCCTCACACTGTGTGTCTGTCCCCCAGACTCTACACCACACAGACGAAGCTTTCCAAATTTCTCTTTGGTCTGCAGAACACTTTTCAAAGTAAGTGGGCAGTCCAAGAAAATAGGAAAGAATTGGAACTGCAAGGTTGTGGGAGGCAGAAAGTCGAAGGGAGTCGGGGTGGAGGTTCATGAAACATGGTGAAAAGAAAAAGGAGTAGGTAAGGCAAAACCATGGTAAGACTTCCACTCCCACCCTACACTGTCCACTGCACTTGGAAGAGACTCAAAATCTTTTCTTTAAAAGTATTTTGCAAGTTTGCCCTGCTTTATCTTCTTTATTAGAGAAGTTGTGGGTTTACAGAACAATCATGCATTAAAAAACAAGTGTTCCTAAAGGACACTTGTTCATTTTAAAAATTCACTGGCCCTGGAAAAATGAGTTTCGACATACAAGTATTAGTTTCTTTCCTGCAATTGTAAAAATAGTAACAAAGGTGTGGTGGGCAGATAAAGGCCCCCAGAAATGTCCACACCCTGATCTCCAGAGCCTGCGAATATGTTGACTTACAAGGCAAAAGCCTTTACAGATGTCACTGAGGGTACGGACCTTGACACAGGAGATTATCTGGAATTATCCAGGTGGGCCCAATCTAATCCCTTGGGTCCTTAAAAGTAGAGAAAACTTTCCCAGCTACAGCCCAGTGAGAGAGAGATGTGATGACAGAAGAAAGTGAGAGAGAAGCAATGTTCCTGGCTTTCAAGATGGCAGAATGAGCAAAGGAATGCAGGCAGCCTCTACAAGCTGGAAAAGGCAAGACAACAGGTTCTCCCCAAGACTCTCCAGAAGGAACACAGGCAACACGTTGACATTAACTGAGTGAGACCCATGTCAGACTTCCAACCTACAGAATACAGAACTGTACGGTTGCAAATTTGTTTTGTTTCAAGCCACTAAGTTTGTGGTAATATGTTAGAGCAGTGAGAGAAAACTAACACAGAATGCTATCCTTGGCTTCCCTGCTGACCAGCCCTTCCAAACCTGAGAGATTTCTTATTCTGACTGAAACTCTCCTTCTATGCACCCCTTCCCTCTTCTCCACCTGGTTGACTTTTTCTCATCTTTCAAAGTTCAGCACAGGTAATCCTGCCCGGACCCTATGATGGAACCATGTTATAGAAGGCCAAGTAACCAATGGTCGGCGGCCGGGCTGCGGAGGTGGTCGGGATCGCAGCGCCAGAGCTCGAGGATCCCGGGGCCGCTGGCGCTTGCTGCTGCCTGCCTCTTCCGGCTCCTCCCTGTTGTACGTGGGGCGCACAAGGCTGGGCGTTCGGAGCCATCGCGGTGAGGACCATGTTGCAGCCGAACATCTTACTCACCGGTACACCAGGGGTTGGAAAAACTACACTAGGCAAAGAACTTGCATCAAGATCAGGACTGAAATACATTAATGTGGGTGATTTAGCTAAAGAAGGGCAACTATATGATGGCTATGATGAAGAGTATGATTGTCCCATTTTAGATGAAGATAGAGTAGTTGATGAGTTAGAAAACCAGATGAAAGAAGGTGGAGTTATTGTTGATTACCATGGTTGTGATTTCTTCCCTGAATGCTGGTTTCATATAGCTTTTGTGCTGAGAACAGATAATGGTGTATTGTACAAAAGACTTGAAACAAGGGGTTATAGTGAGAAGAAACTACAAGATAATATTCAGTGTGAAATTTTTCAAGTTCTTTATGAAGAAGCCATGGCATCTTACAGAGAAGAAATAGTGCATCAGTTGCCAAGTAATAATCCAGAAGAGCTAGAGAATAATATAAATCAGATATTGAAATGGATTGAACAATGGATCAAAGATAATAACTCTTGACTTAGAAGACAGGCCACATGTCAATCACTATTGTTGATATTTCTCTGCCCACCTCATAGAAATTGTCCAAGTATCAGTAAAACCTCTGTATTAAAATTGTGTTGCAAGAATCACAGGTAGATAGTATAAAGGTTTATTCCTGGACTTTTTTTCCTCCATGAGAAAGCTAAACAATCTCATATATAATGACTACAACACTGTTAAGGATTGCAAGTAAAGACTATCATCATTTAATGCTTAAACTGCTAAAGAATAAATACATCTGACCAAATAGGTGAATACTTAAGTTTATTACAGAGAAAAATGAAGATGATCTCTTAAAATAAAACTTAAGGCTAAAGATAAAACATCAGAATATTCCTTATTCTTTTTTCCTTTGAAATAGTATTTGGAGCTGGTAATACAGGTACTTTGTGCTCAATTCAAAAAGTACAAAAAAATTGTATACTATGAAGTAGGTTTCCCTTTTGTAGGCCACTTCTATTCCCTAGGTGCCCAGGTCCCCCCTAGGAAATAATGTTACTGGTTTTCTATATGTCTTTTCAGAGATGTGTATGTGTGTACTTTTTTTAAAAAGCATTTTGTAGCATATCATAAAGGTTCTGTACCTTTGTTTTTTCATTTAAGGTATTCTGGAAATTATGCCATCACAGAACATACAGAGTTCCCTATTCATTTTGTTTTGTTAATTGAGATATAATTTACATACCATAAAATTCACCACTTCAAAGTGAAAAAAAAAAAAAAAAAAAGTTCAGCACAAACTTTCCCTCCCCTGGAAATCTTAGTTTTATATACAGACAATAAATTTCCAAAAGGTGACATCCATGTCATATTCTTTGTAAATGTCAGTTTGGATAATGGAATTAATTAATCATCATTTGATGGAATGTAAAAATAAAGGCAATAAAACTGCTTTCTTGTCACTGTCTTTTAAGCTTCTCTAGATAATAATTTTATTTAGATTATAGTTACATCACATTGTTTATTCAAAACAACCATGTTATTCACCAGACGTAGGCCCAAGACTTTTTTTTTTCACTGTTTTAAACAAATATCTACTCTAAAAGGGAAAATTTGCTGTTACTTTCTCACTGACATTTAAAATATTGTAAGCCTAGTAATATCACGGGAATAAGTGGATAGACTCCCACAATAATTATGTTGAAAGAGGAAACCACCACAGAATGTGAGACTTGAATGAGATTTTGACATTCGTTTAGATGAACTCACTAATTTACAAATGTGAAACCAAGAAGGGAAGCTGGGTGGCCTGTGAGAATCAAACCATTGGTCAGAACTTGTCCTTGGGCCATGCAAGTTCAGGCTCTCAGTACAGTCTTGTCACTGTTTTTAAGTGAGGAAAAAGAGCACCCACTAGGATTCCCCTGCATGCACATCCATAAACTCTTACCTTATTCCTTCTGCTCCTCTCTTTGGACACACATACACACACTCAATCACACACTAATGCACACACACACACAGAGCCAGTTTCACACAGAGTCTGGCAGAGTTGAACCCCAGTTTGTGGCTGTGCAGAGTCAGCCAAGTCAGCAAAACATTTATCCCTGGTCAAGAATATGAACTGTAGGAAGTCAAAGACTGAAACCAGGAAAATTCAAGGGATATCTGAAAGGCATGGAAACATTTCCAATACCTGAGGTTTAAAGCCAGGGCCAAGGTTTGAGACCTAGATAACAGAACACATGGTGTAATGGTTTTAAAATATGTCTGCAAATTCTTTGACACGCCTATCTCCAAAATGTGCAGCCTAATTCTCCTCCTTTTTAATGTGGGCTGGACTTAATGAATCACTTCCATCGAATAGGACATGGTCAAGTGAAAACAGTATATGAGTAGATCACAGAAAGCATCCCAGCTTCTCCTTGCTTTTTTTGTCATTACTTGCTCTGGAGGAAGCTAATGGCCATCTCATGAGGACACTCAAATTGTCCTATGGGGAGTACCACATGGCAAGGAACTGAGGCCCCCTGCCAATAGCCACATAAACGAGTCATCTTGGAAGCAATTCTCCAAGCTTTCAAACAACTGCAGGCACAGCCAACACCTCGACTACAACCACATGAGAGGCATTGGGCCAGAACCACTCAGCTAAGTTGCTCCCAAGTTTCCGAACCACAGAAAGTATGAGATAATAAATGTTTCTTGTTTTAAGCCACTAAGTTTTGGGATGATTTGTCATGCAGCAATGGATAACCAATACATGTGAGATGCAGCCCCTATGGCAGAAGTTATAAATTGACAGTCAAGATCCAGATTTGGTCTGTAAAGATATTTTCTTCAGCTCATACGGTGGCTGTTTTTTTTGTTTGTTTGTTTGTTTTGAATGAGCAAAAATGTTAAAATCATTAATTTACTTAAAAATCTAGATTACCATCATCTTTCAAAAATCTGGACGATCTGGCAGCACAGGCCCTGTGTTTGCACCTGGCAACCATCATCTGCTGTAAAAGAGGCACATTCCCTCTGGTTCACCGAAGTGCACATTAGCCCCAGTTGATCCCCATTCTGATACCAAGGACCACTTGCCATTATTGCACTGCTGTTTCTCTTTTGATAGAGAAGTATTTCTCAGTTTCCACATCTCTGTTAAAAGTAGGAAACAAAAGTTATACTGAAAGGGCTGTTTGTTTTAAGAAATCTAGGAGAAAATTTATTTCTTGGTTACAATGAAGACTATTCCTATGTGTCTGATATGCCAACAATGTGTATCTGTGTCAAATACATACAACTTAAGATGCATTTTTCTTCCCGCTGTAGCTTTGCTCATTTAGGCTAAATTGTCCCTGTTGGTATGTGAGTTTGCCTAGCCTGTTCCTATGCCCTTTGAAATGTGGCTAAAGCAAGGCATTTGAGCTTACTAGATCTGCCTCCTCAGCATCTTAAAAGTAGCAGTCAATATTAAGCCTTTCTTCTCACATTGGTTTGAGAAGAATCTTGCTGTGAACATAGCTCCATTATTGGCTTTTTACTCATTATACCTATTTAGTCTGAGTTTCTTAATGCTGGATCAGACTAGGTCTGACCACAACCATCCTGACTAATCAAACAGATAGTCCCAGGTACAGCATGTAAGTTACATAAATTTGTACCTATTTCTATTACTTACATTTCTAGGAAATAAACGTTGGACTAAGAATCGCCAAACTACAGCCCACAGGCCAAATACAGCCTACTACCAGTTTTGTAAATAAAGTTTTTTTGAAACACAGCCACACTCATTCATTTATGTATTGTCTACAGCCTTTCACACTACAATGGATAAGCTGAGTAGTTGCAACAGAGACCTTATGACTCACAAGCCTAAAACACTTACTATCTAAATACTGTCTATCTTACTATTTAGCTAACCCCTGAACCAGAAGGATAAAATATAAATATTTTGTTGGCCAAAAAGCCAAGCACACACGAACAGACATTTGTACACTGATGTTCATAGCAGCATTGTTCACAACCCAAGCGTCTTTCAACAGACGAGTGGATAAACAAAATGTGACATATATATATATACACATATATATATATATGATGGAATACTATGCAGCATTAAGCAGCAACAAGGTCTTGAAACATATGAAACATGGATGAAACTGCAGACATAATTCTGAGTGAAATAACTCAGACACAAAAGGAGAGATATTGTATGTTACCACTTTTTATTAGCTATCTGAACAAGGTAAAATCAATGTCTTGTAACATAAGAATATTGGGGACCTAGTGATAGACAGTAGCTAGTGATGGGAATGTTAGTCTAAAATGTTCAGATATGTAAGTGATGGTGAATTCAAAGGTGTGGTAATAGATGGGGGTGACGATCGTTTGTTAATGGGATTTTAAGTATCAGATCTGTATTGAAGGTGAATAGGAATGAAAGCGGTTGTGTAAAGGCAGGTTTCCCACAGATCAGCACCACAAATACAGACAGGTGCTTGCATGATAAACTTCTAAGGTATGGCACTGGCATAGAGAGTTGGCAACAGAAGGGTACATGGGAAAAATCTACACTTTGCGTACTAGGGACTGTAATTAATAGGAATACCATACTCCATAAAAGTTTCACTCACTAAGTTTATTCTTCAGGAACTTAAATTCTTCAGAGTGCCCCTATGCCAGCTAAGCCCCAATACCCAGAAGCAATAGCCTCTTCAAGAACTAGATGTCCCCTTTGCTCATAAAGTTGACACCCCTTTTCAACATGAACAGGTTAGGGTGGTCACTGCCTAAATATCCCTGAAGATTGGAACAGTGATTAAACTAGAGGAAGGGGTAGCAATAAACAAGATGGAATTTAACAAAGGATTATGAACACTGAATTTTATATAATTTTATTTTCCTTAGTTGCTAGGGTTTTAGAACAGTTAGAAGGAAAAAATTGAAATGGTGGAACTGTAACCCATAGCATCCTTTGAAATTTGTTATATAGCTACTTGTTTAATTGTAATTTGAAAGCTATACCTTTGTGTATGTATGTTAGATTTCACAATAAGGAATGACTGAAACTGTGGAATTGTAACTTATAATATTCTTTGAAATTTGCTAAGTACTTGTTAAATTGCACTTAGAAAGTTATCACTTCTATGTATATATGTTATATTCTACAATTAAAAAAAGACAAATAAAAAAATAAATAAAAGAAAAAAAAGCCAGGAACACTGTGCTTCAAAAGAGCATAACTAGGAAGCAATAAATCATCATACCCTCTCCAGATTGTTTGCATTATGATTCATAGTCAATAACTGAAGCTTTCTTCACCTTACAAATGGATTTAAATAAAACATTCTTTTACATTTAAAGTGTCAAGGACTCACTGTGGCTAGTTTCTGAACATCTTCATCAGATGCTCCCAGAGATGCCAGGCCTATTTCTTGTGAAAATTGAGCAAACTTAGGATCTGCAAGTAGTGGAACATGTCCCAGGAGTTCATGGCATGTGTCTCTGAGAAGAACATCACAAAGAAATGTTACGTAAGAATTTTTAAACTACCACTGGTAGAACAAGACATAAAATTCTAAATGTAACCTATAATTAACCTGTTACCACATTTCATCAACTCTAAGACTCTTTTATCACATTTTAACATTCTGTAATCCAGATGCATCTTGTGATCAATGCATCTTAAATTATATGATATATAGTATTTTTAATAAAATAAAAGCATCTACAATTTTAAAGTCCTTACTATATGTCAAGCACATGATAAGTATTTAGCTATATATATTATCTCTTTTAATCCTCAAAGCAACCTTAGAGAATTAGAACTTGTTTGGGTAAGAGTTTATAGATCAGGGATGGGCAAAACACAGTTGGCAAGCCAAATCCCACCCACTGCCTATTTTTTGTAAATAAAGTGATTAAAACACAGATATGCTCATTCATTTATGTATTGTCTATGGCGGCTTTCCAAGTATAAATACAGAGTTGAGTAGAAGTAATAAACTGTATGACCCTTAAAACCTAAAATATTTACTATCTGTCCCTTTATAGAAATTTTGCCAACTCTTGCTATAGATAGTGATGAAGCCAAAATTTGAATCTAGTTTGCCATGACTTCTAAACTCTTGCTCTAATCCTTACATTGCACTGCATCCCATGTTACACTTCATCAAGCACTGGCAACAGCAGAGGATTGTACTGTCATCATCAAAGAGGCTTTTGCTACAGACAATGTATCTGTCTTAACTCAAGCCTGTGCATTGGAAGATTCTTCATCCTCTGCTTTGGTCAGCCTGAACTAGCAGGTAATAATAGCAGCTTGCAATCTCTCTTATTCACCTGAGCTTCCCTTTGGAACCGGATGCCCAGGCAATGCGTTGGTTGTGTCACAACAAAACAAAGCAGAAGCCTCTGATTCACGGCCATGAATCACAAACTGTTCCCTGATACCAAGCTATATTGGAATGGATTCCCTTATGACTCTCTGAGGTGGATCAAGATGCAGCAACGTTTCATTTTCTAGACCAAAAAAAGCTAGTAAGGCAGGTAATAATTGAAAGATGTTTTCTGATTTCACCTGTGCTCCTCTGAAGTGCATCACTTCACAAAGGTGCTATAATATAAATGCTAGGTGCTAATGCCATTATTATGAGTATGAAGCAGATTGGATTGGTCACGTGGTTGAAGCGGGTGTAGTGGTGGTCAAGGGATTGACGCCCATATAAAACACACAGCATCACCCAAATAGGAAACCTCATTCCCACAATTTCAAACCACATCCCTGACCCTAGCCAACCATTTCATAGATACGTCAAGTTGAAAGGGGAGCCAAGTGAGAAGATGTGGACAAGATACTAAAAGAAACTCCCAACTTCCCTTTTACATATAAACTGAATTTGTAGGAAAGAACATGTGGTGGCTATTTGGCAGACCACATTGCATAAGACAGAGAATCTGACACACTGGTTTTAGGGGTTAAGAGGAATTTAAATGTTATCTAAGCTTCTCATTTACAATAAAATTAAACACAAAGCAAAAAATGAAAGCAAGAAGGAAAGCTAGAATATACTGAGCTCCTATTATTTACTGTACAAAATGTTTTCATATATTATTACTAATTTAATCTTCACTTACATTTGACAAATTGGGAAATGAAAATTCAGTATATTTAAGCATCTTTTCCAAGGTCACACAGTTAATAAAAGACAGATACAAGGTTTAAAATTGGATTTCTCTGACTCCAAATCTATGCTTTTTCTGTTCTGTTGTTTAAACCTGCAGATGTGAACTAAATGAGAATGGGGCCAGGGGGCAAGGGAGGCACGGCTTAGGCTGAAGGGAGAGAATTTAACCAAGCTGGTTAGCATAAGTGCAATTATAATCAGTAGGTTCTAAGTCACTTTTTCTGCCACCATGGAGCAATTCAGTGGTTGTCAACTCCCACCCCCACCCCCCACCCAAAATCAATTGAGGAACCTTTTTTAAAAAGTGTCTGGGCCCTAACTAAGACCAATTTAATCAGAATCTCTAGGGATCGACCCGGGTGTGTGTGACTGTGTGAGTGTGTGTGTGTGCATGTTTTAAACCTCTTCACATAATAATAAAACACAGCCAGGGTTGAGAATCACTGTTATAACTGATTATGCTCAGAGCTCTACTAGCAGGCTTCAAGCTACTAGAACTTAAACAAAAATTGAATGTAATTATGTAATTCTGAGCTGCGTAAGTTTAATTCCACTAAAATTATATCATGATGCTGGAGAATAATTTAAAATGGTGGCATAAGGTAAATAAGTAATTAATAAATCTCCATGCCCATTTGATTCAGTTACAAGTCTAATACTTTTATGCCAACAGTGTACTCCATATACTTACCACGGTGATGAAATTTTAAAAAGGTCATGCAGCCTATACCCATGTAGAATTAGAGTCATGTGGCCCACCATGCAAAAATTTGAAAAGCCCCATTGTACCCCATAATATAAATGCTAAAGTGCTTCTACTGATCCAGGCAAAAGATATGACAAAAAGAATCCCAAATGAAACGAGGCATCAAACTCCAGGGAAATACTGAGGCAATGAGCATAAGCTCATGGTATGAATAAGCAAGGTTATCAGAAACTAAAGTAATAATTATAGTGGCCAACATGTACTCAATGCTTACTATAGGCCGGGCATGTGCCAAGTGCTTTAGAACGTACAAAGAGAATAGGTGATAGGTGGTGGCTTCCCTACCATTTGGTAAGTGGTCATGGATTCTTGCAATGCAGGGTTTATTTCTGAACTCATTAAATAGTTGAAGAAGGCTGACGCAGAAGGCATTTTTCTATCTACCTAAGTACTAATGAAGTCCAACATCTTACAGGCAGAAGGTAAAGTGGCAGTTGGCAGTTAAAAAGGAAGGAGAAGGAAAATACTAGAGATCCCAAGACATTAAGGAGTCAGTATTCCATAATAAATATATATATATAATCACCTGCCATCTGGATTTAAAGTTAAGGCATCATTATGAGAAGCCTAAAACTCACTAGCCAACTTAAGAACCTTTAATAGCATTAGAATGATGAGGTAATCCAATTATACGTAGAGGATAAAGAAATTATAAATTTGAAAGAGAAAATCATATAGTACAGCAGAGTAAGTTATATTGTTCAGAAAGAATGAAATCCTGAAGGAAGGTGTTGAACACAATTATGAGAGTTGAGAATTTCTGCCCTGTTATAAGTAGAAATGATCAGTTGTATTGGCCAGTTTAAGTATGCCCTCCTCTCAGCTCCCTCTCCATGTAAAGACCCTGAGAAAGAACTGCCCCTCAGATTCCTGAACAAAGTGCATGTACAGTGTGACAATAACCTTACTTCTCTGGGGCCAAGGCTTTAAGCACCTCTATTTCAAGGCCAAGAACAAGCTTATTATCTTTTATGACTGTGGTGATATCAGAAGTAAATGCCAGATTGCTCTCTATCCCAGGGTCTTTGGCTAATGGAAGCGTATAGAAAAGAAGCTATACTATACTTTAGTTTCTATGGTGTATAGAAAAGAAACTATCCCTGGAAACTCTTCAACCACAGAGCAATAAAATATTTAATGTTGTTAATAAAAGCAATTAATTAACATTGAGACTTCATATTTTCCTTCATTTTCATGAGAATACAACTATTGCCTTATCTCATCAGGTCTCTCTTAAAAGTCAATTGTTTGAGTAAAATAGCACCTATCAGCACATGTTGCCTCCAATCTCACCAGGACTTAGAAGCTGAGTTGGTCACCATTCCTAGAGGCTGAGAGAGTTTCCAGGCATAGAAAATCAGAGAAGGAAAGTTGAGCCTTGCCAAGACCGCAGAACCTTCTCTCAATCCTTTCTACCAATTGGATTCTGTTGAGCAAAATCATGTAGTTTATCCTGTTTTACAAAGTAAAATGCCACTGCTACTATGTCTTGCATATAAAGTAAATTGTGATCCCAATATTGGTTGTAACATCTACAGGTGGACCCCTAAGCATCTAATTATGAACAGGTTTCCTCTGTGAGTCTACAACTCTCGCTTTATCTTACCAGATCTCTCTTACAAGATTCAATTATTTGGCTATAATTGCACCTGTCAGTACATGTTGCCCCAATCTCTACATCAGCAAACTCTTCTCTTTTTAACTCACATCGCTTTGATGCATTTTCACCTGAATAATGCTTTTCAGAGCTCTTTTCACAAAAGCTCTGTGTTCACTGGAAATGTGGGACCTTTCGAAATGGTTAACATTGTAAAATATCATGTCTCCTTTTGGGAAAAAAAAAAAGCTAGGGCTGATATCAAACACTAAAGTTTTGCTGTTCTAAATTGGAATCTTCTCTGATAAGCCCTGTTAGGGGAATTCTAAAGCCTGTGGAAATTCACCTACAAAAGGGCCTGTGCAAAACATCTCCAGGGAATTCTTAAATAAATCTGAGAAAGTTGTGATCATTTTGCTGTGGGGAAATAAGGACCCTGGTTGTTAAGTTCAAATTCAAAATGAGTCTGCCATTTTTCTCCTCTTATCAGTTTTCAAAGCTAACTCCTCACGCTGTATGAACAACTTTTTATTTTTGCTGTAAATTAAAGCCTTTAAGAGGCAGTGAGTGAGCATTCAACATTTGCTTCCCATCCCAAATCAGCACATCTGTCTTTTAAACCTTTTTTCTACAGGTTTTGTTTGTTCTAAATGACACAGAAGCCAATACTTTAGCAAAATCATGAAGAGAAGTAAAGGAAGATGAGTGGGAGGGGTGGGGAGCTTGCATTGATGAAAAGAAGCAGGAGGATGGAGCTGGGAGCCAAAATAGGGTATTTTTTTTTTTTCAGCTTTCACACAACATTTGGTGGGTAAGTGCAAGTACTCTGGGATAACACACCAGGATGCAGAATGTGATGCAGGGGATGAGTTGGCTTGTTTGCATGGCACTAAGGAAATGATAATGGGAATTAATTCAGGATTGAAATAAGTTTGGGGTTTTGTTTTTTTGTATTTTTTTTTCCTGTGCATGCTTTGGAGTCATATAGAGAGAGTTTCTTCAGTTTATATTTAAAATGGTATACTGTAAAATCTGGCCCAGATAAGATTTCAGGCAGCCCTTATGATCTCTCCCTCTTAGATTCCTATCACAGTGCATAGATAAATACATATATGGTCCTCTTTTTACTAAGCCAAGCACCTGAATGTTGGCCTGGAGGAAATCTTCTTTACTTTTTCCCCTAGGAATCGTAAGAAAGTCCACCAGTGTTACTCTTCCTCACTAGAATTCTTTGGAGGAAGGCAATTCTTATAGTTCTCTTTTTAAAAATTTAGTTTAAGAAGCATTTATTGTGTGCCTATTCTGTACCAAGTACTATGTTAGGAACTGAAGTGTAAAAATGTATACGGTGTAATCCTAAAATAGCCCTTAGCAAAATTCACCTTACGGTTCCATAAATGAGCAAACAGCAAACACTAACTTTCCTGCTCCAGCAAAGGAAAGAGGTTCCAGCCCTTACAAGGACCACAAAAGGGCTGCAAGGGAAATTGTTGGTATGGCTCTAGTTCCCCATCATTTCTGAGATATTTCTTATTTCTTGAAGAATTAAGAGATTTTTACCCTCCTCCTCCTCCCCAAATTCCACTACCAGTTAAAGAGGCAGTAGGACATAATGGTTAAAAGCACACACTCAGGAGTCAGACCTAAGTCCATTTCCCACATTCCCGTGTAAGCATATGACTTTGAGCAGCACTGTCCGATAGGACTTTCTTGGGTGATAGTCATGCCCTGTATCTGCACTGTCCATGCAGCACAGGTGGCTACGGAACACTTGGGATGCAGCTAGTGCTCCTGAGGAACTGGATATTTACTTTGATTTAATTTTAATTAATTTAAATTTAAATAGCCACATCTCTAACCTACTGGACAGCACAAAAAGAGTTTTCTCATCTGTAAAATGGAGATTACAAGGGTACATATCTCCTGGCATTCCTAAACTCTCTAGTGAGACAATGCATTGGGAATGTAAATTCCTAACAAGTTAGCTATTATTATTCACATTACATTAGATTATGTTTATACTTAAGTCCATTGCACTTGAGTGAGTTTTGCCCTTTTAGAAGATATTTTTTCACTTAAACAAGAAGCAGTGAGCTCCTCTAGGACAGAGGTCACCTCATGTTCATCTTTGGATTACCACTGCCCAGAAATGCCTGGCATTTAATAGAAACCCAATAACTGCTTTTTGAACTCAACTGAATAGTTATGTTGACCAAATAGAAGTGAATCCAAGTGAGACCCAAGGACAATTTTCTTAATTTCCAGTGTCAGCATCAGAGATCTTGATTTGCTACTTCGTAGCCATACTGATTTCTTTGAACCTTGGAATTCCTGTCTGTAAAACAGTGACAATACTGCCCACCTCATGGAGACAACTGGAATGAGCCAGACACAGAGAACATGGGAGGGACGTGTCAGATCAATTTTTTTCTCTCTCTTGTGATGTTTTCTGTCAATAGATGTAATTCTCTACAGAGTAGTGAAGAGGTCCAAACCCTGGTTATCTCTTCTTTCCCTAAAATTCAATCATTTTGGATTTATTCTTCTGCAAATTAAAAATGCAAATATTCCTGGAAATAAAAATCTCCCAGGTCATTTCAGTGTTCCACACCTGAAAATACATAAATGAACTTCCTAAATACAGCACACTGAGGGAATACAAATTTTGATCCAGGTGTGGGTGCTTAAAAGTACTAATTTGAGATATGGGCACCACAGAAGGGAGGCCAACCTGGGTGGTGGAAAAAAAACACTCTGCTTTGAATCGCAAAAAAAAAAAAAAAAAAAAAAAAGGTAGGGCAGCTGAAAACTTTATCCCCAGTTACTGCTGATAGCCTAAAACAAAACAAAACAAAACAAAAAAACAGGGCTACAGCAAGCACTTAGGCACAAATCTGATTTCAAAATACACAGGTTTTAAATAATATATAGGATGTTTTTTTCTTTTTTCTTTTATAGACCATCTATTGTTAGAGTACTTGGAGCTCTAGAGACAAAAGGCTCTGTAAAAAGTCTTAGGGGTTATTTTCTACTTTCGGTACTTCACACAAGTTAACACAATATTACGATTGAAAACTTGGGAGCCCAGGTCTAGGATTTGGCCTTGTAACTAAGGACGTGCTGGAATTTTATGAGGCACATCAGCCTCCTCTGAATTTAGGAGGTGACAAGTAAGAGTGGACATATTTGATATTTACATACAGCTTTTTTTCTCTCCAAAGATCAAAGCAGTATTTCATCATCCCTCACACAGGGAAGTTAAATGGCTTGCCCACAGTCACGCTGGGAACTGATAGTGGGGCCTAGATTTCTTGGTATTCAGTCCATTAGGTCCTTCTGCCTGAGGACATGAACACAGCAGCCTCCTGTCTGCATTATCAGACTGTAGTGAGGCTCTGTCCCCTTCTTTTCCCTAGTGTATTTTCCTGAAATAGGAGATGTCTACTCCAATAAATGAGTAAGCTTACAGTGGCCCTGTGAAGCTCAAAGGCAAGGGTGAGCTTCCACTGGCCTGGACAGCCCAATGTTAAACTACCCAATGAGCACCTACTTAGGGTTCCGGCAAAGCAGGGTCACCAAATAAAAGTAAGAAATGCTCACCTTCAACTATCTTATGCAAAATTTCTAATTAAAAAACCAAGACAGAAGCTATTAAATGTTAGCAGATAGTCTTTAGCATAGAATAGTAGTTAAGCACACAGATGCTGGCATTACTCCCTGAGTTCAAATCCAGGCTCCTCCACCTTCTGTCTATGTGACCCTGGATAGTTACTTAACCTCTCTGTGCCTCAGTTTCCTCATCTGTAAACTCAGAATAATAATAGTAACAAGTCATAGAGTTGTTGAGACTATTAAATGAGTTAATCCACATATAACATTTTAAATAGTGTCACTAAGAGTCAATATAAAGAGAGGATCTAAGATGGAGGCATAGAGAGGTGTGGAAGCTAAGTAGTCCCCCTGGAACAACTAAAAAAAAGCAGAAACATCTAGTAAATAATCCGGAATAACTGCAGGGGGACAGATGTGACCGTCCACTCATCATACATCAAACTGAATTGGGAGGAATGCCTGAGATCACAGCATAAAATCTGTAAGTAAAATCTGCAAATCCAAATCAGGAGGCCCCTCTCCCACAGCCCGAGCTATAAAGCCTCGTGGTGCTAGAGAGAAGCTTTCTCCCAGCAAGTGAATATAGCTCAGCTGAGCTCCAACTGGGGTTTTAATTAGCAAGTGGGAACTGCTCACTACAAAGTACAAATCCCCAACAAGTAGACAGAGGCTTTGGGTGACGACTGACCTTGGAGAGCCGGAGGGTCACCTCAGACTAGCTCTGTTCCTTTTTCAACTCAGTGGAGAAAGCCTCAGCCATTTTCAGTTCCCAGCTCTGTGACCCAGACAAGGGTATATAGCACAGGCAGAGACAGACCATTGAAATGCTAATGACCTCCCCTAGGGCGTCTATCTTCTCTAAGAGAAAAGGGGTGGGGCCCAGCTCTCCTACCTGCCTTTCATTCAGAACTTACAACAGTCAAGAATTATAGGCTAACAGGCGCCACCTGCTGGGCAGAAAAGCACAGCGACTGGAGGCATCAGAGGGTGTACCAATTTTCTAAGACACACCCTCAGGGAAACCAGATACTGAATATTTCTTCATTCTGGGACCTTAGCCCATTCTGGTCTGGGGAGGCCTTATCGGGGTAACCAAGGAAACCATGCCTAGACAACAGAAAACTACAACCTATACCAAGAAAAATGAGGTTATGGCCCGGTCAGGAAAACAAACTTGCACTTCAGCTGTGATGCAGGAATTGAAACAACTAATAATAACTGAATTCAAAAAGTTTAGGGACGATATGGCAAAAGAGATGAACCGTATAATGAAAACACAGGACGTACATAAGGTAGAAATTGAAAGTTCAAAAAACCAACTGGTGGAATCTATGGAAATGAAAGGCACAACACAAGAGATGAAAGACACACTGGAAACATACAACAGCAGATCTCAAGAGGCAGAAGAAAACACTCAGGAACTGGAGAACAAGGCACCTGAAAGCCTACACACAAAAGAACAGATAGAGAAAAGAATGGAAAAATACGAGCATCGTCTCCAGGAACTTAAAAACAAAATGAAAAGCAAGAATTTACATGTCATTGGTGTCCCAGAAGGAGAAGAGAAGGGAAAAGGGGCAGAAGCAATAATAGAAGAAATAATCAATCAAAATTTCCCATCCCTTACGAAAGACATAAAATTACGGATCCAAGAAGCACAGCGTACCCCAAACAGAATAGATCTGAACAGGCCTACATCAAGACACTTAATAATCAGATTATCAAACATCAAAGATAAAAAGAGAATCCTGAAAGCAGCAAGAGAGAAACAATTTATCACATACAAAGGAAGCTTGATAAGACTATGTGTGGATTTCTCAACAGAAACCATGGAGGCAAGAAGGAAGTGGGGTGATATATTTAAGATACTAAAAGAGAAAAACCACCAACCAAGAATCCTGGATCCAGCAAAACTATCCTTCAGATATGAGGGAAAGCTTAAAATATTCTCTGACAAACAGACAATGACTGAGTTTGTGAACAAGAAACCTGTTCTACAGGAAACACTAAAAGAAGCACTGCAGACAGAAAGGAAAAGACAGGAGTGAGAGGTTTGGAAAACAATTTTGGGAGATAGTAGCACAGCAGTGTAAGTACACTGAACAAAGATGATTGTGAATATGGTTGAAAGAGGAAGGCTGGGATCATGTGGGACACCAGAACAAAAGACAAATGATAAAGACTGGGACTCGGTAACTCAGGGAAACCTAGGATGCTCAACGATTGTAATATAAGGTACAAATATATTTTTACATGAGGTAGAACAAATGAATGTCAACATTGCAAGGTGTTAAAAATAGGTGGGACTGGGGGGAAAATACAATCAATGCAAACTAGAGGCTAGAATTAACAGAAACATTGTATTATGCTTCCTTTAATGTAACAAAAGCAATATACCAAAGCTAAATGCATATGGGGGTTGGGGAATAGGGGAAGGATATGGGACTCCAGGCATTGTTGATGTTGTCTGACTCTTTATTCTACTTTAGGTTAATGCTATCTTTCCTTTTGTCACCTTCTAGCTATCAAGTTTCTTTGTTTGTTTGTTTTTCTCTCTTTCTCTTGCCTTTTTCTTCTGCCTCTCTGCCTTCTTTGACTCTTCCTCCATCTTTATGGAAGAAATGTCCTTACATAGAGAGTGGCGATGGTGCTCAACACATAAATACATGACTATATGGGGGAGCCAACGATTGTTTACTTAGGACAGAATGTATAGTGTTTGAACAAAACCATCTTAAAAGAAATGGATTGATGAAGAAAACTTGAGGGCACTATATTGAGTGAAATAAGACAGACACATAAAGGCAAATATTGCAGAGTCTCACTGATATGAACTAATTATAATATGTAAACTCATAGACATGAAATATAAGTTACCAGGATATAGAATGAGGCTAAAGAATGGGGAGTGGTTGCTTATTATGAGCAGAATGTTCAACTAGTGTGAATTTAAATGTTTGGAAATGGACAGGGGTGATGGTAGTATGTAATGAGAATAACTAACAGTACTAAAAGGTGTGTGAAGGTGGTGGAAAGGGTAAGCTCAGAGTCATGCATGTTACCAGAAGGGAAATTGGAGGTTAAAAGATGGAAATGTACAAAACAGTGAATCTTGTGGTGGACAATGTCTGTGATTAACTATACAAATATTAGAAATCTCTCTCACGAACTAGAACAAATGTATGCCACTATAACTAGAGGTTAATAATAGAGAGGCATATAGGGAAAAAATATGTACCTATTGCAAACTATATACTACAGTTAGTAGTATTTTAACATTCTTCCATCAACAGTAACAAATGTACTATACCAAAACTATGAATCAATAATGGGGGGGGGGGTAGGGGTATGGGAGGATGTGAGTTTCCTTTTTTTGTCTATGTTTCTTTTCTGGAGTAGTGAAAATGTTCTAAAAATTTAAAAAAAAATAATTGTGTTGATGGATGCACAGCTGTATGGTGGTGCTGTGGGCAATTGATTATGCACTTTGGACTTTGGATAGTTGTATGGTATCTGAACAATCTCAATAAAAAAAAAGAGTCAATATATACATATTTACCATTAATAGTGAAAAATATTATTATTGCTGTTGTTGTTGAAATTACCCATATCTATATTGGGGGATGGAAGGGATGATAATATTTTCAGGTCTTGGGGTCTCTAAATTCTTAACTGACCCTGGGTATAGCTCGACCAAGAGATTCCTAAGGGAGAAGATGGCTGCTAAGATGAGAGTAAGAGCTGTCAGTTAAAAAGCAGGAAATGGAGGCCAGTCGGGATCAGCTTTCTGAGAACATGCCATTTTCTGGAAATCGCTGGTAGTAATGCCGCTCTGCCATCCTGAGCAGCAAAAATGGTAACAGTGCTGCAGAGGAAGCCAGTTGGCTGGGCAGGAAGCTTGGCTCCAAGCTCAGGTGTCCCCTTTGGGAAAGAACAAGTTTAAGCTAAACAGAGCTCATTGGAAAGAAGTTTAACCTCTATAAATCTCTGGTTTATCTTCTCTGCTCGGCAGTTATATTCTGCCCAGACTTGACTTTAGAAAGGCCTAATATTAAGAAAACACCCACGATGTCCAGGGCTTGAGTCAGACAAGTTCACAGACCCAGAATATCTCAGATGGAAGCCAAGAAGAAAAGGTTGGGAAAGAAAAGATCATGTTTTTTCCTCTCATTATAAACCTATAAGAGGCATCTGTTCAATCAAGAGAAGATCAGCCAACCTTTCTTATAAATTTGGAAGTCTATATCTTTACCTACTGATATTATCACTTAACAAATGAGAATTAATGCCTGAGCCCCAAGAAAAGGAAATAAATGGCATCTTCTGCCAGTTTTAGAGAGGGCTCTGTCCTAATAAGCAAGGACTAAGCATAAAATTCATTTACTTAGAAACTGATGAACAATATTGTCAGAAATATTTCACTTTTATTTTTCTTGTAAAGTTGAAACACAACAGCAATTACAAGAAAAATCACCTGACTGCAAAAGCTTTTTTAAACTTTAAAACAGTTATATTTAAAAATAACATTAATTGCCACTAAAATGCTCAACTGCAACAAAAAAGATTTTTCTTAATGCAAATGCGTTTAGCTGTGTAATAGCAATAAATATTGCAATATTAGCCAGTGACATCATGAATTATTTCCTAATGGTGAAAGTCTGCTCTTTGATTTGAAAAGTGACACCACCAGGAGACAGCATAAGAAGATATGCCTATATTAGTATGTGCTGAATGATAAATCATTCCAACACAACCCTGAATCTGGGGAACTACTTGACTGAATAAGCTTACACCACACTGTGCCAAATATATTTTTGTACTACTATGGAAGCACAACATCTGAAACATAAAATAGAATGAATATTTTTAAATATTTTCATTCAGATATTTTTAAAAAAGGAATTTCCAGTGCAAAATTGCTTTATTACTTTGGTAATAGCTTTTTTGAAACAACAGATATCTTACTGGCTTGACCTCAAAGAATGATGTTGATGGATATACATTTATATTTAAAATTTCCAATTGCTTCTCCTTTAACAATGGACAGGGGATGGAGGTGGGGGTGGGGCATACTAGAGATGAGAATTTCAACATTTCTCTTGGTAATGTTTCATGTTTCAAAGGATACCTGGTACAGAAGCATGAGGCAACTGGCTACTTCTGGTCTCCATCTAGAAATCTGGACTAGGATGATTTTGGCCTATATTGAAAAAGATAAGACCAGATTGTTCTACATATATAGAAGCAAACCCTTAGAAAATTCGGTCGTCTTCCCCTAGCCTCCTTCATTTGCAAGACCCCAGTGAGTCCCTGCAGCTTTCAAAGGAAAGCATGAAGTTTGGCCATGAGAGAATATGGTATTATCCAACTGTATTCCTTAATAGAGAGCTCTGTACATCTGAGGTACTACTGGCCACAGGGACCACAGAAAAACTTACAAACCGTATACACATGTGCATGTGCAAATTCAATTAGCATGCAACAAACATTCACCTTGCACAAAACACATTAAAAGAGTCTGTGGGAACTATGAAGATTAGAGACCACAGTCTCCTAAAAGGAAGTGCCCAGGGAAGAAAAGCCAAATGAGATAGAGCAGAGATATGGGGAGGGGGATGAAGACCACATCTGAAAATCCAAAGCATCCATCTGAGAACCAGAAGCCCAAGATCAGACACCAGGTGGGGCCAAGACAGACCGGAGAGTGAGGGAAAGATCCCTCCAAATTACATCTCTTACAGGAAGAACACTGACCCACATCAGACACCCACCAACACACCCACCCACCTAACAGCTTTTAAGGACCTCACCAATGCTTGGCAGAACTTGTCAATCTCAAGGCTTCCTCCTTAATGTAACATTTAAAATAGTTCAAAGGTAATTAGGAATATGTCACAGAGTGTCATTCTTTTTAAAGGTGGGGCCATGAGCTTTTTTTTTGGTTAATTATTTACCCAAAGTGAAATATAAATAAATAAACTACATTTCTTTTAGCACCGTGTGAAGTAGTTGGGTTTCTCTCTTTCTCTTACTCAACCCCTCCCTCCCTGCATCCCTCTCTCTCTCTCATTTTAATAAGTAGAGTAGGGGCAATCTTCACATTATTTTCCAGCTCTTATTCTTCAGCTTCACAGTGAATAATCTTTTTTTCTTATTATTCTGAGACTCTCTTTATCCCAAAAACAAAATAGATGAGCAGAAGAGGTTGCCCCTTACTGGGTGTGATTTGAAGAGAAGTCTATGCTGTTCAAATGACCTGTCCTTGTAATTTTGATTGGTTTCTAAAATTCCACCATTAAACAACATGATTTTGCCTGAAGACCCCTAACATGTAAAAATGCCCTATTCATGGAAGGGTGACCAGCATCAGCCCCTGAAATCCAAAGGAAGCTGTTAAGGGCAAGGGGAGGACACTCACCAATACAGGGCAATTAGCCCTTCATTAAGAGGCCCTCTACCACACAGAGTGCACCCAGACTTCATCCAGAATCACGCCATTCACTTCTTTATGCTCCCTCTCTCTGCAGACTGCAGACTAGGTCTAGGACTCAGTATATCTCAAACCTGGCACCTCCTGGTAACAGCACTGTTTGTGGCCTCAGCCCACCCTAGACTGAGTTTTCACTTTCTGTGCCAGGGTTTGGTCATCCACTCCAACCTCAGCCTGGATCTACTTGTTCCTGTACTTCTTTTGCCAACTGAAAAGAGTCAGAGCCCTCTCTTGTGGCATCTTGACTTCCTCAATCTCCAGGGCAGATGCCTGCAGCAATAGTCCTTAGGAAAATAGTCCTTAGGAAAACAGGACACACACATTTTAGTGTGGAGAATAAGGAATGGGCATCTGAAGAAAATAGCCACAATGTCAGCCAGGGGTCACTATGAAGTCCCAAAAAGGGAGATGGAGGCCACTGACAATCCACCACCCACTTCACAGTGATGCTTAAACCTGGTCTGGCGTTACATGTTCTGACCCTTTTTCTTATGTCTGATTCCCTGACCATCACTGCCAGGTCCTTTCAATCACTTATTTATTCAACCAAAATTCATGGAGCATCTACTACATACCAGGCTGTGTGCTAGAAACTAGAAAGACACAAGTCATTAAGACAGATACAGTCACTAACCCCACAGAACTTACATTTCATGCATTTGAAACACCTAACACCAACCCGCTGAGAAATAAAGCACACTTCCAAGATTGGTCCATACAGCCCTTCCCGCCTCCTTGCCTTCAAATACCTGCACCTATATCCAGAAACCATTCATCCCACCTAAAAAATCCTTCATTCTACTCTACCCATCCTCTCTGCTTCAATGGTAACATAAATTCTGGTATCTTCCACAAAGCCTTCCATGCCAAAAGTAATTAATGGCCCCCTCCCCACACCACTAACCAATCCCCAAGTAGAGATGCACATGTCATGGCCATATAACAATGCTCTGTAGAAAAAAAGGCAACTTTAAAAATAATTTTCTAAAAATCATTGAGCCCTTTGCATAAACTAAAGGCATCAACTACCTCCACCATAGCACCCAAGTCCCACCCAATAATGTCCTGACCACAAGCTATTCATCTTCCACTGTAAGGATTCACTAAGAGGCAGAAAGGTCACTGAGGGTGACAGGTTAAGGCTTCTCTAGGAAGGAAGGGAGGGAGGGAGATGCCAGCATGAAGGGGCTTTTCCAAGAGAAGGATGGGGATTAGTCTTTCATTTATTCATCCATTCAGTAAACATTAATTTAATACCTACTAAGCACCAGGAACCATACAAAATGCTGGGGATTCAAAAATGAAAAGAACATGGCCTTGAGTTGATTACAGTCTTATGAAAAAGACTGATGCATGAACAAAGAATTGCCATGCAGCGTTGTAAGTGGTAAAATAGAAGTTAAGCAAAGTGCTACAGGAATATCTAACTCTGTCTGGAAAAGTCTTTGCAGAGAAGATCACAAGTTAGCATAGTCCTAAAAAATTAAAAGGATTTCACCAGAGCAAGAGGGGCATCCCAGGCACAAGGAAATAGCTGTGCAAAGGGACACAGCTGCAGTGGAGTGTTTTGGCGAGGGCAAGACGAGAGGCAGAAGATGAAGTCTGATGAGATGAGATACCTTTTTCCTATATATAACAGGGAACTGATAGAAGTTAAACAAGGAATACTATACTCAGATTTGTGTTTTAGAAAGAAATCAAAGTCTACAGATTGTCTCTAAGGGAAAGGAGGACAATAATTGGTAGACAGAGCATCAATGTTAATATCATTTATCAGATTTCTTCTTCTAGAACATCGGTTGTCAACAGGGGGCAATGTTGCTCCCCAGGGGATATTTGGCAATGGCTGGAGACATTTTTGACAGTCACAAGTGACAGGGGTGGAAGAGTATTTCTGGCAGCTAATGGGTAGAGGCCTGGGATGCTGCTAAACATTTTGCAACATACAGGAGAGCTCCCCACAACAAGGAATTATCTGGCTCAAAATGTCAACAGTGCCAAGGTTGAGAAACCCTGTTCTAGAACAAGATGATGTGGCCAGACGGCACAACATGACATAGCCCACAATGAACTTCCCACAGAAACGAAGAGGAGAGCAGGGAGATTTTAGGACTTTGCAATTTTTGGTTCTATCACCATACACATGCCAGGTGATGCTCTGTACTCTTCATCTTTCCCTCTCATTCCAGTACATGAGTGAGAGGGAAGCTATTATTGGAATAACCTTGAATTTGACCTAACTGATATTTTTTAAAGGAAATCATTTGCAAACTTCAATATTTGATTACAGACAAAGTTGCTTGTGATCACAGCTGATCAAAGCATGCAGCAATGCAACACCAAGATGCAAAATCCTTGCCTCAGGCACTGTTCAAAGGGAGAAAGCACAACCAGATCTCCCTGCTTCTAGCAGAATAAGTGACCTCTCAATCCAAGAAAAACATGTGGAAAAGCAGCTCCTCCCACCAGGAAAATCAGGAGGCACTGAGTAGCCAGGACTTTCTCTACTGTCTTCCAAGTCAGAAAACTTTTCCCAAGGAACCAATCTAACCTGCCATCACTTCTTAAATTCAAGTTCCATAAACTGGCCAAGTTCAGAAAACTGAGTCATTAAAATGTAAAATGTCAAAACAAGCCAAAGGCATGCTCAAAACCCAACATATATTGAAAGCTGTGATACCAAAATGCATTCTACTGAGACTGAAAACAAAACTAAAATTCTTTTTCAGATAAAGTCTTTTTGTTGCTTCCACTCTGATTTCTCCCTGCATCTGCAGGGCTCACCTTTGTCTCCTTAGCACTGCCTCCACTACAACAAACAGTTCAGCAGTTGAAGGCAATTATTTGGAAGCAGAGTACAAGTACCAAGCACGGTAGCCAAGCTGAACTTCGCAAATTGGAGAATAGACCCTCTTTTTGGTTTTCAATTGAGGAAATGGGATTTCATGGCAAAGACAATGGCTGTGAAAGTGCTTGGGCAGGAAACAACTCATAGAACAGTGGCCAAAAGATTTGAAATATGTGGCTAGGAAGGATTTTGCAATACAGGATTGAAGGGAGCTTTAAAGAGAATTTTGTCTGCATAGAGTATTTCTGGAAGGATGCAATGGAAACTGGCAGCAGTGGTTGCCTTGGGGAGGGCTAACTGAGTGTCAAGGGGGCAGAGGAGGGAAAGGGACCCAGCTTTCTGAACCATTCACGTGTATAGCCAATTCATGAAATAATAATAAAAATTTTAAAAGCAAATGAATTATACAAAACTGACAAAAAGAGAAAGAACTTGTAAGTGGATGTTAGCAAACTCCAAGTTTTCATTCTTTTTCTTAGTCTCCTCTTGTCTGTGCAGTTGTAGAAGAAAATACTCAAATCTACAGTGAGAGCTTTAAATTCACTTCTGAACTCCTGACCCATATTTCCAGCTACCAGGAACATCTCTGTGCCAGTTTGAATGCATTATGTCCCCCAAACACCATTATCTTTGATGTAATCTTGTGTGGGCAGACCTATCAGTGTTAATTAGATTGAAATTCTTTGAGTGTTTCCATGGAGATGTGCCCCACCCAACTGTGGGTGATGACTCTGATTGGATAATTTCCATGGAGGTGTTGGCCCGCCCACTGGGTGGGTCTGAATTAAATTACTGGCACACTGTATAAGATCAGACAGAAGGAGCGAGCTTGCTACAGCCAAGAGGGACACTTTGAAGAAAGCACAGGAGCTGCAGATGAGAGACAGTTTGAAGATGGCCATTGAAAGCAGACTCTTGCTCCAGAGAAGCTAAGAGAGGACAAATACCCCAAGTTCAACTAAGAGTGACATTTTTGAGGAACTGCAGCCTAGAGAGGAACATCCTGGGAGAAAGCCATTTTGAAACCAGAACTTTGGAGCCGACACCAGCCACATGCCTTCCCAGCTAACAGAGGTTTTCTGGACACCATTGGCCATCCTCCAGTGAAGGTACCTGATTGCTGATGTGTTACCTTGGACACTTTATGGCCTTAAGACTGTAACTGTGTAACCAAATAAACCCCCTTTTATAAAAGCCAATCCATCTCTGGTGTTTTGCATTCCGGCAGCATTAGCAAACTATAACAATCTCCATCTGGAGGTCCCACAGGCACCTCAAAGACAATATGCCCAAAACCTAAAACCTCCTCTTCCCTCCACAGCCTGATCCTCCTCCAATATTCCCAAGCATGATTAGAAATAACTATCGGTTCAGTTTCCCAATCTAAAAACCTTACTGATACCCTGGGACTCTCCCCTGACCCCCATTATGGTCACCAAGTACCGTTAATTCCATCTCTATAATGTTTTGCAAATTAGGTGCCCTTTTGTCCTATCCTGACTTTTTCTAGTTCAACACCTTACAATTTTCCTGCATGAGAAAGTGCCCTCGCTGGCTGTTTTTCCTACTATTAGCGTCTCCTGCTTCCCAGCCCCTACCCTGAGTCATCTTCCTCAAATAAACTTGTCTGATCATGCTTAGGAACCTTAGATGGCTGCCTTTTGCCTGCACAATCAATCCCAAATGTCCTAGCCTGACAAGTGACCATTCACAGTGTAATCTAAAGATGCATTCCAGCACTAACACATACTGAATTCCAGCCACTCTGGACAAACGTCCCCTGCTCTTCAAAGCCTCTTGGCATGTTTCCACATCTTTACACATGCTGTTTCCTTGGCTTAGAAAGCCTTCCCTCCCCTCCTCACCCTGCTTTGTCCAAAAATGAAATTCCTATTCGCCATTTCAGACTCTGCTCAGTTTATATCATCTCTGAAGAAACTTCTGGGACTATTCCCTCTTCTGTGCTCTTCTGATACTTCACACACACCTGCTTATAGCCCTAACCACACTATTTCATAATTAGTTACATTTATACCTCCCCTACCAGAATGTGAGCTACTTTAAAAAGCAGCAACTGTATTTTATTCATCTTCGATTCCACTGCACCTCCCTCTTACCCTCACAGATAAATGTTTGCTGAATGAATTGGCTGAAAGTACTTTGGTAAAAATGTAACATATTATCCCCAAATTTTATTGAGTTTTGTGGCTAAAATCACATTTCTTTGCCCTCTCTCTCTGTCTGCATACCTATTGGCACGCTATCACAGGTCTCAGGAGGGCCAGTTATTCAAAGGGAACTAACAAAATGCCTGCTATTTGTAAACAGAGCCATTTGTAAATCCTCTGGGCTAGATTTAGAGATTGCTTTTCAAACTTTGACAGGGCTCCTTTGAGCACTGACTCCACTCTAGGAAGCATTTCTTTTCCAAATGTCTTAAGTCCTATAAGCAACCTTTCTGTACCCTGAAAACACTTTCAGGAAAGCTGAAAGGAGCCAGAGAACAATGCAATGACCCTGCAGAACCCACCTGATCAGCGGACTCCGTGCCCCGGGGCTTTGGAGATTGGCTAGAATCCCTGCCCATCATGGCTGCTGTCAGCTATTTAACTTCTTGAACCTTGAAGATTCTCTAACCCCAAGTGAAGACCATGGGAGCCTATTGATCACGAGATTATTCAAGTAAAGCAGCATCATAAGCAGAGTGATAAGCCAAGCAGCCTGAAGAACAGTAGGTAACAAATTGGTGTAAAATTAGGGCTAAGTCCTAATCTCAGAAGACCCAAGGACAGCTCACCTAGCGCTTCCAGCTCCAGGTGTTTGCACTGGCCCCTCTCTGTCTGGAACACTCCTTCCCCAGATGTTCACATTGAGTTCACTGCTCAAACCTCCTCAAAGGCTGTCCTAACAACCCAATCCAAAAAGGCAGCATCCATCACTCTCCATCTCCCCACTCAGCTTTATATATCTTCATGGCACTTATTGCCAACTGACAGTGTATTTCCAATCTCTCTATTTATATGCTAACTGTCATCTCCCCCATGTGTCCAGGAGGGCCGGGACATTTTGTCAGGTTCCAGGACAATCGAAGCACATAGTAGTTTCCCAATAAATAATTGTTAACTTTAAAAAAATTTTTTAATATATATATAAAATAAGGAGTACTGCTCTCAAGTAGTTTAAGATGTCAGAGAAGTTGTAAGACACAAGTTTAAAATGTTAACAGCTAGCCTAATTAAATACACAGAGCCAAAGGATGATAAGGGAAGTGAAAGATTTTCTGAGGAAGGAATGACTGTATCCAGGATGGTAAGAGAATGTTTGAGATGTAAACTGTGTCAGCCTTGAAGGCAGAGGAAGACTCAGTAGATACAAAGGGGCCAGGACATTTCACACAGGGAGACTGTACAATCCACATGTGATGGGGCCAAATTACCAACACTTCGGGCTCACAGCTTACCACCTTCTCCCCTCCCATGATCGAGCAGGACAGCATTGTTGCTGAGCTTCTCTCCCCACTCTTAGTCCACCCACCGCCCAGGAGAGAAAGAATAAAAGCCCCAATTCTGTCAAGGAAAGAGGACAAAGCCAAAGAGTCAGAAACCTTATATATATCTGGAAATGATGTGCAGGGCAGGAGATGAGTCCAAGAAACTAAGATGGCAGGAAGAGCACTGCACAGAGTTCTGACTTTGGGAGTGATTAAGGGCAAAAGGAGAGGAGATTAGTGGTAGAGCTGCTAAGGAGCGTGAAGGTGAACCTCTTCAATGAATGAGAAGCACGGAAGCCTCGCTGTGCCTTTCTTTCCTCATGAGAAATTTGAGCTAACAAAACCTACCACAAGGTTGTTGTGAGGATTAAATGAGTTGATCAGCAGCACCTGGCAAGTACTCATTGCTCAATGTGAGTTCACTATGGTTATCTTTATTATTGGAATTTCGGGTGAGCCCTGCTTCTGTTAATGCAACATTGTTCTAAACCTGGTCTATAAGGATCATGGCTTGATAAAAATTACACATGATTTAGGGCACAAAGACATCAAGAGCTTGGCCAAAGTTGAAGGGCTGTGTTGGAGATAAAGTTAGAGAGACAAGCTGGAGCTGGGATGTCAGAGGCCCTGAGGAACCTGGCTGAAGACTCTGATCATTGCACTGCAGTAGCTAAGAGTTGCTGGAGGTTTTCAATCAGCCCTTCATTCTTTGAAGTGAGTGCTGTGGCTCTCACTGGCTAAGCAGATGAATCTCAAATTGAAAGCAAAAGAAAGCCTTGAGTCATTTTCAGGCAATGTCAGCATTGACCACTTCACAGTGCAATGGTCTCTGTCCAGCCCAGGCTTGGAATGTGAGTACTCACGGTTCTGGGGTGTAGAGCGGGTCAGAGCCATGCCGGATGTACTGAGTGCAGTGGAACACTCTGTAAGCCAGTCCTGCCAGAAAGTCTCGTGGACTCAGGTATCCAGCCACTGGCCTCACTGTGAAGCCGGACCTTTCTAAAGAGGCAACAGAAAGAGCCAATTAAACATTAATCCATGGGAATGTAAAACAGCGCAGCCATGATGGGAAACAATCTGGTGGTTCCTCAGGAAGTTGGAAATAGAATTACCATATGACCTAGGAATTTCACTTCTAGGTATATACCCCAAAGAATTAACAATAGGGAATTGAACAGATATTTGTACGTCAATGTTCAAGCAGCATTGGTCATAACAGTCAAAAGGTGGAAGCAACCCAAGTGCCCATCAACAGCTGAATGGGTAAACCAAATGTACTATGTACAAATAATGGAATATTATTCAGCAGTGAAAAGGAATGAAGTTTTGATAATGTTACTACATGGATGGACTTTGAAGACATCAGGTTCAGTAAGTGAATAAGCCAGGCATGAAAGGACAAATATTGTATGATTTCATTTATAGGACATATCTAGAATAACCAAATTCATAGAGAGAAAGTAGATTTCAGATTTCCAGGCACCAGGATCAGTGGGTAAGAAGTGGTGGGAATGGGGAGTTAATGTTTATTGGGTACAGAGTTTTTGTTTGAGGTGATGAAAAAGTTTTGGTAATCGATGGTGGTGATGGTGGCACATATCGTGAATAAATCACCGCAGAATTGTACACTTGAAAGCGATTAAATGGGAAATTTTGAGTTGTACATGTTACCACAATAAAAATTTTTTAAAAAAATTAACCCATGGGAAATTTTATGATTTTAAGTTATATATATGTTACTTCAATTAAATTATATATATTAACCTGACAGCACTTGAGGGCCCAAGCAGGAATCCTATTATTTATAAGGAAGTTCTAGAAACAAAGTAATCAAGGTACTAAAATTCTTGACAATTGATTGACACATACTGCGAGCAGCTAGCATGTTTGGGGCTTCTGATTACTAAAATGCATTCATGAATGATGGTTTCCAAGGGAACAGGAAGTGGAAAGAAAAGTGAAAAAAAAAATATTTAAGTGCATAAATTCAGAAGCCGAATTAGGATAAGAAGCCTCAAATACCACAGGAGAAGATTTCAGTCAAAAATGATGCTTCCCACGCATTACCCAGCATCTTTCAAAAAGGCACACTTAAGAGTCCATTCTGTGTTTATGTCTTCAGTAACACAGAGCTATGCACCCCCTTCAGTAGCTTCTTGGAATCAGTTCACACTGCAGCTTTCTATTGTCAATACCACCTAACCCCTTCATCCTCTATTGTTGTTTTCTATGATATTTTGAAAACAATCTTATTAATTACTGCAATTCAGGGAGGGAGACCAAAGCTCTGCATGCTCTGTTGCTTTATAGTAGGAGGAAAGAAAACAGGATACAATAAAATCTATGAACTCACCCTACACCACTAATGCAAGGTGGGTAAGGGCCATCTAAGTCTTCCTTCTCATGCAGACTTGGAAAACTTACACCAGGAGGGCTATTCTTGTCCCCAAGGCCAGCATTGTAAAGCCTCCCAGTCCAAAAACCTCCACTCATTAGGAGAGCACCTCAGGATTGTTAGAAATAGTTTAAAAGGCAAGAACCAATTAAACTTATAAAACAAGTCCATCTCAAGCTCTCTGGTACCCACATGGAAATAACCCTGATCCCCTGACTTCACAGACCCAAATTGCAGCAGCATCATGCTCATCTCAAAAGCCTTCAAGTTGGATGGTTCCCCACTGAATTTTAAAAAGATAACAATATTTTCTTCTTTTTTATCCCACCAGGGCATGCAGGACATTTGCAGCAATAGACAAAGGAACATTTTTTACTTTAATGGCTACATATTTTATTTTTATGTGAATTAGAAAAAAAAATGTAAAAATCTGTTTTAGTTTGTTAAAGCTGCCAAAATGCAATATACCAGAAATGGGCTGGCTTTCAACAATGGGAATTTATTAGTTTACAAGCTTACAGTTCTGAAGCCAAAAAAAATGTCCAAATCAAGGCTTCATCAAGGCAATACCTTCTCCTGAAGAGACAGGCTGCCGGTGATCCTGGGCTCCTCTGTCACATGGCAAAGTACGTGAAGGCATCTGCTGGTCTCTCCCTTCTCTTCTGGGTTTCACTGCTTCCAGCTTCTGGCTTCAGTGGTTTCCTCTCTGTTTCTGTGGCTTTCTCTCTGAGCGTAGGTCTTTTTCTTGTGTCTTTCTCTGAGTTTCATACTCTTATAAAGGATTCCAGTAACAGGATTAAGACCCACCTGGGGCTTGCCCCAGCTGAGATAACCTAATCAGAAGGTCCCATCCACAAAAGGTTTACACTTACAGGAATGGATTAGCTTTAAGAATATGATCTTCTGGAGTCCATTCTGCTTCAAACTATCACACCATCACATCAAGAACTTTGAATGTATAGATACTATTGCTTAAAAAGTTTCCTTTTTAAATAAATTAAGTGTTTTAAAGTGAGTCAATTCAAAATATAATAGATTATTTACATTGTGCTTGCCGTACGCCAATAAGTGATGCAAACTGAGCTCCCAGCATCCAGTTTACCAAGGGTTGCAAAAAATAATAATAGCAAAGACTCAACTATGCTTCATGTATCAGACGATAACCTTAAGACTTTAAGGTCTACAAATTAGTTTCCTCTCACAACCACCCTGTGTAGTAGGATGATGATTATCTCCATTTATAGAAGAGGAAACTGAGGCAAAGAAAGGTTAAGGTAACTCATTTAAGGCCAGACAGTTAGTCGGAGGCAAAGGGGGGACTCAAACCCAAGCCTTCTGCACCCAGGATCCACGCTTCCAACCACTATACCATCTGCCTCTCATAAATATTAAGTAAATAATGTTAAAGTTGAGAGACACATATGGCAAAAATTATGAGATGGTACATTGTTTACTGAGGTTTGAGAAACAATACAGTAAAATGTAATTCTCATATATGAGCAAGCAAGCCATGGTAACTCAGCAGAGAATAAAAAAGGACATGACATGTCTGGGCCATGAAGGAAGATATAAGGTAGTTAAACAACAGAATAAGGCATTATGTAATCAGGTGCTAATTAAATGATTCCAATCAATGGTTCTCAATCTCTTTTTCTCAATAACAAATATAGTGGATGATGTTCACGCTTGGGATCTTCCACCATAGGAATACCCTTAGCGCTGCATGTATTCTCAGTGGACTAGCTGTAAAGGATATGTAAGGAAATCAGAGAGGGGAGATATCATGCTGGCTGGAATGATCAGGATTTGTAGAGAAAGCAGGGCTTGCTCTGAATCTTGCAATATAGGTAGAACTGAGTAGGTGGAGAAGAGATGACTTTCCTAGCAAGAGGCAGAGCCTAAGCAAAGGTATGGAGAACCCATAGCTAGAGCAGAGGCTTTGCAGGGGAATTTAGTAGGGGACAAATTTAAAAAGCTGGGTCAGGGCCTGGAGTTCACAATCAGCAGCTCAGACCTGATCTTATAAACCAAGGGTTAGCAAATTATGGCCTGCATGTCAAATCTGGCTCACTGCCTGTTTTTGTATGCTCCATGAGCTAAGTAAGTGTTTTAAATAGTCACATTTTAAATAGTTATATAAGTACCTATATAATAGTCTCAGTATTGCCTCTTGGCCTGCAAAACCTAACATATTTACTTTCTGGCCCTTTGCAGACGATGTTTGCTGACCCCTGTAAAAGTAATAGGGAGTCACTGATAGTTTCTGAGCAAAGACGCTAGAAAGAAAGTAATATTTTAGGAGGCTTTATCTGAAAGCAGTAGGCAAGAGAGGAAAGAAAAAACAAGAATCAAGGTTATAAAATGATAGGGACCTCAACTTGGGTGGTGTCAGTGGAAAGAAAAGAGCAGATTCACAATGGGTAATGATGCCAGAAGTGACAAGACTAATGACAGGCTAAATAATGCTCCCACATCCTAAGAGGTCCACACCCTAATCGCCAGAACCTGTGACTATGTTACCTTATATAGCAAAAGGGACTTTGCAGGTGTGATTGAATTAAGGATCTTGAGATGGGGAGATCATCCTGGATTATCCAAATGGGCCCAGTGTAATCACAAGGGTCCTTTTAAGTGGAAAGCAGAAGGGTCAACATCAGAGAAGGAGATGTGGCAACAGAAGCAGGAGATTGGGATGATGTCAGGAACAGGCCATAAAACAAGGAATGCAGGCAACCTGCGGAAGTTGAAAAGCAAGGAAACAGAAACTCCCCTGAAGCCTCCAGGAGGAACACAACCCTGCTGACACCTTGATTTTAGACTTCTGATGTCCAGAACTATAAGATAATAAAATTGTGTTGTTTTGAGCCACTACATTTGTGGTAATTTGTTAGAGCAGCAATAGAAAACAAATACAAAGACTGATCGGATATCAGGGTGTTGGGAAGGTGGGAATCCAAGAGAAAGGGTCTTAGAACCAAGTCTGATGAGTCTAGAAAATAACATATCACTGATAGAAACAGGGAAGGTAGGAGAGGAAGTGAGTTCCAGGAGAAGAGGCAGGCAATGATGATGTTTTTTCTTTTAGAACTGTTGTATTCTCAAGTGGGGAAGAGAAAGAACTGAGCAGAGAACTGAGGATTTGACCACAGTTAAGAACAGAGGAGGACACTTTGAATCTTTGGATAATTGTATGGTATGTGAACAATCTCAATAAAAATTAAAAAAAAAAAAAAAAAAAGAACAGAGGAGGAAGTGGGGTCACCATGAAACATTGCCTCCCAGTGCACCCTAAACCCCACACACCAAGAATCCTGTCTTCCTAGTTACTGTGCCAGGAGGGCCAGTGAGGAGGGGGACCACACAGAGAACATGAACTTGAGGTGTCTGTATGCTTGATCCTGTTCACTACTGTAACATCAGCAGTGAGTACAGCCCCCAGCATGCAATTTATGCTTTAAAATATTGATTGACTGATTGATTGATTGACTGACTTTCCCCAGAGCAAAGTCCCCAGTGTTCAACTTTAATTCATGATTTTTCTTCATCCAGTTTATATTTTTTTAACAAAGCAGCAACGAAAAGGACATGTTTAAGGTAATTCCATACCTAGGCAGCCCCAGCAGAGTAGTTCCTGGCTCAGAGAAAGCTCAAAGCAGAACAACTTGCAAGTATCTTTTAGGGAATTTACAACAGCCTACCACAAAGAGACCCCACCAAGTCACTGAGCCACATAAACAGCTGAGTCAACCTCCCCTGCCCAGAGTTCCTGCCTCTGCTCCCTGCGGGTAGTCACAGGTAATTGTTGGTTCAGTGCCCCTCTTTTTAAATCACTTTTGACTAGGAAAATAAGCCACTTTCATTTTTGGAAAAAGGCAAATGAGGATGCTGGTAGGAAAAGACAGCCTGTGCGAAGCCTTATGTGGGGAATCGAATCACGTCCCCCACAAAAGGCACATTCAGGTCCCAACCCTTGGTCCCATGGGGGTGAACCCATTTGTAAACAGGATCTTTGAAGATGTTATTAGTTAACACATGACCAAACTGAATGAGGGTGGGCCTTCATCCAATATTGCTGAAGTGCTTGTCAGAAAAAGGAAATTGGACATGGAAGGAGAAATCCATCGGGAGCAGTACCAGAAAAGCAAAGGAACCCCAAAGATTGCCAGCCAGCCAGAAGATACCAAGCCTGGGAGGAAGCAAGCCTTCTAGCCTCTGAAACCTTGAACCAATGAATTCCTATTGTTAAGCCAGCCCATTGTACGGTATTTGTTTTAGCAGACGTGAAACTAATACCTTACCTTTCAGAAACATGGAAACATCTTCGAGTTGAGGCACATTGTCCTCCCTGTAGCCGCAGTATTTTGTCAGCAGAGGGAAGTTTTTCAAATACTCCCGGCAAGCATGAGTGGGATAGAGTTTGGAGAGCTCCCGGAATACAACGCCCCAAGTTTTAGTCTCTTCCTCCGTGTACTGCACCCTGGGAATGGGCTGACCACTAGATGGGAGAGAAAACAAATGAATAAATCTAGCTTTGGCTTCACTGAGTTAAGTATATTCTCACTTTAATGCCTATCACAAGTGAGATTTTTCTAAATGAGGCCACCTGAGCATTTAACAGAAGCCAATTGGGTTTATTTTGCAAAGTAAAATACTAATCTTCTAATTTTGTGTGTGTCTATAGGACTTCCATATAAATGATTTGATTAAACTGTTATATCTTTAAAAATCCTTACAGAAATTTGCTAAGATTTATATTCTTAAACAAAGACCGGTGACAAGTAAGATTCTGAATTGGAAGAAACTGGTTTAGGTACAAAGCTGTGCTCTGAGAACCTTTTCCGCAATCACCTGACAACAGTAATAAATGGATGTTGTCTCTTGAAAATAAAATTGCGTTGTGGGTGCTCTTGGTCCCTTGCCCAGACTCACCCCAATCTCCAAGTGTAATTTTGAGATTATTTGTTCAGTGCCCAAAATGTCTGGGAAACACTAAAAAACTATGCTGAATTTAAAAGTAAGAGTTTTGCAAACAACAAAATAGGAGCATTTATTTATTGCACACTGAGAGGTGCACACAGTAAATCCTCTCTCCCAGTTTAGAACAGGGGTCCATGGGCTTTTTCTGTAAAGCACCAGATAGTAAACATTTTAGGCTTGTCAGATATACAGTGTCTATTGCAACTCCTCAACTCTGCTATCACAGCTCAAAAGCAACCACAGACAACATGAACTGAAAGAGCTATAGAAACAGGCCAAGGGCCAGATTTGGCCCATGAGCAGTAGTGAGTGTGCTGCCCCCTGGTTTAGAATATGGAGCGGTTATCCTGGACTGGAATGGTCAGGGAGAGCTTCCTGGAGGAGGCACAACTTGAACTGAGCCTTGTCACTCAGACAGAATCTGCAGATTCCCTGACAAAAAGAAAGGTGAGGAGGAAATGATGTTCTAACAGCAGCCAGCAGCTGTGGGCAGGGAACATAACTCCTGATGCAACCTGGGACTAGGAGAAGGAGGGAAAGATGGGCAGGTTATTTTGCAGACTACAGCGTGAGGGACTAGAATCTGAAGTTAGCCTTTGGTTAAGATACATATTCTGAAAGTGAAATAAAGGGTGAGAAAACCTCTGATGGCATGTGAAACCACTTCCAGCAGCATGTCCCCACTGCCCAACCTGCCTAGCCTTTCACCAGAATTCTGTCCCTGCAGTTAGCAAATATACATGCACAACACATGGAAATCCAAATATGGACACATAAATCTAGGAACTCTGTCCCTACAATCTGTGTAGTCCAGCCTATAACAGGTAGTCACCCCAGGACCCCAAGCACATGCAGCAAAATGCCACTCAGGGTTATTAGAGCTGCAAAACCCTTTAACAAGCTGGGATTGTTTAGGAGGACCTACTGAGTTAGGGAAAGGGGGAAGGAGGACAAAAACAAGAGCAGGTTCTCAAACCTCCCAACCACTCAACCCTTTACATTTATCAGAATGTTTTTCCAAAATATTCTTCAGTTTAAAGTTCAGGCTCAAATGTGGTTCCTACTACCCCAAATTACTTTTATTAAAAATAACAATAGTTCTAGGAGGATCCAGAGCCACCTAACAGACTAGCACACACCCCTAGGCATATCAGGCAGGGCCTGGGTGTTGAGGGGGTGTCAGGCAGCCATGGCAGAGGTCCTAGAAGGGCACAGCTTGGAAGAGACCCCCTTGGAAATCCCAGGGACCATATGCCAATACCAAAGACTTGTGGGTCAGCGCCAGAGACAATCTGTGGCGAGACTGAAATGAAGTTTTAGACTCTTGCAACAGCCTTAAATCTCCAGGAACACCTGGGAGGTTTGATTATTAAAGCTGCCCTCCCTCCCTAACCGCTCACACACATGCCTCACATTCAGGGTGGACAGCACCAAAAACACACCCAAACTTGGTGCACCAATTGGACCCCACAAGAATCAGACCCCAACACACCACAAAGACAAAGTTGGAGAGAACTGACTTGAGGGGAATAGGTGACTCGTGGATGCCATCTGCTGGTTAGTTAGAGAAAGTGTACTCCACCAAGCTGTAGATCTGACAAATTAGAGATTCGTCTTTGAATAATCCTACGTACCCTAAAAGAACCCTATCAAGTAAAGCAAATGCCAAGAGGCCAAAAATAACAGAAAATTTTAAAGCATATGATAAAACCAGGTGACACAGATAACCCAAACTCAAACACCCAAATCAAAAGATCAGAGAAGACACAGTACTTGGAGCAATTAATCAAAGAACTAAAGACAAACAATGAGAGCATGGCACAGGATATAAAGGACATGAAGAAGAGCATGGCACAGCATATAAAGGACATGAAGAAGACCCTAGAAGAGCACAAAGAAGAAATTGCAAGAGTAAATAAAAAAATAGATGATCTTATGGAAATAAAAGAAACTGTTGACCAAATTAAAAAGATTCTGGATACTCATAGTACAAGACTAGAGGAAGCTGAATAATGAATCAGTGATCTCAAGGACCACAGAATGGAAAATGAAAGAACAAAAGAAAGAATGGGGGAAAAAATCAAAAAAATCAAAATGGATCTCAGGGATATGATAGATAAAATAAAATGTCCAAATATAAGACTCATTGGTATCCCAGAAGGGGAAGAGAAGGGTAAAGGTCTAGAAAGAGTATTCAAAGAAATTGTTGGGGAAAACTTCCCAAACCTTCTACACAATATAAATACACAAAGCATAAATACCCAGCAAACTCCAAATAGAATAAATCCAAATAAACCCACTCCAAGACATATTCTGATAAGATTGTCAAATACTGAAAAGAAGGAGCAAGTTCTGAAAGCAGCAAGAGAAAAGCAATTCACCACATACAAAGGAAACAACATAAGACTAAGTAGTGACTACTCAGTGGCCACCATGGAGGCAAGAAGGCAGTGGCATGTCATATTTAAAATTCTGAGAGAGAAAAATTTCCAACCAAGAATACTTTATCTAGAAAAGCTCTCCTTCAAATTTGAGAGAGAGCTTAAATTTTTCACAGACAAACAAATGTTGAGACATTTTGCTAATAAAAGTCCTGCCCTACTTCAGATACTACAGGGAGCCCTACCAACAGAGAAACAAGGAAAGGAGAGAGAGATATGGAGAAAGGTTCAGTACTAAAGAGATTCAATATTGGTTCATTAAAGGACAATAAGAGAGAAAGGGAAAAAATATATCTGACAAACATAAGCCAAAGGATAGGATGGCTGATTCAAGAAATGCCTTCACAGTAATAGCATTGAATGTAAATGGATTAAACTCCCCAATTAAAAGATATAGATTGGCAGAACAGATCAAAAATATGAACCATCAATATCTTGCATACAAGAGACTCATCTTAGACACAGGGACAAAAAGAAATTGAAAGTGAAAGGATGGAAAAAATATTTCATGCAAGCTACAGCCAAAAGAAAGCAGGAGTAGCAATATTAATCTCAGATAAAATAGACTTTAAAAGCAAGGACGTTATGAGAGACAAAGAAGGCCACTACATACTAATAAAAGGGACAATTCAACAAGAAGAAATAACAATCATAAATGTTTCTGCACCCAATCATGGTGCCACAAAATACTTGAAACAAACACTGGCAAAACTAAAGGAAGCAATGGATGTTTCCACAATAATTCTGGGAGACTTCAACACATCACTCTCTCCTATAGATAGATCAACCAGACAGAAGACCAATAAGGAAACTGAAAACCTGAACAATCTGATAAATGAATTTGATTTAACAGACATATATAGAACATCACATCCCAAATCACCAGGATACACATTCTTTTCTAGTGATCATGGAACTTTCTCCGGAATAGACCATATTCTGGGACATAAAACAAGCCTCAATAAATTTAAAAAAATTGAAATTATTCAAAGCACATTCTCTGACCACAATGGTATACAATTAGAAGTCAATAACCATCAGAGACTTAGAAAATTCACAAACACCTGGAGGTTAAACAACACACTCCTAAAATAAATGGTTTTTAATGTAGAATGTAGGGGAACTAGCAATAGAGAGCAATTAATGAAGGGGGAATGATAACCCAATAAGAACAGTAAGTTATTGTGGGTAAATTTAACATTCTGGGAATGCCCAGGAATGACTATGGTTTGTTAATTTCTGATGGGTATGGTAGGAACAAGTTCACAGAAATGTTGCTATATTAGGTTATTTTCCTGGGGTAGAGTAGGAACATGTTAGAAGTAAAGTAGTTATTTTAGATTAGTTGTCTTTTTCTTACTCCCTTGTTATGGTTTGTTTCAAATGTTTTTTTATTGTATATCTTTTTTAAAAAAATTTTTATATAGTTAATTTAAAAAAAAGTTAATTAAGAGTTAATGATAATCAATGCAATATGTGATACTGGAGTAGATCTAAGAATGGAGGAGAAAAGCTCAAAGGGGGCATAAGGAAAAATTAGAATATAGAATTTAAGCTTTATGTCCATATTAATTTTCTTGAATTAACTGCAGTTAAGTTAATGACATAAGTGAATATCCTTGTTTGTAGGAAATGTACATGGAACTGACATGAGTTCAAGGAGTACAATATATGTAACTCGCTCTCAAATGTTCAGAAGATGATAAATGGGTAGATAGATAACTGATAGAAAGATAATAGATGTAGTTGAAAGAAGGGGGAGAGACGGAGGAAAGAAGGAAGGAAGGAGGAAGGAAGGAAGGAAAGAGAAAGAAAGGTACTGCAAAGGTAGCAAAATGTAAAATTGGTAGATACAGGTATCTGGGGGTAGGGAGGTCTTGGAGTTCTCTGTATGGGGTTTGTATTGTATTTGCAACATCCTATATGTTTGAAATTGTTCCAAAATAAAAATTAAAAAACAATAATAATAATGATGACTGCAGTTTATGAGGGATGAGGAAGAACATATACTGAAGAAACAACCAGAAATTAACATTTGCTGTCTCTAAGTACCAAGATAAGGGTTCATACAAACAAAATTAGAACAAGATTAGCCTTGTTTAAATTTGGCAGTTGATAACAAATAAAAATTACAACCTGGCAAATATTTGCTGGGAAGATCAAAACTGCTTAGACCTAGCATCTGTGATGAATTTAGAATGAATGCTTGAAATGGAAAGATAAAAAATAGAAGGGGCATAAGGAAATAAATACATAAACAGTCTGTCTCTGGCTCCAGAAATTTCAACTAAATCAATTTGAGAAGGGTAAAGCAATGAAGCTAATAAGGGTTGTGCACAGTCAGAAGGACGGAAAGTGACGAGGCTGAAACAATAAATGAAATATTGAGAAGCCATTCAAAAAGAATCGTTAGGTCAAACTTTTCCCTTGGATATCAATCTGTAAGCGGGCTGCATTTCAGAGGGGAGCTGAACATGGGCAATGGGACATGTGAAAGCAGCAGGAAGAGAACAAGCGTAAGTTGGGGTAAGAAAGAAGACATATGCAGGTCTCGGACTTAATAATGAATTTCCAGCATCACAAGCTTGGGAATATGGATGGGTCATGTATATTCTCATCTGTTTCCTCTTGTCTGCCCTGTCTGGGTAACTAACTAGCCTGCTCTTTTGAGTTAAAGACTGGTACAGCCCTGCTCTATCTTGAACCCAGGGAAGTCTGATTCTGAAATCAGGAGCTTTCACAACCCACCCCAACCCCTTCCTGCCAGGTAACTCTTGAAGGTAATGTTTAAAAATAGACTTCATCATAAAGTAAATGCTAGTTTTATCCATTTTAATTTCCAATGAAAATATCCAAAATACAGGAAAAAAATAAGAAACTCCCCTTTTTTCTATGTAGTTAATATGGGTTATAATAATAGCTAATATTACTATGTGCCAGACACTTTTTTAGGGTTAAGAGTTTTTATAGGAATTAATCCATATGATTCTCATAATGCCATGAAGTCAATACTATTATTAGTAGCATCTATTTCTACCACTACTACTATTATTATTAAAGGTTTGGCAAGTTTTAAGCTATTTGCCTAGGATCATGGAGTAAGTCTTCAAATCCAGTCAGTCTGTATATAAATGAACATTTATTCCAGACACCAGCTTATTTTCACACACCAAACTAAATAAGGTTTATCAATGTTATATTCATATATATTTATATATATAAAATGTCATATACAATCATAGGTACTCGTGATATTAGCATGCATTTGCATATCCCATGAAGTACTTTCATATTTATTCACCCACTTGACCTTCTCAGCAACACTATAAGGCGGAGCTTGGTTCCCTGACAGAATGAACTTGTTCTTGGAGCACCAGGAAAGCAGGAACACTGCATTTTTTTTTTCAAGTCTTTGAAATTTGACATTTGAAAAAATGAAGATAGTGATTATGGGAAAAATTTGAATGGGTGGCACTTTATACTTATTATGATTTAGTGTTTTTTCTGTACGTGTGAGGTACATATGAGAAGGGTGACAGAGGGGTGTCCTAATCTTCCTAGGGCCTAGGATATAGACCCGTGTATCATTATTATCTATCTATGGGGACATGTTATAACATGTATATAGCAGGCGTTGTATTTCAGTATCCTAATGTTGGGGCCAAAAACTGAAGTCACTTAAGAATCCACATTTTAGAGAAAGCTCCCCTGCCTTTGGAGCCAGCCATTTCCTTATAGGCCTGGTTAAAAGGCAGCAGAAATGGCCCTACCACCCACAGACTCGACCCCAAACCCCATCTCACCCCTAGTCTAATAGGGAATAAAGAGATGCTCAGGGTTGCGGGGAGGGCAGCATTTGAGGGAAGGGGCATGTTCTTGCCCCTTCCCCAGGTCAGGAGGGCAGTGTGCTCCATGAGAATCATATATAAGGACTGTAGAGGACTGCAGGAAGTGGGGATCTGGCATCTCGTTTCCCAAGTGAACCTTTTCTGCGCTGCAGGCAGCCGGGTACCCCAGTGATTCCCATCACTCCCCGTGAAAGAGGACTGAACGGCACGCAGCAAGGTCTGCCCAGGCCATAGTGCGCCCAAAGAAAGAGGCGCTGGGGGCCTGACCACTGACAAGGCCGACAGAAGGGTGGGCGCAGATCTGAGGGTAGGTGGAGAGAATGTTCCTGCCTCAGGAAAACCCGAAATAGCAGAGACCACCATTTCAGCAGAGAACACACCCTCTGGAAGAATCCATCTAAACCAAGGTGAGCGCAGCCCAAGGCCTGCCCACCACTGACATTCCAGCCTCCTGTACAAAAGGCCCTGGCTTCCTCCCTCCCTCCTCTCAGCCCCCGACTCCTGAGGAACTTGGAAGAGGGAAGGGGAGAAGGTGTCTCAGAACCAGAGCATCCCACAGACACACACTCCCAACAAGTGCAGGGGTTTGGGGGGTATATTTTGAATCAAATTGGAGATTAATCTTTTTTAAATGAACAGGACTAGATCTTAAATACCCAAATGAAGCCATGCTAATAATTGAAAATGACAGGAAATTATATGTTGCTAAGGAACTTGCTTCCCAGCAGGAAAGTGAGATTCAACACAATACAGTCTAAAGCAATGAACAGGGAAAATAAGCCATTTCACGTTGGTCTAAACCCCAAGATGAGACTCTCAACAAGCGAATCACATATAAATATTATAATTCTGTATCTAGGGAGTCTCCTTCATTTACACCAAATTAGTTGGGATTCTGGAATTCTCAACAACTACCAAAATTAATATTCAACAATTCCTGATTCTCAGTAGTTTCCATTCGCTGCAGATTCTGCCCTCTTGCCAAAGAATAGCAAAGCAAGGCTTTATAAACACAACAGGAAAACCGTGTTCACTGCGGACAATACTAGGAAAAAGGCTAAAATGGTCGCCGTGGAGACTCAGGCTTGACAATAGGTAAAACTCCCTGATAGAATATGTTACTCAGAGATGACTAACAACTTTCTTTGGAAACAGGGAAGGCTGTGGGAGGCACCTTTCCACCTGTATAGTTAAATCACAGTCTTTCTAGAAACAGAAAGATGATTCTGAAAAACCTGCCCTGTCCCTGCTGAGAAGAGAGAGCGTGGAGAGTCCACAGACAAACCTAATTGGAAGCAAGTAGAGACATAGATACTCTGTGTAAGTCCTGAGCTTGTTAGAGCAAAGTTGTTGTTTAAAAAATACATTTTTGACACTGAAATTCAGGGACATGTACCCCATCGAGACTGAACTTGTGGGAGTTCTTTCCATAACAGAATAAGCAATAATGCTCTCGTTTTAGTTAACTATTTGTTTGATCTTCTCCTCCAGCAGGTCCAACAGCAAGCTATTTTTCTTATACTCATTGTTTTTTAATTTGGGGAACTGGAGAACATTTGATTACGGTGGTGTGTCTTGGCTGCCTCCTGGAGTACTTGCTGCTAGAATTCCTAATGTGAGAGGCAGTTTCTCTGCTTGTGTTATCTTTAGAGGAACTCCAGTGCGGGGAAGCAATTCACTTATTCAGTGGAGGAAGATGTAGACAGGCAGCAATTGATAGTATTTATATCAAGATGGTAAGACTGACTGAAACACAACACTGATTGTGTTCTTTGAAAACAGTTGGATTTCCTCAGAGGCAAGGACCAAACAGAGCAGAAGGTAAACAGAGAATTGGTTAAGGGGTTCGGTTTCTAGTTTATTTCACTTATTCAAGAACTTTTATCTGCTTGGAATAGACTATCCCTCTCTTCTCTTGTCCCTCCTTCCCCACTTTAGGCAGTACTCTCTTGATTGACACTTCCATCTGTGGGTTGCAGAAGGGAAATGAGAAGAGGGGAAACATAAAATCCTTCAACTTTGCAACTCATTAGCAATTAGCAGCTCCTCTAAGGGTTTGAACAAGGCCTTTTGAGAAGGATTGTAGGAATATCAAGGCAGGAGGTCTCAGCCTTTTTTTTCCTTCTTATTTAACTCATGTACTGCACTCCTCAATGAGCAAACCCTGAATTCTGCATAATTTCCAGGGAGCTAGTTGAAGCTCATCCCCTTTTCCTTTCCACCCACATAAGAATACAGAATAATGCAACTGGCATTATTCTAACATTATGAAAAGAATCACCTTGATTTTGATCAAATGAAATTTAAAAAAAGAAACAATCATCATTCACAAATTTACTTTTGTTTTCAAGCATGTGATTCACTTCTCACAACTATGACACACTTGTGTATAGAAATTTCAAGCACTATTTGATGACTTTCTGATTCTTATAACCTGTAACGCCACCCAGCACTGTGCTGGTTGGTACAGCCTTCATGCAATAGTATTACCTGCAGTCAGTGTTTCTAGAATAAAGCCAAATATGCAATGAGCGTTCAATAAGAAGGTCACATATACCCAAGAGACTGGAAAAAAAAATGTTGCCACAAGCCAGGAAAAAATATATATATATTCTAAATGGAGTGGAATTCCAGACAAGTTTGCTGGAAAGCAAATGCCGTTTTTTTCCTACTGATTTCTGAAGGTCTATGAGAAAAGTCTGGGGCTCCTGCATTTGATAAAACTACACTTCAGAAAACAGATCATAAAGAATACTCAATTTTATGATAAAATATTATCAATAATGCCTAAGGAAAAAAACGAATAAAGTATTCAAAATATCCCTCCTCTAAATCTATCCATGCTTTGGAATGCATGCTCCTTGTGGGCAGAGTTTTTTGTTTGTTTTCATCATTTCTGTATTCAGGCACCCAGAACAGAGCCTGGAACATACAGATGCTCAATAAATAATATTAGTCGAATGAATAAATAAAGCTAAACAAGTCACAAATTAAAATGTTGAGAAAAATTAAAGTTGCACATCAGGAAGTCTGGGAGGTATGTAATTATCTTATTTCATCTCTGCCTAATATATTTGAATTGCTATAGAGAAAGCAACACCAAAGACATTGAAATTTTAATAAGTTTTTTGGTAGCTTCCAGTTATCTCTATGTACTGCTTTACATGCAAGGATTTCTCTTTTCTAGTTTTCCCAATTCAGGTTTGCTCGTCCCTGTCTAGATATTTTCATCCAGTCATACTTGTAGCCAACATTTTCACCAGAAAAACAAAATCACCTTTGTTAACCTGAAGGGACACAGAAGGCCAAACTTGACTAACCCCAGAGATGTTTCTTTGACTGGACATCCTAATGATGTCCAAATTTTCAGAAACATTTTTAAGACCACAGATCACTTTAATTCTGTTTATCACAAAAGGGAACTCCTAAATCAGTACAGCTACTTAACAACCATCTGAGTTATTCCAAGATTTCAAAACATTCAAGCCATCTGACATAACATGGCTGGACGGGGACTCGTTGGGTGAGGAGACTGGGAGGCCCCAAGACAGCTAAGCCATGCCATAGAGTAAATGTAAAGGCACAAACACATTCCCAGCTAGTCCCCTAGGCCAGTCAGGTAAGGTACATTTGTGATCACATATTTTATTTGCTTTTGCAAATGAGTTTTGTGCACATGAATTTCTGTAAATGAGTCTATAGGCCCTAAGGAGCTTTCAGATGGTAGCAAACAAAAATGTTAGTTTGTTTTGTAAGCATTGTTAATATTGGTGCTGCCTTTACATGAGATATGATGAAAATAAACTACTGCACCTAGGGATCCTCAGGGGGAGTGAGGATTTAACTCCTGGAAATTATTTGCTTTTATTTGTCCTGTGCGCCACAGGATAGTGCTTCCCACCATTTTCTCACCTTACAGAAAGCTCTCTTCACATTCTAGAGGAGCAATTTTCATCTTCAAAAGCTACCATGAAATTAAATATCAACAGCAACAACAACGGGTCTAACATCCTCCAATGTGTGCATGTTCAACATACACAATGAGGTTGAAATCAAAGAATTCGATACTGAAAAGCGCTAAAATGCCCAGTCAGGCCACCCGGCTGAAGAGACCCAGAGCTAGGAACTCAATAATGAGCTCCATGGGCTCCATATTCAATCTAAGATGTCTTGCATCTTATCCAATGGATGCTGAATGTTGCTAATTAGTAGGCCCCCACCTTTTTCAATGGTGGATGAGAAAACTCCATTACGCTACAGTTCATGAGGCTGAGAAAGTTGATAATAACATCCATTCATTCATTTATTCATTCATCCATCCACTTAACTGTAACGACAGCAACAATGTCATGCTACATGGAGTACATTGTACAATGTTCACTTATAGGGTGATTAAATGACTGCCAGTATTCCCATTTTATGGTTGAAGAAACTGAAGCTTACAGACATAGTAATTTGTCCAAAATCAAAAAGCTAGTAAGTGGCAAGCAGGGATTCAGATTCAAATAGGCTAGCTCTGGAGACCCTACTCGTAACCCCTATTCCTCAGTACAAGATATTGGGTATCCACTGTGCACCCAGCATTGGGCTTGACCTCAGTATTCTCATTTGAAACTAAGGGAAATAATACTACAGTACGACATCATGAGGATTAAATGAGATGTCATTTGGAAGGTACCTGGGCCAGTGCCTGGTACCTAACAGATACTCACTATAGTGGCCGTAGTCATACAAAATTGAGTAATATTTCATCACTTCCCTGGAGGGTTGGGAATAGGTTTGAAGATTGCAAAACAGCACTATTCCATATAAATTCATTCACCTCTCAAGATAGGACTTGCAGAAGTAATTTTAATCCTTCATGTTTGCGGAAAACATTTTAAAGCAAAAATACCAATACCTTGTTCCTTGTGAATCACATTGGAATTTGGTGCAATTTCTGTCCTTGTCAGTAAGTGATACCAGGCCATACTGTGTTAATGTTTCCCACAGCTGTGGGAGGCTTGCTATAATCAGACAACATCCTACAGAGGCATTCACACACATCTAAAGAAAACCACCAAGCCCCAAAAATGAAAAGGAGAAACATTTTCCAAATCAATTTTCCCTTTTGTCTTTCTTTACAACTCTCAGGCTCCCTTCCTTTCAGCCATTGAGCTGAGCTTCAGGTAGAGAGAAGCGTCTGGCATGAAAATTATTCTTCCATAAAGCCTAACGTCTTTTAAATACTTATAAGAACTGCATTTCAAATATGTTGAGAATTCTGTAACGAGCAGAATAATTTTTTTAAAACACCAAGCCATTTAATTCTGTTGCTGTTGTTTTCAACTTGCATATTATACCACCTATGTCAAGTGGAAGTTGCTATAGCCACTTCAGAATGAAAAAACTAAAGTTTTGCCCTCTTGAGCACAGAAAGACATTTTGATTCTACAAGAGAGGCACTCTTGAAACTCCTGAATGTGACCTTCTTCAGAAACCTCACTAGTCATCTGGGAAATGACCTCAGTACTACAAATATTTGGTTTTGTTCTGCTTTTCAATTTACCGCTCCATTTCAGAGAAATTAAAGCATCAACAACTAGTGTTCATGTAGGAGTCACAAAGTAACCAAACAGCCACATATATCTCAGTTTCATTCAAAACCTGGAAAAGCAAATCAATGGAGGATAATGGAAAGAGATAAAATTAGCTCAGTCCGGGGGAAAACATATTTGCCTTCTAAGGTGTCTCTTCTCAAAAAGGCAAAGAAAGGGGAAAAAAAAAGAAAGCTTGGTCCCACACAACACTAGAGCCCAAAATTCATCAAAGTGACCATCTGTCAATGAAACTGATGAGGAAAACATCATTAAGGATAAAAACTTGCAAACCCCACTCTCCAGTTACGTTCTTCCTTTGTTAAGAAAGCATAACTTTCCCTTCCTTTTTTCCTCCACCTTCTATTTGTTATGTTTCCAATTAAGATTCGCCTATCTAAAAATAGGCAATGTGGCACTCATGATTCCTGTTAGTAATGTATTTCTTTAAGCTACATTTTGAAACCAAGCAGAATCCATAAATCATGCCTCTTCTCGCATGAAATGAGAAATGCTAAGGTCAACTGAAATTTCTGGAAAGGTGGAGAGTTGGAGCCACCCAGTTATTTTTCTGCAAGTTGCAATAATTGCAAATGCCTCATGGGAAAAACTCAACATCCATAATCTTCCAACTCAAACACAAAGCTAACTGGTCGTAGTCACCCATGGGTAGAGGAAGCCCCCAAAATGAGCAGAACTGGGCACAAGGAGACGAGAGGCAGCGTAGCAAAACACAGCTCTACTCAATGTCTGCAGCCAATTCATAGTTAACTCTGATTATTCTTCTCCTTCATTCTTTACAGACCTGTGACTGACTCCTGCTGAGTTATCTAGCAAAAGAACAAACTGAAAAGACCTCCTGAGAAGTGAGATGCTAACTTGGAAGCCCAAGTGTTCATTACAAGGCACATCCATTACATCTTTATTCATCTATTCAAACATATCAAAATGCATGCATATTACCAAATCTCAGTCATAGCAGCCTCCCTATTGACATCAAATGTTATTTAGGGTTGTGGGTGGAGAAGAAGGAGAACAAAGATGCCCTTCTTTACTTTGATGGGGAGGGATGATTAGAATCACCACCACCCTATGTGGAATGAAAGAATTCTCTCTCCCTCTGATGGAGCTGAGTAAATATTCACAAACTCACCCAAATTGACTGTGCCTGCTGGGCTGGTGATTGCACTTTTCAAATATGCCAGTCCTCTCCTGGGGATATTTTGTTTTAGAGTCCCTGTTTAGCTGGGTACTTATACTCAGAGCAAATGAATCACAAAGGGTGCAATTTTATAAATCAAAAAATCAAGAAATAAATAGGCTAGCAACTAGTAAAAGCCACAGAGCAACAAATCCCTGGCAATTGTTTTTCAGCCTCAGCCCAGCTGTGGTTTTTTCTCATTCTCTTTATGTCCCGCATGGGTCAAGCTTCGAATGGGAGGAAAAGATCCTGGGGCCTGGGATAGCAAAGCAAAATGGCCACACAGGACTGGGGTGTGGTTCTGCTATGTGGCCAGAGTGAAGTAGATGTCCCGAGCAGCCTGCAGGAGACAGCCTAGCCTTGAGGTCAGACAGGCTGGTTAGAGTCCCAGCTCTGTAATGCATAAGTATATTAAATATTTACAGAACTGTGCCTTTCGAATGTGCTAAGAATTCTGTAAACAACAGAATAACTTTTAAAAATGCCAAGCCTTTTCATCCTCTTGCTGTCGTTTTCAACGTGCATATGATTCCACTTATGTCAGGTCAAAGTTGCTATGGCTACTTCTGAACGAAGAAAGGAAAGGTGTGGCTTTTTGGGCAAAGAAAGATACTTCGATTCTACTAAAGAAGGATTCTTGAAATTCGCAAAAGTGACCTTTCTCAAAAACTATTCTAATCCTCTGGAAAATGACCCTAGTACTCCAAATACTGTTTGGTTTTTTTTTCTACTTTTCAAGCTACTACTCTATTTCAGAGAAATTAAAGTATCAAAAAATGGTGTTTATGTGGGTGACACTCTCAGCTGTGTCACCTTTAGTAACTTACATAAGGTCTCTGAACCTTGGCTTCCTTCTCTTCAAAATAAGTACAATAATGGCATGACCTCAAAGGCTTGTCGTGAGGTGAGATGAGAGAACCTAAGTGTCATGTTTAACTCAGTGCCTGGCACATGGCAAGAATTCAACAAAAAGAAACTGAAACTACCTGAATATGTGCGCTGAGAGGCCCATGTGTGATGAACATTTCTACCACCATCAGCCACTCAGGGATGAGTCCAATAAAGCCCAGTCCCAACATGAACCCTCCAGCCTTTGCCTATCTGAGACTCACTGGCCTGGGAAGGCCTCGGTCAATTTTTCAGATGGAAGAAGCAAGCTATGTTCCTGATTTACATGCAAATGAAAGGCATCGCTTCACACTTGAGTATTTTTTAAAAAGTTTCTCTAGTCCCACACACCATAGGGCCTGAAATTCCTTAATTGATTTACTCTTTAAGACCATTTTTTAGTTTTAAATGAGTTTAACAATTACTGATATGGAATCAAGGAACTATCAGCTACTTAATGCTTAACAGTAATAATCATAGCCATCATATATTCAACACCTCGTTGTGCCAGTCAGCATTCTGGGGCCTGTATTCATTGCTAATCCTCCCAGCCAGGAAAGGTAAGTATTGTCTCCATTTTAAGGTGACGGCACTGAGATTCAGAGAGAGTAGGTCATGCATCACAGCCATGGAGATTATAAGTGGTAGAGCAGGAGTTCAAAGCCAGTTCTGTCTACCGCCAAAGCCTATACATTCTTCCATATGTTTTGCTACATTGTTACCCCGGCTTTCGTCGGTTAGTTCAGCAGATACTGCCTTAGCACCCACTGCGGTAGAGCAGATAAAGAGGGTCTTGAAGAAATAAAATGGAAAACAAGTTAAGTGTATGTGGTAGCCAGTATCCAAGATGGCAGCCAAGAACCCCACCTCCTGGTATTCATGCCCTGCATAGTCCCCTCCCAACTGTATCAGGGTTGGCCTGTGAGACTGAGAGAATACAGCAGGAGTGGTGGCGTGTTACTTCTGAGGGTAAGTATAAAAGGCATTGTGGCTTCTGCCTTGTTCTTGCTCTTCACTTGATCTGAGGTAAGCCAGCCACCATGTCTTGAAGACACTCGGGCAGTCCAGAGGAGAGGCCCATGTGGAGAGGAACTGAGGCCTCCCGCCCACAGCTATGTGAGTGAGCCTAATGGAAGAAGATCCCCTAGCCCCAGTCAAGTCTTCAGATCATTATTTCTCTGGCCAACACTTTGACCCTGACCCAGAGTCACCTGGCTAAGCTGTTCCATAATTCCTGACCCTCAAAAACTGTGTGAGATAAGAAATGTTTGTTGTTTTAATTTGCTAAACTTTGAGGTAATTTGTTATTCAGCAATAGGTAACTAACACGGTATAAAAATCAGAAGGAAGTCAGGAATTAAAGAAGGCCTTGGCCAAGGGGAATGGAGGAGGGTGGCAACCAAAGGGTAATAAAAAGGTTTGGACCCAAATACCCAACAGATAAATGAATTAACAGTTTGGGGTACATACATACTATGGGATATTTCTCAGCCATAAAAAGGAAAGAAGTACTGATACCTGTTACAAATTGGATGAACCTTGAAAACATTATGCCAAGTGAAAGAAGCCAGATACAAAACGTCACATATTGTAGGATTCCATTTATATAAAATATCCAAATAGCTAAATCCATAGAGTCAGAAAGCAGATTGGTAGCTGCCAAGGGCTAGGAGGAGGAGAGAATGAGGAGTAATTGCTTAATGGGTACAGGGGTGATGAAAATGCTTTGGAACTAGATAGAGGAGCTGGTTGCACAACATTGTGAATTTTCTAAATGCCACTGAATTGTTCTTTAAAATGGTTAATTTTATGTTATATGAATTTCACCTAAATTTTAAAAAAGGGATTGGAACATGATGATGGTATACAAAACGATATCAATGGAAGTGGGAAAAATAATAATAATAGCAAACACCTACAGAGTACTTCCTTTCTAGTGCTATTAATGTATTAGCTCATTTAATCCTCAGAGCAACCCTATAAAGTATTACTAGAGCTATCCTCATTTTACAGATAAAGAAACTGAGGCATAGATGACTTAAATAATTTGTCCAGAGTTAGTTACCCAACTGATTGGTGGTAAAGCCGAGATTCACCCCAGACAGTACAGCTCCAACTTCTGTATTCCTACCACGCCACAAACCGCCTCTGACACCTAAAAATGAATGGAGCAAAATAACCCCCTTCAGTCAGGGTCTGGGTAGACCCCAAGTCTTTGGTCTAGATTCTTTGATCATTATTATTGATTAAAATAATAAGAAAGTATTTTTATAACAATGCTCCATTTATTCCATTTAATCCTGAAAATACTCCCGGGAAAGAGGCAGAGGACATATTATTATCTCCATTTTTACTGAGGTTAAGAGATGTTAAGGAACCACTTTGGTTCCTGAGTTTGAAATCAAATGAGCTTTCTTTGCAAATTAGGGAATTTTCCAACTTGAATTTAGATAGCAACTTCTGACATGCTGGACTTGGAGTCTGACATGTTTAAATTCTCTTGTTTACCTTACCCATTAACATTTCCACTTACCTATTTACATTTAAGATTCCATGGAATTAGAAAAAAAAAAAAATTCAAAGAGAAAATTGACCTATGAGAAGAAACCTAGGTCCATGTGCCACCTTAATTTCAACAAGGAGAAAGTGCATTCATAACAGAACACAATTATAGTAATAATCAAAATTGATTTAAGCAAACACGAGTGGCATAATTAAAATCGGGGATCCGGGCCTCTTTCCAAGAGAGTAAGATGAATTGAAATAACCGCCACTGCCCGCACCAAAAATGTAATTAAATTAAATATGCATGCATATTGTTGAAGAACAATCATTATAATAGCCCCAAAGAAAAATTTGTTTATTTCTAGTCAATTGAAAAAAAAATACGTATTACTGATTCCCACCCCCCACCAATATAGCAATTGTGAGAGCCACAGAAATACAGCAAAGCTAATGCCAAGGTTAAAATATAAAGATGCCAATAATAGAAAACTGGATAGTTTCAGACAAATCCAACAGCTACAACATCACAGCCATAATTTTCTCTTCCTCCACATGCCATCTGTCCCCTTCCCCCGCCCCCCTCACTTCCATTTCCGCTGAGCTGCAAGTCTGTAGGCGCATGCCATTATCAAACCGCAGGCAACTTTGTGAACGTTGTGCGAGCTAGAATTTCATTCACTGGGGTGGGGGGTGATCGGTGCGTTAGAAGTTCTCTCAAAACAGTGCCCTCTCAGTCCACAGCATTTCTTCTCAAGTCTTCTATGAAGAATGATATTTGCACTAATGAGTGTTTCCTCTGCCGTTATTGGTGAGGCAATTAGCCCTTCCCGACACTCACCGCCACACAGCGCAGGCATGTTTGCGGGCGGCCGCGAGCCTCTGGGTAATCAATCAGGTTTCTGGGCTGTGCTGTCAATCAGAATTCGCCTGAGTAGCATCTATCGACAGTTCCCGGTGTGCTGACACTTTGCCACTCCCTCTCCTCTTTCCAGTTCATGGTAATACAGACTTTGAGCCTGCTGTTTTTTCATCATAGAGCAAAGTTTTTCCATTTTTCTCTGCTTGTGTTGATTCTTTCCCCCTGCTTTATCCTTTCAAGACTATCATAGAAAATATAGTATTCAACAGGAATCTCCCACAGGACTTCTTGGCTGTGGTTTCAATATATGTTATTCTATATTTCATTTCTTTCCCCACTCCTTACCGTTAGACACCTCAGTCTGCATCCTGCCAATCCCTACCACAACCCAGAGAAATCCGTAGTCCACCTTCTTTGTTTCTGACCAGCCAATGGACTCCTCCTCAGTGCCCAGAAAGCTTTAACTGATTATCAACAGGGAATTGAATTGTTCTCCCAATGTCATCAAACTATATTTACAGGGACTTCACATGCCAGATTTTTCAGGACCAGGCTGGTTTCAAATAATGTGCTCCTCAGACCAGTGGCTCTAAGCTTTGGTTGGGAAAATGAAGTTATAGCAGATTTTTAAATTGGCTGCCAGCAGCCACTCAAATGAGTTGAGTTTAAGTTATTTGATTGACATCTTTCTCCTTTGCTCACTCAGAAGGTCATCAGCACTAGAAAAGATACCTATTTCAATTAAAAATCACATCTTTATTTTCTGTAATCTAAAAGGAAATCTTGCGGCATGGCATGGCAGATTGGAGACAGTGGCCAAGGCCAACTTTGGATTTGGTAGCATCTGTGCTCCACCCCACCCCCACCACCAACTCCATAGCAGGCACAGGAGCCCTCAAGTGTGCCTGCACACACACAGACACAAAGACACACACTGCTGGCTATCCCATATCCATCCACAGACTCACACTCAGAGAAGCCTGAGTAGTGACAGCATGAGGCACACTAAGAAATGATCCTTTGCTCTCTATCTTCCACAAGTCCTGGGTTCACCTGTTCTCCTGTTTTAACCACACCTGCTAGGCACCTTCCTCGTTCCATCTACCTACAAGGAACGTCTGTAAGGCAACACACAATCTGTAATAAATATTTTGGCAGCTTCCCTCATACAAAAAAATGGGAATAGGGTTGCATTCTATGAACTCTCTCCATGCAGATGGATGTTGGTCAGCACAAAAAGCATAGGGATATACAACAATCTTTAAATGGGAAGGTGAAGGAGTTTCCTCCAAGCAATACTTCCAGGAAAATTCTAGTTGTTTTACATGTTTAGACTGCAACATAAACAATGGAGTTAGCAACTTAGAGAGAAAAACAGTAAGTCATTTGGAAACAGTGAAGACAGCCTATGAAAAGTGGAGGAGAGTGTAATAATAATAGCCAACACTGATCAGTGATTGTGTGCAAGGCACTGCACTAAGCATGTACCTGTATTCTCCTTTTTAGTCCTCACAATGCAAAAAATTATAATATTGTTAGCCACATTTCACAGATGTGAGGCACAATGAGGGTGAGAAGCTTCCCAGGATCATCCAGCTGGGAAGCAGTGAAGACTGGATGTGAACCCAGAGTGTCTGACTCCAATGCCTCTGTTTTTAATCACTGTTATTCTACCTGGTCACTATAGACTCAGCACTGCCCAGTGGAGAGGGTTATAATTAGCCCCTGGATTTCAAGTAATTCCCCTCCGTCTAACAAGGTGTGCCAATAGCCCCCTCAAACTCTACTAAACACCCTTTGATTTGACTCTGTTGCCGCCAAATAACCTTCAGGTTCTAATTTGGCCTCCTCTGGTTTTGTGACAACAGAGAGGGTTTTGCAAGTCATATGGTTGTTCCTCACTGTAAGCTGATGAATTGGCAGTTTCCTGCCTACCTCAGCCTCTCGAACATTCAGCCACCCTGAGTCAGGTCTGAGAACTCTTCAACCATATGCACCCCAGCCCAGGTCCTGGAAAGCCAAGCTCCACCCAGCCCTCCTTTATATAAAACCTCCACCTTTTTCACACTCCAATTTCGACTTTTTTTTCCATAGACCCCACACCTCAATTTCACCTTTTGCTATTGGAAAAGAGGGAAAATGAAAACTCTCATTAATGCATTGAAAGCCTCACTCTCCATCATCTTGACCATAGGCTCTTTCCTTCTGCACTCTATATAAATATTTTCTTTAAAATCAAATGACTTCCCCTTCTCAATGCTCCTTTAAGAAGGTTGACTCATATCTAACAATTCTATTAGTGTCACCAAAACATAAGCTTGACTTTGTCTAGTTTCTGGGCTCTATCAAGAAGAAACAAGTAACATTTGAGCTAGTCCCTTAATCACTATGCTAACAAAATTATTCTTACGTGTGTGTGTGTGTGTGTGTGTGTGTGTACACACATGTACATGAAGATATATATGTATATATGTAGTTTATACATATGCATAAAGTATATTATATACAGCATCTATATATAAAGTACATATATACATACATATATATAGTTTGTATATATGAAAAATGCATTATATATAGCATCTATATGCTATATATATATATATATATATATAGCATATATATATTTATATATTTATAAAATATTCAGGACTATTTTATCTGAGGGAAAATGCTCTGCCAGGCACTGAGCTTTTGCCATGCCCTGCTTCATTCATGCCCTAAAGGCTTGCCCCGCTCTCACCCTTTCTAAGGACCCATCTATGCAGGCATGACCAATTCCATGAGGAAGGCCTGTGAACCAGCGGGGACCAATCTTAAAGTTCACAAGGACTTCTCAGGGCCTGAGTGAAAAAGTGAGCTTAGCCCATCAGAGTCCTCTTGTGACAATCTGATTAGAAAACACTGGGACACTGAGCTTGTGAGCAGGGTTGCTGAGGTGGTATAAAGTTGCACTTGGCCCAGGACAAGCCATATGCATGGTAATCTTGTAAGGGGGTAGGAAGTCAGAGTAGAGAGGGTGGAGAAGCTGCTTGGAACAGGGGAAACAAGAATGGATTAGACACATGTGGAAAAGCATATGCGAAGGAGTACTGGTTTTCATGATTATAAACATGGTGGAGAGAGGAAGAAGGCTGTCTGAGGCTTAGGAGGACAAGGGAATTGCACCTAAGTAGAAGGAAAATTATTGGCCCAATGAGAGGTGCAATGAGGAATCTTCTCATTTTGCTTTAAGCATCTGTGTGGCAAAATAAACAGAAGCCTAATATCCACTCCATTCTCCTAGGCATGGCCTAGCAGTCAACACATTACCTTATGGCTGGACACAAGCACGTCTTGTCACTGTTACTTACCACGAGACACTATGTACAGTCTTCGCCCCAATCCCAACGTTTGCCATTTTCATCCCAACCCTATTCTGGGATTGATTATAACACTTTTCTACAAACACATTTCTTTTCTATTATGGCTGCTCAGGTGGGCCCTCTCACCTTTCTTGCTGAATTCTCTACTTTCACTGGAGAAGGTAGAGACACCAAACAGGGTTATAAAAATGTCAAGTCAAATGTAAAATAAGAACACATTTTCCAGGCCCTGCAGAGTGTACAAAAATGGCTCTGTGCCTTAATAGAGCTGTGAACGAAATGATGAAAATGTAGCACTTGGCAGGGGGCCCACAGATCTCATTACAATTATACCAGGATGTCAAACATCAATGTTGGCATTTAAAGTCTACAGAGTTGGCGAGTGTTTAAAATGGTTCACTTCTGCCTTCTGCAAAAGTTAAAGTGAAGAGAAGACAGGTCTGTTTAACACAGCATGTGTTTTTGCTAACTAGCCAGTGACAAGTCGCAGGAAAGAGTTTTACAGGTACTTACTATTTATAACTCATGGCCACATCCACAAAATACTTTCGTCTCTGTCGATAGACATTGTCCTTAAATCCCTTAAACAGAAAAGATATCAGTGATTTAACAAAGTGCAGAAAAATGAGTTACAGAAGGTCTAAAAGAAAATCATTCTGGTGTTTATTGAGTATTCAATTCAAATGTAAATCTTATCTTTGGATGGCCATCTTGATGACACAAGCAGAAGCAAATTGCGCTTACAGTAAGACCTCGTTAAATTTTTGGCTGTACTAATTTGGGGTACATGGGAATTCAGGTTAAAGTTTAACTTCCCACTAACTAAGCAGAACAGCTTAGTTAAGCAAGCTGGTATTGTAAACAATATCTTTTGGTTTTCAAGTATCATTTACATGTAACTGATCTTAATCACAAGTTAGTCTTATCCATTAAAACAGATCCTTTAATATGGTACTCAGTAAGTAAACCTAATTTTAATTGCTTTGTGTAAATGACTATTCTTTCATTCAGCATAATCATCAAATCCCCAAGTTAGTATGAATTAAAGAGGTTTACTGTATTTTATGAGTACAGTCACACAATGCAAAATTGATTGTAAAGGGATTCGTGCACAGGGTAGAAGGTTAGCTCCACTCCATTCTGAGTTCCTATGACTCTTATTAGACTTAGCCAGCTTTAAGACTTTCATCCATCATCATGCACTCTGGAAATTAAATTATCATGTCGGTCCTTCTTCAGTCGAGTGGAATCCTTCTGAGAGGACTACCTGGTTTACTCAAGACTCTCTCCTTTCTTCAACAGATCTTCCAGTTTCCTTTCCTTTGCGTCATTTCAGACAATCAATTCTTTCTGGGGTTGTTGCTTCAAGCTGCTGGAAGCCCAGAAGGAATTGTTTCTATTTACCTTCTTAGCTCTGCAACCCCCTGAATCCCAAAAGGATAACCCGGAAGCAGTTATCACTCTGCGAATGGAGGCCAGGCAGGAAGACAAGTAGGTAGGATATTGGGATCTGAGAGCAGGAGAATGGAGCCAGGCCTACAAAGGCCTACATTACCTCTACTGCAACTAAGACATTGCTGCAAGGTTCAGGTGGACTATTCAAGAACCCATTCCCTCATCTGGCTAAAGGAGAACTGACCTTGAGGCCAGAAGTCACTGTCTCAGTGGACACAAGTGAAGAACTTCCATTATCAGTGACCTTCTTTTGGGGAATTACAAGAGATCTACTAATGGGAGACAGAGAAAGACAGAGACAGAAAGTGCCCTGAGAGCACCCTAACTTCCTGCACAAATGAAGTAACACTGCCCCAAAGGCAGCACTTCCTTTCCTCTGCTATGAATTGAGAGTTTTTGAACTGGGGCTCATGGGCAGGCTTGTGAAGTCCTTAAATGTGTGTGCACAAAATCTTGTGACTATATTATTACATTTGTGACTGAGTCTGTGACCTAAAACAGGGTAAACTCTCCTGCTGTATAGGGTAGATGCTTGAAAGTATTTCAGTGCTCACTGGTAAAACCAGGCTACCTGGGATGGTATAGCTGAAGAATTTCAAGGACCTTTATTATTCAAAAAGAAATCAGGCCATGCTAAAAGGAAAAGAATTATGGGAAAGGCATAGCATCTGTTCCCCAGTTCTGCCAGACTGGACACCATGGTAACAGCATCGTAAACTGCTGGGCTTCCCAAAGAATCTTGACTCTCTCTCCTCAGCAAACACCTGCACCTTTTCCAGAAATGCAAGAGAGCGATTTATACATCATGCCTCATTAGCCTAAAGTGGCGGTGATTACGCAAATGTTGTGGGCAATCCAAGGCTTCCTGGATTGAACCATGGACTGGCAAAGTAAAACAGGGGTGCCAGCTACACTAGTAATTACAGAAACACAGTGTTCCTTAATCATCCATCTGGACTAAAGCCAGGGAGAAGGCTGCCAGATAAAATACAGGACACAGTTAAATTTGAATTTCAGATAAACAGTGACAAATTTTTTAGTATAAGAACGTCCCAACTATTGCACAAGAAATGATCTGAAATTCAAATAGACTGGGCAACTTATATATTGGTTTTCTAAATCTAGTAACCCTAGTGCCCACAGAGTACCTAGTGTACAAAGTAGGAGAACTGAAATCAAGGAGAACTGAAGACCAAACAAGCCTGCACCCTAAAGTGCTCAATTAAATTTATGTTGGCTCTCCAGTAGCTTTTCCAAATAGCTCAACCCTGGCAGCATAACTGAATCAGCTGGAGAGCTTTAAATAATACTCCAAATCCTGCCACATTCCCAGAGAATCTGATTTAAGTGCCCTGGCATCAGTATTTTTTGTAATTCCACTCAGATGATTTAAATGGAAGGCTAGGACTGAGAATCACTGAGCTAAGATATAATTCTCAAACTTTAGAACTCAACAGAATCCCCCACAGATGCTATAAATGCAGATTCTAGGGCCCATCTCTGAAAGTTCTAACTCAGTAGGCTTCAGGTGAGCCTCAAAATACTGCATTCTTAACAAGCACCTTACTGATGGACTTGAACCACACTTTGATAGACCCTCCCAGTCCAGATCCTTGCTACTCAAAAGTGTGGTTCCCACACCTCCAATGTAAGCCTCAATCAGAAGCTTGCTGAAAATGCAGAATCTGAGGCCCCACCTTAGGCCTTACTGAATCAGCATCTGTATTTTTAATAGATCTACCAGATGACGTTTGCAATTTAGAATTTGCAAGGCACTGATCTGCATACATAACCTTTCCTAGGGAGCTTCAGCAATGTGACTCTAAGCTCCTTATGAGCTATCCTATCCCAAGAACCCGTGTGTCTGACTCAAAACTGGGATTATTCTATTCTCATCAAATGATATCGTATAAAAACAGCAACTTACCAATATCAAATTTTGCATAATGAACATTTGGAGTGCTTATTAAAAAAAAAAAAAAGCATGTGTGTGGCATAACACACACACACACACACACACACAGACCCTAAAGAGGGGATTGCTAAGTACTTGCAATTATTTCAAGTGGCTGCACAGAAAATAAGAGAAGGTATCATAAGATGGGTATAATTAGGAGTCAAGGAATAAAACTAAGCACAGGAAAATTTATGCTGGGTATCAGAATAAATTTTTTCACAGCAATGTCAATGGTTCCTGTGGTTATTCCATTAAAATGGCTGAACTCTTTTCTCCATGTTGGGTAATTTTCAAACTACATTAAGGGAACATTTGGAAACAGGAGGTTATAGAGAAATCCTTTGCTGTCCAGGCACTGATCTGGATGATTTAATACAACCCTGCCATTCCTGGAATTAAAGTATTTACTCTTGCCAAAATACTTTCCAGTTGTTTTATTAATCAGGCTTTTCAAATACCACTTTGGAGTCCATAGGAATTTTATTTCCACTTTTTACATAAAGAGGTGCAGTAGTAGAGCAACTTGCCCAAGGTCATCCTGCAAGTTAACAGCTGGTATCTGTGCAGCCATATCACTGCCAAGCTCTTAAATCAGGCTTCTGTACTAATACTGACTCCTCTAGGAGTGGGGGAAAGGGGAACATAACCAGTGGATGATCACTAAAGGCACTTTTGAATGCTTCTCTAAGTTCAGGAGACTTACATGCAAATTACCATGAAATACTCTGAAATTTTAAGCTATGAAGGCAAATGTACAACATTGTGTCTTTGAGTGAATGCACCTCTTTGAAAGTAATGCAATTGAATCAAATCTGTTGACGAGTTGTTTGAAGGTATATTATACCAAATGACTGGTTTGAGTGAAAATTTCCCTCCTATTGAATCTCTCATAGTTTCCTTTAAAGCAGTGTTTCTCAAACTTAAGTGTGGGCTGCTTAAAACAAGTCCCCAGGTGGTGCCGCTGCTGCTGCTACCTTTGAGAACCATGGCAGATGGTATAGGTAAACTGTCAGATTCCCAGATTTCCTCCTTTTAAATAGAACGAATATCTGTAAATTATTACCCTCTTTTAGCCTGAAACATCTGTTTGGGTTTCCAGTCTTTTGTCTGCCTGTTTTTAGATAAGGGGTACTGGGGTGGGGGGTGGGGGGGATGCTTGTAAGGAATGAGTGCATTTCTTACTTCCCCCAGACCTTAACTGCACTTCATTCTGACTATAAAGAAATTCCAGGTCTCTTGCATTAAAAACTGATGTAAAGGGGAGAAAGAAATAATGGTAAATGCTTACCCAAGTATCATATTTCTCTAAAGGTGGTCATTTTTATTGGAATAGAGGAGAGATGGTGGTAGATAGATTCAAGGTAGTCATGGGAAGAGATGAGTCTTCCATCATGCCTTTATTCTAAAACTCTTTGCGTTTCCATTGAAGCTGAAGTCAACCACATTACTCTACTCCTAATGACCTCCAGTCAAGAAAACAGCAAGGAGAATTTTATTCTCTCACTCAGCCCCCATATGCCTAGTCCTCTCTAGTTTCCCAAAGGTGTGCCCACTTTCAGTTCATCATTTTTTCAAGGGTCACCATCTTTCAATATATTTCAGGCTCTCTAATACTAAAAAAATAGTTTCCAAAGTTTAGAATTTCCTTCTCTATACAAACCTTTTAAAAATAAAGGCAATGTGGAAAAAGCATTTCCATTTCTAAACTGTTTCCGGCCAAAGCATGTCTACAGGAAAGCTTTATAATTTGAAAATTGGCTGTCAGTTATGGAGAATAAATAACAAATTGCTCTACAATGAAGCATTACAGCACAGAACATGGTACACACTGCCTGGCACAAGGGCAGAGCCCGAAGAGCATGTGTGGAATGGATTTTACTGGACACTTACTGGATGATCGGCATCAAGCTCAGAACCATACATGAGAACTCTGTGAGAGCATCTGTCTAACTCAGAGATCTTCCGGGGAAACCAAGGCACATCCTCTAACTCTGTTGAAAACACAATGCAGTTTCAAAAATATTAGCTCACATATTGCATTTTCCCCTTTACAAAATTTGTCGGATTGCAAAAATCACCCAACAAGCAAAAACAAGCCTTGCCTTCTTCCTCGGTCCAAATATTCTCTGGTGGATTCAGCGTCACAATTGTGGTTTGAAATTTCAACAACTGAATGAGCTCACTGAATTCTGTTTTACCACACTCACAGTCCACAAAGATTTCAACCTCAGAACTTCTTCGCCGGGATTTCCTGGATTCGATATGAACCATGTTGACATGTTTTTCCTGTGGACACATAAGCAACATTTTTAAAGCACTTTTAGGGCACAATAATGGGGGTACAGTGAGGTGTTCTTGTTCAACTGATGAACAACAAGGTGCCAAGTGGCCATGAAAGAGGAGAAAACAATATCCTCATTCTCTGATTGACTGAAACCTGGAAATGTTTCCAACCATTTTCTCTATTGCTAAGAAAACTGTATATTTATGTCTCTGCATGTGAGTTTTGTTGTCTCATTTAAAAAGTGGGGTGGAGAGAGGATATTTAAGATATATAAAGGGCCCTGTAAATACTATTAGAAATCATATTATAATTATGAACATCATTTCCCAGAGTGGCCCACATCCCACTGATGATATGCATGATTATTGGGAGGGAAAATATAATATTTTCCCTTTATTTATATTTTAATTTTTATGTATTTCCAAAACGACATAACTAAAACTCAAGCCCCTGATTTATAGTGATATAAAGTATCCTTTTGAAATAAACTCAAGTGTAAAAAGAGTTTTTGAAAATAAGTACAGTGTATAAATGGCAGGCTAATATGGCAGAAATTGGAAAGTGGTATGAAAAATGACTGAAGTTTGGGAACATCACCTGAACTGTAGCCCACATTGTGGGAAAAAAGAAAAAGGAGCAAGAACAGCAGCTAAGAGAAGATCTCTGAAGGCAAAAACAAAACAAAACAAAAAGATCAAACAAATGACTTATGGTACAGTGAGGAGGCTAAAGAAAGGTAAAAATAAGAAACCCTAAATGGGACCACTTAGTAATCATTTCCCTTCAGCAACCATCAAGAGTGTGCTGCTACAACTATCAACCTACGGCAGATTTTAGGGGTAAAGTCTCCTTACGATACAGTACACGAGGGAGGGCAGGAATTGAATTTTACACCTTAAAAATCAGGTGTAAATTTCCCCAGTGATGTACCCTTCCTATCCCCTTAATTCAAAACTAAAGCTCTCTTCTCTGTCTCAACCCATCCCCATATAAGCAGACACCTCCCCATCGGTCCAGGTAGTATACTCTGATTATCAGCACAATTCCTAATACAACCCTTGATCCTCTCAGAATTTTCAGCACAGTAGCAGGGTAAGTAGTTTCCAGTGCCAGAATGAGATCAAATCAAACAGCACCCTTTTCTATGTCAAGAGACAAGTCCTGTGACCAGGAAACTAAATACTCTTTTTGCCATATTTTTATTAACTTTTGCAAAAATACCTTATTTTCTAAATTGGCTGATTATAAAAGAAAGACTAATATTAAGGTCAAGGTTCAAGAGATGTCCCAAACGTTGTGTCACTTTGGGATTTTAATGTCCTTTGGATGAGGCAGAGTAGATATTTTTAGACAAGGAAACTGAAGTTCAGATGGGTTAACTGGTTTAGCTGAGAGCTAAGTCCCCATGATGGCAGTGTGAAAACTCTAGTCTATGGCTGCTAACTCCATCCCCAGGGATTTTTCCACTGTACCCAGCTGTCTAATTGAATTGGCCTGCTTTGGGGCACTGTGTGGAGACAGCCCTAGATGATACAATTATGTGTAAAACATTTCCCCAGATTTCCATTACCACTGTTATGGTGTCTGATCCTTGCATTCAAGGTCAAAAGAGAACAAGGAAATATTTACCACATCATGCTGCTACTGCCTCTTCTTCGGTCATCAGAAGCGTCATAATAATGTTTCATGTTTGTACACTTTACATAGCACTTATACTCATTATTTTATTATTTTATCACAACAACCCTGTTATGTAGGAATTATTACTGCTATTTTACAAATGAAGAAATTGAACTTAGGAAGCAACTAATGATTGGTCAAGCCAGGAGAACACAGGTTTGAATCTTCTGACTGTAATTCCAACCTGTCTCTGCCCTGTACCAGCAGCCAGGGGCACCGTGCAGAGCTAGGCTCCTGATTTTACCACTCTAATCAGCACCGGTATCTCCAAAAGAAACGTGTTTGTAAGGGAGTATACTTGCTGAAGGACAGGGGAGATATCAGTGCCCAAGCCATAGGGCAATAGCTTTTCGGAGCTTTTCTAGCCCCACCCCAACCAGGCTTTAAACCACAGATCTAAGCCTGGAAAAAGGCTACTGCATTCTATAAGATAGGGGGAGAACTGGCCCTACCACTTATATATAAGGAGTGTGACTCATCGTTACAAAAAGACACTGAAGTTCACAAAACAATGAGGCTTAGGAGGTACCAATACTCATGTATCTCACTTCATGCAATAAATGTGCTCTTAGGAACATGTGCATGACTCAGATTTTAACTAATCAAATCAGGCTGTAGGCTCTTGATATTTAAAGACACCCTGCTTGATACCATTTGTACTTGCGTTTTCAGGTGTGAGGCTCACATTTTTTAATTACTGACTTTCTCACCTGGGAACAGTCTGCAAAGTTCCTACTAGGCTAACCCTGAAGTAATAAGTCAAAGTTCACATAACTCTGCTTACTTCCTTGTTTTGCAGATAACTCTCCTTGTAAAGCCTCGTGAAGTCTGGTTTCTTTGAATTTTTCAACACATTATCCAGAAACTGATTCAGTAGTGTTTCACAACAGATGACAGGTTGTAACCAGGCACACCGGCCCTTTTAAAGTTATATAATGAGATTTTCATTCACCTGAAAGAGTCTCAGCGCTTTTACCAATCCACCAACTTCATTTTTCAAAGAGAATACGACTGCCGTCTTGCCACTTTCAGTAGCTGTTTCACTTTTGTGGCTTCCCTTGTTGCCTTTCTTGTCGTCACTTTTGCCAGAGCTAGCTTTATTTAGCTTTAAGAAGGTAGAGGCACAAAAAATATCAGTTAGGATTCCAGAGTCCTCCATAATTAGATTTCTTTTCAGATATTCCATTCATATGCCAGACGCCCCAACCACCATATAAATTCAAGGTGAAGTTGCCATGTCACTCATAACTTTCAATTATAAATACTGGTCTAATTTATTCTTCGACATTATTTTCCAGTGCCCTAAGATATCATTTAGTGGTTGAAATCAAAGGAAGATCAGATTTGTTTCACTTTAATAGCAAGAAAAAATACCGACCATCACCAAGTACCATACATGAATAATTTTACAGTATAAAATTTGGTCTTTTAGCCTATTTGTATCATATAAAACTATACTAATTACTAAACATAAAAATATGACTAAGGATATATTTTCCAAATAATACTTCTAGTTTCAGTTAAATCTTAAAAACAAAATATCCGTTTCATTCTGAAATCTGTCAGGACATGCACTGAAATTGATAGCACCACTTTCTGCAATTAGATCCACACTGTCAAGATGAATCTACCTGCAGAAGTTCAGCAGAGAGGAGGGTATTCAACTAAGGCTATGCATGTCAGCATACAATGTCAGAAAAGTGGCTCTTAAAATTCAGCAACCATAAAGGAAAAGAAGGAAAAAAGAAAGGAAGGATGCAAGCCAGCCAGCTAATCATTAGGCACAAACAGTAAAATCTGAAGAACTGAAAAGGATTAACATTTCATTAGCCACTCAAGACACTGTAATACATAATTAAGTAATGATTATTAGTCCTGTTGGCTAAAGATTAAAATGACAGATTACAGCAATTCAGAGCACATTATTAAAAATGCACAGGGCAAAAGCTGGAAACTTTCATTCGACAGACAATGCAAAATCATGATGTATTTTTTGTATTCTTCATATGCAGATGCAGCATTAGGCAAAACAGAGAGTGTTCTCCTTGGCAAATGGTAACATAACATAATCACACTGATCTATTATATCTTCATGAAACTGAGAAATATATGTTTGACATGTAACGCTGAGAACAGCAATGTGCCTCACTCACCAGATTTATACATAATAGAAGAGACAGAAAGATATTTTATTATTTACAACTCGAGGGAAAGAAGTTTATGCAGACATTGACATTTGACTGTATGTTTAGTCATTAAAAGTCAAATGTCTTAGTATTCTCAACATCTGCCTCCCCCTCACCACATAACATACAGATTTTATATACTTAAATAGCATTTTTTTGCATGAAACCGTAATACATTAACCATCACTGCAAGTTTTCTGGTTTTCTTTCTAGCAGGCCTTTATCACTTAGAAATTCTTTAATGTACTATCTCATTCCAAATATTCATGATATTTAAATGTTAGAAAATTGATTTACATTTTAGTCTCATTTTCACAAATTGATTTAAACAGATCCACAAAACTTGCCATGATTACTTTTCAACATTTTTAGCAATAATAATATGTCAGTACAATGCAACCCTCTGGCACATATTTGAAGCTGCAATATTAAAACAGATTTTTCCATGGTACAGACTGAATTGGAATTGGTTGATAAACTCCAAGAGCATAGTAACGAAATACCATTTAATATTTTTAATGACTAGAAACTTGAATACATTTTTCTTTCATTGTTTTTTATTAAATCTAGAGACTGTTTACCTCAAATCAGTATCTAAAACCTGCAAAAAAATTTTTTTTATTCTGCTATTATTTAAACATAAAAATTCCTTTAAATAGTGAAACAAGTGGTATATTGTTTTAATTACTTCATCCATTAATCTGGAAAATGGAGTAATGAGGAACACAGGAAAACTTTTGAAAGGGGCTCAATCTTTCTTTCATACCAATAGCCTGCATCTACAGACAAGAAAAGAAAATATTACTTCTGTGTTTAAAGACCAGGCTTTGCAAATGGAAGGGAGAGTAGGAGACACAATAATCTTGTGGAAGCCAGAGAAATCTATTTGATTTCTTCTCCCTGATCGTCCTCATAAGAAATGTTCTTTCAAAATTTGGTTGTGAATATAAGACATTATTTCACACAAACTCTTTTTCTTAATTTTCAGGAACTTCTTAGCTTTCTACTTACAAACTTTGAGGAAAGGAAGTTTAGCACATGACGATCAGTACACCCATTTTATGGAGGCAGGAGGGAGACATGGGCACGGTAGGATAGAGGAGGAGGGTGAGTGTGTTCACTCTACACCAGTTGTCCATATGGTGAGGACAACACAACTGCTATCAGAAAACATTCTCTCCTCTGGACAGAGCTAGGCACTCAGTACTCACTGTTAAGCTGTCAAGTAACTGATGTTCTTCCGGCAATGCTGAATCCAGGGAAAAACCTCTCCTTGCCCAGTATTTGCTGGAAAACATCATCATTGCCGGCTGCATGAGTCCCAATGTAATTTTCTTTCTCTGCCCCAGGGGGGACCAGAGGGGCAGTAGCAGCGCTGGTGGTGATTTAAGATAGGAAGGGGCGTAGGATCAGCTGCTTGCTTGGGGCGCTGTCCAGAATCCTGGAGCTGAAGAAGGAGCAATGTAAATCCACCCCTCCATGGGCTCCTTTATATGAGTGACTGGGGACTGATGAAAGGCTGATTAGAAAGAAACTCATTTCTGGCTGGCGATGGCCATGGTCAGATTACAGACCTACAGCCTGAGGTTATCTGTGCTAGTGGTGTGATTTGTTTCATAGGTCCAGTAGCTGTTTGGGTGAGGGTGGCAGAGAACAATACATAAGGGGGTGCTATTTGTACAAAACATCTGTCCCTCTCAACTCGTCTCATCTCTCAAGCTTGTTACTGGCAAGCTAACCTCAGCTTCTAAGTGACTGTGAATTCAAAGATTTCGCTCTTCTTCTTAATGCCTTTCCAAAAGGAGGAAAATAATTTAAGAAATATCAGCACCACTAAATCCTTAAGCCATTTTATTTTATGTTAATAAGATTTTTCTAATCTGATATGTTTAATGATTGTGTGGATGCGCATGAGTGTGTGTGAAGGCTTTCATAAAAGGCACTGCTTCCCAATCACGTGATGCCTCTATGCAGAGTGACGTTCAGGCAATTGTATTGCAAAAGAAATATGAGGCTTTGATTAAGCCACATAAAGATATAGCTCAGACACTAGCCCCAGAATTTTCCTAACTGAGCGGAAAGTAAAAGGAACTAAATGCCTATATACCAGTTTTTCCTTTAATGCCCTTGATGGTTACTGAATTTTGCCTCCCCACTTGTAACTAGATCACATCCAACAATGTAAACTGCATTGATATTCTTACTATTCAAATTTCAGAAAGTCACAAAATTCACCACCCAACAAAAAAGAGGAAGGGCTGAACTTTATAGCACACAACTAACTTAATCAGTTTGGCTGGATTTATTTATTTATTTTCTCACTGACTTTTGACTCCTAGAACTTATGGGGTAAACTTTAGATTCCTTGGCAGGAATTGCTCACTATCACTACCATTCACACCCATGTGGAGCAAGTTGCTATGATGGCATGTTGTGGGAACACGTGCAGGGCACAACAGAAACTTTCAGCAGATGATCCCTGTATTATTTGCACAGAATAGAGTTCAGGAAGGGCAAACTGTCTCCTTGTCACTCACATAGCCCAAAGAATAAAAAAGAGCAGGGGAAGTCCCATTGCGCCAGTCTCCTGGGGTAGCCAAGACTTCTCTGGTTGGTGTCAGTAGATGGTGCCACCACACAGCCCACTTCGCCTCAGAGAAAGAGACAAATCTCTACTGTTTGAGTGTGGTTTTTATCCACCTCAGCAGGGAGAGGGTCCTGCCACTGAGAATTCCTGTTCTGATAAGCATCCAGGGTTGTTCATTCCAGGTTTCTGGGCCTTTTCATTAAACTTAACATCTCCCCCAAGTTGTGGAATGACACACAACAGAAAAGATGGGGGTAGCAGAAGACTAGAGATTGGCCACTTAGTCTGTGACTTCCCCAGAGAAGGAGGTGGGGTAGGTGAGTTCTGTGTGACGGTCACTTAACAAGTGTCTGTGATTTCCCTAACACTCGAATTTCTCCAACTTAACCACGTGAATGAATATCATACTGATCTAAATTTATATCATTTTCTTGATTTAGTAGTATAGTAACTTAACAATAAAAGGAAATGAAATGAGCCTGACATAACTTTCTTTTAGGAAACTCAAACAGCCTCCTACCTAATGCCATTTTCCTTATTCACACACTTCGAATCATCACAAATAGTTTAATGTAAGTAGCCATCTATACCGGCACTTTATCTATAAATGGATTTAAAAATAAGGCAGCAGTATGGGGGCAAAAGTCTTAGGTCCCCTTGGGGCCTCAGAAAATTCCTATTTATGTCTTTCTCCTGACTTTGAGTGGAAAGTCTTCATAAAGCTGATTATTAGTCATGGCAGTCAATATGTGTGATGCACTAGTGTTCACATAAAGGAAATTTCCAAACTTATGAACATAGTCCTCAAATGGCTTCCACTTCCACCATATTTCAATGGATGAAGGTGTTTATGACACTATGGAAATTTATTTATTCCTGTTTTCATCCCTAAATACCACAGAAATTATCATTTTGGAAAATGTATAAAGAAAAAGTGGATTTAAACTTTGCAAGGAGGTTGTATCAACATCCAGATATCTAAAAATACAATCTGAAATTAAGTCACACAGGGTGATTTAGTGCCAGGTTCTGACTGAATTGACCTAATGTTGTAGCATAACCAAAAACAGCTAACCACAACCTTAAGCATCAATTTGTTTGCTGATAAAATATTCATTTACTGTCAAATAGACACTAATATTTCCCAATCTACTAAAAATGCTTAATGCAGACATTCCTTGTGGTAGTTTTTAATCTGTATGATAATTTGCTATACTGACCAAGAGGGTGGACCTGAGAATGATCAGACTTCATTAATAAGTAAAAAGACATATGTCTTATGCTGTATTCTCACAATGAGGTAGGTATTGTTCCTATCTACACATGAGAAATAGAAGGCTCAGAAAAGGGTATAACCACAGGAAGTGACTGGGCCAGGTTTCAAATCCAAGACTATTTGACTCCAAACCCTGTGCTCTTACCCATAGTTTAACCTTTCAGTTTTACATCAAAAGTACAGTGGATACTGAGGTGACATCATCAACATGGTGATGTAAGGACTACTTAAAACCTCTCCCCAGAGATTCGGCAAAAAAAAAAAAAAAAAAAAAAAAAAAAAAGAACAATTCTCACTTGTTCCAAAATAAGGAAGTGTAGACTGGAGAAGGAATCCACAAATGCTGAATCAAAGAAAGAAAAAATGATTGAGTAGGAAAATTCCATCCTGGACTGGTCACTTGGTCCTCCTCTCCTCTCCCCCTCACTTGGTCCCATCCAGCTCTGCAAGGGCCCAAAGGCAGAAGCCAGATCCTTCCCACCTTCCTCCAGGGAAACAGACTGTAAAATCTCTCACAAAAGTGAGACAGATCCCCAACTATACCCAGACACAGAGACCCATGCCCGTGGGGACCCATGGCAGGACTTAAACCACTAGGGAGGATGGAATATTAAAGGGAAACAAGGAGGAGTTCCAAAATGGACAATTAGAGAGATAATGGCAGAATATTTCCCAAAAGCAGCAAATAGCCATGCAGAAATTGCCCAAATCAACTGTTTGGGGACCCAGGGTAAAGGGGAGGACACCTCAAGGCTCAGGTCAGTGGGGGACAAAGAGTCAGAGAAAACATGGACAGAGAAAGTAATTTCAGCTATGGGTCCTGGTGCCCAACCCTCACCCTTGAGGGAAAAAAAACAGTGGGTAGCCCAATCCTTGCCTGGGGGAAAGCTGCAGGCTGGGGTGGCCGTGGGAATCCTCTGGCACAAGTACAGTGGGGGACAGAGCACCACACGAGCCAGATTTTGGCCAGCAAAGTGAGGGCACAGGAACCCTGCAGTTTTAGCCCCACCTGGTCAGACAATGCAGGGCTCCAGAAGGTAAACAGCTTCTGAGGAGGAGTAAGTCACCAAAGAGTGCCATCTTCTAGGCAGCCCAGAAAGTGCAGGGGAAAATTACAGGGCTTTTCAGAGACTCTCCAGACCCTATCCCAAGCACATCATAGCTGGTCTACACCCCTTGCATGTGTACCTAGTCCTGTTTTAGCTGAGAATACAGACTATCCAACTGACAAAGCAGTGCTCTAATACAAACACAGGCAACAACCAAATCCTAGACAAGAGAGAGAAACCAACCTTTGGAATAGACCCATCAAGATAATCAGATGAACAGATATCAGCATAAAATCACAAAGCATACTGAAACTCAAGAAGAAATGGTCCAGTCATAGGAACAGACCAAAGTCGGAGGAGACACAGAATCTGGAAAAACTAATCAAAAATGTGCAAACAAATCTCCTGAATCAATTCAAAGAAATGATGGAAAATGTGTATAAAGAGATAAAGTATATTAAGAAGATACTAGAAGAGCATAAAGAAGAATTTGAAAGAGTACATAGAAAAATAACAGACATTATGGAAACAAGACACTGTAGATGAAATTAAAAATATACTGGAGACATAAAATAGCAGATTTGAAGAGGTAGAAGAAGAATCCGTGAGCTAGAAGATGGATCAACTGAATTCAAACAGACAAAAGAACAAAAGGGGGAAAATGGAAAAACTTCAGCAGGGTCCCACAGAAATGACTGACAACACAAAACATACAAACATATACATCACGGGTGTCCCAGAAGGAGAAGGGGAATAGGCCAGGAAGAATATTTGAGGAAATAATGGCTGAAACTTCCCCAACTCTTATAAAAGACATAAATATGCAAATCTAAGAAGCCCAACATACTCAGAATAAATCTGAATATACCCACTGCAAGACACATAGTAATCAGACTGTCAAATGCCAAAAAGGAGAAAATTCTGAAAGCCTCAAGAGAAAAGCAATTCACCACATACAAGGGAAGCCAAGTAAGACTAAGTGCTGATTTCTCATCAGACCCATGAAGGCAAGAAGACAGGGCTGCAATATATTTAAGATATTAAAAGAGAAAAATTGCCAGTCAAGAATTCTCTATCAAGCAAGGCTGCCTTTTAAAAATGAGGGAGAGTCAGCCAACTCTGCAGATAAATTTACTACCCTCCCCACTATGTGGGACATGACTCCCAGGAGTGTAAGTCTCCCTGGCAGTGAGGGACAGGACTCCCAAGGATGAGCCTGACCCTGGCATCATGGGATTGAGGAAGCCTTCTTGACTAAAAGGGGGAAGAGAAATGGAATAAAGTTTCAGTGGCTGAGAGATCTCAAATAGAGTTCAGAGATCAATCTGGAAGTTATTCTTATGCATTATATACATATTCTTTTTAGTTTCTAGTGTATTAGAATAGCTAGAAGGAAATACTTGAATGTGTTGAACTGTAATCTAGTAGACTTGATTCTTGATGATAACTGTATAACTATATAGCTTTAATCATGTGACCATGTGATAGTGAAAACATTGTGACTGACACTCTCTTTAACCAGTGTATGGGCAGATAAGTATTAAAATAATGGCATATATATATAGAGAGAGAAGGGGGGGGGGAGGTATGGGATGGTTTGGGTGTTTGTTTTTATTTATTTTTTAATACCTTTTTTCTTTATTTTGGAGTAATGAAAATGTTCTAAAATTGATTATGGTGATGAATGCACAACTATATGGTGATGTCGTTAGCCAGTGATTGTATACTTTGGATGGATTATATGGTGTGTGAGTATATCTCAGTAAAATTGCATTTTAAAAAACAAAAAAAGGGAGAGCATTACCAAAGGGGGAAGGGATTAGGGAGAGCTTAAAATATTCACAGATAAACAGAAGGTGAGAGGGTTCATTAATGAGAGACTGGCTGTACAAGAACTACTAAAGGTAGTTCTGCCAGCTTAAAAGAGAAAACAAGAGAGAGAGGTATAGAGGAGGGTACAGAATTGAAGAGTATTAGTGAGGGTAACTTAAAGGACAAAAAGAAAGAGAAAAAAAATAGACCTGACAAATAAAAACCAAAGGATAAGATGGTCAAATTAAGAATTGCCTTTACAGCGATAACCTTGAATATTAATGGATTAAACTCCCTGATCAAAAGACACACATTGGCAGAATGGATTAAAAAATATGATCCACCTATAGCTGTTTACAAGAAACTCATTTTAGACCCAAAGATACAACTAAGTTGAAAGTGAAAGGATGGAAAAGATACTTCATGCAATGAAAGTGCAAAAATTTTATACGTGATAAAGGACATGATCTATTAATAAAAGGAGCAATTTACCAAGAAGAGATAACAATCCTAAATATCCATGCCCCTAACCAAGGTGCCCCCAAGAATATGAAGCAAACACTAGCAAAACTGAAGGGAGTCTCCAAAGCATTAGCCACATTAAAGCCAAAAATGACCTTTCTGAAATGCAAACTAATTTCCTCCTTGCTTAGAGGCTACACTGTCTCCCCACAGATAACAAGATATCCTTAACATGCCATAGAAGGTATTTTTGACATGTCCCTAATCCTCCTGTCTTCACAGTCCCCTTCACACTACATGCCAGCCTTACCATGATATTCTTATCTCCAAGTCTTAATGATAACAAAAACAATAAGAATGCTAATGTTTACTAAGTACTGATTATGTACCTGGTATTATGCTAAGCAGGTTACATAATAATCTCATTTAATTCTCACAGCAACCCTGTTTCCTTTTCCTGGAATGACCTGCCCCAGCTATCAATCCTGTCACTCACACATACATTTACCCAGTTAACTCTCGCTCACCCAACTAACAGCCATTATCCTTCAAGTCCACCATTTACTCCAAACATACTTTCTTACCTGCAACTGCTGCCCCACCCAGGACTAGATTGGGTGCCTGTGCCAGTTTGGATATATTCTGTCCCCCAGAAAAAGCCATGTTCTTTCATGCAATCTTGTGGAGGCAGACATATCAGTGTTTATTAGGTTGGAATTCTCTGATTGTTTCCACGGAGATGTGACCCACCCAACTGTGGGTAATACTGTTGATTAGATTATTTCCATGGATGTGTAGCCCCACCCATTCAAGATGGGTCTTGATTGATTTACTGGAGTACTTTAAAAAGAGGCACACAGACCCAGACACTTGCTGCACTGAGACATATTTTTGAGACAACCGTTGAAATCTGACTTCCACTAGTCCCGAGTTTGCCCAGGAGAAGCTAAGAGAACACCCCCAGAAGCCTAGAGAGAAACATCCTGGGAGAAGCCATTTTGAGACCAGAACTCCAGAGCAGACACCAGCCACGTGCCTTCCAGCTAAAAGAGGTTTTCCGGACACCACTGGCCATCATTCAGTGGAGGTACCCTATTGCTGATGCCTTACCTTGGACACTTTATGGCCTTAAGACTGTAACTCTGTAACCTAGAAAACCCCTTGATAAAAGCCAACCCATTTCTGGTGTTTTGTGAAATGGCAGCATTAGCAAACTGGAACAGTGCCTTTCCTCAGTGTTCCTGTAACATATTATGCCTATTCCTACCATAGCACTTATAATCCTGCATTGTAATTGCCTTTTTAATTGTTCAGAGTTCCCTAATAAACAATAAGTTCTCTGAGAGCACAGACTGTGTTTTACATAAATTCTTGTATCCCCGGCTCCAACCTTGTTGTTTAGTATTCAGTAGCACTCAATAAATATTTGTTGAATAAATGGAGAAAAAAAAAAAACCTGGAGAATAATAGATGACTCAACCATAATAGTGAAAGACTTCAATACACCACTTTCTCCAACAGATAGATCAATAAAGAAACAGAGAACCTAAATAATATGATAAATGAACTAGACCTAACAGACATATATAGAACATTGCACCCAAAACAGCAGGATATACATTGTTCTCAAGTACTCATAGAACCTTTTCTAGGATAGACCATATGCTGGGGCACAAAACAGTTCTTAATAAATTTAAAAAGATTGAAATTACACAAAGTACTATCTCTGATCATAATGGAATGCAGCTGGAAATCACTAACAAATAGAGAACGAGAAAATGCACAAATATATGAAGGTTAAACAACACATTTAAACAATCAGTGGGTCAAAGGAGAAATTCAAGAGAAATCAGTAAATATCTCAAAATGAATGAAAACAAGAACACAACATATCAAAACTTATGGGATCCAGTGAAGGCAATGCTGAAAGGGAAATTTATAGCCCTAAATGCCTACATTAAAAAGAAAGAGGTAAAATCAATGACCCGACTGAACAACTGGAGAAAGAACAGCAAACTAATCCCAAAGCAAGCACAAGGGAAAAAAATAACAAAGATTACAGCAGAAATCAATGAAATGGAGAATTAAAAAACAATAGAAACTGTAACTCACAAGTCTTTGAAATTTGCTCTATAACTACTTGTGTCAGTTTGGTTATATTACATCCCCCAGAAAAAGCCATGTTCTTTAATGCTATCTTGTGGGGGCAGACTTTTTAGTGTTGATTAGGTTGGAACATTTGGATTAGGTTGTTTCCACGGAGATGTGACCCACCCAACTGTGAGTGACACCATTGGTTAGGTGTGACCTCTGATTGAATGTTTCCATGAAGATGTGGCCCCATCGATTCAGCATGGGCCTTGATTAGTTCACTGGAGTCTTATAAAGGGGTTCCCAAACAGAAGGACCTCAGAGCAACTGACAGTGACATTCTGGAGGAGCTGCAGCTACGAGAGGACAAAACGCCCCAAGAGCAACATTTTTGAGCACGCCATTTTGAAACGCAACCTGGGAGCAAGCAGACGCTAGCCACATGCCTTCCAAGCTAATAGAGGATGTCAATGGCCATTCTCCAGTGAAGGTACCCAACTGCTGATGTCTTACCTTGGACACTAAGTCCTTAAGACTGTAACTGTGTAACCAAATAAACCCCTTTTATAAAAGTCAATCTATTTCTGGTATTTTGTATTCTGGCAGCATTAGCAAACCAGAACACTAGTTAAATCATACTTTGAAAATTGTCACCTTGCTGTATATATGTTACACTTCACAATAAGGAAATAACAGAAATTGTGGAACTGTAACCCATAACATTCTTTGAAATTTTCTAACTACTTGCTAAATCATACGTTGAAAGTTATCACATTTCTGTATATATGTTATATTTCACAATAAAAAATGTAAAAAAAAAATTGAATCAATAAAACCAAAAGTTGGTTCTTTCAGAAGATCAATAAAATCGACAAATCCTTGGTTAGACTGACAGAGACAAAAAGAGAGAAGCTGCAAATAAATCAGAAATGGGGAGGGGTACGGTCACAGACCCTGAAGAAATAAGAAAGATCTTAAGTGGCTACTATGAACAGACAACTTAGATGAAATGGACAACTTCCCAGAAACACACAAGCTGCATTGACTTGAAAAGAAATAGAAGACCTCAACAAACCAATCACAAGTAAAGAGATCAAATCAGTCATCAAAACCCTATCAAAAAAGAAAGCCCAAGACTGGATGGCTTCACAGGAGAGTTATACCAAACATTCCAAGAAGAATTAATACCATTGCTGCTCAAACCCTTTGAAAAAATTGAAGAAGGAGGAAGAGTTACCTAACTCATTCTATGAAGTCAACATCACCCATATACTAAAGCCAGATGAAGATACTACAAGAAAAAATTTCAGACCAATCTCTCTAATGAATATAGATGCAAAAATCCTCAACAAAATACTTGCAAATAGAATCCAACAGCATATTAAAAGAATTATAAAACATCACCAAGGGGGTTTTATTTCAGGTATGCAAGGGCAGCTCAGCATAAGAAAATAATTTACTGTAATACACCACATTAACAAATTAAAAGAGAAAAAACACAATCATCTTGATTGACGCAGAAAAGGCATCTGGCAAAATTCAGTATCCTTTCATGGCAAAAACACTTCAAAAAGTAGGAATCAAAGGAAACCTCTTCAACAAGATAAAGAGCATGTATGAAAAACTCACAGCTAACATCATACTCAATGTTAAGAGACTGAAAGCTTTTCCTCTAAGATCAGGAAGACAAGGATGCCCACTGTCACCACTGCTATTCAACATTGTGCTAGAAGTTCTAGCTAGAGCAATTAGGCAAGAAAAAGAAATAAAAGGCATCCAACTTGGAAAGGAAGAAGTAAACTGTCACTATTTGCAGATGACATGATCCTATATTTAGAAAATCCAGAAAAAACGACAGGAAAGCTACTTGAACTAATAAATTAAGCAAAGTGACAATATACAAGATCAACACACAAAAATCAATAGTTTCTATACACTAGTAATGAGATGAGGAAGTAATCAAGAAAAAAATTCCATTTACAATAGTACACAGAAGACTACAAAACATTGCTAAAATAAATCAAAGAGTGTGGCCCTCTCTCTCTGGCTAAGCCAACTTGAAAGGTGAAATCACTGCCCTCCCCCCTACGTGGGATCAGACACCCAGGGGAGTGAATCTCCCTGGCAACGTAGAATATGACTCCCGGGGAGGATTGTAGACCCGGCATCGTGGGATGGAGAACATCTTCTTGACCAAAAGGGGGATGTGAAAGGAAATGAAATAAGCTTCAGTGGCAGAGAGATTCCAAAACGAGCTGAGAGGTCACTCTGGAGGGCACTCTTACGCACACTTTAGACAACCCTTTTTAGGTTCTAAAGAATTGGGGTAGCTGGTGGTGGATACCTGAAACTATCAAACTACAACCCAGAACCCATGAATCTCGAAGACAGTTGTATAAAAATGTAGCTTATGAGGGGTGACAATGGGATTGGGAAAGCCATAAGGACCACACTCCACTTTATCTAGTTTATGGATGGATGAGTAGAAAAATAGGGGAAGGAAACAAACAGACAAAGGTACCCAGTGTTCTTTTTTGCTTCAATTGCTCTTTTTCACTCTAATTATTATTCTTGTTATTTTTGTGTGTGTGCTAATGAAGGTGTCAGGGATTGATTTAGGTGATGAATGTACAACTATGTAATGGTACTGTAAACAATCGAAAGTACTATTTGTTTTGTATGACTGCGTGGTATGTGAATATATCTCAATAAAATGATGATTAAAAAAAAAAAGCATAAATGTAAGAAGTATATAAATGGAAACACACAACATATTCATGGATTAAAAGACCCATAATGAAACCACTAGCTGAATTTCAGATTCAATGCAATCCCAATTTAATTCATGTCTAATTGGAATATGAAGTTTAAAGAAAAAAAAAGGATTTTCATTTATACATAAGGTTGGACATACATTTAGTGACATTTCTATCATATCAGGCAGGTTCTCAGGGAGACTAATTTTCTAAACAGGGATGAATATTATAAAAATATTTGGAGTATAGGCTGCTGTTTAAATGTTCACATCTGGTTCTTTCTAAAATTGTTTATATGTACATGAAAGAAACCTATTTACTTTACCTTTTCCACTGTAACTATGCTGATGTCCTGTCTCAAGCATGCCAGTATTTGAGATAATCTCTACTCTCTTCCTGCCATTCATAATTTTTAATCTGGGAAGAAGGATGCAGATTTGGGCAAATGTCTGGTATGCAAATTTATCCAGTCATAATAACAAAAAAAAAATAAAATAAAATAAAATAAAATAAAATAAAATAAATCAAAGAGGACCTGAATAAATGGAAAGATTTCCATGTTCATGGATTGGAAGACTAAATGTCATTAAGATGTCAATTCCGCCTAAATCGATCTACAGATTCACTGTAATACCAATCAAAATTCCAACAGACTACTTTGTAGAAATGGAAAAGCTAATTATCAATTTTATTTGGAAGGGTAAAGGGCCTTGATTAGCCAAAACCACCTTGAAAAAGAACAATGTAGTGGGAGGTTTCACGTTTCCTGACTTTAAAGCATATTATAAAGCCACAGTGGTCAAAACAGCATGGTACTGGCATAAAGATAAACATACTGATGAATGGAATTGAATTGAGAGTTCAGAAATAGACCCTCATATGTTTGGTCAATTGATTTTTGATAAGGCTCCCAAGTCCACTCAACCGGGACAGAACAGTCTCTTCAATAAATGGTGTTGGGAGCACCAGATATCCATAACCAAAAGAATGAAACAGGACCCCTATCTCACACCTTATAAAAAATTAACTCAAAATGGATCAAAGACCTAAATGTAAGAATTAGTGCCATAAAACTCCTAGAAGAAATGTAGGGAAACATCATCAAGATCTAGTGACAGCTTTAATTTTTATTCTTATTACTTTTGTATATGTGGTAATGAAAATGTTCAAAAATTAATTTTGGTGATAGACGCTATATGGTGGTACTGTGAACAACTGTACACTTTGTATGACTGCATGGCATGTGAATATATCTCAATAAAATTGAATTATTAAAAAAAAAAGATCTAGTGATAGGTGGTAGTTTCTTAGAATTTACACCCAAAGCACAAACAAAAAAGAAAATTAGGTAAATGGGAACTTCTTAAAATTGAATATTTCAGTGCTTCAAAGGACTGTCAAAAAGATGAAAATGCAACCAACTCACTGGGAAAAAATATTTGGAAACTACATATCTGTTAAGGATCTGATATCCAGAATATATATAAAGAAATCCTACAACTCAACAATAAAAAGACAAACAACCCAATTAAAAAATGGGCAAAAGAATAGACATTTTTCCAAAGAGGAAATACAGATGCCTAAAAAGAACATGAAAAGATGCTCAGCTCCACTAGCTATTAAGGAAATGCAAATCAAAACCACAATGAGATATCATCTCACACCTAATAGAATGGCTACTATTAAACAAACAGGAAACTACAACTGTTGGAGAGCATGTGGAGAAACTGGAACACTTATTCACTGTTGGTGGGAATATAAAATGGTACAGCCGCTGTGGAGGATGGTTTGGCAGCTCCTCAGGAAGCTAAATATAGAGTTGCGTTATGACCTGGCAATTCCGCTACTCAGGATATACCCAGAAGACCGAAACAGGGACATGAAGAGACATTTGCACACTGATGCTCATATTGGCATTCACAATTGCCAAAAGATGGAAACATCAACAACGAATGGCTTAACAAAATGTGGTGTATACATAAATGGATTATTTAGCAGTAAGAAGGAATGAAGTCCTGAAGCATGTGGCAACATGGATGACCCTTGAGGACATTACATTAAGTGAAATAAGTCAGACACAAAAGGACAAATATTGAATGATCTGATATGAACTAATTATAATTTGTAAACTCATAGACATAAAATATAGACTATAGGTTACCAGGATGTAGAATGAGGCCAAAGAGCGGGGAGCAGTTGCCTAATATGTGCAGAATGTCTAAGGTTCAACTTAAATGTTTGGAAATGTATGAGGTGACGGTAGCAGATTATCATGAGAACGATTTAACAGTGCTGAATGGTGTGTGAATGTGGTGGAATGGGGGAGTTTAGAGTCATGTATGACACCAGAAAGAAAATGGGAGGTTAAAACATGGGGATGTATAACATAGTAAATCTTGTTGTGGACAATGTCCTTGATTTACTGTACAAATATAAAAAGTTCTTTCATGAATAAGAGGAAATGCACAACACTATTACAAGGAGTTAATAATAGAGAGGTATATGGGAAAAAATGTATGCATTGCAAACTATGGACTATAGTTAACAGTAATACTTTAATATTCTTTCATCAACAGTAATAAATGTACCAGAGATTTGGAATTTTTTTTTAATGGTGACTTCATAAACAGTGTAATTTCACATGGGCTTAAGGAGGTTCTTTGCATATCCAAAAAGAGGTAGAAGAGTGTCCAACCTGTTCCCGACCCCAACCTTTGCATCTAAGGACAATGCAGTTTCCCCTCAGGTCAAGATTGAGAGCCTGATAAGAATGTATTTACAGAACCAAAAAAGCACCTGTAATTAGAGCAATCCTCACAAATTTACAATTTAAAATTCCCATATTATAAGGTCCCAAAGGGAGAATCAGGCCAAATACAGCAGCATCACTGAAATGACAGTGTATGCACATTAGAAGAACAAATAAGTACAGATGCTTAGCAATAGGTAATGGCATTAGATACTGATGGAAATCTTTCAGATGTACTTCAAATAATTTAATTCTATCTCATGTTCAAAAGCAAAGTGACACTTTGAGTTTTATTTTCTTCAAAATGTAATAATTAAGGAGGAAATCTACATAAGAGAGGCTAAGATGACTATCATCATTTTCTACTAAAAATTATGAACAGACCTAGAGCAAATCCACCTTAGAAAATCAAGGAACTACTTTTAAAAACGTAGGGACTTGTCTCCCTAACCATAAATCAAAATATTAACATATGAAATACAATATATAATAGTAAATCTCTAACTTCAGAGGAATCAAGAATCACCTGGATTCCTGTTGAAATGCAGATTCCTTGACCTCACCTCCAAAGATTCTGATTCAGCAGGCCTAACAGTAGAATCTGGACATGTTTTTTGATAAAACAAACCAAGGATCTGGAAATGAGCACTTTGAAGAGATTTTAGTTAATGGATATTCAGCACACAAAATCATTAACATGTATGATAGATTATATTACTATTCACACATTAAAAATTTTTAATGGTTCTTAACTTTTGGGGAAAATTAGAGAAACTCTGAGAGATTATGTATTCTCTTCCCAGAAACATGAATACATGCACACAAGAGTATTCATATGGTAAGAAGTTCATGCATCCTCTGAAAACATCAAATAAAGAGCTCCAAGATGGAATGAGGTTTCCCTGTTATATTGTTGGACACAAATCAGAGTATACCACTGAAGTTCTAGGTTCTTCAATAAACATCTTGGGTTATTTTACACTATCTTTAATAATGGACACAATTATGTGGATTTCCTATAAGAATTAGTTAGCATTCATAAAAGACCTTGGAAATATCAATCTCAGCAAAAATGACGCACTATCCCAAAAGGCTGAAATGTTCCCCCACTTTTCAAAAAAGCTGTAGTCTCTAATCACCAAGGGTAAAGTTCCAAACATATAAAGATATGAAGAATCCCAGACACGTGAAACAATCAAAACAGGGAGGATCTCAAATACAAAAAGGCTTTCAAAGACTCATATCAGAATTGAATATACTGTAACAGTTAAGTTAGAAACTACCTGCATTTTAACAACTTTAAATATCACATAATACAGCAAAAAATATTTTTATATAAGGGTGCTGACAGAGCATTTTGTGAAAATTGTAACAAACCTTTAAAAATTAAGACTAACAAATATGTCTGAACTATTTATTTTACCAATCTCAGTAGCTACAGTTTATGTAGTATTTGCTAACTGGATTTTGTGAACTCTGATAAGAACTTTTTCTAGCACTATATTATCATCACTTCCATTATCAAAAATATGCTACAGAGAAATGCACACTTTTTTTAGTAGAAATTATGTTTTAACAAGTAGTTTTATAATAAAACTTGACAGAAGTTCAACTTATTAAATGTATTAAGATTTTAAAAAAAATCCAAAGTAGATATCAGACTAAGTTTTAGAAAAAATCCCCAAAAGAAGGCATGTCCAGAAAGAACAAGGACATCAAGATGTTCCCAGCAATTTCCTGAATAGCAGGAAATGAAAAACTGGAGATGGTGAGTTTTTGATCAGTTTACTTTTTTTCCTTTCCTGAATAGGCTTACTCATTATTAACTGATAAAAGATAAAAAACATATGATATTAAAAACTAAAATCTAATGGTTCTATTCTCATGATTGTCAGTTAATGCTCAACTATGGAAAATAAAGTTAATTTAGTTGCCTAACTTTCTGGGAAAAAAAAAAAATCCACTGGACCATTTTAGAACTGCACAAACTACTTAGCATCTGTTATACTATGTTGCTTTACTGAGTCAGACAATTATATCCTATGAGACAATACTACGCCTATTTTCATGCTGATGAAGAACTCTGTTCAGTTATGCAAGGGTTCATCTGTCTTCCTCATTTACACAAATTATTCAAATTATTGTTAAAATAACATAAAAATATGAGTTGTACTGAGGTCCATATCTTGGGATTTTTTCTTCCCCCGATGAAGAACTAGCAAATTATTTCCAAGTGTAATTTAACTGAAAACACTACTTCAACTTCAAATTTATTTTAATGATATGTACAGGAGAACAAATTACAATTAAAACAGAATCGTTATTGTTAATTCCACATAACTTAAAATCATGCAACATTGCATGGTAAAAACAACAGCTTCATTCATATACAAAAAAGTAAAATTTTGAGACGTTATAATATCTTGAAATTTTTGACATAAGCTTTTTTCAGAGAATATTTTATAAAAATTTAAAGACTTGATTAATCAGTCGATGCATTATTAGGAAAGATAATAAACATTATTAGTAAAGTGAGGTTACAAGCATTGATTTTAAAACTACACCAGGTACAGGGTTGAATGTATTCTCATGAAATAAATGTTTGGTTAAGAAAATAGCTTTGAAAAAGATTTGTATTTAAGTTATATATTAATTCCGTCAAATCAGGTTGTATAAATCAAGTCAAATTTATTCAGTTAACGAAAATATGCCCATCCTTTCTTATACTCGTTTTATAAATAAGTACTTATATATAGTGTATATACAAGTGAAGAAAAGTTCAATGTAGAAAATACACTGCCAATTCACTTATGGTTGAAATAGTTCTTTATGTAGATGTTAAACTGAATTGATGAAAATGCCCAATTTAAACCACCTTCAACCAGCATAAATATTTAAGCTGAGTTTGTAAACGACAGAGAAAAATTCTTTTTTATTTCGGCACTGGGTAACAATCTACTTCTCAGTTTAAAAAGCGAAACAAAAGTTCAATGTTTAATTTAATCAAATTCAAAATCCACTAAACAGAGTAAACAAAGTGAATGTTTTTCAAAGTGCATAATTTCCAACTCATCCACTTGTAATATTATCCAATTCTAGTTCATCGGAAAGAAAATAAAATGTACTTGGCTATAAAAAATACTAAGGAATGTTATTGAAAAGAAAAGGCTATTTGGTAGAAGTAACTACAAAAATAATTAGTTTAAATCTTTGTAAAGCTTTAATGCAAGAACATCACAGTACACTTTCTTTCAATAAGCCTCAAAGCATGATCAATACCAAGATTTTAAACTTCTGCCTTTCAAGTACTTGAAAAAAAGAGTTGCAGCAAAGTGTCTCTTCAAAAATTAAGCAAGAAGAATGATCATGCAGGTGTTAATCTGGTGACATTTGGGGACACTGATATCTGTGTGGTGCTGACATCTCTGGCTCCAATGGCAGCATGTACAGGCAATGAGTTATTCTGAAATACAGACATAGGACGGGTCATGCCAACATTTTCATCTTCACCAGTGTCTGAATCTGGTGTTGTAACTTCACTTTCCTGAAGCCCCAGGATCTCACAAACTGCTTGTGGCAATTCCTGGATAAGAAAAAACCCCAAACCATCATTCGTTATAAAGGAAAAATAATCCAAGGTAACACTTCTATTTAAGACAACACTGATCACAGAATCTCAACATTTGTTCTAACGGTGTAACTGTCATGTACACTCTCACGCCTTCCTTCCCCACCCCAAATGAAATCCTAAAACAACTCAAAAGAACAGTTTAAAGCTACCTTTTATCCTAAGTGGTTCCCTGATCTTCTCTTTCAAATGAATCACTCTCTACTCTACCACACCCACAAAAATATAGTTTTCTAATATTTAGCATTTATCTATTCTGCTTTTCAGTACAATCTTATTTATACCATTTATTGTTCTCAATAAATAGAAGTTCCTTAAAGGCAAGAAATCTCTTACTGACATGTTTTGAACACAGTAGCTATCAAATAAATGTCTGCTGCTTGGATCCATGAACAAATAACACAAAACCAAATTAAAATCCTCACAGAAAATGCATAAGCCAAAATATGTCAAAAGTATAATGATTTGGTTTGAATTCAGATCATAATACATTAAATTTGCTATGTATTAGAAATAATTAAGGGCTTTACTGATAAAAATGTAATGATACAGACTAAACTATTCATTTAATTATTTCTGATTAGCCTCTGTTGTTATTTGCAGATCCTGAATTATTTAATAAGAGTTCTTACTCTATTCACTAACTCAATTGGGTAATATTAGCAATGCTTACATTAAATTCTGTAGCCTCTTCAGATGTCTTAGATATATTTTCATTACTTTTGCCCTTTTTTTGCTTAATTATTAGATGCTTCCTTTATGGAATAATTAGTTAACTGTTTCCAATTAAGGGCTGTAAATCTATAATGGTAAACAAAATGCTAGCCAATATTTTGTGTCTGCACTCAACTTGCTACAACTACCATTTATTTTACTTCAAAGAAGAAAAATCTTTCTTGATTGCAACCCATCAAAAACAGAAACAAAACCTTGCAATTATTTAAAGCACTGTATACCTTGCATTTTACCATCTGTAGAGAAATTGCTTCTGCTTTGCAGAGTACATGTTCCACATCAATTTTCATGGATAATTCATTGATATGCTAAAATGCATTAATAAAATACAATGATAATCTGAAACTGAAAGAACTATTATATTTTACTATATAAACAATTTATTACCAGTTATATTTCACTGCAAATCAAATCGTTAAAATAAGCGTTCATATTACAAACAAAGCAGAAATTCAATATATCTTTCATTAGACTATTTTAAGTCTTAAAGCTAAAGAAAAGCTTAATAAGCTTATGGAACATTAAATCCAGCAGCTGTCCCAAGTCTGCTATCTCAAATTATAAGCAAAAGACCATTTCTTTTTAGATAACTAAACTCCATAAAAGAGAATTTGTTGAATTTCTTTTTCTTCCTAATTAGCCAGGTAAAAATAACTGACTAATATGTATCTGTTGAACCGCCATGACAGTCAGTCTTAGCACTGACTTATTAACCCAATGTAAGTTACTCAAGGGATTCAATAAGGCTCTAAGGATATGTCCTATATATCAGTACCACCAAATAGAGGAAAGAGCCAAAACATCAAAATCTAAATTAAAGGAAAAGCCACCTTAAGTATTTCATTGAAGCCATAGTGTTTTTCCATTATTTGCTGCTTTTCTGATTCCAGGATAGCACAACAGAGAAGAAGATGGAAATTTCTACATGGAAGCTCAGTCCACATTACCTATAAAAAACAGAAGAACTATTTAATAAACTAAATCAACACTCAAATTATTTTCCTCACAGATACAATGCTAAACTCTGAATGACTTCTATGCAGGGGAGAAGTTGCCTACTTGAGGTAGTCCACTGTTTTTCTGATTTGGAAATGAGGGATAGAAAAGTCTTTGCTTTAGCTACAAAGGTAACATCAAGTTTAACATTACACAAGTATGATGAATCCCAAATGTGGCTCTTTAGATAATTGCATAAACAAATCACTGAGCCTAACCAATATGATAAATGTTCTTAATTAAGGAACCAGTCATGAGGTAAATTTTAAGGTATAAATGGGATAGCTCTAGGGCTAGCAGCATTTTCAATATTTTTCTGAACCTTTGTTTCTCACTTTTAAATTTTACATCCCCAGTCCCTGGGGTGGGTAGGGGAGCTAAATCCTGGAAACAATAAAAAATTCAGTTAGGTAGTGCATGGGATTAAAAACATCCAGAGTAGCCCCTACATTCTAAATACGGAAAAACAATTACATCCTATTATATAACTCAGAGTATCCCTGATTATAACAGAAACTGAATCAGTTACCTAAAATGCCATGAATAAAATGTTTGACCAATGGCTATACTTCTTCCTAATTATAGATAATACCCTCCACTATAAGATATAAAGCCCTACTTTCCTCTTGGCATATACCTAAAAGGATCTTTTCCAGAAAGATAAGAACCTACATTAACAACACCAATAAAACATGTTTGATATCTTTTTACTTCTTTCACCAGAAGTAAATCAAGTTGAAACATTTTCAGACTAGGTTCAATTTTCGAAAGTTTAATTACAAAGCAAATAAGCTCAAAAGTTTCACTAAAAGTTTTAATTTATGTGGAATTTGAAGAGTTACTCTAGCCATGTTATAATAATATTCTCAATTCATTCTTTAAAGAAGTTGAGGTAATTTAATAAAATTGATAAACACTAAAATATGATTCCAGGTAGAGGACATATGGATTTTACTTCAATAGCAGAAAAGAAGAAGTGAGCTCAAAGCAATGACTTCAATCAGTGCATCACCTTCTCTACTGGTAGTACAGTTACTAACAGTATAGGGGAGAACGCACGGGAATCAATTTCTCCTTTAAAAGCCTCAGATGGACCAGAGAACTAAGCTGGCAGCTAGCTGAGACAGGGCGAAAAAAACGCCTCCGTGAAAAACGCTAGCTAAAAACCAGAAAGTGACCTAGAACACCAGTTACAGCGATGCACCAACTGGATGAGGGCTCCTAGCTCCAGAGGGGCCGTATACTTGGTGAAACCGGGAATCGGCATTCTGAAACGACTGAGTAAGCTGGCTGGAAGACCCGCAGCCGCGCGGCGGGCTGGGGAAGCCAGGGTTCAGAGTATGGAGACCAGCTGGCTGTTTCTTAAAAAAAAAAAGAGTGGCTCCAGTAGCAATTGTGGGAACCACGAAGAAAAACACAGCAAGAGGGGGCTGGGCTGGCCTCTTGCTGTCTAGCCAGGAAGATAGCCCGCAGCAGATACCCTTGGGTTCGGGGGAACAGAGGGGAGAGCCGGAAGCAGAAAGAAACCCTGCGGCTAGCAGCTAGCCCCCAGAGGGCTGGATAAACTCCTGCCCGGGGCCGTGCCCACAGCCCAAAACCCTGCCAGTTGTCCCGGAGCTGGGAAGGAGGAACGGTGCGAGGAGGAGGGGGCTGAGACGCCCCGCTCGGCCATTTTTGCTTCGGGCTGGGAGTGCACTGCCGCACAGCCCGGCGGCCAGGGGCTTCCCTTGTGGGATGGCGCGCACTGATGACGTAGCACAGCCTTCCCTTGGCTGAGCTACTGGAAGAGCGCAGCTGGAAGGGGGGATCCGCTCAGAGAACCCAGGGACGCTACGCCAAGTCCGGTGGTTTATGGATCAGTGAGAGTGAGAGGCTGGGGCTGAACTGAAATGAAGGCTTAGACTTGTGCGGCGGCCTTGAATCTCCAGGATCCTGGGGGATTTGAACATTAGAACTGCCCTTCCTCCCTGGCTACCCGTACACACGCCCCACATTCAGGGCGGACAGCTCCAGCAACACACCCAAACTGAGTTCTCCAACTGAACCCACAAGAATCATTTCCCCACACAAAGTGGAAAAAATGTTGAGAACTGACTCGAGGGATATAGGTGACTCACAGACACCATCTGCTGGTTAGTTAAAGTGTACATCACCAAACTGTGCTCCTGAAAAATTAGATCGATATCCCTTTTTCTTTACAACCTGAAAGAGCCCTATCAAGCAAAACAAATGCCAAGAGGTCAAAAACAACAGAAAATCTTAATGCATATGATAAAACCAGAAGATATGGAGAATTCAACTCCAAACACACAAACCAAGTATCAGAAGATACAGTATACCTCGCAAAGTTAATCAAAGATCTACAATCGAGGAACAAAAACATGGCAAAGGATTTAAAGGACATCAAGAAGACCATGGCCCAAGATATAAGCTACATAAAGAAGACCCTAGAAGAGCATAAAGAAGACATAGCAAGAGTAAATAAAAAAAATAGAAGTTCTTATGGAAATAAAAGAAACTGTTGGCCAAATTAAAAAGACTCTGGATATTCACAATACAAGACTAGAGGAAGCTGAACAACATCTCAGTGTCCTAGAAGCCCACAGAACAGAAAATGGAAGAACAAAAGAAAGAATGGAGAAAAAAATCAAAAAAATCGAAATGGATCTCAGGGAGACGATAAATAAAATAAAACGTCCAAACTTAAGAGTCATTGGTGTCCCAGAAGGGGAAGAGAACGGTAAAGTTCTAGAAAGAGTATTCAAAGAAATTGTTGGGGAAAACTTCCCAAACCTTCTACACAATATAAATGCACAAAGCATAAATGCCCAGCAAACTCCAAATAGAATAAATCCAAATAAACCTACTCCAAGACATATTCTGATCAGACTGTCAAATACTGAAGAGAAGGAACAAGTTCTGAAAGCAGCAAGAGAAAAGCAATTCACCACATACAAAGGAAACAACATAAGATTAAGTAGTGACTACTCAGCAGCAACCATGGAGGCGAGAAGGCAGTGGCATGACATATTTAAAACTTTGAGAGAGAAAAATTTCCAACCAAGAACACTTTATCCAGGAAAACTCTCCTTCAAATTTGAGGGAGAGCTTAAATTTTTCACAGACAAACAAATGCTGAGAGACTGTGCCGATGAAAGACCTGCCCTACTTCTGAGGGGAGCTCTGCTGGAGGAGAGACTGGGAAAGGAGAAAGAGATATAGAGAATTTTAACAGACATATATAGTACCTTATATCCCAAATCACCAGGACACTCACTTTTCTCTAGGGATCACAGATCTTTCTCAAGAAGGGACCATAAGCTGGGTCATAAAACAAGCCTCAAGAAATTTAAAAAAAAAAACACTGAATATACTCAAAGCACATTCTACAACCACAATGGAATACAAATAGAAGTCAATAATTTTTGAACTCAAACTCCACTAGTTACTTCCTACATGATATAAAATACACAAACTCTAAGGACAAATCAGTGGTTTTGAACTCAATGTAAAATATGTAATTTTAGACAACTATATAAAGGTGGGGGAATGAAGGAGTATAGGAACATAGTTTATGTGTCCTACTGAAGTGAAGGTGGTATCAAAGAAAAACAAGACTGATATGGATTTAAGAGGTTAATTTTAAGCCCCACAGTAAACACAAAGAAATTATCAGAGAATATAACCATAGAGATGAAAAGTAGAGTTTGGGTTAAGAGAAATGGGGGAAGGGGCAATGGGGAGTTAAGAAAGCAGTGTAGGGTTGCTGTTTGAGGTGAAGGGAAATTTCTAGTAATGGATGGTGGGAAAGAGCATTATAACATTCTAAACGTGATTAATCCCACTAATGAAAGGCTTGGGAGGGAGTGGAACGGGAAGATTTAGGCTGGATATATGTTTCCACAACTGAAGAAAAAAAAAAAAAAGTCAATCTAACTAGATGACAATTGAATACTAAGGATGAACTTGGATGGGACAGGAGGATAGAGGACAGGTGGCTCAAAGGGACACAAGTTGAGACATAAGGAAAAGGAAATACAGAATGTAAGCTTTTTATCATTGTTGAATCTATTGTACTTCTCAGCTGCGCTTAATGGGATTGCGTGAAAGAATGTTCTTGTTCATGGGAAGGGTATACGTGAATTACAGCGAATGCTCAAGGATGTGTGCAGCTAACTCTCATATGTTCAGACGACAGAGCAATAGATGATGGATGATAGGGAGGGAGAGAGGGAAAGAAAAAGCGATGTGACAGCAAGTTAAAGTTGGTGGATTGAGCCACCGGGGGGGGGGGGGGTCAGGGTATGATGGAATTCTGTGTATGGGGCTAGTATTGTTTTTGCAATTGTTCATATAACTTTGAATTTATTTAAAAAAAAAAAAGCCTCAGATGGTGCAGGGTTCCACTGTAAATAAGTCTGTCATCCCTCAGTTTACAGAAAGATAAGGCAGTAGTCATTATATCAGTATTTTATTTTACAATCATTTGGATCTGTTAACATAATAATTAAGTGACATTTAAGAAGAAAATAATGATTTCCTGCATTTCATCAAAAATTGCTCTGGGGGACTGGGGCAAGATGGCAGCATAGAGAGGAGTGGAAGCTAAGTAGTCCCCCTGGAACAACTACAAAAAACCAGAAACAACTAGTAAATAATCCAGAATAACTGCGGGGGGACAAACGAGACCATCCACCCATCATACACCAACCTGAATTGGGAGGAATGCCCAAGAACACAGCATAAAATCTGTAAGTAAAACCTGTGGAACCAAGTCGTGAGACCCCCTCCCCCATAGCCCGAGCTGCAAAGCCTCGTGGTGCCAGAGAGAAGCTCTCTCCCAGCAAGCGAATATAGCTCAGCTGAGCTCCAACTGGGGTTTTAAGTAGCGAGTGTGAACTGCTCACTACAGGTACGCATCCCCCAAAAACAGACAGAGGCTTTGGTTGACAACTGACCTGGGAGAGCTGGAGGGTCGCCTTGGACTGGGTCTGAAGGGGACTATTTGTTTCTTTTTTGGCTCAGTGGAGAAAGCCCCAGTCATTTTCAGTTTCCAGAGCTGTGATTCGGGGAAGGGTGGAGACAGCACAAGCAGAGAGCGAGACCACTGAAATGCTAATGACCTCCACCTGGGGGGTCTGTCTTCTATAGGAGGAAAGGGGTGGGGCCCTTTCCATTCAGAACCAGACCCCAGAGCCTGGGGGAACACGGCCATACCTCCTCACACCAGTCAAGAATTATAGGCTAACAGGCATCAACTGCTGGGCAGAAAAGCACAGTGACCCGAGGCATCAAAGGGTGGAGCAATTTTCTAAGACACACCCACAGGGAAACTAGATACTGAATATTTCTTCCCTCTGGGACCTGAGCCTGTTCTGGTCTGGGAAAACCTGATTTGGATAACCAAGGAAACCATGCCTAGACAACAGAAAATTACAACCTACACTAAGAAAAACAAAGTTATGGCCCAGTCAAAGGAACAAACGTACACTTCAACTGAGATACAGGAATTTAAACAAATATTGCTAAATCAATTCAAAAAGTTTAGAGAAGATATTGCAAAAGAGAGGCTGTAAAGGAAGCACTGGGCATGTATACGGCAGAAATCAAAAGTTCAAAAAAGCAACTAGTAGAATCTATGGAAATGAAAGGCACAACACAAGAGATGAAAGACACAATGGAAACATACAACAGAAGATCTCAAGAGGCAGAAGAAAACACTCAGGAACTGGAGAACAAAACACCTGAAAGCCTACACGCAAAGGAGCAGATGGAGAAAAGAATGAAAAAATATGAGCAACGTCTCCAGGAACTCAAGGATGAAACAAAGTACAATAATGTACGTATCACTGGTGTCCCAGAAGGAGAAGAGAAGGGAAAGGGGGCAGAAGCAATAATAGAGGAAATAATTAATGAAAATTTCCCATCTCTTATGAAAGACATCAAATTACAGATTCAAGAAGCACAGCATACTCCAAAAAGAAGAGATCTGAATAGGCCTACGCCAAGACACTTAATAATCAGATTATCAAATGTCAAAGACAAAGAGAGAATCCTGAAAGCAGCAAGAGAAAAGCAATCCATTACATACAAAGGAAGCTTAATAAGACTGTGCGGATCTCTCAGCAGAAACCATGGAGGCAAGAAGGAAGTGGTGTGATATATTTAAGATATTGAAAGAGAAAAACCGCCAACCAAGAATCCTATATCCAGCAAAGCTGTCCTTCACATATGAGGGAGAGCTCAAAATATTTTCTGACAAACAGACAATGAGAGACTTTGTGAACAAGACACCTGCCCTACAGGAAATACTAAAGGGGGCACTACAGGGTGATAGAAGACAGGAGTGTGTGGTTTGGAACACAATATTGGGAGATGGTAGCACAACAATGTAAGTACACTGAACAAAGGTAACTATGAATACGGTTGAGAGAGGAAGGTGGGGAGCATGTGAGACACCACAAGAAAGGAGGAAAGATAACGACTGGGACTGTGTAACTTGGTGAAATCTAGAGTATTCAACAGTTGTGATAAAATGTACAAATATGTTCTTTCACGAGGGAGAACAAGCAAATGTCAACCTTGCAAGGTGTTAAAAATGGGGAGGCATTGGGGGAGGGATGCAATCAGCATAAACTAGAGACTGTAACTAATAGAATCATTGTATTATGCTTCCTTTAATGTAACAAAGGTGATATACCAAGGTGAATGCAGATAAGAGAGGGGGATAGGGGAGGCATGTTAGACACTTGACATTGGTGGTATTGTCTGATTCTTTATTCCACTTTAAGGTTATTTTTCCTTTTGCTGCTTCCTAGCTGTCATTTTTTTTTCCTCTTTCTTTTGCCTCTCTACCTTCTTTGACTCTCCCTCCTGCCTTGTGGAAGAAATGTAGATGCTCTTATATAGATAGTGGTGAAGGTGGTGAACACATAAATGTATGATCATGCAGAAAACCATCCATTATTTACTTGGGATGGAATGTATGATGAGTGAACAAAACCATATTAAAAAAAAAATGGGTTGATGACAAAACCTCGAGGGCAATATACTGAGTGAAATAAGCCAGACACATTAGGACAATTATTGCAGGGTCTCACTGATAGGAACTAAGTATAATATGTAAACTCATAGACATGAAATATAAGGTACCAAGATACAGGACGAGGCTTAAGAATGGGGAGTGGTTGCTTAGTATGAGCAGAATGTTCAATTAGGATGAATTTAAATGTTTGGAAATGAACAGGGGTGTAGGTAGCAAGATGTGAGAATAACTAACAGCGCCGAATGATGTGTGAATGAGGTGGAAAGGGGAAGCTCAGAGTCATACATGTCACCAGAAGGAAAGTTGGAGGTCAAAAGATGGGAACGTATAAAACTGAATCCTATGGTGGGCAATGTCCATGATCAACTGTACAAATACTAGAAATCGCTTCCATGAACCATAACAAATGTATGACAATACAATTAGAAGTTAATAATAGAGGGGCATATAGGGAAGAACTATATACCTATTACAAATTATATACTACAGTTAGTAGTATTTCAACATTTTTTCATAAACAATAACAAATGTACTGTATCAATACTACGAGTCAACAATTGAGGGGGGTTGGTTAGGGATAGGGAAGGATTAGAGTTTCCTTTTCTTTTTTTCTTTTTTCATCTTTCACTTTATTTCTTGTCTGGAGTAATGAAAAGTTTCTAAAAATTGAACAAAAATGAAGTGTGATGGATGCACAGCTGTATGATGGTACCCAGGGGCAAGTGATTGTACACTTTGGATCTTTGGATAATTGTATGGTATCTGAACAACCTCAATAAAAATGAAAAAAAAAATTGCTCTAGGGGCAAAATAAAATGGAAGGAAACACCAAAAATATGATAATGGGGAAAAAAAGGAAGAAGGAAAACTAAAAGGAAATACGGCAAAATGTTGTCATATGTTAAATTTGGATAGTGAGATGTTTGTTACATTATTATCAGTATTTTGCTCTAACTTAAATTTCTTTAAAAAAGCAAAACAAAGTCACTTATTCCCAAAACCTCAAAAACGCAAACTAGTTAAAGTGTCATCTCAACTGACTGACTTATCTTTGTCAAAATTTCCTTGAACTCTGGATACAAATTTATACCAGAATGCAGCAGAGCCTCACACAAAGTCCAGTCTCTTAAAATAAGAACACAGACAGCAAAAGGTCTAGAGAACTGATTCTGGGATACCTTTTGACCCCAAATCTCACAAGGACTGCGACTTGCAGAAAGAAGCTCCAAAAGAGGACATATTTAGTTTGAGATCATTAAGAAGTTTGGAACACACTTGTCTTAGAAAATTCAGTTAGACTATCACAATCCACTATTATAAATTTTTTCTTTCCACAAAAATAATACATTTGTGTGTGCTAATGAAGGTGTCAGAGATTGATTTAGGTGATGAATGTACAACTATGTAATGGTACTGTAAACAATCGAAAGTACAATTTGTTTTGTATGACTGCGTGGTATGTGAATATATCTCAATAAAATGAAGATAAAAAAAATAATACATTTGTATTATATTAATTTAAGAACTTACCTCCCATAATCGAAGAATATCTAGGAAACTAAATTCCCTTTTAAATCTGATTAAAAGCCATCTGAAGCAAAAATAAAGGTATCCAGAGTCCTGAGATTCTATACAGAAGAAAAAAATACATAAAAACATATGGCTTACTCTTATGCTTATTAAGTCAGAATACAGTGACCCATCTGAAAATCAAATTTCCCATGCATTTTGGGCCATTAGAAGTTCTATATTTCCGACTGTTTTCAATTAATTCAAGGAAACGCCGTAAGTTTGCAGCTTAACTTGAAATAATTCTTATTTAGAATAAACTGTTTTAAGGCAGAATTTTACAAAGATAGTTTGGCCCCACACCATTTTCATAATAGCAGTAGAGATCTGCCTTTAAAAGGGTTCTTTACATTTTTCCTCTCTGTCTTACCCTACAATTTGCTAGGTATAGTTTTGATTCATTTAACTTACCTAAATAACTGCAAAATCCACTGTCCAACAATCGAAGTAAGGTACTTAGCTGTATTAGCTGTGTCTTCATGCCTTGCATTTGTTCTTCAAAATTTTGATGCTTTAAAAGGAAATAATTACCGTAAGTAATATTTTATTTATAGTTTTAATCACTTAAAACTGAAACATGTTACCTAAGGACAAATGTTGAACTTAACAATACTGGTTAAATTAAAAAATAAGTAACATTTTAAAAGTTAAAGCAACATTTACAAAGGGGAAAAAGATAGGAATCCTTGGTATCAAACTAAGAACTACTTTTTCCTTCTATTCATTTGATTTAGAAAAAGAATGCAGGGATAGCAGCTAGAGACGGATTGATATACGTACCTCTTGCATAGCATAAGAGACTTGATGAAAACATATTCGGAAAATAAACATTTATCAAATTATTCCCCTGTTAAATATTTCTTCAAGTTATTGTATGAAATAAAATTTATCTTTAACATGTATCTCACTAAAAATAATTAACTTATTACTTCTTAGGTTTGATGGCATTAAGGGAGTCTATGAGCTCAAAACCTTTTCACAACAATACTAAAGATAGTATTTGCATTTTGTTACACATGTACAATGGAGTTTTCCAAAGGCTATACATATTATGTGTGATACTGCAGCAAACTGAATGCAGGAGCAGATATGAAAATCCAGCTGTCTTCTCTTAAACCAGATATTGAAGAGACTAGAAAATGCAAAACAATGCTTCCTTTTGGTAAAAATGTTCTTGTTTTGGAAAAGTTATTTTCATTTAAAAAAATGTTATATATGTTGTAATAGGTTCACTGTTATTTTTTAATTAATAAATATTTATAAATTTCTCAGTTTTAATTTTTCACATGGTAAACACCAATACATAAAACCTACAGAATTAAAAGCTCTTTGGGGTCCTCAATAACATTAAAGAAAGTGAAGGGTTCCTGAGGCCCCATAGTTTGAAACAGATATGGTTTACATGCTTAAAAAATCCTCAAAGTTGAGTAGATTCCCTACCTGAGTTGGGGGTGGCACACACCAAAACAAATGTATTGAGAGGCTTCTTAGATGTTTCTGATCCCTTTAGCACCATGTGCCCCAACCTCTCTGAAGTGAGCTACTGCCCTAGCCCTGTGCAAGGCCTCAGACAACACCCCTCCCCCTTCCACTTTTTTAGTTTTAGAAGACAATAGTGCTTTATTAGACATTTATATATATATACATACATATACATGGAGGAGAGAGGGAGATGGGGAGAAGGCAGGGAAGCAGGGAGAGCCAAACTATGTGGCAAAATGGATCGTGTGAATAAGAGTTCATTAGAACATCTATACTTTGTGAAGATTTCCATAATATTTCCATAATAATGGTCATAAAGTCTATGCCTAGATCTACTTAGAGGTGAATAAATATGTACAAAAGTAAATTATGAACATTAGGTTCAGCTATCACAAAAGAAGTAAAAACTTACATGAAGTAAAGCTGTAAAACAAAAACAAAGAGTCAAGTAGCAACAGCAGCACAGATTTAAGGACACCAAAACAATAGCAATGCAGTGAAAAATAAGTATTAAGATTATTCTGATTGCCCCAAACTACCTTTTAATTCAAATATCACTTTTTGAAAAAAAAAGATGTTACTAGACAATATACTAAGAAGAGATCTTTTTAGAATAAAGACTAGAAAAATCCCCAGACAATTCTTAATGGAAAAGGCAAACACATTTATTGGGGAAAAAAGATAGAAAGCAGAAATTGAATTTTCATACACAAAAAATGACAGTAAAGTGTGTATTATAGATGTTCAGAAAGTAGTTTTTACATTTGAAACCTATATACACACATGTATGTATATACACATGTATCTACCATTACATGCCAATATACTTGAACATGTCAATATTGGTTCAGTTTCACTGAAAACTATTATTTCAAGAAGCTAAATTTGCGTATGTTCATGTTAATATTTTTGGAATACCTACTGTAAGAGAGGTATAAACTACGCACTGGGGAAAGATTCATGTATTTATTCTACAAAAATATGTTGAACAAAAACCTTATGTCAAGCATTAGGAAAATTCTGGTATGCTACCAAGGAAGCAGAGACATGATCCCTCTATCAGAGAACATACTATCACCAATGTAAAGAGAATAAACAACAAAAACATAAAGAGGGCAGATGACAGTTTTTATATAATTAGTATCAAGTGTATGGTACAGACCTTTATAACAAATGCCTCAGGTTCTAGGGCATTTGAGAGTAATTGGAACTAAGAAGGCCAGGCATATCAATCACTCACTCAAAAAAGTAAGGAAGATAAACTATGATATTACTATATTACTGCAACTGACAATTTTTCCAAATAATCCAAAAATATTAACTCATGACAAAGGACTAAGCAATTTGAATAGTTATGAATTTAACAGTGAAAGAACCCTTTAAAACTATTAAAACTTACGAAATACACTTCTGGAAAAGGACTAGAAGTGAGGATGAGCTGGAAACATGGAAAAGAGACTTTATGAGGGAAAAGACAAAAGGGGGAAAAACTGGGAGAAAGAAAAATAGGGCAAAAAAAAGAAAGGCAGAATAGAATTAAAAGAAAAAGAAAAGGTACCACTTCCCAGTTTATATCTGTATCCCAAAAGCCCTGAGTTAAACCCTATGTTACATGATTACAGGTTCAAAGTATCTCAAGTCTCTCTCTCCTTGCAAGCCAGCCATTTCAATATCTGACTTCAACACCCCAAACAAACAATATCAGTTTCATTTTGAAAAAAATAGGGACCTATATAGTCGGGTCTTTGGATTTTCATATGTCTTTACCTACTCTTTAGACCCTCTATTTTTTTTTTCTTTATAACTGACTACCTGAGAAACCTTTTCTAATGTATTTCCCTGTTATTAATCTGTCTCTGCACTACTGTTCTGAAATTCTGTCTCAAAGATTTATCGATGAATATAGATAAAATGTTCCTCGTATTTATTTGTATATCTAAACATGGTTGAACTCCAATAATCACATGCTTCTGGGAAAATAAGTGAATTACTAAGAAAGTGTCAGGGCTACAAACAGTTCAAACACATCTAGAGAAAAATCAGTTACTATAATGAGACAAAATTAAAAATGTTCACAAAAGGTAAGGATATTACTTGGCATGGCTGGGCTTTATCTCGGAAACAGAAGATATGAAAGTTCAACTACTTCACAAGAACTGAATTCATCTATTTCATCAATATTCTATAATGATTCATAGCTCTTCTCTAGAACATAAGAAGTTGCTGATATTAAACTCTGATTATTCCTGTACTGCAGGCACTTAACTATCTACTTTTGTATTAATAACAAATGCTAGTATTTCCAAGTGTCTTAAAAATGCTATTACAAAAAAGAAAGAAAGAAAGAAAACAAGAGATAGAGAGTAATTTCCTTTAGCTCCATCATGTATGTCTAAATATCAAAAAAAATCATCTATACTTAAGGTTATACAATTGAAATGTTCAAACTTAGTTTGAATAAAGGAAGGAACATCTGTTCTTACCATTTGTTCCATGTAGGATGCAAAGCACCAAAAGGCATCCACTTCATTTTCCATGACATATAAAAGAGGAGAAAGTAAGTCACTCATTCCTTGCACATACCCTAAGAAGAATAGAAAAAATAAGTCTCTAAAAACCCAAGTTTTATGGATCCTTTTGTACATAGGGCCACCATTTCACTTAAAATTACATCTTTTCGTTGGTTTGGGAAACTGGTAGATATTGATGTCTACCACAAATAGAAAATAAATGAGGAAGTCTAGCAATCAAGTGAGAAAGATGACTTGTTTTAGATTGAGACGTTAAGCAGATATAAAACTGCCAGTATGTGTTAGTATAGACAACAATGTCAAGAGTAATATCATCAAAAAATAATGTATAAGAGGATTACGTGAAAGAAGAGAGCTGAGAACAGAGCCAGAGGAACATATAAGGGTACACACTCAAAGAACATTTGAGAAGGGACAGTCAGAGGTAGGGAAAAAAACCAAGGGAGAAGAGTGCTACATAAAAGGCAAGAAGGCCAGAGTGGCCAAGTGGTCATTAGTGCCAAAACTACCATGAATAAGTCAAGTAAAATAAGAGCTGAAAAAGGTCCAATTGCTTGAGCAATCAGACCATTAGTACTTTAAATTTTGTTAAAACAAAATTATGTAGGTGAATGGAACCTGTAGACAGTATTTTAAGTGAACTACACCAGAAACAAAGACATACACTATAATGTCTCACCAGCATGGACTAACTACAATGTGTAAACTCAGAATTGAACCTTGGAGCACAGATTATCAGGGGAATGCTTATTGTAATGGTCCCTAGAATGTAAGCTCTCACAGCAGTCACATCTGTTCCTGAATTGTAATGGCTATCTCCAGATTCTGAGATGCTGATTCCTTTGTGTATAACCTGATCAATCCCTGGAACTTCGGATATCTGTGTGACACCTGAAACTCAGAGCTAGAACTCGGGAGATATGAATGTCAGTATTAATACATATAGCAACTGTTAAAAAAGCTGAAAAAGAACCCAGACTTCAACCAGAGATATGAATGAAGCACATGTGGTTAGAACTATGGCAAATAGGGCCAAAGGGTAAAGGACAATACTGACTGTGTTTTAAAACTTCAAATTCCATGTGCAGGATCTGTATTTCCTCAATAATTTAACTCGTACAGTTTGTTCAAATACTATAATTAATGGAAATTTAACAGGAAGTGAGACCTGGTAGGTCTGCATAGGTTCATGTGAAATAGAGACACATCCCAAAGTAATTTGGACAGAGAATAAAAATATATATACAGGGCTCCCCTGAGGAGCTGAAGGAAAATGCAGAGCCGTTGGGCTTCCTCACCTGGATTCTTGCTGATGTTCTCACAAACACTGAGGACTGGTGGTTTAATGTGCCGAGCCCATTGTCACAGGACTTGCCCTTACGAAGCTTGTTATTGCAAAGGAGAGGCTAAACCTGCTTATAATTGTGCCTAAGAGTCTCCCCCTGAATACCTCTTTGCTGCTCAGATGTGGCCCTGTCTCTCTCTAGCTAAATCAATTCGGTGGGTGAACTCAGTGCCCTACCCCCTATGTGGGATCTGATTCCCAGGGGTGCAAATCTCCCTGGCAACACGGCATATGACTCCCGAGGATGAATCTGGACCCGACATCGCGGGACTGAGAACATCATCTTGACCAAAAGGGGGGTGTGAAATGAAATGATATAGTTTCAGTGGCTGAGAGATTCCAAATGGAGTTGAGAAGTCACTCTGGTGGGCATTCTTATGCACTGTATAGATAACCCTTTTTAGGTTTTAATGCATTAGAATAGCTAGAAGTAAATACCTGAAACTATCAAACTGCAACCCAGTAGCCCTGACTCCTGAAGATGATTGTATAGCAATGAAGCTTACAAGGGGTGGCAGTGTGATTGTGAAAGTCTTGTGGATCATACTCCTTTTATCCAGTGTATGGATGGATGAGCAGAAAAATGGGGACAAAAAACTAAATGAAAAATAGGGTAGAGGAGGATGATTTGGGTGTTCTTTTTTACTTTTTTTTTTTTTTTATTCTTATTTTCACTTTTTCTGGTACAAGGAAAATGTTCAAAAATAGATTGGGGTGATTCATGCCCAACTATATGATGGTACTGTGAAAAACTGATTGTACACTTTGGATGATTGCATGGTATGTGAATATATCTCCATAAAATTGCTTTTTTAAAAAAAGGAGAATATATATACCCTTGTGCTTTCATAGCCCCTGTTCCCTTTCCATCTCAAAACTCTTGAACATCATGAAGGTTTATGACATTTCCATCTGTTTTGGAACTATAAATAAGTCTCAATGCTTTGTGTGTAAGTTGATTCAAATAACTAAAATCCAATAAAGAGGACTCACAATGAAAAAACAAAAGAAAACAAAAAACAAAAACAAAATTATGTGCCTCTTTTAAATAAACAGTGGTATCTGTGACCTCTCTCGTTTCTTTTATTACTCTATACCCAACCAATGCTAGCAACTAGGTTTAATCCAATCAATATTTTGTACCTAAAGCTACCATTTTAACTTCTTCTGGATGTTGTTATAATTTCTCAACTGTGACACTAATTAAAGCCCTAGATTAAAAAAAAACAAAACAACTGGAAAGAAAGGATCTGGTCCCTAACTTAAAAACAAACAAAAAGTCTTGGTTTTGCTTTTCACCTGAAAATGTCAAGTTTCCATCTTATCAAACATTAATTTCCTTGATTGTTTTTACACTTAGATTTCAGACTTAAGTAATATACAGATTTGTGAGCCAATAAAGGAACAAGAGCTCATATTAGATTTTTTCATTTAAACATTTATCATTTAACTTTGATAACTTTTGTACATATATTAAAGTTGCAGAGAGATTTTTCCAATGGTAGCTGAAGAAGTCTGTACAAAATATGGCCTCTTATGTACAAATCCAAAACTTACATTATGATCATTCACCAAAATCTATCTGCACTGAAGTCATTTAAAGAATATTAAAAAGGCGAGCAGAGGGCATTTTTGCTAGAAATGAACATGATTCTATATTATTCTTCCTATTTTGGAAAAAAATAATTAAAAATGAGCACAGGAAGCATGAAAGTCAACATCTCTTGAGAAAACTCAGATTAAACACAATAGAGATATTGTGATCTCCTCAGCATCTCCCCACAAATAAAGGTTTAGCTCAATTTCACGAGTCTCTGCCCTATCATCTACTGCTATGCCTTTCTCCATGGTCCATGGTCCATATGAACATCACTATGCCTACAATATACACTACGGAAAAGTACAAAAGGACACTTGGGACCCCAAAGAGGGCATCCAATTATTACAACATGAGACAATGGAGTTACCGAGACATCTAGAGAAAATCTACAAATATACACTGATGCTTTTTAAAATAATGCAGACTTTTTAAAAAAGAAAAGGATATTGGAAGGAAGACGAAATTGTTAAAATCTAAACTTTTCTTCATGGCACTGTCTCAGTGAAACCAATGACAAATATAAAGGCTAAACCAACCGAAGCCAGAAGGAAATCTAATCTGAATTCAAAAAAGTACAAAAGAGAACCTTTTGTACTTTATTGGATCTGACTATGTATGGTCTATGACAGAAATGTTTCAAAGAGTGCTATCCAAAAGATTTAGGAAGCACCTTTTCTCTGTTGAATAAAAAAATGCTTTATTATAAAGTTATAAGGAATAAAAATGTTTAAGAAGCTAATTTAATCCTTTAACTCTTCAGTTTTCATATGGGATCACTACCATATTTCTTCCATAAGTCTTAATGAAGCAAATAATCAAATTAATCCTCATATTTTGGTTGCTTTTAATCTAACCTTATTTTATACATGACATTTTTTGGGGTGTGTCGCAGGTTGCAGGAGTGAAATTAATGTACAAATTCCTTTTAATTAACGAAAGATTTAAGTTGTTTAAATCAGCATTCAGTAAGGTTCAAATTCTGCACTTAGTGCTGACTGATGCACATCTTAATAAGTCTACAACAATTTATGAAGTAGTTCCCTATAATTATTTTCAGAGAAAATCTGTTTCAGTGAGGAGATGTGAGAAATGAACAGACTCCTCATCATCCTAATGTACTCTCTGTTATACTGAAATGGAAAATTTTTAATTAATTTTATTTACAAGCACTCCATATCCACCAAACATGCAACCCCCCTTTTCCTTGCCCCTCCCCTAGTAACCTCAAATCTACTTTCTGCTGCTATGAACTTGCTATTTTGAGACATCGCTTGTAAGTGACATCATGCAATATTTGTCTGTATGTGTCTTGCTTGTTTCACTGAGCATGTTTTCACGTTTCTTCCACATTACAGCATGTCTCAGAACTTCGTTATTTCTAACGGCTAAGTAATATTCCACTATGTGTATGTACATTTTGTTTATCCATTCATTTGCTCATGGACAACTGGACTGTTTACACCTTTTGGCTATTGCGAATAATGCTACTGTAAACACTAGTATACAAGTATCTGTTTGAGACCCTTTTTCTATACATTTGAGTGTATACCTAGAAGGGGAATTGCTGGGTCATATGTTGATTCTATGCTTAACTTTTTGAGGAGCTGCCTGTGTCAGTCTGGATGTATTATGTCTCCCAAAAGGCCATGTTCTTTGATACAACCTTGTGGGGGCAGATGTATTAGTGTTGATTAGGTTAGAATCCTTTGATGGAGTGTTTCCATGGAGATGTGACTCAACCAACTGTGGGCGAGACCTCTGATTGGATAATTTCTATGGAGGTGTTACCCCCACCGATTCATGGTGGGTCTTCAATGAATCACTGGAGTCCTATAAAAAGTTCACAGACAGAAGGAGGTGCTACAGCCAAGAGAGATACTCTGAAGAATGCACAGGAGCTGAAAGTGGAGCTGGAACACAACCTGGAATCAGGATACACCAGCCACATGCTTTCCTAGCTAACAGAGGTTTTCCAGATGCCACTGGCCTCCTTTTGGTGAAGGTATACTTGTGTTGATACCTTCACTTGGACAGTTACATAGCCTTCAGACTGTAACTTTGTAACCAAATAAACCCCCTTTATAAAAGCTAATCCATTTCTGGTATTTTGTTTAACAGTAGCATTAGCAAACTGGAACACTGCCATTTTGATTTCTACCTTGGGTGTACCATTTTACATCCCCATTCCACAATGCACTAGAGTTTAAATTTCTCCATAATCTCTCCAACACTATTTTTCAGTTTTTTATTCCTTAAACTTCTTATTTTGAATTAACTTCAAATTTATAAGACAGTTGAAAAATAATTTAAAACTCTGGGGAAATTCCACCATACCAGCTTACCCTCTTCCTCTCCCCCTGCAGATACCCAGATCCACCAATTTTAACATTTTGCCACATATTTTCCACATTTTAAACAGCCATCCTATGGGTATGAAGTGGTATCTCGTGGTTTTGATTTGCATTTTTCTAATGGTTACTGTTGCTGAGCATCCTTGCATATGCTTACTGGCCACATGTGTATCTTCTTTTGGAAAAATGTCTATTCAAATCTTTTGCCCATTTTTAAATCAGGTTGTCTTTTTGTTGCTGCAAAGTATAAGTTCTTTACATATGCCAGATATTAAGCCCTTATCCAATATACAGTTTGCAACTATTCTTTCCCATTCTGTAGGCTGTCTTTTCACGTTCTTAAAAATGTCCTTTGATACACAAATGTTAATTTTGATGAAGTCAAATTTACCTATTGTTTCTTTTGTGGCTTATGCTTATGGTGTCACATCTAAGAATCCACTGCTGAATCTCAGGTCATGAAGAGCTGACCCTATGTTATCTTCAAAAAGCATGACAGTCTTTGCTTTTATATTTAGGTCTATCATCCATTTTGAGCTCATTTTTGTAGAAAGTGAGAGGTAGGGGTTTAATTTCATTCTTCTGCATGAGGATATCCAGTTTTCCCAGTACCATTTGTTGAAGAGACTATCCTTTCCCCCATTACATGAACTTAGCTAACTTGTCAAAAACTAACTGGTGGGGACGGCAAGATGGCAGCATAGAGAGGAGTGGAAGTTAGTGAGTCCCCTGGAATAACTAATAAATAACCAAGAACAACTAGTAAATAATCTGAAATAACTGCTGGGGGACAAACTTGACTGTTCACAGATTGTACACCAACCCGGACTGGAAGGAATGCCTGAGATCACAGCATAAAATCTGTAAGTAAAAGCCGGAGAACGGTGCCAGGAGCCCCCTCCCTTCACGGCAGGCCGAATGGCAAAACTTCACTGTGGTAGAAAGCAGCATTCTCTGAATAAGCGAATATACTGCATTCCAGCTCCAACTGGGGTTTTAATTAACAAATGTGGAATGCTGAATATAAGCTACCAATCCCCGACAAGCAGACAGAGGCTTTTAGTGATAACTGACCTTAAAGAAACAGAAAACTCTGCTGTCCTCAAAGCGGGAGCCCAGAAGACCACATGTTACCTCTGGCCAACGTGTGAAACTGGGGGTCCATGGACTAGCTCTAAAGGGGGCTTTATGCCCCTTTTTCTCTCTCTCAACCTGTGTGGCTCAGTGGAGAAAACCTCAGCCATTTTCAGTTCGCAGTGCTCAGATCCAGACAAGGGTGGAGATAGCATAGTCAGAGAGACCAAGAATCTATTTAAGTGTAGATGTTAACTCCTTCGGGTGTGTATCTTCCCTAAGAGGAAGGAGGTGGTGCCCGGCTCTACTGCCTGCCTTCCATTCAGAATCAGAACCCAGAGCCTAGGGGAAAACAGCCAAAAGAGAAAATAAGGGGGCCACACCTCCTTAAACTGGTCAGGAGCAACAGGCTGAGAGGTGCCACCTGCTGGGCAGGTTAGGAAAAGCACAGCGGCTAGAGGTCTCACAGGGTGTGTCAATCTTCTAAGACACACCTTCAGGGAAACTTGATACTGAATATTGCCACCTTCTGAGACCTGAGCCTGTTATAGTCTGGGAAACCTGACTGGAGTAACCAAGAAAACCAGATGCCCAGACAACAGAAAAACGCAACCTACACTAAGAAAAATGAAGATATGGCCTGTGCTGGTTTGAATGTATTATGTCCCCCCAAATGCCATTATCTTTGATGTAATCTTGGTGGGCAGACCTATCAGTGTTAATTAGATTGTAATTCTTTGAGTGTTTCCATGGAGATGCGCCCCATCCAACTGTGGATGATGACTCTGATGAGATAATTTCCATGGAGGTGTGGCCGCACCCATTCAGGGTGGGCCTTGATTACTGGAGCAGTATATAAGCTCAGACAGAAGCAGCAAGCTTGCTACAGCCAAGGGGACACTTTGAAGAAAGCACAGGAGCTGCAGATTAGAGACAGTTTGAAGACAGTCGTTGAAAGCAGACTCTTGCTCTGGAGAAGCTAAGAGAGGACAAATACCCCAAGTGCAACTAAGAGTGACATTTTTGAGGAACTGCAGCCTAGAGAGGAATGTCCTGGAAGAAAGCCATTTTGAAACAAGAACTTTGGAGCAGATGCCAGCCACGTGCCTTCCCAGCTAACAGAGGTTTTCCGGACACCACTGGCTATCCTCCAGTGAAAGTAACCGATTATTGATGCATTACCTTGGACACCTTATGGCCTTAAGACTTTAACTGTGTAACCAAATAAACCCCATTTAATAAAAGCCAATCCATCTCTGGTGTTTTGCATTCCGGCAGCATTAGCAAACCAGAACATGGTCCAAAGGAAACTTACACTTCAACTGAGATACAGGAATTGAAACAACTAATGCTAAATCAATTCAACCAGTTTAGGGAAGATACGGCAAAAGAGATGAAGGGTATAATGAAACACTGGATGAACATAAGGTAGAAATCAAAAGTTTGAAAAAACAACTGGCAGAATCTATGGAAATGAAAGGCACAACACAAGAGATGAAAGACACAATGGAGACATACAACAAAAGACCTCAAGAGGCAGAAGAAAACACTCAAAACTGGAGAACAAGACACCTGAAAGCCTACACAAAAAAGAACAGATAGGAAAAAGAATGTAAAAGCATGAGCAACATCTCAGGGAATTGAATGATGACATGAAACGCATGAATGAATGTGTCATAGGTATCCCAGAAGGAGAAGAGAAGGGAAAGAGGGCAGAAGCAATAATAGAGGAAATAATCAATGAAAATTTCCCATCTCTTATGAAAGACATAAAATTACAGATCCAAGAAGCACAGCGTACCCCAAACAGAATAGATCTGAATAGGCCTACGCTAAGACACTTAATAATCAGATTATCAAACATCAAAGACAAAGAGAATCCTGAAAGCAACAAGAGAAAAGCAATCCATCACATACAAAGGAACCTTAATAAGACTGTGTGGATTTCTCAGCAGAAACCATGGAGGCAAGAAGGAAGCGATGTGATACATTTAAGATACTGAAAGAGAAAAACCACCAACCAAGAACCCTATATCCGGCAAAACTGTCCTTCAAATATGAGGGAGAGTTTAAAATATTCTCTGACAAACAGACAACGCGAAAGTGTGTGAACAAGATACCTGTGCTACAGGAAATACTAAAGAGAGCACTACAGACAGATAGGAAAAGACAGGAGTGAGAGGTTTGGAACACAATTTTGGGTGATGGTAGCACAGCAATGTAAGTACACCGAACAAAGGTGACTGTGACTATGGTTGAAAGAGGAAGGTTAGCAGCATGTGGGACAACAGAAGTAAAGAGGAAAGATAAAGATTGGGACTGTATAACTCAGTGAAACCTAGAGTGCTCAACAACTGTGATAATATGTACAAATGCTTTTACATGAGGGAGAAACAAATGTCAGCCCTGCAGGGTGCTGAAAATGGGGTGGTGTGCCAATTTGAATGTACTATGTCCCTCAAATGCCATTATCGTTGATGTACTCTTGTGTGGGCAGACTTATCAGTATTAATTAGATTGCAATTCTTTGAGTGTTTCCATGGAGATGCACTCCACCCAACTGTGGGTGATGACTCTGACTGGATAATTTCCATGGAGGTGTTGACCTGCCCATTCAGGGTGGGTCTGAATTAAATTACTAGAGCACTATATAAGATCAGACAGAAGGAGCAAGCTGCTACAGCCAAGAGAGACACTTTGAAGAAAGCACAGGAGCTGCAGATGAGAGACAGTCTGAAGACAGTCATTGAAAGTAGACTCTAGCTCCAGAAAAGCTGAGAGAGGACAAATATCCCAAGTGCAACTAAGAGTGACATTTTTGAGGAACTGCAGCCTAGAGAGGAATGTCCTGGGAGAAAGCCATTTTGAAACCAGAACTTTGGAGCAGATGCCAGCCATGTGCCTTCCCAGCTAACAGAGGTTTTCTGGACACCTCTGACCATCCTCCAGTGAAGGTACCCAACTGCTGATGTGTTACCTTGGACACTTCACGGCCTTAAGACTATAACTGTATAACCAAATAAACCCCCTTTTATAAAAGCCTATCCATCTCTGGTGTTTTGCATTCCAGCAGCATTAGCAAACTAGAACAGGTAGTACTGGGGAAAACGATATGGTCAATGCAAGCTAGAGACTATGGTTGACAGAAACATTGTGTTATGCTTCCTTTAATGTGGCAAAGGCAATCGACAAAAGCTGAATGCATACAGGAGGGGGACATGAGGGAGCGGTATGGGACCCTTGGCATTGGTGATGTTGTCTCTTTATTCTACTTTAGTTTAATTCTATCTTTCCTTTTGTTCTTCCTGTCATGTTTGTTTCTCTTTTTTCTTTTTGTTTTGTTTCTCTACCTTCTTTGACTCTTCCTCCTCCTTTGTGGAAGAAATGGAGGTGTCCTTATATAGGTAACGGTGATGGTGGTAAATACATAAATACGTGACTATACAGGGAACCATCACAAGACAGAATGTATGGTGTGTGAACAAAACCGTCTTTAAAAAACGGGTTGATAAAGAAATCTTGAGGGCACTATATTGAATGAAATAAGGCAGACACATAAGGACAAATATTGCAGGGTCTCACTGATATGAACTTATTATAATATGTAAACTCATAGACATGAAATATAAGTTACCAGGATACAGAATGAGGCTAAAGAATGGGAAGCGGCTACTTATTATGAGCAGAATGATCAACTTGGTTGAACTTAAGTGTTTGGAAATGGACAGAGGTGATGGTAGCACATTGTGAGAATAACTTACAGTGCTGAATGGTATGTGAATGGGGTGGAAAGTGGAAGCTCAGAGTCATGTATGTCACCAGAAGGAAAGCTGGAGATTAAAAGATGGAAATGTATACAACAGTGAACTGTGCAGTGGGCAATGTCTGTGATTAACTGTACAAGTACTAGAAATCTCTTTCATGATCTATAACAAATGTATGACACTATAACCAGAAGTTAATAATAGAGGGTCATATAGGGAAAAAATATATACCTATTGCAAACTATATACTACAGTTAGTAGTATTTTAACATTCTTTCATAAACAGTAACAAATGTACTATACCAATACTATGAGTTAATAATGCAGGGGGGTTGGTTGGGGGATGGGAGGATTTGAGTTTTCTTTTTTTGTCTTTCTTTTCTGGAGTAATGCAAACGTTCTAAAAATTGAAAAAAAAAATAATTATGGTGATGGACGCGCAGCTGTATGATGGTACCGTGGGCAAGGGATTGTACACTTCGGATCTTTGGATAATTGTATGGTATGTGAACAATCTCAATAAAATTAAATTTAAAAAGAAAAACCAATAGGCTACAGATGTGTGGATCTATTTTGGGAATTTCAGTTATGTTCCATTGATCTATACGTCTATCTTTATACAAATACCACATGTATTGATTACTGTAGCTTTGCTGCACAATTTGAAACTGGAACATGTGAGTCCTCCAACTCTGCTCTTCTTTTGAAAAAAGTGTTTTGGCTATTTGGGGCCTCTTGCAATTCCACATGAATTTGAGGATCAGCTTTTCCATTTCTGCAAAATGCTGCTAGAATTGTGTTAGCAACTGCACTAAATGTGTAGACCATTTTGGATAATACTGACATCTTAACGGTATTAAGTTTCTTAATCCATGTCTGTGGGGTGTCTAATTTCTTTCAGCAATGCTTTGTACAGTTTAGTGTACAAGTCTTTTATATCTCTGGATAAATTTATTCCTAGATATTTCATTGTTTTCGAGGCTACTGTAAATGTAACTGTTTTCTCAACTTCCTCTTCAGAATATTTACTGCTATTATATAGAATAAATGATTTTTGTATGTTATCTTGTACTCTGTCATGCTGCTGAAACCATTAATTAGATGTAATAGTTTTCTTGTGAATTCCTTTGAATTCTCTCTGTATAAGATCATGTTGTCTGCAAATAGAGATACTTTTATGTCTTCCTTTCTGTTTTGGTTTGCTAAAGCTGACAAAATGCAGTAAGTCAGAAATGGACTGGCTTTTACAATGGGGATTTATTAACTTACAAGTTTACAGTTCTGAGGCTAAGAAAAATATCCAAATTAAGTCCTCAATAGTATGATACCTGGACTCTAAAGACCCACTGTCGATGAGCTTGAGCTCCTCTGTCAGATAACAAAGTACATGGTGACATCTGTTAGTCCTTCTCTCCTGGATTTCATTGATTTCAGCTTCTGACTTCAGTGGTTTCCTCTCTCAGCATCTGTGTACACTACTCTCTCAACTTCTCTGGGGCTTTCTTTTGTCTTTTATCCTCTTATAAAGGATTCCTAAAGGATTCCAATACGAAGATTAAGACCCGCCTTGAATGAAGTAGTTCGCATCTCAACTGCAATAACCAAATCAAAAGGTCACACCCACAATAGGTCTACAACCACAGGAATGGATTAGCTAATCTTTTCTGAACATGATTTTGGCTGGGGTACATACAATTTCAAACCATCACACTTTCCAGTTTGGATACTTTTAATTTCTTTTTCTTGCCTGATTGCCCTGGCTAGAACTTTTAGTACAATACTGAATAGCAGTAGCGAAAGGAGACATTTTTATCTTGTTTCTGACCTTAAGTGGAAGGTTTTTAATCTTTCATCATTGAGTATGATATTAGCTGCTGGTTTTTCATAAATATCCTTTATCATGCTGAAAAATTCCCTTCTATTTCCAATTTTCCGGGTGTTATAAAGAAAAGGGGGAAGCCAAGATAGCAGAACAGAGAGCTCTAGGATTCAGTTCATCCTCCAGGGCAGCTAGTAAACAGTCAGGAACTATCTGAAACAACTGTTTGGGGGCTCCAAAGACCAGAAAACCATACATCATCCAGAGAAGAGTAGAAAAAAGAGACTGATAAACTGTGGTGAAAATCTGTAAGTAGATCTCTCCATGCTGCAGAGGCTGGTACCCATCCCCCACTGGTATGGCAGGCCACCTCAGGAGCCACTCCTTGGCTGGAAATAGAAGTCTTCTTTCCCAAGAAATGGGTGTGTGTGTGTGTGTGTCCCAATTGTGGCTTTTGATTAGCAAATTCAGATTGCTGGGTTCCAACACCGAGGGTAGCTAAAGTTCCAAACTGCCCAGGACAGAAAACAGCCAGCAGCCTCTGTTTCAACTCTGTCCCTGTCAGGGGAGGAAGCAGAGCTTATTTAGAGACACAAGAACTTTTCTGGGAGGGCATGTAACAGTTTACTGAAGGGCAGCTCTTCCCCAAGGAAAGGTGGGTTGCAGGGGGTGGTGTATGTGGAGGGCAGGGAAAAGCCCAGAGCAGTTTACAATTTTTGATTAGAGAACTCAGACTGCAGGATCTGGAATCTGAGCAACAGTTTCAACCTGCCTGGGCAAAAGCAGCTGGCAGCTTCTGTCTCAACCACGGCCCCAGCAGGGGTGTAGTCAGTTGAGAATTAAAGGCACAGTATCACCTTAGGACTACAGGAAGAGTTGGCTGAAGACTGCCATCTGCTAGGCTTGCTAGGAAAGCACAGATTCGGGGAGCTATCAAAAGATTGGATTTTTCCAGGTCTCCTCCCCACGGTACTTTAGAACCAATCTACACCCCCTCTGTGGGTCCCTGGGCCTGTTTTGACTGGGAAAAACTGACTTGGGAAAGTCTTCTCCTCTGGAGGACCCTCCTCCCAGAATTAGCCCCCCAGGTAAAGCAGCTAGAGATAACAAAAGGAGTGTTAAAAATATAGAGAGAAAAATCAAAAACAAACAGATCAACACTCCTGGAGGAGGAACAGGGGAAAGAGAGCTTTCTCCTGAGGGTGAAACAATTGCACAAATAGTGTAATCTCAAAAATTGTACCGTATATCTAGGGCAAGAAACAGATGAATAAAAGCTGAAAAAAATCAGATTAAACATCAGTTATTCTACAGGTTGAGACTAAGTTGAACCAAATGTCAAAGAAGAGCTTTAGCACAAAGCCAATCAATAGGAAAACCCTAGAAAAAAAGAGAGAAACTGACCTCCAGAGTAAACTCATCAAGAAAATCAGATTACTAGACAACAGCAAAAAATTACAAGCCATACTAAGAAACAGAAAGATATGGCTCAATCAAAGGAACAAATTAAAACTCTGGAGATAGGATTTGAAACAACTAATCACTGATGTGCAAACAGATCTCCTAAATCAATTCAAGGATATGAAGAAAAATATGGCAAAGAGATCAAGGTTATTAAGAAGACAATGGGTGAACATAAAGAAGAATCTGAAAGCATCAAAGGGTACTGGATTCTATCAAATGCCCTTTCTGCATCTATTGAGAGTATCATGTGGGTTTTTTCCTTCATTCTATTTATGTGGTGTATTACATTGATTTTCATATGTTGAACCACCCTTGCATTCTTGAGATAAATCCTACTTGGTCATAGTGGATAATCTTTTTTAATATGCTGTTGGATTTGAGTGAAAAGAAAATTTTGATGCTACATATAGGTCAATTTCCCAGGTAACTTAAGCTGATCCCTTTGAGCACCAAATTAAAAAAAAAAGGGGGGGGGGGGGGTTAAAAGATCTTGCCTTCTTACATACAGTATGTTGAGTATAACTTAACCTTTTATAGATTATTCAGGATCATCATCATGAGCATATGAGCATACACTAAAGAAAGACACCTCCTGCAGAAACATCCTGAAATATAGTGCATTTGCACTAGCTAAAAATTACTATTCCCCGAGTTCTTCTGTCCATTTTTGATAATTTTTGTCTCTTTCCTAAATATTAATGTAATTATATTCAATGCAAACACACCTATACTTTTCCTATGGGCTAAGAAGCCAAACAATACAATATGATGGAATCAAGTATAAGACAAGACTAAAGGTAGAGACCAGAGATGTCTCCTATAACTAAAGGGCAAGAAATTTGGTCCACTGCTTTTCAAAAACTATCTTGGCTTCTCAGAAGGCCTTAGCTATTAGTGGGAACCTTGGATATGTTTCAGATAACCGAAATTCTTGAAGAAGTAACCTTTTGAAACGGCATGGGGTAAATGGAGATGGCAAATTATCCAGAAAGCTGCTGTGGGATTATGTCCTCAAAATATTCAGAGACTACTGCTATAGAATATGCATGAATTCCTATCTCAAAACAACCATCCGAGAGACTAGGACAACGCCTTGTATTCCCTAGAACCACGGTCCAATTCCCTATAGTGATAAAAGAAACTAAGATGGCAATGGATCAAGTTGCCGAAGATGTAGAGCTAAGAATGCCAGCCTATAATAAAAACCTAGGTCTCTATGCCCAGCCCAATTATTTAATATTTGTGTGACCTTGAGTCATTCTCTGAATCGATATAACCTTACACATAAAGGGGGGGTTATTTCCCTACCTTTTTCATAAGGCTGCTATTAGAATTAAAAATCAGATCAAGGACAACAGCATTCTGTAATCTGAAAAGCTCTCTACAGTATGCTTTCAATAATGCAATTTGAGCTTCACATTATTTTAAAGAGAAATCTGTGACTTACAACTTATTGTCATTAAAAAGGTTAGTACTTCATGATCCACAACAGAGTTTACACCTTCCTCTAATTTACTTATAAGAAGCCAAGAGAAATTTGTTATCTGGCGATAGATGTCAGTCTTGCCCTCCATGATTTTAAAAGTCAGACTGTCAGGGATAAGACTTTAAAGTATGTCTAAAATTGTGGCTTCTACACTGGGTAAAAATATACTTAGTATTCCACAGATCAAACAGTTAAGAAAATAAACCCTTAATCACAGATCTGTTTGGTTTAATGTGCTGAGTATCTAATCATCTTCTCCAAAAACTGTCTCAAGCTCTATTAAAGAAATCTGAAAATTTGCCAGAAGCAAAGAACATTTATTTTCATTGTCCTCTAATCAGGAGCCACTCACATGGTAGATAACTCAGAATCTTTTCTTTTCCATTGTTTACCCTTATTTAAAGGTTGATACTTAGAGAATTTGTCGGACCTTTAAAGAAACTGCTGAAGTTCGCATGCCCCTTAAAATACTGGTTCTGTATTTTTCTACCCTTTAATGTGCTTTCCCCATGCAAAATTCCCCACTCCCATCTCCAGCCCCACTCCTTCCAACCCATTCTTAGGAGGAAACAGACCAAGAAAAGGGAGCAAGTTCTACATACTCTAGATAACTATCTGCATTACTTGTCTAAGGTTAAAAAAACAGTATTTTTCTTGATATGAGAGAAAGCCTACAAAGGTTCCCAAACTTTCTTGGTTCGTGGTATCCTTGATGTCTCAATAATTTTTTTCCAAGCCACTTTTAGCACTAAAGGAATAACTAAAAGTTTTTTTTTATTAAGTAGTTAGGTCAAACAACTCAAGTATTTTGGTCCTATGAACTCAGCATTTGTTGGGTACTACACTACTTCTAAAACTTTGGTATCACTGCCATCCTCATTTCCTGTTTCTCATTTATTTTCACACAGTACTTGCTTATCACAGCAACCACCAAAATCCCAGCTTTGCAAAGATATAACTTCCCTGAAAGGATGTAGCAATCAACTGGTGAAACCCTGAACTACTGCAGCTAATAGAGTAGTGTCATACAGATGCTACAATATGTATCTCAAAAATTCCCAGGGCTCCCAGGTACACAATTTGGGAACCACAGCCTCATTCCAGTCCCCTGTGTAACAGCCCTTATAAAATTTAGGCCACTGGGCTACTACATACATCTAACTGGTTGATCAATTTAAATGTTAAAATAAATATATATAAATCTTTTAAAATTAAGATTTTAGAGGATTATCCAGTGAATGAACAGATGACTAGAAAAATGGGACAAAAAGTAAATACATAACAGGGGAGGAGGAGGAGTATGAGAATGTTTTGAGTGTTCTTTTTTACTTTTATTTTTATTCTCATTTTTATTTTTTGCAGTAAAGAAAATGTTCAAAAATTGTGGTGATGAATGCACAACTGTATGATGATACTGTGAATAACTGACTGTACACTTTGGATGATTTTATGGAATGTGAATATATCTCAATAAAATTGCATTTTAACAAAAACAGAAACACACCAAAAAAAAAAAAAAGGCTTTAGAGGAGAACTTACCTAAATCAAAATCATACATACAATAGGTCATCAAAATGTCATGAAGTAAAATCAACCCGGGATTATCCTGGCCTTCATAAAATTTGTTTGTTCGATCTGTTCTGTTAACATCTTTTTCTGAAGAGGAAAATCATCACATATTTGAAAACCTTTCAAAAATCAGATTTTTATAAAGCGCATATTCTAACAAGTACAGAATTATTTTTCTTGCTATTTTACTCTCTTCTCAATGATATACTTAATGAAAGAAAAAAATTCATCAAATTCCATTTTAGATATGCAATAAAATAACCTTTTGGAGTATTTTTTCAAAAATCAGGCCACCTCTTTATGGGCAGATTTTCAAACATTTTTCCATTTTTATCTAAACATAAAAACTTTTTAAATGAACAGTAGAAAACAATTTCAATGAATTAAAAGCAACATTAAGTAATATCCACATTAGTTAGCAATAAAAATGCCAGTCATGAACACGTAATGGGCAGTGTTACTTGAAAACAGTAACGAAAAAAAATTACTATGCAATCAAGCATAATCAGAGATTTTTTTCATACACAATTGCTTCATTCATTATGAGAAATATTATCAACTTCTTTGTCAAGTTCCATATCATCTTCATGACAAATTACTTCTTTATTCTCATAAATGCATCATTCAGTTTAGATATTATTTTAAGAAATGTATTTTAATTTTGGAAAGACAGAATCCACTGTTTGGAAACGACATTAAAAGCATATTTGGAAACATCACAATGAGTGTATTCAAAGTTCTATCAACAAATCAATTCACAAATATTGATGTCTACCAGTTTAGTCTAATCTATAGTCTACAACACTTGTTATACAGACTTTACAGCTGGAAAGGAATTCCCTAAACTTCAATTCCTCAGTAAATTAGGAAGATATCATTTAAAGAAACTCCAAATGATTACTCTATAATCAATTCTGTTTAAAAGTTAAAATTGCTCCACATAAAACTAAATAATCTGAAAACACTCTCAAAACTGGGTTGCAAAGAAATGGGAAGGTATTTTACAAAAGAGTAGAATCTAACAAGAAATGACATGAGTAGTTTATATTCTACTCATTTGTAGGGGCATTTTAAAAATTACTAGAACAGCACTCTAGCTATGAAGGTACCATACACTGGAACTTTTAAAAAGTGAACATATTATCTATAGAACTGTGAATACTTTTTTTTTTTTTTTTTACAAATAAGCAAAAACACACTACCAAAATAATTCATACTGTAAAATTTCATTTAAAAATGTCAAAATGTTCCATTCTCACTTCTTAATTGATAAAGATGTAAATAAAATTTAATTTTCAATACAATTTACATATCTATTATGTCAATATAGAATATTTGCCTGAATAAATACTATATAAACATGGTAAAAAGTAGTTTATACTCTCATGAACTAGCAATATTTCTTTCCTCTTACATAGATATTTAGTAATGACAAGTCAGGTAGAAATAGAAAAGGAGTCAAAAATGATATATAAAAATGATATATTATTAGGGAAGTATTTCTAGAAACTATTTCTAGAAAGAAAATGAGTAATAAAGTTAGGAAAAAAAGCCCTAGTTAAATCCAACTCTCCATCTATCTAACTTGATGTAGCCAAAAAAAGGCTGAAAAAAAAACCCACTATGCTGTCTGATTGCACTTTACATTCACCTCAAGTGGGCCATTAATGCTGCTCAGCAATAACACTCTATTTCCCTCATCCATTCACTCTTCCTGTTCATATAATCTATATCATCTTCTTTCTCCTCAACCTCCAACACCTTCTCCCTCATTCTAGTTCTCAGATGAGGATCTTGCTTCCTATCTCACTGAGAAAACAGAGGCTATCCAAAGAGAACTTCCACAGGCTTCCACTACTCTAACCACATAACTTTGTGTCCATAAAACCTTCCTTATCTACTGTCGCTATAAATGAGCTTTCATGATCTTGGCTAAGACCAACCCCTTCCCGCAAATATGAATGCCCCTCTTGGCTGCCCAAGGGCTTTGCTCCAGTAATTGTCTCCCTCTCCAGGAGCATCAATTTTTCCTCTCTACTTGGTCATTCCCAACAGCATTCTATCATACTGTTGCTTCTCTCACCATCATAAAAACCTTTCTTAACCCCAATTTCTCCCCTAATTGCTACCCCATTTCTCAACATCCTTTTAGAACAAAACTCCTTAAAAGAGTTGTATAAATTGTCTTCAAGTCCTCTCCTCTAATTTCCTCTTGAATTCATTCCAATTAGGTTATCATCTCTACCACTCCATCAAAACTCCTCTTTAATCAAAATGCCCAATCTTACTGCTCTAAGCAAAGGTGAAGACAAGTCTTCATTTCATTTGACATCTCAGCAACATTTGATAGTCATCCCTTCCTGAAATACTTTCTTCACTTGGTTTTTAGGACAGCACATTTTCACGTTTCTCCTTTTTCTCTGGCTGCTGCTTCTCAGTCTCCTTCACTAATTTCTATTAATTTTTCCTACTTATAATAAGTTCAAGTGCCTCAGAGCTCAGTTCTTGGAACTCTTCTCTTTGTTTACTCCCTTGGCAATTTTATCTAGTCTCCTACCATCCTGATGCTGATGACTCCTAACTTTATACCTCTAACTCCTGTACTTCCCCCGAATTCCAACCTTATATATATATATATCTATATATATCTACCTCCTACTCTACATGACTTGTGGTAATCCAATAGGCATCTCAAGTAGAGCTATTCTCCAGACAGCAGCAGCCAGAGTGATTATGTAAAACATAAGGCATCCTCTTGCTACCAGAAGGAAAACTGTAGTATTAACATTAAAACTCAATCTTCTTCAAAATGAGATTATTTTCAGAGTTAACACATGCAATTCAATACAATGGATGTGTATGATTTGTATATAGAGAACCATAAGAAAAAGCAACCTGAATGTAGCTCTGTGTGGAATAACGCTCCACTTTATTCACTAGACTAAGTTGCCGCTCTAAAGGGACCACTTCAACATGTGAATGAATTCAACCATTCTCAAGACTACCCAAATTTTCTTTTTAGATGTTAAACATTCCCTGAATTTAAAAAGGGGGCAAACATTTTAAAAGTGGAATTTTATTTAGAAAAAAATTTTTCTAAATTCTAAGTTTATTAAATGTACCCATGCTGTATAATGATACTATTTTATTTTTTTATAAAAATGGGATGTTTCAATCAGTGTTTCATTTGAGGTAGGCATTAAAAGAAATGAGAAAACAAAAATTTAAAGGGATTATTTGACTTGTCCAAGGATACAAGATACAAAGTAGAACACACATTAGAACCCAATCCCTTCTGCTACCAAGTGTAGTATCTTTCCACCAAACTACTCTCCAGTTGCATTAGTACAAAATCTACCATCAGTCTCTTCTCTTTATATTCAAAGGACACGATACAATCTGGATCCAAAAAAAAAAAAAAAAAAAACTTCCCTCTTCCACTTTTCTCATCCTCAGATAAATGCGCAGACTTCTCAGTACTCAAACTTCCTAAATGGTACTGCTTCTGAAAATGAAACCTGTCAGGTACAACTATACAGAAGTAACTATGCACTCCTAAAAATAGTACAGTACCCTAAATCACTAGCTTCATGTACAGATAAAGGTACATGGCTGAACAATAACAACAATCATCATCATTTCCTTCAATAACTTATATCAACTTGGTCTTTATCATAAAAGCCAGACAACCCAATACTATTTGGAAATAAGTCTAACACTTTGATGATAAAAGTCTAACAAACTGATTAAAATTTGTTAGCACCCTTTTTTAGAGATGTTTCATCACCTGAATTTACATCATTCACTGATGACACCAGGTGAATAGTTATTCTTTTTTCAAATACTGATGAAAGTTATCCAGTCATTTATTTAATTAAAAAAGTGAAATATACAAATATTTAGAGAAGGTCTGAAAGGATATAAACATCAGCCTAACCACAGTTTTACCTGGGTGATGGGAACAAAACTATTTTTTTTCTTCTTTTTGCTTATCTATAATTCTTAATTTTTCTATAACACAAACTACTTCTGTAATAAGGCAGAAAATAATGTTTTTAAAGAGAAAATTAATGAAATTAATTCTAAAAGCAAATACAGTTAAAAATTCACTTTTTGGAAATGAAAATTAAATATATCAATACTTACAAATATAATGACTAAATTCATATTCTTATCAGAAGAGGAACAACTAAAAACCCCAAACACACATACTAATGTTTTCCAATTCTGATTTCTCTTTTGAGCCCTAACTCTGTAGCATATATCTTCGCCTCTAAAATCTTACCAAGAAGACCTCAGTGTAAACTTGTCTTACATTTCCAAAATTGTTAAGAAAAAATTACCAATAAGACTTCTATAATCTCGTAATCTCGAATTTCTCTTCTCTTGTTCTTCGCTAACAGATTTCCACTGTAGTTTCATCCTGAAGTATTCTTCACTAAGGAAGAAAACAGTTTTACACCAAAGCTATTAGAACACTTCATCTTTAACATTTTTAACCAAGTTTTCTGTAAAGAATTTCAAAAACATTTATTTAAAGTTATGATAAATAAGTGAAAACAACCGAAAATAAAATAAACTAAAACATACCACAAACTTTCCATAGTAAACATTAACCTCGACCCTGAAAATCATACCTAAAATCATTCTAGTCATTAAATACTTTAGCCACTAAAGTTCCTGAATAATTATAAATACAAATGTAAACAACTTTTCTTAGTGTGACATATGAGTTTCAACTAGCTAATATGAAAATGTCAGAGAAACTGGTAAACATGAGAAAAGAAAGGACTGTCAGAGTTTGAGTATGCATATAATGGTGGAGCGTGGCTTTAAACCAAAACAGCTAAACTGACAAAATGGGAATAAGAAGTATACCTGGAAAGTTGGTCAGTGTTTCTTTTCTTTTCAAGTCTGAGAAATAATGTCATAGAAACACTCTTACAAAAAAAAAAAAAAAAAATGAAGAACCAGTTTATGCTACAAGAGCACCAGGGAAATAATTTAAAAGTAATTAACCTAAATAGTAAATACACTTCTTACGAGTCAAGATGAATGAGATATATTTAAAAATCTTGTATGAATAATTAGTTGTCTTTCAGTAGGCAAAAGGCTTGTACAGGGTAACTGAAACAATCACCACATTTTTACATATTTACAACATAACTGTAATGAGGTCTTTCTAAAAGGTGTTTCTAGTTTGAAATAATTACAGTGCTCAAAATTTTTAAATTAAGAAGATGAAAATAAAATTATTTTCCCAATCCTTACCCTATTCCAATTCCTCATCTAGAAACCCTATACTAATTTGAATGAGTAAGTTACTTGAACTTCTTTGATGAACACACAAAAGGCTATTACTTACATTTTTTGTTTTTGTAACTGAGTTCTCTCCTCCTTGGTACTGTCCCAAGGAAAATAACCCAGAAGAAATTTCCATGCTTGCTTTCTCAATGCATGACAAAGTCCCTGTAGAAAATACACATATTAGATGCGTTAGTAAAAAAGAACGTGATACTGCAAATTCATGAAACTTGCATGTAAATAAACAGGAAGACTAATATTTAAGAGATGGTTTTATAAATAAAAACTAGCTCAATTCAGTGAATACTATCTTGTTTTTGACTTCCAGATTTTAAGTACATCAGCAGCTGCCAAAAAGCTTTAAAAATTCAGTAGACTATATAGGAGACAGTGGTAGTGATGAATCACTCTCAGTTCAACCTTACTGGATAAGGTGACCGCCACCACAGTGCATGCATCCTTCACCCAACCCCCAGGATTTCAAGTAAGGAAGATTATCTTCCCCTGGGCTTATGGGTATCCCCCAGTCCATCCCAAGGGTCATCATAAGTATCTCACTCTGTTTCACTCAACCCAGGGGTATGAAGGCATCAGTTATCAAAGAAATAAGGGAGCTCATTCCCTCCCTTAAATAAATTTTAAATATTTTTTAAAAACTGAATACCAGCGGTTTATAACACAATTCATATTAGGGTATTTAAATTACCCCTCTAAATATCATCTGCTTCATATTATCAACATTTAAAATTCTTCCTTCAGAGTCAATATTCTTAGTCCACTCTTCCAGTGATACTGGTTCTCTCCTTTGAACAATAGGTCGTTCTCCCAAATCAATCTAAAATAAGAAGACAAGCAATCAATAAAGAGTATACCTTTAACCAATGAAGTGAAATAAAAATATACAAAAATTAAACCTAAAATCCACTTCCTCAGACATAAGTTCTAACATTTCTAATATCATCCTTTATTTTCCAATGTTTAGTTGATAAACTATAATAGTTAACATTACATACATTTTCCCTCCTACTAAACACACCAATAACTGGATTATAAATTCAGAAGAACTCCTATAAATTAAAATCATTTGTTATTTTCTTTTTAATTTTGTTATTTTGGGTTTCAATTACGTAAGTACAGAACATTCAACATGTAAATTCTACAACAAACCCTTCAAACTAAATGATATAGTACATTACTTAAAAAGAGAGAATGTATAATTATGTCATTAGTCATATTCTAAAATTAGTTTTTCTTTCAAACTAAAATTTGTACTTCTCAGAATTAATTCATGATCCATTAGCCTCTACTTGGCATTTTCTACAATTTTTGATTCAGTTAACAGATATTGGTAACTTATAAATACTACTTTCAAGATATGTCCTTTAATCAAGCACTACAATTTGGTATTCATCTTTTTCTACCTATGTGCAAGCCTAGAATTGTAGCAAATTCAAGTGTCTTTAAACACATATAAAAATTTGCCATACTTCAGAGCCAAAACCTATGTTACTCAAAAAAGAAAAAATGCACATAAGAATAAAAGCCCCAGAGCAGTGTCCTGACCAGTTACCTCTGTTGTCTAGTGAGGAAACATGCAAATTTGGAACAGAACTAAGGACTATGAGCAAGGCTCATTATTTACTGACTTCTGTGCATGTAAATGAAATAAACAACTTGCTTGGTATTATCAGAAAGTAATCAAGAAAAGAGAACTGACAGAAGTAAAGAAAATTTCAGTAATCAACAGAGAACAAATTAAGAATTTGATAACAGGACAAGCATTAGTTGTAAGAGATATTAGCAAAAAATTAAGAAAGGATTATGAGAAACAGGCAGATAACAAAACTGAGTTTCTATTTCTACAGGACTCTACACATTTAAAAAGCATTTCTTTTGTTGAAAATGTAAGAACTGTGGTAATATAAATCTCTACTCACTTTTGTGATGACTTCAAATCCTGGTTCTTCTTGTTGATTTATCTTTAGACCTGGAATAGCATCACTAAGAAAATCTGCCATTTCTGAAGGTGGTCGTTGATGAGTAGAGGAATCACTGCCTCTCAAACTATCAAAAATGTAGTTTGTGACTTTGGAAAATCCTCCCATAGTTACTGTATAAGGATCCTTTTTAATTTTCTATGTAGTTGAAAGAAAATGGTTAGCATTATTAATTCAAATAAAGGATACAAATATCCCATAATAGGCAAAAGGACAAAGTTAAAAGGGGGAATCAGAACTAAAACGGAGTGTTCTAAGATTATCTAAAAATTTTATTGTTTGCTTGGAAGAAAAATTTAAATTCTCTAAGTTAACCTTTCATTTGGTTAAAATATAATAAATGAAAAGTTAATGCTATTGATTAAATTGCAGATAAACAAATGATTTGCAGGCTTCTTTAAATCTGCATACATTAGAAATATATGCAGTGCTTACTTTCCAGTGGTGAATGGCCCACAACAGCTTTCTTCTGTCTAGCAGTCCTACCTTCACAAAAAAAAAAAATTTCTTGAAATGTGCAGTATCACACTAGTCTAACACAAAATATCTGAGAGCTAAATTTCAAAACTGATATTTAAGTATTACTGCCTGCTCATAAATATTTAGCAAAAATATGTTACTTGTTAAAGGCCAATCTTTAAAATGATTATTTTCACAATAAGAAAATTAGTTCCCTCACTTTTTATTTTAAATAATATTTAGCTCTCTTGTCTGCCCTCCTAAATATTCCCTCTTTTTCTTGTTAACCTCTATATCTTCAGATCCAAGAAGAAAGTACCTGGGACATAGTAAGCACTCAAGCATTTGCTGAATCAGAATAAGCAAATAAATGAAAAATTAAACAACTCTCCAGTTTATATGGAAATCTGAGTGAAAAATAAATTAAATTTTAGTTCTGTTTGTGTTAAGTGCACATTTTTAACCAAATGTAAGAACACACTCAAATACCTTAAGGAGTGTTAGATTATTGTGACCCCCAAACAACCTACTTAAATGGAAAGTAAAAATTCAAACCAGATTTTGCCTGTACCAATCAATAATGAAGTCAAAATGGCTTACCCAGTGACTCTACAACTAGTCAATGAAAGCTATGATAAAATGAAAGTCTACTAATATCCAATTTCAGTATTATGATAGAGGGAAATTTGCTTCAAGAGTAACTACGAACCAAGGAAGCTTCTGAGTTTTAGGAATAATATCACAGAAACTGGTTCCATAAAGTTCCACCCTCATCTCCCACTCCCACCCCACAGGCACCTGCCTCATTTTCTGTACTCTTGAAAGTGAGAGGTAAGAGGTATTTAATATAATGGAGTCAGATTAATTAGATTAATACAAGATAGATTTAGGAAACATACTTGTATTAAACCATAAGCTGGCTCATCAAGAAGATTTTCAAAAGACTGTGAAAGACTCTTATTCTGACAATTCACAAGAAGTGTTCTTTTATCCTGTGGAGACCTGTAATAAAATGAAGGGATTAGTAGAAAATACTAGCATACTCTATCAGTTACTACCTGAACCATTACTAATGCATAGTTGCTTTCATAACAAAAAAAAAAAAAATTTAATTTCTAATTCTAGAACTATTTCTCATTAATGAATATTAGCAAATTTTTAGTAACTACTTTAAATGTTTAAAAACTACACAAAACATCAAATACTACACTAACAAATGTAAAAGGGTTGAGGTGCCTTCTTATCCTTGGTAAAACCAAGAGTATTAAATTATAATGAAAACCCAGTTCTCATTTAGAATTACTGTACAAAAAACTTAAATGTATCTGCCTTTATTATGATACAAGTTAAAGAAATCCAAAATACACTTTAGAATTCATCAGTATACATACACACATATACAACTTATAGGAAAAATTTCTTATTTTGAAACCAACTTCATTCCATGGCTTGGCAGTATTGCCATATAAACTGTTAAAAAATATAAGATACAATACATTAATAATTTTTAAAAACCATTAATTAAGCTATTGTTACAAACACACACATGAACATACTTAACAAGACTGTAATGTACAGTTCAGAAAACAGTATGCTTTAAATTCTTATTTCTTCAGTTCTGGAAGCAAGTCTCTTCACATTTGTCAATAACTAGAAAATAAACAAAATGTTTTCCAAATAGACATCTGCTTAAGTTCAAGTAATTGGAAGAATTATCCAGTCTTTTTTCCTACTCAATGAGTTTTATGACCTAGTAAGTCAGCTGTAATAAATCCACACATTTTCGGTCCTTAAAATAAAAATTAAATGAGTTATTTTGCTGCTATCTACTTCTAGTTTATTATAAATGCTTGAGATAAGAACTTTAATAACAGTTATCTCTTCCCAATTCTAACATAACAGGATGTAAAAGCAATGCTAGTGGGATATGAAATCCAAAACAGGATCTTATTCTTACACAGTTAGAAACAGCACTCAATCTTCAGAGGCAATAGTAGCTAGTAAGCCCTTTTACTTTTTAAAAGAAGCTAAGGTTGAGTCAACTGACGTAGGAAAAAATCAGTACCTTTTAAAACATTCAATTGTCATTAAACACATTTTCTGAACATTTTTTGGGTGATGCCACACATTATCACAAGGCATTTTATTGATGATAGTTAACTTTTAAATGTAGCACCAGAAAAGAAAAGTAGCACTATAGATACATTTTTTCCCCTAGCACAGTACTGCTAGTGCTGTGATTATTATTTTGATTCTACCAATAATTTAAGGCAAATTTCTTCTTTAGAATCCAAATAAAAGAAATGGTCATGAAAGCCAAAATACTGGCTATGTGTATAGAGAGGGGATAAATACGCAAACTTCAGCTATCTGGATTCAGAGAATTATTGTGGCTCCATGTCTAAAACGGTGGCCACTAAACTGGAGGCGGAGAGAAGAAATGACTGCCCAACCAACCAGTAACAAAAACTTTTTTAAAAAGGTAGTAGTGTATTTCATTTTTTTATACCCAATGTCTGGTGGTAGGGAAGGGAGAGAAGCCCCAGGAGGAGAGATATGAGGAAATTTAGACTTGATTGCCCCTAAGGAAATCAACAAAAAATGAAAAAAGCACATCAGTTGAGAGACAAGTAGTATATTGCCAGGCATTGCAGAGCTCACCAAAAGGAGTGGTGGCATTCCCAGAATGTTATGTGTCCACCTGCTAGATTACAGAATTGATTTAATCTATAAACATCATGGATTTCAGGAAGCTGATCTCTCAAGCCAACGTTATTCAAGATTTTCAAACATATTAGAGCAGTAAGTTATAACTTTTAATGATACTAACACCAGTAATTCTACTAGAGCCTACGAACAGGCTTAAAGACAACCATGGTCTCATCAAGACTATAAAAGCACATCTTCTAAAAATTATAAAGTACTTTCCTGACTTTGGAGTGAGATTTTCTCCAAAGACCTCAAAATAAATTCAGAAATTATAACGGCTGAACATTATTTGCGTGCTGTGATTTAGTAGTAACTATCTTATATTGCTATTCAGAATGACCAATATGTAAAGCTAAGTAAATAAATAAAATATTACAAAAGATGTTAATCAGAAAAGGTGAATGAAAAATAAAAAGGTCCATAATATTTACAGTAAGAAAATTACATATGTTAACAAAAGGAATAAGCGAGGGGCTGAACCTATTTTAATTGGTTGGTGCTGTATGATGATACAAACAAGTTGATTTTTTAGAAGAATATTTTACTGCTTGAATATTTATGTATAAATTAAAAATTACCAAATACACAAAATAATTTTAACAGAATCAATAGGTCTCCTTCTTATCCCAGTAACCAACTTGGTTCAAGAAAGGTAAGAAAAATCTATTTGTGGCCCATTCTTCTACCCAAGTGAATACCATGTTTTAAATAGTGAGAAATCAAGGACCACTAACAAATATCAATAACTACAATTTTTCTCCTGGTAGATAAGAAAATGATTGAGAAATATTAAGTCTCAGAAGCTGTCTTACTTTGCACTGACTGATTCAATTGCTAAGACGGAAAGAAGGAACTATGCCTGGTTGGCCCAGCACCTTCCTTGCTGTTGTAAGGCTGTCCAACCCCAGCACAGGTGCAACTTCTGCTCATCTGCTTGGTAAAGCTCACTCTTGCAAGGAGTCCTACTCTTGGGGAAGGAAAACGTAATTCAGTACGGAAAGTATCAGAAAAACAATGTGGCCATGGATGCAATTCAAACTCTTCAATTTGGTTAAATCAAGAAAAATGAAGATACCTAGTCTGACTGATTCTTACATCTCTCTCAACTGGTTTTAAACTCAAAAGAAGACAAGAAGGGTGACCCTGGCATGGATTAGCCGGCATCCCTGTGAAGCTGAAACCAAGATTTTCCTTGACTACTCTCCATCCTGGTGTCTACAATGACCTCTGAACACAGGAATGAGTTGGGAAACATCATTTTGCTTGGAATCACTGCTCTAGGGACAGAAAGTGAGATCCCTGTGGGTAACACCTAGTAGAAGAAAAAACTGAGGATATTTGGGAACTCTTATTTCTTTGGACTTTAACTTGAAAATACCATTTACTGGATCACAACCAACAAGAATAAGGGCCTTTAATTTCTCCTTAAGAATTTGATAATGGGAGATGGCTTATATAAATTTGGGACTTTTAAAAAAAAATATTGGTGACTATTTGGAGTATATTCAACCATTTGGATTCATTAGCTAATTCATTAGCTAATCTCTGGTGAGCTATATGGCACAATGTAATTGGATATAATTTGTGATGGGAAAGATATTATGGAATATCTGTTTTCAGCCTTGGAGATAAAATGTTTGATGACATGTTCTTACACATTTCAGATCTTCCAGGGATCTCATTCTCTCCCAGAGCTTCAATTACTACCCACACACAGAAGACTTATCATGCTGGTTTGAATGTATTATGTCCCCCAGAAAAAGCCACATTCTTTGATACAATCTCGTGGGGCAGACATATTAGTGGGTATTAAGTTGGAATGTTTGGATTAGGTTGTTTGCATAGAAATCCACCCCACCCAACTGCAGTTGATAACTCTGATGAGATAATTTCCATGGAGGTGTGGCCCCACCCATTCAGCATGGGCCTTGATTACTGGAGCAGTGTATAAGCTCAGACAGGAGGAGCAAGCTTATTACAGCCAAGAGGGACATTCTGAAGAAAGCACAGGAGCTGCAGATGAGAGACAGTTTGAAGATGGACATTGAAAGCAGACTCTTGCTATGGAGAAGCTAAGAGAGGACAAACACCCCATGAGCAACTAAGAGTGACATTTTTGAGGAACTGCAGCCTAGAGAGGAATGTCCTGGGAGAAAGCCATTTTGAAACCAGAACTGTGGAGCAGATGCCAGTCACATGTCTTCCCAGCTAACAGAGGTTTTCCAGACACCATTGGCCATCCTCCAGTGAAGGTACCTGATTGCTGATGTGTTACCTTGGACACCTTATGGCCTTACGATTTTTAACTGTGTAACCAAATAAACCCCATTTAATAAAAGCCAATCCATCTCTGGTGTTTTGCATTCCGGCAGCATTAGCAAACTAGAACACTTACATGTTATATGCTCTCAGAGTGCTATATCTCCTTTATTCAGAGTACTTATAAAGATGACATTTTACATTTATTTGTGTGACTGATTAATGTTCATCTCTCACACAATATTATAAACTCCATGAAGGCAGGTACAATATCTTTTATGATTACTGTCTTCCAGCACTTAGCACAGTGCCTAGGACACAGAAGGCCCTCAGAAAAATACCTGTTGAATGAAAAAGTACGTAGGGAGGAACAAAATTGAGCTGGCCTTATGTTTTCAAATGGAAATACACACTTCTACTAAAGAAACTCTCCTTCTTCTCAGAACATATCTGATTGCTGAGGCTAGGAAAGAGTAAGGTACACGTGTGGTACAACCCCTTCCAGGCTTTCTCTTGCATTCTCTCTTGCCTGCCAACAGAGAAGGTGCTTTCTACTCTGCTCTCACACATATCGTAAGCAGTCTTCCCTCACTAGGGAGGCAGCCTGCGGTTGTCCAAAAGTGACAATAACTGGGTGAGATCAAAATTAATTTGGTGTGAATTATTATGAAACCACATGTCTAAGCCTCACCAATGAAGATATTTTTATCAACATCTGCCTGATTCTTATATTCTCAGTTGTTTACAAATTCAGAAAAGGAAACAAAGGTTCACTTACCATCCCCTCGTTAAAACACCAACAACACATATTCCAATTACACATATCCTTACATCTGCCTAAGTGGGTGTTGAGCCTATCCTTGAATCCATCCAGGACAGAAAACTATCTTCTAAGCAAAAACCTGTCTCCTTCTAACTTCTCTCTTTGGAGTCGTGCAAAACAAATACACAATTTATTTCTCATAATAACACTTTCAAAAATATTTATCAAATTGATAACTACCATGCCATATATTCATTCAACTAGTGTTTACTATACATCTATTATGTGCTAGGCACTGTGGCTACAAACTAGGGAGAAATGTAAACAAGATAAATGCAATCCCTGCCCTTACAGAGCTTATATTCTGGAGGATGAATACAAAAAGGTAAATAGACAAAATATTTTATGCTGTAAGAGCCATGAAGAAAGCAAGTAAGGGAATGACATAGGGACAGGGTATGAGGGTGGGAACCTACATTAGATGGGAGGGGGTCATCCAGGAAATCCTCTCTGAAGAAGTTATATTAAACTGAGACCTAAGAAAGGAAAGGCAAACATTACAGGCAGAAGACACAGCATGTGTAAAAGACCCTAAGACGAGAAAGAGCTTAGGGCATTTCAGGAACTGAAAGAAAACCATGTGGCTAGAATGTAAAAGAAAATGGCATGAGATGAACAGAGATAAGGCAGACCCTTATCGACATAATAAGAAGTTTGGATTTTATTTAAGGTTGCACTGAGACTCCTCTTCTTCAAGTTAAATCCCCATCTCCTACAAATATTTTTCATGTGACCATTTAGATCCCTCTCATTACACTTTTCCATGCAATATGAATTAATCTAGCACATTTAAAAGTGCCTAAAACAGAATCTAATTCTCTGAAGTATGATCTGACCAGCAAAGAATACAGTCTACCACTTCCCTCATCCAAGACACTACACGTTAATCAACGGTCTCAACTCAAAAAAGCCTTTTGTGACAGTTACATCACAACACTGATTGTTATTGAGCTTGCCACAATGTTAAAGCCCTTAAGTCTTTAACGCCTGCTACTCAACAGCTGTAACCTTCTGCCCAATGCATGGCCATTACCCCTCCTGAAATCTACTTAACCTCCTGGGTGGTAGCCGATTCACAGCTTCCAGCTTCAAGACTTAGGACCCATACCAACAACTAGGCCTGACAATCTTACAGTTACTGGTACTGATCACCATGCCTGGTGCCAACCAGAGGTGGTAAATGTGGTAGGGGAGAGAATCTCATGCAAGAAAACACAAGTTTTAGAAGGCTTAAGACTACTAAATCTTTCAAATTTTGGATCACTCCCAGCTTTATGTAATCTAAATTTAGGCAACGTGTCACTCTACTCTAAGGTGAGGACATCATTAATGTAGTTAAACAATAACCTCCACAATTCCCCAGGTCAAAAACCTTGACTTCTCCCTCCTTCCCACCTCTACATATCCAATCAATCACAAAATCTGACTCTAAATATTTCTATCTTTCTTGTCATTCTATATGAAGACAGACCACCATAACCTCCCTGGATGACAACAGCCTGCTAACATGACTTACAAAATCCTTCATGTTCTGGCCTTTACTCAGCTCTTTAGCCTCATCTTTAATTTTGGGACTTTCCCTTTCCCATACTTTACAGGCCTGTGATGTTGAACTACTTTGTTCTTTGGTCATATCACTTTTGTGCTCCTCCCTCTCCCTAAAACATTCCTCCCTTGAAATGTCTCCCTCCCTTTCATGCTAATGCTCACTCATTTGTCAGGGCTCAATTTAGATACCATTTTCTCCATAAAGTCTTCTCTGAGCTCTATTCCATCCCTAATCTGAATTAGGTATCAGTTCCCTCCCTTCCTCGGAGCTCCCAAAACACATTACACTTCCTCTGTCTTGGTTCTTGAGTTTTAATTGCCATTTACTTGTTGGCATCCTTCACAAAACTATAATTCTCAGAGATGCAAGACATGCCTATTTTGTTCATAACTGAATATCAAGTAACTAGCACAGTGGTTGGCATGTAATTGATGTCCAAATAACATATATTGAGAATGAGAGCAGGAAATAGTGTGTGTGCGCAAATGCACAAAGGTAATAAATTTAAGACACAAGATTTTTGGAAAATGAAAAAGCCTTGTCTTCTTTACTCAGAAACTACTTTATAAAGGACTTAGACTTGCCTAACTTAAATTTGCAACATGACAAATAAAAATATGTTTACCGGAAAAGTACATAATAAAAAGTAAATTGGGTAAATATAAGATATATATTCCACAAGTCACTACTGTATCACTCATTTAAATATACATAAAAATATTAGACTACTCATTTCTTTGAAATAGTAATAAGGCAGTAAGTCTCAGATACAAATTACTAAAATGGCAAAATTTTATTCAGTTATTGATCCAAATAAGTCAATACCCCAGAAAAAAAACAAAAGTTGCTTATGCCCTCACATGCACATAGGTCACTGATGCCCAATGACAAAAACAGTTTGCCTTGGGACTAATACAACAATCCAGTTTCAATAAGTAGAAAATAATTTGATACTTACTCACACAATACCACATATTTTTCAAGAGAGTCAATCAGTAGTTTGCTATCTCCTTGATGAAAGTGCAGAGCAGGGAGAACGATGTCATCCTTTAGACAGAATACCAAATACGACCAGCCCATACCCTCTTTGTTTTGCTTGATTGATTTCAGGTCTGTCAAACTGAACAGGAATGACCATTTGCTTTTCCCATTTCTATGACTTGGAGCATCTTAAAAACAAGAAAGTGGGGCAAAATATTTTTGTTCACCTTTTTAAAAGGTACTGACAGCGCTCTTCATGACTGCCTAAGAGAAATTTGTTGAACCTATGGAATCACTGTAGCACTCGTATTACTATGGTTTTCTGCCTGTATTAGAAATGGCAACATACATTACCTTAGAAGAATGATTTTCTTAGGTAATTATCCTAGCCCATACAAATTCAAAATATGTTACCCTTGTTTAAAATACAAGTTTGTCTTAAAATTACTACAGCTTTGCAGGCAGCCAGGCTGGATTCAAACTGCAGTGTTACCATCCTACTAAATGAATTATTTGGGGAAACAACTGAATCTCTGAGACTCAGTTTCTTCTTCTGTAAAATAGGGATCATTATACTTACCTCCCAGTGTTTTTCTAAGAATTAAATGAGATTACTTGACAACTAACTAGTACTGTGCCAATATATAGCAAAATGCTCAATAAATGTTAATCTTTCCTTCCCACCTCCTAAACAAGAATGACCATGATGCTCTTTAACAGTCATTGAAAAAAAAACAACAAAAAAAACAACTTTGTTTCTCAACTTCCTTTTTTGCAATTATGTTTACTTGAGTAAACTGAGAGTGAAGGTAAGCATACTGGTATAAAAAATAACCCTGGAGTGAAAATACAGTCACACCAACATTTTATTTGCAGAAAGCAAAAAAAAAGGGGGGGGGGGGATTGAGGATAAAAAGATAACTAAATTGTGAATGGTTCAAACACAATGGATGCATCCAATCTTCCTGCTAGTTCAACCTTCTACTAAATTAAGACCTCTACTCAAACCAAAGTAAAATTTCATAAAATAAAGCACTTTCTGAGTCTGTGACCTGTTTATTGAAGCTTAAAACCCTACATCCATGAACAATATCAACTTGATCACAAGCACCTAAAAGATTATCTACTTAAATAAAAATTTAAAGAACAAAAGAAAAAAATGTTACCTTTCTTCTCACTAATGTACTAACAGTTATAATTAATTTCTAATCTAAAATTGACACTCTAACATTTTAACTCAGAATAAGTAGGATGATGTCTTTGAAATGTTAAAAGATCTTTCCTCCAATGTTATTTCATATAAAATTTTGCAGTATCCTGTTATTCAAGAACTTCACTAATTCCACTGCATGCTATTAGTTCCACAAAGACAAGCTACACAGAAGACAGCTGCTTGTAAAACCTGATTAAAGACAGCAGGTGTGGACCTGAATATACGTGATCTTCCTAACTAGATAGCTCCATCATCTGCAACAAGGTCTCCTAAAATGACACAGTGAAATCTACAGCTTACAGAAACATTCACATGCAAGGAATACAAGCACTGTCACTATATCACAAACACTTGAACTGCTATCATTTAAAGAAAGTCCAGAAAGGCTGAAGTAACTTACCTATACATTGATCTGCCTAGCTTCCACACCAGTTTGGATGGTGAACTCATATTGAAGACTGATACTAGATTTAAGTGCCATTTTCCCACTTGCCTACTTTATATCATGTTGCACTAGTATTTATATTATACACCTACAAACTGATACCAAAGTAAAGAAAAATTCTAGAATTTCAACTTCTCCATGAATTATTTAAGTATGAATGTACTTGAATTACCTAAAAGGGATAAATATAAATTGAAAACACATGCTACTAGATTATTTGCAAATATCAAAAATATTTTCACAGCAAAACAATAATGAAAAACTAGATACAGTCAATTTTTTAAATTAAATTCTTAAGTTAGCCAAAGAATATTTACTCCAAATTAATGGAAGAAAAATCACATGAAGAATATTAAGTACTACATGAAGGCTATATGAGTTACCAGGAGTTTGTGAATATTCAAGAGTAAAGATTTTACAGATTTTTCTTTCTTCACAGAAATACACATTACATACTAAATACAAAAAAAAAAAAGCCTCACACAATACAACTCTTAAAAACTATGATAAATAATGAGAAAAATATTACAAGTCAATTCTACAAGTCCCTCCACTAGAATATAAGCTTCATGAGAGCAGAAGCTATATCCCCCCACTGCCTAGAAGAGAGCTGAGCACATAACAGAGACTCAAAGATGTGTTGAATGAATGAATGACTAGCCTAGCACCAAGTTCACATAAAATGAATCTGCAATTTAGTCTACGCCAATAACTAGTCAGAAATAGAAATGGTTACAAAGGAAAAATAGAGTCTAAGCATTAACTCAAAATTTCCTTCTTTCTTCTTAAAGGTAAATAAATTTGATTAGTTCACCAACTATGTCACCAACTATATGTAAAAAAGTACCTCCAACACATTGACACAGGAAAACCAAATATAACAGAAGACAAGTAGAACAGAATAGTTCAGTAAGTGTCCACATGAGTTAAACTGAATTAACATCAAGGACAAGGACATTTTATTTGGATGGCTTTCTAGAACATGACGGCAGTCTGTTATCTCGGAGAAATATTTTCAAAACATTTGATTTGGTATATAAAAATAAAGGACTTGGCAATAGAAACTCATATTAAGTATAAAATTAAGTCTTTCGTAGTCAAAATTTTAAAACATTTTCTTTGGGAAAAAATGCTCTTTAAACATGTTTTTTAAATGTCTCATAATGGCATAAATTTGAATTCTAAAACCTCAAGCTAACTCAGAAAATGTCTCCTTAACTTTTAATAATTATAAAATAAAGGCTCTTCACTTTATAAATCATTCTGTATGGTCAAACTACTAAAGCAGTATTTACATGTGTGGGTTTTTGCTAAGCTACACGACTAAAAGAGATTCTCAATCCTGACTACACATTAAAATCACCTGGAGAACTTTTGAAACTACAGCTGCCCAAGGCTTCACCTCTGAGTCTGATTTAATTGGTCAGCATGAAACCTAAGTATTGTCATTTTTTTTTTAAACCTCCCCAGGTATTGAGTGAAATAAGTCAAACAAAAAAGAACAAATACTGTATAGTCACTATTAGGAAATAATTAGAATAAGCAAACTCACAGAATCAGAAACTAGAATACAGACTACCAGGGGCTGAGGTAGGGATATGGAATAGAGAATTAATGCTTAATTGGCACAATTTCTGTTTGGGGTGATGGAAAAGTTTTGGTAATGAATAGTGGTGACGGTAGCATAACATCATGAATGTAATTAACTCTACTGAATTACATACTAGAATATGATTAAAAGGGGAAATTTTAGGTTGTATATATGTGATTGGAAAAAAGTTTTTAAAAAACCACAGGACTGTACGACACAAACAGTAAACTCTAATGTAAACTATGGACTACAGTTAATAGTATAATTATAAGAACATTGTTTCATCAATCGTAGCAAAGGCACCACACTAATGCAGAGTATTAATAATAGGGAAAACTGTGCATATGAGGGCGGTAAATGGAAACTCTGTATTTTCTGAATGATTTTTTTTGCAAACATACAACTTGTCTAATAAATTTTTTTTAATTCCCCAGCAATTTAAAAAATTTCAACAGCAACCAAGATTGAGAACCACCAATTTAAAGAGAACTTTTTTTGTCAGATTATACTTTTCTCATCCATGTATTTTTTTATGAAATTCTGAAAACTCATTCCTTTTACACATTCCTTTAGCTTGTCAGATTTTATTTCCAAGGATTTAACAATATTAGGCAACAACAAACAAAAACTAGCAATTCACATAAAACAGTGCTGAAAATTTAGTCTAGAGTAAAGTAAAAAATCACCTCTTGTGTGACATAAACCTAAAATCCTGTGATTTCATCTTTCCTTCACACTTTGCATTCTTCTGGTACAAACTTTCCCTCATGGTAGGAAAAGGAAGGAAAAAAGTGTGTGTGTGTGTGTGTGTGTGTGTGTGTGTGTGTGTGTGTATAGTAACATGTAATATATGTATATGACTAGAATAAAAATATAAAACAAAACAAAAGACTGTACAATCCTTCTAATTGGAAAAATACTGGTTTCCAAGTTTTCCTGGAGTTATCCTAGCAGTTCTGCCTCTGGCTGGGGCCTGGTGCCGGGACTGGGCTAATTACAACTTCTACCCAATAGGAAATTAAGGGATTTCAGAAGGAAAGGGAAGAGGAAAGAGAACTTCGTGGTCTCCCAAGTGGTTGGCACCTTTCCCTGATGCCTGCCAATCCTGGGGCTTGGTACTGGGGGACAGGGCTGCCCCAAGGTTCCTGGAATTTCCCTTGATCTGCCAGATTGAGACACTCCCTGAACCAGCTGTGTGTTGTTAGCATCATGGGTGGGGTGGCTGGGGTGGGGAGGATGGCAAAGTATGGTTCTTTCTCCAGAGAAAGTGGGGACTTCTCCATAAAGCCTTTCAATCAAAATAAAAAAAAATAAATAATAAATTTAAATAAATTTAAAAAAAGACTGTACAACACAGTGAACCCTAATGTAAACTACTGACTACAGTTAATAGTACAATTATTCTGAATTGTAACAAACGTACCAATGCAAGGTGTTAATAATAGGGTGGTGTATGGGAACTCTATTTTATGCATGATTTCTCTGTAAACCTAGAAGGAAGGAAGGAGGAGGGAGGGAGGGAGGGAGGGAAAGGAAAGGAAGAGAGGGAAGAAAAGGAAGGAAGGAAATGAAAAGAAAGAGAAGGAAAAGAAAAATGAGATTAATCCCATTGAACTGTATGCTTAGGAATAGTTGAGATGAAAAAGTTCATGTTTTACATGTTTCTACAATTAAAAAAAAAAAGACTTACAGAGACAATAACACTAAATGCAATACATGATACCGGACTGGATCTGATACTGGAGGATAAAATGCCCCAAATGACATTAATAGGACATAAAATGGAATAAAAGAATGAAAGCTTTATATCAATGTTAAATTTCTTGAACTTGGTAACTTTACTTAAGGTGGTTACATTTCTAAATGTCCTCTTTCTTAGTAAATGTACATGGAAGTATTAAGAAGTGTTCAAGGAAAATTATGTATTCAACCTACACTCAAATGTTTAGAAATTAGAGTGAGGGAAGAAGGGAGGGAGTGTGGGATAAAAAGGGAGAGGGAGAGAGAGAAATGAATGGATGGACGGATGGACGGAATGATATTTGCCATATCAATGGCAATCATGTGACAAATGGCAATCATATGTGACAAAATATTAAAAGTTGGTGAATTGGGTACCTGAGAGGGAGGCAAGTTGGACTTCTCTGTATGAGTTTTGTATTATTTTTTGAAACTGTCATATTAGTCTGAAATTATTTCAAAATAAAAGTTATGCATAAAAAAGACACATGCATGAGCTGATTCAAAAGCTTATGAACTACTGCTTATTTTTTAATTGCCACTTTTTCCTAGAAATGGAAAGTACAATGTATAACTATTGTATATGAGAATGACTCCACAGGCCATACATAAATATCAGCTTTTCTTAATCATAATATTATGTAAATGAAGCAATATATGCCACAATAAGTTTTGAACAGCCTTTTTCAATCTGTTAATATGCAAATAAATCCTAACTTCAGGCCGAGATCAAGAGAGAAAATTTCCTTTTAGTTATGAAACACAAAGGAATCAATAAAACAAATTTAACTCTAGATAAGTACTCAATTTTTAAAAATAGATCACAAATAGCAGGCCACATTATAGACAGTCTAGCTAAATCATATTTGGGGTAGGATATGTGGTATATGATATACAAACAACCATCCCTTGAGCTAGCATTCACTAAAATGTCAGGCTGTTAGCTTGGCTCTTCTTTATTAACTACATCTAGATAATCACCATACAGCAAATACAAATTTAATAGAGAGAGGGGGATAGTCAGTGAACATATATAAAGGAGAGACTGCAATGAGCTGTGAAAATCCTAGTAGCACTGAAATTTTAGAATGATACGGTTTAGTGATACACTCCATCTCCCCCTAGTGCTTTCAGATGACATAACAAGATTAGTTAGTTTAACAGATTAAGAAAAATGTGCATGCAAGTCAGTCAAAACAATCTTTAATTCTATCTACTTTCTGCCATTAATAACTACAAACCAGAACAAACATTTTTAAAGTCTTTTTGAAGTCACAATCAATAATAACAAAAGAGATGAAAAAGGAATATAACAAAAAATATGGGAGTTATATGTATTAATTGAAGCACAAACCACGCTTCTTCAGACTGTAAAACATTAAAAATTATTCTTTACACTTCAGTTTAATAACACATTATATGTAGCAAATCAGTTTAAGATTTCAAAAGATTTAATCCTACCTCCATTGGTATGTGGTTTCTTTTTAAATGAAACTGTAGTAACCATGTCCCACTCAGCTTCATAACTGTTCAGGTGTTCTGATCCACGATGAGCTCTTTCTTTTGGGGTGTGGGTCCATTCTACAACTGAACTGGAGTCCTAAAATAATGATAACATATAAAACATTTAAGGTTTAAAACTAGAATTCAATTTCAATCCATACCATCTTCTCAGATCATACATAAACTAAGTTTGTAGGTTGTAGCAGATACTCTGGATAGGAAAATTGAACACTAGTTCCTGTCCTTTTCTCCCTTACACAATTTTGTCAAAAAAAAAAAAAAAAGAAAAGAAAGCTTACCCAATCTCTCTTGCAGTTAGGGTTGCCAATGAGAGAAACATAAGGAGAAGACAACTGCGGGTCTTCTAGAAATACTCCCACTTTCTTAATAAAAGCCTTGTCTCCTTTCCCCTTTCTCCAGTTTTGAAAGCAGCTGAGATGCCTAAAAATATGGCAGCCATCTTACGGCGGTAAGAGAAAAGAAAAGAGAACCACTGCAAGGGGAAGATGGCGGCTAGGTGAGACAGAGCAAAAATCATCTCCGTGGAAAACACTAGATAAAAAACCAGAAAGTGACCCAGAACACCACTTCCAGAGTAGTACCAGCCGGACAACGTCTGCTAAAGCCACAGGGAACGTGCGTTTGGTGAAACCAGGAGTCTGCATTCTGAAACGAGTGAGCGAGTCAGCTGAGTCCCTCGGCCACGCTGCGGTGTGGGGAAACGGTGGGCTGGCGTTTTAAAAAAAAAAAAGAAGCCCGGGAACAGCTGCAGATAAGATGAGAGTGGTCTGGACTAACGCCTCGGTGTCTGGGGTGGAGGATACCCCTTACCACACCCACTGCTGATTGTCTCAGGTCCAGGGGAGCAAAGGGGAGCCAAAAGGAGAGGAAAAAAAAAAAAAAAAAAAAAAAACACAACTTGCAGCCGTCTCCCCAGCGGGCGGGGCTGCTCCTGCCCGGGGCCGAACACACAGCACAGAGCCGAGCCGAGAAACCCAGCCTGACAGGGAGTCTTTCCCGCAGCACTGCTCACAAGACACAATATTGGCCGTGGGCAGTGGCCTTGAATACACCCACGGCTGATTGTCCCGGAGCTGGGAGGGCGGAGCTGTGTGGAAAGGGGGAAGTTAACCCATCCCATTCAACCATCTTTGAAGCGGGCTGGGAACGCCCCTACACAGCCCGGCGGCCCAGGGCTTCCCTGGAGGCCGGCGCTCACTTGTGACGTGGCACGGCCCTCCCCCCAACAGAGGCCCTGGAAAAGCACAGCAGGGAGGGGGGAACCACATGGAAATCCCAGGGAACCTACGCCAATACCAAGGACTTTTGGGTCAGCGGCAGAGAACAGCCTTAAATCTCCGGGAACATCTGGGAGGTTTGATTATTAAACCTGCCCTTCCTCCCTAACCGCTCAGGCACACGCCTCTCACTGCGGGCAGACAGCACTGACAACATACCCAAATTAAGTGCACCAACTGGACCCCACAAGAATCAGATCCCCACACACCACAAAGTTGGGAGAACTGACTTGAGGAGAATAAGTGACTCACAGATGCCATCTGCTGGTTAGTTCAAGAAAGTGTATGTCACCAAGCTGCAATTCTAACAAATTAAAGATCAAGTAAAGCAAATGCCAAGAGGCCAAAAACAACAGAAAATGTTAAAGCATATGATAAAACCAGACAACATGGAGAACCCGAACCCAAACACCAAAATCAAAAGATCAGAAGAGACACAGTTCTTGGCCCAATTAATCAAAGAACTACAGACAGGCAATGAGAGCATGGCACAGGATATAAAGGACTTGAAGAAGAGCATGGCACAGAATATAAAAGACATAAAGAAGACCCTAAAAGAGCATAAAGAAGATATTATGGAAATAAAAGAAACTGTAGGCCAAATTAAAAAGACTCTGGATACTCATAATACAAGATTAGAGGAGACTGAACAACAACTCAGCCTCCTCGAGGAGCACAGAACAGAAAATGAAAGAACAAAAGAAAGAAGGGGGAAAAAAATTGAAAAAATCGAAATGGATCTCAGGGATATGACAGATAAAATAAAATGTCCAAATTTAAGACTCATTGGTGTCCCAGAAGGGGAAGAGAAGGGTAAAGGTCCAGAAAGAGTATTCAAAGAAATTGTTGAGGAAAACTTCCCAAACCTTCCACAGAATATAAATACACAAAGCATAAATGCCCAGCAAACTCCAAATAGAATGAATCCAAATAAACCCACTCCAAGACACAGTCTGATTAGACTCTCAAATACTGAAGAGAAGGAGCAAGTTCTGAAAGCAGCAAGAGAAAAGCAATTCACCACATACAAAGGAAACAACATAAGACTAAGTAGTGACTACTTAGCGGCCACCATGGAGGCAAAAAGGCAGTGGGATGACATATTTAAAATTCTGAGAGAGAAAAATTTCCAACCAAGGATACTTTATCCACCAAAACTCTCCTTCAAATTTGAGGGAGAGCTTAAATTTTTCACCGACAAACAAATGCTGAGAGAGTTTGCTAATAAAAGACCTGCCGTACTTCAGATACTGAAGGGAGCCCTACCGACAGAGAAGCAAACAAATGAGAGAGAGATATAGAGAATTTCAACAGACATATATAGAATATTACATCCCAGGTCACTGGGACACACGTTCTTCACTAGTGATCACGGATCTTTCTCCAGAACGGACTGTATGCGGGGACGTAAAAACAAGCCTCAATAAAATAAAAAATAAAAAAATGAATTTGTTCAAAGCACATTCTCTGACCACAATGGAATACAAATAGAAGTCAATAACCATCAGAGACTTGGAGAATTCACAAACACCTGAAGGATAAAAATGAGGGGGAGATGAAAACATTCCCAGAAAATCAAAAGCTGAGGGACTTCATTACCAGTAGATCAGTCTTAAGCAGGCTGAAAGGAAGGGACACTAAACAACTGACTGAAACCACATGAAGAAATAAAGATTTCCAGTAAAGATCACATGGTAAATATAAATACCAATACTACTGTATTGTTGATTTATAACTCCACTATTTCCTTCCTACAGGATCTAAAATACATAAACTGTAATGATAAATTGGTGGTTTTGGACTCAATGTAAAATATGTAATTTTTGACAAGAACTACATAAAGGTGGGGGAATGGAGGAGTACAGGAACACAGTTTATGTGTCCTATTGAAGTTAAGTTGGTATCAAAGAAAAACAAGACTGTTATACATTTAAGATGCTAAATTTAAGTCCCATGGCAAACACAAAGAAAGTATCAAAGAATATGACCAAAGAGATGAAAAGTAGAGTAGGGGTTCCAAGAAATGGGGGAAGGGGCAATGGGGAGTTAAGAAATGAGAGTAGGGTTTTGTTTTGTTTTTTTTCTGATCTTTTTTTTTTAATTAAATTCAGTTTTATTGAAATACATTCACACACCATACAATCATCCATGATATACAATCCACTGTCCACAGTATGATAACATAGTTATGCGTTCATCACCACAATCTATCTCTGAACATTTTCCTTACATCAGAAAGAACCAGAACAAGAATAAAAAATAAAAGTGAAAAAAGAACACCCAAATCATCCCCCCATCCCACCCCATTTGTCCTTTAGTTTTTATCCCCATTCCTCCACTCATCCATACACTAGATAAAGGGAGTGTGATCCACAAGGTCTTCACAATCACACTGTCACCCCTTGTAATCTACATTATTATATAATTGTCTTCAGGAGTCCAGACTGCTGGGTTGGAGTTTGGTAGTTTCAGGTATTTACTTCTAGCTATTCCAATACATTAAAGCCTAAGAGGTGTTATCTATATAGTGCATAAGAATGTCCACCAGAGTGACCTCTCGACTCCATTTGGAATCTCTCAGCCACTGAAACTATTTCGTCTCATTTTGCATCCCCCTTTTGGTCAAGAAGATACTCTCAGTCGCACGATGCCGGGTCTACATTCATCCCCGGGAGTCATACTCTGCGTTGCCAGGGAGATTTACACCCCTGGGAGTCGGGTCCCACGTAGGGGGGAGGGCAGTGAATTCACCTGTCGAGATGGCTCAGTTAGAGAGAGAGAGGGCCACATCTGAGCAACAAAGAGGTGAGAGTAGGGTTTTTGTTTGGGGCGAAGGGAAACTTCTAGAAATGGATGGTCGGAAGGTGATAGCATTGCAACATTCTAAATGTGATTAATCCCACTAATGGAATGCTAGGGAGGGGTGGAATAGAAACATTAAGGCTATATATATCTTTCCACAATTGAAAAAAAAAAAAAAAAAAAGACAATCTAAATAGAGGACAATTAAATGCCAAGGATGATCCTGGATAGGATCTGAGGTCAGAGGAGAGGAGGCTCAAAGGGACACAGATGGGACACAAGGAAAAAAAAAAAAAAAAGGGAAATATAGAATGCAAGCTTTATATCAATGTTGAATTTCTTGAACTTCTTAGCTGCGCTTAATGACACTGCATAAAATAATGCTCTTGTCCATGGGAAAGGTATGTGAATTATATTGTTTGTTCAAAGATATGTGCAGCTTGCTCTCATATGTTCAGAGGACAAAGCAATAGATGATGGGTGTTAGGGAGGGAGGGAGGGAGGGAAAGAAAGAGACGGTGGTGTGACAGGAACTTTTTTTTTTTTTTTTTTTTTATGTATCCAAAATGTTTATTGGGATGGTGTCCCACTCATCTTGCTTCATGGTGCTTTTAGTGTTGCTTCCTTCTGAAGGAGCATCCTTCTGTAAGCCTTGCTTTTCCTCCAGTAGGCTGGCAGAGGACAGTGGAACAGCCAACACACAAACTACTGTCTGTGCATGGCTAAAGACCGTGGTGATTTTATAGCATCCTGGGCATTTCACATCCATGAAGTAGGAATCGGGGCTCTGCACCAGGCGCTTCTTCTTGTGTTTCCTCTTCTCCTCTTCTGGAGAGGGATGAAGGAGGTCCTTTGCGAGAGGCTTGTTCGCATAGGGAGGTCGTCACCGCCGGAAAGCGTGACAGGATCTTAAAGGTGATGGATCTGGGTATTGGGGGAGGGGGGGTTGGGGTATGATAGAGTTCTACATATGGGGTTTGTATATTGTTTTTGCAACTGTTCCTGTAAGATTGAACGTATATCAAAATAAAATTTATTATTAAAAAAAAAAAAAAAAAAAAAAGAGCACCACTGCAAATACCTCCCAACTCCAGACTTCTAGTTGTTGGAAGAAAATAGGCAATGTGGGTTATTTATTTAAGGCATCATTGGTTGTATATTCTCTTACTGGCAATCAAAATTGGTAAAAAACTACAAATAACACATCTGCATTTATAGTTCTATAGCACTTTGAATTTTAAAGCAGAGTAAGACCAAAAATCTAAAAGACAACATTTAAAATTTGACTAAATCAAAAAGTTAAAACTTCTATACAACAAAGCACCTTGAATGAGTCAAAGATAAGCATGACTGATAGAAAATGTATCCAAAATATAAGAAAGGCAAGAGAAAAACATCCAGAATACAAAAACAACTCCTATGAATCATTTAGAAATATACAAACATCAAAACAGAAAAATAAGCAAATGGTATAAAAAATGCAAGTCAAAAAAGAAATAGAATGTGCCAAACATATAGAAATGTATCCAACCTGAGTAGCAATGACAGAATAGCATATCAAAATGAGATTTCTTTAATTCTCCACATTCAAGTAAACAAAGACAATGTTAAATATATAAGAGAGTATAAGGAAATAGGCTCTCTCACACTGTTGATGGCAGTGCAGGCACGAGGACTAACTAGGACTGACCCTAGAAGGGCAATTTAGCCCTATTAATTAAAATTCAAAATAAACTAAATTTCACTACAGTAACTCTCTTTTCATCATCCACCCTAGAGATGTATTCACATATGTACAAAAAGAGAAATATAAAATAATTTTCATTGCAGCACTGTTTGTAATAGTGAAAAACTGGAACATCCATCAATTGAGGAATGAGTAAATAAATTAAGGGGCAACCAATTAAATTGCTGAACTGAAATATTATCAGTTTAAAGACTTGATGTATCTTAATATTTAAAGATATACAATACCTAAAAGTAAATAAAACAAAAAAAGTTGCAAAGTAATGTGTACAATATAATAATTATGCAATTAAAAAACAGAGATAAAAACTAGGTCTTCCTAAACATATATATATATATATGAAAAATGTACAAATAAAGGTCTGGAAGGATATATACTAAAAAGGGGCAGGGACAGGGTAGCATTAAGAAAAACTTCAACTTTCTCTTTAAAATACATTTTAAACAAAAATGTATTCATGTGTTGCTGGTGTAATTCTTTTTAAAAAGGAAAATTTTTAAGAACAGGAAAATACTATAAAGGCACAACAAAAACTGAGAAATAAGAAATGGGAACAAACTAAAAGATAGGTGGAAGAACTAAAAGGAAAGAAATTAAGGAGTGGAGTGCTTTTTCTTTCAAGTCTTCATGCAAGTGTCTTTTTCTCAGGGAGCCCTCCTTGACCACCCAATTTAAAAAATGCAATCCCAACAGCTATCCCTACAAAGTACTTACAATCAATCCCCTTCCTAGTTTATTTTTCTCCATAGCCTCTACCATCATTTGACAAACTATGTTCTGCTTACTTGTATACTGTCTCTCCCATACCCATTTAAACATTAAGCTCAAGACAAGTGGGGATTTGTTCAGTTCACAGCTATATTCCTAAAACCTAGAACAATACCCGGCACATATTAAACATTCCAATTATTGTTGAATGAAGTGCACAATTAAGATAAAAATAAAGCCCGTTTTAATCCAGTATAAAGATGGCAAATTGAAGACATCTCTGCTTCTTCCCAAAACCTCCACCAAAATAATCACAAAGGGAATTTTTGTAATATAATAAAACCACAAAAAAACAGAAGACAGGAGGGGAAAAAAACACCTGGAAATAAGAAAGCTGATGAATGAATTAACTTAGACATGAGAAAGCTGAGCCCTAGGACAGTAGGGGGGAAAGCAAAGAAACATCCACAGAACTCTCCCCATTCCCTACCTGCTCCCCCAGTCCCCCCACTCCAACTACCAAAGTTTACTAATTGATAGATTAGGCACTCTCGAAAGAAGGATAAAGAAGACTGGTTGAAAGTAGGACGACTAACAAAAGTCCAGAAGGCTGGGGGTTTATTCAATTGAGAAGGTAAAACTGAACATCTCTAGATTAGGGGAAACTAAGCACAGTGAGCAGAAAGATTACAACGAAAAACAGCAGAATTAACTGAAAGTCCACCTATACAAAGAAGTTGGCAAGACTCTCAGCTCTTTTTCTACTCAGTTCCCAGAAGACAGGCAACCCTCTTCAGGCAGAAATCTGCAGATTCTTCTCTGGCAAATCTGACTAACCCAAGAGAAAAGAGCTAGAGTCCAACATCAGGGATTCCCCAAGGAAACAGTTTAATTAGGTCACCCTAAGAAGAGCCCTGATATAATCAGGCCTGCCCATACCTACAGAGAATATAACCATTTTTTTTTGTATCTACTGTTTAATATGAGCACCACACCACAAAGATCACCAAACATCAAAGGCAAGTGTCTACACAAAAGACAGAGTCCAAATGAAATAAGAAAAAAAGAAAGGCAATTCAGAGGAACTGAACAATACAGGGAGATAAAAACTTTCAAAAAGTTATCACTTAACTCCTCAGAAACAGAGGAGATATTATATCCATGAAGGAAAGGATGCTATACAGAAGGGGGGAAGGGGACACTCGAAACAAGAAAACGTCTTAGAAATTAAAAATACAGCAGAAATGACAAAGCTAATAGAAGAAATGGAAGATAAAGTTAAGGAAATTTTCTAGAAAATAATACAGACACACATGCAAAAAAAGACAAAAGAAGTAGAAAAAAGGAAAGAAAGGATTAAAAATGTATAGGACCAGGGAGAATCTAAGATGGTGGCTAGGTGAGACAGGGCAAAAAAAACACCTCCGTGAAAAATACTAGATAAAAACCAGAAGGTGACCCAGAATATAGGTTTCAGCGATGCACTGGCTGGACAAGGTCTGCTAGAATCACAGGGGCCGTACACTTGGTGAAACTGGGAGCCTGCATTCAGAAACGAGTGAGTAAGCCAGCTGAAAGACCCAAGACCCGCGGCCATGCTGTGGTGTGGGGAAGCCAGGGGTTGGCGTTCGGAGACAGACAAAAAAAAAAAAAGGGGAAAAACCCAGGAGCGGCTGCAGTTGCGACTGTAGGAACACGGCAGGAGCAGGCTGAGCTGGCCTCTCGGTGTCTGGCGTGGAGGACAGCCCGCAGCAGATTCCCTCAGGGCCAGGGGAGCAGAGGGGAGAGCCAAAGGAGAAAGAAACCCCGCTGCTTGCAGCTGGCTCCTCGGTGGGCTAGAAACACTCCTGCCCAGGGCCACGCCCATAGTCCAGAGCCGTACCAGTTGTCCCAGAGCTGGGAAGGCGGAACTGTGCGGGAGGGGGGGGGTTGAGACGCCCCGTTTGGCCATCTTTGCATCAGGCTGAGAGCGCCCCTGCATGGCCCAACGGCCTGGGGCTTCCCTTGAGGGATGGCATGCACTAGTGATGTAACACAGCATTCCCTCAGCAGAGGTCCTGGAAGATCACAGCTGAGAAGGGGGGCCCGCTCAGAAAACCCAGGGATGCTACATCAATGCCAGTGGTTTCAGAGTCAGTGACAGAGAGGGTCTGGGGCAGAACTGAAATGAAGGCTTAGACTCTTGCAGCAGCCTTGAATCTCCGGGAACACCTGGGGGGTTTGAATATTAAAGCAGCCCTGTCTCCCTAGCCACCCGGACACACGCCCCACATTCAGGGCGGACGGCTCCAGCAACACACCCAAACTGAGTTCACCAACTGAACCCCACAAGAATCATTTCCCCACACACCACAGGACAAAGTTGAGGAGAACTGACTCGAGGGGTATAAGTGACTCGCAGATGCCATCTGCTGGTTAGTTAGAGAAAGTGTATGCCACCAATTTGTATTTCTGAAAAACTAGATTGGTATTTTTTTTTTTTACAACTTGAAAGAACCCTATCAACCATAGCAAATGACAAGAGGCCAAAAACAACAAAAAATCTTAATGCATATGATAAAACCAGACGATATGGAGAACTCAATTCCAAACACCCAAATCAAAATATCAGAAGAGATATAGTACTTTGCACAATTAATCAAAGAACTACAATCGAGGAATAAAAACATGGCAAAGGATATAAGGACATGAAGAAGACCACGGCACAGGATATAAGGGACATAAAGAAGACCCTAGAAGAGCATAAAGAAGAAATTGCAAGAGTAAATTAAAAAAATAGAAGATCTTATGGAAATAAAAGAAACTGTTGGCCAAATTAAAAAGACTCTGGACACCCATAACACAAGATTAGAGGAAGTTCAACAACAACTCAGCATCCTAGAAGTCCACAGAACAGAAAATGAAAGAACAAAAGAAAGAAGCAGGAAAAAAATTGAAAACATCGAAATGGATCTCAGGGATATGATAGATAAAATAAAATGTCCAAACTTAAGACTCATTGGTGTCCCAGAAGGGGAAGAGAAGGGTAAAGGTCCAGAAAGAGTATTCAAAGAAATTGTTGGGGAAAACTTCCCAAACCTTCCACACAATATAAATATACAAAGCATAAATACCCAGAGAACTCCAAATAGAATGAATCCAAATAAACCCACTCCAAGACACAGTCTGATTAGACTCTCAAATACTGAAGAGAAGGAGCAAGTTCTGAAAGCAGCAAGAGAAAAGCAATTCACCACATACAAAGGAAACAACATAAGACTAAGTTGTGACTACTCAGCGGCCACCATGGAGGTGAGAAGGCAGTGGCGTGACATATTTAAAATTCTGAGAGAGAAAAATTTCCAACCAAGAATATCTTATCCAGCAAAACTCTCCTTCAAATTTGAGGGAGAGCTTAAATTTTTCACAGACAAACAAATGCTGAGAGAATGTGCCAATAAAAGACCTGCCCTACTTCAGATACTAAAGGAAGCCCTACCGACAAAGAAACAAAGAAAGGAGAAAGAGATATAGAGAACTTTAGCAGACATATATAGAACCTTACATCCCAAATCACCAGGACACTCATCTTTCTCTAGTGATCATGGATCTTTCTCCAGAATGGACCATACTCTGGGACATAAAACAAGCCTCAATAAATTAAAAAAAAAAAAAACACAACATTGAATATATTCAAAGCACATTCTCCAACCACAATGGAATACAAATAGAAGTCAATAATTTTTGAATTGTAACTCCACTATTTACTTCCTACATGAGATAAAATACACAAACTCTAACAACAAATCAGTGGTTTTGAACTCAATGTAAAATATGTAATTTTTGACAAGAACTATATAAAGGTGGGGGAATGGAGGAGTATAGGTACATAGTTTATGTGTCCTATTGAAGTTAAGTTGGTATCAAAGAAAAACAAGATTGTTATGGATTTAAGAAGTTAATTTTAAGTCCCACAGTAAACACAAAGAAATTATCAGAGAATATGGCCATAGAGATGAAAAGTAGAGTATGGGTTAAGAGAAGTGGGGGAAGGGGCAATGGGGAGTTAAGAAATGAGTGTAGCAATTGGATGGAACTTTGAATAGGAAGTGAGATACGGTAGGTTAGTATAGGCTGGAGTGAAATAGTGACACATCCCAGAGTAATTTGGGCAAATAAAAAATATATTTACAGCCTCCTCCTCCCCAGCCCCGAGGATCTGGGGGAAGGTGCAGATGTGTTGGACATCCTCACCTGGGCTGGTGTTGATGTTGTTACAAACATTGGAACTGGCAGTTTGATGTGCTGAGCCCTCGAGCATGGGACTTGCCCTTATGAAGCTCATTACCACAAAGGAGAGTCTAAACTTGCATGTAATGGTGCCTAAGAGTCTCCCCCTGAGTACCTCCTTGTTGCTCAGATGTGGCCCTCTCTCTCTCTAATTGAGCCATCTCGAAAGGTGAACTCGCTGCCCTCCCTCTTACGTGGGACCCGACTCCCAGGGGTATAAATCTCCCTGGCAATGCAGAATATGACTCCTGGGGATGAATGTGGACCCGGCACCGTGGGACTGAGAGTATCTTCTTGACCAAAAGGGGGATGCAAAATGAGACGAAATAGTTTCAGTGGCTGAGAGATTTCAAATGGAGTCGAGAGGTCACTCTGGTGGACGTTCTTACGCACTATATAGATAACACCTCTTAGGTTTTAATGTATTGGAATAGCTAGAAGTAAATACCTGAAACTACCAAACTCCAACCCAGCAGTCTGGACTCCTGAAGACAATTATATAATAATGTAGATTACAAGGGGTGACAGTGTGATTGTGAAGACCTTGTGGATCACACCCCCCTTATCTAGTGTATGGATGAGTAGAAAAATGGGGATAAAAACTAAAGGACAAATGGGGTGGGATGGGGGGATGATTTGGGTGTTCTTTTTTCATTTTCATTTTGTATTCTTGTTCTGGTTCTTTCTGATGTAAGGAAAATGTTCAGAGATAGATTGTGGTGATGAACGCATAACTATGTTATCATACTGTGGACAGTGGATTGCATACCATGGATGACTGAATGGTGTGTGAATGTATTTCAATAAAACAAACAACAAAAAGAAAAAAAGAAATGAGTGTAGGGTTGCTGTTTGAGGTGAAGGGAAATTTCTAGTAATGGATGGTGGGAAGGTCACCACATGACAACATTCCAAATGTGATTAATCCCACTAATGGAATGCTAGGGAGGGGGTGGAATGGGAAGATTTAGGCTGTATATATGTTTCCACAATTGGAAAAAAAAAAAAAAACAGATGACAATTGAATGCCAAGGATGATCCTGGATGGGATCTGAGGACGGAGGAGAGAAGGCTCAAAGGACACAGTTGAGACATAAGCAAGGAAAAAAAAAAAAGGAAATATAGACTAAGCTTTGTATCAATGTTGAATCTCTTGTACTTCTTAGCGGTGTTTAGTGGGATTGCATAAAAGAATGTTCTTGTTCATGGGAATTGTATACATGAATTATAGTGTTTGTTCAAGGATGTGTACAGCTAGCTCTCATATGTTAAGACAGAGTAATAGATGACGGATGATAGATAGGAGGGAGGGAGGGAAAGAAACAGTGGTGTGACAGCATGTTAAAGTTGGTGGAGTGGGTATCAGGGGAGGGGGGGTCAGGGTATGCTGGAGTTCTGTGTATGGGGTTTGTATTGTTTTTGCAACTGTTCCTTTAACTTTGAATTTACTTCAGAATAAAATTAAAAAAAAAAAAAAAAAAGTATAGGACCAGCTCAGTATAGGTCTAAAGAGCTCCAGAAAGAGAAAACTGAATTAAAGAGGAAGAAGAAATTATAACTGAAATAATTCAAGAAAATTTCCCAGAATTAAAGGACAGGTGTCCTATGTTCAAAGAGCGCATCAAGTACCCAGCATTAAAAAAAAAGATGACAAAGGCACATCACCAGGACATCTAGAATACTGGGAAGAAAGAAACAATCCTAAAAGCTTCAAGAGAAGGAAAAACACATACAAGGGACCAGGAGACAGAATGGCATTAGACAACACTAATAAAAGAAACCAGACAATCTGGGGCAATACCTTTAAAAATATGTGGGAAAATATACTTCCAAACTAGAATTCTATGCTAGCCAAATTATCAATTTAGAATAAACATAGAAAAATCTAAAGAACATGGAATTTTGTTTGTTTGTTTGTTTTTTTTTTTTTTTTTGCTCCCATGTACCCTTTTTCTCAGGAAGCTACCGGAACTCCACCAAAACAACAGAGTAAGCGAAAACAGAAGATGGCATGAGATTCAGGAAAAAGGAGGATTAAACATAGAAAAGAGGCAAAAAGAATCCCCAAAATGATTGCTGCACCACAATCCAAGAGAATAACAATCCATTCAGAGCTTGTCAGAAGGCTCTAGAAGTGTCTTTAAGAAGATGAAATTAATAGATTTCTATGTCTTTAAATGTTTTGAGAAATGTGGACAATTGAACAAGAGCATTGAGGTGAATTAGAGATAAGAAACAGCTAAATCCCATCTTCTATAGTGAGAAGTTGACACATAATACTTAAATTGGAAACAAATTATATAGTAGCATTACAAAAATGTTATTTAGACATGTGGCTTCAATTAAACAAAGAAAGAGCTACTAGGTTTGTGACTGCCTTGGAAAATGGAAAATTTGGTGGGAAAGTGAGTGTCTCTATTTTTCATAATAAGCCTTGTAAAATTTAAAATATCTTATGTAGGAAATGTATAATTAGGGTAAACATAAATGTTAGAAATTATAAACCTATAAAAATTATATATATATACATATATCTATATATATAAAAATGGAGTTACAAAAAGAACAAAAAGAGAAAATCGAAAGCACGATTTAATAAAAAATATGTTCCCATTACAAAATGGTATTCCCTCTCCTACCTTATATCACATACAAAAATTAACTCAAAATCTACCACAGATTTAAATGTAAGAACTAAAACTACAAAATTCTTAGAAAAAACGTAAGAGTAAATCTTCATAACCTTGAGGTAGGTAATGGCTTCATCATAGAAACCAAAGGAAAAACAACAAAATAAAAAGTAGATTAGACGCAATCAAAACTTAAACTTTTGTTTCAAATGGGAAAAGATATTTATAAATCACAAACCTGTTAAAGGACTTGTTTCGAAAATATATAAAGAACTCTTATAACTCAACAATAAAAAGACAAATAAACAAGCAAAAAAATTGGGATAGACATTTCTGCAGAGGAGATATGCAAATAGGCAATAAGTACATGAGAAGATACTCAGCAACATCAGTCATTAGGGAACTACAAATCAAAATGACAATGAGATGCTACTTCATACCTACTAAAGAAAAAAAAGACAGTAACTTTTTCCTGTCTGATGAGGATGTGGAGAAATTGGAACAAACACATGTTGCTGGTGGGATTCTAAAATGTTGCAACTGCTTTGGAAAATAGTTTGACAGTTCCCCAAATGTTAAACATAATTACCATTTGACCCAACAATTCCACTCCTAGGTGATTCCACACCCAAGAGAAACTTACACAAAAACTTACACGTGAATGTTTATAGCAGCATCATTCATAATAGCCCAAAAGTAAACCAATCCAAATGTCTATCAACTAAGGAATGGACAAACATTGATGAAAGGAATATTCTTCAACAATATAAAAAAATAAAGTACAAATACATAATACTACATGGATAAATCTTGAAAACATTATGCTAGGTGAAAGATGGCAGTCACAAAGATCACATTTTATATGATCCCATTTATATGAAATGTACAGAATAGACAAAATCTTTAAAGACAGAAAGTAGAATAGTGACTGTCAGAGACTGGAGATATGGAAGAATGAGGAGTGGGTACAGTTTCTTTTTTGCTGTGATGAAAATGTTCTAAAATGAGTTACTGGTGATGGTTACACAACTCTATGAATATACTAAAACCCACTGAATTGTACATTTTAAAAGCAAGAATTTTATGCTATGTCAATTATCTCATAAAAGCTATTACTAAAAAATGGCCTTCTCTTAGTCACACATTTTTTTTCCCTAAATACCTTTCCAGCGTAGAGAATACTAGAAGAATCCAATGCATCATCCAATGGTCTCCAGTCCACTATTACTTCAGCATCCTAGAGAAAGAAATAATGAATTCAATTTATTATTCAATTATATCTTACATTCTTGGGTACATATATATTTTTCATTCCCTAAATCTGAAATAAATGCTTAATCCCTTAAATATTAGCACTTTAAAAATATATCATATGTAAACCAGTGTCTGACAACAAATAATACATAAGCTTCTAAATTTTGCTTATTTTCCATTATAAAAAAGTTATATTGTTGCAGCTTCTAGCATAAGCTTTAAATTATTTCATGCCATTTTACAGGCTTATCCAAAGTGTGTTATTTCTACAATCATTTCCACATTAAATTTACAACCACTGTTCAATTACAAAAATGTACCACACGTATGAAATTCAAACTTTCTGGTAATGAAACAAAAATGAGCCACTAACATAAACATTTACCCAATAAAACCATTTATTAGAAGCATACCTTTTCTAAAACACGTAATATTCCTGAAATCAAGCTGTCCTGGTCACTGGTCTTTCCAAAAGATGGGTGAATATATACACCTTCCTGTTCATATATAATCTGGAACCACAAAAATAAGATTAATCACCATTTTTATTCAGTGCTATTTCAACTTGCTTTTAAAAAAATTAGGAGATGTTTACCCCTAATGCCTGGCCAAGTAACTGGTTATTTCATATATAAATGTACTATTTTAAAAACATCACTCAGATTTAAGAGAACTTCAAATAATAATAAACTGGAATGAAGTTTGCTTTGTTCTGCATAAAAGTTTGTTTTGATTAAGGATAATCACAATCTTAACCTTCTCCATAACCTTCTCCACAAATTTGTCAAATTGCTAAGTGTCTCAAAATTCAAATTCCTTTTAAATTTTACAATTCTAACAAACATTAAGCAAAATATTAAGCTCAATTCTGAAAATGGACCTGAAAATATCCAAAAATAAAAACACATGAAATACACAGAGGAATCAATGCTTTCAAACTATTCCCAAAACAGCAAGTATTTATTGTAAGGTCATTTTGGTGTGTTCCTGTATTTCACAGGGAATAATATGAGAATTTAAACGAGTACAGATGAGAATTCTTAGGAAGGATTAGTTTAAAATGAATTCAATTCAATTTTACAAATATTACTAAGTGTTTCTATTAGCAAAAGCATGTAAAAAACTACAGGTATATGGAGATAATTAAGACATGGTCTCTAAACAAAGTCTTATGGGAATGTAGAGAAAATAATTTCCTGAGTAAGTTGAAATGTTTAAAGTTAAGTCTTATTTTCTATAGGCATAGTGTGTAAGACTCCATTCCTGGGACACATGTCAAATGATAAAAAATTTTAATTATGAAAGTAAGTAAAACGAAAATAAAAGTCACTTCTAGATCTAAGTACTTTTGACATCTGTAAGTTGGAAAAATAGTATACTTCTTATTTATGTAGACTTTTAATCAACATAATCACAAAACAATTGGACCAACAATGTTTGTCTTGCACCATACCAGCCCATCACTCCATAGTTCATGAACGTAACCAGGCACATATCCTCCTGTTTTTGGCTAGCATTTATGGAAGACAGGCACCAGGAACCCTACATGCTATAAATTAATCCTGACAATCTTAAACCATAAGTTCTATAATTATATTTTATTATAGTTCAGAATTGGGATGAGGAGCCCATTTGTGTGAATGGGAAAATGGAAAGAGAGGCTAAATAACTTGTCCAAGTTATTTCATCACTTACAATGATGCAATTAGTAACGGGTGGTGTTGAAATCAAAACCCAGGCAGTCTGACACCACACAACTGTGCTCTTAGCCATGGGACTATATAGCTTCCACACTGCGTTTACTGCCTCACCTGCGTGATTATGTGAACCATTTAATGATATAAGGTTACATCAATCAAGATAGAGCCCTTCTAGGAGTCAAGATCACCAGGAAGTTGTGATTTCAAAAGCCCAAGATGGCCTCCATTAGGACAGTTTTTAAGCACCAAATAAGTAAGTAAGCAGAAGGCAAAGGGTGGGGTAGGATGAATTTGGTGTATGGGAGACAATTCTACAGTTTGTATAAAGATAAAAAATTTAAAAGGATACAGATATATTCACACATGCTCACAGATATGTATAAGAATATTCACTGCAGCAGTCTTTACAATATCAGAGAGAGAGGGAGGGGGAGGAAGCAAAGGAGGGAAGGGAATCTAAATGTCCAAAAATAGGGAAATGATCAAACAGATCCTGGTACATCCATTTTATACTGTTTAGGAGTTAAGATGGGATGAGGTAGATTAGATGGATGGAGGAGCAGACAGACGTGAAAAAATCCCCAATTATATATAATATGATGACATTTAATATTTTTTTAAAAGTTTCTCTCTATCTTTATGTACGTGTAAAACACATCAAACAAGTTCTGGGATGACACACCTTAAGTTGTTAACAGAGGTTACTTCTGGAAGAATGGATGGATAGAGTGGTTAAAGGAGAATTTGTAACTTTTTTTGTTAGTGCCTGTAAATTATTTAAAATGTTTCGAAGTGAAAATATAGTGATATATTGGTTCAGTAATTAAAAAGTAATTTTAAAAATTGGTTTTTTTTTAAGAGAAAACATAAAACAAGAAAAGGAAATTTCAGCAGCATAAACTATAACCTTTCTGGACTTCAGTTTATCAATTTGTAAAACAGGAGGCTGAACTAGATGATCACAAATAGGGTCACAAAATGGAACTATGAAAAGGTTAGGGAAAAGAAATCCTCTAAAATCTCAAGCATTTGTGGGAATCAGATCAGAGACATACCCAGAAACAACACATTATCATATTTTCACCTAAGGCGCAGTCATTAGTGTAACCAAGAACTACATAGTTCTGAGAGCAGAAAAAGGGGCATCCATTTGCCAAGAAGTTTAGTATCCTTAACTATGCAATATAAGGTTCTGTCATTTATTAACATTAAAGAGACTCTGGAACCTTAATGAAGTTAAGCAAATCCCAAAGGAATCAAATGAACAATTTACCTAACTGAGGCATATTAAGCAACTCTCTTTCCCATATATATGTTGGTCAAGTTCTCTTTTTCATTTACTAAAAAGTCGAGCTTCTGAAGTATCTTCGCTGGGAAGATATGTAAAATGCATTAAGGCAGCAAGCTTCTTATGAAAAGTCAAAGCTGCATTCATTTCATGTTCTTTCTGCCCCTTGACTCTTCATCACCTATTCAAGGGACGAATTACATGTCCAAAAACTCACAATTCCACATCTGTACTGTCTTTAGGAAGCGGTCATTTTTTTACTTTCTAATTTGAAGGATGTGATGTTAGCAAATACAGATTAGTAATTCTGCCAGAAAAGATAAGAGTCCTTTGATACACAAAAGTTTTTGATTTTGATGAGGTCCCATTTATCTATTTTTTTCTTTAGTTGCTTCCGCTTTTGGTGTAAAGTCTAAGAAACCATTGCCTAAACACAAGGTCCTGAAGATGCCTCCCTACATTTTCTTCTAGGAATTTCATAGTCCTGGCTCTTATATTAAGGTCTTTGAACCATTTTGAGTTGCTGTTTGTTTAAGGTGTGAGGTAGGGGTCTTCCTTCTCTTTTTTTGCAAACGGAGGTCTAGTTTTCCTAGCACCATTTGTTAAAGAGATTAGTCTTTCCCAGTTGAGTGGTCTTTGCCCTCTAGTCAGAAGCCACTTGGCTTTAAGTGTGAGTGTTGCTCTGAGCTCTCATTTCAATTCCAATGGTCTGTATGCCTGACCTTATACCAGTACCATGCTGTTTTGACGACTGTGGCTTTGCAACAAGTTTTAAGATGAACTTTGTTCTTTTGCAAGATGGTTTTGGCTATTCAGGGCCCCATATCCTTCCATATAAATTTGATGACTGGCTTTCCCATTTATGCAAAGCAGGTTACTAGAATTTTGATTGGGACAAATCTCTTCCTTTTAGTTGGCATCTTTAGATTATTTACATTTAATGTGATTTTTGGTAAGGTTACGTCTGTCATCTTGCTATTTGCTCTCTATTTCTCCCATTTCTTCTTTGTTTCCCTTTCTTTTTCATGACTGACTATTCTCAATTATTCCATTTTTATTTCCTTTCAAATTTCCTATTTAACATTAGCATAGCTCTGTTACTTTAGTGGGATGATGGAAAAGTTTTGGTAATGGATGGTGGTGATGGTAGCACAAAATTGTGAATGTAATTAATAGCACTGAATTATATATTTGAATGTGGCTCAAAGGAGAAAGTTTAGGCTATAGATATGGTACTAGAATAAAAATTAAAAAAAAAAAATCCATGGAACTGCACAATACAGTGAACCCTAAGATAAAGCATGGGCCATAGTTAATAGTACAATTATAAAAAAATGTGCTTTCATCAGTTGCAACAAACATTCCACACCAATGCAAGGTGTCATTAATAGCATGGAATATGGATGATTTTTTATGCATTTTATGCATTTTATTCATGATTGTTCTGTAACCCACAATTTCTCTAATTAAAAAAAAAAGTAGGACAATAAGAAAAACACAAAGCAGTATACTAGATATTAGAGTACATCTATCTAATCTTTGTAAAATTGATTTTCATAACAGCATTCATACATTTAAATAAAACAGCCTTCAAGAACTATTTTTTTAAAAAAGGAAGAGATTGTCAGATTGTATAAAAAAATAAGACCAAACTCTACACAATCTATAAGGAAAGCATTTTAAAAATAAAGACACAAATAGGTTAAAAATTTTAAAAATGGGAAATATATACCATGTTAACACTAATCAAAAGAAAGGTGGAATGGCTATATAAATATCAGACAAAAGTAGGCTTCTGGTTCAAAAAATACAGTAAGTATAAAGATCATTTCATAATGACAAAGTCAATGCAGCAAGAGGACACAACAATCCTAAATGTTTATGCAACTAACAACAGCTTCAAAATATATAAAGCATAAACTGATAGAAATACAAAAAGAAATAGAGAAATCCACAGAGATTTCAATACTCTCTCAATAATTCATTTTAAAAAGTAGACAGAAGATCAGTAATGATATACAAGACTTGAACAACATTATCAACCTACTTGACCTAATTGGCACTTATAGAACATTCCCATCCAACAGTAGAATACACATTCTTTTCAAGTGCACAGAAAAACAAAGATAGACCATATGCTGGGCCACAAAACAAATATCAATAAATCTAAAAAAATTCAAGTTATGTTCAGTGACCACAATGGAATTAAATTATAAATTAGTAGAACTATCCTGAGAACATTCTCATCAACTTGGAAATTAATACTCACTTCTAAATAACCCATGGGTCAAAGAAGAAATGAAAAGGGAAATTAGAAAGTATTCTGAACTGGATGAAAATGCAAACACAGTATATGAACAAGTGTGGAGTGCTGCTACAGCAGTACTTAGTTGGAAATATATACCACCAAACGCCTTTGTAAGAAAAGAAGAAAGGTCTCAAATTAATAACCTCAGCTTCTACCTAAAGAAACTAGAAAAAGAAATGTAAACTAAGCCCAAAGTAAGCAGAAAGAAAAAGATTAGACTAGAAATTATTAAAAAAAAAAAAAAAAAAAAAAAACAGAAAAATAGAGAAAAATCAATGAAACCAACAGCTAGCTCTTTGAGAAGATCAACAACATTGGTAAAACTCTAGCCAGATCAGGAAAAAAAAAAAAAAAAAAAAAAAAAAAAGAATGAGAGAAGAGACAAACAATATCAAGAATTACAGCCGTAATATCATTCCAGATTATGCAAATTTTAAAAAGATACTAAGAAAATTTATCAACTTTATACTTGTAAATTTGATCACTTAGAATGCATAAATTCCTTGAGAGAGACAAGCTATCAAAGTTCATGCAAGATATAATTGTGACTAAGAGTCTCCCCCTGAGTACCTCTTTGTTGCTCAGATGTGGCCCTCTCTATTTCTCTAACTGAGCCATCTCGACAGGCGAACCCACTGCCCTCTCCACTACGTGGGACCCGACTCCCAGGGGTGTAAATCTCCCTGGCAATGCAGAATATGACTCCCGGGGACGAATGTGGACCCAGCATCGTGGGACTAAGAGTATCTTCTTGACCAAAAGGGGGATGCAAAATGAGATGAAATAGTTTCAGTGGCTGAGAGATTTCAAATGGAGTCGAGAGGTCACTCTGGTGGACATTCTTATGCACTATATAGATAACACCTCTTAGGTTTTAATGTATTGGAATAGCTAGAAGTAAATACCTGAAACTACCAAACTCCAACCCAGCAGTCTGGACTCCTGAAGACAATTATATAATAATGTAGATTAGAAGGGATGACAGTGTGATTGTGAAGACCTTGTGGATCACACCCCCTTTATCTAGCGTATGGATGAGTAGAGAAATGGGGATAAAAACTAAAGGACAAATGGGGTGGGATGTGGGGGATGATTTGGGTGTTCTCTTTTCACTTTTATTTTGTATTCTTGTTCTGGTTCTTTCTGATGTAAGGAAAATGTTCAGAGAGAGATTGTGGTGATGAACGCATAACTATGTTATCATACTGTGGACAGTGGATTGTATACCATGGATGATTGTATGGTGTGTGAATGTATTTCAATAAAACTGAATTTAATAAAAAAAAAAAGTTCATGCAAGAAGAAAAAGATAGCCTGAGTAGTCTGTATCTATTAGGAAAATTGAATTTGTAGTTCAAAACTTTCCCACAAAGAAATTTTCAGGTGCAGATGGCTTTACTGGTGAATTCTACTAAACATTTAAGAGAGAAAATAATAGCAATTCACAAATTTTTCCAGAAAATTGAACAGGATTAATACTTTCCAATTCATTCTATAAGGCAATCAAAGACATTACAAGAAAATAAGACTACAGACCAATATTTCTCATGAATATAGAGGCAATTTTTTTTTAAAGTTTAGCAAATTGAATCTAACAATATCTGAAAATGAAAATACCTCATGACCAAATGGGGTTTGCCCTACTTGGAGTTGGTTTAACATTCAAAAATCAATTATTGTAATTTATCACAATGGTAAAGCTTAAAGAAAAATCAATGATTATCTCAGTAAACACAGAAAAAGCATTTGACAAAATCCAACATCCACTGATAAAATTTTTACACAAGACAGAATATTCTAAAACTGTTTAAAAAAATAATAATAATGGGGGGGAGAGGTATGGGATGTTTTGGGGTTTCCTTTTTGTTTTTATTTCCCTTTTTTTTTTTTTGAAGTAATGAAAGGGTTCTAAAATTGATTGTGCTGATGAATGCACAACTGTATGCTGATATTGTAAGTCACTGATTGTATACTTTGGATGGATTATATGGTGTGTGAGTATATCTCCATAAAATTGCATTTATAAAATTTTTTTTAAAAAGAATATTCTAAGGGATCCTATCTTCTTCCCTCCCCACTCCAAAAAAAAAAAAAAGGAACAATGTGCTAAGGTACCAAAGAAAGGCGAGTTCTTCACTTGGCATAAAATGATCCTTAAGTCTTCTGGACTTTCTTTTATCCTTAAATACCTGCCAGACACCCAATCAGATAAGTATATTTATAAAACTTCCAATGGTGGCCTGCTAATGGCAACAGGAACTGCAGATTTTTTTTTTCTTCTTTCAGCAAAGGAACTACATCAAATGTCAATTACAAAGAGCCTTGGAGGATCACAGCAAATATTTTAGAACAAATTTGTTTACCTCTAACTCAGCAAAAGTTAGAATTAAAAAGCAAAAATGAGGCACGCAAACAGAAAAATTCAACTTTCTAGATAGAAAGGGATGTACTTTGGACAATCCAACTCAAGACCATGCTGCTTCCTGACACAGAAACAAGCTGAAAAGGATAAAGAAATTGCACAATATAGTAGTAAGTCAGTTTTTTTTTTTTGTTTTTTTTGTTTGTTTGTTTGTTTTTTTGATTCTAAGTATCTTATTTTTCAGGATAGGGAATGAGTGAGGGCATAGAGCCTCCCCAAAATAAGTTTATTAAAGCTTCAGTTAAAAAGATCTTTCTGGTCAGAGAAGCTAAGGTATGTAATCCAGAGTTTGCCCCCAGGAGAAGCTAAGAGAGGAGCCATGACAGAAGCCCAGAGACATTTTGGAGAAAGCCACAGAAACCAGAAGCTAAACCCAGGAGAGAACCAGTAGACTTTGGCTATGTGCCTTCCCACGTGACAAAGGAACCCCAGATGCCATCAGCCTTTCTTCAGAGACGGTATCTACCTCTTGATGCCTTAACGTGGACATTTTCATGGGCTTAGAACTGTAAATTTGTGAACCAATAAACCCCATTGTAAAAAAAAAAAAAAGAAAAAAGAAAAAAAAAAAGGACCTCTCTGGCTTAGGCTGCTTGTCTATTTGCCAACTAAAAAAACCTTCAGTTAAAAATTTTGTCATTTGTATTTTTTAGTAATATATTAATTATTTGGCTTCTGCAACAACCATTATTCAAGCCCAAGAAATATTTCATAAGGTTCCAGTGTAGATTTACAAACATGGTATCTCCAGTAAAGCTATTTAGTGTCCTTTGCTATTTCAGTTTTCATAAGTCAATATGGTCTCCTTCTGATTTTAAACCTCTAAGAAAAAACTTCAGTAAATATCAAAGAATCCACTGTTTAGTATAATGCTTATCTTACTTTCCTTCCAACTATATTTAACATGTTTATTTTAAAATTTCAGTTGCAAAATATTTTTTAAATAGTTGTTTTCAGGATAAAAATTACCTTATTCCCCCTCTTTTTCAAAAATGGACTTGCCATATATAAAATTCTTGGTTGGCAATTGTTTTCATTCAGCACTTTAAATATTTCATACCACTGCCTTCTTGCCTCCATGGTTTATGATGAGAAATCAGCATTTAATCTTATTGAGACTCCTTTACACATATGTTGCTTTTCACTTGCAAGTTTTAGAATTCTCTCCTCTTTAGTACTGGACAGTTTGATTAGTATACGTCTGGGGATGAGTCTCTTTGAGTTTATCTGGTATGGGGTTCACTGGGCTTCTTGAATGTATATATTCATGTCTTTCATTAAATTTGGGACTTTTCTGCCATTATTTCTTTGAATATTCCTTCTGCCCCTTTCTCTCTTTCTTCTCCTTCTCGGACTCCCACAATGAGTATATTAGCACCCTTGATGGTAGCCCACAAGCCTCTTAGGCTCTGTTAACTGTTCACCTTTTTCCCACACTTTCTTCTTTCTGCTCCTCATTCTGAATCATTTCAACTGTCTTGTCTTCAAGACCACTGGTTCCTTCTTCTTCCAGCTCCAATCTGTTACCGGAACCATCTACGGAATTTTTCATTTCAGTTACTGTAGTTGGTCTTCAACTCCAAAATGTTTTAAATCTTTGCCTCTTTATTGAGATGCTCATATTATTTACTTGCTTTCTTGATGTCCTTTAGTTCTTTCTCTGTTTTCCTTTATCTCCTTGAGCATGAGGAATAATTTTTTAAAGTCTTTGTCCAGTACGTCCAAAGTCTGGTCTTCTTTGTCAATGGTTTCTGGATATTTATCTTGTTCCTTTGAAGGAATCATCATTTCCTGTTTCTCTGATTTTGTTGTTCACTGTACATTTTAATATTTTAAAATGTTAATTCTGGGATTTAGTCCCTAGGCTGCCTGTTCTTTAAGTCTGTATCCAGCTGGTAATGTGACAGAGATTTCTTTGAGTGCAGGAGCTAACAAAAACAAACAAAACAAGACAAAGAAAAACACCTTTCACAGTCTTCACAAATTGGTTCTACATTAGCTGGTACTCTTCTTCAAAGTTTAGCCATCCTATCAAGAAAATCAGTCTGAAGCCACTGTGAAGAGCAGAGTCCTCTTTGTCTTTTCTGAATCTGTGTCATGTTCTAGGCTCGTGCTTGATTCTGGCCTTAGAATTCCCCTATCTACAGGAATTCAAATGTCCCCTCTACTCCCTATGAAATAGACTTTCTCCCCCTCCAACTCAAGACCATGCTGCTTCCTGACACAGAAAGGAGCTGAAAAGGATAAAGAAATTGCACAATATAGTAGTAAGTCAGTTTTATACTGTTTGTACAACTAAGTGGGGCTGGATTTTTATTTCTATTTTGATTATTATCATCTTCATTTTAAAAAATTAAAGATAAATGAAAACATTCAACCCAATACTTTAAATTTACTTATTGGTAAAGTTTAGGGATTAAATTCCTACCCTAAATTTCTATTCAAACATGGATACACAATACCTACCACACATAACATACATTTTTGAACTTTAGCAACTATGAGAACTTTGTAAACTAAATTTAACAATAACAACAAACCTACAAAAATAAACTACATTTAACAATAACAAAAAAACTTAATAAACTACATTTAACAACAAAAAACTTATAAAAATTCCATTTCTTTAAAACCATTTAGCACATAGATGATAATTTAAGCTTTTGGGTTAGAGACGTATCCCCAGAAAATGCCAATGTTAGTCCAGTTGTTCTAGTAAGTTCTCATCCAAATATCTAAGCAACTCCTGAATTATCTCCACTTGAATAAGCAATGAACACCTTAAACTCAGTCTGTTCTATCCTAAATCTGCTCCTTTGATACTCTCAACTCTGTCAAAGACATTCCATCCAACCAGTTACCCTAAATGTCTCCTTCACCACTCCCCACCTAATCTCCTAAATCCCCCAAACCTTCCCCTCTGACACTGACCCCTTATCATTTCTATCCTACGTTTCCAAACTCACATTCTGGTCCCAATTCTCTCAATCCAGTTACCCTTCCAATACCCTGTGTAAAGTGTATAGCATGTAACCACTGCCAAGAATAATACTTATAAAATGCATATCTGATTATGCCATGCCTAAGTTTAAACTCCTTCTGACTCCACCCTTCATCACTACAGCTACACTTTCTGACACTCAGGACACACAACCTTCCTGCCTTGAGCTACTTTGAACTCACCTGTTCCCGGAAAGCCTTGTAAATTTTTCTGCGTGTATTCTGTTCCCTCTATCTGGAACACATTTTTACCTCTTCTCTCTGCAGATAACTTCTACTAAGTCCTTCAAAAGAGCACAAATAGTAGCCTGCCCAAACTGTTTGACCCATCTCCACTCCACTTAACCCAATTTAGAAGTTTCTTTACTTATAAATTCAAGCACATTTACTGAGCACCAACTAGATGCTGGGATAAAAGGTGATGATGGAAAAAATACACACACCAAAAAAAGTATCTGAATAAACCAGCAGCTGTCATGTGGACAAGTAAATCAGCAGTCATAGCAGAAGAGTATAATGAAGGTATGCACAGGATCCCAAACAAGATGCCATTTTTAGATTTTCTTCAATAAATATACATTGAATGCCTAAAATGTGCCAGGTATAAGAACAAGACACTATGTATAAATAAAATTCAGTCACTGTCTTCAGAGCACCTAGAGTCTAACTAGGAATCAGGACAAGAAAACAATTATAACATATATAGGAATAGGGTGCCACAGCAGGAGGTAGAATTTCAGTGCATGGCTGAAACCAAAACATCATAGGGATAGGGTATAGGCAAAAGAAGTGAGAGAGAAGAGACCACATCAGATCATGAAGGGTTTTAAGCCATGTTCAAAAACTGGAAGTTTGGAACTTATCTTAAAGACAAAGAATAACACTGGAGAGTTCTAGCAGGGGAATGCCATAGTCAAACTTGTCTTTTCTGAGCCAACACGCTGGCTGTAGAGCCAAGAATGAGCAGCTGCAGGAATCCAGGGGGGGAGAGATTCATGGTGGCCTGAACTAAGGAAGTGGCAGTGGGAATAAGAAGCAGATGGCTTAGAGATTCCTAGTAGGTTGAAATGATAGGACATTGTGACCGATTAGCTGTGGGGGGTGAAAGGGAGAAGAGTCAAGGACAAAATGGAATCAATGAGGCTATTTCCAGAGATAGTGAATACAGAGGGAAGAAAGTAAAGAATGCATTTTGTTTGGGATATGTTAGTCAATAATGACTGTGCAACTAAAAAAAATGTAGAACTTAGGTTTTGGTTGGTTTTGTTTATTTTAGAAGTCATAGGTTTACAGAAAAGAACTTAGGTGGTTTTGAGGGTAACATACCACAGAAATTCTAACAGTTGAAGGAGGGGGCCTTTGAGAAAAAGAGGATGGCAGAATTCTCAATGAAAGGCAGGCAGCTTCTTAAGGACATCAGTGTGCCAAACTCATGTTATATCCTAGGTAAAGAAGGTACTACCATGTTATAAGATCCAGGCTAGGAAAAAAAAAAATTCTCCCAGAAAAATCTACTAGATACAAGCATATTCTTTATCTTTCTAAAGCACAAGAGATTTTCAGGACTCAGAAACACATCCAAATGTAATTACAAGAGGCCAATTTTAAGCTACAAAATAAATCCTGCCACCGAAATAAAAATGCCAATAAAACAAACTACGATAAGAAAAACATCAGCTGATTTTCCAACTGTTCCAAGTTATTTTCAATAGAACAAAATTCTAATACAATCACAGGGGGAAAAAAAACAGCACAGACGGAAGTGTACTACAATAAACAGACAGCTATTAGTGGAACCATCTTTCTCACTCTAGTCCCCTCTCATTTTCTCTTTTTGTTCTTTCTTCTTCACTTAATTCCTATTATGTGTCAGACTCTATGCTAGGTGCAGGTGAAAAATTCCATGCTCCGCCCCCATGTCAATTATAGCCAGTCTACAGGTCTTCAAAATATAAACATTCTCTAAAAATAGCAACCACATGAAGAACTTGAAACTCATATTCCATTTCTTATTTAGACAAGGTAAAGGGGTGACTGTTAGTGAATGTTTTCCTTCTGAACTGATGTCTATAAGCTCCAAAAGCAGGGGCTATTTGGTCAATCTCCAATGCCTAATATAGTGTCTTAAACATGTCAAGCGCTTAATATGTGTTAAATGAATGAATGAAAGCAAACTGCCACCATCAAGGGAACTGGTAAAATGCCAAAAATGATTTCAGGCAATCTCCTTCCCCCCATCTCTGTAATAGGTAAATCCAACTCATACCATTAATTCAAATCTGTTCACTGTTAGAACAGAAACAGGATGACCTTTGCAGGCAGAGTCCCAATTTCTCCCCTAAATAGTCACAAGAGGATGTCAATCCTTCTCCCCATTTGGTTGCCTGCTAAAACATATGGTTCTGCACTTATATTAGCAATACAGAATAGCTGAACTGCAAGAAAGAAATCAGAGTTTATAATCAAATTCAAGCCCACTTTCAAAAGCTCAACTAAGAAAAATAATATATATACAGAACTAAATCCATCCATTCATGCTAATCAAACCATACCCTTGAATTTAGCCAAATCATCAGAGAACTGAATACATTATTTGATACCCTTTACTGACTGAACTACTCATTGGCATAAAACCAATGCAATACAATATAGGGTTCTTTTTTTTAGTAACCAAAAGGCAACATACGATATGCTGTATAGTTACATTAATTATATAGTAGAAAGAACCCACAGGAGACTGGCCTAATCTTCAGAAACTACTTTTTTGGGTTTTTCCTTTTTGTTTTACCAAGGATCCTGTAATTCTTATAATTGATCATGTTTCCTTCTTTACTTTGACTAGTAGAAAACTTACATCCAAACTGTAGCTCACTAAAGCCTACAGTTTATTTAATAATACTTCCAATTCTCTCTACCTTTTCTGCCTTTATTTACTTTCCTTTTGCCTCATTTTCCCCTCCAATTTATTTCCCCTATCTTGCTTTTATATTTCTGAGCAGCCTTAATTTCTGTGAGGAAAAATGCCAGCATAAATACACAACCACTTCCAAATCAAATTAACCTTCCATTCTAACACAGTCTGAATGACCTTCCTAAACATATCAGTAACAGTAGCTAACATTCATTGAGCACATACTTTACGCCAGGGATTAGTCTAAATGCTTTGCAAATATTAATTCATTTAATCCTCTCTACAACTCCATGACAGAAGTATAATTATCATGCCCATTTTACAATTGGGCAAACTGGGGTGCAAGGAGGTTATGAAATTTGCCCAAGATTACATAGCTATAAAAGCAGGGCATGCTGCCCTCCCCCCTACGTGGGATCAGACACCCAGGGGAGGGAATCTCCCTGGCAACGTGGAATATGACTCCCAGGGAGGAATGTAGACCTGGCATCGTGGGATGGAGAACATCTTCTTAACCAAAAGGGGAATGTGAAAGGAAATGAAATAAGCTTCAGTAGCAGAGAGATTCCAAAAGGAGCCGAGAGGTCACTCTGGTGGGCACTCTTATGCATACTTTAGACAACCCTTTTTAGGTTCTAAAGAATTGGGGTAGCTGGTGGTGGATACCTGAAACTATCAAACTACAACCCAGAACCCATGAATCTTGAAGACAGTTGTATAAAAATGTAGCTTATGAGGGGTGACAAGGGGATTGGGAAAGCCATAAGGACCACACTCCACTTTGTCTAGTTTATGGATGGATGAGTAGAAAAATAGGGGAAGGAAACAAACAAACAAACAGACAAAGGTACCCAGTGTTCTTTTTCACTTCAATTGCTCTTTTTCACTTTAATTATTATACTTATTATTTGTTTGTGTGTGCTAATGAAGGTGTCAGGGATTGATTTAGGTGATGAATGTACAACTATGTAATGGTACTGTGAACAATCGAATGTACGATTTGTTTTGTATGACTGCGTGGTATGTGAATATATCTCAATAAAATGAAGATTTAAAAAAAAAAAAAAAAAAAAAAAAGGCAGGGCATGGATCCAGGCAATCAGGTGTCATCTCCTTAACCACTGCCCTATGGTGATGATTCTTCATTCATCAAAAGACTATTCTATCTACTATATTATACTATACTCTAAAATAAGGTATTTTTCAATTACCAAAAGAGCAATGAGAAGTAGAACCAGAGGTAACCTCAAAAAAGTCCACATCCAACCAAAATCTTTAAGATTCTTATAATACCCAAACAATGATTTACAGGGAAACAGCTGCACAGTACTTACTACGCACCAGGCTTTGTTCTAATATATTTACCCACTAATCTTTATTACAATTCCATGAAGTAGGAACTGTTATCATTCCCATTTTACTGAGGAGGTGACTAAAGCACAGAGAGGTTAAGTATATGCCTGAAGTCACACAACTAGTAAATGATGAAGTTAGTTTTTGAAATTGCTTTGGCTCCAGTGGCCAAGCTCTGAACCCCTACTTTACTCTGGTTCTCCACAAGACAGAGATTAACTTCCTCCTCCATTACTTCCTGACACTCAAAGTTCAAAGCAAGTAAAGTCACATCCTAGATTTCAACACTGAGAGATTCTAATTCAACAGACCTGGGATGCGGCCCAGCATCTGTATTTTTTAGAAGCATCACAAGTTATTCTTTTATACAACCTTGGCTAACACCTACTGCCCTGGATTTAACAGATAGCTGAATCTTTGTGGGCAGGGCTGAGAATATGTCAGTATGCCATGGGTGACACATCTACATCATACACATACTTACATATATATTCTTCCCCATTCCACTCTCCTCCATTCCACTCTCCCAAGGAAACAAGATTGGAAAGTAAGGAAGCATAATACAAAGACAGAAAGATAACATGGCTGTTTATGCTGTGTAAACTTGCTTCATCATCTTTACGTTGACAGTGACAAAGTAAAGGTTCTTTGTCTTTTAAAGAAGGAGACAATCAGCTTTGTGCATCAGAAAAGGAACTGTGGACAAAGAAACTGTAGACAAGGAGAAAAATCAGTCAAGAACTCAAGATTAGAGGCACAATAAAAGTTTGAACTAAGCAATGAGAATGAAGAAGTTGCAACAAATTTAAGAAACCTCTTTAAAGTAAAACTGGTAGGACTTGTTATTGATTAGATATGTCATAGAAATGGATGCCTCCAAGTGTGTTTTATATTGCAACCAGGTGAACGATGATGCCATTAAACAAATCTTACTGAGGGGAGGAATAGTGGTTTTTGCTAGTCATGATAGCACTATTTTGAAGAGAGGCAGTCTTTGGCATGGAAAATTAGTTTCAGTGGAGTGAGGGAAAGGGGTGTGAATTTGTGATAAGTGAGAATAAATGAGATGAAGAAGTAGAGTTATGAAACAGAGTACATTTAAGAAATCAAACTCTGAATGATAGTGACTGGGAGGAAAGAGTGAAAGTCTTATATTTCAAAACTCTACTTCATCACCTCAAGGGCTTCCAAATTCAATCTCAAAAGAAAGGGGAGGTGTAGTTCAAATGGAAAGAATCCCATCTGGATGATTTCAGATTAAAAATCAAACAGGATAGCCTTCAAATATGTAGTGAGCATATTTGAAGAAGATCAACATCCACCCTAAATATAAAACTATCAGGAAACCAAGGAACATTAGTATCCAAAAAAAAAAGGATGACCAACTTATAATTTAAAATAACCAGGATGTAGAAGTATGTAACCTTTTTTTAAAGCCTTTATTATTCCATGTAAACCTTACAACTACAAGAAAGAAAGACTGGAATCGCCTCTGTTCTGTAGATAAATAGGACACACAACTGCCCAATTTCCAAGGCCACACTTCAGATTATTAGCAAAACCAGACAGGACCATATCCATATCTGTTATTCTGTCACTCAGTCTACCAGTCTAGAACCAAACCACAAACGCTATCAAATAATTAAGTGGAGCGGGGAAGGGGGCGGGGGGATGTGTAGAGAGAATGTGAATGAAACTAATGGAAGAGGGGAAGCTATCTGCGAAGAGTAAACAAACCTTAATGTTCGATGAGTCATCACCAGTCCCAGCTGTTTACCAAATACTCCTGCACTGGGAAATGCTGCCAGGTGCACGTCAGAAAGCTGACAGACCTAAAGAATAGGCATAAGATGTGCCCTAGGAACGTGAATAGACACTACACAATGAAATCTCCTCTGTATCCAATTTTAGTTCCCTACGAACCAGGGGGAGGGTCACTCATCACTTCTGTAAACTGCACTACCGATACCACCACGGAAACATCACGGAGCTGTCCAGGAAATACCCTGAACAAACGCCTTCCTAGACCAGCATGGAGTGGTGTAAACCTCCAGCTCCGGAGGGGAAATATGCCCTGCTGCTCACAACCACCACTCAACTCAGCTGTCTGGTAAGATGGGTCCAATAAACTCTTTTCTCCTAAGCACACAACTGCATAGCACCTATTCAGCTCCTCGCGAAGGGAACATGGATGACTTCACCAGAATGGAGCAAATGAAGGCAGGGGCAAGTCAGGTTTAATACCTCAGATGAAGAGAAAAAAGACGCTGGAGTCAGAAGAGTAGACATAAGGAACTAGAGTCAGGAAAATGTGAGCCAGAAAAAAAAGAAATGCTATCTATCACTTAGTAATAATAAACTATTATTAACCACCTATCCCTTAGAAAAGGTAAAACGAATAAAAGCCCTCCAGTTCTGGAGCAGAGCAGAACAGAGTGGAGCAGAAGTGCAACGAGGCCTAGCTGGCCTTGGAGCAGAAACCCGGCTTCTAATTCCCGGGCAGAGCCGGGAAGCTTGGGAGAACAGCTGACACCACCAAATCTTCCTTTCCTACATCCGCCACGGCCTGTCCCCGCTGCAGAAAGGCCCTCGCGTTCCTCAGCGGCGCGTTCCCAGGCACTAAAGACCCAAGTACCAGAAAAAAGCAGGAGAGTTCCCAGGGGCCGTTACTTACCTTCCCGCTTACAACACCCGCTACCGCCATGTTTCCTGCGCCTGCCTGTGATGACGTAGCAGCGCCTCACGCGTCTCTCGGACTCACAACAACATCCGGCGAAATTAAGAGGGCATCCGGGCCGGGAAGGGGTGGGAAGGGGCTGAAGAGGTGCGGGGGAGCGGCCTAACGCATGCGTGCTGAATAGAGTTCCTACGTCGCTAGAGTGGAGTCTTTGGCTCAGGACTGCGCATGTGCCAATTTATTTTTCCTGGTTAGGAACCTATGTTGAATGTATTTGAATTGAGGTTTTCCTGGAGGCGAGACACCGAGCCTTTCCCCGGCCACTTTAGCTTGGAATGATGGAAAGAACCGGGTACTGGCAGCCAGCAAGCATCGTCCTTTGTGGCCGTAGGCAAGTCACTTACATCCTCTAAACGTCAGTTTCTTCATCTGGAAAATTGGGATGGTAGGGTTGTGGTGAGGGTTAAAGGAACCCCAGCACTCTATCCGAGAAACACACACTGAGACTTTTCCCTTATATATGTGAAGTTTCTGAATTTAAATCTGGTTACTGCCTCTCACTCATGACCTTGAACAAAGTATTTTGATAAGAACAGTGATAATACCACTCCCTCACTGCTCCAGAGTCCAACACAGATAGCTCATTGCTCCTACAGAATTACTTAATAGCTATGTCACAGCTATTTAAACAAGTTTCTAAATTCATTCAAGCTGCAGGATGTAAAATGTGAGTGACCCATGAAGTGATTGTAGGGATCACATGGGACAAAGCATGTGTGGTAAGATGACTTGTTAAGATGTTAATTTATTCTCAATGCTGTAAAAGAATCCATTAGAATGATTGGATACACTTCTTGATAGCTCTGGCATAAGATTTCCCCAGGACTTCCCTAGATTTTGGACAGAATATAGGCCCCTTTTCACCAAAAACACCTGTGCCCACTGAGGTGATTCTGTTACATCTTTACAGAGTAGAGAGGTTAGAGGTTTTTGACCTTGATTGAGGTAATTGGTAACCAAACAGAACAACAGAAATGGAGGGTTGCCCATTCTGTGACTACCAGAAACTTAATGGCTGAGGGAGGTGGCAGGACTTTAGATGGGAATGGATGTGTGGCATCCTTGCTACTCAAATTGGGGTCTGCAGACCAGTCGCAGTAGCATCACCTGGGAGCTTATTAGAAATGCAGACTATCTTAGGGCCCACCTTGGGCCTACTGAATTAAAATCTGCATTTTAACAAGATCCCCAGATGGTGTGTATGCACATTAAAGTTTGAGAAGTACAGTCTTAAATGAAACTTGAATTTTGCTTTTATTCCCTGAAAATTACTACCCTTGCTGAACTAAAGACAGCTATGGAAAGGTGTTGCTGTCATGTTACCCCTTTTAGATGTGTCCTTTGGAAAACTAATGGGAAAGCATCTTGACAACCCCTCTCTTCACTGTCCCCACTGCTACTCACCTGGTTCAGGTTCCTCATTACCTTTGGTTTGGACAACTGCAGTGGCATCCTAATTCAATCCCTTGCTTTTTGCTTCATCTACCCCTGAATCCATTATTCATAGTTCTACCAGAGAGATCTTTTTAGAGCATAAATGTGGTCATGTGAATTCTCTGCTTAAAATCCCTTAATGCTCTCACCTCTTCAAGGAAAAGTCCAAATTCCCCAGCATAGCATACAAGGCCCTTCATAAACTCTCTGCCTACTATTTCAGCCTTATCTCCCAGCACTCCCCATTCATACCCAATTCACCAACCATAGCCAAATATCTGCTGTTCCCTGTATGTACTATGCTGTGTCCCAGATCAGCTTCAGACTGACTTCACTTGGATCATGGGGACACTCCTGAGCTAATCACTATGGCCCAGGTTTGAATTGTATGTCCACTACTCTACTCAACATGGACTGGGGGGAGGAGTAATTCACCAAAGAAAAATCCAGGTACTATTCTAGAAAGAAAAGCAGAGTGGCTGCTGGGAAAGCAAACACAGACTTCAATTACAGAGATTCCATTTATGTGTTCCCATAGCACCCTATACTCTTTATCACACTGTAGAAGATTTAGTGGTTTACTGAACTGTTTTTCCTACTAGTCTATGAACTATTGAAAGTAGGGACTATGCTTTCCATCTCTGACAACCACACCTGGCACCAATGCCTGACACATAGTGGACATAAAACAAATGTTTGTTGAAATCATTTATTTGAATCATTGATCCATTTAGGAAAGGCAGATTTTCTAATGTAACAGTTCCAAGTTCCATTGAAGATGAAAGAGATCTATTTACCTTCTTAAATGATATCTTCTCTACATGAAAAGGGAAGAAACAAGGTGGTTTAGTTTCCTAGGCTGCAGAAAGCAGACACCATGAAATCGGTTGGCTTAACAATGCGGATGTATTAGTTTACAGTTTTGAGGCTGAGACTCTTAGAGGACTCTAGTAAAAGGATTAACACCTACCCTGGGCCATGCCTTAACTGAAGTAGCCGCATCAAAAGGTCCTACTTACAATAGGCTTATACCCACAGGAATGGATTAGCTTTAAGAACGTGATTTTTCTGAGGTGCTGTACCAGTTTAGATCTATTATGTTCCCAGAAAAGCCATGTTCTTCAATGCAATCTTGTGGGGGCAGATTTATTAGTCTTTTGATTAGGTTGGAAACTTTTGATTAGATTATTTCCATGGAGGTGTGGCCCCACACATGCAGGGTGGGTCTTGATTAGTTCACTGGAGTTCTTTAAAGAGAGCTCACACAGAGAGCAGAGAGACAAAAATGCCCCAGAGAAGATGAGAGAGACATTTTGGAGAGAAGCTAGGAGCCAACACAGAGGCTGATGCTTAGAGATGTTTGGAGATACGGACAGAAGCACGTTTGGAGATGTTAAGCTAAGAGATGAAGCCCAGACTTTAGAGAGAAACACTTTGGGAGAAAGAAGCAAAGACCCACAGGAGCCAAGAGAGGAGCTGAAACACAAGCCCAGAAGCAAAGGACCAGCAGATGCCAGCCACGCGCCTTTCCAGCTGACAGAGGTGTTCCAGACACCCTTGGCCATTCTTCAGTGAAGGTATCATCTTGTTGATGCCTTAGTCTGAACTCTTCTATGGCCTTAGAACTGTAACTTTGTAACTTAATATGTCCCTTTTATTAAAGCCAATCCATTTCTGGCATTTTGCATAATGGCCGCATTAGCAAACTGGAACAGTTACATACAGTTCCAAACCACCATACAAGGTCAGGATTTCTTTCATAATTTCCCAGCTGCAATTACAAATACCATGAAATGGGGTGGTTTAAATTAAACAACAGGAATATATTGGCTCATGGTTTTGAGGCTAGGAAAGCCCAAAATTAAGGTGTCAACCAGGCAATGCTTTCTCCGTGAAGAATGTGGTAGTCTGGGTCTGGCTGCCAGTGATTCTTGAGACCTTGGCTTTATGTTACATGCAACATAACAGTTTCTTTTTTTTCTTCCAGGTTCCACTGGCTTCCAGCTTCTCCTCCTCCCTGATGGCTTTCTCCTTGTGGCCTTCTCTATTAAGCCTTCAATAATAGGATTAAGACCCATCCTGAATCAGTTTGCTGTACTGTAACTAAAAATATTTTCAAAAGGTCCTATTTACAATAGGTATACACCCCCAGGAATGGGTTAAGATTAAGAACATGTTTTTCTGGGGCACATAATTCAACATACCACGGTTTCAAAGTGCTTTGTTTCAGGTTTCAGTTTTGTACTATATTAGTGGGGAAAAATCAGAGTATACTTACATATAGCAAGTAGACATGTTTTGGTCTTTTTTTTTTACTTAAACAGCATACATATAAAATTTAATGTCCTTGAGTTCCACTATAACTTAAAATAATTACTGTTGTCATGGGACTGAGTAATTTCATAATTCTCAGTTCCCCCTCCCCAAAAAAACAACTGTATAGTCATTCACTAATTATAATTTATCACTCAAAAATCATATGACCCAAAAGAATCTTCATAATACCTACTATAAATAAACTTTAGACCTGGGAGAGAACTTTGAGATGGTCTCCGGAAGCTTTTTTTTTTTTAGGTTCTTTTTTTTTTTTTTAATTTTTATTGGGATTGTTCAGATACCATACAATTATCCAAAGATCCAAAGTGTACCCTGTACCCTCAGACAGCTGTGCATCCATCACCACACTTAATTTTTGTTCAATTTTTAGATCCTTTTCATTACTTCAGACAAGAAATAAAGTGAAAGATGAAAAAAAGAAAAGGAAACTCGAATCCTCCCATATCCCTAACCAACCCCCCTCAATTGTTGACTCGTAGTGTTGGTATAGAACATTTGTTACTATTTATGAAAGAATGTTGAAATACTACTAACTGTAGTATATAGTTTGCAATAGGTATATATTTCTTCCCTATATGCCCCTCTATTATAAACTTCTAGTTGTACTGTCATACATTTGTTCTGGTTCATGGAAGAGTTTTCTAATATTTTTACAGTTCATCATGGACATTGCCCACCAAAGGATTCAGTTTTATACATTCCCATCTTTTGACCTCCAACTTTCCTTCTGGTGACATATATGACTCTGAGCTTCCCTTTTCCACCTCACTCACGCACCATTCGGCACTGTTACTTATTCTCACATCTTGCTACCAACACCTCTGTTCATTTGCAGACATTTAAGTTCATCCTAGTTGAACATTCTGCTCATACTAAGCAACCACTCCCCATTCTTAAGCCTCGTCCTATATTTTGGTACCTTATATTTCATGTCTATGAGTTTACGTATTATAATTAGTTCTTATCAGTGAGAACTGCAATATTTGTCCTTATGTGTCTGGCTCATTTCACTCAGTATATTGCCCTTGAGGTTTTGTCATCAAACCCTTTTTTTTTTTAAGATGGTTTTGTTCACACACCATACATTCCATCCTAAGTAAACAATTGATGGTTCTCTGTATGGTCACATATTTATGTGTTCACCATCTTCACCACTATCCATATAAGGGCATCTACATTTCTTCCACAAGGCAGGAGGGAGAGTCAAAGAAGGTAGAGAGGCAAAAGAAAGAGGAAAAAAAAATGACAGCTAGGAAGTAGCAAAAGGAAAAGTAACCTTAAATCAAAATAGAGGAAAGAGTCAGACAACACCACCAATGTCAAGTGTCTAACATGCCTCCCCTATCCCCCCCATCTGCATTTACCTTGGTATATCACCTTTGTTACATTAAAGGAAGCATAATACAATGATTCTGTTAGTTACAGTCTCTAGTTTATGTTGATTGCATTCCTCCCCCAATGCCCCCCCCATTTTTAACACCTTGCAAGGTTGACACTTGCTTGTTCTCCCTCGTAAAAGAACATATTTGTACATTTTATCACAATTGTTGAGCACTAGATTTCACCGAGTTACACAGTCCCATTCTTTATCTTTCCTCCTTTCCTCTGGTCTCACATGCTCCCAACCTTTCTCTCTCAACCGTATTCATAGTTATTTTTGTTCAGTGTACTTCCATTGCTGTGCTACCATCTCCCAAAATTGTGTTTCAAACCATGCACTCCTGTCTTTTGCTATCACTCTGTAGTGCTCCCTTTAGTATTTCCTGTAGGGCAGGTGTCTTGTTCACAAAGTCTCTCATTGTCTGTTTGTTGGAAAATATTTTGAGCTCTTCCTCATATTTGAAAGACAGCTTTGCTGGCTATAGGATTCTTGGTTGGCGGTTTTTCTCTTTCAATATCTTAAATATATCACACCACTTCCTTCTTGCCTCCATGGTTTCTGCTGAGAGATCCACACATAGTCTTATTAAGCTTCTTTTGTATGTGATGGATTGCTTTTCTCTTGCTGCTTTCAGGATTCTCTCTTTGTCTTTGACATTTGATAATCCAATTATTAAGTGTCTTGGTGTAGGCCTATTCAGATCTATTCTGTTTGGCATACGCTGTGCTTCTTGGATCTGTAATTTTATGTCTTTCATAAGAGATGGGAAATTTTCATTGATTATTTCCTCTATTATTGCCTCTGCCCCTTTTCCCTTCTCTTCTCCTTCTGGGACACCAGTGATACGTACATTCTTGTACTTTGTTTCATCCTTAAATTCCCAGAGACGTTGCTCGTATTTTTTCATTCTTTTCTCCATCTGCTCCCTTGCGTGTAGGCTTTCAGGTGTTTTGTTCTCCTGTTCTTGAGTGTTTTCTTCTCCCTCTTGAGATCTGCTGTTATGTGTTTCCATTGTGTCTTTCATCTCTTGTGCCTTTCATTTCCATAGATTCTGCTAGTTGTTCTTTTGAACTTTCGATTTCTGCCTTATGTATGCCCAGTGTTTTCTTTACAGCCTCTATCTCTTTTGCGAAATATTCTCTAAACTTTTTGAATTGATTTAGCATTATTTGTTTAAATTCCTGTATCTCAGTTGAAGTGTATGTTTGTTCCTTTGACTGGGTTTTCTTAGTGTAGGTTGTAGTTTTCTGTTGTCTAGGCATCTGACCTCCTAGGCCACCCCAGTCAGGTTTTCCCAGATGAGAACAGGCTCAGGTCACAGAAGGAGGAAATATTCAGTATCTGATTTCCCTGATGGTTTTTCTTAGAGGATTGATACACCTGTGCTTTTCTGCCTGGCAGGTGCACGTGTCAGCCTGTCACCAGCTGGTGTAAGAGGGTGTGGCCTGTGGCTCTCCTCCTCCAGGCTTTGGGGTCTGATTCAGGAAAGGCAGGCAGTAGAGCTGGGCCCCTCCCTTTCCTCTTGGGAAGCTATGCCCTCTCCAGAGAGGTATTCTGCATATCAATAAGTTCTTTGTTTCTCTGACTCTCCTGATTAAAGTGTTTTGATTTTAAAATGGCTGAGGCTGTCTTTACTGCAAAACGCTGTGGGCTGAAAGTGACTGAGGTTTTCTCCACATAGAGAGAAAGGGACTGAAAAGCTCCCAGATTCACTTGTCAGCCAGAAATAGCACCTGATCTTCTGGGCTCCCTGTCCTGAGACAGATATGTCCCCCAACTCTCCCAAGGTCAATTGTCACCAAAAGCCTCTGTCTGCTTGTTGAGGATTCACTGTCTGTATTGAGCAGTTAACATTAAAACCCCAGTTGGAGCTGGGCTGAGAGAGTACTACTTTCTAGTACCGTGAGGCTTCTGTGAGGGAGGGGCTCTCGGCTCTCAGCTCTCGGCTCTCAGCGCAGGTCTGCAGTTTTACTTACAGATTTTCTGCTGCGATCTCGGGCATTCCTCCCAATTCAGGTTGGTGGATAATGAGTGGACAATCACGTTTGTCTCCCCACAGTTATTCCAGGTTATTTATTAGCTTTTTGGTCATTTATGAATTGTTCCTGGGGGGACTAGCAGTCTTCCACGCCTCTCTATGCCGCCATCTTAGCTCCTCCCTCCGGAAGCTTTTACAGTTGAGAAAGTTGAGTCTTTTAGACATTAATGACTTGCCAAGGTCTTGAGCAACTTTATGGCTGAATGGAGACTTCATTCCAGGTACTTGTCTTAGTCAGCTGTACTGCACTGTCAGTTGAAAGCAATCATTTCCTTCTGGATACAGCATTTGATTCTCTCTCACTTAAAGTTTGGACTGACCAATTTGTCTTTTGGGTCTTATCCCATGTCCTACTTCATCTATTAGGATTCTCCAGACTTTTCCACTAATTGATCTCTACCTTTCCTGAACTCTTAAAGCAAACTACAGACTTTGCTTTGGGGCTTAACTATACTAGAAGAGAACATAGCCTTTTTATAGAGAGTCCTTAGACTTTGCTGACAGCCAGGAGACTAAAGGATTCATCCTGGAGAAATTGACCAGCTAAAGAAATTAGCCCTGTAGTTTCTGACAGTTGGGGTTTCCCCATGGAAATGACCCAAAAACATCATCCTACAGTGAAGACCAAAAGTCAACAAGCCTCACTTTAAGCTGAGAATTCCCCATCAGCTTTTGGTGCCTGTCTCTTTAATATGAGCAGATAACCATGTAACACTCCACATATAACGAAAACCTTTAAGCTGAAGTGTAGAATCCAAAACAGGCCAACAAAAGAATCAATTTAATACACACAATGCAGAGAACAGAAGAAAACTTTTTAAAATTATAATACATATCTTTAGATTAGAAAAGATGTTGCATCCATGAAACAACAGAAGGCTATGTAAAGGAATATTCAGAGAATACAAGTGAGCTTTTGGAAATTAAAAATATGATAGCATAAATGAAAAAAAACCATAAATGCTTTAGAAGGTAAACTGAGGAGAATTCCCAGAAATTAGAACACAAGGACAAAGATAAGGAAATAAGAGAGAAAAACTAAGAAAATTAGTGGATTAGTCCAGATGTCCAACATCCAAAAAAAGCAAAAACAAGCAGAGAAAAAGGAGGAAAGGAAATTATCAAATAATTCAAGAAAATTCCCCAGGACTGTCGGATACGAGTTTTCAAATTGAACCAGCCCACCAAGTGCCAAGCACATGCATGAATAAAACCTACAATGGGACATATCTGTGAAATTTTAGGACAATAGGAGCTGAAAGAATGTAAAAACTTTCACGGAAACAAACGCATGTTACATGAAAAGGATAAGAGTAAGGATATCTTTGGCCTTCCCAATAGAAATACAGGAAACTAGAAGACAATGGAGTAAATAAAGCAGTTGAAAATATTTCTAACCTAGAATGTTATACCCAGTCAAATAATCAAGTGTGAGAATAAAATAATTCCTTTTCAGACATGTAAGTGCTAAAAAATTGTATCTCTTATACACACTTTCTCAGGTAGCAACTGGAGGCTGTGTGACGTATTTTGCCTTGAAAGCAAAATATGGAAACTAGAAAAGAGGGGAAACATACAGAGGGGGTAAATGCAGACAAGGATCTTGAAGACAATGGCAAAAGGAGATTCCTAACTAACAGCTGGACAGCAGGCCTAGAAACCAGTCTAAATTGGATCAGGAATGTGAAGGTCTCTGTGGTGGGTTAAATTGGGTCCTCCAAAAAAATATATTGAAGTCCTAACCCTCAATAACTGTGAATGTGACCTTATTTGTAAATAGGGTCTTTGCAGATGTTATCAAGTTAAGATGAGGTCATACTAGACTAGGTGGGCTCTGATGACCTAATAAGATGAGGGAAATTTAGACAGGGGCATACAGAGAAAAGAATGCTTTATGAACATACAGAGATATATACGCAGAAGGAAGACAGCCATGTGAAGACAGAGGCATTGGATTCATGTAGCTGCAAGCCAAGGCATGCCAAGGATTGCCAGCAACCACCAGAAGCTGGAAGAGGCAAGGAAGTTCTCTTCCCTAGAGGCTTCAAAAAAATTTGGCCTTGCCAACACCTTGATTTCAGACTTCTGGCCTCCAGAATGGTGAGATAATAAATTTCTATTGTCTATCCACCCAATTTGTGGTCATTTGTTTTGGAAACCCCAGGAAACTAATACAGGCTTCAAGAAGGATGTCACCAAGATCAAAGAAAAGAAAAGAAGTTTATGAATTTGAGTGTGCTGAGATATTTACACTTTTGGCAGAGAATATTGAAATGAATTAGTGATAGTTACACTGAAAATTAAGCAAATCGATACCAAGACAACTTTTAAATTGGAAAAATAAAGGAGAAAAGAAATGTATTCATAATGTGCTACATGGCTCAGCTGTAAACAATATTACCAGAGTCATAATACAAACAAATATTAATCTAATAAAAATGAAGAACAAATACACTGGACAATGAGGGAGGAAAAATGCATCTATGTGTTGGGGTTGGGCAAAATAAAAGAGCTAAATCATCTTCCAAAATGTTAATAGATAATATCTGAAACTGGAAAATCAAGGAATAACAGTATAATCATGTTGTTTATAAATGTGAAGATAAGTAACAGCAGTAACAACAAAACAAATTGAAAATGATTGCCCCTGAGGAGCAGAAATCAGTGGGGAGAGGGAAGGTCTGGTGACTGCTCTTTTTCATTACAAGTCATATAGAGCTACTGTTTTCATCACATCTCAGGTGCCATAAGTCAAAAGTCTCATTATTATTTTATGGACTACTAAGAAAGAAAATACTTCCAATTAAATAATGACACGTTTTCTTTCAGATTGGTTGTAAGACGCATCCTGACTTCAGAGATTATAAAATGTTAGAAAAGGGTGTCTTAAAATCTATGAAACAAAAAAAAAAATCTATAAAATACAGTCTTTTACTTTAGTATGTACACCTTTATAACAATCGAAATTCAATTTAAAAAGAAGCCTACTCAGGAGAGATAAACCACATAGTAATTGAAACAAGGAAAGTTAAATAATTACTACCTGTAACGGGATTGAATTAAAGAGAGATTGGCTTGTAAGAAGTAAAGAGAACTCAAAAGAAGATAGGAATGGTAGATAAAAGCAGCGGTCACTACCCTAGGGCTGGGATACAAGCACATGAAAAAGGCCCCCACAGGGCTGAGAGCCAGACCTCGTTGGAGGGCACATTGTGGTTCACTGGATGGCAGAAAAGTTGCTGCGATGTGTGACACCATGCCAGAAATCCAACCTCTGTGTTTGCCAGAAATCTGGGGTGCTGGGGAAAGTTGTTCACCAGGAGGTGTCTCATGGGAGGCACTCTAATACAAAACCACCTGAGGGGAGTGTCAGGGGAAACAGCTGACTCCAGGAGCTGGGCACTGCAGAAGCCCTATATCCTCTACTGACAAAGCTAAACATTAAGCCAGCTGGCAAAGAAAAAATATTTAAAGAGCCTAGATACATTTTCACAGAGCAGGCAAAAAGGGTGAATTTCAAGCTGAGTGACATTAAGTTGATAAACAGGTACAGTCCACCCTTTGACTACTCAGTTTCCACATGCATCCTTCTACACACATTTGAAATCCCATGCAACAACAACAACAAAAAAACAACCCTGTACAGCTATTCTTCTAAATGAGGAAGTTCTCACCCTTTCCTGAGGAGAAACACAGTCCTGAGAGTGACAGTATTGGTCCCTTTCTATATCAATTACTCCATAAAATTTGGTCACTATTTTAAACATAAAATTTTATACGTTTATCTTTACCTAAACATAAATGGTAATGTTAACTTCCAGTAATTTGTATATAAATTAAAAATGGGAAAAAGGAAAGAGAAGAAAATTGTTAGCTTATACAAATAAACATACACTTAGAACAAACAAATGAAAATACGCAAAGCAACTACAGTCCTCATTTCTCTAATGGTCATAGAGCACTAACTATGGCTTCCTTGTTCCATTGCCCATTCCATATTTCCCACACCCTCATCCAGAATTTCGGCTGGTTAGGATACCTCACTTACATTCCCAGGGAGAATGCGTCTTCAATTGTCTTGCCTTTTTTGGTTGCTGTAGTTTTCCACTAACATTTACCGTTATGCATGTGTGTTCATTTTCTAGAGCTACCATAACAGATTACCATGAACTGGGTGTCTTAAAACAATGGAAACTTATTCTCTCATAATTCTGGAGGCTAGAGATCTAAAATCAAGGTGTTAACAAGGCTAGTCTTCTAAAGGCTGTAGGAAAGAATCCTTCTGTCCCTACCGTCTGATGGCTCCTTGTTATCCTTGGCTTTCCTTGGCTTGTAGCTGCATCATAAAAATCTCCACCTCTGTCTTCACATGGCCCTCTCTCTGTGCCTCTCTATATATCTGAATCTCTCTTTCATTTTTAATGAACATTATTTATTGATTGATTTTCCCCTTTATTGAAGTTGTGGCTTTAAAGAACTATCATGCATAAAATACAGGATTCCCATAAACCACCCCACCACCAATAACTTGCATTGGTGTGGAACATTTGTTACAATTGATGATAGCACATTTTTACAATTTCAGTATTAATTAAAGTCCATAGTTTAACTGAGGGTTCACTGGGTAGAGTAATGTGGTTCCATGGATTAAAAAAAATTTTTTTCCACTTTTAATGATAGTCGGATTTATATTTCAGTGCTGTTAATTGTGTTCACAATATTGTGCTGCCATCACCACCATCCATTACCAAAACTTTTCCATCATTATAAATAGGAACTCTGTACATTTTAAACTGTAAATTCCCATTCCCTTCCCAACCTGAGCTGCTAGTAACCTATATTTTAGATTTTGACTCTATGAGTTTACTTATTCTAATTATTTCAGATCAGTGAGATCATACAGTATTTGTCCTTTTGTGTCTGGCTTATTTCATTCAACATGATCCCTTCAAGGTCCATCCATGTTGTCACATGTATCAGGACTTTGTTCCTTTTTACAGCTTAATAGTATTCAATTGTGTGGAATTTTATTTATCCATTCATTGGTTGATGGTCGCAGGTTGCCTCCATCTTTTGGCAAATGTGAATATTGTTGTTATGACCATCGGTATGCAAATATCTGTTTGAGCCCCTGCTTTCAATTGTTTTGAGTATATACCTAGTAGTGGGATTGCCATGTCATATGGTAGTTCTATACTTGGCTTTCTAAGGAGCCACCACACTGTCTCCCACAGCGGCTGCACCATCTTACAGTCAAACCCGCAGTGAATGAGTTTTCCTATATCTCTGCATCCTCTCCAACACTTTGTATTTTCCATCTTTTTTTTTTTAATAGCAGTCATTTTAATGGGTGTGCAATGTTATCTCATTGTGGTTTTCATTTGCATTTCCCTGATTGTTAATGATGTTGAGCATCTTTTCATGTGCTTTCTAGCCCCATTTCTATATCTTCTTTCGAGAGATGTCTGTTCAAGTCTTTTGCCCATTTTTTAATTGGGTTGTTTTTCTTTTTGTTGTTATGATGAAGGATTTCTTTATATATACTGGATATTAATTCTTTATTGCATATGTGGTTTCCAAATATGTTATCCTATTGTGTAGGTTGTCTTTTTACTTTCACGATGAAGTCCTTTGAGGAACAAATATTGAGATTCCTTCGTATGTAATACGTTGCTTTTCTCTTGCAGCTTTCAGAACTCTCTCCTTGTCTTTGCATTTGACAGTGTAATCAGTATATGATGGGGGGTATATTTTTCTTTACGTTTACCTTGTTTGGTGTTCTCTGAGCTTCTGGGCTGTGCATATTCACATCTTTTGCTAAGCTTGGGAAGTTCTCTGTTATTATTTATTTGACTATTCCTTCTGCCTCTCTCTCTCTCTCTCTCTCTTTCTTTCTTTCTTTCTTTCTTCTCGTTTTGGGACTCCCAATGCATGTATTGGTGTGCTTTATGAGGTATCTTGGGCTATTTTCACTTTTAATCTTTCTTTTTTCTTTTTACTCCTCAGCCTGACTCATTTCAAGTGTCTTGTGTTGAAGTTCACTAATTCTTTCTTCTGCCAGCTCCATTCTGCTTTTGAAACCCTCCTGGGCATTTTTCATTTCAGTAATTGTACCTTTAACTCCAGTGTTATGTCTGGTTCCTTTTTAAAATTTCTGTCTTTTTACTTAGATTCTCATATTGTTCATTCATTGTTTTCCTGGTATCTTGTAGTTCTTTCTCTGTACTTTCCTTCATATCTTTAAGCATTTTTAAGATCATTTTTTAAAGGCTTTTTTCAGTATGTCCACATTCTCATCTTCTTTGTTGGTGTTTTCTGTTATTTTTATCCTATTCCTTTGAATGGGCCATCATTTACTTTTCCTTTGTTTGTCTTGTACACTTGTTGTACATTGCACATTTTAATATTTTAAAATGTTAACTCTGAGGTTTACTCCCTGGGACATCTTTTTTCTTGGTTTTTTAACCAGCTGGAGATAGACAGAGATTTTCTTGAGATTCAGCCTTCTTATCAGGAAGGTCTACCTGAGGTGAACGCACTGTGCAGGGTTTTCCCTGTCTTACTAGGCCTCTGTCTTGTCCTGGGATCTTGCTTTTTAGTTGTTTTAGTTCCCCTGTTTACAGGAGTTTGGTTGTCCCCTTGCTTTCCAGGGAACAAACCTCCTCCGAGTATCTGAAGCCAGCAGACCTTTGTCCCAGACTGTTCATCTGTATAGTTTTGTTGTCTCATGCTGCTTTTGCCTGGAGGGAAAATTCTGGGAGGAGGGTCACCTGGGGGAAGACTCTCCCAATTCCATCATTCCCAGGAAAAACAGGGCCAGGGAACCATGAAGGGGACACGGGTCTGCTCCAGAGTACCCTGTGGAGTAGTGTGCCAGTTTGAATGTAGTATGTCCCCCCAAATGCCATTATCTTTGATGTAATCTTGTGTGGGCAGACCTATCAGTATTAATTAGATTGTAATTCTTTGAGTGTTTCCATGGAGATGCACCCCACCCAACTGTGGGTGATGACTCTGATTGGATAATTCTCATGAAGGTGTTGGCCAGCCCATTGGGTGGGTCTGAATTAAATTACTGGAGCACTGTGTAAGATCAGACAGAAGGAGCAAGCAGCTACAGCCAAGAGGAACACTCTGAAGAACTCCCATAAGCTGAGAGGGGAACTGCAGTTTGAAGACAGCTGTTGAAAGCAGACCCTTCCTCCGGAGAAGCTGAGAGAGGACAGATACCCCAAGTGCAACTAAGAGTGGCATTTTTGAGAAACTGCAGCCTAGAGAGGAACGTCCTGGGAAAAAGCCACTTTGAAACCAGAACTTTGGAGCAGACACCAGCCACATGCCTTCCCAGCTAACAGAGTTTTCTGGACACCATTGGCCATCCTCCAGCGAAGGTACCCGATTGCTGATGTGTTACCTTGGACACTTTATGGCCTTAAGACTTTAACTGTGTAAGTAAACAAACCCCCTTTTATAAAAGCCAATCCATCTCTGGTGTTTCGCATTCCAGCAGCATTAGCAAACTAGAACAAGTAGGGAGGAGGTCAGGTAGGGCACCCAAATTTTCTCTGACATCTCCCCAGAGGTGAATTTTCCTACCCAGAAAATGCAGCCCTTCAGCTAACTTTCCCCCACAGCTGTGAGGAAGTCCTGTGTCCACTTCTGCCCCTGTCCAGGGTGGGTTGAAACAATGGTTGCTGCTGCCTTTGTCTGGGCGGGGTTGAAACAATGGCTGCCTTCAGAGCCGGGACCCAGAGATCTGAATTTGCTAATTAAAAGCCATGATTAGTGATCAGCTGTGCACACCTCTGTTCTTGGGGAAGAGGACCTCTATGTCCCTTTCTGTCATTAGCAGCTAGCTAGGGACTGGACCCTGAGGCAGCATGCTGTGAGAGTAGGAAATGGTGCCAGTAGCCACTGCAAAGAGAGAGCAATTTACAGTTCTTTACCATAATTTATCAGCTTCTTCCTCCTTGGATGCTGTACAGTGTTCTTCTGGTCTCTGGTATTTCAAAGTGGTTGATTCAGGCAGTTCTTGCCTGCCTAATAAGTTTTGGTGGAAGGATTGAGTTCTGGAGCTCCCTACTCCACCATCTTTCCTGGAAGTTCTGAGAGATTCCCTTTCATTTCTTTTATAAAGCCACCAATCTTTGTGTTTAGGGCCCATTCTAATCCAGTATAACCTCATCTTAACTAATTACATCTGTAAAGATCTTATTTCCATATGGTCACATTCTAAGGTTCTAGGAGGACATGAATTTGGGGGAGACACTATTCAGCCTCCGACAGCATGTATATACTAAAAGGTGCCACAAAAAAATCTTCTTGGTTCCAGACATGCTTTTCTCTGCCCCCATCCTGTACAAACAACCCAATTTCCCCTTGGTAATCAGAGTCAATCACTCGAGTCAGTATATTAACCCCCTGTTTTACCTCTTGTTTCATTGGCATAAGGAGCCTCATATGGCCAGACTGAAGTCTTGTCTTTCAATTCAGTGAATCACTATTGTGTCTCCTGGATGTATCCCTCCTTTGGGATTAAGATTTCCAAACAGCAGAACTCAAATTTGCTGAAACAAAAGGTAAAAAAGAGTGGGTTACTAGATCTAATAATGAGAGAAGCCACTCCTACCAGCACCCCTCTTAGTTTAGCCAAATGAATCAAGTTGGGCTTTAATCCAGATTACTAGAGTTCTTTATAAGCAGAATGAAATTCTGACACAGAGAGAGAAAGCCAAAGGAAGAATCTGGAAGTCAGTGGAACCCAGAAAAGAAAGGAGAGGACATGTCACCATGTGGCAGAACAACCAAGGACCCAAAGTTCCCCAGTAGTCAGCCCCAGAATGCCACAGTCTTCAAAGAGAAAGCATCACTTTGCTTATACCTCAATTTTCGATTTTTTCTATCCTCAAAACCATGAGCCAATAAATTCCTGTTGGTAAGCCAACTCATTGTATGGTATTTGTCTTAACAGCCAGGAAACTTATATTTTTATGACACAAGATGACTCAATAAATATCTAGATGTTAAATTCAAATAAGAGTAAAGTACCAACATTGTACAAATACCACATCAATTAAATGCTTTCTTGCCTTAGCAATTAAATAAATTGAGGAAAATTTATGCCCATGTTTCATCTGAAAATACATGGGGACTCACTCCAAGTGCAATGCAGTCACCCTTTGAGGTGGGGGTGGAAGGCTAGGCAGTAGAACTGAGAGACATCATTTGGACTTTTAGCTGCCAAGGAAAGGAGGTAGGGTAGAATACCTGAAAGAAATCCCCCACAGGCAGGCAGGCTGTGCTAAGAGATCTCCCTTGGCACAGAATATCTAGTGTAGAACTAGAGAGAAAATAAAATTCCCCATAAATCCAAAAGTTAGTATCTGGGCTGTAAAGAATAAAGTGAGATATCCTGTGGTTTAGCAAGCTAGTGACACAAAAAGATATCCAGTACCTAATGACTGCTCAGACCCTAAACCCCACAGAAGTTAAAGTTTTGATGATGCTCTCAAAACATTTTAATACAGCAGTGAACTGAATTAAACTACCCCAGAACTGGCACAACTACATATCAAACTGACTAAGACCACTTACCTAGAAGCCTGACACAAGAGGTGCCATGACTATTTCTGGTGGAAAATATTTTATTTAAGTATGTGATATTCTTCTGCACAAAATATCTGGCATGCAAGGCACAAATAAGAAACAGATATGGGCAAGAAAGGAAACCATCAGTAGAAGGAGACATGAGATTGCCCAGATGTTGTAATTATCAGATAGGAACTATAATAAAAATAAAGGAAAAATTGATAAGTTGGACTTTATCAGAATTAAAAAATTTGCTCTCTGAAAGACCTTGTGAAGAGGATGAAAAGTCAAGTTACAGGTTGGGATAACGTGTTTGTAAACCACATATCCAGAAAAGAACTAGTATCTTGAATATTTAAAGAACTCTCAGAATTCCACATCTAAAAAATCAAACAATCCAATTACAAAATGGACATAAGATATTGCATTAATTTTCTATTGCTAATGTAACAAATTACCACAAATTTGGTGTCTTAAAACAACACATTTGTGATTGTTCAGTTCTGTAGGTCAGAAGTCCATCACAGGAATCATTGGCTTAGGGTCAAGGTGGGCAGAGCTGCATTTCTTTCTGCCATTCTCGGAGGAGTCCATTTCCTTGCTTTTTCCAGCTTCTAGAGGCCACCTCCATTCATTGGCTCATCATTCCCTTCCACCATCTTCAATGCTAGCAACATTGCATCTCTTTGATCCTTCTACCATGGTCACATCTTCTGACAACAGCCCTGAAAGGTTCTCCACTTTTAAGGACTAATAGAATTAGATTGGGCCCACCTGGATAATTCAAGATAACCTCCCCATCTCAAGGTCCATACCTCTAATGACATCTGCAAAAGCCTTTTTTGCCATGTAAGTAATGTAATTTTTAAAAACAACATTTTATAAGTAAACATTTTTGCCATGTAAGGTTCTCAGGATTAGGTTTGGATATCTTTGGATTCTGCCTACCACAGACATGAATAGAAATTTCACCAAAGTGGATATAAAAATAGCAAATAACCCCATAAAAAGATGTGCAACTTCCTTAGTCATTAGCGAAATGCTAATTTAAGCCACAATAAGTTACTACTTATCTATCAGAATGGCTAAAATAAAAAATAGTATGACACCAAATCTGGCAAGGATGTGGAGAAACTGGAACACTCATACATTGCTGGTATGAATGTAAAATGGTATGGTCACTCCAGAAAATAGTTTTGCAGTTTCCTACTAAACTAAACAGGCATTTACCATATTATCCAACAGTTGATTCTTGGGCATCCCAGAGAAACCTAAACTATGTTCACACAGAAAACTGTTCATGAATATTCATAGAAGCTTTGTTTGTAGTAGGCAGAAATGGAAATTAGGCAAATGTCCTTTAATGGATGAACTGTTAAACAAACTGTGGTATATCCATACTATGGGATACTACACAGCAATAAAAAGAATGAACTATTGATGCATGCAACAACTTGGATAGATTTCAAGGAAATGAGGCTCAGTAAAAAGAAAAAAAATCCCAAAAGGTTATATACTGTATGATTCCATTTATATAAGATTCTTGAAATGCCAAACTTACAGATATAAATAACATATTAGTGGTTGTCATGGGTTAGGGATTGAGAGATGGGGAAAAGAGGTGGGTGTGGCTATAAAAGGATAGCACAGGGAGCCTTGTGGTACTGACACAGTTGTGTATGTTGAATTTAGTGATAGTTACATGAATCTACACATGAATTGAAATTGCATAGAACTATACACACACACAAATGAATACATGTAAAACTGGTGAAACCTGAGTAAGTTCTGTGGATTGTACCAAAGTCACTTTCCTGGTTTTGCTAATGTACTATGTTATATAAGATGTTACAATTGCAAAAAACTGGATGAAAGGTACATGGAACCACCCTGTAGTATTTTTTCTGGCTTTCCAAAGTTTATTTTATATCATATTTTTGAAAATTCAGTTACCTATTTTTATAAATGTATCCATTAGCATGCCTTTGGCTGCAAGTAAAAGACAATACATATAAAAAATATTAGGTAATTTTTTTTTTTCTGTCTCACTAAAGAATGCAAGAGACAGAGAAGTTTTAGGGTTGGTTAATTCACCATTTCAGAATGGTCACTGTGCCTGTTTGGATGTATTATGTCCACCAAAATCCATGTTCTTTGATGCAGTCTTGTGGGGGCAGATGTATTAGTGTTGATTAGGTTTGAACCTATTGATTCAGTGTTTCCATGGAGATGTGACTCAGTCAACTGTGGGTGGACCTTTCATTGGATTATTTCCATGGAGGTGTTGCCCCACCCATTCAGAGTGGGTCTTTATTGGATTACTGGAGTACTTTAAAAAGAACCACAAAGTGATTGGATCCTGTAGACAGCATTTTGAGTGAAGTACACCAGAAACAAAGGCAAACACTATAATGTCTCACCAATATGGACTAACTACAATGTGTAAACTCAGAATTGAATCTTAGAGCACAGCCTAACAGGGAAATGATTATTGTAATGGTCCCTAGATTGTAAGCTCTTAGAGCAGTCAAATCTATTCCTGAATTGTAATGGCTATCTCCAGACTCTGAGATATTGATCCCTTGGTGTATAACCTGATTGGTCTCTGGAACATTGGGTATTTGTGTGACACCTGAAACTCAGAACTAGAGCTCGGCAGATATGAATGTCAGTATTAATGCATACAGCAACTGTTAAAAAAAAAGCTGAAAAAGAGCCCAGACTTCAGTAAGAGATATGAATGAGGCAAATCTGGTTAAGACTAGGGCAAATTGGGCCAAAGGGTAAAGGTTGAAACCGACTGTGTGTTAAAACTTCAACTTCCATGTGTGACAAAGGGAAGAAATGTTTACTTGGTGTAGGATCTATATTTTCTAAACAATGTAACTTCTACAGTCAGTTTGTTCAAACACCACAATTACATGGAATTTGAATAGGAAGTGAGATATGGTAGGTCTGTACAGGTTAGAGTGAAATAGCAACACATCCCAAAGTGATTTGGGTGGAGAATAAAAGTATATATTTGGTGCCCCCTGAGGAGCTGGGGAGGATGCGGAGGTGTTGGACTTCCTCACCTGGATTGTTGCTGATGTTCTCACAAACACTGGGGACTGACAGCATGACATGCTGAGCCCTCTGTCTTGGGGCTTGCCCCTATGAAGCTTGTCACTACAAAGGAGAGGCTAAACCTGCTTATAATTGTGCCTAAGAGTCTCCCCTGAGAGCCTCTTTGTTGCTCAGATGTGGCCCTATCTCTCTACGATCACCTTGGCAAGTGATCTCACTGCCCTCCCCACTACGTGGGACCTGACTCCCAGGGGTGTAAATCTCCCTGGCAATGCAGGGTATGACTCCCGGGGATGAACCTGGACCTGGCATCATGGGATTGAGAACATCTTCTTGACCAAAAGGGGGATGCAAAATGAAACGAAACAAAGTTTCAGTGGCTATGAGAGTCCAAATGGAGTGAAGAGGTCACTCTGGTGGACATTCTTACACACTATATAGATAACCCTTTTTAGGTTTTAATGTATGGAATAGCTAGAAGTAAATATCTGAAACTACCAAACTCCAACCCAGTAGCCTTGACTCTTGAAGATGATTGCATAACAATGTAGATTACAAGGGGTGACATTGTGATTGTGAAAACCTTGTGGATCACACTCCCTTTATCCAGTGTATGGATGGATGAGTAGGTAAGTGGGGACAAAAACTAAGTGAAAAATAGGGTGGGATTCGGGGGGGGATGATTTGGGTGTTCTTTTTTACTTTTAGTTTTTATTCTTATTCTGATTCTTTCTGGTATAAGGAAAATGTTCAAAAATAGATTGGGGTGATGCATGCACAACTATACGATGGTGCTGTGAACAGTTGATTGTACACTATGGATGATTGTATGGTATGTGAATATATCTCAATAAAACTGAATTAAAAAAACAGATTGGGATGATGAATATACAACTACATAATGGTACTGTGAACAGCTGATTGTATACCATGGATGATTGTATGGTATGTGAATATATATCAATAAAACTGAATTTTAAAAAAAGGCACAAAGGCCCAGATGCAGAGCAACCGAGAGTAACATTTTGAAGAGGAGCTGCAGCCAAGAGAGGACAAAATGCCCCAAGAACAACATTTTGGAGAACACCATTTTGAAACACAAACTGAGAGCAAGTGGACACCAGCCACATGCCTTCGGAGTTCACAGAGGTTTTCCAGACACCAATGTCCATCCTTCAGTGAAGGTACCCTATTGTTGATGCCTTACCTTGGACACTTTATGGGCTTAAGACTGTAACTTTGTAAACAAACTCCCTTTTATAAAAGCCAATCCATTTCTGTTATTTTGCATAACGGCAGCATTAGCAAACCAGAACAGTCACCAAGGACCAAGGTTCTTGCCATCTTTATGCTCTTTCATTCCCAGAATTTTTGCTTTTGTCCTAAAACTGCCCACTCTTGGTTCCCTTCTAATCCTTTCTTTACACTGAATTATCATAATCTTCTTTTTCTTTTCTAAATCATCAACTGACGATGTCTTTAACCCACTTAACATCATTCGTTAATTCTGTCAACCCCAACAGGATGAAGTCCTTGGTCTAACTCCTTGGCCTATTTTCCACCATTTCCTGCAGAACTTTATACTTGACCCCTAGCTGTTTATTGTTCTCTAAACTCTATACTATTTCTTACTCTGTTTATGAAGACCCTTCAGCCTGGGATGCCCTTGCTTTCCACTTTTGCACCTACCCATTTCATCTAACAAATTGCTTCTCATCTTTGAAGAGTCATTTTGGACATCATGTCTTTCTCCTGGAAGGTTTCTGGTGCCATGGACCCCAGATGGCATCATGTGCTCCTCCTCAGAGCCACCATCATGCCCTGTGCCTATCTTCATTAGGGTTGCCAGGCTCCAGTGATGAAGTGAAGACATGGTATATTTGCTTCCTCAGCAGTAAAGCATTTTAAAATGCAAATCGTTGAGTTTCTCAACATTCCAAACAACATTGAAATACAATGTTTCTTAAAAAATAAATTATAAAAGCCTAGCCAAACAATAAATACAAATTATATATATGAATTTCCATAACTCCAACCATAGTCTGGTATTTTTAATTGAGAACATCTGGAAACCAGTCTCTATATCTCTGCTGTATAGACTCTGATCTCCTTGAGGGTGGAGGTTTCTTATCCTGATGCCAACCACACAGTAGAAGCTCAATATATATTTGAAAAAAATGAATGGAAGACTAGAATAAATGTGATTTTCAGGAAAAATATCTCCTCCTATCACAATCCCAGCCTTTAAATAAGAATCCTTTCATCATCTCTACTCCCCTTCCCAGAAGAGGAAAGATACTCCATCCTATATACCTCAAGCATCATAGTCATGATAGGCCAAAAAGTCTATAGTATGAGTATTGTAGGAGTGAGCTACAGAAGCAATAAAGAGCTATTGAAAAAACAAATAATCAAAAACTCCAAACCCAAGGCATAGTTGTATGTAGGGAGTTTTTGAATGTCAATTGTTTGTATCTCAGTGACAGTCTGTATATACCATATTTTTATTTCTCTGAGGCTGTGATGCTTTGGAAATGAAAGTCCTGTTAGGCAAATAGTAAAAAATAGCTTCCCAAACTGCTGATTATTCATGAAATGTTTCCATTTATCTCTGAATCATAACATAGCTAACTATTGAGAAATCGAGTTATTGTTGAAGCCTGAGGAGGTTTTCTTGTTTTCTTCTATCAAGGCATATATTCCCTAGTATCAAATGTTTCCTTCTCAGCTTCATTACTTACCCACTCACATTTTTCTCTCTTTTAGTGTTCCATGAAGCTTTATGCTAAATGCTTTTTTTTCTTTCACTTTTCATAAAATGAAGAAAGAAATTTATAAGCTATTTGGGGAGAAAAAGGAATATCAATGTAATAATCATTTAAAATTATGTTGACATGAATCTACAGCATTCTCTTTCATCTTTTGATGATGTTAATGGAAAAGAAAACTAGCAAATTCAAATATTTGCATAAGTCAAACGCTTGAAAATAACGGCTGTTAGTCTAATCACTCCATCCAAAGTTTGAGGGGGCATGTTTTCCTAATAAAGCTATTTAAGCATTATATGTGAAAGCTCCCTACATAATGGTATGTACATATGTAAGTAGGGTAGTTTCTCCTACTTCACACCCCGAACCTTGAGCCAATACTAAATATTAAGATGAGCAATGAACAGTCCTCATGGAACCTGATGCAATTAGCTAATAGATTCAGGAATCGTGCTTTCTCATCCTGTTGTTGGAACTTAAGATTGCTTTGGAGCCAATTACTTAAGCCTATTTGCTATCCTTCCTGTTAACAGAATAAAAGAAAAAATAACAACAACTAAGAATCTACAGGGTAGATTCTACACCAAACAAATTCTAACACTGTAAGAATAATTCCACTCTCTACTTTAGGCAATTTGTCTAGACTTTTAACAGTCTATATTACTTTCCCCTCATTGTTAGGAAGTTCTTCCTTGTATTATACTAAAATCTGGTTCATACTGGCAGCGGAGGGTGGTAATTAAGAGTATGGTATCTGGAGACAATCTTGGATGACTCCTCACCGGCAATAACACTTAGGAGGTGACCTAATTCGCCTAAATTTCTATTTCCTCAGCTTGTCAGAAACTTCATCTCCATTCGTGCCTGAACTTCTGTTCTTATGAGTCAGGAGGCTGGCAGCTTAACCTGGCAGAAGCTGCCAGTTGCTACACAAGCCAGTAGGAAGACAGAACTAGAAATCTTGGTGAATTGTTGGAGGCACAGAGTGGACCAGCTCCAGAGTGTAAAGCCCCTGGGGGCCACAGCCATGGGGGATTCCCACCTTCCTGCTGGCTTTTCCTTCAGAAACCCCACCAGGCTCCCACAGAGTCACAGGATGGGGAGAATCTAGCTCTCCCCTATGGCACTAGCTCTATATTACTTTCAAAATTATCAGATAATCAGAATATTTTAAAGACATTATACTTGGTGATTCTGTCATCTTTTAAAAATTTTATTGTTAAATATAGAACATAAATTTTCTCATTTTAACCGTTTTTAAGTGTGTCATTTGGTGGTGTTAATTACATTTACAATGTTGTGAAACCTTTACCACCACCCATTACCAAAACTTTCATCACCCAAAACAGAAACTCTGTGTACCTATTAAGCAATAATTCCCCCTCCCAGCTCTCCCCATCCCTTGGTAAACTTTAATCTACTTTCTAGCTCTGTGAATTTACATATTCTGGATTTTTCATATAAATTGAATCCATACAGTATTTATCATTTTGTTTCTCGCTTATTTCATGCAACATAGTGTTTTCCAGGTTCATCCATGTCATAGCATGTATTGGCTCTTCATTCCTTTTTATGGTTGAATAATATTCTACTTAGGGATATACCACATTTTGTTGAATATCCATTTATCTGCAGATGGACACTTGGGTTGTTTTGGCTATTGTGAATAATGCCACTATGAATATTGGCATACAAGTATCTGCTTGAGTCTCAGTTTTCAGTTCTTTTGGTTATAATCCTAGAAGTGGAATCACTGAATCACATGGTGATTCTATGGTTAACTTTTTGAGGAGCTGCTAGACTGTTTTCCATTTTACATTCCTAACAATAATGTATGAGGACTCCAATTTATCCACATCCTTGCCAACATTTACTTTTTTTTTTTAATAATAGCCATCCTAGTAAGTATGAAGTGGTTTCTCACTGTAGTTTTGATTTGTATTTCCCTAATCACTAATGCATCATTTCACATACTTATTTACATCTTCTTTTATGAGGACAAGTGAGGGATTCAATTATATTATATTATACATGGAAAGTGGGATATTGGTGTAAGAATTTATAAATAATTGATTTAGTCCTTCCCCCAAAAAATGTAGATATTCATTAATTCTATAATTGCTTCGTGCCTACTGCGTCAATACACTGTGCCAGGAAGTGTGAGAGTCAAGAACATCTGTGAAGTGGGAAAAGCCCTCAAAAGGTTATCAGAACACCTAGGACGATACTTAAGAGGCACTACCATTTAACTCTTGTATAACCTTTACCAAATCATCTAACATCTAATTTAGTGTCTCCAGTTTCTTCACCCATGAAATACAGAGGTTGAGTTAGATGACTGCTCCATTCCAATGGTAGATTGCAAAAATAGCCACACTTCTCTATCCTTCCCTTTATGCAAGGCGACTTTGCAGCTCCTTGCTTCAAGAGGTGGAATCTATTTCCCTACCTCTTGAATCTGGTCTAGCTTTGGCCGATAAATAGACTGCATCAGAAAAGCTGAAGATCACTAGAAAAGGTAAATATAAAAACCTTTATGTTTAAATATAAATATAATTTAAATATAAAAAATGTATAACAAGCTTTTTTAAGTAACTTTTTTTAATAGAATGAGTTAAAAAAAAAAAAAAAAAGAGGGAATTTATCCTTTTGAAATTCTACAAATATCCCCAGAACTGTTACTAAAGCAAAGCTATTATTAGAACCTACTGCAGCCAGGAACACTACCTTGACAAAATCTTAGCAGTGTCTCAGAAGGGGGAAATCAGGAGTGGAATATTTATATGGCTTTCCAGTCTGAGTTCAAGTGGTTTAAGATGGGTCTTTCATAGTGACACATCCCAGAGTAATTTGGGCAGATAATAAAAAATATATTTACAGCCTCCCCCCTCCCCAGCCCCGAGGATCTGGGGGAAGGTGCAGATGTGTTGGACTTCCTCACCTGGTCTGGTGTTGATGTTGTCACAAACATTGGGACTGGCGGTTTGATGTGCTGAGCCCTCGATCATGGGTCATGCCCTTATGAAGCTCGTTACTGCAAAGGAGAGGCTAAACTTGCATATAATTGTGCCTAAGAGTCTCCCCCCGAGTACCTCTTTGTTGCTCAGATGTGGCCCTCTCTCTCTCTAACTGAGCCATCTCGACAGGTGAACTCACTGCCCTCCCCCCTACGTGGGACCCGACTCCTAGGGTTGTAAATCTCCCTGGCAATGCAGAATATGACTCCCGGGGATGAATGTGGACCCGGCATCATGGGACTGAAAGTATCTTCTTGACCAAAAGGGGGATGCAAAATGAGACGAAATAGCTTCAGTGGCTGAGAGATTTCAAATGGAGTCAAGAGGTCACTCTGGTGGACATTCTTACGCACTATATAGATAACACCTCTTAGGTTTTAATGTATTGGAATAGCTAGAAGTAAATACCTGAAACTACCAAACTCCAACCCAGCAGTCTGGACTCCTGAAGACAATTATATAATAATGTAGACTACAAGGGGTGACAGTGTGATTGTGAAGACCTTGTGGATCACACCCCCTTAATCTAGTGTATGGATGAGTAGAAAAATGGGGATAAAAACTAAAGGACAAATGGGGTGGGATGTGGGGGATGATTTGGGTGTTCTTTTTTCACTTTTATTTTTTATTCTTGTTCTGGTTCCTTCTGATGTAAGGAAAATGTTCAGAGATAGATTGTGGTGATGAACGCATAACTATGTTATCATACTGTGGACAGTGGATTGTATACCACAGATGATTGTATGGTACGTGAATGTATTTCAATAAAACTGAATTTAATTAAAAAAAAAGTCACAAATATACACATTAACTGCTTTGGAAGTGAAAAAAAAAGATGGGTCTTTCAAGGCAGGAAACTGACGTATTGGGCAAAGTGTGTGATAACAATTGTTTCGGATTGGTGGGTACAGAGAAGAGAGGATCTTGAATTTACTTGGGAAGTAAATTGTGGTTGGTACCCACAAGCTACTTGCCTATGAAAGCAGTCTGTTGTGTCAGATAAATTGATCTGTGGGAATTTTCTTAAGTGAACAGTGAAGTTATTTATTTATTACAGTATTATCCTTTACAGGCAAAATTTCCTGGAACCAACAGCCAAGTCAAGTTGACATAGGTGGTTTTCTTTCTCATTCTTTATATAGTTTATCTGTGCTTTCTTTTTTCCTTTATCAATTTTTCCAAAAGTTTGTTTATTTTGTTAATATTTTCATAGAACCAACTTCTGAATTTGCCTCTCTTTATTGTACCTTAGTTTTCGCTTTCATTCATTTCTGTTCTTATTTTTATTATCTCCATCCCTCTTCTTACCTTGGTATTTATTCTGGAGTTGTATTTATAATTTCTCAGGTTAAACCCTTATCTCATTAATATTCAGCCATTCTTCTTTTCTAATATATACTTAAAAGCCATAAATTCCCAGAACCACTTTTGCTGCATCTTACCAGTTTTGATATGCAGTTTTTTTTTATTTATCATTCAGTTCTAATTTTAGTTTCCAGTATGAATTCTTCTTTGACACATGAATTATTTTGCATGTGTTTTTAAATTTTGCATTTAAAATATTATCTTTTGCTATTGACGCCTATTTTGATTGTGTTATGGTCAAAAACATAGTGTCTTTGATACATATCCTTTGAAATTGGTTGACATAGTACATAACCAATTATTGCAAATGCCCCTTGTATGTTTGAGATAAATGTGCTTTCCCTAATTATGCAGAATTCTGTGTCATTTCGTTTGTTCAAGTATATTAACTGTGTGTTTGAAACTTTGCTAATATTTTAATGTCTGCTTGACCTACCAGTAATTGAAATACTACCTTTTTATGGTTGGCTCGTCAATTTCTCTCTATAGTTCTAATAATTTTTTTATTTATATATATTTGAGGTTATTTTATTAGGTTTGAACCTATGTTTAAAATTGATAAATATATATTCTTGCTTATTTGAACTTTTATCCAAATGTAATGATCCTCTCTATAAGGTGCTTTGTATTAAAATCTATTTTCTCGATATTAATTTGCATATACCAGCTTCATTTTGTTCAGTATTTGCTAGATATTTATTTTCTCATACTTTTTTCTTTACTTATTGCACTCTTATGCTTTAGATATGTATCTTATAATTGAAATGTGGCTTATTAATTTTTAAAAATCAATCTGATAATCTTTGTCTTTTAAATGGCAAGGTTAGTTCATTTTTCTACTGTCTTATTTTCTTAATTCTATTTGTACTGCTTTTTTGTTTCTTTTTTCTCCTTTCTTGCCATGTCCTTTTTTTTTTTTTTAATTTTTTTCCCTTGCTTTTTTTCTCTCTACTGGTTTGAGAGTTATACATTTTACTACTTTTTTTTTTTTTTTTGGTTACCCTTAAACTTTTACCATGCATATTTAACTTAACAGAGTCAAAAATTAAGCATTACTGGAATTTCAGAAAACTTCATCTTTGACCCCTGTTTTGGTTTGCTAAACCTGCCAGAATGTAATATACTAGAAATGGGTTGGCCTTTACAATGTGGATTTATTAACTTAAAATTTAGGGTTCTTAGTCTGTGAAAATGTCCTACTTAAGGCATCAACAGGACAGTACCTGGACTCTAAAGACAAACTGCTGGCATACAAGACACCTCTGTCACATGGGAAGGCACATGTCTGGTACCTTCTGGCCCATTGCTCCTGGGTTTTATTGCTTTCAGCTTCTGGTTCCAGTGGCTTCCTCTCTGAGCTTCTATGGGTTCTCTCTTAGCTTCTCCAGGGCTTTTCTCCAGGGCTTTTCTCCATGAGCTTCTCTTAAAATTCATCTCTTTGCTTCTGTTTGTGTTTTACCCTCTCAAAAAAGACTCCAGTAAAAGGAGTAAGACCCACCTTGCATGAGCTTGGTTACATTTCAATTGAAATAACCTAACCAAAAGTCCTACCTACAACAGGTTTGCACCCACAGGAGTGGATTAAAAGAACATGGCCTTTTTTGAGGTACATAACAGCTTCAAATCACCACAACCCCCGCCCCGACAATTCACATATTGTTTGTCAATATTTCAATTGTTTCTTTTTTTTAACTCTAAGACATCATCGTCGTCATCATCCCTTTATACTCCATGTTGTAGATACCATTATTTATCATTATTCAACCAGTCCCCTATTGATGGATATTTAGATTGATTAAAGTCTTTTGCTATTATATATAGTTCTGCATTGAATGGCCTTGGGCTTACATCTTGTTTATATTTTTGCCATTGTGTCTTTGGTATATATATAACCTCAGAAGTGGGATTGTTAGATCAAAAGGTAAATAATATGTAATTCCATTAGAATTTGTCAAATTCCCCTTCATAAGGGTCTTATACCATTTTGTATTCCTCCCAATAATATATAAGAATGCCTGTTTCCCCATAACTTTGCCAACAGTATATGTTGTGATGGTCAGTTTTGTGTGTCAACTTGGCTAAGCTATAATACTCAGTTATTTGATCAAACACTAATCTACTTGTTGCCTTGAAGATATTTTGCAGATGTGATTAACATCTATAATCATCTGACTGACTTTGTGTAGAGGAGATTATCATGGATAATCTGGCTGGGCTCAATCCAATCAGATGAAAGACCTTAAGAACAGAATTGAAGTTTGCATTAAGGAAAAGGAAATTGCACCTGTGAACTGCAACATCCACTAAGAATTTCCAACCTGTTCTTCCTGACAGCTTGCCTTATAGATTTTAGACTTGCCTGACTAGCTTTGACAACTATGTAAGCCAATCCCTTGCAATAAATTCCATAATATATATTCATAATCATTTTCATATCCTACTAGTTCTGTTTCTCCATGGAACCCTGACTCACACAATTGTCAATCTAGAATTTTTGCCAGTCTAATAGAAGAGAAATGGTATCCAAGTATAGTTGCAATTTGCATTTCTCTTGTTATAATGAGGTTGAACATCTTTCAATATGTTTAAAGTCCATTTGTGTTTCTTTTTCTATGATCTGTCTATTCAAATCTTCTGTCTGCTTTTTTAATAGGGTTAGCCTTTGTTGTCACAGTTTTTAGAAACATTTTATATTTAGGGATATTAAACCTTTGTCTGTGAAGTCAGTTGCAAACACTTTCTCCAGTTTGTCTTTTTCTTTTATTGTGCTTGTGGTTTCTTTGTTGTTTTTTGGGTTGGTTGATTTGGTTTTGGTTCGATGTTTTTTGCCATTATTTTGCCCTCATTCTTCATGAATACATAATTCTCAATTAACAGTTTATTTTCTCTCAAGACTTAAAAATAAAATCCAGTACTTTTTAGATTTTGTTATTCCAGTTGAGACTGTGCTGCTGCTAGCCCATATAGTGATTTGATGCATATTAGAAGATTGCATTTCCCTGACATGGAGCTCCAAGTCAGGGAACAGAGCAAAGTGAACAGAATGCAAGTTGTTTTTCAGCCCCTACTTATGTCCTTGGCCATGTGCCTTTGTGCAGTGGCCTTATTTTGCAAAGGCAGCTGCCCCCAACCCATGTAAGGTCTAGCAAAAGTTTATGAAAAATAAAATGATTTAAAGCCTTATTGATTTAAGAAAATGTATACCTTAATGGCCATTTTGGATAGAAAACTGTAATTCTAGTCTCAGTTGCAGCAATTTGGGGTTCTTGGTTAATTTTTCTCTTCTTCACTATCCACATGTAACAGTGGCCAAGATTAAGGAGGACTTTGAGTAACAGATAAGCAGTTACTGTATAAGCAGTGTTATGTTGGGAATTAAGTGTTAGATAAAAAGTGCTTGACTGAAAAAATAAATCTTTATCAGCGGTGCAGAGAAACACATTTTCCCATAATGTATTCCACTAACACTAGTGTTTGGTGGTCAAATAAATTTGGGAAATTCTTATTACACTATTTCTGCCATAGAGATTTACTATGCACTGAAAAAATTCTGTAGGAAACTTTCTTTATGGAATATCCCTTAGCATCCCATAGAAAAAGTGTTCCATGAATACCTTTTTGGAAATATTGAGTAAATGAATAATGAAAAAAATGTATTGCTGATAAAATGTGTTACCCCTGGGCCAGATATTAAGGAAATTAGTAGTTCTTAACTACTCTTCTAGTGTAAGTAAGTAGTACTAATAGAACAAATGAGGAAGAAACATCATGAGGACACTACATATTTTATAACCATCTGGTCTTATTATTCTGGAACAATACTTTTTAAAGCCTTACCAGGTATGTAACCTTCAATTAGTAGAATACATATAAAAAACAAATACTTTTAAAGATTTGACATAAAAGGTTAAGATCCAAAAGGAAAATGTTCTTGTTTCCCATAATTTGTCCTTATTCCTCTACTGCCATCTCTGGGACAGCCAAAGGCAAAGTCGTACTGTGGTTTTATTTATTTTGATTTATTTGCTTGTTTGTTTCTACTTCTTCTAAAATTCTTTTCGCATATTTTTGCATATTGTGTTTGGTAATGAGAGTGATGGGGAAGATAAGAGAAAAGGATATATTATCTTCAGTTTTGAAAGGTAATTTCTTCTGTATTCAATTATATGAATGTCTTCAGAGTTACAATATGTAACCACTCAGTTAGAACATGTAATTACAGTAGGAGAAGCAGTCATACAAGATTTGTTAAATTTTGTGAACAAATCAACTATAGTAATAAATAGAAATTCTCTTTGGTTAGTTTGTTTTGATTCCCAGAGTGATGAATATTATTTGTAGACATTTTGAAAAAGGCTTGAGAGGTTAAAAAAGAAAATAAAGGAGCCTTTGGTTCATCTGCGCTCTCACGGCGGGTGTGCTGAAGAAGGCCATTGGCCTTGTGGTATTGGCTGTAAGTGATAGTCCACTTGAGAGGCTAAGAATATTGTACACAAAGATCCTTAATGTTCTTGAGCAAATCCCTAAAAATGCAGCATATAGAAAGTATACAGAACAGATTAAAAATGAGAAGCTGGGTTTTGTTAAAGCAGAACCAGATGTCAAAAAATTAGAAGACCAGTTTCAGAGTGGTCAAATAGAAGAGGTGACTCTTCAGGCTGAAAGTGAACTAAGTCTGATGAGAAAAATGAACAATAGAAACCGTGGGAGCCTTTAGTGGAAGAAACTCCCACCAATCAGTGGAAATGGCCAATAGAATCATCATTAAATAACTTCGGTGTGTTGATGGGAAAATGGTGTAATTAAATGTTCTGGTATATTATTAAAAATGTTTCCATATTATTGATGTCTTAAAATCAAGACAACTGATACAGAACATATTAAGAGGACTTATTAAAATTAGTGATTACTTCACAATTGTGGTAATAGGAACTTGTGTATCAACTTTCGATTTGTAAAGCAGTCACTCAAAATAAATTATTTCAAATATGATATTTCTTTAAACAGAAAGATGTTGGGAAGATTTGAAAGCTAATTGGAAAAATTCCTACAGACCTTCAAAGCAAAGACCGTAATCCAAAGGTGAAATACTTATAGGTGGTATTTTACCTTCAGCACATCATTTTTTAAAAATTATTACCTTAGAAAAAAAAATAGAAAAGGTACTCTATTTACTGTTGTTGTCTTACCAAATTTATAAGTCACTGCTTGAAGTGAAGTGATGAATGAAGATGTTCAAATGTGATGAAATAGTGAAAGTAGCTGGTGATAAAATTTTAAATTGTGTTTAAACTCCTTGACTCTGATCTTATGTATGTAAAGTAAAATTTAAATGTATTATTATACACCAATTACCAGACCCATTATGGGTATAATTTTCTTTTAGCCTATTTTTTTAATTATTTATTCCATTTACTGTTTTCATATTATCTTCATTTTATCATATCTTTACTATATCACAGTTGAAACACTTCTTCAAATTAGAATTCATTGAACACTCAAGGAAATTGTTTCAATATTTAGAAGAAAGATTTCTTATTGTACAGAAGTAGTTGGAAAAGCCTTTCATTTTGTCTCATTTAAGGAAATTAATTTTCTGATCCTTAGCCCTTAATTTTTTTTGATCAACCCAACCATATCCAGATAGAGGTAAATTTTTTTTAAAAAAAGAGACGTTAAGAACTCCTAAATTTATCTGGTATATATGTACAGGCATATCCTCAAAACATTTTAATCATATGGTTATAATTTCAAAGTGGAATTACTAAGTAGTTTCTAATATTAGTACAACTAGGTATCAAACAGAAGACAAATGCTATTAAAGGAAGGAAGCAGTTGGCAAGCTTAAAGTTAAAAAATAAAATAAAATAAAAATAACTTCAAAAAAAAAAACAAAAACAGAAGGAAAGAAAAAAAAAATCTCCCAGAGATAAACTGTTAGCATTTATTTAGGGGACAATCATTATGGTCGTATTTCAGTTATGTATAGTGGAATATAAATTTAACCTATGTCCCATTTTTAATATGGGAAATTTACCTTTTTCCCCCTTTCCCTTTCTTTATGAGGGGGACACCTAATCCCCTACACACAGCCTCCAAAATGCAAGCATCTTTTCTCCAAGGGAGATATTTTTGTTTCTCAGCTACTAAAACACATACCATCCCGTGATTTGGCTTAACAACAGGAATTTATTGACTAGAAGGCTTGCTTCTTCCCACAGTCAGTATCTCCAGCTGGCCAGCAATCTTTGAGGCTTCCTAGGCTTTTTCATCACATGACAATGCACATGGATGTGTCTTCTTTCTCTTCCGGGTTCTATTGACTTCCAGCTTCTGTTTACTCCCCATGATTTCTTTCTCCATCTGACTTTCACATTGTTTATAAAGGACTCCAGTAATCCAGATTAAAGCCCAATCTGATTCAGTTGGGCTACACCTTAACTGAAGTAACATCTTGCAGAGATCTTATTTACAGGGGTTCCGCACCCACCGAAATGCAGACCAAGATCAAGAACATGTCTAAACATGTACAAAATTGAATCCACCACAGACGATTTGAAGGCTAAGTCTTTCCTGCAAAAAAGATCTTGGATTTTGAGTCTCTGAAGATTTGGAATGAAAACAACTTGCCTGCAACCATATACTTAATAGGGTTAAGAACTGCAACAGTAGACTGTTCAACAAACCCTCTCTTGGGATCATAAGATGCTCATCTTGACAACCTATTCACTTAACAAACTACTATTTACTTTTTAAGACCCCCTTCAAAACCCTCACCTTGCTGTGTCTACCAATATTAAACTATTATAATATGAATTTTTCCCAATCCCAGGGAAGACCCCACTAGACTCCCCAAACTAAAAACATCTACCTTCAGCTTCTCCCTCTGAAGATCCTACCATGACTCTATAAAGGCAGTAGCCTCCCTTGCTGCAACGTAATAAACTTGACTTTGCTTAATCAATAGGTCTTTGGGGGAAGTTGACAAGATTCTGGCTTTAATGGACCTTCAAGATCTATAAGGAAAGACAAGCATATGGCTTTTGTGTTGCAGGATAAAAATAAGGACGCTGTGGGGCAAGACCTCAGGAGAATACTGAAGTAGGGGTGAGCGAGGGCATGGTTGCAGATAGTTAAACCTGGAAATAGATCCTACAAAATTGCCCAAGACAAAGAGGTACACTGCCCAGAAAGTGCCAGGTGAAATGTGCTAATTAGTTGCAGTCCACACCAGTGGATGATTGAGGTTTCATTTGCGTGAGAATCTCCCATTGAGGCACCATGAGCCTAGGCCATATCATTGTCAGTCTTAACATTTGGAGAATTATGTTGCACATAATTGCTGGCTGACTGCCCAGTGAGACAACAGGATCTTGCTATTTCTGTGTTGGTCTATCCCATGTGGGGACCTCTCATGATTCAGGATACTCAGCAGGGTGGTAAGGAAGAGGCTTGAACTAAGCAAGCCAAAGACCCCAAGCTGGAACAGTGGTTCATGAACACACTCATTACACATGGAAAAAACCTACTTGAACCAAACATCCAAAAGTTTATTTGACAAGCTTGGGGGTTTTGGAGGCTGAATGTAAGAGCCTGGAAGAGATATTACAACTATAGAGAAAAGTGAAAAAGCATCTCTTCTTTGGCCAGATATTCTAGGGCAATAACTGTTGGATATTTAAGGAAAGAGATAGAGGTAATAGCTAGCACAAAGGCTATAAAGCAGACATATGTCTGGTATTTTCGAGGAATAGCAAGGAATCAAATGTGACTATGTAGAAAGAGCAAGGGAGAGAATAGTAGGAGATAAGTGCAGAGAATGTTGAGGTGTCAGATTTTGTAGGACTTTGTAGGCCATTATAGGGATTTTGGCTTTTGTTCTCAAGAAGATAAGGAGCTATTAGAGGATTTTTTGCATAGATGAGTTATGTGCCATAAATCAGTTTTGCCCAAACAGAGTGACTCTTGAGACTTGGTGTAAGTGTAACTGGGAAGACGCCCAATTTTTTCTGCTGAATTTGAATCTGTTGAAAATTGGGTTAGAACCATGGCTGCTCAGTCCAAGAATAAAGCCAGACTGGTGGTCAGATATGAGAGATGGAGAAAGACCAGATCCTGGGGACCTTGGGCTTCTCAATTATATAAACCTACAAATTATCATTTTTGTTTAACAATTTGAGATGATCCCTCCCCTCCACCTGGAACCAAGGAGTCCTAAGTAATACCGTATGGAAGTTATAACATAACTAAAATTACATATGGTCCAGCCTTGTTATTTCTTGGCTGTAGAATTTCTCTACTGAAGGCATCAGCGCAATACAGTAGGAGAGTACAGAGACAATCTAATTATTATGTTGTCCTCCAGTTCACCTTCAGGGCATGAGTGTTTTGATGGCAGGAATAACTTATTGTGATGTTGTGCAAAGAAGCTTACCCTTGAAACTAAAAGACCTAAATCGTGGTCCCAGCTCTGCCACCATCTAGAGGGTTGGCTATTTATGAATATCTTTCATTCCAAAAAAAGAATTGAATAATAGCTGAGACCTTGATCAAAGAGCTTATTTCTCTAGGTCTTTGTTGTTGTTGTTTTAAATGAGAATGTTGGACTACATTTTTCTACAATTACCCTCATAGATTTCCTTTCACCATCATCTTCTGTGGTGTCCAGAGTTGAGTAACATTTGATGACCAGAAATAAAGGACAATTATTGAGTCTTCCCATGCTCCAAAAATTTTGATACTTGACACACTTAGAATCACTAAGATTACCTCATAAAATCCATAGTAAACTCTCATTTTATAGAATAGCATTTGAACTGGAATGCCAGTTTTATAGAACAAAAATGATTGCAGCAATCTGTAGGTTTAGATATGTCAAAGGCCCAGGAGGTGACAATAAAAATATACCTCAGCCACTTCACAGCAGTTCACGCATCCTTTACACATCAGCATTACACTGTAAACCTTCAAGTTCCTGTTTAATAGCCTTTCTGGTTTAATAGTGCCTGCTCACTTTCCCTGATGTGAAAAAGTTGCTGAGAAAAATGTTCAATATTTTCTCTTGATTTCTATCAGTTTTCTTGTTCTCCTTACTCTTGCAGGCAATTAGAACACCCACTCTCTGATCTCTGAAAGTCAAGATGATATAAAAGAAGGTAAAATGGAACACGGGCAAAGTAAGGGAGTAGAATACCAGTTTTCTTTTTGAATGGCTTCTCCTTATAGCACTGCAAAACTCTCTCTCCTAAGAAGTACATTCTGGATTTCTTGGAGGAATACTACAAGCTTTTGACAAAACCTTTGAGAATGAATATAGGATATGGAATACCTGCAGTGAATGTCAAGCTAAAGGTGGGTTGGAGGAGGAAGACAAATGAGGAGCAGGGTTGAATTCTTTCCCTTTTGCTCTCCATAATTCATCTTGCCACTGTTGAAAGGAATTTTTACATCTTTTGAGCTTCTTTGTAGCTTTTGCTATATATTGTTAGGGCAAACCACCAGTTATCATTAAAATAAAAATTACTTTTTGTGGAATAACCTTTAAAACAACCTGTTCTATAAACACAAATCTAAGGAACCATGAAGGGTTAAATCATAAAATTCCATCTGCAGGGATATTGCCCTACTTCAGCTTAATAATGCCTAGAAGTTCCTTAGGAAATAGAGGATCCATTTCCTTCACTCTCTCCCAATCAAATCCATCATCAGTTCATGTCAATTCTACCTCCAAAATGTATCTCGACTCCATCCACTTCTCTCCATGTCCACTGCTACCATCCTAGTTGAAGGAAAAACTGTAATAGTTTCCTGTCTTCAGATGCATTCTTGCTCTCATTCACTCTATCCTCCACACAGCTACAAAGATGGTCTTTTAAAAATGTAAAAAAGATAATGTCCTTCCCCCACTTAAAACTCTCCAGAGACTTTGTATTGCCCTTGGAATAAAAGTAAAACTTCTTTCAACTGCTCTGATCTTGGTTGTTCTTATCTCCTACCACTTGCCCCTTTGCTCAAGATGCTCCAGGGCACTGGCGTTCTTTCAGTTTCTTGTTCCATCTTGAAGTCTTTGCATTGAAATTCCTACTGCTTAGAATTTTCTTCCCCTGGCTCACCTCATGCCTGGTTCGCTTTCATTATCAAGGCTTCAGCATAAATGCTTAACGCCTCAGAGATGTCACCATTGGCCATTCGATCTTAAAGACCAACCCTCTTCCAACTCCTCTATTTGTTACCACTTGCCACCTACACACTGTAGCACTTATCATCCTCTGTCATTACCCTGTTTGTTGATTTGCTAATTTACTACTTTTCTGCCTTTCCACATTAGAATTATATTCTCTTAAAGGGCAGAAACTTTGCCTTCTTCACCACAGAAACTTCAGAACCTAAACCAGTGTGTGCTTTTAAATAGCACACAGTAAATGTTTATTGAATTAATGAATAAATGTAGCTGAACTTACCTAGAAATATCTTTATAAAAAGATAGTGAGAGCAGAGGCGGGGAAAGATGGCAGCATAGAGAGGAGTGGAAGCTAAGTAGTCCCCCTGGAACAACTACAAAAAACCGGAAACAACTAGTAAATAATCCAGAATAACTGCGGAGGGACAAACGAGACCAGCCACTCATCATACACCAACCTGAATTGGGAGGAATGCCCAAGAACACAGCATAAAATCTGTAAGTAAAACCTGCGGATCCAAGTCGTGAGACCCCCTCCCCCATAGCCTGAGCTGCAAAGCCTCATGATACCAGAGAGAAGCTCTCGCCCAGCAAGCGAATATAGCTCAGCTGAGCTCCAACTGGGGTTTTAAGTAGTGAGTGTGAACTGCTCACTACAGGTACGCATCCCCCAAAAACAGACAGAGGCTTTGGGTGATTACTGACCTGGGAGAGCCAGAGGGTCGCCTTGGACTGGGTGTGAAGGGGACTATCTGTTTTTTTTTTGGCTCAGTGGAGAAAGCCCCAGTCATTTTCAGTTTCCAGGGCTGTGACTCAGAGAACGGTGGAGACAGCACAAGCAGAAAGAGAGTGAGACCATTGAAATGCTAATGACCTCCACCTGGGGGCTCTGTCTTCTCTAGGAGGAAAGGGGTGGGGCCCTTTCCATTCAGAACCAGACCCCAGAGCCTGGGGGAACACGGCCATACCTCCTCACACCAGTCAAGAATTATAGGCTAACAGGCATCAACTGCTGGGCAGAAAAGCACAGTGACCCGAGGCATCAAAGGGTGGAGCAATTTTCTAAGACACACCCACAGGGAAACCAGATACTGAATATTTCTTCCCTCTGGGACCTGAGCCTGTTCTGGTCTGGGAAAACCTGATTTGGATAACCAAGGAAACCATGCCTAGACAACAGAAAATTACAACCTACACTAAGAAAAACAAAGTTATGGCCCAGTCAAAGGAACAAACGTACACTTCAACTGAGATACAGGAATTTAAACAAATATTGCTAAATCAATTCAAAAAGTTTAGAGAAGATATTGCAAAAGAGATAGAGGCTGTAAAGGAAACACTGGGCATATATACGGCAGAAATCAAAAGTTCAAAAAAACAACTAGTAGAATCTACGGAAATGAAAGGCACAACACAAGAGATGAAAGACACAATGGAAACATACAACAGAAGATCTCAAGAGGCAGAAGAAAACACTCAGGAACTGGAGAACAAAACACCTGAAAGCCTACATGCAAAGCAGCAGATGGAGAAAAGAATGAAAAAATATGAGCAACGTCTCCAGGAACTCAAGGATGAAACAAAGTACAATAATGTACTTATCATTGGTGTCCCAGAAGGAGAAGAGAAGGGAAAGGGGGCAGACGCAATAATAGAGGAAATAATTAATGAAAATTTCCCGTCTCTTACGAAAGACATAAAATTACAGATCCAAAAAGCACAGCGTACTCCAAACAGAAGAGATGTGAATAGGCCTACGCCAAGACACTTAATAATCAGATTATCAAATGTCAAAGACAAAGAGAGAATCCTGAAAGCAGCAAGAGAAAAGCGATCCATTACATACAAAGGAAGCTTAATAAGACTATGTGTGGATCTCTCAGCAGAAACCATGGAGGCAAGAAGGAAGTGGTGTGATATATTTAAGATATTGAAAGAGAAAAACCGCCAACCAAGAATCCTATATCCAGCAAAGCTGTCCTTCACATATGAGGGAGAGCTCAAAATATTTTCTGACAAACAGACAATGAGAGACTTTGTGAACAAGACACCTGCCCTACAGGAAATACTAAAGGGAGCACTACAGAGTGATAGAAGACAGGAGTGCGTGGTTTGGAACACAATTTTGGGAGATGGTAGCACAACAATGTAAGTACACTGAACAAAGATAACTATGAATATGGATGAGAGAGGAAGGTTGGGAGCATGTGAGACACCACAAGAAAGGAGGAAAGATTAAGACTGGGACTGTGTAACTTGGTGAAATCTAGGGTATTCAACAATTGTGATAAAATGTACAAATATGTTGTTTTACAAGGGAGAACAACCAAATTTCAACCTTGCAAGGTGTTAAAAATGGGGAGGCATTGGGGGAGGGATGCAATCAGCATAAACTAGAGACTGTAACTAATAGAATCATTGTATTATGCTTCCTTTAATATAACAAAGGTGATATACCAAGGTAAATGCAGATAAGAGGGGGGGATAGGGGAGGCATGTCAGACACTTGACATTGGTGGTGTTGTCTGATTCTTTATTCTACTTTGATTTAAGGTTATTTTACCTTTTGCTGCTTCCTAGCTGTCATTTTTTTTTTCCCTCTTTCTTTTGCCTCTCTGCCTTCTTTGACTCTCCCTCCTGCCTTGTGGAAGAAATGTAGATGCCCTTATTTAGATAATGGTGAAGGTGGTGAACACATAAATGTATGACCACGCAGAGAACCATCGATTATTTACTTGGGATGGAATGTATGGTGAGTGAACAAAACCATATTAAAAAAAAAAAAATGAGTGGATAACAAAACCTCGAGGGCAATATAGTGAGTGAAATAAGCCAGACACATAAGGACAATTATGGCAGGGTCTCACTGATAGGAATTAATTATAATATGTAAACTCATAGACATGAAATATAAGGTACCAAGATATAGGACGAGGCTTAAGAATGGGGAGTGGTTGCTTAGTATGAGCAGAATGTTCAACTAGGATGAACATAAATGTTTGGAAATGAACAGGGGTGTTGGTAGCAAGATGTGAGAATAACTAACAGTGCCGAATGGTGTGTGAATGAGGTGGAAAAGGGAAGCTCAGAGTCATATATGTCACCAGAAGGAAAGTTGGAGGTCAAAAGATGTGAATGTTTAAAACTGAATCCTATGGTGGTCAACTGTACAAACAGTGGAATTCGCTTCCATGAACCAGAACAAATGTATGACAATACAATTAGAAGTTAATAATAGAGGGGCATATAGGGAAGAACTATATACCTATTACAAACTATATACTACAGGTAGTAGTATTTCAACATTTTTTCATAAACAGTAACAAATGCACTATATCAATACTAGGAGTCAACAACTGAGGGGGGTTGGTTAGGGATAGGGGAGGATTAGTTTCCTTTTCTTTTTTCATCTTTCACTTTATTTCTTGTCTGGAGTAATGAAAAGTTTCTAAAAATTGAACAAAAATTAAGTGTGATGGATGCACAGCTGTATGAGGGTACCCAGGGGCAAGTGATTGTACACTTTGGCTCTTTCGATAATTTTATGGTATCTGAACAATCTCAATAAAAATGAAAAAAAAAAGTGTAACAGGAAAATGCACAATGATTTGTTAAATGTGATGGCAAACTAAAAAAAAAAAATTTAACTTCAAAAAAAAAAAAAAACAGCAGAGCTCCTTAAGACTGTTAAAGTCAAGGGAAAGAAGGAAAGACTGAGAAACTGTCATAGACAAGAAGAGACTGAGACATGATGATTAAATGCAATGTGGGATCCTGGACTGGACCCCAGAACAGAAAAAGGACATTAGTGGAAAAACTGGTCAAATCCAATTTATGTCTGGGGTTGCGTTAATAGTATGCACCCATGTTGGTTTCTTGATTTTGTCTAATGTACCATGATAATGTAAGATGTTAGCATTAGGGAAAACTGTATGGAGTATGCAGGAATATGATCTTTGTAGCTCTCCTGTAAATCCAAAATTATTCAAAACCAAAAAGTTTATTTTTAAAATCTGCTGAAAGCTAGATGCTTATAAACATATTTATTAACTTTCTGACCATCTTATGCAATTCTATTCTTTTCTCAATTCACTCCAGCCATACTGGTCTCCTTTATATTCCTCAAATATACAAAGCATGCACTCACCTTAAGCCCTTTGAAATTGTTTAATTTCTCTGCATGGTATGATCTTTCTTTATATATTCATATGGTTTGTACCCTTCTTTCAAGTCTCTACTCAAAATGTAACATTATCAAGAGGATTTTTTTCACCACCTTATATAAAAACAGTTCCTTACTGTCTTTCTCTGTTTCCCTCATCCCACTTGACATTATTATTTATTTGTGAATATATTGTCTATCTCCTTTCTGCCAGATCCAATCAATTTTGATCACTGCTTTATCTCCAGCACCTAATACATAGTACCATCCAATAAATAGTTGTTGAGTGAATGGATGACTTCATATTAAAACAGACCAAAAGTCAAAAAAAAAAAAAAAGATAGAACAAATATGAAAAGCAAAGAGAGAACCCAAAGACAATTATACTGTGGAACTAGATTTGTCACTGAACCATAACAGTGGAAAGATGATACAAGACACATAATGGTGAATCAATGTTCAGGGTTCATGAGCCTGAATAACTTACATTATGGAAAAGAAAAGAATTTGACACAGATAGTCATTACATAAAATTTATATGATAAGGTGCTGCTTCAGTCTGAGGTTGTTCCTGTTTGTACAAGTTGAATTGTAAAAAATTGTGCCTTTAATACACAGTGAGCAAATGTTCCAGCATACTGTTACCAGACCAATATGGTGGATTCTTTTGCCTGATGCACTCAAATGACCAGTTCCTGAGACATCGGGGTTTCAAAAAGAGAAAGAGTTTTATTGCTAGGCATGAAGCAGGAGAACAGACGGCCTGTCGGTCCTGTTCTAGTTTGTTAATGCTGCCAGGATGCAAAACACCAGAAATGGATTGGCTTTTATAAAAGGGGGTTTATGTGGTTACACAGTTATAGTCTTAAAGCCATAAAGTGTCCAAGGTAATGCATCAACAATCGGGTACCTTCACTGGAGGATGGCCAATGGAGTCCAGAAAACCTCTGTTAGCTGGGAAGGCACGTGGCTGGCGTCTGCTCCAAGTTCTAGTTTCAAAATGGCTTTCTCCCAGAATGTTCCTCTCTAGGCCACAGCTCCTCTTCAAAATGTCATTCGCAGTTGCTCTTGGGGTGTTTGTCCTCTCTTAGCTTCTCTGGAGCAAGAATCTGCTTTCCACAGCCGTCTTCAAACTATCTCTCATCTGCAGCTCCTGTGCTTTCTTCAAACTGTACCTCTTGGCTGTAGCAACCTTGCTCCTTCTGTCTGAGCTTATATACTGCTCCAGTAAACTAATCAAGGCCCATGCTGAATGGGGGGGGGGGACACACTTCCATGGAAAGTATCCAATGAAAGACCCCACCCACAGTTGAGTGATCACATCTCCATGCAAACATCCAATCAAAAGTCTTCAACCCAATCAACACCAATATGTTTCCTGCCCACACAAGACTGCATCAAAGATAACAGCGTTTTGGGGGACATAATACATCCAAACCAGCACAGGTCCCAAATCTGTCTCCCTAAACTACAGTTATTCTGATAGTTTTAAAGCATCAAAAGAAGGACAGGTTATGGGATAATGAGTACAATGTCCCCAGATTATGTAATTAGAAGTGATTTAATTATTGAACATGCACAGATTGATTACATGCTTAGTCACAGAACATATGTAAGAAAATGGAGGCCTTAATATGATGATGGGCATGATTTTTAGTATTATAATGAGATTTAGGTGACTTGTAGGTTAAAGTCGAACCTACTGCACATGTCAGGCGGGCCCATTTTGGTTAGATCCAGCTTCGGTTATCAAGATAACTTTGGACCTGGGGTGAGTTAGTTCTGGGCTGACCCAAGACCCTTCATTAATAAACACTAGGGGCTGTCTTTAGTCATAAGACTTTGAAGTAAAACAAATGGATAAATGGGTACAAGTGAAGGTTTTAGTCACAAGGTTTTTACGATCACAAGGGCACAAGATAAAGGCTATACAATCATTATGAGAGATCAAGGCAGCTGGATGACAATTCAGGTTCCAGGTATTTCCCTTTGTCTACTTTAATATACCAGAAAGTAAAAAGGAATATCAATATAATGATTCAGTAATCATAATCGGTCCTTAAATCCTAATTTCTCAGTTACAATATCAGTGATAGTTATTTGTGGCTTTAACTCATAATTGCATAATGTGAAATTTATGCATCCTGTCTGTTGAACAGCTCTAATATATATTTAATTTATATCTACCAACCTTTGGTTAGATACAAAAATGCTATATTTCTTCTATGCCCTATCTAGTTACTAGGTTTTTTCTTTTTATTCTTTGAGCAACTCATGACGTCTAATTAAATTAAAAATTATTATATTAACATAGTTTCAGTATCATTACACCTAAAAATTAACAAGTCCTTAATATAAAATATCGAGTTAATTTTGAAATATGCCAATTGTTCATCTTTTTTTTTACATTTTTCAAAAAAAAATGATCTATATATGAGATCCACATTTTGCATTTGGTTGATACATTTCTTAAATCTCTTTTAATGTATAGGTTCCTCCTTCCTCTTTTTTTTTTTTTAACTTGCTACTCATTTTTTGAAGAAACCAATATTCTATCCTGTAGATTTTTCTACATTCTGTTTTTTACAGCTCGCATACTCATAATGTGTATCTATCCCCTGAATTTTGTGTAGCTGGTGGATACATAGACATGTTTGGTAAGATTTAGGTTTGAATTTTTGGCAAGAATATACCATAGGTAATTTTGTCTATACTTCTATCAGGAGGTACTTAATGTCTATTGTCACTCTTGTGAGATTAAGATTGATTGGTGAGTTCCCTTGTTGTTGGTCTTGTACACCCAATTGTAACACTCCCTATTATGGTTTGCTAATGCTGCCATTATGCAAAATACCAGAAACGGATTGGCTTTTATAAAGGGGGTTTGTTTGGTTACAAATTTACAGTCTGAAGGCCATGAAAATGTCCAAATTAAGGCATCAGCACAAGTATACCTTCACCGAATGAAGGCCAAGGTTGTCCAGAAAACCTCTGTTAGCTGGGAAGGCACATGGCTGATGTCTGCTGATCCCGGGTTGTGTTCCACCTCCTCTCTCAGCTCCTGAGCATTCTTCAAAATGTTGTTCTTGGGGTGTTTTGTCCTCTCTTAATTTCTCCGGAGTAAACTGTCAGCAAAAGTCTGCTTTCAATAGCCATCTCCAAAATGTCTCTCTAAGCTGCTCTGAGGTCCTTTTGTCTGTGAGCTCTTTTATAGGACTCCAGTGATTAAATCAAGACCCACCCTGAATGGACAGAGCCCATATCTCCATGAAAGTATCAAATCAAATGTTTCACTCACAGTTGATTGAGTCACATCCCTATGGAAACACTCAATCAAAGGATTCCAACGTAATCAACACTAATACATCTGCCCCCACAAGACTGCATCAAAGAACATGGTATTTTAGGGGACAGAATGCATCCAAACTAGCACACCCCAAATTTTTAGATCCTGTGAGGTTGTTCAAGAAAGGAGGATATATGCTTGAATCTACTCCTGCATTACCCAATTTTCAGAATTATGATTTGATTCTCTATTATCTTCCAAATGTGGCAATTAGCTTTTTTTTTTCCTTGTTGTCTATTTTTATTAACTCATGAGCTTTAACATGTTACATGTGGTTCAGTCCACTGCAGTTATTCATTTTGGGGCTCAGCTTTTCCCATCTTTGGCCAGTAAGAGCCCCTTCAAGTTGTGTCCTGAATCCTTGTGACATAACCCTAAGCAGTTATTGTTCACTCTCTTGCTTTCTCGATAACAAGATGTTCAAGGCTTATCTTGTACATTTTCTGACCTAAGCCTGGAATCAACCTTTTCTCCAAGTACTTCTGGCTCATTTTAGAGGAAAAGAATATTTTTATAGACCACCAATTCTATGGGTACACATTGCTACTTAGTTGATCATTATTATTTCTATGCCTTTTCAATGGACAGAGCTAGGAATTAAGATAATAGCACCATGAGTTCACACTGGCATTTCCCATTCAAATTTACTATTCCAGAGTTTCTATTTAACTTCTTTAATTTTATATTTGTATCTTTTCTCTTATAATAAAAATCTTGGTTCCTAACATCATGAAAATAGTTACCTATATTCTTTATCCTAGAAAATATATCCTAGTTTCAGAAAAACACTATCAACATTATCACTTATGAAAACAGTTTAAGATTTCTTTGCATTTTCCCACTAGGAACATATAATCAATTTACTTTGTCTTCTCTTCATTTGTTTCATTTTGGTTTCAGTTTGGGTATTGGTTTTTTAAATCTTTTCTATTTTGTTTTAGATTTACCTGAACTGTTTACATAGTTGCAGATTATAAATCAAGATAAATTCTGAAAATTCTAGCTTCTGTTCTCATCCTGTTCCTTCTCCTATGGATAAATATTTAAACAAAATTTTTTTGTTCATGCTTCTAGTTTTAAAAATGAGAATATGCAACTATACATACAACTCTAAAAATTGCTTTTTTCATTTAATAATATATCCTGGTGCTCACTCCATAAGGGTATATAGAGGTAGTCCTCAGAGAAATTCTGTTAGGCATTGGTTCAATTTTTGTGGATTGATCGCAGAAAGCTTTCTTCCTATCATTGGAGATGTGCAAACATATTCGATTGCTATTTCATTACCACAAGGAGAACAGACACTGTCATATCTCTTATGTGTGTTTCAAAGTTCATGAATACCTTGTTAATGAAGTAAAAAAGATACAACCACTTCCTTCAAACCTCATTTGAGTTTTTTAGTATTTGTCAAATGAACCAGATGCCTAGAATCTTTAAATCTTATTTGATTTATAAAATACTCAATGGTAGAAAAATTTTAATACCACTAGTGCCTAACATTGTACCCACATAGCACTCAATAAATGTTGATCGTGAAATTATAAATACTTCTTCCTCCAAGGCTTTCCATAAACTGAGTGTATTTTTATTAACTTGCTATTTTTGTTTATTACAACTCTGAAAAATGATGAAATTTTCTGACTTTGTCTTCTTAAAATGGATTTTTAATGTCCTGTTATGATTATTATTGTTACAATGACTTACTTATTGATCCACTGTTACTCTCTGAAAGGGGCTTTCCATTGTTTCCTCTTTTTTTATGTTGGGTTTTGAATAAATTCTACTTTGTTATAAAACACATAATCTATTCATCTTCAACCATTTTTCTTCTTGCTTCTGTAGTCACATTGAAATTTTTCATCAGATTGATTAAAACCCTTATTACATAAAGCATGATCTAAATGATTTTGCAATTCCAGTCATAATGATAAATAAGAAAACTGGAGCTTTTGCACACAGAATTAGGGGTAGTAACCTTGGATTATTATCTTTTTTATATTGCATTTGTCTATTGAAAGGCAGCTCTGTCACTCCACTTCAGCGGATGTGCCATTTGGAATCTTTTCACTTCCCTCTGAACCTTGGTAACAGTTTCTGAGCATAGAAGCATAATATTCTACCACTCTGATTCAGCTTGATAAAGCTGTCTGGATGAAAGAGACTCATTGAAACAATCACTAAGATAACATAACATGATTATGAAGACCTCAAAAGTTAAAACCTATTTATCTCCATTTTGACAATTTTAAGAAGAGGGAAAGGCCTGATGTGGCTTTTAGAAAATAATGGTCAGCTCTACTCAGGGCAGTGTGCTCCTCTATTGTCATCCCTACATTTTATACACTTTGAACATAGCATCTTTTAGGTAAAGTGTTTTCATTTAATTTTTGTCTCCTCCTGTATATTAGTATTATCCTTGAATATGTTCTACACATTAAAACTAATCAGGCAGTACATGTTTTTCAGATTTTCTAAATCAATAGTGTGTCACATCTATGAAAGAGCTCGACTGAAAACTATTGTGGCAGAACATGAACAGCAATGGACCTGGAAAAAGCCACACAGGCAAGGCAAAGATCCCAGACTAATTCAAAGACAGAAAACCAAAGGTTGTTAATGAAGATCTCTGGGGACCTTTTCAACCCTGAGAGATCTTGATTAATAAGGTCTAGAAATCAGAAGGCCAAATGGTCTTGTGTCTCAAATATATAAATCTTGAATTTGCCATGCTCTCTCTTAACCCATAGCCTTTGCACCACTCTTGTCAAGACCACCAGTGACTTCCATGTTACCAGATTAAATGGTCAACTCTGGATCCTCATGTTCCTCCACCTGCCAACAGCACTTGCTACAACTGATCATTCTCTCTTCCTTGAAACACTTGTCTTCACTTGGCTTCCCAAGACACCCCACAGTCCTGCTTTTTCTCCCACCACTCTATCAATATCTTCCACCTTCAGTTGTATAATTTGGCATATGGTAGGCAAATGTTGAGCCCATACTTCAGAAACAAAACATAACACAACTTCATCCCCTTGTGGGTACTTCCTTTCTTAGATCTCTATAAAGCCCTTAGCTTTTGTTTTGTGAGAAAATATAGAATTATCAGTCCTACAAGAGTAAATATCTTCTTCAATAATATTAAATTTATGCCTCATTGACTTGTTTCTGAGCCTAGATACCAAATCACTTTTAGTTTCAATGATGAGTCATAGCACACCTTTAAAAAGACATTTAAATAGCAATTAAACTCAACATTTGTAATAACAATGAGGTACATAACTCAGTCCAAGTGATGACATGTAAGCAGCCATAACTAAACTCACACAAACACAATCAACGATACGGTATTACCACCTGGCTGACAACAATGGTAAGTCACCATCATTTGTAAGATGCCTTCCAATTTCAGAGAAAATATGCATGTCTTTCAATAGATGAAATATGGTATATTTCCAGGACCAAAATTCATGCAACTGCTCAAGCCAAAAACCTTGGAGTTATCCTATATTACTCTTCCTCTCATGATTCTTATCCCTTCCATCAGCAAATCCTGTTGGCTCTACTACAAAATAAATATATTCTGACTAGCTACTTCTCACCACTTCCATTGCCACCATACTAATTCAAAGTATCATAGTCTCTCACCCATTTTCTACTGCCATTCCTGCCTTGCTTCCATATAGGCCAGAAAGGTCCTTTTAAAATATAAGACAAATCTTGCCACTCCTGTGCTCAAAAATCTCCAAGAACTTCCCATTACACTCAAAGTCCCAATTCCTTGCCATTTTCTTAAGTATATCTCTCACCTGGCTCATTCTCCAAATTCATCTATCACTCTCCCTCTTGCTCATTGGTTGAGAGCTACACTGACCTTCTTGCAGTTCCTCAAATCTGTTAAATATGTCCCAACACCTGCTCTGCAACTTACTGTTCCTTCTGCCTGGAGTCCACGTCCCTCAGATAGTTGCATAACTAATTCTCTCACTGTATTCAGGTCTCTACACAAAAGGTCACTTCCTTAAAGGGAACTTTCCTATTTACTCTATCAATCTCAATTGCCTTTGACCTGGTTAATTTTCCTTTATACCACTATCTGCATATTATATTTCTATTAAGTTTGTCACACCAATTAGACTGTAAAATTCAGACAGGCAAGGATTCTGTTTGTTTTGTGTTTAATTGCTGTGTCCCCAGCACCTAAATCAGAACTTGGTAGATAATAGGAGCACAATAAATGATTTGAATGAATATATACTTAAAATATACATAACCAACAAAGGATTAGTACCAGAAATGATAAAAGACTTTCACTAATCAAAAAAGATATGCAAATAATCTAATAGGAAGAGAATATAAATATAATAGGCAATTCACAGAAGAGACCTAAATGGCCAATAAATGTTTGAAAATATGTTCAAACTCATTAGTAATTAGGCAAAGCAAATTAAATCCAAAACCATATGTCATTTCACAGCCATCAGATTGGTAAATATTTAAAATCTGACTAAAGCAAAGATTTGGAGAAATTAATTCTCTTATACTTCTGGTGAAGTATAAATTGGTATAACCTTTTGGGGAGCAAATTGGCAACATCAAGTAAAATTGAGGTTATGAATACACTACAACCCAGAAATCCCACTTTTAAGTTTATTCCCTAGAAGTGGAAAGAGTCATGTATTTCTATGAAGAGTCACATACACTGCAGTGTTATTTGTGGTAGTGAAAATTTATAAACAACCTGAGTGACCACCAAGAAGGGAATGGACAAATAAACTCTAGAATACTATTTGGCAATTCAAGTGAATAAACTAGAGCTATTTGTACCAGTATGGATAGATTTTTTAAAATAATTTTATTTTAAAAATATTTTTGTAATTTTTGTTTAAAAATATTTGTTTTAAATCCATGGTTCATTTATTTTTATGCACTTGCTAGAAAATTGAATTCTTCTTTTTGTTGACTATTTCATCTTTTCGTGAATTCTCTTTACTGTCTTATCTTCTTCTCCTTTCATTCGTTAAGGAACTATTTTCTAGCTCTTACTATAGGAAGAACAATATGGTTTCCTGGTTTGTTACAAGATTGTTTTTCCATTCACAAATTTGTCATGGTATATTAAAACACAAATGAGGTAGCTATAATCAATGGCAATAAAACTCTAAAATACAATTACAGTGCTTCACAATTTGACTAGAAATGACAGATTGTAATTAGGATTACAGTGAATTACAATTAATACAAAATTGCCAGTAGCAAATACATTTAACCCCCCTCACACTTGTAATCAGTGAAGCGTGAGATAAAGCATATCAAGGAACACAAATCATCACAAATAAAATTCAGGCACATGCAGAAGACATAACACAGTATGTATTCCTGTTAAAGTTAATTTTCATTTAATGTTTTTGTTCTAGAACTTAGAAAGCAATACTTATGAAAGTGAAAAGACAGTCTACACAATGGGAGAAAATATTAGGAAACCACATATCCAATAAGGTATTTAATATCTAGAACATACAAAGAAATCCAACAACCCAACAATAAAAAGACAATCCAATTTAAAAAGTGGGCAAAAAACTTAAATAGACATTTCTCCAAAGAAGATATAAACATGGCTAAAAAGTCCATGAAAAGATGCTCAACATCACTAGCTATCAGGAAAATGCAAATTGAAACCACAATGAGATATCACTTCACGCCCACTAGAATGGCTATTATTTTTTAAAAAAACATAGAAAATTACAAGTGTTAGAGAGGATGTGGAGAAATAGGAACACTCATTCATTGCTTGTGGGAATGTAAAATGGTGCAGCCACTGTGGAGAAAATTTGGCAGTTCCTCAGAAAGCTAAGTATAGAATTACCATATGACTCAGCAATCTCACTATTTGGTCTATACCCAGAAAATTTAAACCAGGTACTTGAACAATATTTCCATACCAATGTTCATAGCAACATTATTCACATTTACCAAAAGACAGAAGCAACCCAAGCGTCCATCAACTGATGAATGAATAAACAAAATGTAGTATACACATGTAATGGAATATTTTCCAGCCAAAAAAAGGAATGAAATTCTGAGGCATGCTACAACATGTATGAAACTTGAGGATATTATGCTGAGGGAAAGAAACCAGATGCAAATGGACAAAATTGTATGAGTTCACTGATGTGCCAGTTTGGATCTATTATGTCCCCCAGAAAACCATGTTCTTTAATGCAATCTTGTGGGGGCAGACCTATTAGTCTTTTTTTTTTAAATTCAATGTTATTGAGATATATTCACATACCTTACAGTCATCCAAAGTGTACAATCAGTTGTTCACAGTACCATCATATAGTTGTGCATTCATCACCCCAATCTATCCTTTGAACATTTTCATTGTACCAGAAAAAGTGAAAATAAGAATTAAAAAAAAGTAAAAAAGAACACCCAAATCATCCCCCACATCCCACCCTATTTTTCATTTAGTTTTTTGTCCCCATTTTTCTACTCATCCATCCATTCACTGGATAAAGGGAGTATGATCCACAGGGTTTTCACAATTACACTGTCACCCCTTGTAAGCTACATTGTTATACAATCATCTTCAAGAGTCAAGGCTACTGGGTTATTGGGTTGAAGTTTGGTAGTTTCAGGTATTTACTTCTAGCTATTCCAATGCATTAAAACCTAAAAATGGTTACCTATATAGTGCATACGAATGCCTACCAGAGTGACCTCTCGGCTCCATTTGGAATCTTTCAGCCACCAAAACTTGATTTCATTTCATTTCGCATCTGCCTTTTGGTCAAGAAGACATTCTCAATCCCACAGTGTCAGTCCAGATTCATCACTGGGAGTCATATCCCACCTTGCCAGGGGGGATTTACACCTCTGGGAGTCAGATCCCATGTAGAGGGGAGGGCGGTGAGTTCATCCACTGAGTTGGCTTAGCTACAGAGAGAGGGCCCATCTGAGCAACAAAGAGGTACTCAGTGGGAGACTTTTAGGCACAACTATAAGCAGGTTTAGCCTCTTCTTTGCAGTAAAGAGCTTCATAAGGGCAAGTCCAATGATAGAGGGCTTGGCACATCAAACTGCCCATCCTCAATGTTTGTGAGAACATCAGCAAAAATCCAGGAAAAAACACTGCATTTTCCCCCAGCAACTCAGGGGGTCCCTACATATATATATATTTATTCTCTGTCCAAATTACTTTAGTATGTGTCTCTATTTCACACTAACCTACTCAAACCTACCAGGTCTCACTTCCTATTAAAAGTTCAATGTAATTATGGTATTTGAACAAACTGTATGTGTTAAATTGTTTAGGAAATATAGATCTTGCACCCACTAAACACATCTTCTGTTGGTCTCACATGGAATTTGAAGTTTTAAAATGCAGTCAGTATCGTCCTTTACCGTTTGACCAGATTTGCCCTAGTCCTAAATACATCTGCTCTTATTCGTCTTTTGATTAAGGTGTGACCTGCTGATTGGATTATTTCCATGAAGTATGGGTTTTAGTAATAATCAAGGTGGGTCTTAATTAGATCACCAAAGTCCTTTAAAATGCTCAGGAAGAGAGACAAGAGCCAGAACCGACAGAAATGCTCAGAGACACTTGGAGATGCAGACAGAAAGATGTTTGGAGATACTACACTAAGAGATGAAGATCAGAGTTTGCCCCAGAGAAGCTAAGAGTGGACCCCCAGATGATTAGAGAGAAACACCCCAGGAGAACCAAGCAGAGAACTGAGAGAAGCTAAGAGAGAGAGAAGCCCAGAAACATTTTGGAGAAATCCATTTAGAAATCAGAAGCCAGGAGCAAAGGACCAGCTGACACAAGCCACATGCCTTCCCAGCTGACAGAGGTGTTCCAGATACCATCAGCCTTTCTTCAGTGAAGGTATCGTCTTGTTGATGCCTTAGTGTAAACAATTTTATGGCCTTAGAACTGTAAATTTGTAACCTAATAAATCCCCTTTATAAAAGCCAATCCACCTCTGGTATTTAGCATAACAGCAGCATTAGCAAACCAGAACAACTGATATGAACTAGTTTTTTATTTTTTTAATTTTTTAATACAGTTTTATTGAGATATAGTCACATACCTACAATCATCCACAGTGAACAATCAATTATTCACAGTACCATCGTATAGTTGTGCATTCATCACCAGAATCAATTTTTGAACCTTGTCCTTACTCCAAAAAAAAAAAAAATAGAAGTAAAAAAGAACACCCAAAACATTCTATCCCCCCATTCCACACTATTTTTCATTTAATTTTTGTCCCCGTTTTTCTACTCATCTGTCCATACACTAGTTAAAGGAGTGTGAGCCACAAGGTTTTCACAATTGCACAGTCACACCATGTATGCTACACAGTTTTTCAATTGTCTTCAAGAATCAAGACTCCTGGGTTGCAGTTCAACAGCTTCAGTTATTTCCTTCTAGCCATTCCAACACCCTAAAAACTAAAAAGGGGTATCTATATAGTAACATAAGAACACCCTCCAGAGTGACCTCTCAACTCCTTTTGAAATCTCTCAGACACTGAAACTTTATTTTGTTTCATTTCACTTCCTCCTTTTGGTCAAGAAGATTTTCTCAATCCCACGATTACTCAGTGTTGGGTCCAGGCTCATCCTAGGAGTCATGTCCCACATTGCCAGGGAGATTTACACTCCTGGAAGTCATGTCCCACATAGCAGGGAGGACAATGAGTTCACCTGCCATGTGGGCTTAGAGAGAGAGAGAGCCACATCTGAGCAACAAAGAGGTTCTCTGGGGGAGACTCTTAGGCACAATTATAAGTAGGCTTAGCCTCTCCTTTGCAGCAACAAGTTTCATAAGGGCGAGCCCCAAGATTGAGGGCTCAGCCTACTAAATTGTTGTTTGTGAGAATATCAGTAATAACCCAGGTGGGGAAGTCCAACATTTCCACATTTTTCCCCAGTTCCTCAGAGGGCCCCTGCATATATATTGTTATTCTCTGCCCAAATTACTTTGAGATGTATCAGGTGATATGAATTAATTTTAACAAGTAAATGTCGAGTTAGAATATAATATATAGGTTACCAGGGGATAGATTGAGGGTAGAGAATGAGGAGTTAAAGCTTAATTTGTGCAGAATTTCTATTTAATTGATTGTAAAGGTTTGGAAAATGATGGTGGCGATTGTAGCACATTATTGTGAGTGTAATTAATAGTGCTGAATTATATATGTGAATGTGGTTGTGCTGGTTTAAATCTATTATGTCTGCCACAAAAGCCATTTTCTTTAATGCAATTTTGTGGGGCAGACTTATTAGTCTTTTAATTAGGGTGGGATCTTTTGATTAGGTTGTTTCCATGGAGATGTGACCCACCCAACTATAGGTGAGACTTTGATTAGATCATTTCCATGGAGGTGTGACCCTGTTCATTCCAAGTGGTCTTGATTAGATCCACTAGAATCCTTTAAGAGAGCTCACAGAGAGAAGGAACTCAAAGAAGTTGAGAGGCATTTTGGAGAGAAGCTGAGATATGTAATCCAGAGTTTGCCCCTGAGACAAGCTAAGAGCTGACACAGATCCAGATGCTTGCAGATGCAGACAAGAACACGTTTGGAGATGCTAAGCTAAGAGATGAAGCCCCGAGTTTGCCCCAGAGAAGCTAAATGAGAACCCACAGACACTTAAAGAGAAGGCCACAGGAATCAGAAGCTGAAAACAATGCAGCCTGGGAGCAAAGGACCAGCAGACACAGCCATGTGCCTTCCCAGCTGACAGTAATGTTCCAAATGCCATCAGCCTTTCTTCAGTGAAGGTATCCTCTTGTTCTTGCCTTAGTTTGGACACTTTTACAGCCTTAGAACTATAAATTTGTAACCTAATAAATCCCCTTTATGAAAGCCAATCCATTTCTAATGTTTTGCACAATGGCAGCTTTAGCAAGCCAGAAAAGTGGTTAGAAGAAATTTTAGGTCATATAGTTACTAAACTAAAAATTAAAAGATAAAACAGAGGACTGTATAACACAGTGAACCCTATTGTAGATGATGGACAATAGCTAATAGTTCAAGTATAAGACTGTTCATTCATGAATTATAACAAATGTACGACAATAAAACCAGGTGTTAATAAGAGGGTGATATATGGGGGAAAAGTACACCTAATGTAAATTATGGACTAGTGCTAGTACTATTTTAATATTCTTTCATCAATTATAACAAAGGTACCAGACTAATACAAAGTGTTAAAAATGGGGGGGAGGGGGGGTTGAATATAGGAACACTGTATTTTTTACATGATTTTTCTGTAAACCTACAACTTCTCTAATTAAAAAAATAATAATAGGACATATTTCATAGCCTGTGTATTGGGTGTTTTAAATGAGATAATCCATGTAAATTGCTTTACACAGTGCCTAGAACATAGGATCTCTCAATAAATTTCGGCTACTACTATTAAAAGAAAATAGTACAATTATTAAAAAGTGCTATCATCAATTGCAACAAATGTTCCACACCAATGCAAGGTGTTGGTTGTGGGGTGGTGTATGGGAATCCTGTATTTTATGCATGATTGTTCTGTAAAAAGCAATACTTGTTGTAAACCATTTCATCAGATTTACTCATATGGATTAGTTAATTTGAAGGGGAAAAAGAACTTCCAATATATCCTATTAAACCAGCTTTACTCTTTTAAAAGAACTGGATTATAATGTTCGTTAAATGGTGATTTTTTCTGTTGTTGAAAGGTATTCTTCATAAAGAGAACATTAACAAAAGCAAGGCAACTGTGACCAAAATTATATAAGCTTTGACTAATCATACTTATCTGCTATCAAGTCCAATGTGGCTAAGTTGTTAGCATGCCTCAAGTAGTACTGGTAGCAGATATCTATTCTGAGTCTGTATTGAACTGCATAATATTGTAAATTTCCCTTGGGAATAATAATACTGAGCCATGAAACCTATATCCTCTCTTTTCAAGACAATAAGTTTCACTTTATGAATTTGAAATTGCATTCTAAGAATGTATTTTTTTCTGTATTGGATTGTGCCTGTTATAAAGGTTATCATTCTACATGCAATTATCCAGAATTGCTCAATATGCAAGCTCTCAGAACAAGGATTAAGTTAGGCTCTTTGTGGTGAGAAATGAACAACAGAGTACCATTAATAAGCATTAATCTACAGTGGTACCACAATCTCCTAATAGAATTCCAGGCCCCTCTTTCTAATTCACTCACAGAAAGTAATTTAAAGGTTGGAAGAGCTGGTTGATAATTAACCTTTTAGAAAGCTTCAAGGAATATGGATGTTTTTTGATTTTTTAGTTGCTATTATTGTCCCATAATCTAACCATTAAGCACTTGGTCTTGCTCTTCCATCCCCTCAAGTGTCTGGATCCAATTACAAGTCGTGGCTACAAACCAATAACAACAATCGTCTGTGGCCCAGTATTCTAAGAGGACCTTAATCAATTGTTGAGGACATTCTATCTACCTCTCTCCCAGATTACTTTTGTATTCTCTTGTAGCCCATCCCATTTTCTCAAGGATTACCCTTCTCTATCAATTCCCAAACCTGGCTGCACGTTAGAATCATCTAAAGAATGTTTTTTAAGCCAGGCACAAAAAGAGAAATATTATATGCTATCACTAATGTGAACATTGAAAAATGTAAAACAAATGGTTTATAACATAGAATGTAGGGGAACTGGTGATAGAGAGCAATTAAGGAAGGGGGAATGATAACCCAATAAGAACAGATAAGCTATCGTGGGTAATTTGACGTTCTGGGAATGCCCAGGAATGACTATGGTCATGTTAATTTCTGATGGGTATGGTAGGAAAAAGTTCACAGAAATATTGCTCTATTAGGTTATTTTCTTGGGGTAGAGTAGGAACATGTTGGAAGTAAAGTAGTTATCTTAGTTGTCTTTTTCTTACTCCCTTGTTATGGTTTGTTTGAAATGTTTTTTTATTGTATGTGTTTTTTTTTATTTTTTATTTTTTTTGATATAGTTAATTTAAAAAAAAAAAACAGTTAATTAAAAAAAAACAATGAAAAAAATGCAGAGCCCCCTTGAGGAGCTGGTGGAGAATGCAGGGGTGTTGGGCTTCCCCACCTCGATGGTTGCTGATGTGCTCACAGACATCAGGTACTGGTGGTTTGATGGGACTTGCCCTTGGGAAGACTGTTGCTGCAAAGGAGAGGCTAGGCCTGCCTATAACTGTGCCTAAGAGCCTCCTCTCGAATGCCTCTTTGTTACTCAGATGTGGCCCTCTCTCTCTACCTAAACCAACTTGGCAGGTGAAATCACTGCCCTCCCCCCTACATGGGATCTGACCCCAGGGGAGTGAATCTCCCTGGCAATGTGGAATATGACTCCTGGGAAGGAATCTAGACCCGGCATCGTGGGATGGAGAACATCTTCTTGACCAAAAGGGGGATGTGAAAGGAAATGAAATAAGCTTCAGTGGCGGAGAGATTCCAAAAGGAGCCGAGAGGTCACTCTGGTGGGCACTCTTACGCACACTTTAGACAACCCTTTTTAGGTTCTAATGAATTGGAATAGCTAGCAGTAAATGCCTGAAACTATCAAACTACAACCCAGAATCCTTGAATCTTGAAGACGATTGTATAAAAATGTGGCTTATGAGGGGTGGCAATGTGATTGGGAAAGCCACATGGGCCACACTCCCCTTTGGATGGATGAGTAGAAAAATGGGGAAAGAAAAAAAAAAGGCACCCAGTGTTCTTTTTTGCTTTAATTGTTCTTTTTCACTTTAACTTTTATTCTTATTATTTTTATGTGTGTGGTAAAGAAAATGTCAAACATTAATTTTGGTGATGAAAGCACAACTATATAATGGTGCTGTAAAAACTGAATGTATGCTTTGTTTTGTATGACTGCATGGTATGTGAATATATCTCAATAACATGAATAAAAAAAAGTTATTCTCAGTCCCTTACCCTGATTAATATTAATATTTCTGGGGGTAGGATCCAGGTATCGGTATAGAAACTCCCAAATGATTCTAATGTGAACGCAGAAGTGAAAACTATGCCCTGTGTTCTTTCTTTACACTTTTCTTCCCCTATCTTTGGTTTATGCCTATCATTTTCAAACTTATTTTAGCAGCAGAAATCTTTCCAAGAACCCCAAAAATTAATACAAAGTAAAGGGAAAGACAGTTTCATTATGCACACAAAATCTCCATTGTTTGCAAAATTGAAGAATTGGCCCATTGGACCTCTAGGGTTGCAGAGTACAATTTAAAATCCACTTTCTCAGGCCTTGATGTAACATTTTATAGTACTGGTACTGTAGTGACTACCCATGCTCTATGCTAACAGGAAATAAGGAGATAAGAATAACAGGTCTAGCCTTCAAGTTCTTGGTCTAATGTAGAAGACAGGAAAATAGATAAATTACAATTCAGTGTTCATTCATTCAGCAAACCTTTAGTGAGTGCCTATGATGTGCCCAGCATTGTTCTAGATGCTAGGAACACAGCAGTGAACAAAGCAGAAAAAAATCCCTGTCCTCTCTGATTTTACATTTTAACCAGGAAAATTAAACACAAATAAGAATTGTAGTCTGCTAGAAAGGACAGGAAGTGGTGAGGGAGTTAAAATTTTAAGAAGGGTGGACAAGAAGACCTGGGGTACAATGGGAAGACATAGGAGAGGCATTTTCAGAAAAAGAAGTTGTAATGGACCAAGGTAAAAGCAATTTAGTGGAGTGATGGCATGGGTGGAAGATCACGGTAGATTGAGGAGTAAAGGGAACAGAAGAACATAGAAGGACCAGTGTAGACTTTAAATAAAGTATTACTATGAAAAGGGGAAAGAAGAGAGGCTTAAGAAGGATTTTATTTTAAGTGGGAGGAACTTGATCATGTCTATAAATCAAGGAAAAGGGCCAGTACAGAAAATGTTGTTTGGAAAATGAAATCATCTATAAAAAGATCACCAGGTGGAAGGACGTAAAATGCAAGTGGTGGGAAGCATGAGCCTAAAGGAAAGGGATAACCCAAAATCTTCTGCTAATAGTCATAGTAGTAATTGCTAACATTTATTAAGCACTTACTATGTGCCAGGGTGTTCTAAATAATCACTTTATAAGTAACAACATTTAATATTCTCCACAACTTTAAGGTACATACTATTCTTATCCCCATTTTATAAGTGAGGAAACTGAGGTACAGAAAATTAAGCAAATTGCCCAAGTCATGCAGAAAACTGCGGAGTAAGATTTCAGACCCAGGCATCTGGTCTAAGAGTCCTCAATCTCAATTCTTATGCCATACTGATAAGAGCAAAGGGAGAGGAGGAAGGTCAAATGTTTTGAGGAATGGCTTGAATTTTTATTAAGGTGGAAGTGTCTAGGGATGGGCAAAGGGTTAGGGATTTTCAGAGAAATTGTCAGACTGTGTAAGTAGCCAGAATTTTGAACCAAAAGAGAATATGAAAGTTTCTCATTTTATGGAGGCCCAGAGGTGCCCACTAGCCTAAAAGCTCCACCAGGTCAGGGACTGTGTCCATTTTGTTCACCACCATGTACATTTGCAGCACTTAGTGCTGTACCTGGTGAACAAAGGCATTCAGTAAAAATCTGTTGATTGAATTAAGATAATTGAAGGTAAATAAGTGTGTGCGTTAGTTTGAAGCTGTTAGGTTCCCATATTCTTTTAATCCATTTCTGTGGGTGCAGACCTTTTGTAGGCTGGACCTTTGGATTAGGTTGTTTCAATTGAGGTGTGACCCAGCCCATTCAAGGTGGGTGTGCCAGTTTGAGTGTATTGTGTCCCCCAAATGCCATTATCTTTGTGGTCTTGTGTGGGGCAAACGTTTTGGTGCTGGTTGGATTTGCTTGGAATGTGCCCCACCCAGCTGTGGGAGATGATTCTGATGAGATGTTCCCATGGAGGTGTGGCCCCGCCCATTCAGGGTGGGCCCTGATCGGTGGAGCGATATAAATGAGCTGACTCAAAGAGAGAGAGTGCAGCTGTGAGTGATGTTTTGAAGAGGAGCAAGCTTGCTAGAGAGGAGCGTCCTGGGAGAGAGCCGTTTTCAGGCCGGAGCTTTGGAGCGGATGCCGGCTGCCTTCCTAGCTAACGGAGGTTTTCCGGAGGCCATTGGCCATCCTCCGGTGAGGGTGCCCGATTGCTGATGTGTTGCCTTGGATGCTTTGTGGCCTTAGGACTGTAATTGTGTAGTGAAATGGACCCCCGTTTTATAAAAGCCTATCCATCTCTGGTGTTTTGCATTCTGCAGCATTAGCAAACTAGAACAGTGAGTCTTAATCTCCTTAATGGGTCCTTTATAAGAGATGAAATTAAGAAAAGCTCACAGAGAAACACCTAGAGAAGTTTAGAGGAAAAGCAACAGATGGAAAAGCAAGAAGCTAAAGCAACAAAACCCAGGAGAAACTGAGCAGATGTCATCATGTGCCTTCCCATGTGAAGAAGGAGTCACCAGTAACAACTTCAGAAAAGTTGTTGTCTTGTTGATGCCTTTATTTGGACATTTCCATGGCTTAGAATTGTAACTTGTAGTCTAATAAAAGCCAGTTCATTTCTGGTATATTGCATTCTGGCAGCTTTAGCAAACCAGAACAATGCGCCTGAGGTATTAGGTTGAACGATACGAAATTGTCATAGATTAATCTCTGTAAATCACTCACCCCATCTTACCTTTCATGATTTCCCTTGCCAAGACCAAAGCACCAGACAAGTTAATTTGCTTACAAAAATTCGCCATTTCTCATTTTCATGCCTTTGCATATACCTTTCTCTTGAAATGTCTACTTCAGCCCTCAATTCGTGTCTCTCCCCTTTCAAAATCCATTGCAAATCTTCCTACTCCCATGTATTCTTAAATTATTAAATCTACATTTAACTTCTTACTTTGTGATCACTTGTGTCCCATGTTCTTGAAATGTTTCTTTCCAAAAAAAAAAAAAAAAATTCCATTATTTAGTGTGTGCTCTGTCTGCACACTTAGGTTTTCTTTTTCCTTTTATAATTGTTTTTTGGAAAAGGCAATATGTTTTCATGGTCCCTATTTTAGTTTCCTAGGCTGTTCAAGAAAATATCATGAAATAAGTTGGCTTAAACAATGGGAGTTTATTAGCTTACAGTTTTGAGGCTAAAAGAAAATCCAAATCAAGGCATCATCAAGGCAATTCTTTCTCCCTGAAGACTATGGCATTCTGGAGCTGGCTGCTACCATCACTGGCTCCTCTGTCACATGGCAAGGTACATGGTGGCATCTCCTGTTCTATCCCTTTTCTTCCGGGTTCCATTAATGTAGCTTCTTGTTTCCTGTGACTTTCTCTCTGTGTATCTGAATTTCATTCTCTTACAAAGGACTACAGTAATGGGATTAAGACCCACCCTGATTGAGGTGGGACACACCTTAACTGAAGTAACCTCATCAAATGGTCCTACTTACAGTGGGTATACACCCGCATGCATGGATTAAATTTGAGAACATATTTTTCTGGGTTACATACAGCTTCAAACCACCACAGTGCCTACTTCAAAAAATAGAAAAAGGTATCCAATGAGAATTTTGCTCTCCACCTCTTTCCTCCATCCAAATCTATTTCTTTCCTCAGAGGCAATAAATATAATCAGTTTTTATGTATCCTTCTGGAAATAGTCTATGTTTATAGAAGCAAATATGTACATCGAGTTATCCTTTTTTTCCTACAACAACAACAAAGATAAGAAATGTTGGAGAAGATATGGAAAAATAAGAACACTTATCCTCTGTAGGTAAGAATGTAAAATGGTAAAGCCACAGTGGAAGAGAGCTTGGAGTTTCCTCAGAAAACTAAATATTGAGTTTCCCTATGACCCTGTAGTTCTGCTACTCAGTATATATGCAGAAGATCTGACAGCAGGGACACGAACAGACATTTGCACACCAATGTTCATAGCAGCATTATTCACAATTGCCAAAAGATGGAAACAATCCAAGAATCCATCAACAGATGAGTGGATAAACAAATGTGGTATATACATACAATGGAATATTATGCAGCAGTAAGAAGTAATGAGGTCCTGAAGCATGTGACAACATGGATGAACCTTGAGGACATAATGTGGAGTGAAATAAGCCAGACACAAAAGGACAGATATTGTTTGGTTTCACTAACATGAACTAACTAGAACATTTAAACTCAGAGTCTTAAAATGTAGAATATAGGGTACCTAGAGATAGACAGAAACTAAAGAGGGAGAACAGTTACCTAATATGTACAGAATTTTTAATGAGTTTTAACTTAAATGTTTGGGAATGGATAGAGCTGATGGTTGCTTATTATTGGGATATAAGTAATAGTGCCATACTGCAGTTGAATTTGATTCAAAGTGGTTGTTTAAAATCATGTATGTCAATGATTAACACTACAAATACAAATAAGTTCTTGCATGAAATACCACAAATTTTAAAAAATAGAGGAGTATATGGGGAAAACATAGCTATTGCAAACTATGGACTGTAGTTAATAGTAATATTTTAATATTCCTTCATCAACAGTAACAAATTTACTGTACCAATACCATGGGTTGACAATAGGGGAGAGAAGGGGTATAGGAGGATTAAGGTTTTGTTTTTTATTCTTATTTCTGTCCTGGAGTAATGAAAATGTTCTAAAATTGATCATGGGGATGTATGCACAATTATGTGATGATACTGTGAGCTAGTGATTGTATACTTTGGATGGTTTGCATGGTGTGTGAATATATCTCAGTAAAATTAAAAAAAAGAAAAATTACCTCCTATGTACTCTTTCACAGAAAGCACATGTAATATATACTTTAACCAAATAAGGACATAATCAAAAAAGAAAAAAAAAAAACATAAGACAAGAATGTTCACTCACATCACCCCTTATTCAGAATTGTACTAGAGATTATAGCCAGTGCAACAAAGCAAGAAAAAGAAACAAATCACATCCAAATTAGAAAAAAAAATTCATGCTGTCATTATTCACTGATTCTGTGAATAATGATTTTTAAGTAAAAAATTCTATTTACTCTAAAAGATTCTACTAACACTAATAAGTGAGTTTAACAAAGTTGTAGGAGGCAAAATCAATATGCAAAAATCAATTATATCTCTATATACTAGAAATGAACATCCAGGCACTGAAGTTTAAAAATGCCATTTGCAATAACACCAAAAATATGAAATACTTAGAAATACATCTGAGAAACTATGTGCAGAATGTACACTAAATCTACAAAACATTGCTGAAATTAAAGAAGACCTAAATAAATGGAAAGCTGTACTGTCTTCATAGGTCAGAAGACTAAATATTTTTAGATGTCAAATCTCCCCAAACTTATCTATAGATTCAATGCAATCCCAATCATAATACCAGCAGATCTTTTTATTATTTTGTAGAAATTGATAAAATGATTCTAAAATTCATATGGAAATGAAAAAAACTTGTAATAGCCAAAACAATTTTTAAAAGGACAAAGTTTGAGAACCAACACTACCCAATGCCAAGACACATTCTAAAGCAACAGTAATCAAAACAGTGCAGTACTGACATCAAGATAGACAAATAAATCAATGTAATGAATTAGAATTCACTGGTATATGTACAAATGAATTTTAACAAAGATGAAAAGACAATGAAGTAAATAAAGATAGTTTTACAACAAATGTTGGGTGCTGGAACAAAAACAAAAATTTAACTCCAATGCTTACCTTGCACCATAAGCAAAAAATAACTCAAAATGAATTATAGACCTAAATGTAAAACCTAAAACTTAGCACTTTTTGAATAATACATAGGAGAAAATTTTTGTAACTAAGAACTAAAACAAAGATGTTTTAGAAATAACACCAAAGCACAAACCATAAAAGAAAAACTGTGGCAACTTGTATTTCCTCAAAATTTAAAACTTCTGCTCTTTGAAAGACTGTTAAGAGACAAAAAGAAAAGGAAAACAAGGAGAAAATATTTGCAAATCATATATCTGAAAAAGGACTTGTATCCAAAAAATATGAAGAATGTGCAAAACTCAACAGTAATTAAAAAAACAATAAAAATGGGCAAAAGAAGATATACAGAAGTCAACTAGGCACATGAAAAAAATGTTCAACATCATTTGTTATTAGAGAAAGGCAAATTAAAACCACAATGAGATACACACCTATTAGAATGGTTATAATTTAAAAGATTGAACACACCAAGTGTTAGTGAGGATGTGGAGGAACAGAAACTCTCACGTACTGCTGGTGGGAATGTAAAATGGTACAACTACTTGGGAAAACACTGTTATCGGTTTCTTAAAAACTTAAACATACACCTACCAAATAATCAGCCATTCTACTCCTGGGTAGTTATAAGAGAAATAAAAGCTCTTGTCCTTACAAAGATTTGTATGCAAATGTTCCCAGCAGCTTTATGATAGCTTCAAACTGAAAACAACCAAACTATCCATCAGTTAGTGAATTAATAAACAAAAAGTGGTATATCCATATAATGGAATATTAGTCAGCAAATAAAAAGAATGAATTGTCAGTATGCACAACAACTGCTGTATCTTATAATAATTATGCAGAGTGGAAGAAATCAGACTTAAACATATACATGCTGAATGATTCCATTTATATAAAATTCTAGGAAATAAAAACTAATCCCTAGTAAGGGAAAGCAGGGATGGGAAGAAGGAAGGATTAAGAAGAGGCACGAGGAAACCTTTGGGGGTGATGGGTATGTTTATTATCTTGACTGTGGTGATGGTTTCACAGATGTATACACATGTCAAAAATTATCCAATTGTACACTTTAAATATGTGCAATTTATTTTTGTCTACTATACTTCAATAAAGCTGTTAAATTTTTAAAAAAAGTAGTATATACATTGGCTTTTTTTTTTAACTTAATATACCTTGTTGAATATTTCTTTTAAACATAGAGTTTTCTCATTCTTTTCTATTGCTACCCAGGATTCTATTATATACATCCACTATAATTGCTTTTACTATTCCTCTTTTGATGCCAATTTACAAATGACGTTGTATTGAAAAGCTTTATGCATACTCATTTCCCTCATATGTAAACATATCTATAGGATATATTCCTAGGGGTAAAATTCCTAAGTCAAAAGGAAATGCATTTCCTATTTTGGTTCCTATTGCCAAATTGCTCCCTAGAGTAGTCAATTTTCAATGTAGGAAACAAAATATTCTAAATATTTTCAACAGGAAGGCAATCATAATAGGGAATTTGGTGCTAACAAAGTCATTAGAAGGGCTGAAAAGGCAGGGTCTAGGAATCTAGACTGAGCCTCCTGGAGTGATTCTCACAATGATACATACTGATTCACTAGGGGAGCTTCTACTTCTGGGGCCATCATGGAGTCACACTAGAAGCCAGAGCCACCATCATGACCTCTCACTCCTGGGAAGCTGGAGAAGGGATACCCAAAGCTGCAATTCAGGAATTAAAAAGGCAGATTAAGAAACTGTTGCCAGTACTACTGCTTCTCCATACCCAGGAAACTGGAGGAGGGACACTTCATCACTGCTTCATGGAAACATGTTTCCCACAACTTTATAATATTCAAGAACTACAAGATGTCTGCCTCATATCTGCCTTTCAAATCACGAGGAGAGGATATAACAGGCAAAACTTAATTAGCATCCAGAAACCTAGCTGCATAAAAAAATCTGGGAAATGTGATATTTCTTTTCCAATCTTTTCAACTAGATAGAGGGTAGATTGGAGGTTGAGTGAATGTGCTGGTTTCAAGCTGTAATGTACCCAGAAAATGCCATGCTCTTTTAATTCATTCCTGTGGGTGCAGACCTATTCTGGGTGGGACATTTTGATTAGGTTGTTTCCGCGGAGATGTGACCCATCCAATTCAAGGTGGGTCTTAATCTTTTAGGAGTCCTTTATGAGGATAAAAGACAGAAAAAGCCCAGAGAACTCAGAAAGAAATATCCAGACAAGTTTGGAGACAGCAGAGAGTGAAAAGCCCAAGATGCTAAGAGAGGACCCACAGAACGAGGCAACTGGAATCAGGAGCTGAAAGCAACAAAACCCATGAATGAAGCACCAGCAGACACCATCCATGTGCCTTGTTATCTAACAGAGGAACCTTGGATACCAGCAGCCTTTCTTCAGAGAAGGTATCATCCTGTTGATGCCTTAATTGGGACATTTTCATGGCCTTAGAACCGTAAATTTGTAAATTAATAATTCTCCATTTAAAAGCCAACCCATTTCTGGTATATTGCATTTCAGCAGCTTTAGCAAACCAAAACAGTGAGTAAATCCAGAATACATACCACACCATCCTTGTTGATTCTTTCAATTTATATCTGTAACAGCAAAAATCCTTTTTTCCGAACTTGTGTTCCATTAAAAAAATATTTTGGACATATTAATGAGTTAAAAATGTCAGTATAGTTTTATTTTAAACTTCTCTTAAAAGTGAGGTTGAGTTTTTTGGTATTTCTTCCCTCCAATTTGAGTCATTTGTATCTTTTTCTATGAAAATTCTGTTTATAGTTTTGGTCTTTTTCCTTTGGATTTAACTTTTTGTTACTGAGTTCTAGGGGTTCTTTATATATTAAGCAATTTGTGTTATGATTTGCAAATATTTTTTCCAAAATTTTCAGTCTTCTTTAGACTTCGCTTATGGTGGGTTTTGCCATGATTATATATTTTATTTCTACATAGTGAAATTTATGTTTTCTTATTGTTTCTGGATTTTATATCAAATTTAGAAAGCCATTCATCACACTAAAATTCTTTAAAATTCTCCCATGATTTCTTTAAGTACTTTAAACATTTCAGCTTTTACTTTTAAATTTTTAGAACTGGAATTTATTTTGATATAACATGAGGTATGAATCCAACTTTATTCTTTCCTGCAAATAGCTATCCAGGTGTCCTAATGCTTTTTAATGGAGAAATCATATTTTCCCAACTGAGTTGAAATATTATCTTTATCTTATTCTAAACTCCCATATTTGGGTCTATTTTTTACCTTTCCATTATATTCTAATAATCTGTCTAAACATATGCCAGTTCCAAACTGTTTTAATTATTGTAGTTTTCTATTTTAATATTTCATAAGCCTAGTCTGCCTTCATTGCTTTTTTAGAACTTTCCTGGCTAGACTTGCTTCTTTTTCATAGGAACTTTGGAATCTGGTTTCTAGGCTTAAAAATCCTGATGTTTTTATTGGTATTGCCATAAATTTATAGATTAATTTACAAAGAATCGGCATCTGTATGACATTGAATCTTCCTATCCAAGAATACGATGTCCCTTTCCAGGTATTTGAACCTTCTTTTCAGGAGAAATATAAAGTTTTCTCTTTGGAGACTTGTATATTTCTTGTTTATTATTAGATGTTTACTCTCCTTTGTTTTTACTTATTTCTTCCACTATATCTTCTAAATCGCTGTTTTTTATGCAAACGGTGCACTTTGTTTTCTGTAATTAAATTTATACCCAGTATCTTTATGAGTTTTAAGAGATTTTACCTCCTCCTCTCCATTTTTAGAACCTCGAAAATCTCATATCTTTCAAATAATTCTGTAGGTTTTTAAGTTCCTTGAGGACATGAATTAGTTTATTTTTTAAAATGCCCTATTAAAATGCTCTACACAGAATGATTTATGACTAACCCCTATATGAAAATAGAAACACAAGTGCCTGCTAAGTTCTGAATTTGCCTGATTCTTTTATTTATAGTATGAGTCAGGTTCCATCCCAAAATGATTTTCTTCTAAAAAGAGACTAATCTATTCTATGCTTTCATAGCATCTAATTATTTTTCCTTCTCACAATACAATCTTTTAAGTTGTCATATACATATTTTACAACAAAATAAGCTGTGTAGCTTTTAAGGTTTTCTTAATATTTACATGAGATTATATGCAAAAACTAAAATTTTTAGTCTTCATGTTTGCTAAAGGATTCTTGGTGACATTCATATATTGTCCATAGCAGTTTTCCTGAAGCTATTTATGATTTCATTTTAAAATTACAAACATTAGGCATAAGGTGAGGGGGGAAATGGCCATTAAAGCTTAAAATGAAATAAAACCCAACTCAAATCTTTTTATATGCATGAAATAGAAGATTGAATTCTATAAACTATGCAAGAAAATCAGTCTCCTTACATTAGAGTTATGAAACTTATTAAAATATTTCTAAACTATACCAGTTACCTAGATAATGTTTCAGAGAGCAAAGATGGTAGGGAATTCAGCAAAAATTGTGGCAAATGAAGGAGTTGGAATTCTTTATATAAATGCAGGAAGTAGAAGCTTCTGTATAATTTGTTAATAATAGAATAAGGCCCATTTTTTTTTTTGTTTCATTGACTCTGAAAGAAATATTTACACTTACATGACTAGTCATAGAACCAATCCTAACCTTCCCTAATGATATTTAAGCTGACTTAAAATGGTAGAGCAAAAGTTATTTAATACAAGGTTTTTTAAAAAGGAGTTCTTAGCTTGGGGCTCCTTTCTTATTGTAGCACAATTACAAATATTGTGATTTGTTGACAAAAAAAGACCTCCAGTAAAACTTGCCATATGGGTATTAAAAATGTCATGTAATATTGCACTGTATTTTTTAGTGTGCAATTCCACTTTTTACTTCTTACAGGTTCTAAAATACAAATGCTTAAAATGAATGATAAATCTATAGTTTGGGACATACAATATATAAAGATATAATTTGTTACAAGTACAACAACTAACATGATACTCAATGGTGAAAGACTGAAAGCTTTCCCTCTAATATCATGAATAAGACAAGTATGGTCACTGTCACCACTGTTATTCAATGATGTACTGAAAGTTCTAGCCAGAGCAATTAGCCAAAAACAGAAATAAAGACATCTAATTTGACAAGGAAGAATGAAAACTTTCCCTATTTGCAGATATGATCCTATATAAAATCCTGAAAAATCCACTCCAAAGCTACTAGAGCTAATAAACAAACTCAGCAAAGTGGCAGGGTACAAGATCACCATGCAAAAATCAGTAGTATGTCTATACACAAGCAATAAACAATCAGAACAAGAAATCAAGAAAAAAATTCCATTCACAATAACAACTGAAAGAAACAAATATCTTTGAATAAATCTAACCAAGTTTGTAAAGGACTCACACACAGAAAACTCCAAAACATTGTTAAAAGAAATCAAACAAGACCTAAAAAATGGAAAGCACTAAAAGAAATCAAAGAAGACCTAGGACATATGTGTTCATGGATTGAAACTCTTAACATTTTTAAGATATCAATACTACCCAAAGCAATTTACAGATTCAGTGCAATGTCAATAAAAATTCTAACAGCCTTCTTTGCAGAAATGGAAAAGGCAACCATGAAATTTATATGGAAGAGTAAGGGGCCCCCAATAGCCAAAACTGCATTGAAAAAGAAGAATGAAAATGGAGGACTTACACTTCCTAATTTTAAAACTTATTACAGGAGAACCTAAGATGGCGGCTAGGTGAGACAGGGCAAAGAAACATCTCCGTGAAAAATACTAGATAAAAACCAGAAAGTGACCCAGAACACCAGTTTCAGTGATGCACCAGCTGGACAAGGTCTGCTAAAACCACAGGGACCATGCACTTGGTGAAACCGGGAGTCTGAATTCTGAAACAAGTGAGTAAGCCGGCTGAAAGTCCTGCGGCCACGCTGCAGTGTGGGGAAACTGGGGGTTGGCATTTGGAGATGGACTAGTTCTTTAAAAAAAAAAAAAAAAAAAAAAAAACCCAGGAGCGGCTGCAGTTATGACAGTGAGAACCGTGCAGTGAAACACGGCAGGAGTGGGCTGTGCCAACCTCTCGGTGTCTGGCGTGGAAGATAGACCGCTACTGATTCCCTCAGGACCAGGGGGGCAGAGGGGAAAGCCAAAAGGAGAAAGAAAGAAACCATACTGCTTGCAGCTGGCTCCCCAGCGGGCTGGAGACACTCCTGCCCGGGGCCATACCCACAGCCCAGAGCTGCGCCAGGAAACCCAGTGTGATGGGGGGTGTATCCCATGGCACCATGCACACGCCATAATATTGGTTGTGGACAGTGGCCTTGGGTGCATATACAGCTAGTTGTCCCAGAGCTGGGAAGGTGGAGCTGTGCGAAAAGGCAGGGGAGGGGTTGAGATGCTCCTCAGCCATTTTTGCATCAGGCTGGGAGCGCCCCTGCATGGCCCAGCGTCTGCTTCCCTTGAAGGACGGCATGCACTTGTGACATTAGCACAGCCTTCCCTCAACAGAGGTCCTGGAAGATCACAGCTGAGAAGGGGGGCCCACTCGGAAAACCCAGGGATGCTACGTCAATGCCAGGGACTTGTGGGTCAGTGGCAGAGAAAACCTGGGGCAAAACTGAAATGAAGGCTTAGTCTCTTGCAACAGCCTTGAATCTCCAGAACACCTGGGAGGTTTGATTATTAAAGCTGCCCTGCCTCCCTAACCACCCAGACACATGCCCCACATTCAGGGCGGACAGCAACAACACACCCAAATTCAGTTCACCAATTGAACCCCACAAGAATCATTTCCCCACACACCACAAAGACAAAGGAGAACTGACTTGAGGGGAATAGGTGACTTGCAGACGCCATCTGCTGGTTAGTTAGCTGAGCTCCAACTGGGGTTTTAATTAACAAGCGTGGACTGCTCAATACAAATCGCCAGCAAGGAGACAGAGACTTTGTGTGAAGACTGAACTTGGAGAGCCGGAGGGTGGCAGCAGACTGGCCCTGAAGGAGACTTTCCGTTCCTGTTTTGGCTCAGTGAAGAAAGCCTCAGCCATTTTCAGTTATCAGTGCTCTGACCCAGACAAGGGTGGAGATAGCACAGGCAGAGAGAAACCACTGAAATGCTAATGACCTCTCCCTAGGAGGTCTATCTTCCCTAAGAGGAAAGAAGTGGTGCCCAGCTCTACTACCTACCTTCCATTCAGAACCAGACCCCAGAGCCTGGGGGAAAACAGCCACAAGCCATACCCCCTTCCACCAGTCTGGAGTTACAAGCTGACAGGCACCACCTGCTGGGCAGAAAAGTACAGTGATCCAAGGCCTCACAGGGTGTACCAATCTTCTAAGACACATCCTCAGGGAAACCGGATACTGAATAGTTCTTCCTTCTGAGACTGGAGCCCTTTTTGGTCTGGGAAAACCTGATTGGGGTAACCAAGGAAACCATGCCTAGACAACAGAAAACTACAACCTACACTAAGAAAAATGAAGTTATGGCCCAGTCAAAGGAACAAAATTACACTTCAACTGAGATACAGGAATTGAAACAACTAATACTAAATCAATTCAAAAAGTTTTGGGAAGATATGGCAAAAGAGATGAACCATATAATGAAAACACAAGGTATCCAGAATGTAGAAACTGAAAGTTTGAAAAACCAACTGGCAGAATCTATGGAAATGAAAGGCACAACACAAGAGATAAAGACACAATGGAAACATACAACAGCAGATCTCAAAAGGCAGAAGAAAACACTCAGGAACTGGAAAACAAGGCACCTGAAAGCCTACACACAAAAGAATAGATAGAGAAAAGAATGGAAAAATATGAGCAACGTCTCTGTGAACTTAAAGACAAAATCAAAATCAGGAATGTATGTGTCATTGGTGTCCCAGAAGGAGAACAGAAGGGAAAAGGGACAGAAGCAATAATAGAGAAAATAATCACTGAAAATTTCCCATCTCTTATGAAAGACATAAGATTACAGATCCAAGAAGCGCAGCGTACTCCAAACAGAATAGATCTGAATAGGCCTATGCCAAGAAACTTAATAATCAGATTATCAAACATCAAAGATAAAGAGAGAATCCTGAAAGCAGCAAGAGAAAAGTGATCCATCACATACTGAGGAAGCTTGATAAGACTATGTGTGGATTTCTCAATAGAAACCATGGAGGCCAAGAAGGAAGTGGAGTTTAAGTATTAAGTATTTAAGATACTGAAAGAGAAAAACCACCAACCAAGAATCCTATATTGGGCAAAACTGTCCTTCAAATATGAGGGAGAACTTAAAACACTCTCAGACAAACAATGACAGAATTTGTGAACAAGATACCTGTTCTACAGGAAACACTAAAGGAAGCACTGCAGACAGAAAGGAAAAGACAGGAATGAGAGGTTTGGAAAACAATTTTGGAAGATAGTAGCACAGCAATGTTAAGTGCACTGAACGAAGATGACTGTGAGTATGGATGAAAGAGGAAGGTTGGGACCATGTGGGACACCAGAACAAAAGAAGAAGAATAAAGACTGGACTATGTAACTCAGGGAAACCTAGGGTGCTCAACAATTGTAATAAAAAGGTACAAATATGTTTAAAAAACAAACAGCTATCTAAATAAGCAAAAGTCATCTATTTCTTCACTGCTCCCATAAAATTTGGAAAACAGTCTCAGCTAGAGAATCACTTAATTGCCTTTTAAAGCTGGAATACAGTTATTTTGTTTTACTCTGGCTTGGAAATTTATTTGCAAGATTCAAAAACATTTTGCATAGCTTTCCCTCAAATTCACTGTTAACTTTAACTATTGTCATTCTAACTACCATCACCCCTGAAGTTTTCACTGGTACATATCTGATCAAATACAGAATGGGAATATGCATGCACAGTTGACTGTATGTGCAGATAAAGATTTTACTTCTAACTACTTACATCTTGGGTAGTGGTCAGTTCTCCATCTCTAAGCTCTACCTATATAAAAAGGTACTTTGGCTGTCTGGTTCCCCTGTTTATCTGCCCTGGGCACATAGCAGACAATGAATTAATGAGTGAAATTGATAAACAGTAGTCATAATGAACAGACGTTTTACATTCTTTAAAGGACTATACAGAAGCAACAAAATAATGTAATCCTGTGCTTAACTTGCTCTGTGAATTCTCATTAAAAGTCAAATTTGAATAGATGTATTTATCCTGGGACTCACATATTTAACTTAGTGTCACAGCTCTCATATACTAAGCTATAGCCTTGAGAGTATAGAGAAGCACCTAAAAAGTGTTGGGGAGACTGCAATGCTTCCTGGATAGGAAAATATGCCAAGAGAAAGAGCCCAAGCCAGAGTTACATGGGGATTAAGGAGCTTGGAATTGTGTTCTCCTCTTTCCCAACCCCATTTCTACAGGGAATAAAAACCAACAGCCTAGATTCTGTTTTCTGGGAGAATTAGAAGATAGGACTTTGCTGGCAATGAAGACATCACAGATAAGGGAGAGGACTTGAGAAGAGTATAAAGATTTGGAACAGAAGCTATGGGGAATAGGATAATGAAAGAACTACCAAACAGCATCAAAAGCTAGGTTAAGATTTCCTGTCATAAATTTGTAATATGGCTCATTATTGAAGGATTTTTTCCAGCAACCCTATCAACTTAACAGTAGAAGAAAAAGAACTGGACAAATCACTGATTTGGAGTTAGAGATTAGCAAGAGGAATGTTTTAATAGAGAATTGAGGATGTTGGTGAGTGTCAAAAGGGCAAAGTAGAACCAGGACTGGGAATGTCAATTTTGAAAGCTAGTCGTGACACTGGATGGTAAAGAACAAACTGTGAGATAGCTTGAGGCTTTAGAAAGATAATTCAGGTTCTAAAGCTATATGGATAGCAAGTTGACAGAGGGATGGAGAGGTGACAATAGCAGTTGAGCAGTTGGCAGGATGCTGTGTGCCCAAAGCTCAGACAAGAGTTCAGAGAATTTGTATTAGCAAAGTCTAAGAAATACCACTGAAGTACATTATAATAATATTCTCATTAATTGTTACAAAGTTACCACACTAATGTAAAATGTTAAAAATGGGAGCAGGTACAAAGGAACTTTGTATTTTCTGCATGATCTTTCTGTAAACCTACAATTTTTCTAATAAAAAAATTTTTTTAAAAGCCTGATGAATTTATTTGCAGACTTGGGCTTAGAGAGAGAAGTCTGCAAATAAATTCATCAACCCCTCCCGTGACATGGGACAGGACCCCCAGGTGAGCTGAGTCTCCCTGGTGACATGGGACACGGATTCCAGGAATGAGCCTGACCCTGGCATCAAGGGGTTGACAATGCCTTTTTGACCAAAAGGGGGAAAAGGCAACAAAATAAGGTTTCAGTGGCTAAGAGATTTCAAACAGACTCGAGAGGCTGTCCTGGAGGTTACTTCTCTGCAAGCTTCAGCTAGATATGCCAAATGACCACAGTATGATAAGCCCAAGTCAACAGTAGTCCTGAAAACCTGAAAGAATGCTCAGGTCCCTGAGAATCTATAAAAGTTTCACTCACTATTTTTCAGAAACTTAAATCCTCCTGAGATCTCCTACGCCAGATAAGTTCCAAAACCCAGAGCAACAGCCTCTTCAAGAACATTAACCAGATGTATCCCCTTTTCCCATAATGTCGACATCCCTTTTCAACATGAACAAGTTAGGGTGGTCACTGGCTAGACATCTCTGAAGATCAGGAAAGTGATTAAACTAGAGGAAAGGGTAGCAAGACAAGACAGAATTTAACAAAGAATTAGGAATACTGAATCTCTATATAATTTTCTTTCTCTTAGTTGCTAGGGTATTAGAATAGCTAGAGGGAAAAAACTGAAGTGGTAGAACTGTAACTCATAACATTCTTTGCAATTTGCTATATAGCTACCTGTTAAAATTGTAATTTGAAAGTTATCACCTTTTTGTATGTATTTCAACAAGGAAATAACTTAAACTATGGTTCTGTAACCCATAATAGTCTTTGAAATTTCCTATATAACTACTTGTTAAATCATACTTTCAGTTTCACCTTTTTGTGTATTTATTTCATAATAAGGAAATAACTGAAACTGGAACTGTAACCCTAACATTCTTTGAAATTTGCTACTTGTTAAATTGCACTTGGAAAGTTATCACTTTTATTTATATATGTTGTATTCCACAATTTAAAAAATGGAAAAAAAAAAAAAAAAAGCCTGATTTAACTTTCCCAAAATGTTATAATTACTCTTTAAGCTTGATTTATGATCAATGAAAAACATCTTAAGAGTTAGGGAGTTAACTTCTAGTTCCAGATTAGTCACCACTGATTCAACTTTCTTTAAAGAAGTATGATTCCAGTTTGTTCTTGGTAAAGTGGTCAGCTGATTGAGGATGGAATTTAATACATGGTAGAAGTTTCTTTCAGGGAACTGAAAAACTACAGAAGCCAAGCATAAAACATTTATATGTAATGGAGATACAGATTACACACCAAATTGTTAGCAATATTACCACTAGGCGGGATGTGGGATGCTGGGAGAGAGGAAAATTGTTAAAGGGACTTTCATCTTTTTTACTCTACATCAAAGGCACAAACCAAATAGAAATTTGAAGTTTTGGTAGCATGAAGTCCATTGTTATGTAACAGTTATGACTACTCAAAGTTGTATGAAGACTTCATTTTAGTTTGCTCTGAACCTCTTTATCCATCAACTACACTTTTCCTCTTTTTCCTTATTTTTTTAAAATAAAAACCTATTCTGAATAAAGAATCTGCTAAAGCTAATCCCTGGATTTTACAATCAGTCAACAGTAGACCAAAAGTAATGAGCTTCAAATGAACTGTAAGCAAATGCCTTAGTTTCCTCAATTCACATGCTTAAGACAGTTCCTGATTTCTTTCGAAGCTAAGCATTGGCTTGCGTTTAAATACTACTACTGAAATCCACCCGACTGATCCTTTTTTTTTTCTTTTTTCTTTTATTTTCTTCCTGGAAATGAATGCAGGACTGGGTTCCTTTTGATAAGGTTTCATACAGAGTCAGAGGCTATTACAAACAAAAAATAAAACACCCAAAGAGATGTGAGAGAAAAGAAAATGAAAAAGTCTGTATTTACTAACAGAGTTCCTCAACATGTTGGCAAGAGAAAAAAAACAACTTGCAAATCATATGCATAGTAAGACACAGTTTATGTAAAAAAAAACCCTGCAAAACTATGTATTTTCATATGCAAATATATATGAATATAAATACATAGAAAAAAGGTAATTGAAGTGTATCAGAAAACAATAGCCACCAATTAGGAGGGGGCAATTTTAGAATATCTTTATTTTCTTTCTAGTCTTATTTTTTCTTATACAATTAAATATAAAATTAGGAATTTTTACATTTCTAGGAAGTACTAACATGTGATGGTTTCCTTAAAATAGCTTGCTACTGAAGTTTGGCAAACATAACTGTTGTTTAAATTTCAACATGATCATCCTTTTATCTCTACTATCCCACACCCTTCTCTCTTTGCTCTATACATGTTCAAATTAAGGAAATCCTATTAGCTTTTCTGAGTGCTTCATAACACTCAGAAAGTTATGAGTTGCCAGAAAGTTTCAAAATCAGTGGTGAGAACTGGTATAGGAGGAATAAAGGCCATTTAAGCCCTATCTCCTAACTTGTGTCTTTAATGTGATATATTTGGAAATATGTATCGATTCTGAAGAGAATAAGATGCTTTATGAGTAAGGTTCTTGATGGGTGTGCTGTGTAACAATAACTTGGCTATGTTCACATTTATCTACTGCAAAGAAAATGTTGCAGTAGAAAAGTTAATATTCAAAGGCACACTGAGCTCTTCAGAAAAGAAGTGATATAAAAATCCTGGACAGAAAAGCAGCACTAAAGGTCTATCAAATGAAAGCAGTATTTGTTTAGAAGAGAAGCATTTCTGTTTCAAATTGGAAACTCTTTAAAAAGAGTATTTCTACATTTTTTTATTGCATATAATACTAAAATTTTGCTCTAAATATGTGATTAACTTGTCTTCTTGAAAAAAGAAAAGTCAAAATCAGACACATGTATAGCATGAATTTTGGTCCACAACACCTAATACATTACTCTGCTATAGCTGGTTAAAAATAACAGATCATCAACATACTAGAATCAATGCCTACTATGAAATCAAGTAAATGTATATGCTCAATGAATTCTGGCTTTTAATGATTAAAATTTACATAATATATTTTGTAATTCAGAAAGAGTCCTTAAGGACCTCCTCAGTCTATCTTTAGACATTAATGTGAAGTTCCTGCTGATCACTACTACCTAAACCCTTTGCTAGATCTCAGCATCTCAAATGGGCACAAATTACATATTACCTCTTTGTCACACTATACCTATAAAGAAAACTGAAAATTCTCAAATGACCAACAGAAGTCAAAAGACAAATTTCAAAACTTGGAGGCATAAATCAAACTACTTCTGGAGACAATGTAAGTGATAATTATAAGGGTAAATTACATTATCAAGACATAAGATCAACATTCCAGATTCCTGATGGCATTTAAATATAGAAAATTACAAATAATATATGAGTATCACAATTTATTTTTTTGAAATGTTCTAAATATTTGGCACAATGCATAGCTTGTCTTATTTAGAAATTATCTGATAAAAGCAATGTATTTTTCAAAGCATTAAGAATAATTGCCAGCTTCTAAGGTTTTATACTGACCTTTCATTCCACTCCTCACTATCCTCCTTCCTTAGTTCCCCAATTTTATCTATCAATGCAAACCTAAACATTAAGTATCATTCCTCTTCCTTACTTTAATGCCAAATTAAAAGTACTCCACTAATAATATATGGCTAATATTAAAGGATTTCAATTTTGCTGTAACAGCCACAGCTTTAGAGTATTCTAGGGAGATACCCTAGAACAAAACAAATTCAAACACAAATATTTCATAGAATAATGTGATGCTTTTTTTTTAGGATTATGTTTTACCCCCAAATTGTTGCAATATACATTTTCTAAAACAGTAATCTTCCCATGTAATCACAAAGCCCAACAAGAAGCAGAATACCCACCATCATTACAGAAGCAATGATTGCGTAATTTTAACATAGTACTATTCAGTATTTTTAAAGACAACTTTAAACCAATTTTCAATAATACATGTTAAATGTATACAGTTAATAGCTGAAAAAAATACCTAACTACTTACTACCTATATTACAAAACACAGCAATTTGTGTCTTCTAATAGCACAACTGTAAGGACAGAAACACAAAACACACATTAAATTGAAGAAAGTATCAGAAAATTTTCCTCAGCCATGGTTTATATTTATCATTTGTTTATATACTACAGTTGATTGGTTTTCTTTCAGTACCCTTTTGTCATACTCCTGTCTAAAGACCTGAAATTTGAGCCTCATGGCAACAACAGGTATACCATATTATGTACTGGTGCTCTCGAATTAGCCTAAATTACAGGTGAAGAAAAAAGAATGAAATCCTTGAGGTTAAGATACACAGAATCCAACGTAGAGTAAAGAAAAAATATGGATATGTATGGAGAGTGGTTGGGCCCCACCAATAATCATCAGGCACCTCTGGAGCAGAGTCTCTTATTTGAACTTTATACCATTAAAATAGGGTCAAATATTGAGTGTACAGCTCTCCAACTTTCAGGTTCCATGAGTTTTTTGGAATAAAGCTCAATTTCATCTCTAACTTGTTATAAAAAATGTATTTCACTCCAGTGGAGAAGAGCTTATTTCCCACCTATACCAAAAGGATTAGCAAAACTCTTTTCTCTCTGTGAAAGAACCAGAAGGGTAAAACAGTTTCTGTTTCTGTACTTCTGATGCTTGCTGCCTCCCCCTCCCCCACCCCACTTCACAGAAAACCAAGAGATTATGCAGAGTACAGTCATCCCATAAAAGAAGACAATTTTAACTTACCTTCTCTAACTCTTTCCACACCCACCCTCCCAAAATTAGAAAGGTCAGTGTGTTAAGTTTGGCAAGGACAATACTTAAAGAAAGTAAAGTAAGGGCTTATGGAACACTTAATACTAAGTTGAAATTCTAACATCATAACACCAAGGTTGTCTATTTAACTTTTAACCCATTTGAGAAAGTTTAAGCTATTACTTCTAAAATATGGTAATACCTTTTCAGTAATTTTAACCTCCTAATTACTCATGCTAACAGCTTTCTTGCATACTACTGTTTTTTATAACAAGTAAATCCAGGGACCATTCCACTTTATCTTAGATATAACATTTACTAGATTTCCAGGCATGACAGAAAATGGAAAAATATATATATTACAACAAGAACAATTTCTGTTAATTTCCACAATCTGTGTTCCTTCTGTGAGCAGTGCCTGATTCTACTAAAATTAAAGTTCAGTCCTATGCTTTAAAAAAAGAGGGACTAATTTACAAAGTATACAAGAATATAATTTTATAATAAATCTTTCCAGTGTTTGCTTTAACTGCATTACATGAACTGCTTCCCTTCATAAAAACTCAGAAGGATAAACAAAATGAAACAAAACTTCTGTGTTCATCTCTGGCAAGCAATGAACAAACACCACTTGCTTACAAAAAGATGTAAAAGTGCTGCCTCAGGAGCATAAGCTACCACTAACATACTGTATGAATGAATCTTGGTTGAGTGCAGGACCTCTTTCTCTCTCCTCACACCAGTGAACCCATCTCATATAAAGCCTAAAAGAAAACTGAAGCTGTTACAGAAGTGAAACTCAGCATGCTCCACTTAAAAACTTCTAACGTAACCATTGTAAAAGTCATCTCTTTTATTCCCCCAAAAAACAAAAACCCAACCAAAAAGGCAAATGCTGCTACCCAGTCATCAGATGGATTTACAGAGGCAAAAAAATGTGACAACAGCAGTAGTTCAAGTAAAGTATTTGTGGAAATTTAAACACACTCACTTTCAAGTTAAGACAAAAGTGAAGGGGATTTATGATCTTATCAGATAGAATCAAAAAGCTTAGGCATTATCACTGAATGTTAATTCACTTTACAGTCATCAATAAGACTATTGTATATATTTTTGCACCTTGCGCTTGGAAAAGCAGATAAAATATTTAATATGTAATTTACACTGTATTTTACCAGCTTAGCATACAGGATGTATATAGATTATATCAAAGTAGTAGACAGTTAGGGACCTGTGCAAACCCTGCAAAAATAGTACTTCAGGTATCTGCTAATTAAAAATAAAAAAAAAAGTTTGTGTTTAGAAGTGATACAATTCAAACTACCACAAAATACAAAGGGCTGCAAAAATGTATACCATTCAACAACATATATAAGTTATTAAATAAAGAATTGATTTAAAAGAATATAAATGAAGCCTTTAAGTAGGTCTTTTCTACATGCATATTATTCCTCATTAAAGAAAAAAAATATGTAAAAAGGCCATTGGTAATTGCTTTAACATCCGTAGAAAATGCCAATTCTCTGGTCACAAACTCACTAAGTTTAGCACTTAAGGTCTCTGCAGTGTTATAAACGTAATTTAAAATACTGTTAATTCTATAACTCCATTGGTAAAACAATGTGACTTGGAATATGGCAGTCTTCATGTTGACAGCAATGATCCACAGTATTTTTTTTCTTTTCTTTTATCTTTGATTTTTTTAAATTTCTTATGCATGAATAGTTATCCAGAAGAACAGCACCCTCCACCACCACTCTGGCCTTGAGGTTCATCATCGATAATCTGTACACCTCGCCTTGCAGCTCCTGGTTGACTGGAACCATTGCCCTTTGCCCTTTCATCCACTTGTGCTGTTTCTATCATCCCTGCAAGAAGGAGAAACCAGAAATTATTAGTACCATAATCTTTGAGTATTCTCTTTCTATTTCAATATAGCACAACAGTAGATATTTCTGAGTGTCAACCAGCAAAGAAACTACATGTAAAAAACATTTTGTCAAATCACTAAATAGATTTACTTGCAAGTTTCAAAAAATTAGTATCAAGCAGCAAGTGTATTTATCCAACAGTATAATGGCCACAGTGACATCAATATGGAACAATAATTTTTGCTTTTAACAAACAACAGTACAGACATTTAATCATTATGATTTTTTAAGTCCAAGCTAAAAGTGACTTTAGGGTTCAGAATTTTTTTTTTTCTTCTACCAGAAATTTAACACTTTTAAGTAAATGTTATTTGAAAAGAATGAAAGCATTTAAGATGAGGGAAGAACAAAGCTAGAAGACTCTTACTATCTGATTTTAAGATAGTATCAAATTTCACTAATCAAGGCAGTGGGTAATGATTAAAGGAGAGACACACAGAGACTGGTGGAAGAGAAAACAGAGTCCAGAAATAGACCCACATATGTATGATCATTTGACTTTTGACAAATATGTTACAGTTATTCATAGAGAAAGGACAATATTTTTAAGAAATACTACTGGAACTGGACATCTATATGCCAAAATAAACTTTGACTCATACCTCACACCATATACACAAATTAACCAAAAATGCATTATAGACCTCAATGAAAAACCTAAAACATAAAATTTCTAGGAGAAAATCTTTGCAACATTGGGTCAAGCAAAGAGTTCTCATATAAGACACAAAAAAACATGTATCATAAAAGAAAATGTATCAATAGGACCTCATCAAAATTGAAAACTTCTGCTCTTTGAGAGACAATGTTAAGAAAAATGAAAATGTAAAACAAATTGGGTGAAATTATATGCAAAATACAGAGGAAGGAGGCGGGGCAAGATGGCGGACTGGTGAGCTGTATGTTTTAGATACTCGTCCAGGAAAGTAGGTAGAAAGCCAGGAACTGCGTGGACTGGACACCACAGAGCAATCTGACTTTGGGCATACTTCATACAACACTCATGAAAATGTGGAACTGCTGAGATCAGCGAAATCTGTAAGTTTTTGCGGCCAGGGGACCCGCGCCCCTCCCTGCCAGGCTCAGTCCCGTGGGAGGAGGGGCTGTCAGCTCCGGGAAGGAGAAGGGAGAACTGCAGTGGCAGCCCTTATCGGAAACTCATTCTACTGATCCAAACTCCAACCGTAGATAGACTGAGACCAGACACCAGAGAATCTGAGAGCAGCCAGCCCAGCAGAGAGGAGACAGGCATAGAAAAAAAACAACACGAAAAACTCCAAAATAAAAGCGGAGGATTTTTGGAGTTCTGGTGAACATAGAAAGGGGAAGGGCAGAGCTCAGCCCCTGAGGCGCATATGCAAATCCCGAAGAAAAGCTGATCTCTTTGCCCTGTGGACCTTTCCTTAATGGCCCTGGTTGCTTTGTCTCTTAGCATTTCAATAACCCATTAGATCTCTGAGGAGGGCACTTTTTTTTTTTTTTTTTTTTTTAATCCTTTTTTCTTTTTCTAAAACAATTACTCTAAGAAGCCCAATACAGAAAGCTTCAAAGACTTGCAATTTGGACAGGTCAAGTCAAGAGCAGAACTAAGACAGCTCTGAGACAAAAGGCAATAATCCAGTGGCTGAGAAAATTCACTAAACACCACAACTTCCCAAGAAAAGGGGGGTGTCCGCTCATAGTCATCATCCTGGTGGACAGGAAACACTCCTGCCCATCGCCAGCCCCATAGCCCAGAGCTGCCCCAGACAACCCAGTGTGACAGAAGTGCTTCAAATAACAGGCACACACCACAAAACTGGGCGTGGACATTAGCCTTCCCTGCAACCTCAGCTGAATGTCCCAGAGTTGGGAAAGTGGAGCAGTGTGAATTAACAAAGCCCCATACAACCATCATTTCAGCAGACTGGGAGCCTCCCTACACAACCCAGCAGCCCAGAACTGCCCTGAGGGGACGGCACTCACCTGTGACATAGCACAGTCATCCCTCAACAGAGGACCTGGGGTGCACGGCCTGGAAGAGGGGCCCACTTGCAAGTCTCAGGAGCCATACGCCAATACCAAGGACTTGTGGGTCAGTGGCAGAAACAAACTGTGGCAGGACTGAACTGAAGGATTAGACTATTGCAGCAGCTTTAAAACTCTAGGATCACCAGGGAGATTTGTTTGTTAGGGCCACCCCCCCTCCCTGACTGCCCAGAAACACGCCCCATATACAGGGCAGGCAACACCAACTACACACGCAAGCTTGGTACAGCAATTGGACCCCACAAGACTCACTCCCCCACTCACAAAAAAGGCTAAGCAGGGGAGAACTGGCTTGTGGAGAACAGGTGGCTCGTGGACGCCACCTGCTGGTTAGTTAGAGAAAGTGTACTCCACGAAGCTGTAGATCTGATAAATTAGAGATAAGGACTTCAATTGGTCTACAAATCCTAAAAGAACCCTATCAAGTTCAGCAAATGCCAAGAGGCCAAAAACAACAGAAAATTATAAAGCATATGAAAAAACCAGACGATATGGATAACCCAAGCCCAAGCACCCAAATCAAAAGATCAGAAGAGACACAGCACCAAGAGCAGCTACTCAGAGAACTAAAGATGAACAATGAGACCATAGTACGGGATACAAAGGAAATCAAGAAGACCCTAGAAGAGCATAAAGAAGACATTGCAAGACTAAATAAAAAAATGGATGATCTCATGGAAATTAAAGAAACTGTTGACCAAATTAAAAAGATTCTGGACATTCATAGTACAAGAGTAGAGGAAGTTGAACAACGAATCAGTGACCTGGAAGATGACAGAATGGAAAATGAAAGCATAAAAGAAAGAATGGGGAAAAAAATTGAAAAAATCGAAACGGACCTCAGGGATATGATAGATAATATGAAACGTCCGAATATAAGACTCATTGGTGTCCCAGAAGGGGAAGAAAAGGGTAAAGGTCTAGGAAGAGTATTCAAAGAAATTGTTGGGGAAAACTTCCCAAATCTTCTAAACAACATAAATACACAAATCATAAATGCTCAGCGAACTCCAAATAGAATAAATCCAAATAAACCCACTCCGAGACATATTCTGATCACACTGTCAAACACAGAAGAGAAGGAGCAAGTTCTGAAAGCAGCAAGAGAAAAGCAATTCACCACATACAAAGGAAACACCATAAGACTAAGTAGAAACTACTCAGCAGCCACCATGGAGGCGAGAAGGCAGTGGCACGATATATTTAAAATTCTGAGTGAGAAAAATTTCCAGCCAAGAATACTTTATCCAGCAAAGCTCTCCTTCGAATTTGAGGGAGAGCTTAAATTTTTCACAGACAAACAAATGCTGAGAGAATTTGCTAACAAGAGACCTGCCCTACTGGAGATACTAAAGGGAGCCCTACAGACAGAGAAACAAAGAAAGGACAGAGAGACTTGGAGAAAGGTTCAGTACCAAAGAGATTCGGTATGGGTACAATAAAGGATATTAATAGACAGAGGGGAAAAATATGACAAACATAAACCAAAGGATAAGATGGCTGATTCAAGAAATGCCTCCACGGTTATAACACTGAATGTAAATGGATTAAACTCCCCAATTAAAAGACATAAAAGACACAGATTCGCAGAATGGATCAAAAAAAATGAACCATCAATATGTTGCATACAAGAGACTCATCTTAGACACAGGGACACAAAGAAACTGAAAGTGAAAGGATGGAAAAAAATATTTCATGCAAGCTACAGCCAAAAGAAAGCAGGTGTAGCAATATTAATCTCAGATAAAATAGACTTCAAATGCAGGGATGTTTTGAGAGACAAAGAAGGCCACTACATACTAATAAAAGGGGCAATTCAACAAGAAGAAATAACAATCGTAAATGTCTACGCACCCAATCAAGGTGCCACAAAATACATGAGAGAAACACTGGCAAAACTAAAGGAAGCAATTGATGTTTCCACAATAATTGTGGGAGACTTCAACACATCACTCTCTCCTATAGATAGATCAACCAGACAGAAGACCAATAAGGAAATTAAAAACCTAAACAATCTGATAAATGAATTAGATTTAACAGACATATACAGGACATTACATCCCAAATCACCAGGATACACATACTTTTCTAGTGCTCACGGAACTTTCTCCAGAATAGATCATATGCTGGGACATAAAACAAGCCTCAATAAATTTAAGAAGATTGAAATTATTCAAAGCACATTCTCTGACCACAATGGAATACAATTAGAAGTCAATAACCATCAGAGACTTAGAAAATTCACAAATACCTGGAGGTTAAACAACACACTCCTAAACAATCAGTGGGTTAACGAAGAAATAGCAAGAGAAATTGCTAAATATATAGAGACGAATGAAAATGAGAACACAACATACCAAAACCTATGGGATGCAGCAAAAGCAGTGCTAAGGGGGAAATTTATAGCACTAAACGCATATATGAAAAAGGAAGAAAGAGCCAAAATCAAAGAACTAATGGATCAACTGAAGAAGCTAGAAAATCAACAGCAAACCAATCCTAAACCAAGTACAAGAAAAGAAATAACAAGGATTAAAGGAGAAATAAATGGCATAGAGAACAAAAAAACAATAGAGAGGATAAATATCACCAAAAGTTGGTTCTTTGAGAAGATCAACAAGATTGACAAGCCCCTAGCTAGACTGACAAAATCAAAAAGAGAGAAGACCCATATAAACAAAATAATGAATGAAAAAGGTGACATAACTGCAGATCCTGAAGAAATTAAAAAAATTATAAGAGGATATTATGAACAACTGTATGGCAACAAACTGGATAATGCAGAAGAAATGGACAATTTCCTGGAAACATATGAACAACCTAGACTGACCAGAGAGGAAACAGAAGACCTCAACCATCCCATCACAAGCAAAGAGATCCAATCAGTCATCAAAAATCTTCCCACAAATAAATGCCCAGGGCCAGATGGCTTCACAGGGGAATTCTACCAAACTTTCCAGAAAGAACTGACACCAATCTTACTCAAACTCTTTCAAAACACTGAAGAAAATGGAACACTACCTAACTCATTTTATGAAGCTAACATCAATCTAATACCAAAACCAGGCAAATATGCTACAAAAAAGGAAAACTACCGGCCAATCTCCCTAATGAATATAGATGCAAAAATCCTCAACAAAATACTTACAAATCGAATCCAAAGACACATTAAAAAAATCATACACCATGACCAAGTGGGGTTCATTCCAGGCATGCAAGGATGGTTCAACATAAGAAAATCAATCAATGTATTACAACACATTAACAAGTCAAAAGGGAAAAATCAATTGATCATCTCAATAGATGCTGAAAAAGCATTTGACAAAATCCAACATCCCTTTTTGATAAAAACACTTCAAAAGGTAGGAATTGAAGGAAACTTCCTCAACATGATAAAGAGCATATATGAAAAACCCACAGCCAGCATAGTACTCAATGGTGAGAGACTGAAAGCCTTCCCTCTAAGATCAGGAACAAGACAAGGATGCCCGCTGTCACCACTGTTATTCAACATTGTGCTGGAAGTGCTAGCCAGGGCAATCCGGCAAGACAAAGAAATAAAAGGCATCCAAATTGGAAAAGAAGAAGTAAAACTGTCATTGTTTGCAGATGATATGATCTTGTATCTAGAAAACCCTGAGAAATCGACGATACAGCTACTAGAGCTAATAAACAAATTTAGCAAAGTAGCGGGATACAAGATTAATGCACATAAGTCAGTAATGTTTCTATATGCTAGAAATGAACAAACTGAAGAGACACTCAAGAAAAAGATACCATTTTCAATAGCAACTAAAAATATCAAGTACCTAGGAATAAACTTAACCAAAGATGTAAAAGACCTATACAAAGAAAACTACATAACTCTACTAAAAGAAATAGAAGGGGACCTTAAAAGATGGAAAAATATTCCATGTTCATGGATAGGAAGGCTAAATGTCATTAAGATGTCAATTCTACCCAAACTCATCTACAGATTCAATGCAATCCCAATCAAAATTCCAACAACCTACTTTGCAGACTTGGAAAAGCTAGTTATCAAATTTATTTGGAAAGGGAAGATGCCTCGAATTGCTAAAGACACTCTAAAAAAGAAAAACCAAGTGGGAGGACTTACACTCCCTGACTTTGAAGCTTATTATAAAGCCACAGTTGCCAAAACAGCATGGTACTGGCACAAAGATAGACATACAGATCAATGGAATCGAATTGAGAATTCAGAGATAGACCCTCAGATCTATGGCCGACTGTTCTTTGATAAGGCCCCCAAAGTCACTGAACTGAGTCATAATGGTCTTTTCAACAAATGGGGCTGGAGAGTTGGCTATCCATATCCAAAAGAATGAAAGAGGACCCCTACCTCACCCCCTACACAAAAATTAACTCAAAATGGACCAAAGATCTCAATATAAAAGAAAGTACCATAAAACTCCTAGAAGATAATGTAGGAAAACATCTTCAAGACCTTGTATTAGGCGGCCACTTCCTAGACTTTACACCCAAAGCACAAGCAACAAAAGAGAAAATAGATAAATGGGAACTCCTCAAGCTTAGAAGTTTCTGCACCTCAAAGGAATTTCTCAAAAAGGTAAAGAGGCAGCCAACTCAATGGGAAAAAATTTTTAGAAACCATGTATCTGACAAAAGACTGATATCTTGCATATATAAAGAAATCCTACAACTCAATGACAATAGTACAGTCGGCCCAATTATAAAATGGGCAAAAGATATGAAAAGACAGTTCTCTGAAGAGGAAATACAAATGGCCAAGAAACACATGAAAAAATGTTCAGCTTCACTAGCTATTAGAGAGATGCAAATTAAGACCACAATGAGATACCATCTAACACCGGTTAGAATGGCTGCCATTAAACAAACAGGAAACTACAAATGCTGGAGGGGATGTGGAGAAATTGGAACTCTTATTCATTGTTGGTGGGACTGTATAATGGTTCAGCCACTCTGGAAGTCAGTCTGGCAGTTCCTTAGAAAACTAGATATAGAGTTACCATTCGATCCAGCGATTGCACTTCTCGGTATATACCTGGAGGGTCGGAAAGCAGTGACACGAACAGATATCTGCACGCCAATGTTCATAGCAGCATTATTCACAATTGCCAAGAGATGGAAACAACCCAAATGTCCTTCAACAGATGAGTGGATAAATAAAATGTGGTATATACACACGATGGAATACTACGCGGCAGTAAGAAGGAACGATCTCGTGAAACATAAGACAACATGGATGAACCTTGAAGACATAATGCTGAGCGAAATAAGCCAGGCACAAAAAGAGAAATATTATATGCTACCACTAATGTGAACTTTGAAAAATGTAAAACAAATGGTTTATAATGTAGAATGTAGGGGAACTAGCAGTAGAGAGCAATTAAGGAAGGGGGAACAATAATCCAAGAAGAACAGATAAGCTATTTAACGTTCTGGGGATGCCCAGAAATGACTATGGTCTGTTAATTTCTGATGGATGTAGTAGGAACAAGTTCACTGAAATGTTGCTATAGTATGTAACTTTCTTGGGGTAAAGTAGGAACATGTTGGAAGTTAAGCAGTTATCTTAGGTTAGTTGTCTTTTTCTTACTCCCTTGCTATGGTCTCTTTGAAATGTTCTTTTATTGTATGTTTGTTTTCTTTTTAACTTTTTTTTTCATACAGTTGATTTGAAAAAAGAAGGGAAAGTTAAAAAAAAAAAAAAAAAAAAAAAACACAAAAAACTAAAAAAAAAAAAAAAAAAAAAAAAAAAAATAAAAGAAAGTACCATAAAACTCCTAGAAGATAATGTAGGAAAACATCTTCAAGACCTTGTATTAGGCGGCCACTTCCTAGACTTTACACCCAAAGCACAAGCAACAAAAGAGAAAATAGATAAATGGGAACTCCTCAAGCTTAGAAGTTTCTGCACCTCAAAGGAATTTCTCAAAAAGGTAAAGAGGCAGCCAACTCAATGGGAAAAAATTTTTAGAAACCATGTATCTGACAAAAGACTGATATCTTGCATATATAAAGAAATCCTACAACTCAATGACAATAGTACAGTCGGCCCAATTATAAAATGGGCAAAAGATATGAAAAGACAGTTCTCTGAAGAGGAAATACAAATGGCCAAGAAACACATGAAAAAATGTTCAGCTTCACTAGCTATTAGAGAGATGCAAATTAAGACCACAATGAGATACCATCTAACACCGGTTAGAATGGCTGCCATTAAACAAACAGGAAACTACAAATGCTGGAGGGGATGTGGAGAAATTGGAACTCTTATTCATTGTTGGTGGGACTGTATAATGGTTCAGCCACTCTGGAAGTCAGTCTGGCAGTTCCTTAGAAAACTAGATATAGAGTTACCATTCGATCCAGCGATTGCACTTCTCGGTATATACCTGGAGGGTCGGAAAGCAGTGACACGAACAGATATCTGCACGCCAATGTTCATAGCAGCATTATTCACAATTGCCAAGAGATGGAAACAACCCAAATGTCCTTCAACAGATGAGTGGATAAATAAAATGTGGTATATACACACGATGGAATACTACGCGGCAGTAAGAAGGAACGATCTCGTGAAACATAAGACAACATGGATGAACCTTGAAGACATAATGCTGAGCGAAATAAGCCAGGCACAAAAAGAGAAATATTATATGCTACCACTAATGTGAACTTTGAAAAATGTAAAACAAATGGTTTATAATGTAGAATGTAGGGGAACTAGCAATAGAGAGCAATTAAGGAAGGGGGAACAATAATCCAAGAAGAACAGATAAGCTATTTAACATTCTGGGGATGCCCAGGAATGACTATGGTCTGTTAATTTCTGATGGATATAGTAGGAACAAGTTCACAGAAATGTTGCTATATTATGTAACTTTCTTGGGGTAAAGTAGGAACATGTTGGAAGTTAAGCAGTTATCTTAGGTTAGTTGTCTTTTTCTTACTCCCTTGTTATGGTCTCTTTGAAATGTTCTTTTATGGTATGTTTGTTTTCTTTTTAACTTTTTTTTCATACAGTTGATTTAAAAAAGAAGGGAAAGTTAAAAAAAAAAAAAAGAAAAACAAGGAAAAAAAAAGATGTAGTGCCCCCTTGAGGAGCCTGTGGAGAATGCAGGGGTATTCGCCTACCCCACCTCGATGGTTGCTAACGTGACCACAGACATAGGGGACTGGTGGTTTGATGGGTTGAGCCCTCTACCACAGGTTTTACCCTTGGGAAGACGGTTGCTGCAAAGGAGAGGCTAGGCCTCCCTATGGTTGTGCCTAAGAGCCTCCTCCCGAATGCCTCTTTGTTGCTCAGATGTGGCCCTCTCTCTCTGGCTAAGCCAACTTGAAAGGTGAAATCACTGCCCTCCCCCTTACGTGGGATCAGACACCCAGGGGAGTGAATCTCCCTGGCAACATGGAATATGACTCCCGGGGAGGAATGTAGACCTAGCATCGTGGGACGGAGAACATCTTCTTGACCAAAAGGGGGATGTGAAAGGAAATGAAATAAGCTTCAGTGGCAGAGAGATTCCAAAAGGAGCCGAGAGGTCACTCTGGTGGGCACTCTTACGCACACTTTAGACAACCCTTTTTAGGTTCCAAAGAATTGGGGTAGCTGGTGGTGGATACCTGAAACTATCAAACTGCAACCCAGAACCCATGAATCTCGAAGACAGTTGTATAAAAATGTAGCTTATGAGGGGTGACAATGGGATTGGGAAAGCCATAAGGACCACACTCCACTTTGTCTAGTTTATGGATGGATGAGTAGAAAAATAGGGGAAGGAAACAAACAGACAAAGGTACCCAGTGTTCTTTTTTACTTCAATTGCTCTTTTTCACTCTAATTACTATTCTTGTTATTTTTGTGTGTGTGCTAATGAAGGTGTCAGGGATTGATTTAGGTGATGAATGTACAACTATATAATGGTACTGTAAACAATCGAAAGTACGATTTGTTTTGTATGATTGCGTGGTATGTGAATATAGCTCAATAAAATGAAGATTAAAAAAAAAAAAAAAAAAAAAAGAAAGGAAATGAAATAAGCTTCAGTGGCAGAGAGATTCCAAAAGGAGCCAAGAGGTCACTCTGGTGGGCACTCTTACGCACTATATAGACAACCCTTTTTAGGTTCTAATGAATTGGAGTAGCTGGTGGTAGATACCTGAAACTATCAAACTACAACCCAGAACCCATGAATCTCGAAGACAGTTGTATAAAAATGTAGCTTATGAGGGGTGACAATGGGATTGGGAAAGCCATAAGGACCACACTCCCCTTTGTCTAGTTTGTGGATGGATGAGTAGAAAAATAGGGGAAGGAAACAAACAAACAAACAAACAAAGGCATCCAGTGTTCTTTTTTACTTTAATTGCTTTTTCACTTTAATTATTATTCTTGTTATTTTTGTGTGTGTGCTAATGAAGGTGTCAGGGATTGGTTTAGGTGATGAATGTACAACTATGTAATGGTAGTGTGAACAATCGAATGTACGATTTGTTTTGTGTGACTGCATGGTATGTGAATATATCTCAATAAAATGAAGATTTAAAAAAATAAAATAAAATAAGGTGGTATTGGGGGGGAAATACAATCAATGCAAACTAGAGACTATAATTAACAGAAACATTGTATTATGCTTCCTTTAATGTAACAAAGGCAATATACCAAAGCTAAATGCATATGGGGGCGGGGGGAGACATAGGAGAAGGGTATGGGACTCCTGGTATTGGTGATGTTGTCTGACTCTTTATTCTACTTTAGTTTAATGCTATCTTTCCTTTTGTGGCTTTCAAGCTGTCATGTTTTTTTCTTTCTCTTTCTTTTTTCTTTTTCTTTTGTCTACCTTCTTTGACTCTTCTTCCTTCTTTGTGGAAGAAATGGAGATGTCCTTATATAGATAGTGGCGATGGTGCTGAATATATAAATACGTGACTATACAGGGAGCCAATGATTGTTTACTTAGGACAGAATCTACGGTGTATAAACAAAACCATCTTAAAAAAAAATGGGTTGATGAAGAAACCTTGAGGGCACTATACTGAGTGAAATAAGAGACACATAAGGACAAATATTACAGGGTCTCACTGATATGAACTAATTATAATATGTAAACTCATAGACTTGAAATATAAGCTACCAGAACATAGAACAAGGCTAAAGAATGGGGAGCGGTTTCTTATTACGAGCAGAATGTTCAACTAGGGTTTACTTAAATGTTTGGAAATGGACAGAGGTGATGGTAGCACGTTGTGAGAATAACTAACAGTGCTGAAAGGTGTGTGAATGTGGTGGAAAGGGTAAGCTCAGAGTCACATATGTCACCAGAAGGAAAGCTGGAGGTTAAAAGATGGGAATGTATAAAACAGTGAATCCTGTGGTGGACAACGTCTGTGATTAACTGTGCATATACTAGAAATTCCTCTCATGAACTAGAACAAATGTATGACACTATAACTACAAGGTTAACAGCAGAGGGGCATATAGGAAAAAAATATATACCTATTGCAAACTATATACTACAGATAGTAGTATTTTAACATTCTTTCATCAACAGTAACAAATGTACTATTACAAAACTATGAGTCAATAATGAAGGGGGAGTGGTTAGATGTATGGGAGGATTGGAGTTTCCTTTTTTGTCTTTATTTCTTTTCTGGAGTAATGAAAATGTTCTAAAAATTGAAAAAAAAATTGTGTTGATGGATGCACAGCTGTATGATGGTACCATGGGCAACTGATTGCACACTTTGGATCTTTGGATAGTTGTGTGGTATGTGAACAATCTCAATAAAAAAAAATGGAAAAACAAACAAACAAACAAAAAAATACAGAGGAAAAGAAGTACTTAAGACAGAACAAGGGTTCTTAAATTTGGGTACAGAGACTGTTTAAAACATCTTAAAACATTGTTTAAAACAATGGTTTTTAAAAATTGAAGTGTGCAGTGTAATCCCCTGTGATGAAATTTTTTCTCAAAATTTCTGATTTTATATATATTTCACAGGTACAAAATAAATTAATACTTGTATGAGTTATATAATTTTTAATAAAATCTAGGGAATACTCAAAAAATTTTCAGTGAAGATGTGAGATTTATTGACATCTGGAGATCACTAATCTAGAGCCTGGCTACTCAAAATCTGATCTGAGAACCAGTATCATCACCACTTGGGACTTAATAGAAATGAGTCTCTAAGGTTTCACACCAGACCTACTAAAGCAAAATCAGCATTTCAAGTTCTCCAAGTGATTCACATGTACATTAAAGTTGAATAAGCAATGATCTACAGCAGTGGCTCTCAAATATTAGCTTGCATCAGAATCATATGGAGGGTTTGTTAAAACACAGATTCTGGCACCACCCACAGAGATTTTGATTCAGTAGGTTTGGGGGAGAGCTGAAGAATGTGCGTTTCTAACATGTTCTCAAGTGATGCTGATGCTGCTGGTTCAGGGGACTTCACCTTGAGATTCACTTTTCTACAAGACTTATGAATTACCTTCTGAAATTTGTAAAACTCCTATAATTTACTCCAAAATTTGTGTATATGTACATTTTTCTGGAGAGAAAAACCAGTTTCATCAAATTCTTATTTCTCTACACCCATACACCCACAGCATTATTTTGAAGCAAATCCCAGACACATTTAATTTTATTTGAAAATTATTTTAATATGTCCCTCTAAAAGATAAGAACTCTTTAAAAAAGCATAACCACAATACCAAAATCATACCTAAAAAATTAATAATTTCTTCATATCAAATATACAGTAAGCATTAATATATTCTCAATTGTTTCATACATGTTCTTTTGACTGGTTTGTCAAACCAAGATCCAAATAAGGTCCATGGATTGCAACAGGTTGTTATATCTCTAAAATGTGTTTTGGTCTATAAGTTCTACTTCCATTTTTACTTTTAATAGTTTTGCATTTATTTTAATGTGTATTTAGAACATAGTATATATATATATGATTTCATAGCCATTAGTTACTGCTTGAAACAGGGGCTAAAGTAAGTTATTCAAGCTTTAAAAAGTGATCCTCACATTTAAAGTGAGTAATTTTACACTGTGAAGTAAATAATCATAGATTCTAATAGACACTAAGTAAAAATCGATCAATGTGATCATTAACAAGGATTAGTAAAACATTACTTTATAAATATCGCCAATATTTTAAAAAGGAGCCATTCTGAAACATACTAGATCTGAATATACCTACTTTTACAAAGATCAAGAAAGAGTTCCTCAATTCCTTTGTTCTGTTTGGCTGAAGTATGGTAATGTTTTGCCCCCACAGATTCTGCATACCTAAAAAAAATGGAACATTAGTGATTGATATAAAAATTTTTCATGTTTTTGTCATGACCGTTATTTGAATTTTTTTATAGTAGCAATTTTAGAGACTGATTATGAATTAACCCAAGTTTAGTGAAATTAAGATTATATTGCTGCTTAATATCTTTATACATTGAATCAAATTTTACGTAAGAATACAAATCTAACAAGATTTGAAGTTCTTACAGGTTAATATGGAGCTCAAATACTTTTAAAAGTTTTTGTGACTGCCTATTTAATCATCACAGTTTAATATCACTCATATATTTTTTACTGAAATAAAAAAGGGTGAGAGTAGAATGTCTTTAAATATGTTAGAAACCCAGAAATTACCGACGTAAAATTTGATTCACTGAATCCAATAGCTCAGTCTACATTAAGAGGTTGGAATAATATCTAAATGGTGAAGCATGCTGTACAAACAGGAAGATCTTAATTTCTACCAGGGAATGACTGGGGAACATAACACTTACGATTCTGCTTCTTGAATGGAAACATGTCTCTCTTTTTCCAAGTCTATTTTATTACCTAATTCGGAAAAAATAAATATCAATTTTTAATAGACTCATTTTCATAACAAAATTAAGCCAACTCACCATATACAATTACCATTTTGATCACCAAGAAAAATATTACAAATCCTTGTTCAACTTATAAATGTCCTAGAACTATAAGGCTAATCCCTATGATATGAGGGTTGATCATAGCTGTCAAGATGAATGTCTCATCCTCCCTCAAATGATTTAAGGCCTATCCCCCCTGAAGTTGCATCCTCAGTCAGAGAAAACAACTTTTCCAAAGAGGGCAATATTCTTTGATTTAGGGTACACACTATGGACAACGAACCCCTAGGGAATTCTTCACCAATTTAAATGGTCAAAAGTGACAGCAAAATTTTCCATAGTTCACAATCAACTTAAGAGATAGTCAATAACTGAGAAAGGTTATCTTACTTATTACTAAAATACATTAGGTTAGTCTCTTGGATCTTAAGAATATTTTGGTTTCCTGACTGACGTATACTGATTAACATAAGAATCAGAATGTATGGATTAAGTACTCCACCACCATGGGGAGAAAACTGTGCTGTTTGTTTAAAAACATAAGAGAACTTAATATTTTACAGCATGCACATTCAAGATTACAGCAAATAACTTTCGTTCGCCTTAAACAATGGAACCAAACTGGGTTTACACTAAAAAGCCAGCAGAACAAAAATGAAGAAACTGCTTTTAGATTCTTTAAGGAATACAGGACAGAAGTTAAGGTGAGTTGGCTGAAAATACAGACTGCTCAAGGTAATGGAAGTAACAGATAGGAATGTGGGAGAAATACACTAGGGAAAGACATTTTAAGAAAATATTTATTTTTCTTCTATTATGACTTATAGGGAGAAAAAGAAACCTTGTAAATAAGGTCATTTTTTTCTTGAGTCCTTAGAATCTAGAAGACCATTTCAAATATATACATTTCCTAAAGCAATGGAGTAAACACCCAATGAAAGAACCCAGAGGTTCTGTAAATTAAAGACCTCAAATAATTTCAGCAACTAACTGCTAGCATCTGCAGGAACTATTTGAAAACCCATAGTCTCAGGATGACAGAGAGGAAAGCAGACTATACTAAAACTCAGTGTGTACCAGCAAATTAAGTAATGAACTTTTCCTTTTTTAAACATCTATTTGTTTTTCTCAGCAAGAAGTTCCATATTAGTTTTGATTTCCTACATTATAGTTTTCCAATTCAATTTTTAATTTGCTAAATATTACAGTCAATTCTGATAGTCACCAGAGGAAAAACAGATTGTTTTATGCTCCAAAGAATGCAAAAAGCACCACCTAGTGGCCAGTGGCTTGAGCAGACTGAGGCACAATATATTGCAACTAAAAGAGGTAAAAGAGAATTGCCCCTTATAAATAGCAAGGAGATTTTTGTTCGAATTAACCAAAACCCTATTAAAAATTTTTTTTTAGATCTTTAATTCCTCTTTTTCAAAATTCCACCAGAATCAGCTATAAAAAGAATGACAATAGGGAAAGTAGATAATCACTTTACTGCCTCAAATGAACATTTAGCGGAAATTATTCAGACATAACAAATTATTTAATAATATTTTAAATTTAACTATTTTAATAAGTTATTAGGTTATTAAATAGCTCTTTTAATAACAACTGTTATTCTATTAAAAATTTTTTTAATTCGTCTACTAAATTTTAACTAGTGCTTCTTTGTACAAACCAGTGTTCACACAGATTGTTAGCACCAACAAAGTCACAGAAAACTAACCTATTAGTAAATGGACATCCTTCTGAAGCTCAAAAACTTTTATTAGCTCCTGTATTCTTGTGTGTGTGTGTGTGGAATAAAACATATTAACATAGAAGTAATTACTTTCCAAGTACAATTTAACTAGTTAGCAAATTTCAAAGAATGTTAGGAGCTACATTTCCAGTTTCAGTTATTGCCATATTGTGAAACATAACATATATGCAAAAATGTGATAACTTTCAAAGTACGATTTAACAAGTAGTTATACAGGAAACTTCCAGGAATGTTATGGGTTACAGTTCCATATTTCAGGTATTTCCTTCTAGCTATTCTAACTAAGAAAAAGAAAATTATAGAGATCCAGTATTCTTAATCCTTTGTTAAATTCTATCTTGTCTTGTTACCCCTTCCTCTAGTTTAATCACTTTTCCAATCTTCAGGGATGTCTAGCCAGTGACCACCCTAAACTGTTCATGTTGAAAAGGGGTGTTCATTATGGGAAAAGGGGATGCATCTGGTTAATGTTCTTGAAGAGGCTATTGCCTCTGGGTTTAGGGGCTTAGCTGGCATGGGAGCTCTCAGGAGGATTTAAGTTTCTGAAGCATAAACTTAGTGTAGCTCCCATATTCTTTTAAAAGCAAGATAGTTAAGGGAGCTTTGAGGCTCAAATCTGTTTCAATACTACTATGCAAATACATAGGGAAATTTCTGATAGGTATTAAACACCTGAAAACAAGAACAACCATCAAAGGCCCAACTTGAATGTATAGTAAGTACTGAAGATTATAAACAAGCCAAACAGGCTGAGGCAAGAGGCGTAGGGAGGAGGCATGGGGCTAAACCTCCTGCCCAAAAATAATAAAAAGTTTATATTCTGTAAAAATATACATTTGCATTAGGAACATGAAAGGAACATGCCCGTTGAGAAGGGCATAAGGGCAAACAGTATAATAGTGATAAAGAGAAGCATATTTGGTTTAGACTGGCACAGTAGAAAGAAGCTTTCAACAGGCTTTTACCTCTGACAAAACTTGTTAAATCTGACCCACTTCATTCATAGCTGTAAGATGTTGGACAGATTACTTAACCTCTCTTAGCTTCGCTTATGTAAAGCTGTAGCTAACAAACCTTGCAGGGTTGATATGAAAATAAGATACAACATCTGTAAAAGGTCTGGCTATAGCACATATTAAATAAAGAACAGTTATTAATATCAGCCATACTCATCACAGTGACTGATCAAAGGAAAAGCAATACTGTTATGAGAGAATTAAAACCCACAAAACACATCATCTAATAGCAAGAGAACACATATTCTTCTCTAGTGCACACAGATCATTCTCCAGGATAGAATGTATGTTAGGTCAGAAACAAGTCTCAATAAATTAAAAAATAATATATCTTTTCCAACCACAATGGAATGAAGCTAGAAATCAGTAACACAAGAACTGGAAAATTCACAAATGCGTGGAAATTAAACCACACATTTTTAAACACCCAATGGGTAAAGAGGAAATCACAAGGGAAATTAGGAAATACCTTAAGGCAAATGAAAATGAAAACACAACATGTCAAAACTTAGGGGATGCAGCAAGGGATGTACTGAGAAGAAAATTTACAGCTCTAAAAGCTTACATTAAAAAAGAAGAAAGACTTCAATCTGGGACCTAACTTCAAAACTAGAAGAACTAGGAAAAGAAGAGCAAACTAAACCCAAACAGAGCAGAAGGAAGGAAATAAAGATTATATAAATGAAAGAGAGAACAAAACAAAACAAAAACAAAAACAAAAAACAATACAGAGAATCAATGAAACCAAAAGTTGGTTCTTTGAAAAGATGAAGAAAACAGACAAACCTATAGCTAGATTGACAGAGGACAAAAATAATTGACATCAGAAATGAATGGGGGGGGCATTACTACTGACCCCACAGAATTAAAAGATTAAGAGAGGATACTTTGAACAACTCCACAACAACAAATTAGATAACTTAGAAGAAACAAATTCCTAGAAACACACAAACTACATACACTGACTCAAAAAGAAAGAGAAAAATCTCAACAGAGACTTAAGTGAAACATCAATCAAAAACCTAACACAGAAAAGCCCAGGACCTGATGGCCTCACTGGCAAATTTTACCAAACATTTCAAGAAGAACTAACATCAATTCTGCTGAAACTCTTCCAAAAAAATGGAAGGGGTGGGAACTCTGCCTAACTCATTCTATGAGGGCAATATTAACCTAATACCCAAGCCAGATAAAGATACCAGAAGAAAATTACAGACCAATATCCCTTATAAATATAGATACAACAGCCTCAACAAAACACTAACAAAAGGAATCTAACAGCACATTAAAAGAATTATACACCAAGATCAACTGGGATTTATCTCAGGTATGTAAGGGTGGTTCTCTCTCTCTATATATATAAAATAATGTAATACACCACATTAATAGAATGAAGGAAAAAAACCTTAACTGACACAGAAAAGGCATTTGACAAATCCAGCACCCCTTCTTGATAACAACACTTAAAAACCAGGAATGGAAGGAATATATGCTTGATAAAGGGCATATATGAAAAATCTATAGCTAATATCACACTCAATGGTGAAGGACTGAAAGTGTTTCCTCTAAGATCAGGAACAAGACAAGGATACATACTGTCACCACTATTATTCAATGTTGTACTGGAAGTTCTAGCCAGAGCAATTAAGTAAAAAAATAAATAAAAGGCATTCAAACTGGAAAGGAAAGGTAAAACTTTCTCTAACACAGATGACATGATCCTGTATATAGAAAATCCTGAAAAATCCCAAACAAAGCTACTAGGGCTAATAAATGAACTCAGCAAAGTGGTGGGGTACAAGATTAACATGCAAAAATCAATAGTGTTACTATACACTAGTGATGAACAATTTGAAGAGGGAATCAAGAAAAAATTTCATTTATAATAGCAACCAAAATAATCAAGTATCTAGGAATAAATTCAAAGATGTAAAGGACTTGTGCACAGAAAACTACGAAACACTGCTAAAAGAAATCAAAAAAGACCTAAATAAATAGAAGGGCATTCCAAGTTCATGAACTGGAAGACTAAATTTTGTTAAGATGTCAGTTCTACCCAAAGTAAATAACAGATTCAATGCAATCCCAATAAAAACTCCAAAAACCTTTGCAGAAATGGAAAAGCCAATCATCAAATTTATTTGGAAGAGTAAAGGACTCAAATATCCAAAGCCATATTGAAAAAGAAGAAAAAAGTTAGATGAATCACTTTCCAATCTTAAAATTTATTACAAAGCCACAGTAATCAAAATAGTATGGTACTGACACAAGGACAGACAGGTAGACAAATGGAATCGACCTGAGAGTTCAGAAAGCAGCCCTCACATTTATGCCCAACTGATTTTTGACAAGGGTACCAAGTCCACTTAATAGGGTAAGAAAGGTCTTCAGCAAATGATGCTGGGAAAACCAGAGGTCTATATGCAAAAGAATGAAGGTGGACTCTTTCACACTAACTCAAATGGATCAAAGACCTAAATATAAGAACCAGAACTATAAAACTCCTAGAAGAAAATGTAGGGAAGCATCTTCAGGACCTTACGTTAGACAATGGTTTCTTAAGACTTTACACCTAAAGCACAAGCAACGAAACTGAATATAGATAAATGGGACCACATCCAAATTTAAAACTTTTCTGCATTAAAGGACTTTATCATGAAAGTAAAAGACAAAAACAACCTACTAAACGGGAGAACATATGTGGAAACCACATATCCAGTAAGAGTTTAGTATCCAGAATACATAAAGAAATCATACAACTCAAACAAAAAACCAACCAATTAAAAATGGGAAAAAGATTTGAATAGACATTTCTTCAAAGAAGATACACAAATGGCTCATAAGCACATGAAAAGATACTCAGCACAATTATCCATTAGGGAATGCAAATCAAAACCATAATAAGATCATTTCACACCCATTAGAAAGGCTACTCTTAAAAAACAGAAAATAACAATGTTAGCGGGAATGTGGAGAAATAGGAACATTTACTTATTGTTGGTGGGAATGTAAAACGGTGAAGCCTTTGCAGACAACAGCTTGGTAATTCCTCAGAAAATTAAGTATTTAATTACAATGTCACCCAGCAATTCTACTTCTAGGTATATACCCTAAAGAACTGAAGGCAAACTCAAATAGATATTTGCACATTGATGGTCATAGTGGTATTATTCACGTAGCCAAAAGATGGAAGCAACCTAAGTGTCTATCAACAGATTAATGGATAAACACACGAAATGTGACATACATATAGAATGGAATATTATTTGGTTGTAAAAAGAAATAAAGTTCTGATACATGTGAACACATGGATGAACCTTAAAGACATCATGTTGAGTGAAACAAGCTAAACAGAAAAGGACAAATAAATAACCTCACTGATATGAAATAATTAGAATAAGCAAATTTGTAGAGTCAGAAATTAGAATCCGGGTTAGGTGCGGTTAGGGAATGGGGAGTTATGCTTAACCAGCGTAGCATTTCTGTTTGTGGTTTCGGTAATGGATAGTGATGACGGTAGCACAACGCTGTGAATATGACCGACACTAACAAATTGTATATTTGAATGTCGTTAAAAGTGGAAATTTTAGGTTGTGTGTTAGTAGAAATAAAGTATTTTAAAAAACCAAAACACACACTCTGTAACATAGTGAACCCTAATGTAAACAATGGACTATAGTTAACAATACAATTATAATATTTTTTCATCCATTGTTAACAAAGGTACCACGCTACCGCATAGTGTTAATAATAGAGGGGGGTGGGAATTCTGTATTTTCTGCATGATTTTCCTGTAAATCTACAACTTCTGGTTAAAAAAATTTTTTTCTTTTTAAATTTAAACATCGCATTATCATATGATCTGGCAATTCTACTCCTAAGTAGTAGATCCCCAAAGGAACTGAAAGCAGGTACTCAGAAACAGTACTTGTACTGCCAATGTTCTTAACATTATTTGCAATAGCCAAAAGAAGGAAACAACCCACATATCCATCAACAGATGAATGGATAAACAAAATATGGTGTAAACATAAAATGCAATATTATTCAGCAATAAAAAGGAATAAATGTCTGATACATGATATAACATGGATGAATCTTGAAAATATTATGCTAAGTAAAGTAAGTTAGACATTTTCAACATGAACATAACTGAAACTGCAATTGTAACCTATAATATTCTTTGAAATTTGCTAACTACTTGTTAAATTGTACTTGGAAAGTTAACACTTTTATGTATATATGTTATATTACAAAATAAGCCAGACACAAAAGGACAAATATGGTTCCACGTAAATGAAATATCTAGAAAAAGCAAATTTGTAGAGTCATAGAGTAAACTGGCGGTTACTAGAGGATGGGGAGAGGGGAAATAGGGAGTTATTGCTTAATGGATACAGCGTTTCAGTTTGGGCGATGAAAACACTTTGTAATACACAGTGTTGATGGTAGCCCATTGTAAACACAATTAATACCACTGAATTATATACTTAAAAATGATCAAAATGCCAAATTCTAGGACATATACATGTTACCACAGTAATTTTTTTTTTTAAGTGTAGCAACCTTTCTGGCAAAAACATTGAGTCAAGACAGTACAAGCCTTCATTCAACAGTAACATGATGACCTAAATGAGATTCTTGCATTACATTAAACTAGATAAGTTGTTTCCAAACACCATTAGACATCAGCATTACAGCACAATGCCTGGCATCAAGGAGCCATTCAAAAATATATGTGAAAGGAAGGAAGGTGGAATGAAAAGAGAGAAGTGATTAATTCCTAGTCCCATCCACAGAGATTCTGATTTAGTATACCTGGGATGAGGCCTGGGAAACTTTTTTTTTTAAGTTCTCTACATTATCCTTACAATCAGTTAAGTTTGGGAACAATGAACTAAAATGAGCTCTCAAATTACTTCCTACTCCAACTTGAAACTAAAATTCCATGTTATACTTGCCAATAGAAACAGAGAGTGAGAGAGAGCTGTTCATACTTCTACTAATCATTAATACACATTAAACAAATTGAGGATTATTTGACCCTACTTGAGAGCTATTCCTAAACCTTTTTATACTATGAACATGGAGAATATGAAGTTTAAATGTAAAGAAACATGAAGATTAAAGTAAAATCCGTAAGCTTATTTAACACAGCTAAGTTTTTAATGTTATTTTGTGACCCTAGTCAAGTAACAAGGCCCTGAGACTTCAACTTTCTCAAGTAATGTTAGTCATTTTTCTTTTTCTCTTTTGAGAGATGATCAGAATCCAAAATAATCAAATCTTCAGTCATTCACCTACTGTGGCCCCTTCCACACCCAGCAAGTCTCAGAAACCAGACAAAGCCAGGTAAAACTCATTAAATGACTACTGAAGTATTGGCCTAGTATTCTGGTAAGAAATATTCCCTCCATCAAGCCTAACACCTTGCAGCATCTATACTAAAAAGCCAAATCATCTCCTTGGCCTTTGCTCCACTAGACTTGGCACCCCGATCTGATACTGTAAATTTTACCAATCTAATGGTGACAAGATGCAAGAAACAAACATTCTTAAGGCTAAAAAGCAGAATTTTAATTTCCCCAAATGCCATCTTCATCCTCCACTAGCCTGGTTTCCCCAAGGCTATTCTTACTAGGGAGGAGAGAAGACAGTATGAGGCAATATACTTCATAAGGATTAATAATATAGGCAGAGCTCCCAGGGGTGTAAATCTCCCTGGCAACGCAGGACATGACTCCCAGGGATGAATCTGGACCCAGCATCATGGGACTGAGAGTATCTTCTTGACCAAAAGAGAGAGGAGAAATGAAATGAAATAACGTTTCGGTGGCTGAGAGATTTCAAATGGCGTCAAGCTGTCACTCTGGTGGACATTCTTATGCACTATACTAACACCTTTTAGGTTTTAATGTACTGGAATAGCTAGAAGTAAATACTCGAAACTATCAAACGTCAACTCAATAGTCTGGACTCTTTAAGATGATTGTATAACAATGTGGCTTACAAGGGGTGATAGTGTGACTGTGAAAACCTCGTGGATCGTATTCCCTTTATCTAGTGTATGGATGGATAAGTATAAAAATGGGGACAAAAACTAAATGAAAAATAGTGTGGGATGGGGGAATGGTTTGGGTGTTCTTTTTTTACTTTTATTTTTTATTCTGTTTCTGATTCTTTCTGATGTAAAGAAAATGTTCAAAAATAGACTGGGGTGATGAATGCATAACTATATGATGGTACTGTGAACAACTGATTGTATACCATGGATGACTGTATGGTATGTGAATACATTTCAATAAAACTGAATTTAATTAAAAAATACATATACAGGCAGAGGAGTCAGACTGACTTCAGTTCAAATCCCATCTCTGATAGCCGTCTGATACTGGGCAAGTTATTAAGTATCTCCAAGGTGCAGCTTCCTCTACTAAGCCCTAAAAGGGTTACATAATGTCTGTTGAGTACACAGTACACTGTCTACTACACTTTTATTGCTCAATAATTAATTGTTATATTATAGAAATAATAAAGAAAAAAGAGAAATTCCAGAAGTTCAAGGATGACTTCTCGAGTTCCTTTATTCTTCCCATTAAGAATATTCCTCAACTTAGTGTATGATATAATTGTATCCTTGGGGTCAAATTTGTTCTTGACTTAAAAATGTGAACAACTATATAGAACAAGAGCACTGGCTTAAGTCCCACTGGTTTTAATTTTATTTTAAAGTAGTTCCTGAATTCTTTTTTTCCTAAATAAATCTTATGGTGAAAAAGTCCAACTGAAATGAGTCTATAGGACTTGAAACCTCACAATTTTAGCTTCCTCCTTGCTTCTCAAGGCATTCTGTGAAGTACAGAGTTTGACTCTCCTGGAAGATCTTTTCCAAATCGTCAAGTCTTCTAAAATATTAAATGCCATTCTTCCTTTCTCATTTAACTTCAAAATGAGAATTACTTGTTTACTATTTGTTTAGTAAAACATTCAGAAAACAAAAGATGATCTTTTAAAAAGTAATGATGCTTACCAACTATACATAAACAGATTTCATTTCCCAACATTTTCCGTAATTCTTTGACCCAGTTTTTCACCTGTGTATGCAAAAGAACAAGAATTAAGACAAATCTTGTTATGTGTACCATTACAATATCCAAAAACTTAACACTGTCAAAATACCTCAGAATTTTTTCTAACAGCCCAAATATTTAGTTATTACCAGTAACGATTTGCTGTATGATCATTTATTGCCAGATCATACTGCAAACCACACACACACACACACACACACACACACACACAATGAAAAGATCTCTATCTCCATATGGGTATACACAGAAACACCTCTAATTATGTATCTTCATAAATCTTCTATAGATCCAAGCAAAGCTTTTGCATAAGAGATGCTTGTATAGTCACTTCAGATTTAGGAACTCATGGACTTAAAACAATCTTTTGAACCCTAATTACAGGATATATGAGCTTCTGTGTCCTATATGTGGGCACCAAAAAAGAGTGGCAAAAGACGTTTTCATCATTTAGTGTTCAACATGGTTTCTCAACTGTAGCACTACTGACATTTTGGCGCAGATAATTCTTTGTTTTGGGGATGGTGCTGTGCAAGAAACAATGCTTAGCAGCAGCCCTGGCCTCCATTCACTAGATACCGGTAGCACTCTTCCAGTTTAGACAACCGAACATGTCTCCAGAATGCCCAATGTCCACTGGGAGGCAAAATTACTCACTGGTTGAGAACTGCTGGTATACGATATCTCCATTAACAAATTGATTCCCATTATGGACCAAGCATACCACCAGGCACAGTTAGGAGTAAACGGTGATTAAGTAAACTGATCTTTCAAACTAATGATTTTAAATATGTTGAGTATAATAAAACTCCAGGATAAAGAAAAAACTTGGACGCTTTTCATTTTTTTGTAATGGAATTTAACTTGTATGTAATCAAATCAGATAGAACTTACATACCTTCCTAGAACTTACGTACCTTCCTAAAAAAATACACACATCTGCAAATTACAAAAACCACAATAGACGTGTGGTCATAAGCACTTACTGTGCATCTGGTTCTATGGTACAAATGTAACAGTTCCACACTCCTATGCTATGCAAGAATGCAGAGGAAGTGTCTTTAGTAAATCCAAAATCCTTATAAAAGCAAAGATGATCAGTACCACCACCTTAACTTTACAGAAGCAATGAATCAAAGTTTTCTCAGTACAGCCCCACCTTTTGCTTCATTTACATGTACGTATAGAGTTTTCAGAGAACCGTTTCACTTCTATCCCTCATTGATTTCACATATAGTTTTGACAGTATTGGTATAAAATGTACATCTCATCAGCTCAAAAGAAATGCCAGAATCCAATGATGTATTACTCTACTCCCTGTACCACAACCTCCTAATCTAATCATTAAAAAAAAAAAAAATCTCCAATTAGATTTCCCTTAACAGGCATCTTATTTACCACACTTTTTGTGATGCCATAAAGAAGGCCACAGATTCTTTGCCACTCCTCCCATAAAGAGGTAGAGTCTATTCTCCCTCCCTTTAAATCTGGGCTAGCTTTGTAACTTGCTTTGACCAAGACAATGTAGCAGAAGTGATGCAATGCAGATCCAGACCTAAGTCTTAACAACGCCTGATACCTTACCTTCTACTTTTACACTCTTGAGCTCCTGTTGTTATATAAGAAGCTTCAGCTAGATATGGAATAACAAGAAAGCATGAGGAGGGAGTCCCTTGAAGATGAGACACCAAATGGAGTGAAAGGCCACATGGGGAACCAGGCCTTCATTTACATTCCAGTCCCAGCCAAGCTTCTAGTTCAATGCAGCTGCACAAGTGACCCCACTGACACCATATAGAGCAAAGGACATACCCAGTCAACTCACAGAATAATTAGAAATATAAATTGCTGTTTTACGCCACCAAGTTTCGTGTGTGTATGTGTGTGGGGGGGGGGTTGTTATGCAGCAATATATAACTGATCACTTTTCAAACTAAAAGAATCCTCCTTCTTTTAATCAATAAAATATTTATACTATTCCTTTCTATGAAAAAAAAAAAAAAGGCAGCAAACAGCAACTCCAAAAATATTTTTAAAAATTATTAAATCTGCAAGCTACCTATCATTTCATTTTCCTATTCCTTGGACTGTTTTTTCATATCATTTATAATCCAAGGACTAACTTTTGTACTGGCTTCACTATATTCAACTGGAAAAAAACATGAAGAGAAAAAAAAGAAAAAAACTAAAAAAGCTATTTCAACATGCACAGACCTGCAACTCAGGCAAGAAAAGTTTCTGTCTTGGAAATTACACCTTTAGTTACACATCTCTGACAAATTTATTCCAAGAGGGGCTTTAGGAGGAAAGGTCAAAGAAACAATCAACTGATTCTGATTGTGATGAGAATTCAGAGATAATTTTAATGGCAATTCATTTTTGGTCTCGAACAAACTTTAAAAGTACTGGAAGAAGGTGTACGTTGGAAGAAGGGCAAAAAAATGCAAGAGCTTTAAAACAACTACCTAGCCTGTGCTTTTTAAATGTACATTGTACACTTAACATTTAATGAGGAGAAAGAGTTTAAACTTGACTCAGTTCTTCCATTTTCATCTTCATAATAAAGAAGCCCATGTAGTCACACAAAGTTTTCAGGTACCCAGTGGTACTGAATCAAAGAAATGGATGTGATTTTCCTTCAAGGGAGGAAAAAAGCCTGTGCATTTTTCTGAAGCTTTACTTCTAAATATGATTATTTCTCTTTAGTACTATCAGAGAAACCCAAGTGATAAACTATTAATAACCCTAATATGAATGAAATACTCCATTTAAAAATATGAGTAGTCACCATTTATGCAAAAACTATTACCTTTACCTTTTTTTTTTTTATCATTTTATTGAGATATATTCACATACCACGCAGTCATACAAAACAAATTGTACTTTCGATTGTTTACAGTACCATTACATAGTTGTACATTCATCACCTAAATCAATCCCTGACACCTTCATTAGCACACACACAAAAATAACAAGAATAATAATTAGAGTGAAAAAGAGCAATTGAAGTAAAAAAGAACACTGGGTACCTTTATCTGTTTGTTTGCTTCCCCTACTTTTCTACACATCCATCCATAAACTAGACAAAGTGGAGTTTGGTCCCCATGGCATTCCCAATCCCACCATCACCCCTCACAAGCTACATTTTTATACAACTGTCTTCGAGATTCATGGGTTCTGGGTTGTAGTTTAAAAGTTTCAGGTATCCACCACCAGCTACTACCTTTACCTTTAAAACCAATACTAATCACTTCAGTGAACAAAGACATGTTAATGGAGACTTGAAAAATCAGTGTTCTTCTGATTAAGTCATCTACCCATAAGCAAACAATACCTTTTGAAAAGAATCTTCATCTGTTATGTCATAAACTAAAATAGCTCCATTTGAATCTCTGTAGTAAATTGGACCCAATGCATGGAATCTCTCTTGACCTGCTGTGTCCTAAATAAAGCAATGAACATATATTAGATCAGAAGGAAAAAATACATCTGATATTGCAACTACAGTGAACTTTTTATTAATTGAGAAGTGCAGCATGGAGTCACAGATAACCCCAAAATACAGTTAAAAGGAACAGAACAGGACAAACTTTTTAAAAAGTCAAAGTATAATTGAAATTTAATGCTCCATTGTGATACAAATGTCACTTCTCCCCTTCCACTGAGTTTAATCCTTCCCCAACTGAAAAGTTATGATAGCAATATTCAAGTATTCAATTGTATTCAAGATACAATGCTTAACCAGATTTTAAAAAATGCTTTAAAAAAAAAAAAAAAGTTTGTCTAACCTTCAGTTAAGTGAAAAATCCAAATATTCAAATTCAAAAAATACACATGTATTTTTTAAGAAGTGTACAATGGTCAGCTTTATTCAGGAAATACTGCCTATTGCTCTGTATTCCCTGAGTCTATTAATTATTAGACCACCAAGAAGAGGCAAAGGCCTCCACTCCTGTAATTGAAAAGGTTAACTTACCCATATGGCAAGGTTCACTCTTTTCCCACCAATATTTAACTTCTTTGTTAAGAAAGATGCCTAAGAAAAGAGAAAGATACGTTAAACGGAGTTTCACATAAAATAATGTTTTTTATCTTGACAACTATATATGAACAAATCATCTCAATGGGAAAATAAAGTTATTTGGAAGAGAAAGTAATCATTCAGTTTTTATGAATGACCAAGCATTATTTTCATTGATGACAGAATATTATTTACTTATCTATGAAAAAGATATTTTGTTTTATGAACACACCTCATGAAAAATATGAAGAAAAATGGTAATTAAGTGCTTTTACTTAGTTCTCTCCCTATATATGTGAAACAAAATTTTTCTTAGAACATTTCATTTCATGCCACCTTATGAACTTATTATAAAAAGAAAAATTCTAAGACATTTCTAAGAAACAAGAAATATTTACTGGTGATTATTTAACTGTATGAATGCCAATATTATTCAAAATGTTTCTGCAATTATTTTATAATTCAATTGTCTAACATATTTAATAATTATCCTAGGTATTAATTCACAGAAATGAAAGGAAGTACTCCAGCCTTCAAGGAGCTTAGTGTCTACTGGAGAAATAAAATGTAAAGAGAATTACAATATCACATAATACTTGCTAAAATGGAGGGTCCTGCCAAGTATACTGTAAGGAGAGTGCTGAGAAAGGAGGTGCAAAGCCTGCCTGGATGAGTCAAAGGTTTCAGAGAGGTGATAACCTCCCCTTTAGGAGTAATGGGGGTTTTCCTGACAGAGGCTGAAACCACTGAAACCTGAAATACATACTCTCCCATCCCACCCCACCCCATCCTACCCTGTTGCTACCCTATGGGGAACTCCAAGTTGGTATAGTCAGTGCCAGAGATGAAACCACAAAGATAGGCAAAGGCCAATTCAAAAAGGTCCTAGAATTCCATGTCTACAAGCATGGACTTTACCTTGTGGGTCTTAATGAAACCTGTTTCAAGATACATGTATTTTTTTTTAAAAAGTGTACAATGGTCAGGTATACATTCGGGAAATACTGCCTATTGCTTTGTAACCCCTTTGTAAATTAAAAATGCACATCAGCACATCGAGGTTCTGTGCAGGTCTACCAAAAGGAAGCCTGACTAATTGTGTTTATATTTTCCAAACTCATTTGATCACAGAGCATCTTTTTCCCTGGAGAAATACTTATTACATACTAAAGAACTATTAAGAAATACTGCTGTTGGTATGGAGAATCATTAAGGTTTTTAAGATTTTTATTTTAGGGGAATGACTCTGGGAAAGGAAGAGAGGCTGAACCTGAAAGGCCAGGACTAAACCCAGGAGACACAATGCTATTACAAGATAAAAGAAAAACAAAAGGGCCTGAAGACCACAAAGATGGAATAGAGGGAAACGAATCAAGAGCTATTAAAGAGGAAATGTCAGATTCTCAATAGTCAGTTGACGTCTTTAAAAAAAAAAAAAGAAAAAACAGCCAAATTCCGAGTTATGTAGAGATAGTCATATTTAGATGTATCTGTTAGAAGAAAGTGCAAAGAAGTTAACACATGAAAAACTAGGATGGTGGATTACTACTGAAACACAGAGGAAGCTAGACTTTAGAAAGGGCTTTTTGCTATGGGCACACTAAAGAAAATTAGTACTAAGAAAAAGCCACAGGATTTAGGGATTAACTAGTGTTCAGAGAGAAATAAAAAATGGCAGGGCTAGGATCAAATCCAGGAATGTCTGCCTTCAAGGTCCAAAGTATACCAGCTCAGGATATTTTATTAAATGAAACAAAGAAAGGGTAAAAGATAAATTAAATAGCAAAAAAAATAATTTGGAAAATGAGAAGATCAAATATATGTTATGATAAATGTGAATAAAGGATTTCTCCCACTCATTATAGTATAGGGGCCAAGAATATGCACTCTAGAGCAGACAGAACTGGATTTGAATCTCAGCTGTGCCATTTGCTAGCTATGTAACTTATTTGACCTCCACTATTTTCAAGGTTTCAATAACAATGCTATACACAAGAAAATCAAAATCTGAATCCTATCCAAATATGTAATGGATAGGTTAACTTAAATGCCTCTCTTCTTTCAAACATATTTAAAATTAAACTGACCTTCCCTCCAAAAGTGACTTTCCCTTCAGTATTTTGATCACATTCTCCAAGTCATTCAAGTTTAAAGTCTTAGAAAGTCCATCAAGTCTTCTTCCTATATTGTCATTCCATAGCCCCCCAAACCCACAAAACTTGTCTAGTTTCCATATTTCCTCTAGGCTTCCATCACCAACAGTCTCAATTTATGTCATAATGTAAAAATTTCTAGTCTCCTTTCACACACTGCTCTGCCCCAATGCCAAATTAACATCTCAACGCCCAAAGCCTCCCTGATAAAAAAAATCTTACTCGCATATACGGGTTCTCTAAAAAGTTATAATTTTTAATAAGTATATGAACAATATCCCTGCTGGCAGCTACTACCATAATAATCTTTTTGTTATGAGTGTTGTAAGGATTTCTCAGCAGAGAGGAGTACATCAGAGCTAGTAAGGTTCCCTTACTTCCTATATACCACCCCCTCTGAAACCTATCCCTACCCTCTATCCCATGGTGAGTTTAAGGGACAGTGTTAAGTCTCCCTAGGGAACCATGGATGTACAAAACGATCTGATAGAAAGGTGCTCTTCACAGTGTTAAAGGTGCTCTTCACAGTGTTAATTATAATAAAATAAATAAATAAAGGTGTGCAGCAATAGGGAATTAAAATAGGGAATCAATATGGAATTGAGTTAAAAATAAACAAATACACCTATCCATACAGTGACACAACATACAGCTATTATTTCTACTACTACTAGTAGTAGCTAACATTTATTGAATGCTTACTTTGTGACAGATACTGTGTTAAGTATTTTTTAGAAAACCATTCATAAGCTTCTCCTTTAAGTGGGTAAAAGTTGGGGAATCTTAAGCCACAAAGAAGTCTCAAAGCTTTATCTCTGTATCCAAGGACTTCCACAATATAAGCTGTGCCTATCTTCCTAAAATAGCTTCCACTATTTCTCTACTTACTCTCCAACTTATATGGTCTATTCACATTTCCTCCAATATATGTTTGTTCATAAAATTCCAAGCTAACTGGACCCTATTCTGTTTTCTCTTTCTGAATCCCACCTATCCAAGTCCAGCTCATGCCCTTTTTTTATTCCTTGAATTTTAAAGCTTTCTTATACCACCTACACAATCCACACTGAATCTCTCTATCCTGAAGAATTTTAGGGACCCTAATCTTGTAATACACAGTATATACTGTCTTGTACTGCAAATTATCTTTCAGAGGTATAAGTCTTCTGTTCAAATTGATTACATTTTTCTTATATATTTAACACTTTCATAGAGCTTACAAGTCAGGCAGTGTTCTGAGAACTTTTCAAATTTTAACTTATTTAATTCTCATAACACCCTGTGAAGCAGATATATTTATTATCCAAATATTAGAGATGTGGAAAGTGAGATACAGAGAGGTTAAGGATCTTGCCCAAGATCACACAGTAAGTGATAGAGTGGGATATGAAATCCAGATGGTCTGGCTCCAGACATGACTCATAATCACTATGCTACAGTATCTCCCAGACTGAGCTCTGAGCTTTCTAATACTTTTTCTCTAGCAGAAGGGGAAAGGAACGGAATAGTCATAGTGCTCCTGCCCATAGCAGACACTCAAATATTGTTATTGTAAATAAACTCATCCATAATATCAATTTACGTAAGGGATATGCTCCTTAAAGTTTCCTTATAAACCAAATTGTTTTAACTCAAATATCTGATGCACTGGTAAAGCACATTATCAAAGGACGATCCCTCCTAAATGTTTTTTTTCCCCTCTGTATAATGAAAAATTTAAGCCCAACTTTATGGAAAAATTCCTCCTATTAAAAAAATCATCTCATTTTATATTACACCCTAAGTTTTAAATATTTTATAGATATTTTCTTAAGGACAAAAATCTTCTGTTTTTTTAAAAAATACAATTATACTAGAGAATAGGGCTGGAAGATTTTATAGAACATCAAGATAGTAGCAAACAATCAAAAGGCCGAAATGTCTTTTCTTTTTTAATCACCCCTAATTAATTTGGCCAGACTAGTGAGACCATGTGTAGTTATATTATAATGTTTACTCTGAGACGATGGTTCTTAATTCTGTTACGTGGTAGTGGGGGTAGGGGATGATGATGAACACTTTTGAGAATCTGATGAAAGCTATAAACGAACTTACTCCCAAGAAAACTGCTCATGCATATATCAAAAACAATATACACACATTCCCAAGGGATTTAAAAATCCCTGCCAACCTCCCAGTGAAGAAACCCCTCAGTCTAGAAAGGGAAGGTAAAAATGGCATTTTTGTATCAATTAAATTGATATATTAATTCAAAAGGTTCTAGGAAAAAAACAGTATGGGCCAACTACTGTGCTTAGGGCTTTCTCACTTAAACCTCACAACCCCGTGAAGTGAGCAATTCACTCCATAAGTTGTGAACCTGGAGCTTGAAGATATTCAGTAACTCCCCCAAGGTCAGACAGCTCAGTCTGGTGTTACAGTGAGGGTGCTGCAATCTTTCCACTGCACCAAACTACCTATTCCAAAACAATGCACCATTTCCTAACCTGACATTTCTCCACCGGGACAGCAAGTGTTCTGGACACCAAGTCACCTCCCAAAATATTCTCAAGAAAGGTACAAAGTAACGAGGATCAGGTAATGATATGTTTTCTACCCTATTTCTACAAACCCTAAGAAACGGCACCACTACCTCTTCTAATCCTAATGATTTCATCTTCCAAACTTTAGGGGTACTTTTAAAGAAACCAACAATCTTACTGGTTCACGCTATTATTTGTCATTTGCACCTATGCTTGTTTACCCAACATCTTATTTGAAATTATAGCGGATGACTAAAAAAAAACTGTTCAAAAAAATCAAAACAAGATTATAGGAATTAATAGGAACAAATTATATCTGCCAAATGAAAGCCTTTTCATTGTTTGTTTAGTCAACTTTGGTTCTTTGTTAACAGAATCACTTGCTGTACTTGCTAACTACTGGCAAAACAAACTAAGGCAGCTTCTTATAACTATAAGGAACCTGTTGAAAACAACACTGTAAATGAATTACGGAAAAATACTTTCCTGATTTTTCTAATATGGACTAAGTTCAACAAGCTTTCATCAATGGGGTGTCTGTGTGTGTGTGCTTAGTTAAAATATGTTTGCTAGATTCACTAACACTGCTGCAGGCTTAAAAAGTATCTAGTACCACTTTTAAACTTAAGACATGACAGGATTCAAGCAGATACTTTATAAAATTGTTTTCTGTATTGAGGCAATAAAAATATAATATCAGAAAACCAAGTTGGTGCTTGAGTTCATCCACATTTCTTGTCCTTAGTATCTAAAAAAGAGGGATTATAATCAGTTTAGCGTCCAAACAAAAACTTTCAAAAGAAGAGTCAAGAAATCATTTCTAACCAGTAGCTTATCGCACAAAACAAAAAATGGCAGATACAGAATACTAACATATTAGGGATTCACAGCCACAATTAAGAAAAACTCTTCTTTAAAAGCCACCCTACCTTCTATAGTCTAGATGTACAGCCAAGCTAGTAAAGTACTGGGGGGAGGGTGGGGGGGTGGTGAAGAGATGCTTGCAAATTTCACCTATTGCATTTTAAAGATATTGTAATGAATTGGTTGAGTCAACACTTACAGGCTTCCAGAGCTATTTAGAAGGTATTTCAGACATTCAAACTAATAATCCTAAAAACCAGGAAACCAAGATTCCTAAATCAAAGACTATGACACAAGGTATAAAATCAACTCCTAGAACCTTTAATGCCAGGTTTTGCTTGGGAGAGTAACGTGTTTAAAAAAAAAAAGGCAGCAGACTTGGCTTAAGAAAATGGTACACCATAACTACTTGTGGACCTCAGAAATTTAATCTACGTCTTAGTTTCCTCATTTGCCAAACTACCTGCCCAGCCAACCTTACAGCACTGCTTTGCTAATCAAATGACAGGCACCTACCCTAGACTTCAGGAGGCAGACAGGTAGAATTCTACAGATATAACTCTAAAATGAAAAACAATTGTTGGTTTCCCATTTTATACAGGAAACTGTCAAAAGGATTAGAATGCACTTAAATATGACTACATAATCTTAAAGCACTTTAAATAAGGAAAAAAGAGGTACATCTAAAGAGGCGGAAGTGACCTGCACAGGAGCAGAGATCTAAGGACACACAAAAGACAGGAGTGGTGACAATCCAAATGACACAATTATTTAAGAATAAAGTCAGAAAAGCAAACCAATGGCTAAAGTAAGGTAATGATAGAATAAATTATGAACAAAAGCCCCTCCAAGTAATGTTCATAACCAAAAGATTAAAGCAGTCCAGTGCCCCTATTAAACTGTCAGCCTTCATTAAAAGCCCCCTGAAAGCAAGGGAAGTACCTTACACATCTTTATATCATCCAGCTGGCACAAGGCTTGATATATAACAGGTAAGAAATAAATGTTTCTTCAATTTAACTGCTTGGTTCAAGAATGGCCTTAATAAATGTCAAAGAAAAAGCAGTAATTTCCTCACTCCAATTGTTTTTCTTGTCTCTGCCAAGTTTATTGAAGCCTCAAATTGGAGGGTAAATCACACAAGAAGGTATGAGTACTTTATATAAGTTCTACTTTCCCAGGCCAGGTAAAAGATCTTGAGTTCAACAGAGAGTTTACCTACAAGATTACTCTAGACTGTAAATAACCTAAAGGGAACTCTGGGAAAAGTGGCAGTACTAAAACACCAAAGGATGGCTCATGTCACAGTTTTTCAAAAAAGAAGCTGAAGTCTAGAAATGTCAATTCCAGACAAAAGTCTAGAATGGAAATTTTTTTTAAAAAAATTATGTCACTAAGGAATTTTAAAATGTAATGATCACTCTGAGCATGGATTCTCAAACAATTCATGTCAAATTAATTAATCTCAATGCCTTTTATGGCTTAATTACCATAGGGGAAAAAAAACAAATTAAGCACAACCTATTCATCCAACAGCAAACATTTATTAACAAACATGTGTCAGGCATTGTGTGAGGGCTTTACATATGACCGTACTCTATTTAATCCACATAGATGTCCTATGAGATGTATTCCCATTTTACAGACAAGGATCCAGTTTATAGACATTTAAGTAACTTACCAAGATCATTAAGCCTATGAATTGGGAGTCAGATTTCAAAACCAAGTCTAACTTCTAAGTACTCTTCTCTTTTTACCGTATCATACAGGCCCCTAATAGATACGGATACTGCATAAATATATTACAGCTTATCTTCTGCAAAGCATCTCATGGTATCCCCTACAAGCAAGACCGATGTGACTAGGGCAAAAAAAGTTAGGAGAGTTTGTTATAATGGAATAACCATTAGGATCTGTGTCCACTAGGTAGTGCCCCTATAGTCAATCTGAAGCTGTTTTCTGTTTCCACATCATTAATATGAACAACACTAAGTGTTAAGCGTTTCTCACTCAGGGGGAGAAAGGAGGTGATAGACTGTGACCCATGCATAGTCTGAAAAACCCCACTCTAAGCTTCTGCACTCCCAAGGAAAAAAATGCACCTCTGGTCATGCATCACTGAACTACAGTGAGACTTGCTGCAGAGCTCTGTACTTGGCCATCACCCTTTTCTTGCAGTATCTTTATTAATAATACTGAAGGCTTTCTTAGCAAATTCCCAGGTGACAAAATTAAAATCCAGACAATAGGAACCATGCTTTGTTCTCTGCATGCCCAGGACCCAAGCCAGTGCATGGCCTACAGAAACTCAATCAATGTTTTTTGAAATACAGAAATAAGATTTAAAAGGACATTAACGGGATTATCTGTTAGATCAAATCTAGCAAGGCCAAGTTTAATGGATCAAAAACATGAGGGGAAAAAAACTGCAACAATCAGAAGAGAATGTGAGGGATGTAACACTTTTTTTTTTTTGGAAGCAATTAAGACTAAGATGTTTTAATTGACAGCAAGCCCAGTATTCATCAGTGTGACATCTAACCAAAAAGCTCACAGAATCTTCTCTACTTAACCATCAGAAAAGGATTCTCAATGGAAGAGGTGACAGCATGTACTTCTCTGCTCATTCAAACCACACCTTGAATCATTTCCACAGTTCAGAGCATCAAACTTTAAGAAAAGAACAATAATTAAATAGAGTCTCTAGAAAGGAGATGTCAGAAAAGTGAAAGGATTTAAACAATGTCATAGGAGATCCAAGTTAAACAAGAGTTGCTTTCTCAAGAGAAGAAGAGACTCAAGGGGATGTCATAGCTATCTTCAACTATCAGAAGGGATGTCATGTGAGACCAAGATTCAGAGGGCAGAACTATGACAGGAAAAAGATTTTGGCTTTACTCACAGAAAAACTTATTGGAAATTAGACCTGCCTAAAAATGAAATGGGCACAATCAGAACATAGTGAGTTTTCTATTTCTTATGCGATCAATTGATCTCACCTACAAGATGTTCAAACAAAAGTGGACAATCACTTAACTGGGATATTAAAAGACTGAAGCAGTGAACCATAAACTATCTCAGATTCCTGTCAGCCCTACGATTCTTTGAACTACTAATGTATGAAAGTGTACTTTGAGAAACACAACGTATTTTACAAAGATGAGTAGTTTTGTTAACGAGAAAATAGAAGAACTCTTCCTCTCATATATTCTGATGCATGATACAGAACAGATCGCCCCTTCATTTGGAAATAAAAGGATACAAGGTTAAGTCTTACAAGTCACAAGGAAGTTAAATTTCTCTGAAAAAAAAAAAATGATTAGGAAAGACGAGATGAACTTAGAGCTTAGATCTGGTGCTGTTTCCATACATTGGTATGCAACAAAATCCTCAATTCTGTAATATAAGCCAAATAGTGTTTGTGATGACTTATATGAATATTAAAACTAGGACTGCTTTGCTTTTTTATACCAGAGATCTATTATAATTTCACCCTCTCTTGTGTAGCTGTCAGAGTTTTCTCTCAGATATTTAAAAATCTTTACCCTGTTTTTAGCTTTAAGGATGTTTTAGAAAGTTACAATAAAAGTGTAATTTTTAGGTTGAAGGGCTAAATTATCTTTAAAAGAATGCATTAAGAGTTCAATTACAATGCTTTCTCTCTTACCTTAGATCTGTAGAACAAAGGAAACCAAAAGGGTTGTTTACCAATATCCCAAAGCAGTGTGACAATTGCTCAAGATCTGAAGTCAGACCTGGGTTCAAACCCTAAATCGAGCCAAAGTACTATGACTTGCGGCAATACAACCGCCAGCAAATTACTCAACTCAACCAAGCCTGTTTCCTCACCTGTAAAAGGAGCTAATCCACTTCAAAGGCTGCTGTAAGAATTAAATGACAGAAGTACAATGCTTAGCACAGTAAGAATTCACTAAATCTTAGTCATTGTTATTGCTTTTCCTAAATGAAATTCTGAGTTTCCAAACGATCACAGGTATTTCTTCTATAAAATTCCTTGAACCGAAACATACGATTCTCTCACTAGCCATACTCAACAATGACAACACATTATTAAGAAATTTTGAGTGCTCTTGGACAAGCATTTAAGGAAGAAAAAAAAAAACCAATGTCCTGACATTCATTGTTGGAGATGTCATGCTTTTACACTGGAGGAGTAGAAACAGAGGAGTAAAAATAGAACATGGAATCAGAACCAGAGCATCTTTGTCAATTCCAGACTCAGTAATTTAATAATAGCACAAAACATCTAATGTCACAATTAGGAGACTGTATATTCTATTAAAGTGTCTATGTTTTAACACACTACACAACCACTAATTAAAATCTATTGTGCAATTTGGAGCAGTAATAGTAAGTCAGAGTTTACACTGGAAAAACTCCTTAAAGTGTTTTTACATATACATATATCCAGACAACAGCCCTATGAGTTTAGGCACTACTATTATCGCCATTTTAACAGAGGAAGAAACTCAGGCACAGAGAGGTTAAGTAACTGGCCGAACATCACACCGCTGGTTAAACGATAGAGGTGGGATTTGAATCTAGACAGTGAGACTCAAAAATTCACCAGACTTTACTGTCTTTGTGATCTAGTCAGAATATTAGCATTTTTTTTTCTTCTGACCTGTGAAAACTGATTTCTTGGGGGCGGAGGGGGAGAGTACAACTCCCTCGATGTCCTGGCTTCACTCCCAATTAACTCCGATTTTAACACTTTTTGGACTAACCATAAAGTAAGTGCAGAAGAAAGCGGGCCCTGTATTACAGATAAAGGAAGCAAAGTAGCCAAGCTTTTATTTGGAGGACCAATTGTTGGAGAGTATTTACATGACGTTTCCATGTGGTCGACCGACCTCGCAGAAAATAAGTGACCCACAAGCCAGATCCACGCAAGCAGCAAAGAAACTGAGTAACCCGCACCAGCAAGCGGTCATTTCAAAAACCCTCCAGAGACGAATGTTTTGCCAATCAGAATGTTACTGGAAGACAGGACAAAATGGAACTTCCATAAACACTTAGTCATCAGTAAGCGCTGAAGTTATAAACCACCTAGTTCGCGAAATCAAATCCGCATCTAAGTTCCTAATTCCGGAAAAGAAAAAGGGCCGACACGCAGTGTCGTCAGAGTGAAGGCACCTAGGGCGCAGGCAGAAGTGCATCAAAGGGGAAGAGCTAGCCCACCGATGGGGATTCCCCACAACGCACGCAGCCACCACGGAGAACACTGGGGATTTTAAGGCCCTTCCACTCCCCTCCCAACATCCGGGACAAGCGTCGCCAACCCCGCGCGCCCCCAGGGTGAATTCGGAAAGGCAATCCGGAAACAGATGTGGCCGGTCTGAGATTTGCAAACCTAGCTCTAAGGACCGAGGGTAGCAAAGTCCTCCCAGCTCCAAAGGGGTACGGGCCGCAGAGGCGCCACCTCCGGTTCCCCGGGGCCGCCGCGGTTGTTGCGGCCCGCCCTCTCGAGGTCCGCACCTGCAGGGTGGTGATGTGCTTGTCGTTGAACTTGTTCTCACAGTAGCGCAGCACCAGCGACGTCTTCCCTACGCAGCCTTCCCCAAGCAACACCACCTTGAACGAGTAGGCTCGGCCCGCCGCCGCCCCGCCGCCGCCGCCGGCCGCAGCCATCCCGTCGCTTCCCGGCCGCCGGAGCCCTAGAGCCGCGCCGAGGTCCCCACAGCCGCCGCAACACCTTCACAACAGAGGCCGGCGCAGCCCCCTCCGCACAGGCACCGCCTGCCCCGGGCGCCGCCTCCACTCCCTCCACTGGGTGAGGCCTGGAAAGACCGAGGGAAAGTCCGAGAATGAAGGGCCCCAGCCACCACGTCAAGAACCAGAGAAAAGAAGAACACTCGTTCTCCGCCTCCCTCTAATGGCGTCTCCTTCCTCCGACGTCACACTTCGGGTCACGTGATCGCCGCGGCCGTGGGCGGCCCCTGGGTCCCGGGCCTGAAGACTGCCTGGAGATGGGCGGGGCTTTGAGGCCTCTTCCGCGGCAGGAGATTGATGCGAGTAGATCGCCTACCCCCAATCTTCAAGACACTGAGGCTGCCTGCGGGCCACCGCCACTGTACAATTAGTGCGCGCCTCCAGGAATAAAGAACCAGTAATTTGAAGCAAACCCAACTCAGGTGGAAAGTTGAAACGTAAGCTAATGACCTCCCACACTAGGTCACTGAAAACCAAGCCTGCCAAGGTGCCCTTGAATCTCTCGACGGTGTGTCTTTTCTTGTAGGAACCCAAATCATAGCTACTGAACTTTCAGTTCTTCAGACTGCCGTTTCCTACACATTTTTCAGTTCTTAGCTTAAACCAGAAAGACCTGACCAACCAATTCCACGTTGTCCTCCACCTGTCCAACTAAGCTAGCTAAAATACACTGGTATTTTCTTGAACAGCGCTTACTACAAGTCATGGAAGGTGCTTTGCTGAGTATTTGTCTCCTTTCGTTTGGCTGAAGGTTGTAGGCGGGATTGTGTCTGACTTGCTTGTCTTTGAATTCCTAGCCTCTAGTGCCAGACATATAATAGGCACCCTATAATTATTTGGGAATGAATGAATAAATGACGCATCTTAAGGCAGCATGCCCTGACTCGCCAGTTTTTCTGTCGTCCACGAAGCTTCTGACTTTCCACTTTGATAGACCTGCCGTGTTTGATGATTGCTCATCTGCCTCCCATTTCTTTCATGAAATCTACTCTGGTAGTTTCTGAAACTAAAAATCTGGTGTCAGGCAAACATACTCTCTTTTTTAAGGGGAGGGGGGTATTATTTCACTTTTTTTTTAAATTCAGTTTTGAGATATATTCACATACCATGCAGTCATACAAAGCATACATTCAGTTGTTCACAGTACCATTATATAGTTGTGTGTTCATCACCACAATTAATTTTGGAACATTTTCATTACCACACGCACAAAAATAATAATAAAAATTAAAGTAAAAAAGAAAAATTAAAGTAAAAAAGAACACTGGGTGCTTTTGTTGTTGTTGTTGTTTTGCCCCCATTTTTCTGCTCATCCATCCATACACTGAACAAAGGGGAGTGTGGTCCATATGTCTTTCCCAATCACATTGTCTCCCCTCATAAGCTAAAATTTTATACAATCGTCTTCAAGATTCAAGGGTTCTGGGTTGTAGTTTGATAGTTTCAGGTATTTACTGCTAGCTATTCCAATTCATCAGAACCGAAAAAGGATTGTCTATATTGTGCGTAAGAGTGTCCACCAGAGTGACCTCTTGGCTCCTTTTGGAATCTCTCTGCAACTAAAGGTTATTTCATTTCCTTTCACATCCCCCTTTTGGTCAAGAAGATGTTCTCCATCCCACAATGCTGGGTCTAGATTCCTCCCCAGGAGTCATATTCCACATTGCCAGGGAGATTTACTCCCCTGGGTGTCAGATCCCACGTAGGGGGGAGGGCAGTGATTTCACCTGGCAAGTTGGCTTAGATAGAGAGAGAGGGCCACATCTGAGCAACAAAGAGGCATTCAGGAGGAGACTGTCAGGCACAATTACAGGAAGGCCTTGCTTCTCCACAAACATACTCTCTTTCATCAGATTCCATTTATGCTTCAAACCAGATTTTTAAAAAGACAGTCCATTCATTCATTGAACAAATACTTGAGTGTGCTTAACATCTGCCAGATATTGTGGTGAACAGGACATGCAGTTTCTGTCCTCAAAGAACTTATATTTTAGCAGGGAAAACAGACATAGTTGATAGTACAATGAATGCTTTCATCAAAATCTTGAAAAAGTGCTCAGAGTCAGGGGTCAGGCTTGAAAGGACCCTTAAGTAAATGAAGGGTTTGCAAATGAAGCCAATCCAAGGGAAGGACATATCATATTTGCATTTTTAAAAGATCACTCTGACTGTAATTTGAAAAATGATTTGGGGAAAGATATTACTTAGATTTATCTAGAAGCAGCCACTAAAAAGACTATGTTTTTATAAAATATACTCCTTAATGTGTTATCTGAGGATATATTTTTGACCTCTTCCTTCTGCATTTCCCCTCAGGGCCACTGAATATTTATAAACACTTCCAAAGCTAGGAATGGACCTCATTTTGAGGAGGTCCATTCTGAGTTCTTTTTCATATTGGACTGAAATCTGCCTCTGTCCACCTACATTTAATTGTTCCTGATTCAACTGAACAGCTGGTATCTAATCTGTATTCTCTATGACATCCCTTTATACATAGAAAGAAAGCTATATGATCTCTCTTTAGACCTTCTCTTTTTCAGGTCATTACAGCAAATCCTTTCAACCACTGTTCAAATGATATGGATTGAAGATCACTTAATAACTGGTCATCTTAGAACCTTTGCATTTGTCCTGAATAAAATCTATTTTAAATGTTTTAATTGAAAAATAAAAACTTTTTAACAATTTTACAGGTTTATCTTACATTGGAATTTATGAAAAGTATTGCAAACTTGCATGTATTGTAGTAAGTCAGTTTGGCCTAGTTTTGAGACAGAATAGGTAAATCTAGAAGTAAATTGTGGTAGGCTGATAAGGGTCCCCAAAGATTATCAGGAACTAATCCCTGCAACCTATAAACATTACTTTATTTGGAAAAAGAGTCTGTTGCAGATGTGAATCAATTAAGAATTTTGTGATGATATTACCTGGATTATCTGGTTGGGCCCTAAATGCAATCCAAATGTCCTTATAAGAGGGAGAGGAAAGGGGATGCTCCATACACAGAAGAGGAGAAGGCAATGTGACCACAGAGACAGAGCTTGGAATGATGCAACCACAAGCCAAAGAATGCCGGCAGCCACCAGAAACTAGAAGAGGCAAGGAATGGACTTCCCTCTAGAGCTTCTGCAAGGAGTGGTGCCATGCCAACACCTTGATTTTGGTCCAGTGGAACTGATTTTGTACTTCTGGAACTGGAAGATAATAAATGTGTGTTGTTTTAAGCCACCAAGATTGTGATCATTTGCTATGGCAGCCATAGGAAACTCATACATAAGTATATTTGGGGAAAAATGGAGCCTGCCTTAGTCCAAGTAATGAAAGAAATTCAGGCCAATTCTGGGATAGACTCTATACTTTTAAAGGGTTAGGTCAGTCTTGGAGTCAACTGTGATTAATCTGATAAACTTGATAGGGAATGCCACAAAGAACTGGAACTTCAATTACTCTTTAGATAAGAAGAGCTGCAAAAATGTGAAGACTCTTCAGTGAATAGATAACTAAAGATAGATTCCTGATGGATGAGGGTTGAAGCATTGTAGTATACAAATTCCAATGCATGTAGCTCCTTCCCCCCAAAACAACCCCCTTTCCCCCAAAATCCAAGTATAATTATACAGGTGAAATCAAGTTAAAAATAAGCATGTAGCACAGTTCAAATGGGAAAAGCTGCCACAGGAAGGTAATGTGCAGCTCCCATAGCATATGTAGGAGAGGAAGAGCAATCTTTCCAGTTTTGAAGAGGTTATAAGTTTAGGTTTATCAACTAATTTTTATGTATGTGAGTCTTAGCACTTTGAATCACCCCTCCTTTTCTCCCCCTATTCTATCACCATTTTTGTGAATTAAGACCAATCTCATGATCTCCAATGTGACTGTCTCCCTCTCAATTGTTGAATTTTGATGAATCATCCAGAGTTGAGGAGTCAGGTAATGCTTATTTGTTCGTTTGGGAAGGAGAGGTTTGTGAATGGCCTTTTGTACATATTTTTTTCATTCATTCATTCATCAATGAACAAATATTTATTCAGCATCAACTGTATGTCAGGCACTGTGCTACAAATGTGATCCAATCAAGCATGGCCTCTGCCCTCATGGAGCAGATAATCTAATATGAGTCACAGATAATTAAAACAGTTACAATAGAAAATAGTAAATGGCATGATAAAACATGTACATGGAACTATACCATCACATAGGAGTAGCACTTAACCCAGTCTTTCCAGGGGAAGATAAGTCAAATCCAATGGACACACTCCTTTGTCTTTAATTTTCTTAATATTTCAACAGATTTGAGTCAGCTGACTACTCTCTCCTTCATAACAACTGTTCCTCCCTTGGCCCCCAGGTCATCACAACTTTCTACTTTTTTCCTGTATCATTGGCTGCTTCTTCTCCATCTCTTTGCTAAATCTTCCTCCCCTTCCCAGCTTCCAAATGTTAGAGAATCTCAGTTCTCTCCTCAATAAAATTCTCTGCCTAAGCCCCATGACATTAAACATCCTCTACATATTAATGATTCTTAAATTTATTTTTTCATTCCTGCTCTCTCCCAAGAGCACCAGGCTTGTATAGGAAACTGCCCACTTAACATCTTTACTTAGATGTTGTTCTAGCTTGCTAATGCTGCAGAATGCAAAACACCAGAGATGGATAGGCTTTTATAAAACAGGGGTTTATTTCGCTACACAGTTACAGTCTTAAGGCCACAAAGCATCCAAAGTAACACCTCAGCAATCGGGTACCTTCACTGGAGGATGGCCAATGGCGTCCGGAAAACCTCTGCTAGCTAGGAAGGCAGCTGGCGTCTGCTCCAAAGTTCTGGCCTCAAAATGGCTTTCTCCCAGGACGTTCCTCTCTAGCAAGCTTGCTCCTCTTCAAAACATCACTCCCAGCTGCACTCCATTCCCTCTCTTTGAGTCAGCTCATTTATGTGGCTCCACTGATCAAGGCCCACCCTGCATGGGTGGGGCCACGCCTCCATGGAAACATCTCATCAGAATCATCACCCACAGCTGGGTGGGGCACATTCCAAGAAAATCTAACCAGCACCAAAACGTCTGCCCCACAAGACCACAAAGATAATGGCATTTGGGAGACACAATACATTCAAACCGGCACAGATGTCAAATAGACATCTCAAACACAATGTATTTTAAATGGATCCCTCAATTTCCCTCTAAAAGCTGTTCTTCTGGTTTTCCCTATATTAAAAAACCTATTGTATATCTATTTGCTGAAGCTAAAATCTAGCAGACATCTTTCAGTCCTCATTTTCTCTTATTAACATACAATTCATCATCCTGCCCATTAAATTCTACCATAATAGAACTTGAATCCATTAACTGTTCTCCATTTCCACCACCACTCTAGTCCAAGCCACTATCAACTCTTTCCTGGCTTCTATCCTTCTAACTTACCTGCCTACCTCCACTTTTGCCCCATTATACCTGCAATCTATTCTCCAAATAGCAACCAGAGTGATTTTTAAAATAAATCAGATCATATAACTGCATTGGTTAAAATAATCCATCTATAGCTTCCTATTGTTCTTAAAATAAAATTAAAAATACAAATTCCTTACCAGGGCCTATAAAGGATGTTTGATCGTGGATGATCAGGATGTTTCCTTTCTTTCCACCTCCACATCATACCATTCTCCCCCTCCATCACTATGCCAGCTTCACCTGCCTCCATTCTCTTCCTCTTATGTGACTTGCCCTTTCCCTCCTCTAGGCTTTTGTGTAGTTGTTTCTACCTGGTATGTTCTACCCTCAGCATTTCTCATGGCTGATTCAAACTCATCCTTCAATGTTAGCTTGAATATCACCTCCTCAGAAATGCTACTCTCCCCACACTTGCTAAAGTGACTTTGATCTCATCACACTTTTTTATCACACTCCTAACATTTATTTGTTCCCATGTTTATAAACTCTGTGAAAACAGATGTCTTGATGTCTGGAACACTCTTGAGTCTCCAGGGGCTAGCATTGTATCCAGTACATAATGGGCACTCAATAAATAATAGTTGAATGAATTGCTATGGAATAATATTTTGATATATTAACCGAAGGGATTTCCCTCAGTATTCCCTATTACTTCACGAACCATGAGGCATCCTTTGTATCAAGAGAGGATTGTTATGGTAGAATGCAGTAAAGATGTTAGCTTTGGGGTTTTGATTTTCAGAAGCCCAAGACATCTGTATTTAAAGCATTTTTTTACACAAACCATACATTTGGTGGAATATATAAACGATAGAGTAACTCTTTCACTAATAAATATTAGTTAAGGAGAATTAGAGGGAAATCAAGAGAGCTAGACATTGGTGAGTGTTCCTGTGGCAGATTCCAACCTCTTCCGTTTTGCTTTCGTCTACTATAGAGGTAAAAAGAGAAGCACTTGAATTCATTGTCTTGGAATTACAGCAGTGATCTTGCAACTATGAGGATAAAAATCACATGCTAAGGATGGCAGGACAAGAAAACAGAAAGAAGAATCTTTGAGTAGACAGCTTAATCCTGGACTGCATCTCCCTGAACTTATTGGGTAAGACAAATATCTAACTTATTTGAGCCACTGTAGTAGAATTGTCTTGTTATTTGCAGCCCAATATATTCATAATGATAGTAGCCCAGAGAGTTTGGGGGCATCAAAGGCCAAAGGAAACATTTCTCCCTTCCCCAATGAACTCCAAGAAGGTAGCAAACCTTGTGATGTTCACCTGTGTCTTACATGGACCAGGAGCCATAGGGTAGAGGGGACTGGATGGAGTATCCAGGAAGAAAGTCTGAAATAGACTTACAAAGTTTCCCTCATGCCAATGCTACAGAGACTCTTAAAATGTTTCTCACTAACTGAAAAGAAGCATTGATAAAGATTTGAAGAAGAAGTTGTCTTGGAAGAAGGGTGACCAACCATCCCAGTTTGCCTGAGACATTCCCAATTTTAGCACTGAAAGGCCTGCTCCTGGGAAACCTTCAGTCATAGGCAAAGCGGGAGAGTTGGTCACCATACTTGATGGGACCTTAGTACTGGGACAAGGAGGGTACACAGTTTTCTGAGGCTTTGTTGGTAAGACAAGGACATGGAAGCACTGAAGGCAGGTGGGTAGGAAGGTGTGGATAGATGGTGGATGTCAGTAGTATAGATGATAACAGCTGAGCCCCCACTAACCAGCATCTTAGAACTTCTTATGTCCCTGCAAACATAGACACAACCTGGATAAAAAATGTCGATGGGACTCTGATTGACTGAATACCCAAACTGAAGTTTAATTTCTATTACCCAATGGAATGAGCAAAAAAATTAAGTTCAAATTTTAGAAAAATGAAGTTTCTCACATATCTGAGTTTGTGACCCAAGATTTTGTAACCTCTATAAAATAAATATACAATCTGAAAGTTGAAGAAAGAGTAGGGATCAGCAAAGCCAAGTGCTAGGAGCATATCAGAAAGATAGATTCTCACCCCTCACCCCAGACGTGTTAAATTAGAATTTCTGGGGTGGAATCAGGAATCTGCATTTTAACAAGCCTTCCTTGTATTTCTTATCCATACTAAAGTTTGTAAAACACTGACTGAGGAGATAAAGTTAACAAGACTTGTAGGTGAGAGAGAGAAAGGAAGGAATCTAAAATGAATCCTATGTTTATGGTTTAGGCAACTGGCAAATGGTAATGCCTTTCACTGAAATGGGAAACACAGGAAAAGAAAGTTTGGGGTTGTATATTTTTAGTTTTGTACATTTTTATTTTGAAGTGCTAAAGGGTTCCCAAGTGAAAATGTCTAGTAGGCAATTGTCTTTTTGGAGAGAGGGTTTGGGCTTGAGAAAAGGACCAGGGATTCATCAATGGAGAGAGGGAATTTGATGCCACAGAAGTGGATGAGATCACTAACGGAGAGTGTGCAAAGCAAGAGAGTAAGGGGGCCCAGGACAGAGCCCTGTAGAACACCAACTTTAAGAGATGCACAGAGGAAAAGGGGCTGCCAAGGGACACCCAGAGAAGTAGAAGGAAAACCAAGAGAAGTCGATGTCAAGGAGAAGAGAACATCTTAAAAAAAAGTGGGGGGGGGGCGGGATGGGGGTCATGACATGCTGTTAAGAGCTCAAGTTAAATAAGGACTGGTAGGTGTCTATTGGTTTAGATAGTAATTGGAGACCTTGGTTAGAACAATTTCAATAGGGTGGTAGGGATTGAAATAAATAAATAATAAATAGAAATAAGTATGAAAGACAGTTTATTTAGTTCAGTGGTTCTCCACCAGGGGTGATTTTGCTCCCCAAGGGACAGGTGACAATATCCATTGCCATTTTTGGTTACCACACTTAATGGGGAGGGATGATACTAGCTTTTAGTGGGTAGAGGCCAGAGATGCCTCTAAACATTCTATAGTGCACAGAACAGCCCCCTACAACAAAGAATTATACAGCCCAAAATGTCAACAAGGCCAAGGTTGAGAAACCCTGATCTAGTCTGTTTCAGTTGCTAAAGCTGCCAAAATGCAATATACCAGAAGTAGATTGGTTTTTTCAATGGGGATTTATTAGCTTGAGAATTTACAGTTCTAAGGTCATGAAAATGTCCAAATTAAGGCATCAAGAGGTAGATTCCCACTCTGAGGAAAGGCCCATGGCATCCAGGGTTCCTCTGTCACACGGGAAGGCACATGGCTAGTTCTGCTGAACCTTCTCTCTCAGGTTTAGCTTCTAGTTTCAGTGGCTTTCTCCCAAAAGTCTCTGGTCTTCTGTCTTAGCTCCTGTGGGTCCTTAATTCTTCTCTTAGGGGCAAACTCTGGATTTCATATCTTAACTTCTCTGAGCTCTCTCTCCTCATGAGCTCTCTTAAAGGACTCCAGTAAAGGAGTAAGACCCACCTTGACTGGGCAGGGTCACATCTCCATGGAAAAAACCTAATCGAAAGATTCCACCCACAACAGGTCTGCCCCCACAAGACTGGATTATAAGAACATGGCCTTTTATGGGGTACATAATAGATTCAAACCAGCACACAGCTTAATAAAATGTATGTATTTTTGAAGCCCATCATAATTATAAATTCCCTGGGTATGTAATAGAAGCCAGAAGGTATGGCTAAACAAGTAATAAGAGAATGAGAAATTCAAGAGCTCAAGAAATACTATTTCCAACTTTACCACTTTTATCTATGTATGTCTTTTAAATAATCATTTAAATATTTTCTCAACTCCTTTTCTCCATGTACAATCATCTTATATCCCCAAGGCATTTATAATCCTCTAGTGAACATTGGTCCTTTTAGCAACTGTAACAGGGAATACATTCTTATTCTAATTAGGTTTCTCCCTAGGGATGAAAAGAGAATTCAAAAACACCTCTATAACCACTTATGATAAATTCTGATACTTGCATATGTAATGTTTCTGTATAGCTGGTTTTTGTTTGATTTTTTTTTTTTTTTTTTTTTTTTACAAGTATAAGAGGTCTGGGTTGAATGTACTGTAATGTGCAATCATTTGAAAAAACTAAATTGAGTATTAGGAGATAAAGTAGATTTAAAAAAAAAACAAAAACAGGAGTAGACTGAGCAAGATAAAGGAAGATGAAGAGGAACTAAAGATATGACTCCTGCAGTGGCCAGAGGGGAGGGAGCTAAAACTTGGGGCTTGGCAGTGAGGCAGGGATTTTTTATATAGTCTGTTATGTTCTCCTCTGGGAACCACATTTTTGGTTCTCCAGGCCCTGGAATGCAGTGCTCAATTAATATTTATTAATCAAAAATGAATGAATGCTGCTAAGTCTATAAAATTCTGTGTATTAGAAACGAAGTTTGAGAAATACTCTTGAGCATGTAGGGCTTTGTTAAATAAGATTTACTCAAAGCACCTTCCATCACAAGCATCTAATATGACTAATTAACCACAGAAAGAATAATAGCTATTTTCTACTGCACACTTTCTATGAACCAAACCCTTTCATTTCTCTATTCACTGTCATCCAACCACTTTTGCTGAGTGCCAGGAAAGATGTCTCTGCCTTCATGGAGCTCTCATTCTAGTGTGGGAGGCAACACAGAATCAATTACAATATTGTACTGTGTAGTGGTCATGGTCTGATGCAAACCCAGCATCCACCCCCCCTTCTTCTTTTAATCAGAATCTGGTTACTGCTCAGGGATCCACTCTCTCCCTTGCAGCCCATATGGTTTCTGACCTCATCTCCCTACGATTCTCTCCAGCCTTCAGAAAGCACAATTTGCCATCTGAGCAAGCAGTTCAAATGCTTCTCATTGGCAGACAAAACTGAGCTGTAATTGAAAGCAGTGGCCACACGGAGGCACCAACAACTCAATGAAACTTAGCCAGTGCTCATTCAAGGCTGTGTAACACTACAAAGAAAACGAAACTAGAGGCGGGGCAAGATGGTGGAGTGGCGAGGAGCAGAATTTCGTCTCTCCCCTAGAGCAGCTGGCAATTACCCAAGAACTATATGAAACAGTGTTTTCGGGGTCTCCAGTAACCAGTCACACATTGGACACAAGTTTGGAATTGGAGGAAAAGCTGAGATCGCAGCGAACATTGAACCACCAAAGTGATTTCCACAGATGACCGTTGAAAGCAGAGTTTCCCTGATGCTTTGGAGGTACTAGCCCAGAGTTTGCCCTGAGAAGCTGACACTGAGACATTCTGAAGAACGCCATTTTGAAACGCAACCTGGGAGCAAGCAGATGCCAGCCATGTGCCTTCCCAGCTAACAGAGGTTTTCTGGATGCCAATGGCCATTCTCCAGTGAAGAGTAGATCACAAACTCCAAGCTTTAGAAGCACAGTTCAAAGAACTGGACTCCACCAAGGATAACCTAACACAGAAATTTGAACAACACAGCAAGACTTTGGCAAGCCAGGCAGCCCAAGATGAGATATGGATAGCAGTTCTAGCACTTAAGTTCACTTCAATGGAACTGAATATTTTATACAGCTACGTTGTTGAAGTACTCATTTGCTTGCACACTCGTGTGCTTGAAAAGTTGCCAGATCTTGTGAGAGGTCTTCCCACTGTAGCTTCTGTCCTTAGATGAAAAGTCAAGAACAAGCGCATTAGAGTTGTCTGGGAGTCTGCCCTGGAGGAGTTTGGGCTGCAAGAAGGAGATATCATAGCACTTCGTACTTTTTTTATTGCACATGGTAACAAAGCAGAACACTATTCTGCTAAAGTGAGACAGATGTACATCAGGGATGTCACTTTCATGATCACTAATATGATAAAGAACCAGGCTCTGCAGGATGGTTTGCTGAGAGCTGTTCAAGTAATTGAGAAGGGGAAAGCAGTCAGGGCCTCCAAAGAACAAAAGTCATCCTTAAAAGAGTTAATACTATCAGTCAAAAACTAACCTGTTGAAGTCGTAAGGCATGCAATGATGTGAATGAACCTCGAGAACATTATGTTGAGCAAAATAAGCCAGAAGTCAAAGGACAAACATTGCATGATCTCACTAATATGAACTAACTGTAATGAGCAAAACTTGAGAGTTAAAGTAGAAAGCATAGGTTATCAGGAGATAGAAAGAGAGAAGAGATTGGGCAGTAGATGCTTAAGGAGTACAAAATGTTTAATAAGGTTGATTGTAAAGGTCTGGCAATGGACAGCACAATACTGTATGATGGTGGCACAATTCTGTTAAGTGTAGTTAACAAAGCTGAGTGTGAATATGGTTGAAAGAGGAAGGCTCGAGTCGTGTATGGCACCAGAAGGAAAGCTAGAGGATAAAAACTGGGACTGTATAATTTAGCAAAACCTAGAGGGGACAGTGATGGTGGTTAATTTTATAAATAAAAGAAGGTTCTTACATGAACTAGAAAAAATGTACGTCACTATTACAAGTTGTTAATAATAGGGTGGTATATGGGAAAAATACAATTAATGTAAACTAAGATCTATAGTTAACAGTAACACTGTAATATTCTTATATTAATTGTAACAAAGGCACTATACCAAAGCTAAATGGCAATAATAGGGGGGATATAAGGGTATGGGAATTTTTCCTTTGCAGGAAATGAGAATGTTCTTATACTAACTGTAGTGGTGAATGCTTAACTATGTGAATACACCAAAAGCCACTGATTGTACACTTAGGATGGATTGTACGGTGCATGAATAGAACTGCTAAGAAAATAATAGGGGGAATAGGGGTATGGGATGTTTTGGGTTTTCTTTTTTATTTTTATTTATTTTTTGGAGTAATGAAAACATTCTAAAATTGATTGTGGTGATGAATACACAACTCTGTGATGATACTGTGAGCCACTGATTATATATTTGGATGGATTATATGGTGTGTGAATGTATCTCAATAAAATTGCATTAAAAAAGAAAAAAAAGAAAAAAAAGAAAAAAGAAAGAAAACGAAACTATTAGAAGACTTTCTTTTGAGTTGTAGAAAACAATACTCCAAGAGATCATTGGGGGGCAGGGTTGGGGGCTGTTCCCAAGCCATTTATGACTAAGGTGATAGATATTAACTAAAAGTGTCTTAAGAAACCTTACACATTCTTGTCAAAGAAAGAATTGGAGCCAAACTTTCAGATTCTCAGACTTTACTCACAATTTCTACTAAAAGTATGGTAAAAAAGGCCAAGCATAAAAAAGGCAGGAGAAGTAAAGAAGCCAAAAATTGTTTAATTGTAAAATGTGTATTTTATATTTCTATTTATAAATTGTATTTTGAAATAACCAGCACGTAAGACCTAATTGTTTGTTACAGATAGAAATGTATGCTTGACATGATTGGCAATAGGATTGTGTACCAGCAATATTTTACTGAAAAGTTTCAGTTCAGAATGGGAACTGTCCCACTGAGTCAGCTTGTGCTGTATCCCACTTTTTAAAACCAGATGCCAATAGTTTCACGGAACTGGACATTCTAGAGAGATTTGTCAACTAAACTAGGCCTGAATGACTATACTTTTCCATCCTCTTGAGAGATCAGTAAGTGCAGAGGACAGAAAATTCTCTAAACAGAGAATTTGCTTTGCCCTGGTGAAATAATTTGGTTGAGAGTTCTTATGCTGAGATTGGAGAGCTTTTGGATAGTTGTGGATCCTCTAAGGGGAAGTTTGTAAATATAGGTATGTAATGAGGATTTTAGCATTCAGTGCCACTTGTTTGTATTTTCCTACTGGGTGACAACGTTCTCATTTAAAATCATGCCACACCTCTGTATCACTTTGTAAGTACTTCTTGCAATTATCCAATTATTTATTTATTTATCAGTACTAAAGCTATATGCTCTCTGCTGGTAGACTCCTGTTTGCCTTGCTCCTATTGTATATTCTGTCTAGAATAATGCTTGGTATATTGTAGATACAAAATTAAGGACCAAACTTCCAAAGTATAAGCATTCTTATGACTTCATTTTCAATACCTTTTTTTTTTTTGTCTTCATAGAAACTTCCAATTCCTTGAATGTCTACCCCTCAGTCCATCTATTAGCCCTCTCTTGATCTTTCTCCATCTTTCCAACTTCTAGCTCCACCAGGTTTCGACTCCATGTTGAGCATCTAAACTCTCTCTCACCAGAATCCTTGATTCTCTTATACCCTTATATTTCCACTGAATCATCACAGAACATCAACCTTCAAGTGAGTCTCTGGAAAAAAGTCTCCAAGCTGCCTAGATTCAAAGCCATCAACTTCATTCTCATGATTACCTGTTAGTTCCTTTATGTTTCTGCTTCAGCTTCCTCTCCCATTTCCATTTACCACTATTACAAGCTTTCCTCAGTCTACTTCTGGTCTTAATCAGAGTTGTTCACAGTATTTCATTATTATTATTTTAATGCCTGAGGGTCTATGGTGATATTCCTTCTTTTATTCCTAATTTTGGTTATTTATGCCCTGTCTTTTTTTCTTAGTCTGGCTATCAATCTGATTGATTTTTTATCAGTTTTATTGATTTTCTCCATTATTTTTCTGTTTCAATTTCATTGATTTCTATCTTTATTATTTTCTGCCTCTGCTTTCTTTGGGTTTAATTTGCTTTTCTTTAGTTTAAGATAGAAGCTTATATTATTGATTTGAGTTCTTTATTCTTTTCTGTTATAAATATTTCCCCCTAAATATTTCCAAAGTTTTTCCCCAAACACTGCTTTAGCAGCATCCACAAATATTGGTATAGTGTATTTAACTTTCACTAGTTAGAAATATTTTTTAAAATTTCCCTTTAGATTTCCTCTTTGACCCATGAGTTATTGTGGTAGGCAGAATAATGACACCCCAAGGATCCCTACATGCTAATCCCCAGAGCTGGTGAATATGTTAGGTTACATGGAAAGGGAAATTGGGGTTGCAGATGGAATTAAGGCTGCCAATGAGCTGATTATCCTAGATTATCCTAGATTATCCAGGTTGGCTCATTGTAATTGCAAGTGTCCTTAAAAGTGAAAGTGAGAGTCAGAGAGGGAACTTTGATGACAGAAATAAGGTCAGAGTGATGTGATCCACCTTTGCAGGCTTCAAAGATGTAGGAAGGGGACCGTGAGCCAAGGAATGTGGGTGCACTATAGAAGGTGGAAAAGGCAAAGAAACAGATTGTCCCCTAGAGCTTCCAGAAGGGAAACTGTGCCGGTTTGTATACATTATGCCCCCCAGGAAAAGCCATGTTCTTTGATGCAATCTTGTGGGGGCAGATATATTAGCGGGGATTAAGTTGGAATGTTTGGATTAGGTTGTTTCCATGGAAATGCACCCCACCCAATTGTAGGTGATAACTCTGATTGGATAATTTCCATGGAGGTGTGGCCCTGCCCATTCAGCATGGGCCTTGATTAGTTTACTGGAGCACAATATAAGCTCAGACAGAAGGAACAAGCTTGCTACAGCTGAGAGGAACACTTTGAAGAAAGCACAGGAGCTGCAGATGAGAGACAGTTTGAAGACGCCCGTTGAAAGCAGACTTTTGCTCCGGAGAAGCTAAGAGAGGACAAACACCCCAAAAGCAACTAAGAGTGACATTTTGAGGAACTGCAGCCTAGAGAGGAACATCCTGGGAGAAAGCCTTCTGAACCCAGAACTTTGGAGCAGATGCCAGCCACATGCCTTCCCAGCTAACAAAGGTTTTCCAGACACCACTGGCCTTCACTTGATTGTTGATAACTTACCTTGGACACTTCATGGCCTTAAAACTGTAACTTTGTAGCCAAATAAACCCCCTTTATAAAAGCTGATCCATTTCTGGTGTTTTGCATTCCAGCAGTATTAGCAAACTAGAACAGGAATGCAGCACTGCCAACACCTGGATTTTAGCCCAGTAAGGTGAGTATTGAAATTCTGATCTACGTAACTGTAAGATAACACATTTGTGTTCTTTTAAGCTGCTGTTTGTTACAGCAGCAATAAAAAACTAATAGTTATTTACAAATGTGACATTTAGTTTCCAAATATTTGGAGATCTTCCAGATATATATCTGCTACTGATTTCTAATTTAATTCTGCTATGGCCTGAGAACATATATTGGTATGATTTTTATTCTTCAAATTTGTTACTTTGTTTCATAGCCTAGAATATGATCTATCTTAGTCAATATTCTATGTGCATTTGAAAAGAATCTTTATTCTGTTGTTGGTTCAAATTTTCTATAAATGCCAATTAGGTCAAGTTGATTGATAGTTATTCAGATCTTCTATATCTTTATCGATAATCTTTCTAATTTGTATAAATTTTTGAGAGAGGAATGTTGTAGTCTCCAACCACAATTGTGGATTTGTCTATTACTCTTTTTGGTTCTATCAGTTTTTGCTTCATGAGTTTTGAAGCTCTGTCATTAGATGCATACACATTTAGAATTGTGTCTTTTTCATGAATTGACCCCTGTATTATTATGTATTTCCTCTTTTTCACAGATATTATTCCTTGTTTTGAAGTCTACTTCTTCTGATGTTAATTTAGCTATTTGATAATGTTTTTTATTACTCTGTGCATGGTTTATCATTTTCCATCCTTTTACTTTTAATCCATCATACCTATGAGTTTCCTCTACGCAGGTTGTCCCCATACGCTCTCCTGGCAGGAAAAGGCTGACCAAGGCTGCTGGGTCAGCCTTGATCCCACAGACAGACATAGCCTGCTAACGCGGGGCCGGGGGGGAGGCTATGGGTCTGGGTCTGGCCTTGTCAAGGGAATTGGGGCCCCATCCTCATCACTCTTTCCCATTTCCACTGTTTATGTTTCTAAAATAGGACTTGATCATAAAAAAATATTGCTAATCTTTCTAACTTGAATAAATTTTTGAAAGAGGAATATTGTAGTCTCCACCCACAATTGTGGGTTTGTCTCCAACCTATATACGATTAAGACTTGCTTTTTTATCCAGTCTGACAATCTCTTTCTTAATTGGTATTCCTCCTCCTAATTAAACCCACAACATGCACTCGCAGTAGGTGACCTTGCCTCCTAGATCACTAAAATCTAGATAAATAGGTATGTTCTCCCTCAGCTTCCAACTCTCCTACCTCATAATAAGGGTAATGGATACAATTATAAGTATTTTCTAAGTGCCAGGTTTCTCATTATATGTATTAACATTTAATCCTAATAACAATGTATGAAATAGGTACTATTAGTATCACCACCCAATTAACAGATAAAAACTGAGGTACAAAAAGTTTAAGTAACTTCCCCAAAGTCACACTAAGGAATGTTAGTACCAGGTTTCCAATCCAAGCCGTATGGCTACAGACATTAATCTCACACTGTATTTCCTCTCTAGCTTTTTAAAGGGTTCTTCCATTTCCAACCCACATTTCAAGAAGGATAAGGGTTTGTGCAATGTCTCTACTTTTTCACTCATCAAATCACTGCTATCTGCTTCCATGGCTCTACTTGGGTATAATTAACAATGATCTTCATATTGCCAAATCCAGTAGACATTTCTCAGTTATCTCTCTGGCCTTCTCTCCTGCATTTGACTTTAAAAACCTCTGCCCTCTGAGCTGGATTAGGTATCTCTTCTCCATGTTCCCACTGTGCCCAACCATAGTCTTATTTTTGCAGTTATATAATGTATCATAATTAAATATTCAGGAACCTGTCTGCTCACTGTCTCATAAGCCACTTACAGCAGAGACTGTTTCTAGTTTATCTTTGTGTACCCAGTGCCCATCATAATACCTGACATATTATAGGCATTCAAAAAATATTTTGTTAAATCAGCGAATAATTGAAAGCCGTTTACTGGTAATGATTATAATATCTGTTGCCACTTCTACATGGGCAAACAAAAAACCTCTCAGAGGCACAGATTTTATGAACTACATTATTGATTATTGATTAAGAAGGAGGTGAAGCTTAGCTGAGACCCAACCATTTTTCTCTTCCCCAAGAGGACCCCTTTTGTCTTCTTTGTGGCCTTTTAGTAATTCCCTGGTGTGGTTTTCATTAGAAAAACAACTTTCAGTGAACTATGGGTTGGATAGCATTAATAGCATCTTTACTGCCTCTATCCTCATGCTTTTTCCACATTCAGGAACAAAGACACTTTTATTGAGCATTTTCAGCTGCTGACACTATACATGAGGGTTGCCACAAAGAATCAGCTTGATTATTAAAACAAGGTAGGACTTCTGCTTCCAAGCATGAAGGAGTGACTGCTCTGGAACTTATTTTCCTCTACTATAGACAATTACAAAACTGAGAAAAAAATGAAACAACTGGACAGCCGGCGGCACAGGACCGTAATCTGTGAATAAAGGGAAATGAACTACATGAGCACTATGATATCCCCAGCTTTCTTCCTGGAGACAATTTCCAGATCACAGTGCAGTAAGGGGAATCTAAGTAAAGCCTACAGGTCTCAGTGAGATGAGAAGACAGAGATTGAAGTTCAGGATGCCAAGGCAGCTAAAATTTGTAGGACAGTAAATAGCAGAGGCAGGAACTAGAAACAGAACTCCTGAAATTTGCTTAGGAGTCCATCCTTTGAGTCTTAGAGACTAAATTCCAATCTGTGTGTATGAAGGGTGAAACTAAATGAGTCCAGACAAAAAAATAATTGCTGAGGATGGAACAGTTACTGAGGAGCTGTAATCTAGAAAATTCCTTGAGTTCACACAAGCCTGGGCATCATTCTAGTGCCCATCAGACAGAGTGGAGAGACCTCACTGAATATATGTGTCATTCAGTAGAGATCCCAGAAGGGTCACAGCTTAGTAGTAGAGCTAAATTAGTTTTACAGTAATGGCTACTTTAGACACACCTTAAAACCCTTAAAATCAAATCTCAAAAAGATGTAGTTTTTTCCAAAAGTAACTTTATTTGCCAAAATAAAGTTCACGACTCATGCCTAATTTTGTCTGTTTTTGCTCTTTTTACTCAGACTCATGTTATCTATTTTGTTTCCAGAAAACCAGCTTATTTATTTATGTTTACTTTCTATTCTTTTTATTTGCTTTCTGCCTCATTGATTTCAACTTTTAAATTGCTTTTTTTTCTTCTATTTTATTTTGTTAATTTTACAATTTCCTAAGATGAATAGTTAGTTCCTTTATTTTCATATCCATGTTATGGAAAACAATAGAGTCCAGAAATGGACACAGACTTAAAGATTTAATGAATTTAGACAAATATGGCAAAATAATTTAGTGGGGAAAATATTGGTCTCTTCAACAAATGATTATAGAACAATTGGCCATACCCCAGACCAGTTAGGTCAGAAAATTTTGGAGAGGGGCCCAAGAGAGTAGGAGTGTTCAAAAAACTCCCCAGGTGATTTACTTTGCAGCCATGGGTGACAACCACTGTTAACCCCTACACCAGATAAAATCCTGTGTTTCCTGTTAATCTATTCCTGCATTTTAGTCATTTTAGATGAGCTTGCAGAAGCAGATTTTAAGGAGAGGACAGAGAGTAAGGCTAAATGTTACATTCAAGGGAATTTGCTAAAACTTTTCAGAGATTTTCCTTTGTACTTAAGATAGAATCTCAAATTCTGACAAGACAAGGCTCTTTGGGGTCCCTGTCTGTCTGCTGCTCCAGCCTCTTTGTGTCACCCTCTCCACTGCTCACTAGGCTCCAGTCAAGCCAGCTTCTATTTGGCCAATGTCTTTTCCTGCTTCAGAGCTTTTCCTGATGGCTGTTCCTTGCTCTCTACTCCTCTCTACCCTCTACCTGACCACTGTCTACTCTCAGTTCCTCAGAAAAATATCCTTTGACCCACCAGTGAAATCAGATCCCTCTGCCACAATCATTCATCAACACTTTTGTTTCCATCATAGCACTTTATCACAATTTGTAATTATGTATTTATATATGGTTATTGGTTTAACAGCTAAACCCTAGCTAAACTGGGAAGGGTCACGATTAACAGGGAAGGGATACAAAGGAATTTCTTGGGTGATGGATATGTTCTATATCTTGATTGGGGTGTGCTTTACACAGGTGCATCATTTGTGTTGCACCATTAATTGTATGTTGTACAAGTTAAAAATAATTGTGTATTCCAATGTATGACAATTGTACCTCAAAAAATAGAACTAAAAAAAAATAAATCAAGTGGGGTTGGGAATGTGTAGCAGTATAAATGAAACAAGAATTGCAGAACATTGATAATTGTTGAAGCTAGCTGATGGATACATGTAGGCTTATTTATTATTCTGTTTATTTCGTATATGTTTTAAAATTCCACAATAAAAAGTCAAACAAACAAACCTAAAACCAAAGTGTTTTGTGTAATAAGCTTCCAATTCCTTTGTGTAAAAGAGTATCTTCTCTTTTATTTTACAATGCTAATTAAAAGATTATCTATCTTCTGAAGGCTGCATTATGCATTGTACAACAGGTCAGGTCATCTCAACAAACCTGATTACAACTGGTTAGACACAAATCTGGAGGAAAAGTAGTGAGAAAATCCTCCAGCCCATTCTATCCTGTCATATTAGTTATGTATAAAGTTGGTAAACCACCTCCATCTCTTAGGGCAAGTGGGATAGCAAGCCTGACACAAAGATGGCTCACGAAACCATATGTCCTCTTAAGTCAGTTGCTTTTCCTGCTCTCCTGTTAAAGGGAAACTTGTCAAAATGAGGGAGTTTTCCCATGGAGCATGTGTAGTCCACCCGTGGGAGCCCTATCATGAGGTTGTCTTGAATTCTGTTCACCAGGTTTGAGATCTCAGCAGAAAGAGAATAGAAGCCCCAACACTGAGGAAGTAAGCAGAGTGATAGACTGTTACAATAATGGCCTGGGTTGTATCAGACATCCCTGTTTCATTTCTCCTTTCCAATGTAACTTTGCTACTTTTCTCATTAAAAGGTGGAGCATATTTCCCCACCCCTTGAATCTGGCTGGTCTTGTAACTATTTTAATCAATAACTGCAGCAGAAATGACACATGAGACTTCTGAGGCTAGGCTTAAGAGGACTGGCAGCTTCCATTTTTGCTTTCTTGGAACACTTGTGCCATCAGGTAAAAAGCCCAGTGTAGCCTAATAAGAGAATGACAGATAGGTCATGTTGAGAGCCCAGCTGACAACCAGCATCCATCTCAAGAAATATGAATGAGGTAATACAGGACCAGCAGCCCAGCTAACCTGCCAACTGACTGTAAACTCTTGAGTGAGTGAGGCTGGCTGAAAACACATGGAATAGAATTGCCCAGACTAAGCCCAGCCCAAACTGCCAACCACAAAATTGTGAGCAAATAAATGGTTTTTGCTTTAAACCATTAAGTTTGGGGGTGGCTTACATTAAAAGAGAAAGTTATCCAGGCAGGCAGGTGGACTACAGCTGCATCTACTGGTTTAAGGGGAACTGTGGGGAGCAGTTCAGCAAATCTTCACAGAGCCCACAAAAGCACCCCGTTTTCAGTATCTATCAGGTCCATCCAAGATTAGCTTTAATCATCTGCCATGGCCAGAGAACCAAATCCACCTTTACTTATCTCTTTTCTTCCTGCTTCCATCTCCCTTCCCACTTAACGCAAAACATTTAAATCATCGACAGAGCACTTTAGCATTTATAATAGCCAATCCTGAGTAAGAAACACATCAAATTTAACTTAGTCTTCTCCCTTGGCTCGGTTTGGGCCTACTTCCAGCTGGAAGCCTGTATATGAGAAGGGGGAACATGGTTCTCTTATTCTTTCATAGCTCACCTCCTCTCCCACCAGCTTCTAAGAGTAAGCAGAAAAATCAGGGGCTTGCTGGAGTGTTTATTTAGGGGACATGGGAAATTTAAAAACAAAGTCACTTTTAAAAATCACAGTCAACATATCATATTTATTCAACATGCCAGTTACACACATTTGTCTTCACCACTTTTCCTTTTTTTTCTCTCAGACCAGGGGATCAATGTCCTTGTCTTCTTCATCTTTGTATCACCAGCTTCAGAATGCAGTACCTAAAGCTAGAGGCACCAAATCAATGTTTACTGGGTGACTAGAAACTAAACCTAAGGTTTCCCTACCCTCAGGAGTAAACCCTCTTTCCATCACATTATTTCACTCTTCAGATACAGGACAAGGAAAAAAAAAAATAGTGAGAAACATTAAACATAATGGTATGCCTGGCACCAGACCCCTCAGCAATCATGGTTTCCTCTGCACCCTGATAGACTCACAACAGGATTTAAATATTTTCTTTCCTCCTTTCTAATGTAGTAATAATCAAATAGAACACTTAATTCACTGTGATATTTATTTCACCTGTAATTTTTTATTGAAAGAAATGCATATAAATGTTCTGCTCAATATATTTTCAGAACCGAACACACCCACATAACCAGCACCCAGATCAGGAAATATTTTCAGCACCTCAGAAACTCTTCTCATGAAACTTCTACTCATTACTCTCCACCATGAAGGTAACCACAATTCCTGGCTTCTAATAACATAGATGGGTTTTATACATTTTTGTTCCACATACAAATGAAATTATACTGTATGTACTCTTTTGTGTCTGACATTCAATATTATGTTTCTGAGGCTCATCCATATTGGGTGTAGGTGTAGGTTGTTCATTTTCATTTTATACAGTATTTCCCACTGTGGGAATATTCCACGATTTATCTATTCTGCTGAGGGGCATTTGGGTAGGTTCCAGTTTGGAGCTGCTGTGAATATTTCTTTTGGGTATATGCATAGCCATGGAATTAATGGGTCAAATTATGTGTAAGTTCATCTTCAGTAGATTTCTGCTAAACACTTTTACAAAGTGGTTGTACCAATTTATATTCCCTCTAGCAGTACAAAAGTTCTAGCTGCACTACATTTTTTCTAAAACTTAGTATTTTCTGTCCTTTTCACACTAGCCATTCATGTAGGTCTAGTATCCAATGTGGTTTTAATTTGCATTTCCCTGATGACTGAAGAAGTTAAGCCCCTTTTCAGGAGTTTATTTGGCCATTTGGATATCCTTTTTTATGAAGTGACTGTTTAAGTGTTTTGCCCATTTTTCTACTGGGTTTTCTGTCTTTTCAAAATTGACTTGTAGATGTTTATTTTATATTCTTAATATGAATCCTTTGTTGGGTGTATATCCTGCAAATATCTTCTACCACTCTGTGTGTTGTTTTTCACTCCAAATAGTCTTTTGATGAAAAGAAATTTTAATATAGTCCACAGTTCTTTTTTCCAATTAACACTTTTGTGTCCTATTTAAGAAATTTTTTGCCTACTCCAAGGTCACAAAGTTGTTCCATGATTTTCCCAAAAGCTTTACTGTCTAATCTTTCACATTTAGATCTATAATCCATCTGGAATTGATTTTTATTATTTATTATGGCATGAGGAAGGGGTCAAGATAGAGTTTTCCTCATATGGATATCAAATGACCCAGCACCATTTATTGAAAAGATCACCATGACCCCTTTACTGTACTGTGATAAATCAGATGACTACTTTCCTTCTCCCTCCCTGATTTTAACAAAAATAACTACATTATTTAATTTAAAAACAAGTATATTCATTACAGATTAAAAATATGGTTTTGAAAATAAAAATGTTAAAACTCTAACAATCCCACCTCCCAGGTATAATTATTATTTACACTTTATTGTATGTACATCCTGACATTTTTCTATAGCTATATACTTAAATATTTCTCAAACCAAAATGTGGCCATACTATCAATTCTGGTTTTTAAACTGCTTTTCACTTAAAATATCATGAATATCTTTGGTATCAACAAATATGCATCTAAAACATTTTAATAGCTAAATAGTATTCCATTTTATGTTACACTTGCCCAAGATATATTTATTTTGACATTTATTGGCTTTTTCATGGCCTTTCCTCTTCTAAAAAGATGTGTAACTTTAGACTCACAAATCTCATATGTGAAAGTTTTTAAACCTGTTGCCAACCACTTTAGAAAAAACAAGAACTTCAGAGAGCAATTGGTGTGGCTGTTGATTGGCAAAAGCTCAACTCTCCTGTTACTCCACTTAGCACAACTACCCGATTGGTTTTCTTCTTTCCCTTCAAGAATCTTACCACACTGGCTGAACAAGCTGTAGCTTTGTTATCACAGCATGAATAATAATTCCCCAAACTCTTTACTATTCTCTTCCATCTTTAGTTAATCTTGTCTATCACCTCGACTTTGTCACAACCTTTTTGAGCTGTTTCCTTAATTGGAACAAAAAGTATAATGTACCTACCACACAGAGCTGTTCTGCGGATTAAATGAGTTAAAATCTGCAGTGTTTAAAACAGTACTGGCAATACTGTGAATGCAATTAACAGCACTGAAAAATATATCTGAATATGATTAAAAGGAGAAACATTATATATACATATCAATAAAAATTTTAAAAATCCATGGAACTACACTACACAGTGAACCCTAAGTTAGACCATGGATTTTAATCAATAGTTCAATTATAAAAATGTACTGTCATCAATTCTAACAAATGTTCCACACCAATGCAAGGTGTTGGTGGTGGAGTGGTGTGCCAATTTGGATATATTATGGCCCCCAGAAAAAGCCCTGCTCTTTAATGCAATCTTGTGGGAGCAGATTGATTAATCTTTTTGATTAGGGTGCGACCTCTTGATTGTTTCTATGGAGATGTGACTCACCCAACTGTAGGTGATGACTCTAATTGAATTGTTTCCATGGAGGTGTGGCCCTGCCCATTCAGCATGGGTCTTGATTACTTTACTGGAGTCCTTTAAAAGGGGCTGACAGGCCCAGATGCTTGCTGATGCTGACCCTTAAGAGATTCCTGGAGATGACAGAAGGATGTTTGGAGATGTTATGCTAAGAGAAGTCCTGTGTGCTGGGGAGAAGCTAAGACAGGACCCCCAGGCGCTTAGAAAGAAACATCCTGGGAGAAAGAACCCAGAGCGCACAGGAGCTGAAACACAACACGGGACCAGCAGATGCCAGCCATGTGCTTTCCCAGCTAACAGAGGTGTTCCTGACGGCCATCGGCCATCCTTCATTGAAGGTATCATCTTATTGATGCCTTAGTTTGGACACTTTTATGGCCTTAGAACTGTAAATTTGTAACTTAATAAATCCCCTTTATAAAAGCCAGTCCATTTCTGTTATTTTGCAAAACGGCAGCATTAGCAAACCGGAACAGGTGATGTATGGGAATCCTGTATTTTATGTATGATTATTTTGTAAATTCACAACTTCCCTAATAAAACAGAAAAGAAGGGAAGAAGGGAGGAAGGGAGGGAGGGAGGGAGGGAGGGAGGAAGGAAGGAAGGAAGGAAGGAAATGCACACACAGTCTCTGGCAAGGAATAAACTACCATTATTTCCAAAATGCTTTCCCTCTGGAAGACTACATAGATTAAGATTCATTTCTTATACCTTAAAATAGTGAGACACCATTTTTTCCCTAAATGATGGAGACTAAGGAACTAGTGATACCTAGTGCTGCAGGGGGTTCAGGAGACTATCACTCTTATACGCTGGTAGTGGTGTTAGAAAATGTAAAAATCTTTCCAAAGAGCAATTAGGCAATGTTTCTCAATAGCCTTTAACCCAGTAGTTGCACAGAGTAATCAGACCTTGAACAAGGTAGTCATCACTGTATTTTTATTATAACACATTTGGAAAAAACAAAACTGAAAGCCTCCAAATAAGGAATTAAAGTACAGAGATCTCTAAACTGGAAATGCCATTAGTAATGTTTTCAAATAATTTTTCACGGCAAGAGAAAACGCTTATACCATAAGCATTTTACAGGATGTAAAACTAATTACAGTGTGATCCCAATTATAAAAAAAAAAAGTAAAAAGATGGGAAAAATTCTTATACTAGAATATGAACTAGGCTTGTCTCTGGTCTCTGAATGGTAAGGATATGAATCTTTTTTCGCTTCTACTTCTTTATTTATGACTGAATGTATTACTTTAAAAATTAGAAAGGTATTTTAAAATTTATTTCTACATATGACAGATCATAGGGTATATAACTATGAGAAAAGTTGCTTGTCATTCTTTTAGGAAGCACAGTGGTGAAAGGCCAGTGTTTAGATCCAAAATAATTTAGTGTATCGATTTAAGAGAAAATTGAGGAATTTGTCTTGTTCAGTGATATCATATTAGTCCATTATAAAGACTGATTTTAGGATTGAATTTTATTAGAACTACATTGGGTACATGCCAACATTCACACAGATGATCACAACAGAAATGTGGGGACCTGTATCTGCAGCATACAGTCTCTAATCAGTTTATTCTTTGGTAATACTATATAGTATCATCATTTTAAAAATTATAGCTTGATGAAACAAAGAAGAAATAACTAAGAATCCCTATTATTACTATGGCAACCCAAATGGACTTTAAAACCGTATTTAGTCCCAAAGAAATGTTCAGAGTGCTTTCTACAATTGCCACCCAGCAGTATAATAGGGAGATCTGCAGTTTAAAGAACTACCTTAGGTATTAATTTAGAGGGCACTTATTCAACAAACACTCATTGTGTGATAACCATAATAGTTCAAGTATAGCTAAAGGGTTAGCTAATACAATCTGAGAGGGTCTGAGACAGCCTGTAAGAGGAAGTGCTGCTGAGTTGGTTTTTGAAGGATCAATGAGGTGAAAGGGAGGGAATTCTAGGCAGCGGGGACAGTGCATGCAAAAGTGGGGAGGCATCAAAGAGTTTTAGAAAAGATTATATGCACTCATATAAGAGGGTATATGTGTTTTTTAACTCCAAGTCTGGGAAGTAGGCTGAGAAGATGCCTTAAGGTCCTTTGTTCTAGAATTCTGTAACAATGTATTGATAATTTTGTCATGTAATGTTTACCATGTATAATTCTAAATGCAAATAGTTAAGCAAGCTTAGAAGAATTTGCAAAATATGCCAATAATCCAGTCTCAAACAAGATTCACTACAATATCACATTCATGAAGAATTATGATAATTATATTAATTTGGTAAGGTTCCAAAAGTATGTATCAAAAGATTCCTCCGAGTACACACGGTGTTACTTGTCATTATTTTCCCCTTGATACTAAAGCCCTATTTTACTTTTTTAGTTCATTGCTAAAAAGATGCTTATAAAGAGAAGGAAGACCATTTAAAACAATGATTTGGGGGTGTGGGGAGGAGATAGGGAAGAGGGGTCTTCCCAGAGATTATTTTGTTTACTTTGCGCATTTTTTTGACTTGTAAATGAAATGCAAGTGTTGATTTTTCAGAAAATTAAAATTATTTTTGCATATTTTTCATAACAGCTTTGTTGAGACATATTTACATACCATAGACTTTTTTAACAAAAATAAGAATCATCTGTAATCATACCAGATACCATATTCAAAGCATATATTATGTAAAAATATCCCAATTTATAGCAGTAGTTATCTTGGGGAGGTTAGAAGAGGTAGGACAAAAGGATATTTTAGCTTTATCGCTAATGTTCTAATTTTTTAAAAAAGAAGAAGTGATTCAGTGTATTACTCAAGTGAACATTAATAAAAATGAAAAAATCCAAATATAAGAGAGTCCTTACATTTATAAAAAAAGTTTTTATGGGGCTGGTTATAATAAACAGTAGAGAATTAACATGTTTAGTCTTGGCAGGGAAAATAATATCAGAAGCACTGCCCCACAAATGGCCTCTCCCTTACTTTTACAATCATTTCCTAGTTTATCAGTTCAAATACCATTAATACTTCATCATATGATTGAGAAATGTTGGATTCATCATAGTACTCAAAAATTCAGATAGTCAAACTAGTTTTTCATTTTTGATTTCCCTTCAGAAATATGTTCCCCATTATCAATTTTCAGTGATTCTTAAAACAATGATTAGACTCATTTAATTCAACAAACACATATTGAACCCTTATGTATTATAAAAATTTCAGGACCACTTGGAGTTACAGCAACAGATACTCCATGAGGAGATTACATAATTAAGCTGCATGATTGTGTTTTCATTTTTAAAGCACACACAATTCACCTGGGATTTGATGGCACTTTTAGGATGCTAGTACAGTTCACTCTCATTGTGATGGTACCAGGAACATCAGATAAAACCAGTTGTAATTGGGCCACAGAATACTCATTGCATAAGCAGCAGCAGCTGTTCATATTTGCAGGCATGTGGCAGAGTTTATAATATCTCATCTCATGTGATGATTCTCTCTACTAGGCCTAAGTCTAGTTGGAGTGGTGCTGGTATTTCTGCAACCAGCATCCTACATATATATAGAAGTTAGAAACAAACAAACAAAAAAAGATACATGCCCTCAGCTGAGGCATATACTCACCCAAGAAATGAGAAATGCTAAGAATGGAAAGATCTGCTGTATCAGATCATTGTTCTCCTAGTGCTGGGTTTGATGTTCCTTCAACATGCCACTCCTTCAAGTCTTCAGGTCTCCTTTAGGAGCTGCCCTGAGCCACATACCTCTTGCTCTCCTCTACTGTGTGACAGCATGATAAGACACCATACCCCTTCAGGCTGCCTATGTGGGCAGTGCATATTGTTTTATTATACTGTTCCAAGGATTTTTCTATAAAAAGTATTTTTTTTTTACATAAAGTGCTCACTTTGCAAAAAGGAATACATGGCTGAAGTAGTTAAATATCCAATTACAAAAGAAGTTACAGTAAAATACATCTAAAATTTTAAAAAGAAGGAAAAAAGGACACAGCCACAATTTATTTGCAATTCTCATACTCAAAAAGCTCTGAAAATAAAGTTTCTTCATACGTTCAATGGAGGCTTATCTATAGGCAAAACCTGACCTGATCGGACACTCTTTATGTGTCTTTAGTTACTGCATTTAGTGAAGCTATTCCTACATTCATCACAGAAATGACAGTATGTTTGAACATGAGGTGTTTCTCTATACCATTTTGAGAGTTTTAATTAAAGCATGTTATATGTACCCTGTAACTTTTCTAAAATCTGAAAATTTTTGATTCCCAAACACAACTAGCCCTGAGTTTTCAAATACAGGATTGTCAAATGGTATTTCCCTGAACTAGTAATGATTATGGTGTTTCTACCAACCAAAGATGGTACCAATAAATATATTTTTGTTCCACAGTGTGATATGAGGATGAGTCCCCAGGAAAAGAGAAAAGGCATGTTACAACAGTTGCAACAATAAACAGGCTGCACAAAAAACTGCCACAGGAATTATTTGGCAAGTGATATAGCTACAAGATATTGCATAACTAACAGATTCCATGGAGAGTGTGTCATGCTAGTACTAATAGTTGTCTGCCTAAAAATGACAAGTCCCCCTCTTCTGAAGCTTCTTTTAAGTGTAATGCTGTAGGATATTCTTATTCAGTGGTTCTCAAGCCAGTTAAACATTAGACTCTCCCAGAGAACTTCTGAAAATACCCATGCATGGGCCATGCCTTTAGACATTTGGATTTAGTTGCTCTAGAGAGGCTCTGGCAAGTGTTTTAAAAAAAATCCCTAGGTGATTCTAATGCACTGACAAAGCTTTACGAAGAGCTAAAACCCAGAATGTGCTCCAGACCATATGAATCAGAATCTTTAGGGCCCAGACAAAATTACTTTTTTTAAAGATGCTCAGATGATTCCAATATGCAGCCAAAGTTGAAAACCACTGGTTCAGATCCAGTTAATTGCTTGGTTTAAGGATTAAGGGTGTCACATTTTTTTGTTTGTTTTGTTTTGTTTTTCTTCTTCATGAACCAAGTCAGTCCTAGATTATCACTGTAATACAGTCTGAGTCATCAATAAGAAAGTCTAAGCTTTACCCAATCTGATGGGGGCTTATTCATGGAATCATTCTCTAATTTAAGAACAGGAAAGGGGCAATCATACTCTAAGAAGAACAGATAAGATATTGAGGATAATCTTAATGATATGGGAATGCTCAGGAATGATTATAGTTTGTTAATTTTCAATAGGAATATATTGAAAGTAATGAAGTTATTTTAGGATATTTGTTTTTCTTATTCCTTTGTTTCGTTTCAATTTTTTTTAATTTTTTGATAAAGTTAATTAAAAAAAGGAGGGAGAATGATAGAAATCACATGATAAACACTTTAAAACACTTTTAGTAAAACAATCCACACCATGTCAAAACTTCTTTAGCATACAGTAAATGACAGTGAAGAACAAGACTGAAAAGTAAATTCACTTTATACAAGCTACAATTTAAAGGCAGCACAATTTAGAAGGTATATAATAGGAAATCATAACATCTTCCAGTGACTTTTAGGATAGCAAATAAAAAATAATCCTGATAATTTTCCAGTGACTTTTTAACTGTTCAGGATGCCAATGTTCAACCAGATTCCTATACGTATTTCAAGAAAACAATCAAAATATTAAATTCTAGATAGTTTGTGCTCAGAGAGCAGCTGAAATATACAGAAAGTACAGATTTTTTTAGACATAAGATAAATCTTTCTTGCTTTTATTTAAAAATAATTTTTCACAAATTCTAACAGTCATATGAAAAGGACATTTACCACCTCTAACCTTGAGGCAGGAAGAACAAGCATGGAGTAGGCTACATAGCTTACTAGGAAACAAATTTAACACTTTTCACAATTGAGAATGGCAAAGTAACAGGAAAAGTCCAGGATACTACACTTATTTAGGCTTCCACACACATCAATTTAAGCCACTGAAAACAGATACAACATTTGGGAAGCTGGCACAGTGGCATTTCTCTGCCACAACAGAGAACTATTTTAAAATTCCATCACTTTTAGTGCCTACACTGTTAAATAAAACAAAACTTCTATCTACCATGTATAATTTTCAGTTCTGGGGGGAACAATATAGTTTCACTGCTCAAGAAGAGCCATCAAAAGAAAAATATGTATAAATTCTATGCACTTTTCTTTTTCTCTAGAAAGATGTTAGCTGTTACAAGGGAGATGATGAAAAGAAAATTGTGGAATTCTATCATAATGGAATCTGGGAGGAGCTGGTATTTCTACTTACGTGATTAAAATTATTCTTAGATTGAACTTGGAATTGCAAATTTAGCTGAACTCACTTAGGTTTCAGCCTATGGAAACGAAGTAGGATTTACTCCCTGGGCCAAAAACCCCAAGCAGCTGTTGGGAGCAAGAGGGCAATAAGGACAGAAGAAAACAGATTCACTGCATTGTTATCAAGAATGGGTTTTCCTGCTATGTACTTCGCTTCACTGGTTGGACTGTTGACCACCATGCCAGTGCTTTCATCCAAACCTGGAGTGGAAAGGGAGCAAATGAGCAGAAAATCCAAATGACTTGATTAAAAAAAAAAAAGAGAGCAAATTAGCTTTTCTCCTCCAAAGGAGACCATCTATTAAAGTAGATGACTCTAGTGAATAATTTATATGGTGTTATATATGGAACCCCCTAATTACATATAACCTCTTTGAATAAATGGGCTTCACAACATCTCACTATTGTACTCTCAACACCTCTGTAGTTCCTTCAGAAGTAGAAGGGAGAGCGTGAAAAGCAGAGATGGCATGGAACTGGCAGGCTGGGCCTGCCTTTCTAGTGGTTCTCCTCCTGGATCAACCTGTGAGGCCCCTGAGAGTAGGGATCATTTTTGTCATCCCAGCACTGGATATCAAGGGCCCAGCTTTGTGTTGGCACAAAGGCCCACAGAAAATCAATAAATCAATATCTCCTAATGCTCGCGTTTTTTCAAGTCATTCGATATGATCAAAAACTTACCCAGTTAGAGTCCAATTTAGAATAAAACCTAGGCTCTATTAAAAACATGTATACTGTTTGTGTGTAGAATTATTGGCTTTTTAATGTGAATTAAAATCAGACTTCTTTCTCCTCAGTATCTGGATGAGGCTAATGAAACTGAGAGAACAAACATTCTGTAGAAGGACAAGCAGATCATCTTGGGGGCATGGAGAACATTGGGAGGACTATGCTCAGGGAGCATCTCTCCAAGCTCCTAGCCTCTTCAGGATGTTAAACAAAGGAGAAAACATGTTTTGACAAGAGTGTGGAGCCAATACACACCTAAAAGAATATGTCAAGATGGGAGAACTTCAGAAGCAAAGCACAGGAAATTTTGAGGAAAATAGACTGTCCTACATATCTTGGGTGGGGCTAAAAACTCAGAAGGGGGGAGGGTAAGCATGATGTAGAAAAGTAGGTCATGTGCATGTTAATCAGGTGAAAGGAATAAGTATCTCTTAATTGGACTTAGAAAATGTATGGAAGAGGGTACATTAAAATGATCTGATTCCAAATGTCTTATTTTCCTGGGATTAGGTAAAGGCCTATAAAAAGAAGCATCTCTTCCCTGCACCATCGTATCCTCCCCACACAACTTTTACTCAATGCTCCACAGGACTAATCCTCTTTCAATTAATTTATTACAAAAGAATCAGAAAATTAAAATTTCAGAGGAGATGTTGCCCTATGATTCCTGGTCCCTCAATTTCCTACATCTTTGGGTTTGTTTTCCTTGACACATTTTTTTTTTCTTTTCCATATTTCTTCCCTATTAAAAAAATATATCAGTAAGCTGCAATAATAAGGTAATGTTCTTACCAGTGAACTGCATTGTAGCTCCTAAATATGAGTCCAGAATTGATCCTAACAATCCAGCCAGACCTCCAAATGCAATAATTGGCCACTGGGGAGCAGAAATGTCTAAATCACTCACAAAAACCAACTGTGTGAGGAAGTATGTGATGCCCACAACGGTACCGCCAAGGAGACTGGAGGCAAGGCCCACTAATGTCACGCCTCCATTGGTTCCTGAAGAAGAGACAAGCACAAAATCATATGGTTAACAAATAGCAAATACCTAAGGTCAAGGAAAGCAAACAATTTTGGTACCTATCCAATCAAGACCGAGTTTAAAGGAAAAAAATGCAATCCAAAGACCATGGTCTACTTAGAAAACAGTATTTTTTCCTCAGTAACTTCTGACATTCTAAGCAATGAAGAGGAATGGTCAGTGGAGCCAAACTGCTTGAGTTTCAATCTTTGTTTTTTGACTTCCAGGCTGTATAACTGAGTTTAAGTTACTTAACTTTTCTGTGCCTTAGTTTCCTTGTTAAGACAGAAATAACAGAAGAACCAATTTATATGTTTATTATGATTATTAAACGTTAATCCACGTAGAGCAGTTAGAACAGTGCTTTACACTTAATAGTTGCTTAAAATATGTTAGCAGTTATGATGAAGGAAAAGGAGGAGGAGAAGAAAAAGAAGTAGCAGTATAGTAGTTGATGAAAATGATAATGGGGAATTGAAATATGTTACAGCATTACGCACATAACAGGCCCTCCATAAGTATTCTATTGGCCCCTTCCTTTACCTTCGTCATTGTTATGGTCATGGGTCAATCTCTGTGTTCTGTATCACTTACCTAGGACATTTCCTAGATAAATATTATTTTAATATTACTTATTATTACCAACTTCATAGCCTTTAGCAATTTTCCAGTAAAGGAGACTAAGTAAAATTCTTAGAAGGCTTTTAAATAAGATATACAATATATCAAGAGGTTTTTTATTTGCTTTTGTTCTTTTGAGAAACTTAAATCAGGACTCACCAACTGGAACTTTCTCCCAGGTTGTTATCAGCCTTGGTGGGCTTTTACTCAGAACAGTGCCAACTTCTGAAGCCCACGTGTCTCCAGCAGAGCAGGCCAGTGCAGCCAAGAGAGACAAACACATCCAGGAAGCAGTGTACTGCTTGGAAAAATCTATTGGGATTTCCCCGGGGCCATTTTCTATCATGTACAGCAGGGCTAGCTCTGTGGGTACAGCTCCATTACAGAATACCTGAACCCAATTCCTCTGCCCACCTGGAAACAAACAAGCAGATAAAAGGACAAGAAATATTTTCCCCTCAGAAGGAAAATACATAGTTATAGGAACTTAAGCTTTAAATTTTTAGAAAAGAAAAAAATGACTAAAACAAAGCAAAAGACTAAAAGTGGTTTGGCATCTTTGCCCACATTATGTACTGTTATTAATAAATGTTTAAGAATTAATGATAGACTTTAGCGTTTCTAAAATTTTGCTGTTACTTGCTATTGTAATGAAATGATAATAAACTAAATTAGGGTACTACTTCAAGTAATTTTCAAATAAAATTTACAATTCAACAGTTTAAACAACACATTCTAATTAAAACCTTATGATAACTTTAGGGTGAAACAAAATGTATTATTTTAAGTAATGTCAAACATAATTCATTTTACCTTCCTTATATTCTGAATCTAGACGCTTCTTTGCTTCTCCCTTCCATTTAGTCAGTTTTGAAGAAGAAAGGAAAAACATCAGCAAAGAGGTAAAAAAGCTGAAATTTGCAATGGTTAGGATAAATCCAACCACTAGACCTGAAAGAAACACACATACACACAGAATTATACTTAATTCATACACCAATGCTGTTAAATACACACACACACACACACACACACACACACACACACACACGGTGGAATTTTTTATTTTTACATTACAACCTGAAATGCATATTTCCAATATCTTTACAATTCTACCAACTAAGATATTATCCATCAGTAAACTGAATGCCATTTTGATTAAATTGAGACATGCATTTGTCCCATATTTGTTCTCCTTTCAAGCAATTTTATATGAATATATTATTTTAGACAACCTTTTCATAATCAAGTTGCAGAACTGTATGAACAGTAATGATCTCATTTGTATTAAACAGTATGCATTATACATAATGTTTAGACAGATGTCTGAAGAATTTCCAAAGTAACTCTTCTCTCTGGGGAAGTAAGATTATAGTCTTTCAGTTTCTATTTTTTACATCCCCCATCCCCCATAGCCTGGGATTTTTTAGGAAATTCAAAAAAGGATAAGCTTTTTATGTTCTTCAGAAATCTTTCACATGTTCTCTTGTTGAGCCCCACAAACTATGTGAGGGGGATGGAGACGGTTTTTCTTAGCTAGGTTTTCCTTCATAAAATCCATGAAAACTAATCCTGGATTATTTTACATTCTTTCATGTGAAAACTAAAAATGGACTATGTTCTGTGAACACAATTTTAGTTTTCTCTTTAGATTGCGTTTGGGCAAACAAAAAAGAAGGGAACTTCCTTCATTTTTCAATGAACACCCATTTTCAAGAAAGGCTTATAAAACCTGCAGTTCAATCAGGAAAATAGATAAGAGGAGAGCTTAAATTTCATGAGACAATAGATTAAAAAAGGAAAAATGTTCTCTCTTGATATCACAGCAATGTGGAAAGAGGCAACTGACATCAACTGCTAAATCAGTCAAAAATGCTTGATTCTTAAAATAACTTCATATGTATTACTAAGAAGTTACAAAGCTTCTCTCTATGTAATTCTATAGAGAAAGCGTAAAAATATGCCGGAATGGGCTTTTTCAATCCTTAAAGGCCTTTTGTTACAATAATGAAAAATGTACTGTGAGTGGAACTGAGTGGTAGAGAGAGCAAAATACCCTCATCCCTATCACCAAGGACTGAAATTAATCCTTCAAAAATGAACTAGAGGAGGAACTAAGATGGCAGCACAGAGAGGAGTGGAAGACTGTTAGTCCCCCCAGAACAATTCATAAATGACCAAAAAACTAGTAAATAACCTGGAATAACAACGGGGAGACAAACGTGACTGTCCACTCATCATCCACCAACCTGAATTGGGAGGAATGCCCGAGATCACAGCATGAAATCTGTAAGTAAAACTGCAGACCCGCGCCGAGAGCTGAGAGCCGAGAGACCCTCCCTCACAGAAGTCTCGCGGTGCTAGAGAACAGCACTGTCTCAGCCCACCTCCAACTGGGGTTTTAATGTTAACTGCTCAACACAGATAGCGAATCCCCAACAAGCAGGCAGAGGCTTTTGGTGACAACTGACCTTGGGAGAGTCGGGGGACATTATCTGTCTCAGGATGGGGAGCCCAGAGGATCAGGTGCTATCTCTGGCTGATGGGTGAACCTCTTTCTCTCTCTGTGGAGAAAACCTCAGCCGTTTTCAGCCCACAGCGCTTTGCAGTAAAGAAAGCCTCAGCCATTTTAAAATCAAAACACTCTGATCAGCAGAGTCAGAGAAACAAAGAACTTATTGATATGCAGAATACCTCTCTGGAGGGGGCATAGCTTCCCAAGAGGAAAGGGAGCTCTACTGCCTGCCTCTCTGGATCCAGACCCCAAAGCCTGGGGGAGGAGAGCCACAGGCCACACCCTCTTACACCAGCTGATGACAGGCTGACAGGTGCACCTGCCGGGCAGAAAAGCACAGGTGTATCAATCCTCTAAGAAAAACCATCAGGGAAACCAGATACTGAATATTTCCTCCTCCTGTGACTGAACCTGTTCTCGTCTGGGAAAACCTGATTGGGGTGGCCTAGGAGGTCAGATGCCTAGACAACAGAAAACTACAACCTACACTAAGAAAAATGAACCTATGGCCCAGTCAAAGGAACAAATGTACACTTCAACTCAGATAAAGGAATTTAAACAAATAATGCTAAATCAATTCAAAAAGTTTAGAGAATATTTCACAAAAGAGATAGAGGCTGTAAAGAAAACACTGGGCATACATAAGGCAGAAATCGAAAGTTCAAAAAAACAACTAGTAAAATCTATAGAAATGAAAGGCACAACACAAGAGATGAAAGACACAGTGGAAACATACAACAGCAGATCTCAGACGCAGAAGAAAACACTCAGGAACTGGAGAACAAAACACCTGAAAGCCTACACGCAAAAGAGCAGACGGAGAAAAGAATGAAAAAATATGAGCAACGTCTCTGGGAACTTAAAGATTAAACAAAGTACAAGAACGTACGTATCATTGGTGTCCCAGAAGGAGAAGAGAAGGGAAAAGGGGCAGAGGTAATAACAGAGGAAATAATCAATGAAAATTTCCCATCTCTTATGAAAGACATAAAATTACAGATCCGAGAAGTGCAGTGTACTCCAAATAGATCAGATCTGAATAGGCCTATGCCAAGACACTTAATAATCAGATTATCAAATGTCAAAGGCAAAGAGAGAATCCTAAAAGCAGCAAGAGAAAAGCAATCCACCACATACAAAGGAAGCTTAATAAGACTATGTGCGGATCTCTCAGCAGAAACCATGGAGGCAAGAAGGAAGTGGTGTGATATATTTAAGAAACTGAAAGAGAAAAGCTGCCAACCAAGAATCCTATATCCAGCAAAGCTGTCCTTCAAATATGAGGGAGAGCTCAAAATATTTTCCGACAAACAGACAATGAGAGACTTTGTGAACAAGACACCCGTCCTACAGGAAATACTAAAGGGAGCACTACAGAGTGATAAAAGACAAGAGTGCGTGGCTTGGAACACAATTTTGGGAGATGGTAGCACAGCAATGGAAGTACACTGAACAAAGATAACTATGAATACGGTTGAGAGAGGAAGGTTGGGAGCATGTGAGACACCACAAGAAAGGAGGAAAGATAAAGAATGGGACTGTGTAACTTGGTGAAATCTAGAGTGTTCAACAATTGTGATAAAATGTACAAATATGTTCTTTTACGAGGGAGAACAAGCAAATGTCAACATTGCAAGGTGTTAAAAATGGGGAAGCATTGGGGGAGGGATGCAATCAACTAAACTAGAGACTGTAACTAACAGAATCATTGTATTATGCTTCCTTTAATGTAACAAAGGTGACATACCAAGGTAAATGCAGATAAGAGGGGGGGATAGGGGAGGCATGTTAGACACTTGACATTGGTGGTGTTGTCTGACTCTTTACTCTACTTTGATTTAAGGTTACTTTTTCTTTTGCTACTTCCTAGCTGTCATTTTTTTTTCCTCTTTCTTTTGCCTCTCTACCCTCTTTGACTGTCCCTCCTGCCTTGTGGAAGAAATGTAGATGCCCTTATATAGACACTGGTGAAGGTGGTGAACAAATAAGTATGTGACCATACAGAGAACCATTGATTGTTTACCTAGCATGGAATGTATGGTGTGTGAACAAAACCATCTTAAAAAAAAAAATGGGTTGATGACCAAACCTCAAGGGCAATATACTGAGTGAAATAAGCCAGACACATAAGGACAAATATTACAGTTCTCACTGATAAGAAATAATTATAATATGTAAACTCATAGTTGTGAAATATAAGGTACCAAAATATAGGATGAGGCTTAAGAATGGGGAGTGGTTGCTTAGTATGAGCAGAATGTTCAACTAGGATGAACTTAAATATTTGGAAATGAACAGAGGTGCCGGTAGCAAGATGTGAGAATAACTAACAGTGCCAAATGGTGCGTGAATGAGGTGGAAAGGGGAAGCTCAGAGTCATATATGTCACCAGAAGGAAAGTTGGAGGTCAAAAGATGGAAACGTATAAAACTGAATCCTACGGTGAGCAATATCCATGATTAACTGTACAAATATTAGAAAACTCTTCCATGAACCAGAACAAATGTATGACAATACAACTAGAAGTTAATAATAGAGGGGCATATGGGGAAGAAATATATACTTGTTGCAAACTATATACTACAGTTAGTAGTATTTCAATGTTCTTTCATAAACAGTAACAAATGTACTATACCAACACTACGAGTCAACAATTGAGGGGGGTTGGTTAGGGATATGGAAGGATTCGAGATTCCTTTTTTTTTTTTTTTTCCCCTTTTTCTTTTTTCATCTCTCACTTTATTTCTTGTCTGGAGTAATGAAGTTTCTAAAAATTGAACAAAAATTAAGTGTGGTGATGGATGCACAGCTGTATGAGGGTACCAGGGGCAACTGATTGTAAACATTGGATCTTTGGATAATTGTATGGTATCTGAACAATCCCAATAAAAATTAAAAAGAAAAAAAATGAACTAGAGTCATAATATAATGAGTGAAATTAGTAAAATGACAAAAATGACACACACACACACACACACACACAAGATAAGTGTGTGACTATTCTATTCAGAATACACAAAATTCATTGAAGGTGACCCCAGGAAGTCAGACCTGAATGTGACTGTCCCTAACAATATCTTTAACACTATACTTAGTATATCAGTCAGGGTTCTCTAGTGAAACAGAACTGACAAGATATATATATATATATATATATTTATATGATTTAAATGTAACGGGATTTTTAAAATAAGAATTGGTTCACACAACTGTGGGGATGAGCAAGTCCAAATTTCATAGGGCAGGTCACGAGCTGGGAACTCTGAGGAAGGTTTTCGTTGAACTTCCCAGGAGAAGCTGCCTGGCTGACGTAAAGATGGAAATTCCTCCTTTCTAACGGCTGAAATCATCCCTTCTCCTTTTTAAGGCCTTCAACTAATCGGATGAGACTCCTCTCATCATTGAAGGCAATCTCCTCAGTTGATTGCAAACGTAATCAGTCATAGATGCAATCAATTTACTGATGATGCAATCAATCCACAAAATATCCTCACAGTAACAATCAGGCCAGCACTTGCTTGACCAAACAACTGGACACCATAGCTTGAGGTTAAGTTCACAGACACATGAACTTGACCATCACATCAATTTGAAGAAAGAATTTACTAACAGATTGAGATAATCTGGAAAGCAACTACAAAATAGGAGCTTCAATTTGTCATTTTGCCTTAAGTATGGTCCAGTAGTCAAGGTGGCTTGACCAGTTTCAATATCTGACTTACTTATCAAGTACAAATTTATTGTGGACAGTGTTTTAATGTCTCTGGAAATTAAATTTATCTAGTTAACTCTTCTCATTCTGACTTTATGCTTACCAAGTTAACCTTTTAAAAAAAATTTTAAAGTTTTTATTTGGAAATAATTTCAAGTGTACAGAAAAGCTGCAGGAATAAGAATAGTAGAAAGAAGAGCCATATACCTTATAATTTATGCACATACTTCCTAACTATACATTTACTTGTAAAATATATTTTTCTGAACCATTTGAGGATAAGTTATATACATCATGGCCCTTCATGATGGGATAAATGCTTACATAATCACAATATAGTTATAAATTTCAGTAAATTTCCAATTGATACAATACTTTTATCTACCTCTATTGCAATTTTTTAAATGGACTGAATAATGTCCTTTATAGCATTTTCCTCTCCAGTACAGGATCCAGCCTTGGGTAACTGCCACATCTCTTTAGCCTCATTTAGCATGGATGATTTCTATAAGCCTTTCTCTGTCTTCTCTGACACTGTCATTTCTGAAGAAATACAATCCCCCCATTTTTAAAAAATCAGAATATTCCTCCTCTTGGGTTGTCTGAAGTTTTATCATGATTAGATTCAGGTTATGCATTCTTGGCTCAGATACTATATAAGTGATGCGTCCTTCTGAGGGTGTCACATCTGGAGGCACCTGATGTCCATCCTCTTCTTGGTGAGTAATATTGTGAATATTGTGATTTGGTAATACTGTATTAATTCTCATCACTCAGTCAAGGTATTGTTTGATTTCTATACTACTTAATTACTGTATTTCTATTTACAGTCAGAAGCAATCTGTTGGAAGCACTTTAAGGCCATACAAATATCCTGCTCCTCCTCATAATATGCACCTAGATTTCATATTTACTTATGATTTTTGCCTGATCTAATCTTTACTATGATGGTTGCAATGCTGATTGTCCAATGCCAGCACTTTCTTCACATTTACTAATCATCACTCAAAGACACTGCACTTAAAGTATACAGCCTTCCACAAACCCAAAGCAGGAGGTCCTTAAGACAACCACCTACACTTAAATGCTGCAAAAGGCACCTACATCTTTTCTACTTCAACCACCTTAAAATACCACATTAAGCGACCATGTTCATGTTGCTGGCAGGTTCAATGAAAGCAAATAAATTAAAGTCAACATGCTTTGAAGAAACGGTTTCTTTCACGTAGTCTAAAAATATGTTGGAAAATTTTTGGCAATTTGCAGCTATGCTTGAACTCTTTTAGATTAATAACTGCTCTCTATTGTTCACGCTTATTCCACCCAAAGTGACTAAGGGGTTCATGGGCATGACCATAGGGTGCTCTCAAAGAACCTGAAGACTCAAGGATTATGGCTGCTGCTTAAGTTCCATACCTAACAGATGCAAATAGCCATCCCAAGGAGTAAACCAACATTGTCTACAAATGTTTCTGATTGTAAGAGTAGAGTTATACCCCAAATTCCAACCAAGGTGACATGGATGTAGTTTCTGGGAGGCAGAAAAGGGAAAGGCAAGACTGGAATTTCATAGTAATTTAATAAATTCAAATCTAATCTCTTGCTTATTATGGAATGTCAGAGAAGGGACCCTTTTACCTGTGGACTTGCATTACTGTTTTACAGACTCTGTACTTACACCAAAGCAAACTTCTAATTATAATCTGACTTCTCAAGTGGCCTGACCACAAGAATAGCACATGCCTGAACATGATGTGTGTATTATGGTCTGTCTGGTAGTTCTGTAATTTTACCAGATTAACAAAGTGGCATTTGGGTTCATATTTTTTCCCTTATGTAACATTGAGCAGTGTTAATGCTCTTGGCTCTGATCAACTCTAGGTCCTGAAAGAGTGAGGTTTCTCTTCCAGTAAGACTGAAAACCAGACCTGAACCATGGTAACCAAAAGAGGTAAAGCAGCCCTCACGAGAACACATGGAGCACAACTGGCTGACTTGTTCTGGCAACATCACATGTTGCTGTTCCCAGCACACTTATAACAACTCTTTCTGGGGATTAGCTGTCTCAAACACATTTTGTTTATCATCTGTCTCCCCTGGTTAGAACTGTAAGCTCTATGAGCGTGAGATTTTTATCCATTTTGTTCACTGTTAAATCTTAAGTGTCCAGACAGTGTCTAACACACAGGGGACCCTCACTAAATATGTGCTGAATGAATAAAATAATGATAAACCACTAAACCTAAGAGCACTGGCAAGTGAAATTAAATTTAAACCTGCAGAGGAAGAGGCGGGGAAAGATGGCGGAGTGGTGAGTTGTATGTTTTAGTTACTCCTCCAGGGAAGTAGGTAGAAAGCCAGGAATTGCGTGGACTGGACACCGCAGAGCAATTTGACTTTGGGCATACTTCATACAACACTCATGAACACATGGAACTGCTGAGATCAGCGAAATCTGTAAGTTTTTGCAGCCAGGGGACCTGCGCCCCTCCCTGCAAGGCTCAGTCCCATGGGAGGAGGGGCCGTCAGCGCTGGGAATGAGGAGGGAGAACTGCAGTGGCGGCTCTTATTGGAAACTCATTCTACTAATCCAAACTCCAATCATAGACAGACTGAGACCAGACATCAGAGAATCGGGGAGCAGCCAGCCAGGCGGAGAGGAGATACGGATAGCAAAAACAGCAAGAAAAACCCAAAAATAAAAGTGGAGGCTTTTTGGAGTTCTGATGAACATAGAAAGGGGAAGGGCAGAGCTCAGGCCCTGAGGCTCATATGCAAATCCTGAAGAAAAACCGATCTCTCTGCCCCCTGGATCTTTCCTTAATAGCTCTAATTGCTTTGTCTTTTAGCATTTCAATAGCCCATTAGATCTGTGAGGAGGGCCCTTTTTTTTTTTTTTTAATCTTTTTTTATCTTTTTCTAACACAATTACTCTAAGACCCCAATAAAGAAAGCCTCAAAGACTTGCAATTTGGGCAGGTCAAGACAAGAGCAGAACTAAGAGAGCTCTGAGACAAAAGGCAATAATCCAGTGGCTGAGAAAATTCATTAAACACCACAACTTCCCAAGAAAAGGGGGGCGTCCTCTCACAGCCATCATTCTGGTGGACAGGGAATACTCCTACCAGTCGCCGGCCCCATAGCCCAGAGCTGCCCCAGACAACCCAGTGTGATGGAAGTGCTTCCAATAACACATATAAACACGCACATACCACAAAATCGGGCGTGGACATTAGCCTTCCCTGCACCCTTAGCCGGTTGTCCCAGAGTTGGGAAGGCAGAGCAGTGTGAATTAACATGCCCCATTCAGCCATCCTTTCATCAGACTGGGAGACTCCCTACACAGCCCTGCAGCCCAGACCCGCCCTGGGGAGAAGGCACTCACCTGTGACACAGCACAGTCATCCTTCAACAAGGACCTGGGGGTGCACGGCCTGGAAAAGGGACCCACTCGCAAGTCTCAGGGGCCATACGCCAATACCAAGGACTTGTGGGTCAGCAGCAGAGACAAAATGTGGCAGGACTGAACTGAAGGATTAGACTATTGCAGCAGCTTTAAAACTCCAGGAACACCAGGGAGATTTGATTCTTAGAGCCGCTCCCCCCCCCCCCCCGACTGCCCAGACACACGCCCCATATACAGGGAGGGCAACACCAACTATATACGCAAGCTTGGTACACCAATTGGACCCCACAAGACTCACCCCCCACTCACCACAAAGACAAAGTGGGGGAGAACTGGCTTGAGGGGAACAGGTGGCTCGTGGACGCCACCTGCTGGTTAGTTACAAAAAGTGTACTCCATGAAGCTGTAGATCTGACATTTTACAGATAAGGATTTCAATTGGTCTACAAATCCTAAAAGAACCCTATCAAGTTAAGCAAATGCCAAGAGGCCAAAAACAACAGAAAATTTTAAAGCATATGAAAAAATTAGACGATATGGATAACCCAAGCCCAAGCACCCAAATCAAAAGATCAGAGGAGACACAGTACTTGGAGGAATTAATCAAAGAACTAAAGATGAACGACAAGACCATGGCACAGGATATAAAGGATATGAAGAAGAGCATGGCACAGGATATAAAGGACATCAAGAAAATCCTAGAAGAGCATAAAGAAGTCATTGCAAGAGTAAATAAAAAAACAGATGATCTTATGGAAATTAAAGAAATTGTTGACCAAATTAAAAAGATTCTGGATACTCATAGTACAGGACTAGAGGAAGTTGAACAACAAATCAGTGACCTGGAAGATGACAGAATGGAAAATGAAAACACAAAAGAATGAATGGGGAAAAAAATCGAAAAAATCGAAATGGACCTCAGGGATATGATAGATAAAATAAAACATCCAAATATAAGACTCATTGGTGTTCCAGAAGGGGAAGAAAAGGGTAAAGGTCTAGGAAGAGTATTCAAAGAAATTGTTGGGGAAAACTTCCCAAATCTTCTAAACACCATAAATACACAAATCATAAATGCCCAGCGAACTCCAAATAGAATAAATCCAAATAAATCCACTCTGAGACATATTCTGATCACACTGTCAAATATGGAAGAGAAGGAGCAAGTTCTGAAAGCAGCAAGAGAAAAGCAATTCATCACATACAAAGGAAACCGCATAAGACTAAGTAATGACTACTCAGCAGCCACCATGGAGGTGAGAAGGCAGTGGCATGAGATATTTAAAATTCTGAGTGAGAAAAATTTCCAACCAAGAATACTTTATCCAGCAAAGCTCTCCTTCAGATTTGAGGGAGAGCTTAAATTTTTCACAGACAAACAAATGCTGAGAGAATCTGCTAACAAGAGACCTGCCCTACTGGAGATTCCAAAGGGAGCCCTACAGACAAAGAAACAAAGAAAGGAGAGAGAGACATGGAGAAAGGTTCAGTACTAAAGAGATTCAGTATGGTACATTAAAGGATATTAATAGAGAGAGGGAAAAAATATATATGACAAACATAAACCAAAGGATAAGATGGCTGATTCAAGAAATGCCGTCACGGTTATAACGCTGAATGTAAATGGATTAAAATCCCCAATTAAAAGATACAGATTTGCAAAATGGATCAAAAAAAATGAACCATTAATATGTTGCATACAAGAGACTCATCTTAGACACAGGGACACAAAGAAATTGAAAGTGAAAGGATGGAAAAAATATTTCATGCAAGCTACAGCCAAAAGAAAGCAGGTGTAGCAATATTAATCTCAGATAAAATAGACTTTAAATGCAAGGATGTTATGAGAGACAAGGAAGGCCACTATATACTAACAAAAGGGGCAATTCAACAAGAAGAAATAACAATCATAAATGTTTATGCACCCAATCAAGGTGCCACAAAATACATGAGAAAAACATTGGCAAAACTAAAGGAAGCAACTGATGTTTCCACAATAATTGTGGGAGACTTCAACACATCACTCTCTCCTATAGATAGATCAACCAGACAGAAGACCAATAAGGAAACTGAAAACCTAAACAATCTGATAAATGAATTGGATTTAACAGACATATATAGAACATTACATCCCAAATCACCAGGATACACATTCTTCTCAAGTGCTCATGGAACTTTCTCCAGAATAGATCATATGCTGGGACATAAAACAAGCCTCAATAAATTTAAAAAGATTGAAATTATTCAAAGCACATTCTCTGACCACAATGGAATACAACTAGAAGTCAATAACCATCAGAGACTTAGAAAATTCACAAATACTGGGAGGTTAAACAACACGCTCTTAAACAATCAGTGAGTTAAAGAAGAAATAGCAAGAGAAATTGCTAAATATATAGAGACGAATGAAAATGAGAACACAACATACCAAAACCTATGGGATGCAGCAAAAGTGGTACTGAGGGGGAAATTATAGCACTCAACGCATATATTAAAAAGGAAGAAAAAGCCAAAATCAAAGAACTAATGGATCAACTGAAGAAGCTAGAAAATGAACAGCAAACCAATCCTAAACCAAGTAGAAGAAAAGAAATAACAAGGATTAAAGCAGAAATAAATGACACAGAGAACAAAAAAACAATAGGGAGGATAAATATCACCAAAAGTTGGTTCTTTGAGAAGATCAACAAGATTGACAAGCCCCTAGCTAGACTGACAAAATCAAAAAGAGAGAAGACCCATATAAACAAAATAATGAATGAGAGGTGACATTACTGCGGATCCTGAAGAAATTAAAAAAATTATAAGAGGATACTATGAACAATTGTATGGCAACAAACTGGATAATGTAGAGGAAATGGACAATTTCCTGGAAACATATGAACAACCTAGACTGACCAGAGAAGAAATAGAAGACTTCAACCAACCAATCACAAGCAAAGAGATCCAACCAGTCATCAAAAAGCTTCCCACAAATAAATATCCAGGGCCAGATGGCTTCACAAGGGAATTCTACCAAACTTTCCAAAAAGAACTGACACCAATCTTACTTAAACTCCTTCAAAACATCAAAGAAAATGGAACACTATTGTTCTAGTTTGCTAATACTGGTGAAATGCAAAACACCACAGACGGATTGGCTTTTATAAAAGGGGGTTTATTTGGTTACACAGTTACAGTCTTAAGGCCATAAAGTGTCCAAGGTAACACATCAACAATCGGGTACCTTCACTGGAGGATGGCCAATGGCGTCCAGAAAACCTCTGTTAGCTGGGAAGGCACGTGGCTGGCATCTGCTTCAAAGCTCTGGTTTCAAAATGGCTTTCTCCCAGGATGTTCTTCTCTAGGCTGCAGTTCCTCAAAAATGTCACTCTTAGTTGCACTTGAGGTATTTATCCTCTCTTAGCTTCTCTGGAGCAAGAGTCTGCTTTCAACAGCTGTCTTAAAACTGTCTCTCATCTGCAGCTCCTGTGCCTTCTTCAAAGTGTCCCTTTTGGCTATAGCTCCTCTTCAGCTGCACTGAGTTCCCTCTGCCCGTCAGCTCATTATATAGCTCCACTGATCAAGGCCCACCCTGAATGGGTGGGGCCACACCTCCATGGAAATTATCTCATCAGAGTTATCACCTACAGTTGGGTAGGGCACATCTCCATGGAAACACTCAAAGAATTCCAATCTAATTAACACTGATAGGTCCACCCACACAAAATTACATCAAAGATAATGGTGTTTGGGGGACATAATACATTCAAAGCGGCACAACTACCTAACTTATTTTATGAAGCCAACATCAATCTAATACCAAAACCAGGCAAAGATGCTACAAAAAAAGAAAACTACCAGCCAATCTCCCTAATGAATACAGATGCAAAAATCCTCAACAAAATACTTGCAAATCGAATCCAAAGACACATTAAAAAAATCATACACCATGACCAAGTGGGGTTCATTCCAGGCATGCAAGGATGGTTCAACATAAGAACATCAATCAATGTAGTACAACACATTAACAAATCAAAAGAGAAAAATCAAATGATCATCTCAATAGATGCTGAAAAAGCATTTGACAAAATCCAACATCCCTTTTTGATAAAAACACTTCAAAAGTTAGGAATTGAAGGAAACTTCCTCAACATGATAAAGAGCATATATGAAAAACCCACAGGCAGCATAGTACTCAATGGTGAGAGACTGAAAGCCTTCCCTCTAAGATCAGGAACAAGACAAGGATGCCCGCTGTCACCACTGTTATTCAACATTGTGCTGGAAGTGCTAGCTAGGGCAATCCGGCAAGACAAAGAAATAAAAGGCATCCAAATTGGAAAGGAAGAAGTAAAACTGTCACTGTTTGCAGATGATATGATCTCATATCTGGAAAACCCCGAGAAATCGATGATATGGCTACTAGAGCTAATAAACAAATTTAGCAAAGTAGCGGGATACAAGATTAATGCACTTAAGTCAGTAATGTTTCTATATGCTAGAAATGAACAAACTGAAGAGACACTCAAGAAAAAGATACCATTTTCAATAGCAACTAAAAAAATCAAGTACCTAGGAATAAACTTAACCAAAGATGTAAAAGACCTATACAAAGAAAACTACATAACTCTACTAAAAGAAATAGAAGGGGACCTTAAAAGATGGAAAAATATTCCATGTTCATGGATAGGAAGGCTAAATGTCATTAAGATGTCAATTCTACCCAAACTCATCTACAGATTCAATGCAATCCCAATCAAAATTCCAACAACCTACTTTGCAGACTTGGAAAAGCTAGTAATCAAATTTATTTGGAAAGGGAAGATGCCTCGAATTGCTAAAGACACTCTAAAAAAGAAAAAACGAAATGGGAGAACTTACACTCCCTGACTTTGATGCTCATTATAAAGCCACAGTTGTCAAAACAGCATGGTACTGGCACAGAAATAGACATATTGATCAATGGAATCTAATTGAGAATTCGGAGATAGACCCCCAGATCTGTGGCTGACTGATCTTGAATAAGGCCCCCAAAGTCACTGAACTAGGTCATAATGGTCTTTTCACAAATGGGGCTGGGAAAGCTGGATATCCATATCCAAAAGAATGAAAGAGGACCCCTACCTCACACTCTCACAAAAATTAACGCAAAATGGATCAAAGATCTCAATATAAAAGAAAGTACCATAAAACTCCTAGAAGATAATGTAGGGAAACATCTTCAAGACCTTGTATTAGGCGGCCATTTCCTAGACTTTACACCCAAAGCACAAGCAACAAAAGAAAAAATAGATAAATGGGAACTCCTCAAGCTTAGAAGTTTCTGTACCTCAAAGGAATTTGTCAAAAAGGTAGAGGCAGCCAACTCGATGGGAGAAAATTTTTGGAAACCATATATCTGACAAAAGACTGATATCTTGCATATATAAAGAAATCCTACAACTCAATGACGATAGTACAGACAGCCCAATTATAAAATGGGAAACAGATATGAAAAGATAGTTCTCTGAAGAGGAAATACAAATGGCCAAGAAACATATGAAAAAATGTTCAGCTTCACTAGCTATTAGAGAGATGCAAATTAAGACCACAATGAGATACCATCTCACACCAATTAGAATGGCTGCTATTAAACAACAGGAAACTACAAATGCTGGAGATGATGTGGAGAAATTGGAACTGTTATTCATTGTTGGTGGGACTGTATAATGCTTCAGCCACTCTGGAAGTCGGTCTGGCAGTTCCTTAGAAAACTAGATATAGAGTTACCCTTCGATCCAGCGATTGCACTTCTCCGTATATATCCGGAAGATCGCAAAGCAGTGACACGAACAGATATCTGCATGCCAATGTTTATAGCAGCATTATTCACAATTGCCAAGAGATGGAAACAACCCAAATGTCCTTCAACAGATGAGTGGATAAATAAAATGTGGTATATACACATGGACGAACCTTGAAGACATAATGCTGAGCGAAATAAGCTGGGCACAAAAAGAGAAATATTACATGCTACCACTAATGTGAACTTTGAAAAATGTAAAACAAATGGTTTATAATGTAGAATGTAGGGGAACTAGCTATAGAGAGCAATTAAGGAAGAGAGAATGATAATTCAATAAGAACAGATAAGCTATCCTGGGTAAATTTAACGTTCTGGGAATGCCTAGGAATGACTATAGGCTGTTAATTTCTGATGGGTATAGTAGGAACAAGTTCACAGAAATGTTGCTATATTAGGTTACTTTCTTTGGGTAGAGTAGGAACATGTCAGAAGTAAGGTAGTTATCTTAGGTTAGCTGTCTTTTTCTTACTCCCTTGTTATGGTCTCTTTGAAATGTTCTTTTATTGTATGTTTTTTTTAATTTTATTTTTTAAATTTTTTATATGGTTGATTTAAAAAAAAAAGTTTAAAAACAAACAAACAAAAAAAAAAAAGGAAAAAATATGCAGAGCCCCCTTGAGTTGCTGGTGGAGAATGCAGGGGTGTTGGGCTCCCCCACCTCAATGGTTGCTAATGTGCTCACAGACATAGAGGACTGGTGGTTTGACGGGTTGAGCCCTCTACCACAGGACTTCCCCTTGGGAAAGTTGCTGCAAAAGAGATGCTAGGCCTCCCTATAATTGTGTCTAAGAGCCTTCTCCTGAATGCCTCTTTGTTGCTCAGATGTGGCCCTCTCTCTCTAGCTAAGCCAACTTGAAGGGTGAAATTATTGCCCTCCCCCCCTACATGAGATCAGACACCCAGGGGAGTGAATCTCCCTGGCAACATGGAATACGACTCCCGGGGAGGAATGTAGACCCGGCATCATGGGATGGAGAACATCTTCTTGACCAAAAGAGGGAAATGAAAGGAAATGAAATAAGCTTCAGTGGCAGAGTGATTCCAAAACGAGCCAAGAGGTCACTCTGGTGGGCACTCTTACGCACAATTTAGACAACCCTATTTTAGGTTCTAATGAATTGGGGTAGCTGGTGGTAGATACCTGAAACTATCAAACTACAGCCCAGAACCCATGAATCTTGAAGACAATTGTATAAAAATGTAGCTTATGAGGGGTGACAATGGCATTGGGAAAGCCGTAAGGACCACACTCCCCTTTGTCTCGTTTATGGATGGATGAGTAGAAAAATGGGGGAAGGAAACAAACAAACAAACAGACAAAGGCACCCAGTGTTCTCTTTTACTTTAATTGCTCTTTTTCACTTTAATTATTATTCTTGTTATTTTTGTGTGTGTGGTAATGAAGGTGTCAGGGATTGATTTTGGTGATGAATGCACAACTATGTAATGGTACTGTGAACAGTCAAATGTACAATTTGTTTCGTATGACTGCATGGTATGTGAATATATCTCAGTAAAATGAATATTAAAAAAAAATTTTAACCTGCCAAGTCAAAGCATGATGACAAAATGTCCATGTACAAATATTCAAAGGAGCACATCCAACAAACACTTATTTGAAGAACGTCACCTTCACAGCGCTTTACAGTTTGCAAGCGCTTTCTCACATTCCCTCCTGTGACCCTCTCCTTATTCTTGAATATTCTCTTTCCAGGAGATTAGAGCCCTCCAATTCAGTGTCTCCCTTAAGCACTGCCCCATCCCTCTTCCCTTTCTATCATCACCGAGGTATATTACCCTGTGTCAAGGAGGACTCTACAAGTATCCAGATCCTGAGAAAAGTTCTGTAACTATTTTATCACCACTGTCCATTATCACTAAAACTTTTCCATCATCCCAAAAACAAACTCTGTACATTTTAAGCATTAACTCTGTATTGTCTACCCCCAAAGTTCTGTAATTCTTACTTCTCAATTCTAAGCACACTAAAGGCAAGATGTGGCAAATGATAGTAAAATTCCTTATGACTGAAAAGTAGTAGAAGGAAACCAATAATAAATTACATTTAAGGAGTACTAATTATGTTTGCCAGGCACCGTGCTAAGCATTTTACAAGGATGCCTCCTCTCACAATAACCCAATGCTAAAGATATTGTTATTCCCTCCCATTTTACAGATGGGAAAATTAACAACATTGAGAGTCTAAGTGCCTTGCAGTCGTATTCCTAATGACTGTTAAATTTCAATCAGCAATACATTTTCTTATTCTTAAAGAAAGAAAAAAAAGCTCCAAGCAAAATGATACCAACATAGAATGAAATGCACTTAGGAAGAGAGCAGAGGTGTTAAAACTCAATATAAATATATTTCCTAAGCACCTACTAGTTATCTAGCACTATTCAAAAAAGCATGGGACACAGAAGCGTAATATACACTCTCTGTCCTCAAGTAGTTTGTAATCCAGTAGGTGTCAACTGTTTATGCTGAAACAGTTCCAGCAAAGTATTGCAGTATCCGAATATCTTTTTAGAAGCATACATATTATTTTTTGCTTCTTGACTTTAGAACCACCAGTTACTGACGAAAAGGAAGTTAACAACATAGTTCCATCTACTACTGCATTTGATAAACTCCATCAAACTGGAGCATAAATAGGGGGCTGCTAGCAATGTAATGACTTTATCTGATATGAACGCCTCATTAAGCACTAAGAAGCCTAGAACAATATAACCTTGTAAGTGAGAATATTTCATTTAATCTTACTTTAGGAGGGTTAACTTCAATTTTCTGCAGCTTGCATTGCCCATTACCCCACTGTGCCAGCTGAAAGTATTGTGTCCCCCAAACGCCATTATCTTTGATGTAATCTTGTGTGGGCAGACATTATCAGTTTTCATTAGATGTCCTTGAGTGTTTCTTTGGAGATGTGCCCCACCCAGCTGTGGGTGATGACTCTGATTGGATATTTCCATGGAGGTGTGGCCCCACCCATTTAGGGTGGGCCTTGATCAGTGGAGTCATATAAATGAGTTGAGGGGCAGAGGGAACTCAGTACAGCTGTGAGTGATGTTTTGAAGAGGAGCTACAGACAAGAGGGACACTTTGAAGAAAGCACAGGAGCTGCAGATGAGAGACAGTTTGAAGACAGCCGTTGAAAGCACTCTTGCTCTGGAGAAGCTGAGAGAGGGACAAATACCCCAGGTGCAACTAAGAGTGACATTTTTGAGGAACTGCAGCCTAGAGAGGAACCTCCTGGGAGAACTCCATTTTGAAACCAGAACTTGGAGCAGATGCCAGCCACGTGCCTTCCCAGCTAACAGAGGTTTTCCAGACGCCATTTGCCATCCTCCAGTGAAGGTACCCGATTGCTGATGTGTTACCTTGGACACTTTACGGCCTTAAGACTGTAACTGTGTAACCAAATAAACCCCCTTTTATAAAAGCCAATCCATCTCTAGTGTTTTGCATTCTGGCAGCATTAGCAAACTAGAACACCCACCAACTGTCTCATTAACCTTTGAATAACTATATACTTCTCCATTAATGCATGTGATGATAGCATAAAAAAATAATAAAAATCTGAATATCTAACACTTGCTGAACACTTATAACGTACCAGGCACTGTTCAAAGTGCTTTACTCCCTGTGACACCCTATGAGGTAGATACTATTATTAACCCTATTACACAGGCAAGGAAAGTTATGTAACTTGCCCATGGTCACCTAACTAGTAAGTGATTCAAAAATAGGCATGAGTTCACACTCTTGGCAATATGCTGTGCTGCCTTTTTATATCAAACTTTATTTGACTGAAAGTGCTTCTAAATATTTGACCCAACAATCAAAGAACTTAATGGTACCCACATATGGCAGGGACTAAGAATTTCATTAATCATGCCTCCTCTCAGCTGTTAGCCCACCTAGTTTGGAATAAAATCCTTACTGTGGTCTACAAGCCCTCACATAATCTGGCTCCTGCCAATTTCTTTCTCTCTCACTACTTTTCCTTTTCTTACTATTTTCCAGTCAAATGTGCCTTATTCTCACCCTTGAATACGCCAGGCTTTAATATGCTGGGGCCTTTGCACCTGCTCTTCTACCAGCCTGGAACATGCTTCTCTCAGATCTTCTCACTGCTGGCTTCTTCAGATGCCAGTTCAAACTGTTCCTTAGAGAGGGGTTATCCTTGACCCTATCTATAGAAGAATGTCCTCCATGCCTCAATATACATACTTTAATTTTTCTCACAAAATTTATCATTATCTGCAATGTTTCATATCTTACCTATTATCTATCTGCTCTAAAGAAAGGTCCATGAGAACCAAAACTTCATCCTTCTTGTTAATAGCTATATCCCCAACTCCTAGAACAGTGGCACACAGTAAGTACTCAATATATATTTACTAAACAAATGAGAAAAAGTCCTGTACTCAAGTCAATTCTGAAGAATTAGTCTAGAACACTCAGTTTGGACTGCTCAGTCAGAGGTTATTAAGGGCAATTTCCAAGAGTTACGCTTTGTAACTGCTCCTCTATTTTACACCTATGAGGGAGGAGTGCTCCAATGTTTCTGGTAGCAGGAGATCAATTAATCCAACTAATGGAGTAGAATGGACAAGGTCCTCAAAAGTTTACCCTATTAATTTATTTGAAATCAATTACAAAGTTAAATTTGTATGTATACACTAAAAATGCATGTTAGTATCTACAATTTTGATAGACTAGTAATGGTAAGTGATGTACAACTTTATCATGGTCTAAAATATATAACATGACAATTTGTTGTCTCATATTCAAAATTTAGAAAACATGAGTTTAAACTATACAAGCAAGCACTCAGTATATGGCTAGTTTAAACATTCCAAATAAAAACATACCTCCCAAAGCCCCACTGTAATCTAGACTCTTCTTTTTAAAGCCATTTGAGACGATCAAAACTGGAACAACAACAGAGAACAGCCAACGCCAAGGAGAAATAGGCTGTAAATTTCCTGAAAAATTATAAAGGCACAGAACAAATTGTGTGAAGCCTGCATAGGTTGGTCTTGGCATTAAGCTTTGATAACTACATTCTTGATTAAAATACTGCCATAATTAGTTTAAGAAACTGAGATGAAGTAAACAAACTAAAATTTTACACTGAGACCTGCATATTTTCAGAGGGGCAATTCTATGAATAAGTCCTGTCAAAGTTTTAAAAACCATCTACAGGTATTTATAATAATGTGTATTTCTATACATATTAAACATATAGGAGATATGAAATGAATCTTTAGTTGCACATTTTTTAAAAGTAAGCAGGTATTACACTTCAACAACTACACAGAACAGACTCCTTTCTTAACAAGGATCTAATTCTCTCTTTCACAGTTTTTTTTTTCTTTTTTTTTTAAGTAACATTCTCACAACTACATGTCTGATCTCATGATTAGCAATTGATTTCTTCCAAAGGTTGCATCCAGTTCATAGATGTTTGCCTAGCATAGTGCTTTCAAACAATTTGGGTCAATTTTTATAGATTAGGAGCTTTCATACGAAAATCCAGATTCTTGGTTTCTGTTTTAAAAACTGGAAACTCTGCCCTACACACACATAGCAGAACTGACTGAATGTGAAGAGCGGCTGCCTCTTTTAGATAAACCATGGCTTTCCAGGGAGAAGTCCCCACTGCTCCCCCTCAGACTCCTAAACACCAAAGCTCTGCATGGTCTCCTTAGTAAAGAAAAACGTGAACTATCACTTGTGCCCATATCTCTGCCAAAAATGGGAAAATGAAAGATAAAATGGACAAACATCTAACATAAAATGGGAAAAATCCTATTCTGGACATGAAAACTATTTCTGTGTGTTTAATACACAAAGAAATGGACAGCTTTACTCATTTGCCTGGCCCTAAGTTTATTCTTTTTAGTTCAAGTCACAGTTAACACTAACCAGAAACTTCTCCTGCTGCCTCCTGCCTCTGGCAGCCCCTATTCTCTGCTGTGAATCACATGAAGGAAAAGCCCTGAAAGCTTCTGTACCCTTGGAGAACAACCAAGATTATTCACCTATCTCTGCAAATAGGCAAGTATAAAACGGCCATCACTTAAGATACAACTATTTATAAAAGTGAACTTTCTCATTCTCCTTTTCACTTTTGCCTACCAAGAGAGTTTCTGTAAAGACATACTTATGCTCTAAGACAACTCTGAAACCTTAAAGATCTGAGCCATAAGTACCTCATATTTATGCTAAGTGGCTCCAGGCTTTAAAAGGAATCTGCTCTTCAGAAGTAACCAGACTGCAGACAAATCCTCCAAATCTCCAAATATAAATATTATACTTTTATTTTCATTGTTATTTTTACAGGACACGTGAAACTAATTATTAATATTCTCATTCAAAATTAAAAGCATCACTATAATCGCTTTACAAGACTACTCTTCACCTTATTTATCCTTACACCAACATTAGATGTAATAATTACATAAAATGTAAAAATATTCTGAAGTAGGTATAACTAGTATCATCACACCAAACATTATTGAAGGCTTTGAAATTTCAAGGCACTATTTATGCTTTCATGTTGGTAGGATAAATTAAGTCTGTGGAAGTTAAGTAAACACAACCACTTATAACTATTCGGAGGATAAGACTTTGAATTTGCAATGGTGTAATTTAAAATTCCCCCAAACAGACTACAGAAAAACAACTCAGAATATTCATACTTACCATAATAGGTACTTGCAGTCATAGACACAATCCAGAAAGCTAAAGAAATGCAAATGATCAGGCTCAATATAACGATATTAGTTATCATTTTGATATATCGTTTGCATATATTGTCGTCAAGATCCCTCATGGAAAACAAGGATATGATCACCTGGGGGAGAAAATAATATAGCCTTTCTGAGAAAAAGTCATTTAAGCTGTCAGCACAACAATCGCTTAAAGGCAATCATAGACATCAACATGTTCCGCCGAGGAGAAAAAAGAAAAAAATAATATAAATCCTAACTATTTACGGAAACTGCTGCCGAGTAGCTCAAACTTGTAAAGGAGAGGTTAATGTCTCACTGGAGAGCAAAGCGCATCCTCTGAGAGCTTCCAGGGTAGACGCCCAGCCGCCTGGCACTTCACACCTGAATTCCGAGGCCAAGAAGGTAAAAGCGGAAACGGAAGCAGCCAATCGGCGAGCCCAGGGCTGGCGAGCTCCGCTCCCAGCTGCCTGCAAGCACCAGGGCACCGATTCACCGCCGCTCAAGCTTTCCCACACACCAACAGGGGCGCGTCCGCGGCCGCGAAGACGTAAGGTGCTGGACCTGAACCCGGGAGAGTCTGAGCAGCCAGACCCTCAGGGTAGAGCACGGTCTCGTCCGGACCGCAGGCAGCATCACCCCGAAGTCCAGGTCCAGCCAGCCGAGGGGCAAGACTCCGGGAGCTCATAACACGACGCACTGCGTCCCCGACTCCGCCCCTCGCGCGCATGCGCCGCAGCTGGCCACTGTGCGGCTGGAGGACGTCGCTTCGTTCACGTGGGCGTTAAAGGGCGTCACCCCGGGCAGGCGGCTGGCAGCTGGGCTCGCAGTAGTTATTTAGATCAGGCATAGCAGTAGACCGCGTGTGGTAGTTTTGTAGTCCTCCTCAGAATACAGATCTCTGGTCTGTATGTAACATATATATGTCCAAACGCCGAAAAATGAAACCAACACAAGAGTATTAACGGATTAAAGAAATGCAAGTGTACTTAAACCCAGTAGGTTTATTTCAAGCATAATATGAATGTTGTTTAATTTCTGAAGAGTTCATGACATATAGAAGTGGGATTTGGTGAGTTCCTACAGGCTGGGGTGAAATCTTGACACATCCAGAGTGATATAGGCAGAGAGTAAAAGTGTATTTGCTGGTCCACCACCCCACCCCACCCCAGCCCTCCCCTCCCCTTCTCGCCCCGCCCCTAGGAGCTGGGGAGAAATGCGGAAGTGTTGGACTTCCCCACCTGGGCTATTGCTGATTTTCCGGCAAACTTTGAGGACTGCCAATTTAGTGAGCGGAGCTCTTCATCTTGGGGCCTTCCCCTGTGGGGTTAGTTGCTGCAATGGAGAGGCTAAGCCCACTTACAGTTGTGCCCAGGAGTCCCCCCAAGAGAGCCTCTTTGTTGCTTAGATGTTTCCCCGCTCCCCCCGTAAGCCCTCTTGGCAAGTGAACTCACTACCTTCCCGCCTACTGGGACGTGACTCCCAGGGGTGTTAATCCCCCTGGTAATGCAGGAAATAACTCCTGGAGATGAGCTTGGACCCGGCACTGTGGGATTGAGAAGATCTTGACCAAAAGGGGGAAGAGAGATGAAACAAAGTAGGGTTCCAGTGGCTGAGAGATTTCAAATGGAGTCAAGAGGTCACTCTGGAGAGTATTGCTATGAGTTATATGGATATCACCTTTTAGTCTTGAGTGTGTTGGAGTGGCTAGAGGGAAATACCTGAAGCTGTGAAACTGCAACCCAGGGACCTTAATTCTAGAAAAGGTTGTATGACTATGTAGATTGCATACTGTGACTGTGTAACTGTGAAAACCTTGTGGCTTGCACTCCCTTTATCCAGTATATGGACAGATGAGTGGAAAAATGGGGACAAAAATTAGATAAATAGAGTGGGATGGTGGAGATGGAAAGAATTAAGTCTTTTTTGCTTTTATTTTTATTTTGGAGTAAGGAAAAGTTTAAAAAACTGATTCTGGTGATGAACACACAACTGTATGATGGTGCTGTGAATAATTGTACACTGTGGATGACTGCAGGGTGTGTGACTATATCTCAATTAAACTGTATTAAAAAAAGTAAACGAACAATGGGGGGAGGAGAGGAATGGGATGTTTTGGATATTCTTTTTTATTTTAATTTTCATTTTATTTTTTGTAATGAAAATGTTCAGTTTGTGGTGATGAAAGCACACAATGACGATACTGTGAACAACTGATTGTGCACTTTGAATGATTGTTATGTGATTATATCTCAATAAAATTGCATGAAAAAAAGAAAAAAGTTCATGCCATATAAAATTATGAATGGTGGTAGGGGGTGGAGGGGCATATATTATGTTGTAAAAATGGTTTTTTATTATTTAGAAAATTATTCATTTAAGACAACACCATAATGTTCCGGACTCTGCTGGCTGCTGGAGATAATAAAGCTAGACATAGTTCCTGCTATTGAGCTCTCAAATAATTATTGTCACGATAACACCTACACTGTGGAAACACCTGTCCCCACACCCCTCATATTTAAAGTCTGTGAATTTAGCCAATTCATTTAGAAAGCAAAATGTCTTGTTAGCATTAAAAATCTGAGCCTTGTGGTTGATTTCACAATTTGAAGTTAAGTTACATTTTATTTCCTTAACTTTGCTTACAGTGAAAGAATTGGAGACAAACAATTTTTAGACATAGTATCCAAATGCTTTTTAACCTTCCAAGAGTAATTACTTTTAAAAAGTCACATTATTTTGTTTCAAAACACATGCCAAGACAACTTAAATGCTCTTTCCTTTGATAGGCATTTAATTAGATCTGTGCAGGAGGACTAGATACTAGTAGCCTTATCTTACTAGACTATATACATATATGGCCTTTATGCAGAAATTTATTATATGCCTACTTCTGTCTCTATTCTACACAGGTAAATAATCAGATTCTCTCACAAACCTGACTGGCCAATTTCAATACCAGACTCTTTGGAAAGTTATTTTTAATAATTAAAGGTAGTATTTTTGTGGTTTGCCCTTGACCTTGTTTTTGTTTGTGCTTAGATACAATTATGCAGTAGTCTCTTCTTCTCCACCCACCCCCACCCCCACTTTATCACAGTCAGAGATTTTTATGCCTAACAGAAAAACATGGCCTGGCTGTGTCAGGCCATCTCCTAAAACACTGAGGCCTAGTTTTGTCAGGCCAGTTTCTGGATGTCAGTGATGATTTTCTCTTTCTCAGTACAGATCTGACAAAATTTCATATTAAATAAAACTGCCAATGAACTGACCACTCAATGGAATATTTCTCTTCCATTACTTTTTCAACATCCAGTTATTGCTGTTCTCTGAAAAACAAATCATTTTAGTTTAAGGCTGAAATAATTTGGGGGGAATTAATGCAGTTAAAATATATTTATTCCCTAAAAAAAAAAGTGATATTAAAGTCCAGTAACTTTTAGATTTTGCCAGTAAATCTTAAAAATTTCAGCAGACTGTTTTTGTGTTTAGTTTAAAAGTCATTTTCTATTAGGGGAGAATTTTTGGTTAAGCATTTCCTAAACTATATTCCTCAAGATAGTAATAGGTATTGCCCCCCCCCCCAAAAAAAAAAAAGCTTGAGAAATTTTGTACCTTCATAGGGCAGTGAGAGTGTATTAATAAAGGCTCTGAGAGAACTGCAGTTAAGATCTGCACTTGAACACGTTTAACTCTTTCCAACAGTTAAATCTCTTACCACAAATTCCTTTCCCTCAGAAAGCTCAAGTTTTAGAATTGCTAGTCTTGTAGCGTTTCTGTACTCTGCTGAGGTGAAACGATTTATTCAAAAAAGAATTTGATTGGCTACTATTAACATGTCTGCTCTGTAGACTCAAAAATGAAAAAGAAATCCAGACTCTGCCTTGAAGGAACACAGAAGATGAAAACAGACATGTAGACAATTACATAATAATTAGATGACTTTATCTAAGTTATGTATAAAGCAGTACTCAAAGAGAAAAACATTTATTGTCACTTTGTAATGTTTAGGCATTACAATTGAGAAAGGGAGCATCTGAGCTAAGATTTTAAAGATGATGAGAAGTTTGATAAGTGACCAAACTAGAGAAGGGTATCTGTAAAGGTCTGGGGCTTAAGAAGAGCATGAAAACAGAAAGTTCAAGAGTATGGGGAAGACTTATCGATAAAAAGGATGGGATATTCGCTAAATAGTTTGTTAAGCTGAAAAATCTGTTCTAGTGGATATGAACACATCTGCCTTCCTGGAATTAAACCCAGTTTTTCTGTGTTGTTTTGTTTTTAACTTTTGTAGCACAAATTTTAAGACTATGCAGGAATTTGAAGACTAGTTTGTTGTATTAGACAACTCATTCTAAAAGGGTCATGGGGGGAGGGTGGGAGCAGTGAAAGTGAGAATAAACAAATGGAATATTTTTTTCCAATAGCTTTAAGGACAGGGACCATGTATGTATGGCTTATGCAAGTTTCCTCAATGTCTCTTAGTAAATGTTGAGATAGTATTTTTTTAAAGTATTAAAAAAACAGTATTTTTCTGTGAAGAAAAAAATCACATAATCTTGTTTCCTTTACCTTTTTTGTCCTCATGACAACCCTAAATTGAAATCATATTCTGTGATTTAGTTAATAGTATACTAAATATTTTCCCTATGTGTTCTGTATAATCAAGAATTTTTAATAACTGCATAGTATATCATGGAATAAATATACTATAATTTAATTATATCCCTGCAATTAGAAATCTAGATTCTTTCAATTTTTTATTAAAAATAATGCTTTGATAATCATATCTGCAAAGAAATCTCTGTGTAAGCCTCAAGTTTTTGTCAGGATAAGACTCGGTAGAAAGAAAATTTTCATAGCACTTCATATATCTGGTATAAATTGCATTACCAGCATTTAAAACAGTGTAAATAAACAATAATTTATGTTTAGCTATAACTTGAGCAATAAAACAAAAACGATAATTCGTCTTCAAGACTTTACATACATATCTTTATTTGGTTTACAATTTCCTTCTATTTATGGAGGACTTCCACTGAAGTCTTTTAGGGGGTCAATTTAGAAGGACTTCCACAGAAATGTTTATGTACATTTTTGGAAATAATAGGCACTACAATAATTTCCTTGGAAAAAACTTTTAATATCATCATACTCAGAATACATTTTTGTAAGCACAATATACAATTGTTTAATACACATTACAAAAGTATTAGTTTTAGAAAATTTGCAACTGTCCAAATATCAAAAGAATCCCACATTCTGACATAAAAACGAACCATTTCCTATATTATACCAAAATTAAAATATACCCGTATTCTAGGATTGAGAAATGAGATAAAACACCATTATAAATTCTATCTAGAAAACATCAACAATTAACTCACAGAGTCTTTGCTATATATATATATATATATTTTAATTCTCAGACACATGATTTGTCCTGTTTTAATAACATGATTCATATGCTAAACAGAGGGTTATAATGCCAGATTTCTGTCATTTCTATCCTTATACCATTTGGCACATAGTAATGTCTAAATGAATAAATAAATTACGTTAGCAAAGATTTCATCTGTAAATCAGATACCACCTACTGCACATAATGTTTGTAAGGAACAAGTGAGAGGATGAACACATGCCAAAGTGCTTTGTTAACTTTAAGACTACATTAAATTATTTTAAAAGTCTGTGTTAACAGGGTTTCTTCTTTTGCACAAAATATCAAATTTCAAATAAACTCCACTACTTTGATGTAATGTTTCATTTATAGTTACGTTTTTCCTCTTAACAAAGATACCATTAACCACAAATTTCTTTAATGTTTGTTTTAAAGGGTAAAAATGTCTCACAATTCATTAAAAATAACACTGTAGTTTTCGGTAAACACCAACGTTCCTCTACCTCTTTTGTAAGTCACTGCAAGAAGAAATGTTTTGTTTCAAAAGAAAAGTATCTGATAATACAAAGGTCTAAAATGTATATGTTTTTATTAAATTCCATTTAGCAAAGCACCTTACACGTATTTCTTTTACGGTATTTAACATATATTATAAATAATATTTCTGTTTCTCTCAGGAGACTGAGCAATTTGAGGACAGAAAATCAGGTGGTATTCACATTTATATCAAGTTCCTAGCCTTTAGCTGGTTCTTTGGAGAGGTCATTGTCTAGTAGATATAGAATGGATGAACAGAGGATCTGTGTTTTTGTCTAGCAGTGGACAATGGGCTCTTATAATTTTAATTAGTTTTATAGTATATGCTCAAAGTGATAAGAAATCTACCAACAAACTGAAAACAGGATTTTAAAAGATTCCTTTCAGGTTTTCTCAATGAATGAAACTACTTTTAAGGTAGGCAGATATATGTTAAAACAATTCGATGCAGGCAGGGTTTGCAGCATGTTATTAGGTCAGTAACATGAAAATGACAAGGAGAAAACACAAAAGAAAATTTACTTTTAAATTATTAAATGGTCATTTATTCAATGGTGTCAAATAATAATGAATGAAAACTAAGTAACTTTTCCAAAAGCTTACTGAACTTTTATAATCTTTTATTTTTGTGATTATTAAAATGTCATGTTAGGATATCAAAATATTACCGTAGATGGGAATTGGCCTGTATTAATTAGTGTTTAGTGTTTTGTATTTGAAGGGGTGAACCACATACATGTCTATACTCAGAATACATAGTTTTATACTTAAATGATTATTTGCCCAACTTATTTTGAGATACAAAGGAGATGTAGGCAGTAAATGTTTGCTGATGATTATAAACTGTTGAAAAGATATTTGAAACTATATTAGAAGAAAGCACATAGTGATTATTCCAAGGAGTTACATCCACTATTAACATAAAAATAAAATGACTTACAAGGTTTACAACATACACAAAAGAATTTTCATAAATATTTGTTCTAAGTGCCCAATGAGAACGACAACAAACTTTTCCTACCTTTGGATTTGTAAAATCTAGTTGAGGCATTCCATATTAAAAGAAAGGGTGAGAATACTGTAAAAAGACTTCGTAGAGTCCAAGCAAATGTCATCAATAAAGAAAAAAAAACATCGAAAAAAGTTGTGTTTTTCCTTTATAAAGTAGGCATTATCATATGGGAAAGATTTACAGCAATTTATGATTAGGTGTATGCTACCTTCATATGGTATTATCAGAAGCTTGAATTAGGATTAAGTAACTTGATTGTATATTAATGAATTTTTACATGGTTTGATCAAAGCTGTTAGAAGGAAAGGGTTCTAAATAAACATTTGGTGAAATAAGGCAAACCCTTTAATTTTTTCAGTGGCAATCATAAGAATAGTTCCGATACTTCTATTTTATAAAATAATTAGTTAACACTTGCATAGCTTTATTAGGTTCATACATGTACTTTGATAAAGAACTACACTTTATTTCCCTTATGTACTACAGTTGCTATATTTGACTTTCACTTTTAAAAAAAAGGAGATAAAAAGCAAGCTGATGTGTAAGATAAATTGATTCTGTTTTAAGTTATGAATTATGCAAATAGAATATGGTACTTTTCTGTCATTAAATTATTCTTTTGAGTTTATGGAAAAAACACCCACTATATTGGTGTGATATTTTTGAGGTTCAGAATGTTTTAAAAAGTAGTTAAAAAGAAAGGAAAAAAAAAAAAAGCTTAAGAATTTGGTATCCACATAGCGCAGAGAGGGTATGCCGCCATGGAACTTTGTAGCATGTCTGCTTATTAGTACAACAATTTTGAAATTGGAAATGCAATAGAGTAGTGTACATTTATCTATTAGCTTAATTAAGGTAAAAGCTGGATCCAGAACTTTGCATTATTTCATAACACATTTTCTTAGAAGGTGAATATAATCAGCTAACAGTTTTTACAAATCCTGAGGTACTTGAGGCCTTACCTAGTGTGGATGACTCAAAGATACTTCACATTGAAAATTATTATTTTCAGAATAATTTCACTATCTATTTTAAATCTAATAGTCTTATAAGAGAAGTCATGATTACCTCAATTTTACTGGTAAAAAGACACAAAGTTTAAAAAAAAAAACAAAAAACAACTTGCCCCGTACCTCAGGTTTTTTTCTATAAATTCTTTAGATCACAGTGCCCATGATAAATTAGTTAATACCAAACCCAGCAGTTTTCTAAGGTCATATTTAATGTTGGCTAACTACTACTTAGCATCTTACTTAGAACGTAATATTCCAACTTTGGGAAAAGGAAAAAAATTCTTTTTCTAATACAAATTAAATACGTTATTGTCATAGATTGTTTCTTTAAAATAAGTTTAAAAACACAAACACAAAACAGCTTGCCAACACAGAATTTTCCTAGCAGAATTTTTAAGTAATTCTCATATAAGGCACTTTCATTTGTTTTCAAATAGAAGTTTCATAAAAAGTTTTTCATTTTTTATAATCAAGTCTTCATAATGTATACAGCAATATTGTTATGTCAATAAAACTTTACTAAATACCCAATATTGGCATAATTTAAATATCTTTACTTCTGAGAAGAATTAAGGATGGGTGTCAAGTTCTGTGTAAGCTAATCTTAACTGAAGGTACTCTTGGTCTATTTCAGACGTTAGAGAATTGGTAATTTTTTATCTTGTTGATCTTGTTCAAGAATCTTAAAATCTTCCAAAGGATGATTGCTTAAGGCAGTTGGTAAAATGTGTTCTGATGTGCCCCTAGGTAAAATGTTATTTGCTTCTAAATTCTTCACCAAGCATGTGGCTTTGATCCATCTTCTAGTTGCTCTGCGTTCTTTCTGTAGGCAAGTTTTCATTTTTCTTCTTAAGCTGGCTATTTCTTTTTCCAGTTTAACTATCCTCTTTTTTGCCTCCATAGGGTTCCTGAAGGCATAACTGTGTTCAAGCAGTACTTGCTGACTACTAATATTTGATTTTAAATTAGATGGTCCTGCTGGAGTACAACTGTTGTTTTTCTTCAGAAGACTTCTTGACTTGAGTTTCTGAACCAAATAAAATGAGAGGTTGAACAAAAATTATGGAATATCACAAATTAGTAAAATTTGTCCAGTTTTGGTTAACAAATATTTAAACTGCTCTTTTAAGAACAGGATTTTAAAAGTTAGATAAGAAACAGCAGCAACCCAGATTATGTAATCATGGATTAAGTTTGTCAGTTGGTTGTATCAACTCTGTCCACCTATTTCTTTTTGTCATGTCCAGAGAGATTCAAACATTGGTTTGCAAATGTACAATGGACTTAACGAAAATGACTCTATGGAGATTTTTAAAATCCTTTGCAATTTTCTCCATAAAGCCAACTTAGAATGTGTTTAGACATTTTGCTTATCTGTGATACTGATTTGAGAACCCTTTTTAGGTAAATACTGTTCTTTCAATTTGATTAATATTTCCAATCTGGGGTCCTTCTTAGTAACAAATTGAGTATCCATAGAAACATATTCTAAAGTATCAATATCAAACTTCTAAAAAGATTTATTAACTGTTCATAGTTATGTTTTCCATACAAGGATTTAAAATCTGGCTAGGAATTTTTTTGTTCAAAATAGAAACCTGGGGACCCCCTCTATTCCTCATATCAATTAGTCATCAAGTCATAGTAATTCTATACTTCCTAAATATCTTTCCATCATGAATCTCTCCTCTCCATCATTCTTAATGCCACTGCCCACATCAGACCCTGTCATGTCTGGCTTGAATATTTTATAAACTTCCTTACTGATCTCTCTGCCTCTGGTTTTTTTGTTTATTTGTTTTTTTAAATTAAATTCAGTTTTACTGCAATATATTCACATACCATGCAATCATCCATGGTGTACAATCAACTGTTCACAGTACCATCATATAGTTATGCATTCATCACCCCAATCTATTTTTGAACACTTTCCTTACATTAGAATCAGAATAAGAATAAAAAATAAAAGTAAAAAAGAACACCGAAATCATCCCCCCCATCCCACCCTATTTTTCATTTAGTTTTTGTCCCCATTTTTCTACTCATCCATCCATATAGTAGATAAAGAGTGCAATCCACTAGGTTTTCACAATCACACTGTCACCCCTTGTAAGCTACATTGTTATACAATTGTCTTCAAGAGTCCAGACTACTGGGTTGGAGTTTGACAGTTTCAGTATTTACTTCTAGCTATTCCAATACATTAAAATCTAAAAGGTGTTATCTATATAGTGCCTAAGAATGTCCACCAGAGTGTCCTCTCAACTCCATTTGAAATCTCTCAAGCCACTGAAACTTTATTTCGTTTCATTTTGCATCCCCCTTTTGTCTGCCTCTAGTTTTGATCCTCTTCAATCCAACTTCTGCAAAAAGAATACTTTTTTCTAACAGATCTGACATTTATGTACTGCTCTAAATTCCTCTTTGCTTCCCCATTATCTAAAGGGAAAAAAAAAAAAATCTTCACATGGGATACTCTACTATTTAGGATTTGGCCACATTCTGCCATTTATCATCTTGATTTATACTCCAGCAATATTAAACCACTTATAATTCCCAGAATATGTCATATCCTCATAAATCTGTGTCTGTCATTCATTCACCAAATATTTATTGGGATACCTACTATTTTTTCATTTTTATATCCCAAGCATTTAATTTAGATTCTGGTGTAATGTAAAGTTTAGTAAGTATTTGTTGAATTCATTAAATCAATGCAATGGCAAAAATAAGGTACACTTCAAATTCAATAAATATTTGAGCGTATATTATGTACCAGGCACTGTTTAAGGTGCTGAGGATTCAGAAGTAAACAGGACAAAGTTCTCGCACTCCTGAAGCTTTTCTAGTATCTGTGATAATTAGTTAGCTACAACCTCCTCTCCCATCAAGATGTTAACTGGTGTACATTTACAAATTTAACTGTCACTAACTCAAGAAAAGCAGTAGTTTCTCCTTTCTCAGAGGAAAATGTGTCTGTACTGCTTTTCAAAACTAAACCCTCCTGGGGGAAAATGTGGAAATACTAAATTTCCCCACCTGGGGAATTAATGATATTCTCACAAACATTGGGGCTACCAATTTAGAAGGCTGAGCCCTCAATCTTGGGGCTAGCCTTTATGAACTTTGTTACTGCAAAGGAGAGGCTAAACCTACTTAAAACTGTGCCTAAGAGTCACTCCCAGAGAACCTCTTTTGTTGCTCAAATGTGGCCTCTCTCTAAGCCAACTCTGCAGGTAAATTCACTGCTCTCCCTGCTATGTGGGACATGACTTCCAGAAGTGTAAATATCCCTGGCAATATGGGACATGACTCGTGGGGGTGAGCTTGGCCCTGGCATTGTGGGATTAAGAAAGCCTTCTTCGACCAAAAAGGGGAAGAAAAATGAAATAAAATAGTTTCAGTAGCTGAGAGATCTCAAATAGAGTCAAAAGGTCATTCTGGAGGTTATTCTTATGCATTATATAGATACACTTTTTAGTTTTTAGTGAATTGGAATAGCTAGAAGGAAATACCTGAAACTGTTAAACTGCAACCCAGTAGGCTTTATTCTTGAAGATGATTGTGTAACTATATAGTTTACACTGTGTGATCGTGTGATTGTGAAAACTTTGTGGCTCCCACTCTGTGCCAGTTTGAATGTATTGTGTCCCCCAAACGCCATTATCTTTGATGTAGTCTTGTGGGGCAGACGTTTTGGTGCTGATTAGATTTGCTTGGAATGCGCCCCACCCAGCTGTGGGTGATGACTCTGATGAGATATTCCCATGGAGGCATGGCCCCACCCATTCAGGGTGGGCCTTGATCAGTGGAGCCATATAAATGAGCTGACTCAAAGAGAAGGAACTCAGTGCAGCTGTGAGTGACATTTTGAAGAGGAGCAAGCTTGCTAGAGAGGAACATCCTGGGAGAAAGCCATTTTGAAACCAGAACTTTGGAGCAGACACCAGCCACGTGCCTTCCCAGCTAACAGAGGCTTTCCGGACGCCATTGGCCATCCTCCAGTGAAGGTACCTGATTACTGATGTGTTACCTTGGACACTTTATGGCCTTAAGACTGTAACTGTGTAGCCAAATAAACCCCCTTTTTATAAAAGCCAATCCATCTCTGGTGTTTTGCATTCCGCAGCATTAGCAAACTAGAACACACTCCCTTTATTCAGTGTATAGACAAAGGAATAGAAAAATGAGGACAAAAAGTAAATGAATAATAGGGAGGGATGGGGGTTATGGGATGTTTTGGGTATTCTTTTTTATTTTAACTTTTATTCTTATTCTTTTTTGTGTATGGTAATGAAAATGTTCAAAAACTGATTGTGGTGATGAATGCACAACTATATAATGGTACTGTGAACTGACTGTACATCGTGGATGATTTATGGTATGTGAATATATCGCAAGAAAATTGAATTAAAAAAAAGAATAGGTAGGATTAAAAAAAACACTAAACCTTCTATTTGTGCTCTTCATTCTACCCTTTCTCATCTTTCAGCGATCTTGTCTTTCTCAGCCAGCTTTTTCCTCTCTGATCAGATCTTTCCAAACTAGTTAAAACATTGTTTTAATTCATTTAATCTTTACCTTAATTCTCGTTCTTTTAAATATCACCTGCTAAAATTTGATTATTTCCCACTCACCCTTCAACCTACATACTTTTGTTCTCCCCATGCTACCTGCAATTGTTTTGTGCAAAGTGAAGAACCCTCTTCTAAATTCCAAAACTGCAAGTCTTCAATCCCAGTCTAAGAGCCTAAGCTTGATGAAGGCTTAGTTTACGCCCTCCTCTGAATTGATATATTTTGGTGTGACTCCATCTGTGCTTTTCTTAAAGCATTCAGCACATACCATTTGTATGTAACCTTAAAATTTGAGCAGAGTGATGATGGAGGTTTCATTATTCATATTACTTCTGTTTTATCAATGATTCAATTATTGATAATAACTGGCATCAATGTAAAATTCCAATATAATAAAAAAAAAACTGGATCAGGGAAAGAATATTGGAGTAAGGAGACCTGATCTCTTAATTCTAACCTGTACCTTTACTGCACAAGAAAGTGTGCAACTTTCTTGAGGCATATCACCATACATGGAATTCAATATGTTCTGAATTGCTCCATTGTATAAACAAAAAGCAACAGGCTCTAAAAATGGGATAAAAAGTTGAGTAGCATATCATTACTTACCATGGATTTTATATGGGTACAAAAATCAAAAATGGTTGGAACAGCATCCATTTTAAGTCGTCGAGTTTGTCCTGTTAGGTCAAAACAGGAGGCTTCAAAGTGTTTTGAACAAAGAAAAGTGTGTTTTCCTGGTACAAAATTTTTGCGTCTAACCAGACGAACCCATTCTTTTCTTCTTTTAGGATCCAAAGGAAACCTTTAAGATAAAATTTTTAAAAAAGCAATTCAAATTCCAGCTACTATACATCTGATAGCACCCAAAGGAAATTTAAAAAGTTGACAATTTAAACTATCTTGTATTTACATAAAAAATTTTAAACTTCTAAATTCGGGTGCTGGAAGAGAAACCAATTCACATTAATTTTGATATGTTGCAAAAAATAGTAATAAAAAACTGATCTGAGTGGTTTTATCTTTCAGGGCTTTTAAAAGAGACATTTCTTCCCAACCTGTCTTTAAGATGCACAATTAAAACAAAACAAGACTAAACTGATCTGGCTCAAGTTTATGTAGAACCATTATAAGCAGGAATAATTTCAGAACGCTTTGATACATGGTAAAGACAAATAGGTTTCTAAGGATTAAATTTTATCAAGTCTGGTACCCCTTCCTCTGTGTTCCCTTATTATGGTTTTTATCACATTGTTTTGTAATTTTTCAATTTTAATAAATTCTCAGTGAAATAAGATTATAAATTTCTTAAGGGATCATATCTTTTATCTATTTATCATTAACACTAAGCACAGTGCCTTGCAAGCAGTAGGGACTTGACAAAAATTTGCTAAATAAATAAGAATACAAAATATCTAAATTAATCCATCGCATTACTTTCATGTAGCTAAAATGTGTTTAATATTTAAATATCAACTTTTAAGCTATATAGTGTGGCAGAAACCATAATTATGATTACAAAAGAGTAAAATACTTCTGATAACTTCATTAAGAATATTTTTATTTTCATATTTATTTCAAATACAAAATATACTGATATGCACCCACTGTATACCTTTTGTAAGAGATAAATATAAAGGATTGTCTGGCAATATTTAACCTTTTAAGTACTATGAATTGCACTGTGTTTAAAAGAAACATAAAATCTCTGAAACCGCTATCTAACACAAGGTCCTGAACATTCTGCCTGTGTTTTCTTCTAGGAGTTTGATAGTTCTAGCTCTTATATTTAGGTCTTTGATCTATTTTGAGTTGATTTTTGTATATGGTGTGAGGTAGGGGTCCTCCTTTTATACATATATAAATTATATAAATACAAAAGTTATATATATGTATAATTTGTGTGTGTGTGTATATATATATAGTGAGAAAGAGAGAGAGAGGGAGAGAGATCTAGTTTTCCCAGCACCATTTGTTGAAGAGATTATTCTTCCTCAGTGAGTGGTCTTTGCCACCTTGTCAAAAATCAGTTGGCCATAAATGTGAGCACTGATTTTTGAGCTCTCAATTCTATTCCATTGGTCTACCTGTCTGTCCTCATGCCAGAACTATGCTGTTTTGATTACCATGGCTTGGTAATATGTTTTAAGATCGGGACGTATAAGTCTTCCAACTTCATTCTTTTTCAAAATAGCTTTAGCTATTTGGGGCCCTTTACCCTTCCTTATAAATTTGATGGTTGCCTTTTCCATTTCTGCAAAGAAAAATGTTGGAATTTTGATTGGGATTGCACTGAATAAGTAAATTGGTTTGGGTAGTAATGATATCTTAATGATCTTTACTCTTGTAATCCATGAAAACAGAATATCCTTCCATTTATTTAGGTCTTTTATTTCTTTCAACAGTGTTTTGTAGTTTTAGCAATGTTTTGTAGTTTTCTGTGTACAAGTTTTTTACATCCTTAGTTAGATTTATTCCTAAATATTTTAATTATTTAATTGCCATTGTGAATGGAATTTTTTCTTGATTTCTTGTTCCAAGTGTTCACTGCTTGTGTATAGAAACACTACTGATTGTTGGGAGTTGATCTTGTACCCCACAACTTTGCTGAATTCATTTATTAGGTCTAGGAGCTTTGTTGTGGATTTTTCAGAATTTTCTGTATATAGGATCATAATATCTGCAAATAGAGTTTTACTTCTTCCTTTCCAATTCGATGACTTTTGTTTATTTTTCTTGCCTAATTGCTCTGGCTAGAACTTCCAGTACAATGTTGAATAAAACTGGTGATAGTGGGCATTCTTGTCTTGTTCCTGATCTTAAAGAGAAAGCTTTCAGTCTTGCACTATCAAGTAGGATGTTAGTTGTGGGCTTTTCATATATGCCCTTTATCATGTTGAGGAATTTTCCTTCTGTTCCTAGTGTTCTGTGTTATTATCAAGAAAGGGTGCTGTATTTTGTCAAATGCCTTTTCTGTGTTGATTGAGATGATCATATGTGGTTTTTTTTCCCCTTCATTCTGTTAATACAGTGTATTACGTTAATTGATTTTCTTCTGTTGAACCAAACTTGTATACCAGGGATAAATCCCACTTGACCATGCTAAGTGATTTTTAAATATGCTTGTCGGATTCGATTTGCTGATATTTTGTTGAGGACTTTTTGCATCTCTATTGATAAGAGATATTGGTCTGTAGTTTTCTCTTCTTGTAGTATCTTTTTCAGGCATTGGTATGAAGGTGATGCTGGCCTCAAAGAATGAGTGTGTTCCCACCTCTCAATATTTTGGAAGAGTTTGGGCAGAATTGTAGTTAAGTGTTCTTGGAATGTTTGGTAGAATTCCCCTGTGAAGCCATCTGGTCCTGATCGTCTCTTTGTTGGCAGGTTTTTGTTTACTGATTCAGTCTCTTTACTAGTAATTGGTTTGTTGAGAGCTTCTGTTTTGTTTTAGTCAGTTAGGTAATTTGTGTGTTTCTAAGAATTTTCCCATTTCATCTAGGTTATCTAATTGATGGGCATACATTTATTCATAGTATCCACTTAAAGTCCTTTTAATTTCAGTGGGGTTCACTAGTGATGTCCCCATTTTCATTTCTGATTTTTGTTATTTGTATCCTCTCTTTTTTCCTTTGTCAGCCTAGCTAAAGGTTTCTTGATTTTGTTGAAGTTTTAAGAGAGTCAACTTTTAGTTTTGTTGATTCTCTAATTTTTTTGTTTTTGTTTTTCTATTTCATTTATCTCCACTCTTGTCTTTGTTATTTCCTTCCTTCTGTTTGCTTTGAGTTTAGTTTGCTCTTCTTCTAGTTATTCCAGTTTCGAGGTTAGTTCTCTGATTTGAAGTCTTTCTTTCTCTCTTTTTAATGTAAGCATTTAGAGCTATATGTTTCCATCCAGCACTGCCTTTGCTGCATCCCATTAGCTTTGGTGTATTGTACTTTCATTTTCATTTTCCTCCAGATATTTCCTAATTTTGCTTCTGATATCCTCTTTAATCCATTGGTTGTTTAAAAGTATGTTGTTTAATTTCCACATATTTGTGAATTTTCCATTTCTCCTTCTGTTATTTATTTCTAGCTTCATTCCATTGTGGTTGTGGAATAGACATTGTATGATTTCAATATTTCTGAATTAATTGAAGCTTGTTTTGTGACCCAACATATGGTTATCCTGGAGAACGATCTATGTGCACTTAAGAAGAATGGGTATTCTGCTTCTGTTGGGTGCAGAGTTCTATATATATCTGCTAGGTCTAGTTGGTTTAGTGTATTAGTCAAGCCCTGTATTCCTTATTGATCTTCTGACTAGATATTCTATCCATTATTGAGAGTGGTGTGTTAAAAGTCTTCTATTAATGTAGAACCATCAATTTCTCCCTTCAAATCTGTATTTGCGTCATACATTTTGGGGCTCTGCTGTTAGGTGCATATATATTTATGATTGTTACCTCTCCTATTGAATCATTCTCTTTATTAGTATGTAACGATCACCTTTGTCTCTCATTAACTGTTTTTGACTTAAAATCTATTTTATCCGGTATTAGTTTAGCCACCTCAGCTTTCTTTTGGTTACTACTTGCATGGTATATATTTTTTTCCATTCTTTCACGGTCAACCTACTTGTATCTTTGACATTAAGGCACGTCTCTTGCAAACAGCATATAGTTGAGTCATGGTTTTTTTTTTTTTTTTTAAATCCATTCTTCCAATCTCTGCTTTTGACTGGTGCATTTAATCCATTTACATTTAAGCTCACCATTAATAATAGAGGTCTTTCTTCTGCCATTTTACTATTTAGCCTTTATAAGTCTTATACCTTTTTTGTCCCTCACTTCCGTTAAAGCCTACTTTTATATTTATTTGCTTTCTTGTGTTGTACCAAATTGACTGCCTTCTCATTTGTATCCGGATATATTTTTCATCTGTTTTCCTTGTTAAAATTTAACATCCTAAATATACAACAGTTATATTTGGTTTGATACTAACTTAAATTCAGTAGCTTGCACATATACTTCTCCTATACTCCTCTACCCCCCACCATTTTTTTGTACTCGTTACCACTTATATCTTTGTACATTGTATGTTCAAAAACCTAGATTTATCATTACTTTTTATGCATTTGCATTTTAGCACCTATAGGAAGTAAGAAGTAGAGTTATATACCAAACAATACAACACAACAATACTGGCATTTATAATTACCCAAATGGTTACCTTTAACACAGGTCTTTATTTCTTTATGTTGCTTTGAACCACTGTCTAGTGTCCTTTCATTTCAGTCTGAAGTGCTTCCTTTAGTACTGCTTGTAGGGCAGGTCTAGTGGTGATGTATTCCCTCAGCTTTTGTTTACTTGAGAATGTCTTAACCCCTCCCTCATTTTGGAAAGAAAGCCTCCCCAGATATCAAATTTATGGCTGGCAATGTTTTCCCTTCAGCACTGAGTATTTCAACCCACTGCCTTCTTTCGTCCATAATTTCTGATGAGAAATCTGCACTCAATCTTATTGGGATTTCCTTGTATGTAATACGTTGCTTTTCTCTTGCAGCTCAGAATTCTCTCCTTGTCTTCTGCATTTGATAGCAGAGGTGTATTTTTGTTTACCTTGTTTGGTGTTCTCTGAGCTTCTTGGCTGTGCATATTCACATCTTTTGCTAAGTTTGGGATTTCTCTGTCATTATTCCTTTGATGATTCCTTCTGCCCCTTTCTTTCTTTCTTCTCCTTCTGGGACTCCAACAATACATATATTGGTGTGCTTGATAGTATCCCAGAGGTGTCTTAGGCTATTTTTGCTTTATATAATTAATTTTTCTTTCTGCTCCTCAGCCTGGCTCATTTCAAGTGTCTTGTCTTCAAGTTCACTAATTCTTTCTTCTGCCAGTTCCATTCTGCTCTTGAAACCCTCCTGTGCATTTTTATTTTAGTTATTGTGTTCTTCAACTCCAGTAGTTCTGTTTGGTTCCTTTCTAAAATTTCTCTTTTTACTTAGACTCTCATATTGTTCATTTGTCTTCCTGATATCCTGTGGTTCTTTCTCTGTACTTTTCTTCATATCCTTAAGTATTTTTTAGGTCAGTTTTTAAAAGCTTTGTTCTGTATGTCCATATGCTCATCTTCTTCATTAGTATTTTCTGTATTTTTATCCTCTTCCTTTGGATGGGTGATCATTTTCTGTTTCTTTGTTTGCCTTGTACTCTTGTTGCACACTATACATTTTCATTTTTACAGAGTTAACTCTGGTATTTACCCCTGGCATGTCTGTTTGCTGGTATTGTAACTAGCCAGTTAGCAAGACAAATAGTCTTGAGCTCCAGCCCTTGTATCAAGAAACTGTGCCCACGGCAAATGTACTGTGCAGGGTTTTCCCTATCTTACTGGGCCTGTCTTGTCCTGGGCTTTTATTTGTTAACTGTTTTGGATTTCTCCTGTTTACAGAGTTTGGTTATCTCCTCTGTTTTCCAGGGAGACAAACCTCCTCTTCCTGGGTATCTGAAGCCAGCAAGGCCTTTGTCTCAGACTGTGCACGCCTATAGTGTTTTCTCTTCCTTTCATTGTCTCATGCTTCTTTTGCCTGGAGGGGAAATTCTGGGAGGATGGTCACCCCATGGAGGAGTGTCTTTTCCAGCCAAAACAAGGCTAGGGACCCATAAAGGGGGCACAGACCATCTCCAAAGTCCCACGTGGAGGGGGTCAGGAAGGGCACCAAAAACTTCTCTGATGGGTCCCAAATTCATCTTTCCTGACCTGCCCAGCAAATGTAGCCCTTCAGTTAACTTTCCCCAGCAGCCCTAAGGAAGCCCTGCATCTTTAACATCACCACTGCCTCTGCCCCAGGGTTGAACCCATGGCCACGACCACCTTTGCAGAGGGTGGGATTAAAACAATGGCTGCCACTGCCTATCTCTGGGACAGGTTGAAATAATAGCTACCGTCAGAGCCTGGACCGAGCAATCCAAATTCGCTAATCAAAAGCTGTGATCAGGGATCAGCTGTTCACACTCCTGTTCTTGCGGAAAGAGGGCCTAGCTAGGGACTGGACCCTGAGGTGGTCTGCTATGGGAGTTGGGAATGGATGCCAGTAGCTGCTGCATGAAGAAAGTAATTTATAGCTCTTTACTGTAATTTATCAGCCTCTTCCTCTCTGGATGCTGTACAGTGTTCTTCTGGCCTCTGGAGTTTCAAAACAGTTGTTTCAGACAGTTACTGCCTCTTTTATAGTTGTTTTGGTGGGAGGACGGAGTCATGGGGCTCCCTACTCTGCCCCCTTCCCCAGAAGTCCCAAGACCCAGTAGATGAATATATTCTTATCTATACAATAGTAGCACCATGCTTTAACAAATAATAGATGTTTTTGAAAATCACTCAGAATTTTTAACAATGCTATTTTGCCCGGGTCTTTAATAAACCACTGAATGCCACTTACATTCCAAGCATTGTCCTAGGCACTGAAGACATAGTAGTAAACAAAAAGGCATGATACATGCCCTTTATAAGCTTATACTGTAGTGGAGAAGGTAGAAACTTGAATAGCTTAATGCAACAGAAGAGTGGCTGAGAACACTGTCTCTGGAGTCAGACAAACCAGGGTTCCAATCCTGGGTCCTCCACATCATAGCTGGGTGATTTTAGGCAAGTTATTTAACATTTTAAGGTCTCAATTTTATCATCTTTAAAGGGGGTGATAATGATACCTAGTGTTACTGTGAGGATTAAATGAGAGAATGCGAGTAAATGTTCAGCCCAGTGCATGGTGTATAGTAAATACCAAATAAACGTCATCCATTACTACTTTAAAGTAATTACAAGAGTCATGATTGTTATTAAAGGGCCTGTATAGGGTCAGACAGAACCAAAAGACAGGAAGAACTAATCTGGTCAGGTGGCCTTGAGACGGTAGGAATTAGCTAGGGAAGACAGGGTAAGAGTAGTGAAGAGTGTAAGTGTATCATAGGCAGAGGGAAGGGTATTATGACACAAAATGATGCCAGAGGGCCTTCTAAGTCAAATGATTTTGAACTTTATCCAAAATGGCACTGGTAAGCCATTTAAGGGCATGAGTTACAAGAGCCGATTTTAAAATTTTCAGAAAATTTTCAAATTGGTTGTTAAACCTGTTATTTAAAATTAAATTATATAAACTTACAATTAAACTTTTAAAAGGGTAGTAATTATTTTACTATTATCTATAGTTTTGAGATTATTTTTCTGTTGTAACTTTATGGTGGAAATATTATATAATAGTGCAGTACTGCACATCTCTTCCTAACTCCACAATCAGTCATGTCATGTTGGTAGCTCAAAACCGCCATGGTAGTATTGATACTATGGAATTGGGCAGGACTTTCCCCCGTCCCTGGAGATCCAGTTGTTAAACAATTACTAACACACCATTAATTATAGAAGAATGATTAGGAGTACATGAATGGAAGCAATGAACCAGTTAAGAAGCTGTTGTAATATGGATTTATGTGGTATACTATAGAAGATGGCTTAGATGGGCATTAGAAAAAAGCAGATTAGTCAAGGGATGTTTTGGAAGTAGTCTTTGGGACTTGCAGAAACGTTGAGGGAAGATGACCTTTCTGGGTGGATGGCAGTTTCCATTTACTGAGAAAGGGAATACTGGAAGTGAGGTAGATGTGGGGAAGAGCAAGTTCATTAATACAGGTTTGATATGTTGAATCTGAGGGACTGATGAGATCAAGGAAATACAGAGTAGACACTTAGCCTATAGGTGGAAGTCATTAGAGAGATCTGGACTGGAGAGATTTGGGAAACATCAACATGTAGATGGTAATAGACCACAGGAACAAATGAAATCATCTTGATAGAGTGGGAAGACCTAGGTCAGGGTAGGGCGTGAGGTATGGGGTGGCAAAGGAAATTGAAGACAGGCAAAAGGAGTAGAAGGAAAATCACAAAATTAGTGTCAGCAGCAGTTTCAGTAGACAGAGGTCAACTGGAGTGGGCCGAATAAGATGTAAGAAAAATGGAGATAGTAAGTTTAGGCAACATTGCTTATACGTGGAGATACAGAATTCTGATGTCTAGAAACACAGGAATTAGTTAATTAAACATCATTTTTGTTTATGAAACAGGAATGTGTTTTTATAATAAATAATGTTATTTTAAGACCCAAATTTCCAGAATTACACATGAACATGTTAATTCCACAGCAGGCAAATGTTCAAATATTGAAAGAATATATGCATACAACTGTATCTCCTTGCATTTCAAATATTCCTCCCTTATCCTCATCTCCCCAAACCAAATTACCAAGTCCTTGTAGTATCTCTTCAAACATTTCTCACATCTGTCCACTACTGTTCATCCCTACCGTCAATATCACTTTAGGCCGCTGGGTGGCCTCTACCTTGTTTTACTACAACTTCTTAACTGGTTTTCCGCTATTAACCCTCTAATCCAGCTTGGTTGTGCCAGCAACTAAGCACTCTCACTGTTTACTTCTGATGACACTGAAACAGGAGTTCCCTGTGAATGGAGCCGTAGGTAAATTAACATTCTGTTATAAAGTCCTTTCTCATCAATTCTCCCAATGATACTTAACCAGGACTTGAAGTCACACTATAATTCTCTAAATTGCACCCTTTTAATATACAAGCCTAATCATGCTATTCTTTTTAAACCTTCCATGGTTTCTCAAGTACTATAAGATAAAGAAAATTCTTAAATTGGTATACAGAACCAAATATTTGTCATCCTTTGGTCTCATTTGAAATTTCAAATCCTTTGAGAACTGTTCTTTGACCTTCCAAATCTAAGTTAGGTTTCCCTGAAGTTTCTTCTGTGGTACTTGTCATTATTTGTTTACATCTTTCTTCCCCATTAAGCTCTAAATCTCCAGGAGGATTGCCAGCACAATGTCAGACAATTAGGTATTTGGTATATATTTGATGAATGAATGGACAACGCACTATATTTGCATGAAGTAGTTTTAAAAACAAACATCACAATGATTTATTTTTAAATGGTAACTTTTAATAAGGGGTACATTTAGTAATAAGGTAGGGAAAAGGTGGAAGGTATAATTTTCTACAGTTTAAAATCATATATGTTGGGGAGGTATATAAAATCGGAACTGTTTTCACTTAACTTTTTAATGTTTCTTTTCTTCAGGCAAAAGGCAGGTTCTCAAACAGAAATAGACTTAAAATGTACCTATTATATTCCAGGTTGTGTGCAAAGAGGTGTCAAAAGTTCTCACTTCCCAGAACTAATGAACTTTGATGGCTCTTTCAGCAAATGAAGGAAAAATAAAACTCATGTTATTTTTCTGTTCTAATAAAAACAGAAAGCTTATCTTTTGAACTTTCATGAACATCGCTTAATTCCATGACTATCAATGATGACTCAATTCCTACGCAGAGTTACTGCGTGTGACTATTAGAAACCTAAATGCTTTCTACGTCAATTAGCTAATGAGAATTTCCTAATTTTAATGGTAACACAGCAGGCTTTTACGTGATAAGACCTACTTGAAAAGGAAAATCTCTCCCCTCCATAGCATCATTCATATCGACACCAGGCCTAATATATAGAGGTGAAAAACTAAGGTATCCTCCTGTCAAGTTTTCTCTAACAGGTAATCACTGTACAGTTCTTGCATTTCTTTTAGAAGTGAGTAAATCTTCCCTGAAGGGAGAAAATGTTTGACAGATTTAAGAAACACACACACACACACACAAAGGGCAAATACGATGCTTCCCTCCGATGAGCTTGGGTAGTGAAGTTGTCAGAACAGGGAATCCTCCTGTTCCATCTACACAGCGATACCCAGTTTAGTAGCTCCCGTCTCCGTCACCCCCACTCCCTGCCCAGGTTACCTGTGGAAGCTGATGTTAATGTGCTTGTTGTAGGTGGCAGCACAGCCCGCCGCGGCGCAATTGGTCGGCATTTCCCTTTCCCCCTCATTCGGCGGTTGTCTTAGGCCTGTTTCTGAGGCGCTGACTGCTGTGTTTTCTGCGTGCAGACGGTAGGCAAACGTGGCAGTGGGCCTTTCCCCTGCTGAGTCGTGGGAGCTGAGTTGGGGAGAAAGGGTGTGTGTGGAGTGGTGGGGAGGGGGAGAGCCTTCCCTTCTCTTTATTAAGATGGCAGGCTTGAGCCAGTGTTGTCAACCGTCCTGGAGCTCCAGTCGCCTACGTTTGCCTTCACCAACATGGCGGCCACAACCCGCCCCAGACAAAAAGGTAGTAGGAGTGCCGCATCCCTTTGGCAGCGATCCCTTGAGCAATTAAAAGGAAGTAGTCCCTTCGATTACTATAAAAATTCCCCAGAGGCCGCAACTAAGAACAGGTCCGCCCAGCCCAGCACGCACTCCAACTGTCCCAATCCAATCTGGGGTAGTTGTGAGCCGCGGATTGGAAAGACGAAACCGAGGGGAGACACAAGAAAGACTACGAGTCCCAATAAGCATGCTGTTGTCTTGATCATTATCGCGCGAACTGGAAACCTTGTTTCCGGCGTGCTATAGGAAGTGACGTCGCGGGCACCCACTTCCAGAGCCCCTTTCTCGCGAGGCGGAAGAGTCTGGATCGCGGAGGAGCAAGGGGGCGGTAGGAAAGGAAACTGGGTTGTTACGGTCCGGCAAAAGAGAGCTGGGGTGCGGGGAAGTTGAGGAGCCGAGCTTGTGAGGTGTCCAAGTAGGGTAACGCCGCACCGACCGGGTCCGTTAGGAAAGAAGGGAGGCGTGGAAAGGCAATTGTCGGGCGGATCCCCGGACCGAGGGCTCAGGTTGGGTGGAAGGCGCCGCTCCCCGGATGGCGACTGTAGATACTTCGGCCCCGGCCTCCAGCGGCCTCTCGCCCAAGGAAGAAGGAGAGTTAGAAGATGGGGAAATCAGCGATGACGATAATAACAGCCAGATCCGTAGCCGGAGTAGCAGTAGCAGCAGTGGCGGCGGGCTGTTACCGTATCCGCGGCGAAGGCCTCCTCACCCGATCCGGGGTGGTGGATCCGGTGGAGGAGGTGGCTCCTCCTCCTCGTCGTCCTCTTCTCAGCAGCAGCTGAGGAATTTCTCACGCTCGCGGCACGCGTCGGAGCGGGGACACCTCAGGGGACACAGCATCTACCGACCCAAAGAGCCGTTCCGGTCTCACCCGCCCTCCGTGCGGATGCCTTCGAGCTCGCTGTCCGAAAGCAGCACCCGGCCGTCTTTCTGGGAGCGGAGCCACATCGCTTTGGACCGTTTCCGCTTTCGAGGCAGGCCTTACCGGGGTGGGAGTCGCTGGAGTCGGGGTCGAGGAGCGGGTGAGCGAGGAGGCAAGCCAGGGGGCCGACCTCCTCTAGGAGGAGGAGCAGGATCCGGATTCAGCAGCAGTCAGAGCTGGCGAGAGCCCTCTCCACCTCGCAAGAGTTGTATCCTTAATGTGGCAGTCTGCCCTGGGTGTGTCACGAATGCAAGTTCCCTTTAGCGTCATTACTAGGCTTTTGAGATGAGCGTAACTTTTCTGAACCATCAGAACCGCTTGTCATTATGTCAGTATGAAGAAAATTGTTCTTTGCTAATTCCCATATGCCACAGTATAGTGTTGTTTTTTAAGTTTGTTTTATTGGGTATATTGCTTGACTAACGTTAGCGTTTTATGGATTGGGGCCAAACTAGTGAAATCGAAGACAGTCTACTAAAATCAGATTTATGATAGTACATCAGAAGCCCAAGTTTCATTAGAGAAAAAAATATAAGCGGTTTTGGGAACATTGTTGCATATTATATCAGATTGCACTTGAGATTAAGATTTATGAGGTTTCATTCTGCATAATTCTATTTGCGAATTTTTTTTTTTTTTTGCCTCTCGATTTAGTCTTCACCGTTGCTGCCTTTTAAAGAGGGTTAAAAAAAAAAAAAGCCACATACCTGGTGTCTTCACCAGCTCATTTAATTTGGAGCTGAACTACCGTCTATTTGAAAAGCTTCAGCTCCTTAAGTTCTTTGATTTCCTGGGTTCACATTTTGGACATTTTATAACCCTTAGTGCTGACTGAATGTGGGCTAGAGAGAGAAAGATAAACTTACCAGCATTTTAAGTTTTAGTATATTAGAAGCCATATCGGAATGGAGGATTGGGAGAGTGTGAGATTATAGAGTTTGAGAAGGAAAATAGCAAAATATCTGATGTTTGCTCCCTCTACCCTTACTTTCAGTTATCTTTAACATTACTAAGTTTACTCAATATTTGTACTGAGGAACAAATCATCTGAAGGTTTGCTCTTTTATGATGCATTTGGAGAACTATGTGTTTTATGATGCATTTGAAGAATGGGACTTATTCTGTGATGACTGCATAAAAGTAGTTTACCAAGCACTTTTCGTTACTGGATGTAATTACCTTGGTGTAATGATTTTTTTATATGTTAGTTATATGTGAAATTTATAGTATCCTGACATTTATTTGGAAGGCACTCAATTATTTTTATAGAATACTTAGGGCCAGACTGGTTTTCCAAATTTCATGACATAAAGGGGGCAAGGGATATACATTCAGATAAGAAACAGCAGCTTCTGGTTCTAGTGCCCTGATACTTCTGCAGCCACAAGTTTGCTTAGGATCATCCCAGGATTTTTTTTTTTTTTGGGGGGGGTGGTATTTAACTTTTTAAAAGAGAGAGGATATTTTTTCAGTAAGGTGGGAAAACGTCTACCCAAGATATTTTTTTGTCATTGCCTTTGCCAGTTGTCATTTCTGAATCTAAAAACGAAAGGGCTATTTAAGCATATATGTGTTTATTTTTGTAAGGATACAAACATGAAACTTGAAGTTTGTGTTAGGAAGACAAATAATTGCAGTTTAGTGTAAAAAGTTCAAATTGATTTATGTAAAAAATACAGTGGGTGTGCAAAAGTATTTCTTAATTTTATATTGGAGAAGGGGGGATGAGTGGGCTTGCCTACATCCTGCCTGCAGGTGCTTCTTGTCCCTCTTTCTATATGCAGTTGTGTTTATTTAATAATAATTTGGACTTCTGCCATGTTATACCTTTATTAATTGTTAAACTCATGTTTTTTATTAACAAACAGATACATGATGTTATAAAAAAATACAGGAAAATAACCAGTCTGCCTGTGTGACTTGGGCTGGTCCTTTAACTTTGTTGGCTTCATTTTTTATTCCTAATTTTTAAAATTTGGGACAATAAGACTATTGGGAAAATTGGGTGACTGAACTCAGTGAAAACTTTCTAAAATTCCAAAGGATTACATTAATGTTAAGAACATACTGATTTGTATAGTAACTTGTCAGAAATGAGCTATCTTGCTGTTTTTCTTTTCACAGATGCCGCACTTCAGAAGGAATGCTTGTTTTGATCCCCTGTTCATTGCTTTCTTGGTGGAGTATCACTAATCCATCCTTGAGGTGTTCTTTATAAAACTTTGAGAAAAAAACAAAAACAGTTTGCAGCTACTTTTGTATAGCATGAGCAAACAAAACTTATAATACAGACTTTGTTACTACAGATTCTTTTAATATCAAGGTCATAGTTTAATTTATATTTTCATTGTTTGATCATAATAATGGCATTTTTTATTTTATAAATATTGCAAAAATGAATCTGTGGCTCATTTCCATAATCTAGAAGTGAAGTAGTCTAAGAACAGGGTTTTTATTTCTGCCCCATAACTTTTTTCTCTGTAGTTACTGAAGGGTGCTAAATACAATTTAAAGAACTGGAATAAGCCAGATTCTGTTGCACTTCTTAGTTTCATTCTCATTCATTTTTACTTTTTCTTAATGTTAAAACAGTTTGTCAGTCTATCTTAGCATATGTCTCCCTTGGATGACTCTTGTTTAAAACTTTAAAGACTGATGCAAACTTACATAATTAGGCCAGCATCTCTCATCAGTAAAAAGTCATTCCGTTTTCAGCTGTCATTGAAAAAGGCTGAAAAGCAGTTCTTTTTATTGTTTGTTTAATCCAGATTTCAGCTAGCAATTGCAGTTTGCCCAGCTTAAAACTAAGCTTAAGTATTGGTTTAATACTAGCTATCCTGTATAGACAAGATAGATTATATCACTTAGCAAATAGTTTGATAGGTTAGTTGTGCATGTCTCTGCTGTAGAGTTTGTTAGTGAGTAAGGTAGTATTCTTGCGTTGAGGGAGATTATGGGGACAAGTAACTGTGACTTCACAGAAAAGGTGATATTTGAATTGGGGTTTGAATATCAGGAAAACTTAGACACAAAGCTATACATAAATTGTGATGAGCAGGAATATGGTGAAATTGAAAAAGTAAGTACTGATCAGATCATAAAGGCATTATGTGCCATGCTAGGGATTTTGGGACTCTTAATGAGATTTAAACAAGGGAAATGATGAGATCAGATTTGTATTCTGGAAAGATTACTCTGGCAGCAGTATGAGGAATAGTTTGGGGGAGATTGAAACTGAAGCCAGGGAGAAAAATAGGGTATTCAGTCTTTAGAAAAAAGATCTTGAGGTTCTGAACTAAGGCAGCAGTAATGGGAATGTAGAGGTGACATGAGATGTGTAAGAGTTAGATAAGATAGGTCTTAATGACTGGTTGAATGCAGAAAGGAAGAGGTCTGTGTTGGATTATTGAATGAGTGGAGTTTTCACTGAAAATACACAGAAAAATGGATGAGGTAGATAATGAATTGGGACATGGTGATTTGAGGTGTTGGAGGCCTAACCAAGTTGAGATATCTAGTAGATATTTGGAATACATGGGTCTGGAGAGAAGTTTGACCTGGTGATAAGACATTTGAGATTCATTAGCATACACGTGGTAGTTAAAACTAGGGGAGTGTATAAGAACACTCGAAAAGAGAAGGTTAAGGGGAGCTCAGTGGAGAGCATCATTTCAGGAGTTGGAGAGAAGGGAGCAAGAGCTATGAAGACTTACAAAAGAGAGAGAGGGGAAGAGAGGGAAACACTGGGCAAGTGGAGTTACGGAAACTTAGAAATGGTTCAGGATGTCATGCTGCAGAGAGGTCAGGTAAAATAAAAGTTTGAGAAAATTGGCTTGAACAGCTTCTGTGGATTAATGGGACAGAAGCCAGATACCAGTTGGTTGAAGAGTTAAGAAACTAGTCTTTGAGAAACTCAGCTTTGAAGAGGTCAGAGAACCAAAGATTTATTAGAACCATTTTACTAAAGAACTCTTATGATGGCTAATTTTCAGTTGTAATGCTTGTTTAGTTTCTCATGTACTTGATGTTGATTCTCGTTCATCAGTGGAGTTAAAAATTCTTTGCTGGTTGCTTTTCCTGTGAATTATAATAGTTTTAGAAGAACCATATTTAGGGAATTGTAATATTATATTCTAGTCAAGGCAAAAACGATCTGTAAATGATACATTGTATTAACACCACACCAAGTACTGTTTTTTTTCTCTTGCTAATTTCCAGGCTGGAGATACCAGGTGTAACAGTTCCCAGTGTTTTGAATTAAAATTGTAGTTTGGAACTAAGTAGCCATTTCCAAGAATGAAATTTTAGTCTGTGTGTCACTATGTTAGAAAAGGAAATAAAAAAAATAATTGGTTTAGATATGCTTTGTCTTTAGGGAAAAATTGGTTTAGAATATACATTTGAGTAATATTTAAAATTTTTATTTTTTATAATTTGGCCACCTTAATTATTTTAGTTGTGAATATGTTGGATGCTTAGTATACTTGGTGAGCTCTAAGCTTGTTTTTCATTCTAAGAAATGTTTCTTACTCATAAATGAGTCTATTAATTGAAAGTGTTCATTTTTTATTATCCCCCCGCCTTTTTTTTTAATTTGAGACATATAAAGAGAAGAAATATTTCCTCCTCATGATCTGAAGTGTATGTTATCCACTTCTGTGACAAACCACTCATTTTCTCCTCTCTTCCTTCAGGAAAGAGTCTCTAACATCCAGCTGTTTTTGGTCTTTCCTGGCACCTGCAAGAAGGAAGGATGTTTGTTATGTATAGCCTAATTAATCGGATTACCTGTAGATACTCTGGGTAATTGCTGACACTAGGGATTTTGTAAGTGGGTGATTTATATGGATACTTGTTAAATTTGAAATATGAGCACATAAGGAAAATGGATGTTAGCAGCACATACATTAAATGGAATTTAGTAACTTAAAGATATAAATCCATCTTTCTTGAAAATTGTAAATTAAAAAGGGAGACAATTCATCTTTAACAATTTTCTGTTAAATTTAACAATGGGAAATTTTTGGAACCTGGTTTCCTTAACATGCTGTTCAGCCAAAAGTTTTGGAAGATCTCCATCAAGAAAACAGAATTATTCAACAAAAAGTGAAAACTGTGGGGAAGAAACTTTTGAAGATTTGCTTTTGAAATATAAGCAAATACAGTTAGAACTTGAATGCATCAATAAGGATGAAAAACTAGCTTTGAGTAGCAAAGAAGAGAATGTGCAGGAAGATAAAACATTGAACTCTGAGGACCAAACAAGCACTGATAATGTCAGTATTACAAAGGACTCAAGTAAAGAAGTAGCTCCTGAAGAGAAAACACAGGTCAAAACTTTTCAGGCGTTTGAACTGAAGCCACTCAGGCAAAAATTGACTTTACCTGGAGATAAGAATCGGTTGAAAAAAGTTAAAGATGGGACAAAACAGCTTTCCCTGAAATCCGACATTACTGAATCTAGTCAAGGTAATGGAATTAAGTATTTCAATTAGTGATAAGACTCTTTCTCCTCTAAAGAAAGAACTAATTATTTTGAACTAATAATTTCATTAAAATTATTCTAATAATTTATCTGTAGATTCTTTTGCATTTTCTACATAGTCATATCATTGAATAATGACAAATTTTGTTTCTTTCCTATCCTTGTTTTATTTCTTTCCTGGGCTTGTTCATCAGGATGTCTAATACAGTGTTGAACAGAAACTATTATAGTAGACACCCTTGTTCTCTTAAAGGGAATGCTTGTGACTTTTATTGTTAAACATGATGTTTAAGATTCTTGTAGCTATCCTTTATCAGTTTAAGGAAGTTATTTTTCTATTCCTACTTTGAATTTTCAGCATAAATGGATGTTGAAGTTTACTGAATCCTGTTTCTTCATTATTGAGATGAGCGTCTGATTTTTCTCCTTTAATTTATTGTAATAAATTATATTAATTGATTCTCTAGTGTTAAACCACCCTTGTATGCCTGGAATAAATTATAACTAGTACATAATATATCATTTTTGTTCATCATGGATTTGTTTTGTTAATTTTTTTCCTCCTTTTTATTAAGGCATAATTTGTATACAGTAAAATGTACCCCTTTTAATATACAGTTCTGCAAATTTTGACAAATGTAGACAGCTTTGAAACCATCACCAGCACCATCATAATTAAGATACAGAAGAGCTCCACCCCGCTTCTCAACAATTCCCCAATACCTCTTTGTAGTCAGCCTTTCCTGCAACCGTCAGCCCACCTAGCAACCACTGATCTGTTTTCTGTTCATATAGTTTTGTCTTTTCCAGAATGTCATATAAATGGACAGTAGGATTCCTTTTGAGTCTACTTCTTTCACTTAGCATAGCACATATTAGATGCATCCATGTTGTTGTGTATCAGTAATTCATTTTTCTTGTGGCTGAATAGTAGACCATTTTATTGCTGTGCTACAGTTTGTTTATCCATTTCCCAGTTGAGGGACATGTAGGTTTTTCCATTTTGGAAAAATGAATAAAGATTTATGAATATTTATGAATAAAGATTTACTTGCTTTAGAATTTTTTCAGCTGTGTTGGCTTGTTCCCTCCACCCCACCCCATTTTCCTTGTCATTTTTACTATAAGGTTATAATTCTTATAAAATGAGTTTGTTGCAGGTTTCCTCTTTATTCTCTGGAATAGCTTGTGTAAGGTTGTAGTCATTCCTGGAATATTTGGTGGCTTTTGCTTGTAAAAGTGTCTTGGCGTGGATGAACTTTTTTCTGGGAAGGTTTTCATGTTTTCTATTTCTGGTTAAAGCAGTTTAAGTGAACTATGTTTTTCTAGTGGTTTGTCCAGTTCCTGTAAGTTGTGGAATTTATAGCAAGTTATTCCTGAGAATCACTTTCCTTTTTATTATGTGTGGCATTTGTAAGTTGAAGTTCCTTTTTTTTTTGTAACCCTCCCTTTCAGTTCTCTGAGAAATAAAGCCATAGCTTTAAAAACTTTTAATGAGTTTTTATCCTCTCTTCTATAAGAGCATTTAAGGCTATAAAAATTTCTACTTTAGCTGTATCTCTCAAGTTTTGACATAAAATTTTTTTCATTCGGTTCTAAATAACTAGTAAATTAGTAAATTTCTGTTTTTGCTTTGACCTGTATGTTATTTGGAGATGTATTTCTTAACTTCTAAATATCTACAGCTTTTGTAGCTTTTGTTGTTGTTGTTGCTAGTGATTTGTATCACTCACAATATTGAGAGAATGAGATATACATGATGCCAATCCTTTGAGATTATTTGAGACTGTCTAGTATGTGATTGATTTTTATAAATGTTCTGTGTGTGCTTGAAAGGAATGTATTAATTGTTAGGTAGAGCTTTTTATGTTATTCATATCTTCTGTCTTTATTTTTTGATCTTTCAGTTACTGAGAGTTTTTTTGTTAAAATCCACCAATATGGTGGATTTGTGTTTTTCAGTTTTTGCTTTAAATTCTTTGAGCTTGGGGAATTGACTCTTATATGTAGTGATCTCTATCTCTAGTAATGTTTTTGTACAAAAGACTTTCTTATCATATTAATATAGCCACACCATCTTTCTCTTGATAAACATATATATGCATTGTATATCATTTTCCATTCTTTTAATTTTTCTGTATCTTAATGTCTTAAGGATCACTTACATATAGCACAGAGCTGGATTTCATTTTTAAACTAGTCTGTCCATCTTTGCCTCTTAAGCAGAACATAAAACCCATTCACAGTTATTATATTTGGATTTACTTCCTTTTGTTTTTTCCTTATTGCCTCTTGATTATTTTTTTCATACTATTGTTTTTCTTCTAGGTTGAAAGTTAGACACTAAGCTTCTGCTTTTCTTGTTAAGTCTAGAAATTGTAACATGAATTTTTAACACTTCCTGCTTTCATTCTTCCTTACACATTTCAAATCACTTGTTCTTAAAACCCATTCTTTAGAATTTCCTTTAGTGTGAGTCTGTTGGCTGCAAAACTGTTTCTATTTTTCCTCTTTTAAGGTCTCTGAAAGTAATCTGTCTCCTTTCTCTGGTTGCTTTAAAGATCCTATCTTTGTTTTTGGTATTCTGTAGTTTAACTATGATGTGTTGATTGTAGATTTCCTTTCACTTATCCAGCTTGGAATTTGTTGTGCTTTTTGAATCTAGATTTGTGTCTTTCACTGTTTGTAAAAAATTCTGTCATCTCTTCAAATATCGCTGCACACACACTCTATTTTTTACCTGGAACTATCTATAGATAAATTTTAAATCATCTCACTTTATTTTCCATGTCTCTTAATTTCTCTAATTTTCTTTCTCTTTGAATCACTGTGCTACATTCTGGATAATTTCCTCTGAGGTATATTTCATTTCACTGATTCTCTCTTCAGCGGTAACTCATCTGCCTTAAAGCCACCATTCGAGTTTTAAATTTCAGTTAGTTTTTATTTTGGCATTTCATTTTTGTTTTATTTTTCAAATCACCTTGGTTTTCTTTTTAGTTTTTCTTCTCCCTGCTTAAATTTTCAAACTTACCTTTATTTCTTTAAACACGTTAAAAAGATTCTTTTAGTTGTTTCTCCTCTTTGCTTCTTAATTTCTAATATCTGAGTTCTTAGCCTGATTTCTGCTATTGTTGCTGCTGGTACAGCCTGCGAAAACAAAGAGGAAGGATCAGATATTCGCACCTGAATTTAGAGAGTGTTCATGGAGATGGGAATGCTTGATTTGCATCTTGAAAAATAAATTTTTTCCCACTTGGGAAATCAGGAAATGAAATAAACACGCAGAAGCACAGAGTGTTTTTTAGGAGTGTTGAGATTAATCCAATAAGGGTGCAATGTGGGATATATTTTAGAAGAACAACTGGCAGCAGTGTGGAAGAGAGGTTAGAGGAAAGGTAAAGATTTCGTCTGAATCAGTAAATTATATAGATTATGACTTTCTCTCTCTCTTTCACCTCCAATCCTTAGTGATACCCATAGCTCTGCCATCAAACTTTGAAATTTTTTTCAGGCCTTTTATTCCCCCTTTATCCTTTTATTGTCAGATGTATGAGCTTAGCTTGCCTCCTACATTAAGTGATCTCACTCAACGTCCCTTTCTACTCCCTGGCCATAAACCTATATCCATATCAATTTTCACTTCCATTCCTCTACTTTGATGATGTGGTGACCCTCTTTTGTTTTTGGACACTTTTTTTAAAACCTTTTTTCCTGGCTCTGACTTCTTCCACCTTCTCTGGGACTTTGCTCCATCTGTCATTTATTCTGCTTTACTTCTAACCAGTTTCTGTTTAGGGGCTTCCATCTGAAAATTTAAACACCCCCTCCTCCTCATCCCTCATTCTTCCTTAACTTTTTTCAAGTATTTCTCCTCTTTTCAGAGAGACTTTTGGAAAGGATAGTTGAGACCCTCGTCACTTGGCCTCTTATGCCTTCATTAACCCCATACAGTCTGATTTTTCTACGCCAAATACTATCTAAAACTACACCTGTTAGAGTTACTTATGACCTAATTGCAAAATCAGTGGACATTTTTCATTTATTTCATCTGTTCAATAAAAATTAGTTGAGCATTTTATTATAGGCTTTTGGAAATTTATCAGTGAACAAAACAGGCAATGGTTTATGCCTTAATGTGTTAAATTTTAGAAAAGGAGATAGACAATAAACATAAATAAATAATGTTATCTTAGGAAAAAACTGTTATGGAAAGAGAGAGAGCAGTCTAGGTAGGAGCGGGGTTGGGTATAGAGGTTGTGGTATTAGTAGGGTGGTCAGTATAGACCTCAATTTGAAGGTGAGATTTAAACAAGAGACTTGGAAGGCAGTGAGGAGTAGCCAAATGGATATCTGGGACAAGGGGTTTCTAGGCAAAGGAGTAGTTAGGTCAGTGATTTTCAGTGTGGTTCCTGGACCAACATGACCTGGAAACTTGGTAGAAGAACAAGTTCTGTGCTATTCCATACCCTACCCCAGATCTTCCTGTTGATTGTTATGCATGCTAAAGTTTGAAAATCACTGAACTAGGTGCCAGGCGTATTTGAGGAATAACAAGGACTATTCTAAGGAAGAGAGAGTGAGAGGAATGAATAGTGGGAGAAAAGGTTGAAGGTGGCGAACTGGGACAGATCGTGTAGAGCCTTGTTAGAACTTGGGGATTATTCCTGAGTGAGATGGGAAGCTATTGCAGGGTTTTTAGTAAAGGACTGACATAATGTGTTTTATATTTTTAAAGAATTGCTTAGCTGCAGTTTTGAGAGTAATCTTTATGAGATAGACATCTCTTTCTGCATTAAATGTTGTTTTTGTCTTTATCCTTGAAAGTTTTTGGTTTCTGTGATACCCTACACATCTGAATTTTTCTTCAACTTTCTGATTTTCCTTTTCTGTCTCTCTAAAATTAATTACCTTTGTAACTTCTTAAATGTTAGTGTCTTCAGTGTTCCATTCTCCTGCTGTGTTCTCATTTATTATTATGTTTTTAATTATTATGTATATAATGAAGATTCTATCCCCAGATTGGCTTAGAATTCCAATTAATAATTTTTTAAACACTATACAGCTGCACAAGACCAATTTTCATTTTGGAGATTATGAGTAAGAATTGAAATAATTTTAATGTAAAGATCTATGATAGTGTTAGGACAATGCTTAACTACAGTATGTGTGTGGTCAGTGAAACAGTAATCTGCATTAAAAATCTGTTGTATAAAGTCAGATTTACTGTCTGAAATTTATGGGCTTGTTTGTTTTTTTGGTAGCATTGTGCTCATAATGGACCCGCCAGGTTATTGGATACTTGGTCTCTATTCTACCTTAAAGGGAGGTTCTGCCACCTCTTATAGACAGAAGAGATCCTTGTCAACTAATGGGTTTTTTGTGACCTAATGAAACTCATAGGTTTCTCCTGTAGGAGAAAAGTTTAATGCTTTCTATGTTTGTTATTGGAAGGCTGTTTATGTCTGTTTTCCCCCCTGTTAAATCTTTAATAGTTACTATTCTGGTATTCTTTGAAGTACAGTCAATTCTGCTGTAACGTGACATAGATATTCCTAAAAATCACCACACTGCAAAAATGCCCAATAAAAACCACTGGGCTTATGGGGAAGATGGAATTAGGGGCACAGCCCCCAAAAACCTTGTCAGTGGCATGTAAAAAAAGACAGGAACTTAATAAAAATGGTAGTACATTTACACGTTAAATGCATTATAAAAATACATGAAATAGAACAATGAATGTCATTTTACCTTGAACTCAGAGATGTTTGAAGTGTATGCATTTTGTGTATTCTTACATGGCTCAGTTCACCTATGTGCGTAGGTGCATCTACTTGCATTCTCCTAGCATTTCTCAGGGATGAAATAGCACGTGAGGAAACATGAGATTTGTGTTATGCTTAAATTGTTACCTAATATATCAAACATAATGCAATGAATTTACATTTTGAAAACAAGCATTATAGCAGAACTGACTCCCCTCAAAATTCAGTGGTTGCTTTCTTTTCATTTTGTCTAGGGTGCTTAGTTAGTAATTTCTCTGTTCTTTGAATAAGTTTTCTATTCTTCCACCCATAGGGCTGCTTGAGCAATCAAATTAGGATGTTTGGAACACTGACAGATTTGCTATTGTGGAAATAACACTAGTCTTGGAGTTTATACCTGATTTAAATCCTAGCTTTGCAACTTCATTTGTGTCATCTTGAGTTACGGTTCTGAGTTTTTAACTTTGTCTCAACTATAAAAATATCTATCCCAATACTGTTGTAATTGTACTATAACTTTATTATGTAGTTTGTACAGCTCTTATAGATTAGTTAATATTTATATGTAAGGTTTTATACACTACTTCATCAGAAGTTTGGACCAAATATGATAGAATTCTGGTAAAATGTAATATATGTGGATAGTCTTAATTTTGTAGATATTTGAACTGCCTCTGTTGATGCTTTTATGGATAGAGGAGCATAAATCTCTAATACATTTTCTAAACCTTAAATTCATTTCAACTTTAGAAGAGACTAAGATAATTGGGATTTTATTCTCTTACTATAGATTATCCATTTGGTAATGAAACTGTTCTTTTTATGTATCTACTCTATGAATTCTGTTCTTTTTTGAAATCATTTTTTTTTTTAGTTCAGAAGTCATTTTATCAAAGGGTAGTTTCTTTTTATTATTTAATATTTTGAATCACTTTGTCTCATAACTTTCAGAAATAAGGCTGACATGAGAAGTTTGGTCAGATTTTCTTTTTTTCCTTTTGATTGAGAGATTGAGAAAATGAGACACTTTAAATGGGGCCCTTTAAAATAAGTATTACTAAGTATTATATAGTATTGTTTTATTTAGGATTGATTGTGGCTATCTTTTAGAGTATTCAAAAGATGCTATTTTGTTTTAAAGGATTAGAAGATAAAGAACAAAATTTAACAAGAAGAATTAGTACCTCAGATATTCTATCTGAAAAGGTAAGGTACTGCTTTGTGGGATTGGATCTGTCTGTAAGACTGATTCTTGTGCTGCTTTGCTCTATTCTTTTGAAAGGGAAATTCTGTCTTGCTTTTCACCCATTTGTGCATAAGCCTTAACTATAAGAAGGTCTGGGCAGTTATCTTTGAGTCTCTTTCTCTACTGGGTTCTGCAAATTATGTTTAAGGAAGTTATGTATATATCTATACATACAAGTTATCTTTTTGTTGTTTTTTGTAATTTTTAATTTTGTTCCAGAGATTTTTTTTTCTTAATTTTTGGTGATTATCCTATGTGGAAAAGCTTTGGCGTTGATAGACCTTGACCTGGTATACTAAAATTAGTTCCTCCACTTAATTAGCTGAGTGACCTTATATAAGCTATTTAGGCTTTGCTTGCCTCTGTTTTCCTTTCTACAAAATAAATACAGTATCATCTGTTCTCTGGGTTGTTGTGAGGTATCTGTAGGATGAAGTACAGAAGCGTCAAGCACTGCATCTGACATGTGATAGGCACTCAAAAACTCAAGCCTTTTCTTTGTTGAATTAGATATCTGAAATATCTGTAGTTTCTTCTATTGAGATTTGTTAGATTTTACAAGTAAATGGAAATGTTTCAAAGAGCTTTAGGAAAAAGATGGTCTGGAATTTAGGAGTGATAATACATCAGACATAAATCTCGTATCATTTTTAAAAATATCTTTACAGTAACTCCTTATTACAAGTAAGTTGACCTTATTTATGTTTTGCAGATGAGGTAAGATTCATTTGGGTAGATTAAGTGACTTGCCTAAAGTCACACAGGAATTAAGCATGTCAGAGCAAGTTGATGAATGAGGTTCTCAGACTTAGTTTGCTCTTCTTGTTCAAGTAGCTGTTTCAAGTTGAATATAGTTGTGGGACAGAATACTGGGTTTTTGTGTTGTTTTTTTTTTGTCTAAAAAGTAGTTGCAAAAAGTAATTAAAGATTTTTAAGTCCCAATGGAGCAGTAATGATATTTATTTTAGTTAAACTCGGTATCAGCACTGTCTAATTGAATTTTCTATGCTAATGGAAATGTTTTATTTGTACTCTTTGATATGGTAGTCATTAGCCACAAGTGGCTATTAAGCATGCAAAAAGTGGTTAGTGTGACTGAGGAACTAAATTTTTAATTTTAATTTTAGTTAATTTAAATCTAAATAACCACATGTGACTTGCTGTCCCCAACCCCCATCCACACACATGTGCACGCATGCGTGCGCACACACACAGAGAACACACAACACAGTTTTGCGTTTACTTCAGGGATGGGGAGGCCAAGAGACCTTCCCTCTCCACCCCCCCAACCCCCATTCATGGAATTAGTTAGCCTGACATTTCACTGTTATACTTCAGCTAAAAAATGGAGAATAGTCAATTTTTTAAATGATCTAAAAAACAGGTAGAATGAAAAAATTCAGAAGTTTATTCAACCTGAAAACAGATTCCAAATGTCTGCTTTTAAATGATCTTCCTGTTTTAGCTTCTCTAAAGAAAAATTCTTCTGGATATTCAAAATGTTTTAAATATTCAGATAAATATCTGTAGCTCTGAAATGCATAATGTTTAAGTATAAGCAAGTTTCTACAGATTATTTTCATTCAACGATAAGTTAAAGAATTTACATAGAAAAAGACATTTGGCGAATTTGAGTCTTGACATTTGATGTATCTGTTCTTGTTTTCTTGTAAGGCTAGTGAATTGCGTGATTGTGGAGCCTAACCATTTCATTAAGGAGAATAATTTTTTCAGTTTATCTATACCTTTCCATTAGCTATCTTGCTGTAGTTTTCAACTTAATTGTACGTGTTTCTGATAATACTGCCAGTTAGTGTCATAAATTACCATCAAAAGATGTGACATCAGTCATATAGATACATGTAATAGGAATCTACTCATCCCTACCTCTGGCCTTCCCAACTAATGAAAATTTCCAGCTCTCAGCATTAGCAATAATTTTGGCTGTGGACCAGCAACAGTGATGATGGTATATAAGTAGGATACAAGTCGTCTTAATTTTTTCAGTTCATTCTTCATTCCTTGCCTCTTCTGGGTTCTTGATTTCTATTTCCCATTCACTGCTATCAGATTTTTCTTCTTTTTAGTTTAGGAAGGCAGTTAAATGCTAACCTTCCTTTTCTGCATCATCCTGTTTCATAAGTTGAACTCTTTTGGCTTCCTACCCTACACATACACACATTCTCTACAGATTGATCATTTGTGTATTGTAGGGACTGAATTAGGTATGTTAGACCAAGGTAAGTAGTTTCCTTATTTTCTCTCTATTTGTCTTTTAAATATTTGCTTTAAAACTAACTTTAAATTCTGATCTTATTTAAAAGCTCATGATGTGGTAAACTAAGGTCAAATAATGGAATTTTAAAATTGCAGCTGTTTTCTTTTTTTAAAAGAAACTTGGTGAAGATGAAGAGGAGCTGTCTGAATTACAACTTCGTCTTTTGGCTCTTCAGTCAGCCAGTAAGAAATGGCAACAAAAAGAACAGCAGGTGATGAAAGAAAGCAAAGAAAAGTTGACTAAGACAAAAACTCTACAACAAAAAGTTAAAACCAGTACAAAAACACATTCGGCCAAAAAAGTTAGCACTACAGGTGACCATTTCTGTTAAATTCTTTTCATTGAAATCATGTATTGGTAATAGTTTCTAGATCTCAACTCAGAAAATTTTGAGTTTGGGGAGTTAGAGGGCCCTGAAATGGAGGACACTCCTGTATGAACAGAATTTAGGCTTATATGCGTAAACGGGTAATGGTAATGAAAGTAATCTTTAAAGTTCTTATTTTCTTTTATTCCCTAGAATATTCTTACTGTAGTAGATACTGATATTTCTGTATCTTTCATTTAAAGCTAAACAAGCATTGAGGAAGCAGCAAACAAAGGCATGGAAGAAACTACAGCAGCAAAAAGAACAGGAAAGACAGAAAGAAGAGGATCAGAGGAAACAAGCTGAAGAAGAAGAGAGAAGGAAAAGAGAAGAAGAAATCAGAAAAATTCGAGATCTCTCAAATCAGGAAGAGCAGTACAATCGATTCATGAAATTGGTCGGCGGCAAGAGGAGATCAAGAAGTAAAGTAAGTAGTAAGTTTATTTTTTTCAGAAAACTTAAGGCCTCCAGATTCTTCCTGTGTCAGATAAGCCCTGAAACCCAGAGATACCAGTCTTGCCAAGAACATCAACCAGTTTCATTCTTCTGCCCCATAAGTTGGACACCCTTTTCCAGCACAAAGAAGTTAAAATGGTCATTGCCTAGATATTAGTGAAGATTAAGAGAATGAGCAAATGAGAGGGAGGAGGTGTAACTGAGACCTTAGGATTTAACAAATGATTATTATTACTGACTCATTATATAGATATTTCTTCTTAGTTTCTGGTATATTAGAATAGCCAGAAGGAAATACCTGAAATTGTTGAACTGTAATCCAATAGACTTGATCTTTGATAATGATTATATAACTATATAGCTTTTTTCGTGTGACTGTGTGATTATAAAAACTTTGTGACTGACACTCCTTTTATCCAGTGTATGGGTGGATGAGTAATAAGATAAAGACATTCATTAAAAAAAAAAAAAGTACAGTTATAAAAACTGTGCTATCATTAATTGTAATAAATGTTCCACACCAATGCAAGGTGTTGGTGGCAGGCTAGTGTATGGGAATCCTGTATTTTATTCATGATTGTTCTGTAAGCTCACAACTTCTGTAATTAAATTTTTTTTTAAGTGTAACAAAAAAAAAAATGAAATAAAGGATACAAAACAGAAGTATCTAAATCAGCAGCATATGTTAAATTAAAAAATCAAAACATTTCTGAAATTTAAGTGCCCTTATTGTCTTAATTCATAGATTCAGCCAACCTTGAAAAACTATAAATATATCTTGTGATTGTTAGAGCTTATTATAAACTCTCCTGGTAGGGAGGGGAGATGGGAATATGAACCTTTTGTAGTGATGACTTTTTTGTATTTGTTAATTAGAGAAGTTGTGGGTTTACAGACATCATGAGTATAATGTGGGTTCCCATATACCACTGTATTATTAACACCTTGCATTGGTGTGGTATGTTGGTACAATTGGTGAAAGCACATTTTTATAATTGTACTATTAACTAGTCTATGATTAAACTTAGGGTCATTGTTTCTGTTGTGCAGTTCCATGGATTTTTGTTTATTATTTTTATTCTAGTAACATACACAAACTAAAATTTCCCCTTTTAACCACATTTAAATGTATAATTCACTGCTGTTAATTATGTTCACAATGTTGTGCTACCGTCACCACCATCCATTATCAAAACTTTTCCATCACCCCCCACCCCCTTGAGCCTGTATTCTAGATTTTGATTCTATGAGTTTACTTATTCTAATTATTTCATATCAGTGATATTATACAATATTTGTCCTTTTGTGTCTGGCTTATTTCACTCAACATGATGTCTTCAAGTTTCATCCGTGTTGTCATGTATCAAAACATCATTCTTTCTTAGGACTGAATAATATTCCCTTGTTTTTTCGTACATCTGTTGATGGACATTTGGCTTGCTTTACGTTTCTCTGATGGCTAGTGACTGAGCATCTTTTCATGTGCTTATTGGCCATTTGTATATCTTCTTCCGTGAATAGAGAAGTGTCTGTTCATATCTTTCACATTTTTTAAGTGGGTCATGTGTCTTTTTTGAGTTTTATGGGTAAGTTTTGTTAGTTTTTGGTTTGTTAAAAGCTTTCTGTGAATGAAATATTGTATATTGAAAAAATAACACACAAACCTATTGATTCAGACTTTTCTGTTACTCAGCTGTCATGTTTATTCATATTTAAACTAGGTGTTATTAGATTCTTTTAAAAAATATTCTAAATATAGTCTTGACATAAAACTTGCGTTTATTTTAGCTTCTTACTGGTTCAGAGGCCATAAGAGTTCAAAAGTTGGTGTTATTTTATAGAAGAATAGCTAATTTTTTAGTGGTTCTGCTAACTTTGGGGGATTTCTCCTGTATAGATAGTACTTGCTGGGTTCCATCTTCTGTCTAGTGAAGCAGTCATAAAATGCGAATCACAGTGTCCTTGTCATGTAAATTAAATTTCCCAAATCAGATATGATAGCAGGTATAAGTAGACCACCATGATTTTTGATAAATATTCTCTAGAGGATAACGATCAGTTGTTTTATACTTTCTAGCTTTGGAATAGCCTAAGATAGAAACTGCTTTGAAACTAAAAAACCTTGTTGTATGCTTAGTCTTCAGATCCTGATCTGAAGCGATCCTTAGATAAGCAACCTACTGATAGTGGAGGAGGTATTTATCAATATGATAACTATGAAGAAGTTGCTATGGATACAGATAGTGAAACCAATTCTCCAGGTAAGAGCTTAAACTTGAAACATTTGTGTATTCACAATTATTAAATAGGTAATGATCACTGAGCTACACAAAACCTTGTAAAGAAGTGTGTAATAAAAGTGAGATTTGGAGGTGGATTGTACAACCGTAGACATTATTTGGTATTGTAAATACTTAGGGAACAAATCTCAAATGCGTAGTACTATGCTTTATTTCCAAGTATTTAAAAAAAAATTTAAAAAAAGAAAAACATTGCTTATACTCACTGTTAACTGTTTGATTTAAAAAATGAAGATTGTGGGAAAGTTGAAAACACTGCTCTTGAAAAAAACAAAACTTCAATCTCTTAAGTATCTTTATATCCAAAATACTTTCTGCTTTAGTCAAAAAAAAAAAAAAAGAGAGCGAGCAAAAGTAATCTTTCTTGTTTTTAGGATTCCTGCCTCCTTCCAGTGATGATACTTTACAGGAATTTGGCATGGAAAATGGTACTAGTGGCATCTGGAAAGGCTGGTCAAACTTGGCCAGGGATGACCCTCAATTAAGACAGGATCTGTCTCTATCTTGGAGGGTCAGAGACTTGCTTTGTTGATGTCCAAGGGTAATTGGCTATGAAAGATGTGTTCTCTCTTTAATTAAAACACAGAAAAAAGGAGCAGATAGTGCAGCTGGCATTCCAGAGACTGAAATACTTGAAAGACCACATGATCAGTGTATTTCTCCCCATGGTCATACTTTGACACCACACTAAAACTAGAATGTGTCTTAGACTAGAGAGACAAAACAAAAGACATAATGGTTTAGGTAATGTTTACCAAAGTACTCATTTTCAAGTTGTTATTTTAGGCCGGTGTTTGAAAATTTTCCATTACATTATGTTTTGATTTCATGATTTAACTCCTCTTTGGTCAGTCTTTGATTTTTTTATTTCCAGATTCTTGGAGATGTTTCATTATAGTTCCCAAGAACTGACAGTATTAATACACTGTACTTCTATACTAACATTATGATCTGTGCTTTTTAAAGAATTTTAAAAATTATTATATGGAGAATGTACCGTTTCCCCAGCTTTATCAAATTTTAACCTTTTGTCATATTCACTACAAATCTTTATATTTTTAAGAGATAAAATGTTCTGGTGGTCCATGCATATTCAGATGATCTCATTTGGGCCTCGTCAACCCCATTAAGGCATTTGGATAATATCCTCATTGACTTGTGAGGTAATTGGAATAAAGCAGCAGCAGTACATTTTGCCTCAGGTTATATTAGTGAGTAGCCAGGGTACAGTTTGAATCTGCCGTATTTCACTGGGTTTAAGAAACCACTGAAGATAAAGGGCACAATTATTTTTATCCTTTGCCAAGCAAGAAAAATACCAACAATTTAACTGAGATACATTGATTGTAACTATTTCAGAGTTACAATATGAGTTAAAATTTGAAAAAATGTGTACCTTATGAATGAAATACAGTAGGTAGTCCTCTTCACTCCAAGTCCTATCTGCTTTCTGTGTTACTTATACTGTCAGTTTCCTCACTTTGCTCCACGTGAAGGCGAGGAGAACATAGTTACTATGTCACTTCAGTCACTTCAGTTAGGCTACTCTGGCAGGATCCTGGGGAATTCTTGGTTTAATTGTTATTTTAAAAAGTATGTTTAACCTTTCCTGCTCAATTCCCTGCTAATATCTTTAGATGAAAAGTGGAACAAGGCAGAGAGTTTTGAGGGACTAACTGTGTAAGTGGATAGCTGACTTTTGATGATATAAGGGTAAGATGGAGGTGGTCTCATGAAAGATATAGGTTTTATCAGAGATTGATAAAATTTAATATGCATCAACATAGATATATTTGTTTTTCTTTGAATATACCATAACATTTAGTTTATTCCTACTGAAGTATTTCTGTTATTGAACTCTATCAAAAAATTGCTTTTACAGCTCCTTCACCAGTGCAACCACCATTCTTCTCAGAGTGTTCATTGGGCTATTTTTCTCCAGTACCGTCTATTCCTTTGCCTCCGCCACCTCAGGCTTCGGTAAGTTAGAATTGATATGATTTCTAGGATAATTCTTTTGTTACCTTGTGCATTTTCTAATTTGTTTTGGAAAACTAGTGTGTAATTAATTGATCGTTGAGATTAAAGAGGGCTTAAAAAATCAGAATTGCTAGCCAAAATTAATAGCTGTAAGATCTACGGAATGAGCAGTTAATTATTTAATGGCAAACTACTCATTTGGTAGATATTTCATAGCTGATTTTTAATCCCGTGTTGGCTTTCTTTCCGTACCTAGCCTGTTTCCTTCTTTCTTCTCTTTGCTTCTCAGCTAATAGCAATTCAGAAAAATTTATCCCAAAGTGGTGTAAGAATTATCTAATGTTTTTGATTATATCTTTCTTGGAATTGAGATATAAGTATAGTAAGATGCTTCCAAAGATTAGTCTCTCTTTTCTCCTACTTTGAGGAATACTCAGCTATTTTTAATTTGAAAGTCCAGCAAAAGAAAAGCATTACTTATGGAAGTTAATTTGTTTTCCCCCATTTCCCTCTAATAAGAACTGCCAGTTCCCCATTAAAAGAAAAATAAAAAAGGAAGCAGGGAAAAATTAGAAGTATTCTGAAGATGTTTAAAGGTTCAGAGGGCCTAGAGATCAAACTGTTTATCCTTAGTAGGTAAGAGGGAACCTTGCCATTTCCGAGTTCCTAGGTAGAAATATGGTGTATTTCTAGGAAGCTTATGGTAAGGGGAATCTTAGAGTAGAAAGACTAGAGAGAAACAGCTTTTTTCCTTTATTCCTTTAAGTGTTTTCTTTTGGGAAATGAAGAATGAATGAGCTAAATGTCAGTTGAAATTCTAGAAAGTCTTGTAGTAAAACATGTCAAACGCAGAGATTTGTGTAAATTAGTTTCATTTACTGATCATTTCTAATAAGCCATTTCACAAAATTTCAAGAGTTTAGTGATGCTGCTTCTTTACACTTAATTCTTAACGCGCTCTGGACAATTCCAGTTGTCCCTTTGGTTCCTAAATTTTGTTTTTTCACTTAAGTATTACATGTCTTTGGTTTCCAATATCTCTGTTTTCAGGTAGTCATTTAGAGGGAAAACACTGCAATTTGATTTCTGTATCTTCTGGAATGCTAAATGGGAGATAATAGGAACAGAGAAGTGTGTATAATTCCTTTGAAATTCATAAATTAAATGTTTCAAATAGTGTTGTTTTATTTTAATTACAAAAATAATACTTTTTTTATCATTGAAGATTGACTTCTGGGTTAGTTTTGAGATTTATAGTGTATACTTAGTTCACTTATGCTTGCAGCTAACATTAATAATCTAAAGTTTACTTTTTCTTATTTAATATTGCTCCACAGAAAAATATTTTGAGTTGATAAATTTTTCATTGTACTTACTGATTTCTTCTTTTGTTTTTTAAAAAATAAGCAGGCTCTGCCACCTTTGAGCCAGCCTTACGTGGAAGGCTTGTGTGTTTCTCTTGAACCTCTACCTCCTCTACCACCTCTCCCACCTCTCCCACCTGAAGACCCAGAACAGCCTCCAAAACCACCTTTTGCAGATGAGGAAGAGGAGGAAGAAATGCTGCTTCGAGAAGAACTGCTTAAATCTCTAGCGAATAAAAGAGCTTTTAAGCCAGAGGTAATGTAGGCACCTAAGCCTCTAGGTGGTGCCCTTGAACTTAGATTCAAAAGGGTAGCCCCAAAATTTTTCACTGCTTATTTGGGATTCATTGGGTTTTTCAGCAAAATAGGGCTAAGTTACTAACTTGCTTAAGCTTTTTAAAGATGACGGAAATTTCTTTTGATTTAAAAATGTTTCCTCTCTGTCTCTCCCTTATTTAGGAAACATCAAGTAATAGTGACTCACCTTCACCTCCAGTTTTGAACAGTTCACAGCCTATGCCAAGAAGCAATCTATCAATAGTCAGTATTAATACAGTATCTCAGCCTAGGATACAGAATCCCAAGTTCCACAGAGGACCTCGTCTTCCACGAACTGTGATCTCGGTAAAAACCAACAAATAAATTTAATTCTACTTTTATTCGACAGCTTTTGAGAAATTTGCATGTGGCATTGCTGTTCTTTTCGCTACCACCTAATTTATTTTTGTATACTTACATATTAGTATATGAATACAAATATGTATTTCTCTATTAATTTTTATTTATTAATGATGAAATGAGAGCAACCACCTTCTTCATTGGAAAATGGTAGAATTTGGTCATGTTTTGGGGGAAGCACTATTTTCATCAGAGTAGTATACTTTGCTACTTCCTTGATTTTTTTTCTATAGGAATTGGTGTGTTCTGGTTTTCTGTCTTTTGTGGAGTCAGTTTTAGCAAAGTGTGTATTTTTTCTCGTATTTTTCCAACCAATGACTACTGTAATGGGAGAATTTCTTTATGATGTTTATGATGGAGAGTGAAATGACAGTTTCAACCTGGTTTTCTAATGGCTTAGAAATAAAATATATGGAGCAAAGCCAAGTTGAAATCGTGCCTCTCTTAGGAAACCGACTTTGGCTATTACCCTCTATATAATCACAAAAAATGAAAATGTTTTGTTAATAATTGTGTAGAATTATTTTTAAAGTTTTCTTTTGTTGTAAATGAATAAGTTAATTTAGATGGCATCATGGTTCCTGCAGAAAGTTAATTACAGATGTGATTGTAGTACTGTCTAGAAATACTTTAAGAATGTTTTTGTTTTTGGCATGTAACCAGTATCAGTAGAATTGGGCAAAATCAGTTATGTAATATAACCAGAAGGAATCATAGACTGTCTACTTGGAGCCCATTATTGTTTTCTTAAATCATATTTTTTTATTGTAGAATATAACATATATACCTAAAAAGATGGCTTTCCAAGTGCAATTTAACAAATAGAGAGCAAATTTCAAAGAATATTATAGGTTACAATTCCACAGTTTCAGTTATTTCCTTATTATGAAATATATGGTAATCTTTCAAAGTATGCTTTAACAAGTAGATGTATAGGAAATTTCCAAAGTTATTATGAGTTATAGTACCATAGTTTCAGTTATTCCCTTATCTTTAAATGTAACATACATACGAAAAGGTATAGCTGTCAAATTACAATTTAACAAGTAGCTATAGAACAAATTTCAAAGGATGCTATGGGTTACAGTTCCGTGATTTCAGTTCTTTCCTTCTAACTATTTTAATACTCTAGCAACTAAGAAAAAGAAAATTATATGAAGATTCAGTATTCATAATCCTTTGTTAAATTCCATCTTGTCTGTTGCTGCCCCTTCCTCTAGTTCAGTCACTTTCCTGATCTTCAGGGATGTCTAAGCAGTGACCACCCCTAACCTGTTCATGTTGAAAAGGGGTGTCAACTTTATGAGCAGAGGGAGCACATCTAGTTGATGTTCCTGAAGAGGCTATTGCCTCTGGGTTTCGGGACTTAGCTGGCATAGTAGCACTCTGAAGGACTTGTCTGACTAATAAACTTAGTGAGTGAAACTTTTATAGAGTCTCAGATAGGGATCCGGGTATTTTTTAAGGTTTTCGGGGCTGCTGTTGACTTGGGATTATCATACTTATAATATTGTGGTCATTTGGCATATCTAGGTGAAGCATACATGGGGTAACCTCCAGAACAACCCCTTGACTCTATTTGAGTTCTCTTAGCCACTAAAACCTTATTTGGTTGCATTTCTTTTCTCTCTTTTGGTCAAAAAGGCATTCTCAGTCCCTCGATGCTGGGGTCAGGCTCATTCCTGGAATTCATGTCCCACGTCACCAGGAAAGCTCATTCATATTGGGGGTCCTGTCCCACATCAGGGGGAGGATGATGAATTTATTTGCTGAGTTAGGCTTAGAGAGAGAAAGTCTACATTTGAGCAATAAAAGAGCTTCTCTGGAGGTGATTCCTAGGCTAATTACAGGTGAGCCCATTATTTCTACAAATGGCAGTTTGAAGACACTAAGTGACTTGTCCAAGGCCATGAAATTAATTGTGTTAGAGCCAAGAAAAGATTAGAGATACCTTTGTCATTGAGAATAACAAATATATAATCTTTGCAGCTTCCAAAGCATAAATCAGTGGTTGTAACACTAAATGATTCAGATGATAGTGAATCTGATGGAGAGGCTTCCAAGTCAACAAGTGGTGTTTTTGGTGGATTGGAGTCCATGATTAAGGAAGCAAGGAGAACTGCTGAGGTAAGTGCAATAATTGAAGGTGAGAAGAAAACTGATTTGGCAGTAGTCATTTAAGTTTATTTTTTCCTGAAAATTGAACCTGAAAGGTACAGTTTTTTTCTTTATTAGAGAAGTTGTGGGTTTACAGAACAATCATGCATAAAACACAGTATTCCCATATATTACGCTATTATTAACACCTTGCGTTGGTGTGGAGCATTTGTTACAATTGATGATAGTACATTTTCATAATTGTGCTATTAACTGTAGTCCATGTTCTAACTTAGGGTTCACTGTTTGCCTAGTGCAATTCTATGGATTTTAAAAAATTTTTTATTCTGTTACAATATATATAATATTTTCCCTTTTAGTCAGATTCAGATGTATATTTCAGTGCTCTTAAATATGTTCAAAGTGTCGTGCTACCACAGCACCATCCATTACCAAAACATTTCCATCATTCGAAATAGAAATCCTGTACATTTTAGGCCTTAACTTCTCATTCCCTTTCTCCACCCTGTCCCCTGATAACCTGTGTTCTGGATTCTGTTTCTGGGTTTGCTTATCCTCTTTATTTCACATCAGTGAGATCATGCACATCAATGTGCAGATATCTGTTCAGTCCTTCTGGGTATATGCCTAGTAGTGGGATTACTGGGTCATTAGGTGGTTCTGTAGGTAGCTTTCTGAGGAACCACCAATCTGTCTTCCATGGTGGCTGCACCGTTTTACATTGCCACCTGCAGTGAATAAGTGTTCCTATTTTTCCTCATTTTCTCCAACTTGTTACTTTCCATTTCTTTAATAGCAGCCATTCTGATGGATGTGAAATTGTTTCTTTTTGTTTTGATTTGCATTTCCCGAATGGCTAATGATGTTGAGCATCTTTTCATGTGCTTTCTGGCCATTTGTTTGTGTTTGGAGAGATGTTATCTTCTTGTTAAGTTGAAGGATTGCTTTATATGTATATTTCTTTATGTATTCATAGGAGATATTGTTATGTAGTTTTCTTTTTTAGTGGTATCTTTGTCTGGTTTTGGAATGAGGGTGATGTTGGCCTCATAGAATAAAATAGGAAGAGCTCCCTCCTCTTCGATTTTTAAGAAGAGTTTGAGTAGAATTGGAGTTAAGTGTTCTTGGAATGTTTGGTAGCATTCCACTGTGAAGCAGTCTGGTCCTAGGCTTTTCTTTGTTGGGAGGTCTTTGGTTACTGATTCAGTCTCTTTACTAGTTACTGGTTTGCTGAGATCTTCTCTTTCTTCTTGAGTCAGTGTAGGTAGTTTGTGTGTTTCTAATTCATTTACTTTGTTGAGGTTATTTGATTTATTGGCGTACAGTTGTTCATGGTATCCTCTTACAGTCTTAAATTATATTTCAGTGGGGTTAGTAGTAATGTTCCCCTTTTCATTTCTGATTTAAGATAATTATTTTAAAGGCTTTGTTTATTATGTCCACATTCTCATCTTCTCCATTTGTGTTTTCTATTTTTATCCTCTTCCCTTGGATAGGCCATCATTTGCTGTATCTTTGTCTTGTACTCTTATTGCACACAGTACATTTTGATATTTTAAAATATTAATTATTGGATTTATTCCCTGAGATGTCTGCTTCTTGGTTTTGTAACCAGCTGGTGATAAAAGCTGCCCAAGGCGAAAGCCATGTATAGGGTTTTCCCTGTCTTTCCGGGCCTGTGTCTTGTCCTAGGCTTTTGCTTGTTGTTTTGGAATTCCCCTGTTTTACAGGAGTTTGTTTGCCCCCTGCTCCCCAGAGTGTTTAAAGCTGACAAGCCCTTGCCCTAGATTGTTCGCCTCTGTAGTTTCTTATATGCCTTTCATTGCCACAAGGTGCTTTGCCTGTAGGGCAGTTTTGGGGGTGGGGGTGCACACTGGAAAGGACTTTACCAAGTCAGTCTTTCCCAGATGAAACACAGGGCCAGGGAATCCACTCAGGGGGCACACTATTGTTCCAGAGTGCCCTGGGGAGGGGTTTAGGGATGCCAAGAGCTTCTGCAATGGCTCCCCATAGCTGAGCTCTCCTGCCCTGCCCAGCAAATGCAGCCCTTTATCTAACTGTCCCTGAAGCCCTGAGAAAGCATAGCTTCTTTAAGTCTTCTCTGCCATGTCCTTTGTCAGAGGTGAATTCAAGCAGTGGCTGCTGTTATTTTGTCTGGAGCAAGTTGAAACAGTAGTTGCCTTGGGAGCTGGGGCCCAGGAATGCAAAATTGCTAATCAGAAGCCATGATCAGTGATTGGAAGAGGATTTTATGTCCTTTTCTTTCACCAGTGAGCTAGCTGGACCTCATGGCAGACTTCACAAGAGAGGAGATTGATGCAGGTAGCTGTGGTGCAGAGATAGCAATTTACTGTTTCTTACTGTTCTTTATCAGCCTCTTCTTCCTCCTCTTCCCTGGATGCTGTATAGTGTCTCTGTTCTGTGGAATTTCAAAATAGTTGTTTCAGACAGTTCCTGCCTGTTTAATAGTTTGTTCAAGGACTAAGTCCTGGAGCTTCCATCTTCCTACAATCATACTGTTAACAGTTTTTTAATGCATTGAACTGTGGAATGATTTTAAGTGTTTCTGTTGTTAGGAGTTATATAAAGTGAAGGATGTAGACATTTACATAGATTTAACCATTAAATATCTCTTTTATTTGTGTCCCCAATTGACTAGTCCCTTTTTCAAAATAGTAAAGTTGGGTGGATAATTGTCCTCTATATGAAAGAAATTTATCATTATTTTGGAATTGTATTGTGTCACCAGAAAAGAGTTCTTATTAAAGTATGTGATTTAATTACAACTTTTTTCCTTATTCCTATTTAAACAACTGATTAAATATGAGTTAATTCAGTGCTGGTGGCTAACAACCAGGATTGTTTAAAAAATAAAAAGGAATAGGCAGTAATTATGAAGATAAATATTCATTTATTTCTAAATATATAAATGTGCACTGGGTTGTGATTAAATATAAATTTTTGTGTGGGTTATTGAAAGTTATTTATTTGGTTGACTTCAAATGTTTTCTAGCAAGCTTCAAAACCAAAAATGCCTCCAAAATCTGAAAAAGAAAATGATCCTTTGCGAACACCTGAAGCTTTGCCTGAAGAGAAGAAAATTGAATATAGATTGTTAAAAGAAGAGATTGCCAAGTAAGTACCATTTTATGTAATTAACTTGAAAGGTGTGTGCTCTGTTCTAAACTTCATTTATTATGTATTTACAGTTTATTGGCATTGGTAAATGAGTGATGATGGTTTTAACCTCAATACAGAGTTAATGTTTTTATAACTCACACAGAAGAGGGAGCCAGATGATCATCTGTATGACTTTAATACAGTGATACACTGAGCTATAAACAACTTAGAAAAAGATAGGCACTCAAAGAAAACTACACTATCAGCTTTGAATGCATATTGGTCAGAAATTATTTTTATTTTATATGATTAATATTTTTATTTTATGAAATAGAATACATTTTTGAAGAAAAATAATTTATTTCTTCAGTGTAATGCATCTTTGTTGATCATTTTAGCCGTGAAAAACAGCGTTTGATTAAATCAGATCAGCTGAAGACAAGCTCATCATCCCCAGCAAACTCCGATGTTGAAATTGATGGGATTGGCAGAATAGCACTGGTTACTAAGCAGGTTACAGATGCAGAAGCAAAACTTAAAAAACATAGGTGAGCCACATTATCTGTGTAAATAACTTCATATATCTAATTGTTCCTATATTAGAGGAACAGTTTTGTGGTGTATGTCATTAATAAACATACTTGAACAAATTCTTAATTACACTTGGTAGGACTTTCTGTCATTTTGTTGAATTACACATTTACATAAAGTAATGGAATTAATTTTTAAATAGGAATACCGGCAAAAATTATGCCTTCAAAGGAGAGTTGTCTCTTAAACATTTACACATGATTTATCCATTGCTAAAGGCCTTTGTGAAACTCCTCTTTTCCAGCATTTTCTTTAAAATCTCTGGTGTGTTTTTGAAATACCCTCACTGGAAGCATATTTTTATGGTTAATGGGCTTGATTGTTGGAAATAGTCACTATTTAATCAAGTGACTAAGTCACATGCTCAAATTGTGGTATTATGAAGTGCGAACATTAAGCTATGATTATAAGCTTCTAATATGTTTTGTGAAATTACTGTGCTTTTCAAGGGGCTTTCAAAAATGTTTCATATTAATTTCATATTTATTGTCAGGTTATGTGTAAAACTGCACAAGATGAACATATTGAAGATGGAATTCATGTGCATGTATTAATATATATTTGATAGAAGAAATTAGATCATATTGTGAATGTACTTTTTTCCACCTCAAACGCTCTGAAAATAGTTGATGAAAACCAAATGGTTTTAATTAACATCAACAATTCTGAGCCTTATTCTGCTAGTCTCTTTTTAGGTTGACAAATAAAATGGGAAGGTTCTGTGCAAAGATTATGTGACTTTCTCTGTCCTGTTTTAGTAACTGACTAACCAGTTCTTAAACTTCAAACCTTAATAGTGAAAAATGAGTAGAGTAATGAATTAACAATGTTGAAAAACCATTAACAGTAATATTTAAACAATTTTAATGGTTTTTGAAACAAGCCTCAAAAGTTCATCTATCCATAGTTAATTATTAAGGAAAAGGGGTAGAAGTTTACAGCCTCATTTCTAGCATAATAATCACTTTGGTACCTTTTTGTTTTTTTTAAATCATGACAAAGAATGTAATTTTGAATGTTTTCGTAAGGCAGCGCAGACAGCTCAAGGAGACTATGTGAGGTTTTATATATTTATACAAAAGTATATACTTGTTTTCCATTTATGAGTAAGAAATTAGATACTAAGTATTCTAAACAAAAGAAAATGCATTTTAAAATAGTGTTTATAAATGTCTTCAGCTTGAATATTTGTCTTGAACTAAACGCCATATTTCATTACATCTAAGATGTGTCATCAATTTTATGCACTACTAAGAAAACATAACTGCAAGTTACATTAAGACATGCAATAATATTAAAACATTCTGATATTAGAGTTCTGAAAAATATGCTTCATAGATGAATATGGTAGTGATTGTAGATTTCCAAAATTATCAGTGAGAAATGGTATTGTGTATGTTTTAAAAGAAATTGAAATAAGTTCATTTAAATTCCTTTTTTCATAACTTTCATAACATGAAAACTTTTTAAAAAATTCTTTTGTGTATCTGTCTTTCCACCCACCCCTTCTGTCTTCTCTGTCAAATAATCTTTGTCTTTATAACTCATTCTACCTATCAGTAGTTGTGACTGTTGAGATATGACATCTTTCTAGGAAAGATGCTTTATTTTTTTAAAGTCATAATATTCAGTAGTTTAAAGGTGAAAATTAAATTATATCCATAATCTGTGTTTTTGTCCTACTTTTGCTTCTCAGTTCCAAACTTCTTTACATGAGTATAATTGTTTAGAAATTAGACTTCCTTCTCCCCTTCTCTGCCTTGCTTTGGATAAAATGAGTTAGAGATTTATAGGTTAATAGGATGTGCTCAATTATGTTTATTAGACATTTATTTGTATATATGTTATAAATGAAGTGAAACATAGCAATTTTGTTTTAAGTGGTCACTTTTCAGTTTGCAGAGAGGTTCACATTGAGCCAACTTTGAAGATTTACTAGAGCTTTTCAAAAGTAGTTCACATTATTCACGGTGAAATGATTTTTTTTTAAAAGATCAGACCCATAGTTGCTTTCATAAAATGTAACAATATCAATTTGAATGTCTGTGATTGATGATGTAAAAGTACCCAATCCTGTTATATTCCCACATGCATAACATAGATACTTTTTTTTTTAAATAAATGAATACCTTGCAAATATTTTATTCTGATGGTGTCAGTCCACTAGTTTTTGTAACATTAAAAAAATTTTTATTTCCAAATCAGGATTCTCTTGATGAAAGATGAATCTGTTTTGAAGAATTTAGTGCAACAGGAAGCTAAGAAGAAAGAATCTGTTCGAAATGCTGAAACAAAAATGACAAAACTTACAGAACAGCTTCAAGCAACTGAGAAAATTCTCAATGTCAACAGAATGTTTTTGAAGAAGCTTCAGGAACAAGTAATGTTCTTTCTTAAAAGTTAAACTATTGTCTCATGTTTACTACACATTTTTATGGACCAGCTTTTATATAAGATAATACTCATAAACCATGAAGCCATCAAAATATGTGTAACCTGTATATTGTTTTTCATTAGGATACAGTATGGGGATATTTTTATTTTCAGTTGAAAACTGCTATATTAGTAAGAAGAACATATTTTCTCTCCTACAGTTTTCATGTACATTTTCACAATTATATTTTCAGATTCACAAAGTTCAACAACGTGTTACAATTAAGAAAGCTTTGACTCTGAAGTATGGAGAGGAGCTTGCTCGGGCAAAGGCAGTGGCTAGTAAAGAAATAGGAAAACGTAAACTGGAACAAGATTGCCTTGGAGTAAGTTACGTATGCAAATACCTTATTTTTGGAAATAGAATATTTTTTATGATACTTTTGAGGGTGAAAGATGTATAAAATAACTCAAACTTTTACATTTAAGGAGAATAAAATCAAAGGTTTTTTTCAGATGACATCCAGAGTCATTTTTTTGTTTGTTTGCTTTTTTATTTATTTTATCTTGATTTTATTTTCAGTTTTTGATAGATCGTAGATTAACTACCAAAATTGTTGGAGAACTGTGGTAAATTTTGCTCTGTTCTCCTTGTTGATTCAGTTTTGCAATGTTGACGTTTTATTGTGAGGGAAACAGTTGTCTTCCCAACAGTAGTTTGTAAAATCACAGTGATGTAAAATAGTTCTATTTCTTTTCTCCTCCAGCCAAACAAAATGATGAGATTGGACAATTCTCCAATATCAAGTCCAAGGAAGCATTCAGCAGAACTAATTGCTATGGAAAAAAGACGTTTACAGAAACTGGAGTATGAGTATGCCCTTAAAATTCAGAAATTAAAAGAAGCTCGTGCCCTTAAAGCAAAGGAACAGCAAAATAATGCTCCACTTGTGGAAGAGGAACCTGAATTTTCTTTACCTCAACCCTCGCTTCACGATCTTACACAAGATAAATTAACCCTGGACACTGAAGAAAATGATGTTGATGATGAAATTTTGTCTGGTTCAAACAGAGAACGAAGAAGATCCTTCTTAGAATCCAATTCTTTTACTAAACCTAACCTGAAGCACGCTGATACATCTAACAAAGAATGCCTGAACAAACCTACTAAAAATACTGTAGAAAAACCAGAACTTTTTCTAGGGTTAAAAATTGGTGAACTGCAGAAATTATATTTGAAAGCTGACAGCTTGAAACAACTGATTTTAAAAACCACCACAGGCATTACAGAAAAAGTTTTACATGGTCAGGTAATTAAATACTTCATATTCTTTATAAAGCCTAGAGTCTCTACCTTAGCCTTATTTGCCTTATGAAACTATTGTTTTCTTTTGCAGGAGATTTCTGTGGATGTAGATTTTGTCACAGCACAAAGTAAAACAACAGAAGTGAAGCCATGTCCTTTTAGACCCTACCATAGTCCTCTTCTAGTTTTTAAGTCCTACAGGTATAAAGAAAGATTTATTAAGTTTGAATGTCAGGGTTACTCCTTGGTTCTTAATGTATATTTGATGATTATGAAATAAAAATTGAATCATGGTTACTGAAAAATGGACTTGACCTTTTAGGAAATAAAAACGAAAATGTCTTACTGTTGTCAGACTTGAACCATATCAAGAAATGAGGTTTAGCTTACACTTGGGTTTATCAATTCTTAACAAATTCTCATTTTTTGGCTGCTGGTGGAAATGTGTAGAAGTCTGGAATGTTTCTGTTAAAGTGAGTTGAGGAAGAATCTTACAAAGGCTTGTAAGGCTTTTTTATTTTACTACTACCTGGGCTAAGGAGCACATTAACCAGCCTTCATAAAACTGAGTTAGACATTGTTCAGATGATTAACTTTGTGGGAGGTTGCCTTTTTAGACTTCTAAAAGTTGTAAAACTGTAAATGGGTATGATTTAATCATAAAATTGTAAAGCACCTTCCATATAGTATAGTCCACCCCCTGCTAGTTTTTTGTGTTGGCTGGTCATGTGTGCAAGAAATAATGTATACAGCATTTTTTCATTTGATGAAGTAACAGTACTTTTAAAATACAGGGTGGTTTTGTTTTTTATTTATTTCCTTCTATTTCACATCTTTTATGATCTGGGTATATAAATAGCTTGTCCATTACAACTTGATATTCTAGCTGTTTTCTAGTGTTAATTTTGGTATTAAGTAATAAGATAAGTAGTAAGCTCAAAATGTAGAAATTTTAACTGAAAAAGAAAAGCTAAAGTTTTCTTAATTTTGGAGGAATGTTTATGGAATGTAATGGGCCTGTCATCTCTCTTCTCCTTAGATTTAGTCCCTACTATCGAACCAAGGAAAAACTTCCCCTAAGCTCAATATCATACAGTAATATGATTGAACCGGATCAGTGTTTTTGCCGTTTTGATTTGACTGGAACATGTAATGATGATGATTGCCAGTGGTGAGTAACTTTTATTTATGAACATTTTATCATTTAAAAGGCAGTCTTGGTTGTTTGGCTTTGATATGTACATGATCCCTTTCCTGTATTGTTTTATTTTAGGCAGCATACACAAGATTATACGCTTAGCCGAAAACAGCTGTTCCAGGACATTCTGTCATATAATTTGTCTTTGATTGGTTGTTCAGAGTCGAGCACCGATGAAGAAATTGCTGCTGCAGCAGGTTTTTAAAGACCTCTTATTCTTCCCCAAGTGAAAATTTGAATTGGGGCAATTTTAAAATTTTATCTTTTGCTGTTGTGCATGCCTTTGAATAGTTAAATTAATTCAGCACATTTACCTGTGACACTTTAGTTCGTTCCTGTCCGGTATGGTAACCACTAGCCTTATGTTGCTATTTACATTAATATAAAAGTTTACTTCCTTAATCACATTAGCCACATTTCAGGTACTCAGTAGCCACATGTGGCTGGTGCCTGCCAATAGGAGAGTACAGATATAAGACATTTCCATCATTGCAGAAAATTCTTTGAACTGAGTTCATCTAGATAGTTCAGTTTATTTAGAAGAAAATATTAATTATTTTGTATAGAAATTTTACGAATTATTTTAACATAGATCTCAATTTTTGATCATTGTTTTTAAAAATAGTAGAAGGTTGGAAGTAAAGATGGCTGTAATTTCAAATTCTACAGTGAAATAGAAAAGGCTATATACTTTCACATTCTAGAAAGTATCAATTACTATCAGACCTTGGAGGCAAATATTGTTAAACTTTTCCCTAGATATGGTGCCAAATAGTAAACCTTAAACTACAAGCTTTTTAGTAGGTAGAAAGGAATTGGTATTAACTAGATAATAGTGTTGTCACAGCCCAGAGTGAGTCTTTTTATTTAATCATTCCTAATTGGGAGCTTTAATTTTCACTTAATCATTTAGTTTATTTCAGGAAATACTTTTTTCAGCTTCACTGTGGTTCATAATGTAGTATGATTTGACATAGTAGTTTTGATAATGTACACCTTGCCTGCTAAAAAGTCATTGATATTGACTTAGTATCATGTACTTTTCTTTAATTCTTAAAACTATTCTTTACTTCATTCTCTTTAATTACCCTCGCTCTGTAATCTTTTTTTTTTTTTTTTCTGTCTAATACTCTTTATGAAGATGGCATTGCTCTTATTTCAGAAAAATATGTTGAGAAACTTTTTGGAGTAAACCAAGATCGAATGTCAGTGGACCAGATGGCTGTTCTGCTTGTTAGCAACATCAATGAAAGTAAAGGTCATAGTAAGTATATATGTTTGTATATCTCTAATAAGTAACTTGTAGTTTGTTTTATGACAGCAAACTTTTGGGCATTGTTGGGCATTATGTTCTCAGTACAAAATATGTTATCATTTCTAATACAATAGAGTAAATTCATTTTAAGTATTGTTTGGGTAGCCGTCAAAACTATAACATACTGGTTATATCAGCTAACAGCCTTTGCCTGTCTACTTTAGCACCTCCATTTACAACCTACAAAGAGAAAAGAAGGTGGAAGCCAAAGTTTTGGAGAAAACCTATTTCGGAGAATAACTTCAGTAGTGATGAGGAACAGTCTACAGGACCAATTAAGTATGGTAAGAAGCTATGTAATTTAAGATCCAGAATTATTAAATTGTGCTTTGTTTAATACTTCGTTAATCTTTTGGTATATCCATTAGCCTAGTTTTCTTTTCTTTTCTTTTCTTTTTTAAATAGGATGCCATTGGTAATTTAGGCAATATTGTTCTTCATAGTCCAGGACTGCCCCTTATATTACATGATGTTTTGTAGTCACTCCTCTGCCTTAGTAAATGTGACTGCCCCAAATACTGCCAAATAGTACCTGAATGGGGAGAAGGGAGTAGTAGTATTGCTCCCATTTGAGAATCACTGCCTCGCCTGTGTACTTTTTTTCAGGCAGGTGCTTTATTTTATTTCATCTTTGAATCTGTGTTTCCTGGCATGCAGTAGACTCACAGGATAAATGAATGAACAAAATACTGTATGAATGAGTATTTATTGTTGGACACAATGTTGCATTCTAATCTCAGATTTATATGATTTGTTTACTATTTGTGGTTAATAAGTATCCAAATGCCAGATGTATACTCTGTTGTGCTTATTTAACATTAATATAACACTTTTTCTCTAGTTTAGATTTAGTGGAATACATTACAAAACTTGAGTTTTCATTAACTATAGCTTACAATTTAATGAATGTGAATTATTGATGATGTAACTTATTCTTTATTTTTATTTTTGTTACTTTATCAAAAATTAAGAAAAAACATTTCAAACGAAACAAAGGAATAAGAAAAACAAATATCCTAAAATAACTACATTGCTTCTGGTATGCACCTACCTTATCCCAAGAAAATTAATTTGTAACTTACTCAAAGAACGGAGACCATACTTGCTGGTTTACACCTGTTGTCCTAGTATAATTTTTAATAACACCACATTCACTCTCAGATGCATCCTGGTTTGGATGAAAGATAATATGGTTGCTCTGCCTTAAAGCAATGTGCTACTGCATGTTAATAGACTGTTTAAGCTTTCAGATCATTTTTAAAGATGAAACTGATTATTATTTTCTGAGTCTGTGGATTAGAGAAAGTGTGGAGCTAATGATACTTTTCCTTATAGCCTTCCAGCCAGAGAACCGAATAAATGTTCCAGCTTTGGATACAGTTGTTACTCCAGATGATGTCAGATACTTTACAAATGAGACTGATGATATTGCTAATTTAGAAGCAAGTGTGCTTGAAAATCCTTCTCATGTACAACTTTGGCTCAAGCTTGCATACAAGTACTTGAATCAAAATGAGGGGTAGGTTAACTTCTAATCTTTGTGTAAACTGTAACATTTATATTTTTATGTTTGAAGTTTATTTCACCTATGATTATCAAGTTTCCTTCCTAGTATCAGTGCAATCTTTGTTTTTTTGGGCAAAGGCAAAAGCACTTTATTGTTTAAAAGCAATTCAAAAAGCTTAAGATTAGATCTTGAGTTGTGTGCATGGCTTGGTGTATGAATAATAAATTGTACTGAAGGTTTTAACTCCAGTAGGCTATTTCAAAGTAGAAGTAGTTAAAAGTAAATTCTGGGTGATGTAAGGATTAATTTTTGTTGTTGTTTTAAGTCAAGTAGTTGCAGTCTCTTAATATTATGATAAAATAACAGTGGAAGAGGTTAGCTATAATGTTAATTTTTCAGTTGGAGATTTTAAGCTTGTCTAAGTGCCTCTAAATTCTGTGTGTGGTGTCATGTGCATTCAAGTTAGGTAAATAGTAATTTATCTCACAACCTATAGCTCCTGTTGCATAATTGCATTTTCCAACTCCTAAGTCAGTTGTCCTACTTTTTGATAATAGAGGTAAGCCAGTAATAACCGTTTTATTATAATTTTAAAGTTATCATAATTCAGTTTTTTTTTGTATGCACTCTGATGTGTGTCTAACTATTTTAAAACTTAGTGTGTTTAAATATGACAGCATTGCAGAATGCTAATCTACCACACATGCCTGAATATGGTGCTTACTTAGCTTTACTTGTGTGTCGTCTCCATGTTAATAGGATAAGTTACAGGTTATAGTGTTTTCTTTTCTGACTCATTTACTAAGTGAAGGCCAAAAGAACTGTACCTGATTTTATGAATAGAATCATGAGAGAGAATTATCTTCTCCAAGAGATAGCAAGCCTTTGACTGTTGAAAAGAACTATTATATTGAAAGCTTTGATATTTTGTTCTGGCAGTAGCTGGCCTTGAGAGAGAGTTGTTTGACTTTTCTTAGACCAGTGTAAATCATAAAAAGGTGTTGCTGAATATGGACATAAAGCACATTTGAAGTTGATAATCTAGTAGTTTTATAACACCGTGTTTTTATCTGTGGAAAATGCTTACTGAACATTCACTTAAAAAGGAATTGTTGGGTCTGTGAGAAATCAGGACCTTTTATGTACAGATGTGATTTAAAGTCCTAATCTGTCGCCCTTTGTCATAGGTGATTCTAGCTTCTTAAAAGGTTCTAATAGAAGATGGAATTTTTAAAAAATTGGCTCAGTAGACTAATACTATTTAAAAGTATTTTAAAGTTTTTGTTTTTTTTGTTTTGTTTTTAATGCACTTGCTTTTTCTTTAAACATGTAGGCTGTGTTCAGAATCTTTAGATTCTGCTTTAAATGTTCTGGCTCGAGCACTGGAAAACAACAAAGATAATCCAGAAATATGGTGCCACTACCTCAGATTGTTCTCAAAAAGAGGAACCAAGGAGGAAGTGCAGGAAATGTGTGAAACAGCTGTTGAATATGCCCCTGATTATCGAAGTTTTTGGACTGTGAGTAAAAAAGATAACCTAGTCATATGTGATGAGTGTGCGTGTTCATAATTCTTTGAGTCATTTAACATATAGAGACGTAGTTTAATAGATCATATGCTTTATCTGCATATAGATATATATTTAACGTTACTTTAAATTTCCAGTAACCACAAAGACACTTCTGGGTCAGGATTAATTTAGACTAAGTAAAGCAGAAAATATTTTATTTAATAAAGAGATAAATTTTGTTAACTTTATTGGTAAAGAAAATAAAAAATTATTAATTTCCCACTACGTTTTTCTTAAGCAGTTTTAGTTTGGACAAAGTTAAATGTAATACGTGAAAAACTTTTTTTTGTTTTTTTTTTTTCATTTCTTGCACTTGTATAAAATTTTCGTGAATGCTAGGAAATGTTCTGGTCTTTATATTTAATCTGTCCTCATTGCTTATGGAGAAATCCTAATCTGTAATTTATACTAGTACCAAATCTTGCCAAAATAAAAAGATTTCTTTCTTTGCCAGAAAGATGTTTCCTAGCCAGACTTAAAATTTTTGTAATTTATCCGCTTGTAAAATAAAATAAGTATTCATTAACATTTTAACTTTTAGGACCTGAACTCAGGAACCATTAGGTTCAAATAAATTTTTAGGTAACTATTGCTGTCAGATCTGTCATTTACTTACTAACAGAAACTCAGATCCAAATGAATTTGGATAACATGGTATCCCTTATGAACTTGCCACTCAAACTCCTGTTCTCCACACTGGGGTACTGAATAGATTTGGACAGTGAAATATGCTAGTTTTTTTTTTTTACCTGGCGCCTCATGCTCAAAGACTTGTTTACCAAAGTTAATGCTATTGATTACCACAAGAATGTGTAGGAGTGTGGATATTCAAAAGAGGTAATGTTTTTCCTTAAAGTTGTTTGGTCTTTAAAGGACCTCTTAACTTCTTGATTAATAACCCTTTTAAAATACTTATTTTGCCACATCTTTCTAATATAAATAATATTCTCAAAATTCTTATACTGTTCCAACCTGAGCAACACAAACTGTATGTAACCCATAAATGTGGACTTTTAGGGAGATCTGCTGTGGTCTTGATGCAGTCAGTTTTACCTGTTGATTGAGGGAAAAAAGGGATGAATTGCTTCTGTGGTGACTGTGGACTCAGCACCTATGTTCTTCTAGCTTTCATCTGATCCCACTTTCCACTTGTGTTAGGGGGGAAATCTAGGTTGCAATACATACAAAAAATTACCCTTTTTGTAGAAATTAAAGATTTAATATGAGACAGTTTCTTAATGAAATGTGAAAAATCAATGGTTTTATAGTAGATTAATTATATGAAACCACTCTGGACAGTTTTTGCATCTAGAAAGCACCTTTGAAGAAAAGGATTATGTATGTGAGAGAATGGTGGAGTTTCTGATGGAAGCAGCCAAGCGGGAAACATCAGATATTCTGTCCTTTCAGCTTTTAGAGGCTCTTTTGTTTAGAGTTCAGCTGAACATATTTACTGGAAGATGCCAAAATGCACTTGGAATTTTACAGGTAAACATTTATTATAGAATTTAAATACATTTTGTAGAGAATTTGTTAAAGGTCCAAAACATTATAGATGGCATTATTTAATGCTAAGAACAGGCTTTTGATTTGAATCCTTGCTTTGCCATTTACTAGTAAGTTGTGTAACAGGGGGCAAATTAACTCATCACACTTTTTCCTCATCTGCTTAGTGGGAATACCTGCTTTAGAGTTTTTACGAAGTTTAAAATGATGTCAAGTACTCAAAAGATAAACTTCCAGATTCAAATCAGTCGACAGTCTATAGTGAAAATCTTCTATGTGGTTGCTGCTGCTTCATCTTTTTGTTTTTTTTAATGGTTTTGTCTTTTTATCTCATTAGCTTTTAAGTATCAGGACACTTAAAATGTACAAGTAAATTTAATTCTTTTTTCATTACGTAATAAAATGTTAGCATAGTAAAAATTGTGTTAATATGATAGCAACATCTCTAAAGGGTTTTTGTTAAAAAAATGTATGACTATCAAAATTTTGACTTAGGTATTTAAGAACGATTCCAAAGAAATGTAACACTTTTATTCTTCTTTGCCTATATGTTTGAATCTTATTTCGAATAGGAGTCATTATTGCTAAAAACATTTTCAGATTATTTTTTTTCATTTTACATAGAATGCATTGAAATCGGCTAATGATGCAATAGTAGCTGAGCACCTTAAAACAAGTGATCGATGTTTGGCATGGCTGGCGTACATACATCTTATTGAATTCAACATTCTCCCTCTGAAATTTTATGATCCATCTAATTCTAATCCTTCAAGAATTGTCAACATAGGACCATTTGTAATGCCATGGCAAGCAGTTCAAGATGTAAAGACTAATCCTGACATGTTGTTAGCAGTTTTTGAAGGTATGTGTAAATGTTTATAAATTTAGAACATCAACTTACCCATTATTATGGAACAGATTTATAACTGCATTGTAATTTGTGGTTACACAGTTTATTATGTAAATGCTTAAAAGATTAAGGTTTGAATCAGATAAGATGGACATCTGAAAACTAGGAACTGCACTACGTTATTTATTTTGATTATGGCAAAGAATATCAGCTAATTATGTAGATAATATAGGTTATGTTGTTTTAATAAGTTGATTTAATCAGGGAACCAGGTAATTTCGTTTTTTAGCAATCCGGTAAGTTTAAAGGCTGTGTCTTAACGTTTTGAATTAATTAATGTTTTTTGCATCAGTCAGTGATTGTGGTTGGTATTATATACTAAGTGATGTGTGTGCCATGGAATGTGTATAAGGTATAAAGCCTGTTCTTTCTTAAAAAGAGGTGTATAGCCTAGTCAGAAGATAAAAATCTCTACATTTGATATAATTACTAAAAATGGAAGACCATGTAACTGTATATTGGTATATAGTCTAAATTGTATTCCACAAATGAGACTTGGATCTGTGATTTATAGAATTATATGGTACAGGAAAAACCCCAAAGGAAAGGGATTGGTGTAGGTTGGCATGATCAGGGAAGTCTTCATAGAAATGGGACTTGGAACTGGGCTTTGAATTTGAAGCATGACTGTGATGAGGTGTGGTGGGCCTTTTCAAATGTGGTTATCTCTCTATTTCCCAAGAGCCCATAATAATTTCTGACAGTGTACTAAGTGTTTAGTAAATGCTTGGTGAATAAACCAGTGAAGAAAGGCAGGAAAAGGACATTTCTATTAGGGGAGCCTAGTAGACGAAAAGCAAAAAGTAGATAAGAATTTGTATGATGGATTTGAGGTGTATTGGAAGAAGAGGGAGTCCTTATTAAAGTGAGGATTTTGTGCTGGAGAATAGTAGGAATTGAGATCAATAAGTAGAATAATGCTAGATATTCAAAAACTTTGAAACTGTGGAAGATTTGATGGCATAGAGGTTCATTAAGAAAGAATATGCTGAAAGAATTCCTATCAGACATAGAAAAACCAACCAGGAGGTGATGGTCATAACTGAGGCTTGAAAAAGTAACCTGGGAAAGGAGAGTATTTGTTAGACACATTTGAAATTGTCACATAAAGATATGGGGGGCGGATTAAATGTCCGGGAAGAGGAAATGAAATAGTCAAAGAGGATTTCAGGGTTCTGAGACCGGAAAAATGAAAATGTCATTAACAGAATTTGGCAAATTGGAAACACTAATTTTGATCGTAGGAGTGGAATTTTGATTGATAATTGGTAACCCAAGTAGAAATGAGAAATGCTTTTTGGCAAAAGGAATGAAGGAAGTGGACCTTAAATGGAACAATTAAGGATAAAGTGTATTTAAGAGTTATTATTATAGATGTTATTGTATTACAAAGTGTCTTACAGTTTTTAATGTGCACTAGCAGTAAATTATTCAGTAGTTGAATCTATGAGGTGATATTTTCTCTGAGGAAATGGAGTTTTAAGAGAGTAGCAATAAGGGGTAAAAGGGAGAGAAAAGAGTCAGTGAATGAGACAAAGAAGGAATATAAACAATCTCTTGGAAGTAGAGGCAAGAAATTAAAAAGAGGGGGAAGAATATTGTCAAATGCTAATCAATAAAATGAGGATGTAAATAGGTAAGATAGGAATTCTTAGTGAACTTCAAGTGCACACTTTCAGAATGATGACATTAACCTGAGCTCCTCAAGTCTGGGCACCTCCATAACCATTGGGCAAAGAGGAAATGGTCACAGCTGTGCAAAATAAAATAATATGCTATTCTCTAAGAAGCCACAAGATCAGGTAAATGTGTATTGGGGAAAAGTGTATTGTGAAGGAGGAAGGAAAAGGTCTAGGTTAGGAGGAGACATTTAAATGGCTATAAAGCTGCAGAGCAAGACATCTTTTGAAAGGTTCAGTGAAAGATGTAAAGATGTACTGATAAATCATTCTTTGAGTTTTTTGAGATGAGTTATAAGGAATTTATGGTAAAAGTAGAGACAGTCATTTCTGTAAAAACATTGATAGATGTTTCTAGGTCATACTGGATGGTTTTATTCTTGCAAGGAAAGGGAGGATAAGGAATTTAATAACTTTAGGAATTTGGAAATATCTGAAATACTTCCTTTGGGTAAAAGCTGGAAGTTCAGTAAATATGAGTAAGTGATGGCCAAGTAATTGATCCATTGGTCTCTTAGAATTTAAATTAACAGTGAAATAATTTGTGTTATATATGATTCATGTTGTTGTGATATTTTTGGATAGATGCTGTGAACGCTTGCACAGATGAGAGCCTTACTATTGAGGGAAGAATAGAGGTCTGTCTTCCACTTTACACAAACATGATTGCTCTGCACCAGCTGCTAGAGAGGTAAAACTTATTTGATAAGCAGTTAGCCCTGTATTAAAAATTGATCTTTTCATGTGTTTAGATTTTTTTTTTTCTTGTTAAGGTATGAGGCTGCAGTGAAGCTTTGTAAATGTTTATTGGAATCATGTCCTATGAACTGCCAATTGTTGGAAGCCCTTGTTGCCTTATATTTGCAAACAAATCAGCAAGACAAAGCCAGGGCAGTGTGGCTTAATGCGTTTGAAAAAAATCCTCAGAACGCAGAGGTTTTTTATCATATGTGCAAATTCTTCATCTTGCAGGTAAAAAATGACTCATAATTCTTAAATATGTTTTTAATACTTCAAATTTCTTGTTCATCCTTTAAGACATCCTAGGCATCAGCCTCTCCAGGAAGCCTTTTCTGTTCCTTTTGCCCTTTACCAAACTGTTAGGTAATCTTTGCATAATACCCTGTGCCGAGTTCTACCATTGCATTTATTACATGGCTTTGTAATTTTGTTTGTAGTCACTTTATTTACTAGACTAAAAACTTCTGAGGTCAGGGGCCACATCTTAGTCACATTAAGATCCCCAACACCCAGCACAGTACCAAAAACATCTAATAGAAGCTTAATAGATAATTATGGATAGGGCATCACGCTATGGTGCTATTGCATATTAAGGTGCTTAATGGTTGGTTGAATTTAATTGGAGAACAGAATTATAAAAGTTGTCTGAATGTGCCCCAAATTTGCCCTCTACCCTCACCCCCAAGAAACTTAGTCTAATCAGTGATTTTAAGGGCTTTTTCCTCTCTTGAAGCATTATAATTAAGCATTGTAAGCCTGATGTGTGTCCCCCCTCCATTTTTTTTTAAAATAGAATCGAGGCGACAATCTTCTTCCATTTTTGCGGAAATTTGTTGCATCCTTCTTTAAACCTGGGTTTGAGAAATACAGTAACTTGGATCTGTTTCGGTAAGTTTGTAGAATTCTTTTGATTTGTGGAGGAATGAGAGAGAGTTCAGTGGAAAGATTACAATTTTTGTCGATTGATTACATTTTAGAATGATTTGTATTTGCATACCCCCTTATGGAACTTTTTTGAGGGCAACAGAATTTAATAAAAATGGAGGCAAGATGTAAAATGCTTTGCATTCTTTGGATTAAAGAAACTATACAAAGTAAGGGTTATATTAATTCATTTTCCTTTTACTTTATTGTTACTATTGTTAGCTTGAGCATTTAATACCATAACAATGAAATACCCTGAAACAAGCTCAGTGACTTTTGAAAATAGTTTTAATTTATTTGATTAGTGATCTACAGTGGATGTATATTTTTTTTCTTTTTTTTAATTCTAAAGGGAACTAACTGCTCCAGCCTCTGAAATGTTGCTGAGTGAGAAGTTTTAGAGGATTCTTTCCTCAGTCATCAGTTTCTCAATAGCATATGTAGAACTCTATTTATTGTCTTCATTTGCTTTGCTGAGAGTTCTTGTTCCAGCAAAAAGAGGCCATAACAGATCATGAACGATGATTTTGGGGGGGCTTTTAAAATTCTCTTCCTCTTTCTTATCTCTCTGTAGGGGTCAGCAAACTTTTTCCTTGAGGGCCAAATGGTAAATATTTTAGATTTTCAGGCCATGTGGTCTTTGTCACTGCTATTCAACTATGTTGTTATAGCAGAAAATAGTCATCGGTATATGCAAATGATGGATGTGGCTGTGTTTCAGTAAAACTTTCTTTTAAAAATAGGCATAATCTGCCAGCGCTGAGTAAAACAGCATCATATCAATACTCTGTTACTTTATATTAGGAAGAACTGAGAGAATGAAAAGCTGAGCTGAATATCTCCCAAATTTCCTGTAGAAAATACTAATAGTGAAGATAAAATCTTGGTTCTGTGTTTGTAAATCTAATGCTTGTAAAATATTTTTTTTCCTTAGATGGTCCTCTGTTATCTCTCCACTCTGAATATGACAGTGTTCTTTAAAAACAGATTTTAAAATAACCCACATTCTGTTAAGTTAGTGGTTCATCCACCTTAGGGATTTCTGTGAACATGGCAGTTTTATTTGAGATTGGGCAAAAGTTTAGGGTCACTACTCCTTCCCAGACTTGAATCCTCACTTGTCTTCTTATGGTAGCCAGTTTAGTAATTTTAATAGCTGTCCTGAAATTCTTTATGCTCTTCTACATCCAAATTAATATCCCAAAGTTAATTGCAAAAGAATAATTTTAAATGCAAATTAATGAGGAATTAAACTTATTCTATAAGAAGTTAAAGATTATTCAGCCTCCCTATGTTCACTTGTTCTCTTGTTTAAATTAGATTGCTTTGTTTCTTAAACTCAGTCAAAGGAGCAATCCAAGGCTGAACCAAATTCTTTTCAGACTTGCTGGTTCTGGTCTTCCCTTGGGCATGGAGGTTATTGGTTTAGCTTAAAAGGAGATGCTGCCAGTTTCTCTCTTGGTAGCTCATCAAAGATCTTATTGATGTCAGCTTAATTAAGCAGAATAAATAACAGTGTCAGTAAAAAATTGAAAATGGACTACCTCCATATAATATTCCCTTTGTTTACTGATTCATCAGGCTTTTTTAGATTCCTTTTTGGAAACAGTCAGAATTCACTAACGGGGAAAAAGGTATCCTTGTGTTTATTTTATTTGGACATACTGAACACCTTGTTTACACAAAGAGTGTACATCTTTGTTAATTTAAGAAGTCTTTTTTGAATAAAATATTCGGGGGAAGGCAATAGCTGAGAAAATGTTTGGCATTGTGCCTATTGTATCTTGATATACATTTTTTAAATTTATAACTATGGCCAAAGTTTGTTAATAGGAAAAAATCAGAATCCTCTTAATTGGTACAAAAAAGTAAATATACATATATTAATTTCATGAGCAGAAATAGTAAAGCATATATACTTGGAGCTATAATATTTACCTGAAGTTGTATTGTATCAACTCCTTTCTATATGAAATTTAGTATAAAGGTGGCAAGCAGAAAGAATGAGAAAGGTTAATTTTGTTGTGTTTCATATCAATTTTAAGATTAAGTGGATAGTCAGAAATGTTAGCTTAGAGAGTTAATTCACATTACTGAAGTTATTTTAGGGATTATGGAATCTTACATAGACTAGATTAGAATTTATCCCTTCTGACCCACCTCAGTTTTTGGTTGAGGAAACTAAAATCCCTTAGAAAATAATTGATTAACTCATGGTCATATGGTTAGTTACGGCAAGGTCAAGATTACAACCTGACTTCTGGATGTCCCATCTTCTTCTCTTGTGTTTTCCCCCCACATAGCCTCTCTAGTCCATTAAAAATTATTCCCTTAATCATTTTTAAATCCAAGATAAGCAGTTATACTAAATTGTCATTTTTGAGATCAGTGTACTTCATTTTAAAACATCATTCCTCAAGATGTTGGTAAGTATTTACACACACATAGGCTCAAATTTATTGGGGAATGGAGGGGAGCTGAATTAGTCAAAGTCAAATAGACTTCTTTACTGATTGATTTTTTAGAAACCTTTTATAGCCTAGTAAGTATCCTGGCTTTTCAGGAGGGGGGCTTTAATTTGCAATATTTCCCCACCTTACTTTACTATGAACCTCTTTGACAAGTGCCTTTTGGGTCGGTATGCCACAGAATACATTTTGATATCATGTCTAAAATTAAACCAATAATGGTGTATATGTATATGTATTTGTGTATGCATATGTTTGTGAGAGGGAAGTTATTTTACAGATACCAGATTTTGTAAACTTTTTTACAGAAAAGTACAGATTTTGTGGGAAAAGTTAAATACTTGATATTCACATCTATTTGTTTCTATTTTTAATTAGGTCTAATTAGATGATTATGGTGGTTTGTTTATTTTGGGAGATATAATAAAAATTCATTTTAGGAGAGAGTTATTCATGTAGGTATAAAATGGTAAAATTCTGAGTAACTTTGTGATCCTGGAGACATGACCATAAAGGGGTTTGATGTACATATGAAAATAAAGTCTCTTTACTTTATAGAAATATTTCAAGGAAGTTTAAGTTGAAAGAGGATTTTTTTTTTAAAGTATTGGTAATCCATGTGTGTATAGGCATAATTTCAAACAATATTTATTTTTGTTTCAGATATCTATTAAATATCCCAGGACCACTTGACATTCCAGCCCGTTTATGTAAAGGGAATTTTAATGATGAGATGTTTAACCACCAAGTCCCTTATTTGTGGCTGATTTACTGGTGAGATACTATCTACTATGAAGAGAAATGTTTCAAACTAGGCTTATGTTTGTAATTTATTACTGAATTACATTGTTGAAAGTAATGTGATGTTAAAGTCATTGAAGCAAAATTTGAGGTGTTAAGGTTTAATACATATTAAAGAAGATGAAGGATTCCAATGTAATTATATCTGTAATGTTTAAAATATAATTTGTCACTCTTTTACTTAGTAGAATTAAACTTCATCTTTTAAAACAGCCTTTGTCATCCTCTTCAATCAAGTATTAAAGAGACAGTGGAAGCATATGAGGCAGCTTTAGGGGTGGCCATGAGATCTGATATAGTGCAGAAGATTTGGATGGAGTAAGTTTAGTTCCTCCTCATTAGAATGGGATTTTGAAATAAGGGAATATAATATGGTGGGGAAGGGGTTATTGGCTTTCTTGATGAGAGAATTACTGGCTTAATTATTCTAAATTATCATACTATTTTTCTTTTGGCAGTTATCTTGTCTTTGCCAATAATAGAGCTGCTGGATCCAGAAACAAAATTCAAGAATTCAAATTTTTTACTGATTTAGTGAATAGATGTTTGGTTACAGTCCCTGTCCGATACCCCATTCCTTTTAGCAGTGCCGATTACTGGTCCAACTATGAATTTCATAATAGGGTAAGAACTTAAAACTTTTTTTAAAAAGATGTTTGTACAAAATAAAAGGACTTAAATGAAGGCAAAACTCTTATTTTGTATCAAGAGATCTTTTCCTAGAAGTACTTTTCCTAGCATTTACTATTATTCTTGACCATGTTTCTGACTTATCTCTTCAAAGTCCAGGAATAGCCTTTATGGCAACATTTGCTTTTTTTTATGGCTAATAAGATCAAATATGTGTATTGATTATGTTTTATTTAAGAAAATAAACTTCCTCCTCTGAAGTAAAAAAAAAAGTTAGAATTCAGTTTAAGAAAAATATGATGGTATATGTGGTAGTTTATATGGAGTAATTTATAGTATTTTTGAAAATTTCCACGCATTAGTTTGCTTGAGTAGTTGGACATTTTATTGAATGAAAAATACTAAAACTTTAAAATAAGTTAAAATGAGCTTATACAGTGTAGCTGCTCTTTTTAATATTTTGTCAAGCAAATATAGCTATACACAGAGCATAAAAAAGCAGAAAGCCGATGCCATTTAGAATTTTGAGTAGAATCTGATTAATGATGTCTTTATAAGGCTGTCTTATAAGTAATGAAGCAAAAGGGTTTTTTCTGATTTTTTTTCCAGAGACCCCTTTATAATATTCATTCATTACAATGCTGTACAATGTAGACTACAGCTAAAACTAAAACTAAATAAAAATGTTTTTTTCTTTTTTTGTGGGGTGGTTTTGTTGCTTATGGGATAACCTATTATTATGCTTTGTACTTCTATGCCATTCTTTATCCCAGGATCTCAAACCACTTTATGGACATTTAAGTCATTTACACACGGGCATTCCATGAGCAAGATATGGCAGGTATTATTAGCCCTATGACTTGCCCAGCTATACAGCAAGTAAAGGTAGACTCAGGAATGAAAACCCAGACTTTTGGCTTCTTGTCAATGTTTCCTCAGTCCATGGCTCTCATCACTAGACCATATTTCCTAATTCATAATTTGGAAAATCACTAATATAATTGATGGTCAGAACTGTAACTTACAACATCATACATTATTATAATTTATACATTCATGCCTTAAAGACCATTTTGGTTTTCTCATTAAAACACATAGATAATTGGATTTCACATTTTTGGTGGCATTCAGTTTTCCCCCCTCGACCTTTACAGGTTATTTTCTTTTATTTGAGCTGTGTTCCAAAGACCCAGCATTCCAAAACCTTGGAACGGTTTTGCTCAATTATGCCAACTAATTCTGGACTTGCACTGAGGTAAGAAAAAATGAAATTCTTTTTGGGCCTCAGCTCAACATAGGCTCCTCATATAACATTATTCTTGAAAATTTAAGAACAGTTGCTCTTCCACAATTTCCTCATTGATAATACTACTTGAATTTCAAAGTTGTTAAGTGGTATTTAGCTGTTTATTCAGAAATCAGTGTAAAAATTTGCCCCCTTATAAGGGGGCAAATAATTCAAGTAAAATTCCCTGAGCACACATGCATTAAAAGCAATAAATGTATATTATGTGGCAAGGGAATATTGCTTAATAGAATTTTAAAGTGTTACAGAGACAGTGGCCAACTATATACATTCTGGTTGCTGTGATTTATATAGGTCAGGAGCTCTCAAATATTAGTATGTATCAGAATCGCATTGGTGCTTACTAAAAATGCAGATTACTGAACTTGAGCCCTCAGACTTTGTTACTGGTGGTCCTCAAATCACATTTGAGAAACACCAATAAAGGGATTTCATACATTGAATTAGAAGGAGATTTCTAAGAATTCCTTTGCAGCTTTTTGTTGTACTAGAGTAAACCCATTTTCACCCTCAAAAATTGTGCTTTTTAATTCAAAACATTACCCTTTAAGTCTGAAATATATTGTCACATGCACATTACTGCTTTGACTTCCACTTGTGTAGTCATTTCCACTGCAACATTTGTGACTAATGATTGTAGGCTTCTTTATGGATTGTAGGTAATTAAAATATTTATCAAATGTTCCCTTAATGTTTTAAAGTGTTTACATTCTTCTTAGAATGTATGTGAGAAAATGGCATAAGAGATGAAAAGAAAATTCAAAGGCTATGACAAAAATAGTCATAGTTTTTATAATAGAAATGCTGAATGAGTATGCTAATCTGCAGAATCTAGCTACAGAAATTCATGTTATGAAACAACCTTTGATCATATTATGACTAGTTTTTATTATGATAGGCATTTTGGAATATACTTAGTTTAATTGTTGGTTTTGTTAGAAAATCCTGACATCTGTATTTTGATACTTTCTTATTATTTCCTTGTAGTCATTTTGTCTGTTTTTCCAGGGCAGTAAAATACTTAATAATGAGTCACTGCACTTACATTTTAGTTCAAGAAACATTTCTACTCTAATAAAGAAAGAAAAATACCAGGAAATTGCATTGATATATCAAATGATTCCTTTTAGAAAATTGAAGTGGGGGCAGTGGTATTATTTAGAGAGAATGCCTTAGTATCCTGTAGAAATACATGGGCTTTATTTTAGATGAGCAGAGGTCTTAACTGAACCTCTTGTTAGTTTGGCACATTCCCGTTCCAGGGTAATTTTTATGAGTCATTCTATTATACTTGCTGAATAGCCTTGATGGGATTAAACTGACCAAAAATTATACCTCATCAAACTTTGCTCATTGAGCACATTTTGGGTTTCCTACACTTACAATGCTTTGTTCATTCTCCCGAATGTACTTTACAGGCTACTTCAACATGAATGGGAAGAGAGCAATGTTCAGATTCTGAAACTTCAAGCCAAGATGTTTACATATAATATCCCAACCTGCCTGGCCACCTGGAAAATGTAATGCAACAATCATGTACATGTTTTTATAGCTATTGCTTTTATTTGTAAGGTTTGCGCCAGACAGGTAAATCTGAAATGGCATCTTTCCCCCCACCCCCGGGCAGATTTCTACTCTTAATTTAGATTTGTTTTTAACACTTGCTGAGGTTTTATACTGAGAGTGAGTGCTTGTTAACATTGGTATCTAAAAGCAAAAAGGATGGACTTTTAATTTTCCTTTAAGGAGAACGTTTAGATAACAATACTGCTACCAAACAGACACATCTCTTATAGTTTTTAGACCATCTCTTTTGAAATTTGAGGCTCCCCCTCCCCATAGTCTGGTTTCTTGTTTCTTTTAAAGGTGTTAGTACCTGTGTTTTTCACTAATACTTTTGAGTATATATATATATATTTTTATGAGCGTTATTTGTGTTCAAAACACTGGTCTGTTTTGTTCTTGTAAAGTTGATAAAAATTGTTGAATTTTTCTTTTCACTATAGGTTACCCTCCTTGGAAGTTTAGCCTGTTACTTTCAGGAAGTTTTGTACTCAGATTCCCACAGTCAGTATTCTGCCAGTGGTGGTATCTCATTTTGTTCAAAAATATATAAATTTTTCTTCTCCTTTTTCTATATTCCTTTTTTTTTCTTAGAGCCATTGCTGCTGAGATTGTTCTAAAGGGGCAAAGAGAGGTAAGCCATCCTAGATTATCAGATGGGTCACTTTCTTTTTTTTTTTAAAGTATTCTGCCCCTTTTGTTCACTTCTCAATTTAAAAGTGTTAAAGCATAAAAGTTAATATTCTAAGAGCTCTAAATGTTTGGAAATTCCAAAAACCAACATACCCATTTTGTCTTGAATGTTATAGTGCAAAGTGTCATTGTTTAAACAGAGTTATGGTGTTTTTCATCATGTTTTCTGATGGGATTGTGTGTATATCTATTTTATAGGTCCACCGTTTATATCAGAGAGCCTTACAGAAGTTACCTCTTTGTGCATCACTGTGGAAAGATGTAATGCTTTTCATCTTTTATTTCATCTTGAAGTTTTCCTATAAATTTTCTGCATGTGCCATATCCATCGATGTGGTGATGCTCAAACTCTAGCTAAATCTTACTTATATGCTTCCCTGTCTTTTACAGCAACTCTTGTTTGAAGCATCAGAAGGAGGTAAAACTGATAACCTGAGAAAACTAGTTTCCAAGTGCCAAGAAATTGGAGTCAGCCTAAATGAGCTCTTAAATTTAAACAGTAACAAAACAGAAAGCAAGAATCACTGAACACTGGGTGCAGTCAGTTCTAAGTCCTTATAATAATTGCCAAAATTATTGAATGATCCTTCAAGATTAGGGTGATCCCTGGCTAAGGTCTGTGTAAGACAGACAAGCATTATTGATCATATCAAGTCCCCTACAATATCCTGTCCTCAAAACCGGAAGCAATGAACATGATCCTCTTCAGTTGGATAAATGAACTTCCTGTTTGGCCTGCTACTGGGCCCTGCCAGATTCTCATAACATCATGTACGTAAGTATAGTTCCTCAAAGTGACTGACATTTATTTTAATTTTGTTTTGTTTTTGTTTTTATTTTTTACTTTTCCCCCTTTATTTTGTGGTATTCTTGGTTCACTTGACACTCTCTGATGCCTGAGAGATTCTTGTTTGGGGTTTAATTTCCAGGACTGTGTTTACAGTAAAAAGCAGGCAGTCCCTTTTGGTTCTTCCTTTTTAAACCTTTTGAGATTTTTCCTTTCAGGATTTAAAACTTAAGCAGTCCATCTTAAGGAAAGTGTAACTGCCTTGGCCACAAGTCTGCTAGTTGCACTTGAATGCTCTAACAGGGTTGTTTATTGCCCTTTCTACATTCTGGACTCCTTACCGAGACTGTTTAACTTGAAGATTAAAGAAACTATTGCAAATGCCAGTGCATCAGAACCTAAGAGTGGTCAAATATTATGTGCAATTTTTTTGTAAAGAAATTTTAATTTATAATAAAGTTTAACAATTTAAAGAACAGTTAATATTTGAACTGCTTTGTATTGAAATACTACTTTGTAGTATTAAAATTGTTTATATACAAAATATTTTGAATATAAGTTAACTTTTTAAAAAATGTTGCTGTCTTTATTCACTTTTCACAGTCTGGTGGGAAAGGGTTGAAGTAGGAGGCATTGGATATTCACAACTATATCAGTACTTTCTTATACTGAATCTGCTTTCCCATAAAGACCTCCAGTGACTTTAATTCATGAGGAGGTGGGCTCTTCTATTTTGAGGACCATGAATAATTAGTTTTGCACTACCATTAAACTCAAATAATTCAAACTACAGTTTAACCAGTTTTTAGAAAGTGTCTCCTAACTGTAGTTTGAATGATTTTTTAGTGATATGCAATCTTATGTAGGATATCAATATGACCAAATACAAAGGAGATCTTGTCCGTTCCCCAGCCCCCCAATGCTTTCAGTCTATACTAGGTTGTTTGTACTTGGCAGAAAAATTGTTAATGATACATATACTGCCACAAATATGGTCTTAGAGCTACAGAGCAGCAGCCCTATGAAATACTAGGCAGACATTGTAAAATGCTTACACAAAATAAAAGCGTGTTCCAAGGCCTTTCTATGTGTTTGCCAGGCAGTGTATCAATAGTTCTACCAGCAGTGATTATTTTGCTTTTGCATTGTGTATACAGGGCTCCAAGCACTCAATTTGTTCATAAAACTCCAGTGATAAAATCATGCAAGCTGTACACTCTTAACAACTCTAGGGGTCACCCATTCGCAAGTCTCCTATAGTAAAGCAAGCAGAGGCTGTAGCATATATTAAGCAGCTGGTTCCTTTTTGATCAGTTGTCATATTGCTATGTAAAATTATGAAGCTATCTTACCAAAGTTACATTGTCTTAAAGATTCACTCTTAGGTCACCTTTTCTTTCTCTATTATTTTACAAACTCGCTTTAACCTCCACATAAAAATAAAGTTGATGTGGTTATTGTAGTAACTTGAGTATAGTATTTAACTATATGAGCAGAGAAATGTCATATGGTAAGAAAAGATGAGTCATTGAAAACTGTGATCCCTCACACCCAGCCCTTACTATTCCTGGTGGGGTGGGGGTAGGGGACCAAACAAAAGAAGCATTTTAGGTTATGGGGTTTTATCTCTGATAAAGGAAATGGAGTGGCAGGTTGCAGTGTCTTTATGCTTTTTTCTTCATTTTAGAGAACATAACCTAATATTTCTGTTTGCCTTTTAACGGAAAGTGGACCTTGTAACATTGTTGTCACTGAATTATCTAAGGCGGTTTTCTTTCAATTAAAGGGTATATAAACTTACATCATAAAGCAAGCAAGAATCTCCAGGTGCAACATCTAAGAGCTAAAGGCCCCTAAGCAGGCAAGTAAAAGAGATGATTGAGACTGACAACAAACATAGCGGAACTTTATTGAAGATTGCAGTTCAAATATTTATTTTTTCATGGTTTTTGAAAAGTAGGACCATGTGGCTAGAACACAAAATAGAGCCAATATTCTTGGTTAAAGCTGTCATGTGTTCACAGATAAGTCATAATTTCCTTAAGTCTGCTTTCATACCAGTGTGTTAACATTAGTCAGTACAAGGGAAGAATGGGAAAATAAAATTTGCTGACCTTTCAAGCTTGAGGATTGTGCCTGGAAATTTATCATTGCCCCTCAGTGCAAATTAACAATAATTGTACAAAGCATTTTGGAACAAGAGCTGTTAAAGAAAAAACAGACTTCTAAGGAACAACATTTCTGATATTGTTTCTTTTTTGTCCCTCATAATTAGGTCTGTATCTTTATCTTTCCAAGCTGTGGGCTTAATATAGTGGTAGGGCTAAGCTGAAAAAGAGCTTTTCTTTCTTTTGTTTTTTTTTTTTGTTTTTTTTTTTAGGGCTCTATTCCATATGCCATCAAAAACTCCCCTCATTTTGTGCAGGTGTTCTGTGGTTATGCACTTCACTTTGGGGGGGGATAGAGGTAGTGAACAGCTGCCTAAGGAGCTGCTGCCCTACCTTGCACTCATTCCCATCTTCCACCGTCATGCACATAATGTTTCTCAGTAACAGGTGTGGGACACTACTTAAGGTATCTGTCATAAATGTGAAAAGATTTTTCTTTTCTTTTTTTTTTTCCATCTTTGAAGTAGATAATGGCAAGCTCTGTCTTCCACAGATGGTAATATGGATATAAAATTTGTTTCCCCTTTCTATTTAGTGGACTTTACAACAAGGACACTACAACATGCTTTGCAAATCCACAGATTTCAAGCATATTTTCATTCCAGAATCAAATTTGAGCTCTGTGCTAGGTGCTCTCAATACAGAGATGAAGAAATGGGTCCCTGAGGATGCTTCTAGTCTAACAGAAGCAGAGTAATATGTGTAAAAAGAAACATCTCCAAGGGGGGCTCCTACCTTAGGTTAAGGGGTCTGGAAAGTATTCCTGATAGGAAGTGAATTATTGGCTAAATCATAAAAGAGGAGAAAAATTGAGACTGGTAATATTTTCAAAAATTGTACCATTATTATAGAAAGATTTTCACATGTTTAAAAATGTATATTTTTAAGACTTTTCCTAAAAAGCTACTGTTCCAGTTTGCTAATGCTCACATTAAGCAAAAAACCAGAAATGGATTGCCTTTTATAAAGGGGGTTTATTTGGTTACAGAGTTAGTCTTAAGTCCATAAAGTGTCCAAGGTAAGGCATCAACAAAGGGTACCTTCACTGGAGAAAGGCCATTGGCATCAGGAAAACCTCTGTTAGCTAGGAAGGAACATGGCTGGTGTCTGCTTGCTCCCAGGTTGTGCTTTCAAAATGGCCTTCTCCAAAATGTTGCTCTTGGGGCATTTTGTCCTCTCTTAGCTGCAGCTCCTCTTCAGAATGTCCTCTCAGTTGCTCTGAGGTCCTTGTCTGTGAACTCCTTTATACAACTCCAGTGATCCAATTAACACCTACCCTGAATGGGCCGGGTAACACCTCCATGGAAATTATCCAATTAGATGTTTCACTCAGTTGATTGAGTCATATCTCCATGGAAACAAAGAATTCCAATGTAGTCAACATGAATATGTCTGTCTCCACAAGATTGTATCAAACATAATGGTGTTTGGGAGGACATAATACTTCCAAACTGGCACATTCCACCCCCTGCACCCCAAAATGACATGATCTTTCCGTATACAAAATACATTGATCTCATCACAATATCACAGAAACAAATCATTTCAGTAACAATAGTTAAGTACAAGATCCCATCAAAATCAGTTACAGACATGTCTGTCCTAAGGCAAAATTCCCCTCTAGCTGTGGATCTGTGAAATTTAGAGCAAGTTATATACTGCCAGAATACAAAGGAGGAACAGTCATAGGATAAACATTCTCATTGCCATAAGGAGAAACTGAAAGGAAAACAGGGTTAACAGGACCAAAACAGTTCCTAAAACGCGCAGGGCAAACTCCATTAGATTTCAAAGTCAGAGTCATTTAGAGAATGACGTTTTATCCTTGGGGCTTGAGAGAGCGGGAGTCCAACCCTTTCGAAGGGCCTACACGGCAGCCCTTTTCTCTCCAGATGCTGGGGTGAGTGCTCCAACATATCCACACATTGGGACACTACCTTCTTGGCCCCACCCTCCTCAAACATCAGGGCAGCACACAGATTCTCTTCCATCTCCAGGGCACACTCAACCCCTTCAGAACAGTGGGGTGGTGGCCAGGCTCTCCCCAATACCCGGGGAATGTGCTCCACCCTCTCTGAGGCCTGGGGTGACAGCAGTCTTCCTGAATATCGAGGCGGAAGGCCCACCCTCAACCTCTGGGGCAAACTCACCCTATGTGTGTGGGCCACTCTGCTCTCCCAGCTTGAGGTATCTTGACTCCAAACCTCAACCTCCATGGCTCTGTCTTTGAAGAAATTTTTCCTTCAATTTGTTCCTTGTCTGTCTCTTCCAGTCCAGACCGGCAGCATCTCTGTCTATAAAGATCTTGCACAAATTTTGTTGGCTTTGCATGAAGCACACAGGTGGAAGCCATCAGACAACAGGGATTTCCACAGATCCTTTCTGTATAACTCTGTCTCCAATCCTGGCTTGTACTGAAATGGTGGTTGGGTTCCATGTTTGGTTAAATCCTCATGTTGGGCTGTAGCTTCTGGGGTCTCACTTTTTGTAAGCCCAGAGTTTTCCAAACTAACAGTTTCTGGTTTCTTTGTACTCAAAAGTTCATTTCTCAGCTTATCTCTGTCCAGTTGCATTTTACTATAAGCAGCAAGGAGAAGCCACGCTGTATCTTCAACTTTTATTTTCCAAATCTCATCAGCCAGTATCTCAGCTCATCACTCTCAAATTCTTCCTTCTATCCAATGCCAGTACTCAATTTTGCCAAATTCTCTACCACTTTAAAACAAGGATCACCTTTCTTCCAGCTTTCAGCAACAAATTCATCATTTCTGCTCAAGGCCTCATCAGAAATGTCTTTAGAGTCCATATTTCTACCAACAGTCTCTTCAAAGCTGTCTATGCCTTTTCCATCAAGCTCCTCACAATTCTTCCAGAATCTTCCCCTTATCCATTTAAAAAGTTGTTCCAACATGTTTGATATTTGCAAATTCAGCAGCACCCAACTTCTCTGATACCAAAATCTGTTTCAGTTTGCTAATGCTGCCATTAAGCAAAATACCAGAAATGAATTGGCTTTTATAAAGAGGGTTTATTTGGTTACAAAGTTACAGTCTTAAGTCTGTCAAGTGTCCAAGGTAAGGCATCAACAAAGGGTACCTTCACTGGAGAAAGGCCATTGGCATCAGGAAAACCTCTGTTAGCTAGGAAGGAACGTGACTCGTGTCTGCTTGCTCCCAGGTTGTGCTTTCAAAATGGCCTTCTCCAAAATGTTGCTCTTGGGGCATTTTCTCCTCTCTTAGCTGCAGCTCCTCTTCAAAATGTCCCTTTCAGTTGCTCTGAGGTCCTTGTCTGTGAACTCCTTTATACAACTCCAGTGATCTAATTAACACCCACCATGAATGGGCAGGGTAACACCTCCATGGAAATTATCCAATCAAACATTTCGCTCACAGTTGATTGAGTCACATCTCTATGGAAACAATCAAAGAATTCCGGTCTAATCAACACTAATATATCTGCCCCCACACGATTATATCAAAGATAATGGCATTTTGGGGAACATACTTTCAAACAGGCGCAGCTACTTTGGCTCTGTGCTGATTCATTCACAACTGACAGTTCAGTAGACATGATGACAGACACATAAAATTCCATAGTGGCCTCATCTGTCTGGAAGAGATTCGGGTTGTGGCACCTTGTGCTTCAAAATCCGTATGAGCATGATCACCTAGGAGTTGCCAGGCCTCTGTGTTAAGATTAACCAGTTTGAACAGCTTTGATGTGGAATGTCTGATTGGAATTTGAACTTCTGCTACCTTTCCTTTTTTTAAAACAAACAAAACTTCTTGGGTTAAAGTGAATAATGTTACTTTCAACATTTATTAGTATCTACTAGCAAAGTACTGTTTCAGTCCTAGCAAGACTACAAAGTTATATTCCATTACACCCTTTAAAAAATCATGGTTATTCTATGTATATGGAACAATACCACGAGATGGTCCAAAGAGTCTTAAATGCTTTAAACTGATTTTTCCAAATGACACATTTTCTACCAAATACCAGAAATGTTTGCAATCAATGTTGAACTAGAAAGCCTGGGGAGACAAATAGTTTGGTTGGGGGACAAAAAAAATTGTATAATCTTGAAAGGGATGTGTGCTTCCTGATTTCATCAAGAAAGTGGAAGTTACAGAATAGGAGGCCACTACAATTGATCTCAAGTGATGTGACTTTGTGGTGAGTACTGATGGGTCTAAATGTTTGTCTCCAATTTAAAAATAAAACTTACTGCATAGAAGACAGTGAATAGAATGTTAAGAATATGTGAGTCAATTGCATTACAAATACCATAAAATAACACTGGTCTTTTAATTACTTTTATGCAAGACTTTCATAAATTTTGGAGGCCATCCAAAGTGTAAACAAGATGACACTTCATTTTGAAGTAAAAATCTAAATCCAAACATGAAAACCATTTGCATGGCATTTTTTAAATTAAATTTGGTTTTATTGAAATACATTCACATACTGTACAATGATTCATGGTGTACAATCAACCGTTCACAGTACCATCGTATAGTCACACATTCATCACCCCAATCTATTCTTGAACATTTTCCTTGCATCAGAAAGAATCAGAATAAGAATAAAAAATAAAAGTAAAAAAGAACTCCCAAATCATCCCCCCCATCCCACCCTATTTTTCATTCAGTTTTTGTCCCCATTTTTCTACTCATCCATCCATACACTAGATAAAGGGAGTGTGATCCACAAGGTTTTCACAATCACGTTGTCACCCCTTGTAAGCTACATTGTTATACAATTGTCTTCAAGAGTCCAGACTACTGGGTTGGAGTTTGATAGTTTCAGGTGTTTACTTCTAGCTATTCCAATACATTAAAACCTAAGAGGTGTTCTCTGTATAGTGCATAAGAATGTCCTCCAGAGTGAACTCTTGACTACACTTGAATTCTCTCAGCCACAGAAACTTTATTTCGTTTCATTTCACACCCCCTTTTGGTCAAGAAGATATTCTCTATCCCATGTTGCTAGGTCCAGATTCATCCCTGGGAGTCATGTCCTGCATTGCCAGGGAGATTTACACCCCTGGGAGTCAGGTCCCACATAGGGGAGAGGACAGTGAGTTCACCTGCTGAGGTGGCTTAGAGAGAGAGGGCCACATCTGAGCAACAAAGAGGTACTCAGGGAGAGACCCTTAGGCACAATTATATGCAAGTCTAGACTCTCCCTTGCAGTAACAATCATAAGGGCATGTCACATGATAGAGGGCTTGGCATATCAAACCCTCAGTCCTCAAGGTCTGTGACAACATCAGCATTGGTCCAGGTGAGGAAGTCCAACTCTTCCGCATTTTCCCCCAGTTCCTCAAGGGGGTCCTGCAAATATATTTTTATTCTCTTCCCAAATTACTTTGGAATGTGTCACTGTTTCACTCCAACCTATACAAACCTACCATATCTCACTTCCTATTCAAAATTCCATGTAATTGTGGTTCCATGTAATTGAACAAACAATTACAAAGTTCCATGTAATTGAACAAACTGTAGAGTTACACTGTTTAGAAAATATAGATCCTGCACCAAATAGTCATCTCTTCCCTTGGTCTCACATGGAAGTTGAAGTTGTAAAACACAGACAGTTTTGATCTTTACCCTTTGGCCCAGTTTGCCCTCATCTTAACCAGATCTGTTTCATTCACATCACTAATTGAAGTCTGGGCTCCTTTGCAGCCTTTTTTTGTTTTGTTTTTTAACAGTTGCTGTATGTGCTAATACTGACATTCATATCTGCCGAGCTCTAGCTCTGAGTTTCAGGTGTCACAGAGATACCCAATGTTCCAGAGACCAAACAGGTGATACACTAAGGGATCAGCACCTCAAAGTTTGGAGATAGCCATTACAATTCAAGAACAGATTTGACTGCTCTAAGAGCCTACAATCTAGGGACAATTATAATAATCATTCCCCTCTTAGGCTGTGTTCTAAGATTCAATTCTGAGTTTACACATTGTAGTTAGCCCATATTGCTGAGGCATTACAGTGTTTGCCTTTATTTCTGGCATACTTCACTCAAAATGTGCACAGCATTTTTAAAGAGTGTATACTGTATTTGCCCTTGTTTGGGGAAGGTAGGACTTGAAAGCTCCGAAGACTGATCATAAACTTAACCAAAATCAGAGGTGGATTTACAGTATTGTTTGGAAATTCAAGCAAATTAAATCTTGCAATATTCTTACCTAGTGAAGTCTTGTGAAAGGAATGTTAGCCAACAGTCTGAGGTAGCTGGACGAATTATCAAGAATGATAGAGGGGACTGTGAGCTGTTTGCATTAAAGGGGATAATCAGAGCATCTACTGCCAAGTCTAAAACAAACACTCAGTTTGGCACATAATGCAATTGAATTTATGAGACTGCATGTGGATAGATTTGGCACTTCATGCTGGTTAAACTGGAGCTAAAAATAAATAGATTCAGGAAACAGAGGTGTATGAATGGATGTGAGTGACGAAATAAAGATATCTAGAAAAATTTGTTTAATTCCACCACCATGTAATCAGGACAGGCCATTTTCATTGCTTCTTGTATCTTTCTACATTTATAAAATATGGAAATATATGTACTTACCTTAGGATGGTGGGAGGTCATATATAGCAGAATTTATATTTAAAAAATAATCTAATACTTTATGAGTTTGGGATCATTGCCCAAATTTTTGTGGACAACGAGATGTTTCAAAATAGTAGTTTGCTTCCTGTAGACATAATTTCATTACTGTCAGTTGATGAAGAACATATGACCCTGTTCTAGTTTGCTAATGCTGCCAGAATGCAAAACACCAGAGATAGATTGACTTTTTTTTTTATTATTAAATTCAGTTTTATTGAAGCACATTCATGATAGATTGTCTTTTATAAAAGGGGGTTTATTTGGTTACATGGTTACAGTCTCAAGGCCATAAAGTGTCCAAGGTAACACATCAGCAATCAGCTACCTTCACTAGAGGATGGCCAATGGTGTCCGGAAAACCTCTGTTAGCTGGGAATGCACATGGCTGGCGTCTGCTCCAAAGTTCTAAGTTCAAAATGGCTTTCTCCCAGGACATTCCTCTCTAGGCTGCAGTTCCTCAAAAATGTCACTCTCAGTTACTCTTGGGGCATTTGTCCTCTCTTAGCTTCTCTAGAGCAAAAGTCTGCTTTCAATGGCCATCTTCAAACTGTCTCTCATCTGCAGCTACTCAGCTTCTGTGCCTTCCTCAAGGCGTCCCTCTTGGCTGTAGCTTCTCTTCAAAATGTCATTCTCAGCTGCAGTGAGTTTCTTCTGTCAGCTCATTTATATGGCTCCAGTGATTTAATTTAGACCCACCCTGAATGGGTAGGGTAACACCTCCAGGGAAATTATCCCATCAGAGTCATCACACACAGTTGAGTGGGGTGCATCTCCATGGAAACACTCAAAGAATTACAATCTAATCAACACTGATACATCTGCCCATACATGATTACACCAAAGATAATTGCATTTGGGGGACATAATACATTCAAACCGGTACAGACCCTAACAGTGCTTAAGCATAAGTTAGTGTCTCACAATTAAGAGACATAACAGAAAAACTGCCATCTAAATTGAGTGGTTCATTTCTGGGCTTACCAAAATACGTAAAAGTATCAAAGGTTTGCCTTAACTTTAGGTTTTTAGGGACCAGTATGAAAATCCTATCTGCTCCCAGTTAGAATTCTGAAGATTCTCAGCCCATTTCCTGGGTTTTTGTTGTGTCATGGTTGATAAAAACTACCCCTTAATCAGGGACTCAGTTTTCACTTATTGTTGGCTCTAGGAATAACATTCATTGCTAATTTAAGTGCAGAGGGTAGGCAAAATCCAAAACACTTTCTACCCTTTATTATAGTTGCCTGTGAAGGGCATGGCATTATTGACAGATTTAAGCTTGCTTATTCTTGCAGACAGAAGGAATGAAAAGACCTAATAAAGCAAGAGGACTTGCATAAAGTTGCATGGTCCCCAAGGTGTAAAACAACTCCTAGAAATATACTTTTAAGAGAGGGAAATTGGCTCTTTTTAAAAAGTTATTTTACTTTTTACCCTAATTTGGCCAAACCTGGTGAAGCTCTGGCCCCAATGGTGGAGACAGTATCACAGAATGAAGAGCAGAGGGCAATTGGTTCATTGTTAACCAGCCTTCTATATTAAGACTGATTCATGAAAATAGCAGTAGTTTACACATAATAGAAGGTTCTCTTAAGTAAAAGTTCAAAGAGATGGACCAGGATTGACTGGTGTTCTGGTATGCTAAAGCTGCTGGAATGCAATATACCAGAAATGGGTTGGCTTTTACAATGGGGATTTATTAGCTTACAAATTTAGTTCTAAGCCTGTGAAAACATCCAAATTAAGGTATCAAGAGGACGATACTTTCTCTGAAGAAAGGCTGTGGGCATCTGGGACATCAGTGTCATGGGAAGGTACATGGCCATGTCTGCTGGGCCTTCTTTCCTTTCATTGTTTTCAGCTTCTCATTCTAGAGACTTTCTCTCTCAGCTTCTGTGACTATGTCTGTCTCTCAACTTCTCTTAATTTCATCTCTTTTAAAGGACTCCAGAGGATTAAGACCCACCTTGAATGGGGTGGGTTACATCTCAATTGAAATAACCTAACCAAAAGGTCCCAACCACAATAGGTCTGCACCCACAGGAATGGATTAAAAGAATATGGCCTTTTCTGGAGTACGTAACAGCTTCAAACTACCACAACTGGTATGACACTCCATGATTCTCTCGTTGCTCAGTCCTGTGTGGTCTCCATTCCCAAAAGGGCTGCCACATATGGTTGTGCTGGTTGTCCCGGCCCGCGGGATGTTCAACGGAGGCTCCGAGTCCTGTGAGGGAGGAATGGTATGGGACAAGAGACACGAGGAATGACAGCAAGACAGGTTTCTGATCAAGCTGCAAAATTTTATTGAAGAGGCAGGGTATATATACTCTAAGGGTGGAGGGAGTGGCTAGTAAGGACGGGTGGCGATCTAGGATTGGCTGCTGCTGTTGCTAGGGTGGAAGGCAAACGTAGGGGGATTGGCGGTTGCTGTTGCTGGGGGTCTGGGATTGGTGGTAGCTGTTGCTGGGGTGGATGGCCAATGGGCGGCTACTGTTTAGGCGCAAACTAGCTACTGCTTAGGCGGGAACTACTGTTACTTCCTAGAAGAAGGCTAATTATAGCTTAGGCTGTTCTTGCATCAGCCCTGGCGCCATGTTGCATGTTACCGGTATCGCTGAAGGTGAATATTATATATGCTACCTTAATTGTCCCCAACAGCTGGTTATCCCAAAAGGGATAGTAGAGACAGAAATTAAGCCCATAATTGCTCATCAAGCCATACACTAACACACTGGTTAAGCCTGCCAGGAGGTAGGGGGGCCTTTTCCTAATGCATACAAAGGGACTACCTGGACTCCAAGTTCTATGGGCTTCTAAATGGCACAAGAGCACCAGAGGGGATGGTTGTCCTTATGATTCAAGATGGCTACTCCTGCTATTTTGTTTGCATTCCATTTAGTGGGAAGGAAAAAAGAAGAACAAACCTAAGAGCACCTCTCATAAGCTGAATACCACATCTACTTTGCTTTATTGTTCAGAATTTAGAAACTTGGCCATACCACAAGGGTGTTTGGGAAATGTCTGTATTTTAGATTACTATGTGGGTGGCAAAAATGCAAGGATGAAGTAGAGAATTCATACTTGGAATAAACTAAACATCTCTGCCACACCACCATCAAATAAATAATAAGAGTTAGCTTGCTTTTCTACCAAGCTTGCTTTGACCTCTGAAATAAAGATTTATAGTGAACCAATAAAATTCCTTCCAGTTTTATAGTTCTATTCTACAAGTCTTTAGTTTGGAATAGGAAAGCAGGAATCACATTTCCCAGACTTAACTGTCAACATTGGCTCAAGGATGGGCATTTAATAAAAACTCACCACCCCCTTTTTCCAGTGTATGGATGGATGAGTAGAAAAATGGGGACAAAAACTAAATGAAAAATAGGGCAGGATGGGGGGCATGAATTGGTTGTTCTTTTTTACTTTTATTTTTTATTCTTATTCTGTTTCTTTCTGGTGTAAGGAAAATGTTTAAAAATAGATTGGGGTGCTGAATGCACAACTATATGATGGTGCTGTGAACAGCTCATTATATACCATGGATGATTGTATGGTATGTGAATATATCTTAATAAAACTGAATTAAAAAAAAATCTCATGCTTTGTGGAGGGCTCACTCTGTATCAGACACTGTTCTAAGTGCTTGAAATTTATTAACTCATTTAAAATTCTCACAACAACCCTACGAGATATTGTTATATCCCCATTTTACGTATGATGAAACTGAGTCACAGAGAAGTTAAGCAATTCAACCAAATTACAAAGATAGTGAATGACAAATCCAGGAGGTTGACTCCTGAGCACATGCCCTTAATCAGCACCCTATAACCCCTTAGTTGAATTTAGTTGATCTGCCAAGAGGCAACTCTGGGGGCTTTTGAGGGAATTACTGGGAAAAAGTCACATGTTGATGATGTCATTATCCTAGTAGAATGTAAGCCTGGAACTGCAGTGGCTACTTTGCCACTGCACTGTTAGAGCCTACTAGGAGTGAGGCCCAAGACAAAAGCAGGGTTGAAAGGCAAAGAGAGACATACTCCTGGTGACACCATTGAGTATCTGGATTCACTATGTCAGATACTCTTGTGTTTTCATGTATTTAAAATTTTTCATTTTCATTAACTTCCCTCTCCCCCACACCATCTTTAAAAATTAACTTTGTCATGGGATTTAGTAGGAGTCCTAGTCCTCTGGAAACTAAATTCAGATAAACATTTTTGGACTTACATATGAAGAAGGTGAATTCATTGGTTTAATTAGGTCATTTAATACAGGACAAGCAAATGGAGTAAATTCTTGCAGTCATACAAATAAAGCAATTTAAGTGGTAACTATGTTGAGACCAAGAAATATGGGAAAATGGGCAGAGAGAGTGTTGTGTATTTAGATATGTTGTGTGGGTGTGGCAGCAGATGCTGAGAAGAGAAGACAAAAGTTTCAGGGAAGAAAGTATAGTAACAGTGCTTAAATTCTCTTTGAGTTCACCTTGGATTCAGATCTTGGCTACATGACCTTGGGCAAATTCCCTTAACTCCTCTAAGCCAACATTTCATTTGTCAGATGAGATTAATACTAGTATTTGTCTCACTTGTGGGTGTGAGGATAAAATAAGATCATACAGGTAAAGGGTATAGAACAGAGCCTGGAACATTGTAAATACTCAGTAGCATTTGCTAGGCGTAGCAGATGTGAGACTGCAGAGGCTGGTTGGGGGAAGAACACTTGGGAATTTGGGTTAGGGTTATGTTTAAGTATTAGAAGAGAAATGCTGGAAGAGAATAGTGGGGTCCTATTCCTGACAAAAGAAAACTTTTTTGAGAGGAAAGAAGACTTAAAGATCAAGTAGGGACAAAGAAAGTGGAGTAATCAAGTAAGACTTATTGTGGCAAAATAAAGGTCTCATAAAGGTTTGAAACAAAAATGATGCTGGTGGATGGGGATGGCACTTGCAAAGAGATGAAAAGAGGGTATAGCGTTCTTGATTGGCGATTCCCCATTGTGGAATATGCTGATGACAAGATAACAATGGTCTAGGCCTTTGTTAACTCAGGGCATTTCTGGATCTGCAGCATCAACGATACTTGGGAAATTGTTAGAAATGCAGAATTTCAGATCCCATCCCAGATTTATTGAACCAGAATCTGTATTTTGATATGATCCCCAGGTGATTTTATGCCCATTATTTTTTAATGCAATTTTATCAAGATATAGTCACATACCTTACAATCATCTGATGTGTACAGTCACTTGTTCAGAGTATCATCATATAGTTGTGCATTTATCACCACAATCAATTTTTGAACATTTTCATTACTCCAAAAGATAAAAATAAGAATAAAATAAAAGTAAAAAAGGGCATCCTAAACATCCCATACCCCCTGTTCTAGTTTGCTAATGCTGCCAGAATGCAAAACACCAGAAATGGATTGGCTTTTATAAAATGGGTTTATTTGGTTACACAGTTACAGTCTTAAGGCCATAAAGCATACAAGGTAACACATCAACAATTGGGTACCTTCACTGGAGGATGGTCAATGGCGTCCGGAAAACCCCTGTTAGCTGGGAAGGCATGTGGCTGGCGTCTGCTCCAAAGCTCTGGTTTCAAAATGGCTTTCTCCCAGGACGTTCCTTTCTAGGCTGCAGTTCCTCAAAAATGTCACTCTTAGTTACACTTGGGATATTTGTCCTTTCTCAGCTTCTCCAGAGCAACAGTGCTTTCAACGGCTGTCTTCAAACTGTCTCTCATCTGCAGCTCCTGTGCTTTCTTCAAAGTGTTCCTCTTGGCTGTAGCTCCTCTTCAAAACATCACTCACAGCAGCACTGAGTTCCCTCTGCCCGTCAGCTCATTTATATGGCTCCGCTGATCAAGGCCCACACTAAATGGGTGGGGACATGCCTCCATGGAAATATCCAATCAGAGTCATCACCCACAGCTGGGTGGGGCGCATCTCCAAAGAAATCTAATCAAAACTGATAACATCTGCCCACACAAGATTACATCAAAGATAATGGCATCTGGGGGACACAATACATTCAAACCAGCACATTCCACCCCCTGGACTCCAAAATGACATTATCTTTCCATATACAAAATACATTCATCCCACAATAATACCACAGAAACTTAAATCATTTCAGTAACAATAGTTAAGTACAAGATCCCATCAAAATCAATTATAGGCGTGAGTAGTCCTAAGGCATAATTCTCCTTTAGCTGTGGATCTGTGAACTTAGAACAAGTTATGTGCTTCCAATATACAAAGGAGGGAAATTCATAGGATAAACATTCCCATTGCCATAAGGAGAAACAGTAAGGAAAACAGGGTTTAAGGGACCAAAACAGTTCCTAAAACATGCAGGACAAATTCCATTAGATTTCAAAGTCTGAGAGTCATTAACAAAGCGAGGTTTCAACCTTGGGACTTGAGAGAGCGGGAGTCTAACCCTTCCTAAGGGCCTCTGTGGCAGCCCTTTCCTTTCCAAATGCTTGGGTGAGTGCTTCAACATATCCACACATTGGGGAGACCACCTTCTTGGCCGCACTCTCCTCAAACATCAGGGCAGCACCCAGATTCCCTTCCATCTCTGGGGCACACACTCAACCCCTTTAGAACAGTGTGGTGGCAGCCAGGCTCCCCCCAACTCCCTGGGAATATGCTCCACCCTCTTTGGGGCTTGGGGTGGCAAAGCATTTCCTGAGCATCGAGGCGAAAGGCCCACCCTTGACCTCCAGGGCAAACTCACCCTTTCCATGCATGTGGGCTGCTCCGCTCTCCCAGCCCAAGACCTCTTGACTCCAGACCTCAACCTCCATGGCTCTGTCTTTGATGAAATTTTTCCTTCAGTTTTTTTCTTGTCTGTCTCCTCCAGTCCAGATCAGCAACGGCTCTGTCTATAAAGATCTCGCAAAAATTCTGTTGGCTTTGCATGAAGCACAAAGGGGTCAAAGCCGTCAGACAATAGGACTTTCCACAAATCCTTTCTTGATAACTCCATCTCCAATCTTGGCTTGTACTGAAATGGTGGCTGGGTTCCACATTTGGTAACATCCTCACATTGGGCTATAGCTTCTGGGATTCCACCCCCTGGAAGCCTGTAATTTTCCAAGCCATCAGCTTCTGGTTTCTTAGAGTTCAGTTCTAAATTTATCTCTTTCTCCTCGCATTTTACTATAAGCTGCAAGGAGAAGCCAGGGTACATCCTCCACACCAGTCTGGAGATCTCCTCAGCTAAGTATTCCAGGTTGTTGCTTTCAAATTCTTCCTTCCATCTGACACCAGGACTCAATTTTGCAAATTCTCTGCCGCTTTAAAACAAGGATCACCTTTCTTCCAGTTCACAACAACACATTCATCATTTCTGTTCAAGGCCTCGTCAAAAGTATCTTTAGAGTCCGTATTTCCAGTCTCTTCAAAGCAGTTTAGGCCTCTTCTATCAAGCTCCTCACAATTCTTCCAGAATCTTCCCCTTATCCATTTAAAAAGCCGTTCCAACATGTTTGGTATTTGCAAACTCAGCAACAAAAGCACTCCACTTCTCTGGTAACAAAATCTGTTCTAGTTTGCGAATGCTGCCAGAATGCGAAACACCAGAAATGGATTGGCTTTTATAAAAGGGGTTTATTTGGTTACACAGTTACAGTCTTAAGGCTATAAAGCATACAAGGTAACACATCAACAATTGGGTGACTTCACTGGAGATGGCCAATGGCATCCGGAAAACCCCTGTTAGCTGGGAAGGCACATGGCTGGTGTCTGCTCCAAAGTTCTGGTTTCAAAATGGTTTCCTCCCAGGACGTTCCTCTCTAGGCTGCAGTTCCTCAAAAATGTCACTCTTAGTTGCACTTAGGATATTTGTCCTCTCTCAGCTTCTCCAGAGCAAGAGTGCTTTCAACGGCCATCTTCAAACTGTCTCTCATCTGCAGCTCCCGTGCTTTCTTCAAAGTGTCCCTCTTGGCTATAGCTCCTCTTCAAAATATCACTCACAGCAGCACTGAGTTCCCTCTGCCCGTCAGCTCATTAGTATGGCTCCACTTATCAAGGCCCACCCTAAATGGGTGGGGCCACGCTTCCATGGAAATATCCAGAGTCATCACCCACAGCTGGGTGGGGCACATTCCAAGCAAATCTAATCAGCACCAAAACATCTGCCCACACAAGATTACATCAAAGATAATGGCATTTGGGGGACACAATACATTCAAACCGACACAACCTCTCCCCCCATTATTCATTTACTTTTTGTCCCCATTTTCTACTCATCTGTCTAAATGCTGGTTAAAGGGAGTGTGAGTCACAAGGTTTTCACAATCACCACATAAGCTACATAATTACACGATCATCTTCAAGATTCAAAGATACTGGATTGCAGTTCAACCATTTCAGGTGTTTCATTCTAGCTATTTGAGTGCACTGAAAACTAAAAGGGATAGCTATATAATGCATAAGAATAACTTCCAGAATTATCTCTTGACTCCATTTGAAATCTCTCAGCCACTAAAACTTTATTTTCTTTCATTTCACTTCCTTTTTGTCCAAAGGCTTTCTTAATCCTACTATGCCAGATCCTGCTCATCCCTGGGAGTCATGTCCCATGTTGCCAGGGAGATTTACACCCCTGGGAGTCAGGTCCCACATAGGGTGGAGGGCAGTGAGTTTACCTGTAGAGTTGGCTTAGAGAGAGAGGCCACATCTGAGCAACAAAAGGGGTTCTCTGGGGATGTGCTGGTTTGAATGTATTATGTCCCCCAAGACACCATTATCGTTGATGCAATCTTGTGTGGGCAGACGTATTGGTGTTGATTAGATTATAATTCTTTGAGTGTTTACATGGAGATGCGACCCACCCAATTGTAGGTGATAACTCTGATTGGATAGTTCCCATGGAGGTGTGGCCCCACCCATTCAGCATGGGCCTTGATTGGTTTACTAGAGCACTATATAAGCGCAGACAGAAGGATGGAGCTTGCTACAGCCAACAGGGACACTTTGAAGAACACACAGGAGCTGAGAGAGGAGCAGCAGCTTACAGAGCAACATTTTGGAGATGGCCTTTGAAAGCAGACTTTTGCTCCAGAGGAGCTAAGAGAGGACAAACGTCCAAAGAGCAACTAAGAGTGATGTTTTTGGGGAGCTACAGCCTAGAGAAGAACTGGGAGAAAGCCATTTTGAAAACAGAACTCTGGAGTAGTTGCCAGTCATGTGCCTTCCCAGCTAGCAGAGGTTTTCCGGACACCATTGGCCATCCTCCAGTGAAGGTACCCGACTGTTGATGCATTACCTTGGACACTCTATGGCCTTAAGACTGTAACTTTGTAACCAAATAAACCCCCTTTTATAAAAGCCAATCCACTTCTGGTGTTTTGCATTCGGCGCATTAGCAAACTAGAACACATGGGTATTTTGTTAGCTCTGTTTTATGGTTGAGCACTCTAAAGGACTGGGTTGTGAGGAAACTTGCTGAAGGTCACCAAACTAGTAAGGGCTAGAGCTAGGATTTGAACCCAGACTTTCTGGCTTCAGAATCTGAGTGCTCAATCACTGTGTTATATTGCTCCTTGTGCCGGTTTGAATGTATTGTGTCCCCCAAATGCCATTATCTTTGTGGTCTTGTGGGACAGAAGTTTTGGTGCTGGTTAGATTTGCTTGGAATGTGCCCCACCCAGCTGTGGGTGGTGACTTTGGTGGGATACTCCCATGGAGGTGTGACCCCACCCATTCAGGGTGGGCCTTGATCAGTGGAGCCATATAAATGTGCTGACTCAAAGAGACCAAACAGAGTGCAGCTGTGAGTGACATTTTGAAGAAGAGCAAGCTTGCTAGAGAGGAACATCCTGGGAGAAAGCCATTTTGAAACCAGAACTTTGGAGCAGATGCCAGCCACGTGCCTTCCCAGCTAACAGAGGTTTTCCGGACGCCATTTGCCATCCTCCAGTGAAGGTACCCGATTACTGATGTGTTACCTTGGACACTTTATGGCCTTAAGACTGTAACTGTATAGCCAAATAAACCCCCTTTTTATAAAAGCCAATCCATCTCTGGTGTTTTGCATTCCGCAGCATTAGCAAACTAAAACACTCCTCAAAGTAATCTACTTAGTGAATGCTCCCTGAACAATTGAATTAAGCTAAAGTGTGCTACCTAAAATCTTTTAAGACAAACACAAAGGATGTAGATGTTCACAGAATTCTATGTTTCTTCTAGTCATTGCTCTAGTCAAGATTTTCACTAATTTTTCTTTTACATGAGATAAAATTCCTCTTGTATGCCTGCAGTACTCCCCTTTTCTCTAGACTCAGAATAGCCACCTTTCTTTTCCTTTTGTTTCCTATCCTCACTTGTCCTAGAAGCAATAGCTCTTTTCTCCCTTAAAACCAAGCTCCCATAGGCAGTAGGACATAATACAGTGATTCTCAAACTTTAACCAGCATTAGAATCACCTGGAGGCCTTATTAAAACACAGATTGCTGGGTTCTAATCCCCAGAATTTCTGATTCAATATGTCAAGGGTGGGGCTTGAGATTTGAATTTCTAACAGATTCCCAGAGACTACACTTTGAAAATCACTAGTGTAGCAGTTCAGATAAAAGTTTCTGAGACCCAGCTTCACTATTTACTAGGTGAGCAATCTTAGGGAAGTTCATGAACCTGTGTGCCAGATTTTTCATCTGCAAAATCAGAATAACAGGAAGCACCTACCTCTCTGGGCTTGTGTCCTGATTAAATGAGGTTATATATGCAAAGCACCTACAATACCACCTGGCATGGATTGATAAGTTAACTGTTATTATGGACAAATCTCCCCTTAAAATATATTTAGTAATAAAAATAATAGATATTAGCAGTAAAAGCATATTCCTCATTCTTCATACTTCCTTCTCTATGGAGGGAGCTTAGAGAATGTCACTATCCTGGTCTCTCAGCCCACTCACTGACTTCTCCCTGGGGAAGAAAAGTGACACAGTTTATTGGTGGGTTTGGGAGTGTAATCTGGCCTGGTTGACTAAGCCCTTTCCCCTCTCTCTCTCTCTCTCTACATATATATTTATATTTATATCTCTATCTCTATCTCTCTATCTCTATGTCTATGTCTATCTCTATCTCTATCTCTCTTTTAAAATTTGGGACCTGGCTGTCCACAGGAACCATGCATTCTGCTGCATACAGGTATGCTGTGGTCATCCAGTGTTGCCTGTAAATGGAGGAATGAATATGACTCATTCTGGAAAACCCACTTGCTTAGATATATAAGCCCCATTCTGCCATATTAAGTTTATTATTGATAAAAATGTGACATTAGATAAATGTTTATCTAATTAACTTTTCTTATTTCTCACTTCTTTAGAACTCAGACTGAGAGAAATCATATTCCCCCTCCTGACGTTTCCTTCCTTGTGGAGGAAACTCTCTTAGTGTAGCATGGTTGGAAGCCTTTCATCTTCTCACTGACTTCCCCCATTGGGGGGATGTGACATGTTTTATTGGTATTTAAAAGAACCCAGTCTTTTTTTTCCCACTGTTAGTGCCCACCAGGAGCTTACATTTGGTTCAGTTCTTCTATTCTGGCGTGGTCGGTGGTTCTCCGATGTTGCCTGTGACTCAGTGGACAAATCCACCTAATTTTCAGATTAAGTATTTGAAGCCTATTTGTCTGCAGATGAAAGCCCTGTTCTCCATGATCAACTTTATCAGTAATAAAGGTGATGTTTGATTTCCATCTGCCTTACTATTTGTCCTGTTTCGCAACAGGTTCAGAATGAAGGCAGTGAAAAGAGGTTCTATTTATTAGGCCATCTCAAACTCCAGACAATGGCTAAATATTAATCAAGTACTAAAAATGAACTAAACACTTTACATATTAACAAATCCTTGGGGTAAACTATGAAGTAGATGCTACTATTATCCCCATTTTATAGATGAGGAAATTGTCATTTAGGGGAATTAAATAACATGTCTAGGTCACCGGCTGGTAAATGGTGGTGCTGGCACTTGAGCCTAGGGTTATCTGAACCTAGAGCCTGTGCACTTTCATTGTCCAAATTTCCAACCTAAGAACAGAAAGAGAGTTTTTGTTTGTTTCTTTGTTTTTGTTTTTTATAAATAGCTGAGAGTTTTAGGTGAAAAATTTCTTCTGTATGTATACTGCATATATTTAATGTAAATGCGTACTTTATTTTGAACATAGTATAAATATAACTAATATAATATACAAAATAAGTAAACATAGCAAATGTGGGAGAAAGTGATGGTTTGTGGAGGGAATGGTGGCTCTTTGCTATATCTCTTCCCCCACCACCAATTCCCGTGTCAGTGGAACCCATGCCTGGGGGAAGAATGGTAAAAAGACTTTACCCAGGTGCTTAGGAAAGACAACACAGCTGTATTTTAAAATATTCTGGACAGTGGGAGTGGGCATTTTAGTCAGTATTTGTTTGTGAGGGACAACAATTAATAAAAAGCCCCTCAAACTAGCTCAAGTAAAAAAGGGCAGTTATTGACAGGATACAACAGGCAACTCCCTGGAGATTTAAAAACAGGACAAAAAGCACAACCAGGGTACCCAGGAGATAGAACTTTGTAGAAAGTCCATCTTTCATGGGACTGCTTGGCTTCTGTTCCTTTTTGATTGCTGCATCAATCTTTTGTTTGCCTTCTCAGTAATATTTTTTGTGTCCCCACACTGAAATTTACACATAATTTTGGCTTCCCTTAGTGTTAAAGCCAGCCAAAATTTTGTTTTCTCTTTCAGTTCAAGCACCCTTCCCACCATGATCTGACTGAGCTAGTCTCTCTCAGTGTACTCATTCCAACTTCTTGGGAAAGAGAATCTGATTGGTCTGGGCTGGGTCAAGTCGATAGGGAACTTGATTAAGTGTTGTGCCTGGGAAGAAATTGCAAATATAGGGGCATGGGCTGGACAAGTCCTCCAAATCTGTCTCTCTTATTAAGGAAAATCAAAATGAATTGTATGTACAGAACAGGCTAACCAAGAGCCTGCTACCCCCAGACCCTTCTAAGGATCCTTGCCTGTGGTCCCCTGCAGAGAGACGTGACCCTGGTTTGTTCCTTTAGCATAGATAATTAGGATCTTGATCATGTGATCATGTGACCCTGACTTCTCCCTATCACCACCATGACTAATTGGATCATAAGAGGTCACATGGACAGAGACCCCTGGGATGGCCCAGCCCCCAAAGCTCTGACCCTCAGTGACCACAGGATCAATCAGAGTCTTTCCCTTCTAGAACAGGAGTGGAGGATACTGAGTGAAGCAATTAGTGGTAACTGCAGAGCCGAAAGGGAATCCTGGGGAGTAGGAGGAAGAGGAGGAGCAAAGGGCTAAAGACATGAAGAAGCCCATTTTGTACATAAACAAAACTTTGAGTCAGAGAAAAGTTAGAGAACAGAGATGGCTGAAGCAAAGACAAAGAAAAACTGGGTCATCGTAGTGGTGAGAGATCCATACACATAAGGGGGGCAAGAAGAACACTCCATCCCTAGAGCTGAGTTGAAGCCTTCCAGTTCTCCAATGCCATGCCAAGGTCCTGAGCCTAGTTTTATAGTCCCTAGATTCCCATGAGATGCCTGTTTTCCTTATTGCCTTGTAGGTCCTCCCAATAACTCCCTACTCTCCCTCATTACTTATGATCAAAAAGAATCTAGTTAACCACAGTTATTGAATATTTCACCTCAGCTTCTCAATGTTTACAACCTGGGATGGAAAATGGGGAGTGGGCAGAAGACAGGCAGAAAAGCAGAGTGAGAGATAGACATACCAGGATTTTAAACAGCTAAAGAGAAAATCAAATGTGTGGAGTGTCAACTTTGCTACCCATGCTCCCTGGTGGTGGTATTTCTGTGACTATGTGCCATGACTCTCTGGTGTACTTGACCTTAACCTCCCTTCCTACCACTCTGGGAGAGTCGGTAGCAAAAAGAGCAGACTTCAGAAATGCTAAAACCTTAAAGAGTTAATATTGTTTCTTGAGTAGTTTGAGGGAAAAGATTGGAGACTGTCAAGAGCTGGAGAAATCAGGGGACCTGCCTACTGTTCCATAGCAGGTCTCTAAGAAGGGGGTGTAAATCCTGTCTGTATCCTCCACTATCATTGCATGGGCTGACAATGCCTGCCCTCTCATGACACAGAGCTGTGCGCTCTAGCTTTCGGGATGTTGATTTGTTTCACTGTCTTCCCGGCAATCTCCTGAGTCTCTGAAATTCCTTCCAAGAAGAATAATACAAGAATTCATCTAAAACATTGGGAATTGGGAAGTTAGCAGTTATTTGATCTATATTCTCACTCACAGTAATAGATTTTCTTTGGTGTCCAATACACCTGATGACTGACTCTTGGAAAGGTTGAGCCCAACTCTGTCTCCCTAAATTCTTCTCCAATTGGTTCTAGTTCTCTGAAAGAGCACCTGTTTACTCTATGACTGCTGTTCAAGTGGTACTAAATAAAACCTGTTTTAGTCCTATATCCTCATCTTTGACCTTGGGGAGTCACTTTTCCCTCTGACTCTCACTTTCTTCATTTGCAAAATGGCAAGTCCTTGCTTTTCTCATTCCGTAGGGTTGTTGGAAAGGGGAAAAAGAAAAAATCACTTATTAAATATTTACTATGTTATAGGTAATGTGTTAACTTTATACCCCATGAGGCTGATGGTAGCATTTCCACTTTACTAAGGAGAAAGTTCAGGCTGAGAAAAATTAAATATCTTGTCCAAAGGTTACACAGCTAGTAAAATAGAACCAAGATTTGAAGCCAAGTCTGTCTGACAGCAAGCCTCTGGGTTTAATCATTTTTGTGACCTGCCTGCTATGAGCTGGTTCTTAAGAAAGCACTTACTAAATTTTGATTATTCAGGTATTCAAATGCTTTCCCCCTAATGTTCTTTTGTCCAGGTGAAGCACTCTCAGTTTCTCCAACCATTCTTTGAGGAGATATTATTTCCCTATCATATTATCTGGATCACTGTTCTCATGGGTTAGCAGGTTTTAAGTGTCCCTGTTAAAATATAATAACTAGAGCAGAAAGTCATATCCTAATGTGGCTAAAGTTGGAAAAGGTGTGTTCCACAATACTTCTCCAGCCTGACCCATTCTCGTGTATTTCTTTCTACCAGTTTCTTCTAATCCATACAAGCTAAAGTTTGTTATTATCCCACCCAATAGGCTTCAGAAGTCAGACTTACTGAACCTTGCTTTTGAGATGAATGAAGGAGTATAGAATCTGAGTTCAACATCTTAAGAAATGTTTTGTATGGAGGACATTGAAATGGGATGTCGTAGCAGAGCACCTGGCCACTTCACTTGCAAAGAAAAGCTTTTAAAACCTAACTGTATTTTAGGTCCCCTATAGCCTGCCAGAGAAGATTGCCAGTGTTTGGTGGCTTGGTGGAAGATGGTCTTTTTATTTGCATAGTTGAAATGTAAAATAAAATTTCCAAATACTGAATAGCATGAAAGGAGCTGGTATGCTCCCAATGAGCCCCATCTATTAATCTAGGGCTTACTCTCATGCTGGCTAACACCCCCGACCCCATCCCACCCCCACATTCCCCACCCGTCTCTGGTCAAAGAATCAGGACATTGTTAATTTTTCAGAGGTTAGAGCTTTTCTGGTTCTAAATGAACAGGGTGTTCCTAATGTTATTTCCTTTTACTACCTTGTTTTTTCTATGAGAATGATTTTTCTTTTTCTTGGTAACAGTTGTGAGAAAAAATTATGTGCAGTAATAGTCACCGAATCTATTTTTTATTAAAATGTCATTCAAAGCAGTTTGTTATAGGCAACTACAGAGCAAGAACGTCTCCTTTTTGACAGTAAGGTCTCAGTTTAAATGGTGCCTTCCCGGAGAGATGGTTCCTGAGTTCCACGTCAAAAGTAGTGCACCAATCATTCTTCATCACGCTATACAGCTTCGTTTCCTTAACTCATGCTTCTGTAAGATATTTCCTTGTTTTTATTTGCCTGTTGCCTATCTTCCCTCCACTGGAATGCAAATTCCAGACCTGCTTTGGTTAACTGCAGTGCATAGAACACTGCACACAGTAGGCACACAATATTTGTTGAATGAGTGAATGAATGCACTTTTGAAAACATAAAATTGTTAACCACTTACCTTAGGTTAGCCATTGGTTTATGTCCCTTTTTTTTTTTTTAATAGTACACCTATTTTATTTATTTATTTACTTTTTAACTTTATTTACCAAAAAAGTTTATGTTCTTTCGGTTTGTTGGTTTCAATTTTTGTTTTTGCTATTGTTCAGGCTATCAAACTTTTTGACACCTTTCCCCCTTCTCCCTACAGATTTATTTGCCTGGGGATGTAGTTCCAATTCTTTCAGACTATACTGTGTTATAGTGGAGGGCATTTATCAGAAACTTGATGGAACAGTATTTGTACGAGATGTATTATTGCTCGTGTTTTGCTAGTAAAGCTTGAGGATTTATTTTTTTTTATTTTTCTTGGTTTTATGGATTTATTTTTAAAGAAAAAAATTACAATGGATTTATGGTTTTTTTTGTTTGTATGGTTTGTTTTTTTTTTTAAACTCATCACTAACTTGTATTTTCTTGAGTGGGAGAGAAAGGCTGTGTTGCCAGGATTTTCTCCTAACTTTGGGTACCCAAACAGCGAGTGTGTTAGAAGGAAGACTAAGAATTATTGCCCAGGAAGACAACTCATGTATTTGCTGCCTGAGCTAAGATGACTGACATTGTGTTATAGCCCTCGTTTTGGACAAGCCAAGTGTGGACTACAGAGTAGGATCCCAATGGATGCCTGTTAACTAGGTTTGGGTGGAAGCTTGTGGTTCAGGTCTGAAGGATAGGTGGGAAACTCTGGGCCATGCTTCCCACCTCTGCATGTGCTCTGTAAATATGAGTTGGTCTTAGCAATCATGCTGGGCCTCCTACCTGTACTCGATGGTGTCATTTGCAACCCTTGCAAGGAGATCAGGAATCACCACTGAAGCTGTCTGGCTCGGTAACTTGACTTGGACTTGTAACACAAGCCCAGATGTCTGTAAAAGTCTTTTCAATTCTTATGCTTTTGAGGATGGGACATGAAAGAAGAACAGTATATTTCTTGTGTCCTGGGAATCACATGTTCTCATATTTTGGCCTAGTCATGGCATGAAATGTGTCAACTTTAAATGAAGATTTTATGGAAGACTCAGGTTCATGTGGATAATTTTTAAGATTGATTTGCTATTTACACATTTCTTTCCAGTTGTGCATTTTTCATCTTACATTGCAAAAAAATTTTGGGGCCAATGTAGGCTCTGGCTATAAAATCCAAACTGTTCACTTGGGAAAATAAACTTCAACAATGTCATGACAAAATGACTTATGATCATAACTAAAAACAATAAAAAAATCGGAGATATTTTGATTTGCTCTTGTGAAAGATTTATTTCACAAGATGAGTCCCAAATACCTAAAATATTGAGGATAAACATTTCCATAGTAAATGTGCTTACACACCAAAATTCAAAACATTTAGGAGACTATATATCTGTCTATGGGCTCAATAATAGGCTTGAGAATATTTTGTTTTATAGTCACACATTTTATTACAAATTTCTTTTATTTTGTACCCAATAGAAAAACAAGTTTGAAATCTATTTACAAGTACTATACATTTACATATATTATGTACAGTTAATGAATTTAAAGAAAAAGGGCAGAGAAATACAATATATATGGAAGAATATGCCACTGTACATGGTTTATTATCATGGTCCTTAATGTTACTGAATCTTTACTATAGTAATAAATACAGTTCTATATTTACAAATCTTATAAAACATCTTATAAATGTATTTTTTTTCAATTCCAAGTTAAAACATCTGATCAAAATGAACATGCTTATATAAAAATAAACCTACCCTCAGCCTTTTCTTTGGATGTACTGAAGCTAATATAGGATAATATAAGCTACAAATTAAGCCTTCAACTTTTAATATTTAATAATTTTGTCTCTTGAAGTATCTAACACGTTTTAAATATGTAAAAAAGCAGAGAAGTAATGTTCCTGACATCAAGTGGGTTGAACTAAAGAGAATACAGCTAAAATCAAGCCAAATAAACCGAGTCTCTGTTGTCCAAAGTGGTGTCAGACCTTGCTACTAGAGCTACTAGAGATACTTGTGAGAAGTTACATCAGCGGATTTAATTTATGTTGTTTCTGCATTTGATCATTATCTTAAGATGCACATCAGTTTGAGTCAACTGATAAAACCTCCTGCAAAAAATATGTACTCGCCCAGAGAGGGGAAAAATCCCAGGTTGCAAACCAACTTCTCTACGCCTGTCCATTGCCAGCAAAGGACTTTCCTTTTGAGCTCTGGGCACCAAGGAGTTAAAAATGAATTAGACAAGGCAAAATCCATTTCTACATGATCGCCTTAGTGGCAATTTAAGAATTTAAGTTGGTTTTCTTTTCAAAATATTTGTAAGCAGTTTTATTCTACTGAGGGTGGAACTACCGAGTGCTGACACATATAATCCGCTATGTCTAAATATGATCTGAATATGAGTGAACTAATCATGCCTTACATTATCCATCTAGGGGATGGATGATCTGAAAGGATCCTGTTGGAGGAAAGGCAAAGGAGGAATAAACATCCCCACATGGTCATTAAAAAGAAATCCTTCTGGTCACAACCTTTTCTCATTAATATAGACCATTCAAAAATTTTATTTTCCCAATTCCTCCAGCCATCTTTTAAGGAATTTTCAGATTTAAATAAACTTATTTTGTGAGCAAGCCCCTCTCCCCACCCCTGATCACTAGATTGGTGAGTTTAAGGAGAATTCAATTAAAATCATGGAGAATCGTTTTTGAAGAACATTTCAACATGCATTTTTGATCTTAGCTCACCAAAATCATGTGAGTGATCTATCTTTGTCTTATGAGCAGCATTTACACTTATTTTTCACTCTCAAGTATCAATAGGTTTTCAGCTTTTTCACATTAACCATGACTTTTTTTTTTGGGGGGGGGGTCAAGTTTCAACTCAGCTCTTCTTAGCTACTTCTCCTGGTGTTCTCAGTCTCATATTATAAGGTCTTTTGAAAACCTTTTCTCTCATCTTCATTAGAGACATGGAACAAATGTCACAGATGAAAGGTGACAGCTTTCGGCCATCGGATAAGCTGGCGATGACATAGAATTGGAAGGCAGGTCGTAGGCTATGCTGGCACTGGTAAAGGTCACCAAGGCTTGGGTTGAATCATAAGACTGTTTCTCAACATCATCGGAGTTAATAGATATCAAACTTGGATGTTTTGACCTAGTCCAGATGTGGGTTTGCTTTCCCAGGCTCCCCAGATCCTCCTTAAAATGGGGATTGAAGAGGATATAGAAAAGGGGATTCAGACATGCAGGAAGTGGGACAATCACCAGAAGGATAAACTTAATTACTTCGGGACTGATAAAGGTGAGGTTTAGTAGAGAGGAGAAAGACAAGAAGGCCATGGGGCAATAAAGGATACAGTTGGTGAAAAGCAACAGAGCAATGTGCTTCACCATAGAACAGTCCCAAATATTCTCCAGGTCTCCCTTTTCCAAATTGCAGTAGAGCTTGGTGTAGGCAACCGTCATCACGAGGAAGCAAAGGGAGTTGAGCAAGACGAGAGCCACCATGAAGCCAGTGGTGCTGGGCTCCCCAAAGGGTAGGGGCAGGCAGAGTGGGGAGGCGCTGTACTCACTGCCGCCCAGCAGGGGAACTGTGGCGATGGTCAAGGCCAGCCCGGCACAGAGCAAAATGATTGCTTTCAGACTGGAAAAAGGAGTTTTTGTTTCAAATTTCGCAGAACATTTCACAGAGAAGCCACGCTCCAGGGCTGCCAGTGTAAGCAGGAAAACAGACGACTCCGAAGCAAAAATGGACAGAAAGCCAATGACCTGGCAACCAACCCCTTTTTCCCACCATGCACCATGTCGTGCAAAGCTGCCAAAAGTGAACGCATCCACTCCAGCCAGCACAGAGCTGGAGACCCCCATGAGCATGTTCACCACTGCCATCAACCCAATTAATAGTTTTATGGGGGAGATGTACAGAGGGGATCTGAACACTGTTGAAGCCACCAAGGCATTACAAGTAAGTGTCAAAACTGCTATGGTCCACACTCCGATTCTGATCAGCCAGCTACCGAACAGGTGTTCACAGGGTTTGAAGGGGCCTAAAAGTCCAAGGAAGAAGAAGACTGTGTATCAAATTAGAGTTTACAACTTTGGCCAAATTATCTTTTTGTTTCTCTTATTAGGACAGGAAGAGCTGGAGGTCAATAACAGCCATAGTTATATCGTGTCCATGGGGCTCTCCCCACCCTCTTAAACTGCTGTCGTAGTTGCCTCGGATCTTCTGCTCCCGACTGGGTAACTGTACCCAGTGCTGGGTTCTCAGGTTATATGTGGAGAAATGGAGATGGGGACTGGAAAAGCTTGGTTAAGGTCCCCAAACTACAGCAGTGTTGGGGCCACTTAAAAAACCAGATCTCCTGGACATTCTATTACAATTTTCAGAATCCTTCAAAAGGGTCCTGTAGGCAGAGAAGGAGAATTCTAGAGAAATTCTCCATAATATCAGAAAAAGAGAGGCAGTGTGGACAGTGTGAAGGGGCAATTCAAGAAAATCTCTTCTTAGCTTTAGATTGACATCTGAAGATGGGGAGCAAGAACAAACTGATAGTCGAAAATAAATATTAACCCTTCCCAGCTGTCTGTTTTTCAATGGGCTCATTCTTTTTCTGGGGAGGGGACAAACAATTAAGTGAATCCAATATAATTAAAAAAAAACTATCTGCACAAACCATTGTTTACTTTCACCAAATGGCTATTTATATGGAAGACTTAAATTACTTTCGAAAATTAGTGATTACACAAAGCAAGACTATCACATACTATTTCAGGTAAACTTGCAACTATCTTTTAAAGAAATACATATGCTCCTTCTACAGGCTTGACTCTTTCATTTCCGTTAACATGAATCAAAAGTCTCCCACACGGGGTTTCCTATATAGCAGAGCAGCTCCCTTGCTGCAAACTGTTGAAAGTCAGCCATGGACACAAGGGTTTGTAAAAAACATAAGATAAACAACAGAAAAATAAACAAAGAAAAGAGAGTCTCACAAAAATCCTTTTTATGAATGGAGAGTAATCTCAGGGAATAAACGTTTGTATTTTACAGGTCCCATGGGGGGAGGGGTGCTCATAAGCCACAAACATGGCTCAGAGTTTACTCTAAAGTGTGTGGCCACAATGTTATCCCCGTCCCTGAGTCCTGGTGGGTTCTGAGCTGAGGCAGTCTGCATGCCCTTCTTACCTGGGGAAGGCGAACACTGCACCGAATGAAGGGCTTTCAGGTCTTCCTCAAAGTCAAACAGGAACTCCTCAAGGTCACGCTCATCTGCAGGAATGAGAAGTCCTGGAATGATGTAGTCCTGGATTGCCCTCGAGACATGAACTGCCACAAAGGGAACTGAAAGCCAGGCATTCCGCTTCTCCCTGGGCGAATTTCTGGCAAGCCTATTATGAACGAGCCTTGGGCTGCTCCACTCAAACTTCTCCACCACACAATATTCCCCCAGAACTCGAGGTGTGGAGAGGGACACCCAGACTCCAGATCACAACATCTCTCATTCTGCCCTTGCTCCCTGGAGCTCACAATGAATGCAAATGGCTGTGTGCTAAATTAGAGAGAAGCTGAGGGCCTCTCCATTCAGTGAAGGAGTCACTTTACCAGTTTACTGACAACGCAGGTATAGTACAAATGTTCTGTGTTGTGTTCTTGGAGCACAAGCGGGAGAATCAGGTATGGTAAATACCAGTTGGTCCTTTCTGGAACATTCAGCCTAACAAAGGATGTATCAAGAAACTACTTGGTGCCTGGTTTAAGCATCCATGAAATAGGAGTTTCATGATCTAACACACTTTCCCAAAGATTCTGATTTAATTGGTCTGGTGTGGGGCTTGAGTATCAGTTTTTGTAAAAGCTTCTTTGCAATTCTAATATGTGGCCCAGGGTGGAGAATCACTGCCCTTGAATATAAGCTCATATTATATAAAAGCTTATATTATATTTAGAAGGATCTGGTCTGTGGTTTTAGCACCTAGAATAGTGCCTGGTATAAAGTAGGCACTCTGTTTTTTTTTTTGTTTGTTTGGTTTTTGTTTTCTGAGTGCATAAATATAGTAGAAATTAGGGTGAATGAGGCAGGAGGAGCAAAAACTAAAGTAAGAACAAGGGTGAGACTGTTTTTTTTTTTTGTTTTGTTTGATTTTTGTTTTCTGAGTGCATAAATATAGTAGAAATTAGGGTGAATGAGGCAGGAGGAGCAAAAACTAAAGTAAGAACAAGGGTGAGACACACAACTGTGGCCTAAAACAAAAAAACCAAGGGCCAAAATGCCAGCTCCTTAAACCGGTATGTGCGCGGGACAAAATGGTAAGGTAATCTGTAGACAGACTGAATCATACTTGCTTGGCAATAAACAAATCATTAAGTCCCAAAGGATGAAAACGCAATCTGCTCAGACTCTGTGTGAACTTGCAAGGTTGGCAGGGAAAGGAGAGCAGGAGCTGCCCGCAGGGTCTCCTTGTTACCACAGGTGTGGTTTGAGGTGCATTGGCGTCTATTTAAGTAACGTCTTACTTCAAGGACAGCCAAGTGCTTTACAGACATTATCTCATTTCACCTTCCTGACAGATGCCCCTGGGGGGGGGGGGGGTGGGAGGGAAGAATGTTTTTTAATTACTTGCATGCAAAGTTGGATTCTCGAGCCCTTCTGCTGAAATGCCGAAACATCTAAAATGTCTCCCACCCATACCCACAGGCCACAGGAATAAAGATGAGTTATATTGTCTGGAGAAAAGGTTCAGAAGAAAAAGGTATCTGCAGGGATGGGCCCTTTAAAAAGTTTATGGAAATATTGATATCAGTATTAGTAATCACCCTGAGAATCTAAATCTAAATCAACTATTAAGAATTAATTTATAGAAAAGTTGGAATTTTAGAATGAATCCTGAGGGATCTCTTTCTCTTGGGTCTTTAAGAAGTAGGACTGGTTCTCCACTGGCTGGGGTGGTCACACAGGGGCTCGTCTGGAGCTCAGCTGCTCTGTTTGATGACTTTTCAAGACCCTCCCAGTCACAGTTCATGACATAGCAGGTCTTACCTTGAGCATGAAACATCCCAGCATCTTTCTTATAAAGGTCATCTGCACTGTTGTTGTCGCCTTTATTCCATTGATTAGAAATTTTATAGACGTTCTCACACACTCCAAATGCACAGCACTGGTAAGCATAAGGCATTTCTATAACTCTTTAAGTGAACAAAAACAAAACAAAACAAACACATGCTTAAAGATATGGGTCACTAGATACCGTATTAATCTTCTTTGACCCAGTAATCCTATCCTTGGATTTTAGCCTAAATAAATAATCCAAAAGATAAGTTATGTGTATAAAGATGTTCATTACAGTGCTGTTTATAACAAACGATGGGGTTATTAAAAATGATATCTATGAAATGTTGATAACTGTTGAACTTGAGTGATGGGTATGTTATTTTCTCTACTTTTGTGTATGTTTGAAAATTTTCATAATAAAAAAGTTTAAAAACGATAGCTAGGAAAATTGTAGCAGAATAGAAAGTGCTTATGACATACTATCCAGTGACTAAAACATGACATAAATTTGTATACACACAGTGATTCTAAAAATTAAAAATATGTTGGAAACAAAGTCTGGAAAGAAATAACATTAAAAAAAGTTGTTTAGGAGGACATTTTTAGATTTTTTTTTCTTTCTTCTCCTTTCCAAACTATCTTTTGAGGTTATATTACTTTCACGGTTTTAAAAGTATGTAAAAAGTACACTGTATTATTTTTTAAATAAAATCTTTCAAGGGACTTCTTTATTGATAATAAGAATAGCAGGTTTTAAAGAGCATTGTTTCCTCAAATGAATATTAATTTTGTACATTTTATTAGAACATACATAAAGCGAGATGAATTAAAAATTGTAAACAAGAAGACAATAATTTTATAATGTTATTTGATCACATGTTCTAGAAATCCATGGATCAATGGATTTCAAACTCTTTCCATGAACTCTGTGATTCCAAGAGCCATCTTTGAGAAAGAAAGGAAATGTGATCAGGAAGACACAGTCTCCCACTCCAGGGCTTATCCTAATAATACCCCAGGGGTGGGGGATCTGAGGGCATGAAATGCAATTCAGAAGAGTCCCATGACCTCATAAATTTAGAAAACCACTATAACACATCTGTTATTTCACATGACCACAAACAAATCTTATTAGCTTTAATGACAAACTCACTTGAGTTCTGGAAAGTTTTCAGATGATATCAAGCTCTGTAAGGCATGATTTCCTGTTAATTTTAAGTGAGTTAAACCATGTAACCCAGTTACAGGAAAAGAGGACAGGCGGTTGGACGATAGGTCCCTGCAAAACATCAAACAACAATTGGCTTTTAGTCTGTGTTAGCATAAAACATTTATGTTAAAAAAAAAAAAAAAAAAAAGCAAGCTAAAGACAATTACAGTGTTCAATAGAAATTTCTAAACAGGGTCCTTACTCTTAATGGCAAAGTAATCATTTTTGGTTTTAGCTCCTGATAACTTTTCTGTTTATAATCAGAATTCACTCAAATTATAATTTCTATATCCAGCTTCATTTTGCCAGGTAGGGACATCTAAAACCAAGTGGAAAGTGTTACATTTAATTTGAGAAGTGGTACTAACCAGATGAGGTTGGTGATGAGGGGGAAAAGGGCACGGGGTTTATTCCCTTCCATCTCCCCCTAACTTCTCCCCATCTAACCTCATTAGGTGAGGGAGTGAGGGACCAGAAGGAGCAAAAGAGAAAGAGGAGAAAGAGAAAAAAAGACAAGAGGGTTTTCTATTAGTCAGGATGGCACAGAATAAAATAAAAGCCCTCTAGAACTGAATTGACATATTCCATTCCACCTGATAACTCAGCAAAAATGGAAATTTTCACCCGAATTACCAAAACCAGCTGTCTCCCTAGTCTTCAATAATCCATATAAGGCCCCATATGGCGTTAGTAGGGACAAAAAGTTCCTCCCTGGCTCTGATGAAGCCCTAGGTGTGGAGGACTCTGAAAGCCTGGCAAACTGCATAGCAGGCTTCTTCAGCAAAACCATTTTTCTTAACTAGATGGTCCCCAATTATTAAAACACAAAAACCAAGCAATGAAATACTCACAGCTTTATTAAAGATGGCAAAGTAGAAAATACATTGGGGTGAATAATGGCAATTTTGTTCCATGCTAAATTCCTAGTTAAAAAAAAAGACAAATGAGAGGGTAATATAAAAAAAGAATATGTGAAATTTTAACATATGCATACATTCTTCTACCAAAATTTAATTTCTATTCAGAACAGAAACAATTAGCTCATTAAATCATCCTCCAGATAAAGATATTGATGGTATAAAACGACTAAAGAGAGAACCTTAAATCAACCTCGTTAAGAAAAATCAAGGAAAAATCATCATTCAGATGGATATGTGTTTGCTTTCTTTTTTTGCTAAAAATGGACTTTAATATGTTTATAACCTTACTAAGACATTTAGGGTAGAAGAATGGGAAGAGACAAGAACTTCTGAGGCTCTTCTTCTGAAAAGCAAGTTAGATTTAAATGATAAAATGTCCCTGGATGTCTAATGAAACTCAACAAGAATTTTTTCACATTGCCCGTATGTCAGGTCTTCAGAGAGAAACAAAGATGCTTTTAAGAAATTTTCCAGTAAGGGAGACCAACATGTAAACTCTCAACTGTAATATGAATAAAAGAGGGGCTAAGATCTGTTGGAAACAAAATTCTTTGATAGTAAAGAAAACTACAATATATGGAAAAATAAACTCCACTTGCCCCCCTGCCACATAATGAAACGTAGATAATTCATCCAGAATAAAAACTTCTGCAAGAACTTCTGTAGGTAATTTAGCAGGAATAAGAACTTCCACATTTCATAAAAAGAATTATGAACTAAGATGTGTATTTTTAAAATTCCTAACAAATAAGAGTAACCAAGATGTAGGTATTTGAGTAAATTTAAAGTGATCACAATCAGCTTTTCTCCAGCACATATACATCAGCTATTTATGATACTGGGACCCTGAGTTACCTTGAATAAATGGTATTCACAGATTATTCATATTCTTATTTGAAAGGGTCCCTAACAGGAGGAAACTGGAAGGCTTTTCATTTTGCCCCTTTCATCAATTCCAGAACAGAACAAAATTCTAGCTCAAAAGGGGAGGAGACGGTGTGGAAGGGGTGGGGAAGTTACAAACGGTGGTTGGGCTTTGGGTAATTGGGTAATTAGACTGTCTTCTACTGTGCTGCTCATGAAGTATGAGTCCACTGAAGGGAGCAAGTAACACCATCTGTCAAAGTCTCTTTGAGGGCTTTAAGTAAAAAATGGGTGACCTGGAACATAGGCTAAGTCCTGCAATGGGGCTTTATAGCAATCTGACTGGGTTTTAAGTAAATATGTGAGTTAATATATTCAGAGAACCGTGATTCCTTTCCAGTGTGTGAGCCTGTGTTCTGAATCCTCCCAGCAGCCTGGAGGGGCCATTTTCCACTCTCTGGCCCTGCTCTGCAGTTGTTCCTGGCTGTGGGCTGACCCTGAGGGCTGCATCCCCAGGGCTCTCTCCTGGGCTCAGCTGAATTCCCAGGAGAAGCCCCAGGAGGAAAGAGAGTTCCAGGCACCCGGGGTCTGCTGCCTCCCTGTTAGGGAACCTTGTCTCTGGTGGCAGCAGCCCATCTTCTCAACCACTGCATCCTCGTGCTGTGTCTCAACTCTTCCTGCGTTCTGGAAACATCATTTCCTCCCCATGTCTGGTCAGCCACAGGCTTCCTGCTGCTGCTGGGTTCTGCATGCCTCACCATCCCATCCCTCACTTGCTCCCTGCCCACACCTAAGTGAGCATCCCTTCATTTGAAACTTTTGGGGTGAATTCTGTTTCCTGCCAGGATCCTTGTTGACCTTATTACTATATAATAATATAAAAGTAATATTGTTATATACTCATTATGGGCCAGATGCGGTTGTGAATTTTTTATACATATTGTCTTATAACCCTCAACACAACCCTAGGAAGTAGGTATTATCATTAGCCCTATTTTACTGATGAGAAAATTGAGGCACAGTGTGCTAAGTGACAAACTAAGCCAAAAAGTAATCACAGGAACTGCAATTCGAACCCAGCAGACTGAATTCAGAGTCCATGATCTTTTGCTCAGAAAATGTTTGGAATTCTTAAGTAAATAATGAGATGGCAGATGCACTAGACCCTGATGATAGAGAATGAAAAAGTTCTCATTTTGGGATATGGCATGGTCTACCGATGACAGTGCTGAGAATTAAGTCCTACAGCAGGGAATGTGCAAAGTACACCACGGAGTGAGTTCAAAGAGGAGATCTTGTTCTTACGGGAGAGGCAGGGGGACAAGTCAAGGGTGGGGAGGAGACTGATAGGCAACAGGAACATGAGAACATGGCCAGGTGTCCGGGGACTGGGAATGAGTGACAGATGGGGCTGTACCAGGAAGTTGGGTTTTGAAGACTTTGGAAGGTGGTGCTGGGAAGTTTGGTTTTGATCTTGAAGACAACAGGAAAATAATAGGAAAATTTTTGAACAGGGAAGTAACATGATTAGATTCTTATTTTTAAATGATTGGTTTTCTTTCTCTTTAAGAGTGGGACAACCGGGCGGAGACTGACGGTAGGAGGATTGGTTAGGAGGACGGTGCTAGTAACCCAGGTGAGTGATTATGTGGGCCATTGGTAGAAAAGCATGGCTGATGAATTGGAATTGGTGGGGTTTGGTCAGTGACTGGATGTGAGGGCTAAAGGAGAGGAGGATTCAGAAGGACTGAGACCTTTAGCCTTCAGAGTTGATGTTACATTCTTTTGGTATCCTTGCAGGTCAGCCTTTTAAAACAGAACTAACTTTGGAAATGACCAGAACTGAAACCTGGTGAATAAGGAAGGTAATGAAAGCAGGCAATGTATTTTTGTTTCACACACATACACACACACACACACACACACACACACACACAGAGTAAAAGATCCATACAAGCAAATTTGAACCAAAGGTAGAGAGACAGCAACACAACTGAATTCAGAACAAGATGGTTCTCAAGGTGATTTTGGGGAGGGGAAGGTGATTCTTAAAGGTAAATTCAAATGTTTTTGAGGAATGGTATTATTTTACCAAGGGTATAGTCCATTAGGTATTAAGAAAAACTTTAGGAGTTAGCAAAAAACATACCATTGTTTAAACATTATATGTCATCAGCATTCATCAAAATCATATTGAAATCCAGTTTCTGGATTGAAAAGCTTTAACTGTTACATCACAAAAGAAATCTGTTAGCAAATTTACACTTATGGTTAATATATGTGGTGTTTTCAATCACCAAATGCAATTAAATATTTACAAATCTTAGTTGTCTGAGCTACAGAAGCATTTTCTGGGACAGGTGTGCTCAAACTTTAGTGCACTTGTTAAAATGCAGAATCCTAGGCCTTCCTCCCAGATGTTCACCTGAGGCAGGTGAAGACTGGAAGTCTGCATTTTTCACAATTGCCGCCCGGTGATTCTTAAGCACTTTGAGAAACAGATGGGATAACTCTGCTTAACCAAAAGAGAAAAGTGGGCAGGAAGAATTGTGTGATCATCCCATTGTTGTATGGTAAACCCTTCTTTGCCAATTCTAGGCCACAGACAGAAACATGTTTTGTAGGTGGTTCAACAGCTTGGCTTCCTTCCTTTTCAAGTTTCAGGTCTGCTGACTGGTAGAGAGCATAACTGCAAATTTATCCCTGGAAATTTTCAAGAGCAAAATACTTGCCTTTTAATAGCACATTGCATGTGTGAAGGCTCAACAATACGAGTAGACAGTGAAAAGAAGATATTAGGGGAAAGCCCGAAAGGGAAAGAAAGTGCTCTGGGTTGGGAAGGCGCTGGGAGGCTGCACTCACACGGATCGGAGGCTTGGCAACTGCTGGAAGGTGTCAACTCTAAGATCAGAGATTCTGTTGTGTCGCAAGTCACTGAAATGAAAGAGATCCAAGACTGACTTCAAAGTGACTGGTTCCAAAGATCACAGTCTTCAGAGAATGCTTAAGTAGCATATCTACCAAGTACCTCTTTTTAAAAATTTATTGTTTAAAAAAAGAGCATTACAATTTATATGCTAAAAAAAGAACATTACAATTTATACACTCACACATATATTGTCTATCACGGCAGTTAGTTCCATTGGGAAGATATAAAGCCATATTCCAAATATGTCATCGTCTCCCAAAACCCTTTGAAGACTCCCCTCTTGGCTCTGCCTTCTGAGCTTTTCTCACATCCTTTGAGGGTGTTTAGGAGTGTCATATTTTTACCTTTTAAAGATGAATTTGCACCCTGCCCTCCCAACTTAATGACCCAAAGATGTTCATAGACAAATCAAGCCTGAAAGGATAGAGGATTAATATTGTTTTGCTTAAAACCAAGCTGTGAGTATTAAGCAATAAGCCTGGTGTTTTGTTGTGGAGGCATTTTTAAGAGAGGAATTCCAAAATGTTTCATGCTTAAGTAGCACCTACGAGACAAACATGGCACTACCTCTGAAGATGATTATTTTGAAACAAACATGCCAACAAATCCAAGTCCCCTCTACATTAAAAAATAAAGCTACTCATTAGATATGCAAGTTTGGTTGTACTTGTAAAAGAGGAAAATTCCAAAGCCCAAACAAACCCAGGTCATTACTGCTAATTAGAGGGGAAGAAAGCACAAATGCATAACAAATTCTTTATTTGTATTACAGTACAATGCAAGATGAAATAATATAATCTGTATTTTCCAACTTTATAGCCACACTATCTGGGCACTCCTTGTGTGTGTAAGGAGGGAAAGCATCAAATGTCTCCCCAGTGAAGCACAAAGTGAGCAAACCAACGACCCCTGTGAAGTGTGAGTTTTGGCTGGGTGCTTTGTTGTTTTTGCTAGGTGCTTAGAGGGTCTGAGAGGCTTACATTTTCTGAAGCTTTTGGCAGACTGAAAAACTAGGTAAATCTTCTAACAGGTTGTAAGACAGATCTCTGAAAAACAGAAGGTGTAAAAAGGGAAAAATCTGTTACATATTAATCATAAGGAAACAAGCTTTACTGTCCTTTTTCCTTCAAGATGACATCTCTCCCAAAGGCAGACTCTAAATGTTTCCACAGCACTGACAGGGAGCAGGTAGTCAAAGACATTATTGGATTAAGCAGTAGATTCAAATATTTATTGAAATGTAACTGTTATACTTCTTCAGTTGACTTAATTTACTTAATGAATTTATTCATACTTTGTTAGTGATGATTTACAATATTCTAGCTATTATCTTACTGAAATGTGTACAAATTAAATTAAATAATTTTGCCTCTGTCTCTAAGCTGTATCTCTACAGCTAAGAGAAATAATGGTTGGTCCTTTCTAATCAACTGAAAAAAAAAAAAACCAACAACAATTCAAACATAGCACTAATGTTGAAATCAATCACCACAAGGAGAAAAAATCTAAGAAAGGCTTCAGCCAAAACTCAACAAATTACAGACTAACAAAAACATCTGGACATATTTAAAGTATAATATAACTAATCTAAAACAAGCCATGGTAATTTGCAGAAATCTTAAAAAAAGAAAGCTGGTAGGTAAAGTAACATAGATATAAAAAAATCTTGTCTCATGTTTTAAAAGTTATCAGCTAATCAGTGAACACATTTTCATGCCTGATTCTAATTTTTAAAACCAGATCACCACTATGCAACTGAAATATCCATACTATTTTCTAAGAGTTTTAAATTATTTTATTCTTGCAATTTATCCCTTTATCCTACATTTATAGAATCAATGGAATTCGTATAGGAATAGAGTTAATTTATTATACCTAAATGTTCAAATGAAGCTGCTTGCTGATGCCAAGTTGTAGTTTATAGTAGACAAAAAACTAAAGACAAAAAACAAACATCCCACACTATACGCATACATCTGATTTTGAAAAGGCAATGAACATAATAATACAGACCCATGTATTATCAAACTGATAATTTGGTTCACTCATCTCCACAGGCTGCGATGGGACAAATCCTTCCTTGTGTACCTCTTAGTAGAGGGTATACAAAATCTATGTAAGGACAGAGTGTTGCTTTCTACCTAATGATTATCACAGCTTGCACTGATTAAACACTTCCTATGTACAGGCACCATGTTTACAGCTTTACCTGAATGGTCTCATTCAATCCTTGTGGTCCCCCTAGGCGGAAGACACAATGATTACCTTTACAGATCAGTGAAAAGACTTGCCTGAGACCACCAGTTAAGTAAGTGGGGAAGGCCATACACAGCCTGGGTTGGGGGTGAAGAAACTTGGGGACAACACCAATCATGCACAGTGGCTCTTTACTCATGTAACAGATACTCAGGGGGTAATTCAGACTTACACTCCCATAAAGCAGATTGCAGTAGGTGTCAGAACCCTGGGTTCTAGTCTCAACTTCAACTAATTCTACTTGGTTGATCTACTGGCCATATATTGATGTCTTTCTCAGTTCTCCCATAACTGAAGATATTAATACCTGTTTTGCTGATCCTGCAGGGTTGCTGTGAAGACCAAGTAAATATTATAGGTTCAAGTGCCTTGAAAATGGTGATACTGCTGTTAATGCACTGTGTTCTTTCAGGTCTTTCAAGGTCCAACATGAAGACTGAATAACTTGAGGACAGAGTAATGGGATGAAAGATGTGAGAGAGAAGACAGTGCCTGAAAGTCTACAGTGTCCCAGGTGCTGTTTTATGTGTGTGACGTGTAGTAACCCACTTAGTTCTCATGATGATCCTCTGAAGGAAGTAGCTGCATCTCTATTTCATAGATGGAGAACTGAGCCTCAAAAGGGATAAATGACTTGCTCAAGATACCATGCTGGTATATAAGCGAAGCTAGATTTTAACAAGGAAGATGGGGTCTGGGGCCTTTCTCTTACCATTTTGGCAGTCTGCCTCCATTCATGCAGTTTTAGACCGGAGTTGTTTACTGTTCATTATGTGACATGGCAGAGGCAGATTTCATTTAAATTTTATCTTTCTACTTAACAGTTATGGTATGTGAAATCCCAATGATGTTACTAAAACACTTTCTTCAAGAAATGGAGATAGTAATACTTACTCTGGATGTGGTAGGCAGAATTTTAAGATGGCCACAGATTTCTACCACCTGGCATATCCATACTTTTTCCAGGTATTCAATCAAACTGTCTGTATTTAAATTCAGACTCTGCTACTTTCTCATGGCATGACTTTAACAAATGTACTTAATTTCCCTAATTCTCAGTTTTCTCAACTGTATGTGTACTTCAAAAGGCAGTGTGGGATGGGTTCTCTACTCCCCTCCTCCAGACATGAATGACCAATTCCAAGGCTGTCAGGTAGTGCTATTGCACCCCCACCCACCGGGTTCCTGGAATCCGAGTGACATGGTGGGCTGGAGATGGGAAGGCAGAATCCAATTCTTCCATCCAATATTTGTAGTGCTGCTTCTAGTTCTGCTCCTAGGTAGAGCCTATGGTGGAAGTGCAGGCGTTCAACTGCCCCAGGTGTCTACTGTGGAGAGCAGAGCCATGGCATGAAATTAAGGGTTCTCTCATCAAGTCTGACAATGCTCGAGAGGACGATGATAGGATTCAGTGGGAGTTGAAGGAGAGGGCTGAAAATGCAAGTGCAGTACGAGGTTCTTCAAATCCCTATAAACTACTTTTTGCAAGACAAGGGAAAGGCAGAAAAAAAGAGGCCCAAATCAATAGAGACAACATATGCAAGCTGTTTAACCATTAGATGAAACATCAAAACACAGCACTCACAACTATACTGGAAGAATGGTCACCTTTATCAAGGTTTGTGTGGGTCTGATAATTTAAGTTTTAATTTTGGTAGCCATATTAGGTTGTTAATTCATTATGTCATTTTGTTCTGTTCTGCAAAGCCTTTAAGGGAGGAAATGAAGTTACTTGGGCTTGTTCATGTCCATTTTCTGGAAGGGAATGTGTGCCAATGGAAATACTAATGGAGAGTCTTTGGGACTTGGAAACAAGGGTGCACATTCCATTGTTACCAGGGTCATGTTTGAGAACAACTTCCCTGGCCCAAAGGGAGAAAAGGAGGCCTGGCCTGCTGGAGACCTGTAAGGAAAGAACTTTCTCCCCTTTTAAAGGATTATTGAAATGTTTGTCATTTCACCCCTTTATGGATGCCTTATTTCCTTACTGATACGCACAGCACTTGGAGATTAGGTAACTGATCACAGACGGTTTGAGGAAGAGATGAGATCTGTGCTCCAGTTAAAGTCCTGTTGAAACACAAAACAGACATAATTCTTTTATTCAGGTGTCACACAGTGACATGTTTTGACTCACCAGCATTAAAACTGGTCAAGCTCTAAGGCCAGTGCTGTGGGCAAAGTCAAAAGTCCACTCAAATACTTACAGACTCTCCAAGCTTGCGGTTCCAGTTAGATCAGGAAATGCAGTTATTTGTGAGGCACCATTCAGTGTCCTACAAGGAAGAGTACATGAGTCTTATTGGGAGAAGATTGTAGAAAGGAGTAATTTTTATAGCCGTTTTCAAAACATTTTAATCTATGATATTCATTTGGTCTTCACAACAATCTTGCAAGGGGAAGTCGATCAATCTATAGGAGAAATAGAAACTTACAGTGTTCTTAGTTCAGGTAAGTGTTGAAAAGCAGATCTTCCAACAAGCTGGATGGGGTTGTCATAAAAATGTCTAAAAAAATTTCAAACACGAAAGTCTTAGTTTAAAACTTGAATGATGAATGAAAACCTACTCAACATTTCAATACATACATTAAATGTATTTATGTAATTTTGATTATACCATATTACATAACATTTATGATTACTTGGTTTTAGCAAACCTCAAAAGTGGTAAATCAAAATGCTTTTGTGTTATAATGTAAACACACTTTTTCATACTGTATAAATTGAAATTTTCTGACAGCAAGGCAGTTATTAGCGATAGCTACTAAGGTTGAAAGCAGGTGAACCGACTATAGTTATACTTAAAATCTTCCTTTGCTTCCAGCAACTGTGGAATATCCATTGAGTGGCAGAAAGGTAATTCAAGGTGCTGGTAATCATATCATTAATTAAAGAAAGATGATGTTTATATGTCTACATAAGGGTTAGACCCTCTGGTGAATTCTTATCATAATATACCCAAGGGAGTTTTCAGATTATTTGAGGAGAAAATAGCTCTTCTAGGGTTTTGTAGCATTAGAACTTTCTTGAATTAATGATTGCTCTAAAAGGTGAGGCATCATTAAAACAAAAATATTTTTGCTTTACAGATGTTTTCAATGTAATGGTATCTGAACTGCATGGTTAATGGAGCCCCACATTTCGTTTTTAGCTGAAATGACCTTTGGTCCAATTTAATTGTTGTTCAAAATATGAATAACTCTTTGGGTGTCTGTTAAATACTTGGCATTATATTAGATGCCAGGGGTGAAAAGGGAAGTGATAAAATGTCCCTGTGCTAAAGGAGCTTGGAATCAGTTGGAATAAAATGAAGAAATAAAATAACAGCATTGCACTTTCTAGGGGACAAAGCTTTTTCACATATATTGCTCAATTGATCCGCACAGCAACTTTATAAGATCTTTAGAGTAGATACTAGTTCCCTCATTTTTGAAGGTAGCAACTGAAGATCAGGTGCATTAACCTCCTAGAGCTTCAATTTCTTTATTTGTTAAACTGAGACAATCATACATAGTCGTAGGATTTGTGTAAGAATTAAAAGAGCCAATGCATGTGGGATAGTGTCTGGGGTATAGCAGTTGTCCAGCAAACCTAAGCCCTTTTCTGTCCTCCCACCCTCTAATATTTTCTTTTCGCTTGGGACTGGCTAATCAGTAAGAGAAAAAGCTTGAGGTGGAATATGGGCTGTATGATTAGAAAATGGAGTTTTCCTCATAAAATTTCATTATTCCTTATCTATACCATATGTGGGTATGTATGTACATGTGTTCATATACATGTTATATATGTTCAACTGTATGTACATTGGGCAGATATGAATACACATGCTTGTGTACATAAGGTAGAAGTGTTGAAATACAGACAAGGAGTTATGGGATTCCCAGCTGGGAGCTCTCTCATGTGTTAGGGGAAGATAAAAAACCTCATGGAAATGGCATTTGAAACTGGACATGGGAGACAGAACTTCAATAGGTATAATGAGGCATGAGATGGTAGGAGCAAAGGAAATAAGGAAAGAGCTTTGTTCCATGAATATAACTTCGTGTGATTTACGATATAGGGTAATTCAGGGGAGTTTTGGGAAACTGGACAGGAGAGTTGGCTTGAGCTACGCTGAAGATGGCTGTGAATGCCAGGGTAAGGAGTTGAGTCTGTTTCACAGCAGGAGAGTGACAGGCTGGATGCTGTGCTTCAAGAGAGATAACTTTGTCAGGGGTCGAGGCAGGGAGACCACTTTAATAATCAAAACTGGCAAAAATTTAGAGGTAATGGTTAGTAAAGTGGGTGGGGATGAAAAGAAAATATGAATAGGATACGGACTACCAGGGAGAAATGAGGACTGGGTAGCCAATGGGTCATGGAAGGCATTCACAGAAGTGCAGAGCCAGAAGGAGCAGGGGTGAGAGTGGCAAGGAGAAGAGATGGAAACAGATTTGGGAGCAAGGAGAGGAGAGTTTCAGGGAGAAAAGAGTCAACTCTGTCTAATGCTGGATAGAAGCTCCAATGATATTGGGGCCTGTTGGTCCTCCTCAGGGGGTATTAGTATATCAAAAGAGTGATTAAAAATCAGTCCTGTGATCAAAGACCTAAATATAAGAACCAGGACTACAAAGCTCTTAGAAGAAAACTTAGGGAAACGACTTCAAGATCTTGTGGTAGGAAGTGGTTCCTTAGACATTACACCCAGAGCACATGAGTGAAAGAAAAGATAGATAAATGGGACCTTCTCAAAATTAAAAACTTTTGTGCCTCAAAGACCTTTATCAATAAAGTGAAAAGACAAAATTGGAGAGAATATTATGAAACTACATATCCAATAAGGGTTTAATATCCAGAATATATAAAGAAATCCTACAACACAACAATAAAAAGACAAACAACCCAATTAAAAAATGGGCATAATACTTGAACAGACATTTCTCCGAAGAGGAAATACAAATGGCTAAAAGCAAACAAAGAGATGTTCAACATTGCTAGCTAATAGGGAAATGCAAATCAAAACCACAAGGATATATCATTTCACACCTACTAGACTAGCCACTATAAAAAAAGCAACAACAGAAAACCCAGGTATTGGAAAGGATGTGGAGAAATGGGAACACTCATTTATTGCTTGTGGGAATGTGGAATGGTGTAGCTGCAGTGTAAGACAGTTTGGTGGTTTCTCAGGAAGTTAAGTATAGAGTTGCCTTATGAACCGGCAATTCTGCTACTTGGTATACACTCAGAACAACTAAAAGCAGGGATGGTAACAGAAATTTGCACACTGATGTTTATAATGGCATTATTCACATTGTCAAAAGATGGAAGCAACCGATGAACAAATAAACAAAAAGTGGTATATACATGCAATGGAATATTATTCAACTGTAAAAAGGAACGAAGTCCTGATGCATATGACAACATGAATGTATCTTGAGGACATTATGTTGAGTGAAATAAGCCAGACAAAAAAGGGCAAATATTGTATCGTCTCACTATTATGAACTAACTATAATAAGCAAACTCACAAAGTTAGAATCTAGAAGATTGGTTACCAGGGGATAGATCAGAGTTAGAGAATGGGGAGTTGATGTTTAACTTGTGCAGAATCTCTAGGTTGGTGGTAAAGGTTTAGAAACACATGGTGTTGATGATAGCACATTATTGTGAGTGTAATCAACAGCACTGAATTATATAAGTAAAGGTGGTTAAAATAAGAAGCTTTAGGATGAATATATTACTAGAAAAAAAAATAAAGGGTACAACATGGGATGATGGTACAGCACAGTGCTACTGTAGACGATGGATTATAGCTAATAGTAGAGTTTAAGAATGTTCTTTCATGAATTATAACAAATATATGATACTGATACAATGTGGTAATAATAGGGTGGTATATGGGAAAAATACACCTAATGTAAATAATGGATGATAAATAGAATGACTTTAATAATCTTTCACCAATTGTAGCAAAGGTAACTCTTAAAAAAAAAGTACAATTATTAAAAAAAAAGTGCTATCATCAACTGTAACAAATGTTTCACGTGAATGCAAGGTGTTGGTGTTGAGGCTGTGTACAGGTATGCTGTATATTATGTGTGATTGTTTTGTAAACTCACAACTTCTCTAATAAAAAACAAAACAAAACAAAACCCAGTCCTGTGGCTGCAAGGAAAAAGGAGCAAAGGTGATGCAATTTACCAGCTTCTTAATACGTAAATAATTTCTAATGAGGACTAATGTGGATTGGTTAATAAATTTTAAACTCTTAGTTTGCCAACATACTGCCCAAACTTTTCAGAAATGATGAATAGTATTGTTTTCAGTTGTCAGGCACTCCAGCTGATTTGTGACAAATGCCACATGATTCCAGAAAACCTTTCAATCAAGTTGGCACAGGATGAACATTTGCCAAAAAGTGCTTCTAGAGTCATGCTCAACAGTTGTCCTTACTCTCCTCCTCCATGTCTGAGACTCCTCACCCTAACCCAGGCCAGTACCACACAGAAAACCTGCCTCTGACAAGTGCCTTTTAACTAAGAGTCAGTTGAATATTTGTATATTTTCTTCTTCCTAATCAACATGTGATCCATCTTCTGTGCTAAACGTAAAATATGGAATTAATCGTACTCTGTAGTTGCAGGCAGTTTAATGCTTTTATGTGAATCCTCATATACACCTCTCTAAATGTATGTGACTGTTTAGAATTATATTCTAGTTTGTATAAATGTGATTCAATGTTTGGGTTTGAGAATTAACAGATACAGGAACTTAGCATAAAACAGCATTTTCACTCTCCCCCACCCCAATTTATCTGGAGTCTATAGCTGTAAAGAACCTCTGTATATAATAATTTATATTTCTAGTACACTTGGGTTCAAGTTCTGTGTGACCTTAACATTGATTCTCTAAAAATCAGTTTTATTCCTTAGAAAATGGAGATAATCAAAAGTATTTCACAGGATTATTATGACGTGAGACAAGGTATCTGAAGATACCTAGCATAATGTACTGCATATAGTAAATCTAAAAAAAAAGCCATCAGAATGCTGAATTCTTGGCATTCAGCTAAAATCTGGCAAAATGCCTCCATATACAATTTTCTGTACAGTTTCTTACACTGATTGACACACACGTGGGCAAATATAGAACAATCATTGTATATATTTAAAAGTATAATACAAGCTCTATTTCAGGAAGGAAAATCCAAAAAGCACTATGATCACTTACATTGTAATAAGGGAAGGGTTGCCTACAAATGCTTTCTCAGGTATGGACTTGATATTGTTGCTATGAAATCCTCTAAAAAGAGAGAAAAAACAATTTATAGAAAATAACATGTGTAGTAAAATTATTTTGCAGTTTTTCCCCTGTGGCAATAATCAGAACCTTTAGTAACCAGAGGGCCACGTTAAATCCATCTGTGCATCTTGAAATTTACGGTCCCTCATTCACTCTCTACTAGAAAAAGAAGTCACCAGCTTTCATCTTGGAAGAAGAATAAAGAATCTGAAAATAATAATTGTGCTTTGTGGAAATTTACCATCTAATGTTATAGAAAGAAATTCAATGTGTTAATGTCCAATAGAGCACCAGTGCATGATAGCCTAAGAGAGGGCAAACCATCTTTGGAGAGAGGATTATGATCAGCTCCTTCTGACCCCATTTAAAGTTAGAAGAGAAAATTGACTTAAACTTCAGTGAAGCAGAGACTTAACTTATCTTGTTACGAGGATGAAATTTCCTGACCCCTAGGCACGGGCCTGGAAGGAAGGTGCCCAGTTCAGTGCGCCTGTAATTCCAAACTGATTCCCATCTGTCAATGCTACTGTTGTATGAATGGCAGAAAGCACAGTCAGTGATCTTTGGGTCCTCTGTGGGGAGGACTGTGTGATGTGTGTGTCAGTTTGGGGCTGTCTGAGAAAATATGATGATGACTTCCCAGTTGTGCCACACACGGCGTTTCTTGGGGCAAAGCTCTCGGAGGCTTGTTCTTATAAACAAGCTCTACCATCTACCACCTTTGGCTGTGTAGTCTTATTTCTCTCTGCTAGGAGAATAAGGCTTTATGTTTATTTTCCTTTCCAAGAGTTAGAACATTCCTCATATAGGTTTTCTTATTTTTAGATACAAAGGAAAGCAAATTAAATTTTAGCGTATATAAGACAATATATGCAACGTAAGGTTTCATTGTAGCAAAATTGTGTGTGGTTTTTTTTGTTATTAAATAAGATTCATGAAGAATTTAGAGAACAAAATCATGTATGTGAGAGCATCTAGGACTTTACTAAGCACATAGAAATTCATTCATCCAGTCCCAGACTTGGGTAACCTGGGAAGGTTTCTTCTTGGAAATCCTCAGCAAATAACTGACTTCCATTACAGTTCTACTACAATCTCTGAAGTATGTAATTGTTGGGAGAGTATGGCTTAGGAAAAGAGACATAATGTCTCTATATTAGAGAAAGCTCATTATTAATCAAGAAAGATCATCTGCGGTTTGCTGGTGATAGAGGTCAATTAAAATATATTTCAGGTGTAATGAACAATTATTTATACAAACAATATTTTTCCTGCAAGTTGTATTATGCATAAAAATTACACATATTTTAGAATTAAATTCACAAAGAATAAATTTCCCCCATTAAATTTGCCCTAAATACTTACAATTCTTTAAGGTTGGAGAGTGTCCTGATTGCAGTGGGGAATTCATCGAGGTGATTGTAATTTAAATCTCTGAAAATAAAGAGTATTTTCAGTTTTTCCTTTAAACATTCATGTATGTTATATTTACAAGAAAAGTTAACATAATATTCCAATGGACCAATGTCATTCTTGCTCCTTCTTTTATAGAGAGAGATGTTCTTGGCTTGCTGACCACCACCATTCCACAAGTATCTGCATTAAAAAGGCCATTAGACCTGCTTATAATTGTGCCTAAGTGTCTCCTCCTGAATGCCTCTTTGTTGCTCAGATGTGGCCCTCTCTCTCTAGCTAAGCCACCTTGGCAGGTGATCTCACTGCCCTCCCCCCTACGTGGGATCTGACACCCAGGGGTGTAAATACCCCTGGCAGTGTGGAATATGGCTCCCAGGGAGGAATCTAGACCCAGCATCATGGGACGGAGAACATCTTCTTGACCAAAAGGGGGATGTGAAAGGAAATGAAATAAATATCAGTGGCTGAGGGATTCCAAAAGGAGCCGAGAGGTCACTCTGGTGGGCATTCTTGCACACAATATAGATAACCCTTTTTAGGTTCTAATGAATTGGAATAGCTAGCAGTAAATACCTGAAACTATCAAACTACAACCCAGAACCCTTGAATCTTGAAGATGACTGTATAACAATGTAGCTAATGAGGGGTGACAATGTGATTGGGAAAGCCATGTGGATCACACTCCCCTTGGTCCAGTGTATGGATGGGTGAGTAGAAAAATGGGGGCAAAAAAAAAAAAAAAAAAGGCATCCAGTATTCTTTTTTACTTTAATTGTTCTTTTTCACTTTAATTTTTATTCTTATTATTTTTGTGTATGTGGTAATGAAAATGTTGAAAAATTAATTTTGGTGATGAACATACAACTATATAATGGCACTATGTACAATTGATTGTACACTTTGTATGACCACATGGTATGTGAATATATCTCAATAAAATTGAATTAAAAAAAAACCCTTTGGTACAACCATTTTGGAAATAAAGGCTTTTTGAGAAAAAAAAAAAAAGGCCATTAGAATTATCTTGAGAAATTTCAGAGCATTAAGGCTCAATGGCACCGGAACATTTAAAGAAAGGATGAGACACGCAGCAGTGTTAACTTCCAAGCAGGAGGGACACTTGGCCAGGGGCCAACTGCTTGCTGCTGTAGCTCTTCATTTGTACCTGGCTCACTAAGTTGCCAGCTTCTGTCTGCACTTCTCCAGGCTCCTGTATCACACCCCCTTCCTTGTTCCCTCCTTCACCCTCTGACTTTTTTTCTCTGCTTTTCAGAGACTTGCCTGGCAGGACATTTTTGATGGCTGCTTTGTTCCTGATTCCTGTAGGGTGCCTGCAGCTCCAGGTTCCAGGATGATAGCCTGATCCTGGAGAGGTTCATGTGATGCAGGGCATTCTCAGGAAGGACATGGGGTCTAGAATTTCCTCAGGGTCACAAATAATGATTCAGATCAGACATATGATGCTTCCCTTGATCTGTGAGGCAAAGCTCTATATTATACCTCATGCAAAGAGATGGCATGGCCAGACCTTCTCAAACCATTAATTTCTCCATCAGTTATGACACAAATGGCTTTTCAATTCCATTACTTGCAAGAATTTTATAGTCTTACTCCACTTTATATTTACAATTTGTATGAAAAAGTAATTGCTTCCTTGTCTGTGGGAATGGCAGATTTCCCAGATGATGCAGGAGAACTTTTTGGTCAGACAATCGGATGTGGTTAAATCTTTTTCTGTGGAGAAGAACCGCAATTTAATTTTAAGAGAGATAATTTGACTGAGTTAAACATGAATCAAGATTCCTACTTGTCTGGCACAAACCATCCTTAAGCTATACTGGAGGCAGGAAACTCGTTTTTTGTGGACATAAATGTTCTTCCTGTTTGTAAATCTCTTCAGATGCTCTGTTTTGATTAAACAAGGATTGCGCCCTTATAAATTACCTGGATTTCTAGTGGAGGGAAGGAACAGGTTGGGAATAACCAATTTACGGATTCTCTGTAGCCCTGGGCAAGGTGTGTGTGTGTGGGTGGGGGAGGACGTGAAATATTTTGCTTCACGGTATTTATATGCAAACCTGAGTCCTCTCATGAAACATGGGAAAAAGGACAAATTCTAGAAATACTCATCAAAGCCCACCTTGTTTTTTTGTTGCTGTTGTGTTGAAAAGGACTGGAAGGTGATTTTCCATTGCTAAGCTCCCCAGCCCAGCTCTGTGTCAATAAGGGTGAAGTTCTAATTTTTTCTAGCAGTTGATGGGAACTGCTTGGCTATGTCATTAAAGTGACAATTGGCACCTGAGAGGAAACACTGAGTGACCTAAGTAACGCAGAAAGGGGCACTATTAGTGCTTATTGGCTACAAGAAGGCCACCACCAACAGATGGTCCTTAAGGAATTAGTGGACCCAGACCCGGTATCGCCAGATTTGAGCTCTGTATGCAAATGAGTAATGGACGCCAAGGCCCCAGGAGAGGTGGTCTTTGGTCGTCTCCTTCCGTAGTCCTGGTCAGAGCCAGCATTGGAGACTGGGTGGCCCTGTGTAGTTTATTGCACTTGGGTATTAAGAACATGGCGGGGGGGGGGGGGGCACCTGGATCTACTAGTACTCTCCTCTCCCAGCACACACAGGACCCTTATGGTCTGTCACTCACCCTCATTACTCCTCCCCCAGGAAAAGGCTGGGGCCCTGATGTGGTCAGCTGGCTGGACTCAACTTTTTTTTAATAACCAATATTTTATTAGAAGTCCTTTCACTTTGCAATTGTCCACTGCTTTAGAACTACAATTATGTTTCATATGTACTACAATATATATGAAGTTTTCATTTCTTTTTTATGCAATTTTATTGAGATTCAATTTTATTGAGATATATTCACATACCATACAATCACCCAAAGTGTAAAAAAATTGTTCATATCATCATATAGTTGTGCATTCATCACCACAATCGATTTTTTGAACATTTTCATTACTCCAAATATAAGAATAAGAATGAAAATAAACATAAAAGTTAAAAAGAACACCCAGAACATCTCATACTCCTTTTTTCCTCCCTACTATTCATTTACTTTTTGTCCCCATGTTTTCTACTCATTTGTCCATAAACTGGATAAAGGGAGTATGAGCCACAAGGTTTTCACAATCACACAGTCACACCGTATAAGCTATATAGTTATACGATTGTCTTCAAGAACCAAGGATACTGGATTGCAGTTCAACAGTTTCAGGTATTTCCTTCTAGCTATTCTAATACTCCGAAAGCTAAAACGGGATATCGATGTAATGCATAAGAATAAACTCCAGAATGACCTCTCGACACCATTTGAGATCTCTTAGCCACTGAAACTTTATTTTGTTTACTTTCTCTTCCCCTTTTTCGTTAGGAAAGTTTTCTCAATCCCATGGTGCTGGATTCAGGCTCATCCCCAGGAGTCATGTCCCACGTAGTGGGGAGGGCAGTGAGTTTACCAGCTGAGTAATCTGTGCTTGTAGCTTGTATTCAGTAGTCTGAATTTGTTAATTAAAACTGCAATTGGAGCTTGGTTGAGTTACTGTCCCTTGCTCCAGGTAGCCTGCTTCTTTCTCCCACAGTGAAGTTTTCCAACTCAGCCTGCCATGCCAGTGGGGGAAGGATACCAGCTCTGCAGTTTGGGGAGCTTTACTCAGAGTTCTATGCAGTGATCTCATCCATTCCACCATTCCAGGTTGGTGTATGATGTGTGTCTAGTCACAGATGTCCCCCAACAGTTGTTCCAGACTATTTACCAGTTGTTCCTGGCTATTTACTAGTTGCTTTAGAGGACTAGCTAAATTCCACACCTCTCTATGCCACCATCTTGCCCTGCCTCTGAAGTTTTTATTTCTTATCACTTTAATAATTTTAATTTAATTTAAAATGACTTTTAGGGTAGTCTCACTTTTGAGGGAGCAGCTATTCTTGTGTTTATAGTTTCACTGACATTTGCTCATGAAGGATTGATCCTTAATGTGTTTTCCATTTATTTAGTATGAGTCACTCATGAGCAGAGGTTATATTTTTTGCTAATACCAAGTGGCCGCATTTGTAGAAAAGACAATGCAGTGATTTTTTTTTTTTTATTGAAATACATTCACACACCATACAATCATCCATGATATACAATCCACTGTCCACAGTATGATAACATAGTTATGCGCTCATCACCACAATCTATCTCTGAACATTTTCCTTACATCAGAAAGAACCAGAACAAGAATAAAAAATAAAAGTGAAAAAAGAACACCCAAATCATCCCCCGATCCCACCCCATTTGTCCTTTAGTTTTTATCCCCATTCCTCCACTCATCCATACACTAGCTAAAGGGGGTGTGATCCACAAGGTCTTCACAATCACACTGTCACTCCTTGTAATCTACATTATTATATAATTGTCTTCAGGAGTCCAGACTGCTGGGTTGGAGTTTGGTAGCTTCAGGTATTTACTTCTAGCTATTCCAATACATTAAAGCCTAAGAGGTGTTATCTATATAGTGCATAAGAATGTCCACCAGAGTGACCTCTCGACTCCATTTGGAATCTCTCAGCCACTGAAACTATTTCGTCTCATTTTGCATCCCCTTTTGGTCAAGAAGATACTCTCAGTCCCACGATGCCGGGTCCACCAATGCAGTGATTTTTGTCTCTATTAGGTACCCCCTAAATATCCGTCATCCTGGAATTGCACTCATGTTAACTCCTTGGGTTTAGAGTTCTTCCATTAAGAAGAGCAAATTAAACTTCCAAGACTGCCTTTCCCTGAGACAGTAGTAAAGCTTTCCTTGTCTGCTATCATAGGCATTTCTTATTTTGAAAGACTTCTATATTTGAAAGACACTGTTTTTCAATATCCCTCTTAGCAAGGTCAAATTTTTCATATCCTGTCCCTATATATGTGTCATGGAACCCAAGACTTAAAGGACTGGAGTGGATCTGCTCTTAAGAGATGCGCTCTTCAAAGGCATGACAGCAGCAGATTGCAGAGTTAAAACTCAACAATCAGCCTCTCCATGTATTTGAGATCCAGGTAACTCCACGATTTTACCAAAGGTGCATCTGCAAATAATTTAATAACATATCGTGTATCTCCAGTATTTTTATGTGACTATGTAAAGCAGGGTCCACAATGTTGGTGGAACCAGGAGTCTTGAATCTCTTCTTAAATAATATCTGATTTCTACAATTTTTGCATCTGAAAGTTCTTAGCACTCTGAAACTCTAAAGAAAAATCTGAAGATCTGCAGAAAACTTCAATTACTTTCACTCTATCTGTGGTCGAAAGTCATAACATGGGAAATGAGAATCAATAAATTGAAAAAAAATTATAATTTTTTCGTAGCAACGAGTTGCACAGTAAGAAAATTTGAGGAGAGTGCAGCATTGTGGGAGGCAAGAAAGGAGCACCAGAGGGAGAAGGAACAAATTATACCATCAAGTTTAAGAAGTAACATTAAGACAATATTCAATGTCTGCAGCACTTATAGGATCATTGTTAACAGATAAACTCAGGTCCAGTGAAATGTTAGAGAGAAACTTCACAATTTAATGACAGTGAAAGTGCCTATTTAATTCTCTATATTATTTTTTTCAGGCATTTAATCATTTCCCAATCTTACACATAAAATGTATTTACTGGTTGTAAGGGGTCTTTTTAATGAAAGTTTTAGTGAATCATGCAATACTTAGATCTGATGAAAATATTTCCTTTGAGCTTAAAATCTCTGTAATGTAGTAGATAGTCCTTTAACAAAACAAAAATGCTGTCAGTTGTTCTGAAAGTTCAAGATACATAAACTCAGAAGTCAAATCCTAAATCTCAAACCATACTTCTGTATCAACATAATATTTAATCGATAATATCTTTCCTAATTAGTGTTAGATTATTAAAATCTGGGTTTATGATTCATAAAGTTTCCCTATTTTTTTCCACTCTAACATTTTTAATGTATCAATGTAACAGAATATTTCTTTACCATAAATAAATAACATTTTTTTCAAATATTCCTTTTTGTGTAGTTTCAGTTTTACTGGTCTTCCCAAGCATATATATTGGGGGAAATTACTGAACCTGGATTCCTCTTGGGACAGACATACAGGGCATCATGACCACCATTTATGGATTTGAAGATGAAAAGAATGGGCACAGTGGCTCTGAAGCTGAAATTCTGGTGAATATGAAAATACAGAAGCCATCGCTAATGTTGAAAAAGGAAATGCTTCCATTATCCATATCCAGGAAAGTCCCCACTTGGGTTGGCTCAGAACAGCAGTTTGAGATGTTGTTGTTGGCCAAAAGGAAGCCTCTGTTTCTTAAACTTACAGTCCAGAATCCAAGTTCAGTAGACAGGTGGATCTCTCCCTGTTGGTGAAAGGTTTTCTGCAAACACCCAGATTCCATTTTCTGCATGTTCTCACATCTACCTCCAGTAATGGCAGCCAGAGGTGAACCACGTGGAGCCCAAGACAGAAATTGAGTAGCCCAATCTCTCAGGAGGCTCTTTCTGTTTGATATGTGACACAGGAGGCTTTTCAGGTCATCAGAAATGAGGAGGAGGTTTTTGGATATGTAAACATCTAAGATCGTGTTCACATGGAATTTCAGCATCCTTGGGTTCATTTTTAGAATAGCTCCTAACTGGGGCTCCAGGTCCTTGATCTTGGAAACCAGCTTTCCCAGTTGGCGATTTGTTTTGATGTCATTCTTCTGAGAGATCACAGCACAGAAGAGGCACAACTCTCCCCCTGGAGCTCCTCCTGTAGTGATTTGATGCAGTTGAAGCAGACATAGCCACATTTCAGATACATGGGTTTTTCAAGGTAAGTCAGGCAGATACGACATCTACTTGCTTCTTTAAAGTGTTCAGCCCTGGCCACTGTCTCCACAAGATTCTACTCTTCCCTCAACTGCTTCGAAAGGTAGCTCAGTTCTGTGGAATCAATTTTTATGACAGGTACCAACTCAGAGTTGAATTTTTGACCTATTCTTCAGAAGTGGTATATAGTGGTAAAACATGGATTTCAGAGTCAGACTGGAGAAGGAATCAAATCCCAGTTATGCTACTGATCAGATGCATAACTGGTCAAATAACCTCACTAAAGCCTAAAATGGGATAGCAGTAGCTACTCTCATTTGATGGTTATAATGCTTAATTGAGATGATGCAGTGTAGTAATTGATGCTAGAAATACTCAGTAAATGGTAGCTATTATTACCTTTTAGACTTTTTAACTGCTTTAACATGGACCCTTGCTGTTTCCTAATGAGCCACCTGATTATCTCAGACCAGATGCTCAGTCATTTGCTTAGTCCCCCTCCTCTCATTCAGCAGGAAGGACCAGATTCATGAATAGTGAGCCTGAGTGACAACGTAGAGCTGACCTTTGACAGCAAGTACACATTCTTAAACAAACAGTCACTGCTTGGTAGAGAACACCTCATTTAGCTTATAATGATTCTAGCTACTTATCAGTCTTATTAGATTAAAATAAAATCTCAGTTTTATTGTTTAGCACTGTGGTGTGTGTGTGTTTGTGTGTGTGTCCGTGTGTGTGTGTGTGTGTGTGTGTGTGTGTGTGTGTTTAATATAAAGACACAATAAATATCTGTTTAAGGGTCAGGCAATTAATGAAACCAAACAGCAAATTTGGCTTTAAGGCTATTTTGATTCAGATTATTCATGAAAACACTGAAAAAATGGAAACAAATAAGGGGTCAACTCACAAAGTCTCTAGGCTGTGGAGCCCATCAAAGCTTTTCTTTCCCAGGGAGTGGATTCTATTGTTATGGAGATGTCTGCAGGAGAACATTAGGAACACAGTCAGGAAGGCACACCACACAGAGCAGATTTAGGCACAACATTTTGATTGGTTAAACCCAAAGACATTTATACAGAAGAATGCACTAATTATATTCAAGGAATGCATAATTTAACATTAAAAAAAAAAGGATATGTATATAAAGGCTTTATACCCCCACTCTTACCATTGCTGATTTCATGCCACAGAATTGAATAGTCTTAGTTTTACTTTTTGGGTTTGAGACATCAGGGAGCCTATAGTGATATAGCAACATGATTGATAAAAGTAAATTCAGCATGGTTGTTGAACGCATGCTGCGGTACAGGATGTTCAGTATGGCTTTGGGATGTAGGCTGTTAAGCAGAGATACCACCCATCATTGACAAATGGAGGATGGAGTGAAGGTCCTAGGACTTCTACGCATGTTTTCTATTTAAGCTGAAGCTTATAATACCAACATTCCCAGGGTGGGTGGCTGGGGGGGGGGGAGGGTTGCACAGGTCAAGGGGAAATAACGATTTCAGCCACAGGGAAATCTGATGATCAGATTTTTTCAGCTACCTAAAGAGATTAAATATCTTGACACAGTATTAATGTATATAATTATCATCTTTGGCTCAATTGGTAAACCGTTAGGCCAGGGCCAGTGAGAACAGCTGTATGTATATCCGAAAACTGAACCAATTTCCGAACGGATTTTGGAAAATACGCTCAAGGAGGACTGGGTGAAAAAAGAATAGCTGGACCTCTGTAAGTCCAGCACATAGCCAGCTTCTGGTGGGTCAGTAGCATCATCTTTGTACATGAAATTCAGTATAGAAATGTGTTAATATTACCAAAAATGACTTAACCTTTCTGACTAAGGTTATTCTTCTAATAAATATACTTTGCTTCATGTGAGATCTGTGGGACATTGAGAATCTTCTACATAAGATGTTGCCCAGCCCTCAAAGAGGTATACGCTATGGTACAGGAGACAGACATAGTCAAATAATAAAGTGGATTGACTGAAGGCAGCAGTGGGTTGTTGGTGTAAGGGGGTGGAGCCAAAGGAGAAATAATGCAGAAGAAGCCTTCCTCAAAGTTCCTAAGCAAGCTGATCTTATAGTCTTAAGCAGCTGCTGTTTCCCAGTATCAGCACTGACTGATTGTTATATTATACATGTGGGGTATGTTGCTAAAATAGTAAGACTGTTTAGTTTTCAAACTACTGCTTATAGAATCATTCTGACTGGAGATACGAAATCTAGACACAGCAGGAAAAAGGTAACATAAAGGCGTAACTCACCAGCAAAGGTCAGTTCTCACGTCTCTTTTCTTGGCAGGTGGTCAACAAGTACTCATTAATTAATAAGAAGGGCATATTTCAATTCTACCTGAATTATAAACTCTTATCTGAAAGAAAGAATTTTTCTTAACTTCTTTACTGTGCTAATTGTACGGTGTAGTCATTCCTTGCACAATATACAATGGGTTCCCCTAAGGCAGAGGTCCTATTTTATTATCTTTGTATGCCCAGCATATGATTTAACAGGTGCTCAATAAATGTCGTTTAATTCAATACACAACTAGAACACTGACTCTTTTGGGGAACAGGTTCAGGGGATTTTCCTCCTGTAAAATGTCCCCATTCAAGATTTGAAGGCCGGCATTTTAAGGGGAAGGACTTACAGTGAATCTGGAAATTGAGAGAGAGAGAGAGAGAGAGAGAGATAAGGGAGGGAGACAGACTGAGGAAGTCAATAAAACTTACAGAACTACCAAGCTGGAGAGATTTCCAAAGGCATAGTCTGGTATGTGGTGTATTTTGTTCAGGGCCAAGGTCATGGCTTGCAACGCTGATAAACTTCTGAAAGCCTGGACAGGGATTTCTGTCAGGGCGTTGTCATCCAGCCACAGGTGCCTCAAGGCATGCAGGCCACTGAAACAGCTCGGGGGTACGTAGCTGATGTGGTTGGCATCTAGACGCCTATGAAAGGGAGAAAGCAAGAATAGAAAAGAGAGCCAAGTCCAGCCTTGTGGGAACACCTTCAATACACTGGATAACAAGAGTGAAACAGGGTTTGAGGCCCACGGGGCCCCTGACATCTGCAGCATTTTCCTCTCTTGGTAGGCTCTCCTCACTCGTAGGTAGAACCATTGCTTCTGATGGTGTTCAGGTTCCAGGGTGCCGGGATTCACTTCCAGGCTTCTGGGTGACTTGTTTCCATGCAGGGATGTGCCCTGACCCCTGAGGTATCAACTTTCAGTGATGACCTTTTAGCTTTCCTTTCTGACATCAGGAGACGGGCTCCCTTCTTTCCTCCCTCCCGGGCCAAGCCACACGAATGCTTTGCTTCCCTGTACTGTTTTGAACACACTAAACATACTTACACATGTTCATTAAGCTCTGGAAAAGGTTTACTTCCATATCTGAAAGGAACTGAGTAATTTTTAAAGACTGTTAGGATAACACTCCAGGGAGAGAAGAGGTGGCCCGTCCCTTTTTCTTTTCTTTTTTTAGTACATTGTTTAGTACACTTTGAAAAGTCTAAAAACTGCTGGCTTTGTTGCTCATCATAACCATTTGTGTCAGGCAGATGTTTGTTTTTCTGACATTTTATACCAATAATGAAACTAACAGCTTTCCCAGTTTTGCTTCCTTTTCCACACAGTTATTTTATTTTTTTTAATAGGGAAATACATCTAAAAAATACGGTGGGTTTATGAGCTATTGCAGCTTCAAAGCCAGCAGAGGGAGTGCAATACACTTATTTTGCCCCAATCTAATGCAAAGTGTCCCTATAATTCAAATGCCTTTACATCTCCTTCTGAAGTGACACAGCTAGGCAGTCTGACATTCCCTGCAAGGTGCGTGGACAACAGAACCACTACAACTTATCTGTACTTCTGACAGCCTTCGCTCATTTTCCACTGCCTTCTGAAGGCTCACACATTGTTTTGCATTTTCAAAGTTAGAATTACAATAAGAAGAGTTGCACTTTAAGCGCTCCATGTGTTAGGAAGAATTAAAACATCACAAGTGGATTTTGAAAAATGCTTTCAGAAGCATTTAAGACTAAACAGTTACAGGAAGCATACCAGAATCACAAAATAGTCCCCTGTAATCCAAAGTTAAACAATTTAGAAACAGAAAAGATTTTCAGTGATAGGGAGCTAATCTTTATGGAAAGTGGCTTCCTCACTTTTTGTCACATATGTCACCCTACTTGTCCTCTGACTCCTACCCAGAGCCAAGTTTTGATAATAACTGAGATAAAGGTCACTTGGAACAAATTTTAAGAGTTTGGTGTTGTAGCCCACTCACATTTAAATTTCCAGTAGAACAACTAACATTGCAGGCAGCAGATATACAGCTTCTGAGTATCTCAAGCTTCTGTCAATAAATGGAACTGGAAATATTTAGGAAAACTCAACACTGTGTCTGCCCCCTTTTTCCGGCAACAATGCAGTTGGCCCATGTTCAAATAAGGTACACTCTCATCGGGGGATGAGCAGGTGATTGTCTTTGTTTAACTAGAAGTAAAGCATGTATATAAACTCTCCTCAACTATTACACTGATTAAAGAATGGAGACTTTATTTAAATAATATAAGCATTCACATTTTATTTGACATATTGTCTGATCATTGCCAGTTGCTTATACATTAAAACTACAAGTGGCTTCTAAAAGTCCAGAAAATGACACTGGTGGTTTGAAGTTGTATGTACCTCGGAAAAACATTTACTTATATCTAATCCATTCCAGTGGGTGTGAACTCAGTATAAGTAGGAGCTTTGGATGAGGTTATTTCAGTTAAGATGTGGCCCACCTCAGTCAGGATGGGTCTTAATCCTATTACTGGAATCCTTAATAGGAAGAATGAATTTAAACATGAGGGGAAAAAACCACAGAAGCAGGAAATTGAAATTAATGAAACCTGGAAGAGGGAGACCAGCAGATGCTGCCATGTGCCTTTCCATGTGGCTGAGGAGCCAAGCATGCAGGGAAGCCAGTCTTTGGGAAGAAAGCATTGCCTTGATGATGCCTTGATTTGGACATTTTCCCAGCCCTAAAACTGTGAGTGAATAAATTCCCATTGTTTAATCCAACCCATTTCATGGCATTTGCCCTGAGCAGTCTAGGAAACTAAAACAGTGACTAACCTTAAAGTTCAGTTCAAATGTTTGAAACGCATTTATTGAAAAATCCCCTCTCAGCATTGGGTCATAAGTGTGTCTTCTTTGACACTTCAAGTCACAAAGTCTTTGTTGTATCTTGAAGTGACCCTGGTATCGATTCTCAATGTTAATAAGTCTGATTCTCTAGAAAGCCCTCTTTTAAGAATCACTTTTTTTTTTTCCTTCAGAAAAAATGATGTCATCTGGTTGGCTCTTCTCTATTCTTCATAACCCTAACACTCAATATACCAATAGTTATAGGCCTTACACTCAGCAGCACAGCCTTTCCTTTATATGTCCTGAGTGCATCATGAAAATGTCTTTCTGCCTAAATAGTTTCTTCATATAAGAAGCTACCAATAAATCACTCTTTTCAATTGCAGTGTTTTAGAACCCATTCCACTTAGCCCCAGTAGTCCAAACATAACTTAGAGAGTGGTGTATTATTCACACTCAAAGCCATTATTATCTGATTTAATCTTAACAGAAGATCCCAAGGCTAAACCAGAGTATGGAATTAATTATCCAGTCACACATACAGGTGGTTCTTACAGAACAAGGTTAAGAGTTGGACAAAGCAGCTGGCAGGGCACAGGCTGTGCCTATTTGGTAAGTAAACAATGGGCTCATATTATGTCAATCTGTTCTTTTCAGGCAGCTGGGCACTCAGTATTCACATGCTTGGAAAATGCAATATTTAAGCAGTGAGGGGTCAGAAAAACATCACTACACAGTATAAGAAAACACATTTAAACTGTGATTCTATAGTCATCAGGAGCAACAAAAATAACTATATTATATGACTCTGCTTTTAAGTGTTTCTTTGTTCTCATTTCTATTTCATGCAAGTCACAAGGGTGTGTATGTGTGTGTGTGTGTATGTGTGTGTATGTAGGCAGCTCAGTATCTGTGAATTAGTGCAGGGATTTGGGATAAAAAGCCTGTGGTTCAAGTATATACTCAGCCATTATAGTAGCTGTGTGACCATGGCCAAGTCAAAACACCTCAGCTTTCATATCTGTAAAATAGGGATAACACCTGCCTATTTTATAGGGTTGCTTTATGACTGATGGAAATAACACAATAAGGCTCTGTAAGCTATAAAGTATCTTAATGATTTTAAATTATTATTACTTGAAGTTGGTTAAGACTTTGTGCTTTTGTCTTTTTGCCATCGAAACCAAAGGAAAAAAAAGAGGTAATTTAAATTTTGCTTTAGTCAAAAGCTGGTTAAAATGAGTGGTAGACACTGATGTTCATAGAGGCATTATTTGCAATTTCCAAAAGATGGAAGCAGCCCAAGTGTCCATCAACAGATGAATGGATAAACCAAATGTGGTATATAGATACAATGAAATATTATTTAGCATTGTAAAGGAACAACATTCTGATATATGCTACAACATGGGTGAACCTTGAATATATTATGTTGAGTGAATTACGCCAGACACAAAAGGACAAATATTGTATCATCTCACTGATACGAAATAATTAGAGTAAGCAAATTCATGGGGTCAGAAACTAGAATACAGGTTACCAGGGGCTGGGGTAGGAGTGGGGAATGGAGAGTTTAATTCTTAATTGTGGTAGAATTTCTGTTTGGGATAATGGGAAAGATTCGATAATGTATAGTGGTGACAGTAACACAACATTGTGAACGTAAGTAACAGCACTGAATAATATATCCAAATGTGGTTGAAATGGGAAATTTTGGGGGTATATCTGTTGTTAGAACAAAACATAAAAAGCAACAACAACACAACCAAAGGACTGTACAACACAAACAGTGTACCTTGATGTAAACTACGGACTTTAGCTAATAGTACATTATCATAATATTCTCTCAACAATTGTGACAAAGTTACCACACTTAGGCAAAATGTTAAAAATGGGAGTAGGTATATGGGAACTCTGTATCTTGTATACAATCTTTTAGTAAATCTACAACTTCTTTAATTAAAAAAAAGAAAAAGTGCTAGATTGTCAGTGAATTTCAGTTCTGAGAAATGTGGGCTACTTCATTCATCCCTCATAACAGATATAACTTAGAGGTGTCTACAGTTCAACTCAATAGAAGTCACCCTTATATCAGCCTTCACCATGCCTGCTACTCCCAGAGGGTAAATAGCTTTGTTCCTGATACATTACTGAATATAACATCTTCATTCTGAAGGCAAAGGAGTGCTGGGACGTGTGATAGATGGCACATTCTCAGAGAAAGTTCCTAGCAGTGATCTTGGCATTTAAACGTCTATAAAAAATGTGACTGAGGCAGCACAAACCTGCATCTACTTAGGTGTAACAAAATAAAACACCTCAACAAAGGGAGTGGCCTCACCTCCTTTCAGACAAATATAACCTATTAATTGTGATCTTGAAATGCAATCTGAAAAGAGATCACTCTATGTAAAATGGCACCCATTTCATACTTCTTTGGGGGATCTGTTACTTATAATTTATAGTGAAATGACAGATAAAATAAAATGTTACCCTACTTCCCATGTCCTCTACAATCACCTACAAAATGGCAATCTGGTTGCCGGGAAAGTGCACTGAATTAGGAGAATTAGGACACAAGTTTAAGTCAAGACTCTGCTGCCCCTTAGTAATTCTGAGATCTGGGAGCATACCAGTTCATATCTCTGAGGGTCATTTTTCATATTTGTAAAGCAGAATCACAACATGTCACAGAATTGCTGTAGGAATTAAATGAGAAAATGAATGTGAACATGTTTTGTAAACAGTAAAGTACAAATAGTATGCTTTATTCTTTAAGGAAAATCTTCCCATTTAGGTAGTGATATATTATTTTTCCATCTAAAAGTTTCTTTTATTCTTTCAAAAGTTTCTTAATGTGTTGTAATTTCAAATCCTGATAGAAAGCCATTTTCTTGGCATACAGGCTGGTGGAAGTGCTGATTCTCTACTCAATGAACATCTCATGAAGTGTGTGTTTGCATGGTAGTTACACAGCAGGTTTTGACTAGGGTAGAAATCCTTCCCTTACAGAGAAAAGAAGATGTACACATCTTCTGTGTTAGGCCAAAAAAGGGATAACCAAGGTCCCAAAGGATAAAATGACTGAGGAAAAATATATGACATCATCTGGTGCAAGAAGAAAATTTTTATTAAGTAGGAGTCTCTGCAGGGTTACTTAGAGGGCCACGACTGATAAAAAATGGTTCTGTCATGACTTTGGGGGCATATGTTGGAATAACTCTTCCCTGGAGAGAGCACTTGAGGTTGGAGATCTCTACAGTTGCTAAAGGGATTCTGCTGCTTAGGTGGCTTGGCTAAGGGTGATTTCCCTCATGGGTCTTAGGTTGCCTTCCATCACCAGTGGACCAGGCCAGGACCATCCAGTTCACCCCAACAGGCTTCAATAACTTTGGATATCCAGGTTAAGTATTTGGATTCTGCAGAACTTCCATCCCAGAAGGTTTCTGGGCTACTTACTTATGAAAAATATCCTACCCTCTCCCAAGCAATCTTCAGAATCTGCATAAAAATGCTTCTCTGAGATGGGGTTGGAATACAGCTTCCTAAAAGGACACCCTAATAGCAGATGTGCTTTAGAAAGATCATGCTGATAACACTATGGAGGATGGACTGATGAGAAAGTAAGCGCTGAGGTAAATGCAGTCTCCCAGGCGAGAAAAGTTGAGTGCCTGAAAACAGTAGGGAACTGGAGAGGAGGGGGCCAATATGAGAGATGTCAAATAAGGGGGTCTGAGAGAATACGCTGACTCACCAGATGTTGACAGAGAGGAAGGCAAGGAAGCTAGGGTGACTCAGCGTTCTGGCTTGGGCAACTGGGCTGATGGACACCATGCAAGAACAGGCATGAATGTTACCCAATCTTATGTAAAAGAAAAACAAAACAGAACTGCAAGTTCACTGCGAATATAGTTCTATTATAACAATGCTATCCATGTGGAGAAGAATAGAAAGCTAACAGGCCAAAAAGTTAAACTTTTATGTTCAAGGAAGGTGCAAAAAAAAAAAAAGCTGTTTTCTTACTTTCTGTTTAGTTTTTCCCCTAATGTTTTAATGAATAAAGTGTTAATTGTGCAAATTTTCTTTTTTAAAAGAAACATTTTGCCAGTCTGCCCCACCCTCCCCAAAGAAAATGGCATTATTATAGGGATTAGAGAATCTATGAGATCACTCTTGCTATTATTCCAGAAAATGGCCCTTTATGTACATCTAGTATATGATGCCTTGCCAATGTATCATACAAGCTTATATCTTTGTTTGAGAATGTCTTTGATGAGCCATAAACTACAAGGAATAAAGAGGTGGTCAAAAGATAAGCCATTGATCTTGGCTAATTCCATATCTGAGATGACTGTAATAGTGTCAATTATTAACATGAATGACTCGAAGGAAAAAAGAAGCCCAAAGTGTGAAGTATGTTGCAGCTGCAGGTGTAACACCTTTTATGGAGATTCTTCAATAAGCAGAATTATGAAGCTTGGCATTTTCATGACTGACATTGCTATTTTGTATCTGGATGAGCACTTTTCCTTCATAAATTTTAAAGAAATGACCAACTTTCTTGCACATTTGTATATTTTGTGAGGCCATTTTGAACAATGTGTGAATAATGCAAGGACCACAGAAATTTAGTTGATTTAAAAATTTTAAGAAACAATAGCATCCTCAATTATTTTATTTTTGCTACAAAATAAAATCCTTGTAAGTTCAAGCATGTATTTAATAAATTCAACAAAGAACATAAGTTCTTTAATATGGTGAAATTTTACTTTTCTGGAATTTAATTGCACTGAAATTGGTGGATCACTGGAATTGAACTTGTGACAAGATCATTATAAAGGTACTATCAGGGTAGAATTTGATCATGTGATTTCTTATAGATTTAATTCATATTGATCCATAAGCATTCTTCACAGTAATATCAATCTCCCCTCCTCTCCCCTTCCCTCCCCTTCCCTACCCTAAATATTTGTGGTGTGACCACAGTGTGAAGGTTCCATCTTCTAATGAAAAATCGCACATCCTAGGAAGATATTAAGCATATGAAGTCATGTAAACACAGTGATGGGTTGTATGGGAAATTTCTACTTTGTCTATTCTCCATCTTATTTATTGGTAAACTTAATGTGGCCACCAAGGAAGAAAAATCATTGCTTAGATTTACCTCTGAAAAGGTAATAAAATTTTTATACCTGTCTACTCTCCAGGTTGGGGAGAGGTAAAATCTGTTGGTTACTAAATTACTGAACTGCAGTAATTTAGAGACTAGTCAGCTGGTTTGACTGGCAGAAGGACAAAAAGTGTCTAAGGGAGCCAACCCTCAGAGGTGTCTCTCTGGCATTCGTTGGAGTGCAACACTCCGAGGAATAATTTACATTGAAGTCAAACTAAGTTGCTCCGTTTTTCAGATGTCACCACTGTTGTGAATTTTAAAACAGAGATGATCTTCAGCCAAAGTAACCTAAGGATTAACTTCTTCAGTTTCATTTTTCTCCATAGAAAACAAAGACCCTCTTTTTGTTGGGGGCACCATTAGTCTTCCAGGAACCACCGAGGTTTGAAATCTGGGGGTCATTTTTGAATGTTCCCTTGTCTTCCAGCCATTCACCAGGCTCCCTCTATTTTATCTTCATCTTTGAGATTCTCCATTTCCACTGTCTGGTTAAGTCTCTTATCTCTTCACACCTGCATTACTGCAACAGCCTCTTAGCTGCTTCTTTTCCCTTTGATCTCTTATCTCTTCAATTAATCCTGTATGCTGCTGCCAGATTAATCTCTCTAAAACTGTGCTTTATGTCATTCTCCTGTTAGGAATGCACATTTCTTCCACATTACCCTTCCTTCCAAATGCAAACTTCCCATTTTGATAGCCAAGGCCCACCATTTACCTCATCTAGCCAAACTTTTCTCTTATTTCTTTGTCCCAGTCAAATCCCTTTCTTGGCCCTTTCCCACAGTGCTTCTGGACACTGTTTCATGAGCATTCTCTAGCCCCTACCTATTCAAATCTCATCAACCCTCTAAGATTTAATATCATCATTCTTCCCTGAACCCTATTCCTGAAGTGGGGCATCCTCAGCTAAGACAATGGGAAAGCTCATTTTTAGATAGATCAAATTCAAAAAACAATGGAGAAACTGGTGGGAACCAACATTCAGCCCAGAAAAGACAGATGTGGGCAAAGCCGGAGTACAGAGACAAGGGTTGGGAGCCAGGGAGATGAGAGAATGCAGGTTTCAGTCAAACTGGGGGAGAGTGGCTGGTCATGAGAGTTGTTTGAAACACAATCCAGACTTTGAGGCTTCACTTCAGTTCAGCAAGTATTTTTAAGTGTGTCCTGTGAACTAGGTTCTGCACTTGCTGCTGGAGACACAGCAGCAAAGCAGTCAGACATGGTCCCTTATGGGCACATTATCTAAAAGTTCTCAGATAATCAAATGAATCATTATAAAAAAGTGCTTTGTGAAGAAAAATACGTGGTAGATGGGTGTAACATAGATTTTACTTTTCTCTGAGATCCTGATCTGGATTTCCAGGTGTCAATATGACATCTCTATCTAATTGTTGCAAATACTCCTGAACACAAGCGTTCAAAACCAAAGCTTATGATCTCCTACCATCTGCCTCCCCAAATGTAATCCTCTCAAAGTGGTTTTCATCTCAGTAAATGGCTTCATTAGCTGCACACTTGTATAAATCAGAAATTTAGGAATCATCCTCAACATTCTTTCTCTCATCCCTCAAAGCCAATTCATTATCAAATACTGACCATTACTGACAATTTCGTCTCCTAAGTATTTCTCAAATTTATTTCCCTTTCTCCATCTTCACTGCACCCCTCCTGGTAAAGTTCTCCTGTCTCTCCCGGGACTACTTCAACAACACAGATCTGATTATGCCCTCTCTTGCTTAAAACACTCCAGTGGATCCCCACTGTTCTTACAATAGACTGAAATCTTTGACATGTCCCAAATGACTGTCAAAGGGCCTGGCCACCCTCGTACTTCTCTTCACCACAATTTCACTCCTTCCTGTTCCAGTCATACAGACCTTCCTTTTGTTCCCTGATATAACAGGCTACCCCTCTCCACCTCCCATAGGGTCTTTGCACATGTGGTTTCCTCTGTCTGGAATGTTCTTCCCTGTTCTTTGTCTAGTAAACTCTTCACTTTGCAATTGGGGCAAGATACCCCAACTTCTCTCAACTATAGGTTCCTCATCAGGAAAGTGGAGACAATTTTTACCTCACCAAAAATGAAGGTTCTGATGACCAAAAGCCAAAAAAAAGGTGCCTGGCATATACTTTAGTGAATATTGTTTCCTTTCCTTGTTCAATTTTTTTTTTTTTTTATTTCTGTCCTGCAGCATTACAACTTTTCTTTCTTTTTTCTTTTCTTCTTTTAAATAGTTATAGGGCTAGAGATAATACAGGTTTCTGTCAAGCCTTCCCTTCTCTCTCATTAGTGCTCTCTGTTGTGTGTCCATTCCCTGCAAAGGGGGGCAAGACAGTATGGTGGTAAATGAGCAGATTCTGGGGTCAGACAGACCACAGTTTTTATCCCAGACTCTTCTTGAGCTGGCTCCATTACTAGCCTTGTGACCTTGGGAAAGTCAATTAACTTTTCTGAGAGGTTTGCTCCTTTATCACTAAGGAAGGGATAATCTCAGCGCCTCCACCACACTCGTGAAGCTGCTGGGAAGATTAAGTGGAACGATGCATATAAAGGTGCTGCTTTCATAGCCATGGGGGTTGACTCAGTTCTGCATTCTGATTGTTGTCTCTGCAACATTCCTATTTTCTATTGTTTTCTTTATGTGCCTTATGACAATTCATCACAGGTCTCATTTTCCTGAAAAGCGAAAAACACTTTGCTGTCCTGACAATGTGTCTTTCTCCATCATCCCTTTAGCTTCTCCAGTGACTTCAATCTATTTCCAAAGTTAGCCTTCATTTTACATCACAAGTAAAAAAAAATATACATATATTATTTTACTTTTCATTCCATAATGTCAGTGTTGTCTTTCAGACATTTATCTATCTGATATGACTATCATATATGAGGTTTATCATAACCCTTGCAGATAACTTCCTGTAAGAATCTTTCATGTGTGGCAACTTGCATTAAGTGCTCACTTTTTCCCCATCATATATGATTCTGAGGACCATGCTCCAATTTTAGCCCTATCTTCTTGTAAACATTTGAAGAAAGGGCCTTGCCTCTAAAATTATTTTTCCCTTAATGTTTAAATTGGGAGGCGGGTGGAGCAGGGCAAAACTCCTCCACCTTATAAGAATTCACTGGGTGCTGATTTGCATATGGTTCCATGAGATAAAGTATTTACAGCGCAACAGAAAAATTCTTATCCTTTAGAACTTATAGGTCTACCTCCATCCCAATACATATCCAATATGCTAACTTTTGGGTGTGTGGGGAGGGGCACCTGTTTATTTTATTGTGTAGACTTGTGCCTTCCTTTTTTCTCTGGAGACTGTTTTAGTGGAAGGAAGAATGTCACCAACACTAAAGCACTGCATTTTTTACACCCTTCAATCCTTTAATCTTATCCTCTTTGTTACCTTTCTTTCCTCTCCTTTTGTCTGTTTACTTCTTTTTGTCTGTTTACATCTTCTGTTACTTCCTTCCTGTTCTACATCCTGGGTCTGTAACCTAATAAGTTCCTGAATATTAATGGGAGAAAACTGCTTCTGGTTCTAGGCTCACCTTACTTTCTGCTCTGCACCATGAGCCCCACCTCTTCCTCTTCATCTATTTCTCTCACTCACTTTTTTTTTTTTTTTGAGTTTTATAAGAATTTTATTCTTAAATTAATCAAAACTTATTTCCAACTTCACATCATTGGGAAAATTACAAATATCATTTTTCAACATTCCACTTCATGATTTTCTCATTTTTTCTACACAAAACTTTAATCCAGCACACTTAGTTATTTGTCTCCTATCCGTTTTAAACAAGTAGGAATATTTGCAAAAATATTTTAGATTTACACATTCTTAAGGCACTACTTGTAGTTGGAGGTATTACCATTTAATAATCTAGAGAACTAGCTAGCTAAGCAAGAAACGCTAGAAGTTATGCAACTTAGGCTCTGAGCTCTGTCAGCTGGATAGCTAGGTCACTATACAATTCATTTTTCATTCACTAGCTTTACTCAATGCCTACTAGGTACTACATATAGTACATATTCTGGTGCCTTGATTTTCTATCTACAAACTATCAACTTTGAAATAGTAATTGATTACACACACACACGTAGTGGGAGTTCATATCTAGCTCTAAAACTCTTAGGATTCTATATCCTTTCACATGACAATAAAATGGTGATATGTCATATTAACTTTTTAGTCCCAATATCTGTTAGTTTTTATTTTTAATAATTTTAATAACCTCTTAAATATTCTATAAAAACAGAGATTAAATTGTAGCTAACAGAGAATTTCCTGTTTTCAAATGTTCTTCTACCTTTAGTTCTAATTTTGAACCACTAAGCTATGGTGAAAAGATTGTTTTTGTTTTTTTTTTTAAACATAAAAGGGCAAAGGCAAAAACCAAACTGGGTTATTTGACTAATTCCTGCAGACTCAGTTATACTTTAAAATGTTACACTAAATTACGATACCTTTGAGTAACTTAAAAATAGAATTTATATAAAACTATTTTGAAAAAGAAATATGCCATATTGTATTGCAAAATACTCCTATCCAGTTATATCTGCAGAGATCTGCCAACAAGAAAAGGCCTGAAAGACAGACTCCTGCAGCATGGCCTCTTCCCAAAAGCACTCCTCGCCAACTGTCATTCTTTTTTGACTATTGACTATTGTCAGCAAAACCCTACTTTGAATTATCTGGGTGAAGTTATTGATATTTCATAGGGTCTAGGGTTATGTAGCTCCAAAGTTGATATCACAATGAGATGCATGGGAGATCATGTTCCAGGCATGAATTACTCATTCTTCTTGGGTTTTAAAATACAGTTTTCTATTCTGAAAATGAATCTCTGTTCATTAACTCAAGATTAGAGAATAGAGACAATAATAAAGACATTTCTAATTCTCCTTTCATCTCCTATTTGCCAACCAATTATCATTTTGATTGCATATATTCCACAATTAGCTTCACTAGTGCAGACTTGGAATGAAAACCAACATGCATCAAATAATTCTTTGGTTAACTGGACAACATGAATATTTAATTCTCTTTGATCATCCTGAACTTGACTAATGACAGTGAGATGCCTGAACTCCAGTAATGACTATCAACAAATGACGTGATGTCATTTTGTAGATTGACTTCTTAACTATCAATACAAAGGTGTGAGTGTATGAGAGAGGTTAAGTTTTGAATTTCTGCCAAATCACTGTAATCTGACCCTAGTCTTCAAATAACTATAATGCCTAAAGGGTCTTGTTGAAATCCAACTCACTGCAAATTTTGATTACATTTCCTATTCCCTTCCAAAAAGCAGAAAGGAAATTAAGTTATATTTGATTACATTACAAAAATCCAGTTGGTGTCTGGGAAGCCATTATCATGTCAGAAGCCAAATGTACATGTTGTACAGGGTCAGGCTCCGGACTGCTTGGGTCTGGTACATGGATCTGCCTTCTTATTCTATAGCCGAGGACAGAGTTAAAAGAACACGAATGTAGCTATGTGTTTTCTTTATGACCAAAACAAAATATCTTTTGTTTATGTGGCATAAGTAGAAAATTACATTCCTTGAAACATAAGTACAATTTCTTTCCTCCTCACAGCAATGTTACCAATTTTAATATATCAACTTTCTTAAACTTTGTTCAATGAAACCAAGTTTATTTAAGTGGAGCAAAGTGTACAAATTATCTACTTCAGTAGTTGTTGGCCATTTTCAGTCTGTAGACCACTTTGTTAGTGTAATCAAGCATTAAAAGTTTTAATTTCTCAAATGTAATGTGTACACAAATCTCCTGAGGATTTTGTTAAAATGAAGATTTTGATTAAGTAAAGTTTAGAGTGAGGCCGGAGATTCCACCTTATCTCAGGTGGTGTTGATGCTATGCTGTCAGTCTGCAGACTTTGAGTGGCAGAGTAATACAGCAAGTGTCTTCTTAACTTTACCTGTCTCAAGTTGTCAGTAGAACTAATAGGGAGATGTGAGCTGTTTACAATTAAAAAAAAATAAGGCAACGACTGACTTTTATTTTATATTCTAAGTATAATATTAGTTCATACCAGAATGCAAAGTATGGATGTTGCTATTATCTCATGTCTGAAAAGAGTACAGGAGAACATTTTGCAGATCTTCTACTGCAGGACACCAGTTTTTCCTAAGCCTCACCTTAAGAAACACTTAACTATATAATTAAACCAGTTAGAAAATACTGATGTTTAGGTCCCATCTGCAGAGATTATGATTTTAATTGGCTTGGGGCACAGCCTGGGTTTTGGGACTTTCCAAATGATTCTTATTTGCAGCCGAGGTTGAGAAGCCCCACTTTAGAAGTTACATGTGTAGGGATGATACACATGCAGACTCTATGGAGAGCAGAGTGCTTCTTGCAGAGTGAATGTATACTGCAAGGAAGATCATAAAGTGGAGAAAAATCACGTGGATTCCAAAGAATGGAAAAAAAAAGGGGGGCCCAAGTAGAAAAAGGGCTAAGTAGAGATCTATAACCCCAGGGCAATAAGAGTTGGGTAACTGAGTGGTGGCCTCCTGGGTGTTGGCAGCAGGGACAAGACATTACTCATACTGATACGGAAGTAGCACAAAGGCTAAAGTATGGCATGGAAAATGAATGGAGAATGGATAAGGAGTGCAGGTTTGTACTGATCCATTTAACACACAACTAATTTTTAAATTTTTGGGACTGCTTAAAAGGAAGCAGGAGAAATAGTTTAAAGGTAGGACAGTATTAAAATTTTAAAGGGCTCTCAGTGCCATGAACATTCCAAACTGGCCTGGTTGTTTACCCCAGTGGGTACCATACAGTGTCTGCATGGTTGGTGGGTAAGCCTATGTTTATAATCCTTTTGTCAAATCTTTAAATTTTTGTCTCAAAGCAGCACAACAGATATCAGTGAAAAAAGGTGGTGCAGCAGCACACATGGCCAACATTCTATACTTCCCATGGGCCTGACTGTGCTTTGGGCAAAGGGGTTCCTTACAAACACTCTACAGCTCAGCCGATGCAATCCAACCTGCATAGGGCCGAACATCTACCCAAATATCTCAGTTTGGTTGTAAGCGTCATACTAGAAAGTTAAGTCTTGGCCTTTTCACAGGGAACACATATTTATAAGGTTTCCAAATGCAATTGTTTTTGTGAACCAGAAACCAAAAGCAAGAGACACCTGGTGAGCAGTAAATATCTGAACCCTAAGAAATGAAATCTGAACACCTTTATCAGAGAGGCACTACCCAGTTTGAGTGAACAAAAGATTGATGGGTTTCTTTGCCTCAAAGAGTTCACTTCTGTTTGTCTTCTGTTTGTGGTCTTCTTTCAGATGATAATGGCTTTAGTTACAAACTCTTATCATTCTATCTTCTGCCTGCCTCACAGCTGTTTAAAGTTCCCATTGGCCGCTACCCTTATCTCAATTTCCATTCAGCCACCAGATCCCCAAGCTCTTACACAGGCAACCCAACTCAAGGTTGTTTTGCTTCTCTGGCTGCTGGTTCTTTCCTTCAGGAAAAGGCTTCTCCAACAAAGGAGGAGCGATGCTGTCATGTCATTAAGAAGCTCCTGAAAATGTACCAGACCCTCCCAAACCACAAAGGGCCCTTGTAAGCTTGTTTTTCTATAGGCTGGTGAAAACCCAGGAGGTCACTTTGTTTGACTGGAGTAAAAAGCTTAAAATGCTCTCAAATGCAGATTTTCTTTCATTAAAAAAAAAAAAAAGATCAAAGGAAGAAAGTATAAACTACAAATCTCAAATTCCTCTTCTCTTGTGTCACCTCAGTAAAAGGCATTAAAAAACCTATATGTAATTGTTAGCCAATGGATTCTTTACAATGATTTTCAACTAGAGATATTTCGTTGCCATTTTAACGCATTTCTCTCCCTCAGCATTCAAGACCAGAAACCAATATTTTGCTTGACAGATGAGGACCTCCAGTGTCAACAAAATAAGCGTATATATTACACATGTGTATATCAGAAACTATGCAACATGTAAACACATATAATACATTCTGAGAAGATGAAGATTTACTGACAAAGTAGTCAAGGCATAGTCTTAACAATTAATTGTTGTAAACAATTGCTTACAAGCCAAGTTCCAAAACACCTATCTGGCAAGAATGTTCTTTCTGAGAGGAATAACTAATTTTTATTTATTGATTTATTTTAAATCAATGAGGGGTGGATAGCACTGATGAAAAAGTTGTGGATTCAGAGAAGGGAACATCAACACCATTGCTGGTTTTGTTTGTGTGTCTGTTGTGGTGTGTCTGTGTGCAGTGGTGGTGGTGGTGTGTGTGGTATGATTCTGATGTTTACATGTGCATCAAGGGATTGTTTATGAGTATATTTGTATGCCTCTGTGGTGATGGGGAAGCTTTTGTTTTGCAGACCTGGGCAGCAAGATAGACTAGTAGATCTCAGCCTACTAAGTTGAGGATCCCTGATGAATATACAGAACTTTAAAAATTTAGTCCATATTTGATTCAGCAAAATTTGATTACAAGGCCACTCAGATAAGCTAAAAAGAGGATAATTTGAAGATGCCAGGATGTCTACATTGTGAGTGACATCCGTTTTTCTTAAAAGGAAAGTATTGTAACTGATTTGAATTTAGGAACTTAAATATTGTGGAGGAATGTAGGACAAAATCCTGGAAGTAGATGTTTTGCCTGAGATCCCAGTGATACCAGCATATATGATAAGAGGTTTTTGACTGGGAGCACTGGAATTAAGTCTCGCTAGAAACCCCAAACTCAAACACTGGTCCCTCCCACACATGTTTAATGAGGATGTGACGAATTGTTGCTCTAAAGGGAATTCTCACTCACGGTTTATTTAGGTCTGACCCCCAAACAAGGAAACATACTGAAATGGCCGGTTGGACATTTAAATGCTCCTTTCCAAGTGTTCCTAAATGTATTTCACAATTTCAACTATACTTACAGGGATTGAAGGCTTCTCAAATTCTGGAGGGCTTCTGTGGGTACCTGCCTTAGCTGATTATTCTGCAGCATACTGCACATTAAAACAAATAAAGAAGGAAAAATGTTAAAGAAAATTAACAATAATTAACCCTAACAGTGTCAGGCACTGTTCTAGGTGGCAAGAAAACAGTCTGGCATCAGACAAAGCCCGGGCCCTTGGGGAGCTTAAATTCCTTTGAGGAGTGACAGATAATTAAAAATAAACAAATGAAAATAACAAGTGACCAGTGATAAGTACTATGAATAAAAACAAAACATGGATTAGGATAGATGGTAAGAAGGAGTGACATTTTCTTTTTAAAAGGTAGTCAAGGAAGGCCTCTTGGAGGAGATATTTGAGCAGAGACTAGAATGGGAGTCAGGGCATGAGTTATGTGAGTAGCTGGGGAGGGGAACTGAGGAAAAGAGAAGAACAAGTATAAAGGCCCTGAGGCCAGAGCTTGCTTGCTATGGTAGACTGACTCATGTGCCCCAACAAAAGACAGGTTCTTAATCTTAATCTGTGTTCCTCTGGGTGTGAACCCATTTGTAAATAGGACCCTTTGAGATATACTATCAATTAAGGTGTGGACTCATTTGTGAGTATAGGATCTCCTAAAATCCTATATAGGTGTGGCTAAACTAAATCGGGGTGGGCCTTAATCCATATTCCTGGAAGTCTTATTATATAGACAAGCCAGAAGTCAGAGAAAGCCACAGAAGGAGACCGAAGCTGTCACTGTAAGGGAGGGCTGCCATCACACGAGTCATCATGCGAGTCAAGAAACCCAGGGGAAAGCCATCACCAGAACACTACAGACTCAGAGAGGAAGACCGGCTAGGCCAAAGCCTTGACTTTGGACATCTGTCTTCTAAAACCATAAGCCAATAAGTTCGTGTTGTTTAAGCCAATCCATTGTGTAGAATTTGTTACAGCGTCTTTGGCAAACTGAGACTTGACTTGTTAAAGGAGTAGCAAAGTCTTGATCCTGGCTGAGATGGAATGAGTGAGGGCAAGAGAATGGTAGAGAGAACCAGAGGCCATGATAAGGCTATAAGGCTTTAAGTGTAATAAAAAACCCCTGTTGGAGGGTTTAAGTAGGGGAATGATGTGATCTTATTTATAATTTTAAAGGATCACTCTGGTGGCTGTACAGATGAGACAAAATGGAAACAAGCAGACTAGTAGAAGGCTATTAAGGATATTCTCCCTCCTGGTGCATGGCTGCATTTTGATATAAAACAAATTCCTTTTGTGAAGCATTTGTGCTTTTGCTCTCCTAGTTTGGACATTTTTTTTTTTTTTTTCCAGAACATGGGGATTACAAAATGGAAACACCTGGCAGCAATGAAATAAAAATATATCACTGCTGGTAGGAAATAGCATGGAAAAAAAAATTCCCTTTAGATTCCTTACATTTTGCTACCTTATTCATAAATGTTTATTACACAATAATTTTGCAGCACATTTTTTCAATATTTCATGGTCCATGTAAGCCTGAGGCTGAAGACTATTTCTGGAAAGCAGAAATTTTTAGGAATTATCTGTACTTATGAGGTCACAAACTTATATTTGGATTTCGGAAACAAATTGCCCGGATTGCTCATCTCCACAATTGAGGTTTCTTTTCATTAGTTGATTAGCTGGGGTTCAACCCCTGGGGTGTTTAACTCCAAAGCTTGATGTACTTTCCACTGCTCCATGCAGCATTCTCTTGGGGAATTTACTGCCAAATGTACAAATACACAGGTCATATGGTGGATGTTATAGTTAGGGCATGGTTGAGAGCATGTACCCTAGAATCAGCTCACTTCCTGTCTGCACTAGCTATGTGGCCTAGAGGAAATCACTCACTCTCTCCAGGCCTCAGGGGCAGTAATAATAACACCCATTACTTGGGGCTTTAGTGGATGGTTCGATGAGGGAGAGTTCATAGAACAATACCTGCTACCAGGTAAGCATTCAATAAAGGTTGGCCATTATTCTATGAATTAATAAATTGCTTCTCCAAACTAGTGATACACTGGGATTGTACTGGGTGTAACATTCTAATTAGTGAGTTGGAGAAAAAGAAATAATCTGTGTCAGCGGTTATTACTATAGGGTTCATTAGAATCCACTGGAGGACTTGTTAAAACAGATCATTGGGCCCCACCCGAAAGTTCTGGTTCAGTAGGTCTGGGGAGGTGTCAGAGAATTTGCATTTGTAACAAGTGCTGAGGTGAGGCTTATGCTGCTGAGCAGGGTACCACATGCTGAGAACTTCCCACCTATTCTATGCTGAATTATATATTTTTTACATGGTGTAGACATGGTATCTCTTTTTTTAAAAACAATTGTATTCACAACCCATAAATCCATCCTAAGTGTACAATCAGTGGCTCTTGTGTAATCACAGTTATGCATTCACCACCACAATCAATATGAGAACATTCTAATTTTTCTGAAAAAAAAAAAAGAAAGAAAGAAAGAAAGAAAGAAAAAGTCCCATACTCTTGCTACCTCCCTATTATTGATGCGTAGCTTTCGTGCCTTTGTCACAATAGAGGAAAGAATCTTACAACGTCACTGTTAACTATAGTCCTTAGTTTGCGATAATTGTATTTTTTCCCATATGCTGCCCTATTATTAACAGCTTGTAACAGTGATGTACTCTTGTTCTAGTTCATGTAAGAATTTTCTTATATTTGTACAACTAACCACAGCCATCGTCTATTATAGTGTTTGCTATGTTAAACAGTCCCATTTTTTATCCTCTAGCTTTCCTTCTAGTGACATACACAACCCTAGCCTTCCCCTTTCAACCACACTCACATTGAGCATTGTTAGTTATAGTATTGTGCTACCATCACATAGTATTATTATGCTGAATATTTTTAATAGAACATTTTCACCTGAACTCCAGGCAGCACTGGACTTGGAGATAAGGCTCAAGTTTCAGTCTTGGTGAACTTGAGAAAACCATTTAACTTCTCTGACTCTTAGTTTTAAAACCTGTCTAATGGGAACAATACTTGATTCAAAAAGGTTTTTGAGGATTAAAATATAAAAGTATTTGCACTACTTCTTACACACAAATATGAATTTCATCTACAAATATGAAATAGTATCATGATATGAAAAATATTTGGAGACCATAATTTATACTTTTCTCTCCATTGCTGGGAATCTGTTTTCTAAGGAATATAATTCTATTTGTATGCCTGTAGTTCTACTCAAGGAATCAGTTTCATTATGTTAAACTTGAGTTACACTAAAATTTAATAAATCAAATCTCAAAACAAGCTGTTTCCTCATAGTCAAAGTCAAGTTTTAGGAAGATTTCACACTTCCCTTACCAGTTAGGGAACTGGAAGTTTTGTAGCATGAATTCCGTATTAGCACAATTTACCTGAATATTACAAGTTTATATTTTATGTTACTTTACACTTTCCTGATTTTCAATCCATTATCTAATTTTAACTTCACAAAAATGTTTTTAAGTCACCCATTAATTGTGGTATACTTAAATAATGTAAGATACAGATAATGGACTTACCTGATGTCTAAACTCTGTAGGTGATGTATTATTGGTACAAAGTGTGTGTTGAATTGTCCTTCCAGGCTTTGCTAACCAAAGAGTAAAACACTTAAAATATGGTTTTCCTAAAATATCTGGAAAATTGGAAGGGAGTGTAAGAGGCATTTGGATAGCTTTCCTTCATTGGAGAATTGCAAACTTTCTCAATAGCTTATATATCTTGTTTCAGTAAATGGAGCTTAAAAAAGTTTAATAATAATAACTTTTAAGGCTATACATGAGCTACCTCCCAGCAATTTCATTTTTCACCCACTTCTGCCAGTAAAACATCAAAAATAAATTTAAAAAAAAACAAAAAAACTTAATTTGAGTTCTACTCTCTCCTTAAATAAAGAACACTTGTTAAATTACTTTCAAATACAAAACAAGAACAAGTTATCTCTACTATATCCTTATAAGTCTCCAGAGAATTAATTAGAAAATTCTGTTTCTATTTAAGATATTCCAGTGGGAGGCAAAACAATTAAAGGGTTTACTATGGAGTGCAATTAAAACAGAAAGCAGTCACAATAAGGCTGTTGATTTCTTCTGCAAATACTTCTTAATGGAATATATTAAATATAAGCAGAATGTAACAGGAGCTAAATATGAGTCTGGGCACTAATAACTTCATTTTTATCATTCACATAGGGTAAGAGAGGAAAATGAAACACATTCTCTAGGGATAAAGATGATTTCATATTTTCTTAATTTCTTTCCCAGAGTTGTTTTAAAATATTTACTTTTTTCATATAGCATCCCCATGCTGCTCTAACTGCACAATTTTTGGTTATCTTTTTGCCAACAGGACTAATAAAAATAGGTACAGAGAAACAGAGGGAGATGAAATAATTTGTTGAAAGGGGACTGTTATGGATTGAATCATGTATCCCACAAAGACATGTTCAAATCCTAAACCCTGGTCCAAGGGATTTGAGCTCATTTGTAAATAGGATCTCTGAAGAAGTTATTATCAGTTAAGGTGAGGCCAAACTGAATCAGGTGGGCCTTAATCCAGTATGACTGGAGTCCTTATAAGAGAGGAAATCTGGACACAGGAAGAAGAGATAGACGAGGAGAGAGATGGCAATGTGGCAGAGGCAGAGTTTGAATTATGGATTGCAGCAATCCACCACTAGAACACTACAGACTTCAGAAAAAGCACAGCCCTGCCAACACCTTGAATTTGGACTTCTAGTTTCCAAAACTATGAGACTATAAATTGCTGTTGTTTAAGCTAACTAGTCTGTGGTACTTTGTTACAGCAGCCCTGGCGAACTACAATAGGGACTTAGTGACATGATGGTCTCTGATTCCTAGTTATTGCCTCTGCCTAACTGTCCTGTGGTTTAATAACAGATAACTCTAAAGGCTCTGGCCTGGGTCTACATAGGAATGAGGGAATTTTGGCTAATTGTGACTTTCCTTCTTTCTACCCATCCCCTCCACGTGTCTTCAGTTTTGGTGGTGGGTGGCAAGAGGATGAGCCAATCCTTAACAGAATGGCCTACACAAGAAAATGAAATATTGTCGAGGATAGCTAGGGTCAGAATTATACTGGATTAGATCTTTCACAATACGGAACCAACAACATTTTTTTTTATTATGGTCAATATTTATAGGGATAATAATCTTAAATATTAGTTATCTTTCACTCAGTTTCAGAGCTCCCAGTAACAAAGTTTCAGATAGAAAACAGTCCTAGCCATAGATGGCTGTAGCTATCTTCATTGTCCATCTTAATTGACTAGACCACTATTATTTTTCTCTTTTTTTACTATCTGTCTTCCTTACTCTTCTTATACAGGTCAGGGTCAGCGGAATATTACTGTTTTTTGAATCTGCAGACTTTATTGAGATATATTCACGTATTATATATTTCATTCAACGTATATAATCAATGTCTCACAGTATCATTACCTAGTTGTATAATCAATTATCACACTCAGTTTTAGACCATTTTCATTGTTCTAAAAAGAAAAATATCAGACACAAAAAAGAAAACCCAAAACACCCAAATCACTTATTCTCCCCTCTTATCGACCCCTAGCATTGGTGTGGTACACCTGTTACTGTTGATGGAAGAATATTAAGCTATTACTTTTAACTATAGTCAGTAGCTTGCAATAGATAATTTTCCCCCATATACCACTCTATTATTAACTCTACAAGTGTTGTACATTTGTACTAGTTCATGCGAGAACTTATTTATATTTGTAGTGTTAATCAGTGACATGTGTGACTCTAAACAACCCCTTTCAACAAATTCACCTACAATGCAGCACTACTACTTATAATCCCAATAATGAGCTACCCTTGCCTCTACCCATTTCCAAACATATAAGTTCAACCTCATTAAAAATTCTGTACATATTAGGTAACTGCTCCCCCTTCTCTAGCTTCTGTCTATCTCTAGGTATCCTGTATTCTAAGTTTTAAGACTCTGAGTTTACATATTCTAGTTAGCTAACAGTAAAATCATACAACATCTGTTATTTGGCTATTACTTTTATATTATCTTTCTCATCATGATACAATATAATAAGTTATTTCTTTCTCCCAACCATCTTTGGATTTTATAAAACACTTAAGAGAGTTTCTGTGAGGGTTGAGACAGGCCTGTCTTTTCAGGATTTTACTTCCAGCATTGTGGTTCTCAACCCTACTAAACTCAATTCTCCCTTTCAATAGTAAATATTTTGTAATGCCTTTTACACTTAAATGAAATTTATAAAAATCTAGCCTATCTACAAATATCATTTCAAAGAAAAAATCAATATAATGCAATGCCCTACCTGTATCATAAAGAAGAAACAAAAGAGTAGTAATTTACAATACAGTAATATATGTGCCACTATATACACAATACAGAGGTGTGACTACCCTAGGAGATGTTTTTATGAACAAGTTAGACTTGCTTCTAGTTATAATGAATATGATAGGGTGTGAGAAAAATAATATGGTCAGAAGCCATCCTGTCCAAGAACAGGGAAATGGAGCAGATGTCTCCATGGATACCTAAGTAAAAATTAGAGTTATGATATATAATACTAGACCATAGTTATTGTATATTATATGGGAAAGAAGGAAATAACCTTTATTAAAATAAAGATAGCATGACAAGGCAAATTACACACATTGTGGTAGAAAAAATGAGGAAGTGTGACACTCACAAATGAACATAGATATTCTCACAAGTGAGTGCTCCTTATATGTAAGAGTAGTGTTAAAATAATTCTCTATGTTTTGATGCAGGACAGTATGGTGTTGAAGTATCACAGAGAACATTTCTCCTGTCTTAAAATTCAATTACTTGCTGAGGCAAACATCATTTGTTTTATTGTACTTCAAAAGGTCCTGGAGAACATTTCCCTTGATAGGCAACAGAGAAGGGAAGTTAGTTTGGAAAATGAAACAGTCACAAAACTGCTCCATAGAAGTTGGGTGGTAGACTCTGCTGGATGGTGTAAGAGTAAGATTGAAAGAGCAACACATCACCCACAAATAAATAAATCATTATGCAGTTGTCACAAGAAAGATTTTATGTGGTTGTGCTCCAAAAATTAAAAAAGGCAATAGTGAAAAATACTAACAAATTAGTATTAACAAAATTCAGGGGACTCCTTTGTTTCATGTTTCTCTGCTAATTTAATGACAGCTGTTTTTAAAGAAGTTTCAGATCCCCTCAGTTATATCACTTTAATTTGTTTTGTGGCTTATAAGGGAACTCTTCTACTGCATGAACACCATTTTCAACTAGATAGGTAGTTAGAAATCCTACAATACTGGACTAGACAGGATGTATAAACTGAGTTAATTATTCAATTGGCTTGAGAGAATGTATTTATTTCATTTGATTTTTTCCTGTCCAAAAAATTAGATTCTTCCAGAACATCTGGCAAAATATTTTGGTATTATTATGAATTCAAGTATTACTGATTTATATTTGTTATGGTGGTACAGGCAAAAGTCAAGTGAATGCAGAATTCTTTTTGCAGCACATCAGAGAATACCTTACTACAACCAAAGATGTCCCCACAAGTTGTTCAAAATACTCCATAGAGGCCAGAACCACCATGGTTGAGAAACATTGCTCTAATACCAAAATATTTGAAAATTGTGTACATTTGTTGAATGCTGGTCTTTAATGTTAAGGGAATATTGAATATTTATATCTTAAAGGGAGAAGAGAATATGATTCCTGGCAGGGGCTTGTTCCTCTTGTACCCTCTTCACATGGACAGTGTTCTAGTATAACTGCAAAATCTGAACATGCCTTCCCCTTGCTTACATGACTTCCTTGGCTCCTTATCATGCCTGGAACATGACAACACAAAGTATCTTGTCATGGCGCACACGATCCCTGCGATCAGGACCTGTTCTGCCTCTCCAGGCTCTTCTCCAGATACCATCCATCTCTTCCTGAATACTCTCTACCACCTTCCTTGAGGCTGGCTGTGGAGTCAGGTATTTCCTGCCTCTGTCTGTGCATTTTGTCCCCTAAGTCTACAGCATCTTCGGCCACCTTACTTGGTTGGCCAATTCTTATTTGTCTCAAGAGTCAGCTCCTGGTCCTCTCTTTGGGAAAACATCTCTCCTAGGAAACTGATTCTGAACCATCCAAATGGACTGAATCCTGCTAACCTCTATAGTTCCACAGTGCCATCCACACACTTCTACACATACTTTCCACAGGAACCAGAGGTGATCTGTTTATCTACCAGTGTACTACTAGATTATAAGCTCTCAATGGCATGGGCCATATTTATTGGTCTGTGTATTTTCAGTGATTATTTGTTTTATGCCCACTTTGAGTGTCACACGTATCAAACTTTTGCTGAACCTGAGCCCACACAGAAAACAGGAACACAATGATTTAAAACCCTCTCTGTATAAACACTGTATTTCATTTTCTTTTTTTTTTTTTTTTTTCTGGTAGAAAAAGTACATTGAAATGGTAAGCTATAGAGGCAATCTAAGATTTTCATTTTTAAATCATATTAATCCAATGCTCTCTGAAACTTTCAGGAAAATTTTGCCATGGGAAGCAGCAAAGCATGTGCAGGACCATTCTGGGTAAATAAAGTCTACCTGCAGGTAGAAGCCTATATCAGATATGAAGGCTCAACTTTTCTGTTTAGTGTGCAATAGAAATTTCATTAATAAACATACAGCATTAGGTTTACAACATACAAAATGAAGGAAAAGTTGATAAGCCCTTGTTTTGTCTGTGTCATCAGTCTGGATCATTCATTCAAAAAGTATTTTCTGAGGGTCTACTATGGGCCAGGCACTAAACTAAAATTATTTAGTTATAATTTATTTAACAAGTGTTCCAAATATTTAGTGGAACATAGCTCAACACAGGAAAAAACATCATCTAGTTCTCTGATATAAACTTGATTTATGTGATATATTTCTGAATGGTTCCCAATATTTTGCTGGGCTCATGGAGATATAGGCATATCAGAGCTGGTGCTACAAATCAGAATTTTACCACACAGTGAATTAATGTTAGTGTTTGGCAACATGACAACTTAAAAATATGTCTGCCAATAATAAAAATAATCCAAAGGAGAAAAAACAAACAAACAAACAAACAAACCCAATCACCTAAGCAGACCAAACAACTGGCTCTGCTATTGAATATAACTTTTAACAAAATATTACATATAGTTAAAATGCTTTATTATAGCCCACACATCCCTCAAGTCACTGAAATGCAATTTTCATTAAGCAAAAATATATGAAATGCCTTTTTAGAGTTGACAACTTTTATCTTAAAAAGAGAAAATAAAATCAGGGCATTTTCTCGAGAGAAAATTTTCATTTAAAGTATGACTTTCAACTTGCATTATCTATTTTCTCTACCTGGGTACCTTTTTTTCCTACTATGAACAAACCTAAAGAAAATTAAGCCATCATTACTAGAATAAGGAGGTATTCTATAATAATGAGTTTTCGGGTAAACAAATTGGGAAGTTGGACATTAAATAACAGGAAAATCTACTTTTACATTTCTTAAGGAATCAATATTTCCTAATTAAGCAAACTATATAGAATATCTACTCTGAACTAGGTTTTTCCACAATTTATTTACCAGTGGGACATGAACCTGCTATTTTTTAGCTGATCCTTATTCAGTGTGTCACAGGGAAACAAACTTCAAAAATAGTTTGAAGTTGTGATCTCATTCTTTCAACATTAGGGTGATTTATTCACTCAATGACCAGAATGATTCAAGACACTCTCCTCAACTTCATAATTTTAGGGAAAGAGAAAGAGAAATATTCTTTTAATAAAAGTTTGAGTTGATAAGTTAGTTTTTTAGAGGAAAACAACTTTAGATATTAATGTTTGAAAAGAATAGATGTGTTTTTTCACACACAAATGCAGCCAAGTGTAATATGGTTCTATGGTACTAGTGGAGGTAGACTTGGGGTTAGATGAATTATCCCATGGATCCAACTAGTTTATTAGGGGGACTCAATCTTCACCAGTGAATTAGCATCCACATGACTCTAAAAACAGAAATATATCAAATAACACTGGGTTTACTTACAGAACTTTAAGACTGTAAAGGCCAGCAAATGCTCCCTTGGGAATGTATTTCAAAGCATTTCCAGCAAGACGTCTGTGGGATTAGAGGAAGAGGACAAAGAGTAAGCAAAGCTCTCTTCATGTGGAATTCATTTAGTTGCTAAAAAATGCAATACAATTATATTCAAACCACAAGTGCCAGAAGCAACTGTAAAGGATCTTGTTTTGCTACAAAATTTTATGAAAATTTTCTATAAATTTCTAACCAAAATGCTGGCAGAAGTGCCTAAGAAAAATACAGTAAATTACCTGTTTCATAAGTCATCTAATAGCCTATCCTGTATATTTATTATGTACATACACACATAAACTGTCCTTTTTAAAAAATTTTAAACAAAAGCTAGAAATATATAATTTGCAAAAACTGTAATTATCTTTTATAAGTATAAATAAATTGGATAATCAAACATAAAAATATTTCTCCTGCAGTTATACCACAAAATACCCAACTTTCTTATTAAACCTGGCAAATAAGAATGGAGATCAGCACAATCAATCTTTTCTAAACTCTACCAGAAAAGCATGGAGTAGCTTAATTAATTTAACATGCTTTAATTGAGCAATGCCTTAAAAAATTAAACACAGTAATTAAGGAGAGTTTAGTGTTGAAAACATTAGCATGGGTTATCATATGGAACGTTTTGACATCATTAACTGGTAAAATTAACAACGTTCACTTTACAATATTTTTCCAAGGGTCAAGCTGAGAACATATGCAAAAAGTCAACAAGGTGTGGCTCCTGAAACATCTGGTTTAGTACTTTTTCAGCAGCCATATCAAAGCCATAACCTTGGATGTTAGATGGTCCCACAAAACAGAGAACCCAAGATCAACAGTGTGACTCAGAAAAGCACAGAAACTTGTAATGAGCTGATCATATCCATGGATGTTGGGTAGGGCTGGGAGTCAAGGCACCCCAGTGTTTTCTTGACAAAGAGGGGATACAGGGGTAAGTGGGAATTGATCCATTTGGCCAGTGTTTATTCCAGAAGGGTCTAACAGCTTCAAATTTATGCTTTTGATACACTGACAGGACTGAAATAAGACATTTATCATACAACTTCAAATCTGTCTCCCACTGCCAATCCACACTAACTATAGTAGATCATAAATGAATATTGAAAAATAAACACTGGAATTGTCTCATGAATAGAACTTCTGAATAGTATTTGTGTGTATGTGTATTAAAAGCATTACTTGCTCAACCCAAATCAGGTTTAATTAAAATGAAAATACACCACAATTTTTGTAACCCTGCTCTTCCATTTTACAATGTTCCAAGAGGAGACTTGGATCTGTCCTCTGCTGATCTTGGGTCTGCTGCTAGCTTGCTGTGTGCTGTTAAGTAAGTTACTTGATATCTCTGAGCTTTGTTTCCTCAGTCATTACATGAAACAGTTAAGATTAGATGGCTTCTCAAGTCCCTTCCAGCCCCCAAATTCCATTATTTTCCTGTCTTGCCTTGTGATTATTTGTGTTTGTGCCTGTTTTTCCTTCCCTTAACAGATACAATCTTTTATATTACCAGGATAAGTTTTGGTACTGTACTCCTCCTGCTTTCCTCATGGTGCCTAAAGCAGTGTTTTTTCAAACTATACATAAATTTTGTGGCTCCAGATAGAATTAAGAAAAAAAAAAAAATAGAATAGGAAAATAGCAGAATGTATTGGCTGAAGAATTGTTTTTATGAAATTTTGTTTCCAAATATATTGGTGGAACTGGATTGAGGGAGAAATGTATTTCTTTCTGTACATGGTCAGAAAAACTTGAAAGCCACCAACCTAGAGTATAGGAGGCATTCAATAAATATATGTTAATAACATGTAATTAAGGGTGATCTCAGAGATGTTTTATTATTTTTTTTCTGCAAAATTCTCTTACCTGAAAATCCTTGCCACACTATCATATTATCCTTCCATCTGTTTTTTCCCACATTCAGTCTTTCCCTACTCCTACTCATTGTAGACTCACTCACTGATGGTCTTAAAGGTGGCCCTGATCATATCACTGCCCCGTCGAAAAACCCTCCACCAGTTTCCATGCCAGGGTAAAAAGAAAATAAGTCCTTAGCCTCTTCTCCCATAATTCCCTGATCTATACTCTATGCTGTTGCTAATCCTGACCATGATGCCTGCTTTTCTTAGACGTACCCTCCACTTTCTCCTTTCTGGCTCTCTGCTCCATCTAAAATGCTCTCCTTGCACTTTTCTCCCCTTTCCTCTCTCTCAAAGTCACCTCATTTCTGAGCCTTCCAAACTGATGGACCATCTCTCTACTGTGCACCACTGTGATGATATTTTGTACCTCCCTCATGGATTTTATAGTCTACCTGGTGTTTTAGTGTCTACCTGTCCCATCATGTGTAAAAGATGGGAAAGTTCTGGAACTTGGGGATTCTCTTTGTATCCATTATATGACTTTGCTCAGTGTCTGAAACATTTCGGTAGAGACTACTAACTATGCCCTACTACCCATTCTTCCTCTAGAATAATTCCCTGTCCCTGGAGTTTAGCAGCAGACATGGCCACCCAGCTAGAGACCACATTTTCTCCTTCCCTGCATCTAAACATAGCTATGTGACTAAGTTTGGCTAATGGACCATGGTCAGAAGTGACCTGTAAAACTGCTGTGTTACCTCCTTAAAAGGAAGCTGCTTGTTCTCCATCTCCTTCCTTTCCTCTTCCTGCAGAAGTGGTGCTTCTAAGATGGTGTCAATGATTCCGGTGTGGAGAACACTCCACAGAAGGCAAAATAGGATCAACACAAAGACAAAAGGAACCTGAGCCCCTGGACGACCTGATTGGACTCATCTATTCCTGCCCTGAAGTTGGTTTTGAATGAAAAACTGAATCAGTATAGATCCTTGTGTCATCCTCTGCAAACAAGTAAATGATTGCAGGATTATTTAGCTGGCGAGGTTAGTAAGCCTCCATTTCTAAAGAAAAACAGAAGGCTGTATCACACCCGCCCAGATGCTGGCCTCAAGAAATCAGGTTTGCAAAGCCATTCCAACCTTTGACATTTACTGTCCTAGCTTTATTTCCCTTTCATCTTTTCAGTGGTAGCTTGAAGTTGGCAACCTGAACAGGCATTGAATGTTGCTATTTTACTAAGTCACTCTGTCTAGCGGGAAGCCATTTACTTTACCATTCTTCTAAGCTGATATATCCAACATGTGTTTATTGAGAGTTTCATTGTTTCTAAGACATTGACATCGGAAACAAAAGGGAGAAAGTAAAAAGTAATTTATTTAAATTAGTTTAAATTGTGGTTAAAGTAAATCCCTTTCTCTTACATTTCCTGAAACAGCTCATGGCACATGGCTTGTTTTTCTTTTCTGGGTAAGGACTTTCAGTACCCCTGAGTCTGTATTCAGAGCTAATCTATGGAACCACTGACTTGAGTTATCAGGGGAATCCGTCTTAAAGCATAAGAATTTATGATGTGCTGTTAGCTGTTTTTTGGGCTGGTGGCAGATCTAGCTCATTGACAAACATCAAATTAAGGAAATCATTGCATCTTTCTTCTCTTATTTCTTTACCATATGAAATGGTTTTAGTGATTTGAAAAAATTAAATATATATAAACTATAGGGAAAAAGGACATTCAGGTGAATACACAAATAGTAAGAACTGCACACAAATCTTTCCTGTGATGATCTGAACTAACAGATCCTGGGCAAGTATTTTCCAACCCTAGAGACCCATATATCATTTGGCTTAGATTTTTTGTTTTCTATTTTCATTTCTATCTGTGACAAATAACTTTTTTCACCCTTAAAGATACTGCTCCACATATGACTCATAGTGTCCCACCATTGTTAGTTTTACTAATTTAATTCCCATAAAAAGAGAAAAAATGTTAGGCAACTATGGACACATTTCCCTTCAAATAAATAGATGTTTTACTGCTGCAGTAACCAACTAAAGTATTTTGGAGGCTATATTTCTTTGAATCTCTAAAGTAATATGAACTATAATCATTACTTTCATTCATGAGTTGGGAATATATATATATATTCTTTTGTAAAATGATATATATATATCTTCTTTTGTAAAAAGGAGGGATGAGAACAAAACAGTCAGATGTAGAACCTGGTTTTCCCCTCAGGACTGTGACTGGAGAAGGAGAGGTGTGTGGATAAAATGGGGTGGGCACTGAGGGTGGGAGGGGGTGCTTGTCCCTGTTCCATCTTTGGAACCCTGGGGAAATTGCTGTGCAGAGAACCAAGATACAACATGAGTGGGCTCAGCCTAATTCCAAGGTTAGACTATCATTTTCAGGGAGAAGAGAGAGGGCCTGGCTAGTTCTATCAGGTCTCCTGGCTCAGGTCTTGGGTGAATCCTTGTCTTCTAGTTTTTAGGTGTTTTTCTTTTTCTCCTTATGGTTTTCTTTCTTACTGCTGTTAACTTGATGTGAGATTTAACACAAGTTCCTTAACTGCCCTAGGCCTCATCTCACTTAATTTTTAAAATGATAGGGTTCTTCCATTAAGGTCTTTTTTGCCCCAAAGTTGTTTTATATTACACTTGCATTTTTGGACCACCTCCTTTTTCCTTCTAAATTAAAAAACTTATTCTTGTTTATTGTAAGGTTTCTCTACAACATGTCACTAATATTTAAAAGCACTTTCCTATACTTTATATCTAGTAGGTAGATCAAGGATTATTATTGTCTCCATTTTATAGATGAAGACATTGAGGTTTAGGATGTTTTTATGTAAGTAAACGACACTGTCCCTTTCCTGATTGCATTTAAATGTAATCTAGCCTTTTCTTATGGAGCATGAAAGCTGGGTAATAACAGTGTTAAAAAGATAATCAGAGAAGAATGAATTTGACTATGATAATCCCAGTTTTCCTTAATCACCCTGGTCTATAGTCAGCTCTCCTAGAGGATATATTCTATACAGTGTTGTCTACAAACATTCATTTTTTCCCTTTCGTATGTACACCTGATTAGATTATAAACTCCTAAAGTCAACAGTCTTATCACCTGCACAGAGCAGGGAGCTCTGTTGATATTTATTGATTGATCATTTGATCTTGTTTCCAAAAAGTGCTGGGCATAATGCTGCAGTTGCTTCAGATCTGGCATAACTATTCAAAGATGGCTGGCTAATCATTACATACCAGATTATAAGATTATATAACATCAAAAAACAGCTGAAGAGTATTCCTTCTTTATTACACTTCAAATTTAAATTCAATAATATCTTTCTTTGAGCACTTTCAACATGCCATGGACAGTAACTTTGGGCATACAAACAGTAGCTACCATTTTAAAAGTAATTCTTAAGTGCTGGGTACTGAATGTTTAAAGTACTTCACATATATCCTGTTACTCAATTTTATAAAAACTGCATTAAACAAGTGATGTTATTATTCCCCTTTTACAGATGGGGAAATTGGCTTATGAGCAGTTATTTGCTTACGCTTAAGTAGAAAAGTTTACATAAGGCAATTTTTTGACCCAAGCATAGCATTTTGGCTCCAAAACTTGGGTTTTTAACCATTTCTTTGGTTAAAAATAGGTGGGTCTGTGTTTAGATTGGTCATGAGCAATTAACTTAAAGAGAAAAAACACAAGGATTTCAAATGGCTGCATCATTTGAGTCACTGGCCAAAAGAAAACTGTTGCCCACAGCCTCTTATTCAGATTCTCCTATTGCCTTCCATATCCATTTCAATCCTACCACTCTTACTGCTCTGAATGTTTTTCTCTTTCTTCCTCTTGTTAGCCACCCCCTTTTAAAATTTTTAATGCAATTTTATTGAGATATATTCACATACCATATAATCATCCAAAGTGTACACCAATTGTTCACAATATCATCACATAGTTGGCATTTATCATCGCAATCAATTTTTTTTAACATTTTCATTACTCCAAAAAATAAGAATAAGAATAAAAATAAGAATAAAAGTAAAACATCCCATACCCCTATTTCCCCCTATTATTCACTTACTTTTTGTCCTCATTTTTTCTACTCAATTGTCCATACACTGGATAAAAGGAGTGTTAGCCACAAGGTTTTCACAATCACACAGTCACACCGTATAGTTATACAATCATCTTCAATAATCAAGGATACTGGATTGCAGTTCAACGCTTTCAGGTTTTTCCTTCTGGCTATTTTAGTACACTAAAAACTAAAAAGGGATGTCTATATAATGCATAAGAATAACCTCCAGAATGACCTCTCGACTTCATTTGAGATCTCTCAGCCACTGAAACTTTATTTTGTTTAATTTCTCTTCCTTCTTTTGGTCAGGAAGGCTTTCTCAATTCCATGATGCTGGGTCTAGGCTCATTCCTGGGAGTCATGTCCCATGTTGCCAGGGAGATTTATACCCCTGGGAGTCATGTCCCATGTAGGGGGGAGGGCAGTGAGTTTACCAGCTGAGTGGGCTTCGAGAGAGACAGGCCTCATCTGAGCAACAAAAGAGGTTTTCTGCGGGTGACCCTTAGGCAACATTATAAGTAGGCTTAGCCTCTCCTTTGCAGTAACAAGCTTCATCAAGGCAAGCCCCAAGATTAAAGACTTGGCCTACTAAACTGGTAGTCCCCAATGCTTGTGAGAATATCAGGAATTCTCCAGGTAAGGAAGTTTAATGTTTCCACATTTTTCCGCAGGCCCTCAAAGGGGCTTTGCAAATACTTTTTATTCTCTGCCCAAATTACTCTGGGATGTATTGGGGTTTCACGCTAACCTGTACAAACCAACCAGGTCTCACTTCCTATTCAAGGTTCCATGTAATTATGGTGATTGAATAAACTGACCATACAAGTTAAATTTATAGTGTGCTACAGAAAGTATAGATTTTGCAACAAATAAACATCTCTTCCTTTGTTCTCACAGAAGTTGAGGTTTTACAACACAGTCAAAATCATCCTTTTCCCTTTAGTCTGGTTTACCTTAGTTCTAATCAAGTCCATTTTGTTCATATCTCTAATTAAAGTCTGACCTCTTTTTCAGCTTTTTTAGCATTTGCTGTATGGGGTAATGCTGTCATTCATAGCTGCTGAACTCTGGCTCTGAGTCTCAGGAGTCACACAGATATCTGAAGTTACAGGGACCAACCAGCTCAGCATCTCAGAATTTAGAGATAACCATTACAACTCATGAATAGATGTGACCACTCTAAGAGCTTACATTCTAGGAACCTTTACCATAAGCTTTCCTCTGATAACCTATACTCTCAGATTCAGTTCTCAGAGTTTGCACATTATAGTTAGTCCATATTAGTGAGTAGTTATGATGTTTATCTTTTTGATTCTGGCTTATTTCACTCAATTTACTGTCTTCAATGTCCGCTCACCTATGTGCATACCTCATAATTTCATTTAGTCTTGCTGCCACTTGGTATTCCATTGTATGTATACACCACAGTTCACTTTTCTGTTTATCAATCAATGTACCCTTAGGACTAACTATAATGTGCAGACTCTGAGAGCACAGGTTATCAAGAGAAGGCTTATGGTAAAGGTTCCTAGATTGTAAGCTCCTACAGTAGACATATCTATTCATAAATTGTAATGCTTACTTCTAAATTCTGAGATGCTGAGCTATTTGTGTATAACCTGGTCAGTCCCTGAAACTTCAGGTATCTGTGTGACACCTGAGACAGAGCCAGAGTTTGGCAGCTATAAATGTCAGCATTACCCCATACAACAACTGTTAAAAAAGCTGAAAAAGAGATCAGACTTCAATTAGAGATATGAATGATATGGACCTGGTTAGGACTAAGGTAAATCAGACTAAAGGGTAAAGGACAATATTGACTGTGTTTTAAAATTTCAACTTCTGTGTGAGAACAAAAGAAGAGATGTTTATTTGGTGGAAAATCTATATTTTCTGTAGCACACTTCATCATATAATTGTATGGTCAGTTTATTCAAGCACCATAACAGGAAGTGAGATCTGGTTGGTTTGCACAGGTTAGTGTGAAGTCCCGATATATCCCAGAGTAATTTGGACACAGAATAAAAAGTATTTGCAAAGCCCCCTTGAGGGACTGGGGAAAAGTCTGGAAACATTAAACTTCCCCACCTGGAGAATTCCTGATGTTCTCTCAAGCATTGTGGACTACCAGTTTAGCAGGCCAAGGCCTCGATCTTGGGGTTTGCCCTTATGAGGTTTGTTACTGCAAAGGAGAGGCTAAGCCTATGTATAATTGTGCCTAAGAGTCATCCCCAGAGAACCTCTTTTGTTGCTCAGATGTGGCCTCTCTCTCTCTAGGCCAACAGGGCAGGTGGACTTGCTGCCTTCTCCCCTACATGGGACTTGACTCCTAGGGATGTAAATCTCCCTGGCAACATGGGACATGACTCCTCAAGATGAGCCTGGACCTGACATTGTAGAATTGAGAAAGACTTCTGGACCAAAAGGGGGAAGAGAAATGAAACAAAGTAAAGTTTCAGTGGCTGAGAGACTTCAAACAGAATTGAGAGGTCATTCAGGAGGTTATTCTTATGCATATTATATTCCTTTTAGTTTTCAGTATATTAGAATAGGTAGAAGAAAATACCTGAAACTGTTGAACTGCAATCCAGTATCTTTAATTCTTGAAGATGATCATATAACTATACAGCTTACACAGTGTAACTGTGTGAAATTGAAAACCTTGTGGCTCACATGCCCTTTATCCAGTATATAGACAGATGAGTAGAAAAACGGGGACAAAAAGTAAATGAATAACAGGGATGGGAGGAGGGGTATGGGATGTTTAAGGTGTTCTTTTTTACTTTAATTTTAAGTTTTTTGAGTAACAAAAATGTTCAAAAATTGATTGTGGGGATGCATGCACAACTATATGATGATACTGTGAACAACTGATTGTATACTTTGGATGACTGTATGATGTGTGATGAGATCTCAATAAAGTGCATAAAAAACAAAACAAACAAAAAAGCAAAACAAGACTAAAAAGTCAATACTAATTATCACATACCATTATTCACGTGTATAGGTGAACATGCTATATGGATGAAGAGAAAACACATTAGCTAACCAGTATTAATTCAAAAATAAAAAATAAATCTATAGTATTAAAAAAAAGTCTACCAGGTGTTTCTAATGCACATTTAAGTATGGGAAACTCTGAGATGGTTCTCACAGTTGAATATTATACAAAATCACTGGGGGAACTTCATGGTCTACAACCCAGAGACAACAATTCATTAATACTGGGAGAATTAGACAGGTGATTTTGACAATTATCCAGATGTGAAAATAAGAACCTGAACAAGAGGGTAATGAAATAGAGTGGACAAATGGGAAGACAATGTGAAATTACGAGCTTTAGGATTGGAAATTGGCTGGATATAGGGACTGAGGGAGAAAGAACAACAGGCACATGAGGAGTGGCAGACACACAGGTTGTAAGTTTGGATAGTACGAACACTGGTGGCAAATGGAATGGTAGGAAAAAGGCTGTTGGGGGCAGGATGCAAGAAGGAATCTGGCTCTGTGAACACTGAGTTTTAAAGTACTGGTGGAGTAGTAGGTGGAGGTGTCAGGTACATAGTTGATGATTCTCAAAGTCTGGTCCGTGGACCAGCAGCGTTGGCATAATCCGGGAACTTGTTAGAAATGCAAATTCTTGACACTTTCCCCTCATCCCAACCAGACCTGCTGAAGAATCTATGGGGATGGAACCCAGCAATATGTGGTTTACAAGCACTCTATGTGATTCTGATGCCATTAAACTTTGAGTTGTGGTTCCTAAACTTTTATGTGCATCAGAATCGCCAGCAGAGCTTGTTAAAAGACAGTTTTCTAGGCCTGATACCCAGAGTTTCTGATTCAGGAGGCTGGAGCAGGGCACATGACTTTGTATTTCTAGCAAGCTCACAGTGGCATCCACACTACTGGTCTAGGGACCATACTTTTGAGAACCACTGGTGGAGCAGTCAGAGGAAAAAGATGTCTTGGGGTCATCTGTGTAGCAGTAATAGTTCAGGCCTTGGATTTTTTGCCCAGACAACTGCAGCAGCCTCCTGACAGGTCTCCCTGCTTCCATAGTATTTTTTTCTCCCCCTTCAAATCTATTTTGCACACAGAAATCAAAGAAATCTTTTAAAAACATAAATCCTATCATTTCACTGCTTGCATAACAACTCTCCAGTGGCTTTCTTTTCCTCTCATTTGAATTCCATACATAGGCTGACTGGCCCTGCATGAACTGGTCTTTGCCTTCCTCTCTAACTGCCACTTGGTTCCAGCTGCACGGATCTTCTTTTAGATCCACAAACACATCATGCTCTTTCCTACCTTAGGGACTCTGTTCACACTGCTTCCTTTCTTGCAACACTCTACCCCAGTTCTTGGGACAACCAGCTCTGATCTCAGTTTAAATGTCACCTTCTTTCCCTCTTTGTCACTCCTTGTTATTTATTCTCCATTTAAAACATGTTGGTGTTCTTCATCTCTCATCACAATTAGCAATTATCATACGTGCTCGTTTCTTTGCTTATTGTGTCTCCACTAGATCGTAAGCTCCTGAGGACAGGGACTTGTTGAATAAATGAATGAACCAGAGCAAGTCCTATTCACTATATATCTCAGTGGCTCAATTAATATGTGTTGAATGAATAAATTGAAGAGTAATGAGAAAAGAGAGGATAAAGTTAAGAACAGAAATTTTGGGAATACCTGAAATTTATAGGAGTTTGGGGTAGAGGAGAAAGGAATGCTGAGGAAGAAAAAGAAGAGGAGGTAGAGCAGTAGGAAGAGACCCAGAACAACGGCCATGAAAAAACACTATGGAAAAAGATTTTCTAGGGGTAGCACTGATAACAAGTACCAGATCTATGGAGGCAGGAGGCCAAGCACTGCAGGAGGCCAATGAGCACAAAGGATATGCATGAGCATGAAGGGTTCTCATTTTACTATCATAATCAAAAATGTGAATTATCATTAATCAAAGTTCTTTCATCATCATTTCATTTGATCCTTAGAAAAATCTCAAAAGACAGGCAGGAAGAGCTCACCATTTTCGGCAACATGGTCAAGATGTAGAAAAGTAGTAAGTGTAGTCTGTGCTTTCAGGAAGTTTGGTGGTATCTCTCATTACAAATTTCATCTGCAATAATAGATATCTGCTATTTATATAGAGATTCTTCAAAGCCAACCATAATATGAGCAAACAGTTCCAGGGAACAATAGTAACTTAAAAACAGACCTCCCCAGAGCTTCTCACGTTTCCTTCCTAAACTGAGTATTTGATTCAAATAGTGCTAGAATCTGGGAAGATTTTTAAATGCTACTCTGCCATTAAGGCCTTTAACTTACACTGTTCAAAATGGTAATGATGCATTTTTCTCCTGGGTTAGTCAGGTTATCGACCTAGGTTTAATGTAACTTGTAGATGTCATCAATAAGGACCATCTGCTATTGGCTGCTAACGTCTGAACCACACTCTCTGATGGGCCAGAGAGAGGATATTTTATTTGTCCACATAAAAAGCATTAACATGAAGTCCCTAGTAGAGCTAAATAAATAGAGTGGGGAGGACCCCCAGATACTATTGGTGAGAAATGCAACGATTGCTCAGGATGTCAAAATTTGGTAAAGAACTATCTGCAATGGTTGCCTGTATCCATTAAAGCTGGGATGGAAACAATTTTTCCTTCACAAGTTCTGTATACTTGGGATTCCTGCAAAATCAGGCTCATGAAATAGGAAAGAAGGAGGTTAGAGTCTTCTTGAAGGTGTTTCCAATTTGCTAATACAACGCAGTATGTGAATTATAGTTTAACAAACTTCTTTCATCATCATTTCATTTGATCTTCAGAAACATCTCAAAAGACAGGCAGCACCACTCTCACCATTATCCTCCAAGGCCCAGCGAGGTTAAGTGAATTATCAGCTGGTTAAATGGCACAGCCAGGACGAGAATCAGGTTTCTGGCTCTGGATTCTGTGCTCTCCTCTCTACACGGGACAGTCTCATGACACTTGGACCTAGTTTTTTTGCAAAGGAAAACTGCTCTTGTTTTCTTCATAGGACATTTGCCCTGTGCCCATCTGGTGAACTTATAGGGTCATAAAAAAGTAACAAATAATGAAAAGCCCTGAATGAGTCAAAACATGTGGCACAGGTAGTAAGTGTTCCAGAATGTCAGGAGGGAGAGAGAGGGAGAACATTAATTGTGATGGCTTTTATTCTTCTTCTTAAATACTTGCTCCAGAAATTTACTTTATTCAGGGTTATAATTTTTTTTAACATTAAATCAGTGAATACCTCTCTAGGATATTATTGATTGTTACACAATTTTGAACTATGGCACCTGTCCATGCAGTTTACAACATAGTTAAAGGAGTTAACTAGGGAAATAATCAACTGGATAATTCAAGCTAAGAGGAAGAGTGGGTAACTAGGGTTTATTAGTAGTGATTTTTAAAAATTGATTTTTGTGATTGGTGTTTTATTGATATTATTGTTGACAGTATAAGTAGCAGTTTCCTATTGAATATATAAAGAGATAAACAATAAAGGTGACTTAATGAACTGAGTAAATGACCAAACTTTCAGAACATGCCCTAATTGTCATTACAAATTATATATATAGTCATACACAATGACCATATTTAAACATCTACATCTAGCTGTATAGATGGTCATTTGTTAGTTCAAGTAAAATAGTGTATAAAACATGGTACTTAAATATAAGTATTTATATGCAAAAATATTAACTGTAGGTTTGTACCTATTGAGAAATACTAGATCGTAGACCTGGAAATTCTACAGCTGGAAATTCTGAGGGTAATTTTTTCACAGGTGAGCATATGATGTTGTGCTGGTTTGAGTGTATTATGTTCCCCAAAACACCATTATCTTTGATGTAATCTCGTGTGGGCAGACACGTCAGTGTTGATTAGATTGTAATTCTTTGAGTGTTTCTGTGGAGATGCACCCCACCCAACTGTGGGTAATGACTCTGATTGGATAATTTTCATGGAGGTGTTACCCACCCATTCAGGGTGGGTCTAAATTAAATCACTGGAGCCATATAAATGAGCTGACAAACAGAAGGAACTCACTGCAGCTGAGAGTGACATTTTGAAGAGGAGCTATAGCCAAGTGGGCACTTTGAAGAAAGCACAGGAACTGCAGATGAGAGAGAGTTTCAAGACGGTCGTTGAAAGTAGACTCTTGCTCCGGAGAAGCTAAGAGAGGACAAACACCCCAAGAGCAACTAAGAGTGACATTTTTGAGGAACTGCAACCTAGAGAGGAACGTCCTGGGAGAAAGCCATTTTGAAACCAGAACTTTGGAGCAGACTCTAGCTATGTGCCTCCCCAGCTAACAAAGGTTTTCCGGACGCCATTGGCCATCCTCCAGTGAAGGTACCCGATTGCTGATGACTTACCTAGGACACTTTGTGGCTCTAAGACTGTAACTTTGTAACCAAGTAAACCCCCTTTATAGAAGCCAATCTATTTCTGGTGTTTTGCATTCCAGCAGCATTAGCAAACTGGAACAGATGGTAACAAATAAAAACTTGTTACCCAATGTATGTCCCCTATTGTGTAGATTGCTCTTTCTCACTTTCTTGTGCTCTTTTACTCCCTTACACGTACACAGACACATACACACAAAGCTACCATTACTCAGCTCAGTTTAAATGACATTTTAAAGTGTTCAGCCTGTGCAAACCTCTGTTTTGCTCAAGGTACTGTTGAGAAAAGAAAGCACCGATGAACCTTGCACAATTCAAAGAGTGGCTTTGAAAGTGGTTTGACTTTTATTTTGACCTGAGTTTGAAATGTAGTTCTAACACTTACCAACTCGATTATCTTGGGTAAGTTCCTTAATTTTCATGTATGTCAGCTTTTTAATCTGTGAACTGGAAATTATAATAATGTTTATCTTTTATGGGGTTGTTCAGAGGATTCAGTGAACTAATGGGTATAAAACAGTTTGAACAGGGCCTGGCACAGAGTGAGCTATTGTTATTGTTGTTGTTATAATTATAATGTATTATTATTCTGAAGAGCTTATACTCCAGAAAAGAATATAAGCTTAGACATAGGTAAGTTTAATAAAAAGAGTCAGTGACATAATAAAGGCACAATCAAAATGTTGAGCTAAAGGGGCTTACAAAAATTCAGCCTTGGAAAAAAGGAATAAATCAAGCAGAGTTGGTCATTCTTCCAGGGTCTATAAATACTATCCCCTTTTGCCTCTAAATGACCAATGATGTCTTCAAAACATTAATTATATGCAACACAGAATTATATATGGGAAAGCGGTCTTGCTTTTGAAGTCAGGAAATCAGCCAGGATTCCAAAACAGAAAGAAAATAAAATGAATAGCCTATACAGTCCCCTCTATTTCTGAAATTCTGTGATTCATGGTCAAGATACTTGGTGGGGTTTCCAGAGAGATAAAAATAAGTTGACACAGAAAAAAAAAATTTTAAAATAATACTCCTCCTTCACCTTTTCCCTGATTTTTCTCAAATATCTTTTGAAAAACTGGCCTTTGAACAGAATTAGCATTCACCTCATGAAGAACGAGGAGTTACTATGAATGAGTTGGGTCACTGAAGGAGGAAACTTATTAAACCAAGTCCTTGGGGAAGTGAATTATTTATTGATTCAATTTGTGTTCTAAAGTTAAGGTGTGTGTTGGGGAGGGGGGATGCTTTTCACCATAGGGCATTATAAGGAAATTAAATAGAAATTGATAGGAAATGCATAGCTTAGAAATACAGGGGAAGCAGGACTAAGTATGCTGTATCAGTTATGCTAGGGAAGGGGAGGTGAAAAGGATATAAATAAGAAAAACCCCTGAGATTTGAAATTTACTTAAAATAATCTTTAAAAATATTGGCTCATGTCAATTAAAACTGTTGTTTTTACTTCTAAAGTTGTCAACATGTATAAGAAGCTCTTTTTACATGTTTTGCTTTCTCATCAATTAATTAATCAAAACTTCATTTAAATAAAAGCAGGTTATTTAATCTGTACAAGCTATGACTAAGCCAGACCACATGATCTCAGCCCTTATAAAGGTTAAGTTCTAGCAATGGAAATGGCCAGAGAGAAAAGAGAATAGAGAAGAAGAGGGTCCTGGACAACCCAGAGCAAAAATCCATCCTTTTAATGATAAAAATTTGCTGAACAAAGCATCCTTTGAGATTCCTCACCTACCCCTCATAAAAATTTGGGTTTATTCGACTGCTTTCAGTAGTAAGACAATAGCATTTTCTTAAAAATATAATGCCATAAAAATATAGATAAAACCCCAGAGAGGAGAATTTTGAGAACATGATCTTTTCGAAAAAATGGTCAAAGTAATGCTATTTGGTTATGATGGAACTTTCTTTCCAACTCCCATGATGGATCATGTGGTACATCAACAATTTAAATTACCCCCCAAATTGGGCCCTGACTTCAGGATTCATAATAGAAGCATTTTCAAAAGAGGTCATTGCCTAAACAATTCCTTTAATCAACAGTCAGAGGATTTTATTCAACTGATGGTGCCAAACTTTCTTCACAAGGACTATGATGGTACTTCCTCAGACCCCATCACTCTAAAGGATAAGAGGATCAAACGAATTTTTAATGCAGATTTCTGACTTATATAGTTCTTTTTCATCTTCTGGAAAGTGGTTAGTAGACTTCATCAAGATTTCTCTGTGTATCATTAACTAATTTTATCTTCCTCCTTTTTCATTTTTTTATTTAATTTTTTTTACAGTGGGTTTGGAAGAGCCCAGTTTTAAGTTCTTTGTGGATCTCATGTTTTCCTGTTCAAGCCTTGAGGGAAGCTAAATATAAAAGTAGGGAAACAGTAATTAAAAGTGATTAGGACAAGACGTTTTGGTGCTACGAAATGTGGGCTCAATTCTCCTTGTCGCAAGCCGAACCAAGCAGCAGTTTTGGTTTTGATTATAGCTTTACTTGCTATTTTAATAAACATGAACCAGTATTCAAACTTTTAATATCCTGCTGCTTAACTATTTCCAAAGAGCTATCCAGCTCTCTTAAGCAGCCTTTGTTTTAAAATTTTAATTTGTTTGGCTCAGTCTCACCCTAGAAAGCTGTAGCCTCATGGTAAACTCTTTATAAGTTAATTTCCAGAATCATACGCATTCCACCCCCTTCCCCAACTAAGTGTTTCCTCATGTGCCAAAACTCTTGGTGATGACAGTTTTTCTGCAGTGTTTTATCTGGTTCCCACAGTATAAGAGACAAACATAAGAATACGTCCAGTGTTGACCAGATACATCAAGACTACAGTGATACTTACAACTCTTCTAGGAAGCGGAGGTTGTGCAGGGGATTCGGGAGCAGCTGACTGATGTTATTCATACTGAGGTCTCTGGAGGGGAAAACACAGTGTGTGAGGAGCAGCGTATGCCACCAAACGGAAATCCAGCTGTTTAGCTCACGCATTTCCAAGCGATACAGTCAAATGAACCGATTCCATTGCCTGACAAATGAATCCCTGTTTTGCATCTTAAATATGTTCCTTTGCTCCCACCCTACTCCCCACCAACCTCAGGGGCTCTCTACCAAATTAGAGACCCTAGGAGAAGTTTATGCAGAATTCACATTGACTTAGATCATTCACGGGCCTGGTTGTAATTCTTCATGTTTAAAATGATGTGAGTAGCACAGCAAAGGAAGCAGACATAACTCAACACTGGACGTAACTCAACTTTGGGTCTTAAATTTTGTGACAAAGAGAAATGTCTTCACCATGCAACTCTGGAAGTCTTGTTTCTCTGGGACTTTAAGCACCTTGTAAAAACAAATGTTGTGATTCAAAGAAACTTAAAACAAAACAAAACAAGACAAAAAAAACCTATTCCCTCCTTCTAACATGTTCCTTTTGCAGGTTCTCATATTGCATTAAATAAGTGAAATGAACCATAAAACAAGGATGTAATGTGATCCTACTCTGTAGCACACTTCCTGCTGGGCCTGCACAGTAGTTCCTGGCACAGGAAACAACAAGCCACTTTGGGCAGAAATCAGTCAATTTTTAAGTGAAACTCTGTGTAATTAGATTTTATTCTATTTTTACTTTGCTATTTCTTTACTGTCTCTCACTCTATCCTACAGCATCCCTGGTATAAGCCATCTGTATCTCAGAGGCAAAAAGTGTGTGCTGGATAGATAGTAATCAAGACCAACTCAGACTTTATAGAGACAGCCACAGATTGATTTAAAAAAATGAGTTGTTTCCAAAAACTGAATATTCAGAACTAATGCCATTATAATTTCAGATCAGATCTGTATACTTAAAATTTTTGTTCAGATAAGACAATGAGTTTCTTGTTAATCTGAATTGTTCTTGTTTTTGAAGTGGGCACACTCATTGCATTTAACCAACTGATTCAGAATTGATAGCTTGGTTCCTTTATCAAATATTAACTTTTAATCCATGATGCTAAGAATTAAGGGATCATTCACCTTGCCTTTAAAAAGTCACAGCATACACATGGAAAATATAATACTTTGTCAAATGTTTTAGAACATGATAAAAAAAGTAACAATTGCTGCTAATTTTAATATTTATTGATGAACAATAATGAAGTTGAGTAAAATACTATATTCTTGAGCTAAAACTAAACAGTGCCAAATATATAGATAAAAAATTTATTTTATCCTTATCAAAACTACCTGGATTTTATGGCATTGTTTATAGATGAGAGGCAAATAATGTACTAAAAATTACAATTTTTCATGCAAGATTTCTCTGAAGTAGCAAAGTCGTTTAGTCCACTGAAACATTCATGTGCTATACCAATTAAAGCACTGTCTGGATTCCTCACAGTCACAATATAATCTCTGCAAAGATTTGGTAGTTCTTAGGTTATGCATCCCGTTTATTTTCCGAAAGATCAAGGTGGTTTCCTTTTGGAGCATACTTATTAGTAACCAAGAGCAAACCAGCTTAGATAAGACAGTTGGTATGGATAGCACTGACTTCTCTCTCCTCTTATATATTTTCTGTGAGATGGGCAAATCAGTTTAGGACAAATATTGATCTTGTCTACATGCAGACAGCTCTAAATAGAATAGGTACATTTGTATATTAAGAGATTCATAAACATTTTGCATTATTTTAGTATGTGTTACCCTTTTTTCAGGCAAACAAAATGAAGCTTATATAAGCATTCATTCTCATGGTTTTCACCGTAACACTTTTTATGGTGGAAAATCCTAGAACAGTAGAAAGAGCGCAGGATTGTTAGATTACCATGTCTCAGATTTGAATCCTCAATTATCAGCTGCATCATCTTGGGAAAAGAACCTTCTAGTGCAAGCTTCCTCATTTTTAAACAAGAGTTTCTCTACATTATTAGTTTGAAACCCTATGATTGATTAGCTGTTTCTAATCAGAGGGAATGACTTCTCATTTTCTTTTTAAAAGGGAAAGTACCTCCTTTTCCCAACAAAAAGTAAAAACTTCTTGGTATTAGCTGACATTTTATAGTATGGTTCCTCTTAGAAGATAGACTTCTTTACTTTTTGTAACTGTTACTGCCTGCTTTCTAATATGGGCTGCTTTCATTTAAAGAGCTTCCAGCAGTGCATGTAAGTCTATAGCAGAAAATGACAAACAACAATGATCTATGGTAAAATAAAATAGGACTTAAAATATGAATTCAATGTGGGTTTTAAAACCTATTCCCAGATGAATCTAAGGTAAAAATTAATTTGTCTGCATTGTCTGTTTCCCTCCTGTGTGCACCTTTGCATTGACATTCAAATGTAACAGTGGTCCTCCAGCTCAGTGCTTTCTAAACTATCTGTAGTGAAAGACATTTTTTTTTAAATTCTAATTTGCTACAGACTCACACATTTATAAAATATAAAAAAGTTATTAGAAAAGTGAACTACAAATGCAAAAGTATACAAAATATAAGCCTTGTTATTTTATTTGATTTAACAGAGATTTTTAAATTACTATACAATTTCTGTTTACTCTCAAATTCTTCTCTGTTTATGGATTGGTAAAAAACAGCCGTGGCCTGGGACGGGACCTGGGGTCATTCTTTGAGTAGCAATGCTCTCCCTACCTTCATGTCAAGAAGGGTGAGACTTAAATTACTTTTGGTTTGCTCAATTTTGAGTTAGAAACGATAGAATCAGAAAATATTCGACTATGATAGTGGCACTGACTAGGGCCAAGGATGCTGTATAGATGAGGAAAGTGAGGCTGGGAGTATAAGATTTAGTGGGAAAGCTCCTGGGCTAGAACCTAGATCCTTACTGTTTTTTTGTTTGATTGTTTGTTTGTTTTTGAACAACCTTTCTGCTCCTTAAGAAATATCTTCATTCTCACCCTTTAGTTATTTCTAAACTTTTCCTAAAGACGGTGAAATGCTGTGATCTTGGCCATTTCTAGAATTCTAGAATGTGTATTTCAAGGTTGTATGGGAGCAGCTGGCTACATATTAGAGTCACCCAAGGAGCTTTAAAAAAGTATTGATTCCTGCATCCCATACCCAAAGTTGCTGAGTTAGTTGGTCCAGTCTGGGCATTGGGATTTAAAAAAGCTTCTCAGGTGATTCAAATGCTCAGTCAAGACTGAGAACCACTCCACAGGAATAAGTCTTTCTACATTTCTGGGTGAGTTCTTTGAGCTCTACAGCTCACTCAAAATTTAGGAGTCTTAAGATGATTGGAGGTAGTATCCTGTGAGTCAAGCGTTTCATTCAAGTAGAGAATACTTTCCTTTGAAAATATTTTTGTTGCTGGTAGATCTATTTTATTATTATTTTTTCATTTAACAAATATTAATTGAGCATTAACTGTGGGCAGGTCTTATTCTAGGAACACCCTGGAGAATCAGCTTTTCCCTCTCCTGCAGGCCTTACATCCATAAGCCACCCAGGGTTAATTCTACGACCGCGGCTCCCTTCCGGATCTGACCCTTCTTCTTTCTCCTTGGTGGCTGCCTTTTGTGAGGTCCTTGTCATGCCCATAACTGTTCTGCCAGCCATGGCTCCTGCCTCTCCTATTCTAGGTCACCTCCTACGCCACAGCTGGAGGGGTCGCCTGAGAAGTCGACCGCATCATGTCATTCCATTCAGAGCCACCGCTAGCCAGTAAGAAAATGGCTCCTCGGATGAGTTATGAAAGGGCGTCCCCTCTGGGGAGGGGTGAATTAGTGAAAGCCTCCTCTTCCCCGCTGGTGCTGCCGCGGAGCAGGGTGAATGGCTTGGCCAACCTGGAGTTCAGCCCCCAGGGAGGAGCCCTTGTACAGGACACAACTTGCACAACTGTAGCCATGTGGGGCAGCTCTGACTCCTCTGATAACTTCTCCCGGTTCCAGGCCTTTTCTCAGAGGAGATGAGGGCCAAACTCCTTAGGCTCTTTTCAATCTGGCTTAATGTGCATTTCCAGCTTGATCTCCTGCCAGTTTCCTCTGAGTTGTGTGCTCCAATTAACAATGAAATTCTTGCTGTTCTCTTTTGCTGTGTCTTTATAGGTGTGATTCTATTTCCCAGGAATGCATAATCCCTTCCATTTCCAAATTACTACTCCCATCCCCACCCCCCATTCAAGATCTAGCTTAACTGACTCCTGTGTTTCTGACATAATTTATCTCTCCAGGTTGGTGTTGGATAAGTTTTGTCTTAGCCTAATAGCTTAGATCACGCATTGATCACCTGGCTCACTGTCTCACCAACACCCAAACTCCCTAGGCCCCTGTCTTTTATCTCCTGGCAAAACCTCAGCTCTGGAAAAACACCGTAATTTGTCTTCTCTGTTACTGTCATGGGGTATTTCATGCTCCTAGAAAAGAAGAACTCACAGATATGCAGATTAGCAACTATAAATTAATGGTCTTTGTGGGTTCTCAACACTGGTGCACAATCCTTTTATTTGTTATGGCTCAGCTTCCCTTGCCACTCCCACAGGAAGTGCTGCCAACCTTAACCACTTGCCTTAACCTCTTCATCAACAACTACTCTCATTATGCTCTTGGGACACCTTCCTTCTTACTTCACGGAAAATAACTGGGATTCTTAGGACTGCCAAATGTGGAAGAGACCAAATTTCTGTTCTCCTTTGTCCCCTGCTTACTATACGCATACTTCCTTTTTCCTCTGCTTTGCTCATGGGTCCCAATCCCTCTAGTAGCCTACAACATATTACTCCCTGGATATTTTCTCCACTTCCTATAATTTTCACTTCTGCTTCTCTCCTTTCAATGTATAAACATAGTCAAATCTTTTCCACCATTAAAACATACAAAAACCTTTTTGGATCCTGTGTTTTCCTTTAGCTGCTACCCAATTTTTCTTATTCCCTTTTGGTTGTTTCTAGTCTACATTTGCAGTCTCCACTTTCTTACTTCCCATTCTTTCTCCAACCCACAGCAAGTAATCTCTGCCATTAGAGTGAAACTGCTCTTACCAAAGAAAGAGCAACTTCCATATTGTCAACTCTGATGAATATTTGAATTATTGGACCTCTCGGCTGTATTAGATTCACTGTTTCTGGAAATTCTAAACTCTGTTGGCTTTCAAATCATCATTCTCTCAGGATTCTTTCCATACTTTCCAAAACTGTCTACTTCATGGATTCCTTTGTGGATTTTCTTCTGTCCACCCCTTAAATGTTAGGGTTTTCTGGAGTTCTGTCCTCAGTACAGTGCTCTTCAAGCTGTACCCTTTCATACTGGAGGATATTACCTACTCTCTGAGTTTTAAGTATCCTTTAGAGACCCCTTAAATCCATATTCCTAGTACTAGCCCTCTGCCCTAAAATTCAAAATCATATAGCCACATTCATACTGGGTAGAGCAACTTAGCAATCTTACAGCAACTTACCATGTCCAAAATGGAAATCATTATTTCCTATTCCAAACTTGCTTCTTTTTCTGTAAAGACAATTTCTAGTTAATGCCACCACCATTTTCCTGTCAGCAAAATCCAAAGCTTGGATACTATCCAAGTCTTCTTCCCTTTTTTCATCCTCCCTATCTTCCCCCTTTTTTGTCTCCTTGTTAACTATGCCCTATCGTTGCAAGTCCTCATCATCTCCCACCCAGTCACCTGAAATTGCTTCCTAACATTGGGGTTGCCTGCTACCAGTCTTACCCCTTTGACCCACCCTCCAAATGGCAGCTAGAGAGATCCAAGAATGCAGAACTAGCCAAGTCACGCCACCCTACTTAAAATCCTTCAATGACTCTCCATCACCTTCCAGATGACATCCACATTTCGAAGCATTGCATTTAAGCTCCTTAGTGTAGCACCCAAATCTTTCACAACCTGGTATATTGACTATAATTCATCTTTTAAGATTCAGATCAGGCATCATCTCTTTCAGGAAGCCTTCTCCAAACCCTAAGATTAGTGTATGTGATTTGTTCTCTATCCTCCCATATCACCCCACATATTAAATGACATTATACTGAAATGATATGTTTATGTGTCTGCCTCCCACAATAGGCTGTAAACTCCTCAAGGTCAGGAGTGTTTTATTTTTGTTTTTGTTTTGTTTTGTTTTGTACTCATTGTAGTATGTCTAGTGCCTAGCAGAGTGCTTGCCATACAGAGGATACTCAGTGAATGTTGAACTGAACTCTCTTCTACTGCAGCCTTCCCATGACTGCACAGAGGATCTTACTCAATCCATTCAACCCAATCATGTTTCTAAGCTCATAGAAGCACTGCCCCCAAGAGAATGAGGTATATAACCCTTCTGGAATAAAAAACTTTGGGGAGCAAACCACTTTTGTGTTGTGCTCACTTTCCACAATGTTTTTTTCTTCTTTTTTCCTTCTCACTATTAGAGTCCTAGTGTTCCTCTTCAAAAAGAGGAAAATCCCTGTCCTAGGGATTCCTCCAGGGTTCTCATCCATTGAGAGTTCCCTTTCTAACCCCCTCAAGTACCACTATGCTGTTGCTTCTTCCTCCTCTTCGTCTTCTTCCTCATCCTCTCCCTTTCTCCTTTCCTTCCTCCTTTCCTTTTCTCTTCCTCCTCCTTCTAAGATTTTTTTTCCTTTCACTTCTAAGAATTTTTTTGTGGGAGGGATAACTGCAGTACGTATTTAGTCCATTATCTTAAAAACCCAGCCATGTTATCTATATTTGAGACTTGGTATTATGAATCAATGAACAAGGAGGCTGCTATTAAACAAATCAAGAAAACAAAAAAGTGGTTCTTTCTTTAATCTGCCACAGTTAAAAACAAATATTTTCCTCCTTGCAACACAGTGCAATTACTATTTCTTCTATGTACATTTGCTTAAAATTTGTCTTGGGATATTCAGTAGCAGTTAGTTCTCTGAGAAAATTTCTGTGAGATATCATTTTGTTAACAATGGATCCAGGCTGGAGCCATTCCAGCACTATTTAATTGATCACTTTTCAAATATGCTTCTAGAGATAAGCCCTTCTGTGAACTTCAAAAGAAAGGTGCAGGCTTGAGAGCACTTTATGATAGTATGAATGGTGTTATTTCCAGGCACTTTTTTCATGTTATTGTTTTTACTCCAGAACAACTTATCTTTTGAAAATATCTTAACTAAAATATTACATATATGGGAAATGCATAAATCCTTTGTCTAGCCAATGAAGTTTTACAATGTAAACATACTTTCATAAGCAGTACAAATCAATAAATAGAACATCACCATCAACTCAGAAGTCCTCTCATGATCCTTTCCATTCACTATTTCCCCCAAAAGAGCCAGTGTCATGATTTCTAACACTATATTAGTTTTGCTTATTTTTGATCTTTATGTGAGTGGACTCATACAATGCATAGCTTGTGTGTGTGTGTGTTTGTGTCTGGCTTCTTTCATTCAGTATGATATTTATCCATGTTGTTGAGTGTAGCAAGAGTTTATTCCTTCTCGATGCAACAGAGTGATTCATTTTATTATTGTACCACAATTTATTTATCCATTAAACTGCTGATGGATACTTGGGTTGTTTTCAGTTGTGGCTGTTACAAATAGTGCTTCTATAAATGTTATTAATTTTGTCTTTTGTTGATCATATATGCTTGTGCATTTCTGTTGAGTATGTAGCTAGGAACAGAATTGCTCGGTCTTGTTGTATGTTTATGTTCAGCTTTAATAGTTAACTGCGAAATAATTTTCTAAAACGTTTGTATCACTTCTTACTCTCACCAATAGTGTTTGAGAATTCCAGTTGTTTCATGTACTTAGTAAAATTGGTATTAATTCTCTCTTTTACTTTAGTCATTTTGTGGGTATACAATGGTATTTCATTGTGGTTTTAATTTGCATTTCCCTCATGACTTATGGAGTTGAGTGTGCAACATACTTGTAACAAGTGAAACTGTAAATTGAGATGTAAAGAAAAGGCTAATAATTTCTTCACTCCTCTTATAATCTTATTCTTCCTGGGGTTTCAAAGGTATTTTTCCATACCTCTGTCTTTGGAAAATAGACACATTACATATATCCATATCTAAGCATGTTTACATATCAGTGGCTACTCTTGAACAATTTAAATTATAGCATAATATTTAAGAGCACAGTAGTTTGGGACTGCTCTGTCTTAGTTTGAGTCCTGGCTTTGCAATTTCTTAGCTGAATAACATTGAGGAAATTATTCAAAATTCCTGTGCCTCATCTGTAAAATGGATAATAGTATCTACTTCATAGAATTGTTGTGAGAAATAATTGAGCTAATATATGTCAAGTAGCTAAAACAGTACCTGGCACATTATAAGCACTACATATTTTGTTATCATTATTATGGTAACATAGAATCTCTTGATGTTTTTGCAAATTACAACCCTTGTTTGTACAGATGTGTCAAGAGCAGAGAAATTTTAGCCTATTGATGTTCAGTTATCTTGAAAAATTTTTTACAAATTGCAGGTCAATTTTTAAAAATGTTCAAAGATAGCTGGCTTATATTCTACTGGCCCCTTATTAAATGGCTGTTTTAATATTTTTTAATGGTTTCTTTAAAAAATGCAGAACCCTTAAGACAGAGCTCTTTTGAAAACTTGTACATTATGGTTCTAATCTCAATAGATGGCAATATGTTATGTGATCGGACATTTACTTTATTTATATTATGTCAATAACTGGAGAAGAGATGGATGTAATTATTTGTGTGAAAATATCACTTATCTAGAAAACACACATACTTAGAATGCATTCCAAAATAGCAAACTACAAAGCAAACCAAACTATACCAAACCAACCAACCAACTAGGTACAAAGAAAACAACAATAAAGACAAACCAAACCCTTCTGAACAACCTAGAATCAGGAATCCACTAGGCCCATAAACAAATGTATAGGCACTTTCCTTAGAGGAAAAGGCCCCAATCAGAAGAGAAATTTTCTTTTATTGGGCAGGCCTAACAATTGTGGTAAGTTTTCATGGATAGAAGCAAATTGCCTATGCAAGGCACACCTGACAAGACTGGCAAGGATGTGGGAAGCAGATAAAGAAACAAAATGATAATAATAATCATAATAATAACAGTAATAATATTGAACATATAGGTCTTGGGTCATTCAGCATAACATTCTAGATTTCTCAAAGCTGTCAAGGTCAACCATCCTTCTCTCCAAGATAGGACACTGCTTTAGAAACTCTAAAGGACTGCACAATCATCAAAATCATCAGAAAAGTTAAAGAATCTAGAAATACTCTGTGGTTCTATCTCTTCTGCCTTTCTTTCTTCTCTGTGTACATTCTTCCTGGATATCTTATTTGCTCACAGAGAACCAAAATTGTGAACAATCTCAAGCCTTGAACTTTTGCCTGAGCTACAGATCTTTACTTCCAACAGCTTCTCAAACTTCTCTGTGTGGTTGTCCAGCCAGTTACTTAAAATTCAAAACATCTCACATTGAACTCAAAATTTCCTCTTTTTCCCCTTTGTGTTTCATTGTCTTGATAATTGACACTACCATCCTCTTAGTCAGCCGAGCTAGAAATCTCAGGTTTATTTTTTACATTATTGTATCATTTACTTTTATACTGGTCTAAATCATCATTGGTTCCACTGAACATCTGCATAAAGGTGAAAAGTTTCTGGAATAATAAGTGCATGCACACACACACATGCACACAGCCCTAATTACTCTTCAGACAACAACCCACTTCATAGATGGAAGAAACAGAGACACACAGAAATTTCTCAGGGTAATATAAGCAGGAAGGGGCAGAGCCAGGGTCTGAACCCAGTCCATTTGGCTCCAAAGCTTGTGGGATCCGTCCCTCTGCTGTACACTGAACACTGAAGTCCGCACTCTTCTATTTCTTACTGCCACAGCTTAGATTCAGGTCCTAATATTTGCTTGATCTTTTCCACCTTCAAGAAGTACCAAGCACCGAAGGAAGCACCGCAGGGAAACTCTCTGCTCCACTTTACTGAAACTGTTTACACCTTTGTGGCATTTCTGGTTGCTTCTACCTCTTGCTATCCCCTTTGAACAAGGGACTCTTCATTCGGACCATTTCTCTGGGCCATCTTCTATTCTGCTTCCACTTTGCCTTTTGGGTCCTCCCTGGCTCCATAAACTGCAGCCTTTGGTCCATTCTCTCTCCTAACCCCAGATCCAGGAACTCCAGTCAGATTCCTGGGCATCCCACTTGTCTGGGAGGAGGAGTTCAAGCAATTGCAATGGCTTCTTAATGGTCCTCTCTACCTTCATTCTTCCCCCTTTCCCAGTCCACATGGAGTTATCTTAATTTTTTTCCTGAAGGATCAATGAGCTAATATTGTGTATTCTTCTTCTTCCCGCCCCCCACAAGTCCATTTATTGTTTAAGTATTATAGTTTGCAAAGCAGTTTAATTCCCCCACATCCTTCCAAATACGTCTTAGAGATGCAGTAATGTCAGAACCTAACTTACACTGTCTTCCCAAGAAGCTGCTTTGAAAGTTGGTGAAAAAAATATTTGAATATGGATATTTCCAGAGTCCTAATTAAGACTGTGCTGTAATTCACAATGCCAATGTTCACCTGCATAATATATTCTGATTTTCCTTATGCTTAAAAAAACTGGCTTTGGAACTAGGGCAGGATTTCTCAGCCTCGGCACTGTTGACACTTGGGGCTGGATAATTCTTTGTTGTAGGGGCTATCCTGTGCATTGTAGGGGTAGCAGCATCCTTGACATCTACCTGTTTGAGGCCAGTAGCACTTCCCCAGTTGTGATAACCAAGCATTTATGCAGACACTGACAAATAAATGTCCCCTTGGGGTCACAATCGCCTCTGGTTGCAAACCAGAAAAAATATTAATTTTACCTGTTGGGATGAAACAAAAATCAAGTTGACAATAATTTTTTTCTCTTCAGAAGAGAAAACTAAGAAGAACCTTCTTTCTCCACTCTCCTTTCACACCCCAGATCCCTTTTAGCAGATAATTTCATTACTTTCACTATAAGACCATGATAATATAAAATAAAAAGCAGACCAAATACTAGAAAGATATTGTGCATATATAGTCCAGGGAGTATTTCTGGGCTTGTGTCATTGAGTCTCTGTTTAATAATTTTGGCGCTATGGCTGAGCCTAATTGATCCATAATAATAAGGACCCCCGAGGCAATGTTTTAAAGAAATTCTCCCAAAACCTTTCATTAAAGAAATGAGATCTCTTTTATTTCACTCAGGGAGAAATGTCCATTGTTTTCCCTATCCCGTGCAATAAGCAAGAAGCTGAAATATCTTGCAGTTAATACGGTTGTAACTATGGAATTCTTCGACGCAAATGGGATGAAATATTCCTCTCTCACCCACATTCTACCTAATGTCTCAAAGCACACACTGAAGGACCTCAGATACCCTTATTTAAAAAGCCAATCTGATCCTATCATCTCCCCATCCTATGGGTTCAAAAAGTCTTTGCTGGCTGTCTGTCACCCACAGAATGGAGCCCAAACATTATCTAACTATGGTAAGAGGAAAGGGAAATGGGCTACAGATTTGGGAAAAACACCAAGATCTCAAATGCCAGTCCTGACACCTAGTAGCTATGAGAGCTGGCTCACTTTTATGCTTTCCTGACCTTAGATATTTAATGTTGTAATTGTAAAACCCATTTCATGCTGCCATGGGGAGGATTAAAAGAGATAATATATGTGAAAGCTCTTAGCACAGGGTCTGGCACTTGAAAGGGGCTCATTGACCCTTGGTCAAAGCTTAATCTCTTGGATTAGGTTTACCTCTCTCTTAGCCTTTCGAATAGTCAATAGTCTGGTTCAAACCAGACTGCCTTTTTTTTTCTCCCAATGCATCCTGAGATTTTGCCCTTTAGATTGACAGAAGAGGTACATTTCTAGTGAACTTTTTATCTGGAAGAACCTTGTCGAAGTGGTTTCTTGCCTCCATGCTTTGCTGCATTTGTGCAGGCTAGAGAAACTGGGAGTCAAGTGTCTGGCACTGGGACATCTGCCTGGCTAAATCCCACTCATCTCTCCTTCTTAAGTGCTCTTTTGCTCCCTGCTTCCAGTCCTGTCCCCCTCCATAGATTCTCCACACATCGACCAAATGTAGCTTTGAAAAACAGAATTAGATAATTGCCCAGCTCTGTTAATAACCTTCAGCGGCCTTCTGTTTGTTCTCAGACAAATTCCAAATGCCCTAGCACGGTGACGAGATCCTGGATTGTCTGGCTCCTGCCTGACTCGACATCCTCATCCTGAGTCACTGTGCCCTTGCTGGCTGCATTTAGGTTACATCTGTCACCTTGCTGTTCCTCCTACAACCAAGTGTTTCCCTCCTCAGGGCCTTTGCTATTTTTCCTATTCCCATAACACTTGTCCGCTCCTTAACCTCCCTCCCAAAGGCTGGCTCCTTTTCATTCTTAAATATCACATTTTGTTCTCAGATAGACCCTCTTGACCTTCCAATCTAGAAGAGGTCTTTCACTACCTTTCCTTCCTCTTCTTTCTGCCTGCTTCCCTTTTTTTCACTTGGAACAGTCCATGATTACTTCTCTATTTATTTGCATGCCTTTCTTTCCTAAATGCCCTGAGGGCTAGGGGTGCTAACTCAGCTGACAGCATGGCGTCCGGCACATGGTTGGCACCCAATAAATACTCACTGACTGGCTGACTGGCTGAAGGAATGCTACATTCTCTGGCATCTGCCCCATTCTTATTTCTAGGAGCATTATTTTTACTAATTTTGTTTTTGTGGGTCTGGGAGAATAGTGGCAAGCAGGTTAAAGAATACCATGTCTACCTGTGTTCCTTTTAAGCAGTTGGCTGAAATATACTTTTAAAAACTCTACCATAAACGCTAACATTTTTACCAAAAAGATAGCAATGAACAGCTGATAGAGTAAAATAGAAGGATCCAAATAAATCTCCCTGACTAGCTTTTGGGTTCGTTTCTGGTGGAATATGGAAAACTGTATTTCATAGTCAAATACAGAGGGCACAGATTTGATTCATTGTTTTGCTATTGAATAGTGTATGATCCTGAATAGACACATGAATTTCTCCCTACATTGGAATTTTTCTGCATAAAATGGAAGCATATTTATTGTTCTTACCTCAGCGTCATGGGGAATGTGAATGCAATATTTGTAAAGCATACTCTGAGATGCTTTGAAGTACCCACACTACTCTTAATGAGCTCTTATTATTTTTGCAATACTTACAAGCATTTGAAACTCAAAACAAAGTAGCCAAAACAGAAATGTAATTCTACAGGTCTACAAGATGGGCCCTGACTTGAATTCAGCTACCTAGAGTTTGATTTAAACCTTCCTTTGCCTAAAACCAAAATAATTCTATGAACACTGGCTTGCATTAGAAAGATGAGGGACAAAAAAAGTCTCCCCATGTTTCAGTGACACTTTTTAATAATGCTATGAGAAAAATTTTTAGCTTAATGTTTTTCTTTATTTCAATCTGGGATTGATCGATCAATTCTGCAGAGACACTTCAATTTAAGGTTAACCATTTTTGGGTTTTTTTTTCCCATTCAGTTTAGCAAAGATTCCAGTAGAGGGAGCAGAGTCAACAACTAGAGAATAAAACATTTCAAAACTCACGTACTCAACAGTGAAAAAAAATCAATGCTAACTTAATGTGAGAAAATGCAATACTTCATTTTAGATACAATAACATGGCTTATTTATTTACCCTCCAAAGTACCGCTATCATAAAGGAAGTTTTCTGCTATGGGACGTCCATTTTATGCTTAAAAATGCACTCTTGAGGTGCCTCAAGAGTCATAAGTCACTGACGCAGTTTTAAAAACAACCAAAGGCACAATCGTTCATTGTTACTAGTTAATAAGTTACAAAGCTTAACAAAAATATATAAATAAGGATAAAATTTAGGATCTTTTAGGCAGAGTCTGACTATAGATAGAGATTCAAAATATTAAACATAAGCTATGTCAAACGTATAATTGTTAATTGAGAAAGATGGAAGAGAAAAAAATGGGGGAACTTCAAAAAGGGAAAACTCATGCTTGTATTTTTAAAATTAAAGGAACTGAATCATGTGTGGAAACTCAAGTGCACATTGATGATTAAGCTACAAGAACAACAAAGGCAAGGAGTTGTGTCAGCCATGAGAAAGTGAGCTTACAAATCTTACTAAAAATTAAACAGTAAGAAGTGGCGAGCTAACACTCATGGAAACTTACCATTAGTCACCACATCACAAACTCCAGTTCTAGATTTGGGGCATACACAGTTTGAGTAGCTATATGCGCCAGCCCGAGTTACTATGTCCCTAGCTGTTGAGTGTCTTGAAAGGAGGCTACAATTAAAATTTAAGAAAACCCCCCAGAGCAGTTAGTGGAATAAATTACCAGTGCCAAGATAGGGATTCTATCCATAAATACAATAGTGTATGGTTTTTCCCATCTGAAGTCTTTTTTCAGTAAGCATGAAACTTTTTATTCTATTTTACTTCTTTAAATTAAAATTTTATTTTGAACCAAAGTGATTATATGTGCATGTGTGTGTGTGCATGTATATGTGTATATACATTTAGTTTAAGGAATTACAAACCTTATAATGAAAAAAAACCAAAAAACAAAAATAAAGCCACTGAATTCCTGCCACAATCCTTCCTCTCTTAACTTCCACTTCCTGGAAACAACTGTTTGCACCTCTTAGCCATACTTCCAGTATTTAGTTCTATAATTTTAAATAAGATTTTTGTGCTGTTATTGGTTTATTTTTCATTTAGCATTTTATTGCCTTTATATCATAGGAAACAAGGACTTACCTTTCTTATCTGTCCCTTCTCACTGCCTTGCCTCCCAATCTCTGTCTTCCAATTATTTCACAATTTGGTGAGTGTTCAAATCAATGTTTGTTTTTCTGTGTAAGTGTTATTCTCAACCAAGCTATGTTGTATGCTCATTCCTATTGTACAACTTTTTACTTATCCTAGATTACCATTTTAAAATTGCTTGGCTTTTGTTCCAGTTTGCTAATACTGCCGTTAAGCAAAACAACGGAAATGGATTGGCTTTTATAAAGGGGGTTTATTTGGCTGCAAAGTTACAGTCTTAAGGCCATAGAGTGTCCAAGGTAAGTCATCAACAATCAGGTACCTTCACTGGAGGATGGCCAATGGCATCCGGAAAACCTGTTAGCTGGGAAGGCATGTGGCTGGCGTCTGCTCCAGAGTTCTGGTTTCAAAATGGCTTTCTCCCAGGACGTTCCTCTCTAGGCTGCAGCTTCTCTCCAAAATGTCATTCTCAGTTGCTATCAGGGCATTTGTCCTCTCTTAGCTTCTCCAGAGCAGAAGTCTGCTTTCAAAGGCCATCTCCAAAATGTCTCTGTAAACTGCAGCTCCTATCTCAGCTCCTGTGCATTCTTCAAAGTATCCCTCTTGGCTGTAGCAAGCTTTCTCCTTCTGTTTGAGCTTATATACTGCTCTAGTAAACCAATCAAGGCCCATTCTGAATGGGCAGGGCCACACCTCCATGGAAATTATCCAATCAGAGTTATCACCTACTGTTGGGTGGGTCACATCTTCATCGAAACACTCAAAGAATTACAATCTAATCAACACTAATACACCTGCCCACACAAGATTGCGTCAAAGATAATGGCATTTTGGGGGCCATAATATATTCAAACTGGCACAGTTTTCTATGAATATTTGCTCTCAAATCTCAGACAGAACTCTAAATCTCTATCCAATATGTTACACAGCAGGTAATCTATCATTCTCACTTTTCTATTGGCCTCATCCCACCTGGAGTCTTCCATCTTCCTTCTCCTTCCTGTACTATTGTTCTCCAGGCCTGATACACATGTATAGGCCTGAGACTTCTCTTCATGTGAGAATAGAATTAAGTTTAGCTTTCACACAAGGTGATACGGAATAGGGGAAATGGAGACTCAGGTGTAGAAACTCCCGTGATGGCCTTGTAACTTCTTACCAAACTATCTCAAACTGGCTCTGTGGGTAAAGAACAAAGGAAAGAGGCCACATAAGCATAAGAGCGATGTCAGTGCCCTACATGGGCATAACAGTTATAGTCAGGAGACTTGTTTCAAATGTCTCAAATTTGCACAGGTTAGTTAGACTGGTCGAATAGGCGGTAATCTCTGGAGTATCCAGCCAATGGAGAAACAGGGGAGGGACTTGTGTGTTAGGCTTAGGGAATAAATAGTGCTGAGTTCTATTGTTCGGGGTGCCAACCACCATATTTTGGTTGCACGCCTGTTCTTTCAAGATCTTGAATAAAATCTTTTCTTCTGCACAGTCAGGTGAGTTTTTATTCCTCTTCAGATATAGTGCTTGTTCTCACATTCATTATCATCCTAAGAATTTTCTTGCTCTCTATACTGTATTGTGTACTCTGTTTCCTGATCCTGTGTCTTTCTCTTTCATAGTTTATACCACATTTGCAGCAGCTTCTCAACAAAGGGAGAATAGGAGAAAATATTTGCAAAGTTCTACTTTTATAATTGGTTGATAGTTTTGCTAGGTGCAGAATTTGTTTCAAAATAATTTTTCCTCTTAATTCTTAATGAAACAGTCCACTGTTTTCTAGATTCCAGGTTTGCTTTGTAATTACTGGTGCGATTCTGATTCCTGATCCTTTGTGTGTGATTTGCTTTCTCATAGGTCCTTTAGATACTCTCTTTTCAGCATTGTTCTGAAAGTTTACAGCAGTTTTCCTTGATGTGGGTTTTTTTTTTTTAATATCAAGTATTTATTTTTATGCACACATTTACCTACAAAATTTATAGAAAATAAAGCAATGCTGAATATATAGAATACCCTCTTAAGACTTCTTAGGAGCAGAGGGTTTTTACTTCTGCAGTTCAAAGAATATAATTTTTTATATGTGAAAGCCAAGACAGACACATTTTAAGTTAAATGGCAGCCTTGTTAAAAAAATTGTTGTCCTGTTACTGGATTTTCAGCTTTACGTTAAATGAAATTTAAAAGATTGCTCATGAAATAATTTAAACCTTTTCAAAATCTTCTCATAAATAGGTAAAATGGCACCTCCAATACTTTAAAATATTTACAGCAATCCCAGCAGTGTAATTTTAAGGGCTCTAATAGTACACGTGGCTATTATGCCTACACAGTATGTAATTAACACTTTCTAAACAGTGAGAATTGTAGACTCCAGTTTGTGGCACTGCTCTGTGTCATCCTCATGATGGAGCAGGATGCTCAATTACACCTGTGCAGTACTAGGGCAACAGCATGTCTACCACAATATAAAATCCAATTATCTAAAATAATATGACTATCAAATTCCAAGACAATACATAATTTATAACTGAATTTGTATATTCAGAAGCCTTTGGAGTGTTCTTAAAATTATTAAAAAATATGTAAAGTATTTTTAGCATTAAATGAAAACAAGGAACTGATAAATATAACCACAATAATGGCTGAAGTTCAGTATCTGGTTTAACAAAAATTATTTCTGATAACATCTACAATTTCTTACAACATAATGGAGATGAGTTTTCCTAAGTCTAAGCTCAATCTGATGCTTTTCCTGAAGTATGATTAAAAGAGAGGAGTGCAAGAATGAAAGGCACAGCTATACACAATAGCCGGTTTTAAAGAGCTATGGGGATGTTAAGCAGATGTTCCTTAAATACTGGTGCAGGAGAACAAAGTCCACACAATCTTTCTCTCTTTGTTTAACATTAGCATTGATTTGCAATTTGCAGTAGTTTGCAAAGATACATTATAAAAACTGAATGAGGTTCTGTTTCCATGTTTAACTTAGTAACATACAAACATACTTCACCTGCAAAAATATTTGCAGGATCTGAAGTACTAAAGTGACACTAATACTGAAACATAGGTAATCAAAGGTATCAAAAGCAATGATAATGTAAGTCATCATCATCAAGATAATCTGGGTAAATATTGCACACTTCTTGTCAATTGTTGCTATGACCTTCACATATCCAATTGGAAAAGAAATCCATTATGACTTTTTGCTTACCACTTATTTGAAGAAAGGCTGTTTTAGGTCCCATAATAACGAGTGCAGACTGTTATTGAACATGAGGCCTAGGTTTCAAAATTAGTTTTCCCGTATCATCACAAGACATATTATACTCTGCCAATACAGTTAGACATCAAGTGGATTGGTGGTCCAACTACTCTCGTGTGTATTCCAGCAAAGAACAAGCCTATTAGAGTGATGCAGCTAAAGGTAAAAAATGGATGATTCCACAATGATTCGAAGAAGGACACCTTTTGTGTCTCGGGATCTATTAACCATGCACCAGTAGCTGTACAGACAGATACCACTATAAGAAGCATTCTCCAACGTCCAGTGGCAGGTTGCAAACAATGTATATATTCGGTAAGTCTTCTCTCAAAAGCCTTGAGATCTTCCACCTGCTCCAGCAAGGTCATGTCAGGAGGTAGCTCCGGTAACTGCCTTGGTCCTGCCTGCATCACAGCTCTGTGGCCCCCACCCGGCCTGCAGTGCCAACTCCCACCCCCAACGGCTCCTCACTGCCTGATGTGGGTTTTTATTTGTTCATTGTGCAGGGCACTTAGTGAGCTCCTTCAAACTACAATTAAATGTCCTTCATTTTTGGGAAATGTTCCTATTTGTTTGATAATATCCATTTCTTTGTTTTCTCTATTCCCTCTTTTAAAAACTCAAATTGGTAGGACATTGGACCTCCTGGACATATTCTCTAATTTTCTTGTTATTTTTCTCCTATTTTTCATCTTTGTCTTTTTTGTGCTACTTTCTGGGAGACTTCTTCCAAGCTTTTAATTGATTTTTTTAAATATCTTCAATCATATTTAAAATTTCTAAAAGTTTCTGTTTGTCTTTGAATATTTTTCTTAAAAAATAATCCCCTCTTTATATCATGAATGAAAATATCTTCCCTTATGTCTTAGAGGATATTAATAATCATTTTTTAGGTGGATGGCATTTTATTCTGTTCCCTTCATTGTCTCTGCTTTCTGCCGTTTTTTTTTTTTTTTTTTTTTTTTTCTGAGTTCTGTTTGATCCTAGTTTTAGTGTTAGGGATTCCCTCAAATGTATGGGATTTTTGGAATTCTGTTTATATTTCAAATTGAAACCCTAAATTGCTAGTTGGAAGCTCTGTGCACCTGGATGTCAATAGGTGGGCTTTACTCCAGGTGGGTGAACAAGTGGGAAACTGGATATTTAATTGGGGATACTCCCAAATGTCACTATATAGTCTCTTCTACAGAGGAATTTTCTTCTTTCTGACTGGATAAGAATAAACTTGGCCACCAGTCTTCTGGGAACCCTGTAGTTAGAGGTATTATTATTCAGTAGTAGGCTTTCATTAATTTCCTTGTTTTTAGCACAAATCGTTTTCTCTGGTACTTCATTTCACTTAAAAACTTGTTAACATATCTTGTCTATTGTAATTTTCTCTCCTGTTATCTCTGTCTTTGTCAGTTTATGCTTTAAAATTACTTTCCTGTCAGTTGAGATAAACGTGTTTAATCTGCAATGTTCTGAGACTTTTCCAAAACTGTTATTCAAATATCTATTTCTTTTAGGTATAATGTTTTATTTTTCTAATCCATACCAGCTTAATTTAAAAATAGCCACTTGATATTATTTCCATGTCTTTGCCCCTTGTCACACTTAGGAACTTCAGTTACTGTGGTAGATTTAGTTATGTACCCTAATTTAGACATGTTCTTAATCTTAATCCACATTTCTGTGAGAGTGAACCCATTGTAAATAGGACTTCTTGAAGATGATATTTTTAGTTAAGATGTGGCCCAACTGAATGAGGGTGGGTCTTAATCCAAATTACTGGAGTCCTTTTTAAACAGAAGAAAGTTAAACATAGACAATGAAACCCATAGGAAGGAGCCAGAGGCTGGAAGTCAATGGAATAGGAAAAGAAAGGAGAGGACATTGACATGTGACATGAGGCAGGGATATAAGCCAATAAATCCCCTTTGTTTAAGCCAACCCATTATGTGGTATTTGTTACAACAGCCTGGCACATTAAGACAGCCCCCAACAAATTTCCTTGCCAAATCATTCTGGAAGTTTCAGCCTTGGTTGAATGACTCATATGCATGCCAAGAACTAGTTGTTTTGACTATAGAAAACCTGGAATCTAGAAAACAATGGACTAATGGATTCTGAATTATGAGGGAAAATTATTTTGAAACAAATTCTATACCTAGCAAAACTATCAACTGATTGTAAAAGTAGAACTTTGCAAATATTTCCTTCTGTTCTCCCTTTGTTGAGAAGCTGCTCTAAATGTGGTATAAACTATGAAAGAGGAAGACACAGGATCAAGAAAACAGAGTATACAATACAATGACCCACCAGTCAACTATGTGCCACATGCTCAATATGGGTATTCTCCCCCCAAGACCAAAAAGTATTTAGAACTCTATTAGTATCACTATCACCAATGCTCCACCATTGCCAGTATCACTGCTCTTGACCCAAACTTCTGAAATTTGGCACAATTACTTTCAGATAGTTCCTAAAAGAGTCCTTAGCCTCCACATAAAAGGCTCTTCTTCAGTCATGCTAGAATTCCAGAGTAGAGGCAGCTGGGGTTCAAGTTAAGTATTTTACCAAGAAGACCCTCATAAGCCCTGCCAGGGTTTGAACCAAGTCTGTAGGACTCCAACAACCATGTCTTTAATTAGTGTGTGCCCAGAAACCTGCTAACACATTTTCTATTGGTTGGGGAAGGCTTCTAGAAAGAGATGGGATTTCAGAAGCTTTTTTTAATGTCAAAAGAAGAATAGTAAGGTCAGGTGGGTATTCAGAAGGAATGGCTTGAGTCCCAACAGTGGGTCTGGGTATCTTTGCTGTCTGTCTCCTGATAGGGCTAGCTGGACAGTGTCCTATTCTTCCCTCAGTAATCTGTGATTCCCATATGACCTTCTCAAAGAGGACAACCTTCCTAAATAGAGGAAACTTGTGTTTTAATCATAGACGGATCATTGATTTTTGTACTCTATTAGCATTACCAAGCTAACATTCAAGAGCTGTCCATTTTGGGGGAAGTAAAATAGCAAAGGAAGAAATGAGATGTGAAGAATAAAAATCTTAATATTGCAAGTAAATAGTAAAAGTCTAGTCCTATCAGATCTAATTCAAAACTAATCTACCCATAAAATCCTTCCCAGATTTTAGCTGGTTGGTAACAGCTCTCTCCACAAAACTCTCAAAGAACTTTCTTTTTACTTATATTAAACAGCTAATCACAAACTCTTTATTATTAGTGTTCTAAGAGGTAACAATACTTAACAGTGAGTCTTAAGGGGTCTGTTGGCTAAGATAAAGGGAGGGGTGAAAGAGGGAAGAGCATTTCTGGAAGGAGAGCGGCATGCACAAAAGCACTGAAGCATGAAAAAGCAGGCTGTTTTCCAGAAACTACAAATAGGTTGGCATAAATGAATGGCATCATGACCTATTTGAGGCCTGAATAGCATCAAGAGCCAGACCAGATCAAGAATGGCCTCGAATATCATGTTGAGGAGCTCAGACTATTGTAGAAGCTCTGGAAGCCACTGTAAGATTTTAACCAAGATCGACATCATTTTGGCATTTAGTAAATCTCTTAGGTGGTAGTTCTTTTTCTTTTATTTTTAAATAAAACCTTCAAAAAACAGTAATGTTTTAATTTTGGAGATTGTGTAGTATATTTGTGTAGTATATTTTTCTTAATCATGAATGCTGACATTTTTATTTCTGTGTATTTTCAATATTAATTTTGAATTAAATTTACTAGCAGGCTTAAATTTGAACAATTATTCACATGTTCTTTCTTTTATGGTCAAGCAACCACCTATGTGCATATATATTTAGGAAACTTGCATGTCTGCTAGCCTAAAATTGACTGTAAGTATCCTCTTGAACCCTCCTTACAATTCGGATTTGTCATAGATTAAAACATGAATGTGGATAGAATAAAGCAGAAGCTCCATGTTTTAATTCCTAATATCATCTTTCTTTGCTTTGAAAAGCACACCAACAGAATCTTCTGCATTCATGCAACCGAAAGGCAATTTAATCCACCTTGGCCAACATTAAAGGTTTATAGTAACTCTATGCTATGATGTATTTTACTTCCTTTTCCAAGTTCAAGCATTATATAATTCACTTTTAATCACCCTCATTCTTGTTGCCACATTGTTTATAGTTTTTAACATCTAAAAGAAGTCTTACAAGCTTAAATTTAAGTAAATTGATTTTGCCAAATACTGTCAATGTGAGAGAGAACAAAGGCAAGGAAATAATCCAGAGCAAATTAATTTATGTTTCTTTGTAATATTTGTAAAAGATTTTGGAAGTAAATGACCCATTTATAAACCTTAATTGCTCAAAGGATCAATTTCCCCCCCAGCTACTGTGTCTATTTTAGAATAAGGTGTTCCTAAATTGGAGCTTATCCTTTTAAAATGCCAAAACATTTTCAATATTAAGAATTTCATATAGAAATCTTTAAAATTGTATTCTGTACATTGCTCCCTTCTTAAAAAGATTAAAATTTTTCTTCATCATCCATGGCCACCATAATATAAAAAACTTTCTCTGGAACATCTTTTCAAACTACTGAATGATGTCTGTAAAATTCCTTGTTCCCAAATCAAATGTTGGCAGATGGCTTTATTTTATTTTGGGGGTCTAATTTGGGAATTCTTTCTCCTCTGCTTGGATTTGATTGTCATTTGATAAATCTTGCCATTATCAATGAAAAGTGAAAGATTTTTGGTGTTTAGATTTTATATAATTGCAATTTATACTCAACATGCATTTGGAAGCCAAATAATCAAGTTTATCAGGATTATATGTAAAAGAAAACAAATAGGATGTGAAAAGAGCCAATGGCTCCTTTTTGGAGAGGCTTTAGTGGATGGGATTTGTACAATTATATTTGACACTCCAAATCCTATTTCATTTCCTGGCTCTGATTTAAAGGGCTGAAGTTGCTAGAAGATTGATCTCTGGGAAAGTGATATGGTAAACTGACTTCAACTTTTTAATGGTTGCAGATGAACACAAAGCTTATCACTTCTGGGTCTGAAGATAGATTAATGTCTTATAATTTCATTTCTATTTCACATGTAATAAGAAAAATACCAGTAATCTGGTAAATTGAATAATCATATTCTGAAAATTAAAGGATGGCTTAAGTTATTCATCCCAATTTACCCTTCTTTGTGAACAAAATCTTTAAAAAAATTTTTTAAGTAAATTAAACAGAACAGTGGAAATGAAATTATTCATTATTTAACATGTTTCTGGAAAGTCAGCTTGTCATGTTAATTCATTTAAAGTCCATTCATTCACCATTCAACAAATTAATAATGAACATTTAATTTTAATTTATAAATGTTACGTCATTTCCCCCCAAAGCATAATTTGCTCGTTAATTCACTCAGCTTTTATTGAGAACCTATGTGCCAGACCCGTGAAAGTCACTGGGAATACAAAATCCCATAAAATATGGACATTGTCAAAATCTTTCCCACTAGATTGCAGTCTCCTTGAGGGCAGGGATTTGGTGAGAATGAAATGCTAAAATATGATTATGCTCACATTATGGATTATTTACAATATAGTATATATGGGCTGATGCGTCAATCTATGGACTCATTGAATACTCTTTGGGAGAGAGAATTTAACCTGAAGTCATAAAGTTTGCTACCAGATGTTTCAAGTGAATTCTGCTATTCACATAGGATTAGCTTTGTGTTGTCATTTTTGATCATAGGATGTGCTTCATACAATCAACTCTTGGTGTGGTATGCATAAACCATGTGTAACATATTTTTTGCTGCTGCTTACAATGATTGAAGTCAGATGTTATAAGGCCTTGTTTAGCCAGTATTCTTAATACTGTTATAATACCAGTGTTGAGGGATAGGGATCACACCCTAGTGATAGAGACCTCCCAGGCCTATCCTTTCTCAGGTTAGGTTTATTTAACAGCATTCTTGAGACATAGGTTCTGCCTATTTTCCACTTCAAAAGAATATTTCTTATTGTTAAATTTCAGAAAAGACAGGAGGGCCTGTTGTGCTAGGTTGATGTGGAAGATGTGTTTAAACAAGGAACACACTGTGGAGCCTGTCATAGCCGATGAGGACTGCTCTCCATGGGTGGTGGACCCTAACTGCTGTGTACAAATGCAGAGGGCCTGGTGCGCTGGAAAGGACACTGACCTTGGGGTCAGGTGGCTTCCATTCTGCCACTTACAAGGCACATAAAGTTGAGCAAGTTACTCTCTCTGTGCATCAGTTCTTTGCCTGTAAAATGGGGATAATAATACTGATTCATAGGGTTGTTTGGAAGATCAAATGGCATCATAATGTGTGTATACACATACACTTTATTATGAATTGTACATAGGATATACAGGATGGCTTACTAACCAAGAGTGTTGTAAACACAACAAACATATTACTCTTTTTGAAAGAACTAAAACACAGTTTATGTTGCAAGTATATTAAAATGTCATCTTTTTTCTTCATGATTCAGAATATACTACATCATTTTTTAACAATACAATAGCTAATATTGAATGAATGCTGCTATATGACAGGCACTGTGGTAGGCACATTCATTCTTCACAACAATCCTTTGTAATGGGTGCTATTATTATCCCTGTTTTCAGAAGGGAAAATTGAATTATGGAGAGGTTAAATACCTTGCCCATGATCACTCACTGGCAAGCTGTGGAGGGTCTGAAACCAGGCAATTTGACTTAGAGCTCTCACTCTTTTTTTTTTTTTTTAGGCAGCATTATTGAGATATAATTCCTATACCATGCAATTCACCTATTTAAAGCATACAAGTCAGTGATTTTTAGTATATTCACAGAGCTGTGAAACCATCACCACAATCTAATTTAGGACATTTTCATCACCCCAAAAAGAAATCCCATGCTCATTAGCAGTCACTAACCAATACTCACCAACCCCCAACTCTAGGCAACTATGAATTGTCTTTCTGTCTATATATTTGCCTATTCTGGACATTTCATATAAATGGACTATATACAAGGCCCATTCATGTTGTATCATGCATCAATACTTCATTCCTTTTAATTGGCAAATAATATTCCATCATATGGCTGTACCACATTGTATTTATCCATTCTTCAGTTGATGGACAATTGTGTTTTTTCCACTTTTTGGTAGAGCCCTCACTCTTTACCATTAGAATAGGATACATTACTTATAGAGTTCTGGTTATTAGATATCTCTAATTGCCTTCCTGATAAAAAGAACTCACTAATACCATATAGGTATATTAGAGTCAGAAAAAAAATTCCTGTCCTGTGGGGCTTATAGAATATGAGGCAAGAGGAACAATTAAACTGTTACCCAAGTGAAAAGTGCTCTAATAAACATGTAACCAGGATGCTGTGGGAGCTCAATGGAGGGCACCCCAATTTAGCCAAGGGGAGCATGGAAGGGCAGGAGAGGTAATGGGGCAGAAAAGCCGGAGGAGGGTCTCATGCTAAATCTTGAGGGATAAATAGGAATTCCCTAGGTGGGGAAGAGTGAGGGATGCAATCGGGGCAGCAGGGGCAGCACAGCTCTGAAAGAGCCCTGTTTGTGCTGGGAACTATGCATGGTTTAGGTCTATAGCACGAAGTGTACATGGAGGGAGCTGAGCCTGTCTGGAGACAGGGACCGAAGCAAGATTATGGAGAGCTTTATAGGCCATGTAAGGAGTTAGGACTTTATCTCCTACTTAGGTGTTTTCCTAACTGTACTCTATTTTTCTATATATGGGCAGTAGCTGAGCTATCATACACACACACACACACACACACACACACACACATATATGTTTAATTGGCTCACATTACCTAGATAAATTTATTAAAAATAGAAAATATCACTACCTATAAGTAGAAAACCAGTATCACCTGTCCTAAATGGAAGGAAACTGTTAAAGGATATGCAGTGAAAATCAAGCAATGTTATTAAACTCTAGTTAGTTTCCATTGCCTGCCAAGTTGAGCTGAGCCTAAGGCCTGTCTCCTTTTGATATAAGGAGTTTATTAATTGTAAGAGACTCTCTCATTGATGAAGCCAGAAGAGGTTGAAAGAGAATTGAAAAGGGAGTAACTTTCTCACTATGTGACAAGACGTTTTCAGTTCCTTGAGGAGAACCACCTAAGATCACTTTGGATACTGCTGGTGGCCTGGGTCCTCGGGGAGACCCTGAAGGTGTTTCAGCAGAAGCATGTGTGGTGTTAGGGTCACATTTGCAGATCACTCTGGAGAATGGATGGGAAAACAGTCGTCCATAAGGAGGCCATTCCAACAATGCAGGTGAGAAAGGAGGAACAGTCCTCGGCCAGGTTTACTGGCATGTATGCTGTGCGATGGCACTCTTGTTATGGAGGAGCCTTTACTGGGTTCTAGCTTGTAAGAGAAACAGTGGGAGCATGACTAGGAGGCTTTTTAGCTGTTGTGGGGAGGGAGTTGAGACACCTGTGTAAAAATCCTGCCTTCTTTCACAGACCTGGGCCTTTGTTTCCAAGCCAGTGAAGTGGGAGCATTTCTTCCCGTCATGGGCCAGGTTTGGGGGAGGTGAGGCCTACTGAAGTGAGCAGGGAAACCGGCTCTAAGCCTTCATGGGCTTATCCTTTCAGCTTCCGCTTCACTGGCTTTTCTCAGTTTCTCTGCTTTGACCTCACCCCTAACTCCTCCCTGTCTCAGCTTCTAGTCAGTGATGCTTTCTGTCAGATCACTGTCAGCGTCCCAAGGCAATGGGAGACAAGGCCAGAGCCTGCTGCTCCTGAACCCTACAGCTCCTGCTGATGCCCTGGACAACAACAGGGCTTCCGGAGCCCGACAGGCCGTGCCCAGCACAGGGGACACATCTGACATCTCTCAGGGGATGATTCAAGAGGATACAGAAGCCATCCTGCTTCATGAAATCACCTTGAGATTTCACTAGAGTAGAGGAAGGTGATGACAAAGTAAAAAGTGGGGGCAATTCTAGTGAGTAGATAATATTTTTAGATTATTCAGATTTTCACCCTATGAAAAAACATTTTGAATTAAATCTCTTTGGAAATGTGTCACACTTCAGACTGAATAAATTTTACCTGCGCTAAAAACCAATTGCAAAATGCACAGAAGAATGAATGTGGACAGAAAATGATGCCTATATTCATTAAAATCTGATTTATAAGGTAAATGTGTTTACAGAAATGCTGAATTCTAAACTAATATTTATAGTGACACAAAAATTAAAAAACAAACAAACAAACAAAAAAGCCAAACATCTTTAAAAAGCATTAATTCCTTATTTTAAAAATGTTACACTAAATTTTCAATTGAGATGGTGGTGGCTATTTCTAGCTCCTATATTAGTCGAAAGGTAATTAAGAAAGGTACTCTCTATATGCACACTTTTCTGGTAGAGTTTTTAAAAAATTCTCACAGACAAACAAAAATACATCGATAACTTCTGAACATATAAATATATGACAGGAAACCTTACCACATTTGGCTGAGCCACACATTTTCAGAATTCAGCAAAAATGTGGGAAAAAAAAGGGTAGGAAAGAGAAAACTCGACAACATGTTCACACACCTAAAAATCAGAGGCTACCACAGAGATCCTTCAAAGTCTTCTATAGTGGGAGGATTTCCTTTAAATCCTTTTCAAAAGCATATGGATGGCTTTGAAAGCTTAAATGGCATTTGTCAACCATCAGTAAATCTTTAAAATTGTTTCTGCAAATAGGCCAACTCAGAGTTTCGGCCTTTCCCATTAATCTTTAGGTAGGACCACTGACGACTTTTTCAGAGCCCAGATAAAGCCTTGATTAAAAGGCTCATTCAAGAGGGAAGGCTTTAGCATTCACCTTAGGTACATAGTCATTTCTCCAGGGTATTCATGGGCTGTTATTTCAACTCTGCAATTGTGCCCCAAACAAGACATTTTTGCCACAAAGCCTTGAGTAGAGACATTCTTTAGTGAATTACTGAAACCTTGCCCTTCTATTTGTCACAGCTTGTTATTTTTTATCAAGTGTAATCAGTTCAAATAGAAGCCTTAGATTGACAACTTTACAATTGCTACTATTTAAAACAGATTTTATTTTATTTTTCCAAGTTCACCAGTAGTCTTGCTCAAACTACATGTACCTGTCATGAGTACTGTCATGCATGCTAGTTTATCATTTATAGAATGACTCCTGGCAGTCAAAAAATAGAAACAAATTAAAATAGATGAAAGCTAAAGCATTAAAAAATCACTAATCATTTTTAACAAGATTTAGCGGAAATTAGTCTGTCACTCATTAATATTACATCATGTTCAAGGATTTTAAATAATATCAACTTTATACAAATTCTGTGAGAAATAATTAGAATTCAGATAGGGCTTAGGGAAATGTTTGGATGTAATGGTGCTATAAAATTTTAAACAATAAAATACTTCTTTGGATTTTCATGGGGTTAAAGTACACCCATTTAGGGATTTCACCTGAAGTTCATCTCTGGAACTTTAGAGTATTTCCTCAGAAATGACAGAAACATAACAACTAGTTTCTAGGCATAATATTAGGAATTATGGCAACTACGATAGTGGTCCATGTCATCTACATCAAACCTGCCAAACTGGCATTAATTGTTCTAGGCTTTTAATTCTACTGAGAACATCAGCTCTGATCTCTACTATCATTGAGATGTTTTTTGATGTTACTAATTATCACTGAAGTCACATGCAGATAACGATCTCCTTAGCAAATAACACTATTAAATGGAAAAAAAAAACCCCACAAGAAATAAGCATCTATTACCCCAAGAAAGATTGTGATAATCAGAGATAGTTGACAACTAGTCATTCCTGATGCAGATGTTAAAAGTGACGAAAAAGACAAAGGGGGAGTGTCTAGAATCTTTAGTACTGAACCCCTGGCATTTATTGAGCCTTCAGTTTTCCCACCTAAATTCAGTCCAAAAGAATTTCCTTACCAGTGAAATCATGAACAATCCTCTCTCAAATAGACAGTTACCTTCACCACCTTAAAATAACTTTTTATTAATTAGAACTTCAGCTTTCCAAGAGCAAGTTTAAATGGTTATCACGGCTGCTATTAAGGAAAATTCGGGTATGGGAATTCTCCCTGGACTTCTGAGGAAAGTATAGGCTTTGGAATCAGGCAGATCTCCTTTCAAATCTCCTCTCTCCACTATTTATTAGGTTTGTGACCTTGGAAAATTCCTTAACTTCTCTGATTTCTTTATTTATGAAATAGAAACAATAAACCTCACTGGTTTGATGTCAGGAGTAAATAAGATAACATATGGGAAGTCTGGCACATTATAAACAGAGGTTATTTTGGTTTTAAAAGAAAATCCTGGCCTACTTTAGTTTCCTCTTTGCCTTCTTCATCCTCCAAATATTTAGACTCTGCCTCAAATAACTATTTTGGTAATTCTCATTATCAATAAAGATTCACTGCAACTTTAAAATCATTTGTAATCTCTTTGTTTCCAAGGACAGCATTTCCAATTTCATTAAATAAATAGCTCCCCAAAGACCCATAGTCATATTCCTATCTCCTCAGTTTCCTTAAATCTGGAAAATCTGAAAATGACATCTTGACCTCAGAGATCAATTTTCCAAATCCTTATAATTTGCCAGATCATCCTTATATATTGCTCATAAAAGGTCAGGGAAGACAGCAAATTATTAATCACATGTAGAATCCACTTTTATTTTCACATGGATCCTACCTGAAAAATGGTATGATTATGAAGAATCATAGATGCAGAAAATTGTTTTGTATTACTTTCTTTTTATCCCTACTCCCAAAACAGTTGATTTTATATTTAATCTGCTGCACTTACTTTTCATTTCTTCATCAGCTTCCCATTCAATTTAAAGGTATCAATGCAAGATGATTGTTCTCTACATAATACTCTTCAATTCCATGCCATCCAAACTTTGCCAAGCAAGAAGTCCTGAATTACTATAAGTTTAGTTAAGAGCATCTAAAATTTTTTGACTTCTATTTAATTAAAAAAATCACTGCTAAACTGAAATGAAGGAATTTGAAGCACTTTCAGGGTTGATGATACAGAAGTAACAATTTCATAATCTTCCTTGCTCCCTCCTTCAATTGTCCTTCTGATTCATCAAGAAGGATTATACCGATATATTTTGTCCTCATTAAAAAGTACAAACAAAAAAACTGTTCTATTCAGAGGTAATCCTAATAGCAGTCTGTCTAGATGCTGTAACTCATGACTTTCTACTTCTACATAAAGGCGCAGGAATCACCCAAGTATGCCAGCCATATAGCTGGTGGCAGCCTGCCAATCTTCCCAGGTGCAGCACTGGATAAAAAATTATCTCATTCTATTGAATTCTAACAGTGTGCTAGACATTGTGCAATGGAAAGGAGCACAGAACAGGTGCAACTGCTGTCTTTTAAGAGTTCATAGTTGAAGACCAACAAAACATCTTTGCTGCTGTTTCAATGAATTATTTTTATTTATATATTTTTTGAGTGGTTAGGAAGTGGCTATTTGGTAACAATTGGGCTATGGATTATCAGGGGGGCTTGCTTTTTCATTTCCAGCTATTCAGTATAGGTTACCTGAAAAGGGAGTTTTGAGATAAATTTCAAATAGAAGAATCGAGATATATATTTTTTCCAGGTGTTAAATGGCAGGAGGCTTACCTAATGGACCAGGAAAATATAAATGAAGGAAGAGAGCAAGTTTATGCAGCTGGTTGGGAGATGTGGTTGGGAGTGTGGTGGGAGATGGAGTTGAGTTAGTATGGCAGTATTCTGAGGCTTTACTGTAAGAGAAAGAGAGAAAGAGTTTTGTTTAAAAGACAGGAGGAAGAAATCCAAGGAGCATAAGCATGCTTTGGGACAGCATAAATGCACAAATATCTATATAACATAAACATATGTTATCATATAACAAGAAAAGAACAGTCCAGAAAGTTAAAACTTTCCCCAGGAAAAGAAAAGAAAGATGAAGGAGGAGGAGGATGAGAGTCTGAAATAATTTTCAGGATCCAAATGAGGGTTGGCCGTTTTCAGAATAGCTGCCTCATTGCAGTAAATTATGCTGCTTTATTTTCCTAAGAAACATAGCAGCCTTGCCTGTTCCTTCCCTGTTCCAGACCAAATCCTCCTTGACCAGCTGTAAGGGATATTATGGTATTCCACCCAGATTCGCCCCCTTCAGGACTGAATCTCTCATTCCCACAGCTGTTGGGAGTGTTGACAGCTGGATTTCCAGTCGAGTCTTCCACTGAGAGATTGAAGTCTCTTTGCCCTCACACTCCCGGGGTGGGGATGGGGGATAACCTGCATCCTATACTGTCAGTGTGGAGGTATGAAGGTCCGGTTTCCTTGCCTCAATTAGGGACACTTCAAAAGGGTCATCCTAAACTCAGAACTCCCTGTAGGATTTGCTGAACACTTTGTTTTTACTGCATCTCTGTTCAACTTCTCTTTCTGCCCAAGTCTTTTCTTTCACTGTCCCCCTCCCCACTGGTTTGATTCTGAGGGCACTTCCCAGTAAACTTTCCCAAATCTTCATCTCTGAGTCTGCTTCCTAGGATATCTTTTATTTTCTAAACTCCAAGCTGGTTTTTTGAACATAAAAATCTCATGCTAACCTTTAATGGTCAAAGAAATTTCAAATTAAATATTACCACTAAAATAAATGGAAACAATTATGATATTGAATGTACTTATTCAAACAACTTACATATCCCCCTATCCCCTAGTCTGCTGAAAATCACTTTAACATGGACTTGAGAGTATTTCCCCTCTGCCTACTCTAGGGCTGTAATTGATGCTTATGTGATATAATTCTGATTTTCTCATTTGGTTGTTCATTTTTCTGTCTCTTTCAATCCATCTTCTTTATTGGCCTGGGGCCCTGTCTCTCCTCTGTTTATGTTAATTCCTCTGGCCAGCCATCATCTTCCTAAAACATTTATTAAGTATACTGCCTAGTATATATTTCTAAATATGTCAGCTCTCCTCCAGCTATACTGAAGCTAGGGCAGGTCAAGGTTGTTTTAGTCATTTTGTGTGCTTCACATGCAGTTCAAAGATTTATTCTGTGCCTACCACTGCTAGTGGTTCTATGAAAAATATTTGGGGGTGATGGATTCTCCCTTCCTCCATCCCTCCCTACCTTCTTTCTTCCTTCTTCTCACTCAACAAATATTAACTTTGTACTTATTATGTGGCAGTCTCTGAGCTATGCTCAGGGGATTCAACAGTGAGCAAGACAGACACAGTTTCTGCCTTTCTGGGGTCTTACGCTGAGACAATTGTCATGGAAACAGACATTAAACTGATTATAATACAAATAATTACTCAATTCCAATTTTAAGTGTTGTGAAGGAAAATAAAAGGTATTTTGATACAGAATACATGATTTAAAGAATCTATTTTAAATTAGCATTTAAGTCCACCATATAATAATATATCCTGGCAAGGACTTTTATATATCTTTGGCCAAAATGTGACACATCAAAGCGCCATCAACTAATTACCCAGAGAGTGCTTGTTTTTGCCTATCTGACAAAGGGCTCCAAACACTCTTGGTTTAACAAGAACTTTTGTATTGTCACTTGTAGATTATAACCACATACACACATATATTACACATATATAAAATTATAATAATTCATATATGCTAAAATTTATTTCAATAACCTGCAGAAAGATCATAAATACAAGAGAAGCATTTGTTGCTGAGATAATAATCTTTACAAGTATAGTGATCAATTATGATAGTACGTACTTGTGCTAATATTCTCTTCAGTACTAGATAATTTGGTCTTGAAGCTTGGTTAACAATCTGGGATAAGCACAGGATTTAAAAAATCATCATTGTCATCATCGTAGCTGATATTTGTCATTGCTTGCTATGTGCTAGGTGCTGTGCTGAGTACTTTGTAGACATGATCTCATTTTTTTAACTTTTAATTTTGAAATACTTTCATACTTACAGGGCATTGCAAAAATAATGCAAACTCCATACAGAGAACGCCAACATATACCTAACCCCCCAGGTACCAGATCCACCAATTTTATCATTTTGCCACATTTGCTCTATCACTCTATCAATCCAGTTTCTGAACACCGGAGTGTAGGTATACATCATGCTTTTTGAACAATTAATACCACCATGTACATATCCAAGGATATTCACTTATGTAACCACCTTAAATATAGTTATCAAGTTCAAGCAATTTATCACTAATATAAAACTAACAGTCGATATTCCATTGTTTCATATGTCCCAATAATGTTCCTTTGAGCTTTTCTCCTCCCTTGATAGATCCCATCCAGGATGATGCATTGCATTTAATTGTCATTGTCTTAATTGCTTTTTTTTAAATTGTGGGAATGTATACATAATATAAACTTTCCCATCTCAACCACTCCCAAGCATACCTTCAGTGGGATTAATCACAGTCACTGTGTTGCAAGAACCTCACCAACTTCCATTATTTAAACTTTCCCATCTCCTCAAAAGGAAACCTTATACCCATTATGCATTAATTCTCTATTTTCCCTGGCCTCACCCCTGGCAACTTGTTTTCTAATTTCTATCTCTATAAGCTTACATAGTCTCTGATATGCATGGGGCTTAAATTTAACATCCTAAATCAAATCTTGTTTGATTTGATACTAAATTAACTTCAGTAGTGTATACAAACTATGCTCCTATACCCCTCCATCTCAAAACCTTTATGTAGTTCTTGTAAAAAATTACATGTTTATACTTATGAGTCCAAAACAGCTGATTTTTCACTATATTTTATGCATTTGCATTTTAGATACTGTGGTGTTCCAGTACGCTAATGCTGCTGCTATTGCAAAATACCAGAAATTGACTGAATTTTATAAAGGGGGTTTATCTGGTTAAAAGTTTACAGTTCTAAGGCTACAAAAGTTTCCAAACTAAGGCATCAACAAGAGGATACCTTTACTGAAGAATTGCTGATGGCGTCTGGAATATCTCTGCCAGCTGGGAAGGCATGTGGCTGGTGTCTGCTGTTCCTTTGCTCCCGGGTTGCATTTCAAAATGACTTTCTCCAAAATGTCTCTGGGCTTGTCTCTCTTAGCTTCTCCAGAGCAAACTCTGAGCTAGCATCTCTTAGCTAAGCATCTCCCAATGTCCTTCCATCTACATCTCCAAACATCTCTAAGCATCAGCTCCCAAGCATTACTCCAAAAGTCTCTCTCAGCTGTTCTTGGGGCGTTTTGTCCTCTTTTAGCTTCTCTGGAGCAAACTCTGGGCTAGCATCTCAAAGTGTCAGCAGCGTCTGGGTTTGTTTCTTTTAAAGGACTCCAGTAAACTAATCAAGACCCACACTGAATGGGTGGGGCCACACCTCCATCGGTTATTTATTATATGTTATATATTGTTAAAAGTATCACCTATAGTTGGGTGAGTCACATCTCCATGGAAACAACCTAATCCAAATATCCCACAAGACTGGATTAAAACATGGCTTTTGGGGGGACATAATATATCCAAACCAGCATATGTAGGAAGTAAAAAGTGTAGTTACAAATGAAAAATACAATTGTACTGGCATCTCTATCCATTTCATTACCCTTACCCTTACCAGAGACCTTTATTGCTTCATGCAGCTTCAATCTATTATCTATTGTCATTTTCTTTCAATCTGCAGAATTCTGTTTACAATCTCTTGTAGGGCCACTCTAGTGGTGGTAGACTCCCTCAGTTTATCTGGGATGTCTTAATCTCGCCCTCATTTTTGAAAGCTAGTTTGCCAGATACAGAATACTGGGTTGGCATTTTTTTTTTCCCAGCACTTTAAATATATCCTCCCACTGCCTTCTTGCCTCCATAGTTTCTGATAAGAAATTGACAAACCTCTTGATGTTCCCTTGTATGTGACATATTGCTGCTATCTTGCAGCTTTCAGATATTCAGAATTCTCTCTTTATCTTTGGCATTCAACATTTTGATTATAACATATCACAGTGTGGGTCTATTTGGTTTTATCCTGTTTGGAGTTCATTAAATGGCTTAAATGTATATGTTCATGTCTTTGGTTAAATTTGGGAAGTTTTTGGCCAATATTTCTTTTAATATTCTCTCTGTCCCTTTCTCTCCTTCTCCTCTGGGACTCTCACAATGGATATACTGCTCCTCAGGCTCTATTTCCTATTTTTCATTCTTTCTTCTTTCTGCTCCTCAGACTGGATGACTTAAATAGTCTTATTTTCAAGTTCACTGATTCTCTCTTCTGCCAGCTCCAATATGTTGTTAAACACCTTTAGGGAATTTTTAATTTCTGTTACTGTGGTCTTCAGTTCTGTTTGATTCCTTTTCATAATTTTCATCTTACTATTGATATTCTTGCTGTGTTCATCTATGATTTTCCTGATTTGCTTTAGTTCTTTGTACATATTTTCCTTTTGAAGCATATTTAAGACCATTGTTTAAAAATCTTTGTCTGGTATGTTCCAAGTCTAATTCCCCTCATTGATAGTTTCTAATGCATCAATATTTTCCTTTGCCTGGGTCATCACTTCCTATTTCTCTGTATGTTTTGTAGTCTTTGGTTGAAATCTGGACATTTTGATATTTTAATGTATCATTGGAATATAGACTCTGAGGCATAGGTTCGTTAAGCTTATATCCAGCTAGTGTTATGACACAGCTTTCCTTGAATGCCAGAAGCTAATAAAAAACAAAAAAGGTAAAAAGAAAGCATCTTTCCCAATCTTTGCTGTTTGACCTGTGCAAGTACTCTCCTTCAGAGCTTATCCACACAAAGAGTTTAGAGAGTAGCTCTAGGTCAAAACATAAGGGCCTTCCTGATCCTTTCTGCACAGGCAGCTTGTCTTGGGCATGCACATTTGGACCTAGGAATTTTCCCATTTAGCAATTCCTTGCCCCAGGTAGCCACTTGACTGCTCTTCCATGGTGTTCTATAGGAGAGTTCTAAGAGCTGCCTTCTACATGCAGGGTAAGTTCTGTGATTGCCTGTCCCTTAGGCCACCACCAGACAAACTCAGCCCACACACCATCTTCTAGTATGTACATGAAGGTTATTCTGCTCCCTCCAGTACTGGGACCAGGGGTCCATAATGGGACTGTAAGGCCAGCTCTGCACTCAGCCAGTGAGGGGTAGGGGAGAGGAGGGGACAGCCAGAGCACCATGAAATCCTCAGTAGCCTTTTTCTTGATTTAGCACTCACCCTGTTATTGCAGTCTTGTACCCATTTTCTGGAGATTTGAGAAAGATGTTGCTGCCAGTTCTTGCTGGTTATTCAAAGCTTCTGTGGGGGGATGGAACCCTGAAGTTTCTCACCCTACCATCTTGATCAGGGTGGAGCCTCAAACTGATCTCATTTCATCCTCTTCTAAGGTGAGTACTAACATTGTTCCATTTTACAGATATGGAAATTGAGGATTAGATAAATAATTTGCTCATTATCACATCTGTTAAGCAACAATGCTAAGATCCTAATCAAATGTTTTTCATGCTAAAAGCTGTATAAAGCCCTTGACTGAGACTAAGAGAATGTGCAATCAGGGTCTACTGTTACTTGTTGCATAAAGCTGTGCATCTGTGCAACTTGTGCGTTGCCCAATTCTTAGAGATGTGTTATCCGTGATCCCATGATCCAGTGATCTGCTCAAAAACAAATGCCCAGACTCATTCTCAGACCTCTTGGGATGGTATTTAGGAATGCAGACTTTTAAAAAATCTTCATAAGTGATTTTTACCCCAGTTTTGAACTACTGGAGTATAAATGCACTCAAATATTTATAGAATTTCACCTAATCTATTGTTAAGTGGCTAAGTATGCTAAAACCATAATACTGTAATCAAATTTTTAAAACAGCTTTGTTGAAGTATAATTTATATAACATAAAATTCACCTGTTTTCTGTGTGCAATTAAATGATTTTTGGTAAATATACAGAGTTGTGCATGTATCACCACAAACCAGTTTCAGAACATTTTCATCACCCCAAAAAGATCCTAGAGGAGAACTCAGTTCTGTGATTGCCTGTCCCTTAAGCCACCACCAGACAAATTCAGCCCATCTTCTAGTATGTAAATGAATGCCAGGGAAACCGGACATTTAAAATAGTCATTATTATATGAGGTGTTAAGTTCAGGAATAGAGTTACTTACAGTGTATTAAAGGAGCATGGAAAGCAGAAAAGTTGGGAAGCGGGAAGGTTAAGGAAAGCTTTCTAGTCCCTAGAAACAGTTTTGCCCTTTTGCCCAATCTAGTTAGAGAGGAGAAATGGACACTGGGATCACAGGTACCACACCGACATGGACCCAGCTCTGATTAAGCTGCCGTGTTGATGGACACCCCCATGATGAAGAGGAGAAGGTGGCATTGAGGGGCATTTACTGCAAGGGTTTGATATTCCAAAGCATACTTTGAACCCTTGTGGATTGCCATGAACCTGAGATCTCCTCTTTGATGTTGGAGGGGCTCAGCAAAAAATGAAAAGCAAAGCCACTTGAAAGAGGGCACGAGTCCTGGTCAGAGGGTTTGTCTGGCAGGCTGAAAGCCTTCAGCCAGGTGCCTGCTGTGTAACCTGGGAGGAGATGTCTCCACCTTCTGGTGTCCATATTTCTCATTTTCAGAATGTATTTTCTGCCCTCTCTCTTGTCTCTATGAGGTAGGAATATGTGGTTGGAGAAAATCAGTTTCAGCTTGTCTGTGTAGGCCCTGAAAAACTGGGATGATGGAGTTTGACCTTCCAAGATATGTCTAAGGAAAACCAGATTTTAACAAAATACAACTGCAACTGAAGTCTTTTAAATTACAGTTTTGCTTACTTGCTGATTTTATACTAGTTTGTAAGTGCATTAATCTAGTCAATGGCTAGGTTATTTTAATTAATTATGATAGGGTTCAACATTATTGAATTTATTATTAAAATTAATATTATTGAAAATCCAAGTCCCTTATAGCCCGTTGGCCTCAATGTATGACCTCAGCTACATTGGCTTAAGTTTGTCCTGAAGAGATTGACAGATGAGAGAAAAAAAGTTATCCGGGACATTTTAGTGAAGCATTTTGATGCCTTGTATAAAGATGTTGGATTTGAGGCACTGAACAACGTTAAGGCATGATGGATCTTAATGTCAAGGGTGGAACAGCCAAAGCTGGTAAGAGGAAGACAAAACTGGCCAAAGGTCAAAGGTTAAACCAGTGGGGACTATCATTAGAGGCAGGGGGAGGAGTAAGGAATAAATTGCAGTGGTCCAAATGAGACTTTTCTAATGCAAATGCACGATAAAAGGGGTGATTGACATCCAGAGGGTGGGAAAATTACTCCTGGCTAGGGATGAGGAGATGGCACTTGAGAAGAACCTGAAGGAAGAATTTTTACATACACAGATAGGAGAGGAGCTAGTCCAGACAGAGAGACTAGTAAGAGCAGAGGCACAGCTGGAGGAAAGCAAGGAGTGTGATCAGGAATGGAACATAGTCCAATTTGCCTGAGCAATAGGAGACTTGAAGGGAAGAGTGGAAAAATAAGGCTGGAAAGGTAGGATCATAAAATTTTAGAACTTTGAGCTAATTTAAAATTAGTTTTAAATTAATCTAATTTTTCAATCTGCTACTTACGACATTAGAGCGTAAATGATATTAAATGACAGTTAGCCAGAGGCCAAACTGACACCAGAGCTCCAGATTCTCAGTTTCCAGATTCTGCACATTTCCTGCTGTTGCTGGAGCACAGCTGTGAATACTTTCAGCTTTCTGCAGAGACCTTGTGTGCATGACTACAGATTTGGACCTCTCCAGTTCCTGGGTGTTGCTAAAGCTTTTTGAGCAGGAAAGTGACATGATCATCATCGAGGTTAGGAAGATTAATTTGGCAGCAGTGCATGTGTGAGATGAAAGAGAAGTAAGGAGAGCAATTAGGACGCTGACAGGTGTGCCAGGCAGTGTGTCAGGAGACATAGATGATAAAATTTTTTAACCCCATTTTACAGATAAGGAAACTGAGCTTTGGACTATGGTAAAACCCAGGCCTGGCAGAATCTAAAACTTGCACCTTTTGAGGCTGGTATGTTGGAACAGTTGCCCCATTTAAGATGGGAGGAGGGAATGGTTGGCAGAATCCGATGCTGCGGAGTGATCCAGGAAATTGAAGGCTGAGAAAAGACCATTTGGATTTGGCAGTAGGAGGTCATTGGTGGTGTTTAAGAGAGAGTGATTTCAGTTGAATGGTGGAGGTGGCAGGCTGATTTGAAGAGGATAAAAGAGTGAGTGGGTGGTAATGAAATGGTGGCAGTGAATATAGCCTACCCTTTCAAGAATTTTGGCAGTGAGAGGAGGGAGAAAGAAGGGACAACAGTCTGAAGGAATCACAGTGCAGAGGGAACGTATCTTGTTTTTTAAATTGAGGACTCTCTCATTCCACCAATAGAAAATATATAAAATTTATATGTGCTAGGCACTATGCTAGGTACTAGGGAACGAGAGGATAAATGGAGTAAAGAAGGTGAAATAGAAGATGCTATAGGGATAATATCTTTAAATGGAAATTTCTTTATGGTGTAACATGCCAAGGTACCAAAATTAATACAATATAAAATAGTACTAACCTTTTGATTTCTAACCTATAAAAGAGATTTAACTGAAATCACCTTCATTTTTGTATCTCCCCTAGCACCTTGCATAGCACACCCTGAAAAAAATTTTTGAACAAATAAACCATAGGTCCCAGGAGATAAAAGTGAATGGGATGACAAATCCAAGAGGGAGCAGCCTTGGAAAAGAGGCAGGACATGTCCTTTCTGGGACATGATGGAAGGGGGTAGATCTCAGAGGTCATCAGAAGTCTGGAAGTCTAGATAACACCAAACTGTGGATTCCAGCTTTGGGGCTGATGCCTGGAAAATGTGCAAGAGAGAAGTTATGGCCTCCACATGGCAAATGCTCTGGCAATGAGAATGGATAAGGAACCATTCTTGAGGAAGATCTGTCATGATGCTGTTTAGCAGAGACAATGATAAGCCAAAGGCCTTTAAAAGTGAGTGTGATGGAGATTCAAGATACAACAGAGTTGACCGTACCATCCAAAATCTACTTGTACATTCACTTATTTTTGGGGAGCAGGAAAGAGAATGTGGAGAAGAAAAAATATTAAATGAATTTTACAATTGGAAATGGAAGTGGAGTTAAGATAGGATGGAATGGAAACCACTCTGTAAGGGAGGATGATGATTTGGAACGGATAATTCTTGGGAACAGGAGTAGGTAATGGAGGAATCTGCTTCCACCTTTCACTAGTTCATGGGCATGCAGTGCCTATGGTTAAACAAAGCTGGTAGAGCTAATTTGCAATTTGAACATTCCTTGGTATATATGACGTTACTGCACCCCGATGTTAACCCTAAATGGACACTCGATGAACATTCCCATTTAGAAGATAACAAAACAGACCAAGCCAGAAAGGGTAAGTGGTTCCCCCTCAGTGATGTAATTAACCAATGGCAGGGCAAGATTAAAACCTTGGGCCTCAGAAGCTAGGTCTACTGTGGAAGTTCCTGTTATTTGAGGGAAACCCTGATTAAGGACCCAAGACTTTATTTGGCAGGTGGCAGTCATGAGTAGAACTGTGCTTTAGCAAGTTTAGCCATTCTGTCCACAGCAAACTCTCAGTTTCTTCCTTGTGGCCATTTAGATGCTGTGCCCGTTGAATATATTACGTTCCCCAGAAAAAGCCATATTCTTTAATGCAATCTTGTGGGGGCAGACGTATTAGTGTTGATTAGGTTGGAATCTTTTGATTGTTTCCATGGAGATATGACTCAATCAGTCATGGGCGAAATATTTGATTAAATTATTTCCACGGAGACGTGGACCCCACCCATTCAGGGAGGGTCTTGATTTAATCACTGGAGTCCTATAAAAGAGCTCACAAACAGAAGGACCTCAGAGCAGCTGAGAGCGACATTTTGGAGAGAAGCTAAGAGCTGACACTGATGCTTAGAGATACTCGGAGATGCAGACAGAAGGATGTTTAGCTACGAGATGAAGCCCAGAGTTTGCCCCAGGATATGCTAAGACAAGACCCCCAGGTTTGCTCTGGGATATGCTAAGACAGGACCTCCAGATGCTTAGAGAGAAACGTCATGGGAGAAAGAACCAAGAACACACAGGAGCTGACAAAGGAGCTGGAACACAACCTGGGATCAACAGATGCCAGCCACACACTTTCCCAGCTAACAGGTTTTCCGGACACCATCGGCCACCCTTCAGTGAAGGTATCATTTGTTGGACACTTTTAGGCCTTAGAACTGTAAATTTGTAACTTAATAAATCCCCTTTATAAAAGCCAATCCATTTCTGGTATTTTGCATAATGGCAGCATTAGCAAACTGGAAGAGATGTTTTCTGTATTTTCTCTCTTCAGAGCTCTCTCATTGCCAGTCATTGTTGCCTCATGTTCAGCAAATCTGAAAATTTCCTTCCACATGCTCTCATACTTCTGTGCTTCTGCCTAAGTGGCTCCTGAAGAGCATGCCCACATCCACATGGTGAAATCCTACCCACCCTTCAAGGGCCAGGGCAAACATGACCCTCTCTGTGAAGGATTTTCCACTCCAGGTGGAGTGAATGATTTCTTTTCTGTGTGCTCCCTATAGGACTTTATACTGACCTCCATTAATACTAGTAGCTAATCTTACCTTGCATTTAGTAACCCTCATGAACAACCCTATAAGAAACATACTGTTTTACTGATGAGGAAACTGTGAGCCATAGAAGAATTAAATCATTTGCCCAAGCTAATATATGGCAGTGCTAAGATTACAACACAGGGCATGTGACCCCAGAGTGAGTGCTCCTAGCTGGTATACCCTACTGCTATTACTTACTTGTCTGTCTTCCACAACTGAATTGAGAACTCTAGAGACAGAGTTCTTATTAGGAGTGCAAATAAATGAGTTCATAATTATGTTTCAGAAGGGATGCAAATGAATGAAGTATGCCCAGTAAAACTATCTAGTAAAGCAGAAAGTACATTTATAAGGTCAGAACACAACTGCAGAGCCCTTATGCCATACAGAGCTTGGTAATATATTCCTACAAGAGGATTCCTACTAATGATAGGTCAGATCTCAGAGAAGGATCCCACCCCTGAGGGGGACTGACTGTTCTAAGAACCTCCCCCGGTACAGGTACTAACCGGGTGGTATCAAACTGTAAGTTATAGTTGCAGAATGCATTGAGCAGAGGAGGATTTGGCCAGTGCTAAGGCATAAATGGGAAAGTCTTTCTGGAAGACTCTTTCCATCTCCTTTTTCTGGCCAATTCTGATTCATCCCTCAAGTTTCAGATTAAATGTCACTTCCTAAGGGAAGCCTTCCTGACCACCAAGACCAGGCAGGTATTCTTTTAATGTACTCCTCTTCTTCATCAGAGCCCGTTCACAATCTTGATAATTTAAATTCAAAAGAGCATTTGCTTAATGTCTGTCTCCCCAGTGAAGGCAGCGATAGTGCTCATCTTATGTACCACTATATCCTTAGCATCTAGCAGAGTGGACAGTCGATAAAGATTGATTGTGTAAATGAATGAATGAGGTGGACCCTATTAAGGATTTCCACAGCCATAGATAATGAATCCTTATTCCTAATAGTTGCCATCTTTTCTAGGCCATACGAAAGCTAGCAAGCAAGAAGATGAAAACAAACTTACTTGCATTTTTAAACACTTCTGTTACTAAGAACTTTTAAAACAATAAGAGTTAAAATGTTTGTTGACTGCAACTTTCCAAAAGGAGGAGAAAAACATTAGAAAAAGTAAATCAAATCACTTAAATAATTTTAGAAACAAGGTAGAATAGTGGTCTTAAAATAATATTTTCTAGTTTCTTTTGGACTTATTCTGCAATAATAGTTTCTATGTAACTTTGAAGCTTGGTGAGCTACAACCCCCCAGAGAGATCTTTTTAAAAGATGCACTTATTTTATAAGACGCATTGATTCTGACATGAAACACACACTTTGGTATTTAAGAACCCAGCAAGGGAGATCAATGGTCAAAAAAGCAATTAAGTTTACAGTAGGGTTACAGATACCATATCAAGTACAACAGTTTGGAAACAAAAGAAACACAAAGGTCATATCAACAAGAAAAAAAGTAACACTAAATGGCTGATTTTTTGAAGAAACAAAATCTCATGTTCCACAATCTTTCCTTCACATCTAAAAATTGCATATGTTTGGGTGTTTAGGAAAAAGAAGAGAGGAGAAAGCGGCATTACTGAAGTTGATAACTGGCACAAAAACGGTGAACCAGACTATGAAATTTAAGCATCTGTGGAGTCAGATTCCTGATTAGCTTTTTCGGTCTGATCTCAAATCCGACTTTAGTGTATCCAGAACAGTGGCGTCCCAAGCTGGCTGGGTCTGTGTGCCTAAGAGGAGCACTGATTTACAGTTCAAATAAACACATCCAAATGCCCCAACAACCTAATTGTAAAAGACTGGGCTTCAGGAAAAAAACAGCAGTGTCTTAGAACTAGGCAGTAATTGTACCTTTCCACCTGAAGGTAAAAGTATCACAAAAGAAGGGAGCTATATGACCCAGACACCAATTATAAATCACCCTCTGGTAATTTTGTTCAGTTCCATAGATTTGTCGGCCTCTGGGTATACAACGGCTGTGCAGTCCATGAAACTATCTTTAGCCGAAGTTCTTCTTCTGTGTCAGTATCCTATTTTGAACTAACAGTGCTCTCAGATGAGCTGAAAAGATGTATTTAGCTCCCACCATTACAATTTCTGATCCCCTTTACTTTGGCTCTTTTGAAATAACATGAAAGCGTTGGCTTGCTAATTACTTTTATCCAGTCCACAGAAAAATTAGTTTATCTTCCTGATCAAAGCAAATTAAGCAGATCATGGTTGATTAGAATGCAACAGTAAAATCTCCATACTTTCTCTTCCATCCCCCTTTCTCGCTGAAACAGGGCCTGTGTCAAATATGTAGGTATTTCCCACGGCCAGGCCGGACTCTGTTTCCAACAGGGACTGAGGCTGGGACAATGGTTCTTACACAGACACTAAAGTTCTTTAGTTGAGTCATTGTATTCGAAAAGAACTAGTAACCCCTTCCCTAGCATTTGATGAAACATCTAGATTTACATATTTCCTTAATTGCATTTTTGAATGTGAGTGAGATTTATCTGACCAGAGTTAAATGCCTCTTTTATTCCTTTACCCAAGGCAAAATTCAACTCCAGGCTCTTAAAAAATGTGAGGAGGGAGGTGTATGGAATCTTATTCAATTCAGATCTGAACTAATTTTAGGGTTTCAATAAAGTGGGGCGAGGGAGTTATGTTACCAAAGACAGGAAAGATATACCTTTACCTTTCAAATTGGAAATGTCCATTTCTAAAGCCTTGACTTGCTCAGCTCTTTCAAAAAAAACCCTATTTTGATTTTAATAATGAATGCTATTCCTTGTGGCTGAATTCCCCAAATCAGTTGCTAAAAAGCTCCAAAATGATTTTATTGTCCTTAATAATTTCTCACTAAAATTTCTATGTGACTATAAAAACTTGAACGTTAGGTTTTATTTTCTTCATTTATTTACTATACGTTAACAGTAAATCTTGCATTTAGCTCCATTTAAACCTCACACTGCAGCTGCCCATTTGAAAAATAAAATGGTTGCCTTCTTTCACTTCAGTGGGCACAATACAAAACATCCATTGAGCTTTCCCTTTATTGCAGCTGCCAATGCCCAGCCGACTTTTAACAAACCAACCAAGCGGAATCACAATGCAGCTGCAACATTTTATGGTATTTCTGTTGGTTCTCTTTTGAGACTGAAGGTGTTAATTAGGAATCAAAGAACACAACCCTGCCAGCTTTCTTTCACAAACCATACCCTGGTCACTGCAGTTTTCAGAAGAAAAATAAATCTAATAAAGGGATAAAAATGTTGTTTGTCACACCAGTAAAGTGTACTTAAGACTCTTTGATCAAAAGCTTTTTATGTAGACTTGTCAGAGGCTGGAAATATTGTATTTTTTTCTTTTTCTTTTCTTCCCCATCATCTAGACTTCTCTGAATTTTGAATTTAATATAAGACTGTCTAGAAGAAAAAAGCATAAATGTAGTCATGTGCGGGATCCTGTATAAATGATAACTAGTCTTCTGGAGGATAATTTTGCTTCTTATAAAATTATTCATATTTGACATTCCATCATGTTATAGCTTCACACAAAACCAGGCCATCTATTAGCATATTTACAATCCTCTAACCCCAGATTCTCATTGCTTACACTTCACATATGCATCTGTCAATACTCTATTTAGTGTAATGATTATTTATTATGTAAGTCTCTCAGTACTTTAAAGTATCCCTTTTACCTAAACAGAATTAAGTATTTTCATGAGCTAATATAAGTGAAAAAGCCTTATATATATTATGTTAATTTATCAATTAGTTTGTCATTTTTGCAGAGTTTTCTATGCATCTTGAGATCATGAATTCAAAGTAACAGCGTGAAGTCATTACCTTTAATCTTCAGTCAAAGTTAAAAGCTTAAAGTAAGTTTATGAAGTTAGCACTGTTGGGAATTAGTCAAGCCTGCTAGCTTTCTCAGCACGAGGTTTTGCTGCTAGATGCACAAATCATGCCAAAATCCATTAATCCTGCGAGAGAGAGGCAGAAAGAAGGTCTGGTTGTTGATTTAATGTTAATGAAATGAATGGGCTCCTGAGGCTACCTACAGAGGTTCTCTAAACTGCAAAACAAATAAAGTCATTTTAAGTAACATTCACTGCAGGAGACTAAACAATGCTCCCAGATTTGCTGCACAAAATGAGGGTGGGGGTTGGTGGGTGGAAGCCTCCTGTTTTCTACAATACTGCTACACCTGCCCTACTACAATACCCACAAATGTCAAACTGATAGATTCATAGAATGATTGGCTTAGACGAGACCTCAGAGTTAACCTTGTTCATTTTAATTTAGACACATCTTGCCAGAGATTCTGTGGCTGTTTAGAGGGGGAGCTTGATCTAGATGTGTGGTTCTCAAACGTGGCTGCCCAGGAGTTATAAAAACACTCTAATGCCTAGCTCCTTCCCCCAGAGATTCTGGTTTAGTTGGTTTGGTGTGCGATCTGGACTTCAGGATGTTTAACATTCGCTCCTATATGGAGCTAAAGTGTAGATGAGTTTGAGAGCCACGCGGATGTAGACTTCTAATCTAGAGCACAGCTCCCCTGATTTTTTTTTTTTTCTGTACCATACTCCTCAATTATTTTGCAGCTCTTAAGAGTGTGCCAGTTGTTATATTGTCCTAAAGGTAAGTAGATACATTTATTTGAAGTTGTTTCCAAAATAGATGTTTTCCAGCTCTTCCAAGTGTAAATGCAGAGATGCACACGCTTGTATGTGTGTGCGTGTCTGTGTGTCCTAGAAGGAATGAACACAACACGTTGGGTGAGTTCCCCTCGCAGCAGATCAGTGGCCAATGCCTGTGCCACTCTTGGTAGCCTGTCCTGCAATTCACTTCTTCGAGTCCCTGTTGGCACTTCTTCATTCTTTTCTAATTTGCCACAGTCTTGCCTGGGCTGTAACTTCTCTCAACCCTTCTCCACCAGGGAATATCCCTTTGACTGAGAGACCCTTCTGATTCTTCATTTGAAATTGTTCAACTTCTGCTGCCTTCAGTTCCACCTTGGCTGAGTGATTATTTAAGCTTTAAACAAAGCTGGGCTGATAGAAACCACTTCTCCAACATATGCTACTGGATAACATCATAGAGGTCTGCCTGATAAGTCTTTCAGTTTTGGTTTTAGGGCTTGTAAAAGAAACCAGCTTTCTTGTTTACTAATTCAGTAGGCACTTGAGAATTCCAGAATCATCTTTTCACATGCAGTAGGGTATTAAAGTGTTCCTGCACAGGGGAAATTTCCCTTGTCTTCCTTCAGAGCTGCTCCCCTGATTTCTTTGGTTATATAGGCAAAGCAGCTCACTCCTTCTGCACAGGGGTGCAGAGAACTGGTAGAGATGGTGACACATGGCTCATCCGACAGGATTACAAGACTATCCAAGAGCTACCCATCCAGCTTCCTCCTCTCTTGGGGATCACTTGGCCTAATTCCAGAGGTCTCCTGCTCAAATACAAGCTGGAGTGGTACTTTAACGCCCCCCCCCCCCCACATTTAACTTCAGATCCCTCTACCCACCTCCAGATTCAAGCCTTTGGTATCTATTATACCCCAGGGAATAATTAAGCCTCATTGTCATCACTGACTGCAAAGATCCTTTCTGCAATTACATTGAATCAACTGCTGCTTTATAAAGACAACTATTGAAATTCCTCATGAAAATTAAACTGTTTTGGATGTACTTTCAGATAGACATAAGCCTATTCCTTAAATCGGCTTTTGTCCTTGGAGTAGAATTTAATTTTTCAGTTGTTACTATAAAAAAATAATCAAACACATTTTCATTGTGTTGAAAACATTTTTTTTTTCTTTCCTGAATGCACCTTTGGCTCTCATGGCAAATTGGATACCCTATCTCTTCTTAGCCCTTCGGAATCTTGCCTGCTGCTGTAGCAAAGCAACTGCCTAAACTAGAGCTTGTAAGAGCCCAAGAAGTTGCCAAGTGAATGTTTTCTGCGTAATTAGGAAAAATTGTGGGGATGGGTGGGATGAAAATAAAAATGAGAAGATAAAAACAATTCAAGCCTAGGACACAAATGGTGGCTTATTCATTAAATCATGCTCAAGGAGTAGACTCTTAACATTAGGCCATTACCCTGCTCCCTGTGACAAAGATTTCACCAAGCTGTTTGCTACTCTGGGGATTTGTACAGTATCTGCACAGTGCTATATGCCCATGTGAAAATATGAAACTTCATTCAAAACACAGAATCTTTTGTCTACTGAGATGGAAAGCATCACAGATGGAAATTGGAATATTTTCATTTGTAACAGGTGCTGGGTCATGCCCTTCTCATTTGAAGCTTTCCCTTCTGTCTTCCCTTATTTGTCTTTACCTAGTAGGCACCTCTCTGCTGTTGTCTACTTGCTTTTAATATTTAAAAAATATTATTTAATGAAAGTTAGGATTATACTTCTCAATTTTCAGGGCAATTTATTCAGTTATTTTGGGAATAGCACTAAGAGGCAGCATGGTGTATTTGAAAGAGCATGGGATTCATGTGATAACTGTAACATCATCAACCAAAAAAGCACCTAACATTTACTGCATGCTGTTCACATATCAGGTACTATACAAAGTGCTTTATGTGCAGTATCGGTACCAATCTTCAGGACAACCTGATGAGGTAGATGTCATTATTACAGTCGTTTTGCAGATGAATAGATTAGGCATAGAGAAACCTGCCAAGGTTACTCAAAATAGAGTTTGTGATCTTGGTCAAGAAGGGTTCCTAACTCTTAAAGTGGGGATAGTAATAACATTATATTGGTTTGCTATGTGAGTTAGATGAGAACCTGGGGGAAAGTGGTTAAAAGTATTTTTGAATTTTTTTCTCTTTCTCTTCAGGAGTTCACAGCAATAGTCTCCCAAGTTTAGAGGGATGAACGTCTCTGTCACCTACATTATAAGATTATATCAGAAATCATAACAGCTAGTTTCACTCTCTGTTGTGTATTTGGTGGTGAGAAAAATGGTACTTTTTACCTTAGGTGTGGACAAAGTCTGAGTCTTTTTAGAGTTTAGAGGAAGAAGGGCATGCACTCCAGAGAGAGAAATGGTGCTGACTCTCCCTCATGTGTGTGCTGGCCTTATCCTCTTTTGAGCAGGTCCGGGCACAGGCATGCATGGGCACAGCGATTCTGTGTTCTGATCCAAATCCTAGGGAAACTCCCTCCTTCTTTAGTCTACGAAAATCTACACTTCAAGGGGTGTATAGTCCAGTGGTGGAAACAGACATGGGATAACAAGCATGATGAGTGCTGTGACAGAGGTGGGCTCATCACGAGGGCTTATCATAAGACAGGTTTCTAAAATGGATGGGTCAGAGAAGGCTTCCCAGAGGAGGTGATATTTGAACTAAGTATGGAGGGACTCATAGGAGTTATCAAGATGGAAAAGATGAAAGGCATTCCAAGCAGAGACTAACACATGTGAACACCTGGAAGCATGAAATAGGGAGATTGTAGAATGTAGTTTGATATAGCTGCAGAGAAGAGAGCAAAGGGGGTTAGGGAGGGGAAGGTGGCTGCTGGGGTTGTAGGTGGGACTTGAGGCACGAGAAGTTGACTTTGTGGACTAAACTGAGGCCTTAAACTTCATTATGACAGCCATAACAGCCCAGTGAAGGACTGACTATAAGAGAGGCATGATAAGAGGTGCGTCTTGGACAAACTAGGGGGGGCGGTAGGGAGTGTGCAAGTGTTGTGGGGGTATCTGTGCAGATCAAAGGCAGGATACTGTTATGCTATCCAGGTGAAACATAAGGAGAGCCTGAACTAAGGCAATTTCAGTGACAGATGAGAGAGGGGGAAGATACAAGAGATATTACGGTGACCTAAATTTAGTTAAATTAAGGTCAACTGAAATTTGCGATTACAATAAACACGTTTAACTACTATGAACCAAAGTTTGGGAAATTAATTATTCACTCCTCAAACTCAATCCAGTTGTTACCTTTGTTCTGCAGCTCTTTAGGTGTTGTGGAGACACTTTGCATTGACAATGGGCCAACAAAAGCGGATAAGGTTCAATTTTAGGCACATATCTAGATATAAACATAGATAACACACATAGGCTGCAGGATATTTGGCAGCATCCAGAAAAGTAACTAGGAGTTGTAGAATTCATTTGATTATCTGGCACTGGAGAATAAGGCAACAAGAAGTAGCTGGGCTGGGATTTCAGGAGACCTAGATTCCAATTTCATCTTTGCCAGCTATGAGATTTTGAGAATGCCTTTTTCCTCTTATGAGCATCAATTTCATCATCTGTGGAATGAAGGTGTTGGATTAAGTGACCTTCAGGTTCCTTTCCTTCCTAAATTCCATGGATAGATGTACCCTTTGACTCTTTGAAAATCTCTTCAGTGTATCTAAGTGATTTTAATTCTGTTTATTTGGTAATTTGCATGACTGCTCTAGCAATCATGATTAAATTTCAGTCTTGAACTGTGTAATATGACTCTAGGTATATAGCTTAGTCATTCTGGTAATTTGTGGATAAAAGATTATCTTTTTGGTTCTTTATAAGGAGCACTTACTCTAAGTGTAGTTATTAGTGCAAGCTCTGAATTGGTTTTATTATAATTAATATAAAGCTACCAACATCAGCCTTTCCGTCCCAGTATCAATTAACTATATTTTGAGAAGCTTCTACTGCTAAGAAAAAAGGAGCTTCAAATTACTGTGTAATAGTCATTCAGGACCAGGCCACATCCACCTAATGCTTCTCACAATTGTATGACTCTGGGGAAGTAGATGTTTTGCTGGAAGGCCAGCAGCTGGAAGGTGGAAGGTGGATATCTGCTGTCAGTTAATCATGTTGCTAAAGCCTTTGAGATCTTCAAATAAGATATGCTTACACCCTGGGAGAATCTGGTTTAACTAGGATTTCCTTTTACTACCCGAACTTAAAGACTCAATGAAAAAAGATCATGTACTTCCTCCTGTACCCTGAGAACTGATTCCCAGAGAACAATCCTGCGGGGAACGGGGGCTGCAGGTGAGTTAGATCTCCCACCACACAGATAGTGCAGCAGCTTCCCCAAGTTTAAATCAAAGACCCCAACTCTGGTGTACTTCAGTTGATACTTTCATCCCAAGGATTTTTCTTTCTAAATTCCCCTTTGGGAAAGTGGGGGATAAGGAAGATGCACCTTTCCAGGCCTCTTCTGATACTCTCTGGAAGTGAGAGATGGAGGAGAGTAAAGAGAGACATAGGAAAAGTGCACCATCTCAGGACAGGGTGCCTTGTGGAGGTACCCATCTCTCAGCAGTTCTCCGGTCTGCGGCACTGCTCCATGGGTAACAAGTTTCCTCAGTAGCCTTTCCAGCCCTTTTACTATTCTTTCCCTAGGGCTTACTCTATTGGCATTTCACACCTTAACAATTATAGATGAGGCCTGCTGCCAAATGCAGACATGTCTATTAACAGCCCCTTCAGGACAGAAGGTATGAAGAGAAAATAAAGAAGATTTATTGTCTCAGTCTTTACTAGATGACCCTGAACTCATTCTGCTGATTCACTGTAACTAAACGTTTAAACTAAATGCTTAAAACAACATTGTAAACTAAATGCTTATTGTGAAAGTCTCAATATATTCACTATAAATAGATGATTAAGGAATGTTCTTGCTTCTATGGAAATTTTTATTTGGTATTCATAACAAAATAGTCTTCTCTGTATATGTAAATAAACACTGAAAGCTTATTCTTGTGCTGATAAACTAAAACACAAATTGATTATTTAACAGAGTTCCTTCAAGTACAGGCCTCACAAGAAAATTTATAACCTACAAACTTCAAGTGCCATGTGGTGTTTTGTGTGTCGAACCAATAAACTCATTAAAACAACATTGGGTAAACCCAAACACAACACAATGAAAGTTATGACACAGCCCACATCAACCAACCAAATTTAAAATAATATCTTTGTTATGTAATAAGGTTAAAATTCAGCAAATTCTTTATATGTTTTCCACTTGAGATCATGTGTGGTTTTCTACTTTCCTGAGAAGTACACATTTGTGGCTTTTTTTTGATCAGGGGAAGGTTATTCTTGCAAATAGACATCTTTTGTAGCGGTCCCTGCTCTAATTAGTCAAGGTCTCAAGAAAAAAGAAGCAAATAATATTTACCAGTTATTTTTTAGTGAAACAAAAATTCTTAGGTTCTCTTTTTAGTGAAGACTTTGGAAAGAAAGGCATGTAAGAAAGGCTAGTCACCACAGAGTGTGGTGTTATGTGAGGGAGAAAAGGGGATGAAAGGAGGAAATAAAGGAATCTGGCTGCAAAATTGAGTAACAGTTTGAAACACTTGGCTTCCAGTTGTGAAAGATGAGCAACACTGGGGAAAAGGCTGGGCTAACAAGAAGCCACTTCAGGAAAGCTTAATCTGGGCTGGCAGGCCGATGAGGAAGGTCAGCTCAGTGCACGCGTTCTCAGCTGGAATTGGGCTCCCTCTGCCAGGATGATTGTCTTCTGCATTTCAGCTTCTGAACTCAACTGAAGGTGCCTTCACACAGCCAGCTCTTTGGTCTCTCCCCATAAAAGGGTTGGCTCTCCACCTCCGTGCCCTGTCAATGTACGTATCATTTCTACCAAGCAGGTGTCACAAAGGGAACTGTTTCTTATTGTTTGTGCATGTGTGCCAGTGTGCACACAAGATTGCTTTCTTCCCCTTTGACATCCACATAGTTAGAAAATGAAACAAAACTCCTTCTGAAGGCAGGAAGGATAAAAGAATATGAAAAAAAATGCATGGATAAAAATATGAGACACTTGAGAATTAGGGATTACTGAATACATTTAAATTATTAATGTGAAGTTAATTAAAACCAAGAGTGTGAGAGTATTGTTTTAAAAGATTTTAGAGATTGTATTCAATGTATCCTGTCTTTTTAAAACATCGATTCTCATTTGATGAGGGGCTCTTTCTACTGAATTTATTTATAATTCATTGGTCATCTAATGGTTTTTCAAGTTGACTTTGCAATACAATAAAATTACTAATATATGACGAGTTTACAGCGGCAAATGAATTGGAGAACTGAAGAAATTAAATGGCTCTTTCAGGAAAGGTCCTTGTTTATTTGAAGGAGGGGACTTTTCTCTGAATTATCTAGATGGGGCCAAGATTTTTAATGTACACAGAAGTCTGTATCACTGGTCTATTTATTAAACCATACATGGAGGGGGGGATTTGATAAAACTTGGAAATAACTTCTCATTCCAGAATCAAATTAATGATATTATGATAACCTTTGTGACACCAATTCATCTCATGTCATCTCATCAGTTTTAAAGGTAAATGCAAGCTTAAATAAAACTGGCCTGTTAAGAAAGTTCCTGTCTTTCTGAACTGGAAATAGTTCAAAAGAATGCAGTTACTTTACTTGACATATAGATCTGGTCATAGGAAAAAAAAAAAAAACCCTTTATTCTTGCCTAGAAAGTTACTAATCTATTGACTACTTTTTATAATACTCTGGCAGCTACTACAATTTATCTCTGACTTGGAGACAGGAAAAATTCTTTGTGAGGTAGTAAGAAAATGGATATATTTAAAGATATCTACTAAATCTAAAATATTGGCCCTAAACTCTATAAGTTAATGCCCATTTTATTGAAAATTAAAAACTACATTCTGCTTAAGAATTCCCTGAATAAATATTTCTGGTATTAGAGCTTCATAAATTGTGTTCCTGAAAAGAAAAATGTGCTAAAATATTTCAGCACCAATTACAATTATTATGAGGCATAACTAGAAATTAGAAGACTGGTTTTCTTGTGTTGCTGGTAAACTGGCCCAGAAGATAATTTCAAGGAGGTCTGAAATTATTTTGAGCAATGGAAATATCCTTGAAATAAGCTTATAGGCCCCCAAATTAGGGATGATGATAGTACCACATTGTTAAGTAAGTTTTTGTCCCATTTTTAGCATAGTGCCTAGCACATAGCAAGCACACTATAAAGTTCAGCTATTATTATTATTATTGTTATTAAAATAATAAAGTAAATTGGACATATAAATTCTGGTGTGTTCGTTTAAACAAACAAGTCATCCCATCATTTAAGCTGAATACAATTCAATTACACTTCAAATAGGGGCAAGCCATAATTGTGGGATACCAGTAGCCTTGTGTTGCTCCTTTACGTGCAGACTAGAAGTTCTCATCGATCTTATCTCTGACTCTTTTTACCTTGAAATTTCAGCAGCTGGGTCAGGCAATTCTATTCAACATTACAAATATTTACTGAACATCCCTTAAGTGTCAAGCACTGGTGTGGGCACTTGGGATATAAAGCGAGTACTTTCCTACCCTGGAGGAGCTCACAGCCTAGAGAGAAGGATAAATCCTGAAGGAAAGAGAGCCCATCATGACATTCTGGAGTTTTCTCCATCTGACTTGAAGGAAGAGGACTTTCCGGTCCTTTCTCTTGCATACGCACTCAGAAAATAAATTTCAGCTTCTCCAGTTCCAAACTTGAACATTGAGGAGTAATATATGAGGGTATTAGAAAGGACTATTGCTTTGAAGCCCCTTTTATACTGTTCCCCACCAATGCTAACACAGTGTTAGCCGTCTTTTAGTATTACTACTAGATAATATTATCCCATTTCTTGAAATCAAATGACTAAAGTTGTTCTACCCATCAGCTTCAAGTAAGGCATTCCTATTGGGTTCAATCAATGTAACAGAAAAATTGTCTGGAAGAAGAGGGAGAAAATGCCATAGATTTCAAGAATGGGCTTGCTTCCCACCATGTAACTTATGGAGAACAAAATTAATTCTGAATTACGAGATTTTTGTGAAAAATCCCTCCTTACTGCCTATGAAATGTCTCCTCTTCCCATAGGTAATAATTTCCACAGGTGAAATTGAGCATATAGTTGGCTTCTATAATGACTGAATAAAAACATGGATTAAAGTTGACAGTTCTGGGAATAAAAGAGTTGTAGCAGGTTGGAACTCATGGGCAGATTTAACAAATGAAATTCTATTAAGAGTCATTAAAAATAGCAACAGGGCTAGAGAATCTCTTGTTTGGTACATAATATATCAATTGTGGCTTTAATGTTAGTTTGATTGATTTCTCTCTACAAAATAAGGCTCTGTAAATGAAAACATTGCAACAGGAGTGAGGAGATTGAATCTCAAGGGAAGGAATTTACCTTCTCACGAAGAGTACGTTTTACCAGAAATACCCACTTAGGGGCCGTTTACAAGGTAATATGCCATTTAGCATTATTCTAAATTTATATAAGTAACTAAACAAAACCAAAAAAATTTTCTTCACAAAATTGCAGTAGTCTATGCAGCACTGACTACTGTTTTTCATTTCTGTTATGACATATGATTCAGACTAATTGGAAACATACTTAAATTTGTAGCTAAAATGGCTTAAATATATGAACTTGATAGAAGAAATATTTTAAAAAATGCTTTACTAAGGTAGATAGAATATAAGTATCAGTTATGAAACCATAAATATTCTTCAAAGTCTTTAATTTTATGATAGTTCTTTTAGGTTAATTGCTTACTCAGATTATTATTTATATGTCTTTGATGGCTATATGTTTTGGAAATCAAAAATAAATATTTCAGATAAATAATTTAGCAATGAGAAATCATAGACTAATTCTGTTTTTCTGAGCATCATTAAATATATCCAAGCGTGAATGGTTCCAGTTTTGAAACATAATTTTATTAATCTACAAAGGTTTTCTTTTAATTCCTATCTTCTCATTAACTTGTGATTGCTATTGTTGTTTCACCAGAACTCTTTTACTTTGAAGAAAATGCATGAGGAAAGAAAAAACTGAAGATCATGTTTATTACATGTAAAAATTCATTCTTGTCATGCAAATTTTGCCATACACATGTTGAACACATTCAGTAAAATATGTTTTCATGATGCATCTATTTTCACTTTTATTCTAAATTTATGGCACAAAATTGCTTTTTTTTTTTTTTAAGATAACCATGCTTAACATTTTATTGCATTTCCTTCAGTTGTTTCTATGCACATATTTTATAACCTAGTTATAATAATGCTGTATATATATTTTTTTAATCTTCATTTTATTGAGATATATTCACATACCACACAGTCATACAAACAAGTCGTACATTCGATTGTTCACAGTACCATTACACAGTTGTACATTCATCACCTGAATCAATCCCTGACACCTTCATTAGCACACACACAAAAATAACAAGAATAATAATTAAAGTTAAAAAGAACAATTGAAGTAAAAAAGAACACTGGGTACCTTTGTCTGTTTGTTTGTTTGTTTCCTTCCCCTATTTTTCTACTCATCCATTCATAAACTAGACAAAGTGGAGTGTGGTCCTTATGGCTTTCCCAATCCCATTGTCACCCCTCATAAGCTACATTTTTATACAATTGTCTTCGAGATTCATGGGTTTTAAAAATTGTTCTAATAATCATTCAGACTAACTTGGTCAATTAATTTCAATAATTGCCCCCATTTAAAAAGTGCTACTGAAAACCCTGGAATCCTGGAAAAAATAAAGAACTTCATCAAAACCCAGAAAAGACATTGGCATCATTATATTAAACAAAAATTTAAAAGTAAGCTATAGAACAAAAGGATAAATTTTGTGATTGATCTAAATTTTGACTGTTGTAACAGTTAAAGCTTTAGTAACCATTTCTCAAGTAGAATTTTTTCTATTATTTAAAATACTTTGCTTGAAAGAAGCAGAACTATAAGAAACCATTTTCAGAAAAGTTTCTAAAATTGCTATTTAATCTCAAAATGGCATCTTAAATACTTAAGACGTATATATAATACCAGAACCATATTAATTAAAATATTTGCGGGTTTGGATCAGTTCTTATTAATATCAGCTCTACTAATTACATGTAAAATTAAATTTTGTTACAAAGTTACCAATGGAAAGTAATAAAACTACATAAAATTTAAACAAAACTTTTCTGGGTTTCTTTGGTTCATATAGCATAAATTTGCTTGTAAATGAAATGTTCATATCTCTAAGCAACATCAGGGAAAAACTCAGTTTTCATTTAAAAATAAAAGAACTATTCTAGGCCAATAAAGAATAATACATTTACTATATTGGAATGTTCGTAAAGATTTAGTTGTCTACCTGGATGTCATACTAACTAAAGACACAGCATAGGGGAGCTTACTTTTAAGCCTCTATTGCAGAAATGTCCATGTTTCATGCATTAAAATAACTTAACTATAATAAGATTAAATGCTAGAGCCACTTAATTTCCTTAAGGTCACTACTGATAGATTGAAATGTATCAAAGATTATAAACAATTATTGTCTGCTTTTATATTTCAACTTGGTTTGTGTTTCATTTTCTGCTGAGTGAACTTTATTAGCTCCTATTAGTAAAACCAGAGGCCATAACCATTGGGAAAGACAGAGAAATATAGAGAAGCACGGAGAGAGGGGGAAAGAGAGAATTAAATTTGAGGTTTTTCCAGTGTTTCTACCATGTTCAACAGTCCAATTATAGATCTACCAGGGAATGAAGTTCAATAAGAAAAGAGAGTTAATGTTAATGTTTAAACTGATTTAAGATTTGGCTTTTCTGAAGAAGAAAGATTATAAAACTGCACATAAATAGTTCTTACTTTCAATGAAGATATTTAGGAAAACTTTCTTTACCCACAAGTCTGACTAGATGGCTATCAGAAGTGGCAAAAATACAGCTGGAACTTGCCATCATCAATTTGTTTGAAGAGAGTGAATTGCTTCTTCTTTTCTTGGGGGGAAGTTTAAGAGATAACATTTTGACTCAAATAAATGGTGATAACCTACTACAACTAATAAAAGAGTAGTTCTGGTCCTTCACCCGCATGGGTCTGCAAACTTCAACTTTCTCGTCAAAACTTATCACTGGGCACCAGTGGAGAATAACTTAGTGCTCCCTTTCAAGAGCAAAGAGAAGTTATTTCTTAAAATAAGAAAGTCAGTAAAACACATGCCTATTTAGTTGAGTATGAGTAAATCAAGATTCCTCATTTAGGGTCTGTTTGTACAAGCGAAGGCAGAAATGGCCAGATTAATACTAGGTGTAACCAAAAGAGGGCATCATCTACTCTAAAAGTCGGCAGAGTTCCTGTGGTTATAACAAACAAACAAACAAATGAAAACAAACATCCCTCAATCACAAAGGAATGGCATTCCATGGCCCCTGGACTGACTTCTACATTCCGCACTCATTCCCTGAAATGTTAACAGTGGAAGCAAATATTTCGCATTTAGTGTTTAGCATCCACTGTGTCACTTTTCTCGACACTCTGAGTTTAATATTTTATAGAGCACTGAGAAAACGTCCCATGGGACTTCAAATTGCATGGGGAAAATATTACAATTAATTCCTAATGGTATCTTAACTCCAAGGGGTTATCTATCATGATAGGTACAAGAAAAAGGGAACAGTGGCTGAAAGATCTGTGCACATGGAGGACACAGTTAAATATGTTTAAGGTATGTGAGAAACGGTTTAAAGCAGCATTTTATGTCAACTTCTAGTAATAGAAACCTAACACATATTCATTCTTTTAAGTGGGACAAAAAGGAACTGCCCATAAATTTATTTTCTGTTATCGTAAATACTCTTTATTATTTAGGTGAATGATTTAAATAGCAGGTAAGTGTTTGGGGGCTTGTACACCTCCCTTGTATATGGTCAAATTTCTTCTGGGTGATGTGGATAGTTCCAGGCTCTTAACTTCCTTGTCCAGGAATCGCAAACTGGCCTCAGAAACATTCAGGAGAACCCATGACTTTAGCAATTAAATGGGATTGACTTCAGCAATTAAATAGGAAAGGGTGGGGATGAGTGTTTCACTCTGCAGTAGAGACAGCTGTTCAGGAGGAGGAAATGTGGATTCGGAGAAAATCATCATTTAGGAGAGCAGAATCTGATCATACAAACATCACTACCGTAAGTAATGATTGCGATTATAGGGAAACCTGACAGAGAAAATAGACAAATTTATAACGTTCAAACTTTCAGGTAAAGAAGATCAGCCTATATGTTTTTTGTTGTTGTTGTTGTTTTGTTTTTGTTTTTGTTTTTTTAATGGTAGATGAGTAAGAGACTAAAATCTAGCAGGACAGTCTCTTTAAAGGCAATACTAAAACAAGTAAAAAAATTTTTCTTCCTCACTCTGCCTCTAGAAAAAGAATCACTACCTAGTGGAAAATCTGCAAGCCTCTTCATGTTTCTTCCCTCCAGAAAACAACTAAACAGAGGGGGAAAAAAAAAAGTTCGTAAACATTTCAACTAGCTCCAGCCAAGGCACCTCAGAGAAGCCGATACTGGGATTGCGTGGACCTGGGGTGGGCTCACCGCAGTGCCTCGAATTAAAATCTAAACGTTGTCACCTTGTGGTAGCGAGCGCCCGTTTGCCAGGGTGGCCCTGACCCTGGTCTCTCGGCCGAAGGAACCAAGGCCCAGATTCTCCACCAGGCTATCACCCGGGTGCCAGAGAATCGGTTTCCTCCTGGGCCGCCACATCCGCCCAACCACCTGTTACCCTCCGGGCCTGGCTCTTCCAGAGGCAACGTTATGAAACGAGCCGCTGCCTCCTCTCCGCGGTTAGGCGGTTGTGGCGGGGGGAGAAAGGGTTAGGGGATCAGCCAGGGATGACAGAGCTTCAGGTCGCCGCTTGCATGTCGGCCCCGTGTTTACCCGCCCAGCCGCCTTCAGCCCACTTCCCTTTTCCTCCCCTGGAGGAGGAGATGGTTAAAGATTACACCGCGGTCGCGGCCACTTCAAAGGGCAGCTCGGGCAACCAAAGGTAAAGATAACGTTCTGGCAGCTCTAATAGGGTTTGTGGCTGCTACATTTTAATCACTTCTTTAAATAAAAAATTAAAAAGAAAAGAAAAATAAAAAAGAAAAGAAAAGAGAAGAAAAAAAGAAAAGAAAGAGGTTACATCAGGCTGCAGAGTATGTCCCTTTGGAGCTGGGCACGTTGGGGTTCTCCTTTGGGGAAACTTGGTCAGCTCATCTCCTAGTGGATCGCTACTGGACGCGGACGGAGGTTGGGACCCGGACCTGCAGGGCAGCCTGCTCTTGGGTTCCAGGCTCCAGGGGTACAAATATCAACATTGGGAGGAATTCAACCCGCGACGTGCCTAGCGCTGGGCTGGGAAGTTGTCACGCTTTTGGACGGCTGCACTTGAAACCGTTTCTCTGCGGGGCCCAGTAAGTGCAGGCGTACCACCCTCAAAGAGAGGAGCATTTCCTTGGAGCCCCAACAGGTCCGGCTGAGATGCCCTTTGCAAACTCTCCCGCCCCTCCAAAGCCGAGGAGCCCCCAGCCATGTCTTGGCTAGCTCCCCCTTTCCCCTCTCTGACCCGGTCCCGGAGTGGGGTGGGGTGCACTTACAGGGAGGAGGTGAAGACGCTGAGGTTGGAGGGCATCTCGGAGAGCCCCAGGTCGGAGCAGTCCACCCTGAGCAGCATCCTGCCGTCGGGCTCGCACTGACAGTGCGCGGGGCACCCCCTCGGCTGCGGTCCCGGCCTCGGTGAGCCACCCCCGGCCGCCAGCTGTAGCAGGACGGGCAAGGACAGGAGCACGCCGACCCGGGAGGTGTCCATGGTTCCCGGGCAGGGGGGCGCGAGCGGAACGCCGGCGGAGAGCAGTGCCCGGGCTGCTACGGACCGTGGAGCGTGGGTCGCAGCTCCGCGGGCTTTTGCGGCTCAGGCGGCGCCTGTACTGCGGGGCGCCGCGCTCCTGCCCCCCGGCGGGGGCGTGGAGGAGAAGCTCCGCGGAGCCCGAGGTGCCCTTCGCCGCAGAGTCGGCCTCTGGAGCTGCCTTCCTGCAGCCGCGGCGGCGGTGCACGGTGCTGCGGTAGGCGTCCTGTGCTGTCTGGAGCGGCATCTCCACTCGCACGCTTGTTTTTTAAAGCGCTCCAGCCCGAATTGCGCGCCCAGTGACGTCAGCGCAGCCGGGCTTCCCAGGCACCCCGTGCCCGGCCCCACTTTTCCTCCTCCTGTCCCCTCCCTCCTGTCCTAGAGCCTGGGTCTGGGAGGCGGCAGGAGACGGGAGGTGCTGGCGAGTTCTCCGTGCTCCGACAAGGCTCCGCGGGGCGGATTCCAGCGCTCAGCGCCGCGCGGGGCAGGGGACTCTTACCCCTCAGCCTCTCCTGCGTGGTGGCAGTTCAGATATGAGATCCGGGAAGACGGGCTTCGGAGGCGCGCAGGGACAGAAGCATGTGGCGCGCTTTTTCTGAGCCCGTTTCAACTAATGGCTGGGATACATGGGGTGCTAAGAAAACAAACAGCCAAAATACTAAAATTCTGCCCCCCATATAGTTACCTTATCTGGGCAAGGAGGTAAGAGTCCCTTGGGGAACGTTAGATGACTTTTTTGATCCTTACCTCACGCCCAACTGTCTGGCTCTTTTTCGCCCTGAAATCAAAGTGCTGATCTGAACGCTAAATAAATACAGCTCAGGAGTGAGCACTCCTTTGCTGCCTTCCTAACTCATCCGGGGTGAGGAAGTCGAAATAACAAATTATTTTATAAAAGTATTTTGGAATCCCATGGGAGTCATCTTTAGTAAAGCGATGTCAGGCAGACAGACAGAATGGCTGTTTGCCTTTATTCCGGTGCCGTTTAGGCCTAGGTGACCCTTCAGCGTTCTCTGAATGATGCGAGGTCCCACGTGAGACAGGCCCTGGGCTCCGAGGATAGCAGCGGGCTGCCAGCGGAAAATGCATAGTCTCACCCACTTGGAGAAGTATTCTATCGTGAGCCAGAGCAAAATGAAGGAAAAGGACTCAGGTCGTCCTTGGAGAGAAGACTGCAATGGGGTGCAAGTGTCTCTCCACCTTGAGAGAGAATGAGAGAGGTGATGGCCCAAGCCTGATACACCAACACACAGAAACCCACAGTTTTCACTCTGGCCCACAAAGCCTCCTTGTTTCATGAAGGCAGGGAACCTTTTTGGCTTTCAAGTCCCCTGTTAACATCTTCCACTTAGCATGTTCAGCCTAGTTTCCCATACAAACTTCTGTATGGGGAAGATTTTTTTCTTTGGTGTATTTACCCTCCTTCACTTATCCAGTGATCCCCAAACCTGGCTGATCACCTGTGGAACTTTAAAAAATACATAGATTCTAGTACCTAAATCTGTATTCTTAACAAGCTCTCTTCTTGGATGAGTCTGTGTATTAGCAAGTTTGGAATTCTCTGAATTAGACGGAGGGAGAGAGAGTGGTTAAGGATCATAACCCACATCATTCTGATTTTGCAAATAAACGAACTATGGCCCAGAGATTTTGGACAACTTGACAGTGGCAATTGGAAAAGTGAGTTACCCCGGATTTCTGGTATCAGTGCAGTGCCCCGTTCTGGCCTGTTCCCTCATTTGTCCGTGTGCACACCCATCCACTACCTCCTCTTTGCTTATCCTCACATTATCTTTCCTTTTCTTGGCCACTCCCTACACATTTGTAGAATGCCTATGTATTGCCATCCTTTTTCTTTTTGATCCATTCTCAGATTTTCTACTTCGTAAGCACCATTCCAGTTAGTCTTTCTGTGAAACCTCCCATGATCATAGTCTGCATTAACCATCAGTCAACAGATACTTGTAGAACAATAGCAATCAGGATGCAGCAGTGACGAAGATAGGCCAGGCACCCCTCCTCACGGAGACTGCATTCGAAAGGGGATGACGGGTCCTGAACAGGAATCCCAAGGGCAATGAGATGAACAGTATGTTATAAATGCCACACAATTTAGCCCCAAGGTTTTCTTGAATGTGTATTTGTTTCATTTTGCCAACTTTATTGTGACCACATGGAGGCAGGGACTAGGCCTCTTTTTTCTTCTTTGCCTGTAAACTGCAGACTATGGACTCACAGTAGCGAGTACTTAAATATTTTGTTGACCAACTGATCCGTCAACGTAGGCATCCAAATATGGTGTGTCCACCATCCGTCTAAGGGCTTTAGGCAACACTGTTTTCCACTTTGGGGTTGCTAAAGAAGCATGGTGCTTGGGTTGTGGAATGAACCAAGCAGAATTGGATCTGAATCTAGGTTCTGCCAGTTTCCAGTTGTATGAGTTGCCTTCTCCATAAAAGAGGGATATATATATATTTTTTAACAACCTCCTATGTTGTTGTGATGATCAAATATTAACAAGTCTGGAATTTGACCCAGAACAGAGTAGATGTTCTACCTTTATTAGCCCCTTTCTCCTTCTCTTCAGGAATTAAAGCTTGCTAAATTCATGTAGAGTAGAGAAATTTCTGATTTAATTAAATAGGGCAGATAGCTAGGCTGGATGAGGCCGGGTGATGGACATTTGTTAACCTTTTTTTTTTTTTTTTTTTTTTGCCTGCCCAGGATTTTTCCCCTCTCCTTTTTTGTGAGAGGGAACTGCACTCCCAAACCTTAGGTTATGGTTGGGCTGTCAATCATGTGGTGCACCTCCCTGCCCTAGAGTGCGTATATGACTCAAGCAGAGCAATCAGAATACTTTAAGAGGATTGCATGGACCCTGGGATAAGTGTCTTCTCTTCTCTGGTTTCATGAGCTGTTAAGACAAGGATGCCTGGAGCTCATGGGAGCAGCTGTTCTCCCTTGGGGAGGAAGCCCGTTGAGAACTAAACATCAGCATTAGGAAGGAGAGAAGTGGAATCCTAAAGTCCTCTTTTAAACAACTGGATCTAATGCCATTTCTGCTTACCAGCCAATCAGATGAGCTGATCAATTTCATTTTGTTTTGTTGCTTGCACTAATAAGTGAGGATTTAGTTGTGATCGCTTGCAATTAAGAACTGTCAGTAAAGCACAGGGAACTTGAACATTCTGAGTGACTTGATGAATCCTTAGGGTTTTGTAGACATCATATAAATATTACAAAATATATAATACATGCATTTCAACCTATGGGTTGAAAATTAGAATGATCAGGCTAATGGAGATTTTATTGCTGAATGGATGTATATTAATCATTTTATCTTAGCTAATAAAGATGAAAATACAGGAAGTTAGAGCCTTGCACATGAAAAAAAATCTCTAGAAAGGTTGCTGAGCAGTGCTCTCCACTTTGTGGCAAATACCATTTAATTTATAAGTTAATACTGTAAAGTGCGTGATAATGACCATCAGTGCTGACACAGCCCTTACATTCGTATGCTGTCACTGGGCCCTCACAAAAACCTTATAAGGTAGATATTCTTATTCCACATTTATAGATGGGAAATGCACATGACTTTCCTAATGGTGACCAGGAAGTCAATTGATGGAACCAAAGATTCTAAGCTGAATCTTTTGATTTTAATTTCATACCGTTTTCCAAATTTAACAAAACTGTTGGGAATTATTGCCACAAATAGACTTAAACTGACCAGGACCTTGGATTTACTGTTATTTAATTGAGAAAAAAATTCAAATATTTTTGTAAAGACAAGTGGAGTCTTTTTGGCTGCAGTGAAACTAGATGGGCAGAGGATGGTACTTTACTCTTTTGTTATTATTACTATTATTTAATTTTTTTTTCCATTTTTTATTGTGAACTTTAATATATATACATAACAGTGATAATTACTATTTTTAATGTGACCAGTAGGGACATGTGCATTTTTGAACTTTTTTTTTAAGAATTTTTTTTCGGGTTTCTCTCAACAACCAGGAGTACATATTGATGAGGTAACAGAGAAAAACAAAAACACCATTACATGTGATAGTAGCTTTGGAGGTTCAAGTTAGATTCATTTAGTATTTTGTATGAGTGAGATGTTCTTATTTATGATTTTGGAAAGTATCTCTGTGCTAATGAGCTGCTGTGTTATGGAATATCTCATGCCAAGATGGAAACTATTCTCTACTTCTTAGACTCTTGGATGGCAAGTTCCTAAAACTGATTCTGGTAAAGTTCAGTCTGGTACATGTCTACTTTCTGGGCTTGCTAAACGGATGTTTTCCTAATTCTTTAATCTTTGATAAAAGTCCACAACTAAAAAACATTTATGTACACCACAAGAATTACTAATAAGGTTAGTTGAAGCATGCCAGGATAATTTTAGTTAACAGGTAAGTCAATATTTCTTTTACAAGCATAGTGAAATTGTGTTTACACAACTGGTGGGCTATTATGGACTTATTTAACTTGCTTGAAAGAGTATAGAGCCCATTATTTGCCCTGCTCATTTTACGTTCATGATATAATCAGGTTTATGCTGAATTTCTTAACTTCCTTGCACCAACAAAGTCTAATTAACTGAGAAGGGAGGAGGAGGATTTAAGAATAGAGACCTATTTTCTTTCAGAATTATTTATTTTGTGAGAAAGCATTAGCTCAGCTAATTCATTACTTTGAAATAGCCTATTATGTAAAATCAGTTGGATCTGTCTTTGGTTTTATCCAAAATGAAGGTGACCTTTAAATATATCCACATGTTCGTAATGTGCTTAAAGAAAGGACAGTGGGTATATAGTATTATCAGTTATTTAGTTCATTTTGATATCCTTGTCTAATTTCATGTTTGGTAATACGGTTCTACTGGTCGGCAGCTTGCTTACTGAGAACATGTATCCAAACTCATGTGATAAAAGGGGTAGGTTTTTTTTTTTTTTTCAAACTAAGAATAAAACTAATGAGAAAAAATAATAAAATGCTAGAAATTAAGCAGTCTTCCTGCTTACTTATGTGCATTATTTAATTTTGTCAAATACCACCAAGTAGCCAGACAAACTCTTCCATAATCTTAAAGTGGCTGATCTTTCTTTGGTCTCTTTGGAGCTGCAGTTTTAGGATTTTTAACTGTCTGCCATGTCCACATGCTCATACTTAAAATGGCAGGGCCTAGGCAGAGTTTTGAACCAACCTCCAAAGCAGTGAGGTGCTAACAGGCTCCCCTTTGCAGAATAATTTCCCACAAAGCCTGTCTCTAGAATATATACCAACCCACAATTCCTCTTCTGCAATTCTGCAATTCTGAGAACTCTGAAAAGGAAAAGGGTTTTGGAAACACGTTTGGTGGCAAATTCTAAACTGAACTTATGTGAGGCTATGTATAATCTTTATTTCTCTTATTTTTGTATAAATAGTCATTCAACTTACTGCAGAAATATTAATGTGTTTGATTGTAGGGTGCTTCCTCAGACCCCACTGGGGATTTTATATAATATGTGAGCTATCACTTTCAATATATTCTATTCTGAAAATCCACCAAAGTTCTGCATTCTGAAACATCTGTAACCCTGATGTCTTGGGCTAAGGGATTATGGACCTGTAAACATTAGCATACCATGCAATATCTATCTCATAAACAATTTCCAAAAGATAGACATAGTAAAGAAGAACTGGAATTCATTGGATGAGGAAAGGGCGGGAAGTACCATCAAGAGCAAAACCCAGAGAGGAGAAAGGAAGTGGAAAGTTTAGGTGAGATGAGTGTCCATTACTGGAGCATTGGGGTGGCAAGAGGCAGAACCTCTTGTCCTCTTGCTCTGGGTATATATTTGTGAAATGGTTAGTAGAAAAAGTTTCTCCATTCTGTATGTTAGAAGTTAACTCTCTCAAACTATGGAGAATAATAATTGGTAAGCATATTCCAGAAAAAGAAAAAGACAGGAGTGTTAAGCAGATATAGTTAAAAAGTACAGAGAAAGAGTTATAGAATTTACCCAGAAGAACAAATTTATGAATTTTATTCAATGGACATGAAAGATTTATAAAGTAGAATAAACAAATATAGAGCATGCTATTTCCCCAAATGCTTTATTTTCATAAGCCTGGTGTATTTCAATTGAGTAGGTATAGTAGCATTTCACTGCAATTACAATCCCATAAAGTAGGGCAAAATATATTGCACAAACATTGTGGCTCAAGTCAATGAGTCAGTAAAACATCCTCCAGATTACTGCAATTAAAATTTACAGAAACCTTTTGTTGGGTGTTGTTAAGTTTGTGGATTAATAAAATGAGTCTGTTTGTTTTCATTTTTCTTTAACAAGGAACAAAATTTTGATTTTAAATTTCATAGATTTTCCTTCTTCTGCATAGATTTTAGACTGGCAGTTGGCAGAAAGAAACCTCACTGGGGTTTCAAAAATACGCTATAAATACATTTTCATGGAGATGATCCCTTTTGTTTCCTTTCACTCCCTTTTTTCACATCCTTTCTGCTTTTCTCATTCCCATTTTCTCAGGGCATCTCTAAACAGGGGAGTGACATAATCATATTTTATCTTTGGGAAAGAGAACTGTTGTCAGCATGGGAACTGTTGGAAAAGTCAGAGACGAGTGGTAGGAGCATGCACTGATTTGAGTGAGAGGCAAGGGATGCTGGAATCAGTATGCAGCCATAGACATGGGTCGGGGCAGGAGTTAAATTGTTGAGATATTTCGGGGGCAGAATTGGCAGAACTTGGTGACTGTGACACTGATGAGGGACAAAGAGTCTATAATGTTGCCTCTACTTTAGGAGACTGGGTGGATGAGGATTATTTACTGCATAATTTTACTTACCATTTTTGGGTGCTTGTTTGCGCCAGGCACTGTACTAAGTAACAAACACATTTCCCCTCATTTATGTCTCTCAACAACCTTGCAAGGTGAATATAATGGTCTTCTTTTAATAAATAAGGAAGTAAGTCTCACAGAAATTAAGTAACTTTCAAAAGTCACTCTGCCAATAAATGATAGAGTTGACATCGAATGCTTGGTAACCTGACTCCAAAACCATCCTTTTAAGTACTGGAAGGAGAGCAGATTTTGAAAAGCAGGTAATAAACTTAGCTCAGGACATGTTGAGTTTGCAGTTGAGAAAATTTTCCAAAATCCTGAAGGGTGCTGACTATGACACATACCTTCACAAATACAAATCTTTCTTGGTGTGGATTTTCTGCACTGAGCCAGACATAAATTCTTGTTCTCAGTCTTGATGCAATAGCCTTCATGTTAGTATTGCTTTCTTCCTATGGCAAACCTGAAACTCAGGAGCTCTGTTAGTACTCTAACTGGTTACGAATGCAAACATTTTTGGCAAGTACATTTCTAAGATTCCTTATTCTGCTTGGACCTTTTTCAGTCAAATTATGGCTAAAATTTGATGCATTTTGAAGGCAGAAATGTCTTTTTTCCCCCCTCTTTTTTGCTGGTACTGAGCTTCAAATATTTCCTTACTAATTTTTGCTTTACATTTCCTTTTATTTAGTGCTTTTTCATAATCCATTTTGAATCATCAGGTGCTAACACAGTTTCAGAAGGCATTCTATAAATGGTAAATGAATTCTAGAGAGAATACAAGTTCATTGTAGAAAAGTAGAACGGAACACTAATCATCCATAATCCAACTACTTGAAGATAATTATTAACATTTTATCTATTTCTTTTCACTTCTTTTGGGAAGCATCGATTTTTACCTATTGTGAGAAATTTTCACTTTTACTAGCAGAAATATTTTCCCTTATCATTAAACATCTTTGTGAACACCGATTTTTATGTTTTCATGATAGAATATTCTCCCTATCCCACAGATGAGCAAATGGAAGCTCAGAGAATTTGAAAGACTTCCCTGATTAAGTGGCAAATTTGCCTTTGTCCTGTATACTATACGATCTCTCAGCTTAGTAAGGAAGATTCAAAATTTAGACGAATAACCATACTAGAGTGTGTAGTGCATGAGAGATTCATTAGGAGAAGTTCAAAGGCCTAAAAGGGTTTGAAGATGGGAGGGAATACTTACTGCTGGTGGAGTGAGGAAGGCTTTATGGAAGAGGTTTCATCTGGGATGAGTCTTAAAGGATGGGCAGCAATTTGAGGTGGAAGGAAGGCATTTTGGAGCTGGGGACAGTGTGGGCAAAGAGATGATGGCAGAAAAGCTTAAAAGCTATTTGGGAAATAGTGATTAATTCAATTAAGGCATACATGTATAAAACTGAAGGTTGAGAAAGATTGAGTGGAAGTTCAGATCTTTGTAGGTGAATGAATGGGAAAGGAACTTGATCATAATAATGCCCCAGGAAGCTCGCTCCGACAGCAGGATCTGGGACTGACAGGAGGAAGAAGGTGACACAGAGACCAATGATTCAACAAGTACTTAGTGAGCCCTGTCAATGATGTGCTGAAAATACCAGTTAGAAGAATACAACAGCTAAGGTTTCTTAAGCTGACTAATTGGGAGAAAGTTAGTGCTATTAAAAAGTGAGCAGATTTGGGAAAGCAGAGTCTAGATTTGGATGTGTTGAGTTTGGGTAGCCCAGGAAACAGCTGAGTATTCAGGCTGGTGCTTCGAAGAGAGGACAGAGATAGATGTCCTTACATCTGTGAATTCTGGTTGATGAGGCAATCGGGGTTGATGTTGATATTGAGAGATGAGGGTAAGTGTGGGAATTGATGAAATCATGCAGGAAGAGACAGTAGATAAATAGCTAACAATTACTGACCACTGACTGTGCTTCAGGCACTGTTCTAAGCATTTTTAAGGGTATTATCTCACTGATCCTCACAACCCCATGAGGTAGATAGTATAAGCATCCTTACTCTATAGAAATCTCCATTTTATAGATGAGGAAACTGAGGCCCCAGATCATACAACTAGAAAGTGTTATATCTGAGATTTGCCCTCAAGCAGGCTGACTCTTGAGCCTTGCTAACCCCTTCTCTGTACTGCTTCCCGGACAGAGGATAGGGGAGACAAACCTGAGAAATATCAACACTTAGAGGAGAGATAAGGAAGAGGAGTTAGCAGAGACCAAGAGGAACAGTTGGAAAGACTTTTGGAAATCCAGAAGAGGGCATGGGAGAGGCATGGAGAGACGGACAGGGAGGGTAAGTGGGCACGGTGTTAAATGCTACAGACGTGTTGCCTTGGTTGAAAGGTGCATCGTTGTCGGTAGGAAGCAGATGTTGGTGGAACACTAAGACTGCATTTACATGGCTAAGCTGTTTTGAAAAAAGGTTTGCTCATTTGCTTAACTAGGAAGAATATTCAGAAGAAATATGGTTATTAAGCAACAAGTAGCTGATTGGTTGATAGTCATCTGTATCTACATTTTATATATATTTGATGACAGTTTTCTGTTTAGTTTTCCAAAACCAAGGCTAAATAATAATCAGTGGAAATTTAATATAAGTAAACTCTAATAATTTTGACTAGCTAGGGAAATAATTCATTTGAATGAGAGAAAATTCTGACTCCTGTTTTTTTTTTTTTTTTTGCTAAAAATAAATTTGTCTGATAATTTTGAGTATAAACAAAAAGAGAACTATACCTGGAATCAGGCTTAACAAAATAGTATCAGGTTCAGCACATGCTTTTAGGAATATAACTATTATTTCAGTGGTTTAATTAATAAATTGGTAATTCCAAAAACCCCTTCCTTAAGACTATCTTCTTAAGGCAATTCGATAAAAATTTATTGACCACTGTTACAGATTTAATCTATGGTAGGCACAGCGAGCACCACAAATGGGGCATTTATTTCTTCATTGAATAAATAAATATTGAAAACTCACTCTGGGCTAGGGACTATGCTTGGCATCGAGAGTACTGTGGTAGTCCAAAGAAAACAGCCCCTGACTTCATGGAACTTATGGTCTAGTGGGAGTGATAGACATTGATTGATAACATACACCGTCAAATAAATATATAATTACAAACTGCAATGAGTGCTATAAATGATCATTTTGGGAAACAAGATTTATCAATGAGCGAATAAAATAAAACAACATGCAAAGATGAGCTATGTTTCTTAGGATGTTTTTCTACCATTAATTGGTTTAGCAATCTCTCTTTTCATATATAAAACATTTTTCAAAACACTAATAAAAATATTACCCATCCTCAATTAGTGGGGTACAATTTTCCTCTCTATCTGCCTTTTTTCTTTAGGCATTTCTCACTTTCTTTCTTTAGTTTTCCTTTGCTTGTGAGACTGTATAACTGTGATAGGAGCTTGTTTGCTGACAAAGAAAATGGAACTAAAAATCATATTAATGAATGGAGGTGGATCATTTTTGCAGCAAGAAGAAAGTATTGGCAGACAGGGTTTTTAAAAAAATATTTTTCATTGTGAAATATAGCTTTCATAGTATGGTTTAACAAGTGGTTATAGAGCAAATTTCAAAGAATGTTATGGGTTGCAGTTCCATCATTTCAGTTATTTCCTTCTAGTTGTTCTAATACCCTAGAAACTAAAAAGCAGTATTTATATAAAGATTCAGTATTCATTATCCTTTGCTAAATCCTGTCGTGTCTGTTGCTACCCTTCCCTCTCATTTGATCACTGTCTCAATTGTCAGGGATATCTGGGTGGTGACCATCTTAACTTTAACTTGTTCATGTTGAAAAGGGGTGTCGACATTATAGGGAAGGGGGATGCAGCTGGTTGATGTTCTCGAATCGCTGTTGCCTCTGGGTTTTGGGACTTATCTGGCATAGGAACACTCTGGTGGATTTAAGTTTCTGAAAAATAAACTTAGTGAGTGAAATTTTTATAGTGTCTCTGATAGGGACCTGGGTATTCTTTAGGATTTGGGGGACTACTGTTGATTTGGGTTTGGCATACTGTGGCCATTTGGAATATCTACCTGAAGCTTACATAAGAGTAACCTCCAAGATAGCCCCTAGACTCTTATTTGAAATCTCTCAGCCACCAAAACCTTATTTTGTTACTTTCTTTTCCCCCTTTTGGTCAAGAAGACATTTTCAATCCCTTGATGCCAGGGCCAGGCTCATTCCTGGGAGTTGTGTCTCATGGGCACACAGGATTTTAATACCTCCATTTCACGTCTGCTTTGAGTGGTATAAAATGTGTGTTTGTCATCTCCATCATAAGGATAGGTAGCTATAATAAGGGACCGAACTTCCTTAGATACTTATCAAGTTGAAATATCTTAAGAACACAATCAATGTTTTCTATAGAGTGTTAAAAACCCTCTTGAGCTGTGAGAACTCCATTGCCAAGTCAGTGTGGACATTCAATTGTTAATCAACATTAATGGTGGCTTCTAAGGTTGGCTTACGTATTGGTTTGTCTACGAAATGTCAGAAGAGGTGGTGTTTTCCATGAACTTGAAAATTTTGACAAACATGCTTTTTATTTCATTTCCAAATGCTTTTCAACTTTTCACACTGAGAGCCAGTGCTCATAGTCCAAGACAGAACACGTGCAGAGAACCTGGCAAGAAGGTCTTATTTGGAGGAACAGGTGTATTAGTCACAGAGAAAGAGAAGGTAGATATCACAGTTTTTGGAAATGAAGAAAAATCCAAAAGAAGAGACCATTTTGAAAAGAAAAAAATATGTAATTTAGTTTATTCTGAGGTGCAATTGTAATTTCTGAAATTATTTTATCTTTCCTTTGAAACTGAGATAAGCAACTTTTTCAGTAAAGCCCATTTAACATTTAAATTTCTGTTTATTTTACAAAATTTGGGTAAGACAAAGAAAACAATTTAAAAAGCCTTGGGTGGAAGAGCATTTAAAAGAAGTTCCTTAGGTGGTAAATTTAGAATAGTAAAGGAAAACTCTTATAGTTGGTCTAATAAGATTTAGTTAATATCTCCCACTAGTAGAACATAAGTTCTTAAGCCAATTTGCTGACCAGAGCTCTAGGAATGACTTTTCATAAGAATTAGAATTTCTTGAAGTACTAGAGGGTAGTGAAAAAAAAACAAAATCAACCAAACAAAAAGCACGGTTAATAAACAGGAATAAGACGGAATTTCACGTCTTGTATTTTTCTTCCCTATTGACTATATAATCTAGGTCCTATATTCTAGGCTGAAGAAATAGATTGTTTTCATTCTATTGAAAACTTTTATGAAGGAGGAGAAGCAATTTCCATGCTTTATAATTTAAATTCTCATATATATTAACTATAATTCCAAAGAAGTGCCACTTTGCAAAATACATATTATGTTATTGCCCCCAAACAGAAGCAAGAATGGGAATCCTTGGAAGAAAAAGAGCAGTACATTGCTGTTTAACTTGTAGTTTAAATTGTAGCATGATGTGTAAACTAAACTTAGTGAGGCATTAAAAAGGGAATGTGTTTGCCTAGTGGCATATATGTGTGCTATAATAGATATTGTTTTATAAGCAAGTTTTAAAATTTTAAAAGTGATCTACTCAAATGTAGAATCCTTAAGGCTTTAGTAGTATCTAGGAGGTTAAATAACATCTATTTAAGCCTAGGAAAACAGTTCCTTCATCATTTTCACTTACTCAACAAATAGTAATTGAATGCCTCCTATGGCAAACCAACGTTTTAGATTCTGGAGACACAGCAAGCAAAGAAAACCTAACCAAATCCCTGCCTTTTACTTTCCAGAAAGAGTTTACATTCTAGAAAGGCAGATAGTTAACAAGCAGATAAATATATAGACTGTAAGGTGGTTTTAAGCTAGGGATGGAGAGATGAGGAGAGTGAGGACAGGGAGGTGAATTGTGATTTTAGTAGAATGGCCAGATAAGGCCTGACTGAGAAGACGAGATTGAATGAAGACCCAAAGGAAGCGGGAGAACAAGGCACACAGGAATCCGTAGAAGGAGCTTTCCAGGCAGAAAGCAAAGGTCTCGAGTAGAAAGGAGAAGGGCTAACATGTTTGAGGACAAGCAATGAGGCCAGTGTGCCTGGAGTGTCATGGGAATGGAAGGCAGACTAGCGGAGGGTATGGAAGACGGTATTGACCTGCCATTGTGAGGACTTTGGATTTCACTCTGAGTGAGACGGGGAGACCTTGGAGGAGTCTGAGCAGAGGAAGGACTTAGTCCAATTTGCATTTAAAAGGACGACTCTGCTAGGTGAGGAATAGGTGACTTTGGACAGGGATAAGGGCAAAGGCAGGAGGCTCTTGAGATCCAGGTGAGAGAACATGGCTTCAGCCAGAATGGTAGCAGTGGTGGTGAATGCCTGAGTTAAGGGGTTGGGTTCTGGATGTGTTCTGAAAACAGAGCTGACAGAATTTGCTGATGGATGGGATGTGGGGAAGTGTGGGAGAGAAGGAGGAGTCAAGGAAGAATTCAAGGTTTTTGTCCTGAGCAACTGGAAGGATGAAGTTGCCCTTACTGAGCTGGGGAAGACTGTGGGAGAGAAAAGGTTTGGAGGCAAAGAGAAGTTTGGAATTGGACATGTTCATTTTGAGAGCATATTATATGCCTAAAGAGAAACACCATAAATGCAGTTGAATATACGTGTCTGGCGTTCAGAGGAAAACTCCAGGCTGGATGTTTCAAACTGATAATTGTCAGCCACAAGACTTTTTGAGATCACTAAAGAAATGAGTGTGAATAGAAAAGGGAAGTGGTTCAAGGACTGAGCACAGAACGCTCTAAGTTTTAGCCTATAAAAGGTCAGCTGTAGAGGTTGGGGCACTGATTTCGAAGGAGTGGCCACTGAGGGGGGAGGAAATCAGGAGAAAGTGGTGTTCTGGAGGCTGCAGGAAAAAAAAAAATTCAAGCAAGGAGGAGAGAGCAGCAGTAAAATATGCTCCTAATAGCCTAAGATGAAGAGGGAGAACCATCTATTGGGTTTAGCATTGCATAGATCGTTAGCAAGAGCAATTTGACGGAGTTATGGGACAAAGGTTAATTGGAGTGGATTCATTTAATCTGTTTGAAAATATCTGAGATAATTAAAATATCCAAAAATATTCTCTAAGCAACAGAACTAAAACAGACTTTCATATATTGAAATAACAACTAATTTTTTTTTCAGCATCTACTTGTGCCAGACACTGCGCTAAAGTTGTTTACACACAGAATTTTATTTGACTCTTCACAATACATCTATGATTTACATAATATTATCCCTCTTTCATAGGTAAAGGAATAGAAGATTGCAGAGTTTAAGAGGTTTTTCTAAAGTCACGTAAGTAGTATATTGTAGAGCTGAGGTGCTGAAAATATTTTCATAATACCTTTAAGCTGGACAATTATTTTATTTCCAAAGTATATCAATTGCTTTTAGAAATGAATAGTCTCATTCTTTAGAAACTAAGGTGGTATTTTGTTCATTCCATTTATTTCACCTGTCTTTATTTCTCCAATATCCAATACTTGTACAGTATTGAAAAGTTTTAACCACTTCCTTTAATAGTTGTTTGCACTGTTTTTTGTGTAATGCAGAGAATTATACAAAATGTTTTAATTCGTTAAACTTAGATTAACATGTTCAGTCATGTTAAAATGTTATTTAAAAGAATGTAATTTTCTAGAATGATTTCTATTTTGTAATAAGTTTATTTTGAACAACTTGATTACATTTGGGGTGTACATCCTAAATATAATGATACTGAATAGCCAATATACTGAGCACTATATATGCTCATTTCATATCCACTATCTGTGAGGTGGGCAATATTATCATCTGTATTTTACAAGGGGAAACCAGAGGTTTATAGAATTTGAGTAAATTGCTCGAAGCCACACAGTTTGTAAGGGGGGAGTAAAGATTGACCCCACGTCCTCTGAAATTACATTCCATGCTCTTCCCACTACAACATGCATGTAAATCTAGTTAATTCCAAAGCTCAGCTTGAAATATTATATTTTTGCTCATCTGTGTAAAATTGATTCTCTTCATTTGATGCACCATTGTAACTAACAGCTGGTGCAGCAGGGTCCCACCATTTTAGGAAGCATGTATACAGTTTTAATTTGGCATGTTTTCTCTGAGAAGCACATAAGTGGGTTTTTTTTTTTTTTTTCTCTAATTGAATTGGCTCTATGTAATTCCAGAGAGGGAAAAGCCACTTTGCGGTTTGCTTGGCTATGCATTTCACAGTTGCTGGCCCTTTTTGAAGATGTCGCTAGGATTGGTGTTGGTAGGGAACTGGGTGAACACAGCTTGTGCCAGGGATTCTGGAGCCTGCCATGAAGTGGGCCAGGGATTGTGTCTCTGTTTCTCTGGAATGATTCCTACAACTTCCCATTGCCTCACATTCCATTCACAGCAAAATTTTTTATTTCCTTAAACTAGCATGCCCTTCCCACATTTCCTTTTGAGCCTCTTCAATCAGGTTGCCTTCTATGGCCTGAAAGGTCTTTCAAAAATGTAACTCTGATCACTCATTCCTGTGCTTAAAATCCTTCAGTGACTCCCATTACATTTAAAATCAATCTCGAATCCCTTACATGGCTTACAGGGCCCTATGGGGCTGGGCCCCTGCTTCACTCTCCAACCTCAATCAGCACCATTTTCCCTTGGCCTGTTACACTCCAGCCTTCTTGCAGGTCCAGTAACTGTTTTCCTGACCCAGCACTCAAACAATATTTATTTCCTCTGATTAGAACATTCTTTCCTCCATTCTCTGTTTAATTGCCACTTCCTCAGAGACCTTCCTTGACCACCTGATCTAAAGTAGCCTCCCATTATTATTTCTCTGATTACCTTGTGCTTTTCCTTCAAAATATTTATATTTTATTTGTCTATTTGTTTATCACCACTTCCCGCCACCAAAATGTAAGCTCCATGAAGGCATTTCCTGTATCTGCTTTTTTTTTGTCACTACCTAGTATATAATAAATGATCAATACAATTTCTTGAGTTAACAAGTGGCCCTTCACAGGTTGTTTTCTCAGTCTAGAAAGCAACAGTAGCGAACATTTAATGAGCACTTCTGTGCTAAACACTGTGATGACATCACAAATTGGTCGAGCCTATAGTTGGAGCAAAGATGGGAATTACGTGTTTGTGATACGTAAAACCAGGAACATTTTTGCTGGATTTTATTGACTGACCTAAAAGCAAATGTGATGAAAGAGCACAAAAGGATTGAGTCAAATATCCTGTTGTATCTAGATAGCTGTTTTAGTTTGCTAATGCTGTGGAATGCAAAACACCAGAGATGGATTGGCTTTTATACAAAGGGAGTCTATTTGGCTACACAGTTACAGTCTTAAGGCCATAAAGTGTCCAAGGTAACACATCAGTAATCGGGTACCTTCACTGGAGGATGGCCAATGGCATCTGGAAAACCTCTGTTAGCTGGGAAGGCACGTGGCTGGCATCTGCTCCAAAGTTCTGGTTTCAAAATGGCTTTCTCCCAGGACGTTCCTCTCTAGCAAGCTTGCTTCTCTTCAAAATGTCACTCACAGCTGCACTGAGTTCCTTCTCTTTGAGCCAGCTCATTTATATGGCTCCACTGATGAAGGCCCACCCTGAATGGGTGGGGCCACGCCTCCATGGAAATATCCTATCAGTTATTGTCTACAGTTGGGTGGGGTGCATCTCCATGCAAACAACCTAATTCAAACGTTCCAACTTAATCCCCACTATTATGTCTGCCCCACAAGATTGCATCAAAGAATATGGCTTTTTCTGGGGGACATAATACATTCAAACCGGCACATTCCACCCCCTGGACCCCAGAAAAACATATTCTTTCCAAATACGAAATACATTCATCCCACAATACCACAGAAACTTAAATCATTTCAGTAACAATAGTTAAGTACAAGATCCCATCAAAATCAAATATAGGCGTGGTCAGTCCTAAGGCATACTTTTCCTTTAGCTTTGGATCTGTGGACTTAGAACAAGTTATATGCTTCCAATATACAAAGGAGGGACATTCATAGGATAAACATTCCCATTGCCATAAGGAGAAACAGTAAGGAAAACAGGGTTAACAGGACCAAAACAGTTCTTAAAACCTGCAGGACAAACTCCATTAGATTTCAAAGTCTGAGAGTCATTTACAGAACGATGTCGCATCCTTGGGGCTTGAGAGAGCGGGAGCCTAACCCTTCCTAAGGGCCTTTGTGGCAGCCCTTTCCTCTCCAAATTCTTGGGTGAGTGCTCCAACATATCCACACATTGGGGAGACCACCTTCTCGGCCCCACTCTCCTCAAACATCGGGGCAGCTCCCGGATTCCCTTCCATCTCCGGGGAACACGCTCAACCCCTTCAGAACAGTGTGGTGGCAGCCAGGCTCTCCCCAATTCCCTGGGAATGTGCTCCACCCTCTTTGGGGCTTGGGGTGGCAGGACATTTCCTGAGCAACAAGGCGGAAAGCCCGCCCTCGACCTCCAGGGCAAACTCACCCTTTCCCTGTGTGTGGGCTGCTCCGCTCTCTCAGCCCTAGACCTCCTGACTCCAGACCTCAACCTCCATGGCTCTGTCTTTGAAGAGATTTTTCCTTTAATTTTTTCCTTGTCTGTCTCCTCCAGTCCAGACCGGCAATGGCGCTGTCTATAAAGATCTCGCAAAAATTCTGTTGGCTTTGCATGAAGCATGCAGGGGTCAAAGCCATCAGACAATAGGACTTTCCACAAATCCTTTCTGGATAATTCCATCTCCAATCCTGGCTTGTACTGAAATGGCGGCTGGGTTCCATGTTTGGTTACATCCTCACGTTGGGCTGTAGCTTCTGGGATTCCACCCCCTGGAAGCTCGTAATTTTCCAAGCCATCAGCTTCTGGTTTCTTGGAACCCAAGAGTTCAGTTCTAAGTTTATCTCTCTCTGCTCGCATTTTACTATAAGCTGCAAGGAGAAGCCAGGGTATATCTTCCACACATAGTCTGGAGATCTCCTCAGCTAAGTATTCCAGGTTGTCACTTTTAAATTCTTCCTTCAATCTGACACCAGGACTCAATTTTGCCAAATTCTCTGCCACTTTAAAACAAGGAACGCCTTTCTTCCAGTTTGCAACAACACATTCATCATTTCTGCTCAAGTCCTCATCAGAAGTATCTTTAGACTCCATATTTCCATAAACAGTCTCTTTAAAGCAGTTTTGGCCTTTTCTATCAAGCTCGTCCCAATTCTTCCAGAATCTTCCCCTTATCCATTTAAAAAGCTGTTCCAACATGTTTGGTATTTGCAAACTCAGCAGCAAAAGCACCCCACTTCTCCGGTACCAAAATCTGTTTTAGTTTGCTAATGCTGTGGAATGCAAAACACCAGAGATGGATTGGCTTTTATACAAAGGGAGTCTATTTGGCTACACAGTTACAGTCTTAAGGCCATAAAGTGTCCAAGGTAACACATCAGTAATCGGGTACCTTCACTGGAGCATGGCCAATGGCATCTGGAAAACCTCTGTTAGCTGGGAAGGCACGTGGCTGGCATCTGCTCCAAAGTTCTGGTTTCAAAATGGCTTTCTCCCAGGACGTTCCTCTCTAGCAAGCTTGCTTCTCTTCAAAATGTCACTCACAGCTGCACTGAGTTCCTTCTCTTTGAGCCAGCTCATTTATATGGCTCCACTGATGAAGGCCCACCCTGAATGGGTGGGGCCACGCCTCCATGGAAATATCCTATCAGTTATTGTCTACAGTTGGGTGGGGTGCATCTCCATGCAAACAACCTAATTCAAACGTTCCAACTTAATCCCCACTATTATGTCTGCCCCACAAGATTGCATCAAAGAATATGGCTTTTTCTGGGGGACATAATACATTCAAACCGGCACAATAGCCTTATGTTATGGACAATATCATGCAATCAAAAAGCTGAGATGTGTAAGTGGATCAATGTGGGTTTGTTTCAAAGAGCTGAATTTACAATCAACTTTCCATCTTTTTGGTAGGGAAAAAAACGAGAAAACTCAGCTATCCTTTATTTTCACTAAATTTGAAAACATCATTCATTTTCTGTCTTCACATTTTGCATGATTGTGAGCAGAGATTTGTTAAAATCATCATTTTAGCTCCCTCTGCTGGTGGTGAATATGTTTTTAGCCAAAGACAGGTGAAGAGTGAAATCATTGCTTAAAGATAAGGATGAAATAATTTACCCTTCTGTTACATTCCCAGTGTTAAATGCAGAAAACACACATGCTCTTTTAAAAATAATTTTAATAGACATTGAGGTTTAATTTACATGCCACAAAGTACAATTCTATGGTTTTTAGTATGTTTACAGAGTGGTGCAATCATCAACAAAATCTAATTTTAGAACATTTTCACCAACCCCCCTCCACCCAAACTTTTTATTCATTAGCTGTCTCACTCCATTTCTTTCCCTATCCCCTTTTCCTTTAGTTCCTGGCCACCACTAATATACCTTCTGGGTCTGTAGATTTATCTTTTCTGGTCTTTCATGTAAATGGGATCATACAACATGTGGTATTTTGTGACCGGTTTATTTCACTTAGAATAATGTATTTGAAGTTTAATTCATGTTGTAGTATGTATCAGTCCTTCATTTTTTTTATTGCCCAATATTATTCCATTTTATGAATATACCATATTTTGCTTGTCTGTTCATCAGTTGATGGACCTTTGGATTGTTTACGCTTTTTAACTATTATGAATAATGCTATCATGAGTATTAGAGTACAAGATTTTATGTGGACACATTTTCGATTCTTTTGCCTAGATATATAAGGAGAGGAATTTCTAGGTCATCTCTATGTTTAACATTTTGAGGAACCACCAAACTGTTTCCCAAAGTGGGTGTCTCGTATTACATTCTTACACACATGCTCCTTTGGACACATTTTTAAAGTAGTACTTAAGAGAAAGAACATAAATTTAATAAATATTATCACTTATTCTTTCATTTTACTTATGTACTTTTATATTGCCTTAATTTTTTTAATCTCAATTTATCTCTTCTCTATTACCACTGTGAGGTCTTAGTTTTCTCCCTTATAAAAGATGGGTGGAGAGAAGATGATGTCCACACTCCCACTAAAAAATAGTAGGTCTGATTTAAAAACTGAAGTGTTGTCTTGATTGTTAGCTTTCCCAATAACAGTGCTGTAAAGCTCCTGAAGAAGTGAATCCCAGCGGTTTGGAGAGTTGCTCTGGAGTGAGACTATCTGGGTTTAGATCCTTGGACTACCACGTTCTCACTTCATCGTCCTGGGTAAGGACTTAATTTCTTAAGTCTCATGTGCAAAATAGGAACAATAATAGCAATAATATAATGGGATTGTTATGGAGACTGAATGAGGCAAAATGCTCCACACAGTGCCATGTGCACACACAGGGAGCTCTCGTTAAGCGCTGCCTATTATTTTGTGTCTACATCGTTCCTTCTCAGCTCTCCTCTCTGAACCTGGCAGAGAATACTTCTATAGGGGTAAGTGTAGCTCCTGGAAGGGGGTGGATATTTCATTAACCTAAGGCCTTCTTTAGAAAGCAGGATGGCGAAAAGAATAGTCAATCAACATGGCTGCCATGTCATATCTGTATCTTTATCTTCTAAAGCAAAGCATCTCAATCCTGGCACAAATTTTGTGGCACTAAAAGGTTGAAAAATAAAAGGAAAAATTTTGAACGTCTTCTTGGTTTAATTCTCCCAAAACATTTTTCAGGTCACTCATCCTATTTAAAATGTTGTAAAAGAGATAGGCCTTGGCTGCATAAAATGATCGTAAGTGACTACATCCACAGTTTGCATATACTTTTAGGGCAGTCACATACAGACACATTGAAGACCCTAAGAGTCCATGAACCCAGTTTTAAAAAGCACTGCATTAGACATGAGGAATTATTTATTTAAGTAAATACCCTTTCAGGCATTCTGAAATTCTTTGTTTTCACTTTTAAAAAATTTTGCTCTCATTTCCTCAGAAAACGTGGAAAAATGTATGTAAATCATTGTGCTTGCACTATTAAAATGGCCAACTCATTAGCTTCTTTATGACTTTTTTTCCCACACACAAAAATTTTCTAGAATTTAGTAAGTAAGAATTTTAAGTTCTTGGCACAACAGAGACAAAAATGATACTCAGAGAACAGGGCCATGGCTCCCATGTGTGTAAAAATCTTTGAGGTCAACTGTGAGGCCACAAAGTTTGTGCTTATGAAAGCCTTGAGAATTTTGTACAGTCGAGGTGGAAGAGCAGAATGGAGAATGTGGTGGCCTTTTCCCCATGCTGGAATGGGTGGGGTAGGTGGCACTAAGGAGAACTTCGTGGTCTCTTTTGAGGTTTCCAAGAGCCTTGAGATTTGTGGAGCCCCAAATTTGCTCCCACACCGTTGAGCTCTGTCAGTCCCTCTGAGGCTACAAGGAGAATCCGCGGTGACAACCTAGTGCTTTGAGGTCCATTCCTGATTTGCTGAGTTCTTACTTAATCTGTAGAACTTGCAGCATAGGGTTGAGACTAGGTATGGAGCAAGAACACTGTTTTCATGCTTCTTTCATACATATTAGAAGATGAGGAAACACCTCAAGATTTCCTGTTGGTTCTACCCTCCTCCAAGACTACCATTCCATTACCCTCTCAATTCCTGTTAGTTTCCCACCTCCCTAAATTCTCAGCCCTGAGATTATGTGTTGAGTTCTACTATTCCTACACCTAGGACCTCTGGTTCAATTCACTATCTAGTGTCTTAAGCCAGCAGTATGGAGACGTTTTAGCTCTTCACTCTTTCTCACATACATTTAAAATGAACCTCTGAATTCTAAATCACAAAGCTGAATCCTCAGTGTAAGAGTTGATTGAAAAAGTTCTTTGGTTCCTTATAAATTGGAACTTATTTTATGGCTAACTATGTTAAATTTACTCTTGGGAAATAGAAAGTTATTAACAGCAACTCCAATCTGCTACTGTGTAAACGATGATAACCCAAGGTTTTATTTTATTTTACTTTATCTTATTTTTTCATGAGAGTTCTTTGGATCTGTACTGCAAGAGGCATTTCAAAGTTTGGATTGTCCTTGAAAAGAAAATGCCAAGTATGTTAAATTGTGCACTTAGTTTTCCGTGTGGAGAAATGAATCCTGGATTCAGTGAACTCACTCAGTTCTTCAGAGCTCTAAAGCGTATTTGCAATTAAGACTGTACTTGCTGTGCACTGGTTGATTCTTTCTCCTGGAAAGTTTTATTTCTCTGAGAAGCCTAAAATCCCACCATTGATCTGCACTCACAAACCCGTGTTGATTCAAACTTGCCTCCCAGAGGTGGAGCAACAGCAAAACCAAGAGATTCTATTTACTGAGCTTGGGTTACAGGAAACATATTTAATAGCAGACAGTTTTTGTTTTCATTGTTTTTGATCTAAATTCCTATAAAATCAGATTGTTTTTAAATACATGCTGCTGCTGCTATTGGGTAAAGGTTTAGTTTCACTTCCGTGAAGCAATAAAGAGTTTTGTAAACACTCTGTCTACCTTGTGGTTTCTCATATAATGGGCCTGAATCAACCAGAATGATCAACATAGACATCATACTGAAACAGTGATAGAATAACAACACCAAAGATATGAAACAGTTTTAGACTCTTTAATGCAGTTGTCAAGAACCAAGGGACAATTGTTGGTAAATAGAGGTCAAAAGGATTTCGTTTGAGAGCAACCCCATTTTGTCTGTTTTGGAAGCATAATACAGGTTGGTCTTAAAGGTTTCTGAGGAATGAAAGGAGGGAGAGTAATTTGCGAAAATTGTCACTTGTGATTGATCTCATTGTTTGGAAAGGTCTTGGGTTTGGCAGGATTCCTCAGGTTTTTCCTTGAGAGAACTGGGACCACACAGAAATAATAGTAATGATAATCATCATAATAATGAATAATATTTATTGAGCACATAACATATGTCAGAGGTCCTCTGGTAAGTATATCATATATATGATCTCATTTGAATAATACTGTAATGGTTGGATTAACTCCTCCCACTCTGATTGGCTACATAATGTGATGGTTAAGGACAGGTGCAGATTTTGAGTTCTTCTTCCACCACTAATTAACTATGTGACCTAAGGTAGGCTGTTCTCTGAGTCTTGGTTTCTTAATCTTCAAATGGCATAGCAAGGCTTACCTCATTGGGTTTGGTGAGGATTAAATAATATAGGCCAGTAACAGAGACAGACAAAGCGTCCTGCAATTTGAATATGATGAGATCAACAGGGTGTAGGTGAAGGGTACTTTGGAAGCAGACGGAAAGAGGAGCTTTGGGAGCAGATAGAAAGAGGACTTTCTGCTCCCCCAGGAATTTGGGGATGCAGGCCTTCCTGGAGGAGCTGCCCAATAAGTCAGGAGGAAGTGATGGTGGGAGAGGGGAGGGTGTGCCAGGTTGAAGGAGTAGTGTGTTCTCGGGCAACTGCATGCTGCTGTACAGCTACGAAGGGAGCGGCAGGCAGGACGGGTCAAGATATAGGGCTTGAGAATCAAGCCAGCCCAGCTCATAAAGCACTTTGGATGTCATTTTAGGGAGTTTGAACTTTCTCCTGAGGTAAGAGGGGAGGCATTGAAGAGTTTTAAGTAGGGGAGTAACATAATTAGATTTGCTTTTTGTGAAATTTACTCACTTTGAGATTAAAGATACTGTTTGTGAACAGAGACCCTTTCTTGACCCCTTGTTTGAGCAAGACCTTAACCTTGGCCTGTTTGGTTTGGGGACTGTCATCAAGTGAACTAACAGTATTTGACTCCTGCTGCTCTGATTTCTGTTATTCTTCTGAATTGCTTCCTCCTCTGAGATAGGGTGTAGGTAAGAAAATGGAAAAGGAACATTTCTGCTCACAGATATTGCTAGACCACAGAAAACTTTATTTTTTGAGTTGACATCTTGTATATTTGTGGATTATATACTTAATATATTAAATGCAACTAAATTTATTCTCAGGTTGACTTTCAACAGCTTTCTTCTGAATTGCAACCATTTACTGAGAGTTGACATGTGCTTAGGAAAAGGACACCGTTTTCCAACATTGGTCTTAGTAAAACATTAGAAAAGTGCATTTGTAGACACCTACCTATTCTTGCTTGTAAGCTGGCTGCTTGTGACCTGAGGCAAACACAGCATGAAATCCAACTGCATAAGGGATTTTGGGGGGTGGGGGATGGGATCTGTGCTTCTGATCACTTTGAATAGAGAATTACCTCTGTTTATGATCATGACTTTATATCCCCAGAAGAATCCAATAAAATTATCTTTTTTTAGGAAATTAGATAACACGTTTCTATGTTATATTTTATCAAGTGATTGGCAATTACTGTTGTATAAAATGTTTTTCAAAATATCAACATTTGCATAGTTGCAAGATTAAAGTTAGAAATGGCAAAAATAAGTCGTGAAGGACAAAATTATTTCTGCTTTGGATTTTTTGGTGAAGCAGGCATTGACCATATTGAAATTCAGGTGGATGTCTATTTAGAGCTTGATATGTTCTAGACTTGTGATAAAATTAGAAAAATATTCACACCCACAAATAATAATCTATGCATAGTATTCATACCCACAAATAATAATCTAGGCATAGTATTCAATTCTAATTAATTATAATTTAATTCTAAGAAAAGTTAAATGTCAGAGGACTATGACAAAAAACTGTTATTGGAAAAAATTTTTAAATTCTTAAGAAAGAAAAGTATGTATAATGGAAATCAAATATGTTTGCTTTGAGTTGTTCATAAAGCGTCTTAGCACTCTTGGAGCATTTTATGTTTTACTAACGCTGTTAAACCCCATCTGGTGTTTGTAAAGTCTTTTACCATCCCCTGCTGAGACAGACAGACCTTGGTTTGAATGACTGTGTGTTCCCAAAATATTTTTTAAAAGTATCTAGTGGATTTATACCAACTACAGCAGGATGATAGAAGACCACATTTCCATTATAATGCCTTCAGGAATGGAGACAAATGTCATCAGATCACAAAAGATCCATCAGTTTTACAGTGTGTGACTTTTGAGGAAGAATGTGAATGATTAGTGGTTTTCAAACATTGTTTGGAATTCAACATCCTGTGTAGATATTACTTGAAAAATATTTATAGGTTCTGAGTCAGTGAGATGCAATTTGTTCTCCATGGGAATTTGTATTAGAATGTGTGGAATATGGTCTTGAACCTTAGTCTTTTCAGTAAATTCCCTGGAATTATGTTATTGCCAGTAAACAGGTTGTTTTCTCTCCTGCAGAGATTTTTATTTTTATCATGACAGCCTTATATCTCTGGAAAGCTACGAGCTCATTGCATCGAGTGAAAATCATTTACTTCAGCAAGCATTTCTTGAGTATCTTCAATATGCAAGGCATTCTGATAGGCATGGGAGAAATGGAAAAGAATTAAACAGGACCCGTATTTTCAAACAACTTATAATCTAGGTGGAAAGTTAGAGAAAACACAAGGTAAAGTAAGTCCCAAATATGAAATATAAAAAAGATGCTATAATAACACCGAACAAAGATTGCTTAAACTTGACTGGGGATGGAAAAAGGACCATGGCTAAAATAGTATTAAAACAGGCATTGAAGGATAAGTATACCTTTAATTTAGAGAAGATGGTAGGTCAAGGTCATTACATGTAGAGTGTATAGTTATACATAATGTAATTTAAAAGTACATTTTAAAATATTATATTTCTAGGTAAAGTCATACAGAAGTCAGAATGTAGTAGAAAGAATTTGTGAATAGACACCTGCATTTTAATCTAGGCTCTGAAACTAACAAAGTATGCTCAGGCAACATTCCATTAACATTTACTGAGTATTTACAATGTCTCAGACACCGTTTTAGGTGATGAAGTCACAATGTTAAATGTGAGGGACAAGGTGTCTAACAACATGGAACATGCATTTCAGTGAGAGGAAATAGAAAGAAAGAAATACAAAAATTAATGGAAAAAAAAAAAAAAAGCCCGATAGGTAGTAATTAGTACTGTGATGAAGTAAACCTGGATAGTGTGATAGGGAGTGATGGGGCAGGGCTGCTTTAGGTTGTCCTCAGCAAAGACCTAAAGGGGCGGAGGTGATACTCCAGCAGAGGCTTGACTGATGAAGAACCTTCTACGTGAATTTCTGCATGAAGATGTAGAGCAAGTGCCCTGTTCCCGGAACAGAAATAAGTTCCTGATGGTTGGAGAGAGAGAGGAGAGAGAAGCACATGAAGTCAGAGTTCTTGGCAGATCATCCAGGGTCTTGTCTGTAGGGCCAGATAATGCGGATTATACTTTAAGCAGGATGGAGAACCATTGAAATGTTTAAGCCAGAGAATAACATGATTCTAGTTTATGTGTTTTAAAAAGTAGTTCATAAAGTATTTTGAAATAGTTTCAAAATTACAGAACAGTTAAAAAATAATACAAAACTCATACAGAAACTCTAGCATATCCCATCCTACCAGATATCCATATCCACCAATCTTAATATTTTGCCACATTTGTCATATCCTTCTATGTATCTGTGTATCCATGTATGTACGTATGTATGTATGTATCTGTCTATCTATGTAACTATCTACCTATCTTTTTATCTCGCTATATTTCCATTTTCTGAACACTTGAGTGTAGGTTGTATATACCATGCTCTTTCAACACTTGATTCTGCCCTGTACATTTCATAAGAACAAGGATATTCTCTTACGTGCAGTTACCAAGTTTAAGAAATTTAACATTCATATAAAGCTTACAGTCTATATTCCAATTTTTTTGTATGTCTCAGTAATGTTCCTTTGTGCCTTTTCTCCTCCCTTGCTAGATCCCATCCAAGGATCATGCTATTGCATTTACTTTTCATTATCCCTTTAGTTGCTCTTTTTTTTTTTTTTTTATTTTAAATTGTTTTTTAATTTCCCATCTCAACCACTCACAAGCATACCATTCAATGGGATTAATCACATTTACAATTTGCAGTATCCCCACCACCTTCCATTACCAAATTTTCCCCATTTCCCTAAAAGGAAAGCCTACATCCATTAGGCATTAACTTCCCATTCTTTCTGCTCTCTGCCCTGGCAACCTGTTCTATAATTTCTGTTTCTGTAAACTTTCATATTCTTTGGTATTTTCTTTGCAGTTACCATGGGGCTTAAATTTAATCTCCTAAATCTATAACAATTTCTTTTGTTTTGGTACCAACTTAGCTTCAATAGTAAACACAAACTGTGTTCCTATACTCCTCCACCCCCCATCTTTATGTAGTTCTTGTGCCAAATTATATTTATACATTATGATTACAAAACCACTGATTAATCATTTTATACATTTGCCTTTTAGATCCTGTAGGAAGTAAAAAGAGGAGTTATAAATGAAAAAACAACAGCACTGGCATTTATATTTACCCATTTCATTACCCTTACTAGAGCTCTTCATTTTTTCATGTGTTTTCCGTCTATTGTCTATTGTCTTTTCTTTTCTACCTGTAGAACTCTCTTTAGCATCTCATACAGGGCCAGACTAGTGATGAAAAACTCCCTCAGCTTTTGTTTATCTAGGAAAGTCTTAATTTCCCCTCTTTTTTGAAAGACAGTTTTGCCAAATATGGAATTCTTGGTTGGCAAGTTTTTGCTTTCAGCACTTTAAATATGTCACCCCACTGCCTTCTTGCCTACATGGTTTCTGATGAGAAATTAGCATTTAATCTTCTTGAAACTTCTTTGTATGTGATGCATTGCTTGTCTCTTGTGGCTTTCAAAATTCTTTATCTTTGGCATTTGAAAGTTTGATTATCATATGATGTGGTGTGGGTCTACTTGGGTTTATCCTGTTTGGAGTTCATAGAGTGCCATGTTCCCAGTATGGACACAGGGTTACTCTATTCCCTCTGGAACTGTCATTTATTTCCCTCATACAGTCATTTATTTAACAGTCATTTATTTAACTGACATTTGTTGAGTACTTAGTGTGTTCCACACACTAGTAAGCTAAGGACACTGCATGGGCAAAAGCCCTAAGCCTAAGCAAGGGCCTGCTCCATGCAGAGCTAGTGAGGGGTGGAGGAGGGGCCAGCTAGGGTGCTATGAAGTGCTAATACTTTTGAGTACCCTTTCTCTTGATTCGGTGTTCATCTGGTTACTGCAATCCTTTAACTATTTTCTGGGGCACTGAGAAGTTGTTTCTCTAATTTATGTTTTAAAAAGATCATTCTGCCTGCTGCGTTGGAGAACAGAGTAGACAAGTATGGAAACAGGAAGAAGTTAGGAAGTATAAACCATGTTTAGTTGGACTTCAGGGAGCAGTGGAGATGAAGACCTGTGTGAGAGTAAAGGGTGGCACATAGGTGTTTAGCTTGAGAAACTGGATGAGCAATGGTGACATTTACTGAGTTGAGGACGAGTTTTGGAGAGCAGGAATCTTGATTGCTCCAAGCTTGTTTTCCCAGTTGTAAAATGACCTACCTTACAGAATTGTTGTTATTGTGAGAATTAAATCAAATGAAATAGCCTGTGTAAAGTATCTGGCACAAAGTTAGGATGCAGTAATTGTCAGTTACCATTTGTACAAATAGCAGCTGTAAATAAACAGCTACAAAAATGTGGGGTGGGAATAAATTAAACTTGTTTTTTTTTTTTTCATGACTCTGGACTTCGAAATGTGGTATTTAAAAAAATTCTCATTTCATGTGTTTTATACAGACCTGACTTTTTTGTGCCCTATTGTTGGATGTGATTTCAGTCTGGGAATGTATATTGAGCAATGGCTCCTGAAGGAAACGTTAAGTGGAGCTGTGAGTTTGGCATGTGAGATACTACATTATGGAGCCCTAAGGTGTAGAAGGTGTGTTATTCTCTGTATACCTTCAAGGAGGTTCCCATCAGATGACATGCTTGTGATGGCTGAATTGGACTGGGTTGTATTGTGCTGGCCATAGGCCTGAATTAAAAAATAAGTTACATTGGGCCACTCATGTCATTATTAGATGGTTCTGCAGCTTGGACCAGCAATAGAGTCCTTACTTCAGTATTTTCTGTGTGCCATATTTAACAGCAGATGGCAAGACAGTGCTGGCATCTTGGAGGGTAACCCATGCTCTTGCATTAAAGCCACACTAATTTAAACCATTTGCTTTCATCCAAAAGGTGATCTTGAATGTGGTGACTGCAATCTACAAGGGCTGAAATAATTGTACAAAGGCTTGTTGAAGAATTTCATGCATTTGCAGCATGGTTAGAGATGGCTGAGAGGCAGTTTCTATCATTAGACCAATTTAACAGCCAGCAACTGAGCTATAATATATTACAATCCTTAAAGCAAAAGAGGCAGAGTCACAAATGGTGATGCAATATCTAAGAATATTTAATTGGTGCATGAATTATATTCCCAGACTGAAAAAACATTGGTCATTTAACTGAAATTAAGATGTAAACAATGGAGACATTAATTCATTTATTTAACTGACATTTGTTGAGTACTTAGTAAGTTCCACACACTGTTTTGGAGGCAATGGAAACATCAGTAAACAAACCAGACGAAGTTTCTGCCATCACAGAGATTATATTCTAGTGCAGGGGGAAAAACAATAAAAAAGTTAACAAATAAGTATGTAATATAATGTAAGGAAATGATAAATGTTTTGAGAAAAAATAAAATGGGAAAAGGGGATAGAGAGCCAGTAGGGGTTCTATCTTAGATATAATAGGGAAAGCTTCTCTGACAGGTGCCATTTGAGCAGGTGCCTGGGTGAAGTGAGGAGCCACCCATGTGAATACTTGGGGGAAAGAGATGGTAAGCTAAGGACACTGCATGGGCAAAAGCCCTAAGCCGGGAGCATGCTTGGCCTTTTCAAGTTGCAACAAGGAGGCCAGAGTGGAGTGGAAAGAACAAAGAGATGGAGTAGGAGAGAAAGACAAGGGCCATATTATGAAGGGCTTGTAAACCAAGGTAAGGAGTTTGGATTATATTTTAAATGTGATAAAAACCTATTTAAGGGTTTTAACATGGAAATGATGCAATATACCCTAACTTTTGGTTTTAGAGGATGAGAATGGAAACAGAGCGACTGGTTATGAGGCAGTTGTAGAGGTTAGCAGAATGAGGGTTTATGAGAGATTGGATCAAAGTAGTAGCTGTGGAGTTATTGAGAGGTGTTTGGATTTATAATGTATTTTGAAGATAAATCAAATAGGCTTTCTAATGGGTTGGGAATGGGATGTGAAAGAAAGATTTTGAGGCCTGAGCCAAATGTGGTGCCATTTACTGAGATGGATATCACTGGGAAGAGAAAATAGGAGTTCAGTTTTATTCATGTTACTTTTGGGAAGTGCTCCAGACACCCACGTATTAATGTTGAGAAAGCGGTTGGTTATATAATCTTGAGTTTAGGGAGGAGACTAAGGATGGAGACTTACATTTGGAAGTCCTCAGTGAATGTAGATGATATTTGATAAGATTACCTAGAAAGGGAGTATGGATAAGGAGAAGAAGCAGTCAGAAAGGCTGAGTCCTGAAGCATCCCAATGTTTAGAGATCAGGAAGAGGGAAAGAACCAGGTGCAGAGGCCAGTAAGTTTCCAGGAATGCAAGGAGATTGAGGTGTCATGGAAGCCCAGTGAAAGAAATTGTTCTAAGAACAATGGTGATCACCTACATCAAATATGTGTCTGAAGTTTTGAGGACTGAGAGCTAGCCACAGGATTGGGCAATGGGAAAGTCATCGGTGACCTTCACAATAATAGCAAATGTAGAGATCATCTTCCTACTCCCCATTCCTCCAGACTGAAGAAGAAGAGGTAGCAGGAGGTAAATTGGAGGGAAGGTAGAATGGTAGCCAAGTTCTAACTACATCATGGTTACCAAGCCTGGCCACAGGGCTGGGCTGAGGGGAAGGACCTGAGTAGAGGTAGTGTCATTGTTGGTTGGGGTTAAGCACATTAAAATGGATCCTCCCTTTGTCTACATTTTCCTGATCTGATCAATAATGTTTTAATCATGTATTGAACTAGCAACAGCTTTAAAAATGAGGAAAATTTATTATAACACAAGAGAAAGATTCTGAGAGCAATGCCAGGTTTGGTTAATAATACTTACCTCATGCAGTTATTGTGAAGATCATCCTATGAGGTAATAAAATTATTATTCCAACTTTACAGATGTGTTAACTAAGAAGCAGAAAGGTTAATTAACTTGTTCAAGGTTAGAAAGCCAGTAAGTGGCAGAGCAAGGCTTTACCCTCAGTCTCTCTGACACCAGACCATGCATATTCTTCATCACAAGGTTCCTTTGGCGCTAACTCAGGAAACTTTCAATTATGTTGTTTGTTTTGTCTGTTGATATCAAGATTAAATGAAAAACCATGTGGGGAATTTGAAAGATAATAATCACCAGATTGGCTACCAAGTATCAGGCTATGTCTAAGAGCTGATTATAGTTGATCTCACGAAATGAGAATTTATGTTTTTAACATGCAGTGATAGCTCCTGGCCACTAGAGGACACTATGTAGACGACATCATACAGACATAACAAGGGCCTCAGATATGCTTGTCTTCAAGGCAGTAGTACCATATTTTGTGGTCTCAGGAAAGAGTCCTCTGGCTACTGCTAAAGCTCTGTGTAAAAAATCCAGTGGCCATGCTGGGGTTTTACCTTTGTCTCAGGGAAGACCCCATGTTGGAATTTTCTTCCAAATCTCAGTGTGGGTGTCATTAGCCCTTTAGAATCTTCTCCTCTTCACCTAGCCTTTGGGTAGTACCCCAAATATTTTACTTTCTAGTTATGCTAGAGGAACTCAACTCCCCATTGGCCCATCAGTTTCAGGTAACTGCCCATGTTCTCAATTTAATTAAATTGAATTATTATTTTCTTTCATTTCTCTGATCCTGTTATTGAGTTGCTGTTGAGCATAATCATTTAACCATTAGAAAAAGATTCTAGTATTGGTTAGTCTTTGGTTTTTATTCTTTTTCCTATAAGTCAAGGTTTATCCATGTTGACATTAGTTGGTAGAGTTTCTAAAAGCAGACCTTTTTGTTTTTACTAAGCTTCCAACACATTTGGGTGCTTACGATGCTCTATGATGAAGTTGATCACTATTCAGAGTTAAAATTACATAAGACAAAATTATGAATAAGAAATGCAAAGTTTTTACACATAGCAGACATAATTACACTTATAGACCAATAAATATACTTGCTGTATTCATGGGGTCATGAAAGACAGAGTGACAGAATCCCCCAGGATGCTCTTCAGTGGGTGAAGCAAGGCTTTTCTCAGCCTCTGCAGCTTGGATTTTGTGACCTTGGAGCAAGGAAGCTTTCTGCTACTTATGCCTACAATAACCCCATATTTTAAAATAAATTGCTTTCTTTCTGTTAAAACTTTTAACATAGTTTTATATTTAGAGTGTGTGAAGTTATGGTGTCTACAAATTTCCTAACTGGGACATTTTATGACAATAATTTTTTATATATTTATAATTTATGAAATCCGTAGAAACCTATAAATTCAGGCATTAAATGGGTTTTTATTACACGTTAGTTCTTACTTCTGGTTTTTGAAAGAGGTCTGGATCGTCTTCTTTTTAGTGACTTTGCAAGTCAACCTGTCTCTTCCCTCGCCTAGACACTTCCTTAAATATTGGTGTTATAGTAGATAAAAAGCTCCCTGTTGTAGTGACCTCACGTCTGCTGTTGTTCGGTAGGAATGCTGGCTCGTTGCTGGTGGGCTGGCACAACAGGGCACAACGTAGGGTAAGGCAGTGTTTCCTGACGCGAGGGGTAGCACTCACGGAGGGCCAGGACAGGATTCATGATTACAGGATTTAAAGAACATTACATCAGATAGTGGGTTATTTATTCCTTTTGAATTCTCTCTCAATTCTTTTGATTAATTTTTAAAAAGGTTTTAGTTTCATTTTTGAAACCAAAAATGAGAGATCTTATCTCTTTGAATCTCTCATTTTTACAGAGGGGGAGCAGGTCTCAGGTTCAGAATCATGGCAAGCAACAGTATTTACCTAGCATTAAAGACTTTTTTTGTTCTTTTGCTTGCCATTCTATTTGTTTATGGTAACCTTCCATTTATGAAAACAATGCCTTTAAAAAGAAAGTTTTTTAAAAAAGAAAGAAAAGCTGACTTGAAAGAAAAATACAAGTAATTAGTAATGCAGATTATGCACAAGTATTTCAAACACTGTGAAAGTTGTACCTGACTGATCAGAGCTTGTGAATTATTGGTGCAATTGTTAAGAGCACAGGATTTCCATTTGAAGCTTGTCTCTGCCATTTAGTCTGTGACTTGGGTGGGCTTAAAATCCTCTCTAAGGCTCAGTTTCCTCAACACTAAATGGGATAATAATAGTATCTATCTCATATGGTTATCATGAAGATTAAAGGAAATTTAGTATTGAGTCCTTAGCACATTGTAAGCTTTCAATAATTGTTAGTTTCTTCAATTTTTACTACTATCACTGTTACCACCATTATTTCTACCTGTACTTTTGGCCAAATCACATAAAAATATTGAATAGGAATTAAAAATTACAAATAATAGGAATCTAGCTCTGTCACCATAGCTTTATTTTTATGAGCGTTATATGCCCTTCTACTCTTTAAGCGTAGTAACCAGAATGTATTGATTTGCAGGATCTCTGGAATAACAGGGGTAAAGTAAGGGTAAGTAGTGGAACAAGGGAATTTTAAGCAGGAAAGCACAAAGTCAGTAAAACTCTTGGCCTGACTTTGAGGAACTAAGAGTCTTACTAATACTAGGAATCCAGAACCATCAAATTTTTTTAATTCATTTTTATTGAGGTATTTTCACATACCATGCAATCATACAAAGCATACATCAATTGTCCATAGTACCATTATATACTTGTGCATTCATCACCAAAATTAATTTTTGAACATTTTCATTACCACACACACAAAAATAATAAGAATAAAAATGAAAGTGAAAAAGAACAATTAAAGTAAAAAAGAACACTGGGTGCCTTTTTTTTTTTTTTTTTTTTTGTCTCCATTTTTCTACTCATTCGTCCCTACACTGGACAAAGGGGAGTGTGGTCCATATGGCTTTCCCAATCACATTGTCACTCCTAATATGCTACATTTTAATACAATTGTCTTCAAGATTCAAGGGTTCTGGGTTGTAGTTTGATAGTTTCAGGTATTTACTGCTAGCTATTCCAATTCATTAGAACCTAAAAAGGGTTGTCTATATTGTGCGTAAAAGTGGCCACCAGAGTGACCTCTTGGCTCCTTTTGGAATCTCTCAGCCACTGAAACTCATTTCACTTCCTTTCACATCCCCCTTTTGGTCAAGAAGATGTTCTCCATCAGAACTGTCAATTTTTAATATTCTTTTTTTTCTCCCTGTTGTAGGTGGATTTTATTTCTTTTGTGTTAAATTTAAGTATGTTTCTTTAGGTATTTGATCTCCTTTATAGTATCCTTCAAAAGTTTTCTACATCTATTAGGTATATATGATTTATAATGAAGGGTGCTGCCCTGTTTAGCAACAAATAATTATAGAAATGAGGGTATGAAGCAGGAAGCATAGGGATTTTCTGCTCTGTTCACAGGGTTGTGCAGCTTGACTCCACCTGAAAGTAGAAATGACTTTATTATTCCTTGTAATAAATTAATTTCACTGTATAATATTTATTATACAGCAGAATTCATCATAAAGTAGATTAATTTATGTGCCATTAGTACATATCTGGTGCCTGCTCCATGTTTGGTACTGAGCTGGCGGGGAGAGATATTTGCATAAGCAATGCAAGGCCTGGCTTCTGCTTCCAAAGAGCTTAGTGAAAGGAAGAAGCCCCTATGGAAGGTTTGGTCATGGTTGCTAAAGATAGTATATTAACTTATGTTTCAATCAGTCATTGAGTGCCGGCTATGTGCCAGATGATGTTTTGGTTCTAAAGGAACTTTAATTCTCATGGGAGAAGAGAGACAATGAACAAAATAATTAAACTATACTATGTTGAGAGGTGATTACCACTCTGAAGACTAAAGAAGAAAAATAAAGCTGGAAAGGAGAGTAGAGAATGCTAGGGGCTAGGTTAGAGAATGTCCAGTTCTAAATAAGATGGTGTTCTGGTTTGCTAAGGCTGCCAGAATGCAAAATACCAGAAATAGATTGGCTTTTATAAAGGAGGTTTATTTGGCTACAAAGTTGCAGTCTCAAGCCATAAAGTGTCCAAGGTAATGCATCAACAATCAGGTACCTTCACTGAAGGATGGCCATTGGTGTCTGGAAAGCCTCTGGTAGCTTGGAAGGCATGTGGCTGGCATCTGTTTGCTCCCAGGTTGTGTTTCAAAATGGCGTTCTCCAAAATGTTGCTCTTGGGGTGTTTTGTCCTGTTTTAGCTGCAGCTACTCTTCAAAGTGTCACTCTCAGTTGCTCTGAGTTCCTCTGTGAATTCCTTTATAAGACTCCAGTGATCCAATTAACACCCACCCTGAATGGGTGGGGTAACACTTCCATGGAAGTTATTCAAACAAACATTTCACTCACAGTTGATTGAGTCACATCTCCATGGAAACACTCAGTCAAAGAATTCCAATCTAATCAACACTAATATGTCTGCCCCCACAAGATTGCATCAAAGAATATGGCTTTTTCTGGGGGACACAATATATACAAACCGGCGCAGATGGCAAAGGAAAGTCTTACCTAGAAGGTGGTGTTTGAGCAAAGACCTGAAGGAGTTGAGAAAGAAAGGCATGGGAATATCTGGAGAAGTATTTTAGTCAGAGGGATTACCAAGGGCTAAGGTTGGAGATGGAAAGGAGCCTAAGTACATGGCTGGGGCATAGTGAGGGAGGGGAAGGGTGGAATGTAGGGGATGAGGTGTTGAAAGGCAATTGGGGTAGGCTGAAGAAGAGATTGTGTAGAGTCTTGAAAGTGGGCATAAGGTCTTTGGCTTTTTATTCCATGTGAGAAAAAGGCAGCCACTGGAAGGTTTTAAGAGAGAAGTGATGCGATCTGACTTACATTTTAATAGGATCACTCTGGCTGCCAGATTGAAAATAAGCTGCAAGCAGGTGTATTAATTTCCTATTGCTGCTGTAGCAAGTCACCACAAATTTACTGCCTCAACAAAACACAAAGTTTTTATCTTACAGTTTGTAGGTCAGAAGCCTCATAGGCTAAAATCTAGGTGTCAGAAGGATTGCAGTCATTTTGGAGTCTCTGAGAGAAACTGTTTGCTTGCCTTTTCCAGCTTCCAGAAGCCACAGCATTCCTTGGCTCCTGGTTCCTTCCTCCAACTTCAAGTCTCTCTCTCTGACCCTCTTCTTCCACTTATAAGTACTCTTGTGACTAGTGGGCCCACCTGGATAAACCAGGATAATCTTCCATCTCAAGATCCTTAACCCGACCACATCTGCAAAGTCCCTTCTGCCATGTAAGGTAATTAATCACAAGTTTTAGGGATTGCCAAATGGAGATTATTCTTCCCACCACAGTTGTCAAGGGCAGGAAAAAAAGACCACTCAGTATACCAGGCAAGAGATGATGGTGATCAGGGTGGAAAGCGATTGAGGTAATGATAAATGGTCAGATTTTTAATTATATGTATTAAATATGCTATCATTTTATTATGTGTTTTATAAATATGAAAACTTTACTGAGGTATGATTTATATACAATAAAATTCATGAATTTAAAATAAGCATTTCAATGGATTTTAATATGTGCATGCATCCTTGTATCTACCAGCCAGATCAAAATAAATGGAATTACACTGTATATGCTCTTTGTGTCTGAATTCTTTGGCTCAAAGTGATGTTTTTGAAATTCATCTGTGTGTGTGTGCAGGTGTGTGCATGCCCTTTTTAATTGCCAAGTAGTATTCCATTGATTATATTTTAAAAGTGGAGCTGACAAGATTTTCTGATGAATTGGATGTAGGATGTGAGAGAAGGGGAAGAATCAAAGAGGACTCCAAGGTTTTGGCCTGAACAACTGGAAGTTGCTATTAACTGAGATGAGGAAGACTGTGGGGGTAACATGTTTGGGGCATTGGAATGTCAGGAACTCAAGTTTAGACATGTAAATCTAGAGATGAAAATTAGATGTCCAAATGGAGACAATGAGCAGGCAGTTGAATATAGAGTTTGTGGTTTAGGAGAGTTGTCCAAGCTAGTGATATATATATCACTATATATGTGGACATCATCAGCATTCTGATGTTATTTAAAGCCACAAATCTTGAAGTAATCAACATATTTAGAGAAATAGAAAAGTCTAAAGATGGAGTCCTGCAATACTCCAAATAATTGGTAATTCAGGAAGCTGAGGAGGAACTAGAAAAGGAGACTGAGAAGGAGCAATTAGTGTAGTTGGAGGAAAACCAGTAGCATATACTATCCTAGAAGCTGTCTTGAAGTCCTATGTAGAATTATGACTATGCTAAAAGTTCTTTTGCATTTAATTTATTTTAATATGAAAATCATTTTTATGGTTCTTATAAAGTTTATGATCAGCTACATTAATAATGTTTTCCAGGGATACAAGTGGCAACTGGCGGCTGTTACAAAAATGGCCCACAAATTGTATTGCTAATAATTTTGAAATGACCAAGGATCTAGTAATCAATATTCTTTTATGATGGCTGCTTACTGTGGACCCCTATGAAACTTTAGGCTTTACAAGTCCCTGAAACTCAGCCTCTCTCATTAGAAAATTGGCTTTTGTAAACTTGACAGGAAACAGATTATAGAACCAGAGACACAAGAAAAATATCTCAAATCCATGCAGCTCAAATTGAGGTTTTTAAGTCTTGTAATTAATTCTACACAAACTACAAGAACACATGTTTAAACATCCCAGTATTTTAAAGAGACTGGGAAGTTTCTGTTCAAAAAGCATCCCAAAAATTAGCCTTCACCTGGAATAAACTCAAAAGGTGCACATGTATCAGCCAGGACTAGTCCAATTTCCACCTACCTACCCACTAACAATTGCCCAAGTGATACCCAGTTGTTCTAAGTTTCTCTCAAGCAGTGATGACAGCTCTTCTCATATCCTTTATTTGCTGGCTTTGGTTTTCTAATGAGAAAAATGATTCCTTGAACTAGGCTGCTACCGTGAAATTACTTTTTGGTGTGACTGTAAGCAAATTGCAACCATAGAACCTTATATTACTTGTGATGCATTTATGGAACTCCTGATACAAATGATGAAAATATCATGCGTGGTAGCATGATAGTATGATACTCGAAATATCCAGCAAGTGGAAAATACTATATCATGTCATATTCTCCATTTTAAATATTTTTCAGATCTCTCATAACTTTTAATACAATTGTGCTACGTGATCCCCATCCTTTGGAGAAGGAATTATACAGAAATGTCCCGCAGCAGATTGACTGATGACTTGCTAATGGAGGCAGTGTAACCTGTTCTAATGGAAGATTTGTCAGTAGCATTTTATATGGTTCACCACGTGGTGCTGTGGTCTTAGTTACATTTCCTGGTTGGGTTGGTTGGCAAATGCTTTCTCTTTTAAACTGGTTTTTGGAGGTACGTGAAAGAGGAACTTGGATTCTCCAATAAGCTCTTCTTCATGTTTTAAAAAATGATTGTAAGCCATTGAAGACAGTGAAATCATGGCCCAAAACAAAGATCTGAGCAGCAACCTAATTAGTAGCAAATTGTGTGACTGACTGATCAGCACCTACTTATTTTGTATATATTCTCCATGTGTGTGTTTCCTGCTCTAGACACATAGAGAGGTGCTTTCATCAATGCAAATGTAGAAAATCAAATAAGGAATTAACAAGGGTTAATTCCATTCCAAATATGTGGGTACTTAAAATGCATCAGAAGTAACCACTGTGAATACTGATTAGATTAATTGATATACTGTAGTCTTATATGTTTATAAGGTTAAAGTGCCTGGGGAGTAGAGGATCAACAAAAATTTTTTTGCAATTAATGGGGGAATTAAATTGGGCTGGCCTCACCATCTAATAACTATTAATCAATTTCTTTTGCTAGTTTGCTTATTAATTCATTTATTTGTTTGTTTCACAGTTGGGCCTACCATCTATAGCAGAGTGTGCTTTGAGGAGATATAAAGAAAAAGACGTGGGCCTTGATTTTTGAGATGGGAGATGACATGTATGAAAGTAACCAGAAAATAGGGTAGGAGATTATTATAAGGGGAAGAGATATTCTGAGTTCCATGTTATAAGGATGTAGACTTTTGGAACCCCAAACAGTGGTAAGGTCAGGACCACCTTTGTTTCTTTATCTTTGTTTATTTACCTATTTTAAACTCTTTTCAAATAATGCAATAGGAAATTTTATTTAATGAGAAAATTTAGTTTTAAATTTCACTTCTGTAATACTAGGCTATAGTTCCTAGACATTGAAATTGACATGAAATTTCCCCGAAAGGTTTGCCAATGCTGGTTTTGTGGTAACTGATGACCTTGTCATAACAGGGTTATGTGAATTAGCTCTAGCTACTTTCTCTTACAGATAATTTATATTTTAATGTGTTTCAAGCATGGAGTATGTTTTTCTCTTTTGTTTTTCTATTCCAGAATTTCTCTTACATCTCACACAGAAAAAACAATACTTTTCAAAATTAAGATGTACAACTAGACAGGTGGTTGTTACTGTGATCCTGACTGGCTTCACAGGATGTTTTCAAGACTCTGGTATACATAGCAACTATGTAACTAATAATAGCTTCACACTTTATTGTAACCATTCAATTTTGCTACAAAATGTAAAACAGATCTTATAATAAATACGGTACTTCCATGTGCCTATTAATGTTCAGCCTTAACTACATTGAACATTTTTCTTTTTCTTAAAATTCAACTTTACTGAGATTATTCACATACTGTACAATCATCCAAAGTGTACAATCAGTTGTTCATGGTACCTTTATATAGTTGTGCATTCATCACCACAATTAATTTTTTTCAATTTTAGAATATTCTCATTACTCCAGAAAAGAAATAAAAATTAAAAAAAACCTCAAATCCTCCTATACCCCTAACTGCTTCCCTCCATTATTGACTCATAGTATTGGTATAGTACATTTGTTACTATTGATGAAAGAATGTTAAAATATTACTAACTGTAGTACATAGTTTGCAATAGGCACAGTTTTTTTCCCTATATAACCCTCTATTATTAACTTCTAGTTATAGTGTCATACATTTGTTCTAGTTCATGAAAGAAATTTCTAATATTTGTACAGTTTATCACAGACATTGTCCACCACAAGATTTACGGTGTTATACATTCCCATGTTTTAACCATCAACTTTCCTTCTGGTGACATATGTGAACTCTAAACTTCCCCTTTCCCCACATTCACACACCATTCGTCACTGTTAGTTATTCTCACAATAACATGCTATTGTCACCTCTGTCCATTTCCAAATGCTTAAGTTCAACGAAGTTAAACATTCTGCTCATAGTAAGGAACCGCTCCCCATTCTTTAGCCTCATTCTATATCCTTGTAACCTATCTTTCATGTCTATGAGTTTACATATTACAATTAGTTCCTATCAGTCGGATCATGCAATATTTATCCTTTTGTGTCTGACTTATTTCACTCAATATAATGTCCTCAAGGTTCATCCATCAACCTGTTTTTTTTTAAGATGGCTTTGTTCATGCACCATACATTCCATCCTAAGTAAACAATTGATGCTTCCCTGTATAATCACATAATTATGCATTCACCACCACCACCACTATCTATATAAGGACATTTCCATTTCATTCACAAAGAAAGAGGAAGAGTCAAAAAAGGTAGAGACAAAAGAAAAAGAAAAAGAAAGAAAAAAAATGACAGCTAAAAAGCAACAAAAGAAAAGATAAATTAAAATAAAGTACAGTAAGAGTCAGACAACATCATCAATACCAAGAATCCCATACCCCTCCCTTATATCTCCCTCTTATAGGCATTTAGCTTTGGTATATTGCCTTTGTTACATTAAAGGAAGCACATTACAATGTATCTGTTAGCTATAGACACTAGTTTGCATTGATTGTATTTTTTTCCCCAATTCCACCCCCTTTTTAACACCTTGCAGGGTTGACATTCATTTGTTCTCCCTCATGTAAAAAACATATTTGTACACTTTATCACAATTGCTGTCCACTCTGGGTTTCACTAAGTTATACAGTCCTGGTCTTTATCTTTTCTCTTTCCTTCTGGTGTCCCACATGTCCCTAACCTTCTGCTTTCAACCATACTCACAGTCATCTTTGTTCAGTGTACTTACATTATTGTGCTACCATCACTCCTGTCTTTTCCTGTCTGTAGTGCTCCTTTTAGTATTATCTGTAGAGCATGTATCTTGTTCACAAACTCTGTCATTGTCTATTTGTCAGAGAATATTTTAAACTCTCCCTCATATTTGAAGGACAGTTTTGCTGAATATAAAAATCTTGGTTGGCAGCTTTTCTCTTTCAGTATCTTAAATATATCACACCATTGCCTTCTTGTCTCCATGGTTTCTACTGAGAAATCTGCATATGGTCTTTTCAAGCTTCCCTTGTATGTAATGGATTGCTTTTCTCTTGCTGCTTTCAGAATTCTCTCTTTGTCTTTGACATTTGATAATCTGATTATTAAGTGTTTTGGAGTAGGTCTATTCAGATCTATTCTGTTTGGGGTAAGCTGCACTTCTTGGATCTGTAATTTTATGTCTTTCGTAAGAGATGAGAACTTTTTGTGATTATTTCCTCCATTATTGCTTCTGCCCCTTTTTTCCTTCTCTTCTCCTTCTGGGACACCCATGACACATACACTCATGCACCCCATATTATCATTCAATTCCCTGAGATGTTGCTCATATTTTTCCATTCTTTTCCCTATCTGTTCTTTTGTGTGTAGGATTTCAGGTGTCTTGTTCTCCAATTCCTGAATGTTTTCTTATGCCTCTTGAAATCTGCTGCAGTATGTCTCCATTTTGTGTTTCATCTCTTGTGTTGTGCCTTTCATTTCCATAGGTTCTGCCAGTTATTTTTTCAAACTTTCAAGTTATTCCTTTTGTTCAACCAATGTTTTCTTTATATACTTCATCTATTTTGTCATATATTCCCTCAACTCATTGATTTGATTTTTGGAATGTTTTAGGAGATTTGTTTGATTAATAATTAATTGTTTCAATTCCTGCATCTCAGTTGAAGTGTAAGTTTGTTCCTTAACTGGGCCATATCTTCCCTTTTCCTGGTGTGATTTGTAGTTTTCTGTTGTCTAGGCATCTGGTTTCCTTGATTACCCCAATAAGATTTTCATAGACCAGAATGGGCTCAAGGCTAAGAAGGGGGCTATATTCAGTATCAGGTTTCCCTGAGGGTGTATCTTGGAAGATTGACAGACTTTCCTGTGAGGCCTCTAGCTGCTGTGCTTTTCCTAACCTGCCCATCTAGTGGTGCTGTCAGCCTGTCGCTCCCCACTGGTGTAAAGAGGTGTGACCCCTTTAATTCTCAGCTTAAGTTGTTTCTGGTTTTATTGTTTTCCCCCAGGCTCTGGGGTCTGAGTTCTGAAGGGAGGGCAGGTTCTCGAGCTGGGCCCCACCTCGCTCCTCTTAGGGAAGACACACATCTTCTGCACTTGAATTACTCCTTTGTCTCTCTGACTCTGTTCACGCCAGCCCTGCCTGGGTCAGAGCTCTGAGAGGTGGAAATGCCTGAGGCTTTCCCCACTGAGCCACTCAGATTTAGAAAGAAAAAAAGGGGAAAGAAAGCCCCCTTTCAGAGCCAGTCTCTGGCCCGCCAGTTTCACCTGTCGGCCAGAGATAGTGTCCAGTCTTCTGTGCCCTTTGGGACACAGACTTTTTCCAGTATTCTAAGCACAGTCATCTCCAAAAGCCTCTGTATTTTTTTCTGTCAGCCCCACCTCCTCTCCACTGGGAGTGACCTCAGGGTACTCTGCTGCTTTTTAGGGGTTTGTCTGTATTTGTAGCTTGTATTCAGCAGTCCACATTTGTTAATTAAAACTCCAGTTGGAGCTAGGTTGAGCTATATTCGCTTGCTCCCAACAAGGACTGCTGCTTTCTCCTAAAGCGAGGTTTTGCAGCTCAACCTTCCTTGTGGGGAGGAGGCTCCTGGCACAGGTATGCAGTTTTTACTTACAGTTTTTTTGCTATAGTCTCAGCCATTCCACCCATTCCAGGTCTATGCTGTGTGGACACTCATGGTTGTCCCCCAGCAGTTGTTCCAGACTATTTCCTAATTGTTCCTGGCTATTTACCAGTTGCTCTAGAGGACTAACTAAATTCCACACCTCTCTATGCTGCCATCTTGCCCTGCCCCTACATTGAACTTTTAAAACAATATTTGGTTGATTTAATTCTATCAATAGGAAGGCACTATTGATAGTCCCTTCCCTCTTCTAGATTATCTTACATTTTTTTGATCAAGAAGATTACACAATGAAACCATGGTCCATCATTTTACTCCTTATTTAGCCCATTATGTAAATTAGAATGTGCTGCAAAGAAGACCTGGGTTTAATCTTAGGTTTGACCTTTACAATAAATATAAATAACATACAAAATATTTAATTATCTGGAACTCATCATCACTAACCAGTCTGCCTCAAGTTCTTCTGCTGGCCAGGTGTCAGGCTTTTAGTTCATGGAGAGTGCAGGGGCGCTAGAGGAGAGTCTGGGCAATGGGGGGCTAGTGTTACTTGGGGTGCTTGGGAAGTGCCTACCAGTCTTTATGGAAGTATTTCAACATTTTAACAGCTCAGGAGAATTCTTCATTGTGTATCCACTGAATATCAGCCCAACCCTGCTTATGAATTTAATTTTGTGTTTCTCATCTGTAAAATGAGAACACATGCTTATATAGGCCCTGCTCCCTCAAAGTTTTTGTGAGAGTCACATAAAATGTTTGTGAAATAATAACACATGCCAGGCATTGTGGTGAGTGCTTATAGTCACTAGATCATACGACTCACCAACCTTATGAAGCAGGCTTTGTTATTACCCCTGTTACAACAAGCCTATGAAGTCAACATGCTATAACCCACAGTTTATAGAAGGAGAAAGTGAGTTTAGTGAGATTAAGTTATTTGCCCAACATCAAATAGCTAGTGGGTTCCTGGGTATGCTAAGATTCAAACACTGGTCAGCCTTGAAAAATGAATGTAAAAAATTAATACACAATTGTAAAACCACTTATATTAGTTACATTATTGCCCCTCCTCAAATGCAGGGTATAGAATTTGTGTATTCTATAGTTCAATGTATAAATTATATAAGTTCTTTTTCAGATGACTGCTAATACCATGACATTCTATTCCCCTGGTAAAAACTTGACAAAAGGTTATAAGAAAACCAGAGACAAAATGTACAATTAAAACTATTTTAGGTTGGGAAAATGTGATCAGACTTTTAGTTTAGTTTGGAGCTTAGTCTTATATTGGCAAGAAATTCTGTCTCTCAAAGAGATGTTTTCAATTTCTTTATTAATAAACACACCATTAAACATTGTATTGTCTAAATGGTGGATCCAGTAAAAATGTTCAAGCATCACACTTAATGGAGAAACCTTAGAAGTCTTCCCTTTAAGGTCACTTACAAACAAGGATGCCTGCTATGACCCCTTCTGTTCAACAAAGGACTGGATGTCCTGGCCAATGAAATTTGAGAAGAAAAAGACAGGGATGAGTATGAGGGAAGAGACAAAACTATCAGTATGTGCAGATGATTTAATTATTTATATAGAAAACCCAAGACAAGCTTTTAAAACTAAAAAGAGAGTTCAGCATGGTTGCTGAACACAAATCAGTAAGTAAAAATCAATAGAATTCTTTCACACTGATAGTCAATAGAAAATGCAGTAGACCATAATATGCTATTTACAATAGCAAAGAAAAAAATCTGTATTGTATCTGGGAACTGACTTACAAATGCAAAAGATATGTTACAAAGCTATAGTAAGTAATTCAGTGTGATAGGTACTAAAAATTTCAAATATACATAGAACAGAAACTAAAATAGAATATAAAAGAAATCTATGTGTATGTGGGAGCTTGCTGAATTGTTAGTTAATTATTGAGGAAATGGTAAATTATGAAATAAACAAACTGTTTTTTGAAAATTGGCTGAATATTTGGAGAAAAACTAGACCCATCACCCCACAAACAAAAATAATCTTCCATTGGAATAAAGATCTAACAGTAAAAGGCAAAACTATAAAGCTATTATAAAAAATGTTGGAGAATATCTTTGTGACAATAGGGAGAAAAAGGATTTCTTAAATGGGAAAATGGCAAAGACCAAAAAGAAAAAATATGGCAGAATTGATGATATCAAAATTAAAGATTTCTGTTTTGTGTAGGACACTATAGACAGAATGGGAGAAATTATTTGGGATATGAACAACCAACAAAGGATTAAAAAAAGGAAATCCTACAAACCAACAACAAATAAAATAGGTAACCCAATAGAAAAGTGGGCAAAGAATATGAAGAGACAATTCATAGAAGGGAAAACTCAAATGACTAAAAAGCATAGGAAAAAAAGCTCAACTTGGCTAAATGCAAATTAAAACCTTATACATGAGATTGGCCACAATTAATAGTTGGATAACATCAGATACTTTCAAAGCTGTGGGGATCCAGGATCCCTTTATCAGTGCTGGGCTAGTATTAACTGCTGCAGCCATACTGGGGACGAGTTTGGGAGTATTTAGGGAAACTGCATATGTACCAACCCTTTGATCCAGCCATACTACTGCTGGGAATATCCCCCAGAGGAAATCTTGTGCAGACACACAAAGGAACATGAATGGGAATAATCCTTTCGGTACTGTTTTTTGATAGTATTTTAAAAACTTACTGAACGCCAACCTCTTTTACTCTTAAAGCATCTAATCAAACTGATATTCTGTGGCACACAAGTTGGGAAACTGATTTAAGTGACTAGTTCTTAAATTTAAGGGACATGCCTAGTAGGAATGTCAATGAGTATGTGTCTGTCTACACTATCAAACAAGAGCAGCTTATTGGCATGCTACCGTCCACTTAGCATGAAACACTGCACTCTTAATAAAAGTGTCCTAGAGTTGTGCTGCATTTAAATAATTTCAGATGTTGTTTATCAAGTCTGAGGGTAGATGCCATCTTTGATTTATATGGATCTCATTCAGTTTATGGAGAGTGAAGGGACCACTCACTTTTGAGAGGTGTGGCAATTTTGGGAATGTCTATGTTTTAGAAAGATATCTACCATGTTGGGAATTTCTTTAAATAGAAATGGTTGTATATGGTAAGTTGAGAACCATTCTTAAAAATGCTATTTAACAGTGTGTTAAGCAGGATCTTAGTTGATATACACATACAAATGAAGATGGATATTGATTGGTAATGTCTCCAGAAAATGACATTGCCACTGATATTTACTTTTTCTTATACCTTTCTGTGCCATGTAAATCTTTTACAATTAGTATTTACTGATTTTTAATCAGAAGCACAATAAAATGATTTTCCTCTTAAAAATTGAATATGTATTTCCCTATTACTGTCAAGAATGCAATAGTAACTATTTTCATCCTCCACTTAAATTGAGAAATTTGCTGTACTTTTAATTCCTTCTTACACTTTTAATTCCTTCTTCCATCTCCTCCACTTTTAAGTTTTTATCACAGGAATCTGGGATTTTAGATCCAAACTATTATTAATTTTTTTATCATTTTCTATCATATATTTTAAGTTTTCTTTTATATTTGAACTGTTTTATTAAAATATTAACTACAGTTAGATACTACTACATTTGTTTCACTAGATTAATTGCCATTTTGAAATCTATTGCTATATAACAAACCACCCCAAAATTTAGTGTCTTACAAACCACCAATTTGTTATTTTCTCTCATGGTTTTCGGTTGACTAAGCTCATTTGGGTGGTTTTTACTTAGGGGTCTCTCATGTGTCAGATTGATGTATCTTTTAGTAAGAAAGAGGCTGAGGCTGGAATCATTTGAAGGCCCAAATGAGCTGGATGTCCCAGGGCTCCATGGTTCTCCCATTGGCCTCTCTCTCCAGCAGAACAGACTGCCCTAATGAGGAAGCAAGCAGAAGCTGCCAGGTCAGATGAGGACTCTCTGAAACTAGCATAGTGTCACTTTTGCACTATTCTATTGGCCAAAGCAGTCACTGGTCCAACCCAGATTTGAGATGGTGGAGAAATTGACTCTACCTCTTCATGGGAGTGGCAAGGCCATACTGCTGAAGAGCATGTGGGAAAGGCAATACTGTTGCAGCAACATTTGGAAACTGGCCACTGGTGTTCACTCATTTGTGTGTGTTATATTATGCTTTCTCTATCCTTAGAATACTTTGATTCAAATCTCAGTTGGTTGGAGTACTTCATAGTAGTAATATACTTTATGAATCTTTTGCTCTTATATGTAAATAATAATTTGAATATGGAATCCCTCAAGCACAATCTTTGTCCTTAAAATTTTCCGAAGATTTTGGTTTTGCAGAGGAGAGGTCCATTTCTAAACAGTTTTCTCTTTGTGTATTATCTGTTTTCTCCTCACCACACTCCCACTCCCAACCTCCTATACTGGCTTGGATATGTGTAGTTTTCTTTTCCCAAAGCCTTAAAATTCATCAATTTCATCTGTAAATATCTAAATTTGTTTCTTGCTACATATATTTACCTGGTACTCATTGATCCATTTGGGCTGAAGACACAAACCTTCTCAGCTAAAGGGACATTTATATCTATGATTATTGCTTTACCTTTATATACTCTTTACTTTCTATATAGAGTTCTTGTTATCAATAAATTGCATCTCTTGGATTTGTTCCTTATATATTTTACATTTTTGCATCTTTTTTAGAACAAATTCACTGATTCAGTTTTCTGTAGTAACCAATTGTAATATTTGATTCTTTAATGGTAATGATTTTGATATAAAACAATCTTGACTCACTTCTTTAGATTATTCTTTCATAGATACAGTATATTTTCAATTCTTGCTTAGAATTCAGATAAAAGATTCTGTAATTCTTTCTCCCATTTCCTTCAGTAAATCCACTTTAAAGGGGCATTTTGATCTAGTGCTTCACATTAACCCTTATGCCCCTTTAAAACTACCAAGTCTTCAGAAGTTTGGTGATATTCGTCTTTTTGAAAATTTGGGGATACAGAGATTGATGTTAGTCCAGCATTCGGAGTTACAAATTTTGTGTATTATATGGTTTGCCATTCAAATCTTTCAGATCCATACAATGGAAGAATTAAACATTTTTTTCCCCCCAGCTCAAAGGCTGGTGGGCTGAGGGGAATAGGCAGTGCCTGACTGGCTCCTTCTTCTCTTCAGGTCTCAGCCCAAATGCCACCTCCAGAGAGGCCTTCTTTGACCCTCATATCTAAAGTCACCTCCCCAATTTTTCTCTGTTTGAGAGGTTGGCAAACTATGGCCTATAAGTTATATCTGGCCCTCTCCTTGTTTTTGTAAATAATGCTTTATTGGAACACAGCTGCACCCATTCATCTATTGCCTGTAACTGCTTTTGTGTTATGACAGCAAAGTTGAGTAGTTGCAGCAGAGGCAATATGCCTGCAAAGCCTAGAATAGATACTATGTGGCCCTTTACAGAAAAAATCAATTACCATTCTTTCCTCTATTTCATCATCCCATTTATCTTTTTTTATACCATGCATCACAATTTGTAATTGTCTTTGGTATTCCTTTGGTGTTTTATTATGAGTTTCCCCCCACAAAGATGTAAGATCCATGAGGGAAGGAACTTAGTCTGCCTTGTTTACCCCCAAATCTCCAGCACAGTGACTGGAATATAATAGGCACTTAATAAATATTTGCTGGATATGTAAATGAATTAAGTAGATTTAAAACTTATATTCTTCTTATTTTACTCAGAATTTAGGAGAGGGATGGGGGACCATTAAATGTATTTTGGTTTAGTATATTAAATTGAAAGTAGGTAACAAATATATTTAGGATATTGAGTCAAAGAAGATTTAGAGAGGCAAGTTGAGATGGAGTGGTCTGAGAGATATGAGGAAACTAGTAGAAAGTGGTGTCCAAAAGCCAAGAGCAGAAGGATTTTAAGGGCAGAGTGTAACAGTTTTGTCAAATGCTGTAGAGAGGTATCAAATTTAAAAAGTCTTGAAAAGAGCCCTCTGGATTTAGCAACAAAGAGACCGTTGTGACTTTGGCAAGGGCTGTTTCATTGGGGTGGTTTGAGGGAGAAGTCAGATTGCAGTAGGTTGAGAAGTGAATACAGCAAGAGGTGAGGATAATGATAGTAAAAATCTCTTTCAGAGAACTTGGTGGTGAAGAGGAGAGGAGCAGGACAGCAGCTAGAGAGAGACACAGCATTTAGGAAGATGCTTGAATGACTTAAGGGAAAGATCAGTACAGAGTGGGAATTAGAAGATATAGGGGGAGAAAATATAAACAGAATGAAGAGATGAGAAGACAGGAGAGGACGATGATAGAGAAACATTGATTTTCTCTGCAAAATAAAAGTAGAATTAGTTGTGAGAATAACAGAAGATGTTTTAGCATAACAGGATTGAGGTGAATAGTGAAGATACAACAAAAAGTTTTTGTGAGACGTGGGGGAGAACTGACCAAAAAAGGTATTGGAATGGTGTTGAGGAGAGAGACTACATAATTGCAATGGCTGAGTGAATTCCTCTTATGGTACTCTGTACGGGATGGAAGAAGGTTCACAGTGGAGGAAAATGTGATTAGGCTTTTGTTGTAAAGGGTCAAAGTAACAAAATGTAATTTGCAGCAACACTATAGCCACCTTCTATTAGACCTTTCCTAAGTGATAGATGGATTATATGGACATGCCAAAATGCAACAAAACAAACTTTGCCCCAGCTATAAGAGGAGTCAGTTTGGAAGTTGTGGCCCTTGAAGAAAACTCCTGAACACAATCGCAATATTTGTGAATAGGTGGATGGATATGATTTCTGAACACTTCAAGGAATGAAGAAATGCCCTACAATTTCAAAGGTTATACCACAAGATCTTTAATACAAAGGGTGATAAATCTAACTCGGCAGCTAACTCACTGCGGCTCCATGCTGCTCCATGCTTGATTCTACCCAGAGGTATAGGGTTGTGCAACGGCACAATGTAGGGAGAGAATGCAATGAGCCCAACTTCAATTTTTTTTTAACATAAATAAGTCATTATTAGGTCAATATTTTGTATGTATTTTCTCACTGTGGTGAAAAATTACATCACTTAGAGATAAAAGGATGTATCTGAAAAAATAGACATAATCATAATGAAATTTGTGTTACTGGTTTAGTATTTGGTAATTTTCAAAATATATTCAGAATATATGTTATTCTGTTTAACCTACAAACACCATTGAAGGTTTCAGTAGGCCTATTTAATTTACAGATGAGGACATGGAGGCTCAGACAGATTAACGGTTTTTCCAAAACATGTAACCAGAATACTGTAGAACTGAGCTCCGAATCCAGAGTCCAGAGGGCACATTTCACCATGTTCATCCTCAAAATGATGATTACTCATAATGAGTAATTAGTCTGGACAGCTCCACTGTGAAGTAGGCAAGGTTTTCATTTTCCATGAAGGTCCTCCAAGAGTTTGAGGCTTTTTCAAATTATTATTTAAAACTTCAATTTGTGGTTTGTGGTTGTTAGTTCAAGGCAACATATCCACCTAAAACGGAACCTCTCTTCTCGAGTTTGCTTTATTTTCTAAAACCCGTAAATCTTGAAGATTTTCCTTTGAGGCACTGTTGAATGAACAAAATATATCTCATTCATGTTGGCCTCTAGAGGTCACAAATGCAACAGAATCTTGTTCCCTTCTCTTCTCTTTAAGAGTGTTTACAACAGCTCACAATCTACTATGGTTTTGATGAGTGTATGTGATCACTGTAATTCTTATGATTCTAATGATTGCATTACAAGAATAAATTCGCTTACAAATATGTCCTGAACTTTGCTTTTTAACCAGCATTTGCTGAGTAGTCATAACCTTGGAGTACAGGAAAACGCAATAGAAAAATGTTTTTGGCATCTCTCCAAAATACTTTTTTTTAAAAATACAGAAAGTGATGCCATATTATTCTGAGAAGACTAGTTGGAATTATTTGGTATCACTTTTAGATTCTGGGTAAACTAATACACCAATGACAAAAAAAAAAACAAAACACTTATAGACATGGGCAATAAAAAGTCTAGGAAAAATACTTTATGCATTTGTATATAAAAGTAAATGAAAAATGAACTATTACTTTGCTATCTGCATAAAATCATTAAAGCTTATAAATTAAATTGGCTGAAATATTATGGAAACATTTTACAAAGCAATAAATTGGTATCCACTGGTACTCTGAATTTTTTAATATTTGATTTTATGGTGTTTTCCTCATAAAAATTTACTATTTATTGGTCATTTATAACCCACCAGGCCTTGTGCTAAGCACTCTTTAAATATATTATCCCATTTATTTTCATAACAACTCCAGTTAGACCAGACCATTTTTAAATTTAAAAATTGTTGTTTTCATTTGTTTGTTTTTTTTCTTAGTATTATTTTGAACTCTTTTCCACTATATACTGATCTGGAGACAACAAGCACGGCTATTTCAAATTTAAGTGACTATTTCAATGCTGTAGGGTATTTTGAAAAAAATGAAAATACTTACCAAACAAATATGAGGTATAGTTCACATTGAGAGACTACTAAAAATGAATTCTAGATCAAAACAGGCAGTTAGTAAAACGTATGGCTATTATAGCTGTCCTAATTTCTGCTGATTTTATGTCCCCTAGAGATTCCTCCATAAAGCCATTTTTCAGTATATTGCATGCTATGAATTACAATAATGCATATCTTAAGCACTAATAACGACCAGGAGTAATGTTGACAATTACTCATTATGTTGTCCTTTCTACAGTAGGAAAATTAAGATCCAATGAGATGTTGCAAAATGAAAGAAGTCAGGTTTCAGTGGCTGACAGATTTCAAATGGAGTAGAGAGGTCACTCTGGTGGGCATTCTTATGCACTATATAGATAACCCTCTTTAGGTTTTAAAGGATTGGAATAGCTAGAAGTAAATACCTGAAATATCAAACTCCAATCCAGTAGCCTGGACTCTTGTAGATGATTGTATAACAATGTAGCTTACAAGGGGTGACAGTGTGATTGTGAAAGCCTTATGGATCACAGTCCCTTTATCCAGTTTATGGATGGATGAGTAGAAAATTGGTGACAAAAAACTAAATGAAAAATAGGGTGGGGGGTGTTTTGGGTATTCTTCTATACTTTCATTTTTTATTCTTATTCTGATTCTTTCTGAGGTAAAGAAAATGTTCAAAAATAGATCGGGGTGATGAATGCATAACTATGTGATGGTTCTGTGAACAGTTGATTGTACACCATGGGTGACTGCATGGTATGTGAATATATTTCAATAAAACTGAATTTAATTAAAAAAAAAAGATCCAAAGAGATGTGCAGCTATCATAGGAGAACTCTCTTCTCCCTTCTGAACTTATTTTTTTACGTGGTGGAAAAAGCATGGGCTTTGGAGTTAAACAGAGCTAGGTTTAACTTCTTACTACATTATCTTGAGAGAGTTACTTATCCTCCCTGAGCCAGAGTTCTCTCTGTGAAAAGGTAATAATTATATATTCTTAGAGTGAAACCACTGGCATGGTGACTGCACTGTCCTCAATCGTCTTTTCTTTACCTCTCTTTGACAGGCAGTCATTAACGTCTCAGTACTATTGGAAAGAAGAAAGGAAACAGCTGTGAGATGCAGTCTCCCATACTCTCCATTATCTTTTCTACTTCCTCCTCCATAGAAGAGTTCTTTTAGCTCTCAGCAGGCACTATTCTTTAATTAGTTGCTTGGAAAAAGAAGAGAATCATGGTAACTCTTGGTGGGCATCTGGATTGGTTGGCAAGGGCATATTGGATTAGCATAACATGTAAAAGAAGGTTTTATACCCTATGCCTTGAGAGTCTCAGAGCGAATCTTCAAATACAAAGGAGAGCTTTTATGGGTGAATTTTATCCTTCAAAAAGGTATGTTGAAGTCCTAATCTCCAGGACCTCAGAATATGACCCTATGTAGAAATAGGCCATTAGAGATGGAATTAGGCAAGTTAAAATCTCCTCAGAGATTTTAGAGTGGGCCCTTAATCCAATATGACTGGTACCCTTATAAGAAGGGGAAAAGGGACTCAGGCAGTTCCACAGGGGAGAACGCCATGTGATGACCGAGTGTTGCAAGTGAAGGAAGGCCAGGGATTGCTGGCCATCTCCAGAAGCCAGGAGAGAGGCGTGGAACAGATTTTTCTATACAGACTTCAGTGGAGCCTGGTCTTTCTAACACCTTGATTTCACACTTCTAGCCTCCAGAACTGTGAGAGAATAACATTCTGTTATCTTAAGTCCCTCAATTTGTGGTACTTTGTTACAGCAACCTTTAGAAACCAAGACAAGAACAAAAGAAAGAGAAATATTATTTGAAAGTGGACAGGCAATATAATTAACATAAGAGTCTTGAGAACAGATTCCAAAGCAGACCACCTGGGTTCAAATTCTACCTTTGCCTCTTGCTAGCTGGGAAACCCTGAGCAAGTTACTGAACTTCTCGGTGCCTCAGCATCTTCATCTTTTACATGGAGACTATTGCAGATCTTACCTCATGAGGCTGCTGTGAAGGCTCCATGAGTTAATATGCATAAAGCATTTGAACAATGCCTAGCAGGTTATAAACACTGCATAGGTGTTTACCGCTAAAGCAATGTAAACTTGGCTACCTAAATTAAGAAACAGTAAAATTAGGCTCATCTAAAAATTTCATTAATATAGGTTGTTTTCCCCCAACTTTGAATTTTGATTCTGGTATGCGGGTTTGATTAACTGAAAACAATGCATAGATGAAATCAGAGTATTAGTACCAGAAGTTGAATAGAGAACAACTACATTTATTTTTCCTACCAGACCTAAAATGTATATAGATTTGCTTTCTTTTTTTTTTTTTTGCAGCTTTTTTGTTTGTTTTGTTTTGTTTGTAAGGAGTAGGTGGCCCGTTAAAGACAGTATGCCTTTTGGTGCTTGTTTCAAAATGCCTGGTGTAGCTTCTACTTTTGGATTAAGACAATGCCAAGTGAATTTGCTATATAAGATTGGCTTGATTTGCAAAATGCAGTTAGAACCTCTGAAAAAGAGGTGCAAATCTTGCCAAACACAATATGACAAAGATGCAATGATATTATTTACCTTTGCTTTTTTCTTTTCTTTTCTTTCCTTTTTAAAAAATCCTGCACTCTAATTTAAGTCTGATTCTACTGGCTTGAAAAATAGTTTAAAGCCCAAATTTGACTACATTTAATTGCTTTGGGGTAGATAACTTCCCATACTTCTAGATGCATTTTTATATAGGTTTCCATAGGTACCTCAAAATCAACACACTAATAAAACTGATGTTCTCTCTTGAATCTCTATATTTGTGGGTCTCCCCTTGTTTCATTAAGAACACCATCATCCACTCAGTTTCTCATCTTAGATACCTTTGATTCATTGTTTTGATTGTAGTATCTTGTCAAGTATACCTCTATAGTAAGTGCCAAGTCTGTCTGTTTTCAGTCCCAGCACCAGCTCCATCTACCACCACTCTTCCTCCTACAGCTTATGCTTGGCCATGTTGGGTAGTCCTCACACTTCTTTGGTTTGGGGTCTCAAATCTAAAATTTTGGAATAAACGATTTTAAGATATTCTTTTAATTATTCTCTAGAATCTCAGTTTAGAATATAATTTAAAAATTCAGCTTCTCTCTCTAGCAGCTCAGGAGATCTTCTCTTGTCTTTGTTTCTCCACAAGTTGTGTGTCCTGGCACATGACAGATGCTCAGTGAATGTTAAATGAATGAATAAGATCCAAAGAGGTTAACTTACTCAGGTGCCAAACTGGTTACACACAAGGTGCTTCAATTATGTAAGCATAATTTATTTGCATAAATGGCTAGAAGGGATTCTATTTTCAAAAGCATCTAAGGTTTGAAAGGAATGTTAGTGAATATCAAGCTTTTATAACATACAGAGACTCATCAATTAGATCTGCAAACAAGAATTTTTTTAATGTGACAGGAAAAAAAAACCAATTTTCCTCCTTACAAAAAAAATCTATGTCAGAGATGACCAGTTAGAGATTTGTGCTCCTCCTTCCCACAGCGTCAGAGATGTTGCTGGGAAGCAGCTCCCCTGCCAGCCCTCCCTATTGTAGGTGGGAATGTGTTACTAATTCTCACCAGTGGATAAAACAGGATGGGGATGTGATCTTGTCACTTCTGGACTAAAGAGGTTAAGAAACAGCATGTCTTCTTCAGCCCATCTTTCCCCATTCACCAGCTGAAATCAGAGGACTGCAAACTCCCAGGGAGTGACAGAGAAACAAGGCAGAAAAAACCTGGATCCCTGCATCATCCAGTGGAGGAAAGCCACCTTCCAACGAGGGACATGCACACTAAACTTTTACATGGACACGAAATAGACCATGTGTGTTTTTGTGTGTTAGGCCACAGGAATTTTGGGGTGTATACAGCAGTTAGTATTTCCCTATCTAATAGACCATCTGATTTCTGTCATATATTGCATGTTCCTCACAGGCTGGCAACATCTTTCTTAAACTTTTGAACCCACCATAATACTTAAAGGTTGAACACATTCTTTTCAATCATAGACATCTATGCTTATAAAATTATAGATATGAAATAAGACTGTTGAAAGTTGTTTTGAGGGAAAGTGTCTTCTATAAAATATCTCTTGCTGTCTACTTAATACATAGACCAGTGGGTTGCATGGTAGAGTCATCTGATTGGATCATCAGTTGTTTTTTAGATAACTTTAAACTTTATCAAATAATTTTCAGTTTCATTTTCACTATAATTTATAAAGCATTTCCTGACAGACTTACCTCATATTCTCCAAGTTAGAGATGATCAGCCCTTCTTTTAAGCCCCTAAAGACATTTACTATAGTAGCTACAACCCTTAGCTTGTATATCTGTCTTGCTTCATCCTACCATAAGCTATTGACATGGGGCCCATGTCATATGCACCCTTTCATCTCAACAGCCTAGGAATTCAATAATGGTAAGAATTGGCCTCTGCTCACAAGAAGCTTATGGCCTTTCACTTACTAGCAAATAAGGATTAAATATTTAAGTTGGTAGCTTTATGTATTAATTTATTTTCCTAAATTGAGGCCACTGTAACAAACTAGGATTTGTTATCAAAAGGAAAAATACCTGAAGAGAGATCAGGATGATAAAATAATAAAAAAAATTTTAATGTAACAAAATATTACCCGTAGGTGATTCTGGAAAAGTAAGAGTATTTAAAAAAAAAAAAAAAAAAAAACAGAAAACAAAAAACAACTGCTAAACATCAGAGATAATTGTTTCCAGAGGTGGACTTATGATTGAGAAAACGTGAGCAGGACAATAACATATTAAAAGAACCTGGTGGTACACTACATGTTAAATTAGTTTCCTAGGACTGCCACAGCAAATTATCATAAATTGGGTGGCTTAAAACAAGAGATTTATTCTCTTGCAATTCTCGAGGCCAGACTTTTGAAATCAAGGTGTTGATGGGGCCGTGCTCCCTTCAGAGCCTCCTAGGGAGAAACTTCCTTGCCTCTTTCCACTTCTGGTAGCCCCAGGAGTTCCTTGGCTTGTGGTAGCCTAACTCGAATCTCTGCCTCTACCTCACATGGCTGTCTTCCCTCTTCATCTATGTCTGTTCTCCCTCTTTTATATGCACTCCAGTCATATTGGATTAGGGGCCACCCCAATTCAGTATGACCTCATATTAACTTGATTACTTCTGCAAAAACCCTATTTCCAAATGAGGTCATGTTCCGCGTTTCATGGTTTATGACATCAACAGAACTTTCTGGGGAACATGCACAATTCAACCCATAAAATATGTTAACATTCAGTATTTTAGTTAATTTTCCCTTATATTATTTTTAGAGGGGCAGAATGATAAACAGAAAGATCATGGATAGACCATGAGTCTTGCCCCTGACTTGGACTGACTAACAATCAACCTTTCTGGGCATGAATCAGCTTATCTGTGAAATGGGGTTGCTGGGCATGATTATTGTTTTATGGTTTCTTGCCTTATTTTGAATGTAGGGTGATGAAAAGTTATGATGTTCATGTGACATGATGAAAAGTTATGATGTTCATGTGACATGTTTTTATCAAATAATTATTTTACTCAAATATATTATTTTTAAAAGGTTTGTAGCATTTTAAATATTTTCAAACACTTTAATCTTGTGGCTTATTTATTTTTGTTTCTTGTTTTTTAGTCACTAACATTTTAAATCATGTAATTTTTAAAATTTTGATTTGATTTAAAAACACAGAAAATTATAAAAAAAGAAAATATAAATTATTTACAGTCCCGACATCCAAAGAAACAACTGTTAGTATTTTGTTAAGATCCTTCCACCTATTTTTATTGTGCAAATCTTTTAAATTGGGATTGCACTGCATGTAAACATTTTCTTCTCTCTTTTTTTACCTTAATATTATATTGTGGGGGGAAAGGCGGCGCGATGTTTGGTGCGGGCGAGGAAGACGACACCGACTTCCTCTCGCCCAGCGGCGGTGCCAGATTGGCCTCTCTCTTTGGACCAGATCAAGCAGCTGCTGGCCACGGAAATGAATTCTTCCAGTATACAGCCCCAAAGCAGCCTAAGAAAGGCCAGGCAACAGCAGCAACAGGAAGAAATGCTGTCCATGCAAAAAAGAAAAAAAACCCCAAATCAATCGAGGGATTTTGAAAGAAATCAGGCAACACTGAAACCAGCACCAAACACCGCAAGTACTTCCTCTGTACTGGTTGCAACAGCAGTCCATGCATATCGATACACAAATGGTCAGTATGTGAAGCAGGGCAAATTTGGGGCTGCAGTCCTGGGGAACCACACAGCCAAGGAGTTTGGAAAGGACGCTGGACCAACTCTCCTTGGTCTTTGCATTCGATATTGTAATAAATATATAATGGGGGTGGAAATAAATAACAGAAGGAAACTGGAAATTTTATAAATACGTGGAAATTAAACAACACACAACTAATGTGCCAAAGAAGAAATAAATCACAAAAGAAATCTGGAAATCTCTTGGGAAGAAAGAAAGAGAAAATACAACATAAGAAAACTAATGGGAAGAGCAAAGGCAGTGCTCAGAGGGAAATTTATAGCACTAAATGCTTACATTAAAAAAGAAGAAAGATCACAAATCAATAAACTAACTTCACACTTAAAGAAATGAGAACAAGAAGTGCAAACTAAACTGAGAGTAGAAGGAAGGAAATAGCAAAGATTAGAGCAGACATAAAATAGAGAACAGAAAAACAACAAAAACAAAAGTTAATTTTTTGGAAAGATTAATAAAATGAAGAAACCTTTACCAAATTGAAAAAGAAACAGAGAGAGGACACAAATAACTAAAATAAGGAATGACAGGAGATTATTAGATATTATTAGCAAAATTACAGAAATAAAAGAGGTATTATGAAAAACTTTATGCCAACAAATTAGTAAACCTATATGACATGGACAGATTCTTAGAGACATAGAATTTACCTAATCTGACCCAAGAAAAAATAGAAACTTTCAACAGATCTATGACAAGTAAAGAGATTGACTCAGTCATCAAAAACCTCCCAACACAGAAAAGCTTCACACAGGTGCATTTTGCCACATATTCTAGGAAGATTTAAAGCCAATCCTTCTCAGGGTCTTCTAAAAAGTAGAAGAGGGATAGCTTCCTAACTCATTCAAGGAGGACAGTATTACCCTAATTTCAAAGCCAGATAAAAACAGCACAAGAAAAGAAAATAATAGACTAATATTCCTAATGAATACAGATGCAAAAATTGTCAACAAACTATTGTCAAACTGAATACAGCATTATATTAAAATGATTATACACTATAATTCAGTGGAATTTATCCCAGGAATGGAAGGATGGTTCAACATAAGAAAATGAATGTAATGTACCACATTATGTTTCCACATTTTTTTTTTTATGAAATTAAAGAGACAGTGACAATTAAATGCAATACTTGATCCTGGATGAGATCTTACAAGGGGAGAAAAGGCTTAAATGAACAAAATTGGGACATATGAAAAATTGCAATATAGTAAGCTTTATGTCAATGTTAAAGTTCTTAAACCTGATAACTACGCTTAAGATTGGTAACATAAGTGAATATCCTTGTCCTTAGGAAATATACATGGCAGTATTAAGTATTCAAGGAACATGATTTTTTTTTTACAGCTACAAATAAACTTTATTTGATGTAATGTAATAAAACATTTTCAAATTTAAGAATGAAAAAATAAAAAAAAAAAATATTATATTGTGAACATTTTCCCTTGTTATTGAATTTCAAACATGATTTTAATGTATGCATGATATTACTTTGTATGGAAGATTCAGAATTTATTTAACAATTTCCCTATTTTTACAGTTTACTTATTTAGTTATTTTCACTTTTTTATTTAGAAAAAAATACTTTGAATAAGATTTTTACCCCCTCTGGGCTCTGCTTTTGAAAGCTGATCATGGTCTATAGTACAGTGCACTTCAGGTAGAAAAGGCTAAAATTCCATGTTCCTAAATTGGCTTCCTATATATGAGAAAGCAGGTTGACATTTATCATCATCCATTAACTTACATTTCACTCTCAATTAAGAGTTCCTTAATTACTAGTAAAACAAAATAAACCTGAAAATTCCAGTAACTTGAGAGCACCTTTTGTGGTCAGAAATTTTCATATATCATTATTTCATATATTTCATACATCATTATTTTCATATATCACATTTTCATATATCATTATTTCAAATGATCAAATACTCTGGAGAACCACTGACATGGTACAGAGGAAAGGCATGGTTCCAGAACTTGAAAAATCTTTATTTTTATCTTGGCTTTGTCACTCTTTATTTATTTATTTATTTATGAGTTGTTAAAACTCCTTGTGCTTCAGCTTCCACACTGGTAAAGGGAGGAGATTTGAGATGAAAAACACTGAAGTCCCATTCAGCTCCAAAATTTTATAAATCTTTGATTCTCTTTTCTAAGTTTGTAGCAGAAAGAGTGGGTTAATATCTACGATAGGTGAATTGCAAAATGACCTCAATTTTCCACCCCTTTGTGTATCCATACCCACTGCATTGTGACTTCAAAATTCCTCCTATCAAGAGGAAGAGTCTATTTTGCTACCCCTTGAATCTGAGTTGCCTTTATAACTTGCTTTGTTCCACAGAATGCTGCAGAAGTGAAGGTGTGTCCAGTTAGAGCGAGGCCTCAAGAGGCCTTTCGAGCTTTACTTTTCCTCACTGAATCTTGCCACTACTCCATGAATGAGCTGGTTGGAGGATGGAATAACAAGGAGAGTAGAGCTGAGTGGGCCCAGATATCACAGGCAAGACTTCAAACCCAACCAAGTTCAGCAAAGCCAACCTGACAAGGCTTGCACCTGACCATAGCAGCAAGAGTAAGCCTAGCTGAGACCAGAAAAATCATTCTGTCAATGAGAAGAATCTTGAACTAAATAAATGCTTATCATTTGAAGCCATTGAGCTGTGTAGTTGTTTGTTATGTGGCATCATTTTGGCAAGAGATAGCTGATACATAATCCTTTAGAGCATTTTAAAATATCTTGAGAATTCAACTAGGGATGTAATTTTCTTTTACAAGTTTAATGTCTCACCTGAGCCCCAAATACCTACTGGATATCTATGGTTATGAAGGTATTACATGTGAAAAATGTATTTATTATTGAAGCCATCCATTTCTTTCACACCAGACCTGCTCCTAATATATTTCCTGTCTCGGTAGATACACTATCACAACTCTCTGGGTTGCCAACCCGAAACAATCTTGGAAACACATTTAATATTTCTTCCTCTTCTCCACTGCCCCCATACTTTTTATTCATTGCTACAGTCTTAGTCTCTTGCTTCAGAGAAGTTACATAACTTTCTAACTGATATATTGGTATAAACTTGCCCATAAGGAAAGAGGGAAAACAAGAACACATGCTCCTAAACTTCCCAGAGAGAAAAGAATTTCATCATTGCTGGACACTTGATTTAGCTATCAAAAGTATACAAGATCAGCTATATACAATATAAAAAACAGGTTCCAGTTTTAGTGAGTCTGCAATAATAAGTCTCCAAACTCTCAGCAATCCAGAAAAGAAAAACCAACCATTACCGCTTCTAAACAATTTGTTTTGATTAAATATTACTTCCTTGGGGGAAACTTCAATATTTGCTGGGAAATTTAATGAACACATTCATTAATCATGGCACTAAAATCACTTGCTAAACACTCTTTTTTAAAAATAAACTTTTTTGTTGCTCATTTCCCCAATGCCTGGCACACACAGGCACTCATTAAGTTTTGTTGTTGTTACTTTGCTTTATTTTAATCATTAGTGCTGATCTGTCTGAATTTCACAAGCATGGTGGAATTTCATATGGCTGCATTGAGTACCATACTTAGACCCCATAAATATTTTCACATACTGATGTGTATAATCAGGCAAGAGATGTTTAAACTGATACAGTTTTTCTCTATATCAGAACTAGAAACAGTCACTTTATTTGGTGGCTTTATGAAAAGTACATTTCTGTGTGTGAACATCAGCCTCTGTTTTCAAAGATTGGAGTGTCTACAAAATGAAAACAGATGCTGGGCTTACAGCAGGAGTAAATAGGATTTTGTGGCTGGCACCTAATTGTTGGTGAAGATCGAAAGGATGAAAAGAAAATCTGCCCACTGCTGGGCAAAGGAATCCAGGGTCTTTCTGATCATCATAAAAGCTTTGACCAGATGCAGAAGTCTTTATGGGAAAAAGTCTTTTGCTGTAGGAGTTCCCAAATCTGAAAAGCCATCAGGGCCACCTGGAGAGCACCCCCCCCCATCCCAAACCCGATAGATTTCTCAGCCTGACCTGTTTGTGGTTGCCCAGGCGTGTATATTTTTAAAAAGCTGAACAAACTTTCAGGGAAGATGGCAGAGTAGAGAGCTCCAGGATTCAGTCCTCCCACCGAAACAGCTATTATACAGGCAGGAAGTGTCTGAAACAACTATTTTGAAACTCCAGAGACCAGAAGGACACTATACAGCATCCAGGGAAGAGCAGGAGGAAGAGGCAAATAAATTACGGCTAAGAAGTATAAATTGCTATTTCGGTGAGGTGGCTGCCAGCACCCATCCCCCACTCTCAAGGCAGGCTGCCGTGGGGTCCAGTCCCTAGCTAGCTCACTGCGGATAGAAAGAGACATAAAAATCCTCTTCCCCAAGAACAGGGACATTCATGGCCAATTGCTGATCTTGGCTTTTGATTAGTGAATTTGGATTACTGGTTCCCAGCTTTGAGGGCAGCCATTGTTTCAACCCTCCCTGGACAGGGCAGAGGCAGTGTGGATTTAAAGATGCAGGGCTTCCTCAGGGCTGTGGGGGAAGGTTAGCTGAAGGGCTGCATTTGCTGGGCAGGCCAGGAAAGCTCAGCTTCCAGGAACCATTGGAGAAGATTTTGGTGCCCTTGTGCAGCTGGACTGTGCCCCCTTCGTAGGTCCCTGGCTCTGTTTTGGCTGAGAAAGACTGACTTGGGAATGTCCTCTCTGGAGTGACCCTCCCCCTAGAATATCCCCTGCAGGGAAAAGCAGCATGAGTTGATGAAAAGAGTGTGAAAACTAAAGAGGAAGACAGTCTGGGACAAAGGCCTGCTGGTGTCAAATACTCAGGACAGGGAGATCTGTCTTTTGGGAAACAGGGGACAACCAAGTGCCTGTAAACAGGGGAATTCCAAAACAACTAACAAGCAAAAGCCTGGGACAAGACAGAGGTCCAGAAAGACAGTGAAAACCCTGCACAGTGCATTCACTTTGGGCAGACCTTCCTGATGGGAGGACTGAAACTCTAGGAAATCTCTGTCTTATCACCAGCTGGTTACAAAATCAAGAAACAGACACCCCAGGGAACAAATCCCAGAGTCAACATTTATTTATTTATTAAAGAAGTTGCAGGTTTACAAATCAATCATGCATAAAATACAGGATTCCATACACCACCCCACCACCAACACCTTGCACTGGTGTGGAACATTTGTTACAACTGATGATAGCACATTTAAAAAATTGTACTATTAATTGAAGTCCATGGTTGAACTTAGGGTTCACTGTGTAGTGTAGTTCCATGGATTTATTTACTTAATTTTTATTCTATTACCATATACACAATCCAACATTTCTCTTTGTAATCATATTCAGACATATATATTTCAGAGTTCATATTTTAAAATATTAAAATGTACAGTGTGCAACAAAAGAGTACAAGACAAAGAAACAGGAAATTATGGCCCATCCAAAGGAAGAGGGTAAAAATATAGAAAACGCCAATGAAGAAGAAGAGAATGTGGATATACCAAACAAAACCTTTAAAAATAGATCTTAAAAATGCTCAAGAAGATGAAAGAAAGTACAGAGAAAAATCTAAAGGATAACAGGACAACAGTGAATGACTATCTGAGAGTCTAAGTAAAGAGATAGAAATTTTAAAAAGGAACCAAAGAAACCATATGATAATCTCAATTGATGCAGAAAAGGCATTTGACAAAATATAGCACTCTTTCTTGACAAAAACACTTAAAACACTAGGAATAGAAGGAAACTTCCTTATTGTGATTAAGGCATATATGAAAAGCCCATAGCTAACATCCTACTTAATGGTGAAAGACTGAAAACTTCCCCTCTGAGGTCAGGAACAAGACAAGAATGCCTCCTGTCACCACTGTTATTCAACATAGTATTGAAAGTTTTTGACAGAGCAATTAGGCAAGAAAAACAAATAAAAGGCATCCAAGTTGGAAAAGGAGAAGTAAAACTTCCCCTAATTGCAGATGACATGACCTTATATATAGAAACCCTTGAAAAGTCAACAGCAAATCTTCTAGAGCTAATAAATAAATTCAGCAAAGTGGTGAGTACAAGATCAACATGCAAAAATCAGTAGTGTTTCTATACACAAGCAATGAACAATCAGAAAAGAAATCAAGAAAAAAATTCCATTCACAATTGCCACTGAAAGAATCAAATATCTAGGAATAAATCTAACCAAGATGTAAAGGACTTGTACACAGAAAACTAAAAAACATTGCTAAGAAGCTTGGCTAAGATGGTGGCTAGGTGAGACAGGGCAAAAAAACACCTCTGTGAAAAATACTGGATAAAAACCGGAAAGTGACCCAGAATACCGGTTTCAGCGATGCGCCAGCTGGACAAGGTCTGCTAGTACCACAGGGGCCATATAGTTGGTGAAACTGGGAGTCTGCACTCTGAAACAAGTGAGTAAGCTGGCTGGAATACCCACAGCTGCTCTGCGGTGTGGGGAAGCCATGGGTTGGTGTTTGGAGACTGACTGGTTCTTTTTTTTTTAAAAAAAAGGGAAAAACCCAGGAGCAGCTGCAGTTGTCACAGTGGGAACCATGCAGTAAAACACAGCAGGAGAGGGCTGAGCCAGCCTCTTGGTGTCTGACCTGGAGGATAGTCCACTGCAGATACCCTTGGGGCCGGGGGAGTGGAGGGGAGAGCCGGAAACAGAAAGAAACCTCACGGCTAGCAGCTGGCTCCCCAGAGGGCTGGATAAACTCCTTCCCAGGGCCGTGCCCACAGCCCAGAGCCCCGCCAGTTGTCCCCGAGCTGGGAAGGAGGAACTGTGTGTGTGGGGGGGGTTGAGATGCCCCATTTGGCCATCTTTGCATCAGGCTGAGAGTGCCCCTGCAAAGCCCAGTGGCCCGGGGCTTCCCTTGAGGGACAATGCACACTAGTGACGTAGCACGGCATTCCCTCAGCAGAGGTCCTGGAAGATCACAGCTGAGAAAGGGGGCCCGCTCGGAAAACCCAGGGATGCTATGCCAAGTCCAGTGTTTTGTGGGTCAGCAAGAGAGAGGGTCTGGGACTGAACTGAAATGCAGGCTTAGACTCTTGCAGCGGCCTTGAATCTCCAGGAACCTGGGGGGTTTGAATATTAAAGTTGCCTTTCCATCCTGGCCACCCGGACACATGCCCCACATTCAGGGCAGACACTTTATCCAGCAAAACTGTCCTTCAAATTTGAGGGAGAGCTTAAATTTTTCACAAACAAATGCTGAGAGAGTTCGCCAATAAAAGACCTGCCCTACTTCAGATACTAAAGGGAGCCCTATCAACAGAGAAACAAAGAAAGGAGAAAGAGATATAGAGAATTTTAACAGACATATATAGAACCTTACATCCCAAATCACCAGGACACTCATTTTTCTCTAGTGATCACGGATCTTTCTCCAGAAGGGACCATAAGCTGGGACATAAAACAAGCCTCAATAAATTAAAAAAAAAAAATTAAATTTATTCAAAGCACATTCTCCAACCACAATGGAATACAAATAGAAGTCAATAATTTTTGAATTGTAACTCCACTATTTACTTCCTGCATGATATAAAATACACAAACTCTAATGACAAATCAGTGGTTTTGAACTCAACGTAAAATATGTAATTTTAGACAAATATATAAAGATGGGGGAATGGAGGAGTATAGGAACATAGTTTACGTGTCCTATTGAAGTGAAGGTGGTATCAAAGAAAAACAAGATTGTTATGGATTTAAGAGGTTAATTTTAAGCCCCACAGTAAACACAAAGAAATTATCAGAGAATATGACCATAGAGATGAAAAGTAGAGTTTGGGTTAAGAGAAATGGGGGAAGGGGCAATGTGGAGTTAAGAAATGAGTGTAAGGTTGCTGTTTGAGATGAAGGGAAATTTCTAGTAATGGATGGTGGGAAAGAGCATTACAACATTCTAAATGTAATTAATCCCACTAACGGAAGGCTAGGGAGGGGGTGGAATGGGAAGATTTAGGCTGTATATATGTTTCCACAATTGAAAAAAAATAAAAAAGATAATCTAAATAGATGACAATTGAATGCCAAGGATGAACCTGGATGGGATTGGAGGATGGAGGACAGGAGGTTCAAAGGGACACAGTTGAGACATAAGGAAAAGGAAATACAGAATGTAAGTTTTGTGTCATTGTTGAATCTCTTGTACTTCTTAGCTGCACTTAATGGGATTGCATAAAAGAATGTTGTTGTTCATGGGAAGTGTATATGTTTGTTCAAGGATGGGTGCAGCTAGCTCTCATATGTTCAGAAGACAGAGCAATAGATGATGGATGATAGATAGGGAGGGAGGGAGGGAGGGAAAGAAATAGCGATGTGACAGCATGTTAAAGTTGGTGGATTGGGGTATCAGGGAGGGGGGTCAGGGTATGCTGGAGTTCTTTGTATGGGGTTTGTATTGTTTTTGCAACTGTTCCTATAACTTTGAATTTATTTCAAAATAAAAAACAAACAAACAAACAAAAAAAACATTGCTAAAAGAAATTAAAGAAGATCTAGATAAATGGAAGGATATTCCATGTTCATTGAAAGACTGAATACCATTAAGATTGCAATACTACCCAAAGCAATTTTTAGATTCAGTGCAATCCCAATCAAAATCCCAACAACCTTTTTTTGCAGAAATGGAAAAGTCACAATGAGATACCATTTCATAATGTTTCTGTTAGCTAAAGTACGTGTGCTGGTTTGGACCTGATACGTACCCCATAAAAGGCAATGTTCTTTTAATCCAATCTTGTGGGGGCAGACCTATTGTGGGTGGTACCTTTTAATTAGATTGTTTCCATGGAGAAGTGACCCTGCCCATTCAAGGTGGGTCTTAATCATCTTTACTGGTGTTCTTTATGAGAGGATAAAAGGCAGAGACATTTTGAAGAGACCTCAGAGATGCTTGGACAGAAATGCCCCAGGAGAAATAAGCAGAGAAGCTAAGAGAGAAGCTAAGATATGTAATCCAGGAGATGCTAAGAGAGAAGCTAAGACAGAAGCCCAGAGGCATTTTGGAGAAAGCCAAGGAAACAGGAAGCTAAACCTGGGGGAAGCCAAGCAGACTCTGGTCATGTGCCTTCCCATGTGACAGATGCCATTGACCTTTCATCAGAGAAGGTAATGTCCTGTTGATGCCTTAATTGGGACATTTTCATGGCCTTAGAACTGTAAATTTGTGAACAAATAAACCCCCATTGTAAAAGCCAAACCATTTCTGGCATATTGCATTTTGGCAGCTTTAGCAAACCAGAACACTGCCAGAGTGCAATATACTCAGAATGGATTGGCTTTCACAATGGGGATTTATCAACTTACAATTTCTATATACAGATTTATATGAAAGGATAAGATTTGTCAAATAGCTAAGGTCATCTTGAAAAAGAAGAATGATGTGGAAGACTCATGTTTCCTGATCATAACTTATTACAAAGCCTCAGTAATCAAAACAGTATGGAACTGGCACAAGGACAGACATATAGACCAATGGAATAGAATTGAAAGTTCAGAAATCAACCCTAACATTTATTGCCAACTGATTTTTGACAAGGTGGCAAAAATGACTCAATCGGGAAAGAAGAGTCTCTTCAACAAACGGTGCTGGAAAAATTGGGTCTCCATTTGCAAAAGAATGAACATGGGCCCCTACTTCACACCACATTAAAAAAATCAACTCAAAATGGAACAAAGAGCTTAATACAAGAGCTGGAACTATAAAACTCCTAGAAGAAAATGTAGGGATGCTTCTTCAGGACCTTGTGTTAGGCAATGGTTTGTTAGACTTTACACCCATAGCACAAGTAACAAAAGAAAAAATAAGTAGGAACTCATCAAAATTAAAAACTCTGTGCCTCAAAGGATTTTATCATGAAAACAAAATGACAACCTACACAAGGGGAGAAAATATTTGGAAACCACATATCCAATAAAGGATTAATATCCAGAATATATAAATAAATCCTTCAACTTAGCAACAAAAAGACAAACAACTCAATTAAAGAATGGGCTAAAGACTTGAACAGGCATCACTGCAAAGAGGACATACAAATGGCCAAAAAGCACATGAAAAGATGCTCAACCTCATTAGTCATCAGGGAAATGCAAATCAAAACCACAGTGAGATACCATTTCACACTGTTCTGGTTAGCTAAAGCTGCCAGAATGCAATATATCAGAAATGGGTTGACTTTAACAATGGGAATTTATTTACTTACAATTTACAATTCTTAGGCCATGAGAATGTCCAATTACAGGCATCAATGGGATGATATCTGGACTCTGAAGAAAGGCTGCTGGCCTCGGGGACACCTCTGTCATGGGAAGACACATGGCTGGCATCTGCTGGTCTTCTCTCCCAGGTTTCATTGCTTTCAGCTTATGGATTCAGTGGCTTCCTCTCTCAGCTTCTCTGGGGCTTCTCTGAGCTCTCTGGGCTTTTTGTGTCTTTTATCCCCTCATTAAGGACTCCAGTAAAAAGATTAAAACACACCTTTTATGAGGTGGTTCACATCTCAATTGAAATAACCTAACCAAAAGGTCCAGTCTACAACAGGTCTGCACCCACAGGAATGGATTGAAAGGACATGGCCTTTTCTGGGGGTACATAGCAGCTTCAAACCGGGACATGCACCATTAGAATGGTTGCTATTAAAGAAACAGAAAATAACAAGGGTTGGAAAGCATGCAGATATAGGGACTCTCATTCATTTCTGGTGGGAATGTAAAATGGTATAGCCACTGTGGAAAACAGTTTAGCGGTTCCTCAGACAGCTAAGTATAGAATTACCATTGAACCCTAAGTTAAACTATGGACGTTAATCAATAGTACAATTATAAAAATGTGCTATCATCAGTTGTAACAAATGTTCCACACTAATGCAAGGTGTTGGTGGTGGGTAGTATATGCGAGTCCTGCATTTTATTCATGATTGTTCTGTAAACACAAATTCTCTAATAAAATAAAAAGTTGACCAAATTATTCCAACAGGCAGGCAGATCTGGGCCCTAGTATAGGATATGGTAGCCATGATCTATTTTTTTTAGAGCAGTGCTAATTTCCCATTTCTGAAGCCTCTGTATAAAAGTTTTTGAATGAAAAACATTAGAGTAATACTTTTTTTCTTTTGTGAATTAAATTCTTTTCTTCATTAAAAATTTATCAAGAGTGATTTGAAGAGTGCTTGCTTTTTCTCATTATATAACTTATGATATGGAGCTACCATCTTTTCGATGACATGGCAAATTGTCATACTCCTTTCTAAGTTTGGATCAGCTTCCAAAATTTTATCCTTTGCACTTTCAATGCCGTGAAATGTCTCCAAGACTTCCTGTAATGTGAAGTTTCTTGCCAGAATCACTTGCTCTGAGACATCTTCATAGTTTTCATCACAACCACTTTCCTCACTTATGTCTTTAAGTCACCTTCAAGTTCCTCTGGCTGCACATCTAGTCTCTTGAACAGCAGCAGTGCCAGCATTCTCACAGCTAGCTACATCTTCTGTAACTCCATTTCCATTCCATTAGAACCCTGCAAAGTTTTTTTGCACAGTACAGTCCTGCACTACTGTGCAAAGCAAGGACTGCCCATAATTCTTGGAATCTGGAGGCAAATTTCACCACAGCATCCTTATCTGAACCAACAGCTTCACCAGATAGCTTAATATTAATTAATTCATGCCAACTTCTGAAACAATGAAACTGGCCTTTACTGGCAGAAAAATGTTCTTTTTCAGTCTCCTTGTAATTAATCATTTTCTTAAAACATAGCAATTAACTTCACTGCCTTGGCCTGAATGCTAGCCAAACTGGTTGGGATTTGTTTTTTACTACAGTCTTCAAAAGTTGCAGTAAATGCTCCATTTCAACCATGAGAGGCTTCCCGTTCCTGGTGCAATTTATGATAAAAGATGTTAAAGCTACTTTACCTTGTTTTTTATATTCATCAAACTTTTTCAATATGGTTTGTAGTGTAGATTCATGCAGGCCTAGGTCTCTTCTTCTCTAGACTTTGCTGTCACCATTTTCAAATCTTGTAATCACATCCAATTTCACTTCCGGCATTATCACTTTGCATTTCTTCACTGCTCCATCATCTTTATTGACCAATTCCCTCTTTCTATCATCCATTTTTGTAAAATGTCACATGGGTTTATTACTGGGGGACAAGAAGCCCATGCGACTACACATGTTTGTATGTGAACTGGGTAACAGATGCTCAGTGACCAATCACCAGCAGACTTTGAAGGAATTAATGTGATTTGTCACCAATGATGATGCACATCTGCTATTTGCATAATAATTTATGGACAAAAGAGCTGGTAGCAAAGTTTGTACTTCATGCTACTCACAGCACTGTGGTAACTGAAATTTTAACTGCTTTTTTGGCAAACTGGTGTTATTTAACTTAACTGTGGTAACTGGTGTTCTTGCATATTGGAACCGTGCAAAGCAAGGATGGCCTGTATCCTATATAAATCTTCAAATTCTTGGTCAGGTAAATCTGACAAATAATGTTTTCTAAGAAAATCACTCTTCAATTTTATTCCTCCCTATCCAGAAGTATGCTAATATCTAGGTAGTAACCCCTTGTGGCTGTGGTGGAATTGTTTTCATTTAATCAGTCTTGATACGAATCTTTTTGGCTGGAATCTGGACAAAGGGAACAAAAATATTGCTTAGCCCCTTTGAATTCCATTATGGCAAGGTGTCCTTGCAGAAAAGATTTCATTGAATTAAGAGACGACGTATCTTCATTTTAGAATCTCAGACTCCTCTGAGGTCACATACATACTGCCAACCTTACCAAACTCTCCTCCATTATCTGTGTATCAAGGAGCTAGAAACCGGCATGCCCCAGGTTTCGTCTCAATTTATGTACTGACTCTCTGCTTTGCATTCTAAGCTTTGGCCTCAAAAACAGAGCTGATGGCGCCGGATTAAGCCAGAGCAGGTAAAAACAGGAGAAAGACAAATGTGTGAGAACAAAACTGACCCACTGCTCTTAAACAAGCAAGAGAAGCAGCCAAGATAGGGTAACAACGTTTTAAAAGGATAGTTTAGAAAAGAAATGGAGGCTGGGTCCATTTTCCCTCTTAATTTTAAGATTTTGTGGTTAAGGAAACTATATAAGCCCCTGCTTATCACAACTTTTGATTATAAACCTTTAAAATCAACATCTGTATTTAACCAGAGAGGAAAAACTGACTGTAATTCTGATTTCCTTCATTTTACATCTGGATATATATGTTATAGGGGATGTTATGAAAATGCTCTTAAAAATATTTTACTTATCATTTCAAAAGGCTTATTTGCCATGTTTATTTTGTACTGAAAGTTAAAAACTCACTTTATAACCAATGAGCTATCAGCTGTGACAGTTGACTGCTAAAAGGGAGAATTCCTAAAGGGGAGGGAAGATATGAATCCTTTCTGGGAAAAACTGGTTTGAAAACAAGCTCTGAAAACTCAATCATTTCTCTAGGGAAGGAGGGTCAAATTTTGTCAAAACATTAGCTGCTTTCGTAAAAAAAAAAAAAATCAACCGCCAAAGTTTTAGCTAAAACTACTGAGAGCTGTCAAGAATCAAACAGATGGCAGCCTACCTGCTTTGATGAAACTGAAGAACTAAAACAACATGTTAGTAGAATCATAAGAAAAAGAAACAGCTCTTTAGTATGCCCATTTCTACTTGGAGCACTTTTTAAAGGGGCAAATATATGCAGGGCTGCAGCTTAAGTTTAAGGCATCTTTTAATCATATTTGAACAAAAGATAATTTAATCCCCCAAAGATAATCCAGTGGATAAATCAAGAATAAAAGTCAGATGATGGTCTCTATTATGAAATGAAGTTGCATTTCAATGATTCAGCAAATGCTTCTCTACTGACTTCACTTTGAATCACACTGACAGGTGTGAAATGCTACATACTTGCTATTCTGGCTGACCCAGAAAAGTTTATTCATCCTTTGTAAATGTATTTTTATTCATTTCATTAAAAGACTAGAACACCCACTGTGTGCCAGGTGCTAAGGATACCAAATCTTCTGGTTTCTTGCCCTCATTAAGCTTTTAGTATAGGACAGAGCTCAGTAAACTATGGTTTTATATATAAGGTTTTATTGGGACACAGTCATGCTCACTTATTTGTCTACTGTCTCTGGTTGTTTTTGTGCTATGGCAGAGTTGAGTAGTTGCTACAGAGGCGGTATGGCCCACCAAACCTAAAATACTTGTTATCTGACCCTGTGTAGAAACTTTTTGCCTTTCCTGGTCTAGGTTCTTTCTGAAGCAGTAATCTCAGATGGAGACAGTAGAAACACAAAATAGCAATCACCTACATTAAGAGAAAACCAAAAAACCATAGGTATACTACATGCTAAAAAACCAGTTTTCATTGGTTAGGGAATCTCTTTGGCTGGTTAGTTCAAACACTTATAAAATACAGTTAATGAGTTCAAGGCCATGTACCTGGTTCTCATTTGGGACAGTTAGCTTCTCTTTAGTGATTTGCAGTCTACTATAGTCCACACTAGTGGACTAGGCTGCAAATTCAGTGTTGGTCATAAGAAGGGCAGGTTGAAAGAGTGTGACTTAATCAATGCAAATTTTTCAACATGGGAGAAGAAAATAACTTGAAGTATACCTTTTCTGATGGTGGGCTCAGGGTGTCTTTTTTTGGTTAAACTGAAAAAGAAGTGTTGGGGAAGAGTAATCGCATCCTCAAAGGTGGACTGTCTAAGATGGTCTTTCTGCTCCATGGTGGTGGCTGATGTCACAGCCTGCCAGATCGCTCTCTCCATGGAAGATGTTTTAATTAAGAAAACTCAAGATACTCATCTTTTGAGACAGAATTCAGTGACAAAGACATAATGCCAGGACTATATCATTAAACTACTGGTTTAAGAATCTTCGGTATTGCCCCTGTTACTTTGAGCCACCTGGGGAGGTCTTGCTTCTAACTGTGGGGTAGTGGGAGTCAAGTCCCATGTAGAGGGGAGGGAAGTGAGTTCACCTGCTGCATGGGCTTGGAGAGAGAGTGAGAGAAGGACACATCTGAGCAACAAAGTTTCTTTGGGGGAGACTCTTAGGCACAATTATAAGTAGGCTCAACTTCTCCTTTGCAGCAACAAGTTTCATAAGGCATGCCCCAAGATGAAGGGCTCATCCTACCAACTGTCAGTCCTCAATGTTTGTGAGAACACCGGTAACAACCCAAGTGGGGAAGTCCAACATTTCCGCATTCTTTCCCAGTTCCCCAGGATATACCTGCAAATATATCCTCGTTCTCTGCCCAAATTACTTTGGGATGTATTGGAATTTCACACTAACCTGTACAAACCACCAGGTCTCACTTCCTATTCCATGTAGTTGTGGTGTGTGAATAAACTGACCGTACAAGTTAAATTATTTAGTGTGCTACAGAAAATATAGATCCTGCACCAAACAAACATCTTTTCCCTTGGTCTCACACAGAAGTTAAAGTTTTAAAACACAGGCAATACCGTGTTTTACCCTTTGGTCTGATTTGCCTTAGTCCTAACTAGATCTGCTTCATTCTTATCTCTAATTGAGGTCTGAACTCTTTTTCTGCTTTTTTAACAGCTGCTATATGAGGTAATACTGACATTCATAGCTGCCAAACTCTAGCTCTGAGTTTCAAGTGTCACACAGATACCCAAAATTCCAGAGACTGACCAGGTTTTACACAAAGAGCTCAGCATCTCAGAATTTAGAGATAACCATTACAACTCAGGAATAGATGTGACTGCTATAAGGGCTTACAATCTAGGGACCATTACAATAAGCCTCCCCATGAAAAGCTGTGCTCTAAGATTTAATTCTCAGAGTTTACACATTATATTTTATTTATATTTTTTATTTTTTTAATGATAAAATTCTATTTTCCTTTAGAATAGGATGTCCAGAAAAAAGAAGGGATGCACAGAAAATTCAGATGCTAAACACCTGGAGTTACGGAGTTGAGAACCAGCTGCAAGAAAAACCCAGAAGTTCCGGGCACAAGAAAAATAAAGTGGAGGCTGAGTGACATTAAGCAAATTTGGGAGTGGTGATGGGGAAATCAACCAGTGCCACTACCGTGCCTTCTACCATTTTTTCTTCTGCATCTGACATGCCTCTCGCTTAAAGTGAATGTGCTTGGGAGACATCATGATGCAGTGGAAAATGCCCATGCTTCAGTGATGGGTAAACTTGGCTGAAACCTCAGCTTGGCAATTGCTGGCTCTGTGACATTAGGCAAATCACTCAACTTCTCTTAATCTGTCAAATAGAGATAATCTACATGGAGTTAAAAAAGAAAAAACTTTGCAAAGGGATTAGTATAATAATAATATTAATTATTTGTAATCTCTAAAATCTCTTGCATCTTCACAGTTAAACTTCCCTTCTTCCCAGGTAGTTCATTCTTGCTCCTCACACTTGGAGCTTAACTCTTGGGCAATCTTCCCCAAGGATCCCTCTCCTCTAGAGTTCCCTAAAGGTTTAATTCATCCCCTTTCCTCCTTGCTCCCCACTCTGTATTATATTATCTTCTGTTGTAGGGAAATAGACTCTGAGATGGAGATTGGTGTGCAGCAGGCCAATACCCCCAGTGGCTGTGGGAATGAAGAGGGGCTCTGGGTGACATATCCACCACATCTCTAATGTCCCACTTCAATCCTCCAATATCCCTTTCCTTCATTACCTCCCACTCCTACCTCAGGTCTTCAACTTAGGGGGCAAGAGATTCACATTTACTGAATGTGCATTGTGTACCTGGCACTGTGGTAGTTATTTCACACATATAATCTCATTTAACCCTCAAAACAGTCCTAGGAAGTAGGAGGAAATTGAGGTTTGTAGAGTGACTTGCTCACCCTGGCAAGAGCCATGACTGGTTTAAGATGTGAAGCGGTTTATGGCCCCTTCTACAGCATCACTGCATCTCTTCACTGGTCCCATCATTTCCATCCCACACTCATTTTCCAATATTGCTATTTCTACTATTCCTTTATTAGATGGCTTTAAATATGCCTTACACATAGCTTTTTGGAAATATGTTTATTTTATTTTAAAACACTTATATTATCCCTTTGAAAAAACTATGTTTATTTGGCAGGGAATTATACAACTTAAAATCTGGCAATCATCAAAGATCTATAAATATTAAAGTGAAGACAAAATAATTCCATCATGTTCACAGGGAGCTCATTAATTTAATTTTGAATCTCCTCATCAGAAATACTTATAATAAAAAACATATCTTTAGACATGTTTATAAGTATTTTGAGTCATTGAGTCCTCCTTTAACTTTGAGCAATGGCTTGGGGAAGAACCTCTTAAAAGCAACAATACCACAATCAAAGCAGCTCATCTGATATACTAAATTGGGAAGGTTTTTTCCTTACGAGTTTGGCAAAGTGCTGTCAACTTATCAACAGATAAAAGGTAATTTTCTCTTCTTGATTTTCTTCTCCTGTGAATTTTAGCAGTAGTTCCTAGCCCAAAACACATCATAGTTATCATAGTGTTTTTTTTTTTTTTCCTTTTAGAAAGAAATGCCAAAGCGGAGAAAGTCTTTCTTGGTCAGATTCTTTCCCTGTATCCTACCAACTTATTGAGAGATCAATGAATTTTAAACCAATTTTTAGTTGTCTCCTTATTTCTACTGAAATCTTTAAGACGTCTTCGAAAAACTTCTATTGCCAGTTCCACAGATTATCTCTAAAATATATTGCTGTGAATCGAAGTTTCATACCAAAGATTTTTTTCTCTACTGTAAAAGATAATGCAATTCTTTTGTATTCTTTGTCCATTACATTTCCAAGTCCCAGAAGCTTCTGGTTTTCTATATCCAGCTATCAAATCAATAAAACTTATTTATTACATGGATATCTCACAGATGATGAAAAGATCTTATTGCTTCTTTGCCTTCATGCAAGGAGTTATTTTCTGTTTTGTGTGTTTTGCTTCAGAAGTGGATTTACAGAAACAAAGTCCACCTTCCGCTGGGAGAGTCACGATGTGTAATAGAGAATTGTGGCAAAGTTCTAGGTAAAATCTGTGGTTGCTATGCCACTTTTCTTTTTTCTTTTTCTATTCTAGGACAAGTGGTGAAAGTGAAGACTGAATCATGGGTTTCTGATCATGTACTAAATTTGCTTTCTTGGGTAGTTCACCCTTGCTCCTCATGCCTGGAGTTAATCTCCTGGACAGTCTTTCCCAATGATTCCTTTTCTCTAGAGTTGCCTAAAGATTTAATGCACACAGACCGATATCCCAATATTATAGCCATATTACTTTTGGAAGGCTTTCTCAGTTTATTTAATCCCATCTTCTCCATTCTTTTATTTTGTTTAAAACAATAGTATTTCTTTAGTACCTTTTTGGTTAAGCGTTTTCCATCAGGGACTCAAAAAAGAGAAAGTGTTTTTGAGTTTTAATCACTCTGATTAGCAAAAACATTAAAGCACAAAATGATTTAAAGTTTGTATGCTTTAAAGATCAAGTAATTAAAAAATACCCTTTGTTCTTAGTTTGATGTATGGGAAAATATTGAGGTTAATTCACTGACCATGTGGGATAATTTGACTCTCAATCAGTAAATTTAAAAGACCTTTCATAACATAAAAAAGATCCAGCCTTGCCAAGGACAAATGACTGGCACTGAAATTCCTTTGTTAACTTAAGTCATTGATATGTAAAGCAAAAGAAAATTCTTTGGCAGTAAATGGAGGAATGTCCAGATGGTTTTGATCTATTTTCTCATTGATTGTATAGTTAAAATCCCCTTTAATCATCAGAAAATCGAGATAGACTGTTTGTAATGGAACAACAGTATGTTTTAAAGAAATGCTTCTTCCATGTTAGGTTCATTAAAAATGAAGTTCTGGCAGCAACTATTTTGTGAATTTGCTCTATGGAGAAAAGACATCCTGATAGTTCACTTGAGGATGTAAACTGTTTGTAGCATTATGTTGGTTGTGCCAGTGAAGCCCAAACACTAACCCATTAAAATGAGCATGAATCAGCAATGATTACCTGATTTTCAGGCAGTGTTTCCCTTTACCTGCAGCAGGAATCATTCATTCAATGAATTAAAATGTAGACAAATTCATTTGTGAGGTTAATTACGAAGGAAAACTCTAAGAATAAATTAGTTAATAAGTGCATGGTTTTGGTTGGTGTGTGACTTTGTTTTTAGTTGACTGATAACTTAGAGCCCTGTGGTGATCATGCAACATGAAATTACTTAGCATGTTCCCTTATTTAATTCTCAAATAATCCAATGAGGCAGGTATTATTACTATATTTTATCAAATCTAAGCCACATATTTTCCTCCTATATTTTAACATCATCAAATCAAGATGTGTTTTGCAATTAGTGGTTTGTCTAGTTTAATTGGCAGCATAGTTTTCTTTCTTAGTGGCATCTAAAATATAACTCATGTTAAAAAAAAACAACAAAGGTGCTTTGGATGTAGTGAAATACAGTAACTGTGCAGGTTAAATAATTTCTTCTAGAATTGTGGTAGATTGAAGTATGTACCCCTAAATATACATGTTCTTTAACCTTAATCCTCATTCCTTTGATAATATATTATTAGTTAAGGTGTGGACTCATTTGTGTATAGGATCATTTAAGATCCTATCTAGAGGTGGCCCAACTGAATCAGGGTGGATCTTAATCCAGATTACTGGAGGGAGAAGAAACTTGGATGCAATCAGAGAAGCCCACACAGGGTAAGACCAAGGATATTGCCTTATTACAGGAAGCAGAGATGCAAGCCAAGGATTGCAGCAAGCCAACATCATAATGCTATAGATTTTTGGGGGAAAGCATTGCATTGCCAACACCTTGACATGGGACTTCTAGCCTCTAAAACCATGAGCCAATAAATTCTTGTTGTTTAAGCCAACTCACTGTGTGGTATTTGTCACAGCAGCCCGTCAAACTAAGACAAGATTATCTAAGTAGAAACTCGCTGTGACAGAAGATGCCAGTTGTCAGAAAATCAGTTTCCCTTTCATCCTGTGCACAGTTGGTCTACATTTTCCATCCTCACAGTTAGGTTTGGCCATGACGGAGCTCTGGACAATGAGGTGTAAACAGATAACTGGATCCACATAAAAAATTACTCTTTTATTTTCCCCAGTCTACCTGCTAGATACAAATGCCCAAGGCAACTCTGGAAGCTACATGTTGAACATGGTTGAACTTCTGCCAGATTGATTCACATATGACTGCATGGAGCAGAGCTGTCCTCCTTCCACACTTCCTCTAGTCAACTGGTAGACCTTGCAAGAGTGAGAGGTAGAGTTCTATTGTGTCAACCCACTGAAAATCTGGGGTTAACCTGTTGCAAATAGCTTCTCTTTCTTTAACTAGTAAAGATAGGATTCAAACTTTGTCATTCTAATTTTAAAACTTGTTCCTCGTAACTAGCATTTCTCAAAGTTAATAGGTGTTAGGCAGAATAAAGTTTTCCATGGTTAAAGACGTTTTGAAAACACTCTTAGCAAGTTTTCTGATGTAAGACTTCTTGGAATCAAGACAGCATGCATTGTGAATCTCTAAAACGTATAGTATGCAGTTTTTACAGCTCTCTGTGACTCTGATTTTGCTTGACTTCTTTCAAAGACATTGAGTCATGTCTCTGTAAAAATGTATTCCTCTGAATAAGGTCATATTGTTAAAGGAGCTTAGTAAATACATTTCAAATTATACTTATAAAAAGATGTCTCTAATCTTAATGATTTTCTGGTGTCATATTTTTCAAACTCGTCAGTAAATTTTCTATCTGGTCAAGGATCTTGATTACCAAATAATTTTTTTTGTGAAAGTTATTAAATGGTAATTTATTAACTAAATTTTTTTTGAGGACGGTGTCTGGGTTTTCTTTTCACTGCTATGTTCCCAACTCACTGGCACAATGCCTACCACATAGTAGGCACTCATTTACTTTGTGTTATTTCTGTTAGACGAATAGCATGGCATAGTGGAGTGAATGCTGAGCTAGGTGTCAACAAGTTTCCCTGGTATGGGATCCATTAGCCTTAATTTCCTCATTTATAAAATAAGGAGAATACTCCATTTACTTCAAAGGATTTTGTGATGATCAAATGATATAATGTCTATATGAGTGCTTTGTAAAACTATAACATAAGACATTAGTACTACTACTGGAATTAAACACTAAGAATTCAGTAGACTATATTTTCTCATAATTGTTAGGTACAGACTTTATATAACATATAGGTTATAAAAATGAACTACACATTTCTTCCCCTTGGGACACAAGGAAAGTTGAAATAAAAAATATTATGTGTTCACCTTTGCTTAGCTTCTAAAGCCAGGCTGTTTTTTCTGGGTATACCAGATAGCTACATCAAAATCTGTTTAGCAAGTATTTCAAAGAAGGATATAAAGATATAAAGAACTCCAGAAACACGAGAAGTTAGTTAAAAACCATGAAACAAATACTCTTTTAGACTATTATCTGGGAAAAACAGAATGTAAGTTTGGAAGTCTTTTTTCTTCCTCTCTGAATTTTGCCATATCTGTTTGCTTTAGTTTGAGCAACACCTTAATAATCGAAAGCAGATTAGTGTTTATTAAGTGTTCTTCACAACAACCCCTGATTTCCCTCTGGTTCTATATGAGAAAGCGTTCATTACCTTCACTGGCATAATCTTCTTGCTTTGACAGGAACTTGGATGAAATGTGTCCTGTGGTACTGAGTACTCTCCTTGTTAATATGGTACGTATATTGGATGTCTTGTCAAGTTAATTTGGACCCTCTTTAAATGTTAGTGGTAAAATTTTCTCAGATTGCTTTCTTTCAAACATTTATCTTTTTTTACTGCTGGATCAGATGTTTTTATTGCCAGATGACAAGGCCACGTATGAGGGGCATTTTGAGGCAGCAGTATATGGTCCTTCAGGAAGGGAAGGCAATCAAGCCCTTAGATTTCACTAAGGTACTGAATGGTCAAGGGATTCACTTACTCTCTTTTCCAGGAAACAATTCCAAAAACAAAATGTTTTCTCCTGAGTTTAAATGAAAAGCAGATACAACAAAAGCTTGAAACTGAGAAATAATAGACTCACTGGCATCAGGTACTGAAGGAATTGCACATCATTTAGACTTCTCAAAAGATTGGCTATGTTTTTTAGCTGTGAGTCCAAAAATTCTCTGGAAATTGTTGTCTATGTTAACCATAAAACTACTAAACAGTTTATTACTGTCAAATTCACTTAAAACGGATAACCTTGATCTCTAAGTGTTTCCCTTTGGGGAATTGCCTGTGGTTAAGAATTTATTTTAGAAGTCCATTGTTGAGCATTTCAATAAATCAATATGATGCAGGAAAAACTGATATTCTTATGGAAATTTCCATGGTTCCATTGCTTTTTCCATATTATTAAAGCTAGTGATTCCTATGCTAAAGAATCTGGGTCTTATATTTTTTCTGCTTAAAGTATAGTTTATGAATACTGATGGAAAGAATGTTACTGTGAAATTCATTTGTTTTCCTTATTCCACATTATCTGTCCTCTTACTTTCCAAGTTTACCTTAAACTCCTGTCAGCCAAGATTAGTTCTGTTATCCAATCACAGATTTAGCCTATGTATTTACAGTGAGAGGGATGCAGGACCCAAATGTTTGGTTTGCTTAATTTTCTGATGGAGTATTGTAGCGATTCTATGATACACTTACTAGCTGTGGTGAAAAACCGTTTTGATTTGTTCAGGAATGAGGGTTTTCCTGAGGTGTGGTCCTTTCAGTGCAAAAACTGGGGCAGTTCCAAGTAAACTTGGATAGTTATAATACGTACCTGGTGGTGAACTGTATGGGAACAGAGGCCCGATTGGGAAAAGGTGAATCTCCTGATAAACTCCTAAGATCTAAATCAGAAGCTGATTCTGGATTTAAGGCTTCGATGCAGACAATAGACATTGTTATCATCACCACATGAATACACATTCATTGAACAGCAAAACTATACCTGTCTTCTGAGGATACCTACATGCAACAAGTAAGAAGCTTGTGGTTGCTGCCAATGAAAATGAGCACAAGAAACTCCATAAATACTGTGGGGATATCTTGGCTCTGAGTCACTTCTCTGTCTCATTTTTAGTTTATCTCCTGGGAGTATATAGCACTTATCACCCATGGCTTCTTGAAAATACTCCTTCTTGCCTTCTAGATGTTCACCTACTGCTCTGTTTCCTTTATCAACTCCTCTTCCTTGAGCTTCCCTTTAAAAATTAGTGTCTGTTAAGACTCTATCTTCTCCCCTTTTCCACCTAACGGTTACCGTATCATCTTCATGTCCATGATGACTCCTTAGCACACACCTCTAACCCTGTCCTTTCTCCCAATTCCAAGACCTGAATCTGTGACACTTACTGGTTGTCTTTGCATGGAGTTTCCCTCAGACGTCTCAAAAGTAATATGTCTCAAAGCAAATCTGTCATCTCTTTTCTCCTCCTGCTGTTTCCATTTTTGTTTCTAGTTGCCTAAGGAGGAATTTTCTTCTCCCATATCTGACCATATGTCTTGTTACTCTCTTCCATACCTTTTCCTTAGTCACCACTTAGTTTAGACTTTCACCTTTTCCTACCTCAGTTATTTTAGCACCTGGATGGCTTCTCACCTCATGTCTCTGATGTCATCAATCCATTTCCTCTTCTGCAAACTCATTTATTTCTAGAAAAAATTTCCATTTTTTTTATGAAGGCATTGAAGGTCTCCTGGAAACTGGTCCTGAAATATCTTTCTAGCTTCATTTGCCTCTGCAAGCTCTCTGCACCCAGCCCCATTAGCCCCCTTGCTCCTTTAGGATACTCCCTGGGCCTCTCTCCTGTGTGGCTTTAATCATATTCTGTTCTCAGCCTATGTGCCTTTCTTTGATTCTTCACCTTTATAAATGCCATTTACCCTTTGAGATTCAGCTTAAACATCTACTATGAAGTCTCCCTCTGCACTCTGAGAGCTCATGCCTCTTTCTCCATTGATCTAATTCAGTGACTTTCTCCCTCACTAGGCTTACAACCCTTTTAGATCAGCTACCTTACCTATCCTTCTTCATAATCCTTTTAGCACTTCTTGGTGAAGTGTCTATTGTAGATACTCAGTATACTTTCCTTCAAATGACATAGTTGTATGTCTTGGGTTCAGAGTAAAGTGCCCATTCTAAGTGACAGATGATAAACAAATAAAACTCACTCTTCTCATGTGTCGGAAGCCATTCATAACCTATTCATGTTTGGCAAAGTGGTTAAGAAAATGGGCTTTGGCTTGAGTTCTGGCTTTGCCACATACTAGTTAGGAAACCCTGGCAAGCTATTAATCTTTGCTAATCCTCAATCTATTTATAAAATGGGGTCTAATATATTTCCTGTCTAATGTAGGGTGGTTGTGAGGAGTGATGAAATATGAATGTATAGTGCTTAGCACAATGTCTGGCACAGAGTAGGTTTTCAATAAAAGTTACCTATTAGTATTGTTGTTGTTATTATTCCAAACCTCTAAGAAGTCATATCCAGTCCCAAGATATCTTCATATAAAACATTAGCTGGAGAGCAAGCTTTTCAAGTAAGTTCTTTATGTCCTTGGAAACAGAGTAGACATTTCTCATGATACAATTTTTTGCTTACATAATTTCTCAATTTGCCTATTGTCATTCCGGCCTTTTGACTATGTTCTTTTAAAAAAGCAAGACAAATGAGTAGAAACAATAATCACAGCACAAACAATGCTTGTTAATGATAGGAAAACAAAATAATTGTAAGCTGATCTGGTTTACAAAGCTAACATGCTGAAGTTACCAATATTGTCCTCTTTACTTTCCTTTTGAATAGCCATTTAAATCTAAATTAATTTAGATTGTTGAAATAAAATCTTGGCCACAGTTTCTGGAATCTTAAAGCCAAAAGTTTAATTGGCTTTCCTGGCTTTGGCAATAAATGGTGTAGTAGATTTTACTCAGGAAAATTTGACATTTTCAAAAGACTTAAAACTTTTTTTTTAATGACCTCTAAAAGACTGTATTTAAACCTGGGAAGAAGGTGGGAGAGAGAGAGTGATATATATTGATAGCAGGAGACAGAGAAAAAGAGAGAGAGAGAGATTGAGAAGGAGAGTATTATGAAATAAGAATCTATCTGGCTCTAGAAGAGTATCATCATTTTTGGATAAGAAATTGGACTGAGGTAATATTTGTGAGGCAGTTTGAGCTCCATGAAGGAAAGTGGCTTTATAAATACATTATCATCTGCATATGTGTTTATGTGGCATACATCAATATGCTATAAAATAATTTAGGAAGAAATATTAGATAGACATTACTGAACATGAAGGGTATTTGGTCAACACTCAGAGGAACGTTGTATCCTGGAATTCCTGAGGAATTCATGGAGTCGTCTAGCCAAGTTGTCTCCTTTACCCAGAAACCCATTGTTCTAGTTTGCTAATGCTGCTGGAATGCAAAACACCAGAAATGGATCAGCTTTTATAAGGGGGTTTATTTGTTTACACAGTTACAGTCTTAAGGCCGTAAAGTGTCCAAGGTAACACATCAGTAATCAGGTACCTTCACTGGAGGATGGCCAGTGGTGTCCGGAAAACCTCTGTTAGCTGGGAAGGCATGTGGCTGGCATCTGCTCCAGTGTTCTAGTTTCAAAATGGCTTTCTCCCAGGACATTCCTCTCTAGGCTGCAGTTCCTCAAAAATGTCACTCTTAGTAGCTCTTGGGGCATTTTTACTCTCTTAGCTTCTTTGTAGCAAAAGTCGGCATTCAATGGCCGTCTTCAAATTGTCTCTTATCTGCAGCTCCTCTTCTCAGCTCCTGTGCGTTCTTCAAAGTGTCCCTCTTGGCTGTAGCTCCTCTTCAAGATGTCACTCTCAGCTGCACTGAGTTCCTTCTGTTTGTCAGCTCATTTATATGGCTCCAGTGATTTAATTTAGATCCACCTTGAATGGGTGGGGTAACACCTCCATGGAAATTATCCAATCAGAGTCATCACCCACAGTTGGGTGGGGTGCATCTCCACAGAAACACTCAAAGAATTACAATCTAATCAACACTGATACTTCTACCCACAAAGATTACATCAAAGATAATGGCATTTTGAGGTACATAATACATTCAAACCAGCACACCCACTTAGGGTCTTCAAAGAGATCACTTATCTGGCTCCGTTTAAAGTCTTTCCACAGGAAAAACGTACTGATCTCAATGTGTCATAATCTTTGCTGGGAAAATTGCTTCCGTTTCCTAAAAATCTCAGCCGTCTTTTAGTCACCACTGGTGTGTAGCTGCTGCTTTTGTGCCTCCTTTTTTCTTATTACCACAGACCACTGTTTCTTTTTTGTGCATGCATTTAAAAATTATTGTCATAAAATTAATGTATATATGCAGAAATAGTTAAAACAATATAAAGGGGTACAAATGGGAAAGTAAAATTTTTCTTTTCCTCACCCACCCTCAGAGCAACCTTTTGGCTTCAGGGTCCCTTTACACTCTAAAAGAGCTTTGTTAATCTTTCAATATTTATCATATTATAAACTTAAACTGAGAAAATTACTAAATACTTATTAACTCACTTAAAAACAATAATACACCAATTGCATGTTAACATAAAAATGCCGTTTAATGAAAAATATGTATATTTTCCAATGGTAGTAGAAAGAGTGGGTTTTTTTTTTCTGTATTTTTGCACATCTCTTAATGTCTGGATTAATGGAACAGCAGGTTTTTCCTATCTACTTCTACATCCAATTTGTTGTGAAATCACACACCATAGCCTCTAGAAAACTCCACTGTACAATGTGACAACATATTGAATGAAAAAGGCAAATCACAACTTGGTATTACTATGAAAATAGTTTTGACCTTGTGGACCCCCTGAAAAGGTCTGGGGACCCACAGGAGTTCTAGGTCATATTCGGGGAATCATTGCCTCATACACAAAATCATTTTTGACCATTTCCGGGTTTGACTTTTCTGATTATTACCATCACAATATTAAAGAATATGCTTACACCGCTAGTTGTTTACATTTTTACTTAAATTTGCATCTGACTTTGACGAATTTTCATCCATTTCCACTTTCCCAATTTTTGTTTTTAGTTCTCCTACCAGTTATCTTTATAACTTTGAGGAATGTCTTTAAATTGTCTGCTGAACAATTTTAGACACTTTTCTTTCTTTACAACTATAAAGGACAAATATTTTAGAGTGCTGACATGTCCCTCCCCTCCATCTCTCTTCTCCCATTCTCTTTCCAAAATCTGCCAACTATACTACTACTTTACATGGTCAGGTTTTGCAGCATTTGCATTTTTTTCTGTTGTTATATTTAGGGCCTCCATGCTTTGTCCGTAGCTTGACCATCTCTAAATCTGTGCTGTTTGGAGGAAGATATTCCAAGTTTGAAGATTAAACAAATACTCTTTTCTCAGATGCCTATTGCTCAAAATAATGACACATCTTAATATACTTCCTATTTGGACCATGATATTCTTGTATAGTTTTCTGTTCTAATAGTTTCTAATTGCCTTTTATTTGCTCTTTATGATGAAAGGAACATGTACCTTTGTTTTTTTTTTTACTATCTCTCCAATATAATTTGGTTTTTAAATTATATTATTTGTTGGATGCACAAAAATGTGCTCTAGGCCTGCTGCAGAGACACCATTTAGGGTTCTTTTTTATCTTATGTCTTCCTTCATTTTTAGTTTAGCTGTAGTGCATCTTCGAGATTTTTTTTTTTTTTTTTACAGAAAGGGAGATAAACTGATTATCTGCATGAACAAAACTGTCTTTATAACTTCTTCAAATTTTGGTTGGAAATTTAGTTGGGTAGAGGATTCTAATAGAAAATAACTTTCCCTTGCATCCATGAAGGCTTTGTTCCCCTAGCTTCCAACATTTAGTGTGGCTAATGAGAAGTGTGATACTAATCTCACTCTTGCTTCCTTGTGGGTAACTTCTTTTTCCCTGTGGATATGTTTTGGTAATTTTCCTTGTATTGTTATTCCAAAGTTTTGTAAATATGTGCTCAGATGGCAGTTTTTTTCATTTATCCTGCTCTGCAACCAGTAAGACCTTTCAATTAGAAAACTTCTGTGTGTTTTCAGTTCTGACAAGTTTTATTCTAGCACTTCTTTGATTATTTCCTTCTGTCTATTTTACTATTTTTTTTTAAAATTTAATAGCCACATTTTTTTAGAGCAGTTTTAGGTTTACAGAAAAATCATGGAGAAGTACAGAGAATTCCATACAAATCTCTTCCCAAACCTCTCACCAATTTCTCCTACTATTATCATCCTGCATTAGTGTGGTACACTGGTTACAGTTGATGCACCAATATTGATACATTATTATTAACTGAAGTTCCTAGTTTATGTTAGGGCTTACTCTTTGTGCTACAATGTTCTATGCATTTTGACATATGCATAATGTATATCCAGTATTACAGTGTCACAGAGAATACTTTCACTGCCCTAAAAATGTGCTGTGCTCTATCTATGCATTCTTCCCTCATCCCCCTGAACCTTTGGCAAGCACTGATCTTTTTACTGTCTCTTTTGCCCAATTTTTAATTGAGTTGTTTTCTTATTGTTGAGATTTAAGAGGTTTTTTTTTTCTTTCTTTCTTTCTTTTTTTTTTTTGTATATTTTGGATACAAGTCTTTGTAAGATAATATGCTTTGCAAATATTTTCTCCAGGTCTGTGGCTTGTCTTCTAATTCTTTTAACAGGGTCTTTTGCAGAGCAGAAATTTTTAATTTTAAAGAAATCCAACTTATCAATTTTTTTCTATCATGGATTGCTCTTGTTGTATCTAAAATTCATGATTGTGTATCTAAAAATTCATCACCCAACCCAAGATTGCCCAGATTCTCTCATATAGTAACTTCTAGATGTTGTATACTTTTGCATTTTACTTTTAGGTCTATGATCCATTTGAGTTAATTTTTGTGAAAGGTATAAGGTGTGTCTTTTGCAGGTGGATATCCAGTTGTTCTAGCACCATTTGTTGAAAACACTGCCCTTTCTCCATTGAATTTTTCCTTTGCTCCTTTGTCAAAGATCAGTTGACAATTTGTGTAGACCAATTTCTGGGTCTCTGTTTTACTTTGTCTCTCTTTCAGGGACTTTCAATAGGTGGATATTCTTGATTGATTCTCATCTCTTATAATTCTTCCCTTATATTTTTTATACTTATGTCTTTTTTTTTCTTTACTGGAAGATTGCCTTAACTTTTGCTTCCAATTTTCTATGAAAGTTTTATTTTAACTGTCATGTTATTTTCCAGGAGCTCTTTCTTTCCTCCCTTCCTTCCTTCCTTCCTTTTTAAAAGCAGCCTTTTCTTTACATGTGATCAAAACCTCTTACAATATCTTTGGGGATACTAATTAAAATTTATCTTGATTGAAACTCAATTATTTTTTTCCTCTGGAGTCAGTTCTGTTTGTTCATTTTGGTCCTTCTCTTTGGAGTTGCTGGTTTTCCTTAAATATCTAGCGATCCTTAGCTGTCCATTCCATGTATGTGAATGAATAATTCGGCTGATTCATATAGATAAGTGCTTTGTTGTTCACCTGACTTTACCAGCTCTGTGTAATATGGAGAGCTCATTGGCCATAAGACCTCACTCTAGGTTGTATAGGCTTGGAGAAGGAAGGCAGAATCCTCCACCCACAACCCCACAAGACTTGCAAAACAATGAGAGCCCTACAGGGTGGCTCCAGTCCCCTACTTGGGAGCTTTAGTCCCTTTTAGGCAGATAGCTCAATTCTTCACAGCATAATTTTCTACTTTAGCTTGCAGGCAAATGACACTGCTGCAATTGAGGGGGTGAGGAAGTCAGCAGATGCAGGTATTCTGCAAGCAGTTCTTCAACCAATCATGTTGCTTTCTCTCATTCTTTATTCTTACTCCCATGTCTTACTACTGCTTATTCTTACTCCTGCTATCTGTCTGTTCCTTGGGGTGGGATGGGGCTGTTGAAGATAACTTGGCTATAAGGAATTGCTTCTGCCTCCACTGATATCTTCTCTTGTGGATCCTCAGGGTTGTTGTGACCAATATTCTTTAGTAAACTTTTGACCTAAATTAAGCAAGGCAATTATTAGATCACCCCTTAGCCTGGTTCAAGTAACAGGTCTGGTCAATTCTCACTCTTTTCTACTTACACCCCTAAAGAAAGCTTTGTTATCTCATGGCATGCAGGTAGGAATGTTTTCTGATTGACAGTTTAACTGGTGAAATATCCTGCTGAGGAATCCTTCAGTGGCCTGCTCTTCATGTTCCAATCATCATCTCAGGAAACCTGAGGCACAGAACTGTAACCCTGCTTGGCTCAGTTTGAGAGACTTGTGGGGTCATCTGGAGACTCAGGGCAACTCCAAAGGCTGTTCTTTGGAACATAAGCTGTGCTTTTAGTTAGAGGTAAAGAACCCTACATACTAATTAAAATGAAACAACTTGATTTGATGAATGCATGTGCTTACATTTTCATAGCAGCGTTCTGAACTGACCCTCTCAATGATGTACATGAGCTTTATGAACAAAACATGAATGTTGACCAAATGATATTTTCAAGAAGCATTTAATGTCTGCCAATATGCCTACAGGACACTGAGAGAAGCAAAACAAATGCTGCATTTCATTGATGTCAGCAATGGCTTGTAAACCTCAGACATGACTTCACACCCAAGAGATTGTTCCACTGCCCAGAATGAAAAACGATTTTCAAGGGAACTCCTGGCATCACTTTTAAGAGCACTTTGTGCATGGCCACACTATGAGGCTTTGCCCGAAGGGCAGCGGAGCAGCAGCTGTGAGTGCATAAGCCTCTTGCCTCTGGAAGACTGCGTTCATAACTCAGCCTTGCTTTGGCCACAGGAAAAAATGTACTTGGTTCATTTTTGTCCCTACTTAGTCTCATTAGAAAACCACCACACCATTTGGCTCAGTTTACTCCAACTGGCAGTATTCTGCAAGCAGTTGTTGAAGAGGAGATCAGGGGTTGGTTAAACAGGGCCTGGCTGAGGTGTGTTGGCTTTGCCGAGAGGAATCCTGCTTGCCACCTGCCTGGACTTGAGCTTTCTTCAGGCCAAGTGCTATTAATTCTTCTTCTCTTGAACATTAAATCCATGTCAAACTTCCGTGTTTCCAGTTAAAACTAATTCATGAGGTATTTGCTCTTCTGAACTTGGAATCTGGGAAGGTTTAGAGCTCTAGAGTGTCTGAAGTACAATTGTTGCCTGGGGGGTGGGGGGGGGAAGGTCCCATTTTTTAAAGCATTTGTTTTCATGGTGCCAGGCAGGGGTTCACAGACCCCCCAGACATTCATGTATTACTGTTACCTTTCTGTAAGTTTGGAGTGAGATGCGAGTGTCTAGGGTTTTCCACCTGAGACTTTAAAAGTAATGGGAAAAGTAGAAGGCTCTTGAAAAACTGCTTTAAGGGAAAAAGGAAGTTATCAATTTATAGGGCTGAAAAATACCTACCAGTTCCACTTTTTTTTTTTTTTAACTTAGTGCTTGTCAAGTGAAATAAACACAAGAACTTATCCTAAATAGTGTCACAAAGGTAACTGCATCAATTGGCTCTACATTTAATTCAGAATCTAGAGGCCTGCACAGCATTCTCTATAAATGTAGAGAGAACAGAGGAATTTAGCTTTTCTCTTAATACATAAAGTGATATCACAAAAGGTTTTATTACAAAAATGTAAAATGCCCTCAGCCAAACTATTCAGGTGACTTTAAAACACAGAAACTTGACTGTGACATTCCAAGTGGGATATACCTTAATGATAAAAAGAAGAGCAAAAAGTATCTTACGATAGTCATATTGTTGTGATAGTGTTGGTATTGTTATTCTGTGACTATTGTGATTATATTGTTGGATAAAATAAATAAATAATAATATTAGTGTCTCTGAGAACCAGGATTTTCTTGTAGAATAAAGACATACAGACACATGATTGATGAAGCAGGTAAAATCTCTGTAATTCTGAATTAAATTAGAAGTATAATTATGAACCCAGGATGTACTTTGTCCTAAAAATTTCTAACTATTCTGAAAAGATCTAGAAACAATGACCCAGTAGCAATAAACACCCTTTGTGTCCAAATTGTGCTATATAAATATCATTTCCCACCAAAAGGAACCAGGTTTGGAACAGAAATTGTCCAAGATAAGCACAGAAGCATTCAAAGGCTATTAGATTTGTATCAGAATTACTCAGAAGCCAACTAGAATAGTGCCCCCTGGCCAAAGATGGGACAATTTGATCATCAAAATGGATAATATCTGCAATGAATAGAAACACATCCAATATGTTTAAATCCATGACTTTACATCGGTACTTTAAAAATAAATACTCATTGGTTATCATTGGAGAATGCTAGGGGAACAACTCATTAGTGTGAAAACTGCTAATGGTCGGAAAGAATCAAGTATTCAAGGATCACTGACTTCCTTTCCCAGTCAGCCTCCATTGGCACGAATCCTCCTGAAGATGAATCCTGACCCTCAACATTGGCCTGGACCTGCTTTCTTGGAGATACTGACCCAGTCTACAAGGGCTATGCTGCCAGTCACCTCTGCCAAAGAAGTTCCTCCTCAGATAACAGGAATGGTAGAAGAATCATTCCACACAGTTTCATCTGCTTGCTCAACTTTTTCATCAACTCATATTACTCTGCCTCTACTTGGAATTTACATGAGCCCTCAGATACCTAAAATTCATGAAAGATAAGTGCAGTGGAACTGGGATGGAAGGAAGAAGTACTGATCTCAACCCAAATTTGCATCTCACTATGCCCTATAATCCTGATTGTAACAGAATCTAAATATTTTTTTTTTGTAGTTTAATTGCTATTATTAAAACAGAAAAAACAAACAAACAAACACAAAACCAGTTTCACATTTTATGCTCCATGAATCCTAGGAACTTTTTGATCCAATAATAATATGAAACTAGCAAGGTTCTAGATTTGAGATACAAAGTTCCCATATGGGCTTTTATGCCACTGCGCATAAGAGCTCTCGCTCAAGCCCAAGCAGGTCTTCCCCTTCCATCCCTCTCTTTATTGGCCATCACCAACCACGCCACCCATAGGGGTTTTGTTTCCCTCTTGCCTCTGACCATCATGGCGCTGCTCTTGAGCACAAGCAAACCCTCTGTTCTAGTTTGCTAATGCTGCCAGAATGCAAAACACCAGAGATGGATTGGCTTTTATAAAAGGGTGTTTATTTGGTTACACACTTACAGTCTTAAGGCCATAAAGCGTCCAAGGCAACACATCAGAAATTGGGTACCTTCACTGGAGGATGGTCAATGGTGTCTGGAAAACCTCTGTTAGCTGGGAAGGCAAGTGGCTGGCATCTGCTCCAAGTTCTGGTTTCAAAATGGCTTTCTCCCAGGATGTTCCTCTCTAGGCCACAGCTCCTCTTGAAAATGTCATTCTCAGTTGCTCTTGAGGTGTTTGTCCTCTCTTAGCTTCTCCGGAGTAAGAGTCTGCTTTCAACGGCCGTCTTCAAACTGTCTGTCATCTGAAGCTCCTGTGCTTTCTTCACAGTATCCCTCTTGCCTGTAGCAGCTTGCTCCTTCTGTCTGATCTTAGATAGTGCCCCAGTAATTTAATTCAGACCCACCTTGAATGCGTGGGCCAACACCTCCATGGAAATTATCCAATCAGAGTCATCACAGTTGGGTGGGGCGCATCTCCATGGAAACACTCAAAGAATTACAATCTAATTAACACGGATAGGTCTGCCCACACAAGATTACATCAAAGATAATGGCATTTGGGGGGACACAATACATTCAGACCAGCACACTCTCTCTTTCAGTTTAAAAAGGGTCTCTAAATTAGCCTCAAGCCTCCTAAATTTTATATAGGAATTTGAAATCTACTTTTGTAAACAGTATAGTAAATATAGCACATTGTCATGAGGTCAGGTCAAAGAACAAGTTGGGAGGAATCCTTTCTAAATTTTGGGAAAAAATTTCAGAAAAAGTTATTTACAGTATTTTAAAGTAATACAACCTATCTCTTGACAGGCAGGTTTTTAAAGTGAGGTATAAAGGACCTGCATTCACTTGACTGCTGCTCCAATTCTGACTCTCTGGGGAGGGGGAGCGGAAACATTTAAGAAGCAGGGATTGTCTGGGGAAAAAAAAACTCACACACATTCTAACTTAGAGAATATAGCATCTTGGAGTCTACATTGTGTAACCTACTGGAAGCAAAGAAGTAAAGATACAAGGCATGCTTCCACTAGCAATGTAAGAGGCAAAAGGCTTTTTGGAGACATTTTGTTTCTGAATAATATTTTCAATTTCTCCTGGCAGGATAGAGGTGAATCTGGATGCAGGGGAACAATCAGAGTTTAGCTCAAGTCTCACTTCCTTTGTGAAGCCTTTTGTGATTGGAGAGTCCCTAGGGATTGCCCCCCTCCCATTTTTTAAGTTTATATCTCTACCACTCATTAACTACAAAAACATTTAGTACCATCTATTTACTAGGTAATAGTCTAAGTGCGGGGGTATAGTGATAAATAAGGTAGACATGGTCTCACCTTATGAGCAACTTACATTCCAGCAGAAGAGACAGCCTGTGTGTTCACGTCAAGAACTATGATGAGTCTGAGTTTTACCCCACAGGCAAGATAACCAGTTAACCTGCCACAGTTTCCTGGATGCTATTAGAAGAGATGAGACTCTTGGGTTAGAGATGAAAGATAGTTTATTATTCACAGCAATAGCAGTTGCCAGAGAGATAGCATTTTTGTGCAGGCTCCCAAGTCCCAATTCCCATGGGGTGAATGTGAAGAGGACCAGATGACACCTGCACACAAAGTGGGCTGTGTTACAGGAGATGAACTCTGAGTTTAGGACCCAAACTATATTATAATGGGTAATAAGCCTATTTTGGAGGGAGACACTATCTTTATTACATTTGGCAGTAAGCATGCCTAGCCCCTCCTCCCAGAGGGAGACACTATCTCTATCTTCCAAAGCTGTCCACTATACAGACATCCTTGAGAGGGTAGTCTGGACCAAAGACCTGTCATGCCTTACTTGCAATATTTGCAGATAAACGAGAACCCCATGGAGACTTGTCTTCCAACAGCTCAAAGCAATGGCCTGGTTGGTCAGAGTAAGGGCAGCTCTGCTTACAGGAGCGAGTGGTCGTTTTCACATGCTGCCTTCTGGGGCTTGTGGGTGGGACCACAGTACCCAAAGGGGCATGTCTTGGGGTGGGGCAGAGGAGGAGCAGGGCCGAGCCAAGGAAACCTCCATGTGACACTTCTGTTGGCAACTCCCAGGAAACTTCACAGTCTCATGACAGCATGAAACATTAATGACACGTCTCATGGCCAGAAGTGTTGCATGGCAGGTGGCAGCCAGGCTAGCCACTGGAATGACCAGGCATCCAACCAGGAAGAGGCTGAGGGACTTGGAAGAAAGATGAGAGCCGGTCATGGAATAATGGCATTAAAAAAAAAAAAAACTGTTTTGAAGTGAATTAAATAAGAGTCTCATGTTGGTCAGAATTTATTTTATTTTAGCCTGATATGCAGGAATTTAGAAACAGGCATATGGATTTTCTTGAAGGTTGGTAAAAACAAAATGGGTTTCAAAGCTGGCTGCCAAGTTTCAGCCTTAGTTAATTTTTGTGGATGAGCTTTAAACTCCTAAAAAACAATTTTAGAATAGAAGTGCTGATGTCCATACTTAACTGTAAAAACATGCAGTGGAAGATTTGATAGACATCACAGAATTTTGTAGGAAGAATTTGACAAAGGTACGGTTGGTAGGATAGTAAATTTGCAACAGTAGTAAAACTAAGAAAATAATTGCTGTTGGTGAGAAGGATGTATCAAATGAACTAAAATGTCTCAATCAGAAATCCAGGCACACACAATGTTTATTTCCTGAAATGCTCAGTGCATATCTGTCTGGAGTAATAAATTGACCTGATGCAAACAGTCACAAGAACATCTGCTAATTGCCTTTGAATTCTTGGACTCACTGTTTAAATTATTTCTCACTAACAATGTTAACAAAAATAGTACATGGACAACATATCTTCTAGGCTGCCCAGGGGAGAAGCTACTGTACATTTTATCTGTCATATTTAAATTTTTTATTTTAACCCCACTCCTCTAAAATTCCCTGTGCCAAAACTTGCTATATTGTGGTAGTTGGAAGCCAGAAAAGGCCATGTTCTTTTAATCCATTCCCATGGGTGCAGACCTATTGTAGGTGAGATTTTTTTGATTAGATTATTTCAACTGAGGAGTTGCCCTAAGGTGGATCTTAATCCTTTCACTGGAGTCCTTAATAAAAGATGAAATTAAAAGAAGATCATAAAGAAAAGCCTAAGAGAAGATAAGAAAGGACCTACAAAAGCTCAGAGAGGGAGGCACTGGAAACAGAAACTGAAAGCAATGAAACCCAGGAATGAAGACCAGCAGACACCAGCCATGTGCCTTCCCATGTGACAGAGGTGTCCCGGGTATCAGTAGCCTGTCTTCAAAGTCCAGGTATAGCCTGTTGATGCCTTGAGTTGGACATTTTCACAGCCTAAGAACTGTAACTTGTAAGTTAATAAATCCTCATTGTAAAAGCCAACCCATTTCTGCTGTAATGCATTCTGGTGGCTTTAGCAAACCAAGACACATATGTATGCAGGAAAAGAAATTTTGTATTTTACATTTTTTTCTTAAAAAACTTTATAAAGTACTTTTGCATTCATTGTTGTATTTGATACCATTTTGTTCTAACAATTACACTTTTTCATAGAACAGTCATTGTCTCCTTTTCATAGTTGGAACAACTGAGAAAGGTGAACTTCAGTGATCACCCAGAGCCTTACAGTATATCGAATGACAGTACAGAACAAAAAAGTTACACAGTATTGTCAATGTACTTAATGTCAAAGAGCTGTCCACTTAAAATGGTTAAGAAGATTTTTATGTTATGTTTATTTTCCCACAATAAAAAATAAAAAAAATTTAAACAATATTTTGGTCTGGTTTTTCCTAGAGCAACAGTTTTATGTAAATAGTTTATTTACTTGGTGAGATGGTAACTTCTGGTTTAGATTATTCTTACAATAGAGCTATCTCCATTAAAAAAAAAGTAATGAAATATGTAAATAAACAAATACACACCCACACAAATGTTTTCTGTGGTCCAGTTTTATAAGAGGAGGAATTAGACCAATTCTGCAAATGCTTTATAAAAGAAGGAAGAGAAGGAATGAAAGGAGGGTAGGATGTTTGGTGATGTCTGAGATTCTTTTGTGGACCTTAACTTTTGGCTTATGAAAACCTCAGAAGTTGGGAAAGAATAGCTGGGAGATTTGGGATAAAGCTGATGACTTTCCTTTAAAAGGAATTACACATCCTATTGTATTGAAAAATTAAGGGGCAAAACTTAAGAATTCATTTATTTAATAAATATAGTTTTAAGGAGATAAATGTTTTTAATACGGAGAATAAATTGTCACTACTCAGGAGACATTAAATCTGTTTCTTTTTTTGTTTTTTTAAAATTATACCTCTACGACTTTAAATTGCTTCTGTTTTCAGTTTAAAAAACAAACAAATTTTCGGGCTAGTTGAGTAGTAAAAGTAATAGCAACTAGCATTTTCAGGGTGAAGAAAGCTTCCTCATCAAAATGGGTATTGAGTTCAACAATAATTGAGCAAATGGAATTAGAAAACTGTGACTGTGTCAATACAATCATGAACTTTTTTTATCTTTATGCAAAGAAACTTGAAGTCAAAGGGGATATAACTGCTGTAACTTGTTATATGTAGAGAATAATGACAGTCATAAACACAAAATAATATGAGATCATGGAAAGCCATTCAGACTATGCTTCTGTTTCTGGTAGGGAGGCAAAAGAATATATCAGCCAAATCCATCACTTTCTGCTGTGGCTATGGTGAATCTTTAGATGAAATCCCACCTCTTCCACACCATTTCCCTCCACATAGAGACAAAGGGAAATGTGAAAGGGATAATTTGTCTCTTCCTGAGTGCTTGTGTCTGGGAAAGGTAGAATTAGGCTAAATTTAATAAGGCTTATAGTATTTATCAATGTTAATAATACTACTATGGCTATTTGTGTGAGTCCCTGCCCCCAAATATATGCCCGACCTGGTGCCCTGGTGCTTAAAATTATACCAATGGATTTATTTCTTTGGGTTTTAAAGGCCTTGGGTCACTGAGAATCTCCGTGGGAGGGCTAATATTCAGAGCAGAGCATGACACATAGTCAGTGTCCAGTAATCGTTTTTGAATGGGCACTTCATTATTTCCTTATGGGTATTACTTGACAGTCAAGTGAAGCAAAGTGAGGTCCTTAGCTAAGACAACTGCGCAGACAAATGGTACCTCAGCGGTCAGAAGTGAGGAGATGGGCACTGAAAGAGAGCACAAAATAATAAATTTTTTCCAACTGATAAATTTGTTGAAGTTTTGCCTTTCCTAGAAATAATTTGCCAGGACTCACTTTCTCTTCCTTCTACTCTTCCTTCTTTATTCTTTCCCCCCTTTAAGATCCTTCTCCTTTCCTTTTCTTTCTCACCTGGCTAGTACCATAAAGAATTTAAGGGTGTACTAAGAGTCAGCCTTCTTAGAATCACAGGTATTAGGAAGAATAAGTAATTTGTACAGATAGGAAACAATAATAATTTCAATTGGCTAGACATTAAGTGACTTTTCTAAGTCTTTCATATTTTTTTCATGGCTTTTCAGGATATTTTGGGGGCATTAAATACATTTGGATAATTTTGCATTTACTCTGTGAATTCAGAGGAGAGTCAAACTTGCCTTATCCTTTAAAAAATTCTGATGGTTAGTGTTAAATAAATCTTTATTGAATATCAAAGTGTGGTGATAATTCAATGTCTGAAATAAATAGACAAAGCTGAATTATTGCTTATAATAAAGGAGATCTGTGCCGATTGGGCACAGTTTCCCTGAGAAGAGTGGATTGCTGAACTTACATAGGGCTTGGGAAAATTATGAGGTTTGGAGATTAGCATACTTCGAGAGGCGTAAGTGGGTTGGCCTCATAGGTTCAAGCATGGTTACTCAGGTGAGACACTTATCGAGTGGCTGACGTTCAGAGGTGTGTTTCTTGGAGTGAGTGTGTTTCTCATTGGTTGACTTTGAGAAGTGAGAGACTGCTCGTGATTGGGTGGCTTGCAAAAACATGATAATTGAGACAAAATTGTCAGTGATAGAGTGAATGGATTTAAAAGTGGTTCTGATAGCTACTTGTTACCTTGGCTAAAGAAAAATCACTCTTTTTCCTATGATTGTGTGAACATTTTTATTTTCATCTCCCCTTTTTTGGTCTTTATCCAGCTAAAGTTGCAGGAAGATTGCCCAGTCCCTCAATACTGATGTTTATTCTCTTAAAGATGAGGCTTCATCTTTTTTAGCATAATTTCATCCATCTGTGGAGCAGCTTTCAAAAAAATGGACAACAAATATTGAATAACTGTGGCACAGGCAAGTATAACTAGAAGTGTTATAAGAAGGGCCTAGAAAATACTCTGGAACCATGACCTAAGATTTCTTGGGCCTGGTCAAGAAAATAATAATTCCTTGATTCTATTTTAGACTGCCAGCCTGCCTTTTCTTTTAGTTTGGATATGGATTGTTCCATCTAATCTGTAGTGTTGATTCAGTTATAACATGAAGTATAAACAACGGTGTACAGTCCTTTCTAGTTGGCCCCCCCCCCAAAAAAAAAAAAAAATCCAAGTCTCTTCTGTTGGGTAAGGAACTAACTGGTTTGTTGTGCTGTCGTTGCCTGGATCAATTTTTTTATATGCTAGTCAATGTGCGGAATAAAATATTTTGGATGACTACCCCAAGTTGTCTAATTTATGGATTGGGTCATTATACTGAGGAGAGTTACAATTAATTTCCTCAATTATTTATTATATGTTTGTTAAAATCATATAGTAGATACCTCCTTGAAGAGTCTTATTTAAGGACAGAGAAAGCAAAAGATATAATAGTAGTGTAATATAGGAAATATAGCTATAGATATGATTAAGATAAATAGAATGTTAAGAATATGTGGATATGTCTGGTTACAAATTAGAAAAAGAAATAGATGATTTATTAAGCAACATATAAATGCCATTTATTTTATTCTAGAAGAGAGAGAAAACCTAAACAAACCAATAGCTGCAAACAAAATTAGAAATGTTATAAAATGTTGCTATAGAACTCTCAGTATTTTAAAATATATCAGACTCGGATGATTTTACATCTGTTATATATTGGGTAGCATTCAAAAGGAGACAATTTGTGCATAATACAATTATTCAAGATAGCAGAAAAACCAGAAATATCCCCAAACCATTTTACAAAACTAGCATAATCTTAATATCAGACTTAATATTGACAGTATAATAATTATAGACCTATATCTATATAAGCAAATCAAATTCAGCAGTGTGTTAAAAGAATAATATACCAAGTAAATTTTATTCCAGGAATGCAGCGGTGGTTCAAAAAATAAAACCAATAATGTAACTTATTTCATCATAAAATTAAAGAAGAAAAAGCAATATCTTTTAATGGAGTCTAAAAAAAAATTGGGCTAAATTTAACTTCATTCCTAATAAAAATACTAAGAAAAATAGGGACAGAGAAAACTATCATAACACAATAAAGATTAGCAGAAAGCTCAATAGCATGGCTCATAGTTAACAATAAAATACTCAATTATTCTCCTTAAAAACAAGACTAAAACTAGGATATTCACTGCTATCCCATTATTGACTGATATTTTGGAGGTTCTAGATAAAGCAATGAAGCAAGAAATAAATAAGTGGCATATATTTTAAAAGAGAGACAAACATCCTTATTTGCATATCACTCAGGTGATTCTACTAAAGGTATTAGAATTTTGTAGAGTGGCTGGATATAAGATTAATGTCAAAACAAAACAGTTTCTTTTCTTTTTATTACTAATCAGTTAGAATCAAGAAATGTGTTCAAAAGAACATTTCAGGATATGTGTGGGCAAAATTATAAAATGTTATTAAAGGTGCTAAATAAATGAAGAAATTCACCCTACTCCCAAATTGAAAGTTAATATTATGAAAATGTCATTAAAAATGAATATATTATTTATTAATTTCCATCAGTATTTCCACATGTGCTGTTTTAATAGGACAAAACATTGTAAAAACTTATCTGGAAGAATAAATGTTGCAGAATTGCAAACATTTTTGGAACATTATTATTGATGGAGTTCTTGCATTACCAGATATCAAAACTTATCATAAAGCTACCATAATCAAACTTGTATGGTACTGCACAGAAATCAGTAAGTAGATCAGTAGAACTGAATAGAAAGTCCACGTATATCGTGGAGCCTAATATATTATGAAGATGACATTTTAATTCAGTGAGAAAAGAATGATTTGTTTGATAAATAAGGCTGGCAGCATTGGCAATCTAGTTGGAAAATACAAAGCTAGATTCCTATGTGCTGTCATATGCAAAAATAAATACCAGAGATATTAAAGGTCTATCTATTAAAAAAAGTGAAAACAAAAAGTAGAAGGAAAATTAAGAAAGAATAACATAGATCTTTAAAGGTAAAATAGATGAATGAATACAGAAAACAATTACATTTTTCTATATGTTAAACTGCATCTCAAAAAGTCAAATGGCAAATTCAGAGAAAATATTTTCAATACCAATGACAAATAAGGAGTTATAATCCCAGACATATAAGTGCTACAACACATTGAATAAGAAAAAGATAGTCTAATGGAAGAATGAATTCAAATGGCCCATAAATATTTGAAAATATTATCAACCTCTCTCACTAGTAGTCAAAGAAATACATACTAAAGCAATAATTAAATATATTAAATATATTTTTTTCACCCATGATATTGGAAAACTTTAAAGAACTAGATAGCATCAATACTCACATATACTTGGAGTGAGCTCATTTAACTCTTCAGAAAATTATTTGACAGCCAATTCTTCTTTGGAAATATGTTCTAAAGAAATACTTGAACAAGGGCATTAAAAACAAACATGAATACAGATGTTTGTAGTGGAAAAACTTAGGAGCAAACCTCAATGTCCATGAATTTAGAGAATGATAGAAAATATTTTAATATATCTACTTTGTGGAAATTTATGCAGCTGTTTAAAAAGAATGAGGTAAATCCATATATATATGTATATGTATATATATTTCACTTATAGGCATGTCCTAGATATGCTTTTAAGTGAAATAAAACAAATTTCAGAGTAATGTATAAAGAATAGTCCAAACCTTGAAAAAATCAAGTAACCAAAAAAATTTGGGTATATAAGTTGTCAGATGTCTTGATGAGTATAGAGACAGATGTGTGGGAGGATAAATATCAAACAGATACCATTGGTAATCTGTTAGGATGGGATTGGTTGGGGGTTAGAGGAGATTATTAATTTTTTCCCTTTCCTACCTTCTATGGTTTCCCTTGTACTATGAGCATATACTACTTCAAAAAGATAGTGCAGTAAACATGAAATTTCTGTTTATTCATAAGAAATATAGGTCATACAAAGCATGTTAGAGCTCTTAAAAAATTAGGAACTCTAGATTAAAAAAATGACAAACCCAGCAAGTACACTAAAAGTGTTTCAGAAACCAAAGAAAGGAAGAAAATCTTATGAAGTTTTGGAGTTTCTGGAAATCACAGCTCTATACTTATAACACTATAAAACTAATGTTATTAAGTGTTAGTTATTATATACTATATTTTCTTGTGGCCAACTTGAATTAGAAAAAAAACTCAGCAAGCAACAAGCAAACAAGAACCATGCAGACTGTCTCCGTGTGACTTATCTAATGATAGGGATCGGGAATTATCAGTTCTGGCTGTTAGGTCAAAAATTCAACCCTTGCTCAACGGACCTATTTTTTCTTTTTTCTTGGCCTTCATCCATCTTGGCTGTCCTTGTATAGACATGGATTTAAGATATTCTCTGACTCACAGAACTTGACCAAGAGAATTTTTACAAGAAGTTAACAGTGAGGAAACTGACTCAGGAGGTTCTAACTTGCCAAGTTCAGGTGAGTCAGTGGTTAAGTTGAGATGGGCCCCAGAAAATCATTTTAAACAGACTTGTCCATCTTCCTCTTCTAGATTTTAAGTACTAAGATTTGTCTTTTAAGATGATGTCTTTTCCCTCAGCAAACCATATTTTTTTTTAATTAAAAATGAACACAAGTGATAAATCTGTACTTGTTTGATTTTAAAAATACCTAAAATTGTCTCATTATTCATAGTTTCGGTTTTCAGTTTGCTTTCTATAGCCAATGTATAAACTGAGTAGATTAGCAGAGATTTAAATCTCACAGATATCCTGTTCCTGTTTTTCCCTGCATTGACATTTCACAGGAGACAGGGCCGGAGATAACAGAAATGCGGTATAAATAACGATGTGGATGCTTATCTGAACTTTGTAATCAGATAAGGTTAATTTGTGCATTAGTTTAAAGTGAAGAAAAAATGTATCACGGAGTCTGGGCTCCCTCAGGAAGATCCTGATGCATACTCGACCACCCTAAAATCCATGGACTAACCACTGATTTTTCCAATGAAAGATCAGTTAAAGGAAGACATGTTTACATCTGGAATAGATCTATTAACAGAGGACATTTTCCTGATCATATTGCAGTAAAGTCCCTCAAGCCTATATCATGTTGCAGGTATATCAGGTGACAGGTGACACAGGAGGTTGAACACCAGAATAAAGTTACCATTTGTATGCATTTTGAGTTCTTCCTATGCAAAAAAAAAAAAAAAAAGAAAAAGAAAAGGGTGTCAGCTTTGAAGCAGTTGCTTTAGATCAAGTTCTGCTGGAAATAATTGGGAGTGACTTTGGATGGAAACATACCCTGATGCGGTGGCACTAACTAGTGTCTAGGGGTCAGCAAACTACAGCTTTTTGTATGGCCCCAGGGCTCAGAATGGGTTTTATATTTTTAAATGGTTGCAAAAACAAAAAGAATAGTTCATGATACATGAAAGTGATACGAAATTCAATTTTTGATGTCCATAAATAAAGTTTTATTTGTATACAACCACATTAATTCGTTCATGTATTATCTATGGTAGCTTTTGCGCTACAATGGCTGAGCCAAGTATTCATGAGTATACATGGCAGAGACTCCAAGTCCCTCAAAGCCTAAAATACTTACTATCTGGCCCTTTACAGAAATTTGCCAGCTCCTGGATTAAATACCACTGAGCGTATTTGCCGTGAGGACTTGTATATATTAAGTTTCTTTCGTGGTAGGTTGAATGACATTAATTAATTCATTTACTCATTTTTTTTACACACTTTCAGTAAAATTTTTATTGAGTACTTATGCTGAACCAGCATTAGGGATAAAGAAATGTGTAAGGCAAACACCTTGTTCTAAAGAAGATTATATTAAATGAATGCATGTCATTACTTAGCATGACAGTCATGTTATCCTAAGAATTTTTTAAAAAGAAATGCCTTATTAGGTAGAGGACTGTAGTAATTGTAGGCCCTCCAAATCTTTCCAAAGAAGAGCTCTACCACCAGGTTTGATGTAAGGCATGTAGGTTGCAAACTTTTCTCTGTTCCCTCTACACCAGCGTCCTGAACTTCCTTTTCTCTGCCTGTATGGTTACGTGGGTTCCCTGCTCTTGTGAGATGAGCACTGTATCTCACTACCATGACAGTCTTGCCAGCTCAGATTAACAGGCACCATCACTCGGTACATGCCAGGTTGCAAGTACTGTGCTAGGGACTTTAGCTGAAATGATGCCGTTGAATCCTCGCAACTCTGCAAGGTAGAGATGATTACTCCCATTTTTATAAAGGGGAAAATTGGATTTCAGAAAGGTTAAGTTAACTACTAACAAGGTGCAGGACCTCAGACGTAAGATTGCCTGTTTACAAAGTCAATCTTTTCTATGTCAATTTACTAAATTTATCTTGTTTTTAGACTCAAACTTTCTCCAACCCCCCCCCCCCAACATTTCATCTTTTGGTTATTCCTGAGATGTCAATTGTTAGATAAGTTTCAGGCCGGAGCTCTCAACAGCAAATAAATATTTGTCAGGAAATATGCTTGTTTCCATGTTCGTGGGTGGCAGTGACTTTATACAAGAACTAGTTCCACCCAGCATTCCACTTTTGTTCCTACCTTTGTTTCTAAAACATTTGTGTTTACTAGAATGAGGAGAATTTTCCAGGCAGTCAGTGACTCACTCTAGGTTTCAGTCACTAAGTAGTGTGCAGTAACGACAAGAGACCTGATTTCATGGCAGAACAAGCACCGGCTCAAGTTGTGACTCTGATATTTTCTTGATGTGGGACCTTGTCAACATGACTTCACTCTCTGAGCCTTGGTTTCCTCATTTGTAAAATCACTGACGGTGAATCTGAGAGCAGTATCTGTCTATTCCCTATGTGCATGGGGCCAACTTAGGATCAGTTTCAAACCCTCTCCTATCAATAGTGATCTCTGGTTGGTAGGACCACAAAATCACAGTGTTGGGAGGAGCAGTATAATGCATAATCTTTAAAGTCAGAAAGACATGAGATCCTTTTCAGGTTCTGCTACTTATTAGCTGAGGGATCTGAGGCACACTGATTTCATTTTCTTGAGTCTCAATTCCCTTATATGTAAAATAGGGGAACTATAGTACCAACTCTTACTGATCATAATCTTGAGTACTTACCGTGTGCCAGACATTGTTCTAAGTACTTCACATGTATGGACCAATTTAATCCACCTACCAATCCTATAAGGTGGTTACTAATATGAAACCCACTTCACAGATTGGGAAATTGAGATGCATAGATGTCTAAGGGCACAAGCTAGTAAGTGGAGAAACCAAGACTTGAAGCTTGGCAGCCTGGTTTTTGAGTTCAGTTTCTTAATAATTATGCTGTTGCTGCCACAGAACTGGCTGGAAGTTTAATGAAGTAAAATATATGTAAGGCTTTTGCACAGAGTAGGTTTTCAATAAGTGTTGGTTACCCACCTTTAAAATAGTGTTTTTAAAAGTGTAACCACCATTCATGTGCACTGGAATCGCCTAGGATAGAGGTGGATTTGTTAGGAATGCTGATTTCTGGACTCCTATCTGAACCTACTGAATTCTGGGTTTTTTTTTTTTTTTTTTTTTAAACAAGCCTCCTGGCTGATTTTTGGTGCATGAGATCTTAAGAGCCAGTACCTAAGAACCTACAGCCCAGTTTGCTAACAGTGGGAAAATCCTTTGTGGCATTGCTGACCAACCACTTCCCCGGGGCGTCTTAAAAATTCCTGTTATGATGAACTTCCTCTATCACAAGGCAACCCATCCTATTTTTTAAAAAGCTTAGTGTATTAGAAATATCCATTGTGTAACTGAATGAAAAAAAACAAACGAAACTTGTCTATCTTACTTTCTCTCCATCTGACTCATTTATCCTTCAGTGGAGGAAGGCAATGGGAAATCTGTTGTGGGAGTGCATGGGACCACAGAGTAGATATGTTCATAAGCCTGGCAGGTGGAATGCAGTTTCCAAGGTGAACAGTGATGTAAGGAGAAGGTCTTCATGGAGATATCTGTTCCAGCATAGTAACAGGGAGCTTGAAGATTGATCAAACATGGGAATCTACGTAAGCAGGAAGGCAGGTGATAAAATCATCAGGGAGATGATCAAAGGACTCAGAAATGAGTGTGGGTTGATATGCTGAAATGGAGTATGGGGTGACTGGTCACAGGGAAAAAGAGTCCATAAAGCAATAGTGGAACTACCAATAATTTCACTTGACATTGAGACAACCAAGTTACCAAATCAGGATTCTTTAAATTTTCCTTTAATAGGGACAGGATTCCATGTCTCCACACAATGTTACATTAGAGATATTTAATGAGTGAATGAAAATGATGGCCACATGGTCCTAACCTTGGATTCTGCAAGGCTGGGAATGGGACATATTTTCCCCATGAAGATCATTAAAATATTCAAGGAAAGCCTTTCCTTCTCCAGCTTAAACATTTCGAGTTTTCTCAGCTGTCCAGCATAGGACCCGGTTTCTGGAGATTTTCCCATCTGGGCAGCCATCATCTTCACACATTCCAGTTTGTCAATATCCCTCTTAAAATGTGGTATCCAGAGCTAAACACAGGGCTCCCATGTGGCACAACCAAGCTGAGTGCAATAGCCCCTCTACCTCTCTTGTTCTATGTGTTATGCCACCACTAATGGCCACCTCATACCATTTCCTAATTAAGCAGCTTAATATTTTAAATAATTCACTTCTACTAAGGCAGCCTAAGATCACATTAACTTTTCTTGCAGCCAAATCATGCAGTTGGCTTTTATTAAAATTTCTGTCCGTGAAATCCCTGAAGTTCTTTGTCACATAAAGTACTCCTAAGCTAAGACAAATTCGGCTTGCATTTGTGCAGTATTTTACATTTATCTCTACTAAATTTCCTCTTGTTAGCTTTGGCCCGATACTCAAGCCAATGGATATATTTTTGAATTCTCTTTCTTTTATCTATCATACGTAGCTAACCCTTTCAGCCCTGCGCCATTTAAAAATATTAGTAAACCCCCTATAACTTCATACAAGTTACTACTATAAAATATTTAATAGTAATGGGCTTGCTGCATTTCCCTAGGATTTCTCTGTAAGCTCTCCCTTCACGATGCGTTTTTCAAATGCAAAATTATTTTATTTGTCAATATTCTATTAGGGGCTTATTGTGTGCCAAAAGCCAGGTTATGCCCTCGGGATGAAAATATGCACATGATACAGTCCCTGCTCTCAAGAGATTCAAAGCCTAATGAAAAAGACTGATGGACTAATAGAATTGTGTGCTGAGGGCAATAATAGAGAGATGTACCATGGATCGTGGTAGAATCAGGAATATGGTAAAATAATCATAGAATGATGAATATCCATTTGAGGTCAAGTAGACCCACACAGTTTAGAAACAACTTGTCTCATGTAGTTCCAGTCTTATGAACCCTTTTATTACTTTTATGCAACACTCTAAAAAATTACCACCACTATGTTCTTTTTAACTGCTAATTTGAAGGCCCAGCTATGGTATAATACTGTTAACTGGACTCCAATTCTCGTCTAGATGCTCCTACCAATCAGTTAAGTAAAACCACTTATTGCCCTCCTGTAAAGAATATTTTGACTCTGTTCTTTTTTATAACTTTTTATGCCCCCTCATCCCCCAATTCTGTCCTGATACCCATGACTAAGGAGAGTTCACTCAATCACAAATGGCAACAATTAACTCTGCTTCCATTTCAAATTACATTGTGTTTGTGTGTGTGTTCTTTAAATGCTAGTGGCTCGAGGGTCCCACCCTACTGACTTGTTTAGCCTAAGTTGGGCTATAATGCCAAAGTTTAGAGTAGTTCTAATCTGGTCTCCCTCACAAAGCAAAATCATTGAAGGAACGGCTATCCTGCTACGCCTCAACCACTCAACATTACACAGGCCAAAAACCTTGCTTCAGGGTTCCATGGAAAATATTAGTTATTTTTATATATACAAGTCAGCTCTGGATTAGTTTATAAATTTTTTTTTTTTTTTTTTTTTTTTTTTTTGCCATAAAATAAGCTAGAGAGACTTGGAGAACCACCCAGATGGAAATTAGGCTAATTCAGTATGTGCAACTTGGCTGTTTCTAGTCAATCCCATGTGTTTAAAAGAGAGAGGTTGGACTCCTTCTCAGGATTGAGTGTTGGTACTTGGAGTAAGGGCTGATGAAGTATGATTTAGTTCCGTCCAGTAGCTCATTAAAGAGAAATGCTCGTCTTTTCTCTTTTTGGGAATTGCCTTTAAGCTCCAATGGTTTCTATTTCTGTTGCTATTTTGAGGGCGGAGGCAGTGTCAATTAAATACTTACCTATGAAGTCAGATGGACCTGGGTGTGCATTCTACTCTTTGTTAGCTGTGTGCCCTGGGGTAGGTTGTAACTTCTCTATACCTCAATTTTCTTGATGGTACAATGGTGATGCTCAACAACTTCTTCTTCAGTAGGCTGCTGGAGGATTAATCGATGTGTGAAACTGCTTAGGAGAGCACACTGTTTAAAGAAACTGCTCAGTAAATGTAAACTATTTTGTTGTTAAGGTTAAGGTAAGCATTGAGGATTTGTGAGGTTTATGGATAATGATGTTGACAAAATAAAAGTGCAACCATTGGGTTTCAGTACACAAGTAAAGCCCTAGAATATTTCTAACAACACCTCAGGGACATTGTTCTCTGAGCTAGAGATATTTTCGTCCAGATAATTCCTTTTCTGGGGGAGGAGGGATGCTGTAGAATGTTTAGTAGCATTCCTGGTCTCTACCCACTAGATGCCAGTATCATCTCTCCATCCCTAGTTTTGAAAACCAAAAATATCTCCAGATATTGCCAAATGTCTCTTGATGAGCAAAATTGTCTCTGGGTGAGAACCACTGCTCAAGGCAAACAATGATCATGTCACTCTGAAGAGAGAGTGAAAAGAGAGCTGAACTAGGATCAACCTAGCTCCTCCATCTTTTCTGAGAGCTCTGAGATTGGATTTGAAGGAATGCCTTTGGCTTTGATGAGCTGGATCCCTATACTATTTATGTAATGGGTGCCTTAATAATGAGATTAATGCTTTCATATGGCTGACAATCTACCCGTCTGACACAAATGCAACACTCCAGTGGGCTCCTTCATATAATTTTGGACTAGGGAATAATGATACATTGCTTTTGCATGCTATTCCACTTGCTACTTTTGATCCAGCACTGAATTCTGCAGGAGGAAAGAAGGAATTTTCATTAATAATAAATGTTGTTTTCAAGAAATATTCTTAGGCTCATTAAAGGTAAAACATTGAGCTAGGGAAAATAAATGGCAGAAAAAATATTATTCACATAAAATAGATGTGCTAATTGGCAAGAGTGGTTCAAAGGGACCTCTCTGCTCTCCAGATACTTTTAACCTTGCTGATTTTCTCCTTGGCAGTGCAGTGTAAAAATGAATTCTCTGAGCCTCTTGATGACATTTTGCTGGATTATAAGACATATTGCATGTAGATTTATGATCTGCAAGAACTCCATCTGTACCACTCATGGGAGATGGTGCCACTGATGATGATTCCAAATGGTTTATTCTTTTTATTTACTTAGCTGATTATAAGAACAAACTAAGCTGAAAGAACAATTTAACTTGATTTGGAGAAATATTTCACAAATTCAGTCAATTATTTTATTTCTCTGAAGGGCTTATGTGGAACAAAAAATGGTCCATAATTTTATAAAGACAGTTAATGTTTTTTTCTTCCTGAATAAATGTCAGAGATTTGCAAAGAAACCACCATCAAAGAACCCTCTACTAGGTGAGTGCTAGAAGTAAATAGTATAATCAAATACATAGTTCTTTTAAATCAATTACTTTTTTACCCTCATCTCAACCCAAGTCAATAGTTAGTGTAAATGAATTTAATGAGTTGACATTGTACCATTTTCAAGATACTGTGATTCTTTGAGAGAAGGCCCTCATGAGAATGAAACATGAGTTGCTGGTTCAACCGGCAGGGACCAATTATATAGCTTCAGTTGGCAGCTATTGTCATGGCCACTTAAGTTTTAAGTCTTTTGATATCCATTTGCAACCAAGACTAACATTAAAAAATACTATTACGTTCTTTGGCAGCCATCCTAACCTAATTAGGAACTAACTCAGACTTGTACATTTCTTGTAAACACATCAGCTGACCCTAAGAATCTGGCCAGGGCTAGAGCATGATTTGAGCTTGATTGAGGAGTTTATCTTTTTCCTTCTTCCCATAATGCACTTACAGGTCTGGATTATATTGAGCAGAGATGCTTTTTCTTTATTTCCCAGTTTTGACATTTTAAATTGATTTACTCTCATGCTCTCATTCTCTTGCTCTTTCTCCTCTCTTGTGCGGTCTGTCTCCTTTCTTCTCCTTTGCTTTGCCTTTATTTTCCTTGACTGTTTCAACTTTATCATTTAAACATTTATGGAAGGACTAGACTGACTGGCTCTAGCACATTAATGATGACATCAGAGAAAACCATTGTTTTTTATCGGTGAATTGTGTATTACAAGTTTGATTTTGTAAAGTAACTATTTTGAGAAGAGGACTGCTCATTTTCTCCTTGGCTTCAGCAGTAGGTTGCCATTCAGATGAGCACAGAGAATCAGACGCCAGTTTTAACGTAGGCTATGGTGAAATAGGTACTTACAAATGGTCATGGCATGCAGTTCTATCCCAGAGATAAGTTATGGTGGACCATGTGTTTTGAATTTTGCAGACTACTGTTGATAAGGAATAATTATCAACTTGGGCTATGAAAAAATACTTACATTAACAGCTAATTTTTAAGTGTCTAATATGCTCCAGGATCCACACCAAACACTTAATCCTTACAATAACCCTACAGAGATAGATATTACTTTCATCACAATTTTGAGATACAAATGAGTCTGAAGGTAGTTAAATAGCTTTCATAAAGTCACATTGCTAGCAAGTCTGATTCTAAAGCCTGTGTTATCAACTAACATATTCAACTGTCTTTCCACTAACTTGAATATAGTTCTTTTTATAATCCATTAGAGAAAGAGCATGACAAATTTTATTTAATAAGATGGAGGTGAGCAATCACTGTTTTTGATAACTGTCTACTGTGGCTAAGAAAAATCTTTTTGGGTTTTGGTATATTCTGTGCTTTAAATCACTCTCTGGGTATACTAGTGGGTTTTAATAAATAATAAGTGGCTGATGTGATATTGCTTTTAAACTTTGGACTATTTCATCTGCAGAGCTGGTTCTTTCAAACTAATTCTACCAACTTTGGGAAAAGAAATTCATTTCAGCACAGAGATGAGCATAACATGCATATAACACCTTTTTCTGTAGCCCTTAGTCTTGGGAGCAAGTTTTCAGTTGATGAGAAGTGATAAATAAGAACAGAGCTAGAATAAGAATTTGTTGAACTTCAAATGGCGAATGAGGTGGTATTGCTGTTGGCCAAAAGATCCTCCAGGTTTTGGCTTTAGATAGTTCAGAGACTTGATATGAAAATAATAAATGCAGGAAAGTTAGACTCAAGAATTTTTACTTTGGTCAAGTGAGAAGCTCTAGTACAGATACTCAGTAGATCTAGCCCTAACTGCTACCTGTGTGGCTTGGTATTGCCTGTGGGTCCCAGGGATGGATGGGGGCAAAGGAAAAGCAGGGGAGTAAGAAAAGGAGTATGAGAACAGAATAGAAAAGGGGAGGCTGGAAAGAGGAAGAAAGAACTGGAGGGAGGGAGGATTGATCTAATGAAAGGATACCAATAGAAGAAAGCTGTCTTCATGGTGGGAATTATTAAGTGTTGTCTCAGAAGGATACCATGCCATGGTTTAATTCCTCTGAACATAATTTAATTCTTCTGTTGTGGTAGAATTTTTTTGGATCACTGAGTAATACACATGGTGGATTAATGAACCACTTGAGGAGCCATTCCACTTTTTCTGTCTGTCCCTTGGTTTTTACACATCATAATATATTTTGGAGATCTTCTATATTAGAACATAGATGGCCCCTCGATATTTTTATATAACTGCATAGTATTCCTTTGGTGATATAGCATAGTGTGTATAATTGGTCCCTTGTGCTGAATATAATTCTTATGAATAATTGCAAATAATACTACCACTACTGATATTATACATGTCATTTGTGCATGAGCAGGTTTGTCAGTGGGAAAAATTCTGAGTTAAAAAGTGAATGCCAAATATACTTCCATTTATTTCTACTATTTTGTATGACTAGGCTTTAATACACTCTTTTTTTTTTAGATTTTTTTAAGCATATATTTTATTTTATTTTATTTTATTTTATTTTTTTTTGCCATACATTGTCTCTTTAATTTAATCTAGAAAAGCCCTCCTTTGTTTTTTTTTTTTTTTTTTTACTTTCGATTGTTTACAGTACCATTACATAGTTGTACATTCATCACCTAAATCAATCCCTGACACCTTCATTAGCACACACACAAAAATAACAAGAATAATAATTAGAGTGAAAAAGAGCAATTGAAGTAAAAAAGAACACTATGTACTTTTGTCTGTTTGTTTGCTTCCCCTACTTTTCTACACATCCATCCATAAACTAGACAAAGTGGAGTTTGGTCCTTATGGCATTCCCAATCCCACTGTCACCCCTCATAAGCTACATTTTTATACAACTGTCTTCGAGATTCATGGGTTCTGGGTTGTAGTTTAATAGTTTCAGGTATCCACCACCAGCTACCCCAATTCTTTAGAACCTAAAAAAGGTTGTCTAAAGTGTGCGTAAGAGTGCCCACCAGAGTGATCTCTCGGCTCGTTTCGGAATCTCTCTGCCACTGAAGCTTATTTCATTTCCTTTCACATCCCCCTTTTGGTCAAGAAGATGTTCTCCATCCCACGATGCCGGGTCTACATTCCTCCCCGGGAGTCATATTCCACGTTGCCAGGGAGATTCACTTCCCTGGGTGTCTGATCCCACGTAGGGGGGAGGGCAGTGATTTCACCTTTCAAGTTGGCTTAGCCAGAGAGAGAGGGCCACATCTGAGCAACAAAGAGGCATTCAGGAGGAGGCTCTTAGGCACAACCATAGGGAGGCCTAGCCTCTCCTTTGCAGCAACCGTCTTCCCAAGGGTAAAACTTATGGTAGAGGGCTCAACCCATCAAACCACCAGTCCCCTATGTCTGTGGTCATGTTAGCAACCATGGAGGTGGGGTAGGCGAATACCCCTGCATTCTCCACAGGCTCCTCAAGGGGGCACTACATCTTTTTTTTTTTTTTTTTTTTTTTTCCCCCTTGTTTGTCTTTTTTCTTTTTTTTTTTTTTTTTTTTTTTTTTAACTTTCCCTTCTTTTTTCAAATCACCTGTATGAAAAAAAAAGTTAAAAAGAAAACAAACATACAATAAAAGAACATTTCAAAGAGACCATAGCAAGGGAGTAAGAAAAAGACAACTAACCTAAGATAACTGCTTAACTTCCAACATGTTCCTACTTTACCCCAAGAAAGTTACATAATATAGCAACATTTCAGTGAACTTGTTCCTACTACATCCATCAGAAATTAACAGACCATAGTCATTTCTGGGCATCCCCAGAACGTTAAATAGCTTATCTGTTCTTCTTGGATTATTGTTCCCCCTTCCTTAATTGCTCTCTACTGCTAGTTCCCCTACATTCTACATTATAAACCATTTGTTTTACATTTTTCAAAGTTCACATTAGTGGTAGCATATAATATTTCTCTTTTTGTGCCTGGCTTATTTCGCTCAGCATTATGTCTTCAAGGTTCATCCATGTTGTCATATGTTTCACCAGATCGTTCCTTCTTACTGCCGCGTAGTATTCCATCGTGTGTATATACCACATTTATTTATCCACTCATCTGTTGAAGGACATTTGGGTTGTTTCCATCTCTTGGCAATTGTGAATAATGCTGCTATGAACATTGGCGTGCAGATATCTGTTCGTGTCACTGCTTTCCGATCTTCCGGGTATATACCGAGGAGTGCAATCGCTGGATCGAATGGTAGCTCTATATCTAGTTTTCTAAGGAACTGCCAGACTGACTTCCAGAGTGGCTGAACCATTATACAGTCCCACCAACAATGAATAAGAGTTCCAATTTCTCCACATCCCCTCCAGCATTTGTAGTTTCCTGTTTGTTTAATGGCAGCCATTCTAACCGGTGTTAGATGGTATCTCATTGTGGTCTTAATTTGCATCTCTCTAATAGCTAGTGAAGCTGAACATTTTTTCATGTGTTTCTTGGCCATTTGTATTTCCTCTTCAGAGAACTGTCTTTTCATATCTTTTGCCCATTTTATAATTGGGCTGTCTGTACTATTGTCATTGAGTTGTAGGATTTCTTTGTATATGCAAGATATCAGTCTTTTGTCAGATACATGGTTTCCAAAAATTTTTTCCCATTGAGTTGGCTGCCTCTTTACCTTTTTGAGAAATTCCTTTGAGGTGCAGAAACTTCTAAGCTTGAGGAGTTCCCATTTATCTATTTTCTCTTTTGTTGCTTGTGCTTTGGGTGTAAAGTCTAGGAAGTGGCCTCCTAATACAAGGTCTTGAAGATGTTTTCCTACATTATCTTCTAGGAGTTTTATGGTACTTTCTTTTATATTGAGATCTTTGGTCCATTTTGAGTTAATTTTTGTGTAGGGGGTGAGGTAGGGGTCCTCTTTCATTCTTTTGGATATGGATATCCAACTCTCCCAGCCCCATTTGTTGAAAAGACCATTATGGCTCAGTTCGGTGACTTTGGGGGCCTTATCAAAGATCAGTCGGCCATAGATCTGAGGGTCTATCTCTGAATTCTCAATTCGATTCCATTGATCTATATGTCTATCTTTGTGCCAGTACCATGCTGTTTTGGCAACTGTGGCTTTATAATAAGCTTCAAAGTCAGGGAGTGTAAGTCCTCCCACTTCGTTTTTCTTTTTTAGAGAGTCTTTAGCAATTCGAGGCATCTTCCCTTTCCAAATAAATTTGATAACTAGCTTTTCCAAGTCTGCAAAGTAGGTTGTTGGAATTTTGATTGGGATTGCATTGAATCTGTAGATGAGTTTGGGTAGAATTGACATCTTAATGACATTTAGCCTTCCTATCCATGAACATGGAATATTTTTCCATCTTTTAAGGTCCCCTTCTATTTCTTTTAGTAGAGTTATGTAGTTTTCTTTGTATAGGTCTTTTACATCTTTGGTTAAGTTTATTCCTAGGTACTTGATTTTTTTAGTTGCTATTGAAAATGGTATCTTTTTCTTGAGTGTCTCTTCAGTTTGTTCATTTCTAGCATATAGAAACATTACTGACTTATGTGCATTAATCTTGTATCCCGCTACTTTGCTAAATTTGTTTATTAGCTCTAGTAGGTGTATCGTTGATTTCTCAGGGTTTTCTAGATATAAGATCATATCATCTGCAAACAATGACAGTTTTACTTCTTCTTTTCCAATTTGGATGCCTTTTATTTCTTTGTCTTGCCGGATTGCCCTGGCTAGCACTTCCAGCACAATGTTGAATAACAGTGGTGACAGCGGGCATCCTTGTCTTGTTCCTGATCTTAGAGGGAAGGCTTTCAGTCTCTCACCATTGAGTACTATGCTGGCTGTGGGTTTTTCATATATGCTCTTTATCATGTTGAGGAAGTTTCCTTCAATTCCTACCTTTTGAAGTGTTTTTATCAAAAACGGATGTTGGATTTTGTCAAATGCTTTTTCAGCATCTATTGAGATGATCAATTGATTTTTCCCTTTCGAGTTTTTAATGTGTTGTAATACATTGATTGTTTTTCTTATGTTGAACCAGCCTTGCATGCCTGGAATGAACCCCACTTGGTCATGGTGTATGATTTTTTTAATGTGTCTTTGGATTCGATTTGCAAGTATTTTGTTGAGGATTTTTGCATCTATATTCATTAGGGAGATTGGCCGGTAGTTTTCCTTTTTTGTAGCATCTTTGCCTGGTTTTGGTATTAGATTGATGTTAGCTTCATAAAATGAGTTAGGTAGTGTTCCATTTTTTTCAATGTTTTGAAAGAGTTTGAGTAAGATTGGTGTCAGTTCTTTCTGGAAAGTTTGGTAGAATTCCCCTGTGAAGCCATCTGGCCCTGGGCATTTATTTGTGGGAAGATTTTTGATGACTGATTGGATCTCTTTGCTTGTGATGGGTTGGTTGAGGTCTTCTGTTTCTTCTCTGGTCAGTCTAGGTTGTTCATATGTTTCCAGGAAATTGTCCATTTCTTCTACATTATCCAGTTTGTTGCCATACAGTTGTTCATAATATCCTCTTATAATTTTTTTAATTTCTTCAGGATCTGCAGTTATGTCACCTTTTTCATTCATTATTTTGTTTATATGGGTCTTCTCTCTTTTTCATTTTGTCAGTCTAGCTAGGGGCTTGTCAATCTTGTTGATCTTCTCAAAGAACCAACTTTTGGTGATATTTATCCTTTCTATTGTTTTTTTGTTCTCTATGTCATTTATTTCTGCTTTAATCCTTGTTATTTCTTTTCTTGTACTTGGTTTAGGATTGGTTTGCTGTTCATTTTCTAGCTTCTTCAGTTGATCCATTAGTTCTTTGATTTTGGCTCTTTCTTCCTTTTTAATATATGCGTTTAGTGCTATAAATTTCCCCCTTAGCACTGCTTTTGCTGCATCCCATAGGTTTTGGTATGTTGTGTTCTCATTTTCATTCGTCTCTATATATTCAGCAATTTCTCTTGCTATTTCTTCTTTAACCCACTGATTGTTTAGGAGTGTGTTTTTTAACCTCCAGGTATTTGTGAATTTTCTAAGTCTCTGATGGTTACTGACTTCTAATTGTATTCCATTGTGGTCAGAGAATGTGCTTTGAATAATTTCAATCTTTCTAAATTTATTGAGGCTTGTTTTATGTCCCAGCATATGATCTATTCTGGAGAAAGTTCCGTGAGCACTAGAAAAGTATGTGTATCCTGGTGATTTGGGATGTAATGTCCTGTAGATGTCTGTTAAATCTAATTCATTTATCAGATTGTTTAGGTTTTCAATTTCCTTATTGGTCTTCTGTCTGGTTGATCTATCTATAGGAGAGAGTGATGTGTTGAAGTCTCCCACAATTATTGTGGAAACATCAATTGCTTCCTTTAGTTTTGCCAGTGTTTCTCTCATGTATTTTGTGGCACCTTGATTGGGTGCATAGACATTTACGATTGTTATTTCTTCTTGCTGAATTGCCCCTTTTATTAGTATGTAGTGGCCTTCTTTGTCTCTCAAAACATCCCTGCATTTGAAGTCTATTTTATCTGAGATTAATATTGCTACACCTGCTTTCTTTTGGCTGTAGCTTGCATGAAATATTTTTTTCCATCCTTTCACTTTCAGTTTCTTTGTGTCCCTGTGTCTAAGATGAGTCTCTTGTATGCAACATATTGATGGTTCATTTTTTTTGATCCATTCTGCGAATCTATATCTTTTAATTGGGGAGTTTAATCCATTTACATTCAACGTTAAAACCGTGAAGGCATTTCTTGAATCGGCCATCTTATCCTTTGGATTATGTTTGCCATATTTTTCCCTCTCTCTATTAATATCCTTTATTGTACCCATACCGAATCTCTTTAGTACTGAACCTTTCTCCAAGTCTCTCTGTCCTGTCTTTGTTTCTCTGTCTGTAGGGCTCCCTTTAGTATCTCCAGTAGGGCAGGTCTCTTGTTAGCAAATTCTCTCAGCATTTCTTTGTCTGTGAAAAATTTAAGCTCTCCCTCAAATTTGAAGGAGAGCTTTGCTGGATAAAGTATTCTTGGCTGGAAATTCCTCTCTCTCAGAATTTTAAATATATCGTGCCACTGCCTTCTCGCCTCCATGGTGGCTGCTGAGTAGTCACTACTTAGTCTTATGCTGTTTCCTTTGTATGTGGTGAATTGCTTTTCTCTTGCTGCTTTCAGAACTTGCTCCTTCTCTTCTATGTTTGACAGTGTGATCAGTATATGTCTCGGAGTGGGTTTTTTTGGATTTATTCTATTTGGAGTTCGCTGAGCATTTATGATTTGTGTATTTATGTTGTTTAGAAGATTTGGGAAGTTTTCCCCAACAATTTCTTTGAATACTCTTCCTAGACCTTTACCCTTTTCTTCCCCTTCTGGGACACCAATGAGTCTTATATTCGGACGTTTCATGTTATCTATCATATCCCTGAGGTCCATTTCAAGTTTTTCAATTTTTTTCCCCATTCTTTCTTTTATGCTTTCATTTTCCATTCTGTCATCTTCCAGGTCACTGATTCGTTGTTCAACTTCCTCTAGTCTTGTACTATGAGTGTCCAGAATCTTTTTAATTTGGTCAACAGTTTCTTTAATTTCCATAAGATCATCCATTTTTTTATTTAGTCTTGCAATGTCTTCTTTATGCTCTTCTAGGGTCTTCTTGATTTCCTTCATATCCCGTACTAGGGTCTCATTGTTCATCTTTAGTTCTTTGAGTAGCTGCTCTAGGTGTGTCTCTTCTGGTCTTTTGATTTGGGTGCTTGGGCTTGGGTTATCCATATCGTCTGGTTTTTTCATATGCTTTATAATTTTCTGTTGTTTTTGGGCTCGTGGCATTTGCTGACCTTGATAGGGTTCTTTTAGGGTTTGTAGACCAGTTGAAGTCCTTATCTCTAATTTATCAGATCTACAGCTTCGTGGAGTACACTTTCTCTAACTAACCAGCAGGTGGCGTCCACGAGCCACCTGTTCTCCACAAGCCAGATCTCCCCTGCTTAGCCTTTTTGGTGAGTGGGGGAGTGAGTCTTGTGGGGCCCAATTGGTGTCCCAAGCTTGCGTGTGTAGTTGGTGTTGCCTGCCCTGTATGTGGGGCGTGTTTCTGGGCAGTCGGGGAGGGGGGGTGGCCCTAACAATCAAATCTCCCTGATGATCCTAGAGTTTTAATGCTACTGCAATAGTCTAATCCTTCAGTTCAGTCCTGCCACAGTTTGTCTCTGCCACTGACCCACAAGTCTTTGGTATTGGCGTATGGCTCCTGAGACTTGCAAGTGGGCCCCTCTTCCAGGCTGTGCACCCCGGGTCCTCTGTTGAGGGATGACTGTGCTATGTCACAGGTGAGTGCCGTCCCCCCAGGGCAGTTCTGGGCTGCTGGGCTGTGTTGGGAGGCTCCCAGTCTGCTCAAATGATGGCTGAATGGGGCTCTGTTAATTCACACTGCTCCCCCTTCCCAGCTCTGGGACATTCAGCTGAGGTTGCAGGGAAGGCTAATGTCCACGCCCAGTTTTGTGGTGTGTGCCTGTTATTTGAAGCACTTCCGTCACACTGGGTTGTCTGGGGCAGCTCTGGGCTATGGGGCTGGCGATGGGCAGGAGTGTTTCCTGTCCACCAGGATGGTGGCTGTGAGCGGACACCCCCCTTTTCTTGGGAAGTTGTGTTGTTTAGTGAATTTTCTCAGCCACTGGATTATTGCCTTTTGTCTCAGAGCTCTCTTAGTTCTGCTCTTGACTTGACGTGCCCAAATTTCAATTCTTTGAAGCTTTCTGTATTGAGCTTCTTAGAGTAATTGTTTTAGAAAAAGCAAAAAGGATTTAAAAAAAAAAAAAAAAAAAAAAAAAAAAAAAAAAAAAAAAAAAAAACCGGCCCTCCTCAGAGATCTAATGGGTTATTGAAATGCTAATAGACAAAGCAACCAGGGCCATTAAGGAAAGGTGCACAGAGCAGAGAGATCAGCCTTGCTTCGGGATTTGCATATGCGCCTCAAGGCCTGATCTCCGCCCTTCCCCTTTCTGTGTTCACCAGAACTCCAAAAATCCTCTGCTTTTACTTTGGAGCTTCTCGTGTTGTTTTCCTTCTATGCCCGTCTCCTCTCTGCTGGGCTGGCTGCTCTCAGAGTCTGTGGTGTCTGGCCTCAGTCTATCTATGGTTGGAGTTTGAATCAGTAGAATGAGTTTCCGATAAGAGCAGCCACTGCAATTCTCCCTTCTCCTTCCTGGAGCTGACAGCCCCTCCTCCCCCGGGACTGAGCCTGGCAGGGAGGGGCGCGGGTCCCCTGGCCGCAAAAACTTACAGATTTCGCTGATCTCAGCAGTTCCACGTTTTCATGAGTGTTGTATGAAGTATGCCCAAAGACAGATTGCTCTGTGGTGTCCAGTCCACGCAGTTCCTGGCTTTTTACCTACTTTCCTGGAGGAGTAACTAAAACATACAGCTCACCAGTCTGCCATCTTGCCCCGCCTCCTAATACACTCTTAATACTGATGTTGATAAACATTTAATGAGTGCTTACTATTTGCCAGATATTGTTATAAAAGCTTTTTATGTGTTATTGCATTTAATTACCCAACAACCCTATGAAATAGGAACTCTTATCTCTACAGTACAAATAAGGAAAATGAGACACAGAGAAATAAATAACTTGCATCATGTCAAACAGGTAGTAAGTGGTAGAACCAGGATTCAAACCCAGGCAACCCAACCTCAGAGCCTGCCCTCTTACTATCACAATCTGCTACTCTATGGGAAAATGGAACATTTCACCAATGGCCTTCAACAAACACTGCCCTGTCTTTATCCTTATCTTCTTTGACTTCTTAGCCACATTCAATGCAAAGGACTACTGTCTTTGAGGAACCATTCCTAAATTACCCCTTATTATGGTTATTTTAGATTTTTAATAAAAGCAGATGAGAGGAAAGAAAACACATGTGATTTCCAAAATTATTTAGGAAGAAAGTGTCATGCAAACTATCACTTCAGACATGATGAAAAAGTCCTTGAACAAAAGATTAAAGAGTCAGCAAGGGGTCTTGAAAATGTTCCACCATTTAATAATAATGTTAGAAATTTGTAAAAGTCCCTACTAAAACTAAAGGTTTTATTATTTGGAAATATATTATTTTTTCTGATTTATTTTATTGGAGAAAATCCTCTATAACTTTCTTAAATATTTACATTTTGCTGTTTACATAATTAAGCAGTATTTAATTGTAAGAGTAAAATTTTTGACACTGTAAGTCAACTTTTTAGTTTGGTCTTGAGAATTCAAGGTAATAAGTAGGATCAAAATTTTACATCTTTAGCCCTAATTTAATCTTAACAGATAAAGGAGAATAAATAAATGTAGCTTATATTTATATTTATCTTATTTGTGTACTAAGTTATACTTTTTTTATTTTGGTACCATGATTGGATAGAAGGTAAAGAATAAAATCTAGTTATCAACCACATAATTTATTAACTGGCAATTAAAAATTCACTATGGTTTTTGTCTAACTGTACTTTCACTGTTTCTAAGAAGGCAAATGAACTCCATGTGAATGTGTAAAATGCCCTTTAGTTAGTTGCTCAGATTATAGCTCATTGTGTGGGGTGGTGTCAGATCTTGAAATTCTATCCTTGCCCTTCTCTACACTCCTCTCTATTTTGGGGGTGAAAGCCTAAAAGCTACTCTTTCCAGAATCCCTTTTTGTTAGGTTCTGCCCATGAGAGATATTCGCAGGTAATTGAGAGTTAGGAAGAGGGCAGAAACCATTTTTTTTCCTCCTGGCTTTTGGCAGGTCCCTCTGGTCAGTGGGAGCTCCAGATTCTTGTTCCAACAGTGTGGTTCCAACAACAGTGGTGATGGTGGGGAGGTGTTTTAGCGCCAGCAGAAGTACAAACTCCTGGATTCTGGCAAAGCAGTGGTGGGGATGACAGCAGAACCTACAACAGCAGCAGGAGATGGGGGAGGAATGGTGTTCAGTGACATCAAAGATCCAACACTGTGAGCTCTGGGTGTTCCAGAATGCTAATGCTGCCATCATGCAAAGTACCAGAAATGGACTGGCTTTTATAAAGGGGGTTTATTTGGTTACACAGTTACAGTCTTAAGGCCATAAAGTGTCCAAGCTAAGGTGTCAACAATAGGGTACCTTTGTAGAAGAATGGCCAATGGCATCTGGAACATCTCTGTCGTCTGGGAAGGCACATGGCTGGCATCTTCTTCATTCGCTCTCAGATTGTGTTTCAGAATGACTTTCTCCCAGGACATTTCTCTCTAGGCATCTGGGGGCATTCTCTTAGTTTCTCCCAGGCAAACTCTGGAATAGCAAAAGTCTACTTTCAATGACTGACTTCAAAATGTCTCTCTTGGCTGCAGCTGCTCTCCAAAATGTCACTCTCAGCTGCTCTGAGATCCTTCTGTTTGTGAACTCTCTTATAGCACTCCAGTGATTAAATCAAGACCCACCCTGAATAGGCGGTGTGCATGTCTCCATGGAAATAATCCAATCAAATGGTTCACTCACAGTTGACTGAGTCATATCTCCATGGAAACAATCAGAGGATTCCAACCTAATAAACACTAATATGTCTGCCCCCACAAGATGGCATTAAAGAATATGGCTTTTGGCAGGACATAATATATCCAAACTAGCACACTGTGTAATGCCATTTCCCCTTTCATTTCTTTGGCCCCAGGTGTGGTAGTGACTCCCTGTAGTTACTGATTTTGGGGTGAATTTATTATATATTCTGTCTCATGAGGCTCTTCCAATTTCTTTACAACTAGTTTCCCTCTGTTAGAGTGGTTTCTCTAATCCTAACTGGACACTGACTGGCACATTTTAGGGCAGTTCTCTTGTTCATAAACCAGAGCATATTTTCTTTAAGATGATGGTGCCCAAATGTCAGGATGGGTGTCATGTTGCTAAGGGAATAGAGACGTTTATGGCATAACTGACAAGCCAAAGCAGACGACTCTAAAACTAAAGTGAAAAGAATTAAGAGTGTCCATATGTTGTTCCTGAATGTATATAATCATCTCAATCTTCTCAGTACACCCTTAGATTGAACCTCCAGTGATGGGCAAAACCTTTGCTGCAGCAAACAAAAGTAAAATGGACCTCTTTCTCTCCCTATCTGAAGGGTAATAATGTTGGGAGGAAAAAACCATTGAGAGTCACATGAGTTTTCACTTTCTGTAGTTGCATGTCTTATTTTAAAGATGATTGTATAAAATGATTGTCAATCACTTTATGAATATCTAAGTGAAAAACGAGATTATTGATAAATTTTTAAGGCAGACATTTATCTCACTCTACACATTTTTGTTCTGTCATATGAAGTGTGTGGTCCATTTATGGCCTATAAACTCTTATGGGTACACATCAGAAGATAAGGCACTATGTCCTAATGTAAAACAACTATATCACTAAGCACACATATTTAGCTTAGCAGTCTTTTTGTGTGTGTGTGTGTGGTAACAAGACTTTCTTGATGAAGGAAGCAGTATGTTGACTTATTTTGAAAAGCATTGCTCTAGTTGGTTTTACTAACAAGTTTAAATTTAGTGCTCCCTTCTAGGTAATCTCATATCATTTTGCATGTACTGTGACAGAATTTAATACAAAAGAATTAATTGCTTGTGGTTTTGTCTTCTTCATTGGTTGTGATAAAATTGAGGATAGTCAGTGGCATAATAAAAACATTTCTTTTTCACATTTAGCTATAAGCTCTTAGTATATTGTAAATGTTTGTTAAGTGAATAAATGTCTAAATGAATATATAAAGATACATAAGGGACCCATTCTAATCAATATGGTGGATTGAGAAGCTTCAGGGCTCTGTAATCCCCACAGAAGCTTTGAATAATCAGCAAGAACTAACAGAAACATCTTTTGCAAAGCTCCAGAAAATGTACAAGGACTGCAGTAAAAAGATAGGAGCCAAATCAAGCAAGAGGCATGTTAAAAATGGTAGAATCTCATGGTGCCCTTGCTGGACAACCCTCTACCCCTCAGTGGCTTGACGTAGAGCTGCCAGCACTACCAGTATGGGTCCCTGGTCCTCATTCTGGGGGAAGTGGAGTAACCCTTGTTCATGTGCTAGGAATACATAAATCCTGCCCAGTCTATCTGGGAGCAACCTGAAGTACTGAACCAAGACACCTGTTGCAAGTGCACCATTAAAGAACTTAGCCTGCATGTATAAGCAGCTAAGCTCACACAGCTCCCATACGGAATTCTGTGAGAGATCAGTTAAATCATGGTTGTCTGGGGCAAGGGATTGCTGGCTGCAGGAAATACAATGCAATGCCCAGGAAACTGTTTCCTAGGGAAGAGGGGACATTCATAATTTGTAATGCAGGAATTCCTAGGGCTATGCTTGCATTCTCATGACATGATGTATGTGCAGGAAGGATCAGGAAGGCTGCTATGCTTTGACCTTGAGCTATTCTCTAAAATCATTGTATGGATAAGCTCTGAAGGAGAGCACTCACACAGGCCAATCTGCAAAGACTGGGAAAGATGTGTTCATTTTTTCCATCTCCTTTTTTTTTTTTTGTTAGTTCCTGGCATTCAAGGAAAGCTCTGTCATAACACTAGCTGAATGCAAGCTTAAAGAACAGATGCCTCAGAGTTTTAAATTCCAGTGATGCATTAAAATATCAAAATGTCCAGGTTTCAACAAAAGATTACAAAACATATAAAGAAACATGAAGTGATTGCTCAGGCAAAGGAGAAGATTAAAGCATTAAAAATCATGAATGTGGAGGACAAGACCTGGGACATATCAGACAAAGACTTTAAAAAAATGGTCCTAAATATTTGCCAAGAGCTAAAGGAAAACATGGACAAAGAATTAAAAGAAACCAGGAAAAAAACTGATGAATTCAAAGAGGATATCAATAGAGGGATGAAAAGGAATCAGAGTTGAAGATCATGGTGGCAGGAATTAAATACTCCTGAAAGGGGTTCAAAAGCAGATTGGAGGTAGCCAACAAAAGAATCAGTAAACTTGAAAATAAGACAATTGAAATCCAGTCTGAAAATCAGAAAGAAGAATGAAGAAAAGTGAATAGAGATTGAGAAACCTGTGGGGCACCACAAGCATACAAATAAATGCATTGTGGGAGTCCCAGAAGGAGAAGAAAGAGAGAAAGGGACATAGAGAATATTCAATGAAATGGCTGAAAATTTATCCAGTTTAACAAAAGACATGAATATATACATCCAAGATGCTCAATGAACTCCAAACAGGAGAAACTGAAATAGACATACACTGTGATATGTTACAATCAAACTGTCAAATGCCAGTCATAAAGGGAGATTTCGAAAGCTGCAGAGAGAAGCAATGCATCCTATAAAAGGGAGCCTACATAGGATAAAATGCTGATTTCTCATCAGAAACCATGGAGGAAAGAAGGCAGTGAGGTGAAATATTTAAAATGCTAAAAGAAAAAAAAAAAAAGTCAACAAAGAATTCTATAGCCAGGAAAATTATCTTTCAAATATGAAGTTAGATTAAGACATTCCCAGAAAAACAAAAGATAAAGAAAGACAAAGGAGTTTGTTATCAGTAGATCTGCCCTACAGGAGAAGCTAAAGAGTTCTATAGGTTGAAAGAAAGGAGAATAGACAATAGATTGAAGCTTCATGAAGAAATATAGATCTCTAGTAAGGGTGATGACATGGGTAAATATAAATTCCAGTAGCATTATATCTTTGGTGTGTAACTCTACTTTTTATTTCCTACAGGTTTTAAAAAGCAAATTTATAAAATATAAAGATAAATCATTGGTTTTGGACTCATAATGTATAAACATACAATTTTTGACAAGTACTACATAAAGCCAGGGAGATGGGAATAGAGGAAAATAGTTTTCATATACTACTGAAGTTAAGTTGGTATCCAAACAAAGAAGAATGTTATAGATTCTGGATGTTAAATTTAAGCCCTATGGTAATTATAAAGAAAGTATCAGAGAATTTGCAGGCTCATAGAGACAGAAATTAGAGTACAGGTTGCTAGGGGTAGGGGCTGGGGGAAAAGGAAGTTAATGCATAATGGGTGGGCTTCTTTTTGGGGAGATGGGAAGGTTTTAGTAATGGAAGGTATTGATGGTACCACAATACTGTGAATGTGATCAATCCCACTGAATGGAATGCTTGTGAGCAGTTGAAATGGGAAAGTTTATGTTGAATACATGTTCTCATAAAAAAATTCCCAAAAAACAAAAAAGAAAGATCTACTAATGAGACAATGACAATTAAAATGCAATATGTGATCCTGGATGGGATCTAGCAAAGGAGGAGAAAAGCCTCAAAAAGACATTACTGGAGTATGTGAAAATTCGAAATATAGACTGTAAACTTCATAACATTGTTAAATTTCTTGAACTGATAACTGCACTTAAGATGGTTATATAAGTGAATATCCTTGTTCTTAGGAATGTTCATGGCAGTATTAGTGTTCAAGGAGCATGATATATTCAAGTGTTCAGAAAATGGATTGATAGATATATTGATGGATTGATAGAATGATGCAGAAAATGTGAAAATATTAAAATCGGTGGATCTGGGTATTTGAGGGGTGTGCCAGTTTGAATGTATTATGTCCCCCAGAAAAAGCCATATTCTTTGATGCAATCTTGTGGGGCAGACATAATAGTGGGCATTAAGTTGGAACGTTTGGATTAGGTTGTTTGCATGGAGATGCGCCCCACCCAACTGTAGATGATAACTGATGGGATATTTCCATGGAGGCATGGCCCCATCCATTCAGGGTGGGCCTTGATCAGTGGAGCCATATAAATGAGCTGACTCAAAGAGAAGGAACTCAGTGCAGCTGTGAGTGACATTTTGAAGAGGAGCAAGCTTGCTAGAGAGGAACGTCATGGGAGAAAACCATTTTGAAACCAGAACTTTGGAGCAGACGCCAGCCACGTGCCTTCCCAGCTAACAGAGGACTTCCGGACGCCATCAGCCATCCCCCAGTGAAGGTACTAGATTACTGATGTGTTACCTTGGATACTTTATGGCCTTAAGACTGTAACTGTGTAGCGAAATAAACCCCCTTTTTATAAAAGCCAATCCATCTCTGGTGTTTTGCATTCCGCAGCATTAGCAAACTACATCAGATTTTGGTACCAGAAGTGGGGTGCTTTTGCTGCTGAGTTTGCAAATACCAAACATGTTGGAGTGGCTTTTTAAGTGGATAAGGGGAAGATTTTGGAAGAATTGTGAGGAGCTTGATAGAAAAGGCCTAAACCACTTTGAAGAGACTGTTTGTGGAAATATGGACTCTAAAGATACTTCTGATGAGGACTTGAACAGATATGATGACTCTGTTGTTGTGAACTGGAAGAAAGGCGATCCTTGTTTGAAAGTGGCAGAGAATTTGGCAAAATTGAGTCCTGGTGTCAGATGGAAGGAGGAATTTGAAAGCAACAACCTGGAATACTTAGCTGAGGAGATCTCCAGACTACGTGTGGAGGATGTATCCTGGCTTCTCCTAGCAGCTTATAGTGAAATGTGAGTGGAGAGAGATAAACTTAGAACTGAACTCTTGGGTTCAAAGAAACCAGAAGCTGATGGCTTGGAAAATTACAGGCTTCCAGGGGGTGGAATCCCAGAAGCTACAGCCCAACATGAGGATGTAACCAAACATGGAACCCAGCCACCATTTCAGTACAAGCCAAGATTGGAGATGGAATTATCCAGAAAGGATTTGTGGAAAGTCCTTTTGTCTGATGGCTTTGACCCCTGCATGCTTCATGCAAAGCCAACAGAATTTTTGTGAGATCTTTACAGACAGAGCCATTGCCAGTCTGGACTGGAGAAGACAGACAAGGAACAAACTGAAGGAAAAATTTCTTCAAGGACAGAGCCAAGGAGTTTGAGGTCTGGAGTCAAGAGGTCTTGGGCTGGGAGAGCGGAGCAGCCCACACGCATGGAAGGGGTGAGTTTGCCCTGGAGGTCGAGGGCGGGCCTTCCGCCTTGATGCTCAGGAAGTGTCTTGCCACCTCAAGCCCCAAAGAGGGTGGAGCACATTCCCAGGGAATTGGAGAGAGCCTGGCTGCCCCTACAGTGTTCTGAAGGGGTTGAGCATGTGCCCCGGAGATGGAAGGGAATCCAGGAGCTGCCCCGATGTTTGAGGAGGGTGGGGCCGAGAAGGTGGTCTCCCCAATGTGTGGATATGTTGGAGCACTCACCCAAGTGTTTGGAGAGGAAAGGGCTGCCACCACGTGCCTTCCCAGCTTACAGAGGATTTCCGGACGCCATCAGCCATCCCCCAGTGAAGGTACTGGATTACTGATGTGTTACCTTGGACACTTTATGGCTTTAAGATTGTAACTGTGTAGCCAAATAAACCCCCTTTTTATAAAAGCCAATCCATCTCTGCTGTTTTGCATTCCGCAGCATTAGCAAACTAGAACAGGGGGTGTTTTAGTTTCCTAGCAAATACCATGAAATGGTTTGGTTTAAACAATAGGGATTTATTTGCTTATGGTTAAAGTCCAGGAAAATGTCCAAATCAAGGTATCATTCAGGTGATGGTTTCTTCCTGAAGACTGGCTGCAGCAATCCTTGGCTCTCCTGCTACATGGCAAGGCACATGGCAACGTCTTCTGGTTTCTCCCTTCTCTTTTGGAATTTGTTGCTTTCAGTTTCTTGCATCTGTGGCTCTCTTCCTCTCCCTCTCTCTCTCTCTCTCTTCATTTCATTTATATAGGACTCCAGTAATAGGATTACAATACATCCTTATTGAGGTGGGTCACATCTTAACTGAAGTAGCCTCATTAAAAGGTTCTACCTACAATTGTTTTATACCCATAGGAATGGGTTAGATTTAACAACACATTTTTCTGGGGTACATACAGCTTCAAACTACCACAGGGGGATAGGGACATTTTGGAGTTCTCTGTATGGGGTTTGTATTATTTTTATAACTCTACTTAAAAATTTGAAAGTATTTCAAAATAAAAGTTAAACAAAATTATAGATAAAGAGTATCTAAAGATAGAAGAATAAATCTAATGACTTAAAGGAAAACTGAAGGGGGGGTGGCTATTTAAAATGGGACTGTTGTATAAGGGATAGTGCAGAAACCAAGAACTTATAGCAGCTCAATTCTTACCATTCTTAGGACCAAAGGATGACAGGAGGGAGCAGTTAATTGAATCAGAGGAACCAGAAGGGAGAGAGAAAGCTGTGTTGAATTGTATTGAGCAGAGGAGCACTGACTTTTGGTGGAGGAACAGGCCATTTCAAGGCAGCCTAGCAGAAGGCAGACAAGGGAATAAATACCCTGACCATACTCTCCTCCCTCCCTCCAACTTTCTGTTGAGGCTCACCTTTGGTTGGATCCAACCAGAACCCAGAGGATACAGAAGTCCTCTTGGTTCAGTAGGTACGGATCAGCCTTCTCAAAGCACAGAGCAGGGTGCAGAAGTAAGGAGAGTGGACACATTATGTACAATTATGGCTTCTTTGCAAGACATTTTTCTTTTGGTCCATTGAAGCAAAGAATTTCTTAAACTCAGACACGAGTAGAGAGCCATTGGTATTTATTTGTGTGCTGGTTTGTATATATTCTGTCCCTCAGAAAAAGCCATATTCTTTAATGCAATCTTGTAGGGGCAGACATATTAGTGTTGATTAAGTTGGAACCTTTGGATTAGGTTGTTTCCATGGAGATCTGACCCACCCAACTGTAGGTGATAATTCTGATTAGATAATTTCCATGGAGGTATGGCCTTGCCTGTTCAGTGTGGGCCTTGATTAGTTCACCGGAGCCCTATAAAAGCTCAGATAGAAGGAGCTCATTGTTAGCTGCAGCTGAGAGACACATTTTGAAGACGGCCATTGGATGTTGACACTGACATTTTGGAGAACTCCATTTTGAAATGCCACCTGGGAGCAAGCGGATGGCAGTCATGTGACTTCCGAGCTAACAGAGGTTTTCCAGGTGCCAGTGGCCATCCTTCAGTGAAGGTACCTGATTGCTGATGTCTTACCTTGGACACTTTATGGCCTTAAGACTGTGACTTTGTAACCAAATAAACCCCCTTTATAAAAGCCAACCCATTTCTGGTATTTTGCATTCTGGGGGCATTAGCAAAGCAGAACAATTTGAATGGAAGCCAATTTTATATAAAATGACTATGCCATCTATTCTGAGACAACTTCATGATTTATTTTTTTAAGAAATATTTCAGACATGTATAAATGTTTACATAAAGAGAATACCCAGGTACCTATCACCCAGTTTAATAAATAAAACCTTACAAAAACAGGTCGAGGGTATCCTTGGGTACTCTCCCATTCACATTCCCTGCCTCTTCCCCAGAGATAGCCACTGTTTCAGTTTGCTAAAGTTGCTGAAATGCAATATACTAGAAATTGACTGGTTTTTAACAATGGCAATTTATTCATTTACAAAGTTACAGTTCTGAGGCTGTGAAAATGTCCAAATCAAGGCATCAACAGGTGATCCAGTGATCCTGGACTCCTCTGTCACATGGCAAGGCACATGGCAGTATCTGCTGGTCCTTCTCTACCAGGTTTCTTTGTTTTCACCTTCTGACTGCTCCATCTGTGGCTTTATTTCTGAGCTTCTGTTCATGTCCTTCTCTCTCAGCTTCTGTGCTTTGTCTCTATTTCAGGGTTTTATAAAAGGCTCCAGTAAGAGGATTAAGACCCACCTGTAGCATGCCTCGACTGCAATAATGTAATCAAAAGTTCCCACCTACAATTGGCCTACACCTGCAGAATGCATTAGCTTTTCTGGGAAATATAAAACCTCTAAACCATCATAGCCCCCATCTGAAATCTAGGGTTATCATTCTCATTTGTGTCTTTAAAATGTTACTACAATGCTGGGGATGAATCTGGACCCAGCATTGTGGGATCGAGAACATCTTCTTGACCAAAAGAGGGATGCAAAATGAAATGAAATAAAGTTTCAGTGGCTGAGAGATTTCAAGTGGAGTCAAGAGGTCACTCTGGTGGGCATACTTATGTACTATCTAGACAACACTTTTTAGGTTTTAATGTATTGGAATAGCTAGAAGTAAATACCTAAAATATCAAACTCCAATCCAGTAGCCTGGACTTTTGAAGACGATTGTATAACAGTGGAGCTTACAAGGGGTGACAGTGTGATTGTGAAAACCTTGTGGATCACACTCCCTTTATCTAGTGTATGAATGGATGAGTAGAAAAATGGGGACAGAAACTAAATGAAAAATAGCGTGGGATGGGGGGATAATTTGGGTGTTCTTTTTTACTTTTATTTTTTATTCTTATTCTGATTTTTTCTGATATAAGGAAAATGTTCAAAAATAGATTGGGTTGATGAATGCATAACTATATGATGGTACTGTGAACAATTGATTGTACACCATGGAATGTGTATATATTTCAATAAAACTGAATTTAATTAAAAAGAAGTTGCTACATACCTTTATCTACCCAAACAATTTATAGGATTTTTTGGGTATGTTTTAAACTTAATATAAACGGTATCATGTTGCATATATCACACTGCAACTTGATTTTTCCACTGAAAATTACTGTTATTTTTTGAGATCTACTCATGTTGATTCACTTAGGTTTACTTCTTTTTTCATTCACATTTGTTGCTCAGTAATATTATATTACTTAATGTACCCTTATTGTTTTCAATGTTAGAATCCTATGATGTTAAAAATCACAGTATTGCAGCCATGATTTATACTAGTTCTTTACACTAGTTCATTTCCTTATCTACCTGAATTCTGCAGCAGTAGAGATAAGTGAATTCCAATTATTTTCTTTCATTTAATTGCCCCAGATTGGAGGAAGTCCTAGGTAAATTTTATCTTCTGCTATCCTTGTTTTCTAGGCACTGTGCTTGGAAGGGAATTTGGCATAGAAATAGGGCTATAGGGATTTCATCTGAGGGGCATGAAAGCATTAGGGTTAGGAGCACAGACTATGGGGCCAGACTGCCTGGGTTTGAATCTTAACTCTGTTACTTGCTATCTGTGTGACTTTAGGCAAGTTACTCAGTCTTTATGTGCTTTGATTCCTTCTTCAAGAAAATGAGGGATATTAGACCTTCATAGGGCTATTTTGAGGATTAAATGAGCAAATGAGCAAATGTAAAGAACTTAGAGCAGTACACTTAGAGCAGTCCATAGTAGGCAGTCATTGTTGGGTGGGTTCCCTGTGCTCTTTGCTCCAGGACTCGTGCCCTCTAGTCCCGCCCACTCTGCAATCTGGGGTCTCTGCAACCTTGGGACTCAGATGCACCAACTCTTGCCAAGATATTAGTGATGATGCATCACTCCTCTCAGCAGAATATTCCTTTAAAACATTCATGCTGGAGCCTGCACTGTATGTTCCCAGGTTGACTACTCAAATGGCACCACATCACCTGGAGACTCCATTTTCAACCTTGGCTGAAAGTCTGCACCCCTTCACCTTCCGGCATGAGCATTTTGACATTTGACTTTCAAATTTATGTTGTTTTTATTTTCACATGAATACACACTTTTGTTGAAAAAGCTGCTAGGAGAAGAATTGGTGACATGATTTGAAAGTTAAAGTTTTGCTCCCTTTCTTGTAGCTTAATGTTTTTTACTCATGCAACTTGGGTTTGCTCCAGCTGCTCTTGCTGTGGGGGATAAATGCAATGCTCTGAGCCTTGTTTGGTAGGAAAGTCAGTAGTTCTTACCTCTTTGATTTTCACTAAGGAGTCTAGGAGGGTCTTGTGTGTAATTAGAACTGCTATGTCTCCATCTGAGCCTCTGCTCTTGTATCCACTGGCCCATGAATAGTTTGTTCCAGTGAGCACTGCTGATCTGCTTCCACCTTCACTGTCTGGTTGCCATTAGCCCTCTGGACCTCTGCTGCCCTTTGTCCAGGCATGGACAATTCCTGGAACTCGATTCCTCCAATGTCCATTCAGCTCACTTGACCAGGCTTTGTCATCACCTGGGTGGTTTCTCTTCTAGCGCTCCAAAATCTCTTCCCCCAACCTGGTCTCCTTTAAGGATGCCATGCAATATAGTCAGTATGCATCCAAATCCCTTATGGACCATGGTTAAGGTTCTTTCCCACAGAACTCCTGGGGCCCCTGCAGAGCAGAGTCTCTGGACTACCCAGAGCACACAGGAAACCTCTAGGGGGTGATGTGATCTGACTCTTTAAGTCCTTCTAAAGGACACTGAACCCAAACCCAGCCCAGGAAACTCTATTAGACCAAGTTAGCTAATGCAGCTACTTCAGATTTCATGTGTGTGTGGCAGTCACCTTAGAAGAGAAAACCCAGAACCTGTAAGCCTAAAAAAAAAAAAAGGCAATGATTTTCATGTGAAACTAAGAATGTTTCCTGCAAAGTCACTCACATAAAAAATATCAGTGACAAAAATTGTAAAAAAACATCACTATTATATAAAAATCTGGGTTGTGTTCTTTAAGTTATGAAAAGAATGGTACAGTCTTTATAATTTAAAAATGTCTAAAAAGACCTAGGTGACATAATGCCTTTCCTTTCATCATGTTGCATATTAACACAGTTTTCTTTTGTGCCATAAGCATTATTGAGTCAAAGGCTTGACTATTGCCAGATACTGTTTTAGGAACTAGGGATAGGATAAGCATGACCAGAAAGATCTTTGCTCTGGTGGCGCTTATGTTCTAGTAGTTTTAGAATTTGATTAAGACTACCTTCTAGGAGATTTGAGAATTTAGTCATTTTGCATTCAGCAAAAGCAGATCTTTCCAGTATAAAAGCATTTATTATGAGAGATGACTGTCTGCTTTAGGACATGGGGCAAAAGGAATATTCAGAATCTAGTGGGGAAGTCAGGTATGAATATAACTGAGATATAATATGATAAATGCTGTAATAGAATATAAATGACCAGTTTAGAAGAATAATGGGCATTAATCAGATTTCACAAGTGGGTAAATTTAGGCTTTAATAACAAGCTAACAAATGTGACTCGGAGAAATAGTACAAGGCTGCATCAGACTAGAGACTCCCAGAGCTAAAAATCAAGGATATGTCCGGGAGATAATTACAGGCTAGTCAGGATATCTGAAAACTAGGAGAGAGTCTTGTATACCAGATATGGGAGGACCTTTCTTTCTGAGGGTCAGAGATGAAGGCAGATCATTTGGGTGTCATGATATTGGGTGTGCAGGTAGACAGTGTAGAAACATTTCTAGAATAACAGAATAGCCAGAAGTACTGGTTTATATCTCAAGAAATGCTGCTTTCTGGTTGGGCTTTGCATCATTACAAAACAGAAAGAACAAGTGGTTAAAATCATTTAAATTGTTATTAAAAGTAAGCATGATCAATTATAGAAATATCTTATAATTCAAAGTTTATTATCCAATAGTTAGGATTTGGAAGGATACTATATAGTTTCTTTTCCAATTCCCATATGGAAAGGAAGAGTCAAGTTAATAGAAAACCCTATTTAGCTACAGAATAAGCCTGATTTAATTGCAATAGAAATATCTTTCAGATGTGAAGATAAAACTATTGAGCTGCCATTAGGAGGGAAAATCTTTTGAGGGATCCCCTAACCTCCTCTCCAACAAAGGTGAGTGAATTGGGTTGATGCATCTCCTGCTCCTACTGAATCAATCAATGGCCATCAGTGTTGGCTACCAAATATGAGACAGTATAAAATGTACTGGTAATCTAAAGAGCCCCAAGATGTGGTGAAGAAGACTACCAAGAACTTACAAGCTTGGAAGCAGGATATAAGAAGAAAAAGCAATACCAGGGAGGATGGGGTTAAGGTGCAGACTAAGGGGCTAGAACAGAGACCAGCTACCATTTCCATCCACAAATCCTGGTAACAGAAGAATGTGCAAGCAACTGAGGGCAGCCATTTCTCCACACTGGAATCAGGACAATTCACTGAAGAGCAATTATCAGAAAGCCAATTTCCTAAAATCGCTCAGTTATGGAGGACTTTTTCAAAATTTTAGTTTCATTGTAGCCCTTTCACCTCAACCATTTCACTAAGGATTTATCAATCCAGCAAAGGTAGATTCTAATTTCATGCATGTTTTATGATTCAGATACCTAGTATTTTTCAAATGTTTAATGCTTATTTGTGAATGGGTGATCTTTTTCTTAAACCCTCTGTGTCAGTGGGCTTATGTTACATCTCTGAATCTACCCCTGGCCCCAGAATATGCCTGCGATCTTAGGATAGCCATTTTTGGTGATCTTTTGGTGAGTTTACCATGTGGTGAAATGGCATTGAGTGAACCGATTTTCAGCAAATTAATCCAAAGCAGTCCAAATCAGCCTAGAGCACTCCAAACTACCTCACAACTTTCCATTCTTTTAATTGAATCTTCATGTCTCCGAGTTATAAAATTAGGTCATCTAACATTTTTTATTGACATTTAACAACTTTTCTACTATCTTTTCTTCCAATATAGATGATAAATAGTGGTAAATATAATCCTTAATAAATTTTTAAAAGTTGGCTCTTTAATCTCCTTAAGGAAAAGAATCCCAGTTCTAGCATTGTCTAAATAAGCACTGAGTTAGTATCAGGAGGTTAGATTCTAGTCCCAAATCACTTAAGTAAATCCTTAAACCCTAATCTCCACATATTCATTTCTATAAAATAGAGATTAAAAACATCAGCCTCTAGTTCCCTTAGAAATACCATAGTAAGGGAATTTGAGGTGGTAAAGTGGCTTCTGCAATCATTGAGAAAGAAAAGAGGTTAACAGACTTCATTATAATAGTCATCAACTTAATATGCTCCCATTTAATATTTATTTAGTACCTCTGCTCAAGAAATGATGCTATGCTTGTTGGAAATAGAAGACAGTCGAGACAAAGTTCTGCCCATTAAGGAGTAATGATTTTGGTTGATCAATAAAATAAATGCATAAAACTTCAGAACAGAGTAAAATAAATGCAAAAAATATAATAGAAATGAAATACATTGCTGATTCCAAGAAGACAAATTAACATTGGAGAGGCACCTGGAAAACTGGAAAGATTTGAGCAGAAGAAAAATGGGAGGGTATTGCAAGAAAGGGATTGCTTGAGCAAGGACTTGGAGATGGAAACCACAGCACCAATTCAGGGAATAGCGTGTATTGGAGAGAAATGGGAAATAATGATGGAAATATCTCTGGAGTAATATTGTGCAAGGATTTCTGCTATATTTGGTAAGTAATGATGAAACATTGAAGATAGAGATGTGAGAAAGACAATACAAGAATCTACTTAATTTGGCAGTGGTTTTTGGGATGATTTGGAGAGGTGGAGCATGAGATTGAGATTACATGTTAGGGTCAGAGGATAATTTCAAGTATTGACAAGCAGAAATCAGACAGCAAATAGAACCTGGAACTGCATTCCAGGTGCTAGTCAGAAATCTAGTGACTATGGTCACAGACAAATAGTAAAGTGGGACAAAGAGCAAACTCGTCAACACGTCATGTAATGTCCCTTCTAATTTCATTCTTGCAGTGTTCTTAGCTTCATCTCCCACCATTTCCTGAAATAATTCTATACAGCTATATGGAACTACATGCATCACCCCAACCACTCCATAAAATCTCAGTACCCTCCTCTCCTTGCTTTGCCTTCTGCCTGGAGTACTCAGCCTCTCCTTCTTTTCTGCCTAGTAAATTCCTACTGGCCCTCATTTTCCCACTCTCATCCCTCCACCCTCTTGTTATACTGATTTAGGGGTTCCTCTTTTATAATTCCACACCCTCTTGAAGTTCTCATAGTCTATGCTGCAACCACCTACTTTCTTGTTTTTATTTCTCTCTAGACTATGACTGTTGGGAGCTGGAACCACTTAACTGATCTCTGTATACCCAGCAGCTGGCACAGCATCTGACACTTAATAAGTGCACAATGAATGTCTAATGAATAGATAAATTACCAATTTCATACAATATCTCAAGAACTTATTTGGTAGTAGCTGCATTCCCAACATTTCTGTAGACAGAAAGCAGACTACAAAAAAACTAGTTCTCTAGCTGATCAACAAAGCCATCATGCATATCCATTGTGTGCATACACAAATCTAGACTATGGCTGCAAACACAAAAATCTACTAATAATATCACAGCAAGTATACAACAGTGTATTTTATATCATAGATGTAAATGTAAACGGACTTTTATTTGCATCTAAACATAGAGGGATGGCTCAGGATAGCTGTTAGTAGGGAAGGTTTTGCATCTGCTAAAATAATCCAGGAGATGAGTCATTAATACTTGAAGAAAAGGAACAAAGGAAAGAGTAAGGTCGAATATGGCCAGAGAGAACTATTGAAGAGTTATCTTTTCTTGGGACATGAGGGTTTACTTTCCTTTGGGGCCCCCTTCCCATCTCCTGGGACCTAAGTCAAGAAAGAGAAGGCCAAAATGGGAAAGGGAAAACCAATTTGAAGCCATGGAACACAGACATCACAGTATTGTTTCAGCAATGTTTTATTGTCAGAAAAGATTTAAAAGAGAAATCAGCATGGGCTGCCTGGGGATTATGTTATGGGAATTTTGATTATCAAGTAACTAAGAATTACTCCAAGAGAAGTATTTGTAGTCATTCCTTGCTAGGGATGAAAGAGGATGATGTAAGCTTCAAGAGCAAACTAACGTGTGATATATTTTGGAAGAAATAACTGGAAAAAAATAACAAAAACTTCTATCTTGATGTTCCAGGAATATAGCTAAGCAGGCCAAGATTTTATTAAAAGAAAAAAAGTGCATATTACAGAAATCAGAAGGCAATGTTGCATGGGTAAGAGTCACTGCGATGTTTTAAGCATGCTGTGTAAAATAGAACATGGCAATGGAAATGTGAATAAGGGGCATAGAAAAAGGGACTGCAAAAAAAACAGATGTAGAAAAGTCTTTTCTGGGAGTAAATAGAAGTTACTGCTGTTAAATGAAACCACTGTGAACCAGCCTTATAAATGAATTTGGGAGTACTGAAGAATTGGCTGGCTTGAGCTCACATGGCTTGTAAATATAGAATGCTGGGAAAATTGCATTTGAGGCAGGGATAAAAATATTAATTTGACGAAGAACAGACTTACTCTCTAATCTTAACATATTTGAAATAAAAAATAAGATAAAGAGAATATAAGGTATGCAAAAATATTTCCAAGTATGGTTCATCAACCTGATTCTTGTTTTGTAACCACCAACCTTCTAGAAGGTACTATCTGCTATAACAAGTGTCTTATTTTTTATTTTATTTTTAGCTATAGAAGAACTAAAAGGATATTGCTGTATGTCAATCCTGCTGGCAACACTTTGCTGGCACATGGATTTCAAGAACTGTTTTATATATAACAAGGGCAAGATTTCATGAGAATAAGATATGAAAAAGAGAAAGTAATAACTAATAAAAATGGACATTTTAACTATGTTCAGAAGAGGACAATGAAAGTTAAAATAGAGCAGTGGGAAAACACTCTGGCTGAGGACTGAATTTTCAGAGAAGGCTTTAGAAAACTGGAGGGTTAAGACAAAGTGATAGGCCAAGTCCTATCTGATATCTTGATGCATATTCATCTATGTGCAATAGAAAGTTTAAATATCTTTTTTTATATTTTGATTTTTCTATTTTTAACAGTAGAAAACCATTTTTGAGGGTTGAATTAGCATGAGATACCATCACAATAAGCAAATTTTTCTACTCTTTTCTCGAGTCTTTGACAAATCTTTATGTCTTATAGATATATTGACCTCTATATAACACAAAACTAAAAAAATGCTTGTTTGATATGTTCAAATTCAAATATTAATTGTATCTGTGTTCATAGCTAAAGTGTCTTGAGTGCTTCTTGTGTGCCAGGCACCAGGGTAAATGCTTTCTATACAGCAACTGACCTAATCCTTGTAGCAACTCTATGAGGGTAGTTCTATAACATTCCTCATCTTATAGTTGAGAAAACAGACAGAGAAAGATGTAACTTGCCCAATTCACTCAGATAGTAAGTGATGGAGCCAAGATTGAAACCTATGCAGTTTTATTCTGGAGTTTACCTTCTAGAGCTTATGTTAAAGCAATATCCTCTTTGCTTTTTGAAGTATCAATCTTCGATGTATTGAATACTCTGAAAAATTCTTTTCTGAGAGCAGATACATGTATACTGCAGTATTGGGTGCATATGAGCAAAACTTTTGTTTTTGTTCATCAACTTAGGCGTCTGTTCACAGTAGAAGGTCGGTAAGTAGAGTGCAAACAAAACTACTCTGGGTAGGCCTAACTTGGATAATTGGAACCCCAATTAAACAAAACACAAGCAGCCTTGCAACACTTGCTGGTCTAAAAGAATACAGATTATGTGGTTCCATTTATATCAAAGTCTTGAACAGGGAAATCTAATTTATGGTGAGAGAAACCATTACAGTAGTTGCCTCTGAAGGATGGGTGTCACCTGGAAGAAACACGGAGGAGCTTTTCAGAGTGAGGGCATTGTCTTATATCTTATGAGGGTGTGGAATTTGTCCAAAATCATTAAGCTATATATTAAAATTTGTGCACTTTATTGTATGTCAACTTTATCTCAATAAAACATACTTTAAAATCCACAGTTTTACAAAATCATTGAAAAATTATAAAAGCACATCTGAGGCTGTTGTTTTAAAAATCCTAGAAAGCCTTTATACCAAAAGTTTCCTTATCCATATGGGCACTGTTCTTGAGTTGGAAACAGCTTGGGCCTGGGTACCAGCAGTATTTTATGCTTTAGCACTTTCTGGTTGGTGTCTTTTCCAGAATAAACTTACAAGAGGAAGGATAGTGGGATGAACCTCAGCCCTCACCCCTGCTCTATTATCCATTGTAGATCCCCCTTCCCTTGGCTAACACCTCAGCTGTTTAAGTGCTGTAACCTAGACCCCCAGGGATCTGAGCCCCTGGTCACCATGTTCTTCTCAGGCTCTGGCTGCTATACTTGTCCATTTACCATAAATATTGGCCAGGAGTTTCTGAAAGGTATGCCACTGGATCACCTGGGTGCTGGTTTCATCATTCCATGCCCCCCTTGTGTAACAGTAGGTGTGTGATAGCACCCAAATGCCTAAAGCCTACTTTGTTGCTGACTCTTTGTTTCCCAGCTTAAGAGTCCTGTAGATGAGCAGGGGGACAGGCAAATCAATATTACAATTATAATTCCATATAAAATTTGCTGTGACACATGTCAAACAGAGAAAACTAAATCATATGGGTAAAGGAAATCTTCCTGGAGGAGGCTGGCTCAAGGTTAATTTTTTTTTCTATGAATTGTTTAAACATTTTTTAAAATTGTGAATTAAAACATATATAGAAATGTGATAACTTTCAAAGCACAATTTAATAAGTAGTGATAGAACAAATTTCAAAGCATGTTATGGGTTACAGTTCCACAATTTCAGTTATTTCCTTCTGGCTGTTTTAATACACTAGACACTAAAAAATATCTATATAATGATTCAGCAGTCATAATCATTTGTTAAATCCTATCTTGTTGGTTGTTACTCCTCCCTCTGATTTGATCAGTCTCAGTCTTCAGGGATTTCTGGGCAGTGACCACCTTAACTTGTTCATATTGATAAGGGATGTCCACAATATGGGGAAGGAGAATTCACCTGTTTGATGTTCCTGAAGAGGCTGTTGCCTCTGGGTTTTGGGACTTATCTAGGCAAGTTAATTTTTAAGCTTGGTAGTAAATAGCCAGATGCAGAAGAAGAAAATCATATTCCAGGCAGAAAGATTGTGTGGGCAAAGGCACTGTGTATGAAACCCTGCTTGGCAGTTTGGGCTGTTTTACGTATTTGGGGGTAGTTGTAGGTGAGGTAATGATCTTCATGTTGAACTAATTAAAGTGACAGCCTCCTGTACACTTTAGGGAGTCATCTCAAATGACTTCCAGCAGGTTTTGATGTGATTATATCTGCAATGGAGCTAGAAGTGAAGAGTGAAGAGAGCAATACAAGAACAGTTCTTCATAGACAAGGTTATCAAGGTTATTAAGTAGAGGAGAGACATCTTGGAAGACTTAAAGGAAACAAGGAGATCAAACAATTGGAAAATGATAGGGAGGAAGGAGTGGGGAAGGAAGATATGGAGAGAAAAAAGGGAGAGAAAGGGAAAAGGAGAGAGAAAGACCTTTTCTTGCTTGCTTTCCATTATCACTCTTTTTCTTTTATTTGTTTTCCTTGCCCAACTGTCTGCCCCTGCAACTGTTCTCCCTATTTTTTTCCTTAGCTTCCTTCTCTCCTCTTGATATAGTTGGTAAATGGAATGACTTCAATTATCTACATTCTTAAAAAGGGAAGAGTGCTGCAGTAAAACAAGTACCATCAGACCAGAAAAATCCTCACTGAGTTGGGAACTTGATAACTTCCTTTCATCTCCTTTACTCTGCAGCTTTGGCAATGACCTAATAGTTACTTGGCATCCTGCTTATAACTGAGGAAGGTGGCAAGTGAGATTGAAGTAAGGAAAGTAAAGGCCCAGTTCATTTGGTCAATGTTCAACGAATAAATAATTATTCATTTAAACCCTTGATTTATGATCATGATTCAACTTTATGTGTATGTAGTTATTCACAATGAATCAGACTGAAACTGCTTTTGCCTTTATTGTGCTTTCCGAATAATCTTCCTTCTTGCCTTATTGCTGGGTAAACCTTCTTCTTTGACTATATAGCTTAAAGTTTTATCTTTCTATTACCTTCTTATTTTTGCTCCCTGTTTAATGTAAACAGAGCTGCCACCTGTGTAATAGCCAGGCTGTTCTCTGTAACAGAGGAAGGGAAAAAGTCCAGTTTTTAAAAAGACAAGAAGTCTTTACCATAAACATAATGGAAATGGAATGCTTTACTACTTAAAGTTAAAGGTGTCTGGAAAAAGATGAGAAACTGCAAAGTTCACTGTATTTTAATGTCTTTTTTCAGGGGAGGTGCACAAAAACAATGCTTAACTGCATGATCAGGTAGACAAACTTGCAGAATCAGAATTTTTAGAGCTGGAAAAAGATTTTCTATTCCGATCTCTTTATTTTATAGGTAAACAAAAGCTGAGGGAAAGAAAATATAAATGAATTACTATAGATCTGAATAACTTATCCTCTCAAGATATACTAGTAAATGTTAAATGTTTAGATTGTTGATCTTATATTTCATATCTTGGATATTGTGAATGGTTTTTTGAAGGTAGCTTTCGGTTAAATACATGCAACTTAAAAAGATTTGTTGTTGGCTTAAGTGTGAATTTTAAATGATTCTATGTCACAATTTTTTCTGTGGGTGCACATTTATGAAAGTATTAGATAAATCTATAATAAAATAAAATTTTAAGTGATTTACACTAATCTTTTAGGAATGCACTTACAGTAATGAAGCAGGGGTAGACAAAATGTTGAGGGGAAGTTAAAAGGATTAAAAAAACAACTATGATGAAAATAAATAGACTTACACTCCCTGACTTTGAGGCTTATTATAAAGCCACAGTTGCCAGAACAGCATGGTACTGGCACAAAGATAGATATATAGATCAATGGAATCGAATTGAGAATTCAGAGATAGACCCCCAGATCTATGGCCGACTGATCTTTGATAAGGCCCAAAGTCACTGAACTGAGTCATAATGGTCTTTTCAACAAATGGGGCTGGGAGAGTTGGATATCCATATCCAAAAGAATGAAAGAGGACCCCTACCTCACCCCCTACACAAAAATTAACTCAAAATGGACCAAAGATCTCAATATAAAAGAAAGTACCATAAAACTCCTAGAAGATAATGTAGGAAAACATCTTCAAGACCTTGTATTAGGCGGCCACTTCCTAGACTTTACACCCAAAGCACAAGCAACAAAAGAGAAAATAGATAAATGGGAACTCCTCAAGCTTAGAAGTTTCTGCACCTCAAAGGAATTTCTCAAAAAGGTAAAGAGGCAGCCAACTCAATGGGAAAAAATTTTGGAAACCATGTATCTGACAAAAGACTGATATCTTGCATATATAAAGAAATCCTACAACTCAATGACAATAGTACAGACAGCCCAATTATAAAATGGGCAAAAGATATGAAAAGACAGTTCTCTGAAGAGGAAATACAAATGGCCAAGAAACACATGAAAAAATGTTCAGCTTCACTAGCTATTAGAGAGATGCAAATTAAGACCACAATGAGATACCATCTAACACCGGTTAGAATGGCTGCCATTAAACAAACAGGAAACTACAAATGCTGGAGGGGATGTGGAGAAATTGGAACTCTTATTCATTGTTGGTGGGACTGTATAATGGTTCAGCCACTCTGGAAGTCAGTCTGGCAGTTCCTTAGAAAACTAGATATAGAGTTACCATTCGATCCAGCGATTGCACTTCTCGGTATATACCCGGAAGGTCGGAAAGCAGTGACACGAACAGATATCTGCACGCCAATGTTCATAGCAGCATTATTCACAATTGCCAAGAGATGGAAACAACCCAAATGTCCTTCAACAGATGAGTGGATAAATAAAATGTGGTATATACACACGATGGAATACTACGCGGCAGTAAGAAGGAACGATCTCGTGAAACATATGACAACATGGATGAACCTTGAAGACATAATGCTGAGCGAAATAAGCCAGGCACAAAAAGAGAAATATTATATGCTACCACTAATGTGAACTTTGAAAAATGTAAAACAAATGGTTTATAATGTAGAATGTAGGGGAACTAGCAATAGAGAGCAATTAAGGAAGGGGGAACAATAATCCAAGAAGAACAGATAAGCTATTTAACGTTCTGGGGATGCCCAGGAATGACTATGGTCTGTTAATTTCTGATGGATATAGTAGGAACAAGTTCACAGAAATGTTGCTATATTATGTAACTTTCTTGGGGTAAGGTAGGAACATGTTGGAAGTTAAGCAGTTATCTTAGGTTAGTTGTCTTTTTCTTACTCCCTTGTTATGGTCTCTTTGAAATGTTCTTTTATTGTATGTTTGTTTTCTTTTTAACCTTTTTTTCATACAGTTGATTTAAAAAAGAAGGGAAAGTTAAAAAAAAAAAAAGAAAAACAAGGAAAAAAAAAGATGTAGTGCCCCCTTGAGGAGCCTGTGGAGAATGCAGGGGTATTCGCCTACCCCACCTCCATGGTTGGTAACATGACCACAGACATAGGGGACTGGTGGTTTGATGGGTTGAGCCCTCTACCATAAGTTTTACCCTTGGGAAGACGGTTGCTGCAAAGGAGAGGCTAGGCCTCCCTATGGTTGTGCCTAAGAGCCTCCTCCTGAATGCCTCTTTGTTGCTCAGATGTGGCCCTCTCTCTCTGGCTAAGCCAACTTGAAAGGTGAAATCACTGCCCTCCCCCCTACGTGGGATCAGACACCCAGGGGAGTGAATCTCCCTGGCAACGTGGAATATGACTCCCGGGGAGGAATGTAGACCCGGCATCGTGGGACGGAGAACATCTTCTTGACCAAAAGGGGGATGTGAAAGGAAACGAAATAAGCTTCAGTGGCAGAGAGATTCCAAAAGGAGCCAAGAGGTCACTCTGGTGGACACTCTTATGCACACTTTAGACAACCCTTTTTAGGTTCCAAAGAATTGGGGTAGCTGGAGGTGGATACCTGAAACTATCAAACTACAACCCAGAACCCATGAATCTTCAAGACAGTGGTAACAAAATTTAGCTTATGAGGAGTGACAATGGGATTGGGAAAGCCTTAAGGACCACACAACACTTTGTCTAGTTTATGCATGGATTCATAGAAAAATAGGGGAAGGAAACAAACAGACAAAGGCACCCAGTGTTCTTTTTTACTTCAATTGTTCTTTTTTACTCTAATAATTATTCTTGTTATTTTTGTGTGTGTGCTAATGCAGGTGTCAGGGATTGATTTAGGTGATGAATGTACAACTATGTAATTGTACTGTAAACAATTGAAAGCACGATTTGTTTTGTATGACTGCACGGTATGTGAATATATCTCAATAAAATGAAGATAAAAAAAGAAAATAAATAGACATGGGAAAGGGAATGAATAATAAAGAAAGAGGGAAGAATAAAATAAAATTAAAAAAGATAGGACTACAGGAAGTGCCCAGGAAGTAGAACAGCTTTGTTTGTACATTTGTTTCTGTGTTTTCTTAATAGTGAAGTCAGAATTGTTCCATGTGGTCCAATTTAATCTATTAATAAAATATGATGATTTAAGACATTGGAAATAGGGAATGGAAAAATATTATATTTTCCCAGCCAAATCAAACCCATCCCTTACCTCTTGTTTTTCTGAGGTTGGTCCCTGCAGACATTATTTTTGCCAACTGTTAGTATCACAGAACCATCAAAATCTCAGGTAAAATAAAGAGCCCTAAAGATTTTAAATTACAGCAAAGATTTTAAATTATAGCAAATTCAAATTTGAAAACAAAATCTATTTTGAATTTTTATATGGGTATATACTGCTTATATTTCTAACCTTTTCTCTTACTGTATATTTTGGATAATATTCAGTGGACCAAAAATCTATTTAAGTTTTGGAAAGATAAATAAAAGCAAAAATTCTAGGAAAAATAGCAGAAAATAAGCGCATTTCTTCGTCTATATTTTGGACTCAAACATATAAGTGGAAGTAAGGTATGAAGCATTTTTTCATGGCTAAATGAAAACCTTTAGTATATAATTCTTCTGCCAGAAGCTTATACAGAATAGAAATATTCATAAAAGAGCTTATGCAAGTACCATATAAATAATCCATGAACAATTTAGTCCCACTCAGGCATTTAGAAGGTAAACGTTATCCATTTCCATATATTTAAAGTTCTCAGCCAAAAATATTTTAACCATATAAATTTACAGCACACAGAATAAGATACACATAAAAATGAAAAATGTGTATTGCAATGAATCTGCCCCTGATATGATATGAGTGTGCAATTAAATGGGCCATGCTGGAGAAAGGAAATACTGGCTGCTGGGCAGTTGCCAGTGATATCCTTTGACACTTCATGGCCTCATGTGTTACTGATCAGGCAGCCAGGGTTCTGGCAAATCCAAGCCAGGAGGTGGAAAACAGAACAGATTTTACTCTCAGTTATGGAGGATGAAGGGAATGGGACATAGAACACACTCTTGATCTGCTGTCAAATATTTCATTTCAAAGTGGAACACTAAATTGTAGCGTTGAATTAGATTGCTTTTAAAGAACTTTTTTTTTTCTTATTTGCTTGTTCTGAACTTTACAGTGGCATTTTATGTTGGTGAGGTGGAAGGAGTACTGAATTTTAAGACAGGAAGCCTGATCAGGTTGGCTAGCTATGTGAACATAAGCTAGTCACTTGACCACTCTAGGCCTCTGTTTCCTTGTCTAGAAAATGAAATGATTAGTCTAGAAGATTATAGATTGTATTCAGTAAATCTGGCTCGTAGATGTGTTCTGTTTGACTTTTGCAATGTTGCAAGATGTTTTAATTAGCAATCAATATTCAAACAGAAGGATATTTCACTAAAATATAGATTTCCTGCTTCTTTTGAAAAATTGGAAGGTCTGGTGACTCTAGGCCCACAGTTCTCCAAAGCAACAATATGCTGGTACTGAGTGCAGCAGGCCACTTTAGATCTAATCTAAATGTTCTTTCTAGATTACCCTGTGGTCAGCCACAGGCCCCACCTAGCTTGCAATACTTCACCTGCCTGACTTCTGTAGACATTTTAGTTTTCCATCCCTGGTGTGGAGCAGTGTTTTCCAAATATGTTTTACAAAGCCCTAGTCATTAGAGGAACCTTATGGGGAATGAAGAGGCCTCTCACCCTACCCACTCATCAAGCAAAGAGTTTGATTTTTATATATTAGGATCTAAAATGACTTCTGGTGCACAGATTTTTGGTTGTCCACTAAACCTCTTCTGCCTTTCTTCCATAGCAATGGAATTTTAATTGGACGCATGGCTCTTAAACACTACATCTCCCAGACTCCTTTGCATTTAGGTATGATCATATGACCAATTTCTGGTCAGTGGGAGATGGGCAGAAGTGATCTGTGAAACAGTCAGGTTATGTCTGAAATAGAGAGAGTGGTGATGAGCAATCTTGTGCCATGTGGATAGGAATCACACTAGTGATGGCAGAAGGGTCCTGGGTCCCTTGATGACCCCATGGAGCACTGTATCTCCACTAGCAATGCCTACCTACTTCTGCAGTATCACATCACATGAGAGAACACTTAACTTCCATCTTACTTAAGCCATTGTTATCTGGGTCTCTGTTACACACATCTAAAACTGAATCTGAAATCAATCAACTTCATAGGTTCTTTCAAGCTCCAAGATTCTCTGATTGTTTTACCCATTTCAGTTTTGAATTTGAATATACTTCAGTTATGTTTACTGAAAAAAGAAAAATACTTGCTTTAAATTTTTGAATTACTTCTTGAATGCTTTAGTGAATGGAATTTAAATAAATTTATTTTAAGTCATGCACATGGTTATACTTTTATGAAATCATTATGCAAAAATGCCAGTAACCTAATGTATATGGAACAGGGACTGTATGTTCTGTTTCTTTCTAAATGACCGAGTATCATGGACACTCATTGCAGTTCTATTTCATCCAGAGAAAGAATTTGCCCCAAGGGAGTGGAGTCAAATGTGCAAGTGAAATGATTTGAGTTTTTTCTGTTTAACTATGCAGATGGCCGGAATAGAGAAAGATGTAGTTACTACACCACCCAAGAGAGATCTTTGAGGTAGGTTGTTTCAGGCTCAATTTAAAATCTGGTGATGATGGTCCCTAAAGTTTGGGCTGCTATAACTCTTGTTATAAATAGAGGCTCTCATTTTTCTAAGTCTGAGAAAACAGCAACTTTCTATGGTGTTGAATTTTATCTTATCATTTACAAAATAATGTATCTGAATGAATATTACTAACGTAGCTCATTACTTTGAATGCATTTAGTTGCCTAACAAAATTGTTCATGTGTTGTTCCAGATAAGAAAAAACCTTGGACCTCATTCAAGGAGTGCTTATGAAATGTTTTTATATGTTTAACATCCCAATCCCCCCAAAACTGTTATATAATATTAACAAGATCCTTGGGAAATTTTTAAATTCTAAAGTCTGGAACTAAGAGAAGCCATCAGTAGAGATTATAAGGTTAGAGCTGGCTCTGTTATGACTCACGTTTTGGGCAGACATGTGGCCAATCTTTGGCAAATAAAATTCTTTCTTCATGAAGAATTAATCAAAAGAATGTGTTTGAAGTGCTATAAGCATCACCTCACAGCAGTAAACTACTCCTTAGAAAATTCTTTTAAACCATTAGACCATTATAAAGTTATAGCTATTTTGAATTAATAACTTAATTCACCTTTCAAATGTCCCCAATTTGCTCACTTCAAAGTTTGCCTTTATAAAGCAGAGGGGACCATTCCCCAGTAGTTGGGCAGAGCAAAACTTCATTTTTGAGGTATGAATTATTGAAAATCACATCATTACATGTACATAATTAAATAGAGGAATGTGTCTTCTATGTGGGTGATCAAACCATTTAGAGATAGAAGTTATATTAAAGTCATCACATCTCTTTTTTTTTGTGCCCAATGGCCAGAAGAACATGTTAGCGTCCTTTTCTCTGAATGAATCTCAGAATTGAGTATGTACTCTCAAGACTTATTGAAGAAAACCTTAACATTTTCTCCCTAATTCTCTAGGTCAGAAAATGAAATAATCAATGAGAAATCAACGCCTCCTAAGAATGTTTATGAGTAGACAGCTGGGTCCTTTAATCTCATTCTGATATAAAAGCATTAAACTGAAATCTCCTTTCTCAGAATATTTAAAAGTGATCTAGAGAGCCATCTGGTTTTAGATGTTTACATGTTATCTATGTTAATGTCCTGAAATTTCTATTATATTTATATGTATGTGAAAATAAAAGAAAAAGAGCTCCTTTTATACTGAAACAACAGTGATTTGGGTTCTGGTCTCAGTAACCTTTCTTTAACTCTGCTAAGCCCTTAAATGTCTCACTCCATGTCTCAGTTTCCCCACTAAACAATGGAGATTTACATTTTCCTAGCTATTGCCTGCAGATATTGTCATGAGAAAATCATGTTCATCTCATATTCTGTTTTACATTGATGGAAAGTGACAAATACTATTTCTTAAAATTTTAAAAATGCAAACAAAGATGCCACAAAATAACTGGGTGGCTACTTTGAGGAAGCATAGAAATAAGAAGCTTTATTCTACAATAAGATGTTCTGTTCTAAATACAGGAAAATATTGATCCCTGTGACAGCCATGAAAAAGAGCCTCTCGGAGCTCCTGCTGCAGAGAGCATAATTAACTGATGGCTCCAGCTGCTGCACTCTGAATCCACTACCACTTTTGCACAGAGGCCATGCCTACTACCGGCTGCTCCAAGTATGTGAGTAAGCATGGTAGAAAAACTAAGGCAGGAACATTCCTGGGATAAGAAAGACTCCTCTGGCAGGTAACTATCACTCAAGGAGTCCCTAGCAACCTACTGAACTTTCTTAGAAGTGCACTGCAGCCTGAGATTCTTCCTACCCAACCTTCTACTCTTCCTTCTCTTCTTTATAGGGATCAGATCTGCGTCATGGTTCTAGAACTCTCCCAGCCTCCTCTGGCTCCTTCTCCATTTTCCCTCACTGGTGTTTCCCTCGTTAAACTACACTTACATGAGTAATCCCATCATGGTATCTGCTTCCACATAATCCCTTTTCGAAGAAGGTCCCTTTGAGATTGCCTTGTGAGGTTTTTCTATGGTTTTGTAATTTTTAAGTTTCCTATTAATATGTAGTATCCTTTTACTTGGGGATAAGCAATAACATATTTTATACCATATAGCAACATAGAACACAGACATTTCCAACTATGAAATTTTTTTTTTATGAAATATAGGAATGATTTGAAAAGAAACACATTTGATAGTTTTATGATACTGATTATTGCAAAAGAACTTGACTAACTATCCTCTGAAGAATAATAAGGATAATGTACAAAGGAGAACATGCATGGCATGGTTTTAAGTCATTATAATTATTCCTTTCTCTTATTCTTTCTAAAATACCTATCAATAAAAGAAAAAGCAAAGCTATTGGAAATTAGTTTCACTTTTTTTATAAGGAAGGTGTAATGATCAAACCAGCTCACATAAACAAGGTAAAGTGGGAATTTAAGGATAACTCAGGCACAAATTCTGTTTTATCTGAATTGACAGAATAATTGGGCCTACTAGTTAAGCAAAAATATTTCAGTCTTTTTCTTATCATGGTTTTTATATACTTAACCATACTCTACTTAAAATTTTATACTTCTTATCCCCTTTACTTATTATATTATTTGCATGTTTTTGAATTGTCTCTTAATGATTTTCAAAAGTTGTATAATAATTTATCCAAAGGTTACATAATATCTATGGAGTCTCTTTTTTTAGAATGTTTCTTTTTTTTTACTTCTGAAAATAATGGTTATTTTGTGCAGTTTGAGAAACCCCTCTATATTTAGAATCGTTTGTTTAGGAAGAATTCCTAAGGGTATAAGTGTTAAGATAATTTTTATGTATCAACTAATTTTAATTTTTATGTATCAACTAATTTGTTTCCAAAATATTTGAATCAATTTACACTTCCCACAGAAATTTTATGAGATGGTTCTGTTGACCATACCCTTGCTAGCTACTAGTATTGCCTTCTATTAAAGAACAAAATTAAACATCACCACATCATTTTATATAGAGGAAGGAGTATGTTGTTGAAGTTAGGTTAAATAGTTGCCCATATATTTATTAGAGAGTTTATTTCCACTCTTGTGAACTATTTTTCATATTCTTCCTTATTTGCATAAGACTTTAGCTAATAAAGAAATTACTTTTGGTCTATTTTATTGCCTGAACCTATCCCCCACCCCCAACTGGTTATACCCTCTCTGTCTTTTTGTTTATTAGTTTTTTGCTTTATTTATTCATTTAATGAGCATCTATTGAGCACTTAAGTTTTACCAGTCTTTGTGCTGATGATTACAGTTTTGAACAAAGACATAACTCTTGCTTTCCTGTGGCTTTTACAATGTTTCAGCAGAACTAGACAATTAAACCGGCAATTATCAGAACCATATGATACATGCTAGGTAGCTAGGTACATTGAGCTTTTGTGGTTCATCACAGACACAACTTACAAGGATGAAGAGGTGGGTGAGGGTAAGAATGGAACCAAGAATTGAAGCTGGAGAGAATAGAGGGAGAGATTTAAGTCATGTTAAAGGGTTTGGCTTTTATCATAAGGATAATGGGAAGTCATCAAAAGGCTTTTTATCATGGGAGAAGCATGATGAAACTTGTATTTTAGAAAGATCATCTTGGCCGCTATGTGGAGAACAGCTGAAAAGGAGCAAGCCTGACACAGAGCAAACCAGAGCGGTAACGGAGGTGGCAGTCAGTGAGGTCTGGATGGGCTTGGTGTCTGTGGATACATTCCAGAAATACTTAGGGGACAGAATCCACAGGACTTGGGGGTGGGATGTGGGCAGTAAGGGGAGATGGCAGCTTCCCCGGTTTCTGACTTGGGTGACTGGAATGGGGATGCCTTTTTCTGAGCAGGGCACTGAGAAACCGGAACAAGGTGGAGGAAAGGTATGAGCTGTATGTGTTAAAAAGCTATTTTTGCATAAATAGCATTTTTGGTGATTTGTTATTATGTAAGATTAGTTTATTCCTTATAATCTTTATTTTAAGTAAATATTTTTGAAATTATTTTGGCTTTAGTTAAATGGAGATTTGTGATTTGTTTTAGGAGGGAATTTCCAGTCATTCTAAATACCAAGAAGTAGCTTATCCTTTGGGATTCCCCAGACTGATGAGAAAACATTGGGTCAAATTATGAAATTCTAACAACCCTAAAGGGAGGCTCAAGTTTAAGTTGATAATAAAAGCAAAGACATTTTAAAAGAACAGTCCCTTTTTTATTATCTCCAAGCAATATACACATAAATGATCCAAAGACTATTTAAAATGTTGCCAGTTTGAAACATCTTTACTGTCATTAACACATAGTAACTCCTAGTAGATTGATAGGATTATGGTCTATTCTTATACATCTTTAGGATTAGGAGAAAGGCAGCATACAGATATATGATATGTTAGCCACATTCTCCAACCACTTCCTGGAAGGAGGAAAGTAAGCACATAAAGCAAAGGACCTGGATAATCATCAAAAGTATGGCTAACAAAATAAGGTATAAATGACCTTGGCAAAAGGTCCTGGGACACAAAACTTTTATTTTAATTATACTCTAGTGTCATTTGGGCTTCTCTACAAGCACTTAAAATGTTGTTTGCTAAATAGTAGTTGGGAACATTTCTTACACTTTATGACTTTCTTAATGGATCATTTGGAAGCAAATTAAATTGCTATTGGGAGTATCATGTTCTCAGGCAAACTAGACTTTTGAGTATAATGTGTGCTTCTGAAACTGGCTATGATAGCTTCAAGCCCCAACAGTGTCCACACACACACACACACACACACACACACACACACAAACGGCATATATAATCATGTAGTCTTGTTGTATACAGCTATGGTTTAATTTTTGTCCTGTAAACTTCCACACCAAATAGTATTCTAATATTACTTGGATTTAATACTCAGTCTGTGCCTTCATAAAAGCAAAGAAATGACTTTGAAGAGGCCCAGTGAATGTGGGTAAGTGACAGAGTCCTACTGCCAAGCCAGATCTCACAATAAAATATTTCCCAAAAAAAGCTTATTTGGTCTATCCTGTCAATGTTAGAGGAGACTTACATAAAAAACATTTGTTTTCTATCACATGGACAGCCCAAATGGCCAACTGGCTAATTATGTAACCTGCATATCCAGTTTGGAGGCTACTTGGTGAAACTAGAAGTTATGTTTCTAAGGTAGGGAATTCATAGTTATATTTGTTAGTCTGATTTTATACTTTAAAAAAAATATATATATATATATATATTAATTTTCTGAACTCTGGAGCTCTTTGAACTAAAGGACCTAGTTTGTTTTCTTCTTAACTCTGAAACAGCAAGAATGGATTTTTCCCAAGTAGATTTTTTCAGTTTAACTCAACAGATAGGCAATAGGCAATAAGCCATAAGCAAAACATTCTGCAGGGTACAGAGGGGTCTTCTAATATGGTTCAGAGTGAGCTTCTGCTTTTCAGAACAAAATTTATATCAAGTTTTGCCCTGGTGGTAAAGGCAATAGTGACTGGTACCACCCTTCTTGAGCCAAATGATTTTTTGTTTGGTTGAGGGGTTGGCAGGCAAGTGTGAGGAGGAAACTTGTCTTATTTAGAATTGGCTCCTGTTGAATTGATTTTCAATTTAGCAATGAAACTGATTTTAATCTTTCTTGGAATTTTGCAACTTTATATTACTTCAGGGCTTAAACTGAAAACAGCGCAGTATTTTGGTGACCTTTTGGGAAGTGATGGAAAACTCATGATAGAGCCCAAGCTCACCAACTTTGCAATTAAACATTTATAATTAGAATCCTAATAGTAATCACTGAAGGTCTGAAGATTCTAAATTTCAGTATATGCACCCAAACAATAATCTCTACCTCCATGTGTATGATTTCATAATACTGTGAACTGTAAATACTGAAGAAAGGAGAGCTTTTTGTACTTATGGGTAATTTAGATAAAGAATGGGCATTTGTTGAGAAAGACAAGCTTGAGATGATTGAGCACTTGAGAGTTAACCAAGCAACGATAGGCAAGACAAAAACCCTGTTTCTATGAATACTAACCAGAATTCTGGATCCCAGGAGAGTCATTGGAATATGGGGAGAAGGAGGACAACAAATTTTCTTTTCCTGTTTTTGGATTAGTAAGACAAAATTTTGAAGTACATGAGATTTAATTTTGGCTTCACCTCACCTTCCTTTGTACACTACTTTCCTGCCCTCTAGCTTCATCTTAGTTCTCCCGTGTTAACTGTAAACCTCCTATGGCAAGATATCACTATCTGTCTTCCCACCTACAGCTCTGTATGCCATGGCCACCTGCCTCTCTCCTACTCAGGATAAAACTCCTAATCTTGAGTGCAATTCATCTGAACCTATTATCAAAACAATTTGATCAAACAAATCATACTAATGATAATTGGCAGTCACAATAACCTTCAAATGGTGTTTACATTTTAAAAAGACGATGCTTTCCTAACTTCATTTCCTAAATGAATCTATGATTAACATAATGCTGATGAATAAAAACAGTTAGGGTCAGTTCCCCCTAAGCTTTTTTATTTTTTCCACAATTTTTTTTTTCTACCTTTGCCCTATAATATTTTTAAGAGCCCAAACAGCTCCCAAAGCAATAGGAGTGGTGATTCTGATCAGAGGGTGTGGTATGGGTGGGATAGTTATTTATAAGTGGATTATATGTAGGTGTTTGTAAGTATGCAAAAATGTCTGAATAGAAGAGAGTAGAAAAGTAAGCTGTTGTCAATCAAACCCCCCACAAATAGGTTTAATTGATTTTTTTGCATATATCATTTATATATTACAGAATGCTTATAAATAATATACTGTGATATATTTGAATGGTGCTCAGATATAAAAGCTGGTTCTTTGAAATTGTATGTGGTGCTTTGTCCATGTGTTGTGGGATAATCCATCATATTTCAATGGGTAAGAAGAGTCCACAATTCCCTGTTCCCTCTATCCCTTTTCTAATGTTTTTGAAAGCTGGATCACATATTTAATAACCATTTGGCTACTCTGAATGACTCAAATATAGTGTCATGTCACATTACAAGATCTCAAAGTCTGATCAAGAATTAGTTTAACAACAATGAACATGCTGACTTTGAACACTGACTTCAGTTTACTATAAGAAAATTCTCTTTGTGCATGGTAGCACTAAGATCCAAATTGTGTTTATGAACTGGGACTAGAAAGAGAAAGACTGGAAATCAAGAGATGTGGTGGACTGTTATAGAAGACTTGTCTAGATACTGTGTTCTTCTCCAAAACTCCATAACACTTCCTATAATATATAGGTTTTTCTTGGCTTGGAGAAAGGGACTTTGATGCTGTAGTACCAGTGCTTTTTGATGATGATAAAGGAAAACTCATAAGGTTCAACTTCATTTTCAAAAGGTTCTGGGAGTGTTTAAGATTACTAACAGTTTTCCTCCTAACAAAACTAATTTTTTTTTTTTTTTTTTTTTAACTAGAAGGAATGTATATGGGAGTTCCCCATATACTAGCTTTACTCAGAGGTCTCACCAAAAATATTTTCTTCTTGCCTTCTTTAGGGCCTGAAATTCTACTATTTAGATTTATAGCTTTGAATTAAGCATTATTATTATTATTTTTTTTTTTTTTTGTTATTCCTGTTGTCTTCTTTCAAAGTCTAAATGCTTCTCACCGGGAAAATTTATGAAGGACCATGGCCTTGAATATCATCTCTAAATTCATTAATTTTTCTAAGTCAGCAAAAAGCTACCTGACATCTAATATATGTCAGGTACAGCACTAGCACTGGGGACAGAAAAATGAATAAGGTCAAGTTCCTGTCCTGAAGGCAGTTATAGTCATTTAGCCCTTAGTTTTCAGCTGCACTAGGATCGTGTATTTCCAGCTGTCAATAGTATGAATTTTCTCAGCCTCTCTACCTTAATATATGCATAGACGAAACATATTGTCTTTTCTTATAAATGACCATAGTTTCCAACTACTCAGTTTCATCAATGGTACAGCCATTTTCCCAGGCAATGAAACTTCTGACAACTCTACCCCAAACTAATCTTTCCTTTATCAACACTCCACTACATTGAAGTCAAAGTCACACAGATTAGCACCCAATTGCCTCTATATTGTTATTCAGTGTATGATAAATTTGCTTCTTAGCTGTCATAAAATACTTAAGGCCAAAATTACTTTTAGTCTGTTTTATATCCTCTAGACCAGAGGCTCTACAAATGTGGATCCTTTAACAAGCGCTCCAGGCGAATCTGGTTAAGCTAAAATTTGAGAACTGCTGCTCTAGATGATTGGGTCTTAAACTTTAATGAGCTTTCAACTCATGTAGGGATCATGTTAGAACGCAGATTCCAATTTAATTGAAGTGGGGGATTCTGCATTTTAACAAGGTCACAGATGATGCTGATGCTTTAGAGGACACTGAAGATCAAAGACAGTTTATAGTCCTGAGCACAGTGACAGGTCTATGGGGAGATAGTCAACAAATATGGAGTAATTTCAATCAAAATGCCTTAGTGTGAATTTGTTTATGCAAATGATTGAATAAGTTAATGCCTGCAGCTGAGAGAAAATGATATTAAGAAGGATGGAGCTGGGCAAAGGAAGATAAAATTTACCTATTTAAAATTTTAACCAATGGCTTACCTGAACTCCCAACTTGACACATTCTTAAGGTCTTATTTTGTTTTCTGAATTTTCTTATATCTGGTTTCTAAACGTAACTGTAAGCACAAGCAAATAAGCTAAACCTATCTTTTTTTTAAATTAAATTCAGTTTTATTGAAATACATTCACACACCATACAATCATCCATGGTATACAATCCACTGTCCACAGTATGATAACATAGTTATGCGTTCATCACCACAATCTATCTCTGAACATTTTCCTTACATCAGAAAGAACCAGAACAAGAATAAAAAATAAAAGTGAAAAAAAGAACACCCAGATCATCCCCCCCATCCCACCCCATTTGTCCTTTAGTTTTATCCCCATTTTTCTACTTATCCATATACTAGATAAAGGGGGTGTGATCCACAAGGTCTTCACAATCACACTGTCACCCCTTGTAATCTACATTATTATATAATTGTCTTCAGGAGTGCAGACTGCTGGGTTGGAGTTTGGTAGTTTCAGGTATTTACTTCTAGCTATTCCAACACATTAAAACCTAAGAGGTGTTATCTATATAGTGCATAAGAATGTCCACCAGAGTGACCTCTGGACTCCATTTGAAATCTCTCAGCCACTGAAACTATTTCATCTCATTTTGCATCCCCCTTTTGGTCAAGAAGATACTCTCAGTCCCACAATGCTGGGTCCACATTCATCCCCGGGAGTCATATTCTGCGTTGCCAGGGAGATTTACACCCCTGGGAGTTGGGTCCCACGTAGCGGGGAGGGCAGCGAGTTCACCTTTCGAGATGGCTCAGTTAGAGAGAGAGAGGGCCACATCTGAGCAACAAAGAGGTACTCAGGGGGAGACTCTTAGGCACCATTACATGCAAGTTTAGACTCTCCTTTGCGGTAATGAGCTTCATAAGGGCAAGTCCCATGATCAAGGGCTCAGCACATCAAACCGCCAGTCCCAATGTTTGTGACAACATCAACACCAGTCCAGGTGAGGATGTCCAACACATCTGCACCTTCCCCCAGATCCTTGGGGCTGGGGAGGGGGAGGCTGTAAATATATTTTTTATTATCTGCCCAAATTACTCTGGGATGTGTCACTATTTCACTCCAGCCTATACTAACCTACCGTATCTCACTTCCTGTTCAAAGTTCCATGCAATTGTGGTGTTTGAACAAATCGACTGTAGAGTTGTACCGAGCTAAACCTATCTTTGAAAAATTGTATCCATAGGATTTATCACAATGCCAGTCATGCACTTGACATAGGCCTGTTAAATTGAATTTCCACAAGCAGAACTTTCCTTTGGCTACAGAAAAAAGTTATCTTTCTCTGTATAATTTTTAAAGCATACCTATAAAAATTATGGAACCTCTACAGTTTATGCTCTTGAAACAACTGAAAAATTCTGTTCTAAATACTTCTCTTAGTTGTATGTAGTAGTTGAATGACAAAGGAAGAGAAGAAAGGGTATATAGTTTGAAGGAACCAATTGGTGCAAAGAAGTACCTGATTAATGAAAAACCTTTTCAGGGATACATGAACAAAATAATGAACATCTGTGTTCTGGCCCTGATGATTTCTCTGTTAAGTTATAACCATATAATCACTGTTTCTCTGCTATCTTAGAACTACCCTTTCTTAACACAAAAACAGTGTCACTCCTGGAACATAATGCATTCATCAAGCAGTTGAACGCAATTCAATTAATGATTTGGACAAAGCGATCTTTATACATTCCATGCACATTGAAAGAAAAGTTCAAATAAACCTCAAACTAGGCAAATTTAATAGTGAATGTTTTATATTTCATGAGACTCTTAAGTACAGACAAGTAACACCTACAGCGTGATACTCTACATCTGTCTCAAAGTTGGAATAAGCAGTTACTTAAATGATCCACTTTTGCCAAGATCTATAAATGTTATGACTTGCTTTGAATTTAAAGTGAAAACAATGCTTTGATTAGGATTTTTTTTAATCACAAAGAGGAGAAAAAGACAAAAGTAAAACGATATTCCTTCCCTGGCTCAGATTTATGGAAGTCTCTCCAATAATTTCACCTCTAACTGTGGTGGAATTTGTTCATAAGGGCATGGACAAATATTCAGTTAGGGAACCAGCTGTATGATTCAGAGAAAAGGGAACTAACTTATACTCCAGATAGAACCAGAATGGAATGCTTTCCAGGGTTTTAAAACATCTGGAAAATCTTTTAAAAATTGCCACCCCCCCTCCTTTTTCTGGTCCTATCTTTTCTCTCATTTCTATCCAAGATGGGAGAAAAAAAGCTGAAATGTCATGAGAAAGTGATATTCAGCTGAATTTATGTAAGAAGAACCAATAGTTTTTCCTTCTTGACTTCCATTCCAATGTCTCATATTTAAGGGCTGGTTTTCTAAGAGTGCCAGCACTCCTCTGAACCAAAATAAGCAAACATCCAAGTACTTTGAATTCTCTTCCACAAAATTGTGTTTCATTATCCTGGAATCTTGACAGAATCAAAGAACACTGTTAAATTCTAAACGTTTTCCACATTTATATGAATATGCTGTGATGTGGAGGAATCTCTCCATTGGATTTACCCTTTTCCATTTGAATCCCACCCTGGAGAATTCCTGACAAATCTGAGATTTCATCTGTGAAAAGAAGAGGCAGTCCAAAGAAATGGTTCTCCTGTTCTCCCAGAAAACCCCATCCACAGCCTTTTTCAGTAGAAAGCTGCCTATGTAGCCTAATGAGGTTTAGTCAAAGAAGTCTTGCTACAGGACATCACCCTCTCTGGCATGGTCACATTTCTGGAAATCAGTTTGAATGAAGGCATTGAAGGGCCCTGTGAAAACACAAGTTTTATGGCTATTGTACGTGAGACACCTCAAAGGAATTGAGACTTGAGAATCTTCCACTGTGGCCTTTGCTTGTCCTTATCTCCCGACCCTCATCCAACAGTTGTTCTTGCCCAACCCATCTTGCACATGGCTTGATTTTCCCTCTTCACCCTTGATTTTCCCTCTTCATTTTTCCATAATGGCATAAAAGAAATTATATTTGGTGCCTCATCATCCTGCCATACTTAGTCATTAAGTTTTCCTTTTGAGTGACTGCCCCAGTTAAACTTCTCCTAGGTACAATCCCATCTAGCAAGGCCTGCATCTCAATGTGGTTTGGATGATATAAGAGACACCCTTAGTTTCTCCAAATGGTCCCTTGCCCTTTCATGTCGTGTAATTTACTAGAAAGACTTCAATGACGAGAAGTTGCCCTCAGCTTCTCCCAATAGCCCTTGCCACAGCTATTCATGCTATATAGTTTGAAATTTCTAATCCTCAGTATCTACAACAAGGGTATGCCCCTCCCCTCTGGGTCACAATAAAAGTAAAAGCCTAGGACCCATGTGCTTTTCTTGCCCACACCCCCTCCATGGACCTTCACAGGAACATAGGTTAGGTAAGCCCAGTGGGCTCCTCCACTGTCCTCCCTCTGCAGGGCCTCTCATCTAACAAAGCTGTCCTTTCATACATTCTTGGCTGGCTGGCTATCCGTGTTTGTGCCTCATCATCCAAAGAATTTCCACATAACATCCAGAAACCCTTCCCAATATAATCTGTACTTCCTAAGCAATGGCTTTCACTCTACAAGAACAATCCTTATTCCTATTTCTGAAACTAGCTGGACTTCAGCCCACCCCCCTCCTGAAGAAGTCTAGCTGAACTGTGGCCAACCCATTCCTGCCAAAGTCACGCAAAACTCTCCACCTTCCTTCTCCAAATTAGAACTCTCCTTTACAGCCTTCTCATGCCTAATGTTCTAGAATGAAGGTTTACGCGAATGGCACTTTGATTGATTTTCTCTCATGGTTTTGGTGCTAAGACTCAGGAAGGCCTGGCCACTTTGATGAGAAGTGAGTCCTTTTCCCAACCAGACCAGCGCCCAGCTTCCATGGCCTTGAAGTAGCACCTAAACCTTTTTTCTTCTTTATTGGCCTCAGTACTTGCCTCTTGGTTTGACCTATTCCTCTAATCAAGGCTCTCATGTTTGAGGTGGGGTTATAGTGCCAAGGAGAGTTTGTTTGTTTGAGTTATTTGGGTGTAAGTTTAATGTTATCAAGTCAATGACACTGAACATTGGCTCTGGCAGGATTTTACCAAGCCCAGTTTACAACTTCAGTGGCCACTCTGGAGAGCCTGGTATGTGACTAAGATAGTACATTTGTGTGGAGCCTTAGGATTGAAGGAGCCAAAATTTCCAAATATTCAAAGGTCAGTAAGTTTGTAATTAGAATGAAGAGGCCTCTTAAAGAGAAAAAAATCTAAAAATCAGCAAAATTCTAAAATTTCTTCCTTTAGGGACTTCTTAGCAAAGGCTATTAAAATGTTAGGGATTTAAAATCTAAACTTAAACTCTCCTTTCAGACCTTTCCTGACCCATCCCTAGATTGGCCTCACTTCTGATCCCCTGTAGCTTACCTTCCTCCTTCTGGTTTGTTATTCCTTCTCCTGCTTCTTCTCCCAAACTCCTTCCAATCTTCCACTGTCCCTTCCAAAGTACATCAACTCAGAGGATAAAATCCATTGGCAGTATCTTCTAATATAGGTGGAAATGATCTTTACAGCTTCAGATCTTGGTCAAGATCTTATTTCATATTTCCAAAGTATAGTTAAGGAAGTTACAATCCCTCCTAAGGAAAGACAGAAGCTCTTTGAATAATTAAGCATTGTGTTAGGAAATTTTAATCAGGGACTTCCTGATCTCTATAAATGATCTCCTTGCAGTATCCAGAGATGCTAGACCTTGGTTTGAAAAAGCTGGAGAGATTGATTACCAAAATTATATAAAAACAATGGGACAATATTTAACTGTGGTTGGACATAAAAAGAATATAAAAAATAGGATAAGATCTCTTAGCTCTTATCCCTGAGGTCTTTTCCGTCAGAATTTATTGGTCAAAAATCCAGTTATATAAGGAGAAAAATACATCCATCCTTGATCTCACTTAGCTAACACCTTCCAGAAATACTCTGTTCTCAGTAGGGGCCAATATGTCACAACTGCCCTAACTAACTTTTCTGTTGATGGTCTTAAACCTGAGGTGGAAAATTTAGTTAAAAGAAGAGAAGTAAGGATGGCAGACTGCCCCCTTTCTGACTTGCAAGAGCTTGCTGAGCACTTAAAATATTAAAAAAAAAAAAAAAAAAAAAAAAAAAGACAGACTAGATGGATAGCTTTTTAGATTAAGCAACTAGATAAATCCAAGAACAGGGACATCTCTGTGGCTGGCCTAGACAAAGACACCAGTGGATATTATAAAGAAAAGGGACATTTAAAAATATTTGCTCTGCCTTAACTTGAAAGAGTATCTAAAAAGACTAAAGGCAAACTTTGTGTGATAGAATGATACCATTCTGAGTAGGTAGAGCCTCTGGTTTGTTACAAATGCCATTAAACAAAAGGGAGACATTTCCATGCAATTGCAACAAAACAAAACAAAATCAAAACAATAAAAACAAAAAAACATCAGGATTTCTATTTTTAGTTGATACCAGGACATCTTTCCTTCTTTGGAGTCACCAAAAAATTTCAGTGGTAGGAATCTCAAATACTCCTCTCTTAGTCAATGTACTTTTTTTGCAGTGATTCCACTCTAGTGAATCTGTTAGGGTGAGATCTACTTTGTAAATGGGGTGCTACCCTTCAATGTGGGCTGTACAGTGACTTTCCGGAACTCCCAGGAGGGGATTTATTTGGTGTTAGTACATATTGACTTACTAATACCTGTTCCAGACTCAAGAGAGACTGCCTCTGTAACTTAAAGATGTCCTTCAAATGTTCCTACACTTGGAGTCCCCAGTTGCCACAGGCTTCTCTTTCTGTTTGTGTATGAATGATCTGTACAGACTTTGGGGGAATCTAACTCAACAGCATAATGGGCATCAGACACCCATCATGTAAAATAGCTTTTTTGCTTTACCCTGTAACAAACGCTTACCCTCCTTGTTGTGTGCAGTGTTAGCATGCACAAAGTTGCTTCAATCTTCTGCTAATTTAGTCTTAGGATATCCACATAAATTCATGGTCTCTTTATGCCATTCAGATCTTACTCTGGACTGAAAACACCCACTGTTTTCCTGCTTCTAGACTGACTGCTATGAAATCCTTCTCCTGTCACCAATGCTTATTTATATCCATAACTATAGCCCCTAAAACATTCCAACCTTCTTCCTCTCCCAGAGGAGAGAGAACCTCATGATTGTCATACGCTTGTTCAGGAATTTTCCTTGCTTCATTCTGGTCTCCTTGAAATTCTTTTAGACAACTCAGATTTAAAACTGTTTGTGGATGGAGCCTATGTGAGAACCAAACAAGGTAGCTATCAAACTGGGTATGTGATCATGTCCCACTCAGACTTGCTTGAATATTACCCTTTCCCAAAAACCAAATTTGTACAAGTTGCTGAAATTGTAATAAGGCCAGCTTTTGGGGTTCATGATTTTGGTATGCTTTGGAGGCAACATGATTTCTTAATTGCACCTGGTCCTTGAATTAAACATGACAGTCACATTTAAGTCCTATTAGATGCCAAGCTTCTTCAGAGGGAATTGTTATAATTAAGCTTGAACACCATATTAAAAAGCAGATTTAAGAAGTAAAGGTTAAACCTTTAGCAGATTACCATACTAAATGAACTGATTTAATACCTCCAGGCTATCCCACAAGTCCAAGAGTCAAAGCCAAAACTAACTCCTCACTTTTGGCATCAAATCTTGACTTAACTCCAGTATCAGGCACCTAATTCTGAAAAAAAAAAAATGCTTTGGAAAAAATCTAATTGTTCTCTCCTTTTAGAAAGCTGTGGTGGCACCAAAATGAACTCTCAATCTGCTCCAAAATGCTGAAATGGAGCCACTGAAAAATGTTACATGCTATGACCAACCATGGAAAATAAAATTTGAAAATCATCATAAATAAACATTGGTGGAGATACATCAATAAGATCCCAGAGGATATCTCTGGTGCATGTCCCATCTGTCAAAAAACTCACAGTCTTGGTAAAATGGTATAGGTGGGACATGGACACAAGAAAAATGTTTAGGCTCTTTGAATATCTATCTACAAATGGATTTCATTCAATTCCACCACCACACCAACCCCACCACTCCCCCAGCCCCGGGCCCCAATGTGTTTATGAATATGTCCCTACTGCTGTGGCTCTGATTTATGGTTGGCTAGAAGACTTTCTTTGCTCTAAAGCAACTACTTTTATAGCAGAAAAGAAACTTTTAAACTTTGTATTTCCTACTTCACAATACCTACTTATTGGTCTATGATAGAAGTACTGAATTAGTTAGGGTTCTCTAGGGAAACAGAACCAATGGGAGATATCTGTAAATTTGAGATTTTATGAAAGTGTCTCATGCAACTGTGGGGATGCACGAGTCCAAATTCTGTAGGGCAGGCAGCAAGCTGGCAACTCCAATGAAGGTCTTCGATGAACTTCCCAGGAGAGGTTGGCTGGCTAAAGCAGAAGTGAAAGTTCTCTCTCTTTTCCTTTAAAAGTCTTCAACTGATTGGATTAAATCCAGCTGACCGAATTCTCTCATTGTAGAGGATACACCTTCGTTGATGTAATCAGGCACAGATGCAGTCAATTGACTGATGATTTAATAAACCAGCCTTTTGGCTTATTAATCAGCCACAAATGTCCTTGCAGTAACAGTAGGCCAGTGCTTGCTTGAGCAGACACCTGGGCACCATCACCTGCCAACTTGACACATGAACCTAACCATCATAGGAACCAACTACAACTTGCAAAACTATCTGAGTAACTTTATTTGCCACAGCCAAAGGCTTTGCCCTTAGTTTTCAGGGTCATTAGGTCCACTCTAAAATGAAATCATAGACTATTCCCATATGAGCTGGTCACTGGATGCCCAATGCATTTAAGGCTCTCACCCCCATCCTTGAGTGCTATTTTTTAAGTACAATACAGTAATATATTGTAGTAGGTTAATATGATATACTCAAGCTTATAATTAACAGATCTAGTCAGTTTTTCACAATGATAAAGGGATCCTTAAATCTTGAATCTTGTATTACAGGACATGACACCAATATAAGATTGCTCTCAAACCCTTTTGGAAAGACCATATCAGGTATTTTAAGCACAAACACTGTGGTAAAACTCCACACCAAAGAATCAACCTTAGATTCCTGTCTCTTAATTAAAAAGACATCTTACATTCACTTCCTAGAACTCCATGTCCATAGGATATCTAAAACAGAGTGTTTTCAGAACCTATAGAAGATGACTCAGGAGAGAGAGAGTTTTGCTGAGATTTTCAGATCAAGTTGCAGGCTATGAAATGTATACAGCTTATATCCAATATCTTCTGCTAAAGACATCTGAAACTTGAGCCTCACTGACTGCCATGTCCTTTTTGCTTGTTTTTTCCTCCTCCTTTTCATAGTCATCTTTGAGATTCTTAAAGTTTCCCTAATTTTTTTCCGCTGAGTAAATCAGTAGGATAAACAAATATTACCCAACCCTATTGATGTCAAACTTTGTAAGAGACATTGTCCAGGCCTGATAATTCTCACCTTTAATATTTGTCTCCACAGTTATTCACTGTATTCTCTCTGGAATCTTAAATGCTTAATCACAGCCACTCACTTGACAAATGCTTGAAATCCAACTGCAAAGGCAAAATTCACAGGGAACCCTGATGGCTATCATTGTCAGAGTCGGAGACTGCAATTGCCTCAACTGGTGTAACCCTAGAAAGCAGAATAAACCACCAAGATTTGGTTAAACAATGAGATTCAGGCTTTCTCTATTGTCCAAGAAAGAGCTTGACTGTGAGAATTTCCATGGTGGCTTTTGCATGTTATTTTCTCCCTCAGTTGTTTCTCCATGGCCCCCTCTTTCATGCTACTTTTGTTCCTAACTGTTCCTCTTCATCTCTCTTAATAAACTAGACTGCACAAACAATGGTTGCTAACCTACAGGAACAATTGCTCTATTCCCAGCTGAGCTCTCTGGTTAGGGGGAGAGTGATGGAACCAGTGCTTGAAGAAGACAGAAAGTCCTGGAAAATGAGTAATGACAAGCAAACAAGAGAGGCAAGAATACAACCGCTGACTCTGGAGAGCCTGAAGAAAATATCACAAATGAATCCAAGCACAGCTTTGCAGGAGTTGGTAACCATCCTGGAGAAATATATTTGGTACAGAAGTTGTATTAAGAAAGATAAAGGCTGTAATGTAACAAAGAGACCCTCAAAAAGCCATGGATTTTATAACAGTCCTGGCTTCATCATTTGCATGGTCTCTGATTCATGCAGTCATTTAGAGACAAGCCATCTTCTTGGTCCATTATCCCCTAGGGCACAGCAGAAGCTGGCTGCAGGCACCAGCTTTTAGATTGTAGGAAGGGGAAGAAAGTTCACAGGAGCACGTATGCTGCATCGTAAAGCCCATACTCATGGAGCACAGTTCATTCTTGCTCACCATCTTCTTTCAGTGAGAAGATGGTCAAACACTCACATCTAGCTGCCAGAAAGTCTGAGAAATGTGGACTAGCTGGGCTACTTCTGCCCTGGTAGAGGGAAGAATGCATTCTGTTCAACAGCTAGAATTGACCACTGCCAAGATCTAGTTCCCTAGTTTCCTGGGGGTGGGGCTAGGGACAAAAAAGCTGGAGAAGCAAATTTTCTTTGCAGAGATATATAGGTTTCTCAGAAAGATAAATGTGACAGATTAATATATTTATTTTTAATATCAAACAGTCTGTAAGTGTCTTTTTTTTGGATTTCATTGCCAAAGGCCTAAGCAGTTAGGGGAACAGCAAGTATTTCTGGTAGAGACAAAATGGAAATTCTGTCAGGCACTGATATCTACCCACTTGATCCTATGCCCTCTTCTTCCTTTTTGAAGAGATCTGCAGTTCTGTTTGGGGAGACAATGTATCCAGCTGGAGATACTTGCTGGGCACATTCTCTTGTAGTTTGAGGTTATCTTGTGACACAATCTGGCACATCCATCCACTCTACCTGGTTACCAGCACTGGTTTACTTTTCTCTTTTATGCCTAATTCGTGCTTCCAAACCTTCATGAATAGAAATCAGAATCACTGGAGGAACTTTGAAACATTACAGACACTAGTTGCCTATCTCATACCTGTGAAATGAGAGTTTGCTGGGCAGGGAGGGACAGGAATGGAAAAAGAAGGGCTAGAAACCTGTTTGTTTACAAGAAATTCCCCAGCTGATTCCAATGATTAGTCAAGTACAGAGCATATCAAACAGATTGATTTTGTGATACTGTATTATTTTCTTCCCTAGGATATCTTGACCCAGGGATGGTTGACCCTGTTCCAGTTTGCTAAGCTGCCAAAATGCAATATACCAGAAATGGATTGGCTTTTACAATGGGGGCTTATTAGTTCACAAATTAACAGTTCTAAGGCCATGAAAATGTCCCAATTAAGGCATCAATAGGACACTACCTTCTCTGAAGAAAGGCTGATGGCATTTGGGGGTTCTCTGTCACGTGGGAAAGCACATGGCTGGAGTCTGCTGTGCCTCTCCTGGGGTTAGTTCTGCTTTCTGTTGCTTTCTCAAAAATGTCTCTGGGCTTCTGTCTTAGCATCTCTCTCTCATCTCCTGTATATCCTTGCTTGTTTCTCCCAGGGCATGTCTCTCTAAATGTCTGGAGATCCTCTCTTTGCTTCTCTGGGACAAACTCTGGATTTCATCTCTTAGCTTTTTTCCTGGTTCTGGTTTCAATGGCTGTCTCCAAAATGTCTCTGGGTGTATCTCAGCTTTCTTCAAAATGTCTCTGCCTTTTATGCTCTCATAAAGGATGCCAATAAACTAATTAAGAACCACCTTGAATGGGCAAGGCCACATCTCCATGGAAATAATCTAATCAAAAAGTCCCACCCATAACAAGCCTGCAGCCACAAGATTGGATTAAAAGAGCATGACTTTCTGGGGTGCATAATAGATTCAAACTAGCACAGATCCCAGGAATATTCTGATCCTACTATTTGCTCTATGCTTTGCCCTCAGCATGGAGAGTTAGTACAAAATATACAAACTGATTAGAAATTGTCTGAAGAATTAAGTCAGCAAGCAATACAGAGAAATTACAGATAGTGGAACAATCTTGAATGAGCTAATGGAAGCTATTTGCAGTTTTTCATGGATTAGCTAAAAAAGATAAATTCAAGCTATCAGGCTTTTACCCAATTCATGCTAAATATTGTTAGGAATGATAAACACACAAAAAATGGAAACAGTGAAAACTGCAGATGGTAGAATTTGTTAGAGATGAAAATCTGATGGAAGAATCATGTCTTGATGTTCACAATGAAACCTGCAAAAATTGAAGAGGGAAAAATTAGACTTGGCAGAAATAATCAACACTAAATAAAACTGCCAACAGCTAAGTTGGCACATATTAAAATTTATTATTGTTTAAAAGTTGACAGAAGAATCCAATTATTTTTGCTAAGTTTAGATATGAAAAATTTGACCTGAGGCAATTGGATTTGGTACAAATAATGGTCATAAACTATAATCAGCAATTGCAGAAACTATAATCAGTAAAATTTGATTTGGATAAAAAAAAATCCATAATGGATAAAATTTTCATTTAAACTTTATGTGGAAAAAAAAGGATTCCATTGAAAAGAATTTCAGTAAATTAAAAATCAAAATGGAGAAAAATTAGAAATGTCTTAATGCCTTGCAATAAAAATTATATCAAGGAATTAAAGTAGTTTAATAGAAATTAGCTCTAAAAATACTCTTTAGATGAGTATTTATCCATATAACTATAATTCTGATGCAAAGTTTTCTACTCATAAATACCAGGTTCAAAAGATTCTTGTGTCAGAATATCCACAGGATCAAAATAGCTGGGTCAAAAATAAAAAGCTCAAAACTTCCTTCATCCAAATATTTATTGGGTGTGTCAAGAAAGGAGTGATCAGGAAAAGTCTGGAACATAAGGTAAACTCCAAGAAGGCAGGCATTCATGGAATACCACAACTCCAGGTGCCTGAGTATCCAGACAGCAAATCAGGGCAGTGTTTACATGGGAGAAAAACAGAAGAAAAAATTCATCCATTTAAACATTTTCCCAGGCCTATTCCTCCTTATCTAGTTTCTCACTGGGAGACTTAATCATCGTTCTAAGCCTTGCAGTTGCCTGAAACACTGTCATCTAACAATGCAAATCCTGCTATAATTAAAAACACAGATACTAGCAAGTGTTGAGGAGGATGTGGAAAACTTAGAGTCCTCATACACTGCTGGTGGGATTGTAAAATGGTGCAGCTGCTTTCGGAAACATTCTGGTGGTTCCTCAAAAGTATACCGTATGACCCAGTAATTCCACTCCTAGGTGTATACCCAAGAGAAATAAAACATGTCCACACAAAACCTTATTCACAAATGTTCATAGCATCATTATCCATACAGCCCAAAATGGAAAAACACAAATGTCCATCATCTGATGAATGGATAAATAAAATGTGTTATATCCATACAGTGCAATAATAATTGGCAATAAAAAGAATGAAGTACTGATACATGCTAAAACATGGATGGACCTTTGTGGTAGTTTGAAGCTGTATGTACCCCAGACAAACATGTTCTTAAATTTAATTGATTCCTGTGAGTGTGGACCCATTGTAAATAGGACCTTCTGATGAGGCTACCTCACTTAAGGTGTGACCCACCTCATTCAGGATAGGTGTTAATCCTCTTACTGGAGTCCTTTATAAACAGAATGGATACAGAGAGAGGGAGAGAAAGCCATGGAAACAAGAAGATGAAAGCAGCTAAACCCAGAAGAAAAGGAAGAGGCCAGCAGACACCACCATGTGCCTTACCATGTGGCAGAGGAGCCAAGGATCGCCAGTGGCTGGTCTTCAGGGAGAAAGCGTCACCTTGATGATGTCTTCATTTGAGCATTTTCCTTGCCTCAAACTGTAAGCTAATAATTTTCCATTGTTTAAACCAATCCATTTCATGTTATTTGCTGAAGCAGCATAGGATACTAAAACAACCTTGAAATCATTATACTAAGTGAAAGAAGCCAGTCAGAAAAGTCCACAAACTGTATGATTGCATGTTTAGAACAGGCAAATCTATAGAAACAGAAAGTAGATTAGTGGTTGCTTAGGGCTGGAAGACAGTGGGTAGGGGGAATGGGAAGCAACTACCAAAGGGTAGAGTGTTTGTTTTGGGGATGACAAAAATGTTCTAAAATTGACTGTGGTGATGGTTGCACAAGTCCTTGAACATAATAAAAACCATCAAATTATACACTTTACATAGGTGAATTGTACACCATGTGAATTATCTCTCAGTAAGGCTATTATTTAAAAATGGAAATTCCCACAAATGAAGTCACATTCTAGCCTTTTATAGCTAAAGACTGGGCAAGTCAGTTCATCTCTCTGGGTTTCAGTGTCCTCTTCTGTAAAATGGGAATGATGATAATACTACATAAGGATGTTGAAAGAATAAAGTAATGCGTGTGAGAATGCTTATACAACATATGACATGCATGGTAGTGACAGCTAACTGTTCATCAAGATCCATTCTCTGCTTTCCATGCTATAGAATTGCCACAGGGAAAGAGTTGCCCAGGCAGGGACTAAATTTCCCATAGCTCCTTGCATCTTATTAGGCCTTGGATTAGCTCTGGCAAGCGTCAGGTGAGCAGAAGTGATGTGTGTGGCCATCCTCTCTATCCTCTCCTTTCTTTCTCCTCCCATCTGAATTGCCAACAAATCAATAGAGAGGGTGGAGCAATATAAGAGATCAGAGTCATTAAATCACTGTGGGAAAATCCATCTGCCAACTGGATAAACCTGCATTGGACTGATAGTTTCAGTGAGAAATAAGCTTCAATTTGGTGAGACACTGATATTTTGAAAGATTTTTGTTATTGTAGCTGTGCTGATTTGAATCTGTTATGTACCCCTTATAAAGTCATGTTCTTTAATCCAATCTTGTGGGTATAGACATTATGGATGGGATCTTTTGATTAGGTTGTTTTCATGGAGATGTGACCCATCCAACTGTGAGTAAGACCTTTTGATTAGATTATTTATATGGAGGTGTGACTCCCCACTCATTGTGATTAGTTTACTGGGGTCCTTAAGAGAGCTCAGGGACTGACACAGACCCAGATGCTTGGAGATGCAGACAGAAAGACATTTGGAGATGCTAAGCTAAGAGGTGAAGCCCAGAGTTTGCCCCAGATAAGCTAAGAGAGGACCCCCAGACACCCTGGGAGAACAAACAAGGATGCACAGGAGCTGAGAGAGAGAAGCTAAGAGAGACAGAAGCCCAGAGACATTTTGGAAAAAGCCATTTTGAAACCAGAACCTGGGAGCAAAGGACCAGCAGATGCCAGTCACCTGCCTTCTCAGCTGACAGAGGTGTTCCTGATGCCATCGGCCTTTCTTTTGTGAAGGTGTCCTCTTGATGCCTTATTTTGGACACTTTGATGGCTTTAGAACTGTAAATTTGTAACCTAATAAATTCCCTTGATAAAAGCCAATCCCTTTCTGGTATTTTGCATAATGGCAATGTTAGCAATCTGGAACAGCAGCTAATGTTACCCTCACTTATACAGAATTTAAGTAAGCACTCAGTACATTTTTGCCCCTCACCATAAGACTTTTTTTTTTGTTATTTGTTGGAACTTTTCAAGTTTTAAAATGAAATCCAACAGACATGGAGAAGAAGGCATTATAGAAACCTGAAGGTGGAGGACTGACTGGAAGGGGTGGGGTGGGGGGGAAACTAAGGAGCACATGGTCTGTTGTTGACTCCACTCCACTGAAAATCTTATTAGGTATTCATCTGTTGTACTGTTCTTTGCTTACCTTCATTTTAGGCATTGAAGCACTTTATTGAATTCCAAGGTCATACATAGACCATATACCATATTAATTCTGAATCCTTTGCGCTATTTGCAAGTCTGAATCTCTACAGTGACTAAAACACCACTTGCAGGGAGTTTACGTTCTAGAGGAAGGAGATAGACAACAGATAAAGCAAAATGTAAAGCATATGATATGCTGGAAGGTGATAAGTGCCATGAAAAGAAATTAAGCAAGGGAGGGAGTGTAGGAGCTCAGGGATGGTGTTTAATTTTAAATAAAATGATCAGGGAAAGTGTCACAGAGAAAGCGGCATTTGAACAAAGACTTGAATGGAGTGAGGGAAAGAGCCATGACTTCCAAACAAGGAAAGAGCAAGTCCAAAGGCCTTGAGATGGGAGCACACAACAATGTTCAGGTAACAACAAGGAGGTCAGTGTGGCAGGGGTAGGATAGGCTTGGGGAGAACGGCAGGGGAGAGGTGAGAGATGTAACGGGGTGGGCTGGATTGTATGGTAGCCTGGGAACTGGACAAAGACCACAAAGAGGGATCAGGAAGGGTTAAAAACCAGAGAAAAATGGCTGTGGTTATGGACTTCAGCAGTGAATGGCAACATAATGCCTCCAAAGACGGACAGGTCCAGATGGTCATATTATAGCTTTAAATACAGCCTGGGTAATTCAAGTGTATTATAAAAGGAAATGTTGCAAAAGGTTTATGTGCTTCAGAAGCTGAATTTATAAATTTTTTGCACATGAATAAAACAAATGCTAGGATTTTATAAAACTAAGTGTAAAAAATGATATTTTTAAAGAAATTAAACAGCTAAACATGTACTTAATACATATTCTTAGCTCATTTTCTAGATATTTATAATTTACACTTATGTGAACTTACAGAGAATATAATCAGAGACAATCTTTGAACTGTATTTTAAGCTATTTTTAAACTTTCCTTTAACAGGAGTCGACTGGTTTTACAATAAATCAGTTCAAATTTCATTTTCTTGCTCTGTTCTTATAATATCCAGTGGAAATACTATAAAGCAGTCAAATTACTAAGAAACTGAGAGCAGCAAGAAGAGAGGCCAGGAATCAACTAAAAATTTAGTCTGTGACTAATTGCCAACCAGAATTCCCAGAGGATTGGTAAAAGTAGAAAGGTCTGTAAGACTTTGCCCACCAATTTCACCGAGAATATGACAAAAATGGAATTTTTTTTATGGTACCCCATTAATTTAAGTTATGTGTGGCCATTCCAAGCCTATATAGATGTGTAAATTCGTTTTGAGCTCTGTTATGTTTCATTTAATACCAAGCTATTCAACAAGGAGATAAACGTTTCTTGAGAGCTTTGCTCTATGGTTGGGCTATAAAAGTGAAAGAGATCCTAGCCCCATTCTTGAGGAACTTTTTGTGCAAGGGGGTGTTATGAATTGAATTATGTTTCCCAAAAAGATATGTTGAAGTCTAATCTCCAGTACTTCAAAATGTGAACTTACCTGGAAATAGGGTCTTTACAGAGGGAATTAGACAAGTTAAAATGAGATTGTACTAGGGCAGGGTGGCCCCTAATTCAATATGACCGTTGTCGTTATAAGAAGAGGAAATTTGGACAAAGGCAGAGACAGAGACAGGCAGACAGAAAGTGGCCATATGACAATGGAGGCAGCCATTGAAGCCCAAGTGCTGTCAGCAAACCACCAGAAGCCTGAAGTCATAGCACAGATTTCTCCCTAGAGATGTCAGAGGAGGTTTGGCCGTGCTGATGCCTCAATTTCAGACGTCGAGTCTCCAGAATTGTGAGACAACAGCTTTCTGTTGTTTAAAGCCATCCAGTTTGTGGTGCTTTATTGCAGCAACCCTGGGAAACTAAGGGGAGAAAGAGAAGTAAAGTGATCATTGCACTTAGTGATACAAGAAATGTAAGAGAATCAAGCCTACTGCCTTTCTTTGTATAGGTTCAGTTGTGAGCTCAAATGTAGCAACTCGGAGAGGTATACAAATTTGTTATGTTGTAACAGAAAAGGGGGATCTAGCTTGAGGACATCAGCAAAGATTTACAAGTAATGTGACCTTGCAGAATGAATAGGAATCCATGGCTGAGGGAAGGGGAAGAGCTGAGGCTGAAGCATACACAGACAGATGAGTAGCAGAAGATAGGATTCATGGGAAGGAGGTGGAGCTGCCAGTGTACAGATGAAATAAATTGTGGAGGGCTGTGCCTGAAATATTAAGAAGTTAGGATTTTGTGAGAAATGGAGAAACACAGGAGTTTGTAGAAGGGGAAAGGCATGGTTGGCGTTTTACATACATCAATCTGGTAGGGTGAGGGACCAGTTAGAGGGGACTGCGGTAGAGGACCAAGCCTGACTCCAACGTCCAGCCCTACAGCCCTTACTGGTCTTCTCAGCAAAATTTGATATTACTGACCACTCCCTCTTTCTTGAAACATTATCTAGGCTTCTGTGACATCATACTTGTTGCTCTTTCTTCTTTCTCTGCATGCTCCTTCAGGGACTGTCTTCAATATTGACATCTCTCTGGGTTCTAATGTGGGCCTACTGCCCTCTTGCTCTGTGCGTTTGCCTTCCCATGATTTCAGTCAAGTTCCAGTGCCTCTCAACTCCACATCTCCAGTCCTGATTGTTCTAAGCATTCGACCTAGAAGCACTAGACCTATATGCACTTCACTGAAGTCTAAAAAGGCAAATGGTCCAAAATGAATTCGTGATTTTGCAAGATGCCTTTAGAAGACTCTTGAAGGGCTGCTTTTACAGATGCAGTCATCCTTAATTCTGTGCTGGTCATGAGGATGATAGCTCTACCTTTATTGGTTTTATTTATTTCTTTGCTTAACAAATAAATTTCTTGAGGAGCCACAATTTGGAAGGAACTACAGGAATATGAAAATGCTTAAAACAAGGTACTGTCTGCCCATAATTTACAGTTCAGTTTAGAACAAAAGGAAATTAAACTATACTTATCAAGAGCTTATGGTGTACTAGGAAGATTATTTAATTCAAATAATTCTGTTGGTGGGTGTATTAGTTAGGGTTCTCTAGGGAAACAGAATCAGTGAGAGATTCTATGACTATAAGATTTATAAAAGTGTCTCACACAACTGTGGGTATGTATGAGTCCAAATTCCGTAGGGCAGGCAGCAAACTAGCAACTCCAATGAAGATGTTCAATGAACTCCTCAGGAAACAAACTGGCAACTTCAACAATCTCCTCAGGAAATGCTTTGCTGGGCAGCCAAAGAAGAAGTGAAGGTCCTGTATCTGTCTTGCTTAAAAGTCTTCCACTGACTGATTGGATTAAATCCAGCCAACTGCATTCTCTCATTGTGGAAGACACGCCCTTCATTGACATCATCAGTCACAGCTGTAGCCAATTGACTGTTGGTTTATTAACCAGCCACAAATGTCCTTGCAGCAACGGTTAGGCCAGTGCTTGTTTGAGCATATAGCTGGGTACCATCACCTAGCCAAGTTGACACATGAACCTAACCATCACAGTGGTTATTATTGTTGTCAGTGTTCAACTGAGGAACTTGAGGCTCAGGGATACTTCCAATATTACATAGAGTGCAATGGTGGAACACTATTTCTCTCCAGCTTAGTTTGTCCCTAAAATCCATGCTCTTTTCTCCATACCACATGACTCTGATTTAGGGATGAGTGGGAGTACCCAAGGTAGAGGTAGGGGGAGGTAGGCATTCTGATCCTTGTCCATTTTTAATCCATAAGGGCATCCATGTTGATACCATTTCAATCCTACCTTCTTCTACTACCTGGAACATGGAGACCATTTCCAGCTCCTTCCAGCCACTATTGAAAGTAAAGATGAAAGGATTTACTTGTTGATTTCAGTGGATGGCATTTTATTTGTTGAAGTTAGTTATGATAAAAATATCATATTTCCAGAAATTATATCTGGAAATAACTTGGAGTTACAGCCTCTATGGGTAAGAATGATTAAAAACTTAGTGGCTATGTCTTCTCAGTGTGTTGCCCAAAATATCTGCTGAATAAGTAGAGTACAGTGCAATCCTGGCCCTGGACAAAAAGAGCACTTTACAGTTTTGATGATGATGATGATGATGAAGTGCAAGTCACTTAAATACTCTGAGAGTTTTATTTATGGAGCGAGACACTTCCTTTAATGCTATTTTATAGACAAGAGGGAAAAATCTGCAAACACATATTGGATAACGTACAAGTTTGTCAGAGTCTTGAGTTACTTTGTGCTCAGAGTGCAAGGGTATCTTGCATTCACATGGAACATTTGCACTTTATACAAGCAGGGCTTGGGGAAGTTTCAAAATATCTGGAAAAGAGACTTTGTGTGACGATGTTCTTACTGGAATGACAAGCATATCACAATTTCCCAGGGAACAGTTTAGTAGTCAAGGCTGATTCAGAGGCAGCTTTTGACATAGTGAGAAGTCTTTAAATTTTGACATTTATTGTTGCAGGAGTATGGGGCAGTAAAATCAAGAGTGGACAAGATTTTTTGTTCTCACCACTTTGCTCAAAGCTCAAGCACTTCTTCCAGGGCAGATCAGAGAACAAAGCCTGGACCTGAGAGGGGAGCTGTGAATAGAAATATCGTTCAAATTTGTTTTGAGGAAAGTTGCTCCTCTGGTGAACAAAACGTTTATGAGCTTGTCTTGAGCCATTCTGACTAGCCTAGCAAATTAAGAACCAGTTCCTCCTGACATTAGTCCTTGGGTATTAAATGCTTCTTCCTCATCTGGTAATCTGAGTGACAGGACCATATTTTACAAATGGATGGGCTTTTAGAGATCAGCTAGTTTCTCTCTCATTTCCAAGTAGGAAACTGGAGGCTCATTATGTCTGGTTGGGCCACACAGAGAACCATGGTGGAGCCAACTTCAAGATGCTCTGAACACACACCTTCTGGGGATGTGTTTCTAATGGCTCCTTCACAAATAAGCAATTTAAAGAGGTGGTTTCAAATTGTCTTTAATATCATCAGTTTAAAAATATAGATGTCTTGCTCCTTTCATTTACTTATTTGTTTAACAAATATTTATTGGTGCCTGGGCATATGGCAAGCATCAGGGATAAAAGTTCAGAAAACAAACAGGCAAGGTCTCCATTCTCTTGGATATTATAGTTAAGTGATTTTATTAGTAACTTTTATAATAATTTAATTAATTATTATTTAAGACATTTTTTTTAGGGTCCTGACTTTGAATGGCCCTACGCTTGGTTTAATGCTCTGTTGTCACCATCTTAAAATACTTAATGATTTTTTTTTTTTCTATTAGAGAAGTTGTGGGTTTACAAAACAATCATGTATAAAATACAGGATTCCCATACACCACCCTATTATTAACACCTCCCATTGGTGTGGTCCATTTGTTACAACTGATGAAAGCACATTTAAAAAATTGTACTGTTAATTAGTTCATAGTTTAACTTAGGGTTCACTGTTCGTGTTGTGCAGTTCCATGGATTTTTTAAAAAGTTTTGTTTACAACTTAACATTTCCCCTTTTAACCACATTCAAATACATAACTAGGTACTGTTAATTATGTTCACAGTGTTGTGCTACCATCAGCACCATCCATTACCAGAACTTTTCTGTTGTTCGTGTGTTGGTTTGAAACTGTTATGTACCTCAGAAAAGGCTGTGTTCTTTTAATCTATTCTGGTGGGTGCAGACCTGTTGTAGGTGGACCTTTTGGTTAGGTTATTAAACTTGAGATATGACCCATTCCATCCAAGGTGGTAGTTAATCCTTCTACTGGAATCCTTTATGAGAGGATAAAAGATAGAAAAAGTCCAGAGAGCAGAAAGAAAAAGCCCCCCCAGAGGAGCTAAGAGAGAAAGCCACTAAAGCCAGAAGCTGAAAGCAACAAAACCTGGGAGAGAAAGACCAGCAGATGTCACCATCTGCTTTCCCATGTGAAGAGGTGTCCCAGCTGACAGCAGCCTTTCTTCAGAGAAGGTATTGTCCTGTTAAAGCCTTAATTTGGATATTTTCATGCAAATTTGCAAACTAGTAAATCCCCATTATAAAAGCCAACCCATTTCTGATATATTGCATTCTTACAGCTTTAGCAAACTGAAACAGTCTCAAATAGAAATTCGGTACATTAAAAGCCTTAACACTACCCCCATTTCATCCCCTTGAAACCTGTATTCTAGGTTCTGATTCTATGAGTTTTCCTTATTCTAATTATTTCATATCAATTAAATCATACAATATTTGTCCTTCTGTGTCTGGCTTATTTCACTCAACACGATGTCTTCAAGGTTCATCTATTTTGTCACATGCATCAGCACTTCATTTTTTTCTGGTTGAATAATATTCCATTGCATGTATATACCACATTTTGTTTATCCATTCTTCAGTTGATGGACACTCGGATTGCTTCCATTTTTAGCAATTGTGAATAATGCTGCTGTGAACATTGGTGTGCAAATATCTGAGTCCCTGCTTTCAATTCCTTTGGGTGTGTACCTAAAAGTGGGATTGTGCAGTCTTATGGTAATTCTATACTTAACTTTCTGGAGAACTGCAAAACTGTCCTCCACAATGGCTGCACCATTTTACATTCCCATCAGCAATGAATGAATGTTCCTATTTCTCCACATCTTATCCAACACTTGTTATGTTCCATTTTTGAATAGTAGCCATTCTAGTGGGTGTGAGATGGTATGCATTTTGGTTCTGATTTGCATATCCATTGTGGTTCTGATTTGTATTTCCCTAATGGCTAATGATGTTGAACACCTTTTCATGTGCTTTTTGGCCATTTATATGTCTTCTTTGCAGTGATGTCTGTTCACAATTTTGTCCATTTTTTAATTGGGTTGCTTTTCTTTTTGCTGTTGAGTTGAAGGATTTCTTTATATATTCTGGATATTAAAAACTTACCAGATATGTGGCTTCCAAATATTTTCTCCCATTGCATGGTTTGTCATTTTACTTTCATTGTAAAGTCTTTTGAAGCACAAAAGTTTTAAATTTTGATGAGGTTCCATTTATCTGTTTTTTTTCCTTTTGTTGCTTGTGCTTTGGATGCAAAGTTTAAGAAACCATTGCTTAATACAAGGTCCTAAAGATGCTTCCCTATGTATTCTTGTAGGAATTTTACAGTTCTGGCTCTTATATTTAGGTCTTTGCATCATTTTGAGTTAATTTTTGTATATGGTATGAGGTAGGGGTCCACCTTCATTCTTCTGCAAATGGAGATCCAGTTTTCCCAGCACCATTTGTTGAAGAGACTCTTCTTTCCCAATTGACTGGTTTTCTCCCCCTTGTTAAAAATCAGTTGGCCGTAAATGTGAGGGTTGATTTCTGAGCTCTCAGTTTGATTCCATTTGTCCATATATCTGTTCTTGAGCCTGTACCATGCTGTTTTGATTTCTGTGGCTTTGTAATAAGTTTTAAGATTGAGAAGTGTGAATCCTCCAACTGCATTCTTCTTTTTCATTATGGCTTTGACTATTTGGGGTCCTTTACTCTTCTATATAAACTTGTTGATTGGCCTTTCCATTTCTGCAAAGTAGGCTGTTGGAATTTTGATTAGGATTGTGTTGAATTTGTACATCACTTTGGGCAGAGTTGGCATCTTAACAATATTTAATGTTCCAATCCATGAACACAGAATGTCCTTCCATTTATTTAGATCTTCTCTGATTTCTTTTATGAATGTTTTGTAGCTTTCTGTTTATAAGTTGTTTACATCCTTGGTAAGATTTATTCTTAGATATTTGTTTCTTTTAGTTGCTATTATGAATGGAATTTTTTTCTTGATTTCTTCTTATTATTGTTCATTGCTGGTGTATCGCAACACCACTGATTTTTTCAGTGTTGATCTTGTACACTGCCACATTGCTGAATTCATTTATTATCTCTAGGAGCTTTCTTGTAGATTTTTCAGGACTTTCTGTATATTGGATTATGTCCTTTGTAAATAAGGAAATTTTACTTCTTCCTTTACAACTTGGATGCCTTTTATTTCTTTTTCTTGCCTGGTTGCTCTGGCTAGAACTCCAGTACTGTGTTGAATAACAGTAGTGACAGTTGGGCATCCTTGTCTCGTTCCTGATCTTAGAGGGAAAGTTTTCAGTCTTTCACCATTAAGTAGGATGGTAGCTTTTGGGTTTTTCACATATGCCCTTTATCATGTTAAGGAAGTTTCTTCTATTCTAGTTTACTAAGTATTTTTTATCAAGAGGAGGTGCTGGATTTTGTCAAATGCCTTTTCTGCATCTATTGAAACAATCATGTGTGTTTTTGTCCCTCTTCATTCTGTTTATGTGTTGTGTTAAATTAATTGATTTTCTTATGGTGAACCACATTTGCATACCTGGGATAAATCCTACTTGATCATGGATGGGTTATGATTCTTTTAACATGCTGTTGGATTTGATTTGCTAGTATTTTGTTGAGGGCTTTTTGCATCTATATTCATAGGAGATATTGGTCTGTAATTTTCTTTATTTGTAGTAGCTTTTTCTGGCTTTCGTAAGAGGGTGATGCTGGCTTTGTAGAATGAATTAGGGAGTGATACCTCCTGTTCCATTCTTTGGAAGACTTTGAATAGGATTGGTGTTAATTCTTCTCAGAATGTTTTGTAAAATTCACCAGTAAAGCCATCTGGTTCTGGGCCTTATTTTTTGGGAGGTTTTGGATTACTGACTCAATCACTTTAATAGATATTGGTTTATTGTCAGCTTCTTTTTCTTCCTGAGTCAGTGTAGGTAGTTTGTGTGCTTCTAGTAATTTGTCCATGTCATCTAGGTTATCTAATTTGTTGGCATCCAGCTGTTCATAGTATCTTAATATAGTTCTTTATATTCCATTGGGGTCACTAGTAATGCCCCCCTTTTCATTTCTGATTTTAGTCATTTGTGTCCTCTCTCTTTTTTCCTTTGTCAGTCTAGCTAAAGGTTTGTCAATTTTATTGATCATTTCAAAGAACCAACTTTTGGTTTTGTTGATTCTCTCTATTGCTTTTTTATTCTCTACTGCATTTTTCTCTTTAAACATTGATATTTCCTTCCTTTTGCTTGCTTTGGGTTTAGTTTGTTCCTCTTTTTCTAGATACTTTCATTTTCAGGTAAAGTCTCTGATTTGAGATCTTTCTTCTTTTTTAAAATGTGCATTTAGAGCTATAAATTTCCTTTGCTCAGCACTGCCTTTGCTGTACACTATAAGTTTTGATGTGTTGTGTTTTCATATTCATTTGCTTCAAGATATTTCCTAATTTCCATTATGATTTCTTCTTTGACCAATAGGTTGTTTAAGAGTGCATTGTTTAATTTCCACAAATTTATGAATATTCCATTCCTCCCTCTCTTATTGATTTCTTGCCTCATTCCACTGTGTAGAGAAGATACATTGTATGATTTCAATGATTTTTTAATTTATTGAGACTTGTTTTTTTTGAACTAAAATATTGTATATCCCAGCAAATAAACTATGTGCACTAGAGAAGAATGTGCATTCTACTGCAGTTGGGTTAAGTGTTCATATATGTCTGTTAGGTCCAGCTGGTTTAAAATATCATTCCAGTCTTTTATTTTCTTATTGATCTTCTGTCTAGGTGTTCTATCCATTATTAAAAGTGGTGGGTTAAAGTCTCCTACTATTAATGTAAAACCATCAATTTCTCCCTTCAAATCTGTCAGTATTTGCTTCAGGTATTTTAGGGCTCTGCTGTTAGGTGCATATATATTTACAATTGTTACATCTTGTTGATTTGACTCCTATATCAGTAGGTAATGACTGTCTGCCCTTCATAATTTTTTTACTTAAAGTCTATTTTATCTGATATAGCTAACCCAAGCTCTATTTTGGTTGCTACTTACATGGAATTTTTTTCCCCATCCTTTCACTTTCAAGATACTTATACGCTTATGTACTTATTTTAAGGTGAGTCTCTTGTAGACAGCATAAAGTTGGACCATGCTTTTTTTAAAAAATCCATTCTGTCTATCTCTGCCTTTTCACTGGGGAGCATAATCTTTTTATATGGAAGGCCACTGCCAATAATGCAGGACTTTCTTCTGCCATTTTGCTATTTAGGCTTTGTTAGTCTTATACCTTTTTTGTCCCTCAATTCTTTCATTATTGCCCACTTTCATATTTATTTAATTTTTTGTATTGTACCATACTGATTACTTTGTCTTTACTATCTGGATATATTTTCATCCTTTTTATTGTGGTTACCATGGGGTTAATATATAACATCCTAAATATATAACAATCATATTTGATTTGACACAAACTTGCCTACAAAAGCATAAGCACACACTGGACATATACCCCTCTGTCCCTCCACCTTTTTTGTACTTGTTACAAATTATATCTTTTTATATTGTATGTCTAGAACTATAGATTTAGCATTCATTTTTATGCCTTGCATTTGGAGTTACACACCAAAAAAATGCAACAAAATAGTTCTGGCATTTATAATCACCCAAATGGTTACCTTTACCATCAGTCTTTATTTCTTTATGTCACTTTGAATCCCTGTCTAGAGTCCTTTCCTTTCCTTTAGCATTGCTTGTAGGGCAGGTCTAGTGATGATGAACTGACTTCCTTGGCTCTTATCTGGGAATATCTTGATTTCTCCCTCATTTTTGACAGAAAGTCTCTCCAGATATAAAATTCTTGGTGGACAATTGTTTCCTTTCAGCACTTTAAGTAATTCAACCCATTGACTTTCTATCTCCATGGTTTCTGATGAGAAATTATTCTTTAATTTGGGGGCATTTAGGTTTATATAATCTCCCTTCAGAGATTAAATAGTTGGAATTCTATAATTGGAGTGATGAGATGCTTTTCTTCTGTGTTGAGAAAGATAAGAAATGGATTCACATACTTTGGGTCACTCAGATTTATCCTAGAATCGCAGCTGACTATAAGAACCAGCATGGAGCAAGCAAAGTGAATGAGCTGGCCGCAAAGGCAAACCAAACACATTCTGTCACTTGATGCATGGTGCAAAGGTGTTTCCTCTTTTTGTTGAAAATAAAAAAGAAAATAGGGGAAAATAGTTGTATGTATACACTTATATACTTATGCATGTACATGAGGAAAAGAAACATTGAACCATTGGCAACATTTTGAAATGTATTTTTCCAAGTTTAAATTATACTTGTTATCACATTTTTATGTTGGCCCACTGGAATCCAAAAATGTGGGTTCATCATTAAAATATCCACAATAAATATCCTGTAATACAGAAAGAAGAATTATTTTTGTTCAATTTGTGATAGCTCCATTGTTGTTTAATATTCTTCCTTTATCCACCAGAGGCTTCTTCCTTCTTATAAAAATAGGCATGGAATTACTGGAAGAAAATCTGTGCCATTTTAGCCTTCTGGGTTGCTTCCCTAAGGAGTTATGGATGGGGAAGTGGGGGCTGATATTCCTGCTGAGAGTCCTCACGTAGCTCTCATGGGAATGTCTCTAATGAAGGACAAGCAGGATCTAATGACGATCTGAATACAGTAAAGCAGTTAAGTTAAGCCCTGCATGCTTCTTCTGGATTTCAATTTTTTCTGGGCAGCCTACTAGATTCTGAATTACCAGCAGCTGCTCACTTGCTCATTTTCTTGTCTGCCACAGCTGCCAGCAGCTGTTCTCTCTTTCTACTCTGTATCCGGATGCAAACAGCTGTTCTGCCTTTCTTTATAATTGTCAGCAGCGGCTCATTTTGCCCCAAACACATGGACACCTGCAACAATAGGCATTTTATTTTTCAGTTGTGGGGAAAAAAACTGTACAGCTTTAGAAGAGTTGGATGAAGGAAGGGAAAGAGGGAGTGAGAGGTGGTTAGATATAGAAGGAACCTGTATTTGCAAGCTGAAAGAAGGATGGGATCTTTTCTAGTTGCTTTTCAGAGGCTGCAAAAGTCCATGGCAACAAAAACTCATATCCTCTTTCCTACCAGGACATTCACCTTTGAATGCAAGGAATCATCACCAAGAAATAAACCCAGGAAACTGAGCACCCACAAAGAAATTATGATGGTGCTTTAAGGGCTAGGTCTTTATTAATTTACTCAAGAAATATTCATGGACATCTACTATATGCCAGACACTACACTAGACACATAGTGGTTGCTAAATAAATTACCAAACACACAGATGGATTGATGAATGTATTCATACACACACACACACATGCATAAATATATGGTCATCAGTCCTGTCTGTGTTAATATTGAAAGCTAACATTTTAAATTCATTTTCTCTGTTTAATTCAGCCTTTTTTCCTCACATCATTGTGGTTGGAAACCTTCAGATTATCTTCTTGACCAAGAAATATTACTGATTTCTCCTTGACTTTTTGTGGAGACTAGGGAGAAGAAGTAGAAATGGTGAGGAGGGGAACTCATGTTTATTTATCCCATACTGTGCACTGTTCTTTACATAAGATGCCTCATTTCACCATCATTAGAAACTTCAGAAATTGACTTTGCTATTCCTAATGAGCTGATGAGGAATCTGAGGTTGGAAGTGTGACACTGCTAACCCAAGGCCACACAGCTAGGGAATGACAGAGCCAGGACTGGACAGAATCCTACTCCAAGCCCAAGCTTTTCCCACTACAACCTGGTTCCTCATAGTCTTTCCCTTACGGCTATTCAGCAGCAGATAGTACTGGTAGTACTAATTGGGTTGTGGAATCAGACAAAACTGGTCCAAAGGTGAAATTCATTTCATTTTTTTAAGCTACAGGGCACTGTCATAAAGGATGAAATAAAAGAAGAGATACTGAGGGCTCATGGCTAAAGTTGCTGTCACAAATGAATCCTTTACACCCTGAGACTGTTCTCTGTTAACTATGGGTTTGAAAGAGTGCTTGAAGCAAGTACATAGGACTTGATACCCTCATATTACACCCTAATTCCATCCATTAGTATCCAGACAATGATAGTCGTTATCCTTTGAGATGGAGTGGGAGAGAACTGGCTCGGACTCAGAAGGAAACTTCCTATGGTTTAGGGAGCCATTAAGAAAAAGCTCCTTATTCTTGTAAAAATTTCCTGAACTTTCAAGGCTGGGTTTCTGTAGCTGGCCAAGAGTCAGCCTCAGTTAGGTTCCTGCCAAATTGAGCATCAACAGCTCATTTGGCTTGGAAGAAAAAGAAATGAGAAACAACTGACGTTTGTATACTTGAAATTATGAGCTGTTTCTCTAACAAAGAGACCAAACACTTTCAGCTTGTTTTACAGTAAACACACACATTGAACAATCTGGTTGGCTAGCAGCTGGCTGTGCATATGTGGGGCATATGTGAACACATATGGATGCCTAAAAACTCACATATGTTCACTTAAAAGGATACTGTCAAGTCATTTTATGGCTTTTTTTGTTCTTTGGGCTCCATTGTTTATAAAATCCTCTTAGAAGCTTAAAAATACAATTTCTTAACCTACTGATTTTTGTTCTTTTTTTTAAAAAACTAGTATTTTGAATGGCACTCAAATAAATGGGACTGGTTCTATTTAATATCAAATCCTACTTGAACTTATACAGCAGCACATCAGCCAGCCAGAAGTAAGGCACTGCAAGGGAGACCATTCCTTAGGAAGGGAAACACAACCATATTCGGTCTTCAGAGTAGGCATTCCAGAATTGAATAGTACTAACACAATGATGTTCTGGCATTCCAGCACATTTAGTCAGTGTTGGATCCCTTATATAGATGTCGGTGACTATAATAAATCCTATTTTTCCATTTTCTAAAATATATTTTAACAATAGCTTGTTAGCTTTTTCGCTAACAAAAAAAAAGCTGTGAAGAATCAAATCCAAATGGCCAAAAAACTTGAAAAGATGCTCAAAAATCACAACCAGTCAGGAAAACAAAAAATAAAATAATGATGAGTTATAACTTTATAGCCATCAGGCTGCCAGAAAGCAAAAATACACGTTGCTACAGGAGATGTGGCGAAAAGGGCACTTTCATACATTGCTGGTTGAAATGGGAATTTTTAACAGTTTTTTGGAAGTGAGTCTGGCAATATTTCTTAAAATTAAAAATATATACTTATCCTTCAATCCAGCATCCCTCTCTAAGAAGTCTAACCCATAGAAATAATACTTAAGGAGATAGACATAGGATTTCTACAGCAGTATTATTTATTGTGGCCAAAACAATTAAAAAAATTGAAACCAAGTGAATACCCTTCCATAGGGAACTGTTGTTGAAGAAATTAAAGTATGTCTACCCCATGCAATATTATGTATCCTCTCAAAAAAGTTAGAGCACTACAAATTGACTTAGAAGGATTATGATCAGGTTCTGTTGAGGAAGAAAAGCAAGATGCATGGAAGACTATATAATCTGACCCCATTGTATAAAGTAATGATCAAAAATACTTTCATATGCATACTTTTATCTCTCCATAATTTGTGTCTCTGTAGATACATTTTTATAGAGTTTTGTGATGATGGAAAAAAATATGGATGGCTACATAATAGGTTGTTAAGATAGGTTCTCCAGAAAAGCAGGGGAGGAGTTGTGGTGATGGTAACTGAGGAAGCTAACCATAAAAAGAAAAAACTGATATAAGAAAAATCCAGTATGAAAGATATGATCACATTTTTGTTACATGTATGTATATATGCAAAGGGATTTTTGAAATAAGAGATAATTAAAAGAAATAATAATTCTCATCTTCTAGTTTACAGGCTCTCCATTGATAAAGAGGTTGTGAAGGCTTTGGAAGAAACCAGATAATCATGGAAAAAAATGAACTTGAGGGTTGACTGAGGACCTTTATGAGTTTAAATTTTCCAATATAAGATTAAGAAGAGCAGGTTGCATTTAATCATTTCAGGGTACTGGTGCCACCAAGTGGTGCCTGGAGACATTGGTGGTATTTTATTACCCCATCGGTGAAGAACCTCCTGGCCTTATCTGTGTCTTACATGGTAACAAACTGGATACAGAGGGCTCCAATTCTCCCTGGGATGAAAGCATACCTGTGAGGCTGGTCCACACATGAACAAGAAGTATGAAAAATGGGCAGAGAGCAAACAGCATTTGCCCTAGTTCTGAGCTCACTTTGGTTTCTCCTGCTAGCAGATGCTCTGCTATGCCTGACCTTTCACTTGTCAAGATGCTTGAGATGTGTTCAATATTTTCTAAGTATTTGGACTAGTTTTACTCAATGTCTGATTTCTTCACCTGCCTGATTTCATATACAGGTGCTTTCTATTGCGACATTCTAGTTTGGCCTCTCATTATTTCTTTCCTGGTGACATAAAAACACCTTCACGGGCTTTTCCATCTTCAATCTCTCTTTGCTTCAATCTAGCCATAACCTACTTCTATACTAAGCCTCCTGAAGTTCTGGTCATTTAGAAATATGGCTGAAATATTTGATTGTTTCTGCTGGCCCACCAGCAAAGTCTGGCCCCAGAACACAAGGTCTTCATGGATGGCCATATGTCTCAGTCAGCCTGGGATGGTCCTGGTTTACTCCTGCTGTCCTGGCATATTTATCAATTGCAATTCTTTTTTGTTTCCTCTCAAAAGTGTCCTGGTATTATATGTTTACCCTAATCCTTAAACAGTTGGTTCTCCTGCCTCTTATAAAATAAGTCAGCCAACATAGGATGTATAAAGTTTGTGGTAGAGGGAGAAATTGGAGTGAGGTTGAGAGGACATGAATATCTGAGTGAGAACATGTACACTTGAATGTTTTTCTCTGAGCATTCAAAAGTTAAATATAAATTATTTGGGACTTTTCACCATATTTAAAATTTGTTTTCTTCTGTTGTTTAAATGGGAAATGAAATTATTTGTTCAGACTCTAGCAAGAAAATTGAACATTGTATTTTTTATTTAGTACTTTTTCTTTTTTCAAAGATGATGAGTCCTGTTTGGACCTCATGGATACCACCCTCATAATGAATTACCAAATGTGAAGAATATTCAGAATGTGCAGAAATCCACACATTTTGAGGAGACTGAGACACTTATGTTGTGAATTCCTTTAGAACCAAAGTCCATGCCTTATTTATGCAGCAATTCAAAGAGTACTTGGTGCATGCCTGCTATGTATTAGAATTTAGAGCAGTCTCTGCCAGTTCATAGAACTGAAATTTGGGTAATGCAGTATGGCTTACATATTTTTCTAGATCTGCTTGCTACAATTCGGTTGTTTCAACAGGCTGAATATATACTATTTAAGGAAGTGCTCTGCTGTCAGCTCACCATCAGTAGGAATGCATGAGTTTTTCCTGTAGTAGAAAATAATTTTTGTCACACATTTTTTCTTATACAGCCATTTTTATAACCAGTTAAATACATTTTCAAGCAAATTGTGGTCTGTGTTCTTTGAAAGAATTTTATGGACCCAACTGATATGTATAAGATTGGAGCTGTGGCCTCATCAACACCTGGTGCTCACTAAATGACTAATTAATCATTTAATGCCAGTATACTTCAGATAATCCTTGCAGCTCTTTTTCCTTTCTTATGGTCTAGACTTGAACTACGTCAAAGTCCAGGAAGTTGGAATTCAATTTAAGCTACCTTTTAACTAGATGAGAGTCATTCATTCATTCATCTTGTGAGGACCCAGTGCCCAGGGCCCTGCCCCTCCTCCATTATGAGATACATGCAGCCACCTACGTGATCAGGTAACAGCACGCTCCCCCCCCACAGGGGAGCATTAAAACTTCCCTCCCCTAATCACTGTTAGTAACCAAATCTCGGGAGACCTTATTGTAACCAAATCTCGTGAGAAACTCAGTTGAGACAAACCTTTATAAGCCTTGACACTCCTCCCTTCTTTTCACACACTTCACCTTCCGCGGCCGCCGGTATGGGTGAGATCATCATATCCTCTCAGGAAGTCCCAGTTAAACCCATGTCCCCTTCTGTGCCTGGTGTGTTTTTCCGTCTTAGGGCTAAGCTTGGTTGGAACAGTCATCCATTAATTGACCACATTAGGCCAGGTTCTGAGTACACATAAACATTTGTGTACTTACATGCACACCCATGCACAAACACCTGCATACACAGGCCAACTTTAGCTTGTAGTGTTAATGGACAGTAAGTAATGGCCCTCTTTCTCTTCTTTTCAAGTTAATTTATTACATGAAACTTTTTCCTGATTGCACAAGCATCACCGGGAGCAGAACCAGACTTTAGTTTTGACGGCACATCTACAGCTATTCAGCACTCTGTTATCTATCAGCTTTCCTTTGAATATGTTTCCTGTTTCTCCAAGTGCATGTTTAGTGGATCTTTGTAATTTGGATACAAGGGCAAGATATTTATGCCTCATATTTGTCAAAATGTCCCAGACTGTGAAGTCTTTCAGATCAAGGATTGTATATTATTTAATGTACAGACTCTAGAGTCTGATTGCCTGGATTTGAATCCCAGCTCCCTGTGACCTTGGAAAAGTGAGGTAACCTGTCCCTGTCTGAATCTCAGATTAATTACAGTGCAGTGAAAAATCTATCTCCAGGGTTTTTGCTTTATTTTTTAACAGTATTATGGAGATAAAAAAACAAAACAAAAAAAATTCTGAAGCAAAATTCTTTCACGATCTGACCCAAGTCAAATTTTCTAGTTCCTATCCTCTAATGTAGGTTCCTGACATGATTTCTCATGTTCTCCTGCCAGGAAAGCCTTTCCTTCCTTCATCTGCCTAATGAATTCCTATTCCTCCAAGGCTTGGCTTAGGTGGCTTTCTGCTGAGGCTTTCTATAGCTGCCTTCCATACAGGTATAATCCCTGTTTTCCTGGTTCCTCTTGTGTCCTGTACATAGCAATATTAAGAACCAACTTTTGTTTCATGCCCCCAAACTTCATTTTGCATGTATTAGCTAACTTCATTCTTCTTGCTGCCTAATAAGGACAAGTGCATTTGGTACCGTTCCATTTTACATTTGATGAAACAGAGGCAAGAAGGTTGAGTAACTTGCCCTGAAGCCAAGGTAGTAAATGGCCACCCTAGGATCAGAAGCTAGCCAGTCAGGTTATAAACCACTGTGTTATACTGCCTCTCAGAGGTTCATTATCAAAGCTCTTTTAAATTTGTCAGCAAGCTTGTCTTTACTTCCAGGCTAAGAGTCTATTGAGGACAGAGATTTTTGCTCTGTTCACCTTTGTAACTCAAGAATACAGCATATGCTTTGCACATAAGAAGGAAAAGTCAGTAAATGAGACAATGAACCAAAGAAAAAGTTCTCCGTTACTTAATCACTTATTTTATGCATGCAATTATTTTTCTTTCCTCATTCTAAGATACCCATTGTAAAAAATGTTTTTGATATTAGAAACTATCTTACTACTGATTTGTACATTCAATCAGGTGGCTCCTTGTCCCCGATTCCACCAGCCTGAATAGCTGATATTAAAGGCCATATATTCTATGGCCTCATAGAATCAAGGAAATTTGAGGATCATTTTTTAAAACCCTATTCTCCAACCATCTCTCCCCTCTGAAACATCACCTCTCTCCATAACATCTGGCTCACTCTTGCTGCACTGCATTGCACTATTAATTTCAGTGCGTCTCATGACTTTTACCCGCAAAAGCAGGATTGCAACCAGGGATGGATAATTGTTTATAACCATGGTAAACTGATACGGCCTTGAAAGAGGCCTAGACAGGGTGAGATATCAGGGAAAAGACAGTTTGGCTAGTGGCTTTTCTCACCATTGGCTGGTGAGAGGTAAAGCTCATAGAAAAGGGGTCATTCTTTGAACACCATCTCTACCTGATCATGATGTTTCAGTCACAGTGCTTCTTTTCTCTGTTTTCATCACACCATCTTTGAATATGAGCCACTTTTGGAAACATACTCAGGAAAGCCCACAACTTTTCTCCCTGTTTCCTCCTAGTTCTTTCTGAATAAAAGGATCAATGTGGTTTCCTCCATCTGTCCCTTTTTTCCCAACCACGACCTATATTAGAATGACAACCGCATGTTGTAGATTCTGTTGCTGAAATGGTTTGTGGATTTGTTCTGATTTTTTTTTTCTGTCCCAGAGAAATAGCCTCTAAATTACTGAACTTGCTCTTTGCTTCTCTTTACTCTCTCTAGTCCTTTCTATGTGTCAATTTAGACTAGTTACTGTAGTAAAAGCAATCCAATCTACTCATTCACTTGCTTAAAATACCCCTGCTCTCTCTCTATTACTTTCTACATGATAAGTGGATATTCACAGTCTGGTTTCTGTTGGGGCTTTAGGGAAAGATCCTATACTGTATTTCCTTAAGGTTAGGATGTCATGGATATTAAGTTACCCTATCAATTTAATGGAAGATTGCTAAGGAGAAACAAAAAAAATAAAAGACTGGCATCGTTTTTGTTTTGTTTTGTTTTGTTTTTAACAACAATGTTAAAATGCTTTCTAAGACCACAGTAGCTAGCATGTGGTTAGTAATTTTCCAAAGTTGAATTCCTTAGGATCAGATGGAGGTCCCCTAAATTGTTGTGAGTGAATGCCCAACTAGAGTAGCCCCCACCAGAGGTGACATTTTTTTCTTAGAGTGTTTGATTGTTATTTGCAGGGAAAGAAAATGAAGCAAATTGTCCTCATTCTGTGGAAAGTATTTAATTGGTTTACCTCACTTATGTAAGTATGAGAAAGACTCATTTTCCTGATGGATGAGTGCAACTAGCTGTTTTATATTTTGACAGGTTTAAAAAGCTTCCTCAAGCCCGGGGGAGAATGTGGTGTTGAGCAGGATCCTGGATGCTCTGTGTGGTGATGGAAGGGCCAGTCCCCTGGGAAGAGGCCACAGGGGTCACGTGAAAGACAGTGTCTGCCATTCCAGAGAGCTAGGACTCTGCAATGGGTGGAGTCATGTCTCAAAAAGACATGTTCAAGTCCATGTGAATGTGACCACATTGAAAATAGGTTCTTTGAAGATATTGATAGTTAAGGAGGACAAACGGGATTAAGGTGAGCCCTTAATCCAATGTGACGGGTGTCCTTATTAGACCAGGAAATACGGGCACACAGAGATACAAGATGGCCATATGACAGCTGAGGCAGAGATTGAAGGCCAAGGATTGCTGGCAAACCAGAAGTCAGGAATAGTTTCTTCCCTACAGACTCCAGAGGAAGCATGACCCCACCGGCACCTGGACTTCTATCTTCTAGAACTGTGGGACAATCAATTTCTGTTGCTTAAGGAACCCAGTTTGTGATACTTTGTTATGACAGCCTGAGGGAACTAAGACAGACCCTCTGCTCCAGCTGCTACCATAACCAGCTTAGGATGGGGGTGGGTGGGGGGTGACCTTTAGCAGTGGACCTCTAGAGAGGGTGACTCCCAGTCTCCAGACCCCCACACCCAAAGAAGCTGAAGCCCAGAGCGTTCTGTTATCAGCAAATCGGTAGTATTTTGATCTTGGAACATTTCCTTCCCTATGTTTTAAGACAAGTGCTGATTTAAGCCAAATATATTGTAAATCCCCTCACCTTCACTTCTTCCCACCCCTGAAAACAATCACCAAAGTGACTGCTGCTTTAAAGATTTCATCTGCTGCTGTTACTTAGTATGAGCTGGAGCTTATATTCTCAGTATTCTGAGTGTGTCATGGTAAGTTAGGTTTGGGTTTTTAAGAGCTATTTCACTTTCCTCTTGTTCCGTTCTCTCTCGCCTTGAATGAAACTTTAGATCCTTCATAGAAGGTTCATTTAAGTGTAGTTTCTAAGTACAGTGACTCCTCTAATGAAATGGTTTGCATCTTATGTGACATAGCAAGGAGAGCCCAACTCTGGCCAGAATTTAAATTATCGCATGAAGACAGGAAAAAATATCTTTAAGAGGACAATAACTAAGAAGAAATCCCCATGGACCAAATTATTTATCTATGCTTTCAGGTTTTAAGAGAAAGAGGCAAGAGGCCATAGTGTCACTTTATAACTGAGGGATTTATTAAAATTATATCAAGCAAACAAATAGCTTTTAAGATATATCTTATATGTTTCTCCCTTCATCTAGAACCAGGGTGAAAAAAAGAACAGTGCCTGGCACATTGTAGTACTCAATATTTATTTCTTAAGTGAATAAATCTTGCTCCCTTATTAGCTGACTTTCCTACACCTCAATCTTTTAGGATGAGTATTTTTTCTTTATTTTCTTATCATTAATGTCCAGAATGTTCAATGTTCATTATAATGGCTAACGCTTACACACAGACATAGGAATATACATAATTTCTACCAGTAGCCTGAGAGTTAGATACTATTATTCTGATTTTAAAGATAGGAGACTAAGCCATAAAAAAGTTAAAAAAATCTTGCTGAAGTCACAGCAAAGTGACAAAGCCAGGATTTGAATCTAGATACAGTCATTGCTAGATACTCAGTTACCAAAATAAATCCTTGAGTCTGTTCTTTCAGGCCTGCTTACTGAAGCAGAACATTCAGTGACTGGAGTAAGGGAATTGTATGATCTCAGCGAACCACCAGGAAGTCAATGACTATGAGCTCTACTTTGATTTAACATGGCTTTCAAATAGGGAATAGTAAAATGCAGTCTCTTAAGAGGGATTAGCCTTGTTTGGAACCCTGCTCTGTGCCATACACCATCCTGGGCCCCCTTATAGCACATTGTGGAATCCTCACAACAAGCCTATGAATAAGAATTCCTACCTCATTTTAGATGAGGAAATCGAGGTTTGTAATGTTGATATCTCTTGTGCTATTGGTTGATGCCTGAGCTGGAACTCAAGTCTGGGTCTGACCCTAAGGTTCATTTTGCCTGTGTTGCACCCAATGTGTAAGACATTTCTGATTGATCTATCTTTCCAACATTGTTAGTGGCAACATAATAATCAATGTGTTGTTTTTTTTTTTAAGTTCCAAGCTCAGTTTTCTTAAAGCAGTTTTATTGGGAAATATTCACATCTATCCAAAGCGTATAGTCACTGGCTTTTAGTATAATCACAGAGTTGTGCATTCATTACCACAATCAATTTTAGAACATTTCAATACTCCAAGATGAAAAACTCCACATCCCTTAGTGGTCACCTCTCAATCCTTCTATCATTTCTCCAGTCCTATGTAAACATCAATCTAATTCTGTCACTATAGATTTATTTATATTTACATTTTATATGAATGGAAACATACAATATGTAGTACTTTGTGTCTGGTTTCTTTCACTTAGCATAATTTTTAAAAGTCATTGTTTTTTTAGTTAGAGAAGTTGTAGATTTACAAAAAACTCATGTAAAAAATGCCATATACCCATATACCCCTTTATTGTTGACACTTAGTGTTAGTGTGGTACCTTTGTAGCAATTTGATGAAAGAATATTAAAATATTGCTGTTTACTATAGCCTATAGTTTACATTAGGTGTATTTTTTCCCATCTACCACCTGTGGTGGTTAGGTTCATGTGTCAACTTGGCCATGTGATGGGGCCCAAGTGTCTGGTCAAGCAAGCACTGGCCTAACCATTACTGTAAGGACATTTGTGGCTGGTTTATTAAATTATCAGTCAATTGCTGCAGCTGAGACTGATTACATCAGCGAAGGGCATCTTCCACAATGAGAGATGATGATATCAACAAGGGCATCTTCCACTATGAGAGAATTCATTGAAGTTAAAAGTTGAAGACTTTAAGCTAGACAGAGGACCTTCACTTCATCTTCGGCTAGCCAGTGAAGCATTTCCTGAGTTCATCAGAGTTGCCAGTTCACTGCCTGAGGAGTTCATTGAACACCTTCATTGGAGTTGCCAGTTTGCTGCCAGTTTGCTGCCTTACAGAATTTGGACTTGTGCATCCCCCGAGTTGTGCAAGACACTTTTATAAAATCTTATATTCATAGTTATCTCTTGTTGACTCTGTTTCCCTAGAGAACCCTAACTAATACATCTTGGTACCAAGAGTGGTTCTTGAGAAACAGAATCTTAAAATGGGCTTTTACAATTGGTTCTCTACTCTGATTATATTCAAAGGCACTAATGACTCCATTTCCAATAATCAAGATGGCACTTACAGTCCACGGCATGAGTTGGCAATGGAGATACTCAAAATATCACTGTTTGATTCTCCGAATCATACTCTTGTACAAAGCAAGGCTCTGGATGACAGCATTTTTGACACCTTAACAGAGTTGTGCAGAGTTAGAGGTACAATGATGTTGGCTGGTTGCTCTTAGATACATTGGATAAAGTTATAAGAGAAAGGGATGAGCTAAAGGCTTCAGATTTGAAACTTAGGTGCCATATGACAGATACAAAGATTTCTATGTGTGCTCTGAAAGAAAATCTTATTTCCTGTGGCTGCATTCTTGAGGGTTCTGAAAACCAGACCCAGAGTCTCGTTGTGCGAGTAGCAGATTTACAACATAAACTAAAATCTCAACCTTGCAGGGTGTCTGCTGTTAAAGTAAAGGCATTGATTGGAAAAGAATGGGATCCTGAAACTTGAGACGGGAACATATGGCTTGATAATAATGGCAGTGAGGACATTGAAACCCTGGCTACTGCTGAGTCTTTGTTAGATATACCTGTAGTAGTCTGTCCTGAGGAAACAGCCCACCTCCCCCACCTCCAGTCTGCCTTGAGGAGACAGCTACCCAATCTCAACCGTACTTTGAGGAAACAGATTCTGGAGCTCCAGTCTGCCCCGAGTAACCTGCCATTCAACCTCCACCTAAAGATTAACCCTTCAGTGCCTGCTAAACCTGTAATCACCTCCCCTGAGGAAGCAGCCCTCACTCCTCTGGAGAGATTAATCCTATTTCACAAGATGAAACTGCTGTGGAATGCCCTGAGGTAAATGGCTTGAGTGATACTTCTAATTCTTTTCATGATTCACCCCCACCACCACTCTTGGCTTCAAGACTTATAACTAGACTAAAGTACCAACAGGCTCCTAAGGGTGAGGTACAAAGAGACCCATGAGGAAGTGCGCTATACTCCAAAAGAACTGTATGAGTTTTCCAATTTATACAGACAGAAATCAGGGTAACATGCATGGGAATGGATATTAAAGCTATGGGATAAGGTGGAAGGAATATGAAGTTGGATCAGGCTGAATTTATTGATATGGGCCCACTAAACAGAGATTCTGCATTCAATGTTGTAGCTCCAGGGGTTAGAATGGATGTTAACAGTTTGTTTGGATGGTTGGCTGAAATGTGGATCAAAAGGTGGCTCACATTACCTGAGGTCGAAATGCCCAAACTGTCCTGTTATAATGTAGAGGAGGGAATTCAATGGTTTAGTGAGACCTGAATGTTAGAGTGAATTTATCATGGAAGACATGCTCACATACTCCTGTAATGTCCAGAGGGCAAATCTTTTATCAGGACTGTGAGGAATAAATTTGTGAGATTAACTGTGTCATCCCTGAAGAGCTCTGTAGTCGCCCTTCTCTGTAGGTCATATATTACTCTGGGAACTGCTGTCACTGAGCTGGAATCCTTAAACACAATGGGTATAATCAGATCCCGAGTCGGCAGAAGCCACATGACAGCAGTTAATCATTAAAGACAAGGTGAGTGTTGCTACCATAATGGAAAACAGGCTCAAGGCGGCAGTCAAAATAAACTTACCCACAGAAACTTATGGCATTGGCTAGTAGATCATGGAGTACCTAGCAGTAAAATAGATGGGCAGTCTACTAAATTCTTGTTTGAGTTGTATAAGCAGAAGAATTCTAGGTCAAGTGAACCTTGAATTACAAAATCAGAGAGTCATGGCCCCTTAATCAATTCCCAGACTTGAGACAGTTTATAGCTCAAAAGCCCCTTGAATGAGGGGGAGGCTGGATATCCTTGGGGAAGAACCCTGTTACACTGCCAAAAATTTATACTCTTAATCTTCCCCCCAGACTTCCCCAGGGGGGCCAATGGCCTTTTATCAGGGTAACTGTGCATTAGGGAAAAGGACATGATCAGATATTTTGTGAATTATTAGACACTGGTTCAGAAGTGCATTAATTCCAGGAGACCCAAAATGTCACTCTGGTCCACCAGTCAGAGTTGGGGCTTATGGAAGTCAGGTGATTGATGGAGTTTTAGCTCAGGTCTGTCTCACAGTGGGTCCAGTGGATCCCCAGACCCATTCTGTGGTTATTTCCCCAGTTCCAGAATGCATAATTGGAATAGACATACTCAGCAACTGGCAGAATCCTCACATTGATTCTCTGACTCATGGAGTGAGGACTACTTTGGTGGGAAAGACCAAGTGGAGCCATCAGAACTGTGCCTGCCTAGAAAAATAGTAAACCAGAAGCAATGCCAGATTCCTGGAGGGATTGCAGAGATTAATGCCACTCTTAAGGACTTCTAGGTTGCAGGGTTGGTGATTCCCACCACATCCCCTTTCAACTCTCCTATTTGGCCTGTGCAGAAAACAGATGGGTCTTGGACGATGACAGTGGATTACCTTAAGCTTAACCCAGTGGTGAGTCCAATTGCAGCTGCTGTTCCAGATGTAGTATCATTGCTTAAGCAAATCAACACAACCCCTGTACCTGGTATGCAGCTATTGATCTGGCAAATGCTTCTTTCTCAATAGCTGTTAGTAAGGACCACAAGAAACAGTTTGCATTCAGCTGGCAAGGCCAGCAATATACATTCACTGTGCTACCTCAGGGGTATATCAACTCTCCAGCCCTCATCATAACATTGTCTGCAGGGATCTTGGTCATTTCTTCCTCCCACAAGACATCACACTGGTCCATTATATTGATGATATCATGTTGATTGGACCTAGTGACCAAGAAGTAGCAACTACTCTAGATTTGTTGGTAAGTTATTTGTGTGGCAGGGGATGGGAGATAAATCCAACAAAAATACAGGGGCCTTCCACCTCAGTAAAATTTCTAGGTGTCCAGTGGTGTGGGGCATGTTGAGATACCCCTTCTAAGGTAAAGGGTAAGCTGTTTCATCTGGCTCCTCCTATGACCAAAAAAGAGGCACAGTGCTTAGTTGGATTCTGGATGTGTGAGACAACATATTCCTCATTTGGGTGTGCTACTCCAGCCCATTTACCAAGTGAACAGAAAATCTAGTTTTGAGTGGGGACTGAAACAAGATGATGGTCTGTGACAGGTCCAGGCTGCTGTGCAAGCTGCTCTGCCACTTGGACCATATGATCCAGTTGATCCAATGGTGCTAGAAGTGTCAGTGGCAAGTAGAGATGCTGTTTGGAGCCTTTGGCAGGCTCCTATAGGAGAATCACAATGCAGACCCTTAGGATTTTGGAGAAAAGACTTACCATCCTCTGCAGATAACTACTCTCCATTTGAGAAACAACTTTAGACCTGCTATTGAGCCTTAGGAGAGACAGAACTCTTAACCATGGGCCACTAATTTATCATGAGACCTGAGTTACCTGTCATGAGCTGGGTGTTGTCAGACCCACAAAGCCATAAAGTTGGGTGTGCATAGCAGCACTCCATCATAAAATGGAAATGGTATTGTGCCAGTTTGAATATATTGTGTCCCCCAAACGCCATTATCTTTGATGTAATCTTGTGTGGGCAGACATTATCAGTGTTGATTAGATTTCTTTGAGTGTTTCTTTGGAATGTGCCCCACCCAGCTGTGGGTGATGACTCTGATTGGATAATTTCCATGGAGGTGTTTCTCCGCCCATTCAGGGTGGGTCTAAGTTGATCAGTGGAGCCATATAAATGAGCTGACATAATAGAAGGAACTCAGTACAGCTGTGAGTGATGTTCTGAAGAGGATCAAGCTTGCTAGAGAGGAACATCCTGAGAAAAAGCCATTTTGAAACCAGAACTTCAGAGCATATGCCAGCCACATGCCTTCCCAGCTAACAGAGGTTTTCCGGACACCATTGGCCATCCTCCAGTGAAGGTACCCGATTACTGATGTATTACCTTGGACACTTTATGGCCTTAAGACTGTAACTGCATAGCCAAATAAACCCTCTTTTTTATAAAAACCAATCCATCTCTGGTGTTTTGCATTCCGCAGCATTAGCAAACTAGAACAGGTATATACGAGATAGAGCTTGAGCAGGCCCTGAGGGCACAAGTAAGTTACATGAGGAAGTGGCCCAAATGCCCCTGGCCCCCACTCCTGCCACCTTACCTTCTCTTTCACAGCCCACAGATATGGCATCTTGGGGAGTTCTTTACAATCAGTTGACTGAGGAAGAGAAAACTCGGGCCTGGTTTACAGATGATTCTGCATGATATGCAGGTACTACCCAAAAGTGGACAGCTGCAGTACTGCAGCCACTTTCTTGGATGTCCCTGAAGGGCAGTAGTGAGGGGAAATCCTCCCAGTGGGTGAAACTTTGAGCAGAGCACCTGGTTGTTCACTTTGCTTGGAAGGGGAACTGACCAGAGGTGCATTTGTGTATTGATTTATGGGCAGTTGCTAATGGTTTGGCTGGATGGTCAGGAATTTGGAAGGAACATGATTGGAAACTGGTGACAAAGAAGTCTGGGAAACATGTATGTGACAGACCTTTCTGAGTGGGCAAAAAACCATGAAGATATTTGTGTCCCATGTGAATGCTCACCAGAGATTGACTTCAGCAGAAGAAGATTTTAATAGTCAAGTGGATAAGATGACCTGTTTGGTGGATAACAGTCAGCCTCTTTCCCCATCCACTCCTGTTATTGCCCAATGGTCTCATGAACAAAGTGGTCATGGTGATAGGGATGGAGGTTATGCATGGGCTCAGCAACATGGACTTCCACTCACCAAGGCTCACCTGGTCACAGCCACTGCTGAGTGCCCAATCTGCCAGCAGCAGAGACCCACACTGAGTCCCCTGATATGGCGCCATTCCCCAAGGTGATCACCTTGTTACCTGGTGGCAGGTTGATTACATTGGACCACTTCCATCATAGAAGGGGCAGTGATTTGTTCTCACTGGAATAGACACATACTCTGGATATGGGTTTATCTTCCCTGAACAAAACGCTTCTGCCAAAACTAGCATCTGTGGACTTATGGAATGACTTATCCACCATCATAGTATTCGACACAGCATTGTTTCTGACCAAGGAACCCACTTGATAGCAAAAGAAGTGAAGGAATGGGCACATGCTCATGGAATTCTCTGGTCTTACCATGTTCCCCATCATCCAGAGGCAACTGGGTTGAAAGAACAGCAGAATGGCCTGTTGAAGACTCAATTACAGCACCAACTAGCTGGCAATACCTTGCAGGGCTGGGGCAGTGTTCTCCAGGAGGCTGTGTATGCTCTGAATCAGTGTCCACTCTATGGTGCTGTTTCTCCCATAGTCAGGATTCACAGGTCCAGGAATCAAGGGGTTGAAACAGGAGTGGCACCACTCACTATCACTCCTAGTGATCCGCTAGGAAAATTTTGTTTCCTGTCCCTGAAAACTGTAGCTCTGCTGGTCTACAAGGCTTAGTTCCAGAAGGAGAAGTGCTTCCACCAGGAAACACAACAATAATTCCATTGAGCTGGAAGTTAAGACTGTCACCTGGCCACTTTGGGCTTCTTATGCCTCTGAATAAACAGGCAAGGAAGGGGATTACTGTACTGGTGGGGGTGATTGATCCTGACTGTCAAGGGGAAATAGCATGGCAACTGCACAATGTAAAGAAGAGTTTTCCCAGAATACAGCAGCTCCCCTATGGCATCTCTTAGTACTACCATGCTCTGTGATTAAGGTCAATGGAAAGCTGCAACATCCCAATCCAGGCAGGACTACCAGTGGCCAAGAAATTTGAGGAATGAAAATTTGGGTCACTCCACCAGGCAAAGAACCATAGCCAGCTGAAGTGCTTGCTAAGGGTAGAAGGAACATGGAATGGGTAGTAGAAGAAGGTAGTGATCAACATGAACTATGACCACATGACCAGTTACAGAAATGAGGACTATGATGGCATGAATATTTCCTCCTTGTTTTGTTATGATTATGTTTGTATTTGTCTGTAAAGCAAGTGTCTTTTTTTCTTCTCTATATTATCCCCTTATCATATGACATCGTATGACATAAGCTGTATTGTTCATTTCACAGTATTTAAGTTAAAGGAAATTGAGTTTAAGAGTTAATGTCGGGGGCGGGGCAAGATGGCAGACTGGTGAGCTGTATGTTTTAGTTATTCCTCCAGGAAAGTAGGTAGAAAGCCAGGAACTGCATGGACTGGACACCACAGAGCAATCTGACTTTGGGCATACTTCATACAACACTCATGAAAACGTGTAACTGCTGAGATCAGCGAAATCTGTAAGTTTTTGTGGCCAGGGGACCCGCACCCCTCCCTGTCAGGCTCAGTCCCGTGGGAGGAGGGGCTGTCAGCTCCGGGAAGGAGAAGGGAGAACTGCAGTGGCAGCCCTTATCGGAAACTCATTCTATTGATCCAAACTCCAACCATAGATAGACTGAGACCAGACACCAGAGAATCTGAGAGCATCCAGCCCAGCAGAGAGGAGACAGGCATAGAAAAAAAACAACACGAAAAACTCCAAAATAAAAGCGGAGGATTTTTGGAGTTCTGGTGAACATAGAAAGGGGAAGGGCCCTGAGGCGCATATGCAAATCCTGAAGAAAAGCTGATCTCTCTGCCCTGTGGACCTTTCCTTAATGGCCCTAATTGCTTTGTCCCTTAGCATTTCAATAACCCATTAGATCTCTGAGGAGGGCCCTTTTTTTTAATCCTTTTTTCTTTTTCTAAAACTATTACTCTAAGAAGCCCAATACAGAAAGCTTCAAAGACTTGCAATTTGGGCAGGTCAAGACAAGAGCAGAACTAAGAGAGCTCTGAGACAAAAGGCAATAATCCAGTGGCTGAGAAAATTCACTAAACACCACAACTTCCCAAGAAAAGGGGGGTGTCCGCTCACAGCCATCATCCTGGTGGACAGGAAACACTCCTGCCCATCGCCAGCCCCATAGCCCAGAGCTGCCCCAGACAACCCAGTGTGATGGAAGTGCTTCAAATAACAGGCAAACACCACAAAACTGGGCGTGGACATTAGCCTTCCCTGCAACCTCAGCTGATTGTCCCAGAGTTGGGAAGGTGGAGCAGTGTGAATTAACAAAGCCCCATTCAGCCATCATTTCAGCAGACTAGGAGCCTCCCTACACAGACCAGCAGCCCAGAAGTGCCCTGGGGGGACGGCACTCACCTGTGACATAGCACAGTCATCCCTCAACAGAGGACCCGGGGTGCACAGCCTGGAAGAGGGGCCCACTTGCAAGTCTCAGGAGCCATACGCCAATACCAAGGACTTGTGGGTCAGTGGCAGAGACAAACTGTGGCAGGACTGAAATGAAGGATTAGACTATTGCAGCAGCTTTAAAACTCTAGGATCACCAGGGAGATTTGATTGTTAGAGCCACCCCATCTCCCTGACTGCCCAGAAATACGCCCCATATACAGGGCAGGCAACACCGACTACACACACAAGCTTGGTACACCAACTGGACCCCACAAGACTCACTCCCCCACTCACCAAAAAGGCTAAGCAGGGGAGAACTGGCTTGTGGAGAACAGGTGGCTCGTGGACGCCACCTGCTGGTTAGTTAGAGAAAGTGTACTCCACGAAGCTGTAGATCTCATAAATTAGAGATAAGGACTTCAATTGGTCTACAAATCCTAAAAGAACCCTATCAAATTAAGCAAATGCCAAGAGGCCAAAAACAACAGAAAATTATAAAGCATATGAAAAAACCAGACGATATGGATAACCCAAGCCCAAGCACCCAAATCAAAAGACCAGAAGAGACACAGCACCTAGAGCAGCTACTCAAAGAACTAAAGATGAACAATGAGACCATAGTACGGGAGACAAAGGATATCAAGAAGACCCTAGAAGAGCATAAAGAAGACATTGCAAGACTAAATAAAAAAATGGATGATCTTATGGAAATTAAAGAAACTGTTGACCAAATTAAAAAGATTCTTGACACTCATAGTACAAGACTAGAGGAAGTTGAACAACGAATCAGTGACCTGGAAGATGACAGAATGGAAAATGAAAGCATAAAAGAAAGAATGGGGAAAAAAATTGAAAAAATCAAAACGGACCTCAGGGATATGATAGATAATATGAAATGTCCGAATATAAGACTCATTGGTGTTCCAGAAGGGGAAGAAAAGGGTAAAGGTCTAGGAAGAGTATTCAAAGAAATTGTTGGGGAAAACTTCCCAAATCTTCTAAACATAAATACACAAATCATAAATGCTCAGCGAACTCCAAATAGAATAAATCCAAATTAACCCACTCCGAGACATATTCTGATCACACTGTCAAACATGGAAGAGAAGGAGCAAGTTCTGAAAGCAGCAAGAGAAAAGCAATTCACCACATACAAAGGAAACAGCATAAGACTAAGTAGTGACACTCAGCAGCCACCATGGAGGCGAGAAGGCAGTGGCACGATATATTTAAAATTCTGAGTGAGAAAAATTTCCAGCCAAGAATACTTTATCCAGCAAAGCTCTCCTTCAAATTTGAGGGAGAGCTTAAATTTTTCACAGACAAACAAATGCTGAGAGAATTTGCTAACAAGAGACCTGCCCTACTGGAGATACTAAAGAGAGCCCTACACACAGAGAAACAAAGAAAGGACAGAGAGACTTGGAGAAAGGTTCAGTACTAAAGAGATTCGGTATGGGTACAATAAAGGATATTAATAGACAGAGGGGAAAAATATGACAAACATAAAACAAAGGATAAGATGGCTGATTCAAGAAATGCCTTCACGGTTATAACGTTGAATGTAAATGGATTAAACTCCCCAATTAAAAGATATAGATTCGCAGAATGGATCAAAAAAAATGAACCGTCAATATGGTGCATACAAGAGACTCATCTTAGACACAGGGACACAAAGAAACTGAAAGTGAAAGGATGGAAAAAAATATTTCATGCAAGCTACAGCCAAAAGAAAGCAGGTGTAGCAATATTAATCTCAGATAAAATAGACTTCAAATGCAGGGATGTTTTGAGAGACAAAGAAGGCCACTACATACTAATAAAAGGGGCAATTCAGCAAGAAGAAATAACAATCGTAAATGTCTATGCACCCAATCAAGGTGCCACAAAATACATGAGAAAAACATTGGCAAAACTAAAGGAAGCAATTGATGTTTCCACAATAATTGTGGGAGACTTCAACACATCACTCTCTCCTATAGATATATCAACCAGACAGAAGACCAATAAGGAAATTGAAAACCTAAACAATCTGATAAATGAATTAGATTTAACAGACATATACAGGACATTACATCCCAAATCACCAGGATACACATACTTTTCTAGTGCTCATGGAACTTTCTCCAGAATAGATCATATGCTGGGACATAAAACAAGCCTCAGTAAATTTAAAAAGATTGAAATTATTCAAAGCACATTCTCTGACCACAATGGAATACAATTAGAAGTCAATAACCATCAGAAACTTAGAAAATTCACAAATACCTGGAGGTTAAACAACACACTCCTAAACAATCAGTGGGTTAAAGAAGAAATAGCAAGAGAAATTGCTAAATATATAGAGATGAATGAAAATGAGAACACAACATACCAAAACCTATGGGATGCAGCAAAAGCAGTGCTAAGGGGGAAATTTATAGCACTAAACGCATATATTAAAAAGGAAGAAAGAGCCAAAATCAAAGAACTAAGGGATCAACTGAAGAAGCTAGAAAATGAACAGCAAACCAATCCTAAACCAAGTACAAGAAAAGAAATAACAAGGATTAAAGCAGAAATAAATGACATAGAGAACAAAAAAACAATAGAGAGGATAAATATCACCAAAAGTTGGTTCTTTGAGAAGATCAACAAGATTGACAAGCCCCTAGCTAGACTGACAAAATCAAAAAGAGAGAAGACCCATATAAACAAAATAATGAATGAAAAAGGTGACACAACCGCAGATCCTGAAGAAATTAAAAAAATTATAAGAGGATATTATGAACAACTGTATGGCAACAAACTGGATAATGTAGAGGAAATGGACAATTTCCTGGAAACATATGAACAACCTAGACTGACCAGAGAAGAAATAGAAGACCTCAACCAACCCATCACAAGCAAAGAGATCCAATCAGTCATCAAAAATCTTCCCACAAATAAATGCCCAGGGCCAGATGGCTTCACAGGGGAATTCTACCAAACTTTCCAGAAAGAACTGACACCAATCTTACTCAAACTCTTTCAAAACATTGAAGAAAATGGAACACTACCTAACTCATTTTATGAAGCTAGCATCAATCTAATATCAAAACCAGGCAAAGATGCTACAAAAAAGGAAAACTACCGGCCAATCTCCCTAATGAATATAGATGCAAAAATCCTCAACAAAATACTTGCAAATCGAATCCAAAGACACATTAAAAAAATCATACACCATGACCAACTGGGGTTCATTCCAGGCATGCAAGGATGGTTCAACATAAGAAAATCAATCAATGTATTACAACACATTAACAAGTCAAAAGGGAAAAATCAATTGATCATCTCAATAGATGCTGAAAAAGCATTTGACAAAATCCAACATCCGTTTTTGATAAAAACACTTCAAAAGGTAGGAATTGAAGGAAACTTCCTCAACATGATAAAGAGCATATATGAAAAACCCACAGCCAGCATAGTACTCAATGGTGAGAGACTGAAAGCCTTCCCTCTAAGATCAGGAACAAGACAAGGATGCCCGCTGTCACCACTGTTATTCAACATTGTGCTGGAAGTGCTAGCCAGGGCAATCCGGGAAGACAAAGAAATAAAAGGCATCCAAATTGGAAAAGAAGAAGTAAAACTGTCATTGTTTGCAGATGATATGATCTTATATCTAGAAAACCCTGAGAAATCGACGATGCAGCTACTAGAGCTAATAAACAAATTTAGCAAAGTAGCAGGATACAAGATTAATGCACTTAAGTCAGTAATGTTTCTATATGCTAGAAATGAACAAACTGAAGAGACACTCAAGGAAAAGATACCAATTTCAATAGCAACTAAAAAAATCAAGTACCTAGGAATAAACTTAACCAAAGATGTAAAAGACCTATACAAAGAAAACTACATAACTCTACTAAAAGAAATAGAAGGGGACCTTAAAAGATGGAAAAATATTCCATGTTCATGGATAGGAAGACTAAATGTCATTAAGATGTCAATTCTACCCAAACTCATCTACAGACTCAATGCAATCCCAATCAAAATTCCAACAACCTACTTTGCAGACTTGGAAAAGCTAGTTATCAAATTTATTTGGAAAGGGAAGATGCCTCGAATTGCTAAAGACTCTCTAAAAAAGAAAAACGAAGTGGGAGGACTTACATTCCCTGACTTTGAAGCTTACTATAAAGCCACAGTTGCCAAAACAGCATGGTACTGGCACAAAGATAGACATATAGATCAATGGAATCGAATTGAGAATTCAGAGATAGACCCTCAGATCTATGGCCAACTGATCTTTGATAAGGCCCCCAAAGTCACTGAACTGAGTCATAAGGGTCTTTTCATCAAATGGGGCTGGGAGAGTTGGATATCATATCCAAAAGAATGAAAGAGGACCCCTACCTCACCCCTTACACAAAAATTAACTCAAAATGGATGAAAGATCTCAATATAAAAGAAAGTACCATAAAACTCCTAGAAGATAATGTAGGAAAACATCTTCAAGACCTTGTATTAGGCGGCCACTTCCTAGACTTTACACCCAAAGCACAAGCAACAAAAGAAAAAATAGATAAATGGGAACTCCTCAAGCTTAGAAGTTTTTGCACCTCAAAGGAATTTCTCAAAAAGGTAAAGAGGCAGCCAGCTCAATGGGAAAAAATTTTTGGAAGCCATGTATCTGACAAAAGACTGATATCTTGCATATATAAAGAAATCCTACAACTCAATGACAATAGTACAGGCAGCCCAATTATAAAATGGGCAAAAGATATGAAAAGACAGTTCTCTGAAGAGGAAATACAAATGGCCAAGAAACACATGAAAAAATGTTCAGCTTCACTAGCTATTAGAGAGATGCAAATTAAGACCACAATGAGATACCATCTAACACCAATTAGAATGGCTGCCATTAAACAAACAGGAAACTACAAATGCTGGAGGGGATGTGGAGAAATTGGAACTCTTATTCATTGTTGGTGGGACTGTATAATGGTTCAGCCACTCTGGAAGTCAGTCTGGCAGTTCCTTAGGAAACTAGATATAGAGTTACCATTCGATCCAGCGATTGCACTTCTTGGTATATACCCGGAAGATTGGAAAGCAGTGACACGAACAGATATCTGCACACCAATGTTCATAGCAGCATTATTCACAATTGCCAAGAGATGGAAACAACCCAAATGTCCTTCAACAGATGAGTGGATAAATAAAATGTGGTATATACACATGATGGAATACTACACGGCAGTAAGAAGGAACGATCTCTTGAAACATATGACAACATGGATGAACCTTGAAGACATAATGCTGAACGAAATAAGCCAGGCACAAAAAGAGAAATATTATATGCTACCACTAATGTGAACTTTGAAAAATGTAAAACAAATGGTTTATAATGTAGAATGTAGGGGAACTAGCAATAGAGAGCAACTAAGGAAGGGGGAACAATAATCCAGGAACAGACAAGCTATTTAACGTTCTGGGGATGCCCAGGAATGACTATGGTCTGTTAATTTCTGATGGATATAGTAGGAACAAGTTCACAGAAATGTTGCTATATTAGGTAACTTTCTTGGGGTAAAGTAGGAACATGTTGGAAGTTAAGCAGTTATCTTAGGTTAGTTGTCTTTTTCTTACTCCCTTGTTATGGTCTCTTTGAAATGATCTTTTATTGTATGTTTGTTTTCTTTTTAACTTTTTTTTTCATACAGTTGATTTAAAAAAGAAGGGAAAGTTAAAAAAAAAAAAACAAGGAAAAAAAGATGTAGTGCCCCCTTGAGGAGCCTGTGGAATATGCAGGGGTATTCGCCTACCCCACCTCGATGGTTGTTAACATGACCACAGACATAGAGGACTCGTGGTTTGATGGGTTGAGCCCTCTACCATAGGTTTTACCCTTGGGAAGACGGTTTCTGCAAAGGAGAGGCTAGGCCTCCCTATGGTTGTGCCTAAGAGCCTCCTCCCAATGCCTCTTTGTTGCTCAGATGTGGCCCTCTCTCTCTGGCTAAGCCAACTTGAAAGGTGAAATCACTGCCCTCCCCTCTACGTGGGATCAGACACCCAGGGGAGTGAATCTCCCTGGCAACGTGGAATATGACTCCTGGGGAGGAATATAGTCCTGGCATCGTGGGACGGAGAACATCTTCTTGACCAAAAGGGGGATGTGAAAGGAAATGAAATAAGCTTCAGTGGCAGAGAGATTCCAAAAGAAGCTGAGAGGTCACTCTGGTGGGCACTCTTACGCACACTTTAGACAACCCTTTTTAGGTTCTAAAGAATTGGGGTAGCTGGTGGTGGATACCTGAAACTATCAAACTACTACCCAGAACCCATGAATGTCAAAGACAGTTGTATAAAAATGTAGCTTATGAGGGGTGACAATGAGATTGGGAAAGCCAAAAAGACCACACTCCACTTTGTCTAGTTTATGGATGGATGAGTAGAAAAATAGTGGAAGGAAAGAAACAGACAAAGGTACCCAGTGTTCTTTTTTACTTCAATTGTTCTTTTTCACTCTAATTATTATTCTTGTTATTTTTGTGTGTGTGCTGATGAAGGTATCAGGGATTGATTTAGGTGATGAATGTACAACTATGTAATGGTACTGTGAACAATCGAAAGTACGATTTGTTTTTGTATGACTGCGTGGTATGTGAATATATCTCAATAAAATGAAGATTAAAAAAAAAAAAAAGAGTTAATGTCACCCAAGGACTTGCTCTCTATTTTGGAGAGATTTAGTGTGTTTCTTGTTATATGCAGGACAGCAGAGTATTGTTAGGTGAAACATGTGTCTGTTATTGTTCTCTACTTAGAGATGAAGTATGGTTTAAGGTGATGTGTATAATTGCCAAGTTGACAAGGGATGAACTGTGATGGCTAGGTTCATGTGTCAACTTGGCCATTTGATGGGGCCCAGGTGTCTGGTCAAGCAAGCACTGGCCTAACCATTACTGCAAGGACATTTGTGGCTGGTTAATAAACCAGAAGGCTGGTTTATTAAATCATCAGTCAATTGGCTGCACGTGTGACTGATTACATCAACCAAAGTCATGTCTTCCACAATGAGAGAATTCAATCTGTTGGATTTAATCCAATCAGTTGAAGACTTTTAAGCAAGACAGATAGAGGACCTTCACTTCATCTTCGGCTAGCCAGTGAAGCATTTCCTAAGTTCATCAGAGTTGCCAGTTCACTGCCTGAGGAGTTCATCAAACACCTTCATTAGATTTCCCAGTTCACTGCCTGAGGGGTTCACCGAACACCTTCATTGAAGTTGCCAGTTTGCTGCCTGCCCTGTGGAATGTGGACTCATGCATCCCTACTGGTGCATGAACACTTGTATAAAATATTTTATTTGGATATCTCTTGTTGATTCTGTTTCCCTAGAGAACCCTAACTAATACATCACCCTATTAATAAAACATTGTAATGGTGTTGTACCATTTGCTATAATTCGTGAAAGAACATTCTTTTATTTGTACTATTAACCATAGCCCATTGTCCTCAGCAGGGTCCACTGTGTTTTACAGTCCCATATTTTATCTTCTAACTTTCCTTCTGGTAACATACACAACCCAAAACTTCTCATTTCAACCACATTCTCAAACATAATTCAGCGCTGTTAATTACACTCACAGTAATGTGTTACCATCACACTATCAATTTCCAAACATTTGCAATCAACCTAAAACAAATTCTGCACAAATTAAACATCACCTCCCCATTCTCTACCCCTATTCTATCCCCTGGTAAACTACATTGTAGATTCTAACTCTATAAGTTTGCTTATTATAATTAATTCATGTCAGTGAGATCATATTTGTCCTTTTGTGTTGGCCTTATTTCACTTAACATTATGTCCTTAAGGTTCATCCACATTGTTGCATCCATCAGAATCTCATTCCTTCTTACAGCTGAGTAATATTCCATTGTGTGTGTGTGTGTGTGTGTGTGTATCACATTTTTTTTTTATCCATTCATCAGTTCATGGACACTTGGGTTGCTTCCATCTTTTGGCAATTGTGAATAATACCACTATGAACACTGATGTGCAAATGTCTGTTCCAGTGCATGTTTTCAGTTCTTCTGGGTATATACCTAGTAGTGGGATTGCCAGGTCACATGGTAGTTCTGTACTTAGTTTCCTGAGGAACTGCCAAACTGTCTTCCACAGTGTTTGAATCATTACTTTCCTATCAACAGTTAATGAATGTCCCTATTTCTCCATGTTCTCTCCAACACTTGTAGTTTTCTGTTTTTTATTTTTATTTTTTTTAAATAGTGGTCATTCTAGTAGGTGTGAAATGATATTGAGGTTTTGATTTGCATTTCCCTAATGACAAGTGATATTGAACATCTTTTCATGTGCTTTTTAACTATTTGTATTTCCTCTTTGGAAACATGTTTATTCAAGTCTTTTGTTCATTTTTAATTTTTTTTGTCTTTTTATTGTTGACTTGTAGTATTTCTTTTATGTTCTGGATATTAAACCCTTATCAGATATGTGGTTTCCAAATATTTTATCCCATTGTGTGGGTTGCCTTTTCATTTTCTTGACAAAGTTCACTGAAGCACATTTTTAATTTTGATGAGGCCCCATTTATCTATATTTTCTTTCATTGCTTTTGCTTTGAGTGGAAAGTCTAAGAAACCATTGCCTACCCCAAGATCCTGAAGATCTTCCCTACACTTATTCCAGGAATTTTATGGTCCTAGTTCTTATATTTAGGTCTTTGATCTATTTTGAGTTAATTTTTGTATAAGGTGTGAGACAAGGGTTTTCTTTCATTCTTTTGCATATGGATATCCAGTTATCTCAGCACCATTTGTTGAAGAAACTATTCTGTCCCAGGTGAGTGGACTTGGCAGTGTTGTCAAATATCAATTGGCCATAGACAGGAAGGTCAATTTTTGAACTCTCATTTTGATTCCATTGGTCAATATATCTATCTTTATGCCAGTGCCATGCTGTTTTGATTACTATGGCTGTGTAATATGCTTTGAAGTCAGGAAGTGTGAGTCCTCCAACTTCATTCTTCTTTTTCAAGATGTCTTTGAAACTATTCAAGGCTCTTTACCCTTCCAAATAAATTTGATAATTGGCATTTCCATTTCTGCAAAATACGCTGTTGAAATTTTGATTGGGCTTGCATTGAATGTATATCAGTTTGGGTAGAATTGACATCTTAATGATATTTAGTCTCCCAAACCATGAACATGGGATGCTTTTCCGTTTGTTTAGGTCTTCTCTGATTTCTTTTACTAAAGTTTTGTAATTTTCTGTGTATAAGTTGTTTACATCCTTGGTTAAATTTATTCCTAGTTATTTGTTTCTTTTAGTTGCTATTGTAAATATATTTCTTCTTGATTTTCTCTTTATTAGTGTATAGAAACACTACTGATTTTTGCAAGTTAATCTTGTACCTTGCCACTTTACTGAACCCATTTATTAGCATTAATAGTTTTGTTGTGGATTTTTTAGGCCTTTCTCTTTATAGGATCATGCCATCTGCAAATAGTGAAAGTTTTACTTCTTCATTTCATATTTGGATGCTTTTAATTTCATTTCCTTGCCTAACTTCTCTAGATAGAACTTCTAGTACAATGTTGAATAGCAGTGGTGACAGTGGGAATCCTGGTCTTGTTTCAGATCTTAGGGGGAATGCTCTGTCTTTCACCATTGCGTACAATGCTAGATGTGGATTTTTCATATATGCCCCTTATCATGTTGAGGAACTTTCCTTCTATTTTGTCAAATGTCTTTTCTGTGTCTATCAGGATGATCATGTGGTTTTCACCTTCAATTTGTTAATTTGGTGTATTACATTAATTGATTTTCTTGTGCTGAACCACCCTTACATACCTGGGATAAAACCTACTTGATTGTGGTGTATAATTCTTTAAATATACTGTTGGATTTGATTTGTAAGTATTTTGTTGAGGATTTTTGCATCTATATTCATTAGAGAATTTGTTCTGTAACTTGCCTTTTTTATTAATATACAGTGTACTTCTTTGCTCTTATAACAGTTTTTCATTTAAAGTCTATTTTGTCTGATATTAGTATAACTACCCAGCTTTTTTGTTGTTGTTGTTACTATTTGCATGGAATATCTTTTCCAAACCTTTAACTTTCAACTTATTTGTGTCCTTGGATCTAGGCTGAGTCTCTTGCAGGCAGCATATAGATAGAGCATATTTTTTTAAATCCATTTTGCCAGTTTGTGTCTTTTGATTGGGGGGTTTAATCTGTTAGCATTCAATGTTACTACTGTCAAGGCAGTATTTTCTCCAACCATTTTATCCTTTGTTTTTATATGTCACATCTTATTTTTTCTCTCTTTTTACCATTTTACTTACCCTTACTGATAATCTTCATTTCCACACTCTACTACAAGTCTCCCTTTCCTGTCTTTTCCTTTCAGCCTGCGAATTCCCTTTAGGTCTTTTGTTGATGAACTCTCTCAGTTTCTGTTTATTTATGAATATTTTAAACTCTCCCTCATTTTTGAAGGGCAGTTTTGCTGGATAAAGAATTCTTGGCTGGCAGTTTTTCTCTTAAATATAACATACCACTGCCTTCTGACCTCCATCATTTCTGAAGAGAAATTGGAACTTAGTTTTATGGATGTTCTCTTGTATGGGATGAATCATGTCTCTCTTGCTACTTTCAGAATCCTCTTTATCTCTGGTATTTAGCATTCTGTTAGTGCGTGTTTCTGAGAATTTATTATGTTTGAAGTATGCTGTACTTTTTGGACAGGTATATCTTTCATAAGAGTTGGGAAATTTGGGGCCATTATTTCCTCAAATATTCTTTCTGCCCCCTTTCCCTTTTGTTTTCCTTCTGGGACACCCATTATGTGTATGTTTGCATGCTTCATGCTGTCATTCAAATCCCTGAGACCCTGCTTTATTTTTTCCATTCTTTCCTCTTTCTGTTCTTCTGTCTGTAAGATTTTGATTGCCAGTCTTCTACTTCACTTATTTTCTTCCATCTGTTCAAATCTGCTGTCATATGTCTCTAGTGTATTTTTAATCTCTTCTATTGTGCCTTTCAACCCCATAAATTTTGTTATGTTTCTTTATATACTTTCTAATTTTTCTTTATACTTACCAGTGTATTCTTAATATCCTTTATCTCTTTAGCCATATTTTCCTTCATCTCCTTGAATTAATCTAGGAGATTCATTTGAACATCTTTAATTAGATTTTCCAAATCTTTGTCTCCTTTGAAATTTTAATTTGTTCCTTTGACTGGGCCATATCTGCCTGTTTCTTAGTGTGGCTTCTAATTTTTGCTTGTTTCTAGCCATCTGATTATCTTGATGCATTTACTCTGAAGATCAGTTTCTTTCTCTTGCTTAGGATTTTTTTGTTGTTTGGCTTTATATTGGAGCTGTTCTTTGACACTTGTTTTAACTTATTCTAGACCTTTAGAATTGCCTGTGTTTAACTAATTAGATTTTTTTCAGCTCTTCTTCATCTGATTCTTGCCCTGGATATGTGGTACAATTTTTAAGATTGCAATTTTTTCACTCCCAGGAGAAAGCTTCCTTTTCTCTGTTCCTTCTCCAGGAATCTCGATCTGTTCTGTTTGTTTTTGTTTTGCCTCAATAGTTGTTATATATATACTCTTTTCATTGCCTCCAGTGTTTTTTGCATGGAGGGCAAATTCTGGGAGAAGGTTCACCCTGGAGAGGACTTTCACAAGTCAGTATATACTAGTCAAAACAGGGCCAGGAACCCATGAAGGGGGCACAGACCAGCTTCAATGGGCCCAGGAAACAGGGTCAGGAAAGATGCCAAAAAGCCTTTTTGATGAGTCCCTGAAGGTTTGTTTTCCTGGCCTGTACAGCAGATGACACCCTTCAGCAAATTTCCCCACAGCCCTAGAAAAGCACTGTCTTTAAACTTCCACCACTTACATCCCTTGAGTTTGAGGTTGAAACAATGGCTATGGCTGTGCCTGTGTGGGGCAGGCTGAAACCACAGCTCAGAGCTGGGACTCAGCAATCTGAATTTTCCAATCAGAAGCTGTCATCAGTGCTTGGCTGTGCCTACCTCTCTGTGCTGGTTTGAATGTATTATGTCCCCCAGAAAAAGCCATATTCTTTGATGCAGTCTTGTGGGGCAGATGTTTTGGTGCTGATTAGATTTGCATGGAAATGTGTCCCACCCAAATGTAGGTGATAACCCTGATGAGATATTTCCATGGAGGCGTGGCCCCACCCATTCAGGGTGGGCCTTGATCAGTGGAGCCATATAAATGAGCTGATGGGCAGAGGGAACTCTGCAGCTGTGGGCGACAATTGAAGAGGAGCTACAGCCAAGAAGGACACTTTCAAGAATGCACAGGAACTGAGAGAGGAGCTGCAGATGATGGGACAGTTTGAAGACAGCCATCGAAAGCAGACCTTTGCTCCGGAGAAGCTGAGCGAGGAAAAATGCCCCAAGAGCAACTAAGAGTGACATTTTTGAGGAACTGTGGCCTAGAGAGGAACTCCTGGGAGAAAGCCATTTTGAAACCAGAACTTTGGAGCAGATGCCAGCCACATGCCTTCCCAGCTAAGAGAGGTTTTCCAGACACCATTGGCCATCCTCCAGTGAAGGTACCCAATTGCTGATGTGTTACCTACTGTGGCCTAGAGAGGAACTCCTGGGAGAAAGCCATTTTGAAACCAGAACTTTGGAGCAGATGCCAGCCACATGCCTTCCCAGCTAAGAGAGGTTTTCCAGACACCATTGGCCATCCTCCAGTGAAGGTACCCAATTGCTGATGTGTTACCTTGGACACTTCATGGCCTTGAGACTGTAACTGTGTAACCAAATAAACTCCCTTTATAAAAGCCAGTCCATTTCTGGTGTTTTGCATTCCAGCAGCATTAGCAAACTAGAACACTCTCCTTCCCCATTCTTGAGGAAGAGGGCTTCCACATCCCTCTCTATCTGCAGCAGCCTGTCAGGGACTGGGCCCTGAGGTGGGCTGTCTTGAGTGTGGGGAATGGGCACTGGCAGCTACCATGGAGTACACTACTCCCAGTTCTTTACCAAAGTTTCTCAGCTTCTTTCTCCTGCTCTTTCTTGTATGCCCTACAGTGCTCCTCTGACCTCCAGAGCCCCAGAACAGTTGTTTCTGACAGTTCATGCCTGTCATCTAGCTGTTTTGGAGGAGAGTGAGTCCTGGAGTTCCCTACTCTGCCATCTTCCTCAGAAGATCCCCCCTCAATGTGTATTTTAAAGAGCTGAATGTTCCACTGAGCATTTTTTGAGCTTTGTTCTTACCACAAAATATTAGCAAAGAAAATAGTAGGAATTCTTGCCAAATTCAAATTGGGATTATTCCTCTCATGTATTTTTCTTGTATGTGGTTGGTTAACCACTATAACCATTACATTAGTATTGAAAGATCAATGTATTTTTGTTACAAATGTGGAAACAATATAAGTAAAATAATATCTAGGCAATCAGCTCAGGATATTATTATACTGCAAATTTCATTATAGGGTATTTTGAGTGAAAATAGACTTTGGCTTCCTTACTAGAATACAAGTGACCTTTTTATTTAATATTGGTTATGATTAATATAAAAAGAATCCCTTAATCACATTTCTGTGTTTGCAAGCATGTGAGGGTAAAGGCTCTGGTTACCAAGAAGTTTGATTTGAGTAGGGACCCAGTAAATGTTATGGCATGAAAGGCAGGGATCCACTTACTCTGAACTTTGGAACTGGCAACATTTGGGTGCTTCCTTCCTCTTCTTGTTGCCCTTTTATCTCCTCCTTGAAACCCTGATAATTCCCAGGTCCTACTTGCTGTTCTTGTTTGTGCCAAGCCCTGAGTAAATTAACTTGGTCAACACTAACATTGGTGTCCCACTGAATTATTTCTTTGAGATGTATTTACCATTTCCAAAGACAGTAAAAGACAGGACTGATTGTTCATGATAGAATTTTTCTATCAACAATAGGCAGGGGATATCCAAAGACTGTCAAACCAGTTTAGGAACAAGTGATTGTTGATGTGTTGACAATCTCTATAAGATGGGGGAACTGTGCTTCTTTTGCAGGCATTAGTTGAGTGTGGCCTTTATCACATTTAGGTTTCTGACTTTATCTTTCCCCTAGTCTCGTGGTGATTCAGTGTCAAGGGTAGGATCAGAAAGGACCTGCTATCTGGTTTGGAATGAATGCACTCCATTGCCTCTCTCTCTCAGTGCTACATGGGAGATTGTTTTTTTATCACAGTATATTCACTTTGTGCAGTGTCCTTGATCTGCTGACACAATTATGATACATTGGAAAGGGTTATTGGTGCTGAGAACAATGAATAGTCACACAATATGACCATGACCAGAACAGAAACTTCAACAGAGCCAAGGTGAATAAAACCTATCATTCCTAATATTCATCTAAGAATGGGTAAACTAAAACCTTGGGTCAAATCCCTGCCAATGCCTGCTTTTGCACACCCAAGAATTAAGAATGTTTTTATGTTTTTAAATAGTGGGGAAAAGATCAAAAGAATATTTTATAACATATCAAAATTATGTGAAATTCAAATATCAGTGACCATAAATAAAGCTTTATTCCAACACAGCCATGCTCACATGGTTGTCCTTGTGCTTGTACTACAATGGCAGAGTGAAGTAGCTGGGACAAAGACTTGCAAAGCTTAAAATACTTACTATTTGTCCTGATACAGAAAAAAAATTGCTGAATCCTGATTTAATCACTTATCTGGCATCAACTAGGAAAGCTGCCTGGAAATCATTGGTAAGCAATTCCATGCCATTTTCTCCTTGTACTCATTTGTTTTCCCAGGAAACCCTGCCAGCTTGATTAATTGCACCACTGAGTATTAATACTGGATAATCAAGCTCCTATTTGTCTGTGTTCCTACCATGCTGTCTATATGGCTCAGTAATGGTTGTGTGTCAACAGTGCCTTACATGGGAATAATGCAATAGAAATAGAAGCAGATATAACTGGAAGTTGATAACATTATTCATTTTATAATATAATTTTTCAGCCCTTTAGACATTAGTGTAACTGAGTTTAAAATCTATTATGAGTATAGAGCAAACAAGACAAGCATAGTTCCCATCTCTTAGCAAAATGTGAACAAATGATGGCCCAGAGAAGTTAAACAACCTTGTTAACATCATATAGCGACTGAATGGGAAAACCAGGTATCCTAACACCTCATTGCATTATGTTGTTCCTTGGTAATGAAACCGCCATACGGATGACATTAAGAAGAATACTCCTATAAATTCAAGACTGGGCTCCTCTTTTTGCTCATTTCCTTGGAAGAGCAATGTAAGAACATTTAGCTAATTAAATTGGGTCTAATCTATCCATTCTCTTCATGAGTAGGTAATGAGATTAACAGGAACTTTGGGGAATTTTTCCATCTCTTTCACTTGAGAGGATGGGATTGTTATTAGATGAAGTTTGGAATTAATGTTGAATGCATCTATTGCCTCTAGATTTCCATCCACAACCAATGGAACACAGACACGTACACATATGATCTGTACAGATTTTCCCAGAGACAAGATATTTTGCAAAAGAAGATCTGCTAGGGTATAATATACCTGTGACCAAGGGTACTCTGTGTATATTCTTTGCCACCAGTGGTTTTGCAGAGTGATTTAGAGTTAAAGGCACTTGGCATTGGAGTTTTTGCCTTGCTAGGATTTTTTTTTTTTTAAATAATTATAACCATACCTTCTGGAGGTGATGAGTTTTTACTCTTTTGAAAATGTTTCCCCAACCAAGAGGCATGTGTTTGCCAAGTTGCATCCCAGGCTACTCCAAAGGAACCATATTGCTGTAGAGAACAATGCAAAGCTTATGACCTTAGTAATTCTTTATATAGGGAAACCCACAGGAAAAAGATACCCAGATGTGTGGGATTAAAGAGAATTAAAGGATTAATGCTATACATCCAAAATGTGTATAAATTTTTGTCAGCATTTCCTTTGATTTCCAGGATTTAGTCCTGGCATGTCTATTTTATTGATGGTGATTTGATGTGAAATATATGGAAAAGTGTCTGATTAGTTTACTAGAGTGTATTTATGTTCATCTTAATAGCTAAAATGTTTTCTTTGATTTGGTTTTTGACTTTTGTCCACAGGTATTTGTTTCTTGCAGAAAAGAGTTTGTTGAATTGTTAACCAGTTTGAAACATAATGTAGTAGGGAAGCCAGATTATGAAAATAATGGCAGGGTGGGAGGTGCTTTACCTCCTCCAACTTGGGGAGTATCTACTCTTTGGCCAAATGATGTCATGATGGATAACATGTGTAAGATTCTCCACTGTATTTCATATACTGAAGCCAGCAGGACAAATAGATACTTCCTGCCTCTGCCCTGTCTTCTGTCCAGGGTAGCTGATTTAGTCTAGTGACAATACAGCTATTATGTTGATGAATTATGCCAAAAACAAAAATAAATTTTAAAAAGGCCAGGGTAAACCCTTATAAAAAAATCCTGTTTCCTTCCTTTTTACCCTCCCTCCTTCTCTCCCTTCCTTCCTTCTTTCCTCCATCCTTTCAATAGCTTGTTTTTATTCCATATAAAAAAATATGCTAAGGTTGCTCACCTACCCTTCTATCACCTGGTGGGGGGTGGGCGACAGCAAACAGTAATTACTTTTAGACATGGAGACAGGGGGCTGAGTAGAATTTTTGAAGATATGGTTAATCAAGACTAGATTGGTAACTGAAGAAAAAGGAATCCTTGGTAGTATCCATGTGAGGGGAAAGATGTGCAGTGCATTGCAGCTGTTTTCACTAAGCTCCTTGAAGGGATTTCAGATGAAACACACTGTTTGCTTTGATGGAACCCTAGCATGTGATGCAGCATGAAATAGAAGAAGAGTGCAACTCTCTCAAAGTCACACAAGTGATGAGATTTTTTTAAATTTTTGCACTTCCCTTGGGTGTGATGGCCTCATATTTGAAATGCTTTGCATAATTACAAATGTGGAACCGTTTGTATTTTAGAGTCTGTTATGGGTTTAGTGGCATCTGTGTGAAAATTAATTCTTCTTTATTTTCTAACAAGATAAGCTTAGATAGGTGCTAGAATTTTCCATGTGGAAACAAAGTCTGTTAAAGTAGCAGATCTTTCCAAAGATGATGCTATTTTTGTGTGCACATGTACTCTAGTTTTCATGTCCTTAATATAACTGGTTTTGGAGTATATAGCAAAATAGTATTAGAAGGAAAATATGACTGTATATGATTTTAAAAAGAAATGAATTATCCCTTTTTTAACTCCTGAGAATATGACTTCTTATTAAAATGGCCCTGTGCTATGCCAGCGTTTCTGTCTGTTCCAAAACAAATGAAATAAACAAACCTTTTCAAAAGCCAAAGGGTAAGATGAGAGAAAAGTAATAAACATGATTAAACAGTTCAGGTAGTGGAAATTTCTCAGGAAAACATTCCAGGGGTTGCCCAAGGACAATTTTGACATTCATTTTACTTTAAAAACATCTCAAGGTTCAGATAATTTTAAGAGGTGATTTTTCTATTGAAAATAGAATATTGTTTCCTGGTTCATCCTGAGAGAAGATTGTCCTTTGAATATTGCAAAGCACAGACACTGATGATTGGTATGGCTTTTTTTTTTTTTTTTTTTTTAGCAGAAATGTAATGAGGTCTTTCAAGGAAACACCTTTGTCCTTTAAAAGGCACATCTGTTTGTAGCATCCATATGGGGTAGTTAAACCTTGAGTTGTACAACATAAGTCCTATGAGGGAATAATTGTTGCATGATCTTATTTATGTGCAATGAGCATCCTTGGTCTGTTGCTGTATCATAAAAAATAATGAGCTGGGGTTTAACCTATCAACTGCTACATTTAAACCATGCAGGAATTAGGATGCACTTTATGTATCTCTATATGATACTGTACATGCATGATTTACTAAATGGGTATCTTCAAAGTGTCTCTTTTAAAATTAATAAAAGATATACATGTCACCATCATTACTGAGCCATGTACAAAAGAACAACAGAGATGGGCAACATTGCTTTACACACTGTTATTCCCAGCTACAGTATTCAAAATTTGGCTTAAAAGATGGTTCTATTACTACACTTTCTCCCAAACTCTCAAGCCATGTCACTTGGCCTCTCTGGGTCTTAATTTCCTTTTGCAGAAAAACAGGGATTATAATATATAACTCATGGTATTGCTGTAAAGATTGATAACATGTAAACATAAAATGGGGCAGCCACTGTGGAGAGCAATATCATGGTTTCTCATAAAATTTAATATAGAATTGCCTCATGACCTGGCAATTTCTCTTCTAGATATATACCTAAAGAAAGTGAAAACAGGTCTCAAACAGATACTAGTACACCAGTGTTTACAGCAGCATTAGTCACAATAGCCAAAGGGTGGAAACAAACCAAGTTTGAATGGATAAACAAATGTGTTGTATACACACAATGTAATCTTTTTAGGCCATATTAGGCAGTTATAAGACATGCTGCAAATATGGAAAAACCTTGAAAATATGCTCTGCGAAATAAGCAGGGCACATAAAGGCAATCTTGTATGACATCACCTATAAAAGATGACTAGAAATAGCAAATTTGCAGAGATAGAAAGTAGATTAGAGGTTACCAGGGAGTGGGGGAAGGAGGGCTGGAGGAAAGTTCATTTGAAAAACAAACAAAAAAACATAGTTAACAATGAAACTACAAAAACAAGATAATGTATAAATATTTCCTGGCATATGAACACACACACACACACACACACACACACACACACAGAGTCATCTCCAAACCTTAAGGGATTCAGGAAGTCTATTTGTAAGGAGAGGGAAGGTTTATACAAACTTTATAGTGGATGTCAACTGTATTAAGGCCCTGCAGCAAATATGCTGCCCAGTGAAAAGGAAAAGGCACCTCTGCCATTTTTCCCAGTCCACGGTCATAGCCCAGGATTAAGTCCTCATTGTTTCCCCCCTGGAGCATGGCAACCTGGGGGGCAGTCGGCAGTAGCACACGCTTCTCTAGGACACTGGAGGGAGAAAGACCTGAATTTGAATCCTGACTCAGTCACTTCGAATTCTTTAAGATGGGACTAATATTGTACTTATGCTCTAGGGTGGCTGTTAGGAGAATTACATAAAATAATGAAGGTAAAAATAGCACAGTGTACAATCTCACATTGTATAATCTCTATTAATGTTAGTTACTTATGTTTGAAATGCAAGTAAAAAATCACTTATAATAAAAGTCACATTAATATGAAAAAAAAAAAAAAACTAAAGTTGAAAATTAAATACCATTGAAGAGGGCAGAGATAATTGATTATACATTGCTCCATGGCTATGATTTATCATTTGGATGATGCGATCTTTCAGGACAGTGCTGGTGACATCCCAGGTCAATGTAGCACTACAAATGCATAGAAACCATAATTCAATGAATTATTGTTGAACTTCAGTCTCCAAGCTATATGTGGGGCCTTTAAGAGCTAAGTAAGCTGGGAGCTTTCACAGTTTATTGCTGCTGCCTTAGTATCCTTGAAAGATGCAAACTGGAAAACAATTTCCTTTAATTGTAAGAAAATCCCAAAGCCTTCTTTGCTATGCTATCAGCATGACTGAGCCAGAAGGGACATTTTTTGTAAGCAGAGGCCTATGGGTAAGTGAAGACGTGTGTGTGTATGTGTGCAAGTGAGAATACATTTACATTTGTTACTGCAGGAGTGACTTAACAACAGGCAAGAAAATAAACCAGGGATCAGTGAGTACAATGATGTCACAATATTAAAAAAAAAACATAGCGACACCAGATTGTGGGAAGTGGAGTGTCTAAAATTTCCATTATTCATTGAGTTTTGAGGATTCAGCATTAGAATGTTGTGTATTCACTTCTCCTTCCTGCCATCATTAGCTCATTTTTGCCTGCAGCCATATGCTCTTTCCCTTCCTTTCCACAAGTTTCAGAAGAAGAGGTGCCCCTTCTCCTGCTCAGAAGTGTGTGTCCAGGCCAGTTCCTCCCGCTCCCATCAGGGCCAGGAGTCTGCAGGCTCATTGCCCCCTCTCTCGTCTGCAATTTCAGCTTCTTAGCTTTCTTCACTGTTGATTTAGGATTCAGCTTACTTGACTTTGTTCGATCATCTTTCACTCATCTATCAGTTTTCCAGCTTCCAAAATTTTGTTATTGTCTCCTCTCCTGTTTGCTTTGTTTTCAAGTATTAATGACTTAAAAAGATCTTTTTATTGTTGTTTTAGTGGATTCAGAAGAGAGCAATGGTAAAGGGATGTTTTCAGTTTGCTACCTCTAACCAGGTTTCCCCACTCACTTTTCAAATAACTTTCCCAACCACATCTCCACACTACTGAAACTGCTTTGCTAAGGTAACAGACGGCCTTTTATACCAAATTCAGTGGGTATTTTCAGGCCTTAGTTGGACTTGTCTTATCTGTGGCATCTGAAATTGACCATTCTATCATCCTAAAACATTTTTCCTCCTTAGTATTTGTAACTCATTCAAGCTTGAATCCTTCACTTCTCTGACAATTCCTTCCTGTTTCCTTTGTGGGGTCCTCTTTCTTGGTCCACACTTTTCTTATTCATTTGCCCCAAAGGTCTTTGTCTTCTGACTTTTCTGTCTGCCCAGGGGTAATTTCTTCTCATGGTTACAACTACCTCCTTGGTATGTGAGATTCATGAATCTGTATCACTGTTTAGAGTTTTCCCCTAAGCTCTAGTCCTTGAAATCCATTGTTCTTCTGGATGTTTTCACCTCAAACTCAATATTTCCATAACTAAGTTTATTTTTCCTGTAAACTTGTTTCTCCTCACTTTTTTTCTATCTCAGTGAATGATATCACATCTTCCCAGTAACTCAAAAGAGAAATACTATTGTAACTTATCGTAAAATCATTGGTTTCTGTGATGGTTTGGAGGCTTTATGGACCCAGAAAAGTATGTTCCTAAGTTAATCCATTCCTGTGGGTATAGGTGGGACTTTTTGATTAGGTTATTTCAATTGAGATGTGACCCACTGCATTCAAGGTGGGTCTCAATCCTTTTATTGGAGTCCTTTATAAAAGGATAAAAGAGAAAGAGATGTAGCGAGAAATGCCTACAGAAGTCTAAGGAAGAAGCCACAGATGGAGAAGCCAGAAGCTGATGTAACAAACCCTGAGAGAGAAGGACCAGCAGACATCAGCTTGTATCTTGCTATCTGACAGAAGAGTCCAAGCTCACCAGTAACCAGTCTTCAGAGAAGGTATTGTCCTCTTGATGCCTTAATTTGAACATTTTCATGGCCTAAGAACTGTAAGTAGTAAGTTAATAAGTCCTTACATTCTGGCAGCTTTAGCAAACCAAAACAGTTTCTCACAGCCCTATATTGAATTCTGTTAACTTGACATCCTTCTCATTGTGTGTGTGTGTGTGTGTGTGTGTGTGTGTGTGTGTGTGTGTGTGTGTGACATATCCAATATCAATGCTTTGGTTTAGGTTTTTATTATCTCTTGTCTGCCCTACTCCCATAGTTTCTTAATGATTATCCCAGTCTCTAATCCACCCTCCACAGTACCATCAAAAGAATAAGACCGTAAAGTGGATCAAGGCTTTCCCCAGCTTTAAACTCTTCAACAGCTCTTCATCTACCATAGATCAAGTTAAAAATGCTTAGTTGGGCCTAAGAGGAACGCCAACATCTGGTCTCTTACTAGCAATGTGTGTGGGTCTTAGTGTGTGTTACGGTGCCCACGAGTTAAAGTTCGAGACAGCCAATTAGAATTTAAAAAGGCCTTTGTTAGCCGGCCAGCGACTGCTCAGCTTGACTGCCTTCACACAGGGAATTCAGTGAGCAGCCCCCACCTGTGTGTGCTGGTGCCTTATATAGACAGAAACCGTATCCTGGAAACACAAGCAAGCTATTTTAACAGAAGCACAGTTGGCAGTTAGCTATTGGTTACAAAAGACAATTTCACAAAGAGTTTCACTTGGAACTGATGCAGTTATTGATTACTAAAGAGTTACAAAAAGTTTCACTTGGAATTGGTGCAGTTATTGTTAAAGGGTTATGCTTGGCTGATGCGTGCAACTGCAGTTTCGTCTCCCCTAAATGGTAAAGTTTCACTTCCTTTAACTGGTACAGTCTCACTTCCCCCTCCTCATGGCCTAATGCTGTTTACACAACATTTTTGCTTTGCAGATGTTGTAGGATTAAGGGGAAAGGGGCCCCACTTCATGTGTGGGTTCAAGTGGCTCTCTTTCTTTCTGTTCCAACCTGTAGGTGCATCCCTGTCAGTTTTAAAAATTAAGCTCAACTGTCTCCCACTCTGGTTTCCCACCCATACCCCTCACCAAGGCAGAATAAACTATTCTGTCCTTTTTTGGAAGAATTGTATACTATAGAGGGCTCTGGAAACATACTTAGGTCTAAATTCCAGTTCTACTAATGATCTGTGGGATTTTGGATAACTTTATTTAATTCCTATGTGTCTCAGTTTCCTGATCTGTAAAATGGGCTTAGTGGTTGTACCTATCACATGGGGCTGTAAAACTTAAAGGAAACAATTATGTAACAGAATTTAGAACAATTCCAAGCACATAAGCACTTACTAAATGTTTCTGCCCTCACTGTGTTCTATATAAACTTTCATAATAATCCCTCTGGGCACTTTGGTGCCCTCATTTGTTTGCATTCATATAGCTCTGTGTGATATTTTAAGCTTTTTCAAGGCAAGGACTATGTATGCTTCACCTCTGGGTCCTCAGAGACTAGAACTCTCTAGGACATACAGGAATATTTGAATACATAATTCTGGATGAATGAATATAGGAATGACAGCAGAAAGCATGCATGCCATTTGTGTACAGGGAAAAAGATGGACCTGAATGGAAAACTCTGCATGGTTTAGAGCATTTACTTTTGGGTTATCCAATTCTGGTTTTTGGAAGTTCTGGACACATTGCCTTTGATCTGTACACCTCTGTAAATTGTAGATAAGTGATAGAAATGCAAACTAATTCTTGGTTTGGACATGCAAATAAATTCAGTCCAGTGACGATTCAGTTGACTTCCCTCCATCACTATGGAAGCAGTGAGTTTTGTCTCTATTTGCACATTCATTTCAATGTTCTTGTTCTATAAGTTGCCTGTTCATTGCATTCTCCTTCAACCTGCTTGTAACTTCTGACATTCATTCATTAAAGATGAGTTAAACAAAATCTTTAACATATGTTCATTTGATAGCTGTATGAGAACCATGACTTTATTATTATTATTCTTATCTTTTAAAAGTGCCCCAAAACTGTCTAATGATATCTTGGATATTTAAAATATTTTATGAAATATCTGGACACACTCTAGAGATGATCTGAGACCATCCCTCCCATGGTACATTGAAATTATCATTCCACATTAATAAAACATTTGTCATTCGGGGCCAAGTTTGGGACTTTTTGTCTAATGGGAGGGCCAGACCCCACGGTCTCTGCTAAAACTTGCACAACTCTCCTAACAACTCATCTCCTCCCATAAGGCAGAGAACAAAGACAAATTTTTTTTTTAAGTATGTAGAGAATCATATGGGGCCCTTATGGGGTTCTGGACATATGGAATCAGAGATGTGGGAATAATCTTGAGGATTACAGTAAGGCAGATTTGGCAGAATAATAAAAGAAGGGAAATTACATCTTGAACACCCTTTCAATCTTTATCAAATTATAACTATTACAATGATCATCTAACCATAAGAGTCCACCTTAATTGGATCTACCACATTCTGGAAAATGACAGAAAGTATAAATTATCAAAGCTACTAAAGGAAAGCAGGTCAACCTAGGGCTGGCCACACAGCAAACTAATTTGGACTAACTGAGAAAAAGAATCAATCTATGATAGCAGCATGCCTTATTTGCAGCAAACTTCATCAAGAAATGCAGTTTTACAAGGTCAAATGTTACAGAGTAATGTCTTAGTTGGCTTGCTTTAATGAGTAAATCCAAGTCATTAGTAATCAACACAATAATTGTATGCAAATGCATGTGGTTAAATCTCTCAGAAACAAAAGTTTTCCTTAATTAAGTTAAGCATTCTGCCTCCTTCCATTTTGATTACATTATTCCTTTGCTTTATGGAGCAAATGTAAAATCCCTAATTATCAGCATATGAATTAGAGAGGTTTTGCTATCGTACAGAAATCCAGATAAGGAACTAATCAAGGAAAGAAGAGGAAAAGGACACCAATTTTGTCATAAAATTTTCTGCATGTTTTGTAAAAATTTCAATATATTTCTCCTCTGTTTAAAGATAGAACTGCTGATAATTATATACGTGTTTGTTAGGGATTAAAAGATTGCTCAGTGATCTATAGGCTTTTATAGCCTGCCTACAAAGTCATAAGGTCAGTAGCGTTAGGGATGATCATTCACTGAGTGTTTACGAAGTGCCAGCCCTGTGCCAAGTGCTTTATATGTCAACTCTCATAAGGATACCCATTGTGCAGATGAGGTATAAAAACTTTTTTTTTCCCTATTAGTCATTTCTCCTGTATGGCCATACTCTCTATTTTTCATTATCAGCTTAAACGTTACCTTCTTAGAGGAGACGTCCTAGAACACACAGTCAAAATAGGTTCTAATGATGATTGTCTCAACATTCTGGGCTTTTCTTTCATAGTGTTTACTATAATTTGTAATTATAGTTTGTTGGTTTATTTTTTGTGTGTTTATATATGCCCTGTCAGAATGTAAACTCTACCAGGGCTGGGATTACATTTGTTTTATTCATTTTTTCATATACCCAGAACCCAGCACTTTGCAGACTCTTAATAAATTTTTGTTAAATAGATAAAAGAACAAACTGTCTGCGTTAGTAAGAAGCAGATTTTACTTTCAAGCCCAGGACTTTGTGAAGATGACACTCATGTTTTTTCCAAGGGCCTTTGGTTGCACCCCTTTGGATAGCTCATTGTCTTGTTTGTTCTGCCCCTCCACCTCAGTCTCTCTGATGGAGCCATCTTGCCTTCCCTGAAAGCTGAGCTGCCCTGAATGTTACTGTTTTTGGAAAAAAGAAGTTGTGAACTGTTCATTCTTGAAACAACTGTGTTATTCTGAACTCAGTGGACAACTGTTTTCAACCTGTTGTCTGCAGCCTAATTGGAAACCGCCCTCCTCGTGGGAGGGCTGGATTGTGCAAGGTGACTTCATGAAGAGCAGTGCTAACATGAAAGCACTCAAAGGCTGTCAAAGAGTTAGGAAAGTTGGAAAACGATTTTAGTTAAGACATAAAAGGGATAAAAAGAGGGATGTTGACAAGTCAGAATGCAGTTTTTGGTTTCACTTTGCTACTTTCACATGAGGTTAAAATATTACAGCAGGTATGATAATAGGAAACACTGGGTTCTGTGTCCAAACAACCAGGAAATCTTAAAAAAAAAAATCTGTAATTATGGTGATGATGAGGAAAAGTTGGTGAGCTGGAGGACAGTTGTTTTGTTGATAAAAATGGATTTTTTTCCAAATCTTATGCTCTTCTCTCTTCTCTCTGAAAATTCCTTATCAAAGAACAAAAATTACATTTATTTATCCTTCCATTCACTCAACAACTACTAAGCACAGGTTGTGATCTGAGAGACACAAAGTTGAAGAAATATAGACTCTGGTTGCTTGTTTGCTAGTATAGAAAGAAAATAAAAATAGGTAACTCTAATAGACAGTTACAGGAAAAAAAAAAAGTTCTATAAGAAATCAAGGGCAGGAAGAGACCTGGTTTTAAAAGGTCTCAGAAGAGAGGTATCATTTGAGGTAAGGCTTGAAGAAATGGATCTGACTGTATCAATGAAGTTTTTCATATGTGGAACGCATTGGAGACAGGGAAAATGGAAGGAATAAAAACATAGAGCTGGTAAAAACAGGAGAAAGACAAAAAGTCCATATTGATTATCATGGGTGGAACATGTTGGAAAGTGTTAGGAATAAGATTAGAAGGGAGATTGGGAGACTGATGTTGAGGGGCCCTGAATGCTCTGCTGAGTTTGTATTTAAGTAGGAGATAGAGAATGATTACAGGTATTTTAGTTAAACATAAGGAGCTATTTTAAAGAGAAAACTTTCTCCTGCAGGCCACTGTAAACTGGAGAGATGAAAGACTTTTGGGAGAAAGTTCTCCATGCATCTCTCATATTTCTGCACCTCTTCTGAGCAGAGGCAATGATAGCTTTTGATTCACACTATCTTTTGCTTCACATTAACTTTTATAGTGTGAAGCAGAAGCTGTCAATGGAATGTTTGGAGAGCAAACATCCTTGAAAGATAAGAGTTAATGTCTCCCTTAGGGCAGAGGGAAGATTTTAAAGAAGAAAGAGCCCCTTTAAACAATTAGGGTTTCTAAACTCAGGATTCCCCAGCAGTGATACAATCTCACCATGTGCTCAGTATCCATGTGGGCTGGGGACTATCTCCCTCATGGGACTTGGTAAGCAAAGGAGACAATACAAACGTGCAGCTCATGGAGATTGCTATGCTATCAGTCATAAAGTCGCTTGTCTCTGACTCAGGAGTGTCAGGTCTTTTGACAGCCACCATGAAACTGTGGCAAGCTAATCTGTTAGCTTGCAAGTAGGGTAAAATCTCAGACCTTCACAGCTCTTGACTGACTGAAATCTTGAAGGCCGAGTAAGCAGCTCTTGTAGTAATTCGATAAGGCACAATAAGGAGTTGACAGTAGGCATGGTAAAGCAGGACAGAGGCTAGAGATATTCCAGAGGTAAAATTAAAATAAATTGGGAAAAGAATTAGTCAAGAATAATGGCTTTGAGCCTCACTCCCCTGTGGGATGATGTGTGCCCCATTAAAAACAAGCAGGAAAGATAGGAGCTCATAGTTGTTTGTTTGAAGGAGCAAATCAGTTTAATTTATCTTGAGTTTGAGATCTTGAAAACTGTGATTATTATCAGTATGGCCCATAAAAGAATTAAACAGGGAAAAATGTGACCCATGTAGGAAGGCCAAAAAAAAAAAAAAGGAATTGCTGGTAAATCAGCAGCAAAATTGAGAACAGGAACCACCCACATTAGGAACACTGCTTGTGTTTCTGGCTGGTAACCCTCATGAAAGACATAATAGAACCGGCATTAGAGCCCTGTGGATCCTTAAGAGGAACTAGCCCTCTGCCTTGCTGTCAAAATTACCTTCCAGCTTCTGCAGAACGTACTTTTTTTTTTTTTTTTACCTCTGGCAAATAGTCTAACAATTCCCAAATTGATTTCTTTTTTTTTTTTTAATCTTCATTTTATTGAGATATATTCACATACCACACAGTCATACAAAACAAATCGCACATTCTATTGTTCACAGTACCATTACATATTTGTACATTCATCACCTAAATCAATCCCTGACACCTTCATTAGCACACACACAAAAATAACAAGAATAATAATTAAAGTGAAAAAGAGCAATTGAAGTAAAAAAGAACACTGGGTACCATTGTCTGTTTGTTTGTTTGTTTCCTTCCCCTATTTTTCTACTCATCCATCCATAAACTAGACAAAGTGGAGTGTGATCCTTATGGCTTTCCCAATCCCATTATCACCCTCATAAGCTACATTTTTATACAATTGTCTTCGAGATTCATGGGTTCTGGGTTGTAGTTTGATAGTTTCAGGTATCCACCACCAGCTACCCCAATTCTTTGGAACCTAAAAAGGGTTGTCTAAAGTGTGCGTAAGAGTGCCCACCAGAGTGACCTCTCAGATCCTTTTGGAATCTCTCTGCCACTGAAGCTTATTTCATTTCCTTTCACATTCCCCTTTTGGTCAAGAAGATATTCTCTGTCCCACGATGCCAGGTCTACATTCCTCCCTGGGAGTCATATTCCACGTTGCCAGGGAGATTCACTCCCCTGGGTGTCTGATCCCACGTAGGGGGGAGGGCAGTGATTTCACCTACCAAGTTGGCTTAGCTAGAGAGAGAGGGCCACATCTGAGCAACAAAGAGGCATTCGGGAGGAGGCCCTTAGGTGCAATTATAGGGAGGCCTAGCCTCTCCTTTGCAGCAACCGTCTTCCCAAGGGTAAAACCTATGGTAGAGGGCTCAGCCCATCAATCCACCAGTCCCCTATGTCTGTGGTCATGTTAGCAACCATCGAGGTGGGGTAGGCCAGTACCCCTGCATTCTCCACAGGCTCCTCAAGGGGGCACTACATATTTTTTTCCTTGTTTTTTTTGTTTTTTTTTTTTTTTTAACATTTTTTTCTTTTTTAAATCAACTGTATGAAAAAAAAATTAAAAAAAAAAATACAATAAAAGAACATTTCAAGGAGACCATAGCAAGGGGAGTAAGAAAAAGACAATTAACCTAAGATAACTGCTTTACTTCCAACCAAATTGGTTTCTATACTCTGAAAATTTTTTTAAAAAAATCAGAGCATAGATCAAAATACCCTGTTCTAGCACAGAGGTTCATAGAGCATTGTCCTCTTACATGTGTCTTTCTGCTTAAGTCATGTCCTGAGATAGCCATGCTCAATTCCCTTATCCTGAAAAATTTCCTATATGTTTCATTGGAGACCTGGTCATTGAGCCCCCCTTTATATAATTAAGCTCAGCCTCCTTCAGCCAACCTTGCCCGTTCCCCTCTGGTATGACCTGAAGCATATCTAAAACACCATTTCCAGCCTATCTGCTAGGACCTGATCAGCTATATGTCTATTCTGCTTTGGATTGAAATTCTGGATTCTTTTTTTTTTCCAGCTTAATTTTCTGAATCGATAATACACTTACATGATTCAAAAATCAAAAGGGGGAGGCGGGGCAAGATGGCAGACTGGTGAGCTGTATGTTTTAGTTACTCCTCCAGGAAAGTAGGTAGAAAGCCAGGAACTGCGTGGACTGGACACCACAGAGCAATCTGACTTTGGGCATACTTCATACAACACTCATGAAAACGTGGAACTGCTGAGATCAGCGAAATCTGTAAGTTTTTGCAGCCAGGGGACCCGCGCCCCTCCCTGCCAGGCTCAGTCCCGTGGGAGGAGCGGCTGTCAGCTCCGGGAAGGAGAAGGGAGAACTGCAGTGGCAGCCCTTATCGGAAACTCATTCTGCTGATCCAAACTCCAACCATAGACAGAAGGAGACCAGACACCAGAGAATCTGAGAGCAGCCAGCCCAGCAGAGAGGAGACAGGCATAGAAAAAAAACAACACGAAAAACTCCAAAATAAAAGTGGAGGATTTTTGGAGTTCTGGTGAACATAGAAAGGGGAAGGGCAGAGCTCAGGCCTGAGCTCAGGCCCTGAGGCGCATATGCAAATCCCGAAGAAAAGCTGATCTCTCTGCCCTGTGGACCTTTCCTTAATGGCCCTGGTTGCTTTGTCTCTTAGCATTTCAATAGCCCATTAGATCTCTGAGGAGGGCCCTTTTTTTTTTTTTTTTTTTTTAATCCTTTTTTCTTTTTCTAAAACAATTACTCTAAGAAGCCCAATACAGAAAGCTTCAAAGACTTGCAATTTGGGCAGGTCAAGTCAAGAGCAGAACTAGGAGAGCTCTGAGACAAAACGCAATAATCCAGTGGCTGAGAAAATTCACTAAACACCACAACTTCCCAAGAAAAGGGGGGTGTCCGCTCACAGCCATCATCCTGGTGGACAGGAAACACTCCTGCCCATCGCCAGCCCCATAGCCCAGACCTGCCCCAGACAACCCAGTGTGACGGAAGTGCTTCAAATAACAGGCACACACCACAAAACTGGGCGTGGACATTAGCCTTCCCTGCAACCTCAGCTGATTGTCCCAGAGTTGGGAAGGTAGAGCAGTGTGAATTAACAAAGCCCCATTCAGCCATCATTTCAGCAGACTGGGAGCCTCCCTACACAGCCCAGCAGCCCAGAACTGCCCTGGGGGGACGGCACTCACCTGTGACATAGCACAGTCATCCCTCAACAGAGGACCTGGGGTGCACGGCCTGGAAGAGGGGCCCACTTGCAAGTCTCAGGAGCCATACGCCAATACCAAGGACTTGTGGGTCAGTGGCAGAGACAAACTGTGGCAGGACTGAACTGAAGGATTAGACTATTGCAGCAGCTTTAAAACTCTAGGATCACCAGGGAGATTTGATTGTTAGAGCCACCCCCCCCCCCCGACTGCCCAGAAACATGCCCCATATACAGGGCAGGCAACACCAACTACACACGCAAGCTTGGTACACCAATTGGACCCCACAAGACTCATTCCCCAATCACCAAAAAGGCTAAGCAGGGGAGAACTGGCTTGTGGAGAACAGGTGGCTTGTGGACGCCACCTGCTGGTTAGTTAGAGAAAGTGTACTCCACGAAGCTGTAGATCTGATAAAATAGAGATAAGGACTTCAATTGGTCTACAAACCCTAAAAGAACCCTATCAAGTTCAGCAAATGCCACGAGGCCAAAAACAACAGAAAATTATAAAGCATATGAAAAAACCAGACGATATGGATAACCCAAGCCCAAGCACCCAAATCAAAAGATCAGAAGAGACACAGCACCTAGAGCAGCTACTCAAAGAACTAAAGATGAACAATGAGACCATAGTATGGGAGACAAAGGAAATCAAGAAGACCCTAGAAGAGCATAAAGAAGACATTGCAAGACTAAATAAAAAAATGGATGATCTCATGGAAATTAAAGAAACTGTTGAGCAAATTAAAAAGATTCTGGACACTCATAGTACAAGACTAGAGGAAGTTGAACAACGAATCAGTGACCTGGAAGATGACAGAATGGAAAATGAAAGCATAAAAGAAAGAATGGGGAAAAAAATTGAAAAAATCGAAATGGACCTCAGGGATATGATAGATAATATGAAACGTCCAAATATAAGACTCATTGGTGTCCCAGAAGGGGAAGAAAAGGGTAAAGGTCTAGGAAGAGTATTCAAAGAAATTGTTGGGGAAAACTTCCCAAATCTTCTAAACAACATAAATACACAAATCATAAATGCTCAGCGAACTCCAAATAGAATAAATCCAAATAAACCCACTCTGAGACATATACTGATCACACTGTCAAACACAGAAGAGAAGGAGCAAGTTCTGAAAGCAGCAAGAGAAAAGCAATTCACCACATACAAAGGAAACAGCATAAGACTAAGTAGTGACTACTCAGCAGCCACCATAGAGGCGAGAAGGCAGTGTCACGATATATTTAAAATTCTGAGTGAGAAAAATTTCCAGCCAAGAATACTTTATCCAGCAAAGCTCTCCTTCAAATTTGAGGGAGAGCTTAAATTTTTCACAGACAAACAAATGCTGAGAGAATTTGCTAACAAGAGACCTGCCCTACTGGAGATACTAAAGAGAGCCCTACACACAGAGAAACAAAGAAAGGACAGAGAGACTTGGAGAAAGGTTCAGTACTAAAGAGATTCGGTATGGGTACAATAAAGGATATTAATAGACAGAGGGGAAAAATATGACAAACATAAAACAAAGGATAAGATGGCTGATTCAAGAAATGCCTTCACGGTTATAACGTTGAATGTAAATGGATTAAACTCCCCAATTAAAAGATATAGATTTGCAGAAAATGGATCAAAAAAAATGAACCATCAATATGTTGCATACAAGAGACTCATCTTAGACACAGGGACACAAAGAAACTGAAAGTGAAAGGATGGAAAAAAATATTTCATGCAAGCTACAGCCAAAAGAAAGCAGGTGTAGCAATATTAATCTCAGATAAAATAGACTTCAAATGCAGGGATGTTTTGAGAGACAAAGAAGGCCACTACATACTAATAAAAGGGGCAATTCAGCAAGAAGAAATAACAATCGTAAATGTCTATGCACCCAATCAAGGTGCCACAAAATACATGAGAGAAACACTGGCAAAACTAAAGGAAGCAATTGATGTTTCCACAATAATTGTGGGAGACTTCAACACATCACTCTCTCCTATAGATAGATCAACCAGACAGAAGACCAATAAGGAAATTGAAAACCTAAACAATCTGATAAATGAATTAGATTTAACAGACATATACAGGACATTACATCCCAAATCACCAGGATACACATACTTTTCTAGTGCTCATGGAACTTTCTCCAGAATAGATAATATGCTGGGACATAAAACAAGCCTCAATAAATTTAAAAAGATTGAAATTATTCAAAGCACATTCTCTGACCACAATGGAATACAATTAGAAGTCAATAACCATCAGAGACTTAGAAAATTCACAAATACCTGGAGGTTAAACAACACACTCCTAAACAATCAGTGGGTTAAAGAAGAAATAGCAAGAGAAATTGCTAAATATATAGAGATGAATGAAAATGAGAACACAACATACCAAAACCTATGGGATGCAGCAAAAGCAGTGCTAAGGGGGAAATTTATAGCACTAAACGCATATATTAAAAAGGAAGAAAGAGCCAAAATCAAAGAACTAATGGATCAACTGAAGAAGCTAGAAAATGAACAGCAAACCAATCCTAAACCAAGTAGAAGAAAAGAAATAACAAGGATTAAAGCAGAAATAAATGACATAGAGAACAAAAAAACAATAGAGAGGATAAATATCACCAAAAGTTGGTTCTTTGAGAAGATCAACAAGATTGACAAGCCCCTAGCTAGACTGACAAAATCAAAAAGAGAGAAGACCCATATAAACAAAATAATGAATGAAAAAGGTGACATAACTGCAGATCCTGAAGAAATTAAAAAAATTATAAGAGGATATTATGAACAACTGTATGGCAACAAACTGGATAATGTAGAGGAAATGGACAATTTCCTGGAAACATATGAACAACCTAGACTGACCAGAGAAGAAATAGAAGACCTCAACCAACCCATCACAAGCAAAGAGATCCAATCAGTCATCAAAAATCTTCCCACAAATAAATGCCCAGGGCCAGATGGCTTCACAGGGGAATTCTACCAAACTTTCCAGAAAGAACTGACACCAATCTTACTCAAACTCTTTCAAAACATTGAAGAAAATGGAACACTACCTAACTCATTTTATGAAGCTAACATCAATCTAATACCAAAACCAGGCAAAGATGCTACAAAAAAGGAGAACTACTGGCCAATCTCCCTAATGAATATAGATGCAAAAATCCTCAACAAAATACTTGCAAATCGAATCCAAAGACACATTTAAAAAATCATACACCATGACCAACTGGGGTTTATTCCAGGCATGCAAGGATGGTTCAACATAAGAAAATCAGTCAATGTATTACAACACATTAACAAGTCAAAAGGGAAAAATCAATTGATCATCTCAATAGATGCTGAAAAAGCATTTGACAAAATCCAACATCCGTTTTTGATAAAAACACTTCAAAAGGTAGGAATTGAAGGAAACTTCCTCAACATGATAAAGAGCATATATGAAAAACCCACAGCCAGCATAGTACTCAATGGTGAGAGTCTGAAAGCCTTCCCTCTAAAATCAGGAACAAGACAAGGATGCCCGCTGTCACCACTGTTATTCAACATTGTGCTGGAAGTGCTAGACAGGGCAATCCGGGAAGACAAAGAAATAAAAGGCATCCAAATTGGAAAAGAAGAAGTAAAACTGTCATTGTTTGCAGATGATATGATCTTATATCTAGAAAACCCTGAGAAATCGACGATACAGCTATTAGAGCTAATAAACAAATTTAGCAAAGTAGTGGGATACAAGGTTAATGCACATAAGTCAGTAATGTTTCTATATGCTAGAAATGAACAAACTGAAGAGACACTCAAGAAAAAGATACCATTTTCAATAGCAACTAAAAAAATCAAGTACCTAGGAATAAACTTAACCAAAGATGTAAAAGACCTATACAAAGAAAACTACATAACTCTACTAAAAGAAATAGAAGGGGACCTTAAAAGATGGAAAAATATTCCATGTTCATGGATAGGAAGACTAAATGTCATTAAGATGTCAATTCTACCCAAACTCATCTACAGACTCAATGCAATCCCAATCAAAATTCCAACAACCTACTTTGCAGACTTGGAAAAGCTAGTTATCAAATTTATTTGGAAAGGGAAGATGCCTCGAATTGCTAAAGACACTCTAGGAAAGAAAAACGAAGTGGGAGGACTTACACTCCCTGACTTTGAAGCTTATTATAAAGCCACAGTTGCCAAAACAGCATGGTACTGGCACAAAGATAGACATATAGATCAATGGAATCGAATTGAGAATTCAGAGATAGACCCTCAGATCTATGGCCGACTGATCTTTGATAAGGCCCCCAAAGTCACTGAACTGAGTCATAATGGTCTTTTCAACAAATGGGGCTGGGAGAGTTGGATATCCATATCCAAAAGAATGAAAGAGGACCCCTATCTCACCCCCTACACAAAAATTAACTCAAAATGGACCGAAGATCTGAATATAAAAGAAAGTACCATAAAACTCCTAGAAGATAATGTAGGAAAATATCTTCAAGACCTTGTATTAGGCGGCCACTTCCTAGACTTTACACCCAAAGCACAAGCAACAAAAGAGAAAATAGATAAATGGGAACTCCTCAAGCTTAGAAGTTTTTGCACCTCAAAGGAATTTCTCAAAAAGGTAAAGAGGCAGCCAACTCAATGGGAAAAAATTTTTGGAAACCATGTATCTGACAAAAGACTGATATCTTGCATATATAAAGAAATCCTACAACTCAATGACAATAGTACAGTCGGCCCAATTATAAAATGGGCAAAAGATATGAAAAGACAGTTCTCTGAAGAGAAAATACAAATGGCCAAGAAACACATGAAAAAATGTTCAGCTTCACTAGCTATTAGATAGATGCAAATTAAGACCACAATGAGATACCATCTAATACCGGTTAGAATGGCTGCCATTAATCAAACAGGAAACTACAAATGCTGGAGGGAATGTGGAGAAATTGGAACTCTTATTCATTGTTGGTGGGACTGTATAATGGTTCAGCCACTCTGGAAGTCAGTCTGGCAGTTCCTTAGAAAACTAGATATAGAGTTACCATTCGATCCAGCGATTGCACTTCTCGGTATATACCCGGAAGATCGGAAAGCAGTGACACGAACAGATATCTGCACGCCAATGTTCATAGCAGCATTATTCACAATTGCCAAGAGATGGAAACAACCCAAATGTCCTTCAACAGATGAGTGGATAAATAAAATGTGGTATATACACACGATGGAATACTACGCGGCAGTAAGAAGGAACGATCTCGTGAAACATATGACAACATGGATGAACCTTGAAGACATAATGCTGAGCGAAATAAGCCAGGCACAAAAAGAGAAATATTATATGCTACCACTAATGTGAACTTTGAAAAATGTAAAACAAATGGTTTATAATGTAGAATGTAGGGGAACTAGCAATAGAGAGCAATTAAGGAAGGGGGAACAATAATCCAAGAAGAACAGATAAGCTATTTAACGTTCTGGGGATGCCCAGGAATGACTATGGTCTGTTAATTTCTGATGGATATAGTAGGAGCAAGTTCACAGAAATGTTGCTATATTATGTAACTTTCTTGGGGTAAAGTAGGAACATGTTGGAAGTTAAGCAGTTGTCTTAGGTTAGTTGTCTTTTTCTTACTCCCTTGTTATGGTCTCTTTGAAATGTTCTTTTATTGTATGTTTGTTTTCTTTTTAACTTTTTTTTCATACAGTTGATTTAAAAAAGAAGGGAAAGTAAAAAAAAAAAAAAAAAAAAGAAAAACAAGGAAAAAAAAAAGATGTAGTGCCCCCTTGAGGAGCCTGTGGAGAATGCAGGGGTATTCACCTACCCCACCTCCATGGTTGCTAACATGACCACAGACATAGGGGACTGGTGGTTTGATGGGTTGAGCCCTCTACCACAGGTTTTACCCTTGGGAAGACGGTTGCTGCAAAGGAGAGGCTAGGCCTCCCTATGGTTGTGCCTAAGAGCCTCCTCCCGAATGCCTCTTTGTTGCTCAGATGTGGCCCTGTCTCTCTAGCTAAGCCAACTTGAAAGGTGAAATCACTGCCCTCCCCCCTACGTGGGATCAGACACCCAGGGGAGTGAATCTCCCTGGCAACGTGGAATATGACTCCCGGGGAGGAATGTAGACCTGGCATTGTGGGACGGAGAACATCTTCTTGACCAAAAGGGGGATGTGAAAGGAAATGAAATAAGCTTCAGTGGCAGAGAGATTCCAAAAGGAGCCGAGAGGTCACTCTGGTGGGCACTCTTATGCACACTTTAGACAACGCTTTTTAGGTTCTAAAGAATTGGGGTAGCTGGTGGTGGATACCTGAAACTATCAAACTACAACCCAGAACCCATGAATCTTGAAGACAGTTGTATAAAAATGTAGCTTATGAGGGTTGACAATGGGATTGGGAAAGCCATAAGGACCACGCTCCACTTCGTCTAGTTTATGGATGGATGAGTAGAAAAATAGGGGAAGGAAACAAACAGACAAAGGTACCCGGTGTTCTTTTTTACTTCAATTGCTCTTTTTCACTCTAATTATTATTCTTGTTATTTTTGTGTGTGTGCTAATGAAGGTGTCAGGGATTGATTTGGGTGATGAATGTACCACTATGTAATGGTACTGTAAACAATCGAAAGTACGATTTGTTTTGTATGACTGTGTGGTATGTGAATATATCTCAATAAAATGAAGATTAAAAAAAAAAAAATCAAAAGGGAAACAAAGTCTATACCATGAAAAGTCTTGCTTCTCCCCTGTTACCCTCTGTTCCTGAACCATAAATTTCCTTGTTTATTTATTTTACCATAATGTATACATTTTTGTAAGATGTCTAAGATTCTTTATGGAATGAGACACTACATACTTGTAACAATTCTCACCACAGATTTCCCTTAATTTCCAACCAAATACTTATAATATTTGATTGGATTTATCAATATTTTGTTGATATATAATTTTATTATTAATATTTATGATATAAGAAACAATCCCTAGTAATAGCACTTGAAAGAGGTTTATTAAAAGCCCATAGGAAGTTATTATCTAAATAACTCTATATTTCTATTTTTTCTGCTTCATATTACAATTTACTTAGCTGGGTCTGCAGTTATGATTTTCTGTAGGCTTTTATAGAATCAATAAGGAATTTAATTCTACATAATGCAATATCACAATCTTAATTCTACATATGGTAAGAAACCCTCCCACTCACTATATATGGGGACAATTTTCCCTTCTCTTTGAGATTCCCAATGGACAGTGGAACTATATGAGACCATATTATCCTAGCTTTCATATATAGAATGCCTCCACAGCAAAACATGAAATAATTGTCTAAAGTAAATCATTTCACTTTCATACTTCTCATTCTTTCTTCAACTTTTCCATTTGTGTTCTGTCCTTACTGTGTGAATAAGACTAGTCTTCTCTCAAAGACAGAAGTAATCTTCATGCTGCCAAAGCCAATGTCACTGGGAGTTCTCATCTTACTAGACCTCTTAATAGTACTTGGCAGTTGCCCCACTCTCTCATTAAGACATTCTCTTCTTGCTTCCAGGATATTACACTCTGGTTTTTTCCTAACTCATGGTTAACTGCTTTTCTGTCTTATGTGCTTACTCTTTATCTTCTGTTCAACATCAAATATAGGTATACTCCAGAAATTGGGTTAGACTGCTTAGAGTTGTCAATCATACCTTCTTCTTAGGTGGTACTTGGTTTAAATATGCTCTGTATGGTGAGGACACCCAAATTTATATTTCTAGCCCTGATTTTCCCCCTAAACTCCAGATTCATATATTCAATTGCCCATCTGACATCTCTTGGGTATGCAACAGGCATTTCAAATTTAAGTTGTTTGAAACAGAGCTTCTGCTCCTCCCTTGATTTTCTCCATCTTGGTGGCATCAGTATCCACCAAGTCATTCAAGTTAAAATATGGTGGCAAACTCAATGTTGATTTCACCTCTAAAGCATTCACTTCTCTGCCTTTCCACTGCTATCACCCTGGAGCAGCCACCATCATCTTCTGCCTGGACCACTGGGTTATGTCACTTCACTGTTTAAAACCAGTCAAGTGCTTTCAGTAACACATAGGATAAACTCCATTCTCTTACCCCTGGCTTACAAACTCTACATTGCCTGACCTGAGGAGCTTCCTCTCTGACTTCATCTCATACCATACTCCCTTCAACTCTTCATGCTGCATATACACTAGCTATCCTTTCCAGCATGCCAAGTTCGTCCTTGCTTTGGGGTCACTATACTATATAACTTTTCTCTGGAATGCTCTTACCCTAGCTCTTAGCACGCCTTGTTCTTTCTTATCATGCCAGACTCAGCTTAAATGTCACCTCCTCAGTGTCTCATTTAATGGGGAGTAGTTGCCTCAGTTAGTTTGTAGCATAGGCTCCTGCCAGTTATCTCTACCACGTGTTTCCTTGCTTATTTATTTATGTGTTTGTTTGTCGGATGTCTCTGGTTGGTGAAATATAAGCTCCATAAGAGCAGTGTGGACCTCATTTTTTTTTCTTTTTCCCTACTGTATCTCAGCACACAGAACAGTCACTGGAATACAGTGGTGAGTACTATCTGCCAGGCCTTGTGCTAGGCAGCAGGCATATAATGGCAAAAACAAACAGATGCTGGTTGTTAATAGTAAAACATAAATTTGATACAGTATTTAGATAACTTGCTGTTTAGTTATTCATTCAACATATATTTGTTGTGCACCTACTATGTTCCAGGCCCTGGGGATATGGCAGTGAACAACATGGAAGGTGCTCCTGAAGTGTACATTGCTGTAGAGAAGTGGACAGAAAAACAGATAAACCAATATGTAAGGCAATGACAGGAGAAGATGAACCATTTAGCTCTATGGGTGAAGAGGATTCCAGAGGAGGAAGAGGAAATAGAATGACCTTGAGCGTGAAATATACTTGGCATGTCAAAGGATCAGCAAGGAGCCAATGTGGCTAGAACTTCATGAGTGAGGGAGAAAGTGGGAGGAAATGAGGTCCGCAGGGAAGCCAAGGCTCATTTTGTGTGGCTTTGTATGGGATTTGGACTTTATTCTAATTGTGATGGGAATCTATTAGAGGGTTCAAAGCCCAGGAGTCACATAATCATTTACCGCAGAGAGAACTGCTTTACGGACTGTTTCCTTCTCAGAAAGCTCCTCAGGGGATTGCCTGAGAATACAGTGATTCTCACTTGAGATTTCTGGCTGATATTTCTCATACATCAGGCCCTGTACTGGTAGCTAGAAATCCTGGAATATGTTCCCAGATTTGCACATTCCTTTTTGAGGGGCCTTGACTGGGCAAGTATTTCTGGCTTAACAATACCTCTTCACGCTTGTATTCAAGAAAGCATGGAGAGTGAAGAGGAAAGAGCAGAGCACTTACGGGAATTCTCTGGCTCTCCGAAGCCTCAAGTATGAATACGGTATAAATAAATTAGTATACAGAAAGAGTTTGGGTCCTTTCCACAATTAAAAAAAAAAAACAGCCTCCTTTGGAATATTTTCTGAAGGTTTAATGGATAGCATAGGCAAAATAAGAGCTCAACATGGCTGTTTAAAGTAAAAACATTTTCTAGGCTTTCCAACTTGAACAGCCCTGGGAGTAGCTTATTTTGGGAAATGATATATTCGGTGCCTGGTTTCTGGAAAGTCTGCATTTGGATACTGTATTCTTAAAGATATTCAATTTTATTTGATACGGGTTGAAATTGGGGTGATATGGGATGATAATGAGGAAAATGTAGCCAGGCCACTGTCCTCTTGTTTTGGTAACTATGGTTTGGGTGCTAAGCCACCGGTTTCCTGGGCTGTCTCATTTCTTTTGTCTTTTCCTCACATTGAGAGAGAATCCAGTCTTTCAAGTGCTTAAGAAAAATCTAAAAAAATCTGAAATAGGATGCTCTGCAGTATTAAAAAAAATTGTTCAAACCAGAGTCTGCATTCTTTTCTAATTTTGTTGCATCTTATAAAAGGTGTGAAAGGGTGGTTGGGGATTTCCTCACAAAGGACTTTTGCAAAGGCTTTCTGACATTTTATTTTTCCCTGGGAACCAGAATAGCCCTGCAATATGTTTCCACTGTGTGAGGTTGAATAAATCTTTCTAATTTAGAATTAGTCACTTGTGAGATCCTAACTGTGAGTAAAATGTCTTTGTTTATTTCTGACTAGTCATGGGATAAGCCTGTGCTAATTTCAGTGTAACATTTTGCTGGCTCTTTCAGTTTCAAAAACTGGTGTCTGATACAAGCATTAAACATCCCCACCCTGTTCTATTTCTTTTTCCTTTTCTTTTTCTTTTTTTGTTCTGTGTTGGTGGCCTCCACTCACTGCCCTACATTATAATCACTGTTAACTCAAAACCTTATTGTGCTCAGCAGCTAATGTGTACCTTGTGAACTTACCAAACAAAGGACTGATTCAGAGAGAGCTCACGGAAAAGCAGGTTGGCATTTAAACTTTAAATTCAAAAAACAGATGGCCAGGCAAATATTCGGCACAAAAATGGAGTATTCAGTGATCCTGGGCTGGTGATTACAAAGCTCTGTTTTACATTATTCATTTTCTTGTTAAATACTGTATGTGGGGACAAGGCCCTGATTTGGAAAGGAGGACAATAAGATTCACCTCTGAGAATCTATAGGAATGGATGAAAAGAGCAGTCATGTTTAAATGAAGAATTTTACAAACACCTGAAATGCAATTAAAATGAAATCTAGAAGCAGAACTGAATCGTAATTAGTTTGGTAAATGGAAACTTTGTTGATTATCATGTATTCCCATCTGGAGACAGACTGTGATCACAGAGGGGGCATGGACTGAACAAAGTACAGAGAAGACAACTTTAGGAGAAAGAATTTGGTGGTGTGTCACACTAGCAGAGAGAGGATGAATGCATACAGCATTCTGCCAGTCTCCTGGGTTCTGGACTCATCCTCCAACTATCAAATCTTGGCAACACATCCACTGACTCCTTTAATGAATTATACCCCAAGAAACCATCTGTGTGTGTTCTGGCTTCCGGGCAGCATTCTAACAGGGAGAGGATTTTCTTATATTGGCTGATATCTGAGATGCTGGATGGCTCAATGGGTGCATTTCTTGTGATAAACTATGAAGTTGACGTCTTGGCGCCTGTGAGATCATTGTGAATTGTTCCTAAGAATAAGGTCACCCTAAGAAAGGCTGGCAAAGCTGTGCTTCAGGAACTACCAAGTTAAGGACTTGACCCTCAACCCCACCAAGCAGCTGACCTCTTTCTCATCTTACTGTAACCACTGCAAGTATGAAAGAAATATAAGTACTGAAGTGAGTAATAAGAATTCATTGGCATCTCTCTCTAATCTACTACAGTTAGAAATTTTTAATCCCTGCATCATTTGGCTGAATTTTCACTTGTAAACACTTAGTAAGGATTTTAGTGATCTAAAGTCTATTTTTCTCACATGCATGTAAATATTTTTCCTTATGTGACCTATATGGTGAGCAAATTTTTCTAGAGGTACAAATCATTAATACTGTATAAGAAAAATATATGTATATTTTTTAGAAGAGGAATATTGGATATTGGATACTATTTCGGTTTGCTAAAGCTGCCAAAATGCATTATACCAGAAATGGGTCGGCTTTTACAATGGGGATTTATTAGCTTACAAATTTACAGTTCTTAGGCTGTGAAAATGTCCAACTTAAGGCATCAACAGGTTGATACGTGGTCTCTGAAAACAGGCTGTCAGCATCTGGGGCTCCTCTGTCACATGGCAAGGCACATGGTGATGTCTGCTGGTCCTTTTCGCCCAGGTTTCATTGCTTTCAGCTTCTGGCTTCAGTGGTTCCCTCTCTCACCTTCTCTGGTGCTTTTCTCTGTGAGTTTCTCTGAATTTCATCTCTTTTAACTTCAATCTCTGCTTCTCTGAGCTGTCTGGGCTTTTCCTGTGTGTCCTTTATCCTCCTATAAGGGACTCTAGAGTAAGCGGATTAAGACCCATCTTGAATGGGGTGGGTCACATCTCAATTAAAATAACCTAATCAAAAGGTCCTACCCACAGTAGGTCTGCACCCACAAGAATGGATTAAAAGGACATGGCCTTTTCTGGGGTACATAACAGCTTCAAACCAGCACAGATACCTATTCTCCATGAATACCATATTGCTGCTTCACAGTGACAATTCTAAGCCGCACTTTTTTTTGAACTGGAATTAATACTTCAAGTAGATATTGTTTCAAAATATCCTGCAAATGAAGGGGAAGGATCATTCTCATACCAGATGCTTCTCGTCCCTGTGTGAATATGCAGAAGGTTTTTATGAGCCTGGCTCTGTAAGCACGCAGGATAGGAAACACTGAGAAGTGTGTTCACATGAAAGCACAAGAAGAATGTTGATCTCAGGAATGCTGAAGTTGGACTGGAGGAAAACGAGGGCCAAAGCTTTCCTCCTGTGAAAGGAGTCATAAAACGCAACAGTGAGCAAGTCTCCAAAAATAAGAAAATAAAACTTTTTAAAAATGAGAAATCCTAAAGAACCCTAGAACTCTTTTCGCTGTATTTTATTACATGACTTCATGCAATTTAACACACCCAACCCTAAGTACAGTAATAAGGAAGAGAAAGTTCTACATCATTTTTCATGCTACTGCTTCCAGCCTTTGAGAAAAATGAATTGAATTTTCACAATGCCTTTAAAAAAGCCAATGCCTTATACTATAGAGAAATAGCAATAATGTGAAGCAGATTAGGCATCGTCTAAAAAGAATATAGTCTCTTCTTTAAAACACATGATTTGCTTTTTCCTATCTACTCCATTGACAAATATATTGGGCTACTAGATTTTGGAAACAAAATTACATAGCAAAGGTTGTCTTCTTACTACTATGTAAACTCCTTGAAGGTGGGAAATTTTATCTCATTTTACTGTTACAGTACCTGAAATACAGTAGACATTCAATAAAATTTGTTGAAAGAATTATTGAGTATATCTTTTAGAGAATTATTGAGTATATCTTATAGAGAAAAATATGATGCCATGATGAAAATATGAACCATGTATCTATGGCTGCCTTCTCATTCCAGTCTCAAATGTAGGCCTGCATTGCTTGATGACCTAGGGGAAAATATCCTGTTTTATATAGGATATGCCATATATATGTATGTATCACCTTCTTGCATAGTAGCATGTTAAGGGCTCTGACCAGTCCTGTAAGAAAGAAGCTAATTTTCTTTATTTGATAATTGCCTTTTGTAGGAGGTAACATGTTGCCGTTTCCTCATACTTTATGAGAGAATCACTAGTTGAAATTTCTCAGGAGCTTGACTGCAGTTGTGCATACTTTTATCTCTAATGCTAGATGCTGAGAGTATATTTTTGTTCAAATTATAATGGACATGAGGACTGAGCGGCAAGTAACTCTGCTCAGAATGGGGACAGTGATGAGGAAGGGAAGGCTCCCTGAGGGATGTTTCTGATGATTCACCAAGCAGGGAAGGAGAGAAAGGAAATTCCAGGCAGAGGGAACAGTATGTGCACAGACACAGTCTTCAAATCCCAAGGCAGGTTCCAGGCTTGTGATATGATTCTGTGGGTGAGGAACCTGGGCGTGGAGGCCGCCTAGGGAGAGAGGAGGAGCAGGAGAAAGTTCTGTGAGGTGGGGGAAGGCCTAAGGTCATGTGCTTTAAGCGCTGTTTTAAGTAGTCTGAAATTTACCCTGTGGGATAGGAAACCATACTCAAAGAAGTTTTCAATCGGGAATTTCATGACCAATAAGATTTTAGAAAGAGAATTCTGGAATGGCAAGGTAAATAGGATGGGGAAGAGGCTGGCAGGGAAGGTAATTACGATTCAATTGAAATGGTTTAAGTAAGAGGTGATAAAAGGCTGAAGAGTGACAGTGACAAAAGGATGAGAAGGAGGGGATGGATTTGAGGGAAATTCAGGTGCTTGACAGACCTAGGGGACTGACTGGGTAGGAAGTGCAAAAGAAAGGAATAGAAAATGACTATACACTATTTAGCTTGGGCAAGTGTTGTGTGATTATAACATGTAATGAGACGGGAATTTACAGGAATGAACTTCTTTCAAATAGGTTTTGAATTAGATTGGAGACTCTGTTACATTAAAAGTCACTTTCTGGTAAAAACGCAACCATTAATTTTTATGTTTCAGAGTTCAAGAATGACTATATACTTTCTAAGGGGATTCAACATCTACCAAAATATATATTCTAAATTGAAATTTGGTAATTACTCAGCACATTCTTGTCAATAAAATTTCAGATCCAAGAGTAATTTCAGAGCACTTAAATCTATTTCGTTTGATTTGATCTCTAAATGATAATCATTTCTGGGATTGTAAACTGATTTTGTTTGCATTCAATCAAAAACTCTTTCTTCTACAACCATGGACTATCTTTTGTATACTGATCTCTGAGTAGAAGTTTATGGAATGATGCCCATTTTTCTAGGAAGAAACAGCCCAGAACACCAACAATTTAGTGACTATTTAAATATTAGGCCATTACTTTTTGAACTCATCCTAAATTTGATGTTTAGTACTAAGTATTATTGCTACTAATGCATTAAAAGTAAATACATTGTGTTTATTGTCAGGGAGTGGGATTGTTTCAAAAACATCTTTGAATGTAAGTGAAAAATTAGAAAAATAGTTTTTTCACTGAAAAAATTTTGGTAGAAGTCCATGCTTGCTTATTGTATAGTACTTGACAAAGATTTTAAAGAATTATTTTCCCAACAATCTTTTGAAGTATAGTATGCTTTTATTTGGGGATGGGGTCACAGAAACTCCCTTGAAGAGGTAGGATGTGAAACTAGCCTGGCCAAGGCCATTTTCACAAAGCAAGCCACGCTTCCCTTTGAGGGAGAATTTTACCGGTACCCGGCCCACCTGTCTTCTATTAGCTGTAGAAACAACTTGTACCAATTATGGTCACTGACCCATGAACTAACTCCCTATCATGAATTTTTGGTGGAAGAGGACCAGGAATCCAGAAAATGGCTGAGTTGATGGTGAGAACCTATTGCTAGACATCATTTTTCAGGGGAAGGGAAGTCCAGTGACTGCCTTAAAAACAAACTGAGCTATCAGAATGACTATATGTTATAAAATGATAACAATAGAGGCAGAGAGTGACTTCTGAGATTTTTTTTTTTTTTAACATTGTAAAGGCATAAAGATAAAAACTGAATGATCTTTTCCAGTCAGGTGTGGCTGGCTCTCCCTTCACCTTCCCCCAACTGTGGTACATTTAAGTCAGCTCCATGGAATGGTTTGGAAATAAACTTAGAACGTTTGGAAGGTGGGTACTTGTAACAGTTATTTCACCATTCTAGGGGTAAGGATAAAATGTTGCTATGTCTAAGCCTTCAGGATTTTCAGATTTCTAAATGCATATTAATGCATTTGGAAGAAATTTTGTATGCTTGAGAAAATGCAGTGCAAAAATGAGTTGGGGCACAATGTCTCTATAACTCAGGGCAAAACAACCTTATTTCCTTATAGTCAAAATAGAAGGCAGGAGAGTCAGGCTGTGCTTTCTGAAACCCAACAACCCAATATCGCTGTGCCAGTCTCTCCCCGGATCCAAAGCCACTCCCTTAACTTGATATCTGTTTACTTTAAAGGAGGCAGTTTTTGAGAAAGGGCCATAAATTTTTTGGCTCTGTGCCCCAAGAGCCATGACAAGCAAAAGAACATACCCTCCCAGAGATAGCCCTTGTGATATTTAAATGTGTGGGTTAATTTTTTATCCACTTTAATAACTGGAATTTTTTTTCTCTCTACCTCTTTGCTTTCTGTTTCTGCTCGGAAGCTGTGGACACAGAAATATCTGCAGGCAAATTACTCCAGAGCATATTGCAGGACAATCTTATAGCAAATAGTTCAATTCACGGCATCTGGATTCCTGATCCTTTTCAGAAATGGCAGGTGTGAGTGGATGTTTAAAATATTCTATGTTTATCTTCAACTTCTTGTTCTGGGTAAGTGTTTTTCTTTTAATTATCAATTTTATGCAAGAAAGGGGATCTTGATATAAATATCATAAATAAGAACAGACTCGGCTCTAGAGAAATAGGAGGAGGAGGAAAATGTATTTTCCATTTACTTGTTTGGGTTTGTTTGTTCTTTCTTTGGTTGTTTCAGTAATTGAAAATGAGCCAATGACTCAAAAAAGTATGCTTCAGGATCTGTGAGGATAAACATTTCATAAATGTGTTGATATTGTTGCAAAACAATCACAGAGGAAAAGTACTCCTTAATTAAAGGACAATTATTCTCAGTTGTGTATTATGCTGGTTTCCCCAAGTTTAAGGACCCTGTGGGAAAAACATGATCTGAGCCCAGTCCTCAGACCAGCTCCTGATTCCCACCCTTTCCATGTGGATTTGAAACAGGTGAATGGTGCGGTGTGGGAATGATAAATACATGACAGGAGGATCATTTTCAGGGCCCCACAGAAGAAAAATGGGTCATAAAAAAGCTTGAGAGGGAGAACAATAAAATTATTTAGTCATAAAATGATTAAAAGCTTGCTAATCTAAGACTGTGGGTGTGCATTGACATTTTAAAGTCATATTTTGATGTGTCATCACTCCACCCTTCAATCAACAGGGTTGCCTTTTAACAAGTTATATTTCTCTTAAAGGCCATTGGCATAAGACATATAAAATTGGTAAGAATCAATTCAGTTTAGGCATATAAAATAAGTTGGTAAGAACCACCTAACATTGGAAAATGGACAAATGAGATGTAAAAAAGGACAAGTTGGGATGTTGGGAAACTGATGTTATCGTTTTTGGTATATACGGTGCAATTAAAGACTGTTCAAAAGTAAACCAATGGAAATAGTCCAAAGCACCTAAATGAAAAAAGCACTTTGTATACAGATTCCAAAATGGCTTATGCAGTATAAGCAGGAAAGAATTCTGATTTTGTTTTCATACCCGTTTTCCTCTTAGTTAACAAGCAGCTGGTCTCTATATGTTGGTAAGTTTTCTGTCCTCTTAAAATAGTAATAGACCTGGTTAAACTTAACTACTTGAATATACTTTCATTGTATAGAATGACTTTCCAGTCAACAGCTAGTAGCTCTAATGAATACAGATGATATATAGGTAAATCAAATAAGGAAGCTAAGTATGTAAATCAATAAAATTAAACAAAGTAGGTTAGTCCTTTGTACTTTCTCTTTACCCTGGAAAAATAGGCTGTTTTTGCATATTTTAAGTGAAGTTCATGCCCGTATGCCAGTTTTTAAAACAGCCCTGATAAATTTCTTTCCTTGAAGTATTTAAAATTGGTTAAGCATTGGGAGTAGAATATAAACAAAGAAATGCCTATGTCTTTTGGTTTTATTTTGTTTTTAGATTTTTATTGTGGCGAACTTTGAACATTCACAAAAGAAGAGAGAATAGGGTAATCAACCCCATCATCTGGCCCCAACAGCCATGAAACCAGGGCCAAACTTCCTTTGTCTATAATCTTATACACTTCCCCTACACCATAGTATTTTGAAGCAAATCCCACATGTATCACTTCATCTGTAAATATTTTAGTACATATCTTCAAAAGAAAATAATTCTTTAAAAATCACCACAATATCACTATGACACTTTAAAATTAATAAGAATTTCTGAATCATATATCAACCAACCATCCAGGGTTCAAATTTCCAGCTGTCTTACAAACATTCCAGTTTGAATCAGGATCCTAATAAGGTCCACATATTGAGATTGCTTGATACATTTTTCTATCTGTTTTAATCTTTAGGTTCCCCCTCTATCTCCATCTCTTCCTTTTTTCCCTTGCAATTTTATTGTACAATTTTATGTTGTGTGTTGTCTTGTCATATTTCTCATGGTCTGGATTTTGCTATTTACATAACCATGGTATGTCTAACATGTTTCTCTGTCTTCTGTATTATCTGTAAGTTAGTAGTTGCATCTGGAGGCTTGATAAGATTCAGGTTAAAAGATTTTTTTGGAGGGGGAGAGACTATTTTATAAGTGGTGTGTTTTTTTTCATCAGGAAGCACATAATGTCTAGTTGAGTTTCTTTTTGTGCTATTAACCATTGATGCTCATATCCATTAATTATCTGAGAGTTACAAATTGTTGATATTCTCTATTCTCATTCTAACAATTTTTCTTCATTTATTAATCAGATTACTTTCTGTAAAGAGAAATTTTTCATCTACCTTTTGATTATATTATCAAAAAGAAAAAAAAAGCAACATAAATGCTTCTTTCTTACTCTTACCAGGTTTCAAAATGACAAGTTAATTTTATAGTATCCTCCAAAGGTGATAAGCTAATATTTCTTTAAAACTAGTTTTAAAGTTTAAAATCCTTAAAAACTCATGGATTTAAATCCCTTTACAGAACTTATTCTCATTGATATGCAATTTATTCCATCTTTGGCCAAATCTTCAAGTTGGCTACTGAGTCATTTTGATAAGATCCTAATAATTTTGACATCTTCACTATCTGTTATGGCAAATTTTTACAGACTTACTTGCCTATTTCCTGGAATTAGCTATTTCTCCAAGAAGTCCTGAGATTTGTGTTTTTAAAGAACTGCAGCCTGTCTTCTTCATTCATAGGTAATTAGCAATATATACATGGTCCATCAAAACAAACCAATATATGGATTTGCTAAGAAATACATGGCTCCTATTTTAAAAAGATTTCCCAAATTATGAAACAGTTAAAATATATCTCTGTTGTGTAATAATCGTATGCAAAACATGGGTATTGTGAATACCTCAGAGTTCCTTGTTTCATGAAGTAGCTAATCAGGAACTTGGAATAGATGTGAATTTTAAACTTAAATGATATAGGTTATAGGTTCAGGATCACATATTTTAAATCAGTGTTCCAGATGAGCTGTAGTGATCTGCACCTTGCTGTAAAAGACAACATAATTGCTCTCACTGGGAGCTCTGATTTATTTTGTTTTGTTATCTCCTTTTTCTCTGATAATGAAGACAAAGTCTTCCTGATATTATAGATCTCAGTGCACTATGTCTAGGGGCCCTCAGGCTAAAAGCCCTTGCTCCTCCCATCAGCATGTGATAGGCCCTACAGTTTCTCTAGGAGATCTTGCAGTAGAGTTCTTGAGTGAGAGCGACATTGGCAAGACCAGTGATAACTTCTCAGCAAACAGGTGACATCCATATTTCAATGCATAATCGAGGCAGCAGGAGGAGTCTCTGAGGTTAGGGACTGTTCCCATTTCTGCTCTCCCTCAAACCCTCAACCTAGAGCTCTCAGTTGGAATTTTATAATCCTTCATAGGTAATTAGCAATTTGTCACATTCCTAATGTTTACTTAAGCAAAAATTTTAATGATCCCACTGATGTGGTTTTCTTCTAGATGTCCATGGCCTGATGTTTTCAAATATATGCTTTCTGGTGCAACTAAACCTTTGCAAAATAGGTCCAGATATTTAAATATCTCTACGACATGCACATGGTCATTTAAACTAAACGTATCAGTGTCTTTTGGGGAAGAACTTTAGATATGCTACATAAACATGTAGTGATTTCCATTTGTTAGAATTTCTAATTGAAGAAAAACATGCAAAAGTGAAAATCATTCCTAATCACTCATGCTAAAGTTTGATTCAAGTCAGAGTGAGTTACATTAAACTCACTTAGAAGTAAAAAACCTATTTCCCCAAGTTTTGTGTCAAAACCAGATGATATGCCCAGGTTTTCTTATGCTCTTTTCATGCAGGTCAGACTTGGGAATATTGGAGAGATGCTAGGGGTATCTTAGGGATCTGGGTAAGCATAGAACATGGGGCCTCGGGTCATAGACGCAGTGGGTAATTATCAGAGACAGTGAGCCATAGGGGGACGCCCATTCTGCATGACGGAAAGCAGTGACATAACCCTAAATGAGGCAAGGTCAGAAGAAGGAGCCAAGTTGTGAAGCCAGGTGTATCAGCAACTGAAGGAAGCCAATGCATGAGGTTTGGAAAGAGAAGAAGGAAGCCAGAAGTTGGAGAGAGTTCAGGAACCAGCATTTTGATGTCCATCATTGTACTTTATTTAGTGTCTTAGCTTCTGAAATGAATGTGCTGAGAACAGTTGAAAACTGGAAACAAAGCAGACATTATGAGATAAGGGTACATTATATTTTAGTCTGTCAGTTGGTGAAATCCCCCAAGATAAAGACTTGACTACAGCTGAAATGTGTGAACTTTTGAAATACACTGGTTGCCTTTCACTATGCAATCAGTGTGGAATTACTCCAATGCCAAAGGCATCAGAACCCAGGGATTGAGAGCTCAGGCTCTGCTTTTGAACCTCAACTCCTTCATCACTAACTTTGTGACCTTTGTGACCTTTATTAACCTCTCTGTGCTTCGGTGTTCCTCATCTGTAAAAATGGGGATAACAGTAGTATCTACCTTATGCAGTTGTTGTGAGGATTAAATGAGCTAATATGTTTAAAGAACTTGGTGTAAATGCTAAACAAATGTTTAAGAAAGAAATTTCAGCCAACATTGTGTAGTCATTTTTGTGAGACAGAAATATAAAAACACTGCATTATGTTGAATACACTTCAATGTCAAATTTTGAAACGGTGGAGGAAATAAGACAGCAAATGTTGTGATAAGGCAGGAATTCTTTTGTCATAAATTAGAGTCAGGGAAAGAAAATGGATTTGTAAATGCAGGAAAGATAACCTGTAGTGTGCTTACTCAGGCCCCTATTTGTGTTGGGAAGAAATGTGGTTGATTTCTTTCCCCCAAATTTAGAATTATTCAAAATGTGAATTTGTGTCCGTTGTACTGGGTGCTTGGTTTACTAATAGATTTAGAAGATGCAGATGAATAGAACTGTAGAGACACACACACTGTGTATTTAACATTCATCAATATAGAAAACATCCTTCGGTTGGGGATAAAGACAGAAAAATCATGATAGACAGTCTGCTAAGAAGAGAAGTTTTAAATTTACTTCGCTGGTGTAGAGTATCAGAAAACTAGGTATAAAGTGCAAGGTAAGAGGCTACCTGAGTAAATCAGAGCTGCATTAGCACATGCCTGTATAGGGAAAGCACAGTGACCTCCAACAGGAGATCTGAGAATGCGGCCATAACCCGTGTCATTAGAGAGTGAGGCAAAGTACTTACCCTAACTCCTGATCGATAATAAATCAGGTCTCATATTGTTCAAAGGTGAATAAAAAGGGAAATTTGGCATAAAGTCTAACAAAAAATGCTGTTGAACAAGTGAGAGAGAATGTTACCCTGAATCCTTAGAGGACTAGCACATATCCCTGAAAGAAACACTCCAGAAAATCCCGAAAAAAGTATCAGGAAATCAGTATCCACAATGGGATGCCAAAAAATAATCCTCATGAAACAGTGGCTGGAAGCCATAAGAGAGGATAGAGTTAATTGAAAAACCATAGGATAAGCTGAAATGGAAAATGCATAAAGAAAGAAGGATTTCAAGTAAACTAGAAACACAATAACGGAATTCAAATCTACTCTGCATATCACATTAAATATAAAGAGTGATACAGAAACTTAAATTGCGAAACTCAACCAGAAGAAAATTAAAAAGAGATGAAAATGAGGTGAAAGAAGATAATAGATTCAGAGAAAAGAGAATATAAATCCAAAAAAATGTGTACTTCTGAAGAAAAGGCCAGAATAAATGGAACTAAAACAATAATCAGATTAACATATGAAAATTTCATGGAGCTGAAAGTATGTATGCAGATGGAAAGTGCCTATTCTGCCCCAAGTGAAAGTCAATTAAAGATGACATCCATGCCTAGATAAATATTAGGAAAATTATGGAGTGAAAAGATAAAGTACAATCTTACCAATGTCTGGATATAAGCACACAACTAAAAAGAAAACAAACAAACAATGTGTGAACAAAAATACAACTTGGCAACAGACTTCTCTTATTGCAACACTAACTGTCAGAAGACAGTGGAACAACATCTGCCAAGGATTCAAAGTGAAAGATGTGACCCAAGAGTTTTACATCCAGATACATTCTTTAACAAGTGAACAAGAGAGGAAAATGTGTGCAAATATTCACATTGTAAAATTTACTTAAACATGCCCTAAATAATTAAAGCATGAACCATGGGAAAATCATGGAAATAAAGGTCTGGAAATAAAAAAGTTACTTATGTCTCAATAATTGTATTTTTCATCATAAACCTGAGTGAAAATCTAAAAGAAAATTGAAAAATATTTGAAAAAAAGAGACATATTAAAAAATAATAATAACATTTACTCTGAACTAAAATCCAAGACTCAATGCACTAAACAGCATTCACTGGCTTAAATGAAGCAAACATTGTTAGAAATGCTGAAGAGTGGAAGCAAACACCACTATCTGAATTTAACACATCTCTCAGTTTTTGACAGTTCAGGAAGGAAAAGAAAAACAAGGATATAGAAGTCCTAAATAATCAAATTTATAAGCCATATTTAATAGATTTCTAATACATTTTTTACCTACTTAAGACTTTAGTGTGTTTTTCAGGATCTCTGAATTTTTACAAATTGATGAAGAAAATATAAAAAAATTCTCACAATAAAGTTAAACACAGAACTATCATATGACCCAGCAATTCCATTCCTTAGTATATACCCCAAAGAATTGAAAACAGATATTCAAACAAAAATGTGTACACAAATGTTCATAGCAACACTATTTATTACAATAGCTGAAAGGTGGAAACAATCCAAAAGTCCATGAACTGGTCCATGATTAAAAAAAAAAAAATGTAGTGCATCCACTGTGCCGGTTTGAATGTATTATGTCCCCCAGAAAAAGCCATATTCTTTGATGCACTCTTGTGGGGCAGACATAATAGTGGCGATTAAGTTGGAATGTTTGGATTAGGTTGTTTGCATGGAGATGCACCCCACCCAACTGTAGAGGATAACTGATGGGATATTTCCATGGAGGCGTGGCCCCACCCATTCAGGGTGGGCCTTGATCAGTGGAGCCATATAAACATGCTAACTCAAAGAGAAGGAATTCAGTGCAGCTGTGAGTGACGTTTTGAAGAGGAGCAAGCTTGCTAGAGAGGAACGTCCTGGGAGAAAGCCATTTTGAAACCAGAACTTTGGAGCAGACACCAGCCACGTGCCTTCCCAGCTAACAGAGGTTTTCCAGACGCCATTGGCCATCCTTCAGTGAAGGTACCCGATTACTGATGTGTTAACTTGGACTCTTTATGGCCTTAAGACTGTAACTGTGTAACAAAATAAACCCCCTTTTTATAAAAGCCAATCCATCTCTGGTGTTTTGCATTCCGCAGCATTAGCAAACTAGAACATCCACCCAGTGGAATGGTGCTCAGTCGTAAAATGGAATGAAGTTCTGGTGTATACTACAGCAAAAATAAACCTTGAAAACATTATGCTAAAAGTAAGAAGCCAGACCCAAAAGGCCACATATTGCATGCTTCCATTTATATGAAGTATCTCAAACAGTAAAATCCACAGAGATAGAGATTAGTGGTTGCAGGGGCTGGAGTAAAAGGAGAACAGGGAGTGAGTGCTTAATGGGTGCCGGGTTTCCTTTGAGGAGGATGAAAATGTTCTGGAACTAGGTAGTGACAATGATTGCACAACATCGTGAACTTACTAAATGCCACTGAATTGTACACTTTAAAACGGTTGAAATGGTAAATTTTAGGTTACATGTACTTTACCATGATAAAAAAATCAAGGCATAAAGAGGAAAATAGTCTCACAGGCAACAACTGTGCAGTCTGCATTCTCCTACCACAGAGCACTTAAACTGGACTTTCAAATAAACATTTAAATAAATGAAGAAACTTGAAAATTAACAACAGCAGCAGCCATACTTTCCTAAACATGTTAGGACTGCCAGAATCCTTGCCCCCTACAGTTGAGGCCCCTGGTGTTTGTGGTTATCACAAAACAAATCTTGTAGATGCTCACTTGGATATTTCTTAATCTCTCAGGAGTAACACAGGAAAAGATCCCTAAAGCTTATCTAAAGAGTGTCCATTTTGGACTAATAATGGTATAGCTCACGAATCACCTCTTCTCTTAGCATAGCATTGTGCGTTTTCTTCCATTTTCAGCACTCTTTGAACATACTTCTATAAATACACAAATCAAAAGACAGAATTGGGTGGTGGGCTAGGCAGGGGTGACTGGAAGAAATATTACCAGAGAAGAAGACAAATCAGCTTGTCCTGCACCAGTTGTTTTTTTTTTTTTGTTTTGTTTTGTTTTTGTCTTGGATGGTACCTTCCCTTTTTCTTCCTGACTGTATCAGTCAGGGTTCTCCAGGGAAACAGACTCAACAAGAGATATCTATAAATATAAGATTTTATACAAGTGTCTCACACAACTGTGGGTATGCATGAGTCCAAATTCCATAGGGCAGGCAGCAAACTGGCAACTCCAATGAAGATGTTCGATGAGCTCCTCAGGCAGCAAACTGGCAACTTCTATGAACTCCTCAAGAAAAACGCTTCACTGGTTAGCCGAAGAAGTGAAGGTCCTCTATCTGTCTTGCTTAAAAGTCTTCAACTGGTTGGATTAAATCCAACGGATTGAATTCTCTCATTGTGGAAGACACACCCTTCGTTGATGTAATCAGTCACAGCTGCAGCCAATTGACTGATGATTGGCCTTCTGGTTTATTAACCAGCCACAAATGTCCTTGCAGTAATGGTTAGACACCATCACCTGGCCAAGTTGACACACGAACCTAACCATCACACTGACATTTTATATTTTTCAGCTTCTGCTCATAAGCAATCACTTCTTAGAAAGCTCAGACTAATTAATTCCACAAGGAGAATGTGAAGTGTTCTGAGATAAAAGGAAGATGTCCTTGGAGGCTGAGTGACCACCAGGATGGTACTCTCCAAAGAGAAACCAGTAGGGCAGGAAGTGGGCCAAGTCAGTTCTCTATATCCACTGATGTCCAGGGTGGCCAATGTATCAATCCAATTTCTTTTACAACCTCATCAACACAAAATAGGATGGAACAAGACTCATATCTGAAGTTATATTCCTAATTGTTTAAACAAGTATAAAAAGATTGAGGGACAAACACTTAAAACAAACTTGCAAAGGGGCTCAAAGAAAGAACCTTAATGGCCAATTTTGGTAGCAATTGGAATGAAATAGTTTAGTATTAATCATGACTGTCGAATGATTTTTCTTGGTAGAAAATAAGTTTACTTTTAAAAGTACTCAACAAATTTATTAGTAATTTCATGATATTAAGACTCGATCTTTACATGTGAATTTCTTCAATAACCTATTATAACGATGAGAATCATATATTTTAAGTTCTTTTTCCTTCTGCTTTTTAAATGAAGATTGAAGAAAAGATAGTGGTAGGATTGGAAATGATAGTTTGGCCAACTTTGAAATCCCTAAGAAAATTTGTCTAATTCTGAAGATTGTAGTTGAGCAAAATATTCTTGGCTTCTAAAATACTTAGATACCTTTTATTTTAAATGTTTGTATTACAGGTAACTTTTAAGTGGTGGAGAAGACTAAAAGTCAACATGTCAGGGGCAAATATGGTTAATTATGTAAGATTTCTGAATATTTTGATGCCTTACTAGATTGAAAAAGTGAGCTAAATATTTGCAAATTAAAGTGTTTAAAAATATCACAATCTGGGTTTCTAAGAGTTCTTAAAGTTTTATCATTCATAGTTTCATAAATATTAGATAGGTATTAGGATATTTAAAATTGTTTTCAGTTAAAGGTAAAAGTCACAGTGACAGGACAATAAATAGAGATCTACTTGTGAAAGGAGAAGAAAAAGATAGAAAATATCAGCAAAAAAAAAAAAAATGAATAACACATAAAAAATCCAATTGATATAAAGTTACAGAAAATCCCAGAGGGAGAATCATTTCACATAATTCTCACTCATAGAGTTACAGCAAAGAATTGCTGAAAAGAGCACTTACCTCTGTTTGCAAACAATATCAGAATTTAGTAGGAAGGGAAGAGGGAGTAAGAAGAATTTTCAAGGCCTAAAACTGTTTTTTCAGTGGTTTGTATTTTATATTGTATATATGTGTGTAAATTATAGAGGTTATTTGGTGATTTGATAGAGAGCTTCGGTATTTAATTGCATTAATCACTTTGTAGGAGTTGAAGCATAAAGAAGGGGCAGGGTTGGATTAGGAGTTGCATTTGACTTTCACAAAGTCAGCATTATTTCCCAAGGTTCCAATTTCTTTATCCAAAGTGAAGAATTTGGACATAGATGAGTTTTGAGTCTCTTAGGGAGCACAGATTCTATGGTTATCAGCAACTCATTGTACCCACTGTTCCTTAAGGAAGCCCTTGACTCTGTTTTACTGGCAAATTTAATGAGAAACCATTAAGAGTGAAACTGCTGTTTTGGGGTTCCAGTCATGTGGCAATGATGCGCCAAGGTCATAAGTTTTGGGAAGACTCAGTATCTCTCTGTCAGAACACCGATCAGAATATTCTAGCAAGTTCTCCAAAGTCTACTCTGTCTGGTATGTTACCAGACCTGCTCTCAACATCTCTGTCTTATAATAGATGTTTGTTTTTTTTTTTTTGAGGTCACAATATATACCTTTAAAGAAAGAAAGAAAGAAAGAAAAAGCCCTGAAAGACAGGGGTTTTCCTTACACTAAAGTAAAATGTGTTTCGCATTTTATGTGTTGGCCTTGCTCCAAATTAAATAATCTGGTAAAGTCATTAAAGGAATTTAAGACTTTGAGTACTGTTTCTTATTGTTCCTCCTCTCTGGGTAAGCTCTACCACTAACGAAGCTTATTTTTAAAAGAATTTATTTGGGTGCAAAAAGTGACGGTGAATTTGTACCTTTGTTGCTTAACTGCACGTTTTGTCGAATGTCCTGCTGTTCCCTATCTATCCCGGCTTCTCCCTGTCTCTTGAATATTGAATGAATGGTGACTAGTCAGTTATTCCCTTCCTTCTTGTTCTGAAAATGCTTGTCAGAGACAAACCCAGGGGCATAATAAGGATATTTTGTCTTTAAACCATCGCAATCTACTGAAAACACAGGGCTGGAATCAAAACATGGAAAATGATCTTTCCCTGACTAGTGGAGGTAACTTCTTGACCACAGACCCACCAATAGACTGGATGGGAAACAATTATTCTTATCATACTTCAGAATTACAATGTAATATTTTAGCAATTATCTACATATGAATATGACTCATTTATGTCTTTCAAGTTGTAATGGTTTAAGCCATTTTAACCAGAATTGGTGGGTTGTGTGTGGAGTTAGAGTTTCATTTTATCTCAATTGCATTCTAACATTTTTTTCTTTTTTTTACAGTTATGTGGTATCTTGATCCTGGCAGTTGCAATATGGATACGAGTAAGCAAAGACGGTCAAGAGGTAAAGAAATAAATAAGCAAAAGCTGCCCTGTTCCCAAAGTATTTTATCCCTTTTATAATAATGAAAGTAGTTGCAATCATCATCATCATCATCATTTGTGCTATGTGATTTTATAACTCAATTCTATTTGTCAAAATTACTTACTCTATGCCTGGCTCTGTACTAGGCATAGAACAGTCTTTCTGGAGAGGGAGAAGACACTTTTCCAAAAACAGGACATTGCATTTAAAGTGGAGGTGGAAAGGGGCAAAGTGGCCATATGCCTTCTTCACTGTTTGCTTAAGGCCAGCCTGATGTACAGTCTGAGGTTGTAGACCACTTCTCCTCCCTCCCAAGAAGGTCCATTTTTATGGGACAACAAGGTGTTGATAATTTGGCTGATCCCAAGATGGTGCAGTGTACAAGGAAAGAAGGAGAGAAGTTTGAATCTGTGTCTTAAAGACAGCAAAGTTTAAGGATAGTTGTTAATTACCTGTGTCAGCTGGTGTGAACACAATCATCATGACACAAGAGGCTGGTCTTGCTAGTAAAACTCAGTGGTCAACTGAGAATATCCAGACCCTTGCTATCTAGAAAGGATGAGCAGGCCCCGTCTCCCTCCATCATACACCCACTACATGCCTTGTGGCAAAGCTGTTACAAAGACTTCTACAGGTTTGAAGCAAGTTTAGTTTGTATGGCTAATTCTGACTCCAGACCTTGGATTCCACGTGTGCTGTTTCTGTGCCATACCAGTGTCACAGTGGTGTATGGGGAGAGAGTATAAGGGGAAAAGGAAGAGAGTGTGGAAGGTTGTTCTGTCAGTTTTACCCAATATAATGCCATCCTGCACCATTTCCTGGCCCCTGCTTCCAGTCTTTCCTCTCCCATCTTCTTCTCAGAAGGGACCCTTCCCTCCAAATTATTATTCTTTGCTCATGTAGAGTGATGTGCTCATTCTTTGGTATCTGGGCTCTTGGCCACTATTCAGGATCACATCTTCTACCGCTAGAGCCTTTTCAAGGTATTTGCCGAAAAGAAGATAGTCCCTGCCCCTTCCCCCCAAAGAACTTTTAATGCCTGTTATTAAGATAATACATTTTCTACTAAAACTCATTCTACCATGATGCAAATAATTGCCTTTGGATAGAGCATAGTTGAAAGACAGATTAAAAGCAAATCCACATCTATTCTGATTCCTTTGCTAAAGGAATTTTCTTCCTCCTCCCTTCTGTCTTCTTTTCCTCCCCTTTTCCTTCTCCTCCCTCACAGCAGCAATTAGTTGCTTCCTCCTTCCGTGCCCCATCATGGAAAGGAAACTGGGTGACAGAAGGGTGGGAATTAGTTGGTACCATCCTTCTCCATCAGGATTTCATTTACTGTTGTATGCTGATAAATGCAACCATGACATCCCGATGGCCTCAGCCTCTGCTGTTTGATCCAAGGTGAGGATGTGGAGGTGTGTGGAATCTCTGTGGTCTAGAACCTGATGTCTGACTTTTTGACTCGCAGTCACACAGAGATTGACAGCCACCTACTAAGAGGCCCTTTGGCATTTTAAAGACTTGTGTGCAGCCTGAATTTTATTTTACTTTACTTTATTTCTGGTTGATATGGAACATTTTCTTTCCCTCAGTGCTTATGGTAAACAAACATGGTGTTTAGTCTGTTAAGAAATCACACATATTGAATGTACTAAAGGAAAACTCTAGTTCTTGAGAGGGTGTTACTCGACATCAAGGGATAAGAAGGAATTAATACAGCTAGACAGCATCTTTAGTTACATTTTGACTTGTGTTCTCTGTCAACCCCCAACCCTGAACCAAAGTCAATGTCTGCCAAGATAACATTAACCAGTGTGACTTAGGTGAAATGGACCTGATTTATATTTATATGAAGTCAGTGACAAAAACTCAAGACTGTGCAAAGAGCTGAATTTTACTAGTCGAAAAACAGAGCAGTGGTTTTAGATGAGGCAACGTGGGCATAAATACAGAAAAGAAGGACACCAGGGAGATGACGTCTCTCCCTGCTAAAGTGTCTTGTAGAGACACTTTGTTCTCCCTCAGGATAAACTCAGCACCATGCAGCAAAGCATACAGGCAGCCATCCTTGTCCCAGGAGATCACTTATAATCCAAAAAGGATCCCTGAACCCCTCTTCCTTCAGACCCAGCTGTTTCTCTTCCTTAGAAATTCTTCCCCTATCCTAAGACACCCATAGACATAGCGTTCATCCAAGATAGCTTTTAAAATGCTCCTTTCCTGGAGCAAACTCGGAACTCAGATTTCCATTTCATTCCTGAGTAAGAAGACCCACTTGTTGGGCTGATCTTAGAACACTGACCCCCAGGCAGTGAACCCACAGCTTTCTGGCCTGTCTCTGGCCGTGGGTCACCCTGCCCAGGTTGATCTCAGAAGTGCCTCACCTCCTGTTGCCCACGTGCTGCTCACACTCTCCAGGCCTCAACTGCAGACATTTGACTATTATTTCCATATCTGGGCCCTCAAACCTCAATTTTGATAATTCAGCCCCTGAAGCCTTGATCTCCACCCCACCCCCCACCCCAACCTCCCAGAAACTTTAGGGTTCACCTGCACTAACCAGCAATACTCTACTGAAGCTGTATTTGGTGGTGAGGCTGTCAAACTATTTTTTTATACTGCTTTTTTGTAAACATCTATGTTGACCCAGGGATCATGCCTATTTATTAACAAAATTGATTTGATTTCCTAGCTCCAATCTTAACAAACAAACAAATAAAAAACAAATAAACAAAAACTCTGGAAGAACACATCAAAATATCTTTAAGACATAGCCAAGCTTTCTAAATAGGTAAAAAAAATTGTAAAATCTGTAAGCATTGAAGTTTAGAGTAAAAGGAGGCCTTAGATACCACAGAGGCTGGTACAATTCTCTTTTATAAATGGGAAAATGGAACTGAGAGGGGTTAGCTGACTTGGCCAGGGTTACAAACTTAGTTAAATGTCCAGACACTGAGTGGGATGTGGATTTTCATTTTAAGGGTTTTAAAACTTCAGCACAAGTCCCAGTGAGGGGCACAATCATGGTAAAAATGTCTTCATCCTTGAGCAAGGGTTTTTCATAGGGTCCTAGGGAGGACTTGTCTAGTATGCCCAAGGCTTAGTGCCTTTATATTCTATACCATAGGCACAGTTTTGTTAGCCTGGGCACAAGGGCTTTCCTATACACTGTGAGAAGTTTAAGAGCATCTCTAGACCCTACCCACTGGATGTGAGTAGCATCTCCAGATATTACCAAATAGCCTCTGGGAAGGAAAATTGTCCTCAATTGATAGTTGCTCTCCTAAAATCTGGACTTTCACATTCCTTATTATGGACCCCCAAGCATCTTGTAATCAGCCACACCTACCCAAAATTCCAAGTCATCCCCACCAGAGCTCAAGTTCCATCACACGGTAGTTACTGAGACATCCAGCAGAAAGCGCTGTTCTTCAATTGGTGTGTTTTGGACTGTTAAAACCAATCACTGTGTAGATAAATGGGTCCTGGTACATTGAGCCCTCTCACCCTATTATTCTTCCATTTTAAAGAAACAACAGAAGTGCCCAGTCAGCAGCCAACATCTAAGTAAGCTTTCTTCTCACGAAGTGCTGCCAAAGCCCTATGGGTCATTTTATTCAGGCTCTTTCCAAACAACCTGAGAACATAGAGAGGAATATTATAGTTCAGCTTTGTCATTTAATTTATCCATTCATCAGGCATTAAGCACTTGTCCCTGTTAAAATGCATTATCCAATACATTTGAGATCCAAAACTGTAGGGAAATGATAAACATGTTGACTTATGCAAGGATAAATGTAAATATAAAAAATTCTCCTAGTTGCAAAAAGGGGAAAAGTACCACCTGCCTTAGAGAATATTTTTGTACAGAACTTAATCCTTCCCCCTTTGAGATGCATGTACATCTATAACTTTTTGCCACATTTATAATCCAGGAGACCAAGAATCTGCGAGATATTTCTGAAATATAAACATCAAGGAAGGTAGTACCCTTCTCTCATTTTCTTGGGAGTTTATCTTAGGGGTCTGGCTCCAAATTTTAATTATCCTATAGCTTTATTGATCCTTTGGATAGAAGCAATTAACAAAGGCCCCCTCCCACCACAGTACTAGATGAATTTATTATGTGACAAGTGGTACTCGGTCCTCTTACATGCATGTAAGGGGCTGTATCTGGTTGACTATATAAATGGATTTGTCAGATTGCCTGTGATTTATCACATCCTGGTTTCATGCTTATTCAGTAATGAAATTGTTTTGCTTCACCTTAAAAAACAAAAAACAAAAACCTTCAGCACATTGTTTCCTACTGATGGCTGAATAAAATTTTCCTCTAGGCTGTGAGTTGGTTTCCAAAGTCTTTAAGAACAAAAAGACCATCAGTAGCAGTGGCGGTCATTTTTGTACTGACTGCTAAGGGAGCTGACCTACACACTGCAGAGCAGATTCTAGGAGGAAGAGTCTCCGAGTTAGTTTAGGGACTAGTGTTCCATCTAGAAATAGCCCACTAGATGACAGAGGTAATATGAGTCAGTTGGATTATATATAGCATTCACATATAACACAGGTACAAGATTTCATTTTTAATTGTGATTTACTTCTGGACATACATGGAGGACAAATGGTAGATTGAGGCAGGGTGCTGTCAGGGTGATGAGGAAGAAGGTAGAGAGGGGGAAGAACTGAATTATGCAGGACGGCCAATCTACCACAGAGGACTCAAGGATATTTTCCCTTCAATCCGTTCCTTAACAGTCCAACCAAATAGAGTTTCTGGAAGCCTCTGTGGACTACTCCTTCTGGGAATAAGGAGATAGAATTGTTATAGAATATCAGAAACAGGACTTATCTTTTCTTAAATATTTTCTGTTTGTTTTGACAAATGTGTAGGTCCCTGTTAGCCCCATCACAATCAAGATATAAAGCATTTTTATCAACCCATAAAATTCCATTATGTCCCTATTTGGTCAGTTCCTGCTTTCTTATCTACCCTGCTCAAAGTCAAGCAGTGCTCTCATTTCTGTCACCAGAGATTTGTTTGCCTATTCTTGAACTTCATCTAAATGGAATCATATAGTATTTACTACTTTGTGTCTTGTTTCTTTAGCTCAGAATAATGTTTTTGAGATTCATTCATGTTGTGCTTAACAGTTTAGGAACTTGGGCTTTTTAATTTAAATAATTAAGTTACCATAAAAACACATGCTTTATAATGTTACTTTTATGTATAAAACAAAAAACCTAAGAACCAAGGATCACATCAAGAAGAGTGAAAGTACTTGTCTGTCTACGCATTTTAAAATAATTGATTTTTTAAAGCCCATTGTTTTTCTTCCAATATATCGTCTTAGAAAAATATAGAGTTGGAAACACTATTCAGACAAGTAAAGCCTTAATAGAATATAAGTGCCACTGAGGACGGGGATTTTTGCTTGTTCAGATCACTGAAATTACCTTAAGGTCCTGGAACGGGGCATGGCACATAGCAGGTACTTAATGAATATTTGTTGAATAAGCAAAATAAGCTTCAAAGAAAGGGATTTCCTGTCCTTAATCTCTTTTTTTCTTTTCAGATTCTCAGCTCTGAGACTAACACCAATGTTGCTGTGAATTTGTTGATTGCTGTGGGTGCTATCATCATGATTTTGGGTTTCCTGGGATGCTGTGGTGCCGTGAAAGAAAGCCGCTGCATGCTTCTTTTGGTGGGTTCTGCAGATGAATCCCAATATCTACCCATCAGATTTCTGAGGCTTATTTCCCATCACCTCTGTCTGACAAGGGGACTTATCAAGTTTGATGAAACACTAAATCTACTGCTGTTTACAGGGTTTGATTGTGGAAGTTATTATGTTTAGTTTAGAATAGAGGATACCCTGAGAGAAGATGGGTTTTAGACATCAGTTCATTCATTCATTTACTCATTCATTCATTTACTACTAGGTACCTGTTATGTGCCAGGTACTGTACTAAATGTATGTAAGACCTTAAGATAATTAGAACCCTCTAGGAAAGAAAGGTTGTTTCTTCTGGAAAGTGCATTTATAACAAGGCCCCAGGTGATTCTGATGGTGGTAGAAATACCATTTTGAAGCCAGTTCTGAGCGTGCATGTGTTTGACGAGGAAAGGAGGGAGAAAGATAATATTCAAATAGTTTCATCTAAGTTTACAAACTTCCCTTCATTCCATATCATACCCATGCCAATAGTCCCATAAATAAATTTTCATTTTAACTGCTTTTCTTTGCAGAAAATGTTTCTGTGTGGTAATGACCCCAAAATTTGCAACTTAAGGCATGGGTGGAAAAAAATGAAGAGTGTGGACAATATTCCAAATGTGAATATGATCTCTGGCTATGGAGAGAAATAACACCATGCTGAAATGCCCCAAGATGTTACTGAAAGTACTGGGGATAATATTATTCCTTTATTCCTTTTATTTTTTAGTTTTTCATAGGATTGCTTCTAATTCTGCTTCTGCAAGTGGTGGCAGGTATCCTAGGAGCAGTTTTCAAGCCTCAGGTGTGTACACATATAATGTTTAATAATATTGGAAAATTCTTGAAATTTTTGAAATATTTCTCTCTGGCATGAATAATTTAAAAATAATTTTTAATTTTCAGTCTGATCGTATTATGAATGAAACACTGTATGAAAATGTAAAGCTTTTGAGCACATCAGGTGATACTGCAAAGGAATTCCAGAAAGCCCTGGTGGAATTTCAAGAAGAGGTAATTGGAATTCATATGTCATTAGGGGAATTTGACATATTTCTTATGTGCTTACTTAATTTTAACTGGCACATTCCTTAAAGATGGAAAGTGGATCCATTTTGCAGATTTGTCTGATTATTCTGTCACCATGGGATAAACACTAACAATATTTGTAATTTTTTCTAGCTTCATATATGATGTTCTGAAGCAGTTTAAAAGGACAGAGACTAAGAAATGCATGTTTATGACAGATTAAGCTTAGATTGGGTCAAATCAATAATTCTTTTAACATTTACCATTTAGAAGGGTAGTATGGTTGGGGAATTTGATGAGTCTCTCTGTCTGTCCATATCACCTTCTCTCATAAAAATCATTACAGCTGACATCTATTGCTTCATGTACCAGGCTTTCTATGCAGTAGCTCATTTAATCCTAAGAACAACCCTATATGATGAATAATAGCATCCCTATTTTACAGTTCAGGGAGCTGTGACCCAGGGAAGTCTGACAGCTAACAAGTGGTGGGGTTGGAGTTTTAACCCAGGTCTGTCTTAGTCTATTTTTTTTAAACAGTACACTAAGGAAGGATCATGCAGGAAGGCTAAGATTTCTTTCTAAAAGCAAATGTAACTTCATGAAGCCATATTTCACTTAAACTGCCCCTCCCCATATCTTTTGTTTTCTCTTTATCTTTAGGGTAAAGTTGAAACTTAGGCAGGCATTGAAGGTATTTTACTATCTAACTCCAAGTTAATCTTTAACTTTACTAAACATTACTCCGTAAAGCAAACATTTCAGTCTAGCCAGGTTTGTCTTTTCAGGGTCCCTAGAACAATGCTATTTTTCTGCCTTTGCCTCTTTTCCCCTCCTTGGAATGTACCTATTACTTTTCTCTTTCTTTCCAAATACTACATGTTCTTTAAGGCTTTTAATTGGGTATTACTTTCTCTGTGAAACAACTCCTAACCATACTTTCTTTATTCAGAATTCCCACTATATTAAATACATATAGCATTAACTTTGCACGTCATAGACATGGATTTTATAGGTCATTAAACCTAATTTCCTATTGATTCTATTTATGGTCATCCATTCTCTAATTTAATATTGAAAAGCTGAAAGTTTATCACTTTTTGCCCATCTCATTCCATTTGTATACAAGTCTGATTATGAGTGTGTTCTTTCTTAATTTGAAACAAAATCTGTCTCCCTAGAACTTACATTATTTAGTCCTAGTTCTTCCTTCCAGAGTTTCAGAGGAAAAAGAAAATCTATTGATGTTTCTACACATGGCAACTTTTCCTTTGAAAATAGCTATTGTGTGACCCCTAAAAGTTTTGCTTTTCAAGTTTAAACATCCTTGGTTTCTTGAGTTATCAGATGACATTTTTTTTTCCCAGAGCATTCACCAGTTTCTATTTGGATAGATGCCAGCTTGTAAAATTTCTGCATAAAGCATCATTTCCAAGGTCTGAAACCTGATAGGGTCATTCCCTGTTTAACTTCCTCTGTGTTGCACTTTTCCTAGCTCCCCCATAGCTGTGTCTCTTGATCCTCCCCTCTCCAGACCAGTCTAGGCTTAAAGCAGGAAGAACTTAAGCAAATTTGGTTCCTCTACTGATTGGGGCTGAGCAGTCTCAACCCTCTCCATTGAATTGACCTAGAGGGTGATGTGCTAGCGGGCACCACTGGGTTCCTGAGTTGAAGCGTGAGTCACACTTGCTGCACATCGTACATGGGTTTCTTGATTTCAGTGCTAATCAAAGATTTCAGAAGGTTATGTTTGTTGTAACACATTCTCCTGAAATGCTCCTGTGAGTATGTGTGTGTCTGAAACTCCTTCCTCTTTTTCTTATAAAGTCACCAGTCATTGGATTTAGAAGCCACCCTAATCCAGTATGACCTTATCTTAATTAATTATATCTGCAGATATCCTATTGCCAAATAAGGTCACATTCTGACGTTCTGGGTGGACCTAAATTTTGAGGGTATGGTATTCAAACCAGTACAGTCATCCAGCCATTAAGGTGAAGTTATTTTAATATCCTGGCATTGAAATGCATTTTAGCCTGGAGAGCTGTCCAGTCTGTGGCTTCTGTTTCCTTTAACAATTTTTTCCTATTTCTGCATGAAGTTTTCTCTCTGATAGAGCTGATAGGAGAAAGATAAGGTATGCCAATTTCTCTCTTTTTAATTTAATAATATCATGGGACATATGCCAGGGTCATTGGGATTATCATTTCCTTGTTATTCTTCCCCCAAAACATGCCTATAGGGCCCCTTTCCCATTTACTTAGTGTTTCCCCATGTTTCTGCTTATTCTGAACCTTACCCTCCCTGACATCATGCTTGAAGCGTCATCCTTCATTTGTACCTCCTCCCGTATTTTATATATGTCCATGTAAAATTCAATTTCAATTTCATAGGAGACTCTTGAGTATCCTCTTTGGCATTTGAGATGGCTCTCACCCCTTTTCCTCCTCTCCTCCAAGAGTGATCAAGGATGGTGACATGGAAATTTCAATTTCAAAACCTTCCAGCTGGTTTGAGCAAGTTCTTTTAAGAGACGCTGACTCTCTCATGAACACTTTGGGATCTTCTTTGTTAAAATACGGGATATATGGATCTGACTCTGCCTCCCTTTTTTGTATTAAAAACTGGAAGGTGATTTCTTCATCTTCTTCCCAAGTTCCTCTGACTTTTGCATCTGCAACCCATTCTACTTTAATTAATGTTAAGACCAAAATAGAAAATTTCTTCATTTTGCTTCTATATTCAGAGAGGTGAGTGAGGTGACTTACATGCTAGTTTTAGTATAAGAAACATCTTAATAATGGTTCCAGAAGAATATAATTGAATATATTGATAATGTTTTTGGTCTTCTTTAGTGACTGATTTTCGTATCTACTTTTCATCAAACAGTTTAAATGCTGTGGTTTGGTAAATGGACCTGCTGATTGGGGAAATAATTTTCAACAATATTACAAGTCATGTGAATGTCCAACTTCAACGGATTCTTCTTGTACATTTTATGAGGAAAAATATGTTTACAAACAGGTGAGAACTAAATCAAATTTGGCATAGCAAGTCGTTCTGTTATTTTTCTCTTCGTATTGAAAGTCGTTACAAAAAATAAAATTGCAGCAATAGCAATGGGAAACATGATATGAAAATCCTAGGAATTTCCCAAATAAGAAAGAAATCCCTGTGTTAAGATATACACCAAGATTTTTAAAAATGAGAGTATTTCATTTCTTCTATGAATCTAGCATCATTTATACTCAACTTTAAAAAGTGAAAGAAGCATTCTACTGCAAGGGGAGGCAAAGTACAAATTAATGGACAAAAGTTTATTTTGTTCTCTCTTTGTTGACCTTAACCACTATTTTCCAATTTTTTTGTTTTAACATAAATTCTAGAAATAAATATTTTCACTTTAATTTTCAAACATCAAGGTTTTTTTTTTTCCTTAATCAAAATTTCTTTTTCTCAGGTAACCGTGTAGGTATAAAGGAAGGACTTGGTACGATTCCAGTTGAGAAGTTGCCTCTGACATGTAAAGTCAATTGAAAAAGCTGGGCTTATCTTTTCTGCATTGTAGGTTTAGAATAAATTTATGATTGTCCTATTTCTTTCATTTATTATTGATTAACTCATCAAATATTTATTGACCACCTCCTGTGTTCCAGGCGTTCTACCAGGACCTGTAGATCCATTCCTGAAAATGTCACTATGTTGGTCCTAATGGAGCTGATACTCAACTAGAGGGAGAGATAATTAGACAAATTCAATAAAATGGGCTACTGGAATTTCTCAGATAGGAGTAGACACAAGATTTTATGGGAGCCCAATTCAATTAGTTCTGAGGTTTCAGTGATGCCTTCCTGTAGGACAAAACATCTGTCCTTTACTGTGAAGTTTGAAGTTTTACATAAACTGTTCCCTATCTTGGAAGGAATGCATATATAAATGACAACTAATATTAATGACATTTATTCACTGTCATTCTTTAGTGCATGATATGTGTCAGACAGAACCCTTGCTAGAATAAGACATGATTTGGGATCCTTTAGATTATAGTTTAGTTGGATAGCAATATGTAAAAAGCTATTATAATTCATCCTTAATTAGTTTCTGTAATACCTGAAGATTATTTTAGATCTGGCTTTTTTTCTTTTGGTTTAGTGTAAGATGCTGAAGCTAACATGTAAAAGGAAATAGCAAGTATCTCAGGGAAAACTTCCTTCTCCTGACTATTCATATCCCTTTGACTGATCTTATCAACATTAAAGAGGATCTGTTTTGAAAGAAGAGTTGCAGTCACTAATATTTAAAGTAACTCATGGAGGGAGAAGTTATTTACCAGACTACAGTGTTAGCGTGTCTTTTCAAAATGATTTCACCAAAACTGTTTTTATTCTTACACTTGAGGTTCCTCCTTGCTCCCCTTCTCCCTATCCAATGTCTACAAAGATGAAGGGAAAAAAATATGGGCCAGTGAATATAATTTCCAGCTAGAAGAAACCATTATTCAATGGCTATAATAAACTATAATTCAATGGCTGGTTGCTGTGTGTCTCCTGCTAAAGATTCAACACATGGATGTTTTTCTTTAAGATAAATTTTGAAAATCCCCTAGCATTATCCTAAAAAATAACAAATATTCTCTCTAAGTTTACACATAATTCAGCCACATACAGGCTGATGACCACACCAGTTTCTCAAAATGAAGATCATAAATTCATAAACTATTCCCATCTGCCTTGTGTCATTTGCAAGAAATCTAGAAAAATAAGAACTCTGGCATGGCCATAATTGGCATTTTGCCAAGATAGCCTGGTTATCTGGGGGGAGAAAAACCCTCAAATATAATGACTGCAAATCAGTAGATACGATCATTAATCTTATAGGGATACTAAATGGCATAATAATTTCCTCTCTCTAATGTTTACTGCTTTGGATCATATGTGAATGGAGAAGCCCGTTACATTCAGGAATGAAAGGAAAAGAATATCTAACTCAACCTTTTGGAGAACTTTTTAATTTAACAAAGTTAAATTGAACAGAGAATACCACTATTAAAATTGTATTCCATTTTTATGAATCCTTATAATTTACAATCATTGGAAGTTTTGGTTCTGGTCTAAAATATCTTAAAGCTTGGAGATGTGTGCCAGTTTGAATAAATTTCAAAAAATGTGGCAGAGAGGCAACTCTCTAAGTTTCGTTTTTTGTCTAAGGTAAGGGCATAGTGGTGGATATAATGAATTTTTTTTGTCTTTAAGGAAAACACAATCCTGATAAATATTATTAAGGGAGTTTTGAAAAACCTTGATTTATAAATGAAATTTGTAAGCTAATTAGCTAAAATCTCTACTGCAGATTATAAACCTAAGAGATAAAGTGATGAGTTGATATCAGCTCTAAAATTAGGATAGAATTATTATTTATAATTAGAGATCCCTGGATTCAGCATTTGGGTAGCTGAAGCAGCAAAATACAGCTTTTTTTAAAAAAATTTTTAATTGACTTCTAAGAGAAAAATGTGTCACTACTTTTTAATGTATGAATGAAACACAAAAATTTTTTTTAAAAATTCGGAGGAGGGCAGGGGGAAGGAGAAAAATAATTCAACTCCCCTTTGTTGTGTTGCATTCCTCGGTAACACTTTAAAGAGCCAAACAAATGAATAAAAATCTTAATTAAAATAAGGTCAAAATTTTATTAAAGGTAACTTTTTATGTTTTTTGTTTAACAGCCATGTATTTCTTTGATAAAAGACTTAGTTGCAAAGCATATCATCATAATTATTGGAATAGCATTTGGACTTATGGTCATTGAGGTAAAGTATAATCTTGCTTTATTGAATTTCTTCATTCATTCACTTGTTTGTCCATTCATTCTTCTAACAAATAGCTATGGTAAGCCTCATAAAAACCAGGTATTTTAGAAAAGCACGGGGATACCAAGGCCCAAGGCCCACTGTCTCTGTCAATCAGCTTTGAGTCTGGGGGTGATTTACAGTTCTGTGAATTGAACAGGTCCTAAATGTATTATTTCTGAATGACCTCTCCACTGAGAAAAAAAAAAAAAAAGAATTAATCTTAATTTCCACACAGTTCTTAGTCCCAGGAATCCTTTCCTCATTGAAAATCAGCACAAGAGTTAAAGTTTCCTGAAGTTAGAAGCAAAAGCACCAAACAAAAACAAATCTCAACTCTGATTTTGAAACAGAAAATCAAAGCTGAACTCAGGAGTGTGGGGAGCTGCTTTCTTGCTATTTCATGCTTGTGAAATCTAACAAATTTTAAAAATCAGACAGTTGCCTCTGATTTTCTCAGTTTAAGAACTATGGGCTCATTTGGAGAAGTTTTCAAGTAGGTTCTGCTTGGGTTTAATGTATTACTCTCATCAATTTGATTATTGTTGTTGAAAAATAATCCATTGTAGGATATTTATTTTGATGGACTGTTTTTGGCCTGATTATTTTTGAAACTGAAGGATGCTCTTCACACAAACTACAAATCTGTATTAAGATGATATGAAACGGTTTCAGAGAAGCATTTTGGAATCATCCCAGATCTTGGGTAATTCTGATATCAAATGGGTTAAATTCACAGATAATCCCATTTCAGAACATTAGCAAGAATGCTAACGATGCAAAAGTCTCCCTGCCCTGAAGGCTAGTTAGATCAGCTGAGTAACTTCTGCTTCACAATCAGCATCTTCCTTGGGCTTTCTGGTTCCCAATCACTGCCAGAGAGGAATTTTACCTGGGATTGAAGCAATTACTGCTCTAAATGGTCATTTAAGTTACTGGTGGAATTTCCCAGCTAACCATTATAAAAAGAATAGGGACTTTTTGCTGCAAATTTGGCTGTAGAGTCTTATTTCCTTGTAGCTCAAATGAATAGATCTAGAGAAGAAGCATTTTCTGTTGATATGGCTGTTGTTCTGTATATCTGATATATGATTAGATTCAAATGGTGCTCTGTATTAAATCTATTTCTCTTGATTCTGCCTTTTGTAAATGTCCTTTGCTTCTCTGTTTTGTATTCTGGGTTTATAAAAATTTAGAAATATGATCTAATGGACACAGAGGTAAATGGGGAATCATGCACATAGATGCATACTCATACATTTATAAATATAACAAATAGATGCATATGTTGGTAGAGTAGGCTTTAAACGAAAGTTTGAGTGAGCAGGCTTAAAACGAAATATTCAATATAAGGGTCAATATGTGTCAAATTCCATGTTAGACTCAAATTCAGACAATGACTATGACCTGCCACGACCCACAGTCCGTCTGAACAACAATAAATCTTTTCAGAGGTAGTAAAATGTAAGTATGAAATTAACTGTCTAGTGTTGATGAATGCTGGGCTTCTACTTCAAGGATGTGGAAGTGAGACACAATGATTACGTTATTCCATTATTTTGCCCATTTTCTTTATTCTTTCCTGATAATTGACCTAGCCTTAAAGCTTCAGATCAAGGCAAAAAGATAAATCTTCAGTCCTCACTTTTAAAATATTTGGAATGAAAATAATTACTTTTGCAGAGAATTGGTGTCTTAAGAAGGAAGAAATAGTGAGCAGCAGTTCTCATTTAAAACACATTTCCGGGAAAATATTAGTAAGCACAGACTCCCAGTACAGCAGGAGCATTTGAGATGACTCAGCATAGATGACACATTGTCCTCCTCATGCCTCTGCTGGGAAGGGGACTGATGGGAGAGAACTTTCCATCTGTCCTGCACTCAGTCCTTACTGTCATTGCCACATCAAAGCCACAGCAAGCAAATCACCAATGGCAAAGCCAATTAGGGCAAGTTTTGGGGTTCCTCATTCTTGGGAGAACTACTCAATGAGATAGAAATTATGCCCCAGATTTTCAGCTGTGCTTTTTCACTTCAAATGAAATCCATGAATTAAGCAATTTCCCATAGATATAGAAAAAAAAATTGCCTTTTTTATTCCTCTTGGCAATGCTTAAAATTATGGCAAGAGAAATTCTAGACTCCTTAATTTTTATGCAGATGATCTAAGCCAGGTGTTCATAACATTTTTATGGCAGATAGGTATAATATTTAAGCCCCGGAGGTCTGAAGTCCCCAGAGCTCCAGAAGCGATGCTGTACAGAAGGGTGGCTGTGTCAGAGAGGGATGGGGCAAGGGGGAAGATGATGGGGTTGCAGCTACGACTGTACAATCAATTAAGGCTGGTTAGAGGCTGAATGGCCAGTTGAAAACCTGATTAAAAACACACATGTAAAAAAAAAAATTCAGACAGCTTTCTCAGTGTTCTTTTGTCCCTTTAGAGTCTCTAATTTCCCAAGAAAAGAGATGACTTAGATAAATGAGACACTAACTGTTAGTAGTCAAAATCGTTTCACGTATAATGTTCTTTCTGTCTTCTATAAGACCCCCAGCATTTCCTCTTAATTTCAATGGTAATCCTGTTATTTTGTTTTCTAGATACTTGGTTTGGTATTTTCTATGGTCTTGTACTGCCAGATCGGGAGCAAATGAGTCTGTGGATGTGTCAAGCTATCACCAGTCAAACTTCTTTAAAATTTTGCTTTGGCTTTGTAACCTTAAATACATGAGTGCTGTATATGGCAGTAGCAGCTGTCCTATTAAATTATCTCATTTAGCCAGACTGCAGATATCTTCCGGACAAACTGAACATATTTAAGATATGAGTGACACAAGAGAAAGGATCTAAGTGTGCATTTTTACTCAAAATAAAAATAACACTGTTTACATTGGCACTTTTTCATGTGTCTGATCATTGTGTTCAGGTAGTACTGTGCTTAAAACGTTCATCTGGAGCCACCCAGTGGAATAATCTTCATCTTCAAATGACAGGGTCATAGTTGGTTAAGGCAGTGAATCTAGGCTTTTCAGAAGCAGCACTCTCTTTTGTGTGATATAATAAACATACGATTGATAAGACTGAATTAAGTGTGAAGCTGAAATAATTTAGTAATGTGTCTCAAAGAGCCACCATCGCTCCTCTAATTGTACACCAGTGACCACTAATGATGTCTCTTCTGCTCCTTATCTCCATATCTCTCTTCATCTCCATATCTCTATCTCCATATCTCCATCTCCATATCTGCCTCCCAGCCATTGATTCTCTGGTGCCTCTCTGCATCCTCCTCCAAGGCACAGTTATAAGTGCTTTTATCATTCTAGTTCTCACAGGCATTTAAATGTTTTACTTTTGATTGACATATAATAGTATAATATACATACACTAAAGTGAGCAAATCTAAAGTGTATGGCTCTATGAATATGTATACACCCATGTAAGCACTATCTGGATTGAAATAACAGAACATTTCTAGCACACCAGAGAGCCCCTTCACATCCTCTCCCAATTCTGGAATTGGCTTGCGCTAGCTTGCCAGAGCAGATTGTATGCATCTTGTCCCAAACCCATATTCAGTGATATTATGCTAGTAGCTTGAAATCCACATAGGTGCAAGCATTCATTCATGAAAATTTGGCAAATGCTATAAAGTCAGGGCTTTTTTTTTTTTTTGAGAGCTGATCGTTAAACATTTACCAGTACACCACAGCCCTCTCCAAAGGGGATCACTCTTCTGAATTCTATCACCACTGATTCATTTTGCCTATTCTTGAACTTTCTATAAATGGAACAATAAAGAATGCACTCTTATGTGCCTGGTTTCTTTTGCTCAATGTTTTGACTGTAAGATTCATCTATATTGTTGCATGTACCTGTAGTTTATTCTCATTACTGTGTAGTATTTCACTGTATATGAATACATCACAATGTATTTGTCTGTTCTCCTATTGATGGGCATTTGGATTGTTTACAATTTGGAGCTGTTTTGAATAAAGCTTCTGTGGACATCGTCTACATGACTTTTGGTGCATATATGCACTCATTTCTGGGTATACGTGCAGGAATGGAATTCTTTCATTTTATATGTTTAACTTTGAAAGATTCTGTCAAACAATTTTCTAAAGCAGTTGCACTAATTTGTACTCAGACTAGAAAAGTATGAAAGGCTCATGGACTCTTAATCCCATTCTGAAGAGGAGGAAAAGGTGGCTGTTATTATCAAAGTAGATCAGAGTGACCACCTCGGAGTAGGAAACTTGGGGCAGCCCTGGCTCGGATTAGGCATCCCTAATCTGTGCTCCTGTACTAGTGTAAAGATAGCTATCTTTCTTTGAGCATATGTCATCTTCTGGGATCTGTACCAGAAATGTACATTTATGATCTTGTTTCTTCTCACTACAAGCTTATGAGGTAGGTACTATTAATATCCCCATTTTACAGGTGAGAAAATAATTGAGGCTAGGTAATTTTGCCAGAATCAGTTAGTGTTTGGCAGACCTGGGATTCTAACCTTGGCAATTGCCTTCCAATCCTTGGTTGTTGATTATCTCTACTTGGCTTTCCTGTAATGTATCTATCCATCAGGTTGCCATATTTTATTTATATTTACCTGTTCATGTGTTTGCTTCTGTTAGTATTCTGCGATTCTTTGAAGGTACTGATTGTTTCTTCATTTTCTGTATATTCCCAGTACTGATCAGAGTGTTTAGCACATATAAGATACTCAAGAAATTATAGCTAAAAGTGATAGTTATATTTATTGAGAGCTTACTACATGGCTAGAAATATTCTAAGCACTTTACATGGAATCATATTTAATCCAGAGCAACCCTCTTAGTTTAGTAGTAGTATTATATCCATTTTAGAGATGAGGAATCCAAGGCCTAGAGAACAACTAGTTTTACTAAGGGCATGCAGCTGGTAAGTGGAGGAGTTGTGAATCAGTCGAAGTGACTCTAAACCTATGCTCTTTATGTCATATCATGTTGTTCTACTTCACAGTGTTGCTAAGGGAATTAGGTAAGAAAACAAATATGGAAATGCCTTTTGCATAGTCCCTGGCACATATTATGGGATCAGTATTATATACCATCACTGGCATAAAGACCTTGTGTTAGTCAGAGTTGGCAGGAAAACAGAAACCCTCTAGCTGTTTCAAACAAGGTAAATTTAAGATGAGGAACTGGTTACACAGGAGATGGAAGAAATAAGAGCCAAGCATGGGATGACAAGGTAAAGCAGAGGTTAGTAAAAATAGGAAATTGTTACCACCCTTAAGACTGGAAGGATAAAGATAATGTTACCAGAGCTCAGGTTCTAGGACCAACTGGTAGAAGATGGAAACATGTCAGGTACCATAGAAGAAAGACTATCTAGCAAGAGAAGGATCTCTGGAGGGAACTCAGTGGCTGCTACCAGATGCAGAGAGAGAGGGAGAAGTGTCCTGGTTTCTTCCTTCGTGTCTATTCCAATCTTTTACCAGTGCTCCCGTTGGCTGAATCCATCCAGAAGCCAGAAAACAAGGGATCCTGGGACATGTAGTTCCCTCTATACAGAAGAGAGTAGAAGGGTGAAATATGGTCTGAGAGCAAACAGGCAAAAGACTGTAGTAGCAATTGGAGGGTTAGCGAGCAGGTACATCGGTGATGCACTTTTTGATAAAAGGTGTGAAAATTGTGGAAAGTAAAACAGATACAGAATTTTCATGAGAAACTGTGCACAGTTTTCTGGATTCTTTCTGTTTGGCTAAAGGTCAGTTTAGACGTAGAGAGGACTTTAGAGCAGTGGTTCTTAACTGGGGCATTTTCTCCCCCAGGGGACATTTGACAATGTGTTGAGACACTTTAGTTGTCACTATTTCGGGAATGGACATTTGACAATGTGTTGAGACACTTTGGTTGTCACTATTTCGGGAATGGGGGGTGGGGTGGGGGAAGGTGAGTGTTACTGTCATCTAATGTATCTTCTAATTCACGGAAATCTCTCTGCAACAAAGAATTATCTGGTCTAAAATGTCAATAATGCTGAGGTTGAGCAATCCTTCTTTAGTGAAAAAGAAAATCAAAATATCCCTTCTTTCCCAGGAGACAGTAGAACATCATGTTACAAGGGAAATGAATTGGAGTCAGAAGTAGTTCCAAACAAAGCTCTTACAATTTACTAGCTTTGTGACCTTTGCAAATCATTTAACTTGCATTTCCTCATCCACAAATGACAATTTTCATCAAGAAGACATTTAAGTTCTTTATGATCATTCAAATGTATGTGTGTACTGACTTCTTAAATGTATTTAGTTCCCTGCTATCAGTACAGTATTTTTAAATAACAAAATTTATTGGCTTATAATAGTTTACCTAGATTTAAATTTTGGTCTTTGCTACTGTTCTAGTTTCCTTGGCTGCTCAAGCAAATACCATACAATGGGTCAGTTTAAACAATGGGAATTTATTAGCTCACAGTTTTGAGGCCAGGAAAAAGTCCAAAGCAAGGCTCATCAAGGCAATGCTTTCTCCCTGAAGACTAGGGCATTCTGTGCTGGCTGCTGGTGATCCTTGGTCCTGGGCTTCTCTACCACTTGGCAAAGCAAATGGCAGCCTCTCCTGGCTTCTCCCTTCTTTTCTGGGTTCTGTTGACCTTCAGATTCTTGCTTCCAGTGGCTTTCTCCTATATCTTAGTTTCATTCTACTTTTACGGGACTCCAGTAATAGGATCAAGACCCATTCTAATTGATATGGGCCACACCTTAGCTGAAGTAACCTCATCAAAAGCTCCTACTTACAGGAATGGATTAAGTTTAAGACTCACAGGAATTAAGTTCACACTCACAGAAATGGATTAAGTTTAAGAACATGTTTTTCTGGGGTACATGGCTCCAAACCACCACACCTACTGAAGATGATTATGAGAGAAGCTTTTTTTCTCTTGAAAAATATTTTCATTAGATTTACGAATAAGCTTATTCTTTATCTTCACACTTCTAAGAACAAGCCATAACAGTCAAACACACATTAAATTGATTAAATTGCTAAAGAATAGCAAGAACAAAATAAAGGGAAACTCACCAAATTCATAATTAATTTATATGGAAATGTTTCTTCCAATTAAGAGAAATGTAGGAATTATCTTCATTATGCTTAAAGACCTCACAATTGTGCAAGTTTAGATATATAAAGGTAATATTAAAGTTTGGTAAATGTCTCTCAAATACATCCATTTCTCTATCATTCTAATTCTATTTATCTTATCTCTCACAACTAATCCTGAGGCAGAAAGTGCTAGCAGTCTATTATTATCCATTCTTTCTTTGGCTCTGTGTCTAAGAGATCCCTGATTTTGTTTGAGTCTAATGAACCCAACTGAAATATTTTATTTTCTATTACCTACTATAGTGAAACTCCTCTGCAACATGCCTAGCAATAGTACAAACTAGGAATATTTGCAATTAGGATTGGATCTTGCCCACCGTAACAGACTGATGCCATCATTTCATTAACCTTGCAATAATGTACAGCATCTTTTAAGGGACTGAATTTATTGAACCCCAAAGAGACACTCTCTACCTGCTGTTTGTCATCTAAATTGACCAACAATCGCATAATTTGAGCTTTGCACTTTGGTAAAAGGAAACTCCTACTGTACCCTAGACTGGGAAGGTTGCTGTTAGGTGGCTGTCTTGGCTGATGCTCCAGTCCTTTCCCAAGCACCTTCCTGAAAAGTTAGTTCTTCAGAAGGCAAACAGAATGGGCCTGCTGGCAAAGGTGGAATTAGAGACCCATTGTTTTAAATTGCCTCACGATCTGTTTCTCAACTCTGGCTTGCTCTATTAGTCTATCCTTAGGCCCAAACTATACTGTTTAATGTTTTAAGAAGTCCTGATCTAAGACAGAATAAGTTCTCTCACCTTGTCATTCAAGTGGATTAGTTATTCTTTTCCTTTGCTTTTCTTTAGAAATTTTAGAAGCAGCTTGCCAAATTACACACACACACATGCACACACAAACACACAAACGCCCACTCACACAAATCTTCTAGAATTTTCATTGTGATTGCTTTGAGTCTATAGATCACTCTGGGGAGAATTGATAGTTTTATAATATGGAGTCTTTCAATCCATGGTACAGCTATACCATGGATTGAAAGATGTTTAGGTTGTCTTTCTCTTAATAATGTTTTATGAATTTTCTGTTAGAAGTCTTGCAATTATTCATGAGATATATTCCTAGGTATTCAACAGTTCATTCTGTATTTATAAATAATATCTTTTAAGACATTTTCAGTTGTATATAGTTTGTGGTTGGTATATAGAAATATAATTTTTTGTGTGTCGATCTTGAGTCCAGCAACCTAGCTAAATTTATTTATTCATTTTAACAATTTATCTATAGATTGTCTTGCATTTCTATGTATACAACTCTGTACTGGCTATTAACACAACTTTATTTATTCCCTTCATACGCACACACACACACACACACACACATATATTCCTTTTCCTTGTCTTATTGCATTGACTAAGATATACAGAGCAATGTTGAATAGATGTGGTGATAAGGGTAGCTTTTATCTCATTCTTGACTTCAGAGGAAAAGCTTTCAAATTTCAGTGTAAAATCTGATGTTTGCTGTAGGTTTTTGATAGGTACTTTTATCAGATTACAGCAGCCTTCTAGTCTGTTAATAGTTTTTATTGTGAATAAATATTGAATTTTATCAAATGAATTTTTTTTTACATTTATTGAGACAATCACATCTTATTAGGCTAAATTATTTTACACATTCCCCCCTTGCTTTTCATTGTAACTCTGGAGGCCACAATAGTGGCTGACACATCAGTACTCAATGTTTATTTGTAGATGAATAAGGACCTATAGAGTTATTTTAACCATTGGATGGTCAGTTTTACTTTCCGTAGTTAAAAAATAAATATTGTACATATTGAATTAGCTTCAATTGAGTACATGACTATATACAAGATTGTAATAGATACTAGAGATAGAAACTAAATAAGATATGATCGCTATCTTCCATGGGCATACACTACAAATAAATAGACCTTTAAAAAATGTTGGAGTTAGGATATATTCCTGCTAGCTTCGACAATAACCTCAAAGGATGTAAAATTCAGCAGAGAACTAGCGGAGTATGCAAAAGAAAAAAAATAGGTCACATCCTTGATTAGATATTTCATAAGTCTGGAAGAACAAGAAGATTTGAAGGAAGAACTTGGATGGAGGGAAACAGGAACTGATTCAGGAAAAATGTTAATAGAGTTAAGACTGACAGTGGACTAGAAACAGGGATTGGATCTCCAAATGTACACCTTCCTAAGGAAAATGATAGTGGGCGTTGGGCTGGAGAGAAGCAGATGGCTTCTAAACACATTTATATTTTATATTCGCAACATCCTCATTCTTCATAATTTTCGCATTCAGCCCCTTGGAAAGCAAGGGGCAAGAGAAGAGTGGAGAATATGTGTGTGAGTGTTAAGGTATGAGCATGTGAGTATGTATATGTGAGGCATTTGTGTGTGGGTTGTGTGTGTACATGTGATTATGGGAGGCATATGTTGAGTGTGTTGGGCGTGTGTGAGCATGTGTGTGTGTGGATGAAAATATTTGGGGTGTGTGAGTATGAATGCGAGTGTGGGGAGTGAGTGTGAATGTATGGAGTGTGTGTGTGAATATGGGAGTGTGGGAGCTATGAACTGAGAGTGTAAAAATGTGTGTGTGTGCATATGAGATGTGTGTATGTGCCATGCATATGTGGTGTGAATGTGTGGGATGTGTGAATCTGTGTATGTTTATGTGAGGAGTGATTATGAGTGTGGGTGTGTGTATGAGTATGTGTGATGTGTGAAGGTGTGTGGTGGGTGTGTATGTGTTAGAGTGTGGTATGAGCACCTAAGGAAGCAGCAAGTCCCCAGAGCAGGACTGGTAGCATAGTATGCCTAGGGAAGGAAGAGAAACCTTCCAAACACCTTCTCACATCCCAACTGTGGCACCAAAGCAGTAGAAAGAATCTTGCACTCTACCCCAAGGATTGAGTTGTTTCTGATAGAACCCGAAGAATCGAAATGAGATCTTTCTCATACTCCTCTGTGTGCAACGGTGGGGCTTAATGAACAGCAATCAGAGTCTTCTCCAATTCTCCATGTCATTTTAGAACAAAGGCTTCCAGATATTTGCTCAGATTAAATGTCTACCCTTTCCCCTATTCTCCATACACCTTCACAGAATGGGGGCTTAAAATAGAATTGAATTAAATTTTTTCTACCTGTCTTTGAATTGAGAGTTCCAGCTGCTTCTATTTTCTTGACCGTGCCATATCCTTGTTACCATGTCTTTCTAGAAATCTTGTCCCTTTGGTTTCTACAACTCTGCTGCCTGTCTCTGCCTCTCCTCTTCCATTTGCTTCCAAGACTGCATCCTTTTAACCACCATGATGATGCACTCGCTGCTCTGACTGCTCTTCCTATGTCTGTTCTATATTCTATTGTTTGTTTTCTTTCTTCTGGGCACACCTTTAATTTTGACGTTTCTCAAGCTTCTAGTCTTACCCTTCTTTTCATTATGCTTCCTCTTCTTTGTTGATCTTAAGTATTCCCAAATCTGCAGTGAACTCTCAAGACTTCAAAATCCACATTCCTAGCCTGGATTCTCTTCTGATTGAATTTTTGACTGTTAACTAGAGATGGCTTAGACAAACCTGTTTCTCCTTCTGCCTTTTTGATACTGCTTATCAGCATTGACAAACACGTAGTCTCCCCTTTAGTTGCCACATCTAGTTGGTCACCCTGGCCTGTTAATACTTCTATTGTATCTTCTCTCTGCCTATCCCTCTCCCTGAGTCCCAGCCCCAGTTCAGACCACCATCATTTCTCCGGAATCTCTGCCAATCTCTTAACGGTTCTTCCTTCCTTTCTTTCTTTCCTCTTCAAATCCGTCCTTCTGTCTGCTACAGGAGTGAGACGTCTAACATACAGATGTCAGTAAGTTACATTACTGTCTTCCAAGTCTAGAGCATCTATAATAGTCCACTATTGCCTACAAGGCTCTTCATAATAAGAACTAAGTCCTCCTTTACCTGCTCATTTCCAGACATTCTTTCATATGCATACTATGCACCTTCAACTTTCCATTCCGTTACCTCTTCATAGCTTGCCATGCTGCTCCCTATGCTGGAATGACCATGGTACTCATTTGGTTGGATTCCTTCAAGGTCTGGTTCAAACAGCTGCTTTATGAAGCTTTTCTCGAACCACTTAGGCTGAATTAATTTTTTCACACGTCTGCATTTTCCCATAACCCATTATATTTAAATATCACTTATTCTAACATATTTTTTTGTCACATGCATGTTATTATATGCTCCTCAAAGTTTTCCTGAGTTCTTCAATTGAATTTGTAACCTGTACCTTGGCAAGGTATGCAGAATATATTACAGGTTCAGAAAATATGTTATTGTTAATATTATGTGGTATCCATTCTTACCTTACAAATGTCTTTCATTGTATATCAATATATTTATTTATAATTGTAGTAACAATAGTTATTATGTATGGTGCTTAGAACATGTCAGGCACTGTTCTAAGGATTTCACATATTAATGCATGCAATTTTCATAACAACCCTTTTGTTAAAATTATTATCCTCATTTTACAGATAAGGGAATTGAGCCACACAGAGGTTAAATGAGTTGCCCGAAGTTAGTGGAGTAGCATTCAGACCCAGTTACCCTAGCTCCATGCCTTACATTCTTAAATCACAATACTGCATTGCATCCCTTATGGAAAAAAATGGAATTGGTTAAAACACTGAGTTTTTTATTTTTATTTTTTATTTTTTAGATTTTTAATTCAGTTTTATTGAGATATAGTCACATACCATACAATCATCTGCAGTGTAAAATCAGTTGTTCACAGTATCATCATATAGTTGTGCATTTATCACTACAATCAATTTTTGAACATTTTCGTGACTTCAATAAAAATAAAAATAAGAATAAAAATTAAAGTAAAAAAGAACATCCCAAACATCCCATCCCTCTCATCACCCCCTATTTATTCATTTAATTTTTGTCCCTATTTTTCTACTCATCCATCCATACTTTGGATAAAGGGAGTGTGAGCCACAAGGTTTTCACAATCACACAGTCACACTGAAGACACAGAGTTTTTAATTCTTTTCAGAGTAACTATATTGCTGAGGACCATAGTTGAACATCAGAATATGTTGACGTATTACCATAAATCTGAGTGGAGTAGTCACATTTCCCTGTCCCTATACTTTTTTTATACCTGCATTATAACATTTACCACATTGTACTTCATTGAATTGTTCCTATGTCTGATTCTTTTCTGATTGGGAGAAATTTCATGCAAGGAATGCGGCATTTTTTTACTTTGTGTCATATCTGTACCTTGCATGGGGCCTTGCAGATGCTTATTCAACCAACGTCTATTGAACAAAAGAGTAAGAAATTGTTTCTCAAGACATTAAAACTGCCACATCCACAAATGAAAGTTGTTAAGGCTGATGATTTACAATCATTTAAGTTGACCTCAAGAGACACCTGGAGATTGGAATATTCTGTCCTTTTACCTGTGAAGAGTTTGTTTAGTTACCTCTGACTTCCCCTTTCTATCAGCAACTTGTGGTGATTAAAAGCTACGGAGTCTGGAGTCAGACTTGCCTGGGTTCATATCACGCCTTCACTAACTAGTAGTTGAGTGATGTTGGGCCTGTTTCTTAATTTTCCTGTGCCTTATCTGAAAACCAAGGATTACAAAGTGTATAGAACTATTGTGAGGATTAAAATGAGATAGTGTATGTAAAATGTTTGAAGCAAATAGTACAATAAGTACTCATTAAGTCTTAGTAGCTTTGCTATCATCAATATTTTAAGAACAAGTATAATTAGCCTTAGTATTTACAGAGTCATTTATCAAGTTTTGTTTTTGACTATGATGCTTCTTTATACTTTAAAGAAACTTTAGGCCATCTATGACTTCATCTTCACAGCCCCAAAGTTTTGAAATAGATTTTGACTTGAACTTCTGCACAAAATGATAAATCTTCTGTGCAGAATCTTTTTCCAAGGCTGCTATCCAGCTATCATGTTAAGCAGCAGAATGGAAAGGACAGAGCAGGGATAGTGGGCCAGGAACTGAGACACATGGTAAATGAAAGGAGTAGTAAATCGGGCATCATTGTGATGTTAAACAGCATGCATCAAGCTGAGTGGAGAAACAGTTCCATCAGCTTTGCCAGCAAGGTGAGGCCCAAATAAGTCACATCTACTTAGTACAGTCTGAGTATCAGTGTGGCAGAGCTGTTGGAGCAATAACTAACTGAGATGAACATGACATTGTACCTGGCTCACAATATCTCCAACAGTAATTTGTTACACTATTTCAGGTGGTTCCAATAGAACATGTTGTTCTCTGCAGAAACTGTGATTCTGGAAAACACGTTAGGGTTCACGACAAAATTTGAGATGAAAATTATCGGGAATGTTATAAACAAGCAAGAAAGCATTAATAAGTTCATAACTGGAAGCCATAATAACAGGCAATTGTAGGTCTTTCTTTTTAATAACCAAAAAATTGCTTAATATGGAGAAAGGCAAATCAAGTAAACTAAGCCCAGTAAGTACTCAGAAATGAATAAGCATCAAATGTGTATAACGAGCATTAAGATGTGGCAAGTTCTTCTTGAATCCGGGAAAGGAGAATCTCCTGGGTCTGGAAGCTGGAGACTTGGATTACAAGCCGGGCTTTGGGCCCTCTATGTGATGCTGGCTAAACCACCAACATATTTTTTTTATCCTTGTTAATTATACCTCAGTGGTTTGCAATACTGGACTTCTAAAAACACTTTCCAAAGATATAAAGATCCTTAGATAGTAAAGGCAAGTTTTTGATGGAAAAACCAACCTTTTTTCCCGGAAAGCATTCAGCCATAAAAAAATCTAAAATTATCTTGGAACCGGCATATATTTGAGAAATATGAGGCAGAAATTCAGTTTTCCCCATGACCCAATTTACTCTCATATGTAATTATTGTATATCTTTATGGTCAAATGGTAGTAATGCTTGTCCAGGTTAAAGAATTGGGAAATATATGTTTCATTCAGGGGAGAGGAAAAGGAAGAAACGGTGGTTGGGACTATTAAACTACTAAATCTCCAAAGAAAAATGACTGTTTAAGACTTTTCTGAGACAGATAGAGTAAATTATAATGTTAGGTTTCTTCTTATGAAAAAATAATTTGTAAGATGATAAAAATTCCTTGTATTACTTATCCAATCACCACAGGAACACGAAAGACCACACCATGTAGGAGAGGAAAGAAGGGCAGGCACCAAGATTTGTTTTGTAGTTAAAAGCTGTATGTCAGGCTCAATGCTAGGCATTTTATATACCTTATCCCAAGTAAATATTTCAATATTAATGTCTAGATCTCACCCCCACAGATTTTGAATTAATTTGTGATTATAAAGTGCATCTGAGGATGAGAACAAATGCCCTTGGGTCCTGCTCCCAAATACCTTTTTTTCATGTGCTGTTGAATTCCATACATTTTCTCAAGCTGTTTCCTCAAGGCACAAGCAATTCCTTCCTGCTACCTATGATAACAGGTTCACCTTGAAATACACTCAGGAATTCCTGAGTATTTTTCACCCTTGAGTTTGTGAACAAACCTCATAAATTCAAGGTCAGTCACTCCATGACATCCTACTTGGCCCTAAATTCAGCATGGTATTTGAGGCAGCTGATTGAGGGCTGCCTTTCCAGAGCCTGCTCCAACAGTTTAGAGCTATAATCTCTCCATTGTTGGGTAGCACAAGCTGGACTCTGTAGTCCTGCATTTAAGAGAGCCAGCGTTGCACTGTCTTCCATTGTCTAATATGGAATGATTGTCTTTTCCAGAGACTTGAATCTTTGCCTCAGGTGTGCCTGTGGAGTAAGCTGCAGCAGCCCACATTATAAAGACTCCATCATTTGGCTTAGTGTGGTCTTGTGCACACACCATTCCTGAGGTTTGAGTGGCACTCCCTCACCCCAACGCTGGTCCTCCTACCCTCTTGTCTTTTCTGAAGCCTGCATTGTCCAAAGACTATTCTCTTAAAGCAGCCTACAAGTGCAGTCCTTCCTCCATGAAACAGGCAATCACCTGTGGACAAAACGACCGTAAGCTGCAGTTACCTGCAAAGGTCAAAGTATCATGTGACTGCAGCAGTTAAAAGCAATCACACAACTGCAAAACCCTCTTGGCATAATATAAGGTTTTATGAACCACCAAGGGGAACATACCCTTGCAACACACTCAAATCCATGACTGATGAATCCAAGCCCCATGAGATGCCTCTTCATATGTTATTTTGGTCTACAAATTTTACTCTGACTTTTGTTTCTCAGTGTTCAAAGCGCATGTACCAAGTGTTTGGTCTTGAAATAATCTTCCAACTACAGGATTCTGCCATGGAAGCAAGCAATTCAATATGCACGCTTTTGTGGGCAGAATCGCTTCCACAGGGGAAAAAAGGAGGAGCTAAGCCAAGCATGTTCTGTTTACTGATCCCTAATTTTCCATCAGATGAATCACTCCACCTTCCCTTGATGGGAGTAGGGTAGAAGGGTGGTGGTGTGGGGGGAGGAGGTATGCTGAGAGGCTTAAAGAGTTAACAAGTTGAACTCCCTGAAAATGGAAGGAAACATCAGAAATGAGGAAAGAGCACATCACCCTAATGATGCTCATTTGAAAGAATATTTTAAAATTTGATTGTTTTGATTTCTCAGTATATTATATGTTCAGAAAAATGAGCATATCATAAGTGTGTGTGGTGGTTTTAGACTGTGTCTACAATCTCTTTGATACTTCTTCCTCCAAAAGGTAAAGCCCAATTCTGGTCCCTTTGAGTGTGGGCCAGAATTTAGTGACTCACTTAAAATGAATAGAAAGTGATGAAAATGACTGTGTGTGGCTTCTGAAACTGGATTATAAAAGGCATTGTGGCAGTGTCGTGAAAATGTCACTAAATCTTAAGCCAAAATGGGAAAGGGAAAAACTCCTATCAACATTGTCACTGGGCATGTAGATTAAGGCAAATACATCACTACTGGCCACTTGATCTACAAATTTGGCAGGTAGACAAAAAGACTATTAAGAAATTGGTAAAGGAGGCTGTTGAGACAGAAAGGGACTCCTCCAAGTATGCCTGGATCTTGGGTAAACTGAAGGCTGATCATGAGCTGTGGTGTCACCATTGAATCTCTCTGAGGAAATTTGAGACCAGTATGTATTATGTGATCATCACTGATGCCCCAGGATACAGGGACTTTATTAATTAAGAACATGATCACAGGCACATCTCAAGCTGACTGTGCTGTCTTGATTGTTGAAGCTGGTGTTGGTATCATATGAAGCTGTTGTCTCCAAGGATGGGCAGACCCATGAGCATTCCCTTCTGGCCCACACACAGTGTGTGAAACAACTAATTATTGGTGTTAAGATGGATTTCACTGAGCCGACCTACAGCCAGGAGAGATATGAGGAAATTGTTAAGGAAGTCAGCATCTACATTAAGAAGATTGGCCATATGCCCAACACAGTAGCAGATGCAGGAGCTAAGTGCTAACATGCCTTGAATCAAGTGATGGAAAATCACCCATAAGGTGGCAGTGCCAGCAGAACCAAGCTGATCAAAGCTCTGGATTGCATACCGGCATCTACTCATCCAACTGGCAAACCTTGTGTCTGCCCCTCCAGGATGTCTACAAAATTGGCCATATTGGTACTGGCCCTGTGGGCTGAGAGGAGACTGGTGTTCTCAAACCAGGCATGGTGGTCACCTTTGTTCCAGTGGACATTACAGCTAAAGTAAGGTCTTTTGAAATAAACCATTAAGCTTTCAGTGAAGCTCTTTCTGGGAATAATGTCGGCTTCAATGTCAAAAACATGTCTGTAAAAGATGTTCGCTGTGGCAACATGGCTAGTGACAACAAAAAAGTGAGATTGGCTTCACTGCTGTGGTGATTATCCTGAACTATCCAGGCCAAATCAGTGCTGGCCATGTGCCTGGGCTGGATTGTCACACAGCTCACTTTGCTTGCAAGCTTTCTGAGCTGAAAGAGGAGTGTGCCTGTTCTGGTAAGAAGCTGGAAGATGGCTCCAAATCCTTGAAATCTAATTATCCTGCCATCCTTGATATTATTCCCGGCAAGCCCATGAGTGTTGAGAGCTTCTCTGGCCTTCTCCTTTGGGTTGTTGTGCTGTTCATAATAAGGAACAGACGGCTGTGTGGGTATCATCAAGGCAGTGGACAAGAAAGCTGTGGGGGCTGGCAATGTCACCAAGTCTGTCCAGAAAGTTCAGAAGGCTAAATGAATATTATCCATAATACCTGCTGCCCCAGTCTTAATCAGTGATGGAAGAATGTTCTCAAAAGTACTTGTTTCAATTGGCCATTTAAGTTTAATAGTAAAAGACCGATTAATGATAGCAATGATTTGTAAAACCGTTAGAAGGAAAGGAACATTTTGTGGACCACTTGTATTTTCTTTTTAAGTTATCAGTTTTTCAAATCAATACTGTTTAAATGGAAACAGCTTGACCAAACATCTGTTACAGAATTTTGAGACAGATCAAAACAGAATTTAATGAGGAAAAAAAGGCATTGTGGCCTCCTCTTTGCCCTCTCTCGAGCCGGTCACTCCAGGGAAAGCCAGCTACCATGTTGTGAGGGCACTCAAGTAGACCTATGAAGTGATCTAGGTTGTGGGGAACTGAGGCCTCCTGCCAATAGCCATGTGAGTGCACCATCTTGGAAACAGATCCTCCAGCCCCAGTCAAGCCTTCAGATGACTGCAGCCCTACCCAACAGCTTAATTTTAAACTTATGAGTGATCTTGAACCAGACCCACCCAACTAAACCTCTTCCAAATCCAACACACAGAAACTGTGTGAGACAATAAATATTCACTATTGCTTTATGCCTCTGAGTTTTGAGTAATTTGTTTACTCAACAATCAATAACTAACCTAATAAGTCTACGGATCAAAGAAATTTCAGAAACTGGACACTTCAGTACCCAGATCAAGCTATAGAACATTACCCCACTTCAAAAATCCCCTTTATGTTTCCTTTCAGTCAGTACTCTCTTTCCTGAAGAGTAACTATAATCTTGACTAATAGCATAGACTAGTTTTGCCTGTTTCTACACTTTTCTATATATAGATATGTGTGTGTATGTGTGAGTGTGTGTGTATGGTTTGACAATATATACTACTTCTTTTTCTCAACCCTATGTTTATGAGATTTATCCATATTGTTCAGTGTAGTTGTAGATGTTTAATTCTTATTGCTGTATAATTTTCTGTCTAATGTATATAAAAAAATTATTGAATTGTAAAAAATTTCCACACCATTGCAAAGTGTTACTAATAGGGTAGTATATGAGAACACTGTATTTTATGCGTGATTTTTCTTTAAGCCCACACTTTTCTAAAAAAAATTTATCAAAAAGCTCATATTGTTTATTCATTGTATTGAATGATTTTTTACAGTTACATTTTAAAATGAAGTTTTAGTATGTGGCAATGTAGCTGCCTATAGCCACCACTTTCTTTTCCATCTGGAGAGGTACATGTTTGCTGTTGGCTTTAGATTCAGATAGAGACATGACTTTGATTTGTTGTTTGGTCAGTTATTTTTGTGTGTGTTTGTGGTCGAGTTAGTTAATGTCTCTTAGTCACATATTTCTTTAATCTACAAAGGTAATAATGAGAAAAATCATGCAATTATCTTCATAGACACTGAAAATGCCCAAGTCCATGTGGCAATTTAGTTTATGGTAAAGGTGACATCTCAAATCACTATGAGGAAAAATGAGATTTTAATAAATAATGTTGGAGTAACTGGATAGCATTTGAAAAAAGTATAAAATCTTATCCACTTTTCATATTGTAAACCAAATAAACTCCAAGTAGATCAGAGAAAAATCATACAAATGGCAAAATAGGACATTGATGAATTCTTTTATAATCTGGCAGTGAGGAAACTATGTCATAATAAAATATAGAAGCAATAAAAAAGATAAAATTTGACTCCATAAAAATAAATAACTTTACATGGTAAAAAACTAATAAAAGCAAGTGAAAAAAACATAAAGGACAAACTAGAAAACATATTTGCCACTCAGAGAGCTAATTTATCTCATATATGAAGGGCTATTTAACATTGAGAAGAAAAAAGACCAAAAACCTGGTAGAGAAATGGGCAAAAATCATACAGACATTTTGTACAAAAAGAAAGGCAAAAAAACCTTCTGAACAAGAGAACTAAATTAAAACTGCACTGAGGAACCATTGCCCACCTTTCAGATTGGCAAACATCCAAATGCTTGACAAACGTGCTCTGTGGACCAGGCTGTGGGAAACGGGCCATTCATATGATGCTGCTGGTAGAAACGCAGGATGGCACAGCCTCCACAGGGAAGGATTTGGCAACATCTGACAAAACTGCATATGCAATTGCTCTCTGACCCCACAATCTCATGGCCAGAAATCTACCTTGCAGCTGGCCCTCCACAAATGTGAAACAACATACACAAAAGTTATTCTTCTAACAAATAACAGCCTTACTTTCAATAACAAAAGATCTGAAATGACCCAAGTGTCCACAACTAAGGAAATAGTTAGATAAACTATGGTCCACTGATTAGAGTATTATGCAGCTATAAAAAAGGAGGAAAGTCTCTATGAGCTGATATGACTGATTTTCAGGCTATCTTGTTAAGGGAAATAATATCTACAGTATGCTACCTTTGTGTGTAAGAAACAAGGAGAAATAAAAGCATGTATAAATTTAAGCTTACCTTTTTTAAAATTTTATTTTATTGAGATTGTTCACATACCGTACTATTATCCAAAGATCCAAAGTGCACAATCAATTGCCCATGGTACCATCATACAGCTTATCACCACAATTAATTTTTTTTTCAATTTCTAGAACATTTTCATTACTCCAGAAAAGAAATAAAGACAAACAAAGGAACTCAAATCCTCCTATACCACTAACCAACCCCCCTCCATTATTTACTCACAGTATTGGTATAGTACATTTGTTACTATTGATGAAAGAATGTTAAAATATTATTAACTGTAGTACATAGTTTGCAATAGGCATATTTTTCCCTATATACCCCTCTATTACTAACTTCTAGCTATAGTGTCATACATTGGTTCTAGTTCATGAGAGAGATTTCTAATATTTGTACAGTTAATAACAGAGTGTCCAACACAATATTCAGTGTTTTATATATTACCATCTTTTAACCTGCAACTTTCCTTCTGGTGACATATGTGACTCTAAGCTTCCCCTTTCCATCACATTCACATACCATTCAGCATTGTTATTTATTCTCACAATAATGTGCTACTGTTACCTCTGTCCATTTCCAAACACTTAAGTTCAACCTAGTTGAACATTCTGCTCATAATAAGAAGCCAGTCCCCATTCTTTAACCTTGTTCTGTATCCTGGTGACTTATATTGCAAGTCTAAGAGTTTACATATTATAATTAGTTCATATCTATGAGACCATGCAATATTTGTCCTTATGTGTCTAACTTATTTCACTCAGTGTAGTCCCTCAAGTTTTCTTCATCAATCTGTTTTTTTTTTTTTTGAAGATGATTTGCTCACCCAACATACTTTCCATCCTAAGTAAACATTCAGTGGTTCCCTGTATAGATGTATATTTATGTATTTACCATCATCACCACTATCTATATAAGGACATCTCCATTTCTTTCACAAAGAAGGAGAAAGAGTCAAAGAAGTTAGGGAGACAAAAGACTAAGAAAAAGAAAGAAAAAAATGACAGCTAAAAAGCAACAAAAGGAAAGATAGAGTTAACCTAAAGTAGAATAAAAGAGTCAGACAACATCACCAATGCCAAAAGTCCCATACTGCTCCCTTATACCCCCCTCTTGAAGGCATTTAGGTTTGGTATATTGCCTTTGTTACATTAAAGGAAGCATAATACAATGTTCCTGTTAACTATGGTCTCTAGTTTGTTTTGATTGTATTTTTTCCCCAATACCACTGTATTTTTAACACCTTGCAAGGTTGACATTCATTTGTTCTCCCTCATGAAAAAACATATTTGTACATTTTATCACAATCGCTGAGCACCCTAGGTTTCACAGAGTTATAAAGTCCCAGTCTTTATCTTTCATCTGTCTTTCTGGTGTCCCACATGCTCCTAACCTTTCTCTTTCAACCATACTCACAGTCATCTTTTCTCAGTGTACTTACATTGCTGTGCTACCATCACCCAAAATTGTGTCCCAAACCTCTCACTCCTGTCTTTTCCTATCTGTCTGTAGTGTTCCCTGTAGTATTTCCTGTAGTGCAGGTATCTTGTTCACAAACTCTCTCATTGTCTTTTGTCAGAGAATATTTTGAACTCTCCCTCATATTTGAAGGACAGTTTTGCTGGATATAGGATTCTTGGGTGGCATTTTTTCTCTTTCAGTATCTTTAATATATGACACCACTTCCTTCTTGCCTCCATGGTTTCTACTGAGAAGTCCACACATAGTCTTATCGAGCTTCCTTTGTATGTGATGGATCACTTTTCTCTTGCTGCTTTAAGGATTCTCTCTTTGTCTTTGACATTTGATAATCTAATTATTAAATGTCTTGGCATAGGCCTGTTCAGATCTATTCTGTTTGGGGTACTCTGCGCTTCTTGGATCTGTAATTTTATGTCCTTCATAAGAGATGGGAAATTTTCATTATTTCCTCTATTATTGCTTCTGCCCCTTTTCCTTTCTCTTCTCCTTCTGGGGCAGCCATGACATGTACATTCATGCATTTCATGTTGTCATTCAATTCCCTGAGACACTGCTCATATTTTAACATTCTTTTCCCTATCTGTTTTTTTGTGTGTAGGATTTCAGGTGTCTTGTTCTCCAGTTCCTGGGTGTTTTCTTCTGCCTCTTGGGATCTGCTGTTGTACATATCCATTGTGTTTTTCATCTCTTGTGTTGTGCCTTTCATTTCCATAGATTCTGCCAGTTTTTTCAAACTTTCAATTTCTACCTTATGTTCACCCAGTGTTCTCTTTATAGCCTTTGTCTCTTTTGTTATATCTTCCCTGAACTCATTGATTTGGTTTTTGATTTGATTTAGCATATTTCTTTGAAAATCTTTAATAGACTGTTACATTAAAGTGAAACAATATCTCAACTGTATCTTGACTGAGGCGTAAGTTTGTTCCTTTGACTGGGCCATATCTTCATTTTTCCTAGTACAGATTGTAGTTTTCTGTTGTCTAGGCATCTGGTTTCCTTGGTTACCCCAGTCAGATTTTCCCAGACCAGAATGGGTTCAGGTCTCAGAATAGGGTTATATTTAGGGTGTATCTTAGAGGAATGACAGACTTTCTTGTCTGTCATTCACTGTGCTTTTCTTAACCTGTTCAGCAGGTGGCACCTGTCAGCCTGTTGCTCCTGACATATGTAAGGAGGTGTGATCCCTTCAGTTTCTGTTTTGGCTGTTTCCCCCCATGTTCTGGGATCTGGTTCTGAAGGGAAATCTGGGCCCCACCTCCTTACTCTTAGGGAAGATACACCTCCTAGGGAGTTATCATCTGCATTTGAATAGTCTCTCTGACTCTGTTATCTCCACCTATCTGGGTCAGATTGCTGGGAACTGAAAATGGCTGGGGCACTCTCCTCTGAGCCCCCCAGGTTGAGAGAGATAAAAAGGGACAGAAAGCCCCTTTTGGAGCCAGTACATGGCCCCCAAGTTTTACTTGTTGGCCAGAGGTAACAGCTAATCTTCTGGGCTCCCCCTCCTGGGCCAGATGAGCCCTCTTGTTCTTTAAGGTCAGTTGCCACTAAAAGCCTCTGTCTGCTTGTTGAGGGTTTGTAGCTTGTATTCAGCAGTCCACATTTGTTAATTAAAACCCCAGTTGGATCTCAGCTGAGCTATATTTGCTTGCTTGGAGAGTGCCATGCTGCTCTCTACCACAGTGAGGTTTGGCAGCTCAGCCTGCTACAGGGGAGGGGCTTTCAGCATGGTTCCACAGTTTTTACTTATATATTCTATGCTGCGATCTCAGGCATTCCTCCCAATCCAGGCTGGTTTACAATGTGTGGACAGTCACGGTTGTCCCCCAGCAGTTACTCCGAATTATTTTCTAGTTGTTCCTGGTTGTTCATTAGTTGTTCCAGGGGACTAACTAACTTCCACTCTTCTCTAAGCAGCCATCTTGCCCCTCCCTCCCATATTAGCTTACTTTTGCAAAGGGAAACTGAATAAGAATAAACTAGAAACTAATTAAAATGGGTGCCTCTATGGGGAGTGTGGAAATGAGGTGGAAGACGGGAATAAGGATCAAAGTTCTATGAGTATGTCTCTTTATACACTTGAATTTTTTGAATGGTTTAGAACTATGTAAGTACTTTACATACTCAAAAAGCAAAATGAAATAAAAAAGGAAAGAAATGTAAAACTTAAAATATAACACAAATAGAAACAAAGAACCTAAATGTAAATGAAATTGATAACATAACCAAAGATTTATTTCAGGTTACTTTTGAGATAGTACTGTGGCTGTACATAGTGAAGAATGAAAAAAAAGAAACAAAAAAAAAAACACTGACTTACCACTGCCAACAACAACAACAAAAAACCCAAAAGAATACATCACTAAATAAGTTTACATCTAGCAGTCAAATTGGTATTGACATTTTAAAACTATATTATGTATACTGTAAGATAAAGCAAATAAGTATATTGGTGTTACTGGGAGCCAAGATTTTTGTTACAGAAGAAGAAAAGATACAAACATGGAACAAAAGAAGTTAAAAATTTGTTATTTCTCTTTGGGGTAATAGAAAAGTTTTGGTAGTGGATGATGGTGCCTGTAGCACAGTATTGTGAATATAATTAACACCACTGAATTGTGTATTTGAATGTGGTTAAAATGAAAATTTTAGGTTGTATATATGTTACTAAAAATTAAAAAAAAAATGACATAGGACTGTACAACATAAACAATAAACCCTAATGTAAACTATGGGCCACAGTTAATAGTAAAAAAATGATAATATTATTTCATCAATTGTAACAAAGTTATCACACTAATGCAAAGTGTTAATAATGGGGGTGTGTGTGGCTAATCTGGTTTTTTCTGCATAACTTTTCTGTAAATGTACAACTTCTCTAATAATAAAACAATTACAAAATTGAATTGGCAATACCAATACAAAATTATAGTGTAAGAAAACATCTATCTCCTAGCTCTGTTCGCTGAGAGGGCTTAAGAGTAATAGGAAAAATGAAACCTCAGTAGCAATGAGGACATCAACCTCAAGATCTGTGTCTAAATGTCCATATAATAACCAGGCTAAGACTGGGACTAATCAATATTATGTGTCTCCTGATGTGGTGTAAAATAAAATAAACAAGGTCATCCATGAAGTATACTTGCCCAAAATCCTTAATCTGAATCTCATCATATCTCCAGATGTAACTTCCAGCTTGTGGGGTATTCAAGGGATGGAGGTATAACTTAAATGACCCCATGGAGGGATCAGGCAAAACAGAATGTATTATGACAATAACCATTCTACTCTACCAGTAGTAACAGTCTTGCATTTTAATTGACAAACTCATCATTCTCAATAGGCTTCATCCAGCACCAAATTTACCTAGCTTTAAGAAGATTCAAGACAAAAAGACACACAACAACAATAACAGAGTGAAGGTCTTATTACTCCCAGAGTGGCAGTTCTACATTTGGGTGATCAACCCACAATGGGGCTCAGTTGGTGCAGATGAGTGTTGGCTCCAAGAAGCCATCAGCTCTAGCTTTCATGCATAGCTGGTGATCCCCTATCAGTAATGATTAGCTTCTGTTCTCCAGTGTTGCCACTTTCCTTCAGTACAAGTTCTCATTGGTTGATAAACAATCTAGAAAATGAGGTAGAGGTGCTTAACCCTGTCCAAAGTCCTTTCTTGTATTCTCACATTTCTGGATTTGGTATAAATAAACTTCTAACAATTCCTTGAAATAACATTGAAAGGAGGATCTGCCAAGAGTCAAATTCTCAGAAGTCCTCGTGATTAAAGGAAAAGACATAAAATCAAGGAAATCAACCTTTCCTTACATGTACATTCTACAATATTACTGGCCTTGCCATTTTAGAAGGCCAAGAAAGAAAAAAAAACAAGTTGGGAAGGTTGTTTATAATTTTAAAAGAAAACATAACAACCAAATGTAATGCATGGACTCTAATTGGATCCTGAGTTTCAAATAAAATAATTGTAAAAACTTTTGGGGATAATTAGGAAAATTTGACTGTTAGATGTGTCAGTTTGAATGTATTATGTCCCCCAAAACAACATTATCTTTGATGTAATCTTGTGTGGGTAGACATATTACTGTTGATTAGAGTGTAATTCGATTGAGTGTTTCCATGGGGATACGACCCACCTAAATGTAAGTGATAACTCTGATTGGATAATTTCCATGGAGCTGTGGCCCTGCCCTTGATTGGTTTACTGGAGCACTATGTAAGCTCAGACAGAAGGAGCAAGCTTGCTACAGCCAAGAGGAACACTTTGAAGAATGCACAGGAGCTGAGAGAGGACCTGCAGCTAAGAAGACAGCCACTGGAAGCTGCCACTGACATTTTGACATCTTGGAGAATGCCATTTTGAAATGCAACCTGGGAGCAAGTGGACACCAGCCACATGCCTTCCGAGCTAACAGAGGTTTTCCAGACACCAATGGCCATTCTCCAGGAAGGTATCCAATTGTTGATGTCTTACCTTGGACGCTTTATGGCCTTTAGACTGTAACTTTGTAACCAAATAAACCCCTTTATAAAAGCCAATCCTTCTAAAGAATTGGGGTAGCTGGTGGTGGATACCTGAAACTATCAAACTACAACCCAGAACCCATGAATCTCGAAGACAGTTGTATAAAAATGTAGCTTATGAGGGGTGACAAGGGGATTGGGAAAGCCATAAGGACCACACTCCACTTCGTCTAGTTTATGGATGGATGAGTAGAAAAATAGGGGAAGGAAACAAACAGACAAAGGTACCCAGTGTTCTTTTTTACTTCAATTGCTCTTTTTCACTCTAATTATTATTCTTGTTATTCTTGTGTGTGTGCTAATGAAGGTGTCAGGGATTGATTTGGGTGATGAATGTACAACTATGTAATGGTACTGTGAACAATCGAAAGTACGATTTGTTTTGTATGACTGCGTGGTATATGAATATATCTCAATAAAATGAAGATTAAAAAAAAAAAAAAAAAAAAAAGACATAATGCTGAGCAAAATAAGCCAGGCACAAAAAGAGAGATATTGTATGTTACCACTAATGTGAATTCTGTCAAAAATGTACAATGTTTTATACTGTAGAATGTAGGGGACCTAGAGATACCAATTAGTGGAGGGGGAATGATAATCTAATAAGAACAGATAAACTATGGAGGGTAATCTCAATGTTATGGGAATGTTCAGGAATGATTATGGTTTGTAAACTTTCTTGGATATAGTAAGATCATGTTGGAAGCAATAGAGTTATTTTAGTTTTTTTTTTTCTCTTATTCCTTTGTTTTCTTAGGGGTTGTTAATTTTCTTGGGGTATGGTAGGAACATGTTGGAAGCAATGTAGTTATTTTAGATTATTTGTTTTTCTTACTCCTCTGTTTGGACATGGTTTATTAATTTTCTTGGGGTATGGTAGGAACATATTGGAAGCAAAGTAGTTATTTTAGGTTATTTGTTTTCCTTAATCCATTGCTTTGTTTGAAATGTTGTGAGGTTTTTTTTGGTTGTTGTTTGCCTGTTTGTTTTTAATTTTTTGATAAACAAAGTTAAAAAATTGAAAAAAAATCAGTAGAAAAATGGGAGTAAAAACTAAATGACAAATAGGGTGGGATGGGGGGATGGTTTGGGTATTCTCTTTTCACTTTTATTTTTTATTCTTATTCTGATTCTTTCTGATGTAAGGAAAATGTTCAGAAATAGATTGCGGTGATGAACGCATAACTATATGATCATACTGTGAACAGTTGATTGTATACCATGGATGACTGTATGGTTTGTGAATATATTTCAATAAAACTGAATTAAAAAAAAAAAAAAAAGGACATTGATGGGACAATAGGAAAAAAGGGAATATGGACTGTGTGCTTTATATCAATGTTCAGTGTCTTGAACTTGATAGCTGTTCTTAAGATGGCTGTATAAGTGAATCTTAGGAAATGTATATGGAAGTGTTAAGTGTAAAAAGGAGCATCATGTATGTGCAAGCACTCTCAGAAGACAGATAGATAGATAGATAGATAGATAGATAGATAGATAGATAGATAGAGATATAACAAATGGATGATAGACTATGTAAGGAATGCGGTGAAGTGCTAAAAATTGGCAAATCTGGGTATCTGGGTGGGCTATGTTAGAGTCCTATGTATTGTTTTTGTGTTATTTTTGCAACTTTCCTGTAAGTTTGAAGCAATTCCAAAATAAAAAGTTTTTTTTTTTTGTAAAAAAAAAAAAAAAAAAAAAAAAGCTAATGTATTTTTTAGACATATCCTTTAGAGACATTTAGACATGCCCTCTCATGTAATTTCCTTCTAATCAGGGAGAGAAGTATTAACATCCAGTGTCTCTATGTTGGTTTGAATTTTCTTTAAATTGTATTTGTTTAAGTAACTCTCTTAAAATAAACATGAAGTTGCATAGAAAGCAATCTGTAAGAATATACAACAAAAAGTTAATGATGGCTATCTGGATGATGGAATTGGGAGGAATTTATGACATGCTTTACAGACTCTGTGCGTGTTATTTTTATAATCAGAATATATTTGTTTATATGCATGCTTATGTGTGTATGTATGCATGTAAAATAAAATAAGAGGTTGTATACAAAAAAAAAAAAAAAAAAAAGCCAATCCATTTCCGATGTTTTGCATTCTGGCAGCATTCGCAAACTAGAACAAATATCTTAGTACTAAGTGATATTAGATGCATTAGTATCAGGTGCTATTTTGAAACCATTGTTAATTTCAATCCAAGCGGAGGATATAAACATGTTTATTGTGCTATTTCAACTTTCCTGTGTGTTTTTATTTTTTTTATTTTTTTTCTGTGTGTTTTTAAACATTTTCATAATGCAAACCTGAGAAAAACATTTTAAAAGAAGCTAATAATACTGGCTAATAGATTGTTACAAAGCTTGAATGAAATATGCTTGTGAATGACATAATTACTGGATAGCAGATTACAGGCTTTCTGCTTCAAATCACACCTAATTAGGATTCTTGATTGTGACTTTATTTTTTGAAAGGGATTATTTGGCATTATTCATAAACATACTAATAAGTAAAATTAAGCATGGCAATAAATTTGGGTATCTTTTGTCAAATGAGTTTGGTTTTGAATCTCCATACTTTTTGTTTTGTTTCAAATTTTATAATTTAACACATTTCAAACATATGGATAAGCCTGGAAAGAATAAAACAGCCTTCTATGATTAAAACACATTTTTTGATCCATAATTTCCTCATACAAAGAAGAAAAGATGTAAATATTATAGACATAGCTAAGTTCTTATTTTTCCTTTCCTTGTACAACCTTTCTCCTCCTAATCTCCCCAGAAGAAAACACCATCCACAGGCTAATGTTTGCAATTATCTTTATGTTTTGGTATTTTAATTATGTATGTACTTAATCATGTAGTTTGAGTTTTAAAAATTCAGATGAATGACATCAATATGCTGATACCCTTTTGCAATTTACTTTTTTAAAAAACAAATTTAACATTGTGATTGTGCAATTTATTCAAGGATTGTTAATTCATTCTATAAGATTTTGCATTGAATGAGCACAGTTTATTCCCCTACTAAAAGACAACTCATTTGTATCTAACACTTTAGAATTACTAATGGTCTTGATGAACATCTGTGTAAACAATCATCTCTCCCTGTACACACGTATAAGAACTTCTCTACGAAATACACCCAGAAATGGAAATGTCTGGCCACAGGGTATGTACACCTCCAAACTGATTAATGACTTTCCAAAATAATTGTGCTATTAAATGTCAGCCAGAGATATTGATTGTGCATTTTGACTCTTGGATGATTATTTTCCTGGACATTTTAGAAAATTTTACTTGTTTGTGGTCTTTGAGGCTTGAAATGCTGTTGAATTTCTCCAAAATGATTTGGTTTTGCTTTTACTTGTTGTCTGGAGATACCACCAACATGGAATCACTTGAAATAAAATTCTTTGTTTCAGTCTTTTCAGGCCATACAGGAAGCATGAATTCAGATCATAAACCAGTGTGAGCAATGACCTCTGGTTACAAATCCTCAGGGGAGATTTTTGTTTTTACTTTCACTCAGTGGAAGTTTCACATAGGCATAAACCTATTGCAGAGCAGGTTTGTGACTTTTACTTTTACAAAAAGGGTAGACACTTTTAGGAGATCTGCTTTATATGGGGGTTTTCTTTAGATTCACCACTCTAGCTCGATCTAAGGTCTTTCCCCTGTATTTCCAGCCCCATGCAGTCAGCAAAATGGAGGCCCAAGGTCTCCAGGATTTAGCCAAATTCCTCAGGATAAAAATTGGCTTTGATGCACATTGCCTCACAAGATTCCAGCATTCCATCATTTTTGGCCTTTGTGGATTCCATATGTATATATTTTTTGCTAGCTTAGCAAAGCACTCAAAGGGATTTTTAACACTTACATATTTTGTTAGAACTTTAATTCTATGTGTATAGTGTGTTATTCTGCCAAACCCAGAAATCAGAGTTAGTCTTTTTTTTTTAATCAGGAAGTGGATTTACAGAAAAATCATGCAGAAAATACAGGGTCCCTATATACCACCATATTATTAACTACTTGCATTGGTGTGGTACAGTTGCTACAATGAATGAAAACACATTTTTATCATTGTACTATTAACTATAGTGGGTATGGTATAACTTAGGGTTCATGGTTTGGGTTGTACAATTTCATGGATTTACTTTTAAACTTTTATTCTAGTAACATATATACAACCTAAAATTTCCCCTTCATACCACATTAAAATATATAATTCAGTGCTGTTGATTATGTTCACAATGTTGTATTACAATTACCACCATCCATTACTAAAACTTTTCCATCATCCCAAGTAGAAACTCTGCAAATTTTAAAACTTAACTCCCTATTTCCTGGTAATGATTCTGACTCTAAGAGTTTGCTTATTCTGATTATTTCATATCAGGGACATCATACAACATTTGTCCTTTTGTTTCTGGCTTATTTTACTCAACGTGATATCGTCAAAGTTCACCCATGTTGTTGCATGTGTCAGAACATCATTCTTTTTTATGGCTGAATAATATTCCATTCTGTGTTTATACTACATTTTTTTTATTTTCATTTTTTTTAATCTTCATTTTATTGAGATATATTCACATACCACGCAGTCATACAAAACAAATTGTACTTTCGATTGTTTACAGTACCATTACATAGTGGTACATTCATCACCCAAATCAATCCCTGGCACCTTCATTAGCACACACACAAAAATAACAAGAATAATAATTAGAGTGAAAAAGAGCAATTGAAGTAAAAAAGAACACTGGGTACCTTTGTCTGTTTGTTTCCTTCCCCTATTTTTCTACTCATCCATCCATAAACTAGACAAAGTGGAGTGTGGTCCTTATATACTACATTTTGTTTATCCATTCATCAGTTGATGGGTATTTGGGTTGCATCTTTTGTTTGGCAATTGTGAACAATACCACTATGAACATCAGAGTGCAAATATCTGTTTGAGACCTGCTTTCCAATCTTTTGGGCATATACTTAGAAGTGGGATTTCCAAGTCATATAGTAACACTATACTTAACTTTCTGAAGAACTGTCAAACTGTCTTCCCAAGGGCTGCACCATTTTACATTCCCACCAACTAAGAATGGGTGCTCCTATTTCTCCACATCCTCTCCAACACTAGTAATTTTCCATTTTTTAAATAGTGGCCATTCTAATGGGTGTGAAATGGTATCTCATTGTGATTTTGATTTGCATTTCTCTAATGGCTAATGATGTTGAACATCTTTTGATGTGGTTTTTGGCCATTTGAATGTCTTCTTTGGAGAAATATCTGTTCAAGTCTTTTGATCATTTTTTAACTCAATTGCTATTTTTTTTTTCTTGTGGAGTTGAATATTCTGGATATTAAACACTTATTGGATATGTGGTTTCCAAATATTTTCTCTCATTGTGTAAACTGTTGTTTTACTTTCATGGTAAGTAGACATATGTATATTTTAAAGTCTTTGTTCTGTATATGCACAGTCTGGTCTTCTTTGTTGATGTTTTCTGGGATTTTTATCCTCTTCCTTTGGATGAGCTATCATTTCCTGATGTCTTTGTCTTACAGTCTTTAAAATATTAACTCTAGGATTATTCCCTGAGATGTCTGCTTCATGAATTTGTATTTAGATAGTGAATGCATTCACTCTTGATAGTGACAGTATTCAGATATGACAGAGATTTTTTTTTTAGTGTCAGGGGCTAACAAAAAAAAAGCAAACCTAATCAGAAACAACTTTCACCATCTTTGCAAATTGGCTGTGCTCTGACTGGTGCTCTCCTTCAGGAAAGTCAGCCCAATGCAAATGCAAAGTGTAGGTTCCTTCCTGGGTCTAGGTCTTGTCTTTGGTTCTAGCTTGTGCTTGCTAGTGGCTTTATGAGCTCCCCTGTTTAGAGGTTTGTATGTCCTCTCTACTTTCCAGTTATTCTCCCTCTCCTGGGTGTTCCACTAGTTTCCTCTTCTCAGTGGCAAATTCCAGAAGGGGGACATTCCAGAGAGGAGTTTCCCAAGTCAGTCTTTCCCAGACAAAATAAGGCCAGAGATCCACAAAAGGAGTTCCAGCCTGCTCCAATTGCTATGGCTCCCCAAGGCTGCTATTTCTCCACTCAGTACATGCCCAGCAAATGCAGCCCTTCAACTCTCCTCCATGGTTCTGAGGGACATACAGGTTTTAAGTCTCCCCAACCACCTTTTCCCAGGGCAAGTTGGAACAATGGCTGTCCTCAGAGCCAGGTCCCCAGCTATCCGAAGTAGGTAATCAAAAGCAGTGATCAGTGATTGGACTGTGCTCTTCGCAAAGTACTCCAGGGGCTGGACCCCACTGCTGCCTGCAGCGAGAGTTGGGGGATGGGTGATGGTAACTACCCTGCAGAGACAGCCATTCACCAGTATTTACTGCAATTTACCAGCCTCTTCCTCGCTCTCTTCCCTGGATGTTGCACTGTGTTCTACTGTACTCTAGAATTTCAGAATAGTTTATTCAGGAAGTTCCTGCCTGTTTAGCAGTTATTCTTGTTGAGGGGCTGATTCTGGGATCTTCCTACTCCACCATTTTCCCACAGTTCTTCACAGTTTGGTCTTCAATCCACTTGAAGTTGATTTTTTTTGTGTGAGTATAAGATAAGGGTATAACTCTTTTTCTCAAATGAATAGCCAATTGTACCAGTGTCATTTATTGATTAATCCTTTCTTTCCCCACTTAATTACATGAATTATAATGCTACCTCTGTCACATGCCAGGCTCCTAATATATATATATATATATATCTTATAATATATATATCTTATAATATATATATAATCTCCTTATATTTATATATATATATATACAGCCACACAAAACTCCCTTTGAAGTGGAATTTATGTCCCCTCTCCTTGAAACTGAGCATGCTCTGTGACTGCTTTGACCAAAAGAGTAAACCAGAAGCAATGTTATGAGACTTCTGGGTTAAAACATTAAAATTCCAAGGAGCTTCTGCCTTGCTATCCAGAAACACTCACTCTTAAAGCCTTTACTGCCATGTAAGTAATTCGACTACCCTGAGGTTGCATAATGGGGAAAATCACACTAAAAATTATACAAAGAGGAGTGGCTAATAAAAGAAATAGGTGAAATAAAATGGAGCAATAAAAATACTTCATTAATCTAAAAGAAGGCAGGAAAGATGGGATGAAGAACATGAAGGACAGACAGAAACAAATGGTAAGATGAAGGACTGAAACACAATCTTACCAGTAATTAGTTTTAATGTAAATGAACCAAACATTTCCATTAAAAGATCCAATTATATGATATTTATAAGAAATGAAATTTAAATAAAAGGACAGGGATAGATAAAAAGTAAAATGTATACTCTGCAAATATTAACCATGAGAATATTGTTGTGGTTATATTAACACCAAAATGATCATCAAGGTAAGAAGAATTCCAGAGATAAAGAAGATCAATTCATACCAATTTCACAATGACAAAAAGGTCAATTCATCAACAAGACATAACAATGTGCTTGCACCTAGTACATAAAAACCATAGCAGAACCAAAAAGAGAAGGAGAAAATGCCAAAATCATATTTACATATTTTAACAAAGCTTTCTCATTTAATTGACAGAGGAAACAAAAAAATCAGTAATGTTTTAGACAACTTGACAAACATTGCTACTCATCTTGATTTAATTGACATTTATAGACCACCACACCCAACAATAGCAGAATGCACATTCCTTTCAAGTGCACATGGAACATTTGCCAAAATAGATCATATACTGGACCACACAGTAAATATTAATGAATTTTAAAAGACTTAAATCATTCTGATTAAGTTTTCTGACTTCAGTAAAATTACTAAATGTTTGAAAATTAGGCAAGATACTCTGTATAATAATAATTAAATAAAATAAAAATTAGAAAATGTTTTTAACTGGATGAAAATAAAAATATTATATACCAAGATTGGTGTAATGCAGCTAAAGCAATGTTTTGAGGGAATTTCCATCTTCATAAAACTAAACAAACAGAGCAAATTCAATGCTGAAAGGGTTTAATGATAAAAGGAAAAATTAACAAAATAAAAATCATGTGCCACAGAGAAAACCAATAAAATCTGAAGGAGATTTTTTTGAAAAATTAATAAAATTGGTAAACCCCAAGCAATACTGATCAAAATAAATGAGGAAGAAATTTTCTGATATAAAGAATGAAAAAGAAGACATCATTACTGATCCTTCAGACATTAATAGGACAATTAGAGGATATTATGAACAACTTTATGCTAATAAAGTTTAAAATGTGGTTGAAAATAAAACCAAATTTCTTGGAAATCACAACTTATCAAAATTACAAAAAAAGTAATAGACCCTACAAACTATTAGAATCAATAAGTGAATTTAACAAGGTTGCTGGTTGCAAATCAATATAAAATATTTTTCTATATACTGGCATCAAATAAGTAGAAAACAAAATTAAAAACTATAAATTAAAAACTATACCTTTAAGAGTAACTTCATAAAACATCAAACATCTAGAATAAATCCAATGACAGATGTGTAAAATACTATGATGAAAGCTACAAAACATTTCTGAGAGGAATTTAAGGGGTACTAAATAAACATCAGGATATATCATGTTCATGAATTGAAAAATATCAACATTGTAAAATGTCACTTTTGTCCAAACTGATCTATAAATTCAAAGCAATCCCAATCAAAACCTTAGCAGTTTTTTAATTAATTTTTTTATTAGAGAAGTTGTGTGTTTACAGAACAATCATGTATAAAATACAGGATTCCCATACACCTGTCCACCACCAATACTTCCATTGGTGAGGAAAATTTGTTACAATTTGATGATAGCACTTTCTTTGTAATTCTTCTATTTTTTAACAGTACTTACATTTGTTACAATTGATGAAAGATTATTAAAGTACTACTATTTACTATTGTCCATAGTCTACAAAGGGTTTTTTCCCCCATGTTCCCAACCTATTATTATTTTTCATGCATACCTGTATTTATTACTCATCTACTCATACACTGAATAAAGGCAGGGGGGTCAGTAACAAGGTTTTTACAATCACACAGTGTTCTGGTTTGCTAAAGCTGCCATTATACAAAACACCAGAAAAGGATTGGCTTTTATAAAGGGGATTTATCAGGTTACAAATCTACAGTTCAAAGGCCACAAAAGCGTCCAAGCCTAGGCAACAACAGGAGGATACCTTCACTGAAAAAAGGCCAATGGCATCTGGAACACCTCTGTCAGCTGGGAAGGCACATGGCTGGTGTTCGCTGGTCCTTTGTTCCTGGGTTCTGGTTTCAAAATGACTTTCTCCAAAGTGTCTCTGGGCTTCTGTCTCTCTTTGCTTCTCTCAGCTCTCTGCTTGGTACTCCTGGGTATTTCTCTCTAAGCATCTGGGAGTCCTCTAATAGTTTTCCAGGGCAAATTCTGGGCTTCATTTCTTAGCTTAGCATCTTCAAATGTCCTTCTGTCTGCATCACTCAGCCTCTCCAAGTGTCTGGTTCTGTGTCAGCTCTTGGCTTCTCCTGCAAACTCTAGATTACATATCTTAGCTTCTCTCCAAAATGTCTCTCTCAGCTTCTCTGAGCTCCTTCTCTCTGTAAGCTCTCTTAAAGGACTCCAGTGAATTAATCACTGGATGGGTGTGGTCACACCTCCATGGAAATGAACTAATCGAAAGGTCTCTCACTCACGGTTGGGTCGGTCACATCTCCATGGAAGCATTCAATCAAAAGATTCCACCCAACAAGATTAGATTAAAAGATCATGGCTCTTCTGGGGTCCATAACAGTTTCAAACTGGCACACACAGTGATAAGATGAAAGCTACATAGTTATACAATCATTATCCAACACCAAGGCTGCTGGATTACAGTTCAACCATTTCAGGTATTTCCTTCTGGCTATTCTAATACACTAGAAACTAAAAAGAAATATCTATATAATGAGTCAGTAGTGATAATCATTTCTTAAATTCTAATTTTTCTCAATCTTCAGGGATATCTGGGCAATGACCATTCTAATTTCTGTGTGCTGAAAAGGGATGTCAGCATTATGAGGTAGAGGAAAGAAACTGGTTTATATGCTTGGAAAGACTAGTACCTCTGGGTTTCAGGGCTTATCTGGCATAAGAACCATCTGGAGGCATTAAGTTTCTTAAAAAAAAAATTAACTTAATGGGTAAAACTTTTATAGAGCCTTAGATAAAACCCTGGATATTCTTTAGGGCCTTTAGGAATACTATTGGTTGGGGCTTGGCATACTGTGGCAATTTGCAATATCTAGCTGAGGCATGCAAAAGAGTAACCTACAGAATGACTTCTTGACTCTACTTGAAATCTCTTAGCCACTGAAACTTTATATTGTTTCATTTCTCTTCCCCCTTTATGTCAAGAATGCATTCTTAATCCCACAATGCCAGGGCCAGGCTCATCTCTGGGAGTCATGTCCCATGTTGTCAGGGAGACTTATACCCCTCAGAGTCATGCCCCACATAGGAAAGAGAGCAGTGAGTTTATTTGCAGAGTTTGTCTTACAGAGGCCACATCTGAGCAACAAAAGTGGTTCTCTGGGGGTGACTCTTAGGCTTAGTAGGCTTAGCTGCACAATTACAGAAATAAGTTTCATAATGGCAAGCCTCAAGATTGAGTGGTTGACTTATTAAATTGCGAGTCCTTAATGCTGGTGAGAATATCAGGAATTCCCCTAGTGGGGAAGTTTAATAGTTCCACATTTTCCCTCCAGTCCCTCAAGGGACTTTGCAAATACTTTTTTTTTAATTTTCTACCCAAAATACTCTGGAATGTATCAGGGTATTACAATAACCTGTACAGAATAACAAGATCTCGTTCCCTATTTTAGGTTCCATGCAATTATGTTGTTTAAATATACTGACTGGACAGGTTAAATTAGATAGTGTGCCCACTTTCTATCTCCTGATAAACTTAGCTCTCAAATTTAATTCTCAAAGTTTGCTCATTATAGTTAGCTTATTTTGTTTCTGTCTTATTTCGCTCAACATAATGTCCTCAAGTTTCATTCACCTTGTTGCACGACTCATGACTTCCTTCCTTTCTGCAGCCACACAGTATTCCCTCGTATGTATACATTATAGTTCTCCCTTAAGCTCACCAGTCAATGTATCCTTGAGCCACCTCCATCCATTGGCAATCATGAATAATGTTGCCATAAACACCAGTGTGCAAATGTCTATTCGTGTCCCTGCTTTCAGTTCTTACAAGTATATACCTAGTAACTGGATTGCAGGATCATATGGCAGCCCTATACTCTCACGAGTTCTAATGGAAATTTGAAAGTTGATTCTAAAATTTTAGTAGAAATACAGAATCCAGATGAGCCAAGATAATTTTTCAAGAAAAACAAAGCGGAATGATTTACAATACTACATATTGAAATGTATTATTATGATACAGTAATTAAGATGGTGTGAAACTGGCAAAGAATAGACACATAGACCCATGACACTGAATACAGGCCAGAAATATACCACTTACAGAAAGTCACCTGATTTACAATAACACCCTCCGCAATTCAGTGGGTGAACAGATGGTGTGGCAGTCGTGGTTCGGTAAGGGGACAGAAACCACATGAGTATTTTGAACAAAGAAAACTTAATATAAAGAGTTGTTCACAAAGTAAAAAACGCTGTTAACTACTAAAAGGGTACAAGGAGAACTTTCTAGAGTGTAACAATTGCCAAAAGTAACTACCACCCCTCTGGCTGAAGGAGCAAAGAGAACAAGAGAAAACCTTAGAAGCTTAGAGAAAGAGCCCCAGAGGGCTAATTCTCAGCTCTGAGGAGGGGTGCTCTCAGCTGGTGCTGATGTTTATGGGCTTGGAGGACCGGGCCTGTGGGACTGGATCCCAGGCCTCTGAGGAGAGTGTTGCTGCTGCAGAAGGATGATACATTCTTCAGCTACTGCAGGGACAATACACTGCTGGATTGCCACAAACAGAAGCTCTCAGGAAAAATCATACAAGTGATGGAACAAAAACAGGATAACCACGATAAACAACTCAATTATAAAAAGAGCAGAATCAGAGACATAAAGTAGTCACTAGTCCACAGAAATTTAGAAATTTCACCAGGCAGATATTGTCAGGGCCCCCAGCCCTGGGAGTAGCAAAAGTCTTTGCTTAGACCACTACTTAAAGGTCTATATATTTGGTATATGTAAAGAAGTGTCTCAAATCATTAAGAAAAAAATCTAATGTAAAAATTGGCAAAAGACTTGAAGAGGCAATCCACAAGACAGACTATCAAAATGGCCTGAAAACATGTGCAAAGATGCTCAAGATCATTAATTATCAGAGAAATTCAAATTAAAATCACAAGATACCACTATCTACCCACTAGAATTACTAAAATTAAAAACAAAACAAAACAAAACCTGACATCAATAAGCATTGGTTAGGATGTGGAGCAACTGGAATTCTCTTATACTGATAGGGAGTGCATATTGGTACAACTATTTTGGAAAACTGATAGTTTTAAAAAAGCTAAACAGAATCCCATATGATACAGAGATTCCGCTCTTGACTATATACCTAACAGAAATGAATGTTTATGTGCATCAAAATAAATATTCAATAATGTTTATAGTAACTATTTGTAGTTGTCAAAACTGGAAACAACACAAATGTCCATCAAGAGTAGCATGGTAAAATTTTCTTTCTATACCATGATTACCATTGTAATCTTCTTGGTACATAGCATAGAAATAAATCATTGCTATCACTATCCCTGGACCAAGAAACATAGAGTTTGCCTACATAATGCCTGAAAATTAGAACATCTGCTTTTGTGATCTCTTAATGGCCATGGCTGAACAGATTCCGATGAGGCACAACAGATATCACAAAGTGACGCTGTAGTTCAGAAGAATCATTTTATCTAGGGGGTAGATGCAAATATTCTTCTACAGCATTCTATTATCAGAGGACATGGTGTTACATTTAAAGGTCACCTGCTCCAAAAAAAGTATTTTAACTTTAAAGGGCCCAATATTAATATTGGGACATCAAATCCATTGAGGCTCTCATTTCCATTGGGAGATGAAAAGTAGTAGCTCATTATAGATATTGAACTATTGTTAGAATCTTTGGTGTAACTGATTTTAGGATCATATTTGAATTGGATATTTTCTCTGTTGATGGCATCCCTGTCTCTTCTAACTGATGTGAAATATCTCACACATTATACTTAAAAAAAAAGTTGAGTGGTGGAAAAACTCCGTTATATTCATACAGTGGAATACTATATGGCAATATAACACAATAGTGTTGGAAATCCTAGAAGATAAGATTTTGCAATGAGTAGAATTTCAGTGGGGCAAAATGTGTCTATGCCATCCAATGGCATTCATATGAATTAATAGCATTGCTACATTTCTTCAATAAATAATTACACAGCGATAAAAAATGGACTACTGATGCATGTAATAAATGGTTGAATCTCATGGGCATAATGTTGAATGAATGAAGTCAGACACAAAGAGAATATGCCATATTTTTTCATTAATATGTAATTCAATTTCATTAGTTAATTCCAGGAATCTAGAACAGTGCCCAAGATGTAGTAGACAATGAATATTTGTTGAATTAACAAATGTTGGTACAAAACAAAACAATATTTCACCAGAGCAAGAGTTCTGATGGTTTATGATTTTTAACTAAAGGAGCGAGAATTGCCCAATCTTGTCCTCCTGATTACCTCTCATATTCGAAAATGGGAGTAGAAGTACTCAGTATTGGAGAAACTGTGCTAGGGCCCAAATGAGGCTTCATATACCTTCCTCTAAATGTGTATACACACAAACTTTAGTACTTTACCTCTTGTGCTTATAGTGCATGGTAAATGAGCTTGAAGCAAGGACCAGCACACATGGAAAAAGAGCAGCACCATCACTGCATAAACAGAAGGAAGATGGAAGTAAAGAAAGAATGCATGCTTGGCCCAATCAATGTTCCAAAACTTACCAAAACATTTATCATATCTCCCTTCTGGAAAAGACTAACAAAGGTGATGGGTGTAGGGTTAGAGGGAGATGTTTTTCTACCCCATCCCTTCCTGTGTGTATCAATCCTGTAGATTTATTAAGCTTAGTCATATCACATATATTTGCTGAATTGACTCTAATATCTCAAAAGAATATATCATGCCCCTACCTCGCCTTTTAATATTCTTCACAGTTCTAATGCAGTTTTTGTAAGATGAGCTCCATAGATAGCTTTTTGGATGAAGCTGTCCATTCAGTGTCCAGTTCATCAGGTTTTAGTAACACTGAAGGATGACAGGGAAGGATGAAAGAATCTATTGACTGCTTGTTTTCCTGAATGTGACCATACTTCCTTGTTTCTTTGCAGTCTTCATAGACTTTTATAATAAAATGTTATTGGAACACAACCATGCTCATTTGTCTATGTATTGTTTATGGTTGCTTATGAGTTACAACAGCAGAGTTAAGTAGTTATGGTAAAGACATACCATAACTGAAAAGTTGAAAATATTTGCTCTCTGGCACCTTACAGAAAAAGTTTGTGGACACTGAGATTTGTGGAAGCAAAACCTAACCTATCGTGAATGATTCAGTTATTAATACTAGGAGCAGGGTGATGCCATGGTACAAACAAAAGCAAAAACACCACCAAATGAAGGTATTGGTTTGGAGAAACAGTGGTGAGTGACAAGAAAACTTTTATTGCAAGTTTTTACATAAGGTGATCTATTTTATGCAGTGGCAAAATATTTGGTAACACTGTTGTGCTCATTTGGATGTATTATGTCCCCAAAACACCATGTTCTTTGATGCAGTCTTGTCAGGGCAGATGTATTAGTGTTGACTAGGTTGGAACCTATGGATTGAGTGTTTCCATGGAGATGCAACCCAATCAACTGTGGGAAAGATCTTTGATCGGATAATTTCCATGGAAGTGTTACCCCACCCATTCAGGGTGGGTCTTAATTAAATCACTGGAGCCATATAAAGGAGTTGACAAACTGAAGTAATTCAGTGCAGCTGCAGCCAAGAGAGACACTTTGAAGAATGCACAAGATCTAAGAGTGGAGCTGGGATCAGCAGACACCAGCCATGCCATATACTTTCCCAGCTAACAGAGGTTTTCCAGACACCATTGGCCTTCCTTCAGTGAAGGTATACTTGTGTTGATGCCTTCATTTGGACATTTTCATGGCCTTCAGACTTTAACTTTGTAACCAAACAAACCGCCTTTATAAAAACCAATCCATTTCTGGTATTTTACATAACAGCAGCATTAGCAAACCAGAACAACTATTTCCTGCACTAATTTGCAATACAGGTGATGTACCTAATAAACATGTAGCTCTAGGAGAAAAGTATTAATAGTATGTGCTGGTTGCTTTTGTCTGCATTTGACATGATATTGCAACAAAAAGATGATATCAGGAAAGAATTGCTTTGTTTTCAAGCAAGAATAAATCAGAATAAAGGATCCAGAAGTTCGAGACTGGTAAGGTTGTAAAAAGCAAATTCTTCACAGCCCTAAACAGCAATAGTGAAAAATAAGATTGTGAAAGTCTTTAAAGGACAAAAGCCAATTAAAACAGCCTTGCTGGCAAAGATCAAACTAAGAGTACTTTGTGACTTTTATACTCATTACTAAAATCTCTGAGTCAGTTAATATTTTTCAGAGTGAAGTTCCAATTATGAGTGAGGCACTCATAATAGCTCACACAAAAAATATTTCAGGGAAAAGACATTAAAGGTATGGTTTTCCCATTGAAGTTTGATGGACACAAAGTACATGCAATTGCAATAAAAGCAAGAGAAAAAGGTATAAGGAGGTGAGAAAGCAAAGGAATACTACAATCTGGGAACTGTCTCTTGCAAGAAATAAAACTGTGAGTGTCAGTCAGTTCCAGTCCACCAAACAGTCCACTAATGTTTGAGACTGGCAATACTGGGTCTAAAAGAGATTTTGTGCAAGGTTTAAAACAATCCTTGAGTCTCAGTTGTCTATGAGTAAGATGTGGGCTGACTAACTTGTTCATTCACAAAGAAGATCATTTCCCCAATGCCCGTTTAAAAAATGGCTGAGAAGGAAAATGTAAAAGGGTAGACCTCTGAGGGGGTAATGGTCAGGGATTATGGAGAACAGTGGACTGGGATCCCCACCTGGAGATTATATACTTGAGCTTGATTCTGTGAGTGGATGAGACTTTTGAGTAGTATCTCTTAAGGCAGGGTCAAATGTTTTCTGCGTGTGGGAAGGAGAGGGTACTGAATATTTAGTAACCAGACTGATGGATGCTAGTAGAGGTTTATGTCGCTGACCAATAATTTTGGTTCTCCTTTTTTCAAGTAAAGAATGGCATGAACCAAAACAAGGTTTCTCCTCAGTCTGGACTCAGAATGAAAAGGCACTGTGAGCAGAGTTGAACAGTCTCAGCAGGCATAGCTGACCTGCAGCCATCATCACATAATGTGAGTGAGTAAATAAATGCTGGTTGTTGTAAGCAACTGGGAATTGGAATTTTTTGTGACCCTGTCAAAGTTGGTGAATATAGTATGTATAACTTTTTTTTTTTCAGTAAGTCCTTACCATAGCAATTAATTTAAAAAATAAAAGAGAATGTTTAATGGAAAATTAGGTACTGAGTTTCTGTTTCACAAGGAGGTAGATGCAAATAGAATACGTACCATTTTTAATATTTGTCATTTATCAGAGAGGCCATAATGATATATGCCACTGACCACATGAAAACCAAAAGGCACACACATGCCAAAAAAACAGTAGGTATGTTTACATATCACTCTGTGGAGACTTTTTAAAATTTAGATAAAATGACTATTCTTTTAAATTATTTTTCTCATTACTGATTCTAAATTTTCTAGTATATGACATAAAGTTACCATGGTCAATATATTGGCTTCATGGCAAAAATCTGCAACCTGTTAAAATAAGTCTGTTATATATCAGTTTCAATGATACTTCAAATAGAGAATAGAAAATAAGTTACTTGTAATAGTGAAATCTTTCTACCAGTTCATGGAAACTAAGTAAAGTCTTGGGAATTCATTCCATTGAAGGTGAAACAGCTGACATTATTGTGAATGTTATGAAAAGTTCAACATAGAAGATGAAATTACTTGTTTTTTGTAGCGATGATGCAAATATAAGTGAATATTGCTGAGCCATAATGCTGTGATAAAACAATGTTCTTACTAATTTAAAAATCTTATGGAGCAAAAATGTACTTAAAATTCGTCATGACACACTGATAATTCATGGTGGTATGAAACATCTGTGATATTCTATTGTTGGAAGTAAAGCTGAAGTTGTCAAAATTTACAAGCAACTGAACTATAAAATTTTTGTGACAAAGTTAGTGTTGAATAGGAAGATACTTTCATTCTTTATTTTCCATCTCAGTTGGATTTTTCAACCTTAGAACTAATTATTAAATCAACCTCAGTTTCCTGAAATGTTTTGAAATTTTCATCAAGTCCTCTAAGTTTTGGTTATGTTTTGTTTAAATTCAATTGGTAATCTTTAATCAAAGTATTCAATTGATGGAGTGCAATAAAGAAAAAAAATCTTCAGTTTTTGAAGCCATTAGCAAATTCTAGCTATTGTGAACAAACCCTACAACTGAAGGTTATTGAAATTTATCCCCATAAAACCAAGGGATCAAATGAAAAGAATTAAATCTTAAGAGTTCAAATGGAATGTAATATACAAATTTGAAATTCTATAATTGTGCTTTTGAATACCTCAACTTTGGGAAGGCTCTTTTGATGGAGAGCCTATTTTTACTGGAAAAATTTATATTTGGCCTTGGAATGGAAAGTCTTATGATTGTACATCATAAAAATTTGGTGGAACTTTCAAAAGAGTAATAGAGACAATCTATGCTATGAATTTTCTCTTATAAAAACATTTGTTGAAGAAATATTCTCTGGATGGAGATGAAAGACAGTCTCTGTGAACATATTTGGGTTGAAGTGTTTATATTCTCAATAAGAAAAAATTAGAATTGAGGATGTCCTCTATTTAGCAAATTCATCTTTGGTTATTTCAGTATTCAACTGAAAATATTTTGGCCTATAGAGACAAGTCACTTGAAGATACTAACAATTTCAAATTTGCTAACATTAAAATGCAACTTCAAAGAAGAGTCAGGCAATTTTGGAAACAAGTAGAAATAATACAATATTGAAAAATACATTCTTCAAAAAATAATGTCAGCAACAGCATTAGAGACAGATAAGGTAAGAAGCAGTTTAAAGTATGTGAAAATGTATAAGAATGATTATTCTGATTTTATTTCTGTTTAGCTAATCAATATAAAAACTCTTTTCTTTAATGTACATGGATATATGTTATCTTAAATTTTTAGAAAGAATTTTATTTTTTAAATTACTTTGGAATGAAACTATCTTATAGGTCAATAATCAAAATGGAGCTAATTTATAGGTCAATAAATAAATATTAAAAATGTGTAATGTTAATTTTCTTAGTGCTCCCTTTCAACCTGTAATATCTCTTGCTTGGAATATTAAATCATATGGTCAACAAAATTCTATGATTCCTATTTTATATGCAAGTGTATATATTGTTTTGCCTTCTAAATCTAGCCTCCATGTCTTTTAATCTCTTATATTTCTCTGTTCTTTAACTCTCAGGGCTGCACTATGAAGCCTCAGATCTATCTGCCAATTCACTAATTTTCTCTTTGACCATATTTAACTTCTGACTAACCCATATATTGTTCTTAATGTCAATGATAGTATTTTTCCTTTCTAGAAATTATATTTGTTTCCTTATCCAATCTCTCTTTCTTTGATAGTGTCTTATGCTTTCCTTACATTTGCAGTGCCTTTTCTTATGTCTTTAACCATATTAAATATATTACTTTTACACTCTCTTTCAGATTGTAAGCCTCTCAATTTCTCTGGCCTCTATTTGCCTATTCAAATCTCAATTCTTTCATACTTCATTACTGTGACCTCATTTTTTAGAGGAGTTTAGTTGTTGGTTTTTGTTGTTTGTGACTATTTCTTTGTGCTTTGGTTGTGAGAGCTTTCCAGGGGTACTGTCAACTTGGGAAAAAATGTCATATTAATTTTTGGGCTATTTGGGGGCTTGGGCTTTTTCAAATGATTTTGGTAGTATAAATATCCAATTTTAACATTCTCTTGTGTAATCAGTTTCGAATTTTCAGGGAGACTTCTGACCCCCATATCCCAAGTGGAGACATTGAAGCTTATCTGTCATATCTCTAGGTGGGTGAATTTTAACCATTCCATGTTTCTATTCTAACTTTTTATTGAGATTGCATTACTTTGCTTCTTGTAAGAGTTTCGGTTCAAATCTCCTAGTCAGTGGGTCTGTAGCCTCAACCTCTGTCCTATGCTTTAAGTGCCCAAGACCAGTAACTTTTTCAGAGCATTATCAGTATCAGATCGAACACTTACCCTCTGGTTTTCTGGAGAGAATTCAAATCCAAAGAGACCTCCTTTATGAATTCATCACAGGCTGTTTTCTCATCTCTTGTTCATTTTCGTAGATATTGCCTAAAATGCATCATACAAATCTATATTAGGACTTACCACATTCTAATGTATAAGGAAAAACTTATTTGTTTACATGCCTATATCCATGACTAATGAGATTTTCAGGTCTATGGGGTCAGGATTGCATCACATTTATCTTAGAATTTAAAACATCTGGTTTAATATATAACAAATTGTTGGTGTTCAATACCTTCAATAAATATTTTGGAATGCACAAATGAAGACAGACACTAAGAAGACCATCCCATTGGGAAACAAAGAAAAATAAAACCCTCTGTCTCTATAGTGTGTCATGTTTATTTCTCCTTCCTTTGGCTACCATACATGGGAACATTATTCATCCACTTTGAGATGGTGCTACTTATGTCTTTCCTCCTTAGAGTTTATTTTTCTGATTTACATTAATAGTGTTTTGTTTCCTACCCTGCCTCTTCCCCATGACTTCTCCCCATATCCCCTCATTAAAAAAATAAAAAAATAAAAAATCCCAGAGCACTAAAGCAACTTTTCCTTTTCTTTAAAGCATATAATACATGCACTTCTGAAAATATAGTTATATAATTAGTCCAGTATACAAAAAATTCCTATATAATGTTATATATTTAAGTGTAGAAACCATAATTTTCAAGAAAAGTCTTTTTTGGATATAATGTCCTTGCTGAATTGTATAACAGAGTTTATTTGCTATCTCAATGGGCAATTGTCTTTCAAGCGTAGTCATTTTGTGACTGGAATTATTTATAAAGCTAAGTTACAGGTCAATTAAAACTTTCCACAAACTACTCTAACATGGTTCACTTATTACCACTGTCTAGGAAGTAGACCTTTTGAAAGGGGATAAAAGACTCAGGAAATAAGAATAATTCCATTTGTTCCTTTAGTAATCTTATCAATGGGTGGCGTCAGATTAAAAGGAAAAGCTAATATTTTTAAGAATTGAAACATTATGCTATGACTCATGAAGGAAATCCAGGACCATTTTAGGTACAATTTTGAAGTCAGATATATCATTCTTCTGTGCTGCGCTACCTTGCCTTTCAGATCTCTTTTCCCCAAGCCCTCCTTTGCACTGCTTCTCCTCATGCCCTTCCTATCCTGTGACCACACACTTCGAGACTACATCTGGTGTTTCAAACCTATGAATTTCTTTTTTCTTTTTTTTTTTTTTGCTTTCAATTGACCGAATAAGGTATCAGAAAATAAAGCTGAGGGCCTTCCAAAAGAAAATGAATACTTGATTAACTGAGACCCAAATACATGAATATCTGCTATTTCTGGCATCTTGCTAGGGTAAGGGGAAGTATTGGGGTCAGGAGGACTTGCCCAGGTTGTTTAAATCACATGTTGACTTCCTACTTATTTACCCAAGTCCAAAGATAAGTTGCTGACTAATAAACATAATAAATAAATGTAAGTAAATGCATGCTCATTGGGCAACCAGCTATAAATTAGTTTTCATAGACTTCTTGCTTGACTATCATTCTAAAGGATAATTAGGATAAAAATAGAATCAAGATAGACTTGAAAACAAATGGCAAAGTTTAAAGTGCTTAAAAGGATTTAATGGAATAAATATTTAATTCCACTTTGCAAAGATAGAAAGACTATGGTGCTGTGTTATCAAACATATCATCTGAACAAAATCTGGTAAAGAAAAGATGTTATTCTGTGAGCACATAATAAGCACTCAGCATGTTTGTTGATGATGTTGACATGAGCGAAATCAACAGATTTTGTGCAGAGCAAGAGTAGGCAAAGTACAGCCTGCAGGTCAAATCTGGCTGCCTGCAATCTGTTTTCATGTAGCCTGTGAGCTAAGAATGGTTTTACATTTTTAAATGGTTGGAAAAAAAAAGAAGAATATTTTGTGACATGTTGAAATTATGTGAAATTGAAATTTCAGAGTCCATAAAGGTTTATTGGAGCATAACCACACCTATTATTTATGAATTGTCTATGGCTCCTTTTGTGCTACAATAGCAGATTTGAGTAGCTGTAACAGAAGTCATTTGGCCCACAAAGACCAAAATAATTACTCCCTGATCTTTTACAGGAAAATTTGCCAATCTCTGGTGTATAATATGAATTGAAAAAGATAAACTGGAGCATGAGCTACCAAATTTGCAACATTCTTTCTAAAACAAAGGCAAATTTTTCAATCCTGGAAAAAAAAAAGTTTGTGGAAGTCAGTACATTTTAATGTCTGGAAACTAATCCAAGATGAATATTTTTATGGCTTTTTCCAGAGGCACAGAATTTGCAGAAATATCTTCTCTTTTTGGATTAGATTTAAATAGAAAACCTCTGGTCATTTCATTGAAGAGAAGTTTTTCTTTTATTTTATTGAGTTTCATTAAGAGTCTAGAGGTGACAGATTAAGGGTCTATATAAACATGAAGAAGAAATTGACCCTGCCCTTGAGGGGCTGACAGTCAAATGGAAAGCAGACTAATAAAAATTGCTTACAGTTCTATAGCATAAGGATCTAATTGAGTTTAAAACCATACATACACTTTCCCCTTTCCAGTCCATCTTTCATTTGGTTCTCAGAATATATAACTACAAATGCAAATATGACCATACTACTCACTTGCTTTAAATCCTTTGATGGCTTCCCTCGTGATTTCAGAATCAAATCCAAACTCTTGAGTGTGACCTTCCAAGTTTTCCTTATCTGGGCCTTGCCTAACTCTACCATCTCACCACTTGATGTTTCCCCCCTTTCCAAACCTTTTTTCCTGAAGGCTATGCTTTGTAATTCTCCAGATGTTCCACCCTCTGTTGAGTCTAAGCCTTGGTGCCCTTCCTTCCTGTTGTTTTCACTGCCTAGAGCTGCTCCTCCACCTGGCTTCAGAGATAGGATCACTTTTGACAATTACACCATTACATCCCCTCCACTTCAGTGATGGGTCTGGGCAAATACCCAAGCCAGTCTGATGAAAGATAAATCCAGGATTCCTGATGGAACTCTCAGGAAGAAGGTGCACTCTTTCTGCTAGAGTTGCTAAGCTTGTAGGATGTAAGTTAAAATTCCCTCTGACTTCTCAGTTCTATGAAAGATTTTTCTTTTCTTAAGCCATTTTGAGTTGGATTTCTTTCAGTTGAAATCACAAGAATTCTAACTCATACATTAAGTCTCCCAAAAAGTTGACATTTAAACTAGATAGGAAAGAACAAGTATGAGTTTCCATGGTAGCCTAGATAGGAAAGTGGTTTTTACATAGGTTGGCACATAAGTAATGTGTTTCCTTTTCAGAGTGAAAAAGCTGTAAAATTTCATTAGGCTTTCAAATCCCTGCTTTGAAAAGAGAAGCATTATATAGATGACTTGAAATATTCCTATGGGCTTTTTTATATCTGCATCAAAAAAGGTAAAAGCTTGATTAATCATTCTGATGAGTTTGGCAAGAACTTAGATTAATAGGAACATGTCTATTTCTTTCGCCTCTTATGATGCCCTTAGCTGACTGGCTTCAATATATACAGTGCTAGAAAAACTTTGTTTCACATCCAAAAAGAATTAAAAATAAAAAGTAAAAGGGAAAATGCCCAGTACTAAAAATCTAACAAAATAGGATTTTCACAAAAAATACTTAAGGGGACAATAAACATATTCTACATTGTATCCTACTTCCCTGGTATACATTGATTTCAGAAAGAACAAATAGAAATATTAAAAATGAGGAAAATTAATGTCTAATTAATTTTAGACATTTAGACTCTTAGAGTTACAAAAACGTTCTCCATTTCTTTACTTTGTAAGAAGGTAGGATTTTATTTCTGAAATGTGTTGGCCCATCAGACTCTACCATTTTTGCAGTGACGAACATTTGTTAGCAAAGTATTTTTTGGCAAGTGAAATGTGTTCTTACACAGATCTATAGCATATAAATGTGAAAAGTTAAGGCTAAAGATATGTCAGCAAAGAGGAATAATTAGCCTCATGGTTAATTAGTGCTCTGATTGTACCGCTTTCTCACAGATGCTCAGGTCTGAGCACTTGACAACACTTTCACATCAACTCAAACATCCTCAATGGCTTGCCTTTACTTAAGATGAAGTTTGAACTTAGTCAGCTTGGAAGATTTTCTATACTCTAGTTCCCAAACAGCTTTTGGAAATGTGTTCCCGTCCACTCCTTTATATCCCCTCTGGGCCAGCTGAACTGATTTTCTGGAAATCCTTTACTCTTTTTTTTTTTTTTTTGCTACTGAAACTCTCCTTACTTAGTAAACCCTTTTAAATCTTCTATTTTACTAAAAATTCTTTCTGGAACTAAAAAATAAAATCTTTTTCTGATCATATAAATGATTCAGGTCCTTAACAGAACATTTGGAAAATAGAGAAAAGTAAAAAGAGATCACAAGTTTTATGCAATCAACCAGAATTAACTATTCTAAACACCTACATGCATTTTCCTCTAATCTTTGTTTTTACATCTATCTTTCAGGACTTTATCTCATGCTGTGAACACAATTTAGTATTCTATCTTTTTCCCTATCAACATTATGTTATCAACAATTTCAAGCACCATTAAAAGTACTTTGAAAACTTGCTTTTATTGGTTGTACCACACCACCATATCTATTTTAGATTATCTAGGCTGTTCCTAATTTGGGGGTGTCATAATTAAACGATTCATGAACATTATGGAAGAACATAATTGAAGACTGTGAGCTTTGCAGTCAGGCAGATCTGGGTTTGAGTTAGGCTTCTGTCACTTATAAGTTATATCATCTTGGGTTGATTCATTCCCTCACTTATTCTGCAGATATTTTATGGAAAGCCAATTATGAGCCAGGTACTCTTTTGAAGCTGGTGAGACAGCATGGAACAAGGCAGTTCTTTCCCCAGTCTAGTAGATGAACATGACAAGAAACAAATAATTACATAACATTGGTTATTGACAAGTGCCATGAATCAGGGTGAGGGGACAGGGAGTGAGGCAGGTGCTCCCAGCTTGATGAGCTCTAGATGAGCTGGAACACTTTCTGTCTTATTCATTATATATCCCCAATGAGTAGAATAGGTGCCTGGCAGATCTTTGTTGAATAGCTGATTGATTTCTCTTATCAACTTAACTAATGGTTTTAAACGCTAAGTAAATTAATCACTAACCAAAGTCATTACCATCTGTCAGTAGATGGCAATGTATGAATTTTCTAAAATACGTTTAAATTTAATAGAGCTTTGTGGCAGAGTCTGCCTCATCTCAAATAATGTTTTTCAATATCTTTACATTCTGTTTTAAGAAATCATTGCCTTCCCTAGAAAATTTTGGAAAAGTTGCATTATAGAAACAATGACTCCAGCAGAAAAGGTGGCTTAGCAGCTGTCATGTTTCTGACTCATGATAATGAAATTATTTTTATGCATATATTTCAATGACATCAGCTTATAAAAATCTCTATGCCTGCTGGATAAAATTTATGAATTGGTGGATCAAAGCAGAGAAAAGCAAAGCTAACTGCTGCACTACTTGCCTTTCTGCCCATCCACTCAGGAGCCTTTTAGAGTCTTCCCTCACTCTTGGCCTTGCTTTCACCACTTAGCTTGCAGCACACTTCAGAACATTCTCAAAGAAAAGATAGCGCAGTGGTAAATAAAAGATGCTAAGTGAGCAGGTTTCATGTTCTTAGGTTTTGTAGCTACCAATTTTTTTTCCTACTGCCTGAGTGTTGCTACTGACTCTCAATTATGATTTGGTTACCAACACAACACAAATCGGGTCCCTTACTCCATCAACCATGGCATATCCTATCTGTATTATGACTCACACACTGCAGGGAAAATGCCTGCTTCGTAATTTATGATAAAGACATGAGAGCTAGTTTTAGTTATCCAAACAGGACTTTAGTTAGAGACCATAGTTTCTCCCTGGTTTTGGATGTTTGCACTTGTTTGATAGCCCATAGCAAAGTTAGGGCATGGGTGTCTGAGCTGCGAAGAGTCATTGCTTGGATTCTTTTTCTCCCTCTATTACTAAGAGAGTGCCTAGGCTGGGAAGCAGTGAGTCATGCATAATCAAGTTGAGAAATTCATGCTATGCTCTGAACGTGAGTTTTCTCTAGTAGTATAGGAAATCACATGAAGTATCCAGAAAGCATTGGGAAATCACTAAGTGAGCTGGTATCAGAGTAATTCATCAAAATGTGGTCCAGAATATGATGCCTTTCTCAAGCAGTTGGAGCACCCTTCTGTTGGTGGGAGGCAAGGGCAATAATAAAAGCAAGAATCTAGCAGTTTCCTTTGTCTTGCTCCCCAAACTTGTGGTTTGTTCAGTCTTTGGAGCTGATTAAATTTTAATGATATTTCCTATAGAGCAGCCAAAATGATCTTTTAAAAATGTCAGATCATGTCACTCTTCTGCTAAACCTCTGCGCTCACCCCCACCCTTGACTGCTTTCCATTGCACTTAGAATAACATTCAAAGTCCTTCAAGGTCCTGCATCCTGGTTTCCACACTCCCCTCCAACATCACCTATGACCTGGGATGACTATCATCCAAAAAATGCTGACTTTTTTTTCTGAATTGCCAGTGCCTAGGAGAATCCTAGGACATAGGTGATATTCAGAATATACATACACATACATATATAAAAATCTGTTTTTTAATGAATGAATGTCTCAGAGTAGCAGTTCTCAAACCTGGCTACATATTTGAATCATCTAGAGAGCTTTTAAAAATAAAGATGCTCAAAGCCCTCTCCTAGAGTTTCTGACTTAGTTTCTGCTGTGGGGTGTGACACTGGCATTTTTAGAAGCTTCTCAGGAGTCTCTAATGTACAAGCAGAGTTGAGAAACAGTGACTTGGAAGAAAGGATAATTGTTAAAAACTGGTAAAGTGGCTTTATCAACCCTTGATCTCTCACCATCGCATGCTGTCACTATCATATAATCCTAAGTACTCTCAACAAGTAAATCTTGCCCTATTATTGTTATAAGATCCTGTTAGGAAACAAATTACTGGTAGACACTGACTGTTATAACTCAATAAAGCCTGATTTAATTTTGTCCACTATGTGGTAGACTCACAAAGTTAGGATCCTGGAAATTTCAGGCATGGAAAAAGAAAGGCCATTTGAATCTGTTTCATACACTTCAGCTTTGCTGATTAAAAATATCTGGGTCTCAGCCAAAGGTGTCGTCATGTTGGCTACACAACTATTGCAAACAAACCCCAGCACCCAGGCAGATCTGAAGTTCAAAGCTTATTTAGACTGGGAACATGTATTAAAGAAAATGTCATTTGTGCTCAGAATAATGGCTTGTAACTCTTCCAGCAATATTTTTCATTTAATATCACCTAATCGGATTTGTCCTCTACAGAGCAAACTCCAAGGAGGAAATCTGGAAAATTTTGGCCGGGTGCATATACAGAGTCCAGATGGCCAACAGGTACTGAGCTGGTTTTTGTAGGGGGGGTACATTGAACGAAAAAGACAAGTCTCTTTAAGATGACAATAAATTTCCCGAGTCGGCCTGTGTGAAATGTTTAAAGGCTGAAGATAAAGGTTTTGGGTTACGTTGTCCTTGATATGAAAGGGGGATAAATGGAGCCAGGTGGACTGCTTATTTCAGATGTGAGCATAACTGTCTTCTGAATCTGTGAACATTGTAAAAAGAAACTAGATGGAGTTTGGAAGTAGTATGTTATTGTAGAGTCTTCACTGGAAGCACATACACATGCTGATGTACTTACAGGGATCCTTTAAATAACATGGGATGCTGAGGTCTCAATGGGAGAGAATCAACCCTCAAAAGATTCCTTTAACTATTGGAAATGGAGAAATAGTTTCTTCTTTTGATAAGAGGGCATTAAAAGAAAACGATTTCTCTCTCCTTTTCCCTTCTTGCACTCAAATACTAGTTCTACTACAGGCACAACCCATTAGCCTCAATTCCAAATCCAAAAAGCACTTGAAAATTAATTTTTTTTTTCAGAATTCATTTGAGGGCAAAACAGGCCCTGAATTTTTGTGGGGGCTAGTCATAATCTTTTTTTTTTCCCACTAAGTGTGACTACTCATGTTTCACTGAAGTCGTAATAAGATGTCTGATTAGGATGTTGCCCTAGACTTCACTAGGAATGTTACATGGCACTCAGTATAAGAGACTTATTACAGCTCCAATATCTGAAAAATCTGAATACCAAAATACATGGAATTGTGTTTGTGTGCTTTTCTTTTATGCCTATTCAAACATGTTAATTTACCGGAAACACTCATTAGGATTGGTGGATCAGTTATGCCACACCAAGTAATTTTATCCTTATCATGCCAGAATGTGGTAGTAGCTATGGCTATTTTCAAGGAAAGAAACCTCTGAGATGGTGGGAAGATGGAAGACGCTTTCACATGTTAAATGGTTCTTAATTCACAAAACAGATGGCTACTTCTTATAATCTATACTGAAAGTTTTTAGCTCTGTAAGGATGGTAAAGGTGGGGCTTAACATAGTCTGTACCTTGTTTTTTTTTCTCCTTTTTCCTTTTTCAGCCCTAAAGCCAAACTGAATGATGATTGTGGTAAGATTTATGTAAAAAACCACAGAGATAATATAATTGGTTGTAGATGGGCAATAGAACCGGGTTTGAGATGGGCTTAGTAATTATTCTGAACTGATATGAGACAGATTTATTTGGGCTAGATTTATAGATGCTTTCCCATGAAGTAGTTAAAGTTGGAAAAAAAAGAGTTGATTGTTTTGAGTTTGCCTATTTGGGGTCGGTTAGGTAAATTTATATGCCTGAAAACAGCTAATGAGATTTATTTTCACCTTAATTCAAAGGCTTTAATGTAAAGAACACACACACACATTCACATACATGAATGGAATTTTTTAATTTATTCAGTTCAGTTGTAGTGTCTGAGTCTGGAAAAAAAAAACAGAAACCATTGACATTTTTTATTACGATTCATTGGTTGTTTGTATTACTGTTGACCACTGTGGATAAAAGACTCCAAAGGATCTAAGCAGGAAACTGCAATTTACAGTTAGTGAGAAGATTTCCTCACAGTTCGCTCATGGTAAGGATGTCCACCATAAAGGTTGACCCCCCCCCCCCCTTTTTTATGTGATGTGTGTTGAAAACTACAGTAAGCTTAGAGATAGTATAGATTTGTTTTACTGTATCCCAACTGTAATCTTAAAAAGCACTGCCTTGAATTATCTTTTCTTTGGAAGAATGCAGGTGTTATAAAAACTTTCAAACGGGAAAGATTTGGGAGATGATCATTTTACAGGGGAGGAAGTGAAGTATGTTTTTCATTTTGTCTGTTATGTATTGCGAAGATAATCTTCCAGGAAATGAAATAAACTTATATTTAACTTTGTTTTCTTTAAGACTACATGAAATCCACTATAAAAAGATCTTGATTTTCTGACATGATGGAGGAAGACTTTGTAGTTAATTAAATATTGTGAAATATTGTGATTGTGGGAAAGTTTTCTATAATTCCATACAATACTTGTCACTAAAATACATTAATAGTTAAAAGTATGCTGTTTATAATTTTATGTTTTGGATGATGCAGAAGGCACTGTAAGACCAGCATTGGTGTAATTTACAAAAATCTTTTGATTACATAATCTCTTTTAAACTTCTCCCAAACCTTTAGAACTGGATAAGACAGATAATATTATTATAGTTATCTCTATTTTTGCAGACAAGGAAACTGTGATTCAATAAAGCCATTTGATTTAAGTAAGCAGTTAGATGAGAGTAAGGAATTGAACCCAATTATTCTATTTCTAAATCCTGTGATCTTTTTACTTTTTACCATTCTTTTAAGGGACAAATACTGAATTGCAGATGAACTCCATAGTAGAACATTCTGCTTTATAGCAGTTGGATGTTGATTTCTCTCAACTTTGTATGCATATAACTAGGATTCAGTAGACTGATGACCAACTCCTTAGCCTTTGCTCCAGACAGCGCTCAACTAACTGACAAGAAGCCAAAACCAGGACAATTTATCAGAGCTTGCTCAACCTCAGTTCTATGTTAAAATTTAGTCTGTTTTACTTATTTTTTTCTACATGAAGGTTTTTCATTTTTTATTCTTGCCTTGACTTTTTAATCCTTTCCTGATATAGTTAGAATACACACACACACACACACACACACACACACACACACACACACACAGAGGAAGAATATGAACTCTGGAGATAGGATATATACAGTCATGTTAGATGGAGCCAGGGAGGGGTGGTCACAGAATTCCACTTATCTGGGACCCTTGAATGAAAATTCACCATATATGTATATATATATATATATATATATATATATATATATATAGTCTTTTAGTTTAGGGATAATTTTAGATTTATAAAACAGTTGCAAAGATAGTAGAGAGTTGCTGTAATGTTAACAACTCATATAACCATGGTGCATTTATCAAAACTAAAAAATTAACATTGGTACAACACTATTAACTTAACTACGTACTTTACTTGGATTTCACCAGTTTTTTCACTAACATCCTTTTTCAGTTCCAGAATGCCATCCAGGCTACTATGTTTCCTTTAGTTTTCTCTAACCTCTGGCAGTTTCTCAATCTTTCTTTGCTTTTCATGACCCTGATCTTTTGGAGAAAACTGGTCAGGTATTCTGTACAATGTGTTTCAATTTGGGTTTGACTGATATTTTGATGTTTCCTTAGGGTTAAGGTACTTTTGGAAGAATACCACAGAGGTAAAGTGCCTTTCTGAGATCAGAGGATACATGATATTGACATGGCTTATTACTGGTGATACAAATCTTGATCATTTTGTTTAGATGGTATCTGCCCATTTTCTCCACTATAAAGTTACTATTCCTTTCTTTCTGTACTCTGGTCTTTGTAAGCAACTCACTAAGTTCAGCCCAAACTCAAGTGAAATAGAATTAAGCTCTACCTCCCAGAGGAAGTAATATCAAAGAATTTGTGGACATATGTTGAAACTACCACCGTAATTAATATATATTTGGGGGGATATATTTTGAGGCCATGCAAACATCCTTTTCCTCATTAATGTTTCACCTACTAATTTTAGCATTCATCCATGGATCTTGACTGCAGCAATCATTAATGTTCCCTGGACCCCACCAGTTAGTGGATCTTAAATAAAGTCATTCTAACTGTTTGCCCACAAGTATGCTGAATCAATAGCCCCACCTGTCAAATGACAGGATCTCAGCTCTTTCCCTCAAGGGAATATTGTCTTACATATCATTCCTACCCATCACGGTTTCTGTCATGTGGAACCAACATAGCAAAGACCCTACAGTGAGAGTATGTTGGTTTGTTTAAGGAACAGCAAAAAAGCTAATGAGAACAGAGTGAAGGGTCACTCATAGGAAATGAGATCAGAAAGGTAATGGAGAACCAAGTCCCCTAGGGTCTTATAGTCTTATATTCTCCCTAGTGACTTTCATGTGGTCAAATGTACCCATCCCTAACTCCCAGCTCTCCTTGGGATACTCTTTCCACTATTACTGCCCAAAGTTCCTTGCAGGTAAATAAATGGGCCTCTGGATCTCAATGCTCAATTTTCTCTTTTTGAACTAGCAACCATCTCTTGTTTGGATTGAATGGGTGTTCCTATAGCAGAGTTGTTAAGACTCTTGGATTTATAAATTTCAGGGATGGAATAGGGTAGATTCAAGTCCAGCCTCATGTCCTACCTCAGAGTCATGGCTTCTTAGCAATGCATGATATCCAGTTTTGGAACCTCCTTCTAAATTGATGGTGAAGTTTCATTCAAGGGTCCCAGATAAGTGGCATTCTATGGCCACCCTTCCCTGGTTCTATCTAACATGACTGTAAATGTCCTATCTCCAGAGTTCATATTCTTCCCATGAAATATTTTTACATCATGAAAATCTGAGGATTCTATTAGATACCAGTGATTGCCACCACCTAAATTCATTCAAGGCTTATCTGAGCCTCAGCATTGCCCCAGTCAACAGCAATATGCTATCAATGTGTCTACCAGTCCTTTATTCTTTTCTAATTTATTATCAGTTGGCAAAGCCTTTTATTAATTTTATTAGACTTCCATATAAAGAATGAATCAATTGTCTTAGGGAAAGATAATGGATTCTCCTTTGAGAAAAGTGCATAAGAAAAGTGCATAAGAAAAGGGCATGAAATTAGAAGCCTTGTTTTATACAGATTTTTCAAATGCTTTTTTTTCCTCTTTTTTTTTTTTTCTTTCTGTTCTTTTCTTCTGGTTCTGGTTCTGTTCATGATAGGCAGTTTTAGGTAAGTGAAATGTTATTGAGTAAAGATGTCATATGGCACATTTCAAAACATTGGCATCAGGAATTTGGTGAAACACAGGATGAGATTCCAAAAATTTTGTGGCTTCTACTTTCTCATTTTAACTTTGAGGGCATTAGATGGTTAATATTCTTCCAATTAACTTAAGGAAATACTTTACTATAAATAAACTAAGTGGCAAATCTGGGAAGGCAAGCTTACAGATTCCAAATTTTCTGCCCTTTGCATTATTCTTAACAGAGAACAAAATATGTATTCCTACATACATTACTAAGTATTGCAAAAATAAATTAATTAAACTTTGAAAAATTTGAAAGAAGGTACCACATTATACAAGATGGTGGCATTATATTTCTTCATCATCCAAAAAATATCCTTTGAAGTCAATGAGAATTTTTGGCATGTTAACTCCCCATCCTGTGTGGCATGATGAGAAACAGGTTTACTATGATTGTGGAGGAAAACTGACTGAACTAAAATGGAATCCAACTTTAGTCTAATAGACAGAACCATATTTATAAACTTTAAAATATTTATGTTTTCATATTTGTGTAGTCTTTGACTTTTACGTTCCAGATTCTATTCAAAAAAGAAGAGAGATGGAAGGAAAGAAGAGAGAGAGAATGTTGTGAGGAAAAATTGCTGAAGAAATTTTTTTAAGCTCAATTATGTAGGCCCACAAGGTTTATATCATTTCGACATGCTTTGAATAAATATCTAAATTGAACCAGAACTAGAAATCTTTTGAAGTTCATCCATCACTAAATTTAACCTGCTTTTTTGCATTGTGCATGTTGCTTTACCAGTACTTTGTGTCTCTGGGGACAATTGTTCCTCCTTAAGATTTCTTCTCATATGGTTAGAAAAGCAACTAAAGCTCTATTATATAAAGAGTTCTGTGAAATTTAAGGCCCGTGAGTGTGACAGACCAGAGAATAAGTGCCTCTAAAAGAGCATTTTACTTTACTCATCTACACTACAAGATATTTAATTTCATTCCATAACTTAAAATGAGACTATTTCAAAATTCATTTTCTCAAAATATGGCAAATTAGAGGGTATTCAGCATGGTGGCAGACAGAGAATAAACACAGAAATACATATTTATGGAAAAACAGAATAGTCGTAAGCTGGTTTCTGTTATATTGGTTAAAGTTACTAGCCAGTAAATCCTTTCCACCACATCTTCAGCAGAGATTGCACTGCACTAGCCATCTTCACAATACTTCTTGTTCTGGGGGTATTTGAACATGAATGTGAAGACAGGATCCAGTAGAGTGTTTCCTAGAACATCCCAACATCTGACCACAGCAGATGATTTTACATCCTGCTCTCTGGAATCTATTGGCCTTTGTGGTTTGCTAGAACCTTAACTTTCAGCTGTGCTGCCAGATCTTTTCCATCTGACCTGTTCTTTCTGTGCAGGTGTAATGAAAGGAGCGGAGACATTGTTTTAAATAATCCTGTGGTGTTTTGTGTGGTTAATTGTTGTTCATGACTGTTCCTCCTAATACATTTTCATTATCATTTTATTGCAACCTGAGGCTAGTTGAAGTCCAGGAGACACTTTATAAACCCACACCCCTTCTCTTCCAGTTCTCCATCTGTATGCACTAACCGGTTCATCGTGGGTCACTTGCAGAACTGCAAATTATAAAGATTGTAAGGAGAGCTGGCTCTATTTTCAGTGGTCAATGAAACATCCATAAAAGAAAAAAAGCACATGAGGTTCTTTTGTTTATCAGTGTGTTCAGTGAGGAAATATGAGCAAAATCATGTTGAAATTAATTCTCTCTTTTCTTTAAAATAGGAAGGTGCAAGGATTATGAACTTTAGCCATGTAAATTAGAAAACCTTTTCTCTTTATTACCTTAGATTTCCCACAGTGGTTGTGTTTATATGATACATGCTGGTTGATGGTTCGTGCTTGTAAATAAATGTAGGGAGCTTGAAAGGAACAGAGCAGATGAGCTGGAGTCTGGAGAGGTAGAAAATGTACTGGAAGATGCTAATATTTAAGGTCCAAGAACTTTCTGATCTGGAGACCTGGCCTCACCTTGTTCCCGTTTTCAAATTCCTCATTCCATCTCTACCTCTTTCCCATCCCCACTCTTGTCCAGTTGGATTTCAGCTCTGGAACTTGATGTGGGACTTTCACTATGTTTTCCTGATCTTATTTGTTTGCCTGAACCTCCTCCCCTGAACTTCATTTGTTAAAGAGACTCTATTCTGTGGTCCTGAACTTGATTCCTGCCTCTGCTTCCCCCAACCATAATGTCCAGAGTTTTTAATACCAGTACTGTTACCCAGACAGTAATTCCTAAATGCTCGCTTTACTTGAGCATTTAGCTTTGATCTTCTTTAGGATGGTCCCTAGTTGATTAATCCAGCCAGAGTGTCACAGAAAGAAGAGTCTTTTCACATCTCAAAGAGTTTAAATACACACATTCCCAGAAACCTCTTAAGACCTTAACCCTGTATATGCCCTTCCTTGCCCATGGAAAGAACTGGACTCTTTGAAATGGTTTGTTTAAGATGAAAATCCTCTATTCTTGGTCCTCTTAAGTTTAAACATTCATTTTTTTTAAGTGGTGGGGGCTGATCCTTTTTACATCTTTTCCGTCCTGTTGAATTTATAGCTCTGCTCTTAAAAGCATTAGAAGAAGCCTTCACAGTGATTGAACAATCAATTAACCATGTATTTATTGTAACTATATATATATATATATATAGAGAGAGAGAGAGAGAGAGAGAGAGAGAGAGAGACAGAGAGAGAGAGAGAGAGAGAGCAATAGAAAGGCCAATGCCAGATGCAGTGGTGGGGTGAGATGGGGTGTGTGGTTTATCATTCAGAAACAATGTGCCTTGGCCCATCCTGCTCTGAAAAAGCTTAATGTCCATTTGGGAAGACAGCTTAGGTAGAATTTGCTAAGAACCCAACAAGTTGTACTAATTATGAATATAATTGGGGTTTGGAGAAGAGAGAGCAGTTCCCGGTTCCCTTTGGATGGCATGGTCCAAAGTCTTTGTAAAGAGAAATTTGGAACTTAAACCAAGCATTGAAGAATTTGGAGAGTTCCTGTAAGAAAGGAGAAGTTCGTAAAAGTTTGTAAATATTAGGAATATTTTTTGTGTTCTATGTCCGTCTACCTATAGTTTTCGACTTTGTGTCCATACATGTTGTATTTTTGTAGGTTAACTTAGATCATAGATTCCAGAGGGTAAAAAATCAATTTTCTTTCACTTCTTTATTTAAGCACCAAACTCAACTCAATGAATGTAGTTGATGATAATGAAATTGTAATTTCTAGCTTTTTTGTATAACAATTAAAGCTTTTTGAGATTTGTGCTATTTTAACTCAAACATTTTTTTTTAAAAAGCAACAGATTTTCATTATAGAAATTTTGGAAAGTACAGGAAATTTATGAAAACACTTACAATCTTGCCATTCAGAGATAAACAATAAAAACATTTTGGTAGATGTCCAGAAGGGTTGTCATGTACAATTTGACAGGTTGTGCATTTCAAAGCTCCAGGAATTGCATTTCCATATAGAATACAAATATGAGCAACGCTCCCAGAGTATGCTAGGCAGTGGTCTTGACACTCAAAAAAGGGATCAAATCAAGCTTACTCTTTTATAACCTAACCTTTTTTGCTTACCAATCTATTGAAACATTTTATGTATAATAAATATTTATCTCAAATATATTTTCAAATAGCTAAAGAGTATTTCATTTTTGTATGTATCATAATTTAAAACAAATTCCTTACTGTTCGACATTTAAATTGTTTCTGTATTTTTGTTATTAAAATTAATGTCATAATGAACATCTTTGTAAGTAAATATTTGAACTTGACTGTAATTTGTTGTATTTTTTTAAATACCACAAAGGCATTTGTTTAGTGTATTGGAATTGCAATTTGGAGTGTAATTTGTTTTTCCTCAGGTTAAATTCCAAGAACAAAATTTGTTGGGAAAAACAGCCTGAACACTTAAACATTATTGGAGTATAACACACTCACAAAAAGTGCACAGACCATTAGTATACAGCTTGTTGAAGAAGCACCTAGAGAAAAGAAACAAATAGTGCTTTACTGGAACCCCCTAACATCCCTGGTATTTCTCTTTTGTCATGATCCTCCCAAGGGTAACCACTATATTAACTTCTAATGCTATAGACTATTTTGCCTATTTTTGCACATTATATAGATGGAATCATACAGAATACATCATTTATGAAGTTCATTCACATTGTGGCATTTAGTTGAGTATTGTTCATTCCATGACTGAAAGAATCCCATTGTACCCACAAACTGCAATTTATTTATCCATTTACTACTGAAAAGCATTTGGGCAGTTTCCACCTTTTGGCTACTGCAATTTGTACTGCTAAGAACATTCTCAGACTTGTTTTGGTAAACTTATATGGGCATTTCTGTTAGGTATATGCCTAGGTATGAAATTGTAAGCTCATAGGGAATACATTTATTCAGTTTTAGAAAACTGGCAGTTTAGTTTTCTAAAATTGATCTACTGATTTACAATCCCACCAGCAATGTGAGAATTCTAGTTGCTCCACATCATTGCAAAACTAGTCCCTTTTTCATTTCAGCCATACTGGTGGGTGTGCACTGGTACTCTATTGTGGTTTTAATTCACATTTTTATGATGACTAATGTACTTGAGTGCTTTTTCATGAATGTGATGGCTTTTGGCAATTTTAAAAATCTCTTTTGTGAAGAGTCTGTCCAAATCTTTTGTCTCTTTTTCCTATTGGTTTTCTGTTTCTAAACATTTTGTTTAAAGACTCTCTTCAAAATTTTAGTGGAGTCCATTAATATTTAATCTCTTGAGCACTAGGTGGAAGAGAAAATCCCTGGGATTCTCATAAGCGTAAGGAAAACTGGTGTGTGAAGAGAAACAAAGGATTTATTTAGGTTTCAGACGATGTCTTCTTTCTGATAGGCATTTTAAAAAATAATGCTTTCTATGAATTTTCCAGTTTCTCTTAGTACATGAAACAGAGTGTAAAAATGTAGATCTTATCCCAACATATTATTTAGAAGTACATTTTTAAAAATTCCAACTGTGTGACTGTGCCAGTCTGGAAATGAAATAAGGGAATGATTTAAAATTTTCTAATGAAGAGAAAACGAAGAAAAAAAATTATTCTAAAATGTGCAAGTTTCAATACGTATCTCTATTTAAACGGTGATGATATATACAGGGGTATATAGCAGATGTGCTGGCCTGTTTCCAAGCCCTGTTTGGAAGTTTTGAGTCAAGGAAAGACTGCTACATTATGTGCGAAATGCCATTTCAGTTCAGAATTGGCCAGTAAATGGGTAAAACCAACTTCATAGTCTTTTCAACCTGATCAGTGGGAAAAACATTTCCAGGTGCAAATATCCACAAGTTTAAATTAAATCATTTTTATGAAAAAATGGGCAGGAAGTATCACACAATCCATCTCTGGACCCCTTCAAGAAAATCTGTAAGCTGAGTAATTTTTATACTTCTAAAATTAGGTGTATTTAAGGACCATATTGATTTTCTTTCTCAGAGGAAAGAATTCTGTGCCATTTCTTATTGCTACTCCATTAAATTCTGTGGCTAAAAAGAGTTGAAGTTAAGAGTTAAGTGGAGTGAAATCTCACCAGTCCACTTGGATACTCATTCTTCCAAAATACCTTTACAAATTGTACAACTTCCATCAATTTTGGATTGTACAAACTAAGGGTCTATCTATTACTTTCTTAGCTATGAAAGGAACATTGTCCTCAAATATTAAGCACCAATGTAGGTGTAAGATTATATTATGCAATCTTTGAAATATTTAGGAAAGGATATTATACAGAGATAAGACCAAAGAGAGCTTTGTGAGTGTGTGCTCAATCTTTGTGCATCTGGCTTTACTCTCAATCTCTTTCTCTTTCTTGTTCAGAGCAGTTTTTACTGGCTTGTGGGAAGGTCAAAAAAAAAGGAAAGATATTTTAACTTGATAATAAAAGGCAAATAAGAAGACATATAAAACAAGTAATGGAGGAACAAAGTTTTCCTTTCAGTTAAGTATTTCCCAACACAATCACAAATTTCACTGAGGTAAACAATACCTTATTAAGTTTATTTCTCCAAAATCTTACCTAGGTTCACATAGGAAACTTTTAAACACACACTGAAATGCAAAACTTGGGCCACCATCAATCCCGTAGGATAAAAAATTGGGGGTGATGTTTAAGGAAATTTTGGTTGACTTAACTAGAAGAACAGCTGCTCTTTATGGATTTCATCAACTCATGTGATTTCATCAACAAATGTTGCCTTTCTTTCTTCTATGGACTTTTGACCTACGATGATCATCAATTTTAAGATCAAGGCACATGACCCAGCTTCATTGTTCTGGGACTTATTATAGAAAGAAAATAAATCAAGAAATGAAGAGCAAGTTCCAAATTAACAAAAAAGCATCAAATAGAAGAAATTGGTGGGGCTTTTATGTGATTTAATTGAAATGATTTATAAGTGATATGAGTAAATAAGTTAAATGTATTTTAGGCTCATGTCAGAAATGAAACACTGTCACTTCTAAGTTTTATAAATGAAGAAGCAAAGTATTATAGTAGTATACAGTTGTTTTCCTGTGGGTGCTCAATAAGCATAAGTCTTCTCTGATGTATTTTTTCTCAAAATTTTATACAGAGGTACTTTAAGTCATGGAATTGGTATTCGTGAGTGGCTTGTGGAAACAATCTCATTACTTATAATCATGTCTCAAGCTTTTCTCAGGCATGACTCTCAATCTCTGAATCTATTTAATGTATAAGATCAAGGAAAATGGAAAAGACCTTTATTGACTATTCTTGATAAAATCCCTTCAAAGTAGAAATAAAATAAAATAAAATAAAAAAGAAGTGTAAAATTGTATAGAAATAGTTTACTTGAAGCTTGGCATTTTAATCATGTCTCCTGGCCACAGTGCTCACAGCACAAAGATCTATTCAGATGATTTTTAATTAGGTTTTAAGCATTTTATAAACATAAGTTTGCAAATAACCACAGAATGAGGAAACTAGATTTGACCATCAATCTGAGAAAATACTAACTTCAGATATTCTCTTTGTGCTCTGAAGCTTTCAAACAATATTGTCTCTGAAGCACTCAGGAACCACACTAGAGTTACCTTGTTTAAAAATGCATGGCTGTGTGAACAAAACCATCTTAAAAAAAAAAAAATGGGTTGATGATGAAAACTTGAGGGCAATATACTGAGTGAAATAAGCCAGACACATAAGAACAAATATTGCAGGGTCTCACTGATAGGAACTAATTATAATACATAAGTTTATTTCATAGATGTGAAATAAAAGGTACCAAGATATAGAATGAGGCTAAAGAATGGGGAGCGGTTGCTTAGTATGAGCAGAATGTTCAACTAGGATGAACTTAAATGTTTGGAAATGAACAGACTTGTCAGTAGCAAGATGCGAGAAGAACTAACAGTGCTGAAAGGTGTGTGAAGGTGGTGGAAAGGGTAAGCTCAGAGTCACATATGTCACCAGAAGGAAAGTTGGAGGTCAAAAGACGAGAATGTATAAAACTGAATCCTGTGGTGGACAATGTCCGCAATTAACTGTACAAATATTAGAAATCTCTTTCATGAACCAGAACAAATGTATGACACTATAACTAGAAGTTAATAATACAGAGGCATATAGGGAAAAATATATATATACCTATTGCAAACTATATACTACAGTTAGTCATATTTCAACATTCATTCATAAACAGTAACAAATGTACTATACCAATACTATGAGTCAACAATGGAGCGGGGTTGTTTAGGGATATGGGAGGATTCGAGTTTCTTTTTCTTTTGTCTTCTTTCGCTGTATTTCTTGTCTGGAGTAATGAAAAGTTTCTAAAAATTGAACAAAAATTAAGTGTGGTGATGGATGCACAGCTGTATGAGGGTACTGGTGGCAATTGATTGTCCACTTTGGATCTTTGGATAATTATATGGTATGTGAACAATCTCAATAAAAATTAAAAACTAAAAAAAAAAAAAAAAAAAAAATGCATGCCTGACTCATGTCACACTTCTGCTCAAAAATATTTAGTTGTTTTCCCTTTACCCAGAATTAAGTCTAAACTCAGCCGGTCATTCAAAAGCCTCCAAAATCTGTATTTCCATTTTTATTTTCTATTATTATTATTATTATTTCTTGAATTATGGTCCTCAGATCACCTACATTATAATAACATTGGATGCTTATTTTAAAATGAAACTCAAGTTCTCCAAATAATTCTTATACACATTAAATGCAGAGATTTTCTCTTCTAGATGAGCTCTCTATACCAACAAGGTCTGATGTCCCCAACCTGATCTCTTGGATTTTATCCTTGGGCTTTGGTGTATCATGTTCCTAGAAAATCTTTTCTCCCTATTCTATTTATCCGCCAAGAACACTCAATTCTAACCTCCTCCATGAAACCATTCCTGGGTAGTTTGAACCCTATTTTTCTCATCTGTAGAAGGGGATAGTAACAAAATCTGTCTCAGAGGATTTTGTGAGATACCACTATCGCTACAACTAAAACCTGTGTCCCAGAGCTCAGAGATGGTACTTACTAGCTTGATGTGGGTTGGGATCTAGGCTTGTGTGATTTCAAAGAAATCCATGCTCTCGTATGCTGTCTCCCCTGGAAACAAACTTGTTGAATGAATTAGTTGGTGAGTGATTCCTCTTCCACCCATTTCACTCTAGTCATAGAAGCTCCAGACACTTGCACTTGAAGACAACCAGTGAACTCATTTTCATAAAGCAGGAGTCAAATGGGGACTTTTAAAATAAAATTTTCCCAGAAGCTTGGTGCATTTAAACATACTCCCAAAAGTATAGGTCATCCAGAATTTTCATGGATGCCAGCTCTTGGCTACATCTTTATGCTCTGGGACAAGTCTGGATACCTTGTTTGGTTAGATCTTAATGGCTTTGTGTAGATCCTGCATGTATTTAGGTCTGAGATAGTATCTGCTCTGGGAGAAGGAAGGATAGGAGAAATTCAGACTCCCCTTGAATGTTTCCAGATCTGCCTGTACTACCTAAAGCAGAAGGATGTAGGGGAAAAAGTTTGAAATGAAATTTGCCTTAGAGGTGATTATAAGAAACCAGGGCCCCATATCAGAAAGCAGCTAATAGCAACAATCAACAAGCACACATGAGCCTGTTCAGGAGGGGCTGAGGGAGGACTTTTAGACCTAATTGGCAAAGAGCTTGCTTAGGCTGTGGGAGACTCCCTATTCCCAAGTTTCAGAATCATTTTATTTACTCCCACAATGGCTTTTTGTTAATGGATGTTTGGTTCTCCACAGTTATCTCTGTTTCATCCCTTAGCTTACTCCCTTCTTAGACAAAAGGACTTTTCGAAGAACTTTTGAATTTCTTTCAACTGGTTCTTTCAGTGTGTTTCCTCAATAGCCTCCAGTTATTGCTTTAATTTAAAAATGCAGATTTGAAAGAAATGCATTTGGGCTAAAAAACTAACAACTAAAATTCTTAAAGTGAAAACCTTAATTTACAGGAAATAGGGAAAAGAGGAAATCAGTTCTGATTTACAAACAAATTCATTTAAAAAATAAGAAAAGGCTATTTGAAATAGTCACATATGGCAAGAACCTGAGCTCAACCTCTGGAGTTTGAAACAACACTTGGTGGTAACTGAATGTTTGAAAATATTCTTGCACGAAAAGCTTTGTACTTGCCCTGGAAGAGGGAAGCAGAGCTTTTCTGACAAGCAGGCTAAAGGACTCTAGGCCACTGCACACTCAGAGGCATTTCCAGTTTTTCTTAAGTTTGCCTTTGGAGAGAAAGAGGATAGTCAAGGAAAGGGAATAGTCAAGGGAATAAGGCAAGATTGAATTAAATATGGATGGGGATCATGTCTGAAGGTTAACCTATTGCACATAGTTATTTAAACTTCTTTTCAGGATCTTAGATCCAGGAAATGTGAATTCACTTAATGAGACCTATGTTTGTCTGAATCTTGGATTTCCTTGTTGTATAAGTATGTTGTATTTCCTAACAGAGAGAGAGACACTTTGGATTGGAACCATTCCCCCCACCATACCTCTTTTTTTCCATCTTAAAATCTCTCATCTACTCTATTGTATTTTTTTAATTTTTAGAATTTCTACTTGGTTCTTTTTCAAGTTACGTGTTTCTTCCCCTCCTCCTCCTCTTTCTTTTTCTTCCTGTCCTCCTCCTCCTCCCCCTCTTATTCCTTCTCCTCTACTCTTTTTCTCCTCCTGTCTTGCATGTGCTCTATGGATTCTACTCTTTGTTAACTCACTATTTTAAAGTCTCTTTCAGAGTACTCTATTGTCTCTAATTCCTTGGTAGTTAATTATTCCATTTCTTTTATATACTGACTATTTCTTTCAATGTTGTGCTCCCCTGTGTGCTATGTAATTTTGTCTGTAGCTTTTCAGTGGATATCTGGGATGGAAGTGACCTCCATAGGACAGACTTTGCTTTGTTAAAGCCTTACAAGCTCTATATCACATATTGCACTTTTGTATTAGTGACTTCAAATACTGCCTGGACATTGAATATTTGGTTCTGTATCCTTGTAAGCTATAGACTTGGGGTTCCAATATTTTTGTGGGCATTTTTGTTTCCACTCATGACTCTTGGAAGAGATCTTTCTTATCCAAGTTCCCTGCTGTGCATGAGACCTGGAGCCCAGATTATGGCAGGTTTAGAACCCTGGACCCCAAAGTATCTAGCTAGTTCCAGGATGTCCTTAGACTATGAAGCCTCAATTCCTACTCCCAGCATAGGTTGCAGGTTCCTTTTTTTGTTTCTGTACCTGGAGATTAATTTTTATTGATTTGAGCTGTAATATGCACGTAAGCAAATTTTTAAAATGTTAGTCAATGGATTTAGAGCAAGATGGAAAAGGGAGTGGACTTCTACAACTGTCAGTTAAGCATCTTGGCTGGAGAGGCTTCCTTCTTATCCAGCAGTCATCTAGTCATCAGCCTAAGGTGTAAGTGACTGTGTGATAAAGAGGACATATGAGTTTTGGAATCTGGTAGCTTTGGGCTTGAATCTTGTTTTTCTTCCTGGGTGTGAGATCTGGGGACAGTTACTTAAGCTCTTTGGGTCTCAGTTTTGTCAACTGTGAGATAGTCTAATGACATCCCACTTCAAGAACAGTTGTGTGGATTAAATGGAAAAATGCACATAAAATTGCTAGTATATAATAGAGGCTTAATAAATCTTTTCTTACTCTTCCCTTCTTTATGGTTTGCTATCTCGAGACAGAGGCTCACTATTTTCTTAGGCAGCCAGTTTCATTTTCAGACACCTCTGATTGTGTGCATGTGGGTGTTTTAATCCTATTAAGTTAATATGTTAATTATACCATTTTTTTTTTTCTTTTAGCTCTTGGCATTATAAGAGGGGTTAGTGTGAGACTCAAAATAAATCCTGCTTTTATCTGTCCTATTTCTGAACCAATTAAAAAATAAATCAAAGATGTCAAATAGGGATCAAAATATTGGCTACATTGGTGAAGGTGGTTTGGAGAAAGTAGCTTGGGGTAGTACTCACATGGATTCCTAATATTCAATAGAACATATTTAAGCATCAGGTCACAAACACAATAGTAGCTCCTTCCCCCACAGAAGCAAAGGCTGCCCCAGGAGCAGATCAGAATGTACCCCACCCCCACCCCACCCTCCACAGGCAGGTCCAGAGGAGGGCCAGAAGAATAGAGCTGAGCATGCTACATTCTCTCTCTCAGATTCCCCAGTCAGGATCTGGTGAGAATGGGGGAGGGGGGACGGGGGGGAAGGGGGGATGGAAGGTCAGGAAGGAGGGAAAAAGGACTAGATATGTTACTTCAATACCATTCATGCCTGGAAGCAGAACTTCCCACATGGAAACATTAGGAGAAGGGAGAAAGGGCTCCTCTAATCATAACTCCTGTTGCCAAAAGTAAAATGTGACTTAAATGTGAAGGAAAATGTGTAGGCCCAGCATGTGTTGACGTGTCTTAATGTTGGAAGCAGAAGACCTTAAGTCATAAAAGGAAATCCAAAACTGTAAGGGAATACACAGTGGAACTTGGGCAACTGCATGGATGTCAGACTACAGAAAACACAGGTAGCAGGGAGGGAAAGTACAGAGCAGGGAAGAATTAAAAGCAGATTGAGATGACAGTCAGGTAAGATTTGTATACACGTCTGTGAGAAGGGGTGATGTGTACTCAGGGAAGGAGGCTGGAGGCAGCAACCTCAGCCCAATGGAAGGAAGGGAAAAAAAGAAAAGGTGGATGTTCACAAATAATCTAAAAGATGAATGGAAAGAATTTAAAGGTAAAATGCAACAACATAAGGAAAGACAATTTTCTGGTTTCAGCAGTTGTTTTAAAAAATGTATAAAAGATAGTATAGGGATTTCAAAGAAAAATTAAATTAATGGACATTTAGCACAGTCTATAAAAAAGCACATCAAGAACTAAATGATGTTAGACTAAAGGAAGTGAAAATTTTTATAAAAATTTGATATGGTTTTCCTCTCACTGTCAATGTTATTTGATACACCTCTTCTATGAAAATACATAGTGTTAGAAACAGTCAAGTTTTTAATTTGTCACATGATAACAGGTGCAAAGGTGTAGTAGCTAGTGCCTCCTACATTTTGTGTCATTCCTATTGAAGCTAAGTTGTCAGTTGTAAAGTACACCATTATCTTATGTACTGCAAAGACAGGACAAAAAACTGTTGCCAGTTAAACTTGGATACACCATCAGAATGTAAGATGCTTTCAGAACTCAGAAATGGTGAAATGGGGTAGAGGGGGGAGTTGCATTTTAAAAATGATGAAATATAGTATTTTATTTTCCTAGTAGTATTTATCAGAATTTGAAATGATGCTGCTTACTCATTGCAGCTATTTTCTGTCTCTTTTCTTAGAATTTAAGCCCTTTGAAGGCAAGTAATTTGTGTGCCTTCTTCATAGCTCTGTTTCCTATCTAGGACAGTGTCTGCACTTAATGGGGTGTTGTGTGAGAGCTGATTGACTTACTCTTCTTGAAAAGGAGATGTCACCCACTCAAAAAGGCATTCATCCTAAATGAATCCTTCCACTCAAAAAGATTTTCAGATAACCCTCTCTTAGTTGTACAGATTACATCCCACCCCCACCACACACCCTCATCATGGCTGAACTTGTTGCTCCATTTTATCTGGGGTTATAGTCTAGCATCCGTGTCCATTGTAATAGTTGAAATCCTTTGAGGATCCACTAGGAAGGGGCTATATTGAGACTAGCATAACATTTCTCAGTAATTAAGTAATTTTCCCTCTGGGTAAGAACAGGTCACTGTTTCTTTTCATGAACATCAGATGAAAGAATTTGCTTATATTCAGAGACCATGCATCTGAAAAATATGTGTCTCTAAAGTCACACACAGCATGGTGAGAGGCTCCCCCTTTGGGTGGAATGTGGCATAGAGGCTGATGGAGGAGCGGCCGAGCCTTGTCTCCCATGACAGAGGCATGGGCTCATTGAGGGCAAAACAGATAGAATCACAGGCAATATTTAGATTTTTTTCCTTTACTTCCTCTTTCATTCTTATGCAGGTAGGGAAAGTAGAGTATATTCTAAGTGCATAGGATGTCACTCCATGGGTCATATTTATTTCACTTTGAAGGTATCCTGGAGAGATCCAGTCTCTATTAGAGGGGATGATTCCTACAACTTGAGTTGGATTAATCTAGAGAAAATCTGAAAGAACTCTGACATCTGGCAATGCAAAAAATCATAATTCCTAAATTGCTGCTGTTTTGGATATGATTTTGTTGCCTTGTTGACTACCTAAAATAGAGCTAATATTTAGTCAGCAGATTTTAGAAAGTGTTACAATATGTTATTGTTAGCCTCTAGACAAGTCATATAAGACTGAATTCTTTGAGGGCACAGGCTTTATCTGGCACAACTTTGTGTCCTGTTCAAAGATAGTTACATGTACATTGTAGTCATTAGAAAAATAACATGATGGAAAAATTGATTTATATTTATATTATTATGAATTATTTTTATTTATTATAGCATTTATTTCTGGTAATAATAATACCTCATATTTCTAGATTGTTTTAAATTAATGCTTTGCATTTCTACATTGCTTCCACTTCACTCCTGAATAAGATAATATATACTAGAATGGCCTTTTGACCCCAAATTCCTGACTTCAATTACTAGCCTACCACCTACTAACTGTGAAATACTAGACAAATTACTTGTACTTTCTGTGCCTTAGTCTTCTCTTCTGTTAAATGAGGATTAAAAAGTAACTAATTCTTAGGGTTTTTATAAGGATTAAATTAGATGATTCATGTAAACCATTTACCAATAATACCCAGTATATGGTGACTATGAAAATAAAATATGAGCTGCTATCTGCTACTGCTCTCCCACATCTATCATCTCATTTGGTTCTTATCCAAGCCTATCAATGAAGAACAGGTTATTTGCATTTCATATAAAAGAAGCAGATGCAAAAAAAGTCAAGTGCACTCCCAAAATTCATGGGCAATACCTGATGAATGTCAGAACTAGGACTAGAGCCCATTTCTGCTGGTATGGTATCCCTGAGATGTTCTGGCATTTAAATGTGGAACACAGTCTCTCAGGATCTAATAATCCTACCTAGGAAAATACTATATCTAAGGTTCCTTGCAGTTGTTTTGTTATTGGGCTCACCCTTTTGCTCCTGGGACCCTGAAGAGCCATGTGCTGATTCTGAAAGTCAGGAAGCCACTGATGTACAGCATCTGAGATACACTCAAACCAAAGCCCATGGTAGGGCCAAACAAGCTCAGTCCCCAGACCAACTGCTAGGCCCAACAATCATCCATTCCTTGTGAAATATTTCTGGGCTATATGTTCATGGTATTTTACTCATCATATTTTATTATTTATTGAGTGCCATCCCTTTATGTGGGGCTGCATGGAACACACACCAGGCAGGTATTTCCCCTAAGGAAATGAAAATGGAATTCAGATGCTCATGATGCATGAGATAACAATGAAGCTACTTAGCACGTGAAAGCATGGTTTGCAATGAGGTCAGCCTTGGAAGGCTCAGCTAAAGGAAGGGTTTGATAGGAGAGGAAGGGGGAAAGCTTCTTGGCACTAAAGGAAAAAGACATGTTTTCAGGTATAGGGAGCAGCATGAAGGTCAGCAGCAAATGGGAAAAAAAACCAAAGCTGGAAGGTTGAGGAGAAAATGCCAGAACAACATCAATCATCAAAAGCTTGGTGGGGAGGAGCAGAATGAGAACAAACGTCCAAGTCAAAGAGTTTTGTGTTCATAGCTGTATGCCGGTGCCATGTGCTATTCATCCTGGGACAAACCGAAACAACACACTCTGCTTGGTTAAGGGAAATGGTTCTATGCAGCTGCCTAGCCCAGGCTAGGAGTGGAAAGTTATATCACATCTGTACTGCTTTTTAATCTCAGTTTGGTTTTGTTTGTCCAAGTTAATGAAAATGATGTGCTATTGTTATGTAGTGATGCCAGAAAAAGTTTCACCAGAGACTGCAAAAATGTTTTTGGTACTGTGCCCATTTCATGTGGTTTCACTTTCCTCCATCTTCTTTCCTCCCTCATCTTTCACTCTCCTTTCCTCTGAAGCCCTTCTCTGATGCTGATGGATTAAAATCATGTGACTGGAAGGATATTTGGAGAGAATTCAGCTAAGCAAGCAAACCAACTCCCCAAAGATAAAGTGATGGAAAAACCTAAGGGTGAATGGATTTTAGCATCATTTATAGAAGACGTATTTGTAGAATCATCCAATAGAAGCACATAATTAATAGCTCCTCAAATTCATAGTGGGAGGAACTGATGAATTAGGATGGATATACCTCCATCTGGGAATAATTAATAATAACGTATAAATTCCTTAAGGAAAGGAACCATGTCTTCACCTTCCTCAGTCAGTCCCCAGAGTGCCATAGAATCTGTTTTGTCTATTCATTCTTTCAAAATTTATTAAGTACCAGATATTGTGCTAAGGTATTTGGAGACGCCAAAGAAAAATAAGGCATCCTTACCCTCATGGAACTGAAAACTTTGGGGAAATGGGAAGAGACAAGATAGAATGTGATATCTGCGCTAAGCAAGCAAAGATATGGGAGCTAATTAGTAGGAGAAATATATTACTCAGGACTCTCAGTACCAAGTGACAGAAACCTTACTCTGGCTTAAGCACAAATGGAAATTTATTGATTCAATCAATTGCAAAACAAAGAGCTTTGCTAGATATAGGCTGATGAAATGACCTACCAAGGATCTAGCTCTCTTCATCATTTTGGCTCTGCCTTCCTCTGAGTTGGGCCCATCTTTGATCCGGTTCTATCTGTGTTGTGGCAAAGATAACCATTGGCAGTTCCAGATTTGTTTTTTGCCACCCAAAAAATACCTCTACCCCAAAATTCCAGCAAAACTCTGGGGCTCCTCTTGTTGGGTAAAGTGCTTATTAATGAACCAACATGAATGCCAGAAAGATGGAGTGGACTGATGGATGCGGCTTAGGTCAGGTGCCACCTCCCTGGAATCCAAAGGGTGGGGTCAGGCCCAACCAAATCACAGGACTCAAAATGAGTGATGAAGCATTTTTCCAAATAAAATTCAGGGTTATAAGAGCAAGAGGGTATGAATGCTAGGCATACAAAAGCAACAAAGCTTCAGAGATATCCCAAACAGTTGGCAAGACTCTATGAAGGATTAGTTGGCATTTTAGGTGTCCCTCAAATGTTTAGTGGACTTTGAGGAGTGGAGTTGAGGAGTGGGAAGACATTTACTCCACAAAGCTTTCCACTTATATGTGCAAGAGCTTAGTCACATGCATACACCTAACTGGAACAGGGAGCTGGGAAATGCAGTTCTTAGCTGTGCTGCCATAATGCCACAGTAGAAGGAAAGAATAGATTTTGATGAACAGCTATCATTCCCCAACACAAGGGGGAATTTACTTAATCAGGGAGGCCTCAGAAGGCTTTGCAGAGGAAGTGATGATTGAGGTGAAGTCTGAAGAAAGAGTAGGCCAACCAGAAGAAGAAAGGTAGTGATTTGTGTGTATGTGTCAGCTTTGAGCTGAAGAGGCAGTGATCCAAAGAGAAGGATGGCATGTTTAAAGTTCCTACTGCAGGATGAAACATGGCAATTTCTAGTAACTGCAAGACCAGAGAGATTCTGCCTCTGTCTTTATCATGCCCTTTCATCTAAAGGAAAGCCTTGCAAAGACTGGAATCTGTTATGGGCTTACATCTTTTTGTTTCTTTAAGAACAAAGATAAAGGATACCCAATGTTTGTTTGTTATTTGATTAATTCATAACCTTCTTCTCCAAGTGAGTTTTATGAGAATGCTGATGAGAGTGTAAGGAGACTGGCACTCTCATAGATTGCTCTTGGGCATTTGAATTGCTTCAAAATGTTGGAAATAAATCTTGCAGTGCCCATTAAAATTTTCTCTTTGACTCAGAAATCTGCATTTTGTCATTCCAGTCTAAATAATAAAAGTAATAATCCACATATTTGGATATACATACACATGTGTTTATTGCTTCATTGTTTATTAGGCTTCCCATCATTTAGGGAATGGTTGAATACTTGATGGTATTTTCATACAATTCAATTTTATGCCCTTATTCAAAGAATAGGAGAGAGCTATGTATATTGATCACCCTGAGAGAATATCCTTGAGATAGTTAGTGAAAAGTGAAAATTTATCATAATAAAAGTATTGTATGACTTCATTCTTTACTAAAAGTAGGAAAAAAATCCTTTAGATGTATACACAAAAGCACAATTGTCTACATGTGCTTGTTTATGTCATCTGGACATGCAGGCAGGTATGGAAGGATTTACACTGAAGTGGTAACACTGTCACCTCAGGGGTTAGGACATGAAGGAGGGGAGGGAGATGACTAATTTTTCTTCATGTATCATTTAACTTGTCACAATGAACTTGCATTGCTTTTATGATATTTTAATCCCATCAAATAAGTTGAGAGACTTGCAGAAAGTGGTATTGGATACAATAGAGTTTTAGTTTTGGAAGAGAACTTAGACATCATGCTTAGAACCTGAAAGGGATAAAGTAACTTTCTTAAATCTCATGGCTAAATAAATAAATGTGTTGAGATTTGAATCCCGGTTACTTGGTGAAAAAAGTATGAGACTTTCTATTTGCCACCAACAATCACTTATATTTTTGCCGGCTTTTCTTTGTGTGAATAATGACTATTTGTTGAGCATGTACTGAATGCCTGGCACTGTGTTAGACCCTGGAGATACAGTGGTGAATATGGCAGCTGTGGGCTCTGAGCTGGTGGAGCTTCAGTCTAGCATTTATGTTCATCAATATCTGTGAACTATTAAAGGGAATGTGAACAATCCATAAACCATCTATGTCTTCAGGCACATGATTAATAGAAAATGTTTAATTTGAAACCATGCAACAATTTCCCCAATATTCAGTTTCTGGGTAATAACTGTTGTTGTTTCATTCACTTTGATGTAATGTGATATGTAAATATTATTTCTACTTGAGCTAGTTGCACCATCTCATTTGGCAAAAACTACCTTGCCGGATGTTATCCATTTTACAGTCACTTTATATGTATGACTTACTGGATCTGGAATGGTATTAGCCCTAAATTAGAAAGAAAAAAAAAAAAAAAGGAAGAAGTAGTTTGAGATTCTCAAATTAAGTCCCTGTGGAGATGTCCTCTCCGAAAGACAGATGTCCATAGTAATCTTTCATTGGGGTGTTTAACTATTTATTACTATGAAACAAACACTGCAGGAGAGATATAACCTCCAATTTTATAATGACTTTATGTGATATGTTCACTTTATACAATATTTTCAAGTTTCCCCAGAACTTTATTTGAAATTCCAAGAAATAAAAGCCTTATTCAGCTAAAAGATGAGAGAAGTGAAGCAGAATTATGGGAGAATTTATTCAAACATTCCTACCTGAAATAGGTTAATAATTGAGTTGGATGGAGAAAGTTAGTTTTTCCTGGAGCCATTCCTAATCTGACGTCAAGTAAAAGATAGATTTGAGAACAGATTTTTAAAGAGCCAATTCAACTTTAAAATGCCTTAATTCTCCAGCTGAACACTTCTCTCTCCCAGTGTGAGCTAAGACAAAGTAGTAAATTACACGTTACTTGATAGGCTTTTGAACTTTCTAGCTATAATTTACTGTGATGGAGTAGAAAAACAAATCTATCGTTCAGTGGTCAGAAGGCTTTTGTATCACTACTTGCCCAATTTCATAATTTACTTTTATGTTGCAAAAGACACACCATGATAATCTGACTCTGATTATTTCTTGGCACCAAAGGAAACTTCTTTTCTCAAACACAATCCTACTAGTCATTTAAAAGAATTTGGACCAACTTGTAATTCTGGGCCTAAAAGCAATCCTGCACATCTGGTTTCTTTTCTCTATTCCCAGTGAGTTACATCTTTGTAAGTATTATGTATATTGGAGAGCAACTTTCAGGTGGGTTGGCAGTAAGCACATGTGTCTTCATATGTTAGAGAAATAAGGAAGGGCAATGAAGAAGTAGGTCTGTCTGGAACCTATTCGTTCATTCAAAAAACATTTATTGCATTATTGTTATATAACAGACACTGCAGTAGGTTCTGGTAATTGAAAAGTAAATAAGATAGATATTCCTGCTGTAATGGAGTCGATAGCCTGGACAAACAAATATTAATCTTACAAGTACTTACTTACCTGCAATTGTGATCCATAGTATGACAAAAAATTACAATGTGCTACGAAATCATAATAACAAAGAGGCCTAACCTGGACTGGGGAATCCAGGAAAACTTTGAGGGAAAAGTGACAGAGCATTTAAGCAAAAATACTGAAAAATTAATGGAAGCAAGTGAAAAGAAAGACAAGGGAGAAGTCCAGACAGAAGGAATAGCGTGTGCGAAGTAGTGGAGCTTGTTGCATTTAAGAGGTTAAAAGATAGCAGCTAACTCCCAGATTTAAGATTCTGGTTCCCCGTCTTCCCCTGAAATCCAGTCTCATCTCTCCCATTGTGAATTTGACAGTCGTCTTCTAGATGTCTATCAGATAGCTCAAACTCACCAAGTACAAAACAGAGTGCTTGGTTTTTCTCCTCAGACCTGCTCCTCCCCCGGTGTTTGCCATCTCAGCATCATCTTTTACTTACTCAGAGCAAAAAACCTTGGAGTGTTGACTTTTCTTTTGTTCTCACATCCACATTCAGTCCCTTAGCAAATCCTGTTGGATCTGCATTTAAAATATCCCTGCATATACTGTTTCTAAAACATCTCTGCCATAGCTGCCTTAATCTAATAGCTTTCTGACCTGTCTCTCCATCTCCACTTTTGTGCCTCCCCAGTCTATTCTGCAAAGAGGAGCCAGAGTAGAATTTTTAAGCCTTAATTATATCCTGTGACCACTCCCAGCCCCTTGCTCAAAACCTTCCAAGAGCTTCCTATGACACTTGCAATTAATTCTAACCTCTCAATCTGTCCTACCTTATCTGGCCCTGCATTTCCTTTGGTTACCATCTTGTGCCACTTTCGCTTCTTCCATCTGCTCCAGAATAGTCATCTTGTTCCTCAAAAGGTATAGTTCAGAACAACTGGCTTGGGGTCATCGCCCCCAACTCTGTTTCTTTAGTGCTCTTCCCCTGGGGATTTTCACACCTTGCTTCTTTACTTCACTTAGGTCGCTGCTCAAAACTACTTTGCAGAGAGGCTTGGGGCAGAGAGGCTGCGCCGAGGAACCTAACTAACACAGCCTTGCCTGTTTTATTTTTCTTTGTAGTTCAGTCTCCATCTGACATTATGCTCTTTATATTTTATATTCCGAATTCATTTGTTTTGTTGAAGGCATAGTCTTTATCTCCTTTCTTTATTTTCTAATATCTCGAAAACCTTGTGACCCATTACAGGTGCTCAATAAATATTTGTTGAATGAGTGAATGAAAGTCAGTATGGCTGAGATATAGTAAATGAAGGGAGACGTGCTACAAAGGGAGCTTGGGAAGGTAGCTGGTTTTAAAATACGCAGTGTTAAGGATTTGAGAGATTCTCTAAGGAAAAATGAGAAGCCATTGAAGATTTTAAGCACAGGCTATGGTACAATCTGATTTGTATTTGTAAAAGTCCTCAATGAAATTATCTGCAAGCTTGAATGTCTTGACCTCAGGAATCGGTTCAATGGGCTTGCTAATTGCAAAAGTATTTTTATTGTTTTAAATTATTTTTATGACTGTGAGTAAAGAATTCATACTATAGAAAAGAGTATCATTTTTAGTCTAGAGAGGCAATAGCTGCATTATGACTTTTAGGATGTTTAAGATAAAACACATTTATTTCAAATAATTAAAATTTTATTGCCAACAAAATATCTTTTCTTATGTCCTTATGTATTATGTTAAAGCCTTGATATACTTAGTTTATTTATATCTTAATGAAGACCGTAATTAAATTGAATGCCTATTCTGAGTTAGTTAAAAAAACAAGGCTTGGGAGTTTTTTTAATTGAGCCCAGACAATAGCCTGGCACAACGTTTTAAAAATTTTATTCTATGGACTACTAATGTTCTTCAAGATATTCAGAGGTGTTTTATGTAGATAGGTGTGCCAGTTTGAATGTATTATGTCCCCCAAACACCATTATCTTTGATGTGATCTTTGTGGGCAGACCTATCAGTGTTAATTAGATTGTAATTCTTCGAGTGCTTCCATGGAGATGCACCCCACCCAACTGTGGGTGATGACTCTGATTGGATAATTTCCACGGAGGTGTTGGCCCGCCCATTCAGGGTGGGTCTGAATTAAATTACTGGAGCACTATGTAAGATCAGACAGAAGGAGCAAGCAGTTACAGCCAAGAGGGACACTCTGAAGAATGCCCAGAAGCTGAGAGAGGAACTGCAGTTTGAAGACAGCTGTTGAAAGCAGACCCTTGCTCTGGAGAAGCTGACAGAGGACAAATATCCTAGGTGCAACTAAGAGTGACATTTTTGAGGAACTGCAACCTAGAGAGGAGCGTTCTGGGAGAAAGCCATTTCGAAACCAGAACTTTGGAGCAGACGCCAGCCACGTGCCTTCCCAGCCAACAGAGGTTTTCCGGACACCATTGGCCATCCTCCAGTGAAGGTACCTGATTGCTGATGTGTTACCTTGGACACTTTATGGCCTTAAGACTGTAACTGTGCAACCAAATAAACCCCCTTTATAAAAGCCTATCCATCTCTGGTGTTTTGCATTCCAGCAGCATTAGCAAACTGGAACAACAGGATTCAGGTGTCAGACAAGTTTCAGAAAGAATGGATTAAACGAAATTAGCTGTCTGTAATTCAAGATCTCCCCCAGCCTCAATTTGCCAGTGTAATTAAAATACTACTGCATTTAATAGTATTTTATTTTACATTAAAATACTATTGTTTAAATTTAAATTTACAATTAAATTCAAACTTACACAAAACTGATTTGTATGAAGAATTAAATCTTTCTGGAAAATTATTCTACAAGAATTATTAATTCTAATGTACTAATATTTATATTTTGAAATAATTTATTAGAATATTTTCCCAATGTTTCCACAACCTGTAAAGTAGCCATATTTGCTCCAGAAGCAATTGCATCAGCAGAAAGATGTTTCTCAAAATTACAAATTACAAATTATTTGAAATATTGCATTTGTCAAGAGTGAATGGCACCACTTTCAATGATATCAACTGAAAATGAATTTTCAGAAAACCATCCCAGAAAAAGCTTGCCATCAATCAAGATATTAGATTAATGAAATATCATTTACTGTATTATATACAATTATGATGCCTAAATAATATATTTTTTGCAGTTTGTAAGTTTATGTTTTTGCTCATCTAATGTTATTAACCTCATTATGTTTATAAGTATTAGCATGCTTTAAAAGAGAAAAGCTACATACTTTTGTATCTTTAACTGTACTTTTATCCTGCTTTTTGAACAGAGGGACTCACATTTTCATTTTACACTGGGGCCTACAAATTATGTAGCCAACACTGGATACTAGACATGAAATGATAAAAATGATTCAAGCTACTGTTGCCCATGGGGTGTTTTGGAATGTTTCCAGGGTCGGGACGTGTCAGGGTGATGGACAAAGGCATGATTTGGATTATTCCTGAAAAGATACACTTTCCACCAAACAAGCCTTAAACTCCTTCCTATTTTCACAGCAGTATAAGATCCTAGGAGCTAATGTAGACCATGAACAAAGTAGAAGAGACAAAGAAAAGTTTGCCGATCCAGCATTGTGGATGGATTTATCAGCAATTGCCTCTCTTTAAGGATTGGAAAAGTTAAAGTCAGTTGCTGATAGTGGGGTTCCTCTAACACTTCAGAAGAATTTCCCTACATGAGCAGAGATATCTTTATTATTGAGGGTACATCCAAAATGTTAAAAGGATAATTTTTAATGATGCTGGAGAACAAGTGAAATAGGTTTTTCTGGTGTGTTTTTGTGAAAGGTGCTCATTGTTGTGCATGTGATCATGGCTGTGTGGCGGTGCCGAGGAGGAGGGGGGCATTTTTGGAGAGGGAGACTTACATGGGGAGACAAGCAAGCACCACAATATAAAGAACCTAATAGGCCATGTTAGGGATTTTTGACTTTATTTCAGAGAATTGGATAGTCTTATAAATCTGGAAGCTAAACTTCTCCACTATTTCTTCAATAACCTTTATACCAATAGCATGGGAAAGAATGGTTTCCCACAGCCTATTTCAACCACAGTTCACTAAAGAGAAGTTTTGATCAATGATGTCTTTTTGTGAATTGGGATGTTTGATGAAAATTATAGCTTCCTTACTTTGTGAAGAATTTTCACAGGTCATTTCCCATAGGAAGAATTGGGCCATGACTTTGTTCTAAGAAGGCTCCCTGGCTGCACAGAATGCTTTGTGACTTATTTCACTCCCTTTGATGAATTGATAAGGTGCTTTGACCAGGCAACCAAAGCAAGATCACAGTGTAACAATAGGCCTGGGCAGGTAAGAGCCATAATTTTAATATCATGATCACACATTGATGAATGTTTTTTCTCAACAATGACATAATATAATAGGTCATACAACCTCAATGCCTACTGAAAAACTTTGTTTTTAATGTGCCCAAACATTGAATTTTTCAAAATCCATGTATAAGGAAAAGGACCTGTAAACCCTAGGTGTTTAAACATTTAGGGGTAGGTTCTAAGAACTTAAAGAATCCTCAAATTTTCAAAACTATTAGATTTTTTAATTTCTCAGTAAAGTATAACTTAAAACTGTAAAATGACATCTTCAGAGCTTAATTAAACATTCTGTTCAAAAACTTCTATATAATTTTTGGCCAAGAATCTTCCCTTCCTTATTCTTCTTCTCCTTATTACTCCTTATTATCACTACCAGCTCTAGCAATTGGCTTTCTTTTCAGGGCTATATCCCACCAAGAAACAAAACATTTATTACTTCTCAAAAGTTGCTGAATAAGATGCAATGAAAAAAAAAAGCTGGTTCATATGATTATTTTTTTACTATGGGAAACATAATGATTCAAGTATGGTAATAAATGGCAACTAATCCTAGACCTCATTTGGGAAACAATAGGGAGTGATAAGGACTATGGCAATCTGTAGAGAACATGACCAGCTAATTCTTGCTACATAAGATTTTTTTTTAAAGAGAAGCTATATGTTATTTTTTCTTTTTCAGTATATAAGTTTTCTCAGTTTTTAAACCTTGACTTCATTTTTAAATGCCATCTGTCAACTCTTGAGTACAAAATAATCAAGCTGCATTGAGTGCTGGAAATTTGGCTGGATCAGTGCTTTCCAAAGAGAATTTGTTTCAGTTTGCTAAAGCTGCCGAAATGCAATATACCAGAAATGGATTGACTTTATAAAGGGGATGTATTAGGTTAAAAATTTACAGTTCTAAGGCCATAAAAGTGTCCAAACTAAGGCATCAACAAGAGGATACCTTCACGGAAGAAAGGCAGATGGCATCCAGAACACATCTGTCAGCTGGGAAGGAGCATAACTGGCATCTGCTGGTCCTTTGCTCCTGGGTTGCAGTGCTTTCAGCTTCTGATTCCAGTGGCTTTCTCTTTAAGCATCAGTGGGTTCTCACTTAGCTTCTCTGGGGCAAACTCTGGGCTTCATCTCTTAGCTTAGTTAGTATCTCTAAACGTCTGTCTGCATCTCCAAGCATCTGGGTCTGTGTCGGCTCTGAGCTGTCTCTCTCCCTGAGCTCTCTTGAATGGGCAGGGTCACAACTCCATGGAAACAACCTAATCAAAAGATCTCACCCACAATAAATGTATGGTATGTGAATATAACTCTATAAAATTATAGGAAAAAATATATATAGGAGTAAAAGTGTTGGAGAAAACATGGAGAGAGGGATGTACCTACCTACTGTTGATGAGCAGGCAGAATGGTGTAGCCTTTCTGAAGGGCAGTGTGGTGGTTCCACAAAAAGCTATGTATGTGGGTGCCATAAGGTCCTGCAACCTCATTATGGGGTATGTCATTGGAAGATCTGAGACCAGAGACATGAATGGACATTTGCACACTGGTGTTCTTGGAGGCAGTATTCATGATTTGCAATGGGTGGAGGTGGCCTAAGGGTACATAGACTGAGGAACAGAATGGTGAACTGTGGCGTATGCATACAATGGAATATTGAGCAACTACAAGAAGGAGTGAAGCTGTGAGACACACAAAGAGGTGAATGGATCCTGCACACAGCATTCTGAGTGAAGTACACCAGAAATAAAGGCAAACACTATAATGCCTCACCAATATGTACTAACTACAATATGTAAACTCAGAATTGAATCTTAGAACACAGTCTAAGAGGGGATCGATTATTGTAATGGTCCCTAGATTGTAAGTTCTTACAGCAGTCAAATCTATTCCTGAATTGTAGTGGCTATCTCCAAACTTTGAGATGCTGATCCCTTAGTGTATAACTTGATTGGTCTCTGGAACAATGGGTATCTCTGTGACACCTGAAACTCAGAGCTAGAGCTCAGCAGATATGAATGGCAGTATTAGAGCATACAGCAACTGTTAAAAAAAAAAAAAAAAAAAAAAAAGCTGAAAAAGAGCCCAGACTTCAATTAGTGATATAAACGAAGCAGATCTGGTTAAGACTAGGGCAAACCAGGCCAAAGGGTAAAGGTCGAAACTGACTATGTTTTAAAACTTCAACTTCCATGTGAGACCAAGGGAAGAGATGTCTATTTGGTGCAGGATCTATATTTTCTAAACAGTATAACTCTATAGTCGGTTTGTTCAAACACCACAATTACATGGTACTTTGAATAGGAAGTGAGATATGGTAGGTTAGTATAGGTTAGATTAAAATAGTGACACATCCCAAAGTAATTTAGGCAGAAAACAAAAATATATTTACAGGGCCCCACTGAGGAGCTGAGGGAAAGTGCGGAAGTACTGGACTTCCTCACCAGGGCTGATGCTGATGTTGTCACAAACATTAGTACTGGTGGTTTGATGTGCTGAGCCCTCTATCGTGGGACTTGCCCTTATGAAGCTCTTTACTGCGAAGGAGAGGCTAAACTTGCATATAATTGTGCCTAAGATTCTCCCCCTGAGCACCTTTTTGTTGCTCAGATGTGGCCCCCTCTCTCTCTCTAACTGACCCACCTCGGCAGGTAAACTCACTGCCCTCCCCCCTACATGGGACCTGACTCCCAGGGGTGTAAATCCCCCGGCAATGCAGGATATAACTTCCAGGGACAAATCCGGACCTGGCATTGTGGGATTGAGAATATCTTCTTGACCAAAAGGGGGATGAAAATGAAACAAAATAAAGTTTCAGTGGCTGAGAGATTTCAGATGGAGTCGAGAGGTCATTCTGGTGGACATTCTTATGCACTATATGGATAACACTTTTTAGGTTTTAATGTGTTGGAATAGCTAGAAGTAAATAACTGAAACTATCAAACTCCAACCCAGTAGTCTGGACTCCTGAAGATGATTGTATAACAATGTAAATTATAAGAGGTAACAGTGTGATTGTGAAAACCTTGTGGATCACGCTTCCTTTATCTAGTGTATGGATGGATGAGTTAAAAAATGGGGACAAAAACTAAATGAAAAATAGGGTGGGACGGGGGGATGATTTGGGTGTTCTTTTTTACTTTTATTTTTTATTCTTATTCTGATTCTTTCTGTTGTAAGGAAAATGTTCAGAAATAGATTGTGGTGATGAATGCATAACTATATGATGGTACTGTGAACAGTTGATTGTACACCATGGATGATTGTGTGGTATGTGAATATATTTCAATAAAACTGAATTTAATTAAAAAAAAAAAAGGTCCCACCCACAATAGGTCTGCTTAAAAGAACATAGTATTTTATGGTGTACGTAACTGATTCAAAACAGCACAAGAGTCAAGCAGGAGAATATGAGAGGGAGTGGGGTGAGGCTGAACTCAAAATGTTTTCTTCATAGGGATGAAAAATCAAAACTTAGCTACAGCACTCCAGCCTCACAGCTCCTGGTACTCATATTGTTTCCCAGTAAAATTCAAATCACCCAGACCTTCAGAATAGTTAAAGAATAGCGGCAACTTGGATCTAGAAAATACTACACGTCTAATATACTTAATGTTAATTAACAATTCCCTTAAAAAGAATGAGGACAAAATCTAAGGTTGTTTCTGAGTTTAAGGTTAGGGAGATTTAGCCCTTACTATGCTCCTACTACTGTTCCTAGAAACATGTGTATGTGTACGTGTGTGTGTGTGTGTGTGTGTGTGTTTGTGTGTGTGTGTGTCTTGTTGAATCAGCATAAAAGCACCAAAAGATTGATGTTATAGTCCCCATTTTCTACTTGAGGAAAATAAATTTCAGAGTGGAAATTTACACAAGTGACAGAGCTCGTTAGTGGCTGAGTCATGATTAGAACCCAGGCTTTCCTGACATCAAAATCTGGTTATTTCTATTATACAGCATGGCTCTATGTTTGCTGAATACTTTTACAGAGCAAGTGGTCTGGAGGATTTCCAGTAGACACAAATTTAATCACAGTCTGCTTTTTTGTTTGTTTGTTTTTAAGTTTGGTGGAACCTTAGAACATTGATCTCTTTTCTTTTCTCTTTTTTTCACTAAGAAAGAATCTGAGGCCCAGAAGTATTTTGTAAATTGGCTATCATCACTGGAAAAAGTATACTGTGAAACTTCCCAAGGAGATTCTGCTCATCTATTTGTATGAGTTTTCTGAAAAAGTCCCATGGCTTAAGTAACATCTACATCTATATGTTGATTACTTCTGATTTTATCTCCAGCTCTCAAAGTCTCCATTGAGCTGCAGAGTCTAAAAGCCAAATGCTTATTTGACATATTCACTTGGATGCCTAATAAGGCATTTCAAACCTTTCAAATCCTGAGCAGAACTCTTCATTTTCTTTCCCAAATTTGCTCCTCTCTTACTTTCCTGCCGCAGGGAACAGTACAACAAACCAGCAAAAGCTAATTACTCATCTTTGAGTCAGTCTCCTTTTCCTCTCACCTTTTCCTTCTTTTTACTTTGACTCCAAACTACACCCTTGAATCTGTTCACCTCTTTCCATCTCCATCATATCACCGTAGTCAAAGCCATTGTGCTCTCTTGCCTAGACTCTCATCTTAACCTACTAACTAGCCTCTCTACTTTCACTTTCATTTCCCTATCACCCATTCTCCATAAAGGAGCCAGGGTTATTTTCTTAGAATGTAAATCAGATCTTTTGATATCCATATTTAAATCCTCCCAGTGACTCCCTATCACACACTGGCCTGTGAGGCACAGCTTGATCTGCCTTGTAGGAATCTTCTTGCCTCTCTGATTTCATCTCTTTCTCCTGTTCCCCTAGTTCATTTTGGTCCAGCCAAAATGCCAGGCATGTTCGTGCTTTATTGTTCTAGCATTAGCTTAGCTGTTATCTAGCTATTCAGTTAGAATAAAGGCTCACACATTCTTCTCTTGATTTGACTCATTTTGGTATGACTGTAAAGTTATGACAATGATTATCAAAATAATCATATCATGCATTCCATTACACAAAAAATATTTTTTGGAAGACACAGAGATGTGCCACTCAGAACCCCCTTTAAGAAAGGACTAGCTACCTAGCTTCAAGGAGTGAGGTTAGCTGACCTTCAGATGTCAGCTTTATCAGTGATTGCTTCAGCTTCCTAATCGAAGTTGTGCCATTCTTTGGGTGCCTCAGCCAATGAATGGTCAAGGTGATGGCCCATGAGGTCATGCTCTTCTGGGGATGACCCCCAACCCATGACTGAGTAAGGCAGTGGGACTAGGACCTGGCAACGAATGTCCAATGTGATCTGATGGTTCCTCCTACCCAATCCTGCTTTTTCCCTTTTCTTTCCACACATTACTCCTTAATTGTGATGCCTTTTGTACTCCTAATTCCGTCTCAACATCTGCTGCCCAGAGAATTTATCCTGCACCCCTACTCTGTACTAGGCACATTCTGGACACTGAGGATTAATCAGGGAGCAAAGGAACAAAGCATAAATGCAACAATCCTACATTCTGTTTGGGGAGACAGACAGTATATAAGCAAATATGTAGCAAAAAATATCACAGAGAAAGAATTTTTATGAAAAAAAAATGAAAGGCAATAAGACAGGGAAAGACTGAGGGATTAATTTAGGTTAGTAAATTAAGTGATTAGCATAGCATTCTCTGTGCAATGACATTTGAGCTGGGCTCTAAATAATAAGATACTGCCAACTTTATAAAGATCTGAGATAAGAAAAGTGAAGAAGGAGTGAACAGCAAGTGCAAAGGCCCTAAGAGGGCCATGAGCTTAACATGTTTGAGAAACAGAGAGAAAACTGGAGTGGCTTGAGCGATTCTGACATGCCAGGCACTGGCTGAGGTCACCGCATTCATTATTTTATTTAATGCTAACAGCAACCAGTGAAGTTGGTGCTTATGTCAGTCAGGGTTCCAGCAGGAAACAGATAACACTGATAATAAAAGTCTACTTGTAAACGTATGGAGAAGGTTAAGGTAAACAATAAGAGAGTGAAATGCCCTGACGACACCAGAAGTCATTACACTCCCCTTCCCACCCTCTCCATGTCTGAACCTGGGGAGAGCCCAAGACATGGGAGAGAAGCCACCAGATGGACGTACGGCCTTGGCAAGAGGACCACAACTACAGCATCACAATGTCATGGCAGGTGATCTAGTATGCTAAAGCTGCCGGAATGCAAAACACCAGAGATGGAGAGGCTTTTATAAAAGGGGGTTTATTTGGTTACACAGTTACAGTCTTAAGGCCATAAAGTGTCCAAGGTAATGCATCAGCAATTGGGTACCTTCACTAGAGGATGGCCAATGGTGTCTGGAAAACCTCTGCTACCTGAGAAGGCATGTGGCTGGCGTCTGCTCCAAAGTTCTGGTTTCAAAATGGTTTTCTCCCAGGACATTCCTCTCTAGTCTGCAGTTCTTCAAAAATATCATTCTTAGTTGCACTTGGGGTATTTGTCCTCTCTTAGCTTCTCCGGAGCAAGAGTCTGCTTTCAACGGCTGTCTTCAAACTGTCTCTCATCTGCAGCTCCTGTGCTTTTTTCAAAGTGTCCCTCTTGGCTGTAGTAGCTTCCTCCTTCTGTCTGTTCTTATATAGTGCTCCCGTAATTTAATTCAGACCCGCCCTGAATGGGTGGGCCAGCACCTCCATGGAAATTATCCAATCAGAGTCATCACCCACAGTTGGGTGGGGCTCATCTCCATGGAAACACTCAAAGAATTACAATCTAATTAACACTGACAGGTCTGCCCACACAAGATTACATCAAAGATAATGGCATTTGGGGGGACATAACACATTCAAACTGGCACAGCAGTGATGGAGAGAAACAAATATCCCAAACTCTGTTCCCTCCTGTCCATCAATTTTTTTGCCACTGCCCCATTCACTAAATACAACCAGAAATTCAGCTGAAATATTGCATAGAGGCCAACTTCCCAGGGCACCTATCTTGGTGGACAGGGTAGGAAAATGCACATGGAGTGGAAAGAAAATAATTTGGTAAAGCACCATTGTCCCCTCCATTTTACAGGAGAGAAAACTAAGGTTGTATGTGGATTCTAAGGTGCCTATATTTTCACATTTTAACATCTCTGAAATAGGGATATGTTTTACAAGCAATGTGGTATTGTAGTTGAATTGGAAGCATTTTCTATTCTTTCATGGTGTCATATAAAATAATAGTGTGTTTTACAATTAATGGAGCCTTTTATTTTATGAAATATGGTAACCAGCCCAAGGTCAGGCAGCTAGAAAATGGTGGAACATGATTCAAGCCTGGAGAGGTGCTGGAGACAAGTTTGGGAAGAAAGAGAAGCCCTCTAATACCTAACTTTCCTTCTTTCCTCCCTCCCCTCCTTCCCTCCTTCCTTCCTCTCTCATTCTCTCTCTCTTTCTCCCTTCTTCTCCCCTTCTCCTCCAGCTCCACCTTTCCTTTTTTTAAAGGAGGACCTTGTTTCTCTACAATCTTGCTTATCCAACTTGGATGGTTGACCCTGGCTTCTTAAAGCTGTTACACAGATCTCTATCTTCATTTTCATCTATAGGCATTGGTGCTGTGAGTAGAAAGGCTGAGGTGGGTTGTTTAACAGGACATGGTCTTCTTTACACCTGCTTCTCATTTGAAGCCTAATTTAAGTCACTTTTACTGTGTTAACGATTGGAAAACTGGATTTGAGAGACATTGTGGCTCTATTCTCAATTTTCTTTCATCAGATTTAAGTCTCTGGCTCCCTCTGGCCTAGGTGCATGATGAGTTCTTAGCTTACCTACAAAACAAAATAGGAAGAGTAAGTATATATTCAATCCTTAGTACAGTTTCATAGGAAGAGTAAATATATATTCAATCCTTAGTACAGTTTCCATTTTAACACTTTATCTTCTGGGATGATAAAAGAGATATTCTCTATGCCAGTGGTTGTAATAATTTAGCAAACATAATTTAAAAATTGCTCTAAAACCTCAGATGACTCTCAATTCCACATAGAATGAAAGTACAACTCCTTGGCCTTTCATCCAAAATAATCCTCAATTTGGCTCTTCCCTGCCTCATTATCTATATGCCACTGCCCTGTACCTTCCGTGCCACCCTGCCTCTCCCAAGTACACAGGAGCTGTCATGCAGTCACATTGATGTATTTGCTCTCCTATCCCCTGAACCACACTTCACACTGTACCATCTTTCTGTCTTTGCTCAAACCAGTGGTAAAAGTTTTATTTTTATTTGCTTTCAGTTGCTTGTGACCAGAAGGTAGATTGCCCTGGAAAAGAATGACAGGACATTCCTTTTCTAATCACATAAAGTAGTGCATTCCCAGGTGACTCTTTCCTTTGAAGGGATAGAAAATGGAATTGTAATCTAAGAAGCTCTCTTTAATCTCATTATTTATAAATTTGTGATTCTCTGAATTTCAGTTCCTTTGTGCATCTTTCAGTCAAAATGAAATCATTGGCAGGTGTATTTGAGTTTTCCATGTGTCCACAGAAATCAGAAATCTTTATTCTATACTCAAACACTTGTCCAGTGATTCTTCCTACCTCATGACAACAGCATTTACCGATCAGGATTCCAAGCTTCGATGGATTTTAACCACATGTTGCTCTTCTCAGCTTTCCATAGTCACACTTCCCAGGCTTTCATTTAAAGATCTGTCCATATTGCTTAGCAGCACATATTTAATGGGTCAAGTGTTTAATATAACTGCCAAGGAAACTTCTTTATTACATGAGTAGGGGAGGGAGAGGGGGGACAAGGGACAAGAGCACATTCATCCATAAATGTAAAACTGAGGGCTTTTTTGTATGTGAGTTTGTTTCCTCTTACCCTTTGGCAAACAAAGCAAAAAAGCTGAATTACAGAAAGCAATGTTGAATCTGGAAATTGAATAATCCTTTACTGAATGATTAAGCTGTGGTTTAGAAGCATATTCATAGAATCTGGATACTGAAAAACTTTAAATGATGAACATTTGAAATTAAGAATTCATGTTATACACACAGCTAATTTTTCATATGGCCAACAGTTCTCATCAGTGATAGGGCATCAAGAGCTATTAAAATCATTGTTCTGAAAATCAGTCTGCTGATTCACCAGCACTTTGGTATTTTAGGAAACTATTCACTTCATAAATGATAGAACTGTCACTGATATTACATATAAATGGAAAGAGGGATGATATTTTGAAAATTGGTTCTAAAGCACTGTATTAGCTATCTATTGCCATGTAACTAATAACCCCAAAATTCAGTGACTTAAAACAATAATGAACAGTATCTCACATAATTTTTGTGCTTCAGAACTTTGAGAGCAGCTTATCTGGGTAGTTCTGTCTCAGGGTGCCTCCTGAGATTGTAGTCAAGATGTTGACCTGGGCTATGGCCAAATGAAGGCTTGACTGGGATGAAGAATCCACTTCCAAGATGGTTCACTCACATGGCTGGCAAGTTGATGCTAACTGTAGGCAGGTGGCTTCAGGTCCTTACTACATGGACCTTTCCCTAGGGCTGCTTGAGTGTCCTTAATATAGAGCAACTGGTCTCCCCCAGAAGCCAGAGCAAATAATCCAAGAAAACAAGGCTGAAGCTGCAGTGTCTTTTACGACCTAGCTTCAGAAGTCACCACACTCCCACAGTTTTCCATTGGTTGCTCATGTTAGCCTTATTTAACATGGGAGGAGTCCACATAAGGGTGTACATTAGGAGTCCTCTGGGAGACTGACAAACACAATCACTCATCAATTAATTCATCAATTCATTAACGAAATTTAACTAAGGGTCTATAGCTAGAAGTTTCTGGGCTAGGCTTTGGCAGAAGTTGCAACATTTTATTTATTTATTTAACAAGTATTTATTGAGTGCCTACTATATCCTGGACACTCATCTATGTATTGAGAATATTGCAAAGAGCAAAACAGATCAAGTTCTGTATTTTCAACTTACATTTTAGTTGGGGTTGGGAAAAACAGAAAATAAACAAATATATACTATGGCAGGAGGTGACAAATCTGAAAACTAAAAGAAAAGTATGAGGGATAAAGATTGACAGGAGAGGTCCTACTTTATATGGGTGGTCTGGGGAGGTTTCTGTGAATTGATGACACTTGTGCAACAACTTAGATTAAAAAGTGTTGGGGGAGGGGAGCAGGTGGTCCTAGGGAGTAGTAGAATATTTCAGGCAGAGGAAACTGTCAGTGCAGATGCTTGGCAGAAAGATGCACAGAAAAGCAAAACAGACTACATGGAGTAGTATATAACTATTTCTTTAACTATAAGTAAGGATCACTATTAGACTTGGAGTCAACTTTGATTCTTTTCTACTTTAATATTTTTTAATCTAAGTTCAAAATTTGGAGTCTGCCTAATACACAAGACTTTTCTCACTATAAAACTCAAACACATTTTGTCAATATTATTTTTTATTCATTTCATATTGGCTCTTGTGGCTCCTCAGAGCATTTTGCCCAGTGGCTGTTTCAAACTTCTCCACAGTTTTCAAGCTCCAGAATCCAACCCCACCATTATTTTTCAGGGTATGTTGGAACATCATTTACTTTCCTCAGAAGATCAAGACCATCTACTAATTCCTTTTTTCTTTACCTCAAATGTGATGGGATCTTTACTCATCAATTTACTCATCAAATTGATGAATTTACTCACCAATTCCGGATTTTATGTCTTCAAAGGAATAAATATCCACCATCCTTTCCATATGTAAACTCTCCAAACTGTACTTTAGATGTCATCCTTCACATATTCTCTAGGACTTTTGCTTTAGATCACTATCTGATACCTATTACTTCCAGTTTTATGTTCTTCCTCATTATTTACTACTGGAAACATTCTGCTGACTTTACTACCCTTAGCAAATAACTCTTCCTTCACCCCTGTCACTCCTAGGGCATAGCTTTTTTTGGAGAGGTGTTTGTGTACATCCTGAACAGAATCATCTGGAGTGTTGAGTAAAAATTCAGATTCCTGTTTTCTTCCCAAGATGTACTTAATTACATTTTCAAGGGGTTGGGGCCCAGGGATTACATTTGAAAAAAGTTCTCCAGGTCATTTTAAAGAATCAGTTTGCTAGAACTGCAGGTTTATATCATTTTTTTTCTCCTTACTTGATGTTAATTCTTTTCCCTACTTTTTCTGATTCTTAATATCTCTCTTCCATTAAAACTAACTTCTCAAACTGGCAACATAAACAGCTACTAAAAGCTTGTTTCCAGAGACTCAATGAAAAAAAAAGGGGGGGCAATTCTGAATTGTTTGAAACTCTGGAGGAGGATATAGACTCGTGAAGGACCTGCAAATGCCAAATTGAAGAAATAGAAGAAATATCATGTAGGAATCTTCTGTCCTGGACCAGCTTGTCCTCTCCCCTCCCCCTCACTTGGTCTCAGTGTGGGAAAGGCAGAGAAGCAGCAGATGGGACCCCTCCCACCAGGGACATAGAATATAAACTCTCTCACATCAGTGAGACATACCCCCACCATTTGAAGACCTGGGGGACAGGGAACTCATTTCAAGGCCCAGGTGAGTGAGGGACAAAGAGACTGAGAAAACATAGAAGCTGTGTTTCCACCCCTGGATCTTTAAGCCCTTCCCCCACCCTTGAGAGAAGCAGCAGCCAGTGGCTATTTCCTTGTCTTGGGGACAGTTGGATGGCTGGAGTACTGGATCAGCTGAGGGAGTACTTTACCACAGGTGGAGCCTCACATCAAGTCAGATTTTGGCTGGCAAACTGAGAGCACAGGAATCCCACAGTTTCAGCTCACCTGTGTAGATACAGCCTATGCTTGGAGGTGAAGCAATTTCTGAAGATGAGTAAGTTACCAAACAGTGCCATCTGTGGGACAGTCTGGAAGGTGCAGAGAATTAAAATACTTTTTAAAAGATGCTCCAGACCCTTTCCTTAGGAGCACAGGAGCTGGTCTACATGCCCTATGTGGAAACTCGGCCCTGTTTTGGTTGAGATATATGGAAGACCCAACTGCTACAGCAGAACTCTAAAACAAACCCAAGTCTTTCTACCCAGCAGAAAGCAGAGTGCCACTGAAGTCAGAAGATCTATATTACCACACACAGTGAACTTGCTGGGGTTCCCAGTGCCTACCTCCCATCCCTGTGGCAGGTCACAGTGGGTGCTTGATTGGGGGGGTGGAATTGGGGGGGAGACAAGGCAGAGCCAATCTGACAACTGGCCAGGGAGAGAAACAAAGAAAACATAGAAATCAAAGACAGTCAACAAGAAAACCTTAGGCAAAAGAGAGAAAAAAAACCTCCAGAATAACCCTATCAAGAAAATCAGATGCCTAGACAGCAAAAAACCATGAGCTACATCAAGAATCAGGAAAATATGGTCCAGTCAAAGGAAGAAACTAGCTGAGATTCAGGAGTTGAAACAACTAATTAAAGATGTTCAAACAAATCTTCTGAATCAAATCAACAAGTTGACAGATAATGTGACAAAAGAGATGAAGGATATAAAGAAGACACTGGGTGACCATAAGAAAGAATTTGTAAGCTTGAAAAAACAAATGGAAGAATTTGTGGGAATCAAAGGCACAAGAAAAGAGATGAAAAACACAGTGGAGACATGTAACAGCAGTTGGAGAGGCAGAAGAAGGGGTCACTGAACTAGAGGACAGGACATCTGAAATCCTACACAAAAAAGAACAGATAGGGAAAATATTGGAAAAAATATAAGCAGGGTCTGAGGGAACTGAATGACAACATGAAGCACAGGAATATTGGTGTTATAACTGTTCCAGAAGGAGAAGAGAAGGGTAAAGGGGCAGAAAGAATAATAGAGGAAATAATCAATGAAAATTTCCCAACTCTTATGAAATACATAAAATTACAGGTCCAAGAAGCACAGTGTACCCCAAAGAGAATTGATCCAAAAAGACTTACTCCAAGACACTTACTAATCAGATTTTCAAATGTCAAAGACAAAGAGAGAATTCTGATGGCAGCAAAAGAAAAGCAATCCATTACATATAAGGGAAGTTCGATAAGACTAAGGGCAGATATCTCAGCAGAAACTATGCATGCGAGAAGGCAGTGGTATGATATATTCAAGATACTGAAAGAGAAAAACTGCCAATCAAGAATCTTATATCTGGCAAAACTGTCCTTCAAAGATGAGGGAGAGTTTAAAATATTTACAGATAAACAAACACTGAGAAAGTTTATGAACAGGAGACCTCTACAAGAAATACTAAAGGGAGTGTTACCTTTAGTGACAGATAGGAAAAGACAGGAGAGAGAGGTTTGGAGAAGAGTGTAGAAATGAGGATATTAGGAGATAGAAACACAGTAGATATCAGGTGTTTGATGTAGAAGTAATATAGAATGTTCAAGAGGATTGATTGTATAGATCCAGAAATGGATCTAAACAGCACAATACTGTGTGATGGTAGCACAATATTTTAAGTACACTGAAAAAAGATGACTGTGAATAGTGTTGAAAGAGGAAGGTTAGGAGTATGTATGACACCAGAAGCAAAGATATAAGATAAAGACTGGGACGGTATGATGTGGTGAAGCCTAGAGTGGTCAACAATGGTTCTTAAATGTACAAATAGAAGAATGTTTTTACATGAGGGAGTGGCAAGAAGGAATGAAGTTGTGAGGTATGCAACTAGGTGAATGGACCTTGAGGACAGTATGCTGAGTAAAATAATCCAGAAATGAAAAGGTGAACATTATAACACCTCATTAATATGGACTAACAATAATGTGCAAACTCTAGGAATTGAATCTGGGTAATCAGGATAAGGCTTATTTGTAAAGGTTCCTAGATTATAAGCTCTTACAGCAGTCACATCTATTCATGAGTTGCAACAGCTGTCTCTAAATTCTGAGATACTGAGATGTTTGTGTGTGACCTGGTCGGTCCCTGGAGCATTGGGTGTCTGTGTGGCACCTGAAACTTGAAGCCAGAGTTCGGCAGCTATGAGTGTCAGCATTGCCCCATGCAGCAACTGTTAAAGAAGCTGAAAAGGAGATCAGACTTTGATTGGAGATATGAATGAAATGGACTTGGTTGAGATTGGGGTAGATCAGACTAAAGGGTAAAGGATGATATTAACTGTGTTTTAAACCTTTAGCTTATGTTTAGAATGAAGGAAGAGATATTTATTTGGTGCAAAATCTATATTTTCTGTAGCATGCTATATAATTTAACTTCCACAGTCAGTTTATTCAAACACCATAATTACATGGAACCTTGAATAGGGAGTGAGATCTGGTTGGTTTGTACAGGTTAGCGTGAAATAGTGACACATCCCAGAGTAATTTGGGCAGAGAATAAAAAGTATTTGAAAAGCCCCCTTGAGGGACTGGGGAAAAAGTTGGAAATATTAAACTTCCCCAGCTGGGGAATTCCTGGTATTCTTGCAAGCGTCAGTTTAGTAGGCCAAGTCCTCCATCTTGGGGCTTGTCTTTATGAAGCTTATGACTGCAAAGAAAAGGCTAAGCCTTCTTATAATTGTGCCTGAGAGTCATCCCCAGAGAAACTCTTTTGTTGCCCAGATGTGGCCTCTCTCTCCAAGCCAACTCAGCAGGTAAACTCACTGCTCTCCCACCTAAGTGAGACATGACTCCCAGGTCTATAAATCTCCATGGCAATGTGAGATGTGACTCCTGGGGATGGGCCTGGACATGGTGTTGTGGGATTGGGAAAGCCTTCTGAATCAAAAGAGGGAAGAAAATTGAAACAAAATAAAGATTCAGTGGCTGAGTGGTTTCAAATGGAGTCAAGAGGTCATTCTGGAGGTAAGTCTTATGCATTATATAGATATCCCTTTTTATAGTTATTAGTTTATTAGAATAGCTAGAGGGAAATATCTCAAACTGTTGAACTGCAATCCAGTATCCTTGATTCTTGAAGATGATCTTATAATTATATAGTTTATATGGTGTGACAGTGTGATTGGGAAAACCTTTAGGCTCACACTTCCTTTACCCAGTGTATGGACAAATAAGTAGAAAAATGGGGACAAAAAATTAAATGAAAATAGGGGTTAGAGGGGTATGGGATGTTTTTGGTAAAAATTTCAAAAATTGATTGTGGTGATGAATGCACAACTATATGATGATACTGTGAACAATTGTACACTTTGGATGATTATATGGTATGTGAATATATTTCAATAAAATTGCATTTAAAAAAATAATTTCTCAGAGGATTCCAGTGACAACTCAATAGTCAAAGCCAATGCCTTTTCTCAATCCATATCATACTTGACTGTATCATTTGATTTTATTGACCATAATCATCTTCTTGAAGATTTCTCTTCTCTTTCAGGTTCTGTAGCACTGACATCACAAGTTTAAGACATTACAAAGGTCTGCTGTAAGTGGTGATTACTATTACCATTTCACATCTATATAACTCAGGGATGAGAAATTTTAAAAAATCACTGGGAGAACCAAAACTAAATGTTCTTGATCCCTATTGTTCTAAATGTCCTCAAAAACATTTAGGATACTACAATTACCTTCATTTTATTTCATTGTTCTTGAGTCCATTTGCTTTCTATAACCTACCTGAAAACTTAATATATGCAGCTCAACTCTTAACAAGAGTAGTATTCCCTTTAGCTTCTGTATTAGGAGACTACTGGAGCAAAGGCAGGGATACATCTTCTACAAGCCAGGCCTTAAAATAATTAATCGGTTCTTTGTATGATTCTGTAAATGAAAGGTTTAGAACTCTAAGGGATAGTCACTAATTAGAAGGTTTTCTTAAGTCCCTTTACTTTCTACTTGCTACTCAAGTTGATGCTTAGTAATTGTGGCAGAGGTGGCTAGTTATCTACCAAGCATACATTCTCCCCATTCCTTTGTGTGGAGTCACTGCTGGGAGGGGCTGCCCTGTCATTGACAACATCTCCCAGCCTCCCTTGCATCCAGGTGTGGCCTTGTGACTAGTTCTCACTAATGGAATGTGAGCAAAAGTGATGAGCATATGGGATGGAGATTTTAGAAAGTAGGTGGTTTTTTCCTACACCCTCCCTCTTTCCATCTTCCTGTTGAATGCAGAGGGCTCAACGTTTATGGCGATGACTGACCAAAAGATGGAAGGAAGCTGGGTTCCAAAACACTGTCCAAAACCAGGGACATTATCACTGGACTGTCACATGAGCAAGAAACAAACTATTTTGTGGTAAGCCAATAATTATGAAGGTTTGTTTACTTCAGCAACTAGCAATCTCACTCAGCCATAAAGCATTATGGCCTGCACTAGTTTCTCAGCCATTTGCTGGTGATTCTGAAATGTTTTTTTATTTTAATATTTTATTTGGTTGAAAGTAAATTTTACCGATAATCATCTTCTGTCCCTATATGCAGAAATCACTTGTAAAGTGACATATTTTCTTTGGGGTGTCCTTTCTCATATTCACATGATAAAACATTGATTACCAAATGTCTTTTCACAGTTCCCTTAAACAGTAGCCAGTTTGCAACTTGAAACACACATGCTTTCCCTCTCTTAATTTTGATATATTTTTAAAGGTTTTCAAATGTCTCAGCAGAACTAGTGATGCCCTCCCTCACTTCCATTTTAGAAGGCACAGACAAAAAGGAAAAATGATAAGATGTCCAAAGATTTAGGTCACCTGTAGTCAAATTCCCCAATACCTCTTTATTCCTTTTTTTTAAAATGATATAATGAGGGTTGATATTGACTGGTTCTAGGGAAGCACACAAGACTCTGGAATTGACTCAGTTGTACCACTAATTGTGCTGTGCTAACTTATACAGATTTCCTAAACTCTCTGGTCCCCAGTTTCTACCATGTGAGGTAAGGAGGTTACATTGAAAACCTCCAAATTCCTCCACAGTTGAAAATTAAAATGAAGGCAATTGCAATGCTTTTAATAGACTAAAGATATGTAATATACTTTTTTCCATTCTGGAAGGGTAACAGCTAACTCTAATAACATACTTTATTAAAGCACTGCATTTGAGAATGTGAGAAGAAAATAACAGACATTATTTTGCTCTGGAAAACCATACATGAAAAATGGAGAACTGAAACAATACATAAAGTAGCATGACTATTTTATAAATGGGAAAATGTCATGGCAAGAAGAGTAGCTTATACCCTGAGAGGTCAGTTTGTTCTGAAGCAGAACTTGAAACATCTGAATCAGGTGTTAATTCCAAATGGTGTAAGGGTGGAAAGTCTGGGCTGAGGCAATTAGTTGCAGAGAAAATACTTTTTCATCACATCTCTTGGAGTGTTGCTTAGCCCAGGACCATCCATGGAAGATAGATTCCATGCAAAGTGGTTCAGGTTTTGGAACAAATCAAATTCTCGGAGTGGCTTAAAACCACACTGGTTTATGTGAATTCTCCAGAACAAATCAAAATTATGGTGTTATCCAGTGCCTATCATTCCCAACATGGGATGCTGTGGATGAAAATGTGAATCAAGTCTTGCAACTTTGTTTTCAAGTAGACCTAGGCAGAAGAGACAGGGTGCTGTTCTGTTCCTCCTTGAAGTAGTCAAAGGGATATCTCCACCCAGAGTTAATGCCACCCAAACTTTCTAGACTGTACTCTAAATATGCAAACTCCAGAATTCCCTGTGCAAATTGGCCTGAGCCAGCTTCTAGGCCTGTGGGCTTTTTGCCTGGTCCGCTCAGCCCAAGGTGCTTCCCTGGGCTGAAATTTGATCGAGGGGTGGGCATTTGTGGAACTGTGGATGGAGCTCACACATACCTGCTGGGTGTCCACACACATGCAGGTGTGGCTGCTCATGGTGCAAGACAGACGTGGGGTAAGTTACCTCCAGCTGGAGGCTGTGAGCCAACTGTCCCTTCACAGCCAGGTTCTAGCATGGAACTCTGAGGAATCTGAGAAGTCTAAATTTGAACCTCACCTTCCAGGGCTGTTTTAGTTTGCTAAAACTGCTGAAATGCAATTATACCACAAAATGGGTTGGCTTTTAACAATGGGGATTAGTTTACCAGCTTACAGCTGTGAGGCTGTGAAAATGCCCAAGTCAAGGCATCATCACGGTGATACCTTCTTCCTGAAGAAAAGCTGCCAGAGATCCAGGACTCCTTTGTCACATGGTAAAGCACATGGTGGTGTCTGCAGGTCTCTCCCTTCTCTTCCAGGTTTCATTGCTTTCAGCTCCTGGCTTCTGTGGCTTTTGTTTTCAGCTTCTGTGGCATGCCTCAACCAAAATAACCTAATCAAAAGGTCCCTCCTACAATAGGTCTAAACCCACAGAAATGGATTAGTTTTAAGAATGTGATCTTCTGGAGTATAAACAGCTTCAAAACCTCACACAGGTCATGATGAAGGTTGATTTGTCAGAGTAGGAAAAGGAACATATTTTATGTTATAGATTGATAGCTTTATTTCTGTTAAATATTTGATGTACAATACCTGGGCCTCCATTTGTACCCTTGCTCTGGGCTCCACAGATGTTATAGGTAGGCCTGAGTGACCAACTTTGCCATGAAAATACAAGAGAAAATTGGATGATACATTTGCCCCAAAATATTTACCTTGCTCTCTTCACTTGCCCTAAAGCCCCTTAACTTCCCTTGGATAAACTCAGATGAACATAAGCTATGTGGTGTACATATCCCACTTTCACTAAATAACAGACCTCATTGGAGTCTGATGCTTTGCAGAGTCAAACACTTTGCCAATGTGCTCAATAAATAACAGTGGTTGCATATATGACAGCTGATACCCTGCAGAGTTAATTTCCTCTGTTGGTTACTTTGACCTGTTGTCTCTCAAAACAGTAATTCCATCTAGTGTCAGAGATTCACTTGGCTTGGGAAATGTTCACATCTTTGTCTTACTCCTCAAATGCCTGCCTATTAATTCAATCTTACCTTAGTTAATTCTGAGATAGCCATTCAAGCAAATACTGTGGAATCCATTCAAGGAATTATTTTTACACAGCTGTTTGTAGCCAGGGTAGGTTTTAATGGAGATGAAAATCATTTGGGTTATCTCATAAGCATAAATCTGCTACTATAGTTTTCACTGTCTGTGAGTCTCTAAATATTGTTACCTTATAAATCAAATCAGTGCTATGTAACACGTCTAAGTATTTGAGAAAGTTTTTGGGTGGGCTGTAACTCATGGCTAAGGTCCAAAAGAGTTTTTTCCCCCTTGGCAGTAAATTCTCAGTCTTTCTATTGTAAGTACAGAATTGAATGAAGGAAACATCAGATGGCAGTCAATACTTTTGGCTCATCTGAGCAACTGAAACTTCTCCCAAAGTTCTAGAAAGCTTATCTGTGGGGGTGGTAAACTCATATACCTATTATAGAGGCCAAGCTGGAGGGATTGAGTTTATAAAAGAACATTTGAGCCCTTAATTTACCTCTGGTTATTTATATTTTTCTTCTTCTTCTTCTTCTTCTTCTTCTTCTTCTTTTTTTAAAGTATTGTGTGGCAAACAATACTGGCTGGGCCGTTTTGCACCCTCTGTGTGGGGGTGACCTACATGGCATGATTTGTGATTTCAGGGACACTCAGCAAGTTCCTTTGGCCTTAAATTGCCCACTTAAGTGTATAAAACAGTGGCTGAAATTCCACTGTTACAGAGGCATTCTTTTAGATTAACCAGTCTTTCTCTTCAAACACTTCAGAGAGGAGTAATTCAATATATCAGTAAAAGCATAGTATATTTCTATCAAGAATGTCTTCCTTCATGAGTACTTTGGGGCCCTGGTTTGGAAGGAGATGGAGTGCAGTTTCTATAGAGAAGAGCAAAAGGAGACGAGGAACCAGAAAGAATTTTCTCCTAAAAAAATAAAATCCTCTATTTATTCAGCTTATGACTTACCAGGCATTTTCTAAGAGGGTATATCATTTGTTTTTCAAAAACATTGTGATAAGTATTCTTGTTTTGCCTGTGAGGAAACAATTTAGGAGCCAATAAATGGTGTGCCAAATATCACACAGTAAGATACAAACTAGAATTCAAATCCAAATTCTATAGTTCTGAGTTTTATGCTCCTTCTATACTCTCAGCATTGCCTTACTTAAATTATGTTGTCAGTCAGTAAATTCATGATATTCTCTGTGGGTGATCATAGCTTCAAACCAATGAGCCCCTGATATATGTGGAGCCAGGTGGCCTGGGTTTCAGTCTCAGTTCCAGAAATCACTGGTTGTATAATGTTGGGAAATTACTTATACTCTCTGGACTTTTTCTATAAATGGGGATAAAAATCCTAGTTACCTTATAGGGTTATTGTGAGGATTAACTGACTAAATACATATAAAGTGCTTAGAACAATTCCTGGCACACAATAACTGCTCAATAATTCTTACCTATTTACTTTTTATCTCATTAAATCCTTCCAACCAGACTCTTCAGAAATTTATTATCCTGATTTATCGATTTGTAAACTGGATTCAGGAAGGTTCTTTTTATTGCCTAAGATCACCCAGATTGTAAATTCAAAGCAAAGATTTGGATCTAGCTCATTTTATACCAAGGTCCATGTTATACCCTGCTGCAAGGTTAAGATGGTAACCACAATGTTGATAGAACAAATGTTTATTATCCAGGGTTGGCCTGCACGTGGGTGAAGAGAATGGCAGCTGGTTTAAGTCCCTACTCCTGCAAAATTATTTCAAGGCTTTGAAAGATGCCACGAGTCCAAAAGAGATTCTGTGGAAAATGGTCATGGCTGTAAGCACCCACCTTGGAAGTGTTTCCAAAAGAAAGCATAGCTTGGCGCAAAGCCTCAAATCAGCAGATTGAGTGAAGCAGAAAGGAGGAACAGATGGGTGAGGGCTGGGCAAGCACTGGCATTAGGAGACGGTTGGCCAAAGAAACCAGGGAAAGGGACCATATTTCACCCACATTTTAATTTTTGTCTTTGGCTCATTATAAATTGCTGAGTCAATTGCTAAAACCACCTAGACTTCTGGTTGTAAAAGATACTTTTACAAAGTGTTTCCACACAGATTATCATAATTAATCTTCACAGCCTTATGCAGTAGACATACTTATTGCTATTTTCCAGATGATGAAACAGAAATTTATTAAATTAGCAATGCAAGGCCACACGAGTAAGTTGCAGAGACAGTGTTTGAACCTGAAATCTTCTGATGGAAAAGCCCTTGCCTCCTTTCATTAAACCAGTCTGTCTTTGAAAGACCAATTGCTGAGTATTATGTACTGGGAGGAAATGGACATGTAGGATTGGATATTCATATGATTAATGGATTCAACCCTTTCTCTTGGTTTTGCTAGTTTATAAATCCATTATAGAGGTGGCCTCTCCAACACTACAGTATAAGCTTTGTTTGTGAGTAAATACTAAACCTCAAAAATATGCTCCTAGATAACACCTCTTAGGCTTTAATGTATTGGAATAGCTAGAAGTAAATACCTGAAACTACCAAACTCCAACCCAGCAGTCTGGACTCCTGAAGACAATTATATAATAATGCAGATTACAAGGGGTGACAGTGTGATTGTGAAGACCTTGTGGATCACACCCCCTTTATCTAGTGTATGGATGAGTGGAGGAATGGGGATAAAAACTAAAGGACAAATGGGGTGGGATGGGGGATGATTTGGGTGTTCTTTTTTCACTTTTATTTTTTATTCTTGTTCTGGTTCTTTCTGATGTAAGGAAAATGTTCAGAGATAGATTGTGGTGATGAACGCATAACTATGTTATCATACTGTGGACAGTGGATTGTATATCATGGATGATTGTATGGTGTGTGAATGTATTTCAATAAAACTGAATTTAATAAAAAAATATGCTCCTAATAATCAGTTCATACCGATTTTAATATGATAAGTTACTTGTGGAAGTTACATAGATCTCGGGAGCCTGAAATTTGACTAGGGTTTCCCAGTATTTTTTTATTGCATGTTCATAAAATTTTACGAGCCTGCAATTTGTGACTTCTGACAAAGTCTCTCTGCAAAGGATAATGAATTAATTAGAGACATTGAGAAGCCTATTGCTCACAAATCTTTGCAATCTTTACTGTCTTTCAAAGGACTTGCAATCCCAGAAAAGTCCAAAATTCAAATGAGTCATGTGTAACTACATATTTGACTGCAGCACTAGTCAAAGTAATGGCAAGTCCAAAGTGAGGATGAAGTATTTTGGTCTGTATGGAAACAATCAGATTCCTTTCTTCTCTTGAGAGTGAATGTTTAATTAAAAATAGTACATAATTACTGTTCTTTTGTATTTGAAAGAAAATTCAGCAAGCAAATGGCAGCTGGAAGAACTAAACTGCAGGTGAAGGCAACTTGCAACTTAGGAGGTAACTGCCATATGATTTATACTGCACAATGAATTAGGCGCCAAATGAGAAGCATATTGGTACACATAACATGTAGCAGCTCATTCATATAACAAGCAGCAGTAGGATATTTTAATCCTTCAAACTGTCATTGAGTTAGTGAGAGGCAAGGATGAATTTAGCAAAAACATTAACTGAATTGTCAACCCCAAACTGAAATGAAGCGTATTAATTTGCTGATCTCCCACAATGGAAAACCATTTTATTTGAGCATATGAATATTGTTTTAAAATAAATTACAGTCTGCATTGTTCCAAAAAGGATTTGACGCAACTTAACTCTACTCTAAAGAGATATAGAACTAGAATACAAGGCAGACTAAAGTTTGGTGTGTGTGTGTGTGTTTGAATAACCTACCTAATAAAGCCATCCAGAAGAATTCCAAATCTTTGCATATTCTTAAGTGAAAGAATAAGAGAGCTAAATAAAACACCAAAATATTCTCTGACTTTAACTCAACAAGACTAATATTTTTCTCAATCTGTTCATAGTTAAGTGATCAAGTCACTTTTTTGCTCATAGCTTTTTGCTCAATTATGCTCTGTGACATTAATCGTTAATGTTCACAAAAATTGTGTTCCTCTGTTTTCTCTGGCATGTTGCTACACCACATTTCCCAGTCTTCCCATATTTAGGGTGGGTGACTAGCTTTTGACAATAGAATATGAGCAGAAATGATGTTGTTACCTCTGAGCTAAGGTAGTTAAGAGAAGGAGTGCCCTCTAAATTCTGTCTTCTTCCCCATCCACTACTGAACGCAGAAGGCAGTCCCTGGAGGCCCTAGAGGAGTAGTTCTCAAAATGTGGTCCCCAGACCAGTAGTACCAGCATCACCTGTGAACTTGTTTGAAATTCATATTCTTGGGACCCATCACAAACCTACCAAACCCCCTCTGGAGGTGGGGCCCAGCAATCTATGTATTAGCAAGCCTCCCAGGTAATTCTGATGCATGTTAGAGCTTGAAAGACACTTTTCTAGACAATGGAAAGGCCATAGCCTAGAAAAATACTGGTTCCCTGGATGATTGCATGGAGCAGAGACCTCTCTCCTGTCCCTCATTCACCTCATTGAATTGTAATGCAAGACAAGTTTTGTTACTCATTGAGCCACTATCTTCAGGTTGCTTTATGCAGCAGTTAGTCTATCCTAATACTGCTTCCTGATTCCTTCTGTGATTATTGTTCTTGATGAATGTAAAAACTTTCTGCTTTTGCTCTAGCCACTACCAATCTCTTTGGAATGATGAGGAAGGAATACATCAACCAACGGATAAATACTGCTTTTCCTCAGGCTCTGCCATTTTATGCCTCCTTGAATTTTCATTTCTATTTACTCTGCTAGATTGTTACCTACTGCTCTCTGCCCTCACCTAGCAAATTGTGAATGATCCTTTGAGCATCCCCTTGTCTATAAAAATCTCCAAAGATCATCTTATATGATATGGGAACCACCTCTCTGCATAGTCTTACAGAATTCCTTATCTTCTAGGGTTCCCTAATATGAATCAAGCGTCTCAAATATGCAGAATTTGGCATAAAATTATATGACACTCTTTATTCTATATAGTTGATATTTCTTAACTTTAATTCATGTTTTTCTAGCATGTTTGCCTTCTTGGTAGAAAATGCTTTTTGCTCATTCCAAACATGCATTTCTACTGAATGTATTACCTAGTTTTCCCTAATCAGGGTTTTAAATTTTTCTAAGTGGATTTATTGAAAAGATTTATTTGGTCTCAATATCATAAAGTTGTGCTCCTAGGGCTGTCTGCTGCCTTACTGACTGCCATGTGAGAATAGTCTGTCTGTGGAGAGAAAGAATAAGGCCAACCTTCAGAGACAGCAAAGGGTCAGTTCTGACAATATCCCAGCTCCTGGATCCAGACATACCTGAAGTTGGATCCATTTCTTTGTGGTTTGGGATTCTTAAGCCCATAAATTCTGTTCTTTTGCTTCCGATAGGTTGAGTTGGGTTTCCATTACTGGCTCTCGAAAGCTGCCAGCTTTCATGAACTTAGCAATGAATCAGTTCATTCCTGAAAAGAGGGATTATAATAGACCTTGGATGGAGATGAGGGGAAAGAAACTGTGCTTGTTTGAATCTATTATGTCCCTAAAAAAGCCATGTTCTTTGATGTAGTCTTCTGGGGGCAGACTTATTAGTCTTTTGATTAGGGTGGGACATTTGATTGGCTTGTTTCCTTGGGAATGTGACCCGCCCAAAAATGCGTGATATTTTTTGGTTGGATCATTTCCATGGAGGTGTGACTCTGCCCATCCAATGATTTTGGGTGGTTTGCTGGAGTAATTTAAGAGAGTTCACAGAGAGGAAAATCTCAAAGAAGCTGAGAGAGACATTTGGAGAGAGAAGCTAAAATATGTAATCCAGAGTTTGCCCCCGAAGAAGCCATGAGCCGACACAGACAGAAGGATGTTTGGAGATGCTAAATTAAGAGATGAAGCCCAGAGTTTGTCCCAGAGAAGCTAAGAGAGGACTCCCAGATGCTTAGAGAGAAATGCCCCAGGAGAACCAAGCTGAGAGCTGAGAGTAGCTAAGAGACACAAGAGCTCAGAGACATTTTGGAGAAAGCCAGTTTGAAATGAAACCCAAGATCAAAGGCCAGCCACATGCCTTCCCAGGTAACAGAGGTGTTTTGGATGCCATCGGCCTTTCTTCTGTGAAGATATCCTCTTGTTGATGCCTGATGCATTAGTTTGGACATTTTTATGGCCTTGGAACTGTGGATTTGTGGCCTAGTAAATCCCCTTTATGCGGGCCAATTTATCTAGGTGTTTTGCATGGCAGCAGCTCTAGCAAACTGGAACAGAAACCTAGACAAGTAGAAAGAGATAAAAAAAAAAGTCTCTTAAGAGAAGTAGGGGAGAGATAGTAATAGACAAATGTAAGATGAATGAAGAAAGGCATCTCAGGTAAGATAGGGCAATGGTCCCCAAATCTAGTCCTTCATTGAATAGCTTCATGATATTTATCTTTTTACTTAGCGTATTGTTTATCTGAACTTAAAAAAACCCCAATCATGGAGTTTATATGCTAGTTTTATACACATAGCTATTAACATGTTAAAAAGTTCATTGTGGACCTCCTAACATCATTTTGTGTACTACATGTGGTATGGTTATCACACTTTGGGAAATACCAAGATAGAGTAACACATCTGCTGCTGGCTGGAGGTGAGGATCAGGGGAGAAGAATCATGGGGGGAAATAAACTTCCTGATTCCATCTCTTGAATTGAGCTGGCTTGAGAGCAGCTTTGCTGCCTTCAGTTGACAACCCAGCTGGTGGATAGGCTACAATGAATGCAATAGACAGAAACCCCAGTCATATATCCAGACTTGGTATGACTGCTGCATGGCCATATCAGTAGTTACAACACTTAATACTTCTATGCCACTGCTCTGAGCCCCCAGAGTGCCCCAACACCCTGGTAACCTTAGTACCACCCCAGGACCCTCTGGTCCCACCACGCAATCCAGCAACTAAAGGGGCAATATCAATCCAGCATGGAACCCTGGGGACCTTGCTCCAGCCCTTTGGCCAGCTTCCATTCTGATTGGTTGATACTCTTGCCAACCAGTTGTGAAACCATTTAGAATTATCTCTCCTGGATATGTCTCTATTACTATATGAATCACATTGGGTTGCATTTGGTCGTTTACTTGTCTGTTTTCATTTCTTGATTATCACTAGCGTAAGGGCAAGAACTATGTTATATTTGTCATCTTCTTCAATGTCTAATGTGAGTGAAATCTTCAAGTTAGAAAGAGATTGGGAGATGGCCAAGACCTAGGACCTACATTTCTGATTGTTTGACTGCCTACTAACTGAATATCATAACTAAGTGGGAGGCAGTAGAGTGCTGTGATTAGAGGCCAGATCTAGAGTTAGTCTGCTTTAGTTTAAATCCTAGTTCTGTCCCTTACATACTGGGTGATCTTGGATAGGTTATTTAATCTTTCTGTGCCTTAGTTTATTCATCTGTTAAATAGGGACAATATTCAGACTTAACACATTGTGATGATAGGAGGATTGAATGATTTAATACATGTAAAGCATTTAGAAAAGTATTTGGCATATAAAAAGTTATCATACGTTACTCTATTATGCTAAGGCAATGTTATATAAACAATTTTACTATTTCTTGCATGTTAATAGGCATTCAGCTTAAAGCAGTTCTGTGGTCAGTTTCAGTTTGGCAATGGTGCTGAACACATTAGTATGCTAGTATAGTCTATAAACCTCCAAAAAGGGTATGAAATGCTCTCAAACTGATTTTTACTACCTTTTTTTTTTTTTTTTTGAGAATGCCTTTTTGGAAATGCCACACAAGATTTTGACTTCAATCCTTATGTAACAATCCTGGTCCTCTTAACTGGACTGTACCATGAGAAACCATAATATATGCATGTATAAAGTAAACATACAGTCCTAAGTGGCCTAGATGCAATACAGGCAAGTGGCTCTGTAATCTTATCCCTCTGGTGATGAGAGAAGGCAAGGGAAAAAACAATTCCAGTTTGAGCAAATAATCTTTCTCTCTCAAGCTTAGATGAGCTCACCAAAGCCTTCTATCTCATGCCCTCTAACTCTACCCTTGTCTTGCTGTCTTCCCTATGTCAGGGGGTCCCTTCAACATTGTAGACAATCCCAGTCCCATCTTACCTATCAATAAATATGAATAGTCTCCCATTTTTCTTGAAATTTAAGAATTTTACTGGATTTTGTTTACTTTACTATTATTGATTTTGCTTAGGACACAGTAAATCTTTTTAATATCTAATTCTGGTGTTTAAAAAAAAATTATGGAATGTTTTCATCAATTATACCTTTGGTTATTGTTCTAGTTTGCTAATGCTGCAGAATACAAAACACCAGAGATGGACTGGCTTTTATAAAAAGGGGGTTTATTTGGTTACACAGTTACAGTCTTAAGGCCATAAAGTGTCCAAGGTAACACATCAGCAATCAGGTACCTTCACTGGAGGATGGCCAATGGTGTCCAGAAAACCTCTGTTAGCTGGGAAGGCACGTGGCTGGCGTCTGCTCCAAAGTTCTGGTTTCAAAATGGCTTTCTCCCAGGACGTTCCTCTCTAGCAAGCTTGCTCCTCTTCAAAACGTCACTCACAGCAGCACTGAGTTCCTTCTCTTTGAGTCAGCTCATTTATATGGCTCCACTGATCAAGACCCACCCTGAATGGGTGGGGCCATGCCTCCATGGGAATATCTCATCAGAGTCATCACCCACAGCTGGGTGGGGCACATTCCAAGCAAATCTAATCAGCACCAAAACATCTGCCCCACAAGACTACATCAAAGATAACGGCGTTTGGGGGACACAATACATTCAAACTGGCACAGTTATCCATCCTGCTAGATTTGTTCTAACTTCTCCTTTAGAACTGGATATTACATTTTTAGTTAGATTGCATGTTCTGTCATCTTCTTTTACATTTACTGTCTCTTGTTATACATTTTGCATTTGCTCCTGGGATGTCTCTATTGTCTCACTAACATGATTCTCTGCAGCAATGCCTACACTTTTTACTATTATCGGTATCAACTGAATAGTTCTCGAATTCAACCTAGTCTATATAAGTCATTTCTCCTCTTCTCTTGTTGAGAAATTCCTCAAGAATTTCCCTTAAGAGTTCATTTTCTGCACTTTTCTTTATATTTTGTCATGAGGTATCTTCTCAGTGTGGTTGCATTACTCATCATTTCATGTATCCAGGATGTTTTGCTTGGGCTGAGGTCCCAGGAACATCACAGAGTTGAGTCAAGGTTGACCTATAGGTTAAAGATTGGGAAGAAAAGTAAGATCTGAAGGGCAGTATTGAGTGGTAAAGCCAGAGTCAAGAAACAAGGACAAAGTCCAAATGAAGCATTGTCTAAAGATAAAGAGGCAGAGTCCTGGTTATAAACAAAACAAAGTTAAACACTGGGACAGGAAGCAAGGTACATAAATGGGTTTGGAATGGAGACAAGAAGATTGAGTATTGAATCTCTGTGACACTACAGGGAGCTGCTAAATGTGCTAGGCAATTTAGACAAAAGGAGATACAATGGCATCCTGTCTCATGCCTGTTGTTGAAGCTTATGCTGCAGAAGATTGGGGTGGGGCTCTATGGCTTCTGGAAAAGTCCTTCCTGACACAATGTTTGTAGCACAGATTGGCTCCTATTATTGCATCAGTTCCATTGGTCATAAATAGGAATGTGCTCACATCCATTTGTTTTGGCAACTGCTGAGGGTATTTTTATGAAAAGTGGAAGAGTTTTCAGCCTCTTTGATTTTCTGGCAATTCCCAAAATTTACTGAAAGTCACAGAAGAAATATGAATAGAAAACAGAAGTTCCAATTTTTGCTTATAATATTCTACAATTGTACTCCTTCCATACCTGCTCCCAGGAAGACTAGAATTAACTTTGGACATCTAGCATACATAGATCTAGAATGGCTAACAGAAGTATCAGTTGCTCAAGCTTATGTGACATGGAAGTGTGCCCAGAAGGAAGTAGAATTAAATTATTAGATCACTTTGGGCTTTCCAAAGCCTTAAGATGATAATCTCTTTGAGAGATTACTCAAAGGTTTTGGTATTAAATTTCTAGCATGTGTGCCAAAGACTGGCCATTTAAATGAAGCATATATTTTCAGGGAACTTTTGAAAAGCTGATGTTGAGGTAGAAGAGTTAAGACAGGGATCAAGGAAGACTTAAACAGAATGCTTTACTGGTTCAAAAGTTGCTGTTTAGTCCTGCTATGAATCAGTGAAAGAAACGACGACAGAAACCTATAACAAGCATAAACAGAACACTAAATAACAGCATCCCTTGGACTTCTGAAACAAGCCTTTCAAAGTCAGTGCATAATTTCCTCCCAGAGTATAAAAATACATGACCAGGGTTGGGATGCAACATAAAATTGGTAATGTATTGACTAATGAAAGGTTAGATTAGGATTTTTATAGTTGGAATACATCAACTGGTCTTTCAAACAAGAAGTGCTTCTCTTATGTTATTTAAAAATCTTGCCATCATAACTTGCTCCAGCTTGCAGGTTATTTTCTGCAACATTCATTTAATGTTTTATTTACTGATCCATTCACTCATCCACTCATCCACTCATTCATCCATCCATCCATCCATCCACCCATCCATCCAGCCATTCACCCATCCATCCATCCATCCATTATCTTTTGAGCCCTTAATATGTAGCAGGCCTCATGCGAGTGACTGAAAATACATGAAGAATAAGGATAAGACAAATTCTTTACTTGACTTTGTCTTGTGGACTCTAGTTGCCTTGTCTCCCTGTGCACTCAACTCCTTATCTCAGGGGGTTTGCCAGGCTTTGCCTGGATTCCATTCCTTGCACTACAACCAGGAAACTCTCTCAAGGCAGTGATCTGGGAAATCATAGGGGTCACTTAATTTGTTTCCCTTCATTCAAGGATTACTGTCCTGAAACCCCGAGGTGACCAAAGCCACATAATGTCAATGACTCGATCATCCGTCCATGCCAATTGGATTGTGGGGAAGGTGATTGGGACAGCAATGCAAAAAACTGCTAAAGTGAGAGTGACCACGCTCATTCTGGATAACTATTTATTAAAGTATTTTAGTAAGAGGAAAACCTTCTTTGCTCATGATGCTCTCCAGCAGTGCACAGTTGGGGATATTGTGCTTCTCAAAGCATTACCTATTCCATGAATGAAGCATATGAAGCATGAACTAGCTGAGATTGTTTTCAAAGTGGGAAAAGTCATAGATCCAGTGACAGGAAAACCCTGTGCAGGAACCACATACCTGGAAAGTCCAGTCAGATTGGAAACCAGCCACCAAAGCAAAGATCTGAAAGAACTCAGCAGGTCTTCAACACAACAGAGGAGGCTCAAAAGGGAAAGTTTCACAAGATTTGCTTTATGGAAAAAGAAACTTTTGCTAACTCTCATTTGAAATTATGTCCAATTGCTCTTTGGTATTTATGAAATTACTAAAAGTAAATTAGGTAAAGGGCTTGTTATAAATTCTCATAAAGGTTTATGGTCCTAGTTCCAATTTCCTTTTTCAGTGAACATTAAGTTCCTTTTACATTGTGTGTCTAGCAGTCTGCTGCGTCATTTTGCAAGCTCATTGCTTTAGAGGGCATATTGTTTTTACATTCTAAGGAATCTTGAATTTCTCTCAGGACCTTTATTTGGGAAGAAGAAAAATTTTGATATCATAGACAGATAAGACCATATTAAGTGAATATTTGTTTTTTGATGGTATATATCCCAAATTAATTTTTTTCTGATTTCACCAATTCCAAAGGGAAATAATCAACATGTCTGTAGTCAGACTTTGACAGATTAAGCTGTGTTAATAAAGATGTCAGCATGCAGAAAATAAAATAAAAAAAAAGGATTACTGTCCTTTATTGCCTGATGCCCAGTTTCTTGAAAACTGTTGTTTCATTTATTTTACCTGTTTTATTTTGGTTGTTTCAGCCAGGAGGGTAAATCCAGTCTCTCTTACTTCATCTTGGGTGGAAGTGTTTGCCTACTGTTGAATTTTTGAGAATTTTTCATACATTCTATGCATGAGTCAATATCCCATATGTGATTTGCAAATATTTTCTCCCAATCTATGACTTATCTCTTCATTCTCTTAATGGTGTCTTTTGCAGTGAAAACTTTTAATTTTCATGTTCAATTTGGTGTCATGTCTGAGAACTCTTTGCCTAATCCCAGGTCATGAAGCTTTTCTCCTATGCATTTGCTACTTTTAAAGCTATTGTTCCTTTTATTCTGGTTGAATTGTGTTCATGAGGATATTTAATTTTTATTGCCAAATTTTGTGATATTCATCTCAAATCAGACATCCATTTTGGATTATAGTCCTTGGGGATTTTGACACACCTGTAATTATTCAGACTCTCCACTGGATGTCAATACTGCTCAAGGAAAAGCAGTTCAAATAGCATATTGGATGCACAAAAACAAAACATGCTGTTAAGAAAAATGTTTATGATAGAATAGTTAGGAAGGGAACTAGAAGAAGTGGGAGTGAGAAAGAGGAATTCCTCTTTGGCTCTGTAATAAATGTCATGGCGAGTGGTAGCATACGGTATGTACTGGAATTTGTAACAGTATTGAATCCCCAAACTTGAAACACTGAATTCTATTTTCCACTCTGGCTCTTTGGTTGCTGACTTATGCAAAAAATGAAACCACATTTTTGCTTGAAATATTTAGCTAATTCTCACAAGGTATTTTACTGAACTAGAATTAGAGATCCAATCCTTATTTCATTTCTTCTGTTCACTTCCTGTTTCTGCAGTGATCAGGTGGAAAGGAATGACTTTGGTAAGAAAATTACCTCAGTCTTGTAGCCAATTTGATTCATGTCCCAAAATATCACAAGCTCTAGACTGTGAAACAGAATCCAAGGAATCAAGTGGCCTTTGATCATTCTTAGCAGATTTTCCTTCTAGGAAGAGCCTAGTCTGTTCTAGTACTGAAACAAGATAAAATAGTTTGATTTATGTTGCTTTTGACCTCCTAGTAATTTGCCACAAAATTGCAATTTGAGGCTTGGAAGTTTTAAGAATAGAATTCTAGATCTCTTCAGTTTCTTCCTTTTGAAGTAGATAATTATATTCTATCATTGGGTTATTTTTAATAAAAGCTTGTATTGCATAAGGTGACTAATTTTGAAAATTGGAGAGAGTGGAACACACAATTTTATTTTACTATGGTAACATATATATATAACACAGAGTTTCCATGATAATCATTTTTAAGTGTTTTAACATTTTCACACTCAGTGGAATTAATCATAAACACAGTGTCATGCTACCAGCAGCACCATACATTACCGAAACTTTTTTATGACCTCAAACAGAAACTCTGTGTCTATTAAGCAATAATTCCCTATTCCTTCCTTCCCCCACCCCTGGTAACCTCTAGTCTATTTTCTGTCTCTATTAATTTGCTTATTTTAGTTGTTTTCTATAAGTGGGAACCTGTAATATTTATCATTTTGCATCTGGCTAATTTCACTCAACATGATGCTTTCACGGTTCATACATGCCATAGAATGTTTCAGAATTTCATTCCTTATGTGGCTGGATAATGTTTCACTGTATGCATACACCACATTTTGTTTATCCATTCATCTGTCCACCTTTGGACTACAATGAATTTGTTTCCACCTTTTGACTATAATGAATAATGCTTCTAAGAACATTGGTATACAAGTATCTGTTTGGGTTCCTTGTTTCAATTATTTTTGGGATACCTAGAAGTGGAATTTCCAGGTCATAAGGTAATTCTATGTTTAGTTTTTTAAGGAAACACCAAACTGTTTTCCACAGTGGCTACACCATTTTCCAATCCTAAAACAGACAATATTTTGACTATATATCCTGCAAATGGGACACAGGGATATGAGCTTCATCAGATCCACTTAGCAAGGAAGTTTTTCAATGTATCTTTTATAAAATATTTTAAATATATTATATGAACATATTCAACAAAGCTGTCCAGAAAAGTAACATAAAAGTGAATTTATGTTCATCGTTGTATGACTAGCATGCATTAGCATGATTAGCAGTATTAAAACTATTGAATCAGTTGCTATATCTAAAGCAGATGGAATTTTTGATTGAACAATTAAAAGATGTTCTAACGTTTGGAAAAAAATATCCAACATACAGCTTGAAACGTGGATAATATGATTCAAATAGAATTCTCTCATAAAAGTAAGATGCTGTTTTAATAACTATTAAGTATTCAGATGCTGGTGATAGAGCAAACCTACACTTTTTAGCTCTTCCTAGTGGGTTTTCCGTTATGGCTGATTACCTGTGGAAGTTTAACTCCCCTTTATAGCTAAATGTACAATGAACCTAATATTTATATTGTAGTAAATATGCTGCCCTACAAATGTGTTTCACTGACATCCTCTGATTCTTGTTTTCAAAGAGTTTAATTGCATTTTGTTTTAACATTGGTTAAATGTTAATTGGTTGGTGGAGTTTAATTGCATTTTGTTTTAACATTGCATATGGTGACAAGCTTCTGTCCTAGCATGCATAATTTTTGGCCTCTTTCTCTACAGTGAATAATATGTCAGATTGTTTTAATCATATACATGCTTTGACAACTGGCCCAAAGTTTGCACTGTTTTCATTTCCTGGTCAATGTGATTTGTGACAAATGTAAAAAATAACACTTTTATTTATCAAATTTGCTCATGTCAAGTGGAAGACTTAGATTGTCTGTTTGTATCTCATGGGTTGGATTTTCCTATAGGCTGCTGGCATAAGATACAGAAAATATGAAGGTACAAATCATACACCAACATGGCTGAAAGCTTTGGAGAGACATGATATTGGCACAAAACTGAAAATATTGGATTGATTTTCCATAAGTTCAGAGCCATCATTTTTATACTCTTTATTTTAATGCCAAATTATATAACTAGTATTTTTTTTTAATTTTGACATTATTTTGTATTATGGTCCCATCTTTCACTTTTCCTATTTAAGTTTTTCTCTGGCTGGTCTTTGTCAAACCAGAGTAATTCCAAATCTGGAAGTCTGCTTAAAATCCTTTAATACTTAAAGTGCTACAAAATGGAATATTGGGTGCATTTCATTGGAATAAAAATGAAAAATTAGAACAGATTCTTAAATAGGAATTATTTGTTTCTGTGTGTCAGCTTAAATCTGTGCCTCATATGAAAGCAATTTTTCCATTTTCTATTAATTAAACCAAATTTGACGCTGTGTGGTATAAGTCTTCTGTTTCTCATTTGTTCTGACTATGAATAAACTTTGGATTATTTGGATAAATGCTTTGGTGTTTTATACTGAAATTTGCTCTTAAACAGGAAACAACTGGGGGCAGGGAGAGAACCTATCTCTTTAAGAACAGACATTATCTGAAGTATTACTTGCTGCTCAAGATTAACTTCACGTAAAAGGTTTCAGCAGTGGCATTTTGTTAGACAACTCAACAATGCTAATTTAGGAATCAATTTCACCATCAAAAGTCTTTTGAGTAGAAGGAGTAAAGACAATTATTTCTTTTTTTTTTTTTTTTTTTTTTTTTTTTAGTTTCAATAGCCTTGGTAACTAAGAGGTCTAGAGTTTAGGAATCCATAGCCTTATACTCTGGATGATCACTTAATATAATAGCTGAGTCTCTATACTGTTCAGATTGTAAAGCATGTCCATAATAGGTGTTCAATAAATCATGTTTAATAGCAACACATTCATGGGTAGCACAACCAGGGGCTCTCTTATGGTGGCAATGTAGGTTCAGGAGCTAATTGTAAAAATGATTCAACAAGAAAAGTGCTGGAGGAAGAGCTTGTAGCATCTATATCCCCAGACTAGTAATTTATACTGGAGGGAAGAATACAGATCCTCAATACTTTATGTACATTTTCAAGATCCAAAGAGTTTGAAAAACTGAAAGTTTTTCCCCAATTCCTTTGGTATCAAATCCAGACCTGAGCTGAACTCGTTTGAATGCAAAACCAGACCTAATCTGACAGGAAGTTATTTATTTTCTTTAGTTATCCTACTTGGTGTAAATATTTGCATATTGTGCTTCAGAAACACTATGTTTGAATATGGGATCCTCCTTTAGATTCTGTTGGAGGCTTATATAATATACTATATGCAATAACTACACTTCAATACATTATATACTTTAGTATATAAGGCAGTATTCATGATTTGCAATGGGTGGAGGTAGCCTAAGGGTAATCCGCTGAGAAACAGAATGGTGAACTGTGGTGTATGCAGACAATGGAATATTAAGCAACTGCGAGAGGTAATGAAGTTGTGAAACACACAACGAGGTGAATGAATCCTGTAGATAGCATTTTGAGTGAAGTACACCAGAAACAAAGGCAAACACTATAATGCCTCACCAATATGGACTAACTACAGTGTGTAAACTCAGAATTGAACCTTAGAGCACATGGGAATTCTTACTGTAACGGTCCCTGGATTGTAAGCTCTTACAGCAGTCACATATATTCCTGAAATGTAATGGCTATCTCCCAATTCTGAGACGCTGATCCCTTTGTGTATAACCTGATTGGTCTCTGGAATTTTGGGTATCTGTGTGACACCTGGAACTCAGAGCTAGAGCTCAGCAGATATGAATGTCAGTATTAGCACACACAGCAACTGTTTAAAAAGCTGAAAAAGAGATCAGATCTCAATTGGAGATATGAATGAAGCAGATCTGGTTTTAGGGCAAATCAGGCCAAAGTGTAAAGGACAATAGTGACTGTGCTTTAAAACTTCAACTTCCATATGAGACCAAGGGAAGAGATGTTTATTTGGCACAGGATCTATATTTTTTTAAACAATTTAATTTGTACAGTCAGTTTGTTCAAACACCATAATTACATGGAACCTCAATGGGGAAGTGAGATCTGGTAGGTTTGTATAGGTTAGTGTGAAATAGCGACACATCCCAAAGTAATTGGGGCAGAGAATAAAAATATATATACAGGGTGCCCCTGAGGAGCTGGGGGAAAATGCAGAAGTGTTGGACTTCCTCACCTGGATTGTTGCTGATGTTCTCACAAACATTGAGGTCTGATGGTTTGATATGCCGAGCCCTCTATCTTGGGGCTTACCCTTATGAAGCTCATTGCAGCAAAGGAGAGGCTGAATCTGCTTATAATTATGCCTAAGAGTCTACCCCGAGTACCTCTTTGTTGCTCAGATGTGGATCTCTCTATCTCTCTCTCTAGCTAAACCAACTCGGCAGACAAACTCACTGCCCTCCCTACTACGTGGGACCTGACTCCCTGGGGTGTCATTATTTTCCTGTTTGCTACTTGTCCTCTTTTTTTCTGAGGCTCAACTCACAAAAAGTTACACAGGAGCTTTTCTTCTGGAGGGAAAATGCTACCCTCTCCATTCCTTGCCCACAGGATGGTGCTGAGTCACTCCCCGTCATCAGTGATTAATCCCCACTGTCACTGGGTTCTCTGGAAGTAGTGTTATCTGTATTTAGCCAACATGGGAAAGCCCTATTGACACACCTGGACTAGATAAGCACTCAGTATGCCAGTTGGTTCATGGTGATAAGTCTGGGACCAGGTGATCAGTATGTAGACTGAAAAGTTTTTTCTATGGAAATGTTTAAGAATAGGACCTATCATTTGAACTTTACAGGTTTCATTCATTAGCCATCTGGAGATCTGAGGAAGAGAATCCAGTTGCTTATTCACACATTCTTAATCTAAGAATGAAGGAACCACAATGCCATATGGGAAAAGAATGGGAAGCAATTAATTCTGTCTTTATCAGAGAAAGAGGGGAAAGATGTCAGTTATCTACCTCTCAGAGTGTGACATTTGAGCAGGCTCTTACAAGGTAAATAAAAATTGGAGTGTGGGGAGGGTTTGGCTGGTGTATGGTTAGAGGAATAAGCAGGACATCCCATTCAGCAAAATAAAGACATTAAAGTTGGGTAGTAGTTGGCTGAGGGCAGAATAGATTTCTCTATACAGTTTTTATTTTATTCTCGGGACCAAGGTCAGCAAATGATGGCCCATGGGCCACCAAATCCAAACTGCTGCATGTTTCTGTAAATAAAGTTTGACTGGAACACAGCCATGCCTATTCATTTACATATTGCCTATGACTTTTTTTCACTCTACAAAGGCAGAGTTGAGTAGTTGTGACAGCCTATGGCTTGCAAGCCTAAAATGTTTGCCATCTACCCCTTTACAGAAAAAGACCAATAGTTTTCAGTTCCGATGTCTACATATCCTTGGGTCACAATCTTCTGTGTGGTGTGTCCCTAGTAATATTTTTACTAACAATGTTTAAGTTATCAGTTTTGAAGTGAATTTTTAAAAATTAATTAGGCTGGAACAGGAGCTAAGATGGTGGCATAGAGAGGAGTAGAAGACTGTTAGTTCCCCCCTGGAACAATTCATAAATGACCAAAAAACTAGTAAATAACCTGGAATAACTGTGGGGAGACAAACGTGACTGTCCACTCATCATCCACCAACCTGAATTGGGAGGAATGCTCAAGATTGCAGCATAAAATCTGTAAGTAAAAACTGTGGACCCACGCTGAGAGCCGAGAGCCGAGAACCCCTCCTTCACGGAAGCCTCGCCCTGCTAGAGAGCAGCACTCCCTCAGCCCAGCTCCAACTGGGGTTTTAATGTTAACTGCTCAATACAGACAGCAAATCCCCAATAAGCACACAGAGGCTTTTGGTGACAACTGACCTTGGGAGAGTCAGGGCACATATGTGTCTCAGGATGGGGAGCTCAGAGGATCGGGTGCTATGTCTGGCTGACAGGTCAACCTGGGAGCTTTTCTCTCCCTTTCTCTCTCTCTGTGGAGAAACCTCAGCCATTTTCAGCCCCCAGCGCTTTGCAGTAAAGACAGTCTCAGCCATTTTAAAATCAAAACACTTTGATCAGCAGAGTCAGAGAAACAAAGAACTTATTGATATGCAGATGAACTCTCTGGAGGGGGCATAGCTTCCCAAGAGGAAAGGGAAGGGCCCAGCTCTACTGCCTGCCTTTCCTGAATCAGACCCCAAAGCCTGGGGGAGGAGAGCCACAGGCCACACCCTCTTTCACCAGCCGGTGACAGGCTGACAGGTGCACATGCCAGGCAGAAAAGCACAGGTGTCTCAGTCCTCTAAGAAAAACCATCAGGGAAACCAGATACTGAATATTTCCTCCTTCTGTGACCTGAGCCTGTTCTCATCTGGGAAAACCTGATTACAGTGGCCTAGGAGGTCAGATGCCTAGACAACAGAAAACTACAACCTACACTAAGAAAAACGAAGTTATCACCCAAAAGAACAAATGTACACTTCAACTGAGATACAGGAATTTAAGCAACTAATGCTAAATCAATTCAAAAAGTTTAGAGAAGATTTTGCAAAAGAGGTAGAGACTGTAAAGAAAACACTGGGCAAACATAAGGCAGAAATCGAAAGCTCAAAAAAACAACTAGTAGAATCTATGGAAATGAAAGGCACAACACAAGAGACAAAAGACACAATGGAAACATACAACAGCAGATCTCAAGAGGCAGAAGAAAACACTCAGGAACTGGAGAACGAAACACCTTAAAGCCTACAAGCAAAGGAGCAGATGGAGAAAAGAAAGAAAAAATATGAGCAACATCTCTGGGAACTTAAGGAAGAAACAAAGTACAAGAATGTATGTATCATTGGTGTCCCAGAAGGATAAGAGAAGGGACAAGGGGCAGAAGCAATAATAGAGGAAATAATTAATGCAAATTTCCCATCTCTTATGAAAGACATAAAATTACACATCCAAGAAGCGCAGCGTACTCCAAACAGAATAGATTTGAATAGGCCTATGCCAAGACACTTAATAATCAGATTATCAAATGTCAAAGACAAAGTGAGAATCTTGAAAGCAGCAAGAGAAAAGCAATCCATGACATACAAAGGAAGCTTAATAAGACTATGTGCGGATTTCTCAACAGAAACCATGGAGGCAAGAAGTGGTGTGATATATTTAAGATACTGAAAGAGAAAAACCACCAACCAAGAATCCTATATCCAGCAAAGCTGTCTTTCAAATATGAGGGAGAGCTCAAAATATTTTCTGACAGACAATGAGACAAGATACCTGCCCTACAGGAAATACTAAAGGGAGCACTACGGAGTGATAGGAGAAGACAGGAGTGTGTGGTTTGGAACACAATTTTGGGAGATGGTAGCACAGCAATGCAAGTACACTGAACAAAGATAACTATGAATATGGTTGACAGAGGAAGGTTGGGAGCATGTGAGACACCAGAAGAAAGGAGGAAAGATAAAGACTGGGACTGTGGAACTTGGTGAAATCTAGAGTGTTCAACAATTGTGATAAAATGTACAAATATGTTCTTTTATGAGGGAGAACAAGCAAATGTCAACCTTGCAAGGTGTTAAAAATGGGGAGGCATTGGGAGAGGGATGCAATCAATGTAGAGACTGTAACTAACAGAATCATTGTATTATGCTTCCTTTAATGTAACAAATGTGATATACCAAGGTAAAAGCAGATAAGAGGGGGGATAGGGGAGACATGTTAGACATTTGACATTGGTGGTGCTGTCTGACTCTTTACTCTACTTTGATTTAAGGTTATTTTTCCTTTTGCTGCTTCCTAGCTGTCATTTTTTTTTTCCTCTTTCTTTTGCCTCTCTAACTTCTTTGATGCTCCCTCCTGCCTTGTGGAAGAAATGTAGATGCCTTTATGTAGATAGTGGTGAAGGTGGTGAACACATAACTATGTGACCATACAGAGAACCATTGATTGTTTACTTAGGATGGAATGTATGGTGAGTAAACAAAACCATCTTAAAAAAAAAAGGGTTGATGACAAAACCTCAAGGACAATATACTGAGTAAAATAAGCCAGACACATAAGAACAAATATTGCAGGGTCTCACTGATAGGAACTAATTATAATATGTAAACTCATAGACATGAAATATAAGGTACCAAGATAGAGGACGAGGCTTAAGAATGGGGAGCGGTTGCTTAGTATGAGCAGAATGTTCAATAAGGATGAACTTAAATGTTTGGAAATGAACAGAGGTGTCGGTAGCAAGATGTGAGAATAACTAACAGTGCTGAATGGTGTGTGAATGATGTGGAAAGGGGAAGCTCAGAGTCATATATGTCACCAGAAGCAAAATTGGAGGTCAAAAGATGGGAATGTATAAAACTGAATCCTATGGTGGGCAATGTCCTTGATTAACTGTACAAAAATTAAAAATCTCTTCCATGAACCAGAACAAATGTATGACAATACAATTAGAAGTGAATAATAGAGGGGCATATGGAGAAGAAATATATACCTATTGCAAACTATATACTACAGTTAGTAGTATTTTAATGTTCTTTCATGAACAGTAACAAATGTACTATACCAACACTACAAGTCAACAATTGAGGGGGGTTGGTTAGGGATATGGGAGAATTTGAGTTTCCTTTTGTTTTCTTTTTTTTTTTTCTTTTTTCATCTTTCACTTTATTTCTTGTCTGGAGTAATGAAAAGTTTCTAAAAAGTGAACAAAATTTAAGTGTGGTGATGGATGCAAAGCTGTGTGAGGGTACCCGGGGCAACTGATTGTGCACTCTGGATCTTTGGATGATTGTATGGTATCTGAACAATCCCAATAAAAATTAAAAAGGAGGAAAAAAACAAGACAAAACAAAACAAAACAAAAAAATTAATTAGGCTTTTTCAATGAGTGAACATTCATTTCCATTCCAGTGTGCTTCCTTGGATCAGAATGATAAGATAACATTTTGGCTAGTTTAAAGGAATAACACATAACCCTGAAACTAGACTCTCTCTACTGCAGCCTGTGTAAGCTTTGATTACTAATGTGCAATTAGTAGTTACAAAGATATTAAATTGTGACTCTGAAATTATTCTTTAAAAAATGTATCTAAAGATACATTTTTAATAAGGAAGAATGCAAGAATAAAGAGCATATGATTCTTGTCCATCTATATCACAAGTAAGTTATGTAAACATTTCTGTAAATTACAAAATGCTTACAATTAACAAACTAAATGTAGACAGTGATGATTCATATGAAAATTTGCCAAAATTTTATTTATATTAGTATGTTAAAAATCAAGAAATGTTATGAATGGGATTTTATAGTCATTATCCTGGAAGATTGTTTATTCTTCAGAGTATTTTTGCCCACCTTATTAATTTAATAGGTACTTGAGGTTGGTGGGAGGAAGGAGAGACAGAGTTGAGGCTGTGGAGTTACACAATCTCACCCCAACCCCCCAGGGGTCACCTGTGTACGTGAATCAACCAGCTTTTGGTCAAGTGGTGTGCTAGAAGCTTCTTTCTATCTTAGATTGTTTGATGGCATGGAAAGGGATATTCAGTTATGTTTCTTACTATGCATGGAGCCCATGAGGCCAGTGGTAAAAGGTTTGATCCCACTTTGAAGTTCAGTTATGTACACACTTGTCTGATAGACTAGGGGGAGGCATCTCTTAAGAAAGCGGTCCTAGAGGAAGAGAGATGCTGGGGTCCTTTAGGGACAAGGACCAGCAGGGAGGAAGAAGTCTGTCAGAGGAGGCCTGACTAAGGCCTGGGGATTCCAGGTGCACAATGAGGCAGGGGACTCAATCTCCCCTGGGCTACCACCCTCATGCCTGGGGCTTCCATGTGTTCTAGGAGGGAGAGGCTGTGGCAAGAAGAATTAACTCGTCCCTCTGAGCTCAGCTGCTCTGCTGAGGGAACCCACTCTGAAAGAGTAAGTCACGAGAAGTGGCAACCTTCCCGCTGTCAGGAGAGGAGGAAGAACGTCTGGGGGCTTTTGTCCAGAGGAGGTTGGCAGCAGCTGGCACAGTGACCTGTGGAGAGAAGAACTGAAGTCAACCAAGCAAGAAGATGGTGGGAGCCATAACCCTGCAGCAGACAAACCTAGAGCTATAGGCAAAGCCAGTGATTATATGTCAGATAACATGCAGTGCCCACTGCCTGAAATTTTCAGAGAAAGGCATTCACAAGTGGGTTACATATGCAGCATCCTTAGGAATTTGGTGGAAGTTTTAATAAGGGAGATCCTGAGGTGAGACTTAGAAAAGCAAGAGGAAACTCAAATCATGAAAATATGGTGTGTTGTGGTAAATGTAGTTTATTTTTACTTCCCAAAAGTAAATTACTATTACCTAAAGAGGTTCAGTGTGGGGAAAAATCAAGAATAAGTTTTAGAAATAATGTCCAAATTTTAAAATTAAATTAGCTACATTTAGTTATTTTTCCTTATAGAATGGGAGATGTCACATTCATTATCATCCTCAGTTCATAAGAAAATACCTTGAGTGGGCCCTCAATATTTCCCAGCATTTCAAACACACCTAAATGCTCCCATCTGAAACCAAACCAAACCAATACAACCAACAAACAAAAATCCCAAAATGTTCCCTTTATTTCAGCATTTCATTATGGTTATGGCTCCATCATTCTGTTTCCTTCATAGGCAAACTTTTACACTGTCTACAAGCACTTTTTCAACATCCTTATTTCTTTTCACTTTCTCATCCTCTCCCATGTGCCCTCCTCTTATGTGCAGTTTAAAGAATAAATAGAATTATCAGGTAATTACTACCCAAGTCACAAAATAGAGATAGATTGCCAGCAAACCAGAAGCCTGGCCAATTACCCATCCCTCTCTCAGAATCACTAGCTTGCCTTGTATAATAATTTTCTTCCTTTTCCTTTTTTTTTATGTATGTATTTTACCATCTGTGGTAGGTTGAATTATACACCCAAATTTAGACAAATTCTTAATTGTTGTTGTAAATAGGATCTCTTGAAGATATATTGTTTAGTTAAGGTATGTCCCAGCTGAATGAGGTTGGGTCTTAATCTGAGTGACTGGAGTCGTTATATGTGGAAGAAATTCAGAAATAGGCAGAGAAAACCACAGGAGGAGCCAGGAGCTAGAAGTCAACGGAACCAGAAGAGAAGGGAGGGGACATTGCCACGTGAGGAGAGGCAGGGATACGAGCCAAGGAACCCAGCATTGGAATGTTACAGACTTTGGGGAGAAAGCATCGCCTTGTAGATTCCTAATCCATATTGTTAAGTTTTGCTTGTTCCTGAATTTATATAAATGGAATCATATTTTTACCCAGCATTATGTTTGTGGTATTCATCAATGATGTATGAAGTTATTGATGTTTTATTAAATACTAGGCACATTTATCAGTTTTATTAACATTTGTTTGGCTATTACAAAAATATGTTGTTATGAATGTATTCATGTGCAAGCATAGAATTTCTTTCTGTTGCTGTATCTCCAAATTTCCAAGTTCAGTGATTCTTTCCTCAGCTATGTCCAGTCTGCTGGTAAGTCCCTTTAAGGAATTCTTCATCTCCTTTATCATGTGTTTTTTTTTTTTTTTTTCAGCATTTTCATTTGATTCTTTTTAGAATTTCTATCCCTTTGCAGAAATTCCCCATGTTCACACATATTGTTATCTTTCCCTCTAGATTGTTTAGCATATTAATCATAATTTTATTTTAAAGTCCATAATGAATAGCACCTTTATCTGGGTCATCTCTGAGTTTGGTCCTATTGTTTGCATTATCTTTTGACAGCTGGTTATTTCTCATTGCCTTTTCTTGGGTGTCATAATTTTCTAGACTGATGCTGTGTAGAAGAAGAGTAGAGACTGAGATGAATACTTTTTACACCAAAAAATGGGCACACTTCTTCTGTCAGTTCACCGGAATAAGGGGTGAGTCAATTAGGTGTTGATTCGAGTTTGGGTTTTTGTTGCTGTCATGACATTCAGTACAAGACGACCTTCAGTTTCCCCCAGTAGTTTGCTTAGAACAAGGCTTGTGGTGCTGGGTGGGTTTCTCCAACATCCTGCTCCAACTCCAATTTCAGCAATATCTGAACGCTGGAGTCATAGATGAGATCTCTCTCTGGCGCTTCCTCTATCTCTGTCTCCCACCCACTCCCCAGAAGTAGACTGGTTTGGCTTGTTCCTTGGCTCTCGGCTCAGGGGAAGGGCAGAAGAGGCTCTGTGTTCTCTGGCCAGCCTTAATCTGAGACAGGCTCAGTGTACCTGGGCCACGAGGATGGAACATTTCTGCCCATCCTCCCTGTGAAATTCTTCGGTATCTGTGGTACTCCTAGGTGGATGTGTTTCCTGCCCTTCTCAGAGAGGTTGCCAACATCTTCTTGGTATTGGTGCAGGATTCTGGACCAGGGACAGAGGGATTTTGCTTAGGCCGCTCCTCCAGAACCAATGGATCTTTCCCTGTGTCCTGGGGGTGGGAATGTTTCCCACCTTCCCCCAGAAGGAGACAAGGTTTGCTTGACTTTTCCTTCAGAAACTATACATTATTTCCCTGGTCCTTGTGGTAAAAGGGTCTAACTAGCATCTTAGAGCTTTTGTTTCCTAAATATGAAAAGTCTGGGGAAGTGGGTGGGTCATTGTTCCTGTTCCACAGCTGGACCCAATCATTTCTGCCTGCCTCCTCTGGGCTACCTGGTAGAGGCCATTGGAAAACACTTTGTGAGTGAATGTGAACTGCTCTTTGTGTCTGGGGCTCCTAGCCATTCCAAAGTTATATGCTGGCCCACATGGCCCTTTAAGAGTCATTACAATTTTAGCTCATTTCTTATTATCAGCTGTACAGAGGTCAGCTCTTTCTCTAATGCTCTGCCAAAGGTGAAAATTGTGTGTGTCCCATCTTTCCTTGTAGGAATTGTCACTCTTTGGGATTTTGTGACTTGCTTGCCTCAAGACCTCAAACTTCTGATAAGCTGAAGAAAAGTTATTATTTTGTAGATTATCCCAGTTTTTCTCACTGTTAGGATGGGAGGAAAATTTTTTTAAGTTTTCTTCATCCTAAGTGCAAGTGAAACATACACATTTCTTCTTGATTCAGTTTTGGTAAGTTACATATTTTCAGGAAACGTTCATTTTTTCTAAGTTTTAAAATTTATTGCCATAAAATTTTTCATACTATACTGTTGTTATCTGTGAAAAAATGGTAACATCTATAGTTATAAAACACCTTTTAAAATTCCTGATACTGGTTATTTTTCCTGTGGCTTTGCTTGCCCAATCTCAACTGGATGTTTATAAATTTTATTATTCTCTCCAAAGCACCACCTTTGGCTTTGTGCGTGTGTTTTAAATTTTGTGTTTATTTTCTCTTTAATTAATTTCTGCTCTGATTTTTGTTGCTCACATCCATTTACTGACTTTGCTGTTCTTTTTTCCTCCATTTATTGAGTTAATTGCTCAGTTCATTAATTTTCGGTTTTCTTTCATTTTTACTTATATCTAATTAAGGCTATAAAGTTTTGGGTTGTGAGGTTTTATATCAAATATATGGATATTTTCTACTAACAATTTTGTAATTGATTTCTAACTTCACATTGCTGTGGTACAAGAAATGTTCTAAATAACTTATATCTTTTTAAATTTGTAGAAACTTGCTTTTGAAAATGGTCCATGTGCTTGAAGAGAATGTATAATCTGCAATTTAGGGGTGTACTATATATGTACATTAATTTGTTAGCTGCATTCTTAGAATTTTCCATTTCTTATTGATGTGGGTTCTGTGCTTGCTCTATCAAGTACTGAAAGAAGTGTGTTAAACTTCCCCTATCCCAATTATCTATTGCTATGTAGCAAGCAACCTCAGAACTTGTTGGCTAAACTCACTCATGTTATTTAGCTCACATTTTTGTAGGTCAGGAATACAGAAAGGGCTTAGCTGGGCAATTTATCTTTTGCCATGTGACTTCAGCTGGGGTGGCTGAGTCTGGAGGATCCCCTTCTGAGATGGCTTCTTCACTACGCCTGTCACCTCAGTGCTCCTTTGCCTTGTTCTGTCTTCAGGTGTCTTCTCATTCTTCAGAGCCTCACCAAATGGCTCAGGCTTTTCGTGGCATGGTGGTCTCACTTCCTACACGATGGAAGACTCAGAAGGGAGGAGGTAGAAGACACTAAGTCAGTTAAGGGCTATGCTGGGACCTGGCACAGCTACACTTGCACCATATTTTATTGAACAAAGTAGTCACAGGGTCCACCCAAACTCAAGGGGGTGGAGAAACGGACTCCATCTCTTGATGTGAGGTACTTAAATTGTTGCAGCTATCTCTAGAAAATACTTTTGCCATATGTCCCTACTCATGAAATTTTAAATTTCTTAGTGATTTTGTTGATTTTGTTATATATTTTGATGCCGTGGTGTTAGTTGTATACAAACTTAAAATTGTTTTATTCCCTGATGACTTGAGCCTCATTATTTTGAAAGGATCCTGTGTATTTATTGTGATGCCTTTTGCTTTAAAGCCTCTTTTCTCTGATAAATATCAACGTAAAAATATTTCCCTGGTATATTTCCTCATTCTTCCACTTTGATATTATTCAACTGCACTCTGCCTTCCATTTTTGCTGTGCAAAACTTAGCTTTTGTGAAAGTGTCTATTTTTTTAATGTAATCTGGGAGCTTTTAAGACCTTCTTTTTATCTTTAATTTTCTAAATGTTCATTATGTTGTTCCTTTTATTTATTCTGTTTGGCATCCATTGGGCATCTTGAATCTATAGACTGTTGCCTTTTAACTGTTCTAGAAACTAATCAAGCATTATATCTTGAAATATTACCTGTATTTTATTATCTTTCTTCTCTCCTTCTGGCATTCTTGCTGTACCTTTGTTAAACTTCTCACTCCATTCTTCTTTTTTCTTAACCTCTTTTTCATAATCTCTTTGTGTTTCTCTGTTGCATTCTGAAACAATTCACCAGGTCTCTCTTCACCTGTGTCTGATCTACAGTTAATCTCTTCCACTATTTTAAAAAATTTATTTCAAGTATTATAATTTTCATTTCTACAAATTTGCTATAGTTCTTTTCAGTTGTATAAGGGCATTTTATTTAGTTTATCTGTACTGTGAAGCTGCTTTTAATCTTGTTTTTATTTAATTAAGCCACATTTATGTATTCCGAGAAGTTAAAAAAAAATTTTTTTTTACTTTAAAATTGCATTACCCCAGGCCTTAGGCAGAAGCAAGTACAAGTCCTCGCTGGAGGAATTCGCCTTTACATTAGGCCAAAAGAAGCTCTATAAGTAATTTTTTATAACCAATTATATAAGGTAATGATGCCCTTCTGGAGGGCCCGCTTAGTACAATTTCCCATGGATGCACTTTTTCCCCATCTCTCCCCTTCCCAAACCCAAGGAATTTTCCTCCTGGAGGTAGGAGGGCTGTTGGGTTTTCTTTTGGTTCTCCTTTAACCTGAGATATGATTTTAAGTAACAGTTTTCAGAGGAAGATTTAACATTTGTCCCCCACAACCTATAAGGCCATGAAAGCCTTGTAAAGCATTCAATTTAACTCTCTAGGTTTCTCCTTTCAGTTGTTAACTCCAGCTAGATAAGTCAAAAATCAAATTTGGACAAATAACCTTCCCCCTCTTTTACCTTGTACAGTTTGTTGCCTCACCATCCTTTGTTTAGTGTTTCTTCTCATTCCTATTTGGAATTAGGGAATGTTTTAGTAAGGGGTAGTGGTGATTTAGCACCAACATTGTAGATATAATTAACAGCACTGAAATATATCTGAATGTGGATAAAAGGGGAAATATTAGGCTATATTTATAGTAATAGAACAAAATTTTGTAAAAAAAATCCATGAAACTGCAGTATACTGTGAATCCTAAGTTAAACCATGGACTATAGTTAAAAGTACAATTATTAAAATGTGCTTTCATCAATTGTAACAAATGTACCACACTAATGCCAGATGTTACTAATGGGAGGATATATGGGAATCTTGTGTTTTATGCATAATTGTCTGTAAACCGACAATTTCTCTTACAAAAGAAAATTAAACATAATTTTAAAAAAAGTGTAAATTTTATAACCTTCAAGGTCATGTTGCCTTATTGACATGAAATAACTTCTAAATATGAAAAGCCTGAAGTACCTGTAGGTTTCTCTGACTGATCCTGGCTGGCCAGTTAATTGCAAAGTCTCACTTCATTTGGCATAAGTCAGTCATAATTCCCATCTTGTACCCTTCTCATTACCCTGTGAGCATTTCTGGTCTCCAAGAGGACAGGGGATGTGTTTATCTCCCTTCATGCTGCTCACAATCACCCGCTTCTCTCCCTCAATGTGTGTGAAGGGTCTTTCCTGAAGGTACTTTTGTTTTCAACTATCAGTTCAAGGCTTTAGAGAAGTAAAAACAGTTTCCTCCACAGAAAGTTTATAGAGCCTTTAGAGTTTTGATTGGTTATACTACCATCAGACAGCCTAAACAAAATACGGAAAATTATCATTTGTAAAATGATGACTTCCAATATGAAACTGTAAACAAGTTAACTTCTCGTATTTCATCCAAATAGTCTTGGATTTCACCAATAATATGTATTAAATTTGTGGATATGTATGTATCCTATAGATTGTCTCCTGTAAACAATACAATGTATACTTATTATGGAAAACAATTTGGATTTTAATATACATATTAAACTATTTTAATATGAATTTTGCATATTGATCTTAGGTATAGAAAATAAAAATCTGTTCTGGAATGGTATCTCTCTGGAGGCGAGAAAAACAGTATTTTGCAAAAGAACAGATTGAATTATATGCCAGAAGTACTCAGAGCAACAAAATTCAAATGTTTCAAATATCAAAATGTAATTGTCAAGCTTAAAAAAATACTGTTAGTATTAGCTTCTCAATTTTTAGGTGGCTTGTTATTATGGTGCAGTACCAAATGACTCCTAAAATGACTCCTAAAACTAGCTTGTTCTTTTTCACTTAAATTGTGTCTCCCCAAATTTGTAATATTATTTCATTCCAATATTCTTAGATATATGTATATATAAAGTATAAAGTCAAGGGCAAGAGATCAAAAGTTATATTTAGCTATGGGGAAAAAAATCTATAGATATTTTACAGTATACAATATTCAAGGTGACAGGTATGATTAGGAAAAATGCTTTGATTTTTATCAAACAAAATTGATGGAAAAGTCATACTTTCAGATTGGAAATCTTGACTGGATACTGCCTAAAGTAAGCATGTTTCTGGCAACTTGGCAATTTCCAAAATGGTTATTTCCTGTTTACTATTCATAAAACATATGGGAGCCCGTTAAGTCATAAGTTCTGGAGTTGATAATGAGTCTTTTTCTTCTTTGACTCTGCTAGCTGCTGCCATTATTAGGTTTTAGAAGCTTAATCTGATGCATAGTTGCTTGAGAAATAAAAAGTCTTTACATTAGAAAAAGATGCACCATCAAATTCCTTTCAAATAGCCAGGTTTCTCCTGGCTCTGTCTACAGCTGGGCCTGGACCCGATCTGACTTTGAGAGAACTTTGTTGTCCCTTTGTTGTTCATCCTTTAGCTGCTACTGTCACAGATCAGAACAGAGAGCCCCAGTCTTCCTCAGATGTTCCCTCCATTCACAGGGCAATTTCGTTCAAAGAGCCAGAAGTCCTCAAAGACTTCTGCCTTTACATTGTGGCTGACCCACATGGTACTCTGCAACATGGGGCTAAGGTCAGTCTGTCCCTGTTCACACAAAAAAATACTGGAATCTCAGTCCCTTGCAACTCCCTGGATCCTTGCATCCAACCAGCAAATAAGTCCTCTTGATTCTATCTCCCCATCTCAGAATCTACCGACTTTTCTCCACCCCTATAACCACTTTTCTAGTCCAGTCTCTACCTTCTCCTGCTTAGATCACTGCCACATTTTTCTACTGTTACCCTGGCCTTCAGTCTCACCTCCCAGCAGTTTATCGTTTTGCTAAAATGCAGAGATACTTCAGATGCTTTCCCTTGCCACCAAACTCCTCAAAATGATGCAATTTTTACCCCTTTTTACCTTCAGTGGTCACTCTCATGTCCTCAATTTCTTTGCATTTCCTTGTATTCTTTCTCACTTCTAGGCTTTTGCATATGCTGTTCTCTGCCTCCTCCAGTGCCTTTCCTCCTGCCCCCTGCCAGCCCATCTGCCCACTCAATTGGATTCATCCTTTAAATATTACCTTAATCATCCTTGACTCCCTGACACCTGAAACTGAGTTAGGTACCCTACTTATATGTTACTGTAATACATGTCACTCTGTGCTGCAATGCTCTATTTATTTGTTACCTTCTCAACTATACCGTAATTTCCTTGAAAACAAGCACTATGTACGGCTCATCCTGCATCCTTAACACCTATGGTTTTGCCCGGTCCATAACAGGTATTCACTTAATATTTGTTAAATGAATATTGCTTTGTGCTCACTTACTCTTGACTTCATTTCTATGTTTCACTGGCATCTGGGCTTCTCTCTCACATGATACCACATGTGATTGTCCCCATTGGATCTGACATCCAGTTTGGATTTTATTTTGATCTTGGCAGCTGATCTCTCTTGGATGTGATTTATACAAGCCCTCTGATTCTCTCTGCTTTGGCTGCTTTGGAAAATTACTCTTACCCTGACTTTGCTTGCCAGCTCATGTCCCTTCTGAATCAGTATGAGTATGGGGATGAGAAGTTGGCAGTTGTGATCTTGGTCCTAAATATCAGTTTATTACAGTGTCATTATGCAGAGATAAGCAGCCTTGACTTTCCTTCTGACAGCTAGAGTGCTACTCTGGAGCCTGTAACTGTCACCTGAATTCAACACACTGCAGTCATGTTTTCCTTCCTGGGTAACTGTAAGTGGTGCCTCTTCTAAAATATTCTTGCCTCTGTTCTTTTCAGTCTGTTCCCTCTGAGCATCTAGCCTCTAATTAGCTGCTTACTCTTAAAATTAGGAAGCCCCTTGCTTTATCTGAGATTACTTTCTGCAAGTCTTAGCAAGACACAGGGAGAAACACCTTAATTGTTACATCCTTGATGGCTTCTATCTTCTTTTTCCTATTTCCAAATTCTAACACAAAAGATAGAGATAAAAACACCCAGCCCTCAAATCCTTTCAAAACCACAAAAATTTCTCTCCCAAGAAGAAAGAGTGACGGAATAACCCTCTTGGTTTTATTTTCTCCTCTTCTCTGTTTCCTGCTCTGGCAAGTTGTTTTGCCCTCCTCAAATGATATTAGCTCTGATTTTGGCTTCCTGTTGAGACAGGTTCTCCTAGCAATTTAAAGCAATTTATAAGCTGCTGTAAACCCCTGCTTAAGGGAATGATTAGAATGATGCTTCTTTTCTGAACAGCTGGGTAACTCAAACAGCAACAAACCCAGGGACCTCCAACCTTGCATTACCTCTGCACACTCCTCACGGAGCTCCCCAAATACTTTTTGAAATTCGTGGAAAGTTCTTATCGTTTATGACACAAATTGATCCTAGTGGTCAGGAACAGAGCATAGATTTTCAGTTCTGAATATTAAGAGAGTTAATTTGTTAGTGCCTGTCAGAGCCCCCTAGAGGAAAGCAATGTAGATTATCCTCAAATAAAAATGGTGATTTCCATTTTTAGAGAAAATGAAATGGATTTATTTCTACCTACTGGACTTTACATCTAAGAATACCTAGGCAACACTGTGTGATTTGAGCCAGAGTAAACTCACGTTCTTTTCCCTAACCATTAGTTGCAGTGATCTGCAAAATAATGGATGGAACATCAATGGCAATGACTTTGACAAAAACAGCTTTATGGTTGTGAGGAAGAAAACGGCCAAAGACCTAGAGCAATTCTGGCCAATGAAAATATAATGTAAGACACATGCGATATTTAAGTTTCTAGTTGCCATATTACACAAAAGTAAAAATAAACAGGTGAAATTAATATTAATAACGTATTTTATTTAACCAAATACGTAAAAAATATCATTTTTATATGTAGTCACTTAGATATTATTAATGAGTATTTTTGTACTGAGTCATTGAGATTCAGTGTGTATTTTTCACTTAATGGCCATTTCTATTTTGACTAGCCACATTTCAATTGCTCAATAGCCACATGTAGATAGTGCTACTGTATTGGGCAACACAGATCTAGAACCTGAAGAAAGTGACTATCTTGAGTACTATCAAGTTGGCTATAAGATGAAAACTGAGGATCATATTCCCCCACTACGCCCCTCACCATGGTATGCAGAAAATCCTCCAGTACTTAGAGGCCAACTTTGAGAAGAATTAAGGGTGACATCCTTAATAAAAGTGAGATTGGATTACCTTCATAGAATGGGACCCTAAAATACAAATTAAGTTTACTTATGAATAAATTAGAATTTTGGATGTCTTGCACTCCCAGGTTTGTGGCCCAAGTTCCTTATCTATTACATTTATTTCATGAGTGGTTTTAAATATTAAGTGGACAAGTTTATATAATGAATATGAAACAATATGGTACAGTGCATGGCCTATAAAAGGAGCTCAATACATGCTAATTCCTTCCCCCTTCCCTCAGTTGGCTCAAATTCAGAGACACCCAGGCCATAGGTTTTGTCTCCTTTGGGATCAACAATCTTTCACAGAGATGTCTCAGAATTTCAGGATGCAGTCACAGTGGTCATTAGGTAAGAAAGTATAAGTGAATAAGTGCAATTTATATTCACTAAAGGATGACTAAATTAAATCATACAACATCCTGAGAGATTATAACATCCACATCATCTATGTAGACCAGCACTCAGAGTTGGAAACATATGGACACTCAGAAGTGTGTAAAGTTCAGGTATATACATTGGTCTATTCATTCGTAAATAGACTAAACAAAAATGCTGTAAAAATCTATTTAGAGCAAAGTGTTTAAATTGTTTTAAAAATGAGGAAAAGCTTCCTTAGCAAAGGAAACATCTAGGATTATGTTTTTTACTATCTTTTGAGGCACACATTAATTTTTTTTGTTGTTTAGAGGAAGCTTCAGTGGAGTCCTGCCATTTCATCAGTAGTGATCAAGCATAAGCAATGGGAAAATGACATGCAAGCAGAGGCAAATAAGAACATTCATGTAGTGGAGTTAACTGTACATGTAAGTAACTGATAGAAGAGTACGATTTCCCATGATTATGACAGAAATACATCATGGAGTTATCTTACAAAGTAGAGGATGTAAGCTTTGGAGAAAATATTCCGCTCCTTCTTTGTATAAGATTGTATGGCTGTTTGCCTGTTTGTTTTTAATTTTTTGATAAACAAAGTTAAAAAATTGAAAAAAAAATCAGTAGAAAAATGGGAGTAAAAACTAAATGACAAATAGGGTGGGATGGGGGGATGGTTTGGGTATTCTCTTTTCACTTTTATTTTTTATTCTTATTCTGATTCTTTCTGATGTAAGGAAAATGTTCAGAAATAGATTGTGGTGATGAACACATAACTATATGATCATACTGTGAACAGTTGATTGTATACCATGGATGACTGTATGGTTTGTGAATATATTTCAAAAAAACTGAATTAAAAAAAAAAAAAAAAAAAAAAAAAGATTGTATGGCAAGGAAATCCAGGTAACAGTTGCCTGAAGACAGTTAGTGTAATGATTACAACAAAGACCTAAAATAGCAATGGAATGAACAACATAAAAATTTATTTCTCCCCCATGGAAATATTTAAAAGTAAGCAACCCAGGGAAGACATGATGGCTCTTCAGTATCAGAGATCTGGGTCTTGTCTTGTGGCCAATACCATCCTTAGATCTAGGTAGGAATGGCCCCTGCCCTTGGCCCTGCCTTTGAAGGCTCTGCTCTGGCCTTTCTCCAGGTGTGCACCCTCTCCACAGGGCAGGAAGTCCTCAGGTTGAGGATGTGTCCCTACGTGACTCCTGTGTGCCGTCCCGGGTCTGGTCCACATACTCGGTACTCAGGACCCAGAATACCCCACTCAGATGGCCCTGAGCCTGCTTCTAGGGCCTCAGGACCCCTCTCCACCCGAGTGGTATGTGCCACGGATCTGCACTCCCGTATGATCAAGGCAGGGGGCGGCTAAGAAGCAGCTGTTTGTGGGGAACTCAGACATGAGCTGGAGTGAATATGCATGCCACGGGGGCCCTTGCAATGCAGCACAGACCCACCACTGGGTGGGAAGAGCCATGGGCCAGGAGCCAGAGGTGGGTGGTTCTTTCTTCCTGATCTCATGATATTCTGGTACATAACTGCAAGAAGCCCAAGAATATTAAACTTGAATCTAGTCTACAAGGTCATTTTGATAGAGTATTTGTTAAGATAAGAGAATAGAACATAGTCTATATAATAGTTAGCCTGACATACAACTTCTAAATATTTATGCCTATAGTATTTTTCCTTCCATTTGAACTCTGCAAACTTTAGTGGCAGGCCTGCTTGTGGTTCTATAAGCCTCAGCATAGGGCTTACACTAAATGGACTGAAATAGTTCCTTCAGCTCTTCCCATCACACCTGCATTTCACTCAGCAGAAAGGGGTATAAGGAGAATGAGAGGAAATAGGTCTTCCTTAAAGGACACATTTTTGAAGGCATACACATTACTGCTGCTCATATCCCATTGGCCAGAACTGGTGGGCATATAGATTTTTTACTGGGTATCCCATGTTCTCAACCAAAAATACTGTAACTAAGAAAGGAGAGTATGGATATGGGAGACAACCAGCAGTCTACATTCTGCCCCTCCCCAAATGAGTTAATCCGAAAGTCTCCTTCAGTTACAGAGTCAACTTCAAAGTCCAGGTCCTTGGGTGATGTGCCATCCTCTCCTTTAGGTCCAGAGGTAGGCTGTGATGGTCTGGGGGTCTGAAAACCAAAACAAAAAACTGTTTGTCTCTTCCTCCCATGCCCAAACTCAATAACAATTGTAGAGGAGGAGCAGGATATTCAGGGTAAAATACTCAGTCAAAAGAGGGGAAAACAGGGTTCCAAATATCAGTCACTGTTTTTTTAACAGTCATCAAATCTTGCTGAAGAAGAATTGCAAAAACTCCTTTTCTGGATGCTGGGTTTGTTCTTTGCTAGTTCATTTGAAAATCTCTAGTTCTTCTCTCTGAGTAATGTCTTTGTTCGTTGTCTTCTGTGGTCCTTGGCTTTGCCCCTTGGAGGTTCTTCCTTGTCCAATGTTACATGGTAACTTTAGCTGAGAATTGAAGTTAATGTTGCTTTCGGGAGATGTACAGATTTGGGAGCTGAGGAGTATCTTCAGAAGCTGAACTGATACAGATATTTTCATGCTAGATGTGTGGTTTCCTTGACAACACATTTTCCTCAAAAATCTTAGTACATTTACAATCTACTGGCTTTCAGTGAGTTTCATAAGTAGCCTGGCCAAAGATATTCTCAGTCTGAAGACCTTGACTTCTATTAATTGGACTTGTACCTTTCCCTATTCCTGACTTTTTATTGGTGGCACACTTGAAGATATCCAAAATAATATTGTTGATTGGGAAGGAGGAAACATTAATCTGATCACTGCTTCTGGACTGCACTCACTGACTAGCAAAGAAGACTTATGGGAAGATGCTTGCGAGAGGCCTGGGGCACTGTCTTAAGTCCTGCGAAGGCTTCATCTTTAGAGACACTTTTTATCACTGTTTCAGTTCTGGATACAAAAGTAATTTTTTCAGTGCTACATATTTCTAAATTACTGAACTCTTCTGTCTATTTATATTGAAGATCATATGCAGAGACAAACCTCTTTAGATGTTGTATTCCCTTTTGTCTATGTTTGCAAATGGCCTAGTTTTAGCTTAAGTCCCTCTTTCTTCTAAGACTTTAGAAAAAGCCTCCAAAAGTAGCAAATACATAACATCATTGTGAATTTTTTCTACAAATTCCTAGAGTCATAGGCCCTGTCCATATGTGGTCTGCCTTCCAAGGTATCAGAGGTGACAGTTTTCGTAAATATATTTCCAAAAATAACAAGATTCACCAACTTTCCAACCTGTGATATCTGTGTCCCTTTTACCTGCTGCCCAATGTTACAATGATAAATATATCTTAGGTTCTATGGTAGCAACCCCAATTCTAGTATGAAATTCTAAAATAATTAGGCTATAGATACATTTTCTGTTATACAGTTTCAAAATAACAGTGGTTTAAACAAAATAGAAGATTATTTCTGGCTCACATAGCAGCTCAGCTGAGAATAGTCCATAGCATATAAGGCAGCTCTGTGAACAATTTCCCCTTTGTGGTTCAAGATAATGTCTTCAGCCCCAGCCATCAAATCCACATTATAACCACCGAGCAGGGGAAAATACAAAGGATGACATGGAAGTTATACATCACTAATGCTCACATATCATTAACCAGAATTTAATCATATGATCACACATTGCCACAAGGAAGGTGAAAAATGAAGTCTTTAGCTGGTAGGCCATAATCCCAGCTAAAAATTTTGACACAGTGGAAAAAGAAGAAAACAGATTTTGGGAGACCACTAGTAATACCTGCCAGAGTGAGTAATGGTAAGTGGCAGTAAAAAAAAAAAAAAAGTGACAGAATGAGCGCCCATTTCCAACTATCTGCTTTACAGACATCAGGTGACTTTCATGCTCATTTAATAGCTATTTTCTCCCTAGGAATTGAATAGCCAAGTCTGAACTTAAATGATGCTCATGAATTCCAAAGTGGCAGAACACTTTTTTTTTAAAATGCGATTTTATTTAGATATATTCATACACTATATAATCCATCCAAAGAACACAAATCAGTGGCTCTTGATATCATCATATGGTTGTTCATTCATCACCACAATCAATTTTAGAACATTTTCATTACTCAAAAAAAATAAAAATAAAAAAGAACACCCAAAACATCCCAAACCCCTTAGTCCCCCATTTATTTATTTATTCATTTATTTATTTTAGTCTTCATTTTATTATTCATCTAAGCTTATGTTGAATAATGGGAATGTCAGTCACAAGGTTTTCACAATCAAACAGTCACCCCATAAAAGCTATACAATCATCATCAAGAATCAAGGCTACTGGATTACAGTTCAACAGATTAAGGTATTTCCTTTTAGCAATTCTAAGATACTCAGAACTGAAAAGGATATCTATATAATGCATAAGAATAACCTCCAAAATGACCTCTCAATGGCAAGGGCATTTTAAAAGAACTGTTTAGTTTGGCAAAGATAATTGGCCTATTGGAAAGATCTACATGTATTCTTGGTCTTGAAGATTTTATAACATTTCACTAGACCATAAAACTAATAGGACAACTATGAGCAGAATATTGGAAACTACAGAAGCCAAAGAATATCTCCCAAATAAGCAGCTATTTTAAAAAATTATTTTCCTTTCTAGAAGTGCTTTCTAGAAATAGCCCTTTTCTCCTATCTGCATTTTGCAATGTTCTTTCACTGAATCTACACAGATAGAAAGAACAGAGCATCTGCATCTGGATTCAAACATCCTTGTCTGCAGTCAAAAGTACGGTGCTTATTTTCAGCCAGGCACATACTACTAGACCTCAGAAGGGCAGACACCAGGGGTCCCAACTATTCAGCAGACTATATTGGCCCCTTCAAATTGTGAATTAAATGGTAGTGTTTAAAACACTGAAGCTTATTAATTTCACTATGAATAAAACCAGCCCTGACTGCCAACTCAATTTTTAGTACAGAGTAATAGTATGTGTAGAATCTTGGGTCATAGAGACTTGGTTCAATGTGGGAGAGGGTGGTCAGTTTTCTCATTTCTTAAAATTTCATTCCCATGAGCTTATCTTTAGCTGTTAATTCTTAATATATATCTCCACTCTGACCTTTCTAAAATGCCTTTTTTTGTACATTTCTAATTGCATGGACAATTAGGGATAATCATCGAACTTATTAGAGCATTGGGTAGTGTGATGGTTAGGTTCATGTGTCAACTTGACCAGGTGATAGTACCCAGTTGTCTGGTTAAGCAAGCACTGGCCTAACCATTTCTGCAAGGACATTTTGTGTCTGGTTACATCTACGGTCAACTAAAGCTGGTTTATTAAATCATCAGTCAGTTGACTGAATCTGTGGCTGATTACATCTACGGTCAACTAAGGGAGAGTCTTCTGCAATGAGAGAATCCAATCAGTTGGCTTTAATCTAATCAGTTGAAGACTTTTAAGGGAGAAGAGAGAACTTTCTTCAGCCATCCAGCCTATCCTGGGGAGTTCATCAAAGACCCTCATCAGAGTTGCCAGCTCATAGCCTGCCCTACAGAATTTGGACTCGGGCATCCCCACAGTTGTGGGATACACTTTTATAAAAGCTCATATTTACAGATATCTCCTGTTGGTTCTGTTTTCCTAGAAAACCCTGTCTAATACATGTAGTTAAATGAGATGACATGCAAAATTGCATAGGATGATGCCTATAACTGTTATTATTGTGCTCATGTTGTGCAAAAAGATCAATAAATCTATCATCTTCAATATGCCTCATGAAAAATTGTACAGATTTATAATAAAAATAGTTCATATTAATATAGGTATACACCAGAACATGTTTTCTTTTTAAAAGGGCCTATCTCTGAGAAATACTGCTCTGTGTAGTCTAGAATTTTGCTCTCATCTTTCACAATATTTTGCATATTATAGGTAGGTAGTTATTAAATGTTTGGTATTTGTTTAAATTAATTTATTAATGTATAACTTTTTATGTACATCTACATTAAGAACTACCCCCATTAATATATTAACATATTACTATATTAATAATATTAATAACCATGTGCCAGTCACTATTAAATGCATTGTCTCACTTACTATTTCTTTGACTAACATATTCAGAGAAGCTCCCAGTCATCAGAATGAGCCTGTGAACAATAAAAAGGCAGCCGCAGCAGCTCGGCAGACCAATGCCAATATAAAGGAAATTTGCAGTTATTTCCAGCTTCAGTTTGGGGAGGCTATCATAAAAATGATGTTATATTCTTTGGAGAAAAACTTATTAGAATGTTATGGGACAGTTTTAAATATTCATAAATGGTAGCCTGTATGGAGTCACGATTTGGGCAGTGTATTAGTTCTCTACTGCTGCTTTAAAAATTAATACAAATTTAGAAACTTTAAAAAACACACATTTATTATCTCACAGCTTCCCTAGGTCAGAAGTCTCAGTTCAAGGTCTCATAAGCTGCAGTCAAGGTGTTGGCAGGGACTGTGATCTCATATGAGGCTTGGGGTCCTCTTCCAAGCTTGCATAAAAATTTATAGAATTTCACTCATGTGCATTAATAATGCATATAACTTCTATCAAAAATCATTGCCCAGTTAAACAATAATTAACATGAATAAGTCATTGGTAGAAATATTGCATATATTGGCATATATGTGTGTATACATGTTTATGTATGTGTGTGTATATATATGTATGTATGTGTTATGTGTATATATACAAAAGGAATTAAAAATTTCACTACTATGATACATAGTGCAAATCAGTATGAGATTCATAGTATCGCTAAAGAACCTACAATATGACTGAACTATATGTCCATGTTTTAACATGGTAGGTGTTAAAAAACAACCACTGGGAAACTGTACACTTTCTCCTTTCAATTCAGAAGCTATATATCTGGTTCCTATTTTCACTAGAAATGGGTTTTAATTGCATTACAATATTTATCCATTTTTAATGAACTTGCAGACTGAAAAAAAATGGATATTAGCAGGCTATATTTATGGAAGGTTTGGCTGAAGGACAATACCTTCAGTTAGTTGTTCTTATCTCTGACAAACATTTTAATGTATCCTGAACCAGTTAAGCAAACCAACTGTGGGAAGAGTATTTTGTTGGTGAGTTTGGGTATTTCTAATTAGATGCATTTGACTGAGCAGTATCTTTAAAAACTAACTTAAGCTAAAAATGAGGGAATCATTTATTTTCTCATAGAATTTAGCTGACACTCTCTAACAAGAAGTACTTAGGGAAACACAAAGCCAACAGGAAACAACAGCAAAATAAAGAACACTAGAGGAATCTGAAGTTGTACCTACAACTACAGCAAACGTGAGACATAGCTCAGCTCTTAGCCAGATTGACAGAAAACCTCTGACTAAAGGCACATTTACCTCAGTTGCTATTACCTGATACAACATGTACAGGCTTAAACAAGAAGTGATAAGGCATACCAAAAGGCAAGAAATACACAATTGGAAGTGATAAAGCAATCATCAGGACCAGACTAAGATATGAAACAATTATTGGAATTATCAGGGAGGGAATTTAAAATAATGATGATTAGTATGTTAAGGGATCTAATGGGAAAAGTAGATAACATGCAAGAACAGATGGATGGATATAATAAGAGAGTTGAAAACTTTAAGATTCAATATTGTGTGCTGCCTTGACATCTGAAACCAGGAGGAATTTGAATAAACTAACTTCAAGCTCCTCTCCCCAACTCTACTCTTGAACATAAGGTCGCATAGACAAATAATCCTCTTCATATACAAAAAAAAATGAACCTAGACACAGATCTTACACATTACACAAAATTAATTCAAAACAGATAATAGACATAATGCAAAATTCTAAATTATGAAACTTCTAGAAGAAAACAGAAAATCTATGTGACCTTGGGTTTGGCAATTAGTATTTAGAGTACAACACCAATAGCATGCTTCATGAAAGAAAAACTTATGGTAGAATCTGCTCTGGATAGCACCAGACTGAAAACAATCCAAATGTCTATCAACAAGGAAATGGATAAACAAATAGTGGTATATTCATACAATATAATACTACTGAGCAATAAAAATGAACACATATTTAGGGCGGGGCAAGATGGTGGGGAGGTGAGGTATGGAATTTAGTTAATCCTCTAGGGCAGCTGGTAAAATAGCCAGGAACTGTGTGGAACAGCAGTTTCAGGGACTTCTGTGACTGAACACATTGTACACTACTCTGGAATGGGTGGAACAGCTGAGGTTGCAGCAAAGAACTGCAAGTTTCCCCACAGGCATGGAAGACTATCTTGGAGCTGGTTCCCCGAGGGAAAGGGCAATGATATGTGTTGGGAGCAAGGAGGGGGGCTCAACCTGGCCCCAATTACAGAGTTAATCAACAAATTTGGACTGCTAATAAAATATCTAGGCACAGATAAACCAGGAGCAGGCATGAAAGGAACCAGGAGGATTTGGTCTGGCAGCGAGGAGGCAGGGCTAACAACTACAGCAAACTAAAACAGAGACTTTTGGAGTTGGAGGTGTTCAGAATACTGGAAAAGGACTGGGCTCCAAGGAAAAGGGGTACATAGAAATGGGTACCAACTCCAGCTCTTGCTTCCAAACCTGGGGATCTAGAGTCCAGCTCCGAAAAAGTTTTTTTTTTTCTTCTTCTTCTTCTTTTCTTTCTCACCAACTTTTTATTTTTTTTACTTTTCGATAGCCTATCAGAACTGCCAGAAGTTTCAGGCTTCAGCATTGCCCTGGGCAAGGGCAGAATTAAAGTTGTATGAGAGTAATTATTCAGGTGAAAGAGATAATAGCCTAAAGGGTATATCTTTAAATAGTCTATACTGGGACTGACAAAACTTGGGAGCTGGAGAAAGACCTTGAAGAGGGATTTATTTTTAAATAGCTATTCTAAGTGGTCATCATAGAAAGCCTCCAATATTTGCAATTGGCAGCTGGACCCAAGCAAGGGCAAAGTTAAGATAGGTCTGAGCATCAAAGCAAGAAGTCTAGTGGGGGAGAAAATACCCTACAGGACATAACTTTCCCTAGACAAGGGGTGGGGGGGGCAGCTCAAGTGGTGGCCCTTATTCAGAGAACTCAGACCTCAGGTGCTAGATAACAGAAACAACTTGAACCAGTCATGCCCCTGGGAGGGGCAGGGTCTGCAGAGAATTAAAGGTACCACATCTCTTTACACTGGTGGGGAGCTGTGGGCTAAGTGTCACCTGCTGGACAGGATAGGAAAAGTGCAGGGTCTAGAAGCTTCACAGGAGGGTCTGACAACCAGCAGAGTCTCATTCTCAGGGAACATGATGTGGAATACACCCTCCTCTGAGACCTGGGCCTGTCTGGACTTGGAAAATCTGATTGGGGTTGATCATATCTGGGGAGACCCTCTCACAAAAAGGTTACATAGAGGCAGGGCAAGAACCAATAAAACAAGAGCTGAAAAATTCTGATCAACTAAACAGAAGCTATGTTAAAGGTGTAGAATAAGTTGAACTGAACACCAAAGAACAGATAGAGAACAAAGCCAACCACCAAGAAAATACCAGGTAAAAGAGTGAAAACAAGCTCCAGAATAAACTAATCAAGAAAATCAGATGCTTAGACAGCTAAAAATAATGAGCCATACTAGGAAACAAAAATATGGACCAGCCAAAGGAGGAAACTAACACTTCAACTGAGATACAGGAATTGAAACAACTAATTAAAGATATTCAAACAAATCTCCTAAATCAAATTGAGAAGCTGAAGGAAAATGTGGCAAAAGAGATGAAGAATATAAAGAAGACACTGGATGACCATAAAGAAGAATTTGTAAGCTTGAATAAACAAATGGCAGAACTTATGGGAATGGAAGGCACAATAGAAGAGATGAAAAACACAATGTAGACATACAACAGTAGATCTGAAGAGGCAGAAGAAAATATCAGTGAACTGGAAGACAGGACATCTGAAATCATATACACAAAACAGAACACATATGGAAAAGAATGGAAAAATATAAGCAGGGACGTAGGAACTGAATGACAACATGAAGTGCATGAATATATGTGTTATGGGTGTCCCAGAAGGAGAAGGGGAAAGGGGTAGAAAGAATAGTAGAAGAAATCATCACTGAGAATATCCTAACTCATATGAAAAAACATAAATTACAGATTCATGAAGCAAGCATACCCCAAACAGGATAGATCCCAATAGACCTACTCCAAGACACTTACTAATCAGGTTGTCCAATGTCAAAGACAAAGAGAAAATTCTGAAAGCAGCAAGAGAAAAGCAATCCATCACATACAAGGCAAGCTTGATAACACTATGTATGGATTTCTCCACAGAAACCATGGAGGTGAGGAGGCAGTAGTATGATATATTTAAGATACTGAAAGAGAAAAACTGCCAACCAAGAATTCTATATCCAGAAAAACTGTCCTTCAAAAATGAAGGAGAGATTAAAATATTTTCAGACAAACAGACATTGAAAGAGTTTGTAAATAAGAGTCCTGCACTATAAGAAATACTTAAGGGAGTGCTACAACTGATAGGAAAAGACAGGAGAGACAGGTTTGGAGAGGAGTATAGAAATGAAGACTGTCATAAAGAGTAAAAGGAAAAGGAGAAAAAATAAGGTATGACATATAAAATCTAAAAGACAAAATGGTAGAAGAAAGTACTGCCCCTATAGTGATAACACAGTTGGTGGATTAAACTCCCCAATAACAAGACACAGACTGGCAGAATGGATTATAAAACAGGACCCATCTATATGCTGTGTACAAGAAAATCACTTTAGACACAAGGACAAAAATAGGTTGAAAGTGAAAGGTTGGAAAAAGATATCTCATGCAAACAACCAGGAAAAAGCAGAAGTAGCTATATTAATTTCAGACAAATTAGGCTTCAACTGTAAAACAATTAAAAGAGACTAAGAAGGTCACTATTTATTAATAAAAGGGACAATTCATCAAGAAGACATAACAAACATAAATATTTATGCACTGAACCACAGTGCCACAAAATACATGAGGCAAACACTGACAACACTGAAAAGAGTAGTAGATACCTCTACAATAATAGTTGAAGACTTCAGCACACTGCTCTCACCAAAGGATAGAACATCTAGACACATGATCAATAGGGAAACAGAGATGTTGAATTGTATGATAAATTAACTAGACTTGATAGACATTTATAGAATACTATACTCCACAACAGTAGGGTACACATTTTTCTCAAGTGCTCGTGGATCATTCTGTAGGATAGGTCACATGTTGGGTCATAAAGCAAGTCTCAACAAATCTAAAAATATTGATATTATACAAAACACTTTCTTGGATCATAATGGAATGAAGTTGGAAATCAGTAACTGGCAGAAGGTCAGAAAATTCACAAATATATGGAGGATAAACAATGCACTTTTAAAGAACCAGTAGGTAAAGGAAGAAATTACGAGAGAAATCGGTAAATACCTTGAGGCAAATGACAATGAAAACACAGCATACCAAAACTTACAGGATGCAGCAAAGGCAGTGCTGGGAAGGAAATTTATTGCCCTAAATGTCTGTATTAAAAAAGAAGAAAGAGCAAAAATTAAGGAATTAACTGTTCACCTGGAGGAACTAGAGAAAAAATAGCAAACTAACACCAAAGCAAACAGAAGGAAAGATATAACAAAGATTAGAGCAGAAATAAATGAAATTGAGAAGAGGAAAACAATAAAGAGAATCAACAAAACCGGAAGTTGGTTCTTTGAGAAAATCAATAAAATTAATGGATCCTTAACTAGGCTAACAAAAAAAAGAAGAGACCAGATGCAAATAAATATAATCAGAAATGGTAAAAGAGACAGAACTAGAGATCGCACAGAAATAAAGGAGATAATGAGAGGATATTACAAGCAACTATATACTAATAAACTAGACAACTTAGAGGAAATAGACAACTTCCTATAAAATCATGAACAACCAACACTGACTCAAGAAGAAATACACAATGTCAACAACCAAACACAGGTAAAGAGATTGAGTCAGTCATCAAAATCTCATCAAAAAAGAAAAGCCCAGGTCCAGATGGCCTCACATGTGAATTCTACTGAGCATTCAAGGAAGGATTAGTGCCTGTGCCAGTTTGGATACATTATATCCCTCCAAAAGCCTTGTTTTAATCAAATTTTGTGGGATATTTGGATTAGAGTGTTTCCATGGATAATACCTTTGATTAGATTATTTCCATGGGGGTGTTACCAGGCCCATTCAGTCCTATAAGAAGAGTTCACAGACAGAAGGACCTCTGAGCAGCTGAGAGGGACATTTTGAAGAAAAGCTAAGAGCTGACACTGACATTATGAGATGCTGACCCATGGTTTGCTCCAGAGAAGCTAAGAGAGGACAAAATGCCCAAGAGCTGCAGCTGAGAGAGACATTTGGAGGGATGTTTGGAGCTGACTGCTTTGGAGATGCTAGCCCAGAATTTGCTCCAGAGAAGCTAAGAGAGACAAGCCCAGAGACATTTTGGAAAAAGCCATTTTGAAACCAGGACCCCAGAGCAGATGCCAGCCACATGCCTTCCCAGCTAAAAGAGGTTTTCTGGATGCCACTGGCCATTCTTCAGTGACAGTATCTTCTTGTTGATGCCTTAGTTGGACACTTTTATGGCTGTAGAACTATAAATTTGTAACCAAATAAACCCCCTTTATAAAAGCCAATCAATTTCTGGTATTTTGCATATTGGCAGCCCTAGCAAACAGGAACTGTGCTAATCCTGCTCAAACTCTTCAAAAAAATTGAAGAGGAGGGAAAACTACCCAACTCATTCTGTGAAGCCAACATCACCCTAATACCAAAGTCAGACAAAGATACTACAAAAGAGAAAATTATAGTCCAATCTCTTTAATGAATATAGATGCAAAAATCCTCAACAAAATACTCACAAATTGAATTCAGCAGCACATTAAAAGAATTATATACCATGACCAATTGGGATTTATTCCAGGTATGCAAGCCTGGTTCAACACAAGAAAATCAATTAATGTAATACACCACATCTAGTGGAAGAACCACATGATCATCTTGATCAATGCAGAAAAGGCATTTGACAAATTGCAACATCTTCCTTGATCAAAACACTCAAAAGGATAGGAATAGAAGGGAATTTTCTCAATATGATTGTGGCAATATATGAAAAACCCACAGCTAACATCATATTCAATGGGGAAAGACAGAAATCTTTCCCTCTAAGATCAGGAACAAGACAGCGTTGCCCACTGTCACAATTATTATTCAAATATTGTGCTGGAAGTTCTAGCTAGAGCAATTAAGCAAGAAAAGGAAATAAAAGGCATCCAAATTGGAGAGGAAGAAGTAAAACTTTCATTGTTTGCAGATGACATGATCCTATATGTAGAAAATCCAGAGAAATCTATAGCAAAGCTACTACAGTTAATCCATGAATACAGAAACATGACAGGCTACAAGATCAACCCACAAAAATCAGTAGTGTTCCTATACACAAGTAATGATCAATAGGAGGAGGAAATCAAGAAAAAACTTCCATTTACAATAGCAACCAAAAGAATCAAGTATTTAGGAAACTTAACCAAGGCCACAAAAGACTTATACATAGAAAACTACAAAAAACTGCTAAAAAAAAAATCAAACAGGACCTAAAAAATGGAATAACATACAATGTTCATGGATTGGAAGACTGAATATAGTTAAGATGTCAATTCTACTTAAACTGATTTATAGATTCATGTAACACCAATTAAAATCCCAACAACTTACTTTGCAGAAATAGAAAAACAAATAACCAAATTTATTTGGAAGGGCAGGGTGCCCCAAATAGCCAAAAATATCTTGAGAAACAGGAACAAAGTGGGAAGTCTCACACTACCTGACTTTGAAACATATTACAAAGCTACAGTGCTCAAAACAGCATGGTACTGGCATAAGGATAGATACACTGACCAATGGAATCAAATTGAGTGCTCAGAAATAGACCCTTGCATCTACGGACAACTGATCTTTGATAAGGCAGTCAAGCCAAAGCAACTGGGACAGAGCAGCTTCTTCAATAAATGGTGTTTGGAGAACTGGATATTCCATATCCAAAAGAATGAAAAAGGACTCCTATCTCACACCTTATACCAAAATTAACTTGAAATGGGTCAAAGTCCTAAATATTAGTGCTAAGACCATAAGACTTTTAGAAGAAAATACAGGGAAATATCTTTAAGATATTTAAGATATTGTGATAGGAGGTGGTTTCCTAGACCTTACACCCAAAATGTGAGCAATGAAAGAAGAAATAGATAAAAGGGATCTCCTCAAAATTAAACACTTTTGTACATCAAAATACTTTGTCAGAAAAGTAAAAAGGCAGCCTACACAATGGAAGACAATATTTGGAAACCATATTTCAGATAAGGGTTTAATATCCAGAGTATGTAAAGAGCTCCTACAGCTCAACAACAGAAAGACAAACAATGCAATTTAAAAGTGAGGAAAATACATGGACAGACACTTTTCTGAAGAAGAAAATACAAGTGGTGCAAAAACGTGAAAAGAGGCTCAATTTCACTGGCTACTGGGGAAATGCAAATCAAAATCACAATGAAATATCATCTCACACCTGCTAGAATGGCCATTATCAAAAAAAAAAAAAACAAAACAGAAAATTACAAATGCTGGAGAGGATGAAGAGAAAGAGGCACACTTATTCACTGTTGGTAGGATCGTAGAATTCTGCAGCCACTCTGGAAGGCTGTGCAGTGTTTCCTCAGGAAGCTATGTATATAATTGCCATATGATCCAGCAATTCCATTACTAGTTATGTACTCAGAGGAAATGAAAGCTAAGACATAAATGGACATTTGTAAACCAATGTTTACAGCAGCATTATTCACAATTTCCAAGAGATGGAAACAGCCCAAATGTCCACCAACATATGAGTGGATAAACAAACCCTGGTGTCTACATACGACAGAATGTAATGCAGCTGTTAAGACAGAACAAAGTCACAGAACCTGTAGTAGTGTGGATGAATCTTGAGGTCGTTATGTTGAGTGAGGTTAGCCAGAAACCAAAGTATAAATACTATGTGGTTTCACTAATATGAACTAACATTAATGAGCAAACTTTGAGAGTTAAAGCTGAGAACACAGGTTATCAGGAGATAGAAAGAGGTGAGAGACCGGGCATTTGATGCTGAAGGAGTGTAGAATGTTCAACAGGATTAATTGTATAGATCCAGAATTGGATAGCAGAATCCTATGTGATGGTAGCACAATATTGTAAGTACACTGAACAAAGATGTCTGTGAGTAAAGCTAAAAGAGGAGAGCTAGGAGAATGTAAGACACCAGAAGGAAAGAAAGACAATAAAGACTGGGACTGTATAACTTAGTGAAACCTAGAGTGGTCAATGATGGTAACTAAATGTACAAATATGAAAATGTTTTTACATGTGGGAGAACAAATGAATATCAACCTTGCAAGGTGCTGAAAAAAAGGATGGTATTGGGGAAAAATATAATCAATGCAAACTGGAGTCTATGATTAACAGTAACACTGTAATGTGCTTCTATTAAATGTAATAAAGGCAATATACCAAAGCTAAATGTCTATGAGTGGGGGATATAAGGGAGGGGTATGGGATTCTTGGTAGTGGTGTTGCTGTCTGACCTTATTTATTGTATTATATTGTGTCTTTTTTATTATTCACTTAAAAAAATTTGGAGTAATGAACATGTTCAAATGCTGATTGTGGTGATGAATACACAACTATATGATGATACTGTGAACAACTGATTGTACACTGTGGATGATTATATGGTATGTGAATATATCTCTATAAAACTGCAGGGAAAAATACAAACAGAGGGATACAAGTGCTGGAGAAAACATGGAGAGAGGGGTATACCTATTTACTGTTGGGGAAGTAGAATTGTATTGCCTATCTGGATGACAGTGTGTTGGTTCCACAAGAAGCTAAGCATGTGGGTGGCATAAGATCCTGCAACCTCATTCTGGGGTATGTACTTGGAAGATCTGAGAGCAGGGACATGAAAGGATATATGCATACTGGTGTTTATGGAGAGAGTATTCCTGATTTGCAATGGATAGAGGTGGCCAAAAGGTATGTCAATTGAAGAACAGAATGGTGAACTGTGGTATATGCATAGAATAGAATATTGAGCAGCTGCAAGAAGGAATGAAACTTTGAGACACACAACTAGATGAATGGATCTTGAGAACAGTATTTTGGATGAAGTATGTCAGAAATGAAAAGACAAACATTATAATGCCTCACTAATATGGACTAACTGTAATGTGTAAACTCTGAGAATTGAATCTTAGATAATAGCTTATCAGGGGCATGCTTATTTTAATGGCCTCTAGATTGTAAACTCTTATAGCAGTAACATCTATTTCTGAGTTTTAATGGTTATCTCTAAATTCTGATATGCTGAGGACATTGAGGACTTCCTATGTAGTGAGCTGAGCCCTCGATCTTGGGGCTTGCACTTATGAAGCTTGTTACTGTAAAGGAGAGGCTAGCCTGCTTATAATTAATTGTGTCTTAAGAGTCAGCTCCAGAGAGCTTCTTTGTTGCTTGGATGTGGCTTCCCTCTCGCTATAAGCCCACTCAGCAGCTGAACTCACTGCCCTTTCCCCTATGTGGGACATGAATCCCAGAGGTGTAAATCTCCCTGGTAACATGGGGCATAGCTCCTAAGGATGAGGCTGGATCTGGCATCGTGGTATTGAGAAAATCTTCTTGACAAAAAGGGGGAAGCAAAATGAAACAAAATAAAGTTTTAACAGCTGAGAGATTTCAAATGGAGTCAAGAGGTCATTCTGGAGGGCATTCTTATGTGCTACATTGACGTCACTTTTCAGTTTTTAATGAACTAGAATAGCTAGAAGGAAATACCTGAAACCATCAAACAGCAACCCAGTAGCCTTAATTCTTGAAGATCATTGTAAAACTATGTAGCTTACACTGTGTAACTGTGTGATTGTGAAAACCTTGTCACTCACAGTTCCCTTATCCAGTGTATGGAGAGATGAGTAGAAAAATAGGGATGAAAACTAAATGAAAAATAGGGTAGGATGGGGGAGATGGAATGCTTTGGGTGTTCTTTTTTTACTTTTATTTTTATTTATTTATTTATTTTTTTTTTTTGGAATAAGGGAAATGTTCAAAAATTGTGGTGATGAATGCACAACTATATGATGGTACTGAGAACAGTTGATTGTACACTCTGGATGGGATGATCGTATGGTATGTGACTATATCTCAATAAAACTGAATTTTAAAAGATGAATACATATTGATGAATGCAACAACATGGATAAATTCAAATAGGGAAATGGCTAAACAAATAGTGGTATATTCATACAATATAATACTACCAAGCAATAAAAATATACACATTGAGGAATGCAACAACATGGATAAATTAAAAATAATTATGCCAAGGGAAATAAGCCAGACCCTTTCCCCAAAAATACACATAGTATAATTCCATTTATAAAATTCTTTAAAATGCAAACTGCTTTATAGTCACAGAAAGAAGATCAGTGATTGCCCAGGGAAGGGGGCAGGGCAGGGAGGGATGGATTACTAAGAGGCAGGAGAATATATTGGGAATAATGGCTATGCTCATTATCTTGATGGTGGTGATGGTTTCACATACATATGTTAAAGTTCATCAATTTTTATATGATAAATATATGCAGTTTATTATATATGAATTATACCTCAATAATTTAAAAATGAATATTATGAAAGAGTGACAAATGCACAATATCTAGTGAAGTCTTCCAGTGAAGAACTGAGGCCTCTTTAGCTTGTCATGTTGGAAACATTTATGTTGAGACAGAAAGTTGCTTGGCCAAGTCAGCTGAGACTTAATTATATAGCATCTATTTGTTGAGCATTTGTTATATGCCTAACACTGTGCTAAGCACTTTATATCTATTATATAAACAACAATAACTCTGTGATGCAGCAACTTTGGGTGGCTCAGTTCACTCCTCCCATAATTATTTTGCTACATCACACAAAATATTAACAATATTTTTTCCCAAATGAATATCAACAGTGTTCTGGAAGATGCCACACACAGCAGAGACTGCTGATTTATACAACACTGGAAAATAGAACCGACTGACTCTGATTCAAATCTTCCTTCATAGGACATAGCTGGGGGTTCTCTTGTTCTAAAGGTACAAAATTTAGGGGGAGTTTCTCCTTTCCTGATCGTGAAGTGTATCAACAACAAAATCTCAAGCACTAGCAGATAAGTGGAAAGCACTTTATGAAATGTGTAAACTAGTCCAATATTATGCTACCACTAATTAGCCTAATAAGCAGCAAGGTCAGTGATCTTAACCCAAAAGGAAAACTGTCCTGAAATTGATGTGGAAAGGTATCAAGATCTGAGATACTGATGAGCCAGGATCAGTAAATTCCCAAATGAGTAAATGAGAAATTTGAATGAAGAGCAATAGCAGAAACAGCAGCCCTTTCAAAGCACTGCCCTAATGCTAAATTGGAATGGTTGGGAGGAGAGAGTAGTGTATGATTATGTTTTCGTCAGGTCTGGGAACTTGATGGAATACAATCAAACCAGTGAGATGGGCCAAGACTCTGAGAACTGTGGTTACCCAGCTCTTGGGCATCTCTGAACCCTATGCCTAGCTAAAGGTTGCTGATTTCCTGCATAAGAGCATGGTATGAATGGAGATATTTCAGGGCTTTAGAAAGAATTGTTTCATGCCTCAAACTCCATATTCATTAATTTCCTTTTGAAGCTCTGATCACTGTTAAATGAAAACTCCCTAAAAAGTTAATGTGCTTAGGTTTGGAATATTTTGGGAATTAAGAGCCAGATACATATTTTGAAGAATTATTTGGTTTCACGAATTGTGAAGGTAAAAAATTGAATAATATTTTTAGGAATGATGAAATAAATATCTAAGATAAAATGCTCATATTGGTATTTGATGTTTGCTCTCAATGATGTCTAAGATTTTATGCAACTGGAAAATTGTTGATGTAAAAACGCATGCAATATTAGGTTATTTCACTGAGCACTTGAAGAATATATCCACTATAAGCAAAGAAGAGGACCTAGAAGTAAAGAAGAGAACTTTTAAAAAATTCTAATCACTGTGTCATTAGACAAATTAATTCTATTGCAAATTACTTGACTCTAGAGAGTAATGATTGGAATCTAACGCAAATGTATCATTGGTGATATAGCATTGCTATAATATCAGGATTATAAAGCAAGTAGCACTCTTTGGAGCTAATGTTAAAAATGTATCTTTAAATGCTATCTTTAGGGACATGGTGGAACAATGCAGTTTTGTGTGGTGCAAAAGATTGGCAACACATTTGAGCAACAGACTGAATCCTTCTCGTCCTCTCGTTTCAGATTTCTTCATTTTAGGCAGTATATATTTGTGTCAAATCAACAACAAAAAGAAATAAATTAATATATGAAAAGGTGAAGAATTGTAATTCAGGTTAGACACAAGCCCAGTTTTCAAATTTTAATGAAATTAATATCTAAAGCTTGGTTCTATGGGGCAAATTGTGTATTAGAGGAGCTGTTTTTCTTTTTTTCTCTTACTTTTCTGAAAATGAGTGGTTCTTTTACCTGCATGATATTGCTCATCCAAAATTTAGAAGACATTGCTCCTTTTGCTTGGCTTTTATCTCAGGATTTTATTATTTCACATGTTTGTGATCTTCTTGCAAACCAATAAGAGTAAAAGTTGTCAGAATGGTCCATACCTCTGAGATAACTATGTCAATCTACCTACTAGATTTGTCTTTTCCTATCTTATTCCCTCTGCTTAGACTTTCTTCCCTACCTTGTGAAACTTGTCTTGGAGAGAAAATATGATACTAGTTATGGACTATCTTCTCATAAAATAAATGCATACACACAGTTTTACATAGATTTCCCTGGCTTAGGCAAAGTTGCTACAAAATAGTCCTTATTAAACAAATTGTGTCCACTTTGCTTACTATATTTTAAATATTTGTTTATGTATTAGACTATCCCCAGTGTGCTGAACTCCTGGAATACAAGGGCTATCCTTATTCAGGTTTTATCACCAGGCCTCGCAATAAAATTTTATTGAAAGAATTGATTCCTCGAGGTTTAACCCCATGAAGCTAAATTTGCCATCAATTATAGAATATTTAAGAACATTACTTAAAAACTGGGCAAAGAGAGACATCTAAGTGACTGTTGAGTAAATGTTACATTTTAATTGCCTGAATGTATGGCACTTTGTAAAAGATGTTTTTCGTGTGTTAATTTTATAAATAAGCCAATTACACACATACTCACACATATTCACACATATACACACACAAATTAGAATTGGGTAATATAAGAAAGCCTCTAAAATATCCAGTAGTGTGTATGTAACAAGATATTAGTGTATATTTAGTAGGTTAATGCCCTAAAGTTGTAGAGAAAGAGGAATTAATTACCCCCCTCACCTCTACCTCTAAAGAGAGCCAGAAATTGAGACTGATATTTCCAGGTTTGCTATAAGATTATTGAACTGTCCCTATTACCACTAGACATCATTCCAGCACTGACCTCTACCCCAAGAAGACATATGAACAGAAAGGGTTTCTATTGCTGCATAATAAATTATCACAAACATAGCAGCTTAAAACAAGAATTTATTATCTCACAGTTTCTGAGGGTTAGAAGTCCAGCTTAGGTCCTCTGTTTAGTTTCACAGCTAAAATCATGGAATCAGTGGGCTGTGTCTCTATCCAGAGACTCACCTAGGGAAAGATCCGTTTCCAAGCTCCCTCAAGTTGTTGGCTGAATTCTTTTCCTTGTGCATGTAGGGTTGAGGTCCCTGTTATCTCGTTAGCTGTTGGCCAGGGACTGCTCTCAGCTTCTACAGACCATTCTCAGGTCCTTGTCACACGATCCCTGCCATCGGCCCTCTCACACTTCCAATCTTTCTGCCTTCGGGAAAAGTTCAGTTAGTTTCTTGTAAGTCCTTTCCTTATTAGATCAGGCCTAGCCAGAGAGTTCTGCTTTGTATAACTCAAATTCAACTAATTAATAACCTAGTTATGGGAGTAATAGCTCATCTTATTAGTAGGTTCTGCCCACTCAAGGAGAGGACAATATGCAGGTGTACACACCAGGGAGTGGGACTCTTAGGGCCCTCTTAGAATCCTGCCTAAAACAAAGGAGGTTATGGGAGATGTCTGTGTTGTCCTGTGAGAGCAGTGAGAGGCAATTTCCTTTCTCCTCTGGGAGTTTTTGACATTCCAAAGCCAAACTGGAGGATGTCCAAGAGGATCAGAAACAGAGATGGAGGTTGTCTGAGATGGGAGGACTTGAATCTCATTCCTCATTGAACATGAGCAGAACATGCAGGGGGCTTCCTGGGAGGGTTTGATGCATGTTCCCTGCAGTTTGTGGGTATGTGTAAAAATCAAGATTTGTGCCAGCTCATTTTCTACAGGAGGCTAGAGAGAACGTTTGGCAGCAGCGGGGCAATAGCAGACGGTGTGGTGGGCCTTAAAAGAAAATAGGGGTACTCCATCCCAAGGTTCTCAGGGAGGGGAAAAGGAGATGCCCTGCTATTAGGGGACAGGGGGGGATTGGGACATGGACCACTTGAGAGGCACCAGTGGGAGATAAGCTGCCCCTTTCCAAGGGGCCTCATTGGCTGAGGAGGAAGACAGACAGCTAAAAGCCCCCCCATTAAAGCCAAGCCCAGCATCTATGTGGAGACTGTAATACCGAAACAGCAGACACAATCAGCCTATCAGCCTGAGCCTGACTGAAGCCTTGGTTGCCTGCCCACCACCAGCAGGTGACCAGTTAAATCCAAAAGTCTCTGCCTCCCCTATTTCTCCTCCCAGTCTACCCCAAATCAGGGAATTAAGCCTTCAAAAGGGGAAGGGAAGGAAGGAACCAGAATCAAACTATTCCTTCTCCCCATTCCAAATCTTTCAAGCCACAAGTCTGGCCTTTTGGGAGGAGAGGGAGGAGGGAAGGAGAGCAAAGGAGATTTAAATCAATATCATGTGAGAGCTTCAAACAGGTCTGGGCTTTAGTGAAAGGTATGGCACATGTCCAATATGTCTTTAAGGGACAGAGAGGACATTTGACAGAGTATTGTTGGAAACAGTGACTGGAGAAAAGTGAAAACATTTCATGTTTTTAACCCATACTGAAGCTAACCAATTATACATGTATTTTAAATTTCCAATCCTGTATTTTATGTATGATTATTCTGTAAACCCACTTCTCTAATAAAGAAAAAAAATTCTACCGAGTTTCTAGTTTTTTAGAATTTTCAAAACAGAGTGTTTTATTCCCATGGTTTCCAAATTTCTAGAAAAAATCACTAAAAGTTATATATTAGAGTGAATTAGATCAAAATACATTCCATTAGAGCAAGTTTTGATAAGGAAGACTAGGATGAAATCAGTGCACAGGATATATTAGTGGGATAATGAGTAGGAGATACTACTCAGATTGCTAATTAGGGAAACAGAGGCTGAAAATCATTTTTGGATGAAAAATAATGTATAGTTTGAAATGTTTGCCTGTTATAAGCAGGTCCTTAAAACAAGGTCCTAATAGTGGTTTCTTATTGCAGCTATCATCTCATGTTATGCTTAGCATTTTAAAATCATGTGAAGATACCAAGGCATTTCACAAGCACTTAAAAAAGCCAAGAAACCATGACAACATAGCTGATGTGTGTATCCCTTTTTAAAATAAGTTGACTCATTATGAGGTGAAAAAAGTAGTGCTTATGACACTCGACCATCTGAATATAATTGTTTTGGGTGTAAATAGTATCTGTAAAGCTTGATGATAGAAGATCAACCTCCTAGTTGTTATTTCTGGATTACTGATTCAACTAATATTTAGTCCATTTTGAATTTCTGTAGGATATATAAAACTTAGTATGCATCAGAAGATATTGTTTCTTCAAATTTAACAAGAAGAATTAAGTGCAATACTAAATATCACATCCACATATTGGAGGAATCACATATCTGACAGAAAGAATAGCAGACTACAAAGTGCTAACTTGATTTTGTTGGTTTAGCACATGAGTTTCTAGTCAGCACAATAAACAGTTTAGTGCTAAAATAACTTAAGAAATGGGACCATTAAAATCAATTTTTGGTAAATTTATTGGATTTAAGACAATTTGAGGTAAAACTTCAGACTTTTACAAGAAATACTTTGAATATTTGAAATTATTACTTCATATATAAGGACTATTTGCTACAAAATCCCGTGTGTTAAGTATTTCATGAATGTAGAACAAAATTCTGAAGGCACTGATGTAAGATGAGCATGGAGAGTGACAAGCCACTAATGAATGGTGAGCCCCGGAGTACTCCTTGGCAGCATGATTGGGAGTAAATGTCATGCATTTATGCATGATTTTTAAATGTGATTAAAGGTGTTATAAGGTTTATTCAAGTGCAGAAATCTCTTTTTATAAAAAAGACTCAGATATCTTAGAATATTGTCTAGGATATGGGTTTTTATATTTGTCTCTATTTTCAATAATAGATGAATTGCTAAAAACATGTTATATATACATAAATACATTCATATATATACATATATACATAGGTAAATGCTTGCAAAGAGTATTTTTGGAAGGCTGGAAACTGGTGAAAGTGTTTGCCTCTGGCATTAGAATAGTGTGGACAGGGATGGGAGGGTGTCTTCATTTGGAATAAGGCTTAGAATTAGGCCCTAAGTTAAGAACTAGGGTGCAGGTATTTCATGACAGGTGATCACAGGAAGCACAGATAAAGGAGTTGGGAAAGTGAAACTGGAAAGGAGGAAAGATAAAGGATACGTTAATGCACATGTTACCACTATGGACAAACAGGGCTGAGTCCTACTGGGGACCCTTTCAGAAACTATAGGAAACCCACTCCAAAATATTCTCTCCGGAGGAAAGGGAGGTTTGGGCATTCATCCACCTACTTCCATCCCCCACTGATTGAGAGTTGCCCCAGGAGTGTGAACTTCCCCCACACTTCCATGCACAGAAGAAGAGAAACTGGGATGCTTGAGGTGAGAAGCTGTCATCATGTTCATCAAGGATTCTTTGGGGTGGGAGACAGCTAGGGAGAATGCACTCAAACTTGCACCATTCTGCATTGCATCGCTGCATGCTGGACACTGCTTCCCCCTTACCCCCAACCCCAATGGGTCCTTTATTCCCCCACACACTTCCTGCACAAGGAAATGTATTTTGCAGACTGTATTAAAGGTTCAGGAAAAAGAGAGATTAAGCTAGGCAAACCTTAAACAACTTTGGCAAACATTAAACAACTTAAAATTGATTATTACTGTTCTGGTTTGCTAATGCTTCTGGAATGCAAAACACCAGAAATGGATTGGCTTTATAAAAGGGGGTTTATTTGGTTACACAGTTACAGTCTTAAGGCCATAAAGTGTCCAAGGTAACACATCAACAATTGGGTACCTTCACTGGAGGATGGCCAATGGCATCTGGAAAACCTCTGTTATCTGGGAAGGCACGTGTCTGGCGTCTATTCTGGAATTCTGGTTCCAAAATGGCTTTCTCCCAGGACGTTTATCCCTAGGCTTCAGCTCCTCAAAAATGTCACTGTTAGTTGCTCTTGGGGCGTTTGTCCTCTCTTAGCTTCTCCGGAGCAAAAGTATGCTTTCAAAGGCCGTCTCCAAAATGTGTCTGTAAGCTGAAGCTCCTGTCTCAGCTCCTGTGCATTCTTCAAAGTGTCCCTCTTGGCTGTAGTAAGCTTACGCCTTCTGTCTGAGCTTATATAGTGCTCTAGTAAACTAATCAAGGCCCACGCTGAATGGACAGGGCCACACCTCCATGGAAATTATCCAGTCAGAGTTATTACCCACAATTGAGTGGGGCACATCTCCATGCAAACAACCTAATCCAAACGTTCCAACTGAATCAACACTAATATGTCTGCCCGCACAAGATTGCATCAAAAAATATAGCTTTTTCTGGGGCATATAATATATACAAACCGGTACAATTAGTGTCTCTGGTCTTAGAAGGTCTCTGGTAATTTCCCCGTCAGGGATTCTTTCCCACCATGTGGTTTAGCTTTCTCTATCTCTTCCACAAAATCTTTTTCTTTACCTACTCACCATCCTCAGGACCACAAATTCCTAAAACTTCTCATGCAGTGTAGTTTAGCTCTGTGCTTGCTTGTCCTTCTCCAGTGGTTCTCAAGGCTGCACATTTCCCACCCAAAATGAGTCACCATGTTATTTTCTTCACAAAGGCAATTCTCTCCCTAAGAGTACTCTTATTTCTTACTGTTAAGATAACAATGTTTTGTTTTGTTTTTTTTACTCTGATGCATATGGAACATTCTGACAGCCTTCTTTGTTAATTGGACTGATTCAGTTTGGGTTCCTTTCTTGGGTCTCCTTTCTGTTTGTCTCCTTACATGGACTGTCCAGGGATGTCTACTTCATGCTTCAAGGCCCTGATCATGGATGCTTAGGCCTTTATCGTTTTCCCCAGGAATCACTGTGTAATGCTCTGTGCTATGAGCTCATGCCTACCATATAACTGGTAGCTAACTTTTCTCCTCTCCCGTGCCTTGGTGAAGGGCTGAAGTCCCTATGGCAGGAAAAGGTTTCTATGGCTTACAGTCCAACTTGAAAATGGGCCCCCTCTCACTTAGCCATTTCATCTTCTTTCCTATTTGGGTCCTGCTATGACACTTCTGTTAAAAACTCTTCAGGCCACAAAAGCTCTGAAATACTGATAGTAACTGTTTAATCATTTCATGGCCAGCATCATCTGTGTAGCATTGCCTCCAGCTGCCTTTCTTTCACAATTATCAGAGGTTATATGAGAAATTCTCAAATTGAGTTTGAGAAGACCTGTATTTCAAGCTGCCATCTTACACCATGAGCTAAGAAGAACAGTTCATTTTAGGTAAGCTTTAGATAAATTGTTATTTCTTTGCTCCGGAGGTTTTAATGTTGACATTATCCCTAGTTTAGTATGAGGGAGTTTGACTAAAGGCTTAGCCAAGGTGTTAATAGTTAGAAGTTAAAGAAGAAAAAAAAAAAAAAAATAAAGACAAGTATGGTAGCTTACAGTTATGTACCCCAGAAAAAAATGTTTTTAATCTTGATTCATTTCTGTGGGTGCGAATGCGTGGTAAGCAGGAATTTTTAATGAGGTTACTTCAGTTAAGGAACCCCAAAAGTTTCTGGCCAGCTAGCCAGAAGATACTGACCCACCCAGGAGAAGCCAGCTTTTTAGCCTCTAAAACCAGGAGCTAATAAATTCACATCATTAAGCCAACACATTGTATGGTATTTGTTTTATCAGCTAGGAAACTAAAACAGGATTCTCTCCAATCTCCACCCTACCCCCAAACTCCAGGCCAGGATGTCCTGTTGACCCAATTATCCTCCTGTGAGGGAGAGGAGACCTGATGCAAATACAACTTTAAACAAGGGCTAGGCCCAGCTTTCCTTCTTAGTATTCATGTTCATAACTGGTGACAATGATTTCCCAAACGGTTCTTGGGATTAACAGTTCAGTTTAAATGAGCAACTTCCAATAAGACATTGAGCGAGGTCCTGTGGTTTTGAGACAGCACAAGTTCATGTGCGGAGGATTTTAGGTGCCTACACAGCTAGGTTTGTCTATCATCAGACGTCTTTCAAGTTATGATTCTATTGTTACTCTTTTCCAGAGATTTGGCTTTCTGCAGACAGCCTGGGAAGTCTAGTTCTTGATCTATCTTTGTGCCGACCTCTCACTTTCTCTCTTGGTCAAGGGCAAATAATACTCCCTTGGCAGTCTAACTTCATTATGGTGTGGTGACTCATAACTAGCAATTCTTATTTAAAAGCACTTTTCACTTAGAAGGACTTTATACATAGGACAGCTTATTTTAGAATAGAAAAGAAATAAGTTAGCATATGGAGAATATTGGACACAATAATTATATACAGATCATACCACCTGCTTTGCCTAAAAATGTCTCAAATCAAGAAATGAGAACTTGAAGTGACTATTTCATTAACCTAAACTTACAAAAAGACCTATCTGTTCCATTACCTATTTACTACATGTGACTACCTCCTATTGCTTGGGGAAAACAACAACAGCAATAAGACTTAAATCATGTCACGGACATACATGCTCAGGAAACAAGGCAAAATGGGAAAACAGCAACAGCAAATCCTACTCTCCTTTCTTTTCTTCCCACCATCACTACCCAGGGGGGCAGGTCACTGCTGAAATGTACACTCTACTTCTGCCAAGTCTGTTGGCTCAAGTAAAGAACACGATGAGGTTAATAATACTTTATATTTGTATAGCATCTTATGGTTTCCAAAATGCTTTCACATAGATTGTTTCATTGGGAGAGAAGGGTTGCATAGATGTTTCGTGGATTTTCAACCATTAAAATTACTAAAGCTAATTAAACTGGTCAGATATTTCAAGTTCTCTGCTTCCCTCACTTATTTTATCCTACCTTCCGATTCACAAAGAGATTTTATTATGCTGATGTAAAATTTGGTCATTTCCAAATTCTCAAAGTTCTTCCTCAAACAAAATTGTAGAAAGCTTGAGTTGAGAAGAACTTGAAAGAAATTGTACTCCAACCTTTCATTTTGTTTTTAGTACCCGGAGTGGCACAAAGGTGCAGAGAGACTCAGTAAATTGCCCAGGATGAGGGTTGTTTTTTCACTCTGAAATCTTGAAGGTTAGCAGTCATTCCTCAAAGAGTATACGTCTGAATCTGTGTGTGAGGGGTGGGGGGGCGGATAAAAATCTCAGGGAGAAAACTGTGACTGTAAACAAAACTCTAAGCAGTTTTAACCTGTGTTTTATTAAAAAAAACTGCTTCAAAGGAGACTCAGTCGATATTTAAAGCAGGGTGCCTCCCACCTTTTTTTCTCTTAATAATATCAGGTATCTTTTTATTCTTTCAATTAAATTGAAAATCTTTAGATTCCCAGTAAACTGCTGTTTTCACTCTTCTCTCTTTTGGTCCTTATCAGAAACTTGTAAAGAAAGCAAGACAGGTATTAGCCCATTTTAGAATTAGGAAATCCAATACTCAAAGAAGATAAATGAGATACATAAAGTTGCAGCTAATTAGTGGCATTTATAGGATTAGAAACCACTTTGAATTTTAGTTCAGTGTTTGTTGTGTTTTACTATACATCACTGCTGGTCCTAGAATAGAGTTAAGAATAATGATATTCTCCCCAAGTTTGATTTTTGCCTTTTTCTTAAATGGCTTTAGATAAGATCAAGGTATTCAATATATGCCACTGAACTAGACACAGATTGAAGTGTGCCATGTGTGCATGTATTTGTAAATATGTCTTACTATAGCATTATGAGTTTCTTTTTAATTAATCATTTCCTATTTCTAGTATCTCCAAAATGAGGTTTGGTGCAAGATATTTATGTAATAGGAATATATTACTTTTTAAATTCAAGATTTTTATGATTAAATGAATATGGAGTCATAGGTTAGAAAAAACTGAGCAGAAAGTGGATAACTGGCATTTATTGTTTGTCTACTATAATGCCATATATTACTTTCTTAGTATAAATAGCCACAGCAAAAGTGAAAGGCTCCTAATACTATCCCCTTTTTCAGATAAGGAAACTGAGCCCAGAAGAAGTTCATGCTGTTTCTGTGATAGTATTCACCCTTCAAAAAAGATGCAACGGAACTACAGAGAGATGCATATCAATATATATATAGGTTGATAATCATTTCATTTAATTTTGAGGAAAAAATACTTGCTTTTGGCTGAACAGACCTACAATGATTTCTCTTTATTTCTTTACATTCCTAAGCATCTTATGCCAGCAAAACACAAAATACTCTGGAATGCATGGCTAATATTACATAATGGCCTCTGAGTCTAATAGGATTAATCTGTCCCATTTTTATTGAATTATAGAAAGCATACTTTCCCTAATGGCTAATTCGTCCTTATTAACTTACACTTATTAAATAATAATGAGTATTCCTATCATAATCAATAAACCAAACCAGTTGTAATTGAGACTCGACAGATACATCACAAACCATTTTTCACATTTTTGAAGTTATACCAAGCCTTTTGACCCTGACTTTTAAATGCACAAGTGTTTTAAGGAAATTTAACTTGTATTATTTTGCATTTATTTCATTGTCACTTAAATAATGAGATAGCAGTCTAGTATCATCATTGAAGATTTTTATCAAAAGCTTAGACACAGTTATGTTTATTATGAAATCCTGAAGTTTAAGATTGTTATTTTCAGTCTGTGCTTTTATACAGACGTTTAATATGAATTATTTTCTTTAAAAAGGTCTCTAAACATTTTTTAACATGTGTAAAATATATCTGTGCTGGTTTGGATGTATTGTCTCCCCCAAAACACCATGTTCTTTGATGCAATCTTGTGGGGGCAGATGTATTAGGTATTAGTGTTGATTAGGTTGAAGTCTTTTGATTAGATGTTTCCATGAAGATGCGACTCAATCAACTGTGGGTGAAACATTTGATTGGATTATTTCCATGGAGATGTGGACCCTGCCCATTCAGGGTGGGTCTTAATTTAATCACTGGAGTCCTATAAAAGAATTCACAGACAGAAGGAGCTCAAAGCAGCTGAGAGTGACATTTTGGAGAGCAGCTAAGAGAGACATTTTGGAGACGGCCACTGTTCTGGTTTGCTAATGTTGCCATTTTGCAAAACACCAGAAATGGATTGGCTTTTATAAAGGGGGTTTATTTGGTTACAAAGTTACAGATTTAAGGCCATAAAGTGTCCAAGATAAGGCATCAACAATAGGGTACCTTCACTGGAGAAAGGCCATTGGCATCCGGGAAACCTCTGTTAGCTGGGAAGGCACGCAGCTGTTGTCTGCTTGCTCCCAGGTTGTGTTTCAAAATGGTAGTCTCCAAAATGTCTGCATCAGCTTCCAATGGCTGTATTCAAAATGTCTGTCTCAGCTACAGCTAGCTGTGAGCTCCTTCTGTCTGAGCTTTTAGAGGGCTCCAGTGAGCTAATCAAGGCACATGCTGAATGGGCAGGGGCCACACCTCCATGGAAATATTCAATCAGAGATCACACTCCAACCAAACGTGTCACTCATAGTTGGGTGGGTCACATCTCCATGGAAACACCCTAATCCAGTTCTCCAACCTAATCAACACTAATACACCTGCCCCCACAAGATTGCTTCAGAGAACATGACTTTTTCTGGGGGACACAATATTTGGATATATCCAAACTGGCACAGCCACTCAAAGCAGACTTTCGCTGAAACTTTGGAGATATTAGCCCTGAGTTTGCTCCAGAGAAGCTAAGAGAGGACAAATGCCCCAAGAGCAACATTTTGAAGAACACACAGGAGCTGAGAGAGGAGTTGGAACACAACACATGATCAGCAGATGCCAGCCATGTGCCTTCCCAGCTAACAGAGGTTTTCTGGATGCCATATTGATGCCTTAATTTGGACGTTTTCATGGCATTCAGACTGTAAATTTGTAACCAAATAAGCTCCCTTTGTAAAAGCCAACCCATTTCTGGTATTTTGCATAACAGCAGCTAGCAGACCAGAACAATATCCTATGTATAGAATAATACATTTAAATGTACAGTATAATGAAAAATTAAGTGAACATTCATACAATGGTCAAATGAGTCCGGAAATAAATGGCAAGCCCCCCACCCCCACCCCAAAGCCCTACCCTCATGTATCTGTGTGCCTATGCTTTTGAGAATCTCGTTTCATTTAACATTGTGTTAGTAAAATGCATCCCTGTTATTGTGCGTAGCTCTACTTTATCCATTCCCATTGCTTTTTAATATTCAATTATATGAAATTTTACCCAGGTTTATTTATTCTTTCTATCAAGTATTTCTACTGTTGATGGATATTTCAGTTGTTTCCAGTTTGTTGCTATTGCCAGTAGACACTGATATAAATATTCTTGTACATATCTTTTGGCACACATATAATCACATTTCTTTAGGGTATGTACTCAGGAGTAGAATTTCTGAGTCAGGAGTATGTGTTTGTTTAAATTTAATAGACAATATTGCCAAACAGCTTTTCAAAATAGTTGTACTAATTTATGCACCATAAACAGTGAACAAGAATTCTCCATATTCCATATCTTTAAAAATTCTTGGTATTTTCAGAGATTTTAATTTTTGCCAATCTGGGGGATATAAACAGTGGTTGGTACCTCATTGTAGTTTCAACTTATATTTCCAAATAAAGTTTGACATTTTAGCATGTGTTCATTGGTTATTTAGATTTCCTATATTGTGTCATGCCTGTTCACATTTTTTTCTCCATTATCCTATTTCATTTTGTTTTTCTCATTGATTTGCAGAAGTTCTCTATTCAGGATATAAATCCCTTATCATTTAGACGTGTTGAAATGTTATTTCCTGTTTTTTTTTCATTCTTTTTTTGAAACCCAGAAGTTCTTAATATAACTGAAGTCTTTTAATAAGAGCAGCATAGCCTTAAATACCAAGACTTCATAAGAATATTATAAGAAGCCAATTATAAACCAATCACTCTCAGGAACATAGATGCAAAAATTTTTAACAAAATATTAGCATGCACCCCCCTACACACACACACACATTGGTCCATGTGAGGTTTTTTTCCCCCAAAGAGACAGAGTGGTTTAACACTTTTTAAAAAAATCAATCACTTTAATTCTCTACATTAACAGAGAAAAGGAGAAAAATCATATAATCATCTTGACATAGAAAAATCTTTTAAATAAAACTGAGCCTTCATTCAGGATATAAACTTTTAGCAAATTAGAAATAGAAGGGAACTTCATTAATTTCATAATGGGAATCCACAAAAAAACATAAACAAACATGACACTTAATAGAAAAGTATTGAAGAATTTCCTCTTGAAATAAAAAACATTTGCCTGTTCTGCCAATTCCTATTCAACATTGTAATGGAGGACCTTGCCAATGCATAAATAAATGAAATTTATAAGGATTGGAGAGAAAGAAATAAAACTGTTATTCACAGAAGAAATGGTGGTGTACATAGATAGGTAATCCAAAGATATCTAAAGATAAACTATTAAAATTAACAACAAATACAAGGTCATATATATATGTGTATATATATATGTATATATATACAAGTATATATTACTATATATCAGCAACAAACAAATGGAAAATAAAATTTCAAAAACTGAAATCATTTACAAAAGTATCACAAAACATCAAATATCAAGGAATAAATATAATTAAATCTATGCTAGATTCTAAACTGAAAACTATAAAACATTATTGAGGTAAAATGAAGTCTTAAAGTTATGGATGATATAACACATTCATGGATTGGGAGATTTAAATTGTCAAAATGCCAATCTGTTCCAAATTGATCTATAGAATCAACACAATCAATCAAAATTGCAACACGGTTTATTTGTAGATATGGGGGAGGTGGACAAACTGATTCAAACATTTATGTATAAATGCAAAGGACCAAGAACAGCCAAAGTAAATTTACAGAATAAAAGCAAGACTGGAGAGCTTATTCTACCAGATATCATAAAACAGTGTGGTATTGGTGCATAGATAGGCAAAATAGTGAATGATACAAAAAAATGTCCAGAATAGAGCCACACATAAACAGTCACCTGGTGATGACAAAAGTGCCACTGCAATGTAAAGGAGAAGCAATGGCCTTTTCAAAAATACTCCTGGGGCCAATTGGGCATGCATATGGGGAAATAAATGGTTCCTGACCTGTGCCTAACACCCATAATAAGGTTAATAAAGCATGAAAAATAAATAAAATGGATACAGATTGGAGAAGCAATATAATATTGAATTTTTTTTGCAGATTACATAATTGTCTATGATGAAAATCCTATGGAACCCCCAAAAAAGCTAATAAAACTAATAAGAGAGTTCAGCAAGGTCACAGGATACAAGTTCCATATATGAAAATCAGTTAAGTTCTATAGAATGTGGAATTGAATTTTTAAAATTAACACCATTTATAATGACATAAAAATTAAACAATTTGTGATAAATTTACCAATACTGTAGAATACCTACATACTCAAAACTATATAATATTGTTGAGAGAAATTGAAGAACTAAATAAATTGATAGATACCATATTCATAGGTCAGAAGGCTCAGTATTGTAGAGCTATCAATTCTCCCTACAGGTTGATTTAACATGGCCCAAAGAAAATCTCAGCAGGCTTACTTGTCCAAATTGAAGAGCAATTTTTATAGTGTATAAAAATTTCAAAAAATGGACAAAATTGGGAGACATATCTGATGTCAAGACTTACTCTAAAGCGTTAGTTGTCAGAATAGTACAGAATGTGCTTAAGGATAGACATGTAGATCAATGGAACAGAACAGAGTCGAGAAATAAACCCACAAATATATGATCAATTAATTTCCTACAAAGATGTCTAGCTAATTCACTGTGGGCAATGATAGTCTTTTAAAAGTGAATCTTAATGGATCTAACAAAATTTATGCTGTGAAGGGAGTCAGACACATAAGACAGCATACTAATTGGTTTAATTTATATAAAATTCTAGAAAAGGCAAAACTAAAGTGAAAAAAAAGCAAGTTTCTAGGGGTTGGGGGTGGAAAGAGGGAGCTACTGTAAAGGGCATGAAAGAAATTTTGGGGATGATGGAAATTTTCTTTATCTTGATTGTGATGGTAAACAACTATATATATTTGTTGAAATGTACAGAATTGTACCCTTAAAATTAATGAATTTTAATTTTGCATCAATAAAAAAAGGTTAAAAATAAGTTTTTTAAAACTTGTGAAAGCATATGTTCCCTCTATGGAGATGGAAAATAGCATAATTAAACAATTTATTAAGGCTTTATAGGAAATCCCTGGTAGGGTAGTACCAGAACTGGCAAGTTTCTGGATCTCCAATCAATGCTATTTTTCACGCTATCACGTTTATCTTACTTGTTAAAAAAAAAAAAAAAACTTCAAATTATTTTTGGTTATTTCAGACAAGCAATATGTACATAAACTTAATTGGAGAAGTAGATAATTGTGCACATTTGTTACTTAATATAGCCTGGCAAAACTGAAGATTATGGTCTATTTTTAAATAGTCCACATTCTGTTTCACTGTTAACAGCGACAAGGAAATCATCTTTAGATTTCACACTGTTTGAAATAGGGACCAAAGACGGGGTAACAGGAGCTTGTGTAATTACTATGCCTGACAGTCTGGAAGTGGGCCTTGGTCTGTGTTGCACAGCAGTACAAATGCCATGGAAAGATTTTTAGTGAGTCATCCCTTGCTGCAAAACTTCAACCTCAATCTTTTTTTTTTTTTTTAACCATAGTTCACACTTATTGTCAGCGGTGCTGCTCATATTTAAAAAAAAAAAATCTCATAAGCCTAGCATTGCCCTATTAAGATTTCAGGGTGCCAGGGGTCATGCTTCTGTAGTTTGAGTAAATTATCACTAGATGGCACCTTTGCATGATTGGTTGTGCAGGAAGTACGATAAATTTCTGGCCAATACCGTGAATTGAGACTCAAATTTTCTAAAATAAGCTTTTTAATGGCAAAATACAATTATATAACTTAAACAACTTCTTCTTCTGGTACCAGAAATAATATATTATTTGAACATATAAATTTATGCTTAAAACCAACCATTTTGTTCAATTTTATTTCTTTTAAAATGAGCCCCAACTATGTCTAAGATGTCACAGGCAACACATTCACAAAGTTTATTTTTTATTTTTTTGGCCCTGATGGAGATTGAGCTACACAAAAGGCTAAATTAGAAAACACTAAGTAGGATTATAAAAGCACAAATAAAGTGCTACAAAGTATTCAGAAGACAATGCTAATTCTTTCTGGTAAGATCAAGAAAGGTTTTACTAATGAAATGTAGAAACCCCTGATTTCTTTTTCTTGGAATTAAATTGTAAATACACTACCATGATCTCCTCCAGTTAGGAGCCTTCCATGTCTTCTCTTGAATGAGATGATGAATGTACAGTAGCTATTTCAGTGCCTGACACATCATAGCTGTCGAAGAAATGTCCACGCCATCCTCTCTAGCCAGTATACCCAAAGTTGATTCTGGCTGTCCCAGGGAGAATTTCAGCTTACTGAAAAAGTGCATGATAGAATCAGATCCTATCTATTCTTGAAGTCAGTTTAATACTATTCTCCTTTACATGGACCATCCCTTCCTTCTCTCTAGGGCTCTCCACCCCCATCCTACCTCTACCTCCCCACATTCCCTTTATAAACCTTTATAAACCTGTATATAGCAAGAATTCCCATTATCCATCTGGGAAATAACTAACAATCATGGAAAGCCTATATGTGCCAGGGCCAATTATTTATGTTTTTCATGCATTACCTCAACATTTTTTAGGTGTGATAAAATTAAATTCTCACACACACACACACACGCATATACACATGAACATGCTTTTATTAGCAAGAAGTAGCACGGCAGAGAATAGAGGCCAAGAATGTAGGCCCTGCATTTGTACTGCCTGGGTTCTTACCCTTTCTACACCTCGGTTTCCTCTTTTGTAAATTGGGGGCAATAATAACAATGTTATGGACTGTGGCAGGTTGTACTTTCCAAAGATGGCTGGAATAACATCTCCCATCCCACATGCTCTTCTTACAATGTGATTTTGCCACTCTCTTTTCAAGAATTGGAATACATATGCCCTCTGCTTGCCTCTAGGAAGAAATATATTACTGCTCAACCAGTAATGGCAGAAGTAGAAATATGTGACTTATAAAGTTAGGTCATAAAAGGCTATACAGTTTCTACCTGGCTTTTTTTGGGGATGCTCATTCTTGGAACCCCCAACTCATGAGAGATAATAATAATAAAATGATTGTTGCTGTTCCAAGCAACTAAATTTGGGGGTGATTTGTTATGCAGCCATAGGTAATTAACACAGACCAACTGGGGTTTTTGACCAGAACATCTAGAAATGGCCTCTTCATGTAGCCTGGGCTTCCTGACTTCATGGTGGCTAGATTTCAGAAGTATATATACCAAGAGTGCCAGGTGAAAGCTGTATCACCTTTTATAACCTAGTCTTGGAAGGCACCTCTTGTCACTTCCACTGTGGTCACAGACTTGCCCAGATCCAAGAGGGAACATAGATCCCACCTCTCAATAAAATAGATGTAAATGTCATTATGACAGAGCATGTTAGATGAGAGATCTTGCCTGCAAAATTTAATAAATGTTGGTTATCAATATTATTTCCTGAAAAGTAAAATCTAGGACAAATGGTGTGAAAGGAAAATAAGTTTGAATATAGGTAGCTGACCAGTGATTAAAGCACAAATAAATGGGGATTGTCCCATATATCCCAGGGTATAGTCTCTACATTTGACCCTGTTCCATGTCTTGGTCCCCTTTCCCCCTCCATGGAAGCAATACTGTTAATGAAGTTCTGGTGTATCCACCTAGAACTTTGTCTAGGTATTTACTTTCATAAAAAATATACAGTTTTATTTTGCATTGTATTTTCCTTATATGTCATCTTGTAATGCATAAATTTAAAATCTGATTTTTTTCCTTGTTCCTTTGTACTTTTTGTTTTTAACTAACCATGACTTAAGAAATCAGTCATGCTAGTAGGTAAAAATCTACTTCATAGTTTCCCTCTCCCTGCCCCCCAATAATGGCCATTTGGCATGTTCCCAAGTTTTCATTCTGTAAACAATGCTAGAGTTTATACTTTTTCATTTTTACAGAGCCTCTCAAGTTCACCAAAATGGCTGTACCAATTTGCCCTCCCATCTGTGATTGCAAAGAGCACGTACTGACTCATACCCTTGTTGGCAGCTGGTATTATTAAATCTTTACATTTCACTTCTCTGTAAGATTAAAATCTGATTAATCATTTTATTTTCATTTCCATTTTCTGACTTCTAGTAAGGTAGAGCATATGTTTATCTTTATTGGTCATTTAAGTATCTTCTGTGAACTACCTATTTATATAATTTGTCCATTTTTCTACAGGGTTGTCTTGAGTTTATTGATTTTTAAAGTTATATACAGATAAATTATATAACAAACACATTTTCCTGGATATTACTTGATTGTTACACATGTTGTAATTATTAGCTTCCAAGGTAATGATTTTTTCACTTTGCTTTTAATTTCAAATTAGACGAATTTGTCAGTCTTTTTCTTTATAACTTCTGCTTTTTGTGTTTTGCTAAGTAAGTCCTTCCTTAACTCAAAACCACAAACACACTCTACAATGTTCATTATTAATATTTTAATATTTTTATGTAGCTTTATAATCCAGCTGAAATTTATTTCATTTAATGATTTGAAGTAAGACTCTACTACTATACCTCTTCATTTTCCCAAAACATTGATTGAGTTCATCATTTTTTCCTACTGGTTTGAAATGCTGGCTTTATCCTGCATTAAACTACCATAACTACCTGAGCAAACTTCTGGAGTTTCCACATTTTCAGAGTGGAAACTCCAGAACTTCATACAGCTACATTTGACTGATCCACTTTTCTTGTACCAATACCAATATGCTTTGCCACTATTTTAATTACAGTTTTATACTTTGTTTTGATGTCCAGTTAAACTAGCCCCTCAATTGCTTTCTTCATTTTCAAGATTATCCTGGTTATTCTTAAGCATTTACTCTTCTATACGAATTTTTAAATCACTTTATCAAGTTCCATGAAATATCCTGTGGGATTCCGATTCTGATTTCATTTAATTCATAGACTAATTGGAGGTGATAAACATGTGTACCATATAGAGCCATCCTATTCAAAATATGATTTATTTTTCCACTTAAGTTTTTCTTTTAGTTCCGTCAGTGAAATTTTATAGATTCTGTCATAAAGTATTAGTCTTTTATTTATGACTCTATAAATACTTTTGTAGATGAAATCTTTTAAAAATCATTTCTCTAATCTGGTTTTCAAGTATAATGGGAAGCTATTAATTTTTTATGCTAATTTTGTAACTACCCACCTTGCTGAGCTCTCGTATTGATTCACATAGTTCTAGGTAAATGGTATTTCCTGTTCCTTACCAATTTATATGCTTATTTTTATTGCATTATTGCCTTGGGTATTCCACCTGCTAATGATTGAATTGAGGTTTATTTTTGCAGTAAACAACTGCTGCTTTTATAATCAGAAAAATATCATCAGTATCATTTTAAATAAGTACTCTTTAATGGTTTTTCATTTTTCTTAAGTATCTCTAAGTTTTAAAATGTATGTTGAAGAAGGCAAGTATTTAACTGAAAAAAAGATTTAATTCATTGTTTACTACTTTATACAAAAAGTCATTGTCATATATTATATTATATTTTTATCAGTAAATTCTTTTTAGAAAATATATTAAACCTTAAAATCTGTTCTATAGATATATGTAAATTCACCTTATGGATTTTTATGTTCACCACATTTACTTTTATCTTTGAATACTACTGGCCTGTAGATCCATCTGGATTTTAGCGATGGTCGTAATACTTCTTCCTGAGATTTAGCTAGTCAACTTAGCTTTTCTCAAAACTTATCAGCAGCATTGAAAGAGCTTTATACTCATATGAAGTTTGGTCTTATTTATTTGCCTTTGCATTACACTACCTAATTGCTCCCTTGTGTGTTTCATTTCAACCATTAAGTTCAGTGATTTACTGTAGCAAATTGTTTATGGAGGGTTATCAATTTCTTTCCCCAAATTTCCACATTTACTATGGTTTATTTTCTTGTCATTGTGTGTGAGTGCATGTGTGTGTGTCTGTCTGTATATGATATACATGAATGTGTATAGACACACAGATTTAACATATATATACACTTACATTACTGTATATCAATTTTGCTCAAATGGGCTTTCATGATTTTTCAGAAGACATATGGAATTACTTTCCTGTAACATTGTTTTCCAGATATGTTATGATACATATTTTTAAGTGGACAGCCAATATTTCACCTTTAATTAAAAAGAATATTCTTAAAATACTACAGTAACGAAATAATGCCTAGATATTTCAACAGGCATAAGCTATTGCTAACATCTTTTGCCTTCTTCATTATCAGTGACATGCTATTCTCTATCATGAGGTTATTTGACAGTTGTTTGTATGAAAATGGGGTCCATGGATACATTTTGCTTGTAGTGAGAATTGTTATTTGTTGTATGATTTTTGGCATTGAGAAAGGGAAAAGAAATAAAATTTGCCCAGACTGTTAACCTGTAAGAATTCTCTGTCCTTCTCTTCTTGTGTCTTGCTGGGATGTCTTCCTTATTTTATAAACCATGCAGTGATTTATATGAAACTGTCATTGGAAACCATTTGCTTCTCTGTAATAGTTGGATCTATGAAGTTCAACCTCAAGAGTACAATTATTTCCTATTGGTGTTCTAACTGTGATTTTGAGTACTGCCTCCAGGTGGAAGACATACTTTGGTTTGTGGAGCCTAAGCCAGGCAAAATGGCATATTTCTAGATATTAACCTTGAAAATCAAAATCTGTAAGAACTCTTGATAAATAGAGAATATTCTATAAATGTTAAGTAGCAATTTAGAGCCATTGCAGTTTTTTTCCCTGAATAACAACTATTTAACTTTGATATATTTTCTCATTAACCTTTTTTTAAAAAAACAAAACTAATTCAATGAATTCATCATACTGCAATCTTTACCTAAGTGGATCATTGCCATAGGGAAAAATGTATTTCAAATATTGAAATCACAGTTCAAATTACTTTCTATCATTTCATACATTACTTAACTACTTGCATACTCAGACCGATCATCTTCAGGAGCACTTTATATGGTGTTTTTTAAAAAGGTTAATTCTCTAAAGTGGGAAAAATTTTTATTAATAAAATAAATTTCCTTACATGAATTGGTTTCTCTAAATCTCTTTCAACATAGAGAAATTAACAAAGTTGACTCAACGGAGTAGTTGGATGTTGTGATTGATGCAAACTATTAGAAAAGTGAATAACCTGGGTTGTACCATGTTTAATAGATCACAAGTGAATTTTCAGAAAAACTCGTGCTATTTTTACGTATAGTATTGCAGGCATTGATTGTTTTCACATTGACGGCACATGGATCATGAATAACTGAAAACAATGTTTGTATGACTTCATTTTCAAATAATAACATAGCAACGACTCTTTCTGACATCCTGTACCCAACTTCAAGTTGACCATGGACATAGATTCCTACAACAGTGAATCATTCCTTGGACTTGATGAGCTCCCAATGAGTTAAAAGGAGCTTGAAAAGAAAGGCAGCATCTCCCTTTTAACTTTCCTCTGGTTTCTCCCTTCCCTTTTATCACATTACTCTTCTCTGCAGACTCACTTTAGCATCTGTACTATATCCTAGCTTTAACTTGTCCTATAGTACTGCTGGTGTGGCAAAGAAGAAGCTTCTGGCCTCATACCTGTTCCAGAAGTTGACCAAATATGGTAATATTAGGATAGGACCTGAATTGTTACATGGATCATATATGAACCAAACTTACCAGATTTATTTTTTGTTTTTCACTTTTTGTGTTTTTTTAAAAGAAATTCTTTCATATCCCAAAGTCAAAAGGTTATTCTCCAATATTAAATTGCACATATTCTTTTTAATTTAGATCATTAATCAAAGTAGAATTGCTTTTTGTTTACAGTACAAGGTAAGAGTCCAATTTCTATCCCATTCCACCTCTCCCCTTCCTCGCATATGGGTAACCTATTGCCCCAGTACCATTTATTGATCATCCTCACAGATCTGCGATACCACCTCTGCATATGCCATGCTATCCATGTACCATACCACATTGCCTTACTTAATATAGCTTTATAATAAATCTTGATACCTGAAAAGTTAAGTTGTCACACCTTCTTCAAAGGCATCTGGGTTATTATACATTGTTTCCATATAAATTTTGGTATTATATTATCACTTCTGCAAAAGAATATATATATTGAAATTTTGATTAAAATTGCATTAGACTTGTAGGTCAATTTGGAGATAATTCACATCTTTATCTTATTGTCTCCCGACCATTAACATGGATCATCTCTCAATTTCTTTAGGTCTTTCCACAGGTTCTATAACTCTTCAGGACGATTTTGTGTTTCCTATGTTAAACTTATTTGTAGGTGTTTTATATTTTTTATGCTATTCTAAGTGACATATTTTTAAAATTTCTTTCTACAGCTTCTGTAAATTTGTTCAGGAAGATTTTGTGCTGCCTATGTTAAATTTATATGTAGGTGTTTTATATTTTAATGCTATTTTAAATGACATATTTTTAAAATTTCAATATCTAACTCTTCAATTGTTGCCAATATATAGAAATGTAATTATTTTTTCTACATTTGTTTTTTTTAATTCCAGGAACTTGGTAAACTATTGTATTAATTCTAATAATTTATCTTTTAGATCTTCCACCTAAAAAATCTTATCATTGAAAAATAGTGGCAATTTTCTTTTCCAAACTTTATCCATTTTGTTTTGTGTTATTTTATTATGATTACTATTATTTGTTTATTTATTTATTTTTTGTTTTATTGTTTTATTATTTTATTGTTTTATTTATGTTTTGTTATGTTGCCTAGAACCTCCGTTGCAATGTTGAATAAAGCAGTATTGATGAACAATCTTTATATTTATTTTCATGATATTAAAAAAACTTCTTAACATTTCACTTTGAATGTATTTGTTGTAGGTTTTCTGTAAGTAAATTCTATTAGGTTAAGGATGTCCCTTGCTATTCTTAAATGCAGAGACTTATTACCGTTAATGGATATTGAATTTCATTATGGGCCTTTTCTCTAGGTATAAAGACAACCATATGATTTTTTTCTATCTAGTTCATGTGGTAAATTACATTAAATGGTTTTTTAAAATTTCAAATCAAATTTATATTCCTAGATTTTGCTTAAGAGTTCACTTCTCAGCCTATCCCTCTCCTATCCCATTTCACTACGAGCTGCAAGGAGAAACCAGGCCATACTTTCCACACTTAGCTTGGAAATATCCTCAGCTAATATCCAAGTTCATTGCCTTCATTCCATCTGACATCACAATTCAATTTCGTCAAGTTCTCTGACACTTTAAAACAAAGGATTTCCTTCCCTTCAGTTTCCAGTAACACATTCATCGTTTCTTTCTAAGGCCTCAACGGAAGTAACTTTAGCATCCATATTTCTACCAACAGTCTCTTCAAAGTGATCTAGACTTTTTCTATCAATCACTCCACAATTCTTGCAGCCTCTAACCATTATCCAATTCCAAAGCCATTCCCACATTTCTTTGGTGTGTGCAGTAACAGCCCTCCACTCTCCTTGTACCAAAAATTGTTTTAGTTTTCATGTTGCCAAAACAGATACCATGCTATGGGTTGGCCTAAACAATGGGAGTTTATTGGCTCATGGTTTGAGGCTAGGAGAAGTCCAAAACTGATGCAACTGTAAGGTGATGCTTTCTTCCCCAAGACTGGTATTCAGGGGCGGCTGCCAGAGATTCTTGGTGCTGTGTTCCACTGTCACATGGCAATGCACTTTGTGGCCTCTCTGAAAACCTGGGGCACAGGCCCTACCCTCTCTGAGCAATGGGGTAGCTGATGGTGTGGCAAATCCTGAGTCTATCCAGATAGTGCACTCTGAGACTAGGGCCAGAAACAGTTCTATCAGGGTTCTCCCTGAACTTGCTGAAAGCAAGTCCCTGGTGAATAGGACTTCAGGCAAGGATTGGAAATGCAGTTATGCAGGAAGGATCTGTGGAAAGTTCTTCTGTCTGATGGTTTGGATCCCTGTGAGCTGCACGCAAAGCTGACAAAGATTTTAGCAAAATTTATATGAGTGGAACTGCTGCCAGCCTGGACTAAAATGTATAGAGGAGGGACAAATTGAAGGAAAAATGACTTCAGGCTCAAAACCATGGCAGCCAAGATCTGGACTGATGAGATCTCCTCACCAAGAGAGCAGGCCCACCCATTTATGTAGAATGAAGAGTCTGCCCCTGCATTTGGAGGGGACAGGACATCTGCGCCTGTGCTTGGAGGGGATGGGCATTGTGCCCTGTTGTTTAGGAATAGAGCTACCACCTCATGCTTGGAAAAGGGGGCCTGTGTCTTGGGGTTTGGGAAGAGCCTGGTTGCCATGCCAGTGCTCAGAGAGGGTAGGGCCCAGGTTTGCAGAGAGACTGCTATATGACAATGGAACACAGGACCAAGAATCTCCAGCAGCCAACCCCAGAATGCCAGGCTTGGGGAAGACAGCATCCCCTTACTGATGCCTCAATTTTGAACTTGTCTTCACCTCAACCATGGGCCAATAAATTCCCATTGTTTAGACCAACCCATTGCATGGTATCTGCTTTAGCAATAAGAAAACTAAATCATGTAGTAAATTATATTAATTGTTTTTCTAATTTTAAATAAAATTTATATTCCTAGAACAAACCCAACTTAAGATATGGCATATTATCTTTTTTTCTACATCTGTGGATTCATTTTCCTGATAGTTTAAGATTTTTTTTTTTTTTTTTTTTTTTGCAGTTAGACATAGAAAATTTATAAAATAATTGAAATGAGAATCTTAGGCATCAAAATATGTTGGTGTCTGCCAACGTGGAAAGCAGAGGTCAGTTCACACCCTTAAAACTTTCTTTAACTAACAAGAATGAAGACTGTGAAGTACACATACAAGGTTAAAAGAAATCTCACACAATCGTAGGTATTCTACAACTTGCTTTTTTCCCCCCATTTAACCCATCATAAATATCTTTCCTCTTTAGAGCATGTGGATATACCTTATTCCTTTTGTTAGTGCTAGGATATCCTAACATGTAGTATTATAGATTATTTAAACCAGCTCCATAAGAACATACATTTATGTCACTGCCATGTTTTCTCAATTACAAGTAGTGTTGCAGCGAGCATCCTCTTAGATAATCTCATGTGACACGTGAGTATTTCAAGGTAACTTTTGAAGCTTCTAATTGTGTAATTCCTGGGTCAAAGGATGTGTAGCTTTAAAATATTAATAGCTCTTGCAAATTTCTCTAAAAAGGTGACATCAATTTAAATGCCCACCAGTATAACCCATTTCTTCATAGTTTTGATCACAAAAGGCATTCTCAATTACTTTTGCCAACTGATAGATGAAAAAGTGTTATCACATTTTTGTAATAAATTGCAATTTTTTTCTCATTAACTTGTAAGACTGAACACTTGTGTCCAGTTAAGTTTCTTCTGTGAATTGTCTATCTCTATCCTTTACTTACCCCTCTTTCTTATTGATGTGTAAAGATGCTTTCTGCAGAGTAGATATTAATGGGTGGTTGGTAATGTACATATGTAGAGCGCCTTCCACCATTTAGAAATTTTTGTGGTGAGATTTTTTTTTCTCTATGAGTTCTTATTTTTTTTTTTTATTAAATTCAGCTCCACTGAAATACATTTACACACCATACAATCATCCATGATATACAGTCCACTGTCCACAGCATGACAACACAGCCATGCACTTACAATCCATCTCTGAACACCCTCCCCACATCAGAAAGAACCAGAACAAGAACAAAAAACAAAAGCCAAAAAAGAACACCCAAATCATTCCCCCAACCCACCCTGCCCGTCCTCCAGTTTTCACGCCCATTCCTCCACCCATCCATATACTAGATAAAGGGGGTGCGATCCACAAGGTCCTCACAATCACACTGCCACCCCCTGCAATCCACACCATTATACAATTGTCTTCAGGAGTCCAGACTGCTGGGCTGGAGCCCAGTAGCTTCAGGCATTCACTTCCAGCCACTCCAACACATCAAAGCCCAAGAGGTGTTATCCATATAGTGCATAAGAATGTCCACCAGAGTGACCCCTCAACTCCATCCGGAATCTCTCAGCCACCGAAACCACTTTGTCTCACTTTGCATCCCCCTTTTGGTCAAGAAGATACTCTCAGTCCCATGATGCCGGGTCCACACTCATCCCCGGGAGTCATACTCTGCGTTGCCAGGGAGATTTACATCCCTGGGAGTCGGGTCCCACGTAGGGGGGAGGGCAGCGAGTCTACCCGTCGAGACGGCCCAGCCAGAGAGAGAGAGAGGACCACAACTGAGCAACAAAGAGGCACTCAGGGGGAGACTCTTAGGCACCATTACATACAACTTTAGACTCTCCTTTGTGGTAATGAGCTTCATAAGGGCAAGTCCCATGCTCGAGGGCTCAGCACATCAAACCGCCAGTCCCAATGTTTGTGACAACATCGACACCAGTCCAGGTGAGGATGTCCAACACATCTGCACCTTCCCCCAGATCCTCGGGGCTGGGGAGGGGGAGGCTGTAAATATATTTTTTATTATCTGCCCAAATTACTCTAGGATGTGTCATTAGACACATCCTAAAGTTTAAGATTTTTGTTGCAATGTTTGCAAGTGATTGGCCTGTAATTTTCCTTCATTTTTTTTTGTTCTCTCCTTGTCAAGTTTTGGTATCAGTATTAGGCTAGCCTCATTAAATTAGTTGGTGACTATGATGGTTAATTTCATGTGTTGATTTGGCTAGGTTATGGTGTACAATTATTTGATCAAACAAGCACTGACTTGACTGTTACTGTGAGGGCATTTTAAAGATGGATTAGCATCTATTGTCAATTGGTTGCATCTTTAACTGATGACCTCTACAATCAACAAAGGAGCATCCTTATCTAATTCATTGGTGGCCTTAAAGCAGAAATGAGGATTTCAGAAGTCAGAAAGAATTTCTGCCTCTTCTTCAGTCAGGCATCTTCTCCTGAAATTCAGCTTCATCTTCACTGGAGTTTCTAGTTTATGGCTTGGTTCAGATGTACCAGATTTCAGAATTATCTTTTTCAAAGTTTCCAATTTGTAGTCTACCTTTCAAAATTCAGACTTACCAATCCTCATGATCACATGAGCCTGTTTCTAAAATAAATCTTTTAATATCTCTGTATAGATATAGCCTATCAGTTCTGTTTCTCTGGAGAACCCTGACTAATATAAGTACCATTCCTTCTTTTAGGGCCTCTGAAAGAGCTTGTATAAGATTAAATTCTGTATATTACTCTCCTGGACTTTTGTTATAAGACATTTTTAGAATCACGAGGGGACAGACTAAGTTAGGCAGAATTCCAAAGTGAATCACTAAAATTACCCATCCTAATTTCAAGACTGTGAATATGATAAGTTGTCAGGGTGGGTGTCAAAAGGAATTCTGCAGATGTGATTAAGGTTACTAATCAATTGACTTCAAGTTAATCAAAAGGAAGATTATCTAGGCAGGCTGATTCCAATCACCTGGACCCTTTAAAAACAGTTCTCTCAGGCTTGTGGCAGAAGGAGAAGCCAGAGTCATTCAAAGCTTGAGAAGATCTCAGCACATCATTGGTGCTTGGAGAAAGGGTTGGGGGTGACTTCTGAGAAGGAATGTAGGTGACATCTAGGAGTAGAGAGTGGCCATTGGCTGACAGCCAGCAAGGAAATGAGGACCTCACACCTACAGCCACAAGGAACTGGATTCTGTCAACTTCCTTAATGAGCTTGGAAGCAAATCTTGCCTCAGAACATCCAGATAAGGGCCATACCCAGCGGAATATTGGTTTTGGCCTTGTAGAATCCTGAGCAGAGAAAGCAGATAAGCTTGCCTGAACTTCTGACATACAAAATGGTGAGATAATACATGGAAGTGGTTTTAAAGGAGCTAAGTTTGTGGTAATTTTGTTAAACATTAGTAGAAACTAATACTTTTATTTTTTCTTTCTTATTTCTAGTTAAATTACATCTTGGTCAGATAATGTGACAGCTATAAACTTTTCGGTATTTCTTGAGATATGTTTATGGCCCAGTTTGTGGTTGTTCTAGTTTCCTAGGCTGCTCAAAGCAAATACCATGAAATGGGTAGGGTTAAACAATGGGAATTTATTTGCTTATCATTTTGAGGCCAGGAAAATGTCCAAATCAAGGCATCATGAAGGCAATGCTTTCTTCCCAAAAATGGGCTGCTGGTGATCCTTGGCTCCTTTGTTATATGGCAAGGCATATAGTGGCATCTGCTGGTCTCTCCCTTCTCTTCCACGTTTCGTTGGTTTCAGCTTCTTGATTCTTTGGTTTATTTTCTTTCTGTCTGAATTTAATTCTTTTACAAGGTCTTCTCTAAGAGGATTAAGACCCATCCTGATTGGGGTGGGTCACACTTTAACTGAAGTAACTTCAATAGAAGGTCCTACTTACAATGGGTTCACACCCATAGAAATTGATGAATTTTAAGTACATGTTTTATGGGTTACATGCAACTTCAAACCACTACAAGGGTCAATTTTTTATAAATTCATGGTGTGTTCTTGATAAATAATATGTACTCTGCAGATGTTGCATGCAGTATTAACCACCTAACCCCATCCCACCCCCCACATTCATTAGATAAAACTTATTTGTATTTTCCTGTCTCTTTTATGTCCTTACAGTATGTTTGTTTGTTTTTGCCTGTATCTATCAACTCCTTAAAAATGTGCATTAAAACCCCCCATTATGATGGTAAAATTTTCCATTATTAAAACAGTCATTATTACCTTGTGCTCCACTGAAGGACTTCAGTGTCTGTGAACCCACTGAAATTATATGTGTTGTATTTGTACATGTGTACATGCATTTTTGTAGAAAAGGATTATAGTCCTTATCATACCCATGCAGAGAAAGGACCTAAACTCAGAGTTAAAGAAAAAAGCTCTTCTGGCATTTAAACAAGCAAGTTTTAAAAAATTAGCAAGTAAGTTAAATGTCAGTAGTATTTTATTCAGCTTGAAAATATAAATGAACTAAATATAATGTATGCCTAATATTAAGCATAACTAAAGAATGATTAAGAAAATTACTAATACTAGAAAATGGGAAAGAAAGGCATTAAAAATTTGGAATTATTTAGCATGGAAGTGAAATATGATCTGGACTCAATCATTTCTGAATTCTAGTTTGTGTAAGTGTTCCCCACCCCACTAAATATTCTGACATTTAGTGAAGCAAAAGAATATGAATTTTTAATAAGCACCTCAAGTGTTTTTGAGACAACTGGTTAATGAACAACAGTTTGAAAGTATTGCCTTAAAACCTTTGAAAGTATATAAAAAAGAGGGCAGCCATCTTAAACCCTACTATAGCAGAGGAATGATTTACTTCTTTTTATCTGTTCAGTTCCAATATGTTTCTCCCTGAAGGCAGGGGGCTATTGGACCACATGGCACATTAACACTTCTTCAGTTTCTTCAAAAATACCTAAACCACGTAGATGGTCATGTTCACGTGCTGATAGCACAAGTTAACCTAAGGAACAAAGTACCTATAAGGGCGGGGCTGAAAGTTAAGGGACTTAGTGATGGCGGAGACCAAATATAGTCCTGGTTCCATAAAGAGATCTTGGCAAATAAATGGTTCCAAAACCTCATGAAGAAGGAGAATCAAATATCAGTAGCCCTACATTTAATGATTCCCAAGTCTGAGTAAATAGAAGCATGTGCACTACTTTGCTGACTTCACTACCTCTTACGTTAACCATAAAATATCTCCTCAAATTAAAATGTCAACTGACAAAGACTTAGAGTCTCAAATAAAATATTAATTAATTATATTTTTAAATTAATTTATTTTGTAAATGATCTTTCTTTGTGTTTATTAAAGACTTAAAGCATTGCTAGTGGATTACTTATTTGTATATGGATAAGTATCCATTTTATGTATAATTAAGGATTTACAGCACCCTGGATATCCACAATCATCACAGAGAATGTCATTATTATTAACTAGGATGAAACACTCTGGGACAGACTTTAAGCTTTGGAATTAGAAGACTTCGGTTTGAGTCCTAGCTCGAGTTGTTTTCTGGATATATGGTCCTGGATTCGCTATTAACACTTCTTGAACCCCAATGTCGTCATCTGTACAGTGTGTTTAACAATACCTGACTTGTAGGTAATTGTAAAGATTAATGATTTGCATATTGACAGCATTTAAATAATTATTTAATTATTAAATGCCTTTAAATTAGGCATTTAAATAATTATTTTTACTATTTCTAACTGCATACCATAAATAGACAATTTGTATTTTACAGTTTTTCTAGTTTGCTAATGCTGCAGAATGCAAAACACCAGAGATGGATAGGCTTTTATAAAACAGGGGTTTATTTTGCTACACAGTTACAGTCTTAAGGCCACAAAGCATCCAAAGTAACACACCAGCAATCGGGTACCTTCACCGGAGGACGGCCAATGGCGCCCAGAAAACCTCTGCTAGCTACGAAGGCACGTGGCTGGCATCTGCTCCAAAGTTCAGGTTTCAAAATGGCTTTCTCCCAGGATGTTCCTCTCTAGCAAGCTTGCTTCTCTCCAAAACATCACTCACAGCTGCACTCTGTCTAGTCTCTTTGAGTCAGCACGTTTATATGGCTCCCCAGATCAAGGCCCACCCTGAATGGGCAGGGCCACGCCTCCATGGGAGTATCCCACCAGAGTCACCACCCACAGCTGGGTGGGGCACATTCCAAGCAAATCTAATCAGCACCAAAAGTCTGTCCCACAAGACTACATCAAAGATAATGGCATTTGGGGGACAAAATGCATTCAAACCGGCACATTCCACCCCCTGGACCCCAGAAAAACATATTCTTTCCAAATACAAAATACATTCATCCCACAATACCACAGAAACTTAAATCATTTCAGTAACAATAGATAAGTACAAGATCCCATCAAAATCAAATATAGGTGTGGTCAGTCCTAAGGCATACTTTTCCTTTAGCTTTGCATCTGTGGATTTAGAACAAGTAATATGCTTCCAATATACAAAGGAGGGACATTCATAGGATAAACATTCCCATTGCCATAAGGAGAAACAGTAAGGAAAACAGGGTTAACAGGACCAAAACAGTTCCTAAAACCTGCAGGACAAACTCCATTAGATTTCAAAGTCTGAGAGTCATTAACAGAACAACGTTGCATCCTTGGGGCTTGAGAGAGTGGAAGCCTAACCCTTCTTAAGGGCCTTTTCGGCAGCCCTTTCCTCTCCAAACGCTTAGGTGAGTGCTCCAACGTACCCACACATTGGGGAGACCACCTTCTCGGCTCCACCCTCCTCAAACATCAGGGCTACTCCTGGATTCCCTTCCATCTCCGGGGCACACGCTCAACCCCTTCAGAACAGTGTGGTGGCAGCCAGGCTCTCCCCAATTCCCTGGGAATGTGCTCCACCCTCTTTGGGACCTCGGGTGGCAAAACTCTTCCAGAGCATCGAGGTGGAATGCCCACCCTCGACCTCCGGGGCAAACTCACCCTTTCCATGCATGTGGGCTGTTCCACTCTCCCAGCCCAAGGCCTCTTGACTCCAGACCTCAACCTCCATGGCTCTGTCTTTGAAGAAATTTTTCCTGCAATTTGTTCCTTGTCTGTCTCCTCCAGTCCAGACTGGCAGCGGCTCTGTCTATAAAGTTCTCACAAAAATTCTGTTGGCTTTGCATGAAGCACACAGGGGTCAAAGCCATCAGACAATAGGAGTTTCCACAAATCCTTTCTGGATAATTCCATCTCCAATCTTGGCTTGTACTGAAATGGCAGTTGGGTTCCATGTTCAGTTACATCCTCACGTTGGGCTGTAGCTTCTGGGAATCCAACCCCTGGAAGCTCGTAATTTCCCAAGCCATCAGCTTCTGGTTTCTTTGAACCCAAGAGTTCAGTTCTAAGTTTTTCTCTCTCCGCTCGCATTTTACTATAAGCTGCAAGGAGAAGCCAGGGTATATCCTCCACACATAGTCTGGAGATCTCCTCAGCTAAGTATTCCAAGTTGTCACTTTCAAATTTTTTTTTCCATCTGACTCTAGGACTCAATTTTGCCAAATTCTCTGCCACTTTAAAACAAGGATCACCTTTCTTCCAGTTTGCAACAACACATTCATCATTTCTGCTTAAGTCCTCATCAGAAGTATCTTTAGAGTCCATATTTCCATAAACAGTCTCTTTAAAGCAGTTTGGTCTTTTCTATCAAGTTCCTCACAATTCTTCCAGAATCTTCCCCCATCCATTTAAAAAGCCATTCCAACATGTTTGGTATTTGCAAACTCAGCAGCAAAAGCACCCCACTTCCCTGGTACCAAAATCTGTTCTAGTTTGCTAATGCTGCAGAATGCAAAACACCAGAGATGGATAGGCTTTTATGAAACGGGGGTTTATTTGGCTATACAGTTACAGTCTTAAGGCCACAAAGCATCCAAAGTAACACACCAGCAATCGGGTACCTTCACCGGAGGACGGCCAATGGCGTCCAGAAAACCTCTGCTAGCTACGAAGGCACGTGGCTGGCATCTGCTCCAAAGTTCAGGTTTCAAAATGGCTTTCTCCCAGGATGTTCCTCTCTAGCAAGCTTGCTTCTCTCCAAAACATCACTCACAGCTGCACTCTGTTCCATCTCCTTGAGCCAGCATGTTCATATGGCTCCACTGATCAAGGCCCACCCTGAATGGGTGGGGCCACTCCTCCATGGAAATATCCCATTAGTTATCATCCACAGTTGGGTGGGGTGCATCTCCATGCAAACAACCTAATTCAAAGGTTCCAACTTAATCCCCACTATTCTGTCTGCCCCAAAAGATTGCATCAAAGAATATGGCTTTTTCTGGGGGACATAATACATTCAAACCGGCACAACAGTGCTTTGTAATTTTATGGTAAATTTTCCCATTTAATAATTATTTAATGCTCATGCAATCTTGTGAAGCAGATTCTTTTTTCATTTTATGTATTAAAAACTGATGTTCAGGCAGATTAAATGATTTCCCAAGGTCAGGCAGCAAGGAGAAAATAAACCTGGTATAGAAACCCAAATATTTTGACTTCGTGTCCAAAATTCTTTCCATTAGATTGGACTAATTTTCTTTGAATTAAATAAATACTTTTTAATACTTTATTTTTAACCAAATACAGCTAATACTTAGTCTGCCATATGTATAAATTATACAGCATCAAGATGATGTTGTGCATCAAGATGATGTTGTATGTGAAGTATGATTCCTATTTAATAATTTGTTCTGTAAATAAGTAGAGATTCTTTTGCTCATAGCATTTGCCAATATAGCACATTATGGTTTATTTTACAAGTTTATATTTACAACATTATATGATTGATATACTCACCATTTCTCACATGTGTGTGTCTTTCATCTTTGAATAACAATGTGTTGAGATTTATTTTTTCTACCCTGGAAATGTTTAAAATAATCTGGGTCTAATTTTCTGGATCTAATATTTATCACCATCTTTACATTGACTTCCTCTACACTATTTTTCAGTGACAGCTCAAAGCAAAAAAGCTTTCAGAAATTAATATGCACTTACATAGAGTAAGAGCCTTTGTATTATATATTCTTGAGATCTCTAGGATTAATTTGGGCAGAAAATTGTTAGTAGTGATCAAATGCCACACAAATGCTTTTGAATGAATATGCCCATGTTAAGACTGTGACCAAGCAATTTGAAAGCAGGGAAAAAAAAAAAGATAAAATAAAAATCAAGTCAAAGGATTTGGGTTCATTCCTCACTTAATTGACTGGTTGTTGTGGTGTCATATAAACATAGTCTTAGTTTATTCCTTTGTGCTAATGGGGTTGACATGAGTAAAACTTAATTTACAAACTTAGGAAAGACTAGGAGTTTCTTTGACGGTCGCTGGAAGCTTTTCAACTCCCCATTTCTTTCTGGGCTGCTGCATCAGTGACTGCTTGTGGTTTTGACTCACTGACAATTGGAAGAAATCTGAGAAGAAATTCTGCTGTCGTGTCTTCTCCGTTAGAGTTGATCTTTGTCGTACTTTTGGCAGTATCATTTGGCTTATGACTGTGGTGGGGGCTAAAATGAGTATTATTTATTCCCAGAATGCCTAACACTTTAGTTTTGAGATAGTTGTCGAGAAATGTGTGCAGATTCTATTGGAGTTAGAGTTGTGCCTCTTGAACAGAAATGTTTTCTGACTTTTTTAAATGGTAAGAAATAGTAGGGGCTTTATAAGGAATTGAAGTTTAATCAAAGACTCTGATTCAAAATCTTTTGCTTTGTGTTCTAGGTGTACCCAGGATCAAGATGGCCAATTGAGATATTTCAGTGTTCTGTCCACTCACAGAAGCTTTGAACAACCAGCAAGAACTGGCAGAAATATCTTTCTCACAGCTCCACAAAAGGTAGAGACCGCAGTAACAGGGTGAGTGATGAGTCAAGAAGAGGCTCCTTATAAGAGGTGGGATCAGATGGTGCCCTGGTAGGCCCCTCCCCCAACCTCACCAGCATGGTGCAGAGCTGACCTGCACTACCAGTGCTGGTTCCTGGTCTCAGTTCTGGGGGGAGTGGAGGAAACCTCCTCCACATACTGGAGCCTGTATGTCTGGCCCAATCTGTCTAGTGGTGACCTGAGGAACTCACTGTCCCAGAACTTGCCCTGTGTAGAGAAGGCAGCTCATGGAACACTCTTACAGAACACTGTGTGACAGTAGTCAAGTGGCTACCTGGGACAAGTATTGCTGGCTGTAAGATAGATAGTGCATCCTGGCTGTATGACAAAAAGTGCACAGCCTGGAACCATAATGAAACTGTTTCCAGGGAAGAGGGGACATTTGTATCCCTGTAAATTGGGGAATTCCTAGAGCCACACGCACATACCTGACACATGCACAGAAAGAATTTGGGAGGCACTTAAGCTTTTTCCTGTATCTATTCTCTAAACTCCTTGTATGGATAAACTTTGAAGGAGAGCTCTTGAATGGGTCAATCTGCAGAGACCAGGAAAATAGTATCCTTTTTTCTTTTTTCTTTTTTTTTTTTTTTTCTAATTTGTGGTATTCAAGGAAAGCCTTATCAAAGCTCTAGCTGGATACAAAATTAAGGAACAGATGCATCAGAGTCTAAATTCCAGTAATAATATATTAAAATATCAAAATGTCCAAGTTTCAACAGAAGATTGTAAAACAGACAAAGAAATGGGAGGAAATGGCCCAGGCAATGGAGAAGAGTAAAGCATTAGAAACCATCCATGAATGAGGAGGATCAGACTTGGGACATACCAGACAAAGACTTTTTAAAAAATTGTCCCAAATAACTTCAAAGAGCTAAAGAAAAATATAGGCAAGTAACTAAAATAAATCAGGAAAATGACAGATGAACACAAAGAGAATATCAATAGAAAGATGGAAATTAAGAAAAGTAACCAAAGAGAAGACCACAGTAACAGAAATTAAATACTCTTTTATTAGCCAGGGTTTTCTAGGGAAACATAACTGATAGGAGATATCTCTAAATATTATGAGATTTTTGTAAGAATTGTCTCATGCAACTATGGAGATGTACAAGTCCAAATTCTGCAGCACAGGTAGCAAGCTGGGAACTCTAATGAAGATTTTAATGAATTCCTCAGGAGAAGCTGGCCAGCTGAAGTAGAGATGAAAAATATCTCTTCTGACTGCTGAAATCATCACTTCTCCTTTTTAAGCCTTCAACTGATTGGATGAGACTTCTCTCATTGTTGAAGGCAATCTCCTCTGTTGATTGTAGATGTAATCATCCATAGATGCAATCAACTTGATGATTTAAGTCCAGAAAATGTCCTTTCAGTAACAATCAGGCCAGTGCTTGCTTGACCAAATAACTGGACACTAAAACCTGGCCAAGTTGATGCATGAACTTAACCATCACAATTTCCTGGTGAGGTTTAAGAACAGCTTGGACCTGGCAAAAGAGAGAATTGGTGAACTTGAAGATGAGAGAATTGAAATAATCCAGTCTGAAGAACAGAAGGAAGAAAAAATGAAGAAAAGTAAACAGAGACTGAGGAAATTGTGGGACATCATCAAGTGTACCAATATATGCAAAAGGGAATCCCAGAAGGAGAAGAACAAGAGAAAGAGGCAGAGATAATATGCAAAGAAATAATGGCTGAAAACTTCCCAAATTTAATGAAAGACATGAAAACACATCCAAGATGATCAACACATTCCAAACAGGATAAATCCAAAAAGACCCATACCACACCAGGTTATAATCAAACTGTCAATGCCAAAGATCAAAAGATAATTCTGAAAGTTGCAGGAGAGAAGCAACATGTCACATACAAAGGAGTCTCAATAAGATTAAATGCCTATTTCTCATGGGTAACCATGGAGGCAAAAAAGCAGTGGGAAGTCATATTTAAAGTGCTGAAAGCAAGAAATTGCCAACTAAGATTTCTGTAGCCAGCAAAACTGCCTTTTGAAAATTAGAGATGGATTAAGACATTCCTAGATTAACAAAAGCTGAGGAAATTTATCACCACTAGGCTGGCCTTACAAGAAATGTTACAATGCATTCACAGATTAAAAAGAAAGGGCACTAGACAATTGACTGAAGCCACATCAAGAATTAAAGATTTCCAGTAAGGATAATGATGTAAGTATAAATACCAATACTGTTGTAGTTTTGATTTGTAACTCCACTTTCTCCTTCCTATAGTATATAAAAGGCAAATGCATAAAATGTAATGATAAATCAGTGGTTTTGGACCTATGATGTATAAATATGTAATTTGTGTCAAGAATCAATAAAAGTATAGAGACAAAACAGGGATAGGGACATAGTTTATATCTATTATTGAAGTTAAGTTGGTATCAAAGAAAATCAGAGTGTTATAGATTTAGAATATTAAATTTAAGCTCCATGGAAACCACAAAGAAAATATCAGAGAATATGCAAACTCATAGAGATAGAAAGAAGAATACTGAGGGCAGGGGCAATGGGGAGTTAATGCAGAATGATTGTTGGGTTTCTGTTTCAGATGAAGAGAAAGCGTATTAGTCAGGGTTCTCTAGGGAAACAGAATCAACAGGAGCTAGCTGTAAACATGAGATTTTATAAAAGTGTCTTAAGCAACTGCAGGATGCACAAGTCCAAATTCCATAGGGCAGGCAGCGAGCTGGCAACTCTGACGAAGGTCTTTGATAAACTCCCCCGGAGAGGCTGAAGCTGGCTAGCCGAAGAAAAGAAATTCTGTAGAGTAGGCTGCAAGTTGGCACTCTGACAAGGGTCTTCAATGAATTCCTCAGGAGAGGCTGGTTGGCTGAAGAAGAAGTGAAAATTCTCTCTCTTCTCCCTTAAAAGTCTTCAACTGATTGGATTAAGTCCAGCTGATTGGATTCTGTCATTGCAGAAGATACTCCCTTCATTGATTTAATCAACCATAGATGCAATCAATTGACTGATGATTTAATAAACCAGCCTTCTGGTTTATTAACAAGCCACAAATGTCCTTGCAGTAATGGTTAAGCCAGTGCTTCCTTGACCAGACACCTCAGCACCATCACCTGGCCAAGTTGACACATGAACCTAACCATCATAGGAAAGTTATAGTAATGGATGGTGGTGAAGGTACAGCAACACTGGGAGTGTGATTAATCCCACTGAATGGTATGTGTTCTGGTTTGGTAATGCTGCCATCATGCAAAACACTAGAAATGGATTGGCTTTTATAAAGGTGGTTTATTTGGTTACGAAGTTACAGTCTTAAGGCCATGAAGTGTCCAAGGTAGGGCATCAGCAATAGGGTACCTTCACTGGAGAAAGGCCGTTGACATCTGGAAAATCTCTGTTAGCTAGAAAGGCATGTGGCTAGCATCTGCATGCTCCCAGGTTGCACTTCAAAATGGCTTTCTCCAAAATGTCAGTGTCAGCTTTCAATGGCCATCTTCAAAATGTCTCTATGAGCTGCTCTGAATTCCTTCAGTTTGTCGGCTCTTTTATATGGCTCCAGTGATTTCATTAGGACCCATTCATGGGTGGGATAATACCTTTGTGGAAATTATCCTATCAAAGTCCTCGCCCACAGTTAATCGAGTCACATCTCCATGGAAACACTCAATCAATAGTTTCCAACCCAATCAACACTAATAGTCTACCCCCACAAGATTGCTTCAAAGAACATGGCGTTTTGGGGGACATAATACATCCAAACTGGCACAATAAGCTCGAGAAGGGTTGGGATGGAAAGATTTATGTAGTATGTATGTTTCCATAATTAAAAAAAAAAAGAAAGAGCAACTTAAGACATAATGACAATTAAATGCAATGAATGATACCATATGGGATCTAAGAATGTAGAAGAAAAGGCTCAAAAGGACATTATTGGAACATAAGAAAGAATTGTGATACAGAATGTAAGCTTAATATCAATGGTAATTTCTTGAACTTGAGAACTGCGCTTAAAATGATTACATAAGTGAATATCCTGTTTGTAGGAAATGTAGATTAAAGTATTATGTGTTCAAGGAGTATCATGTGTGCAAACTGTTCTCAAATGTCCACAAAATAGATGTAGATAAATAGACAGTTAGATAATGAAAGAAAGAAAGAAAGACAGAGAAAGAAAGAGAGAGAGAGAAAGAAAGGAAGGGAGAAAGAAAGAAACAAAGAAAGAAAGGGGGAGGGAGGGAGAGAGGGAAAGAAAGAAAAGGAAGGAAGGAAAGAAAGAAAGAGAAAGAAAGAAAGAAAAAGAAAGAAAGAAAGGTGGCTCAATGTTAAAATTGGTGGATTTTGGTATCTAGGAGTGTGGAGGTATATTGGAGTTCTCTGTATGGGTTTTGCATTATTTTTGCAACTATCCTGTAAATTTGAAATTATTTCCAAACAAAAGTTTTAAAAAATCTTTATTTTTTATTAGAGAAGTTGATAATTCTCTTTTAGCAGAGAAATTGTGGATTTACAGAAAAATCAAGCAAAATACAGAGTTCTCATATTACCCTTCCCCCATTATTAACATCTTGCATAACTGTGGTAACTTTGTTACAATTGATGAAAGAATACTATTATAATTGTACTATTAACTGTAGTCCATAGTTTACATTAGGGTCCATGATTTGTGCTATACAGTAAGTCCCATGTTTTTTTCAAATTTTTATTTTAGTAAAATATATACAACCTAAACTTTACCCTTTTAACCACATTCAAACATATAATTCAGTGATGTGAATTACATTCACAATATTATGGGCCATTACCACCACCAATTACCAAAATTTTCCATCACCTCAAACAGAAATTCTGTACCAAATAAGCATTAACTTCCCATTCTCCACTTCCACCCAGGCTCCTGGTAATCTGTTCTAGTTTGCTAATGCTGCAGAATGCAAAACACCAGAGAAGGAATGGCTTTTATAAAAAGGGGGTTTATTTGGCTACACAGTTACAGTCTTAAGGCCATAAAGTGTCCAAGGTAACACATCAGTAATCGGGTACGTTCACTGGAGGATGGCCAATGGTGTCCAGAAAACCTCTGTTAGCTGGGAAGGCACGTGGCTGATGTCTGCTCCAAAGTTCTGGTTTCAAAATTGCTTTCTCCCAGGACATTCCTCTCCAGCAAGCTTGCTCCTCTTCAAAATGTCACTCACAGCTGCACTGCTTTCCTTCTCTTTGAGTCAGCTCATTTATATGGCTCCACTGATTAAGGCCCACCCTGAATGGGTGGGGCCATGCCTCCATGGGAATAGCTCATCAGAGTCATCACCCACAGCTGGGTGGGGCAAATTCCAAGCAAATCTAATCAGCACCAAAACGTCTGCTCCACAAGACTACATCAAAGAATATGGGTTTTTCTGGGGGACATAATACATTCAAACCGACACACCATCTCTGGTGTTTTGCATTCTGGCAGCATTAGCAAACTGGAACAGCCAGTATCAAGTCTTTTAATGATCAGAGAATGAATGAGGCAGAAAAGTGAAGTCTTACTCCAAAGTGAATCTTTCTGACTGCAGTCTGAAATATCAGAAATCAGCCATATTTGATTATTGATCCTGCAACTTCCTTATGCATTTACTTTAAAATGTAACCGTCATTGTGTTAGGGTAGGAGGCCAATGTGGCCACAATGTAACTCATCAAGAACTTTGAATAGATAAGGTATTTACTTGAAAGGAAAACCATCCTCTGCTCAGCTTATAAATGAATCCATTTGTCTGTAGCACTGAATTTCGTATCTGTCCAAATCTTCTCTTTATGTTAGCTGAAACTAAAGTGAAACAAGATTTGAAAGCTTTAAAGTAATGTGAACTAAACTGATAAGGCTAATGGCTGACATAAGTAGCTTAATGGCCTGGTTAAATGGTCGTGATATAAACCATCCATATCAAATTGCCTGGCAACATAGTTTTCTGGAATGGTCCAGATCCAAAGAAGACAGCCTTGAAAGACATAGGACTGAAAGGAATGGCCTAGAGAATGTTTAAACAAAAAGAAATGTTTGTCCTCTAATCCTGGAAAACAGAAAGAGATGGACAGGGGCAGAATTCTTTAAGAAAAGAATCCTGTATTTGGCAGGAATCAGCATTTTGTACTTTGATGGAGTTGTAAGATAGATACCCAGGAGACCCTGCCTAGTAGTGGGGCTTGAGGGTGCTTTCTAGTCTTGTTTGGGATGGTTGCCCAATCCTATGTGTAGATCCCTACAGACGGTCCCAAGGCCAGCATGAAGTTAGCTTCATCCCAAATGAAGCAAAAACAGCCGAAATAAAACATTTGATTCTGAAAACAATTTTAAGAACAGAGAGAGAGCTCTCTGGAATTTGTCAGCGTTCCAAATTAAAGCCCCATACCTGATGACCTTGAGACCCTCACAGTTCTGTTACATGTGTTGAAGCTAGTTTATAAAAATAGAAGTAACTTGTTCTTTAAAAAACAGAGAGCCACCCATCTCTCTTTCCAGCAATCTTCCATAGTTTTCTGTGCTGAAACAAGCTACAAAGTGCTTGTCTGAAAATTTAATAATATAATCCTTTTATCAAAACAAAGTCAGGAACTATCACCCAAGCTCTCAGCTTTTTGATATTATGACAGGTTAGAAGAAAGTTCTTTTTAAAAACTGCTGCATTAAATTTGCTAAATTGTTCAGGCATGTAGTCAATAACAAAGCAAGCAGAGAGAAGTGACATTGCTTACAAGAGACTATTACTTCTTCCTTGATTTAAGGAAATGAGGTTGACTAACCAACTCCAGCTTGCCATGTTCTATATTTAAAAAGCTACTATGTAGCAGAAAACTGACTTGGCAAACTGATGGGGATAGGGTTCTGGGTTCAATCATTTTGTGGGTCAGTTGGCTTTGTTGTGCTCTAAATCCTGGCTAACCAGTTCCACCATGCATACTCTTGGTTGGAGACAGAAAGTAGAATAGTATGTAAAAAATCAAATCCATCCCCACTACTGGGAAAACAAATATAATGCCCTCGAAATGTATATCCTACATTGGTTGGTGGTTGGTTGGTAACATTGTGCTCTTGTACAAAGATTAACAAAAAATAAAACAACCTATCAAAAAACATCTCATAAATTGAAATAAAAATGTTTCTAGATCATTGCTTTTTAAATAGAATACACACCCAGATTATATGAATCATAACTTATGGAAGAACTTACAGGAAGATATGTTAGATTCAGTTCAACACATTTTTGAATGCTGTCACACAAGCAACAGGAGATAATATTTATAGCTTCTCTATTGGTGGTGGAGGATCATAAGTTATCTACAATCAAGAAATTCCCCCACCTAAATTCTTTTTTTAACTGTAATACTTATTAAGCACATACACACACACACACACACACATTTTTTTTAATTTAAATTCAAAGTAGGTTTTTGGATGAAAATTTCTGTACATTTTGTATAATTGTATAAGTAACATTTAGCTAAAGATAAGAGTATAAAAATTCTGGAAAGTGGAACAAACAGATGTCCAGATATAATTTTACTTCCAGAGCTGTAGTTAAGTACTACAATGGCTTCCCAAAGAGATTACCAAGCATATTAGGTTACCAGTCTATGAAGCATTTGCCTGAAAAGGTCATAGTATCTGGAAATTCTTAGGTATGTGTTGAAATACGTATGAAATTACAGCAATCTGAAAATGTTGTGATTGATCCACAGCTCAATGGGCTGTGAGGGAGAGTCACAATCAGAATGATTAATGTAGGGCAGAGCAAAACTCAGGAAACACCAGAAAAGAGAGAAACTGCTTGATCCTCCAGGACAGCTATCTTCTCTGGTTCTCCTATAAAACTGAATAAAGCAAATCAAATCTACTCAGTTTCCCAAAGTTCAGATATAATGAGTGACATAGCCTTCTCCAGCTGTGCACCCATGCAGATCTTTGTAAGATTCCTGACTTAAGCTAACACAAATATCTAAAGGAAATATTGGAGTCCTTTCCAAGAGGAAAAAAAAAAGAGGCATTTCAAACTTGAAATACTAAGCTCTGGAATTTTTCAAATGGATATTGGCTGATGGTTTATACGTCAGGAAATGTGGCCTTTAGTCTCAAAAGAATGTACTGTTTACAGGTCAATTGCTGAGCCATTGATTGAATAACTGAATGTCAAGTCAGGTTTTGTTGCTATAACACACTAGCTAGGCCCTAAGTGTTGATTCTGCTCAGTCATCCAACCTATTATTCACAATATGACTGTCATGACTGTCCCAGTAATCAATTCCACCAAGAGACAATTGAATTGGTGCCGTCAGGCATCAGAATGTTGAACACAAGCATACCAATACCTTCTGTTTCTCCCCCAAGTGTGGGATGGCAAAAAACAAAACAACTTATAGATTTGCTTTCTGTTTCTGATCTCAAATTGTGGCATTTGGCATTTTAGGGGCACTTCAAAAATAGAATGAGTACTTTTATTAGACTGAAGAAAATCCAGTAATGAAGGGACTTTATTTGCTCCAGTTACACTTCAAAAGATTACATTTATTTACAAATATTAGAGCTATATGAGGACACATAAAAAGTAAACATAAGCAGTGAGAATGCATACACTTGCTAGTAATCAGAGAAACACAAATTAAAACAATAATCGGGATGCCATGACATCAGGCCAGAAGATCAAGCAGCTATCCAAGTTGCCAGGAGAGTGGCATTGTAAATCTGTGTAGTCATTTTGAAAAACAATTTGGCAATACATTTTAAGAACCAGAAAATGTTACCCTAACTCTGGAAATTTTTATCCTGGGGAAACAATTCAGAAGGAGAAAAAATTTGTATTTGCAAAATAAATTTATGGCATCAGCGTTGGTCCATACTTATAAAAATGTGGGAATGTCAGAAAAATTCAACTGTAGGGAAAAGGATGAATAAAATCCAGTGTTTAATAGAATATTTTTAAGCAGCCATGGAAAAATCATAAACACAGACAATATGGAGCAACATGAAAGATGTTAAGTGAGAAAAAAGCATACAAACTCTCAATATACTCTATTACAATAGGTGGTATACGTTTATATATAGACAAGAGGTGGAGTTGAACAAAAGAAATAAAAAGTCATGTTTGCATGGGGGAAAATTTGGGGTAATACAGATTGAGTCATAAATGTAAGTATGAGCAAATTTATGTTTTTTAAAAATGCTACTTATGTTGTAATGCAGTTATAACAATAAATGAATAAAAAATGTCTTATTCTTAAGTATTGAGCATTGAGGAACAGTGAGAAACATAAATCTATTGCTTTCTCAATAGAATCCCTCCAATCAAATTTCTTTAATTTTTTATTACAAAAGCAACTTATATCAGTTACAGAAAATATGCAGAAAAAAGCAAAAAGAACAATCGACAATTCACCCACCCATCGTTCTCACTTTGCCCCAACCTTCCTTTTTTATTTTTTGCTTTTATAGAAAGAGATCCTACCATGAATACTATTTGGTAACTTTATACAAAGTAGTCTGAATTTTTAAACCAAATTTCTCCTGTTAGATAGTTAGTGTCTTTCCTTTTTCCACCACCTACTATCAGCTGGTAGCAGCTGCCTTTTATTGATTTCTCCAATGTGTCAGATAGGGTGCTGTGAAGTGTATGGTGAATATCAAGCTGCTGATAAAAGAGGTATCTTAGTCCCACTTTTATAAATGAGAGAGCTGATACACAGGAAGGTAATTGGCTCAAGATCACATAGCTAATGAGTGACAGAGCTGAGAATGCAAAACAGTTCTCTCTGACTGCAGAAAACCTTAGCAGCACGACCCTATAGCAGGGCAAGCTTGGGATGGGGGCGGAGAATGAGCCTCAGCCCTTCTTTTCCCTACACCCTGCCTCATCCCACCTCTGTGCATTGTAAATCACCCCCTTAGTGGTTAGGACTGGCCAAACTGGCCCTGCCAGCCAGGCAAGGCACCCTTGGACCTGGCCCACAAGCTACACCAGTCTCCTTCCCTCCTTTTCACCCTCCTTCCCTTCTCCTTTGGCACACTCTCCCACCCTCTCCTCTAATTGAATTTCAACCAGATGCCTGGGGGAGCTCTGGGATTTGCAATTAGAGGTTGTCCCTGGGCTGGCCCCAGTTACAGTAGAATGCCCTGCTGCAGATCACTCCCCCTAGCCAGAGTGGCGTTTCTCTTACAGGATTGTGGGAGTCTGGGTCACCAGAATGGTGTTGACCCACTGATATGGGATGATTCTCATTCACATTGGGCAGAGGACGAGTTCGAGGCTTTGGAATACTGAAAGTCCACCACTGACCCCTGGGTTTCAGCCGCCATACGTCAACTCTCTCCTGTCCAGTTCTTACGGCCTCCTGTCTACAGCACCGTAGAATGGTGAGAGACCGTGGTGGTTGTCCTCTCCTCTGGCTATCCCTCCCACCCCCCACCCCTCTGCCACCCTCAGCAGGCTCAGTGCCACAAGCCAGGAAGTCCTGGGGAAAGGGGAGTGGCCACACCCACTTGGCTGTGAGTTTTCAATAATAGTTACATACCAGTGCCAATGGCTTTTCTGATCAGTGTCCTCTCTTGCCTCCAATTGATGTACACAGCGTGTTCCTGGGTGGACTTTTTAAATTAAGTGTTCTTTTTATTATTGTGCTAAAATATATATGACAGAGTTTGCCATTTTAGCCATTCTTAGGTATACAAATCAGTGGCATTAATAACATTCACAGTGTGTGTAACCATTGCCACTATTTATTTCCAAAACCTTTTCATAACCTCAAGCAGAAACTCTATCCATTATGCAATAATTCCCCATTATTCCCACCGCAGCCCCTGGTAACATTTAATCTACTTTCTGTCCCTATGAATTTGCCTATTCTAGCTATTTCCTATAAGTGGAATTATATAATATTTGTTCTTTTGTGTCTGGCTTATTTCACTTGACATGTCTTCAAGGTTCATCTATGTTGTAGCAAATATAGGAACGTTCATTCCTTTTCATGGAAATAATATTCCATTGTGTTATACACCATATTTTGTTTATCAATTCATTAGCCAATGGATGGTTGGGTGGTTTCCACCTTTTGCATATTGTGAATAATGTACTATGAATATTGGTGTGCAAATACTTGTTTGAGTCCCTGTTTTCGATTCTTTTGGCTACACCTAGGGGTGGAATTGCTAGGTTATATGGCAATTCTATGTTTAACTTTTTTGAGGAACTGCCTAACTGTTTTCCACAGAGTTTGCACCATTTTATATTCCTACCAGCAATGTATGAGGGTTCCAAGACCTCCACATCCTCTCTGACAATTGTTATTTTCCATTATTATTTTTATCATCATCATCATCATCATTATTACCATACTAATAAGTGTGAAGTAGATCTCATTGTGGTTTTGATTAGCATTTCTCTAATGACTAATTATGCTGAACATCTTTTCATATGCTTATTAGGCATTTGCATATTTTCTTTGGAGAAATATCTATCCATATTCTTTGCTCATTTTTTACTTGGGTTGTTTGTCTTTTTGTTGTTGAGTTGTAGGAGTTCTTTATATATTCTGGATATTAAATCCTTCTCATATACAAGATTTGCAAATATTTTCTCCCATTCTGTCAGTTGTCTTTTCATACTTTTGATAGTGTTGTTTGATACACAAACTGTGTTGATTTTAAATTGTTCTTAATCCATGCTGAGCTAACCACACTGGACAAAAGACAGACATGCCTTTCGTGAATGGACTGCCTTTCTTGCTCTGTTTAAGGACCCTTCATCTGTCCTCTCCACAGCTGGAGGTCTGTGGATTGCAGGGGTGTCATCAGTATTAAAAGCAATCAGTCTAGAAATTCAGTGACTATGTCTTAAGAAAAGACATGGCTGGAAAATATACTATTCCACCTTTATAAATTCTGAAAGGTAAATTTAGCATGACTGGAAAACCTGATTGATTGTTCACATTTTCCTACAGACTTTGGTAAACTTGCATTTTTAGTAGCCATCAAAGAAGCATGGCAACAATCTCTGAAGGAGACATTGGAAGTCCATAATCATGGGTGGCACAGTGATACAACCACCATTAAATAAATAGTATTAAGGAACCCATCACCCCAAACAGATACTCTGTACCAACTAAGCATTATCTCCTTATGCTTTGATTTCAAAATCAGTCTTATACTATCTATTGAAAAATCTACTCTTTCTTTATGGATTTGAAATGTCAACTTCCTAATATAGGATATTATTGCATATAGTTGGACCTGCCCTTGGATTTTCTGTTATTTTCAGTTAACCCATTGTTTCCCATAAATCTGTCCATTTGTTTAGCTGTTTCTTAATGCATATTAATAAATGTGGTTTAAAATAAGTTATTCAAACATAGGATATATACCTTGTATGTATAGATACAGATACTAATATAATATTCTCATATGCCCATAAACCACCTCAAGAAATTGAACATTACTGGTGCCTTTGAAATCTTCTATGTGACCCTCCCTAATTATTCTTCCCTTGGCAGATTTAATCATTATCCATAATTTTATGATAATAATTCCCTTTATTTTTATAGTTCTAGCACACAGGTATATATTCCTAAAATATTTCTTTGATTTCCTTTAAACAGGTTAAATTATTCTGTCTACATTTGGACTCATTTATTTAATTTAGTTCTAAATTTTTGAGATTCATGAATGTTAATGTGTATAGATCCAGCTCATTCATTTTCATTACCATATGGTATTCCATATTTCTATTATATAATTTATTTATCCATTCCACTGTTACTAGATATCTGGGTTGCTTTTAATTTTTTATTAAAAACAAGGTACTCTGAATATTCTTGAACATAATTCCAGTGCACATGTGCAGTATCTTCTTCAAGATGCAAACAAAAGAGTGGAATTATTGGGTAAAAAGTTACGCACATGTTCAAATTTACTACTTGATACTAAAATGGTTTTCAAAATGTTTGTACCAATTCACAATCTCACCAGCAGTAAGAGTGTTCCAACAAATTGTTCCAATACATCCTCTCCAGCACTTTGTATTTTTCCTTTAAAATTTTGCAAATGATCATTATTTTTATTTGCATTTTTTCCAGATTAGCGATGACATGGAACACCTTTTCATTTGTTTGTTGGCAATGCACATTTCCTCCTCTGTTAAATGTTGTTTGTGCTTTTGCCCATTTTTCTACTGGGTTGTTTGAGTTTTCCATATTGATCCATAGGATCTCTTTGTATATTTTGGATATAAATCCCTTGAAGGTGAAACGTAATGCAATTCTCTTCTCCCAGTTTGTGGCTTCTCCATTTTACTCTTTTTATGGTATTCTTTATTTTAAACTTTTTAGTATGAAATACTTTCAAACTTACAGGACTGTGATGTAAATAATACAAACCCCATACAGAGCACTCCAAGATACCCTTATCACCCCAGATACCCAGATCCCCCAATTTTAACATTTACCACCTTTGCCATATCATTTTATCTATCTATCTATCCATCCAATCATCTATTTTCTTAACACTTTACTATAGGTTTTATACATCATACTCCTTGAACATTTAATACTGCCATGTACATTTCCTAAGAACAAGGATATTCACTTATATATGCACCTTAATTGCAGTTATCATGTTCAAGAAATTTAACATTGATATAAATCTTAGGGTCCATATTCCTTTTTTTTTTTATGTCCAGTAATGTCCTTTTGAGCCTTTCCTCATCCTTTGTTAGATCCTGTCCAGGATCATGCATTGTCTTTAGTTGCCATTGTCTCTTTAGTTGCTCTTTCTTTTTTTAATGTTGGACATTTATGCAACATAAACTTTCCCGTCTCAACAACTCCCAAGCATGTCATTTAGTGAAATCAGTCACATTCACAGTATTGTGGTACCTTCCATTATTATGGTTTCCAATGAGATATCAGCACTTAATCTTACTGAGGCTCCCTTATATGTGACATGTTGCTTATCTCTTGCAGCTTTCAAAATTCTCTATCTTTGGCATTTGACAATTTGATTAGGCTGTGGTATGGGTCTGTTTGGGTTTATTCTGTTTGGAGTTTGTTGATGTGTATGTTCATGTTTTTCATTACATTTGGGAAGTTTTCAGCCATTATCTTTTGAATATTCTCTCTATCTTGTTCTCTCTTTCTTCTTTTTCTGGGGCTCCCACAATGTATATATTGGAGTGCTTTGTGGTTTCCCACAGGTTCCTCAGGACCTGTTCATTCTTCTTCATTCTTTCTTCCTCTGTTTCTCAGATTGGATGATTTCAATTGTCCTATCCTCAAGTTCACTGCTTCTTTCTTCTGCCTGCTCCAATCTGCTATTGAACCCTGTGCCAGTTTGGATGTCTTATGTCCCCCCAAACGCCATTATCTTTGATGTAATCTTGTGGGGGGCAGACATATTAGTGCTGATTAGATTGGAATTCTTTGACTGAGTGTTTTCATAGAGATGTGACTCAATCAACTGTGACTGAAATGTTTGATTGGATAATTTCCACAGAGGTGTTATCCCACCCATCAGAGTGGGTGTCATTGGATCACTGGAGTCCTTTAAAAAATTCACAGACAGAAGGAGCTCAGTGCTGCTACTTAGAGAGACATTTGAAGATGGCTGTTGAAAGCAGACTTTTGCCCCAGACAAGCTAAGAAAGGACAAAACGCCCCAAGAACAACATTTTGAAGAATGCACAGGAGCTGAGAGAGAAGCTGGAACACAATTCAGGATCAGCATATGTCAGCCACATGCCTTCCCAGCTAACAGAGGATTTCTGGGCACTATTGACCTTCCTTCAGTGAAGGTACCCTGTTGTTGATGCCTTATCTTGGACAATTTATGGCCTTAAGACTGTAACTTTGTAACCAAGCAAACCCCCTTTATAAAAGCCAATCCATTTCTGGTATTTTGTATTCCGACAGTATTAGCAAACCGGAAAAAAACCCTTGTGGTTTTTCGGAGTTTTATGCAACTCAGAAAAACATGTTCTTAAATCTAATCCATTCCAATGGTGTGAACCCATTGAAAGCAGGACATTTTGATGAGGTTACTTCAGTTAAGGTATGGCCCAACCCAATAAGGATAGATCTTAATCCTATTACTGGAGTCCTTTATAAGAGAATGAAATTCAGACAGAAAGAAAATGCCACAAGTGGAAAGGACAGCCAAAAGTGGAAATTAAACAGAATCCAAAAGAGAAAAGAGACGCTGCCGTGTGCAAAGCCATGTGGTAGAGGAGCTAAGGACTAAGTATTGCCAGCAGCCAGCCCCAGAACACCACAGTCTTTGGGGAGAAAGCATCGCCTTGATAATGCCCTGATTTGGACATTTTCCCAGCCTCAAGCCACGAGTGAATAAATTTCCATTGTTTAAGCCCACCCATTGTATGGTACTTGCTTGAGCAACCTAGGAAACTAAAATATCCCTCTAAGGAATTTTAAATTTCTGTTTCTGTGGCCTTCAGTTCTGTGTGGTTCCTTTTCATAATTTCCATCTCTCTATTGATACTCTCTTTGTGTTCATCTGTTGTTTTCCTGATTCTTTGTCCATGTTTTCCTTTAGCACTTGAGCATATTTAGGACTATTTTTTAAAAATCTGTGTTTTCTATGTCCCAGGTCTGGTCCTCCTTATTCAAGGTTTCTAATGCTAAATCTTCTCCTTGCCGGGGCCACTTCTTCCTATTTCTTTGTAGGATTTGTAATCTTCTGTTGATACCTTGACATTTTGATATTTAAATGTATTATCACTGGCATTTAGACTCTGAGGCCTCTGTTCCTTAAGCTTATATCTAGCTAGTGTTATGAGAGAGCTTCCCTTGAATGTGAGGAGTTAACAATGACAACAACAAAATAACAGAAAACACCTTTCCCAGTCTTGCAGATTTACCTGTGTGAGTGCTCCCCTTCAAAGTTTATCCATACAATGAATTTAGAGAATAACTCTAGGCCAAAGCATAGGGCACCCTAATCCTTTCTGCACATAGGTTTTGTCTTGGGCATGCATAAGTGCTCTAGTAATTCCCCTGTTTACTTGAATACAACTGTCCCCTCTTCCCTAGGAGCAATTTCCTCATAGTCCAGAGCACATCACTGTGTGTCCTATAGCCAGCAATCCCTTGCCCCAGGCAGAACAACTTGACTGTTCTCTCCCCTGACCTGAGAGCTGCCTTCTTCATAAAGGGCAAGTTCTGGGACAATGAGTCCCTCAGGCCACCACCAGACAGATCAGGCCAGATATATACATTCCCAGTATGTGCCCAAGGTTATACTCTGCTTCCTCCAGAACTGACACCAGGCATCCACACTGGGAATGCAGACCAGCTCCATGCCAAACCAGTGAGGGGTGGGGAGGGGACCAGCAAGGATGCCATGAGAGCTAATGCTTTTAAGTAGCCTTTTTCCTTTTTCCTGATTCTGCACTCACCTAGTTACTGTAAACCTTTAACTGTTTTCTGGAGCTTTGAGAAAGATGTTTCTGACAGTTTTGCTGGTTGCTCAAATCTTCTGTGGAGGGAAGGAGCCCTGAAGTGTCTTACTCTGCCATCTTCTACACAGTACTTCTGAGAAAAAGAAATTAATTTTATTGTAGGTACAATATTTTAGCTCATATGTCTTTTGCATATTAAATATTCCCTTGAACAAATGAAGATATTCCCTTATATTATCTTCTAAAATGTTTAAAATTTGCTATTCATATGCAAGCCCTTGAGCCATTTGGAAGTTATTTTTCCATATGGTGTGAAACCAGAACATAATTTCATTTCTTTCAATTTGAGCAAAAATTATCTCAAAAGTATTTGTTAAATAATACATTCTTTCTCCATTTATCTTCTTTGTCAGATCTGTCACATACTAAGCATCCATAAATTGTTGAGTCAATTTCTGGGCTGTTTGTCCTATTTCATTTTTTTTACTTGCCTTGTCTTAAGTCAATATCACACTGTTTGTTGCTGTTGTGTTGTTTTGTTTTTTAAATTTAATTTTATTGACATTGTTCACATACCATATAATTATCCAAAGATCCAAAGTACACGATCAGTTGCCCATGGTACCATCATGCAGCTGTGCATCAATCACCACAATTAATTTTTTCCAATTTTTAGAACATTTTCATTAACCCAGAAAAGAAATAAAGGCAAAACAAGAAAACTCAATTTGTCCCATACCCCTAACCACCCCTTCCTCCATTATTGACTCATATTATTGGTATAATACATTTGTTACTGTTGATGAAATAATGTTAAAATACTGTTAACTGTAGTACATAGTTTGCAATAGGTATATTTTTCCTTACATACCACTCCATTATTAACTTCTAGTTATAGTGTCATACATTTGTTCTAGTTCACCAAAGAGATTTCTAATATTTGTATAGTTAATCATGGACATTGTCCACCACCAGATTCACTGTTTTATACATTCCCATCTTTTAAGCTCCAACTTTCCTTCTGGTGACATACATGACACTAAGCTTCCCCTTTCCACCACATTCACATACCATTCAGCACTGTTAGTTATTCTCCAATAACGTCCTACCATCACCTCTGTCCACTTCCAAACACTTAAGTTCAACCTAGTTGAACATTTTGCTCGTAATAATAACCACTCCCCATTCTTTAGCCTCATTCTGTATCCCATTAACTTATATGTTATGTTTATGTGCTTATATATTATAATTAGTTCATATCAGTGAGACCATGCAATATTTGTCATTATGTGTCTGACTTATTTCAGTCAATGTAGTGCCCTCAAGGTTTCTTCATCAGCCTGTTTTTTTTTAAGATGGTTTTATTCACCCACAATGCTTTCTGTCCTAAGTAAACAATCAGTAGTTCCCTGTATAGTCACATATTTATGAATTCACCACCATCACCACTATCTGTATAAGAACATCTCCATTTCTTCTACAAAGAAGGAGGAAGAGTCAAAGAAGGTAGAGAGACAAAAGAAAAAGAAAAAGAAAGAAAAAAAACCATGACAGCTAAAAAGCAATGAACGGAAAGATAGAATTAAACTAAAGTAGAACAAAAGAGTCAGATAATATCATCAATGCCAAGTTCCCATACCCCTCCCTTATGTCCCCCTCTTATAGGCATTTAGATTTGGTATACTGCCTTTGTTACATTAAAGGAAGTATAATAGAATGTTTCTGTTAAACATAGTCTCTAGTTTGCATTGATTGTATTTTTTCCCCAATACCGCCCTATTTTTAACACCTTGCAAAGTTTACATTCATTTGTTCTTCCTCATGTAAAAACATATTTGTACGTTTTATCACAATTGTTGAGCATTCAGATTCACTGAGGTATACAGTCCCAGTCTTTATCTTTCCTCTTTCCTTCTGGTGTCCCACATGCTCCGAGCGTTCCTCTTTCAACCATACTCACAGTCATCTTTGTTCAATGTACTTACATTGCTGTGCTATCATCACCTGAAATTGTGTTCCAAACCTCTCACTCCTGTCTTTTCCTATCTGTCTGTAGTGCTCCCCTTAGTATTTCCTGTAGCACAGGTATCTTTTTCACAAACTTTCTCATTATCTGTTTGTCAGAGAATATTTTAAGCTCTCCCTCATATTTGAAGGACAGTTTCACTGGATATAGGATTCTTGGTTGGCAGTCTTTCTCTTTCAGTATCTTAAACATATCATATCACTTCCTTCTTGCCTCCATGGTTTCTACTGAGAAATTCACACATAGTCTTATCAAGCTTCCTTTCTATGTGATGGATCACTTTTCTCTTGCTGCTTTCAGGATCCTTACTTTGTCTTTGATGTTTGATAATCTGATTATTAAATGTCTTGGCATAGGCTTATTCAGACCTATTCTATTTGGGGTACGCTGTGCTTCTTGGATCTATAATTTTATGTCTTTCATTAGAGATGGGATATTTTCATTGATTATTTCCTCTATTATTGCTTCTGCTCCTTTTCCCTTCTCTTCTTCTTCTGGGACACCCATGACACACATACATTCATGTGTTTCATGTTGTCATTCAATTCCCTGAGACATTGCTAATTTTTTTTCCATTCTTTTCCATATCTGTGTAGGATTTCAGTTGTCTTGTTCTCCAGTTCCTGAATGTTTTCTTCTGCCTCTTGAGATCTGCTGTTGTATGTCTCCATTGTGTCTTTAATCTCTTGTGTTGTGCCTTTTATTTCCATAGATTCTTCCAGTTGTTTTTTCAAACTTTTGATTTCTACCTTACATTTGCCCAGTGTTTTCATTATACCCTTCATTCCTTTTGCAATGTCTTCCCTAAACTGGTTGAATTAATTTAGCATTAGTTGTTTCAATTCCTGTATCTCAGTTGAAGTTTGTTCCTTTGACTGGGCCGTATCTTTGTTTTTCTTAGCATAGGTTATAGTTTTCTGTTTTCTAGGCATCTGGTTTCCTTCATTACAACACTCAGGTTTTCCCAGACCAGAATGGTCTCAGGTCTCAGAAGGAGGCAATATTCAGTATCAGGTTTCCCCGAGGGTGTGTCTTAGAAGATTGACACACCCTGTGAGGCCTCCAGTCACCATGCTTTTCCTAAACTGCCCAGCAGGTGGCACCTGTCAGCCTGTAGCTCCTGATTGGTATAAGCAGGTGTGGCCCCCTTAGTTTCTGTTTTTGCTGTTTTCCCCCAGTATCTTGGGTCTCGGTCTGAATGGAAGGCCAGTAGTAGAGCTGGGCCCCACCTCCTTCCTCTTAGGGAAGATAAACCCCTTAGGGAGTTATCATCTGCTTTTAAATAGGTTCTTTGTCTCTCTGACTCTGCTATCTCCACCCTTGTCTGGGTCAGAACGCTGCAGACTGAAAATGGTTGAGGTTTACTCCACTGAGCCACTCAAGCTGAGAAAAAGTGACAGAATGCCCCCTTTCAGAGCCAGTCCACAGAGCCCCAATTTCACTGAGGTAACACCTGGTCTTCTGGGATCCCCGTCCCGGGCCAAATGAGTCTTCTGGTTCTTTAAGGTCAGTCATCACTAAAAGCCTCTGTCTGCTTGTTGGGGGTTGTATCTTGTATTCAACAGTCCACACTTGTTAATTAAAACCCTAGTTGGAACTCAGCTGAGCTATATTCGCTCACTCAGAGAGTGCCATGCCACTCTCTACCATAGCAAGTTTTTGCAGCCCAGCCTGCCATGGGGGGAGGGGCTCTCAGCACATTTCTGCAGCTTTTACTTACATATTCTATGCTGCAATCTCAGGCATTCCTCCCAATCCAGGTTGGTGTACAATGTATACAGTCATGGTTGTCTCCCAGCAGTTATTCCAAATAATTTACTAGTTGTTCCTGGTTGTTCATTAGTTGTTCCAAGGGACTGACTAAATTCCAGTTTTCTCCATGCTGCCATCTTGCCCCCCAATATCACACTGTTTTAATTACCATACTTTGCTGTAAGTCTGGATGGATATTTGTTAGGGTAAGTATCTCTCTACTGTAATTTTTTCAAAAATGTTTTTGCTATCTTGACATTTTGTACTAACATAATTTTTAGAAAAAGTTTATTAATTTCCCAAAAAGCCTTATTATGACTTGATAAAAACAAAACAAACAAAAATACTTAATCTATGGATCAATATGAGGATAGTCAATATATTTACAATATTGATTTTCCTTTCCATTAAATAGAATTACTCTATTTTTTTCTTCTATGATGTTTCCAATGTTTAATAATTTTATACATAAATGTCTTACATGCTTTGCTGTGTTTAGTCCTACATTTCTTATTTTTTGTTGCAAATGCAAGGAATATTTTGAGGTTAAAGTTTTTTCTGTTTTGTATATAAAAATACAGTTATCTTTTGTTGATTGCTATGCCAGTTTGAATGCATTATTTCCCCCAAAATGCCATTATCTTTGATGTAATCTTGTATGGGCAGACATACCAGTGTTGATTAGATTGTAATTCTTTGAGTGTTTCCATGGAGATGCAACCCACCCAACTGTGGGTGATGACTCTGATTGGATAGTTTCCATGGAGGTGCGGGTTAGGGTTAGGGTTAGCGTGAGGGTTAATTCAGGTTGGGCCTGAGTTAGTTCACTAGAGCACTACATAAGCTCAGACAGAAGGAGTGAGCTTGCTACAGCCAAGAGGGACACTTTGAAGAATGCACAGAAGCTGAGAGAGTAGCTGCAGATGATGAGAGGCAATTTGGAGATGGCCATTGAAAGCAGACTCTTGCTCCAGAGAAGCTAAGAGAGAACAAACATCCCAAGAGCAACTAAGAGTGACATTTTTGAGGAACTGCAGCCTAGAAGGAATGTCCTGGGAGAAAGCCATTTTGAAACCAGAACTTTGGAGCAGACTCCAGCCATGTGCCTTCCCTGCTAACAGGTTTTCCGAACGCCATTGGCCATTCTCCAGTGACAGTACCCAATTATTGATGTGTTACCTTGGACACTTTATGACCTTAAGACTGTAACTGTGTAACCAAATAAATCCCCTTTTATAAAAGCAAACTAGAACAATTGCCTTATACCCGTTAATCATTGTAAATCTCTTGTTTCTTCTAATTACCCCTAGAATTCTTTGAATTTTGTTGTATTCATACTGTCCATGATTTATTAGTTTCCTACTTTATTAATTTCTTCTCTTATCTTTCTTGTTTTATTTTTCTACCTTTTTGGAATTCTTTTGTTCTTTTCATTACTTACTGGTAGTTCATACACTTATGTCATTAATCTTCAGGCTTTCCTCTTTTCTATTATTTGTGTTCGTGGATTAAGAGACCACTAATACCTCACTGCATCCTACAAGTTTTCATATGCAGTATTTTAATTATCATGTCATTATACTACTGACATCTATTATGATTTTGCCTGTGAATAAGTTATTTAGTAGTGTACTTTTAAAATTCCCATTAGTTCTCTTTTTTGTTATTGATTTCTAACTTAAATGCATTTTCATATGAAAAGGTGATCGCTATGATACCATCCTTTGAAATTTATTGAGGCATACTCTGTGGCCCAGTACATGGTCAGTTTTGGTAAATATTCAGTGTTAAGCTTGAAGAAAAATGTTTTGTTCCTGGATGCATTACTCCATATATGTTTATTGACTTAGGTTTTTGAAATTGTGTTGTCAGAACAAATTCTTTTCAAGTAGCCCCAAATCCTTAGGATCTCTGTTAAAATTGGGTTTATGCACAAATTAGTTTAAGAGGAATTGGCATTTTAACTACATTAAGTCTTTTTTATTGAAGTTTGATTTTGTATTCAATAATATTTTCAACTTTCTTCATTTGTATCTTACTCGTTTTTATTTATTCGTAATTTTTATATCTACCTTATATTGTGCTTCTGGGTCTGACATAAAATAACTCTGGAATGCTAACTAATGTTCCCCCTGAAAACCATTTCAATTGTAATACTTATTCTTTTTGTACCACTGCAGGGCCAATCTTAATACATTATATTAATTTTGGAGTATCCCATTATCATAGCATCTAAAATAAGAAATGAATATTTATTAAAGCAGTAAATGGACTCCCCCTGGCCTTCCTTATATTTTCCTCTTTTTACATCATAATAGACACTTGGCATGTCTTGACCCAGGTTTCTCCAAAATAAACCACTCCTCCCACTATCCTCCCTCTTTCCCTGCCTTCCAAAAATATCAACCAATCACTTTTTTCTATTTCAACTGGGCAGGCCTGGTTTAGAATCCTAATTCTGTCCCATATAAGTCATATCAATCCCATACCAACTCTCAGTTTCCTTTTTCTATAAAATGATTACAACAACATCTAATTAATAGGATTTGTTAAAAAAACCGATAATAATTGCTTAGCACATTGCTTGGTACATGTAGGCTCTCATAATGAAAACACATTAATAATATTCATTTACCTTTCCACTTGAAAGAGCTAGTGTTCAGCCATTCTTAATCCTGCCCTTTCCATACCCTAGAATTACTAAACTGTTTTATTCTCTTTCCTACTCACCATGTACATTCCTAACCTTGAGTGACTGCCACCATCTGCTTTCCATGTTCCCACTCCAATACGGCTAATTACAGTATGACACTGGCAGTTACTAAGTCATACTATATAATCTGTGATCTCTGACCTCATCCTGCTGCATCTTCACTGCAGTGTCTTATTTCTCAACAAATAGATTGAAATCCCCATAGTAATTCCCCAAACTTTTCATACTTTTTAAGATCCCAATTGCTTGATTGACTTCCTTTCTCTCAACAGATGATCTGGCTTCCTGTTACAAACATCACCACTGTATAGAGAAGACCATGACAATGCAATGATTGTTATAGTAATCACTCTAAAGACACTCCTTTTGTAACTATCATTCTCCTCCTGAAAATTTCAGTTTCTATTCTCACATGTAAAGCATGATATTGCTTTAATCTTATTTCCCCTTTAAGAACCATACATTTCAACCAGTTTGAAGCAAAGCTTGAAGTGCCCTCCTAGCCCACCTTTGCCTCTAAACTACGATCATTTCTTTTTTTTAGGATGCCATTACTCCTTCTTTTACCTGTATCAAAATTCTTCCAGTCTTTCAGCAACCTAGTTAAAATTTCATATTTCCCCAAAAACCTCTTCTGATTATTCCAGCCAGAAACAGTCAGTATCCTGTTTTATAACATATGGTCCTTTGTTCCATTCTTAGGGTGCACTCCACCTTTTATTATGTCATTTATATTTTATTCCTCCTAAGAGATTATAAGCTCTTTAAGAGAATGGGACCAGCAATTATACACATTTATAGATTCTTCGAGGTCATTACTGAAGTAGTTCATAGCGATTGAAGAGGGCAGGTTCAGAGAACCACAGTCTGTTCCTTTTCCTCTCTTTGCCTTTGAAATCTCTTTGAAGTGAAAGAAACTTCTACCAAGAGAAAGGTTCCCCAGGGAGACAGGTCAGATGCGGATCAGGTCCTGTGTGCTCCAGCAGGAATCTTAGGATCTGAGAAGACAAAGCAGAAGGGGAAGAACATACACTTTAGATGTGGTCCAGGGGGCTTTGCTGTCTCCTGCAGCTGAACAGTGTCAATGACCTTGTAACTTTCACTGGAACTGAGAAGTCACTTCAATCCAACCCTTCAAATTTTGCAGATTATAACTTTGGCAGGAAAGTCTCCCTTTGCCTGGAACTTGATACCCAGTGACCTCGGCTTGAATGCCTTTACAAGATGGGAAATATAAATATCAGCCAATATGGGCTCATGTCATATCATATGTCACAGCTTTCCCTTAAAGAGCTTGAGTTAAGCCCATAATAGAAGGCCAGAAAGGAGGCAGGGCAACATGAGCATTGGTTCAAAATGTGTATGTGTGTGTGTGTGTGCGTGTGCATAATCAGCCTCATTACTAGCAGCAGCAGCATCTAGGGAACAAGATTTTTGCCTTTTCATTAGATCTCATGTTATGCATGGAGACCCTTTGAAATTAGTATGATCTTCCACTACAGTGGTGTGCTAAAATTTATAATAAAAACATTCCCTGTGAGTTCTTAAGCAAAATGCAGTAAAATGTTGGGTCACTCATTGCATGTTTCTTAGAAACTTCTCTGCAAGTTTTCAGAAATTTCTTTGCATATAAAATGAAGGGATATCTGAATGCCTCTTTTAAAAGTATTCTGTCTGCACCGGAAAGGTGCCCCGTTACTTCTCCTTCTATGAAACAGTGACATCTACTGCTCATGGGGCTATTTCTGGGAAAAGTTCTAAAACCAGTTCTTCTGTAAGAGGCATGACCTCTTTCACTTCCCCATCCTGATGAGGCCCCCCTATAACACGCATGTTTGATCTTCTCCACAAATTGGATTTTCTTCTTTCTAAATTAGTTTATTTCTTCTACAAGAATGCTATTATAAAATCATCTTCATTTTGAGCCCAAACTTATTTCTCTTAAACTTATAACCTTCTCTTCACTCTGTCTTTTGAGTCATAAGGAACAAGCCAATTTCCTGTATCACATGACAGCCCTAGAGACAGATAGATATTATGTCCCTTCACAGACTTTTGATTCCTACATGGATATTATTTAAAGTCTCTGCCCATATCCCTCCTGTTCTCTAAACATGCTACAAGACCAGACAAACAAATATGAGAGAAGCTGATTCATACACATCAGGGAGAAAAACAATTGTGCATGCCACAAAAGGTGCCTCAGTTAAGTAAATGACTGATTTCATCCTTAGTTAAATGGCAACCAGGAGGTAGTATATAAGCAAGTGGACCTTGAAGAGAACAGATCTGGATTCAATCCTGGCTCTCCCACTTAAGAGTGATAGGTCCTATGCAAATCACGCAACCACTCTCTACCTTTGTTTTCTAAGCTGTAAAATGAACGTGACAAGAATAACCACTTCATAGTTTGCTGCAAGGCTTAAATGAAATTCAACAAAGCATTGTGTGAAAAGCACAATGAGTACTCAATAAATGGGAACCGTCTTGTTATTAAGCAGTTGCTGCAAGATCAGACAAACAAATATGAGAGAAGTTAGGAAGTAATGGGAAGTGGGAAGAGATGGAAATAGGGGAGCACACAACATGTTTTAAATTAACTCTATAAAATGTAATGTTTCTCAAAGTCTGGACCATTGTTTATGCATAGCTCTGTGCTGCCACTCCTAACCAACATCTAGCATTAAAAGGAGATTATAAGTGTGCTGGGTGAATGAACTTCATCTGGATCAAAATATGCTACACAGCAATGAAGGGAAACATCATAAAGGTGGTATCAAGTGACACTTCCTGTATAAACATGGTATGACATAAAAAGCCCACAAAATATAGCAGATGTTGAGCCATGTATAGGTTGCACAATACATTTAATCACCTGAAAGAATCTATTCATTCAGCAATTATTCATTCATTCAGAAATTATTGGCCCCCTATGATATACATATATTAAACCCTTTTCTTCATAAACAGCAAAAAACATTTATTTTCACTGATCACCTATTCTAAGTTACTTAGCATAAGTAGTAAGGATACAAACATAAAGATCTCTTCCCTCAAGGAGTTTGCAGTATATTTGGGAAACTAATTAAGGCCCATAAAATGATCACTAAAAATACAAAAGATGAAAGAATAGTACAGCCACTAATAGCCAAACCATTCTAGCAGATGTCTCACATTACACCTGATAATCAATGGAACGATTTTCTGTTATATATGCTTCAAGTCCACCAATTTTGGATGTTTCTTATTCTTACTCTAAGTCAAATAAATTGCATAAAGAAGAAAAGGAAGAGGGAAATCTTAGTGTGCTCAAATGCACTTTGAGACAATTCATATTGCAGTTGCTGGACACACGGAGCTCAAAGAACAAAGTTCTTCAGCTGTCTTAAAGGAAAGCATGTCGGATACTGGAGGGAGCTAAGGGGTTGTAGCTAAAGGAACTGCATTTTCCTGTTGACTATGCCCTTCAGTGCAACCTCTCTTTGTTTGGATTCCTCTTTGTTTGGCTTTAGAGAGAGCAATAACTGTGCTGTCTAAATAACATAATTGTCATGAGAATAATATGAAATAATAATAGAAGAAAAAGGCCTTTGAAAATTTTGCTATGCAAATGCAAGGTAATATTATCACTACTGATAGGGGAAGCCCATTCTCCTGCCTTTCCAGAGAAGTCAGGCTTGAGGAGGTTTATGTCTCACATATACCTCTTCCATGAGTCATCATAGCAGAAAACCCCACAAAACTCCACCTTTGTTTTAAAAAAAAATTTTAAAGGCCCTTAAATGAAGACATATTGATTAGCTCTGCACACCAAAAATAAGTGTCCAGTGTGACAAATTGTTTGGGTAGTTTTAATAATATGGCTTCTGATATAATCAATTTAACTGTGATAATCAATATTGATCAAGAAAGTAGCTGAAATGAATAATTTGGGCAGGGCTGTGGCAGTTTTATTGGGTAAGCCTTACACAGGGTAGGTGTCTTAGTTTTTCAGGGTTCTTGTAACAAAGTATCACAGGTGAATTGGCTGAAATAACAGGAAATTATTTTCTCACCATTTTGGAGGCTAGAAGTCCAAACTCAGGTGTTGGCAGGATCATGCTTTCTTCAAAATTTGTAGTGTTTTGGTGGTGCCTGTTGGCACTCAATTTCTGCTTCCATCACATGGCCATCTGTCTCCTTCTGTCTCCTCCCTGTGTCCAAGTTTCCTTTATTTATGAGGATTTCAGTCATATTGGACTAAGGTCCACCCTGATTCAGTTTGGCCTCTCTCTAACTAGTAACACTTTCTAAGAGGCTGTTTACAAATGGGTTCATATTCTAGGGCCGAAGCTTAGGGCTTGCACATATTTTTGTAGGGGACATGATTCAATATGTAACAAGGGATTTTAAATGATTGGCACCCATATATATATATATATATATATATATATACATACATACACACACACACACATACAGGAAAGTTTATTATACAACATAAATTCCAAGAATTCCTTGTAAAAATAGACCTTTGAAAAAAGGGAATGGTCTTAGTTTCCTAGCACTACCAGCCTGAGGGAACAAATGAGATAATCAATATGAAAACTCTGTTAGCTTATTGTTCCTAACCCTGGGATCTGTTGACACATGACCCAACCTCTTTTCAGTCACTCCAGTTTTTTCTGGGTAATTCATGTTTTTCCACTCTGACATATTCATGGTTTGTACCAACAAAATGACTAAGGGAAGCCCTTTGTCACTGCCAAGGCTGCACGGCACACAGCTTGGGACTGTGGCTTCTTCAGGATGCCAACAAAGCACTGTTTCCAGTGGAGAGGACTGCGAATGGCTCAGACTTCCTGAGGATCCCAGAGCAAGGCTGCTTGCACGAATCTTTCATGAAAGATTTTAGTTTCTTCTGCCTCCAACTCTCTGTGTGTGTATATATATGTGTGTGTGTGTGTGTGTGTCTACATATATGTGTGTCTATATATGTATATATGTGTATATATAGTTACGTACTATATTAGATATATATATATATAGTATCAAGGCACACTAGGCTAGATGCTCTTCTCTTTTCACCATTGTTATGATCTCTCATCTTCATCCCATGAACAACCCAACATTTCTCCATCTTTCTGCTATCAAAAACAAAAGCTTCTATACATGCAGCAGATGCCCAGCAGTGTCACTATTTTAGCAAACAGACCAGACCTTAAATCCCAGTTTGGGATCATCAAAATAATCCCATCAAAGGCATTGCTTACAAAATAAGTAGAATCCTATCTTTGTTATACATAAAGATTCAGAATCTCAGAATTTAGAAATAACCATAACAACTCAGGTATAGGTGTGACTGCTATAAGAGTTTACAATCTAAGAACCTTTACAATAAGCCTTCCCCTGATAATCTATGCTCTCAAATTCAATTCCCAGAGTATGAACATTATATTTAGTCCACAATATTGAGGTGTTATAATATTTGTCTTTTAGTTTCTGGCTTATTTCACTCAACATGCTGTTCTCAAGGTTCATTCACCTAGTTGCATGCCTCCAGGGTGTGTCTTAATCCAACATGACTGGAGTCCTTATAAGTAGAGGACATTTAAACACAGGGAGTAGGAGACAGGAGGAGACAGATGGAGAGAGAGATGACCATGTGATGGAGGTAGAGGTTGAGTTATGGATTGCAACAAGCTAACAGCAGCTTGCTGCAGACTTCAGGGAAACATGAGCTCGCCAATGCCTTGATTTTGGACTTCTAGCCTCCAAAATGGTGAGACAATGCCAGCCAATCTATCTGTAGTACTATGTTAGAGCAGTCCTGGCAAACTAAAGTGCCTTTCTTTGAAAAATGGCTCAGCTGTTATACAAAAAGAGATAATGAAACCTTCTTTTGCTTATTTTATAGTGTGTTCTATTAGAAATTACTCAGATTTTGGAATTAGGCAGCTAAGGTTGCTTACTACACATTATTGTATAAATTGTACCAGTAACTTAACCTCTATGTACTCAATCTCTCATCTGTAAAATGAGGATGATAATAATATTTACTTTATAGCATTCTGTCACAGAATAATGCATTGGAGTTCATAGCTCAGTGTCTAGTTAGCATTGGGAATTGGGAGAGAGAATTCCATACAGAGTTTGACGTCATTATTTTAAAACAAATGCTTTTAAGTATTGAAATGGAACTATTCTAACAAAAATGGGTATCAGGGAATCTGTGGAATCTGACCAAGGTGTTATGAAGAGAATCTGACCAAGGTGTTATGAAGATACCTTTTAATACAGAATAGTTGAGGACTGTTACTAGAGTAAATAAATCCATTTCATCGTAACATTCTAATGAATTGAAACTCTTCAATCAACTGAAAATAATTGTATACTTATTTAGCATATGCTCAAAATAATAATAACTTCTCAACCTATTCAATATCCAAAAAGTAAGACTTTTGAAGCATAGGACCAATCTTGTCGGAGAATAAAACAGGTGTCTAAGAGAAAACATAAGCCAGTCTTACAAAGGATCCCTTCCTGGTACCTTGCAAGTATTTTTACTATTAAAGGAGAGATGTTTAGTTGATTTTTTTCTTTATCTACTGAACTGCATTAATGACAGTAGGACATTATTCTATGATCATCCTGATAAATTATCTATAATCAACAGATGCAGAAACTGGTTTCACTGAAAGGAAAGGAATCCAAATTGTGAGGAGAATGGTACATTGTAATCTTCATTTTCTATTGATTATAAGAGCCAGAATGATAATAACATCAAAAAATTGTCATTTTATTTTTTCTGCTGTAGGGAGAATTCTTTAAAAATCTGTATGTTATTATTCAACAGCACTGTCAGAGCATTTGTCAGTAAGTTCTATCAAACACAGAAGTATGGGAGTGGCAATAACTTGCTATTACATAATTTAAGACTCCCACTGTCAAATACTGCTCCTCCTTTTCTTATGAGGAGGGAATATCTCAAGAAGTCCCACCAAAGATCATAATTCAAATAATACACAGCCCAGACAACCCTATTTTTTTGAAAGATTTGATGACTAAATACCCTATTGACCCCACATCAGGGATATTCTGCAAGGAAAACTAATGAAAAAAGTTTTGATTGTCCTTTTAGTATTAAGCCAGTATCTCCAGTCATATGTTTACAAAGAACATTGGCTGGTGGACTATATCTTTTAGGCAAGAAGTTATTCTGAATGAGAGTCTTTGATAGTTTAATGTTCAACTTGGCTTCCTCTGATTAGACTCAAATCAAGGAAAATGTTGATTCAAGTTATCATCTTAGTCTGCTTCACATCCACTGAAAACAGACTGTAATCTGTTGCTGATGGTATGTCTCATTTTAAGGCAATATCGTGGATTCAAACCATATTCTTAATCTTTGTCAGAAAAGTATGAAGGGATCAGCTACAGAATAAATTAGCATTGCTGGAGATCCTAATGGTGGGATCAACCCATAACCAACCAGAGCCCTCAGAGTTGATCCAGAAAAGATAAGATCCCCATGAATAGATAATTGTGTTAAACACACAGGAATAGGTGATGGGGGAAACTTTGACACCATGAATTCAAGTTTCTTAAGAAACCAAGGGCCAAGTGAAACAGACTCAGTATGTGGTATTCCTTACTAAGTAAAGAGTTCTAGGGTGAAGTCTGGTATAGACAATGATGAGTGAAGGATATAGCAATAGAAACAATGTGACTCACTGATGCTCTGCACTCAATCTATAAATGATAATATTATTTTTCCTCATGGAAAGACTTATGTACATGGACTAGCATTCATTCATTCATCCAACAAATATTCATTGGCTTCCTATCATATGCCTAGCTCTGAGTTTATTATAGGGATGCAAAAATATTTACCCTTGTACAATACCTATCCTTCAAAACATGTAGATGGGGTGATACGAAGACTCTGATATACCTGATTATGGTGCATCATCCCAAGTACCAAAAAACCTGTGACAAAGGAGTTACACAAAAAGATCTTTTAGAGTAAGTCACTTCATGGACCTCCATAACAAGAAGTGATTGGATCAAATAATCTCAGCTCTCAAAATTCCATTGTTCTGTTATACATCTACAAAAGAGCTACAAAACTTCCCTAAAGGACCATTTTAAATCATTAAAATTATTTGTTCTAGTTTGTTAATCATAAAAAATACTTCTACTTATGTGGTAATGAGTTTTGCAGCCTCTCCCTCTTTTTCAATGTCAGAAAGACATCACTTAGTAAAGCATTTCCTAATGTCTTGCTATAAAGTCTGATGTTTGTATTATTATTATTAATTTTAGTTTAATGTTTTTATATAATTTAATTTATTTTGTTTTATGTAAACTTCTTATAAAGTTGATGCTTGTATTATTACCATTTTTTAAACTGATAGTTTTAAAATTAAAACTGAGGAAGGTATAGAAATAATGGATCTGCCAGAGTTAATCTGGTTTTCAAAGAAGGCTTCATTGAAGGGCTGTTTCATTTCATTTCCCTTGAAATCTCATCTACTCTGGGCATGATAATAGGTTTTGGTGTACAGCAAAAAAAAAAAAAAAAACTAAACCAAAAGACAAAAATCAAGAAGAACTATTTTGAAGGGATGAGCTCCTTCTGTGGCTATTAAATAACCCTAAAAGATTATCAGCACCAGAAAGATTCATAGCATATAGGCACACATGTAAATTGGACAAATGGCATACACAACCACATACCTCACTGTGAACCTGCTGTGTGCCAGGTACCTGTCTTACTGTGGACCCTCAAACCAACCACCAATAGACTGCCAAGAGTGCTAAACATTCTGTCACGGGTTTCTCAGCTGCCTCCAGAATTTACCCAGATTGATGCAAATTTGCCTGTTCTGTCCTGCTGCTCTTTTGCACTTATCTGTCTAGTTCTCATATTTCTGTTTGGCACTAGATCGTGGCTTCTAAAACTTGGCTTAAGATACTTAGATTCGTTTAGATAAAATTTCCTGGTTCAAAATGTTCTGGTCATTCCCCCTCAGTGATGGTTCTGGTATTTGCCCTTCTGACCACAAGCCATGCAACCATTGGATAAGAGATGCTACTGCCAACTGCTGTTGCCCCAGAATACACAGGTCACCAGAACCCAGCCCTCTAGAAGAAGCCGTATACCAGATGCATTTGAAGTACTTTTATCTTAATACATACAAAGATTTTCATGACTGGATTCTTGTCATCTTCCTACCTGTTATTCCCCTACTCAGAATGTGTGCTCTACAATAAAACCTTACTTTTCACCCTCCCCCTAAATATTCCATGTGCTCTTTCTTGTACTTCTGTACAAGAATGGGATGTTTTCTACACCTTCTTCTCATTCTAGGAATTCCTACATATCCTTCAAAGTCAGCTCAAGTGTTTCCTCATGGGAATCCTCTGTCATACCCATCCCAAGTGTGACCCCACTTCAGTTAATTCACTGTTTAGCAATTGTTTCACTTCCTCATCCTTTTTCCAAACACCAGGGATTCTATACATTCTTAGGCAGCATTGTGTTCATCTCTGAATCCGTGGTGCCGAGGACACAGCCTCAAGTGAAGTACAGACTTCATTAAGCATGGACTGAGGGTGTGAATACATTTGTAACATGATTGCTTGATTGTTAATGCTGCATTCTCAGAACTGTCCATGAGGTAGTGTCAGATTCAGAAGAGTTTCACCTTTTCTCCGTATAATTATATTATATTCTCCTGCTGTTCTCTGCTTTTTTTCCAGTTTTCATTAAGAATAAATATTTATTTGAGGTTTTTTTTTCTGTGGTACTTGAGGATTTTTCTTTGTTATAAATGCTTGTCTTGGCATTTGTGTCTTATGGTGGGATACAAGCATTCATTCAGTCAACACAATTTTATGCAGGGGAAGTATTGTACAAAGCACCCATGTGCTGCATCTTGAGTGTTTAACTTCCCATTCATTATGCAAATTCTTTCTTTCTACCACCTCACCTCATTACATCTTCCATTGGTTTCCTTCAAACTCAGCATAATCCTGCACTGCTGAAGATTTCTAGTGTACTTCTGAAATTAGCCACCCTCATACATTAGCCTGTGGTTTCTCAAATTCATTCAGATGGCAAAACGCCTGGACGATTGATACATGCTGATGTATAGACCTCTTGTTTAAAGAAGAAGCAATTTTCCTGAGAGAAAACATAGCTATATCATATCAGTAGACTGCAACTCTCACAACAGTGCCTACACATATCCTTGGAAATGAAGCAAGTTGGTGAACTAAACATAATTGTTGACATTATTCATTTCTTATTTCTTTTTGTTTTTTTTTTATGTGTGTATGTGCATGTGGAAAAATGGAATTGAAATATATCACATTAAAAAAAAAAAGCATCCTATGTGAAGACTCAGTTCTTCCTGTGAGTCAGAATGTCTTCTGGATAAAAAGTAGCTTGTATATTTCACAGTGTACAATTACATTATGTTTTATAAAGTTGTTTTCAAATGATGTTTCTGTAGAACATGTGTATTTCTACACTAGATTGGGTAATAGCATTTTTTCTAATTTTCAGGAAAAGTTAATGAACGCCATTTTGTCAGCTGTGCATTTTTCTCTCAAGATTTTTCTCTATGCTTTGATTCTATGTCACCTGCTAGTAAATGAATTATTAAGTAGTGAATGAGTATTAGTTCAAGCCCTCTAATAATAGCGATATTAACCACCCTTAATCATCTGTTCAACCTGTGGCAAATTCTATGTTAAGAGCTTTACATATAGTATATAATTAATTGAACCAATAATACTACAGGATTTTATTCCAGTTTTATGGATGAGGAAACTGAGGTTATGGAAGACAAGTAATTAGCTCCTATATTTTCTGTTTCTCCATTGCCATTCACTTGCTTAGCTTCTCAGCTATTCTCTGGGAAGAATGTTGAAGTAGACAGTGAGGAGTATTCTAATTAAACTTCTTTGCGATGCTTGTGTAATGGGGGAAGATTAACCTAGAATTTGCTAGGCTCTGTTTCATAAAGCTTCTATTGTGTTTCTAGTTTTGGAGGCAGTGGTGAAGTCCTTGTTTTCATGTGTTTGTGTTTTACAAGGTAGTGAGATATGAATTTAACTTAAATTACTATAATAATGATCTGGTGCAAAAAGGGTTCTGTAGTAGTAAGAAGGTATTCTCAGTTAATTCTCAGTTTAACCGCCCTCTTTCAAACCCTATATCCATCATTGGTGGGATGTTAACTTGAGTGGTTTTGTTCTAAGACCCAAGTTTTGAGTTAAAAAGCAGTTGCAGGCAAGAATATATGAATCAGGACCCAACTAAGGCAATAATATATTTTTCTCCTTACAGGGAAAAATAGAGTTCTCTGGATTCAAAGCCAGCAGGGAGCCTTATTGACATGTGAAATTCTGAACATCATTTAGATAAATTATTGAGTTATGCCCAGATTCATCACCTAATTTGTAATGCTTTCCAGTGCCTCTGGGTCTAGAAATCAATGAATATATTGTGCTTATCAACATATGCCATTTTTCATGGGAAATAGATTTGTGTTAATTTTTAATAAGATGTGCAAATAACATCTCTTTGGGGCACAGAAGAGAATGTATCTGTGCAGAGAGCTTACTCTAAGATACATTAAAAACCCACATCAAATATACATCAAAACACACATCAAAGTACTCACAGGGATACTCCAAATAGCCGTACAAAAGAGAATCAATTTGCTTAAAATGTGTCTCAGGGAGGGTGTGCCGGCCATGCACAGCTCACCATCTGTGGCTTTCCATTAACATTCAGCTGGCATGGCTCCTGTAGTAAGTGTACCTCTACAGGCCTGCTCTCTGCTTTCCCAGCAGGACTGGGAAGGTCACAGCTGTGAACAAATTCTCCTGAAAATCATCCTGCCCCTTCTCCATTCTGTGATGCATTATGCTGCGGTGTACCCTTAGTGGCTTAAGGACAGGCTCATTGTCATTTTTGAAAAAGCTCTATATGAGAAGTAGGTTCTAACTATGTAATGGCAGGATGTAATGCAAAAGAACATTTTTGACAGTTAAAGTAATACCTGAATCCCTGTTGGACCTTGTTGACCTCTTGCGCCTTTCAATACTATCTCAGTCTTGACACTCCCCCTACCATTATAACAGTAGAGTTTCTTTCATCTGCTCCCCAATCTTTAATATTGATGTTCTTCAGATTCACTCTCTAACCCATTGCTCTTTACTCTTCACACACTGCTAATGGACTATCGGACTCATTCTCATATTTTTATCTATGCTTTTGCCTTCAGTTCTAACCTCTATCCTGTGAATCAAACATAAAATCTAAATATAGGCTGGACTTCTACATTTGACAGTACCTCAAAATCAGTACATCAAAAGCAGGACCCATTACCTCTGCACCCTCCACCCTGCTTCCCCTAGTTGGTGGCCCAATCTCCAAGAACCTGGAAGTCACTTGTGACTCATCTTTTTCCTATATACCCCTCATTTTATCCATCACCAAGGCATACCAAGCTTACCTTCTAAATATTTCTCGAGTGTACCCTCTTCCTATTCTTCTCCATATCTACTTCCACTGACCTAGTTGAGGCCCTCACCATCTCTTGCCCAGACTATTTCAATAGCCTCCAGCCTGTTTTCTCTTACTCCAGTCTTGCTCTATCTCAATCAATCCCCCATACATAACCAAAGCTGTCTCTCTACAATGTATACCTGATCATATCACTGTAGTTTTTAAAACCCTTAAAGACTCCCCATTGACTTCAGGATGAATTTCAAGTTCCTTAGAGCAGCTTAGGATAGATCTTTATGAACTGACATGGTCTACCATTGCATCTGATTTCTCCTCACTCTCAACCTTAGATTTTATACTCTAATAACTATATGCCATATTCCTTTAGAGTTTTGTGCCTTCGCTCATATTAATCCATCTAAGAGGGTTAGCATCTTTCTGTTCTTGGGTAATCCTTATTCATCTTTCAAGGTGCCATTTTTTTCTGGGAGTCATACGTTAACCCCAGAAAATGTTCCTCTGTGTTTGTATATGGATATGTATATCCATATTATACTTATTATGTTAAGTATCCTTATTATTTAACATAATATATTATGTGGCAGTCTTATCCACCAATATAAGTTCCTTGGGAGCTGAATCCCTGTTTTATGCCATTCCTTTACCCCTAGTGGCTAGCACAGTGCCTAGCACATAGTAATTGCTCAGTAAATGTTTGCCAATCTTAACTGAAAGATGTTTTGTGCATTGTTCTGGATACAAGCATCATGACTTAAATTTTGAGGTTCCTCATAATTATATTTTATTACTCAATTCAGAAAGTATTTGTTGAATTCATTTCTGGTGCCTACTGGATAAGGATACAGGTGGAGTTTAAGATACGGTTCTTAACTCAAGGAACTTAACAATATATTCAGGAATTCATGATATTTATAATCATTTTTAATTACATTTATTATATGTTACATAGAATGTACATATATGGTACATGCATTTGTATGCATTAGTATTGCATATAACATACATACATTCAGAAGACATTTATGAATACCTATGGTATGTGTCCTGGGAGAAAGCCATTTTGAAATCAGAACTTTGGAGCAGACGCCAGCCATGTGCCTTCCCAGCTAACAGAGGTTTTCCGGACGCCATTTGCCATCCTCCAGTGAAGGTACCTGATTACCTTGGACACTTTATGGCCTTAAGACTGTAACTGTATAGCCAAATAAGCCCCCTTTTTATAAAAGCCAGTCCATCTCTGGTGTTTTGCATTCTGCAGCATTAGCAAACTAGAACAGATTTTGGTACCAGGAGTGGGGTGCTTTTGCTGCTGAGTTTGCAAATACCAAACATGTGAGCAGCCACCTTCCGGATTTGGCCTAGTAGACAAGCTGCAGCCTGCCCTTGAGTTCCCCCCGCCCATCGAGTGGTGCCAAGATGGCGCCCACATCCTGCTTCCGGCTTCTGATGTATGTAACCACCCGCTGTATTCACCAATCATGCTTGTGTGCGTGGCGTTAGCCCATTGGATACACGCAAGGTTTATAAGAAAGTTCCCGGGCAAAGCTCGGGGAGACAGCCCACAAGGAGCCGTACCTGACGGCCGCATCGAGGTTGTTCTCCCCCGAGGTGTCTCGCCCCGGGTGGAACCTGTAAAGATGATGATTGCCTAGTCCCATTAAAAGTTTATCTGCTTTACCACCGCGAGTCCTGAGTGATCACAAGTGCTCCGGGTAAGACGTTGTCCGCACCCTCTCTCCCCTTATCTCTCTGGTCCCCATCGCCGGCCGACCGAGGACTCGAGGCGGGGCGGAGAAGCGCCGGACACAAACATGTTGGAATGGCTTTTTAAATGGATAATGGGGAGTTTCTGGAAGAATTGGGAGGAGCTTGATAGAAAAGGCCAAAACTGCTTTAAAGAGACTGTTTGTGGAAATATGGACTCTAAAGATACTTCTGATGAGGTCTTGAACAGAAATGATGAATGTGTTGTTGCAAACTGGAAGAAAGGTGATCCTTGTTTTAAAGTGGCAGAGAATTTGGCAAAATTGAGTCCTGGTGTCATATGAAGGAAGAATCTGGAAGCAACCACCTGGAGTACTTAGCTGAGGAGATCTCCAGACTACATGTGGAGGATGTATCCTGGCTTCTCCTTGCAGCTTATAGTAAAATGTGAGCAGAGAGAGATAAACTTAGAACTGAACTCTTGGCTTCAAAGAAACCAGAAGCTGATGGCTTGGAAAATTATGAGCTTCCAGGGGGTGGAATCCCAGAAGCTACAGCCCAATGTGAGGATGTAACCAAACATGGAACCCAGCCGCCATTTCAGTACAAGCCAAGATTGGAGATGGAATTATCCAGAAAGGATTTGTGGAAACTCCTATTGTCTGATGGCTTTGACCCCTGTGTGCTTCATGCAAAGGCAACAGAACTTTTGCGAGAACTTTATAGACAGAGCCGCTGCCGGTCTGGACTGGAGGAGACAGACAAGGAACAAATTGAAGGAAAAATTTCTTCAAAGACAGAGCCATGGAGGTTGAGGTCTGGAGTCAAGAGGTTTAGGGCTGGGAGAGTGGAGCAGCCCACACGCTTGGAAAGGGTGAGTTTGCCCTGGAGGTCGAGGGCAGGCTTTCCACCTCGATGCTCTGAAAGGGTTTTGCCACCCGAGGTCCCAAAGAGGGTGGAACACATTCCCAGGGAATTGGGGAGAGCCTGGCTGCCACCCCACTGTTCGGAAGGGGTTGAGCATGTGCCCCGGAGATGGAAGAGAATCCAGGAGCTGCCCGGATGTTTGAGGAGGGTGGGGCCGAGAAGGTGGTCTCCCCAATGTGTGGGTATGTTGGAGCACTCACCTAAGCGTTTGGAGAGGAAAGGGCTGCCGAAAAGGCCCTTAGGAAGGGTTAGGCTCCCGCTCTCTCAAGCCCCAAGGATGCAATGTTATTCTGTAAATGACTCTCAGACTTTGAAATCTAATGGAGTTTGTCCTGCAGGTTTTAGGAACTGTTTTGGTCCTGTTAACCCTGTTTTCCTTACTGTTTCTCCTTATGGCAATGGGAATGTTTATCCTATGAATGTCCCTCCTTTGTATATTGGAAGCATATAACTTGTTCTAAGTCCACAAATCCAAAGCTAAAGGAAAAGTATGCCTTAGGACTGACCACGCCTAAATTGATTTTGATGGGATCTTGTACTTATCTATTGTTACTGAAATGATTTAAGTTTCTGTGGTATTGTGGGATGAATGTATTTTGTATTTGGAAAGAATATGTTTTTCTGGGGTCCAGGGGGTGGAATGTGCTGGTTTGACTGTATTATCTCCCCCAGAAAAAGCCATATTCTTTGATGCAATCTTGTGGGGCAGACAGAATAGTGGGGATTAAGCTGGAACGTTTGAATTAGGTTGTTTGCATGGAGATGTGCCCCACCCAGCTGTGGGAGGTGACTCTGGTGGGATACTCCCATGGAGGTGTGGCCCCACCCATTCGGGGTGGGCCTGGATCAGTGGAGCCATATAAAACATGCTGACTCAAAGAGACTGAAGGGAGTGCAGCTGTGAGTGACGTTTTGAAGAGGAGCAAGCTTGCTAGAGAGGAATGTCCTGGGAGAAAGCCATTTTGAAATCAGAACTTTGGAGCAGACGCCAGCCATGTGCCTTCCCAGCTAACAGAGGTTTTCCGGACGCCATTTGCCATCCTCCAGTGAAGGTACCTGATTACTGATGTGTTACCTTGGACACTTTATGGCCTTAAGACTGTAACTGTATAGCCAAATAAACCCCCTTTTTATAAAAGCCAGTCCATCTCTGGTGTTTTGCATTCTGCAGCATTAACAAACTAGAACAGTATGTCATGAATTATGACAGGTGCTGAGGATTTAACAACAAATAAGTCATGATCCCTGCCCTCAGAAGAGATAAGAATGAGTTGAGCAATAGATAAAGGCTTCATGCAAGATATAAGAACCCATTTTGACATTGAAAAATAGGTTAAATGGACTATGATTTGACCCATCATACAAGAGCAATAATTGCTCAGAATAAATGAGGTATAATTGTAATTAAATTGGAATTTATGTTTTCTTTTCCTCCCCTTTATCTAGAAGAGGAAAAAAATCTTTTATTATGCTATAGCTATTACCCTATCTTTCTTTCATTCACAAACATGTTCCTAAGTGAAATTCATTTAGGAAAATTGTGCATAATATTAAGAGGATAGTTGAAACAATATAAAATATTAGTCATTGGGAAACACTGACCTGACTTGGAAAATTTTTCTACTTTCCTGAGTTTCAGAAAGAAAATATGTTTACTACTTCTCCTTTAACAATAACTCTGGGATAGGATGAGGAGAGAGAACACTCAATACATAAATGATAGAATCATTCACTCCTGTTTATATTTATACTAGACTTTTACAGGGCTGTGTTTTACTAGAACTTGGTAAAACTTGACACTAGAAAATCCCAAATACCATGGGATATTAGGTCATTTAAGCATCTTCCATTTAATCAGTGAGGGTAGCATTTTAATACATGGAGCTAACAAAATATTGAGGATATTAATTCCAATTTAAGGATCTGTGGTTTTTCAAAAAATGGACCAAAAGCATAAACCCAAATATAAAAATGGAAAATGGTCGTTTTACTCATTTAGCAAGTTATTAAACAAAAACCCAACAGAAAACTTTCAGCAGAAATCATCATCAAAGAATGTTTAAATATAGAGCATGAGAAAATATCTGATTGTGAAGTATTCCCAAGTGTCCACACATCAGATCACCAGCGACTCCCAATGGTGAGGTATAATAACTGTGAGAGAAATGCTGATGCTACTTTTAATAACAGAGAATTATGCTATTTTGAAAAGTTCTTCTCTTCTGAAAGTGAAGCTAGATTTTTGTTGATCCATGTCTTCTTGCTTATTTGTGCTTCTAGTAACAAGAGATAGATATTTGTGAAATAGCTGATCAAGGTAAATGGGTGCCTGCTGCGGTAGAACAGAGGAACAAACTGTCCAGCATAGAAGTTGGGTGCAGGATATCAATAAATCATAGTCTGATCCACCAAAAGATAAAGCAACACTTTTGGTACATCTTCTAGGCATGAACTTTCATGCTACCTTTTTAAAAAATATATTAGGAATGGCAAAGATAACAAGGTAATTGGGTTTGCTGTCATCCTTCTCCAACCCACAAATGAACATTCATGGCCATCCACTCTGGACTTTGAAAAGTCCCTTTGCCTTTTTAGGCCAAGTGATGATAACTGTGACTGCAACCATAAGATAACCAAATTTTAGGAAGCATTTCACAACCTATTAAGTAAGTAGAAGGCAATGATTAATTGGATTCACTTTCACAGATCTAGTCTATGTATTTAAAGAGCTCTTGAGGACAATCTAAGAAGAAAAACATGTCCCTGACTTAGCCTCCTGAAACTGAGCAAATGATCCTTGATTTCTTGCTGGTGCTGATGCAACAATGCCGTTGCTAATATGAGCCAGTAAAACCATGGTGATCTATGGATAGAGGAAGAGAAAGACCCCCTGTTCGTATGTGTGTGTGTGTGATTATAGGCATATTTTACCAAAAAGTTATAATCAGCATTATTATTCTATCTTTTCTACCAAGTGACAATAGCTGGTAGGGCAAGTATGTACAATGCCACTGCTTCAAAACTTTCCAAAATTAAGAAAAATATAATTTAAAAAGACATTTTTTTCCTAAAAAAATGGTAGACTAAACTAGCTTCTTAAGCCTCTTCTTGGAAAATATCTGGAAGTGTTGATTTGATTTATGTTGATTTGAAAGTATAGCCATATTCAAAATGAAAAGAAAGGGATATTCCCCAGATGACAGAAATCAACAAGGAAACAGAAATCAGAATACTAAACATGTAACTTGACATTGAGGTAGGGAGAAATAGTACAAATGATAGTTGACATGGTAGTATATATTGTGGTTTTGTTTGTTTATTGTTGTTATACTGTAAAATATATTCCAAGCTTTTTATGGTCTTAGAGTTAATATTGTACCATGTCATGTGAAATGATGAAAATTTGCAACCACAAAGTCCATATACCCACTCCCATCCTTTATGTTACAAGTATCACATGATTACATGAACATTTATTCTAGACCCCACAAGACAATATTATAATGCTTTTTGTAAAATGAATATATATTTTAAAGAAATTAAGGGGAAAATAATGTTTTATATTTACCCAAATATCTACCATTTTGAATGCTCTTCTTCTCTTCCTGAGGATCCAAGAGTCCATCTGGTATCATTTCCCTTCCTTCAGTATTTCTTGTAGATACTAAAACTGTCCTTATTCACAGATAGCACTAATGTGAATGGGGAACATCTTTCAGAAAGTGCAAAAAGGCTACTGTCAATTTTCTCTCACAGCTTTGAGCTGAGAGAGTGCCTCAGCCACAAAACTGAATGGTGACAGTGTGGCAAGCAAAATCTCAATAGAAACCTTAGTTTTCTGGCTAGAGGAACTGAAAAAGGGGGCTTTTGCATCTGGAAGAGTACGGGGGTAATTCTTCTTTATTTCTAGTTTTGTTCTTCCTCCTTTCCCTCAAGGGTGATCCCAGTGGCAGATTTGTACAGCAACAAGGCAGGAAGCTAAAACCTGAGGAGAAAATCTACTTTATGGCCAAAAAGGGCACCTGCAGGCCAGAAAGTAGAGGGAAAATCCTAAAGAAGAGAGAGCTGGAGAATGGACATCTCTAATTCTGTGTATGAACCTGAAAAAGTCCATTCTGACCCCTGAGCTACACATGCATTGGACAGACCAAGAGAAGCATAGCAAAGACTTTGAAAACTGAACTAAAATTTAAACCATCACCCATCACAGGTGAATTCCTGAGATGTGCATGTATAGGACAGATCCAAAGCAGCTTATCAAAGGCTTCAAAAACTGAGCTGACATTGGAACCACTAGCACAAGAAGGTAAGGCAGAACTTGTAGTCTTAACTAAACCTAAATTAATTCAATATTGCCCAGAGAATTTTAACAAGATCTAAAGGCTTAAGAGGAATAGTGTTTCAGTTTGGTTTGCTAAGGCTGTCGTTATGTAAAATACCAGAAATGGATTGGCTTTTATAAAGAGGATTTATTGGGTAACAAATTTACAGTTCTAAGGCCATACTAAGGCATCAACAAGAGTATACCTTCACTGAAGAATGTCTGATGGCATCTGGAACACCTCAGTTAGCTGGGGAGGCATGGGGCTGGCATCTGCTGGTCCTTTGCTACTGGATTGATTTTCAAAATGGCTTTCTCCAAAATGTCTCTTGGCTTCTGTCTCTCTTAGCTTCTCTGTCAGCTCCTGTATGTTCTTGCTTCTTTCTCCCAGGGCATTTCTCTCTAAGTGTCTGGGGGTATTCTCGTAGCTTCTCCAGGGCAAGCTCTAGGCTTCATCTCTTAGCTTAGCATCTCCAAACATCCTTCTGTCTGCATCTCCAAGCATCTCTAAGCACCAGCATCTGTGTCCGCTCTTGAGGTCTCTTAAGTATTCCAGTGAAATAATCAAGACCCACCCTGAATGGATGGGGTCCACACCTCCATGGAAATGATTTAATCAAATCTCACCCTCAGTTGGGTGAGTCACATCTCCATGGAAACACTCAATCAAAAAGTTCCAAACAGCAAGATTGGGTTAAAAGATCATGACTCTTCTGGGGTCCATAATAGTTTCAAACCGGCACAAAGAGCATTCAAAATATCCAGAATAAAATCTGAAATTGTGCTTGACTTATAAAGAACCAAAAAATGTGACAATTTTCAAATGAAAAATACAGTCAATAGATGCAAACCCTAAAATGACTCATATTTTAATCACCAGACATAGACTTTCAAGCAGCTACTATTTTCCATGAAGTAAGGTTAAATATTCTAGGAATGAATGGAAAGATAGAAGTTCTCAGCCAAGTAACAAAAACTATAAAAAAAAGAATCAAAAGGAAATTTTATTCTTGAAAAGCACATTATACGTAATAAAAAGATTCACTGGATAGGCTCAATAGCAGATTAGAGGGGGCAAAAGAGTCAGTGAACTTGAAATAGAACAATATTTACTAACCACTCTAAAGAACAGAGAGAAAAGAGACAGAAAAATATGAGCAGAGCCTTAGGAAAATGGGGAGCAATATCAAAAAGCCTAACATCTATGTCATTGGGGTACCAAAAGGAGAAGAGAAAGAGACTGGTGCAGTAAAAGTATATGAAGAACCAATGACTAAAAATTTCAGAAATTTGGTGGAAAACATAAATTTAGAAATTCAAGAAGCTCACTACCCCAAACAAGATAAACCCAAAGAAAACCCATGCCAAAACATACCATAATCAAACTGCTAAAAATCAAAAGTAAAGAAAAAAATCTCAACAGCAGCTAGAAAAAAAATGACACATTACATAGAAGAGAACAACAATATGAATGCCTGTGTCTTTGACATCAGAGACTATGGAAACCAGAAAACCGTGGAAGAACATCTTTAAAGTGCTGAGAGAAAATAACTGTCAGCCAATGACTCTACACTTCCCCCCAAAATTCCTTCATAAATGGAGACATAAAGATATTCTTAGACAAAGAAAAAGATTAAGGAAAACTAAGAGAATTGTCAACATACCTCCTCTAAAAGAAATGCTAAAGGAATTCTTTAGGTTAAAGGAAAATGATAGTGGTGGGAAATGTGGAGCATTAAGAATGAAGGATGTGCAAGATAAATGGTAAATATCTGGGTAAATGTAAATGGTAAATACATGGGTAAATATAAAGGAGTATATTTTTCTTATTAAGATCTTCAAAATATGTATGACTATGGAAAACAAAAATTATGACACTGCATGATATTTTCAATGTACATATAGGTAATACAAATGAGAATTAAAAGGGGGGAGGCTCAAGGAGACTATCTGGTTGTAAGATATCTGTTCTGGTTTGCTAGAGTTGCTTTCTCCAAAATGTCTCTGGGCTTTGGTCTTAGCTCTCTTAGCTTCTCTCTCTTAGCTTCTCTCTCTCAGCTCCTGTGCATCTGTGCTTGTTTCCCCAGGGCATTTCTCTCTAAGTTTCGGTGGGGGGGGGGGGGTCCTCTCCTAGCTTAGCATCTCCAAACATCCTTCTGTCCACAACTCCAAGCATCTCTAAACATCAGCAAGCATCTGGGTCTCTCCAAAAATCTCTCTCAGCTGTTCTGAGTTCCTTCTGTCTGTGAGCTCTCTTATGGGATTCCAGTGAGTAAATAAGACTCACCCTGAATGGGCAGGGCCCACAACTCCATAGAAATAATTCAATCAGAGATTCCACCATAATCAACAGACTAATCAATCTGTCCCCACAAGAACATGGTTTTTTTAGGAGACATCATATATTCAAACCAGCACAGCATCTAAGCTTTACTTAAAGTGGCAAAATTACAACTCTAAGTAGACTGTGGAAAGTGAGGTATCTATATTTCATTCCCTAGAGAAACCACTACAAAATGATACAAAAAGACACAGCCAAAAAGCCAGGAGATAAATTAAAGTGGAATACTAAAAAAATATTCAAATAAACCAAAAGAAGGCAGGAAATGAGGCACGGAGGAACATAAACATAGGGAACAAACAGAAAACAAATAATAAAAAGGTAGAACTAAATCTAACCTTATCAATAATTACATTAACTGTAAATGGCCTCAAAAAAACAATAAAAAACTAGAGATCATCAGATTGTATTAAAAAGGAAAGACCTGACAATATGCTGTCGAAAAGAAACCCACATTAAAGACAGACCATACAACGCTAATCAAAAGGAAGATGGAGTAGCTGCATTAATATCAGAAAAGTAGACTTCAGAACAAGGAATATTTCAAATGATAAGAACATTAAATAACGATAAAGGGTCAATTCACTAAGTGTGGAGGAAGTTGCCATACAGTGTGTCATGGGAACACAGTTTCAGGCACAACAGAAACTGTTAGCAAATAACTGCTTTATTACTTACCCAGAACAAAGGATTTAAAAGTGCAGGGAAAGAGATCCCATTGCGGCCAATCTGCTGGGGTGGCCAACTGCTTGAGTCAGGGTTGGTGGCTTCCCCCATCCTGCTTCACTTTGCCTCAAAGAAGAGAGACAAATCTGTGCTGCCCAAGGATGGGGTATTATACTATCTAAGGAGAGAGGGCCTTGTCATTGAGAGTTCTAGGGTTCCCTGATAAGCAGCTGGAAGTACTTTTTCTGGGATTCTGGTTTTAACGTGCATTCAGGTCATTCCATTAGACCTATCATGTCTCCTCCAGGCTGTGGAATGGAAACATACTGAAACATCTGCACACAATAGAAAAAGACAGGGAGGTGGTGAGGGTTGGGAGGTGGCCACTAAATGTGTCCATGACTTCCCCAGGGCTAAGAAAATATAACAGGTCATCATGTATTTGCACCTAACAAGAGATCGTCACAATATTTGAAGCAAGAATTGATCGAGCTAAAAGGAGAAAAAGAGAAATCTATACATATACTTGGATAATTTTACATTTATCCCTCATTAAGCAATAGAACAAGTGGACAAAAAAAATCAGTAAAGATACAGAAGTCCTGAACGACACTATGAACCAACTTAACCTAACTGACAGGAATAGTATGTTCTATATTGACACAGAATACACATTTTTTCCAGGTATATATGGAACATTCTGAAAGAGAGAGAACATTCTGGGCCATAAAGCAGTCTTTGACAAATATAAAAGAATTGAAATCCTATAGTGTATGCTCTCACCCTACAATGGAATTAAATTAGAAATTAATAATGAAAAGCACCTGGAAAATCCCCCAAATACTTAGAAATTAAACAACACATTTCCAAATATCCTATGCATTGGAAAGAAAAGTATGTAAGAAATTTGAAATTAATTTCAATCGAATGAAAATGAAAATATAAATAGCAAAATTTCTGGGAAACAGCTAAAACTGTAATTAGATGGAAATTTACAGCATTAAATGTTACATTAAGAAAGAAGAAAGGTCACAAGTTGATGAGTGTTCAGTTTATATAGATGTAGCACATATCAAAATTATAGATAAAAATGTAGATTAAACCCAAGGCAAGCAGAAGAAAGGAAACAATAAAGAGACAAACAAAAATCTATGAATTTGGAAAAAAAACAATAAAACCAAAATGCTGTTCTGTGAAAGAAGTCAATTAAATTGATAAACCTCTGTTCCGGTTTGCTAATGCTGCCACTATGCAAAATACCAGAAATAGATAGGCTTTTATAAAGAGGATTTATTAAGTTACAAATTTACAGTTCTAAGGCCATGAAAGTGTCCAAACTAAAGCATCAATAAGATGATACCTTTACTGAAGGATGTGCAATGGCATCCAGAAAATCTGTGTTAGCTGAGAAGGCATGTGGCTGGTGTCTGCTGATCCTGGGTTGTGTTCCAGCTCCTCTCTCAGCTCCTGTGTGTTCTTGGTTCTTTCTCCCAGGACATTTCTCTCTAAGCACCTGCAGGTCCTGCCATAGCATATCCCAGGGCAAACTCTCGGCTTCATCTCTTAGCTAAACATCCTTCTGTCTGCATCTCCAAGCATCTCTAAGCATCAGTGTCAGCAGGCATCTGGCCCTGGATGGCTCTGTTAAAGGACTCCAGTAAACCACTAAGACTCACCCTGAATGGGTGGGGTCAAATCTCCACAGAAACATCCAATCAAGAGGTCACACCCTAATCAAAAAGATTAATCAATCTACCCCCACAAGATTGCATCAAAGAATACGGCTTTTTCTGGGGGATATAATATATCCAAACAGGCACAACCTCTATCCAGACTGACTGGTTAATTAATATGATTACATGAAAATTAAGAAGTATTCATCAAACACATCAGAGTGAAAAGGAAAATCATATGACAAATTTTGGCAACATAAATAAAAATCAAAGCCTTAATATCTAGATTCTAGAATATATGGAGAATGTCTAAAAACTAACTAGAAAGAAGAAAAAATTCCAAAAGGAAAATAGGCAAAGTATATAAAAAAGCAGTTTACAGAATATGAAACAAAAATGGCCATTAAAGATTTTACTACATGCCCTTACTGATAGTTAAGAAAAGACAAATTTTATAAATGAGAAGCCATTTCGTATCCATTGACTTGGCAAAAAATTAGCAAGTCTAATATTTATTATGCAGTCATTCGTTGCTGTTGAGAATGCAAATTGGTACCAACACTATAGAGCAATTTAGTGATTTGAAGTTGTTCCAGTTTGCTAATGCTGCTATTTTGCAAAACACTAGAAATGGATTGGCTTTTATATAGGGGGTTTATTTGGTTGCAAAGTTACAGTCTAAGGCCATAAATTGTCCAAAGTAAAGCATCAAAAATAGGGTGCCTTCATTGGAGAAAGGCCATTGGCATCCGGAAAACCTCTATTAGCTAGGAATGCACGTGGCTGGTGTCTGCTTACTCCCAGGTTGCATTTCAAAATGGTGTTCTCCAAAGTGTCAGTTTCAGCCTTCAACAGCCATCTTCAAAATGTTTCTTTAAGCTGCATATTGAGTTCCTTCTGTTTGTGCTCTTATATAGTGCTCTAGTAAACTAATCAAGGCCCATGCTGAGATGGGCAGGGCCACACCTCCATGGAAATAATTGAATCAGAGTTATCACCTACAATTGGGTGGGTCACACCTCCCTGGAAACAATCTAATTCAAATGTTCCAACCTAATCAACACTAACATGTCTGCCTCTACAAGACTGCATCAAAGATAATGGCTTTTGGGGGACCATAATACATCCAAACTGGCACAGAGGTTAAGGTAAAAATGGTTATAACATATGAGCAAGCAATTTAACTTTTATGTGTGTACCCTAAAGAAACTGTGATAAATATACTAGGAAAAAACTGTACAAAGATGGATTAAAATCGGAAATACTGTTTATAATAGCAAAAGAAATGTATAAACAATTTAGTTCTATGGGATATAATGCCAGTTTAGTAAATTTTAAAATAATAAATTACTGCATATTGTTTATGGGTATCTATAATAAAGTTTAAAGACATAATAGGAATGATAAACTAGAAAATCATAATACTCATTACATTGAGGAGAAAGAGAGTAAGGGTGAAGCTATAGCTGAATCATTCAGAATTTGGAGGTTCATTTTTTAATAAGACTTATAACTCCTATTTATACAATTCATTGTACAGCCCTTTTTACCCATTGGCATTTTTTTGAATTATTCCGGTGTTAGTCAACTGAGCTATCCAGGGATAATGAAAAAGAGGAACAAAGACTCCTTATCCACCCCCTGCTTGTAGCCATCAAACTTAAAATAGGCAGAGCCAGATTGGAATGCACACATTTAGCTTCTTTCTGATTTGCTAGGGGCTGAGGTATGACTCAGAATCCCTGATATCCCATTCCCGACACCTGGTTTTTACATTTTAGAATTTCTTCTCTTAATGTGGTGTACTGGTTTGGAGCTGTTATGTACCCCAGAAAAGACTGTGCTCTTTTAATCTGTTCTTGTGGGGGCAAACCTATTGTCGGGTGGGACCTTTTGATTAAGTTGTTTCGATGGAGTTGTGACCCAGCCCATTCAAGGTGGGTCTTAATCCCTTTGCTGGAGTCCTCTATGAGAGGATAAAAGCCAGATGAAACTCAGAGAGCTCAGAGAAGCTAGCAGACACAGAAATGCCCCAGGACAAGTAAGGAAAGATGCACATAAACTGAAGGAGCCAGACCTGAGAGAGAACAGAAGCCAAGAGAGAAGGATCAGCAGTCACCAGCCATGTGCCTTCCCATGTGACAGAGGAACCCCAGATGCCATCGGTGTTTCCTCAGAGAAGTTATCTACCTCTTGATGCCTTAATTGGGGCATTTCATAGTCTTAGAACTGTAAATTTGTAACTATTAAATCCCCACTGTAAAAGCCAACCCATTTCTGGTATATTGCATTCCAATAGCTATAGCAAACCGAAACGTAGTGATGGCTTCACTGGCACTAGATCAGAAATACCATGTTAGGAATATTATAACTTTTATTCTCCAGTGCATGTTTCCAAATGCTTTAGAGGGGAAATGAGTGCTATTAGGATGCCCTTTCTTTGCTCTCCTAAAGCAGCTCACGTTAATTGAGGAAGAATTCTGAAGAATAAGGAGTCAACTGAATGCTATACTGTGATGCTATGCAACAATTATGGTTAAAAACAATCTTAACAACATGGAAATATCACTTAAATACAAAATATTATTAGGTAAAGAAACAGTTTCCAAACTCATAATATGATCCCAGTGATGTAAAAATAATGTTAGAATTAACAATAATTAAATATATGCCTAGAAATACACATCCCCAGGGTGAAGGTAGAGAGAAACTAGTTATACCAAAACATTAACCATGTGTTTCACCAGCTGATAAGAGTCCCTGGACAGGTTTTATTTTTTTTTCTGTATTGTTTATTGTTAAGTTGATATGTTTACTTTTGTAATTTAGAAATATTAACTTCAGACTGAAGAGTGAAGAAATTAAATTAGATGAAGGAAAACTTCAGAAATATCTTGCGTATTTTTATCTATTTCCTAGAAACAGTGAAGTAATTTGGGCTCCTATTTTTTTTTTATGTCTCATTCAAGCAGAGTTAAACTAGATTTTATTTCCAAAATTGGAAATGCATTTGGTTGTTAAAAGAAACACTTTTCCAATCTTTGTGGTGGTCACTATTGGCAAAGACCTAATATAAAACATGATTTTAATATAAGTTCTACAGTCAAAACCTAGGCTGAATTACTTAGTTTCTTTTCTAAAGTAACAGACTTCTAAGACGAGGTTCCAGACAATTCCTTTGCAAGAGCAATGATTTATATTTTCTTTCCATTTAACATTAACAACAAAGTAGTATAATTTTGTGGGCATTCATCACATGGGATTCAATTAAAAGTATTTTATTAAAAAATAAAATGAGGCTTGCTTCTATTCCAACCCAAAATAATAATAAAAAAAAAAATCTAAATTATTTGTCTGCCTGAGCTATTTTAAGAAACAAGGAACCTAAAACCTTCATTCTCTACTAACTGGAGTACTCTGCTGCCATTTGCCAAGCAGGAGGCTGAGAACACAACAATGCTTACTGGGATATTTTTCTCATTCTTTTCCTGCTTAGATTTCTCATCTATAATACATTGGACTTTTTTTTTTCTGGTAGTTTAATGTAAGGGCAGCTCACCAAGTATTTCTCTAAGTTTCTTAAGATTAATAAAGTATCAGAATATGTACTCGCATTTCTAAATTAATGAGATAACTGATTATTTTACACAAAAAAAACATAGAGTGGATTTTGAGTTGTTATATCCATTGGCCTTGTGTAGTTACAACCTCTGAGTCTCCTTTACAGCGTTGTCATCCTCACAGTTGTATTATTGTAATGCAATCAAATGCAACCCAAATTAAGGAAAGTATCTGGTGGAGAATTATTCACTTAGTGTGATTTGGCATTTTGTCAACTGAGTTCCTCTTTACATATTTTATAAATTTAAAGGTATGCTGGAAATTATTTTTGATACTGTGTGGTTTTCCAGATTGGTTAAGATACCTGTGGAATCACAAGGGCCTTTACTTTAGCTGTTCTCTTAGCCTGGAAAGTTCTCTACCCAAAAATCTGCATTGCTAATTCTATTGACTTCAAGTCTCTGCCTAATGTTCACCTTCTCTACCTTACTTCTCTTAAAGATCCTATTTAATTCTGCAAACTCCCTGTACTCTCATTTTTCCCCAGCCCTTCAATATCCCTATGCTTCTACTTTTTTCCTTTTCCCACAGCATTTGTCAGCTTCCACTGTACTACATGGTTTACTTATTTCTCATATTGATTGTTAAATTTATATCTCTTCCTTCAAGAATGTAAGCTCCACAATAATAGGAATTTTTGTCTATTTTATTCAGTAATATATGCCAAATACTTGAAAAACTGGTTCACCATAGGTACTCAATATATATTTGTTTAATTATTTGAAATCAAATGACATATCAGTAACAAGTCATCAGATTATTCCATTACTTTTTGAATATATGTGGCATAGTATATTCCACTGTAATTTGACTTCAAATAATACTTCCTGGTATACTCATTGAACAAAGACAATAATGTTGCTCCAGCATACATGGATTCTGATGAATGAATCAAAATTAAGACCATATGCAGATGACTGCTTAATTGTTTGGGTAAATGAGTGGTCAAGGTATAGATAGTACACATTTCTAGTAGAATTTCCTCTAATTCTTTTCCATCTTGTAGAGGTATAGATCTTTCACAAAGGAATATTTTATTCTAAAAATGCTTCCCAACCCAGAACCATAGATAGACAAACTACTCTCTTCTCTAGTGTAGACAAACAGCTACAAAAGTGAGGGAGAGAAAGAAGTAGAAGAAAGAGAGAAGCAATAAACTATGACTTTTGGTTTCGAAGGGTGAGAAGACAATATGAGATGCATGAAAATCCATATTTAAGAGATATTCTTTTAGTTCATCTGAGAGTTATGCTGGAAGAAAATAGTGTAACAGTAATGGAGGGGTAATTAGATGACCTAATCAAACTGTAGCTACTTGCCTAGGTTATTCTAGTGCTCTAGGCTGAGTGAACAAGTCACCCCAAAGTGGTCCCAGTCAAAGAAATCCAAAAGAATGACCAAGCATTGTATAAAATGTATTTGACAGGGCCCAAGTAGCTAGCCTAAGCCATAAAAGAGGGTTCACACATCTGCATGTTGCTCAGAATGATGGATGGTGTAAGTGCAGCCTGATTGGTGTCTTGGGATAGACAGAGAGCTAATGCAAGCGAGTCAGCAGTTTGTAAATCTATTACTGATGTCTTGGATCAATCTGACCTTTGCAGTACCAGAGTAGATGACAGTACAATACATTTGGTACCAGGGGCTAGCTCCAAGAAAAGTTTGTATCTCATTTTGAATAAAAATTTATTCAACCTTTATTGAACCATTAGCAGAATCTGTAAGTACCCATAGCCTTTCTATCTCTGAATTTGTATTTTACTATTTCACATAATTCAATTATGTATAGAAAAATAAATATCTGTCTTGTTTCAGAACTACTAACTTATTTTTCCTAGAATACATACTACGGACTGCTCCCTCTGTGTGTATGAAATTTTTCAAATTGATATATCTTAACATAGCTACAGCTAAAAAAATACCATAAAATGTAATTGTTATTATCCATCTTATAGTTTCTTTCTCAGAATAAAAACACTACATTTTCCATTTAAATTTTGAAGTGAGTCCTGTCATTAAGCAGGGAGACAAAAGTAGTAAGTACAGTTGTTAACAGTACAGTGTTAGGAATTAATAGATCTGAGTAGTCCAGCTTCACCATTTACTGGCTGGATGACCATGGGCAAGGTATGAGCCTCTCTGAGCCTCAGTTTCCTCCTCCATCAAAAGAGACAAATAATATCTCAAGAGATCTTGCAGGAGTTAATTGTGATAATATTGTGTAAATTTTAGTGCTTTACCTCCCCCATTCTTGCTGCCCCTTTTCACTGTTTTCCTCACTGTTTCCTCTTCCTTTTCATGATTTGGAAAATACTAAAAAGAATTAATGATGGATTGGTACACTTGAACATAGTATCTTCCCCTATAAATTTCTAATTCATTCCTTTTCATTCTGAGACATTCCACTCTGATTATACCATAATTCATATCAATGCTTTACTTTGCAAAAATAAATTATTGCTCTTATTTTTCCCTCTTACATATAGATATCTCTCAGATGAAAGAAAACAGACTTTGGGATTAATTAAATGGTCTGTAAAGGATGGGGCAAGGCAAGCACATTGTAAATCTCAATAAGATGCTGGTAACTGTCACCTATTTTTCCTGCATATATTCCAAGTTTCCTTTAGTCCATTTTGTTATTTCATGTCTCTTTCACTGATTCACACAGTCCCTCTACCTTTTGCTTCAACTGTATCAGTTAGACCTTACCTATCCAGCCAAACTCAACTCCTTTTCTGTTCTCCACCATTAGTTCTTTGCCTGCTATCCATCCCCACCTCAGCTCCCAACCTCCATAGAAGAGACCATTTACCTGCTCTCCCCTACTTGAAATATCTTTCTCACATGATTCTTCTAAGCATGGTTTTCCTCCATGTCTGTCTTTGTTCACTAGATGCTATGCCTGAGTTTACCGCAACAAGCAGTGTCTCATCCTCCCAGGAACAATCTCCAATGAGTGTTCTTTTTTACCAATGAGCTTTACCACCAGGTCTTGGGTCAAAATCTCTTGCTCCAGCTCTGATCCAATTCTAGTGAGCCAACCCAACTAACGATATATATTTACTACATAAGAGGTAGTATATCATAGTTGTTTGGTATCAAATTATCTGGGTTCAGTTCCTAACTCTGCCAACTTACTAGCTCTGTGATTTGGGGCAAGTTATTCCTCAATTGTCTCATCTCTAAAATGAGGCATAATGTTGCCTCTTTGTTGGAATATTATAAAGTTCAAATAGGAAATCCATATACTTAGAATAGAGCACATAGAAAACAACTAATGTAGCTATTTTTTTATTTGAGTATAATAACCTAAATAATTTAAATCAGAAACTCTAACAGTGAATAGATCCAACTTCTCTATTTAAAGTGCCCTAATGAAAGATGGCAGACATGAATGATTTTCATCTGTTTTCTAGATGAGTTAATGTGGAGACTCATAACACTTAAATTTGTTTTGAGGACAGGCTCTAAAAGGCTTTTCTCCTCTATAAATTCTCCCTGAACCTCATGTCATGAGAAGCAGAGATTATGCATCTGCTGGGGAGGATAAGTCCCCAAAATACTAATTTTCTATTTATCTTTTAAAATGTAAATGATTTCCTTTAAGACACAGCTCTGTAGGCCAGTACTAATTTTCTCATACTTAACTGCTTCTCTCATACTAATTTTCATGCTTCCCTGAAGTGGAACTAGCTTTTCTAAACCCCAGTACAGTGTTTTAACCAATCTTCTGTTTCTAAAAACTCCAAATCATTTTCCCCAGCATTAAATCAGAGAGTTAAAGAAAAGCAACAACTATAGACTCAGAGAACATATTTCTGAAATAGTTCAGAATTTACTTTTTCTAAAGATTAGACTAATTCTCTTGTTGCTGCTCAATTTCATATGTCATGGAATCACATCCACTAAAGGTGTTATATTAGATTGACTCACCAAAGAATAAGAATTTTACTTCCTCCTTTATCTTCTTCAAGTAAATTAATAATGAATGCCCAGTCACCAAAATTAGAGTTCACTCAAGGTTATTTTTACCATGCTGAACTATTCTAGTAGCGTATCTAGTCAAATTGGAAATAGGAAAATTTTGCTGTTTAAGAGGATTTTCATGCAGTTTAATAATTCAGCTACCCACATCCCCAGGCAAAATACATAGGTAACAGACCGCTTGTTGGCAAAGTCACAACCAATTATATTAATTGAAACTTTAAATGGCACCCTGAATAAATGTTGGAATTACCTGTGGGAAATCAAGGGGTCCAGAGCCTTGCTACTTCTATTGTTTCACTACTGTGAGTACATTTTCTTCTTATGGAGATCATTGTAAGTTTGGGGATTAGTTCTTTAAGGGAGAGAGAATATACAGGAAGGATACTACCTCCAGTCCTTTAGTAGCTCTAGTACCAAATGTTAGATGACAAGAGTTACTCCTTTAAAATTTAAACACAGCTAAATAAATGATCTCAAAGTTCTATTCAGTAAGAATTCCAAAGAGTCAGGCTAATTGTTAATATTGAATTTTGTTTATTAAGCAATTGATTTTAATTTATTCATTTTTCACCTATTTTGTGTGAGGCTCTGTTCTAAGCAGTTCAGATACATCAGTGAATAAAATTGTCAAAGATTTCTGCCCTTGTGAAGGTTGTATTACATTGAGGGGTGGGGAGGCAGACAATAAAAGACAGATTTAATAATCAATTCTTTCAATATGTTAGAAAGTGACATATGCTATGGGCAAAGGAGACCAGGGAACGTAGAATCTGGAGTAGTGGAGGAGCTTGCAGTCTAGAGTAGGTTTGGGTGAAATGATAGTGTCATAGAAATGGTGCCTGCCAAACCCACATGAGAAAGTGGAGGAATGGGGAGAGTGAGGCTCCATATATCTCTATTTTCATCCTATAAGACTGTTCAAGGTTTTAAAATATATCACATTATCCCTTTATCCCACCTGTTGGGGTGCAATTTCTGGCTTTGTCTCTCAGAGCTGGAGATGAAAAAAATATATAAAAGAACATGATACTTCCTGGGCATTTAGATCTCAAGATATCCGGCCTAATTTAAGCTCTGGTAGGTAGCATATTTCCCATTAGTTGTCCTAATTCACAGAGGAAGGAGGAAGAAAGCATTCAATTAGATATGCAGTTCAATTCAATGAACACTTATTAGTACCTATTATTTGCCTAGAATGGCTTTCTTCAATTTAAGTGATGCAGAAGTTCTTATGGAGCCTTCATCTGTGGTATAAGACAAACCACAGATACAGGAACTAAAAGAATAATATGAAATTATGCTAAGCAAATGAGGTATATTCATTCATGTGTGGAAGAAAAACATCACAGTGATTTGGAATAGGCCTAGCGTTTTCTGGACAAAGTGAACCAGGGTTAGACCATTGTAAATTGTGTGTGGAGGCAACTGGGGCAGGCCAACAGAGTCCATGAAAGTTCAATGTTCCTTGAATAGTTAAAGGAGGGAGGACTAGCTGAAGGACTTCTTGACTCTGGGAGTAAGTAGCCACTCAACTAGACTAACAAGGATTTCCACACTCCAAAGACTTAGACATAAGATGGGGAGTGGGGGGCAGCAACACCCATAGGAAACAGACTGTAGAGGCCTCCCTAGAGAAACAGAGCTGGACCAGAGGAGCCCGTTAAGGGATTTGATTCTATTATCTTTCATCCTACCAAGTAAAATGAAGACTAGAGAGCTCCATATTTCCATAAAACAAAAAGATGCCTGTGTTAGGGTTTTCTAGGGAAACAGAACCAACAGGAGATATCTGTAAATATGAGATTTATAGAAGTGTCTCATGTAACTGTGGAGATGCACGAATCCAAATTCCCATAGAGCAGGCCGTGAGCTGGCAATTCCGATCACGATCTTCAATGAACTCCCTAGGAGAGACCGGCTGGCTCAAGAAGTGAAAATTCTTCTTCCTTAAAAGTTTCCAACTGATTGGATTAAATCAAGCTGATTGAGTTCTCTCAGTGAGGAAGACACTCCCTTAGTTGACTGTACATGTAATAAGCCACAGATGTGATCAACTGACTGATGATTTAATAAACCAGCCTTCTGGTTTATTAACCAGCCACAAATGTCCTTGCAGTAACAGTTAGGCCAGAGCTTGCTTGACCAGACAACTGGGCACCATCACCTGGCCAAGTTGACACATGAACCTAATCATCACAGTGCTCTTTTTTGCTTCAATTACATGGATATATTCGACTAGTCTAAAATTATGGCCTCACTTCTTTTTGCCATTATGATCATAGACTTTGTCTTGAGTCAGGAGAAACTTGAAATGCTGGGACTGAATTGCAACGAGGAGAAAAAGAAACAAAAAAGGGAAAGCTGTTAGGAAGAAAGCAGCCCCAGCATACACTGGGGGGGGGGTTACAGATTACTTAGAGCAGGCTGCGTTGGGGACGCCTGGAAGGCAGCCCAGGATGCTCAACAGGCGAAGACACCCACCCCGATAAGCTCGCAGTCTATATTCCTGTAGGTGAGTGCTGAGAAGCTGGTAAATTTGAAGCCCAGAAAATGTGAACTCCCAGCATTGAGTTCCGTCCTCTTGTAAACCAAGATTTGGAGAAGGAGTTGGTTGCGTTGTAGAGGTAGACACTTTCTTTGGCTCTCAGTTCTGGTTCTCTGGTTCTGTTACCATCTGGCCCCCTTCTCTTACCTCCTACCTCTCCCGCACGGATTTCTGACAGACTATCCCCAGTCACCTTACCAAGCAGTACCCTTTGGTTGAGCTTATTCCCCTCCCAGCCGCCGCTAAGACCCGGGAAAGTGGAATTTCACTTTGAAACTCCGGTGCCGCGTGAGGATCGGCGCTGGGCATGCTCAGTAGCTTCCGCGCGTCTGGGCTGCTGTTCTCACTGCACTGGCCGCCGCGCTGCGGGGCTCTGGAGCTGGCGAGGAAACGCCGCCCGAGTCCACCCCGCCGGCTCCTCCGCTTCTGCAGGGCTTCCAGGAGACTAAGCATTATACATCTCTGAGCACCTCGGCACCCATCCCGTTCCCGCCCCCGTCCCCAGCCTCTTCCTACTCTTCTTCCTCTCCCTTTCTCATAGAGAGGTGAATCTAGTGCTTGTATCTGTCGGCGCCACAGACCGCTCTGCAAGCCCCAGCTAAGGACCCGCGAACGAATCCCGGAGTCCAGAGATTGGTGGTGGCTCCTTCTAATCGCACTTTGCCTGAAGTGGGGTCGCGGCGGAGTTCTTTCTCCACCTTTCGGTGTAAACACTATGCGGAGAGCAAACGGCTTCCCTGCGCTGTGCCTGCTTCTTAATCTTCACGCTGCAGGTAAGGGGTTGCTGGGCGTAGAGCTGGAGCTGTGGATGAGACGGGAAACTGCACATGCTTAAGGACTCTAGGAAGAGCCTGCATTGCAAAGAAAGCCTTAGAAAGGCAAGTCAGGAAAGTACCTGGCAGGGAGGGGTTGCACCTGTTGGAAGACTGAGGCTGAAAACTTGAGTTAAAATCAGTTCTTGATTTTTCCTTGCCTTGTAGGAATAATAATGTACATTTCAATGTGAATACAGGTTTGCTTCCTCCTCCCCTCCCCTCCATCTATACTCCTTGCTCCTGTTTCTAGGCTATGCACTTGACTACCAATTTTTCAGGAAAGAGACAAGACATCCTGCTGGATGTAGCCTTTTCTACTGCAGCGGTTACATCCATAAGGTCTCTTGGTTTAGCGAACACTCACAGGGATGCCTTGGTTATAACCTAATGGCCCACATCTCCTTCCCAAAGACCAAAATGCATAGTCCACATTAAATGATTCTGCTCCAGGCTCCTTTGGCTCCTGCTCTTGTCATTCGAATTTTTTAAATTAGCAAGAGGGAGGTAAGGTTTCAAATAAGACCCTTTTTTCTTTCAGCACCATGGTCAGCGTCCGCTGGCACTAGACAAAAATCCTATCACAGTTCAAAGCTGACAACCCTGGGGTAGGCACTGTCCCTGGGACACGTTTGATAAGGTTTAACGAAGAGTGATAGTGAGATTGCTCCAAAAATGAACATATTCAATTCCAGAACCAATGTCAGGCTTCGTATGGAAGCAAACCTTAGGAAGTACCCGGGGAATTTTACATGCAATGTCATATAGACCCTGCTTTTTGGATGCAGAGCACCTCTGCATAATGCAAGAACTCGCTGGACTGAATCCTTTATCAGTTTTACACACACACGAGCCAAATAGAACATGGAAGAGATTTTAGGAACCCTACTGCGACAACAGTCTTCCTGCAGTAGGCATTTTCTTCCTTACAATCAAAGATTAGGCATCCCTGAGTTTGCTTGTCATCCAATCAAACATATCCATTCATTCAAGCAACTATCATTTATTGAGTGTATACTATGTTTCAGAAGCAATGAATGAAAATAATGGTTGTGTAATTTTTGTGTTAATCTTTTTAAAGGAATAGGTGATTTTTTTTCCATGTTTGCAGTAAATGGAGTGAAATATGGTACTTTCTTGTTAATGCTATTTTAATGTATTATGAATCTTCTGAGCAAGTAAGGCTATAATTAAGTTCACATGTTAATTGTTATAATTATGATGCTATATTGTGGGGTTTTCTATAGTTCTTTGGTACCTCTTGAAAACCAGAAAACAGCTATGACTTGGTCATTAAACTATTTGCAAACAACTATAATAAATCCTTTTATTACCATAGGTGATACTTCAATGTTGAAAAATCAGAGGAACATAAACAGGTTGAGTTAATTTTTATTAACATAATTATTCAATGATAGCACTTATTCAAACATCCATTACAAAAAAATTCCTCAATTTTTATCAAGTTTATGAATGATTTAGCTATTCCACCAAAATTATTAGAGTGGTTATTTTTCAAAGCTAATAGATGAACATTTTTTTAAAACTCATTGTATCTTGAACATCACATTTAATATATCTTGAGTAATTATAGTTAAAAATAATAAACTTAAAACTAAGCATGTTGAATACAGTGCTAAATTACTGTAGATAAGCATGTAGTATGAGTGAGGAAATTAGAGGATTTTTGTTCAAAGGGGAAACCTAAAATTCTGAAGCCCTAGATTATACCTGGAGCTCTGCCAAAGGGTGTTTTACCAAAGCCAAGTCAATCCATCTCAACTTTGCCTTCTTAAATTTGGAAAAAAAAAAAAAAAAAGGATTATTTTACCAATTTGAATTTCATATGGCAATGCACTGAAGGGCTATTTTTCAGATTTCAATTGCAAGATGATTTTAGAAGTTAATTGTATTCATATTTTATATAGTGCTTTAGATAGGTGTTTTATCAAAGCAGATTGCAAATTTAATATTGTGGTTGCCTTGCCAGTTTCATTTCAAATGCATTTTAATTTTAAACAGTAACTTGTGGGTCACAAGCTGTTGTCAGATTAAAATTTATCACAGTTACCAATAACATTGTTCGGGCTTTTCATCAGAACTGAAATAAACACAGATTTCTTGATCTAACCTTCTGTGGATTTGGGCAATAAGAAAATGAGTGCATAAGAAGACAAAGATCAGGAAGACATGAAATCCACTGATTTCTCTACTTGTTGAATGTCAGAGTTTGTTTCTTTTATGGAAGGCTCTTTTCTAAAGACAAAGGCAGGTTCTATAAAGAAGGGGGAATAAATGCTATACACTTGGGTCTCTAACTGAAAAGCTAATTGACCAATTTTGGTTATGCCCAGGGTACTAACAATTGTTTTATGCTGGTGGAACTGATGACATGTTAGAAGACTTTAGGGATAGGAGAAATTGGCTGACAGGATGTGATTGCCCTTCTTAGTTGTACTAGGAGCTGTTGCCTTCAATATTGCTGTGCCCCAATGATAGAGTAGCAAATTGTTTTCAACTTGAGTGCCATCTCCAATTATTTGGTCATGGTTGCCTGAGACAATGCGCCAAAAAAAAGATTCTAACCCTGACATCTAACTCAATAAGGAAAAGTACTGTGGTCTAATTTGTAATGTCTATGTAAACAAAAAGTGGAAGTGGGGTACTCTGCTATATAATTGGCATTTCTGGGTAAGGTAACCCTAAAGAATTGTTGAGCATGAAGCTTGTTAGAGAAGCTGAATTTAATTCTATCCATGGCAGCTGATTTTCATAGATCTCCTTAACAAGAAAAGTTATGGTTATTGTCCATCCAACCTCTTATTTTACAAGTGAGAAAACTAATATCCGAAATAGTGCCAGTTAGCTGCATAGTCAGGATGAAAATCCAGGTGTCCAAACCTGTGACTGACTACTGTTTAAAATCACACATTTTTTTCTAAGAGGTGAGAGTACCATGGGGTTATTGATGCCAAATCCTTTTTATATAACTGTCCCCATTCCTTATTCCCTCTGTAACCAATGTAATAGATAAACTCCAGTTGAAAAGACCACTTCAGAAATATCCAAGAAGGCAACTAAAAGCTGCCACAAGAATACAGATGGTAAAAAAAAAAAAAAAATGTGTGGAAGATCCACATATAGTTTATTTTCCTCAGTCTTTCTTCTCTTTCGTTGCCCAAAGAAACATATTCTGTTTAAGGAGATATTATTTATAGGGTAGTATTTTAGTTACAAGAGAGTGAAGACAGGGGATGTTTAAAAAATTCTCATGTGCAAGCTTTATTTTTCCTAGTGAGTGCTTTGCTAAGAAAATGCAGAAACTGATTTCAACCCATTGCTCTCTCCTCAGGCACTAGAAAAGGTTCTTTCAAATTTCCACTTTGTACTTAAGGTCCCCCTTTCTAAGTGACATGAAAACTGCATTGTATGTAACCCCTGAAGCTGCCTCTTTACTATCAGAGAAGTGCATAGTCAGTTTCCCTAATCTTCAAGAAGGAAGGGTTCCTATGATGGGGCCAAGAGGATCTAGGAGGTCATTTGCAGAAACACTGTCCTCAAAAGTAAAGGTAAATTGATAGGAAAATGATACATTTTCATTCTTTAAGATTTATAGGGGGTTATACTCAATGAATGGTCCCTTAGAACTCCTGGGTCAGTTTTTCCTATTCAACAACTCTCAACACAGTCCTTACCATGGCCTAATCTTTGTTTGATTCCCTTTTTCCATTACTTCTCTGGTCTCATCTCTCTCTACTCTCCTCTTTATTACCTCTCTCCAGCCACACTGATCTTCTATTCCTAAAAGATGCCATTCATTCTTCCACTCCATATGTTTGCAGATGCTTTTTGCTTTACCTGAAATACTTTTCCCCCACGTGTCTCAATGGCTAATCCCTCAGTAATTTTAGGTCTTTATTCAAATGTTACTTTCTCAGTGAGGCCTTTGATGGCCATCCTATATAATATTCACCCTCCCCCTAAAAGCTCCAGTTGCCCTTCCTCACTTTATTTTATTTTCATAGGTCTTCCATCATCTAACATACTATATATTTTACTAATTCATTTTGTGTATTGTGTTTTCTTTCTCCGCAATAAATGTAAGCTCCTTAAGGGCAAAGATTTTTGTCCATTTTCTTTACTGCTGTATCTATGGCACATCTAGAACAGTACTGCATAGCCTTAAGAAGCAGTGCCCAACAAAAAGTTGGCTACTAAAGATTAAGGAAACATGTTGAATAAATAAACACAACACAGTGGTATTTCTGTTTTCTTCTTTTTGCACTTGATTTCTTCTTGACCACTATGTAAAACATACCTAATCAACTCAGCTCCTTCCAGAAGGGACTTCAACAAAGCTCATCTGTTCAAAACTCAAGTTGCTCCCCCAAAACTTTATATGCCAAGGAGACCTACTCTCTCTTACAGACTTTGTTACCATTGTGAATTAAGGGCAACAAGGATGAACTGCATGATACCAGAATTATTGATGAACTTAGTGACAGATCCTTCAAAGTGATTGGCAGATGTTGTCCAACCCAAATGTCTTGTTGGTTGGCTACATTTTCACTTCTTAGTAAAATGCCTTATTTCCGTAGGTATGGCTATAGTGATGGTGAAAGGAGTCACACAGCTAATTTATACACAGAGAGTTTAAGGCACTAAAACAAAACTAGCTACTTCTCTTGGCACTTAAGAGGCATAAGAATATGTATCTGGAGATCACATATTCTATTGGAGCCTACACCTGCCTGGCATCTTGTAAAAATTCTGGGATACATTAACCCAATGCAGTCTCCTCTTTGTTTTTCATCTACTTCTGTACCTCCTCCAGTCTTCATCCTATCATCCTATTGTTAACATAGTTAAAATGACCAGGTATCTTCTTGCCAATGGTTATTAATAGTCTTTCTCTAATTTGATTTGTTTCTGACTTTTGAAAACTCTCCTCACTTGATTTCCACAGACAGCTATTAATTCCTATCTTCCCTCCTATCTCTCCAGTACCTCCTCAGTTTCTACTCTGAGGTCTTCCTTTCTAGAGTTTATGGGTTCTTGGCCTTTTTTTCTTTTCTTTTCTTTCTACACAATCTCCTTGGATGATTATATTCAGATCTAAATATCACATACTCCTAAGTCCATATTTCTATCAGATATCTGTCCTGAACTGCTGTCTTATATTTGCAAGGTTCATTCAACTTAGATATTCCACAAACATCTTAAATTAAATTCTACTATTTAGACACAGATTTCCCATCATGATTGTACTTACTTCTGTAGTATTTGTCATTATAAATTGGTGCCAGCATCCCCCACAACCACCCAACACTGAAACTAATAACTCATTCTGGACTCCTCCTTTGTGTTTTCATCCAATCTATAACCCTGTCCTCACCAAGACTTCTCCAGTCTTCATGCCCATGTCACTGCCTTGGGACAGCCCCTTATTTTTTATATAGTATTTTACAACAACCTCCTAGCAAATCTATCCTTCATAATGATGTCAGAGGTAAAACTCAAAAAAAAAAAAAAAAAACAGATCATAGTCTCTCTTCTTAAAATTCTTCAATACAGCTATCTCCATTTCCCTGAAAACAAAACCTGAACTCATTAGCATGTCAAAGCCTTTCTCTATCAAGTCTTTCCTAACTTCATCCTTATTTCCTGCCATCATGTCCTCCTTTGCACCTTTTCATCCTACAGTAAGATCAAATTTCTTTCGGTTTTCCGTGTTGCTCATCGTTTTCACATAATGCTCTATTTATCTTAAATATCAATATTCTGCTTCTTTTACTATGGAATGCTCTCCAACTTCAATATCTTCTTTAGGTATTGCCTACTTTGAGAACCTCTTCTCTTGACACCTTGCCTGATCTAAGTAGCTTTTCTAGGTTTTCCCTTTGGGCCCTGGATATTGCACTTAACTTGCATTTTGAAGTTTTTTGGGACAATAATAGAATTGTAGCTTTTGATTCTGTATATTTATTCCCTAGAACTGTGCTTGTTGCCTAGTATACCATCAATAAATGTTCAATGAATGAATAAATAACAAATTCAGAATATATTTGGCAAAAATTATGCTAAATTAAATTACATTGATGAAGAAATTGCATCTCATTGTCATGTTCACAAAGAGTAAAATTGACTTTTCCACCACTCTGTCAATCCAGATTACATTTATTGGTTACAAGGAAACGGAGATAGGACTGACATGCTTTCATTTAAGCATAATCTATAAGTTTGTATTCCATGAGACAATGCTAATTGCAGTGTCTTTTTGTGTTGAACTCCTTCTAAGTAGATAAATATTCCTGTATGATTTCCTAGTATTACTTCAGTTTAGGAATGAGATGAATGTCTTCATTTTAAAGAGATCACAAGGCTAGATAGCATGAAAGTTGTATACTAAGGAATAGACACAGATTCCTGACCCTGGTCATGGATTGGTTATCATCTATCTTGTAATAGTAAACATGAGCCACCTACACATTCAAAATCAAGTGGAAGTAGGAGGCAGTGGCTTCAATAAATCAAGATGAAAAATAATCCAATCCTCTCTATCCCCCTAAACCAAAGCCAAACCATCACAGAAAATTTCTGAGTATTTGGATGGCTGTCTACATATTATTTTTTCTTTTTATATGTGGACAAAATCTTTCTAGAACCAAAGTTTTTGGATCTTTCACATTTTGTTTGTTATGACTGACATGCCTAGGCCTGAAGAAGGGAGATTGGTTTATAAATATTTTTTAAAAATAAACTTTTTATGAGATGATGGGCTCACAAATCAAAAGCTCATTCATTGCTTTTACTATTAATGATAATATAGATGTTATGTTTTATGGGAAGTTTATTGTTAATTCTTTTAAAAGCTGTTTATGATGTTAAATTCAAAAGATACAGAAAACTATTTTCCCTTTTAAAGGGGTATTGTGAAAGATACTACTTGTCCCTTGAGTGCAATTTTAATCTTCAAAGCCCTTAGAAATTCTGACACACAGAGTAGCATTGATGTTTCCCAACATAAGGGATTTTAATAGCTTTGAAAAAAATGGTTTAATGGTAAAATATTATTTTAAGATCAAATTATCTAATGCCTATTGTACCATGTAATGTAACTATAAGTGCATACTATTGTGATATTTGCCACGGAAAGGCAACTAACAAATTTATATTATAAACATTACCACAAGCATTTAATATTTTTTTACTCATAATGTCTATCTAGAATTTACTCATAACCAAATCTCATTTAATTTCAATTTATTAACATGTTCATGTCCATTAAAATTGCAGTCACAGGGACCAACAATAAAGCAAAAACTAGATCAATATGTCTACTTGCACTGAAGCAAATGCCAAGTTCAAGGGAGACATGAATTATTTTTTTCCTAGTTCAAATCTGAAGCAGTGTCTATTTTCTGACCCAAATGTGCAAAATGTCCTAAGGCAGCTCTAAACCAGTGATTGTTTGAAAGGAGCACTAAATGAGCACAGAGTAAGAGCATCTCACAGTGATTCAATGGCCTGTGCAGCAATAGGCACAGAGCCAGACCGTACTGCTCTTTCATTTTATTAATGATCCAATCCCTGATGGAGACTGGAGGGAAAATGAGGTGATGTACACAAATACACAGTCAGCTCCCAGCATTGGGCAACTTTTACTCACCTGAGGAAGATGCTTAATAAGAACTATGCCAAACATAGTATTATGGTGCGTTAGCTCAAAAGAGCATTGATCCATTAATATAGGTTTTTAAGTTATCAGCAATTTACTTTCTTCTCCTTGATTGAAGACTGTTTTTCTTTCCTCACTGGAAGAAAAGAAACTTGAAATAAGAGGGAAACTGTCATATGTTTAGATAATCTTTAGCAGAATTCTGTGGTAGTTAAGAACATGGACTATTGTCAGGTTCAAAACCAGGTGCCACCATTTACAAGCTCTGTAAATTTGAGCAAGTTATTTAATCTTTCTAAGCCTCAGTTGCCTCATTTTAAAGTGAAGATTATAAACCATAATAGTACATATAACAAATGTAATAATATGTTTTATAGTAAATGAGGTAATGTGTCTAAAACTACACAATATTAGTAAGTACCAGATGTTAGGTATTATTAGGTTGGGGTGACAGACGATCAGTGTTTAAATGTTGTTGTGAAATAATTTCTCATTCTTTTTGTGTTTGAGTCAATGCTAGGGAAGCATGCATGCCTAGAATATATTCTGAATTCCTACTGTTTTCCCAATTGGTCCTTATCTGCATCATTTTCATCTACTGCAGCATGAGCGTGACCATATGCTCAGGTTTGTAGTGTATTGTGAAGCTCTAAAATATACACCCATCCCCTAAATCTCTCTCACAATGCCTTACCTAAAAGTCCAACATACACAAGGGTTCTGGCATCAGAAAGTCCCTATTTAAATGAATATGAAATGAAAATGAAATGAAAATTTCCCTTGGGTTTATCTGATGATGAGTGAAAATGTCTAACATTTACATAAATACCATAAATGTCAAATTTCTAGTTCTTACTGCACTGCCTCGACTAACAAGGTTTGCCGCCTTGTCCTGGTAGCCACCTACCCAGTTAGTTTCTAAAAGGCCCCACAAAAGATGAGAGTGACTCTGTGACCATGCTGCCCATACTTACATAGTCCTCTCCTTTTTTGTCTGCAGCTCTGGAAATTCTTTTCCTTTACTGACCAACTCTCATTTTCCTCATCATTTGTAGCCCATGGAACTTTAAGATCATTGGGTTCCAGATCCACATGGAAGGCTCCCTGTGGTTCTGTTACAACATGTTACCTGATTGTGGTTTTGATTTGTATTTCCCTAATGACTAATGATGCTTTAGTCAGTTTGCTAAAGCTGCTGTTATGCAAAATACCGGAAATGGATTGGGCTTTTATAAAGGGGGTTTATTAGTTTACAAATGCACAGTTCTAAGGCCACAGTTCTAAGGCCATAGAAGTGTCCAAACTAAGGTTTCAACAAGAAGATACCTTCACTTGAAGGAAGGACAATGGTGTCTGGAACATCTCTATCAGCTGGGAGGGTACGTGGCTGGTGTCTGCTGGTCCTTTGCTCCTAGTTTCTGGTTTCATAATGGCTTTCTCAAAAATGTCTCTGGGCTTCTCTCCCTCTCAGTTTCTCCCTCTCAGCTCCTGTTCATCCTTGTTTGTTCCTCTAGGGTGTTTCTCTCTAAGCATGTGGGATCTTCTCTTAGCTTCTCTGGGGTAAATTCTGGGCTTCATTTCTTGGTTTAGCATCTCCAAATGTCCTTCTATCTGAATCTCCCAGCGTCTCCAAGCATCTGGGTCTCTGTCAGCTCTTAGTTTCTCTCCAAAGTGTCAGCTTCTCTGAGCTGCTGCTCTCTGTGAGCTCTCTTAAAAGACTCCAGTGATCTGATTAATACCCACCTTGAATGGGCAAGGCCCACACCCCTACAGAAATAATTTAAACAAAGATCTCACCTACAGTTGGGTGGGTCACATCTCCACAGAAACAACCTAATCAAAAGGTACCACCCCAATCAACAGACTAATAAGTCTGCCCCCACAAGACTGCATTAAAGTACATGGCTTTTGTGAGGAACATAATAGATTAAAACCAGCACAACATCTTTTCATGTGCTTAAGGGTCTTCTATGGAGAAATGTCTGTTTGTGTCCTGTGCCCATCTTAAAAATTTGGTTGTTTGCCCTTTTGTTGTTGAATTTTAAGAGTTCTTTATGTATTCTGAATACTAGCCTCTTATTGGATATCTTGTCTCCCATTAGGTGGGTTGTCTTTTCACTTTCTTGCACACAAATGTTTAATTTTGATGAAGTCCAATTCATCTGTTTTTTTTCTTTTGTTGCTCATGCATTTGGTGTCATAGATAAGAATCCATTGCCAAATGCAATGTCATGAAGATTGACTCTGTTTATTTGTAAGAGTTTTTAGGTAAGGCATTCATAACTTAAAGTTCATATATAGCTTTTATATTTAGGTCATTGATCCATTTTGAATTAATTTTTGTATATGGTTTGAGGTAGGGGCCCAACTCCAGTCTTTTGTATGTGGATATTCAGTTGTTTCAGCGCTATTTGTTGAAGATATATTCTTTCCCTATTGACTGGTTTTAGTACCCTTGTAAAAAATCAATTGGCCATACCCTCTTTCTCTAGCTAAGCCACCTCAGCAGGTGAACTCACTGCCTTTTCCCCTACATGGGACCTGACTCCTAGGGATGTAAATCTCCCTGGCAATGCAGGATATGACTCCTGGGGATGAATCTGGACCCAGCATCATGGGATTAAGAACATCTTTTTGACCAAAAGAGGGACGCGAAATGAAACAAAATAAAGTTTCAGTGGCTGAGAGATACCAAATGGAGTTGAGAAGTTACTCTGGTGGACACTCTTACGCACTATATAGATAACCCTTTTTAGATTTTAACGTATTGGAATAGCTGTAAATACCTGAAACTATCAAACTCCAACCCAGTGGCCTTGACTTTTTTTTTTTTTTTTTTTTTTTTAATCATCATTTTATTGAGATATATTCACATACCATGCAGTCATACAAAACAAATTGTACTTTCGATTGTTTACAGTACCATTACATAGTTGTACATTCATCACCTAAATCAATCCCTGACACCTTCATTAGCACACACACAAAAATAACAAGAATAATAATTAGAGTGAAAAAGAGCAATTGAAGTAAAAAAGAACACTGGGTACCTTTGTCTGTTTGTTTCCTTCCCCTACTTTTCTACACATCCATCCATAAACTAGACAAAGTGGAGTTTGGTCCTTATGGCATTCCCAATCCCACTGTCACCCCTCATAAGCTACATTTTTATACAACTGTCTTCGAGATTCATGGGTTCTGGGTTGTAGTTTAATAGTTTCAGGTATCCACCACCAGCTACCCCAATTCTTTAGAACCTAAAAAAGGTTGTCTAAAGTGTGCGTAAGACTGCCCACCAGAGTGATCTCTTGGCTCGTTTTGGAATCTCTCTGCCACTGAAGCTTATTTCATTTCCTTTCACATCCCCCTTTTGGTCAAGAAGATGTTCTCCATCCCACGATGCCGGGTCTACATTCCTCCCCGGGAGTCATATTCCACGTTGCCAGGGAGATTCACTTCCCTGGGTGTCTGATCCCACGTAGGGGGGAGGGCAGTGATTTCACCTTTCAAGTTGGCTTAGCCAGAGAGAGAGTGGCCTTGACTTTTGAAGACAATTGTATAACAATTTAGCTTACAAGAGGCAACAGAGTGATTGTGAAAACCTTGTGGATCACACTCCCTTTATCCAGTGTATGGATGGGTGAGTAGAAAAATGGGGACAAAAAAACTAAATGAAAAATAGGGTGGGATGAGGGAATGATTTGGGTGTTCTTTTTTACTTTTATTTTTTATTCTTATTCTGATTCTTTCTGGTGTAAGGAAAATGTTCAAAAATAGGTTGGGGTGATGATTGCTTAACCATCTGATGGTACTGTGTACAGTTGATTGTACACCATGGATGATTGTATGTTATGTGAATATACTTCAATAAAATTGAATTTAATTAAAAATATCAATTGGCCACATACATAAGGGTTTATGTCTGGATTTTCATTTCTATTCCTTCGGTCTCTATGTCTATCTTTATGCCAGTACCACCTTGTTTTGATTGCTGTAGCTTAGTGATAATTTTGAAATCAAAATGTGTCAGTCCTCCAAATTTGTTCTTTTTCAATATTGTTTTGGCTAGTGAAGGTCCCTTGCAATTCCACATTATTTTTGTGAATTTGCCAATTTTCTTCCTATTGTTTATTTCTAGCTTCATTCCCTTGCGGTCAAAGAAGATACTTCGCATACTTTCAATAGTTGAAAATTTATTGAGACTTGTTTTGTGGCTAATACATGGTCTATCCTGGAGAATGTTCCATCTGCACTTGAGAAGGATGTGTTTTTTTTCTGCTGTTATTGGGTAAAGTGTTCTACATATATCTGTTAGGTTCTAGTTGGTTTATAGTGTTGCTCATGTTTTCTGTTTCCTTATTAATCATCTGTTAAGGTTTTATATCCACTATTGAATGTGGAGTGTTGAAGTCTCCAACTATTATTGTAGAACTGTCCTTTTCTCCCTTCGATTCTATCAATGTGTTCTTCATATATCGCTAGCGATCTTTTGTTTGGTTCTTATATGTTTATAATTGTTGTAACTTCTTGAATTGACTCTTTTAGCATTATACAGTAGTGTCTTTCTTTGTCTTTTTTTTTAAGTTTTTGACTTAAAATCAGTTTGTCTGTTATTAGTATAGCCATCTCACCTGGGGAATTCCTGCTATTCTCTTAAGCAATAGGGTCTCCCAATTTAATAAGCCAAGACCTCAGTTTAGAGGCTTGCCCTTTTGAAATTTATCTCTCCAGTGGTGAAACTAAGCCTACTTATAACTGTGCCTAAGCATCACCCCCAGATAACCCCCTTATTTTTGCTCAGATGTGGCCTTTCTCTCTAAGCCAACTCTGCATATTAACTCAGTACCTCCCCCCTATGTGGGACATGACTCCCAGGGATGAGCCTGGCCCTGGCATCATGAAATTGAGTATGCCTTCTTGACCAAAAGGGGAAAAGTAACAAAATAAAGTTTCAGTGGCTAAGAGATTTCAAATAGAGTTGAGAGGTCATTCTGGAGGTTATTCTTATGCATTAAACTGATATTCCTTTTCAGTGTCTAGGGTCTTAAAATAGCTAGAAGGAAGTAGCTAAAACTGTTGAATTGTGATGCAGTAGCCCTGATTCTCAGTGATGATTGGATAATTGTACAGCTTTTATCATGTGACCATGTGATTGTGAAAACTTATGACTGACACTCCCTTTATCCAGTGTATGGACAGATGGGTAGAAAAATGGGGACAAAAGTAAATGAATAATATGGGGAGATGAGGGGCATGGTTGTTTTTGTGTTCTTTTTTACTTTTATTTTTATTTTTATTGCTTTTTTTTGGATTACTGAAAATGTTCAAAAATTGATTGCAGTGATGAATACACAACTATATGATGACACTGTAAGCCATTGATTATATACTTTGGATGGATTATATGATATGTGAATATATCTCAATAAAATTGCATTAAAAAAGCATGTGTCTTTCCTTTTTTGATACTATTAATAATTACAAAGTATTTTCCCATATAAAACTGTTGCTGATTCTCCTGTGTGTTTTTTTTGTTTTTTGTTTTTTGTTTTAATTTTTATTGTGGAAATATATATATATATATATATATATATATATAAAATTAGCAATTTTAACCATTTTTAAGTGTTTAATTTAGTGGTATTACTTACTTTTACAATGTTATGCTGCTATCACCACCTTCCATTACTAAGACATTTTCATCACCCAAAACAGAAACTCCTTATCCTTTAGGCAATAACTCCCCAACTCTCCTCCCTCCCAGTCTCTGGTAACCTTTAATCTACTTTCTGTTGCTGTGAATTTGTTTATTCTGGACATTTCATGTAAGATAAATCATATAACCTTTGACCTTTAGTGTCTGGCTAATTTGACTGAGCATGTTTTCAAGGTTCATCCATGTTGTAGCATCAGAACTTCATTACTTTTTATGACTGAATAGTATTCTATTATATGCATATACCATGTTTTGTTTATCTTTTCAGCTGTTGATGGACATTGTTGTTTCCATCTTTTGGTTATTACAAATAATGCTGCCATGAACATTGGCGTACAAGTATCTGAGTCCCTGCTTTCAATTCTTTGGGGTATATACCTAAGAATGGAATTGCTGGGTCATATGCTAATTCTACATTTAACTTTTTGAGAAACTGCCAAACTTTTCCATGGTGGCTGCACCATTTTACATTCCCACCAGCAATGCATATGAGTTTCAATTTCTCTGCATCTTGCCAACACTTACTATTTTCTGTTGTTTTAATTTTAGCCTTTCTAGTCGGTGTGAAGTGGTATTTCATTGTAGTTTTAATTTACGTTTCCTTAATGGCTAATGATGCTGAGCATTTTTTCATGTGCTTATTGATTCTTTGTATATCCCTTTTGGAGAAATGTCTATTCAAATCCTTTACCCATTTTCAAATTGGATTGTCTGTCTTTTCGTTGTTGAGCTGTTTGTAACTTCTGTTTTTTATTTTATTTTATTTTATTTTTCATTTTTATTGAGATTGTTCAGATACCGTACAATTATCCAAAGATCCAAAGTGTACAATCACTTGCCCCTGGGTACCCTCATACAGCTGTGCATCCATCACACTTAATTTTTGTTCAATTTTTAGAAACTTTTCATTACTCCAGGCAAGAAATAAAGTGAAAGATGAAAAAAGAAAAAAAGAAAAGGAAACTCTAATCCTCTCCTATCCCTAACCAACCCCCCTCAATTGTTGACTCATAGTATTGGCATAGTACATTTGTTACTGTTTATGAAAAAATGTTGAAATACTACTAACTGTAGTGTATAGTTTGTAATAGGTATATAGTTCTTCCCTATATTCCCCTCTATTATTAACTTCTAATTGTATTGTCATACATTTGTTCTGGTTCATGGAAGAGATTTCTAGTATTTGTACAGTTGATCATGGACATTGCCTACCATAGGATTCAGTTTTATACATTTCCATCTTTTAACCTCCAACTTTCCTTCTGGTGACATATATGACTCTGAGCTTCCCCTTTCCACCTCATTCACACACCATTCAGCGCTGTTAGTTATTCTCACATCTTGCTACCAACACCCCTGTTCATTTCCAAACATTTAAGTTCGTCCTAATTGAACATACTGCTCATACTAAGCAACCACTCCCCATTCTTAAGCCTCATCCTATATCTTGGTACCTTATATTTCATGTCTATGAGTTTACATATTATAATTAGTTCCTATCAGTGAGACCCTGCAATAATTGTCCTTATGTGTCTGGCTTATTTCACTCAGTATATTGCCCTCGAGGTTTTGTCATCAACCCGTTTTTTTTTAATATGGTTTTGTTCACTCACCATACATTCCATCCCAAGTAAATAATCGATGGTTCTCTGCATGGTCATACATTTATGTGTTCACCACCTTCACCACTATCTATATAAGGGCATCTGCATTCCTTCCACAAGGCAGGAGGGAGAGTCAAAGAAGGTAGAGAGGCAAAAGAAAGAAGAAAAAAAATGACAGCTAGGAAGCAGCAAAAGGAAAAATAACCTTAATTCAAAGTAGAATAAAGTATCAGACAATACCACCAATGTCAAGTGTCTAACTTGCCTCCCCTATCCCCCCCCTCTTATCTGCATTTACCTTGGTATATCACCTTTGTTACATTAAAGGAAGCATAATACAATGATTCCATTAGTTACAGTCTCTAGTTTATGCTGATTGCATCCCTCCCCCAATGCCTCCCCATTTCTAACACCTTGCAAGGTTGACATTTGCTTGTTCTCCCTCATAAAAGAACATATTTGTACATTTTATCACAATTGTTGAATACTCTAGATTTCACTAAGTTACACAGTCCCAGTCTTTATCTTTCCTCCTTTCTTGTGGTGTCTCACGTGCTTCCCACCTTCCTCTCTTCAACCATATTCATAGTTACCTTTGTTCAGTGTACTTACATTGTTGTGCTACCATCTCCCAAAATTGGGTTCCAAACCATGCACTCCTGTCTTCTATCACCCTGTAGTGCTCCCTTTAGTATTTCCTGTAGGGCAGGTGTCTTGTTCACAAAGTCTCTCATTGTCTGTTTGTCAGAAAATATTTTGACCTCTCCCTCATATGTGAAGGACAGCTTTGCTGGATATAGGATTCTTGGTTGGCGGTTTTGCTCTTTCAGTATCTTAAATATATCACACCACTTCCTTCTTGCCTCCATGGTTTCTGCTGAGAGATCCACACATAGTCTTATTAAGCTTCCTTTGTATGTAATGGATCACTTTTCTCTTGCTGCTTTCAGGATTCTCTCTTTGTCTTTGACATTTGATAATCTGATTAAGTGTCTTGGCATAGGCCTATTCATATCTCTTCTGTTTGGAGTACACTGCGCTTCTTGGATCTGTAATTTTATTGTTTTTCGTAAGAGATGGGAAATTTTCATTGATTATTTCCTCTATTATTGCTTCTGCCCCCTTTCCCTTCTCTTCTTCTGGGACACCAATGATACGTACATTATTGTACTTTGTTTCATCCTTGAGTTCCCGGAGATGTTGCTCATATTTTTTCATTCTTTTCTCCATCTGCTCCTTTGCGTGTAGGCTTTCAGGTGTTTTGTTCTCCAGTTCCTGAGTGTTTTCTTCTGCCTCTTGAGATCTGCTGTTTCCATTGTGTCTTTCATCTCTTATGTTGTGCCTTCCATTTCCATAGATTCTACTAGTTGTTTTTTTGAACTTTTGATTTCTGCTGTATATATGCCCAGTGTTTCCTTTAGAGCCTCTATCTCTTTTGCAATATCTTCTCTAAACTTTTTGAATTTATTTAGCATTAGTTGTTTAAATTCCTGTATCTCAGTTGAAGTGTACGTTTGTTCCTTTGACTGGGCCATAACTTTGTTTTTCTTAGTGTAGGTTGTAATTTTCTGTTGTCTAGGCATGGTTTCCTTGGTTATCCAAATCGGGTTTTCCCAGATTTGGCTCGGGTCCCAGAGGGAAGAAATATTCAGTATCTGGTTTCCCTGCGCGTGTGTCTTAGAAAATTGCTCCACCCTTTGATGCCTCAGATCACTGTGCTTTTCTGCCCAGCAGGTGATGCCTGTTAGCCTATAATTCTTGACTGGTGTGAGGAGGTATGGCTGTGTTCCCCCAGGCTCTGGGGTCTGGTTCTGAATGGAAAGGGCCCCACCCCTTTCCTCCTAGAGAAGACAGACACCCCAGGCGGAGGTCATTAGCATTTCAATGGTCTCACTCTCTGCTTGTGCTGTCTCCACCCTTCCCCGAGTCACAGCCCTGGAAACTGAAAATGACTGGGGCTTTGTCCACTGAGCTGAAAAAGAAACAGATAGTCCCCTTCAGACCCAGTCCAAGGTGACCCTCTGGCTCTCCAAGGTCAGTCGTCACCCAAAGCCTCTGTCTATTTTTTGGGGATGCACACCTGTAGTGAGCAGTTCACACTCGCTACTTAAAACCCCAGTTGGAGCTCAGCTGAGCTATATTCACTTGCTAGGAGAGAGCTTCTCTCTGGCACCACGAGGCTTTGCAGCTCGGGCTATGGGGGAGGGGGTCTCGCGACTTGGATCCGCAGGTTTTACTTACAGATTTTATGCTGTGTTCTTGGGCATTCCTCCCAATTCAGGTTGGTGTATGATGAGTGGATGGTCTCGTTTGTCCCCCCGCAGTTATTCTGGATTATTTACTAGTTGTTTCTGGTTTTTTGTAGTTGTTCCAGGGGGACTACCTAGCTTCCACTCCTCTCTGTACTGCCATCTTGCCCCGCTCACCTCTCCTGTGTCTTTTTATATTTTCCTCAGAGGCATTTACAAATCAGATGGGAAGCTTGTCATTTCTCATGTAGAATTTCCCATGGGGATTCCCTGACATTGGCCATGTTTATGTCCTTTCTAGGGAAGAAATTACTGGCAATGCTTAAAAACAATGATAGTCCTTTCACTTAATGATCAGAGAAAAAAAAGATACCTTTTCCTGATTGTTCACTTTTTCAGGTTTAGAGACCACAGTCTCATCCTTTTGTTCCTTTCACAAGTTGCCACCATTGATTTAAATACTTGCAATACAAGGATTCATTCTGAGAGGGTGTATATAAGGCCAGTCTATATTGTGCATCCAGGAGTTACCAACATTGTATGTGAAATGATGATTCATAATATATGCTAACTTGACCTTGTAATTTCATGCATTTCTTTCCTCTGTTAAAAATCTCTTCTGAGACTATCAAGGTCATATTCAGAATGAACTTTCAATTGTGTAATTTTACGACCATCAAAACTCACTGGTTTTCCTCATTTAAGTGTTGCTTCTATGATAAAAGTGATTTTATTTTAAATGCAGATGAGTATCCCTGACAAGCTATTGATTAAAAACTCTCTAAGAGATACTCTATCTTTGTTGGGTGAGGAAAATTGTTACTGAGCACATAGTGCAGGTGAGGAATCCTACTACACATCCCTTATCAACTTTCTCTCATTCTTTACAAGAACTATTTCGATCTTTTTCCAGTCCATCCTCCCTTATGAGGTGAATTCATTCTCTTCCACAGAGAAAGTAGAAGCCTTCAGAAGATAACTTGCTCAACTTCCACCACCAACTACCTCACCATAATGGAAGAGAAGCCTCCCTTCAGTCCAAAACTTACACCTCTGCCCATACTCTGGATCCTAACCTCTCCTGTCTTGTGGAGGAACTCAGTCCACTGATTATTCCAGTTGTATTCTCCTGTATCTTCAGCCACTCTTTCTCAATCAGCTCCTTCCCCTTAGGGATTAGATGTGCTCAAATCTGTCCAGTCTTTTAAAACAATTGTATAAGGTGTGGTTGAAGTTCATTTTATTGCATGATGGATGTCCAGTAGTTCCAATACCATTGAAAATACTATCCTTTCTCCATTAAATTGGTATTGCATTGTGCCAGTTTGAATGTATTATGTCCCCCAGAAAAAGCCATATTCTTTGATGCAGTCTTGTGGGGCAGACATGTTAGTGCTGATTAGATTTGCATGGAAATGCGCCCCACCCAACTGTAAGTGATAACTCTGATTGGATATTTCCATGGAGGCATGGCCCCACTCATTCAGGGTGGGCCTTGATCAGTGGAGCCATATAAATGAGCTGATGGGTAGAGGGAACTCAGTGCAGCTGTGAGTGACATTTTGAAGAGGAGCTACAGCCAAGAGGGATACTTTGAAGAAGGCACAGGAGCCGCAGATAAGAGACAGTTTGAAAACAGCTGTTGAAAGCAGACTCTTGCTCCGGAGAAGCTGAGAGAGGACAAATACCCCAAGTGCAACTAAGAGTGACATTTTTGAGGAATTGCAGCCTAGAAAGGAACGTCCTGGGAGAAAGCCATTTTGAAACCAGAACTTGGAGCAGACACTGGCCACGTGCCTTCCCAGCTAACAGAGGTTTTGTGTATGCCATCGGCCATCCTCCAGTGAAGGTGCCCGATTGTTGACGCCTTACCTTGGGCACTTTATGGCCTTAAGACTATAACTGCGTAACCAAATAACCCCCCTTTCATAAAAGCCAATCCTTCTCTGGTGTTTTGCATTCTGGCAGCATTAGCGAACTAGAACATGCATATTTGCCAAAAATCAAATAATCATGTTTTTTTGGTCTCATAAAATGATTTGGGGAGTTTTCCCTCATTTTCTATTTTCTGGAAGAGGCTATTTGGAATTGGTATTATTTTTATTTAAATGTTTGATAGAATTTGCCAATGAAATCATCTGAGCCTGGAGATTCTATTTTTTTCAGAAAGTTTTTAACTAGAAATTTAATTCCTTCTATAGTATTAGGCTATCTATTTCATCTTGGGTGATTTACAATAAATTGTGATTTTCAAGGAATTGGTCATTTCATCTAAGTTGTTGAATTTATGTGCAGAGGTTCATAGAACTCCCTTGTTATTCTGTTATGTCTGTAGGGGCTGTAGTTTTATCCCTCTTTCATTCCTGATATTGATATCTTGTGTTTTTCTCTATTTATGTATTGTCAGTCTTGTTAGAGTTTTATCAGTTTCATTAATCGTTTCAAAACACCAGCTTTTGTTTCATTGATTTTCTCTGTCATTTTATGTTTTCAGTTTTGTTTATGCTTTTAACTTTATTGTTTATTTCCTTCTGTGTGTCTTGTATTTATGTTGCTCTTCTTTTTTTTTTTTTTCCTAGTTTTTTAAGGTGGAAGGCTTTAAGACCATTCCTCTTTCATAATATAAGCATTTAATGCTATAGATTCTCCTATCACCACTGCTTTCAGCTGCATCTCACAAATTATGACATGATAAATTTTCATTTTAGCTCAATTCAAAAGACGCTCTAATTTGTCTTGTGATTTCCTCTTTAAGCCATGAATATTTAGAAGTGTGTTGTTTAATTTCAGTGAGTTTGAAAATAGTCCTGTGTTCTTTCTGTTCTTGTTTCCCAATCTAATTCCATTATATTCAGAGAATCTACTTTGTATGATATCAGTTTTTTTTAAAAATTTGTTGATCCAGGATATGGTCTATCTTGGTGAATGTCCCATGTTGTGATGGTTTAAAGCTTTTCTGTCCCCCAGAAAAGACCATGTTCTTTTAATCCATTCCTGTGCGTGTAGACCTAATGTAGGTGGGACTTTTTGACTATGCTATTTCAATTGAGATGTAACCCACCTCATTCAAGGTGGGTCTTAATCCTCTTATTGGAGCCCTTTATAAGAGGTAAAGGACAGAAAAAGCTCCCAGAGAAACTAAGAGAGAGAAGTGAAGAGAAACCCAGAGGAGCTAAGAGAGACAGAAAACAGAGAAGAAGCCACTGAAGCCAGAAGCTAAATGCACCATGACCCAGGAGCGAAGGACCAGCAGACACGGGCATGTGCCTTCCTATGTGATAAAGGCGCCCCAGATGGTGGCAGCCTGTCTTCAGAAGCCAGGTATTGCCCTGTTGATGCCTTGAGTTGGAAATTTTTACAGCCTAAAAACTGTAAATTGAAGTTAATAAATTCCCATTGTAAAAGCCAACCCATTTCTGGTATATTGCATTTTCCCAGCTTTGGCAAACCAAAATACATGTGCACTTGAAAATAATGTGCACTCTGGTGCTGTTGGACGGAGTGTTCTATAAAAAGCTAATGTATCCTGTTTGTTCATGGTGCTTTTCTGTTCTTTTATAGCCTTGCTGACTTTCTGTCTACTAGTTCTACGTATTATTTAGAGAGGAGTATTAAAGCCTCCAAACATTATTGTGGATTTGCCTGTTTTTCCTTTCAGTTCAGTTGATTTTTTGCTTTATGTATTTTAAACTCTTTTTGGATGTGCATACACATTTAGTATTATTATTGACCTTTTTATCACTGTGTAATATTTCTTTGAAGTCTATAATGTCTGATATTAAGTCACTCCAGCTTTATTTTATTAGTGTTTGCATAATATATATTTTTAATCCTTTCTTGTTAAACCTATCTGTATCATCATATTTGAAGTCAGTTTTTGGAACTCCACAACTGCATTCGAGTCCAGGCTCAAGTTGTAGTAGCTTAGAGGGAGAGAAAAGCTATGACTGTTGACTCCATTCTCTTGGAATTACAGTTCCTCCAAATCTGGAGGAAGATTTTTTTCCTTCAAAGTTTTGTTTCCTACAGACTCCCATTATTGACCAAGACCACTGCTGCCCTAAGATTGCTTGAGGTTGGTACCTGAGAATGAAGAAAAGAAAGAGGAAAAAGTAGAGGGGCAGGGAATCCTGCAGTCTCACTTAAAATTATGAGTTCCCCTTTATAGGCCTGTTTTTTAGAACAAGAAGACTTTTCCTGGAGCTGTCTTTGTTTGCATCTTAGTCCCCACTATGAGTTGGCCAGAGGATACTGTGGGAAAAATGGTGAACTCATCACTGGTGTTGAAGAACTTTGAATTCTGTTCTTCCTCCCCATCCCCCTGTATTATGTAATTTTCAGCATCCTCAAATAGCTGCTTTAGGCTTTTGGTCTAGATTTTGTAGCTCTACTCAGTGGGAGAGAAAGGTAGAGTGTGCTTAGTTCATCTTGCCCAAACACAGATCTTCCATGCCCTTTTAAGTCCTTTGAGACTATTTTATTTTATTGTTGCTCAAAGACTCACCAATTTCCAGGGCAGAGGGTAGAATGGGAATGGTTACATTAGCCCTTCTAGAAAGCTATCCTCAAGGCTTTTCATGTTGAATCTGGTCCTCTGAATGTCCAAGATCAGCTGTTCACTGGTGAATTTTGTCAATAAATCCCATGCAAGTGTTCAGTTGTGGTCTTGCTTGAACTCTCAGTGACACTGACACTGCTGATCACAGACTCCTTGTTACTCTCCTCCCATGCTTTCTGTAGTTCCACAATCTCTCATTTTTCTTCTGCTTTCTCTGACTGCTCCTTGTATGTGGTCTTCTCTGGACCAATGCTCTTCTCACTCTGCGAGTCTCCCTAGGCAGCCACAACACTCAGTTTCCCATCTGCAGGCTCATGTTTTTCAAGTATTTATCTTTCAAGTATTTATCTCTAGTCCAGGGCTGCTTCCTGAGTTTCACATAAATATTACTGCTCTCTAGACACCTCATCTTCTATGTATTGTAGGCACCACAAACTCATATTTCTCTGTCTCAGTAAAGGGCACCACCAGACATCCAGATGCCCACAAAAAACATAGGTGTTATTGTTGAGTCCCCAGTGCTAGCTGCTTCACCCAACAGGAACTCAATCATTACATCAATAACCCTTTTTGTCACTTCCAATATCTTAATACTTCTGAAATTCTTCTCTGCTTCATCCCACTGTTATCACCTGGTCTTGAGTCTTGGCTATTTTCCTCTCACCTAGATGTCTTACCTGGTACCTTTGCATTTATTCTTATTTCCTTCCAATCTATTTTCCTGTATAGCCACAGTGATATTTCAGAAATGTAAATTTTATCTTGTCACTTACCCATTTCTCTAATGATTAATTTCTTAAATGCTATTCAAGATATTTTAGAATTTTTCATATTATACTCAATATCTCTGTATTAATTTCTGCTGCTGCTTAACAAATTACCCCAAAGTTTAGCAGATTAAACAACACCCATTTATTATCTCACAGTTCCTATTGGTCTGGAATCTGGCATGACATAACTAGGTCTTCTGCTTCAAGGTCCCTGACAAGGCTTCTGTCAAGTTATTGGCTTAGACTATGGTCTTATATGAAGCCTCAACTAGGGAAGGATTTGCTTTCAAGGTTACTGTTCCAGTTTGCTAAAGTGGCTGTTGTGCAAAATACCAGAAATGGATTGAATTTTTTAAAGGGGATTGATTAGGTTACAAATTTACAGTTCTAAGACCATAAAGTATCCAAACTAAGGCATCAGCAAGAGGATACCTTCACTGAAAAACAGCCAATGGCATCTGGAGCACCTCTGTCAGCTGGGAAGGCACATTGCTGGTGTCTGCTGGTCCTTTGCTTCTGGGTTCTGGTTTCAAAATGACTTTCTCCAAAATGTCTCTAGGCTTCTGTCTCTCTTAGCTTCTCTCTCAGCTCCTGTGCATCCTTGCTTGATCTCCCAGGTGTTTCTCTCTAAGCATAGGGGGGTCCTCTCTTAGCTCTACTGGGGCAAACTCTGGGCTTCATCTCTTAGCTTAGTATCTCCAAACATCTTTCTGTCTGCATTTCCAAGCATCTGGGTCTGTGTCAGCTCTTAGCTTCTCCTGGGGCAAACTCTGGATTACATATCTTAGCTTCTCTCCAAAATATCTGTCTCAGATTTTCTGAGCTTCTCTCTATGACCTCTCTTAAAGGACTCCAGTAAACTAATCAAGACCCACCCTGAATGGGTGGGTTCACATCTCCATGGAAATAATTTAATCAAAAGGTCTAACCTACAGTTGGGTGGGTCACATCTCCATGAAAACATTCAATCAAAAGGTCCTACCCCCCAAAATTGGATTAAAAGATCATGGCTCTTTTGTGGTCCATAACAACTTCAAACTGGCACTGTCACATGATTTTTGACAGGATTCAGTTTCTTGATGGATGTTGAACTAAGAGCCTCAGTTCCTCACTTGGGGCCACTCAGTTCCCAGCACATGGACCTCTCCAACTTGGCAGCTTGCTTCATAAAAATCAGAAAGAGGGAGTTTACTAGCAATAAAGAAGTTACAGTATTTTTAATCTAATTGCAGAAGTTATATCCCATCACCTTTGCACTGTTTGTTGGTTAGAAGTCACCAGGTCTAGCTCACTCTCAAGGGGATGGGATTATACAAGGGTGTGAATACCAGTAGTTGTGGTCATTGGGGCCATTTTAGAAGTCAGTTTACCACAATCTCTTACCTTCTTGTTCATGTCTGTCTCTTAATCTCTCTGTGCAGGTTTCTGAAAGATTATCAAAAATTTCCCAACTTTCTAATTCTCTGTCCAGCTGTGTCCAGTCTAGTCTTTAACCCATCTGTTAATTTCTTCCAATATTTTTCATTTCCATGATTTCCACTTGGATTGAAACATGCCTATTCTCTTTTTCTTAAACCCTTATTCTTATTTTCCTCTTTTATCTCTTTGTTTTCAATGGACTTATTTAAAACCTCCATTATTTTTCTCTTATTTATTCTTCCCTGGGTGAGAATCTTCCCACTTTTTGTATCTTCTTCCCATGTCTCATGGCAGGAGTTTCCATTGGGCTTTGTAATTTTTTAAACTGATGAATATGTCTTCAGTGAGATTCTTATAAGTTTTATAAGTTCTATTTATACCCTAAGTTCTAGAGATATCACCATGAGACCAATTTTTCAGTTGTTTCTCTCTAAGGCCCTACAGCACTCACAGGTTCTGAAACATTTTCCTCCTTAATAATACATGACCCACTTTTTCCTTGTTTTCCTCTTATTACATTATCATTCCTTCTCAGTTACCTTTACTGGTTCCTTTTTATCATACTTCCTGACTCTAAATATTAGAATTCTACAGCAGTCTGTCCTAAATTCTCTTCTTTATCAATAGCCCAGTACCTTGGCTTTAAATTTTATCTTTATTGGATGACTTCCAGATCTTGATCCCTAACCCTAAACTACACACTTGGATATCCAACTTCTAATTAAACATTTCCATTTTGATATTTAATAGGCATCTGTTCTGGTTTGGCTAATGATGCTGTTACACAAAATAACAGAAATGGATTGGCTTTTATAAAGGGGGGTTATTTGTTTACAAAGTTACAGTCTTAAGGCCATAAAAATATTCAAGCTAAGGCATCAACAATAGGGTACCTTCACAGAAGAAAGGCTGATGGTGTCTTAACACCTCTGTTGTCTGGGAAGGCACATGGCTGGCATCTTCTTCCTTTGCTTCCAGGTTGTGTTCCAGCTCCTCTCTCAGCTCCTGTGCATTCTTTAAAATGTTGCTCTTGGGGGCATTTTGTCCTCTCTTAGCTTCTCTGGAGCACAGTGTCAGCAAAAGTCTGCTTTCAGTGGCCATCTTCAAAATGTCTCTCTTGGCTGCAGCAGCAAGCTCCTTCTATCTGAGCTCTTATAGGGCTGCAGTAAACTAATCAAGATCCATGCTGAATGGGTGGGGCCACACCTCCATGGAAATAATCTAATCAAAGTTATTACCCACAGTTGGGTGGGTCATATCTACATGGAAACAACCTAATCCAAAGATTCCAACCTAAACAACACTAATATATCTGCCCCCACAAGATTACATTAAACAACATGGCTTTTGAGGGGACATAATACATCCAATCCAACGCAGCATCTCAAAATTAACATTTACAAAATATTTACTTGAGTAACTTCATGAAGTTGAAGGAAATGAGTCAATAGAGAGATAGCATTTGAATATAGAGAAGACAAAACTAATTCCAAACAACAGCTCTGTGGCCCTTGAACTTAAGAGTTTGAATATGAGAAGTTGATTATAAACCCAGATTCATAGGCTACATTTCCAGAGAATCTACTATGGTAATTCTAGGCCAGGCCTGGAAATCTGCATGTCAATATTGCAAGGGGTTAAGAATGATACTTTGAAAACCATTTTCTTACCTAATAGTTGTGGTAAGGCTCCTAATATTACATTGACAACTTGGTTCTCATTATTCAAGGATAGGTCAGGAGTCCATCCTTCAGGATAAGATAGGAGGAGGCCCTATAATTTGTATTTCAACTATGTTTCCATTGGATCTTTCCCCCTTTCTCTGTAGGCCAGTTTAACACTGGAGGCATTTATTGGCTAGACACACCTATTCTACTTACATAAAATGTCTCTGAAAAGGTTTTCTGTGATTCACACCATGCAAAACTGAAAGATTGAAAATAATTGTGTAATTTTCTCATTGCTAATTTCTTTCTCCCCTTCTCAGAAATCTGCATTCTCTGATCTTTTAATCTTCTTCTTCCATTCTTCCTTAATACTCATGTGAATCCAGAGTAGAGAAATTGCCAGTTTTTGCAGCTTTAGCATATCAGTCTTTTTATCTAAACATCAAGTGTGGTGTGACCAACCTATATTTCTAGCTTCTCTGACAAGTCTATCTCACCAATATGCATTTAACTTTCAATAGGGGTATAAAGACAGGTTAATTTCTTAGCCAGTTCAAGTGCTTTCTTCTATGTTATAGACATTTGGGGACTTATCTTCTGGTACCAGTGGCTTTAGCATTTAGATCATTCAAATTGCAATTACATTTCACATGGATTCTGAAATAGTAATAGCAGCTAATCATCATGTCTTCAATTCTGAGCAGGCTAAATAGACTGTAACATTTTTAAGCCGTCAAACTGCCATAATTTCCCAATGATAATGATCGGACAGTAATGATGTAGAAATAATTCTAAATATTATTCTTCTGAATGAAATAAGAGTTCCTCAGAATTAAAAATTTAACCATCGTTAGGAATATATGTGACATTACGGAATTCAGAACAGGGTACTTCAATCTTATTAATCTTACCACTGTTCTGTTGATGGTAAATGATGCTAAAGTTTTTAGTTGAATTAACATTCTAGACACAAAATATTCATTTAGTATTTTACTAAATGTAATTTGCTAAATCTTATTGTAGTATCCTAGAAGAGTTCCCACGCTTCTGAAAGGTCAGCAGTTCCCTCCCTCCCCTCTGAGTATGATGTTGTTCAGAGCAACAATGAAGTGATTGTCTTTGGGTTCAGAAATAGTTTATCTTAGTTTATCATTCTAATATTGCTCATTTAAGGATGGATGGCCCATTGTTTTGGAAAAGTCATATTATATGCTTGAATGAACTTAGGTTTCCCACCTTAGAGCCTGGCCACTTGCCAAAAGGAGAAATCTGGAATGTTCGCCAGCATGAGAACTTAAATCTGCCGTGACAGTGCTTTTGAAGTCAGGCATGTTAATAGCTCAGATTTGAAACAAACAAACTTGCAGGACCTTGCAAGGTTTAAGAAGTAAATGATAAAAATAGGGAAGTATGGAGGAATTCTTGTAAGGAGAATAAGTAATTTTCTAAGGGCAGTATTTGTATAGCTTATGGTTGCTACAGACATATGAAGAGAAAATTTGGTGTGCTAGGGTTGCTATTATCTGCCTTTATTATGTTACAATCTGCTCACTTCACTTACCATTTTATACAGAAACTCTTAGTTTGCTTTATAACTAGCAGTTGACCTAGTAATTTTCTTTCTGACTCATGTGTATGTGTTATCTCTTTCCTATTGTGGCCAAAGACAAATGAGAGAAATAGTTTCTCAATTAAGTGGATACTTACCTAACAGAAGAAATAAAGTTGAATGTATTAGTTAGGATATAGGTTTAATTGCCATAACTAAGATAATCAAAATAACAGTAGCTAAAACAAGATAGAAAATTGTTTCTCTCATATAAAGTCTGAGTAGGAACTCTGGGGTTGACATGGTGACTCCATTTTTATCAGAAACCTAGACTCCTTTTGTTGTATTGCTCTAACATCCTTAACACATGGTTTCCACCTCATGCTCCCACCATACCATCTGCATTTCAGGCTGCAAAAAGGAGGAAAGGCAGAATAAAAGGTGGCATTACACCTCAGCTCACATCATGTTTACTCACATCCTAATGGCTAGACTTCGGTCAACTGGCAACACTTAGCTGCAGGGGAGGCTAGAAAATGTAGTCTTATCTGGGTGGCCATATTATTAAGAAAAAGTAGAGAACGGATATTGTTGGATAACTGGCAGTTGCTACAACAATGAGTACCTCAAGATGTCTTCCTCCAAGGAACTTAAAATATATTTCTTAGAAAGTATACATAATTAACTATAATACAAGCAGGATAAGTATAAATAAGAATTGTATGTGATGCTATTGCTTAAAAGGAATAGAGGGAGCTTGAATATGATATAAATGTTCTAACATTTGAGGAGCAGAAAAGACATACAGGTATAGAAGTCCAACAGAGTGTTGGAACTGTGGATTTAGTTAAAGTAGAGTATTCCTGACTAAAAGAGGTATTAGAATGTGTCTGAGAAATGAGGACTTTTCCAAACTCTATCCATGTTTTTCCACCCAGAGTCTCTGAGATGCTTCCACACCAACAAGCATGTTTTAGTTATTGGGGGGTGATGAAGCCAGGAAATAAAATAGAGACTAATGAACTAAACCCTTCACAAGTCTTAAATCCTCCTAAGAAAAGATAATTCTCTTTGTTAGATGTTGTCACCAATTTTGCTGAATAGATTCTTTGACTTTCCTTTCTGCTTCTTCCCCCTTTCAGGGTGCTTTTCAGGAAATGATGATCACTTTTTTGGAAGTCATCAGAAGAGGAGTGGGAAGCCAGTATTTATTTATCACCATCCTCAAGGTATTGAGAAGAGCCTGGATATAACTCCGCAAAAGATATATAAACACAGTTATCATTCCTCCTCTCAAACTCAAGTAAGCAAACACCACCAAATTGTTAATTCAGCAATTCCTAGACCTGCATATGACCCATCTCTCAATCTGTTGACCATGGCTGGTCAAGATCTTGAAGTGGAAAATCTTCCAATCCCAGCAGCAAATGTAATTGTGGTGGTAAGTATTAAGTTTATTTGATGCTGATGTTCTATTCTTATTGATGCTTGAAAAAACTAACCAAGGGTGAATGGTTATCACTGGATCTCAATGGTTATTTACTTCTCATTCTCTGATATTTTTTGTTTGTTACTTGATTATCATCTTTTGCTTCCTCTTGAATATAAGGCCCATTACATCAGGGAGCTTTTTTTGCATCCTCTTGCATAGCACAGTACATGGGACATGGTACCAGCTTAATAAATGTTTGAATTTAAAATTATTTTAGGATGGGCTTAAGATTACAGCAGATCATATCCTGTACTGAGTTTCTTGTCTTTTGTGATAATTTGTTCTAAGCCAGTAATTTTTAGTCTCAGCCTATGCAAATATATAGTACTAATTGAAGATTCTCTGGTCACAATACTCAAATTGCAGTAGATGAAGAGCTAGTCAAAAAGGGTGGGGGTGGTTTAGGAGAAGGGTAGCTTTCTGTTACTGGAGTAAATAAGATGGTTGGGAAGTAATTGATAGATAATGTACCTAGGATCATTGAACCTTTTTTTATTAATTAAGGAGATCACCTTTTATTAATTAAGGAGATATAACAGTCCCATTACTTATATTCTTATGGTTCGTAACCCAGGTCAGAGGTTCCCAATTTGTGGAGGTATTGCTATTGAAATGCATAGATTGATACCCTATTTGGACTGTGTCCCTCTCAAGTTTAAAATTGTAACATAAAAGGCCACATTAAAACTACAAATCGGTAGCTAAATGTTTGTCATTGAATTTTTTCCAAAAATATAACCAAATGCATTGACTTTTGATTCAATGAAACCATGTTTACATTTGGCAACCTCTTTATGCACCAAATGTACTTAAATTAAGCAAGCTTCTTTTCCTTTTCTTTATTTTTTTAACATACTATAATAGGACACCTTACTTGGCATTGAGAATCAAAGATCCATTCATTAACTTTTCAGCTAGCATACAATTGTGTATTTTCTATAGACCAGTCATCATTTGGGGTATCTGGAAATAGAGATGAATGAAAAGGAGTATCTGGTTTTGCTTGGGAAATTTCTGGGGAAATGTCCATAATTCAATAAAAATCATGAATTGAGAACACAAAATGAGATTTTGTTAGGATCAAATGTGTGGGTCATTTGGCTTCCTGAAATACTTGAACAAGTTTTCTGCATTTACATGAGGAACAGATGTTCTGAAGGTGAAAGTCATGTGCTCTGCCAATTCAGTGAAGAATAATGATGTTAATGATGTTGTTGTATCTGAATATGCCTGGGTTAATCTGGGGCTTGTGAGAACTATTTCATCTAGTGACTGTCGTATACTCATAATTATCAACTCAAAGTCACTGTGAATTGCATTTCAAGAGGTTTGTGCTATCCTGTAATCCAATGTACTGTATCTTTAATTTAATATTCTGGAGGATAAAAGGCATCAATGAGAAATTCACCTGATGGGTCATTAAATGTTTAGCTTATTTGTCATTTGGAGATTCAGGAAGAAGCCGTGGTTTTCTTGTGGGTAATGATTACACAGAAGCAGTGGTGATTTTGCTGCATTAGCCTTCCCTAATCTCTCTTTATCTTGCATCTAAACATGCCGGTGACTTACAACCACACTTGCTAGTGCTAATGTTTCCAGTAATCCACTTACATTACTAATGCACATGGTAATTTTGTAAGAAAACCAGGGAAGTGAGATTATTTTTTAAATAAATCAATAATGTTAAACTTCCTCAAAAAGCCAAGGGGTGACATGCAATCAAATATTGGTTGGTTTGCAGATCCATTTTGTCCAGACAAGGGATTTATTATTGCAGCATAGGAGATACAAGGGAGATATTCTGGAGCAGCTGAATGACTTTGATGAGATGTTTCATGGTTTTAGTTCCTTTAATTCTGGAGCTGTACTTAGGATTACAGCCCTTTTTCTTATAAATTCAGTTAGAAGGACTTCCTTAACAACGACTAGGTATTACTATGTTTTACTCAAAATATGATTTTATGTCGTGTCAATACAAATATAAAACAGATTGAGCCTTAATAATCATGTAACAAAATACTTTGTAGATTGCATATTGATTTTTCTAAAATTAAAGATGTATTTCAAATGAAACAAACAAACAAACAAACAAACACACACATATCAGTAACAAAACTGATACGTGTTTGTGTGGCAAGGGTGTGCATCTATTACACACACACACACGTACACATGAATGCAGACCTTATTGCTTGAGGATTATGGCAGTGGTATTAAGAATTCTTTTGTGGCTTAATTTATATCAAAATGAACAGAGTTAATAAGCATAAGGTTCTTGAAGTAGAGAAATTAATGGAATTTTTTCCAGGTAAAAAGCCACTCACCCAACTTTCAAAACTTACATGTAACTTCTAAGGCTTCCTAGTTCAGAGCAAGGGAAATCACTTCTCCCCTATATTTCTTTACCCCTCTGTCTCTTATTTCTGACATCATTAAGACGAGTTTTAGAATGAGAAATTTAACAGGGACATGAAAGATACATGTGTCCCTCCTCCCTTCCTGATTCCCAATTGCCACATAAAGCATTTCATAAGAAGGTTTTTCCACAAACAAGATTTTTTCCCCTTTTTCTTCTTTCTTTTTTAATTGGGAAAATCTGTAGTTTATTTATTCCAAGGAGAAGACAGCACAATTAAAGTGTTTATCCAAAAGACTGCTAATTATGTTTGTGAAGCTCAATTAAGATGCTGTTATCAGGATTTCTGTATAAGTATGATGTGGAGAATATGAATGGTTTCAAGGTCAGTGCTGTGGCAGGAACCAAAAAATAATGCCTTTAGTCAAATGTGTGCTGGAGTTTTGTAGCTCTCCTCACTGGCTCACCAGGCTGGGCATCAGGCCACAAGGCAGCATCACCAGGGAGGAGCGAGCCCAGGCATGAGGGAAAGTGGTGGGGCAGAAGCAGCTAGGGACCTTTCCAGTTCAGTAATAGGTTGCTGAACCAAGATGGTTCTAGCCTGGACAAATTTGAAAAAATTGGGGGTTCCGAAGGCTTTGGAATACAAAGGATTCCAAGGGTGTTTTCCAATGGGTGGTTTTATTTCAAGTCCAGTGAAATGAGTATAGAAATGAGGAGATTATGACCTACCGCATTAAATGGACTTGGGGGAAAGAAAATAAAGACAAGAAAAAGGAGGAGGTGGAGGAGAGGAGAAAGAGGAAGGAAAAGAAGAAACAGAAAGGAAGAGATGGAGGGGGAACAGGAAGAAGAAGGGAAGTAAAGGTAAGTTAGAGGCAGTTCTTAAAGCAGTGGGAAGATGCCTGTGAGCACATTAGAAGATAGAGGGGAATTTTCAGGAGCCTCTGTGAGATTCCTAAAATCCTATAGTTTCTTGCCTTGCTCGTCACTCACCCAGATATATTCTCTCTCTCCTCTCTCTCTCTCTCTCTCACTCTCTCTCTCTCCTCTCTCTCTCCCTCTCCATCTCTCTGACACAAAACATTCTTTGCAAATATATATATATATATATATATGTATATATATATATATATATATATATATATATATATATTTAACCAGTAGTTAACTTAGAAAACTATTAAAGTCAAATTCTCTGGATAACTCTGGGCTTCAGTTACATCCCAAACGTTGTTTTCCAGCTTGGTTCTGCTGTTGGCAAGTTTTTGAGTTTTAATTAAGAAGTAAAAGAGATAATCCTTTGGTGCAATTTGAAGAGCTTTGAAAGACCAGTCTTCTCTAGTCATCTTGCCATGGTAAATAAATTATACAGCATTTAGTGTGTTGTACAATATGGATGAATTATTTTTGGGCACTTTTTCAGTAGACAGGTTGGTTTAATTATAATTTTCTATTTGTCTAGTGAATGCCACAGAGAAATTTTATGTCAACCATGTCAGAGTAGGTGTATTGTTTAGGAATATTTTAGTTGCAAGTGACAAGAAATAAGAAATCCACCCAAACTAGAGAAATTTAATGCTTCAAGTAACAGCACTTCTGTGTAGTGCCTCTAGCTTTAGATATGTTTCAATCAAGGGCTCAAATTATGTAACCAGGATCAATCTTTCAGCTCTGCTTCCTCCAGGGTGACTTTATACTAACATTGGTTCTCTCCTCTTCATGACAGTATGTCTGCCAGAAACTCCTAGGCTCATATTCAATAAGAAAGAGTGATTCTTTCAAAGCTGCCAATAATGTCCTGGGCTTCCTATGACTAGACAAATTTAAGTACTCACTCATTCCTAAACAACTTGTGGCCATGTGATGATATTAGGTTAATTAATAGGTTAATTAGCTTAAACCTAAACCACAAACATACATCACTCCTAGAGCTTCCCTAAACATCCACAAGCAGTGTATGGAAGGGAAAGTTACCCAAGTGAAAATTGGGACACTATTAATAAGCTAATGTAGACTTGATGCTAGATAGCAGCCTAGAAGCCAAATGTGTGCTAAAGCTGGGTCTCTGGACTTGAGTTTTTACTAAGATATGATTACCCCTGTAAGGAACAATGAGGATACAAGGACTTACGACTAGGTCTCAGGATGTGATTCTTATACAAAATGGTTGACAAAGGTCATACTCCAAAGTCTCCAACAATGCCTTAAATAGGCAACAAATTCACTCTGACATAGGAGCAAGTTAAGGGACTATGTCCTAAAACTCAGGCTATTTCTCAGGCAATGAGAATGACCATGTTGTAATGCAATCTATTGCACCTGTGATATAATGTCCTAAGAATGTCTCAAATTTGTAGAAACCACTGCAGCCTTTATAGATCTTGATTGTGAGTACCTTTTTGGCAGGGAACAACAAGGCTGTGCTGAGCTGTGGAGGAAATGGGTGCCTAGGTTCTTTCCTGAGCTAAGTGACTTGCTCATGGTAGGCAAAAACAGAAAGTGTGATTCAAACACAGACCCTGAGAAAAGTATGAATTACCATATGACAAGGGCATTCTGGGTCAAAACTGTAAATACCTAGTCCAAAATGTGAAATGGATGAAAAACACTAGTCTACTGTAATGTGGGATGTGACTCGAATGCCCCTCATTACAGTCCTGGGACACCTATCCCAAGTTCCTGAAAAGAAGAAGTATAAAAGCCTGAGAGAACAAATCTAATAAAAATGATACAGTACAAGGAAGTTGGTTAAAAAAAGAACTTGAGAAATACACAAATTTACTAATGGAAAATGAAAAATCATAGAGAACTGAGTCCATATAAGAAACTAAAAGTGACAAAGGAGGCATCACAGATGAGTGGGGAAGGATGCTGAATCAGATGGTGCTGGCACAATTGAAGAGTTATTTGGCAAAGAAAAACTGTGACAGTAATAAGCAACATTTATTGTATGCATACAGTGTGCTAGGCACCATGCAAATATTATCTCATTTCATCAGTACAACAAGCTTTCGAGATAGCTACTATTATCCCCACTTTATCCTTTTTCCTTTCTTTCCCTCATAGACTGCACCATCCTGCTAACTAGTCACTCTGCACCCATTCTTGCCCATTTTTGTCAGAATGATCTGTAGAAAGTTTAAATCAGATCATATCACACACCACACATGTACACACTTACATTCACCACTGCCTTGCCAATGCCATAGGAATAAAATGCAAACACCTTTCAATGGCCTACCTGATCCTACATCATCTGGGATAGAAGATTTCCCATGACCCTTCCCATAGATTCTGATTACCTAGCTTTAACTTGAGGTGCAGGAATATGGATGTTTGGCAAGTACTCTGGAAGATTCCTTAGTTATAAGAAGTTTGGGAAGCACTGCACATGATATGGCCTATCCCTGTGTCTCTGAACTCATCTCCTACCCCCTCTCTTCTTCCTGCCTCCTCTGTCTCCATGCTCACGGTTCTGGCTTTCTCTTTGCCTCTCAACAGTGAGCTTGTTCCTGGATCAGGTACTCTGCACTTGATATTCTCCTGCCTAGAATGCACTTCCTCCTAATCTTTGAGTCTAGCATGTAATGGAGGCTTAAGAAACAATTTTAATTTAATGAGTTAATGCCAAATACCAAAATGCTGTTGTTTCTGTATACTGAGTTTAGGAGTGATTTTTAAATTGGGTTATTTTTACTTTAATAACAATTATTTTTTCCACTTTTTCCTTCCTTTTACTAGTTAAATTTTCAAGAGAGCTTGAACATTTTTTTGCAACGACTTTCAAAATTACAAATTTGAACATAAAAAACATATATACACTGGGAATATATTGTATCGCTGGAAGAAAGAGGGAGCCCACTTGCACCCTAGCCAGAGCAACACCCTGTTTAAAACTGCAGCATCCAAAGACATACATGTCCACCTTTCTGCTTTATTTTCCTTTGTAGCACTTTTCGTCATCTGGTTACTACTTTTTATTTTTTCTTTCTTTCTTTCTTTCTTTCTTTCTTTTTGTCTCTTTCTTCTCCATCTAGGACATAAAGGATTTTTCTATTTTTTTTTTTTTCACTGCTATATTCCCAGGGCCTAGAACAGTATCTCGCCAATAGTAGGAATTCACTCTAGGACACACAAGTCCGTGTCAGAATCTCATCACTGTAGCAAAGGAGATGGGATTGCGCTAATTTTCTTAGGCCAATAAGGGCCACTCCTGGAACTGGGAGTTATCTCAGACCACTCTATACAAGACTGACTGGTTCCCATTAGAAAGGGGGAATGGGTAAATGCTGAGGATTTCCCAAGAGCGTCCACCGCATTTCTAACACAGCCCTGCTTCTGGTCTCTTGTTATTCTGCTGGTTGGTGCTCTCTTGTAGTCTTCAGTGAGGCAACGGATGCTTTAAACCCTGTCCAGCAGGAAGGGTCCTGTACTCCTCAGCATCTGGTCCAAAAAGGAAACCCCAGCCTGCACAGCTATGCCCCTTCTTGCATAACACAGGGAAAACTACCTCAACATCAGTGCAAAGGCATCAATTACTGCTTAAAATAACAGAGGTTCAATATCAAAAAGGCTGTACTGCCTGAATCTTCATTCAATTTAATTTTAACAACCACCTCCTGAGGTAGTCAGGAGTCTGCTATTTTCCTCACTTTACAGAGGAGGTGAGAGAGATTCAAGGAACCCAAATGACTTGCCCAAGGCCAGAAAGCTGGTGGGAGAGTTAGCCCTGGGACCTGGGGTTCCTGCATCTCAGTATAGCCTTCATCTGTCCTATTACCTCCATCAGGTTGCTGCTCAGGGTTGCTAGAGTTTGCTGTGTGGACTGGCTGTGAGGGACAAGTAGAGGTAGCCAGAGGGATGAGAATGGAGTCTGAGGATGAGCCTGGGAACTGACCTCAATTACTAGGTTCTTTTAAAAAGATATCGAAAGCCTCTTGTGTTTAAAAATGAGGGTCTAGTCTTCCATGCTTTGCTACCAGGCTGAAGGCTATCCTGAAAGGAAATCTCAGGGAAAATCTGCCACACAGACAAACTTTGATTTAACAAGCATGTACAGAATCAGGTAAGCAACCTATTCTACAGAGTCCATGAAGTTTTCATTCTCTGTCCCTGTGGGTTCTGACAGAACCTCGCAAAGGGTGAATACTCATCTCAGTTTGTCCAGGACTTTCCTGGTTTTAGCGCTGAAAATCCCATCCTCTAAGAACCCCCACAGTCCTGGGCAAACCAGTATGATTGGTCACCCTATCTAACTTTGCTTGAATTGTTCACTTGAGGTTGATGTGATAACATTCTAGCAGCAGGAATCAGTTAAGTCTAGAGAGTTAGGCAACAAAATCCTCAAATAAGTATCTTCCTGCTACAGAACCACTTAGATGGGAACCATTTGGAAGGGTATAGGCTGCTGCGACCCCTACATTCTACACTGTTCAGAGAGGGTGGGAGTAATAAGGAAATAAAGTATGGAGCATGTAGTAGCTGCCTCTGAAATGCAGACTTCTGATTAGAGTCTTTCAAATGCTAACTAACCATCTCAAGAGTGTGTATTTCTCATTAGGATACTTAAAATGTTAACTAAAAACCAGGACAGTGTTGGTTAAAACTAGCTAACACATCTCAATATCAAGCTTTCCATGCTGAAGTATTGTGAAGAGGATTAGTCAACATAGCAGTGAGTACAGAATCAGGTTTGAAAGAAAAAGTCAAGATTAGTCTTGGAGGAGCCAAAACCATTGTCAGATGGGAGGGCAAAGAGTTGAGTTGAAAAAGGGAGACAGATCACAAGGCCAGGATCTAATACATGAGAGAAAGAGGGAGAAAGAAAAGGAAGGTTTTGACATTTCAGCAGTAAATAGGCCCAAGAAGCCTGGAGTTATTTTTTATTGATTATTTGATTTTGGTGCTTTGCTCAGTGGGTTTGCCAGAAAGATAAGGGTACATAAGCGCTGGCTCCCCATATCTTGAAGGATTTCAAGACCCAGTTTAAACTCCACTTCCACAGTGAAATATCTCCTGCTTACTCCAACCATTACTCTTATTGTGTTCACCCCAAATTTTAAAGCACTTTTGCACAATTTATCGCACTTAATTGCCTATCATCGTATGCTCTTGTTTTAATTTTATCTCCCCTCATAGAGTAGAAATTCCATGAGAAAATAAACTATATTTTATACATATATAATCTCTTGATCATGAATACAAAGTAGCTAGGCAATGAATATATTTGGATGTGGTTTAATTCACTTCCAGGATCCAAAGTCATTCGATTTGACCTAACTAACCTGGGACATCTGCCATGTACATTTCTTAAACCAGTCAAAGGTTTCTCTTGATTCTCAAATAAATGTAGTTTGATCTTAGACCCTGTTTTTCTGCCTTCCTTGCAAATGGCATTTTTTTCTATAGATTTTGTCTGTGTATCAGTTTTCCATTGTTGCATAAACAATTACCTCAAAATTTAGCAGGTTAAAACAACAAATATTTCTTTTCTCGTGCAGTTTCTGGAGGGCAGGATCTGGGAGCAGCTTGGCTGTGTTGTTCTGGCTCAGAGGTTGCTGCAGTCAAGCTGTCAGCTGCAGTCTCTGAATACTTGACCAGGGTTAAAGGATTCACATACTTGACCAGGGTTAAAGGATTCACTTCCAAGCTCATTCATATAGCTTGGCAAAAAATTTTGTTCCTCACCATGTGGCCATCTCAATAATGAAACAGAACTTGGCTTCTCCCAGAGCAAGTAATCCGAAAGAGAGAGAGAGACGGACAGAGAGACAGAGAGGGAACTTGCGCGTGCGAGAGAAGCAGAGAAGTGCCATGCTGCCTTTTATGGCATAGTCTCAAACACATACACTGTCATTTCTACTTTATTCATTAGGAACAAATCACTATTTCCAGTGCACACTCATCAGGAGGGAAGTACACAAGAGAGTGAATACCAGAAAGCAGGAATCACTGGAACCATCTTGGAGGCTGCCTACCTTAATCTTCAAAGCAAAATTGAAGAATCTTAATTTTTAGCTTTGCTGGCTATTCTGTATTTATTTCCTGTGGTGGCTATATTGATTTCTTATTCCTGCAGTTATAAATTTAGTGACTTAAAGCAACACAGATTTATTTTCATATAATTCTGGAGGTCAGAGATCCAAAAATCAGCCTCCCTGGGCTGAAGTCCAGGTGTCAGCAGAGCTGGTTCCTTCTGGAAGCTCTAGGGGAGAATTTGTTCCTTGTTTCCAGCTTCTGGAGGCTGCTTGCATTCCTTGGTTTATGGCCCCTTCCTCCATCTTCAAAGTCATCTGTGCAGCATCTTCAAAACTAACTCTGACCCTGACCCACCTCCCTCCCTCTTTCACTTATGAGGACTCTTATGATTACACTGGGCCCACCTGTATATTCCAGGCTAATCTCCTCATCATCTCAAAATCCTCAATTTAATCACATTTGCAAAGTCCCTTTTGCTATGTAAAGTACCATATTCACAGGTTCCAGGGATTAGGAGGTGGGCATTTTGGGGGCACTGTTACTCTACCTGCCACAGCCTCTACCTGTGAACTTTAGGAGAGTAACTATGTGCTGAAATCTTATTACAGAACTTTTATCACATTCAGTGATGTAGGAGAAAGTTGAATTGTCCATAAGGAACCTTCAAACATCACAAGAACCTCATGATTACGTATCATGCTCCCCGGTTGACAAATGAGGAAATCAAGGCCCCAAATCAGTAACTTGCTCCAGGTTACACAGTTAATAATAAGTGTTGGAAGCAGAATTCAAATTCAAATTTGTCTGACTTCAAAAACCACGCATTTTTAATTCTACCATAAGTCTTTTTGGTTTTCTTTGGAAAGCATTGTAAATTTAACTTTATGAATTACATTTTCTTTAATTAAATGATAATGTCAATTTGCATTTTCTGAAAACACATTCATTGATGGCTACATGTTATTGTTGGAGCCAGAGGAATGTTGAAGTGGAAAAAAGATCCACTATAGTCATTCCAAAGATAATAATTGAAAAATGAACAATAGTATCAATTTAGTTTTATTTTAAAGAAAATCTAGAAAAAGAAGTTTTTTAATCTACTTCAAAAGTTTAGTTAAATTTTTGACCAACCAACTGAGATCTTTTCTTGATCGAACCTAAATACTTCCTGTTAAATTATAAGCCTTTTTCATGTAATCACCTTTTGTTTTTATCACAAACATTTGCATTTTGGAAAATTTGTGCTTGGATTTCCCTAGATATTACTTTCTCCCTGCAAAATAGACTTGAAGTAGAAACTCCGTTCTTAAGCTTGGCATCCTGACAGTGACAACTGTCACCATCTGCTGCTTTTCTCCATTTCTAGCTACTAAAGCAGAAAGGATGATTCTGGAACACATTCTGGAAATGCTAGAGGTTAAGCTAAGGCAATGTCCATGTGATGCTGGGACACTCGGCCACTTGGTGCATCTGCATGTTTGAGATCACACAGACTCAGCATTTAGATGACTAAAATCTTGGAGAGATGGTTTGATGGATTATTGCACCGGAGACAAAGACTTGCTGTGTAGTATATTGAATATCCTTGTGTAAAGAGAATAATTCAGCCACATTTTGTCCTGATTCCAAAAGTATCTTATTTTCATAGACTTATAGAAAATTTAGAAAATATAAAGAAGGAAAAAACAGAAATATAAATAATCCTTACTTATTGGATAACAGCTGTTGAATAATACTGTTAGATAACACTTTTTTGTCTTATTTGTAATAGATAAATGTTCCCTTTTAACCACTTTCAATGTTATCTTGATACATACCTATCTAGTCTTTATAGGTATGGGTATACACATTTTTGACAAAAATATGAAATCTATGGACATAAGGTTTTGTGATTTTTTACCTGACTTACATTAAGGACACCTTTCCATGTCATTAAGTATGTTATACGGCATCATTTTTAACAGCTGCTAAAAATTCTATTGTGTAATAGATTTTACAGTTTATTTACTCATTTATTTCCCAATATGTTCAATGATTTAAGGAGAAGGAGAAATAAATGTTGAATATGCTAAATATAGTGTTCTCTTTTCAAAACAATTACTCAGTTATTGAGGTAGTTTGCTGAGCCCTTTTTAAGGGGAGCTACCTTCTTTATGTATTCTATTCTGTAGGTAATTATAATATGGGATCTAATGTTTTTCACTTGAACAAAGTGTACATTTCATAGAACTTAAGTCTTAATCAGGGTAACTATTTAAAGCAGCCAGAGAGGTAAAAAGGCCAAAAAATTTTGGATTTTCTGTTAAGAAAATACAAAATGTTCCATTTCAAGACTTTTTATTAAGGAAGATGGTAAGTGTTCTCCTTTATGTTAGAGCCCTGAAAAAATCCTTTAGGAAATCCAAAATTTCAACAGTAACAAAAAATTTTAAAAGTGGGCCCAACAGATGAACAGAGAGGGTATCTTTTCTTTGGAGCAAATACTCACTCGGAGCTGACAGGTTTTTCTCTAAAACTCACTTTTGGTTTCCAGTTTTTAGGAACTGTTCTCTTGAACCTTCTGTGAGTGATTTTGTCCCTCTTTCTTTCCTTCCATGTTTCTTTATCTATTTATCTCAAATAATAAATACCTATACATTGTGCTTACTATTTGTTAATATACAATCTGTCGCTTTAAAATCAAATGGTCAATTGATAATTATATTGTCCTTCCTGGGCATCTGGTCATTCCCATTTGTGATGGAATTGGCACCATTTAAAAAATTCCTTTCTTTCAAGATGATCCTAATAACTCAGAAAGTAGAAACAATTTGTTCCTTTCTCTTGTTTTTGTAAAACAAAGGAGCTAAAAGTCTCAGGAAGGCTCTCTTCCCCGGTAATATTGTAAAGCTTGTTCATGGTGCCAGTCTGCAGTTGGAACATAAGGTGAAGCCAAAGCTCCAGATTTAGGAAATATCCACCAACGTAGGTTTGGTGGATAATACTGTGTGAGTGTGTGGATGGAAGAGAGAATGAAGACACAAAGAAAAAGGAAAGCTGAAGAGGATGGAGTACAGACCTCTAAGGCCAGCTTAGAGAAGGGACAGATGGAAATTGAGGGGTTTCACTGCATAAATTCTTCTGATAATTTTATCCGCTCTTAAAAGCATCCAAGCCAAATATTAGGCTATTGTGTGCATCAAATAATGAAAAACTTTGCTTCTAGGTGCTTCTTGACTCTTTTGGTTGCTTCTCCTGAAGATATAAAATCCCCAGATCCAGCTGTGACCTTTTTGGTTGAAAGCACTGGATTCGCCACTGAACTTAGTATAGTCCTTAGTACATGACATTTCTTAAATGTTTGAGCCAAATAAAGAGGAGAAAATATGCAAACCTGAAAGAGAGAATTGGAAGGGAATGAGGAAGAGTTGGCGATTTGAGCCAATGCTTTAGCCTCAGCTGTATGTGGATGTGTTGTTAGTATTAAGATATTATCTACACTAATGTAATTGGCTTACCAGAAAAAATGATAAAGTGGGGGGAAATATTGTAAGTGGCTAGATATGGCTCTGAGAGATTATAGTGTAGTAAAGTATTAAGACTCAAATTCTGCTATGCTCCCTTTATTTTCTACACGACCTAGGTTAACTTTGTGTTTCATTATCTTTAAAATAGGAGGAGTAGAAGTACCCACCTGATAGAGCTGTGGGGATCCAATGAGAAAACACATCCAATACACTTACATAGTGCCTAGTTTCTCGAGCATACTGCCCATACCCAATAAATGATAACATACAAATAAATGTCCTTGCTGTTGTGCATATGAAGTACAGATCAGTCATTTAATGTCATGACTGGGACTGAAATCAGCAGCAGGTTAGACCAGGATCTGGAGTCCATAAACAATTGAGGACAAGCAGGCCCTGAGGGTTAATATAGTCAGCAGGTAAAACAAGGAAGTCTCAACAGTCAGAAAGTGCCCATCAGGCAGGACCGGCAATGATTTCAGGTGAAGGTTTTGGCAGATTAGCAAAAGATGGGTATTATTCGATCATCTTATTCCTAATCACTATGGAAGAATAAAGATAAAATAGATGTAAACACAGAGGCAGACTCTTTCTTGGGTCTTGCTGGAATGGCCTTCTTGGCGTTTCTTTTTTCTTGTTTCTCTCTTCCTGTCACAGTGTTTGTTATGATAAGGGCAGGTCTCCTGCTGGGGTTTTAATCTTAAGTGTTCTTGGTGTCCTATATCCTTTGGGAAACTGGTTGGGGTGGTGCGGTGGGAGCAGTGTGAGGGATAGCAGTCATGCAGGAAATTGGTGAAGGATTTAAGATATGAATTCTGATCATTGCTCCTTCTATTAATCATAACTAGGAATGGGGTGCAGACAAATTGGGAATCAGCAATAATAGGTGGAAGCATAGGCAGAGGCAGGTCCTAATGTAGGCCAGTGTAGATGCTGAATGAAAAAGCTTCAAGTTTTGGGATCTCTTCACTTTCCCTTGACCAGGATCAAACTTCAGTTCCTTTCTTGGAGTTTGGAGACAGAGATGTGGATGTTGGGGTTAAGTGGCTCAGCAAAGAGGTTGATAGAATAAAAGCCGTAGAGCCAAGTTAAAGAGGAAGGTAACAGATATATCAGTATAAAATCAAACACCAAATAAGCAGCATAACAGAAAGGCTGTATAACAAGGGTGCCATAACAATCACCTAATACTTTAGAAAGGGAAACAAATATGAGTAACTTTGATTTCTCCATTTTTCATTTGATTAAAAAGAAGATATCCTTTCCTTATACTTTTTATTTGAATGACTATTTCAAATATATCTGCTTCTTCTCAATGTTGAATCTATCCATTGTTTTAGAAATATAAAATGTGTATTATCATCTGAGTCAGTTATCAGTGTCTTGTTATCAAGGAACGTGATCAGAATCTTGTACATCAGATACTTTCCAAATTACATGTTCCATATTTTGTTTCTAAAGTGTGAAATCATAATCCAGCCAGACTTTACATTCCCAAGTTGTTTCTTTCCTTAAATACCTGCCATATTTGGACTGAGTCCAGAAAAATAAGTAATATTCAGATTTAATCTTTGAACTGAAACAATAAGTTAGCAACAGAATAACTTCAAAGGAAAAAAGAAGGAAAGGGCCCACTTTCAGGAATAGAACAAACATTTATGGACAATTTCTAAGACTGTGTAAGAGATGTGTTTGTGAGATGTGTTTGCCCTCCTCTCTGGAAATGACCATCATGTGATGCAAATTCCACGAGAACCTGAAGGATTTAGAGAACACTGAGAATATACATCAGGAAAATCAGCACTAATAGTCTGTCTTTTTCCTGGGTTTCCTGGATTGCCTTCACTAATGCCATCCAATCAGTTATTCTCGATATCTTGGGCTTCTGTGTAAGCTCGTATATCTCCGGTTCGAGAAGCCACCTAATTGTCTTATGCTCACATTGCTAACATAGTGAAGCTGCATTATTTAAGAATTTGATTATTTTCTCTAACTGAGAACATGACAACTAGAATTAGGGTGTTTAACCAGGACAAGTACATGTAGTTTCTTTGTGCTTTGAGCCATGAAGTTGGTTTATCTCTTTCTCTTTTTTAAACTGATCTGCTTTTTAAATAGGAAATATTAGGCAATGAACAGAAGAATCTATATTGAACAAGCCTTAGGTAAATTCTTTGGAAGTGGGCTTTAAAAATCCGTAATCAAGTGGGCTTTAAAAATCTGCATTTTTTATGTTTCTTCATGTGCCACAAGTGATTGTGTCATCTATATTTTAACTATAATTTCTAAAATTACATAATCAAATGAATAAAATGCAGTCTCAGCCAAGCTGGATTATGAAAAATAGCCAAACTTATAGAAAAACAATACATTTCTGGTGAGAAACAGCATAAGTCATGGAGACTGGAGAGGAATTTGTGAGTGATATCTGTAAGGAACTAAGAATAAGTAGGGGCAGCTGAATTCTCAGACTTGGAAAGGTTTTGAATAGACACCTGATCCTTCTTCCTTCAAACATTCATTCATTCATTCAGAAAAATTTATGGGCCTCTCATGTCCTAGAAAGTAGGGTAGGCCCTGGGGATACAATAGTGAAAAAGACAAAAAAGGTCATTGCAGTTATTTAGCTTACATCATAATGGAAAGAAGACAGGCAATAAAACAAGAAAACAAATGAATGCAATAACTTCAGATAGCGGTAAGTGCAATGAAAAAACAAATTTATGTGACAGGGAAGAACTGCTGGGGATTACTTTATATTGAATATTGAAAGATTCCATTGGATATTCAAGGTTATTTTGGATTGAATTAAGATATAACTCCTAAATAGAAGCTGTGTGGTTAGAGAACAGCTTTGAGGTCAGCAAAGCTGTGTTAAAATCCCAGACCAGCCACTTATTAATTGTGTTTCCTTCAGTGACTTACTTAACATCTCAGTATTTCAGTTTTCTTATTTGTAAAAAAGCTATACTGACAATTCACATGGAATTGTTGTGGGATTGAATGAGATAATGCATTTAAAGAGCTTAGCTTTGTGCCTGACACATAGTAAGATCTTTATAAATATTAGCTGCTATTATTAGCATTATATGGAATAGTGAGAAATACATCTTTCTGACTCAGTACCAAGAATATTTATGTTTTTCCTGAGCCACTGGTTGGCTTATAATTATATCTTCTAAATGCTGTGAGGCATGTTTCCCTCTTTTTCTTGACTGGTAAAAAGCTGAGAGCCAAATTTGAGGTCTACCTCTAGCAAATAAAGAGAAATTTACTGAGTACCTTATTTATTTTTTGCAGTAACCTCATTCTTGGCTAGATATTTTCTTTTCCTTCACTCATTTTCCTTCTAATTCAATTTCCTCATTTCTTTACTTTTTATTCAATTTTGTTTTGTATTGTATGTGTTTTTGTAAGCTCCATAAATCCTTTTTGTAAGTTGTTACGTGCAAACAAATAATAAGTACAACAAAATAGCAATCTGTATGGACAAGTTGATTCAGAATGTGACACAGCAGGAAATCACCTTACAGGGAGAATTTGTTTGCCCATTACATATGAAAAAAAACAAGAAAGTATATCTTGCACAAAAGGATTACAATGTGTATAATAACCTGCTTGGTTTACTGCTCAGCAGTCCTCAATCTCAGCCCAATACCAAGGTCTGGGGACCAATCTACATTCCCAATGTGAGCAGCTTGAAGCAGTGGGAATAGTGTGGTTTTAGAAGGAGACTACCTTCTAAAAGTTCTGCAGCTGATTACTTTTGAGATTTAGGTCAGGTCAATGAACATTTCTGAGTCTTCATTTTAATGGCAATTATAATACCTGATCTGGCTACCTCATTTGATTCTTTGAGGATCATTGAATATGTTCTATAAAGTTTAACACACTGTATTACTGTCAACTGTCATAATCATGGTGGTGATGATGATGGTGATGATGATGATGATGATGATCAGTAGCGTTGTCAACCCTGTTGCTGATCTACCCTAATCTTAGGGGAAATTTATGGTACTACAGTGGGCTTCCCTGCCTTGTTGTACAAGTCCCAGTTGTACCCTTCACACTCTAGTTTAAGTAAATGGCATCTCCTGGAGCTGTGCAGTACATAGCCCCCACAGCCACCTGTGATAGCCCAAACAAAAACCCTGCTATATTCCAGCTCTAATTACCCAGGTTCTTGACCTCATCTTCCCTGCCTAAGGGTCTGCTCTGCTAAGCCAACCAGCACTTCAGTTTCTCTGAGACTAGAGACTTGCCTTCTTCCTAGTTTTGTCTTTGTACTCTTTGTACTCAGCTCTCACAGCCAGCCATACCCCTACCTACCAGTAGCTTTTCATGTTTCCATGGGCCATCTTTTTGTGAAACACCCACCTGCTACTCTTCATCTGCTGGAAGCCAACCATCTTTTCTTTTAGCCAGAATGTGTTTCCTAACACCTGCCACCGTATGCTCTTGTCAGCGGCTTTCAGATCCAGCTCCATCTTATCTAAAATTTTCTGAAGTAAATAGTGTATTGATTGCCTTTAGGATCTTAACATTAGCTATATTATCAGTAGCTTTTGCTACTAAGAGGACTTTTATTTTTTTAAGGTGTCAGTCATCCAAATGTACTCCCAATTTATTGGGCAAAATCAGATAATAAAGATTCTATACATATAAACATATTCTAGGTAACTAAGACTTGCCTTTGTAATTATCTAGGAATCTAAATTTTTTAAATTTATATTACACATTTCTCTACTTTCTTTCTTAAGTATATACATAATGTGCCAGTTTGAATCTATTACATCCCCCACAAAAGCCATATTCTTTAATGCATTCTTGTGGGGGTAGATTTATTAGTCTGCTGATAGGGAGCCTTGGGTGAGATTATTTCCATGGAGATGTGGACCCTGCCCATTCAGGATGGATCTTGATTAGTTCACTGGAGTATTTAAGAGAGAAGCTAAAAGCCAACAGACTCAGATGCTTACTAACGCTTAAAGATGCTTGGAGATGCAGACAGAAGGACATTTGGAGACACTAAGCTAAGAGATGAAGCCCAGATTTTGCCCCCAGAGAAGCTAAAAGAGGACTCACAGACACTTAGAGAGGAAGCCACTGGAATCAGAAGCTGAAAGCAACCCAGGAGCAAAGGACCAGCAGAAGCCAGCCATGTGCCTTCCCAGCTTACAGAGGTGTTCTGGATGCCCTCAATCATTCTTCAGTGAAGGTATACTCATGTTGATGCCTTAGTTGGACATTTTTATGGCATTTGAATTGTTAATTTGTAACCTAATAAACCCACTTTATAAAAGCCAATCCGTTTCTGGTATTTTGCATAATGGCAGCTCTAGCAAACTGGAACACATAGATTTTTCTTATTGTTGTCTTGAAAATGGATAACACTTAACTTTGCAACTTGCTTTTCTTAAGAATAAGGCAGAAATACACTTCAAGGCTTTTAGATATAAATTTGACTTATTTCTTCTAAATAGATGCATAATTTTCAAGTTTGCACATACCATGCTTTCTTAAAACTTTTCCTCAGAATCAATGTATATAAAGTTGTTTACAATTTTTCTTTATGTGTGTGTTTGTGTTTTCAACAACAAAATTGACTTAATAAACATCTTTCATATACATTCTGGAGAGAAAGAAACATATGTATACAATATGTATGCATGTGTATATATATATTTACATATATATACAGATAAATATGCAATGTTTGTGTATTTAAATATTTATTATACGTGTATGAATAAGATAGATTTTCAAAAGAGAGATTGTTTAGCCCAAGGGTATTTTTTTATTTATGCAGTTTTTCTTTAATTCACTTTTATTGAGATATATTCACATACCATGCAGTCATACAAAGCATTCATTCATGGTACCATTATATAGTTGTGCGTTCACCAAAATTAATTTTTGAACATTTTCATTACCACACACACAAAAAATAAGAATAAAAATTAAAGTGAAAAAGAACAATTAAAGTAAAAAAGAACACTGGGTGCTTTTTTTTTTTTTGCCCCCATTTTTCTACTCATCCATGCATACACTGGACAAAGGGGAGTGTGGTCCACATGGCTTTCCCAATCACATTGTCACCCCACATAAGCTACCTTTTTATACAATTATATTCAAGATTCAAGGGTTCTGCGTTGTAGTTTGATAATTTCAGGTATTTACTGTGCTATTCCAATTCATTAGAACCTAAAAAGGACTGTCTATATTGTGTGTAAGAGTGCCCACCAGAGTGACCTCTCAGCTCTTTTTGGAATCTCTCTGCCGCTGAAGCTTATTTCATTTCCTTTCATATTCCCTCTTTTGGTTAAGAAGATGTTCTGCATCCCACGATGCCGGGTCTAGTTTCCTCCCAGTCATATTCCATGTTGCCAGGGAGATTTACTCCCCTGGGTGTCAGATCCCACATAGCGGCGAGGGCAGTGATTTCACCTGCCAAGTTGGCTTAGCTAGAGAGAGAGGGCCACATCTGAGCAACAAAGAGGCATTCAAGAGGAGACTCTTAGGCACAATTATAGGCAGGCCTAGCCTCTCCTTTGCAGCAACAGTCTTCCCAAGGAGAAGTCCCATGATAGAGGGCTCAGCCCATCAAACCCCCAGTCCCCTGTGTCTGTGAGCACATCAGCAACCATTGAGGTAGGGAAGCTCAACACACCTGCAGTCTCCACCTTGCTCCTCAGGGGCTCTGCATATTATTTTCATTGTTTTTGTTTTTAGCCCAAGGGTATTTTTAATTAATCTATAGCCAAATTATTATTTTCTGAAATGTTAAAGCAATTCACACTCTCAGCAGTAATGTATGAAGGTGCCTAATTTGCTCAATCTCTCCAGAAGTAGTGTGCTGCTGTTCTTTTAATTTTTCCTGGCTAGAGGAGTAAAAATGGTGCCTCATTATTGCTTACATTTGCATTTTCCTGACTGAAAAAGACTGAGCATCTTTCATGCTTATTGGATATTTGGATTTTTTCTCCTGCAAATGTTCATTCTTATCTAGTATCTAGTATCCATTTTTATATTGGATTTTATATTGAATCCACTGTTGTATTTTTCTTTATTTGTAGAAGCTCTTTGCTTACTGGGACAGTACTCCTCTGTCTGTCAAACATGTTGCAAATAATTCTTCCTAAGCTATCATTTACCTTTGTCTTTTCATGGTGTTTTTTGCCATACAAAAATTTTTAACTATTAAATGTTCAAATGTTTATATTTGCCTCCTATTAAAATCGTCTTTTGCAACTGTGTCACTTTTTTCCACACTCAACAACATATCATCCTTACAAGGCAGATTTAAATCTCTTTTTTCTTTCCCTAGTTTCTTTGTACATGGATAAACTTATGCATATATAGTTCTACATAAGAGAGAAATCATTTATTTAATTTTTTAGTGTAATCACTTTTGCTTAATTTTTTTTTTGGGGGGGGTGCTTCCTTCCTCTCTTTCCCTTCCTTTATCCACTTCATCTTCTTCTTTTGATCCCTCGTATCCTCCTGGTCATTCATGCTAACAACCTAATATATAGTCTTCCATCTACTTTTTTAATGCTCCTGTAATCATAGACACACATACCTATACATATGCACAATCATACACAAATATGTACTTATGTACTTGCATATACATATTTAGGGATTTTTGAAATTTTGCGTTCTACTAAAATGATATAATATTATATATACATCTCTGGGCTTTTTTCCTTTCTTTCTCAATAGTACCACAAGGAAATCTTTCTAAATCAACTGTCATGATTCTAATTGATTCATTTTAATGGTTGCATACTATTCCACAGTGTGGTTATACTATAATTTGTCCAATCCTCTATTAATGGAAATTCATACTGTTTCCACATTTTTTGCTACTATGAACACTGTTGTATAAAAAACATCTCTGTACATATGCTACTACATTCTGGTGCTTTTATTTCTACAGAATAGATTCCCAAAAGGGAGACTGCTGGGTTAAAGTAATATAGAGCTAGAATTGTTTCCCCCAGGAAATAGTAATTGCATTTATTCTAGTAAGCACCTTTCATGCCTGACAGCAACAGTGTTACACTCTTATTTCTTGTGACTGATGGGGTAAATTTATATCTCATTATTACTTCTACTTGCTTAAAGAAGCTATCAAGAAAAACTTGCCCTTTCTGAGCAACTCCAGACCACTGGCCTTCCTTTATTGCAATATGCAATGTTAGCACTGTAATTTCCCTGGCTCCTCTCTGAATATCTCAGGGTCACCTTCTGTGTGCCTGACTCCAGGGGCTCCTTACCCACGCTGCCACCCTACCTACTTGACTGTATCTAGTGTATTTGAAAAGTTTGGACTTTAAAACTAGAGAGCTGTGTTTGTTCAAAACATCAAAACATCAGTGTCAATAGGACTCCCAATGAAGGCATAAAGACTAAGATTTATGATTTTAGTTTGATGTTTCAGTAATCATTTATTCTTAAGGAAATTCTACTTTCCAAAAAGGCATCTCTAGTGTAATAATAGTGTAGTAAAAGGCTCGGGTTTTGTTACTTAAAGAATTGAGCGCCATTGTCAGTCTACTTAGGATAATTATGACCTCAAATCCCAGTAACTCATAATAGTGAACATTTTTAATCTAAAATCACCAGTCTAGAGAAAGGTGGTCACTTCCAGTCATGCCATACTGACAAATTCTGAATGTTACATGTCTGTGCTCACTTTCCCTAAACTCTGCCACCACTTCTCTAAAACTTAAAAAGAACCTGGTACTTTTGGTGCCCCAAACAGTGGTGAATATTTATTTTGACTCCTGCCTCTTCCCAGCATGTCCTTGGTATATTCTCATATAAAGTTGTAGACTAGACAAATGACCTCAGCAGAAGAGCGTGCAGATAGTCCACAGAAGGAAAGGAAAGCGATGATGAATGTGTTCCTGTGCAGTCAGCACTGTCCCAAGGAATCTAGACTTGGTCAGAGGATTCCACATATTTCAGTTCTATCGATTCTTCCATAGCTCCATTAGATAAAGACCTTTGGTCTTTTTTGTTTAAATTCTTTTTACTTGGAATCACTGAAACTGCCTTCTATTCAGGACTGGGCTTCCCATCCAGCTTGACTACAGGAAGAAAATACTGCACAGAAGCAGATTTTAAGAATTATTGTTCCTGTGCCATTAGGTCTCATTAGAAATGAAATCATTAGACACCTTAGTTTCCCGGGCATATTGAGTGGCATGAGTTGGCCTCTCAGGGTTTGACCATCCCTAGGTGCCAACAAGGGAAAGTGAGTGTCAAAGCTCAGTTCCAAATCCTGGAAAGTGGGCAGCCTGATGAGTTTGCCACACAGTCAGGTCTGGCCAGTTCCAACACTTTCCTCCAAATGTATGCAAGTACTAGTAGAGGAAGGAATCCTACACATCATTTGTCCAACTCACTTTGCTAAGAAGCACAAAGACATGAGGTGGCTGTCTTGATACTGAAAGCTAATCAAGGATGAAAGAACCTTGAATTAGTTACTCTGAATCTCAATTTTTTCTCACGAAAAAATAGGATAATCACATTTTCCCTGTCTCACAAGGATTTTAGTGAGGATCAAATGAACAAATATATGTGAAATCACTTTGAAATATTCATGTTATGCACAAATGTCAGGTATAAAATTGTTGTAAAGTTCAGTGCTTACTTTTCTTCTAGTTGAGAGCATCAGAAATCTCTGGATGGATTATAATATCTACAATTTATTTGAATTACTAACATTTGTCATTTAATTCAGTATAAATTGAAACTGCAATCTTGCATGAACTTGGTTCTTAAGCCAGTGAAATATTTTGCAGTTCTGTCTTTGTGTCATGACAAAACTAGCATCCTCGGTCCAGTAACTTTTTAAAAATAAAATAAGACTAATGTCATATGTAACAGAAATTGATTAAAATCACCTTGTAAATTTAGCTGATAAACTATAAGTTAATTCATAAAACATCACTTAAAATATTTCTGGATTTTACCCTCAAATCCTTTCTGTATGCCCTTATTCTGAATCACAGGCTTCAATATGGATTTTTTTTTTTTTCATTTTTATTGAGATTGCTCAGATACCATACAATTATCCAAAGATCCAAAGTGTACAATCACTTGCCCCTGGGTACCCTCATACAGCTGTGCATCCATCACACTTAATTTTTGTTCAATTTTTAGAAACTTCTCATTACTCCAGACAAGAAATAAAGTGAAAGATGAAAAAAGAAAAAAAGAAAAGGAAACTCTAATCCTCCCCTATCCCTAACCAACCCCCCTCAATTGTTGACTCCTAGTATTGATATAGTACATTTGTTACTGTTTATGAAAAAATGTTGAAATACTACTAACTGTAGTATATAGTTTGCAATAGAGATATAGTTCTTCCCTATATGCCCCTCTATTATTAACTTCTAATTGTATTGTCATACATTTGTTCTGGTTCATGGAAGTGATTTCTAGTATTTGTACAGTTGATCATGGACATTGCCCACCATAGGATTCAGTTTTATACATTCCCATCTTTTGACCTCCAACTTTCCTTCTGGTGACATATATGACTCTGAGCTTCCCCTTTCCACCTCATTCACACACCATTCGGCACTGTTAGTTATTCTCACATCTTGCTACCAACACCCCTGTTCATTTCCAAACATTTACGTTCATCCTAGTTGAACATTCTGCTCATACTAAGCAACCACTCCCCATTCTTAAGCCTCGTCCTATATCTTGGCACCTTATATTTAATGTCTATGAGTTTACATATTATAATTAATTCCTATCAGTGAGACCCTGCCATAATTGTCCTTATGTGTCTGGCTTATTTCACTCAGTATATTGCCCTCGAGGTTTTGTCATCAACCCATTTTTATTTTTTTAATATGGTTTTGTTCACTCACCATACATTCCATCCCAAGTAAATAATCGATGGATCTCTGCATGGTCATACATTTATGTGTTCACCATCTTCACCACTACCTATATAAGGGCATCTACATTTCTTCCACAAGGCAGGAGGGAGAGTCAAAGAAGGCAGAGAGGCAAAAGAAAGAGGAAAAAAAAATGACAGCTAGGAGGTAGCAAAAGGAAAAATAACCTTAAATCAAAGTAGAATAAAGAATCAGACAATACCACCAATGTCAAGTGTCTAACATGCCTCCCCATCCCCTCCTCTTATCTGCATTTACCTTGGTATATCACCTTTGTTACATTAAAGGAAGCATGATACAATGATTCTATTAGTTACAGTCTCTAGTTTATGTTGATTGCATCCTTCCCCCAATGCCTCCCCATTTTTAGCACCTTGCAAGGTTGACATTTGCTTGTTCTTCCTCGTAAAAGAACATATTTGTACATTTTATCACAATTGTTGGATACTCTAGATTTCACCAAGTTACATAGTCCCAGTCTTTATCTTTCCTCCTTTCTTGTGGTGTCTCACATGCTCCCCACCTTCCTCTCTCATCCATATTCATAGTTACCTTTGTTCAGTGTACTTACATTGTTGTGCTACCATCTCCCAAAATTGTGTTCCAAACCACGCACTCCTGTCTTCTATCACCCTGTAGTGCTCCCTTTAGTATTTCCTGTAGGGCAGGTGTCTTGTTCACAAAGTCTGTCATTGTCTGTTTGTCAGAAAATATTTTGAGCTCTCCCTTATATTTGAAGGACAGCTTTGCTGGATACAGGATTTTTGGTTGGCGGTTTTTCTCTTTCAGTATCTTAAATATATCACACCACTTCCTTCTTGCCTCCATGGTTTCTGCTGAGAGATCCGCACATAGTCTTATTAAGCTTCCTTTGTATGTAATGGATCGCTTTTCTCTTGCTGCTTTCAGGATTCTCTCTTTGTCTTTGACATTTGATAATCTGATTATTAAGTGTCTTGGCATAGGCCTATTCATATCTCTTCTGTTTGGAGTACGCTGCGCTTCTTGGATCTGTAATTTTATGTCTTTCATAAGAGATGGAAAATTTTCATTAATTATTTCCTCTATTATTGCTTCTGCCCCCTTCCACTTCTCTTCTCCTTCTGGGACACCAATGATATGTACATTATTGTACTTTGTTTCATCCTTGAGTTCCCGGAGACATTGCTCATATTTTTTCATTCTTTTCTCCATCTGCTCCTTTGCGTGTAGGCTTTCAGGTGTTTTGTTCTCCAGTTCCTGAGTGTTTTCTTCTGCCTCTTGAGATCTGCTGTTGTATGTTTCCATTGTGTCTTTCATCTCTTGTGTTGTGCCTTTCATTTCCATATATTCTACTGGTTGTTTTTTTGAACTTTTGATTTCTGCCGTATACATGCCCAGTGCTTCCTTTACAGCCTCTATCTCTTTTGCAATATCTTCTCTAAACTTTTTGATTTGATTTAGCATTAGTTTAAATTCCTGTATCTCAGTTGAAGTGTACATTTGTTCCTTTGACTGGGCCATAACTTTGTTTTTCTTAGTGTAAGTTGTAATTTTCTGTTGTCTAGGCATGGTTTCCTTGGTTATCCAAATCAGGTTTTCCCAGACCAGAATAGGCTCAGGTCCCAGAGGGAAGAAATATTCAGTATCTTGTTTCCCTGAGGGTGTGTCTTAGAAAATTGCTCCAGCCTTTGATGCCTCAGGTCACTGTGCTTTTCTGCCCAGCAGGTGACGCCTGTTAGCCTATAATTCTTGACTGGTGTGAGGAGGTATGGCCGTGTTCCCCCAGGCTCTGGGGTCTGGTTCTGAATGGAAAGGGCCCTACCCCTTTCCTCCTAGAGAAGACAGAGCCCCCAGGTGGAGGTCATTAGCATTTCAATGGTCTCACTCTCTGCTTGTGCTGTCTCCACCCTTCCCCAAGTCACAGCCCTGGAAACTGAATATGACTGGGGCTTTCTCCACTGAGCCGAAAAAGAAACAGATAGTCCCCTTCAGACCCAGTCCAAGGCAACCCTCTGGCTCTCCAAGGTCAGTCGTCACCCAAAGCCTCTGTTTTTTGGGGCTGCGTACCTGTAGTGAGCAGTTCACACTCGCTACTTAAAACCCCAGTTGGAGCTCAGCTGAGCTATATTCGCATGCTGGGAGAGAGCTTCTCTCTGGCACCATGAGGCTTTGCAGCTCGGGCTATGGGGGAGGGGGTCTCACAACTTGGATCCACAGGTTTTACTTACAGATTTTATGCTGTGTTCTCGGGCATTCCTCCCAATTCAGGTTGGTGTATGATGAGTGGCTGGTCTCGTTTGTCCCCCTGCAGTTATTCTGGATTATTTACTAGTTGTTTCTGGTTTTTTGTAGTTGTTCCAGGGGGACTACTTAGCTTCCACTCCTCTCTATGCTGCCATCTTGCCCCGCCTCCCTCAATATGGATTTTTATTCAATGTATTCATTAATTTGATACGTATTTACAGAGTGATTAAACACCTATTACATTTCAGTAATTGTTATGGCTTCTTGGATAGAAGCCATCACTATGGTCCAAGAAGTATTCTAAGCACTTTATATACAATCCCAATAACAACCCTATGAGTGGTTATTATTGGCCTGCCCATTTTACAGTGGGGAAACTGAGGCATGGAGAATTTAAGGACATACCCACAGTCACACAGTAGTAAGTGGTGGAGCCAGGCTTTGAACACAGAAAATCTGTCTTCAGTGTCAAAACAATCATATGATTGTCTATAGAAATAATAGTAACTAATTTTACAAGCATGAATAAAAACTGTATCTAAGTTCTATTTATATCCATATTTTAGATGACATTTATACCAGCAAATTGTTTATCATGAACTTGAAATGATAAACTAAATATCACATCAATCAATTTGGCTCACTATCTTTATAAAAAAGATCCATATGTCCATTTTATAAGAAAATAATTAGTGCAAGGTTAAAAAATAAGATGACTTATTTTTTGCTCAGGTGTGACTATGGTTCATTAATTTTCTTTTGGTACGGTAGGACTATATTGAGAGGAATGAAATTATTTCAGGATATTTGTTTTTCCCATTGCTTTGATTTTTTTTTTTTTTTTTTTTTTTTTGCTTGGAAATGCTTTTTTATTTCATAAATAAAGTTAAAAATAAATAAACAATAAGATAACTAAATGTATTTCCATTGTTTTTGGTTCAGAAAAATGGAGTCTATCTTTAAAAATAGGTTCAAAGGAACCTCTCAGAAAGCCAGTATTATCTCTTTAGTCTTCCAGTCTTCTCCACTGACCATTATTATATTTCTCATAGGATTGAGGGCACAGTGTGTTCTGAGGTGATAAGAGATCCTTTGTTCAAAATATATATACACACACACACACTCTAGCAGCTGGGCACAGCCTAACATTCCAGAATTGTTTACTCTTCCAGAATAATTTATTCTGATAATGGCACCGAGTTTCCAGGTTATCTGAGATGAATTCGTCTTACCGTCCAGCATACTCAGATACTGAGAAATTCTCTTTCTAAACAGATATTTTTATTTATTTGTACAGTATGCTTTATTGATACTGCCATTATAAATGTATATTGCTATATCAGAGGTGCCTATAGATTCCTAGACATGTCCTAAGGGAATGAATGAGTCTTCAGACACATAATTTTGGCCAAGAGAAATAGTGGTCAAGGCCTAGAAAACCGTGTAAGCAGAACCGGGTCAGGCCAGGGACTGGGGAGGCCTGAGAATCTCCGTGCCCTGGGCAGGGAATAAACACTGAAGAGGTGGCAGTGAGAGTGAGGGCGATTTGTTGAAGGGACAGCACTGAAGACAAACATCTATATCCTGTTTTCCCTCAGGCTGAGTTTGTTGCTGACGAATTTTTTGGCAAAATACTCATTAGTCCCAGGGTCACATACTCACAGCCAATAAGCTGAAGTCAGCCCACAGATGAGTCTTTTGGCTCATGGTGTCGAAAATGGAATCAAACACAAATGCCGTCAAATAGGGTATACAACCCAGTTTGCCACAGGTCCTACCACTGGAGGTTCCCTCTCCTTTATTCAAGTGGGCTTCCTGCCAGGCTCCTAAAGTCATTTGAGTTGTGACTCAATCTGGTTTAGGATTTTCAATGTCCACAGAACTGCTGGGCCCCAAATGTTGGCTCTATTTTTAGTCTGTTTCAAAATTTGTGCTTGCCTTTCACCTGTTTTATTAGGCTCAAGTTTGAGTTCATGCCACTGTACATATACTCTGCTCAATTAATGTGATAATACTGTGAAAACCCTGGTGACAAAATGTCACTGCGCATCTTTGAAAAGCCTGAAGGCTGCTGAGTCCCAAAAGCACAGTCTGAAGCTGCTACAGTCAGGCCCTTTTTAACAAACCTTAGTAAACAGCATGCATATTGGACATGATGGTTGTCAGGATGACTTAAGGACAGTGGACTTTTCTAGAGGCTTCTCATTCTTTTGACACTCTGAGCACAGGAGGCTGTATTTTAAGTGCAATATTTTCACAGTGCTGGAAGCATCTGTTTCCCACTGTCTTTGAGGGAATAGAGCATGAAAATCAAACTTAATGATTTTTGCTCTTGTTCCCACTGAGGATATGTAGGAAGTTTAATCTTGTTATAATGGTGAATCAAGAGAATAAAGGGTAACAATAAGGGAATAATAACAACAACAATTTCTACCATTTATTGGCCTCTCACTATATGTAAGGCATTAGAGTAAGGGTTTTCATCTCCTTATCTTATAATCCTACGTGGCATTATTATTCCCATTTAAATAACATTGAGATCAAGGAGCTTTCACACAGAAAGTAGCTACTTGATTTTAAAGATAGTGCTCTTTCTGCCACATTGCTCTACATCCCCTCTCATTTGTGGGCATTGGAAAAGGTCTGATACGGACTGGAGATGATTCACAGCTATCCTCCTGGGTCTTCTAATAGACAGTGGGTCTGTCAAGGCCAGGGATCTTAAATTCATGGCTTGGTTCCCTCTCTGACTCTCCTGCAGTCATATCTCAAGACCAAGAGAGAATGTCTGACTCTTTGGGAAGTTCTAGACTACTGTGTTAGTTTCCTATTGCTGCTGTAGCAAATTATCACAAACTTAGTGGCTTAAAACAAAGTAAATTTATTATCTAACATATCTGGAGGTCAGAAGTCCAAAATCAGTCTCAAAGGGCTAAAGGCAAGATGTTAGCAGGGCTGGTTCCTTCTGGACACTCTAGGGAAATATCCATTCCTTGCCTTTTCCAGCTTCTAAAGGCCACCTACATCCTTGGCTTATGACCCCCTTCTAGCAGAACCATCACTCAGACCTCTGTTTACATCTCTCTGATGTTCTTGCTTCCCTTTTATAAGATCCCTGCTGGATATGTTGAGAACACCCAGAAAATCCAGGATAATGCCCATCTAAAGTTCCTTAACTTAATCACATATGCAAAGTCCTTTTTGCCATTTAAGGTAACATATTCACAGGTTCTGGGGATTAGTAAGTGGGCACTCTTGGGAGCCCATTATTCAGTCTACAACAGCCACTGACTTTATTTCTCCACTGGAAATTCACCCACCTTGGGCAGCTCAGGAATGCTCCAGCACAGCATAACTCATCACATGAGGCTCTCCAAAGCAAGAGTGTGAGTGGCAAGGCCAATTTGTGCTCGATGCTTAATCTGTCAAGCAGGGGTTGCGATTTGGTTGTCCACAGTCTGTCTAGAGTTGATAGTGGATGCTTGAGCAAAAGGGTAGTGCTAGAGATTAGGGATTGTCTGCCAGTCTGACCACATGCAAGATGAGTTAGCAGAAACAAAGCAGTCACAGAGAGATGGAGGAGAATCTTGGTTCCTGACTTCCCAGGTCCCAGTGACAATTTACATGAGACTTGGCTGTTTTGGGATGTTCTATAAAATCACCTTTTGCATCCCTACAACTTTTCCCCATTGCCTTTAACTCAGAGATGGAATCTGTTCCTTATAACTAAACAACTTGCCTGGGACGTTGCCTTCACCAAGGACCCTAGCATGACAGTGAAATTTGATGAGGGAAGGATTCTGGAGTGGTAGCGCTGCCAAAGCGAAGATCAAAAGAAACTGAGAGTTCAGTCTGCTTCAGGCACTACAATTCCCAGTGAGAGTCATTCTAAACGAGGGTGGGACTTCACGTTTTTAAGTACTGAACATTTTACAACATGTTAATCTTCCTGGGTCCTTAAATTCTAAATGGAAAAGCAGTAATGGAAATTCCTGGAAAATATTTCGTCCTGTTATGAAAAAAGGAGAAATGATAGCTAAAGTTTCATTAGAATCATTGGATGGAAAAGAATGTCAATTAAACAAAAAGAACCTATTAAAATTTAATTGGGGAGGAGCTAAGATGGCGGCATAGAGAGGAGTGGAAGACTGTTAGTCCTCCCCGGAACAATTCATAAATGACCAAAAAACTAGTAAATAACCTGCAATAACAATGGGGAGACAAACGTGACTGTCCACTCATCATCCACCAACCTGAATTGGGAGGAATGCCCGAGATCACAGCATAAAATCTGTAAGTAAAACTGTGGACCCAGGCTGAGAGCCAAGAGCCGAGAGCCCCTCCCTCACAGAAGCCACGTGGTGCTAGAGAGCAGCACTCTCTCAGCCCAGCTCCAAGTGGGGTTTTAATGTTAACTGCTCAATACAGACAGCGAATCCTCAACAAGCAGACAGAGGCTTTTGGTGACAACTGACCTTGGGAGAGTTGGGGGACATATCTGTCTCAGGATGGGGAGACCAGAGGATTGGGTACTATCTCTGGCTGATGGGTGAACCTAGGAGTTTTTCTGTCCCTTTCCCTCTCTGTGGAGAAAACCTCAGCCGTTCTCAGTCCACAGTGCTTTGCAGTAAAGACAGCTTTAGCCATTTTAAAATCAAAACACTTTGATCAGCAGAGTCACAGAAACAAAGAACTTATTGATATGCAGATGACATCTCTGGAGGGGGCATAGCTTCCCAAGAGGAAAGGGAGCAGCCCAGCTCTACTGCCCATCTTTCAGTCTTTCCAGAACCAGACCCCAAAGCCTGGGGGAGGAGAGCCACAGGCCACACCCTCTTACACAGGCAGTGACAGGCTGACAGGTGCATCTGCTGGGCAGAAAAGCACAGGTATCTCAATCCTCTAAGAAAAGCCATCAGGGAGACCAGATACTGAAATATTACTTCCTTCTGTGACCTGAGCCTGTTCTCATCTGGGAAAACCTGATTGGGTGGCCTAGGAGGTCAGATGCCTAGACAACAGAAAACTACAACCTACACTAAGAAAAACAAAGGAACAAATGTACACTTCAACTGAGATACAGGAATTTAAACAACTAATGTTAAATCAATTCAAAAAGTTTAGAGAATATTTCACAAAAGAGATAGAGGCTGTAAAGAAAACACCGGGCATATGTAAGGCAGAAATTGAAAGTTCAAAAAAACAACCAGTAGAATATATGGAAACGAAAGGCACAACACAAGAGATGAAAGACACAATGGAAACATGCAACAGCAGATCTCAAGAGGCAGAAGAGAACACTCAAGAACTGGAGAACAAAACACCTGAAAGCCTACGCGCAAGGGAACAGATGGAGAAAAGAATGAAAAAATATGAGCAACGTCTCCGGGAACTTAAAGATGAAACAAAGTACAAGAATTTACATTTCATTGGTGTCCCAGAAGGAGAAGAGAAGGGACAAAGGGCAGAGGCAATAATAGAGGAAATAATTAATGAAAATTTCCCATCTCTTATGAAGGACATAAAATTACAGATCCAAGAAGTGCAGTGTGCCCCAAACAGAAGAGATATGAATAGGCCTACGCCAAGACACTTAATCAGATTATCAAATGTCAAAGACAAAGAGAGAATCCTGAAAGCAGCAAGAGAAAAGCGATCCATTACATACAAAGGAAGCTTAATAAGACTATGTGCGGATCTCTCAGCAGAAACCATGGAGGAAAGAAGGAAGTGGTGTGATATATTTAAGATACTGAAAAAGAAAAACCGCCAACCAAGACTCCTATAGCCAGCAAAGCTGTCCTTCACATATGAGGGAGAGCTCAAAATATTTTCCGACAAACAGACAATGAGAGACTTTGTGAACAAGACACCTGCCCTACAGGAAATACTAAAGGGAGCACTACAGGGTGATAGAAGACAGGAAGGAGTGCATGGTTTGGAACACAATTTTGGGAGATGGCAGCCCAGCAATGTAAGTACACTGAACAAAGATAGCTATGTATATGGTTGAGAGAGAAAGGTTGGGAGCATGTGAGACACCAGAAGAAAGGAGGAAAGATAAAGACTGGGACTGTGTAACTTGGTGAAATCTAGAGTGTTCAACAATTGTGATAAAATGTACAAATATGTTCTTTTACAAGGGAGAACAAGCAAATGTCAACCTTGCAAGGTGTTAAAAATGGGGAGGCATTGGAGGAGGGATGCAATCAATGTAAACTAGAGACTGTAACTAACAGAATCATTGTATTATGCTTCCTTTAATGGAACAAAGGTGATATACCAAGGTAAATGCAGATAAGAGGGGGGGATAGGAAAGGCATGTTAGACACTTGACATTGGTGGTGTTGTCTGACTCTTTACCCTACTTTGATTTAAGGTTACTTTTCCTTTTGCTACTTCCTAGCTGTCATTTTTTTCCTCTTTCTTTTCCCTCTCTACCTTCTTTGCTGCTCCCTCCTGCCTTGTGGAAGAAATGTAGATGCCCTTATATAGATTGTGGTGAAGGTGGTGAACACATAAATATGTGACCATACAGAGAACCATCGATTGTTTACTTAGGATGGAATGTATGGGGTGTGAAGAAAACCATCTTAAAAAAAAAACAAAAAAACAGGTTGATGTCAAAATCTCAAGGGCAATATTCTGAGTGAAATAAGCCAGACACATAAGGACAAATATTGCAGGGTCTCACTGGTAAGAACTAATTATAATATGTAAACTCATGGACATGAAATATAAGGTACCAAGATATAGGACGAGGTTTAAGAATGGGGAGTGGTTGCTTAGTATGAGCAGAATGTTCAACTAGGATGAACTTAAATGTTTGGAAATGAACAGAGGTGTCGGAAGCAAGATATGAGAATAACTAACAGTGCTGAATAGCGCATGAATGAGGTGGAAACGGGAAGCTCAGAGTCATATATGTCACCAGAAGGAAAGCTGGAGGTCAAAAGATGGGAATGTATAAAACTGAATCCTGTGGTGGGCAATGTCCATGATTAACTGTACAAATATTAGAAAACTCTTCCATGAACCAGAACAAATGTATGACAATACAACTAGAAGTTAATAATAGAGAGGCATATAGGAAAGAAATATATACCTATTGCAAACTATATACTACAGTTTGTAGTATTTCAACATTCTTTCATAAACAGTAACAAATGCACCATACCAACACTATGAGTCAACAATTGAGGGGGGTTGGTTAGGGATATGGGAGGATTCAAGTTTCCTTTTCTTTTTCTTTCTTTCTTTTGTTTTTTTTTTTTTTTTCCTTTCTTTTTCCGTCTTTCACTTTATTTCTTGTCTGGAGTAACGAAAAGATTCTAAAAATTGAACAAAATTTGAGTGTGGTGATGGATGCACAGCTGTATGAGGGTACTGCGGCAACTGATTGTACACTTTGGATCTTTGGATACAATCTGAACAATCCCAATAAAAATTAAAAAAAAAATTTAATTGGACATTTTAGGAATCAGCTTGCTAAATTTGAAAAGATAGTATGCTTGGTTTTGGAATATGCTTCCTAGAATAGCTACCTTCAAAGTGGATATAATCTTTATAAAATAGCCTCATCATTAATTTTTCACAAATTAAAAAGCATGCTAGAGGATAAAAGCAGAATAATAAATGGAACATTACATAAAAGTAGGACAGTCATAAATCATTTATGATTTCCTTGTTCATCAGGACTTGGCTTTTTGTATCTTTATTGAAAACCAGTGTGGCTAGATTGTTGAAAAAAAGTACATTGTTTATTGTGATAGCAGACAACTTTCATTAGGGCATTAATTAATTTTAGGAGGCTGAGAGCCTGGTATGTTAAATATTCTTGGACAGTAATATTTAGTCATGGGACTTTATTTAATTATAATCTTCTTGTCAGTGTACATTGCTTCTGCTTTATTTTCATTTTGATCAATGCTAGTTCATTTCATTGTAAATTATTGTGTGCTATGATTCTATATAAAAGCAAAAAATAGGGTTAGGCCCCAAGTAGGGAATAGAGAAATTAGTTGATAAGGAGACATTCTATAGCAATCTTGACACAAGCCCAATCTTCCTTCCATCTCTTCCCATCTTCCTTTTATGCCTTACTTGCTCATCAATTGCAATGGTAAACTCAGAAATTTTTTAGATTCCAAACAAGAGACTACTATAAAAAGAGAAACTTGGTCTTTATATACATGTGGGCACATGCATGCACACATGTAAGCAATAGATTGAAAGACTGGTGTACATTTTTGTTAAATTATTTGTTCAATTTCTTCAATGTTTGCAGTATGAATTTTCTAACCACCTTTGCTCCCTCCTTTAATAAAAAAAGATGTCTACCAATAACTGAACACTTAAGAACATCATGTATAAACCTTACAGCAACTTTGTAAAAAAGTTTTATGGAGAAATAAGCTGAAGTTCAGATGTGTCACCGGTGGGTAACTAGTTGAGGGCTACAGAGCTATTCAGTGCAGGACAGTGGGATCCGAATGCATGGAGACATGGTTGTAAGTAAGCCCTGGAGAATTTGCCCGAGATCCTATAATTTTTTGCACACTGCTTCACTTTTCCCTGGCAACTGTGGATAATTGTCCCAGTTTCTCCACTACTGATCTTAAACTTTGTCATGCTGGCTGTGGTTTGGTGTGGGAAAGAAGAGTCTGGCTATGAACAATTCTGATATATGTGCCTTGTGCCTCCAACTTCTGTGCCAGCTGTCCTGTTTAAAATTCCTCCTTAAAGAAGCATGACAGTATGAGGATCACTCCAGTCTGAACTCAAGTTTACAAACATTTTAAAATCCAAATTCTATTTAAGAACTAGATTAGGATGACAGTAGCCAATTAAAGCCACCTGTTTGTATCCACAGTGCTGTGCTTGAAATAATCCTCATATAAAGAAAGAGACTGATGGCCTTTTAACAGGATCATAACTCCCATAGGCAGATGACTGTAATTTGGGCTGGGGAGAATGGATACATCTGGTTATCCAACCCCAGAACTCAACAAAGCTCTCCTTGTGATCCGAGTTCAATGCAACCCAGAACACAGCCCTGCTGTGATCAATCCCAATCATTCCACGAGACCTTGGGACATTTGCATGGATGCCATTGGAATTAAATCTCCATAAGGTTATTTGGAACAGAAGAAGCTAAGCCTTCTAGAGCTTTATAGATTTCACAATCTGACCAATGACCTCCGTAAAAGCTTATCCTATTTTCCATATGCTAGGCAATTTCTCAAGCTCAACTTTATAAACAGCATATCAAAACAAGTTTGGGAATTTGAAAATTAAATACTTATCAATTCTAGGAATGGGAAGGTTCACATGTGAAACTAATTTTACAGAAACCCATGGCAAGGAAATGGTTTAACCATAAGGTTAATGAATGTCGTCAGACACCATGAGCTGAGCCTCTTTGTCTTTCTCCTTAGCTAACATTTTCTCCCCATGCTTGTACCCTACCTCTCTCTCCTGTCTGGGCCAAAGGGATTATCTTCTATGGAGCTTCCTGATAACTGTTGGCATTAATGTTGCCCTACTCAAAATCCTATTTTATGGGAGTACATTCATTTATTCAACAAATATTTATTGATCATTTTTTAATATGCCAAACACTGCTTTAAATCCTGGAGATCCCAAACAAAAAGCCCCTGCTCTCTTACATTCCAGCAGAAAGAGACAGACCATAAACCATCTAATATGCGCATACTATTGCAAGCACTGATAAGTTCTAGAAAAAAATTAAACAGAGTAAGAAAATAGAACGTTCTGTAGAAAACCAGTTTATATAAACAGGTCTGGGAAGAAGACTTCAGTTAATAGGAACTTAATAAATACTCATTACATTAAGTATTCATTAAGTGCTTTTTTGACCTGTTTTGTGTTTCATGTGCTTTAACTTCCCTAATTAGTCTGTATTGTATGTTCCTTATGACAAAAAGCTACATCTTACATTTATTTTTACATCCCTGTAAAACACTACATGGAGCTAGGTTTAGAGGGAAAACAGTAAATATTGCTAGCTGATAAATTCAAATCTAATCTTGGGGTTTCTATAGGTGAGTGTGAACATAAATATAATAAATCATGGAGCACCAAAAAAAGGTGTATTTCACATTAAAGCAGAATTTTCAAAAACATGTAAACCAAAATGTCTGTAAGTGAAAGCAGATTTTCCAAACACATATAACAGTTTCAGAAATGCCTGTAGACCTTTAGATTTACTTTAAATTGATAGTGACTATGAACTCTTTAGGTTTAATTGCACTAACTTGGTCTTCTGTGCCCCTAGGCTGACTTTGTTGTCAAACAACAATTTGTTGTCAAGAAAACAATAAAATTGAGTAAGTTCTTGTTTTCTAAGTTATGGTTATATTCTTCTCCTGACTGCTTGGGATAGACCATAGTCACATTAATTATTTTAATGTGTTCCCAAACTCTGTTACACATTCTGTGCCGGTTTGAATGTATTGTGTCCCCCAAATGCCATTATCTTTGTGGTCTTGTGTGGGGCAGACATTTTGGTGATGGTTGGATTTGCTTGGAGTGTGCCCCACCCAGCTGTGGGTGATGATTTCAATGAGATGTTCCCATGGAGGCGTGGCCCCACCCATTCGGGGTGGGCCTTGATCAGTGGAGCTATATAAATGAGCTGACTCAGAGAGAGGAAACTCACAGAGTGCAGCTGGGAGTGATGTTTTGAAGAGGAGCAAGCTTGCTAGAGAGGAACGTCCTGGGAGAAAGCTGTTTTGAGGCCGGAGCTTTGAAGCAGATGCCAGCTGCCTTCCTAGCTAACAGAGGTTTTCCGGAGGCCATTGGCCATCCTCCGGTGAGGGTACCCAATTGCTGATGTGTTACCTTGGATGCTTTGTGGCCTTAAGACTGTAATTGTGTAGTGAAATAAACCCCCGTTTTAAAAAAGCCTATCCATCTCTGGTGTTTTGCATTCTGCAGCATTAGCAAACTAGAACACATTCATAAACAATCTTACAAGCAGCCGTTCATGTTCATTTTGTATAGATTTCAAAAGTTTAACCAACTAATTTCCAGTCTGATGAAGAGCTATTGTTCCTCCCACTGCTGCCAACATCCATCTCCCCAATATGTTTGCATATTAATATGGTCCTTTCCTGGCTTGTTTTATGTAAGTTAAAGTAATTACTAAGTACTATACATTCTATTTTATAGTCTCAAAGGCAAGCATCATGAAAGAGTAGTCTACCCTGTACTCTCTAGTTTTTCAGTTTCCATTCACCTTTTATCCACTAGAGTAGGAAACCACCTCTGCCACTCCAGTGAAACAGTTCTTTTAAAGGTCCCGATGACCTCCTCGACCAGTCCAGTAAATGCCCACTCCTTGTGTGACCACAGACTTTGATACTGTTGACTTTTCTTCTTTACTGACACCCTCTTCTCCTGATTTTTCCACTAACTCTCTGTCTGCTTTGTCTCAACCTTCCAAATAAATGCTGTATTCCTCCAGGGATTGATACCAAGTCCTTTCTTTTTACTCTATAGTCTTTATCTAGTCAATATCATCCTCACTTAAAGGGGCTCCCCCAAATCTGTCAGACTTCTCTCTAGAGTCCCAGAACCAATCACCATTAACCATTCCATGGCCTTCTGACCACTTCATAGATATCTGCCTTCAGATGTGACATAGGTAACTCATGTTTAATAATTTTAAAACCAAATGCCACATATTTTGCCATCTGCTTTCCTATTATTCCCTATATTGGTAAATGACACCATATCCACTAGTTGTCCAAGCTAGACTAAAGAGTGACACTAGATGCTCTTTTGCTTACTTTCTGAGTCAAATCAAGCACCAACTCTAAATAATTCTAATATATGTGCTCTTTGCCAACCCAACTGCAATTGCAATGTTTAGGGACTTATAATTTCTTTCCTCATTTAAAACAATAGCCCCTATTTTCCCTAGGTGTAATCTCTATTATCCATGAAGTGATCATTCTCACAGGCAAATCTTCAATGGTTCACCATCAGTGCTGCTTACCACGCTGCACAGAACCCTTTATTCAACATCTTGGCCCTGAAAACATGCCCAACCTTACCTCCCTCTAGTCTCACTTATGTTCTCTGTACTATATTTGAACTGAAAACTACATATGTGGGAGAATTCACCATGTTCATTCTTACCTGCCCTTGTGTATATGCTAACGCCTCTGCCAACTGGAAAATATGGCCATTAATTCTTCATATCCCAGGCAGATTCAGTGCTCCTTTCTCAATGCTCCTGTTATTTTTCATACAGCTTCACTGTAGCAATTATCATTGCCCTGTAATTGCTGACATGTCTGTCTCTTCACCATACATGGCACTAATTAGATGCAGGAGCTGTATCCTTTCATCAGTATGTTGTAAAAGCCTGGCATAATACCTAGTGTATAAGTGCCTGAAACTATTTTTATTTGAATGAACAAATTAATGACCATGAGTCAAGAATTGAGTCTTGAAGATTAAAAGGGGAAAAAAAAAAAAAAAACAGCTTCACAGGTCTCACCTAAGCTCTTCTAAAACAGATGGCTGAAGAAATACAAGAGAATAAAATACTGGGGAGTAGAAAATGCTGTGGGCTGTGGGTGAAAATTTTTCTCTATTTACTAAAGTACACAGATTTCACTTTATTACAAGCAACTTCTGAAGATCATCCCAAACTATCCATAATAGCTTCAACTGTATCAAAATATTCTCTGTATAAGTAGGGCATTGAGGGCTTACAAAGCATGTTGCTTTGTGGAGACTTTCTTGCAGTGTTTTGTTGCTGTTAAAATGGAAATTGGCCTGAAAGCCTTAAACAATAATACCTTTGCACATAGTACCTGAAGTTTCCAAATAATTTTCACGTCCTGATTTTGTTTCGTATCCAAAGTAACTCAATGACCTAGGAGGTATTCAGGACAAAGATGGTCATCTTTTTATACCCACCATAAGCTATGAAAGGCTATCAGGCTTGCTAAGGCTCACAGTTACTATGTGGTAGAGCTGGAGCTAGAAAGCAGGACTTCTGGCTACTAAACACATGCTGCTTCTCTCTATCCTTGCTACTTCTTTGGTAGTTTCTGTCTGCAGGGTTCATGGACCTGTGGGCTGTTGGTTGCTGTTCAGCTCAATTTGCAGGGTCCCAAGACTACGTCAAGACCACTGATGTTGTTAAGAGTTCCCTCACTTCCCAAGTGCTTTTCGTCAACAGCCTTTCCAGCTGCGCTAGCTGAGAATGGAGTTGCCCTTGCTATTGACACCTGCAAACTCTTTCATTGACCCCCCTTATAGTGATTATTGCTCTTGGGTTTGGATTTAAGCTCTAGTCCTACATCTGGTGGTTTTATGATTCCCTGTTTCTGGATGTAAAAAAGAAAAACCACCATTAAATAAAAAATAAGGATAAACTGAAAGCCTTTAATTCTGCAAAGAGAACTAGAATATTTAACATATCATTCATGGAAGAATTTTCTTGGCCTAAATTTCTCTATACCAGATTAAATTCAGCCATGTGTCTGTTTTGTTTGGATTTCATAGTGCATTAAAAAGCACTTAGAATTTGGAAGACTTTAGGCAGAGTCTGCACTCTCTTCAATTTGGCCAAGGCCCCATTGCAAGTCATTTATTTTACACTTCTGGCCTCAGAATATATTTGAGTTTTCAAAGCCTGCCTATATTAATATTCCTTTCTGAATAAAAAGAACTAGCGAACATTTATTAAACACCTTCAATATGCCAGGCACTGTCTTCAACCCCTTACAAATATTAGCTCATTTAATCCTTACAACAATCCTATGTGATCGAAAATACCTGATCATCCCCATTTTACAAATGAGAAAATGGAGGCACCAAGAATTAAGTAACTCGCCCAGTCACACAGCTGGTAAGGGGCAGATCTGGGATTCAGATCGAGAAACTCTGGCTCCAGAGCCACATACTTAATCTCTATGCTCTGTTGCCTAGAAACAATCTCTATGCTCTGGGGTAATCCATAGAAGGAGCCATAAAGTAGATCATCGGCCAGTAGGCATCAAAGGAGGTCAAAGAATAGTTCTTCTAAATGAAAACAAGGCTGGGCAGTCACTGAATAATTGAACTGAGAATGCATTATACGTGTATCTTAGAACACTGAAGACTCTGAGGTCCTAAAGAAGATGTATCTACTGCTTCATTCAAAAAGATAAAGAGGGCACATGCTATAACATGACCCCATGAAATCTACAGAGTACAGTGTGTCTCGTGGTACTCTGGTTTTGTAAGAATGTAGATTAGTGGATTATATTGGCAGGAGCAGAGCTGGCTTTGCTCCGCATTTTCCATCTTAATAATTCCACTCTTATTTGCCAGGACTCAATATTGCTCAGTGTTACACAGGGAATGAACGTGATTACTAGAAAACCCTTAGCAGTCAAGCTGGGGAACTATATGCGGTACATGGGAAGGGGAAGGTAGTGTAATCCTTTCTCTTATGTGTATCTTTGAAATAAGTATTTCATTTCTTACCTGTACACAGTTTTAGAATATGAAGGAAGAGATCTGATTCAGATCTTTATAAGTTTTAAAGTTTGCAAGAGCACTACTCTAAGTCTTATAATAGTAATGATGACATTTTCTAACTACTGGCTTTCTAGGGGCTGGTTATTGAATTCCTCTGATATATCTTCCACTTTTCATCATACAGAAAATAAAGGGTAGAAATGCTTCCCAGCTGGGAACTATACTACTTATCCTTCTCACCTGTTGGTGTACAGTAGATTTTTTCATAAACATATTGACCAATATTTTTCATTTTTTGTTAAGACATTGCCGGCTGTCTTGGCTCCTGTAGCAAGCCTGGGACCCTATGGCTGTCAGTGCCAAGTTAGAAGCAGTGAAGTCAGGGACAGGATGGGCAGCCATTTTGTACTGGAGTGAGCACAGCAGGGCCTCAGAGCCTGGTACAAGAAGCAAAGACAGATTTGGGGTCAGATCAGTGTCAGGTATCTGGTCAGAGACCAAGCCTGAGTAAAGGTAGGTGGGAAGGCCAGCATCCATGGACAAATCTGGGAGGAGAAGGGATATGTTCAGGCAAAGAGCCAAGGAGTATTGACTAATGATTAAAAATCTGTGTTGGGAGTCGAATCTGGATTCCTGTTTTTCTTATTAATAGTGCAACCTTGTGCAATAGTCGTATTTTTAACCACAATGTGCATGGTTGAGAACTGGATTCTGCAATAAGATTGCTTTAGTTTGAATCCTATTTCCCCACCACTTCCCATGTGACATGACCAGGTCACTTAATCCTGTGACATCACAACTGAGAGGCAAAGAATTATAGCAGAACCTTCCTCAAAGGGTGGGTGGGAGGATTGAGTCAGTAGTTAATATAGGAAAAGCCCTTAGGACAGTAATGGTCAGATAGTAAACACAAATATTATTATCATTAATAATTTTTTGTATTCCTCTTCCTCCTCTATAAAATGAAAGGCACATCTCTTATCTCAGAGGGTTGTTATAAGGAATAAATGAATTTAAGTTTGGAAGCACTTGGCACACACTGAGTCCCTAAATGGTCATGATTATCAAGAACATAGAATAGAACTTTTACTAAGGCAATCTCCATGGGGACAGAATGTCTTTTGAAAGCCCTAAGACCCTGCCCACAAATAATAGAGCATATACTCCAAGCCCAGTCTCTAAGAGAGAGTGGCTCCTAAGGATATGAAGTGGAAGAAAATTTAAAATCCTAAATACAATCTGCTCTTTGTATGAACAAGGGCACAGAAGTCCAGAAAGATTATGTAATTTGCACTAAGTCACACAGCTAATTTATTACAAAGCTGGTCTTTGAACTCAATTTACTTGGACTTCTCGTCCAAAATCTATTCCATAATAATATGTCAATGTTACCTCTTCTAAATTCTCACAGTCTATCTGGCACTTCCTCTGGGCTGATTTAAATTCCATGAAAGGGCTTAGCTTAACTTCAGTACAAAATTAGTCTTTCTTGAGCAGGTATCATTTGCTGTTTGGTGAGTGCTGAGTACTCTGGTAGTGAGCATAAAAAGGAATAATGTAATATTAATCAAGAAAGGATTATGCAACAATGCAGAAAACAGGTTATTCTCACAGCTATTATGCCACTTTTAAAATACTTTAACTCTAATTTTCTCTAATGCATTTTTTGCCTTTCTGTAATTGAGAATGCCTTTTTCATTTTGTATATCTTTCAACATGTCATGTGCAGGACATTGAGTTCACATTTGTGCTTGATTTAATATATATTTACTAAATGAATTATTTTAATAATCGATTTGTCATAAGCCTAGCAACCACTTTGACATTTGGTTCAATTTTCCAATCTTTTACATTTTTCTAGTTCTCGTATTTGCCAATTGGCTTTTGATTTTCACTTGAAAAGCATTTTAAAGCATCAAGTTAGATCAGGTCAATTTAACCTACCCACAAACCCTTCAGCTTCCTTCCCCTAAGACACTCACACACTATCTTTCTTCTTTCTAGGGCATTCTCTTTCATCAGAGAAATTTAATACCACAAGTAATTTTAAGCCTCAACATAAGTAGTAGTCCCAGAACAATGATTCTAAAAGCTGATGATCACATACAAATTATGTGAAAAAAATAATAAAGGTAAAGTGAAATTTAGAATTGAAAAAAAGAAAACGTTAACGTACTTAAACATTTAATTCTCCCAGCTGTCTTCTGCTTTCTTCTCTATTCAGCACAGAGTAATAAAATAGTATCTCACCAATTCCCAGATGTACTATTGTTTTTACATTTTAACATCTCAGACATTAGAATGCATTTGAAAATTGATGGTATCTTGCATTTATAATAGGCATTTTTCCCTATCAGAGCAATATAGAAAATAATAGAGCACTTTACAATAAAGGGCATCTTCAATATGATGAAATACAGCAATTGCAATATTTGTGAGTATTTTGTGCCAGCTCTTCTTTTAGGTACTTTATAGATATAACTTCTTTAATCTTCACAATATGTCTACAAAACGGCTTCTCTTATCCCCCTCTTGTTAGATTGGGGAAATGGGCAGATGAGTAGTTAAGTTGCCTGTGGTCCACGTTTAAAACATGGTGGAATTGGGATATGAACCCAGACTCCTTCCCAAGGCTGTGCTGTTAACCTATGCCTTATACGTTTGTCTTGCTTCCCATGTAGGATCTTAGATTATCTTCTTGTTGCTATCACCTAGCTTGTCCTTTAGGATATTTTCCCAACTTTCATGAACTCACTGTAATATCCATTTTCATTTTTGCTATTATTTGTGTTTCTGTCTGGGCATTTTAACAGAGGGTCATTAGTGGAGACAGGGTAAATGCAGTAGTTAAAAGCACAATCCCTGGAACCAGAAACTGCCTGTGTTCAAATTGTGACTTTGCTACTAACTAGCCCTATTATGTTGGACAAATTACCTAATTTCAGTTCCTCATTTAAAAAATAGGAATTTTTTTAAAGCCCAACTCATAGGGTTATTATGAGAACTAAATTAAATGACTTACGTATAAAGTGCTTAGAACAATACCTGAGTATAATGAGTGACCAACAAATGTTGGCTATTATTTATGAAATCACAATGTGTGGAGCTGATGTAAAAGAGAAGGGAATGAAGTTTAAAAATGTCAGGAGGAAACACTCAGAAAAGTTAGCAATTTATTAATTTATTCATGGATTCAACAAAATACGTGTTGAGGTTGTAGTTTGTGTCAAGCAATATAAAGGCAGCCTCTTTCTTATAGCTCCAGATATAGAGAAGAAAGGCACCTGGCTAACTGCCTTTGTGTTCTGAAAAGGGCCTGGCACTGAGTTAATGGATGATGTTGGATGGATGGGTGGATGGATGAGAGAGACAGATACATCACTTCTTACTCCCAAAAGGGTGTTGAAGCCTTGACAGAGCTCTGAGTGCTCAGAGGAGGTTCGCTACTCTCAGCTCAGATACATTTGAGAGATTCATTCACCAAATCTTTAAGTGCCTACAATATACTGCCTTTGGGATTCAGAGGGTAACACATCAGCTCTGCTCTGAAGAATCTTGCTTCTAGAACTTATCTGTGATTCAGATACAGAAATTAAAGATGGGAAAACACCACTAATGAGTGAGGCCATGGTTTTAGCCAGTAGTAGCAGAGTCAAACAGTTTGTTATTCCAGGAAAGCTGGCTCTAAATGGCTGCTCTCTATTGCTCTTTATTGAAGTGGATACAGAATATTATTTTTCCCATAAAGAGACTTATTACTATACTTAAATATTTCAAAGAAATTTCAAATTTGTGAGAACAGAAAAACTCAAATGAATATTTTGGTAAAGGATTAGTTAAAATAATGGCATTTATAATTTAGGTAACTGGGTGTTTTCTGTTTGTTTGCCATTCCCTCTGCTGAATAATTTAGCTAAATAGAACAGATCTTAATTTGTAGCGGAGAAGGTCACATGTTTATGTTTTACAAAGGCAAGCAAATTCATCCTGACAGTCTAATTTGAATCGGTTAAAGAAACACTAGAAGGTACTCGTTAAATATGTATTAAAGAATCAAATGAAAAAATCTTACCAAAATCTCCTGATCAATAATAATTATTATCTATTGTCAATTACATATAAGCGTACAATGTGTATATGAAGTTTTTAGTGGAAAAATACATGAAAATGTTGCAAAGCATTTACAATTAGACCGTGAAAACAAACCCTTTTCCTTTTGCTTATTTTATCCACCAGATGTCCCTCTTCTCAAACTTGGTGATGTGTCCTACCCAAAGAAGTGCCATGCTATGTTAATGAAAGAAGTTGGTAGTTTAGATGAATAAAATCCACAGACGATCCAAAACTCTAATTTATGGCAGCTACAAAATGAAACCTCAGGAACAGAAGGAACCCTAGAAGCTACTAGCCTTGCCACTTTTTCTGGGGTTGGATTCCCTCCACACCCTCTTTGCTGATTGGCTATCTGGCCTGTTGGTAAAAACTCCCTCAGTGGGAAAGCCACTGCCATCTAGGTATTTGGTCCATCTCTGCTTCAGCTCTGCCTACTAGGCAAAGCCTAGTGGTCTTACTTTGATCAGAAATTTCCTTCTTGTATCTTCCACCCACTATTTTGATTTGGAAATACCAAATATTTTTGTTCCAAATAATTCATCAGCTATTAAGTTTCCCCTGAGGATTCTTTTTCCCAGGCTAAATGCGCTGTGCCCCCAAAGTTCACTGGTGAGTCAATTTGTTTGAATAATGGACATATTTTCATAGGAACCAAAAATTTTAAGTGGTGATTAGGGTTGTGGGGCTAGATCATAAAATTTTCTTTACCATATCAAAATGGAGTAAGAAATTTTCTATATTAATTATTTACAAGATGCCTAATTAATAATTCCCTATAGAGATTATTGAATTTATTAATTGTGTTTGGTTGAATGGGCACTAAACAGACATTCACAAGAAAGTTGTTTTCCCAAATTTAAATCATGATTCTAAGCATCTATCACACATTATGCACCAGTGTTTTGATATAGCTTTAAGTCATCTGAGTTCTGAATAATTTTTTTACATTATTCAAAGTTCATTTCTATCCATAAATTATCAGATAAGTCTCTAATCTGATAATTGCAATTTAATATCCATTAATCTGCATGAAACAGCTGGGCAAAAAAAGTATCCAAAGAGAATAGTATTGAGAGAATGAAATTTGGTCACAGAACCTGGTAATTATTGCAAATGGAGATTACTCAGCACCAGCACAGCTGTCTACACACTAAGTCATTATATTTTATTTTTAGAGTTGTTCGATGGTGGGTTTAGGCATAAACTGAGTCAATATCTGAACCCTGTATTAATTATAAAGGCATTCTTCATCACTATAGGAATATAAGTATGGTGGGCCTTTCTAGAAATGCATTGTAATGACCCATATGACACATTTAGTTCTAGGTAATAATAAATTATGATCATGCCCATATAAAATAGTTTCCTCTTCAGAATTTCAGGGAAAAGATAAAGATGATATGCAAAAATCAACTGAGTGCAAAATTATTTTCACTGAAAATCATCATGTTTATCATGTTTATGCAAATCAAGTGACACAAATTACATGTTACAACTATTTCCAAACTGTTCTTTGCAAAGTAAAATAAAATAAATAAATAAATGCTTTTAAAAATGACAATCCAGCCAAGTTTCCCAGTTCTGTTCAGTCTTTCTGGAACCTTAGGTGTCCGTTACTTAAGGCCACAGCAGTCTAAAATTCAAAAGTTCTATGTCCCTAAGCATTAGGCTTGTGGGATGAATGAACCCAAAACTCATTATTGACAATCCCACTAATTGGAATTTCATCTTTTGATGAGGTAGGACCAAGGAAAGATCTTTAAACTTGGTTAAAATGGAGAATTGAGGCTTAAGGGTCTGGCTCATCTAGTCATTCCAGAAGCTAACCTCACCAAGCAAACAGAAGATGAAGATTACAAAGCCACAGCCCCCAGATCCCATATTTTAGGAAACAATTTTACCAGCCATCTGAAATATCTGTGCCAGTCAAACTGACAACTATATAGTATAATTGACCTTTAGCCTGGACACATTGGACCAAATGTTTTGATTAGGTTTATGATGTGAACATAACCCTAATACATTAATAATAGGTAATAATGAACTAATAACTATTGAGCAGCTTCTCTAAGCTGGGCAAAGTGCTGAGCACATTCCATGTTTTGCATTTAATCTACACAGCACTCCCATGATGTAGACACCAGTGTTACACCTATTTTATTCTACATAAACTGTGACCCAGCAAGGTTTCTCCCCTAAGCCCTTGCACTTAACTCCTCGTCAGGTGTTTGCTCTCCACATCCAACAAAGTAGGAAAGTTAGTCTTTCACTCATCAGGTTTTTACAACATGCTAGGCATTGGGTATGAGATGCTGAGACACATCAGTAAAACCCTCATGCCAGGAGCTTACAGTCTCGTGGGGGTGGAGTGGGGAGGAGACACGGAAACCAGGAATTTCAGTGCAGAAATGCTGTGCTGGGGCGAGCAGAGGGAGTCATGGGAAGATTGAGGAGAGATAGATGCTCACGTATTGCTTTCTTCTTCATACTAAAGCAGCCGTTTCATAGATAAACAAGTGAGTCGTCAACATTTAGGTGCCTAACTTACGCCATGTATGGTGCTTACAGTTCCATACTATCCTCAGCTGTGTCTGGTGAGTATTGGTTCATCCCCAAGGTACTAGCATACCACATTTATTACAGCTCTTTCTAGAAAATTTCCTATTTGTTTTCCTGGTACTTGATTTCAGAATCTAGTCCTTGAATGGAGCTAAGCCCTTTTTCTGTTTTCTATCTGTTAAAAAGAAATGTATTTCTTTGCTAATTTCCTTCCCTAACCATAGCAATTTGGCTTTTTTCTACTGTTATTTAGAGTCTTCATATATTTGGAAATTGCTCCCCTATATCCTTTAGTTGTTGCTTAGTTGGGCTATTTATATATCTATTTTTTTTTTTTTTTTTGCTATCCATACAAATTCATTTTCCACTCAGTCTAAATTTATTATTTTTTAGTATTGAAATGGATTTTCTTCTCTCTACACACCCAAGCATTACATTCTACTTTAATACTCCAAAGCAACCAGGTCATATATCAGGACACTTTTTTAGCAAGGAATGCTGGCTCATGAAATTATTCCAAAAGGTCATGAAAAAAACAGATCACCAAAAAATGATGGTGACTCAGAGGAAAGAATTTGGTGAACTGCTCTCCCTTCTCTTGGGACTCTCCACTTCTCTCTTGGCTTTCTAGGCTACATCTACATGGCCATTCGTGTAACTGCTGGGGACACAGCAGAATTCTGAATTTCTGGCTTCTTGGACATTTTAACCAATGAAGACCATGATGTAGTTGAAGGCATTCTAAAAGAAAATGATGGCCTTCTTATATTCATGAAAAAGTTTGCATGGGTGTGCATGAGTGTGATAAAGATGGCTAATTCAGAATGAACACAGGAGTCATCTTGAAGGGCTATAATAAGCACTCTCAGTGGCACTGCTCAATGCCAATAGATGAAGCCTTTAAATGTGTCCTACCATTATTCTGACTTTTCAGTCTCCTCTATTAGATGGTGTAAATATATTAAAGCTCTGCCCAGTGCAATCCCTAGCATGGTTCAGTACTATTTCTTTGCCTTTATGTTTTGTAATTTGTTTTTTGTAACCAAGATAAGTTCTTCCAAATATTTTCTGTTGTTTATACTTGCAGACTTTGTGGTTTAGGGGGAATTTACTATGCACGCCTATACGCTTCTTTCTCCCTCCTCTCCTTAACTTCTTCAACTCTCAGGCAACCCTGAAGCCTTCCTAGAAGGTAAAGGAAATGAGTATTTCACAGCCTTCATGACCTGCATTCATGGACTGCAGAGTTACCTTTAATGAGAATCTGAACCAACTGCATTCACTTCAGTAGAGCCAGCTTCCTTACAGCCCTTTCAAATACTACTCCCAGTTTTTTCCTTTGTTTTTGCTTATTTTGTTTCCCTCCATGCCCCTGATCCTTACCCTCACTTTCCAAATCTTCCTTCTTCACTGCCCAGGTCAAATCAAATCTCCTTTTTGGAACCCTGTCTGATTCCAACAGCCCATAGCCCTTTTATGTTCTTTTTATTATGCCTGCAAAATGCAGCTCAGGCTTTTGTCATCTAGGTGCTATTATTCTTTCTTATGTTAACCAAATTCTAATTCTTTAAGATAAGAATCATGATTTTCCCATGACATTTAATGCAATACTAAGCATACATTGTACATACAAACTGCACTGATTTTTCACTTTCTATTGGTTACTCTTTCCACAATATCCAACTGAAAGCTATTGGAATTTTTTATACGGTGAACCTGAAATCACACTGAAACTACCATGTTATTAACCAAGCTCAAACATGGTATAAACCCTGTTATGTGATATGATAAAAACTGGCAATTGTTTGACTGAAAAAAGTATCAATCAGAGTAAGGAATGATAAAAACGATACATCTTTTAGTCTTATTTCACTTTATTTAGCTTCAAACATACAATCTTGAACCATCCTTTCAATATGGTGGCACCAATTAGAGTGCAACGTTTCTTCTGTCTTTCTTGTACAAATCACGCTCAAAACATGTCATCTTAATTTCCACTTTTCATTTATTTAAAGTGGGGTGAGAATATAAAGATACTTGCAATATGAGTGTAGAATTCTTCTAGATTTTTATATTTTTTCTAGTCTATTACAATTTTCGCACCTAAACCTAATTCAAAAGAATTATTCTTAGCAACATAATACATGTATTGAGTCTTTCAAATCTTCCAACTTGTTTTCAAAGACACAACAATGATCTGGTTTTTCTGATTATTTCATCATCTTACATAAGAGTTCATTGAATTGTATCAATTACAGTAACAAATATAGTTGGCAAAAACAGGTGTGGAAACATACCCAACTGACTTTTAGTAAGCATACAACTTAATAGGTGAGTGCATAATTTCACAGGTCTATTAAAAGTTAATCCACTTGTCACCAAGGTTCTGCAGACCATGGGCTTCACTTCATTGATTTTACAGAGCAAATGGGGATTTTATCAAGGAGCACTTAAGTTTCAAGATCGATTAAGAGAGCTTCTGTAGTTAGATAATGTTCACATTGCCATTTTAGATGTCCATATTCAGCTCCAAGGGGTCCTCATACACAGTAAATGCTCAGTAAATATTAGCCATTCACATCTTTTATGAGAAATTTTTTAATATTTAATTCCATAAACATTTAAATCTACATTCCTGGGATAAGAGGATTCATAAGCAAGAAGCATAGCAGTTTATAACAGTTAGTAGGTGAGGCTGCAGACAAAGTAGAGGTCTAATTTGTTCCTTCTTTTCATTCATTCGACCAATCAACACATAATTGTCGAATACAAAGACAATTATGCAAACACAACTACTGTCAGTTTTTAGTGCAAATATTGATTGCTTTTCCATTTTTTGGATGATTTCTTTCAACTTTTGGAGAAAAATGCTCTTGCAGACTTGATCAGAAGAAGTTTCTTATGATATTTAAATAGGACGTATCTGCACAAAACTTTCTAGGATTTATCTCTAGCTCTTCAAATTAAATATGTTGAAGAAACAATGGGATTACAGGGCAGAAGAACAAGATTTCAAGCAAAATAGTTTTATATATCACACCATAATGAAATTTGGCAAGAATCTGCCAACTAATCCCTATACTGGGAACAATCCAAAATTAAGTTTAGAGCAAATACACTTAAGTCCTCCTTAGTCAAAGATTTCCAAAAGAACAATACGTAAGGTAATGCAATGATTTTATACATCTGATTGTACTCATTAAAATCTGTTGTGTTCTTTCTAAAGAATTTGGGGAGGAAAGGTTAAAATGTACTCATATAAAAAAGCAAAATTTACAAGTTGCACATAAAATGTGATAGCAGTTGATTACAAATAGAATATCTCCATTTCCACAGGGATTGCTTTTTTAAGTCTTTTTAAAGGGAGGTAGAATTCCAAATTCCTTTTGAAAATATATTAACATTGCTATTTGGTTTGAAAAAAGACTCATAAAATTAAATTTGAAGACATGGGACTTGAGTGCAGATATTATCTAAAGGAAATTGACAAGGCAAATAGAGCACAATAGGGATGTAAAGAGGAAGGCTTATCCAAAAAGTATTAGCAAATTGTTTTATAAGTACCACATGCCCATGCATGTACTCTCATCAATAAAATATTAATTGAATTTTGAATTTATAGTGAAAACTAATGCTAGGAGCAATTAAGTGAACAAATAAAGACTTATTTCCAGTATCAGAAATCTCTATTAAATTTGGGAGAAAGCTTTCCTTACTTTTATTCAGCCCAAGAAAAACATTTGGAACATGTTGAATCTTTTAAAATATTATTCTATTTCGTAAAATTGGATCTAATGTTCACTTTCACTTTTTGTTATTTTCAATAGTTTTTCAATTCTTATGACAAAAGCTTTCTTACTTCACCTAATTTAAGCATCATATTTGCAGTTATTTCATAGCTTTCAGTTATTTCCTATGGACTCTGATACTCCAAGTCAGGGAAGCAAAATGTGAGATTTAAGTACTGGAGATAATAATCATTTCTGGAAGATCACCCAAGTCAGCAGTGAGAGAACCAACCAAGAGACATCCAGTTTGTGATTCAAACAGAGATAAATAAGAAATGTTGAAAACTATATAATATTTGTACAGGCAATCAAATTACCCACACAATATTAATAATTTTGAAATCAGATCTTATAATTTGGTATATTGATGGGTTGTATCTTACTCTTCTGCTGATTCACAGATGGTTCAGGATAAGGCTGGCTGCAAATCTTTATACATTGAGGTTCTTTTTGTTTTTTGCTTTTTGTTTTGGCAGAGTGGAGTCTGATTCCAATTACAGTATGAGGTAGAATGGAACTTCCACTAAACAATGCTTCTGGGGCAGGGAAAAGGCTAAGTGCAGAAATTTCTCTAGAACCAACCAAAGAATGCTTAGTTACTGACAGTACAGAAGAACCAGAATGCAAGGCTTTCTTATCTCTGAGGTAAGCCTGGTTTAAGAAAACAAAGTTGTAAAAACTCAAGACAGGGAGGAAGATAGTCTGACCACAGTTGATTAAGGTGTACTCGAATGGCAGGGCCATGTCATACTTGCTCTGGTAAACCTGGCCCCTGTTCTGATGATTTGGTTAGAGGAGATTATTCTGAAGTTCCCTTAATCTTAACATCCTGCTGAAAAGTGAGAGGTCTTAATGTGCTCAGATGGAGGCACAAGGACAACTTCTACCCCCACCCCACCCCCCCACAAGAACCCAGACCTTCTGAGAGTGTGAAGGATTTGCAGTGAGGGCTTTTTGTGGCTTTCAAAGACGATCAACTTTTTTTTTTTTATTAAATTCAGTTTTATTGAGATATATTCACATACCATACAGTCATCCATGGTGTACAATCAACTGTTCACAGTACCATCATATAGTTATACATTCATCACCCCAATCTATTTTTGAACATTTTCCTCATACCAGAAAGAATAAGAATAAGAATAAAAAATAAAAGTAAAAAATAACCCTCAAATCATCCCCCCCATCCCACCCTATTTTTCATTTAGTTTTTGTTCCCATTTTTCTACTCATCTATCCATACACTGAATAAAGAGAGTGCGATCCACAAGGTTTTCACAATCACACTGTCACCCCTTGTAAGCTACACAGTTATACAGTTGTCTTCAAGAGTCCAGGCTACTGGGTTGGAGTTTGATAGTTTCAGGTATTTACTTCTAGCTATTCAAATACATTAAAACCTAAAAATGATTATCTATATAGTGTGTAAGAATGACCTCTCAACTCCATTTGAAATCTCTCAGCCACTGAAACTTTATTTCATCTCATTTCGCATCCCCCTTTTGGTCAAGAAGATGTTCTCAATCCCACGATGCCAGGTCCAGATTCATCCCCAGGAGTCATATCCTGTGTTGCAAGGGAGATTTACACTCCTGGGAGTCAGGTCCCACATAGGGGGGAGGGCAGTGAGATCACCTGCCAAGGTGGCTTAGTTAGAGACCACATCTGAGCAACAAAGAGGCACTCAGGGGGAGACTCCTGGGCACAATTATAAGCCAAAGAGATCCACTTTTAACTCATCCTGGTGCTTTCACCCATTTTATTCAGAGTTACCTAGATCTCTTTTGGGCTGGGAAGAGTTGGGTTAGAATCAGAGACTCAAAAAGTAATCTAAATAATTCAAAAGTGGCTATAGTGGGCAGAATATTGCCTTGCCCCTAAAAATGTCCATGTCCAAATCTCTGGTACTTATGAATGCTACTTTACATTACCAAAGGAAAATAAATTTGCAGATGGAATTAAGATTCCTAATAAGCTGTCCTTCAAGTAGGGAGGTTATCCTGGATTTCTGAGCCCAGTATAATTGCAAGAGTCTTTAAAAGTGAATGAACAAGGCAGGAAAGGAGGTAAGAGTGATGCAGTGTGAGAAGGACTCAACTTGCCATTCCTGGCTTTGAAGGTGGAGGAAGAAGCCACAAGACAAAGAATGCCAATGGTCTCTAGAAGCTGGAAAAGGCAAAGGAACAGGTTTTCCTCTAGAATTTCCAGAAAGATACATGGCCTTGCTGATATCTTGATTTTAGTCCACTGAGACTCATATCAGGCTTCTGACATACAGAACTGCATGATAATAAATTTGTATAGCTTAAAACACTAAATTCGAAGTAATTTGTCACTGCAGCAATAGGAAACTAATACAGTGGCATTCAGGAACAAACCCAGAATCAAAATCCAGTGACCCATAGCTACTTAATTTGCCTTTCAAAATCCAAACACATGATCACATTAATGGGGCAGTAGTCAAGCCAAGAAGAGGGCATCAATATCGTGGCACAGCATAGGCACTTTGGTTTTGAACCAGCGGTTCCTTCTCTGCTAAGAAAGGAATTGTAAACACGAATAACAGTACACGGACCCGTGTCCTAGCTCCACAAGTGGAGAGAAGTCAAGTTCTTTACTTGACTCATACGTGAACACAATCAGTCACCAAGAGGGTAAGCCCAGAGCCACATCATGGCCAGTTTCCATTGTATTTGTCACAGGGTTGATAATCCCCTAAGAACTTCTTTTACTTACTTCTTGTACCCTAAAAAGAAAGGCTTAAAAGAAAAGCTTAGAGACCATGCAGATGACTTGTGGTCATATGGCTCAGATTATCAGTGATGTACTGGACACCTTTAAGACCACATGTACACATACAGAGAGAAAGAGAGAGAAAGAAAGAATAATGAGGATTAAAAAGATTGGTTGAGTTAGGATATTAGTTCAGTGGCTTTACATCCCTTGCCTATAAAAACCTGACCTGGTAGGCAGACCAGGTAGGAAAAATAGTTCTCATCCATGAGTTCATCCAGAGATCTGGGTTGTGCTTTTCTTATACTTTAGGGAGTTACTTTCGTCCATGATATCAGCACCATGACATCCACATCCTAGCTCATAGTTGGGGAAAAGTGGAAGAGGAGGACAAACAGCTTCTGTTTGAGGACCTGGAGTAAGAAACACACATTACCTCTACTGTTATCTCAACCGGAATTTAATTACATGATCATACCAAGCTGCAAGGGAGACTGTAGATAAGTGGCCATATGTCTAGCTAAAACTTGGAGGATTCTATTAGTAAATGGAAAATGGACAGACTGGATATTGGGAACACTTAACAATCTCTGTGCAGAGAGCTAGAATGATTCCCACCAGTCAGACCAGACTTGTCCCAGGCTTTTTTATGTGTATCCTCACCTAAGATCCTGCTACAAGGAGCCTGAGTTTGAGCCATTTCTTGCTACCCATTTGCTGCCCTCATATTCCCTTCTGTATCTATGTTTGCTCATTCTAGCTTTACTTGCCTTTGCTACCACTTTACAGGTTTTTTTTCACTATGTTCCTGTATCATTTTTGTGCATTTTGGTTTCTGGCTGTTTGCCACTGCCATATTCTGTGTTCAAATGGTCACCTTCCCAGCCAACCAAATAATCTGGAATCCCAAATGGCCATGTTCTTCTCTTCCAGTCCTAACTAGTCTCAGCCAATGACTTGTGACACAAATCATTTTTATGCTGACAGCATCTGAGTACTTTATCCTTTGCCGAAATGCATTAGGAAACAATGACATCAGCAGGTTTTATGTTTTAGAATTATTGACCTTTAAAGCAGCTAAAGCTTGTGCTAAATATTTAGTGGCACTACTTATACAAATTGGATTGCTTTGAAACCAAATTCATAGTATGCAGTCAGTATGCCTCGTTCATGAAAACATATCAGTTCTACTGTAGGATTAGCAGTGATGTGTGTGAACCCCTGAGGATATCACCCTCAATGCATTACTTATTCTTGATACCTTTTTTTTTTTATATTTTGAAATAAATTCAAAGTTATAGGAACAGTTGCAAAAACAATACTAACCCCATACAGAGAATTCCATCCTACCCTGACCCGCCTCCTCCGATAGCTCAATCCACCAACCTTAACATGCTGTCACATCGCTATTTCTTTCCCTCCCTCCCTCCCTCCCTATCATCCATCATCTATTGCTCTGTCTTCTGAACATATGAGAGCTAGCTGCACACATCCTTGAACATACACTATAATTCACATATACACTTCCCATGAACAAGAACATTCTTTTATGCAATCCCATTAAGCACAGCTAAGAAGTACAAGAGGTTCAACAATGATACAAAGCTTACATTCTATATTTCCTTTACCTTATGTCTCAACTGTGTCCCTTTGAGCCACCTGTCCTCTATCCTCCAATTCCATCCAAGTTCATCCTTGGCATTCAATCATCTATTTAGACTTTTTTTTTTTTTTTCAGTTGTGGGAACATATATACAGCCTAAATCTCCCCTTTCCACCCCCTCCCTAGCCTTCCATTAGTGGGATTAATCACCTTTAGAATGTTGTAATGCTCTTTCCCACCATCCATTACTAGAAATTTCCTTTCACCTCAAACAGCAACCCTACACTCATTTCTTAACTCCCCATTGCCCCTTCCCCCATTTCTCTTAACCCAAACTCTACTTTTCATCTCTATGGTTATGTTCTCTGATAGTTTCTTTGTGTTTGCTGCGGGGGTTAAAATTAACCTCTTAAATCCATATCAATCTTGTTTTTCTTTGATACCACCTCCACTTCAATAGGACACATAAACTATGTTCCTATACTCCTCCATTCCCCTACCTTTATATAGTTGTCTAAAATTACATATTTTACATTGAGTTCAAAACCACTGATTTGTCATTAGGGTTTGTATAATTTATATCATGTAGGAAGTAAATAGTGGAGTTACGGTTCAAAAACTGTTGACTTCTATTTGTATTCCATTGTGGTTGGAGAATGTGCTTTGAGTATATTCAATTCTTTTTTTTTTTTAATTTCTTGAGGCTTGTTTTATGTCGCAGCTTATGGTCCCTTCTGGAGGAAGATCCGTGATCACTAGAGAAAAATGAGTGCCCTGGTGATTTGGGATGTAAGGTACTATATATTTCTGTTAAAATTCTCTATATCTCTTTCTTCTTTCTGTTGTTTCTCTGTTGGTAGGGTTCCCTTTAGAATCTGAAGTAGGGCAGGTCTTTTATTGGCAAAGTCTCTCAGCATTTGTTTGTCTGTGAAAAATTTAAGCTCTCCCTCAAATCTGAAGGAGAGTTTTGCTGGATAAAGTATCCTTGGTTGGAAAGTTTTCTCTCTCAGAATTTTAAATATGTCATGCCACTGCCTTCTCGCCTCCATGGTGGCCACTGAGTAGTCACAACTTAGTCTTATGTTGTTTCCTTTGTATGTGGTGAATTGCTTTTCTCTTGCTGCTTTCAGAACTTGCTCCTTCTCTTTCAGTATTTGAGAGTCTGATCAGACTATGTCTCGGAGTGGGTTTATTTGGATTTATTCTATTTGGAGTTCGCTGGGCATTTATGCTTTGTGTATTTATATTGTGTAGAAGGTTGGGGAAGTTTTCCCCAACAATTCCTTTGAATACTCTTTCTAGACCTTTACCCTTCTCTTCCCCTTCTGGGACACCAATGAGTCTTAAGTCTGGACGTTTTTTTTTTGTCTATCGTATCCCTGAGATCCATTTCGATTTTTTGATTTTTTCTCCATTCTTTCTTTTGTTCTTTCATTTTCTGTTCTGGGGCTTCTAGGACACGGAGATGTTGTTCAGCTTCCTCTAGTCTTGTATTGTGAATATACAGAGTCTTTTTACTTTGGCCAACAGTTTATTTTATTTCCATAAGATCTTCTATTTTTTTATTTACTCTTGCAATGTCTTCTTTATGCTCTTCTAGGGTCTTCTTTACGTAGCTTATATCCATGGTCTTCTTGATGTCCTTTAAATCCTTTGCCATGTTTTCGTTCCTTGATTGTATTTCTTTGATTAATTCTGCGAAGAACTTTGTTTCTTCTGATAACTTCATTTGTGTGTTTGGAGTTGGATTCTCCATATCGTCTGGCTTTATCATATGCATTGAGATTTTCTGTTGTTTTTGGCCTCTTGGCATTTGCTCTGCTCGACAGTGTTCTTTTAATTTGTAAAAAAAAAAAAACCTATCTAATTTTTCAGAAACACTGTTTGGTGACATACGCTTTCTCTAACTAACCAGCAGATGGCGTCTGTGAGTCACCTATACCTCTCAAGTCAGTTCTTCACCTTGTCCCCACAATGAGTGGGGAAATGATTCTTGTGGGGTCCAGCCGGAGAACTCAGCCTGGGTGTGTTGCTGGAGCTGTCTGCCCTGAATGTGGGGCGCTTGTACGGGTGGTCAGGGAGGAAGGACAGCCTCAATATTCAAATCCCCCTGGTTCCCAGAGATTCAAGGCCACCACAAGAGTCCAAGCCTTCATTTCATTTCAGCCCCAGCCCCTCTTTCTCAGTCTCACAAACCACCGGACTTGGCGTAGTGTCCCTGGGATCTCCGAGCAGGCCCTCCCACCCAGCTGCACTCCTCCAGGACCTCTGCTGAGGGAATGCCGTGCTACATCATCAGTGCATGCCATCCCTCAAGGGAAGCCCCTGGCCGCCAGGCCAAGCTGGCTCACTTTCAGCCTTATGCAAAAATGGCCGGACTGGGTGTCTCCACACCCCACTCCTCGTACAGTTCCTCCTTCCCAGCTCCGGGACAACTGGCGGGGCTCTGGGCTGTGGGTACGGCCCCAGGCAGGAGTTTATCCAGCCCTCCCGGGAGCGAGCTGCTAGCCGCAGGGATTCTTTCAGCTTCTGGCTCTCCGCTCCGTTCCCCTGGCCCCCAGGATATCTGCAGCAGGCTATCTTCCAGGCCTGAGACCAAGAGGCCGGCCCAGCCCCCTCTTGCTGTGTTTTACTGCATGTTTCCCACGATCGCACCTGCTGCTACTCCTGGGTTTCACCCCCCCCCCTTTTTTTTTTTTTATTAAAAGAGCCCGTTGGTTCCCAGATGCCAAACCCTGGCTTCCCTGGATCGCTGTGCGGCTGCGGGACTTCCAGCCAGCTTACTCACTCGTTTCAGAATGCAGACTCCCAGTTTCACCAAGTATACAGCCCCTGGGAACTAGCAGATCTCGTCTAGCTGGCACATTGCTGTAACCAGTATTCTGGGTCACTCTCTGGTCCTTATCTAGTGTTTTCCATGGAGGTGTTCCTTAGCCCTGTCTCACCTAGCCGCCATCTTGGTTTCTCTGCTTGATACCTTTTTAAGCAGCTTTGTTGGTATTTTGAAATTTTTGTTTGCTTGCTTGTTTTGTAAAATAACTCTGAGAAAATAAGGTCCAGGCTCCAGAACCCAAGAAAAGTAGAGACATGTCCAGCTTTCTCTGTAATGATCAGAAGAAGACATATAAAAATTAAACTTATGATGGGAAACCATAGTGTTCCACCAAATTGAGTGTCTTAGTTTTCATACTGCCATGACAAATACTACCTAATGGGTTGACTTTTGGTTTCAGAGGCTAGAAAGCTTGTTTTTCCTCCCAGGGTCAGTAACATTCTGGCTGGGCAGCAATCCTTAGGATTCCTTGGCTTGTATTCTTGCCTCACATCATGGCAATGCCCTCTCCTTTCTTTCCCAGGTACTATTGACTGCTGGCTTCCTGCTTCCAGCTTCTCATCATGGCTTTCTCTTTGTAAGGCCTCCAATAATAAGATTAAGACTCATCCTGATTCATTTGGCCACACCTTGACTAAAAATAACATCTTCAAAAGGTCTTATTTATAATGGGTTCCCACCCACAGGAATGGGATTAAGATTAGGAACATGATTTTTTTATGAGGTACATAATTCAACGTACCAAAATGAGGGCCATCTATTTTCAGTCAAACTAACTGATTAGTGCTTATGAAGGCAGTAAAATGGCCTCAGCACAATGAAATCTAAGAAATAAAAAAGCACTTAGTGATTATGTAGTCTGGCCTCCTCATTTTACCTATTGAAAGCCATATCCAGAGACATGAGGTAATTTTCAAGTGGGAAAGCCAAAACTGCCACCAGGCGTGGATGCTCAAAACAGTGCACTTGCACAGTACCTTGTATTTCTAATGGACCTATATTTATACCCACATCTCCTCTTATCTCTTTCTGCATTTTTTAAGAAAAGTCTCTGGCTACCTTATTACATTCTGGCTCCATTTTTCAGACTTGGTATTTAAAGTATTATTTTTATGACTTTATGTACTTTAAACATTTCAAAACTTTGGGAAAAGGTACAGTCCTGTTATATATGCATATAAATATATAATAAGCAAGATAAATGTTAAAATGGAAATTCATTTATTCATTCAATTAAATATTTATTGAACACTTACTTGGTAATGCTACCTAGGGGTTGAGGTCAGAATGGTGAAAAAGACAGACATAGTCACTAAGAGTGCATACATTGTGAATTTATAGCTGAGGAATGCAAACTGGTTTAAGAGTTTAAAAAAAAAAAAAAAAAAAAAAAAGCTTCTCTGTTGATATAACAGTTAATATGAAGCCTGAAGGGTGAAAAGGAGTTAGCCAGACAAAGAGTGGGAATGGGAATGGGGGTGCAGAGACATTTCAGACTGAAGGGATAGCATGCGCAAGGTGCTGAGGCAGCAAGGAACATGCACTTTCAATGTCAGTGTAGGTTGAGCATAGTGATCACATTGGGAGATAGGAGGGAGGGGCAGCTGGATCTCATAAGGATTATTGATCAGATTCCAAGAGTAATTTTGTGGTGGTTTGTGGCAATATATCTTATATTCACAGAAGTGCAGCAAAATTCTTAGTTTCCCAAAGAGGGTCAGGTAAGCCTTCACAGAAGATGTAGCATTTGAGTTGAGAATTGAAGGACAAGTAGAGTGTTTCCAAGAGGACTAAGGAAGCAAGGGCACTCCAGTAAGAGAAGAAACATACTACTGAGATCCTGTAAGGTCACAATTGTAATTAGACTTGTTCCCAATTTATGGGTAGAGGGAGAGGAGAGGTAAGACTGAACTGGTAGGCAGGGATCAAGTCATATATATCATTGAGGATGTGTGGATTGTATCCTGTAGGCGGTGTCTTCTGAACAAGTGAGTGACATGATGAGGTTTGAGTATTAGCAGAGACACCAGAATGGTGCCTTCTGTGAAAATTTTGACTAAGTGGAAGTTTATTAACTGGGATACTATTTTAATGAAATAAGTATACTGGAGAGAGTACAATGAAATTGTAAACATTTGGGCCCATTTTTGTGTTCCTGTCAATTGATTCACTTATACTTGTGATGTGGTTTTAATTTTATTAAAGTAGATATTAATAATGACACTTCTGTAATGAAATTTAAAAGGAAAAAATAGAAGTTAAGGTCTCACCTATATAGCATGAAAGCTAGGAGCTTTGGATTCAGTAACTGGAGAGACTAGTAAAGTAGATAAATATATGGGTTATACCAATTATCTTTGCCATATAGTTAGTATATGGTAGTTAGTTTTCAATCACTGTTTATTAAATAAATGAGTAGCTTGTGGCAGTATGAAAGCAGTTCATGATGCTATTGAATATTCACCTGCCTCTTTTCTCTGTACTTAGTAATCTCTTTCTTCATTAGATGGAAGGTAGTGCGCACCAGGGTGCAAGCACATCTGAAAGAAATAAAAACCTTCTAGGAGCCTAATCAGGACCTGTTAAAAAAGATAACAAGTTTATACTATAGATAAACATAAAAGTGAGTAATCAGTAAGCACGAATTATGAATTACTAAGCACTAAGTGTTCTTAAACAATTGCCTTACACCTCAAATAGCGATTTGTGGTAGACAGTGAATATTGATGTATATCATCTCTTTTAATCTGGACAATTCTGAAAGAGGCAGAAACCTAGGAGGCCTTCTTAACTTTTCTTTCTCCTCCTTAGCCCCTGGATCTGATAATTTTGAAAGAAGTGCTTATACTCATTTATCTCACAAAATTTTTATGGGAGCTACTATCATCATCCCATTTTGCAGATGAGCAAATCCACTTTGAAGAGGTTAAATATCTTGCTTTGGGGCACACTGTAGTACAAGAAATGGTGAGAATCAAACCCAAATCTTGACTGCAAGCCAATGCTCTTTTCACCAAGTCATCCATGCAACTATTTGTACACATTTTGTTTGCCTATAAACTTAACTTTCAGCATCATCCCCTTCCCATAACAGATGCTAGAAAAATATTTTCCAACTGGGAAGGCAGATGCTCTGCATACCCTGTGTGTGGAATAACAAATACTTCTCCCTATAATAACAATGTGATTTTTCCTCATTGAATAAAAAATGTTTCTTTTAAGAGAATTTCTCTTAGTGATTATCTGGGAATAACTTTATTCCATTAGTCAACAATTTTATGTTGAACTCTTTCTAGGTCCTAGATATTACTCTAGCTATGGAAGAAACAGCAGTTTTTAAAAGGAAAGAAAACCCTGCTGTGACTGACCTTTCATTCTCATCCCTTGAATTCTAGGGGTTTGAAGAACTCATCAGTCAGTCTCCCTATTAGATGGCGACTCAAAACCTATTTGAAAAAATGGACCAATTTTGCACTAAACAGATGATTTGATCATCCTGAAAAGATTGAACAAAGGAGATCTCCAAGTGCCAAAACTTTCAGTAAGATGACCCAAGAAATTTGGGGATGTGCAGTGGCAGATGGTTCAGAATATTGTCATCCAATATGGCTTTGTCATCAAGAATATGGCACAAAAGCCCACTGTCCAATAAAAATAAAAGATTATATAAGTAAAGTATAAATAGATTTATCTTTAGAAACAATTTTCAGAAGTGGTATAGATTACCATATTCTAAAGGCCATCAAGGTACTACGGAACTTACTGAGTGCCACAATAATAGCGAGGGGCTCTCTGGTTCCCCAGTGCTAAGTGATATTTTGCAGCTAACCACAGCCCCAGTCGCCAGGAGGTTGTGTCTGCAGCTAGAGGTGAGGTTTCTGTCCCTGCAATGTGCTGGTGCAGATTCAGAAGTAAATAACTGCTTGAATCTCTAGAAAGCCTGCTGATGGAGTCCCACCAAAATCATTACACACTGTTCCAAGAGAGATGAAGTCCCTGACTGTAGCTGCTTTTTATAGAATTGCCTATGGGGGAATGAGTTGCCCCAGGAAACCTTGAAGTTCTTTTTTGCATTCAATATACGCCACCTGGGGCCTTTCCATGGGTCATTATAGATGTCATATTCAGTTCCATCACATTGTCACCCTCAAGGTGAACCTGCGACTTGTCAGCTTAGATTGCAATGTGGAGGCAGGGGAAGCAATGCTTGTACCCACTTGCTGAGCCGTTTTGTGGGATTCAAGTTTCTAGGGTTGCTGAATGAGGGAAGCAAGAGTGATACCACACGTCATCATCCTCTATTGCCAGCCTGCAAGGTTGTTCTCCAGCCCCTGCTCCCAGCCTTTTTCTTATCTCACTCTACACTCCCAGGGCTTCCAGCACCTCCTTTATCCTGCGGTCTCTCAGGAAGTCCCCTCCAGTCCACCTGGATACCTCACAAGCAATTGTGGGGGGAAAAAATCTTAGGAAAACTGAACTCATCACCTCCACTCATCACCCCACCAGCCCACCCTGCCTGCTCCTGCCCCTACATGTCCAGTCTCAGTGAATGACATGAGCCACTCACTACCCACTTTTTCAACCTGGAAATCTGGGTGACAGCCACCAGGCTTCCTTCTCCCTCACTACCACATAAAATCCATCACCACATCCTGCTGGTTCTACCTCCTGCTTACTTACCTCTTGAGTCCAGCCTCCTCTACCCCACCCGTGTTAGGTCTTCCACCTCTTCCCTGGAACTATTGGGCCACCCCCTCTGACCCCTGCCCAACCCTAGTTTTCTCTTCCACAACCGTTTTCTTAACCACTCTAATATAAATGTGAATTTAACTGTGTCATATAGCTATTCATTCTTTAAACGGAATGTCATCAACTACAACCTAAAACCCAAGTGACTTCCCAGGCTTATTTCCCACTCCCCACATCCCATCACATTAAATGATGTGAATCTCTCCAAATGTGTCATGGTCTGGAATGCCCTATCCCCACAATATTTGTTAATTTGAGATAACGTTTTAAAATCAGAAGATTTCACATTTTTAGAAATCTGAATTTCAGACTTCTCTTGAAAAATCTGATCTGGCAGCATACAGCCTGCTTTCCCACATAGCAACTGGCCAGAACTTCATGGCAACTGCCCTCTGTAGACAGAACCTTGACTCTATTATCTATCAAACCCTGCCTGTTTCACTCATTTTTCTTTCTTGTCTGGTCACTATTAGCATTTGAGTTCATAACTGCTGACCTACAGAATTGCATAAGCTACAGAATCATTTATCAATAAATCACAGAGCTTGCAGCATATAGAACAGTTGGAACACCATGATTTAAATGAATAGTGCTGCTTTCATGAGCCAGAAATTCTGCCCTGTTATTCTGAACTATTCCAGCATTAGGAGCAAGCAATTTGGTAGGAAAAGGCTGTATCTATTTTGGTATTGTAGGAGAGCCCTAAACCCTGGGAAAGAGATTTTGCTTCACAGTATGAATAGTAAGACTAAACATTTTGGAGAGCAAGTATAGGCAGCCCCAGGATTTAACAGAATTAGAGTTCTACAAGGAGAACCTTTCAGTTTGAGATTAAATGTTAAGGTCTATTTCGGCACACTTCCTGACCTTAAGTAAGACTTAAGATATCCAAGAGGAGCAACTAGGGCAAGTCAGAGACTATAAATATAACTTGAAATAGGAAATGCTTTCTTAGGAAATGAGAAAGATTCATGTAGCTACATGCAGGTGAGCCAAAAGGCAAGCTTGAAGTGACAGCTTGCCGTCTGCCCTCCATGAGCTCGCTCTTTAGAACACCAGCCAAAAATTAAAACTGTATCACTTGTGTGGGCTGCTGTATTTTGTAGGATTTGTAACAACAGAACACTTACCGCCGAATGAAGCCAGAGCATCCCACGGCTGATTGGAGGGGTCGGAGGATGGATTTCCTCTGATTAAGTCTCTGCCACGGGTGGGCTTGAAGAATCACTTTTTGCTTTTCTCCCAGCATGGCTCTTTGTTTGCATAGAATGCCAAAATGATATTTGAAAGGGTTTAATTGAGCCTTTTTCTAAATTACTGATTGATGTTTGTGACCATTAGAATGTTAAGACTAATATTTTGGGTCCAAAATAGTGAGGTAGCAGCTTCTGGTGATTTACCAATGAAATATTTTTCAACCCCCATCCCTACTCCCAATTCATAAATGAAAATGAATAATATATTCTTCATTTGTCATGTACTATATAGCACAGTAGGGTTAATAGTGTGGACTAGATTGGTTCAATGCTCTATTCACTGCTTATTAACTAAAGGAACATGAACAAGTCATTTAACCTCTCTGTATCACAGTTTTCTCATCTATAAAAATGAAGATAATAATAGTATCTGCTTTTGGGGTCTGTGTAAGGATAGAAACAGCTAGTACAAGTAAAGTCTTAAAGCAGTGGTGAACACATATGCTGTTAACTCCACTGTATATGTCAGACACTGTGCTAGATACTGAGTATCCACTGGTAAGCAAAAGAGGCAGGAGCCTCACTTCATGGAGTTAGATTAGTTGATGGCCATGAAAAGTGGAAAATATTTCATAGCCACTTTGATCCCAAACACTCCAGGCAGGTTACATAGATACACAAGGAGAACTCAGAGTCCCTGATGGCAGCCCACCCTTTTGTCTCTGTCTGAGATATGCCTGCACAAAGATGTCCTCTGGCAGCTGCCCCAAGAGTTGACAGCCTGGTCACATGAGAGGTCAGCAATTGTCATTTAGATTTAGATTGCCTTTTAGGTCAGGTGCTGGTTTGGCAATGGTACTGTCCATAACTGCTATAACTTAATAGTTAACAAAAACTGTTTGAACAACTGTGATAGACTGTATTGTTGTTCACAATTTATTCATTGTCCTTCCCTGGGAGAATATTGATGGCAGACTTGGGCATATGACTTGTTCTGGCCAATAAAATGAGAGTGGGGTGACGTTTGTCATTTCTAGGCAGAAGCTTTAAAAGCCAGTACATAACTAACCATATTCTCTTTTCCCTGCCTCTGAGATTAGGAAGCGTGTCAAGATGGAGCCTCCACTCTGCCAATCTCTGTATTTTAATTAGTATATTTAGAACATTTTTGTTTACAGTAATTATTGATACATTAGGGCTAATTCTGCTATTTTATTTTATGTTCTTTTTATGGTTTCTATTTTTCATTTCTCTGTGTCCTTTTTCAAATCTTCTGTGGATTACTTGAACAGTTTTTAGAAATCCATTTTGATTTCTCTGTAGTGTTTTGCATGTATCTCTTTGTATAGTTTTGTTCAGTGGTTGCTATAGGTATTACATTATACATAAGTTATACATGCATAACTTATCACAATCTGCTGGTGTTGTTGTTTTATCACTTTGAATGAAGTATAGAAACTTTACCTCCCTTCACCTCCCTTTACCCTCCCACATTTATAATTGTCTTAAATATTTCCTCTTCATACATTTACAACCACCTTAAACAGTGTTTTGCTTCCACCATTAAGTGTAATTTAAAAAAGAGAAGGGGAGTCTGTTGTATTTACCTGTATTTTTGCTATCCATGTTCTTTCTTCCTTTCTGATATTTCAAGATTCCCTTTTTTATTGACTTTTCTGTTTGAAAAGCTACTTTTCGTCAGCAGCCTGTACCCTTATCCAGTGGCTCTCAGAAAGAACCCGCTTCCAAGTTCATTTAGGTGATTGGCAAAATTCAGTTCCTTGTGGTTGTAGTACTGAGGGTAACATTTCCTTGCTGGCTGTCATGTGGCCCCTTCTTAGATGGCCCCTTTCATCTTCAAACCTGCCGTGGCACATCAAGTCTTCTTGTGCTTTGAATCTCTCTGCCTTCCTCTCTTACATTCATCTTCTGCCAGTTGCAGAAGATTTTCTGTTTTTAAGGGTCCATGTGATAGCACTGAACCAACCCAGGTAATATTGGATAATCCCTCTATCATAAGGTTAACTGGTTAGTAATTTTCATTACATCTGCAAAGTCCCTCTTGCCAAATAATGCAACATATTCAAGAGCATACTTTATTATATTCACAGGTTCTGAGTGTTAGGGTGTGGAATCTTGGGGATCCATTTTTAGAATTCTGTCTACCACAAGGAAGAAAAATAATATAGTGGTTTATGATGTTCTAGAAGCAGATTTCTGCATTTAAATCCCAGCCCTGCCATTTAATAGCCTATGACCTTGGGCAAGTTTCTCAACTTCTCCGTGCCTGAGTTTCTTCATCTGTAAAACACTGCTAATAGAGGTGCATATCTCATAGGATTATTGCAAGGTTCAAATTAAATGAGATAACATGCAGAGCTCATAGAACAATGCTGTATGCTCAATAAACATTAGCTTTCATGTTGGTATAAAGCATCTTGGGAAGATGAGTAGATGGGAAGCCTGGAAAAATTATTCTCATCCTCATATTTTTCCTCCAAGTTTTTATTATGAAAATTTTAAAAACTTACATAAAAGTTGAAAGAATAGCACAGTGATTCTATAATTGCTAATTTGCTATATATGTTTTATAAAATACACATCCATTTATCTCTTTCCATTCAATATTTATTTATGGAATTTTTATTGAAGCAAAATTTATGTACAGTGAAATTCACAAATGGGATCATATGTAGTACCCTTTTGTTTAAGGCTTCTTTTACCAATCATAATGTTTTGAGATTGATCTACATCATTGGTGTATCAGTAATTTATTTCTTTCTATTCCTTTGTATTCCATTTATCACTGAGTTGTATTCCATTATATACCACCATTTGTTACCTATTTCCTGTTCATGAAAACCTGTGCTGTTTCTAGTTTTTAACTATTATGAATAAAATTGCTATGAACATTTTTGAACAAGTGTTTTGGAGAAGATGTGCTGTCATTTCTTTGTCCTTTCAAAGGAATTGCTGAAGTATACTTTCATTTCAGTGGAATTGCCAGTCATAGGTCATGTTTAGTTATATAAGAAACTGGCAGGTGTTTCTCCAAAATGGCCATACTATTTTACTGTCACCAACCATACATGAGAGTTCTGGTGGACCCACATTCTCACCAGTGTTTTGGTATTATCCATCCTTTTAATTTTATTCATGTTTGTGGGTATAAAGTGTTATCTTTTTATGGTTTTAATTTGCATTTGCCTTATAACTAGTGGTACTTATGGCTTTTTCATGTGCTTGTTAGCCATTCTATATCTTCCTTTGTGAAATGTCTGTTCAAATTTTTTGCCCTTGTTTTTAAAAATTGGGTTATCTTTTTATTATTGAACTATTAGGGTTCTTTATATATATCTGGAAACCAATCATTTGTCAGATTTAGATTTTATGACTACTTTCTCCCAATATGTGGCTTGCCTATTTATTTTCTAACTGTGTGTTTTGATCAGCAGAATTTTTAAATTTTGAAGGTCTAATTTATCCATTTTTTCTTTTATGGTTATGGCTTTCTGTGTACTGTCTAATAAACCTTTGCCTACCTCCCACCCCACCTCCCTCCAAAAAAAAAAGTTGGGGCTTCCATCACCCTGGGCCTCTGATAAGAGTACAGTGAACAGAATGCCCTTTGCACATCAGGGGCATGAGTGAGAAATAATGCTTTATTTTTATAGCTACAGTAACATAGCCTAACTTATTTTAACCAATACATAGTCACAGGTATAGCTGGTTGTTGTGATGACCAGAGAACTCTACTGTTATATAATTTTTTAACCTCAGGCTCTGATGGTGCCTTTTTTCTTGTTTTATCTCTTTGATGGCTCCATTTGTAGACTGAGTCTCGCTGGTCCCTTGAAGGTAATGCAGGGCAGGAGAACTAGCGCTGGATCTGGAGCCAAATTCTGAGATCAAGGTCCAGCTCTCCCACCATCTAACTTTGTGATCTTCAGCAAATCAACCAATCAATCTGAGTCTCAATTTTTTTTTTATTTGTTAAAGCAGGAGGAGTAATATCATAATATCTGACCCAACCTACTCCTACTTTGCTCTTATGAAGCACTTTATAAATTTTAATAACAATATAGAAAACCATTTTGATTTATTAACACCTCATGGGCAGGCTTAACTACCCTGAACCTGTGCAACCCACAACCAGCACCACTGACAGACTGACAGACACAACCACAAAAATCAGGGCTCCTTGGAAGGTTGATCCTGTGAGTCAGAGATCTAGGTATATCCTTACTAGAAAAAGCTCTTCTCAGCCCAAAACAGTCATTCACAGAGAAGACACTTGATGACAGCCTTTCTTGGTTTATTATGCCGAATAATATTACAATTGTCTTTGACATGCAAAACCTCAGAAAGAAAAGCTTAGACCCGACCATAAATGCATACAGATTTCTGACTTTAAATATAGGTAAATTAATGTATTTATTCCCCACATTTACTCTTAGATGCTTCATCATCACACACAGTAGTTTACGAATAGGGTGAGGATTTCCATTCAGGGTAAAGTAGGGGATATGTCAGAAGGTCCTTCCCTACCATTCTTTCTTGAGTAGACACCTTCTCAGACTTCCTTCCAGAAAATCTTATTTGACAGCACAGTATGATTTAGATTCATTCATTCATTCATCAGGTATTTGTTGAGTGTCTATTTTGTGCCAATCACTGATCTAGACACCAGGATTTGGAATAGACAAGTCCCTGCCCTTCTGGACCTTGCATGTTGGAGGGAATCTGATTTTCTGTGCTTCCATAACTCCCCACACATGTCTCCATCACAGTCTCAGTGTACTATATTCATCTGTTCAGAGTATAAGATACATGAAGACAGTCAAAGAACATATCTTATTAGATTTTGTGTCCCCAGTGTCTTGCCTGATGCCTGGAATTTAGAAGATGTTCAATAAATGTTTATTTCCAATGAGTAAATATCAGAAACTAGAAGAGCTGGCTTTCATGTTTAATTCCCGCCCCCCCCCTCCCCCACCAAAAAAGGAGAACTAAAGGATTGGTCACACTACACTGCCAGCAACCACTCATTACCTCATTTTGTGAAAATTGATAATGAAATTAATGTTGCTTTAGGTACTGCCCCGCATCTGTTGACAGACTTAGAGGAGATCAAAGTTTGAATTAATGCAGGTAACCAACCACATTCTTCCAGCTAATAAAAATAGTATGAAGTATTTTACATACAGTATGTGTAAGAAAGTACTATATACTGAGAAATAATCTAATATGGTCAAGGGTAAGCATGAGAGGTTGTCATGCTAGAAATCTGTCCACCTTAGTACAAGACTGTGGTTTCTGTGTGTTGTGAACATGTGCAGAGAAAAATGAAACCCAAATGCATGTAATTCTCCCTTTCCATTTCAAGATATTTTCTTTCCCTACTTATTCCCAAGAGAGGGTCACTTAGACCTAATCCTTGAATATTTTAGCAGTGGGTGTAACAAACTATCCTGAGAAATGTGTCTTCCCAGTAAGGCAATACTAGCTGAGAAATGATAAGGCAAGTAGCAGAAGAGGTGCCAGAGGGGAAGGGAGCAGATCAAGTGGGCAAGAAAAGGAATGTGGAGACAGGGAGGGGTTTTTTAGGGATATTTTCATTCGAGGCTACTGTTACCCTCTCCTCATTTCTAAGGCATATTGTGTACCTTACACTGATTAATTACCAAAATAGATGAGACATGCCTTTATTTATTCATTTGTCACACAAATATTTATTAGATACCTACTTTGTTTAAGACACTGTTATAGTCTCTTGATCTAAGATGGCAGCATAGAGAGGAGTGGAAGCTAAGTAGTCCCCCTGGAACAACTTTAAATAACTAGTAAATAATCCAGAATAACTGCGGGGGGACAAACGTGACTGTTCACTCTTCATACACCAACCTGAATTGGGAGGAATGCCCGAGATCACAGCATAAAATCTGTAAGTAAAAACTGCAGATCCAAATCCGAAGACCCCTCTCCCCACAGCCTGAGCTGCAAACCTTCATGGTGCCAGAGAGACGCTTTCTCCCAGCAAGCAAATATAGCTCAGCTGAGCTCCAACTGGGGTTTTAATTAACAAGTGTGAACTGCTCACTACAAAGTACGAATCCCCAACAAGCAGACAGAGGTTTTGGGTGATGACTGACCTTGGAGAGCCAGAGGGTCACCTCGGACTAGCTATGAAGGGGACTGTCTGTTCCTTTTTCGGCTCAGTAGAGAAAGCCTCAGCCATTTTCAGTTCCCAGTTCTGTAACCCAGACAAGGGTATAGCACAGACAGAGAGAGACCACTGAAATGCTAATGACCTCTGTGTAAGGCATCTATCTTCTCTAAGAGGAAAGGGTTGGGACCCAGCTCTACCACGTGTCTTTCATTCAGAACTTGGGGAAAAAGAGTCACACCTCCTTATACTAGTCAAGAATTGTAGGCTAACAGGCACCACCTGCTGGGCAGAAAAGCACAGTGACCGGAGGCATCAGAGGGTGTACCAATTTTCTAAGACACACCCTCAGGGAAACCGGATACTGAATATTTCTTCCTTCTGGGACCTTAGCCCATTCTGGTCTGGGGAGGTCTGATAGGCATAACCAAGGAGACCATGCCTAGACAACAGAAAACTACAACCTACACCAAGAAAAATGAGGTGATGGCCCGGTCAGGGGACCAAACTTGCACTTCAACTGTGATGCAGGAATTGAAACAACTAATAATAAGTCAATTCAAAAAGTTTAGGGAAGATATGGTGAAAGAGCTGAACTGTATAATGAAAACACAGGATGTACATAAGGTAGAAATTGAAAGTTCAAAAAACCAACTGGCAGAATCTATGGAAATGAGAGGCACAACACAAGAGATGAAAGACACAATGGAAACATACAACAGCAGATCTCAAGAGGCAGAAGAAAACACTCAGGAACTGGAGAACAAAGCACCTGAAAGCCTACACACAAAAGAACAAATAGAGAAAAGAATGGAAAAATACTAGCAATGTCTCCAGGAACTTAAAGACAAAATGAAAAGCAAGAATTTACATGTCATTGGTGTCCGAGAAGGAGAAGAGAAGGGAAAAGGGGCAGAAGAAATAAAAGAGGAAATAATCAATGAAAATTTCCCATCTCTTACGAAAGACATAAAATTACGGATCCAAGGAGTGCAGCATACCCCAAACAGAATAGATCTGAATAGGCCTATGCCAAGACACTTAATAATTAGATTATCAAACATCAAAGATAAAGAGAGAATCCTGAAAGCAGCAAGAGAGAAGCGATCTATCACATACAAAGGAAGCTTGATAAGGCTATGTGTGGATTTCTCAATAGAAACCACGGAAGCAAGAAGGAAGTGGGGTGATATATTTAAGATACTGAAAGAGAAAATCCACCAACCAAGAATCCTATATCCGGCAAAACTATCCTTCGGATATGAGGGAAAGCTTAAAATATTCTCTGACAAACAGACAATGACAGAGTTTGTGAACAAGATACCTGCTCTACAGGAAACACTCAAGGAAGCACTGCAGACAGAAAGGAAAAGACAAGAGTGAGAGGCTTGGAAAACAATTTTGGGAGATAGTAGCACAGCAATGTAAGTACACTAAACAATGATGACTGTGAATATAGTTGAAAGAGGAAGGCTGGGATCATGTGGGACACCAGAACAAAAGATGAACACTAGAGACTGGGACTGTGTAACTCAGGGAGACCTAGGGTGCTCAATGATTGTAATAAAAGGTGCAAATATGTTTTTACTTGAGGTAGAACAGATGAATGTCAACAGTGCAAGGTGTTAAAAATAGGGTGGGATGGGGGAAAATACAATCAATGCAAACTAGAGGCTACAATTAACAGAAACATTGTATTATGCTTCCTTTAATGTAACAAAAGCAATATACCAAAGCTAAATGCATATGGGGGGGAAGGGGGAATAGGGAAAGGGTATGGGACTCCAGGCATTGTTGATGATGTCTGACTCTTTATTCTACTTTAGGCTAATGCTATCTTTCCTTTTGTTGCTTTCCAGCTATCAAGTTTTTTTTGATGTTTGTTTGTTTGTTTTTCTCTCTTTGTCTTGCCTTTTTCTTTTGCCTCTCTGCCTTCTTTGACTCTTCCTCCATCTTTGGGGAAGAAATGTCTTCATATAGAGAGTGGTGATGGTGCTCAAAACATAAATACATGACTATACGGGGAACCAATGATTGTTTACTTAGGATGGAATATATAGTGTTTGAACAAAACCATCTTAAAAGAAATGGGTTGATGAAGAAATCTTGAGGGCACTATACTGAGTGAAATAAGACAGACACATAAAGGCAAATATTGCAGGGTCTCGCTGATATGAACTAATTACAACATGTAAACTCATAGACATGAAATATAAGTTACCAGGATACAGAATGAGGCTAAAGAATGGGGAGCGGTTGCTCTTTATGAGCAGAATGTTCAACTAGGGTGAACTTAAATATTTGGAAATGGACAGGGGTGATAGTAGCATGTAATGAGAATAAGTAACAGTGCTAAAAGGTGTGTTAATGTGGTGGAAAGGGTAAGCTCAGAGTCACGCATGTCACCAGAAGGAAAGCTGGAGGTTAAAAGAAGGGAATGTATAAAGTAGTGAATCTTGTGGTGGGCAATGTCTGTGATTAACTATACAAATATTAGAAATCTCTCTCATGAGCCAGAACAAATGTATGTCACTATAACTAGAGGTTAATAATAGAGAAGCATATGGGGAAAAAATATATACCTATTTCAAACTATATACTACAGTTAGTAGTATTTTAACATTCTTTCATCAACAGTAACAAATGTACTATACCAAAACTATGAATCAATAATGGGGGGGGGGGCATGGTTAGGGTTATGGGAGGATCTGAGTTTCCTTTTCTTTGTCTTTATTTCTTTTCTGGAGTAGTGAAAATGTTCTAAAAATTGAAAAAAAATAATTGTGTTGATGGATGCACAGCTGTATGGTGGTGCCGTGGGCAATTGATTGTACACTTTGGATCTTTGGATAGTTGTATGGTATCTGAACAATCTCAGTAAAAATATATGTGTATATGTGTGTGTGTGTGTGTGTGTGTGTGTGTGTGTGTATATATATATATATATATATATATATATATATATATATATTGCAGTGATGAATGCACAACTATATGATGGTACTGTGAACAGTTGATTGTACACCATAGATGATTGTATGGTATATGAATATATCTCAATAAAACTGAATTTAAAAAATTAAAAAAAATTTTTTTAATAAAAAAAAAAAGACACTATTGTAGGGGCTGGACAGGCATGGACCCTCCCCTCCAACAGCTTACAGTCTGGTAAGATGATTGTAGATAATGATAAATGCTATGAAGTTGATATTAGAAGTTCATGCACAAGAAAGTGTCCAGGGAAGGGTAGTGCTAGCTTAGGCAGGGCTTAAAGGTAGTGCTAGTTTAGGCAGGGGCTGATGTTTGAAGCCTGTCATGAAAAGCTTCCAGAGAAAGGACATGCAGGCAAGGGAAGAGTGAGGGTAAAGGCCCTGAGGTAGGAAAGAGCATGATGTTCACGGAACAGAAAGCAGGCCAAATAACTGGAGGGCAGTTCTTAGAGGGCAAGGCGGTAGACATCAGGTCTGATAGGGCCTTGAGGGCTGTGGCAAGGTTTTTAGATTTTTTCTGGACCTATGAAAGTCAATGGAAAGTTTTAGGCACAAGACTGACATGATCTGGAACCAAGAACTAATGAACTCAGTAAATATTTTGCAATCACTCATATCCCTGAACATTCATCACATCAGCTTATGCTGACTTGACTTTCAAACCAAAAATCAGGGCACATGAATCAAAAAGTTTAGGTGTGCTTATGTGATCAACAGGATGGAACATTTCAAATCAGAATGGTTTGGGAAAAACCTAGGATGGATGGTCATCCTTCTCTATTGTGTTTCGCCGAATGCATCTTGCCATGGGGAATTAAAAGGCTGGGTTTTTAGCTGTTTTAGCTCTATCTGGTTTATAGAAGTTGTTTCCTAGGTGTCATTAAATAGGAATTCTAAGGAGTTCCCAGACAAAGGAGTTGGAGAGCAGATGACTTATTAGCATAAGTTGTTGTCAGTGTTACCACCTTAGGAGATGGGGGTGAGTACCCAACCTTCCCCCTTTTCTCACCTTCCCCATTATTACTGTTGCATTTGCACCCCACGCCTTCTTTCCACACCCTATTAGCACTATTCCATTTCCTCATTAATTGGAGGAAAGGTGTTACCAAAATTTCAGCTTTCTTCTCTATAACAATACAGGATTTCAGTAACACTGGCATTTCTCTCACCTACTTACCTCTTCCTTCCCACCTTCCTTTCTCTCCTCCCTCTTTTTCCTCTCCTCTCCAAATTCCTCCTTTCCCCTTAGAAATACACTCAAGACTTCAGAAAGACCCAGAATAAAAATGCTTAAAATCTCTGTGGTAGGAAAACACCATTTGCAGAAAAGAAGATTGATGATATAAATATTTAAATCAGGGGATATATGCTTACAAGAGCTTAAAATATTTAATAAAAAGAGAGTGTGATACTTTTTTATTCTGAAAATAACTGAGAAGACTAAATGTCAACTATACGGCAATCATATGGGCTTACACTGATATTTTCTATCCATCATCTCGCCCCCCTTGATTGAGGAGCTTTTGTGTGCTAGGCACAATGTAAGATTCTAAGAGAAATATAAGTAGGCAGGACACACTCCCTGCCCCTCAGAAGCAAGCATAAAACCAGGCAGCTGGGACCCCACAAGGAAACACTGTGCATGAGAGACAGTAACATCTCTAATTGCTTTAAAGCATGTCCAGTTTTCTCCTCTCCATTAGCACCAAGCCCAGAGTCATCCATATAGTAAGTGGTAAGTGGTGGCTTCTGCCTCTGTGGAATTATGAGGCGTATGTTTGAAATTGGGTACACTTTGTGTGAACAGCAAGGCAGTATAGCAATTGTGAGTGGTCACTGGGCAGGGGGCGGGGAGGGCAGGCTGTGTGGATTGGAATTCTGCCTCTGCCACTTACTCTCTAGGTGAATTTAGGTAAGTAACTTAACCTTTCTACTCAGTTTCCTTGACTGGAAAGTGGAGTCATAATATTGTCTACCTACTAGGTTTGTTGTGAGAAGTAAATGTATGGAAAGCACTTAGAATACTCCATAAAAACTTAAGCACCGAATGATTTTAGTGATTGTCACTAGTGACCCACTGTCACAGCAGTGAGTGAGAGTCATCTTCGCTTCATCCTTATAGATTGGTGCTTTTTCATCTTTACTCTTACAGAAACACCTCCTCATGGAGGCATAGCCAAATTTTTGCAACCAAGTCCCTGCTTTCTCAGGAGGAAGAGGAAAACAATAGCACTCAGCAGCCAAAGTCACCAGCCAGTCCATGGGTATTCCAGGAAGATTTCCCAAGAAAACCAAAAATTGTCTGTAAACCATGCTCAAACATATATGGTGTAGTATTTTGCACATGTATGTTAGCCCTCAAATGTGGTTTTCTTTAACAGGCTTCCTAGTAGCTTTTATCCATCATGGTTTCTCAGTGAAGATACTAAAGTTTATTATATGGCCACCCTTTATATTTTTTAAACATTTATAGGTGTTATCATGCTCAAAAATTATGTATTCCTTCAATGAAAAAAAATTTTGTTAATTGGCTACCATGTTCCAACACTATGCTAGACCATGTGGACACAAGAGTGAACAAAATATAGCCCCTGAGTCAAAGGGTTCATAGTCAGACAATTCCAACAGATCGTTGAGGGCTGTAGTGAGACTAAGCGAGGGTTGCTGTGTGGATACGGAGGAAGGTCACTAACCCAGAGGCTGCTTCCCAGAGGAAGTTCTGTCTAAGGTTAGGTCCAGAGCAGTATGTCAAGGTTAGAGGTTTCATGAACACTTGTTGAGGGAGGAAGTGTTTGGTCCTCTCAGGTTGGAGAGAGCTCCATCCAGTGCCTTCCCCTTATCTCTCCATTACTGCTGTGCATCCTTCACTCCCTGACCCCTCACAGCCCCGATGACTGCCACCAATATGACCACATAGACATCTGAACTAGGACCCACAGGCCGAATACCATGTTCGACTCATGACGAGACAAATGGATGGAGTAGCCGCTTTGTAGCTAGTCCTGCCCTCTCTCAGCTGCTGTCTGGCTTTGTCTTTCAGCCTGTGAGACTTCTATGTAGGCTTACCTCTCCCCAGCAAGAAACTGTTCCCTGGACAGACAGACACCACCCCCCTTAGCTGAGGTCATGCCTTTATTCTCTCCTGGAGAATCCAGCCTTTACTCTTGCAGACTGTGGGGACTGTAGGGAGAGAGATGAAGCTCCAAGCTAAGTAAAGAGAGTTAGGATGGAAATATAATAAATGCAAGTTTAAAAAAGAAATACCCATAAAATAAAATAAACATAGGGCAAGCCCTGTGGGAGTGTAGAGGAAGGAGCCGATTATTTTGCCACTGGTCAGAACTAGGTTCAGAACAGTTTTTCTGCTAATCACTTTCTCTAGTTTCTATGAGATAAAATGGTCAGCTAGGCTTGATGCCATGATTTTAACTTGAGTGAGATTGGCAGTGTTGTCTAGGTTTCCAGATAGTTGTCATTTCCATCACTGTTCTGCCCTGCCTATGAGCCAATTTGAGGATATATTTCAGTAACTCACCATCCATTTCTTTCATTGTTATAATTGCATTTAATTATTTGCAAGTTTAACAATACCTCTTTTGTTCCCTTCTCTATCTCACTCAACTAAAAGAGGGTCTTAAACCTCTGGGTTATTCTAGCCTATAAGCCATGTTATTTCAGAGAGAGAGAGAAAAGAAGAAAAAACAACTCTGTGTATGTGTGTGTGTATATATATACTTTGTGTTGCTAGGAGAAAGAAAAGTTAAGAGAAAAGGAGATGAGCCCAAAATGATTGGTTTTACTTGAATGTTATTTTAGTTGGATGTAGAGGAAAGGGATTGCACCCAACAATAAAAATACACACATGCAAAATTAGTCTAAAGGAGTCAAGCACTGTGACCTTAGTTTTATTAGCATTATGCTAATGCTAATGAATTAAGAGATGAGAGGCCTTTCAATTATAGTCATAGGAAGTCAGTGCCCTTTTCCTTTGTGGCAATTTTCTAAAGGCCAAAAGAGCATTTTGAAATGCTTTCTTTCAGAGACTAATTATTGACAACCCTGCCTCAGTATTGAGGGATGGAGTCGTTTAATTTCCGGCTTCTGCTTTCTTTCAGCTCATCCCTGGAAGGTAGGGGGAGTTATTTATATAAATGTCTTTGTGAACTGGGAGGGGAAAGGCTCCACAGCTTGCATCTAATTGCATGCAGAATCCTGGCATCTCTTGCTTTCCCTTGGCTGTTTCTCCACCATACATCTGATACCAGAGACATGAAATTATGAATAAACAAGTAATTGGCTCAACCTCCATGCTGCATAACACATGTTTTTCATGAACATTAAAATTCATTTTTCTAAATTTGAGAAAAAATAAACTTAGGTTCTGCCATTAATTTTTACTCGTCTTCCTCCTGGCAGCATGGATTGTTTATTTTCCTGATACAGAAAAGCATAACTCATATTTGTGTGTTTTGCAAACTCCATCCTTTTCTCGGGGAATGCTTTCTGTCTCTACCACTAACTAATACGGATTCCAATTGATAATTCAAATTTATTCAGGTTTATGCTTCTTTCTGTCACATTCTACCCCTCCATGTTTCCTGTTCTCCAGGGTAATTAGACTAGTGGTTCTTGTAAAGTGGCCCCTTAGGTTAAAGTGTCACCTCCTCAATGCAGTCTTTCCTTTGTATTTCCTGCAGCGCCCAGCACCATGCCCTGTATACAGTGCTGCTCGATAAATGCTTAAGTATGTGACTGCTTTCTGGAATGTTAAGATTTATTTCTCTATCAGTATTTGAAATTCTACACATTAACCGAGGAAATCAGACATACCAACAAATATTTTCTAGCTTAATAAATATCCTTTACTACAAAAACATCTGTGTTTGAGGATTTCTGTTCAACCCCATAGCACAGCCTGCAAGGTCTTCCTTGATCTGGCTCCTGACTCCTCTCCAGATTTCTCTAGTATTACTCTTCCCCCTCACTGCCTGAGCTCCAGCCACATTAGCCTTTGCACCAGTTCTCAAGCACAACAAACCTATACCCAGTCAGCATCAAGACATTAAAAGGAGCTATTGTTTTCAACACATGTTTGATGTATGTGGCCAGTTGTGACAAATATATCTGTTGAAAGATGTACATCTCCTTTCTTAGGGGACACAGTACTGTATGGACAATTTGTTTTGTTTTTATGTTTGTTTGTTTTTTTAATCAAACTTTTTGAACTGGCATTTCTTTGGAGCAGCTCTCAGTCTTTTCTTGGCCTATTGAACGTCACTGGATCTGAAAGCATAGACTACAGTGAGGTGATGTCTAATGTTAGTTTTGAGCAAGTAATCCTTCATGGTTTAAATTGTAGATGTTAAGCATTGTCGTGTATATATGCATAAAAGTACTCACTCCATCATAAAGTCTTGGATGGCAGCCAGTTTGCTTCCACAGATGCTGTTCATTTCTCTCATGTTATTTCAAGCTATTTGTGATATTCTTTGCCCCAAATATAAATATGCTCTTTTAAAATTAATTTAAAATTCTTTTTGCTTAAGGTTTCAAAACATAGTTGCCTTTGTTCAAATTCCACAGGTTTAGAGGTCATAAACAAATTCGGAAGTTGAAGTTGATAAAATAAAACTATTATCCATAATCCTTCATTTTGTGTTCTTTTGTTAATCAAATCAGCTTCATCAATCTGCTAATTGCTTTTATAAAATTCTGTTTCTAATAGCATTTGAAAATAAATTGCCTAGGCCCACAGTTTCCAAATGGTTTTGGACCCATGTTTTATCTATTTAAAAAATATTATGTGTCAATTTGTATACCGGTATAGTAGTATTTTATGCATTTTATAAATCTTACTCAAGAGAAAACTCTAAAGAACTGAATAAACACAAATATAAATAGAATTTCTAAATATCTCCTCCTTCACTGCAATGAATCATTTTGCACACCTCTGAAAGTTCTCTTACTACATTTTCCTTTAGCCAGTACTCATGTTCAAGGCTGAAGTATTTTCTGCTTTATTATCTACTTCAGACTAGGTTTTATTGTGTTAACTACTACTAAAGTATATAGACCTGTTTAAAGGTCATTTTTCTTAAGGACTGCTCATTTATTTTCATATTTGCATATACTCCTATGTAAAGGTCATTTTATCTTGGTGTGTACTCATCTGTTTCATATTTGTTTATAAATATTTGTATACCATTGCATAAGTGTTACCTTTTTACTTGTCATAAAGTTTTAGATAAGAAGCTTCAGGTAACATTTGTGCTGGAGATAAAGAGCGATGAATTAAAGAGGTGACTGAACAGAAAACTATTTTTACCATAAGCAATACCACCCGTCCTAGAGAATGATTTCATGCATTAAGAAGATATAGATAACTCAGGAAAGGGCATTTCTTCTAAGTTAGCTGAAATTTAATCTTCAGTGTAATATGTGATCAGGAAATGTGAGAAAAGCAGCTAAATTCTATATATCTGTCTGTCAAAGAATTATAAAATGGTTTCAGCCATAACATTTGGAAGGTAACTAGATTATTCGGTCTCTGAGGCCGGGTTAGTGCTCTTCGTCTTTACATGTCCTAATGTGTTTTTACAGAAATAGGAGCTCAAATGTTTGTTGAATGACTATTAGTTAGATTCATGACTGAATGAAATTTCTACATCATTTTCACAGCTTCAACATTAATAATTTGGCAAAACTAGCAATTTCAACTTCTTAGCACACACAAATTACCAGAGGCTCTATGTTCTCTCTGAAGTTTTGGTTTTCATACTACTAAATCTGTCCCCTAAGGAGGTTTCTTGAATTTGTATTTCCCTCAAAATCCTTTTGCTAATGGTAAACTCAATTATGACAGTCTTTCTTATATTTTAAAACCGTGTGGTTAGGTTATGTTGTATTGTAGTTTTCTTCATGTTTCTTCTACATTGGGTTCATTGAAATTATTGGATCAGTGGTTTTATAGTTTACATTAAGCTTGGAAATTTTCCATATAGTATTTCTTTAAATATTTTCTCTGATTCCCCTCCTCTCTCCTTTTATGTATACGACACATTTGTTAGGCTAGTTGAAGTTGTTCCACAGCTAACTGAGGCTCTGTTCATTTTTCAATCTTTTTTCTCTGTGTGTTTCAATTTGGTTAGTTTATTTTGCTATGTCTTCAAGCTCACTAATCCATTCTTTGGTAGTGTCTAATCTGCTATTAATCCTATTTGCATATACCCCTATATATATGCAGTATCATTGGGCTTTGTTAAATTGCTTTGTTAAGTTTCAAAGTTGTTAAATTACTTAGAAATAGTTGATTCTTTTCAGCTTTGCTTTAAGCTTTGTAAGGTGAGGCCAGAACAGTGTTTATACTAGGGCAAGGGTCAACAAACTATAGCCTACAGACCAAATCCAGCCCATTATCTGTGTCTGTACGTCCCATGGATAGTACTCAAGTGGGATAGCACTATGGCCACAGAAACCAAGCTGGGCATTCCCCTCTGCAAAATTTGAGATCCCAAAGACTACCCCTAGGTTCAATAATTCAAATAATTCACTGGAAGTACTCACTGGAATCAGCCAAGCTGTTATACTCACAATTATGGTTTATTACAGTGAAAGGATACAAATGAAAATCAGACACAGGAGGAAGCACATAGGGCAGGATCCAGGAGACATCAAGCCTCAAACTTCTAGTTGTCTTCTCTGAGTAGAGTTGTACAGTGTCTATTTCTCCCAACAGTGAGTTGTGGCAATACACAATGAAGTGTGACAACACGCAATGATGTATGACAGTACACATGGTTGGAGTATTGTCAGCCAGGGAAGCTTACCCAAGCCTTGATGTACAGAGTTTGTATTGGGGCTCAATCACATAGACATAGTTGACCACCCATGTGGCTGACCTCAATCTCCAGTCTCTGCAGAGATGGAGACGATACCATGTGACCCAAGGCCCCCCACCATAAATCACATTATTAGCACAGCCTATCTGGCATTGCCCAAGGCCCCTAGATAAACAAAATACCTTTATCAGGCAGGACATTCCAAGGGCCAAGAGCAAAGGCCAAATCTCTCTGGCAAGATTAATCCTTTACTGCACACCCTCCATTTCCAGTACCTGCCTCCTCTGTTGCTGGTTGTGCCTCACTACTGTCCAGGACCATCATGGGTTGCCATCTACAAGTTGGGTACTCCACTGTTGACAACTTTAAAGCATCAAGCAGTGGCATCTTAGTCTGGGACTTAGAAACAACAAGTTGACTCACCTCCAGCCACCTGCCCAAGTTAAGATGACTGGGCTCTCTTGGAGGAGAAACAGATGCATCTGGATTGGGGTATCACTGGGAAGAGAGTGAAACTGATCAAGTAGCTAACATCCCCCCACCTATGAGTCGGCCCCCCTCCCCCCACCAGTCTGGTTGTCCTTATCCAATGACTGTCTCCAGTGACTAACAACCAGGCACAAACCATATCCCCCATGTGGGATGACCTATGCCAGGCAAATAGGGTGGGGGGCAGGATTTTTCTCTCTCATTATGTAAATACCTACAAAATATCCTCAATTTTGTTTCATGACCCACAAAGCCTAGTATATTTATTATCTGAAAATTGTGTAGAAAAGTTTGTGAACCCCTGATCTGGGGCTAATATTCCACCTATTACCCTGTATATTATAAGTTTTTTTTCATTCAGACTGTTGGAAATATGAACTATTCCCAGGCCTGTGTGAACCCTAAGGATTGTTCTGCCCATTATTTTCTAGTTTTTTTTTTTTTTTCCTCTCTGCTTCAGGACTTTTTCCTAAATGCAGGACTGATCAGGACTCAGCTGAAGACTTGAGCTGATCTCTGAAGCAATCCCCACCCCACCCCCTGCCTCCCTCAGCTCTCTCCATTCCGTATAGCATACATGCTCTCTTCCTGTCTCTCTCAATCTCCCCTCACTGCCTCTCTCTCTCTCTCTCTCTCTCTCTCTCTCTCTCATACTCTGCCCTGTAAACTCCAACCTCCATGGTCTCCTGGATTCTGAACTCAGGTAGACCTCTGAGCTCTGTTTGGGTTGTCCCTCTCTCCAGGCAGTGTGCTGAGGCACTGGTAAGGCTCACTCATTTGGTTCTTTATCTCAGGTATCCATGTCTTATGCTGCTGGTTGTCCAATGTCTGAAAAATGTTGTTACATGTATACTATCTGGTTTTACATTTGTTTAAGGCAGGAGGGTAAATCAGTCCCTGTCACTCCGTGATGAAAATGGAATTCCTGACTTCTCATATTTCAAGAAACAAACTCTCCACAGTATTTAAGATATTCATGGGCTAAATACAAAGGGGATGGGAAAAAGGTTTTGATAGGGAAATTTCCAATAGGTTCAAGTTTCACTTTGACAACAAAGTAAAACATGCATCTTGAGGTAAGTAGAGTTCTCAGAAGTTTATCCAAAGGATAAGTAGTGGGCCAACAGTGAAATTATTCTTTGTCTTCTAGGAAACTTTGCCAAGAGTGTATACTCTTCATTTAATGCTAATATTCTTTTAAATAAATTGAATATCAACCTTTTAGAAGAAAATTAGGTCAAAAATGTGCCATTTATTTAGGCAATGCACATGGACTGGATGATGCATTTATCTGCTTGGGAAAAAAGAAGACAAGAAGCTTGGTTTCTGCTGCATATACAAAACAAATTTAAGGCAGTATATATTATAGCAAAAAAGACATTGGATAAAGCAGTGGTTCCCAACCCTGATACTGAGTCAGTCAAAGTGCAGCAAATTCTGTCCAAGCGTATTAACATTCTTTCCCCCAGATTCTAAAACTTATAATTAATTTGATACTCAAACATTGATTTTAGAAAAGAAGAATATCTAAAAAATCAACCAATTAAACTGGGAATTGACTTTATAACTCCAGAAAGCAGGGGAACAATTTTCCTATTGCTGATTCTATTAAGTAAAATTTTCCATCTGTTCATGATTTATGGACATGCATCTGCAATAATAATTTAAAAACCATTTAGCTTTGGTTTTATCTATAAGGAGGGCACTCTTCTGAAAAGCATGCATTTCTTATCCCAAGGATGATATTCTTTTGACAGATAAATATACCAAACTGCTTTTCAAGCTACCATCTGAGTTCAGTGTGACAGATTGCCAAGGGAAAAGAAGGCTTATTTTCTTCTTGTCATTAATAGTTAATTGTTATTGCAGTTTCTCAGATGGGAGATGTGGGTTAGGGAAATCATATCCATCCTCTCTAAAAGAGCTACAATATTATTAGACATGATCACATGGCAGCAAATAAACCTATTCCTTGAGGAATTAAATTGAGTGAAGATTTTTTTTTCCTCTCCCTTCTAAAGTACTTTAGAGATCACTTGCTTTTGCAAGCAGTCCACCCAGGATAGTAAATCAATGCTAATGCTTCATGGAAGCTCTACAAGGTTTGCATATGATGTGTCTCTGAAGCTTGCCTTTTGGGGGTAGTGTAGATGCCCATGTGTAATGCTTCATACATTACTGAAGTGTTTGTTCCTTTCATCCACTTTACTGCCAAGGTCTCTTGTGAAATTTATTGGTATTTAGAACAGCATCTTGCAGTATTGTGGGTTAATCTAACAGTTCTGTGATATTTGGGCTTCCCTAATTGGGGAAGAGAAGAGAAGAACGGTGACAAAGAAGGCCAATTAGTGGAGAGAGAAGCACAATTTTAAGTTGTCATTAAAACATAGTATAAAGACAAAGAGGTCACTTTGACAATTTCTACCAATTGGACAATGTATTTTCTAAGGGATTCTTGCCTGAGAGTGAGCTGAACAGATAAAATGAAGTAATGTTTTAAAAACAGGAAAATCTTGATGTAAATATTAGTCAGTGCTCAATGAAATCATTGAAATTGTGCTTTGTTTGCTACTTTGGAATCTGGCAAAGTCCCTAATTCCCAGGGCAATGTAATGCATAATGTTTTAGCAGTAGAATCAGGCCTAAGTGCTTACAGTTATTTGACTGTGAGCAAGTTTCTGACCTGTCTATCCCTTCTGTAGTTACCTCATTGGCTCAGTAGATATGGTAATGGAACCTACTATAGGGGTGTTAGGAGAATTCAGTGACCTAGTGCATGCATAGGGCTCAATTAATGCTGATGTTGTTATTAATTGTCATAAATAGGCAACACAACCTACATTTGCTTCAGTTATCTGGAAATATATAATGAACGTGTCTTGGAGACCGGAATTGCCTGGGTTGACATGCATGGAGACCAACCTCCACTTAATGACGTTGTTCTATTGAGAGCACTTATTTAACAGATATGGCATTTGCAACGTGATAGCATTTTGCAGGCATTTTCCCCTCCAAAAACCACACATATATATTAGAAAAACATACATAATAACTTATTTAATCAAGGAGACTATGAATATCATCCCTGTCTTTATTTTGTTTTTAAAGCTGCCTACAGAATTTAGGTACATGTTTATCAAACTTCTGACATAAAATCCACTTAAAATGGAGATAAAAATATCATATTTCGTAGACATCTAACGTGTATTATAATGTCCCATGTAATTGTTATTTCAGAACATGTCTCTCTGGTCAGTTTTACATTGGTTGGAAGACTATGTAGTTGTGTCCATCAAATGCAAATATCTAACATACATGCTGAAAATACCCTTTTCCACTTAGCTTTTTATTGATGTGAGTTTTTATTATAATGAATCTTCATCTCCCTGTCCACACCATCACTGAAAATCACAGTGACAGCAGAGGGCACATTGAGTTTTTGTTAGATGCTTCACCGCACTTTCACTAATACATGTTACCATTTAAAGGAATAATCACTTAAATCAGATCCTATTTAATGTTGACAAGATGTGCAGTCTTGGAATTGCCAGAATGCATTTCAATTAGGTTTGATTTTCTTACCTACAAGCTCTTAAAGCTAATTGACTCCAAGTGCTTTTCTTTCTATGAAAGACAGAGACGTAATTATGCTATTTTGTTATGGGGAGAGAAATATATGAGGCACTGAGATTTCCATTGTCATTTTAAATGCTGGGTACATTTCTCACTATGGCATTCTCATTCTAGTTGAGAAACTACTTCAGTTCCAAACACATTTATGAGAGAAATGTTTGCTTAGTAAGCATATCCAGGCAGTGTTAGTTTTTGGTTATGGATTTCATTTTATTATATGTAAAAGCAGCATTGTTGCATTACTTCAGTATCCGGGGAAATGATCTTTTAAACTGATAGTCAAGTAATTGTTTAAAAAAATTGGTTTTAGATGGTCATTCTAAAAGAACTTAATGCATACTAACCTTTTACTATTAATTTTTGCACGGATCTAGAAAACAGGGGAAAAGACCTCTATAGAAGTTACAATATTATACCCACGGTCTTAAAGACTAATGTTTTTAATAATACTATTTGATATTAGAAAACATATTGGGCAGTTCCACCTCCTGGCACTGGATAACGCATGCTAGGGAGTGAATGTGTTTTGAGTCCTCCCATTCAACCACAGCAATTGCTTGTTAATTTTAAATGAAGCTTTAAATGGAACAGAACTACTGAAAATAACTTCAGGGTGGATCTTTAGGGTTTAACGAACATAGCAGATGCCTACCTGAATGTATTTATAATGGAATAACCTAAACAAGGAGTGATAGGCTGTGAAACACAATGACATCACTGGGAAGTCCAGCTGTATTTATTTGACGGTTACTGCTTATTTACTTTTTCCTTGAGCGATATCTTACAAAAATAAGTTACTAATATGCCTTCCATTCCAAAGTTCATCTAAATAAGATGGACATTGAGTCACTAATATTCTGAGTTCTGCTTTGTCCAGATTAGGTAACATATCAACAGGAGAACATGTTTAAAGGAAAAAAAGAAAGGTGTCACAGAATATCTTTAAAGTACAATATAAAATCGTGTCTATTTAGCTGTGTTTAGTTTCTTCCTCTCATTCTTAGTTTACTTGATCACACTGATAAATTAAACCAATCAATTGAATTATTCAATCAGTTGAGCATTTTCTGAGGGCCTGTACTAGGGGTTGGGGCAATAAAATGTAAATCCAAATATGAAGATAATTGAAACCTACCATTAAGGAATTTAAAATATGTTGATCTAGTAGTAAAGATAGGTGAATAGATTCTATCAGTTAGGAATGCATTCAGGAGAGAGGAATAGAAAATCCAACTAACAATGGCTTATGCAATAAAGAAATATATTTCTCACATGTAAGAAGTCTTTGGATGAGTAGCCCTGGTCAGACAGTATCCCATTACTTCACTTTGCCATCCTTGCCATGCACTTGACTTTGTGCTTTCCACTTCATGATTGCAAGATAGCTGCCATATCTCTGAGCAAAGTGTCAGTGTTCATGGCAGGAAAAAAGAGAGCTCCCCTCATGTGCCTGTCTCTTTTATAAGGAAGCAAAAGTTCCCCTGGTAAGTCCTTCACAGATACATCAGCACTGTGCCACATGACTATGCCTAGCTATAAGGAAAGCTGCAGAAATGAGTATTTAGGTTTTCCAACCCCTCCGTTGGGAAGAGCAAAGGAGAAAGAATGGACTTGGGGATGACTGTTGGGTCAATCTACCCACAATATCTCTACCTAGACTAACTACAATAAGGCAAAAAAAAAAAAAAAAAAAAATCAATTGTAGAAGAAAAGAGCAATTAATTTCTGATTTGAGATAGGGCTATCATGGATGTAGTGCTTAGGTTGGTGATTTTTCAATGAGTAAGATTTTGATAGGGGAGGTAGGGGTGCTACAAAGCAATTCAGAACAAGATAAGCAATGGAAAGGCATGGGGGTATAAAATGACATGGCATGTTTGGGGAATAAAGAAATGGTAGTATAGTATGTATGGATCTCAGGGAGAATATAAATGTGCTCATAGGGAATTTGGGTGCTGAGAATTTAAGCTGCAAATGGAGGTGGCAATTCATTTATAGAGGACTTTTATTGCTGTGTGAAACAGTTTAACTTTCAAAGGCTTCCAAGAACCTACACAGTCAAGTTCAGACTCCTTAGCCTGGCAATCAAGACTCTTGTTAATTTGGACCTAATCTGCATTGATTGCTACATTCCTTTCTATCACTATACCTCATATATTTGCCAATATCTTTGATCATACTGGATTACTGGTCACCTCCAGAAACAACACCATCTTTATATATCTGAACAATGCTATGGATTCTAATGAAATGTTCTCCTGATCTTGTTGCAGACTGATGTTCCACCCATCATTCAAGGCCCATCTCAAATGTCACCTTCGTAGTGGAATTGTCTCAGATCACCTTAGGATCTAGTCACTCTCTTTTGAACTATGATAGTACTTTAACTATTGTGGTCCTTTGCTGAGAAGGGCAAGCTAGGACAGATCCAAACTCCTGGTCCGGGTCCAAAGGCTGGTAAGAATGATGACTCAGACTCAGTTCAAGGTTACTTTTATTTCAGATGCCTCCCAAACTGGTAGGGCTGCAAGGATTAGGATGCAAGTGAGTGGACATAGCTCCCCAGTGTCTCTCTAGACCCTCATGAAGACCTGCTTGTAGTTGTTGGTCAATTCCATCTCCATCCTGCAGAGGCAAGAAATCTATCGGATTGGAAGCGGTCAGAACTACAGGGTCAATACCTTTTGTATCACTTGGCCAAAGAAGGCACTGCATCAGCACTTCAGGGTCTATCTATTACAAGGTAAAAAATGTTTTCCTTTGGTGTAGTTACATTCCACATTCTATTTATGGCCAAACCCACTCATAGTATCATACCACTTATTTTCTAATACATAGCTAGTTATGTATATCTTTTAGATTATAGCATAGTGGTTAAGATCACAGGCTCCAGAGTCAAACTGCTGCAGTTTAAATCTCAACTGTACCACTTCCAAGTTGTGTGATCTTGAGCAATAAGCCTCAATTTCCTCATCTGTACAATGGGAATAGTTATGCTATCAACCCCATTGGGTTATTGTGAAGATTAAATGAGATTACCCATATAAACTATCTAAAGCAGTCCCTTAGAATAGTTGGTGTTGTTTGTCAAATTTAGGTAGTTTTTTTGAGGGAAAAGACTATCTTATTCATGTTTGTATTTTCCCCTATCATATATAACACTGTATGCACAATAAATATTTGAAGAATAAATGAGTGAACTGCAAAATTAATTGGCTTCAATATTTCATGGCTCTAGAAATGAGAGCCACCACTAACACAGGTTAGCAGTAGAAATTTAAAATTAATGGACTTATCATCTCAAACAAAGAAAAGCATTAGTTCCTTTAAAAGGAAACCAGCTCCACCCTAATAAACTGCTGGTGAAAACATACATAAAACTGCTGATAAAAGCATACGTTTTGCAACCTCTCTGGAGACAATGTATAAAATTATCACAAATCCCTCAAAATCTTATATTTTTACCCAGTAATTCTAATTCTATGAATTCTAAGAAAACAATACAAGGAGTGAGTGCCCAAAGAATGTTTGTTGCAGGGTAAAATGGAAAGAACATAAAAATCCATCAATAAGGAATAAATACATTTTAAAGTATTTATACAAAGATGATATAAACCTATATATATGAAGTGGAAAACAGCATAACATTGTAGAGAGTATAGGCCTATTTCTATAAAAAATAATAAAAAGAATATATACTATCTTGTTTGTGTATAGAAAATAAGTTTGAGGAGAGAGACACAAAATGGTATTAGCTGTTATTTTTACAGTGAAATTATAGATGATCTTTCTTTTCTTCCTTATGCAATCTTTTAAAATTTTCACAGCAAACAAATGGAAAAACAATAGAACTTTCCTTTTGTAAAAACCATCATCTTGAAACTTCAGTTTTCACAAACACCCAGCGCAATGGCCCATGGCTCGCAGTGTGTTCGCACGTTCATCAAGGCTGTCAGCAGCCTGTCTTTGGATGTGAAGGCAGTGGGTGGTGAGGTCGAAGCATGGAACCGAGAAGCAGACTGACTGCACTCCCATTCCTGTTGTTAACTTCTTGTGTGGCCTTGGGCAGAGTTCCTTAAACTGCAATGAGCCATATGTATATTGGTAGAGTATTGTCATGAACATCTGAGTGAGTTCACCTCGTATGTAAGTAGCTAGCTTTGGGGATCTTCAAATACTAAAACAAAGTAGCCAGTGAACCAGCCTAATTATAAAGAGCACAACAAGAATTAAGGACCCAAATTTAGAGTTAAAACCCGCCCCCCACACACATACACACATACACACATACAGGTCCAGGGCAAGGGTGTAATAAGAGAGGCAGCTAGGGCACCAAATTTTTTTATGCAATTTTATTGAGATATAATCACATAGCATACAATCATCCAAAGTGTACAATCAGTTGTTCACAGTTTCTGAATATAGTTGTGCATTCATCACCACAATCAAACTTTGAACATTTTCATTATCCAGAAAATAAAGTAAAGATTAAAATAAAAAAGAACATCCAAAACATCACATTTCCCCCTCCCCCATTGTTCATTTACTTTTTTTAATACAGTTTAATTGACACCCTATAGTCATCCACCCTACAGTCATCCACAGTGTACAATTATTCACAGCACCATCATACATTTGTGCATTGGTCACCAGAATCAATTTTTGAACTTTTTCCTTACTCCAAAATAAAAATAAAAGCAAAAATAACACCTAAATCTTTCCATCCCCTCCATCCCACCCTATTTTTCATCTCAATCCTATGATGCCAGGTCCAGGCTCATCACAGGGAGTCATGACCCACATTGCCAGGGAGATTTACACCCCTGGGAGTCATGTCCCATGCAGTGGCAAGGGCAGTGAATTTACCTGCAGAGTTGGCTTAGGCAGAGAGGCCATGTTCTAGTTTGCTAATGCTGCTGGAATGCAAAACACCAGAAATGGATTGGCTTTTATAGAAGGGGGTTTATTTGGTTACACAGTTACAGTCTTAAGGCCATAAAGTGTCCAAGGTAACACATCAGCAATCGGATACCTTCACTAGAGGATGGCCAATGGTGTCCCGAAAACCTCCATTAGCTGGGAAGGCACGTGGCTGGCATCTGCTCCAAAGGTCTGGTTTCGAAATGGCTTTCTCCTAGGACATTCCTCTCTAGGCTGCAGTTCCTCAAAAACATCACTCTCAGTTGCTTTGGGGTGTTTGTCCTCTCTTAGCTTCTCCAGAGCAAGAGTCTGCTTTCAACTGCCATCTTCAAACTGTCTCTCACCTGCAGCTACTCTCTCAGCTTCTGTGCATTCTTCAATTGTCCCTCTTGGCTATAGCTCCTCTTCAAAATGTCATTCTCAACTGCACTAGTCAACTGGACTAACTAGGTTATACACAAACAGGTCAGCATCTCAGAATTTAGAAATAACCACTACAGTTCATAAATTGATGTGACTGCTGTAAGAGCTTACAATCTAGAACCTTTACAATAAGCCTTCCCCTGATAACCTATGCTCTCATATTCAGTTCTCAGAACTGCACATTGTGGTTAGTCCATATTAGTGAGGCATTACAATGTTCGTCTTTTTGATTCTGGTGTATTTCACATAACATGCTGTCCTCAAGGTCCATTCACCTAGTTGCATACCTCACAATTTCATTCCTTCTTGCCACCACTCAATATTCCATTGTATGTATATACCATAGTCCACCATTCTGTTTATCAGTCAGTGTACCCTTTGGCCACCTCCATCCATTGAAAATTGTGAATACTGCTACCATAAACACCAGTGTGCAAATGTCCATTCACATCCCTGCTCTCAGTTCTTCCAAGTATATACCCATAGCAGAGTTGCAGGACCATACGGCAACCCTATTCTTAGCTTCCTGTGGAAGCACCACACTGCCTTCCAGATGGGTTACACCATTCTACTTCCCCACCGAAAGTGAATATGTACATTCCTCTCTCCACATATTCTCCAGCACTTGTATTCTTCTGTTTACTTTTAAACAGTTTTATTCACACACCATACAATCCATCCTAAGTAAACAATAAATGATTCCTAGTATAACCACATAGTTATACATTCACTACAACAATCTATATGAGGATATTTCCATTTCTTCCACAAAGAAACAAGAAGAGGAGGAGAAAAATGAAGAATAGAAAAATAAAAGATTGAAGGAAAATAAAAATAAAATAAAATACAATGAAACAGACAACCACAACAGCACACCAAGAATCCCATACCACTCCCTTATATCACCCTTTTATAGACTTTTAGCTTTGGTATATTGCCTTCCTTACAGTTAATGGAAGCATCTTACAATGTTACTGTTAGCTATAGACTCTAGTTTGCTTTGACTGTACTTTTTCCCCTATACCATCCATTTTCAACACCATGCAATGTTGACATTCATTTGTTCTCCCTTATGTAAAAATATTTTTATTTTTGGATACTTATTCACTATCATTGACTACTCTAGGTTTTGTTAAGTTATACAATCCCAGTTTTATATTCTATCTTTCCTTCTGGTGTCATACATGCTCTTAGCCTTCCTCTTTCAACCATACTCACATTCATCTTTGTTCATAGTACTTACAATATTGTGCTAGCATCACACAGTCCTGTGCTATCCATTTTTGGATCCATACAGATCAATCCTGTTGAAACTTATGTACTCCTTCAGCATCAAATGCCCAACCTCTAACCTCTTTCTATCTCCTGGTAACCTGTGTTCTCAACGTTAAGTCTCAAAGTTCGCTCATCAATGTTAGCTCATATTAGCGAGACCACGCTGTATTTGTCCTTTTGTTTCTGGCTAATGTCACTCAATGTAATGTCTACTGTCAACCATCTTGTCTTTTAGGTTGTATATATCATATTTTATTTTATTTTTATTTTTATTTCTCTCTCTTTTTACCCTTACTGTTAGTCTTCATTTCTACAGTCTTCTCCAGACTTCTCTCTCCTTGCTTTTCCTGCCTGCCTGTAGGGCTCCCTTTAGTATTTCTTGTAGATTGGGTGTCTTGTTCACAAACACTCTCTCAGTGTCTGTTTGTCTGAAAATACTTTAAACTCTCCCTCATTTTGGAAGGACATTTTTGCTGGATATAGAATTCTTGCTTGGTGGTTTTTCTCTTTCAGCATCTTAAATATATCATACCACTCCCTTCTTATCTCCATGGTTTCTACTGAGAAATCCATACATGGTCTTATCGAGCTTCCCTTGTGTGTGACAGATCATTTTTCTCTTGCTGCTTTCAGAATTCTCTCTTTGTCTTTGACATTTGATAATCTGATTATTAAGTGTCTTGGAGTAGGTCTTTTGGATCTATTCTGTTTGGGCTATGATGCACTTCTTGGATCTGTAATTTTATGTCTTTCATAAAAGATGGGAATTTTCAGTGATTATTTCCTCCACTATTCTTTCTGTCCCCTTTACCTTCTCTTCTCTTTCTGGGACCCCATGACATGTATATTTGTGCGCTTCATGTTGTCCTTCAATTCCCTGAGACCCTGCTCATATTTTTCCATTTTTTCCCTATCTATTCTTTTGTGTGTAGGATTTCAGATGTTCTCTCCTATAGTTCATGATTCCCTTCTTCTGCCTCTTCAGATTTGCTGTTGTGTGTCTTCACTGCGTTTTTCAACACATCTGTTTTGCCGCTAATTCTCATAAGTTCTGCCATTTGGTTTTTCAAGCTTATAAATTCTCCTTTATGGTCATCCAGTGTTTTGTTTATATCCTTCATCTCTCTTGCCACATTTTCCTTCAGCTCATTGATTTGACTTAGAAGATTTGTTTGAACATTTTTTTAGTTAGTTGTTTCAACTCCTGTATCTCACTTGAAGTGTTAGTTTGTTCCTTTGCCTGGGCCATATCTTCATTTTCCTTGTGTGAATCATAATTTTTTGTTGTCTAAGCATGTGGTTTCCTTGATTATCCCAATCAGATTTTCCCAGTCCAGACAGGCCCAGATCTCAGGAGGAGGGTGTAATCAGTATCAAGTTTCCCTGAGACTGAGCCCCAGCAGATTGTCAGACTTTCCTGTGGAGCCTCTAGACTTTGTGCTTTTCCTATCCTGCCCAGCAGGTGGTGCTTGTCAGCCCACAACTCCCCGCTGGCATAAAGAGGTGCCTTTAATTCTCAGCAGACCCTGTCCCTGCCAGGCACTGAGGGTGAATCAGAAGACAAGCTTAAGCTGTTTCTGTTTGTTGTTGTTGTTGTTTTTCTTTTCCCCCAGGCCCTGGAGTCTGAAATTTTTGAGGGAGTTTAACCACTTGAGCTGGGCTCAACCCCCCTTTTCTTAGGGAAGCTAACCCCTTTAGGGAATTACCTCCTTCACTTGATTTCTTCCTTTGTCTTTTAAGTATCTTAACTCCACCCTTGCCTGGGTCAGCACTGACAATTGAAAATGCCTGAGGCTTTCTCTAATGAGCTACTTAGAATGAGAGAAAAAAAAAAGAAAAAGGAAAGAAATCCCTTTTTCTAGAGCCAGTCTACAGCCCCCCAGTTTCACCAGTTGACCGGAGTTGGTACTAGTTCTATGTACCCCTTCTCTTGGAACTCAGCCCTTTTCCAGTATTCTGAGCTCTGCCAAATCTAAAAGCCTGTTTATATATAGTTTTTCCATTAGCCCCACCTCCTCTCTGCTGGGAACCTCAGGGTTCCTTTTCTGCTTGCTCAAGTTCATAGCTTGTATTTAGTAGTCCAAATTTGTTGATTAAAACCATAATTGGAGCTTGGTTGTTCTACCTTCCCTTGCTGCCAGCAGAGATTGCTTCTTTCTCCCACAGAGAAGTCTTCCAACCCAGTTTGCTCTGTCAGTAGGGGAGGGGTGCCAGCTCTGCAGTTTGGGGAGCTTTACTTACAGTAGTTGTGCTGCAATCTCAGCCATTCCACCCATACCAGACTGTTGTACAATGTGTGTCCAGTCATGGATGTCCCCCAAACAGTTGTCCCAGACTGTTTCCTAGTTATTCCTGGCTATATACTAGTTGCTCTAGGGGACTAACTAAATTCCACACCTCCATTTGCTGCCATCTTGCCCCACCTCACCATTACTATTTGAAGCTATTTAAATTGTTGTATTTTATACCTAATTCCTGTAACTATATATTAATATTAATTAAAATCTGGCAAAATATGACTTCTTCTACATAGCTTTTCTGAATATAATTTGCTCATCATTGCCCAGTGGAGTGGATGAGAAATTATTTTATGAATCATAAGGACATCTGTGAAAATATTATTCATTATAAAGTTGTATTAATTTAACAAATTATATTTGCAAAGACAGCTGTTTTAAGCTGGTGTTGCTTGTATTTTGTGACTAATTCAAACATTCTTTTAATATTATCATTCATGGCATTTCAATGAGAACTCTATGTAATCTAACATTTTTTCTTGCTATCAGACAAGGGAGCTAAATTAGAGGGTGACAGTTATTTAGGTTGTACAAGCATTCTGTTCAGCAATGTAGACTAAAGAAAACTGATTCTTACAAGTTTCTGATAAAAATTATCTCAATTTGGTAGCCATAATCTACTCTGCTACACCCCTACACCATCTATTTTTACCCTCATGTCTATAGAGGGAACCCAAAGTTTTCTATAAATACAAGGATGATATGGGAGAAAAAAGAGTTCAATCATAATATTTTGGAAAAGCTGATTGTTACCATAGATTGTCAGTATATTATTAGAGGAGCCTTAAGAGTAAAAAATTCAACTCCATCCACTTAAGGCTAAGAAAGCTGAAATCTATAGATGTGAAATTACTGTCTAGCTTATACAATTAGCAGAAGATCCAGAATCATAACCTGAACTTATACATTTTTCATTCAAATCTCATTCTACTATGCCACAGTAGTTCCTGTAAAATAATTTGTTATTATTACAACTAATTGAAATATGGCCTCCATGTTAATGAGTCCCATTTGTGTGTGTGTGTGTGTGTGTGTGTGTGTGTGTGTATTAGGGGATAAAAAGTGCCTGACTTAATAGACATATGACATTGAGCAAATTATTTAACACTCTTGAGCTTCAGTTCCCTCATTAATAAAATGAGGATAATGTTTGTACCTGCCTTGAGAGTTTTTTGTAATGTTAGATTAGTTCAACATGTAAAGTATAAGTATTTACAGGGCCTGGGACATAGCAAGTGTTACCTAAATGTTAGCTTTTACTGTTGTTGATACAAAATTTTATATATTCAAATGTCTCCTCATTCTTCCTAACACCACATCCTCTTTCTGCCCTAATCACTGGTGTACAGTGTTCACTGGATCCTATCTCTCTTTGATACTTATCTCATTCCATGAGTGCTCAGGGATTTCAGCATCAAATTCTACAACCACAGCACAGAAAGTAGAATGGACTGTCTGAAATATGGGCAAGGGAGAAACGGATCAAAGTTTGGAGAGGTAAGCAGGGGCCAGATCATGCACCCTAGTTATTTTATTAGTAGTATTCTTTTGTGGGTTCTGGGTTTTTGTTTTAGCAAACAGCCAAACTTATGTGTGTATCCACATTCACTGCAGTCTTAAACTGTGCAGTCCAGAAGTACAATCAAATGGAGGTGTCATGTCTCCAGCTGCTTGCTGTACTTCCAGCTAGATAGCTAACATGAACATCGGAGAGAGCAGAACTCTCTCTAGGCTCTCCAGTATTATAATCATATCCTTGTAACCTTTGGCTTCTTCTGAATCATTTGTTATTTATGATGAGCTGCTAATTAAAAGGACTTGCTGAGCCTGCTGACACGCTGCTGCTCTCTCTGAATTTCTATGTTATGACCTGCCCTGCTGTGTGACAAAGTGCTTGTGACATGGATTACTTTGGGTGCTATAAATTTACATAGCAAGGCTTGGATTGGGTTTCTTTTATGAAAAGCCGCCTCTTCAATGAAATGCTATGCACATCAAACATTTAAAGTGCTCTTCTTTTTTTCTCATATTTTCTGATGTTTCTTTCTCAGAAAAAGTTTACCCTTTGTTACAGAGCTAAACTTTGATAATGAAACATTTACATATCCAAGTAAGTATATAATATCAATATTTGAAAAAGTCAGTGCAGTAAGATCTCTAATGACAAATAAACATAAATTTCACACTTGGATGTTGTTTACTATTAGAAGTAAACACCAGCTTCTCCCATGGTTCTCACTTCTTTGAGACATTATCTTGCCAAAATTCAATATATAAAGATAAAGATTTATTTCAGGGGATGTTAAATATATGGACCTCAATCAAAATCTACCTCTTGATGAAGAAGCAAATATAACATACACAAGTAATTATAAAATAACATGTGGTATTGTAGCTAGATTTAATTGTGTTTTATTTAACATATAACATACCTGTGTAAATGTGTGTACATATGTGCATATTTAACATAGACTTACCCTAGAGGGTTAAATGGTATGGATTGATCTATAGGTACACTGGACTGTTCTTTGAAGGTACAAAGTAGTGTGTACATATATGGTCAGGGAGGTAGGTAAACCTTAGACTTCTCTGCCCTTGATGAGGAGTCAAATATCCTTAAAAGGTGCTAAAGGAGCACTTCTAACTTCTATCAGGGTCCTTAGACCATTGTTTGTTATTTTTGATTTCCTTCCACTCTTTGTTATTTTCTGTTTGTATACATTCATCTAGTTATCAAAAATTTATTGAGCACCTACTTATAATCCAGGAACTATGATAGGCATTTTGGTGAACAAGACAAACACGTCTCACTCCTCAAGCAGCTAACAGTAAGACAACACATACACATATATAAGTGAATACACAAATGGGCACATTAGAGATTGTGACAAGGTTTATGAAAGAAACATACAGGATACTGAGATTAAGGGTATGATGAGAAAAGCCATGAGGCTATGGTGCCACAGAAGCTAAGAGAAGAGAGTTTCAAGAAGGAGACAGTAGTCAACTGTGTCAAATAACTGCTGAGAATTAGATGAGGATAGACAGGTTGTCTATTGGGCTTGACAACATGGAGGTCATAGGTAATCATGACAAGATCAATTTCTTACAATTAAATGTTGGGGAAAATGTCAGAGGGAAGAAAATGTCACTGAAGAGTGAAACAGAAATAAAGGTGAGGCAGAGATGATAGGCTATTTGAAATTTTTTCATATTCTGGGAAGCAAAGAAATGTGAAGCAGGTAGAGGGAGATGTGGCCTCTGTGAAAGTTTTATTTTTAAGAATAATCTAATAGTGTAGGAGAGCCATTAATGCAGAAGAGCGAAGAGGAAGAAAAGCCTTGAGAACAACACAGGGGATAGGATCCAGAACACAATGGAGGGATTTGTGTTTGATAGGAGCAGGAAAAAAATATTTTTCATAGGATACTGAGGGCAGAAATTGCATCTTAAAACCATTGTATGCCCACTGTCTATAAGGCATGGCATAATTAGGAGCTCATATTTGCTGAGTGTATGAAATTGCTGAGAGAATGAAGTGAGCCTCCATTTCAAGCCAGGGAAACAAAACATTCAGGGCAAAAGGAAGCATGAAACAATGAAGAGTGAAGAGTAGGCAAGAGCAAAAACAGTGGCATGGCTCATTCATACTCCTTGATTGAGTATTGCTTATTTAACCATGTTTTCTTTATGATCCTGATCAGACAACTTAGTTAAAAAGTTTTAAAAACCAAACCAGGACAGAAGGTGGCAGCATAGAAAGGAGTGAAAGCTAGTTAGTCCCAGAGCAACTAATAAACAACCAAGAACAAATAGTAAATGAGCTGGAATAACTGCTGGGGAACAACTGTGACTGTCCACATATCGTGTGCCAACCTGGGTTGGGAGGAATGCCTGAGATCACAGCGTGGAATCTGTGAGTAGAAACTGCAGACCCGAGCCAGGAGCCCCCTCCCCGCCATGGCAGCCCAAACTGCAAAGCCTCGCTGTGATAGAGAATAGCACTCTGAACAAGCAAATATACCTCAGTCCAGCTCCAACTGGGGTTTTAATTGGCAAACATGGACTGCTCAAGGCAAGGTGCAAATCCCCAACAAGCAGAGAGAGACTTTTAGTGACAACTGACCTTAAAGAGCCAGGAGACTTCTCTGTCCTGGGAGTGGAAGCCCAGAGGACCAGGTGCTATCTCTGGCTGATGGGTGAAGCTGAGGGCTGTGGACTGGCCCTAAAAGGGGGCTTTCTATCCTTTTTTCTCTCTCTCAACCTGAGCAGCTTAGTGGAGAAAACCTCAGCCATTTTCCACTCACAGTGCTCTGCAGTGGAGAAACCCTCAGCCATTTTCAGTTTGCAGCACTCTGACCCAGACAAGTGTGGAGATAGTAGAGTTAGAGAGACAAAGAACCTATTTAAATGCAAATGAAAACTCTCTAGGGGGTGTATCTTCCATAAGAGGAAGGAGTGGTGCCCAGCTCTACTATCCACCTTCCATTCAGAACCAGACCCCAGAGCCTGGGGGAAAACAGCCAAAACAGAAAGTAAGGAGGCCATACCTCCTTACAGCAGTCAGGAACTACAGGCTGACAGGCACCACCTGCTGGGCAGGTTAGGAAAAGCACAGAGGCTTGAGGCCTCACAGGTGTGTCAACCTTCTAAGACACACCCTCAGGGAAACCTGATATTGAATATTTCCTCCTTCTGGGACCTGAACCCGTTCCCAATCTGGGAAAACCTGATTGGGGTAACCAAGGAAACCAGATACCTAGACAACAGAAAACTACATCCTACACTAAGAAAAACAAAGATATGGCCCAGTCAAAGGAACAAACTTACACTTCAACTGAGATACAGGAATTTAAACAATTAATGCTAAATCAATTCAAAAAGTTTAGGGAAGATATGGCAAAAGAGATGAAGGCTACAAAGAAAACACTGGGAATACATAAGGTAGAAATCGAAAGTTCAAAAAAAAAACTGGCAGAATCTATGGAAATGAAAGGCACAACACAAGAGCTGAAAGACACAATGGAGACATACAACAGCAGACCTCAAGAGGCAGAAGAAAACACCCAGGAACTGCAGAATGAGACACCTGAAATCCTATATACAAAAGAATAGATAGGGGAAAGAATGGAAAAATATGAGCAACATCTCAGGGAATTGAATGACAACATGAAATGCATGAAAGTACATGTCATGGGTGTCCCAGAAAGAGAAGAGAAGGGAAAAGGGGCAGAAAGAATAATAGAGGAAATAATCAATGAAAATTTCCCATCTCTTATGAAAGATATAAAATTACAGATCAAGAAGTGCAGCATACCCCAAACAGAATAGATCTGATAGGCCTACACCAAGACACTTAATAATAAATTATCAAACATCAAAGACAAAGAAAGAATCCTGAAAGCAGCAAGAAAAAAGCAATCCATCACATACAAAGGAAGCTTGATAAGACTGTGTGCAGATTTCTCAATAGAAACCATGGAGGCAAGAAGGAAGTGGTGTGATATATTTAAGATATTGAAAGAGAAAAACCACAACCAAGAATCCTATATCCGGCAAAACTGTCCTTCAAATATGAAGGAGAGTTTTAAATATTCTCTGATAAACAGACAATGACAGAGGTTGTGAACAAGATACCTGCTCTACAGGAAATACTAAAGGGTGCACTACAGACCGACAGAAAAGACAGGAGTGAGAGGTTTGGAACACAATTTTGGGTGATGGTAGCATAGCAATGTTAGCACACTGAACAAAAATGACTGTGAGTATGGTTGAAAGAGGAAGATTAGGAGCATGTGGGACACCAGAAGGAAAGAGGAATGATAAAGACTGGGAAGGAATCTTCCTGAGAAGGAAGCAAACAGAGCTGATGACCACAATAGCAGAAATTTAAAATTCCCTAGAGAGATTCAACAGCAGACTGGAGCTGGTGTAAGGAAAATCAGATAACTAGAAGAAAAGGCAATTGAAATTATCCAGTGTGAAGAGAAGAAAGAAAGAATGAAGAAAACAGAATAGAACCTGAAGAACCTCTGAGACACCAAGTGTACCAATATATTCACTGTGGAAGTCTCAGAAGGAGAAGAATTATGGGGACAGCGAAAAGATTCAAAGAAATAATGACTGAAAACTTCCCAAATTTAACAAAAGATATGAATACACACATTCAAATGCTCAATGAACTCCAAGCAGGATAAACACAAACAGACCCAGACCACACCATATTATAATCAAACTGGCAAATGCCAAAGATAAAGAATGGATTCTGAAATTCCCAAGAGAGAAGCAACATGTCACATACAAGGGAGCCTTAATAATATTAAGTGCCAAATTTTCACCAAAAATCTTGGAAGCAAGAATACAAAGGGATGGAATATTTAAAGTGCCAAAAACAAAAAATTACCAACCAAAAATTCTATACAGAGCAAAACCAATTTTCAAATATGAGGGAGAGATTAAGACATTCCCAGGTAACCAAAAGCTAAGGGACTTTAAAAGCATGAGACTGGCCATATAAGAGATGCTAAAGGAAGTTTTTCAGGTTGAAAGGAAAGAACAATAGATGATAGATAGAAACCACATGAAGAAATAAAGATCTCAGGTGAAGATAATGACAGGGTAAATATAACTGCCAGTTCTTTTGTATTTTTGGTTTGCAACTCCAATTTTCACTTCCTACAGGATCTAAAAGGCAAGTGCATAAAATGCAGTGATAAATAAGTGGTTTTCGGACTCATATTGTATAAACATGTAATTTGTGATAAGAACTACATAAAAGTGGCAGGAAGGAAGAGTATAGGAACACAGTTTGTGTATACTATTGAAGTGAAGTTGGTATCAAAGCAAAGGAGAATGTTATAGATTTAGGATGTTATATTTAAACCCCAAGGTAACTACAAAAAAGAATTGGAGATATGCAAAATTATGGAGATAGAAATTAGAGTACAAGTTGTCAGGGGCAGTGGGCAGGATGAATGGAGATTTAATGCATAATAAGTTTGCGGTTTCTCTTCAGGGATATGGGAAACTTTTAGCGATGAAATTGGTGAGGATATAGCAATATTATGAAGGTGATTAATCCCACTGAATGGTATATTTGGGAGTGGCTGAGATGGGAAAGTATATGCTGTATATGTGTTCTCACAGTTTAAAAAAAATAAAGAAACAGCAACTAAACAGATGATGAAAATTAAATGCAGTGCATGATCCTGGATATGATCTAGCAAGGGAGGGATAAAGGCTCAAGGGAACATTATTGGGACATACGAAAAACTGGCACATAGACTGTAAGTTTATATCAATGCTGAATTTCTTGAACTTGATAACTGCACTTAAAGTGGTTACATAAGTGAATATCCTTGTTCTTAGGAAAGGTACATGGCAGTTAAGTGTTCATACAGCATGCTATATACAACCTACACTTGACTGATCAAAAAATAGGTAGGTAGACAGACAGACAGACAGACAGACAGAATGATATGGCAAATGCGCAAAATATTAAAATTGGTGGATCTGCATATCTGAGGGTGTAGTGGTAGGTTGGAATTCTCTATATAGGGTTTGTATTATTTTCACAACTGTCCTGTAAGTTTGAAATAAGCTAAAAATAAAATTTTTAAAAATTCAATTAAATACATTTTGAACTCATAGAACACACTAAAACAGTTTTTATAATTTGTGATTTAGCAATTGCCTTCCTCAAAATACATACTCAAAAATTGAACACTGTAAAAGAATGCACATCAAATAAGATGCATTTGCTAACCAGACATATTTAAGATTTTTGTTTTCCTTCTGTATCAAGGATGATTCTTCTGATGATCATAAATCATGAAACTTTGTCACTGTCTTTGAAGTAAAGGGAATAATACATTTTTAGGTTCTCATAAATTTCCCTAGTTACTACAATACAAACAGAAATGGTATATACACACACCCTAATGGACTGTACATATAATGAATGACACAGCTATGTTTTTTTATCATATGCTAATATAAAATTGAAAAATTTCTGATGAGTTAATAACAGATGTGAATTTATTCTCTCACATTCAATGGATGACAATATATTTTTATTCTATTCTAGAATTAAAGTGAAAATCATCAAAAATTGATCCTATCTCTTACTATTCTGTTCTGAACCTATTTCAACATCCTGATTATTTATTTGAACTTTCTTGAGCCTTAGATTAATACTTTATAATAGTCATCATATTTAGAAAGAATTTCAGCTAATGGTAAAGGAAAATATTTGCTCCATGTCTATGTGTAATCTACTGCTAGGTGCTAAGCAGACAGTGGAGAATGAAACAGAAATGGTCTGTGCTCTCGCAGAATTTACAGACACTCAAAAAATAAACACCAACAATTGTGAATTTCAAATTTTGATAAGTGCTCTACAAGAACATGTGAGAGAAGAAAACAATGCAAAACTAATTTAGACTGGGGATGTAACAAAAGAGCCCCTGAGGAAGGGTCATTTAAACTGAGATCTGAACAATGAGTAAGAGTGAGCCAATTGAAAAGTAACAAAGTGAGCCAGTTGAGAAGTGATATGTTGGAATACATGGTGTTCCAGAAGGCAAAAAAAAAAATATTTCCCCAGCCATACCAGCCTGGTAAATAAACTTGCATTATAATAGAAATTACTGGCAATCTCCCTCCCTTCTCCCCTGCCTTCCCACACACATCACATTGACTATTACCAGATCTCCAGCCTTCTTCAATTCTCCGGCCCTGATTATTGCTGAGAATCCCTGGATGACCCAAACTTTTCCCGTAACCACAGTTCTGTTAGTTTTGCATGACACAGGCAGGAGAGAAGTTTCCTGCCCTTGTACCCTGTGGTCACCTGCTCTGGGGTCTCCTGTGCACTGGGAAGTAGCCACAGCTGTTGGCGGTGGTGGTATCTGCCCCTGTCTGTATTGAGGTTCTAGGACTGATGCCAATGTAACTGCTATCTGCACCGAGGGCACTGTTTCCTGACTGCTGCTGCAGCTCAAAGTCCTTCGTCTCAGCATTGCAGGACTCATGGGTACTGAATGGTTACCTGAGCCCTCCATGTGCAAAGCTTGCTCTATATGCTCTATATAAGCACCAAATGAAAAGACTTCCTCTCCTCCCTCCCTCCAACCATTCTGGTGTGTTCCTTGGTTATATATGTGCCCAAGATGATGCTTTCTTTTTTTAATTTCAGGCTTCATTTCCCCAGGGTTCTGGCACAAGTCTTGACCTACATTCTTCTTTCTTCCTTTCCATTTCACTCCAGTCTGTTGTCCTTAAATTCCTCTTGTGAGTCTCAATTCTTACTTTTTTTAGGATGAGTTCTTACCCAGGAAGCTCCTTAGTCTCTCATGTAAATAGATGTGTGGTATCTCTAGCTCATAGGTCTTATATTTATGCTGGATTTTCCTGAATCCCCAGGTGGACAAACCAATATTTCAAGGAATGGTCATTTTCATATTAGTTCTATATTTTTGGCAACTAAGTTTCTCAACATGAGTTTAAATATGATTCCATGTAGATTTTTAGAATTCCATGCGTGATTCCAGAATCTCCATATAGTAGCTGTAAGGAGATCTAGAAACAATGTGTATGGCTGAACTAGCCACCAACTTCTCCCTGATCCCTTCACACACTACTAAATAGTTAATTAGTAAGGAAACACGGATAGCTTATGGTAATATTACAGGAGTCAATACATGCATAAAATTGAACATTTTCTTAATATTTGTGACCTATATGGGAATTTTTGTTTTAAAATATTTTAAATTTAATTAAAAAAAATTCTAAAAGCAATTACCCCTTTCGTCTATATTTTAAAACTATGCTAATTGCAAGATACAATCATGAAATATACATCATTTATGAGATGACACTATTAGTAGTAAATTATGATCTGGATTAGAGACCATGACAGAAAAGTTCACCAAGAGACAAAGTGTCCTTTCCATGCTAAGCACAGTGGGTTTTTGCTTGCTGCCTGCAGAATGGCCACATGGCATAGTAGAAAGAATAATAGAATTTGGAGAAAGAAGGCCTGAATATGAATTCTGGTTCTGCCTTTTATTGGTTATCATTTAAACTTTTTGAATTTCAGTCTCCTTGTCAGTGAAATGGAAGCAAAAATATCTTCCCAGCCTAATAATAATTAAAATAATGAAAGGAAATATTTATTGAATACTGTCTTATTTTGCCAAGCTGCTATGACAGATACCCCACAATAGGTTAACCTAACAATAGGAATTGTTGGCTCATGGTTTGGAAGGCTAGAAGTCCAAATCAAAGTGCCAACAAGGCCATGCGCTCTCCCAAAGTGTGTGGTGCTTTCGGCTGGCTTTCCACAATCCTTGTAGTCTTTAGTTTACAGCTATGCCTACCATCACATGGCCGTCTCTCACTCCTTGGTTCTGCCCTTCTGGGTTCTGCTGACTCCCAGATTCTTCCTGTGTGGCCTTCTCTCACTACTGGATTCCAGTTTCTCTTTATAAACCTTCCAGTATTCGGGATTAAGACCACACTGATTCAGTTGGCCACACACTTTAACTAAAAACAACAACTTCAAAAGATCCTGTTTACAAATGGGCTCACACCCACAGGAACATGGATTAAGATCAACAACATGTTTTTGGGGGTTACATAATTTAACCTACCACAAGTATGTACTAAGTTTAAGGCAACATGCTATGCATCTTATCCCAATCAATTTCCTAATAGCCCTCTCAGGGAGGTGCCATTGCCACCCTTCTTTCAGATGAAAAAACTAGGGTTGAGAGAAGTTAAGCAACCAGCCCAAAATATCCAGCTAGTAAGTGGCAGAGGTGATGACCCAGGCCATCAGACTCCAAATCCTGTCACTTAACTGCTGTGATATACCAAATGGTATATGAGATAATGTTCAAATGTGAGTGAGTGGTATTAACTTTGAAACTGCTGTGGTTATTTTCCTTCTAGATATGTGGTTCAGGCTATCATTTCTCAAAAAAAAAGAAAACCAAAAAAAAAAACTGCCTTCTCTGGAACTGTCAACCACAACTTAGATATATGTCATTTCTCTGACATACATCATTTTATATTATCTTTAAAAGTTTAAATTAGCCCTACAATATAAGATTTCTTTCAAATACCATCACCCATAACTATCTTAATGGCTTTTGGTCACCTTATAGACCTAAACATAATGGTATAGTTATAATTGAGGTATACATACAACTTTGGTTGTTTCACCTGCAATTAAATTATGGGCCTATTTATTCACTTATTCAAAAGATATTTCTTAAGCTGCTGTCATGAGCCAGGCATTGTCTAGACTCTGTGGATCATCAGTAAGAAAAACAGAGAAAACCTCTGCTCTTATATGGTATACTTTCTATGAGGGAGAGAGTATAATAAATCAATAGTGAAAAGTGCTAGGAAAAAGAAAATAAAGCAGAGTAAGGATGCAAACAGTGACAGGCAGGTTGGTATGTTAAAATAGTATGATTAGGAAAGGCTTCTCTGAAAAGCTGGGTTTGAGTAACGACCTGAGTGAAATGTGGGAATGAGCCCCACTGATATCTCAAGAGAAAAGAGTTCCTAACAGTGTGGCAGTAAATGCAAAAGCCCCAAGGCAGGAGTGAGCTTGGTGCATCTGAAGAGCAGCCAGGGGATGAGAATGAATAGAGTGAGATGAAAATGGAAAGAGTAGAAGAAAATGAGGTGAGGAGGGGGACTGTCAGGGAAATCAAGGAGGGCCTGGATGAGATTTAAATATTATTCTGAATGAGATGGAAAGCCCCTGTGGTGTTTTCAGGCGAGTACTGACATGATCGAAGTTATAATTTTAAAAATCACTGGGGTTTCTGTGTGGAGAATGTATATACTAAAGGGGGCAGAGTGCAAGCAGGGAGACCAGCTAGGCGGCTGTTGCCATGGTCCAAGTGAGAGATAAGAGGAGCCAGGATAGGATGATAGTGGTGGATGTGATGAGAACTGGGCTTGTTCTGAATATTGTCCAAAGGTTGAGCTGATTGGATGTACCAAGTATGGAGCATGAAAAGAGACAAGGCAAGAAGGATACTTGGTGTTTTAACCTGAGAACATGGAAGAATGGAGAAGGGAGTGTCAAGTATGTGTTTGGATATAAACATCTTGAGTTCTGAGGAAGAGGTTCTAGGTAATTTGAGACAGTGGTTTAGAAAAAAGAAGAGATCATAAATTGAGCCCTGGGCCCTCCAAGGTGTATAGAGGTCAGAGAGATGAGGAGGAATAAGCAAAGGAGGCTTGAAAAGAAGAGGCCAATGTGTGAGAAACAAAACCTAGAAAATGTGGCATCCTAGAAGCCTGGCGAGGAAAGAGGCTGCTGAGAAGTCAAGCAAGGTGAGTACTGAGGAACGACCACTGGAATTAGCAATCACGATTTAGCTTAACAGCAGCTAACACAAGGAGAATGGGACGAGGACAAGAGGAATTAGAAACAATGAATATGGACAACTCTTTTGAGACTTTTTGTTTGAAACAAAAGTGAAAAGATGGTAGCTGGAATGGGAGATCTTACAGTTTATTTGGCTCTTGTTCTAATATCAGAAATATTACAGCATGTTTGAAAGCAGATTAGAAAGATTCAATAGAGAGGATGAACTAATGATACAGGAGAGAACAGGAGAATTAAACAGTTACCTCTAGTTGATGTACCATAATTTACTTATCCTTTCTACTATTGATGTTCATCTACGTTGCTTCTAATTTTTTGCTATAATGTTGCAAAGAAAATCTTTGTGCCTATTTTTTTATTCATTGGAATCATTTTCTTGAAATACATTTGTAGGAGGGAAATAACTAGATCAAAGATTATGTACATTTTTAGGACTCTTGGCACTGCTCTATTGCTCTAAAAAAAATCAATTTGCCATGCCACCAGTAACATATAAATGATTAAGTTTTGCTACAACCTTGCTAGAGGTTTGCCATGTATCTCGAGGCCGTAACTCATGGAGGCCTAAAGTGTTTCAATTGCCATTATTCTTTTTTTTTTTTTGTATTAAATTTCTATCTCTATACATATATGTAGAAAAGAGTCTGAGAGAGAGCTAGAATAAGAGCAAGAAAGAGATTATCCTGAATGTGCTTTTTTTTTTTTTCAATTGCCATTATTCTAATAGATTGCTGGCTCCTTAAAGACAGAGGTCATATCTTAATTAACTTTGTTCCCTCCTATTTTGTCAGACCAAATATTTTGCTGATTATGACAACCAAAACAGTCATTTATCTGAAATCCCTCTGTGTTAAATAGTAATGGTGTGCTTATGGTAAAGAGAAAAAAAGCCATTTTGAATCAGACCAAACTGGATTTGAATCCCAGATTCATTACTTGGATAATTTGCTTAAAGCACTTTAATTTGCCCATCAATAAAAAGGATTAATAATAATACCTGCTGCCTAAGTCAATGTGAGGGTTAAAATGAGATATCTATCAAGTCAAGAACACTGAGGATGAAATTTTTGGTGGAAGTAGTGGAACTTTCAGAACTTCATGTTTATCATGAAAATAGCTTGTAAACATGTAGTTTTGTTTTGCTTTTTAACACAGAAAGAAAAAGAAAATCCCTCTTGCAACACACTTTGCACACCTTGTCTACAGTCCTTAAAGTTCTCATCTTACAGCCTTGTTCATTACCATGAAAAAGAAAAACATTCCCATGTATTTCAATTCTAGTAAACTGTCGAAGCAGCAAGCACCTGAGGTATCTCTTGGGAAAGCATAGGCTGCTACCTGCTACCGTAGACCTGGGATCAGCAATGTCTCTAGAAATAGTACAAGGCAGTTACCTCCAGGTGACTAAATGCAGCTGCATCTCCACGCACGAGCTTAGAAAGCATTCTGATTAGTCCGGCTTGCAACTGTGAGGAAATAACACAAAGAAGAGTACAAATGGAAGTCAAATTCATCACCATATCCGGTCCTTTTCTAGATAGGTAAGAGAATCTTTCATCGTATGTAAAGCAGAGGGTCTCTACGTTAGGGTGCAAGGTTGGGAAGGTAAATATTGAGATTTATGTCTGTGTCTGTTCTCTGATTGTGTGCTTGCATATAAGTGAGTCAGCTAAGAATTTTTATGATGTCTAGGGAAATATTGTTAGTCTCAGAGTATGAAATTAAAAGAAAATGGTACACTATTACTCAGCATATCTAAATAGTAAAGACCCTGCCATGATTTTAGGGCATTTCTTGAGAAATTTATAACCATCTTAAAGAGAGTGGGATTGCAAATACCTCCATCCAGACAGAACTCCAAAGTTTCATAAAAGATATGAAGTGGAGTAGATATTTTCTTTGTTTCTTTCAGTTTAGTTCTCACACTGACGTTGGGGAATATGTGACATCTTGTGTTTGTGATAACTAGGAAAGGAAAGAAGGAAGGATTTCAGTGGGCTAAGTCACTAAATCTAGATGTCTTTATCTCAGTCATATCCTAGGGACCCTACCTTTGCATGCAGTGTTCACTAAAAGACTAATCAGTGTCTTCCACTGTAATCGGATGTGGGGGACCAATGAATGAAAGCTTGTGACATGAGACATCCCTGACCTAATTCCCATTTGGAAACCTCGGCTTTGTTGTTTTCCATCAGTAACCTTGGCTGTTCTCATAAGAATTTAGGCTCTCACTAGAAATTGCATATGAATTCATTAGATAATCTGTACTGAAGTGCTATCCTCAGGTGAAAAGCATCACAAAATGTTTAGTTCATATTTTGAGTTTATTGCAGAAAAAAATATATATGCATTGAGTTCTAAATATGTTCTAGGCCTTTGTACTAAGTTCTGGGCCTACTAAGATTAAAAATAAGAATTTAGTTTGAGTATTTAAAAATAATATAGTGGTTTTGGTTTTGGTACAAAGTTATGGATAATTCTGATTTTATCTGGATCCATAATGATGAATAACAATGTCAAAACCTAGTGCATCTGGTGTTTCCTTCCATCTGAATAGTAAGATTGGATTAACTTCCTTTCTGATTCAATATTGCAGAAAACAGCCATCAAGATGTCCCAAATAAATCATTTGATAGAAGTCAATCTCTAGTTGCCGTAATATATAGGGTTGCCAATTTTTTGGGACCCACCCTCCCCCTTTTAGTATTACTCTAGTGTGAGATATGAGCAGATAATAATGCTAAATGATGACATGGCAATAATTTTAAACCAGGATTTAGGGGTTAGCAGCATGATTTTAGACTAAAGAGAAACTAAAGTTTTCAATGATTTTCTTTTAATGTCCAGTGCATAATAAAGAGGACTACCCTATTTAAATCTGTCATTCAATAAAATTAAAGCCTTAAGGATGTGGCTTCTTAAATGTCTACACCAAAGTTTTTCCCATAAAGCTTCCGTAGACATGAATTTATTAAGTTCCTAATGTTAATTACTCAGTTGATAATTGATGCTGGATTGAGTTGTTTGAAATTAGCCATTTTTTACATTTAGCAATAGCAAGGAGGAATTGCTGTATATAATCTCTTTGCTTGCCTTTTCTTGGTATTTTTTTTATTTAATAGAGAAGTTGTAGGTTTACAAAAAAATCATGCAGAAAATACAGTCACCGTATCCCCCATACACACACACACACACACACACACACACACACACACAGTTTTTCCTATAATTAACACTTTGCATTAGGGTGATAACTTTGTGACTATTACTGAACAATATTATTTTAATTATACTATTAACAATGGTCCATAGTTTACATCATAGTTCACTATTTGTGCTGTGCAGTCCTGTTGGTTTTTTAAATTTTTATTCTAGTAACATGTATATAACCTAAACTTTTCCCCTTTAACCACATTCAAATATATAATTCAGTGTGTTAATTAAATTCACAACATTGTACTACCATCACCACCATCCATTACCAAAACTTTTCCATCATTCCAGAGTCTGTACCAAGTAAGCATTAAGTCCCCATTCCTGAACCCCACCCTTTCCCCTGGTAACCTGTATTCTAGCTTCTGACTCTACAAATTTGCTTATTCTAATTACTTCATATCAGTGAGGCAATACAATACTTGTCTTTTGTGTCTGGGTAATCTCACTCAAGATGACATTTTCTAGGTTCAACCATATTGTTGCATGTATCAGAACCTCATTCCTTTTTATGGCTGAATAATATTCCTTTGTATGAATATACCACATTTTATTTATCCATTCATCAGTTGATGGACCCTTGGGTAGCTTCTATCTTATGACACTTGTGAATAATGCCACTAAGAACATTGGTATGCAAATTTCTGTTTGACTCCCTGGTTTCAGATCTTTTGGTTTATACCTAGAAGTGGGATTGCTGGGTTACGTGGAAATTCTATAATTAACTTTCTGAGGAACTACCAAACTGTCTTCTACAACAGATGCACCATTTTACTTTCACACCAACAGTAAATGAGTTTTCCTGCTCATATCTGGTATATCCAAAGTCTGGTCTTCTTTACTGATGGTTTCTGAATTTTTGTCTTGTTCCTTTGGATGGACCATTTTCTTTTTCTTTGTCTTATAGTCTTTTTTTGCACACTGTGCATTTTATTATTTTGAAGTGTTAACTCTGAGATTCAGTCCCTGAGCCATCTGTTCCTTAAGTTTGTATCCAACTAGTGATATGACAGGGATTTCCTTGAGTGCCAGGATTTAACAAAAACAAACCAACCAATATAAAAATCACTTTTTTCATCTTTGCAAAATAGCTCTGTGTTGGCTGGTGCTCTCCTTCAGAGTTTAGTCTTCCTATCAAGAAGATTAGCCTGAGATGAATGTGAAGTTCAGTATCTTCTCCATCTTTTCTGAGCCTGCCTCTTATCCTGGACTTGTGCTCACTCACTCATAACTTAGGAATGCTCCCTTTAACAGGAACCTAACTGCCCACTCTGCTCCTTATAAAATAGTTTCTCCCCCTCCTGGCTTCTCTGTTGTAGGACTTAAGGCAAGTAATCATTTGCCCCATGCCACTTTGACTTAATTGTTTCTCATACAGCTTTAGCTGTTGGCAAGCTGCTTCTGCCTGCAGGGTAAGTTCTGGGAGGGTGAGCCAGGAAATGATTCCTTGTTCGGTCTTTTGGGCTGCCACTCTTACATAAAGGTGCATTAAAGTTATATTTTAAAAAAATCACTCAGAATCTTTCTTTCCTAGAGGTAAGATGGTTCTCTGATCACAATTAGAATTAGGAAATTAAGAAAATTTTAAGCTTATTGTTATCTTGCTATATCCTTCTGCTGAAAGGACCATAAGAACACTGACTGAGACTTAATCCACATTCCATCTTTATTCATTTTTAGCTATGCATAAAATTGTTAATTCCTACTGTGAGAGAAAAATTAAGATTACCTAGAATAAAAATTGATTGGACATTAAATCATAGTGTTTTTATTTGCCTCTCAAAAACACATACTGATAAACCTCATTTCATTTTACGGTGTTTCTTGGAGAATTGTGCAGTCCACCAGATCCACCAGAAGAGTGAAAAACAGAATCCCATTATATTCACTGAAGTGAAACATAAACTACTTCAAGGGGGGGAATCAAAATAAAAGTAAATTTATAACATCCTTCCACGGAGTGTTAGAATTCAAACCACCCTTGTGATCAGACTGATGTTTTAGAGCCTGTGTGGTCTGCCTGCGCTGTTATGACTCAAGCTTTTGTGTGTTACCAGTTAAAAGTCCTGAAAGAATATATTCCTGGTGACTGAATATAAGCACCTAAAAATAAAAAGTAGCCCCTCCTAATTTTACCCACATCTGGAATAAAGTGCTGGTGGCCTGTAAGCACCATTAATTTTTTCATAGAAAAAAAGTAGTACTTATGTATTTCATGGGTTGGGACAGTATTACTTTCTAACTAGAAGCTGGTGCTTTGAGGGGTTGTGATATCATTTTGCCCTTGGACATCAATTTTCAAAAATCCCTAAATGCCTCCTGTAAGTTAGGTTAGTTTCAATTCTTACTGGGCACGTTAGTCAGGAGCTTCCTCTGTCTTTTGCAGAAAAGCTGCATGATTATTAGAGTTTTGTCAACTTGAGGGGGCTGGATGAAGAAACCTGAATTTGTCTGACCTCATTTTTCAGGCAACATTTGCCTGAGTGTTAAGCTTTTGTCCCTACAGTGTTTGTGCATGTTTCTGTATGACCCTGATTCCAGCCATTTTCCACTAAAGCTTTTTGGTTGTCTCCAGCATGGAGAAACACTGAAGGAAGGGCAGGAACGGGGGAGTAACAACCTAAGGTGAGACTGAAAAGAACACAAGGAATAAGAATGAGAAAAAAATAATATTCAGTACATCAAAAACATAATCAGGGGAGATGAAGGTAGAAATTTCTATTGACTTGAACATATAATAATGAAACCTGAAAACTCTGTTAAAAGCAAGTTACTTGCTATTATATTTGTTTACTGTACCCAGAATAATATCTATTTGTGGTTAAATCGTGCTTTTTCTCCTGTCTCTAGAGAACTTTGTTTTAAACCTCTATGTTCTTTTTGATCCATAGATGTTTTCAACTTTTGTAGAAAAATTTTTTAAGTATAAATGTACTCAAAAATCACAAAGTAAACAAGTGATTTTGTCATAAAAGTATGTAGAATATTATTTTATAATTTATGAAAGATTATCTCCTCCAGTGAATTTGTAGTTGGAAAAGTTAATCCATTTTTAAAAATGGATTATTATAATTCAATGTACAAGATTACTTCAAATTATATAGAATTTAAAGTTTTAAGAACCATGTACAAAAGTTCTCTATTTAGTTGCTAAATTTCAGGAGGCTTTGAAGGAGAAAAAGAAGAATTTCTATAAGAATGTTAGCAGGGAATGTGAAAAGGAGCACTGGTTAAGAGGTAATAATAAAATAGAGGAGAGAGATTAATTAAATGAAGAAAAACCTAGGTTATAAAAAACTTCAAATGAGCTAGGCTAAGGGATTCTAATCTAAATCACTGAATTTGACTCTGTTTCATTATGAATACTTAATTTGTGGTAGGAGAGAGAAGAAAAGAAAAGGAAGATGAATTTAATTCAGCATCTATAAAGAGTCTTCTGGAAGGCTTGGGATTTGGGTTGAGTATTCACAGCAGCCATGATTTGCAAGGGTAGGGTAGTGAATGAGTGAAACAGATTCTGAAATCAAAGAACCCTTCTTAAAATGTGCCATTTTGACCTTAAATCTCAAATATATATTCTTTCCATAAGTAGATTACATCACATTAGCAAAACCAAATCATTTTGACCACTGCTTTTTCTTCTGCCCTAGTACTCCTTGATGACTTTTGGATTACGCTCCTTGATAGATGAAACAATCAGTAAATGTAAACTCTGCAAATCCAATCAGACCACTTCTTAAAGACTTGATATACTACTGTTCCAGTCAATAAGTACAGGACTTCATTTGATTAACAAAGTTGCTATTCAATTTTCCCTCATACTGAATATCCAGAGAAGTAGGTCATTAAATTAATCATTTCGACATCAATGTATAGAAAATCTACAACTTTAAGCAAAGTTTATGAAGCACTTTTTATCTGCCAATTCTAGCTGCTTTATATCGAATATCTAGGGTGATCTTTACAGAAGCCCTACATCAGGGATGCTGTTATCATTATTAGACAGATGAGAAAATTGAGGTGCAGGGAGAGTCAGGGATTGAACCCCTAATGCACACTCTTTTTTTTTTTATTTTTTATAAATGCAATTTTATTGAGATATATCCACACACCATATAATTCATCCAAAGTATATAATCATTGGCTTACAATATCATCATATAGTTGTGCGTTCATCACAATCAATTTTAGAATGTTTTCATTATTCTGAAAAAATAAAATAAAATAATAAAAAAAATATAAAAATAAAAAAGAACTCCCAGAATATCCTATACCCTTTACCTCTCCCTCATTATTTATATATTTTTTGTCTTTATTTTATTACTCATCTACTCATTACTGGATAAGGGGAGTGTCAGTCACAAGGTTATCACAATCACATGGTCGCATGATAAAAGCTATATAGTTATACAGTCATCATCAAGAATAAAGGCTACTGCATTACAGTTCAACAGGTTCAGATATTTCCTTCTACCTATTCTAATACACTAGAAATGTAAAGGAATACCTACATAATGCATAAGAATAATTTCCAGAATGACCTCTCAACTCTATTTGAAATCTCTTAGCCACTGAAACTTTATTTTGTTTCATCTCTTCTCCCCCTTTTGGTCAAGAAGGCATTCTCAATTCTGTGGTGCCAGAGCCAGGTTCATCTCTGGGAGTCATGTCTCACATTGCCAGGGAGATTTACACCCCTGGGAGTAATCAAGGGTCCCACATAGGGGAGAGGGTACTGAGTTTATTTGCAGAGTTGGCTTAGAGAGAGAGGCCACATCTGAGCAACAAAAATAACTCAAATTCTTAATTATTATATTACAGTGTGCAAAGTTTGTTAATTGTTCACTTATATGCAACTTCCAAACACGCAAACTCAATTGTTTTGTTAAGTTGTCCTCAATCTCCTTAGCAGTAAGCCCACTCAAGCAGTGTGAAAGTTCATTCCTTCCTCTCAGGTACCATAATATTTGATTTTCATATGCCTTTTGTCCTCTTTTAATTGCATATAATTTTAGTGTACTTGCCTAAATCTCCAATTAAATCATTCCTCTGCTATAAGAATTTGCATTTTTTGCCTTTATATCCCTCAAATCTAGCACAGATCCTGTATAGGGCAGGCATAGAATGAGCATTTGTTGAAGAATTAATGAATGTTTAACGTTTTTAATTCACATTTCTATTTCTTGGCCTTTTCAGTCATTGATGTAGTAATATAAAAGCATTTTCTAACTCACTAATACAATGGTCATAACTGACATATTATTTCTCTATAAATCACTCACTAAAATTAACTACTTTTTTATATATGGTGAAATTATAACTATTTAGTAAGTCATAACTATTATTATTATTAATATACACATCATTAACTACCTGATGTCCTGAAAACACAAAGACAGTGATATTTTCAGGAGCTTATTTTTTCTTAAAAATATACGGTTATATTGTTGGTTGAGTCAGGGCTTTTTAATTTTTTATTTACCTCTTCTTGTCCTCAGTTGTGTGTGACAGATATCCGAGTCAGCAAATACAGATCATATGAGGTCATAGCATTTCATAAAGTATCATAACTGGCATTTATTCATGTCTTACTTAGTGAAACCAAAAATAATTTATATACAATAACTTTTCACAGTTCTTGTTGTGTTTAATAATTCAACTCTATCCTGAAAACTACAACAAAGGCACAACTTGATAAATTTTTATTATGCATGCCATATTTAATAATATCCTTTCTACCCTTCCTAACTCTGGTTTTCTCCTCCTGATTCTCATTTCCTTAACTATGAGACTGCTTACACATTTGTGTCAAAATAAGTAAAAGTAAAAGAAGAAACAAAATGTGTTATTTGTATTTAGCCCGAACAATATGAACGTGCCAATTTACCTGAAGGTCATAACTCTTCAATTTATTCTTATTTTAATAGGATATTGAAAAACCTAATTTAAATATTCCTCCCCAAATAATGATATGATATATTATTTTAATGATTTGATTGCTGAATCTCTAAAAATAAAAAGATTCTAAATATATCAGTTTGTTCAAATTCATATTGGCAGCAATTTTGAAAACAGAGTAGGCAAAAGTTAAGTATATAAGCACATAATTCAAGTAGTTCCTGAGCTTTCCTTAACCAGAACACCTTACCCTTTCTAAACAAGAATGTAGATACCTTTTCTCATTCGCTCCCAATCTTCATGTACTGCTTCATGCATTATTTTATTTGATGAGCTGATCAATTGCTATAGCCATCCATAATAATGGAGCAATTTTATGAGAAACAAAGTTGGCATTGCAATTGTTTTCAAAATGTCTCAAAAACATTGCTCTCACCAAAATTTGGGTACTGTTACTTCATGTATTTAAAAGGGGCAGCTCAATACTAGTATAGAGTTCTTTGGAAGAAAGATTAATTCATCTAACATTGCTCTAGTACAAATGTCAAAGCTCTAACTATCTGAAGGAAAAGATTTTTCTCTATAGATAGCACCCTATCTTTCTCCTTTTGTTGGCAGCAAAAATTGGTCTTGGTGTCATACCTGTTTCTTGACCATGCACTCACTTTTTAACCCCCTAGCAATACACTAATAACACACTAATTTTAGTTTGTGGATATAAAATTGTACAAATCTTTAAAATTTTATTAAATAGCCTTTCAAGATAAAAGAAAGTCTATGAAACTGTGCATCATGCACCCATAACTGTTACACATGAAACTGTACTTTCAAATGAGTTCAAATGAGGACTCCCTTGGTCTCACTGGTCCTCACAATGAACGTGGGTCACCTTTGAGAATCGCATCTCTAAGGCCACCGATTATGTCATCATCAATGAATCCAACAGCATTTTTTTAGTTCACATTTTTCCTCCACCTGGCAGCATCTGGCAGTGTTGACAATCATCTCTTGGAAAATCTTTACTCCTGACATCCATGACACCACATACCTTGATTTTCCTCTGAACCTTTTACCTCTGTAAATACTTTTGCTAAACTCAAGTAAAGTAACAATAAAAGCTTTTAGAATCTTTCTTTTTAATGACTAACTTTGTGATGCCAGGTGTCGGTGTTTGAGGGGGCCAATAAAAAGCATCCTTCAGCTCTCTGCTTTGAGTTCTGAAACAACTGAGAAAGAGGAAGCAGGCTAGTTGAGGTCAAAGTGTCAGCTTCATTGTTCATAGAGCTGTTGGAGATGTGACTTTGGTGCATGACAATGATATACTTCCCTGACTGCACCCCTTTCTTAGGCAGATTTTCGCACCCAGGCATAGCCAGTGCTAGTTAATCACAGCCCTTTCCAATAGGGGCAGAGCCTTCTCAGCTTACTGTATCATGGCAAAAAACAGGCCAGACAGTTTGGCAGTTCCTAAGAAAGTAAAGTATAGAATTACCATATGACCCGGCAATCACACTGCTAGGAATATACCCAAAAGAATTGAAAGCAGGGACTCAAACAGATATTTGCACATCAATATTCATAGCAGGATTATTCACAATTGCCAAAAGATGGAAGCAACCCAAGTATCCATCAACCAATGAATGGGTAAATAAAATATGGTATATCTGTACAATGGAATATTATTCAGCCATAAAAAGGAATGATATCCTGATACATGTAACAACACGGATGAACCTTGAAGATACCATGTTGAGTGACAAAATGACAAATATTGCATTATCTCACTGATATGAAATGATTAGAATATGCAAATTCATAGAGTCAAAAATTAGAATATAAGTTACCAGGGGCTGGGGTGTGGATAGGAAATAGGGAGTTAATGCCTAAATTGTACAGAACTGCTATTTGGGTTGATGGAGAAGTTTTAGTAATGGATGGTGGTGATGGTAACACAACATTGTGAACGTAGTTAGCTGCACAAATTATTGAAATGTGGTTAAAAGGGGGAGTTTCAGTTTGTGTATGTGTTACCAGAATAAAAATTTAAAAAACATGTAAGACTATAAGATACAAACAGTGAACCCTAATGTAAACCATGGACTATAGTTAATAGTACATTTATAAAAATGGGCTTTCATCAATTGTAACAAATATACCGTGCTAATGCAAGGTGTTAGTAATAGGGTGGTATTTGCAACTCTGTATTTTATGCAAGATTTTTTTGTAAACCTACAACTTCTCCAAAAAAATTGAAAATATGATAGACATAGTATATAAGAGGCAGTGAAGAAAAATGAAATACATAAGACCAATAAATTCTAATTAATTATTGATACCAAATTGCAAAGATTCACATATGAAGGAGTTATTAGAAAACACATAAAGGTAAACAGCAACAGCAAAGCACTGATGTTAACTCCAATTACAGTTCCAGATGACTTCATCATCTGGGAGGTGGAGAAAGAGAAGTACAGTTTGAACCCACTGAAGGCTGCATCCTATGAAGGATGTGGTGGGAAGGGGAATTCTTAGAAATAATTCATGGAATTGATAGAGAAATACAATAAAAGTTTTAATATGCTTGTTGAAATGTTAAAAGTAAATACCGGTAAACTAGCATTAGAATGTAAACTTTTCAAAGAATTAGAGAATTATGAAAGAAACAAAGAAAATTGATTAAATGAAAAAAAGTCATTTATTAAGAATCTTAGGACATTAAAGCCAATAGATATTAAACAATAATACACATTACCAAGTAGTTTTATTTTAGTAATTCCAAGACTCTTAATATTAGGAACATTTGGAGATCTGTTACTGCAGTCCATTTTATTAATAAAGGAGGAAAAATAGTCACATCAAAAATAAGTGGAGAATTCATTTGATGAAGTTAAACATTGATTTCTTGCTTCTTAAACAATGGGCTTGAATAGAGGAAACTATCCTTGACAAGAAAGAAAGTATCAGAATAACAGCAAACATCACAGTTGTGGCAAAACCTCAGCAGCAGGCCTAGGACTTGGTTTCAGATATCTGCTGTCAATGTTTACACCATTCTGAAGAGTCTACCTAATGCAACAAGACCAAGAAAAGAAATAAGAACTGTAAATGCTGAAAAGAAAGAAAAAAATAAAATGATTTATAGAGTAAAAAATAAAGAAAAAACAGAGCATAGCACAGGCTCTTTATGAGTAGGCAAACTCCAAAAGGAAGACCCAGAGTGACACATGCCCAATATCTTCCAAACTCACCAATCACATAAATCACTTTCCCGTCCCTGCGGACACTGGGAAGGGGAAGGATCCAGAACTATTACACTATTGGGGCTGCCACCACACGGAAGGAACATCAGGAGTGGAGAATAGGCGTCTCTTCCTAATATCATGGATAAACGAAAGCCACAGAAATATGATTCTTATAACATCATACATATATTTGTTTGATACATACGGTTATATGTAACATATACATACATGCGTCTATTATACATATACATATAGTATTATATAAACTATGTATCAGAAAGAAAGCAAATACTAAAAACACCACATTTTCTCAGGGTGATAGGATAAATGATTTTATATTTATTTCTCTTTCTAATTCTTTGTATTTTCTAAGTCTTGATATAAGCATATTTAATTTAACTAATTAAAAAATAAATTTTAAGACACTCAAGTTAGTTACAAGAAATAGACACCAACACTAGCTAAGTTTTGTTCAATTTGTAACCTAATATTACATAATTCAGAAATTTGCATTGATTTAGCCTATTAGAAGTGAGCTTTGATAGGTTAACAACATGAGATAAACTTCTGATTTGTCCCTCCTAAAGGGCATTATAGTAAAATATCAGGGACATGTTAATTAAAAATCAAATATAAATGGTGTTAAATCAATTCTGTGTGCTTTTTAAATGATTAGACATACTTAACAGAACATAATCTCCTCAAGAGCTGAACCCTTATTTTGTAATTCTACTAAGCCTAAGTATCTAAATTAAGAGTTTTTCACTTAATAACTCCACATGGTTGTTATGATGATTCATGTATTCATTCATTTCACAAAGATCTATTAAATACCTACCATGTGTCAGCACTGCTCTAGGTCCTGGGGATATAGCAGTGAACCAGACTGACAAGGTCCCGCAGCCATGGAACACACAATTTAGTAAAGGGACACATACAACAAACAAATGAATAAACAAAAACGTTTTTGGTGGTAGGAGAAATGAAACAGAATGCTTGTGATAGTGAAGATGGATGAGTCTGAGAAGGCCTTGCCGAGGAGGAGCCATTTAAATTAAGAGCTAAAAGAACAGAAGGAGGCAGCCATACAATGATCTTGAAAAGCTCTCCAGGCAGAGAACAGGCTAATGCCAATGCCAAAAGTTAAAAATGTGCAAGGCTTGTCTGAGAAGCTGGGAAAAGGACAGAGTGGCTTGAGGGAGGGATGTGAGATAAGGCTGAGAGGTCATAGAGCCAGATCAAATGGGACTTTGTAGGCCAGGGTAATTGAATTTAATTAACTCTACAAAGAACAGAAAGTCTTTGTAGGTTTTTAAGAGATAAAGAAAAGCTGAACTCCTTGGGAAAAAAAACAGATTTAAAACCTGGTACAAAAGACCAAGAAACTATAAACAAAAGAATTTTGTCACTACCTGTCTGAAACAGTTAAGAGGGAGCATATCTTATCTAGGGCACCACAAAGAATAAGATGGCAAAACTCAGAAAATAAATGAAGGTAATCATAAAACATTACAGAAATTAAAAACACATTAGAAACAAAAGAAGTAGAATAGATTCTGCTGAAAACATATAGGGACATGACAAGTAGCTCTGAGAAAACTTCAATTAAATAAAACATACAAGTGGTTAGAAAATATAAATGAAATAAAGCATTTGGAAAGAAAGACCACCAAAGAAAATATAATTGCATAATTGGTGTCCTTGAAGATGAGACAAATATATTTGAAGACAAATTATTCAAACATATACAAGGAGAAAATATTTCTGAAGTAAAGATTCTGGAATCTGTAGAATGAAAGGGAATACTGCATTTCAGGAACTATAAACCCAAGGAACTATTCTGCTAATGTTTTTTAAGTTTAAAGATAAACAAAAGTTCCTATAAGATTCCAGGCAGAGAAAAACAAGCTACCTACAAGATGGTTTAGCCTCAGGCTGGAGTATTTTTCACAGGATGTTCAATGTCCAAAGGCACTGGAATATTAGCAACAGAGTTGGAAGACAAAAAATAAAAATAAAGATTAAAGAATTTAATTCCCAGCCAAGCTGTTATTTATTATTGAAGATATTATAAATGCATTCTCAAATATATAAAGCCTCAGGAAATGTAGCCCTCACAAACTCTACTTGAAGAAGCTATTTGATAATGAAGTCCAGCTATGTAAGAGATATATCAAAACAAAAAATTCAGGAATAATGACATCCAACTAAAAAAAGACTGATCATGAGCATTGAAATCATTTCAGTACATAGCTAATAATGTAGAACTTCAGAATCATAGTTATAAAATGCATTCATCACTATAAGTAATGCTAACATAGTCTCGATGTCTTAGTGACAAAACATAAAAGTTTATTTTTTTAGCTCATGTCACTGTTTAATAAGGGTTTGGGGTCAAGGGCTTCGTCCTGCAGTGATTCAGGGACCCAGGCTTCTTCTTTTATGTAGTGCCACTATTTTCAACAGTCTAAGGTCACTCTAGAACCATCCAGGTTGTAGACAGAGGAAAAAGAAAAAAAGAGAGTGGAGAAGGCACCCTCATTCTCAACTGCCTCGGGCTAGAAATGACGCTTTACTTTCACTTACATTTCATTGGTGAAAGTTATCACATGGCTCCACCTGTATAAAAGGGCTGATTCCAGGAAGACAAAATAGGTTTGATGAGTAGCCTCTATTACACAGAATTTAATGTATTATAAAAGAATAAACATATAATAATATACTGTAATTACAAAAAATGAGAGGTGTTCAGGAAAATTGGTGGGAGGAAGTATAAATTTTTTTTATTTTTTCATAGCTGGAAGCTAACAAATACTTTCTCAAGTTTTAGGCGTGTTTTGTAAACTTAGGACTATAATGTGCATGGTATGGAGAGGTGGGAGGTAATGCTGGAAGTACAGGGCAAGTGTTGTGAATAAAGGAGTTAGGACCATTCATTAGAAAATGAGATGTCCTCAAAATGTTTTAAGCAGGAAAGTGACTTGATTGTATTAACATTTGGTAAAGATCTATGGTGTCCATACAGGGAATGAATTAGAGACTGTGGAAGATTACATTAAGATACTATTGAAATAGTCCAGGTAGCCATGATGGCGTTCTGAACCAAGATGGTGGAAATAAAGATGAGGGAAGATGTGTTCAACGTTCAGGAGATATTTAGAAGGTAGAACCCACAGCTCTTGGGTATTAATTGGATTTTGGTGAGGTGGGGGGATAGGAAAAAGAAGTCAAGAAGACTCCCAAATATAGTACTTCATCCCGTTATATAAAATACTGAAAGAGATATAAATTGGTTGTTGATGGGGAGAGAGAGAAAGGTAAGTTCAGTTTTGGTAATATTGAGTATAAGTGGAACATTTAGACAGAGAGAAGCAGGTGAACAACTCCAGGAGAGGTGATACAGTGAAATAATATGTGAAATATGTCCTTTGCTACTACAGAAAGTAGTAGTAGCAAAGGACAAATGCAGAGGGTAACAGTATAAAAGGCCTCCGACAGGTTAGGGCATCTTGTTCAGTTTAGAGCTATAGACTGAGAAAGATTTGCTTTTGTTCCTGGAAATCACTTGCCAAACCCTGGCCAGAAAGAGGAGGCTCCTTAGCCACGAAGGAACTTTAAAGATAAAGTTTGTCATCATTCCAGGTAGCAACCAGCACACATTAAATTTAAAAAAGTGTGGGGGTGGGGAGGCCATTCTCCTTTCAGGCTCTGGTCCTTCAGAAAGCAAGGTCCTCTCATGGCTTTTGGGAATTGAGACAGCACTTCTCTCAGGGTTTTAAGACCATTTCTCTTCTTCTCTCTAATGGGACTCACTGAGTGTGGTCCTGACTCTTACTGGCTATGGCCAGGTGACAGACTAGGCTACCAAATTACATCAGGATGGGGCTAGTATTGAGAAACCTGCATCCCCTCCTGGGCAAAAATAATACAACCTTTAAGAATAAATAGCTAAAATCCAATCAAGTACTTATGGTTCACACATAGTGCCAGAGAAAATTCAAATACTACATTTTAGTGAATTCCTTTGGCCTGATATGTATCTATGGTCCATAGACTTCAGCTATGTAGACAGACAGGCAACCAAAGAAAGCATATTACAAAGTGGTGTTCCTTTGGGTGGGAAGAGAAGGAGAGAGGCCTAAGATCCAGTAAAGGGAATTTCTCTGGCATCTCTTAATAAGGCAGAGAGCCCATTCATTAAAATATAGATGGAGTTTGAAATCTTTGAATTTTTGAATATGTTCAATATTTCCTGTATGCTTGCTTATTTTTAATATCAATAAAAATACTCAATTGTTCATGTATAGTAGTAACTGCTTGTATTATATACTACTGCAAAATGGCTTGGCATTAACATTTTAAAAGAGCATTTTAATATCTTTGAAATTGAAAAGTTCAATCATTTTGTATGCTAAATGATAGAAATAACCAGATAAGTTTATAATTCAAGCTAAAATATATCTTGCACTGCTGTATGGTAACTTTAAAGCTGTGACACTGTTGCTATTGCCATGGAAATTTATGTTTTATCATAGTCATGACAATTTCACACAAAAAGATGAGAAGCTGTGCATTTCTAGCATCTATCCAGAAGGAAGGAGCTGGCAAAATCTTCTAACTGCAGGAAGTCATATACTTTCATTTTGTCTGAAATTAAATTCTCATTTTGTCTGAGAATCTTTTCTTAAGTTGTATTCATATATAATGTCTGGCACATCTTAGGCCCTTGAATACATATATAGCTGTTTGCAGTATATTTTAGCACCACTATTTTATGTGGGATAGTCAGGAATATGTGTATGCCTTGTGAAATTGATCCAGCTTTTCAGAGGCAAGGAAGCAGACATCTGAGGAAAATTATTCAGATGTTTTTGTTGCAGTGAAGCAGAAGAGTTTGGTCTAAATTAACTAATTACTTCAACTCACTTCTTAACTTTAGTTTCTAATATGCTGCTTTTACCTTCTTGGTAAGTGACCTTTTCAAGCAATTTTTAATCTTGTGGTCTCATTTCACTTCCCATTTACCATTTCAGTCTGAGGAACTTAGACTTATAATGCTTGTTTCCGCAGTTACAAGCCTCAAGTTAATCATGGCCCTGGGAATTGAGTCCTCAAGTGTGTACACAATCCTCTTGACTTTCAGTTCCCAGCAAGGACCGTTGGCTACAAATCCTGCCCCTTGGGGATCAGGAACAGTGCCTGTCTGCTTGCCCTGCCTGACAGACAGTACTGGTGAGCCAGAAGTCAGTGGGTTCTCAGCAGGGTTTTAAAGAATCGCGGAACCATCTTTGGTCTTGCAAAGGAAAGAGAGTAGCAGAGTCTCCAGCGCAGTGTTCTGTACCTAATGGCAGGTTACACAGCTTTGCAGAGCTGAAAGCAGGCTACTAGATGAAAGGAAGCCTCTGTTTCTCGGAGCCACCAGGTGGACTGAGTTTTTCTAATCTCCTGGGTTTGCCAGGTGACTACATAAAGCATAGTTAAAAGTGTAACATTGTTTTCCTCATCGCTACTTTTCCAAAATCTGCTTATCCTTCAAGGTTGAACCCAAGTCTTACTTTCTGCATTAAAATATATTTTTATATATGGAAATATCGTTAGACTATAGAGAAGTATGGAGAATAATATAGCAAAAAACTGTTTACCATTAGATGATTTATATTTAACCAAAAATATATATATATTATGAATGGTGTTGATGTAGCTTTTGTACCTATCGGCAACATAATTCCCCTTTCCCTCTCTCCAGAAGCAGGTCATACCCTGTTCTTGGGCTGTTAAGCAGAGTTTTTCAATGGTTCTGTCCTTTTCTGGATCCCAGTTTTTGCAAGGAGTCCGGTTCCAGCTTCCTAACATGACCAAGCCCTGTGATTCTTGTTCCAAGCAACCATCAAAAGACTCTAAGGTGTATATCTAGTCTGGAGCTTCATCTGGCTCCATCCTTTTGACTGGAAACCATTACACCTCTTTTTACCTCCCCAACTCTCTCTGATTCCTATAGCATTGAAAGTTTTGTCCAGTTTCCAGTCATTTATTTTTTACCAATTTATATTGTCTTTATGTATACAGGTTGTATTATTTCCTAACTAGACTACAAATTCTTGAAGGAGTGTCATTTTCCCTTTTTAAAAAATCTTTTATTTGAGAAGTTGTGGGTTTACAGGACAATTAGGCATAAAATGCAGGTTTCCCATAAACCACCCTATTATTAATACTTTGAACTGGTGTGGTACATTTGTTACAATTGACAAACACACATTTTTGTAATTGTACTATTAACTTAGTCCAATGGTTTAACTTGGGGTTCACTGTTTGTGTTGTACAGTTCCATGGATTTTTTTAAATTTTTTATTCTGCTACCATATATATAACCTAACATGTCAACACCCTTTTAACCACATTTAGATGTATATATTTCAGTGCTGTTAATTATGTTCACAACGTTGTGCTACCTTCACCACCATCCATTATCAAAACTGGAAGAATGCCCTCTAAGAGTAACTATTCTGTAATAGATTACACTGATAAGCAAATCTCTTCATTGGAGTATTTATAAAATATGGCTCACTTTATAGAGTAGATGGTATTGCAGCCATCCAACAGTTATCGATTGCCTTCTGGGTCAAGTCAGTGAACTAAGAATCATAAGAACATAAGAAATGTATAAAGATTTGGTTTCCTCACCTTACAAAATACCTATCTTAGATGTTTCTGATGCATTTTGGAAAATATATAGTAAACTGGTTCATGTTTTAAGTGTAATAGTAGCATTCATGCCATAAATTAAGACTGTATTATTATTATCACAATTTAATTTCTATTTTAGGAATATGTTAGCCTTTAGTTGTTTTCATTTTCGAAGAAAATCTGAAAATTAAGTGTTTGCCCAAACAATTGAATAGGAATTATTTAATTCAGACCAAATCATCAGTATCATTGGCTTCTTTATGAGAGTTTGAAGATGCATTATTGCACCTAATTCTTTTGCCTTGTGCTGGCAGCTGGTCACTATAGAAACTGTCAAGTTTACTATTATGGAACTTAACAGCATCTTCATCTCTGTGACTGTGTAAACACAAATGTAAAATGTCCTTCAGTCTGGGTTACTGAAATGCATTTGGCCATTGTCTTAGTGTCCTTGAGTTGCCATAACAAAATACCACAAACTAAGTGGCTTCAAACAACAGAAATGTATTGTTTCACAATTCTGGATGTTAGAAGTCTAAAATCAAGGTGTCAGCAGGGCCATGCTCCTGCTGTAAGCCATAGGGGAGAATCCTTTTTTGCCTCTTCCTGGCTTCTGGTGGTTTGCCACAGAGCTTGGCATTCCTTGGCTTGCAGCCACAGCACTTTAATCTCTGCTTCCATCATCACATGGCATTCTGTCCTATTGTGCCTGACAGTCTCTGTGTCTAAATCTCCCTCTTTTTATAAGAACACCAGTCAACTGGTTTAGGACCCAAACTAATTCAACTTGGTCCCAACCAATTACATCTTCAAGGACCCTGTTTCCAAACAGGGTCACTTTCATGGAACCAGAGGTTTGAACTTGAACATAATTTTCTGGGGGACAAAATTCAATCCATATCAGCTGCAGATTCCATTCTGTCTTCTGGACCTGAAGTAAAACAAAATAAACCAACACGCATTTCAATGAGATTCTTTATGAATTTTTATTCGTTTGTGTTATTTATGATAACTGGACAAATTGCAAAAAAAAAAGTATACAATGTACCATGTATATAAATGTTTATGAATGTTTTATAAAACTTCCCTGTGATTTGCTTTCCATTAAAAATGTAATAAAGCATCATGAGTGTGAGGCTTATCATAGTCACAGAAATTGTTGTGGCCAGTCATCAATCAGGAACTAAATGTCTTAATCCAAAGGCTTACTATAATTTGAATTTCTTTTCTTCTTTATTTTTCTAGACACTGCAGATGGACGTAAACAAACTGAATATAACGTTGCTTCAGATATTCCGCCAAGGAGTGGCGGCAGCTTTAGGAGTCTTACCCCAGCAAGTTCACATCAACCGTCTCATTGTAAGATGCCTAAATTTCACTTTCCCAGAGTATAAGCTTTGTTTTTCATTACTGAAAGGATCATACTATATATAGTCCTGTAGTTTTATAGTTCTACATTTCTACAGCTGATAAGCCAAATCTGGCATATCACCTGTTTTACTAAATAAAATTTTATTGTAACAAGCCACACCCATTTGTTTACATATAGTCTGTGACTGTGTTCAGGCTCCAATGACAGAGTTGAGTAGATTCAACAGCCTAAATTATTTACCATCTGGCCTTTTACAGAAAAAGTTTGCCAGCCCCTGTTGTAGTTCAAGGCTAGCTACCTTGGTAGAAATGATTAGAGGGGCCCCAAATGCTTGTCTCACCAACCTGACTCTACTCCCAAAACATTCCCTTTTAGAGTGCTACCTTCTGTATCAGTGAAGGCACTATTTTCAGACAGTATCTACTAAAACCCCTCTAATGATACCAGTGGAATAAAGGTTACCGAATGCAGATGGCAGGGGATCTTGAATAGAAAATAAAGAAGATCCCATCCTTGAGAAGAGCAGCCCCAATAGAATACCAGAATAGAGTTTTGAAAAGCCAAGGGAAAATTTGGATGGATAGCTGCGGTAGCAGTGAGGCAGACAGACAGGATCTGTTGTGTAAACTCTAGACCTATCGATCACCCACGTCCTTTCTTTCCCCCATGTCTTCCACGTCCGGCTGCCTTGAAAGCATTCGGCCACGCGTTCCCATCTGCACTTGAGGGTGAGTGCGGCAGGCAAAGGCAAAAAATAGACAAACACAAAGCAGATGATTTTCTTTTTACAAGAAGCTAGTAGCAAAGGTTCATGTGAAAAGGTACTTCAGAATCCTTTTAACAAATTTTTAAATCGTTCTTCTTAGTTCCCACTGCAGTGGGAGTGTCTCCCAGGACTCGTCGTTTTCCCTGCTCCTGCTTGGGCTCTGCATTTTACCCCATCCAACATCTGCATTCCCAGCTATGGAGAAGAATTTGCTTTTTGTTGTGGTTTGGGTTTTTTGTTTCTTTTCATTCTTCTGCGTGTGTGGCGGGGAAGGAGGGGGGACGAATCATTTCATTTCCCATAAAAACTTTTATTCTGTGAGTCAGCTATTTTCTGGGACTAAATAGGTTTTCATTTAAAAAAAAAAAAAAAAGAAATTTTGACTCAGAACCAAAGAAAAAGAAATATAGCATTCCCTAATAGACTGAGTCAAGTAGGTTATTTATAGCCAGGCCATGCTTTCTAAAGTGAGAGGATTTAGATATTATAGATATCCTAGCTTTAGATCTAGAATTTTTTATATGCACTTAGATATCTTAGATATACTTTTGTGGATATAGATTTAATGAATGGCTTTTGGCAGGAATGAGAAAGGGATCTGCCGCACCCAGCAAGGGACATGCATATCCTCGGAGAATGCTAGCTGTGTTGTATGTACATCTGTTTCCAAAAGTAATTATTATATTAAGCAGAGTTATAATGCTATGTGAGACAGCAGAGCACAGTGGTTAAGAGCATGCACTGTGGAGACAGACAGGACTGGGCTCTATTTCCAGCTTGGCCATACCCAGCTGTGTGATCCCAGGCAAGCAACCTACTTTCTTCATTTATAAAATGGAGATAAAAATAATAACTATCTAATGGGGATATTGGGACCATTAGCTGAGATAGCTCATTTAAGGCACATATCAGTGTGTCCAGCACAAAACAAGGTCTCAATTCCTACTCTCATTATTATCAGGTTATAAACTATTTAAACAGTTTCATGTTAGTAGTATTTTGTCACCGTCTGTTGTTTCCTGAAAACAAGAAAATGTTTGTTCTGGGTTGCTGGTAATACATTGGCATTCCATTTTATATGTGGCTGAGCTTCATATAGTTGCATTAAAAGAAAATTTTCTAGCATGAGACAACTCCATGTGTCAAAAAAGAAAAGATTAACAGCATTTCCTTCCGTAAGTGAATTTTATAATAAAAAAAAATCGATGACAATGTCATTTTTCTGTTGTTTTGTTGTTGTTGTTGCTGTTGTTTTTTATGGCATATCCAGTCACGGTAGGAAATCCTCTGCCTCCATTTCAGCTAATGAGGTAAAACTAAGAGGAAAGTATCATGCTATAACTATATAACATAAGCATGTTTCCCGAAGGATAGATTTTTAAAATGTGACATTTTTGAGGTGAAGAACATAGAATCATAAATCATGGAAAGAACATCAAAGCTCAGCTTCCTTAGCTAATCCAGCTTCACATTAATACAAGTTATAAGAAAACTATATAGAGTACTAACATCTAATAATTGTACAGGTTTTACCTTATTCATTTGAATTTTAAGTGCTTCTCTAAACAGACTTACTCAAAGAACATCTGAACAATATAATATTTAAAAATTATGTAATAGAATGTAAAATGCAGTGAAATATAAAATTATAAATCTTGGAGTGCCAACTAATTAAAAGAAGGCCATTTGACAATATCAGGCTTTAGACTGGTAATATTAAGTGTACCAGAAAATAACTAATAAATGTGATTTCCAAGACGCCTTTTAGTATTCTAGAATCCTGACTTCCTTTAATGTTTCTAGAAGGGAAAAATATTATCCAAAAGTTGCTTTCAATGCTTCCATTACATATACAAATTATCTGCTTTTCTAGGGAAAGAAGAACAGTGTTGAACTATTTGTATCTCCTGTAAACCAAAAAACAGGAATTTCTGATGCTTTGCCATCTGATGAAGTGCTACGTTCACTTAATATCAATGTTTTACATCAAAGTTTATCTCAATTTGGAATTACAGACGTCTCCCCTGAGGTATGTTGTTGCATGAAATATTCCATTCCACAATTTGCACAGTTAGCATGATATGATAATCCAACCCAAGAAGGCTTTGAAATAGAGTTTGTTTGTTGTATGCTCTTTGATAATAAAAATCTCCGAAACTATCAGAATTCTCTGACTTTCACATGGTATACATTTATTCCATAAAGAAATTCATTTCAAATAAAAGTATTACTTTTTCATGTTTTTTTTCTCCAAATCTAAATAGCCTTGTGATCTTTTATCTAGTACATTGTTTAGGAGAAAGGCCGTCTGGATATATTGATTGATTGATTGACTGATTGATTGAAACTGATGTGTCAAGATCCTTAAATCTTTTTTCCTAAACAGTCAAACTGAACACCAGTTGCTTATCTCTGTCCACAACCTTGGAATTAATTTCAAATGTGACTTGTTTTTCCTGTGGAAACCAACCTTAAGAATTATGGATATTTTCTTCATGATGTTTTACAAATTTGGCACTTTTTGTATTTCCTCTGTCACCTCCATCATCTCACTCCTGAATGAATGCATTCCTTTTTTTAACTCTTGCTACTCATCTCACTCTAATAAACTTACTGGAATAATCATCCTAATGTCCATAATCCAACTCAAAGAATCATAGAATAAGACCTTGAAGAAACAGGTATGAGCATTTTATAGATAAAGAAAATGAGGCTTCAACAAATTAAGTGACCTCATCAAGATGTCAAAGCAAGTAAGGGATAAAGTTACGTTAAAAATCTAGATCTCTTGATTCCTAGTCTAATCTCCTTTCCAGTAAATCACACTGTCTCTCATTTCAGCAAATATCACAGGTATGGTATATAAAGCTTTGGTATAAGAGCTGACTTTGAATCCCAATGCTAGCACCTAAGAAGTGTGTGTCCTTGAGCAGGCCATTTAATCTCTGAGATTCTGTCTTTGTATAGCATCAACCTCTGTGAGCCTCAGTTTCTTCATATCCAAAAGGGGATAGATCTTGTCTTACAGACTGGAAATACAGACTAAAATTTTTAAATATATAGGGTGATTTTCACATAGAGTCTGCACCAAACTAATATAATCTGAATGCAGGATGGATTGGCAGAATGAGAATATATTTCATCTAATTGTAACTGCGAGAACAGCCCCCTGTTCAGTGTTCCTGCATTTAGTTTGCTGCCCACCCTCCCCTGCAAGTCCAATGTTTCCTCTGTTGCCACCAGAGTCAACATTCTATAGACAAATTTGGCCATGCCCTCCTAGTTTCCTGATTCTTCTTTGCCTTCCTAAATGCTATAGAATGGCACCTGGAGTCTTATTATGGTTCTTTGTGCTCTGGATTTTATAATTGTTGAAGAACAGTCTCCTAGTTTAGGCTTCAGCAACTCCTAATTTAGTACATACCATGACATCCCCATACTCTTTCTTCCCTCCATGCTTTTGCACGTTGACACTTCTATACACCTTTGCTTTTACAAAATGAATCTACTATATTGCAGAGACTTCCCATGAACCATCCCAGACCTTGCTTTGTGCTTTCATTGAGCTTAGTAAAAAAACCTCTTATATGCATGTTGGTCTTCAAGTTCATGTCTAGAACATAGTTTCCTGGGGACCACATGTCATGTTTCTTTAACTATGTCTTCAAATGTGTTACTTCAGTGCTTGGCATACAATGGGCACACAATAGAAAAGTGAGGCAACGAATAGCCAAGCACTGTGCCAAGTGGTATCCAAAGATAGAAAAATAAATGAATAAATCAGGTAAATAAAAAATAAAATATGATTCTTTCAATTAGTTCATGTAAATTAGACACACACAGATAACGAGCATGGAAGATAGGGTTCTGATAAAGTTACCACATGCTTCCCCGAGGACAGGGGAGTGGGCCAGCATGAGTTTAGACCCCCATACCCCTTCTCAGCCCTGCCTGCATCTGAATCTGAAGTGGCTCTTTTTGTTTTCCAAATCGAACCCCAATCCCACAGTCTTGGCCATTTACGGACTGACTTGTACAAATCTTGCCTAGAGTAATTTCTCTTTAAATTTAAAAGAGCTATTGGGTTAATTCATTCTGCTTTCCTTCAGCTTTTAGTTAATAATGAAAGGGTGCCTCCCAGTTGTTTTGTTCTGAGTTTAGATGCCATTCTGAAGGCTTTAGGAATATGGCAATTTGCTGAGTCACCCAGACTCCCAAATGAAGAGAAGCGCATCATATTAAAAGCACTAGTCAAAATCCAGTATGTGGGGCTCCTCCAACAAGCCCCAGCCCCAGAAAGGCAAGGAGCTCAGCTTGACCTCCTGTCACAGAGCTATTGGCCCACAACAGACCATAATGTCCATATTGCACTTGAATAATGAAAGTGTGTTTGATGGTCCCAATGTAATATTTTCTCATGTGATTGTAGGAATCTAGGAAATATTACATTACAGGAGACTAGGTAGTGTTGAATTTGTTAGAAGGAGTGCTTTATCACGGGCTGACAGATAGTTTAAGCCTGTTGTTCTAGTGCTCCTAGAATAGGCTGGGGTAACCCTCCATCTAAAGCTCTGAACGCAGAAACAAGAAAACTGAGGAGAAAGCTGACTGCAGTGTGCAGGTGCCTCAGAGGGAAACTTCTTCTAAGGTTTAGCTGTTGATACAGATATAGTCTAAAGGACCACTGTTATTTTTGTTTAAAGTTGGTTAATGGTACGATGTGAGCTTCCTTACTTCTTTTTCCATGTTTTTGTAGTTAATGCTTTATAATAGCTTGTCTCAACCCATTCTTTCACATTTTAACCCCAAAATTACAGCTCTGCTATGATAATACATCCATTAATAGAAAAAATGAATATCGGTATTTTGGCTTTTCACCTTTGGTATGGGTAGAACATAAGGAATGGTATCTCAACTTACATCCTAAACTTACATCATTTGCTTTCATGGAAGGAGGTATTTTGTTGTTTGTTTAATTCTTTGATTTTTTGTTTTTTTTAAATCAGATGTGCCTATTGGGAAACAAACAAACAAAATACCAACTACAGAACTACTTTTTGTCTATTCATCTGTTTTCATTTCTAATTGAAGTTTCTTGAAAGTAGTAAAGACATTGCTTCTTATATAATTTGTGTGGTACCTAGAACATTGTAGGCACTTAAATATTATTTTATTATAAGATAGTCATAAAGATAAAACTGGCCTCTTCTTAACAAATAAGCCAAAATTCCAAGGAAATAAAATTATATACACTATTTTGGTTTCTGTTTAAGATTATTTTTACAAAATTAATTAAATATCTGTATAAACAATAAATTGTGCATTGATTTTGAGAAGAATGAATGGGGTTTCTTTTGTTCAATTGCAAATTACTACAGTTTCACAGAACTCATATTTCGAAAGAGGAAGTTACCTTCTTTAAATAGCAATCCAATGCATTGACTAATACTTACATGGACTATTTACTGAAAGAAATGATCATAACAATAAATATAAACCATAAACCAGGAATTCAGTCATTGTCCTTTCCATTTGGGAGCATTAGCCAGTCGTCAAGCTTAAAAATTATAGAACCAGCCATAGAGTGCTGTAGAAGAATACAATCCGTGTTAACATGTGTGAGATCATTTCAACCAAATTGTTCACCTTCTGCCTGACACAGTGGAAGCTGGGCATTTATCCAACAAAACCATATTATTGTAGGATGCATCGCATTTATCTAAGTTAAACAAATTAACAAGATAATTTATAACATTTTCGTTTCATTCTCATTCCGGATGCTTCAGTCTCTGTATCATCTTCTCTTCTAAAACCTAGCATTTGGGATCAGAATTGGCAAAAACAAATGAAAAAAAAAAAAAAATACAAGAAAAGTTTTGGCCCATCCACTTAAACAGAATATAGAGAAGCCATTGCTGTTTATGCAGCAAACTGCCCAGATTTTAAAATAATAAATCAAAACCTATTGACTTTTTTCACTGCCGTAAGTTAAAAGGGCAAAGTGATATAGCTATGAAATAAGATGTAAAGACGATACAGTAGCGTTGGCTTGTCCCAGCCATAGAGCATCTGAATTATGGAACCCTCAGTGCCTAACTAAATATATAAGACATCGAGTTAACCCTATGCAAAGGTTAGATTGGAGTTCCGTGTGAATTATTTGTTTGATTTGTAGGATCTTAACTATTTATTTTTTTCCATTTATTACCGTGCCTTTATCAAGTTTTTTAGATCTCTGTACAAATATAGTAATGTTCAGCAAGAGAAGCATGAGTCAGAGGAAATCTATTTACCAAGAAAGTGCAGTGACTAAGTTGCAGAAGTTCAAAGCACCTGTCGTCCTAAGAAGGGCTGTAGGGGAGAGTTTAACTCTGCCATCATCACTGCTTCAGGTAAAAGCGAAAACAAAGCAAGTTTGTCTTCAGCAGAAAAGAACACATTAATATTCCAGGAGATGTAGAATTATAGCAGGAAAGAAAATAAAGAATGAACCAAACAACTTCAAGAACACAAAATCTCTTTCCACCCACCTAATTACTCCTTTTTATCTAAATTTCACATGAGCTAAATAGCTCAGATCCTCATGCTTAGCTCTGTCAAGTTTATGCTGCCTACTTGAAGGCTTAACTAGTTTGCTTTTATAGCAAGCAAAGGATGCTATTTACTTGTTCGCAAAAAAATTCATTTCCAAATTTAAACCTGATTTCTACAAGAGATCTCTTTTCTGTTAGTTTCCAGCTATGTTTATAGAGATGTGTGAATAATGTATGATCTAACTGCCAAAGAGGTAAAAGAAAAGTTAGTATTTGAACCCAAGATTTCCTTTGCAGCAGGATAATTTGCTTCTTAACTTTTCATCAGGTGAGTATTTCCCAATGCTCCTTCAGGTACCAGTTAGGTATTTTAAAAATGCATATTTAAATCATTTCTTATGTCTATGAATTTGTCTATGTCTTAAAAGTAGGCAAGTAATTATAGTAAGCACATCAATGTTACAAGTGAAGGAAATGGAAACTCAGCTACTACAAGCAACTGAAGACTCCCTCCAAATAGTTTCTGTAATCACAATTGAACTCAAAGATGTATCTGTTCTGCCTTGCTTATTTCTCCACTAGGATTCACTTGAGTGCCAGGATAGAAGAATTCATAAAATATTTTTTAAGACAAACATTTATTTTTGTCTAATTTATAAAGGTTGAATTTATTTTAATTTTTAAAAGTCTTGAAAACTTATTAGCAATGATTTCAAAGTTCAAACTTCAAGACAGATTTTGCTCAGGGCTGTCTCATCATCGGAGACAATACCTTAGGACAGATACATGTTCTCACTAAAAGGGAAGAAAGATAGCCTTCGACAAAAAGGCATTTTAGATTAGAGGAAGGATTTGATTTGATTTAGCCTCTTGATTTTCCTAATTATGAACTATTTGTTTTAAGTTAAAGTTTCTTTAGCTATAAATCTACAAATTTCACTTAACTACAAAACTTAATTTCATCCTAAAACCTGATTTAAAAAAAAAAATCACATTCTGACAACATATAAGGTTGGGTTGGTTCATTAATCAGATTTTGACAAAGTAGATTATATTTAAGAAAAAAAAAAGATGTGGTAAAAGGGAAAGAAAAGAATAAAATGATCAGTCAGAATTGCTGTGTTTATTAATGCATCATGAGATTTTCTTTGCACCTGTTTCACTTTTGTTTAAAAGTAAAGAGCAACCTTTACAGTAGGTGAACCAGGGCGTCAGTGTGTGGGAGGGGACATAAAACAGAGTGAGGAAAGCTTCAGAGACAATTTCCTCAGCACCGAAAAGAACACAACTCTCTTACCAATGAACCAGGTAGTTTCTGAGAGAGACTGTAAGGGATATTTACAGAGCCCAGGACCCAAGTGTGCCATGTCATTGTACTTGTTCCTGTACAAAAGATAAAATAATCTCTTGATGCGTGAAGATTGCAGTCCGTTGTCTTAGATCAGTTTGAGAAGCAGCTCTGGCAGCGGGGGATGTAGGTGTGTTCCACTCCACTGAATGGAATAAAGCTAAAAATATGTTTAGTGTCTGATAAGAGCACCAGTCTACTTAAGCTCTCATTTAACGTCGGACTTTCTGTTTTGCTTTTAAAGAAAAATGTTTTACAAGGGCAGCATGAAGCGGACAAAATCTGGAGCAAAGAAGGATTCTATGCTGTTGTCATTTTTCTCAGCATCTTTGTTATTATAGTAACGTGTTTGATGGTAAGTTTGCTTCTTTATGTATTTTATCCTTTGCTGAGCCCACTTCTTAATATTATTGGGTACCCTACATTCAAATGAATGCTGAAAAGACTGGTAGCAGAAGGAAGACTGTGCATTCTTTTATGTTGGGAATATTTTATATCTGACAGAAGAGTGATTGCTAAAGGAAAGACTGGAATTACAGATGCGGAACTGCATAGTAAGACTATAATTGCACTGAGGCTTCTAGTAACTTGATCAACCCTGAGAATGAAGCTTTAGAAAGTGATTTACTGAGGTCACTGAAGCCCTCAATTTCAATAAAGTCTCATGGGAACTCGGGTCTACTTCATTTCTTCTTTTATATCATCTTTATGCAACTTGGGGAAAAAAAGGAAATATGTCTTAAGGATAAGTGTGCTCCTTCAGGAGTAATGGATTTCCTTATTTTTAAATGGTCTTGGAAATGTTCTAAGAAATACCAGGATGAAAAGGAGGGTAATTATAGTCTCAAAAGTTTTAATCAACTAATTTTTTAGGTGAATGAATAATATAAAGTGTATATGCTGCAGAAACTCCCTACGTTACAAATTCATGGCCTTTAAAACATATTTCTAATTAAAAAAATAAAACCTGAAATACACCTAAACCCCTAAACTAGACAGTGATATATGGTATTTAATAAGTTACTGTTATAACTTTTTTCTATTGTTTTGAAATTTTTTTGATGTAACTTGAAATATTTGAATTTATAAGTGGGTTTTAATATTTTTTTCCTGTAGGTTATGTTCTTTTTAATTTGGCACTTTTTAGAAATATTCCTTCCTTAGTCCTAAATGCCCCCCCAAAGCCATCATGCAACTTATTGTATCCACAGTCAGCATTGTTGCAAAGTGTCTTATTAGGTATTATTCATTTGTATTCCTCCTACTGTAGAGGGGTTTATGTTAGAAAGATTAAGACTCCTGAGACTCAGTGGGTCTAAACTCGAAGGATATAGAACAATAAAGTCATGAACAGGATGAAGAGGGACATGTTTCTTACAACCTTAAGTACAGAAAGTAGGGAAAGCACCCTAATAATGATAATAGCTATGAATTCAGAGGCATATCTTACATATAGGACAGATATGAAGAAAGCAGACTTTTCTAAAAATGTGGCATAATAAAGAATAATCTAAGACTGGAGTAAGAAAATAGATTTTTATATCTTAAATGGTAGAGATTAAGAAAAAAGGAGTTTCAGTGAGAGGAAGTTGGAGGCTCTATGGAGATCGTGGCAGAGACCTCTGGACGTTTTTAAAAGTATTTTACAGGGTGTAGTCCTTGTTATGTTTAATTGCACTTTAAAATATGTGATTCTTCTTTTCCTTAATACAGGAAATTTCAAGTGCCATTCTCTCTCTTGTCAGTCACAATTAGGGTATTTTTCTGCCTCACAGATGGAAAAAGATGGTAGGAGGAAAAGAATGGAAAGGAGTAGAGAGTGACAGAAACGGAGATTTTTTTTTTCAGTAAGTAAATGGGTAAGAATCAGAAGAGCAGAGGTAACGATAAAAGGAGTAAAGTGGGAGAGCAGATTTATAGCAGCCTCTGACTACTGGAGGGCAGAGAGAGGCAGGGAAGAGCTTTTAACATATATGTTGGAGACTCTGCATTTGCAACTCAAAGAACGCCTGTGTATCCAACATACCCAGATAAATCCCTATCCGGAAAATTGGACTCTTGTAGCAAAAGGACCTGTAATAGCCACACCCTCAATCCACTGGGGCCAAGGGACAACCCTTCCTTATATTTGCAAAACTCCAATGTAAAAGTGACAACCTAGGTAAGTCTGCTCTAAAGTCATTGGAACAATTAAGGTAAGGAACGTTTGACAAGTATAGGTGATTGTTTTCTATTGGGCTGTTAGGTAGATTCATCCATTCATTCAATCAACAAATTCCTATGGAGCTTCCACTGTGAGCTTGTTGTTGATGCTGTGGGAAAAGGAGAGAACTGAATAGGTTAGGCCCCTGTACTCATGAAGCCTATGCTCAAAGGAGGACACAGACAATAATTAAGTTAATATTTTTTAAAAAAAATCAAATAGTGATAAGTGCCATGAAAAAGATAACATCATACTAAGTAATCGGAGCACAGCAATCTGAGACATTTGAGCTGTTATCTGAATGATAACAATGAGCAGACACATGAAAATGTGGGGAACGGGCCTCCCAAGCAAAGGGAGGTACCCTGTCCAATTCCAAGGAGAAGGGCAGCAGTCTCGTGCTTTAGGCAGAGCCTTGATGTGCTCTGATTTGAATGTGGAAAAGATCACATTCTGCACTGTGTGAAGAGTGGTTGGGGCAGAGGGTGGGGGGAAATGTGGGAGCAGGTGGACCATTCCAAAGGCTAAGGCAATAGCCAAATGAGAAAGATGATGTGGTTCAGAAAAGGGGGTGGCGGTGGAATGGAGAGAAGGGAATGAATGGGTGAAGGTGGAACTGACAGGACTTTATGTGTAGACTGATTCTAGGGAAAGGAAAGAAAAGCAGAAAGGATGACTCCTAGGCTATCTGACTTGATTACCTGAGTGGCTGTGCTCCCATTTCCTGGGAGGAGAAGGATGGGAGAGAAAAGTGGTTGGACAAGAGGGTAGTGAGAGAGAAGCAATACTTTTGATCTGTGTTCAAATAGTTTTTGAGTAAATGGAAGAAAGTTGTATAATGATAGTGTCAAACACTATCTTAAATTTTAAAATTGCAGCAGGGAAACTGGCAGTACGTAGAAAGGAATTGATAGTGAGGGGAAAATAAATACTACCTAACAGACAGGATTGAAATGAAGCTAAAGTTATCTGATGCTAACTTACCACTGACAAGTCAACAAACAGTTCACCTTTGGGGACATGTCAAATGTGATTCTCTAAAGTAAGTCTGTCTTTGTAAATGCTCAAATGTTTTTGGTAATGATCTTGATTTAAAGTAAGTTTTTCACTTGGGCCTCTAAGTAATAGTTACACTATCACTTTTGTGATCCTCAAACACATATATTCCAATTCTGTTTCCCATAGTTTCATTGATTCTATGGCAAAGGAAAAAATATTACTCAGAATTTTCTTTCTGGCATTAATTTTATTTATGAAAGATCGAATACTGTTATTTGCATCCAGCCTTCCTACACACCATAGAAATGACAAGCATGTGCTTTTGTTATGAAATTATATAGGTAAATTGCTGTAATAGAGTATTGCATTGCTATATAACAATAACACAAGACTTGGCAACATTTTTGAAATGTGGCATATTGTTTACTTTCCTTAAAATACAAATTTTTTTTCATTTTGCCAGGCATAAAATTAGACAGGCATGACATTTTCAAATGTGTGACTTATTTAGCACCTCTCAAAAGTGAATGTACAGTGGGTGGAGCGACAAATAGACAAATACAATTTTCCAAGAAAATATGTGTGGGCAACTTCCAATCCATTCAGTCCAATTTAGATGGAGGAAATTTATTCTTAAGAAGAATTAGTTCTTAAACTTGAATAACTAATAGAAAGAACACTCTATTATCATCTAAATTTGATCTCCAAGTGTACTTAGAGGTTTATTAACAGGTATAAAAGTGTTTATGAGATGGAGGTAGAGATGTCTAGAAGTCAGATTGCCATACTGGAAAACAGTTTTAGAAAATGCATAAAAACCACTGTTCAGGTCAGTAAAAGATCTGGCATGTTAAACTCATAGAGAAGTCACCCATATGTGATGCGAAGAGTTTTTCTAGTAGTGTTCTAAGTAGCTGAAGCAGGAAAACCTATATCCTTTTTAAGACTACTTGCTATAGCTTGAGAATCACAGAATATATATGTGTCAAAGGTGAACGTAAATAGCTGCACTTTTCTAATTTGCAGTATATGATCCCTAGGGATTGAGGAAAATAGGACTAGATTCCTAGCTAGAATGATTAATACCAGAAGCATTTTCCAAGTAGGTATATGTCTCAAACTAATTTTCAATTTTTTCTGTATTAATAAAAACTGTTTAGCTAGAAATACAACCTTTTAATAATAATAATTAACATCTTCCCATAATTGCCTACTTACTGTGATGCCTGGTACTAACACTTAATTTCCTTAATTTTCTTGGTGAGAAAACCAGAATTTAGAGAGAATAAGTGACTTGACCAAGAACACACAAGGTATATGTGTGTTGGGGGTGGAGGTTAGGGTGGGGCATTTGGAATTTAAACCCAGATTTGTCTGGATTAGTACTGTGGGATTTTGCCATGATTCCATGCATAAAGGAGTCAAGCTGTGATTTCTTTTAGTCCTGTTCTTCTATCTCGTGAACATCAACTGCTGATAGCAAAGGGGTCCAATAATAGACGAGAGTGCCTGTATCACTCGAAGAGAGAACTGATAAATGTGTGGCACATCATATCTTCTGGACACACCTTTATATTTGCATTTAGTATCTTGTACTGGATGTAACATTACATGTCTGCCTCCTTTGGAAGCCTGAGTTCCTTATGAACATGGTAGTGTACTGTCTACCTTTGTAACACAGTGTCTTGTTTCTGGATTGTAGTAGAGACTGATTCATGTGTATTACATTTTTTTAAAAAAATGATTGAATAAACTCTTTCAGAACTAACTGTAAAATACTGCAAACAAGTGTTAAAAACTGTTGAATGAAGTCATAATTTAAAAACATGAGCCTATTTTAATCAAAACAGAGTGTTTTAAGTGTTACTTATGAGGTTTTTTTAAAAATGAGAATTATAAGCTGCTGAAGAGTTATATTGTTTTGTTGTTTTTTTTTTAGCTTCCTCCCATTTCTGGGTTTCTCTGGTTTTCTTCTTCCTGTTCCTATTTCTTTCTCTTGCTATAGTTTCACTTTTACAACTCCCCTCACTCAATATCCCTTTCTCTTTTCCTCTTTCAATTGATGAAATGACTTTATTGCATCCCAAGATTCAAGCAATGAACTCTGAAGGGTGAAGAAAAAATATTGGCTTGCCATTGTTTAGAACAAGTTTTTAGGGTGAGCTTTAAAATGAAGGGCATTCACAAAGAGAAATATGCAGATGCTCTATTCCAGATCTGATTCTTCACAGGGAAAAGTATCTGACCCACTTTCCAGGGGCTTTGGGAAAAAGGTTGGGAAGAAGCAGGTAGGGATATGGAAGTAATAGTAGTGAGGACACCCAGATTCCAGACTGTATTTCTAAACTTGCAGAAGTCATTCAACCATTCTGGGCTTAGATGTGAAATGAGGAGATGTTACCAAGTGATTTTTAAGATCTCCAATGCCAGGATTTCTCAACAGCATCTCTATTGCCATTTGGGGGTAGATGACTCTTTATTGTGAAGAGCTCTGTCCTGTGCTTTATAGAGTGTTGAGCAGCACTGGTGGCCTCTCCCTACTAGATGCCAGTAGCAAACCTCCCCTCCAGTTGTGATAACTCAGAATGTCTCCAGACATCATCCCCTGAGGGGTAAAATCCCTGCTGGTTGAAAAGCAGTACCTTGTAGCTCACTCCCATGACAATTGCCCTATTGCCAAGTAACAACATCTTCAGTTTCCTCCTTGTTTTTTCAGACAGCCCAATCTCTCTTGAGTGTTTTTAAATAGTACCTTTAAGCATTGTATATTCTGCAAGTTCTGTTTTTCCCTAATGAAAGATGTGGAAATCACTTCGTGCACATACTATGCAGAGACAGATTGAAAAGTTGACCTCTGACCAAAGAGGAAGTAAATAGAAGACTGATTGCACAATCTGTGACAAAGTTTCCTCACCAAGAATAGCAGCTCATGAATGGCAGAGAAGAACTTTGGACGAGAGCTTGTTTTACACAAATAGAATCATAAAAATGACCTGTTAAGAAGAATTGAGGTCAACATTTCCTTGGCTTACTAATTTTCATTCTCAGTACATTTCATTTTATTTCTTCTCTCATTCTCCTTTATTCAAAACCCAAGTGTAAAAAGGCAAACGAGAGTATTGATATATTCACCATATTTAGTTGTGAAGAGCTTAGAATATACAATACATACATTATATTCTACCGAATCTATTTTTGTAAAAAAATACAGAGATACTTGTTTCTTTTATCATTCTAGAAAATAATTTCCTTATAAAAAAATCTACCCCACCTTAAATTATTTTGCCTCATCTTTTGGTAGTTACGTGCTTAGACTAATAGAATTAACTTAACAGATGTGTCATTCAATTAGTATTGTTCTAGTGTGGTTTTGTTCTTGCAAAGTGGTGGCAAAGTATCTTGTGAGGGTTATGGAAACAGAAAAGAAGCAGAAAATTATAAACTTCCCCCACCCTTAAGTACTATGCACAGGATAAGAGCTTTCGTTTTCAGTATTTTCTACCCGATAGTTTAAAGAAAACACAATATATGTATTCAAATGTGATTACAATAAGAATTAGAAGTCTTGTCGCTTAATATTAGACTCTTTTTTTCATCATACAATAACATTTGTCATGGGAATATTTAGAACCCCACTGTTTTTCAAAATTTAAGATTCATCTCTATCCACTAGAGTCAATCAATCTCGGTATAGAAGTTTCCAGGTTATGAGGAAGTGAATTGACAAAAAAGACAATAAAGTTTCTCTTTTGATTTCCAGACTGTTCAATTTCTAATATGTATTTCTAGTTATACCTCACAAGTCTTTCTCCTTAAAGAGAACTTTCAATCCAAAAGAGGCATGCTTAGATTTGGTAGTTTTGAAACACAGTGCTGAGAATCACATCTGCTTCAGGTGTGATTTCAAAATCATCATTAAGAATGGTGGCGCGGCAAGGGCAGCAGAAGGGGTGATGTAAGGAGATGGAAAGTGCATAGGCCTTTCCAAAGTTCTCCAAGTCAGGACTTTCTTTGGGGCTTCACTCTGCCACAGCTGGCTAATGATTTTAGGCAAGCTACATTACTTGTCTAGACCAAAGTCTCCTTAATGTGTGACGAGGCCAGAACTGCTCTGATTCCCTCTGTATCACTAATTAGGAAGTCATTAAGTGTACATTCACCTCTACTTTTTTTATAATGACTCTTCTCTGTCCTCCCCCAACTTTCTTTCTTATAACTACAACCTGAGATGTTGAATCTGAGATGTAATTAACTTTAGTTTTCACTCTGTTTAAATAATTCCAAAGCTCCCTTTTATATTACAATTTCTATATCTTTGGTTCTTACTTTTGAGTCACCTCTCTGATGACTGCAGTATATCTTTGAGGAAATTGTTTTCAGGAAAGGTACCTAAGTAGTATATTTTCTGAGACTTTGCATATTTAGAAATTCTTTCCGTTGGCTTCATATTCCTGAATATCAATTTGTCTAGGTATGAAATTCAGGAATCCTTTGTAATATACATTTTTTTTACTCAAAAACCATGAAAATTGCTCCATTTTCTTCTCATATCTACTCCTCTTTCAATTGACATACACAGTTTTTTTAAATTGTAGTAACATATATATAATACAATATTTGCCATTTTAACTATTATAAGTGAATAATTCAGTGATATTAGTTACTTTCACAATGTTGTCATACCATCACCACTTTCCATTACTAAAACAATTTCAACACGCCAAACAGAAACTCTGTACCCTAAGTAATAACTCCCCATTCCCTGTCCCCTAGCCCCTAGTAACCTGTAATCTACTTTCTGTGTCTATAAATGTGCTTATCCTAGATATTCCTTATAAGTGGGATTACACAATATTTGTCCTTTTATGCCTGGCTTTCATTTAGTCTAATGTTTACAGTTTTTTTAACTTAACTGCATTCATTCTATATCCCTAGCTTCCATAAGAATGGGATCCAGTCTATTTTGGATTGGACCTTTCACAATCCAGGATATATAGAGGGCACTGAACAATAATTTTGAATGAATTGCTTCTCTTTCATTTATTCTGGTTTATCATTTACAATGACTGTTCTCTGACCCCCACATCCATAATCTTTTCTTTGTTTTCATTTTCATCTCTTATCTTTTTGTGCTTCATCCAAAGCAGTCTCTCAAGTTTGCCATATATACCGCTGATTACATTTTCTGCATCAGTTCTGTTCTTTATTGCTTGCAAAGAAGATTTACACCTGCTACTGAGTTTTTATTCCTTAGAGTCTTTCTTTTTTAATCTCAGCTTTATACATTTTCGTCTTAGAACATTGTTTTCATTTTACCTGATTCTTCTCTATAATACAATTTTGTTAAACAAACTTTTTTTTTCAATATCATTTTGAAAATCCTAGGCAAATGTTTTCTAAAATTGTCCTATAGTAAATTACAATCGGTATTCATTTCCTCGACACTTAATTTTCTTTTCTGTTTATTCATCCTTTCACAAGAAAAAAAAATTGTATTTAGACTTTGTATATTTCCAGTAGATTTCAAATATTGAGGTTACTAGAACTTAAAGGAACTGTGAAAGATGAGACAAAATTATCTCTTAACTAGTTAGGGGAAATGTGATTGCAAAGGGCCAGAAAAGACCTTACCAGCTAAAATAACACTCATTCAGCTAATAGAGTCCTGAAATTGAACAGGGAAGCACAATTGGTTTAATGCTTTTTAAGATGCAGATTACACCTGTGCTGTATATTTTCACAGTTGCAGATAATGGGTTAAGTGACATCTTGTAAATTAACTTATCAAGTCATTTCCTGAGAGCAGACTTGATGAAACATAAGGATACATAGTTTCTCAAAAATTGGATTAGAGGAGTCAGCATCAAGAGAAGGAAAAAAAAGTCTATAGAAAGGGGAGCCTGAGGACACAAAAGACAAACTTTTGCCCACCTCACTATTTGGCCCACAGAGTATTCCAGAAAAGCTAGTACAATTCTTTTAAAAGTATAAACGTGATGATCATACTATTTATGAATTGAATTGAACTAGCCTTTCCAGAAGGAGCTCTGCTAAAACTTGGAGGAAAGTAATGCTTTTGCTTTGTTGCATAAAAATTAGAGGGGAAAGAGATTGTTTCAGTTTGCTAATGCTGCCTTTTCACAAAACACCAGAAATGGTTCGGCTTTTATGAAGGAGGTCTATTTGGTTACAACGTTACGGTCTTAAGGCCATAAAGTGTCCAAGGTAAGGGGGTACCTACACTGAAGGATGGCCAATGGCGTCCAGAAAATGTCTGTTAGCTGGGAAGGCACGTGGCTGACATCTGCTCCAGAGTTCTGGTTTCAAAACAGCTTTCTCCCGGGATGTTCCTCTCTAGGCTTCAGCTTCTCTCCAAAATGTCACTCTCCATTGCTCTTGGGGCATTGTCCTCTCTTAGCTTCTCCGGAGCAAAGTCTGCTTTCAAAGGCCATCTCCAAAATGTATCTGTAAGCTGCAGCTCCTCTCTCAGCTCCTGTGGGTTCTTCAAAGTGTCCCTCTTGGCTGCAGCAAGCTAGCGCCTTCTGTCTGAGCTCATATAGTGCTCCAGTAAACTAATCAAGGCCCATGCTGAATGGGCGGGGCCACACCTCCATGGAAATTATCCAGTGAAAGATCTCTCCCACAGTTGAGTGATCACATCTCCATGGAAACATCCAATCAAAAGTCTCCAACCCTATCACACCAATAGTTTCCTGCCCATACAAGACTGCATCAAAGATAATGGTGGTTTGGGTGACAATACAGCCAAACCAGCACAGGGTTAAAAGAGAATTCTGGTTGTCCAAATTGTTCTTAGATAGATGAACTTAATTTCATTTTTTCAAGTGTTTCCTAAATAGTTAAGTTACTGTATGACTGATGCAGTAATGTAATGTTTACTAACATTAGAAATTGATCTATAGCTTAACTATTTTTTATTAGTATTTTGTAAGTGTTTTCTTCTGCAATGTACTGGATGCAGATTTTTGTTTGGGTTCATGTCATACTCCCATATTTCATGCTATCCCTTCCAAAAGCCTTCCATTTCAGTCATGTCAAATTAAAAAATCCCATGTGATCAAATTGATATCTAGCATTTTAATAAAATTACCCAAATTTGCTTTTGAATATATCTTTGGGGAACAAATTCATGCACAGATATATTTAATACATATGTGCACCATAACTAGAAATATAAATATATCTTTTTGAGAATATTCTCAATATCACAAGCAGAGAAATTATCTTAGAGGGCTTTATTTCCTTTATTTTTTTTTTCATCTCTTCATTGTGGAATATAACATATATATATATATAAGTGATAACTTTCAAAGTACAATTTAATAAGTAGTGAGCAAATTTCAAAGAATGTTGGAGTTACAATTACATAATTTCAGTTATTTCTGTATTATGAAATATATGCAGAAAGGTGATAACTGTCAAAGTACTATTTAACAAGTAGCTACAGAGAGAATTTCAAAGATTGTTATGGGTCACAGTTCCACCATTTCAGTTCTTTCCTTCTAGCTATTCTAATACCCTAGCAACTAAGAAAAAACATATATATAAAGATTCAATATTCATAATCCTTTGTTAAATTTTATCTTGTCTGTTGCTACTCCTTCCTCTAGTTGAATCACTTTCCTGATCTTTAAGGATGTCTAGGCAGTGATCACCCTAACTTGCTCATGTTGAAAAGGGATGTTTACATTATGGGAAAGAGAGATGCATCTGGTTGATATTCTTGAAGAGGCTGTTGCCTCTGGGTTTGGGGACTTAGCTTGCATAGGAACTCTCTGAAGGATTTAAGTTTCTGAAACTTAAACTTAGTGAGTGAAACTTTTATAGAGTCTCAGATAGGGACCAGGGTATTCTTTAAGGTTTTGGGGACTGCTGTTGATTTGGGCTGGTCATACTGTGGCCATTTGGCATATCTAGGTGAAGCTTGCATACGAGTAACTCCCAGGACAGACTCTTGACTCTATTTGAAATCTCTTAGCCACTGAAACCTTATTTTGTTGCCTTTCTTTTCCCCCTTTTGGTCAAAAAGGTGTTCTCAATCCCTTGATGCCAGGGTCAGACTCATTCCTGGGATCCGTGTCCCACATCACCAGAGAGACTCACTCACCTGGGAGTCCTGTCCCACATTGCAGGGAGGGTGATGAATTTATTTTGCAGAGTTGGGCTTAGAGAGAGAAAAGCCACAACTGAGCGAACAAAAGAGGTTCTCTAGAGGTGACTCCTAGGTATAATTACAGGTGGGTTAGCCTCCTCTTTAAGCCATAAGTTTCACAGGAGCAAGCCTCAAGATCGAGGGCTTGACTTACTATGTAGGAGGTTCCTAATTTCACATAACATATGTTTTGTCCACGATAAACAGTCATTGTCTCACATTATCTTCACTTAGTTGTACATTCATCATCACTCTCCATTTAATACAATTCTCATGACCCAGACTACCCCAAAGCTCTTATCGGCCCTTAATTATTTATCCCTAGTATTTGTGTGGTACTAGTAAGGTATTCCTATTAATTATGGTCCCTATAATGCAGTAGTTTTCCTCAAATACCACTCTGTTGTAACTCTTTGTACCAGTGTCATACCTTAGAAGTATATCGTCCAAGCACTTATTCAGATTTGTAGTGCTAATCTGTGGGATACATGCCTTTAAATAACCTCTTTCAATCATGCTGCTTTATTATTATTAAACCTTTTTAAATTTTGTTTTGTTTTCTCTGGGATGGGAGGTACAAGAGATCATACTTTGCTGTGAGAGAAAGTAAAAGCTCTTTGTATCTCCTTCTCTAGATCCTCCACAGACTAAAAGAAAAATTTCAGCTTTCCTTGAGACAAGATAAAGAGAAAAACCAGGAGATCCACCTCTCGCCTATCGCGTTACAGCCAGCACCGTCCGAGGCGAAGGCACTCACCAGCATGGTCCAGCCCGAGCAGTTCCCGAAGGTGCTGAGCGTCGTTGTGGATCCTCAGGGCCGATGCATCCCTGAGATCAAAGCCGCCACCTCTGCCTGCCCTTCTCCTTTCAGAATGAAGCCTGTAGGACTTCAGGAGAGGTAGGACTTTTATCTACATCCCTCTACATCTTGCTTTATTTTAAAAGAGTATTTACTGACTGGAAAAGCTAGAACTGAGATGATTGGCATGACTGGGTAGAATCATTCACACCAAATGGACACTAGGAAGAAGCACACTTTCTTGTCCCCCAGGAGTGTAACTGTATTAGATAAAATACTTTGGTTATTTCTGATTCCATTAAGCTACCGTAGAAACAAGCAAAATTCATATTCAACTACAAGACACCTTATAAAACATTTATTGAGTCTTACTGAGGGCTTACTAACTTAATATGTACCATCTGGTTTAATTGTCATCAAAACTGGAAAATAGAGGGAATGGGAATGAACTCGTAGTGTTTTGCACCAAAGCCCATATTGCTTGGAGTCAGGTAGAAGGAATCTATAGAAGAAATTAATTTTTTTGTAATTAATTAGAGCTTCCTTTGAGCAAAACAATAAACATTAAATATCTCAAGATCCATGACATTATTTTTGTTGCCTCACCTACCTTTGCGATGTACTTATACTGACATATTCCCACTTAAAGTAAACCCCATGTTGAAAACTACAATATATAAAATACATAGATGAGGGGTTGATTCTTTTCCTCCTTGGAATATTAAGTAAAACTTCCCTGTGATATTCCTTAAAATAAGAAGCTTCATTTTTATGTTTAAATTATGATTTATATTGCATCGAGCATTTCATACCAGGATAGTAGGAAAACTAAGAAGTTCTCAAGGTATGATCCCAGGTTCTTACTTCTCATTTCCTCTATCTCCATGTTCAATTGCAGCACTTTTTTTAGATCATGTATGTAAATTTTTATTGTATTTCTCGTGAAGCGTTGTAATGCCCTACAGACCTGAGCAAATAACGATGACTCACACACACATAACACCCACACCCACATCCCTTCATAAAATATAGTTTGGGGCTTTAAGAACTGGAGAAGACAATGTCTGTCACTCAGAATTCTTTGGAAGAATGGTCAAAGAACAATGAATGAACTGTCCAGTGGGGATTTGTCTCTACTGTCTCTAAAGTCTGTTAAAGGGAGAACTCTTTAACTCCATAATAGAAGTAAAATGGAGAACAAACAAGTCCTTCTTTCTAATCCTTCCCTCAAATCCTGATGGATTCGGATTCATGTGGGCCTCCACGTGCTGTTCCCTTACTTGGATACCATAATTTGTTTTGGGGCAGAGGCCTGGAAAGGCAGACTCAATGGAACTTTCTCCTTGAGACTAACCCACTAGGAGTTGGGAGAACTTGAGTCCAGACCCAGCTCTGCCCTCATGCCCTGCCTGGGTGGCCTCACGTGAGTCACTCACCTCTCCGGGCCTTAGTTACTTTTCTGGAATAGGAGGGAGTTAAACTTGACTTTTTACTTCGTTACAGTTTTTTTGTTTTTGTTTTTTTTCACTTTTGTTACCCAGATCAGTTCTATTCATTTATGTTTGCTTCAAAGATTAAATGTTATTAACACCATGCACTAGCAATTCTAAGCAAGGTCAGTAATAAAATACCTTATCCCATCACCATGCTCTTTGCATACCACTGCTGGGCATATTAGAATTTCAAGGAACATAAGGTTAAACATCCATGTATTCACTTAATTGAAATGAAGGTTTGAGAAAGGAGAATACAGGAATGGTGTCCTATGCATCTTTGTAGTCCACTGGGGAACTCCACTATAGCAAGGACATAATCAGTGTTAAATGAATTCTCTGTTCTCTAATCTAAAAATATCCCTGCACTTCCACTCCTACCTTCCCACTTTCTTCACCTCTCAGAGCAGGAGAAAGCTAATCTTTCCACAAGGGCTGCAGGTGGTACTGTACCACACTTCATAACTTGCTTCATTAATTTTCCTCCTCTATTTTCAACTGTATCATTTTTTGCTAATTCTATTCCCTTGGCATAGAAACAGGCTGTCTTTCACATATCAAAGAAACTCTCCCTTAACCCAATTCCGCCCGTGGTTCTTGTCTTACCTTCCTTTCTCAGATAAGCATCTTGTAAGAGCAGGATATATTTGTTTATATTTGTTGCCTCACTGTTTTTCTTCCCCCATCCATTCTCGCTATTTCTCTCACATATACCTCCAAGTTTATCAATGACCTAACTACCAAATCCAAAGTATGTGCTTCATCTCTTTTCACTTCTAGCACTAATGACTACTTCCTTTTTGAAACTTTCTCTTCTTTTGATCTACCAAAGACGTCATTTTTCTGCTTCTTCAGTGGCTCCTTTTAGTTTCCCACCCAGACCTCTTTCTCCCCTTTACCTCAGAGTATCATCCTCTGTCCTCTTCTCTCCTTCTTGGGAAATCCAGCCATACTTCTTCTCTTACTACCTTTTACACTAATCTGAGGATTCCTAAAGAAGTATCTCCAGCTCAAATCTGCCTCTCTATTGAGATCCAGACCCACAGTCCAGCTCTCTTCTACATATAGCTCTACCCTGATCTCTCTTAAGCACCACAGATTGAAAATATTCAAAGATCGAACTCAAAACCTTCTTCATCAAATCATTCCTCTTATTTTTTGTTCTGAATCCCAGAACTCGGGAAATGATCCTCAAATCCTCCCCCTTTCTCCTTTCTTCCTCTCCATCTTTACAAACATTATGAAATCTGGCAATTTTCTCCAAGATGTCCCTCCTATCCAATCCCAATTCCACTGAGAATTCACGGTCTCCTTATTTCTCCCAACCAGTCTCCCAGCTGGTCTCTATGCCATGAATACTGGCCTCTTCCAGCCCAGGCTCTAGACATCTCAAGCAATGGTTTTCTAAATTACATTTGATGCTCTTTTTTGAAAATCCTCTGGTGGGTCCTCACCGCCTTTAGGAAGAAATTGATAATTCCTATATGTGGAACTTAAGATATTTTTCTGATCTTGCCTTTGACAGGCTCTGTCCAACCCTATTTCCTGCTAACTACTCACATGCACCCATCCTGCTACATGGACATTCCTTTAAACCTAATACAGAAGACTTGCCTAGAACCTGTCCTTCTTATCCCTGCCCCTGTGTTCCCCTGAATAACACCACCAGTGTTATGAGCATGAATCTGGGTCCACAAATCAAGGGGACAAGAAATATTATTTTACTTTTCTATAACTCAACCTAAGCTTTATTTCTAGGCCCTGTTCCACCTAAATGGTAGAAATGTAGTCTCAGCCCTTCAGCAATTTGCCTGCCTCCCAGTTTCCCTGGAGTTTCATCAGGAGACTTTCTCAACATGAAAAGTAGGGGTCACAACTGCCTTTTTGTCATCTCTCTAAACTGTCATCTGCCAAACTGTCCATATTTCCTTCCTTGGTCCCTAGATGTCCATCTCCAACAGTTAATACCAAGTTGTCCCTTGCTGGTGTTCATGCAGGCCCTTCATTTCCAGCAATTACTCGCTCCCTCTCCCTCTTTCTTGCCCCCTATCAGCTATGTCCAAGTCACTCTTTGATGCCCAAGAATCATCCCACCTGGAGGCATGGGGAACTCTGTTTCTAAAGCCCTATCTTCCATAAACACCAAGCAGCCACTTCTCATGGCTCTACCAAAGATCAGGGTTCCCTCAGCTGAAGGTCCTCCATCTCCCCAGGGCTCAGCCAAAAGGATACAGGGTTCCACTGGTACTGGCACTCTCAAATCAGCCCCTCCAACACTTCTCCCTCCCCCCGAGCCCAGGAACTCCTTCTTAGGTTTTGAGAATGGAAAACCTGGCTTTTAATCATTTCATATTCTCTCATATCTGATCTCCATGCCCCAAGACTGGTCCTTTCCAATCCAGCCTTTAAAATTCAAAGCCTAAGGCAAGACTCAAATTTCTCTGCTTTCTGCTATCACCTGTCTTCCCAAAGGCAATAAAACACCACAATCTGGCAACCTAATTAGAGGGAAAGTCCAAAGGTGAGGGGCAGGAGTGGGAAATAGGAAGGGAATATGAAGAGGGAAATTCAAGCATCTCTTCCTCTTGGAAGCCATTCCAGACTTCCTCTAACAAATTTCCACTCCTTTCTTCCTCCAGCTCGTCCTGCCAGCTCTGACTCAACTACCTCTACTCTGCTCCCTTCTGCTTTACTCCCATAACTCTGTATGCATAGAGTATTTATGACATTTCTCAGGTCTATTTAAAATTGTTTGCTAATCTGTCTTACCCAATATCCTCTAAGCTTCTTAAAAGCACATACATGATTTAATTGTTTCTTTATCTCTTGTGCATAGAACATAATTCCTGGAAAGCAGAAGTTCCTGGAAATAAGTGCCTGAATGAATGAATGAATGAATGTTATTGTGAATAATTCTCAGGTCAACTCCCAGTAATTATGAGGAAATAACTTTGCTTATACTGCCATCCCTTCCTCGTCTTTTCTCCTCCTCATTCTTCTGCCATAATTCCTGGCTAAGAAGGAGTGAGTAAAGAACTTTAAGAGTGTTAAAAAATGAAGGATATACAGTACTCCACAGGGTCAAAAACTTTTAAGCTTTAAAACTTAATTTATGTTTGTGTTCTAATGGTGTCTTTAAAACAGCCTCCTGTTTTAGAGCCCTCCATCTCTTGATCCCAGAGTGAAGTAATAATCTTCTCTTTATTACGTGAAAGTCTGGCTTCATTAAAATCATCATGAGGCCATAAAGGCTTCACTATGAGTCATGGTCCCTAAAATCTTTTGGATCATGTGATATAAATCTCTCATTCCTGATGGGGAGACTCTATTACTCTGACATAATCAATAGTAAAGGAAATACAGAGACTAAATGCGTATGCTTAGTTGAGTGCAAAGAATACATCCTAAAAAATTATGACCATTAAAGAATCTTATAAGTTGAAGAAAATAGCAGTTTTCTCTTGTTTTCTTCCTATTTCCAACAAGTCACCAAATCATATTGATCCTTGCTCCTCCATTTTTCTCATTATTGATTCTCTTTTTCTGTTACCATCACCCTGAGCCCAGCTCTCATTATTTCCTAATTGAATTGTTGGGTCCCATGATTATAAAAATAATATTAAGACTATTTGATATGTGTTGTATATTTCACATATTTTATTTTCCCTAATCTGCCTACATCTAGTTCTCTTCACTCCTGCAATCCATGCTGTCTACTCTTCAGGTTTATCTTGCTATAACAATACTTGCATTATGTTACTTTGCTGTGTAAAAGTCCACTGCAGAAGACAGTGCAGGGGAAGGGATGTATGCAACTGTGTTCATATTTCTATTTTGAAGTAACCATTGTACATGCTCATCTCTTGGCTGTAACATAGGAAGACATTGCTGAAATAATTCAGTGGCAACATATCTTGCTATTTCAATATACATCTGACAATGAATTCTCTTAGATGAATTATACTTATTGTTTCCTTGCTTTATGTCTAATTTTAAATTGAGCATTAAGAATGCAGTATTTGTAACTCTACTAATATCTATAGAGGCCTGTTGTATTTTTGTCTTCTATGAAATTTTTGTCCCCAAGAAAGGCAGGAACACATTTTTCCGCCGATTAAAAAAAAAAAGTCCTCTATACCACCCCCAACCCCTTTATCTACATTATAAGGCACAGGCCACCTTGCTGGGCCACCCTTTGAGGTCCTAGACTCTGGCCCTGATCATTCTCTCCACATTTCTTTGCCACTACTCCTCAAAGTAAAAGTTCCATCCCATCCAATCTGTTCTCCTCCATACCCTCCTAGGTGTGCTGTATTCTGCTCCATATATTTGCATCTTTACTCACCTGGTCTCCCTCCTTCCCTCTTTCCACCTATCTCTAGTCTCCAAAGCCCAAGAAAAATAACCACATATCATTGGTCATGTGACCTATCCACAGCCACAATGACTTCTAACACCTCTGAATTCTCACATATACCACTAGTCCTTGGCAGTGATTTGAATTAAAGAATTCATGAAGGCACTGAAACTGGTTTTGAGGGGTGTGTTTTGTCCTGTAACCAGATTGTAAGAATCTTAAAAAGAAACGGTTCAAGATTTCCTGTGTCTCCCATGATTTCTGTAATCTTAGTACATGGTACACGCTTGAAAAATATTACACAGATATAAAGTTTTTCTTTACATCTGGGGATCTCATGTATCTCCAAAAAAAGTTTCCATAAGAAGGAAGAGCCTAAATGATAAACTACAGAGCTGAGACTCAAGAAAAGTTTTTCTAACATTAATTCTGACATTCATTAAATGAATGACTCTGCAGGCTAATTAACTGCTCTGTTATTGTAGTTTTCCCAGTCTACAAAATAAGGATAAGAATATCCACTCCACCCTACTTCAAAGGGTGCGGTAAAATTAACAATCAATATAAAATGGTTTTCTGTCTCTGAGAAAGAAAAGGAAACTCTAGTATTCTTTTTGTTTTTGTTCTCTTATTCTGTTCCTCAAGACTATTCTAAGTCAGTTATAGTTTTTAACCAAGGAAAGTTGAAATACTGTTTTTTACTGAATCATAAATTTTTTTAAACTGCCAATCGACATAGGTTTTACCACTCTATAAACGTATATTTCTAAACTTGGCCATTTAATGTTATCTAATAAATATCAGTGTCAAATTAGATTTATTGTTTTCTAACAAATAAATTCACTTCCCATGATGAGTCAATGACTTGGGGAGAGAAATTCAAATGTCTGCCTCATACTTTCTATCTGTATAACTTGCAACCTGTTTGTTCACCCATAATGAAGGGAGAATATCATGTTTTTGCACAGCTCTTGTGCAGGTTAAGCTAGACAGCATCTGTCACATAGCTGGCCCAGCATGAAGCCACAGTTTGCTCCTGTGTCCTCTTACTTCTCCCATCCTGTCCTCCCTGGATCCTCTACCTTCCACTCACAAAGAAACTGTTTACAGACTGGGATATACAGGCTTTCAGATGCCCAATAAACAAGGAATTTCATTCAGACCCTAGATTGGTACATGTTCTTCACTGAGGAGACAGAGAACTTGTAAAACTTGAAAGTTTCTGCAGATTTTCCCTAACTGGCATGACTAATGGCCAATTTTTTGGAAGGGAAAATCAACAGGCAAACGGGAATGTTCACATTATTTCCTCATTTTTCTCACATGCTTTTCTATTAGAAGTAAAACGTGAACAAGGGCAGTTAGAGAACTGTCCTAAAAGCAAGGGTGAGCTCGTTACAATGTGAGCTTCTCTTTCCTGACTTTCTCAATGATCAGTGGGTGGGCTATAGGGAATAAAGCCTTGGTGGAGGTTTTCTTTCTATCACAACAGTCTGCAGGCCCCCAAGGTTGCTCATACCCAATGAATAAACACACTCAAACTTTTCATAAGCTGTACCATGTTATGGTTTATTTTTGGTATCCATAAGTACTCTATAAATGATGATAGAGCACCCAGGTATGTGGGTTTAAAGGTTTTCTTTGTGTTGCAATATGGCTGAGCCTGGGAGACTCTGATCTGAGCAGGAAATATGCCAAGAATGGTGAAGGCTTTTAAAAGATGGGCTTTGCCAGGAAATGTTGAGTATTTAACACCCAAACTCAAATCCTTTACTGCAATTTCCTCCCATGCCAGATGGAATGCCTTGACTTGGGCCCTCTACTCCCCCTAGCGGAGAAACATTTCAATGCTCATTTGATTCAAAAGTTTAACTTATCAAATTATCTCTCTTTGGGAGATAAGAGTAAAAGAAAAAATATAGACTGGATATGACTGAATATCAGGGTACAGAGTATGAAAAAATGCTCAATATATTAAAATCTGTATTCATGAAATAGATCCATCAGTGAAAATAAATCTGACTCCTTCATTTTCTTTCAAGAGAAACTGAGCCCTAGAATCTTGCTGTCTTAGGTGAGGTCCCCTAAAGGCACAAACTGAAATAGGGATTCTTGTCCATGTGATTAATGGAGAGAATGATCTCAGGTGAAGCCTGTAGGGAAGTAGGGGAAGTAGAAGAGAGGAGAAGCAGTCAAGCAGAGATGTAATTGTCTGACTTCAGCCTGATGTCACCGGACCTTTGGTGCATGTGTAGAAGGCACCGCATGGATAGCCATCCCACCTGCAAGCAAATACCCTCATCAACAGTCATTGACTGCAGGGCACCCTGGAGGGAGGAATAACTTCCCAGACTAAACAGCTCTAAAGTAGCCAGCTCCCATCAGCTAGAGTGTGTGCATCTCTAGGTAAGGGGCAGTTTTGCACCATTAGCAGCCAAGACTCCCAGCAGCAGGGTGGAGGGAGGGGGAAGGGGCACCAGCCTGAGAAAGGAGATCAGAGTGGGGCACCAATAACACTGCTGTGTTTGCCAAAGGTTGGTTGCAGGCTAGTTATAGCAGAGTGCGTTTTATATGTGTTTCATGTTTTTCCTTGATCATTCCGGGCTATATCCACATACCACATGTACTCCTTCAAATAAACACCATTTGTTCTAATGGAGCTTATGACTCAGCACCACTGAACGCAGACTATTAACTATGTCTCATCTGCTCAGTGTGACAATAGAGGGCATTGTTTTCATTTCCCCATTGCTAAAGCAATTGCCATGCAAAGGGTTGGCTTAAACAATGGGAATTTATTGACTCAATGGTTTTGAGGCAAAAAGAAATCCAAATCAAGGCCTCATCAAGATAGTGTTTTCTTCCCGAAGACTGGCAATCTGAGGCTGGCGCTGGCAATCCTTGGTCCTTGACTCCTCTGTCACATGGCAATGCACATGGCGGCCTCTCTTGGTCTCCCCCTTCTCTTTTAAGTTCCTTTGACTTTCAGCTTCTGGCTACTTCTTCTGTGACTTCCTCTCTCTCAGTCTGAATTGCATTCTCCTTATGAAGGACTCCAGTAATAGGATTAAGACCCATCCTGATTGATTTGAGCCTCACCTTAACTGAAGTAACCTCATCAAAAGATCTTACTTACAATGGGTGCATACCCACAGGAATGGATTAAGTTTAAGACCATGTTTTTCTGGGGCACACGGCTCCAAACCACCACAGGCATCATAACATAACGCGTAGCCGGCAACCATTTAGAAGTCAGTCCTAACTTAACTCCAAATAGCATCAAACACAATAACTCAGAAACATTTAGTGACTCTTTTCTTACATTATCTCAGTTAATCCTTACATGATATCTATTATCCCCTCATTACAGCTGAGGAAACTCACACTCGGGAAGTTTCAGTTACTGCCCAAATAACTTAATAGTAAATTACTGGGAGTGTGAGTGTGACAACCAAAATTTAAGCCCAAGCAGTCTGGCTCCAGAGGCTGTAATACTAACAAGTACTCTATTGCAACTCTTTGAAAGGGAAAACACAAAACGGAACACATTTCTATATTCTATGGAAAATAAATTAAAACAATATATTTAGCAAGTAGATGTATTATGGAGTATCACACTTTTACTCCTCTTAGCAAATTTCATGCTTGGCTTTCAGAATACCAACTCCTTTTCAGATTCTAAATCAACTAAGGTGCAACTTTGTGAAACAGATTCAAAACACTCACAGTGAATAACTATTTTGTCATCACTCTAGAAACTCACTGTTAGTCACCATTTCTTCATTTATCAGGTTATTCCCATTCTCCAGGCCCAATGATAATCTTAGAAGATGGTGAACTTGAATATAGTAAGGAAGCTGAAGTAAGGGGGATATGTGGGGTAAAAATCCAGAAAATTCAAGTAAAAACTGCTCATCTAAGGATATGAAGGGGCGGGGAAGTGGAGGTTGGGGGTGATGGGTGATGGGGAGGTCTCTGTACTGTTCACACTGTCTGGATGATAACTCACCCCATTTCACTGTGTGTGTCTGGTGGGCAATGGAGATGGGACTGGGAGTAGGGTCAGCACATGCTTAAGCTCCTCAGCAAGCTGCTGCCCATGCTGTGTGAGAAGGACAAATGATAAAAGCTAAGGTTTTGAACACTTACCCACCCTGTGCCAAGTACTGTGCTGATGTATTATCTCATGCAATCTTCCCAACATCCCTTTAGGCAAGTATTTTTCCATTCCTTTTTTGCAAGTGAGCCAACAGAGACTTAGATTGAATAACATGCTCAAGATCCTGCAGACATAAAATAGAGCTGGAGATTCAAACCTAGACAGTCGGGCTATAAAATCTGTGTGTAAACACTATGTTCCACCTTCCCTGATGATATAGATAATAAATTTTAACCCTTTATTATTTATTACAATCACATATTCTTGTAAAATATTTTATGGGGATATCCCAGGGATGGGGGAGATATTGGAGACACGCACGCACCCTTCATTAATAGTGAAAGTCATGCTGTTTTCTTTCTATGTGTAGGATAGGCACAAGCGCATTTGTATGTGGTGGGTGGGGGTTCTGAAGAGCTAAAAAAAAGTCTTTAAGGGGTTCTTTAGTCTTTTTTTCAGAAACTCACTGGGATTAAGAAAATAGAGGCAAACGTTTTGAAATCTGCCCAAAAATTAATGGCAAGTCATGAGACAAAATGTAATAGTGTCAAATGAAAGAAATGACAGGAGACACAACCCAGGGAGAGTAGAACAAGAACAAAGATATATTTTTTTTAAAAAGATTAAAACTAGGGGAGTTCTGCCTTAAAAGGTAAAAATTAGCCATCACTTATTAGCAAGCACAGGCCAAGCTTCTCTCAAGCAGACCCTGAAATGTTTGCACCTTTGTGGCTGAATGAGTCCCAAGAGTTTAGACCTAGAAGCTGCTCTAATAACGACCACGCTTACTGCTCCTCTCCTCTCCCCTCCTCCTCCTTCTCCACTGGCTGCCCCCTGGCCAAATAACAGGAGTCAGTCCCTTTGAGGTCCCTTTAAGTTCTCTTCGTGTTGTATTTGCCACCAGACTGCCCGTCATGCAAGCTGCCTAGTCCTGAGATTCAAGCAGAAGGGGATTCCCAATGCTGCCATCCCACCCATCCTTCAACATCCGTTAACTTGCAACCTGATCCTGGACACAGGCTTCCACCATTACAAGTTGGTCTCCATTTCCACTCCCCTGGGGGACAAAACCCAATTACCCTATGGAAACTCTTATGGCCTTTCTGCCAGGTATCGCCTATTTTTGGGAGAGAGTTATGCTGGTTTCCCCTCCCTGCAAAACTTTTGCATTTCTATAGAAATTCTTGTTGACCCAACTCTGAAGGAAAGGTTGTTATAGTATAATTTTTTGAGACTCGTGTTTACTGGTCAAATTAAGAGTTGTACTTTGGAGACTACTAAATTCAGTGCTTTCTGAAATGATATTTCAAGTCTTTGCTAGGGGACCATGTTCCAGATCTTGATGTGCAGGTTGACAGAATTAGGTGAAATAACCTTTTTCATAGAAGCATTTTAATCAGGGCAGGCACAGACAATTCCCAGCGTGCCCTTGGCTTCTTTCCTATTTTGGGAGAGCCCAGCTCTGCATCTTATATACGTGTCAGGAGGCTTTGCCTCGCAGGCGTAGCCTTCTACCTGTGGAGTTATTTGAAATGCCTCATAAAGCTAGAGCTCAGAGTCCCACTGTGTGCACTTGGCGGACTGTCTGAACATTGTGTTCCTGGGAAGTGAGGCACCACTCTGCTCTCATCAGATTGCCCCAGCTATTGGTACATGACATCCATAGCAGAGCTGATTAACTGCCCTGAAAAAATCACAGATCACTCACGGTAGGTGACTTCAGCATAATGCTTTTGAAATTGATGTTGTTTTCCTATAAGTAGATTATAAACTTCAGCGTGTCATTTCCATTTAGCAACGTGTCATGATTATCCGGGTGCAATTTAAACATGGAGGGGGCTACACTCTTGGATCTGTTCTGAAGCCGGCCTAGAGGACGCCGAGCTGCTTGTAGTATGTGGAAATAGTGTCCCCTAGTGGACAACAGCCTGTTGACGCAGCGGTTAACTAGTCTCGTCTAGGGAAGAGGAAGTTGACTCTTGTTTTTGTTTAAAAAAAAAAAAAAAAGAAAAAAGGAAAAAGAGCCATAGTGACTTTAGTGTCTTGTCTGCAGGTGAGGCATAATCTCTTTTGGCAGATATTTTAGAAAAAGTTCTCAGCATAGCGATGAGAGAGCTGTAACTTGGGAAATAGCAAGTTAGTGTAAATACTTTCAAATAAGATATGCTTTCTAACAATACTGAGTATACAATGATTTCCATTTTCATTTAATTCTACAAATAATTTTAAGAACAATGTGTCAAATGAAATGGTTTTTGCTTAATAATGTCTTATAACATATAAATCCTTTTATTTAAGATGCCATTTTTTTTTTAAATCAGGGGTATAAGTACAAACAGCATGATTCTTCCCCTTTTCCAAGCCCACCCCATCCTATTTACCTTATTTCTCATTTCCCCCTTTCCCTTTTTCTTCTGATTCCCTCACATGCTTGTGTCTATAGGATAAGGCTTGACACTTACTACATGCTCCATAAATATATGCTAAATTTCAATGTGAGAAAAGGAACAAGCCCTTAAATATTAGGTTAGTTTTATGGGGAACAGAAATACTTTCTTAAGAGAGACAGTTAATCCCCAGAACAGAAGTCTCTGGCATTGGCAGGTTGCCTGGCCCCGTTAGCCAGCCGTGAGGGGGAGCCTGCCATCTCACCCGGGGTGTCCTCAGTGACGTCACGCTGCACCACAGGCTCTAAGGGGCTCTTATAAAACCCTCGCTCCCCTGCTCTGAATTTGGTCTCCTGCATGATCAGTTTTACTTTTATTTGCTGTTGAATTTTGACTCCTGCCTTAGTATTTGTTATTAAATCCCTATTCAGAGGGAAAGGGAAAATCCCTTTTCCCGAGAGATTCCTTGGTCTACCTAAAGGACACTGAGAAACAAAATTGGAATTTTAAATCCACTTTAATCAATAATGAGAGTAAGAAGATTAAGTGCTGAAGGATATGTAAGATTAAATACATTAAAAGTTTGGCAAAGACCTACTAAAGCCTGAAGGAATATGCCTCAAAGGTGAACTGTTAGCCAGGTTAGAGGCATAATGGAACTCAAAATTCTGTAGCTGTTTTTTTCCAGCCAACTCTCTTTCTCATTGCCCAAGGCAGCTTTTCCAAATCTGTACTTCTCTCCTTCAATTCCCTTCCTCCATCCCATCCAAAGAAAAAAACCAGTGCTTCCAGGCATTTGTACAGTTCTCCTTCCCTAATCGCCACCCCCTTCCCAACACATACAGGAGCTAGCCTCTCCTGGGAGCTCATTCATCTCAGTGTCCTCACTTCCTACCTCCGCGCACATAGTTGGGGCCCTTTAAATAGCGGCTGAATGATCCAGTTAGCCTCACTCATCTCTTTAAGTTCTGAAATGTCCATTGAGCTCTAAAAAGTCTAGAGACAGGGAAAAATTCTCACTGGCCACGTCATTCCTGGGTGCTTCTCCAACCACTTTATGTGTGATTCTCCAACCACTTTATGTGACCAGTGAGTTAATGTCTGGGCTCCTTCCACTCCTGTTTAGGGCATAAATCTTGAAACATTACAGAAGCTCTATCCTGAACCTGCTTTTACAGCACATCAAAATTCTTAGGTAAAAATCATACGGTTGAATGATTCTGTATTTGTAAAAGAATGACTTGTCAAAGAATGAAAGAAATCTAGACAGAGGTCTCAGAAGATGAAATTGCAAGTTTCTCCAGGTGAAGAATGTTCCTCATCTTTGAATAATCTGTAGAACTTTGTATGTAGGGACTCTCCTTATCTTCACTTTCTCATCTGTGCACTTTAAAACTCCTTTTTTTAAGTAAAAAAAAAAACTACTTTTTTTTAAGTAATTGTGAAACTTTTGTGGAGGAAAGTTTCTTCCATCCAACTTTGTGATCCAGGGGATTTTTCTAATTTCATCCTTGGTAGTGATGGCTTGTTTGCCATGGCTGTTTTGTGAAATAGAGTTTATTTTACTTTTTAGAGCAGTCGTTTTTGCTGTCTCTACTTAAAAAGTGTACCATTGTCCACTCCATCCTCATAATTCATGCAGTGTTAAATGGATTGGGGATAGAAAAAGAAAATTAGTGAAAACAACTCCCTTCTAGCCAAAACAGTGTAAGGGAAGGGCTTAGGTGCTAAGCAGTTCAGAGTAGAGGGAATTTACTTCCAGTTGGATGGGTGGGAATCCAAGAACGTCAGTGGTAAAGTGTCATGCATATGCTTGGTATCGGTGTGTGACGTGGGAGGGAGGTCATGTGTTTTGTTTTAATATTTGAACAGATTGAGTATAGGAGCTTGTGGAACATTGGATTAGAAAATTGGGACAAGAGCTCAGAAACAAAGTACTGCTTCTCGCTTATTAAATGTAAAATCCTTGAAAGCAGTAAGGAACATGCTCGGCAAATAATATTTAAGAGTGGTGACCCCAAGATGTTTCTAATTTCTAATTTACTTCAATTCTTCCATATATGACCTATAGGGGGAGCACTGAAACAACAGTATGAAAAAAAGTAAAAGTCTGTGTCTCTCTGAGTGTCACAGAAATTCCAAGTCTGTCTTTATATCATTATACCAGAAAAATCTAGGGGTGTCTAATGAAATTTTTAATTTTGTGTCTATAACAGTATCCCTGGAATCATTATTTTTTAGTTTCTATATATCATCTGGGGGACAGACATGCAAGAAATTTAGTAGCATTAGAATGTCAAAGTCCTAAAAATATAAATAAAATAATTCAAACATAATTTAAACATGATTATTGGACCCTACACTTTTTTTCTAAGTCATTATTATCACTTATAAAATACTGAACTATATAATTCAGTAAACTAAATTGAAAATTCCTTGCAGGTAAGGACCGAATCTTAAACCACGTGTTATTGTGTATCAAAGTGCCTGGTGCACATTAGGCCTTAATAGATGCTTAGTCCCGCCAACTTGGCAGGTGAAATCACTGCCCTCCCCCCTACATGGGATCTGACACCCAGGGGTGTAAATCACCCTGGCAACATGGAATGTGACTCCTGGGGAGGTATCTAGACCCAGCATTGTGGGATGGAAAACATTTTCTTGACCAAAAGGGGGATGTGAAAGGAAATGAAATAACTTTCAGTGGCTGAGAGATTCCAAAATGACCCAAGTGGTCCCGCTGTTGGGCACTCTTTTTAGGTTCTAACAACTTGGAATAGCTAGCAGTAAATGCCTGAAGCTATCAAACTACAACCCAGAACCCTTGAATCTTGAAGACGATTGTATAAGAATGTAGCTTATGAGGGGTGACAGTGTGATTGGGAAAGCCATATGGACCACATTCCCCTTTGTCCAGTGTATGGATAGATGAGTGGAAAAATGGGAGCAAAAAAAAAAGACACCCAGTGTTCTTTTTTACTTTAATTTTTTTCTTATTATTTTTGTGTGTGTGGTAATGAAAATGTTAAAAAATTGTGGTGATGAATGCACAACTATGTAATGGTACTGTGAACAACTGAATGTACGCTTTGTGTGACTGCATGGTATGTGAATACATCTCAATAAAATTGAATTTAAAAAAAATAGATGCTTAGTTCCTTCTCCTCATCCCCCCACTGCTGGTAATGGTAGGTGTGGTGGGCCTGGTGATGGCCCAGACATAGGTGGTAAGATTTTAGAACTAGGGGCTTCTTGAAGAGTCAAAAATATTGTACTTTACAGTTAGAAATCTTAGAGCAGTGGTTCCCAAGCCTAATTTAGTATCGTAGTCCCCCAGGGAGACTTTGCAAAATTACATCTTCTAGGATCCAGAAATTCAGCTCCAACAGCTCTGGAGCAGAGTTGGGATATAATACATATATACATATATATATATATATTTTAAAACATATATGTTGTCCAATCCCAGTTATTCCCATAACCTTGCAGCTAGTGTGAAAGCAGTGGCCAGAGCCTTAATAGGAAGCAGAGCTGTGGAACTGAAACAACTCAGGGACTGCAAACTTGAAAACTTATCCAATGATTTCCTAAAACCAATTGCACTTTAGGGACCACAGTTCTGCAACAGCTCTTCCCTGCTCAATTCACACTGGGGTTCCTACAGCTAGATTCATTACCAAAAGTATTAAGATACAGAATGTTAGAGCTGGAAGGCACCCTCCTTAGTATCTTACAGACAGACATTAATTAGCATGTTTACAAACACCTGTAACAATCCTATGGGATCCATCCATCAGTACTAGGTTACATGATGATGGAACTGGAGCTGGATTCATTCTAGCTGTGTATTATTACACATTTTGCTCTAAATCAGTGGTTTTTTTACAACGCTCTATGGAGTCTTAGAGGAGAGGTGGGCTGGTGGGGCCTGGACTCCTCTCGGATCTTCAGTGAGCCCAGCTCTGTTTACACTATTCTGCTTATTGGCATTACGGATAAGATTTTTTCTTTCTTACCAAGACCCCACCTTCCCACCCCCAATTTGAAAGGAGTTTGAAGACCACTGATGCAGTTATTTCCTAAGAGAGGCTGCTCTTGGGTAAACCTCCTCAGGTGGAGTCAGAGCCAAGGGTGATGCCAGGGCATGTCATTTTCATGTTATTTATCTTTCTCACATTTGGGCAGTTCTGTGCAGATCATGTCCCAACCTGTTTGAAAGCATTTCCTGTGAGACTTTTAGTCCCACCCTCTGTACTGATGCAGTGAAATAGCTAGAAGCTATCCTCAACTCACCTATGACTCCCCCAAGAGTCTCTGTAACATACCTAGAGTTTCCTAAGGCCACTTATAAATTATATCAATTCCTAGAAAAGCTATTACATACTTACACCTGGGCACATTTTTTGTTGCCCACTTGGAAAGCCTGATGGCAATACAAAAATACCTGATAACTTCTTTCATAGATTAACTCTGACATGTCATGTATCCTTTATATAATATGCAAATTGTTTGTTTTTTATACTTATAACCCATTCTAAAGATTGAATTTTACCTTATCTTGATAATTAAAGTCTTCAATTACTTATTCCCAAAAGTAATAAAGTTTTTTGACATTCCCAGAAAGAGCAACATTTGTTCAACAGGAACCTCTATCCAGGAACACCTCTGAATCAATAAGTGTCTAAGTGTTTTAATCTTCTGAGAGAGGAAAAGTCAGGACTAGGAACCAAAACTCAGTTCCATCCAATTAGGCTCCCTCTACAACAGCATGGAACCCTTTACCATTTATAAGATAATTTCAGGATTTCTTCTACTATACTGCAGTCTGGTAGCCATGTATGATCAAATACACAGCAATTATTATATAACATATCTTTAATAAAGTAAGAATTCTCCGAAAGCTCATTCTGCCCTCCCCTACCGCCTCCCCACCACCTACCTCCACACCCATATGTATAAAAAAAAAACATTGAATTTTGAAAGTATAGAGAGGGGAAAATGAGAATAAGCAGGAAGGAACCTTATTTTTAAATCCATGATGATAATGATAACAATAACAGCTAACATTTATTTATTTATCACTTACTATATTCCAAGCAGCTAACATTTCTTTATCACTTACTATATTCAAAGCACTGTTCTAAATATGTATGACTCGTAATACTCAAAACAATCCTACCATGGAGGTACTATCATTACCCCTGTTTTAGCAAAGATGGGAAAGCCAAGGCCCTAAGAGTTTATGTCACTTGCTCACAGTCACCGATCTGGCTGTGGGGCCATGGAGAGAACACAGGTAGCCTGCCTCCAGACCTCAAACAGTTGACCACTGTACATACTCCTCTAGGACCTTAAATTTCCACCCAAATTGAAGCCTCATTTTGCCTTAAAATATCTTGCTTACGGTAGGCACATAAAAGATACTTGTTTGTATTGAATTTGAGTCTTGATGAAATTTTCTTGAATTAATTTAACTAAAGTATAAGCAAAAAGATTAATCAGACTAAAAAAAAAAAATAAAGCATCATTTCTTACTGTGTTTTATGTCTGGTCTCCTGGACAATCACCTATAGGGTTATACTGAAAAACATTACTTGTCACGATCCCACTATGATGTGCATCTGCAGGATAAGTAATACTGTTTCACTCTGATTTTCCTCTTTCAGCTCAGAATGGCACTAGCAAGGCCCTCCCTTAGCAAGGAGAGAAAATTTCTTCATGTTGAGTTTGCCTTCAACCAGGGTTATACTAGAGACCTGAAGGTTGGGTCCATTCATCCTAGAACTTGGCAAATGGTCTAGAAATAAAGCCATCATTTGGCTCATGTCTCATAAAGAGTGAGATGTTTAACTCTTTGACATTTAAAGGTTCGGAATAGTTGATAAGGAGAGCTTTTTTCCATTATTCTAAAAAGAATCACCTTAGTCTGAATGTTTTTCCATTATTTTCCCCCATTTTTCCTGTTCTATTAAAGCTATTTATATAGCAAGGACAATTGTCAATGTATATAAACCCACCCAAGTTGGCTACTGGTGTTTTGTTTTTTCAATATTCAAGCCCCAAAACCAATAACTGGAGAATCTGAACTTTTTTCTACATTCAAAATTCACAAGCACAAGTACTTAATACTCTGAAAAGAAAGGCCTCAGATTTCCTGACTAAAATAGAGTTGCTTTTCCTAGATTTGGTGGATAATTTTATTCCATTGTGCTTTATTTATTCCTAGTAGGACTTGTGGGGAGTGTTTGCAGGAAAATGTCAGGGTAATTGTTCCAAAGTGAGCTATGGGCCAACCCGAGGGCATTCTCCTGGGAATAGTTTGGCTAAAATATACAAAAGATCTCTCTTCTTATCAAAAATATTTCTTCTTAAACATAAAGATAAAAGAGGAAAGGTTGGACATGAGATAAAAATAACTGCAAGATAGATAAATCAGTGACTAAATGCACTATGTGATCTTAGTATATAGTTGGGTAGCAAATAAATTGTGTCTCCTGACCCTATCTCTTCACTCTTATTTTAAAATAGGATGACATATGACACCTCCTTACACTGGAAAGAGGTGTACTGTACACCCTGTCTTTCTCATAAAGGTGATATATTGGTCATGAGGCAGTTCAAAATATTGATAAATATGAGACCTCAGTGTTCCTCCAAGCTGTATAAGGCCTTATTAAATTTTTAAAAATTTTTAATGAACAGTACAAGTAATACATTTTGATTGCAGGAATTCTAGAAAAGATATTTAAGCAAAAGCAAAAATATAAGAATCATTTCATTGTCAGTCCCACCATCAGAGATAACCACCATTAATATGTTGTGTATATACCGCCAGACTTCACACGCACACATGCGTGCACGCACACGCACACACACGAGCACGCACACACACACATGCACCCCATACCTATAGAAACTGCTGTTAACGGTAGCAGCAGTGGTAGCAACAGCAGCAGAAACAAACATCAGCAGTAGTTCAAACAGTAGCAGTAGCAGCGGAAGCTACCAATAGTAAGTCAGCAATAGAATAACAAGAAGATTCTTAACTGCAATAGCCATGACTGCAGAGAAAGCCACAGCAATTTCAGCAGTGACCCTGAAAGTGTCTTGGTAGCAGAAGCAGCAACACCACCAGTAGTTACAGTAACAATATTAATAATACTAGCAAAGAGTTACACAGCATTCATTATGTATAAAGTACTGCTCCAAGTGTTTTTTAAATATATTAACTCAATCATCCTCACAGCAATCCACTGAAGTGAGTATACTGTTTTATATCCCCATTTTACGGATAAGAAAACTGAAGTATGTACAGTTAAGTAACTTGCCCCAGGTTACAAAGGGCATAATTTGAATTTGAACCCAGGCAGTCTGGCTCCAGAATCCCCGCTCATAACCATGACACTGGGAGTGATAGCAGAAGCAGCATGACTCTTAAAATACAGTATGAGACGTATTTTACAACTTATGGATACTTATTACACAATGAATGAATTTTGAGAGTGATTCTGAATCTGTAAGAATAAGAGGATGTGAAATAACTTTCAAAAAAAATCTCATTTAAAATGGTCAATTTAAAAATTTTCAACTTAAACTTACTATCAAAAATAGTTCATTTTGCAAATGTTTTTGGTCATCTATTTCATTATTCTTCAATAAGTTGGCCCTCTCTCTTTGTATGCTTTAACTTTCTGATGTCTCTGTGAATTCTTATTAATAAAGGAAGAGACCATCTCTGCTTGACTTGTCATAATCCTCAGTTTTTATATATGCCTCCACATATTTAGCTGCTCAATAAATATTTGTGAATGTATGAATAAAGTAATTAGGAGTAAAATTTCAGTATCAATACTGAAAGAATATAGAATTGTATTGGACTAAACAGATGCCACTGCCATAAAACTGCCTTTAAATGCTAATGACAACAGCAGTCAATGAGATAAGAAAAAAATTAAAAATAAACAAGGTTAATTCTGTTGATGCTTTGGTTCAATTTTGGTTCTGTATTGCCTCCTATAACCCCGTATTTTGAAAGTTTGGTCTACAACTTATATTTTATGTACACTTGGGACTGTCCTTAAAGAAAAGATCCCCTCTGCTCCCAGAAAATTCTAATTCAAGATAGACTAAGACCAAAACAAAAAAATCATTTGTAATGTTTTCATATGTAAAATCTTATCTTTTGAATGATGAAAAAAGACTGAGTCTTGGACATAATAGATGACCCCTATATAAATTTGAAATTCCTGTGTCCTTTTCAATGATTTCTGACTGCCAGAAATGGCAAAATTAGAATAAATAAATATATTTTAAATACAAATTAACAGAAGAAAACCAAGTGCCCTCAAAAGTTATCTTAGGATTTCTCTGCTTAGGGTTTCAAGCTGAAGTTTTTGGTGATATGACTTGATTTAATTTCCAAGTCTCTTATCTGCAGTTTATTCTTGTTACTGCAGTTGCTACTGGTTTTTAACTTGTACACAGGAAACTGCAGTGCCAATCAATTTTTTTCCCAAGGTGACAGGAAACCCTGGTTGGTCAGATGTTGATTGTGCTCGCTGTTCATGCTCCACCCATCATATTTTCTTCCCTTTTGGCTGAACTTAAGACAAATTAATCAGTGGCTGACATCTGGCAGGCAGTTTTGGTGTCTTCTCAGTGATTTGTTGACCTGTGCAGTTAAAGAGTCAAAATTCAGTGTATAAAACTTATAGACACAAACCACAAATGCTGCCGAGAATTCCTTCTCGGGACTTCCTGGAAGGCACATCTTTGGGCTTTTTAATTGAAAATTTGAATTTTCTCAAATAATTAAACATCTGTTGAATAACTATTTCACTGTCTTTACGATGGCAACTGGCTTACCTCACCCTATTTTAAACTCCAGATATGAAACGTGAAACAGGGAACAAGGGAGGTCTCAGAGAACATTAAGCTTTTTAACAGGTCTCTGCTACTTGTGATTAATCTTTAGCCACCTGCATATTTTCTTTATGTCAAGTTGTTTCCATATAAACATATCCCTTATTACCGAACACCCTGAGAGAAAATGTCGGTACCTAGAATATGACAAATAAGGTAACTCACAACTAAATGATAAGTGTAAAATCAAGCCAGATGACGCTGCCATCCATAAATTCAAGCTTCTTTCCAGCCTCCTCTTTCAAACTCATGGTTTGTGACTCCAAAAAAAAAAAAAAAAAAAAAAAATTACAAACTGTTCAATTTGATTTGCAAACTGCTTTCAGAAATCATTGCTTTTAAGATAACAGTACTATATAAATGTACGTCTGATTTTATCAGGTCTAGTGATAGTAGAGATCACAAAAAATGTACAAGAAAGATTGTTCTCTTGTAGGAAGATGAAGGAACGTAACAATGCAGGAAGGTGAGATTAAGATAAACCTAAAAAGGGCAGGTATGTTGGACCGGATAGGCTTTTCCTGTTCCTAAAATGTCTTGTGTTCTTACACAGGAAAAGCATTCTTATTCACCCGAGGCATTTGCAAGTCCTAGGCACAAGACCTAAAAGTATTCTGGGTCGTGGTGGTAAGAAAGCAGGAAAGAAGTGCGTGGGAGAGGAAGGATTCAGTCCACGATGGGTCCATAACCAGGCCAAATTTCCCAAAGACGGAAGAGTGCTTAGCCATTTATTCGTCCATGTCTCTCCTAATTTTGAGATCTTATTTCCTAAGTTTTCCACACCAGTATTCGGAGACATTTAAAATTGGGACCAATTCAGACCACAGAGACACCAAAGAATTAGTAAGTGTGCTCATTGAGAGCCTGCTGCCCTTGCTCACCCTGTCTATTCCATTGACAGTCTAATCTACCCTCCCAAAGATTCCTGTCCTAGATATGACAGAAAGGGCAATTTTGATCCACTCTATTCACTTTTTCACTAAAGTATCTTTCATAGAAGACTAGGCATGAGAAACAACAATTTGGGGCTAGAAAAAGTTAGTGTTGTTTTCAATCTTACCCATTTTACAGGATCCTGGTTTTACTGATAGTCAAGTAGAAGGAAAATTCAAAACTCCAAATAGTAAGTATTTTTTAAGCAGTCAGGGAAACTTGGCATCTGTCAAGATCCTAGGTGATATCTGGTAGTAAATCCAAATAGAATCCTACTGCAAACCTAAAATGCATTTAAAATACTTTTAAAAATTCCCACCCACCCACCATGTTAATTCCCATTTTGATTTGCATGGCAATCTAACTGGACAGGAGCAGTCAAGTCATGAGTCTGGTTTTCTTTCCACTTGTCCCATCGGTAGTAGAAAAGAGTGTGCTCAAAGGGTGTGGATGGCAATTGTTCATAACAGTGGTGCCTCTTGTAAAAGGCTATTAGTCCAGGTTAGGTGAGTTCTCTATTCCTGGGCAGCTGTTTTACTCTGTGCAATATTGGCTGACTCTTACTCCGTTGAAACTGTTCCCTAGGTCTCTTTAGCATCGTTTCTAACCTTCTAAACCGAGAGCTCTAGGATGCTTGGCAGTGTTAAGTGCAAGTAAGACCTTTTATAGGGCATCCAAGCAATAGAGACAACAGTGGTGAGTGTCTGCAATGCATTTCTTTCAAAGTCATATGGCAAGTGTGTTTTTCTGGATGAATTAATTTATTTAACACATGAATTTTAAATAACTAAACCTATATTGGCATGTTTAGAGTAGAAAGCATTGCTGATATGGAGCTCCTCTGTATAGACAAACCCTATCCAGTGAATAGCTAAACCTGAGCTTTAATCTGAACACAGATAGGATAGGTTGTAGGGGTCAAAGACAAAGGGGAAGAAAAAGTAAGATTATTGTGCTGGGCACCTTCAAATATAGGATAATAACCCAAGGCCTACTGTTAATGCCAATGAGTAAAAATATACAAGAGTAGCTGTGCATCTACATGGAGACAAAGAAACTAGAAAAGCCTTGATTTCTATTCCTATTGCTTACATTTGATGAGCAACTGCTAAGGTGCCAGGCACTGTACAAAATGATTTACCTATGTAATATTATTCCATCCTTACATCCAACACTGGAAGGAGCTATTACAATCTCAACTTTAAAGACAGAGAAACTGAGACACGGACATTTAGGTAAGTTCCCAGGATCAGAGAGTTCTTAAGTTGCCAGGGTAGGATTTGAGCCCAGTTCTATGTGCCACTAAAGCTCATAGTCTGTCTTCTTCCTGCCTCCCATGACGCCCTAAGCACCCCATAATTCTTCTGCTTTTACCTTCTCCATATAAATAGTTGAGTTGTATTTAATTGTGTCAGTGGAGAAATAGAAGCACTCAAATAAAATTATTTGTTGAGCCTTACACTCAAACCAGTACCCCTTAGAGAAGAGCTGATGGTTCTGCCCTTTGTCCTCTAGATGGCGCCTGTGTACCACTAACAGACCCAGGGAGCTACAGGTCAACAGCAGGTTAAGGCTTTTGCTTTCATTAGGACATTGATGTGGTTTGTTGCCCTGTCCTCAAAAATCCTGCTTGAGATATTTGTTGCCACTTTAAGATTTAAAAGCCAAATCAGATAAACAAGGAAAGGACCATGTAATGAGCCTAAAGCTCTTCTCCCAGAGGTCCCTCACTGCTGTCTCCAGAAGGTAGTCCCAGCAGAGAGATACAGCATATGTTCAGACAACAAATGCACTCACCAGGGCCTCCTTTAGAAGATCCTCATTTAATGTCAGTCAGAAGGACTTTTATTTATTCTTCGTTAGCAATGATAAAGATTCTTGTTATATGGAAGCAATAGAATTTTGGTGCTTAGGCCTTTGCAATTTTCATTCTAAAAAGAGAAAGGACATTTTGCCCCGATCCTTCCCCTCCGAACAAAATCATATCTTAATTTTGTTAGGGAGTTTTGTAAGCTCTGTTAGGATTTGTATTGAAAAGGGACCTCTATGATAAAGTCCAATTTTACCAATGAAATGATCTGCAGGAAAAGCTGGGGGCAGGGGGCCTTGTAAAGTTTGCATTCATGAACCCTGGGTTCCCGTAACCCTACAAGCCTTATCAAGGGCAGCCCAGGAGTGAACTGGCAGTACATTAGAAAGCATGATTAGAAGAGGGAAAGCTGAAATGGCTCTCCTGTCAGCTGTTTTCCTCCACAGGATGCTGGGTGATTCCTGTCCTAACCAGATACTGATTGCTTAAAGCTTAGCCCAAGAGTTCTTGTCACAAATGATTTCCGTAGTGTATTTTGCCTTGCTGAGGTCTGAAGAACTTTTGGAATTTGTTAGGTGTGGACCTGAACTCCTGAACCATCAGTGGTATTCAGTTAATGAACTTTATCCGTTTGCCCAGATTGTCTTAAGCACCTTGTTTTTATCTCATTCATGGTTCTCTGAGTGTCCTCAACTAACATAGAGACTCATTCGTGAAAAATATCTGCACTGATAATTTGGATGAGTGGAAGCATAAGTAGTTCAAAGGACTTATTTTCAAATTGTTTTGTACAATATTTCCAACATATGCATACCAGTATAAATGTTTCAATCTGCAAACTTATGTATTCTTCTTGTATTTCCCCATTATAATTGCATTCTTATGTTTTATAAGTATTTCACCTCATCTACAATATAGACAAACTCAAAATATTAAATTGTTGAAGGCTATTTTTTAATGTGACTAAATTTTCTTTAAATAAAATACAATGGATTAATGTAACCCCCAACTATTCAAAACATTCTACAAAATATTCAACCCAGAATAGTAATACATAAAAAAGGGTGTATGTTTGCAAATAAAGTAGTGGATTATGAAGTATTTTTTACAAATCTTTCCTAGAAATATAATCTCCAATGTTAAGACCTTACAGTACTTTGTTGTTTCAAATATCCAGCAATTAAGAAGCAATTCCAAATTCTACAAGTAATATAATAAATCAAAATAACAGGTTTTCTAAAACTCATTTTATCCTGTATCAGACAGTCAATATTTGAGAGACTTTAGACCTTTCAAATACTATTAAGATGATGGTTTTATTTTTCATTTCTTAGTATGGATCTCATTCATGCCACAAATCAATAAGCTACATTATAGGAAAATCATAGACTAGTTATCAGGTTCTATGTTATAATTGTTTAGTACACAGTGAAAGCAACTACGTGTATTTTTCTTTTGAAATCAATGGAAAACATTATGATAAAAAGAAACAATTCATTTCTAGTTATCTGAAAATCTCTGTGTACTTAATTCTTATTTCTCTTCCCACACCTACAAATCTCTGTCATGCATAACAGAAATGTACAATGCAGAGAAGGAATTGAAATTAGGTCAATTATGTTCCACCTTGTTAGGGTTGCCAGGCATTCTGTATGTACAAGACAGATTCTATATTTAATGATTTTTTCCTGTGTCTTGTATTGATTTCATCAGGATGCTCTAAATATCCTGTATTAATCTGTTTTCATTAAATTACAAAAATTTGGTAGTTGGAGGTATATTTCAAATCTAACTGGGTGTCCTGCATTTTTATTTACTAACTCTAGCAACCCTACATCTTGACATTTCTTATTAAGAGTCTTACACTAGCTAGACCTATTAGTATGCTTCTTGAATAAACTTTTATAAACAGAAGTGATCATTAACTAACACAGCTTGGGCCACTTAAAATGCTCAGATGATAGAATTAATTGATGTTAAAAGTCATTCTAATCTTGCATTCTCCCTTTATTTGAGAAGGTGATAATTTTTTAAAAGGTCTTTTTTTTTTTTTTTTCATTATTACATTATTCACAGAAATATGTCCTGGAGATTAAATTAAAATGCCACTATTGAATATCTCAGAAATTAAGAATTGTCTAAATAAAGATTTATATTTCTGTTAAGAGGTCTCTGATGAAAAGAAATGATTAAGTAACTTATAAAACAATACCTGAGGACGAATAAAGAAGCAAGAAATATTCTTGTAGCTGTTTTTAAAAGACTGTTTACATATTCCTCACTGCCATCTGCCTTGGAGAAGTGCTGGTGAATAGATTAAGTTTAGAACATTTTAATTTTATCTTTACTGCTACAGAAGTCACTTGGTAACAAATTCCTGCAGCGGAAACTTTATGATGATCAGTTGCATATCTAGAGCATAGATTTAAGTGTCTTCAGTGATAGACACAGAATGTTATTTTAAAATATCTTGCATAGTGATTAAATGCTGATACTGTAGATTTTCTGCCTCAAATTCTCACGTGATGTATGATCTTGTGTATCCAAAGGCTGTTGAGAGAAGCTCTCCACACATTGATGCTAGAAAGTTGAGTCAGTGATCGCCAAGTGGGGGGTGTGCCACCCAGGAAATGTGTACAATGATGCATTGGATGTGGAAAAAAAATTTTAGAAAAACCGTTTATATTTATTTTTACTTTTCCCTTTTCTATTTCAACTTTTGTGAATGTTTTATAATTTGCATAATATATAAATACATCAGTACATGTGTCTAATTTATAAATAAATAGACTTCACTGGAGATGCACTTGATTTTTTGGTTTTGTTTTGTTTTGTTACACAAAATAATTAAAAGTGGACAACAATTAAGAGTGGACAACTGAAAAAATTTTGAAAATTACTAATAATTCTACCTGAAACTGCAAGTGAAATATAGCGTATGGATATAATGCAATCAATCCAAGTCTTTTCTACCATGTCCATAATTGCACTAGTCTAATAATTTATATTGTTAAAAAGACTTAGAAAAGGATAGAAGGAAAAATAAAAGAGGCAAAGAGGTTGCGTTTTGTAATGTCATAAATAACAAAGAAAATTTACTTTTGCTATACTTGATTTTTGGAGAAACATATTAAAATTGGTCCACCAATTGTATCTCTCCTAATTGTTCCTACAGATATATTTGAACAACTGAGCAGAGATGTAGTGCAAAAATGTCCATTGTAGTTTGTAATAGCAAAAATAATTGGAGATGAATATCTATTAATAGTGTTTATCAATAGATATGTATTGTTGTTTACTTACTGCTTATTAAGTCCATATTGCAGCTCTGATTAAACAAACCTTCCAAAACATAATGTAAAGTAGGGAAAAAAAGTCACGAAACTGTATGGAATTTTATGATCTAATTTATATTAAAAGTCATGTACATGTTTATCTCTGTTAGTACAGAGGTAATTTCTGGAGGTGTACATAAGAATCTGAACAGTGGATTCTGATAAGTAAAACCAGAAAATCAGGAGATGAGAGGAATTAAAAGGAGGGGTTCTTTCTTTTACACTTGCTACCTTCTGTGCTATTTGAAAACTTTACCATAAACATGTATTAATTTTATAAGATAAAAGCCTAAGTTAGATTAACTTTTTAAAAATAAAAACAAAAATTAATGCTTTCTTTGAATTGACAGATATTTATAACATAGCAATACCTACTCAACATAAAATGAAGTGGGACTGTAACAGTGACCACATTATTTGAATAATAATATTTGCTGACACAGTCATTAAGAACAAGAAGATACCTTTGGTTGTCTACTCCAGAATAACTGAACAATGCTAAATCTACACTTCACTCTACACTGCAGAGACACAGCAGTGATATTAACATTCCCTCATGTGGTTCTTGACATTGCACTGACTTAGTCCATAAGAGATTTCATTCACATCTGGGGAACACCCATGCTTCCACCACTCGGTTTAATTAGTACATTATAAATACAGTAGAAACTCTAGATGCTCTAAGCTGATCTAATTCCCACCACCACTCCATTCCCATGAATATTTTTATACTTTTACTTTGTAGGTATGTATCAACAAACAATCCATCATATAATTTTGCACAACATCTATATAAATGGTGCCCCACAGTATGTATTCTTTCTTCTTGCTGTATCAAAGTCCTAAATGTAAGAGTTAAAACTATAAAATTCTTAGAACAAAGCATAGATATAAATTTTTGTGATCCTGGATTAAGCAGTGATTTCTTATGCATGACACAAAAACTCAAGCAACCAAAGAAAAAAACTAGATAAATTTGACTTTTGTGTTTTAAAGGACACCACCAAGAAAGTTAGAAGACAACCCATGGATGGAAAATTTTTTGTAAGAATGGTCGTGGTGTTAGTACAACATTGTGAACATAATAGCACTGAATTACATATTTGAATGTGGTTTAAAGGGGAAACTGTAGATTGTAGGTTGTATATACAATATTAGAATAAAAATTTTTTAAGAAAATCATAGTACTGTACAACAAAAATAGTGAACCCTAATGTAAACCCTTGAATATAGTTAATAGGACAATTATTAAAATGTTCTTTTATGGATTATAACAAATGTACCATACCAATGTAAGATGTTAATAATAGGGTAGTATATGGGAACTCTTTATTTTATGCATGATTTTTTTGCAAACCTACAACTTCTCTAATTAAAAAAAAAAAGACAATGCACAGAAAAGGAGAAATTATTTGCAAATCATGTCTCTGATAAGAGATTTGTATCTAGAATACATTAAACACTCTTACAACTCAACAATAAAAAAGGCAAGTAACCAACATAAAAATGAGCAAAAGATATAAATGGACATTTCTCCTAAGAAGATATACTACTGGACAATAAGCACATGAAAAGATGCTCAACACCATTAGTCATTAGGGAAATCAAAACCACAATGAGATATCACTTCACACCCACTAGGATGGCTATAATAAAAAAGACAGACATATAATAAAAAAGACACCAGATGTGAAGAAACTGGAAACGCATACAATGCTGGCAAGAATGTGAAATAGTGCAGCCAACTGGAAATAAAAAAAACAGTAATCTGGCCATTCCTCAAAATGTTAAACACAGAATTACTATATGACCCAGTAATTCCACTCCCAGACATACACTCATGAAAAATGAAAACACATGACCACACAAAAACTTGTGCACCCATGTTCATAGCTGCATCGTTCATAATAGCCAAAAGGTGTTGAAAACTCAAATGTCCATCAACTGATGAATGAATAAATAAAATGTGGTAAATTCATACAATGGAATATTATTCAGTTGTAAAAAAGGAATGAAATTCTGACATGTGCTAAAACATACATGCACCTTGAAAACAGTATGCTATGTGAAAAAGTCAGGCACAAAAGGCCAAATATTGTATGATTCCATTTATAGGAAATGTCCAGAATAGGCAATTCTATAGAGACCGAAAGTAGAATGAGAGTTGCCAGGGGCTGGGTGTAGGGAGGAATGGGAGTGATTGAATGGGGAGTGATAATGGGTACAAAGTTTCTTTTTGGAGTGACGAAAATGTTTGGAATTAGATAGTGGCAATGATTACACAATCATGTTAATATACTAAAAACCACTGAATTGCATACTTTAAAGGATGAATTTTGTGGTATGTGAATTTTATCAATTAAAAATGAGAGAAAGTATATTTCACTAATGTTGGCTGCTTCTAGAAAATTGGTTCAACATTACTTCTGGCACTTTTTCATTTCTTTTGATTTGGTTGAAGCATACTAATTTAGAATGTTTTATTTATGGAAAAGCAAAGGGATATATTTCCTACAGCAAGTGTAAAAGTGTCCTTTACATGAAGAATTTCAGTTCTTTCTTTAAAAATGTGTATGGCATTTCACATTCCAAAAATATTTATTTTTTCCTACCCCATCTGCTCCTTGGACATAATATAGATAATAAAACATGGTATCTGAAATAAGATTTGTTTACTTTGTTTGTTATGTATGATATCTTGACTAGGGTGAATGGCTCTTTGACTTTCCTGGCAGAGGATGAGAGGAGACAGAAAAAAAATGACTTATTGTAAATAGCATCAAATCAACAAATCCCAGTTAGTACAGGGGAAAGCGTATTTTAACTACTGGCAACTACGTTCAATAATTTATATTTAAACATCTATCCTTGTACTCAGCTTGTCTGATAGCGTGATTGTGTATTTATATTGGCAGGAATGTGATCATAGTGATCATATCAAGTGTTCCTCACTTCTTTTATCGCTGTCACAACTCTTCCAGGTAATTGGTGCCTTCCTTCCACCTTAGGAGTGATGGTAATTTAAGTACAGTCCATGACCACAGAGCAATCCAGTAAAGTCATTGACTCGTCACTGGCCGAAAGGAAGCAACTCCCTACTCTGAAATTCCAGGGTGAAAGGCCAGTGACTTTTAGAGGGCAATGGTCATCCTGGTTTACTCTCAAAGCATTCTAACTGACCGAAGCCCACGATTGCATTTAAGTGTTACACTCTTAAAGGAACACTGAACAAATACAGGAGTGTATATTTAAATAAACTGCTATTCTTGGCTAAACATTTGGGAAAGCTCTGGAGACAGTGGATTTTCATAGTTTTGACAGCAAGTTCATTTTAGGTTAAGGTAGACCTTGAAGTGACCTGCTTCTTTCACCACATGACTGAGAACGACTTCCAGATAGGTGGTACTTATACTGAGGTTTTTAAGTGTCTAATCTTTCCCATAAATGTAATAACCTTTCTTTGTAAAAATTTAACTTTCTAAATGTTTCTCCAAAAGACTAAAAACAAATTCTAGTATACGGAATAAAGAAATGTACTCTTTAAAGAATATAATAACCTCTGCTTCTGTAACCTCCTAGGCATTCCATAACAGGCTACAGAATATTGGAATATGTGTGTTTCTTTTGTCATTTATAAATGTCATTATAAAGTCCTCAAAATCAGAGGCCGTGTATCATTAACCTTGGCACACTCAGGGCCTAGCACTTTTTTCTAAATAAATGTTCACTCAATAAATGTTTGTTGTTGCGCTACATCCAGCACAGCTTTGTGATTAAGAATGAAGTCTCAAGAATCACACTGTCTGTATTGACAGCCTTACTGCATGACTATCAATAAGTTAATTAACATCTTTAGTTCCCCCATCTATGAACTAGGACTACTCATAGCACCTACCTCACGCAATTGTTGTAAGGACTAAATGACATTATACAAGTTAAACTCTTTTTCCAAATTTAGCTCATTTATCAGTAGCTGTTTTCATCATTAGTATAATTGTTATTAGCTTAGCACTTGTATAACAAAATGAGGCCCTCTTTCTTCGACATAGCCACCTTGGGAATATGGGAACTTGTGATCCTGGGGCCAGCTGGTTATTACTGTGAGAGTCTGATACAAAAAAACAAGCCAGGATTCCTCCTTGACGCTACTCAGAGGGAAGATGCAGTCAGTGAGCCAAGCAATACTTTCTCTCTCTTCTCCCTCCATCTTCCTCTCATATCCAGGGGATGAGGAAATGAGAAAATCTGCACTCTGACTGCAAACATCTAATAAGCAGAGATTCCAAAATAAGTTCAGGGGGGAAGAGAAGGTGCTCTTCTTAGATTTCTGGTGTGTCTGTGTGCATGTCATTTGTGTGTCTGTACAGGTAGAGACTGAAAAGCACATAGTGAAGGTCAAAGCAACACAGGGGATCATAACTTGGAGATATAGTAAGAAAATTTGCTTACACAGTGCAATTTACTAGGAAATTTGCTGCCTACATTTAAAGTGGCAGAGCAATATGGATATATGGAAACTTGAATGGTATAATAAAATGGTCCTATAATAATTCAATTCATGGAGCCCATAATGAAAATTTATTGTGTTACTAACATATATTGTTCTTCTTTTAACTGATATTATCCTCTAAAACACATGTATATGCATGAAAACACATGTATATGTTAACAACAAAATTTTCTGTAGAAGTCCCATCAGCTAAAAGTAATCAGAGCTGCCATTGTCAGTGGTCTATGCAAACACTCCAATGAAGCTGTACTGCTCCTGCCGTTTAAATAAAGGCATTCCAGGAAAAGTTTTCAGTTGCTCCTGGCCCATTTTTTTTTAAACAATCAACAAAACTTTTATTAAATCTTTCATAAATATACATTTTGTCATTTATAACATGATACTATGATAAAATTATAATTAGGATTGATTACAATATCTTGACAATATTTGACAAGTATATAATTCCAATATATTTTTATTACCCAAAAAGAAACCTTATATCCATTAGTTGGGCATCCTCTCATAATTATTGGCAATTTATATATCTTCTGTGGAGAAATACCTATTCAAATACTTGGCCCATTTTTTATTTGTTATTTGAATTTTGTTGTTGAATTGTAAGTGTTCTTTATATATTTTTGGTTACAAGCCCCTTATTTTCTTCCATTCTATGGGTTGTCTCTTCACTTTCATGATGGTGTCTTTTGAAGAAAAGGTTTTAATTTTGATGAAGTCTAACTTATCTATTTTTTCTATCCTTATTTGTGATTTGGAGGTGATATCTAAGAAATCATTGCCTAATCCAAAGTTACAAAGAATTACACTATGTTTCCTTCTGAGTTTTGTAGTTTTAGTTCTTACATTTAAGTCTTTGATCCCCATTTTGAGTTAATTTTTTATACGTTATGAGATAGGAGTCATCCAGTTGTCCCAGTACCATTTGTTAAAAAACCTATTCTTGCCCCCTTTGAGTTATTTTTGGCCCACCCTTGTCAAAAATCAATTGACCATAAATGTGAAGGTCTATTCCTAAATTCTAAATTCAATTTCATTGATCTACATGTCTATCTTTATGCTAGCACCACACTGTTTTGCTTACTGTAGCATTGCAGTAAGTCTTGAAATCAGGGTTTTTGAGTTCTCCAACTTTGTTCTTCTTTCTTCAAGATTGTTTTGGCTCTTCTGGGCTCCTTGCAGTCCCATGTGAATTTTAGGATCAGCTTGTCAATTTCAGCAAAAAAGAAAGCTGTGATTGTGGCAGGCATTGCATTGAATCTATTAATCAATTGCCTCTTAACAATATTAAATCTTCCTGTGCATAGACACAGATGTCTTCCCATTTATTTAGGATTTCCTTTAATTTTTTCATTTATGTTTTGTAGTTTTCAGTCTGCAAGTCTTGTAATTTTTGCGACATTTATCCTTATTTTGGTTTTGCGTGTGTGTTATTGTAAGTGGAATTGTTTCCTTAATTTCATTTTAGATTATTCATTGCTAGTGTATATAAATACAATTTAATTTTTATATTGATCTTGTATCATGCACACTTGCTGAACTCATTTATTAGTTCTAATACATTTTTGTGGATTCTTCAGGATTGTCTTTATACAAAATCATGTCATCTGCAAGATGATATAATTTACTTCTTCCTTTCCAATCTGGATTCCTTTTATTTCATTTTCTTGCCTGATTTACATCACATCACTCTGCTCTCCTCTTCTGCTTCCTTCCACTTTTAAGGACCCTTGGGGATTACACTGGGGATAATCCAAGATAATTTCCCTATTTTAAGGTAAGCTTATTAGCAACTTTAATTCTATCTGTCACTTTAATTCCCTTTTGTCATGTAACATAACATAAGCACATCTTTGGAGCTTTGGGGGAGCCATTATTCTGCCTACCAAAAAGAATTTAATACATTTACATTTAATATAATTTCTGATAAGGTAGGATTTACATCTGCCATTTTTCTATATGTCTTATTTCTTTTTTGTTCCTCCATTCTTCTCTTTCTGCCTTCTTTTGTGTTAAATAGATATTTTTCTAGTGTGCCATTTAAATACTCTGTTATTTATTTTATTATAATTTTTGAGTTATTTCTTTAGTGGTTGTCCTGGGGATTATAGTTAACATCTTAATTTATAACAATCTAGTCTAGATTGATACTACCTTAATTTCAATAATATGCAAAAACTTTGCTATAATATAGCTCCATTCCCTGATTATGAATCAAGGCTGTTGTTGGTTTTCAAAGCTATACAAAGGTGAAAAGAGGAGGGTGGGAATAGGGCAAGTTGAAACACCATGATGTTCATTGTTCTTACCAGGATTCAGTTGTTTCTTTCTTGAACAAACACTCCTTAGATTGATGCGTGCCTTTGGTTAATTTCCAGTTCTGAAAAAGTTTATTTTGACAATTTTTGCCAATATTCTCATTGCTTTTATAAAGGATCAGACTTTTAAAGGTCCTTATTCTGCCATTCCAGAAGTCCTCTCCCATCCATTCTTTTTTAATATCCTTAGTGGTGGAATAATATTTGCCCTTTAAGGGTGGATTTAAAATTTGGAAACAGTCAAAAATTAGTTGATCACTCTGAATAGAACTAGTTGCGGTGAAAAATGATTTGGACTAAAAAATAACAAACCTGAATTTCTTCTCTGGATCATTAACTACATAAAGACAAAAAGGAATGTCAAGAAATGTTTTAAAACAATAGCAATTTTGTGAGTCATGTGAGATCTGAACATATGTCATATGATAAATCCAGATAAGAATAAGCCCTGTTTCCAAGCATTTTGGGGGATTAATTTCAATTTCATCTGTCAATTATTCAAAAAAAAAAAATTCCCTTTACTATAATGATGTAACTAAAACCTTTAGTTAGATAAAATATCTCTAGTCCTTGTCTCTAAGATTTTGTTGTTTGGTTCTGTACCATTCATTTATCCTCATCTGAGTCTAGTTTCTAACTGTTTACACAGAAATCCATATCATACTGGCTACTTTCTTGTGACATTGTTGAGATTCTAATTACAGAAAATGGTCACTATGTCTGCAGTTGCACAGAGTTTCAAATTAAAGGAGCAAAGCCTTGATCTATATATTTCTATAGCTCCTGTTCTGTTCCCTTTTGTGATAATACAGTTCCATTCATGCAAGGACTTCCAAAGTGTCCATTTACTATTACATGAATATGCACTGTTGAATGTCAGCCATGCAATGTCTGATAATCTGTGCAAAGCAGTAGCAAGAAGTTTAAAGACCTGTCTGACTTTTTAGGATAGAAAAACATACTGATACCTCTGGGAAGAGTCCCCCAGGTAGTCAAAATTTCTCCTTTGCATGATTAATTCCTGAGATGCACTATCAGCATTCACCTTAGCTGTAGCCAGAGGTGAGAATATCTACATACTGCCTCACTGTGGCTTTTCTGTCACATCCTCTAACACATAGATTTAAAAGTATCAGTTATATTACTTTACAGCAGCATTTCATCCTCTACCATTAAAGTATAAAACTGTACTTCATTGCTATTTAAAATTGAAAAAAAGAAGTCTTAACCAAAAGGCTTCCCTAAGGATTGCAGGGTTTGATTTAAGAAACTTGGGCTGCACAACCAGATGTTGTGAAAAAAAAAAAAAAAATTGAAGAGGCTGAAAAGTTGCATATCTTTAGATGATTCACAGTTTAGCTGAACTCTGTGGATCATCGTAATCATGTGTCATTTCTGATCTTGAAAGTAAATGAGTATATTTAATTAAGTTTTAATGTGTATTGCTAAAAGAGTTCTTCAGTAGTAGATTGTTTAAAGAGGCAGGGAGTTATTGGTTGCATTGTGCTACTTAGAAAATATTGTTTGTGTGTGTATGTGTGTGTGTGTGTGTGTGTGTATGTGTAGCAGCTGAAATTCAAAGAAGGATTTCTCATTTCAGAAAGAATATTTTATTCATTGTGACTTATTAATGTTTCTTAAACATCACCTTTTTTACTTAACTACTTATTTTAACTAGGAAAAACTAAACTTGGGAATTAAAATTAGAGCTATCTTCATTTTGTTCTTTTGTTAAAAGCAAAACAGCCTCTTCACCATGAGTGACAGTCAAAACAACACCAAATACCAAAAAAAGATAAAAATTAATCATACTTGGTTACAAAATGAAGGACTACTTTTTTCTTTTTTATGAACAAAATCACCATAGCTCTTTCTGATGTTAGTACTTAGACTTTGGTGATACTTAAATAAGACTCACACCAAATATCATTTGTAACGTTTACTGTACCTAGATCAGCTTGGTTTCTCCATCCTAAATTTTCAAACTGTCATCTGACATGATTCCCCCAATTCCCTTATTTTCAGAAGGCACATAGCAATACCCTGGCCAACTATCTGCAAGCATTCATCCATGCAGTCAATGAAGTGTTGCCTTCCATGTGTTCAGGGCTGGAAAAAGAGGGAGGATTAAAGTACAAGCCCTTGCCCTCAAAAAGTTCACATGTAAGGGTGAATCATTTCTAGTTAATATGATATATTGTAGGTACATTGGAAAAATTATTATGAGTTTTCAGAGGAGAGAGCTCCAAGCACTTGGGGGACTGAATCTCAAAGCAGGAGTTGTGGCATGCTCATTTGAGACACGGGAAACTGAGCCACAAGTTGATTGGCCTGCATGGAGCATAGATAGGGAAAAGGATGTGACAGAAGATAAGACTGGAAAATACACAGGGAACAGACTAGAAAGCATCTTACATGGACCTTGAAAATATGCTGAGTAAAATAATCAGACACAAAAGGACAAAATATTTTCTGATTCCATTTATATGAAATATCTGCAACAAGCAAATTCATAGACAGAAAGTAGATTAGAGGCTACCAGGAGCTGGGGTGAGGGAGGAATAAAGAGTAATTGCTTAATGGGTGTAGCGTTTCTCATTGGGGTGATGAAAAAGTTTTGGAAATGGACAATGATAATGGTAGCACAATACTGTGGAAATAATTGATGCCAGTGAATTGTATGCTTAAAATGGTTAAAATTTGAAACTTTGTGCTCTCTATATATTACCAAAATTAAAATTAAAAAAGAAGGGGAGGAAGGAGGAGAAAGCATCTTATGGTTTCAGGTTTTCCGTTAGTCAATGGTCAGTTATTTGTGGTTTTTATTATCATATTTTCAGTGTTAAGACATAAGTCTGGTGATATCTGGAAGAAAACATATTGAATTAGGAGACTTTAAGGTCAGGAAGACAGCTAGGAAACTACTAGAAAGGTCTGAGCAAGAGATGAAGAGGGGAGAGACAGACTTTTGGGATGACAGCATGAGGACTCTACTGAACTCTCCCCAGTGGAACTGATGAAAATTATTTTTTTAAAAAACAACCATTTAAACCCTCTGGAAATGGTCCAAAGGGAAAACTGCAACTGAAGAAACATCTATTCAAGAAAATCTATAAAAATTTGAGAAGAATGGCAAGAGTCTGTGGTATTTGAACAAAGATTACACCTTCCTTCCCCTCTCCCAGCCCAATAAGGCAAGGCCTCCACTCTAAACTGCTATAGCCAAAGACAGAGGGCTCCCTCTCCCCTCAGATCCCTGTCAGAGATTTATTCCAGAGATAATAGGACTTCAGTGCTTCCATCCTGCCACCAGCTGCCTGTTGTTGAGATGAAGTCCTGGGCAAGTACAGTTGAGAGGTGGACTTTCCTCTTCTGCCCAGCCCTGCTCATTGAACAGAGTTTCCTGCTTGGGCATGGCTCTCTGGGAATACTGGGGCTCTGATCACCCTTGCCCTAGCTCATAAGGCAGTGGATGCACACTGGAGAGGCAAGCTGAGGGACCTCAGGCTGCTGTCCTTCCCTCCACTAAGTTCCTAGTGTGAAGGTGTCCTCAGAGAGAAGCCATTGTCCCCACCCCAAGCTCCAGATCCCTAGCTCAGTGATTTTGCCTGGAGGGAAAATCAGGCTGTAAAACAGATAACTTGACTAACTGGAAGAGAGTATGAGAACTTGTTCCATATGAAACTATCTGACCTTTACAAATGCCTACAGCATTTTCTTGGTTTTCCATATCCACTAACCTAGCTAGAATAGCTCTGTGTTTTTAGAATACTTAACTAAGTGATTTGTCCAATTCAGAAGTGGCTCATTGCCTAATAAGAAGTGAAGACTCCAGCATGAGGAGATGCTATTACCAATAAGCCACTTGTTGGCAAAAAAGTCAAGCACCTTGCCTGGAGCCCAAGCAAAGATTTGAGAGAAACTGAACCGTATTTCTGCCTAATTCCAGTCCACAGTTAGAAGAGCTCAAATCTTGGAGGACATTTCAAAAGGTTAATTTTGAAGACATTTCCTGCACAACCTAGCTGTTCAAATCAGAGTACAACTAATTAAGCCTTTATTATGGCCTCCAAATACAGTTTTGTTTTTTGTCTTCCCTGAAAAAAACAAAAAAAAAAACAAAACAAAAACAGATAGCTCTAAATTCTTCCAAACAAGTGACTTCATTTGCAGCAGTATGTGGAGAAGTCCAAGCCTAAGAGCACTCTCAAGAACAGTGAAGGTTGTACTGAAACGCAGTTCAGAGGAAATTCATGGATTTAATAAAAATATAGCCTGAACTGTAGACCAGCTAGTTTTCAGGAGGGAAACAAGAATTAAGACAGCTGGGCAGAGCCCAGCTGCAGGCAGAGCAAATATCAGATACTGACTTCAGAAACTGTTCCTGAAAGGATCCAAAATTTGACTGGATTAGTACATAAAGCAGTTAATGTCCTAAGGCATTATTGAAAACAATAGCACAGTTGGCTGGTAATTAGTGGAGTTGAACAGTTGGATGTGGTCAGGCAAAGAGAACCCTATCAGCACCACTGTCATCCCAGGGTGACTGTGGCCACAACCAAATCTGTGTCTCTATGAAAAGCATCAGAGGCTTAGCAGTGTGGAGAGAGTGGTTGGCATGCACTCCACTAAAATAACTCAGCCAATCACTAAACAAATAAACAAGTAAATAACAATAACAAGTGGGGTAGGTAGCAATATCCAGAGTTGCTATGATATATTATCTAAAATTTCCAGTTTCCAACAACAACAAAATTATGAGGTATACAAAGAAACAAGAAAATATGACCCATCCACCAGGAACAAGCAGCAAGAGAAACTGCCTGTGAAAGCAACCAAATTTCAGCTTTAACAGAAAAAGACTTCAAAGACGCCATAATCATTATGATCATAAAAATAAAGGAAAGAATGATTAAGGAAGTAAAAGAAAGTATGATGACAATGTCACATAAAATAGAGAATATTAATATAAAGCGATAGAAATTATTTCAAAAAGCAGCAAATGGAAATTTGGGGGTTGAAAAAGTACAATAACAATAAAAAATTCACTAGAGAGGCTTAGTAGTAGATTTGAATTAGCAGAAGAGAGAATTAGTGAACTTGAAGATAGGTTAATAGAGATCATGCAAGCTGAAGAAGAGAGAAATTAAAATGCAGAAAAACAAACAGACCCTCAGAGAAAATAGGACACAATTAAGAACACTAACACATGTAATGGTAGTGCCAAAAAGAGAGGAGAGAAAGAAAAGAGAAGAAAAATATTTGAATAATGGATGAAATTTTTCCCAAATTTATTGAAAAACAATAACCTACACATCCAGGAAGCTCAATGAACTTCAAATAGATAAACGTAAAAAGATCAACAAACAGATATATCATTGTAAAAATGCTGAAAGCCAAAGACAAGGAGAAAATCTTGAAAGAAATGAAGAGTGTCTGAGCTGTCAAGGCCCTTTAGCCCTGAGAGTCAGTCTTCATGCCTCCTCCACACCCCACATCCAGTGACTTCCCTAAACTCAGAGATTTTGAGTTTGTTAAAAAAAAAATTTTTTTAACTCCCTGATTAAAAAAATAATTATGAAAATTCACATTTAGAACTTAGGATGTTCATTGCATTTTTCTTAATGATGAAAATTGAAAACAACCTTGTCTCCAAAAATAAAGTATCAGTTACATAAACTATGGTACATTCATAGAATGGAATGTACATAGGGTTTGAAAATAGTGTTTAAGGAAATTTGACAACATGAAGACATTCATGATATATTTAGTTAAAACAAGAAAAAAGCAAATCATAGGAGAATATGTAGAGTAAAAATCTAGATTCTGTGATATATATATATATATATATATACATATAAAAACTTGAAGCCTAGACACATAATTATTATTAGCAGTTACTCTGAGTACTTGAGTAATGTGGCATATTTTTCTTTCTTTTTTTATCTGTATCTTTAGCTTTTCTACAATGAATATGTATTATTTTTGAAACCCAAAAAAAGTTATAAATTTTAAGCACACAGGGCTTAAGATACGATAAATGGTCCCAAGTTAGATATCACAGACTTCACAGGTGCAAAGCTGCTGTTAATCACTACCAACTTTCCCAACCTTGACTTCTTCAAATATTTATCAGTGTCCACCTATACAGTGTCCACGCAACCATGTATACATGTATACATAGTGTGAAGAATTCCACATGATTACTATTAATTATTATAATCATTCACATATATGTATTATATGATAGATACTAGACTGGAACTGTTCACTTTTTTTTACATTGAAAAAGATTTTTAATGTGGGTCAACCCTGTCAGCTTTATTATTATCCCCATTTACAGATTAAGAATTCTGAGGTCCAAAGAGCTTAAATGAGGTACAGAACAATGAATTAAACTCAAATTCCAAGTCAATGCTCTAAGAATAATGTAGCACATTCAATTTACGCTTATTTTTTAAATTATTGTTTTGAAAGCAAAGGTGTGATAAATTTTGCCTTGTCTTGTACACATCTCGTTGTATGAATTTAAAAACCTTATATAATCCCTCAAAAGTGGGAGCAACATTCTACCTAGTGAAGGAGGCACTTTTTAGGGAAATGAGTCATTTCTCACACCAAAATATTTTCTACGTTAAAAGATTTTCTTTTTACTTTAGAGTAAAATCATTTATCATCTTCCCGGGCCCATGCCTCATATCATTTATACTTATTACCATTTCTTTCCTACAGGATTTTTGTTGGGAAATTTGATTACAGATAGCCACAATACCTATTCATTTATTTCAGCTTTTAAAATTATTAACACTTTGTATTTCTGTCACAATTTAATTTTTCAAGTGTTTTCTCTTATGCCACAGTTAACTTTCCTAGCACTTCATATCTTTTTTTTTTTAATTTGTCTCTTTTCTCCTTTATTATTCAATGAATAAGAACTTCTTTCATTTTTTTTTCTTTTTAATTAAAGGTCTCCTAGAAAATGTGGACATGTGGACAAATTAAAAGAGCAAAATTAAATAAAAGAAATCAAGTTGTGGGGTAGATTTAATCTCACCTTTTATGATCAAGCTAAGGTAGTCAGACTGGTTATCACTGATGATAATATCTCAAGATGGGAAAGATGGCACTGAAGGTTTCAGGCTTAATATTTCAGAGCCAAAGAAGACACCAATATTAAAGTTTTTACTTCTCGTCATGTAGAATTAGATGCGTTTATTAATGAAGGCAACTTTGGACTAATTATGTATTTTTTTACAGAACAAAAAAATTAATATTGAAAAAGCTCTCAAAGATCAAATCTGCTTGCTTTCATTTTGTACTGAGTTCCCTTATAATCTAAGACACATGTTTTTCCGTTCTCTTTTCAAGGGCTTCACAATAAGCAGCTGCCACCATTTCCCACTGAAACTAAATTTCATAATCCAACAGTTTAAGAAGTACATCTTCCTCTACTACAGGCAAAATAATCATTTGTTTCATTTTGTTCTCTTACTCCCATTTCCACTCTCCGTTGGACACTAGATGAGGTTCCATGCTTGAAGTCTCACAATTCTTGGTGGCCAATGTACTGCATAAGAGCAGCCAAGGCTGAAAATTAGACAGATTCAAATGGGCAAATTCCATGGGCACAATGCTGGAAACTGTAGTCACTTCTTCCTAAATCTCATTTCTAAAATCCAACTTGTAGCTCCAACTACCAAGAAAATAAATACCTGTTTTCTGAGCTATTCCAACACTCAGTTGTAGTATTCTTGCATTTTTAGCTGTTTTTTCTCTTCACTTCTTGGTCATTAGGGAACCTGTTGCAGAATTGAACAATTTAAGCAGGGAGTTGTTTACATTTTCTTGCTGAAATGGATGTGTGGCCCTGGTTCATAATATTTATATGTATTTTCCTTTTTGCTAAATTGAAATTAGCATGCTGTCTATTACATTCCTTTTACTTTTCCTTAAGAATTTGCTTTTTCCTTCAATTGTTTGCATTGGTATCTTTTGAATTTCCTCCCTCTTATTTATTTTTTGGCATAAATAATAATTGGTGTTACAGGGAAAACTTGATAAAGCTTTTTATTATGTTCCCTTTTGTCTAGCAGCAATCATGAAGCATAAAAAAGACTAAGCAGTTTGTCCACAGTTACACAACAAAATAGGAGGAAAACATTCAGTAAGAGTTTGAATTCTTAGTTTTCCACACTTTGTTTTTATTAAAGGGCCAGTTCTCCTTTTATTTCTGTTGGTTTTTTTTTCTCTTAATCATTCAGAGTTTTTTTTTTTTTCCAATGTCTTAATTTGAATTTTCCCTTAACTTTTTATGTTTGCTTTGTTTTTGAAATATATTTCTGTTTCTGTCTTCACTTCTTAGCATTTTGGTTTGTGGCTGCTCTGGAAAAAAATCACATTCTCATAGTTCAGGAAAGTGGTAATTTCTCCTCCAGATCATTATTCAGTTATAGCTAACTAAACCTAATATTTCCAGTATTGCCATATTTATTAAATATATCCCTTCTCAAGATTGTTCAGTAAATTGTGTTGAAAATATTGATACATTACTTGAAAAACAAAATCTAAACTTCAGGGATAAGAATTTTTGTGTATTCAAGCAAGAAAGCACAAAGGAAGAGATAAATATATTTGCATATAGTATAATTTTTTAAAAATCTTTAGTATTATAAGGCAAAAAAACTTATTTCTAACAGATTGAGAAATTATTAATATCCTACATATACATATTATAATAATTAATTAAAATGCATTAATGTCACAAAATAAAAATCAGGAAGCATTAATAGACAAGTTTCAAAAGTAAAGACCTATAAATTAGCAACAGCCATAAGAAAATATATTTATCCTTATCTCTAATCAAATAAATAAAAAAATAAGCCATTGCCTTCACTGCCTATAAAATAGCCAACTTCAAAAGCAGTTTAAATCTGGTGAAGAGTACATGACTACAAGTGATTTTAATTCCTTTTTTAGCACTTCTAAATTTTACAAATTTTCTACAACTGTATAATTAAAAAATAAACATTTTAATATACATGTGTGTATATTTAACTTCTTCTCTATAAGCACAAGACATGACTAAGAATGTGTCCAAATAACTTAATGTTTTTAAGTTAATTCTACTGGTAAGATTTCCTAATTCCACAAAAATACGTGAATTAATCTAAATATGTTTTGTTCTTTGAAAGTAAGAATTAACAAAAGCAAAGGTTTTTCCAAGTTAATGACAACCTACAGTAATATCTCACTGCCAGGATAGGAGACTATTTACCATGTTAAGGGCTGTCTGTAATGTGGAAAATGCTCTCTCTGAAAGGTCAACAGCCTAAGCAAGTTTAACTGTATAATCGAGCTTTGTGATATTGTCTGCGGTGTTGAGGTGAAGCACTCGGGAATTGTTTACGGTTCAGGGGAAATGGATATGCCAAACTAAAGGGAAACTTGAAGATAAATAAATAATCTCAGAAGATGTATTTTTTTCTTTAATGGCAAATATGTATTTTTTAAACATTGATTTAAAAATCATTAAAGTTAATCTTAGTATAAACAATTTTCAAATTTTTAATAAAGGTCTTTAGAAGTTGATCCCTTAGAGAAGCACAAGGTGAGAATTAAGCAGGACTTTGAGTATTCACTTACATTATCTCATTAGCCATTTCAATAACCGTCTGAGGTAGGTATGTCTAATTATCCATTTTACAAAAGAGGAAGAAATCAAGACACAATAAGGCTAACCACCCTGCCTAAGGGCCCACCACAAGGACATGGGAGAAGCAGGATTTGAGCCCAGTCATGACTATAAGCACCATCTGCATAACCTGAAATCTATACAAGCTCCACATTACTCTTCAGTTACCTTGATCCTCCTTCCCAGCAGTTGACTCCCAACTTCTTCTGGTTAGCAAAGCAGAAAGACATTGGGCTCTACGTTCTAACTTGGATTGAACCCCTGATCCACTATTGTGTTTCTAAATAAGTTATTTCTTCCCCTGTAAAATGGTAAAAAGTAAAAGTGATAGCTAATTAAACCTGATATTTCCAATATTACCATACTTACAAAATGTATCTTCTCTGTATTGTTCAGTAAATTGTCTTAGAAATATTAATAAGCTATCTTACAGAGTCACTATGAAGATTAATTGAGATACCGTATGTGAAAGTGCTTAGAACAGTGCTTGGCAAATAATAGATGTTTAATAAATATTAGTTTCCTTTCTTCCTTCCTTTGCCAGACAAAAGTCATGCTTCCTTACAAAGTCAGTTTATATAAAAATGATTTCAAGGCTCTCAACTTACCACAGAGCCCTTAGCCTATTTACCCTCTAAATCAAATGGACCTTGAACATGGGATCTCAGAGGGTTTTAATCTCCCAGGTTTGAGCTGGGTATGCTATGGGAATCACAATCAGAGGTTGATATAACCTGATGTTATGGATTCTCTTTTCTGTATTTGGACAGATTTTTCATAGTCTTGTACCTTCTACAATTCTTGCTTTTCCCTCATCTCTCTCTTCTATGTAACCTTCTCCCCAATTCCAAAATACAGTTTTATACAACTGAACTCTAGCTAAAACTGCTTATATGCCATTTTTCAAAGATGCTTTATCATTTCCTGCTCCTATACTTTTTCTCCTTCCAGACTTTCTCTCTGAAATGCCCTTTAACAAAAATATCTCTATTGGACGTGTACTTTAAGCCCTTCTTATCCCCTCCCCCCCACCAAATGCCTGCCCCTTCACACATTCTACTCGGATCACTCTCAATGGAAGAGGCTTTGCTTCTAGTGAACCACTGTAGCCCTGGGCATTTCCCATCCAAAGGAAAATGGACACTTTTGTCTTTGGGGCCTGAAAATTGCCTAAACGGAATAATGGCTTAAAATGACATCTGATTAGCAATCCCTTAAGCAGCCTTTTCCAACTCCTTAGTAAAATATCTATGAACCCAGCCAAAGCCAATTTCTCACAAATACACTAAAAACTGAGGCCAATAAACAACGCATTATCAGAATCAGGAAGGAAATTCTAATAATTTTAAAGCCAGAAAAACTGGATTGAGAAACTTTAAAAACTGCTTTCCCACTAAGAATAGATTAAAATTCTTGGCCTGAACGTAGAAGCACCCTTTGTTCCTACTCAGTTGTTTGCCTTCTATTCAGAAAACACAGGCGCTCCATCAGCCAGCAACCAAAAAAAAAAACAGAAGGGGAAAGCAAACATCCCTCTATTGTGTAGATAATATTTTATGGGGTACCCTAAATACTATCCCTTAATCCCTATCCCAGTGATCCAAACTTTATAATAGGATAAGAACATGCCAAAAGGATATAGAGATAAAAGGTATGGCAATATTACTATTTTCAAAGTCAGAGTTGAGGCCAAACAAAATTAACAGGAAGAGGAAAGAAAATAATACATATTGATAAAACTTACAGTGAAGATACAATAGTTATGATTCTTTTTGTGTCAAATAACCTAGTGGTTGAGATATATAAAGCAAAACTGCTAGAAATATAAGGAGAAATGACAAGCACAATTATTGCAGAAAATTCACATATATCTCTTAGGCTTTGATAAATGCAGTAAGGAATAAATGAACTATAATAATGTCTTTAATAATAGATAGTAGTATAATCAGTATGGCAATATGTATGTCAGTAGATTAATAAATAGAAATATAATCAAGCCATTGCCAAAAAAGAGCATTTATGAACTATTTAGGAAAATTTATCACAACTCATATTTCAAAGAAAGAATCGAGAAATTCCAAACATTAGAAGTCAAGCCATTCTCTGACCTCAGTGTACTATAATTAGAAATTAATAAGGAAAATAAATGGGCAAACACTTAAATAAACATCAATTAAAGCAGGAATTAAAACAACAATTACAAAACACTTCGAAATTAACAAAAATGACATTACATATCAAACTTATAAAATGGAGCCAAAGCTCCAACCAGAGGCAGATTCAGAGGAATATACAACTGATAATTTTTGTTCAATGGATTTTTTTCCTTTGGTGTATTCTAATAATTTTCCATTGTTTAAAATTAAGCTGAGTCATGTGAACATTTTCTGATGGATTACGCCATAATAAGCATGTAAACACCATTGAGAGAAAACAGTGTTCTCCACTTTCTGTTCTCCACTTCCTGTTCTCCACTTCCTTTGTATACCAAGCACCTGGCACCATATTTAGGCTCCTGGCACACACCTAAAGCCCCTTTAATTTAAAAAATTCTTTGAACACAATCTCTGACATTGACCCTCAGTCCTTCACATGTTATTTTATAGTTACTCCTTGGCTCCACACAGCTAATGTGGAGCCAAGACCCTCCTTCTACCCAGGACCCAAGAAGCCTATATAAATTGGAAAAGCCCCCATCTCACATCCCAATATGAGCAGGAAAATTAGAATGAAGATAAATTGTAACTCAGGGTATGTGATCTTTATGGTCCCTTATAAGTTTATCACAGAATGAAATAAATGCATGCATAAATATGCAGGACACAGACGCTATCTTCTAGGGATTCACTCAGAAGTTATACAAAAATACATACATTTTTAAATTTCTAAATTCTATTTTGATGGCAATAATTTAAACTAAAATAAAGAGATCTTTTTTTTCTCTCTGAGCATCCTATCTCCAGGAAAATCGTGAGTATAGCATTTTGATTTAAAAAGCATCAGATGGCTATAGTATTTATATACTAGACCCTCCAACAAGCATATAAATAAAGTTGATTTGTGTTATATCTGATTTCTCAATTCAAAGATGATGTTTACTTTTCCTCAATTTTTCAATTTAGTATTATTAACCATCCCATTGTTTCAGTGACAAGGATACCCATTAATAAATTATAGTGCATTTTGTCAATTCAGAGTTATTTCCAACAACGAAGTTGTCAATTTTCCATAAAGGAAGCATGGATAGTTGCTAGACTCAACCTTGGCCATGAGAGAAAAGATGTTCTTATTTCTGTAAAAGTTCTCACTGAATTGTGTGCATGTACAGAAAGACAAATTTGTTCAATCAAAATAATCCATGTGGTGCTCAAGCCTGTCATTCCTCTCCAATGCAGGCGAGGGTCCAACGTATCTCTTACATTGGACATGAGTAGCTTGGGGAACGTTGAACCCTTTGTGGCTGTAACAACCCCTCGGGAGAAGGTAGCAATGGAGTACCTGCAGTCAGCCAGCCGGATCCTCACAAGGTCACAGCTGAGGGACGTCGTGGCAAGTTCACATTTACTCCAGAGTGAATTCATGGTGAGCCGGCTGTTTATCACTCACTCTTCAGTAGGACTTTTGATATACTAGGCACTAGGGACACATAAGGAAATGACAGTGCCCTACCCACAAGTGGCGTGTAGTAATAAATGGTTACAGTTCAAAAGATTAAGTGCAATGGGTTTGGGTCCACCCTTGTTATCACCAGCTATTGTTGCATCCAAACTGACATGTGATAGCTAAATCAAGGTAGAGTATGTAAGAGTTTGCCAAGCAAAAAAGTGACAAGAAGGAGCTAAGCAGAGGAGGAGCATTCCAGGAAGAAGGGATGGCCTAGCTGTCACTGTTTGGGGAATTGCATTGCTCAGTTTGACTGGACAATTGAAATCAAGTGTGGAGTGGCAAAGGTTAAATCTAGGAGGTATAAAAGAAACCTGGGTTTCAACATATATTTAGGAGTTTGGACTCTGTCGCATGTTTAGAAAGACCACTCTACATGCAATGGATTAGGAAGTATAAGGAGCAGTTTGGAGTCCCTAGAGATATTCCTGTGATACTCTGATGGTGGTCTAAACTAAGATGGTAGCAGTGGAAAAGGAGAGAATCTCTAAGAATCTGCAAGAGTGGGCATTGATTGGATGAGGCTAATAAAGGCAAGGGTGAAATCAGGGATGACACACCAATTTCTGACTTAAACAACAAGGTGAGGGTGATGATGTCCTTTGATGAAATAAGGAACATAGGAGGAAGACCAAATGTGGGCCAAAAATGATTGTGAGTTCTGTTTTAGACTCATCAGTACGGCTGGTAATAGCATAATTCATGAAAATATGCTTACCTAGAGATCACTGAGTCAGATTAGGTCTTTTGTTGGCCAGGAGCATGTGTATTTTGTAGGTCACCTTGCTTTGTTAGTTAGTTTTTGCATCTTCAGCCATATATTTGTTCAGCTTATCATGAAAGATTCAGCAACGTGTTAGATCTGCCTTTAGCTCTATCAACTATTTTAAGTGTCCAAAGTAAAATATAGACATGGAGTTTTTTTTTAATTAGATTACAGAGACTTAAAGTGATGAAAGAAATAGTCAACAATCACACAGCTAGCCAAAGGTGCAGCTAGTATTCTGTTCTAGAACTGCAGATAGTAATTTGTTCTATGAAATAAGTCCTTAACATAGCCTGCTTCCCTGTAAGGAAAGGTGGGGACAACATGGAGTACACAGGAGAGAGGATGTTGGAATATGACAAATTGTCAGAGTGTGTCAGGAAAAAAGGAGTTAAGAAGAAAGGAGCAGGGGAGGAATAAAAACAATGCCTACTTCATGGTTTTGCCAAAACAGTCTGATTTGTTTGAAATTGCCAAACTTGAACATGTGGTTCCTATTGAACATTCAACAATTTTATTTATCTTAGTATTTTGAGCTGAGAAGTTAAAACATTTCATTGGAGCAGAAAGTAGGGAAGAATATTATAAATATCAAAATAGCACAAGCTTAGGAAATGATATTAACAACTAACCTGCTCCTCTCTGTAGACCAAATCTCAAGTCCATAATATAGTCTGGGCTTACTCAAATTTTCATATTGACTGAAACTACAACACTTTAAATTAATTTAAAGATAATTTCCTTCATCTCAATGAATACTAGGCTATTAGTGAGTTATATTTTCCACTGGAGAAAGTTTAAATGATGAAAATATTTTATGTAACCTAAGGATTTAGTAGTTATCAATCATTAAATGTTATTTTATTTCATATTAATCTTAGCTAAATAATCTTAATCAGAATTTTAAATCAGAGAGCATATTATTTTATATAATCAAATCCTCAAATATTTGTTTGGACTTTTTAAAAAAACTTTGTCTTATTGCTTCTTTGTCCCAGTCAGCTACAAATGCTCACATTTTTAGGTCTAATGCATTTCTATAGAACCATTTCCACTCTAATTTTTCCCTTCACCAATCAGTTGAGGTGCATGGCGTCCATTTTGACCAAATAAGAATGTTGGATTCTTTCTAAGTGGGAGACAACAGTGTTTGGATGTACTTCACTAAAATATTGAATATAGCACCACAAATGGAACTGGATCAATCCAATTCCTTAATACAAAATGTCCATTCCTAAATACAAAAAATGCACCATATAGTAATCACTTGAATCAACAAAAAAGCTCTGTTTACTATATTAGGAGGGAGGTTTTAACAATCCTAAAAAAGTCAGAATTAATGTTAAAAGTGAATCCATGATGATGAAATTTTTGTTACTGAACTTACATAAAGATTTGAAAAAAATTGAACTCATTACTAAAAAATCCATTTTCCAGCCACCTGTTCATATATTTTCAGCAAATATGTCAGAACAGGATTTTCAAAATCTAATCAGAGTTTTATTTGTCTCTTTAGTAACTACATATAAAATGGTATTCACTAACACACAGGGTTATTTCTTAGAAGTCAGCTTGTCAGGGTGCAGCCAGTGTGTTTATGAAAGGAAGGGTGTGGGCCAACCAGAGGTGGGAGCCTGTTATTTTATAAATGACTTTGAAGTTCAATAGACTGTAGAGCTGATAGCCCTCTGTGAAGATTTTCTTCATGGCAACATTAAGATACACAAATTTGATATCATTTATTTTTTGTAGGAAATACCAATGAACTTTGTGGATCCCAAAGAAATTGATATTCCACGGCATGGAACTAAAAATCGCTATAAGACTATTTTGCCAAGTAAGTTTCTTAAATTGAAGTGTTTGCATTGTAAAGCATTAGCCTTCTCCATTCATCCCTATCTCATCACTTCTCATTCTCACAACACTCACATACACACCAAATTTGGAGTTGCAAATATATCTAGAATAAAAACTATTGAAGTAGACTGAGGTTAATAATTCTACCTTGTATTATTCTCATTATAATGGTAGGCGCATAATTCCAGTAGATCTAAGGCTCTAAAATTTTACTGTGCCTCATTTAGGGTCAACTGATATTTAACAAGGGTGTCAAACAATCAGTGGACAAAGAATAGTCTTCGCAACAAACAGTTCTAGAACAAGTTCTATACCCACTTACAAAAGAAAGATGTTGGATCCCATATACAAAATTTATACCATATACAAAATTAATTTAAAATGGATCAAAGAGCTAAATGTAAGAGCTAAAACTATAAAAATGATAGAAGAAAACATGAGTTTAAAATTTAGTGACTTGGAACACACAGCACAGACCCGAGACAAGAAACCCAGCCTGACAGGGAGTCTTTCCCGCAGCATCACTCACACGACACAATATCAGCCGTGGACAGTGGCCTTGAATACACCCACAGCTGATTGTCCCAGAGCTGGGAGAGCAGAGCTGTGCAGAAAGGGGGAAGTTAACGCGTCCCATTCAACCATGTTTGAAGCGGGCTGGGAACGCCCCTACACAGCCCGGCGGCCAAGGGCTTCCTTGGAGGCCGGCGCTCTCTTGTGACGTGGCACAGCCTGCCCCCCACCCCCCGCCAACAGAGGTCCTGGAAAAGCACAGCACGGAGGGGGGAACCGCTCAGAAATCCCAGGGAACCTACGCCAATACCAAGGACTTTTGTGTCAGCGGCAGAGAACAGCCTTAAATCTTCGGGAACACCTGGGAGATTTGATTGTTAGACCTGCCCTTCCTCCCTAACCACTCAGGCACACACCCCTCATTGAGGGCAGACAGCAACGACAACACACCCAAATTAAGTGCACCAATTGGACCCCAAAAGAATCAGATCCCCACATACCACAAAGTTGGGGAGAACTGACTTGAAGGGAATAAGTGACTCACGGATGCCATCTGCTGGTTAGTTATAGAAAGTGTATGTCACCAAGCTGCAATTCTAACAAATTAAAGACTCACAGATGCCATCTGCTGGTTAATAAGAGAAAGTGTACGTCACCAAACTGTGTCTCTGAAAAATTAGATCGATAACCTTTTTTTCTGATACAACTTGAAAGAAACCTATCAAACAAAACAAATGCCAAGAGCCCAAAAACAACAGAAAATCTTAACGCATATGATAAAACCAGACAATATGGAGAATCCAGCTCCAAACACACAAATCAAGATTTCGGAAGAAATGTACCTTGCAAAATTAATTAAAGAACTACAATCAAAGAACGAAAACATGGCAAAGGATTTAAAGGACATCAAGAGGACCATGAACCAGGATATAAGCTACATAAAGAAGACCCTAGAAGAGCATAAAGAAGACATTGCAAGAGTAGATAAAAAAACAGAAGATCTTATGGAAATAAAAGAAACTGTTGGCCAAATTAAAAAGACTCTGGATATTCACAATACGAAACTAGAGGAAGCTGAACAACATCTCAATGTCCTAGAAATCCACAGAATAGAAAATGAAAGAACAGAAGGAAGAATGGAGAAAAAAATTGAAAAAATTGCAATGGATCTCAGGGATACGATAGATAAAATAAAACGTCCAAACTTAAGACTCATTGGTGTCCCAGAAGTGGAAGAGAAAGGTAAAGGTCTAGAAAGAGTATTCAAAGAAATTGTTGGGGAAAACTTCCCCAACCTCCTACACAATATAAACACACAAAGCGTAAATGCCCAGCGAACTCCAAATAGAATAAATCCAAATAAACCCACCCCAAGACATATTCTGATCAGACTCTCAAATACTGAAGAGAAGGAGCAAGTTCTGAAAGCAGCAAGAGAAAAGCAATTCACCACATACAAAGGAAACAATATAAGACCAAGTAGTGGCTACTCAGTGGCCACTATGGAGGCAAGAAGGCAGTGGCATGACATATTTAAAATTCTGAGAGAGAAAAATTTCCAGCCAAGAATACTTTATCCAGCAAAACTCTCCTTCAAATTTGAGGGAGAGCTTAAAATTTTCACAGACAAACAAATGCTGAGAGACTTTGGCAATAAAAGACCTGCCCTACTTCAGATTCTAAAGGAAGCCCTACCAACAGAGAGGCAAAGAAAGGAGAAATAGATATAGAGAATTTTAACAGACATATATAGTACCTTACATCCCAAATCACCAGGGCACTCATTTTTCTCTAGTGATCACAGATCTTTCTCCAGAAGGGACCATAAGCTGGGACATAAAACAACCCTCAAGAAATTAAAAAAAAAAAAAAAAAATTTGAATATACTCAAAGAACATTCTCCAAACACAATGGAATACAAATAGTAGTCAATAATTTTTGAACTATAACTCCACTATTTACTTCCTACATGATAAAAAATACACAAACTCTAAGGACAAATCAGTGGTTTTGAACTCAATGTAAAATATGTAATTTTAGACAACTATATAAAGGTGGGGGAATGAAGGAGTATAGGAACATAGTTTATGTGCCCTATTGAAGTGAAGGTGGTATCAAAGAAAAACAAGATTGATATTGTTTTAAGAGGTTAATTTTAAGCCCCACAGTAAACACAAAGAAATTGTCAGAGAATATAACCATAGAGATGAAAAGTAGAGTTTGGGTTAAGAGAAATGGGGGAAGGGGCAATGGGGAGTTGAGAAATGAGTGTAGGGTTGCTGTTTGAGGTGAAGGGAGATTTCTAGTAATGGATGGTGGGAAAGAGCATAACATCATTCTAAATGTGATTAATCCCACTAATGGTAAGGCTAGGGAGGGGGTGGAATGGGAAGATTTAGGCTGTATATATGTTTCCACAATTGAAAAAAGAAAAAAAAAAAAAAAAAGACAGTCTAACTAGATGACAATTGAATGCTAAGGATGAACTTGGATGGGATTGGAGGGTAGAGGACAGGTGGCTTGAAGGGACACAGTTGAGACATAAGGAAAAGGAAATGTAGAATGTAAGCATTGTGTCATTGTTGAATCTCTTATACTTCTTAGCTGTGCTTAATGGAATTACATAAAAGAATGTTCTTGTTCATGGGAAGTACATATGTGAATTATAGTGTTTGTTCAAGGGTGTGTGCAGCTAGCTCTCATATGTTCAGAAGACAGAGCGATAGATGATGGATGATAGATAGGGAGGGAGGGAGGGAAAGAAATAGCGATGTGACAGCATGTTAAAGTTGGTGGATTGAGCTATCGGAGGAGGGGGGTCGGGGTATGACAGAATTCTGTGTATGGGGCTAGTATTGTTTTTGCAACTATTCATGTAACTTTGAATTTATTTCAAAATAAAATAAATAAATAAATAAATAAATAAATAAATAAATAAAAAACTTAGTGACTTGGGAGTAGGTACAGTTTATTAAATATGGCACCAAAAAATAAGCAACCAAAGAAAATTAGATAAATTGGACTTCATCAAAATTAAAAACTTTTGTGCTTCAAAAGACACCATCAAGAAAGTGAAAAGATAACCCATACAATGGGAGAAAATATTTGCAAATCATATATCTGGTAAGAGATTTATATCTAGAATATATGAAGAACTTTTACAACTATATAATAAAAAGACAAACAACCCAAAATGGGCAAAGGACATGAATAGACACTTCTCCAGAGAAGAAATACAAATGACCAGTAGGCACATGAAAAGATCCTTAGCATCATTAGCCATCAAGATCATCAAAACCACAATGAGATACTACTTTACACTCACTGGGTGGACTATAATAATAATAAGAAGAAGACAATAAGTGTAGATGAAGATGTAGAGAAAATGGAACACTTATACATTGCTAAAGGGGATGTATAATGGTGCAGCTAATTTGGAAAATAATCTGGCAGTTCTTCAAATGTTAATCAGAGAATTACCATAAGATCCAGAGATTCAACTACTTAGGTATATGCCCATTCGAATCGAAAACATGTTCAAACAAAAATTTGCACACTTTATTCATAACACCCAAAAGGCAGAAACAACTCAAGTGTCCATCAACAGATGAATGGATCAATAAAATGTAGCTTGTGCATACAATGTAATATTTGGCCAAAAAGGGGATGAAGTACTAATAACACATTACAGCATGAACAAATCTTGAAATATGCTAAGTGAAAGAAGCCAGTCACAAAAGACCTCTTGGAGGCGGGGCAAGATGGCAGACTGGTGAGCTGTATGTTTTAGTTACTCCTCCAGGAAAGTAGGTAAAAAGCCAGGAACTGCGTGGACTGGACACCACAGAGCAATCTGTCTTTGGGCATACTTCATACAACACTCATGAAAACGTGGAACTGCTGAGATCAGCGAAATCTGTAAGTTTTTGCGGCCAGGGGACCCGCGCCCCTCCCTGCCAGGCTCAGTCCCAGGGGAGGAGGGGCTGTCAGCTCCAGGAAGGAGAAGGGAGAATTGCAGTGGCTGCTCTTACCGGAAACTCATTCTACTGATTCAAACTCCAACCATAGATAGACTGAGGCCAGACACCAGAGACTCTGAGAGCAGCCAGCCCAGCAGAGAGGAGACAGGCATAGAAAAAAAACAACACGAAAAACTCCAAAATAAAAGCAGAGGATTTTTGGAGTTCTGGTGAACACAGAAAGGGGAAGGGGGGAGATCAGGCCTTGAGGCGCATATGCAAATCCCGAAGCAAGGCTGATATCTCTGCCCTGGGCATTTTTCCTTAATGGCCCTGGTTGCTTTGTCTATTAGCATTTCAATAACCCATTAGATCTCTGAGGAGGGCCGTTTTTTTTTTTTTTTTTTTTTTTTTTAAATCCTTTTTGCTTTTTCTAAAACAATTACTCTAAGAAGCTCAATACAGAAAGCTTCAAAGAATTGAAATTTGGGCACGTCAAGTCAAGAGCAGAACTAAGAGAGCTCTGAGACAAAAGGCAATAATCCAGTGGCTGAGAAAATTCACTAAACAACACAACTTCCCAAGAAAAGGGGGGTGTCCGCTCACAGCCACCATCCTGGTGGACAGGAAACACTCCTGCCCATCGCCAGCCCCATAGCCCAGAGCTGCCCCAGACAACCCAGTGTGACGGAAGTGCTTCAAATAACAGGCACACACCACAAAACTGGGCGTGGACATTAGCCTTCCCTGCAACCTCAGCTGAATGTCCCAGAGCTGGGAAGGGGGAGCAGTGTGAATTAACAGAGCCCCATTCAGCCATCATTTGAGCAGACTGGGAGCCTCCCAACACAGCCCAGCAGCCCAGAACTGCCCTGGGGGGACGGCACTCACCTGCGACATAGCACAGTCATCCCTCAACAGAGGACCCGGGGTGCACAGCCTGGAAGAGGGGCCCACTTGCAAGTCTCAGGAGCCATACGCCAATACCAAAGACTTGTGGGTCAGTGGCAGAGACAAACTGTGGCAGGACTGAACTGAAGGATTAGACTATTGCAGTAGCTTTAAAACTCTAGGATCATCAGGGAGATTTGATTGTTAGGGCCACCCCCCCTCCCCGACTGCCCAGAAACACGCCCCACATACAGGGCAGGCAACACCAACTACACACGCAAGCTTGGGACACCAATTGGGCCCCACAAGACTCACTCCCCCACTCACCAAAAAGGCTAAGCAGGGGAGATCTGGCTTGTGGAGAACAGGTGGCTCGTGGACGCCACCTGCTGGTTAGTTAGAGAAAGTGTACTCCACGAAGCTGTAGATCTGATAAATTAGAGATAAGGACTTCAACTGGTCTACAAACCCTAAAAGAACCCTATCAAGGTCAGCAAATGCCACGAGGCCAAAAACAACAGAAAATTATAAAGCATATGAAAAAACCAGACGATATGGATAACCCAAGCCCAAGCACCCAAATCAAAAGACCAGAAGAGACACACCTAGAGCAGCTACTCAAAGAACTAAAGATGAACAATGAGACCCTAGTACGGGATATGAAGGAAATCAAGAAGACCCTAGAAGAGCATAAAGAAGACATTGCAAGACTAAATAAAAAAATGGATGATCTTATGGAAATTAAAGAAACTGTTGACCAAATTAAAAAGATTCTGGACACTCATAGTACAAGACTAGAGGAAGTTGAACAACGAATCAGTGACCTGGAAGATGACAGAATGGAAAATGAAAACATAAAAGAAAGAATGGGGAAAAAAATTGAAAAACTCGAAATGGACCTCAGGGATATGATAGATAATATGAAACGTCCGAATATAAGACTCATTGGTGTCCCAGAAGGGGAAGAAAAGGGTAAAGGTCTAGGAAGAGTATTCAAAGAAATTGTTGGGGAAAACTTCCCAAATCTTCTAAACAACATAAATACACAAATCATAAATGCTCAGCGAACTCCAAATAGAATAAATCCAAAAAAACCCACTCCGAGACATATACTGATCACACTGTCAAACATAGAAGAGAAGGAGCAAGTTCTGAAAGCAGCAAGAGAAAAGCAATTCACCACATACAAAGGAAACAGCATAAGACTAAGTAGTGACTACTCAGCAGCCACCATGGAGGCGAGAAGGCAGTGGCACGATATATTTAAAATTCTGAGTGAGAGGAATTTCCAGCCAAGAATACTTTATCCAGCAAAGCTCTCCTTCAAATTTGAGGGAGAGCTTAAATTTTTCACAGACAAACAAATGCTGAGAGAATTTGCTAACAAGAGACCTGCCCTACTGGAGATACTAAAGGGAGCCCTACAGACAGAGAAACAAAGACAGGACAGAGAGACTTGGAGAAAGGTTCAGTACTAAAGAGATTCGGTATGGGTACAATAAAGGATATTAATAGAGAGAGGGAAAAATATGGCAAACATAATCCAAAGGATAAGATGGCCGATTCAAGAAATGCCTTCACGGTTTTAACGTTGAATGTAAATGGATTAAACTCCCCAATTAAAAGATTTAGATTCGCAGAATGGATCAAAAAAAATGAACCATCAATATGTTGCATACAAGAGACTCATGTTAGACACAGGGACACAAAGAAACTGAAAGTGAAAGGATGGAAAAAAATATTTCATGCAAGCTACAGCCAAAAGAAAGCAGGTGTAGCAATATTAATCTCAGATAAAATAGACTTCAAATGCAGGGATGTTTTGAGAGACAAAGAAGGCCACTACATACTAATAAAAGGGGCAATTCAGCAAGAAGAAATAACAATCGTAAATGTCTATGCACCCAATCAAGGTGCCACAAAATACATGAGAGAAACATTGGCAAAACTAAAGGAAGCAATTGATGTTTCCACAATAATTGTGGGAGACTTCAACACATCACTCTCTCCTATAGATAGATCAACCAGACAGAAGACCAATAAGGAAATTGAAAACCTAAACAATCTGATAAATGAATTAGATTTAACAGACATCTACAGGACATTACATCCCAAATCAACAGGATACACATACTTTTCTAGTGCTCACGGAACTTTCTCCAGAATAGATCATATGCTGGGACATAAAACAAGCCTCAATAAATTTAAAAAGATTGAAATTATTCAAAGCACATTCTCTGACCACAATGGAATACAATTAGAAGTCAATAACCATCAGAGACTTAGAAAATTCACAAATACCTGGAGGTTAAACAACACACTCCTAAACAATCAGTGGGTTAAAGAAGAAATAGCAAGAGAAATTGCTAAATATATAGAGACGAATGAAAATGAGAACACAACATACCAAAACCTATGGGATGCAGCAAAAGCAGTGCTAAGGGGAAAATTTATAGCACTAAACGCATATATTAAAAAGGAAGAAAGAGCCAAAATCAAAGAACTAATGGATCAACTGAAGAAGCTAGAAAATGAACAGCAAACCAATCCTAAACCAAGTACAAGAAAAGAAATAACAAGGATTAAAGCAGAAATAAATGACATAGAGAACAAAAAAACAATAGAAAGGATAAATATCACCAAAAGTTGGTTCTTTGAGAAGATCAACAAGATTGACAAGCCCCTAGCTAGACTGACAAAATCAAAAAGAGAGAAGACCCATATAAACAAAATAATGAATGAAAAAGGTGACATAACTGCAGATCCTGAAGAAATTAAAAAAATTATAAGAGGATATTATGAACAACTGTATGGCAACAAACTGGATAATGTAGAAGAAATGGACAATTTCCTGGAAACATATGAACAACCTAGACTGACCAGAGAAGAAATAGAAGACCTCAACCAACCCATCACAAGCAAAGAGATCCAATCAGTCATCAAAAATCTTCCCACAAATAAATGCCCAGGGCCAGATGGCTTCACAGGGGAATTCTACCAAACTTTCCAGAAAGAACTGACACCAATCTTACTCAAACTCTTTCAAAACATTGAAAAAAATGGAACACTACCTAATTCATTTTATGAAGCTAACATCAATCTAATACCAAAACCAGGCAAAGATGCTACAAAAAAGGAAAACTACCGGCCAATCTCCCTAATGAATATAGATGCAAAAATCCTCAACAAAATACTTGCAAATCGAATCCAAAGACACATTAAAAAAATCATACACCATGACCAAGTGGGGTTCATTCCAGGCATGCAAGGATGGTTCAACATAAGAAAAACAATCAATGTATTACAACACATTAAAAACTCGAAAGTGAAAAATCAATTGATCATCTCAATAGATGCTGAAAAAGCATTTGACAAAATCCAACATCCGTTTTTGATAAAAACACTTCAAAAGGTAGGAATTGAAGGAAACTTCCTCAACATGATAAAGAGCATATATGAAAAACCCACAGCCAGCATAGTACTCAATGGTGAGAGACTGAAAGCCTTCCCTCTAAGATCAGGAACAAGACAAGGATGCCCGCTGTCACCACTGTTATTCAACATTGTGCTGGAAGTGCTAGCCAGGGCAATCCGGCAAGACAAAGAAATAAAAGGCATCCAAATTGGAAAAGAAGAAGTAAAACTGTCATTGTTTGCAGATGATATGATCTTATATCTAGAAAACCCTGAGAAATCAACGATACACCTACTAGAGCTAATAAACAAATTTAGCAAAGTAGCGGGATACAAGATTAATGCACATAAGTCAGTAATGTTTCTATATGCTAGAAATGAACAAACTGAAGAGACACTCAAGAAAAAGATACCATTTTCAATAGCAACTAAAAAAATCAAGTACCTAGGAATAAACTTAACCAAAGATGTAAAAGACCTATACAAAGAAAACTACATAACTCTACTAAAAGAAATAGAAGGGGACCTTAAAAGATGGAAAAATATTCCATGTTCATGGATAGGAAGGCTAAATGTCATTAAGATGTCAATTCTACCCAAACTCATCTACAGATTCAATGCAATCCCAATCAAAATTCCAACAACCTACTTTGCAGACTTGGAAAAGCTAGTTATCAAATTTATTTGGAAAGGGAAGATGCCTCGAATTGCTAAAGACACTTTAAAAAAGAAAAACGAAGTGGGAGGACTTACACTCCCTGACTTTGAAGCTTATTATAAAGCCACAGTTGCCAAAACAGCATGGTACTGGCACAAAGATAGACATATAGATCAATGGAATCGAATTGAGAATTCAGAGATAGACCCTCAGATCTATGGCCGACTGATCTTTGATAAGGCCCCCAAAGTCACCGAACTGAGCCATAATGGTCTTTTCAACAAATGGGGCTGGGAGAGTTGGATATCCATATCCAAAAGAATGAAAGAGGACCCCTACCTCACCCCCTACACAAAAATTAACTCAAAATGGACCAAAGATCTCAATATAAAAGAAAGTACCATTAAACTCCTAGAAGATAATGTAGGAAAACATCTTCAAGACCTTGTATTAGGAGGCCACTTCCTAGACTTTACACCCAAAGCACAAGCAACAAAAGAGAAAATAGATAAATGGGAACTCCTCAAGCTTAGAAGTTTCTGCACCTCAAAGGAATTTCTCAAAAAGGTAAAGAGGCAGCCAACTCAATGGGAAAAAATTTTTGGAAACCATGTATCTGACAAAAGACTGATATCTTGCATATATAAAGAAATCCTACAACTCAATGACAATAGTACAGACAGCCCAATTATAAAATGGGCAAAAGATATGAAAAGACAGTTCTCTGAAGAGGAAATACAAATGGCCAAGAAACACATGAAAAAATGTTCAGCTTCACTAGCTATTAGAGAGATGCAAATTAAGACCACAATGAGATACCATCTAACACTGGTTAGAATGGCTGCCATTAAACAAACAGGAAACTACAAATGCTGGAGGGGATGTGGAGAAATTGGAACTCTTATTCATTGTTGGTGGGACTGTATAATGGTTCAGCCACTCTGGAAGTCAGTCTGGCAGTTCCTTAGAAAACTAGAGATAGAGCTACCATTCGATCCAGCGATTGCACTTCTCGGTATATACCCGGAAGATCAGAAAGCAGTGACACGAACAGATATCTGCACGCCAATGTTCATAGCAGCATTATTCACAATTGCCAAGAGATGGAAACAACCCAAATGTCCATCAACAGATGAGTGGATAAATAAAATGTGGTATATACACACGATGGAATACTACGCGGCAGTAAGAAGGAACGATCTGGTGAAACATATGACAACATGGATGAACCTTGAAGACATAATGCTGAGCGAAATAAGCCAGGCACAAAAAGAGAAATATTATATGCTACCACTAATGTGAACTTTGAAAAATGTAAAACAAATGGTTTATAATGTAGAATGTAGGGGAACTAGCAGTAGAGAGCAATTAAGGAAGGGGGAACAATAATCCAAGAAGAACAGATAAGCTATTTAACGTTCTGGGGATGCCCAGAAATGACTATGGTCTGTTAATTTCTGATGGATGTAGTAGGAACAAGTTCACTGAAATGTTGCTATAGTATGTAACTTTCTTGGGGTAAAGTAGGAACATGTTGGAAGTTAAGCAGTTATCTTAGGTTAGTTGTCTTTTTCTTACTCCCTTGCTATGGTCTCTTTGAAATGTTTTTTTATTGTATGTTTGTTTTCTTTTTAACTTTTTTTTTCATACAGTTGATTTGAAAAAAGAAGGGAAAGTTAAAAAAAAAAAAAAAGAAAAAAGACAAACAAGGAAAAAAAAAAAAAAAAAAAAAAAAAACGATGTAGTGCCCCCTTGAGGAGCCTGTGGAGAATGCAGGGGTATTCGCCTACCCCACCTCCATGGTTGCTAACATGACCACAGACATAGGGGACTGGTGGTTTGATGGGTTGAGCCCTCTGCCGTGGGTTTTACCCTTGGGAAGACGGTTGCGGCGGAGGAGAGGCTAGGCCTCCCTGTATTTGTGCCTAAGAGTCTCCTCCTGAATGCCTCTTTGTTGCTCAGATGTGGCCCTCTCTCTCTGGCTAAGCCAACTTGAAAGGTGAAATCACTGCCCTCCCCCCTACGTGGGATCAGACACCCAGGGAAGTGAATCTCCCTGGCAACGTGGAATATGACTCCCGGGGAGGAATGTAGACCCGGCATCGTGGGATGGAGAACATCTTCTTGACCAAAAGGGGGATGTGAAAGGAAATGAAATAAGCTTCAGTGGCAGAGAGATTCCAAAACGAGCCGAGAGATCACTCTGGTGGGCACTCTTACGCACACTTTAGACAACCTTTTTTAGGTTCTAAAGAATTGGGGTAGCTGGTGGTGGATACCTGAAACTATTAAACTACAACCCAGAACCCATGAATCTCGAAGACAGTTGTATAAAAATGTAGCTTATGAGGGGTGACAGTGGGATTGGGAATGCCATAAGGACCAAACTCCACTTTGTCTAGTTTATGGATCGATGTGTAGAAAAGTAGGGGAAGCAAACAAACAGACAAAGGTACCTAGTGTTCTTTTTTACTTCAATTGCTCTTTTTCACTCTAATTATTATTCTTGTTATTTTTGTGTGTGTGCTAATGAAGGTGTCAGGGATTGATTTAGGTGATGAATGTACAACTATGTAATGGTACTGTAAACAATCGAAAGTACAATTTGTTTTGTATGACTGCGTGGTATGTGAATATATCTCAATAAAATGATGATTAAAAAAAAAAAAAAAAAAAAAAAAAAAAAACAAAAGACCTCTTGCTGTATGATTGCATTGATATAAAATGTCCACATAGGCAAATCTGTACAGGTTGCTTAGTGACTTCTAAAGAGTGTGGGATTTCTTTTGTGGGTGATGAAAATGTTGGTAAATTGATTGTGGTAATGGTTGTGAAACTTAGTGAATCTGCTAAAAGCCATTTAATGGTACACTTTAAATGGATAAATGGTATGGCATGTAAATTATATCTCAAACTATTACAATTAAAAAAACAACTTTATGGTGCATAATTACCATCTAGAGTCCTTGTTAAAAGTGCAGTCCTGTACCCCCAGTGATTCTGTTCAGTAGGCCTGCTATTGGGTCCAGCAAACTGTACTTCTAGCAAATACCCAGGTGATTCTGATGCAGGTGATACCATACTTTAAGAAACATCGCTATGGATTGTATTAAAGCCAAATTTAGTGCCATCAAATTTATTGGTGTCAAGCAATGAGCTGGATGCCAGCCACCGATAAGGAATAAAAAACAATCTTATAAGATCAAGGAGCTCGTGGACCAGAGAGGAGAGACGTGTAAACAAGAAATTACATCCAGTGTAATAAAAGCCATAATAGAGATATGGCCCAAATAGTGGTAGGAGCATAGAAAGGACTGAGTAATTCTGCCTTAGGAAGGCAAAAATACTTCAGAGGGGAAACAATATTTTCAATTACTAAACAAGTAACAGATATATTTGGGTTTTGGACAAAATCCATGAACTCCTCACTACAGTAGCTCTGGGAAAATGGACGCACAAGAGCGTTAATAAAATATTGACACTGAAGTCATAAAATTTTCATGATTCAGTCCATGAAGTCACTCAGATGACACTAAATTCTCCCATATTTAGTATTAGCAGTATATTTAAAACATGTAACTAAAGAATCACTGTTAATAGCATCCATTGGAAAGCAAAGACTGACTTTGGGCATTCCTTTCTGGTGAAATTGGAAATGCATCCTTAAAGTCATTCCACTATTCGACTTTTTAACTGGCCTGTGTAGTTAAATCTACTTACCTAAAATACAGTCACTGTTAGATATTTTACGGCTACAACTGGCTGAAGCACTATGTGATAGAACTAGTGTGCGTCTCTCTCTCTCTGTCCCTCTTCCTCTCTCTCTTTCTCTCGTTAAAATTTTTCGTTTAAATAAACAAACATGAACAGAGCACATGCATCCATACCAATTAGTATATCCACCCAAACACTCAGCAAATCTCACAAGGATTTGGAAATTACTAGGATTATTTTAAAAGTTCAGCCTTCTCTATTTCCTGCCCAGATGATATCAGACAACTGTTCCTAGTCCTGTGTCAGCTTTCCCATTCCCAGAACTGGGTGGATCACTTGAACCAGGGCACCTGTGCTGACAGCCGATGTAAATGATGGATTTTCTGTTGAAAATGTCTGCACCCTGAAGGCTCCACCCACCCCCTGTTGCACAAATAATAATTTAGGAAATAGAGCTCGGACAAGCCAAACTATTGGTTGAAAAATCATCATAAGAAACTGGAGGGAGTGAATATGTAAAGGTGTTCTTTGTGGTTTACTTTAGACTGCAGTATGAGGTAAATTTTAAATATTACATAAAATGATTAGCAAAGGATCAAGATATTATGATTATTTTTGTTGTTTTAATCTACCTTCAATTCCTCTTAAGTTTAAAAGCTCACCAGCTTTTACGTAGTAGTGAGGTATAGAGGATGTTTTGCAGTGGATACATGGATGGCCAGGAACCAATTAAATTATAGTTGCTTCACTTAGGACAACATCAGCCTGGCTCAGAATACTCCAAATGATAGACTAAAGTTTTGGTTTGCTAAAACTGCTGAAGTGCAATATGCCAGAAATGGGCTGGCTTTTAGCAATGGGAACTTATTAGTTTACAAGCTTACTGTTCTGAGGCCATGAAAATGTCCAAATCCTGGAATCATCAAAACAATACCCTCTTCCTGAAGAAAGGCTGGTAATCAAGGACTCCTCTGTCACATGGCAAGGCACATGGTGGCATCTGCTAGATTCTCCCTTCTCTTCTGAGTTTCATTGCTTCCAGCTTCTGGCTTCACTGGCTTCCTCTCTATTTCTGTAGCTCTGTGTGTGTGTGTGTGTGTGTGTGTGTGTGTGTGTGTGTGCCCTCTCTCAGCTTCTGACTGTTTCTCTCTGTCTTTCATCCTCTTATAAAGGATTCCAATTAGAGGATTAAGACCTACCTGGGAGGCCTCAACTGACATAACCTAATCAAAAGGTCCCACCCACAGTAGGTTTACACCCACAAGAATGGATTAGCTTTAAAAACATGAACTTTTCTGGGGTCCATTCAGCTTCAACCCATCACAGTCACTTTCATATCAAATTGTTTGCAATATAAACAAATATTATGATAAAAATATGTCTAAGTTCTAAATCACAAAATCAATGGGAAAAAATTTCAATATAAAATTATTTGTATAATAATGAAGTACAGTAACAATAAATTTTAAGTACATTTCTTCCATGTAGTCAATTAATTTATACAAATATGAAACAGTGTAGATAAAATTAAGGGAAACGTATTTAATCTGGCCATCATTTCAGCTTTAAAAATTCAATGACTAGTGATGTTTCCTACCTAAATGATGTTTCCAATTTTATATTAAGTGCCTAGTACAGAGCACATATTCAAATAAATAAGCCCATTCATTAAAGCAACAAGTTGTGTGGATAAAACAAGATATTAGAGTCAGACTTGATTTTCTATCCTAGAGAAAACATACAAATTTTGGCAAGCTACTTGATCTTCCTGTACCATCCTTTCTTCATCCATAAAAATAGTGATAATAATACTAACCCACAGAGCTGCTGAGGGAGTTAAATGATATATGTATAAAATGTCTACCAAAGTTCCAACCAATAGTAAGCTCTCAGCTAATGTTAGTTTCTCCTTTTCCTCCCTATTTAATTAACCCCAGAACCAATTCCAGAAAATAGAGATACCATCCAGGTAGAGAAAAGTTTACAATTTCAAAGGCAGAGTACTCAAGAGCCTTATTATCTCTGATAATTTTCACATGGTTCAAAACTGAATTTCCATATAATGACCATTCTGCATTGCCAAGATCAGTGCTATCCACTGGAACTCCCTACCATGATGGAAATGTTCCACACTTGAGCACTTGAAATGTGGCTAGTACAGCTTAGGAACTGATTTTTAATTTAATTTTAATTAACTTAAGTATATTTCACCATATGTAACTAGTGTCTACTATATTGGATAGTCCAAGCCTAGATGCTTCTCTATCTCCTGCAATAAATTTGAAGTTGAGTCCCAATCACCTTGGAGGTGTGGCCAGTCCCTACGTTTCCTTCCATTTCCCACTTATCTTTCATTCTTCTCTGAAACCCATCCTATTGCTTTCATCTCTGCCTTTGCCTATTGGTAGCAGTCATATATTTTCCCTTCATCTAATCATTTCTTGACTTCAAATCTCAAACCTATTTCTTCCTGGGTTTGAGATATCTTAAGTACTGAATAGCGCTTGACAAAATCTGATATGATAACAGTCAAGATATGAGGATCCAGCTACCATTTCATCCATTAAGTAGATCTCTTAAGAGCACCAGAATGTATTTTAAGGAGACCAGAGTGGAGATAATTCATATAGTCTATATACCAGATCTGTAGCTGTTCAATAATTTGAATATGTTGACAGGAAAGAAGAGAGAGGGAGGTAAAATGGAAGAAGGATAAAGAGGAGGGAAAGAGAAAAAAAAGGGAGGGACAAAAGAGGAGGAAAAGTGATCAGTAGCCAAGTAATATTGGCAATTGTTATTGACACTGTACGTTTGTACCATAAATAGTATGTGAAATATTTAGCATATAATCCAGAAATCTCTGTTCTGAAAAAATCACAGTGACTTGGCTATTATTAGACTTTAAAATATATATAACATCAATAAAATTATAAACAACAGTGATAAAAATGATGATGGTGATAATATGAAAATAATGATAAAGATGTTTTTATTCCTTGGCAGTTTTATTAGTCCATGCTAACATATTAAAAAGGCTTTGTTGAAGCCATGCATTTTTCCCAACTCTGTCATATGTTGCATTCTTGCTTTTTTTTTTTTAAAGTATTTGGAAACTTCTAAATACTTGGAAAACACCATAAATTACTAACTTCCACACATAAACCTAATTTAGCTAGTCAGAGAACCTACCTCTTAGCAGTTTACAGGGTAGAGTTCCCAGTAAATCATGTATCAAAGATGTTATGTAAACCAAAGGAAATGGATCTCTTTTCAATCCTGAGTGGTTTAAGGTGTTTGTGGAAACTTCTAATAATCTGTGGACACTGAAAAGGAATGAAAATTTTCCTGTCCTCTTTGCTAAAAGATATAAAAAAGAATTTAGAAAGTCAAAAGCAGTGTTTAACCTCTTCCTAGTAGAAATTAATTTGACTTTAAACTCTCAGTGATCCATATTCCAATTAAGAAACCACAAACACAAAAGTTAATACAACACAGCCTTTGCCTCATGCGGCTCACCACAATCCACTGAGGACAGGCAGAAATGAAAGCTCCTAAAATATGTGATGAAAAATACTAAAATGAAACTCAAGGAGCCCAAGCTACCTGCCTGGGAAAGATAGGTAAGGCTGCAGAAAAAAGATATTTCTTAAACTGAGCCCTGAAGAATGAGGAAGACTTTACCTTGCAGAGAGAGCAGAGGAAACAACATATGCAAAGCCACAGGATCTGCAAGAGCATGGAATAGTTGGGAATTTGCCCTAGACCATATGGTGCGCATGGAAGATTAGCCATTGACGAGGTCATGGGAAAAGATAATTGCAAAGGTATGGCTTCAACCAAGCCTTTTTAATATGCTAGCATGGACTAATAAAACTGCCAAGGATTAAAAACATCTTTATCATCATTGTCATATTATCACCATCATCATCATTTTTATCACTGTTTATGATTTTATTGATGTTTTATATATATTTTAAAGTCTAATTAAAAAGATAATTAAATCTTGGACTTCAGATTCTAGGCCTGCACCCTACAATAGGACAGCCATCAGCCTCATATGGTTATGTACATCCAAATTTAAATTAATAAAAATTAAACAAAATTAAAACTTCAGTTCCCTCTTTCCATACTAGCCACATTTCAAGTACTCATTAACCACTTACAGCACAATAGCACAGTTATAGAACATTTGCATCATTACAGAAAATTCTGTTGGGCAGTGCTGCTTTAGGCTATTTGAGTTGTCAAGTTTTCATGGTAAAATGAGCTCAGTGAACAAATAAGTTTTGAAATACTTCGCACTATATTTTACCTTTTTGGAAATTCACAAAGTACATTAGCTTAATAAAGACCCTGAGAAGTCCTGCAGTAAAAACTTGTTCAACTTTGATTAATCTAGTGAATGCACATTTATTTGATTACTGACTTCCACCCCCCCCCTTTTGTTTAAAATGTCCTAATTTACATGTCATGGAAGTAATAATTCACAGATAACAGTTTGGGAAATACCACTATGGACGATTTGGAGCCACAAATGGCATTTAGGCAAGAGAGTCATGTGATCAGATTTCATTTTACAAAGATGGCCTTGGCAGCTATGAGAAGAATGGATTAGATAAAAGCAAGATTGGAGGCAGGAAGACCAGAAGGGGTGCTCAGGTCCTAGCCTAAGAAGATAGCCATGGGAGTAGAGAGACAAGACAGATCCAAAGCAGTTTAGGAGATGGAACAAATAGAACAGAATGAATGATGTATAAGATCAAGTCCAGTAGGACATCTAGTTTTCAAACTTGGGCTGTGGAGTGATGGTAGCACACCAAACATAAAGAAAACAGTAGGCCTCAAAATGCATTGGGGCATGTGGAGTTTGACAAATCTTTGGTGCAACCGGAAGGAAGAAACAAATAGCAGCACATGACCTATAAATAAGGGGAGTGATCTGATGTAAGAAATATACTTGGGAGTCTTCAGGATTTAAGTAATAGTTAAAGTCATAGAAATGAAAGAAATCACCCAACAGGGCAGTGTCAGGTGAGAATAGAAGAGGACCTAAAAAAAATACCAGCATTAAATGGAGCCTGCTGAAAAGAAACCATTGAAGAGGAAGCAGGAAACCATAATCAAAGTGAAGACAAAATGTCAAGAAAGATATTATGGTTAACAGCTTTTGAATGTCACAGAGAGGTAAAAAAAAAAAAAAAATACCACAGTGGGACCAATGGATTTAGCAACAATAAGGTCAGTGGTGACCTTAGAAAGAGCAGTCTCTGCACGATGCTAGGGTTAAAATAGATTGTTGTACACGAGGAAGAATGAACTGTAGATGAGGAGGTAGAAACAGTGAATATAATAAACTCTTTCAGCAGTTCACCTGTGTAGTGAAGGAGAACAATACAACAATTGCTAGAGAGGAATGTACTGACTTTTTAAAAGATGAACAAGACCATTTAAATCAATGCACTAGATATATATAAAGCTCTGTTCTAAGCCCTGTCTTAGCAAGTTGGTGATAGTAAAAGATCTCCCATCCCTGCCCTCAAGAGGCTTGGAGTATATCAGGTTAAAGAAATCATAAAGGGATGAGCTGATCTTAACTCTTTTATACAAATGTTGGTAAAAATAACTACCAGATTTCCCATAACACTATGACCCACAAAAAGCCTTTAACCTTCTTTACAGAAAATAATTTTAGGATTCTTGGACAACTTTGCTAGCGCTAAAATGTTCTACCCAACATGAGATAGCCATGCTGTCAGTGAATAGAATAAACTGCTACATGTGGTAACTGATGACAGCTTCTTCCAAACATTGAAAAGGGATTCAGGTCAAACCATGTGTTTGCTGTGGGACAGGACAGAAGAAATCAATGCAACAGTCAAATTAGGGCTATCCAGGCTAATCTCATCACTGCAAGTATTCTAATGGCAAAATCATGGGACCTGAGTGCTTAATTTTAGACTAAGGGGAATCCCTTTTGCTATAGTGCTTAAAAAGTTGTCCTTTATGAATCTTGATACTTATTGGACATGTGAGCTCTGACTCTGAGAAACCCTGAATTTGACTTCTGAAAATGTACAAAACCCAGATGTGCAGGACACATGTTCTCTATTTAATGCCTCTGTAGGCAGAACTGGTTTGTTATAATGTTTTTCATTTCTGAAATAAGTTTTCCAAAAAAATTTAATACACATAGTATTAAATATAAGCAAATAAAATTGACTTAGACAAGATAGAAATGTATTTCTCTCTCTCATGTATATATCCATCCAAGTATAAGCTGCCAGGGCTGGAATGGTGACTCTGCCATGTTATGGATGCAGGCTCTTCTCCCTGGTGGCTCCACCATCCCCAAGATTTTACCTTTGTTCAAGTGGCCTGGGTCCCAGGCAGCAGGATGGAGTAAGAGGTAGTAGAAGGGGAGCATTGTCCCTCCCTTTAATTCCATGATTTGAAAATTGCACACATTACTTCCTCTCATGTGTCACAAGTAAGTACTTGTCACAAGGCCACAATTGTTTGCAAGGGATGCTAAGAAAGGAAGTCGTAAGCTTTGTGTCCCACTAAGTTCCCAGCCACAATTTGGGGCCCTGTTACTAAAGAAAGGGGATGCTGAATATTAGTAGACAACTAGCTCTTAATACCCCAACATGTATGTATTTGTGTGTGGGGGGGGAGGACTGCTCATGCTATTGTGTGCTCCAGCCAATGACAGCTGAAATGCCAGATGGCACTTCACAACCTCGGCCATAAGCTTAGAGCACTTTGCCGCCAAAGGCTCTCAGCCAGGAGCCCTCCACCATGCTGTGCTTGGTGGAGTGCATTCAGCATGTGCCATTTACACCACTGTGGCTTCTGGTTCTACCATTTATTTTTATGTTCTGCATAAATCAGTCCATAATGCTGACAAAAGATGTGCAAAGAAACAATAGAAGAATTTAACTCTGAATGTTAAAATACAACTCCACAGGGGTTCAAGGCTCCTGTGAGGAAAAGGATGAGAGAAATCCTTTGACATTATTAAGGACATGATAAATTTTATGCAACTGGACAGGTTTTACCATTAGGAGTAGATTTAGTTTGAGGATGCTTAAGGCTTATACAATTGGGGGTGCACTCTTTAAAAAAAAAAACAAATACAGCATTATAAATACAAAATTAGATGCAGAGTAAATACTCACTGTCCAAGTGAGTGTAAATCTATCTCTGATGGACAGTTGTGGATAGAGACCTGTAATGACTTCAAGAGATTTGGGAGGTGGGGGATGGAAAGAGTGCTTTTGTTTTGTGCCAACCTAAATCTCCATAGGAGCTCCATTATGAGGCTTCCATATGATAATGCTGACTTTGCACCTATTCCCAGGCTCTGTCCTCTGCTCTAAAGAGGCTCAGAGTATACTGGGTTACAGGTACTTTGTTTCAGGACACTTGCTCCAATATATCTCTTCCTGATGAAAGCTCAAGGCTCAGGATCCCAAGAGAGTCCTTTGTTGCTGAGCCTAGTACCATAATCCCTTTTCACCAGCAGATCATATCTTTATTACTCAAGCAGTACCCACCTGTGCCAGTTTGGATATATTCGTCCCCACAAAGCCATGTTTTAATCCAATCTTGTGGGATATTTGGATTAGGTTGTTTCCATGGAGATGTGACTCACCCAACTCTGGGTGAAACATTTTGATTAGATTATTTCCATGAAGGTATGGCCCCATCACTCAGGGTAGATCTTAATTACATCACTGGAGTCCTTTAAGAGATGCTTGGGAGCCAACAGATGCTAGGAGCAGACCCAGATACTTGCTGACACTTAGAGATGCTTTCAGATGCAGACAGAAGGATGTTTGGAGATGCTAAGCTAAGAGAAACCCAGAGACCTTCTGGAGAAAGCCATTTTGAATGCAACCTGGGAGCAAAGGTACAGCAGATGCCAGCCACATGCCTTCCCAGTTGACAAAGGTGTTCCAGATGCCATCAACTGTTCTTCAGTGAAGGTATCTTCTTGTTGATGCCTTAGTCTGGACACTCTTATGACCTTAGGACTGTAAATTTGTAACCAAATAAATCCCCTTTGTAAAAGCCAATCCATTTTTTGTATTTTGCAGAATGGCAGCGTTAGCAAACCGGAACACCATCCATTCCACTCTAATTATTTCTGCAGTCGCCCTCCCTCTTTTAGGGTCATCCAAAAGTACACACCAGGTTAATGCAAAATTTTTGGTTGCCACTGAATGAGGGTCTGCCTCTATGAACAGGATCTATGGGTACCACGTGGGGGTCTTCTGACTGATTTCTAGAATTTCTTCTGCATTTCTATAGTTTTCCATCTGGCATGACCAGAAACTACTTTACCTGTGGCTCATAAAATCAAAAGACAATTTGATCTTCATATCTCACACTAAGGCTGTAAGCAGAATGAGCCTTCTCTTGCCAAAACCATATTCCTCATAAACAACTCACCTCTAGCCATATCCAGATGGAAGCATCTATTATTACTAAAATCAATATACACAATCTTTATTTCAAATACCCTAGTGATTGATAGTCAAAATCTTACTATATACTTTTTTAAAGTTTTATTCACACACCATACAATCCATCAAAATCTTGCTAAGTATTTTCAACATCATCTTTGGTAATGGCATTGTTTTTAGTTCTAGCTTGATACACCTGGGTTCAAATCTTTGCCTCACCTCTTACTAACTGCATGGCCTTGGTTGAGTTACTTAACCTCTCTGGTGCCTCCATTTCCTAATCTATATAAAGAGAATATTAATAGCACCCACTTTATAGCATTAAGATATAGTGTAGAAATTGCTGTTGGCTGCTCCATCTCTGGCAAATATCAAGCCCACAATGATTGCAAGGACAATTGCAATATGATGATGATAGCATGCCAGTGTTTCGTGACTGCATCCCTATTGGTTCCCATAGTAATTAGCTATTGTTTTGTAGCAAATTACCCCCAAACTGAAAGACTTAAAACAGTAAGCATTTATATCTCATCAGTTCGTTGGCTCATGAATTGGGGACTGGCTTAGTTGAGTGGTTCTGGCACAGGGATTCTCACAAATTGCATTGGAGATGTTGGCTGGTGATGTAGTCACCTGAAGGCTTGACTAGCACTGAAGGATCTGCTTTCAAGAAGCCTTACTCAATACCTGTTGGCAGGAGGCCTCAGTTCCTCACCATGTGGACTTCTCCAAAGGGCTGCTTGAGTGTCCCCAAGACATGGCAGTTAACTTTCCCCAGAGCAAGTGTTCCAAGAGAGAAAGTGTCCTAATCACACACCATAATTTCCTCCATATTCTATTTATGAAGTTCAACTAACACTCTAGGAGAGGGAAATTAGCCTCCACCTTTTAGGAGGAGTGTTAAAGAATGTATGGCTATGTTTTTAACCACCAGTGTCCCCATGGATTGGTTATTTAATGCCAATTAATGAATCAATTTCACCCATCATGGGAAATCATGGGATCTGGCTAGAACATAAACTGGATGGGCAAGGTCAGATTTGAACCTGAGGTTCTGGATGAGATGAAGTAATGAAGTGAGAAGAAACTTTTCACCTTCTGAAGAGAAAGCTGAAAGTCAACAGCGGGGAGACCTGATGCAAATTCCAAATCCAAAGAAGAGAAGGTACACAAATTAGAAATGAGGTCAAGAATCAGAAGCCTATGAGAAACTGCATGAAATGTAATCCTCATCTTCCAGCCTCAGAAGTAAGATTTGTATCAGCAACAAGGGTGAAAATGGGTCCCAATGTCCCTCAGTAATCACAGAGGAATCAAGAGATGGACACACAGCTACATCAACAAACAAGCATTTACATATGCCAGAAGATCAATACACAGGTTAAGGAGGGATTGTGGGAAGACAACAGAATAGGAAGTTCCAGGAATCAGTCCCTCCACCAGAACAACTATTAAACAGGCAGGAACTGTTTGAATCAGATATTTTGAAATTTCAGAGTCTGGTAGAACACTGTGCAGCATCCAGGGAAGAGCAGGAGGAAGAGACTGTAAATACCAGTGCGTGGATTGCGCTCTCGGTGTGGTGGTTACTATCACCCATCCTCCATCCTCTCCTCAGGCAACATTAAGGCACTGGTGCAGCTTGCTGGTGCCAGAGAGGGAAATTAAAAACACAATTCCTCAAGATCCAGGTATGGGGGATCTGATAGCTGATCTCTGTTTTTGATTAGCTACTTTGGATCACCGTGGGGCTGGCTCTGAAGGAGGCTATTATTCCAACCCACAGAGCACAAAGGTGGCAGAAAAGACTTGAAGACAGTACACTTCCTCAGAGCTGTGAAGGAAAGTTGAATTGCTGCATTGACTGGGCAAGGGCTGAGTCAAGAAAGCTGAGCTTTGGGTAGCCATGGAAGAAGCTCCTGTTCTTCATGCCTACCCTCCCCATCCACTCCCCAGGGCAGTTTGGAGGAGGCCAGTGCTTCCTTTGTGGGTCCCTAGCTTTGTTCCAGCTGGGAAAGACTGACTTGGGAAACTCTTCTCTGGGGTGCCCCCTTCCAGAATTTGCCCTCCAGGCTAAAGCAGCTTGAGACAATGAAAGTAGAGTAAGAAATAATTGAGGTGAGCAGCCTGGGGCAAAGGCTTGCCTGCTTTAAAACCTACAGTGGAATACCCAGGAGAGAGAGAAGGTCTGTTTCCTGGGAAGTAGAGGGGGCATGCAAACCTACGTAAACAGGGGGACTTCTTAGGCCACTAGCAAGCGCAAGCCCAGGTCAAGAACAGGCCGAGAAAAGACAGGGATGATCCTGCATTCCCCAGGAGTTGACCTTCCAGTTAAGAGGGCTGAACTCTTGAAGGAGAGCACCAGCCAATGCAAAGTCAGTTTGCACAGTGAAAGGTCATTTTGTTTAGGTTTGCTTGGTTTTGTTAGCTCCTAACACTGAAGAAAATCTCTGTCATATCACTAACTAGATGCCAACTCAAGAAACAGACGTCTCAGGGAATCAATCTGAGTTAACATTTTGCAATATTAAAAATGTACAGTGTGCAACAAAAGTTTACAAGACAAACAAAGAAACAGGAAATGATGGTCCATCCAAAGGAAGATGATAAAAATCCAGAAAAATCAACAAAGAATTGAAAGCAGGGACTTGAACAGATATTTGCCCACCAATGTTCATAACAGCATTATTCACAATTGCCAAAAGGTGGAAGTAACCCAAGTGTCCATCAACCAATGAGTGGATAAACAAAATGTGGTAAATACATCCAATGGAATGTTATTCAGCCATAAAAAAGGAATGACATTCTGATACATATGACAACATGGATGAAACTTGAAGACATCATGTTGAGTGAAATAAGCCAGACACAAAAGGGCAAATATTGTATGATCTCACTGATATGAAATAAACAAGCTCACAGAATTAAGACCTAGAATATAAATTACCATGGAATGAGGGGGGTAAGTAAGGTATAAGGAGTTAAAGCTTAAAATGTACAGAGTTTCTATTTGGGATGATGGGAGAGTTTTGATAATGGATGGTGGTGATGGTAGCATAATATTGTGAATGTAATAGTCTTGAATTACATATTTAAATGTGGTTAAAAGGGGAAATTTTAGGTTGTAAATATGTTATCGAATAAAATTTTAAAAAAATCCATGGAATGGTACAAAAAAATTGTAAGTTAACAGATGTGTAAATTTGTTTAATGTTTTCTTTCTTGTTTTCTTCATTAGATCCCATCAGCAGAGTGTGTTTAAGACCAAAAAATGTAACTGATGCTTTAAGCACCTACATTAATGCTAATTATATTAGGGTAAGTGAATAAATATAAATTCCATACTGATGAGCATGTTGACTTACTATGTGGAATTGTTGGTATTATTTTTTTCCTCGCAATGGATTCGATTTGATTTAACTTGGTTGCTAGCAAGATTTCCTGTTTGTTTTAGTCATAAACATAGTAGGTTCTTTATAACAACCCCGTTTTCCGTATGTCTGTGGCTTCTGCACTCTCGTGGGGAGCTCAGGTGGGCACAACATTGCAACCCTTAGTGTCATACTGTGCTTGACCTGCCAAAAAAATAGCCATGTGTGTTGTGGCACTAGAGTCAGTGAAGCCACCACAGTCTGTGTAGCTTTTGGACCAGCACAGCTGCTTTGTCCTGAGATCGTTCACCTAAACTGTCGGTGCAAGGCATGAACCTAAAAACCACTATTTTGTTTTTTGACTCTAACTAGGGCTACAGTGGCGAGGAGAAAGCATTCATTGCCACGCAGGGCCCCATGATCAACACCGTCAATGATTTCTGGCAGATGGTTTGGCAGGAAGACAGTCCTGTGATTGTTATGATCACAAAACTCAAAGAAAAAAATGAGGTATGACCTTTAGCCAAGTACTGAAGGTTTTACGGGTTTTATTGCTAAAGGAAAGATATCTGATGAGTAAAAATGCCATGTACTTAATAACATATTTGTTCAAGACAGAAACTTTAAGATATTTAAAGGCTAGGTCACTTTATACTTCCACAAATCGGTCATTGGTATTATTTTGTGAGTGGTTTTTTTATTTTTTTATTTATTTATTTATTTTTTTTTTATTTTTTTTTATTTTTTTATTTTTTTATTTTTTATTTTTTTTAATTTTTTTAATTAAAAGGCACCAAGAACAACTTTATGAAAGGTTTAGCAACATTTCAGAGATTTGAGCAGAATACTTGAGTCCTAACCACTTGGATTTGAGTTACAATTTTCTGAGTAAATTACCAAGATGTAAATGTTTTCTTGGAGCCTATTTGTACTTTTACTAATTCTATTTCTTCTTCTAGTAAAAATAAAATTACGTAATATAGAAAATTATGTAATTATTTATCAGTGTTTTGAAACCGTTAAATTGTATTTTCCACAGGAAACATTACTTACTTGCTTGTGTTGCATATTTATTTGGAATTAAAATGTGGCAAAAAAAAAAAAAACAAAAAAAAAAAAAAACATGAAATACAGTGCCTCACAAGGATTACAGAATAGGTGTAGTAACTGGAAATTAAATTATGATTTTTATTCTCTTGAGTGTTTCAATCCTTGAATCTTGTGATATATTCTGATGTTTGTTGTCTTTTAAAAAAAAAGGTCCAAAATATGTGTCTTGTGCTTTAACTTGTACTTAGAGCAGAGTTTTATCAGGACACACGAAACTGAGACTGTCTCTTGGTCAGAAAATATTTCCTCAGCACCCTACAGGGAGTGTAAGATGTGACATATTTTAAAGAATCCAATCAGAATGATATGAACCATTAGCAAATATGCCAATGCCTCAACGGACATTTGCTCATCTGTTTCCAACATGAAGTTCTTTCTCATTTTTCCAGAACTGCTGTATGAATCAAATATATATTTCAGACTGCTACAGAGTTGGTTCACTGATGATACTCAGAACTCACCATTCTGAGTCTGAATGAATCTCTTTCAAGTTCAGCAACAATACTTGGATCCAATCTGTTGGTTCCATGCACAGATTTCACTTTCTCTGTAGAAGAATCAAGTGGGTCTGTTGCAAGTTAAAAAATATTTTTTTTAAATAGTACCCACTCAAGAGCAACTGAGGTTTTTCTTTTTGTCTTTGACTGCATCATTCAGAAATTGGAAAAGTGTTTTGTTTTTTTTCCATTTTTAGCCCCTTGTGTTTCTTGGTATTTGGGCTGTACCTTCTGGGGATATAAAGTATGCCAAATATGTTATGAGTTACATGTCTTCTAGTGTAATCTGGTATGTGCATTTTCCTGTAACCAGTCATAATCCCAAATATTGCTATGAAGATTTGGACATTTTTCTATTGTTGATTACTCATTAAATGAAATTTAAAATTCCTTTCTGTCCAGACTCTCCAAAGATGCAAGTGTAATACTATAGAGGAAAGTTTTATGTATTATAGATCAAAATGATAATGAGAAGTCTGGCTCAAAAGAAAGACACAGGAGACATCATCCTGCCAGGAAAATGTTGTTTACCAAAAATGTGCCGACTTTCAATAGTGTTAAGCGTCATTGTTTGGAGTAGACAAAAATCATTTCCTCAAAAAAAACGGAGCTGGAGGTTATCTTTAGAAATTCCCAGGCTTTATATTTTCATGAACCTTTTTATTTTCTGATAAAAATAAATAAAAATAAATACTCATCAGCTCCTTTTTACTGTTTCCTCATTTTTATAAAACAAGAATAAACACAAATAGAAAATTATAGAGATGACAAATCAGTTATCTCATATTGCAATATAAGTTCATTCATTTAGATAAATCTCAAGAAGGAAGAAATCCCTCTGGAATAAAACAAAACACTTAAAATACATTTTCTCAATCTCTTTTAATGTGAACTATTCCATTAAAAGAGAAGACATAGTGGCCAAAACTTGCAACACTGCAGCTAAAAAATCAGCCCAAACCCAGGAATAGTTTGTGCACTTCCAAGGAGCCCAAACCCTCAGATTAGCTCCCAAGATTGCTCCTTGCCCCTACTCCCTTTCTAGGAAAGGGAAGTTGCTATAAATGATGACCATATTCATATACTATGGAATTTATTTTCTGCCTTCTACCATTTATTGAATCTATGTGCTAAGCACAGTTCCTACATAATTTCAATTCATTTTCAATCCAAAAATACAAAGTAGATTTTGCTATTCCCATTTTGTAGATGAGAAAACTGAACCTCAGAGAGGTTACGCCATTTGCCTAAAGCCTCAAAGTTAGTGAGAGGTGGAACACAAATTTTAGTCCCAGTTTGTTTTATTCCAAAGACCAGGTACTTAATTGTTGCCCCATAATACCAGGGGCCAAACAAGAAAGCAAAACATTAAAAACAAGTGACCCACTGATGGCCTCAGGAGCAGTAAGATATTGAATTTACTTTTCATGAAGTTAGGAAATTACCTGGCCTAACAAAGTCTTTCTCTCGTTTAACACGACCATTCTATTTCTCTCTATTTGCATGCATCTTTCATCTGAGTTAGGTTTATGTGACTTAAGTACTATCAACCCCTTTTTGCCCACTGACCTATTCAGCACTTTGCAAAAAGTGTGACCTCAAAAACCCAAATAAAGGAATCATATTTTAAGTTGTCCCTTCTTTGATTCCCTTCCTTTCTCTATCTGAGAAAATTGTAGTAAAGATTAATTTTAATTATGTTTTTTTTTTGGCCAAATTGCTCATATGAAGCCTCAGAGCTTTTTCAGTTGGGTTCTGAAGGGTGAGTAGGTGTACAAGGAGAAGCGCAACCCAGGTAGAGAAACAACATGCAAAGTCAGAGAGATACGAGAAATCCCGTGGCAGGTCTGAGTTGGAACAGTTTGGTTTGGTTTGAGCATGGTAAGGAGTGAGAGATAAGCCTGGAAAGAAAAGTTGTAGCCAAAGAATCCAGGACTATGCTTCTATAAACTTTAGGCACCATTATCTCGGATGCAGAGAGTCACTGAAGATGTTTTTGAGGTGGATTGACATAATGCAATTTGTATTTCAGTAAGATAATTTGTGGCAGGATATAAAATTTGGAGTTGAGAAAAGCAAGCAGAAGCAGAAATTAGGTTATGAAGTTGTAGCAACGGTCCAAGTAAGAAAGGCAGGAAGTGCTGAAAAGAGGAGAAAGATTTAAAAGTTTTCAAGGCAGAAGCCACAGTGCTTGGTTTCTTATTAGATGTGAGTAATGAAGGAGAGTGAGACTGCAGGATTTCTGATTTGGGAAGTTGAGTGAACAATGAAGCCATGAACCTAGATGGGCAGCAAGAGAAGATTTATGAGAGAAGAACAGAGTTCCATTTTTAATATGGTAAGTTTGAGAAATAGAAATATGGATCTAGAGCTCTGAAGAAATATACAGGGCTAGAGATGGAGATTTCACAGGGGGTGACTAAGGTTACGGGAATAAATAGAATTGATATAAAGAGGATGAAAGTGGTTTTTGCATTCAGTTGTATTTTCTGTTTTACCGTATTATCAGTATTTCTCTCTGTCATTAACAATTGATCAAGAACATGATACAATTGATTACTAGAAATTCATTGGGTGGATATGCTAAAATATACCTACTCGTTTCCTTATGAATAGATGTTTCAATTTCCAATTTTTTATTCCTAGAAATTCATTGGGTGGATATGCTAAAATATACCTACTCGTTTCCTTATGAATAGATGTTTCAATTTCCAAATTTTTATTCACATCTCTGATTATTTCATTAGATATATTCCTAGACATGAGATTACCCAGTCAAATAATATAAGCTTTTGGAGGAACATATCTCAGCATGTTTTCTAGAAACATTGTAACTAATTGTCAGCACTGGGCTGGAGTCCTGCTTCCATCTCAATTTCTCCTTCTGTAAAATGGGAATAATACAACTCCTTACCTTGCAAGGCTGCTGAAGGGATTAAGTAATACCTTACTTATAGATAACTCTTTATATATGAGAAACTACTATGTTAAAATTAGTTATCACTGTTATGTACCTAACAGAAATATTTTTAAGTTCATAGACAGCAGCAGAAGACAATCTCTTGAACACAAAAGAAGATAGGTAATGACCTCATTATGTCAAATTACAGCTACTGTAAATGTCTTTGCTATTGAATAAATGTATTTCAATAAAGTTTTTTGTAATATAAATATAACTAGGTATTCCCTACATTTGCCTTAAGTTTTTTTTTTTTTTTAAGGCAAATGCTCACTTTAATCATAGTCCTAATTACTTATTTTCACATTAACATAGTTATTTCCATACACTAGGAAGAACTGAGTAAAGTATTATACATTTTTTAATGGTTAACGTGATTTGAAAAAAATTTATTAAAAATGACCAGAAGCTGGTTGAAATTCTCACCGTGAATATAAAATACACATTGCTATTTTTATTCACAATGAATTCAGATCTCAGCTTCCTGGAAAGCTCTATTACCTAGTATTATAACAGGGACGACTAAGCACCTGATGACCACTCTCTAAAGCATTCGCTTAACATCAAGTGATTAAGAAGCAGCTTACCTCAGTTCACATTTACAACAAAAAAGCTAAAATTCCTTGCGAAGTTCTCGTTTTATCATGAAATTTAGCCAATCAAGGATAGGTGGATGTAGTAGTATCAAGGAAAAGAGCATCTAGAAACGTTTTCACTTTCGTTAAAGGTTTTGACAATGAAAGCTTCATAAGAGTTCATGAAATCTATTTGCTATACAATGAGTATCTATTTCTCAATAGGTGACACATGCCATACTATGGCAACCATTTTAATATGTAAAATAATTTTGAATTATTATATAAAAATATTTGGCTAAAATATGAAACATCTTTGCAGTAAAACTGACAATGTTGTTTAAGACACTTACAAGATTTCAGAAATGTCTCCTGAGGGAAATGGGAATGTTTCTCTTGCCAGATAAACTCTGAACAGTTAAGCAACCATAAATGAGATAGTTAGAAAGGAACATCATGTTACTAGAAAAGAAAAGCATGTGATGTGGACTTCCTCTATGTCAAACTGACAACCATGACAATGACTTTTTATACATAAGAAAATACAGACTATGCTCTTCAGAAGGAAATGACGCTAGACGATAATTCTTATAAACCTCTTGTTGAAGTACTGAATGGCTACCTAGCTAGCTTTTCAGAGAACATAAGCACAAAATGGAGAGATCATTTCTATGACATGTTAAAGGATTCCTTTATATTACAATACCCTTGTCAAACCATAAGCACAACTTAAATATAAGCACATGTGTAAAACTGTGATTCTCTTAATCAAGGATGTCTTTGATGCTGCACTCAGCTATTAGTGGCATTTGGATGCAAAGGTTTAACTCGTGCTAATCTGGACAAGCCAAGGCGGAGACTCTGACTTGGAGACTTAACGGACACTCCTGCCAGTGGGCTGCTGCTGTTGCTGCTACTTCCAGATACCGCTGGTGGGACCCACTTAGGTCTCTTGCTTTCAGCTGAAGGACTGCACATTTGTAATGGTTTCCTAACAGCCGCTGAAGGAAGAGAAGCCTTTTTTGGTGAAGGCTGAGATTCTGATTTGATGGCAGCTGGCGTAGAGTCTCCTGAAGTCACCAATGCATTACATTTGGATTTAGGTTTCTTCTCTTTCTTCTCTACTGGGGATTTTACCTTCACTTCTTTCTTTTTAATTTCTTTAGTTTTACTTTTTCTCATAGTGAACTCTTCATCATTATCTTCACTCTCACCAAAATCAGAATCATCCTCAGCATCTTCACTAGTTGCAAAGTCTGGTTCGGAGTCATTTACACTATCACCATCACTGCCTTCCAAAAGAATCTTCCTCTGTTGTACCATAGCTTTAGATGCTGCTTTTCTTTTCCCTTGAACATCATGAAAATCATCTTCCTCAGTGATCTTATCCAAACCTAAGTAATTGCTGGCTACACTGCAGTTAGAGATATGAGAAGACTTCTTCACTGTTCCTGTTTCAGTACTGCCACATTTTTCAATGCATTCATCTTGAGACTCCTGTCCATCAATGGTGACTGTTGGAATTTCCTTCACTGATAATGCTAGTGCGACTTCTAAGCTTCTCTTGTAGAGCTTGTCATCTAAAGCCATCCTTTTTCTAGTGTTTTTCTCCTGTAGTGGGCCATCTTCTTTCTCAAAATCCTTCAATTTAGGTTTTGATTTGTCTTGTTTTATCTCTTTTTGTGCTGTTTTGGGTTTCTTGTTTAAAGGTGCAGTTGAAGAAATAAAATCATCATCACTGTCTGAGTCCTCAAACTGTGAGTAATTGACTGATTTCTTATGCCGTACAGGCCGCACCATGGTCTCCTTCAATGGTGCAAATCAGCAGGTCTCAAGCTCTCCTAGGCAGCACTGCACCTTAAGTTTTATTATAAAACCTGATGTTCATTGAAATGGGAAAATTTGGCTACTCAATGTATGAGTAAATTATATATATATAAAAAGGAGTGGACTTTTTTTTTTAATTGTACATTTTATAAGAAAATGAATATTATGATCAAATAGTAGCAAAATGTTAATTATGGACTTCTGGAGAATACAGTAGAGTAGGGAGCTACAGGAATCACTCCTCCTCCAGAAACAGCTGGTAGACAAGCAGAAACTGTCTGGGGCCAGGTGACACTGTACAGCATCCAGGATAGAGAGGGTGAACAGACTGAATAACTGTGGTAAAAAATGGTGAGTAACTCGCTCCGTGGCGGCTGCCGGCACCCATCCACCACTCTCAAGGTGAGCACCTTGGGTCTGGCTCCTCGCTGGCTGCCACAGACAGAGAGGGATGTGGAAGCCCTCTTCCCCAAGAACTGTGGTGATCATGGCTTTGAATGGCAAGTTCAAATCACTGGGTTCAAATCCTGGCTCTGAACTGCTGTTTAGCCCATCCCAGACAGGGACTGCTGAGGCTGTTGTTTCAACCCTGCCCCTGACAGGGGTGAAGGTGGTGGAGGTTTAAAGATGCAGCGCCTCCCTAGGAAAGCAGGGAAAAGTTTGATGAAGGCTGCCATCTGCTGGGCAGGCCAGGAAAGTGCAGCTTAGGGGAGCCATCAAAAAGGCTTTTGGGCATCTTTCCTGACCTCTCCCCAGGATTCTTTGGAATCAGTCTGTGCCCCTCTCAGGAAAGTCCTCTCCAGGGTGACTCTCCTCCCAGAACTTGCCCTCCAGGCAAAAGAAGCTAGCGGCAATAAAAGGAAAGTAAAAATAATAATAATAATAGTAGAGGCTAAATAAATAAATAAGCAAATATAAAACAACAGAACAGATCAAGATCTCCAAAGAAAGAACAGAGGGAAGGAAGCTTTCTCCTGGGAGTGAAACAATTGCACAAATAGTGCAATCTTAAAAATTGTACCTCATATTCAGGGCAAGAAACAGATGAAGAAGAGCTGAAAAAACTCTGATTAAACAAGGGGAATTCTAAAGGACTACAGTAAGTTGAACCAAGCATCAAAGAAGAGCCTTAACACAAAGTGAATCAACAATAAAGCCCTAGGCAAGAGAGAGAAACTGACCTTCAGAGTAAACTCATCAAGATAATCAAATGCCTAGACATCAGCAAAAAAATTACAAGCCATGCCAAGAAACAGGAAGATACAGCCTCGTCAAAGGAACAAACTAAAACTTCGGAGGAATCAAAGAATTTGGAGCAACTAATCAATGATGTTCAAACAAATCTTCTAAATAAATTCAAAGAAAAGAAGGAAAATATGGCTAAAAAGGTAAAGAGCATTAAGAAGACACTGGGTGAGCAGAAAGAAGAATTTGAAAATATGAAAAAAAAGTAACAGAACTTATGAGAATGAGAGACACAATAGAAGAGATTTAAAATACACTAGAGGCATACAACAGCAGATTTGAACAGGCAGAAGAAAGAATCAGCAAACTAGAAGGCAGGACAATTGAAATCTAACAGACAGAAAACAGATAGAGAAAAGAAAAGAAAAAAATTGAGCAGGGTCTCAGGGAATTGAATGCGAGTATTAAATATATGAACATATGTGTCATGGGAGTCCCAGAAGAAGAAGAGAAGGGAAAGGGGGCAGAAAAAAATATTTGAGGGAACAATGGCTGAAAATTTCCAAACTCTTATGAAAGACATAAATATACATGTCCAAGAAGCACAACATGCTCCAAACAGAAGAAATCCTAATAGACCACTCTGAGACACATACTAATCAGAATGTCAAATGCCAAGATAAAGAGAGAATAAAGAAAGTGGCAAGAGAAAATCTATTCATCACATACGAGGGAACTGCAATAAGATTAAGTGCCTATTTCTCATCAGAAACCATGGAGGAAAGAGGGCAGTGGCATGATATATTTAAGTACTGAAAGAGAAAAACTGCCAGCCAAGAATTCTTTATCTGTAAAAGCCATCCTCCAATAATGAGGGAGAGTTTAAAATATCACAGATGAACAAAAACAGAGTTTGTTAACAAGAGACCAGCCCTTGAAGGGAGAACTACTGAAGGGGATTCTGCAGGCTGAAAGGAAAAGACAGGAGAGAGAGGCTTGGAGGAAAGTATAGAAATGAAGTTTATCATTAAGTGTAACTAAAAGGGTAAAAAGAGAGACAAAAATAAGATACAATATATTAAAACCAAAGGATAAAACGGTTGAAGTAAATAGTGCCTTTAGAGTAATAACACTGGATGTTAATAGAGTAAGCTTCCCAAACAAAAGACATAAATTAGCAAAATGATTAAAAATTATGATCCATCTATACTCTGTCTACAAAAGATTCACCTTAGACCCAAGGAAACAAATAGGTTGAAATTACAAGGTTGGAAAAAGATATTCCACACAAGCAGTGACCAAAAAAGAGCTGAGGTAGCTATAATAATATTGGACAAAATGGACTTTAAATGAAAAACTGTTATGACACAATATATTTATATATTAATAAAAGGGTTAGTCCACCAAGAAGAAATAACAATCATAAATACATATGCACCTAACCTAGGTACTCCAAAATACATGAGGCAAACACTGGCAAAACTGAAGGCAGAAATAAATGTATCTACAATAATAATTGGAGACTTCAATACACCACTCTCATCAATATATAGAACATCTAGACAGAGGATCAATAAGGAAATAGAGAACTTGAAATATGTGATAAATTGCCTATATTTAAAGACATATACAGAACATTGTACCCCCAAAACAGCAGGATTTACATTCTTCTCAAGTGCCTATGGCTCATTCCTCAGGACAGACTGCATGTTGGGTCACAAAACGAGTCTCAGTAAATTAAAAATGATTGAAATTATACAAAGCACTTTTTCTTATTATATTGGAATGAAGCTGGACATCAGTAACAGGTGGAGAACTAGAAAATTCACAAATATACAGAGATTAAACAATACACTCTTAATTGATCAGTGGACCAAAGAAGAATTTGCAAGACAAATCGGTAAAGATCTCAAGATGCATGAAAACAAGGACACAATATATCAAAATTTATGGGATTCAATGAAGGAAGTGCAGAAAGGGAAATTTATAGCCCTAAACACCTGCATTAAAAAAGAAGAAAAAGGTAAAATCAAAGACCTACCTGCACACCTGGAGGAACTAGAAAAAGAACAGCAAATTAATCCCAAAGCAAGCAGAAGGAAAGAAATAACAAAGATTAGAGCAGAAATAAATGAAATTGAGATTTAAAAGAAACAATAGAGAGAATTAACAAAACCAAAACTTGGTTCTTTGGGAAGATCAATAAAATTGACAAACCCTTAGCTAGACTGACAAAGAAAAAAGAGAGAAGAAGCAAATAAATAAAATCAGAAATGAGAGGTGGGGACATTACTACTGACCCCAAAGAAATAAAAACGATCGTAAGAGGATACTATGAACAACTATATGCCAACAAATTAGACAACCAAGATGAAATGGACAAATTCCTAGAAACACATGAACAACCTACGCTGACTTGAGAAGAAACAGAGGACCTTAACAGACCAATCACAAGTAAAAAGACTGAATCATCCATCAAAAACCTCCCAAAAAGGAAAATCTCAGGACCAGATTGCTTCACAGGTGAATTCTACTAGTCATTCCAAGAAGAAATAATACCAAGCCTACTCAAATTCTTCCAAAAAAATTGAAGAGGATGAAACACCACCTAACACCACCTATCTCATCCTATGAGTTAATACCACAGCCAGATAAAGGCACTACAAGAAAAGAAAATTACAGACCCATTTCTCTAACAAATATAGATGCAACAATCTTCAACTAAACACTTGCAAATTGAATCCAACAGCACATTAAAAGGATTATCCACCATGATCAAGTGGATTTTATCCTGGGTATGCAAAGGTTGTTCAGCACAAGAACATCTATTAATACATTGTAGTAAAACCACATTAACAAAGCAAAGGGTAAAAACACATGATCATCTCAACTAATGCAGAAAAGGCAGTTGAAAAAATCCAACATCCTTTCCTAATAAAACACTTTGAAAGATAGGAATAGCAGGAAACTTCCTCCACATAATAAATGGCATATATGAAAACCCCACAGCTAACATAATACTCAATTGTGAAAGACTGAAAGCTTTCCTTCTAAGATATGGAACAAGAAAAGGATGCCCACTCTCATCATTGTTATTCAACATTGTGCTAGAAGTTCTAGCTAGAGCAGTTAGGCAAGAAAAAAATAAATAAAAGGCATCCAAATTGGAAAGAAAGAAGTAAAACTTTCACTCTTTGCAGGTGACATGATTCTATATATAGAAAGTACCAAAAAAAAATCTACAACAAATCTCCTAGAGCTAATAAATAAGTTCGGCTAAGTGGCAGGATACAAGATCAACATTCACAAATCAGTAGTGATTCTGTATACTAGTAATGAGCAATCTAAGGAGGAAATCAAGAAAAAATGTCGTTTACAATAGCAACTAAAAGAATCAAATATCTAGGAATAAATCTAACCTAGGATGTAAAAGACTTGTACAGAGAAAACTACAAAACATTGCTAACAAATCAAAGAAGACCTAAATATATAGAACGACATTCTATGTTCATGGATTGGAAGACCAAATATCATTATGATGTCAGTTCTATGCAAAATGATTTATAGATTCAATGCAATCCCAATAAAAATTCCAAAATTCCAACAGCCTACTTTGCAGAAATGGAAGAACCGAATTTAATGGAAGGGTAAAGAGCCCCAAATGGCCAAAATCATCTTGAAAAAGAAGAATGAGGTGAGAGGACTCATACTTCCTGACTTTAAAGCATATTACAAAGCTACAATGGTCAAAACAGCATGGTACTGGCATAAAGATAGATATATTGACCAATGGAATTGAGAGTTCAGAAATAGACCCTCACTCCGTGGCCAATTGATATTTGACAAGGAGCCAAGTCCACTCAACTGGGACACTCTTCAACAAATTGTGCTGGGAGAATTGGATATCAATACACAAAAGAATGAAAAAGGACCCCTATCTAAACCTTATACAAAAATTAACTAAAAATGAATCAAAGACCTAAATATAGGAGCCAGGACCATAAAACTCTTAGAAGATCATATAGGGAGGCATCTTCAAGGTCTTGTGGTAGACAATGGTTTCTTAGACTTTACACCCCAAACATAAGCAACAAAAGAAAAAATAAATGGGACCTCCTCAAAATTAAAAACTTTTGTGTTTCAAAGGACTTTGTCAAGAAAGTGAAAAGTCAGCCTACTCAATAGGAGAAAATATTCGGAAACTACATATCTGATAAGGGTCTAATATCCAGAATATATAAAGAAATCCTACTACTCAACAATAAAAAGACAAACATCCCAATTTAAAAATGGGCAAAAGACTTGTATAGACATTTTTCCAAAGAAAAAATACAAATTGCTAAAAGCACAGGAAATGATGCTCAGTATCACTAGCTATTAGGGAAATGCAAATCAAAACCACAATGAGATATTTCACACCTGCCAGAATGGCCCCTATTTAAAAAAAAAAAAAAAAAAAAACAGAAAATTACAAGTGTTGGAGAGGATGTGGAGAAGTAGGAACACTCATTCACTGCTGGTGGGAATGTAAAATGGTGCAGCAACTGTGGAAAACAGTTTGGTGCTTCCTCAGGAAGCCAAATATAGAATTGTCTTAAGATCCAGCAATCCTGCTACTAGGTATATACTCAGAAGAATTGGAGTAGTCAGAGAAATTGGGATCCCATGGAAGACTTTGCTTACCAAAGTACAAAATAGGAATCCATTTAATAGCAAGTGGGAAGACCAAGGCCACCACAAAAGGAGCAGCTAAGTTACCCAGCCTCTGATTCAGTCACCCTCCTCTGGGTAGAGAGAGAAAGGCAACCTGGCCTAACACTGCCTAGCAATGGCCAGACGGCCCAATGCCGCTGCATGACCCCAGCAGTTAACATGGCCAGAAACTCAGAAGCTAGTGGCTCTCAGGCAAAATTACCCACCCATCCTTTCAAACGTGCGTAGAATCCAAATAAAAATTTAATCTTCTACACTGTATTCAAATTGCTTTAGCCAGCTTAATCCAAACTATAGTTAGATGCTCCCTTTTCTGACAGTTAATCAAGCGTAAGTTACAGAAGGGAATTATTTAAAAAAAAAAAAACAAAACTCAAATGTTTTATTTTAACTTAAAATATGTAAATGTACATTTTTTCCATATTAAAATGAGCTCAGTTTTTTGTAATGGGGCTCACTCTTTCTCTGATGGTTGGAGTTCTAGATTATATAGCTTTTGTAAATCATACCCTTAATACATCTTCAAAATTTCCTGTGTCAGTTTCTTTAAAAGAGAGAAGGTAGTAAAGCTGATGAGGCAACATGAATGCTGAATCTACCTAGATTTTACAGTTTTTCACAAACTTCTACAATTTTCTCACCTGTACTGAATTAACTGAAATGTCCTTTACTGATTCACTTTTATTTTTTTCCAATGAGAAACTTACTGAATTGTTTTATAGAACAACTATTTTTTTCTTTTCGCCCCCATGTTTCATTGACATATGTAATATTTAATTAAATTACTGAGTTTTAATAATGCATACAACTACCGTAAAGAAGTGTGGGTGTAACTTGGTGACCATACAGCTCAACAGGGGAAACAGATGTGCTGGGCTTATTCAGAGAGTGGACCAGAGCATTCAGTGTTTCATGAGCATCAACATATATTACAGAGGGTGGGAAGGTGGGGCATTGGCTAATGCTGTGGTTAAGTAGGATTGGTTAAGAAATCCTCTACTGTATTTTAGGGGATAATCTGGAAGTCAAATATGGAAAGTCTAGTTTGGTATTTGCTTGGAGTGTCCTATACCTAAGAGATGCAAGCCAAACTTCCCAGAGATGCAAGCCAAACTACCTAAGCCTCAGTCTCCTCTGCTGTAAAATGATAAAAATAACACCTACTGCCTGTTCCACCTAACTCAAACGATTATGGAAGGGATTAAATGATGTAATGTTGATGAAGGTACTTTTAGTGTTAAAATTTTATGTCTGTTAGTAACATTCAGTTGGAGCTAGGAATAAGAGTAATTACAACAATAATTTTAGACAATCTGACCCTTTGTATCCCTCTCTTATATGTAATGTAAACTGAGCATCTTCTTTTTATTTATTTAGAGCCACTTTCTCTACGATGATATATGTCTTTAGCTCATAAAGCAAAATCTCTTTGATTTTAAATATATAGTATCCAAGAGGAAAGTAATCTAAAATGAGTTGTTTTTTTTTCCAGGCAACTAAACTACTAGCTAGAACTCCTTCTTTAGACATAAATGATCAGAATTTAGCATTGAAAGGAGGAAGAGATGGGTAAAGAGAAAAATTAAAATGTGAGTTTACATTGCTTACGTTAACATTCTACTTTTGCTATAAACCACTGAATATGAAGAATAGGTTGATGTCCACAATAGTTTCAGTCAGGGTTTGCTAAATACTTGTTTGTACAAGAGACACAAGGTCCTCAGAAACCATGTTTTTCCTCCAAGTTTTGAATTCTTGGATTTAATAGATAATTTTACTGAAAAGACACAGCCTAGTTAGCAGAAGAATAGTGATGATTTGGGGTTACAGTCAGTTAAATAGCATGCTATTTTGAATTACCTATAATTAGTGTGGTTTCACAGTATTATCTGTGAGACAGCATTTCCCCTCCCTGTATTTTCTGCCTCTTTCATATTTCACAATAAAGAGACCCTAAAAAGCTGTTCATGAAAATAATTTGAACATGAACTTGTCCTCTTAAGAACAACTACATTTACAGCTGTCCTCCACCTTATATTCAAAAGCACCCACACTTATCTGGTCTCTTTTTCTACTTTCTCCTAAAAGGGGGGAAAATGTATTCAGTCTGTAAAAGTAAGCTTTTGTATCTGAAAAAGGAGATGGGATGTTAATTCAGGGTTGTTTGAATGAACAAGCCACATTGCATTGTCTACTGGGAGCTGGCTGCCAATTGCTTTTCTGGTAAAGAGTCAAGAAAAACATTCAAGAGGTCCCCGGCGAGCTTGGGAGAGGAGCAAGCAGCACTTCATTTATCAAGTAGGTGCAGACGCCTGCCCAAGTACTGTTAGGAGCCTGGTTGCAGGCTGTGACTCCAGCTCCACAGCTTTTGCTCCCGGTTTTGAGAGGGGTCTGCTGCTCAGGTCTGCACATGGATAATGGAGCACGTATACCAGACTACAGGACTGCTGAATGCCTCTGTCTTTGCTCAATACCTTTTTCAAGATCCTTTGTCACTCTTCTTGAACTCATCCAGGAGGCTTGGGTTTTAAGACACACAATAGCTCGGGTCTTGCAGCAAAATAATTGATGCTCCTTTGAAAGAAACCAGGCAAATTGGTCAGTATGGTTACTTTTAACAAACTGGGAAAACTGTAGGCATCTGGCAGCTGGCAAATGTGGAGGGAAATCTGTTGCTCTGTTTTAAAAAGGTTTCTTCATATTATTATTATGCCAGAATAAGCCTTTAACCTGCTTGCCTGACAGCCTTGGGTGTGGAGTGGCATGTAAATAAAGCTGAAATGGTTTACTTTGTTTGGAAAAGAATCAAATGTGGAGGATGCAAGTGTGTTTTTATTTTAATGGATGAATGAAAGAAATAGCGATTCCACTAGATGAAGTGACTTCCTTGACTGTCTTAGCCTGTGGAGTAATTGATCCTTAGTGTGAAAGAGCCCCAGAGGTTTCTAATACTTTCTGATACTCTACATGTCTTCTCCTTTAATTTTGTAACTCTGTGATCATTTTGCTGCTCTTTTGTATCTATTAGTAGTAGTTTTTTTTAAGTGTAGTTTTATGCCTTTGATGTAGATGTGAAGAAACAGTCTCTTGAGTAATGAAAGGTCCTGACTGAGGGCAACAAGTAAAGGAATTTCTATATAAATGTGTGTGTGTGTGTTTGGGAGAAAATGATAAGTACTATAAATGATATTTCTAAAATTAACATTGCTTTCCTAGGTACTCAAAGTGAATCATCAATTTTTGCCCCTTACATTTTTAATCATTAAAATATGTGGTAAAAAATTTTAATGGTTCTTTTGCAGTTGTTTAAAAGGCAAATAATACATACTGTGAGCTTATATGAATGCTTGAATCTCATTTTGTAGTTTTCTTTTAATAATGAAACCTGGATATAGTAACAATCAAGGAATATTTAATGCATGAAAATTGAATTCTTTAGTCAAAAGTCTAACCCCCCTCCCCTAAAAAAGTCTATAACACAATAATTGTAAAATACAATAATAATATAATACAATAATAATAATAAAACAATTTCTGAGTGCCTGGCTTTCTTCTAAGTGTTTTCCATGTATTAAATGATGAGGAAGCTGAGGCCCAAAGAGGTTAGGTATCTTACTCATGAATATACAGCTAATAACTGGTGGAACCAAAATTTGGACACAGGCTCTCTGACTCCAAAGCCTGCACCTTAACCACCATATAATTATTATCACTCTTATTATGCCCTTAAAATATGATCCATTATAAAAATATTCTTTAAATTCTTTTATTATGCTTATTCCAATGGATCCCATAAGTGGAAAAAAAAATTGGTCATGAAAAATATAATACTATAGATGTATTATTAATGGTCATCACATCTGCTTTGTATACCAGGGAAACATCATTTTATGGCATCTAATACATTACAGATGCTCTTATTAGACAGTTTAGTTTGACGAAGGAGGAAAATAAGAGATTTGCCTCAATCATTGTGGTAGAACATTTGTTTTATTTCTAGTCATCACATGATAAGCTCTAAGAGTCAAATATTTGGATTTTAATTTCTCTGTGGATTTTGGGGAAATTTTGCCTTAATTACTATCTTGTATGGTGTTATTAGCAACAATCTTTGGTGGGCATGTATAAAAATTGATTAAAAAAACATTATTGAGATATAATTTACATACATTAAAATTTACATATTTAGGATGTGTAATCCAAAGGTTTTAGTATATATATGGAGTTGTGAAAATCGATACTTGGTTTTTAAAAACTAATTTTAAAACTCCTTTGAGCTGCTTGAATGAAAAGTGTTCCAAGGTGAATAAAAACCATTAATATTTGCTGTATTCTTCCTCTTCCCCCAGAAATGTGTTCTGTACTGGCCAGAAAAAAGAGGGATATATGGGAAAGTAGAAGTTCTGGTTATCAATGTGAAAGAATGTGATAACTACACAGTTCGAAACCTTGTCTTAAAGGTAAAATTATGTAGCTATAGTTATCTACAAAGTAGATGATGTTACAGCATTACATTTCTGCTTTGAAATTGTTCATCCTAACAAGTACTGCAGATTCAATTTAAAGAAATGAAATAATGCCAAGATCAAAGAGACATTCTAATCATTCCCTAATGTGTTTCTTTGTTGTCAGCTACTATTAGCTTGTGGAATAATTAATGTGAGCAGACTTTAAGGAAATTCATTATGCAGGATGTTATGATCTTCTAATTTGCATGAATAAAAGGTCTCTTATTTAATCTTTTGAAAGCCATTAACTAAAGGCTTGTAGTAGAGACTTTACTATGGTTTTTTTTTGTTTGTTTGTTTGTTTTTTTAATATCACTTGGTCTAAGTACCCTTAAATGAAGCCTGGAAACTGTGAAAGAGGATATTTATGGGTGGCAGCTTGGGAGACAAGACAAGCCTGAAATCTTGATGAGACCTTCAGAAACTTGGAGTTACAGTAATTTATAGGGACTTTCCTCATACCAGATTATGTCATAGAAAAATTAACTTATTTAATTTATTGACAGCAGATGCTAAGGAATATTGCCATGGTAGTATTATGTTCTTCTAGAGAATAATCAACCCAGAGATTTCAGTCCTATATAGAGCATCATTACTGGGACAGAATCATCTCAGAGAAGAAGAGAGTGGAGGTAGAGTTCCAGAGATGGTTTTGAATAAGTTCTGAATAAGGAAGCATTTACACAAACCTGTTTTCAACACATCCTGAAGTGCATAGTCCAAGCTAGATCCCCAAACAGGCTCAGACTCGTGGCCCCATGTGGCTCCTTTACTACTCGGATTCCTCATTACTGTTAAATAGTGAAATTCAGGATGCTTGTAGAAACATTAGAGTGACTGCATACAAAACTAAATGTTCTTATGTTGGCCAATATTTCTATAATAACACAACAGGAATACTGATAGAGCAGGAAACACAATATATCCCAGTTCTTTCCATCTATCAATCTGTTTATTAATAACTAACTGTAAACATATATGTAGTATATATTATATTCATGTTGTGTGTATTAAATATATATCTAATTTAGTAGGGCTGCGACTATCATGAGAGCAGGATATCTACCGTAAAGTTTTCTCAAGGTTAAAGGGTATTCATCATAAATCTCGTGTTTTCAAAAAGCCACGTTTTCTACTAGAAATAAGTTCTAGCAAACTGGGAAGGATAGAAAGCATCCAGCATTGTGGTTTAAAAAACTTTTAGTTCTACGTGTGGATGAGGCATTTGGTGGCTGTTGCTATTTTCAGCAAGGAAGTCACACCCAACATGTGAAGCATTACTGGTACACTTCATGGCCTGATCATAAGACTCCAGACAGTGCCCAGCCCCTTCTGCAGCTCATGCTGGACGTAGAGGAAGACAGACTTGCTTCTGCTGGCCGAGGGCCTGTGGTTGTTCACTGCAGGTAAGGCATGAACTGTCCTTTTTGCCTAAGCATCTGTCCATCCTTTGTCAATCATAGAGTGGGTGGAGGTCGGGATTTACTTCCTGGGTGTGACTTTGTTGGTAAATCTAATGTTTAAGGAAATTGGTTAACTTCCTAGTATTTGAGACTTGACCAAGATGATACGTATGGAAAGGAAGTCACAGTTTTTTGCAGTAGTTTCAGTGGCCAATTACATAGTGGACAAAATTCAAGTTCTAAATAAGTGATTCATTGAACAAGAGACCTTACTCCTGTTATTGATTTACCTTGATATTTACTGAGACATATTTACCTTCATATTTATTCATTTAGTCTCAGGCATCTTCCATATAGTAAGAGTTACAACAGATGCATTTTTGAAAATTATTGATGGTTCCTGTGTTGTTTCAAGATGGCACCTGAATTATGCTTGAATTGAATCTTGATAACCTTTATTATTATGTCAAATTTGGTGAAAATCAGGCAACTCTTTCAAAAGTTATCCCATGAGATTGAGAACATCTTCTTGACCAAAAGGGGGGTGAAAAATGAAATGAAATAAAGTTTCACTGGCTGTTAGATTTCAAATGGAGTCGAGTGGCCATTCTGGTGGTCACTCTTACACACTATACAGATAACCCTTTTTGGTTTTAATGTATTGGAATAACTAGAAGTAAGTACCTGAAACTAACAAACTCCAACCCAGTAGCCTTGACTCTTGAAGATGATTGGATAACAATGTAGCTTACAAGGGGTGACAGTGTGATTGTGAAAACCTTGTGGATCACACCCCCTTTATCCAGTGTATGGATGGATGAGTAGAAAAATGGGGACAAAAGCTAAATGAAAAATAGGGTGGGATGAGGGGGATGATTTGGGTGTTCTTTTTTACTTTTATTTTTTATTCTTATTCTTTCTGGTGTAAGGAAAATGTTCAAAAATAGATTGGGGTGATGAATGCATAACAATATGACGTTACTGTGAACAGTTGATTGTTCACCATGGATGATTGTATGGTATGTGAATATATCTCAATAGAACTGAATTTAATTTTAAAAAAAGTTATCCCATGAAAAACAGATGGAAATAAATTTATGGAATGGAAAGTGGACAAGCAGTAGTTCACCAAAAGGAAAACAAAGTGCTGTTACCAGAGCATAGGGTACTGGATGCTGGGCAGACAAAAGCAACATAGGTCCATGGTGGTCCCCTTCCCTAATGTCTGGCTTAAATCTCTCCTGCTGTCACTGATACGTCTCCCCCCTTGTTTTCCTTTTAGTGTACCCAAACTAAAGCAAGTACCTCGAAAGTTGTTTATATAACCACCCATTAATTCTCTATAGTTTCTCAAAACAATTTTTGTCTCTTGAGATAGCTTCTGATAATATCTTCAATAAATAAAAAACCAACATGATTTTAGATGACAATTTTAGCCTCAGTCAATTAAGAGTAAATTTACTATCTGTCCATTCATCCAGAGGTAATTTTCCAATTTCTAGCAGAAAGTCTTATGCTAAATTTAGCTTGGGTTTGAGGAAAAGCAACTGAAATGCAATATTTTAGGGCTGGACTGCCCCCCATCCAACGTCATAAAACACTCAGGAAATCTAAAACCAACTAGACACTTCCCCTTTAAAACCAGATCCCCTTCTGATTACTAGTTCTAAGAATGAAACCATCTTTTTTCCAGGCACTCAATATCCAATGTTGACAGTTATCTTTGGCCCTCCTCTCAACTTCAGCCTCAGTATCTTATCAGTTACCAGATTGGCTTTCCCTTCAAAGCTTCTCCTGTAATCATCACTTCCTGTCCAACCACCCTAGTTCAGGCCCTTATGACCTCATCCATGTATTTAGAAGTAATTAGCGAGTTGTACACACACACACACACACACACACACACACGCTGTAGCCTTCCCTGTGCACACTTCTCTTGGTTGATGTTCCTAAAACCCTCTTTCATCACATGGGGTCCCTGCTCAATGTTTCTCAGTGCTTTCCACTTCCTAGAGCAAAAGTCCTTACTCTTGGGTCTACAGATGAGCTACAGGAGTCAGTGTACTTGAAATTTTTTGAACACATTTGAGTACATAACCTTATATGAACTTTTCTGGGAAATGAAAGTTCATAGTTTTCATCAAATTCTCAAAAAAAAGAAAAAAATAGTTCCCCCAGTTTCTTAACCTTACATATAATATCCTTTATAAGCCAGACACAAAAAGGGCAAATATTGCATGATTCCACTTATATGAAATAGTCTAGAATAAGCAAATTCATAAAGAAAGAAAGTAGATGAGAAGTTGTTGGGGGTGGGGGGAAGGAGGTAGAGGGGGAGTTGTTGCCTAATGGGTATAAAGTTTCTGTTTTAAATTTTTAAAAAAGTTTTAGTAACAGGTGGCAGTAATGGTGGCACAACATTGTAAATGTAATAAATGCCATTGAACTGTGCACCTGAAATTGGTTAAAATAGTACATTTTATGTTATATATGTTATCACAATAAAAACCTTTTTTATATCCAGAGATACTTTGTAGACTCCCATGTTCCTCCCCAGTCTTATTTCCCACTGTTTCTCTAAAATAACTCACTCTTGAAGCCAGCCTAGTCTCATTGTCTCACATCATGTATCCCATTCTGCCATTCTGCATTGATTCTTCACTTATGCCATTCTCCCACAAGGGATATTTCCCCCTCACTCATGATAACCAAAATGCCTGCCATACATCGGATACATTTCAAACCCAAGTCTTTAATGAAACCTCTATAGACACCTCAACTAAAAAGAATCTTTTCTCTTCTGAATTCCTCCAGCACTCGTGCTCAACATAAAACAAGTAGCTACCATGAAAACTAAATGCTCTCTGAGTACCAAGACAGGAGCAGTCATCCCAACTATGTAAAAATTGGAGCAATGTTGAATTGGCTCTTGAAAAATGACTAGTGTTTGAAGTTTTAAAAGGTGATAGGGAGGGCATTTCTGACTAAGGAAATATCATTAACTCAGAAAGGAAAATTGGGAAATAAAATGTATTTTTTGCAATGCCTCATATAAACAAGAATGGTGGCACATAGGGTTCAGTGAGGACTGCAGAAGACGTAAAGCTTGGAATTTAGTCCCATTCAGATTATGCAGGGCCCTGAATACCATGATAGGGAGCTTAGGCATTAGTCTATAACTAATGGGCGTCATCAGCAGTTTTTGTATAGGGAGTAATATGAGTAGGTCTCTATTTTGAAAGATGAATTTAGCAGCTGGGTATTTGGAGAACTAATCCAGGAAAAGACTTGAGACTTGAAAACCATTATGAGATCATTCATTTAATTTAACCATGAAATAAGGAGATGCTGAAAACGTGAGCACAGTCTATAGAAAGGAAAGCATGGATCCCAAAGGCTCAGTAGAGGAGGTAAATATAAGAATTGGTAACAGATTGGATGTGGGAGGTGAGAGAGGAGGAGGTGTTAAAGATGGCTCCAAGATTTCTAGGCTGGAAAACTGTTGGCTGGCTTGTAATGCCATTGAGGGGAAAGATAATGAATTCTGTTTTAGATATACTGAATTTAGATGCCTTGATTTGAAGCAAGGGCAAAATAGTGACATCAAGGGTTCCAGCTAGGAGATAGAATGCTAATCTAGAATTTAGTAGAAACTTTAGGAATTTAGATGTAGATTTGAAAGAAATTTTAAAAAAAGAAAAAAAAAGACTGTTAGTCATTGACGTCGATGAGAGAGAGGTAAGAGAAAGGGCTTGTGAGGTTGATTTTATGGACACGCTATCTAAGGCAGAAGAAGGTGTAAATTCTCCTGGACAAATGATGTTTCTATTCAACTATCATCTTTATGCTTATGACAAAGAAATATTTGCCTCTAGCCCAGTCATCTCTTGTAAGCTGAATTTAATCTTCAGTTACCCACTTAATCAACAATAGTAATTTCAAGACCAAACTCCCCATCCCTCTCTCAGATCAGCCCTAATTCCAGAATTCCCCTCTGTCTCAGTAGCCCCACTATTCTTGCAGTCCTCCAGGCCTAGTCATCTTTGACTTTTTGCTTTGCTCACTCTTCAACTTTAGTCGACAAGTCCTCCAGTCTCTACATCTATGATGTATCTGAAGTCTTTCCCCTCCTTTCTACTGCCCATATCTCACCGAAGTTCATGCCCTAATTAATTCTTTCTAAAACAACTAAAATGCCTTTCCACTCTTCTCCCTAGCAATCCCTTCTCCCACCCCACACATCCTGCTACATACAACTAACTGAATAAAAATATGTATTTTAAGCACTCAGCACAGGGCTTGGATTGTTGTTGTTTCTGACTGTTGCTTTATATTTACCATTATCCTTTTAAAGGAATATAATTTATCTTTGTAATCTTTCCTCCAGCTTCTTACTCCTTATCTTTTCTTTTTAGTGCAGGGATAGGTAGAACCGGGTGTTTTATTGCTACATCCATTGGCTGTCGACAGTTGAAAGAAGAGGGAGTTGTGGATACACTAAGCATTGTCTGCCAGCTTCGTGTAGACCGGTGAGTGTCAAGGATTGTGTAATCGAGACTTCAGAGCAGCGTTATCGGTCAGAATCTGTTCTGATCACCCTGGCTTTGTAAATATCACAGGCTTTGAATTCCTAAATCTTAATAGAGATTTGTGCAAAATGCTTACAAATACACATTGTAATATACATTGCATCAAAAAGCCATCAGAGAGCATTACTGACAGCATGAACAATCACAAGTCCAAAAGTAAAGCCTATGCCCTTAATTTAATGATTCACTTCAGGGTATTGATCCTTTAAAATGAGGCATATGTGGTACTTCTAAAAGTTGTTTTTATATACAGATGGTTTTACCTCCTTTGTGGTGATCTCTATGTCATGAAAACAAAACAAATAAATCATGTCTTCTTTCTTCCTCTGTCACTGAGCCTACCTGGTAAATAAAATGGTGGAGAGGTGAGGAGATGCACCTTGAGAGAGAGTAGAGAGAAAAAGATGCTGTCGGGGACATAAGCAGTTGGTCTGTTTGCTCAGCAATTCTGTGTGCTCTAGGAGAATTGTTGTTCTGAAATGCTAAAAGGCTGGGTTTCTTCATCCATTTGTCAAGCACATATTTCTTAACCACCTCCTATGTCTCAAGCATTCTTCAAGACGCTGCAAATACAGCATTAAACAAGATGAGTGAGGCCCTTGCTCTCCAGGAATTTACATGCTAACAGAGAGAGACAGATAATAAACATGCAAAAAAAAAAAAAAAAAAAGAATAACAATAATAAACAAGATAATTTCAGACAGAGATTAAATACTACGAAATAGTAAGACAAAGTGGGCCACAGGGGCTGGGTCTTTTGAACAATAGCCCTATGACCTAATTTCCCAAAAGTAAAACTATAGAGTTACCTTTTAAGATTCTTTCAGTGAGTATTTATTGAGCCCTTCTATGTTCTAAGTCATGGGGATTCAACAAAACAGACAAAATGGTTGTTCTGAAGTTTGATGAGATGATATATACAAATCACTTCAACAGGGTCTAGCACATACTAAGCCTTCAATAAATGTTCACTGTGTTATCACCTTCATTATTATTGAAATTATCAATAAAATTTATCTTATTTCTAAAAGTTAAGCATTTGAGTCCCCCAGTCCAGATAAGGTTTTCCTTCTTCTCTACTTCCAGAGTACCCTGCATTTTCTTCTCTTAGGCATCTCCCCATCCCTACCATACCTTATCTCCTTTTAAGTAATAGCCTCTAAATCTTTGTATGTATCCTCCCTCTCTTTCTTCCTCTTAATTTTGACTCATTTATTAGAGTCTGCTCATCATGGTGGTCAAGATTTTGAACTCTAGAGATGGATTGACTAGACTTCCCCACCATTTTCTGGCTGTATGGCCTTGGGCATGTTACTAAACCTCTCCATACTTCAGTTTTCTCATAATGTTGTCATGAGGATTAAAAGAGATAAGCTATGTAAATTTCCTGGCACATAAAAAGCATTCAATTACATTTAGCCACAGTTACCATTGATATATATATATAGCAAGTAATCTAAACACACCTCTGTAAATTGGAGATTAAATAATATATACCTCACAGGATTGCTTTGCCTTTAGATGACATTAACCTGTGATGTACTTAGAGCACTTAACCTGTATTTCTTACCTTCTCTCTGCACCCCCCCCTTTCCACAACCCACATGTAATTGCTTCCAAAATTACTTTCCTCATTTACATAAGATCAGCTCCAGTGACCTCTCCTTCTCCTCTTAGTTTCCTGCAATCCCATTGCCTTCCATCCAGAAGAAGAATCCAGTCATGTCTTTTCAGATTCTGGGATATCCCTTCACCCAGAAGAGGGGACCTAAATCAGAGAGTAAAAGACAGCGATCAGTCAGCCTGGCTGCTGCTTCTATGGTGACCTTATTCTCTCCTGCACCGTGCTTCTGGAAACGAGAATCCTACATGGGGGCCCCGAGTTCCTCAGGGACTCTAATTCACACCCCTGAACCCTGCTCTCCTACTACCTAGTCCCAGAACTCTATGAGCGCCAGATACCTGCATGGATCTATACTAAGTCCGTACCAGTATGGCTTCCAATGACACCTGCCCCAATCCTGTTTGGAACAATGCTCTGGAACGTAGGCTTGGTTTGCTCATGTTTTTTTGCCTTGTTACTGCTGATTGTTTTCTGCTCTCCCTCCCATCTCCCAACTCCCCACCCCACCTTTATAGACTGACCTCTACCTTGGTTTCTACTTCCCAGTCACATTTCTCTGTCATATCCACCAAATGGACCTCTGGTTTTGAGTAGAATCACATTTTTTAAAAATAATACTAACCATATGACAATGCCTTCTCTATCTGCTCCTTCCTTCCTGAAGCAAATTGTCAGAAATTTTAGCCTTGGCCTACTAATTCAGTCCCTTCAAGGTCTTCCCATGGGGCTTGTCCTCTTATTCCTGATAGGCTTTTCCAAACATATCCAAACTCTCTGCTGCTCTGAAGTCTATAGGCTCTCTATCTCCTTGGATTTGAATTACTGCCCGTATATGTCTCAAAATCATTCTGATTTATTAGTCAGGTTCCTTTCTACATTAATTATTTCTGAGCAGTGCTCCTATTGTTTATGAAAACGGATCCTCTCCTTAAAACTTTCCTTGAGAATTCTTTCCTTTGCCTTCCTTCTTTCACAGGATCAACATAGATTTTCCTTTTCTTGTCTCTTCCTTCTGTTGTTCATTCCTCTAATGAAACAAAACAGAAAATCTTCCTCCTTTCCTTCACCCCATCTTATGCTCCCACACCCTCTTTCTTGACTCCTGCTCCAATTCTTCAGTTTTCTGCCCCATTTCTCATTTTTAAAATTCCAATTGGAACTGGACTGCCTTCATTGACCATCTCTTTGACCCATGCCAATAAAGGGAACACTGGTCTCAGCAAATCCAAACATCCACCTTTCTGCTCATGCAGCGTCTTCATCAGTTCTCAGAGCCTTGTCTCCATGCCCTGGCCTCCCTGCCCTTCCATGCCTTCAGGTCTAGGCCTGTCTTTAGACGTTCCAGAATGTACTAATCCACAAAGGGATGTTGTTTTGAATCAGGAGCGCCCCACCATGGTCTTCAAACCACATGTCTCATTTAACTTCCAAAATACACCTAACAGTAGAAAAGGAGGTATTCCATGGCCTCGTTTTTTGTTTTTTTTTTTAAGTGAGAAAAAGATTAATTCAATATATCAAGTAACTTGCCCAAGGTTATATAGCTTAGCATGTGGCAAAATTGACCTCTTTGCAATCCAGGACTTCTGATTTCTAATTCAGAAGGTATAAATCTTGTAGATTAAAGTAAACAAACAGCCTCTTGGAATATGTTTAGTGTAGAACTGCTTGACAAAGACATAATGTCCTTCCAATTAAAGAAAATGCAATGACAACATGACACCATAGTTTTTGAAAACAGTTTTTATTGTGAATAGATGGAAAGACCTTGACAGCAGTTGCCTTAAGAGCCCAATTCAAAGTACATAGAAAGTTGCTTCACCCCCAAGATATCTGTCTGTGGTGAATACCAAAAATGACTAGCCACTCCACTTTGACTAAAATAATCATTCCTTTTTATGTTCATTTAGCCTGGATATGGGAGTGGAGGGTAACACTCAACTCAGCTATCATCACTTAACCCAGCTGATCTAGTCTTCCAGTATGACAGCTAGAGAGAGTATAAATCCCTGCATTTGGAATAGATTCAGAACTTGGGTTTTGATGAAGGGGACTTGAACAGACAGCTCCAAATGCTGGGTACACCCTGATGAGGCCCCATAATCCAGGGAACTGCTAGATGCGCTCTGGGTACTGAGAAGTTATTGAGAAGGAGCAGAGGAGCTCTAGCAAGTCCCAGGGCAAAATTAAACTGAGGGGCCTCTTATTCACCAAAATTATTAAAAATTTCAAGATAGTTACAGCAAAGCATTAACTCAGGCACAGGGTCCTCTAAGCAGAAGAGTGGGGGAGACTGTATGACTGCACAAGTCACAAGCCCATGAAGCCAGCCCTTGGGGTGTTTTCAGGATGGGTGCTTGTAGAAGGACCTGAATCTTGTATTCTTTGTCCTGAGGAACAGGCACCCCAGATCTCTGCTCAGAGTGGAGCCCCTGAATCATGCATGCATTCATTTATTCAACAAACATTTACTGAACCCCTATTACTGAACAGGTGTCAGGCCCCTAGGATAGAGATAAATTCCCTCCAGAGTTTTCCAAGCTGTTTTCCTCAGAGCATCATTTATTTAATACTTACTCATTGAGAGCCTGCTAAGTGCCAGATACTCTTAGATGGTATTCAGGCAAAAGTAGGTTCTTAATTTTTCTCAAGTTTGAGAAAAAGCTATATACTACATTTCTTATAACCCCTCTCCACTTGGAAATTCACAATAAGCTTTAATGTATTCAAGGATCTGAAGAGTCTCCCAGCAAAGAAATCCAATTTAGCTTTGTGGAAGCACTATTTCACAAATTTCTTGAACCACACAAAACTTTCCTCAAAGAACATCTAAATGGGAGGAAAAAAGTTACAGCATAATTAATAGAAACTATTCTTTCAAGAGGTTTGGTGGTAAAGAGAAGACTCGAGATGGAATAGTACAGTAATTTGGGCCTGGGAAGAAACCATTAAAAGGAGAGGAAACGTTGGCGCTGGCTAACTGGAAGCACCCAGCTGAGTGTAATAAAGGGCTACAGAAGACAGAGCCAAAATATCAGAGAGCTGACCATTTGTTCTTTGGCAGAGTAAGAGCTTCAAAAGCTGTTTCCTACCCTTCTCTATCCTTTTTAACAATGGTCTCTACCCACTAGCAATCCAGGGCTGCACAGTGTACATCCTCTCTTGATAGTCTACTCCCTACTACTTATATCTGCCTCCTCTGAGAAATCCCAGGGCATTGTGCAGAGCAAAGAAATGACAAGGCAGTCATTTGGATACTTGAAATGGGGCCTGTTTCTTGACTGATAAGTCAAGACTTTGAGCTTTGGGCAAGACGAAAATCCTCACCAAAAATTACAATACCTGATCATTGTCATTCAAAATGACAAAAACAGTTAATTTGTACTCCAATCACGGATGTTGGTGATGCTGCATTTTAGCAGTAAATTCAGATGGTCCGGTTTAGAGATGAGTGTGTGATGCTGAATGGATTTTTCCAGTATTAACAACAATTACAAAAGTCATTGGTAGATTTCCTCATTCTCTGGCGAGTCATTATTTTTACTGGCTTTAGGGCAACTTCTATTAATAGATGCTACAGTTCCCACTGCAGACTCATGTGTCTGTGATTCTCCTTTTAATAATACTTTTGAGCATATTTTGAACTAAAATGGGCTTCCTTTTTTTCCAAGTAGGAGTTCAAATTAGTAGACGGTGCCCACAGGTGTTTTATTTAGAAATACATTAATGGATCATTCCTTCATTCCCATTGTGTTCATTTTTAAAGAAAAGATGAAGTGGGTAGTATACCAATTGGGAGAGGACACTGGCTGATGGGACTAGGAAGCAGGCAGCCACTAGAGAATAGGGTAGCAGAGATCTCCTGGATGTTAAGGAGCTTTGTGTTCACCATGCCTTTAATTTCCTGTGTGACCTTTAGTCCACTCTAGGCCTCTCTGTTTACACATGTTAGTGGTCCCCAGCCTCTTCTGGCACACTTTTTAAAGAGTAAAATATTTCATGGACTCCCATTGTATTTTGAAGCCCATAATGCTTTTAAATTAATCTTTATTCTTTGACTCACAACAGCACCTTACATACATTTGAAAACTAGTAATACATATGAATATGTATTTAGTTGTTCTATGGATAATGTTTAGAGCACAAATGGATTTGAGGGGCCCTCCATAGATGGCTTTTCCATCCTAGGATTCAGTATTTGGGAAACAATGGACTGACTTTCCAAGGTACCTTTCAGCCATCCCATTCTTTGAGTCTTTGAATCATTGTTTCTATGGAGAACAGTGGAATGCAATAAAAGATACTTGTAATATTTACTGAACACCTACTAAGAAAGGGGTGGTGTACACACCAGGGTCTCACAGTGCAAGGCAGTGACAGCAGGTCATTTACACATGCTTCTAAGAGATGCACCTGTCCCTTTAAAAAATAATAATAATGTATAGAAAATGCCTCACATGCACAAAGATGTTACAAAAGAATGACTAAGGAGCAATACATGATCTAACCAGGGAGGTAAAAGATGTGGTCCAATATAGGTTGACCTCAGGCAGCTTTTTCCTCATGGTCCTTCTTTTAATCCCATTTGGCACCCTGGAATTGGAAAAATTTGAAATCAGAATTTGGGATGTGAAACATATAAAAAAAATGCAGTTCCAGTACATTTTCCTGTTCTTTTCTTTTCCTTCCCCACCCCCAAAACAGGAAACAATCTGTCTGATTCTCCTTATTGAGAGTTAATGGTAAAATCCGGAGTTGTCTTCATACCTCCTTAATGTAGGGACCTTATTTGGGAAAGACATCCAAAGGTCTTATTTGTGGTTTCCCAGACAGGGTAGAAAAATGCTTCCAGTATGCATCATATCACTGTTTAAATGTTCTGGTTAATCATTTTAGTTTGATGATTTTCTTTTCTTTTCTGTTCTTTTCTTTTTTCTTTCTTCTTTTCTTTTCTTTTCCTTTCTTTTCTTTTCTTTCTTCTTCTCCTCCTCCTTTTTCTCCTCTTCCTTCTTTTCCTCCTCCTCCTCCTCCTCTTCCTCCTTCTCCTCCTCCTCCTCTTCCTCCTCCTCCTCTCCTTCCTCCTTCTTTCCCTCCTCCTCCTCCTCCCCCTCCCCTTCCCCCTTCTCCTCCTCCTCCTTCTTCTAACTATAGCAATGTAAGAGAAGGAATATATGTGACATCATTTTTTTAGACTAATATATATCACAAAAATATTCTTTGTTTCCAAAACCTAGTTAAATTAATTTCAAAGCTAAAATTTTACCTGTTGGCAAAATTTTTATCCACTTTTACCACACATATATCCATTTCTCTCTCTGCACTCCCAACCAGCCACAAAGATCCCTCATTAGAGAAATTCAAAGATCTCTTTTGAAGATCAGGAAGTCAACATTTTGGTTTACTTATTTTAAGGACATTTGTAGAGAAAGCTCTAAAAATTAGTAGGGGTTTACGTGATGTTATAGTTCCTGAGATCACAATAAAAGGGCCTCTTTGTAAAATAGATTATGCCAATTGAATCTCCCAAGTGGTTGCCAGGACAACCTTTTCCTTCTTCTCAGCCTGGAATTAACTGAGTGCTAACCTGGGTATTCAGAAGAAAATTGGCTAATTTTCAGGAAAAAAAAAGTGGAACTCAAGATATGCTAGAGCAGTCACTGAATTATCATTTGATCTTTGCTGGCTTTTATGCCTGAAAAATCCTTTGGAGCACACCTGTTTCAGAGAAAGTGTCTGTGTTCAAAATACCTGGTCAGAATCAGTCAAGACATTTCTGCTTAAGTTCTCCCTGATGGCTGTGACATCTGTTTAAAGATAAGGGGAAAATCTTTGTAGGAGGAACCAGATGCACATCCCAGCTGGATCCGAGTTATGGCAGTAGACAACCTCATTCGACTCAAGCCCAAATTATCAGAGCTTTACCCATGAGGCACATTAACATCCACACCTTTTGTTCTAAATTTACTGCACCAAACATTACCAAAAGAATCCAGATTTGAAAATAATAAAAAGCAAAGGAGCTTAAGTTCCATTGTTAGCCCAGAAGTGAGTCACCATTGCAGAATTTCTTCTGTCTACTGATTAGACCGGATGCACGTTGGGCGGTGCAGCAGGAAAGGCTGTTGCTCTCTGTATGTGTGAGTTAATAGTCACAAAAGGTCACAATTTTAACATGTTAAAAACCAAATTTCTCTCCTGGGCATCTGGAGGAGTTTTTTCAACACACCCTCCCAGGAGCAAAAGGAAAAAAATACATTTTTTTTTTTCCTCTTCTAACCTGAGTTTACCCCCAGCAGACACAGCTACGTGCTTGCCCACATGAAACTGAGATTACACTGATTTTTGTGTTTGGCAGGGCTAATGTGATAGGAGAAAGCTGACATTTCTGGAAGGGTAGCATCTCTGGATCTTCTTTGTCCAAACCCAGTGTTCAAGATCCGTGGGCTTGAAAAAATCACAGCGCTGCACTGCCAATGCCACTTTTGCAGTAAAGGGAATGACTTTCTCCCACAATATGGAGTGGGACATTACTGGGGAAACCAAAAAATTTATCATCCAAACCAAGACACTTTTGAGAGTAAAAGGTGGCCCTATTAAAAATTACACCAGGACAACAGGAGAAAAGCAGGACTATCCCAAGCAAACCAAGATGGTTAATTACCCAGACACAGTGTTAACCAAGCACTTACCAAAAGAATAAGAAAAAAATGCCGCATTTATTTAGGGCTCACTAAATGACAGCCACTGTGCTAAACACTCTATGGATTATCTCATTTAAAACTTACAAAACTTGAATCCTTTGTAGGTAAACACTATTTGCTAGGCCAGTGGTTTTCAAACTTTGCATGAGCAAGAGAAACTTCCATAGACGCCAGTATGGAAAACCAATAAAAAGCAGCCCTGCTCTGGTCAAAACTGTGATTAAGAGCTAGTCCTAAAGGCAGAGCCTCCTCCTCCACTGGGCCAACACCCCTCAGTTACCGTTGTAGAACTCTGGACTCCTGGGAATTCTATGAATTCCACCTTGGGTTAGACACCGATATGGTCTGACTCATGTAACCCTCCTTCTGAAGAGGTCAGTGTCATTAATGTCATTTTATAAGTGAGGAAACCCAAGTTGTGAATGATCAAATGAATCGTCTAAGATGGTTCAAAAGCAAGGATTCAAACCTGAGTCTGTCAGTCTCCAAACCCTCTTCCTTTCCACTGTATCATCTGCCTCCATTGTAGCTGATTTCCAAGCTGGTTATGATTAGAAACATATTCAGATCTTTCCATCAGGGCTTGCCCTTCCTAGGTAATATTTGTGTCCACTGCCAGTTTGGTTTTGACCCTCCAAGGCCTTCAGCAGCCTCATCCCAGAGTCCTCTGCTTAGTTCTGTTCAACCCAATAGTACCAAAAGTAACAATAACAATAATTATATCTCACATTTATGGTGTTTATTATGTGCATGGCTTTGTGCTAACTATTTTGAAGGATTGTCCTGTTTATTCCTCACAGCAATGTTGTTATATAGCCACTGTTGTTTTATTATCTCACCATTTTGCAGATGAGGAAACTGATTATTGCAAAGGTTATTTAATAAGGTAAAGCAGCTAGTAAGTGCTGGAGATGGGATTTGAACAGAAGTAGTCTTGACAATGGTATATGTTGTCTTTTTACCCCTTAATACACTTTGGCCCCTACTGATAATGAAGCTGACACTTTGGGAATTCTAAGCATTTTCAGACCTATGGCTACTCTTACAGCTGACTGGGTTCCCTTGTCCTGTTTTTATATGGCCTTACTCTTGTTTTGTTAAACTTACCCTTGCTCAGCAGTTTGTAGCTTAATGTGTTATGTCTGCTGGGAAAACAGATAAAGAGGATTCTTCCAAGGAGGGAGGATGCCTTATTGAGTATTGGGTAATGACGGTAATGTCTGGCTTGCTGCTTGGCTAATGATCCAGCCATTTCTGACCCCACTGGCCTTCTCCAGTGGAACATCATCTTGATCCCCCAGGGCAATCTTTTAAAATCTTAGTCTTGGTTTAGTTTAAACTATGATCTCTTGGAGGTCAAGGATTAGTTTAGTGCCCATTCTTCAAAAGCCAGTTGGATGATGCATCTTAAAAAAAAAAAAAGAACACCGCTGCTTCTTACCTCCTAGGACCCATTTGCATTAGGAACTTTATGTCAGTGATATAGATCCAGTCTTCAGCAAGTACATGGAGCCCTGTCTGACCTAAGCTAGAGAATGGGAACTAAGTCAGACGATAAATTATTCTAGGGCTCTTTTGAGATCCTCATGATTAATCTGGATTGATTCATTCATTTCCTAAGTATGTTTTGTATACAGGCACTGTGCTAGCTTCCTGGGTATTTCTTGCTCTGGCAAGTCTATAAAAAAGACTGTATTTGCCCCGTAGCAGTAAAATCTACCACGTAAGCCTAGACTGTAAGTTCCTACAAAGATCAACAGAGTGTTTTATATGCCAGTATATGCAGTTGGACATTACTTAAATATTTTCAACAGTGGTTATGATGAGTTTCTGAATTTGAACTGTCCTCCTTCAAATGCACTCTGGGTGTCCTTTGCCTTCTGTCAGCCTGGAGTTTATCTGTTTTCACATGACTTAAAAATAGCATGGCCTGGGTAACATATTGACAAGCCCTTACCTAGAACAGGTATGTGCTTTTCACTGTCACAGATAGAAGACTCTGACATTGTGCTTGACCTCACAGGACTGACAGCCTTGTTGGAAACAATTTGGAAAGGATTGGGCAGACCCTACTTTGGCCTTATTTTTTTTCCTATTTTTTAATAAATGACAGATGAAAAGATATAAGGCAGGCTTGTTAAATATCTGGAAAAGACACTGCTGAGAGTGAGAAATAGAAGGCTAATATATTGAATGATAGAAATAGTGATCTCAATAAACAAGAATATTGTTCTGAAACTAACAAATTGAAATTAATAGGAGTAAATAGAAAGTCCTGCATTTAATTTTAAAAAGTCAATAACATAAATATGGGATGGGAGAGAGCTGTACTTTCATATTCAAAATAATCCTGCACACATTTTAATTAACCTGAGTGTTCATTCAATATCCTAAAATGCTTGGTGAGCACAGCCAAGTGCCAGACACCATGTAGACACTGTGGGATCTAAGTACCCACTGTACCTGCAAATGCAAACTTAGGAGGTTTTATTGGTCTATAATGTGCAGCTCAAAGAAGAAAATGTTCCCACTGACTAGATCACATCTGGAGTAGAAACAATACTCTAAGAAGTATATATTTGATGAAACAACCTATAAAACAGGGAGTCTAGATTGATGAGTGACACAGAAATCAGACTGTATAGAAATACTGAGTGAGTACAGGATGTTTAGTCTAGAGAAGAAAAGATTATGGGACTTTGATGGTTGTTTTCCAGCATTTTGAGAGCCATTGTGTGACTCCAAGAGGAACCTTAAGACTTTCTTTTTAGGTCATTTCAGTTGGACCAATGGGGGGAAAGTTAGAAGATTAATTCTCATATAATCAAAAGTTTACCTGCCAACCTTGGGAAAGACTGCCTCTAAAGGTATCTCACCACCTGCACATTCAGGCAGAAGGTAGCTGGCCATCTGCCCTATAGAAACCTTCCTTCTGGAAAAAGCAATGTTTTGTTGGCAATTAGAATGAATGATTTCTGAGGATCTCTCCAATGCAATTCTTTACTTTTTAATTTCCAAATTAAATGGAAAGTAGTAGAACTTTTCACATACTTCCTTAAGCCTTCAGACTTGCAAGACTTCTTACCAGTCCACAATTAATGGGTTCCTTTTCCCGTATTCACCACCCTCATCAGCTGAAACAACCTTTGTTTAGTTAACAGAATGTCATGTAATTTTATCCCAAGTATTAAAATGCGCTGCTAACCCACTTGGACTAAAATGATTACTAAAACCAAGACTGTGTCTAGGACAGGTAAAGACTATGTCTTGGACAGGTAAATACCAGAGTTGACCAGATATGCAAGACTAGGAAAACCTTACCTCGAAGTGAGGTAAGTGGTGAGAGGAAATTCAAGAGATGGAGCACATAGGAGGTTCCATATACCATCTAGAGCTGAAGTGAGAGAAGTGCTGGTTCTCTGAGCCGTGCAGAAACCAGAGGAAGGGAGCTGCCTACTATTTACTGTGGCTGGATCTCCCAAGGTTCATGGTCAAGGCCAGCATTTTCCAGACACCTGCTTTGTTTTTGGGTGTGGCCGTAAATCATCATCCAGCTAAGAAGAGGAAGGGCCACCACGTCCTCAGCTGGCAATTTCTTTTGTCAACTTACGAACAAACAAAGAATACTTTGGCCAGAAAGTGACATTTAGTATAACAAAATGTGCAGCGCTAAGGAAACAGACTCAGCAAATATTTCTTTTGTGTCTGCCAATAAGATGCTTTCATTGAAATCTGTGTATTTTTTAACTTTATATTTCTTGCTAAATACATCACTCTGGCATCATATCAACCTGCCTGAAAAATCACTGCTTAGTTTTTGAAAGGTGAAGTCCTTTACTGCTTTCATAACTTATAAGCTTATATTTGTGGGGGTTTACCAGTAAACCTGAATACAGGCCTAGTTTTCGTTATTACCATTAATCAGAAATCATGCTACAGTGAGGTAATATATCCTGTTTTTAGAGCAAAGTGATTCAATGGTTTTAAAATAATTATTTTGAATGGTACTAATAGCCACTAAGGAGAACTGGCTAAAATACAACTTCAAAATTAGTTGTATGATTGTGGAGTTAAAGAGACTTCAAATCTACTAACAGTGATGCTATTATTCAGTAAGTAGAGAAAATAGATAACATTTAAATTAATGTCTGGTAGCTTGGCCAAGCTAAAGAACCAAAATTATAAAGGAGCAAAATGTGGCATAGCGATTTTATATACAAAAGTACAATGAGAAGCATCATTATTTCTCACGAAGACAGCTGTCTTCTACTAATCTAGTGACAAAGGAAATGCTAGGGAACTAGTGATCATAATGGTGATAACAAAAGGAAAAAAGCAAGAGTTAATTTCCTTTTTCCAAAAACATTGAAGGGCCCACCTGCTATTGTATTTAGATACCCAGCATACCACCTCCAGAAACTGAGGTTGTTTCCATTTGATTTACTCAAACCATTCCAGGGTAGACTTTCTTTTCACTTGTAGAAAGAGCAACATTTCACAGGTGACTTTTGTTTGATTAACCTACTTAGATTGGTTTTAATCAAAATGCATAAACCATTTTTACATAAGTTGAATGACAAGGCAACTGTAAAGTAATCTGGATGCCCCAGTTACATTTAATTAATCTAACCTTCACAGCAACCCTATGATACAGTTACTTTCATTACCTCATTTTAAGAGAAGAGGAAACTGAGGCACAAAGGGTTTTAAGGAACTTATCCAAGGTCACATAGATAAGAATCATCAGACGACAACCGGGCTGGCTCCAAAGTCCAAGTATTTAACCATTGAACTATACTGTCTACCCATTAATAGTTGATATGTAAGTAAATCAAGTGAGTGTCTAGTGTACCAGGCATTGTGTTAAGCCCTTTTGTACATTAAGATATTAAGTTTGCCATTTCAGTCCTTTGGACATAGACAAGAGAGATAACAAAAGAATCATCAGGTGAACCAATCTTTTTGTCTTTGGGAGGACAGTCTAGCTTGAATGTTCTCTGTGTTACTTGGAATTGCAGAACATAGCCAAAAGAAGTTATTTTATTATCTTTTCACTGCAGGGGTGGAATGGTCCAAACCAGTGAACAGTATGAATTTGTTCATCATGCCCTCAGCCTGTTTGAGAGCAGACTTTCAGCAGCAACTGTCGAGTGATTCACTGAAGACTTAGCAGAGCATCAATCTCTTGGGGTGATAATTCAAATTACCCACCTGAAGCTCCTAAAAGGAGCTTCCTGCAATGTACGGAAAGCGAAGCTCCAAAGCCAACCTGTGGCATGGATTGCAGAAGACTCGACGACATATTTAAAGATCGCCAGCCCTTTGTGTATATGAATGCATTTGTAAGCATCCTCCAAAATGTTTTGAATGGCCTATGCTAATGGAGGTATGAAAGATTTCTCACACATCCTAAGGCAGGTTTTGTTTTGTCTGTATTGACTATTTGCCACACTGAATGTATGTAACATTCTGATACATGCCATCAGGTGATGACTGGAAAAGTTATTGAAGACATTATTATTGCGTGTTTAGAAGCTTTAATGTCTGCAAAATCTGTCTTGTGAATGGACTGTCAGCTGTTAAACTGTTCTCATTTTAAGTGCTATTACCTTTCTCAGTTACCAGATTCTTGCTGCTAAAATTTGCAAGTGATTGACAGTGGTTTTTAACAAATAAGTCCTGTTTTTGAAAAAAATCAAAAGCAGTAGCTATTTTATATGGAAATGTATCTTGATAATAGTACCTGTTAAATGTATATTCATGGTACCTCCTATCAATCAATTACAGAGCACAATGATTGTCTTTGGATATATATGAATTTACTCTATTATTGGGCATAGAGGTGGCTTCTGCTCCAGAACTCTATCCCATTTATTTCTACATTGTGAGTCATTTTACTTTAAAAAGGAAAAACAAATTTGTAGCAACTATGAAATATCAAGATTTTAAATACTTGTCTGTCTTTTACTAAGAGAGAACTTTTGAATATGCTGTCTACCTGGGACTCTCTCTTCCAAAAAAAGGCAGATGCCTCTGGGAATGATGTAACCTCTCCCATTTCCAGACGTTCTTCAAAAGGATGCTGCCATGTATGTCCTTAAATTTCTGAAAGGTTTTAATCCTCAAGAGATAAACGAAGTTAGAATAACTAAACTCAGCAGGCACTAGGTGTTGAGCTCATGTATGGATTTTTAATGCCACAATGTTGACTTTGTTTCATACTGCCAATAAACTACTCTTAATACTAAACATTAACTAAAGCATATACTCTTTTTTTCCTATTTGGAGAGAGGCCATTATCTTTTGGGGAAGCCTGAAGTAGATAATGTGATGAGTTTAACTTTAGTCTTTGCAACTACCCAGTGGAGATGATTATCTCAAAATGTAATACTGTCATCACCTGAGAGATAATGATCCCAAAGTGCCATCATTATGTGGTATCCCTGGGTAATCGCCCAGCATACCATTACGCAAACAGTACATGTTTAGGGCTTTATATCACTTACCATAGCCTCTCATAAATTAGATGGTTTGTGTTTATTCAGAAGAATCACATCACCTGAAGAGATGTCATGATGTAGGAACATTTAATTGTCCAAGATTACAATTCCTTTCTTCCCTCTTGAGGTTAAGAAGTAGTCATGTGCCAAAGGAATGGTAGGTGAAGACTTACGAGTTTTATTCTGTTCCTAGAGGCTGGAATTTTTCTACATTAAAGAGAGGTAATCATAATCCCTTCTTTCTAAGGAAACAGACAAAAGGACACTGGTGTAAAACTCCCCCAAACAATTCAATAGGAGGAAGTGCTCGTCACGGACTTTTCCCCCCACCACGAAGGCACATTTCCTTCCTAGTCTTTGCTTCTCTTATCTGGGAGAATTTTTTTTTTTCCCCAAGCAAAGCATGAACAGTTGTTAAGTGGAAAATGGAGGCTGAATTTTACGTGGTGATTCTTACCTGCTTGATCCTCGGGAACTCAGGTGAGTGTGCCTGCCTCATTTTCCCTGAGGCATTTCTCCCACATCCCGCCGAGGAGTTCTGCCCTTTGGAAAGTGTCTGAAGTGAGACAGAAATGGAGCCAGGATCCCATGGCAGTTTAGCCAAAGACAAGGAAGGGGAATCGAAGGATCCAGCTGTGTCCACAGTGGCAAGATTTCTCTCCAGGAGAAAATAAATGGTCTCCTTACGTCCTCTGGATGCCTTGAGCAGCTCCTGAAATGCCGTCTTTACAACAGAGAGTAAAACACCTCGAGGAGGAATTTTTATTATTAGATAACAATCCACAGCCTGCCCAATGCTAAGGAGACTTTTTCCAATCAGGTTATAGTTTTGTTTTGTTTTATCTCAAGGAAAGAAAATAAGAAATGTGACTAAAGGGGGTAGCAAATGTTTTATTTGGAAGTTATTTGAAAGGGCCAAATGTTTTCATGGGAGAACTGGGCAATTTAAATACAAGCACGTTGAAATGTTTTTGAGCCTGAATATCTCACTTTTTACTACTGATGTTTAACAGTCAGGTGTTTCATTTTCTTACATGGAGAAATGCTGATTTTTAAAAGTTCTATGAATTAGTATTTGAGGGAAAATTGTAAAGAGAGTGTCACCAAAAAAAAAAAAGAAAGAGAAATGCTTCTCCCCAATACTGTAAGAAATTTGCTTTGTGACAATCAATACTTGTATTGGTTACTGTTACCTAGGACGGTAGGGAAAGCAAATCTCTTGGATTTCTTTTATTCAAAGTATCCAACTTGTATTGTGAAGGTCATTTAATGATTGGAAAAGAGGTGCTTTTTTAGAGTTGGGGAAGGAGTAAAATGGTAAAAAAAAAAAAAAAAAAAAAAACGGGAACAGGGTTTTTCATAACTTCAGCATGTTTAAATAATTGGACTAAAAAGTCACAACTTGTTCTTCCGATGGTTTTGTTTCTTTTCTAAGCTTCCTTTCATTATTTCAGTGGGGTTGTGTTTTCTTCCCTAAACCATGTGAAAGTGAAAGAAAGGGAGCCAAGTGTGACATTCTTAACATTTTATATTATCAGCCTTGGGATCATAAACCATAGGTGTTGAATCTGCAAATATTCAATTGAAATGATGGCAAAGGATAAATCAATCTAGTATTTGTATTTAGTTGATTTGTGAGCGGGTTATCTTGTTTTCTAATGGGCCTGATAATTTACTATACAGTACTTTATAAGCTTTTCATCTTCCAGAAGGGTTTCAGATTGTTCATGTCCAGAAACAACAGTGCCTTTTCAAAAGTAAGATAGCAGCCGTGGGCTTCTGCGATGGGACCAGCCAAAACCAGCAGTGGATGTGGACCGAAGAGGGAAAGCTCCTTCATGTTAAATCTGCCCTGTGCCTGGGCGTCTCCAGTTCCTCTAGGGGCCCTTCTCGTCCAGTCATCTTCACCCCCTGCTCCCAGGCACCCCGATGGACCTGCTATGAGCAGGAAGGGTTCCTGGAGGTGGAGAATGCCTCTCTCTTTCTCAAGAAACAAGGCTCCAGGGTAGTGGTCAAGAAGGACAGGAAATACCTCCATAGCTGGATGAAAATAGATGTCAACGAGAAGGGAAAGCCGGTCAATGAAAGCCTCTGCCCAAAAAAAGGTGAGCTATTCCCCTCAGAACCAATTCTGAAAACTCTTCTGCTAAATGTCTTGATTTCCTACACTCAAAGTTGACATGCTCCAATATATTTTCCATAGAAGACTCATAAGCTAATGCAAATGGAAACTGGTGCCCAACAACTTGGGAAACTTCATTACTCTCGTTAAAATAAACTCATGGTTTCTCTTTCTGTATCCCTCTCCCTTCTTTACCTTCTTTCCTTGCTTCTTTTATTAATTCAACCAGTATTTATTTAGCTTCTATTTTGTGCCACACACTATGCTTGGCACTTTGGGTTAAATGCTACTAGATACAAGCATAGACCAAGCATGTACACAGCATACATATGTAATGATTGAAGTCCATCAGCTGGAAATTGTTAGATTTTGCTGACATAGACATTTCTATTATCTCTCTGACTATGAGAAACCATTCTGAGAAACAACAAAAATGTTGTTTGATTAGCCGGGAAAGATAATAAATTGTACTTTTTCAAATCTCTTGGATTGGTGTTTAGGGATAGATACCTTTTAGAGTTAACATACTTTTGAAATAGTAAAAACCAATATACAGCCGCAGGCAGAGTATTCTAATTTATTGGTCATTAATGGATATAATCTATTGGTGGATACATGTAAAAACTTATATACATGCATACAAACTCCTGGTATAGCACACAATACAATTCTGAGCTAGGAATTTTTCTTTGTGAATATACATGAAGCTTAATCCTCTCTTTTATTTAATCATTTTATTGCTTATTTGCTCATATTAGAGGTTTGCTTTAGGAAGTCATGAAAGAAAAAACCAACAGAATCACAATGGGCTTTACAATCACTGAAGAAATTATCTAGAAATGAACACTTTCATGATGGAGACTGAAGTTTGACAAGGCTAAGTGAATTGTCCCAGATAGTTTAGGGGCAGAGCTATGATTAGAACTCAAGTTTCTTAACTCCCTGTCCAGTGCACATTCCATTTTATCAGTGGTTACCAAATCCTTGACCACAGACCTTTACCCAAATGACTGTGTAAGAATCACATGGTAGGATGGGGCTTATTAAAAATACAAAATTCCAGCATTCATGCCCTTTCCTGCTCCATTGCCACCTCCAAAATTCTGTTTCAGGAAATCTGGATTTGGGCATAATGCTTGGCATTTTTTAAAAAGCTTCTGAAATAATTTTGATCTGTAGCTCCATTTGGGAATCAGCATCCACTATACCCTTAAATTTCTCTCTTAGGTATTGATTCTTGAGACTCATATGAGTTTTCCCAACATCCTGATTATGGAAAATTTTCTGTCACTCATTCATTTCATAAACTAAACAAGCATTTAGTTAGATGCCAATTGAATGCAGGAGGCTCTTCTACTACAGAAGTTGACAGTTATGGTCTTAATATCTCTTCTGACTGTAAGAACAAGACAAAAATGTAAAAGTCAATTAGAAAATTCAATTTTTATGAGAGAATGTACAACATAAAGTACCAATTTGTAAAATTCCTTTTCAGTGACTCATCTAGCAAGGCCTGTCCTAAACAACATAGAATCAAAATATTCTGGTTGTACAGTTATACACAAGAAATGAGATTCTCCCCCAAACCCCAATCAAACCTCATTGAGAAGATTCTTTAATTGGAACCTTAAAAAAAGTAGATGTGGAATCCAGTGAAGAGTTATTCAAAACAGAAGATAATTCATGGGAAGACTTTCTCCTTTGATCCTCATATAAACATGTCCTATGATGCGCTTAACTTCCAAAATAAAGTGCATAGAATAAACCATTTGTGATTAGCAACCAAAAAGCCATATCCAAAACAGGCCCAATAATATGTATTGGAAAAAAAATGGACTTCTAGAAAATGAGTTAAAATTTGCACAATTATTGTACAAATAATCTCATATTTGAATACATACAGCTACAATATATGCTTTTGCTTTAACACAATTATAGCCTGACAGATCTCTTTCTGCTCTGTCTTAAACTTAACACTGATTAAAAATACAAAGTGATATTAGTGGACAAAGCATGAAAATTCACTGATTTGTTAGAGAAGGCAATGTAAAAAAATTAACCAAATATGTTTATACCGAATGATTCCAAATGCCCTTTTTCAAGGCATTATAACTAAATTCTAAAATGTATGGAGTACAAACATGCATGTTGTTCACCCATAGGTTGTTAATTTTTTAAATTAAGTTTTTCAGTAAAAGGGAGCATATCTGTGAAGGTCAAAATCTGGACCATATGTTTTATATTTGTTCCAGAGAAGAACATTCATGATTTCACACAAGCATCCAAGTAATATTTATGTAACATCTACTGTGTACCAGACCTTGTGCTAGTAATTGAATAACCCTGAACCAGTGATTCTCAGCCCAAGCTACACATCAGAAGCATATGGGGAGCTTTTAAATAATACTGATGCTGGGCTTTATCTCCCAGGCCAATTAAATCAAACTCTGCATTTTTATTATACTTCCTGGGTATTCTAGTTGCAGCCAATGAGAATCACTAATTATGTCTTGCTCCTTAGAGTAACAGGAGAGACAGGTATGTAAATAGATCATTACAATAGAGTGTAAATAGGAAAAAGTACCCTCTTCTCTAATAAATTCTTGCTAGCATGTCACATTAAACAACACTGCTTATAAAAAAAAAAATTAGGATAATTTTTAAATGGTGTATGTTTTTAAAATAAGCCAGAGTACACAATTGCTTAGGCTATCTACCTTCTTTCTTTTTCCTCTCATTTACTCAGAGTTCCTTTATATCAGGATGAATTGCATAGACTTCAAAGTGGATTCAAGTTCAATTTAAGATTAGTATGAAGTTTTTCAGAGGAGGACCTATTAGAATCAGGTTTCCTCAAATAACCAATAAATACTACAATGATTTTCATCAGGGCAAGAATGTAAAATTCATCTTTCTTTCTTTTTGTATTTTCATCTAGTTTATATTGCTTTAAAGCCCCTCAAAACAACTATTTAATGGGTCAAACAGAATAGAACAGAATTTAATGGGACATAACTAATCGAACCTAATTAAATAGAATAGGTTGATTTTGTGGAACCAGACACACCTATGCATGATTGATGACCAAATTAAAGAAAGGATCAGTTTGAGATTTTTACCATTCCCTCTTAATTTCAAGTTTGCCCTTAAAGAGTACACTGCTTGACTTCATTTGGTACAAAGGAAGTCTGTAACTGGTAGACAGACTTTTTTTTTAATATAAACCTTTTTTAGTCAATTAAAAAATTAGAGCCCTATAGCTATTATTCTGATTCATAAGAATGATAATAAAGTGATGGTCTCCAACATGAGAGCTTATCTGGTTAAAAATTGAAAAATGTCATTCTCTCATTCTATTATTTTGTCAATCAGATGCCAAATATCCAGATATTTATAAATATTCATACTTTTAGCAATGTATCAATAAAATAACAAATGGCTGACAGAAATCCTCTGTTTTCCTCCATGTATTTTGGTGTTACATTTTATACCTACATCTTCAGAGTCAATGTATTAAGAGCATAAATGTTTAGAAATCTCTTCTATATAATTTCTCAATCTCATTATATAAATTGACACAAAGCAGTTATCAATAATGCAATAAGAATAAGAAAAAACTGCATTTTGATCAATTCAGTAGCATTGCATTTTTATTGAATCACATATTTGACTTTTTTTAAAAAGCAGTGTTATTACTTCAAGAGTAAATTGCATTCTGAGATTCAAATCTCTGATTTACAAACTCTTGAAACAACACATATAAGTTGGGGGGTGCTTCTGGTATAGCTTAAAACTTATAAGTTAATGGGAAAATCGTATTGACCTATGCTTTGGGGGCTACTGATACATTAATATATTCCAGGAAAGCTCACTTGAAATTCTGTTGCAAAAGTCATTTTCCTATGACCAAGTCATTTGCATAAAACAGGAGATTCCCATGGGGGGAGGGGGAAGCTGTTAGTAAAACTAAATTGCTGTACTATAAGCCTATTGAGAACAAACTTTATATCGCCTCTAAAGCTAACCTTAGAACCCACTTTTTATATCTCCTCTAAAGCTAACCTTAGAACCCAGTGTATACTGATTAAATTACTAAATGTCTCCTTTTCTAGAAAGAGTTGAATATCAGAATTGTAGGAAACAAGAAAGGAAAACTGAGGACTACATTGAGGAAAGCCACTGTTGAAATCAGGACTATTGCCTGTTTCTTCTATGCAAACCAAATAAAAATTTTAAACCCACCAAGCCATCCAATATTATAGCTGCATATATTCTAGCAGGGGATTGTCTTGACCCCTCAAGCAGACAAGAAAGGCTACAGTGGCTTTATTACCAAATATTTATGGATCTACATGACGGGGAAAATAACTCATTTCTTGACTGCCATATCTCTTCGGAAAACAGGTAAATTTAATCAAAGGAAATTACTGATTTGCAAGTCAATCTAAGCAAATAAGCTCCGAGAAGGGGGAAATTAAAACACACTAAACTTGGCACTGGCTTCAACGACACCAGAGCATATCCATGTGCCCAGGACTTACAGGTGAAGGGTGCAAAATTCCATCCATTTCTCGGATATCTTCTCCAAGGGATGCCAAGTCTTTCTATGTTTATAAAAATCTGGCCAGTAGTCTTAAATTGTTACTTTCACTTAGGTGTATAATATTGTATGGGCAGTAATTTTGTATATGTCAGCCAACCAACCGACATTTATTCAGAATCTATTACAGATTGGTTCAATCAAATCTCTTATTTCTCTGAGGGCAGGCAAATTTTGGCAGGCAAATATTCAAGTGTCCCTGATATGATTGAGCAAATGAAACTAAAAGACATTTTGGTGATGAAGTAAACCGTGTTACTAGCAGACTTAATATAATTGCTGGTTTAAGAAATTGTTTAATTGTAGTAATTTGGGGAAATAAAATGCACAAGCCTTGTAAAAGATAAGCAATCATGTTACTCTCCGTAGAAAGGGTTTTTATTAGAGGCTTTCTGATTTAGTGGTTGGCAGAAATGCTTAGTGAAAACAGAGAGATGATGGGGGAGTTAAAAAATAAACAAACAGAAAGTGTCTTTTGTATATACAGACCCTGCTTTGACCAAATTGACCATCACAGCCATTTTAGGGTTTGTTTCCTCCTTGCATCATTATAACAACATGGGCCTTTTAATTGATCATTTATTTATATGATAATTGAAAATATCTGACAGAGTCCAGAGACCCCAACCATTTTCAACGTGTGACATCTCAATGAACTTACCAGGGCACACCAAAGTCACAAATGACTTTCATGGGCCTTGAACACTTTTGATTTGATGGGCCACTCCCATCATTAAAAATTAATTAATTAATTAAAGCTATTTAAGATTTTCATGGGCCCTAAAATTCTCATTTTTTTCCTGATGTGAGAAAAAATTAAAACATTTTCTTCAACCCTAAAGGTTCATTTTTGGATATTCATTTTTAATTAATTTAAGTCATTTTTATGGGCCCTAAAAATATTGAGGACCCTATATCCTGTGCCTATTGTGTTTAATGGGCAAGTCGGTCCTGGCACCCCAGGGTCTCACCCACCTCACCTACTCTTTCCCTGATCCCATTTAGTTAGCCTCTGGTTCAGCATTTCTCTCCCTCACCCAGGTAGCATGAACTGACAAGTCATCTTTCCTCTTCCACCCAGCATGCTTATCTTCTACTCCACCATCACATCCTCGTCCAAAAGAAACCATGGGGCCTTGGGATAAAGCAGGCACTTTTCATAAGGCAACCTCTGTCATAGTATAGTAGGTGGGAAATAATTGCTGTTGGTGAGTTTTTATTATTATTATTATTTATTTATCTAGTCTTTCACTTAGTAGTTTTTAACCTAAAACTTTCACTGTTCTGTTTTTTTTTTTCTTTTAACTATGCTACGTCTTGGTGTTAATTTTCATCTATAAATTTTAGTTTTTTCCTAATCTTGGGTCTTTTTTAAGTTCTGTGAAGTGTTATTTTTTACCTCTGATTATGACCTCCGAAAGATTTGTTTTTCTCTTCTTGTTTGCAAAGCTTCCATTTTTGACATCTCTTTTCACAAACTTTTCACTTCTTGGTTTACTTCCTCACATTTTAGATACTTATCTTTTAAACTTACTCTTTGTTACACTGATTACATTTTCTGAAATGTTTATTCTTTTTTTTTTAATTCAGTTTTATTGAAATATAGTCACATACCATACTATCATCCATGGTGTACAATCAACTGTTCACAGTACCATCTTATAGTTGTGCATTCATCACCCCAATCTATTTTGGAACATTTTCCTTACACCAGAAAGAATCAGAATAAGAATAAAAAATAAAAATTAAAAAAAAAAGAACACCCAAGTCACCCCCCCCATCCCACCCTATTTTTCATTTATGTTTTGGCCCCATTTTTCTACTCATCCATCCATACACTGGATAAAGGGAGTGCAATCCACAAGATTTTCACAGTCACACTGTCACCCCTTGTAAGCTACATTGTTATACAATCGGCTTCAATAGTCAAGGCTACTGGATTTGAGTTTGGTAGTTTCAGGTATTTACTTCTAGCTATTCCAATACATTAAAACCTAAGAAGTGTTATCTATATAGTACATAAGAATGTCCACCAGTGTGACCTCTTGACTCCATTTGAAATATCTCAGCCACTGAAGCTTTACTTCATTTCGCATCCCCCGTTTGGTCAAGAAGATGTTCTCAATCCCACAATGCTGGGTCCAGATTCATCCCCGGGAGTCATCCCAGGGAGATTTACACCCCTGGGAGTCAGGTCCCACATGGGGGGGGAAGCAGTGAGATCATCTGCCAAGGTGACTTAGTTACAGAAAGAGGGCCACATCTGAGCAACAAAGAGGCACTCAGGGGAAGACTCTTAGGGACAATTGTAAGTGGGTTTAGCTTCTCCTTTGCAGCAACAAGCTTCATAAGGGCCAGCCCCAAGACAGAGTGCTCAGCACATCAAGCCGTCAGCCCCCAATGTTTGTGAGAAAAACAGCAACAATCCAGGTAAGGAAGTCCAACACCTCTGCATCCTCCCCCAGTTCTTCAGGGGGACCCCGAATATATATTTTTATTCTCTACCCAACTTACTTTAGGATGTGTTGCTATTTCATTCTAATCTATACAGACATACCATAGCTCATTTCCTATTCAAAGTTCCATGTAATTGTAGTGTTTGAACAAACTGACTGTAGAAGTTATATTGTTTAGAAAATATAGATCCTACACCAAATAAATATCTCTTTCTTTGTTTCTCACATGGAAGAAGAAGATTTAACACACAGTCAGTTTCAACCTTTATGCTTTGACCTGATTTACCAGTCTTAACCAGATCTGCTTTATTCATATCTCTAATTGAAGTCTGGGCTCTATGAAATGTTTATTCTTTTAACCACTTCCAACAATTATTTAGACTATCAACATTTCCATCTCTTTCACTTTATCCTTATTCTACCCAAATTTGGTTCGATGTATTTAATATATATATATCATCATTTTTCTAAAGTGTCTTCTGTTTCATTTGTTATATCTTTTTTCCAGTGATATTTCTGTCTTTTAAAAAGTACATAAGAATCTGGCATCTTCCTACAGAATCAAATGTTCTGATATAGACAAAATTAATCCAATTAAAATTGTCTGTCTCCAAAATGAGTTTTATTCAAGTTATTCTGTTTACAACCTGCTTTAAAATTATTTGCATCATTTAAAGGGGAGGGAAACTACCAAATTGTTTGTTGTCTTTATTAACATTATACAAAAATCGAATTTCTATTATTATTTCTGATCCAATCATAGATTAATTTAAAAACAGCAATACACATATCTCTTTTTTTAAAAATGCATTGGAAAGATGATCTTGATATGATGCAGTCATTGCAAATCATCTTACAGGCAATGTAACCCTATAAAAAGAGCTATTTGCAACTTAAGTGCTACAACTCTTCAAACCAGGATGGTCTGCCTTACCTTGAATTGTGTTCTGAGAGGAATTGTGTTATGATGTGGAAACAATGTAGTAGCAATGGTACAATAAAGCTTTTTTATAAATAGCTTCAACATATTGTCCCATTGTGTAAGAACTTTTCCTTGCATTTGTCAAAACACATCTTGTTCTTTCATGAACTGTGAAATGTATATTCATTTTTAAAGAACGTCAGAGGAATTCATAGACATGAAAACATCCAAAGATATACTATTTTTCATATCATTTCATAGTGCTTATTTTAGCAAAGAGTTCAGAAGATGGAAAAATAAATGCATTTTGATATCTTTAAATATTTCTATAATGGATTTTCTTTTCCTGTCATCTATTTTACAATCCTTCACTACCCACATAAGAAATGATTAATATTCAACTTTGGCTCATATTGTGTATGTGGTAAAATGTTATACTTAGATATGTGTGAGAATCACCTCAGAAGCTTGTTAGAAATGTAGATACTGAACCCATACCAGACCTACTGAATTACAGTTCTAGAGGGAGGGTCAAGCATTCAATATTCTAACAAGCTCCAAAGGTGATTCTGATGCCTATCAAAGTTTGTGAACCACTGCTTTTAAATCCTTGAAACTCAGACATTGGATGTTAAGGCTAAAGCTTCTTTTTTCTTAAATAGCACAAGGTAAAAACACAGACACAAAATTAAGGGGTACTATAGTTGGATATTCTGTAGGTTCTTTCTTTGGAAAAAGGGTTGTGACTTGAAATGGAAAACAGAGTTGTTTGGTTTGGAGTGCTTCTAAATTATATTTAGAAAGTTAATTAAAGACAATTACAGAAGACTGAAATTTGTTCCATAAGACAGTCCAAAGCTACATGCAATAGTAATAAGCTATGTTATTTGCAGAAGAAATTTCTGGAGCATTTTGATCATTTATCTAATTTTGGGAAACTACCGCTTCATCCACTGAATCAAATGTCTAAGTTGACTAATAAAAGAATGTTCTTTGGATGAAAACTTACCAACTACTCCTTAGTGAAAAGAGTAAGCATAGGTTGACATGCTAAGATGTCATAATTACAGCTAGGTATTCATATTTGGAAGCTTCTTTTTGTCCTAACCTAATCATTAAATCCTTTTTTTTTTTTTTTTTTTAGGGTCTGAGAGCTAAAATTGTCATAGGTGGTAGTCAACTCAGAGAATCATCACTGTCTAAAGTTCAATGTGACTAAAATATACAGAAATTTTTACTTCCCAACAGCAGGCAAATCTACTTACTTAAGGGAATATTCAAGCACCTAACTCTAAGACTACAGAATTAAGACTGCTCCTTGAAGTTTGTTGCAAAGGAATTTCACTAATAGTGTAGTTGGAATTGTCCATGTAGAAAATATGTGTGATGAATAATTCTCTTCATCTATGTTCAGAACGACTTACCAGGTCTCAAAGGCAATGATAGTGGCACAGGATTTAGAAGGAGATAAACAAACAGAAATTAAGGGGAATGTCCAAAAATTAGTCAAATCCTGGACCTAGAGAAGTACAGGTAGGGTTGCAAGATAAAATAGACAACATTTGGATTCTAAATAAATAATTAATTTTTAGTATAAGTATGTTCTGACTAAGCAATATAATACATAATATAATCTCTGTATTAGTATATATTTGGGCCATACATAACTTAAAAAGTATTTATTGTTTATCTGAAATTCTAACTTAACTGGGCATCCTGTATTTTTATTTGCCAAATCTGGCAACCCTATGTACAGGGAACTTTGCACTACCCTCTACAACACAAAGGATGCTTAAGTCATTTTTATTTTGTTAACTTTAAAGAGAGCTGCTGATATGTATATCTTGCTGAATGGTAAAATGTCTCCTCCACCTTGATCCTCTGCTTTCGTTTGCCAGGGCTGCTTTAACAAACACCACACACTGGATTGGCTTAAACAACAGACGTTTATTGTCTTGTGGTTTTGCAGCCTACAAGTCCAGCATCAAGGTATAGGCAGGGCTTGCTTTCTCCCAGAGGTGGCTGTGTTCTGGCAATTATCCAGCACATGGCAATCCCTCTTTCCTTGTGTCTGCTCTTCCGGTTTCTGCTGACTTCAGGCTTCTTCTCTCTTCTGGCTTCTACCTCTATGTCCAATTCCTTTCCTTATTGGGACTCCAGTCATGTGGCTTAAGATCCACCCTGATTCATTTGGCCTCATCTAAATAAGATCTTCAAAGATCCTATTCACAAATGAATCTACACTTTAACCAATGATAGCATCTTCAAAATTCTTATTTACAAATGAGTTCACACTCACAGTACCAGCAAAGTTAGGACTTGAACTTGTTGTTTTTTTTTTTTTTGGGGGGGGGGGTGATTCAATCCCAAGCATCCTCTGTTGTGCCTTTTCCTTCTTTATATACATTGGCATACGAAATATGTTAGTTGGTTGAAATTAGAATGGAAAGGAATGTGTTTCAAAAGAGGGACCATCAGGGCAGATCAGCTTAGGGAAAATGTGATGATTAATAGCTATCTTTAGCTATTAATCTGCCTGGCACATAGTAGTTGCTTAATAAAGAGTAGTTTGAATGAAAAAACTGATAAAGGAGTGGTAAAAAATAAAATCTTTCCTCTGCCAGTCTTTAAACCAGAAACTCTTCAAGGTCATGGCTATCTAATTTGGCAAGATTTTAGTTGGTATTTATACCCCAGAAAACTCGGGTGCACTGTGGAATTGATGGAAGCATCTAAGCATGCTGTCTCTGCCTATTAGTTTATAGAAAGCCTCAATGCTTCATATTGCACAACTCTTCTCCTGAGTCTTGCTACTCACAGTGTGGTCCAAAGCACAACAACATCAGGATCACCTGAGAGTTTGTTAGAAAGCCTGAATCTGACAATCCCCACTACATCAGAATTTGCGTGTTAACAAGATCCACAGAGGATGGAGAGCACATTTTTAAATCATGGCTAGGTGAACCAGCTTTAAATTAATTCCACAAGGTCATAAGTTTTAAATCAATTCACTGTTCCTCCAGAAGACAGGCAGCAGTTAAGAAAATGCAACGATTTCATGACTTGCTACTCACACAATTAGGGGTAGAAAAGTCCTTACTTTCTGAGGACTTCAATCTTTGTAATAAAGTTAGGCAAGTTATTACCAGTGGTTCTCAACCTGGTATTTTGTTTAATGATCCTTTTGAGATGAGAAGTTGATGAAACTTCTCCATAGAAACCGTGAAACTTCACAGAAAAATACACAAGCACATACACACAAAACCTTGCGTAAAATTTCTGGGGATTCACGGAGCCCTTAAAACCGATTCAGTGACCGCCTACAGGTTCATAGACTCCAGGTCAGTGAACCTCTGCACTAGGAGATATAATGTTATAGACAATATCCTGCTTAGAGTACATTTAATTTTTCTTACCCCACACAGAGCTGGGTTGCTTTTGTTTTTGTTTTGTTTTGTTTTGTTTGTTTTTCCTGGTAGAACAGTTTCCACAACTTTTCCTCCACCACGTAAAATCAATCGATGGTAAAGAATGAGTGAATTGGACAGGGCAAATGAGCACTGTCACACTCAAACTAGCTTAGATTGTTTCATATAATTGAAATTTATCCACATGCCCACCATTGAAGAGGTCTTCTTTTTCTAAGTAAAATTGTTTTTATTTGAGGAATCCATAAAGCATGAAGGTAATTTGAGCAACTGTCCTTTCTTTACTTCAGCTCGGCTGGGTGCTGAAGTTTCCGTTGGAAGCACTAGAAACACCCCTCCCCCTCAAATCCCGCGTACGTTTCGTGCAATTACATATAGTCCAGAAACCCTTATTAGGAACACCACCGAGACCTTCACCAGGACCACGACAGAAAACTACAGCCACAGCAGCAGCAAGAGGCAGAACCCCTATCTGCAGATGACTGGAATTGCAGAGGCACCATGGGTTCCAAATACCACTCCGCTCTTCTCCAGCACCACTGCAGAGGTAAGGGGTCAGGGGGCTGTGGAGAGGGGCTTGTGAATGGTCTCGGACAGCCCAGGTCTTGTTGCTTTGCTAGAAACGCAACTACTAAAGGCATTTTGTGTACTAGCTGGTATTCGTACGTGTCTGATATTTATGTAATGAGAACATCTTTGAAACAGAATTTGAATGTTTTTGTCTTTTGAGGTGGCAATACTTAAGCCATCATGGCCTGACTGCACTCCTGCAGGTCGGCCACGTTTTCTGAACCAGAATCATGGCCCGTGGTCTTCCACATGCCCTGAAACCAGGAAATAGAAATTGAAATTGGCACCTTTCAGATTATCCATAAGGAAGGGGAAAGAGTCACAAAGCAATGGCAGGAATCACGATACTTGATTTGAGAGCATGTCCAAAGATATGCAGAGTCACATACCATTTCCGCAGCTGCATCCTCCACCCCACCTGTAACACCAGTGTAAAGAAGGTGTGTAGGACCACAGGGAAATCAAACGACTGAGAAGCAGCCATGGCACGGTCACAGAAGGGGCTCACATGGTTTTTCTGTTTCAGGTGTTCATCTCTGGGTTTGCTTTCCTTTCAGAGTTTTAGGCCACCATTCTAAGTAAAAACGGTAAAGTTAGAGGAAAACAAAAAAGTTATGGATCCACTTGGCAGTATTGAGCTCTTTCCTAATAAGCAACACAAATCACTTAAAGAAAGCAAAAGCCCAATGCTATCTATTCATATGACTTATCATCGATTTAGTGCTCTGGTTTCTTTTGCATTGTGCAGAATTTATTATACATGGTTCTTGGTCAGTGAGTACATACTTCATTATTGATCACATATATAGCACTACTTTGATGACTCATGGGATTTTATCTTTACCTCCATTTTTCCTTTATTATAAATCTTCCTTGCATTCTATTTCTTCTCTTGCCCCTGAATAGAATTCAGGAAGGCCAATGATTTTTCTGGACTCTCTTTATATCACTTCAACAGTAAGTACTCGCTCTCAATATGCTAACAAAATTATTCTTTCCAAGAAGTAGCCAGAACTCTAAATTTGATTTAAATTTTAGCTTTTCCTCTGCCTTTCCCCCTCCCAATTTCGGCCTGAACTAGGGTAACTGGAACATATCCAAATTCCATCACTCTCTACCTAGCTTGATACTCACAGTGTCAGATCTATCTGGGCTTGGAAAGTGAAGAGGGAAGAGAGGGATTGAGGGCAGGAGAGCTGTCACTTCAGGATGGCGTCATGAGCTGGCATTGCGCTCTCCTTAAATCTCCAACTTTCAACCCCTTTCAACCACTGATGTGAGGGATTCACCACTTACTTCTGTAATTGGATGCTTCTTGATCAAATATATCCTCTTTCAGCTGAATGTGCCTCAGCCAAAAAGTCCAAATTCTAACATCAGGTTACGAGAGTATTCAATTACTTCTGAGCTTAGAAGTTTTTTTATCAGTACAGAGAAAAAAATTAGGTTTATCAAATAAGAAACATGCTGAATAAAAATGGTAATAGAACATTTAAGAGTTCTGAACACTAAAGAGTTACATTTTAGCAAACAGGATATTTTCCCATTTTTTGCCTAGTTTTGACTATTGTGGAACACGTAGCGAAGTGCCAAGGGGTAGCCAGGCCCTGCTGGAATGAGTCAAGAGCATCAGCTCTGGAGCTTGTGGCAGGTGCACCAGCCCGTGGGCCAACCCAGCACTAGCTTATCAAGCTTACATGGTCCAGCCCAGTGCTGGGTTTGTAGGCTCAGGTCATGGCAAACACGCTGGTGGTTTTTCTTTTAGTGTTTTTCTGGAGTGAAATCTACTGCAGTGTTTGTGTGAGCCTCCCAGGTGAGGCACTGGAATGACTTTGCAGACACCCCTACTTCCTGTTCCGGTTTTCTCTTGAAGCTTAGGCAAATTCTTGACTATGTCCTGAGACAGCATGTAAAGCTATGTTCTGTCCAAAGACAGTTTCTAACGTTGCAGTTTTCTGTGGCTAAGGCCTTATACAAGGCATCCCTGCTTCATCATTATTTGATTTAGTGGGAGCATATACTTGATAACAGTCAGTTATAAACACTGTAGTTAAATCCTTTGAAAAGTAAAAGTGAGGCACTTAGGAGATACAAGGCCGGTCCTTTCAAATTAATTTTGAAAGTTATTCCACTTGGAGATAGGATGCCCAGAGTGTGTAATAAGGAGAAAAATCATTCAACTTAATTGTTTGGGATTGTGTAAAAAAATCTCTATGCATGCCCTGTTTTCTTTATCAGGCAGCATTTGGTTTGTGAAGATTTTGAACTGACCGAAGTGAGCTGGGCCTGGGTTGGGTTGGTGTGTAACTGGGTGAAGACAGGAACAATCTGAATATGAGCTCTTGGAGGGTGTGGCCTGTATTTATTCAGCTTTGTATCTCTAGCACCTAAACAAGGTACTTAATATTTAATGAAGTTTTGTGGAAAGGAAAGGGAAGGAATGAAAGGAAAGAAAGAAGAGTGAAGTGGGTGAAGTAGAGAAGAGAGGCAATGAGGGAAGGGGAGAGGTGAAATGGAATGGAGAGGAACAGGGTGGAGTGGAATGGAATGGAATGGAGTAGAGTGGAGTGCAGTGGAATAGGGAGAATAGAATGGGGTGCTAGAGATTTGAGTATTTTGAAGTTGTTTTTGGAAGCGGGTAGAACTGTTGAGCAGTTGGATAGAAAATGATGTATCTGTGAGTCCAGGAGTGAGTAGCCATGCTTTTTTATTGCCTAAGGGTTTTGAAATTTGTGTGTATCTGATGTTTAACATGTGCAATTCTTTTTCATTCAAGAGTTAATTATCAAGCTCCTTTTTCTCTCTTCTATTCCCTCCATTTTGTCTTTTAATGACTCTTCAACAACAACTACAAAAACGTATACGAGAAAAATGAGGAGGAGTCAATGGTCATTGTTCAAGTTAGTGACTTTGGAAATGTTCATCCACTGAACAGACATTTCTTGGGGCTCTACCTAGTGTCAGTTCACAGAGCAGTTGAGAATCAGGCTTTAAGGTCAAAGCCGTGACTCTGCTTCATGCTGACTACATGACCAGGGCAAGCTACTTAAACTTTCTAGGCCTCAGTTTCCTCATCTGTAAAATGGAAGTGTTCTAGTTTGCTAATGCTGCCGGAATGCAAAACACCAGAGATGGATTGGCTTTTATAAAAGGGGGTTTATTTGGTTACACAGTTACAGTCTTAAGGCCATAAAGTGCCCAAGGTAACACATCAGCAATCAGGTACCTTCACTGGAGGATGGTCAATGGTGTCCGGAAAACCTCAGTTAGCTGGGAAGGCACGTGGCTGGCATCTGCTCCAAAGTTCTGGTTTCAAAATAGCTTTCTCCCAGGTCATTCCTCTCTAGGCTTCAGTTCCTCAAAAATGTCACTCTTAGTTGCACTTGGGGTATTTGTCCTCTCTTAGCTTCTCCAGAGCAAAAGTCTGCTTTCAACGGCCGTCTTCACAATGTCTCTGTAAACTACAGTTCCTCTCTCAGTTCCAGTGCATTCTTCAGAGCATCCCTCTTGGCTGTAGCTCCTGTTCAGAATGTCACTCACAGCTGCACTGAGTTCCTTCTGTTTGTCAGCCCATTTATATGGCTCCTCTGATCAAGGCCCACCCTGAATGGGTGGGGCCACACCTCCATGGAAATATCTCATCAGATTATCACCTACAGTTGGGTGGGGCACATTTCTGTGCAAACAATCTAATCCAAATGTTCCGACTTAATCCCCACTAATATGTCTGCCCCACAAGATTGCATCAAAGAATATGGCTTTTTCTGGGGGACATAATACATTCAAACCAGCACAGGAAGTAATAACAATTACACCTCTGCAGGCTATTTCGAGGATTGAGGAAAATAATGCATGTAAAAAGCTCAGTACAGTAACTTATCCTTAGTAAGTGTATAAGAAATAATAGCTGTTACTGAAGTTTTTTTTAACTGGGACACAAAGATGAATTGTTGCCCTGAAGGAATTCACTGTCTGATGAGGTGGTAAGGGAAGTAAAGATACACACCCAGTTTTTATGGAATACCAAAGAGAGATTCTTGACTGGTGTGTAGGTTTCAAGGAAAGTCTTCTGCAGAAAGGACTTCTGAACTGAGCTTAAAGGAGTGTAGGAGCCAACCTAATAGGAGGTGGGGAAGGTATGGGAGGTGGAGGGAGTAGGATGGAAAGTTAGGAAGTATCTAAATTTTATCATAAACTTAGCATTTTAAAGAAACTTGAGAGTTTTCACTTCAATCTGATTATGCATTCGATATCCATTTATCAAGCACCTACTACTTGTCAGACATTGGCAGAGGATGTGAAAATAGGCAAAAAAGACAGTATTATAGAATCGCTTAGAGGACACAATGGGGTCAAAATCATCAGCACTGTGCTAAGAATATATAAGGGCCCTGTAATAATTCTCCCATGTACAGAAATAGAATATGTATTGATGAAGATCTCAAGCCTGTTTTCAAATTCATTCCTCAACCAGAAACAGTCATTAGCTCCTACTTGTTGTTTTAATCAATGGCATTATTATTTTTATCTGTCACTCATTTTTCCATATATATGAAGCCACTTGGTAGAATTTAGAACACTTTGACCTAAGAGAGAAATCTAGAGAAGAATGATTAACAATGGAATGCTAAGATTTTTATGCTCAGAAATCCTATGTCATTAATTAATATTTATTGAGTGACTACGGTGTTCTAGACCCACAATCAAAGGATGAGTTAATGTTGAACATGAGGTTAGCAGGGGTTGTAGAGGTGTGACAAAACACTTTCCAAGAGGAGGTGGCTCCGTATGTGTATCCTTCCTTCCATCAAGAGTCCCTTTGGGTTATGAAGAAGGAAACATGAAGAGATGCCATACAGTACCTGCAAAAGAAAAGAATCTAGGGGGTAAAATAATAGCTAAGGTTTGTGTACTAGTTGCTATGCCAAGCACTTCTTTATACTTAGGAGGTTGGTCCTTGTATCCGTTATACATCACTGTGTAACAAATCACCCCAAAACGTAGCACAAGTAAAATAACAGAAAGATTAAAAAATGAAAAAGAAAGAAACATTTTACTCTTTCTCATGATTTTGTGGGTGGCTGGGTGGTTCCTCTGTGGTTCTGCCTGGGCTCACTCTTGTGGTTGCATTCACTGTAGGGTCAGCTGAGATGGAAGATTCATGATAGCCTTCCTTGCATGACTAACAGTCAGTGCTGGCTGTAGGCTGGGCATCTTGGTTCTCCTTCACATGGCCTAGTACCCTCCAGTAGGCTACAGTGGCTTCCTTTACATGCTTGTCTTTACATGCTTTGAGAGGGAGCAAAAGTGGAAGCAGCGTGGCTCTTGAAGCCCAGGTTCTGGATTCCCGCATGGCTTCTGCCACATTCTGTAGGTCAAAGCAAATCACAAGCCAGGCCAGATGCACGGGATGGGAAACGGATTCCACCTTTTGATGGCAATGACTACAAAGTCACATTGCAAAGGAGCATACATATTGGATGGGAGGAATCTGTGGCTATTAAATTATCTACCTTAGTATATTTATTGTCATCTCTATTTTGCAGATGTTTAGCTGAAGCTTAAAGAAGTTAAGGATTTGCTCAAGATCAAACAACTAGGGAGTGGCAGAGCAGGGAGAAAAGTATACACTTACACACACACACACACCACACACACACACAGGGACACCTAATCTCCTTATTCTCTCACATAAAGCTCCAGTTAATGAAGGCAAACGCCAAGGAAGCGGACATGATTTAGAACTCAGAAATCTCTCCTCGCTAATGCTGCTGCGACATGGTCCTGCATTGAGTCTTTTTTGAACAGGATTTTCCTGCCTTTCTCCTTTTCTTCCTCTTTCCTCCCATCCTCCCCTGCCAATGTGAGGTGTCTAACTTCGGAGGGTTGTATACTTGGTCTAGAATTTGAGCTTAAAACTCTGTGTTCTCTCCCTCCCTCCCCCTCTTTCTTTCTCTTCTCTCTCTAAGCTTAGACACGAATTAAATGAATTAACATGTATCATATGCCTAGAGCAGTACCTGGAAAATAGTGCTTGATTAATGTTAGCTGCTGTCATTGTTATTTTCGCCATTATAAATAGCATGGTATGGGTGTGTGCATCTTCATGAGGGCAAAGTTGTTGGTACAGGAAGCCTGTCTATAGTATGAGTCAGGAACTAGCTAGATCCCAGATCGGCAGTATCAGCATAACCTGGGGACTTGTTAGAAATACAATCTTTTAGGTCCTTCCTTAGATCTACTGAATCTGAAACTCTGGGGGCGGGGCCCAGCAATCTGTTTTAACAAGCCCTCCAGGTCACACTGATGCACTTTTAAATTTGAGAACTAGTGATACTGAAAAATCTGGTGCCTCACCCAGAATATCTCCCAAATGCCAGTTTCCCACCATTGATGGCACTTTTATGCATTGTGTTTGTGGGGCAGGGGAATGTCATAAAAGCCAAATAATTAAGTAGCCAAAATTCATTTATCTAATGATAAATGTTCCCATTCCTCAAGGAACGGGGCCTTGGCTAGGTCAGCGGGGCCTAGGAAGTTAGGGCACAGCTGCTAGCTCATAGGGTCTCCGAGTTAATCAGAAAAGGGTGCCTCCAGGTGCATGCAGTTCCACCATCAGTGTACAATTCTTGGCAGTGCAACAGGGCTGGATTTCAGCCCCTACTCACACCCACAGCCAGGCACCCCTATATACAACTTATACAAAGATGCACAGTATCCTTGCACACACGCCCAGTTGTAGATCAGCCCATGTGTAGGTATCAGAAATGTGTCTTGCAGGTACTAGTCATTCCCAAGGGGCAAAGGGAGGCAGGCAGAGCTGGAGGCAGCAAGAATCTATGAGTAGTGGGGAACCTGAGTGATGGGGCAGCGCAGGGCACAGGAGGAAGAGGTCAGGAGTATGGAAGAGGGTAAATGTGGCAAAGTGACCTCCACACGGAGGCAGGGTGGGCCATGGACTTGACTGTGGCTTCAAACCTTGACCAGCCTCGGTCTGTTGTTTGAGCTGTGTACTCTCAAGAGAGGTCCAGTCTGGAGCCCCTTGTAGTCATGTGGCTTTAGTGGCGGTGGTTTGATAGAGTGGTGAAGAGCTGGGGAAGCCAAACAAACCTGATTTAAACCCCACTGGTATTATACCTGTTGTTTTATACGTGTGTGTGGTGGTAATGGCTACTCAACCCAAGTCATACTTGCTTCCTCTTTAAAATAAGGTTAGTGAAGTATACACTGCTAGCCCCATAAGACAGTTGTGAGGATTAAAATTTGATGAAGTACTTAGTATATTGGCTATACATGATAAGTGTACAATGATGTTAGCTATTAATTCTAACTTCTTATTTCTGCCTCGTCATTCCTACCCTGTTTATTCTGTGGGATCGTTGTGAGAATGAGATGTGCTAATGTATTCTGTGAGCATACGTTAAAAACATTACTGGCTGGTTCGGATGCTGCTGAGTTTCTGTAAGTCTTGTATGGAGGCACACCTCCTCCTTCCCCTCCCACCCCTGCCCTTGCAACAGCCTGGGAGAGGGAGTGCACTTCCCGAATTCATGAATAGCCATTGTGATGCTGGTCTGGGCTTGAACATTTCTGTGTTTCCTTCCATTTGGCCTTCGAAGAGATCACAGTCCAGTGTAAGTCTGTGAATAAGTGAAGAGGCAAATCTAGAAAACACATCCCCCTCCCCATAAGGTGTATCATCCTTCATTGTTAAAATATACAGGGGAGTCTCCCCATGGCCGCCACTGTCCTGTGGCCAGAACCAAAGATGGAATGGTGTTCCCCTTCACCGAGGCAAAAGCCTAGAGGGAGAAGTGCAAAGATATAGAGCAAAAAGCCATCCCCCGATCATGCCTCATGAGTGACTCTTAGATTGGCTGATGTGAATAGGACAAAATGTCAACAGATTCCAAGACCTCAGATGGTGCAAAAAAGGCCATGCCAGGGAGTAACGTGTTGTGGGAAGGATGCGTTGCTGAAGGCTCTAATTTGTAATTATCATTCAAGCCTAATCCTGACAAAAGGCTATAGTTTTCCTGGTTTGCCAGCCAAAGTAGATTACCATGTGGCAATAGCATAAATACGGTTTATAATTCGCTCAACCCCTCCAGCATTAAAATCACAATGATTTTTCTTTTCTTTTCTTTTTTCTTAAGTGGGTGATTTGCATTATTTTCCATTTTGTGCACTAAAGGACAGTGTTAATATTTGGTCACAATATAAGTAATATGCACATGGAATGTACCACAAAACAGAATGTGTTCTGGGCTCTTCAACGTGCCAGCAGATCCCTAGAACATTGGTCTCTTTGGTCTGATGAGGTCAATCCCAGACAAGGGTTGATGCAGTGGGGAGACAGGATGGCAAATGAAATTTTGAAGGAAAAGGGAAATGCAATCAAACAAGAAAGTGGGATGTGCTGATTGAGATAGGAAGCTGGTGGTTCTCAGCCACACATTGCTAAACTTCTTGCAACCTCTCTGTAAGTTTAAATTATTTCAAAACTAAAAAGTTAAAAATAATAATAATAAAGAAAAGAGGAGAGTAGAGGTTTGTTTAAGCACTTTCAGAGGATAGAATCCAAAGGCTGCTGCTGAGTTAGGGGTAGACCTGTGGCTGAGACATGCAAAGACCTGTCTTCTTCAAGAAGCAAGGGAAAAAGCAAGGATGGAGAGGAGAGCAAACCTTGGAGTGAAATGGTGGTGAGTTTGCAAGAAAGCACAGTAACTGTTAGGCTCAGGACTGGTGGATACATCTGCTGATTAGCATGAAGATAAGATAAAGAAACTCTGGAAGAGACTACTCAGTACTTTAACTCTCTAAATCCATTCCAGGAGAAGATGCCCAAGCTGCATATTGTTCGCATCTCTTTCACCAACAGAATGACAGCTTTGAAAACCAGTAATTCTAAAGTAGGATGAAAAATAATTGTAAAAAGGAAGTACTATGAATTCCAGGAGCTGTCTTTGAAGCAAAAATCCCTTTCCATTCTTCCACACCTTGGGGGAGCTGGCAGTAGAATACTACCATTGCTAAATACAGATGAGAGGCCCACTGGCAAGCCTTCTATTTGGAAGTTATCCTGGAAGCACCTGTTTTTTCATCAAAGCTTTTCTCATTTTGGATTCCTACAGATCTGGGCCAATAAGAGGGTCCTATGTATAACTATAATAGGCGCCTACTGTTCATCTGTGTGTCTGTGAACATTTGTGTTTGTTCTTCATTCAGCAAGGCCATATTTCCAGGCCGGGACAGCAGAGTTGTGGTGAGGATACCACAAGTATGTGCTTTGCTAAGAGTTTTGACCTTGATGGCCTGAGTAACAACACTAGAAAAGACCTGCAGATTATTTGAGAAGGACTAGATCCTCCATGGAGTTGGGATCTGTCCACTGGAAATAGGGGCTTCTTGGACACTAATTTACCCTAAGGCTTAGGAGCTAGGTATTCCTAGATTCTGTAATGGTAAGGGTTCCGGATCTGCAATGATGGCTGAAGAATGCAGTCTTGCTTCATACAAATACTCAGCTCTGCCTTTGTTTAGTAGTGGGGGTGTGGATGTCTATTCTGTCAATGAATAAACAGAGACTGAGTCTCTATAACCTGGGGATGTGAGAGAGATTATAAAGAGACAGGACTCCTTCCTCCAAGAAGTCTATTATCTGGCTGATGGTTTTAGCATTCAATTTTTGAAAAGTATGATAAGTTCCTTTGACCTTCTGCTTTGATCACTGTCAGCCTAAACATGCAGGGGCCTCTGAGGTGCCATGTGTCTCCTTCATCCAGCAAAGAATGATGGAGTGTTGGGGCTGTATGGAACTAGACCTGACCCAGGGGCAGTTGGAATGGCGGCCCAGCATGGGTTCTCTAAAGAGAAAGCAAAATCCAAATATTTTGCATGTTTTAAAATTTTTTAAACAGTGTAAAGATCATCCTACAAAAGCCAAAAAAGGTTTGTGTAGGCCAAACAGTAAGTGAGCCCGCTGTTTGCAACCACCAAAGCGTTCATGGGCAAAACCATTCCAGCAAAGTGCCATACTGAATAGAAGGCAGCCTTTACCCTCCAATCATCATTTTCTGAGCGAGATGGAGAGGGTATTCATTTATTTGACTTTTTACTCTTTTTCCTTAAAAACAATGTTATCTTAAGCCATGTTTTGTTTATCTGCCTAGGGATTGGTGAATAAACATTCATGAAAACCAGGACCTAGCTCCTGAAACCTTACTGTATAGCAGCCACACCCATCCAGACAGCCCACTGACAGCATTAATGCCTTAACTTGGTTTATCTGTGAGCAGACTCATTTTGAGCCTGCAATGGTAGGAACTGAATGATGTGAGTGAAGACGCAGCAGAAAGGGCTTCAGGTTGAAAAGGTGACTCATTTACATTCACATCTGGTTGTGACTCATTCTCTCTCTATGGTTACAAAGCTATGTCTAAAGCTGTGCAAAGTCCATTTCCTCCGGATTAAAAAGAATGGGGGAGGGGAAAGTGAGAAATTGGTGTAACACACACAAACACACAGACACACAAACCCAGGAAACCTTAGAGATGTGTCTGAGAGAGACTATGGAACCTGCTGTTAGAGACATATCCGGCACTCCCACCCCTCCCTTCCAGGTTTCAAAAAAAATCTTGGCATGGCCAACAGACTGAACAGCCATTAAATGTCCTTTGTGCTGATCTACTAAAGTTTCTCTTGGGTACTACCTCAAAAGCAATGATAATTTCTTGTGATTTGGATGCCCTCAGAACAACGTCTAGGGACTGTGTATTCTCTAGTCTTACTGGATGCACAGCATGTACGATTTACTTTATTGCTATTCATACAATGGTTTTAGTATGAATAATCATACTACCTGACCTTTATTGAGCCCTTTAGCCAGCAACTGCACTATGCATATTACATGCAGCTTCTCCCTTAAGTCTCCAACCACCCTCCAAGTGCTTTTATTATTTCCATTTTCCTAGGGAACTGTGACCTGAGGTTAACTAGAAAGATTCCTTGACATGTAAGTAACCCAAACTGTATCTCTTAACACAAAACAGAATGGTCATGGTCCATTTTGAAAAACTGCTTATCAAAATAATTGTTCCTTAACGTTTAATGCACCTCTTTTTAAATGCAGGGTGCTGGCTGCAGGTTAAAATTATATTCACTTTTGCCATAATTTGCTATTGAGTCAGTTCAAATTAAAACTTGGAAAAAAATCTTGCAATTGTTTTTAATTGGCACATCTCCTGATTACTATGCTTTCTTCTTTTTAAAAATATCTGGGAAAGCGCCTCAAGTGAGATTTGCATAACAAAACTACTTCCTCTGAAAAGGCATCAGAACTGGTCTTTTGTCTAATATGCATTAAGTGTGCTGCATGTTGATCCTTTCTCCTTTAGCATCCACAATTTATTTTTACTATGTTGCAAATAGTAAAGTATGCTTCATATATACATATATATATATATATATGTATATGTATATATGCAAAGTATGCATATTATATATTATAAAAGTCTGGTGACTTTTACTTATTTGACACATTCTAAAATTGTTCAAGACCTTCTGACTCACCTGTGAAGTGTCTTGTAATGCAAGAGCTAATGAAATTTATGAGAAAAGAATGGCAAGATATCATTAACTCTCCTGAATATAAAATGATATATAGTGCAGAGTTTATGGTTAGAGGGGTTGACAGTCTGAGACTTTTGTTTGGATTTTGAGTAGCTTTTTCTCACCAAAGAGAACAGGAGCAGGAGGGTTTGTTAAAACACAGATTACTGGGCTCGCCCGCAGTGTTTCTGATTCATTAAGTCTGAGGTAGAGACATATAATTTACATTTCTAATCAGTTGTCAGATGATGCTGATGCTACACTTTGAGAACCACCATCCTAAAGGGTGCAACCTACCTCTTCTTTCTCATTTTCTTCTTTTCATATTTCCACCTTTTCCTCTTTCCCTTCAAAATCAGTCTTTTCTCCTTCCTCTTCTTTATTCCTTTACCCTTCCCTCTTTTTTCTCTTCTCTTTCCCTTCTTCCCATCCAGGATGGTATTTGAGGCATGCAGCAGGACCATGTTTAGATGGATTTGTTTTGAATCTATTTATTCACTTAACAATATTCACTGAGTGGCTAAAAAGATTCATTCATTTGTTCATTTGTTCATTTATTCAACAAATATTTGTTGAGACTTTACCAAACACCAAGCAAGAGGGACAGGCAGACATGGCCACTGCCCTACTATAATTTCCCATATGACCAGGAAGGCAAACAATAGACAAATATACAGATAATTAAATAATTCCCAAGTGTCACTGATGCTCTGAATTAAATAAATGATTTGCTGTTATGGAGAAGAATGGAGACCCTATTTTACCCTGTGAGGTTAGAAAAGGCCTGCCTCCCTTGGAGGTATGTTTCAGCTGAGACCTAAAGGATGAGAGGAAAACAGCCAAGCAGAGAACCTGGGGGAAAGTGGTCTAAGAAGAGGAAATGACAGACACAAAGGCACTGGGGCAGGAAAAAATCAGCTCTTTGGGGATGTTCCCAAAACCTAGACCAGTGCCTGGCACATACCAAGTACTCAATCAATATTTGCTTAATGAATGAATAAATGAATTGTCAGACAGGGGCAACTGGAACATACAAGCCTAGCCAGAGAGAGGCAGAGGAGTGGGCAGAAACCTGGTCATGGGTGAGGAGTTAGGATTAAACAATCAATTTTACCAATCCACCCTGCCCTCCTCTAATGCATCCAACATCCCACCAACCTGTCCCCACAGACAGCCCAAACCCTGATCTAAAGTAGCAATTCTGTAAAGTGTGGTCCCTTAACCTCTGATAAGCCATTGTATCATTTGGTGTCTATGTTCATAATGTGACAAGATCCCTGCTTTCAGCCATGAATTAATAATTAATGATTATGTTAATTATAATTATGAATTAATTGCTATGAAAAAATTTTTAAGGGACAGCTCTTTGTTCACTCATGTCTAATCAAAAGCAGTCCCACCCTTCCTTTATAGTCTGGGAAAGGTTTCATAGTCGCTGAGAAGAGGATATTCCCTGAAAAATTGCAGAGTGGCTGATCCCAAATTCCTGGAATACAGCAACTTCTAAAGCAAATGCAGTGTCGTTATGCAGGATAAATAGGTTCAAAAAAAGTTGAGGAATTCCAAACAAAGATGAGAACAAAGGAAAAATGGGTGAATTTATTTATACTTTGTACAGTAGTTTCAAATAAACTCCTAGTAGAAAAGATTGTATCTGGTAGCTTTTCCAGTCCCATACTTTCTTCAGTCTATTACAATTCTCTCTGGTTACTCACATAAAAATATGTGCTTTTAAAAGGAAAAATGTAATCATTAAAAGCCTGAGCTTAAACTTTCCCTCCTTATTTCATATTATGTAAATTTTTATGGGTTCTTTCAGACCCCCTAATTATGTTTTGAACCCTTGTGTGAGTTTCAAGGTCTCAAAAAAAAATAAATAAATAAAATTAAAAAAAAAAAAAAAACAGACGAACAGGCAGTTAAATACCTTTGGAAAAGAAATGTCTGTTACTCTATTATTACTGGTACTTTCCTTCACATATTGCCACAATTCTTCAAATACATCAAGAATACAAAAATAGATGACAGATGATTCTAAATGTGCCTTTCCCTCATTAATATAGCAAAAATAAAATAATTGTGTTTAAAGAAATCACTCCTTTTTTTCCTAACTCCTATTCACAAGGGCATTATTAGTGGATCACTTTTAGTAACACAGAATTTGGAAGCATCTGTGTTGTTACGAAGATAGTTTGTTATTGCCCTGATTGATCCTCTTCAAACTTTGCTTTTTGGTGCATTTACCTGAGTTATAAGGAGGGTTTGTTAGGCCATATATTGGAAATGAAATCTAACTCTAAAAGTATTAACTGATGGGGTACAGTAGGTTGGTGGCATGTAGTATAAATTTAAAAACAATGTTTGGAAAGCTTGGAGAACATAGGATTTATGAAGATTTCCACAATGGACAGAAGGGTATTTAGTATATTTGGGTAGGAAGATTCAAATCTCAGGGACAACCTGCAAGAAAATCTTAAAACACTAATGGAAAAGACAAAGAGAGGAGGGGTACAGGTGGCAAGGCAGCAAAAGTTAAGTAAGGGGGGTGGAGGGTTATGTTGTGGATGAATTTAAAAGGGAGCAGAAAATATGATTTGGATGCAATATGGATTACTAACATCTATACGTTACATCGTAGTTAGCATAGGTGCTTTAACATGTGTAATTTTATTTATTCTTCATAATGGTTCTGTGAAATATTTGGAGCAGGTATTTTTCTAGTTTTACAGACCAGGAAGCCACATTATTTTTGGAAATTAGCAAGAAAGGGAAAAACAATGTCCAGAAGGAAAAGGTATTTTATTTCAACAGAATCACACAATATTGGTCCTATTGTTTCTGATTTATTTCACTCAACATAATACTTCCAGAATTCATGTTGTAGCATGCATCAGAACTTCATTCCTTTTTTATGGCTGAATAATATTCCGTTGTATGTATACACAAATGGTGCTGAAGGTAGCACATTGTGATTACAATTTATTTCACTGCAATGTGCACCTAAGAATGGTGGCAATGGGAAATTTTGTATGTATGTGTGTATCTTACCAAAAGGAAGAAAGAGAGAACTGAAATAAGACTCTTATAAAGGCTGAAGGCAACCAGAGCCTCCAATGAGGCTTGCAAAATCTAATGGGGGGCACAGGTGGGGGGAAGGCAGCCCCTGAAGATCCTGAAAGGCATGTCAGGTTGTACAAGGCCAACGAACTTGGAGGGTAAAATATAAAGAGACAAAATCTGCTTGGGAAGACAAATGATCTTGGCAGAAAAGTGTGAAATACACAGTTTTCCCAGAAATTCCCAGATGTGTTAGATTTGACTTTCTTTGACTGTTTGCTAACTTAAAAAGGAGATTTGAGATACCTGGCCTGGCTGCAGATTAGAAGCTCATAGAATCTCTGAAGGGGTGGACACTGTATTGTTTCATTAAGAGATTTTTTTTAAAATGTTTTCTAAAAGAATCAAAAAGAATTTTCACTGTTTTTAAATTTTCCTCAAAGTAGATATCCTGTTGTAGTAGCCAATTATATAACTTTATGTATAACCAGTCTGTATGAAAAAGAAGGAAGCATGTCATCCTTCCTATTCATTTAGCTCTGGAGCTTTTCTGTTTTGAAAATTGAAATGTGAGGTGATACTCTGCTCTCCTTTTATGGCAGTTGTTAGGGATGGCATCCAGAGAAAAGCAATAGAAAACCATAAGCACTATTGCAATATTTTTCTATTACCCATGTACAACTAAACATTTTGCTCTTCAGTTATTAGGGGCTTTTCTAAAATCCATTTTCAGATACATAATCATTGAGGTGCTGAGGCAGTTGCTGAAAGACATAAAGTTAGTGCTGAACACTGAGTAAATTCGATTTCTTCATAAATTTGTGGGGAGATAAGCCATCACATAAGTAAATATTTTCCACAAATGAGAGTTTCCATTGCTTTCTTTTGTTGGTTGAACAATTGTGGATGAAATGCTTCTAATTACTGGGGGTTCAGTGATGAAACTGCTTTGCTTGTGGGTTAAACAATTGAACAATTGCTGATTATATTTGTTGGTAGCTAGCACTATTTGTATAAGATTTAAAGGAAGACACAGATCTACCAAAGAGGGGAAAGCGAATAGGAGAACCGAATGAAAATCAAGTTGACAATGAACAGGAGGACCCTTTTGAAGTATTTATCTCTTGCTGGTGTCACGGGGATGCGCCTTGGGACAAATGAATGTTTTGAGGTGAGAAGGGCAAAAACACTCTAAGGAAAGTCCTCAGGAAAGAGTGTAGGGGACCTGGGAAATCTGCTGTAGTCAAGTTTCATCCTGGGAAAAGAAGCCTTGGAGAAAGCAGATGAGGAAGATAGGAAGGAAGATAGGGAGGGGAAGGCGCAGGGTGTGGAGAGGGGAAGGGGGCGGGAAATGGAGGCCTGGAAAGTGAGAGGGAGCAAGTACTAACTGTGGCTGCGAGGAATGGGTCGAGGACCACAGAGAGGGGAAAAGTGAAAGTCTGGGAGGAGGAGGAGGCAGAGCCCCGCGGACACCGACAGCACCCTTGGCCCAGGAGGCGGCGGCGCTGGGCAGTTTGGACAGTTTGGCCGCCTCGGGTCAGGGGGCCCTCTTGGCAGCCTCAGGCGTTGGCTCCTCGGGGCTCCCTCCCGCCCCGGCGCATTGTTCCTTTGCCGGGAGACAAGGAAATTGCCTTTTGATTGCGGAAGTCCGTGGACGCAGCTCGGGGCGAGGCAGCTCGGGTCAGAATGGCAGCGTGGGAAGGGCGGCGCGCTGCCTGCCCCCGCCGCTTCTCGCGTCCGCAGCCCGCCCGGGGCGGCAGTGACAGCAGCAGTAGCGGCGGCCGCCGCGGCCCCTGCGTGTCGCCAATCTTGAGCCAAGCGCGCTGCGCCCACGGGGCGCGCTGAGCGCGCGCACAAGTGGCCCCCGCGGCGGGTCCCGGGCTGCGCCGCCAGCGCCAGGACTCCCGCGCCCTGCGCGCGGGCGCCCAGGCCACCCTGCGTCCAAACTCCCTCTGTTTAGTCTGGGGCTTAACTGCTGAGCGCAATGCTGAGCCATGGAGCCGGGTTGGCCTTGTGGGTTGCGCTGAGCCTGGTACAGGTGAGTGACCCGAGAAGGGGCTCGGGGCTGATACGCCCCCTCCCCGCCAAGAACCATATTTCGCTTCACTTTCCAATCTCCGAGTTGCGCTTTGGCGAAGGAGGTGGCAATATTTCTTCCTCTCCCTTGTTAAAAACGATCTTCCTCCGAGCTCCCAGACAGCCTGACAGCTCATCCTGCTGTCAAAGGCAAAAAGCCACGCTCTCTCTCCAGCTGCTCCTAAGAGAAAGCAACTGGGGAGAAAGTTGACATTCGCCTTCCCCAGCTGGAGGGTAAAGGAAGGGCGGAGGCTGGGGGCAAAGGGGGATGTGGAGGAGGCTTGGGGGCTTGCTGCAGACACGTCCTTGGGCAGCACAGACTGTGGGCTTCAGCTGTTCTCTCTGGTTCCTTTGCAGACAGGATTGGCAGAGCCAGTGAGATGCAACTTCACCCTGAAGGAACCCAGGGTCTCCAGCCGGTCTGTTGCTCTCCAGTGGAAAACTTTGGGGTCACCTTGTAACTTTAGCCTCATCTATAATTATAATACCTCAGAGGTCGTGTGGTGCCACCCCACGCAGATAGACAACACCACCTATGAAATTACTCTCAAGGATTTACAAGCAGGAACCATCTATAACTTCAGAATTGTGTCTCTGGATGGAGAAGAAAGAACTGTGGTCTTGCAAACAGGTAAAAGTTGACAAGTGCAGCCTGGAAGGCCAGGTCACTCAGGGCTGGGCTCTGTCTTTTCAAGCTGATGTCTCCTTTGAGTTCCAGGTTTATAAAAAATAAAGGTAAAAACACCTGTGAAGATAAATACCAACAAAGACTTCTAGTCTGCTTAGATCCAGCCAGGAGTGGTTTGGTTCACTTTCAAAGAAGGCCTTAGTGCTGAAAACAGAGGACTAGCTGCTCAAGGGGAGTGTGCAGCAAAGAAGAGAAACTATGGGCTGGGGAGAGAATTTGTTAAAGTGATGTGGTTTGAGATTCCAGAGCATTAAATTGCCAAACACTAGAATAATTTTAAGTATATGTTTTTAGAATAAATAATGGAAGTGCAAGTATTAGAGATATGTCTTTCCTCAACTGTGTTGTATTTTTGGAACCGTGACATAAAATATTCAAGAATAGAACGGAGCCATTCATAGGGGAAATTTTGAAAAGTCCCTTGATGGAAGGGTATGAAAATTGTTTTGTATTACTTGAGTAACTAAAGCAGCATAATATCAGAGAACAACCTTTGCTTGTCCTGAACCTCAATTATTTTACTTATGTTTTTGATAAATCCTTTCATGTGTATGGTAAGAGTTTGTCTTTGCAGCCTCCATTTTCTCATCTGTAAAATGAGTGTTAGATTTGGTCATTTAGGTTCAAGTCCTTACCAAGTCCCAGTACATGGTTAGAGGCTGTCAGGCACATTTGTCTTTAATCCCACTGCTACCTTCAGATGCATCTAAATTCTCCTAATGACTTTGATGTTTGATGATTTCATTAGTCTAGAAATATTATCATTTGTTGAAATAGTGAAGATTACTTGAATCCAGAAATTCAAATTTAAGTGAAAATAATCTGAAAGTTAAATTTAAAATGTGTTGTCCTTTCTTGACTTTCACATTTCAACCTATACAAAGATTACTTTTTTTAGCTCCAGTTCTTTAAAAAGGTGTGAGAGCTTTCTGGACGTTCACAGGACAGTTACGGCAGGGTCAGGAAATTTAACTGGACTTGTGTAATAAGTCACCCAAATATTAATGCTTTTATTTTTTTCAGAGAAAAAAATCAGAAAGCCCAATTACCTCACTTGCTTACTTCAGATGGAAATTTCAGATAATATCTGAGATTTGCAAAAGCTTAAATTGAAAAAAGAAACTACTTGTTAAGTATTTGGTTTTTTTAATATGAAATCAGGGAGAGACTGAAATCAGCCACATCATTCAAATGCTTTCCAGAAGTTTAAACCTCTGGGTTTTTATCATAAACCTGTTGGTGTCTTTGTATTTGAAGACAGTTTTGTGAGCACTCATATATAACTAATACTGTGAAACTTATAACATAGAATCTCCTGATGTGCTAATTATATTTCATAAGCTGTTTGACCAACTGGAGCGTGTGTTGAATGGGGCAGAGTGACTAATAAAACTAGGTGAGCCTTCAGAAGCTTGTGGGAGAAAAGATGAAAATCTCAAGAAGCCAGAATGCATTCGTTTAAATCAGAGGATTTATTTTTTGGAAAATGATTCAAAGGACGAAGACTCACTAATCAGTGTCACTAGTTAGAATGGGTTTGAGTTTAATTATGTGTGTAGGTGTTTCAATTCCAAAGGAACTTTTGAAATGTAAGAAGTATTTGCATTTTATTGACTACCTTGAGTAAAACGAAACTTCCTCAGCATCCACCATGTGCTAGCATTCAAGGTTCTCATAACTTTCTTAAGGAAGTACTTTTCACAGATACTTTTCACCAAAAATTTTATGAGCTTTGTGATAAATGTGAGAAATGAAAATTGCAGGTGGTGTTTGTGTAATGATAATGTTTTCACATTTATTTGTATGATGGTATAACCCTTAGAGTTCTCTACATTTTTAAAAATAAAAGCGTTCATGACTTAAGATATTTAAAAATTTGTTTCAGCCAGGAATGTGTGTATGTGTGTGTGGGTGTGTGTGTGTGGGGGGGGGGGGGTCCTTGTTATTTATTTATTTATTGTCAGTAGTGCTTTCTATATTTTACAGATGTAATTTTTTTCAATTAATTAGGAGAAAATACTAATATGCCCCTGTATTGATTGCTAAATGAAAGAGATGAGCTCCATAAATTATATTCGATTGTTACCAAAGCAAGACAAATGAGTAATATAATATTGAGTCTGGGACAAGAAAGAAAGAAAGAAAGAAAGAGAGAAAGAGAGGAAAAGAAAGAGAGAGAGAAGAAAGAGAAAGAAAGATAAAGAAAGAAAAGAAAAGAAAAAAGAAGAGGGAGGGAGAGAAAAAGGCATCCAAAATGTGTTGTGTTTTCTCTATTCCATTTTGCCTGCTTTTTGTTTTTGTTGTTGGGTTTTGTGTGTGTGTGTGTGTGTTTGGTCTAGAATAAAATAGAGTGAAAGTGAGATATGATTTAGATAGAAGTACAGAAGTTGCTTGGATCTTTTCTGTATAATTCCACATCTGATTTGTCTGATTTTTTTTTCTGATAAACTGTCTAAAGTAGCTAGTTATGCTGATGTCATATAAACAGGACCCTGAGGATCAAAAGCTTAATTAAATGAGAATGTTTAGCAATAATCTGTTTTCACTCCAGATTTAAAATAGAGTAGAAGGGCATATGTGGATTCAAATTCAGTTCAGCAAGCATTTATGGAGCTTGCATACTACAGAGAACCGTGTCATGCAGTGACAGTGAGTTTATAAAGATGACAAACAAAACATGGCCCCTGCCCTTGCAATCTTGTGGAGGGGTGAGAGAAAGTCATGATGAAGGTTGCACAGAGCTTTGGAGCTATACCACTTCTTTCCTGGAAAAGGACCTCACCCTTCCTTGTTTGTGTCATGCTTTCATGACTTTAAAGGAGAAAGAAGACATTTGGCAGTTCATAAGTTTATTTGCTCATTAAATGGTCCATGCAACAAGACTCTCCATTGAAATTCAAATTGTTTAGGTGTGAATTCACCAGAAATCAGATAATGGAGATACCAGATACTGAAGAACTCAGCACTTTCCTTAGTCTGTGTCCTCAAAGACTAGAGCAAAGTTGCAAACAGGTAGCCTATGGGGGTGTCTAGGGGCCTAAATAATACATATGTTTTCTTTGGCTCATGTAGCATATGTGAAAAATTCAAATTATTTCCTAGCATTAAAAAGGAAATTTCACATGAAAACACAGACGTACAGATTCTCTTGAAATATTTAGATTTGGCTAAATTGGGCCTGTCTGCCTAGAACTGGCTGGAGCTGAGTTGTGGCTTCTCTCTTTAGACACCAATTCATTGGAATCCCCCCGAATCAGTTCATTTATTTCTTTACTTGAATGTGTCATAAAGATATGTTAATCTGTGACTTCTACTTTAGAGTTTTCTCATTTAGAACTTTTGCCTAGCAATAAGAATTTGGTTTTCAGTACCTGAAATGGCATCTACCATGTGACAGGTGTTCAGTAAATATTCATTGGTTGGATGTATAGAAGTTTGAATGGATAGATGGATGAATAGATGGGTAGATGATATATATAGAGAAAGAGAGATTGATCATATATAGATATAGATAGTAATTAATGAATAAAATATTTTTTAGTGGGAGAATGTGTATATACTAAAAATATGATCTATTCTTCTTGGGTTATGGGTAAGTTATGGAGCCTAAGAAGTAATCTTGAGGTGGAGAACTTTACCTATAGGAAGAAGATCCTAGTGGCATTTTCCCTCTTGTTTGTCAGTTTCAGCTACTAATTAACAGCCTGGAACAAAAGGTATAAAAAATATCTCAAATGATTTTAGCTATTTTTATATAGCTAATTCTTTTGTTTTAAAAAAAAATCATTTTAGGGGCTTTAGTACAAAGTCCTCATATCATCTGTTATTTCCACTTTAAAATGTTGCTTATATGGCTTTAAACATAGGCCATTATTTCTCGATAATGTTTGTAAGCTACTTACCTCAAAATCTCTTGCAGAGTTTTATAAAAAGGAGATCCTTGGTTTCTACCCCACATATAATGAATTAGAATTTAGAAAGAGTGGGCCCTGGGGAATCTACATTTTAAATAAGCATCAAAGTGAATCAATGCACATAAAGTTAAAGAGCTATTGACATAGTTTTTCACTTATTCATTGGCATTAAGATTTTGGTACCATTCCTGCTTCAGTATGGTTAAGTCTATAAAGCCTAGGAATGTTTATTTTCTTTCTGAAGAAAAGAAGAATACTCTAGTATTTGTTTCTTACTTTTATAACACGCAAAACACCTTATTTAGTAGGTAATAATTTTAAAACACACATACATATGTAGTTTAATTTTATTCTCATGGCAACCCTGTGAAAGGGGTATTTTGAAGAGGAGGGCTATTTAGTGGTTAAGAGTTGAGGTCTAAGGGCAGATTTCCTTCACCACAACCTAGATGAGTTGCCTTGGGCAAGTTACTTTACCTCTAGGCTTGTTTCCTAATCTATAAAAAGGGAGAGATAATAATAATGCCTACTTCATAGCGTCATTAACAGGTTTTAACTGGTTAATATATAAAATTCGGAATAGCTGTTCTCACATAGTAAGTGTTCAGTAAGTTTACTCATACTACTTTCATGTTAATATGAGGATATGGATCTTCAGAGGAATTAGTTAATAATTATACAAATCCACACAGCTAATATGTGGTAGAGCCAGAATTCGAACCCTGATTTTCTGGTTCAATATTCTTTATACTTTATATTTATACTTCAATATTCTTTCCTCTACTCTGCAGAAAGGATATTAATTTTAAGTTGGTGTTAGTCCTCCTAAATTTCCATGTATTTTGTTGTTACTTCTAAGCAACTTTTAAAGACTATTATAAAATACTTTAAATCTACATGTATTTAGCTTACACCAAATGTGGAATAATGATTAAAAAGTGCTAGCAGGAAGAAACTATAAGCAGCTATTAATTTCAATTACGTTGAACTTTCAGTAATAGACTTAAATACTTAGCATCCAACCATTAGCACTCCAGTTATTTCAGGAATTTTAAGGTCAAGCCAGGCTCCCTGCATGGAGTGAACCAACCCATTTCTCAGTACTTGACCTTCCTTTGTATGCTTAGGAAGCCCCTTCCATTGGTCTCACTTCTGTTGGTGTGCATGGCATTCTATGAGTTGGCTAGAAAGAGATAAAATCTAATCTGTCAGGACAGAATGGGAGAAGAACATAGAGACATCATTTTGCCTTTCATTGCTAGTAAAGGATACGACTGACACCTTTCTGACTTTATGAGGAGAAATCAAACCCATTCTATAATTATGTATGAATGTAAATGAAGATGCATATACTCCCCTAACCTATAATATGCAGTTCTAGTGAACATGGTAGGGATCCAAACAGATTACCAGGGATTTGTTTATTTTATTTTTCTTTCTTTTTTATGCAAAAATTCAAACACATAAAAAAGTAAACAGAACAGTATAATGAACCTATCACTTACCTTCAAAAATTATCAACTTATGGCCAATCTTGTTTCATCTATATTCCCACCCACTTCCCCACCCCCACATCATTTTGATGCAATCCGAGTCATCATCTAATTTCATTTCTAAATATTTCAGCATCTATCTCTAAAAGATAAGGATTATTTTATAACCTAGCCAAAATATCATTATCATCTATAATTTAACAATAATTCCTTAATGTGAAGATGTCCATGTTTGGAAGTGCACACCAAGTGATAGCTCATGAATTTCTGCATTAGAGGGATTTCTGGGCAGCAATCTCATTGGAAGATGAGACCCAGGGACTTCTCTTTACGTTCCATTTATATAGGTCTTCAGATAATATTGAGAAAACCTCTATTGTTGATATCAAAAATTTGGGGTGGGACTGCTGAAGGATATCATGGGGAGGAGAATGCCAAAGTCTCCATAACTAGTTTGGTACCCTCAGTGCTGACAGGGCTCTCTAACCCTCACTTTTTTTAGTCTTTCTTCATGAAGCCCATCACTGAGCCCTTGGGCATCATTCTCTATTTTGCATATTTAGCTTTGATGCTGACCTGTGTTACCACTGACAGCAAGAGCTGCAGCAACTCTGATACCGACTTACCATTCATGAGTGCCCCGGCGAGTCAGGGACTGTGCTTAACACTTTACCTCCATTACCTCTTAACCCTTCAACTCTGTAAGGTAGATATCATTAGCCCCATTTTACAGATGAGGAAACTGAGGATCAGGAAGGTTAAGCAACTTGCCTAAAGCCACCCCTGTGTTGACAGTGTTGAAATTTGAACCCACATCTAGTCTGACATCAAAAGTCTGCCTCCCTGATAGTTCATCTTTTTGTTTGAACTTTTCACACGTCTTAACTCCCTGAGTAGATTAGAATCTCACAGAGCCGTGGTCATCTATCTGTTTACATACTATTGCCTAATATGGTGACCCACAGAGTAAAACGGTGGCCCACCCAATTGTTGATGATGCAAATGATTGTCAAAACTATTTTAATTTTCCTTTTGAGAATGATAAATCTTTAAAAACTCCTTGGTACCTGAGTTTTGTATCTAGTGTATAAAGGTGTTAGGTCTAATGAATGGCAGTCTGATGTATTAGCATAAGTTACTGCATCATCTTTAAAGAAAGCCAGAAAACTCTCTATAGTCAAGCAGCTAGTTAGATAGTGGTGAGAGATAAGGTTGGGGAAGGGAAGCAGTACCCAGTATGAGTAACTTTGGGTGCATATGAAGAAACTTAGACTTTTTCCTGAAATGGGAAATCATGGAAAGTTCTTGGTGTTTTATGAAGATGTAAGTATGGAAGATGGAAGAGATGTATAAAGAGGTAATTGGCAATAGTAGAGGAAAACGTGGAGGACATCTAGAAAACTCTTGGAGTAATCTAGACACAGAGTGATCAGACTGAGGTAAAGGCAGTAAAATTAGGCAAAAAGGATCAAACAAAAAACACACACATTATTTTCTTAAAAAAAAAATAGAACTTTAATGACCACAGAATTGAATTTAGCTATTATTACTATTGTTCATTTTGGCTGTGCTACAATATTCAAACCACCAAATAAAAAATCGGCAAATTTTCCCATTATTTCCCCATAGACATCTGGTTTGATTTTTTTGTTGTTATGCTGAATGTGCAATTCATGACATCACTTTCTGCCCTGGGTCAGCCAAGGTGTGATGGAACATACAATTTGGAGCCAGGTGTTAGAAGCTGACTTGTACTGCCTGTTACCTGTATGACATAAACGAGTCACTTAACATCTCTGAGCCTGATTCCAAACATGTTGTAAACTATGAGATCCTACATAAGTATAGTGTGGTGCTATTATGCCTTTGAGAAAAGTTTTTGGCACCAATCCATGGATTGGCTGCACTCTTGTTATAGGTTGAATAAATGCAATTATTTATTCCTATATCAAGGAATATTCCTATATCAAGATACTGATATTTTAAAGGCCATGCTCTGACAAAAATATAAATTAAGGAAGCAGTTATTACTTGCACTATATATGTGACTTTCTCCCTCTTCCTAAATCACACTAAAAAAAGAAAAAAAAGGAAAGAAAGTAATAATTCATTTTGGTTCAGGAATTTAGCCAAACTTTGTCTTTTCTTTTGAGTTCACAAAAATTGGGTTGACATCAAGCCTACTTATGAAACTCTGGGCCTTCCAAATACTGGTAGATTCATTCCAATATATCAGATGAATACTGCAGACCTTTGCATTTGACATGTCATATTCCGTGTCTTTCTTGAACCAAGAAATACAGAGATGAGATGTCTTAAATTTATGGCTCATGATACATTTTAAACAAAATTAAAATATTGCTTTATGGTTTTTTACAGAAAATATACTTCACTGGTTACTATGTGTCTAAGAAAAAACATATAGGTGAAAAAACAAGGAGGCTATAATAGCACACCTTTGTACCCTTGATTCCTCTAGCCTGCAGCATAAATTACATAAGTAGCATTTTCTAGTTACATATGATCTGTCACATGATGAGAAGGTTACAGGTATATAACTAAATTTTCACATAGCATTAAAAATGTCTTTGTATGTGAGAAATTAAAATACCCCTGATGAAAGTGTCTAATTTGTATCTAACAAAATAATGAAAACTTTAAATACAGCAGAGTTTTCATTGTGCTTAGATGAAAAAGTACTTCTCTGAAAACTATTAACTTCTGCAGTATGCAAAGCAATGGTGGATAACTGCCAGCAAAGGGCTTTATCACAGTTTAAATGGGGTTTAAGTGTTTGTTTCCAGTGCAGGTTCTCCCAGCCCAGGCACTTCCCAGTCTCATTGTTCCTTTGTTCTAGCGGATGTACAAAGGATTGACTGTTTTGTTTTCTGGCTCAGAAAGATTAGATAAAGTCTGCATTTCTGAACTTCACCCTCTAGGCACGCAACTTTAAACTTCAATTTCTATAGCTCATATTTTGCAGATTACATATGTTTAGATTGTACCGATCATAACATCATTTTCTTTAACTTTCTTCTGACTTGGTAGTACACATAGAAGACGGTATTGGTTTCTTTTGAAATATCGTTGGAAAGTAGCTGTCGCATCATATACTTGTCCTTCAACTGCCACTTCAGCAAAAATGCATCTTCTCAATTGGGTAGGACAGGGTTGTTCTGGAGTTTCAGTGGCTGTTAGGATCTCATGGTTGTGAAATGCCTTATTCCCGCCAGGCAACACGAAAACTTTCTGCCAGGGGTTATTGTGTTCTTTCCTTTCATTATGACATCCTCATTTATAGACTGTTATGTAGGATAGAAAATTTAATAACCCTGGCAAACATGAACTACAGTTTCTCCTTAAGAGCAAATAAATGAGAATCATCTTGGGAATTTTTCATCTTGTTTTAACAGTTAGAAAGTTTGTCCAGCTGATAAGATTTTATCAAGACTTTTTCATGAAGAAGACAATTAAGGCAGTATCAGTTTAATTTTCTTAAAAATTTTATTTTCGCCTCAAGTTTATATTACTGAGTGTCCATTGTGTGCCAGGTAAAGTCTCCTCTTTATCTTGTTAATCCTCAAAACACCCTGTAATGTAAATATTCCCATTATCCTGTAGGCAAATGGGAAAATTGAGGTTTGCTAAGTTAAATAACTTGCCCAAAGTCTCATGGCTGATAAGTGATGGAGCCAGGATTTGAATTTAGTTCTGACTCCAAAATCCATATTCTCTAGCACTGCATCTCACTACTTCTTCGTGACAATATCTTTTCTTGGTTATAGAAATAGTCATCATCATCATCAAAATAACAGCAAACATTGTAACTTACTATGTGCCAGACACTGTTCCAAGTGCTTTATTTGTAATATTCAATTTAATCTTCATACCAATTCTGTAAAACAGATAGTATTATTACCAGCATTGTATAGATAGTGCAACTGAGGCAATTGTCCCAAGTGACACTGCTACAAGATAACAGAGCTGGGTTCAAGCCCAGGCAGTTAGACTCTAGAACCTCTTTGGGGAGACCAAAGGGCTGTGCTGTGGTTTAAACCATATGACTTTGTCTTCCAAGCTCACCAGTGCTTTGGGCGCTCTCTGGAATGTCTTAAAGTTACTGCTACCTCAGCTTGCTTCTCAGCTAACATTTCATATTATCGTTAATTATTGATATTGTAAAATGTTATATGGCTTAAGTTTTGCAATATAACATACTCATATAAATCATAGCATAAAACACAAAGACATTAGATTGATCAAATGCTGAATTAAGCCTGTCGTGTCTATAGATGACCCACAGATCTGCCTTTTTAATATAGAGTAAGGTTACCTTGTTCCTATCTATGTTTATGTACATCACAAGTGAACACTTTCTTAAACATATCCTGTTCTTCTAAGAAGGTTCTAGAATTCCTGGAGTTATCTTGTGAGTAAAATGTTATCAATCAGGAGGTAGATAAGAACTGAGGCCATCACAGCTGTGCCACTAGATCACTTGACCTGACCTGACCCTTGAAAACTGGTCTTCTGTATCTCAAACCCACGTTCTAGGCCAAGAACCATGTGGGCTTTCTGAACATTTCTCATATGTAAGTGTCTCTCAATTGTTCTACCCCTGACATTTAGGGTAGGGAGAGCCTTACTTCTCAGATGTTCTCCCAATTCCAATGCACCAAAAGAATAGCTACTCACTAAATGCCAGTGACCTGGTTCTAACCTGGAGACATACTGTTCATCCTATTTCAAGTTACATAGTGGAGATTTGATGTGTGGCTTTGAGAGTGAAAACAAAGTGAACAGCTGGGTGCAGGACTTCCCCATTTCCAGCTGTACTTTGGGTTCCAGCACCTCAGAAGTGTCCCATACGCTTTATGCCCAGAACTGAGGTTTAGAAAACCTATGGATACAGGCAACCCCAGCTATTGGGAGAATTCACTTTGATGAGTAAGCCCAGCTTAGGCTCATAACCAGATCTGTATCTTTTGTGGTTTCCTAATACATGAAAACCATGCCAGGTTACGTATACTTCGTACCAAAAATCCACAACCTAGAAAAGAAAAAAATCAGTATGAATTTAAAATTATTTCTAAATATCTATTTTCTGCTGTGCCTGGATGTTTGTCAATGTTTGAAAAGTTTACTAAATTTGCAAGCCAAGGAAACTATAATCTTGCTTGGATTTCCAAGGTCAGAGTTACCTTAAAAATTTTTGTTAGAAAAAAAAGAGTTCATGTGAGTAGTAGCTAAGTGGATTAAAAAAAAAAAAACAAATGAAATGGCAGGTTTGGACGTGAAGTTAAAATGCCAGTTTGTTTCACAGGCAGTCGACTCTTAAAAGTTTTTAAGGAAAATTGATCTGGATTGCCATGAGGTAAGCCTGTATTTGCAGAAGTCTTCAAGCCATGTTCTCTTTCTTGGTATTTATCTTGCAGATCCTTTGCCTCCTGATAGGTTTGAAGTCAACAAAGAGAAGGCTACGTCAACCAGCTTGCATGTTTGGTGGACTCCTTCTTCTGGAAAAGTCACCTGGTATGAGGTGCAGTTATTTGATGATAATAACCAAAAGATACAGGGGGTTCAAGTTCAAGAAAATTCCTCATGGAAAGAATATACCTTTTTAAACCTGACTGCTGGTAGTAAATACAATTTTGCCATCACAGCTGTTTCTGGCGATAAACGTTCGTCTACAGTTTATACCAATGGATCAACAGGTAAGACCTGTTTATATATATATATATATGGGTACTTAATAGTCTGTGATCTTTCTGGAGTTATGTTTTATTCAAGGAATGGTAGTGTGTTACAGTGGAAAGACTGAAAATAAGGAGGTGTGGCTGTGCTGCTAACTTGCCATATGATTTTGAAGTCATGGGACTGGAGGGTTTTCCATATTGAAATAGATACTCCCTACCAGCCCTTTTAACTTACATCCTAGGCTGCCTGATTTTCTAAGTCTGTGCCGTAAAACTTATTTTTAAAATGCTTTCCTCCTTCGTATAGTCTTCTCATAACATTAAATCATGATATTTCCTAAATATTTCTATGTTTGAAACAAGTCTTTGCTCCCTTGACTTGGAGAGAAATAAGTCATCTCTTCTACCCACATATACTGACACTGGCCACCCCTTCCATAAAGTATGTGTATTTCATATCATTCCCTCTCCCCATGTTCTCTCTCTCTCTCTTCCCATTTTCCATCTTCTATAATTCTTTCCTTTTTATCTTCTCAAAGAAATACTGCTATGCAATATCATATTTCATTCATAAAAATTACCTTAATACCTACTAAATGGGGGAGATAGCCAAGTAATCTTGATGTAGCATTAGGCTGCGGACTTTGAAAAGAGCATTAAACAAGGCTCCAGTAAAATTTCAAGAGTGCTGTTATTCATTACTGTTATCACACCAGATAGATGTACAGAGAGGCGTAAATGAATGTGAGATTCCAAGTAAATGTCTCTGTGTGTCTTCTCTAAGAAAATTATGAAATGACACTCTGAATATGCATTTTATCCCACTAGTGCCATCCCCAGTGAAAGATATTGGTATTTCCACGGACACTAATTCTCTCCTGATTTCCTGGTCCCATGGCTCTGGGAATGTGGAGCAATACCGGCTGACATTAATGGATAAAGGGATCCTAGTTCATGGCAGCATCATGGACAAACATGCTACTTCCTACACCTTTCAGGGGCTGACACCTGGTCACCTCTACAACCTCACCATTGTGACTGAGGCTGCAGGGCTGCAAAACTACAGATCAAAACTCGTCCGGACAGGTAAGTTCCCCTGGTTAGCTGAACAAGAATCAAGCTCAAGCCAAGGAACTACTTAATAAACAAAGTTCATTAAAAGATTTGATTAATGGCATTATAGGACAAATTGAAATTGATATAAGTTATAGAAGGTCCTTAATGTGCCATTCTGTGTCACAGAAAGAGGGATTCCCTTTGATTCTAAAGTTTAGGTTTGCTCTTCACCACTTTTTGAAGCAGACAAAATTAATTGCTGTTTTGGTTCCAGCTTCTCTTTTAGTGCATCTATCTCCTTGTAAGGATTCTTCCTTTCTTCTTTTAAGAAGTCATTCACTGCCTTTGTGACATCCTTCCAAATGAATCAGGATAATTTTTCTCAGTGATATACATAGACATACTCCCATGTTACAGCCATTTCCAAAACCCTCTACCTAACTAAACATATCTCAGAACCCATTACTACAGGATCTGTTCTCACAGCCTAACCTAGCCTGATAAACTGATCTGTGCTAAGTTTTAATGAATGATTCAAACACATATTCATCCATCCATCCATTCATTCATTCATTCAACCATTATATATTGAGTGTCAACTATATGCTAGGCATTGTGAATATAGCAACTTCCAAAAAAGGCAAGGTCTTTCCTTCTTGGAGCTTGCATTTTAGTATATTCCAGTGCTTCTGATGGGTCTAATGTGTTAATAAATCCCCTCTTTTAGTAAGTTATCTAATTTAAGAGAAACTCTATTAAAATATATCGTGCCTTAGAAATTACTCTACTGGAGTTTCTGGAACTATAGGAGGCTGGAGAACATAGATATTTAGGATCACCTTTACATTTTCATACCTTTCACATCATACTGCAAAGATGTGTAGACATTCTTGACCAAAAAAGGTTCCATATATCTTAAGAGTTATTTATCTACACCAAGAGCAAATTATACTTCTGACTGCTATGCAATATCAGTGTGATGTGCCCATTCTCTTAATGAATACTTATTAATTTATATTATGCAATTAGTGAGACCCAAAATTATAGCATAGGCAAAAGGTAGGAAATATATCTACTGAAGTGTCTCTTCTTTGCAATCATTTTCTTTTGATGAAATAAAAACACAACTATTAAATCTTAACTTTTCTCATGACTTAATATGAAAAATAAAGTATTTTAGCTCCCAATTTTATAATTGTCAATCAAGCATTCAAACTATTTATGAAGTTCTTGCTATTATTAAATGTATAAACAGTGAAGAAATTAGGTAGATGGCAGTCCTCTTTGAATATTCCATTTAAAGAATTTCAGAGCTGAAAAGAACTTTATAAGTCTTTTGGACAATCCCTCATTTGCCAATAAAGAAAATAACTCAGTGAGTTGGAGAGAGCTGCCCAAGGTTGCCCAGCTGACTAATGGCCAAGTCTGAACCAGAATTTAGGCTCCCAACTGCCACAATCGTGCTCTTTCTCTAGCCAGACAAACTTTCTTTGGTTATACAGTATTATTTTGCCACTTAAAATGGTTGTTTTCTTCTGAGCAAGGAGCGTAGCTTGTAGGAATTAAAATACCAGTCAGAATTTGGCTGCAAGATTGATAGGATGCCCTTTCTAAAAGTCTCTTTTCCATTCTTCCCTAATTAGCCCCCAGAGAAGTCTCGAATTTGAGGGTGACAAATGATGGCAGTTTGACCTCTCTAAAAGTCAAGTGGCAAAGACCTGCTGGAGATGTAGATTCCTACAACATTACCTTGTCTCACCAAGGGATCATCAAGGAATCCAGAACATTAGCACCCCAAGTTACTGAAACTCACTTTAAAGACTTAATTCCTGGACGACTTTATCAAGTTACCATCACCTGTATCTCGGGTGACTTGTCTGCTCAGAAGATGGCAGTGGGCAGAACAGGTAAGTCTTGGGCTCTGGAATGTTCCTTGATTTCCCAAATCACTCTCTGATCCATCCTAGAAAATGGCAGACTAAGTTAGGAGGAAAATTGCTTCCCAGCCTGGAAAGTATGATTTATATGCCTGAATTTGTCTGTTGGCCAGGGCCCCATGCACAGAGGAAAGGAGAGCGTTAATTGCATTCAACTGAGTTTGTAAATGTGTTTGGATTCCTGAATGATCTGCATAATTGTCTCTGCCCTGTGCTTTATCATGTGATACCACTTAAGTACCATAAATGCAATAGCATTCATGCCAATGAATAGAATAGCCAATTAGCACTTCACCATGTTTTCCATAAGTTATTTAATTAATTTATGTCATCAAACATTTATCCAATACGTTCTATGACTAAATTACCATACTAGGAGCTTTGGAAGTTGTTAAAGTAAATAAGATCTGCTACTTGCCTCTAAGGTAGGGATAAGCAAGCTATGACCCAATTTTACATTTTTTAAAGGGTTATAAAATACATATGTATTACAGAGACTGTATGTGGTACACAAAGTCTGAAACATTTACTATCTGGCCCTTTACAGAAAAAGTTTGTCAACCCCTGCTTTACATTTTTAGTAGCACAAATATAGAATGCCCACACACACACACGCACACACACAAATAAAACTAACACATTCTAACACTGATAATTTTAATGTTGTTTCCATATATTAGACGCTGAATAAACACTTTGCACCCATTATCTCATTTAGTTCTCACAATAAAGCCAGAAGAATTCTATCATTATCACCATTTTACAGATAGTTTAGAGAGGTCAAATAACTTGTCCACAGTCATACAGCCAGTAAGTGGTGGAGCTAGAATTAAACCTCAGCTATATGATGCCAGAGTCTATTCTTTGTGCTGTGAGAGATTCCCAGAAAGAGCTATATAGTCAGAGGAACTTCTTGGATGCATTGGCCTTTAACTGGGACCTAAAGAATGTGTAGCTCATGGGCAGGTGGAAAGGAAGAAGGAAGGGCGTTTGAGGTGGAGGGAATAAGATGAGCAAAGACACAGAGGCAGAAGAACCCAGGGGCCTTTCAGTTCCATAGAACATGCAACCAGAACCCAGCATTCCAGGATGGGTGGGGCAGGGGTGGGGGGGAAGTAGTCAGAGATAAGACTGGAAGGATATGGGGTCTGATTTTGGAAAACCACCATTGCCATGCAAACACTTGACATTTTATTGTGTAGTTAATACGGAAAAGTTGACTGTTGTTTAGTAAAAGAGTTATAAATTAGATCAGAACCATATTGCAAGAAGATTAATCTTTTCAGATTAAAAAAGGAGAGGAACGTTTCTTGGCTACTACATCTTAGTATCTCTTCCAAAAAAATGCCGCATCCATCAAATGTTACCATCATTAGAAGTGACATCAGTATCATCTCGAGGTTTGGTATGCAATGAATAAAAATAGCATTCATAGCTCTAGATTATTAATGGTGTTACTGAAGAGCACATTACTGATATATTACTAAAATGATTTTAGCGTACATTTCTTGAGTGTTGAATGTCTACAAAATGAGGAACAACACTCTTCTGCAATCCAGAAACATTAGGTGGAGAAAATGTTTGAATTACAGATACTGTATCTCTTATCTATTCTAGCCCATGAAAAGGAAATGAGTATTCTTGCTTTTGGTTTTTAACATCTCCTCTTTGACATCATTCCACCATTTAGTTCCAGAGAAAGTTGGCAACCTGGAAGCAAATAGCAACAGTCTGGTGAAATCCCTTGCGGTGAGCTGGTCGCCCCCTACTGGAGACTGGGAACAGTATCGTATTGTACTCTTCAATGATTCTTTGGTGCTGCTCAACATCACTGTGGGGAAGGAGGAAACACAATATGTCGTGAATGACGTAGAGCTCATACCGGGAAGAGAGTACGAGGTAGAGGTCACTGTTGAGAGTGGAAACCTGAAGAATTCTGAGCGTTGCCAAGGCAGGACAGGTAAGCAAATATCAAGGTGGTAATGGCTCATGGGGTCTTAATTCATTCACACTCCCAACGAACCTAGGTAATGTGAATGCCATACCCGTGTTCCCTGAATTTGAGGTATTACAGACAAGTAGAGTTTTCTCCCCAAATTTCTGACTGACATAAAGTTGCTAGGATTTACTTTTGTCAACAAATGCCATATAAAAGGAAGACAGTTTAAAGACCAGAAGAGTAGAAAGGATACAATCTGAGAGAAAAGGCTAATACTTCCCCCAAAAGAAGAGAGTTGACAACTGGTTATCATTGTTGGGGAATCACTGCCTTGCCCTAACACTGACTAATCTGGGAATTTCAGGTACCAAGGAAGTAGAGAGGGATATCTTTGGATTTCACGGCAGAGGCAAATGAGGATACTAATAAGACTTGGGTCTTGGTATTCTTGTTGTCACCATTTTACTGTAATTGCATGGGCAAGTCATGACCTCTCTGAGCCTGTTTTTCTAGACTTTCAAATAAGAGTCTCCTTTTTAAGTTCAAAAATGCTGTGAAAATCCCTGTGACATTGGGGTGAAATTCAAGTACCTTCTTGTCTAAAGATAGGGAAATGTCAAAGAAAAGGATCAAGAGACCTTCCTAAGCTTGCCAACTGTGTCTGCCAGTAATCTCGTCGTTTTCCAAATATTAATATCACTAACCTGAGCAGTTTTAGTATTTCACAGAACAGACATCTAATTATGCTCTAATATTTTATCACTCACTTCTACTAACTAAGAAATGTAAGGTCAAGGGACAGTAGGAGCCATCAGCATGTTGGCATAATCCTCAAGAGAGCTTTTCTTAAACTGCACCTCCAGGTGAATAAGGTAACTTGAAATAGACCTTAGTGTAAACAGTCCAATTCATTTCTGTATACTAAAGAAGAAAGATGCAGATTTAGGATAGAATTATAGAAAATTTATTTGATGTAAAAATTACAATAAAATTTTACATATTGTTTCTTCCTCAACTTGATTTCCCTGTTGTTTTGTGGAATCAACACTCTGTTCCTAATAATCTCTCCTAGACTGGAAATTGTAATGAAAAAACAATTAAATTCCATTCAAAAGAAATCGAAGCAATTTTGGTTTTGGAAGTAGGGAGTTCTTGATCAGATGCTATTATTACTTGTCAACGCTACCTTTTGTGAATACATCAGCACCCTTTTTTGAGAAATGGACTAAAAAAAGCACTTGTTTTTTCCATGCTATGGGGAAAACAAATACTCCCAACTCCACCTAAATACCCAAACACATACTTTTCTCTGGTTTTGTGTATGACAAGAATGAATTAAATATTTTTGTATCATAGAACTAATGTAAAGAGGTAAACATTAATAAAGCAATATGTAGTAAAAAAGAAAAAATGCCTTTCCTACAAAGTGTTTACCAATAGCGTTCTTCTAAATCCTTATTTCTGGTTATATTACATGAACAAAGCTTTTAGTGATTAGCTTTTTAAAAAATGCTCATAAGCATTACAAAAAGAAATGCTGAGTTGAAACACTCCTGTGGATGCAAGAGAATAGCTCTCTAAAGAATACCATAAAGGAATGAGTCAATCAGTGATCAAAATCTCCATTGCTTTTTCCTCAGTCCCCCTGGCTGTCCTCCAGCTTCGTGTCAAACATGCCAATGAAACCTCACTGAGCATCATGTGGCAGACCCCTGTAGCAGAATGGGAAAACTACATCATTTCACTAGCTGACAGAGACCTCTTACTGATCCACAAGTCACTCTCCAGAGATGCCAAAGAATTCACTTTTACTGACCTGGTGCCTGGACGAATATACATGGCCACAGTCACCAGTATTAGTGGAGACTTAAAAAATTCATCTTCAGTAAAAGGAAGAACAGGTGGTATTCTTTATAAATTCTAGATTTTAAAAGTATTGTCTTTGCTGAATTGTTTCACATCCAACCAATTTGCAAATGCTATTATGCACCAGGCATTTTTTGTGTGCGTAGTGTTTGCTCTCTATTTTATTGGTTTCGGCTGTTATCTTTATTAGTTCCTTCTTTTTGCTTTGTTTGAGTTTATTTTGCTAAAATTGAAGCCCAGTGGACCCTTTCAAGGAGTTTTGCTGCAAAAGAGAGCAGGAAAATAGGGCAGTGTTCCAGTTTGCTAAAGCTGCCATTATGCAAAATACCAGAAATGGATTGGCTTTTATAATGGGGATTTATTAGTTTACAAATTTACAGTTCTAAGGCCATGAAAGTGTCCCAACTAAGGCATCAACAAGAGGATACATTCACTGAAGGAAGGCCAATGGCATCCAGAACACCTCTGTCAGCTGGGAAGGCACATGGCTGGTGTCTGCTGATCTTTTGCTCCCAGGTTGCGTTTCAAAACGGCTTTCTCTAAAGTGTCTCTGGGCTTCTCTCTTAGCTTCTTTCTCTTAGTTCCTGTGCATCCTTGCTTTCTCCTCCCAGGGCATTCCTCTCTAAGAGTCTGGGGGGTCCTCTCTTAGTTTCTCTGGAGCAAACTCTGGGCTTCATCTCTTAGCTTAGTGTCTCCAAATGTCCTTCTGTCCACATCTCCAAGAATCTCCAAGCATCAGCATCTGTGTTGGCTCTTGAACTCTCTTAAGTACTCCAGTGAACCAATCAAGACCCACCCTGAATGGACAGGGCCCACATCTCCATGGAAATAACCCAATCAAAGGCCTCACCCACAGTTGTGTGTGCTACATCTCCATGGAAACATTCAATCAAAAAGTCCCACCCTAATCAAAAGACTAATAAGTCTGCCCCCACAAGATTGCATCAAAGAACATGACTTTCCTGGGGGACACAATATATATCCCAACTGGCACAGGCAGCATCTGGCAGAGGAAGAGGAGTTGAAAGGAGGATTATATTCTAAGGATGGGAAAAATAACAGTATGTTTTATGCTGATGGGAATGATCTAGGAGAGAGGGGAATGGTGATGATGTATGAGAGAGGAAAGAATTGCTGCAGATACTGTAAGAGTAGGCAAGAGGGATTGGAATCTAGAGCCCAAGTGAAGGAATTGGCCTTAGAAAGAAGATCCAATAGTTCAACTTTAGTGCCATCTGGGAGGAGAGAGTACATTGGGTGCAGTTGCCAGTAGGTGGATAGTTGTAATGGTGGAAATTATCTTCTGATTGATTTCATTCTCTCAGTGAAATAGGAAGCTAGGTCATCATTGGAGGCTCCCCTTTCCAATTTATATACTGTTATTGTCTTGTATTTTAATCTTATCTCCTTTCATAACCCCACAAAACAATATAATTATTGTTTAACATAGCCAATGTTTCTTTTAAATTTACCCAGTGTTTTATCAGTTTTTTTTTCTTTCCTTTCTGCATGTCAGAACTTCCATCTGAGATCACATTCTTTCATCCTGGAGATCATTCCTTCACATGTCATTATTGAGTGTTTTTTAATGGACAGACACTTGTTTTTCTATGTCTTCATGAGCTCTCAGTCTTGAAGGATATTTTCCCTGGTTTGCAATTCTATGTTGAAAGTTATTTTCTCTGTCCATTGGAGATATTATTCTAGTCTTTCTAGCATTTGTTGTCGCTGCTGAAAAGTCAGCTGCAGTCTAATTTTTATTTCTTTATGGGTAAATTTTCTGTTTACTATGGCTGCTTTTAAGATCTATAAGATCTACCCCTTTCCATTGGTGTTCTGTTGTTTCACAATAATAATCTAGGTATGGACTTTTTTTGTTTATCCTGCTTGAGATTCATTGGGATTTCTGTACTTGTGTACTAGTATCATTCATTGATCCTGGAACTTCTCAGGCATTAACTCTCCAATATTGCCTCTTCTCCACTGTGTCTTTAATCCCTTTTTCATGTTTTCCATGTATTTATTTTCTAAGTTATTGTCTGGATAATATCCCTGGCTTTTGTTTCAATTCATTAATTCTCTCTTCAGCGTTGTCTAATCTATTGTTAAATCCATCCATTGAGTTTTAAATTTTTATTTATATATCCTTTGCTTTTAAATGTTCTCTGTGGTTCTTTTCCAAATCTATTTTGTACTCTCTTGCTCTCTAGTTGTTTTCAATCTCCTCCTTTATTACTATAAATGTATTAAAATACTTATTTCACATTCTATTTCTGATTATTATAATATCTGAAATCTTCAGAAGTCCAATCTTGTTGTCTGCTGATTTTGCGGGATTTTGCTTATGGTGCCTTATTTCCTTAAATGTTTGAATTTTTTTTACTATAAGTTCATATGCCTTGAAATTTTATTCTGTTGGAATTCTTTGAGGTCTTGTCTGAAGATAGGCTCCAGAAATGATTTTCTTCTCATTTGATTTTGCCAAGTGCTATCCAATCCAGAACTACTTTAATCTAAATTCTCAATGTGAGGTTTTTTGACCACCCAAGCTTTATGAATTCAGGCTGCAAACTCTCTGAAGCTATCCTGAGGTTATAAATTCTCAGAGGAAATTTTTTATTTCTCTCAGTGCAAAGAAGGCTGGGGTGGGGTGGGGAGAGAAAGGGAAAATTTATTTCACTTATACAATGTAGCTTTTTTAGGATCCAGTGTAATACGAGGTAACCTATGAGATTTCTTAGCCTGGGAAAGTCTGTGTTTTGCCTCCTATCTACCACATCCGTCAAAGCTGTATTAATACAGTTATCTCTTCCACATCATGACTTTCCCCATCATGATTTTGATAATCATGGGTTGGCATAAGATATTAAATGGGAATTTGGGGGGAATTTTGTGGAAGCTGCAGATGACACACGTAGGCCAGCAGATGACATGGAAAATGATTAGAAACTCAGAAATATCTAAAATATGTGTAGGATTGCATAATATCAACATATTTTATCTTTTAATACCATAAATGTACACTATTTCTTTTTTACAGTAAAATAAATAAAAAGTTAAAGTTTGCAAAAAGAACACAAAAGCCAGCAGGTGACACACAAAGGCTAGAAATGTAGAGATATCTTTAAAAATTTAGTAACTCATTAATGCATTAAATGTATCTTTTTCCCAAAATTTTTTCCAAGGCAAAAGATATCTTTCACTCTTTACAAATTGGTCCTGCTTTGGCAAGTGTTCTCCTTTAGAGTTTAGCCTTCCTATCAGTCAAAGCAGCCTGAGGCAAATGGGAAGTGCAGGGCCCTCTGTCTCATCTGAGCCTGCATCTAGTCACAGCTTAGAAGCCTGCTTCTGGTGCTCCCTAGGGGACCCAGGGATTCCTCTTGTACAGTCCATAGGAGTCTCAGTGAATGCCTCCTTTACTTCCTTTGGAACATACTCCACCATGCCTCCACCCTCCCCATCCCGGTGGTTCTTTCCAGTGACGTAATGCAGGTAGTCCTTTGCCCCAGAATGTTTCAGCTTAATTGTTTCTTACACTGTCCCAGCTGTCTGCAAGTGGCTTCTTTTCCTTCAAGCAAACTCTGGGAGGGCCCAAAACTTTTATGTGGATTTTCCAGATAGTGGGAGTGCCACACCCCTAACCTTCATGATGTAGAAGGGATAACTGTAAATCTTAAATTTATATTTGAAAGATTCCGTTAAGATGAAGTCAGCTTCAGTGATCCACTGACCTCTCTATCATTTATGGTTGGCCTTGAGAATACCTTACATCCTTTGCAATTCATGGATGCATTTACATTTTTATATTTTATCCAATATGGGTAGTTGTGTTTATTGGAGGGATTTTCGTGTCATCCAGCCTGTCATGCTGCCAGAGATGAAAGTCCAAGGTATTGTTTTAGACTTAAAAATCTTTTTCATCATTATCAGCATCCATATTGCTGGTTGGTATGGTTAAGTATATACTTAACTCTGTAAGGAACTGCCAAACTTCTCCAAAGTGGTTGTGTACAATTTTACATTCCCACCAGCAATGATGAGATCTTCAGTTCCTTCACATCCTCATCAGCACTTGGGGTTGTCCATTTTTAATTGTTTTCTTGGCATTTTTAACCATTCTAAAAGTTGTGTAGTGATATCTCATTGTGGTTATAATTTGCTTTTCTCTGATAACCAATGATGTTATACATCTTTTAATATGCTTATTTACAACTCATATATCTTCCTTGATGAAGTTTTCATCTGTTCTCATTTCCTAGGCTGCTTAAGCAAAGATCATGAAATGGGTTGGGTTAATCAATGGGAATTTATTAGCTTACAGTTTTGAGGCTAAAAGAAAGCCCAAATCAAGGCATCATCAAGGCGATGCTTTCTCCCTGAAGACTGTGGCACTCTGGGGCTGGCTGTCAGTGATCCTTGGTCCTTAGTTTGTCTCATAGCAAGGCACATGAGAATGTCTCCTTGTCTCTACCTTCTCTTCTGGGTTTTATTGATAACAGCTTCTGGCTGCTTCCTCTGTGGCTTTCTCTCTTTCTGTCTGAATTTGATTCCACTTATAAAGGACTCCAGTAATAGGATTAAGACCCATCCTGATTGAGGTAGGTCACACTTTAACTAAAGTAGCCTCATCAAAAGGTCTTACAATAGGTTCACATTCTCAGGAATGGATTAAATTTAAGAACATGTTTTTTTCTGGGGTGTATACAGCTTCAAACCACCACACTGTCCAAATCTTTTGCCCATTTTAAGAATTGGGCTGTTAGTTTTCTTACAGGATTTTTTTTTCTGCAAATTTTATTGAGATATATTCATATACCACATAACGCATCCAAAGTATACAACCATTGTCTCATAGTGTCATAAACTGGTTGTGCAACCATCAAAACATTCTTTTTTTTTTTTACTATTTTATCTGTTTTCTCCTACAATTTTGTTGAGATATAGTCACATACCATACAGTCATCTACATTGTGCAATTGGTTGTTCACAGTGTCATCATATAGTTGTGCATTCATCACATAGTTGTGCATTCATCACCACAGTCAGCCCTTGAACACATTCATTACTCCAAAAACAAATAAATAAATAAGGAGAATGAAAATAAAACTTTCCATATCCAAAACATTCCATATCCTCACCCCCTCCTTTTATTTATTTACCTTTTGTCCCCATTTTTCTACTCATCTGTCCATACACTGGATAAAGGAAGTGTGAGCCACAAAGTTTTCACAATCACACAGTCATATCTTACAAGCTATATAGTCATACAATCGTCTTCAAGAATCGAGACTACTGGATTGCAGTTCAAGAATTTCAGGTCTTTTCTTCTAGCTATTCTAATACACTAAAGACTTACAAAGGATATCTGTATAATGCCTAAGAATAACCTCCAGGATGACCTCTTGACTCCATTTGAAATCTCCTAGCTACTGAAACTTTATTTTGTTTCATTTCTTTTTCCCTGTTTGGTCAAGAAGTCTTATTGAATTTTGAGTTCTTTATTCTAGGTACAAATTCTTTGTCAGAAATATGCCTTGAAAATATTTTCTTCTAGCCTGTGATTTGTCTTTTCATTCTTTTATTAGTATATTTTGCAGAACAGAAGTTTTAATTTTGATGTCCTATTGATTTTTTCTTTTAAAGATCATACTTTCAATGCCCTATTTAAGAAATCTTTGCCTAACACAAGGTCTCAAAGATTTTGTCCTTGAAGTTTTATAGTTTTCAGTTTTAAATTTAAGTCCATGATACATTCTGAGTTAATTATTGTACACGGTGCTAGATAAGGGTCAGGGATGATTGCTTTGTTTTGTTCTGTTTTGCTTTGTTTTGCTTTGCATATGGACATCCAATAAGTCAAGCCCCATTTGTTGAAAAGACTGTTCTTTCTGCATTGCATTGTCTTTTCACTTCTGTAAAAAATCAGTTGACCGTATATGTGTTAGTCTGTTTCTGGACCCTCAATTTTGTTCCATTGCCCTATAAGTATATTCTTTTGCCCTTATCATACTGTCTTGATTACTGTACCATCATAGTAAGTCTTGAAATCAGATAGTATAAATCCTCCAACTTTGTTCTTTTTCAAAATTGTTTTGGTCCTTTAGTTCCTTTGTTTCCCATATGAGTTTTAGAATCAGCTTATCTATCTATAGAAAAAAATCCACTGGAAATTTGCTTGGGAATCCATTGAATATATAAATTAGAGTGAACTGACATCTTAACAATATTTAGTCTTCCAATCTAAATGTATAGTATTTTTAATGAATATGCTTGCATCTTAAGCCAAAGGTCAGTGAACTCTGAGAAAGGGTGTGCCACAGTTCCAATCTCTAGCAATATAATATAGGCTAAGTTACTTAGATTTCATGATCTTTGGTTTCATCATCAGTGAAAAGGGAATAATAAAATTAACTTCATTGAATTTTAAAAAGGTATCAAATGTTATAACATCTACAAAGCATAGAACCCATAAATGGCACATAGTAGGCAATCAATAGTAGTGTTGATATTATTATATAAGATATAACTTATATTGTTGTAGAATTTTCACATATTATAATGATAATAGCCCTCTTGAAAATGTGCCAGTAAAGAATTAACCAGGTTACTAGACCACAACCTAATCACTAGGCTGAAGAGAGTTCTCAGTACCACCAGATAACAAACATCAGCTCAGGTAGATCACATGGGTTTTGAGTTCTCATGGGGTAAGGTCAGAGAAAATCATTTTGTTAGCAGTCTTCAAAAATACCAGACTTTCTTTACTTAAAATTTAAAATCAAAACCATTTAACAGATATGCATCTTCTCATCCTTGGATCTGAAATAATTTTTATTTCTAATATAAGCAGCTTTTTGGAGTGGAAGAGCCTCCATAGGGAATGCAATTCTCCATATGCCTCAGGAAATAGAGCTGAGAGTCTGTATCCAAATATATGTATATATACATAGCATTTTCAAATCTGTCGCCATTTTTGACTCACTTGTGTTATATTCCTTAGTGTTCCTAATTGTTGTTTGTTTTGCCTTCTCTCTGTCTGCTGTGTTTTAGTGCCTGCCCAAGTGACTGGCTTGCATGTTGCCAACCAGGGGACAACCAGCAGTCTGTTTACTAACTGGATCCCAGCTCTGGGAGACGCAGACTTCTACCAAGTCTTACTAATCCATGAAAACGTGGTCATCAAAAATGAAAGTGTCTCCAGTGAGACCAGCAGATACAGCTTCTACTCCCTCAAACCAGGCAGCCTCTACTCTGTGGTGGTAACGACAGTGAGTGAAGGGATCTCTTCCAGACAAGTGGTAGCAGAGGGAAGGACAGGTAAGAAGCAGAGACGGTGTTTCTGTGGTCTGTGGAGATCCGAGCACAGAATAGGTTCTAGAATTTTTAAAACATCTCAAAATCAGACCCCTCTCTGACTTTCCTAAAACCTAAGTTTCAATACCATGCAGGTGACGCTTGTAGCTCTCCCAGCAAAGGTAGGTGGGGAGAAATGCATTCTGAGTTTTATAAAATCTCCATTAAAAACATCAGAGCTTGTAGAAGAACCTTTGTGACAGCATCGTAGTCCTTTGATGCCCAAGCTTATACCCTCATTCAGTTGATTTCCTTTGAAATGTGTGTGTCCCAGTTAAGGTAAACGTGCAATGAGATTTAAAGAACTTTCAAGGAAAGTATCTTCCACTCTCTTTCATATTCTTGGTTTCAAAACACAGAAAGGAAATTATCTCATTTATACAGTCAAAGGTCAAATTAATATAATTCCCAAATTACACTATTTTCATAAGCAACATGAAATAAGTGCTCAACACTGCATGCCACCTAAACAAGTTTCCTTAATCTTAAAGCTCATGGTCAGATAGGGCAGAGAACCAAGTAAACAAAAATGCCACAATGGCTGTCTGCGTCAGGCAAAAGAGTGGCACCAAAAAAGGAAATGTAATTTTCTACACAACACTAAGAAAAGCAACATAAACATAAACAAACAATATGTAATTTATGTTCAGTGTCCTAGAGAAAAAAACAAATTAATAGAAGCTTTGATAATTGCTGGTGAACTCAGAAGCAGGTCAGTGCCCTCACCTATTTATTTTTTATTATTATAATAAGCTATATTTCAGGCTCTTTCTTCTGCATCTCCAGCACTTAGTTTCTAAGTATCAGTTGGAGGTGTCTTCGATATGTTCCTTTTCTAAAATCACTAATCTCACCTACTTAGTGAACCAAAGAAACATTAACTTTATTAACTCTCCCAGAAGAACTACTGAGGTCTTTGAAAAGATGTTTTACAGTCTCAATAGAAATTAACAGATGTAAGCCTCTAGCCTTCATTCTGTATGGCAGCTGACAATGCCTCCTGCATCCTCTTTCCTGGAACCTTCTATCATCTCCTATCAAATGCTTTTGACACTATCCATCGATAATATATATATACTATGATATACATGCTATGATATATATCATAGTAGGTGGTGGGGAATGGTGAAAAGCTTAGCTTGGGAATCTGGAGGTCTAGATTCTGATCCTGGTGCTGCCGTTAATTTATTTCCCTAAGCCTTCATTTTCTAATCAATCCATAGTAATTCACCCCCACCACAGGTCTGGGGAAGGAGAAATAACGAAAAGGAAGTTGAGGAAAGGAGTGGAGAAGGACCCTGCATTCATCTCCCATTGAGTTGCAATGTATTAGTAATGTTAGACTGACTTATTTCCTGCATAGACAACTGTACACTGTGGGGTTCCTGTTTAGACAACTCCAAGCAACAATTCAGGGATCCAAACTCCTACCGTCTGTGGCTCTTCCTTCCTCTAGGTCCTCAGAGCTCTCTCCATTCTTCCAGAGAATGAAAGGAAGTGGGGGAGATAGATTACTAGACCTGGAGATAGATGCATAACTTCCACTCATGTTCTATTGACCAGAGCTCAGTTACCTAACTACATCTAAGTGCAGGGGAGGCTGGGAAATGTAGTCCAGCCATGTGTCCAAGAAGAAAGGGAAGTGGTTTGGTGAGCTAGTCAGACTCTGTCCCATGGGTTAAGTCCCATTTAAAAAAATCACAGGGCTCTCCAACTCATGGTGATACATTAAAATAGTTTAAACTCTGATATCCCTTGAAATAAGTGGGCAATAGGTCATAGAGAACTTGTAATTTTTTTATACCTATATTTTAATTTGAACAGAAGTAGCAGTATTTGACACATATTATATAATAGAAGCATGCAAAAAAGGAACAAGAAAATCTTTGAAGAATGATCATAAAATTTGGGGATAAGGGAAAAATATTTATATAAATATAAATGAGTCATTTAACTCAAAAATGTTAAACATGGACACACAAAAAATGGTTCACTACTGTAGAAGCACAAAGCTACAGATTCTAAAAGGTGCCTAGATTAGTAAATTTTGAACACAGTAGATTGTGACAAATTCATTGACTAAGGCCTTGATAATCATTCCCGTCCACTCAAATTGCTGAAATGTTGGTTAATGCTGAAATACTTTTGAAATTTGTTTTCATTCATTTATACTTCTGTAGAGTTGAAATATATAAATAAACCCTCTCTGCCTAGATAAAATGGCAGAATATTTCAAAATAAAAGTATTAGATATGGTTTACAAATCTAATTCCAATCTGAAAAAAATGCTCATTCTAAAGGAAAAACAAATTTTATGTCCATTTTTTATTAAATATGTGAATAATGCTTTTAGCACAACTTTTGATAATTGTATGTTTTCTGATAAAATGTTAGTCCCAAATATTTCTGGCAGTTTTGAAAACAAGCATAATTATTTTCAGAAGAACCAAGGGAGAGATGGAAGTTTAGATAGATGGAATGAAGGAAGGAAGGAAAATACCAACACATAAACATCATGGCTAAAACTTCAACTTTACATGTAGGAAATGTTCATGTACGTGGAGTAACATTAGCAGAGTTGTTCAATAGGATGCTGTTTAATTTTTGATGATGGTTAAGTGTTTCTGAGTGTAAAAAGACATTGGGTCTTAAATCACAAAGTCAGAACATGTTAGATTAGAAGGATTCTCAGAGGTTATCCAGCCAAATCCCTTCCATTACATGCGATGTACTGATATTGACAATTATATGACAATATTTAACCGAAGTTAATCAGCTAATGATAAAAACAATGGTGCAGTTCTTCTATACCTTAGAATTTTATTCTGATATTTACTAATGACAATGCTACTTACCATGTATGTATCTCTAATATACAGTTCAACTGTTATCAATTTGCAGACTGCGTCTAGCCAGGAAGCTCCTTGGAGGCATCCGTGTCCTATCCATTTTTGTATCGCTGGCAAATAGTAGGTTTTCAGTAAATGTTTGTGGCCCTAAACACCAAGCAAAATAAGCGAATGATTATAATTGTCATCAGAAGGGCCATTATGACCACAATAGCTGATTTTGCCTACGGTTGGTCCAAGTTCCAGACTTCTTGCTTCCAGGATAACTTCTTAGGCTTATTTCTTGCCACTAGAGGGCAGGAAACGCTTTGCAAAAGGAAAACAGAAACCCTTGAGTTGTGCTCCTTATTAGACTCCCCAGATATTTAAAATAATATTAATAATAACCACATGAGCAGTGCAGCTATCTCAAAGTCTAAGATTTTTGGAAAAGCTATTACATTATTCACCTTTTCCCTCAAACAACTTTGCTTGATAAGCTTGATTCAAGTTGATTCCTTTGGATTATTGTAATGTTGGTTGGTTCCCTTTCCAACAGGGAACCTCCTGATACATTCCTATAAAAATACTTTGCAAATAGCAACCCCATGAAAGTGCAGTAGTGGCATCCTTGCATTTATGAGGCAGTCTAATGCCCATCCAAAGCATCTCCTTCATTTCCGTATGGTTAGCCCTTTGCTGTAAGAGCACTCAGTTTCCAGACGCTAACGTGAAATCCTAACACTTCCTTGACCTCTTATATAATCAGATTGGATCTCCCAAGTCCACATCAGTTTTGCTAATCAAGACAGATGACTCAAACTTTTGATCATGCTCTTCTTTTTAAATTTATTTTTCTCTTTTTCAAATCACAGTCCCTTCCAGTGTGAGTGGAGTAACGGTGAACAACTCTGGCCGGAATGACTACCTCAGTGTCTCCTGGCTGCCGGCACCTGGGGATGTGGATAGCTATGTGGTGACGCTCTCTCACGACAAGATGGTTCAGACACTCGTTGTTGCAAAGTCTGTCAGCGAATGCTCCTTCAGCTCCCTCACCCCTGGCCGCCTCTACAATGTGACCATAACTACAAAGAGTGGCAAGTATGAAAATCACTCCTTCAGCCAGGAGCGGACAGGTAAGTCTATGTAGAGGTATAGGGCTCCATGAGAATGCAGTTTGCTGTGCAGCCCAGGCCATCACAGATCTGTAAAATCCCCACAGTGATAGGTTTACAGGCAATGGAGATCACAAAATTGTTATGGATGCTTCATGCTTTATGAGAAATCTGATAAAAGCCATGGACTCTCTCCTCAGAGACTTGTACATACCTTCCCTACCCCTAATAACTACACAGACAATTTCAAGGGTTACTACATTTCTAAAGCTCACCCATGGACGAGGTGAACACCCGAGGTCTAAGTGATTTCTGATTATTCATTTAACAAACACTTATTGAGTGACTATGAAGCTCCGGAAATCTATATTGTACAATATATTCAATTATATATTCAAACATATTAGCAAGTATCTCTGATTAGAAAGTACTTTCTGGTTGCCAGACCCTGACTTTGCATATGTTAAGTAACTTAAGACTTACAAAGGCCTCATCAAGGTGGTTGTTGTTATTCCCATTTTACAGATCAGAAAACCAAGGATCAGGAAGGTTAAGTAACTTGTCCAACTTCTTTAATTTGTTAAACAGCCAGTAAGTTTCAGATCCTGAATTTAAACCCATTTCTGAATGATTGTGGAGCTCATGAACTTCTCTGTCCTGAAATCCTACCTGAAATGTCTTTGAAAATATGAACCCCTATAATTCTGGGACTAGAGAGCAAAATCTTAGCCAAGGCAATTAACGCAGGTCTTTGATGTGCTGGAGAGAACTAAATATAGACAGCTACCATTTTCCTGGTGTGCTTATGCCTCCTAAAGTTCACATCTGAGACTTCTGCTTAAGAGTAACATCAACATTTTTATCAAATCTTTCCTCCTGAGCTATGGGTTGATTTTTCATATAAAAATGTTCATTATTCCATGAGGATCCAAGAAAACTGACATCATCCTATCACCTAGCACAGTGAATGGAGCCTAGTAGGCACTCAAAAAATGTTTGTTGACTGAATAATAAAAATCACTAAGATCAGAAGTTTTCACCTGGTGGTTCACGTGTGGGCTTCAGGAATGCAGTAAGCCCTGAAATTATCCATGTAGCTGTTGGGGGTAGGGATGGGATGTGCAATTATCTGGAGATAGGGTCCCTGGCTTTTATCATATTGTCTTAAGTCCTATGACCCTAAAAAGGTTAAGAACCAGTGATTTACATTGTTACATCATGCTAGCATTGAAAGGATCCTTAAAATGATCTAATTCCTTGTCCTCTTTTGGAGATAAAGAAAGTCCCAGAGGGAAAATGTGTCTTCTCCAAGATCACCTGGCTGGCTGGTAGCAGAGTTTGGTCCAGGTGCTATTTCCATTACATCATGCTATCCCTGATCACACTTGGAGGTGTAAAGAGAAATCCCTATCTTCAAATAATGTCAAGTATAATTGTACTAATAATTGCAAATAATGACTTTGATCTGCACAGCAGATTTCTATTGAAAAAGTAGCTTTATGTCAGTGTCTCATGATGATCAATTGGGAGCCTAAAAATCACCAGAAATTAAAGGATGTATCACCTCAACCATTAACCCCCTTGCTTCCCATCAGTATCTATTCCTGAATGTTTCCTGTTCATGTGGCCTTCAAATCACAAGGTATCTTGCTAAGATTGTTTTTTAATGCAAGAAAAGTGATCCTCTATTCAAAGCATCCTCCTAACTCTTTAGGCGGCATGAACTTGGATTTGGCTCATGACTAATAGAGGCAAACCACTGCCCCCAACAAATCAGTTTAACTGGAGAATCCTGTCTGTATTGTTACCTTGTTGATTTGGGCTGATTATCTTAATGTTCTCTTCCTTCTTTAATGTTCTTACTCTACATTTAAGTGAAAATACCAGTGTTTCTAGTTCTGTATCATTTCATCTCACCGTGCAGCAAGCCAGGTCACATAAATTACCTCTGCCACCTGGAGACCCCCTTACTGACTTAGCATGGTATTCAGAGCAGTTTTTCTTCATGTAACAGTTGTTTTGCCCTCAGTAAATTACCTCGATCCTTGAGCTTTCTTAGCACATGCATACAAGATCACTTCAGAGTTTCTTCTCCTTGACTCTGTGATGTCCAAATTCTAGCAATACTGTAATTAGTTTCAGGTAAATATCTTGAAGGAAGCATACCTGTCCTTGCCCCGTATCTGTGAGATATATTCCAATACAAAAATAATCAGTAAACATGACCCAACTACTTGTGTGAGAAGCATGAAAAATGTAGTTTAGATGCCAAAATACTGAAATTTCTGAATCATTCCAGGATTTGGGGGAAAGTGGAAGAGAATACTTGGACACAGTCTTGGCATGTGGTCTGAACAGAAATTCCTCAGCATATGCCAAACACAGATGGAAGCTGTGAGGGCCTAGAGGATGTGCTAGTGTTGGATCACAGCGTAGTGCACTAGATCTGAGTTCAAATACCTCTTTTCTATTCTATTTTCCTTAATATTTATAATATTCAGTTATAGCCAAAGAGCAATGAACTCATGGCCTTCTGTTGAATTAAAATACATCCCCAAATGAAAAATTAGAATATCTTTAATATCGAGCTCTAAGTTTAGAACTACCTTATTTCACAATATTCTTAGTAACTTCTATTTACTTATTTATTAATTGGTTCGTTGGTTGAAGGAAAAACTGCAGGTACACAGAATTGTTGTTTGTTTATTTATGTATTGGAAAGGAACTTCAGATGCACAAAATTGGTTTAATCACACCTCTTGAATCAGGAAACCATGCATTAACTGACACTTTTATTAACTTAGGCATTTAATTAGTAATTTTAATAATTAAATACATACCCAAAATAAATGTTTGGACCTTAACACTAATCTCCATTAAACCCTGTGGATCCCATATCACTAATTCATCCCAAGGTAATCCTCATCTTGACGCCTATGTTCTTCTTTCCATGTCACAAATTTTAATTGCATCTATATACAGTCCTAACATTATCAATTATTTAAAAGAATTAGTTGTCTTTAACATTATAAAAAAGTATTATGCAGTATATAATCTTTTGGGACTTAAATTTTTCACTTAATGTTATATTGCTAAGATTCATCCATATTTTTGTATTTTGATGTTAAGGGGAAGAAATACACATTTTTTATGTTTTAAGAGGAAGAAATTTATTATGACATATAATATTTCACTGTGTATATATATACCAGCTTACCCATCCAATCACCTATGGATGGGCATCTTCTCCCATGTTGATTTTATCAGGTTTTAAACTTTTTGCCAATCAGATGGATATTAAATGGTATTTCACTGTGTTCTTGATCTGCATTTCCTTGCTCACCAATGATGTGGAACACTTTTTCATGTGTTAATTAACCATATGTGTTTCCTCTTCTTCTGCTTTACTTTTGAATTGTTTATACTCTTCGTGGTAACTTTTTGACACATCTTGATTCACCAGATATGCTAGAACTTTAATGTCATTACCATCCTTCATATTAATCACCAGTTATCATGTTTAATGTTCCATCTTGTACATCACATTTTGTGTAGGCTAACAACAGGATTAGAATGAATTCATCAGATTTTGTTAAAAGATCCATTTAATCACTCTAAGTAGTGTAACAGTCTTTCCCCTCCAAAAATTCGTGATCTAAAGGTTTAAGATTTTTCTTTTGAATGCATGCAGGGAACATCTACACACTTCCCTCTACCGTCCTAGGTTGTCATCTGTCATCAGTTGCCCGTTCAGAATCAGTAAATCTTTAGCTGTTCCCTGTTCTCTTTTTCAGTGCCTGGCAAGGTGCAGGGAGTCAGTATTAGCAACTCGGCCAGGAGTGACTATTTAAAGGTATCCTGGGTGCATGCCACTGGAGACTTTGATCACTATGAAGTCACCATCAAAAACCAAAACAACTTCATTCAAACCAAAAGCATTCCCAAATCTGAAAACGAGTGTGTATTTGTTAAGCTTGTGGCTGGACGATTGTACAGCATCACTGTTAGTACAAAAAGTGGACAATATGAAGCCAGTGAGCAAGGGAATGGGAGAACAAGTAAGTGGAATGATGGCAAAATCTGATGGTTGGTTGGACCTCGAAGGTCACAAAGGAGATAACTTATCTGAACCTTGAATTTCCTCTACCTACTGTTCAGTAAATTATCTTCCCAGAAATTCTCGCTTAAAGCATCATTTGGCCAAGCCATGGCCTATAATTACAGAATATTTATTGGTTGATAAAAGCAAGCATCGTGGGGGAGCAAGAAGGCCAGATACCTTTAATTCTTCCCTGTCCTCCTGTATTGTGTTATTTAAAGTTCTAGACTTCTTGTTTTATCTTATGATTGAGACCTAACTCATTTTATAATTATAGTCTACCAACATTTAGAATATAAGATTTGTCATGAAAAAAAATTACATTTTTAATAGTTGCTTCCAATTTTTTTTGTTTAATTATGCATGAAGTAGTTCAAGTGGTATTTGGGGAAGGGAAATGTTCGCCAATTCCATGAATGTGATTCATAAATTAAGGTGTAGGAAAACTCAGTCACTTTTCTGAAGTATCTTCCCATTTTCCTCCCCAGTCCCAGAGCCTGTTAAGGATTTAATATTGCAGAATAGAAGCACAGAGGACCTGTATGTGACTTGGTCACGAGCCGCTGGGGACGTTGACCAGTATGAGATCCAGCTGCTCTTCAATGACATGAAAGTATTTCCTCCTTTTCACCTTGTAAATACTGCAACTGAATATCGATTCACATCCCTAACACCAGGGCGCCAGTATAAAATTCTTGTCTTGACCATCAGTGGAGATGTACAACAGTCAGCCTTCATTGAGGGCTTAACGGGTAATTTGAAATGTGGTTCTTGAACCTGAGTAGATATAGTGGTGCGTTTAGCACATTGCATAGCCCAGGCCTTTTGATTGAGCATTTGGAGCAACCAAAGAGAGATGGCAGGAAGGGAGAAAGTTATTTTGATTGTGACAATGAAGTTGTCTGAGCTGGATGAACAAAAGTAAAGGAAGATGTGGGAGAGAACAAAAAAAGAGCTTTCTAGATAGTACAGAGAAATGACATTGAATGATGTGAATAGCTGGTGCTTGTAGGGTATGCAGATTAAGCATAAATAACTCTGGTCTTTTTTCTTTGGAACTCTTTGAGGAGTGTAGCAAAGTGAAGCACTTTATATGTACGTTTTATTCAAACCTCACAGTTCTATGAGCTGATTGCTATTATCATTGTTGCCATTTTTCTGATGAGGAAACAGAAATTTAGAGAGATTAAGTAATTTGCCTATAGTCCCACAGCTAGTAAATGAGAAAAATCAAGACTTGGGCCAAGGCAATCTGACTAGCCACTAGCTATGTTCCTGGAGTTCTTATCTCTATTCACTGGTCTTGATCTCCCTTCTAAACTTACCCCATCAGCTTCAGTTCAGGGAGAAAAGTCAGAGAAAAATGGTAAACTGATACATTTTTTCACGTGTATTCTTTCAGTAGATGCCAAAATATAAGAAGCAAGTAAACATTTGGTTAAATTTTTCCAGAATTCATTCTCTAAGTGATGGCTTTTTAATCTGTTTTCTTTTTTAGTACCTAGCACTGTCAAAAATGTTCACATTTCTCCCAATGGGGCAACAGACAGCCTGACAGTGAACTGGACACCTGGTGCGGGAGATGTTGATTCCTACTATGTGTCAGCACTCAGGCAGAATCAAATAATTGATTCTCGGAATATCCCCAAGCACATCTATGAACACACGTTCCACGGACTGGAGGCAGGGGAACGCTACCAGATCGTGATTGCCTCTGTCAGCGGGTCCCTGAAGAACCAGATAGATGCACATGGGCAGACAGGTAAGCACATACCTGGAGAGGAGCCAAATTTTGATTGCTTATGGTTCTCCTATGATGAGTCAATGAGTGGGCTTAGCAATTTGTTCACAAATTGAAAATATCCAAATTTAAAACTACCTGAATTTGTACAGTTTGAGGGGTTTCCAGAGCCTTTCTCATATTTTTATTTGCATTTTTCTTTACTAATGGAAATTCTCAAAACAAATAGAAATTGAATTAGAAACCAAATCATTCAAATATATTTTTATACATGCTAAAAGACATGAAAATTTTAACCAGTAAACATTCCGTAACTATGCATTTTTCAAAATTTCAACTCTTTTCTCAAAATTCTTTTTAAGAATAAAATAAACACCTGTGCCATCTTTTTTTTCTTTCACCTGTGATAGCTAAAGAAAAATGATCAAATGAAGGAATAATGTTAGCTGTTTATTAATATTAAAGTTAGTATTAAAATGTAATTTTTAAAACAAAACTAAGCTACATACCAGGAATTGAAAATTGTCTATAGCTACACTACAAGGTAGAGATCATAATTTCCATCTTACAGTTAAGGAAACATTACAAAGTTGGGGCTCAGAAAGTTTCTGAGTTGAGGCTCAGAAAGTTTTGGAAACATTACAAAGTATACATGTAAAAAAGACCCAGAGCTATGATTCAAATCTGGATCTGTCTGGCTTCAGACCTCATGCCCTGTCTACTTGATGCAATACTTATTGGATGTTTTCCATTTTCATGACCTTTATTTATTTGTGTAGATGGGTCTTCTAGGCCATGCTCCTGCTATGCCTCTATTTATAAATATATCTATATATAATGTATGTGCATGTGTGTGTGTGTGTATGTTTCCAACCATATACCAAGCACTATGTTAGAAAACGGAAATTCAGTAGCTAACAAGACAGAGCCCCCACTCTCAGGATGTTTATAATAATCTAGTGAGAGATTCAGAGACATAAAAAGGCAATGGCAGTACAACATGGTAAGTGTTAAAATAAAACTAATTATTGGATGGTATAGGAGCAAAAATGAAAAGTCAGGGAAGGCTTCCAGGAGGAAGTAGCATTTAAACAGAGATTAAGAAGTTATCCAGGTGATGTATGTGTTAACTTGGTTTCAGCCAAAGAAACAAAGGCCTGGGGGTAAGAGAAAACATGGCATATTTAAGAACCTACATGCTATTTAGTATTATATTAAAGAATGTAAGCCATGTGGCCAGGAAAGCACATGGGCCAAATCAACAAAGGGCCTTGTTTAGGTATTTGGCATTATGGAGCGCCACTGAAGGGCCATCAGCATTGGGCTGCTACGAGACTATGTTAGAGATAGTATAGAGTTTGAAACAGCAGGAGATTAGGAAGTGAAGAGACTGGTCATGCAGCTGGTGCAATAATGTATGTGGGAGATGATATAGTCCTAAGGTAGAGAAAGTAGAGAAAGGGAGAAGTGAAGAGATTCAAGATTTAGAAGACAAATTGTAAGACCTGTGTTTGATTATATGTAGAAGGGTAATGGTAACAGTCAAAGTTTCTACCTTGGACTATGAAACAGGACAAAAGGCAATAAGGAGGTTGGGGGAAGGAGAGTAAGAATCCAATTAGGTATCTTGAGTGTTGGGTGCCTGTGAAACATCCAGGGAGAGATGTCATTTGCAAAAACAGATGAGAGGTCTGAACTGAAAATTTAGATTTTTGGAGTCATCACCAAATAGGTGGCAATTTAATCCAATGGGAGTAGATGAGATCTCTTAAAGAGATTATGCAGAGTGAAAAAAAGAAATGAGCTGGGGACAGAAAATATTACTGGTAAAAAATATTATTTTTCCTTTCACATCAGGAACCATAGTACAAATACTATTACATACTACTGCTTATGCCAAGGCTTGAAGATTTGACTTGAATTCATCTTGGACATAAAATTCTAAACATGAGGCATAATTCAGTCATCCAAACTACATTCATCGAGTGTAAATTTGTTCAACATTCTTTGTCTTTCTCAATACATAGATATGCATTGCTCTGCATATTTATCAGTGTCACTTTCACTAATTTTCCACCTATTTGACTTCAAGATCCTGTCTAACTTCAGAGAAATATGGAGAATCAAAGTAGTTATATAGATAATTCAGGCCAAGCAATACTTTCTCCTGTCGACTCCATAGGGCACACAGAAAGTATCAAGGCAACACAAATATAGTTGGTGCATCATCATCTATCTGCGGTTGATTCAGGAGAGTTTTTCTTAATTGCTTACAAATTCTGGGTGACAGAACCTGAATTTCCTTGCTTCTCTTGTTTCTTTGCAGTTCCAGCATCTGTTCAGGGAATAATTGCAGACAATGTATACAGCAGTCATTCCTTAGTAGTAAGTTGGCAAAAAGCTGTTGGCATAGCAGAAAGATATGATATTCTGCTTTTAAGTGAAGATGGGATCCTTCTGAGCAACAAATCAGAGCCAGCCATCACTAAGCAGCACAAATTTGAAAATCTAACACCAGGAAGGAAATACAAGATATGGATCCTAACTGTCAGTGGAAGCCTCTTTAGCAAAGAAGCCCAAACTGAAGGCCGAACAGGTAATTAACACAGTTTATTGTTTTGTACCAGCTATCTCCATGTCTGATATTTCATAAGAAACCTAGGATCAAGGCGATGAAGCAACTTTGGGAGATGACATATATTTCTTGACACTATGATTTACTGCTTCCACCTCTGTCGGTCTATCCACACAGGTTTCAGCCCACCACAACCTGATTCAGATTTATCATTAAAACTGGCTGTATTAGTTTTCTATTGCTGCTATAATAAATTAACAAAGACTCAGTCACTTAAAATGACACAAATTTATTATCTTATGGTTCTGGAGTTTAGAATGCAAAAATAAATCAAGGTATTGGCAGGGCTCCATTCCTTCTGGAGGCTCTAGGGAAGAATCCATTCCTTGCCTTTTCTAGCTTCTGGAGGCCGCCTACTTTCCTTGGCTCGTGGACCCCTTCCAGCATTGGCATCACTCCCACCTCAGTTTCCGTCATCACATCTCCTCCACTCGTCTGCCTCCTGCTTCCATCTTTTAAGGACCTTTGTGATTACATTGGGCCCACCTGGATAACCCACCACAATTTGCCCATCTCAAAATCCTTAAATTAATCACATCTGAAAAATCCCTTTTGCCATGTAAAGTAACAGATTCACAGTTTCCACAGATTAGAGTTGACATCTCTGGGGGCCAGTGTTCTGCCTGCCATGCTGGCCTAATTGACTACTTAATAAATTTATTAAGAATCTATGTCTGAAGGGGTAGTGGTGAGATCATGGGGACGTAAAGAGGAACAGAGGCATCCTTCTTGTCCTCAGAGAGCTGACTGTCTAGTGGGAAAGACAGACACATGGACAAATCATGAAAATACACTGTGATGAGGATTGTATGTAAGAGAAGAATGCCCGACATTCGGGGGGATCACGGGGGTCAGATACATTTGGGAAGGCTCCACGAAAGTGGCGACATTTCAGTATCGTCATGAGGGATGAAGAGTTCTCCACACAGAGAGAGGGTAGACGGGCAGTCCGTGCAGACAGATGATTCTGTGCAAAGCAGGGAGGTGTGAGAGACTGCTGCCTGTTGAAGGAAGTACAAGACATGGTAGGTGGCTGAAGAGTGTGTTGCATGAGGGAAAGTGAGACTGGAAAGGCAGATTGGGGCTAGATTAGAGAGTGCCTGGAGTGCCTTTCTCAGAAGCTTTGTCTTTGTGTGTGTGTGTGTGTGTGTGTGTGTTTAATTGTAAACAGTGAAGAGACATTAAGCACTTTTCAGCCAGAGAGCGATTTTTGATAATAAAAATTTGTGCCTTGTGAAAGGTAAATCAGATGACAATGGGGAATGGACTGGAGGGAGAAGAGAGTGGAGGTGGGAGATACGTTCATTAGTTCGTGCATTCGACACTGCTCTAAATGCTGGATATACAGAGGTGAATACAACAAAGTCTCCTGGTCGTGAAGCTTACATTCTAGCAGGGGAGAAAGGTGATAATGCAAAATAAAGTAAAAGATACAGTAGGTTAGATGGTAATAAATATCAAGGAGGAAATTAAATCAGGGAAGAATAAATAACAAGAGTGTTTGGGGTTATAATTTTAGACATATAGTCCTCAAAGTCCTCACTGAGTAGGTGACATTTGAGTAAAAATCTGAAAGAATCAAGAAAGAGTCATGCAGGTATTTGGGGAAGAGGATCTGAAGCAGAGGAAGCAGCAAGAGAAAGAGGCTGAGGCAGGAGTGCGCCTGGCTTGTTTGGAGGGACAGCAAGGCGGCCAGTACAGCTGGAACCGAGTAAGTGAGAATGAGAGTGGGGGAGAAGCATTCCAAGAGGTAACGGGTATTATAAGATGACTGCAGTTTTGGAAGTAAGGGTGTAAACTTAAATTAATACAGGGACAACCCCAACCCCTCCCCCATGAAGAATAATAGATATAGTCAAGAAATATGTCTGCATTGGATAACATGGTTTACTTCAGTGGTTGAGTGGATCGTAGAAGGAGGAACAACAGAAGATTCCAAAGTTTCTACATGGGTGTCTCAGTAGAACTTGATGCCATTAATTGAGATTAGATGCAGGAGATGGGCGTGTTCAGGAGAAATAGAGTTCAGTTCGGTACTGAGTTTGAGATGTCTGAATGATGTGCAGAGAAAGGTGACAATAAGCAATTGTAAATATGGCCCTGAGCACAGAAGAGAAGTGAACTACAGATAAAAATGCTAGGTATATCCATAAAAATGAATGAGATTGGTTACTCAGACACTTCAGAACAAGAAAGGGGACAAAAGATGGAACCATGGTAAATATCAGCTTTGGAGGGACTGACGGAAGAAGAGGAAAAAGCAGAAGAGCCTAAGAAAGAGTGGAGTGGGAAGGAAGAAGGCCCAGGAGAGACCACGACAGCTGCCCCTTCCTGTTTCCACTGGCATCTTGGGACTACTGCAGAACCAGATAGCATCTGCACTAGCAGTTTGGAAGCAGGTCATTCCTAGTGGCCTTTGTCAACCGGTAGCCTAAGGGCTGAAGAGATTGCAAAATCCCGATATAGACCCTTTTTTCCAAATGGTTTTGGCTTTTCCTCTTGTTTCTCTTTCCCATGTTCCTCTTCCTGTTTGCTTTTCACTTTCTTTCCCACCCATTTTCTCCTCCCCACAGCCCTTCCTTCCAGCGGCCACATCGTAGCTCACACATGGCACTCAGTGATCCAGTTTTTTGACCTCTAATCTAATTCTTAGTATTAGAAACACATTTAGTCACACACATCAGATTAACACTTATTCTATACCCAAAAAATGTCTGCAAAGATAATTTCACACTACTGTTTTTTTGTTCCCTTGTGGTTTTGCTTTTAAAAATTAACACTTTCAGAATCAGTAATCCACAAAATTCACATTTCTTTACCATGGGGACTTCATGAATTCAAAGTATTTAAAAGGCAGAGACTATTTGAGTATATCCATTCAGGTGTTAATCCTGGGCTGTGTCAGGGACATGCCAAGACTTGGTCTCACTCACTGACTCCTTGATCTTCCCAGTGCCAGCATCTGTCAGCAATCTGAGGATCACAGAGAATTCCACGAGACACCTGTCCTTCAGCTGGACTGCCTCTGAGGGGGAGCTCAACTGGTATAACATCTTTCTGTACAACCCAGATCGAACTCTTCAGGAGAGAGCTCAAGTTGACCCACAGGTTCAGAGCTTCTCTTTCCAGAACTTGCTACAAGGCCGAATGTACAAAATGGTGATCGTAACTCACAGTGGAGAGCTGTCTAATGAGTCTTTCATATTTGGCAGAACAGGTAAGACTGGACCCAAGAAGTAATGCATAGTGAAGAAATTGTCATGGTATTCAATGGCTTTTCCTTCACTGGTCGTTAGTTTCTTATTCTATCCAGACTATCTTTACATGAAATTTGCGACCTTCACACTTTTTTACCCTAAATCAGCCTTTGATTATTTATGAGAATAGTTTGTGGCCAGTTTTTTTTTTAATTATTATTCATTTTATTGAGATATAGTCACATACCATGCAGTCATACAAAACAAAGTGCACATTCAATTGTTCACAGTACCACCACATAGTTGTGCATTCATCACCAAAATCAATCCCTGACAGCTTCATTACCATACACACAAAAATAACAAGAATAAAAATTAAAGTGAAAAAGAGCAATTAAAGTAAAAAAGAACACTGGGTGCCTTTTTTTGTTTGTTTGTTTGTTTTCCTTCCCCCATTTTTCTACTCATCCATCCATAAACTAGACAAAGGGGAGTGTGGTCCTTATGGCTTTCCCAATCGCATTGTCACCCCTCATAAGCTACATTTTTATACAATCATCTTCAAGATTCATGGGTTCTGGGTTGTAGTTTGATAGTTTCAGGTATTTACTGCTAGCTGTTCCAATTCATTAGAACCTAAAAAGGGTTGTCTGTATTGTGCGTAAGAGTGCCCACCAGAGTGACCTCTCGGCTCCTTTTGGAATCTCTCTGCCACTGAAGCTTGTTTCATTTCCTTTCACATCCCCCTTTTGGTCAAGAAGATGTTCTCCATCCCATGATGCTGGGTCTAGATTCCTCTCTGGGAGTCATATTCCATGTTGCCAGGGGGATTCACTCTCCTGGGTGTCTGATCTCACATAGAGGGGAGGGCAGTGATTTCAGCTGCCAACTTGGGTTAGCTAGAGAGAGTGGGATTGTGGCCAGTTTTTTCATTGGCTTCTGGTCTTTTTCCTCCATCTGTATCCCTCATGTTTGATGAAAAAGAGAAACTGACTCCTCTACTTGAGTTGTAACCCATCAAGGCTTGATACAAGTTATGTCTTTCAGATTTCTGCAAGAAATAGATGGAGAGGAGGGAAAATCCAGAGAAGGGCAGCCACAGATTGGACAAACAAAGAATGACTGCTATGAATTGGAAATTAGATGAAATGGAAACAGAGTTCTAGGAAAATGAGACAGAAATAACTCTGGGCTGCAAATAAAGAACCAAATCTATGCTTTTACCATAATTTGGTTCCTTTAGTCTCATTATCCTGTTCCTTTTCTTCTTCTCCTCATTTGCCATTAGCTTTTGAGTGCTCCCCTGAAGTGGGCACTGGGGTCACTACTGGGAATATGACAATGAACAAGATAGACAAGGACTGACCTTGTAGAACTCTTCATTAACAGGGAAAGAAAGAGGAGGGGACAGGTTATACCAAGCAAACAGATTTTTTTTTACATTTTATTTTTAAATACTTTTAAACTTATAGGACAGTTGCAAAAATAATACAAACCCCATGCAGAGAGCTCCAACATACCTCTACTCCTTAGATACTCAGATCTACCAATGGTAGCATTTTGCCACATTTGCTATCTCATTCCGTCTTTCAACTATCTATGTATCTGCGTAATTATTTAACAGCCCATTTTATGAACAGTTGAGTGTAGTTTATATACATTATGCTCCTTGAACACTTAATACTGTCATGTACATTTCCTAAGAACAAAGATATTCCCTTATTTAATCACCTTAAATGCAATTATCAAGTTCAAGAAGTTCAACACTGTTATAAAGCTTACAGTTTATATTCCAATTTTTTCATGCATCCTAATAATGTCCCTTTGAGCCTTTTCTCCTTCCTTGCTAGATCCCATCCAGGATCACGTGTTACAATTAATTGTCATTGTCTCTTTAGTAGCTCTTTTTTTTTTTTTAATTGTAGGAACTTTCATGCAATATAAACTTAGCCATCTCAACCACTCCCAAGCATACCATTCAGTGGCATTAATTGCATTCACAATATTGCAGTACCCTCACCACCCTCCATTACTAAAAGGTTCCCACCTCCCCAATCAGAAACCCGAAGTCCATTATGTATTATCTCCCCATTTCCCCTGCCCTTGGCCCCTGGCAACATGTACTTTAATTTTTGTCTCTATGGGCTTGCATATTCTCTGACATTTCTTCATAGCTACCATGGGGCTTAAATTTAACATCCTAAATCTGTGACAAATCCTTTGCTTTAATACCAACTTAACTTCAATGGTATACCTCTGTCTAGCTTTACGAAGGTCTTGTCACAAATTACATGCTTATATATTATGAGTCGAAAACAACTGATTCATCATTACATTTTATGCACGTGCCTTTTAGATCCTGTAGGAAGTGAAGAACAGAGTTACAAACCAAAAATACAGTAGTACTGGCATTTATATTTACCCATATTGCTATCCTCACCGGAGATCTTTACTTCTTCATGTGGCTTTGGTCTATTGTCTATTTTCCTTTCCTATCAACCTGCAGAACTCTCCTTAGCATCTCTTGCAGGGCTGGTCTAGTGGTGACAAACTCCCTCAGCTTTAGTTTTTTTCTGGCAATGTCTTTATCTCTCCCTCACTTTTGAAAGATGGTTTTGCCACATGTAGAATTCTTGGTTGGCAATTTTTTGTTTTCAGCACTTTAAATATGTCACCCCACTGCCTTCTTGCCTCCACGGTTTCCGATGAGAAATTAGTCCCTTAATCTTACTGAAGCTTCCTTATATGTGACATGTTGTTTCTCTCTTGAGGCTTTCAGAATTCTCTCTATATCTTTGGTATTCAGCAGTTTGATAGCTTAGTGTGGGTCTACTTTGGTTTGTCCTGTTTGGAGTTCATTGAGCCTCTTGGATGTGTATATTCATGTTAAATTTGGAAATTTTTAAGCCATTATTTCTTTGAATATTCTCTTGCCCCTTTCTCTCTTTCTTCTCCTTCTGGGGCTTCCACAATATGTATATTGGTACCAAGCAAACAGATTTTAAAGGGAGATATTTTAGAATACCTGAAATTCTAGGAAGGAGCTGAGTGGTGTGTTGTGACAGAAAGTGACTTGGCAGGGCAAGAAACCACTTTAGATAGAGAAAGCATTTGAACCTGAATGTGAGAGAGCCATGCAAAAAGCAGGGGAAGCACATTCTGGGCACCCAATGGAAATTCTCAGTTCCTCTGTCTTCTAAAAGGAATGAAAAAGAGCAGCAATAGCCTAGAGCACAACTAGAGTTGCCTAGGTGTTACCATTTCCAGGGCAATTTGCCCTCTGAACATCTTCCCTTGCCTGCTCATTGATGCTTAAATTTCCTGCAACAGGGGGTCAACAGTCTTTACTCTCCAAAGAAAGATTACGCTTAAATATGCATGGGGCATGATAGAAGTGACTGTTAATCCTTCCTTTCCCAAGTGAGGTTGTACCATTACAGATTTTGATAAGAAAGAGCATGAGAGAACTGTGAACTTTAATGAAGGTGGAGAGGACGTAATGACACCCGAGCAGGGTTGTTATGGGACTGTGACCACTAATGAGATGGGAGAGACTGGAAGTGGGAGTAGGGCCTCTTATGAACATTTCTGGGGTCTTTTTAAAGCTAGGTTTCCAACTATTTGCCCAGTATTAATTAGTCATTCATGAAGATTTAATTTCACATGTTTATCAGAACACATGTGGCAAGCATCCAGAAGTCACCATCTGTTTTGTTTTGTTTTATTTTAATTTGCACCGTGTCTCTAGAAATGAACACATGCCCCTAAACTTGAGCAATGTGAAATGTAGACAAGATCTTACTCTGCAATATGTACCACTCACCCATATGCCCAACATAGCTCATATTTTCACCTGAGGGCCAAAACGCCTTTGTTTCTAACTATTTTGATCTCAGTAAATGTTTTCCTTTTAAGTCCCAGCTTCCGTGAGTAATCTCAAGGGATCCAATCAGAACATGACAGACAGCCTCTGGTTCCGCTGGAGTCCGGCCTCTGGGGACCTTGACTTTTATGAGCTGATTCTCTATAACCCCAATGGTACAAAGAAGGAAAACTGGAAAGACAAGGACCTGACCGAGTGGAGTTTTCATGGCCTCGTTCCAGGAAGGAAGTACACGCTGTGTGTGGTAACTCACAGTGGGGATCTCACCAATAAGGTCACAGTGGAGAGCAGGACAGGTAAGAAGCCCAGTGGCCAGTGGTCAACTGTTGTTGGGAAGTAGCTTCCAAAGACACATTTTAATTATTACATAATGACAAGAAATAAAATCAATAATGATGTGCCATGTGCTAGTCTCTGAACTTGGGAAGGCCCTTTAGTACAGCAGATAAAGAACACAGACTGGTAGAAAGATCTAGGTCCTTAGCTTAGCTCTGCCATGTACTTTTGTGAAGCTGGGCAGGTTATTGAGCGTCTCTAAGCCTCAGTGTCTTCATCTGTAAAATGGGGATAATCATTACCACCATCATGTGTTGCTATGAGCAGTGTTTCTCAACCAGTTTTATGATTTTGTCTTGGGTACAAATAAATAATATTAATATATGTGTGCTGCACTGGGGTCAGTGAACAAGGCTATCTGTAATTTACATAATTGTCTGTGGACTCCAACCCTACTATCCCCATATCTAATGGAATCAATACCTCTGCATACTTGTGTCACATTCATACTCCACAGCACCCTGCTTAGGAAGCTCTGGTTATGAGAATTAAAGACAAGGTACATTGAGGACATTATCTTACACATAGTAAACACTGTACAAGTGGCAGCTCCTACTATTACAGTGTGATAGTATCTCTTCCTACAAAGTATATTAAAGTGCGTCTGATGTCACTTAGCTATCCTTATTTGCATATGATATGGCACGAATATAATTTTTCACTTTCTCTTACATATAGCCCCAAGTCCTCCCAGTTTTATGTCATTTGCTGATGTTGCAAACACATCCCTGTCCATCACCTGGAAGATGCCCCCAGACTGGACAGACTTTGACGACTTTGAGCTGCAATGGTTCCCGAGAGACGCGCTCACTGTCGTCAACCCCTACGGCAACAGAAAATCAGATGGACGCCTCATGTCTGGTCTTCGTCCAGGGAGATCCTACCAATTCAGTGTCAAGACTGTCAGCGGCGATTCTTGGAAAACCTACAGCAAACCAATTTTTGGATCTGTGAGGACAAGTAGGACATATTTTGCCCCCTTTGGGTCTCTGATGGAGTAGGAAGGAAGTGTTTTGCAACATCTTATTCTGATGGGGCTTGGTTTAAATCCACATTTTCACTTGATGTTGATTGAGTTTGAATTCAAGCAGAAGCCTATATAGATTTGTTCATTTATCCAGCAATAACAACAGTGGACCATAAAGAAATAATATCTGCTTTCTTGGAGCTTACAATTGGCTGACAGATACTATAATTAAAAAGAAAATTACATGTTAGGTGTGATGAAGGAAGTATGTGGTACTATAGAAATACGTAGTAAGGGCATCAACTCTGATACAAGAGGGCTTCCTATAAGAATAAATATCCGAATTGAAGCCTAAGGAAAGAGCAGAATTCACCAGGTGGAGGTGTGGGCGATAAATGGAGAATATTCCAGGTCAGAGAATAAAATATTCCAAGTTCCAGAGAGGAAAGAAAGATCTGCTTAAAGAAGAACAGAAAGAAGTTAGGTTAACCAGAGTATTAAAAGTGCAGATTAGGTTATAGAATGTGTTGTGTGTCATGGTAAGGGCTTTTTAACATTATCATGAATCAACTGGAGCCATGGAAGGATTTCCAGCACAGATGTCATAATCAGATTTGCACTTTAGAAAATCATTCTGGGTACAATGTGGTGAATAGATTGAAAAGGGCAAAACTGAAAGAACAGGGATCAATTATGCCATATTGCTACAAATCCTAGAGATAAAATATGTTAACTAGATACAACAAACCTCTAAGGACAAAGGTTCAAATATTTGTTGGAACTTAAGTCCAAATATTTATTTTTCAGTAGTACCTGTTATATATGACTTCCAAGATCAATCAGAGAGCCATTTGTGGTTGATTAAAATGTGCAGTTGAAAACTGGAAATGTAAGCAAGGAGTTGTTTTCTTTACTCAATAAACATTCATGCTCCAACAGGTGACACATGCTCTATAGTGTATCCAAAGAGAAGTTTGGGATCAGATAGTTGTGTGTGAGGGCAATGTATAAACAAGAACTAGAGTTTTCATTTAAAGCAAGCTCAGGGTATATTTTCAGTGGCTTACTGTAGGCTGTGTTAATAGAATCACTGTTGCTCAGTTTAAGAGCTCATGTAATTCCAGTAGAGATGGTCTGGTCAGAGTACAGCTGGAGTAGTGTATTCATTCCTGGATGCTACAATTTAAGAGAGGCATTGGCCAACTGGGCATATCCGGGAGAAGATGCTGTGTATCATGAGGAGTAGCTGATGGAACATTGAGGATTATATGTTAGAATTGGGTTGGGCTGTAACTGAAAACCCAAAATAACAAAGGCTTAAACAAGATAAAGTTTATAATTATTAGGTAAAATCACTCCTTCCAGTGCTCCACTTCTCACAGATACATTCTGGCCATGGTGAAGAGCTTGCAATTCTGGTTCATCCAACTTCCCACCCTTCCCAGCCCTACCCCTGGTGCCTGTATTCATGGTTTTCTCTACCTAAAATACCCTTTGCCCAATACCTTGGCAAGAAGCCATCTCTGCCATAAAGTCCTTCTTGACCCCTGCCCACCACTAAATCCGTCTTTCCTCAGAATCCTCAGCACCTTCTTTCCTTGCTTCCTCTGGCACATTCTTCTTCCTACCTTGTAATACAGCTATTCTGGACTTATCTCCCTTCCTGGAGCTCAGAGCTGATGTCTTATTCATCCCTGAATTATCCACAGCCCCTAGAAGAATGCGTTGCACATAGTAGGTGCTCAATAAATGTTTTCTTAGGGAAGGGAGGTGCAGGCCGAGTCATGGAAGGACAGGGATTAATATGTGAAAAGAAGAGAGCAGGAACAGAGGGAAGAAATTAAAGCTAATTTCCATGTTGTTCTTTCCCAGTTTACCAAAACTATAGATTAGGCAGAATATTTCAAGACTTTCTCTGGGTCTCAGCTGTGACTTGTTTTGAAGGGAGGTCACAAGAGAAACAAGCAGTTCATCTTTAAGAAGTCACAAACATAGCTTGCCTCAAAAGCCAATTTTTCCCCCCTCCTGAAAAAAGCTTTTTTTTTTTCTTTCACAAAACCTTTTGTGGCTTAGCTGAGATTTGTATACCTTGATTTGAACCAGGAATTCATTTAGTGGCCCACAGATGCTGGGTATTTCAAAGTTGTGACTATTGAGAATAAGGATTCCTATAGCAAAGCAGGTGTCAGGAGAAAGGTTGTATTCTAAATCAGAAGAGCAGCTACTTCCACCATAAGGAACTACTAGGTTTACGCATAGTTCCTAGGTCGTGTCTGTAATGGACCCATCAGGAACTGAAAGAACAACCTGTTCTATAAGCAGGGCTGGCTCCCTGAACATGTTAACTATGCATCCACACAGCAGCCATGCTTAGAAGGGCCCTGCACTTGGTTTAATGCTCTGCCGTCACCACATTGAAATTCTTAATAATTTTTGAACAAGGGGCCTCAAGTTCCCATTTCTCACTGGGCTCCACAGATTATGTAGGCATCCCTGGCTACAAGGTTCATGAATGGCCATACATAAAATCTAATTTCTGGAGGTGGGGAAGGTGGATATTTGTAGAGGGACCATAAAAATCAGCAATGAAACAGAATGGGTTTGTCCTATTTGCTGTAGTTAAAGTCAAGCGTAACTGCCTTTTGCCTTATTTTTTTAATCTGACTCCTCTACAGATAATAGTTTTTGAGCCTTTTTGATGGCTCGAGCTCTGTGATTACTGCCATCTGAGAAATGTCACTGTATTTTGTGATATGGGTTATAGAACAGTGAGCAAGGTTTTAAAATTGAATCCTTATCAAGTCTTTTGACTCCTTCTGGAGTGAAATAGAGTTGTCTAGACCTAGGCTTTCCAGTTCTACACCAGAGCTTGAAAACTCCTAGAAGTGCCTGGGGGAAGACCCCACCCCAGCACAGCCCCTTTGACCCCCCAGTACACACTTAAAACACCGGACCAGAGCCCCTTCAACTTTACATAATGGAGATCCAAGAGTTTTACTTAAAAAAATTATTATAACAGTTATAGATTTACAGAGAAATCATGCAGCAAGTACAGAACTCCCATATACCACCCTCTCACACATAGGTTTTCCTGTCATTAACATTTTGCATTCTTGTGGTTCCATTGTTATAACTGATGAAATAATATTATTATAACCATACTATTAACCATAGGTTACATTAGGGATCACACTTTTTGTTGTACAGTTCTTATAGGGTTTTTTTTCCTGATAATTTATATGCAACCTAAAATTTCCCATTTTATCCACTTTCAAATATACAATTCTGTGGTATTAATTACATTCACAAAGTTATGCCTCCATCAGCAGCATCCATTGCCAAAACTTTTCTGTCACCCCAAACAGAACTTCTGTACCAATTAAACATTATCTCCATACACCCCACCCCTCACCATGCTCCTGATAAAGTGTATTCTAGCTTCTGACTATGAATTTGCATATTCTGCACATTTCACGTAAATGAGATTACACCATATTTGTCTTTTTTTGTCTGGCTTATTTCACTCAACATGATGTCTTCAAGATTCATCCATATTGTGCATTCATCAGAATTTCTTTCTTTTTTTGGCCAAATAATATTACATTGTATGTGTATGCCACATTTTGTTTATTCATTCATCTGTTGGTAGACCCTTGGTTGCTTCTACCTCTTGGTAATTGTGCATAATGCAGCTATGAACATGAGTTTGAAAATATCTGTTTGAGCCCTTGCCTTCAATTCTTTGGGGTATATACTTAGAAGTGGGATTGCCAGGTCATATGATCATTCTATACTTAACTTTCTGAGGAATTCCCAAACTGTTTTCCACAGTGGCTGCACCATTTTACATTCCCACCAACAAAGTACAAGAGTGTCTGTTTCTCCACATCCTCTCCAACACTTGTTATTTTCTGCTTTTTTAATAATAGCCATCCTAGTAGATGTGAAATGGTATCTTACTGTGGCTTTGATTTGCATTTCCCTGATAGCTAATGACATTGAGCACCTTTTCATGTACTTACTGGCTATTCGTATATCTTCCTTAGAGAAATGTCTATTCAAGTCTTTTGCTCATTTATAAATTGGTTTATTTGTCTTTTTGCTGTTGAGTTGTAGGATTTCTTTGTATATTCTGGACATTAAACCCTTATCTGTTTATGGTTTCCAAATATTTTCTCCCATTCTGTAGTTTGTCTTTTTACTTCATTGATAAAGTCCTTTGATTCACAAATGTTTTTAATTTTGATGAAGTCCCATTTAACTATTTTTTCTTTTGTTGCTCTTGCTTTTGGTATAAAGTCTAAGAAACCATTGCCTAACTCAAGGTCCTGAAGACGCTTCCCTATGTTTTCTCCTAGGAGTTTTATAGTTCTGGCTCTTATATTTAGGTTTTTTGATCATTCTGAGTTAATTTTTGTTTGTGGTATGAGGTAGGTGCCCACTTTCATTATGCTGCTTATGGTTATACAGTTCTCCCAGCACCATTTGTTAAAGAGAATATTCTTTCACCATTGAGAAGATTTGGCATCCTTGTCAAAAATCAGTTGGCCATAGGTGTGAGAGTTTATTTCTGAGCTCTCAATTCGATGCCATTAGTCTATATGTCTGTCCTAGTGCCAGTACCATACTGTGTTGATTACTGTAGCTTTGTAATAACTTTTAAAATCAGGAAATGTGAGTCTTCCAACTTTGTTCTTCTTTTTCAAGATGGTTTTGGCTATACGGGGCACCTTATCCTTTCATATAAATTTGATGATTGACTTTCATTTCTGCAAAGAAGGTTGTTGGAATTTTGATCAGGATTGTATTGAATCTGTAAATCATTTTGGGTTGAATTGGTATCATAACAATATTTAGTCTTCCAGTTTATGAACATGGACTGTCCTTCCATTTATTTAGGTCTTCTTTAATTTCTTTCAGCAATTTTTATAATTTTCAGTATACAAGTCCTTTACATTCTTGGTTAGATTTATTCCTATATATTTGATTCTTTTAGTTCCTATTGTAAATGATTTTTTTCCTTGATTTCTTCTTCAGGTTTCTCATTACTAGTGTATAGAAACACCACTGATCTCTGCATGTTGATCTTGTACCCCACCACTTTGCTGAATTTGTTTATTAGCTCTACTAGTTTTGCTGTAGATTTTTCAGGATTTTCTATTTATGGGATCATGTCATCTGAAAATAGGGAAAGTTTTACTTCTTCCTTTCCAATTTGGATGCCTTTTATTTCTGTTCCTTGCCTCATTGCTCTGGCTAGAACTTCCAGTATAATGTTGAATAACAGTGGTGACAGTAGGCATCCTTATCTTATTCCTGATCTTAGAGGGAAAGCTTTCAGACTTTCACCATTAAGTAGGATGTTAGCTGTGGGTTTTTCATATATACCTTTTATCATGTTGAGGAAGGTGCCTTTTATTCCTAGCTTTTGAGTGTTTTTATCAAGAAGGGGTGTGGAATTTTGTCGTAAAACTTTCTGTGTCAGTTGAGATTATCATCTGGTTTTGTTCTCATATATTAATATGTTGTATTACATTAATGGATTTTCTTATGTTGAATCACCCTTTGATTCGTGGGATAAATCCCACTTGATCATGATGTATACTTTTTTAATGTGCTGTTGGATGTGGCTTGCTAATATTTTGTTGAGGATTTTTGCTTCTATATTCATGATGGATATTGGTCTGTGATTTTCTTTTCTTGTGATATCCTTATATGGCTTTAGTATTAGGGTGATGCTGGCTTCATAGAATGAATTCGAAGTATTCCTTCCTCTTCAATTTTTTGGAAGAGTTTGAGCAATATTGGTGGTAATGTTTCTTTGAACGCTTGATAAAATTCACCAGTGAAGCCATCTGACCCTGGGCTTTTCTTTCTTGAGAGGTTTTTGATGACTGATTCAATCTGTTTACTTGTTACTGCTCTGTTGAGATCTATTTCTTCTTGAATCAGTGTAGGTAGTCTGTCTGCTCCTAAGAATTTGTCAGATTCATCTAGTTATCTAATTTGCTAACATACAATTGTTCATTGTATTCTCTTATAATCCTTTTTATTTCTTTGAGTTTAGTAGTAATGCCCTCTGCTTTGATTTCTGATTTTAGTTCTCTGCTTCTTCTCTCTTTTTTTCTGTCATTCTGGCTAAAGGGAGAGTTTTTCTTTTTTAAAATAGTTAAGTTTCTAAAATTAAAATTCAAAACTACTGGTTTAAACAGTACAGTTTAGCTTCATAGCATATAACTAGAGATGGTGAGCCTGCAACTGTAATTGGTTGGGAAAGCCCTTGGAGTTTGGTTATTAAAGTGCACTATCAAAGTTAGAGGTGTTCTTTCAGAGTGAGTCTTTTGCTTATTGTTATGTCATTTCACAGCAACAAGATCAGCTATCATTTATTGAGTCCCTACTGTGTGCCTGTCACTCAGAAAGGAAATGAAACCAAATGATGATAATTATGGGGGATGACACAGCTTGGCATATGTGGAGAATCACAAGCAGGCTTGGGGTCTGGAGCAGGGCATGTGAGCAGAGAGGAGCAGGTGAAAAATAGAAGAGGGATACAGAAGTCAGGGCCTAGAGGGTAACAAGTCAGCAATGTCATTTCTTAATTTCTTCGATATAAGAGCTAGGATTTATGGAGCAATTTACCAGTTCCTGTTCCAGGTAGCTGTGCATGTTTCAATTCATTGAATCATCACAATAACCCTATTAAATAGGTACTATTAATTTCCCCATTTTACAGAGAGGGCACAGAGATGTTAAGTAACTTGCCCAAGAGTGCACAGGTGGTAAGTGGAATTTGAATCCCAGCAGATCTAGCTGCACTTTTAACCTCTGTGCTACTCTGCCCCAACTTCTGACTTCTGACACTTGATTCAGTGCACACAACTGAATTTGTTTTTTCCAGTTAGGTTGGCATCTGGTGATTTCCTAAAGGGACAGCTTTTAACTTTTAATGCAGTGCTTCTCAAAGTGGGGTCTGGCAGGCAGAAATTTCCTTGGAGATCCAAGAGCATTTTTCCTTAAAAAGTGATCCAAATAAAACTTCAGAATCATTTATTTAGAACTCAGAGCTTGTTGGACCCAAAGGAGCTGAAGAAAAAAAATGTATGTGTGTTTTTTTTTAGAGCCAGATAAGATACAAAACCTGCATTGCCGTCCTCAGAACTCAACCGCCATTGCCTGTTCCTGGATCCCACCTGATTCTGACTTTGATGGGTATAGCATTGAATGCCGGAAAATGGACACCCGAGAAGTTGAGTTTTCCAGAAAGCTGGAGAAAGAAAAATCTCTCCTCAACATCATGATGCTAGTGCCCCATAAGAGATACCTGGTGTCCATCAAGGTGCAGTCGGCAGGCATGACTAGTGAGGTGGTTGAAGACAGCACCATCACCATGATAGACCGTAAGTGTCCAGACGTCTACTCTGAGCCTCCTGTCACTGCAGTGGGAGGGCTTTGTGCCTTTCTCTATTGTTTCCATCATGCTGTCCACCTGCATTCAGTTTACATTCACAAGGGCATGTCCTGTTGTTATTTGGAGCAGAGGACCTAAAAGGCTCCTTGAAATGAAAACATTTCTCTTCATAAAGTACCCTGGCAACAAACAGGTTAAATGATCTTAAACTACCTGAATGAGTTATTATTTAAATACATCACTTTGCCTGATACACTTAGAGCTGTAATGGAGTTTAAAGCAATTTATTGCAAGAACTTCAGGAAATCCTGCTGAGGAGTTGTCTCCTTCATTAAGTTTAATGTGCCCCTGGTAAATCACTTCCCCTGAAGAGGAGGGTGTCTTGATTGCAAGCTTTTAACACACACTCTTTCTCTGATATAGGTGAGTGCAGACTCATGTTTCACCGATTGTTGTTGATGACATGAAAGCAGAGTTGTGACCCCTCTTGTTTCCTTCCTCACCCCGTTTTCCAGGCCCCCCTCCTCCACCTCCACATATTCGTGTGAATAAAAAGGATGTGCTGATTAGCAAATCTTCCATCAACTTTACTTTCAACTGCAGCTGGTTCAGCGATACCAATGGAGCTGTGAAATACTTCACGGTGGTGGTGCAAGAAGCTGATGGTAAGTTTTCATGAATTAACTCTGCTGTAAGACACAGGATTGCTTTCTCAAAGGTCACGGTGGGGGTGCTTTCTGTCACAAGTTTTTAAAAGTAAAAAACTTAATTTTTATATCATCCAGATCTAACTCTACTGGATGCAAGAACATGTGAAAATAAACTGCTCAAAGGCTGTTTCAACTATCACGTCTGTTATCTGCTGGGTTTAATTGTTAAATGGGAGAATACTAATAATAGTAACCACAAGAATAATCATCATTTATTGAGCCCTTACTTTGTGTCAGGCACCGTTTTCATTATTGATATGTATTTATTGACTCATCCAATCTTCGCAACAACCCCATGATGATGTTACTATTATTATCCCAATTTTCTGAATAACTTTATAAATAAGGAATCTGAAGCACGAAGAGATTTAGTAACTTGCCCAAAGTCACAGAGCTTGTAGTTGGAGGATTCTAAATGAGGCATACTGACTTGGAATATTGTGCTCTTACACCATGCCCAGATCACTCAAATCTTACACAATAAAATCAGTCTCATCACTGGAGTCTCCTGATTTGGTGCCTAGATGGAAGAAATACAAGCTGTTCACAACTCTTTTTTTCTGCCATTAAACAATATGCCACAACTCTCTTCACCCCTTCCTATCTCAAATGCCTCAACCAACCACACATACCAAACTACCCTCTAATTCACAAGAATATTCAAAAGTTTGAAAGCAGGAAAAGATGATCATGAAAAAGCATTCCTCTTTTCTCTACTGATTTTTGAATGGATTGTTTCATTTGTTAGTGTCCTAAATTATTCATTGTCTATCTGATTCCTACAGACTGAGAAAATACTAGGTAATAATGATAACAACATTCCATAGACCAACCCAGTATGCTTTTTAGCATTTGTCAAACCACCTGCAGGAGTATTATATTTGAGGGCACACATGTCCACAAATGTATTAGCCATTGAGGGCTCATGTATTTCTCCAAAAGAGACACTGGGTCTGGAATGGCATTGACATTTTATATTCCTTATAGAAATTCAAACACTTATTCAAAACATAAACTTCTTAAACATCCCTCACTATTTTGACCCCTTTGAGGGCAAGAAGTAAACTTCAAACCTGACAAATGCTGGAACAATGTCTAGGCTAAATAGTATTTTATTCTTGTATTTAGTATTTTAGTCTCGCTGAGTATCTAACAGTCTATGTGTTTTTACATTTTATTTAATTGTACTAAAGCTGATTATGCATAAACAATTAAATAATTTCCAGGGTCAGTGATGCATCCCAGATTTCCTCATGCCTCATAATTAGAGATGTATTGGTGAACTGTGGAAATACTTTAGATTTAATTAAGCTGCAATGGAGGTGTTGTTTTACTACATGAATGTAAGGCAGTGACCAGAAAAGGAAGTCACACCCTGGAAAGCAGCCTTGTGTTCTCCAGCTAGGTTTCAATTATTAGTGCCCATGGAGATGGGCTGTGCTCCCGTGTTGATCTAAGATAACAGTCCATCTCACACAAATGCTATTGATAGCATGCTCATCTATAGGTGAAATTCCTTTGCAACTACTGCTAACCAAAAGAATATTTCCAAGACCCACTCATTTTGAGCAAATCTTGTTCAACAAGAGTCCACAATGCTGTGAAGAACCCCCAAAGTAGGGAGTTCCTCACTCCTTGAAGTTCATTGTAAATGGTATCTGATCTCTACAATATTTATCTTCCTAATTATGCTTTCCTCCAGGCAGCAGCAAAACTAGCTTGCAGTGCCAAAACACACAGCGGGCCGGGTGGACAGGGGAAGAGTTCTGGGAAGTATTCCGAGTGATGGGCTAAATTCAAGCCAGGAGTAAACTGTACTCAAGATAACAGAGAGCTGTACATGGAGCGATTATCAGACCGGGCATGGCACGTGGAGCACGCCTTGTGGGACAGACCGCTCTGGCCTGGATCATTATTTCCCTTATCTTTTCCCTATTTCCCAGGTCATAGGGATTTCCTTATTAGCTCAGCTACAATGGTTATTGGCAAGAGAGAGAACTCACTGAGTGGGTTGACTGTCACTATGGGAAGTGTTCAACTTTCTAGAGTTTTGGGACACATTATCATTTATTTGATGCCGTGAGCTACCCCCTCTACCACACATTCCTTTTCTAGAAAGAGGATAGCATATGTGGGTATATGTGTGTGTGTATTCAAATGCATTTATTTATTTATTTTAGGAAATGTGAATTAAAACTAATTTCATTATGTAATTATTGCCACTGAATTGTATATTTAAAATGGTTAAAATGACAAAATTTTACATTATCTATATGTTACAACAATGAAAAAAAATTTAATTTCATTAGGAGAATTTCACGTCAGAACCTGTGCTCTGGGATGGTCAGAGATATTGACTGGTGAAGAAGTAGCCTTAGAAACCTCGTTAGAAATCACTAAAGTCACAAGAAAGTCAGCCCTCACCTGTGGGTTTTCTCCCTCCAGGCAGTGATGAGTTGAAGCCAGAACAACAGCATCCGCTGCCTTCCTACCTGGAATACAGGCACAATGCCTCCATTCGAATGTATCAGACCAACTATTTTGTAAGCAAGTGTGCGGAAAGTCCTGACAGCAACTCCAAGAGTTTTAACATTAAGCTTGGAGCAGAGATGGAGAGCCTGGGCGGAAAATGCGATCCCAATCAGCAAAAATTTTGTGATGGCCCACTGAAGCCGCGGACTGCCTACAGGTGAGATGAATTACCATCATTTCGCCAGAAGGGCCATGCTACATTGCTTGCACTCGGTTGTCTGAGCATGTGATGCACAGGAGCTCCTGTAGATTAATAACCTGTGTTACAAGAAAGCTCTGCATTTTACTGGGTAATTTATAAAAGTTGGGTTCCTGCCTCCATTGGCAGGTAATGTGTCGAAGAGGGCCTTCAGCACTTTGCAAAAGCTCCAATTCATTATGTGAAGAATTGAAGCTTCTTAATAGATTGTCCTTTTCACTACATCTTAAGATGAGTCAAATAAATTACTATGTTAACTGATGTGAGACTGTCCAAATAGAAAGGCCGAGTTTTTAGGAGACCCAATCAATATTATGTTTTCTCTTCCGCTTTTACTGAGGAATGCTAAGTAGCTACCTCTGTCCAGGACTCACCACAACTTGCTATTGCCTCCCCAGATGAGGTTGGCAAACTTAGCAAAGCTTATAAGAAGAGACCATATGAGTATATATCCTGCAGGAGATGAGATCTCTGACGCAGCAAATGAGAAACCTAAGAGAGATGAGGAAACAGGGATCTTTCAGCTCCTGTAAAAACCAAGAGATCTCTCAGTGCCTTCATTATTTGGGCTCAAAGTAACTTGAGCAAAAGTCTCCCAAAGGGTACTTCCGTTTTCAAGTTGGAAAGTTAAGACTGTTTTTGTTTACTGTTTGCTGCCATAACAGCTGCTGAGGTCCTAGGGAGAAAGTCTGGATTTGAGTTCTAGCTCTGCTACTTTTTAGCTGCATGACCTTTTAAACAGCATTTCCATTCTGTAAAACTCACTTTTCTCATCAGCAAAACATCACAGGGTTGTCCTAAGGAGAATGTATGTAATAGATCAAACCTGGTCTCAGCCCTGCTAGAGTAAGACTTCCCAGTGGCTTCCATTCCCTTACAGGAGCAAGTCCAGGGTGCACCCTCATGCTCTTGTCTGCTGCCTCTCCAGCCTTGTCTCTCACCATTTGCCCGTGTGTACCCTGTCCTTTTGTTATGCCTGATTCCTCCAAGTTCCCTTGACTATATGGGTTCTTTCGTATATCAGAGTCTTTGCACATTCTTTTCCCTCTATTAGGATGCTCTGTATTCCCTGTCTGGCTGGTGATTCCTTCTTACACTTCAAAAGTCAGCTCAACCTTCATCTAGCCCCACACCACACCTGCCAACCCCAGAGTTGGGTATTCCCTTAGCTCTGTTTCCAAAGCACCCAGTCGCTACACCCCTCTAATGCTGCATTTACCAGTGACTTTTAACCCTTTGTTTAGTTACCTGTCCCCTACACTAGACTGAGAGAGCACAAAGTCTAATAGAGGAGACAGATGTGTCAGTGGTTATAAAACAATATGGCAAGTACCTGGCAGAAAAAGAGGTGATCATTAAATGTTTTATGAACAAATAAGGGAAATGAGCCAAGATACTCTATGAAAAGTTACACATTCTTATTATAGATTAATCAACTCATGCCATACATATTTGTTTTCTGTAACACAGCTTTCTTCTATTTCTCCAATAAATGTTTGGTTCAGTCCTGTTAGAAGCATGCCAAGCAGATAACGCTGGGTAAGAAGAGGGGAAGCCTTTCAAGGCACCTGGGAGAACCACATGCTAAGTGGCCTCTTGGGTGGCGGCTGCTGAATGGCCCCATGCAGTCAGAATTCTCTCTGTCTCAAGATGATAATCACAGTGATTCTTACTGCTGCCAGGCAACATTTTTCCAAAGCGAACAGGGAGACAGGAAAGAGCATGGAAAAAGAAAATGAAGATTGAAAAGAAATGGGAAGTGCTAGCTTTAGCTGATATACAAGTTTATTATGTCAACGACTAATGTTTTCCCATTCATTGTTGGATTGCTGTTATCCATTTGTGTAATTAGAGCTGTTCCATATGGAAAGAGAAAGGGCAGATCACTATGGGTAAGAGGCAGTTTGGAGGTTAGGAAAGTGCTGATCTGCTTTTGTTTCTATTCTAAATAGAATAACGATATGACCATCGTCAGCCTTTCCTGGCCTCATGTTCCTCAAATTAAGGAAATTGAGCCACATGACTTCAAATTTTCTGCTATAGGTTTCTGATTCTGGGCATATATAAAGTTGAAATGATTACTACTAGATATCTGTTCATTAAAATAGCATTCATATGATGAGATTTATCATGCTTTTTATATATTTAATACATGTTTTATTGCCTTCTCTGTACTGTGAGAGACAGAAGGCATAAGAAAGGGTCCCTCCTTTGAGGAACTTGTAATGAGAGAAAAAGGACATGCGGCTAAAATATAAGCAGGTATGTTGAAGGAGTAAGAGGGGTACAGGTAAATAAATGTTGTGAGGGTTCAGTGACTTCTTAAGGAGGTATCGTTTTAGCTGTGCATTAAAAAGTAGGAAAGATATTTCAAAAAATGGAGATGAGGGCAGGAGGAGTTTTGAGGTAGAGGGGACAGTATGAGGCAAAGTGCAGAGGCAGAAACATACAAGCTGTATAGGGAAGATCAAATAGTACAGTTCAAAATGGGGTTTGTGAAAAGGGGTAGTGGGAAATACCAGGCTAGGAAGAGAGGATGGAACAGGATGGTTTATGGGTGCTAAGTGCTGGGCTAAGGCAGAGTTCCTGATGACCCACCAATTTTAGGCCCCACCTGTTCTAGGTCCTTATCTCCTTCCTGGGTTCCTAAAAGTCTTTATTTGTCTGGACCCATTTGAACTGTGCATGTGCACCTGTGAATCCCAGAATTTCAGAGCAGAACAGGTCGATGTCGTTAGATCCAATCCTTTTATTCTACAGATGAGGCAACTGAGACATAAAGAGCTTTAGGTACCACTCAACAAAGCAGAGTCTGAGAGTGAACTAGAATTCAGATCAGCAGGCTCCTAGACCAGGCTATTTTTACCATCCTCGCTTCATACTGTCCCCTACTTGAACCCGTGTACTCCAGGCCACCCATCTTCTTAAGCCCAAACACACAGCTTCCTCTAAATTTCGGAGTTCCTCATTTGCTGTTTAATACATGCTTTCTTGTGGTGACAGCTGCAGGGGTAGCTCTGGAGTCGCATTCCCAATTCTGTCCTCAGCCCCAGCCCCAGCCTCACCATGATGACACTTCCCAGCCACTGGTGCTTCTGGCCATGCTCCTGGCCAGGGCCTCGGGCTACTTTGTTAGCATCCACGCACATGCCTAGGAATGCTTCTTCGAGCTGGTCACCTCAGGCACCAAGATGGGCCTCATCTTTGAGGTGGCCAAGGCTACTTGGACATCGACATAAAGATTACGGGGCCTGACAGTAAAGGAATTTATAAAGGATACCAAGGGTCCAGTGGAAGATACACATTTGCTGCTAACATGGATGGAACATAGAAGTTTCGTTTTAGCAATAGGTTGTCCACCATGACGCCAAAGAAATTGATGTTCACCCTTGATGTTGGGGAGGTCCCAAAAGGACAAGACATGGAAACAGAAGCTCACCAGAACAAGCTAGAAGAAATGATCATTGAGCTAGCAATGGTGATGACAGCTATAAAGCATGAACAGCAGTATATGAGAGTTTGGGAGAGAAAACACAGAGTGATCAATGACAACACAAACAGCAGAGTGGTCCTTTGGTCCTTCTTTGAAGCTCTTGTTCTAGTTGCCATGACATTGGGACAGATCTACTACCTGAAGAGAGTTTTTGAAGTCCCAAGGGTTGTTTAAAAGCCTTTTTCTTTTATCTCACTGTTTACCAAACATCTTGGTCACAATAATGTCACTAGTTTCTCTGTTTTTATTTTCTGAACTGTATATTCACAACTTGTTTCTTTGTTATTAATAGTTATAAGGCGGAAATCTTTTTAGGAAAGTTATAATGAAAATTTGACATTTGATTGGCATTATTTCTTATTTGAATTCTGCTTCCATTATACAGTCCTTCCAGAACTCAGATACTGTAAATGAAATATAGTATAGTCCTTTCTATGTCTTCTTTTTCTTTTGTTTCTATAATAAAATGCAGTTTGTTCAAGAAATCAGCACAAGGGCTGATAGTACTCCACTAAAATGACACTGTTCTTTGGTTCCCTCTCCTGCAGTTCAAGTTGTTAGATTCATTTTGTTGAGTTCTTATGAGAAACAACTATTCTGCATCTGGACATTTTCTGCCCAGCCTAATGGCACAGCTCTCTGACTTTGGAGTAGGCTACCATGGCTGGGTACTTTCTTATTTTCTTTCTTGTTTTTGCTTTAAACATAAGACTTGCTGAAACATACATTCACCACCCCCGCTAAATTTTTTACATGGAACCTTAAGACTCAATTACCTCCACTAATGACGCAAGCAGCTCTTAACTATTTTTTTGGTTTCTGCCTAACTTTGTAAGAAGTGTCTATTAAAGCCAATTCTCTGGGTGTTTCAGCAAATGGTAACTCTTTTTCTTTTTGTGCTGGCATCTCCACTTTCTCCACTCTTGCCACTTAGGAGGTATGTATTCACGCAATTGGAAAAATCTGAATTTCAGATACCAAAGGGTTAAAGCCTCTTAGATTTCATTGCAGTGATATACAGCCACTATTTTATTTTTGATCAGTGGCAATTTGGGCCACTATTAAATTAGTGCACTGAACATCATTGTCAGTACTAAGGTTTTGTTTTTGTTTCTCTTGGGCCTTTCATTTTTGGCACATGTAAATTTTGTATAAAATGGAATGACTCTCTTGGTCTCTGATGATGGGTTTAAAATTAAAGGAGCATCTGATTTGGTGTGGGGATGATCCAGGATTATGTTGTGACTGGAGTATATTAGTTACTTGCACATTTTTTTTGGGGGGGGGGATCTTTGCAAGGGGAAACTACAAGTAATGAGTTTTATATAATTAATTTAAATTTGTTACTGGTTTTAATATTCAGGATAAACAATTTATTTTTAACTTGGGTGAAAATACTTGCAACAGTTTTTTGATAAGGTGATTTTGTTTCACAGTAGGACAACTGTCGCATGCCAATTATTTTTGTGTGTGTGAAAACACTTCAAAATTGAATTAATTAAAATATGTAAATATAAAATTGGTTGTTTATCTAATATGCCTCAAGTTCAGTAAAAAAAAAAACAATTCTTTTTAAAAACAAAACAAAAAAAAACAAAAAATATAGATATGCTTTCTTCTTTCACTATTTGCGTATTTTTCTATATTCTTTTTTTCAATTTTCAAGGGTAGTGATCATGTATCTGCTTGTAACTTCAGCAACTATGTATAAAGAAGGCCTTTAATAAATGTTTCTTAATGGTAACAATGACATTAAAATATTTTGAGGAAAAAAGTCTCTTTAGAAAATAAGTAGGGCCAACAAGGTGGGAAAATATGTAAGTTATTATAATATAGTAATATTGATATTTGAACCACTTGACTGCTCTAACAGGCACCTCCAAGTTACTGTCCCCACAACTGAACTTTGGATCTTCCCCAAACCCCCAACTTATTCCTCCACAGTCTTCCCTCATGTTAGTAAAATGGCGCCTCATTCTTCTAGTTCCCCAGGAATAACATGTGGTATCATTTTTTTTCATACTCCACATCCATCATCAAATATTTCAGCTCTTCCTTTGAAATATTGAACATGTCTCACCACCTTCGCCACCACTGTGTCCAGGCCACCATCCTCTCCCACCCTTCCAACTTGTCTCCCTTCTTCTCATGCAGCAGCAGCGAGAGTTATCCTCATGAAGACTCTCAAGTGCCTCCCCATCTCTCCCAGAATGAAAGTCCTCACCATGGCCTCCAGGATTTTACATGTTCTGGCTCCCATTTACCTATCTGACCTCATCCGCTACCACTCCCTCACTTGTTTACTGTGGTCAGTTACGCTGGCTTCCTTGTTGATCCTCAAATACACTAGGCATAATCCAGCTTCAGAGCCTTGCACCTGTTGTTCTCTCAACCTGGAATCAAGCATGGCTCCCTCCTTCACTTTTTTCTGGTTTCTATGCAAAAGTCTTCTTATCAAAGAGAGCTTCACTGACCTTGCTGAATAAAATAGTCCCCTGTGTTCTATCCCCATTGCTCTTATCTTTTTTATTATTTTGAACTACTTTCAAACTTACAGGATAGTTACAAGAATAATACAAATCCCATAAAGAAAACTATGATGTGCCCCTACCACCCCGAGATACCCAAATGCACCAGTTTTAACATTTTGTCATATTTACTCTATCCATCCATCCATTTTCTGAATGTTTGAATGTAGTTTGTATACATCATGCTCCTTGAACATTAATACTGCCATGTGTATTTACTAACAACAAGGATATTCACTTAGGTAACAACCTTAAGTGCTGTTACCAAGTTCAAGAAGTTTAACATTGATATAAAACTTACAGTCTATATTCCAATTTTTTCATATGTCCTAATGATGTCCCTTTGAGCCTTTTCTCCTTCCTTGCTAGATCCCATCCAGAATCATGTATTGCATTTAGTTGTCATTGTCTCCTTAGTCACTCACTCTTTTTTTCCCTTTAATTGTGGGAACACATATACAACATAAACTTTCCCATCTCAACCACTCCCCATTCAGTGAGATTAATCACATTCACAATATTGAAGTAACCCCACTGCCTTCCATTACTAAAGGTTTTCCATCTACCCAAACAGAAACCCTATACCCATTATGCATTAACTCCCATTTTCCCTGTCCCTTGTCCCTGGCAACCTATTCTCTAATTTTCATCTGTGAACTTGCATATTGTCTGATATTTTCTTTGTAGTTACCATGAGGCTTAAATTTAACATCTTAAATCTGTAACAATCTCCTTTGTTTTGATACCAACTTATTTCTATAGAATACACAAACTATACCCCCTGCCCCACCCTCAGCCTTTATGTAGTCCTTGCCACAGTTTACATGTATCCAAAACCACTGATTTTTCATTACATTTTAGGCACGTGCCTTTTAGATCCTGTAGGAAGTGAAGTGGAGTTACAAACCAAAAATATAATAATACTGGCATTTATATTTACCCATGTCAGTACCCTCACCGGAGATCTTTATTTCTTTGTGAGGTTTTGATCTATTTTCTGTTGTCCTTTCCTTTCAACCTGCAGAACTCTCTTTAGCATCTCTGGTAGGGCTGGTCTAGTTTGATGTTTATCTGGGAATGTCTTTATCTCTCCCTTGCTTTTGAAAGACAGTTTTACCGCATATAGAATTCTTGGTTGGCAATTTTTTGCTTTCAGCACTTTAAATATGTCATCCCACTGCCTTCTGGCCTCTATGGTTTCCGATGAGAAATTGGAATTTAATCGTATTGAGAATCACTTATTCGTGACATATTGCTTCTCTCTTGCAGCTTTTAGGGTTCTTTCTCTGTCTTTAGCATTTGACAGTTTGATTATAATATGCTGTAGTGTGTCTATTTGGGTTTGTTCTATTTGGAGTACATCAAGCACTTTGGATGTATATATTCATTTCTTTTATTAAATTTAGGACGTTTTCAGCCATTATTTCTTTGACTATTTTCTCTGCTCCTTTCTCTCTTTCTTCTCTTTCTGGGACTTCCACAATGCTCTTATTGGTACACTTGATGGTTTCCCACAGGTTCTTCAGGCTCTGTTCACTTTTCTTAATTCCTCCTGCTGCTCCTCAGATTGAATGATTTCAATTATCTTATCTTCAAGTTCTCTGATTCTTTTTCCTGCCAGCTCCAATCTGTTGTTGAATCCCTCTAGATAACTTTTAATTTCTGTTACTGTAGTCTTCAACTCTGCTTGGTTCCTTTTCATAATTTCCCTCTTTCTTTTGATATTCTCTTTGTGTCCATATGTTATTTTCCTGATTTCTTTTAGTTCTTTGTCTATGTTTCCTTTAACTCTTTGAGCATATTTAGGACCATTTTTTAGAGTCTGTCTGGTATGCTACAGGTCTGGTCCTCCTCATTGCTGGTTTCTAATCTTTTAGTCCTCTTTTGACTGGGCCTTCACTCCCTGTTTCCTTGTATGTTTTGCAAACATTTTGTTGGAACCTGAATATTTTGATATTTTAATGTATTATCACTGGAATTCAGAATCTGAAGCCTAAGTTCCTTAAGCTTGCATCCAGCTAGTATTATCACAGAGCTTTTCTAAGGCCAGGAGTTAACAAAAAAGAAAAAAAATTGGAAAAAAAAGAAAATACCTTTCCCAGCTTTGCTGATTGACTTGTGCAAGTGCTCTCCTTCAGGGTTTATTCATACAATGAATTTGGAGAATAGCTCCAGGCTAAACACAGGGGTCTTCCAGATACTTTCTGTGCCTGTTCTTGTCTGGGTCATGGATGTGTAGCTCTGGAAATAGCCCCCTTTACATGGTTCTGCATGTTCCCTCCTCTTCCTGAGGAAACCATTTCCTCACAGTCCCAGGCACTGCACTATATGCCCTACAGCCAACAATCCCTTGCCCAGGCAGCACAGTTTGACTCCTCTCCCACAGTGTTTTGTAGGAGAGCTCAGTGTGCTGTCTTCTATACACAGGGAAAGTTCTGGGATGGCAACTCCTCAGGCTACCACCAGAGTGCTCTTTTCTTTATCATAGCATATATCACCAACTGACAAACTATGTTTGTGTTGTTGTTGTCTAACTTCCTTATGGCAATATAAGCTCTAGAGAGAAGGGCCTTTGGTTCCTTGCAATATCTTCAACTCCTAGAATAGGGTTTGGCACATGGTAGGTGCTCAACAAATATTTGATGAATGAATGAGTGCCCAAACACATGTCCAGCCAATAGCTTAATTCATATCCCCTACCACATATTCATTGACCAGATGCTGACCCTGTTTCTGCTGGAAGACATTTTTTCAGTCAACCCTAAAGTTGTCAGCCTCTTTGAACTTAAATAAATTGGTTTTCATTTCAGAATCAGCATCCGGGCTTTCACACAGCTGTTTGATGAGGACCTGAAGGAATTCACAAAGCCACTCTATTCAGACACATTTTTCTCTTTGCCTATCACCACTGAGTCAGGTAAGGCTTGTATTTCCATCAACCCATCCATTCTAACAACTACCAAGTAGCCTATGGGGGCCTCTAGTGGAGAGATGTGTAACTTGTCTGAGCGTGGGTGAAAACTCTTCAATTCCATTTGAAATTTAATCTTCATGTGATCGTGGATTGTTGTGGATTAGAGAGACTGAAAAGAGATTAATCTAGAAAAGAAAGTAGAAATACACTATTTTTTCTATTAAAAATGATTTTTGAAAAATAGTGGGTGAAAAACACAATCAAGAACTGCACAAGCCAAAATGTAAGTTGGACCAAAGGCTCTCCATTGTAAGTGGGAATGTATATATGCATATACATAGAAATGCATAGAAAAAAAGACTAGAAGGAAAAACCCAAGGTATTAGCAACGGGTATCTCAAAGTTTGAGATTCTATGTGATTTTTCTTCTTTTATGTTTATTATGAATTGCTTTTACACTATAATAACATATGTTAAAAGTTTTACATAAATTTTTAAAAGAAATCTCTTTAGTGAGTTAGAAGGAAAGCCTGAGTAATAATAATAATAGCTAATATTTACTAATCACCTTAGTAAAAGTATCTCTGTGGAGATACAGTTTTAAGCATTTTACACAGAATAACATCTGTTCCTTATTACAATTTTTAGGGGTAGATACTACTATTATCCCTATTTTAAAGGTGAGACCAAGGCACCAAGAGGTTAAGTAACTCACACAAGCTGGCAGTGCTGGGTTTCTGGCACCTTCTGCCTGAGTTCTTCACAGCTACACTGTATTCCCATAATCTAATAATATAATTTTTCTTTGGCTTGCTCCCTGAGACCATTATCTGTCCCAGCCTTTCCCTATAGCCAGTGTTCAATGGTGCTCACTCTCAGGAAGTTCTGTTTTATAGCTACCAGCCTCTCATGCTGTATGAGAAATGATGGCCTACTCAAATGCTCCTATTTATTTATGCCAAATAAAGGGATAATCTCCCTATTCTTAAAATCTATACTGAGATCAGAACACAGTTAAGAGAATTTAGATGTGTTTACTTATAAGTTAATGTTAGTAGGGGTTTTGTAAGTACAATTCTTTTCTATTTGAAATATTTGTTGAAACAAAAATCTTATGTGGTCCAGTAAAGGAATATAGTACATGCATTCGAAAAAGAGTATTAACCCCACTAAAAGAAAGACTCTTGTGTTGATTTGATGAGTTTTGAAAAGCAATATTGGAGAAATAATGGGATCAAATGCAGTGTCAAAACTGGACTCTTCCATAGACATAAATGAAAATGCTAAAACTCTTAAAGAAAATGTAGGTGTAAATCTTTGTGACCTTGGGTTAGGCAAAGGTTTCTTAGCTATGACACCAAAAACACAATTCATAAAAGAAAAATTTGATAAACTGGACTTCATCAAATTAAAAACTTTTGTGCATCAAGAAAGGGAAAAGACAACCCACAGAATAGGAAAAGCATTTGTAAATCATGTATCTGATAAGGAACTATTGTCCAGAATACATAAAGAAGTCAATAACAAAAATAACCCAATTAAAACTGGACAAAGAATGAATAGACATTTCTCCAAAGAAGATACAGAACTGGCCAATAATCACATGGAAAGATGTTCAACATTATTAATCATTAGGGAAATGCCAATCAAAACCACGATGGAATACTACTTCCTACCCACTAGGATGGCTATAATCAAAAAGACAGAGACAATAATGCATATTGGTGTGGATGTGAAGCAACTGGAACCCTCATGCAGCATAGATGGGAATGTAAAATTTACTTTGAAAGACAGTTTGGCAGTTCCTCAAATGGTTAAACACAGAATTACCATATGACACAGCAATTCCACACCTAGGTCTATACCCAAGAGGAATGAAATCATATGGCCACACAAAAACTTATACACTGATGTTCATAGCGGTATTATTCATAATAGCTGATATACATCAACTGGTGAATAGATAAACAAAATGTGGTGTATCCATATGATGGAACATAATTCTGCCATGAGAATGAAGCACTGATACATGCTACAACATGGATGAACCTTGAAAACATTATGCTACAACTAAAAGAACCAGACATAAAAGGCCACATACTGTATGATTCCATTTATATGAAATGTTCAGGACAGACAAATTCATAAAGACAGAAAATAGATTGGTGGTTGCCAGAGACTGGGGGAAGAAAGAAATGGAAAGTAACTGCTGATGGGTTTAGGTTTCTTTTGTGGGTGATGAAAATGATATAAAATTGATTCTGCTGATGGTTGTACAATTCTGACTATACTAAAAACTATTGAAGTTTATCATTTAAATGGGTGAATTATGTGATATGAGAATCATATCTCAATAAATCTGTTTTTTAAAAATGGGCTACTCATATCAGTTCATAAATTCCCAGTGGCAGTATCATACCTGATAATAAAAATGAGATTCCTTTTAAATAATCCAAAGCCAATTCACTGGATTTGCCAAAACCCCGAATGCTTTGTAACGTGTTTCATATAAATGAAATAGTACTGTTATATTAGTAACAAATGGTATGCCCTCCATTTTAAATGCTGTCCTTTATCTCAGATGCCCCAAGCTTTATGTACAAGTGCGAATGAAGTCCAAAATTCCTTTATAAGCTAAACACCATTAACTTCAAAAATACAATGCCCATATTACTGATAAAGTGTAGAAACCAAGGTTTCATCTTCCCAGCTGCATACTCCTAGCCTTTGGAGATAGATAAATGCCTCCATACAAGCATCTTTCTTGGGAGAGAGGGCTTCAGTAGTTCTCTTATTGGTTTCTCAGTACTAATTTCCCCATCTGGGTTTGTTGTTTCTGTCTGGATTGTTGCAGAGCCCTTGTTTGGAGTTATCGAAGGTGTCAGTGCTGGTCTGTTCTTAATTGGCATGCTGGTGGCTGTTGTTGCCTTATTCATCTGTAGACGGAAAGTGAGGTGAGTACAAAGATTCCTTTGCTGAGGAGGTCCACAGCCTTAAAGATACAACTGAAAATGTCCCTTAGCCTGAAAAGTAAGACGGGAAAATAATTTAAGTTTCTCCAAGTTAAGTCACTTTGTTTCTCAATAAAATGAAGTCAAACTCTAAAACCATGACTTACATTTTTTTCAGCAATTCTATATACCACTGATGAATTTTACCCTTACCCAATGACTAAGGGACCATCTCTAGCATCATATGACTATGAAATAACTCCTTTTGCACAGGATAAAAACATTTTTTGTGTGGTTCAGTCTCCTTCTGAAGACAGAGAGGTTCGCAAGTTGTTTACCCAAGTACTTTTCTGAATTGTGTGAAAACTATAGCTGATGTCATCACTCTGTGGCGCAGATCTGCCACCTAAATGTAAGAGAGAACAAAAAATAACCAACTAGCACGTGTCCCCAATGCTCTGCCCTCTTCTCTTAAAGGATTTCCTTTTTTAGCACATTGTCCTCTCTCTTGCAGTCATGTCTCACATCGGAGGTTTACTGTTGTTTTTTAAGAAAGTTTTATCGAGAGTGTGGGAAGTGATTATGACCTGTAGCCAAAAACCAGGAGGCAAATGCTCAGCTACTGCACAGATCCATTTTTGAGTGGGAAAACCTATTTCTTTTTATGTTCTTCCTTCCCTTCCCTTCCCTCAAGGAGATGTTGGCTAAGAGTAAAACTACATAAATACTGAAAAATCCATATGAGCACAAACATGCACAGTATTACCATAAATGGAAAAATTTACTCAAATCAAGCTTAATAATCAGAACAAAAATCCTCTCCCTTATATTTCAGCCACGGTCGAGACAGGCCCTCTGCCCGCTTGAGTATTCGCCGGGATCGACCATTATCTGTCCACTTGAATCTGGGCCAGAAAGGGTAACCACCGCATTTTCCTTCCCATGACTTACTGAAAGATGAGTTGATTGTATTATGTGAGATTTACTAACAGGGTCTTTCTTCTTCTTTTGGCTTTCCTTCACAGTAATCGGAAAACTTCTTGGTAAGAGAGAGTACTCATTAATTGCTATATTGTCTGCTTTTGGAATGTGACTCAGATGGGTTATGGCATTTTCCCTTTTCTTCAGTAACTTTCTTTTCTTTTTGTTACATTTTTAATTATAGCCCAATAAAAGTAAATCAGTTTGAAGGGCACTTCATGAAGCTACAGGCTGACTCCAACTACCTGCTGTCCAAGGAATACGAGGTATGAGTCAGATGCAATGATGCTTTAGTACCCATAGCTCTCCTAACCTTTACTGCAGAATCACAGGCTGATGGGGCTCAGGAGTTAGGATGATGCCTCGTAGCTCAGCTGGGTGCTCTTTTGTGCCTGAATCCTTTCCCTGCACAATATACCACCTAGTTCCAGAGGCCAGATTGAGTTCCAGATAGAACAGCAAACAGAATGCTACTTGAATTACATGGTAAGAAAGAATCAACAAGTTTCAAATGCAAACCTAATGTTGTCATTTATTTGACCTGGCCATTTGCTTGACTGGGAGACAGTGTGGTTTGCAAAAAAGTGACCAGCTTTGAATTCGATTCCCAGCTTTGCTACTTGTGTGTCCTGGGGCAAGTTAGTTATCACCTGGAGCCTCCATCTGCCCTCCAAAAATTGGGGATAAGAATTCCTCCCTTGTGGGGATGTTATAAGATCTAATACACATTAAATACTAGGCATTCCACAAACAGTAACCAGGGTTAATATTTTTATATTACGTATCTCGAGGACTGTGTGATTTGCCTATTCCATTTCATATTCTGTCATTTGCAAACTTTTTTTTATTATTGTTATTACCTAATAGGACTTAAAAGACGTGGGTAGAAACCAATCATGTGACATTGCACTCTTGCCGGAGAATAGAGGGAAAAATCGATACAACAATATATTGCCCTGTAAGTTTGGGGGTAAAATTTGTAATCCTGTCTTCCTCTAGCTATTTCCCTCTTTTCCAGGAATAAAATGGGACTAAAGAAATATGGTATGGCAGGATACTGGAGATCTCAGGCTCTGAATGCCTTTAAAAAGAAATAAGGTGCATGTGAGCACACTTCCTGCCAGAAGAGTAACAACCAGCTAAATTCTGGTTATGAGAGGCCTCTTATGCTGTTGACATTTCACCATGTGGCCTTCCTGTTTCTCCTTGGAGGCTTAACAGCAGTAATGCAGTTAACAGCAAGGGCTCCGATGTTAAGCAGACCTGGGTTAGCTGAAAAAAGTCTCTGGTTAACAATTATTGTGTTGTTCTTATCTTAGTGGGTGCAGCAATATTGTGTTCTTATCTTAGTGGGTGATAGGGAGCTGACTGCTCCATCGGGCAGCTGTCAAAGTGCTTCAAAGGGAAGCACAGATGGGGTTTCAAAGGGCACTTGGGTTTTAATTTGTTTGTTTATGGGCACATCCCTCCAGGGGATAAGAGAATCATCCCCAAGATTCAATGTCAAATCTCTCTCAATCACCTTCTTCCCAGATGATGCCACACGTGTAAAGCTGTCCAATGTAGATGATGATCCATGCTCCGACTACATCAATGCCAGCTACATCCCTGTAAGTGAACCACTAGGCCTTGCTGCCCAAGGACGGAGCTTTGATAGGTGGCTCCTCTGCAAGTGGTTCTCCTCCTGTATGTGCCCACTGTGCTCATTTCAAGGTCTGCAAATGTTTATAGGTTTTGAAAGACCATGTCTGTTGCTTTCAACCAACAGTGCCTGATTGCCACAGAACATGATGAGTCCAATTCAACCATTGCTAAGGCCCATTTTTCATGATGGCTGTAGTCACGCTAGATTATAATGAGCCCAGAAGGCATTTTCTGAGGTCATTTTCTCTCTGCCATTCCTAGCCAAGATTAGCTCTCCCTAAGGAAGCCGAACCTCCACTTGCTAAGGTTACCTAAGTAGGGTAGCCAATCCCATGTTACTTGGATTTTTGAAAACCATAAATACAACTCAAGGGTTGTGTCAAACCATTGGGCTCTGCTTCACACCTGTATCTTTCCAACTTCCTGCAGCTCTCTACAGTAGAAAGACCTCTCAGGTCAGGGAAATCCAGGTTTGAATTCCACCTCTGCCCCTTGCTGATTCTATGAATTTAGGCAAGTTATGTCTCCTTTCTGGGCCTCAATTTCCTTTTCCGAAAACTAAGGATAATAATATTTACCTTAAGTAATCATTCATTCATCCAGTAAATACTTACTAAGTAAGTGCTAAGTATAAGTCCAACACTGTGTGCAGGGACAGGATAAGATGGGATCCTGACCCTCAAGGGATTCTCAGAAGAGTTGGGGCATCAGAAAGTTGCCACACCACGAGAAACTTGCTAGAAGGGCTTCTCCAACATCATTGTACACAAGCTTCATCTAAATATCTTGCTAAAATGCAGGCTCTGATTCAGGAGGGCTTGGGGTGGGGCCTGGGATTCAGCATTTCAAACAAACTCCTAGGTAATCCTGATGCAGCTGCTCTGAGGACCAGGCTCTGAGAAGGAACAGGCTAGAGGTTGCCACTGGAGCATGTGGGAGGAGAATATCCCCCAGCAGAAAGGAAGATAAAAGAAGGTTCCACATGGATGAGTAGAAAAATGGGGACAAAAACTAAATGAAAAATAGGGTGGGGGGGGGGCAATGATTTGAGTGTTCTTTTTTACTTTTATTTTTTATTCTTATTTTTACTTCTTCTGGTATAAGGAAAATGTTCAAAAAATAGATTGGGGTGATGAATACACAACTATATGATGGTACTATGAACAGTTGATTGTATACCACGGATGATTGTATGATATGTGAATATATCTCAATAAAACTGAATTTAAAAAAAAAAAAAAAAGGTTCCACAGAGCAGGCAACATTCTGAGACTTGGAAGACAAATAAGGATTAGCCAGATGAGAGGCAGCACTGGGATGGGTGGGTGCTAGGAGGAGGCAGAGGTGACATAATGCAGAGGCTTTGCAGAGAGGCGAAGGAAAAAAGAGCTGTAAGTCAGTCCATATTGCTGGAGTGCAGAATGAGTGGGTGAAAATAGCCTAGCTCCTAGAGTCATAGTTAGAATTAAATAAAATCTGTGAAAGCTCCTGCCTACTGCATGTCATATGGTAGATCTCCGTGAACAGTGGTTTATCTTCCTTTTAAGTGTCCCTTACATGACATTGCTTACCAATATTATGCTAACATCAGTCATAAAATGACTAGAACTCTTCTATGTTAAATAGGGAAAGAGCCTGCTCAAAGTCAGTGTCTTAGACAATCTACACACACACACACACACAGAGAGAGAGAGAGAGAGAGAAGAATGGAGACACTTGTCCACATAATTACATAATGAGGATGGAGTGTTTTCTAGAGTATTGCCTGAGTCCTTCATTAGCCTTTTAGAATAGACCCAGTCTAATAAAAGGGAATTGGCTCTTACAATAGTTCAGTGCTCTGGCCCCTCGATTTCCCACTCCCAAGCCTTGACACTTGTGTTTGTATCTTTTCCTCAAGTCAGGGGCCTGGCAGAGATCTACATATCATCTTATCTGCAGAGCCAATCCTCTGTTTATAGTTCTTAAGAGGACTATTGTTTCTGATTCTCCACATTGTAATTTCATCACAGGGCAACAGCTTTAGAAGAGAATACATCGCTACTCAGGGACCGCTTCCTGGCACCAAGGATGACTTCTGGAAAATGACGTGGGAACAAAATGTTCATAACATCGTCATGGTGACCCAGTGTGTTGAGAAGGGCCGGGTGAGTAAACAGCCTCCCTGACTTCCCTGCTTTACTTTCTACCACCTGGGAGGATTCAACCCCACCACCAAAAGTTAAACCCCACAAAAGCCAAGTAGGGGTCATGTGAAAACATTGTTAGTGAATTTAGCCACTCAGTTCATAAAAGACTGTGGTAAGAGAATTGTGGGAAGATGGTGGAGTAGGCAGCTCCAGAATCAGTCCCTCCCCCAGAACAACTATTAAAGAGGCAGGAACTGTCTGAATCAACTCTTTTGAAACTCCAGAGTCCAGTGGAACACTGTGCAGCATCCTGGAAAGAGCTGAAGGAAGAGGCTGCTAAATTACCGTGAATACCAATAAGTCATTCTCTCCACACGGCAGTTATTACCATTGCCCATCCTCCACTCTCGCAGCAGGCAGCCGTGGGGACTGGCACCTGGCGTAGCTTGTTGGTGCCAGAGAGGGACATACAAATCCAGTTCCTCAAGATCCAGAGGAGCACACTATCCGATTGCTGATCACTGCTTTTGATTAGCTACTTCAGATCTCTGAGGGCCCAGCTCTGAAGGCAGCCATTGTTCCAGCCCACCTCAGGCAAGACATCGGAGGGGGCTTACAGACAGTAACCTTCCTCAGAGCTTGTGGGGACAGGTGAAGGGCTACATTGACTGGACAGGGGCTGAGTTAAGAAAGTGCAGCTTTGGGGAGAGCTGGGAGAAGCTCCTGGCACCCTTCCTGGCCCTTCTCTCATTTCCTCCCCAGGGCCGTTTGGAGCTAGCTGACACTCCTTTGTGGGTCCCTGGCTATGTTCCAGCTAGGAAAAACCATCTTGGGAAACTCCTCTTCAGGGTGCCTCTCCCCCTTTCAGAAGTTCCCTGCCAGGCAAAAACAGCTTGAGACAATGAAAGCAGTGTACAAAGTAATTGAGGAGGGTGGCCTGGGGCAAAGGTTTACCTGTTTTAAGACCTGCAGGAGAGGTAGAAGGTCTGACTCCTGGGAAGTAGAGGAGGCATTCACACTCCTGTAAACAGGGGAACTCCTAAGCCACTACCAAGCACAAGCCCAGGACAAGACACAGGCCCAGAAAAGATAGGGGGAGCCTACACTTTGCATTCCCCTTGGGCTGAAAGTTGCAAGAGACAAGTTGCATGTTATGTACAGGGAAATCCAAATTAGAATAAGTCCTGATTTCTCATCAGAAACCATGGAGGTAAGAAGGCAATGGGTTAAAATATTTATAGTGCTGAAAGAAAACTAATGCCAACCAGTAATTTTACATCTGGCAAGACTTTCTTACAAAAATGAGGAAGAGATTAAGACATCCTCAGATAAACAAAAGCTGAGGGAGTTCATCACCACTAGGTCTGCCCTACAAGCAATGCTAAAGGGAGTTCTTCAGACTGAAAGGAAAGAACACTAGACAGCAGTTCAAAGTGCATAAAGAAACAAAGACTTCCAGTGAAGGTAACTGTTGCGGTTTGCCAATGCTGCCATTATGCGAAATACCAGAAATGGATCAGCTTTTATAAAGGGGGTTTATTTGGTTACAGAGTTACAGTCTTAAGGCCATAAAATGTCCAAGGTAAGGCATCAACAATTGGGTGCCTTCACTGGAGGATGGCCAGTGGCATCCAGAAAACCTCTGTTAGCTGGGAAGGCATGCAGCTGGCATCTATTCCAGAGTTCTGGTTTCAAAATGGCTTTCTTCCAGGATGTTCCTCTCCAGGCTGCAGCTTCTCTTCAAAATGTCACTCTCAGTTGCTCTTGGGGCATTTGTCCTCTCTTAGCTTCTCAGGAGCAAAAGACTGCTTTCAAAGGCCATCTCCAAAATGTCTCTGTAAACTGCAGCTCCTCTCTCAGCTCCTGTTCATTTTTCAAAGTGTCCCTCTTGGCTGTAGCAAGCTCACTCCTTCTGTCTGAGCTTATATAGTGCTCCAGTAAACTAATCAAGGCCCATGATGAATGGCAGGGCCACACCTCCATGGAAATTTTTTAATCAGTGTTATCACCTACAATTGGGTGGGTCACATCTCCATGGAAACACTCAAAGAATTACAATCTAATCAACACTAATATGTCTACCCACAAGACTGCATCAAAGATAATGGCATTTTGGGGGACATAATACATCAAACTGGTACAGTAACCACTTGATTAATTATAAATGCCATTTACTATTATATTGTATTTTTTGGTATGTATCTCCACTTCTTACTTCCTACAGGTGCAAAAATGAAAATGCATAAAAAGGTAATGATAAATCTATGGTTTTAGACATACAAAGTACAAAGATATAATTTGTAACAAGTATAATAAAAGATGGAGGAACAGAAGGGTAAAAGAAAGTGTATGTATATGCTATGCTACTGAAGTCAAGTTTGTATCAAATCAAATATGATTGTTATAGTTTTAGGATGTTACTCCATGGTAACAACAAGGAGAATATATGAAAAATATATCCAGATACATAAATGAAGGACTCAATAAGGTACAATACAAAAAAATCAAATAAATATGAAACTAGGAACAGAAGAACTAAGAGAGAAAAAAGTTATAGGACTTATAGAGAGTAATGCAGAGGAAAGTTCTGCATGATCACTAGTGACTTTAAATGTAAATGGTTTAAACTTTCCAATCAAAAGGCAGAGATTGGCAGAATGGATAAAATGAACATGGTCCAATTTTATGCTGTTTTGTAAACAGGGGACTCATCTTAAATCCAAAACAGGTTGAAGGTGAAAGGCTAGAAAAAAATATTCCATGTAAGCAGTAACCAACAGAGAGATGGGGTAGCTATATTAATATCAGATAAAAACAGACTTTTTAAATATACATTTAGTAAACCCAGCTTATTTATATAATATTTTGCCACACAGCATACTGAGTTGCACTTGACGTAATAAAAAAACAAGCACTATCTTGCTATTTGAAAATGGTTTTACACAGGATAATTGTTTCTTAAATAAGTTGACTACAACCTTATAAATCACTATAGACTATTTAAAACAGCCATAGATAATTTTTAATTGTTCTTTTAAAGTCTGTAGGTAAAGAATTTTTACAATTCACACATTGGTAAAATTCAAAGCAAATCCAAAGCAGTCTTTTTTAATGTGGAAGCTGTATAGTATACTTTAATGTTCATTTTAATAACAAATCTATAAAAACAAAAATAACTTAAATATACATATTACAAGACTCAGATTTGTAGGTGATTTTTTAAATAGTTATTTTTAAATGCTAACAATGTCTTAAAAAATTTTGCCAGTAGTGCTGTGCACACAGTAGGTGGTCAAAAAATGCTGACTTACAGAAGTGTTTACAGTTAACAGCAATCCACATTCATTTATTCCCTACTTTATAATAAATACATCACAGTAAAGATAAATATGAGAGAAGATAGCTTTCTTACAATATTTAACATTTTCATAAAAAGTCAAAATGTTACATGGTATTTTTCTGCTTATAGCCAGACCTGTATGCCTTTGAAACTCAAAGAAACATTCTTAAAAAAATAGTGTGCTCTTTTTGTTAATTTAGATGGCAAGTATTATATAATTCATACACTATAAAAAATCAAAAATTAAAAGAAAATTAAACTTGTCTCTTTTTTTTTAATTTTGAAAAGATTTTATAATAATAATTATTCCAGACCTTAATATACTGGACTTTTCCCCCACTTTAAAATTAATTATAACTACTCAGTGTATTTCTTTTGGCCAAAATGGCAAAATATCTGTTTAAAAGCAATGATTGATATAGTCCAATAAGGCGAATTTTAGAGGAAATACATCCTATTATCACTACATTAAAATCTTCTGTCACTTAGCATATAGATCAAATGTGTGGCCTTATGAGGTAAAACAGTCACTTCCATAATAATGCATACAGTATTTTCCCCTACTGGGGGAAAATTCTCCTTGCTAAGATACTAGCATGGATTACATATTATATAAAATATATATTATATTCCCAAAATACTACAATGAAAAGAAATACAAAATTTTACATCTCCATAAGGTGAGGCACATTAAAATAACTTTCCTAGTATCAGACCCACAAAAGGCATTTCAGGAATAAGCTTCAATCAACCATTTTCTGATTTTCAATAATTCTAATGCTCTGAAATTATACCACAGTAATTAAAACAGCTCATGTCAACTCATTAAGAAACCTGGAAAATATTTTATATTCCAATAAACAACCTAAGTTTTTATAAGCATAGGTTATAAAGGATTTAATTTATGCATATCAAAAGACAAAGAACAAGAGGGCTACGTTGTCTAATAGGGTGGTGAGATCTACTTTTTAAGTATAAACAATAAAATAAAATTTATTGTTTTGTGTTCCAAATATTACAGTACATCACTGCTCCAAGTTATCAATGCAATGCTAACACATGCATAAACAGAGATGGACTAGATCACAAGGAAATAACTCCATGACCAAACAGGGCATCTGCATAATTTTGTTCTAAGGCTCGAGGTTCATTACAGGGTCAAGGCTGGGCCATCTGGATTCTACAGTCTTGAAAGTAGCACTCATGTATCTGGGAACCCCCATCAACATGAGGTGAAAATTCAGTGAGGTGAAAGCTCTTCTGCTACAGGAATTATGAAATCAAAAAATCTTCTGCAATTCACTTGTAAGAAATCAGTGTCTAGTAATGGAATTTAAATACCTAGGAGGCTAATAACTTGGATCCCAGACAACAGAATTTGTCACCTTATCATCTAATCAGTCTCTAATATAATTCTTATCTGGTGGAAAATGACAATGCAAGTTCTTTTCCTCTTTTCAACATGTCTCTAAACTTAAAAGAGCAGAGTTTTTAAAGTTTTTGTTCTGGCAAACTGAAAAGTTCAATGTTCCAATGGAGAGGGGAACCCTAAAGAAAATAATGAGCATGTTAAATGCCAATTTCTCACATGTATTTAAAGACTAGTGATTATTCAAAATCACAATCTTAGCTTTGTTAAGCATAGGGTAGCAACTCTTGCCTTCCTCAGGCACTAAAAACTTCATCTATTGAAAATTTCTTCTGTTAAAGTAATCATGCAGGATGACTCCATTTTCTAATGGAGATGAGCCCTTATTAAGGAAAACAAACTGGTGCTAAGTAAAATGAATTCTATTTCTACACTGGTTTAACATTCCTTATTATTCAGATGTTTCTTACGAATGTCAACTAATTTTCATTTTCTGTACAAGCAGCAAATAATTAGTTGTAAGGGCCTGCAAAGCAGTTAATTACAGATCCTGATGTATATTGTTTCCATTTTTATAAAGTATTACTCATGATATTTTAAGAGGACACTTTAATGTATCACTTTCAGTAATGGCTAGAACATCTCATCAGAAGTTCAATAAGGAAACAGAAGACTCAAATAATACTCTAAACCAACTAGACCTAACAGACATATATAACAGTTTACCCAACAACAACAGAATACACATTCTTCTTAAATGCACATGGATCATTCTCCAGTATATACCATATGTTAGGTCACAGAACAAGTATCAATAAATTAAAAAATTTTGAAATCATACAATGTATCTTCTCTGAACACAATGGAATGAAACTGGAAATCAGTAACAGAAGGAGGAATGGAAAATTCACAAATATGCAGAAATTAAACAATGTGCTCTTAAACAACCAATGGATTAAAGAAAAAAATCACAAGGGAAATTAGGAAATATCTTGAGGCAAATGAAAATGAAAATGCAACATACCAAAACCTATAGTATGCAGCAAAGGCAGTGCTGAGAGAGAAATTTATGGCTATAAATGCTTACATTAAAAAAAGAAGAAAAATTTCAACTCAGAGACCTAACCCTAAAACTTGAATAACCAGAAAAAGAGGAGCAATCCAAACCCAAAGTGAGCAGAAGTAGAGAAAGATCAGAGTGGAGATAAATGAAATGGAGAATTAAAAAAAAAAAATAGAGAATCAACAAAACTAAAAGTTAGTTCTTTGAATAGGTCAATAAAATTCTTAAACCTTTAGCTAGACTGACAAAGTAAAAGAGAGGGAGGATATAAACAACCAAAATCAGAAAAGATAAAGGGGACATTACTACTGACTGTGCTGAAATAAAAAAGACTATAAGAGGACACTACAAACAACAAATTAGATAACCTAGATGAAATGGACAAATTCCCTGAAACCCACAAACAACTACATTGACTCAAGAAGAAATAGAAGAACTCAACAAACAACTAACGAAACGATTGAATCTGTAAGCAAAAACCTCACAACAAAGAAATGTCCAGGAGCAGACGGCATCACAGGGGAATTTTACCAAACAATCTAAGAAGAATTAACATCAATATTGCTGAAACTCTTCCAAAAAATTGAAGAGGAGGGAACACTACTTAATTCATTCTTCAAGGCCACTGTCACCCTCATACCAAAGCCGGATAAAGACACCACAAGAAAAGAAAATTACAAACCAGTATCTCTTATGACTATTGATGCAAAATTCCTTAAGAAAAGACCAGCAAACCAAATGCAACAGCACATTAAAAGAATTATGCACCGTGATCAAGTGGGATTTATCCCAGGTATGCAAGGGTGGTCCAACATAAGAAAAGCAACTAATATAATGTACCACATTAACAGTATGAAGGGGAAAACCACATAATCATCTCAATCAACACAGAAAAAGCAATTGACAAAATCCAGCTGTAAAAAGGAATGAACTTCTGATACAGGTGAAAATGTGGATGAACCTTGAAGACATCATGTTGAGTGAAATAAGCTAAACCCAAGGGATGGGTGGGGGTGAAGAATAGGAAGTTAAGGCTTGAAATGTGTGGTGTTTCTATCAGAAATGATGGGAAAGTTTTGGTAATGGTGGTGATGGTGCACAGCACTGTGAATGTAATTAAGAGCCCTGAGTTATGTATTTGAATGTAGTTAAAGGGGGAAATTTAGGTTGTATATATGTGTCTAGAATAAAATTAAAACAAACAAACAAACAAAACCAAGGCTGTGGTAGTAAATCCAGGTGGCACCTGATTCTAATTCTGGGTCTGAAGTTTCGGTCAAAGGTGTTTCCATTTGTGGACTGGAATGGTCAGAAGTGCCCTAACACAGATAAGAGTAACTGGCCACCTGTCTGCTCCCTCCTTCAGTGCATTGCCAGGAGAGAGACCCTGCCAGAGTCACTGGACCTGGATCTGACCCTGCTTTGGGGAAAGAAGGAGAGAAGTGTCTGTAGACACAAAGTAAAATATAGCTCTCTGGAAAAATTAAGCAAGCTCTTGCAATGCACTTTTAATCCTCTACTTTGTAGGGTTACTTTGAGGATTTGAGAAGATTATATGTAAAGTGCCCAGTATCTGTGCTCAATAAATATTTGTTCACAGTCCTCTTTCTCCCATCATTGTGCACGGACATGTAAGTGTAGCTAAATGCACTGACCTCTCCAAGATTGCTTGGAATGTGGCACTTGGCCTAGGAAAGAACAAGCAATGTCAAACTATGAACAGAGGAGGACCAGGAAGACAATGCCTTCCTCTGCCCTAATGGATCTTTCTTCAGAAAGAATAATAAATTCTAAGACATGGTTTATATGGAACTCAACCAAATAGCTCAAGCCACTTAACACTGAGCCTGAAATGGAAGGCAAATAAATACAAAGGCTGGGTTTTTTTAATTTTTTTGCTCCTTGTACAGCAGTTGTTCTCGTCTCACCTTCACTTGGAGCTGCAGTCTGACATCTGCAAAGACCATGAGCAGGTTATTTCAAAGCAGATGGCCAAACTGCTTTAGTAGCTGACCCTGGATTCCTAACCCAGGGAGACATTTTGAGGAGGGACAGTCTGGAGTCACAAAGGAGCCATGTTTCTGGACTCACTTTTTTCTTTTCATCTCCCTCTAGGTGAAGTGTGACCATTACTGGCCAGCAGACCAGGATTCCCTCTACTACGGGGACCTCATTCTGCAGATGGTCTCAGAGTCTGTGCTGCCCGAGTGGACCATCAGGGAGTTTAAGATATGCAGTGTACGTTCATTTGCTTGACTTCCGTTTAACAACCGATCCTGGAAAGATGGAGACCGGTGAATCCCAGTTTTGCTGGGTCTTCTCCTGAAATTTCAGTGCATAGCAATTCCTGCGTGGGCACGGTTGGCAGATTTGAAGGGTTGCCTTAGGTTGTTCCTCTTCTGATCCTGCCCTCTGCTCCTACAGGAGGAACAGATCGATGCACACAGACTCATCCGCCAGTTTCACTATACGGTGTGGCCAGACCATGGAGTCCCAGAAACCACCCAGTCCCTGATCCAGTTTGTGAGAACTGTCAGGGACTACGTCAACAGAAGCCATGGTGCTGGGCCCACTGTGGTGCACTGCAGGTACTCGGCAGCCCGGGAGCCAGTGAAACAGCAGTTGTACAGGGCCTGTGCCCAACAGACTGAGAAAAGGCATAAGCAAGAGGATTCTGGTGAATGGAGGATTTGTCTGGGCCAACAGCCTGCCTACTCCCTGGGAGAATCTGTTACACTCTCTTCTCATTTCTCGCCAGACTCTCTCCTCTGCACAGACTTCTCCTCTTCCACTTTCTTCACCTCCTACCTCTCTCTCACCCTTGTTCTCCATCCTTCTCTCTACCTCTTGCTCTTTTTCCTACTGTACAAAATAGAAAATCCTTATGTGACTCCCATGCCCTCCATTATTGGGCCCCATCTCACCCTCCTATCCAAGTTCCCAACATCTCCCCTCCCACCCTACCCAAGAAGGTGACTGCACAATCTTGTTCTTGCCTCTTGCCATTTTTACCCCTTGGAATGGCTTCATCTCTCTCCTCTACTGTACAAACACTACCAATCCTTTGAGACCTCTGTTCTAGACCTCCCTCCAGTTCTAGTAGCACTTGCCATCTGTAGCACCTGATTGCCTCTTAAATTTCCATTCTCTCCTGCATGGTTGATGATTGATTTCTAAGATCATCTTCTCTCCCTTACCAGACTGTACGCTGCTTGAGTTGAGCCATTGTCATTGCTTCTACAGTAGTAGCCCCTGGGTCACCCAGCACAGCAGACCAGAGCGTGACTGTGCTCAGTACACAGCCCCCAGATTTACTAATTGAGTCCTTCTGTTGTATAATTTGGCAGGTTCCATTGGCAGCCCCCCTTCTTGGTCTTGTTTTTCCCCTTCCTCTTTTTCCCTTTCCCTTCTTCTGTTGTGAAACAATACTTTCTCTCTGCTTTTCAAGATTTCCTTTCAATTATGAGTCTTCGCTGGCATTCCCAGAGTGTTGAGGTTGAAGAAAAGGCCAGGCCAGAAGGTGACCTGAGGCGTGGAACCCCCTTAGGCAGATTAGAAAGGCTTATTTTCAAGTTGTCTTGGTGTCAGCTTGCTCCTATGGTTCATCGCCTGAACTGGGACCATTTACTTGACTTCTTGCCTCAAATGGTATGACCATAAAATAAACCTAAAAAAAAACATCTCTCTGTCTCCCTCTCTCCCTCTATCTCTGGGGAGTCGGTGTGTTTAGCTAATTAATGTTTGCAGCACTGATAGCCCTAACTGAAAGGCACTAATAAATAAAGAGCAGGGAATTGCCACAATCAGAGAAATGTCAAATGTACTCACTTTCTCCCAGTCAGCACAGCACCCTCGGAGCCTTGCTTTTATGTGTCATTAGAACCCTGATGCTTTTAGTAGGAATGTGAGGCTCTCAAGAGTTTCCTGCATTCTGAAGAATGTCAGGCATTTTCACTCAAGACTACTAAAGAACTGTTCTTCTTTGTCATATAAATATGCAGAGCAAAAATCCCCAGATTATACAACCACTTTGGAGAGCATTTGGCAATACCTAAGTGAAGTTGAAGATGTTTAGACCCTATGACCAAGCAGTTCTGCTTTTAGGCATCAACTCTAGAGAAATCTGCACCCATGCACACAATGATGTTCATTGCAACACTGTTTTGAACAGAGAAAAACTAAAAATGTTCTAATTTTCCATCAGTAGGAAATAGATTTGAGTTTTTAAAATAATTTAAATCTACATGTAAGAACATGGATAAATCTCAAAGCACAATATTGAGCAGAAAGTTTGGTAAAACATGTTACCATTTTAGTAAATGTTTAAAACACAGAGATAACTACATTGTTTATGGATTCATATGCATGTAGGAAAAGTATAAAACCTGCATGGAAATGATATAGACCAAATGTAGAGCAATACTTACCCTGGCAAGATGGTACAGGGAGGAAGGAAAAGAGGAAGACATGGAGGTCTGGGACTCTGGGTTTTATTTCCTTGAGGGGGAGTACATTGAGAGAAAGAAATATTCCTATATTCCATGAATTGGAAGGGAAAAGAAAGATTGTCTTGAAAGACAAAGTTGATAAAAGTTTCAATCTTCTTCACCATCTCTTCTAGTGCTGGTGTGGGTAGGACTGGAACATTTATTGCACTGGACAGAATCCTCCAGCAATTAGATTCCAGAGACTCTGTGGACATTTATGGAGCAGTGCATGACCTAAGACTTCACAGGGTCCACATGGTCCAGACCGAGGTAAGAGTTACAAGCTGAAGGACACAGGACCCTCCACTCCCCACCCCCCAAAAAGTCCAAGGCTTTATTCTGATGATGGAAAATAACTAGGACACATTAGAAAGAGAAAGAGATCTGAATATAGGTGGTTTCTAGAGCTTGTTATTTTTAAATGAATCTCAGTGACCTTAAGGATAGTGTGTCTCCTTATCTTTACAGAGCTGGTTGCCCATCTTCTATAGGTGGGTTAGAAGAGAGATGGATTTTTTTAAAAAATCAATGTGTTATGCATGGGGGGGATGGCCAGGCCAGCCCATCTTGGAGATCATTTTAAGATAAGCTGGTGGCTGAGCACAAGAATTTTAATTGACAGAAAGGAAGCAGATTCCAATTTCTTCTGTTCTGCCATCCACCTCCATCTGCACTTCTACTTCTAGAGACACCAAGGAAGTGTATGTTGATTATGAAGGCTGAAAGCTTCTGTATGTACATCCCTTTGATATTTGCAGGGCATTTTTGAGCATGTTATCTCATTAAATTTTCACAATAACCAGATAATGGAGGGTATTTTTGCATTTTCCATAGTAGAAAGCTGAGGTTCAGAGGGGTGGGCTTAGCACAAGGCTGACAGCCATGATGTGGCTGAGCTGGGACTTGGACCCTAGTCTAGAGAACCCCAGGCCCTCCGCACCAAGCCCACCACTCCATGTCTGAGCGCCAAATCTATGTCCCATGCTGTGTTCACTGTGTTCTAAAATAGATGCATCAGTATGTGATTCCCCCAACCCCTGCATAAAAATCTTCCAAGGCTCAGATTCCCTTACTGTTGTGTTTCCCAAGTTTTATTCCCAAGTGACCTGCAAAATCTTCTGTAAAACTACATTCCCATGGCCAAAAAGTTGAAAAGTTCCACATGCTATTATATTCCCTCTTAAAGTCATAGCACACATGAAAATTGCACAGGTGGTAGGGCCCCACAACACTGGTGTGTCCTGAAGCAAAGGCTCCCCTTGATCTTTGTGGAACCCACTCTTTCCAAAACCAACTTGACTCTGTGTGGCACATAATAGTATCTTGCAGAACTCACTTTTTGTAACACATTTGAAAAACACTGGCATCATTGCCTTCTTCAAGCAGTGCCCACTCCTGACATCCTCTGACACCACATTGTCCTGGGCTGGGAGTACTTGCATTATAGCAATCATGATACCATATTTTTTTTAATGTTTTGTTATGGATTTTTTTAAATACAAAAGACTACAGAGAATAGTATAATGAATTTCCATGTCCCCAAACCCCAGATTCTGTAATTATCAGTTTCTGTGGGGTTTTTTTTTCATGTATATCCCACATACACTTTTCCCCTACCCATGACTCCAATCTAATATTTTAAAGCAAATCCTAATTATCACATGATTTCATCCTTAAATACTTCTGTATGTATCTCTTACTTATAAGGACTCCTTAAAAACATAATCACAATACAATTATCTCACCTATCAATTAATTAATTCCTTAATACTATCTAGTATCTAGTCAGTGTTTAAATATCCCTGATTATCTCAATGTTTGTTTGAATTAGAATCCAAAGTCCACACATAGTATTTGATTGATATATCTTTTAAATCTCTTTTAATCTACAATAATCCTCCCTCCAATTTGTTTTCTATGCCATTTGTTTGTTAAAGAAAGCAGCTCATTTGTTTGGTAGATTTTCCCGTATTTTAGATGTGGCTGATAGCTTTTTCATCGTGGTAACATAATGTATTCCTCTGGTCTCCATAGTTCTTGTCAACTGGTCATTAGATCCAGAGGCTTGATTAGATTTACTTTTCCATTTTACCACCACAGTGTTTCACGGGTGGTGCTGAGTATTTGCTGCTGTATCACATCAGGAGGCACATCATGTCCTGTGTCTCTCTTTCAGGGCTGATGAATCTGACAGTGGGTTCAGGGGGTATCAGCCTGAACCATCCACTATAACGTCCCCCATCAACCTTTCACTTAATAGTTTTAGCAGCCGTTGATCTGCTGTCTAAATCTGACAGATCTTTAAGGATTGCAGAATTATATCACACCTTGTTATCCTTTAGCTTTCTGGAGGATGGAGGCTTCTTTTCCTTCCCTATATCCTCAATATTTTTTTATCTGTTAAATGAATGAACAAATGTCCTATAATTATATTGCAATAAGTCACTGTCAATGTTTCATTGTTAGTTTATTGTCATTTTCACAAACTCAAACCATATTTAATTTGTAATTTGGGGAGGAGGAGGTTATCATATTATAAGTAGTCTTGAACCCTGTGTGTGTGTGTGTGTTTATGTGTTCAGGTTCTCTAGTTATTGTCAGGTCAGTAACTACCATGCACCTGCCCAGAACTCTGGAGACACATGTTGGCAAGGAGCAGACACTCTTCATTGTAAAGGTCACTGGCTGACTTTCAGAGCAGGAGTAATGTGATGTGTCAAAACTCTTCGTCATTCTCCTTGGATATAGCTCCTTCTTTTTTGTTCTCTCCTCATTTTCCTCCTACCTTTCAGAGGATTCTGTGGTTCTTGTTCTCACGTTGCCTTTTCAGTGTTCAAGTTCCCCCAAGTTCTGTCCTTAAGGCACTGCTCTTCTTTCTCTCAGCCATCATCATTGTGATGTCCTCCAGTCCCATGGCTTCAAGAGCCACGAGCATGCTCATGTTTTCCAAATCTAACTTTCCTTGTCCAACAACCACCTAAGTACCTGCCCCTCAGACAGTTCCACCGGGAAGCCATACAGTCATCTCAAACTCAAACAGCTCAAAACCAAACTCATTATCTTTTAAAAAAATAAATAAACAAGCAAAACTAAACAACAAAAAACACCCCTCCTGCTCCTGCTTTTCCGGTGTTTGTTCACAGTGTTGCCATACATCTGTTTGCCCGAGCTAAGAATCTGACTCCTTCCCACCCACCTCCTGTTCTGACATCTAACCTGTCACAATGTCCTGCCACTTCTACCCAACATCCTTCTTGTTCTAGACACTCACTCCACTGCCACTGCCTTTGCTCAATCCTTTATCAGTTCTCACCTGGCTTATTGTAGTAGCCTCCTGATGAGTCTCCTGCTTCCAACTCTGACAACCTTCACCACCACTGCCACCACCGAAGTTCCCTCTCTGAATCAGGTCTGAGCAACAAACTCCCTGCATAAAAATCTTGGCAAGCTCTCATTTGCATATAGAATGAAGTTCAACTCTCATCCTTGTACAAGGCTCTTCACAACCTGACCCCAACCTGCTTCCCAGTTTCATGTCATAACCCCGTCCCACACACTCCCACTATTTTTAGGGTTTGCCAAAAATGAGGAAGATTTCTCTTCCTGGTTCGGAATCAACTTTGAATCTTCTCATTATTTTGAAATAAAAATTGCACTGAGAAAGAGATAGACATTATCTCTCTCCCTTTTTTCTCTACCAAACGAAATGCCAAACAATGTTAAGATATTGTCTTTCTTGCTTTAAACCCTTGTCCAAGATAGGCTTCTTCTGTAGTCTCAGGAACCCTGGACCCCAGAGCTAGCCTGGCTCATGTAGTAATGGGAGTGAATGCGGAAAGGTGTGAACAACAGCCAAGCCCCTAAGGGTGACTGTTCCAGCAAAGGATGACAGACATTCTGACCCCTTGAATTGCTTTTCTGGGTCCATGGTAACAATCAACCTTGACTTTCTTCTGCTGTATTTGGGATACAAAGAGATACCAGTCTTCACAATTTTTGATAAATATATCAAAGAACAAAGATTTCTAAACAAAAAGGCTTTAGACAGGGGATTTGCTAGTGTGCCCACCCCTCTTTTAGGCTCCCTTGGGGCAACTTTGTAGCCTGGCTCTGAGCAGGACAAGCAGAGGCAAGCAACAACTTGTTAAAGAACGACAGGTCTTAGTCACAGTCTGTCAGTAGCATCTTCTTCCCGTGAGAAGGAAACACTGTGATGTGCAAGCTAAGGTCCCGTTTAGGAGATTGTCCTGGGGCTTTCCCATGACCCACACACCCTACATTTTAGCCTCACTAGATTTCTCAGAGTCCAGTATATATGTGCACTTTCATGTTATTTCCATCACTTGGAGTGTTCTATTTATTTGCTTAAATTCTGACAAATGTCACCTTTTCTCTCTAGCTTAATTCTTCCCTTCCCTCAAAGAGAACTTGATTGCTTCCTCTTCTGTATGAAGCTTAACATACAATTCTATGTTATATTTATCACATTATAGGTATTTGTTCACATATTTGCCCATCTGCTAAACTGGGCTCTCAGAGACCATGAAAGGCTACAAATATAATACCATAAATATCTAATAATATATAATACTGTAAATATTGGTGGCATTGAATGGAACCAAATGTGTCCACACCAAGGCAAGGCTTCACCAATTAGCTGGACAGAGCAAAGAGTGATCTTTCATGATCTGAGGTTCATATATTAGGCTTTGTCTACTTTTCATTAAGAATAAAATGGGAAGTATATTAATAATCTAAAGATTTTAGTGGTAATTATTTTAAAAGGGACATTCTGCTGGGAAAAGGGGAATTTGTATTTAAGACAAGGAAAATTAATGGGTATTAACTAGTTTCAAAGCCCATGGTGGATCATTGTTGAACTATGTATTAATAGGCCCTAGCACAGCTTACCTCTAAGGTCCCAAAGTAATTTAATATCCCAAGGAGAACTGAAAATATGAATTATGCTGGGGGTATGAGGAAACAAGTGGGTTTTAATCTATAATTCAGCCATCATTTTCAAGATGGTAAAAGAGACTGCTCTATGCGAATCATTCTCAGGGTAGCACCCTCCTTGAATTTTTAAGGATGAGGTAGATAAAACACAAGTGAGTAGGATCTGTGAACAGAAATGCAGAGAATAGTTATTAATATTAATGCAGTCATCACTTATGATTGATTCACTTTTTAAAATGTCCCAGCAGTAGATGACCAGGCCTGGTTTTCAATTAAGGACAATGCCTACCAACTCCCCATAAAAATAAGAACTTGTCCGCTTTTAAAGATCATTGGTGAGGGAAGATCATAAGGTCTTACTTTGTATCTCAAACACTTAAGATAATCTAAGGCTGACCTCATTGACCACCTTAAACATTAGGTCCAGAATATTTTTCAGCATCCAACTAACTGACAGCAGTACAAAATCTTATACACTGAAAACTTTGTTTTTAATAGACATAGGATGTTACCTGTAGAAGGAACCATAGTCAAATGGGGAAACGGAGATCCCAAGAAGCCTTGTGAATCACCCTGGGCCAGCTGGAGTCAGGTCAAGAGCCCAGTCTCTCTCAGGTGGCATCGTGCTTCCCCTCCAGCCCCTTCACTGCCCACGCTCTATGTCATTAAGGGAACCCAAGTCCAAGCGCTGAGGTCCAAGCACCACCCATTCCCTAATTAAAGAGCTCAGTGGGTAGGAAGGAAGGGGCCCAGTGTTCTGTGCCTGTGACTGGGGCTTCGTTATTGGTGGAGGTCTTTGTGCTGTCTTTATGGTCACGAAAACACTGACTCTTCTATATTTGTTTATATTTCCAAAGTAGTTTGTACCCAAATTGCTGACATGAGGGTCTGTCCTCATGGCATAATCCTCTGAAAATCTGTGCAGTCCAGCCAACATCTTGACCATCTTCCATGTGTCAAACTCAAATGCTGAGAGAAACAAGACAGATAAGACGCTTACCTTGCACTCAAAGAACTGGTAGTTCAGTTGGGTCTATTGCACACACCTTTTACTCACTATATACCCAAAAGAAAAGGCACAAAATAGCAGAGTGTGCAATGAAATGATTTTCTCATTCAATAATGCAATGAAATTAGAATTCATCTAAGAAAAACTGGTGTAGTAAAAAGGACATAAAGGTCACTTACCCAGGATTAAATCCTAGGGCCCTGTTTTTCTAGGGCTGTGTGACCTTGGAAAAGTTCCTTACTCTCCTAGTCTTAGTTTATAAGGATCATCATATCTACTTCACAAAGTTGTTAAAATAATTAAATGAGATAATTTATGGAAAGTGCACAGCAGAGTGTTTGACATTCATTCTCTTCAATAAATATGTGTGGAGGACCTACTTCATGTCACACTTAATTCTCGGCACTTATAGAACACCCTCTGTAAATGTGCATGCATGTAAAAAAGAGTGAATGAATAGCATCTTCTGCCCATTACCATTATTTTCTTTTCAATGACAATAAAAATCAATCTTCTTTATACTGAAGATCGTTAGTGAAATGATGATCAAGAAATTTGCTAACTATGTAGAATCCCATTACTGTTGATGTTTTGTGAGAGTCCCTCATCTTTCTTATGCTTGAACCCGCTGTGACTTGTTTTCTATTTTCTCATAGTGTCAGTATGTGTATCTACATCAGTGTGTGAGAGATGTCCTCAGAGCACGGAAGCTACGGAGTGAACAAGAAAATCCCTTATTTCCAATCTACGAAAATGTGAATCCAGAGTATCATAGAGGTAGGAGCTTGTGTTGCTGACTTTGAAGTTCACTTACAAAGATATCATCAACCCAGAAACCATTAACAAATTAAAGCTCTTCCAACAGGCACTACTCTTTTCTGCTTCTCCCCAGAAGCTTGAGGGGAAGGCCACACAGAGAAAAGGCCCGAGTGGCAGAGTGGAGAGGGGAGGAGGGCCCTGTGGACCCCCACAGTGCAACCCTGATTTCACGTGGTAGCTCTTCCTACCTAGCCTAAGAAGCCCTCTGTTGAGGACTCTTCTTCAGGTTTAACAATATTTAATGATAATTATTATTATTTAATATTTCCTTTCTAAGTAATAAGCCTCATTGCTGAGGAGGATGCTAGAAATCTGGGCGTTCCAATTGTAAAATTCCTTTGAAGAATTTGACACTATGCATCAAGGTCCTTGATATGTTCTTCACTTGTGACCCAGCATTTCTTCTACCATCCTAAGTAGTGAAAAAGCTTTATACATGAAGCTTTTCATAGCTGAAAGTCTGAAGTGAAAAAACCCAAATGATTAACAATTGAGAACTAAGTACACCTTGGTACATTCACTTATTAGAATATTATGCAATCATTAGAATGATATTTTTGTAGAGGTTATCATAACGTGGATATGCTTATTAGTTAAGAAAGAAAAACAGGATATAAAACCAACACAAACAATGCATAGGGAAAAAAAGACTGGAAGAAAATACACCAAAATAATAAAAAATTTCTCTGAGCAATAGAAAAATATGTGATTTTTTTCCTCTATTTTGTTATGTATTTTCTAACTTTTCTAGAATGAGCATGTAACACTTTTAAAGTCAGAAAATCAGTTAAAAAAATGATACACTTTACAAGACACTACTTTGATCAAACAAAAATTACTTGACTAGAGAAGAGTCCTTATGATTTTTCCTACTCTGAGACCTGATTTATCAGGTAGGCTAACTGAAAATTTGAAGGCACATTAACTTAATTATTACTGCATAAAAACTACCCACAAAACTGACCAGCTTAAACAAGCAAACCTTTATTATCACAGTTTCTGTAGGTCAGGAATTAGGGTGGGACTTAGCTAGGTTGTTCTGGCCCGGGGTCTCTTAAGGGTTGCAGTCAACACATCGGCCGGGGCTGCCAGCATCTGAAGGCTTGACCGAGATTGGAGAATTTACATCAAGATGGCTCACGCTCATGGCTATCAGCAGGCGTCAGTTCCTTACCCATGGTCTGGTATATATCTTTAAATCAGATGGTTTTTTCAATGACAAACATTATTTCAGAGTTGTTTTGTCTCCATTTCCTCCATTTCTTCAACTGGCAATGTCTCCCAACATTTTATGTCATTTTCTGTACTCTCTATACCAACCCATCTAGCCAGTTTGTTAGTTAATGATCTGTAAAGCACAAATACATGAGAGAGCTGCTATTTAAAGGAGTCCTTTGTAAACCAGATAATCCTTTTGTATTGTAAGTAATTACTCCCTAATTTATCTGTATAGTAAATTAAGGTTTTCACATGTCAGATTCTTCAAGAAGCTCCAGAATGGAAGGGGCTATGGAGGATCTTAGAGAGTTCTTTGTCTTATTTTGACTTGTTTGAGAGTCTTTCTTCAGAGTAATCTTGGATGTTTCTGAAGGAAGCTAACTATGGTATAGAAAACAATAACTACCAGGGGTCTGAAAGTTAGGATTTAGATCCTAGCTCTGACAAGCTGTTTGACCATGAGTAAATTACTCTGCCTCTCTGTCATGTGGCCTTACCTGTAAAACCAGAGTGGATAGGCTAAAATCGCTAGTTCCTTCCAATTCTAGTGATCAATGCTTCCAAATGGAATGACCTGACCCGCACAGGGATGGTGGCTTTTTATTGGGCTGCAGTCATTTCTGGTAGTCTTTTCCATTTGTAATTTTCTTAAACAGAACAAACAGTTATGACATATCCTGCTACAGTCTCTGATTACATTGTCCTTCCTTTCAGATGCAGTCTATTCAAGGCGTTAAGAATGTAACCAAAGATCTGGATAAAAACTACTCACTGTGTGATTTTTTTAAAAAACTTGCTTCATGCCCTAGAGAGGTGCCAGCTACTTCTGTCGATACTATGTATAATTTATTAATCTGGAAATTTTTAAAGAATTTATGTAATTTAAAGGTAACAGATATTGTACATAGCTGTATTTTGTAGTTTCTTCTGTAAATATATATTTTTCATAATGTTTAATATTAAGCTTTATATAATACTATTTTTCCACACTAAAGTGTTCATGGATTGATCTACATAAACTAATAGCCTGTATGACAGGACTACTGGTAAAATGTGTATGGTGGTGGTTGCAGAGGCAATCCTTTGGGCCATGTTTTTCTTTGCCTGTTTTGATATTCAGTGGACAGGATGACGAACTGGGCTGGAGTGAGAGTACAGTGTGGCTGGCTTTGCTGCATTGCTCTCCTATGAATTTGGGGATCCAAAGATGATCCACATGCTGTTTGGATGAATAAGCAGCATCAAGGCCAAGCTAGGGAGTTGTGCTCAAAGTAGTTACTCTTTCCCTCCCCCCTGCCAAGGGTTCAGGACAAAGTGGTCAGCTCAGTGGTTGTGTAACTTGCTATGCAAGCCCAAGCTACAGGGTTGAGGGTTCTGATAGAATATGATCCAAAAAGAAGTGATGAATTCCTACTATTAAGAAGGTCAGCTCTACCCCGACTGAAAACACAATCAGCATGCAAAGCACCATTCATAGGACTTGGAGACTGTTTCACTGTATTCATAGTGTAGAATATGAACATGCATACCCATTTTATAAAGTGTGTGTTGGTTTTTGTACACACAACAGTCTTCATCTTATTTCCCATGAGATCCATTCCTGGAAAAGCCATAATTATGTCAGTCATACTTGGTTCTCCCATTAAAATAAGATTATGGTGACAGTTTATGCTCCTGATCAAAGGACCTAATACCAACATTTTTTTTTTATAGAAATGACCACAAATTACATATACTTGATTAAAAAAAAAAGTACAATGGTGCTTAGTATAAAATTTTCCAAAAGAATTTTTAGTAAATCAATGAGGTTATAATGGTAAATAGTCATCTAATATGGTGTTTAATACAATAAGCACTACATACTCCACCACATGTATCTTCAAATTTGTGCCTTATTTTGACTATAACAAATTTCAGTGAGTCAGAAAGTGGGCATTGCCTTCATCAAAGATCCTTTTCTGAGGGCCCTCCTGGGGAAAATTTGAAAGTCGTCTCTATTGAATCCTCAGGACTACCTGAGAAAATGAGCCAGGAATATCTGCTTTTTCTCCTCACTACATATTCTTCTGTAATAAACTTAGGAATTAGAGGTCAAATTTTTTGCTTTCACTTCTTCATTTGCAAACATTTCTTTTAAGTCTATTAGGCAATATAATGTATATAATTAGCATAGTAACTGAAAAACATTAAATACACCTAAAATAGTTACTTATAGTCATGTACATCTACACCCAAACTGGAAAAATTTCCCAGGCTATTTGAAGTTTATAAAAATGGGGGGGGGGGACTCGATAAGAGTGAAGGTGAAGAGTAATAAGAGGATTCTAAGTTTTCACAGTTTCATTGTGCTCAACACCCTTGCGAAATGACAGTGTTAAGCTTCAATTCTCTATCAGGGAACTAGGTGGATCTTCCAGAAGTGAAAAGGAAAAACATAAGTGTAAGTGAGGCAGATGGACTAAAAGAGAGAAAATATAGGATAGAGATTTGTGAGGTATGGCATCTATTAGGAATAACTTTTCCTACAATAAAAAGAAAAAGCAGAACAAAAACAAAACAACTTTAAACTAATGCAGCTCAGTGCAAAGCACATTAATGCATAGGATGATAAATTCATTTTGTCGTTTCATTCTCTTAGAACACTTTAGTAAATGTTGCAACTTGCTAGATTCTTTGCCAGAAACTGTGCATTTCTACTCACATAAAGAGACAGTCTCACAATAATAAAGTAAATAAATTAAACTTAAAAGAGGGATTCATCAAGGTAGCAAGATAACTGAGCCAGTATGGGACAGTGGCAGCTCTCCATAGGCCACACACTGGCAAGTGTTGATGCCACTTCCTCTCTAGAAGAGAGAGAGCAATTAATTGCACAAACCAGGAATTTAAACCGTGATACACATACGCATCTGTACCAGTAAATAACACTCACATACCCTCACAATGTATGGATTGGAATCAGGGTCAAGGAAATGGATGTGCCAAGGGAAAATGTACATTCTTTTTGTCTAATTTAGGAAATATTTATTTCTACCCTACATTTGTCTAATTTAAATCTCCTTAGCAACAAGTATTTTACAATTTCCCCTGAGAGTACTAAAAACATAATCTAGTCTATTTATTTATTAAATTTAGGGGGAAAAAAGTTTCCCTGACATTCAGCCCAATGGAGCATATTTTGATTTAATCCCATCATGTGTTATGTCTTGATAAACACTGCATTTCCTGTCTTGGCAGGCCTCTTGTCTGTGCACCTGTGCGGTACACTTAAATCATCAAGGCATCGGAGTGCTTTTGAGATGTCAAATGTTGGGAGAGTCCCATCTTGCATCTTAATAATTATTTATACAAGTTCTTTATAATTAACTCCTTTAATGTCTTTTAATGAAATTCATTTCTTATTATGATTATGTTATTCTCTGGATAGTGGCCAATTTCTCCAGCTCTTGAATCGGGTATTTCAAAGACTTGCCTCCCTGTCATGACTTGCACATAGTTGTCAAAGTAACTAACCATCCCTTAACACTTCTGAGTCCCTCTGTTTCACTACTTGCCCCTCTTCTCCCTATTGAATATGCTTTCCCAGTTGAATGTGATTTTATTTTCTGTTCACCTCATCTCCTTATACCCATTGGTATAATTTCATAGTCTTTTCTGGCCCCACAATACACAAGTGATGACCATAATTAAATACTAAAATGGCCACGGCACACAGACATTTTGGGTGTAAATTTCCTTGGGAGAGTCTTTAATTAATTTTATTATTAGCTCTTGGAAGACAGCCAAAAATGACATGAGAAAATAATATGCAACCATTAAGCAGATTTCCAGCAATTCAAAAATAGACCTCACACTTTCCATTTCACATTCTGATTCTCTTCCCCTGGTGTTTAAGGATCCAGTTTTTTATATTAAACACTCTCCTTTCTTTTTGCAATAAACTCTTCGCCATATACTAAATTCTCATTCACGTACCTTTCTGGGAATTCTCTGAGGTTAGAGTCCTAAAATCATAAACCTGCCACATCTGTCTGACAGTGAGTAATAGGATTTGAGCCTTAATTATGAGTTGCAATTAGAAAGGGCTCTAATTCACACATGCGACCAGACCAAACCTGACCTGGTGAAAACAATATGTAATAAGCTGCTTGTTTGGGGTAGTGGTTCAAGCGCTTTCCTGATTCCATTTCATTGAGGAAATTTAAGTAATTGATCAACCAAGACCAAGTGGCAAGAAGGAATGATTGATCCTTCCCAGAGTTACAGTGAACAAACCCTCAATCCTACCTCATTCCTGAAGAATCAAAGGCCGTTTCAGCCCAAATGCCCTGTTAAGTTTCTAAGTATTTGTTACCCAAGGTTTAGAATCACAGCAAGGATTCAAAGAATGCTTCATATTGAAGGAAAAACTGTAAACCATGACTGTAGAAAGTAAAGGGAAAATGTTTGAAAGAGGGAATCTAACCAGAAGGCCACCAAGAAGAGAAAAAATAGCATCCGTTCTGTGTGTCCAGATTGTTCTTTGAAAATACTGTCATAGGTTTCTATTAGGATGTATTGCCCTTTGGGGGATTCACTCAGACTACATTGACCAGACAAGTTAGCCGATCAAGCAATTGAATAGATTCATTTAGTTTAGTAAATTCTCCAGGTGTTGAGTAACTTTATGGAGTTTGGCATTCTGGAGACACAGCCTTAGAATTCTCATAGTGGATGGTGCCTTTGAAAATTTTTGGCCATTTTAGTTAAATTGCAGGGTAATGTTTGATGCAGCTATGGTAATAGAAAAAATCTGTTCTGTTCTAAAAATGCTTCTAGCAATGGAAATATTTCTGGCTAAAAGAATACTCTTGTCTTGTAGGGAGTTTCCCTGGGACAACGTATGCAACAAAAAGGCATTTTATTTTTTGAAAGGTTCTCTATATAGATGCATTCATTAAATAAGGTAATTGTTGGTGAATGCTCCTAAGATAGGGGTTTACTTAATAAAAGGTCCATTAACAGTTCTCCCAAAGGTTATTTTTATTACCCATACACCAATGCCCATGATTTTATATCATATGATACCAAAATAAGTTGTGCAAAACTGTGAATAATGTCAGACGAATGCAGTGTGTTCCTTCCAGAATGCTTGCAAGAAGAATTAGTCATGGCTGTTTTCTCTCAAGTAATTTCTTTAAGAAATACTATCCTTACCCTAAGAGCAAGCTTTCCGTTAAGTCTGAGATGTTGTGTTTTAACAGCTGTGTGTGTAGATAAGCATCCCATCAAGCAAGGAGCATGTGCATTTGTGGCTTTGGGAGTCTGAAGCAGAGTAGGACAGTGTTCTGTCCACAAGCTAATGGGACAGTCTGCACTTGTCTTCGTGGAATTTCCTAGTCTCAGTTCAATTGACGAGACAGTGCATCAATGTTCTTACTTGACGAGTACTTGAAGACCTCTGGTCTTCCATGTGGGACTCACCAGGCTTGTAAGTTTATCAAGGACAAGGACCATGTTTTTAATCTCTTTTCTACTGATACCTTGTGGAGATGAGTGCACAGTTCAAGACATTCAAAATACACTTTTTGAGTGGAGATTGTTCCTAGCCTGATACTTTGGAGGTTAAGGAGTCGGTGCCCAATGATAGTGTTACCCATGGAGGTTCATTGACTGTTCCTTAATTTGTGTGAAGCTTAAATAAATAATGTAAATAAATCCAGCAACTGAACTTATGTTCTATAATAGAGCACTTTTATGTTTTATAATATCATTTATTCTTTCTCTGCAAATCTGGTTATTTAAAATGGCAGTAAATAATTCTATTTCTTTCATACTATAGGATCTACCTTCAATATTAGTGTTTCTAACCAACTCTGAACAGAGAACTTCATAAGTCCTTCTATTTAAATTATGTATTTGGTTAATATATTTTCATATCGTAATCATGGTCAAAAAAATCTATACAATATCTTACACACCTTCTCACCAGTACAGGAATAAAACTGCTGTTTGTTGATGGAAGGTGTCCTGTCTTCTATTTACCTGTTTCTCATTTATCGATTTCGTCATCCTTCTGTCCAGGAGAAAGGTCATAAGTGACTGCTTTTAAATGGGAAAATCTTCCAGGGCATTATCGTGATAAACATGATTGTCTCAACCTTTCTTCCTGTAAGTACCGAGTTGGTTGCCTAGAGTGCTGTGTACATAGAATAGGCCCTCCAGTAGACAGTCTCCAACTAAGCTTTTGTTTTCGGGTCTGTTTGTTCATTAGGAACCCAAATGTCATCCATAACCTACAGCATGGTACATTCTCCGAGGTGCTGCCCCAGCTGGATAACCATGTGCCCCTTCAAAGGCACTTCACACATTAGTGGACAGTGTGACATTTGGTAAGGAGCTGCTTTGCCTGTCTCCAGAATTATGATTTTGTTCTTTGTCTTTTTCATATTGCAGTTGAAAGATCAATGTCCTTCACAGCTTCGGTATTTCATTTTTCTACAACCTACTCAGAGAAACCGTTATTTTTTAAAAATCGACAATAGATTTAAGTATAAAACTATTAAATCAAACAATCCTTCTTCATAAAACAAAATCTCTGGATTTAAATAATTAGATTAACAAAATAGTTTGACATAGGAGACTGGACTTTTTTTCCTCAAAGTAGCTATTTGTTGGCTGAAATGTACTCTTAAAAAAAAGAGAATATTACAATTTGAGCAGATATTTAGTAATTTTACTGATATGCCTTCCACAATCATAAAATGTTAGAATGGGAAGGGCTACCTTAGAAATTGACATTGAAGGAAACTAAGACCCTAGTATAAAAGTGATACAGTAAAACAGGACAAAACTGGAATCAAACATGTCCTTCCCATTACAGGGAAGGGCCTCTCTACATGTAAATATAGACAAATAAAAAAGCGTCTCAGAAGCCAATGGATACAAAGTCCATCTCCCCCACAGAAACAACCTTCAATAGAACCGTCAACATTTTGCATGATTATTCCTTTTTATTTTTGTATCTCATATGTCTGGAGATAATCCATTGATTAAACAAATCTCAGACTATTTTAGAGTCAGACTTTAGCAAAAGTCACCACAACCTTAAAGCTGAAATAATATTGAATAGAAAAGGAGAGAGTATGATTTTCTAACATAATACTATTATAAAATTCATTAAAAGCTAATTATATCAAACCTTCTAGAATTCAAAAGCAGTACTACAACTGGATTTTGAGAAAACTGGGAAGGATTTTGATGGCTCCTGTAAAAGGAACATTCATGAAAGAAGGATTAAAATTAATTGGTGTCTTCAGACCTGAGCAATTGAGAAACCCATTCTGGGATGGTTCCACGTAAGTGGAGTGAACAAACATTCAACTCCTTATCAAAAGAGGTAACAAACCTGAAAGGCCATACTCATTAACATGTCTCCCCAGGTGTGTACCTTGCAAAGAAAGCTTTACTGTTAAAGAATTGTTGATCTTAGTGAAGCTTCCCTTTCTCCTGGGCTTTTTTTTTTTTTTTTTAATGATGCAAGGAACTTTGTGAAAATTATCTTAATGTAAAATTACTTTTCTCTTTGCTCTTGGGAATCTATTTAAATCTTTGAGAAGTAACTAAAAATAGAATTTGTTTCTTGTCTCTACTATTCTGCTGCAAGCTGTTGGTGGCCAAGAACGTTCTATATCTTACATCTTGCCACGGAGCTAAGGTAAAATGCATAAATACATGCATGCTTACACACATAAAAACAAACAATAAAAAAAAAAACTGACAATACAACTATAGAAATAAAGTCATTAAAAGTAGAAAGTTCAGAAGCCAGAGAACATCATTTTCCAGGCTGGGAAGCTTGCCTAAGTCTAACCTCTAATCAGATAATACTATTTTGCAAAATGTATGAATTTTATGCTGTCTTTTATTTCTAAAGTACTTTCCAGTGACTGCTGACTCAGTTTGAACCCAAGAAGACATTCCTTTCTCATCCTTGACAGATGACTGAGGAAGGAAAAAGCTGTCTGTCTGCAAAGAATAACACATCAACAATAAATAAAGGCAAACCTAGGTGGAAGGTGAAATAAGATGAATTATCCTGCATTGGTGTTCATGACTTGGTAGAAGGCTATGAGGAGAAGGCAACTAGGGAGTAAACGTAAAGAGCTAGAATCTGAAGGAGGTATTGGGAGCCTTACTAGTAGCAGAGGGTTTTCAAATTCAACCTGTGAGAAAGATATTCCAAGTCCTGTTTAAAGTGCTGTGGAAGAAGGTTGCATGTTTAATCTCTAAAATAGAGATTATTTTAGAGTCAGACTTTAATGACTTTTAATGAAAAAGTTGTTACGTTTAGACAGGGCTTTTTACTTTTAAAAAGTATGCAAAGCTAATGTCTCATTGAGTGTCTTCACAACTGCCATATAATACAGATTAATGAATAGCCCCACTTCACAGATAAGGGAATACAGGCACAGAGAAGACCAGGGAGTTGCCCAAAATTTGGCAGAATAATAGGAACAAAAATAGGAACAATAGCTAATGTTGTGCACTGTCAGCACGCTAAACACCTAATTTAACTCTTCACCCTTCCCTTGCTATTAGCCCTATTTGGGGGATAATGAAACTGAAGTTTAAAGAGACAAAGTAATTTACTTGAGACCATACATTGCCAAAGCCTGGGTTCCAATGTAGATTATTATTACTTCAAAACGGAGCATCTTAATCTCTAGCCAATGCACATCAAGGTGCGGTTCCCAGATCAGCCTCATCAGCATCACTTAGGATTTGCTAGAAATGCAAATCCTCAGGTCCTGCCTTAGTCCCACTGAACTAGAAACCCTGGGAGTGGGTCCCAAGCCCTCCAGGTGATTTCAATGTATGTTAAAGTTTGAGGACCACTTTGCTATGCTATTCTGCCTTGAGTCTGGGCAGTACCTGCTTTGTAATTTTTCATTAGTCAAATCTAAGTCTTTGAAAAGAAACTCTGTAACATGCCCTATTTGACAAAGAGGACTAGTAATGTATAATATTTGAGCCCTTACCTAGCACATAATGAGTAGGCACAATAAATTTTAGCTACTACTCTTATGTGCCACATATTGCTCCCAACTACTTTACCTGTACTATATCTCCTTTAATCCTTTCGAAACTAAATAAGGTAGGCACTGTTATTATTCTCTTTCTACAAATGAAGAAGGAGGCAAAGAGAGAGTATGTTGCTCAAGTTCAGATAGCTAACAAATGTCAGAGCCTTAGTTTGAATATAGACAGTCTAGTCCTTGAGCCTATGTTCTTAACCACTTGCTTGTGCATCACAGGGTGGAGAAGAATTAGATTCAGCTCTTCAGCTCAGATTAAATCCAATTGTGGGCCTTCAGGTTCCCATTCAGTTTTGCAGACTCACAGTATTTGCTGCAAATCTCTTCCCTCCACTCTCACCCTATTGATCTTGCTAGAAGGCCCTTTAGTTCCTTAGCTCTAACGAGATGTCCCTCCCAGCTTTTTAGATTAAATGTGAGAGCGCAAATCACGTGTTCTAAAGTCAATCCCATCTGTTGCCTCTGGAGGCCCAGGAAAATGCTGCTCAATAATGACAATAAATTCTTACAGGGAAAGGGACAGCGATTGGCCCACGGGCAGAACTTGCGTGTCAATTCAGAATGGGAGACATAAAGAATGAGAAACACCCATAAAGAGGAATTCACAAATAAGATGGAGGCAATGGATCCTAAAATGGAACTCCCAACTCTCAGGGATTCTAATAACCACACATCATAAGAGTCAGGCCCATATGACTGCTGAGGCAAATGGGAAAAGGAGAAGAAACAGGACGGGGTCTCTATAAAACAATTTAAAGCAAGCAAGTCAAAGACAGCAAGAATTATCTAAACCATGAAACCTGAGAAAGAATGAAGGATAGAGGGCCACAACCCCAAGGGTGCCACTGCACTGTGTCCCCCGACCCCGGCCATGAACGAGGAAGCTGTGATATAATGCTCACTCATCACTTCCATTTGGGTAAAATAGCACTGTTACATCAGTCGGGGGGTCCTGCAAGAAAACAGAAGGCACGCTCAAATGGGGTAATGAGGAGAGTTCAACAGAGGGACCCTTCATCCGAGAAGTGGGCAGCCTTCCTAGCTCCACTGGGATTTCCCTGGCCCAGTCCCCCAGAGCAGCTTTGCAGAGCCTCAGCACTGGAGGCCATATAAAGTGAGCTAGGCAGTGTGACAAGCACAGGATTGGGGATAGAGCAGTAGATTCTAGACCCACTCAAAAGCTGCATGACTTTGGGCAAGTCTCAAGGACCAGTTGTCTCTTCCACCCACGTCTTCTTAACAAGAAGAATCAGCTCCTCTAATTGTTGCTGTTTCCATTAGCCATCTGTTATGGTTGAACTGTCTTCCCAAAAAAGATATGTTCAGGTCCTACCCCCTGGTCCCTGGGAACATGACCTGGATTAGGGTGGACTGTAAATCCAATGACTGGTGTCTTTCTAAAGAAGGTCATGGGAAGACAGAGACACAGACCCGCACAGAGAGGAGAACACCATGGGATAATGGAGGCAAGGAATATTGGTGCCATACAGCCACGAGCCAAGGAACACCAAGGATTGCTGGCCACCACCAGAAGCTGGAATAGGCCAGAAAGGATTCTTTCCTAGCGTTGTCACAAGGAATATAGTCTTGTCAACACCTTGATTTCAGACTTCTAGCCTCCAGAACCGTGAGAGAATAAATTTCTTTGTTTCAAGCCACCCAGTTTATTGTCATTGGTTACAGCAGCCCCAGGAAACTAACACACTTTTGAAACAGCCATAACTGTTTTGCCTGAATTCATATCTTATCATCTCACCCAAGCCACCCTCTATCCTGCCACCAGTGTAATTTATCTAAACCGCAGAACTGTCCACGTTACCTCTGAAATTGGCCTAAGACTCCAATCTCCACTAGGTGCAGTCCAGGCTTCGTGGTGGGCATTTAAGGCCTCTCATTGCATGGCCTGTGCCTCCCCTGCTTCAGCTGCAGCCACTCCACTCCTTGCAATTTATGCTTCACTGTCTCAAGCTACTTGTGGTTTCTAGAATGCATGCTGCTATTTGTTCCCTTTTGCTCTTGTACACATTTCCTTCTCTCCCCTTAAATAGTTCTCACCTATTCTTCTACCTGGAATAGATACATCACCAGGGAAGGTCATTAGTAGTCCCCACCCTCACAAGGGTTCACAAATGTAGAACTTTGATTTATCTGCAAATAAAGTTAAATGTAGAATCACAGAGATGCACCAACAAGAATAAGAGACAAAAATATGCTCTATATAACTTTAAACTCAGATCCAATTATTGACTCAAACTACCTATACTACATTATAAAGAAATTTTAAAATAAATTATTCCGTTATTTTATGAATTACATGATTTTTGGTAACCCTCTTTAGACTTTTGTTTTCTTAAAGTTTAATTTATATTTTTACTATCAAGAGCCTCAAAAAAATGACAGTGACCCAGGCCTCTGTTGATCTCTGAGACTTGCTGACCCTTTCCCTAACTTACTCAAACTCCCCTCCTCCCTGGTACTACATCTGCACTATGAGACATTTATCATTGCCCATGGAATGCTAGGTTGAAATTAATTGCCCTGCCTTCCCTGTTAGACTGTCAGCTGCTTGAGAACAGTTTCTCCAAGGCACCAAGCAAACAAAATTTGAAGCTGGTTCCATATATTATAAAGATAATTGAGAATATATAATATCAACAGATACATTCTGAAAAGTGTTCACCATTATTTATGGTATTTTAACACATTCCAGTTGACTTAATCCTCCCAACAACCGTATGAGGTGGAAAACTAATACCTAGAGACACCACAGCTAATAAGTGGCAGTCTGGCTTCAGAGCAGATGTGCTCTAAACTATACCAGTAGTTCTCAGACTGAAATGTGCATCAGAATCACCTGCAGGGCTTGTTAAAATGCAGACTGCTAGGCCCCATCCATAGAGTTTCTAAATCAGTAGATTTTTACTGTCCTCTGGCACTATTGAAAATAATGAACCAAATTTTAAAACTTAGTTTATGAACTTCCTTAATGATGATTTGATCACACTAGATAACTATATTTCAAAAAATAAGTTTGCACCTTTTAAAAGAAACCAACTTCAAAGGGAACTTTGTAAAGACCAAGTTGTCATTTGTAATTGGTGTTTATCTGAAAGGTCACAGAGTTTTGAGACTGACAGATCTGGGTTCAAAGCCTACCCTGACAAGCTGTGGAACTTGAGCAAGTTATTTATTTCCCTGAGCCCAGTTCCACATTGTAAAGTAGGGCTAAATTCACCTGACTGGGAGGGTTCCTGGACAGTCTTGAATAGCTAACCTATGGAAGGTGCTAACCAAAAGAGCAGCAGCAAATAAGTTCTCAGTGCATGTTAGTTTCCTTCCAGCTCGAATGAACTGTGTTATGTCCTTAGTTTGAAAGCACAGCAGGGCTGGTAGGAAATAGAATCCCACCCAGATGGCTCAACTGAAGGCATAGTTTTCAGAAGAATGGGCAGGGTTAAGAGACCCAATTAAATACCTGGGAGAGGCATCCAGAAATTACCACCCAGGGGAGCAGCCAGAAGCTGGAAGTCACGGAACCCAGAAGAGAAAGAAGACAACACTATGTGCATTGCCATGTGACAGAAAAGCCAAGGAACTCCAAAGCTTGCCGGCCAACCAGAAGATACTAACTCCTGGAGAAAGCAAGCCTTCTAGCTTCTGCAACCATGAGCCAATAAATTCCTTTAGTTAAGCCAACCCATTGCATGGTGTTTGCTTTAACACTAGGAAACTAAAACAATGTTCATGGTACTGAAGCCTGCAACTAAAGATATAGCAAGGTTTCCCCTCTTACAATTTATTTACCTTATAACTCTATTAAGATTTCTCTGGTTAGCCACAACTGCATTCAAATACTTTTGAGAAGCTGGGTTTGTTGATTTATTTGGGGTAGGAAAGAAGTGGCAGAAAAGGAAATTTACTCGATTATTAAGGTCAATATATTTTTCACTTTTCATTGTTAAAATTCAAATGTCACTCAGTGGAAACCCTCCACTTGAAGCCAGTCCTTCCCAGGAAAAAGTCTCCTTACGGAGGCTAAGGAGGGGCAGATATAAAGAGCTGACTTCTTCCCTCAGCCTGCAGGTGGGAATGAAGGGAAACAGGTCAAAACCCTGGGAGGGAGGGAGGAAAAGCAGAGGGTCTCTGTCCATCATGCTAAATGAGAAACCAGTAACCATCTATGAACCTGAACTCTAATTTTGAGATGTGTTTTGTTTTGTTTTCTCTTTTCTTCCTTGTAATTTTATTGAGATATAGTCACATGCCATATAATCATCCAAAGTGTACAATCAATTGTTCACACTGTCATCATATAGTTTTATAATCATTACCACAATCAATTTTTGAACATTTTCATTACTCCAAAAAAAGTAATAAAAATAAAAATAAGAGTAAGTATAAAAATAAAAGTAAAAAGAACACCCAAAACAACCCATCCCCCATCCCTCCATATTATTCATTTACATTTGTCCCCATTTTTCTATTCATCTGTTCATATAATGGATAAAAGGACTGTGAGCCACAAGTTTTCACAATCACACGGTCACACTGTATAAGCTATATAATTATACACTCATCTTCAAGAATCAAGGCTACTGGGTTGCAGTTCAACAGCTTCAGGTATTTCCTTCTAGCTATTCTAATACGCTATAAACTACAAAGGGATATCTAAATAATGCATAAGAATAACCTCCAGAATGACCTCTCAATTCCATTTGAAATCTCTCAGCCATTGAAACTTTACTTCGTTTAATTTCTCTTCCCCCTTTTGGTCAAGAAGGCTTTCTCAGTCCCACGATGCTGGGTCTAGACTCATCCCCGGAAGTCATGTACCACATTGTCAGGGAGACTTAGAGCCCTGAGAGTCATGTCCCACATAGCTGGGAGGGCAGCAAGTCCACCTGCCAAGTTGGCTTAGAGAGAGAGGCCACATCTAATTCAGAGATTTTTAATCTGGAGTTCGCAGGCTGCTTGGAGGTCCGGAAAGGAAGGTTTGGAGAGATAGGGGATGAAAACGTTAACTAACATTCATTGACCACCTAGGTTGTGCCAGGAACTATAGCAAGCATCAAGCATTTTTGCATATATTATCTTTCCATACATTATCTTACCTTCACTAAGTGACCCAGAAGAGTAAATACTCTTCTCGAAGTGCCTCAAATACATCTAAGAGAGTTCTTCGACAATCTGGTTGATCATAGCAGATAAGTCTTGAAGACAGCAAATACTGCTTCATGGCTCTAGCAAGGTGGATTTTGTCGTAGATCCCTGAAAAAGCTGATTATGAAATACCAGCTAGGGTATCTGACCTTTGTCCTGGCCCGCGGGACGATCAACGGAGGCTCCAAATCCTGTGAGGGAGGAATGGTATGGGACAAGAGACACGAAGAACGACAGCAAGACAGGTTTCTGATCAAGCTGCAAAACTTTATTGAAGAGGCAGGGTATATATGCCCTGGAGGGAGAGGGGGTGGCTAATAAGGACAGGTAGCGGTCTGGGATTGGTGATTGCTGTTGCTAGGGTGGATGGCAGATGTGGGGTTAGCATTTTAGGCGCGAACTAGCACTTTTGGCGCGAACTACTTCCATAAAGAAGGCTGAGGGTAACTTAAGCTATTGTTGTATCAGCCCTGGCGGCCATGTTGCACATCTCCGGCATAGCTGAAGGTGGACTTCATGCATGCTACCTTAATCGCCCTCTACATCTCCTCCCTTTGTTTTTCAAAAGGATGGAGGAAGAATGCTGATCGAGCATTCTTTTGGCATTAACCTGCTGGGGGAAGTAGAGACCTCATTACCCAAGTTGTTTGTGGCTTCTGTTTCTCTGGGGAGGGGAATTTGTGCAGCGCGAACCCCTATGCAAATAAGGCATACTTCTCAAGGAGCTCGAAAATGGCTTTTAATTGTTTTGGCCCTCCTTTGCAGTGCTTTGCCTCGCACCCAGCGGTACCAATCATAGCATAAGCTAGAAGCATACTTTCGAGTTATATGCTGCTCCCGTAGGAGGGGGCTTTCTTACCCGAAAGGGTGGGTAGCAGGCAGATTTTCTGGATCCACACCTTGGTCAGCGAGGTGAAGCCGGTGATAATGCACTTGAATAGGCTTGCCTAGGGCAGAATCAACTTGGTCCTTAACTAGCTGTATTATTCTTTTTATGGCCCAAAGTGCAAAAGATATTATAAGGAGTATGGTTATCAAGGGGCCTAATATAGGGAGGAGGTAAGGGAGAATTCTGTTGAGCCCCCAGGAGGTACCTCCTTGGGTTTCTCGCTCACGTTTGCGGTTTTCAATTCCCTCCCTAAGTTTGGTCATGGAATCTTTAACTATGCCAGAATGGTTAGCGTAAAAGCAACATTCTTCATCTAGTGCAGCACAAAGCCCTCCCTGCTTAAGGAAAAGCAGATCCAAACCTCTCCTGTTTTGGAGAACAACCTCCGATAGGGACGTAAGGGATTTTTCAAGATGGGTGATGGATGTTTCAATGCGGGCTAAATCTTCATCTATAGCAGCTCTTAAGTGGGAGAAGCCTTGGTTGTGGAGGATAATAGAGGCGGTTCCAGTGCTTAGGCCAGAAATACCTAAAAGAGAAGCAATAGTGACAGCCGTGATAATTTCTCTTTTGTTTCTTAGCATGGTTGGAGGTTGCGTGGTTAAGTGGTGATAAAGGTCTTCCTCTGCATGGAAGAGGACATGGGGTAGCACAGCCACTAAGAGGCACGTTTCCCCTGTTTCAGTGAGGGCTTTTGCTGATACGCAAGGAGTAAGCCCCGTGGAAGAGCACAGCCATTTTGCCTCTATTGGGGGAATATAGAATTTACCTTCTGGAAAGGACGACTGTGCACAGACCTTTTTTAAGGAGGAGGAAATGTTACCAATACAATGCCCAGAGTGAAGAACGGATTGCATAGTAAGGCCGATTTTTCTGTTTGCATTCCAAGAACATTGTGGAGGATTGTCTTTGTTAGAAATATTAAATGAGGTATTAAGGGCTATAGCGTCATAAAAAGGGGGATTGACAGAGAAACATAGCCAACAACTGCGAGTAAGGTTAGGCTGGGAGGAGTTTAGGGAGAGAAAGGTGGCTTGGAGTATTGACCAAAGTGAGTTATAGATTGGCTCTATGAAAGAGCTTGAGGGTGACAATGTTGGGTTGGTAGTGGAGGAATAACTGGCAGTTTTGCGAGGAGGAGATGTTGGGGATGGGGGAGCTAGCACTACATTTGGCCCAATGGCGAATGGTTTTTGCTGTACTGCTTCTTTTTTTATTAGAATAAGGCTTCCTGGGTCGGTTCCTTTCATGTAAATTCTAAAGCCCCACGTTCGACCGAGTAGCCAAGAGGGATCAGTAAGGAGCTGTACGGTGAGATTTAGATGTGAGCAGCTACCTGTAGGTGCAATGTGGTGATGACTTCCATAGACACCCCAGGTAATGGGTTCTTCAGGTGGTTTGCAGTTCAAGGGGGCCCATTTTAGAGTTAGGTAATGATCAGTGGCGTAAGGCTTCCAATGAGTGGCTAATGTTTCACACCCCCAGTATGCACAGTAGTATTGGTTGGGAGCATTACAGTACGGTTTCCCAGGGTTTGAGGATGGGCATATGTAATATTGGGCTTGATTCCAACTAGTGGGGCATACGGAAGGAGTGGGAAATAGATCAGTTGTGTTGACGAGAAAAGAAGGTCGCCCTGCTGTAACATGGGTTTGCACAATTTTAGAATCTTCCCATCGTATTAGGGTCCATCTCCATGGTTTATGTGGGTTTGAATCACGAAAAGTAGCACCCACACTTGATAGGATAAGGTATAAAGGGGCAATTGTAGATGGCAGTAGGGTTAACAAGACCATACTGATAGGGGCTATTTAAGGATAGCAAGCTAGCAGAGTGATGCACCCTACAACGCACAAATATGTTATAGCAAGCAGGATTTTTTCTAACGGGTTCCAATCTTTTGGGGCAACGGTTGCTAATCCGGCTGCAAACAGCAAGGCCAAAAAACCAATTAGTAAAAGCCAATAGTAATTCAAGTGGTAATTCATGTGATTAGTGATGGAATAAACCTGTAAGCAGGACTTCTTTCCACTTCCGGTTGTGTGCGGGCTGGTCGTCCCCGGATGGGTTATAGCAGGAGTTATTGATGCGCTGGAAGAGAGAAGAAAGATATTTTTCTCAGGGAGAGGCTTCTACCCTGGAAAGGTTATCATTAAGAGGAGGGGAGGGAAGTGTCTCAGGGGTTTGTTTTGGCAATGAGGAATTAATATGTTTTATTAGCCTTTCTGGAAGCCAGCGAGGACCTTCCCTCTTTTGGTCGTATATGCAAGCAGAGCCTCATCCCCAAATAATCACGGGGTCAGGCCCATTCCATTCTGACGTTAAGGGGTCACGCCACATAACAGTGGCTTGTTGCATCTGTGTTTTGGGATGCCAATGTCTGTCGGCTGCAGATTGCCCTTTATCATCCAGAGTTAGGAAGTTAAGAACAAAAAGAGCATGATGTAAAAGGTCTCGGGGACGTTGTTTCGTGAGGTTGAGAGTGCTTTCGGCTAGGCGGCACAAAGCATTTTTTAGGGTGCGATGTGCTCGTTCTACTATTCCCTGCCCCTGGGAGTTATATGGTATTCCCGTAATATGCTTAATTTGTAATTGCTGACAAAAGGTTTGAAAATTTTTGCCAGTATATCCAGGCCCATTGTCTGTTTTAATGAGTTTAGGCTGGCCTAAAATGGTGAAACAATGCAGCAAGTGAGAAATAACATGTTTTGAAGCTTCTCCTGTTTGCAAACTAGCTTGAATAAATCCACTATATGTGTCAACGCAAACATGAATATATTTGAGTTGCCCAAAGCTGGCAAAGTGGGTGACATCCATTTGCCAGATTTCATTTGGGATAAGCCCTTTTGGGTTAACTCCCAAATGAGGGACTGGCAGTTGGGTTACACAGTTTTTGCAGGCTTTAACAATTTCCCTTGCTTGTTCCCTTGTAATATTGAATTTTAGGTGGAGGGTGTTTGCATTTAGGTGGTGTTGGGCATGGGCTTGGGAAGCTAAGGTTAGAGAATTAGAAAGATTGGGACATATTAATTGGGTGGCAGCATCTGCTAGCGCATTGCCTTCCGCTAGAGGGCCTGGCAGGTTCTGATGGGCACGGAGGTGTCCTATGAAGAAAGGGAGCTGTCGTTTGAGAATTAATTTTTGTAGCTTTGAGAATAAGGGGACTGCATTGGTGGATGGTTTGATAAATGGAGTTGTTTCTAATAGCGGTATGGACTGAGCTATATATGCACTATCCGTGTATAAATTAAAAGGTTGGTTTTGAAGGTGGGAAAAAACCTGTAAGACTGCATAGAGCTCGACAAGTTGAGCTGAAGTATAGGGAGAGCGCACGGAAAATGCTTGACCCTGGATGACGTATGCTGCGGTCCCATTTGCTGAACCATCAGTAAAGACTAAGGTAGCAGAGTCTATGGGTTTTGCTTTAGTGATTTTTGGGAAGGTGAACTGATGGATTTTGGCGAACTGAATTAATGGATCGCTTGGGTAATGATTATCAATATCACCTAGGAGTGAAGAGCATGCGATAGCCCATTCGTCGTCGGTTTGAAAAAGCCAATGGATTTGATCTTGGGTGTACGGGATGATAAGGGAATCAGGGTCTTTTCCAAACAATTGGTGACTAGTTTGTCGGCCTTTAGTTATGAGGGCAGCTATAAGAGAAATATACGGTGAGAGCACCTTTGTTGGAGTAGCTGGGAGATGAACCCAGAGTAGTGGGTGGCCTCGCCCGTTTGGTTGTTTTAAATTGGATTGCCAGAATACGCCTGTAGGCGTGTGGGTTGTAGCAAGAATTATAAAAATTAAGGGTTGGTGGTAATTTATTTGATAGCAAGTTTGATTTTGGATAGCTTGGTTTACGATGGTAAGTGCCTGCATTGCCTCTGGAGTTACGCTTCGGGGAGAGGAGGGGTTTGCGTCTCCTTTTAAGATATTATTGAGTGGCAGAAGAGCTTCAGTGGGTAGCTTTAGGTAGGGGTGAAGCCATTGAATGTCCCCTAAAAGTTTTTGGAAGTCATTTAACGTTAGTAGATGGGAGGTTCGCAGTTGAATGCGGGGTGTTAAAACTTGCTGGTGCCAAAGCTCAAACCCTAGATAAGAAAAGGGGTCTGAAGTTTGTACTTTGTTAGGGGCTATTTGAAGACCTTTTGCTGTTAAATTTTTAAGAAGGTCTTGAAAACAAGAATGTAGGTTGGACATGTCCTGACTCGCTAACAGGATATCATCCATGTAATGGAGAATGTAGATCTGTGGCCATAGTTGTCTGACAGGGTTAACGGCGTCAGCAACAAATTTTTGGCATAAAGTCGGACTATTGGCCATGCCCTGTGGCAAGACTTTCCATTGAAATCGGGGCATAGGGCCTTGAAAATTGATTTGAGGAACACTAAAGGCAAAATGTTGCCTGTCGTCCGGGTGAAGAGGTATGGAGAAAAAACAATCTTTTAAATCTATGACTATTTTATGAAAATTAATAGGGATAGCAACTGGTGAAGGGAGGCCAGGTTGCAATGCTCCCATGGGCAACATTGCTTTGTTTACAGCTCGTAAATCTTGCAAAAGTCTCCATTTGCCTGATTTCTTTTTTATAACAAAAATAGGAGTGTTCCAAGGGGACTGAGTAGGTTCAATATGTCCGGCATTAAGTTGTTCCTGTACTAACTCTATAGCCGCTAAGGTTTTTTCCTGAGTTAGGGGCCAGTGATCAACCCATACTGGTTCTATGGATTTCCAAGAGATTTTTTCAGCATGGGGTACAGGGATGTCAATGGCTGTCAGGCTAAATTTTGGGAGAACCCGAGTCCTGTTCTAGCTATATTAGGTGTTATAGAGATGGGCTGTCTTATTCCTTGATTAGCTTTGCCTAGGCCTTTGCCAGGGAGAAAATTCATTTTTAGCATTTGAGCAGTAACTGTATCACTAGGGCTGCACATAAAAACTTTCATTTGAGTTAAGATATCTCTGCCCCATAGATTGACGGGGAGATGGGGGGTAACATATGGTATAACTGTACCAGTGTTTCCTTCCTCATCCTCCCATTTAAGGGTTTGTGAACTCTGTAGGGGATTTGTGGCTTCGCCTATTCCTTGTAAGTGGGTGGCAGCGGCCGTGAGAGGCCAGGATTTAGGCCAGTGATTTGAGGATATAATTGTGACATCAGCCCCTGTGTCTAAAATTCCTTCAAACGGTTTACCATTTAACTTTAATCGTAAGATGGGCCGATTATGGGATATTGGTTGTGCCCAAAAAATATCGGAGGATCCAGGGGCCTCTGTAGGGCGCTGGAGTTTTTTGAAGTTTGAGTTGATACACTGAATGGGGAGTATTATAAGTTGGGCTATTTGAGAGCCAGAAGGAATAGGGATAATATTGTTTGAGGTGGCTGCAATTATTTGTATTTCACCTTTAAAGTCATTATCTAGCACACCTGGGGTGATTTGAATCCCATGAAGGGCGGTACTGGCTCTTCCTAAGATGAGGCCAAAGGTATTTGGGGGCAGTGGTCCATAAACTCCCGTTGGTATGAGGAGAGGACTGTTTTCTGGGGTTAATATTGATTTGGAGGTGGTACAGAGGTCCATCCCTGCGCTTCCTGCTGTTGCTCTCCATAAGTCTGCGACACGGCAGCATGGTTTATGGTGGGGAGAGCTGGTATTGTGACTGAGGATGGTCGAACGAACCGTACTGCCCCTGGGTTCATTCTGGTTGGGGCCTGGGGCCGGCCCCATTGGAAGTTTCCCTGGGGCTTAGGCTTAAGAGGTTGGCCATTTATGTCTGCTCGAGAATGGCATTCAGACGCCCAATGGAACCCCTTTTTACAGCGGGGACAAATAGAGGGCGGCAATGGGGGTTTATTAGTAATGGGTAAAGAGGAACTGGTTTGTGGCACGGGGCAATTTTTTGAAAAATGGCCAGGTTGTTTACAGTTATAGCACGTTGGAGGCTTTGCTTGTGCCGTAAAATTTTTATGCTGCGCTGCAAAATTTTGAAGGGCAGCACCAATGGCTATTCCAAGAGTTTGAGTGGGCCCAATGCCAGAACAGAACTTTATGTAATTATTGAGATTGGTATTACGAAAGGGGCGGATTGCTGCTTGGCAGGCAGTGTTAGCATTTTCATAGGCCAGGTGTTTAATAAAATCACTTTCGTTTTCGCTGGCCCCAAATAGGCGCTCAGCTATGTTTTGTAGGTGGCTAAGGAATTCACTATACGGTTCATCGGGCCCCTGTCTTAATTTAGCAAGAGAGGCAGTGGCCGCACCCTTTTGCAGAAGTTTTTTCCATGCTCTGAGCGCGGCCGTTTGTATTTGCGCTAGGAGACCTGGGGGGAATTGAGCCTACTTATTATTCTGATGGTAGGGGCTTTGACCTAAAAATTTGTTTAATGTCCAGGTTTTAGAGGTGGCTTTACGGGCATTACGGGTGGCATACTTTTTACAATGCTCTTCATAATCGGATTTTCAGAACAGGAAATCACCGCCGGACAGGGCAGCTCTGGCTAATTGGGACCAATCGTTAGGAGTGAGTTCTTTTTCACTGAGACTCTCTAATAGGGTGAGCGTGAAGGGGGCGGTAGCGCCATAATTACTCACTGCCTTTTTTAAATATTTTCTAAATATTTTAAACTGAGTTTTTTATATTTAACTGTTGAGGTAGTGCTAGCTTCTTCCTGCTCTTCTTCGTTAGAACTAGGGGGATTTGATTGTTCCTCTTCCTCGCTTTCGCTACTAGAATCGCCATTTTGGGAGCCGGCGGCGCCATTTTGGGAGCTGGCGGCGCCGTTTTGGGTTTGACTACGTGTAACTGGAAAGGCGTAGGTGTGGTGAGCGCAATGGGGATGTGATGAGGGGGCGTTTTCTGGAAGCACAAGGGCTGCAACGCTCTGAGTTGCCGACTGGAGGTCGGCAAGCAAATTGGCGGCTCGCAGCCGCTCTTGATTAAAAGTTTCTCTAAAGTTATCGGCGTGTAGCCAGAGGTTTTCTGTGGCCTCTTCCAAAGCGCGAAACTGAGGTAAGGACGTGACTGGATAAAAATGAGAATATGGTTTTGGAAAATCGGGTGCGTAAGGGGGTGGCCGAAACGGAGGAAGGGAGTTGATCTCCAAAGAGGGAGAAATTTTAGCCTCTGGTTTGATATTGTGCTGATTGGGCGATAGACTAGCTTGACTGGTTGGGGTATTTGGCCTATCCCTGTTGGGGTTTTTGTTTAGGGGGTTTTCAGGTATGTTAATAATTACTGAGCTGCATGCTGAAGCGGGGCGAGAGTGCTCTCTTAAAGCTTCCTCTCCTTTTTTGCAGAGGTTTTGAATGTCTGGTGCTAAAGAATGGACTCTTAGGATTTCATTAATTAGATTCCAATAAGAAAAGGCAGTAACCGGGACCTTTTCAGGACCAAAGGTCCGGGAATAATCTTTTAAACAGTCGCCGACTCTTAGCCAGCATTGGTGGTCTATAGTACCTTCTTGAGGGAACCAAGGGCAGGTTTTTAACAAAAAATCAAAAAAGCGCGTGAGATCTTTTTTCTTAACTCTAGTTCCTCGTGCCTTGAGCGATTGTTTGACCTGACTAATATATAATTCATGTTGGGAGATTGCTTGCCCCATGTTGGGGATGGGGGCTTACCTTTTGTTGCTTTCTTTTCTTCTTTCCGTTTCTTCCTTTCGCCGGCACTGATCGACTGCTGAACGGATCTGTCTCGCGAGTGCGCTTCCCCGCGGCGATCCCGGGTGCGGTGAGTGTGAGGTACCTCTCTCCTTGAGTGCCGCGTTCCGTCTCTCACAGAACTCCGAGCCCCACGTTGGGCGCCAGTTTGTCCCAGCCCGCGGGACGTTCAACGGAGGCTCCGAGTCCTGTGAGGGAGGAATGGTATGGGACAAGAGACGCGAGGAACGACAGCAAGACAGGTTTCTGATCAAGCTGCAAAACTTTATTGAAGAGGCAGAGCATATATACTCTAGGAGAAGGGGAAGTGGCTAGCAAGGGCTCGTGGCGGTCTAGGATTGGTGGCTGCTGTTGCTAGGGCGGATGGCAGATGTGGGGTTAGCATTTTAGGCGCGAACTAGCACTTTTGGCGCGAACTACTTCCGTAAAGAAGGCTGAGGGTAACTTAAGCTATTGTTGTATCAGCCCTGGCGGCCATGTTGCACATCTCCGGCACAGCTGAAGGTGGACTTCATGCATGCTACCTTAATCGCCCTCTACAGACCTTCATGTTATCCATTATTGTATGTAGAAACATTGGTGCACATTAGAATTTCTTAATCCTTTGACCATTTTTTGCTGGCTCTTTTTTTTCTGTAGTGATAGAAATGCTTAGTTATTTCCAAAACATTCCTCACACCTTCCTAAAAGTATTAACTCTCTTATTTCTAGCCAGTTGGCAAGCCCTGGTGAGTACATTGAGTTCTGCCTTCTGGACTGACTTTGGCTCCAATAAAGGATTATTATTCTAGGAGTGAGTTAAGCCCTGTTATGGCATATCTAGATAATTGCCTGCTTTGTCTTAAGATATGATCCATCAACAAGCACGGTTAACTATGAATTTTCTACAAGAGTTTCTAATACATTTACTCAGAACATGGACTATTCTTAGCAGAGACTATTATGTAGTCATGAGTTATCCTTTCTTCTGGCAAAAGAGGAGAGTAGCAGGATTTAAAATATAACAAAGGAAAGAAATGCTTGAGGAAGAAAGTAATAGAATTTCATGAATAGTAAGCCTAACTGCTAAGAAATATAGGTGTGTTTTTAGTAAGCAAGAAAGATTACACATCAGAGGGACCATCAAGTTTAAGGGAGACCCTACAATCAAGTTAGCAACAGTCTTCCCTAATTTAGCTGCAGTTGCTACTTCCCTGAGACCAGGAGGGTGAACTTCTGCCACTGGGTCGAGAGAAAAGCTATAGCAAGTTACCAGTCTCTGATAAATTCCATGAAGTTGAGTCAGAATACTAAGGGCTTGTTCAGATTGTTTACATATGAGTAAACAGAAAGATTTAAGATAGCCAAGTTGGTTCAGGGTAAGAAGACGCCAACGAGTTTATTCTAAATCCCAATGCCTGCTGATGTTTCAGCTCCCAAGGAAGAATTCTGGTTGCTGATAATTTAATCACATAAGCAGTGGCGATTTTAGAACAGTTGGGAACAAACTGCCTGCAGTAGGTACAAGATTCGGGAATCCTCTTAATTTACTCTAAATGACTGGCTTGGGAAATTTTTGAATGGCTTTTAGTTTGAAATGAAGGATTTACCTCCTTGGGATAAATCTTGCCCTGAGTAAAATTCATTTCTTTTGGACAAAATTATATCTTTTCTTTTAAATTTAAGTCCCTTCTGATTTAGATGACATGATTCCAGACTTTGAGATGATGCAGTAATGAGAGGAGACTTTGGGGGTCTTGGAGAGAGTGAGAGTAATTTGCATGTGGGGATGATGTGAATCACTTCAGGTCAGAGGTCAGACTGTGGTAGGCAGGCTCCAAGATGACTCCCAATTATTCCTTCCTCCTGGTAGTCAGGTCCTTAGGTAATCCCCTCTCACATTGTATCAGGGCTTGGTTTGCACATCCAGTAAAATTGAGCACAAGTAATGGTATGTGACTTGCAAGGCTAGGTTACAAAAGACATTATGGCTCCTGGCTTGCTCTTTCAAGATCACACACTCTGTGGTAAGTCAGGTGCCATATTGTGAGGATGCCAAAAAAAAAAAGCCCTATTGAGAGGTCCATGTGGTAAGGATCTGAGGCTTTCAGCCTATAGCCATGTGAGTGCCCCATCTTGGCAGCAGAGTCTCCAGCCCCAGTCCAGGATTCAGATGGTTGCAACCCAATCAGCACCTTGATTGTATCACATGAGACACGCTGGGCCAAAAATATTCAGCTAAGCCTCTCCTGGATTCCTGACTCTCAGAAACTGTGTGAGATAATAAATATTTGTTGTTTTAAGCTGCTAAGTTTGGGAGTAATTTGATAACAAATACAGTGACTTCTTTTTTTTTTTTGCTATTCATTGTTGGTTAAAGAGTAGCCTATGGCATTTAAACATCAAAACAATAGCTTATCTTTGTGGTAACTTCTAATTTTAACACTAAGATTGTAATATGTATTTGTTGATTATTCATTAATATATGTTTTTCCAAGGCTGAATATGCTCCTAGGTGCTATGCTGAGTGCCTCACTCTGCCCAGCTTTGATAAAGAACTTTTGATATTTGACAAAGAACTTAAGATATGCACACAAAGCACTTAATAAGTGTTAGCTGGGGTCATTATTGTTATTTTTATCATTATGGGTAAAAAGATGAATAAGATATATTTCTGTTCTTATAAAGTAGAAAGGTGAGGGAGAATCAGTGGATTAACACCCAGGTGAGGGAGAATCAGTGGATTAACACCCAGACAAAACAAGATAAATTCTTATAATACATGATAAATTCTTAAAATAATAGAGATGTATAAAAATTGTTGTGGGGTCACAGAGGAGGAAGTGATTAATTCTTGGGGCAGGGTGGAGGAAGGAGGTTGTACCTTGAAGTTGGGATAAAATTTCCCCAGGTAGAGAAGGATATAGAAAACATGTACAAAGCACATAAAGGGCCTGGGGAGGAGTCATTCATTCATGTATCCATCTGTTCCTTAAATATTTATTGAGCACTTCAATGTGCCAGTGATGAAAACAAATCATCAACATTGTTCTGCCTTTGTAGATCTTACAATCTAGTGGGATAGACAGATAACAGAGAGGTAAACAAACAGATAAACACATACAAGTAGCAACAGGAACTACCAAGGAAGTAAGCAGGGTGAAGAGGAAGGGGTTGACAGGAAATATCTACATACATATAACGGTTAGAAGGCTTCTAGAAAGAGTCAGTATTTAAGCTCAGACTTGATGGTTGAGAAGACCCAGATATAAAAATATGGTGAGAAGAGAGGTCCAACCCATGGGACAGGACCACACATGCAGACTCAGAAAAGAAAGAGCATAGTGCATCTGAACTTGAGGGCAGGTGGTGGGAATGTTAAGAGATGACATGGTTTGATGTATTTCAGGAATTTTTCAAAAGGAGAAATTATCTGAGCCAGGTAAATGATCCCATCCATGTTGTCTGATAACATTTTGTCCCAGTCTTTATTTCGTCATTGCATTGTCTATCCAACATCGAGCTTGAGACAGGGACCTAAGAATGCGTTAGAGCTATTGCAACATCCATCCAGAGCTGAGAACAACTAAAGGCAAAAGATAAATAGATCTGGGAATCACCTGCTCAGTTCACAGCTAAAACCAAGGTATGGATCAGACCATTCAGAGGAAGTCTATAGGGAGGAAATACGTTTAATATTAATTGCATAATGTCTACCTAGGATAGTACTACACACTTCACAATGGATCAGTAAACACTTCTTTGGCTGTATTCTCTACCCCACTCTAATAAGAGCTGGCAGCTGTGAATCTGCAGAAAAGAATCCTTGAGAACTCACCAACATCATCCCAACTGGAGACATCTTCCTCAGTTTCCCATGGTCTGTTCAAAGTCACCTCCCATCCTATCCCCATGGCCAATCCTGGTAGATTTCAGACACTGATCTTACATAGAAGAGCAAATGTACATGTAGTTTTGGAGGCAGAGTCACCTGGGGGTGTTAGGGAAGGAACTGAGATACTAAGCTCTGCCTCCCATCCCCAGCTCAGAAATCATTGCCACACTTCCACCAGGAATCTTCTTCATGTTACTTTACTAATCAGGTACACATTACTTCCATCCAGCTGTCCTAAGCTTAAAACAGAGAATATAAGTTCAATAACTGCTGTCTGACAAATAGGCCAAATGTCAAAGGCAATCCTCCACTGTGCTGTGAATTATAGACCCTTGCAGAAGCCGGCAAAGAAAAAACTATTCCCAGGTTCATGACATGGAACATTGCATGTAGCATCTTTGGCAGTGACTCCAGAAGACTGGACACCTTTACTTGCAGTGAACAAGAACTGGCATTTGACCAGGCACATTCTCTGACATCTACATGTATTTTTCTTTTCTCGACTTTATCTCATTAACTCTCACTACATCTCCACTACCCTGAATGCTAGAAATCTTGGAGTTAGTTACACTTCTGACCTTTAACATTATGCACTTTCACAAAAATAAAAATATTTCTCCCAAATTTCAAATGCTGTCAATTCTTCTATAGCCTCAGATGAGTCTTGTTTGAATTCCTCTAGATGTCACTAAATTGGATCTAGCACTTACTGAATCTTTCCCACCTGTCAGCTATGCGTTGCCTGTATGACAACTTTGACCGACCTCATTAAGCACAATGCGGTAACCCTTTGTAAAAGTTAACTCTGGTTAGAACCTTCCTAATAAGACACCGAATACATTTTATATGTTCCAAACTTTTTAGATATAGAAAAATTGAATTGTTTTTAATCATCTTTTTTGCAGGATGTATTAATCATACAGAAAAAAAAAACAACCAAACACCCTGGTCATTTTCAACGCAGTACAGAAAGACCAGCCAAAGAGGATCATATTCTTTGGATTTCATCTCTAAGAAAAGAAAAAAATCTCAGTAATTGCTTCCCATCAAAGAGAAGACAGATCTTTTAATAATTCTGGAAATTGGTAAGTATGATGAAGCAGAACCTTTCAAGACAGCAATGTATTAGTACGAAATAAAATGGAAAATTAATTCAGAAGAATCCGGACATTCTTAAATAGACATTGACTTTGGAGGTGATTACCTTCAAATTGGAGTACTGGGAATAAGAACAGCTAAGCCAATAGAAAAAAAAATATTAGCAGCACTTCACAAAAGGAAAACCCTAGTCTTGGTCTAGCCTTAGATTGGTAGGAACTAATTAAAAAGGACATGAGAAATGAAATGCAGGTTTTGAGGAAAAATTTGTTCTGAGATCATTTTTCCTTTTTACTGAAATAATGCTTCATCATCATCATTGTCATCGTTATCATCACGACTATTTATGGAAAAGGCACTGTGCTAAGTACATCCCCTGCAATGTCTCATTTAACCCTCCCCAATGATATGGTGTCAATATCAACCTCATTTTATAGATGAGATAACTGAAGAAGTTAGGTAGCTTGCCCAAGAGTACATAGCTAGCAAGAATGGTGCCCCTAAGTCCCTATGCCATGACTCTCTTGCTTGGATAATTCATACTAAGAAGTTGAAGTCATTCTAATAAGCTATGTAAGACAGTGTAAACTATCTCCCTGTTCCCCTTCCGGACAACCTAGGTATCCCTGTGAATATTTTACTTCCTCCACTTTTTAAATCTTCCATATTCTAGGAAACTCAATACTTTTCTTACAACTGGAATCCATTCAGAGAGTTGGAGATTCTTTTAAAAAAAGATGAAAGATTCCACTGTATATATCCTTTAAGTATTACTAAAGCCCACTGGCTCTCCCTAAGCCCTACTACTGCCCATCCCATCTAAGGTGACCCTCTCCCCTTACCTTCCCAAAATATGTTTCTCTTTTGACAGGACACCAAAGCTTCTCTTACTGGTTTTCCCCCTTTTACTTTTTTTTTTTTTTTTAATTCTGACTAATTTTATCCAGAAAATCAATTAAATTAACTTTTTAATTTTAGGAAAATAAAATATTGGAAATAATTGTCTAAATTCCAGAAAACCACCATTCTTTTCAGGTTCAAGTCTTTTCTCACATGCCATACAGTTTATGTCAGTATGTTAAATGTGCACGAGAGGAATGCAGTATGGATACTTTTCCTCCATGTTCATTTTCCTTTCCTTATTTTAATAATAGAACCCCTGCCCCCATGTTTTAGGGCATGGCTGCATAGTAAGAGGCTCCTTTGTAGCTAACTCTTCACCACAAGAATACACATAGAATTAATGTGTGCAATTTCTCTCTCACTTTCTTAAAATTATATGTTTGCCTTCTATGTCTCTTTCCCCTTCCCACTGGCTGACCACCATAAAGAGGACTCCCTAGGGAAAGGACAAGAAACAGGATAGAAGGAATAGAAGTCCTTAGACAGCTGCATGGACTATCTCTGGAGGCTACATGAAAGAAAATAAATTATCTTGTTTGTAGTACTATATTTTGGGGTCTCTCTGTAACTGTGGCTTAGCCTACGTCACAACTAGTTTTGAATTTGGTACCAGAAATAGAAAAGTTCTGTCATAACAGAAATGTAAAATATGTGGTTTTGGCTTTGCAGTCGGGCAGCAGGCAGCGAGGGAACATTGTAGGATGGAAAACTGGAGAATTTTGTTATGCTTCAGATAAACATTAGGTAAAATTATCACCAGCAACAACCTGGAAGACAGACCTGTAGCTGTAGGTAAAGCGGCTAGAAAAACAGCAGAGTGATGGTGTGTGTTGGCCATTCCTGGCTGTTTTTCAGTGAGGTACTACGAAAAATTAGTTGACATAAGGCAAGATAAACTAGTTTGCAAGGAAGTAACACCACTGTTCAAGGAACTCTCCCTAAACCTACAGCCTAACTGCTTTTGTTCTCCAAACAGCAGGAGCTATGATTATTACTCAGTCTCCCTTAAGAGTCTCCATTAAGTATTACTGGCAAGACAGTAGGAGTCAGCTCACCAGAAAAGATCAGATTAAGGGTGTTGCATTCCCATCTAAATCCATTGTTTCAGAAAGCTTCCAGGTAGCGGCCATTAAACTGAAGAATAGAATGGTACAGGCCAAGCACAGAGACTAATAAAAAAGACGCTGCTGGCCTGAGAGCTATTACCAGAGCTCTTTGGCCGCAGTTACTTTCACATGAACTCACTGAAAGCAAGTAGACCAGAAAGCGACCACAGTAGGGCTTGTGTGTTTAGAACTTCCTGCCGAGCCAAAGGAGGAGGCACCCGGGCATTCTTACCAGCTGCCCCAATGTGGGACATAAGGGGAAAGGAGAGTAGTTAGGCTTAAAAGCTGTCAGCAGACACACACACAAAAAATAGAGTCAGATTCTTTATTCCAGACAAATAAACTTCAGTCCTGGCCTATAAAAGCCTATGTTTGTTCGATCTCTAAGGTAATTTCTAGGGTTACAAATCTGCACCAGCAGGCAAGGGGCTGCAAAAAGCTTTAATGTTCCCAAGAAATGTCAGATGTCGTCATGGAAGCTAATAGGCAAGAGGAATTTCCTAAAGGTCAAAGTAGGAATCACAGAGGGCAGGGGACAAGGGAGTTTCTCCCAGAGAGCAGAATTAATGTTTCCTCAAGGGTCTTACTTGCTTACAGAGTAAGGGATCTTTGCCACTCCTGTGCAGCAGGTTTTCATCATGGCATGGGCCATAGACTGCTATTCCTCATTCTTGTCTTTTACTCTAGTACTCATTCTCTCCTTTCCCCTTTTAGTAATAGAACTCCTCCATGGAGTTTTGGTAGGGTCCATGTCCGTCTAGCTAGAGATAACATGTCCCAGCCTTCCTTGAAGCTAAGTACTCATGAAAGGACTGTGAGCAGAAGTGATGGGTGAAACTTCCTTAAAAGGAAATTATGACCAACTTCTTCTCTTCCTCTCTTTTCACAGGTTGGAAAGTGGATATGCTTCTTCGAGCCAGCTTTAACTGTGGAGATGAATAACCCATGGGTAATGAGAGAACAGAATAGAAGAATCCTGGGACCTTAATTACCTTGTGACACAGAACTGCCCTGACTGCCCAAGATCCCCCAGCCATCTCTGGGTTGCTATATGAGGAAGAAACAGATGCCTATCTTACTTGAGCCATCATATTTTGGGGTCTCTCTGTTGCAGCAACTTAGTCCATTTTCTAATTCATACAAGGAGAGAATTAAAATATTAACAACTTCAGCTTTTATGACCTTAAAAATGTCTCTCCTTATTTCTTTGGGTTTTACCTTTAACCAGTAGGAATAACGAGCCTCAAATTTAACCAGATGCAAACAAATAAGACCCTAAAACTATACGTAATCACATGAGTTCAGTGTGCTTGTCCTCTTCTCTAAGAATCAACCTACAGAATATAGTTGTATACATTGGGCCTAAATGGAAGGAGTTAGTTAAGATAAACTTATGAGTACCAAACTGCTAAATGAAAACACAGATTAGCATATATCAACTCCTCTTTTTTCCAACACATAAGTATATCCATACACCATGATGTTTTATCTACTCTTTGTAATCAGTTAATCATAACCTTCCAAAAGATAAAGTAGACTTTATCTCCCTCAATGATGGGGTAATGCAAAGGTGACAATTTCCTCTGATTTTCAGATTCATGCTACTATGTACTTTAAAGTGGTGACTGAGTTGCTAGGACAACAGGGAAGCTGCTATAGAAAATTGAAGTCAAGGCACTGTAGTTGCCTCAAAGGATGTCATAAACAGTGTGTTCAAGGCCTTTTTCACAGTGAAATGTGCAGCACTTGAACCAGAAAAAAAATGAAGAAGGTAGAAAACTACAACTGTCTCAATCACTTACATTTTGAATTTAAGAAAACATTGGTATGCAGACTAGAAGTTAAGAAGCCATCATTCTATTACCACGTATCTTTGTAAAAACCCTGTGGCAATAACTTTATTCTAACAGAAGTAGGTCTAAAGAATATGAGAGAAAAGCAAAAAAGAAACTCTGTTGTCAGTTGTTCCTCCACTAAAAATTTATATCTCATCTAAACAAAGGTTTGATTCTACATGGTAAATCGAAAGGATAGGCTTGACATTCACTGAGACCTGTGATTGCTATTTGGAATTCGAGTTTATGAACAGAAGTTTGGTTTCATTAATGAACTTTTTGATAAAGGCACAGAAAAAATTTCATCACCCGTGGATGGGAGCTGGGCTGCATCTCCACAAAAGTCCAAGCAAACTGCGCAACTGCAGCAATCTTCCTGTTTTAATACTGATCATATCAAGGCAAGGATAAAGAAAATAAAACCAGAAGGCTTGAGCTGATTTTGAATTTTTTTTTCTGACCTTAAAAAAAAAAAAATGAAAACATCATTTAACTACACTGAAGAGTGTCCTTCACATCAGGACATCCAGTTGCACAGTGATAGAACCCATCAACAAGAACAAGAAGAGATGAGAAAAGGAGCCCAGTGCTCACAGAGCCAGGACAGGCTCATTTAGAATCATCTCCCTCTATTAAGAAGTAAACTGGTGAAAAATAATAGAAAGGCAAAGAAAGGCAAGTATGGGACAACATGTTTCCCCAATATCTGAGGGTCTGAGAGTGTTTAAAGGTCACAGAAGTGACAGGATCCTGACTTAATAGTGCATATTCTCTTTATCGTACAGGAGTCAAAAGGTACCTTTTAGTAATGGAAACTGAGGGTTGTGCAGTGAGGTCAAGACTTATGCAGGAATTCTCATCTCCAAGTAAAAGTTTGATTTTTTTTTTTAGTAGAATCAATTGAAACTGGAAGACCCCTTTTTAAATTTAGTGTTCTAAGCATATAAACAAAGAAAATAAAAAAGAACGCAGACCATTCTATTTTAATATTTTTAAGTAGCATAAATCATAATGGTTTGTATACTACACTGTACAAATAATACAGTTACTTTCCAAATAAAATTAACTTCCTATAGGATTTTCTGAAATGGTTACTCCATAGAGCTAAGAGCCTGACCCTTTAGCCATCACGACGACACATGGAATGCAATCTTTAAGGTTCCAAGTCTTCCAGTTGTGCCTGGTTCTGCTGCCACTCAGGGAGGCGCCTCTTGGAGACCTCCTGGGGCCCCTTCCATCTCCTGCACTGGGAAACACGGGCTCTGCAGGTGGGTGTGTGCCGAGGAGTGCAGCTGCTGTGCGTTGCTTTCCACACGCCCACACCCCTTTAAGAGAACTTGCGCTTCTTCATGGCTTCTGCCTTGACTGCCAGGCTCTTGGCGCAGATGGTCAGGAGCACAATGAGAACGCCCACCACAAATGTTACCAGGGGCCACAGGAAGCAATGCAGGAGGACAATCTCATCATGAGTGCGATGCAGAAGCACGTCGTCTGGTCTGCAAGACAGTAGAGAACGGGGGAAAAAAAAACAAGAGCGGTCAACAGTTTGTCAGTCGTTCATCAGCAACTGGCTGAAAAAAATCAAAGCAAAACCTTGAAAACTGCTTGAAAGTATCAACTTAGAGCTGTATTTAAGCTTATCCTGTAAAGATTCCTGATTATCAAGGAGATACCTTGTTAAAATATATGCATTATTCAGGTCTTCTGTTTCTCTGTCTTTTCTAACTTAGTGCTAATTTGCCATTTCTTGGCCCTATGTGCTCTTTATGATGTAACTTCACTGGAATCAACATCTTCTAAGCATTTTCTCTAGGGCAGTGCATTCGAACCCTGGTTGGGAACAAAGCTTAACTTCTATGACTGAAGCTTCTTTAACTTCCACATCGACATCCTGAATCCCTCCGGTGTATGAGACCCAATCTCCACCAGAAAAAGGGATGAGAATAAAAAATCCAAATAAAAGTCAAACCAACTTCTCCCATTACTGTAGCTAATCTTGCTTTGCTGTTATCCTCAGTCTTGAACTGTCTCTTCACACTTCAGCCCCGAGTTTCTGAATTTTTGATATTTGAATTCCATGTCTTGGTGTCACTTAAAACCCAACCTATCAAAGGAGAGGGCATCTTACCCTTCTTTCCAACTGTCTTACTTTCTGACAAAGACCTCCATGTCCTAGAAAATAAAAATCTCTAAACTACAGGGCTTTCCTTAATTTATCTCTCTTCTTTTTCAATTTCAATTTAGCAACTCCTAATGCTACCATTTTACCTTTTTATTCTAGAATATTACAATAGGAGTTTCCCTGACTCTTGTATCCCTTTTTTAATCATAATGAATATAATTATTGCCTTAAAGTGCCACTTTTATCTGTTAATTCCCTTAATCGAAACATTTGACGAGCTTCCTACTGTGCAAGAGATGGTCCAACTGTCTTGGCTAAAAAAAGCCCCTTACAACCTGGGGGAAAACTTGCTTTCCAGCCCAAAGGGAATAATCATCTTTCACTTCCACGTGAAAATCTCACTCTTACTATAAATACTGTATTTCGTGCTCGGAACCCATAACAAAAAGTTGAGCTCTTGAATGAAGTGATTGGTTATTTATAATGTAATTTACATATTCCAAAATGTCAAAAGTATCTCTTATGCTATTATTTTCTCCATTCTAAGTTGCTTAACATATTCCACTTTCCCACTCATCCTTTAACGTCCGCTAGACAACTTGAGTTGCAGCAGTCTAAAAATTACTGATGGGTGGGTATTTGTGAACAAACCCAAACAAGATCTCAGCACTTTGGTGGGGCTCAAATGATCTTAATTCAGAAAAAAATGACAGTTAAACATATTGTTTGAGTTTAGTCAGAAAGTTAGATGGTGTAGCCCTCAGGTCAAGTCAGCTTCAGTGTACCACCTAGAGGTTTTCATTAATAGACAGACAAGTGAATGGTTGTTGTGCCGGTTTGAATGTATTGTGTCCCCCAAATGCCATTATCTTTGTGGTCTTGTGTGGGGCAGAAGTTTTGGTGATGGTTGGATTTGCTTGCAATGTGCCCCACCCAGCTGTGGGTAATGATTTGGATGGGATGTTCCCATGGAGGCATGGCCCCGCCCATTCAGGGTGGGCCTTGATCGGTGGAGCTATATAAATGAGCTGACTGGGGGGAGGAAACGGAGTGCAGCTGTGAGTGATGTTTTGAAGAGGAGGAAGCTTGCTAGAGAGGAACATCCTGGAAGAAAGCCATTTTGAAGCCGGAGCTTTGGAGCAGATGCCAGCTGCCTTCCTAGCTGGCAGAGGTTTTCTGGACGCCATTGGCCATCCTCCGGTGAAGGTACCCAATTGCTGAGGTGTTACCTTGGACGCTTTGTGGCCTTAAGACTGTAACTGTGTAGTGAAATAAACCCCCGTTTTATAAAAGCCTATCCATCTCTGGTGTTTTGCATTCTGCAGCATTAGCAAACTAGGACAGTTGTTTTTAACGCATTCTTCTATGCTTCTGTGTTGGTTTACTATTTTAAAAGAAAAACCTGACCACATTCTTGATAAATCTTGCAAAGGCTTTCAGCAGTTCTATATTATAAGTATGGGGCCCTATTTTTCAATTCCAGCACTCGTCTCATTCATAGGAAGTGAAGATGTGATTCCACAAGCTGTGGTCCTCTTCTCTTTGGCCATTAAAGAGAGATCCTGGGAATTTAACTTTCATCAAACAGGATGACATTTTGCAAGACATTTCCATTTCATTCACAGGAAGGTTCGTTCGGTTATATCCGAGCAGCAGTGCTTCCTCCAGAAAAGGAAGAAAATAACGCAATTAGTCCAATTGCCCTCAAGAACGTCAAAGGCTTTGGAGAACAAGGGCAGTGCATGTAACAGAGAGAAACTTTCCTGAGGAGCTCTCATTAGTAACAGTTTTCATAAGTTGGGACCTATTTTCCCAGCAGAATGACACAAAATGTTGGCGATTTCTCCTTTACCTATAGTAGAGCCATCATGTGGCAATAACAGAAACAATTTCTGCTGGCTGGCTTTCAAATGACATAATCCTTGCCTTTCTTTTGTTGTTGTTGCATTTATCTCATTATAAAGTGAGACTTTTAATTGACATTTAATTTCATATTATTTCAATTAAAATTTGTATTGAGTGCAGAGTCACTGTGATGATCAAGCAAAATTCACTCCAATTGCAGAGATTACTCCTTTTTCTGAATTCCCATAACATTGTCTTCAAGACTTGTGCCACCATTAATATTTAGGTGTATATTAATCTACATATCTTTTTTTTCCTGTAAGGTCCTTAAGGGCTGTGACTTTGTCATTGCTGGTTATTCTACACATGTCCATTGCTAAGTAACTGCTTGCTATTGACAATCATAGGGAGTCTGCTCTGGTGCAACTTAAATTATTATCTGTACCAATTTTCAAGAGACTTGTGCCTTGAGTCTAGAAAAGTATCGGTCAAGGTCCAAAAATATTCAGGGCCAGGACAGTCACAGCCACATTTTACAGTCTTTGAAATCCCAATACCCAGCACTGCCATGTTCCTTTTTCCAGTTACCAGCTGTCAGATGTCTTTGCCTAAGTGTGCAAGGGGAAGTAAAAGTTGTCTCAGGATGCTCTTCCTTTCTGTGAAGGACTGTTCTACTACTCTAGAATCTATTGGTACGAAAATGAGTCCTTAATTCTTCATCAAAAAGGGGAATGTACAGAGTTTCTCTTTGGGGTGATGAAAAGTTTTGGTAATGGATGATGATGATGTTGGTAGCACCACATTGTAAATGTAATTTTGCCACTGAAATGTACACTCAAAAATGGTAGAAATGGAAAATTTAATTTTATATCTATGATATCATAACTGCAACAAAAAAAATTAGACCGAAAAAAAAAAAGTCTTTCCAAGGGGAAACTTGGATTTTACACTATTTTAATAAACCTGCATATACTTTTCATAAGTTTTGCAACTAAATTTCTAGTAAAATGTGCTGGGGAAGACATGCTCAGCAGCCATCTCCCAGCCCCCGCCTACCCTCTCCTTTTCTATCATGTACAGATGTTTCAATAGGTTTCTAATTCGCAGCCTGGAAGGAGACAGTAGGTCTAATGGAAAGGCTTGACCTTACCTTAAACCCAAAATCAGGAACCAGCAGCCTCAGCGGTTGCCAGGGATGAGATACTGCACAAAGTTTGCTTGAAACATGCTTTTTGCTCAGTGGCAGTGCCCACTTCCCCTGGGGTGTGCAAAGACCCCACACTCCAGCAGCACAGACTTGTCTACCCTCTCAGATGTGAAGTGGGGCATGGGAGCTGCCATCCACCAACCCTGACCCCAGCAGTTGGCCTCACCGGGCCACAGTGAGCTCTCTTCCCCTGCTATTTTGAACCCTTTGTGCTGTGTAATAAAGTGGTCATTTACTCAAAGTTTCTGTTGTGCCTGATTCTGTGTTCCCATGACGTACCATATAGCAACTCATTCCACAAAATGCTTCAGTTTGAATTCTCTTTTGTAATTCCTTCTCTAGCCACTACTGTTGGTGTTGAATCCTTTACCACAAATGGTACCTGCCAAGGACCAAGGATCACCGGCAGCCAGCCACAGAACTCCACAGTCTTCAGGGGGAAAGTATCACCCTGTTGACAGCTCAATTTTGGACTTCTCCCAGCCTCAAAACCATGAGGCAGTAAACTCTCATCATTTAAGGCAACCCATTGTATGGTATTTGTTTTAGCAGCCAGGAAACGAAGACACAAGGATAGGAAAAAAATAGAAAACTCAGGCTCAGGAAAGCTACCGCCTTAAGTGTAAGTGAAACTTATATCTGAGCATCCTGGCACCCATCGGAAAAAGAAATGTGATGAGTTACATTGCCATAGATCAGAAAAGGAAGCATGCCAATTCACTAGAACAAACTTTTTACTAAGTCTAAACTCTAAGAGAAATTATTCTGTGGCTATTTTTAAAAAATTTCTTTATGGTTGTTATATGTATCTACATCTATATCATAAAATTTGCTATTTTAGCCTTTTTTAAGTGTACAGTTCAGTGACATCAGTTACATTTACAATGTTGTGCTAACATCAACATCATCCATTACCAGAACTTTTTCATCACCCAAAACAGAGTCTGTATACCCATTAAGCAATAACTCCCCCTCCTCCTAATCTCCTGGTAACCTCTAATCTGCTTTCTCTCTATATAAATTTGCTTATGCCAGATACTTCACACATGGAATCACACTGTATTTGTCCCTATCTGACTTAATTCACTTAGCCTAATGTCTTCAAGTTTCATCTATGTTATAGTATGTCTCAGAACTTCTTTATTATGGCTGAATAATATTCCATTATGTGTATATACCACATTTTGTTTCTCCATTCATTGTCTGATGGACACGTGGGTTGTTTCCACCTTTGGCTATGGTGAATAATACTGTTATGAACATCGGTATATAAGTAGCTGTTTGAGCCCCTGCCTTGAGTTCTTTTGGGTAGATACCTAGGAATGGAATTGCCAGGTCATACAGTAATTCTATGTTTAACTTTTTGAGAAATGGCTAAATAGTTTTCCACTGCGGCAGCACGTTTCCACATTCCCATCAGCAATGTATAAGGGTTCCACTTTTTCCTCATCCTCATCAACACTTGTTATTTATTTATCTATTTTAAGATAGTAGCCATTCTAGTGGGCGTGAAGTGGTATCTCATTGTGGTTTTGCTTTGAATTTCCTTGATGGCTAATGACACTGAGCATCTTGTCATGTGTTTTTTGGCCATTTGTACATCTTCTTTGGCAAAACTTCTATTTAAGTCCTTTGTCCATTTTTAAACTGGGTTGTCTTTTTGTTGTTGAGTCATAGGAGTTCTTTATATATGTATTCTGGATATTAAACCTTTTCCAGATAAATTATTCCCAAATATTTTCTCCCATTATATAGATTGTCTTCTCACTTTCTTGATAATGCCCTTTGATGCATAAAAGTTGTCAATTTTGATGATGTCCAATCTATCAATTATTTTGTGTGCATTTTTATATAAAGTAATCAGTACAACACATTTAAAAGGCCTTTTTACAAAGCTGGCAATTCACTTGAGAAGTTTTTACAATACTGATTCCAAGGTCCCAGATCAATGGAATGAGACTCAGGTTTTAAACAGCTTTCCAGGCAATGCTGATAATTACTCACATCTGGGAACAATTGACTTAAACAATGCTTTTTAAATATGAAATGTTTCAGCCTCATTTTTGACAATAGCTGAAAAGCAAATCGTTCAAGACTAAAATCGCTGAGGAGGCCACAGTGCATGCACTGTGTGCTATTGGTTAAAAAGAGAGTTTTCTGTCAGGTTAGATTCCTGACACGGAGATGACAAAATGATATTTTAAAATGAAAACCAAAGAACCTAACATGTATTCTTTCCCAGGTATCTTCATTAGCTTGTAGTTGGGTTTCAGGCAGCCTCACCAAGTTTTCTATATTAGTCTGAATCAAATGTATAAACAAATATTCAATTGAAATGCCAGAGATGGAAGAGGTGTCCATAGCATGGACTAATTTACGGGAATGATTGATAGCTCATGAAGAAAACCTTGATGTGGATATTATTATAATTAATATTTTACAGACCAGCCCTTCAATAAGTGGTGATTTGTTTAACAATAGTTTTGTCATGCAGACCTAGTGACTTCATCTGGGACTTTCTAAAAACATTCACACTCAGACTTTTAGGAAGATGTCTGTGGCTTAAAGGATGCTTCACCTGGAAGTCTCCCTCTTGACCACCACAACTCTCAGCCCTCTGGAGACTTAAAATATGGAACACCTACACAGAAGTATAAATAGGCCAATACAGGGCTGGGAGTTCATTTGGTGTCAGAGAGGCTGTGAATTGCCTGAAGTCATGCATCTGGCTGGTGACAGTACACTTATCAGAACTCAGATCTTAGACTATTTAGGACAGTCTCATTCCCAAATTTCAAAGGCTCTGAGACTCTGGGATTTGCAAAACCCTTAGAAAGAGCATTAAGTGCAAAGTCTTAACTGAACAGATGGGGAAACTAAGTTCAGAGATAGGCAGCGTGTTGGCTGTGGTATCTTACTGAGTTAGGGGCAGAGCTGGAGGTGATCATTTGTTCTCTTGAGTGTTCTCTCCACCCATGACATCGAGACAGATGAGGTCCATAGGTGTCCTGTTGGTGGTTGGTTAATCAGCTAATCAATGATAACATTAAGGCTTTTGATTCCCATAGAGTGCATTCAAATTCCTTGTTTGCTTGACCCTTCCATGGGCCTATAGCATTCACATTAGGATGTGGATATTATTAAATGTTTTGATTTTTAGCAAGACTCCATGCTATGGGCTTCCCAGAAAGAGACTGAACTAACATCCCATGAAAATACGTGATTTGATCTATCAGTTAAAGATTTTTAAAAGTTTTGTTCTATCAGAGGAAGCTGAAGATTGGCCGATAGAAATAATGAATTTGAAAAATCACAAAGCTGTCCTTATTGAAAGTAATTAGCCACTGTGTTGAGTTGCTGTTTGAAGCAATGATAAATAAGATTTTGCCAAGAGCAGAGAAAAGCATGCTTGTCTTCCTAAACAGCACAGGAAGGCACTAAACACAGCCAATCTAAAAGTTATTTCAAGTTATGTAATAAATTATATTGGGAATATGGGGTCAAGAACACAGTAGCCAGAGGAGGCGGGGCAAGATGGCGGACTGGTGAGCTGTATGTTTTAGTTACTCCTCCAGGAGAGTAGGTAGAAAGCCAGGAACTGTGTGGACTGGACACCACAGAGCAATCTGACTTTGGGCATACTTCATACAACACTCATGAAAACGTGGAACTGCTGAGATCAGCGAAATCTGTAAGTTTTTGTGGCCAGGGGACCCGCGCCCCTCCCTGCCAGGCTCAGTCCCGGAGGAGGAGGGGCTGTCAGCTCCGGGAAGGAGAAGGGAGAACTGCAGTGGCAGCCCTTATCGGAAACTCATTCTACTGATCCAAACTCCAACCATAGATAGACTGAAAACAGACACCAGAGAATCTGAGAGCAGCCAGCCCAGCAGAGAGGAGACAGGCATAGAAAAAAAACAACACGAAAAACTCCAAAATAAAAGCAGAGGATTTTTGGAGTTCTGGTGAACATAGAAAGGGGAAGGGCAGAGCTCAGGCCCTGAGGCGCATATGCAAATCCCGAAGAAAAGCTGATCTCTCTGCCCTGTGGACCTTTCCTTAATGGCCCTGGTTGCTTTGTCTCTTAGCATTTCAATAACCCATTAGATCTCTGAGGAGGGCCCTTTTTTTTTTTTTTTTTTTTAATCCTTTTTTCTTTTTCTAAAACAAGTACTCTAAGAAGCTCAATACAGAAAGCTTCAAAGACTTGCAATTTGGGCAGGTCAAGTCAAGAGCAGAACTAAGAGAGCTCTGAGACAAAAGGCAATAATCCACTGGCTGAGAAAATTCACTAAACACCACAACTTCCCAAGAAAAGGGGGGTGTCCACTCATAGCCATCATCCTGGTGGACAGGAAACACTCCTGCCCATCGCCAGCCCCATAGCCCAGAGCTGCCCCAGACAACCCAGTGTGACGGAAGTGCTTCAAATAACAGGCACACACCACAAAACTGGGCGTGGACATTAGCCTTCCCTGCAACCTCAGCTGATTGTCCCAGAGTTGGGAAGGTGGAGCAGTGTGAATTAACAAAGCCCCATTCAGCCATCATTTCAGCAGACTGGGAGCCTCCCTACACAGCCCAGCAGCCCAGAACTGCCCTGGGGGGACGGCACTCACCTGTGACATAGCACAGTCATCCCTCAACAGAGGACCCAGGGTGCACAGCCTGGAAGAGGGGCCCACTTGCAAGTCTCAGGAGCCATACGCCAATACCAAGGATTTGTGGGTCAGTGGCAGAGACAAACTATGGCAGAACTGAACTGAAGGATTAGACTATTGCAGCAGCTTTAAAACTCTAGGATCACCAGGGAGATTTGATTGTTAGGGCCACCCCCCCTCCCTGACTGCCCAGAAACACGCCCCATATACAGGGCAGGCAACACCAACTACACACACAAGCTTGGTACACCAATTGGACCCCACAAGACTCACTCCCCCACTCACCAAAAAGGCTAAGCAGGGGAGAACTGGCTTGTGGAGAACAGGTGGCTCGTGGACGCCACCTGCTGGTTAGTTAGAGAAAGTGTACTCCACGAAGCTGTAGATCTGATAAATTAGAGATAAGGACTTCAATTGGTCTACAAATCCTAAAAGAACCCTATCAAGTTCAGCAAATGCCACGAGGCCAAAAACAACAGAAAATTATAAAGCATATGAAAAAACCAGACGATATGGATAACCCATGCCCAAGCACCCAAATCAAAAGATCAGAAGAGACACAGCACCTAGAGCAGCTACTCAAAGAACTAAAGATGAACAATGAGACCATAGTACGGGAGACAAAGGAAATCAAGAAGACCCTAGAAGAGCATAAAGAAGACATTGCAAGACTAAATAAAAAAATGGATGATCTTATGGAAATTAAAGAAACTGTTGACCAAATTAAAAAGATTCTGGACACTCATAGTACAAGACTAGAGGAGGTTGAACAACGAATCAGTGACCTGGAAGATGACAGAATGGAAAATGAAAGCATAAAAGAAAGAATGGGGAAAAAAATTGAAAAAATCGAAATGGACCTCAGGGATATGATAGATAACATGAAACGTCCAAATATAAGACTCATTGGTGTCCCAGAAAGGGAAGAAAAGGGTAAAGGTCTAGGAAGAGTATTCAAAGAAATTGTTGGGGAAAACTTCCCAAATCTTCTAAACAACATAAATACACAAATCATAAATGCTCAGCGAACTCCAAATAGAATAAATCCAAATAAACCCACTCCGAGACATATTCTGATCACACTGTCAAACACAGAAGAGAAGGAGCAAGTTCTGAAAGCAGCAAGAGAAAAGCAATTCACCACACACAAAGGAAACAGCATAAGACTAAGTAGTGACTACTCAGCAGCCACCATGGAGGCGAGAAGGCAGTGGCACGATACATTTAAAATTCTGAATGAGAAAAATTTCCAGCCAAGAATACTTTATCCAGCAAAGCTCTCCTTCAAATTTGAGGGAGAGCTTAAATTTTTCACAGACAAAGAAATGGTGAGAGAATTTGCTAACAAGAGACCTGCCCTACTGGAGATACTAAAGGGAGCCCTACAGACAGAGAAACAAAGACAGGACAGAGAGACTTGGAGAAAGGTTCAGTACTAAAGAGATTCGGTATGGGTACAATAAAGAATATTAATAGACAGAGGGGAAAAATATGACAAACATAAACCAAAGGATAAGATGGCTGATTCAAGAAATGCCTTCACGGTTATAATGTTGAATGTAAATGGATTAAACTCCCCAATTAAAAGATATAGATTCGCAGAATGGATCAAAAAAAATGAACCATCAATATGTTGCATACAAGAGACTCATCTTAGACACGGGGACACAAAGAAACTGAAAGTGAAAGGATGGAAAAAAATATTTCATGCAAGCTACAGCCAAAAGAAAGCAGGTGTAGCAATATTAATCTCAGATCAAATAGACTTCAAAAGCAGGGATGTTTTGAGAGACAAAGAAGGCCACTACATACTAATCAAAGGGGCAATTCAACAAGAAGAAATAACAATCGTAAATGTCTATGCACCCAATCAAGGTGCCACAAAATACATGAGAGAAACACTGGCAAAACTAAAGGAAGCAATTGATGTTTCCACAATAATTGTGGGAGACTTCAACACATCACTCTCTCCTATAGATAGATCAACCAGACAGAAGACCAATAAGGAAACTGAAAACCTAAACAATCTGATAAATGAATTAGATTTAACAGACATATACAGGACATTACATCCCAAATCACCAGGATACACATACTTTTCTAGTGCTCACAGAACTTTCTCCAGAATAGATCATATGCTGGGACATAAAACAAGCCTCAATAAATTTAAAAAGATTGAAATTATTCAAAGCACATTCTCTGACCACAATGGAATACAATTAGAAGTCAATAACCATCAGAGACTTAGAAAATTCACAAATACCTGGAGGTTAAACAACACACTCCTAAACAATCAGTGGGTTAAAGAAGAAATAGCAAGAGAAATTGCTAAATATATAGAGACGAATGAAAATGAGAACACAACACACCAAAACCTATGGGATGCAGCAAAAGCAGTGCTAAGGGGGAAATTTATAGCACTAAATGCATATATTAAAAAGGAAGAAAGAGCCAAAATCAAAGAACTAATGGATCAACTGAAGAAGCTAGAAAATGAACAGCAAACCAATCCTAAACCAAGTAGAAGAAAAGAAATAACAAGGATTAAAGCAGAAATAAATGACATAGAGAACAAAAAAACAATAGAGAGGATAAATATCACCAAAAGTTGGTTCTTTGAGAAGATCAACAAGATTGACAAGCCCCTAGCTAGACTGACAAAATCAAAAAGAGAGAAGACCCATATAAACAAAATAATGAATGAAAAAGGTGACATAACTGCAGATCCTGAAGAAATTAAAAAAATTATAAGAGGATATTATGAACAACTGTATGGCAACAAACTGGATAATGTAGAAGAAATGGACAATTTCCTGGAAACATATGAACAACCTAGACTGACCACAGAAGAAATAGAAGACCTCAACCAACCCATCACAAGCAAAGAGATCCAATCAGTCATCAAAAATCTTCCCACAAATAAATGCCCAGGGCCAGATGGCTTCACAGGGGAATTCTACCAAACTTTCCAGAAAGAACTGACACCAATCTTACTCAAACTCTTTCAAAACATTGAAGAAAATGGAACACTACCTAACTCATTTTATGAAGCTCACATCAATCTAATACCAAAACCAGGCAAAGATGCTACAAAAAAGGAAAACTACCGGCCAATCTCCCTAACGAATATAGATGCAAAAATCCTCAACAAAATACTTGCAAATCGAATCCAAAGACACATTAAAAAAATCATACACCATGACCAAGTGGGGTTCATTCCAGGCATGCAAGGATGGTTCAACATAAGAAAATCAATCAATGTATTACAACACATTAACAAGTCAAAAGGGAAAAATCAATTGATCATCTCAATAGATGCTGAAAAAGCATTTGACAAAATCCAACATCCGTTTCTGATAAAAACACTTCAAAAGGTAGGAATTGAAGGAAACTTCCTCAACATGATAAAGAACATATATGAAAAACCCACAGCCAGCATAGTACTCAATGGTGAGAGACTGAAAGCCTTCCCTCTAAGATCAGGAACAAGACAAGGATGCCCGCTGTCACCACTGTTATTCAACATTGTGCTGGAAGTGCTAGCCAGGGCAATCTGGCAAGACAAAGAAATAAAAGGCATCCAAATTGGAAAAGAAGAAGTAAAACTCTCATTGTTTGCAGATGATATGATCTTATATCTAGAAAACCCTGAGAAATCGACGATACAGCTACTAGAGCTAATAAACAAATTTAGCAAAGTAGCGGGATACAAGATTAATGCACATAAGTCAGTAATGTTTCTATATGCTAGAAATGAACAAACTGAAGAGACACTCAAGAAAAAGATACCATTTTCAATAGCAACTAAAAAAATCAAGTACCTAGGAATAAACTTAACCAAAGATGTAAAAGACCTATACAAAGAAAACTACATAACTCTACTAAAAGAAATAGAAGGGGACCTTAAAAGATGGAAAAATATTCCATGTTCATGGATAGGAAGGCTAAACATCATTAAGATGTCAATTCTACCCAAACTCATCTACAGATTCAATGCAATCCCAATCAAAATTCCAACAACCTACTTTGCAGACTTGGAAAAGCTAGTTATCAAATTTATTTGGAAAGGGAAGATGCCTCGAATTGCTAAAGAAAAATGAAGTGGGAGGACTTACACTTCCTGACTTTGAAGCTTACTATAAAGCCACAGTTGCCAAAACAGCATGGTACTGGCACAAAGATAAGACATATAGATCAATGGAATCGAATTGAGAATTCAGAGATAGACCCTCAGATCTATGGCCGACTGATCTTTGATAAGGCCCCCAAAGTCACTGAACTGAGTCATAATGGTCTTTTCAACAAATGGGGCTGGGAGAGTTGGCTATCCATATCCAAAAGAATGAAAGAGGACCCCTACCTCACCCCCTACACAAAAATTAACTCAAAATGGACCAAAGATCTCAATATAAAAGAAAGTACCATAAAACTCCTAGAAGATAATGTAGGAAAACATCTTCAAGACCTTGTATTAGGCGGCCACTTCCTAGACTTTACACCCAAAGCACAAGCAACAAAAGAGAAAATAGATAAATGGGAACTCCTCAAGCTTAGAAGTTTCTGCACCTCAAAGGAATTTCTCAAAAAGGTAAAGAGGCAGCCAACTCAATGGGAAAAAATTTTTGGAAACCATGTATCTGACAAAAGACTGATATCTTGCATATATAAAGAAATCCTACAACTCAATGACAATAGTACAGACAGCCCAATTATAAAATGGGCAAAAGATATGAAAAGACAGTTCTCTGAAGAGGAAATACAAATGACCAAGAAACACATGAAAAAATGTTCAGCTTCAGTAGCTATTAGAGAGATGCAAATTAAGACCACAATGAGATACCATCTAACACCAGTTAGAATGGCTGCCATTAAACAAACAGGAAACTACAAATGCTGGAGGGGATGTGGAGAAATTGGAACTCTTATTCATTGTTGGTGGGACTGTATAATGGTTCAGCCACTCTGGAAGTCAGTCTGGCAGTTCCTTAGAAAACTAGATATAGAGTTACCATTCGCTCCAGCGATTGCACTTCTCGGTATATACCCGGAAGGTCAGAAAGCAGTGACACGAACAGATATCTGCACGCCAATGTTCATAGCAGCATTATTCACAATTGCCAAGAGATGGAAACAACCCAAATGTCCTTCAACAGATGAGTGGATAAATAAAATGTGGTATATACACACGATGGAATACTACGCGGCAGTAAGAAGGAACGATCTCGTGAAACATATGACAACATGGATGAACCTTGAAGACATAATGCTGAGCGAAATAAGCCAGGCACAAAAAGAGAAATATTATATGCTACCACTAATGTGAACTTTGAAAAATGTAAAACAAATGGTTTATAATGTAGAATGCAGGGGAACTAGCAATAGAGAGCAATTAAGGAAGGGGGAACAATAATCCAAGAAGAACAGATAAGCTATTTAACGTTCTGGGGATGCCCAGGAATGACTATGGTCTGTTAATTTCTGATGGATATAGTAGGAACAAGTTCACAGAAATGTTGCTATATTAGGTAAGTTTCTTGGGGTAAAGTAGGAACATGTTGGAAGTTAAGCAGTTATCTTAGGTTAGTTGTCTTTTTCTTACTCCCTTGTTATGGTCTCTTTGAAATGTTCTTTTATTGTATGTTTGTTTTCTTTTTCACTGTTTTTCCATGCAGTTGATTTAAAAAAGAAGGGAAAGTTAAAAAAAAAAAAAAAAAAAAAGAAAAACAAGGGAAAAAAAAAAGATGTAGTGCCCCCTTGAGGAGCCTGTGGAGAATGCAGGGGTATTCGCCTACCCCACCTCCATGGTTGCTAACATGACCACAGACATAGGGGACTGGTGGTTTGATGGGTTGAGCCCTCTACCATAAGTTTTACCCTTGGGAAGACGGTTGCTGCAAACGAGAGGCTAGGCCTCCCTATGGTTGTGCCTAAGAGCCTCCTCCTGAATGCCTCTTTGTTGCTCAGATGTGGCCCTCTCTCTCTGGCTAAGCCAACTTGAAAGGTGAAATCACTGCCCTCCCCCCTACGTGGGATCAGACACCCAGGGGAGTGAATCTCCCTGGCAACGTGGAATATGACTCCCGGGGAGGAATGTAGACCCGGCATTGTGGGACGGAGAACATCTTCTTGACCAAAAGGGAGATGTGAAAGGAAATGAAATAAGCTTCAGTGGCAGAGAGATTCCAAAAGGAGCCGAGAGGTCACTCTGGTGGGCACTCTTACGCACACTTTAGACAACCCTTTTTAGGTTCCAAAGAATTGGCGTAGCTGGTGGTGGATACCTGAAACTATCAAACTACAACCCAGAACCCATGAACCTCGAAGACAGTTGTATAAAAATGTAGCTTATGAGGGGTGACAATGGGATTGGGAAAGCCATAAGGACCACACTCCACTTTGTCTAGTTTATGGATGGATGAGTAGAAAAATAGGGGAAGGAAACAAACAGACAAAGGTACCCACCCAGTGTTCTTTTTTACTTCAATTGTTCTTTTTCACTCTAATTATTATTCTTGTTATTTTTGTGTGTGTGCTAATGAAGGTGTCAGGGATTGATTTAGGTGATGAATGTACAACTATGTAATGGTACTGTAAACAATCGAAAGTACGATTTGTTTTGTATGACTGCGTGGTATGTGAATATATCTCAATAAAATGAAGATAAAAAAAAAACTATCATATCCAACTTGGAAAAAAAAAAAAAAAAAAAAAAAAGAACACAGTAGCCTTTACAGTATTCTTTATGATGATTTGCTCTATCACAAGCCCATTTTTCCCCCCTCAGGTCTAGCAATGATGTTGCATTAAGGGCTTTGAAAAGCTCTGGAAGTATTATATCAAGATCACGGGTTTGCTTCACAGATGGTTCTTGTCTATTGGTGAAAAGCTGGTTATAGATCTACCAATGTTATGAACATTCTTACATTTTCCTTAACTGTTTTCTCCATTTAGGTGAACTCTAAAGCAGTAATGTTTGATTGTAGAAGACTTGCTCCTCAAGCTTGCCTAATCTTCATGAAGAAAATTAAATTGAGCCCCAAACCTGAAGTTTCTGGAGAGAAAAATATGGATTCAGCTTTTGCAAGATATCCAGCAAACTGGCTGATGTCCTATTTTGGGTGATAAAGGGCTTAATTGATTCTAAGTAGGAGAGATTATACTTTAAGTCCATTCCAATGGAAAGACCTGAAAAATAAGAGTAAATACACTTTGTACTGGTTCAGAGCTGTTATGTACCCCAGAAAACACCTTGTTCTTTTAATCCATCCCTGTGGGGACAAATTTATTGGGGTGGGACTTTTTGAGTAGGTTGTTTCAATTGAGATGTGACTCAGCCCATTCAAGGTGGGTTTTAATCCTTTACTGGAGTCCTTTATGAGAGGATAAAAGGCAGAGACATGTGGAGAGAGCTTAGAGAGAGAAACGTCCTGGAGAAGCAAAAAAGGACCCACAGAAACTGAAAGAGCTAGAACCTGAAAGCGATGAAACACAGGAGAGAAGGATCAGCAGATGCTGACCATGCACTTTCCCATATGACAGAGGAAACCTGGATGCCAGCAGCCTTTTTTCAGAGAAGGTATCCTCTTGCTGATGCCTTAATGTGGACATTTTCATGGCCTTAGAATTGTAATTATTAACTTAATAAATCCCCATTGTTAAAAGCCAACCCATTTCTGGTATATTTGCATTTCAGTGGCTTTAGCAAACCAAAACACCCTTGCAAGCACAGATGAGTATTTCAGAACACGAACTTGAGTTAGAGAAACCTGGGGTTGAATATGAGCTTCACAACTTGCTAGCTCCATGATTTTGAGAAAAACACTTAATACCTCTGAGTCTTATTTTCCTCATCTGTAAAATGGGGATAATAATATCTACCTTAAGAGACTGTTCTGCTGAGTAAATAAGATAACGTATGCAAAGTACTCAGCCTTCTGACTGCCTAACAGTGAGTACTCAACAAAAGGTGATGATGATTATGATTATCATTAAAAATTTGAGGCTCACGACTCAGAAAATAATTTCAAAACGTTGGCAGCAAAATAGATGTTCCAGATATCTTTAACCTGAGTCTGTCAGAATGGGGACACTGGAAATTCATTTGATCAACTTAAAATTACTTTTGCTATAGATGTCCCATTCCCCTCTCAGCTTCCTTTGCCCCTTGTCATCAGCATTCCAGTCCCACACAGCTGGGCATAAAAGCAGGAATGTTAAGAAGCAAAATAGGTTACTTGCTTACTTTCAAGTCTAATATAGCCATCCCAGATAGAGATAAGCAAGGAACAGGAATAGAAGTTACCCCTAAATTTATTCTGCAAAGTATTATTTAATAGCAGTAAGGTATTATGGAAGTTGGGCTTGGCAAACATTTTCCTACTGATTGAGTGTCCCTACAGATGCAGCCCAGATAAGTAATTGTCACAACCCAGGTCCTTTAAGCAGACTCCCACGGAAACTGTGCAGCTCTGTGCTCCCAGAGTGACACACTTCTCTAAGGTTCTATTCACACTGTCTGCTAACTATTTTTTACACATTCATCTGATTCGGAGAACCCCATTATCAGGGACCTAATAGGGATAATATTGGCCAGAGAAAATGTTTCGTGGGTTCTCAGGGTTTGAAAAAAAGGTGGTAATAAAGAACCACAAACCCGGAAGATGCTGTTGGCTTTCTGCCTTGAAAGGAGACACATCAATAAAATCATCTCATCCCAGAATCAGCTTGGCAAAAAAAATTAAAAAAAAAAAAAGGTTTTATTAATTATAAATACTCTGTTGCTCCTCCACTGGAAACAAAAAAAAAAAAGAAAAGATAATTTTTAAACTGGCTAGATATTCTCTAAGATCAGACTTAGGAGACTGCATTAAATTTACATTAAATCCCTTTCCTCTTCCCCCTACCTCTGGGAACTGCCTAGGAGTAACCTTGTGTCGGGAATACTGGCCATTTGGAGAAAAAAAAGTTGGCTCCCAATTTTATTCTTCATTCTCTCCTCACCCCCCAAATCCAGATGGATTAGAAATTTAACCATATAAAACAAACCATGAATGCTCTAAAGAGCACCCAAATTTTAAAAAGTAACCTTGGAGTGAGGGGAAAAAAAGGCTGTCTAAAAAGTTTTTTTAGCTTAAGCATGTCCCAAATATTACATGGGACATAAACTAAAAAATTATTTGTTGTTTAGCAGAAAGTAAGAATTAACTGTGTCATATATTTGAATTTGTTAAATTTGGCAACCTACTTTCTAAGTAAGGCATGAAACCTAGAAGCCATTAAGAAAAAGATGGATGATTCCATTACAGAAATTTACACATTTTTGTATAGCCAAAAAAACCCCACAAAAACCCACAAGCAAAAATATTTCCATCCCTGAGTCCTCTCAGGGTTGGAGAAGAGTGAGGAAAGATAGAAGAAAAGAGCTATCACAATCACAACAAGATTTTCCAAACTCCATCTGCGCCATCTTTATTCCCTCCTTTTCTTGGGTCTTCCACCATCAATTAACAATCAAGGTAAGTCACTGAGGGTGACCTCGTCTCCTTGTCCTCTATCTCGGATTCTCCCCAGGCTCCTGTCTCACAGCAGCACAAGGCTCTGAAGGACTCCGGAGCTCCGATCCTTGGGCTGGGGTTTGCTTGCTGAGACCGTGTAACCTCGTATTGGGCATTTTCTGTTCCAGCACAGCAAACGCTTTCTCACTTTATGAATGCTACCTTTCCTCTCTGACCTTAAAGAGAATGTAGTTTTTTTAATCCATTTGGTCTGAGCACCAGATTTTCTTTGCTTCTAATTTAGAAGTTTAACACAGCCCCATGGAAAGTTACTGATAACTACTGAAATATTCTTTTCCACTTTTACTTCATAATGTTCAAATTTTTTCAGTTTCATTTTCTCTAACTAAAAAATTAAATGGCCAATATAGTTAGTTTCCTGCCTTATTCCAGAACATTGAGTTTCTCAACCAGGCAGTATTAAAACATTCTTATAGTTTTCAAAAGATATTTCTTAAAACAATTTCCATTCAAATTAAGGGCATAATTTAGGATATTTTCTTTCCTTAGGAACCTAAAATCCTCTCTTCACTGTAGCAGACATTTGTCCTAGCCTCAAAACTCCACCTGTACATCTGGTTTCAATTCTTCAATTATCCCGCCAAAATTCATGTGGATGGAACACTATTGGGGTGGTCTTGAATATACATGTTTATTTTGAAACATTCTTCACATAGCAAATAGCAGAAGTCTATTATTCCATAGTATTTAGGATAAGCCCATAATATGGCCAAAAGTTCTGTAAGAATTTTCTCTTTATAATACGATTCTTCCGAGAATCACCTGCCCAACAACTGCAACGATCCCAGGGAGAGAGAAAAAGGAAGTCACGTAAAGAAAGCAATGGGGCTGGACAGGGAGTTCATTAAGAAGGTGAGCCTTTAAAAGGTATATGCAAAAGCTGGAAGGGGGGGCATGGGACCAAGGATGTATAAAAACATAATGACATGAAATCTTAAGAACACTGTCAGGAAGGCAAAGAGCAGAATGAGATGAGGCTGATGAAAAATGCTGCAGACAATTGAAAGGGATGTTAAAACTATGTTTAAAGGAAGAGTCAAACAAAAGGTGACAGGCTCTCCACCTAGGTCAAACACAGTATTAACAAAAAGAACCTAGAGCTCATTTTTCTCATCCTCCTCCTAGATTCAGATGGGAAGTGGTGGCCCAAACCAGGACAACTAACCCCAGAACAAGCACGACCATCAGGGATACCACTTCTAAGAAGCCTTTGCTAGCCATAGGAAAACCCCCAAGCAAGGGTTTTCCCAATTCCCAAACAGGAATTATTTTCTACCTTTTCTTTTTCTCATTAAAGAGGGGAAAAGTATTGTCCTATCAAATCTTTTTCTCATAATCGGTGCTTTCTCAATTACTGTGGGGCCCCAGAAAGAACACTGGCTTTGAATTTTCATCAAAGAGGGGTGGGAGTTCTCACTCCTCGCTTACTTGTTATGTGACATTACGCAGGTCACTTAATGTCACTGAGCTTCAGTTTCCTCATTTGTAAATGGGAAATAAGGTCCTTTTTAGGAGGTTCATATGGTGGCGTTTCTGTGGAAAGTTATTTTTCTAAAAAAACATACACAGGATAGATGACCTCAGATTTAGTCCAAATCCAAGGTTCCCAACCTTGGAGAAATAAAATTGTTGATACACACAACATAACAACACAGAACAAGAATCTTTTAAAAATCTGTGGCATTTCCAAAGCTCAGAGTTGAAGAAAAGCTCACAGACATCCACTGTAAAGTCAATTACACTTAGAACTGTCTATAAATTACAACTTTCATTAGTTTCCTAATGCTGCTATTAACAAATTACCACAAACTTGTGGCTTAAAACAACATAAATTATTCTCCTACAGTTCTGGAGGTCAGGAGTCTGAAATCAGTTTCACTGGGCCCAAGCCAAGGTGTCAGCAGGGCAGGCTCCTTTGGGAGGCTTTAGGAGAGAAAACTGTTTTCTCATCTTTTCCAGCTTCTAGAAGCTGCCTCTGTTCCTTGTCTCATGCCCCCTTTCTTGCATCATTCCAGCTTCTTGTTTCCATGATCACATCTCCTACTCTTCTCTCTGATCACCTGCCTCCCTCTTACAGGGATCCTGTGGTTACACTGTACCCACCAGATAATCTAGTATAATCTCCCCACTTCAAGATTATTTGCTTAATCACATTTGCAAAATATATAAGGTCACATATTCACAGGTCCCAGGGATTAGGATGTGGGCATCTCTGGTGGGGCCATTTTTCAGACAACCTCACTACCACGAACTGCTTTCCTATATTATAATCATTAACACAGGTTTTCTACCCCTTTTCCTGACTCAGAATTCAGAATTATTCCAGTTTGATAATGCTTCAGTGAAGAAATGCTAATGGTGTCCGGAACCCTCTATCAGCTGGGAAGGCACCTGGCTGGCATTTGCTGGGTCTTTGCTTCCAGGTTGCACTGCTTTCAGCTTCTGATTCCAGTGGCTTTCTCCATAAGCATCTGTGGGTTCTTACTTAGCTTCCCCAGGGTAAACTCTGGGCTTCATCTCTTAACTTAGCATCTTCAAATGTCTTTCTGTCTGCATCTCCAAGCATCTGGGTCTGTGTCAGCTCCTGAGCTCTCTTAAGGACTCCAGTAAACTAATCAAGACCCATCTTGAATGGGCGGGGCCACACCTCCATGGAAATAATCTAATCAAAAGGTCTCACCCACAATTGGGTGGGTCACATCTCCATGGAAACAACATAATCAAAAGGTCTCACCCATAAAAAGTCTGACCCCACAAGACTGCACTGAAAAACATAGTCTTTCCTGGGATACATAATAGTTTTAAACTGGCACAAGAATTAAACCATCAACAGAGGCATCTAAAAAAAAAAAAAAACATGGAATATACTCTATTATCCTATCCTTATTTTTTTTAATTCCCTTTTTTCATTTTTTCAATGTTTGTCTTTATATAAAAAGACATTTACACACAAAACACAGTTGCATGAAGATTAATATCCATTACAGAAAGACGTCTCTTTCCTACCTCCACACTATTCTCTTACATTGTGCCTCTGCCTTGTTAGAGCTCCAGCTCCACTACATCCACTTATACTGGCATCATTAATGGAACTTCACATGTTTTAATACAACCCTCCATTCTAAACCTTCCTAAGGAATTGCCTCATTATTTCCTATACATCTCTGCTACTTTCTTTTCAACTTTATTCCTTATCACGAGTCCAAAGACTCTTCCTTCTTCTTTACTCACATCTTTCATGATATGTCAGTAGTAATTTTTAAGTCCATATTAATTTTAACTGCAATTGATTGGGCATCCTATGCCACACCATATGTTTCACCTTCCTGAACTTCTTCTCCATTAACTAGCCCTCAAACACATTTTTTTTTTAATTTTGAAATTTTAAATTAAGGTATAATTTCCACACAGGAAATTCAGAGGTCAGAGTTGCATAATTCAATCAGTCCTTTGTATCTCTTTAATACTGTTGATTTCTGACCTTCTCTAGTTTGTAGAAACACAATTTTACCAATTCTCTATCCAAACTGTTCTACTACTTAATAACCCACATTCTTCTATATAATTTTTTTCATATTTGAAGATCATTATGGTATTATTACATGCAATTTTAGCCAGAAACAGGGAAGTTGAAGAGTAGCCACTATGTTCCTAAAGGAAGTCTCCCAGAACCCATTTCCATCTCAGGAATGCCTATTCCTCAAGGAAATATGTCCAGAAAACAGAAATGTTGATTTATGGTGTTAATGCTCAAAATGGTCTTCTGTTTTCAATTCCTTAGAGCATTAATTCTCACACATAAAAAAGATGCTTTTTGTGATCTAACATGTCTGAGAACACAGAGGTACAGTATGACAAAAGGAGCTCCCAAAGCAAGCCAGCGGCTGAATAAAACCAAAACTGATAGTACTAATTAAAATAAGATATTTCAATACTCCCCTTCCTGGCTGAGACAAAACAACAGAACTCCATACTACCAAGCTGTTGTATGCTCTAGAATCTTGTCTAATGAATTTTACTGGCCCCTTATTTTCTTTGTGAAGCCAAAGAGCAAAGTGAAAAAGAGAGGTACTCCATATAGAAAAGGCTGCATATACTGAAAGGATCAATCACTGAGCAAAGTTATGAGTGCTTAAAAAATAAGGTAGAGGCTCCCATTTGAAATTAAATAAGATGATGGCCAAGGGCCCACAGTTGAACTCTCCCCACCTCCCACCACCCAATACTATGATCCTATGATCCTACTATTCAAACCTGCTTCATGGTTTCAGGTGAAGGAAGTTAAGGTTGCATCAACGACAGTAATTGCACTTATGTAAAAGGACCCTTTTGAAAGATCACTTTAACAACCACATTTTGTGTCATTTCCCCAAGCTGAATCATGTTCTCAGCCCTCGTTCCAGGCAAAGGACGCCGAAAACTAACAGGAGATATAATCATGGATCACACACTTGCAATGTGGGTGTGAGAACCTGTTTCCAGGGAGAAAATGACAAACATACTGATGCACCCAAAATATGCATATTAGGAGGGATTCCATTTGTTTGTAAGGCTGGCAAAAACTTCAGAATTCAGTCCTCGAAGGAATGAGGTGAGTAAGGAATCCCCTTCAAATGTCAACATATCCTCTTACCTTCTGAACAAGACTGGGTATATTGTGTGCAGTAAAAATATGACATTTAAAAGGAGGTTGAGAAACATTTTCCCATGATTTTTTATATAAAAGCAAAATGGCAGGGGTTCCTTAAGTAGTATAACTGAAAAGGGGGCAGAGCAACCAGGCTTACTGTCTTAACCTCAGCTCAAATGCAAATGCCCCCACAAAGAACAGTGGTCTCGGTTGGTGGGTTTGCTTGACTTCACCAGAGCCTGGATTTTTTCTACTAGTTCCAGCACCTACCAGGTGCTAAGTTTGCTTAAGTGAGGGCTTGGTGAACGTCAGTGGAATATGAAAAGTCTTCAAAGAAAGGATGGAAAATCTGGTGCAACAGAATCTTGGCTAAGCAAATTTGGGGAAAAAAAAAGAAAAAGTTGGATCTTAGACTTTGTGCGAATTTTTTCAAAGGCTACATGTATTCGTTTGAAATCATAGAATACCACAGATGTATTTGCATAAACAGTCATGTGTATTTGCTTGTGTTTTTACAGATTGTGTCAACTATTTTCAAACAACTGCCAAGAGAAAGTGACCATATCTACTATTTGTTGGGGTTGAATCACACCCCCAACAAAAGGCATGTTCGGTCCCAACCCCTAATCCTGTGGGTGTGAACTCCTAGGACATTTGAGGTATTACTAGTTAAGGGGTGCCCAAACGGAATAAAGGTGGGTCTTAAACCAATATGGCAGAAGTCTTTATAAGCAAAGGAAATTGGACACAGAAAGAGAAGCCATAGGGACAGCCAGAAGCTGGAAGTCAGCAGAACCTGGAAGAAAAAGGAGAAAACGCTGCCTTGCCCAGTGCCATGTGACAGAAAAGCCAAGGAACCCCAAAGATTGCTGGTCAGCCAGAGGATACTGACCCAGGGAGAAAATAATCCTTCTAGCCTCTGAAACCATGAGCCAGTAAATTCCTGTTGTTAAGCCTACCCACGTATGGTATTTACCTTTGCAGCTGGGAAACTAAAGCACTATTCTTTTTATCATTACTATTTTTCTTCCTGTTCAGTTTTAAAAATCTATCTCTAGCCCAGCCAACCCCAGGGTGTAGAACTATTGTCACCTGTGGTTCCTGTTCCTTCAACTCACCAGCCCCATCCCTGCTTAGGAGCCTGACCTCTTGGAGGAACCTTCCAACACTGCTCCTCCTATACAGGCTTCTGTTTCAGATCTCACATTCGGGAAATGCTGCCAGCACCTAGGTAAGTCAAACCAGTTGAGCCCACCCAGGTAGGCAGGCGGCCATTCTATATTTCCCAAACCTCTGAAAAAGATCATGTAACTCAATCCACAATTTACTCTCAGGAAATCACCCTTAATGTCTGACTACTTTTAAAGTTCAATTCCCAGTAATTAGATCCTCAATGAAGAAAAATTAGCCAGTTGCCAAAATTTATTTTCTTTTATATACCGCTCAGATCAGTACTGTACCATTATTTTGCCAGTTCTGGAAAAAGGATCTGAAAAATGTATTCCGGGTAGGAGGAAAATGAAGTGCATGACTTTTTGTTTATATATGCTTGAAGGAAATGGGGCTACCTCTAGTTATAATATTGTTATCCTAGAAGGTTCCCAATTGTTTAAAACCCATTTTATTAAAATGTACTATGTGCCAAAGTTATTTTTTATTACACAATTAGCAAAGTATAAATACTATGCTACTGCATGTAGGAAGATAGAAACAGGCTTCAAGGAGAGCAATGAATGATTCATCCTAACCCCTAAATTATATAGTAAAGAGTAATGAATAATAGCTTTACATTCAGTTTTGTTGTAGTCTGCTGAACATTCATATCTCTTGGTAAAAATGCATTAAACAGATATTGAAATACTTCTGCCTGGTAAAATTAGCTAGATTGATTTGGGGGCTCTTTACCTAAATGATAAATTGCTTATAAATATATGCTTGGAGAATAAAACAAAGGTTTTATAGGAGAAATATGCAAATCACTTGAAGTGGTGACTAATGGTACAGTAATAAAATTTTAAAACCTGAATAATTAAAAAGACCCTCTCAGTCAATCTTAGATGTATCAGTAGCTTAATTTTATTCTGGTACCACATGATATTTAAAATTCAAGAAAACACATATAAACACCCATCAGATTGGTGGGCTAAATATGATAAAAGAATTTGGAAATTACTAAAAATTATAGGCAGGGGTATTCCTAGGGAAATCTGTTTTCTTTTCCTCTGCCATGAGACTAGTGTTAATGTCCCAGATGGGGTCCTATGACAATAATGACATGGAACAAAACTGCACTTGACCCCAGACAGATGTTTACTGTAAGGAGGAAATAAATTTTTGTTGTTATAAGCTACTGGGAGTTTTCAGGTTGTTTGTTACCTCAGCACAATTTAGCCTAAGCTGACTGATACACACAGGTAGAGGCTGGGCCTTCTACAATTCCACTCTGTAAATGAGCAGATGGTCAAAATTAGTCCTATCTTAATCTAAAGCACAACAACCATTTTAGATGCACATCTGGGCATTTTAAAAGGCTTTCACGGTATTCAGTACTCTTCCACTCAGCTATTCAACACCTTTGAGGTGGTAGGCACCAGAGCTGTACTTGGCTCTCACCATTGGCTATAAGCTTGAGGGCAGGAACACTATCTTCTCAGGCATCTTTTCCCATTACCCAGAACAATGCTGGAAGGTCAGAGGTGCTCTGTAAATGGCTGCTGTTGAAATATGTTTCTAAATACAATGGACATTTGTACAAAGTGCAGAGGTAACAAAGAAGAATACTTAAGTTTGCCTAGGAAAATAAAAAGGAAATGCCTTTTGAGTAGACCTGAAAGAAGAGCAGGAATTTAGAGTCTGATGAACAAACAGGCAAATAATTTCTTGGTAGAAGATTCAGCACAAACAAAGGGACATGTATTTTGCTCTGGCATTTCATATATTGTCCCATCAATGGGATACATGAAGAACGTTATGGTAGCAATCCTACTGATTAAATTTAATGAGCCCTTCATGTTATCCTATCCCAGTATGGACCAGAATCCTGGCTGATGTTAGCAGCAGAGTAGCAGAGTGATTAGAAGCATGTATTCTGGAGGCAGAATGCAGAGGTTTGAATCCTGGCTCTGTCACTTGACAGCTATGTGATGGTAGGCTAGTTACTTAATCTCTTTGGGCTTCAGTTCCCTCAGGTATAATATGGGGATTATGATAATAATACACTGTAGGGGTGTTGTGCAGATTCAATGAGCTAATACGTATAAAGCATTTAAACAGTTTCCTGTACAGAGTAAGCTCTATATAAAGGCATTAGCTATTATTAAATCCGACTGAGGAAGATCATCAGTGAAACAGTCAGGTCTCTATCCATGTTCCAGGCCTTTATCAATAACTTGGATAAAAGGGTTGAAGCCATTTCATATAACATTATGCTGGAAGAAATAAATATGATGGATAGCAGAATCAAGATTCGAAATTATCATAAGAGACTGCAACTATATATATATATATATATATATATATATATATATATATAATGTAATTATATAAAAATAAATTTAAAAGTTCTTGCATTTACATCCAGAAACCCAATCTCACAAGTAGGAATGAGGGCAAGCTGCTTTAGGAGACACGAGGGGAGTTAGTTTAATTAATCATAAGCTCTATATGAATCAATGGTATGTTGTGGCTGCTAAAAAAAGCAAATTCTAAATTGAAAGCAGGGACTCAGACAGAAGCTTGCAGACCAATGTTTACAGCAGCATTATTCACAACGCTCAAAAGGTAGAAACAACCCAAATGTCCAGGGTAGATGAACAGATAAACAAAATGTGGTATGGTCTGATACAATTGAATGCTATTCAGCCATAAAAAAGTAATGAAGTTCTGATACATGTCACAATGCGGACAAACCTTGAAAACATTATACTAAGTGAAAGAAGCCAGATACAATAGGGCAAATATGGTATGATCCCATTTGTATGAAATATCTAGAATAAACAAATGCATACAGACAGAAAGTAAATCAGAGAGTAAGGATACCAGGGGCCAGGGGAATAGGGAATGAGGAGTTATTGCTTAACAGGTACAGAATTTCTGTTTTGCATGATGAAAAAGTTTTTGTAATGGAAGGTGATGATGGTAGCACAGCATTGTAAATGTAATCAGTGCATTGAATTGTACACTTAAAATAGTTAAAATGGCAAATTTTATGTTATACGTATGTCATCGCAATGTTTAAAAAATGCTAATTCCATGTTAGGCCTCATTAATTGAGTTTTAGTCTCTAGATTGAGCAGCGGTGGTGATAATGTGCTGCTGCCCCCTGCAGGGGCCGGCTCAGACACCGGAAGAAGGGCACTACAGTGAGAGTGAGGCCACATTCAGCAGCGATGGCCCTGTGGGCTCCCGATGGCCACCGGGAGGCTCAAGGACTAGGGTTCATATGTTTCCCTGTGCCTCACTGGCCATGTGTCCTCAAAGACCGTTTCCTCTGCTGTAAAACTCAGCTGTTATGACCCTATGACCTACCTTCACCTTGAGACTGTAGCTCTAACGAAGATGAATTTTTGACAAATAGAAGTGCTTGAAAATGCAATGGGCTTCTTCAAGAGGACGTGGTCTCCACTACCAGGGTGGTTCAAGTACAGCATGGGAAACACTTTCCAAAAATTGTTGGGGCACGGATCCACTTTGGGTTGGAGTAAATGACTGGAAGGTGTCTCCCAGATTTGAGAGTCTCTGGATGGCACGGTACCTTCTGTGTGTTAGAGGCTAGTTTTGGCTCCATTCTGTCTTAGATGAAACTGAGGTGAGAGCTCTTTATTAACTAGCTCAAGGTCATTCAATGAGTCACAAAGAGAGCTATGGATAGAACTGAAGTCTCCTGACGCACAGCCCTGCCCTGCATTCCACCATCCAATGATGCTGCACTCTATGACCTACTTGTCCTAGGTTCTTGTAGTTTTCCTCCCAAATTCCCTTAGGGCTTTGTTTGATGGATGCATAAAATATCTTAAATGAAAAGGGATTTAATAATAGTAATTTCTTAACTGTTTTGCCACGATGACAAAAACTGTTAAAAGATGCATTTGCAAGCCTAAAAACACCTTGATTAACCGTCAGAAAACATATTTGCTTCATCAGTAATATTTGGCCATTTGGATATCAGACTGTGAAAGAATACTGGAATTCACACAGCCTACTGGAGAAGCCACAGTAAATAGAGCTTTTTAAAAAAATTTAAAAAAACAAAGATTTGGGGACCCAAAGAGAGCCTTCAATTCTGACATCATCTTCCTTAATATGAAACCAGATACAAACGTATATGTGAAAGACTCAATTTGGGTAAGATTCCAGATCTTTTGTTTTGTTTTTTAAAGTTTATATCATTGGACTCAATGCACCATAATGTCTGAAGAGAAAGCCAATATGTTCCTTTAAAAAATAACTATAGAAACAGTCTATTCTTTAGTGACAGACTGTGTTAAAATGCATTATAACTTGCAAATATTTTTCAGAGTAAATAGAAAACAAAAATGAAAAGCTTTATTTAAAACTAAAATTTTACCAAATGACGATTTAGTTTTTAGTAACTCATTCAAAGATGAACAAAATTTTCTTATGAAATTTATTCAAAATTTCAGTTTCCATCTTTACATTCACATTTCCCCCTGCTTGTATCTTAAGAAAGTCTGTCAGTAGATGAGGATTTTTTTAGTAATATGTTTTAATATGTCCTATAAAAAAAGGAAAACTTTAGAACCCAATGGTATAATTAAATTCAACATATGAACACATTATTACAATTGTCCAATTGCTTTTACACTGTATTATATATAAATGCATTCAGATATATTCATCTAAGCATGTAAATATTGTCGTCTCACATAACAAGAAATCTAGAGGTAGGCAGGGCAGGGCAGCGGCAGCTACTCAAGGATGGCATCGGGAAACTGGCTCTTTGTCTCTCTGGCTCTACTCTTCTTAACGTGTGGACACGCATCCTCACGTTTATCACCTCCCAGTTGCACAAAGGCTTTTGCACGCCTGGCAACAGGCCACATGTATTCACTTCTCTCCCAGAACAAAGGTGGTAGAAATGGGAAGGGGTGGTACTTGCATCAGGAAAGTAAAAGCTTTCCCAGAATGCCCCTCAGGCCTCACTGGTTGCAACAGTGCCACGGCGTTGAAGGGTAAGACGTATGGTGGCTCGGGGAACCAGTACGTCTCACCACAGTTGCTGTCGCCTCCAATACCGTCACCCAAGACAGACAGCTATTCCTTTTTTAAAATTCAAAATTCAAATTTTTCCTCTGAGAAGGCTTTTCTCTTTCCACCCTTCATCTCCATCCAAGTAGGTCAGGGCTCGGTACAATGTCTATACCTCTATTACCATGGATTTACTACATCATATTCCAGTTACTTCTGTTTGTCTTTCAAGCCAGGCAGTGAATTCCCTGAGGACAGAGGCAAAGTGTCATGTTGACCTCTGCTGCCTGGTACATAGTAGGTGATGCACAAATGCTTGCTGAATAAATGAAATGGAGGCAATTTGGAGGGACCCTGAAATTTAAGACACCGGAAAGGCCAAGATTATGATAGAGGAGTGATAAACTATTTTGTGGCAGGAAGATCTTTGTTGCCCCCACAAATGACACTGCTTATTTCATGGAGAGGAAGCAGGTGAATTTTGGAAAAGTGAATTTTCCAAATAATTGAAGCTTAACCTTTTAAGTTGAATAACAACTAATAAAAATGTTAAAACATTTTTTGGCAAAAATATCTCCAAAAATATATTACACATTTCCTTGCCTTTTAAGGAGAGTATGTTGAAACAAATTTAACCTTTTCTGATGATTCAGTATCATCATTATGAAACTCAATTATTGTTGAGGTAGGATTGTCTGCTCCTCCACTAAATGGCTCCAGACTATTAAACATTTAGTTCTTTGCTAATTTTCTCTCTCTTCCACCATGAGGGTTTTATCTATTATCTTTAATGGCTGTAATCATATAAGCAATCTGAATCAGAGAATCATAAAACCACAGAACTTGAGAGCTTAAAGGAATCACACAAATGATATAATTTACCACCTTATCAAGTTTTATAGATAACAAAACTAAGCCCTAAGTGAGTGAGCAGTCCTTTTCTAATTGATTGTTTTTAATGTTCTATTTTAATGGCTTTCGGACAGTGATCTGCAGAGCACTCTGTTCAGTTTGAGCTCAGGTCATTATGTTCATCTTTTTCTAAATGCCAAGGATAAATATGATTTAAAAATATATACAACAGGAGAGAAACTAAGATGGCAGCTAGGTGAGACAGGGCAAAAAATACCTCTGTGAAAAAATACTAGATAAAAACCAGAAAGTGACCCAGAATACCGGTTACAGCGATGCGCCAGCTGGACAAGGTCTACTAGTTCCACAGGGGCCATATACTTGGTGAAACTGGGAGTCTGCATTCTGAAATGAGTGAGTAAGCTGGCTGGAAGACCCGCAGCCGTGTGGTGGTCTGGGGAAGCCAGGGGTTGGTGTTTGGAGACTGACTGGCTCTTTAAAAATAAAAAAAAAAAAAAAAAAACGGAAAAACCCAGGAGCGGCTGCAGTTGCGACAGTGGGAACCATGCAGTAAAATACAGCAAGTGGGGGCTGGGCCGGCCTCTCAGTGTCTAGCCTGGAAGATAGCCCGCTGCAGATACCCTTGGGGCCGGTGGAACGGAGGGGAGAGCCAGAAGCAGAAAAAAACCCCGCGGCTAGCAGCTGGCTCCCGGAGGGCTGGATAAACTCCTGCCCGGGGCCGAGCCCACAGCCCAGAGCCCCGTCAGTTGTCCCGGAGCTGGGAAGGAGGAACTGTGTGAGGAGGGGGGGGTTGAGGTCCCCCGTTCGGCCATCTTTGCATCAGGCTGAGAGCGCCCCTGCATGGCCCGGTGGCCTGGGACTTCCCTTGAGGGACGGCACGCACTGGTGACATAGCATGGCATTCCCTTGGCAGAGGTCCTGGACGATTGCGGCTGGGTGGGGGGACCTGCTCGGAGAACCCAGGGACACTACGCCAAGTCCGGTGGTTTGTGGGACAGCGAGAGAGGGTCTGGGACTGAAATGAAATGAAGGCTTAGACTTTTGCGGTGGCCTTGAATCTCCGGGAACCTGGGGGATCTGAATATTAAAGCTGCCCTTTCCCCCGGCCACCCATACACACACCCCCACATTCAAGGCAGATGGCTCCAGCAACACACCCAAACTGAGCTCTCCAACTGAACCCCACAAGAATCATTTCCCCACACACCACAGGGACAAGGTGGAGAACTGACTTGAGGGGTATAGATAATTCACAGACGTCATCTGCTGGTTAGTTAGAGAAAGTGTACGCCACCAAACAGTGTTTCTGAAAAATTAGATTGGTTTCTTTTTTTTTACAACTTAAAAGAACCCTATCAAGCAAACCAAATTCCAAGAGGCCAAAACAACAGAAAATCTTAATGCATATGATAAAACCAGATGATATGGAGAATCCAACTCCAAACACACAAATCAAGATATCAGAAGAGACACAGTACCTGGCACAATTAATCAAAGAACTATAATCAAGGAATGAAAACATGGCAAAGGATTTAAAGGACATCAAGAAGACCATGGCCCAGGATATAAGCGACACAGACAAGACCCTAGAAGAGCATAAAGAAGACATTGCAAGAGTAAATAAAGAAATAGAAGCTCTTATGGAAATAAAAGAAACTGTTGGCCAAATTAAAAAGACCCTGGATATTCACAATACAAGATTAGAGGAAGCTGAACAATGTCTCAGTGTCCTAGAAGTCCACAGAACAGAAAATGAAAGAACAAAAGACAGAATGGAGAAAAAAATAAAAAAAATCGAAATGGATCTCAGGGATATGATAGATAAAATAAAACATCCAAGCTTAAGACTCATTGGTATCCCAGAAGGGGAAGAGAAGGGTAAAGGTCTAGAAAGAGTATTCAAAGACATTGTTGGGGAAAACTTCCCCAACCTTACACACAATATAAATACACAAAGCACAAATGCCCAGCGAACTCCAAATAGAATAAATACAAATAAACCCACTCCGAGACATATTCTGATCAGACTCTCAAATACTGAAAAGTAGGAGCAAGTTCTGAAAGCAGCAAGAGAAAAAACAACATAAGATTAAGTTGTGACTACTCAGCAGACACCATGGAGGTGAGAAGGCAGTGGCATGACATATTTAAAATTCTGAGAGAGAAAAATTTCCAACCAAGAATACTTTATCCAGCAAAACTCTTCTTCAAATTCGAGGGAGAGCTTAAATTTTTCACAGACAAACAAATGCTGACAGACTTTGCCAATAAAAGACCTGCCCTACTTCAGATGCTAAAGGGAGCCCTACCAACAGAAAAACAAAGAAAGGAGAGAGAGATATAGAGAATTTTAACAGACATAGATAGTACGTTACATCCCAAATCACCAGGACACTCATTTTTCTCTAGTGATCACAGATCTTTCTCCAGAAGGGACCATAAGCTGGGACATAAAACAAGCCTCAAGAAATTAAAAAAAAATTTTGAATATACTCAAAGCACATTCTCCAACCACAATGGAATACAAATAGAAGTCAATAATTTTTGAACTGTAACTCCACTATTTACTTCCTACATGATATAAAATACACAAACTCTAAGGACAAATCAGTGGTTTTGAACTCAATGTAAAATATGTAATTTTAGACAACTATATAAAGGTGGGGGAATGGAGGAGTATAGGAACATAGTTTATGTGTCCTATTGAAGTGAAGGTGGTATCAAAGAAAAACAAGATTGTTATGGATTTAAGAGGTTAATTTTAAGCCCCACAGTAAACACAAAGAAATTATCAGAGAATATAACCATAGAGATGAAAAGTAGAGTATGGGTTAAGAGAAATGCGGGAAGGGGCAATGGGGAGTTGAGAAATGAGTGTAGGGTTGCTGTTTGAGATGAAGGGAAATTTCTAGTAATGGATGGTGGGAAAGAGCATTACAACATTCTAAATGTGATTAATCTCACTAATGGAAGCTAGGGAGGGGGTGGAATGGGAAGATTTAGGCTGTATATATGTTTCCACAACTGAAAAAAAAAAAAGTCTAAATAGATGACAATTGAATGCCAAGGATGAACTTGGATGGGATTGGAGGATGGAGGACAGGAGGCTCAAAGGGACACAGTTGAGACATAAGGAAAAGGAAATATAGAATGTAAGCTTTGTGTCATTGTTGAATCTCTTGTACTTCTTAGCTGCGCTTAATGGGATTGCATAAAATAATGTTCTTGTTCATGGGAAGTGTATACATGAATTATAGTGTATGTTCAAGGATGTGTGCAGCTTGCTCTCATATATTCAGAAGGCAGAGAAATAGATGATGGATGATAGATAGGGAGGGAAAGAAACAGCAATGTGACAGCATGTTAAAGTTGGTGGATTGGGCTATCGGGGGAGGGGGGTCAGGGTATGATGGAATTCTGTGTATGAGGTTAGTATTGTTTTTGCAACTGTTCCTATAACTTTGAATTTATTTCAAAATAAAAAATATATATATGTATATACACAACAGGATAAACACACTTTGAATGAACTTAGAAATTAGGATATAGCTACTCAGTATTAGAAATACAACATAATTATTTTATTTAAGAACAGAGTCTTTTCTTTTTATTTCATGTTCTATTGCTTTATTCATTAATAAAATCCCCATTATTTATTCATTCAGCACCTGAACTTCCAATCAGTGAATAATCAGACTTTTCCACTGATTAGTTTTTTCTAGCTTCGTTGTTGGAAATTTACAGGGTAAGGAAAGGGAAAAACACATCCATTTACTAAGTACTCACCATTGTGCAGCTGTGATCCTTTCCCCCAAAATAAGACAAAATCCTTTAGATAGTACTGTTGCCCTCATTTTATAGGTGAGGAGACCAAGACATAGGAGTTACGCAATCTACCCAAGGTTGTATAGTTGCTAAATGGTAAAAGAGAGATGTCTAGGACACTGAAAAGGGTAACATCATGGTAGAAGAGTGATAAACTATTCTGTGGCAGGAAGATCTTTGTTGCCCCAAAAAATGGCAACTCAGTTGGCTAAGATCACAAGGTTGCTGCCCTTAAGGAATTCATACTATCTAAGAAAAGAATGTATTCATCTACCTCTGTACCAGTGCAGTAAGAGCAATCACAGCAGTGTGGAAGCACAGAAGAGGAAGTTATTAATTATGCCCGAGAAGGTGAGAGAAGGTTACACAAAAGTGAAACCTGAGGTGAATCTTAATGATAGTAATAAAAATAATAGTAGCATACATTTTATAGGCATTACTACAGTTGAGGCACATATCATCTCATTGCTATCCTGAGAGTAACATTATTTTCTCCTTCCCCTGAGGGAATCGAGGCACAGATAGGTAAGAGTATGCACCCCAGATCACATTGCTAGGAAGTGGCTGGTTGCAGGGTTCATGCTGTAACCACTGTGCTATGCTAATTTTTATAAATGAAAAAAGTGAAGGTGTTTCTAGATGAGGGAAGAGGAGAGGGACAGGAGCAAAAGCAGAAAGATGTCAGTATATATGGAGAAGAGAGGGTAATTTGAGTGGAGCAGCCAGGGAACATTTAAGTCACGTCACAGACCATGTCAGTCTCCTACTTAAAACTCGTTACTGGCTGCTTAATTGCACTGAAGAAAAATCCAAACCAATACCACACCTTACTTCTCTCCAGTCTCATCACTACCCACCTCCCCACCCCCACTCCTGCCACTTTGGCCTTCTCTCTAATCCTAAAACTCACCAAGCTCTTTCTTGCCTCAGAAAGATCTTGGTGATGGCTCATTCTGAAATGTTTTTACCCTTACTTTTTGTTTAGCTAATTCTTGAACACCCTCTGGTCTTGACTAACTCAAGTTTTCTCAGGTAGGCCTTCGAAATTCTCATCCCTGATGGAATCCCTCACAGCAGCACATGTGGCTTCTACTTCACAGCATTCACCCTACTTTGTAACGAAATATCTAATGGGTGTGACCACAGTTTATGAGCTCCATGAAGGCAGGGACTGTGCCTGTTGTTTTCGTTTGTTGTTATCACTATTTTGTTTTTTTCTCTCCATGACACACATAATTAAACAGCAGAAGTTGAAGTTGAAATTGGAAAAGCATTGATATAAAGCTTTCAGACTACATTCCAATTTTTTCATATGCCCCAGTAATGTCCTTTTGGGCCTTTTCTCCTCCATTGTTAGATACAGGCCTGGCTCATTGCATGTATTGCATTTAATTGTCATTGTCTCTTTAGTCATTCTTTTTAAATTGTGGAAACATGTACACAAGGTAAACTTTCCCATTTGTGCTGGTCTGAAGCTGTTATGTACCCCAGAAAATGCCATGTTCTTTCAATCCATCCCTGTGGGTGCAGACCTTTTGTGGGTAGGACCTTTTTGTTAGGTTATTTCAATTGAGTTATGACCCAGCCCATTCAAGGTGGGTCTTAATCCTTCACTGGAGTCCTTTATGAGAAGGTAGAAGGCAGAGACATTTGGAGAGAGCTTAGACAGAGAAATGCCCCAGAGATGCTAAGAGAGGACCTACAGACACCTAGAGAGAAAGCCACTGAAATCAGAAGCTGAAAGCAATGGAAGCTGGGAGTGAAGGACCAGCAGATGCCAGCCATGTGCCTTGCTATCTGACAGAGGACACTGATGTCAGCAGCCTTTCTTCAGAGAAGGTATCCTCTTGGTGATGCCTCAATTTGGACATTTTTCATGGCCTTAGAATTACAACTTGTAACCTAATAAATCCCCATTGTTAAAAGCCAGTCCATTCCTGGCATATTGCATTTCAGCAGCTTTAGCAAACCAAAACACCAGCTCAACCTATCCCAAGTATACCATTCAATGGGCTTAATCACATCCACCATGTTGTGCTACCCTCACCACCACCCATTATTAAAATTTTCCCATCACCCCAAGCATAAACCCATTATGAATTAACACCCCATTCCCCCCTCCCTACCACCCCTGGTAACCTCGAATCTACTTTCTGTCTAGAAATTGTATATTTGCATAATCTAGTTATTTCATAAAAGTGGAATCACACAACATCCATCCTTTTGTGTTTGGTTTATTTCACTCAACATGATGTCTTCAAGGGTTATCCATGTAGAGGCATTATCAGAACTTCATTCTTTTCAAGGCTGAGTAATATTCCATTATACACACACACACACACCGCATTTTATCTATTCATCTGCAGATGGACACTCGGTTGCTTACGCAATTTGGCTATTGTGAATAACACTGCTATTAACGTTGGTGTTATTCACAAATACCTGGCCAAGTCCCTGATTTCAAATCTTCTATATATATACCTAGAAGCGGGATATGGTAAGTCTATGTTTAACTTTATGGGAACTACCAAACTATTTTCCATAGTGACTTGCACCATTTTACATTCCCACCAATAATGTATGCGAGTTCCTATTTCTCCACATCCTTACCAGCACTTATTTTCTGTTTTTAAAATAACAGCCATTCTAGTGGGTGTGAGGTTATATCTCACTGTGGTTTTGATTTGCATTTCCCCAATGGCTAGTGATATTGAATATCTTTTCATGTGCTTATTGGCCATTTACATATCTTCTTTGGAGAAATGTCTACTCAAATCCTTTGTCAATTTTTAAATTGGCTTGTTTGTCTTTTTGTTGTTGAGCTGTAGGAGTTCTTTACATATTCTGGATATTAAATGCTTATTGGACATATGGTTTCCAAAGATTTTTCTCCTATTCCGCTGGTTGCCTTTTCACGTTCTTGATAATGTCCTTGGATATACAAAAGTTTTTAATTTTGAGTAGTCTAGTTTATCTGTTTTTTCTTTTGTGGCTTCTGCCTGAACCTGATTTTGTCACAGCCTTCTGTATAAATTCTTTATGCATTCCTATGGTTCCATAGGACAACATAAGAAATATCCTGTTCTTAGGAAATGTACATGGAAGTATTATGTGTTTAAGGAGCATAATATATACAATCTACTGTCAAATGTTTAGAAAATTGATTGATAGATTAATAGACAGATATATAGACAGAAAGATACAGCAAATGTGGCAAAATGTTAAAATTGGTGGATTTGAATTCCTGGGGGGTAGGGGTATGTTAAGAGTTCTCTGTATGGGTTTTGTATTACTTTTTTGCAACTGACCTGTAAGTGAAATAATTTCAAAATAAAATGTTTAAGAAAAAAAAATTAGGCTGAGGCTTAAAAAAAAACCAAAAACCTATTATAGTGTGGATGATGGACAAGACAGAAAAGCCAAGGTTTTAAGAACCAAGGCAGTGACCTGGAGATCAACCGAAGAGACTTCACAGGTGGTGTGGCTGGATTCGTTCTTGTGACAGTTGTGTGTATGTGTGTCTGTAAGCCTGCTCTGTGCATTCTGTGAATTACTATCTACTTAGGTGGAAAAAGCAACGTATTACAAAGTAAATTTGTATAGAAAACACTATGCTCTCCATAAGAGGAAAAGTTTAAAAAATATAAAAAGACTGATCACTCCTTAGATCCAAAGGAACTGAGGAATGAATCACCATTTTCAATGGAAGTGCCCTCTTAATGGAAAGCCAGTTAAGGCAAAGATGATGGAGGAGAATTTTATGAAAAGACTGAGGATACAAGGGAAGTTTTCTGGCAACAGAATGTGGATTTCAAAGCATACTCCATACGGGGGCAAAAGTTGAGTTTGACTAAAAAGGATAGACCAGGGAAAGTCCAAGAAAAAAAATGGTACAGGAAGAGTAAGTGTGAACAAAGGAATTTATACTTTGGAAGGAGACTGTGAGCTTTGAAGTTGAAGAAGGCAAAGAGCTGAAAGGCTACATAGGAAGACCTTGTACAGAAGTGGCCAGTGGACTCCACCAAGCCCTTGAGGTGAAGACACCTTGTGGCCCCTCTGCAGAGTCTTTCCCAGGTGTAGGAGAAGGGTGACTAGGTGGGACTGACCTCCTGGCACATCCTGAGTATAGCCACCTACATGAGGCTTAACCAGTGGAAAGTGAAGACTCCAATAATCTTGGTCTAAGATTTTTAAAATAACATCTTTTTCTTGAAAATGGAAATTTCTTGGTAACTATTCTAATTTCCTGAATTTGACTGAAATCTAAAGGTTACTTTAAATATAAAGTTCATCTTACCAAGAGCATCTGGGCGTCTATACAGTAAGACTATTTTTATTTCATATTTAGCGGTAGTAAAAAGTGTACTAAAGAGTAGATGGCACCAGGGATCTGCCATTTTCACACCTCCAACAAGCACTCTTGTCTCCTCTCACATATGTCATGGTAAAAAGAGCCAAACTCCAAACTCTTGTTTTCCCCAAGTCACTTAAAAAACAAGACTTGAGTGCTGCTGGGCTATGATAGACCACCCCACTTCTATCCATACCCCAATAGCTCGAGAATGGAATATTCAGACTATGGGTAGGGAATGTGTACCATTCTGAGGGAGGTTTTATGGGCTTAAATTTACTCTTACTAAAATACAACTGATATATAAGGTAGGTTTACTTCTTTTCAAATAGTTCTCACTGTTCTAGTGGAAGAGTTCTTAATTGGGTCCTGAAGATATTACAAGAGATAGCTCTGTTTGAGAGAGTCAGTCTTTACAAAATTCTGTGTCTCCAACCACAGGCTCAGACTCACCCACATTCTGAAACCAATTTCTGGTCCAGGAAGGAAGCTTAAACAAAGGACCTGACTCAGTCAGTGGTGGGCTTAGTCCTGACTACTGGGGCCATATATATATATATATATATATATATATCCAATTTTCCTCTCTTCCTCAGCAGTTTGAGTCTGTAGCTGGCTCAGTTCTCTGTATCCATGCCTGCTTCCTTCTCAATTACTCACCTTAATCCCAAACTCTTTTTCCCATCATGGGAAAATTCTTGAAAGACTAGTCTCCATGTAATGCCTTTCCATTCTCACTCAGCCTAAGACAAAACTACTTCTAACCAAATACCCTAAACTGTTTCCCAGAGACCACTAACAAATTTCTAATTGCCAAAACCAGACTCCTCAGTAGTCCTCCTAGATCACCTCCTTATCCTTAAAACACTCTCCTCCCAAGTTTTTTGACTTTCCTCTCAGCATTCTGGCCACTTTTCTTAAGTCTCCTTCTGCCTATATCCTAAAAGTGGATGATCCCAAGACTCTGTTACCACCTCTCTTCTCACTGTGCTTTCTTTTCCTTTGCTTCACATTGCACACTTTGCTTGTGTGCCAACAACACCTAGACCTGTATAAGACGGCCTGACCTCTTGCTTTGGAACTAAAAATATGTACTTCTCTTTCAAGCCTCTTCTGGGTATCTTGTGAATATCTCAAATTCACTACAGCCAGAGTTGGACCATCCTTTTCCTACAGTCAAATTTGACATCTTTGTGTTCCTCATCACTTACTTTGTCATTAAGTTCTGTTGATTTTAACACTGAAATGTCTTTCTGCTATTACCTACCCTACCCCACCACCCATCCACCCCTACTACTACTTCCACTGCAGCTTCTCTATTTCAGTCCTCCAAGTCCCTTATCAGGACCAGAAAATGGTTAATAGGAGGATCCTTGAGAATCAGACCAACTGGATTCCAGTTTGGTCATTTAGAAGTGTGCCTCGGGCAAGTTATTTAACTTCTTTAAAACCCAGTTTCCACATCTGTTAAATGGAGATGATACTTAGAGATAGTATAAGAAATTCAATGATCTAAACAAAATGTTTGCCAAAATTGCCGGCACATGGTAGTCATTAAAATATATTATTTGTTTCACCAACTACTCTCCTTTCTCCCCATCACTGAGAAAGAGCACCCTGCCTTTAACTCATCTTTCCCCTCCGACATATATTAAACAGTCAAACCAGGTACTTTCAAAAATAAAGACCTGCTCATGTCAGTTGTCAATGGAAAAAAAAAACTTATAATTTTAATTGTCCATATGAAAGAGATCATCTCTTAAGAATGGCATTTATGACTCTATAGGAATCTAACTCCAAGCTACCTTTCCAGTTTACAAAGTCGCTACTTCTTATTATGTAACCTATATATCTGTTGTCACCTACCAAGTCAAGCTTGGTTTCTTTATCACAGCTGCTCCATCATCAAGGTCTCCCTTCTTTTATTTCTAGCTGATGAAATCATATTTACATTTGCATGTCATGATGATTAAGTTCATGTGTCAGCTTGCCTGGATTATGGTGTGCAGCTGTTTGGTCAAGCAAGCACTGACTTGATGGTTACTGTTAGGGGATTTCATGGATTTAAATTATTACACAGTTGGTTATACCTATGGCTGATTAGCTCTACAGTCTAACAAAGGAAACTGCCTTCAGCAATGAGAGAAGTTGCATCCAGTCAGCTGAAGTCCTTAAATTTGTTTGATTTCAGCGGCCAAAAGGAAGAATTTCTATCTACTTCAGCCAGCCTGCTTCTCCTGGGGAATAAATCAAAACCTTCACTGGAGTTCCCAAATTGCAGCCTGCCCTATGGAATTCAGATTTGTTAATCCCCAGCTGAGTTGTGTGAGCCAATTCCTATAACAAATCTCATAATGTTTACATACATACATTCTGCTGGTTCCGTTTCTCTGGAGAACCCTGACTAATACACATGTGTATCTGCTCCCCTCAATAAATTCTAATTCCTTGGAAGCAAAGAACCTACCATATTAACTTGGCACACTGTATTCTTTTATTCATTTAGAAAACAAACATCTATTGGCTGAGAACCAGGCATTTTGCCAGGTGCTTGCAATACCAAAACAAGGACAGTATGGCCCCTACCCTTAACAGGTGTGCAGTCTGGTTGGGAAGATGGTTGCAGTAAATCATTCCAGTAGGGGTGACAGGTCAGAGGATAGAGCAGTGGCTCTCAGTCCCGGTTGTACATTAGAATCGCTGAGATTAATTTTAAAAAACCCTAATGCCTGAGTTCAACCACCAGGGATTCTAATTTGATTTGTCTGAGGTACATTTTTTAAAAGCTCCTCTGGCACAGTCATGTGAAGTGAGGTGTGCAAACCTCTGGAACAGAGCTGTGCATCGAAGGCTTTGGAATATGGGAGACATACCTTGTAGTTGGCACTTTTGGTTGCTCCATAACATCCCATCCTTCTTGCTTCTTTCTATCTTCTTCCCTCCTGAATGTATTCAGGGGTACACCCCACCTGTATGTGACTTAGAAGATAACACCCTATCTTCACCTCAGGGGAAGATTCTGATTGCTCTTTTGGGTGATCAATTTAGGTGGTGGCAAAGGAACTCATTCTGGACAAAGAGACTGAAAAGGAGGTCTGCTGTAGAATTTTTAAAGGTTTCCTCATCTCATGGAAGCTATACCATGAGAGATAGAATCTCTTCCTTTGGATGCTGCCATGCCTGGCTGTGACATCTGGAACTGCAGCAATCATCTTGTAACCATGAGGGGAGCTACCCTGAGGCAGAGCTGAGATCTGAGAAGGACCTGGGTTCTTGATGACTCTGCTAAATCATTGCATGAAACAACCCTGAATTTGGACCTACCCGTGTATTTCTTGATGTATGGGATAATCAATTTCTTAATTGTTTACATTATGAGTCAGAGGTGTCAGTTTACCTACAGCAGAAGGCATCCTAACTGATAAACAATGAAATAAAACTTGGGGATCAAGGAAAGCAACCCAGAGAAGGGGACATCTGAGGAGAGTCTCCAGAAAGGCATTCAAGCAGGACAAGCAAGTAAAAAGGCATGGATATAAGAGTATAGGATACTCTGGGATCTGCAAATAATTCAGTGTGGCTACTGCGAAGAGTAAAGATAGAGAGATGAGGCCACAGAGGTGGTAGTCTGGGGCGACATCTTGAGGTGCTTTATATGCTGGAGCAAATTAAATATGGCCATAAATCCATTGCAGCTCTTCCCCTCAAGAGGTGGAGTCTACTTTAAACTTCCTGTATCTGGCTGGCTTTGTGATTTGCTTTGACCAATGGAATGTGCTAGAAGTGATGTTACGCAGGTTCCAAAGCCGAGGCCTGGCTCCCTGGAAATGCTGCCTGGAGACCGCCATATTATGAGGCAGGTGAACTAGTCTACTAGAGGATGAGAGACCTGGAGGAGGAGAACTGAGGTGCTCTCGCCAACAGCCAGCACTGCCAGGTATGTGCAGGAGGCTGCCTTGGACCAGGCAGCCATTCCAGCCCTCATCTTACTGCACATTACCCAGAAGAGAACAGCAGAAGAACCCCACAGCCAGCCCACACAACCATAAGTCATCATAAATCATTGTTGTAAGCCACAAGATTTGGGGTGGGAGTGATGCCAATGCCCTGGCAGAGAAGCTGAGGTCAACATCAAATGTGAATCATTTAAAGTGGATACAAAACAGTTTCAGCAACATAGACAATTAAATGCATTGTTGTGGGTGATGGTGCCATTGGTAAAACGTGTCTCCTGATATCCTACACAACAAACAAATTTCCATCTGAATATGTACTGCCTGTTTTTGACAACTATGCAGTCACAGTTATGTTTGGTGGAGAACCATACACGCTTGGACTTTCTGACACCACAAGGCAAGAGGATTTTGACGGATTTTGATCTCTGAGTTATCCACAAATAGATGTATTTCTAGTCTGTTTTCCAGTGGTCTCTCCATCCTCATTTTAAAATGTGAAAGAAAAGTAGGTACCTGAGATAATTCACCACAGTCCAAAGACTCCTTTCTTGCTTGTTGGGACCCAAACGCATCTCAGAGATAACCGCTCTACTATTGAGAAACTTGCCAAGAACAAACAGAAGTCTATCACTGTTGCTGAAAAGCTGTCCTGTGACCTGAAGGTGTCAAATATAAGGAATGTTCTACACTCACACATTATTGAAGCATTATTGGCTGCCCTGGAGCCCCCACAACTGAAGAAGAGCCGGAGGTGTGGGCTACTGTGAACACCCCTCCAGAGCCCTTTCCACAGAGCTGTATTGGCATCATATTAAAGCAATGTTCAGTCAGACTAAAGACTAAACATTAAAATTTGTTCTGCAATAATGAGATGCCCTGCACCTATCCACATGAGACAAAGCCCCTAGGTAATCGCCTTCCTGCCCCCTCCCAATACTAGTTAATTTTGAGTAAGTATGTATTGTCAGAAAAGTGATCAGTACTAGTTTTTGTTCTGTTGTTTCAAAAAAATTTTTTTTGGTTAAGAGCAAGACACACTTTTGATGACTCTGTAACAGACTAGTATGAAATGTTAAAGCTGCTCCTTGCTCCTTCCACACTGGATAGTACTGTGGGACATCTTAATGTTTGTTCATGTTTTCTCTTTTTTGGGGGGGGATGTGTATGGGTTATGTGGGGAGTTTGTTTTTATTTAGTCTTGTTTTTTATTTAATTAACCAGTGGTGGACAGCCCCGGAGGGGAGGAGGATGGATTGATTGCACGTTCCACTTCCTAGATCTAGTTTAGAAAACATGCACCCCACCTGGTGCTCTAAGGAAGACGTAAATTCCTAATTTAATAACATACGCCTTTTTGAAAGTTGCCTTTTCTCTCTGCCCTTGAGTAAGTCCAATATTTGATGAAACTCATGAAAGTGGGTGGAACCTGCCTTGCCCCTCCTCTTTTCTGGGATGCTCTATAAATATGACTGTGACTTCCAAGGAAATTTGTTTGTCATTTGCTGAAATTTTTTTAAGTTAATTTCTAACTTCTTGTATTAACAAAGAAAAGTATTGCACCTTTTGAAGTACACCAAATGGACTCAGTTCATTATTAAAAAAAATTCTCCCTGTCAGTGATTGTTGAATTCACTTAACATAGACATGTAGCTTAATAGTATATGATATGGTGTTCCTCAAACACAACTGAAGACCTGGTATACAGAGGAAATTTGGGAGGTTGGTGCTAAAAGACAGATGTCTACGGAATGATTCATGTCCTCTCTCAAGTGATGGGGATGCAGGCTCGCTTCATTAAGACGCTGGGGGTGTGGGTGGGGTGGGGAGAACATTTGACAGCATGGGGACCAGTCAGGGGAATCCCCTTATTTCTGTTTTGTGTATAAGGAACCTAAGAGCAGCCAGCTGAGGCTCTCTAGTATAATAAAAATCATGGAAAGAGTCTTATGAAGACTCTTCGTAAGTGTTAACAGGGATTCTGTCAGCTTATTTTCGTTGCCTTTTATGTATTTATTTTAAACGTTTATGTAATCTTTTCCACCTTCCTCAATTACTAATTCTTATAGATTTATTAGTTTGAACCAATGCTTTCTCATGTCTCAATTCTTCATATATGCATTCTTTTCAGATGTATTAAGCAAACAAAAATCCCTTCCAAAAAAAAAAAAAAGATTTAGGGTGACTTGTTAGGCAAAAATAGGGGTAACTAGTACACAGGCCATGCCAAGAAGTTTGGATTTTATTCTGAAAGCTATGAGGAATAACCTGTTTAGACTCATGTTTTAGAACGATCACCATGGTAGCGGCGTGGAGCCCGGCTTGGAGTGAGGGCAGCGTGGAGGCGGGAGGACCTGTCAGAAGACTGTCGCATTAATAGAATTGAGAAATAACGTGCAACTGGACTAAGACCCTGGCAATGGGAAGGTAGAGAAATGAATGGATTTAAGAGTCATTACAGAGGCAAAATGAGCATGATGGTGAATATAAGTTACAGAACATTAATGAGAAAAATGAATTAAAAATTACTCAAAGGTTTCTGGATTAGGTGAACAAGGAGATGATAGTGTCATTTACTAAAAGAGGGAATATGGAAGAAAGGGAAAGTTTGAGATATTTGTGGAACATCCAAGTGGAGATGTACAGCAAGGAGTTGCGAATACCAAATAAATGCTAGATGAATAAATTATGATGATTAATCTAGGTGAGTACCAAAATGTTCTAGGTCCAAGGAACTATTGTTACATAGTATAACTTTAGTGCTAAGTTAAGTAAAGTTTTAATGGTATGAACTCATTTTGTTACTACTACATCAGAATAGAAAGAGAAAGCAAAGATTTGATGCAGACTCAAATGATGACAAATTTACATTGTTGATCATAGGTGCATTAAACTCTTAATTCACAGCACACACTGTTAGTTTACAATATTCCTACCTAAAGGTGTTGTCATTTCTTGGTATATCCAGAGGGTAAATTCCTGATACAAACTCTCTCTTTTTTGATCCTGCAGATTCTTTACACGCTTCCCCAGCCTGTAGAGCAAGAAGGGACTTCCCTAACTACGTGCTACAAAAAGATGAGAATAGCTCCATTTCGCACATTTTGTTAAGTGCGCACAATCTTAGATTTATTAGAGCAATAAATTACAAAGGCTATAAACATTTTAACAGGCACATGTAAATACAGACTTACCTTTGATATTGATTAAAATAGCAAGTAAATGGCTGGGAACCAATCTCGTCTTTCCAGTACTGTTGCCAAGTCATGACACTTTCCAGATTCTTCTGATTTTCTCTCTCACAGGGAGGGATATAGGAGCACTAACAAAAAAGAAGACAGAAGGTAAACCTATTGTACTATAGAATATTGCAATATGGTCTACTGTTTAAAAGAAAGGTGTCATTGTACAGATAGTAAATCTAACTTAAACCTACCTAATTTTTAATAAATCAAATTGCAATTATTAAACTTCAAATATCTAACTTGCCACAATTATAGAAAACACTCCAATTATAAAAATACAGCAAAAATAGCCTTCATTCATTAGGGTATAAGGATATTTTATAAACAATTAGTTACAATCTAGTAACAGATTAAAAGCATAATATCCTCTTGCTTCTGGGGGCATGGCAGTCAACAGAGAGAAGCCAAAAAAAGATTCCCTCTTAAGTACATAATCAGTGCATTTTGTTAACCGATGCCTTTTCCAAGCCATGCCTCTGACAAAGTACTTCTCTCTGAAGGGACTTGATTACTCTAAGCAATACAGATTCAGCAGAATCAGAAAATTTCCCTTGACTCTACACGTTGAATTTAACCCTTAGCATTCTAATCCATTTTCTCCAATTCAGTCCTTCCTAATGATTACGGTCATGATGAAGACAAGGCCAGTTTATATTTACTAACTGCTACAACATGCCAGACACTGTGTTAAATGCTTTTAACAGGCCTTTACTAGTGTCTTTCTTACAACCCTATAATGCGCTCCATTTTACAGATGAGAAAACTGCTATTTCTGTCAGCTCTACAACTGGAACTAAATTTTGGTCTTTTTCTTACATGCCACTCTCAGTCAGGTGTTTGACCAAGGTGTCTGATATTAAGGAGCAGAAAAACAAAAAAGAAAATCCTAGATTTTTGTAACGTAATTTGAGTCACACAGTTTTAAAGTGTATAATTTTCAGTAGCTTCCCATTATTTTCTGGGTAAAATTCAAACAGCCTGATGTAGAAAGTTCTGCATGATGGGGTGATCCCTGCCTGCCCTTGCCCTCACTTACTCCTGGGGTGCAGCTGTGTGGAAGCTTCCTCCCTAAATCTGCCATGTGCGCTCATACCTGCCTGCCTAGCACCTGTAGGACTCTCTCCTTTTATTTCTCTTTTCTCTTGACTCCCTTCTTTCAAGGTTTAGTTTGAGTGTAATTTGTCTGGGGGAGCCTTTCCTTTCTTATTCAACAGTTAAGTGCCCCTCATTTGTGCCCCGCGCTATCACGGCAGGTATCGCACAGTGCAGTGCTTGTCTGGTTTATGTCAGACTCCCTCACTGGCTGGCTGCTTCCTTGAGGACAAGAACTGTCTTCTCCTTCTCCTCCTCCTCCTCCTCCTTTCTGCATCTTTACACTTAACACACTGCATGGTAAATAACCATGAGGTTTAAAAATGTTGATTGGTTGAACGATCAATTGGTTGAAAAATGATATACACATACATTTTTATTCAAGATATCCAGGCTACTTTCAGAGCGGTTTACCTTTTTAAAAATATATACAATATGAACACTTTTAACTTTTGGTAAAGTTGATTGTTTTCTGTTATGTGAAACACATTCTCATTTTCTGTAAATATTATTTTAATGATTGACTCACTGGATACTTTACCCTCTGCACATATAGTTCTATTTCTATTAATAGTAATATAAAAAGCTAGATAACTTCCATGCAATTCTGAATTCTGAATTCTTCCAAAGTGGCAGCTGGGCTTAGATGCAGAGGAGACCATTAGATAGGGCTCCAGTCCTATTAGTTTCTAGGTGTCTGGGCTTAGGTAAATGACCTACCTTTTCTTGAATTCACTTTTTTCCTAATCTGTAAAATCTCTAAAATAATTTCTACTTCTACATTTCTGTGACTCTATTCTTGGAGGCCCATCAAGAAAAGACCCAGCAGAAGGCAGGACTACAAACAATGTTGCTGTATTTTTCCCAGAAGAGATCCTGAACGCAAGGGAGATGGCTGGGAACACCAACTGAGTCACGGTTCCAACCAGCAAAGAGGACAGTTGTGGTAGATATTTCCTTGGTTCCCATACTTTGCATTAGGAAGATGTTCATAAGGAGATTTCGGGCTGCCATGATTTTCCTATTGGTTAACATAAATAGTGATCATTTCCTTTCCTTCTACCGAAACTTTTTTTTTCTATATTGTGGTCACTTTGTTTATAAGGTCAGAATAGGTGCCAATTTTCTGTGTTCTTTCTAGGAAGGAGAAAGTTCCAGAACTAGAGGTAGAAGCTATGAGATGTGAAACCCTAAAAATTCATCAGACCCCCCCCTACATGGGAGATGACTCCCAGGGGTGTAAATCTCCCTGGCAACACGGGACATGACTCCCAGGGATGAGCCTGGACCTGGCAATGTGGGATTGAGAATGCTGTCTTGACAAAAAGGGGGAAATGAAATGGAATAAAACAAAGTTTCAGTGGCTTAAAGATGTCAAATGGAGTCAAGAGATCATTCTGGAGGTTATTCTTATGCATTATATAGATATTCCTTTCTAGTTTCTAGTGTATTAGAACTGCTAGAAGGAAATTCCTGAAACTGTTGAACTGCAACCCAGTGGACTTGATTCTTGAAGATGATGGTATAACTATGTAGCTTACACAGTGTGACCGTGTGATTGTGCAAACCTTGTGGCTCACACTCCCTTTATCCAGTGTACAGACAGATGAGTAGAAAAATGGGGACAAAAAGTAAATGAATAATAGCAGGGGATGGAGGGTTTGGGGTCTTTTAGGTGTTCTGTTTTGTTTTTATTCCTATTTATCTTTGGGGGTAATGAAAATGTTCAATAATTGATAGTGGTGATGAATGCACAACTTTTATGACAGTACCGTGAAACACTGATTGAGCACTTTTGATGACTATCTGGTATGTGAATATACTCAATAAAATTGCATTAAAATATACATAAGTGAAATAAAAAAAAATTCATCAGAGCCCTTTCTGAAATGGGTATACTGGACACAAGGCATACATTAAATGTTCTCCCATCCCTCACCTACCGCATACCCTCCTTTCCTTTATGTGCAGATGTTCCAATATGTTTCCATTCCACAGCCTATGGGAGGTGCTAAGTCTATAGAGGGTCTGGCCATCCTTCAAACCCAGAAATTGGGAATGAGCAGCCCCAGCTGCTTACCAGGGTGGGAACGCTCAGTGGTAGGGTACCCTCCCTCTAGGTTGTATAAATACTCTGCCCTTGGACAGCACAGAACTGTCTCTCCTCTCCATTGTGAAGTGGGGCCTGAGGAGCCACCATCCACTCATGTGTGACCCTGACTCATAATTGGTTTCCCTGGGAGACCGGACACGATGGGATCTCTTTTCTTACTCTTTGGACCCTTTGTTCTGTGTTACTTGCTGAAAGTTTCTGTTGTGCCTGAGCCTGTGTTCCCACAACGCACCATACAGCAAATCACTCCACAAGTAGGTTTAAAAGAGCTGTCTCTACCAAATAACAACTCTATTATCCAACCAGAGAATCACACACATTTCTGAAAAACAGACAAAAACTTTTATTGAGAGTGTGAAGTTCTGTATTAGGTATGTTGAGGTTTCATGTGGGATAAAAGAAATGTTTTTTGCCTTTAAAAAAGTTTGAACTAGTGTGGATGGATTTTGGAAGCAAAGTATTTTTTTACATTGGGGAAAATGACTTGAAACCAAAATTCATGTGTTCTTTGCATAGTCTGTATTTTTTCCAAAGAGTATCAGAGATTAAACAGTGAGCTTATAATACCCTAACAACTTTTTAAAGCTAACATAGACTTGACAGAAAAATAAAACAAAGGCTCAACATTGTTCTCAAATCATTAATTTTCTTAAATCTTAAAAAATTTATCTTTAAAATTTCTATGAAGCCTAAATCATATTCTCCTTCAATTCCTTCTCAATTTATTTTACTGGGTCAGTATAGACTGTTAGAATTTTAAAATAAGTTAGAAATGAAAATTCAAAGCCTCATTCTAGAAAAAGCAGGAGGAAATTTGGACATATAGACTCCTTTTCAAGTTGTCTAAGTCTGCTGGATTTCCAGGTCTTGTATTAGCTCCACCGTGAGTATCTCCTTTGGGGGCCATGAATACTAATCTAGACCATAATATCATCATCATCATCATGGCTAATATTACTTGACTATGTGCCAAGCACTGTATTATCTCATTTAATCCAAAGAAGCAATATTATAATCATCCCCATTTTACAGAGAGGTTTAAGAAAACTTTCCCAAGGTCACACTGGCAAATGGAACTGCTGGGCCTCCGGCTATCTTAAGAGCGTTCTTAACCATTTAAGAACACTGCCTCCTATGCTCTACCTTTAGGCTTTCCCATGTTTCTCTTTGGAGCTCCCTGATACAGGGGTAACGGAGCACAGACATAGTGTTTCTGTTGGAATGGAATCAGTGTCATCCTTTAGGACAGATGGGCTGAGGCAGTCTGTCGCAGTCCTTTGTTTTCCTAGTACATTCCCCCAGAGAAATGTACTGTAAGCCTCAGCTTGTCCCTCCTGTCTTGATTAGGCTCCAGGGTTGCTTTCTGGTGCCACAGATGTAATTTCACTTAAGTGAATTTATGAGCACAATGCCTTTGGTCATGGAGGACAATGAACATTCTCTTGGAGAAACGTCTTCATACAGTTCTGACCTTTTGTTTTTCATTTGCAAAAGCAGCATTTCCCAACTTCCAAATAACCTTCACTGGAGTCGGTGTCATTTGCTGCCTGAACTTGGATGAAATTATCTTCTATAAAAAGTTAGGAGAAAAAGAGGCATGTGATAAAATAAATTTGTTTAATGCCTACCTTTTAGAAAAACAATGGAATTCAGTAGGCTATTCTGAATATATTAATGTAAAAGTTTCTGGTGAGTTTATTAAAGGAAGGTACTACTCAATTGGCATAGAATGTTTGATTACGTACTTATTATTACTTATTTTTCCATTATCTTATTTTAGGGTTTATCGAGATTTAAAATAGCATTCCAGCCTACTACAATGGATTTATATTTTTACAGAACCGTTGGTGAGTGGTTTCTTTGAGATTAGTGTCTTGAGGATTTCATTTAAATCATGTGGGCAGAGTAGGCAGAATTCACTTTCTTCCTTTACTGAGTCATTTCAAAAATCATTGCACAAAACATGTGGTCTGTAGATTGGGGTTAACTAAACACTGGGAACTGAGCTCTACATTAGGCATTATTTAAAATAAGAAACAGAGAAACTTTTTTTTTCCCTCCAGTATCTTTCTTGACTTCACTTGATTAAGAAGGGCAGTATTGAAAGACATAATACTAGAATGGGACTAGCTGATTAAACAACTTCTAAAGTAAATTTAGATAGAAAATGAATTCTTCAAACATTATCTACCGGAACTCAGGTTTAATAATTTATACCATAATCTACCATTTTCTGAAATCCTGTAAGAAAACTGTGTTCACCAAATGATTTATAACTTTAATAGCATTTTTGACAATATAAACATTTAATCAGAAAAGCAATGTGAAAAAAATATATATAACTAAGCCATGTATAAACTCCACAATACTTCACATGCCTCTAGACTTCATTAAGTACTTGCATGTGCACACACACACACGCGCGGCTTCCTCATAAATGCAGGTTAACTGAACAAACACATGGAATTATACGTCAGCTAAAAAATTAAATCCTGGGGCAGGTGGTTCCAGAATGTATATCCGAATTTGAAAGCTAAATGAAAATAATCTTAAATAAGAATGTGAAGGTCAAGTAACTTGCTTAGAAAACGTCAAAAACAAGGCTAAATAACAACAGGAGAAGGAGAAGCTAAAATGAGCTCTTGAAGAGAGCGGTATTAGGCAGGAAGGAGAGAGCCTAGAACAGTGTTTGTCAAAGCACATTCCACAGGCCATCTTTAATAGAGTCACCCGGAGACCTTGTCCAAGAGACCCACCCTCCTGAGAGGCTACTTCAGTGAGACTAGGAATCTGCATTTTTAACAGCTCTCCTTCTTCTTGGAATGACAGAATTTTTAAATTGATCATTTATGTAACAAACCATTCTTTTCCCTCTGCCTTCCCTTCCCCAATATCACGCAGAGTAGTAATAGCATATTTAAAGTGCTTTGTGATCACAAAAGAGGAAGTGAATATTTTGGCCTTGAGTGCATGGGAGAAGCTTCACAAAAGAGATGACTTCTGATTTGTATATTAAAGGATGAATAGGGGACTGCTTGTCAGAGAATGGGTTGGGGGATGACATTCCACGAGGAAACGGAATGCGCAAAACTTTTAGTATGGATGTTCCAAAAACACTGAATCATCTAATGTGTTTGGAGGATAAAACCTTCTCAAACGGTCATGCACAATCTAGATATGCATCATTGCTGACGTTATTTGTATACAGTATTGTTACTGCAGGGTACACAAATTCAGTGTAAGTGTGTGTATACTGAATGAAATATTACAATCATTTCTGTATGAATGGAAGCAACATGCCCTGTCCATGATATGTCCCCAAGACCCACGATTGATAGATTGAGGGGAGACTGGTGATGAAAAATTGGTGCTTCCTATTTATGGAGACTGTATTTTCTAAAGATATATATATCTGTAACTCTTTATCTCGTTTCAAATACTCATAATTCTTATAATGTGATATTGATACTCCTCTACTGAGTGGTGGGGGTCTAGCTTTCCTCTCTGGGAGCCTGGATGAGCCAGCAGAAGTGATGCTGTGTGCCTTCTGAGGCTAAATGAGAAAAGATGATATAGCTTCTGCCTGGGTCTCTTTCTTGGGAATGTGTGTCCCTGAAACCCAGACACTATCCTGTGACAAAGACCAAACTGGCCCATGCAGAAAGATCACATGGACAGGACCAGGTGGAGAGGAATTTAGGTTGCCTAAACAGTATCAACTGCCTGATTGGTGAGTAAATGAGCCTTTGGATTATTCCAGCCTCCAGCCTTCAAGTACTCCAGACATCATGGAGTCCAGCTGTCATGGAGAAGAGATAAAACCGTCCTCTCTCTACCCCGTTCACACTCCCGACCCACAGAATTTACAAGCATAATAAAAATAGTTTGATTCACAGAGATCTTTGAAAGTGGCTAACTGGTCATATGATCCCTAGGATTAAAATAGATGCACAGCCTTCGAAGTTCTCCTTGATCTTCATATCCAAAAAAACCCAAGATCTGATGAAATGTAGCCCAACGAACCTCTGTGAGGGAAGCAAGACTCCGCACCCAATCCCCAGGTCTAAAGACCCTTGAGTGAAACAGACTCTGCTTACCCTTGAGAAAAAACCTTATGGTAGCACCTCAAATACCTACCGAAAATCATCTCATAATCTTTGCAAAACAAAAGAAAAACGTGGAAATTTACCACAGTAACTGAGCAGTGGGGAAAGGGAAATACCCAAGTACTTAAAGAATTATTGGACACTGGCTCTGTGCTCATCCTAATCCCTCAAGGCTCTAAGTATGACTGTGGTCAAAGAATGGGGGCTTATAAGGTGAGGGGGGAAAAACTGAGTTTGGGCCCAAGTTGGTCTCACAACGGGTCCAGTGAGTTCATAAACTGTTCTGTGGTTGTTCCTACATATCCTGAATGTAACAGACATGCTCAGCAATAGTCATAATTCCTCCTTTGACCTCCTTATCCATGGAGTGAAGGTTATTATAGTGGATGACTGAAACTAAAATAGTCAACCAGTACTGCATCCCTAGAGAAATCAGAGTGATGATGGGAGTGGTAATTTCCTATTGCATCCCCATTTAATTTGTCTATTTGGCTCTTCAAGAAGATAGATGAGTCTCGGAGAATGACCGGATTATTATCAAGCGAATCAGTGGTGACTCTGTCTACAGCCATTGTTCCAGATATAATCTTTTTATTGGTAACCTACCTTTGGCACCTATTATATGGCTATTGATCTGACAAAAGCTATTTTCTCCATCCCTGTGGGCAGAGAGCTCCAGAGACAGTTTGCTTTTACCTGGCAGAGACTGTATAAACTTTACTGTTTTACAGATCAACACACTTTCACTGTAATGCTCTAGTCACAGGGACGTTGACCACCTTACAATCCCACAGAACATCACACCAGCCTGTACACTGATACTGTTTTCTTGCTGATAGGTCTTAGAAAGCAGGAAGTACAAGAAGCCTTAGAATCCATGTTTTCTTGGGCAAATAACTACTCTCCTTTTGAGAAATCACTCGTTTGTTACTGGATCCCAGTCGGGTCTGAATGTCTGAACATGGAACACCAAGTTACCACATTATCCTTTGTATGCTTCATTATTTGACCCACTCAGGCATAAAGTTGAGGTTTATGGTAATACTCCATCATAAAGTAGAAGTGATATATAAGAGATCAGGCTGAGACAGTCTTGCAGGCAAATAAGTTTCAAAAGTAAATGGCTCCCAATGCAACTTCTCTTTTTGCACTACCACTTTCCCCTAACCCACAATTTACAGGGCATTCCTTATGACTAGTTTTTATTACTTGATTTTTTTTTTTTTTTTTTTGGAGGGGAGTTGCTATTTATTTGTTTTTGTCCTAAAATGTAGTTATTAGTCTAGGCCTGTGTGGGGGACTGAACTGTGTACCCAAGTCTGGACATGTTCTTGGTCTTGGCCGACAGTCTGATGTGTGAAGACCCATCGTAAATAAGAACTCTTCAAGGTGTTACTTTAATTAACATGTGGCCCAACAGAATCAGTTTGAGTGTTAATCTGGATTACTGGAGTCCTTTATAAGCAGAGCACAAGTCAGACAGGAAGGAACGCCACAGGAGCAGCCAGAAGCTGGAACTCAACAGGATTGAGAGAAAGGAGAAGATGAAGATGCCGCCACGTGTACTGCCATGTGACAGAAAAGCCGAGGACCAAGAATCTCCAGCAGCCAGCCCCAGAGTGGCACAATCTTTGGGGAGAAAGCATTACCTGGCTAATGCCTTGATCTGGGATTTCTCCTAGCCTCAAACCTGTGAGTCAATAAATTCCCGTTGTTTAAACCAACATGTTTTGGTTTGCTAAAGCTACTGAAGTGCAATATACCAGAAGTGCGTTGGCTTTTATAATGGGGATTTCTTAATTTACAAGTTAACAATTCCGAGGCCATGAAAATGTCCAAATCAAGGCATCACCAGGATGATACCTGAACTCTGAAGACCGACTATGGGCAAGCTTGGGCGCCTCTGTCAGACAGGCAGACACATGGTGACATCTGCTGGTCCTTCTCTCCTGGGTTTCATTCTTCCAGCTTCTGGCTTCAGCGGCTTCTTCTCTCAGCTTCTATGTGTTTCTCTCTTTTAGCTTCTCTCAGCTTCCATGGGGGTTTTCTCTCTATTTCATCTCTTAGCTTTTCTGGACATTTTTCCTGTCTTTTATCCTTTTCTAAAGGACCCCCCGTGGGGCACTCCTCAACTGAAATAATCAAAGGGTCCCACCCACAATAGGGTCTACACCCACAGGAATGGATTAAAAGAGCATGATCTTTTCTGGGGTACATAACAGCTTCAAACCATCACACAACCCAGTGTATGGTTATTGGTTTTAGCAACTAGGAAACTAAAATAGCCTGTTTTTCTCATACTGAGGCATTCATATCCTCAGAACTTGTCTGCAGAATGCTAGGGGTACTTGAAGCCTTTGGCCAGTTTTGGTGGGTGAAAAAACTTGAGCTACAGCACTATTTTATTTTTCAATACTAGGTTTGTAATAACAACAGCAAACATTCATCAAAGGCTTACATGTGAGAGGCATTGTTTTAGATATTTTTTGCATGTTAATTAACTAGTTTAACCCTTATAAACCAATGAAATAGGTACTACTAATCCTCATTTTACAGATAAGGCACAGCAATGTTAAGTAACATCTGAGGACATACCACTTTGATTAAAAATTAATAAAATAAAATAGCTACACAAGGTAAAAATGCAAACAGTGGGGAAACATTACAGTATAAAATGTCTCCCTCTGACACCGATCCACCCCAGGCAGTCAGTCTTAACAATTAATTGTGTGATCTTCCACACATCCTCCACACTTGGTTTGTGTGTGGGTTTTTTTAATTACATGAATATGACCACACTCTTGTATCTTGCTCTTTATCCTTTAATTTAACAATATATCTTAGAGCTCTTATAACTGCTTATAGAGTTCTATCTCACTATTTTTAGTATTCCACTGCATGGATGTGCCAAAATTTATTAATAGGCTCTCTATTGAAAAACATTTAAGTTGTTTCTAGTCAAACAAAGGGGAAATAAACTTCCTTTTTTAAGCATCTAGGCAAACATGTGAGAACAGGAAGAATAAAAGGGCATACACATTCAAAAATTACAATTACAGTGTTTCAAAGGGATTGTAATAACTGCACTTCCACCAGTATTTATGAGAGCATTGGTACCATATCTTTAAAAAACAGACCTTCTGGTATAAGGAACATGTTCAAAAATAGACTGGGGTGATGAATGCACAACTATATGATGGTGCTGTGAACAGCTGATTGCACACCATGGATGACTATATGGTATGTGAATATATCTCAATAAAACTGAATTAAAAAAAAACCTGATAACTAAGTTTCTGATAGATGAAATACAGGACTTCCTGTTTTAACTTACATTTTTAAATGTAAGTGAGGGTAATCATTTTTCAGGTTTTTAAGCTATTTGTATTTCTCTTCTGAGAACTTACCATCTGTGCTCTTTACCCATCTTGGTTTTTTCTCACTGTTTGTCTTTACAGAGTAAGGAAATTATATCATTGTCACATGTTGCCAATTTCCCCCTTCATTTTGTCTGTTTTGATTTAATTTGTGTTATGTTTGCTATATAGCAATACTTACTTTTTTATGAAATCATCCCATAAATTTATAAAATTAGACCCACATCAGTGACAGATCTATTATCTATAATGACACATCCACTATCGTGTTGTCTCAGACTTACAGGATGAGGTATGTAGCACTGTCTGGAAAATCGTTTAAGAAAATACAGATAAGGAAAAATAAAATTGAAAACTTTGGTAAGTTCATCGCTGATATTACTATTGTTATTTCATTTAGGACCTTAAATCAATGTCCATAAGTGAACCCATCCTTTAATTTTCATTTGGATGTGTATGTTATCATAGGTTTTGGTTTCAACATAATCCTAAAATTAAAAAAAAGAATTAGGAAGTTTTCCTTATTTCTGCATGCTCTGGTATGGTTTAAAATAGGATTGAAGTTATCTGTTTTAATAGAAATGACATGGGAATATTTGCAGTTGCAGTTCTTTGAGAACTTTCTTCATTTTTTCTATGATAATTGTTTCTACTTAAAAAAAACAAACCTCTACTAGGTTGTTCTATTTTGGAAGTTTATATTATCCTGGAAAACTACCATATCATCTAGGCTTTCAAATTTATTGGCATAGAATTGACCAAAGCGTTCACATGAAATTATTTTAATTTTTCCTGTACTCGTGGCTATTTCCTCATTCATGTTTCTAATTTTGTGTGTTTGAAGAGCATTTCTTTGGTAACTAAACTTGCTGAGGATTTTCATATGAACTTATTTTTCTGAAAATGAAGAATATCCTGCACTCCTTGAAGATGCTCAACATATCTCTAAGTGGAAATTTAGACACCCTGCAAGATTTTCATGCCATAAATTTGTGCTGTTAATTTTCCATCCAGATGCTCTGCAAAATCAAATAAACATCCATTGAGAAACAGTGAAGTGCAAGGTGTTCAATGCTAACTAGAAGAAGAAACAGTAAACCATCACATGGATATGGGAGATAAAACCAGATGAAATAACACTATCAACAGACCGAGGACATATATGTACCCAAATATAAGCAGTACACACACCCTGCCACGGCCCTGTGTGAAGTTCTCCGACAACTGCACCAGAAAGGTGCACAGCAGAGGTTTTGTTCACCAACACAATCCCTTGATACCCAGTAAACATCCGTGGAATTAATGATTCTACAGATTTTAAACAATGCCATCTGAAGCGATCTATATATGTAGATTAGCGGAAACATGTTTTTACCAGCTATGCAGATTAAGAAATGGAGTCATTGACAACCAGAAACCGTACTATTGCCTCAATATTACAAATGAAGGCCGTGACAAAGTCCCCAAACTCCTTCCTCTTCTGTGAAATTGTCCCCACTTGACACCTCAGTAACTACAAATGCAAATGTCGATTTATTTACTCCACAAGCATTCACCAGCAGTATTGCTTAGAACATTGCATATATTATTTATAATCCTCACAGTCTGTGCAGAAACTGAGGACGAAGAGCTTAAATGATTGGCCTAAAGGTGCACACCTAGTAGGTGTCTGGATTCAGACATCCCCACCTTTTCCATTACTCCAGGCAGCCTCACAGGTGCCTGCTACCTGCACAGCCCTGTCCTGGATGCTGGCAGTGAATTCCTAGGTGGGGCCTTTCTATTCCTTCATTATCATGGTGACAAAAGTTGGGATGCATGAGATGGGTGTACAAGTGTGACACACCACAGCTTCATCAAGTAGGCAGCTACACTTTTAATTGCACTGATACTCTAAGTTGTTTTATTTATTCTTTTCTTGTATTTTCACAGAGCATTTATTTTAACATGATGTTTCTAGATTTTCTCTCATTACAAAGATAAGCCATCTTTTTTGGAGAAAGTGTAGAAACTGGAGATAGTCAAAAAGAAAACTAGTGTGGTATATGTGTGTGTATACATAAATATAATCCTTTTACTTTTCTCAAATATGGAATTATACTGTTTTATAATCTACTTTTTTTGTGAATAACATATCATAAACATCCTTTCATGTCTAAATATATTTCTATAATATACTTTAATGCATAATGTTTTATCATATATAAATGTATGTCTAGTCAGTGCATTCAACCAGTAACCCATAATTGAACATTTAGGTTGTTTCAAATGGCTTGCAATTTTAAATGATGCTGCAAGTAATATATTTATAGCTACATCTTTGAACAATTATGATTTTTTTTCCTTAGGATGTATTGACAAAAATAGTATTACTGGGTCTAAAAGTATGCATATTTTTCAGGATTTTGGTAAGCATTTCCAATTAGTCCTTGACAATATGCTGCCCATTTCCGCATACCTTACTAATGTAATGTTTGCCAATTTGATAGGCAGAAAAGGAATCCCAACATGGTTTTATTATTATTTAATTTCATATTAGTGAGACTACACATATTTTTCATGCACCTGGTTATGTGTAATTCATCATAAGTAACTGTTCATGCTCCTGCCTAGTTTTCTACTGAAGAAATGGTCTTTTATTGCTATGAGTTCTTCTTATGTTGACTTTTGAATCATTTCCCTATAATGGTGCAAATATTCTCCCAAACTTGTCATTTGTCTTCCAATTTTAATGCTTTTCAAATTTATGTTTCATTATTACACTACTAAATAAGTGTATTCTTTTATGATTTCTGCCCTTGGTGCCATGTTTAGAAAGGCTCTGCCCACCTTACATAATTATAAAAATATTTAACTATATTATTTAATAATTTCATAGTTTATTTTTACATTAAAATTTTTATTCCATCAAACCTGTAATTTTTATTTAATTAAATTTAATTTTCATTTAAATTAAATATATACATTTCCTAAATGATTTTGGAATATTCCAAATATTTATTTTAATTAAATTTATTTTTCAAATAATATGAAAACAACATCCCTTATTTTATGACACTTCTTTACAAGCTGAGATGCAAAAATTTTATATATATAGTATTTTTAAAATTTATATATGTATATTTGATAAAGGAAATACTCATTACTTTTTATAAACTTTTTATTATAGATACATATAAACAACTCAAAATTTCCCATTGTAACCACTTTCAAATATACAATTCAGTGGTATTTATTACATTCACAATGTTGTGCTACCATCATCAACATCCTTTACCTCAACTTTTCATCATCTCAAATTGAAACTCTTCAATTACTACCATTCTCCCACTGCCTCACTGCTAGAAACCAGTAATTTTCTATCTGTCTCTATGAAATTTGTTTATGTTAAGTATTTCCTATTATTTTTTGTAAGTCTCATTAAGATATAATTCACATAGCATCCAATTCATTCAAATTGTACAATTTAATTGTTTTTTAGTATATTCATAGAACTGTGCAACTATCACCACAATCAGTTTTAGAACATTTCTATCATTCCAAAAAGCAACCCTGTACCCTTTAGCTTTTACCCCTAATCCCCTAACCCTTCCAGCCCTAGGCAATTATTAATCTATTTTCAGTCTCTATTTGCCTACTCTGGGCATTTCATATAAGTGGAATCATATAATATGTGGACCTTGTGACAGGTTTCTTATAACCTAGCATTTTTTAAGGCTCATCTATGCTGTAGCATGTATCAGTATTTTATTCTTTTCTATGGTCAAATAATATTCCATTCATCAGCTGATGGACATTTGGGTTGTTTCCACTTTTTGGCTATTACAAATAATGTAATGAATAATAAAGTCATGTACAAGTTTTTATGAGGACATGTTTTCAGAGCTCTTGGGTATGTATCTAGGAGAGGAACTGCCAGGTCATATGGTAATTTTTTGAGAAAACATTTAACTGTACCAGCAGTTTATGAGTATTACAATGTCTTTTTATTATAGCCACCTGTGTTGGTTTGGAGCTGTTATGTACCCCACAAAAGGCCACGTTCTTTTAATCCATCCCAGTGGGGGCAGCCCTATCATGGGTGAGACGGTTTGGTTCAACTGAGATGTGATCCAGCCCATTCAGGGTGGGTCTTAATCCCTTTACAGGGTTCCTTTATGAGGATTGGAGAGAGAAATGCCCAGAGACATTGGAGACAGCCACTGAAACCAGCACCCAGGAGAAAAGGACCATCAGCCATCGCCATGTGCCTTCCCATGTGACAGAGGAACCCCAGATTCCAGCAGCCTTTCTCCAGAGAAGGTTTTTCCTCTTGATGCCTTAATTTGGACATTTTCATGGCCTTCAAACTGTGAATTTGTAACCTAAGAAATCCCCATTGAAATCAACCTATTTCCAGTACATTGCATCTCGGTAGCTTTAGCAAACTGAAATATCATCCCAGTGGGTGTGAACTGATATCTCATTGTGGTTTTGATTTGCACTTTCCTATGACTAATTATATTGAGCACCCATTCACATGCTCATTGGCCATTTCTGAACCTTTTTTGGAGAAATGCCTATTCAAGCTTTTGCCCATTTTTCAATTGGGTAGTTTGTCTTTTTGTTGTGTGGTAGGAATTCTTTATATATTGTGGATACTACACTCTTATCATATATATGATTTGCAAATATTTTCTCCCATTCTGTAATTGTCTCTCTGTCTTCTTGATGGTGTTCTTTGAAGTATAAAAGTTTTTCATTTTGATGAAGTCTTACTTACCTACTTTTTTCTTTGGTTGCTTGTGCTTTTGGTGTTATATCTAAGAAAGCATTGTCTAATCCAAGGTCATGAAGATTTACCCATTTACTTCTAAGAATTTTATAATTTTAGCTCTTATATTTTGGTCTTTGATCCATTTCAAGTTAATGCTTTTACTGTGGTCTGAGTAGGGGTCTAACATCATTCTTTTGCATTGGTTGTTCCAGTACCATTTGTTGAAAAGACAATTCTTTCCCTGTTCAATGGCCTTGGCCATTGTCCATAAATATATGTCATGGTGATTTGGAGCATGTACCTCAGAAAAACATGTTATTAAACATAATCCACTCCTGTGGGTGTGAACCCACTGTAAATGGAACCTTTTGATGAGATTATTTCAATTAAGGTGTGTCCAGTTTGGTCAGAATGAGTCTTAATCCTATTACTGGAGTCCTTTATAAGCAGAATGAAATTCAGACAGACAGAAAGTCACAGAGAGAACAGCCGCCAGCTGAACAGCAACGGAACCAGAAGAGGAGGGAGAGGCCAGGAGAGGCCGCCATGTGCACTGCCACCTGACAGAGAAGCTATGGATTGAGGATCACCAGCAGCCAGCCCCAGAAAGCTACAGTCTTTTGGGAGAAGCATCGCTTTGATGATGCGTTAATTTTGGATTTCTCCTTTTCTCAAAACAATGAGCCAATAAGTCCCTGTTGTTTAAGCCAACCCATTGCACGGTATTTTCTTGAGCAGCCAAGGAAACTAAAACATATGGATTTATTTCCAGACTCTCAATTCTATTCCATGGACCAATGTGCCTATCCTTATGCCAGTACCACATGGCCTTGATTACTGAAGTATTGTAGTAAGTTTTGAAATAAGGAAGTGTGAGTTCTCAAACTTTGTTTTCCTTTCTCAAGATTGTTTTGGCTATTCTGGGTCCCCTACATTTCTATTTTGGGATCAGCTTGTTGATTTTTGCAAAAAATGTCAGATAGGATTTTAACATTGCATTGAATCTGTATATCAATTGGGGGAGTACTGCCATCTTAATAATCCTAAATTTTCCAATCCACAAATACAGATCTTTCCATTTAATTAGGTCTTCTTTAATTTCTTTCAATGATGTTTTGTAGCAGTGTACAAATCTTGTATTTCTTTTGTTAGAATTGTTAAATTTATTCCTCTATGTATTTTATTTTTTGATACTATTATAAACGGAATTGTTGTCTTAATTTCATTTTCAGATTGTCCATTGATAGAATATAGAAAAATAATTGGTTTTTATATATTGATCTGATATCTTGCTACCTTGCTGAACTTGCTTATTAGCTCTAATTTTTTTTTTAGTGAATTCCTTAACTGTAGCACACCATTTCAATTGGATCTATTTTGATTTTTAAATTCATTCCAAAGTCTCATGATTTCTGCTTTGACCATGAATTACTTAGAAGTGTGTTCCTAAGTGCAAATGTATGTGGCAGCAAATTGGTCATCATTTTTTTATTGATTACATTAATTACATTGTGGTCAAAATGTGGTCTACTTGACGATATTTATTTATTGAGGTTAGGTCTGTGATCTAGTACACGGTTAATATATGTAAACGTTCTATGTTGGATTACAAAGAAAGGAAATGATTATCTTTAAGAGATAGGAGAATGATTACCTTTAGTTTGGGGGTGCTTTTTAATGAGAAGAGGCATGTGGGTGGCTTCTAGATACTGCCAATGCTTCATAAGTTATGAAGCTGTTTATGTTTCACACATTTTTCTTCATGAGTGTTATATTTTGTGAATTCTTTAATGTTGGGAGCAAATTTTCTATATTCTTAAAAATCCTTCATCTGCCTGATCTATTGGTTACTATTCTGGTTTGCTAATGTTGCTAATGCTGCCAGGATGCAAAACACCAGAAATGGATTAGCTTTATAAAGGGGGCTTATTTGGTTACACAGTTATAGTCTTAATGCCATAAAGTATCCAAGGTAACACATCAACAATTGGGTACCTTCACTGGAGGATGGCCAATGGCATCTGGAAAACCTCTGTAAGCTGGGAAGGCACGTGGCTAGTGTCTGCTCCAAGTTCTGGTTTCAAAATGGCTTTCTCCCAGGATGTTCCTCTCTAGGCCACAGCTCCTCAAAAATGTCACTCTCAGTTGCTCTTGGGGCATTTGTCCTCTCTTAGCTTCTGCGGAGCAAGAGTCTGCTTTCAAGGGCCGTCTTCAAACTGTCTCCCATCTGCAGCTCCTGTGCTTTCTACAAAGTGTCCCTCTTGGCTGTAGGAAGCTCGCTCCTTCTGTCTGAGCTTATATAGTGCTCCAGTAAACTAATCAAGGCCCACGCTGAATGGGTGGAGCCACACCGCCAATGGAAATCGTCCAATGAAAGATCTCGCCCACAGTTGAGTGATCACATCTCCACGGAAACATCCAATCAAAAGTCTCCAACCCAATCAACACCAATACGTTTCCTGCCCACACAAGACTACATCAAAGATAATGGTTTTGGGGGGAGCATAATACACCCAAACCAGCACGTTCTACCCCCTGGACCCCAAAATGACATGATCTTTCCATATACAAAATACATTCATCCCATCACAATATAAATCATTTCAGTAACAACAGTTAAGTACAAGATCCCATTAAATCAGTTACAGGCATGATTTCTCCTAAGGCATAATTCCCCTCTTAGCTGTGGACCTGTGAAACTTAAATCAGTTACCTGCTTCCAATATACAAAGGAGGGGCATTCATAGGAAAAATATTCTCAATGCTTTAAGGAGTAACTGAAAGGAAGACAGGGTTTAAGGGACCAAAACTGTTTCTAAAACCTGCAGGGCAAACTCCATTAGATTTCAAAGTCTGAGAGTCATTTACAGAACGACGTTTTATCCTTGGGGCTTGAGAGAACGGGAGTCTAACCCTTCCTAAGGGCCTTTGAGGTCACCCTTTTCTCTCCAAATGCTGTGGATGAGTGATCCAACATATCCACACATTGAGGAGACCACCTTCTCAGCCCTATCCTCCACAAACATTGGGGCAGCACCAGGATTCTCTTCCATCTCTGGGGCACATGCTCAACCCCTTCAGGACAGTGGGATGGCAGCCAGGCTCTCCCCAGTTCCCTGGGAAAGTGCTCCACCCTCTCTGGGGCTTGGGGTAGCAGAACTCTTCCTGAGCATTGGGGCAGAAGGCACACCCTCAACCTCTGGAGCAAACTCACCCTTTCCATATGTGTGGGTCACTAAGCTCTCCCAGTCCAAGACCTCTTGACTCCAGACCTCAACCTCCATGGCTGTCTTTGAAGAAATTTTTCCTTCAATTTGTTCCTTGCTTGTCCCCTCCAGTCCAAAGGGCAGCGGCTCCATCTATAAAGATCTTGCAAAAATTTTGTTGGCTTCGCATGAAGCAAACAGGGGTCAAAGCCGTCAGACAATAGGACTTTCCACAAATCCTTTCTGGAAAACTCCATCTCCAATCTTGGCTTGTACTGAAATGGTGTTCGGGTTCCATGTTTGGTTAAATCCTCACGTGGGGCTGTAAATTCTGGGGCTCCACCCCCTGGAAGCCCAGAATTTTCCAAACCATCAGTTTCTGGTTTATTTGAAACCAAGAGTTCAGTTCTAAGTTTATCTCTCTCCACTGGCATTTTACTATAAGCTGCAAGGAGAGGCCATGCTATATCCACTTTTAGTTTCAAAATCTCATCAGCCAAGTATCCCAGTTCGCTGCTTTCAAATTCTTCCTTCCACCGACACCAGGACTCAATTTTGCCAAATTCTCTGCCATTTTAAAACAAGGATTGCCTTTCTTCTAGTTTGCAACAACACATTCATCATTTCTGCTCAAGGCCTCATCAAAAGTATCTTTAGAGTCCATATTTCTACAAACAGTCTCTTCAAAGTTTAGGCCTTTTCTATCAAGCTCCTCACAATTTTTCTCCCCCTATCCATTTAAAAAGCCATTCCAACATGCTTGGTATTTGCAAGCTCAGCAGCACCCCACTTCTCTGGTACCAAAATCTGTTCTGGTTTGCTAATGCTGCCCGGATGCAAAACACCAGAAGTGGATTGGCTTTATAAAGGGGGTTTATTTGGTTACACAGTTACAGTCTTAAGGCTATAAAGTGTCCAAGGTAACACATCAGCAATCGGGTACCTTCACTGGAGGATGGCCAATGGTTTCCGGAAAACCTCTGTTAGCTGGGAAGGCACGTGGTGGGTGTCTGCTCCAAGTTCTGGGTTCAAAATGGCTTTCTCCCAGGATGTTCCTCCCTAGGCCACAGCTCCTCTTCAAAATGTCACTCTCAGTTGCTCTTGGGGCATTTGTCCTCTCTTAGCTTCTCTGGAGCAAAAGTCTGCTTTCAATGGCCGTCTTCAAACTGTCTCCCATTTGCAGCTCCTGTGCTTTCTTCAAAGTGTCCCTCTTGGCTGTAGCAAGCTCGCTCCTTCTGTCTGAGCTTATACAGTGCTCCAGTAAACTAATCAAGGCCCATGCTGAATGGATGGGGCCACACCTCCATGGAAATCATCCAATGAAAGATTTTGCCCACAGTTGAGTGATCACATCTCCATGGAAACATCCAATCAAAAGTCTCCAACCCAATCAACACCAATACGTTTCCTGCCCACACAAGACTGCGTCAAAGATAATGTCATCTGGGGGGACATAACACATCTAAACCAGCATAGTTACAGAGAGCAGTAGATAAAAATCTCCTACTTTTGTGGTTTGTCCAATTTTTCTCATAATTATTTCAATTTTTTGTTTTGCTATCTTGAGTACAATTTCAGAATTGTTATAACTTCCAAGTAAGTGATTTCTCTTATAATGCAGTAACTGTTTTCTCCTAATAATGCTTTGTCTCATACCTGTGTTGTCTGATATTAATATAGCTGCACCAGTTTTAATTTTTTTAAACTAAGGTATAATTTATATACAATAAAATTAACCCTTTTTAGCATACAGTTCTGCAAATTTTGACAAATGTATACCATTGTGTAACAAACACCACCACAATCAAAATATAGAACAGTTTCAACACCCTGAAACTTCTCTCGTACTCTCTGTAGTCAATCCTATCCCACAACCCCTCCTACAACCTCGGGGCCCTGCAACCTATTTATTGACCCTCAAGTTTTGCCTCTGAAAGAAAGTCATATAAATAGAATCATACAATATATAGTCTCTTGAGACTGCCTTTTACTTAGCATAATGCACTTGAGAATTGTTCATGTTGTTGTTCTTTTCTATTGCAGAATAGTATTCCATTGTGTGGATGTACCACAGTTGAGGCATTCCCCTGCTGAGGGAAATGTGGGTTGGGTACAGTTTTTGGTGATTACTAATAAAGCTTCTGTAAGCAACATGTACAGGTTTTGCATCAACACAGGTTTTTATTTCATTTGGGGAAATACCTAGGAGTGGGATTAGAATATATATCTAATTATAGGAAACTGACAAACTTTTCCAAAGTAGCCATACCAATTTTGTATTTCCAGAAGCAATGTATGAGAGTCCCAGTTGTTCCACATCCTGGTCTGCACTTGTTATTGTCCATTTTTTTTTAAGTTACCCATTCTAATAGGTATGTAGTATCACCTCATTGTGGTTTTAAGTTGCATTTATATAATGACTAATGATATTGTGCATTGTTTTATATGCTTATTTTCCATCCATATATCTTCTTTGGTGAAGTTCAAATCTTTTGCCCCACCCCCCTTTTTTGGTTGTCTTTGTTATGTTTTGAGAGTTCTTTCTATATTCTGTATATAAGTCCTTTATTTCCCCATTCTGTGGCTTATGTTTTCATTCTCTTAATAGTATTTATCAAATATTACAAATTCTTAATTTTGATCAAGTTCAACTTACCAGTTTTTAAAATTAAGCATGCTTTGCTGTTGTATCTGTATTTTCCACTCAGCAAATGGCTCCCCTGTTGTATTCTTGTGTTCGTGGGAAGATTTTAATTTCATTTCAATTCAACCCTTCTAATATGAGTGGAAGTACCAGGGACTTGATTTTATGCAGAGATCTCAGTTCTAATACCCACCTTGTACAGTCCCTAAGCCTTTCTCGGTCTATATTCCGGCAAGCCCCTAAATTAGCAGGTCCACGGCTGCTGCCCTCCCACTTCCCAGTGCAGCTACAATGTCAGTTCACACATCTGTCATTCTGGTTTTAAATTCTAACTTCATTTCTGGAACCTGAGGATTTTCCTTTCTTTTTTGCCCTCTTAGCTATACACTGAAAAAGAATGATGGTACCATTTCATCCAGCATTTCTAAGTGAATGCAACAGGAGAATTTTCAGGTGACACAGTCTGTTGTAGAGCCAAAACAGGATACCTGCCATTAACGTCTTCATTTCTGCCCTCTAGAGTCCTGTATCCTACCTGCTCTGTGTATGGTGTGTGTGTGTGTGTCTGTGCTATTACATACTTGCCAACATTATAGGCTCTGGAATCAGACTGAGTTCAAATCTCTTTACTGGTCATGTAACCTTGGAAACATTACATAACTCTTTTCTTCCTCAATTTATTCACCCATAAAATGGAGATAATTCTAGTGCCTCTACCTTACACTTATTCTGAGGGTTAAATTAAACAACACAATGAAAGCACTTAGAACAGTGACTGGTACTTGCAAGCTCACAATAAATCTTACAAGATTTTTCAGTGATTTCCTAAGAATAACTAAAGAGTAAACGTGTAATGAAACCTAACGGAAGACTGGCCTGGGAAGAGTTACTTTAAGTCTTTCTTTTTCTCAGTGTGCCCCTCAATTAGGAATGGCAGATGTATAAGCATCCTTGTCACCAAAGCCACATGTCGGGCCCATGCCAGTAATCAAACCAAGCTCCCTTTAGTTTCCAACATGTCTCCAGGTGGCCTTAATAATCAGAGTTTCACGTAACATATTTCCTCTCCTACGGTATCACTCACCCTCTGCTGACACGGTCCACCCATCACTTTCTACTGGGACTTGTTCCACTAGATGGATATGGTATTGTCCCCGTTATCTCCCAGCCAGTGCAGTCTCTTGCCCATTGAAGGAGGTGCAGGGGCTCTCCTGAGCTGTGTGCACCCTTTGTATTTCTAGGAAAAGTTCTTTTGATCTGGCCAGTGAATTCGAGATTTTGCAGAAAGCCCACAACTCTAGCAATTGGGTGCTAGGTCTGAAAGGTCGGCTTCTTCATCCCTTTACACATTCATTCACATAAGAATAATCCAAGATATTCCCCTCGTCTTTGGAAATGCACTCAGTTCTTCCCTAGAGAAGCAGGGATACTGAAGCTCTTTTCTGGCTAAGATCTTGTACCAATTCTGTTGCCCTTCCTATCACTCCAAAACAGTGTTGTGTCCTTGATCACTTGCTACCTGTTTGCAAGATACCTCAGTCATGCCCTTCCCTCCTAATTTATTCTTAAATACTGGTAGAAATAATTAATGCACAAGTGATTCACTTCTACTAAACCTAGGGGAGCCCTAGTTCTCAACAACTGTATAACCTTTCATGTCCTGGAAGCCAGACTTCATTTCTCCAATGTAAACATGAGTATCGGGTCCTTGCCTAGCATTTGAACTGACCTGCGACTATCAGATCCCTACAACCACTACTCGCAAATTCTACCTCCCTACAAAACAAATCTGATCCCTCATCTGTTTTGCTACTCTTGATTTAAGTAGCCCCCAGTTATAGATAATTTTTCTAAGGTATGTTTCAGATTCTGAAATTATTTTTTTAAATATCAGTAACAACCAAAAGGATAGGAAATTGTTATTTACTAAGAACTTCCTATGTGGTAGACGATTTGCTACAGGCACTATTTCATTTAATTCACCTAATGAAATAGGTAATGCCATTTTGCAAATTAGGAGAGTGAGGAGCAAATAAAAATAATAAATGAATGAATAAATAAATAAATAATAGCCCAAGGTTGCACATAAATGTAAAACCAGAACTTGAGTCCAGGTTAGTAGGATTCCAAAGCCCTACCTTGTAATATCTGTTTCTCTTCTGAAGGCATATTAGCTGCCCGGCACTGTCCCAGGCACATAAAAATATACCTACCTATGAGGTAGGTATAATTAACCCCTTTTAAGCAGATGAGGAAATTAAGGTTTAGAGGCCTCTGAGATCATCCCATTTCAGCTAATCATGTAACAGTATCTTTAGAAACCTATCTACTTCCATCCTTCACTGCTTTCCACCCTAGTGGAGTTTCATAGGCTCAAAGTTTTAGACTAGGTTCAATCCAATACTTTCTTACTAGTGATGGTCTATTTGAGATTTACTATGAAGCATGGCTCATAGGTAACAATAAGGTCCTTGCTTTTATAGACCGATTTAAAAAAGCAGATTTTTTTTTTTTTTAAATAAAGCCACCTGTGTGCAAATACAAAAGGGAGAAAATAGACCATTCATTTTCTTCTAAGACATGACTATTTACTTCACATTATAAACAACTCTTTTCTGTTTTCCAAAAGTTGACAACTTTTCACTACAACAGCAGTTCTCAAAGTGTGGTCAGTGGCGCATCAGACTTGTTAGAAATGCAAATTCTTGAGCTCCATCCCAGAACTACTAAATCAGAAACTGGGGTGGAGTTTCTGACTCAGTAGTTCTAGGATAGGCCGGAGAATTTGCATTTCTAACAAGTCTCCTGATGATGCTGATGCTGCTGGTTCACAGACCATACTTTGGGAACCACTGGCTTGGAGGAAGAAATATACTATGTGTAAGGAGACTGGGGAAGAGATATTGTAATAATCAAAGTGAAAGACGATAATGGCCTTGACTAGGGCAGTGGCAGTGAAAATCTAAACAAGTATTAATATCAGGGAATGATGGGACCTTTGACAAAAACAAAAAACTCCAAAATAGAAGCAAGTTTGGGGGAGAAAATGAAAGACAATTGTAATCATAATTGAGGATTTCATGATCATCGAACATTATTATTGTGTTTTTAAACTCTTTAGATCCATTTAAAATAAAGTTGTTCTGTTAAATACAATTATATAAATACATTTATTACCAACAAAAAACTAGATTAAACTCCGACTTTATCTAGGATTTAATTTTCTCCAATGAGATGCAGTATCAATATACGTTGCTATGACATAGTCAGATTAGAACTAGTAAAGTGGACATTGGATAAGGTTTCAAAGTCCATTTAGTCTTGTGCATCAATTAGATTAAAGATACAGAAGAGTCACAAAGAGATAATGCAGTTATGGAAATGGTAGCAAGAGCAGAAATTTAGATTTTGCTATGGTCAATCCATAGAGAAGATCATTTCCTTCTCGATAATTAGTTGACTTGAATATGACATTACATGACTGATACCCTGATTACTTTAGACTAGAAGGGCATGATTCAAAACAAAAAATAAATAAATTGAATAGGACTTAAAGATATTTTAAAGAAATTAGTAATCAAAGATCAAATTTGTTCATAGTATCTTCTTTGGTAGTCTATGGCTTAAGAAGTTATATATTCTTTGTAATACTCTTCCCCCTTTCCTGCCTTAATTTGCTGTAATTATTGCAGCAAACTCAAGGAGAGGAGGATGCTCATGTTCTATTTTTCTAAGAAGTGGTTTCCTAAGTAGTTTCTGGGGGCGTGAGGAAGAAGAGAAGGTGAGGGTGTTGCGGATCCAGGACACTGTAGGGAATTAGGACATTCTAAAATTCAGTGGATGGTGACCATAGGCCATTAATAAAGAGGTAAGATAAGGGAAAGAAAAGAACTCGACAGTCAAGATGAAACAGGAATGGACAATGGGTATTGTTTAATTGTAATATAATGGCACTGTGGAAACACTCTGCTTATGTACTTGCACAATATTTTGGTTATGTTGAATTTTTCCATCAGTAATTGCCTACAAGAATTTCTAAATTGGGCACTTATTGACCAAAAGTAGAAAGGTGACTGCTGTAAAACAAACTTATGTTCAATACATGCTACAATGCAATTATAATTTGGATAAAGAGAAAACCTTTGGATAAAGATACCCTCTTTGGGTAAAGAGGAAACCTTGAATAAAGTGGCTGGGATGTTGTTCATCATTTCAGTAAACATACCTTTCTTCTTGTCATTTCCTGGATACTTTATTTAATAAAATGCTATTTTGTTCAAGTACTGTTTCTAGGATCTGAATTGGCACCAGAAAAAAAAGAGACTGTGGGGGGCGGGGGGTGGAATCTTAGCATTACACAAAGCATTGTGATTCCTCCTAAGCAATTTAAAATTCTACATCCTAATGATTCCAATGCACTTTTTCTGCCAGATTCTTTAAAATTGCATGGAAATTGTGAAATAAACTTTTTGTAGAAAATTCTGTTTTCTCAATGTCATGATTAGATATTAGTAATTTACTGGTATATCTGTATATAATATATTAATTACTACTGAATCAGTATCTTAAAATAATGAACAATGTTTCTCCAACTATAACATCACCTCCTAAATGATGAACTACAGTATAATTTCAAAATCATTACTACTGCTCGGCACCTTTCTCTGATATTACCGGTTTAATCACGGGAAAAAGGATGTTTCTAAAATCCTCAGATTTCTTTTTAAATTTCTGAGCACTAAGGAGATTAAACTTACAACATTTGTCTTTGAGATATTATTGCTTTTTTAAGTGCTTGAACATTACACTTCATCCTCATTAAATTCCAAGACCTAAATTCCGTATTTCTGAATTCTCTTTCCTATATTCACTGCTTATGCATTATCTTCAGTTTTTAAGGTAAATGAAATCGTCATTTGTTGCCAGGAACATTTTTTGAGAGGAGTTATATTTAAATAAAAGAATTCCTGTTTTTTGTTTTCCAAATTCAATAATACATTGTTTAGGAAACATGAGCATGAGCTGTACTGCACAGTCATGGGAGGCTTGTTTCAAAAACCTTTTAAAAATCAATATATGAATTTTTTCTTCTGTGTTATTATAAATAAAGCTTGTCACATTCAACAGTAAATTTTCCTGTGTACACAAGTTCCATTCCAATTTGGAAGGCTTTCCTGCTTGATCTTCAAGCACAGCCCTCACAAAGAGAGAAAAGGTGAGCAACTTTTAGAAAGATACTTTGACAGTTTAGCAACAAGGATATTTAGAAAGACCAAGTGAAGAAAATAAAAATCCTTCTTGTAGAACCCAGAGCAATACAAAGCATAATTTGTACACAGAGTGAGAACACTGCTTTTTATAAGTTTTTTCTCTTCTGGGAACAGTTTTTGGATTCTCTTCTCTCTGTCCTCTATCTCCATACCGTGAGTCCTAACCAGGTTCCTTTATATTCCCTCGCTCTCGCTCTCGCTCTCGCTCTCCCTTACTCTCTCTCTCTCTCTCTCTCTCAAGTTATAAGGGAAGGAATATCGGTACATTTCACGAAGAGTTTTGTATTTTCAGTAAGTTTTACCGTTCTCTATGTTGCTCCCAATTGTCCCGGGACATGCAGGGGGCCACTAGGCTCCCTCTAGAACTTTTGAGAATCAATTTCGTGAAAACTAGGAGCCCCATGTCCACAGAAAAATGGACCTACACGGAATTTCGCATTTCATTCCACGGCTCCTGGCGACCCCTCTAAAGCTCATCTTTGGATCCCGAGTTAAAAAACAACTGTCTAAAGCTAAAAGGCAAAGGACCCTCTACGTCCTTCAAGGGCTAAAAGCCTCCGTAACTTCCTAAGGAAGGTCATTTTATCCCAGTTTTTGAAGCGGCCAGTGGGAGCGCGGACCTTGACCACGCGCCGGAGTAGGTGGATCCCGGGTGCCCAGTGCTTTAATCGAAGGAAAAGTTAACTTTCAGCTCCATGCATTTCATCAAACCCCGTCCTGTGGGCGCCGGACTTGGTCTGAGCCGTGGCCTCAAAATCAGAGACTAGGTGGGACAGATGTGTAAAAAAAAGCCTCTCTGGGCACCACAGGTCCCCGCACACAAACCCAGCCTGAAGGATTGGAGCCCCGGGGCTCCCCCATGTATTTACTCCTAATTTAAGCACAATCTCCGATGCCTGTCTCCTCCCAGAAAGCGAGTACACCCCCAAACCACTCCACACTGATGTTGCCCCTAAGCCTCAAGATCTACGCAGAAATAAGGCAGGGAAATCCTCCTTCATCCTTCGTTGGGGGGCCCCTGGGCGTGCCGGGCGTGCTTACCTTGGGGTTTGTCAGGAGCTGGTGCTCGTTGCTGTGCAGCAGCGCCCTGGAGTTGGACTCGGAGTTGTTCACGTAGACCTGGACACAGGGGTACTGCGAGGTGCCCCTGCAGTCGGCGCCACAGGTGAAGGTGCACTCGAACACCTCGCCGATCTGCTGCACCGACAGCACCGTGCAGTTGGCTGCCGTGGCTTGCAGATCCTGCAGCGCGGGACTGAGCCAGCAGAAGCCAAAGATGAAGAGCGACACGACGCCGGAGATGATGAGAAACAAGCCGAGCCGGATGCTCTTGTCCTCGGCTTCCGTGTACTCGTAAGCCACCCGGAGCTTCGCCATCGCCCCCAACTCCCAGCGGCTGGCGCGCTCCCCCGCCCCCTCCCGCCCCCGGCACGGAGCCCGACTGCCTCGGGCGGGAGGAGCCGCCGCCGCCGTCGCGCAGCAGCAGGGGAGTGGGCGGTGAGGGGGAGCGCGCGAGAACAAAGGGGCCGAGGCCGGCGACGCCCCCGGCGGCGGCTGCCGCTTCCCCCAACCCTCCTGCCCGCCGCCGCCCGAGCCCGGAAGGTTTGCGGTGCAGCCACCGCTTCAGTGTCTTCGGCACCCCAGGGCGCAAGGCGCGCACGGGCGGCTCCAGCCTCCAGCGCCCCCTGCCAGCCTCCGCCTCCGCGCTCTCTCCGCCTCCCCCACCCCGCCTCCTCCAGCAGGGTATCTCCCAGTCTCCATCCCCTGCCTGCCGCTCTTCCGCCCACTCGGCGGGCAGCTACCCCCAGGGCAAGAGATGCTGGCCTGGGACGCGCCCCTGGGCTCCTCCGCGCGGGAAGCACCTCCCCCCCGGCCCCTTCTGGCACCGACGGGGGCCCGCCTGCCCCACCCCGCCCGGGGGCGTCTCCTCTGGGCCAACCGACGGACAAGCACTGGGAGCGGTAGCGGTTTGCGCTCAGAATTCTCGTTCAATCCCCTTGGAAGGACGTCCGCGATGCGAGGCTAGGATCAATACAGGTTAACAGGAGTGAAAATAAGTAAATAAATAAATAGACAAATAAATAGTAACTCAAGGAGGGGGTAGTATAAATGGAGCGGCGAAAATCTTAACTCCAAACCCTGATTGGTCGGCGAGGAGGGGGCATGAGCCAGCGGACAACACCCGCCGCTTCGGAAACGGGCTTCGGTGGCAGTGCGGTGGAAAGAGGCATGAGCCGGGCGGACTGGGGTGGAAACCCCCGGGTAAACAGCGCGCACTGCGGTGCGCACGGGGGAGTCTTTCGCCGCAAGTTCCCACGGTGCGAGCAGGCGCGCGACGGGGCGGGAGGCGTGACCCCGCCGTGACCACGCCGCCAACCGGCAGCGAGCGCGGTAACAGTCTGGCCACCGTGTCCCTGGCCCTCCTAACCGCCTTGGCGCTGGCCCGCGTCCCCCGGCTCCAGTAAGACGCGGAGGGGTACAAGTTTGAAGCGAGAGAACCGGCTACAGACCGACTTTGCCGAGGGGCCAACGCGCATTGGGCTGGGAGCCGGCGACTGGCAACATCAGGGAACCTTGCTGCCTTAGTCCTGGTTGAACCTCGCGGCAACTTAGGTCCCCAGCTTCCGGGTGGACCCTAACTCGATTTGCCCTAGGCTAGGGATGACACAATAGGGAACGAAGGAAACAGGAGAGGCTTGCAGCCCTGGAATGAGGTACCTTTTCCCCCACCAGTACCGTCCCCTCACTTCGGGGCGCCCAAGAACAGAATCGTTTCTGTTCTGTTTTCCTCCTTAGGAGTCTTGCCAGCCCTGGTCCGTCCCAGGATTTGTAGGTGAGCTATCCAGGAGCGCTGTGCAAGGCGACAGCAGCGTGCAGATCCACTTTTGGACAGGTACCGTTTCTAGACTGCGTTCTGCTCTCTTGCTTCTTCCTGTTGCTCCCTCAACTTCCACTCCCGCGCATACCTTCAGCCCCTATTCGTGACCTGCCTTTTTAAAGTTATCTTTTTTCTAAACCACATTCCTATGATGAATTATTTAGACCTACACTTTGAAGAATAAAATCAAGTCAGAATGTTCACTTCTTTGCAAAGTATACAAATAGATTTTTCTTGGATTGCAAATTCCAAATGAATACACTCTCAATTATGTTCCTGATGAATGAGAAAATACAGAATCATAGAATTCATGGCTTCTCTTTCTTGAACTTCAGCTGTTATGTAACTAGTATTGAATACCTTCCCACCGCAGTTCTCATATTTTACTTCGGAGTAGTTCGTTCTCTTATGTGATAGGTAGCAGTATTTCCAAGGAATGGGCAAATCAAGCTTACAGGAAGACCCTACCTATTTTTCTTACTAAATTAAACAGATGCAAGTTTTGGAAAACTTTCAAATATGGAAGACATATTTCATTTTAATACTTTTCAAGTTTTGAGAATAATTTCCTTCTTTCTTTACTTAGGGATTACATTTTCTTCCTTTTCTGTTGGCATCAAGACGATTTATGATAGTGATTACATTACCTGAAAAGTGAGTTAATAGTTGAAACCGCTTAACCTGAGATCATAAATCTTCACTCTGAATCTTTTTCTTATTGCAGGTTATAGCACTCTTCCTTTTTAAAAAGGCTAAAGCCGGTACAAGATCTCTCTTACTCTGAGGTAGTGATAATCAATGAATAAAATCCAATTATTTTACCCCAGTATACTAAAGGATTGAACTTTGAGGCAAAACTCTTATTTGTGCACATACAACAGGAATGGGTATTTATGAATAATTTAATGAAATAAGTCACTTTTCAGTGATTCCAGAGCATGAAGAGCTATGTGAATGAACCCTCTCCCTCACAACTGAAACAAGATGGTCTTCTAAATCTAGAGAAAATCAGAAAAATTTTGTATTTTAATTTAACCTAAATCTTAAGGGCTTTTATATCATTTTTTTTTCTAGTCCTGCATTTAGTTATTCTTTCCTTAAAACTATTCTTAAAGTATTTGAAGAAACTGTTGCCATCCAGCCTTCTGTTCTTTAAATACCATTTACCTCCCCCCATATTTCCTATGTTTAAATTAGCTTGCTTGTCCTTTCTGAACCTTTTTATTTTCATCTTTTTTGAGTCAAACATATTGAAACAAAACATGTCAAAAGACTTCACAAATTAAATCACTTTCTACTTTTATACTTAATGGAATATTGGAAATGTCTGTTACTTATTTAGTTGAAGTGGAGCTGCCTTATCAAATTCTCAAGGAAAACTGGATATGGCCATCCCCTCAGTTTCCAAAAATGGGTCACCACTGACTTCCTTATGCAAGTATAGTAGTAAGAACCCCCAGCACCTTAGAAATGGTTAAGCTCTGAGATCTGTGAGGGCAGAGGCACAGCACACACATAAAAAGGTAGTCCTTTCTCTGCAGTAGTCTACCAACTGAAATTAAGATTAAAATATAAAACTTAGAACCAGACTGCCTTATTTAATGTGCATCAGTCTGCAGCAATGTTTTCAGAATCATGGCCAAGCCTTAAGTTCCATTTAAAAGAAAAAAAGAAAACCTATCTAAACAAGGACCATTAAAACCATTGTTATATTTTGTTTTCATCATCAGTATTTTTCAAATAGTCCTGTGGCTGATGTTAAAATTTCAAAATACAATTTCACAAGTATATATACTTTTATCAAAAGATTCTAAAAAGAATTATCATAAGGAGGATTTCACTATCCTAGGAACAGAAGGGTATTCAGAGCATGTTGGGAAAATGTTTATAAATTATTACATAAATTGGCATGTTGAGAAGTTTTCAACCACAGAAACTTCCTCTACACATTTGAATAGTTAAAATACCTAGGTGAGGAAATTAATATGGTATCACATTTTCTCATTAAAATTCATTTTCTCGATAGGTTTTAGACCTTTGCAACTAGAATAATTAGATAAGAATAAACATGATTCAGCAGATATAATTGCAGACTTTGTTACTGCCAGAAAATCAGTTTTCCTTTTTATTTGGTCTTAAATCTAAAATATTTTCAGTTGTACTAAATCATTTCCAGCTAGCCAATATTAAGAAATTGGCTTTCTTGACATGCTTCGTTGTGAATGTTACATGTGTTATTAGCCTCAGAATTTAAAATTTGAAACAGATTTCCTATGTGGCCACTGTTTTTTTCTAATTTTAATTTTTTCCTGTCCATAAACATCACCTATTATATCAAGCATATGATTATAACTGAGAACATTACTTACTATTTCTAAATATTTATACTGTAATAATAGCATATTAGATCAGAAAGGGATTTTAAATATCACCTAGTTCAATATTAGCCAGGTGGCTCCTAAAAACTTACCGTTTTTCTTGAAATAGTAAAGAATGATTATTAAAAATATTTTAAAAAACAAGTTCAAATTTGTTTGCATATATCTTTATGCTTGCAGTTGAGGAAAGCAAAAAGCCCAGATAGTAACTTCATATTAGTAAATTCATAATGCCTGAGTCCTAAATCCTCACCAACTTTTAGTCTTCTACGTTAATTGAAGTGATTATCTGTGGGAGATACACATATATATTTACACACCCATATGTGTGAAATGGGAAATGAGCTTTGAAATTAGAAAGGAAGAGACTAAGAGATTTTGGTCTCACCTTTAGAAGTAAATAGTTGGACGTAAGGTAAATTCTTCATGTTCTGAGATTGTTTCTTCCTCCATCTGTGGAGGATGGACTAGAAGATAAAAATTCTAATCCCAAATTGGTTTTGTTCTTGCCATGTTTTTCAAAAACTTGGATATTGCTACCTACTTGCACTTAGTGAAGCTAAAAGGTCTTTTAAAAATTCCAAAATTTGGAGCGGGTCTCCTAATATAATAGCTAACAGTAAGAGTGTTTGTCTTTGGAGAAATGGACCTACAGCTATTGAGCACCTAATACAAACTAAGTCATTTACAAATGTCTCAATTTAATCTTCCTATAAGATGAAGAGGAAACTGAAACTCAGAGAGATTAAGTAAATTTTCCAAAGCCACCCAAGCACTAAGCAATAGGGTCAGGAGATTAAAAGGTTTATTGTTTTTCTACTATACTATGCCACCTCTAGGAAATTTCTATATTTAGTAAAAAAAAGTGTAGGTGATGCATAAACCACTATAAATGGACTATTAAATACATTTAGATGCTTATATTCCAATATAGTTAGGCTTGAGCAGAGTTCATACTGTGAAACCTATGAACAGGAACAGACAGTAGATAAATGACCTGATGATTTATCCTGGTTCACCTGTTTAATTTTACTGAATCACATTTGTGTTGAGAAGAGCTCTTTGACAGATGCATAACAAATGTCAGTAGTGTAGTTCTATGTGGGAGAGAGAGATTGAGGGTAGTATTTAGGTTTCAGAGAGGCATCTTTTTGGAAATGTCAAGCTAGATTCAAAGTAGAAGTAAACACAGGGAATAACTAGATGTTAAACAAGTCATTAAATAATTGTAGTCTAGAATGAAAGCCTATCCTCCTCTAAATGCAGGAAAACACCTAGTACTTCAGTAATTTTTCTTGCCTTTCCTGGGACCCTTCCAGTGATGGAAAATCTAACTCCTAATGCAACCCATTTGGTTTTGGGACCTCTAAAATTTTTGTGAGGTGGTATTTCCTCACTGTAAATTGAAACCTACCTTACTACAACCAACTGTGTAATGGTCCTTATTCTGCCCTCTGGTGTTGTGTAGGATAGAGTATCTGCCTTAAAATTGACTCCACTTCAGATATGGGAAGACAGCTGTCATGTTCTTCCTAGGCCTTTTCTTCTCAGGCTGATGTTCCAGTTTCTTCAGTATTCTCTTTTGATATGATTTAGAAAACTAAGGTCTTACTCTTAACTCCAAAATGCTAAGAATAAAAGATAATTCAAAGTTGGAAAGAATACCTAAGAGTTAGCTATAGAACAACCTTCCTGCTTTAACAGTCTCAAACTAAAGTTTGCACCATTCTTTTCCATGTTAGCCAACTGACAAACACTACTATGATGACCGATTTTGTTATTTATTAATTAACAATGTCACAACAAATACAGAGAAGCAGGGAAAATGATTTAAATTCATCTTCACTGTAGAGAATTTGAATTCCAAACAGGGATGTGCCAATCAACTAATTTAATATTCAAATTTTAAATCTACATTAAATCATTTAGCATGAACTGGAAAAAAGTATATAAAAAGCTTTATCTAAAAAGGGAAATCTGGAAATAATCTTTTAGCAAAGTAAATTAACAGTGACTTGCATTTTTAAAACTAAGGTATAATTATACAATAGACATAATTTGTTTTAATTAGGTAGCTTAAGGGCATATTTAAAGATTACTAGCCATTTCAAAATAACTATTTAAAACATTCAAAATCAAATATTAAGCAAATAAGTCTGGCTTTCTCTTAAGAGGGGAAATACTCAACAGCTCAAAAATTTTTAAGACAGCCCATTTTTTTGTGGAACTCTTACATATGGCAACTAAAACTACATCTTAAAATAAATGTTCAGTATGTAACAGATTTAAAGACAGCTTCAAATCATTCTGGCTGCCCCAAATCTTTATTTTTAAGCACAAGATGAAACTATGTCATTCCTGCATGTAAGTTTTTCTCATTGAGCTGTATAATTTTGAAGAATGATCAGTGTTCATTTTAAAACAGCTTTTCATTATGAATATCAATAGACCTAATTCTAAAAAGAATCATGCAGACCCAGCCATTTTTGGACATACTACCCTTCAAATCGATGTATTTCTTTCAAATTGTTTAAAGAACTTTCATGTGTGATTACCAAAGTATTTCCAGTGCATTCTACAAAATAGATTGGTGTGTAAGAAAAATGTCATTTGTTGTAAGTTTTAAAAATTAAATGATGTAGGCAAAGTGACAGGCTAAAAACAAATGCCAGTTATCAAAGTGTTTCAGGAAATCCTCTGATTCATAGTTAAAAATTTGTTTTCCTGAGCTAGTACCCTCAATTTTTATTGTTTAAAGGAACTATTTCTGTATAAATTATGCCCATTTTATTTCAACTTCCTGACATCAAAAATATTAGTGGTGTGGTAGATACCTATTAGGTCTTGGAAATGAAAACTAAGATAAACCTCTTAAGAATGAAAAATTAGTTTTGCTAAATAGATGATAGTTTGAGTCTTAGGTAAAGTATTTTAGCTTGTGACAAATTGTGATCAAAAGCTATTATCTATTATGCAATGCTTTGGGTTTTCAACAGAGATAGGGAGTTAAGAAAAAGACTATCGTGCATTTTATGACATTTTCAAGAAGTCACTTAAATGATTGAGGGAAAACTGTAAACATATGGAAATTATTATTTTTAAGAGCCCTATGAATACTTTAATGATAAAATCCTGCCAGGTCATGGTATTTACACAACTGGATGACTGGATTAAAAAAAACTTTCAATTAATGTACATAATTTCCATTAGCAATTTTTATGCATACAAACTGAATTGGAAATCTAATATTTAGCAAAAAGATATTTCCAAGAAATAGTTAAGGCAAAGAATCTTTGTTGTTTTATACTTGGGAATAGATTCAGTTTTCCTCCTATTCTGCTCTAATAAATTCAATCAAAATAATATGATTTGTGTTAGAACACTGGAAAAAATAGATGGATGTTCCTGATACATAGGAATGCATTATCCCAGGAAACAGGATTAATTTAGTTGGACTTCACCAGAACTCTTAAGATTTTATTCTAGTTAGTACCTGTACAGTAGGCAAAGAATAGTTGAAGGTGTGACTGGTAGAACATTTACTTCAGAAATGACTTGTGGTATTTGCTAAAGTATGTATTACTAATCCCTCCCTAGACATTTAAAAATCACAATGTCTGGAGATAAGGCTTAAAATAGACATTTTAAACATGATGCTCAGGCGATTTTTACACACATTAAATTTCAGAATTACCTAACTAGAGGATAACTTTGGTGAGTTCCTGCAGCTCTCCCAATCCAAATTGAACCTTTAAACATCAAATTTAGTGGCTATATTTCTTTTATATTAATAGGAATTTGTTTAATCTAATTTATGTGACCATTACTGTAGCAAAAAAACAGTAGATGGCAAACTGTTGCCATGTATCATTTCAGGCTAAACATTTACCTCAAAACTTACCAAAAACTGTTTCTTCCCTCTCTGGAATGTAGAATTTAAATAAATAAATTGGTGAATATCTACGTGATTTACTATTTATTGTTCTCTAAGTTTCAGAAATGTTCCTGTTTCTAATGTAAAAGAAAAAAAAAAAAAAAGGCAGGTAAGCTGGATAATGTTGCCTTTTTGAAGTCTTTGTTGATGATTTAAATTTCTTTCCAAAGATACAGAAGTAATCTTAAGTAAATTTTATTCCTGACTCCCAGGACAGCACCTATCTTATTCTATATACTTACATAATATACTTTTTAGCCCTGTCGACATATTTCCAATTTCAGATCAAGAGAAAGATATCAACATTTTTAAGAGGTGAAGAGTTCTAAACATCATCAGATCCAACTTTTCACTCAAAAAGGCAGTCCTATCAATTCTAGCAGTCATCCAGTTCCTGCGGGGAACATTTTGATAGCATCCTTACCTCATGAAGGAGATAGTACTGTAGGGGACAGCACCTTATTACAGAACCAAAAATCTATCTCATTCAACTTCTACCTGCTGATTTGAGACTTGCCGCCTTCCTCATTTAAGTACTTCCTATATTTGAAGGCTGCCATGCCTCCCCTTATCTGTCATATAGTTCTCTAAACTTTACATCTCATCAATTCTAAGATCCAGACATAACATCTTTGACATCTGGTTGCATTTTATAATTGGTGACTTTTTGTTTGAGCTACTTTTTCTTCTTTAGTGAAGATACATAAAACGGTGTTTTTATAAATGTTAGCAATTAGATTTGTTGAAACAGTAATTATCTCACTTCCTTTAACACTTTTTCGTTCAGTGAACCACAGAAGCATTCAAGATCATCCAGTTCGACTCCTTACCTTATATGAGAACATTGTCCAGTCAGTGTCTCCTTGGTTATGTTCTGTGAAGTTGAATCCAACACCTTTCAAAGCAATTCACTTCAAAATCTGAAACTAATTACTTGTTACTTTTCAGTATTACACCGAAGTCTCTTAATGGTCCTAGGTCTGCTCCTCAGTCTCACAAATGAATGTGATTTGTCTTTCATTGATAGCTCTTGAATTTGATACCTGAAGACAGATACCATGTTTTGAAAATTTTCTAAAACGTTACTACTTCCTTGGGCCTTTTTTTTTTTTTTTTTTTTTTGCATGATATTTTAAACTTACAGTCTGTAAAATGAGGATACTAAGACCTACCTCATAATGCTCTTCTGAAGACAGCAAACAATGGCATATATAAAAATTACTATATCGCTTGGAAGCTAGAAGGCATGCCACATTCATCTCCCTTCTACATTCCCCTTCAAAGAATTTCTTAAAATACAGCATTCAGACTGGACCTAACATTTCAGATGTGTGCTGTGACCATCATTTCAAATACAACAGGCTTCCTACCTTGTTTGGAGAACTATACTAAATGTATATATTAGTTCTCATTACATTAGTATTTTTGGCAGCTGTGTCACAATAGACATTATCTTTTTATGAACCACTTTTAAGCCATGTCATATTCTACCATCCTTTATTTCTTCTTTTAGTTTTTGCAACCAAAAGCTCAAAACCAAATAATTATTCTAATTCACTGTATCCTATGTGATTCAACTCACTGGCACCAAACTACTGGGTTAGATTTAGATCCCAGTTTTGACTTTCAATGTGTTTATTTCCTTCTTCTCCCACATCTGTCATCTATATATGATAGGATATAATTTATTGGTAATGCCAGTGGCAAGGAGAATCTTGTGACATGGCATTAGAACCTAGCTGTTAAAAAGCAAAAAGACTTTGAGATATGGCCAGCTTATCTCATTGTCCAGAGACTGTCTCAAAAGAACATAGTCAGTGGGTATTTTTAGGCCTTCTTTCTTAATCCCATTTCTAAAACATGGTTAAGAGAACATTAAATATTGGCATCCTCTTTGTTTAGCAAATGCACATTTAGGTTTTCAGCAACTCTTTTTGCAAAATTGATGCCATTAAGCAGAATAAATTAAGTAAGGGAGTCCTGCTTAGCAGTCATACTCAGATGCCACATATTTTACAGGTAATAGATGTAACAAAATTGAAAATCTATGGTTTGTGAATGAAAGGTGATTCAAAGGAGGGAGTATGTAGAAAAGGTAGAGTGGGAAAAGGATGCAGTTTTTAAAACTTAATTGAAAAGGCTTAAAAACTTTTTATAAATGAAATTACAGTGAGAGAGTAAATTATTTCAACCCAATGCTTTAATTTGTATCTTTTATTTTGAAATTGAAGTATCAATTTATACCATTTAATCTGCAAGTATTTATCAAGCACCTATGTCCCAATTTCAGTGGCAAAAAGGAAAAGACCAGTTAAATAGCTGGCTTTATATATACTGTAAGAATTCAAATAAACTCTCAGTTCTTAATTAAAATTTTGTTATATCTAAGGAAAATTCTGTAATGAAAAAAATCCCTGAAAATGTAGTTTCATTATAATAAATTATAATTCCACCATAAGAAACAGGATAAATATCTGCAACTAAAAAGCCTAGAGGACTTCCCTTTGCAACTAAATAGCTTGTGTTTCCAGAAAGCCAATTATGGCTTATCTCAAAATTTATTTAACATCTATGTCATTAGTTATATATGAAAAAATTAACAGAATTAAACCTAAGGAAAAAAAGTGAAGTATAATTAGTTTAGGTCAACTGTTGTTACATGTGTTACCACCAAGGAATATAACAGTGTGATATACTAAAGATTTTAATGTATTAAGGATTTCAAATAGAATTTTAAAACTTGGATTTGAAATCAAGAGCACAGTATCTTAAGTTACAAAAAGATGTTTTACATGCAAGGATTTCCTCATTTTGATTACTCAGGGTAAAAAGAAATCTGAAAACTGGAAAACTGTGTTCTTAAACACCTGTATATGGCAGTTAAAAAAAAAAAATTAGAGCCAAGACAATAAACTAACTTGATATGAACTATCTTATTTTTCTGAGTCATTTAGACACTACCAATCATGATCATGTTCTGCTAAGACTTTAATGTAGATAACGTGCTATGTTTGTACGGTAATAATAAAAATCTCCATCCAGTGTCTTTTTTCTTCTTACCAGTATTCTTGTGGTTATGTAGGAAAAGTTACATTTACAAAGTGAGTTATTAAAAATTATAATTTTAATTTTTTTTAAGAAATAGATTTCTAGGATTTTACTTTGGCTTATGTCAAATATAATGCAGTACTCTATGAAGGCTTTTTTGCACAGTAGTTAAAACTACAACTACTTAAGTGCCGTCTTTCCTCCTCCTCTGAGGAGATGCTTTGGTATAATTCTGAAAGATTAAAAAAAAAACTTGATATTTTTATATCAGTTTTTCATATTTCAAAATACATAGAAAAAGATAAATTTTAAGTCATTTTATATTCCTGATACATAAACACAGCAATGTCATAAACATTTCATTTTCAAACATGATTTGGTAAATGCCAGCAAGCTTTCACTCTACATAGAAAAACAGGTTAAAAATGAAAATTTAAAGAATCAAAACCCACTGACTTTTTTTTTTTGTCCTATCTCTAGTACTGCTTTGGTAGCTTCAGTTTTTGGGCATTTTTAAAAACAGTATTTGTCTATAAATGGAAAAAAAAAAAAAAAATCCATAAATGTGAAATACCCAGCCCAGCAAATTCAATGTCAATTTTATCCTACCTCTCCTCCCCCATTTTTTTTTTTTTTTTTTTTTTGGCTTACTTTACTTTGCACCTCACCTCTTAAAGATAAATCCCAAAGGTCTATCAAGAAATTTCTCAGGAAAATATTTTGATTGGGTCCCAAGTGTACCCATTTTATTTGTAATGCTGCCACAGACATGTCCATTTTAAAAATAGTTTTCTATATTTTGAACTTGGTTAATACTAAATGTCTAACATTTTAACCTACAAGTAAAATAGTATATGATTCCATTCCATTACTTGTCAGAAGCTGAAAAAGGGCATTTAAAACTTTGTCACCAGTTTGATTTTTTTAAAACTTAAGTTTTATCCTCCATTTTTTATGTTGAAGAAATGACTTCACAATTTCAAATCAAAGTCAACACTGCAGTGAGGAGAGCTTTTCTACTTTATTACAAAGAGAAGAAGCCTTTATGTGGTCAGAAAATACAAGATTGATCTTTTTTTTCTCTTCCTATGAAACGCTGCTGTTCAAACAGCCAGAGTGAATTGTCTCAGTTCACTTCTTTAAGTCCCATCACATTCACTTGGGTATGGATGTCCTTGGCTGCTGAAAATCTGGCCCTTTAGTGCACAGGGCGACAAAGTCCCCTGACCGGCAGTTCCAGAATGTCCCATTTTCATATATTGCATCCATGCACACCTCCTAAAAATGAGGTACAGCAGGGCAAACATTTTCCAAAATAGATGTCATATATATAATATATACACATTCGTACATACATACCTTTATTCATGTGATGTCCAAAAATTTAAAAAAAATGTACACATTTATTACAAAATCGTAACAAAGACTGGACAGTGTTTTGCTCATTCTGGAAAGATGAAGCTCAGTAATAACACAACCCTGGAAACCTCCAGAGATTGTGGCAATATCTTTCTTCTAAACAGTCAGATATTCTTGCATTAAGCTTGGCGAAACTGCCTTTCAAAAACAGAAGGGGAAGTAAAATGAAGGAAGCAGACCTTGCTCATCTTTCCAAATGAAATACGAGAAGGATCTTCACATAAAAATGCACAAACATTTGTTATTTTATTACCAATAGTGCTACAATGAACAATGTAAATTTTGTGGTCTAATTTTGTTGAGTCTTTTTGTGGGTTTTCTTTTTTACACTTTAGATACTAAATGGTAAACTTCTGTCAGTGTACTTGTCTTTACAGACCCAAGTCTGTCTGATGGCAAAAAAAAAAAAAAAAAAAAAAAGAAATGAAAAAATTCAGACCCTGCTCAAACTAGAGAAAAACAAATTACAAATTTAGTTGTTGGGCAGCACATAATTAGTAAGGCAGGACCTCAAATGGTGACCCTTTGCATAAGCCAATTGCCAGATCCTCAAGGAATTAAAACCAGGGTGCCTGAGCCACATCAGTTCTGCAGTTATGTTGAGTATTGTGCTGAGACAGCCATACCCCAAGAAAAGGGAAGTCTTTTTAGAAGGCTTGCTGAGCAGGGTTGTAGTTGAAGGTGGATGGCAGGTGAGGCCGTTCTTCTAATTTGTCATATTCCAGATGGAACTCCTACAAAAACAAATTCAAGAATTTAGATGATTTCATTGTGACCTCTCCCTCTGATCTGTTTTTTGTCAAAATCATTTTATGAGCAGATAAAATACCTATACAAATAAGAACAAATATAAACAGATTTAACAACTAGTTTTCCCTCTAAGTAAAATGTACCTTGAAGAAAATTATGCTGTACTTTTTATCTGATAAGTACAAAACTAAATACAGACTTTCTGTGTAAAAGTCAGAGGCTAGTCATGAAAATCTATTTTAAAAAATAAATTCTAAATAATTCTTTGCTTAAAAATAAAATTTTGAATGGGACAATTACTATGTCTCTAATAAAAAGCACTGAAAATTACGGGATATTTTAAAGTAGGGCCCCCTTCAATGAAGTGTAAAACCTAAAAGTTTACTTTTTCCCCATGAAAAGAGTTTAGGAATAAGTAAAATTTCCTATTTGTTTTATCATACTTAAATAGTTATTTTATCCCCATTAAAATACGGGGAAAATAATGAACATAAACTCACACATCTCAACTTCCCAAAATCCTGACATAAAGATAATGCAACTGCCACCTAAAATTAGATAGTAGTTTCGCAGTAGGCATGTTTGAAGACCCCCTTATATAGCTCATTTTCATCAAATATTCATAAATACTGTATTAACTTAATGACTTTAAAAATTTAAGAATGGTAAAGCAACGTTTTCATGATACTTCCCCAAAGATCAAGACTAGACAAACACAATATACTTTGCCTGTTTACAAAAACACACCTTTGGAACTACAAAAAGCAAGTTCTAAAATTAATTCTACAAACGGAATTTAATTAATTAGCACATGCTACCACTGTATAAACCCATTTAAAGAAATATGAACCTTAATATGTTTTAAAGATTAAGCCAACAAATGACTTTAGCATCATGGATTAACATATTTTACCTTACCTGTTTGGTTTCAAATTGATTCCATAATGGATGTGATGTTTCCATTGTTAAATTAAATGAAAATGAAAACTTAGGCCATAATGATTAAACTTTGAGATACATAATTGAATACTGAAAATTTAAGGATATTACATTAACAGTTACAGAAACAGCAGGTATAATTTATTGAAAACTTACTATGTACTAAACTAGAGACACACTTTTATTCTCATCTTTACAATAACCCTGTAAAATATGTATCATTATCCTAATTTTGCACCTGAGGAAATGAGACACAGAAGTAACTTGCCCAAGTCATATCATAAGTGGCAGACCTACGATTAGGACCTGGACCCATGTGACACCAAAATTTGTATCTTTTCTAGTATAACACATTTTTAGTATATTTAGCCTGAGATCCAAAAAGAATTACTTTAACATACAGAAATAATTTTGCAAAAATTCAGTCCCCTGACAAAATGTTTATAAAGAAGGTATACTTGGTGACTTTAATCTGAAAAATGTTCCCTTCAAATGACAGAGTAACTAAGGTACAGAAAAATGTTATTTTCTTATTAGCAAAAATTGACAAAGAGCAGAATCACCACATCTGCAAGCTCTAGCCTGCTTGTGTAGCCATCATTTTCTACTCCCTACCCCTGCCCAGAAATTAGAAAAACTTTATTGCTTAGCTAATAGTGAATAGCCAAATTAGTGCAGAAAATATCTTTTTATTACATTATTCTTTTGAAATTAAAATTGACATCTTGATTACCACAAATATATATAGCCATAGGGTAAAAAGACTGTAACTGTGACACAAATAATAAATTCCACTATCTGTTATATATATATATTAAATATATTTTATATAAATTATGTTTTAAAATAACCACATAAGCTAGTAAATAATAATATTAATAATATGATATAATTTTGTTTATTCTGCCCACTTCATTGTACACTGGTGAACTACATGTATCATTAGAATTTAAACCAGATTAACTTCATTAATGCATGTATTTTTCCTACATATTAAAAAAGATCAGTTTAAGTCTAAATGACCATTAAGAAATTCAGAAACCCTTCTTTATCAGAAATTCAGAAATTATCTGTTAAATTTTGTCATCCATGTATTTTTATTCTTAAATATATAAAGCTTACAACAAACTGGTATCTACTGGTTACATCTCTTTTACATCTTATTTGTACACACACAACAAACATACACATGTACACCCTTCTGTATTCTGTAGGGGCAAGAAGTGTGTCTTTTTTATACCACTACCACCTGACTGGAATAGTGCCAGGCCTGCTCAGGTGTGTAATTAACAGGTGATGAATGGATAAACAAAAGTTTTCATCACTTGTTTTAGGAACAGAACACTTAACTGTTGAGATACTATTCCGTAATTATGTATTACAAGGGCTATGTATGTATTTACTGTTGGTTGAAAAAGGGGGATTCTTAGATTACAGTTTAATGACTAAAAGGAAGGGGAGAAAAAGTTTAAATGCTTTTCAATTAAACAAGTTTTTACTGCCTCAGTTTTTCTATTAATAAAATTAGGCTTCATATTTGCAACAGGTTACTATAAAGAAGAACTGAAATTTATGCACTGCATTCAGCGGATCAAATGAAATTATTGCAAAAGCATTAATGTCATCACTGAACTATTTACACAGGAAAACATATACTGCAGGAATGTTTTCTCAAATCCTCAAAAATACCAGCTTTCTTTCACCTAAAATAAATACTAATTTAAATTTCAGGAAGTAGCAAAATATCTTAAATACACATAATTAGAATTAATTTGCATTGTTTTAAAGAACACATTACTAAAGTATAAAGATGTGCTAATATGTACCAGTAAAAGTAGTGAAAAAAATCTCAATTTATTTCGAGTATCATATGATAAATACCCTATTCAGTGTTGGACCCACAAGGTGAAGTAAGGCTCAAAGAATTCTTAAATTTTTAAGTCTTCAGGTTGAAAAAGCTATTGTTAATAGGACAATTTCCACTATCTGAACATTCGTTGTGGAAAAATTATTTTAAAAGTTTTTATTCATTATGGATCTATACATGAATGAAATATATATATATATATAATGATAGTAACACAAATTTAAAATTAGTGGGATATGAATAATTCTAGTTTTATTACATAGGGCAACATAGCCTGCTGAAAGTCAAGTTATCTAAAAGGGAAGAAGAATAGACAAATACAATGACAAACACTTTATGTACATATATTATTGATTTACAGAACACCTTTAAATAAAGGCCTGGGTCCTAGAACTCAAGGTTGCAGAAATTTTAAGGGGTATGAAATACTTCTGATTTAAAATCATCTAACCTCTTAACTTAATATTAATTAAAATTCTCTAAGGCTATGAAATGATTAACAAAAAAGCTCTGACAAGGTATTGTAAATGGAGCCCAAGATTAGGGTCTAAATTAATTTGTTTCAACTACACCATTATAACATCAAACTATTAGTTCTAACACTTATTCATACTGCAGACTTCTTATAATGCGTTCAAACTATATAATGCATGTTTTTTACCTGGGAATAATAAAGGACACCCACTTTATAGGTGCATGTTCTTCACCTGTTAATAGTAAACCACATCCTCTTTAAAGATGGGGATTTTGAAGTTAACTTGGGATATGGAATATTAATGGATTTTCTGTAGTTTGATGAAGTCTTAATGAATAGAACCTAAATTTTTTAATTTCTTAATTCCTCACTCAATTTCTAGGAAAGCACAGAACACAACAGCAAGAAAATAGGAGCCATTTTGAAAAATCTATTCTGTGAATATAAGGCAACTTAAAAGTTGTAAGTTCATGAATTTGTATTTTAACATAACCAAAAGACTGAAAGAAGTAAAAAATTCTGCTTGTTTTTATCATGATGAAAATGATTTTGTTGCAGTGTCAGTTCAAGTGGCCAGCAAATTGTTTCCTTAATTCGATGAAGATTTCTTAGGGAATAATATTATTTCTCAAACTTTATTTTCCAACTTCACAGCTAAAACATTTCAAGTAAAGGTGAAGACAAAAGCTCAGCTGTACAGGAGAGAGAAGATAAAATTGGGTGAAATAAAAAACAAATAGATGGTAATGTTTTCTTTAAAATGACATTTACCTGACTGGTAAATGATTTTCTTTAAAATGACATTTACCTCTTCTATAGGAGAAAGTGAAGGGATCCTATATTAAGGTTTAGGTTGTTTCTGAATACCTAGGTTTAGTTGTGGAAAAAAATTTTCTCACGTAAGTCTGGTATGCCTAACTAAAGCTTAACTAAAATTATATAGGTTTCTACTGCAAATATCCATTCCTTTTTGCATATATAGAGGAATAACTTACAGTGATACTCAGCAAAAAACTTCAAATACAAAGGCGAATACTTCAGTTACTTCCTAATAGATGTCTGTTCCCTTCAAAGTTTGTTTTTTCTTTTTTCCTCCTATAGAGCTTTTCTCACCTGGAGCACCAACTGACCCAGTGGTTTTGAGAGTATAGCCCATGACCAGGAAGAGGACCAGCCTCAGCCTCAGCATTGGCATCACCCAGGAACTTGTTAAAAATTCAAATTCTCAGGCCCTACCTGCAGACTTACTAAAGCAAAAACAATGGAGATAGAGTCCAGCAATCTGTATTTTAAGTCCACTAGATAGTTCTAATGCAAGCTAAAGTTTGAGAACCCCTGACTTTACCTAACAATCAGTTACAATTTTTCCATTTTTGGAAGAATAGTAGGAAAAAAGCTGTAATAGCAATTATGATAAAAACAACACCAACAAACTACCCAAATGACTTCCATGTACTGAATAGCTAGTATTTGTTAAGTGCTATATTTAGTGTATATTTATGTGTGTGTGTACACGTAATCTCATTTAATCATAATGATAACGTAAAGGTAAATATCTTGATTTACAGATAAGGAAACAGGGATGGAAAGGTAACTTGACCAAGGTCAAAGGATAAATAGCAGAACTAGTAGTTAATTTCAAAGCCATGATACAAAAGCTATAGCTTTCCACGCTACTAAATTTCTTAAAGAACAGGTAATACACACAATGTTTTGTGTTTTATTTATAATTAAACGCAATCATTTCTATGTAACTGAAACCAAGATACTCACTTTAATTAGAATTGTTAAAATTAGTTAAATATAGTATATAGCATATAGACTTGGTCTGAAAAGTAATGAAATTTACCACTGAGAAACACCTAAAATTAATTATAATGATGATGATAAAAGATTTAACCTCTTGTATGTGTCTTATTTTTATCTTTTTTTGTTGGGTTTATTTCTTCCTATTTCTTTTTTCAAGTTTTACATGAAATATTCCTAGGATGTAAAGTTTTTGTGATAAATATCTGGTAAGCATTTTATATTGTCTTCTTAAAATGCTTCATCTTTTTATCAGTTTAGTAAAGGTGATTAAAAAGCCAAAACTAAAACTAAAACTAAAACTAAAAATTTGTCCAAAGAACCGCCAAATATTTTTCTTCAGATTAAATTTATTTAAAATATAACACTCATGAAAATTCCATACACAGGAGTCAGAAAAAGATCCTGCCTTTGTATAGGGCTTCTTTTTCCTTTGAGGAAAAGTTGCATAAACAAAACAAAACAACACAACTTTTTTTCTACAGCCCACTTCTCAATATTTACCATACTAGTTATAGGAATGGTCATGGTTCAATTCTATTTCTTTAAGAGTATGCAAATAAAAATTCGGGCATCTTTCCTGCAATGAGTATAATGTACAAATGTAAAAAAAAAAAAAAAGTGTATCTCTTTATTTACTGCTTTTAGGAAAATTTCAGAGTTGTTTAATTTAAATTAATAACAATGCATGGTTGGGACTGCAAGAGGTATCTTTATTTTACAATTCAGTAGACACAAAAATATTTCAAATCTTAGTAAGAGTTGGGCAAAATTACAACATCTCTTTACCAAGTTCATTTTCCCAACTACTGAGAAAATGAACTGTTTCCGGATATCATCCTAGAGCTTAAATCAAGCTAATTAGATAGAAAAGATTTAGCAAGTATCTGGCACATTATTGGAATGGAAATCTTGGTACATATAAATAGTTAAAGGAGACTTTTAAAAAAAAGTCTAGATATATATTTACACATTTGCACAAGGAAAAAAGTATACCTTAGCTACTTTCCTCCAGTTAAGACAGTCAAAGAAGTAATATGTTCCCCTCTCGTATGTATTGGTTTTCATTGTTGGCTCCATGCCTGGTGCCCTGGTAATCCAAACTCGTTCTTCTTTGTGGTATCTCCAATCACGGTTAAAACTTCAATTTTTAAAGGAAAAAGGCAATTAATTTTTCCTTGGCTCATATTAAACAATTTCTATGCTTTGTAAAACTCTTCTCCAAAATGGATTACACATACAATATATTAATATGGATGCTTCTTAATCCTGACTCTTACTGTTATTAAATATAACTCTAATGAAATGAATAGAATAAAATAATTTCTTAATTTGCCCAGAAAGTCTTCAATACACATGCCTTTATTTAACTGAAAGACTTTTTATGCAAATCAAATAAGAACTTTTAAAAGCTCTATAAGCAATGAGATGATAACTTAGGCAGTCGAAATAAACATATATTGAGTTCCAGGAACTTTGTTGCATTCTTGCTCTTCTTAACACTAAAGAAATTGAGATATCTATTAAAACAAACAAAAACTCCAGCTATTTATATTATTTTATAAGGAGCTAAATACAAAGTCTATCTGAATTAACTTTTTAAAAAAATTCATACAATTTAATAACTATCAAAAACAAAATATCCATGAAAATGTTTAATGTATGCCTTTCACTTTTTATTCAAGTCTCACTAATCCTAAAGGCTACCCATTAGAATTAAGAATCAATTAGGATATACACCACATGTAAAATAGAAGTAACATCCAAAGGACAGCCCCTTGAACATAAATGTGCCATACAAATATCTCTGATAAAATGAATCTCCATGTAAATACCTTTCTACCAACACAAGAGAGGATTCTGAAATAAATGAGACAGAACTGCAGTGACAGATGGATGGATAAGTGAATTAATTTATTTACTTATGAATTAATTAAAACGGAGTAGATAACAATCCCTCTCATACAAAAATGAAGGGAAAATATGGGAGAAAACAAATCCCCTCAATTAAGAAAATAAACTAATTAATTAGCAACGCAGTAATTTTATATTTTTAAATATCTGATCCAAGGCTTTTTACAAATGTTACAAGGTATATTATAAAATACTTAAATATGAAAAAGGTCTCCCAACTGAAATGTCATATACTTTTAGTAATAATTGACTGTATAGTAAAAATGATAAATAAAATAGCTTATTGGTTGGTAACAAAATATGTCACCAATTGGACATATGAGAAATATGACACAAAACTTTTATCCTTAAGAGAACTGGGTAAAAACAGAAATGCTGAGAAAAAATTTATCCAATGAACCAACTTCTTTACAACTTCTAAACTGGCCAATAATAGACTCCTGATAATGAATGCAGACTATATTAACACTTTGAAGAACATAAATATGCAGTGCCTTTCCTATATAATACTCAATAAATATTTACTAAATGATGAAATTCATTAACTTATATGGTTCCACAAAGAATAAGAAAAACCACCATCATGAACTGTATCTTATACTTCATATATTTACAAAAATTAGATCCATCAAATCCAAATCAACTGTCTTAAGAACTGAGGAGTATTTAAGTTTGAAATTCTTTCTTTTTTATGTTTACAGTGATTATGAAGCCATACTAACAGTTTCAATAGAAATTAATTTTATTAAATGTAAACATAAACAATTTCTCAGAGAAATATTATGACTTTAAAAGTCCCATAACTATAGCCGTTTTCATGTAAAAAAAGATGTGTTCTGAAAAATCAAGATCCATTATAATGCAAAAGTGATTAAAACATATGAACCTACAGCTCCACTGCAGCTAAAAGTTGTAATACGTCTCCTCCATTCATGTAATAGAGATAGAAGAGAAGGTCTTCTCCATATCGGCCAAGCTTTATTGCAGCAAGCTGGAAAAGAAAAATAAATTATTCTAAAATGTAAAACAAGTTTGAAAATCCTAATATGAAATTGCTACCACTTAAGTAAAATTGGAAAGAGAAATCAGAAACTCTTCCCTTTGTGGCAGGTTAACTATTGTTATAGGATTGCACCAAGTAGTTATAATTCTAAAAGGGAATTTCTTCATCTTCTAAAATTATTTGGCAATTATTACTGATACATCTGTTTGATGTACTAATAGGAAAAAAAAAATTAAAAACTTCCAAAGCAAAGACCAAATATTGTCTTTCCCACTCCAAGGATTTACCAATACGTGACAACAATACTAGAATACTGTGCTCAGAGATCCAGGACTTATACTCAAATCCTACTTCTACTACCTACTAATATGACCATGTCCAAGTTATTTAACGTCTATGAACTTTAACTGTAAATATGGACAATGGGATCTATGAGCGTTACTATGAAACTAAATGAAATTGAGTGAATATATGTTAAAGCACCTTTTAACAGTGTCAGATATATGGAAGGCGTATAAGAAATGTTAATTGATTCTATCAGATAGTGACTCACAAATCATTTGGTTATATGTTTGTAGTAACTAACAGATAGTAAATATACAAATCACAAAGGGATGGTTGTTATTTTGTTTACATGGATGACTGAAAGATGACTGCATTATATTTCCTTCCATGAGGCAGAGTGTAGAAACATAACTGCCTACCAAACAAAAACATGGGTGAGGTCAATAGTCTCCTGTTCTCACATTAAGATAAAACTTAAAGACTCCCCCAAACAACCACTTTTATCTCTTTACCTGATTCTATATCTAAATATTTATTTGGCTGTTACATATCCTTTGAATGTAATTTTTCTCTCCATTCATGTTATCCTCATTCAGGCAGCAGATTCCAAGGTGACAAATTCTCATAAATTAATATTTCTCAAATTGGCATGAGGAAAGGTTCTGGAACACTTAAGTAATTGGAGCAAAACACCTCTACAGTGGAGATGGCAGCAAATCACAAATAGAAAAAACTAGCCCTTTCCATCTCATACTTCTTGCCCTCCATATACTTAAGTATTAAAAGACATATTGAGAAATAAATCCCTTTACTCCCTCATCCACATCAATATCCTTTTCACCACACAACTGTATGGCCTAGACTCAGAACACTGATAAAATTTATATATTTTACCATACATATTTATATACATATATATAACATAAATATATTTTTCACTAAATTATACTCCTTCACAAGGATAAAATGTAGATTCCATATACATTTATTTTCCTAAAAGAAATGAATTCTCTAAGTTCTTCCCTACAGCAAAAGTATTTACCATTTTCTTTTTAGATAAAATAACAGATTAAACCTAATATTAATAGTTACTTTATAAAGAGAATTGTAGGCAATAAAAAAAATGGAAAAGAAAAAACACTGAAAAATCCAAAAGTCAAAGGTCTTAGTTTCTAAATATATACATTTATTGTTCAATTAAAAATACTGTTTCTGTAATTTTTGTAAAGGAAAATTGTTCTTATTGATAAGGGCATAAAATGAGAATATCAGAAGGAAATTTATGAAATTTGCCAAGTTAGTCTATTCCCATCAACTTTGGTTGTTGGTGTACCGTTATTAGACATCAGAAATATTCACCAGTCTTGCCATTACTTTTAGAAAATATACCCACAGACATCAAAATGATTAAATTACAAACAAGAATAGAAATAAAATTATTATATATAATTGAATAGACTTCAGAAAGCATACTCCTGAGACCACTGCTACTAATTATAAAAATATGTTGTCTGAACTGAAGGAAAAAAAAAAAAACAAAAAACCTGAAAATAGATAAATTCATGCTGACTGAGTAGAATAATAAACTACACTCACCTTATCCCTAATGTGAATGTTCGTTAAGTACTCAGATGGAACATGGAAGTCTGGATAATAAAATGAAAAAAGCCTTATTAACTGATTCTCACTTACAAATATATTTTTAAAAGGTCTGAACACAAATAGATTCTCCTACCTATGTCTTGAGGTCGACAAGGTGAGGATGCCCAAGGTGATGCAAATTTGGGATAGAGATTTCTGAATAAGGAGGAAAAAAAAAACACTCTGAAATCCAAAGTAGAAAAAAAGATTTCTAATCGTATTTTAGGAAAAGCAAGCAAGACAGAAACTTCAAATGTAAGATGAGCATCTTTACTTCTAATTACCTTTCCTAGTTTTACTATGACTTATACAGCAGGAAACTGAAACAAAGTTTTATATATATATTTATGTATATATATATATATATAAATGGAACAGGACTGCTTCACTTGCAATACAGTATAAATACACAGCATACAACAATATATAAAATGCATGATTTCAAATTTTTTACTTCTAATTTACTACAAATCAGGATGGTTCAAATTCATTAACACCATGCCAGAAAGAAGGAAGGAGAAGGGGAAGGGGAAGGAGGTGGGGAGGGGTGAAGAGAGGGGAGGGGAGGGGAGGGGAGGGGAGGGGAGAGAAAAATTCTTTTTCGGTGGAATAGGGAGGAAAGATTCTTAGTCTAATTAAATAAGGTAGTCAAGATTGGTCTCGTTGAGGTCAGATTTGAACAAAGATTTAAGGATGTGAGGATAACAGACAACTATATTGGTTATCTAGCAGAAGAACATTCTAGTCAGAAAACTACTAGGACAACTAAAGCAGAGACATGACTGACATGTCTGAGGAACAGCAAGAAGGCCAGTGAACAGAGAGCTGAATGAACAAGAAGATTTTGAGGCAAAGATAGGGGAGGGTGATCAATAATACCCTGTGGGCCACTGGAAAGATTCTGGATTTTTAATCAGAATGAGTACTGGCAGAGGAGTAACTTATTTGAAAAGGATCGCCCTGGCTGCCATACGAAGAGATTGCTGGGAAGGGGCAAAGGAAGAATCAGCAACACTTGATGACTGGCTGATAAGAGTAAATCCAGGCAATGGAGGATGGTGATTCAAACATGGGTGGTGACAGTTAAAAGTAGTAAAATGTGGTCAAATTCTGCCTGTATTTTAGAAAAAGACTGTATATGATGTATAAAACAAAAGAGGAGTTAAGGATGATACCAGGCTTCTAGAAGGATAGAACTAAAAGTAACTGAGATGGGAAAGGCTGTAGATAGAGCAGGTTCAGGCAGGAAGATCAACCAAGAGATGTCTAGTTGTCAAGTGGATCTAGAAATCTTAAGTTCAAGAGAGAAGTCTGGGTTGGAAATACAGGTTTGGGGTTCCTAATTATATAGTTGGTATTTAAGGCTATGAGACTGGAAAACATCATCAAGGGAGTAAATCTAGAGAAGAGGACTAAAACAAAGAGGTCAGGAAGAAGAGTAGGAAGTATCAGCAAAGGAAACTCATTAGGAACAGAAAAATAGTAAGAATGGTGTTCTCAAAGCCAAGTGAAAAATGTGTATCAGGGGAGGAAGCAATGGTTCCACTATGTCAATTGCTGCTAATTCAAGAAAGATGACTTCCTAGTAGTGACCACTGAATTTAAAAATATGGAGGTCGCTGTTGACCTTGTTGAGAGTTTTAGTGGAATGGTGGGAACAAAATCCTGACTTAAATGGACTTAATAGAGAATGGGAGAATATAAATTGGAGATACAGAGATGACTCTTTTGAGAAGTTTTGCTTCAAAAGGATGCTTTAAAGGAATGGGCACCAACCAGAGGAGGAAGTTGGATCAAGAGAAGGTAGTAGTAAAAGCGTATTTGTACACACTGATGGAAATGTCCAATACAGTAGAAAAAATTGATGCTGTAGGAAACAGACAGTATTGTTAGAGTCATGTTCTTGAACCTCCAAGAGAAGCTTTAATTGGAAACATGGATCAACTATGATAATAAGGTAGGAAACTAAATTAAGGTGAGTACAGATGGCAATAAGCAGATGTGGTAGCAGGACTGTGTCAACATTCTCTTCTGATTGCCTGAATTTTTCTTTAAGTAGAAATAAAAAGCTAGGTCATAATCTGATAGTAAGGATGGAGGGGAGAAGGTATTAGGAGTTCGAAGACATAAGTGTAAAACAGATGCATAGGAGAGCAAAACACTATGGACTAGGCATGTCATGTATGATTACGTGGTTGAATTAAGGGTCTACTTGAGGATCCTAGTTATAAATTTGAAATGGGATCGGGCAGTGAAGTTGTGCGATTTTCTCTAGCCAGATTCAGTAGCACAGGTCAGGAATGGAATAAAACGATATTTAATCAGGGTTGTGGATTCTGTCAGGCAAGTACGACAAAGTGAAAGAGCGGTAAAGGTATCAAGGGTATATACTTAAAAGACCAATTATGATTGAATGTAAATTTAACTAGGTAACGGGGAGCAAGTGAGAAGGGAAAATGTTGAGGAACAGTGAAGGATAAAGAGGTTCTCGATGGGCCAAAGGTTTACTGGAATCACAGTACTAGAGAGAGAAAGATGAAAAAAACAGGAAGTAGTCGTCAGAGAACATGGGCAGTGCAGGCTTAAAATTACGGAGAGACTGTAGTTACTGGTTAACAACAAGGTCAAAGGTATGACTAAAGAAGTAAGTGGTTGAGGTATGATAGAGAACAAGATTATTGGAGGAGGGAGATTCAAGATGCTGAAAGTTTAGCATTTTAGAAAAATCATACATGTTTACACTGAATCTACCAAATTATGACAGAAATAATACTGGAAGTTTACAGGGAAAAATTATGTGCAAATGGGGAAGAAAAGAAAAAACTTACTCAGGAGAGTTCAGATTGAGGCCTAACGTTGTTAAGTCACTTCCTAATGCAAGATGTACCATTCCTGGGTCTGTCTCTGCTGCCCTGATAAATGTTAACAGGCCAATCATTCCAAATTGGTCCGTCACCATCCCTTGAGGAATGTTAGTAACCCGCCCTGGAAAAGAAGAACACAGTCATCTTTATCTTTGAAGAAAAGTCAAAGAAACTAATTCTATAATATCTTTGACATGTTATAGAGTCCCACCATCAGGTAACACCTGGATCCCTTTTTTCTGCTGGTTATTATTTTGTGTCGTTGAACTTTTATCTCCAGGGAATTTGGGCCCATCTGTACTTGATGTTGTCTTGCCAGATGTATTCAAATTCTAACATGAAAAAAATTAATGGTGATTAAAATTTGTTAAGTGCAAAAAACTCAAGCTCACATATTAACAGCCTGCCATTCATTCTTCATTATATTTAAATTTGTTGTAAATTATTACCTGTTTTTCAAGTTCTACATGAAATTTTTGTTTCTATAATTGTCCTCTGATGCAGAAATAAATCTTATATAATCTACACTTGAATATTTAAAGAACAAGAAATCGAGGGAAAATATTCTTATTTATCTCAGATCTTTAATCACGGAAAAAAAATCTTTCTATCCATATACATACACCTATACAGATATATATGTAAAAACATGTTATATAGGTGTATCTATAGAACAGGGCTTTATGCTTTGGGATACATTTGAAGTCAAACTCAATGCTTTCAATTAGAAAAGAAACTAAATATAGTACATTATTTAATAAAATATTACCATAACCACCTCCAAATTATACTATATGAACTTTCTTAATTTGTACTTATTTTAATTCTTACCCAACAATCTTCTTTATCAATTATTTTAATTATACACAAACTCCCATCACACCCAAAAATATTGCTATTTGCAGTGAAATGTGGCAGAAATAAACACATTTGTTAAGTCAGAAAGAAGAAGCTGAGTTGGTTGAATCAACACAGGAATAAATACGTGTATAAAGATTCTTCAAGGAGAAAACTTACTCAAGAAAAACACAGCTCCTTAGAAGGCTATAATATCAAACTTCATGGGATCCAGCTGACAGGGACTACAATAAAAGTCTAAATTAACTCTGAGAAGTTCAACAGAAATTTGCAAACCTATATGAAATAGGAAAAAAATAGGCTATCTTCTAAGTTATAAAGCTTTTCCACATTCTTCAGAAGTTAGATTATTACAGATCTTCAAAAATAAGTAGTTTTGTAACAGTATTTAGTAAGTCCTTTTAATATAGTCTACAGACTGTTAATATAAGAAAAATCTGAGGGGAAAAAAACTACACATTCACATACACAATTTTCAGTTACTTACAGATTTACTGTCATCATTACTTGATGTTGGATCTTTATAGCTGGAACCAGGTAATGCTGGAAAATCTTCATTGTGTATTGAGAAGTCCTGGGATTGCTCATTTGCTGGTTTTGTTACCATTCCAACTAGGTAATGAAAATAATTTGAAGAATTGCAATCGGTATTTGATATTTCGCTATAGAATATAAAAGTTTAACTTTCCTCATTATACCAAAATAATTTTTTTTAAATGCTAGTAAAGTGTACTTCAGAAAATCAGTATTCAGAGCAATGATGAAGAGCTAAATTTCGATATACTGATTAATAACTCTACATACAAAATATAAGGGAAGTAAGTGGTAATCTTGTAATTCTAATCTAATGTCATACATAGATGCTTAAAAATATGACTTGATACTGGTTATAATAATTTAAAAATTTGGTTTAAAAGCTTGCTTTATTTAAATATTTGACTAGATAATATAAACAATAAAATTTAAAAGAACATGTCAGTATTCTACTTGAAAGTGACTTACAGAGTGAGTAAATTGCAATCAATTATAAAACAACTCCATATTATTTCAGGTTTTCTTGGACTCCATGTTATAAATGGAAAACATGCAAGAACTGGGAAGTAATCCTCCCACTATACTTGGCATTAGTCAGGCCCTTATTAGAGAACAATACCCAGTTTGGGGCTCCACAATTCAAGAATGATATGGAGTAACTAGAGATGGTCCAAGGAGAGCAACGGGAATGATTAAAGGGATGAAAAAATGGACCTATGAGGAAAGGTTAAAAACATTAGAGTCTGAACTGAGAATCAAGTAGCCAGGTACTCAACTTCCAGGGCAGATCATTTTTTTGAAAGACTGATTTGGAAACCTTAAAATATGAAAAATAAATTTTTCACTTCTTCACATACTGTTATTTATATTCATATTCTGAAAGGTATAGAAATTCTTCTTGGTTGAAAATGGAAAAAAAACACAAAACCTATCTTAGAATAAATGATCTCTCTCTGTTTATTGTTTCTGCTATTGTTCTCTATCAGATTTTCCCCAAAGGAAACTACTAGGTACAAAGAATAAAAAAGTGTCTACCTATATTGCTGTTACATAATTTTCAAGTCTGAATTGTTATTGCATAGATGTCCCCCTTTCTTTTCAGCCCCTAACTGAAAACTCTTATCTATTAAGAGAAAGTGAACAAGGGTGATGAAGGATATTTTATTGGTGACCAAGAAGCTATTTATTAACTACACATGACCCATGAACAGTAGTTCTCAACTACTGCTGACAACACCCTCTTTACCACCAACCCCAGGGACATGTGCCAGTGTCTGGAGATACCTGTGGTTGTCACAATGGAGAAGGACGGGCTGCTAATGGCATCTACTGGGCACAGGCCAGGGATGTTGCTAAACAGTATAAAATGCACAGGACAGCAACCCACCCCTCACCACCTGTTATAACAAAGAATTATCTGGCCCAAAATGTCGATAGTGTGGAGGTCGAGAAACCCTGGTTTAGAGAAACATCTTCAATGTGTAGTGGTCAGTCATCATTAATCACTAGAAATGTATTCCTTTGGAAAATCTGTGACAAAAAAGGTAGACCACAAAATAATCACTTAAGGTCTGTATAAAGCAGAGATGCCAGAAGAAAACAACTTCTGAATACCAATGAGGCCTTCCTTTTGTGTTTCTGAATAAACTAAGTTTTTCTCTTTAACTTAGGCTATCATAGTATTCTTGGAGGAAAACAAGCATGTGAGCTCTATCAAAATTACACTAACCTGTATTTGTGATTAGAAAACACAAACCTATATGTGTATGTACCCACACACATATATATGTATATGTGTGTTGGCAATGGAAAGTGTGCATTTGCCAACATTTAAAAACTTAATTACCATAAGGGGCTCTTCCAGCCAAGGGGTTTATTAATGGAGTTGGGTTACCACTTCCTTCCCTTCTGTTTCGGTCTGCTAATGCTGGAAAATCAGAAAGGTCCAATCCTGTCACATTTTCGCTTCCATCTAAATAATAAGAAAGAACACTAGTAATTCAGTCTATAAACATTTTAAAGAGATTATAAGGACCAACCATAACATAATTTGAAATGACAGTGCCTTCTTCTTAAATAATGCACAGTATTGTACTGGGTACATAGTAGGAGCTCAATAAATACTTGTGCACTGATTTCAGGTGAAAGCATTTCATGAACAATTCAATTAAGCAAAGCAATACAGAACTAGCATAATAATCATCCCAAGTCCTAGAGACTTTAGAGAATAAGGATTAAGATGGTACATTATTTCCCCTTTGGGAAATGGCAATCTAATATTATAATTTGTTAGCTAACAAGAAGGTTATTGTGATACAACTGCTGTTTTCCATGTATCCAGGTGGAATTACTGTCTGGAATGCCTGGAATTTCAGTTATACGTAGGTGGGACAATGACACTGCATCCTGCAAATGGTCAAAAAGGTATGTGAAGTGCAGGCAGTGGCAGGAGAAGCCTTGAGAACTTTTGCTCTGTAACCAACTAATCCCATACACAAATGAGTATGTATTATTCATGTGTGTGTACTTACGTTTGGGTAGAGGTATCAATAGGGATGGGAGAGGGCCCTTATGCGCTGGCCGGCAGATGGGAAATATGGGTATATGATACAAAGCCCAGAAATATAGTATTACCTATTACACAGTAGGCGCTCAATAAATACATATATTAAATTAATAAAATTATTTTCTTTTTAAATTTTTAAAAAAATCAGCTTGCTTTTTTTAAGTTAAAATTTGACCTGTCTTCCTTACTTTGCCTATTTTAAACATTTCCTTGCTTTCTTCTCAACTTTTATAATCCTAACAACCTTGTTATTTTTAATTGTTGAAAAAAAAATTTTTCTACCTCTATCAGTTTCAGCCTGAACTACAGCTTTTCTTTAATCTTGGTCCTTTTTTTAATCTAGTGTTTTATAACAATTATCAATTTCTTTTGTCCTTTTCCCAGTTAATTTTTATTTGTATCCAAATTTCATAATTAAAAGAACCTCAGAAAGGACCTATAATTTCAAGAATACTTTGTTGATAAACAACAGATTACAATAACAATTCAAAACAGGTGACAATTTAAAATTACAAAGGGTTAACAGATAATATCATTCATACTCATTGTTTAAATAATATTGAGGTCTATGTATTTTTGAATTTCTAAAAGACACTAGCAAATAAATGAGACAATAACAATAGAAATTAACGATCTGTATAGTGTTTCAATTTATCAAGTAAACTTTCTTGAATTATTTAATTACAAATTAACTATTTTTAAGGAAAAGACTTGCAAACAAATTTTCCTAGTATAAAATATACTTAGTTAAAACTTTAAAAGTAATTCTAAGATTTTATACCACTGCATAAAAACGTAATTAAGAATCTAAGATGACGCTGTCAGACACACTGTTACTTTACTATCCCATTTAGGAAAAAAGCAAATTCAACTATGATATGCAGCCTGAATTCAGAGATGTTCAAGTATGAAAAGCTGTACATATTGGAAACAATGAAATAATGTACTTCATATTATCTTAACATCTTAAAACACAAAACTATAATTTATGAGTACTAAAATCTGGAATTTTTTCAAAGTTTTTAATCTTATTTTATCAATCTATACTGCTAAAAGTATATTATCATTTAAAAATTAAAAGCCTATAGTGACAAATGACTTTTTCCTCACTAAACCGTCTTTTGTTCTACAGGTGCTCCATTTCACTGATTGTTCTTTCACCTTCCATTTCCTTTAAATATATTTCTCTTTCAACAATCCTATTCATTTTTTCTCCTATGATCATAACAACATCCTTTATTTCTTTTTCCCCAGGGAAGTATTTGGAGATAGTAGTGGAAGGGGTGAAACCTGAAGTAGAATATCAACAAAGCTTCCTACTTTCTTCTGTCTGAAACAGTTGATAAAAAAAAAATAAATAAACCAACAAACTGCATGAATTCTTTACTGTCAGAATTAGAACTGGTATTCCATGTAACCAAAATTTGAATTTTAAATATAAAACTGGACCAAAAATTCATAATAATTTAGACGCCAAAAATTTTAAGTGCTCCATTTAATTTTAAAAGTTTTCCTCAATCCAGGTCACTATGGCCAGAATGTCATACCACCCAACCCAGTCTAGACTGTGATACTTCTTCATAGTGACAGGGCTGAGGACAGAAAAAGCTGTTGAAGCAAAAAAGACTGAAGCATAAATACAGACTATGTTAATGTTTAGGCTCTCATTTAGGTATTAGAAAGTAATTCTGATGTTGTAACAATAACATTCTGATGTTACAACATGGTAACACCATTACCATGTCAAGGGAAAAGATACATCTAAAATAGGGACATCTCTCATTCGTTTAATAAATTAAATCCTATTCTTGTCAATTTCTTACTAAATTAAATTCTACTACTTAACACAATAAAAAATCCTACAATATTTTAACACCAGTATGTTGAATTGCTTTATATTTCAAAAATCTACCACGTTTTTTATAGGTTACTAGCTCCAGAATAAGCTTACCTGTTCCATTAAAAATGTTACTTGATAAGGAGTTATTCATTCCAAATGCCTGATTCCTGTTCATTCCAAATCCAGACATACTGGGTACACAGAAAATAATTTTAGATATACAGTAAGAATACTAGCTTTCAGATGAAGAAAAACAAAAGTGTACACTTTTGATCTCCTCATATACATCAACAATATGTTTAAAAACCGTAACTAATTTTATTTTTCTGAGTTTAATCTTTTTTTTTTTTTTTAATTAAAAAACTTCCCTAAAGTCTTTTCATGAACAACTGGGAACCAAAACATCTTAAACAGATTAATTAAAAAACAAAAAAACAGAGAATATAAACTACAAACCACGAGGAAAACAGTGATTAAAGGTACCATTATGTGTATTTAGAGAGCCAACTTCGTACTGGTTTATTCTGGAAGAATTAAGTAGCCTCAAAAATATGTAGTTTAGTGTCAGACTATTCTTCCTGAATATTTGCTTTTCTTCCCCTACTGGTGAAGACTGTTATTATTTTCATAAAAGATTTTCTCTCATACCAGGTCTATGTTTCCCAACTAGTCTATGAATCCTCGTGGAGAGAGTACATGTCATATTCATCTTCGCACCCTCCACTCTATTAGCTCAAGAGGACACAAGAGGCATTCAATAAATGTTTAGTTGAACTGAATTAAATGATGTTTTTCTAAAAAAATGAATTCAATGTCTTAAAACACATTCTTACCTAAATATAGTTTACCTTCTGAGCTACTTAAAAGAAAAATAATCTCTCCATCGTGCCCCTGATTCTGAATGCATAATTAGTACTTGGTAAACAGTTACAAATGCCTCCCTTCTTTTATGCAGGCCTAAGCATGGTTTTAAGAAACGAAACAAGCCTGAAATTAAATAAGGCCATAAGTAACTAAGAGTATCATTAAGAATTATTAAAGCAAATTCTAGACAGAAACTATGCATCTTTAATATCAAATAATTTTCTGACAGAAGAGTGTCAGTGCTATAAGTAGGGTTAAACTTTGAAGACGACAAGGTTTTTTTGTTTTGTTTTGTTTTGTTCTGTCTAAATCTGTAGCACTAACTACGGTCAACCAGTATTTTTGTAAAATGTATCACTGGTAAAACAACAACACTCTGGAGTAGAATAAGGAAGCCACTGGAAACTTTTGTGTAATAACGGGTTAGAACTGCTGATGGTATAGATACTCTCAAACATTTGAGTAAATGTTCCGAGATAAAAACATTTTATAATAAATACAACTTATTAACAGCAGACATAAGCAGGGTTCTAGAGACCCTTGTTACACTGAAAATTTATAAGCAAAGTAATCTTTAAAAACAATTAAAATGTGAAGTAGTACAGAAAGGCAACAATTTAAGTATACATTCAATGAACAATACTACAAGAATGAGGAAAAATGTGATAAAGCCCAATAAGTATTATGTGGTTAGGAAACTATCAAGGAGATGAAATTTTTAATAACTCTTCACAAATAAACTAAAACAAAAAACAAAACAAAACAAAAAAACTAGAAGAGCAGTAAAATTATAGAAGAAATGCTCATAAAGCATAAAGAAAAGTAAGAATTGGAGCTTATGGGATGAAGAATAAACAGGAAATACACTAAATTTGATTTAGGTTTTACAAGTATTAATTTAAAAAAGTGATTTAAATGGGCATGATGATAACCAATTAAGGTCCTTTTTTTTGGCCCCTTTAGGTCCCATTAAAAAAAATGTTATTAAAAACCTTAAAGGCTATTTTTTCAAGAAAGCCTCAGGTTGTAAAAACATAACCCTCATTTAAATTACCCAAACAGCTTAAAAATTGTAACAAAAAAAAAAAAAAGATAACTGTTTTCATGTTGTTACTATTTGCATAGAATATACAATGGTTAGTGCAAAAAAGGAGGGGAAAAGCCCAACAGGTCATCTTTTTGTTTTGAATCCATAGACAGGATATTATTTTCAAATAGTGTAGACATAGTCTTAAAAAAAAAATCTTTGGTCAGTAATTCTCCAAAGCACAAAACTAAATCTCAGTTCAATATTTAACCAAAGCATAACTGAAGCAAGGCAGTAATAGTCTTAACATGTCTCCAGTCCTATTCTCAGCCTGGAACTCTTATAACACAGATGACCAACCTCATTTAATACAGGGAATACCTATCAAAAAAAATTTGCCTGGTGACAAGTGAAAAAATCAATCCTTTTCTCACAAACAATAATAATGCTTTAGTTTACTTTCTAAAATTAAACTTATTTTCAAAAGAACATACCTTTAGTTTGGAGAGATTTAAAGTTGTGATGTGTAACAGAAAGAAAATTTTTGGTCATTAAGTATATGATGAAAACATATGTATGAGATGTAAGCCAAGACTCAAGAACAGAGTGGTGGACAATGTAAGGGCAAATCTGAGGATACCCAGAAAGACAATTATACACAGTATCAATAAACATCTTACCTGTTCACAGTAAAAGGCTGTCGAGAAGGCTGCTGCTTTGGCATACATATTATGCTTGGCGAGCTTCTGTTGGGGCTACCTAACCCTGAACTGCTCATGCTATTTGTCCTGCTAGGAATTCCAATGCCCTGACCAACCTGGGAGTGGTTCATCATATTCCTAGGATTCATAGGCAAAATACCCCTGAAAAAGAAGTCCATTACACTAAATAAGCTCTCTATAATTACTTATTAATGTCTATAAAATCAATCTGCCCAACCCTAGAATCTCAAATATACTTTCAAACTGCATTGCTAATTTTTATTAATTCAATTCTTCTGTCTGCTCATTCTAGCTCGTTGGAAAGAAAAATCAAAGTAATCAAACCAACAAAGAGGCAAATTATAGCAAATAATATAGGGTGAGATCTAAGGTAAAAAACTCATTGGTGTGATTATGACAAAATAAAAATTTATTTCAAACATGTATTTTGAATAATTTCATTCCAACTGTATGTCATTTTTTCCAAACTATTATGCAAGTTTATGTCATGTTTTATATTACTCTCACTAGAGAAATGGATGTGTGGTAAGGGTGCAATAATCAGAATTGTCTGGGGAGCAATTTTAAACTGCACAATCCTCCTTTGAGGAAGGAGCTGCCTTTTGAAAAAGATCCCCAAGTGGTGATTAACCCTTGATATCCACCCAGATAACAACCACTGTACTAGCTATAGGATAAAAACATCTTGCTCTACTTATCAATTTGCAATGAAATAAAATGAGCATAGGGCAATCAACTTACTTTTCCTCAGTGAAAGGCACTGAATCAGAAAATCAAATAATTTACCTTTTTTTAAGACTAAAAAGTTTGCTCACTCTACAATGACACATTTGAGAAACATTCTGGCCCATCAATAAATACCTGCTTGGAGATGGAGGCGTGTGAAGTGACATTGTTGGTACCCCTGTTGTTGGCGTGACGTGGCTCGTTAACTGAGTGCCTTGTGATAAGCTGCGATTTAACTGAGGGGTATTGTTGCTCATTCCCCTCATTGGAAGGCCTAGTGCACCTAATAAAAAAATTCAGAAGAAGGAAATTCATTGCCATCAGGAATGAAATTGTTATCCATCTTCTGGAGTTGGCAATTTAAAACATTTTAAAATGACCTAACATGTAGTAATAGGCAAATTTTAAATGGATATATTCAATTTATTCCAAAAAGACTCTAATTTGTAACAAGAGTATGTTCTATTCTGAAATTTAATATTATGAGTGGATAATGCCTTCACATATCTTTTTCATACTTCTATTGTAAAATAAACTATGTATGTCAATGATTGTTAACAAATTTAGATGGCTTGTTTTAACAAAAATACATTATCATTATGTATAAATATGCTTTCATGAAATTCCACAATCTTGTGTTTTTGTTTTAATTCACAACTGATGTACAAGTCTCTTTACTGCTATTTATACATTTCAACATAACAATTTTTATAAATCCAACATAAAATGCTACCAACTAAAAAACTCAACCTAATATACTTATAAGATAAAAATTTTAAACATTAAAAAATGTCAAAGTATAATGATCCTCTATTTATCTAGTATTCCTGGGGGATGGATGTATTCCAGTAGGTGTATTATGAAGTTTACCATTCAGATTCAAAACAAAAAATTAACCAATTTGGATAAATTTATTTCAAAAAGGTATTACAATCCTTGCCTTTTTATTCAGATAATAAGAAAAATCAATTATTTTCTTAAAGATCCAAAATAATAATGGACAGCTAATGTTCTATATATTTACTTTTTCCTGTTTATCCTTCAAAGAAAAGATGTTCAGCTGTCATTTCTGTTGTCATCATATCCATTTATGGACACCTCTTTGCTTTTCTTCCACCTTCCTGACCCATACCTTTTAGTGCTAGTGCTCCCTATCTTAATCTGCTTGGAATGGCCTATCAGTCAACCAAGCTTATTGTGAACTAGAGGTTAAGTATAAGTGATAAGATGGCATGAAAGTTCATGAGGATTTGAAGTGACTTTTTTTTTCTTTTTGATCTAATATTGGGTCTAAGAATTTCAAAGACTGAAACTATGACCTCCAATTTATGAAAAATGATATATGAGACAAATGTTTTCCTTCAAATATCTCTGCAAAGTTTATCATTTGGCATAACAATGTACCACCACTTTCTAACCTAGGGACACCAGTGGATCAAGAAGATTTCACTGACAGGAATCCAGAATTTGGCAGCCCCAGAACTCAATTTTGCTTTTCAACTGAGTGAAGGCAACATCCCAATTCAATACAGCTACTATATCATATGTGCACTCTCTTCACTCATGTACCATGAAGACCCAATCTTGGTTCTGCAATTCTTTAATTGCTTGAAGGGAACTGGCCAAAATTATAAATTGGTTTAGTCACTGTATGTCTAGTCACGATAGGGTTTGTGACCAGGAGAATGCAACTAGATGCAGCCATTTTCTCTGAATCTGGGACAAAATAAGGACAAATAAGAGATTGAAAATCAGCCTATACATGGTTTTTCCAGAAGAAATCAGTGTTTTCTTTCCCTTGAGCACACCAGTTTTTCTTCTATCTCTAGGTGCTTCCATGAAGGACCTCCAAAGTGGTATCTTTCATTTCACTTATCAACAAACATTTATTAAATGTCTACTATGTGCCAAGCATTATCTTAGCTACTGGGAATACAGTGGTGAACAAGACAGAAAAGGCTCCTACCCTCATGAAGCTTAAAACCTACTCCCCAAACATGCTGTCATTTCCTACAGATGCAAATTTCTCACAGAAATGTGCTTCTCACAGTCACTGACCACTAAGAAAAATTATACGGTTTTAGAGCCAGAAGGGACCTTAAAGATCACCTAGTCCAATGTTCACATTTTATAGATGAGGAATCTGAGCCCCAGATAAGTTAACTGGACTTCTCCAAGGTGACATAAAGAACCAGGACTAGAATTTAGATCTCTTAACTACTAGTGTTCTTAATGGAAGCACTATGGGTGCCTAATACAACTCTAGATTCACACCCGTGTTGTGACTACTGAACTGGAACACCTCTTATCTGTTTTTCTCCTGCTTTCTTTTTCTCATTGCCTACTTTTCCTTCTCTTCAAACCTCCTTTATAAATCTCTCTCTTTTCTTTCATTTTCTTTCTCCCTCTCTTCTCTATCCCTACTAACATTCTTTCCTCTAGTTTTACTTTTCCTTTCTGCTCCACCCTCTCTATACCACCTTCATCACTACAGACATATACTCTCAAAAAAACTCTAGTATACCCATTGGTCCTTTTGTAATAATCTACAAGCCCGATAAAAGACTCACTGAGATTTGTCCTCTTCACCCCTCCATGTATATATTATTCTATACATCATGATTAAAATATACAGCTTCAGAAATATTTTAGAGATTGGAGATAATCTGAACACTAACAAAAAAACTTTTGGAGAAGGAAATAATAATGGGTAAGGCTATTTAGTCAATTAGGAATCAGCATACTTGAGTTAATGCATAATGCTAAGAATGGAGAAAGACAGCATAGGAATAAAGAAAATCAAAGATAATACTTTACTTTTATTTTAACCTTCAAAATTCACTCTCTTGATTTCATAAAAACAGCTAATCCAAAAGGTCTGAATTTCACCTGGTTGAATTACTTGTGAGAAGATCAAAAGAGACAAGTGTATTACTTCAAACTGGATTATCAACCACCGAATACTTACTAATCAATATATTTTAAATTTAATTTAAAACATTAAAAAAAAGCACTAAATATGAGGATTCAAAGATTTATTTTGGGGAAGTAAAATATTAAATTTGAGTTACTTGAGTCAAACTATTACAATTGGGTGGGGACAGGGGAGGAAATATTTAACCTTTACTAGCATAACTAGAAACAATCACAGAATAGTTTCCAAAATACTGTACCAAGAACAGGACATGCAAGCAAGCAAACAAACAAAAAAGAAGGAAAAAAAAAGCTCAAAGATTTTTGGCATAGAAAAACCAAAATAGGTAAAAATGTAAATATGTATGTATGAGCTTGTATATGGGTAAGCTGACTGGGAGGTAAGCAGAATTAAAATTTATTGAGTACCTAACAGTGATATATTAAGCACTATGCTACTCAACTCACTTTCTCCTACAGTAATACTATACAGAAGGTATTTATCCCCTTTTTACAGACAAGGAAAAAAGAAAGGAATGAATGACAACAACAACAAAAAGTTTACAAGGTTATAATTCTGAATCAAAATTTTCCTTCAATTTGACAAACTGATGATAATATAATATTAGGAGTATCTGAACATATGCTAAATATTTCTTATTGATCATTTTCCCCAAACCAAAAAAAACATGATCTAAGAAATGACTCCATAAATTATTTCCACTGCACAAATTAACACCTCATGGCAAGATGTGTAATTTCTCATTGTATCTTTTGCTAGAGATAAACAATAATACAAATTATAAGGGGAAAAAAATGAATTACAGCAACCAAACCCCTGAATACTCATAATTAAATGAAGCTCCCTGGAATTTTTATTAAGGAAAGAGGAAAAAAATCCCTTGATGCAAGACAACTACCAAGTACTCCCTTTTGCATTCCCAAAGCAACTAGCTTAGCTTCCTCTAGAAATTCACTGCTCACACTAACAATGGACAACAGTCCTAAGTGGTGCTTTATCTTACCTCCAAAACTTTTTTCTTTTTTTGATGCATACTTAATTTTATTTTAATTTTTTGAGTTTTTTTAATTAACAAAAAATTAGAAAACAATCAACACAAAAACATAGCATTTCAAACAAAACAAAGGATTAAAAAAAACACCCTACCTCCAAACTTTTCTATACTTTAGCTGACTAATCGTCCCTAAAAAAATTTATACTAATTTCTTTCATTAAAATCAATGGATTTTAGATAGAAAAGACTCCAGAGATCATCCCAACTATAATGCAGACAAAGAACTAAAGCCAGATATTAAGTGACTTATCCAAGATCACAGAGGTAATGAAGAATAATGATAATGATCCAATTTCTTGATTCCGATTTCAATACCTTCTTTCAATAAATTACTTTCCATTTCTTAATAGTAGTTGTTAACTTTTGTATCACTGGGGGAACTTTAAAGAAATATTGGTATCTGGGTCCCATCTCCAGAAATTCTGATTTAGTCTGGGTCACGGCAATTGGTGGACAACAGATTTTTAAAACTCTCCAGATGTTTCTACCCAGGGTTGAGGAGGACTATTCTATAGTATTAAATTCAAATCACAGTTTACTCTTTAAAATTTTTTCTTGGGACCCAAAAGAATTTTCTAACTCTAATTAACATTTTACCTACCTCAATCTAATTTTTGTTACATACTACATTTTCAACTTAAAATTTTCTCCCTTCTTTCCCCATTTCCTTCTACCTCTTTATTCAAATTATTCTCCCACCTAGTATACTTTCCCTTCTCTTGTTCTAAAGGTACAAAAGTACCTAATGTAAATTATAGTTGATAGACAATAGTACAATTTTAATAATCTCTCATCAATGGTAACAAAGATAACTGTTAAAAAAAAGTACAATTATTTAAAAAATGCTGACATCAATTGTAAAAAATGTTCCAAACCAATGCAAGCTGTTGGGGGTGGGGTGATGTACAGGAATCCTGTATATTATGCATGATTGTTTTCTAAACCCACAGCTTCACTTTAAAAAAAAAAAAAAAGCAAGCAAAAAAATTGTTTTATAATTGAGGTGTTTACATGCTGTATATATAGTGTTCTTAGGGTGCACACAGGAGAGACCCCTGACTCAGACTCAGGTGTAGAACAGATTTTTTGAAGGAAAAAGAATATGAATTAAATAATGAAAGACAGATTTAGCCAGGTATTTGGTCAGTCAGGTGGTGGGGAGTCAGAGGGTACAGATGTTAAAACATCTGAGAGAATAGAAAGATGTATGAAAATGAAGACAAGCGATAACAACTGGAGGAGTAGGCTTGCCTTCTGGATGCTAAGCATAGATGAAGCTAACCGGCTTCATACCCCCAAGTATGTGAAGTTTCTACCATACTAGAACCAGCTGAGAGTCCCAGGCAACATCTGACTGAGCCCTTAGGGACAATGGCACTCTGTAGAACAGCTGTGTGAATCTCGTAAGAATACTTTGCACTACTCCTCAATTTAAGTTTCCAACAGAGATTAATGGCATCCCATTCACAAAGTGCTGCAGGTCTCAAACCTTAGAAATCATCCTTGGTCTTTGTCTTTCTTTCAAATACCAAATCATCAGTCATAGTAGCTCTATCTCCAAAATATCCCAAATCTGACCACTTTTCAACACTTTAACCACTAGTTCAAGCCACTATTATTTTCTTGCCTGGACTTCTGCAGCAGTAGCCTTGTCTCTCTTTCTTTCTTGTCCACCATCCTTCCCCCACCTAGTCCATTCTCTACATAGCAAAATTATCTTTTAAAAATGAGGTGGATCTTAAAATTCTTCCCATTAAACTTAGAATAAAATCCAAATTCTCTACCAAATCTTTACAAGACTCTACAGAATCTGATACCTGCTCCTCCATTAATCTACTGCACTCTCTTCTTTGTTCACTACACTGTCCTTCCTCACTCTTCCATGAGCAGGATACTAAGGATACGAAGACAATGAAGATGTGCAATAAATACATGCAGTAACACCATAGCTGCTCAAGCAAAAGTATGTACATTGCACAGAAATGGCATAAAAGAGAATGATTTCAGTGGTGGTCATAACACAACATTGTGAATGCAATTAACAGCACTGAAATATATATCTGAATATGAATCAAAGGTGAAATGTTAGATTGTATATATAGTAATAAAATAAAAAAATTTTAAAAGTCCACAGAACTACATGACACTACACAGTGAACCCTAAGTTAAACCATGGACTTTAATTAATAGTACAATTATAAAAATGTGCTATCATCAATTGTAACAAACATTCCACATCAGGGCAAGGTGTTGGTGGTGGGATGCTACATGGGAATTGTGTATTTTCTTTTATGCACTATTGTTCTGTAAACCCATAACTTCTCAAATTTAAAAAAAAAAAAAAAGTGGGAGAAAAAAAAAGACAGACTGATCTCTTCTAACACACATCTGCAGTATCTGGTATGACAATATGTATGGCAGGCACTCAAGAAGTAGCTGTTAAATTCAACTGCTACCTCCTTTCTGAAGCTTTCCTTTGTCATTGTAGCCTACTGTGCTTTTCTCCCAAAATACTAAGTCTGTCTACTTGACATATGGTATCTTTTAACATATGCATTAGCACTGTAGCATAAATATGCCTTGTCTTCCCCAACTATATCATGTGCTTCTTGAGAGCATGAACCGCCAGAGCATTTAGTGCATAAATTGTCTAACAATTTTCTGAAGCTACCAAAATGTGTCATTTGCCTATCTCCAATGTCAACAGCATCAATTTTGATCCACCCCACCCATGCTTTGGTTCCTCAAAGAGTAAGTGGCCTTCTTTTAAGCGTTCTCAAAGCAGAGGGCCAAAGGGACGTCTATTGGAAGCATGAGACTATGCCACTGCCTGCAAGCCAGGAGTTTGGACCCCGGAAACAGATTTATTTCTTCTCCAAGCTAGAGGTCCAGATCCTCTGAGGATTAAAATACAAATGTGTAAATTGTATTCATCCAGGCAGCTACTTAATCTATGTGCCTATAAGATAATATGCACGCAGGAAGCACGCAATAAATAAATGGTAGTTTCCTTTTTCTCCTATCCTCCAAGGCTCTAAATCCTGTTGGTAAGTAGGAAAAGGCTGCTCCAAGTTTATGATCACTCAATTTCAATGCACTGAATATCCAAAAGACATTATTTCCTGGCTCCCCATTCATTCCAATTTAGCATACAGTTTCAGGGAGCCCAGAGGTCCTTAATCTATAAGGTGTGACGAAAATAAAGAGACACTCAAAGATAACAAGTAGAGAACATCATGCAACTTGAAACAAGCTCACATTCATTGGCTTCTCTAGATACAACTGATGACCAGAATTCACATGAACTCCTAGATGAGAAGCTACTTATCTGGATATAATCATACAATACTAGAATCTGAGATCATACAAGCTCTTAGTCCTGCATTTTGGGGGTACCCTCATACACTGCACAATCACTTCCACCCAGATCTGGAAAAACGTAGTCTTAAGCAGTTATGTATCTGCAACAAAGGGAATGCTCTCTCTTGTTTAACTTCAATCTCAGTTTTGGAGAGTGCACTCTTTCTTCTTCTTCTCTACCTTTAACAAGCTTTCCAACATCAAAAACGCACAATAGTAGACCTCACATTTTAATGACACAAATCCTACTGAACTTTGCCAATCTAAATACAGAGTTAATGGTGGTACTCAATGACCTTGGGAGGAAAAACAAACCATTTTATCGATACCAATGGCCAACTACAATACTGTGATAAAGGCAACCTATCATAAGAATAACATCTCTAATCTACAGAGTGAGCCATCTGTTCAAAACACTGCTTCATTAATGCTCTCGTCATACAGCCATTTAAGACATTTAATACTGAATCCAAAAGAAAGCATTTTTGTCACATGACTTTTAAAAAAATTAACAAGCACCTTAAAAATACTTTCTCTAATGAAAACAGCTCTGCTCATTTATTAATCTTTTTATATTTGTAACAAAAAGTACAATAATTTACACAAATTAAGAAGCCAATAAATGTCCATCATACAAATGAGGTAACTGTTTCAAACCTAACCCATTGTGTATCTTAGCCCAATTACATTTGCAGGTTACAAATATTAGATCAGATATTTTTCTTAAAATGCAAATAGCTGATTATATTGTGATATCATTGTCATTCTCCCTTACAAAATAACCTGAAGTTTCCCAAATATAATTTTTCTCCACTTCATATCTAATTTCTACTCTGATAAACTGTGTGCCTTAAAAAGATAATGTTAAAAAAAAAAGGTTCTTCGCAGTTCTCTACAGAAATAAACTACAGCTTTAAAATAATTAGATACTTCCATGGTAAGGCTTCCAGAAGGGTGAAAGTCACATTAGAACACAGGTTAAATGGGACAAGCTACTAGCTGATACTATCACCTCAACAACTAGGATGAATATTTGAGGGTAAGTGAGCAACTTTTAAAATATAATAGAAAACTTTTAAAATATTTTCTGCCTAAAGGAAAACTGCTAGTATCTATAAGCAAATTAGTAAATTTTATTTACTAATTCTGTATTAACAAAATTGAATCCCATAGCAAAAGAGGAAAACCACAAAAGATAGAAAGAAGACGGAAAATATGCTTACCTATAAAATAGGATTCTTCCCCTACTAAACTTCAGAATCAATTTGAAGGGTAAAGTGTTATGACAAACTATTTGGAAAGCTTTTCTTTCCATTACCCCGGCAAAGAGCTCCAAATCAAATAACTGATTTTTACTTAAAGTTGGTTAACATAGTCATCCGACTGTCTCTTCCAGATACTCAATTAGTCTATAATCTTTGAAGAATCTTGTAACACTTTTATACCCCCACCATACAAATGACATTAAGAGAGAGGATTAAATCTTATTAATATGTAACAATTTGGAAAATATAATTTGAAAAAAACAAAGATATTTTCTAATTTAGAGATTTATGAAAATTTTATGTAATAATAATAGCTAACATTTATTGAGCGCTTACTATGTGTCAGGCACTGTGCTTTAAGCGCTTGAAAAGTATTAGGATATTTAAAAGAAATATAATCTTGTGTCATGGAAAAAGCATTGAACTGTGAGTCCAAAAATCTAGATTCTACACCTAGACTAAGCAAAAGCAAAAGAAAAATTGCTAAACAAAAAGAGCATTTCATGAACTGTTGTTACGCAATGGAGATACATTAATAAATAAGCCAAACACCACAAATAAACAAAAAACAACCTAACCAGCCAAACAAAACACCTTTAACTTCCTCTAAAAGAAATCATGAAGTATGTCAATTTTTAATTTGTTTGCAAATCTTCTTCAAAAATACTGCAAAAGAACATAAAAATACAAAAGATGCGGAACTAAATTTCAATCTATCCTACATCCAAATAACAAAAAATTCTGAATCAGTAAAGTCTGAAATTATGAGGTTTTGCTATATAACAGAAATAAGGAAAACTCTGAAAATTAAATATCTTTCCTTTTACGCCTTAGAATGAACCATAAGGGCAGCACTGGTTGTTCTTTGATAATTATTTTTCTCTTTAAATAAAGCATCTCATAAAAAATGCAAAATTCTTACTTTGTTGCCCGTATAAACTTGCCCCAAATTGAGACAGCTGACCTGATGTAGATGGTGATGCCAGCATCTAGAAACAAATTAATTATATTAGAGCATAAAGAAAGTACATAGAGCACTGTATTTATACTTTATAAATCTATACATTATAAAATAATAAGAGATTCAAACCTACATATCTTATTCAGAAGCCATAAAACAAACATTACATTCAAAAATTCCATGTTTTTAAAGAGAATAGCACAATGGGATGAAATCAAACTGTGCAAATGTAATTCATTCTTGATTACTACAAAGGATGCTAAGTTTCACTAAATGAAAACTATAGCGGCATCATTACTTTGCTAAAAAAACAAACAAAAAACTAAGCTAGAAAAACCACGAAAGCTCTATCTCAAAAAGTCAACCTCTATAAATTTATACATAAAATTGCTTGATTCTTAAAATAATACATAAAACTAAATTCTAAATTCAGTTTATTAAAGTTAAAAAGAAGAGTACCTAAGAAGAAAGGTACTGTACTTGGTAAAAATATTTCTTGGTTGTTATACACAAATAATTGATGTGCAAATAGACAGAAAAACCTATCAATCACACACACAACTACATAATAAATTGAGAGATGACATAATAACAAAAGACAAATCAAAAATACTTTAAAAATATAGATGTTCTATAATGCATACTATTTGTTAGTGAAATGTGAATTTCATGGTACTTGCAGCATAATGTCTTTGAATTTTTTTGCATCAATGTCTTTTTTTTTTTTTTTTTTTTTGTAATAGAGTATAAATTACTTAAAAGCCTATTATACTCATAGAACACGTTATCCTCCTAAGAGTCTAGCACTGTGGTAGTGCTATATACCGGGCAGATACTTAAGCTAAGTAAATGAAAGTGTGCAGACAGATGTATGTATGTTTGTATGTGTGCACATGTGTGTGCATGTGTATGCATTCTCTGTCCTACATTAGACAACCTCAATTTAAAAGACATGGGCCAGATCATCAAGAGGTTCATAACCTAGAGAAAAAAGAAAATGAATCATACATAATTAATTATAACCTATGCCACAGTGTTAGAGATGCTATAAAGGAAATTTAAATTATCACTGGAGGAAGATAACTCCGAACAAGGGTGAGGTATCAGAAACACTTCACATAGCAGTAACATGTGGTATAGGTACAGATGAGGGTATTTCAGGCTGAGAATACGTAGTAAGTGTTAAGTGTAATAAAGATTAATGACATGATTAGGAATCAAACAAAAGTAGAAAGAGTGGAGCTTGCATAATAAATTGGGGGAAGTGGATATGCGTCACTTCTGTGTACATTAGGACATAAAAGAATATGCTGGGGCCAAATTGTAAAGGGTTTTCTTGAATGCCATACAAAGATGGTGTTGAGAATTGAACAAAAGGCATGTTCAGGTCCCAACCCCTGGTCTTGTGGGTTTGAAACCATTTGCAAATAGGACCTCTGAAGATATTAGTTAAGGTGTGCCCAAACTGAATGAGGGTAGACCTTAATCCAGTATGGTTTAAGTCCTTAAAAGCAAAGGAAACCAGACTCGGAAAGAGAAACAACAGGGAGAAACAAGAAGCCCACTTAGAGGAGAAAGGAGAAAACACTGCCATTTGCATTGCCATGTGACAGAAAAGCCAAGGAACCCCAAAGACTGCCTGCCAGCCAAAGATACTGACACCATGAAGAAGCAAGCCTTCCAGTCTCTGAAACCATGAGCCAATAAATTCTTGTTAAGTCGATTCATTGCATAGCATTTGTTTTAACAGGTAGGAAACTAAAATAGACGGCTACCAACTATGGCAATGAAAAGAAGAAATAATATTATTAAAGCAAGGAAATGACATGATCCAATAGAATAAATGGATGGAAATGGAAACCAGTGAGAGATTAAACTAGAACAGAAGTGGAACTAGACAAGAGAGGCATTCTGGAACACTAGAATTTAATGTCCAGTTGAACTGGCTGGGTTATAGGGAAAAGGGGATGGGGGGAATCATGACACTGGCCACTAGAGAAAGTGAGAGGAACACAATACACATTTCATGCTATTTCCATGTCAAAATTTCAACTTGTTTTAAATTATTCTGAAGTTGACTAAATTTTTTTTTTTAAATGGTAGTTTTTAAACTAACGATGCACCTCAGGCCTCCTGAGGCAGGTGAGTTATACGTCACTCTAAAAACAGCATTTATAATACAGTAAAGAATTTTCTTTAAAAATATCTAGATCTTATAAATATTCCTTTTCAAATCATAAAGTACAGAATCTAGAAAACTAATACTCAAGCTATATATTCTTTATCAAGCATAATCCAATAAATGGGAAGACAAGGCACATCTGATCAAGTTCTTTTGTTAGGTACTATGGTCATTACTGCTATGACAAAACCGTCAAAATTCCAAAACATATTAAAAGTTCATTTCCAAATTGCGAGAACAAGATCAAAGGAGGTATACAATATATAATGAAACTTTAGTTGGCAACAAATGGTAAAAGTTTATATAAAATGTTTAAGAATCATAGTATTCTATCATCATAAACTATAAAATGAAGAGTACAAGAGTATATTTGTCTCTAAAGATTTCAAATGTCAGTTTACATGAATGCATGACTTTGAATAATCCATACTGGGAACATTCTAGAACCAACCACTTAAAACTTTACTTTCCTCAAAAATTTACATATTCATTGAATACTTAGTTCCAAAGAACAGATATTTTTGTCTACTTTCCCAGACGGCATGTCACCTTAGGCTAATTACTTGGAACCAAGACAAAACAGAGTGATCCATTTACCAGTGCCATGCAAATTATGTCATTTCTATATGTGCCATTACATGAAAAACTTTAGTAAACATTGCTTTACACAGGAATATGAAAGTAGTGTAATCTTAATTTAACAATTTATAACTTTTAAGATATCCATGTGAAATAAGCATCGATAACCAACAATACAGACAGATGTTAAGTGACAGGCTCAGAATACAAAAAATACAAACAGATAATTTGTTATAAAATCTTTCTAATGATACATGTTGTTAAACTCTGAAAACATGCTTCATGAAATAAATGAATGCTAAAACTGGACTTAATACAATGAAGGAATGTAACAGGGACAGAAATGCTATTAATGCAGGCAAAGAAAAAGCACAAGAAATGTACCCTGGCAGGGCAATGTCTATACTCAACAAACGTCAGAAAATTTATATTTTTAAATGTTGAAAGTTAATAATATAGAAGTACATTTCTTAGAAAATATAGAACTTTAAATCCAAAGACAGAGTGCAGTAGGGAATGAGCCCAGCTTTGGAGTCAGGAAAAATCTGGGTTTGAATCCCGGTTCTACCACTTACCAGTGGGACCGCCGAGCCTCAGTTTCCTTCCTGTAAGACGGAAGTAATACTACCTACCTCATAGAGTTGAAGTGAAGATTAAATGAGATAAGACTGGCACATAGTAGATGCTCAATAAATGGTAGCAGCAGCTGCTAATAATCTAATCTTCCTCTCAATGCAGGACTCATTAACAGCATAAAGTCAGAAGAGGGGTATTCCACCTTTGGGGAATTTATTAAATAATACCCTAAAGTTATATCTTTTTCCCCAAACATCTAAAGAAAGATGTTTTTCTTAAATTCCAGGTAAAATAAGGAGTACAACTTGTATTCTTAGTGGGGGAAAACAGAAAAAGATTACATGTTACATAATCAGAATTCTGAGAACAATAACTAGATTACAGTTGTTCCCAATCTAAAACTTTCATTAACAATATTATCTTCTCCTTATCATTTGAAGTCTATAATACACACTGTAGTTAGTAAGTAAATAAATACATACCAGGAAACAACTAGAAGAATTAGTAATATGATTCTAGTTATTACCCTGATCCACCAAAGAGCTCTTTATCCTCAATTTAATATACAGATTGTGAAAGAAATCAACAAATTAGGAATAAATGTATATTTAAAATTATTTTCATAGCTACTAGAATCAACTCAAAATCACGACCAAAAAACCCCAAAGACTTTTGCTTAAAAACATCATATTTGAAAATTTAATATGCAAATCTGGTTCCTGCTATCTCTCCTTAACCACAGAGAAGTTTTAAGTCTTCTACCTCTCTCATAATTCCTAACGCTGACCACTTCTCACAATCAACATCTCTAATGAATGTACATTCAATCACAAAGCACGATAATCAGTTTTGTCAAGAAATCACTTTCCATATAAGAATAAGCAGCTTCAAAATGCAACAAAATTTTATTAAATAAACTTCCCTAACCACAAAAGCTATTTTAAAAAGAAATAAATATTTAAGTTTTAAAACATTCTTTAAAAAGTCAATGTATAATATACTTAAAGGTAAGGTGATGACATAATTCCTAGCATGTTATTAATTACAGGACAAACACAACAAATGAAATATGACTTTCGACTTTACCTTAGGTACAAAGAAAAAGCAACAAAGGAAAAGGAAAAAAGTATGTGGTGTACCTGTACATACATGCACATGCACAGACTGTTCTAGATCTAGACAAAACTTGAAAAACTTTTCAAAATTAAAAGCAGAATGGTTTTAAAAAGTGAAATCAGAATGAAACCTAAAAACAAGCACAAAAAGACTATGAGAAAATAATAAATGCATTAAAAAGACCAAAAGAGGAGAGGGGCAGGGGAAAGGACAGGCAGAAGAATAAGTCACTGGACCTGGTAGCTAATACATTAGTTAATTAAGAAATGAGTTTACTAGGTATTTTAAGAAATTATGATTAAAATATTCTTCAGTTGTCAAAAAGAACATTTTAAAAAATAGTGTAATAAATGTTGAAATGTTCAATGTAATTATTTCCTTAGTACTGAACTCAATATTCTTTCAAATTTTTTACTAAAAATGGCAACCGACTCTTTTATATTATATTGCCTGAAATTCAGATGAGTCAAAATACTAACTTGTAAAAAGGTATATACTTGGTCCAAGTAATGTTCACATTTTAAAGAATTTTAATATGCACCGCTAAACTGTTTTCTACAAACTGTGTATTATTAATTTACATTTTCATAGCAGTCAGTCAATGCTCTCTCACAGACGCTAGCTAGTCGCATTCACTTAAAAAAAAAAAAATCCTTGCTAATTTGATAGGATTAAATGGTACTTTCTTGATGTTTGGATTATTATTATTGAGATTAACATTTTGTAATTATTTATTTAATTCCAATTTCTTCAGTGCATTTAAATTTAACTCAAGTTATCGCCATCATTCAAAAATTGATACTTAATACATTAATGTTTTCTATTTAAAGCTTTTAAAAGAAGAGTTTTGAGGTGATCCTATTATCTGTAAATAATGATAATTTTGTTATTTTTCATTATCAACTCCATTCTCTCCTTCCCTTTAATAAACACTCAGAAGAGTCTAATAGCTCCTAAGCATTGTTATAGGTTCTAAGAATATAGCAGTAAACTAAATAAGCAAAGACACTACCCCTGTTAAGCTTAAATTTTAGTGGAGTACACAGGACAATAAACAACTTAATACATATGCATTTTCAGATAGAGATAGATGCTATGATTTTTTAAAAGCAGAGGAAGAATTTAGAGGATAGAGTATAGTGCTGATAGTATATACATGGCTATTTAGGAAGAGTGGCCATAGGGAAGGCTTCACTGACAAAGCTATTTTAGCAGAGACCTGGATGCAGTGTGAGAGAGAAACATTTGAAGATCTTAAGAAATAAAGTGGTGTGGTCCTGAGATAAAAATGAATTTGAGGATTTGGAGAATTAGCACGCATGACTCTGCTATATAGTTAAATACTAAAAATGATGGTGATAAAAGGTTCCTGATTATATATCAGATTTCAACTTCATTATTGTTGGCCTGAGAGGAAACCTTGTTGCCATAACTCCTGTGGTCTAACATAATGAAGTACAAAAGCCAGACATGGGTTCAAAATGTTTGTTGTTTGTTAGAATAAGGAAGACTTTTTTTTTTTACTTTTAAAAAATAAAGAAAAGATGTCACATTTTATTATGTATCTTTTCAGCGTATATTAAGAGGTTCCCAGAAAACCTTTGTGCTTCTGAAATTATGATTAAAAATCAACAAACAAGTGCATATTCAAATTACAAGACTAGTAAATTATGTTAGTAATTAAAATGCAAATACCTAAAACAACCTCTGAAAGTTGGTCAGAATATGCTACCTCCAAAGATTGTCTATTACACGTTTATATAAATGCTTCCCATTTTCTGGACGTTTTCACAAATTTAACACTGGATTAAGGCTTCCAAAATGGAAGTAATTACATTAAAAAAGAAAACCAGTCCATCCCTGCCTATGATTTATTTAATCTTGTGAAAACATTTAAGTAACATATCTGTGATATTTATAAAACTTTTATACTCCAAAATACCAAATACGGCTTGCTACACAAAGACACATAAATGTACGCGCACATCTTGAAATAAAAGGCATTTGAAAATAAGGAGTAGCTCTAACAAACTTCTACCTAGCAATTTAACTAACACAGAACCCTATAAAGAACAGTTTCTCAATTTTTTTCTACAGCCATGTATATGATAAAGAAACAGGTACATTTTTATGCTGTATGGTAAATCTGGGTAAATCAGGATACTGGTTTTAAAGAAACTAGTTTAATCTATTATCTAAACATCATAAAACATATTAAATGAATTATAGTAGGAAGGGATATTAATTCAAAAGTTTACTGCTTTCTCTCAGAATAAATATTAACACATAATAGCTATTATTAAGGCCTCATTGATAGTTGTCTTCAAGATTCACTCAACCACTGGTCAGTTCTCCTTTACAGCAAATTACAATTTAAAACTATTTTCTCACTTTTCTCAGAGGGGGAAAAGTTACTTTTATTTTAGGCAATGTTTAAAAATTTTTCCTTTTAAAGGTTTTATAAAGGACAAAAATAGTCATTATTTGCAGAAGACATACTTTATTACCTAAAAAACCCAAGAGAATCAAATGGAAAATAATGTTGCTATTATTCACATTAATAGCTTACATTTATTGAATATTTACTATCTGTCCGTCTAAAAGTTTTACACATAGTTAATCATTTATCCATTCAATCCTTACAATCACCTATGAGTCATACTATTATCCTTATCTGAGGAAGAGAAAAAACTGAAAACAGAGACCGAGTATCCTTGCCATGGACATACAGATAGTATTTCACACTGCTGGAATATGAACTCAGATACTAAGATTTTCTTTTATTAAGAACTAATAAAAGAATTAGGCAAAAAACTTAGCTATAAAATAACCCCTCCCCAGAAACTATTTTATATATCAGTCAAAAACCAATCTGAAAAATCAATACAAATGGCAACTAAAACTCTACTTATTAAAAGGCATAAAGCACAAAAGGAATAAAAGACATTCTTCCGAAAGGAAGTCAACATTGATATAAATGTGCAACAGTCGAAAACATTTTTAAAGAATAATGTGGAAGATCTTATCCAAGATTTTAATGGTCTATAAAGCTACTGTAATTTGAACTATATTGTTGTTTTGACATAAAATCAGTACATATGGTACAAAACCTTTTAGAAACAGGCCCAAAAATAGATCAGCAACTAGTATATATTAAGGGAGATAATTAGTCATGAATAAAGGATGTAACTCAAGGGTGGACAAACTATGGCCCTCAAACCAAATCCAGCCCACCACTTCATTTTGTAGGGAGTGTGACCAAGAATGTTTTTCACACTTTAAATGGTTAATACCCTTGATTTTGCCTCTTGGCCCACAAAGCCTAAAATATTTACTATCTGGCCTTTTAGGGGAAAGTTGTCTGATCCCTGGTCCAGCTTATAAGTGTTAGAGGGACAACTGGATAACCTCAGAGGGGGGAAAATTCTGGCACCATATGATTCTCACCTTAAACCAAAATATATTATAATGGATGTAAGTTATGGAACATAACAACATAACAACATCAAAGTACTAGAAGAAAACACAGGTAAAACATTAAATAATCCATAGTTGGAAAAGGTCTTTCTAAGCATGATCTCAAAAATAGAAACCATAAATCCACTGGATCCCATTCAGTACAAATTATAAATATATGTATATTGCAAATACCATAAACCAAATTGAAGGTGAAAAACTGGGAAAATATTTTTAACAAATGACAACTTCACTAACAAACAAGACTCATCATCTCAATAGAGAAACAGAAAATGGTACAAAAATAGGTTATCCCCAAAGGAGGCAATACAAATGGCCAAGATACATATGTAAAAGACTATCACTGTGTGTTTAAAATTAGTGGTTTATATACACACACACCCCACACTAAAACAATAAACTTATTTTGTCTATTGGCAAAGACTTAGAGGTCAATATTCTCAATAGGATGGAAAGTGCTGATGAGAGTAAAAATTGATACTGGTTCAAATTTTCTAAAGGAAAATATGTCAATATAGATCAGATGACTTAAATATTAATTTTTTTCTCCCCAATCTATACTTACTAAAATTTGTGTTTTTCCATTGTATTATTTTACAAGGAAAAAAAAAGTTATTAGCAGCAGCAGCATAACTTATGAGGTAGCCACTATATTATTAATCTTCTTTTATAGATGAGGATACTAAGGCTTGCAGAAGTTCCTGCAAAGCCAGGACTCAAAACATAACTGTATTTCTTTAGAGTCCAAATTCTTAATTCCTGTGCCATATTATCTTCTTAGTTTATTTAAGGGAAGGGAGGTTGTGGAGAAAACACATTTCTACTTATTTCTGTGACAAATAACTAGACTGGAATAGTAACCAACACATGTGAGTATATATAATTCTGATCTTAAAAAAGAAACCTCAAACATATATTTCTTTCTGCTTTCTAGAAGACAGACTACAACTGTCATTTATTCTCTGCATATACTTTATTCTAAATTTCATTTTGAAAGTTTCTTACTTGCCTAATTAGAATAAATGCTTTTCATCAATCAATAATATTCATCACCATTTTTCCATTAAACTTAATTAATTTTCATTATACGTACTTTCATATTTTTGCAATGGTGCTGTCAGAAAAACATCCCAAAATTCTTTACCTACAAGACCAACACTTACATACAGAAACCTATGTAAGAAATAATTCAATTATAATTGATGTTGAATGCTATAAGGGCAATAAGATAACAGCAAATAACTAGATGACATTTTTCCATGAGCTACCTGACTGAACACCAATTATATAGAAAACCTCGACACATAATTTGAAAAGAGCCCTAATAATGTATTTGATAATTTTTTGCCAAAATGATATAATTTTCAAATAGAAATAAAAGGGGGGGAGGACCACAGCAAAACCACAAATCCTAACTAAACCAAGATTACCCTAATTTGTGAAATTCTAAAGACACAGAAATTGATTTACTAATAATGAATTTTAAAGAAAATAAGAGCTTTGTTATCTCTTAGAACATTTTAAGTGCTTTAAACACCAGTAAGAATCTCAGAAAGTTAATAGCTAGAGTAGACTGTAGTATATAGAGAAGAATTAGGAACAGCAAAAGAATTAGGTTTGACACGGGGAAAAAGTTGGGCAGGTACAAAGTATAAACATGCACCTGGTGTGACTATGGTATATAGGGTAAAATTTAAAGTAGCTTACCGGAATTTGAAAATAATAACAACTAAATTTTTTAAAAAAATATTTTATAAATTACAACTTAAGACTTGGCTGTGTCCTAAGTTCTTTTATTCCAAATGCAATATTTAAATACCAGCTTTCAAAAGCACGTCTATCTACTCCCCTATATCATTTTCTATGTTTTGAATACAGTTCTTAAAAACTTTTTCTACTGCAGAATCCCTAATAGCTGAAAGAGGGGAGATGTTCTACTTGAGTCTAAGGTTTCAGCTAGAAGATCACACAAGGATAAAGATTTATTGAAGTTTTCATTATCTCTTTAAATTTGTGCAGGACCGCTTTCTATTCTGTATGTATGTTCGTTTTAAAATAAAAGTTACTCACCAAATTAAAAAAAAAAAAAAAAAATCAATGCTTCAGAGTTGTACCATGTTTAACCCCATGTCTGTGAATACTTTGTACTCCAATATTACCATATTTGAGAACCACAGGTATATTTATGTCTCTCCTCTTAGAATACAAGCTCCTAATTTTTGTATTCCTAGGGTCTAGCACTTTGCCTAAAACACCCACTAAACCAAAGACAGTACTCTGCAGTTAAAACGCTGCTTTTCAGAAACCTGAAACTGATAGACACTGCCAAGTAAACACAACAGAACTGATTAACTTACATCTTTTTCTGATCGATGTGGAAACATAGAAGACTGGCTGTAGTACATGTTTTCATCATGGTAGTCACTGTCGACCCCTTCTACAAACTTCTTTCTTGAAGCACCAAACATGCTGTTTGTCACCTAAACAAAAATATTATTTTTATCAAGAGTAATAGTTTGAGGCCACATCAAGATAAATAATTATCAGATCTGTGTTAATTTTTATTTGCCATTCTTCCTTTTCTAATTGATGTAGCTTATTTACAATACATGTGTCCTCCTCCTAATAGCACTTTTGTAGTTCAAAGTAAACTGAAATGCCCATGATATGACAGATTTGTAAGGATGTGATTACAAGGTGATTACCTCTACCGATAGGAACAATTTTGGGGAAAAGCTTCATATTAGACATCTGTCTTGTAGACTCATCATGACTAAAGGCATTTTCTTCTATTTTAAATAAGTAACGAACAATTTCCTTTACATTTCATTTCAAAATGAAATAATGTAGTCACTACAGTTTAGCAGTACCCATGGTGAGCTAATACAGATTTTAAAGGACAAATTTTAGGTGCAACTTTGTTGAAAGCACCACGCTATTTAATAATTGCTTTGTATCTTAAAATTTCCTGTTAAATTTGTAGGAAACGCAAATATTTAACTATCCCTCCTAAAAGTGCGAGAAAAATCTACTTAGATATGAACAACAGTCTGAGAACAGCTTAACCAGTGCTTTGCTATGTTTTTGGTTATTAATCCCTTGAGGTGTGAAATAAAGAAAGACATTTTTAAAAGACACTATTTAATTGACTGAATCATAGGCACTTAATCTCCCTTGGGCAGTGGAGTCCCTGGTAAATCTCCTGAAAGCTATTTTATAATTTTGAATGTAATTTTAGCAACCAGGATCCCACATGCCTATGTGCCAACCCCCTTGTCCCTAATAGAAGAAGAGTGTTTTTACTGAGTTAAATTTCAGAAAAGAAATAGAGGCAAAAAAAACCATTTTATAGTTTACAAATTAAGATTCATTACAAAATGAGATTTTAAGTTTGTTTTATAAAAGTTAAGGATACATTTACATTTCTCTTAATAATCCTTTTCTATTGTGCTTCAATTCTAACCAAAAATAAACATGGAAAAAATGATATGAAACTTAAAATAATTTATAAAATTCCTGGTGAAAACTAGGGGAACACATCAAATTTACATACACAAGTGAACTGAGTAGATACAAAATAAACACTTCATATGACAATGTTTGTATCATATTATCACTAAAATCAATTATAGATTCCTAAAATTTTACAACTGAAAGTAATTGTATAGAATAAAAAACTTCATATATAATACCACACAGAGGTTTCCCTGTTTTGAAAGCAAAATTAACCTATGAAATGTCTGAAACAAGGAAAACACAAAACATTCTTCTTCCATCAATACCATTCCTAATGTGTACTCTGTGTGTTTATGTGCATGTATTTGCATATGTGTGTGAATGTGAGAGAGGAAGAGAGAATATACAGAAAACTTCATTTTTATTTTGGGCGCTTCAACACTGAAATTATTAATTTACACATCACTGAGTATATTAAATGATTAAAGCAAAGAAGAGTGGTAAGAGTGTAATATTCTGCTCCCCAAATTCAAATACCAGTTAGGGATGGGTGCCAGGATAACAAAAAGAATTCTTTGCTCCATTACAAAATTAAAAACAAAACAAAACAAAACAAAAACCTGACAGTACAGTAAGTTTCTCATAAAGCTGATTTTTTCTTCTACATTTTAAAATGCTGTCCTTTATTTCTTACAGAATGATGGAATGGGTTAGGAAGATATTTTAGAATAGCCAAGGAGGGTGAAACCAGGAGGATAATAATTTAGCTGGAAGTAAGGGAATTAAATTAACTAGGCAAAAGCATGAGTTAAGCAAAGAATGGTAGGAACTGAAGTCAGACACCATGGGGGTCAAATGACAGAGTTTTTTGCAGGCCTGAAAAGGACACTGTATTTTACTCTGCAGGGGATGGAAAGTCTATGAAGGGTTTGAGATGATGTAAGAGTGACATGATGACATATATTTTAAAAATATGATTTCTAAGCACTCTATGAAGAATAGAGACTACTGAGGAGACAAGACTGGAAGCAGGGAAAAGTGTTAAGAGGCTGGTACAGTAATTTAGGTGAGAGATGGTGGCTTGGAGTATGGTGGTAAGCGGTAGAGGTGGTAAGAAGTTGTTGGATAAAGGATATATTTTGAGGGAGAGCTGACAGAATTCCTTCTGGAAGACAGTAGATTTAGGATACCTAGAATTCAATGTTTCAATTAATTTCAAAGAAGATATACCAATACTATATTGTAATACTACAATGAAATTACTGGTTATACCATGCAAATTAAAGTCAATTTAGTATTTGGAAATACCTTTTCTCTCAACCTCATATCAGATGTTGTAATAAAGGACAAGAAAAGTTAGAAATTGAGATTTACCAAGAAAGAAAAATGACGTTTTATGCATGTACCAAAAGTAAATTTCTTCTGAACTCATGTAAAACATTTAATCAGGACATTTTATCTTTTGATTCCACAAGAAGTAATCAGCATTTAAAAACATATATATAGAGAGACAAGTTAGCTTACATTAAAGGTCTACATTGGCCTGATCCTCACCCCCACCCCCTACAAAAAAAAGAGGTGGCTTCAGAATGAAGTAGTAGTGAGAGGAGAATTAAGCTGAATTTTCCCAGTATACTTCTCTTTCATTATTTACTTTGGACTAGCTAATTCCTAGGATACGATAGTCTCAATATTTAAATACAATATTTCAAAGCCAAATGCAGGAAATCAGAATAATTACAGAAAGAGAATATACAAAACCCCAAACTTGAGATAATCTAACCAACAATTTCTGAGGGGACTGGTAAAGTGGCTCCTAATCCAGGTGAGATGAACGGCAATTAGAGAATAGAGGGAATAAGAGGCAAGGCAAACACCCAGTTTTTTTCAAATGGTCAGAGCAAGAAAACTAGGACATGTTATAAATGAGACTTGAAAATAAATAAATCTTCACACACATACACACACACACATATCAGGAAAATAATGTAATACATCTTACACAAATTTCCTTCAGTGAGGCCTATGGAAAGGAAATTACTCTGAAATCTTTTTTTTTGACTATAATGCTGACAAATGCTGGGCCTAGCATGGAATCTTGTTTCAAAGGAAATTGTAACGATTCTGAGGCAGAGCAGTTTTTTCCTGATAGCAAACAAATACAGGATGATTTCAAAATCTATCGCTAGTCTTATTGTTGTTGTTATTATTTTACTAGCAGTGTATTTTAAAGTGTTACTAGACATTCCTATCTTGGAAGTACAATTTCATAAACAAAGGCAGTAATTTAAAACTGACTTCCTGAGCTACTTTCTCCTTCTTTGTTCTGCACACCCAACAAATCCTATTTATTCTTCCTTCACAGTGGCTTTCACATCTCTTTGTTTTGGGGACACAAGGGAATATTTATCTTAGTCTGAGGAAAAAGAAGGAAGGGCTTTCAGATAAAAGAAGTAATTCTTGGGAAAAAAAAAAGAAGTAATGCTTGAACAAAGTCTTCAGAAAAGAGAGAAGTGTGTCAAGTAAGAGAGGGAAGCAAATTTTGGCATAAGAGACAGCATGTGTAAAATGTTCACAGTAAGAGAAAGCCCAGGAAACAAAACTTTCAAAATGGCTTCTACAGAAGGTGTCAAGAAGGAATGTAGTGAGGAAAAGTAGGCAGGGCTTCAAAGCAAGGTTAATCAAAGGGCAAGAGTAATAGGCAGGGAAACCAGGTAAGAAAATCTAGGTGATAAACTATGCCAGACTTTCTTCTTTATTGTGGTGCCACATCAGTAACTGCTACACTGATCTTGACACTCCTCTCACACTTCTTGTTAACTTCTCCTACCTAGAGGATACATAACAAAATTCCTGAGATTATGACCTTAATATGAATTTGCAGCAGTAATTATCTTAAAACCCAACACAAAACTTATTAAACCCCAGATTTTGTTTATTCACATTTATTCCTGTACATGTTAATCTCTGAAAAATGTCATCCAACTTCTGTATTTTTCAACAATGAAAACCCAAGCTTATCAAACTACCTATTTATTTGAAATCATCCATGTCTTTTCATCTTTATTGCCACCTCCTAGCAAAAGCCATGCCAATAGTCTACAGTCTCTAGTAATCCATTTTTATTCCCCTCGAATCTATTCTTCCACATCAACAAAAGTGATTTTTTTTAATCAAAAATTTCTTATTTTCATGGCTCTGCTGACTGAAACTCTTCAACAGCTCTCCCAAATTAATAATAAGGCTTAAAAGACCCCATGTAACCTCTCTGACCTCATCCTTCTCCTCAGGTTTCCAACCACCACTAAACTCTTGCCAAGCTTTCTGTTACTCAAACGCAACAAGCTCTTTCCTACCCTGGGGCTTTTGAAAACGTTCATCCCCCTACTTAGAATGTCCTTTCTCCCATTCTTCCTTCTTTGAAACTTTCACACTAACTTAGGACCCCTGTTTCACAGTCATTACTTTATCCTAAACGTAATTATAAAGTAACTTTTACTGAGCACTAACTAAATGCTAGTCAATGTTCCAAAACTTTAAAATGTATTTATTTATGTAATCCTCATGATAACTCCATGAGGTAGAAATGATCACTATCCCTATTTTGTAGATGAAAAAAACTAACAACTGGAGAAGTCAGGTAACTTGCCCAAGATTATACATCTGATAAAATGGCAGAGATGGGATGTGAACCCAGACAATGTGCTACAGGAGCTCAGTTTTTTTGTTTTTGTTTCACCATTACAGAAAACTGATTCTTAAAACACGACCTAACACCTATTGTCTGTCTTCCCAAACTGTAAGCATCAAGAAGGGAGAAGCAGTTAGGGGCAAAAGAGAATGAAGGGCCTTATTTCGTGGTGAACAATGCTAAGCAGGAGATGCTACAATCAAATATTTGCATGTGTCAAAACAATCATATTAGCAGAAGAATGAGAATGGAATGACTGTATGTGAGACAAAAATCATTCTCTACAAACTGATCATATCTCTATTAGAGAAAGTTACACTAATTTTAGAATAAGATTATGCATAAAAAAGAACACTAATGCACCAATTAAAAAGTAATTATTGAGGAGAAACTAAGATGGCGGCTAGGTGAAACAGCAAAAAAACACCTCCGTGAAAAACACTAGATAAAAACCAGAAAGTGACCCAGAATACCGGTTACAGCGATGCGCCAGCTGGATGAGATCTCCTAGTTCCAGAGGGGTTGTATACTTGGTGAAACCAGGAGTCTGCATTCTGAAACAAGTGAGTAAGCTGGCTGGAAGACCCACAGCCACGCGGCAGTCTGGGGAAGTCAGGGTTTGGTGTTTAGAGACCAACGGGCTCTTTTAAAAGAACTAAAAAAAAAAAACAAAAAAAGGGGAAAAACCCAGGAGTGGCTGCAGTTGCTATAGTGGGAACCACACAGTGAAACATGGGAGGAGGGGGCTGGACCAGCCTCTCGGTGTCTGGCCTGGAAGATAACCTGCTGCAGATACCCTCAGGGCTGGGGAAACGGAGAGGGGAGCCGGAACCAGCAAGAAACCCTGCACCTAGCAGCTGACTCCCCGGAGGGCTGGATAAACTCCTGCCTGGGGCCGTGCCCACAGCCCAGAGCCCCGCCAGTAGTCCCAGAGCTGGGAAGGAGGAACTGTGCAAGGAGGGGGGTGTTGAGACGCCTCGTTTGGCCATCTTTGCATCAGGCTGAAGGCACCCCTGCACGGCCCAGCGGCCCGGGGCTTCCTTGAGGGACAGCGTGCACTGGTGACGTAGCACGGCATTCTCTCGGCAGAGGCCCTGGAGGATCGTGGCTGGGAGGGGGGACCTGCTCGGAGAACCCAGGGACACTACACCAAGTCCGGTGGTTTGTGGGACAGTGAGAGAGAGAGTCTGGGGCCGAAATGAAACGAAGGCTTAGACTCTTGCAGCGGCCTTGAATCTCCTGGAACCTAGGGGATTTGAATATTAAAACTGTCCTTCCTCCCTGGCCATCCGTACACACGCCCCATATTCAGGGCGGACGGCTCCAGCAACACACCCAAACTGAGTTCTCCAACTGAACCCTGCAAGAATCATTTCCCTACACACTGTGGGGACAAGGTGGAGAACTGACTTGAGGGGTATAGGTGACTCACAGACGCCATCCGCTGGTTGGTTGGAGAAAGTGTAGGCCACCAAACTGTTTCTGAAAAATTAGATTGGTATTTTTTTTTTACAACTTGAAAGAACCCTATCAAGCAAAGCAAATGCCAAGAGACCAAAAACAACAGAAAATCTTCATGCATATGATAAAATCAGAAGATATGGAGAATCCAACTCCAAACACACAAATCAAGATATCTGAGGAGACACAGTACCTGGCACAATTAATCAAAGAACTACAATCGAGGAATGAAAACATGGCAAAGGATTTAAAGGGCATCAAGAAGACCATGACCCAGGATATAAGCGACATAAAGAAGACCCTAGAAGAGAATAAAGAAGACATTGCGAGAGTAAATAAAAAAAAATAGAAGATCTTATGGAAACAGAGGAAGCTGTTGGCCAAATTAAAAAGACTCTGGATATTCACAATACAAGACTAGAGGAAGCTGAACAACGTCTCAATGTCCTAGAAGTCCACAGAACCGAAAATGAAAGAACAAAGAAAGAACAGAGAAAACAATCGAAAAAATTGAAATGGATCTCAGGGATATGACAGATAAAATAAAACGTCCAAACTTAAGACTCATTGGTGTCCCAGAAGGGGAAGAGAAGGGTAAAGGTCTAGAAAGAGTATTAAGGAAATTGTTGGGGAAAACTTCCCCAACCTTACACACAATATAAATACACAAAGCATAAATGCCCAGCGAACTCCAAATAGAATAAATCCAAATAAACCCACTTCGAGACATATTCTGATCAGACTCTCAAATACCGAAGAAAAGGAGCAAGTTCTGAAAGCAGCAAGAGAAAAGCAATTCACCAAATACAAAGGAAACAACATAAGACTAAGTTGTGACTACTCAGCGTACACCATGGAGGCAAGAAGCAGTGGCATAACATATTTAAAATTCTGAGAGAGAAAAATTTCCAACCAAGAATGCTTTATCCAGCAAAACTCTCCTTCAAATTTGAGGGAGAGCTTAAATTTTTCACAGACAAACAAATGCTGAGAGACTTTGCCAAATAAAAGACCTGCCCTGCTTCAGATACTAAAGGGAGCCCTACCGACAGAGAAACAAGGAAAGGAGAAAGAGATATAGAGAATTTTACCAGACATAGATAGTACCTTACATCCCAAATCACCAGGACACTCATTTTTCTCTAGTGATCATGGATCTTTCTCCAGAAGGGATCATAAGCTGGGACATAAAACAAGCCTCAAGAAATTTAAAAAAAAAAAAAATTGAATATATTCAAAACACATTCTCCAATCACAATGGAATACAAATAGAAGTCAATAATTTTTGAACTGTAACTCCACTATTTACTTCCTCCGTGATATAAAATACACAAACTCTAATGACAAATCAGTGGTTTTGAACTCAATGTAAAATATGCAATTTTAGACAACTATATAAAGGTGGGGGAGTGCCATTGTATAGGAGCATAGTTTACGTGTCCTGTAAGTGAAGGTGGTATCAAGGAGGAGCAAGATTTTTATGGATTTAAGAGGTTAATTTTGAGTCCCACAGTAAACACAAAGAAATTATCAGAGAATATAACCATAGAGATGAAAAGCAGAGTATGGGTTGAGAGAGGTGGAGGAAGGGGCAATGGGGAGTTGAGAAATGAGTGTAGGGTTGCTGTTTGAGGTGAGGGGAAATTTCTATGAATGGATGGTGGGAAAGAGCATTACAATATTCTAAATGTGATTAATCCCACTAATGGAAGGCTAGGGAGGGGGTGGAATGGGAAGATTTAGGCTGTATATATGCTTCCACAACTGAACGACAACAACAACAAAGACAGTCTAAATAGATGACAATTGAATGCCAAGGATGAACTTGGATGGGATTGGAGGATGGAGGACAGGTGGCTCAAAGGGACACAGTTGAGACATAAGGTAAAGGAAATATAGAATGTAAGCTTTGTATCATTGTTGAATCTCTTGTACTTCTTAGCTGCACTTAATAGGATTGCACAAAAGAATGTTCTTGTTCATGGGAAGTGTATACGTGAATTATAGTGTATGTTCAAGGATGTGTGCAGCTAGCTCTCATATGTTCAGAAGACAGAGCAATAGATGATGGATGACAGATAGGGAGGGAGGGAGGGAAAGAAATAGCGATGTGACAGCATGCTGAAGTTGGTGGATTGAGCTATCGGGGAAGGGGGTCAGGGTATGACTGAATTCTGTGTATGGGGTTAGTATTGGTTTTTGCAACTGTTCCTATAACTGTGAATTTATTTCAAAAGAAAAAAAAAAAGTAATTATTATCCAAGGAGGACTTCAAGTGAGTAGAAATGTATGTTAAAAAAAACTATATACACCCTTGTTTCCATATTTCAAATGAACTAACATTTTTAAAGTTATCTCTAAATATAGTGAACATAATTTACTCCTTCAAGAAATTAGGATGATTATAACAAAACTCCAAATATCATTACAAAGCTACTGTTACAGCATTGTTGCATTAAATAGTATGATGCATCTAGAAAATGGGTTAAAACAAGAACAAATCCCTAACAGCAACCGTGTCTTATGGATTATCTCTGTAATGTAACGAGGAGTTTTTACCGTTAACATGTAGATATAGGTGTCCTATCATAAAACTATTTCACGATGTTAAAAATTATAAGGAGTTTTCACTGTTTCAGAGACACCAATTTTTCCCTTCTAGTTACAGAATTTGTACCCACTCACATTAGTGATAACTGTGGGTTATTACAGTGCCTGAAGAAAAACTGTTCCTTTTTAACTCCATTTTCTTAGTAGAGATTCTAGTAATTCACTCTGACTGCTAAACACTATATTTGACTTCTGTTTCCTCCCAATTCCATATTCAATATTAGCAAACACTCCATATACATACATGTACAAGTTCCCTCCTGTCAGTAAAGTAGGCTGAAACAAATGGATAAAAATCAGAGCCAATTACCATTAAAAGGCTTATCTGCCTTTATCAAGATGCAGTCACTCAACATTAGAAACCAATCATGAGGAGACTTGACATCTGCTGAAAAGAATCTGGTATTTTATTACCCTTTAGAGAAAAAACATGATAGGTCAAATCTCACCTGAGGGGCTGTCCAAATTCTATGGAACTAGAATATTCCTCTATCAAATATCATATTGTTACCAAGGAATTTTTGTTGTAGCATTATTTTTTATAACAGGATTTTGAGTTAGCTTTCCTGCTTCACATCTGCTATAAATGATACTAGTTTTATTACATTCATGAAAAAAACAATAAAAAGGGGCTTAAAGGAGAAAAGGACACACACACGAAAATTCTAGCATCTCAAAGAACAAGGATTTTAATCCCTGGAAACCTTCAGGAAAAGAACAAATGATCTATCTTCATATAAGAAATGTATGACTCCTGAAGTCTTCCTAGTTCTGTAATACTGTGCCTATGTGATATTTCTCATATGATAAAAACAGAATGAATAGACTATGAATCTGCTTAAAATAGATCTAATAAGAGCAATACTATCCCTTAATATGTGTCCCAAATCCATAACACTCTAAAGACCATTACCAAAAGACTACATGTTCCATATAGATCTTACCTATAATTGTTCCTACTAGTTCAACTCTGATCTACAAAGAGTATGTCAAACATACTTCAACATAAACAAATTCTGTTATTCTAAAATCTTAAAATATCCTGTACCAATTTCTTTATAGGTCCAGACTTGAATTATCAACACACAAACTTTGAAAAATAAGCATGGGAGGTGGGGCAAGATGGTGGCATAGGGAGGTGAGGACTTTAATTAGCCCTCTAGAGCAACTAGTAAATAGCCAGGAACAACCAGTAAATAGTCTGGAACAACTGTTGGGGGACATCTGTGACTGGACACACATCATACACCAGTCTGGAATTGGTGGAATGGCTGACACCGCAGCACAGAATGGGAAGTAAACCTCCCCAAACTACAGAGCTGGCACACCTCCCCCACTGGCACTGCAGATTGAGTTGGAACTTCCCTGTGGAAAACAGCAGCAGTCTACTGGGTGCAAGAGAAAGTAACTTAATAAAGCTCCAACTGCGGTTTTAATTAACAGCAGTCTACTAGGTACAAGGGAAAGTAACTCAATAAAGCTCTAATTGCAGTTTTAATTAACAAATTTGGACTACTGAATACAACCTAGGAGCACAGATAAACCAGGAGCAAGCAGGAAAGGAACGCTGAGGTCTCTATCTGCAAAGAGAAGATGGGAATGAAGAAAAAAATTAACTAAATAAAAACAGAGGCTTTTAGAGAAGGCTGAGCTAAGAATACTGGAAAATCGCTGAGTCCCAAGAAAAGGGGCACATAGAACCAGGTACCAACTTTGCTGATTGGTGAAACTGGGGGGCTGGGGATTGGCTCTGAAAAGGGGACTTCTTTCTGTTTTTTTTTTCTCATTCTAAGTAGCTCATTAGAGAAATCCTCAGGCATTTTCAATTGTCAGTACTGCCCAAGGCAAGGGTAGAATTAATAGAGACAAAGGAAGAAGTCAAATGTAGGGGATAATTCCCTAAAGGTCATATTTTCCCTAAGACAAAGGGGGGGTGGGCAGGGCCCAGCTCAAGTGGCAGCCCTCGATCAGAGAATTCAGACGCAAGGGCCTGGGAGGTGGGGATGGGGGGAACAAACAAACAGAAAACAGAAACAACTTAAGCTGGGCTTCTGACACCCTCAGCCCCTGGCCAAAACAGAGTCAGCTAAGAATTAAAGGCACCACACCTATTTGTATCAGTGGGGAGCTATGGGCTGACAAGCACCACCTGCTGGGCAGGATAGGAAAAAAACAGAGTCTAGAGTCTCACAAGAAAGTCTGACAACCTTCTGGGTCTCATCCTCAGGGAAACTTGATATTGATTACACTCTCCTCCTGAGACCTAGGACCATCTGGTCTGGGAAAATCTGACTGGGGTAATCAAGGAAAGAAGATGCCTAGATAACAAAATATTATGAGTCATACCAGGAAAAACGAAGATATGGCCCAGTCAAATGAACAAACTTATACACCTTAACTGAGATACAGGAGTTGAAACAACTAATTAAAGATGTTCAAACAAATCTTCTAAATCAAATCAACAAGCTGAAGGAAAATGTGGCAAAAGAGATGAATGATATAAAGAAGACATTGGGTGACCATAAAGAATTCATAAGCTTAAAAGTATAAACAGCAGAACTTACGGAAATGAAAGGCACAACAGAAGAGATGAAAAACACAATGGAGAACATACGACAGCAGATTTGAAGAGGCAGAAGAAAGGATTCATGAACTGGAGGACAGACATCTGAAATCCTACACACAAAAGAACAGATAGGGAAAAGCATGGAAAAATATGAGCAGGGGCTCAGGGAATTGAATGACAGCACGAAGCACATGAATGTATGTGTCATGCATGTCCCAGAAGGAGAAGAGAAGGGAAAAGGGGCAGAAGCAATAATGGAGGAAATAATCACTGAAAATTTCCCATCTCTTATGAAAGACATAAAATTACAGAATCAAGAAGTGTAGCATACCTCAAAGAGAATAGATCCAAAAAGACCTACTCCAAGATACTTAATAATCAGATTATCAAATGTCAAAGACAAAGAGAGAATCCTGAAAGCAGCAAGAGAAAAACAATCCATTACATACAGGGGAAGTTTGATAAGACTATGTGTGGATTTCTCAGTAGAAACCATGGAGGCAAGAAGGCAGTGGTATGATGTATTTAAGACACTTGAAGAGTAAAGCTGCCAACCAAGAATTATATATCCAGCAAAACTGTCCTTCAAAAATGAGGGAGAGTTTAAAATATTTTCAGACAAACAGTCTGAGAGAGGTTGTGAACAAGATACCTGCTCTACAAGAAATACTACAAAAGCACTACAGGCAGATAGGAAAACACAGGAGAGACAGGTTCGGAGAAGAGTGTAGAAATGAAGACTATCAGTAAGGGTAAAAAGAGTGAAAAAATAAAAATAAAATAAGACGTGACATATAAAATTCAAAAGACAAAATGGTAGACAGTAGACATTATGTTGAGTGAAATTAGCCAGAAACAAAAGGACAAATACTGTATGGTCTCACTAATATGAACTAACATTAATGAGTGAACTCTGAAAGTTAAAGCTGAGAACACAGGTTATCAGGAGATAGAAAGAGGGTAGAGAACAGGTATCTGATGCTGAAGGAGTACAGAATGTTCAACAGGATTGATTGTATAGATCCAGCACTAGATAGCACAATGCTGTGTGATGGTAGCACAGTACTGTACTCTGAATAAAGATGTGTCTGAGTATGGGTGAAAGGAAAAGAAAGGGGATAAAGACTGGGACTGTATTACAACTTAGTGAACCTAGAGTGGTCAATGCTGGTGATTAAGTGTACTAATATAAGAATGTTTTTACATGAGGAAGAACGAATGAATGTCAAAACTGCAAGGTGTTGAAAACTGGATGGTATAGGGGAAAAATACAATCAATGCAAACTAGAGTCTATAGTTAACAGTAGCACTGTAATATGCTTCCATTAATTGTAACAAAGGCAATATACCAAAGCTAAATGTCTATAAGAGGGGGATATAAGGGAGGCATTTGGAATTCTTGGTATTGTTGTTGTGTGACCTTTTCATTTTATTTTGTTATTTTTTGTTTCTTCTTTTTTAATTCTTCATTTTTTTCCCCCTCTTTCTCTTCCAATGCAGAATAAATGGAGATGTCCTTATATAGATTGTGGTGGTAAATGCATAACTCTGTGATTATACTGGGAATCACTGATTGTTTACTTAGGATGGACTGTATGGTGGGTGAATAAAACTGTTTAAAAAAAAAATAAAGAGGGATACAAGTGCTGGAGAAAATGTGGAGAGAGGGATGTACCTATTCCCTGTTGGTGGGTAAGTAGAATGGTGCAGCCCCTATGAAGGGCAATGTGATAGTTCTACAGGAAGTTAAGCATAGAACTGCCATATGGTCCTGCAACCCTGTTACTGGTTGTATACTTGGAGGAACTGAGAGTGGGGACACAAGTGGACATTTGCACACTGGTGTTTGCGGCGGCAGTATTCACAACTTGCAGTGGATGGAGGTGCCTTAAGGGTACATCAAATGATGGAACACTGAGTGGCGGCAAGAAGGAATGAAGGTGTGAGATATGCAACTAGGTGAATGGACCCTGAGGACAGTAGGTTGAGTGAAATAAGCCAGAAATGAAAAGACAAACATTATAATGCCTCACTAGTATGGACTAACAATGTGCAAATTCTGAGAATTGAATCTGGGAGCATGAGTTATCACAGCAAGACTTATGTAAAGGTTTTTAAGATTGTAAGCTCTTATAGCAGTCACATCTATTCATGAGTTGAACAGTTATTTCTAAATTCTGAGATGCTGAGCTGTTTGTGTGTGACCTGGTCAGTTCCTGGAGCTACGGGTGTCTGTGTGGTGCCTGGGACTCGGAGTCAGAGTTTCACAGCTGTGAGTGCCGGCACTGCCCCATGTAGCAATTGTTGAAGAGGCTGAAAAGGAGATCAGACTTCGATTGGAGATATGAACGAAACAGACTCGGTTGTGACTGGGGTAAATCAGACTAAAGGACAGAGATGACGATATTAGCTGTGTTTTAAAACTTTGGCTTCTGTGTGGGACCAACAGAAGAGATACTTATTTGGTGCAAAAATCTCTCTTTCCTGTAGTCCACTAACTAATTTAACTTATGTGATCAGTTTATTCAAACACCACAATTACATGGAACCTTGAACAGGGAGTGAGATATGGCTGGTTTGTACAGGTTAGTGTGAAGCCCTGATATATCCCAGAGTAATTTGGGCAGACAATAAAAAGTATTTGCAAAGCCCCCTTGAGGGACTGGGGAAAAACATGGAAACATTAAACATCCTCAGATGGGGAATTCCTGATTCTCTCACAAGCACTGGGGCTACAATTGCAGTAGGCCAAGCCTTCGATCCTGGGGCTTGCCCTTATGAAGCTTGTTAGTGCAAAGGAGAGGCTAAGCTTACTTATAATTGTGCCTGAGAGTCACCCAAGAGAAACTCTTTTGTTACTCAGATGCGGCCTCTCTCTCTAAGCCAACTCAGCAGGCAGACTCACTACTCTCCCCACTACATGGGACATGACTCCCAGGGGTGTAAATCTCCCTGGCAACATGGGATGTGACTCCCAGGCATCAGCCTGGACCTGGCATTGTAGGATTGAGAAAGCCTTCTGGAACAAAAGGGGGAAGAGAAATGAAACAAAATAAAATTTCAGTGGCTGAGAGATTTCAAATGGAGTCAAGAAGTCTTTCTGGAGATAACTGTTATGCATATTATAGATATCTCTTTTTAGTTTTTACTTTATTAGAATAACTAGAAGGAAATATCTGAAACTGTTTAACTGCAATCCAGTGGCCCTGAATCTTGAAGATGATTGTGTAACTACATAGCTTATATGATGTGACCACATGATTGTGAAAACCTTATGGTTCACACTCCCTTTACCCAGTGTATGAGCATATGAGTAGAAAAATGTGGACAAAAAGTAAATGAGTAATAGGGGGTAGGAGGGGTATGGGATGTTTTGGGTGTTCTTTTTTACTTTTATTTTTATTCTTATTTTTATTTTTTGGAGTAATGAAGATGTTCAAAAACTGATTATGGTGATGAATGCACAACTATATGATGATTCTGTGAATAACTGTACACTCTGGATGACTGTTATGGTATGTGAATATATTTCAATAGAATTGCATTTTAAAAAAAGCACATTCAAAGATTACCAATCCACAGGAACAAAAGATACGTGATCATATATACCAACTTAAAACAACCCACTAAAGTGAGAATTTGCAGACCTTAGGAGCAATAAGAAGTTAGAGTTGAGAACTTTACCTTTAAATATTAGGAGGCAAAATAATAAAATACAAATGGAAAGGTACAACACTAGAAAATCTCTACATTTAGGATACACAACAAATTATCTAAGCACAAAGGGAATATTTTAATGAGGGTGAATATTTGAAGTCGCTCCTAAAGAAAAAAGGAATAGGTCTAACAAAAACGGAGAGAGGAAGGTAACAGTAATAATACAGAGAAGAAACAACTTTCAGTGGAAGAAACTGGATCTATGATTTACTTTGCTGAGTCTTACTCGGCTTCCAGCAAACTAAAAAACTAAAAACAATTCTGTCTTTTGAGGACCTGTTGTGAGATGTAAGATACCAAACACTTGATATCCCAATCTCCTTAAGTGTGACACTTTCTCCGAAGAAACTTCAGCAATAACAGGCAACAGTAAAAGTCTATTTTTCCTGGGTATATTCTGAACATCTTGCTGTATGCAAAAGAATCTACAGACTACATGAATCTATATTACATGTGAAATATCTAGGAGGACTAAAGAAACAATTTCTGAAGGCTTTCTGAAAAGCAAGAGCTTCAGAAGTAGTAAACAAGATAGCAAAGACCAGGGCTACATTCCTCCGAAATTATTTCTAAAAATCATGCATTAACAAAAAAAAAAAAAATTGGTGGATCATGACTTTTGGTGCAAGGCAGAGAAGAGAAAATGCCAGGGATGTTGGCATCTTACACTTACACACACACACACGATTTGGTAAATTCATTCATTAATAAATACTTGCTGAACTATGTTATCAGACACTGTGCCTTCACTGCTTCTATACCGCCTTTCTGTTAACTTCACACTTAGAGACTAGTGGAGACCTCAAAGAAAAAGATCTTTGAAGAAGTTTCTATTCCTGTAAAGAATAAAAACCTAGCTATCTGCCTTAAACCTTGGGACAGAGAAGAACAGCATGCCTAAAACTAGTGAGTGGAAGGAAAAAAGAACTTGCCTCCTTCTGAGACTAAGTCATACCTGGCAAAATTATAATCTGTGGATCTATGCCTTTCCCAATTTATTTTCTTAGCTTTTTTCCTGAAAATGAGTTTGCTGGTCCTGCTGCACATGTAGAGAAAATGATGTTTTTTTTTAAATGTAATAAATGTTCCTTGCACTATAATATTAATGGTTTATTCAGTTTAAGATTTTTCCTGTTTCACATCTAACAAGAACTAAAAGTATTTCTTAGAACACTACACTTTTTATTTAATAATTTAAGAGACAGTTTTATAAGAAAAATAATTTATGAGAAACATCATTATATTTCTAAACTAAAAAATGACTCATTCGTAAAATGGCCCAACATCCACCCTCAAAATACTGACAACAGTACCATTTTTCTTCCCCAGCTTTTCCCATCACATACTTACCTGTGCAACTTCTTTCAACATTTGCTACTCTGGGGATTGGAAAGCTCAGAGCTGGAGGCTGAAGTGAAGAAGGAAAGGTTGGAGGGTGAGCCATGACACCAGCCCCACACTAGGAGCTCCCCTGAGATACTACAGCAGGGTTGACACCATAGCTCTGAAGTTCAAACTCCAGCAAACGATAAGAAAGGAGTCCAACCAGAACATGATAAACGATGGGATTCTTCTGCTCTTTGAAAAATAAGGAAATCATGCTATAAAGATCTGAATGTCCAGTTTCAACATTATGACTCCCTGTTCACCTCTCCACTATTCCCCAACCCCAGAATCATCTCAGACTGATTCAAAGTACTAATCCAAATAAAATATTTAAAAGGCAAAGCTGTCTATAACTTAACACACTTTTCTGGAAAAATACAGGGATAGCGCTTACCTGACCATCATGAAAAAGCCTAAGGCAGTGTGTTCAAGCACTCTGGCTATCTGCTCCTTAGGTATACTTCTTTTACTCTCCTGAGTATTCAACATTAAATCTAAGGCTCTAGTACATGTTAAGCCCATCAATCTTAAGAATTGAAAACTAGACTATATGGGTGTAAGTAAATCTCTAAAATTGGACCAGTGAAACTTTTTAAAACCAGGAATGATTTTCTGGTATATGTACACATATTAGGAGGAAATGCATTTCTGAAAACGTGTTCAAATCTAATTACAACAAATAAGGGCCCCAATTAAAATAATTCGGCACTTTTATCAAACTAGACGACAGAGAAAAAAATTATGTTTTTTTTTAAATCAATCTAATGTAGGATTTAAACAAAATATGTGATTTATTCACTTTTATAACAACGTGAATCCTTGTTTAATAGTATTAAAATATAAAAAAAGGGATTCAGACTTGACTATGTAAAACAGAATACCAAAACTAATAAAAACAGATGTCTATTTAGGTTATTTCAAGATAACTGTTTTATTCAATAGCAGATACTGTTGGAAGTGAAAAATATTTGAAAACCTTCAACTAAATACACAGAAGCATCTGAATACTGATTATGGTATATGAAGCAGTTAAAAATGAAATGTACTCCTTCAGCAAGCGAACACAGGACCTTTAAAACACTTTTAAACATTTTGCCATATAAATTAATTCAGTAAACATTCAGTGAGCAGCTACTATACAAAGTGCTAACTGTTAGATGTTATAATTTATACTCTCATGTACTTTATCCATTTGATGGTCAGGATAAAGGACCATCACAAATCAAAGGGAGAAAAGGCAAAAACATTTACAATGGCTTCGTGCACCATTTATATCGCCAATAAGGCCTTAGTGTCTTCATTATCTCTAATCTACCATTACTCCTTTCCGTCATTGTGTTCCTGCCACACTGGCCTCCTTGCTGTTCCTCAAACACATCATGTATACACTCCTTCTCCAGGTATCTGTGTACTTGTTGTACCCTCCAGGAATGCTCTTCCCCTAGATATCCACATGGCTTTCTACTTCATATACTTCAGGTATGGAGTCATCTTAGTAAGAACTTCTTGTCTATTCTATTTAAAATTCAACCTTCTCCCCCAATCCCCTGGCATTCTTTCTGCCACTTTCCTGCTTTATTTTTCTTCATAACTCAAATCACTATATCCTCATCTTACTCCATGAATGCTAAATGACCAAATCAGTACTTATAGTACATGCAAAAACTTTCTGAGCACAATTATATTTTTAAAAAATACAACTATGTAAAAAAACTAATGTTAAATATTATATTTCCGAAACATACATGAATAAAATTGTTTTATACCTTTTCACACCGAAATTGACAACCACTTCCAAAATACCTAATAGACTACCACAAATCTTCAGTGGTTAGAAAGCCACACTATGAGGAGTACCAGATAAAGATTTGGAGATTTTGAGTAATTTTTCTTCATTTACCAAATTTTTTCTCAAGTAAATGACTTTTATTTTTTTTAAAAGCTGTTTTGAGAATATTTCAGACTTAGAGTTTAATGTGCTGTCACAACACACATCTCTTTTTCTGTCACAAAATCCCCCTAAAAGAATTCCTAATTAGGGCCACTAGGCTGCATCGTAGTTCATGGGAATGGCATTCTTTGGTATTAGCTGTACAGTAAGTGCAATGTTTGAATAAATAACCTAATATAGTGGGCCTGATAAAAATAAGAACTAACATGTATAACCAAATGTATAACCAAATGAGAACTAACATGTATAACCAAATGAGAAGTACTGCTCTAAATATTTTATGTAGTATTACCTCACTTAATCATAACAAACCTATAAGACAGTTACTTTTACCTCATTATTTTCCAGATAAAGAAACTGAGGCACAGAGAGGCAGAGTCTCTAAAGGAGTTGGATCCAAGATGTTTCCCTATTACACTCATCATGGAGAATACCCAATCTCTACAATTTCAATAAGAAACCAAAGGTTTATTCTCTATAAAAATTCAAGTGGATAGGCTCCAAACTTAAGAACTTCACCAAAGTGGGAGGGAGGGATGAGGCATGGGCTTGAAAACTGAGGGATGAAGTCAAGATATACATTTTGAATGGTGGGATCTTCAGGCTTTTTTCCTTACCTAGCTCACAGAACACTGCCAATCAGTTGCAAAAAATGTCCCTCTCTCCCACCATCCTGAAAAATGTGTAGATTTTCTATGGAAAAACCTAAAGGCTCCAAAGAAAGAAATGCCCCCGGCTATCATAATGTAGTCCCTTAATGAAAAGTGTGACTCAACCACAAGTTTAACAAGCTCTGCCCAAAAATGCAGGTGCCATTTAGCTTTTTAAACAATTAGTATTTGGAAAGAATTTTAGATTTACAGAAGAGCTGCTAAATAGTATAGAGTTTCCATATACCACTGTCTTCTAATGGTAGCTTCTTATATAACCACAGTACAAGCATCAGAATTAATTAACTACTAACTAAATTACTTCGTGTGGATTTCACCAGTTTTACCACTAATGGGACCCCCCATTATATTTAGTTGTCATGTTCCTTTAGTCTTCTCCAAATGGGGACTATTTCTCAGTCTTTCCTTGTCTTTTACAACATTGACACTTTCAGACTACTGGACAACTACACTTTTAAAATGTCCCTTAATTTGGATTTGTCTGATGTTTTCTCATGACTAGACAGAGGATAGGCATTTTTTAGGAAGAATACTACAAAGGCAATATGCCATTCTCAAGTGCATCATACATGAATGCATATATGTGAATATATGAAGAATATGCTATATCTTATTACAGGTGATGTTAACTTCAATCTTAGTTAATTCCTTAACTGCCAGATTTCTTCACTATAAATTATCATTTTTTCCTTTGTAAATAATAAATGTTTGGGAGGAAGTACTTTGAGAGTATGTAATACCTGTTTCTCTCAAAAACCTCACCCACTAATTCTAGCATTCATCCATGGATACTACCTGTAGCACACATTTAATAATGTGGCACTTTAATGGTGATTTTCTGTTTTCCTCATTCCTTCTATATTTGTTAATTGCAATGTTTCTATAAGTAAGGCAATCAGCTTCTAAATGTCTCACTGTTAAATATAAACAGACAAAAATATTTATAAACTGGCCCAAAGTGATATAAGGTAGAAAATGAAGAATAATGGCTCAAACCCAGGGTCCTTTACTCTAAAACCACATTCTTTCATCTTTATTACAGCGCTTTCATCACAATAGAAAAAAAAAAACAGGTTTAATATTTCATATGACCCAAACAGTCTCTTTTAGCATTTCTGACCCTACATAAAAAAAGGCTTTTATTTTTCTTTGTCCTGGGAAAAATAATTTCCTATTTTAATCATCAGCACACTTATAATCATGTCTTTAATACACTGAGCCAGATTAAACAATAAAGAGATAATATACTATCCTATGCTTTATAATATAAACATTTTTAAAGGGGCTGCTATAAATATCTTTATATAATTATTCTCTTTGGTTATTTAAAAGTATAGTCAAGAACATATTATATATACATTACAGTTTTTACTTAACATGATAACATAAGCATTTCCTATTATTGAAAACTACTCATTATCTTAATGGATACATACTATTTCATTATATAGGTTCAGCATTATTGACTTAAGTAATCTTTAGTTTAAATCTAGCCTGTTTTCATTGCTATTATAAATCATACTGGCATATACATCTTTATGCATGGAGCTTTATATAATACAGATTTTTTTTAGAATATAAACTCTTTGAGTAAGGAGCACTAATAAGAAAAATTATTACCTCAGCTAAGATGACTGGCTACTGTATTTATGGACCTATTAGATTCAAGGGAAATCCAGAGGGAGAAAATTCAAGAGAGTTCAGGGGTAGAGTCTAAATTTTTGCTTTAGGTTAAACAGAATCACAGTTATGGTGACTCCATATGCAAATTCGAATTTATTTACTGATCTGTATTGTTTTATGTTTGCTCCCAAATGAACTTAAGTGCTGAGATCAGGTCTGATATTTGTTTGAACTGCACCCTTTATATAGTGTCTTATACTATATAAAGCATTGAAACCTTGAATGAATATTGACACAAAAAAAATATTCTATTTATCAGGTATGATTTTTCTTCTATCTTCTCAACCAAAATATAATTTTTAAAATGAAGTCTTAGGACTTCCACTTCCAGCCAAGATGGTGCAGAAGGGCTCCCCACAATCAGAAATAATTTTTTAAAAAGTGGACAAAATATATTAAACAATGACTTTCAGAAATGGGACATCAGACAGTACAGGACAATTATCCTTGAGAGAAGAGAAAAAATTTGAGCCCTACAACTGTCCTAATCTTACAAACTAGAGGGAATTCCTAGGTTGCAATGCAGGGAAACAGAAACCAGGGAGAGACCAACAATCTCCAAAAAATGAAGGTGGTGAAGTAATGCTAAGCAGAAGGTGAAGGGACTCTCTTCCAAGAATCTATGGCCGCAAGTCAGCCCAAATTTACATAACCTGTGTAGACTGCATAGTCAAGTTCACATTTTATTTTTATCTGGTCCTGAACTGGTAGGGCCCTAGGCAGCTGGCAAAAGCAAATGCAAATCCCCTTGGGACAAATGTCCTCCTACCTAGTCATCAAAGAATTCCCATAGAGTTTTAAGAAACACCAAATGACAGTTTAACACATACAAGGAAACAAGGCATCATAAGAGAGAAGCAGCAGAAACAAAAGATATTAGAATAAACAGTGGCAACTTCTAACTGTTGGAAATATCACACACAGAACAAAAGAATGTCTCAAAAATGAATGAAATAAAAGAGAATATGTTGGAATCTGGACCTAAACAAAGGAATAAATAAATGTTGAAAATGAGAGATATGTAGATGCATAAGATCTAAACACAATTAACAAACAAATTATGGTACAATGGAAAGAGAAAACTACACCCACTAATTGATCAAAATGCACAGATCAAGCTCATAAACAATTGGTATCATATTGTCCATGTTTTCAAACCACAAAGGAATTATATGAGAAATTATCACCACAGTGGAATTACATGAGGAATCATCAACAGAAATAGAACTTTTTAGAAAAACTTCATTAATGTGGAAATTTAAGAACACTTACTCTGAGGCAAAAAAAAAACAAAAAAACAAAAAACCCATGAGGGGTGTGAAGGGGAGGTAAGGAGGGAAAGGAGGAAGACAACCACTACAATTCAAAATTTATGAGACACAATCAAAGCAGTATTCAGAGGAAAATTACAGCTTTATATGTTTATAGAAAAATGAAAGGCTGGAAAATTAATGAGCTAAGGGCGCCAATTTAAAGGTTAGGTGAAGAACAGTACAACAAACACAAAGACAAAGAAAGAAGAACTAAAGAAAACAAAGAATAGAAGGTAAAAAATATATTTAAAAAAAATTATCTCAATACTAATTAAAGAAAACACAAATGCCAAAGAGAAAAATATATATAAGAAGGTAGTGTTATGAATACTTTCTTTATCCTGATAAAGTATATATCTTAAGAAAGTCCTATATTAAACATCATTTTTAATGTTCTTTGTAAGACAAGTAGAAAGACAAAAATTTCCACTATTAACACTTCTATTTGATACTGTATTAAGAGATATAAGCTCAAAAAAGAAATGCAAGTTATAAAAATTATTAAAGACTCATAACTGTAATTTCCAGATAATATTTATTTATATGAACACCAAAAGAACCTCCAGATAAATTATAAGAGTAAAAAAGTTTAGCTACATCATGGATATGAAAATCAATTTTAAAAAGTCAACTAAATGTAGACAGCATTTTGAGTGAAGTACGCCAGAAACAAAGGCAAATACTATAATGCTTCACCAATACGGTCTGACTACAATGTATAAACTCAGAATTGAATCTTAGAGCACAGCCTAACAGGGAAATGATTATGGTAATGGTCCCTAGATTGTAAGCTCTTACAAATCTATTCCTGAACTGTAATGGCTATCTCCAAACTCTGAGATGCTGATCCCTTTGTGTATAATCTGATTAGTCTCTGGAACATTGGGCATCTGTGTGACACCTGAAAGTCGGAGCTAGAACTCAGCAGACATGAATTGTCAGCATTAACGCATGCAACAACTGTTAAAAGGAAAAAAAAAAAAAAAAGAAAACTGAAAAAAGAGCCCAGACTTCAATTAGAGATATGAATGAAGTAGACCTGGTAAAGACTAGAGCAAACAGGGCCAAAGAGTAAAGGCTGAAACTGACCGTGTGTTAAAACGTCAACTTCCATGTGAGACCAAGGGAAGAGATGCTTATTTGGTGCAGGATGTGTATTTTCTAAACAATATAACTTCTACAGTCAGTTTGTTCAAACAACAGAATTACATGGAACTTTGAATAGGAAGTGAGATATGGTAGGTTTGTATAGGTTACAGTGAAATAGCAACACATTCCAAAGTAATTTGGGCGGAGAATAAAAATATATATGCAGCCCCCCCCCCCCCCCCGTGGAGCTGGGGGAAAATGCAGAAGTGTTGGACTTCCTCACCTGGATTGTTGCTGATGTTCTCACGAACACTGAGTACTAACGGCTTGGGGCCTACTCTTATGAAGCTCGTTACTGCAAAGGAGAGGATAAACCTGCTTGTGACTGTGCCTAAGAGTCTCCCTCTGAATGCCTCTTTGTTGCTCAGATGTGGCCCTCTCTTTCTAGCTAAGACACCTCAGCAGGTGAACTCACTGCCCTCCCTCTACGTGAGACCTGACTCCCAGGGGTGTAAATCTCCCTGGCAACGCAGGATATGACTCCCAGGGAAGAGTCTGGGCCTGGCATCATGGGGAGAACACCTTCTTGACCAAAAGGGGGATATGAGATGAAACCAAGTGAAGCTTCGGTGGCTAAGAGATTTCAAATGGAGTCGAGAGGTCACTCTGGTGGACATTCTTACACACTATATAGATAACCCTCTTTAGATTTTAATGTACTGGAATAGCTAGAAGTAAATACCTGAAACTTTCAAACTCCAACCCAGTAGCCTTGACTCTTGAAAACGATTGTATAACAATGTAGCTTACAATGGGTGACAGCGCAATTATGAAAACCTTGTGGATAACACCTCTTTATCCAGTGTATGGATGGAAGAGTGGAAAAATGGGGACAAGGACTAAATGAAAAATAGGGTAAGATGGGGGGGGATGATATGGGTGTTCTTTTTTACTTTTATTTTTTATTCTTATTTATATTCTTTCTACTGCAAGGAAAATGTTCAAAAATAGACTGGGGTGATGAATGCATAACTGTGATGGTACTGTGAACAGCTGATTTGTACATTGTGGATGACTGTGTGGTATGTGAATGTATCTCAATAAAACTGAATTTAATTAAGAAAAAGTCAACTAAAGATTTAAAAGTCCATTATAAAAAAACTTTATTAAGAGATAATATAAAAGCCCTCGATAAATGAATTCATGGATAAGAAGAACATCTTAAGCATATAAATTCTTATGCAAATAAATATAAAGTTATTGCAATTCCACTTACAAACCCAACACTTATTTTGAGGAAGAGGAATGTCTTTTCAAGAATATTCTAAATTTGTCATAGACCAAAAGGCCAAGAAAAGTCAACACATTCATGAAGACCCAGGTGGACAGACAGACATGAAAATTTAACACAAAGCTATAGCAGTTAAGAAAATGTAATACTGGTGTAGGCATAGACAAACACATCAAAGGAACAGAAGAGAGAAACAAGAAAACATACATGTAGCGTGTGAGGTAGGGGTCCTCTTTCATTTTTTTGGATATGGATATCCAACTCTCCAGCCCCATTTGTTGAAAAGACCATTATGACCCAGTTCAGTGACTTTGGGGGCCTTATCAAAGATCAGTTGGCCATAGATCTGGGGGTCTATCTCCGAATTCTCAATTCGATTCCATTGATCTATATGTCTATCTTTGTGCCAGTACCATGCTGTTTTGACAACTGTGGCTTTATAATAAGCTTCAAAGTTAGGGAGTGTAAGTCCTCCAACTTTGTTTTTCTTTTTTAGAGTGTCTTTAGCAATTCAAGGCATCTCCCCTTTCCAAATAAATTTGACAACTAGCTCCTCCCGAATGCCTCTTTGTTGCTCAGATGTGGCCCCCTCTCTCTACCTAAGCCAACTTGAAAGGTGAAATCACTGCCCTCCCCACTACGTGGGATCAGACACCCAAGGGAGTGAATCTCCCTGGCAACATGGAATATGACTCCCGGGGAGGAATCTAGACCCGGCATCATGGGATGGAGAACATCTTCTTGACCAAAAGGGGGATGTGAAAGGAAATGAAATAAGCTTCAGTGGCAGAGAGATTCCAAAAGAAGCCGAGAGGTCACTCTGGTGGGCACTCTTAACGCACAATTTAGACAACCCTTTTTAGGTTCTAAAGAATTGGGGTAGCTGGTGGTAGATACCTAAAACTATCAAACTACAACCCAGAACCCATGAATCTCAAAGACAATTGTATAAAAATGTAGCTTATGAGGGGTGACAATGGGATTGGGAAAGCCATAAGGACCACACTCCCATGTCTAGTTTATGGATGGATGAGTAGAAAAATAGGGGAAAGAAACAAACAAACAGACAAAGGTACCCAGTGTTCTTTTTTACTTTAATTGCTCTTTTTCACTTTAATTATTATTCTTGTTATTTTTCTGTGTGTGCTAATGAAGGTGTCAGGGATTGATTGAGGTGATGAATGTACAACTATGTAATTGTACTGTGAACAATCGAATGTACGATTTGTTTTGTATGACTGCGTGGTATGTGAATATATCTCAATAAAATGAAGATTTAAAAAAAAAACATACATGCATGTAAAGAAACTTGATTTACAACAGAGCTGGCATGGTTGATCAGTTGAGTAAGGCAGAACAGATCAATATGTGATGCTAGGATAACTAATTACATTCAGAGGAAAGGTAAATGGACCTCTCACTCACATATCATATACAAAAATCAATTTTGGGTTGATTTAAATATAAATATGAAAGACAAAATGAAAAACTTAAAAGATAATATGAGAATATCTTCATTTACAAAGGGAAAGAGGTCTTTAAGACAATCCCAAGGGCCTGGGGGAAAAAAATTAAAACACTCCTTAACATATTCCTAGAAGATCTCTTGCAAATTTAATTTTCCTGAATTTTTAGTCAGTGGCTTGGTTCAGATAAACTTTTCTTACTTCATAAAACTCCCTCTTCTGTTGCTTTCATGTAGTATATAAAAATAAGGTTGCTTGCTTTTTAGAGATTTCCTGACTCTATTCCTCTCTCTCATTTTTATCTGTACCTTCTCTTTCCTGTATCCCTAACCTTCTCAATTTTGATTCTATTCCCAGAAGTTTCTCCTCAGGGGAGCCGTGAAGGGAGCACTGATGAGTCAGTTTTGTGAGTTCACAAAGCTAGGCTGATCCAGTTACTTTAAGCTTTACCACAGGTCCCTTACACTCATCTAATGGAGTGGGCAAACTTCTCCAAATTCCAGCTGCTGTTTTCAAATTGCTTCACCACACTTTCCAGTGTCTACTCTTAAATACTTTGGGGTGCTCCTATTCTCAGGTCCAACAGACATCCCAATGCTTCTCTCTACATTCTTCTGCATTGATACCAATAACACAGGTCTTTTCATTAGTTCTCAACTTCAACTGCTTGTATTTTGGGGTTCTTAGGAGTATCTCATCACCAAGTTTTATTATCAATGTTTTCATGGCGGGGGGGGGGGGGCGTTGATTTGCTATCTAGTTCTATTTTTATGTGGGATTTAAGAAAAGATTTTAAAAACTAAGCTGCTACTATCACTGCTATCATCCTTGAATCCAAGCAAGGCCTAAAGTTACATTTTAAAAGATAACTTTGCTTGCTTCTATATCTTCTCTGATGCACAGAAACATCTGCATTAATGTTATACCTTTCGATTTAATGATGAATACAATGCTTCAGTTCCATATTTATGACTGAGGCAAATCACTTAAAATGTAAAATATTTTTCTGAGAACAGATAATATTATTTCATGTGTATAAAATCTAGGGCTAAGTTTGCAAAAGGAGTACCACAGTGAGCACAGGAGTATCAAGGGATAGTTTAAATTTTATAGGGAAACACTGCAAAAGATGACAGATACCATATAAAGTACTACTATAATTGGTTTGGACCCATCAACTTCTGTAACAAAGCTGTTAATAATTCTTTTGGCCTATGGGTGCTACAAAAAAATTACTAAGAGACTAAGAGTACCATAAACTAAGAAAAGTTTGAGGTCTTGGTGAAACAGCTTTCTGGAAAACAGATGGTACCTTGTTTGTTTATTTCAGAAGACAAGGGAAAAAAGTATCAGACCATAATGCATTCAAAGAGAAACTAACACTGTTATATCACACAGCAAAGAACCAACTGCTGAGGAACTTGGGAATTAATTTAACTTGATGTTCTTGGTTGGCCAGAGTAAGAGGTAAAAGAGGAGTCATGAATGCCAAATAAAATGCCAAATTTTACGAAATATTAAGGTCATAAAGCCAAAATGACTTCTTTTGCTGACAGCATGATCATGATATGAACAGAAGCACCACATTCAATATATGTGCACACAATATATATGTAAATATAAAATTTTAAGTAAAATTGTATTTATAAGAGCAACCTCATTTTAGCAAGAGTTATATAATTGCAAATAAATGGAACATTAATTCTGAGTTTTTTTCTACTCCTCTGCTTCAAATCTGGCTACAGACAATAGGTTACAGCCATTTGTTTCCAGAGTTTCAGAAGCAAAGAAGAGAAAATTGTGAACCAGTTCCTTGAAATCAGGCATTTACTTTTAAACTCATTCCTTCAACAACTCACTCTCATTAACACCAAATCGCTAAAGCCTCCATCATTTTGCTCTGAATACCAGATCTACTCTGACAACTTTTTCAATTGCTAAGAATCCACTTTAAAAATCCTTGTTGATTTTGATTTATTAAATGTTCTTTATGTTCATTATGTATCTTTTCACATACTACATATCATAAATTCTAAGATGTGTTCATGCTGGTGTTTTATAAATTCTACTAGTAGGTGTCAACAGGTTATCAAACTACTATGTCACAACTATGACTCAAAGACACCATCAGGTGTAAACTGCATCCTGACTTCAGAGAGAAAAATTTTCTGTAATGTGCAACTTAGAACCAAATAAACAGGGTACTTTTTTGTTTATTTACATGACATCTTCATTGCAGTAAGAAAACATGTAATTTGTATACAGTACTATACAAAACTCTTGCATACTAAGTACAAATATACCTACTGACGAGCTTGTATATGTTAAATAATCACCTAAGTCGTGTTTTAAATACTTGATATTATGCAGAAATCCTTGGTGAATTATCAGGTAAGTGTTGCCTTAGAGGTATCTAAGAAATTGTTTAGGTTTTTAGATGGTATGCCAGTTTTAATGTATTATGTCCCCCAAAAAGCCATTATCTTTGATGCAATCTTGTGTGGGCAGACATATTAGTGTTGATTAAGACTGTAATTCTTTGAGTGTTTCTATGGAGATGGGACCCACCCAACTGTCCGTGATGATTCTGATTAGATAATTTCCATGGAGGTGTGGCCCCGCCCAGTCAGCATGCCTTGATTAGTAAGCTCAGACAGAAGGAGCAAGCTTGCTACAGCCAAGAGGGGCACTTTGAATGACACACAGGAGCTGAGAGGAGCTTCAGCTTACAGAGACATTTTGAAGACAGCCTTTGAAAGCAGTCTTTGCTCCTGAGAATCTAAGAGAGGACAAATGCCCCAAAAACAACTGAGAGCCACATTCTGAAGAGAAGCTGCAGCCTAGAGAGGAACATCCTGGGAGAAAGCCATTTTGATACGAGAACTCTGGAGGCGGCACCAGCCATGTGCCTTCCCAGCTAACAGAGGTCTTCCAGATGCCATTTGCCATCCTCCAGGTGAAGGCACCTGACTGTTGATGCATTACCTTAGACACATTATGGCCTTAAGACTGTAAGTGTGTAACCAAATAAACCCCCTTTTATAAAAGCCAATCCATTTCTGGTGTTTTGCATTCCGGCAGCATTAGCAAACCAGAACAGGTGGGCTGGAAATTAATTTTCCCCCATTTGAAGTAACAGAATATAGGGCACACTTTCCCAAAAAGTGCCACACAACATCTAAAGAGGGATGCCTATATATACTGAAACACACGTTTAAAAAAATAGATAAAAGAATGAAATACAAAAAAATTCAAACGAGTGGTTACTTCTAGGAAAAGAGGCAGGGGAAAGGATAAAAAATGAGACGTAAAAATATCCTCATTGAGTATAATAAGCATGCTGCATAAAAAATATATAGTATAACCTGCATTTATTGACAACAAAGACAATGAATCACATTTGCACCTAATAACTAGAAAAGAAACAGAAAGATACATACCAAACTATTTAACGGTAAAGTGGTTAAAGTTAACTTTCACATTGTATTCTATATATTTCTGTATTTTTCTTGATATATTCTGCAACAAGCATGTATTACTTCTATAACTTAAAAGGAAATAAAACACTTAATAGCCTGAGTGGCAGGCAGGGAAGGAAATGGCAAGCCAACAGTTCTCTGCCATGTTATATTCCACAAAGTAAATGAAGCCTTTAGGATAATGAGGTATTTTCCTGAAATATATGGGCTGGAATGCATTAGATCCAGTTAGAGAATATGTATTTAACCAGCCAGCCTAAGATGTGATCAATGACCTCATATTAAAAAGTTTCATTCAGAATAACATCTGAAAATCTTGGAAGTATCAGCAGTACGTTACCCAGCATACTGTCTACTTTCTTCTTTTCCCTTCTTTAACTGTTTTAAATAATTTTATTGCAACAACCACTTAACACCCATTATGTGTCAAGCACTGCGCAAGCTACTAGCAGTACCCAAATAAAAAGATATGGCTCCAGTTTTCAAGAAGCTTATGACACACAGAGCAGTACTGTCTAATGCAGTTCTCTGCAACAACAGAAATATTCTATACCATACATTTGAAATGCTGCTACTATGACTGACAAACTCAATTTTTTATTTTATTTAATTTAAGTGAATTTAAATTTAAAAAGCCACTTATGGCTAGTGTCTACAGTATTGTACAGGTCTACAGGAAGGTAAGGAGAAATAAACAGATAACAGCAATGTATTATGCTAGAAGTATGCACAATTGCTGTGGAAGCAAGGGAAAGGGGCACTGAGCCCATCAGAGAACTGCTTCTAAGAGAAGTTCAAGAATTATGAATAATTCTTGAAATATATGAGAAGTGAGGCATTCCAAGAAGAGGAATTAGTATAAGTAAAGGCTTGAAAACATAAAAGAACATGGTACAGAGAGTAGAAGCAGTTTTGAATTACTAACTGAGGAAACTCCACTGTAGGAAAGACAAATAAGAAGGTAGTACATGTAGGAGCCAGAATGCGGAAAGACTTGTGCATAATGTTTAGGAACTTGACTTTATTACAGAAGAGAGGAAAAGCCTCTGAGGAGTGAAGGTGGTAATTAACATGGGTAGATATATGTACCATGCTCATAGCTAGGGTAAATTAGTGTTAATCATAAGAAGCAAAGAAACTTTTAGCATTTTTTAGCATCCCTTGGAAAAAAGATTGACAATCCTTCCAAAAAAGAAGAAACAATGAATGATTTGAAGTTAAATAATTAAATAATCTTACCTGAACTAATATACCAGTCTATCTATGGAAATAAACTTCAACCATTCTATTCAAACTCCAAACTCCTAACTAAACTTGAATTTATAGGAAACAAAACACACAAAGTAGATATTGCTACAAAACTCAGTACTTCAACCAACACCCATTTGAAAGTCACTGGCTTTTAGCACAAAGCTGAGTAAATGTACCTTCCTAAACTAAATTCCTAAGGTTTTATCAGGAATGAAGATATAATGGGGAATTTTCCTTCTTAATTCTGGACTATGTGCCTATTATCGGGATACTTAAATATCACTGTAAGATATCAGATGCCCTCCAAAAACAAATAGCCCCAAAGATAAATGAAAATAAGTGTAAAAATGGATACAAAGAAATCCTACTTTATCCATGAAAAGAAATGAATAAAATTACTTCAAAATAGATTTTTAAAAATCCAAATCATTTTCATCTTAGAGTGACCAATAGAAATACAAATCTTATTTTAGCAATTTACTTAATATTCCTATGAATTTTCCACAGGCTCTTAACATATTCATCACAATACCAGATAGGGAATTACATTTCTACACAGGTACTTTTCATGAAAGCCTTCAACAATAAACTATTTAACAAGGGAAAATATTTTCAGCCAGCAAAAACCTAACTAGGAATGCATTTTTCAGGAGAGCTCAAAAACCTGAATTATTTGCAAATAATGTGACTGGAACGATGGGATATTTTTAGTAAAAAATGAAAAGGGGTACTAAATCTTTTTATGTGTAAAATATAATACTGGGTTTTTTTCCTTAAGTGTAAATTTTGGAATTGTATGTTAATATGATTCCCTGAGGCAAATTAACTATACTGTGTAATCATACAAAACGTCTATACTCACACTTTATAAACAGGATTATGAGTACGGAAAAGCCACATAAACTGGAATCACTATATTTTTAAAATAATCTAGCAGACCTAGTAAAAGAAACAACAGCCCAAGAAGTGTGACCAATGAAAATCTTATGAGTCAAGGTAGTTGGAAGTGGTTGTGAGGCAGGAAGAACTATAGCAAGTACAAATAATTAGTAAGACCATGTTGGTCAAGTCTATGAAGACGACTCAAAAAAGAAAAGGTTAGAGAACTGATTCATGAATTGCACAGCTACGGTTTACTTTGGCTTACTGAAATTATAAAGAACTGGCGAGAAACTTCAGATACCAACTTGTGAAACTCTAGAAAGTTATAATGTGACACTTTCTTAATGACAGTGCCTGAACCAAAACCCAACTCTTATAATCAAAGACTCTTTGCTATTATACATCATGAAGACCCATTTACAACTTTCTCCATTGTTCACTTTTCCAACTGAGGGAAGAAAAGATTAATTGAGCTAAAATAAATGATTAACAGGAAAATGATTAGTCAACCAAAGCTGCTGCTATCTTAGTAGCTGCCTTCATAGCCTAGAGGAAATGAAACTGGTGGGTGGAAGTGGGAGTGTGAGGTTGGATATATATGTGCAAAAAGTCTAAAAGCTTTTTCCTAACCTGAACTTTGAACTATTCTGTGTTCTGCACCATTATGAAATGAATAAAGCAGATTTTCCTTGAAAAACCTAAATTCAAATGGTTTCTTTTTGCTTCTAATTTTTAAATCTCTGCTTTATAGCATTATCTTTAAAAAGCTCAGAGAGTAACAGAAATATTACACTTTCAACCATTCTTTCAGCATCCCTAAGTGATGCATAAGGGATGAATATTATTATAAGAAGAAAACAATAATCTAGCAGTTTAAGGACAGCAAGTTAATGACAAAATTGAATTTGGGTCTCTGAGCACCCTGGGTTTCTCATTTCTGTTTTTTCTATATGCTATCCTATGCTGTCTACATTTCAGTGATACTCTAGTGCACAGAACACAGCCCAAAACTCTGGGTTTAGTCTTATGGGAATAAAATGTATAAAAGCAATTAACACTTTGTTTTATGAAATTCTAGCTCTTAACACAGCCATATCATAAATTCTATATCAGATAATCTAACTTTTGACATATGTCAGAAAATTCGTTTTGACACTAACAGAACATACACTTACTATAAATGTTCTTTATTTTAAAAGTCTTCCTATTTCAATTGTCAAACCCAAGACATATATTTTAAATTATAGCACAAAATTTTCAAATTGAGGTGTACCCAATATGATGATTCTAGTTAAATATAACACATTAAACAGTTCAATGCAGCTATATAACCAACAGAAAAAAGGGGAAAAAATTTATCTTACCTGGTAGTTTCTTTTCTCAGATAATGTATGTCCATCAGTCCTCACCATAGAGTCGTGTCCTTTCCTCACAGTACTGGAGGCAATCAAATAGAACTGTCACTCAAGGGTCGTGTCACAGGAAGGACCGCCCACCAGTTCTCCCTCTAGAGTGGAATTATCCAAAAGCCGTCAAAATTACTAACATGTAAATATACGAACAGTAGCAAAAATATTCAACATGATACATAAAGAAGATAAGAAAAAAAAAAACTAAAAAGTACTTATTTTATACCTTAACTCGTACACCTAATCAATTTAGGAAGGGCTAGACTGGCAGACATAATTTATTTGAAATAGAAATTATTAAATATGTAAAACTCTTCTCTTCCACTTTAGTCTCTCCAATTAAAACTGTCTCCAGTCATCACACACAAGGAAAAAAATGTAGTGAATAAAAGTTAGGACAAAAAAAAATGCTCCATCTTCAAGTGACATACTGTTAGTCTAAGAAATATCTAATTAGTTCAGATTTAGTTATTCAACTTCAGATCCCTGTCCTCTAAATGCTATGAACATAGGTGATACAAGCTATTTAAATAGCTGCTGATTCATTCAGTTTACAAGGTTTATTCCTATGACATAATATGGGAATACACCATATATTCTTAAAATGATTAACAGACACAACCTAACTCAACATTCTATTAAAAATTTAATCCCATGAAGAGTAGGAACAAATGTCAACTTTCTTGATGCCTTTGTTCTTCAATCCTCCAATTTCATGGAGACTCTACAAGAATTCACTTTTTCACATTAGGGCAGAAAAATAACCATGCTCTTTCTTAATCTGAATAGAGATAAATAAATCCAAAGTGACTAAGCACTGTGCACTTCAGGTTCAAATATCAATGAAGACAGCTGCCAGAAATGCTAACTCAAAAACTTAAATTGAAAATAAGAGAATTCGAAGTATTTGCAAAGAATTTGTAAATCTGCATTTTCAAGACAAATGTTTCTCATCTACTTTTCAGTAAAACATTTACTCTTGAAATGAACAGTAGTACCTAACCATTAAAAGTTACATTCAAACTTAGAGTGAGTCTTTAATATCAGATGAAATTTACTTTGGGAGGAGATAGTTCATAATATACAATTCTCAAGGAGTGTGAATCAGTATCACTAAGAACAACACATACATAAAGTTACAAATGGATTACCTCTAAAAAGTAATCTATTAAGAGGGGCAGAGAAAGTTTTTAAAGTCATTAAAAACTAATATTATTAGATGTAAATTTTCAAAAGAATCCATGTGATGAAAACCTGTAATCTAGTTCCCGAGGTATGTTTCATCACAAAGTTAGTGGGTATTATATTTTTGCTTAATTTTGACGATCTTATGGCTGAAATACTTCGAGACTCCAGAGAAATCCAGAATTATAGCTGGTGATTTCAATAACCCTTCCTCAAAAATTGATAGAATAAATGGACAAAAAAAAGGTAAGGACACAGAAACTTGAAAGACACCATCATTCAACTTGAGCTAATGGCTATTTATAGACCCCTCCAACTACCTAGAACAGGAAACCCTCATTTTTTTTTCAAATGCACACAAAACAGAAAACAGATCGGTGGTTGCCAGGTACCTGGCAATGGGAAAACGGTACTGACTAAACAGTGGCACAAGTTAACATCTTAGTATGATAGAAATGTTCTATAACTTGATTGTGATGGTGGTGGGCTGCATGTGTATTTACATTTGAGAAAATTCATCAAATTGGGCATTGTGATGTATATAAATCATACTCTTACAAAGCTGACCCCATCCCCCAAATGAGAAAAACAATAATTTTAAAAGAAAAAATGTTTTTTGAGAATCATAGGACCCATTGTTAGCAACTTCACTCCCATGAAGAAAAATAAATTTGGCAAAAAGTTGGTCTTATGAATTAATCAAGATCACTATCTAGTCTGCTCATATATTGTAGGGTGTTTAATTCATGAAATGAATACTTAACAAGATTTTAAAATTCTGAAAATTTCCTTTTTCATTAGACTATAATTTAGCAGAATCCTTTTTCAATATTCATTCAAATATTCAAATATTTACAATGCATCATACAGGTTAGAAACTAAGAAACTTTTACAACTTCTTTAATTAAAGGATCTTAATGACCAAGCAAACTTAATAAGGCAATACCTGGATAACAGAGCAGTTTTATAGTCAACTTAGAGGACTAGAAAATAAATATTAACATGATAGTGACAGCATAAGTATATGTGATGCAGCTGACACATAGTTTATACAATGTAGAAAAATGTTATGATACTATAAATTAATCTTAAAAATTTTATTATAAAATTAACCAAGAGTAAAGATTTAAAAATTCACAGTAAGAATCTCAATCCCCATTCATAATCCTTCCATTTAGTAAACACTGATTAATATGAGAAGAGCACCTTCCTATTTATTATCTCATTTTAATTATCAAAGCACAATGATCCTCTGAGTATCTGAAAGCATAAATGAAAATCAGCTCAACCAAACACAATACCATTAATTTTATGGGAAATTCAATTACGTAAACATAAATGTGGAAAAATATAAAATTAAGAACTCCTCATTTTACGTGCAAAATTTGAAAAAGATAACTCCCCCACAATGACAAACTGATCAGAAATTGCTTAAACTTAAAGATGAAGATTTACAATCTTGTTTTATACTGCAGTCTAATTACAATCCCATTTTATGTGGTGGATATCTAATCCTTCACATAAAATTCTCATATATCCTCCCTCATATTCCCTCTCTCCAGAGGCCTCTGTATTTCTTGCAGTCAAATGGATATCTTCACTTGAGTAATCACAAAAATAAACATATGCACTATAGGTATACAAAGTTATCAAATTTAAAAATCTAGAATTCCAAGACCTCACACCAAATGGCTGGATTATTCACTCTAGTCATACCTATCTTCTGCTCCATACACATTTATATGCTATACAGCTCCTGGTGCACCTCATGCAGGTATCTTTACATGTGCCATAAAACTTCCTAGTAATATCTTTCCCTTTCCAGTCCATTTCCCTTAACATCTTCAAACAACTCAAAGCTAAATTTTCTCCAAAATGTAATGACTCCATCAAAACTTCATTCCAAGTGATATCCAGTTAGCCATTAATGATGATATTTTGCAATTAGTAAACTGCTGAATACACACACACATGCATTTTGTTTGTTTTCTCTTAATTCTATACTCTTTATTTCATGTGCAGGATGTAATTTTCAAGCCTGAGATTCAGAATTTATCGAGTATCTGGAATTTTTATTGCAAATAACATTGTAATAATGTCCTACCATAGTGAATGTACAAACAAAAACGTTGCTAACTGAAAGCTTGAATATAACTAGTGCATCTTTTAATAAAAATCCCATAGGCAGAGTTTTGCACCTAAGAAATTTTTTTATAATAAAAGCTTTTCAATGATCTACAAAGCCAAGGAAACAAAAGAAGTTGGCGAATACTACTTTGAAATCACCAGGAATATGATCTCCAAGTACAAATTCTAAAATACAATTTGCTTGAGCAAAATAAGTACTATCGGTATTGGGTTTGTTCTCAGTTACAAAATACTTTAAACACATCATACCATTCAGACTGTAACAGAATAGATCATTCCACTGGTATGATAAAATGCTGGATGCTTAACAAGTATGCTGAAAATTATAATAAAAGACAAGCTTGAAATAAAGATATTCAAAATACCTTTAATACTATAAAGCCAATTTTTAAAAGGCTCCAAATTTTATTAAATGTTTGCGAACAGATGAGTTAAATAAGTTTTACCTCTAATCTATTTAACAGACTGGCAACAACTGAAATTTTAAGAATGCAAAGTATTCAAGTGATGCATGTATCATATGCAGAGTGGGCCTATTACTTCAACAAAGGAATATATTTAAGTAATAATCTATAAGTAAAACCCCTTAAAATCATATGTAACAGCTCCCTTCCTACTCCAGTATAATGGTTTTAAGGTCATTGAATACTACATGCTACAAGAGGAATAGAACCATACACATGTGAATCAGAAATACGAAAACTGCAATTCTAATACCAACTATTTTTAGAGGTAATACATATTGTAAATCTATCAAACCAATTATATATTAAAATGCATTTTTTAATCTCTAAAATAATTTTTCCAGGTTTATTAAGAGTATTAAAATAAGGAAAGCTTATGTAAAAAGCAGAAAATAATTATACAACTATCCATTTAAAGGAGATAACATAAGAGGCTATGAACACTAAATGGGTATTTTCCAAATCCCTAAAAGTTTAGTTCTTGTCAAAGACAAAGGAGACACTGGTGCAACTTTTCCCAATGATGGACAAGGATGTCCTCAGATGCATCTCAGGGACACTAGTCCATGACTGTCTAGGGCACTGATGCACAGGGAGGAAGAGACAATAGCAAGTTTATAGAAGACAGAGAAAGATTAAAAGAGTTATGCTGTTTTTATCCCAGAAAGCATTTTACTAACACCTAGGGAGTTTTTAAAAAATACTGATGCCCTCCCCCTCTACGCTAATCTAACTGGTCATCAGTGGGACTCGGTCATTCAGATTCTTTTAAAAATGCTCCAGATGATTCCAATGTGCAGCCAAGGTTAAGAGTGTAAGGGTTAAAGACTGTACAGGAAATTGAAAATAAAAATTTGTCATGTCAGAGTAAGCATCTGGCAAAAAAGAACTTACGTAAATTGAAGGTAGTGGATAGCATTATACATTTCCTATAGATGTCAATGTGCTCTTTTCTAGTCTCTTATCATTCTGTCCCTGACAAATAATGCCAGGCTTTAAACATTAATTTTTAAGAATGCTTTTTAAGCATAAGATTTGTTTTATTGCAATTAACACATTGTAAATTCTGAAGCTGGTAATATGAAAAAAAGACACAAATATTACAGTAAAACTTAAGAAGTTTCTAATTAAACAGTTCCTCTAATATATTCAATATTCAGGTTTTAAAAATATACCCACAATCTTACAATTTCTTCCTAGAAATTTAATGTGAACTACCATTTGTCAAGAGTCAGGCACTACACCCTAAATACTTCAGCTATATAATTTCATTCAATCCTTGCCTGCTGCAAGACACTCCAAACTGGTCTCCCTCTCTCTATTCTTGCATATAAGAACCTGTAACAGCTAGTTTGGCATAGGCACCACGGCATTTTGACATCTAGGTCAAAATCTCCTCAAGAGAGGAGATACAAGCAAAGAGAGAAGCAGCAGTGAGGGAGATGAAAACTAGAGTGTGGTAGATAATGCTAGAAGTTAACTTAGATAAATGGTTCAAGCAAGAGAGTAATCAACTGTCTCAAGCAAGAGAGTAATCAACTGTTTCAAATACTGTTGATAAAAAATAGGATGAGAATTAGTCTTTGGATTTAACAAGTTAAATCCAAAGAAGGAGGTTACTTGGTAATCTTGACAAGAATAGTTTCTGTGGAATGGTAGAAAGAAAAGAAAAAAAAAGAAATAAAAGATTGGATTCACAAAAGAATAGTATGAGAGGAATTGGAGAGAGAGTACAGACATTTTTTTCAAGAAAGTGAGCAGAGAAATTGGAATTAGCTGAAGGAAAATGAGACACTGAGAAAAATCTTTTAGAAGATAGTAAAAACTATGGAATAGAGGGAAAAACTGATAACGCAAGATGGGGGAGGGGGAGAATTACTGGAATCTATACCAAAGATTGGCCCAGATCATCAATAGTAATAGAAAGAAGATAGTAAATGGTATACATTCAGGCAGGATGGAGAGATATATGGATGAGAGGTTATGGAAGTTCTCATCTGATTGTTTCTGTTTTCTTAGTAAAATAAGAAATGAGGTCATCAGCGAAGAGGGATGACATGGGAAGGAGGAGGTACCAGAGGTGTGAAGAGGGAGGGAAAGATATGAAATAGTCTATTAAGAAAGTGAGAGAGTGAATAAATTACAGAATACGAGAAAACTGCCAAGTACCACTAACAACCTATTGGAGGTTAGTGTTCATCTTTGTGTTGTTCTCCAGACATATGCAGCATTTGCTGGGACACAGGAACAGTGTAGGCAGTTAGATTTAACCAAGGCTGGCAGTTTTTCCAGGTGATTATAATGAAATATGAGCGCAGCAAAGGGATTAAAGGTATAAGCAAAGTAATAATAATAATATTGGGTAAAAAAAGAAATGTGGGCCTCACTCACCATTTGCCTACTAAGTTCTAGCCATACTGGCTTTCTTTGTGCTTCTCAAGCACATCAAGTCAGTTTTCAACTTGGGACCTTCACATTTGCTGCTCCTTTTCAATCATCTTCCTCCAGATCTTCAAATGGCTGGCTTCTTCTTGCTATTAACATTTCTGCTTAACTCTCTTCAGGGAAGCTTTCCCTAAATACCCACAATCTGAATTGTGTTCTTTCTTGTTTTTTTTTTCCTTCCTCCTTTGAAAGGAAGCTCCTTGAGCAGAGGAACTTTTTGAATTGTTTAACACTTAGTACCTAAATGGTGACACACAGTAGGTACACTTTACTGAACAGACAAACCTTTAAAAATATGCTAAATCCTTAACTAATTTCAATTTTACGAAAACATCATTTTCCTTAAAAGGACTGCATCTTGCCTGAGGAGATCAAGACCAGCAATTCGAATTTTAATTTTAAAAGTTGGTTACTGCCAAGTATCACCAAAAGAGAAATACTTAAAAACATAAAAATGTACATTTACTCCCTTGATAATTCTTGATATTTTGATGCACGACAAAGGCTTTTTGAGTTTAGGATTACTAGTTGGATTTTCACATGGTCTGTTTGCATGAACAGTACCTACAATGCATTTTTAAAAGATTTCCTGCTTCAATTTGCTTCAAGTTAAACATGATGTTAAAGGTGCTTAAACAGCACAATCTCTCTAAATTTTTACAAATGTTTTCCAGTTTTTTTTAGTTATCTCACTGTGGCAGACAAAGCTGGCTGATTTCCTAACTGCCCTAGTACCTTGCAACCACCATGGTTTTTCAGATAGTTAGCCTTTCCCATGTAATTCAAGAACAAATGCAGATCTGTCTAAGCACATATGGTAATTCCATCCCTTGAGTTATGAAACGGCATTTGAACTACCTGGCCAATGAGAGATGAGGAGAAATCTGATGGCAGGATTTTAGGAAATATTTCAGAAGGAAGGGAGGGAGGACAGGAAGAAGAAAGAAAAGAAGGAAATTAAGAAATCGAAGACAGGGAAAAGAAAATGACAGGAAATAAAAGAAAGCAAGAAAGGGAGGAAGGAAGGGACAGCCTCTTGATTTCTACTGTATGTTGTTTATCAGAATACACCATCTGGAAATACTGTAGCCATCTTGCAACCATGAGGACAGTTAGCCTGAGGATAAGCTGACACCCTAGCAATGGCAGAAGAGAAAAATGGAAAGAATCTGGCCCTTATGTTAGTCACTCAGCTGCTGCATTAACCAATACAAATGCCACCACTCCTCCAAACATACATGAGAAAATGAACTTTCCTTACCATTTAGTCAAGTGAACCAAAAGATTCCTAAACCTTTAGGCTTATCCATAGCTAGTCCTTGAGTAATTTTTAAAAATACTTTAATGTAAAAACTTGCCTAAACATTCTGTCTTTCCTCGGTCTTATTTCATTAGCTTTAGTCACACTTAAACTAAAACTTACATTAACACTACGCATAAAAACAATGGATTCTTCTTAGGCATGTAACTAAACTGGTGTGTGCGGGGGGGGGGGTGTACAAAAGTAAACTGTAGAGTAGTTCACTAGCTGTGAATGTTCAGCATGCTCTGGGGTACACGAATCGAAAGGAATGGTTTGAAAAAGCAGGTCAGTTAACGGAGGTTTGATTAGAGTTTCTGTCACAAATAAATTTCTGAAATCAACAAATAGATTCTATATATAACAAATAGTTGTGCTATTAGGGGAAGAAAGGGAAGCTAAAAAAATCCTACAAAAACTTAGGCTACATGCTTCCAGGAAAGAAAATGAGAGTACACCTAGACACAAAGAACTAGAGGTCTGGGTGTCTGTTTTGTCTCAACTCCAAGTAAGAGCACAGTGGTCAGAAAGCACATAAACTAAAAAGAAACCCCACACCAATAAGTGCCATTTCACTGTTACTGCACTGAGTATATTAACAAAACTCTGCAATTCAAAATTTTCAAGCAATGGAGATGAAATTTACTGCTTGTTTTATTTGCTTAATAGCCAAGTTCCGTTTACTATATGCCATATAAAGGATAACTGAGGCAGCCTGCCATTTATAAGGGATGTTTGTACTCTGTTAGGATATACTAAGTAACTAAGTATTCAAATTATTTCAAATAGAACTTTACCAAAGATTTTGAAACAAATATTCATATTAAAACAGCCAAAGATCCTTAACACCAACAATCATAGACTCCCTCCTAACTTCCTTCCAAAAATATTTACTGCACACCTACTTTATGCTACACAGTAAATAAAAAGGGCTAAATGAGAATGCCTGTAAGAAGCACAGAACTGGAGACTATTTCTGGAATAAAGCCTCCACCTGTAAAATCCTGGGGTAAGGAAGCACATTTCTGAATTGTTCTCCAAGAAGCTTCAAAACACTAACTAGCACAAGGTCACAAATGACAATATTATCCAAACCTTCAACAGCAATATCCACTCACTACAGACTATATTTAATGTTTATTAAACTCAATTTATATTTAAGGCCACTAATTTCCAACATCATCATCATCTCCTGCTTGGACTACCACAAGAGCCACATAACTAGTCTTTTTCTCCCTTCCTCTTGATTTTAATAATTTATTTATAATTTATTCTACAAGTACAGTTGTTATGATCTCTTTAAAACATAAAATCATCTCCTCTGCTTAAAACTTTTCAATAGTATCCCACTGTCCTTAAAATTCAAAATCCTAAATATGACCTTCAAGGCCTTCAAAGATCTCACCTTTGCCCCTTCATCTATCACAATTCCCACCTCAACTTTCCTTTCAGGACTTTATACCATATTCTTTCCTTCAAAGCCCTATAAAGCTTCCCAACCCCCCAATACCAGAATGCCATGATGTTATCAATCCAATGGGATGCTTTGGGGAATGAAAAGGAGTACTTATAAGTATGGGGGAACAACAGATGCAAACTAAAATTAAATTACCCTCTCACTACTCTTTCCTACTTTTTCCTTTATGGTATGTGTCACTATTTTAAATTAAACACTTAACTTTGTTTAGTGTCTCATTAAGCCAGGAGACAGGAAATAGACAAAGTGTGTTTTGCTGACCACTGTATACTAAAGATTTAGCACACAGCAGATGAACAAATGAATGAATGTAAGGATAAATTTTTGTCTTCAAGAAGCTAATGGAACATGAAGGTGCTATGCCACCTAGCCCAGTAACTAATAAGATAAGCCCATTTACCCTCAATAAAAGGGATTGTTATCAGTAAAAACACATCAACATCCAGGCATTATAAAGCAACTGCTCTGAAAAGCAGTATTCTGTCTTTAGAACATAAAGAGTATTTCCGATTTTGTGGCCAAAAAGAATATAAGCTGATCTTTAAAGCAATGGTTCAATTTGGAGAAATGAAGATTGAGAGACGAGCCACTGTAGGTACTGCAGGCACTACCCGAGATACTGAGATGTAAAGATACTAAGTATGATTAGGAGATGGCAAATAGTATATTTGGGCTGCTTAAAGTTTATCAAGAATAGCACTATTATTTTCTGGGTGGAAATGCACTGAAAAATATTTACCATCCCTAATTTATGCCAGTAGCAGACTCAAGATTTGAAGAGCCACACTTTTTCAAATGCCCTCAGCATTAAGGACCACTGGGAAGGTAACAAACGTACTGTATGTAGGTAAAGAACCAAATGTTAAGACTGCAAAGAAAGGTTAATGGCAGAATGTGGATACAATTTTAGGTAGAACACAGTCACTGTTGTGTTGAAGTAAAACATTAAAAGTCCAATGTGATCTTGCTAGAAAAGCTAACCTAAAGAATCTCAACTTTATTCACCAATAAAGAGCTATTTTTCAAAACCCATTTCTACCAACGGCGACTGACAAGATAGTAGAGAAAATTAGGGTAATCAGGAGTCTCCATGCCATGTCTTTTCACCCTCCCCAACAAGACTGAAAGCACATGAAGGGATTAAAAATGGTTTATTTATCTTCTCTCCATTCCACACCAGTAAACTCAGAGAAGACACGAAATAAATGTTTACTGGACTGATAAGAGCTGGGGTTCTTAACCTGAGTTCTACAAATCCCCAAAGATTATGCTGATCAACTGCAAGGGATTCATGAATTTGGACAGGGAAAAAAGAAATACATCATTATTCTTACTGATCTCTAACTGAATTTTAGTATTAGCTTAATTAAAAACATATGCAGCAAGCCACAGTGGTATTAGCTGTACCTATGATTTTGTGACCAAGAGAAATCGCAGACATTTTTATATCGCTCTACTTTCTTCAAATCTCAAATCATCATTTACTCTCATCACAAGTCTAAAAATTACTATATAACACTAGACTTTGCATTAATACACACGTTCCTAAATTTGTTTACTCAATATTTGGAAAGCAGTATTCCAATATAACTGGGGGCCTAACACTACATATTTAATTTTGTGCATTTAAAATGTTATTTTGTGAAGGGGTCCACATGCTTCAACAAAGAGTCAAAGAGTTTCTTGGCACAAAAAAAAAGTTAAGAACCTCTGGATTACAATTAACAGAACACAGGCAAGGATATGCGTAGAGTTATACATAAGGGACAGTATTTTAACTTTAACAGCTATAAAAAGCCTCTGAGCACATTTAGTTGAAACTCGTTTGTTTCAGAGATAAAGAAATTCAGTCCTGATAAAGAGTAAGGGACTTATTCAAGGTCACAAACGCAGACAATTACTAAGCCAGAGAAAACAAAATCCAGGTTTTCCAACGCTAGATCCAGGTCCAAATCAAATTTGACGTGGTTTGGCTATAAGAAAGCAAGACAGAGCAAACACAACTCTGAAAAATCATGTCAAAGAAATATTAAGGAAAGAAATAAATTATATACAAAAAAAAGCTCGTTTGGAAAAGAAAATGCTGGGTTGAGGTGCTGAAGCATTTTGAAAATGAGCACTACATTGTGAGTTTCAAAATCAAATACAAAGAGCAGTCAGAAAATATATAGGTGAGACTCTCTTTGTATCCTCAACATACAGAAATATTCCAAATGCCATTCAAATATATCCTCACTCACTTTCCTGAAATATGCATTTCTGTTTTCCATTTTATATGAAGAAACGGGTAAACTGAATATTTTATTTCCCTCCTGACTCCACATAAGAAATACAACAGCTTAAGTACAATAATAAACATCAAATGACTGCTGGTATCAATCTGAAGGAGACAAAAGAAAGTGGCAGAGACTGTAGCAACTGGACAGTCCATGAACCACCTAGAAAAGGTAGCTGCTAATATACAACCATAGCTCACTGCTGCCAAGAAAAGAACTGTCATCCAAGAATTCTATATGGTGCAAAAATACCCTTCAAAAATAACGATGAAATAAAGACATTCTCATATAAAGGAGAACTACAGTAACTCATGAACAGACTTGCTCCAAATGAAAGGAAGTTTCCTTGGGAAAAAAAAAGGGAATGGATACTTCTGGGAAATTGAGCATTTCATATAATGAGAGAAAACGAATGGCAAATATGTAGGTAGGTATGTGTTTCAGTTTGCTAATGCTGACATTATGCAAAATACCAGAAATGGATTGGCTTTTATAAAGGGGGTTTATTTTGTTACAAAGTTACAGTTTTAAGGCCATAAAAGTATCCAAGCTAAGGCATCAACAATAGGGTACCTTTACTGGAGAAAGACCAATGGCCTCTGGAACACCTCTGCTGTCTGGGAAGACAAATAGCTGGCATCTTCTTCCTTTGTTCCCAGTCTGTGTTTCAAAACAGCATTCTCCAAAATGTCTCTCTTAGCTGCAGCTGCTCTCAGCTCCTTCTGTCTGAGCTTTTACAGGGCTCCAGTAAACTAATCAAGAACCATGCTGAGGGGCAAGATGGCAGACTGGTGAGCCGTATGTTTTAGTTACTCCTCCAGGAAAGTAGGTAGAAAGCCAGGAACTGCGTGGACTGGACACCACAGAGCAATCTGACTTTGGGCATACTTCATACAACACTCATGAAAACGTGGAACTGCTGAGATCAGCGAAATCTGTAAGTTTTTGCAGCCAGGGGACCCGCGCCCCTCCCTGCCAGGCTCAGTCCCGTGGGAGGAGGGGCTGTCAGCTCCAGGAAGGAGAAGGGAGAACTGCAGTGGCAGCTCTTATCGGAATCTCATTCTACTGATCCAAACTCCAACCATAGATAGACTGAGACCAGACACCAGAGAATCTGAGAGCAGCCAGCCCAGCAGAGAGGAGACAGGCACAGAGAAAAAAAACAACACGAAAAACTCCAAAATAAAAGTGGAGGATATTTGGAGTTCTGGTGAACATAGAAAGGGGAAGGGCCCTGAGGCGCATATGCAAATCCTGAAGAAAAGCTGATCTCTCTGCCCTGTGGACCTTTCCTTAATGGCCCTGGTTGCTTTGTCTCTTAGCATTTCAATAACCCATTAGATCTCTGAGGAGGGCACTTTTTTTTTTTTTTTTTTTTTTAATCCTTTTTTCTTTTTCTAAAACAATTACTCTAAGAAGCCCAATACAGAAAGCTTCAAAGACTTGCAATTTGGGCAGCTCAAGTCAAGAGCAGAACTAGGAGAGCTCTTAGACAAAACGCAATAATCCAGTGGCTGAGAAAATTCACTAAACACCACAACTTCCCAAGAAAAGGGGGGTGTCCGCTCACAGCCATCATCCTGGTGGACAGGAAACACTCCTGCCCATCGCCAGCCCCATAGCCCAGAACTGCCCCAGACAACCCAGTGTGACGAAGTGCTTCAAATAACAGGCACACTCCACAAAACTGGGCGTGGACATTAGCCTTCCCTGCAACCTCAGCTGATTGTCCCAGAGCTGGGAAGGTGGAGCAGTGTGAATTAACAAAGCCCCATTCAGCCATCATTTCAGCAGACTGGGAGCCTCCCTACACAGCCCAGCAGCCCAGAACTGCCCTGGGGGGACGGCACTCACCTGTGACATAGCACAGTCATCCCTCAACAGAGGACCCGGGGTGCACGGCCTGGAAGAGGGGCCCACTTGCAAGTCTCAGGAGCCATACGCCAATGCCAAGGACTTGTGGGTCAGTGGCAGAGACAATCTGTGGCAGGACTGAACTGAAGGATTAGACTATTGCAGCAGCTTTAAAACTCTAGGATCACCAGGGAGATTTGATTGTTAGAGCCACCCCCCCCCCGACTGCCCAGAAACACGCCCCATATACAGGGCAGGCAACACCAACTACACACGCAAGCTTGGTACACCAATTGGACCCCACAAGACTCACTCCCCCACTCACCAAAAAGGCTAAGCAGGGGAGAACTGGCTTGTGGAGAACAGGTGGCTCGTGGACGCCACCTGCTGGTTAGTTAGAGAAAGTGTACTCCACGAAGCTGTAGATCTGATAAATTAGAGATAAGGAATTCAGTTGGTCTACAAATCCTAAAAGAACCCTATCAAGTTCAGCAAATGCCACGAGGCCAAAAACAACAGAAAATTATACAGCATATGAAAAAACCAGACGATATGGATAACCCAAGCCCAAGCACCCAAATCAAAAGATCAGAAGAGACACAGCACCTAGAGCAGCTACTCAAAGAACTAAAGATGAACAATGAGACCATAGTACGGGAGACAAAGGAAATCAAGAAGACCCTAGAAGAGCATAAACAAGACATTGCAAGACTCAATAAAAACATGGATGACTTTATGGAAATTAAAGAAACTGTTGACCAAATTAAAAAGATTCTGGACACTCATAGTACAAGACTAGAGGAAGTTGAACAACGAATCAGTGACCTCGAAGATGACAGAATGGAAAATGAAAGCATAAAAGAAAGAATGGGAAAAAAATTGAAAAAAATCGAAATGGACCTCAGGGATATGATAGATTATATGAAACGTCCAAATATAAGACTCATTGGTGTCCCAGAAGGGGAAGAAAAGGGTAAAGGTCTAGGAAGAGTATTCAAAGAAATTGTTGGGGAAAACTTCCCAAATCTTCTAAACAACATAAATACACAAATCATAAATGCTCCGCGAACCCCAAATAGAATAAATCCAAATAAACCCACTCCGAGACATATACTGATCACACTGTCAAACATGGAAGAGAAGGAGCAAGTTCTGAAAGCAGCAAGAGAAAAGCAATTCACCACATACAAAGGAAACAGCATAAGACTAAGTAGTGACTACTCAGCAGCCACCATGGAGGCGAGAAGGCAGTGGCACGATATATTTAAAATTCTGAGTGAGAAAAATTTCCAGCCAAGAATACTTTATCCACCAAAGCTCTCCTTCAAATTTGAGGGAGAGCTTAAATTTTTCACAGACAAACAAATGCTGAGAGAATTTGCTAACAAGAGACCTGCCCTACTGGAGATACTAAAGGGAGCCCTACAGACAGAGAAACAAAGACAGGACAGAGAGACTTGGAGAAAGGTTCAGTACTAAAGAGATTCGGTATGGGTACAATAAAGGATATTAATAGACAGGGGAAAAATATGACAAACATAAACCAAAGGATAAGATGGCTGATTCAAGAAATGCCTTCACGGTTATAACGTTGAATGTAAATGGATTAAACTCCCCAATTAAAAGATATAGGTTTGCAGAATGGATCAAAAAAAATGAACCATCAATATGTTGCATACAAGAGACTCATCTTAGACACAGGGACACAAAGAAACTGAAAGTGAAAGGATGGAAAAAAATATTTCATGCAAGCTACAGCCAAAAGAAAGCAGGTGTAGCAATATTAATCTCAGATAAAATAGACTTCAAATGCAGGGATGTTTTGAGAGACAAAGAAGGCCACTACATACTAATAAAAGGGGAAATTCAGCAAGAAGAAACAACAATCGTAAAGGTCTATGCACCCAATCAAGGTGCCACAAAATACATGAGAGAAACACTGGCAAAACTAAAGGAAGCAATTGATGTTTCCACAATAATTGTGGGAGACTTCAACACATCACTCTCTCCTATAGATAGATCAACCAGACAGAAGACCAATAAGGAAATTGAAAACCTAAACAATCTGATAAATGAATTAGATTTAACAGACATATACAGGACATTACATCCCAAATCACCAGGATACACATACTTTTCTAGTGCTCATGGAACTTTCTCCAGAATAGATCATATGCTGGGACATAAAACAAGCCTCAATAAATTTAAAAAGATTGAAATTATTCAAAGCACATTCTCTGACCACAATGGAATACAATTAGAAGTCAATAACCATCAGAGACTTAGAAAATTCACAAATACCTGGAGGTTAAACAACACACTCCTAAACAATCAGTGGGTTAAAGAAGAAATAGCAAGAGAAATTGCTAAATATATAGAGAAGAATGAAAATGAGAACACAACATACCAAAACCTATGGGATGCAGCAAAAGCAGTGCTAAGGGGGAAATTTATAGCACTAAACGTATATATTAAGAAGGAAGAAAGAGCCAAAATCAAAGAACTAATGGATCAACTGAAGAAGCTAAAAAATGAACAGCAAACCAATCCTAAACCAAGTAGAAGAAAAGAAATAACAAGGATTAAAGCAGAAATAAATGACATAGAGAACAAAAAAACAATAGAGAGGATAAATATCACCAAAAGTTGGTTCTTTGAGAAGATCAACAAGATTGACAAAGACAGACAAAATCAAAAAGAGAGAAGACCCATATAAACAAAATAATGAATGAAAAAGGTGACAACTGCAGATCCTGAAGAAATTAAAAAAATTATAAGAGGATACTATGAACAACTGTATGGCAACAAACTGGATAATGTAGAGGAAATGGACAATTTCCTGGAAACATATGAACAACCTAGACTGACCAGAGAAGAAATAGAAGACCTCAACCAATCCAACACAAGCAAAGAGATCCAATCAGTCATCAAAAATCTTCCCACAAATAAATGCCCAGGGCCAGATGGCTTCACAGGGGAATTCTACCAAACTTTCCAGAAAGAACTGTCACCAATCTTACTCAAACTCTTTCAAAACATTGAAGAAAATGGAACACTACCTAACTCATTTTATGAAGCTAACATCAATCTAATACCAAAACCAGGCAAAGATGCTACAAAAAAGGAAAACTACCGGCCAATCTCCCTAATGAATATAGATGCAAAAATCCTCAACAAAATACTTGCAAATCGAATCCAAAGACACATTAAAAAAATCATACACCATGACCAAGTGGGGTTTATTCCAGGCATGCAAGGATGGTTCAACATAAGAAAATCAATCAATGTGTTACAACACATTAACAAGTCAAAAGGGAAAAATCAGTTGATCATCTCAATAGATGCTGAAAAAGCATTTGACAAAATCCAACATCCCTTTTTGATAAAAACACTTCAAAAGGTAGGAATTGAAGGAAACTTCCTCCACATGATAAAGAGCATATATGAAAAACCCACAGCCAGCATAGTACTCAATGGTGAGAGACTGAAAGCCTTCCCTCTAAGATCAGGAACAAGACAAGGATGCCCGCTGTCACCACTGTTATTCAACATTGTGCTGGAAGTGCTAGCCAGGGCAAACCGGCAAGACAAAGAAATAAAAGGCATCCAAATTGGAAAAGAAGAAGTAAAACTGTCATTGTTTGCAGATGATATGATCTTATATACAGAAAACCCTGAGAAATCGACGATACACCTACTAGAGCTAATAAACAAATTTAGCAAAGTAGCGGGATACAAGGTTAATGCACATAAGTCAGTAATGTTTCTATATGCTAGAAATGAACAAACTGAAGAGACACTCAAGAAAAAGATACCATTTTCAATAGCAACTAAAAAAATCAAGTACCTAGGAATAAACTTAACCAAAGATGTAAAAGACCTATACAAAGAAAACTACATAACTCTACTAAAAGAAATAGAAGGGGACCTTAAAAGATGGAAAAATATTCCATGTTCATGGATAGGAAGACTAAATGTCATTAAGATTTCAATTCTACCCAAACTCATCTACAGATTCAATGCAATCCCAATCAAAATTCCAACAACCTACTTTGCAGACTTGGAAAAGCTAGTTATCAAATTTATTTGGAAAGGGAAGATGCCTCGAATTGCTAAAGACACTCTAAAAAAGAAAAACGAAGTGGGAGGACTTACACTTCCTGACTTTGAAGCTTATTATAAAGCCACAGTTGCCAAAACAGCATGGTACTGGCACAAAGATAGATATATAGATCAATGGAATCGAATTGAGAATTCAGAGATAGACCCCAAGATCTATGGCCGACTGATCTTTGATAAGGCCCCCAAAGTCACTGAACTGAGTCATAATGGTCTTTTCAACAAATGGGCTTGGAGAGTTGGATATCCATATCCAAAAGAATGAAAGAGGACCCCTACCTCACCCCCTACACAAAAATTAACTCAAAATGGACAAAAGATCTCAATATAAAAGAAAGTACCATAAAACTCCTAGAAGATAATGTAGGAAAACATCTTCAAGACCTTGTATTAGGCGGCCACTTCCTAGACTTTACACCCAAAGCACAAGCAACAAAAGAGAAAATAGATAAATGGGAACTCCTCAAGCTTAGAAGTTTCTGCACCTCAAAGGAATTTCTCAAAAAGGTAAAGAGGCAGCCAACTCAATGGGAAAAAATTTTGGGAAACCATGTATCTGACAAAAGACTGATATCTTGCATATATAAAGAAATCCTACAACTCAATGACAGTAGTACAGTCGGCCCAATTATAAAATGGGCAAAAGATATGAAAAGACAGTTCGCTAAAGAGGAAATACAAACGGCCAAGAAACACATGAAAAAATGTTCAGCTTCACTAGCTATTAGAGAGATGCAAATTAAGACCACAATGAGATACCATCTAACACTGGTCAGAATGGCTGCCATTAAACAAACAGGAAACTACAAATGCTGGAGGGGATGTGGAGAATTTGGAACTCTTATTCACTGTTGGTGGGACTGTATAATGGTTCAGCCACTCTGGAAGTCAGTCTGGCAGTTCCTTAGAAAACTAGATATAGAGTTACCATTCGATCCAGCGATTGCACTTCTCGGTATATACCCGGAAGATCAGAAAGCAGTGACACGAACAGATATCTGCACGCCAATGTTCATAACAGCATTATTCACAATTGCCAAGAGATGGAAACAACCCAAATGTCCTTCAACAGATGAGTGGATAAATAAAATGTGGTATATACACGCGATGGAATACTACGCGGCAGTAAGAAGGAACGATCTCGTGAAACACATGACAACATGGATGAACCTTGAAGACATAATGCTGAGCGAAATAAGCCAGGCACAAAAAGAGAAATAGTATATGCTACCACTAATGTGAACTTTGAAAAATGTAAAACAAATGGCTTATAATGTAGAATGTAGGGGAACTAGCAATAGAGAGCAATTAAGGAAGGGGGAACAATAATCCAAGAAGAACAGATAAGCTATTTAACGTTCTGGGGATGCCCAGGAATGACTATGGTCTGTTAATTTCTGATGGATATAGTAGGAGCAAGTTCACAGAAATGTTGCTATATTAGGTAACTTTCTTGGGGTAAAGTAGGAACATGTTGGAAGTTAAGCAGTTATCTTAGGTTAGTTGTCTTTTTCTTACTCCCTTGTTATGGTCTCTTTGAAATGTTCTTTTATTGTATGTTTGTTTTCTTTTTAACTTTTTTTTCATACAGTTGATTTAAAAAAGAAGGGAAAGTTAAAAAAAAAAAAAAAGAAAGAAAAACAAGGAAAAAGAAAAGATGTAGTGCCCCCTTGAGGAGCCTGTGGAGAATGCAGGGGTATTCGCCTACCCCACCTCCATGGTTGCTAACTTGACCACAGACATAGGGGGACTGGTGGTTTGATGGGTTGAGCCCTCTACCACAGGTTTTACCCTTGGGAAGACGGTTGCTGCAAAGGAGAGGCTAGGCCTCCCTATGGTTGTGCCTAAGAGCCTCCTCCCGAATGCCTCTTTGTTGCTCAGATGTGGCCCTGTCTCTCTAGCTAAGCCAACTTGAAAGGTGAAATCACTGCCCTCCCCCCTACGTGGGATCAGACACCCAGGGGAGTGAATCTCCCTGGCAACGTGGAATATGACTCCCGGGGAGGAATGTAGACCTGGCATCGTGGGACGGAGAACATCTTCTTGACCAAAAGGGGGATGTGAAAGGAAATGAAATAAGCTTCAGTGGCAGAGAGAATCCAAAAGGAGCCGAGAGGTCACTCTGGTGGGCAATCTTATGCACACTTTAGACAACCCTTTTTAGGTTCTAAAGAATTGGGGTAGCTGGTGGTGGATACCTGAAACTATCAAACTACAACCCAGAACCCATGAATCTCGAAGACAGTTGTATAAAAATGTAGCTTATGAGGGGTGACAATGGGATTGGGAAAGCCATAAGGACCACACTCCACTTTGTCTAGTTTATGGATGGATGAGTAGAAAAATAGGGGAAGGAAACAAACAGACAAAGGTACCCAGTGTTGTTTTTTACTTCAATTGCTCTTTTTCACTCTAATTATTATTCTTGTCATTTTTGTGTGTGTGCTAATGAAGGTGTCCGGGATTGATTTGGGTGATGAATGTACCACTATGTAATGGTACTGTGAACAATCGAAAGCACGATTTGTTTTGTATGACTGCGTGGTATGTGAATATATCTCAATAAAATGAAGATTAAAAAAAAAAAAAAGAACCATGCTGAATGGATGGGGCCACGCCTCCATGGAAACAACCTAATCCAAAGATTCCAACCTAATCAACATTAATACATCTGCCCCCACAAGACTGCGTTTGGGGGGACATAATACATCCAAACCAGCACAGTATGATAGACCAGGAGTGGGCAAAACTATTTAAAAAATAGTAAATAATCAACTCTGTGCTGTAGCACAAAACCATCGTAGACAGTATACAAACTAAAGCATGTGGCTGTGTTCCAACAAAACTTTATTCACAAAAGCAGGCAGCAGACCAGTTTGGGCCCACTGTCTTAGTGTTCTTTAAAACATGCATGACAGGTTAAAGAAAAAAAATACACCGCTTTCTGAAGGGGCATTTGAAATACTGTAACTATAATACACATGACTACTACAACATAAAGGGGAGGAAGTAAAAACTATATGGTGTGAAAGTTTCCACATTCCACTTGAAGAGGTAAATTTAAAGAAGAGCAAATTATGAAAAGTAATCTGTACACCTGGGCCAGTTCGTATATATTATGTTCCCCAGAAAAAGCCATATTCTTCAATGAAATCTTGTGGGGGCAGACTGATTAATCTTTTTGATTAGGGTATGACCTCTTGATTGAATGTTTCCATGGAGATTTGGCCCCTCCCGTTCAGGATGGGTCTTGATTAGTTTACTGAAGTACTTTAAAAAGAGCTCCAGGCCCAGATTCTGTCTGACGTTCAGAGATGCTTGGAGATGTGGAAAGAAGAACGCCTGGAGATACTAAGCTAAGACAAACCCAGAGACATTTTAGAGAAAGCAATTTTGAAAAGCAACCCGGGAGCAAAGGACAGCAGACACCAGTCACATGCCTTCCCAGCTGACAGAGGTGTTCTGGACACCAGTGGCCATCCTTCAGTGAAGGTATCATCCTGTTGATGTCTTAGTTTGGACTTGGACATTTTTATGGCCTTAGGATGTAAATTTGTAACCAAATAAACCCCCTTTATAAAATCCAATCCATTTCTGGTATTTTGCATAACGGCAGCATTAGCAAACCAGAACAGCAGCAATCAGTAAAAAACTATACAATGTAATATACTGAAAACAACAGGTAAGTTAAAACAATTCAGTAAAAAGCAGTCAGATAATTCAAAAGACAGGAAGAATCAGGAGGAAAAGGAAATAAAAAAATCAAATGACTGACCTAAACCCAAATATATTAACAATTACATTAAATGTAAATGGGTCAAACACCAAATAAAAGGTGGATATTATGAAAATAGTTTAGAAAATACTATATGCTAGCTACATGAAACACTTTAAATATAATGAGGTAAGTAGGCAAAAGATGCAAAAAGATATAAATGAAAGAAAGCTGGAATGGTTACTTAAAATCAGAAAAAGTAGACTTCAGAGCAAAAAACTTAAAAATCACCACAGACAAAGAGAAATGTTATGTGATAAAAGGGCCCAATTCACCAAGAAGACATAACACTACTAAACCTGCATGCACTCAAAATAGAGCCTCAAGATAAAAAACCAAACAGAACTTCAAAGTAAATAAAAATCTGACAGGACCTGAAAAAAAAAAAAAAACAAATCCCCAATTTCATTTGGAGACTTCAATACTCCTTGCTGAATAACAATAGAACAAGTGGACAAAAAGGCAACAAGGATACAGAAGAACATCAACCAACTGGGTCCAGCTGACATTTATAGAATACCATCCCCAAACAACAATACATTAAAAATACTTTTCAAATGAGGATGAAGCATTTATCAAAATAAACCACGTGAAAGGTCATAAAAAAATCAAATTTGAAAGAAAAGAACTCATACAAAATATGTCCACTGACTTAAATGGAATCACACCAAAAACTGATGTGAGACAGTTAACTGGAAAATCACCAAATACGTGAAAATTAAACCACACTTCTAAATTAACCATGGGTCAAAGAGGTGGTATCAAGGGAAATTAGAAAATATTTTTAACTCATTGGAAATGAAAGTGAAACATAATTTGTGAGATGCAGCTAAGGCAGTATGCAAGGGGAAATTTATAGCTTTAAGTACTTCTATTTAAAAAGAAGAAAGATCTCAAGTCAAAACATCTAAGCTTAGATCTACAAACTCTATAAAATAAGGGCAAAAGAAATCTAACGCAAGCAAGACGGAAATAATGAAGAGGAAAAAAGCAATGAAACAAAACAAAAACTGTAAAGGAAAAAAAATGGTGAAAAAATCTGGTTCTTTAAAAAACAATGATAAAAATGATACACCTCTAGGCAGACTGAGAAAAAAAAGGAGATGTCATGAATTGCCAATATCGGAAATAAAAGGGGGTACTACCAATACAGAATCCAGAGACATTAAAGTAATATCTGAACAACTCCATGCACTCAAATTTGACAACTTATATGGAATGAAGAACCTATTCCTTAAAAACTCCAGACTACCAAAACTCACCCAGGAATAATAAACAGACAACACAAACAGTCTTATATCTATAGAAAAAAATGAATTCACAGTTAAGAAAACATCCAGGCCCGGATAGTTACACCATGATATTTATTATTATTTTCATTAAATACTTACTTTTGTATTTAAAAATAGAACAGTGTCTTCCAGAAAATAGAACATAAGGGAATAATAGCCATGTCATTTCAATGAAGAAAACATTACTCTGATAGCAAAATCGAATCAATGTTAAAAAAAGAAAAAAAGCCTAAAGATCTACATTCCTCATGAATATACATGCAAATCCTCAAAAAATATTAGCAAATCAAGTTCAACAAAATGCCCAAAGATTAATACACGATGAACAAGTGAGTTTTATCCTGGGAATACAAGGATGACTCAATGTTCAAAATCCAACGAATGAAACAACCATTATTGAAGAAAGTTACTTAAAGAAATTTAATTCTCTGGGAACTGCTCTAAATAAAACAAATTAAAAAATTATTTTTAAGAAAATCTACTAAATCGCAGTAAGAAAAGCAAGAGTCTATTGCACTTGAGCCACAACTGCTCCTTCCCTACCTGTGGCAGCTCAGTATAATGGAAGCTCAACTCCCAGGAGATGGGGTCAAGACGTTAGCGCTCCCTCTCCTCCCCAGCACCCAGAAAAAGACTACGTCATCTCCCTGGGATGGGAGGGCTACCAACATTTCCTTTAAACCCCAGTTCAGTGCTGCAGAGACTAAATTCCAGGTAAGTAATGCCAAAAAGCCAAAAACTTTCTCCACCAACCCTCAAATCACAGGGCAAAGTCTCTGCCTGAGGTGAAACAGGCCTAGAATATTGGGGTCCTATTCACCCTAAACCCAACTAACTCATAGGGTGATAGTTCCACTCATACAGCGAGGCAAGGCAAAAGGACCAGAGGCTTCCAACTCTACAGAACCCAGTGTAATGTAGATATACAAATAACCAATAAGCACATGAAAAGATGGTCAACATATTTAGTCATTAGGAAAATGCAAATCAAATCCACAATGAGATACCAAGTCACACCCACTAGAGTGACTACTAAGGAAAAAAAAAAAAGTAAGTGTTGGTGAGGATGGAAAAATTCGAACTCCTGTGCAGTGCCAGTGGGAATATAAAATGGTGAAGCCCCTGTGGAAAACAAACTGGCAGTTCCTAGAAAAGTTAAACCTAGAATTATCATATGACCTGGCAATTCCAATCTTAGGTATATACCCCAAAGAAATGAAAGCATGGACTCAGATACTCGTACACCAATGTTCATGGAAGCACTATTCACAATAGCCAAAAGATGTAAACAACCCAAGGATCCATTAACAGATAAACAGATAAACAAAATATGGTACATACATACAATGAGATTTATTCAGCCATAAAAAAGGAATGATGTTCTGATATATACTACAACAAAGATGAACCTACAGTGAAATCAGCCAAAAAAAAAAGGACAAATATTGTACGATTCTACTTATATGAAATTTCTAGAATAAGCAAGCTCATAGACAGAAAGTAAACTGAAGCTTATAAGGATCCAGGAAGGAGGAAGGGAGAGTCACTGCTTAACAGGTACAGAATTTCTATTTTGGGTGATGAAAAAGTTTTGGTAATGCATGGTCATGGTAGCACAACAATGTAAATGCAATCAATGCCACTGAATGGTTAAAATGCAAACTTTATGATACAGATCAACAATAAAAATAAATTAATGCCCTGCAAAGGGATCCAAATTTAATTGGATCAGACTGTAGTGTGATTTAAGCCCCCAGGGAATTACTGTAAATAACAGCAGTCACCAGCAATTAGTAGAGACTAACACTTGGATATGCCGCCAATAGAAGCTGTCAGCTTAGCAGAGAGATCAGGGAAAGAGACAGAGACAGCCCTGCTAAACCACTGTTAAGTCAGAGTGACTGTGCACATGCCCCAAACTGCACCCTCTGAGAATGCTTCACATTTGCAGAGGAAATAGAAGTCACTAAAACAGCCATGCCATCTCATTAAATAAATAAAACAAGACCCAGAATAGAAGGGCTCAATGACCAGAGTTGCTACGATGTATTATCTAAAATGTCCAGTTTTCTGGAAAAAAATTACGAGACATGCAAAAACACAAAGCAGTGATCCATACCATATGTAAGACAAAGAGCAGGCAAAAGAAGCTGCATGTAATAGGGCAATGATGACACATTTACAGACTTCAAAACAGCCTTGATGAATATGTTTAAGAATTTAAGGAAATCATGCTTAAAGAAGGATAAAATGACAATTCTCATCAAACCAAGAATATTTATAACAGCTATAAGAACCAAATGCATATCAGAGAGTTGGCCAACAAGAAACAAATGAGAAATTCACTACAGAGGCTCAATATTAGATATGAAATGTGAAAAGAGTCAACAAACTTTAAGATGACTAATAGAGATTACACAATCTGAAGAACAGAGAAAAATAAATGAAGAAAAATGAAAGAACTGTGGCACGTGATTAAGCACACTTATATATGTGTAATGGATATATGAAAAGGAGGGGGGGAGATAGGAAGAGAGGAATATTTGAGGAAATAATGCCTGAAAATGTCCCAAATTTGATGAAAATCATTAATTGACACACACAAGAAGCTCAATGAACTCCAAGTAGTTAGTAAACCCACAGATTCATGTCAAGACACAGCATAGTAAAAAATGATGAAAAAACAAAGACAAACAGAAATTATTGAAAGCAGCAAAAGAAAAACACTGTCACGTACAAGCAACCCTCCAGTAAGAATTACAGCAGACCTCTGGTCACAAACAATGGAGGCCAGAAAATAATGGGATGACATATTCGAAGCACTAAAAGAAAAAAACCTGTTAATGGAAATAAAGGCAAAATAAAGAAACTCACAGGTAAACAAAAACTGAGAGAATGTTTTGCTAGCAGTCCTACCACATAAGATATAATAAAGGAAGTTCTCCAGGCTGAAAGTAAAGTAATGCCAGAAAGTAATTCAAATCCACATGAAAAACAATACTAGCAAAAATAATTATGTACTTAAAAAAGACAATATAAGTACATGTTTTTTCTCCTTTTTCCTCTTTACTGATGTAAAAAGAAGCCATACAAAACAATACATAAATACTTATATTATTATGCCTTTAACAAACAGAAAGGTAAAATATTTGACAAGACAAAGGAAGTGGATGAGAGCAAAGTTGCACTAGAGAAAAGAAATAAGACAGTGTCTTAGTTTGCCTGAGCTGCTATCTCGACTATTACACAACGGGTTGGCTCTAACAATAGGAATTTACTGGCCCATGGTTTTGAGGCTAGGACAAGTGCAAAATCAAGATATCAGCAAGGCTTGCTTTCTTCCCAAAGACCTCAGCCTTCTGGTATCGGCTCCCCACACTCTTTCAGGTTCCTTGCTTTCCCGTAAAAATGGCAACGTCCTCTCCTTTCTGGCTTCTGTGATTTCCAGGCTCTCCTTATAAAGCCTTCAGTAATCTGGATTAAGATCCATTCTCATTTCACTGGCCACACTAAACTGCTAGGTACTATTTACAATGGTTCATGCCCACAGGGATGCAGATTAAGACTGAGAACATGTGTTTGTAGAAGTACATGACTCAACTTACCGTACATACCATGGTAACTATCCTCCACAGGAACAAATGGGAGAATTACAAATGTCAACTAAGTTTAATTCAACAAACTGTTAATACACATTTTCTCTTCTTTCTTCTCTCAGTTTCCTTAAATGACATACAGTAATATGAAGTAATACTATGAGTGCACTGTTGGGTTTGTGAAATATATAGATATAATATGTATAACAAGAGTAGCAACATAAAGGGAAAGGGGGAATAGAGATATCTAGGAGTAGTGTTTATCTCACTGGAATAAATATTAAGATTAAGCCTGGAGTAGATTCTGATAAGTTAAGATACATACATAGCAGGCCCTATGACAACAACTAAGAAAATAATCCAAAGTAATATAGAAGTATAGCATTAAAAGAATCAAAACATTACACAAGGAAAAAAAATCATTGAAAACAGAAGAAAGTAATTAAAGGGACTAGAAGAACAAAAAAGAAATGAGACAGAAACCAAAAAGTAAAATGGCAGACATAAACACAGCTGTATCAGTAACAAAGATAAACATAAATGGATTAAAGATTCCAATCAAAAGGCAGATAATGTCAGACTGACTAAAAGGAGAAAAGTTCCACCTATATGCTGCCTAGAGGAGTTACACTTTAAAGAGGTGAATAGGTTGAAAGTAAAAGAATGGAAAAATATACATCATGAAAACAAAGTGGTTTTACTAACAGACAAAATAAGACTTGAAGACAAAAATATTACTAGATATACATTTTATTATGAAAAATGGGTTCATCCATAAGGAAAATATAATAACTACAAACATTTATACACCTAATCACAAAGTCCCAAACTATAGGAAGGAAAAGCTGAGAGATGTGAAAACGCAAATAGGCAATTCAAAAATAACAGCTGGAAATTTCAATACTCTACTTTCAGTACTGAGTAGAACTATGCAGGTGGTCAATAAGGAAATACGGACTTGAACAACACTATAAGCGAAGTAGAGCTAACAGACAGCTATAATATATTCTACCCCAAAATAGCAGAATACATCTTCAATATTAAGAAACAGAAAATAGAAAAACAACAAAGAAGGCAACAAAATCCAAACTTGGTTATTTGAAAAGATCAATAAAAATGACAAACCCTTTGCCAAAATTGCCAAGAAAAAAGGAGAAGAATCAAATTACTAAAGTCGGGAATAAAACAGTACACATTACTATCAACTTTGCAAATGTAGAAAGGAGTATAAAGGAATACTATGAATAATCACATGCTGACAAATTAAATAACTTAGATGAAATGCACAAATTCTTAGAAATATACAAATTGCCAGAACTGACTCAAGATAAAAGAAAATCTGAATAGACCTACAATAAGCAAAGAGACCGAATCAGTAATTTAAATTATAACTACTAAATTAGTAATTTCCCATATAAAAAAGCCCAGGCCCAGATGGTGTCTTCACTGAATTTTCCCAAACATTGAACTAAGAATTAACATCAATTCTTCACATACTCTTCCAAAATAAAGTAGATGGAACACTCCTCAACTCATTCTATAAATCCAGTATTGCCCTGATAATAAAACCAGAAATAGATACAACAGGAAAAAAAAAACACCACAGACTAATATATTTTATGAAAACAGACACAAAAGTCCTTAACAAACTGTAAAAAAGGATTATATACCAGGACCAAGTGAAATTTATCCCAGAAATGAAAGATAGGTTCAACATAGAAAAATCCAACAATGTAATAAACTGTATTACTAGAATAATGGACAAAAACCACATGATCTCAATATTGATACAGGGAAAAAAAAAAAAAAACGAAATCCTACAGCCCGGGAGCCCAGTGCAGCCACTGCCATGTCTTCTGGGGCCAGCATGAACACTCTGCAGCTCCTGATGGAGCAGCTCAACCTGGAGGGCAGGATGGAGAGGATCAAGGGTTTGTCAGGCAGCTGCAGAGCTTCAACAGTACTGCGTGCAGAAGAAAGCCTGCAAGGATGGCCTGCTGGACAGGATGCCAGCCAAGAGCAACCTCTTCTGGGAGCCCAGATTATGCACTTTACTCTGAAGACCGTAGGGAAGAAGTTCATTGAGTTATGCCTTCAAGTACAAACTGAACATCTGTCTCCAAGTTTCAAGAAAACTCTTTTCTCTAGCCAAACAATTTTTAGATATTTGAAACCTTTCCCGTGGCCTGGTCCTATAGCCAAAATTCTACAGAAATGGATGCGTTTCTGCTCAAATAAGGGAAGAGTAGATCTTTTAAATAATAATGACCTGGTTCTTTTGGTGAAGTGCTTTATACTTAAACACAAATCCTATCACCAAATATACCAAAATACATCTCTTTCATAAGTGAATTACCAGTGTTTCTGTACCTGGAATACCACGTGTATTCTATTTACTGGATGTTTACATTTTAGGAAGGAAAACATTTTTGTTTCTTAAAAATTGAATACTTGCAATTTGTTGTTCCTAAGATTTTTATACTGTAACAAATTTTGTTCTTATCTCATAAATTTAGTTTCTACATGAAGATAACCAACTATAAAACTGAGGGGAAGAAAAGCTTTACCAATCAAATGATGTCTTGATTTTTCTAAACGAGAACGTTTTATTTTTAAACACTTAACATGGGAACTGTTTCTAGCAAACTTTTTTGAGAAAGATTAATGTGGTATTATGCATGAAGTTGCCTCATCCTGTGTATGAAGCAGATCTGATCTTTGTCTTAAGTTCCTCTATTTTATGATTGTGCTTTAACAAATACTACAATATTTCATGTATTTAATAAATGTTTAAAATGTAACCTATATTCAAATGGTTAAAAACAAAGCAATGTGAAAATATACCCTCAAAGAATTCGTAAAGTCGCAATGTTTTATTTTGATGATGTGCCTCCAGTTTGATTTGGGACACTTTTTTAAAGGATACTTTACTTACATTTGTAATTATCTCTGAAGAGTTTGGAAATAAAATTTCTACTTACTTCATTATTTTCTATGGCAAGAAAATTTTGTTTTAAGGCTTCATGGATTTTTGTTTGCTTGTGAGACCGAGTGCTGGAAGTGGGGAGTGAAATTTTTGTTTTTTAAATCTATGTAGAATTGTGTAAATGCCACTGATTGTATACTGTGGTTGGATTGCATGGTGTGTGAATATATCTCAATAAAATTGCATTTAAAAAATTTTTTAAAAATCCAAAGCCTTTCATAAGACTCAACAAATTAGCAATACAAGGGAAATTCCTCAACCTAAAAAAAGATCATCTATGGAAATACACAGGTAACATCGTATATAATGGTGAAACACAATGTTTTCCCCCAAGATGAGGAATAAGAAAAGGTTGTCTACTTTCACTGCTTTTACTCAACATTATACTGAACATTCTAGCCAGGACAATTAGCACAGACAACAAAATAACAAGCATCCAGACTGGAAACATGGAAGTAAAACTATCTCTATTTGCAGGTGACGTGATCTCATACATAGAAAATCCAGGGGAAGCCACTAAAAAATTATTAAAACTAATAAATTAATTCAGCAAGTTTGCAGGGTATGAATATACAAAAAAATTATTACTTCTATAAACAAAAATTAAGAGAACAACTTAATTTATAATAGCACCAAAGACAATAAAACACTTAGAGGTGTTTATTAAAGTTTAGTAAAAGAAGTGCAAAAATTATACTCTTAAATCTACAAAAAAACTGTTGAAAGAAATTAAAAAACTAAATAAATAGAAAGACATCCTGTATTCATAGATCAGAAGAAATCTTTAAAGATAGCAATACTTTCCAAATTGATCTACAAATTCAACAAAATCCCTACCAAAATTCCACCTGGCATCTTTGTAGGAATCCACAAATTAATCTTAAAATTCATATGGAAATCCAAAGGTATTCCGAAAACCCAATTCAATCTTGGAAAAGAATGAGCTGAAAGACTCACACTTCCCAATTTCAAAACTTCACAATGTAATCAAGAGTGTGTTCCTGGCATGGAGCTAGGCATAGAGACCAATGGAATAGAATTCAAAGTCCAGAAATAAGCCCGCACATTTATAGTCAATTTTTTTTTTCAACAAGGATGCCAAAAAATTCAATGGGGAAAGAATAGCCTTTTCAATATAAATGGTGCTTGGACAGTTGGATATCCACATGCAAAAGATTAAAGCTAGACCACTTACTTACACCATATACAAAAAGTTAACAAATGGCCATAAACACAAATATAAGAGCTAAAGCTGTAACACTCTTGGAGGAAAACCCTAGGCATAAACTTTGTGACCTTGGGTTAGGCAAAGCCATCTTAAACATGATTGCAAGAGCACAAGCAACTAAAAATACATAAGCCTTCATCAGAATTTAAAACTTCCGTGCTGCAAATGATACTGTCAAAAGAGTGGAAAGACAACCCATAAAATGAAAGAAAATATTTGAAAATCATATATCTGATTAGGGATTTTTATCTAGAATATACAATGTCTACAATTCAACAATAAAAAGACAAACCAATTTAAAAATAGCAAAAGGCTCTAAACAGACATTTCTCCAAAGAAGATATATACAAATGACCAATAAGCACATGAAACTGTACTTAAAATCATTACTCATAATGACATACCATTTCACACCTACTAGGACGGCTAAAATAAAAAAGAAAAACAATATAAGTTATGGTCAGGATGTGAAAAAATTGGAACCCTCTCACACTGCTGATGGGAATATAAAATGTTGCAGAAAACAGTCCGGCAGTTCTTCAAAAGTTTAAACAGAATTCCAACACTATCGCCCAGTTTCACTCCTAAGTATATACCCTACAGAAATGAAAATGTGTATACACAAAAACCTGGACACAAATATTAATAACAGCCAAAAAATGGAAGTAATCCAAATGTCCATACACTAATAAATGGGTAAATAAAATGTGATACATCCACAATGGAATTATCTACCATATAAAGGAATGAGATGTGTTACATGCTTCAACATGGATGATTTTTGAAAACACTATGCTGAGTGAAAGAAAACAGCCACAAAAGCCCACGTATTGCATTTATATGAAATCTGCCGGACAGACAAACATATAGAGACAGAAGGTAGATTCATGGTTGCCTACAGCTGGGGTGAGGGCCTGGGAGGAAATGTGGAGGGATTACTAATGGTTAGGGGTTTTATTTGGGGTGATGAAAATGTTCTCAAATTGATTGTGGGGATGGCTGCACAGTTCTGTGACATATTAAAGACCAATTCAATTTTGTACATTTTTAATGGACAAATTTCATGACATGTGAATTATAATTCTATAAAGCTGTCACAAAACAACATGTCAATCAAGTAACCCACCATATTAAATTAAAGAAAAACCAAGTGATCTTATCAAGTGATACAGAAAAATTTGACAAAATTCAACACGCACTCATGTTGCTGAGGAGGTAGAATGGTGTAGCCTATCTGGAGGACAGTGTGGTGTGCCACAAGAAGCTAAGTATGTGGGTGCCATAAGGTCCTGCAACCTCATTACAGGGTATGTAGTAGGAAGACGTGAGAGAAGGGACATGAATGGACATTTGCACACTGGTGTTTATGGAGGCAGTATTCAAGATTTGCAATGGGTGGAGGTGGCCTAAGGGTACATCAGCTGATGAACAGAATGGTGAACCGTGGTGTATGCAAACAATGGAATACTGAGCAACTGTGAGAAGGAGTGAAGCTGTGAGACACTCAATGAGGTGAATGGATCCTGTAGACAGCATTTTGAGTGAAGTAGGCCAGAAAGGAGAGGACAAACATTGTAACACCACACCAATATGGACTAACTACAATGCATAAACTCAGAATTGAATCTTACAGCACAGCTTATCAGGGGAATGCTTACTGTAATGGTCCCTGGATTGTAAGCTCTTACAGCAGTCACATCTATTCCTGAATTGTAATGGCCAGCTCCAAAGTCTGAGATGCTGACCCCTTTGTGTATAACCTGATCAGTCTCTGGAACTTTGGGTATCTGTGTGACACCTGAAACTAAGAGCTAGAGCTCCACAGATATGAATGTCAGTATTAGCACATACAGCAACTGTTAATAAAGCTGAAAAAAATTCCAGTCTTCAATCAGAGATAGGAATGAATCAGATCTGGTTAGGAGTAAGGCAAATCAGGCCAAAGGGCAAAGGATGATACTGCTTGTGTTTTAAAACTTCAACTTCTGTGTGAGACCAATGGAAGAGATGTTTATTTGGTGCAGGATATATATCTTCTACAGCACACCAAATAATTTAAGTTGTACAGTCAGTTTATTCAACCACCATAATTACACAAAACTTTGAAAAGGAAGTGAGATCTGGTAGATGTGTACAGGTTAGTGTGAAATAGCAATACATTCCAAAGTAATCTGGGCAGATATTAAAAACACATATGCAGGGAGGCGGGGCAAGATGGCAGACTGGTGAGCTGTATGTTTTAGTTACTCCTCCAGGAAAGTAGGCAGAAAGCCAGGAACTGCGTGGACTGGACACCACAGAGCAATCTGACTTTGGGCATACTTCGTACAACACTCATGAAAATGTGGAACTGCTGAGATCAGCGAAATCTGTAAGTTTTTGCGGCCAGGGGACCCGCGCCCCTCCCTGCCAGGCTCAGTCCCATGGGAGGAGGGGCTGTCAGTTCCGGGAAGGAGAAGGGAGAACTGCAGTGGCAGCCCTTATCGGAAACTCATTCTACTGATCCAAACTCCAACCATAGACAGACTGAGACCAGACACCAGAGAATCTGAGAGCAGCCAGCACAGCAGAGAGCAGACACACATAGAAAAAAACAGCACGAAAAACTCCAAAATAAAAGCGGAGGATTTTTGGAGTTCTGGTGAACACAGAAAGGGGAAGGGCAGAGCTCAGGCCCTCAGGCTCATATGCAAATCCCGAAGAAAAGCTGATCTCTCTGCCCTGTGGAACTTTCCTTAATGGCCCTAATTGCTTTGTCTCTTAGCATTTCAATAACCCATTAGATCTGTGAGGAGGGCCCTTTTTTTTCTTTTTTTAATCCTTTTTTCTTTTTCTAAAACAATTACTCTAGGAAGCCCAATACAGAAAGCTTCAAAGACTTGCAATTTGGGCAGGTCAAGACAAGAGCAGAACTAAGAGAGCTCTGAGACAAAGGCAATAATCCAGTGGCTGAGAAATTTCACTAAACACCACAACTTCCCAAGAAAAGGGGGGTGTCCGCTCACAGCCATCATCCTGGTGGACAGGAAACACTCCTGCCCATCGCCAGCCCCATAGCCCAGAGCTGCCCCACACAACCCAGTGTGACAGAAGTGCTTCAAATAACAGGCACACTCCACAAAACTGGGCATGGACATTAGCCTTCCCTGCAACCTCAGCTGATTGTCCCAGAGTTCGGAGGGTGGAGCAGTGTGAATTAACAAAGCCCCATATAGCCATCATTTCAGCAGACTGGGAGCCTCCCTACACAGCCTAGCAGCCAAGAACCGCCCTGGGGGGACGGCACTCACCTGTGACATAGCACAGTCATCCCTCAACAGAGGACCAGGGGGTGCACGGCCTGGAAGAGGGACCCACTTGCAAGTCTCAGGAGCCATACGCCAATACCAAGGACTTGTGGGTCAGTGGCAGAGACAAACTGTGGCAGGACTGAACTGAAGGATTAGACTATTGCAGCAGCTTTAAAACTCCAGGATCACCAGGGAGATTTGATTGTTAGAGCCACCCCCCCCCTCCCTGACTGCGCAGAAACGCCCCATATACAGGGCGGGCAACACCAACTACACATGCAAGCTTGGTACACCAGTTGGACCCCACAAGACTCACTCCCCCACTCACCACAAAGGCTAAGCAGGGGAGAACTGGCTTGTGGAGAACAGGTGGCTCGTGGACGCCACCTGCTGGTTACTTAGAGAAAGTGAACCCCACGAAGCTGTAGCTCTGATAAATTAGAGATAAGGAATTCAGTTGGTCTACCAATCCTAAAAGAACCCTATCAAGTTCAGCAAATGCCACGAGGCCAAAAACAACAGAAAATTATAAAGCATATGAAAAAACCAGACGATATGGATAACCCAAGCCCAAGCACCCGAATCAAAAGATCAGAAGAGACACAGCACCTAGAGCAGCTACTCAAAGAACTAAAGAAATGAACAAACTGAAGAGACACTCAAGAAAAAGATACCATTTTCAATAGCAACTAAAAAAATCAAGTACCTAGGAATAAACTTAACCAAAGATGTAAAAGACCTATACAAAGAAAACTACGTAACTCTACTAAAAGAAATAGGAGACCTTAAAAGATCGAAAAATATTCCATGTTCATGGATAGGAAGGCTAAATGTCATTAAGATGTCAATTCTACCCAAACTCATCTACACATTCAATGCAATCCCAATCAAAATTCCAACAACCTACTTTGCAGACTTGGAAAAACTAGTTATCAAATTTATTTGGAAAGAGAAGATGCCTCGAATTGCTAAAGACACTCTAAAAAAGAAAAACCAAGTGGGAGGACTTACACTCCCTGACTTTGAAGCTTATTATAAAGCCACAGTTGTCAAAACAGCATGGTACTGGCACAAAGACAGACATATAGATCAATGGAATCGAATTGAGAATTCAGAGATAGACCCTCAGATGTATGGCCGACTGATCTTTGATAAGGCCCCCAAAGTCACTGAACTGAGTCATAATGGTCTATTCAACAAATGGGGCTGGGAGAGTTGGATATCCATATCCAAAAGAAAGAAAGAGGACCCCTACCTCACCCCCTACACAAAAATTAACTCAAAATGGACGAAAGATCTCAATATAAAAGAAAGTACCATAAAACTCCTAGAAGATAATGTAGGAAAACATCTTCAAGACCTTGTATTAGGCGGCCACTTCCTAGACTTTACACCCAAAGCACAAGCAACAAAAGAGAAAATAGATAAATGGGAACTCCTCAAGCTTAGAAGTTTCTGCACCTCAAAGGAATTTCTCAAAAAGGTAAAGAGGCAGCCAACTCAATGGGAAAAAATTTTGGGAAACCATGTATCTGACAAAAGACTGATATCTTGCATATATAAAGAAATCCTACAACTCAATGACAATAGTACAGACAGCCCAATTATAAAATGGGCAAAAGATATGAAAAGACAGTTCTCTGAAGAGGAAATACAAATGGCCAAGAAACACATGAAAAAATGCTCAGCTTCACTAGCTATTAGAGAGATGCAAATTAAGACCATAATGAGATACCATCTCACACCTATCAGAGTGGCTGCCATTAAACAAACAGGAAACTACAAATGCTGGAGGGGATATGGAGAAATTGGAACTCTTATTCATTGTTGGTGGGACTGTATAATGGTTCAGCCACTCTGGAAGTCAGTCGGGCAGTTCCTTAGAAAACTAGATATAGAGTTACCATTCGATCCAGTGATTGCACTTCTCGGTATATACCCGGAAGATCGCAAAGCAGTGACACGAACAGATATCTGCACGCCAATGTTCATAGCAGCATTATTCACAATTGCCAAGAGATGGAAACAACCCAAATGTCCTTCAACAGATGAGTGGATAAATAAAATGTGGTATATACACGCGATGGAATACTAAACAGCAGTAAGAAGGAACGACCTCGTGAAACATATGACAACATGGATAAACCTTGAAGACATAATGCTGAGTGAAATAAGCCAGGCACAGAAAGAGAAATATTATATGCTACCACTAATGTGAACTTTGAAAAATGTAAAACGAATGGTTTATAATGCAGAATGTAGGGGAACTAGCAATAGAGAGCAATTAAGGAAGGGGGAACAGTAATCCAAGAAGAACAGATATGCTATTTAACGTTCTGGGGATGCCCAGGAATGACTATGGTGTGTTAATTTCTGATGGATATAGTAGGAGCAAGTTCACAGAAATGTTGCTATATTAGGCAACTTTCTTGGGGTAAAGTAGGAACAGGTTGGAAGTAAAGCAGTTATCTTAGGTTAGTTGTCTTTTTCTTACTCCCTTGTTATGGTCTCTTTGAAATGTTCTTTTATTGTATGTTTTCCTTTTATTTTTTTTTTCCATACAGTTGATTTAAAAAGGAAAAAAAGGTTAAAAAAAAAAAAGGGAAAAAAATATGTACTGCCCCCTTGAGTAGCCTGTGGAGAATGCAGGGGTATTGGCCTACCCCACCTCAATGGCTGCTAACATGACCACAGACATAGGGAACTGGTGGTTTGATGGGTTGAGCCCTCTACCGTAGGTTTTACCCTTGGGAAGTTGGTTGCTGCAAAGGAGAGGCTAGGCCTCCCTATAATTGTGCCTAACAGCCTCCTCCCGAATGCCTCTTTGTTGCTCAAATGTGGCCCTCTCTCTCTAGCTAAGCCAACTTGAAAGGTGAAATCACTGCCCTCCCCACTACGTGGGATCAGACACCCAGGGGAGTGAATCTCCCTGGCAACGTGGAATATGACTCCCAGGGAGGAATGTAGACCCGGCATCGTGGGACGGAGAACATCTTCTTGACCAAAAGGGGGATGTGAAAGGAAATGAAATAAGCTTCAGTGGCAGAGAGATTCCAAAAGGAGCCGAGAGTTCACTCTGGTGGGCACTCTTACGCACAATTTAGACAACCCTTTTTAGGTTCTAAAGAATTGGGGTAGCTGGTGGTGGATACCTGAAACTATCAAACTACAACCCAGAACCCATGAATCTCGAAGACAGTTGTATAAAAATGTAGCTTATGAGGGGTGACAATGGGATTGGGAAAACCATAAGGACCACACTCCACTTTGTCTAGTTTATGGATGGATGAGTAGAAAAATAGGGGAAGGAAACAAACAAACAAACAGACAAAGGTACCGAGTGTTGTTTTTTACTTCAATTGCTCTTTTTCACTTTAATTATTATTCTTATTATTTTTGTGTGTGTGCTAATGAAGGTGTCAGGGATTGATTTAGGTGATGAATGTACAACTATGTAAAGGTACTGTGAACAACTGAATGTACGATTTGTTTTGTATGACTGCGTGGTATGTGAATATATCTCAATAAAATGAAGATTAAAAAAAAAAGATGAAACAGGATCAATCTAATACAACTTGCTGTCTAATACCTACCTTACAAGGTCCTTGTGAAGATTACATGAGTGACATATTTAACAAAAAAAAAAAAAAAAAAACACATATGCAGGGTCCACCCTGAGGAGCTGGGGGAAAATGTGGAAATGTTGGACATCCCCACCTGGGTTATTACTGATATTCTCACAAACATTGAGGACTGACAATTTAGTATGAAGAGCCCTCGATATTGGGGCTGCCCTTATGAAGCTTGTTACTGCAAAGGAAAGGCTAAGACTATTTATAATTGTGACTAAGAGTCTCCCCAAGAGTACTTCTTTGTTGCTCAGATGTAGCCCTCTCTCTCTACCTAAGCCAACTTGGCAGGTGAATTCACTGCCCTCCCCTCTACATGGGACCTGACTCCCAGGGGTGTAAATCTCCCTGGCAACACAGGATTTGACTCCTGGGGTTGAATATGGACCAGCATCATGGGATTGAGAAAACCTTCTTGACCAAAAAGGGGAAGTGAAATGAAATAAATTAAAGTTTCAGTAACTGAGAGATTTCAAATGGAGCCTAGAGGTCTCTCTGGAGGGCATTCCTATGCACTATATAGATATCCCTTTTTAGGTTTTAGTGTATTGGAATAGCTAGAAGTAAATACCTGAAACTATCAAACTGCAACCAAGCAGCCTTAACTTTTGAAGACAATTGTATAACTATGTAGCTTACATGGGGTGACCTTCTAATTGTGAAAACCCTGTGGACTGCACTCCCTTTATCCAGTATATGGATGGAAGAGTAGAAAAATGGGGACAAAGTTGATTTATAGATTTTGCATAATTTCATTCAAAATCCCTGTGGGATTTTGTTATTAGATAATGAATGATAAGCAGATTCCCATTCGTCATTACAGAAAGCCAAATTAAAACTGCAGTGAAATATCACCTCAAACCTGCTAAAATGGCCATAATCCAAACAACAATAACAAGTGATGGTGAAGACATGGGAAAAGTGGATCCTTCATACACTGGGGGGGGGGGGGGGGGGGGGGGAGTATGTAACTGTTTTAGGTGCTAGAGTTACAAGCAAGGTACTAAATAAAAATAAGGGAGACAAGGTAGTTGCTCCCATGGAATTTCATTCTAGTTACAAGTAATTAACAGAAATGATTTATGATAGTGACAAATGCTATGCCATATGGAAGACATTATGATATTGAGGGGAGGACTGGCAAGAGATAAATTAGATAAAAGCAAACATAGATGACCCTTCTGAGGTTATAACTGATATGTCACCAGAAGCATATGGTACCAACTATACCAATAAAGGTGGAAAAAAAGGCTAAAGGCTCACCTGTTCAATGAGAACTCTTTAAAAATATTTTCCTCTTATCTCTTCATTAAAAAATATATTTTTTTATATTTTTTATTAAATACATGTAGCTACCAACAAGGAATTCTAATCTAACAATGATGCCTATTACCATAAGGTGACATGTTTTTATGAAAAGTCAAGAACATTACTTTTAATTTGCCTGTTCAGTCTTACCCCAACTAAATACACAATTTTCTTTAGATTTGATTTATTTTAAATAGTGAAATAACTCATGGACTTCTACCTTCACCCTTCCTTTAGCATCTAAGACACTCAAAACTAAGAACAACTAAGCTCAAATGAAAATGCTTCTACTCAACCATAATTATTAAAATCTGAACACTATCTTTTCAAAGTTTCATGTTAACTCATTTTTTATAACTTCAAAGCACAAATTACTCTACTATCCGTCCCACTTTCATTTTAACCTATAACCCCAAGTAATCTCATGTTTGTATTTGTTCTACATAATACATTTTTAGACTGAGTTATCTTTTTTTGTTTTCTTCTAGTAACTTTTCCTACTCAATGTCTGGTCATAGCATGTTTGGTTTAACCAGTAATCAATAAGCCAATAAATCAATTATTTTTACCCTGTAAATTTCAAGGAAAAAAATGTGACAAAAAGGCAAACAAAGTTTTGGTACTGGGGGAAAAAAAAAAAAACGCCAAAAGATACCCTTTAAAAATTTTGTATATTATTCTAAATTTATCATATACAAGCAGTGAAACCTATTGTTCCCCAAACATTTAAAAAAAAATTCCCCCAATGGTAAAGTCTAATTTGATAAAAGCATAATTAGGTCATTTAAAACCGCATCTGTTTAAGGTCAAAGCATAATCTTTAACAACCTTTAAGTTATTTAAGTTTAAAACTAAGGTTATTTGTTAAAGTTTAAAACTATCTGCTGTTCACAAGCATTCACTATCAATTTAAATTGCTAAAAACTACATTAACTTTCCTCAGCCCCAAGGTCTAAAAGAAATTATTAATGTACTCAACATATATATACTACTTAAGTACCAGGCACTAAAGCCAGATAGGGATTAAACATAATAATGATCTCAAAAGCCTACAAATTTAAGATATACCCTCAGGAACTAGAAGAGCATCTAGTACCTACCAGGCATTGAATTAAAATTTGCCGAATCAATGAATGAATAATGGCATATGAAAAGCACCTACTATAGAACCTGACTCAAATGTCAGTTTCCTGGTTGCTCTTTTCCCCACTAGCACATTACTGTATGAAATAGTTATGTACCAATAATGAAGCAGTGGGATTAATACTGCATTTTTCTTCTTTATATTGTACTATGCCTTCCAAACTTTTAAAAGTACTTTTATAATGACAGGGATAAGGGATGAGGGCCCTTTTAGAAAAAGAAAAGTTTTATGAATTATAATTTTATTTAGCAGAGACCTATAATTTTACAACCTAAAAGTAATCTAACCAAGAGGTAATTCAGTTCAGTAGATGAAACTTTTAATAAATATAAACGTGTTTCTTCAAGTCACCAATGAGTATTAATTTAAGATAAACTGCAGCTCTATGGGTAGGTCCAATATTGTCAGTACATAAAAGCAGACACTAGATACTGCACCCCCCATCACTGTGAAATTAAACTACCATTTTTACAAGAGCCTAATGTGAGAGCTTTATATATAATGTTGACAATACTTCAAACATTCAAGGAATTCAGTTACCTTTATTTTAGGGAAGAGGAAACTAAGTTTCAGAAAGGTTAAGTACCTTGCCTAATACTTCAAACATTCAAAGTAAGTACAGTTACCTCCATTTTCTGGAGAAGGAAAACTAAGGTTCAGAAAGGTTAAGTAACTTGCTCAAAAGTACTGGATGGTAGAACAAGGAATCATGCCAAGGCCACTGAACTCTAATATTTGAACTTTTCACTACACCTGGCTGGCTTTTATACCTCTTCTCTTCACAGAGTTTACACACAAATTTAATTCTGGCAACACACAAAATCCACAAGAGGTTTTAGCATCCTCGTGGGAGAGAAAGAAATGCAGCACAACTGTGGCAGGGTGGATATTTATCGTACCACACATGCATTCATTCAACAAACACTTTTCAGGCACCAATTAGAGTAGCACTAGACAATGGAGTATCATCTAAAAGAAATTAATTACTGACACATGAAACAACACTGATGTATCTCAAAAATATTACACTGAAGAAAAGAAGCCAAACACAAAAGAATGCATATTGTACTATTCCAGTTATTTGAAACTCTAGGAAAAAAACACCAATCTAATCTATGGTGACAGAAAGCAAATTACGATTTGCCTGGTACCAGAAATGGGAGAATGCCTGGAATGAGGCACAAGAGACCTTTGGGGGTAATGGGAATGTTCTGTAAAACATTTATTAAAATTTATCAAAACTTATCAAAAAGTATTATATAATGTATATAATACTTACATTGTATTATAAGTAAACTTCCTTGACAAATTGACTTAAAAATCAATTAGTTCCTATGGATAAGAAAATGAAGAATGATGGGCTTTTCCCAGAGAAAAGACAAGGTTTTAATAGGAGATATATGTTAATAAAAAAATCTTCCTAAAGGCCTTAAGCAGTAAATAACTTGCTTAAAATAAAGTCTTACTACAATAAATGTTTCACTTCTCTCACTAACAGAAGAGCTACCTTGCTCAGCCTTAATTGCCCTTAATTGTCCTCTTACTACAAGATATAATTCAGCCATTTAAAGTTTGTTTACTAAGTTGTATCTGCAAAAGATTTAAATCACATATAGAATTTCAAGTGTTATATACAGAAACATTTTTATAATCTAATTGCATTACATTTAGCTTCCAAACTTAGCTATTTCTATAGATACGATTTTTTTTTTAAGTAAACAAAAGAGCCACACTTAGCATTCTAATTCAGAGCCATAGATAACTTGGGACTCCTGGCATTCCAAATGAAATATAATTAAAAATGCAACTACTTTACTTGCAACACGGTACAGTGTAGTGTTTTACAAACTGTGGACTGCATCCCAACAGTGAGTTGTGAAATCAATTTAGTGGGTCAAAACCATTATGTTTAAAAGTATGACGTAATGCCAAATGACCATAATATGATAAGCCCAAGTCAACAGTAGTCCCAAAAACCTTAACAAATACCCAGATTCCTATCTGAGATTCAACAGAAGTTTCACTCACTAAGTTTATTCATCAGAAACGTAAATCCTTCAGAGTGCTCCTATGCCACTTAAGTCCCGAAACCCAGAGGCAATAGCCTCTCTTCAAGAACATCAACTAGATGTGTCCCCTTTGCTCACAAAGTTGACACCCCTTTTCAACATGAACAGGTTAGGGTGGTCACTGCCTAGATATCCCTGAAGATCAGGAAAGTGATTAAACTAGAGAAAGGGGTAGCAACAGATAAGATGGAATTTAACAAAGGATTATGAATACTGAATCTTTATATAATTTTCCTTTTCTTAATTGCTAGGGTCTTAGCATAGTTAGAAGGAAAGAACTGAAATGGTGGAACTATAACCCATAGCATCCTTTCAAATTTGTTCTATAGCTCTTATTAAATCGTAATTTGAAAGCTATACCTTTTTATAAATATATGTTATATTTCACAATAAGGAAATAACTGAAATTATGGTATCATAACTCATAATAACTTTGGAAATGAACTATATATCTACTTGTTAAATCATACTTTGAAAGATATTACCTTTTTGTGTATATATATTTCATATAAGGAAATAACTGAAACTGTGGAATTGTAACCTGTAATATTCTTTGAAATTTGCTCTCTAACTACTTGTTAAATTGTACTTGGAAAGTTATCACTTTTATGTATATGTTATATTCAACAATAAAAAAAAAAAGTATGATACAGAATACAATAGAAGACACCCAAACACACTGCATAGTAAGGGTGTTGCCTTCTGTGTTTCCTTTTTTTTAAATCACACTCACTTGTGGACACTCACCCTGGATCCACACTGTGGATCCTGGTATTAAAAAAAAAAAAAAAAAAAAAAAAGTGAAAGACTCTACAAGTATACCACAGCAAGAAACAAGGTAACAAACAAACAAACATGGACTTTAGAGGCAAAGACATAATTTCAGAAATTAGTTCTTCCATTACTATGTGACCTCAGAGAAGTTCATTCAACTGTCAAATGGGATGAAATCCACTAACTTTATTAAAGAAAATTATGAAGAGTATTTCTGAGATCATTTTACTCAGAGCCAAAGTCCTTAGAAGGGTTTACGAAGTCCTTCCTGATCTGCCTCTAGTTCCCTACAATTTCTGCACTCATCCACCAATCATTGCCTCACCTATTCCACTCTAGCCACAAGACTTCCTTGCAATCTTTTAATCACAAGAAATCAAGAATACTCTAACAGAGCTTTGACTCTTTGTTGTTCCTACCTGGAACCCTTTCTGCTGGATATGTTCATATTTGCTCCCTCACCACAGACTCATTCAAACATCACCGTCTATGGGAGGACTTCCCTGACCAACTTATTTAAATCTGCATCCCATGCATACTCCATACTCCCTTGATTTATTTTTCTCCATACCCTTACTACCATCTGCCATACCATATGTTTTATTTGTTTTGTACACTGCTTATATTCCCTCAAAACAGAGAATTATGTGCCTGGCACATAATAGGTGTTAAATAAATATTTGGAGAATAAATGAATAAATGACAGCATACAGAAATTATCTAATACAGTAATTAAATGTTACTTTTGCCTTTACCTATGCCCCACTAGTAAAGTACTCATTATTTTCAAATAAATCTGTGGACATCAAAATTATTTTGAAGCCCCCAGAAAGAATATCCATAAGAAAATAGTGAAAACACAATCTGATTTTAACATTTAATCTATCTTAGTTACATTTTAGTGTTGATACAATCAATTCAATCAGGCAAAACTTCTCTGAAACTTCTATGTTGTTAGTTTATCCAGTTTAAACCACTTTGTGGACAATTTTGTTATAGTATCTCTGCATGTTAACGCCATCTCACATTTGTGTGATGTTAAATATTATTTACCTTTTCCAGGAAAGCATGGAATCATGCTTGGTAGGAATCAAAGACAGGATTATAATAACCTTTTACTCGATTACTTCTCTTATTATTATTATTGAGAATGAAAGATATGAACAGAAAACTTGTAAAATACAAATAAATAAATGACTTTTCAATTTTAGGAGAAATCAAAGAAATGTGTATTTCAAAAATGATCAGTTTACACTTCAAAATTTAGAACTTACTTTTTTTAAACTCAGTATCACTGACAGTAAAGCAAAAATACAGCCTCACACCTAGCTGGTGAGAATGTACATTGGCACAGGCTTCCTGCAGGAAAACAAGAAAGTAAATACAAAAAGCTTTCAAAAATAACCTTTCATACATACAACAAATATTTACTTGCCAGCTCTTGTATGGAATTTCAAATATACATTAGAGAACAAGACTGACCTGGTCCCTATTGATGATCCAGCAGTGGAATGGTGGACAAAATTTTTAAAATTAGGGCTAAAGTACAACAGGTTCTATGGGAGAAGGGGCCTATTTTAGAAAGGGTAGCTGGGGAAAGCCTCTGTGAGGTATCCTGTATACTACAGACTATGCTATGTGTTATACAGATGTTGTCATTTACCCCTTACAGTCCTTTGAGCTAAGCATCGTTACTCTATTTTACAAGAGGGCACTAAAACTGGCAAAGTAATTTTCCTAAGGACACAGTAATTAGTTAAGTGCTGGAGCTACCTAACTCCAAAATTCCTATACTGAAATAATAAATACAGACTTATAGAAATGTTTTAAAATAATCAGCTGTACAAACAAATGTTCAGGTACAAGAACGTTAACAGTGCTATTTATAAAAGTGAAAATTCAAAATGAAATGTTCAGTAGTAAGGAATCATTAAATAAGTTATGTTCCAGCCATTAAGAATCATGTTGTTGATAAATATTAAATTACACTGGAAAATGCTCATGATATGTGTTTTCTTTTTTAACACAAGTTACAAATAAGTGAGCATTCCCCAATGTCTCTATCACACAAATGTTATCAAGATGTTTTCTCTGGGCATTTATTCTCCCTTCTTTTTGTATTTTCCTGCATCTGTGGATACATCAAAATTGTATTAATTTAATAACTGGGGGGGAAAACAAAAGAGACGTAGTGCTTTCAAACATACACGCACACACACGTGTGCACATGCAAAAGGACAAACAATGTTTACCCTGGTTAATAGTTCTCTAGGTTACAGGACTGCAAGCGTTTTTTCATTTTCTTTTTTTCTTCATCTTTATTTTCTACTTTTTCTATGATTAAACATATGCTGCTTACTATTACTTTTTACCATAGATTTCCTTCAGCACATGACCTCACATTTCACTTGCTTCATATAAAAGCTTAAAAACGAATAAATAACAGTATTACCCCCCTGGTATGCTGCAATAATATTTATGTATATACAAGAATCCAAAGTTACAAAATAGATAAATTATAGGGAAATTGTTTCCATTCCAGAAGAGTCTTCCCTTTAAAAAAATTCATCTCAGAGTTGAAGTTCTCCAAGCACATCTAAACTTCTGACAGCATTAAATTGAATAAGATGTTAGAAATAAGAGAAATTAACTTTTTCTGTGCCAAATGAAAATTAGTAAGAAATACAGATAAGCCATTACTGAAACAGTGTTAAAACTGACAGTCTTCCATTTTATAAAAGCAAAAATACGTATCTTTGTCATGTACTGACATTTTAACATGTACATATTTGTCTGAGGCTAGCATATACAATTAAAAATAAAGCCCTTATTAATCATATAGCTTAGGATGTAGACCATTCTAGAGAATGAATTCTCTAGTTACTTCTGGTTAATTGCAGTGTACTAAAAAGCCTTCAATATTCTAAACTTTTCTAAAATGTGCTAATGAAATTACCTTTTCCTTAGAAAAGTAAACATTATAGACATAACTGAATATTTGGTGCCTGAGGATATTGCTATGCCTGATAAATCATCAAAACCATCAAAAATTATAAGGGGACTTATCTTGATCAGGATCTGTATCTCTTCTACATGTTTATTTTTAAAAATAAATTTTGATATGAGTAAGCTGTCTGTTCAATTTTAAAATTATTTACCTTGGTTAATACGGAAAAGTGGAGGAGCAACCCAACTGAGTGTTTCTGGTAGCTGAATTGCCGTTTCTAGAGGTTTCGGTATATGTTTTTAAAAGAAAAAGAATTTTAAATGAAAACAGCTTTTTCATAACAGTACAAGATTAAATAATTAGCAGACCTAACAAGTACATAATATCAGTGACCAGATTTTACAAGGATGACAGTAAAAGCATGCCTTTCCCTTCAATGCACAACACTCATATTCCAAATTCATTACTCTGTTATTCACTTTCCTTACTTTGCTACTGCAGCTAGACTATTCTGCTTTCCTTACTTGGTATTTATTTTAATGCTTCACAAGGCTCAGTACCCAAGAGAGATCTTACAGACTGAAGGAAGAAAACAAAAACAAAAACACTTTGTTCATACACAACACATACACAAAGAATACACAACAGTTTCAAATCACTGCCTTAGTATCTTCAGTGTTCTAATTACATAATAAATTAATTTCATTTGTAGGGGAAAATAAGCTCAATGAACACAAAAATATATCCGGCTAACAATGAAAGTACAACCACAAATACAGTTACAAAAAAATGGGAATAACCCAAAGAAAATTTATGATCTTTTATCACTAATGGAAAGTGAATAAAGAAGAGGTAGATTTCCCACTATATAATTACACACAGGAATTATCAGGGTTTCAACATACAAAAACACCTAAGTATTAACTAGCTTGCTATGATAGAGTAGAATCATTTTTTTCCCACCCAACAATCTCTCCAAACTCCCCCCTCCCAGAAGTTTATTAAGCCAGTTAATTAAACAAAAATACACAAATGGCAAACCACATGAATGCAGCAGCACCACAACAAGGTAAAATAAATGAATGAATGAAAGAATAACACAACTTAGAAATCTACTAGTTTCATTACTACCCCTAACAAACAGGATTCACTATCATAGTTCTTTATTCTACAATTAACCAAACACTGTATTTGGGATTTTATTTAAATCTCATTTGCTATCAGCAACATTAGGAAGTATAAACAGCTAAAAAGCTGAAGCTCTCGGATAGTGATTGATTTGCACAGGCACACAGCTAATTAAGTTTATGGAGCTGAGACCAGAATCCAAATGTAGTACTTCCTCCAAAATAATATATTATCACTCCATTAAAGACAAACATATACTCAAAGGTAAATAAATGGCCCAACTTTCTCAACTTTCAAAACATAAATGATAGGTGTCAGATTAAGTATTTCCTCTGAAATTTCCTCCAAAACTTTGGAATATTTATTCTTCACAGGGGCAAAGTATGGGAACCAACATTGTTAAGAACCTATTGTCAGGTGCTTTACACAATGATATTCAACCTTCTAAATATGCCTAGGAGAAGATATTTTATTCATTTTTAAGGAAAAAGAGGCTAAGGCATAGAGAAAAAGCATCCTATAGACAACTCAAAATAAGACAAGGTGTGAGTGGTAGACAAAGGTCTGTCTGACTTCTAAGCCAGTGCTATTCTCATTAGATTTACCCCATTTAGCAAAGAATCATTAATGCTTATTATGTGCCATGCACTGCGCCAAATGCTGGAAAAAAAGCAATATTAAGATTTATTTATATGTTACTCAAAATTCTATGCATAATACTAAGCAGAATGTCATCTAAACAAAATTCCTGGTAAAAAAAAAAAAAAGAAAGCATGTCTAGACTCCAAAGGCGAGGCTGCATTCTTCTTGCTTTCATTCACAAATTTGATATGAAAAAGAGCATAGTGCAGATAATGGAATAAATTGTGGCAAATTCTCACATGCCTGACTCTCATACCTATTAAAGGAAGGCCCATCCAAAAAACCCACAAGAACCTTCATTGCTTACATCACCCCAAGTTTAGGAAGGATAAGTCATACAGCTAGTGATGGAACTGGTGATTCCAATTCAGGCTGTCTAGTTTCAGAGACTAATGACATTGTGTAAAATTCCCAGCACAATATAAATCTCTAATAGAAGATAGTTAAACTAATCAGCTCCATTTTATTCAGTCCAAAATGGACTAAATGAACAGTTACACACCTTGAGTAGTTCCAAATTGTCATGGTGGAAGTACTGACTTTTGCCATGATAAAATGGCACATAATGCATGTTATCAAAGTAATAATTTGCTCAAACTGCAGTCCTCGGGAATAAAAGAACAAAGAATCAAAATACTATCAATTCTTTTAAATTAAAACACTCATTTTGGTTTCTTTTATGTTAGAATTAACAAACAAATAATGCTAGCAACCGAAAATAAATGCATAACTGTTATACATAGCATTTTAAGTAACATATACATACATGCAAATTTTAGTTTTGTAAAATAAACACTTCTAATGACTACTATGAGTGATTATATTGCTAATTTAAATTTTGGGGGTAGAATCTAATTTATCCAAGTAATGTTCAATCCCATGCCTGCAAATAATGTCAAATAATAACATTTAAACTTGGCCTGCTCCAAAACTTATCTAATAAATTCCAACCCCTAAAGTAAAATTTTTAACTACAGGCACTGATTTATATGTATTGCAACAAGCAAGTTCTCTGGAAGAAACAAACTACTGAGTTTAAAGTCATATAATGAACAAAATTCCTGCTAATATGATTGCGAAATACTTAACTTGTTTAATGGGCAGAAAAATAATCCTTCAAAATTATGAAAAATATACTACACCATTAAGCTTGTAATTTTAATTATAAATTCATTATGGAGTCTAAAATTTTCCATCGAAGCACAAATCTAATTATTACTCCCACATAGGAAAAAACTGGTTAACGGCTCCTCATCACATATAATATAAAGGCCTCTCATATAGTGAACAGTTTATTCTTTCAGTAAACTTCTATAAGGTCTCAGAACTCCATCAAAAAGCATGGTAGTGCCAATCACCAAATCCAGCATATTCTCCCATGCGTTGGTGCATTTGAGGCTGCTTCCATACCCTACCACAGTAAACTCCAAATCACTGCTCAGAATCCAGTTCAAATACCACCCTCCCTGAAACCAACCCATTAACTTCCCAAAACAAGGTGCTCTAACCTAGCTTGTTTTCATATGCATGCACCACAAAAAAAAACTGAACTTGAGGAATTATTCAGTGCACCTATTAAACTGCATGGCACACAGTGTTTATTGAATTGTACCAGGAAATCTGACTAAACAGTACTAATTTCTAAGCCCACTATAAAACCCTGCAAAACTAAAAATTCTTAGATGTTTTATTCTGTGTCAATACAGGAATTAAACAGTTTGTTCTCTTTTCTAATTTTCCATTAATACAGACAGACCCGTTTCCACCTGACCCAGTAAACCTTTGCATGGCCTCAACGAAAAATAGTCCTTTCCTATAGCTCTTTCATAAAGGCAAGGATTATATCTTAATCATCTTTTTTCCTCTTTACAGAGTTTACCCCAGTCTTACGTAGAAAGCACTAAGTAACTGTTTATGAAATTTCTTGTCATCTTCAAACACACTAAATTTGATCTCATCTCAGAGCCTTCTATTCCTTCTGCCTAGAAAAACATTCATCCAGGTTTATGCATGGCTTGCTTCTTTTTTGGTTTCTGTTCAAAAGGCACCTCCATAGAAAGGTACCCTCATTATCCTATTTAAAACAGTCACCTTTTCCCACCTCTAATCAACCGCAGTCCCCTTATCCCTCTTTATTTTCTGTCTCCCTTAACTCCATGAAGGTGGAGACACATCTTGTTCATAATACCCCTGCACCAGTAACATCATCTAGCAGAGAATAAATACTCAAATCACTAAGGGATTTAGCTGAACATCCAATCTGTGGAGCCTAAAATTTAAGACAAATAATATTTATCCAAATATTACTCAAATAACTAAATTACTCAAATCACTAAAGGAGTTAAACATCCAATCTGTGGGGCCTAAAATTTAATTTAAATAATATTTATCCAAATATTACTCAAAAACATGTAAATTCTATGAATACTGCATACCTGGAGAGAAAAAAAAGTCTGATTTTCTAAAAACATAATTTTAAGGTTGGAAATGATCTTAGAAATCATCCAATCCAGTGGCTTTCAAACCATTATTTAACATCCTAGGACTAATCAGGGGTGTTTCACAAAGTCCCTGAAGCATTTAGCTATAACTGTTCCACACATATAAATACCTTTTAGGACATGTGATCATACAAAGGCAAAAATTACACAAACACATATACTTTATACACTAAATTTAAAAACTTTAGAGACTACTATCTCAGTAGCCAGGTTAACTAGTTTTGAAATAAACCTCAAAGTTTGGTCTGACCTGTCTACGAATATACCTAGAATTCTCAAAGAAGTACATGTATTAGAAAGACCATCACTCTAATTTTTGTTTTTTTAACTTGGGCCAGATATGCTCACATAAAATTATAAAAACTACACCCCTAAAGTACTATCTTGTGCACTACTAAATCAAGGTAAAGTTCAAGGTCTATCTGCTCACTTCATGATCTCACAGACTAGTAATTGTGCAGTAAGTTTGTAAAATTTGGCATCAAAATGATAGAGTATTATTACCTATTTTCATTTTAATATAATATTCTTATTTATCTTAAAAGCTTTTGGTGTTTCTTGATATTTTTATGATTTTTTAAAATATGAACAGTTGTTGGATATTGCCCGAAAGCCAAGCTTGAAACAAATTTTCCTACTTCTCTTTCAAACTTCTATATTAATTTAATTAAATATCCTGAATGTACAAGATGATCAGTTTATATTAAAAAGTTCTACTTACATCTATTTAATTTGATAAACCAAGATTTTCTCTATACTGTGGCACCAACGTAAGTAACAAATTAGATGCTGAGTCCAATTCAAGGAGAGAAATGGCCTCTATTATTACCAAATTTCTCATGTTCATACTGATAAAAATAACTTGATTGTTCTCACCATCTTTATAAATGCTAATGTTAAAACTTAAACTTATTTAAAAGTTTAACATCAAAATGACAACCATGCAAAATTGAGAAAATATATAGCAAAGTGATTTGCAAGCTCTAAAGCATTTTTTAAATATCAGGTAGTCATAACATAAAGCCAAAACGAATCTATTCCTTTGAGTACCATGGTAAACTTACTAAATATTATCATTTTAGTGATCAATGAAAGACTCTTTTACAGACAACTAAACACGAAACTTGTACGCAAGATAATAACCGTAATTCACCATTTAAAAAAATAACACAAAAACACATTTCTGCCAGGTATGACACAAAACCAAATGTTCCTCTCCCAAACTGTATTACATAATCAGTCATTTCATTTTGTCCAGATGCTGATACAAAATGGACTTATATTTCTACAACAAAATATAGAAATGAAAAAATGGCATATCAACATAAGTTTGGAAAAAAAGTAAGTCTACTCAATGTTACCCAAATTGCCAGGACATATAATTTTCTCTTGCATATTTTATCCTTATTTGGCATAGTACAAGTTTGCAAAGTCGGTGTGTTCTCATCCACTTCCACATAAGAAAAGACATTTCCATTCACTAAAAGCAGAGAAAGGACTGGTGTCCTGATTACTGGATCAAATTCTCTTAAATATATATATACACCCCTCTCTGAATCTTTAGTAGTTCTTAATCATTGTAAGTCTCTAGAAAACACGAGCAAATAAAACATAAGAAAAGATTTCTGAATCTGCATTGAAGGCCAGCATTTTCAGTTTTAGAATTTTTCAAATTTCAGAAAGGTAAAATAATATATATATCATAGATGACTTAACAACTCTCAGGCAGCATTCAAAATCAAACACATTAATATTTCTACATCAAAACATTGGAAAATTAGGTTAATAAGGATAATTAAAGTCTACAAATAGTCCAAAGATGTCACTATGCTTATTTTAAAGAAAAAATTTCACTTTTCAGAACTTTTTGGATTTTGAACTGCCAATTAATAGACATTAAATAATCTTACCTAATTTTCACAATACTATTCAAAATAGAGAACTCCTACTTTGTACTAGGCACTGGGCCAGGTATTAGGAGTAAAAAGATGGGGGGAAAATGTCATAAAATCTAACTTCAAAAATCCCAAATCTGAAAAGAAATGTATAAAAAGAAGCTTTCATTAGCACGACATCTCAAATACAGTCAAGAGGCTGTTCTGGGGATTGCTCTTATGCAAGTTTCAGCTAGATATGGCAAATTACCGCAGTATGCCAACCCCCAATCAACAGTATTCCCGAAAACCCTAAAGAATATACCAGGTCTCTATATGAGACTCTATTAAAAAAGTTTCACTCACTAAGCTTATTTTTCAGAAACTTAAAACCTCCAGAATGTTCCTATGCCAGATAAGCCCCAAAACCCCCTAGAGGCCCAGCCTCTTCAAGAACATCAACCAGCTCCATCCCCCTTTTCCATAATGTGGACATCCATTTTCAATATGAACAAATTAGGGTGGTCATTGCCTAGACATTCCTGAAGATTGAGAAAGAGATCAAATCAGAGGGAGGAGTAGCAACAGACAAAAGATAAGATTTAACAAAGGATTATGACTACTGAATTATTATACAGATATTTCTTTTTAGTTTCTAGTGTATTAGAATGGCTAGAAAGAAATAACTGAAACTGAACTGCAACCCATACCATACTTTGAAATTTGTTCTATAACTACTTGCTAAACCGTACTTTGAAAGTTACCACTTTTCTGTATGGTTGTTATATTTCACAATAAAAAAAATTTTCTTTAAAAAGCCCAAATCTAAAAGGAACTCATGGTTAAGAACCAGCAAATATATATTACCATATACAAATACAAAATATCTCCTTCAACCAATGACCTTAGCTATCGAAAATACAGTAAGAAATACAGACCTAAACACTGTGAGAAGTGAAACAGGGTAATAATCACTTTATTCATAACATCCTTCCCTCAGTTCCTCTCTCTACACACACTTCTCTAAGTAGCTGGTTCCATAGTTTCCCAAAGTTAAGAAGCAAAACTGGCCTACCTCACACCATAAAGAAAAAATTACTCAAATTGGAAGCAAGAAAACTGTAAGAAAGGATTCAAAGTAAAGGAATACAGAATGCCTTTCTCCTCATCCCCTTTTCCAATTTACTACCCACTCTGTAAGCAGTAAGTGTAAAATGACAATCTGACGCTGATTGAATTTAATGCATATTATTGAGCACCTACTATGTACTATGCAATATACAAAGTAACTACAAATGTAAACATAAATAAGACAGAGCCCTACTTCTCAGAGGTACTCACATTACAGAGAAGGATAAAGTGGGAGGTCAGAATAGACAGTTAATTACAGTGTGACATGCAATAAGAGAGTTTTGAGAATAAAATCAGTATAGCCAAAGGACTGTAGGAGTCAGGAAAGGTTTCATGAAGAATGTGGCACCCCAGTAGAGTTTTGAAGAGTAAGAAATTTGTCAAGCATCGGAGAAAAGACAGTTAAAATACACACAAAAAACAAAACGTAACAAAGAACGCAAAGAAAAAGAAAAGGGAAACTTCCAAGGTTAAGTGGCAAACATGCCCAAAATATCTATTTATCTAAATAGACTTAGATCCTGAATTTAAGCATATACAAAATGTTAAAGTGACAAGAAAGAGAAAAATGTCAGTTTTTTCCCAGAAAAATTACTTTTTGGTACATCTATATTACATAACAACAAGATCTTAACAAAAATAAACATTGTAAACCATTTTATTATTTTCATAATGCAAAACACCCCCAAGAGATATACCAAGATATTTGCATCTGTATTTCAGAGAACAAGATGTCAGAAAAACATCGAAGAATTCTATTTCCAGGTCATGCCTAATAAGATAGACAAAAGTAAATAAATCAACAATAAATCATCACCATGTTCTGTGACGAGAGGAGTTTTTCAAAGAGAAATCAAAGGATTTCAAACAGAAAAACTAAAACAAGAGAAAGAAAACATTTATATTGAGGAATGTTTCAGTGAACTAAACCGAGATAAAAATTAAAAAATAATTTTTCAAATGTAAAACCTTAATTTCCATTTTTTGTTTTTTCAGCAGACTTTCTTCAATGAACATCAACTTTAGTACAGCTCTTTTCAAAATATTAAGAATTCAATTCCTTTAAGCATCACAGGTAGAAATTATCCTTAGTAAGAAAGGTCACCTGTATCAGCAATCTGAATGACTCCTATCATAGCAATAGGCCCCTTGATATGCAAATCCCTTGATATGCAATTATTATTGTATGTAATTCTATTCAAATATTACAGTGCAACCCAGATTAACTCTGCCCCTAAAACTTCCCTACCTGGTATGTCAGTTGCCCTTGCTTCTTTGTGTTACAAAACCCACTAGAGTTCCAGGTGACAAATAAAATCATAAATATTTAGTAGTATCTTTTTCCTAAGACTGTATCACTGTTTGCATAAGTTGTCCTCAAACGCCTATTCAGACAGGTATATGTGATAAAGCTTGCTTTTAAATATGTAATCATAACTGAATAAGTTTTCTACAGTTAAAAATCTTTAAGACATAAAAAAATACTATTATCATAAAGAACAAAGTAAACTAAGTTATTTTTACTGTCTACTAATGTCTACTAATTATTTCATATATACAGGGGAAACATGCATTTTTAAATTTTTCTATATTATCAAAAAACTTATGAAGCAAACATGTCACTAAAAAGGGTAAAACTAACTTTCCACAGGTTTTCAAACATTTTATAATTGTCTTTCAAAATACAATTACTTGGAATAATATTTACTGAAGAGGTAAAAACCAAAATAAATGGATTAGAAGCACTTCTAATGAAATGTAATCATAAATCTAAAGAATTTATTTACTTTTGAACAAAGACAATTTGCAGGTTATAACGAACTGTAAAGCATCTCTGAAAAATAAAGAGAGTAAATCAAACACCCAAAGTAAAAAAAACAAGTTTCTCATTCTCTCAGGGAGGCATATCATTCTGAGCTTTATTTTATCTTCAAGATTAGATACTCCTCAAATAGAGGGGGTATAAAGTTACATTAATACATTAGGCCTTCATTTTTCCACCTTATTAATTCACTTTCCAACTGAAGTGTTATAAAAACTTAAAATTAAAAAAATTTCGATCATTGGTTGTCTAAACATACAGATTAACTCTCATTCCCCAAGAGTATCAGATTAGGTCACAGAAATCTCTACACTGTATGCTTAGAACAAAAGTTCTGCCAACAAATAATGTTTTTATTAACTTATTTGTATTAATGCAGCATTAATTAGGATGCAAAAATGTTAAAAACAGATTCTCACTTCTTGTCTAAAATAGCAAAGTATTCACAGAAATCACTGCAATGGAAGCTCTCAGGAAAAAAATGTGGGGAATGTACCTTTTTAAAATTAAGTGAGGATCTCACAAAGTCAAGTAAGAAGTGGATGGAGTGGAAGGAGTTTTGTCTTTTAAAGTGTATTCTGCCTTCCTTTTCCTTTAGTATTTCATATCACAAATGAATCACAAACTAAAGAAGAGTTTAACATACATAGTTTACTAATGATTTTGGTCCATTAAGAAACTGCAATGAAAGGCATCTGAATGAAGATTTTGAAATGTTAACTACTTCAGTCCACTGTGATTCTTAATCAATCCTTTATGTATCTGGGATAAGATTACTTTCCAAAATTGCAAGAGAAGTGTTCAGTGACGTTTGGGAGATAAGTGTTGTAGACTATATTAAGCATTTCCAATCAACATAAAATTGTATATAAATAGATATTCTCAAATTTCTATCCCGCCCCCTCACCTCATACTTCAGTATTTCAGTTTATGTTGTTTCAAAGGCAAATTATGAGCTGCACTTATGAGGAGAACTCTAGATATTCCAATATCAAGCATGACAGAAAACGTGTTCAACTTTGAACTCTAAATTGAAGTCTGGCCTCCCTCATGAACAGCTTCTAATTCGGTACTTTTTATCATGTAACCAAAAATCTTAAGGGTTGGTATCAGAGAATCTAATTATTAGGAACCTTCCAGATGACTAAAAATGGAGTAGGATCTTTTGATCAAGAGCCTTACGAAAATGAAACAGATTTTTTGTTTGTTTGTTTGCACTGGTCTTCTGGATGTTAAAAAGTGAAGATATCTCCTAGAATTCGAAGGAAGTTGACATTTAGATTCCTTCTGAGAGAGTGGTACCCGTATGTAAGACTGTTGTGGTGGGAAAACCGTACCCACAGGTCCTGAAATAAATGCAAATTCTAAAATCTAGGAAACGCTTTCATGAAAGAACAACTACGATTCGCGTTCGCTAAGGACCATAGTTACCAAGAGTTTAGAGGCTGTCTCCTGGATGGATCGCAGAAGTCTCAACTAACTACGAGGGCCTCTGCTAGCCCACTCATTTCTTCCGCGAAACTTTTAAGTTAGAGCCAAGGCAGCAAGAGGTGAAGAGGCCCCGGCGGAAGTGGAAACCTAGGGCTAGCAACTTCACAGACCGAAACGTCTTGGGTTCCTCCGCCGCCCGAGGACCAATCGGACTCAGTCCCCACAACACTAGGGAAGATTCTCCCTCCGGGTGCGGTGGGAGACGCAGCATCACAGTTGCATTCCTTCCCCCTCCACCAGCTATAGCCTTCGGTATCCCAGGATCTGGAGACGCCTGAGGCCCGTTAGCCAATCCAGTGCCCCCCATCTTACACCACACAGAGAGAGAGAGAGAGAGAGAGAGAAACACACACAAGTTGCGGGTGATGTGCATGTAGCAACAGAATGTGAAGATCCGGAGACAGCGGCAGCTGCTGGGAAGGTGACAGCGCTGTAAGCCGGCCGGAATCCTCGGCCGCCGTCGCTACCGCCGTCCCTTCTTCCCCAGGAAGCAGCGCGGCGGTGACGGCGGCGGGAGCCCGGGGGAGCAGAGTCTAGGGAAAGCCCCACCATCCGCGGGCGGGACCGAGCCCTCGGCTCCCGAGCGGCCGCTGCAGCGGCCCAAGTAGAGCGACGCTTTACGTCCCATCCACCCCCTCTTTTTACACACCCCCTCCCTCCCTCCACCGCCGCCACCCCCCCTCCCCGCCCGCTCCGCTCTCCCTTTCTCGATTGGAGCCGAGACAAAAGCAAAAGGAGCGGCAGGCCGGGACGCTGCCCGCGGACCCCGGACGCGACCGGACCGGCCCCGAGGCATTCCCCCGCCTTGCGAGGGCCCCGAATCCGCCGCCCCTGCCGCGCGCCCCGCTACCAGACTTCCGAAAATTTGCCAAAAACTCACCGCATGAATTTTCTTGTCCCGCGGATCCAAGATGGCGACGTATCCACCGCAGAGGCTGCTGGGAACGAGACCTTTACCCTCTGACCCCCTTCGTGACCCTCGTGCTCCGACTTCACTCAGGCGGCGGCGGAAGGTGGGAGCTGCGATTGCTGACTGGATCGGGTTTAGGCGGTGGGTTGGCAGCTACCTGTAGGCTTGAGAGGGGTTGAGAAAAGGCGCTTCGTTTCTCCACCTCTCTCTCTGCAGCCTTCCCGGTTTCTACCCCCGACTCCCTGGGTGGCTAGTCACTCGTCCGTGGCCGTTACTACGAGCCAAGGCCTCTGCGGCCGCTACTGCCCCCCTCCTCCCCCGGGGCCTGGTTGGTTCGCACTGGGCTGTGGTCCTAGGTTCGAGGAATGGTGAGGTGGCGTCAGTCAGCCGTCCCTGGGGCTGCTGAGCGTGTTTGTGTTTGTGTTTGTGTCGGATTCCCTTCCCTCCCACGTCCGCCTCCAGCGATGCCCTTCCTCTTTCCCACCACCTAAAGCAAACCTGACCGCTTCCATTTTCCTCCTTGAGCCCCCGCAACCTCCGGTGCTTTTGCACGCACTTCCAGGGACCTGCAGGACGTCATCATCACCTCCTAAGAAGTGAGTTTCCCTCTGCCGAAACCATTGCTATTTTCTACTTACTACCCTTCCTTTTTTTCTCTTTTCTTTCTTTTTTCTTTTTTTTTTTAAACCTAGAGGGAGGGAGGGAGTTTGTTGGGAAGCAAAATTTTTAAAGCACTGTTTTGTGAGCTTGCGGCGGCTGAGCTTTTGGTTTATAGCGCTTATCTAGCTTCCACTTCCCACGTAAACTTGAGTGATTGGCCGGCTCAGCAGCAAGACCATTTGAAATTACAGTGCCTTTGGTGGAAACTGCAGGAGATTAATCTCTGCTTTCCAGAAAAATAACCGTAGCTCAAAATGAGATTAAGTTTTTCTTTGCAATAGTAAATCTCTCTTTATTCCTTTGTATGTAGATAAGTTCTCTCATTTTGTAATTACTTGACATTTTTAAAAGAAAAAGAACCTCCACATGTATGTTTTGGAATTTTGCAGTTTCATAATGTGGAAATTGTTATTTCTTTCTATGTAATAGGACGTATTAATTAAAGTGCAATTAGTTTGAGTAAACGAAATTTCTACTTCAGTTATGTTTCTTTTATAAAATCACCTTTCCCTTCAAAAAAAATCTCTATAATGCAATTTAAAATTTGCCTTTGAAGGGCAAAAGATATATGTCAGTCAAAAATAACAAGAAAAAGAAGCACCATAAAATAAAAGTAACTTTGTCATGCTTTCTAATGCAAGGTGTTTTGATATATCAGTAGACACTGTGTGAATTTATTTAAATTCCAAATGGTGCTGTCGTAGCCAGTAGAGTGTTTACCCAGTTATTCATTTCATTAAACATTCTGCTCACTGTATTTTTTCCTGCAGAAAAATTCAAGGAGGAATAACACTCATTTCCTTATGTCTTTATTTTCCTCCCATTTTCCCCAACAGTTCCTGCCTCTCCTGCTTTCTCTTCCTCTGATGTTGGCATCTACTACCATAAGCTGACTGGATATGCCTCTATGTGTATGTGTATAGTAGTATGTAACATTACTGAGCATTTTAATTTTGCTATTAACAATTTGAAAGTGAAATTATTAGTAATTTGGAACCATAAGATAGACTGATAAAAATTTGCCCTGCTTCTATCTATATAGTAACACAAAGCATTACTTGCCATTTTAATTTATTAATTTGACTTATATATAGGACTCTATTAAGGCTAAATGATGGACCTTATTCTCACCAGTCCTATATTTATTCAAAAGAACACAAGTCTTAAGTAGCATAAACAGCTAGTAAAATTGGAGAAATCACTTCCAGTGAGGACAGCTCTGATTTGAGGATTTTATTTACTTGGGTACTTGACTGGAAGAGATAGACAAAATAACAAACATTTTCATGATGTTCAATGTGTAGGTTAGCAGTGTTAGGAAAAAATATTAATACTGTTACTCTTGTATACTTAAGAATGCTATTTAGTTAGGGAGAATTCACTTTAAACCTTGTTGAAGAACAATTTTTTAATTGTCCTATTGCTTGTGTCCAAATCGATTACAAATTTGTAAAATGTCTTTAATACATACCTTACAGGGTGGTTCTAATTATTAAATGTGTCAACATTTGTTAAGGGCTAAGTATATTTATGGTTTTCTAGTAAGCACTCAATAAATGGTGCATTTTATAAACTTTCATATTGCATTAACAAGTTTACCTTTATTGCTAATATTGAACAAAGTTGCCTATTTAGTAGATAGGTTTTTTAACTATTCACTTCGATAGATTTTTCTTACTTTGACAAATAGCAGTCTGTACTTCTGGATATATGTTTAGTATGTTTTCAAAATACCTGTAAGGTAAATTCTTCTGAATTTTGTAGAAAAACTGATCTAAGATTAAGGAAAAGAAAATACCTTCTCTACCTTATGTAACTATTATAGAAGAGGGAGTTCTCCATGTTTTAAAAGGTGTGGACAATACTGAAAATTTTACTGTGACAAGGGACAGAAAGGACAGATACCTCAAAATTTAATATGTCTAAAGCAAAACGTTTGAATCTGCCTTGTCCATTTCCTAAACCTATTTCTTTCCTAGTCTTCCTGCTTTCCATAAACAGTTCACTATTCACCCACTTACTCTGGTATAAAGCTAGAAATCTCCCTCATGTTCATTGTCCACCTGATCAGCCAGTATCAACTCTTTATTACAAATATATTCTGAATTTAGCCACTTCTCATCACTCTGTCTGAGCCACTGTCATTTCTTGCTGGACCACTGCAATATCCACACTATCTTTCTGCTTCCACTTTGCCCCTCACCCCTTCAAGCTGTCCTCTGCATAGCCGGAACGATCAGTTTCATTAGATTATGTCACTCATTTGTTTAAAACCCTCTAATGACTTTCCTGTGCACGTAGAATAAAATCCAAATTCCTTACCATGGCTTTCAAGTCTGCATAGTATGGCTCCTGCCTTCCTCTCCAACTTCCATCTTCTTCTCCCCCTTCCCATCTCATCCCTTCTGTTTCTGTCGTGTACCAAGCTCTTTCCAATCTGTAGCAGAGACTTTTAGTTGTCCCCTGAAATTGCTTCATTTTTTTCATGGTAATGGACATGGATACATGGATAAAGTCCAGAGTAAAGACAGTGTTTTCCATCTTTCCTTATAGCCGTGTGATAGCTCTGGCCAATGGAATACAAGCAGAAGTGTCATGTGGCACCCTTTCAGAACCGTCCTTGAAAGAAAGCTGGCGAAACAACCCTAACACTTGTCTTCCTTTCCTCTTCCTATATCTTGCACCTTAAATGAAGATGTGATTGCCTGGAATTCTAGTTTCCAAGTGTGACCACATGCAAGTTCTTCCATCCTTGGGATGGTAGAACCTTAAACTGGCCTGGGACCTTCGGGACTTGATGGATCAGAGCACAATACTAGCTCTGCAGGCCTTACCTCCTGATTTTGATGTGAAAAAAAATAGACTTCTGTCCAAGCCAGCGTTTTAGTTTCCTGGATGCTAAAGCAAATAACATGTAATGGGTTGGCTTAAATAGGAATTTATTGGCTTACAGTTTTAAGGCTATAAGTCCAAAACCAAGTCATCAAGGCAGTGTTTTCTCCTAGAAGACTGGCGCATTCTGGGGCTTTTCTGTCACATGGTAGTACACATGGCATCCTCTCCTGGCTTCTGGCTCTTGTAACCTCCCACTTTCTGCTCCCTGTGACTTTCTCAGTGGCCTCCCCTATTACAGCCTTCCTGATTAAGACCCATCCTGATTCAGTTGGGTCACACCTTAACTGAAGTAACCTCATCAAAAGGTTCTGTTTACAAGGGTTCACACCCATGAGAATAGATTAGGTTTAAGAGTATGCTTTTCTGGGGTACAGAGCTCCAAGTCACCATACCATAGCCAGTATTTTGGTTCTCTTGTTCTCAGTTGAACCTAATCTTAACCAGTACTCCATCTCAGGGCTTTTGCACATGCAATTTTTTTTCTACCTGGCATGTGCTTCTCTGTCTTTGTATGGCTAACTCTCATCTTTCTGATCTTAAATCATCCCTGAAAAGATTTCCCTGACCATCCTATCTAAAGTAGTTGGCTCTCCATTTATGCTCTATGACATGATCTTCTATTTTCTTAATAATAAGTGTAATTTATAATTATCCTATTAATTTATTGCTGATTATCTGCTACTCTTAACCCTACTAAAATGTAAACTCCATGAGAGCAGGGACTGCATCTGTTTACTGCTTTATCCCTCCCCACATAATAGATATTAAGTGCTGTTGAATGAATGAACCACTGAATGAATATAATGTATCCTTTTCTAAGATTAGGTAGATTGTTTTTTATAAATGTCTTGAAAGGTTTCCTTCAAGACAAAATTTGTAAAATCTAGCTAGGAAGCAGCTAAGGAGAACAGTGCAAACTAATGGGCTATCCCTAGCCTCTGGCCCTTGATAATGAAAACCTGTGCCTTTTTCTGGGACACCTGTAACATTATTACAAAAAAAGAAAAAGAGAAGAAAAAAAAAAGACTTAATTGGTGAAACAGACTGGCAAATTAGATTAGAAAGAGCATTGCAATATAATATCCAGGGCAGAAACTCCCACTAAATAATGAGCTGATTTGTTATGTAATTTGCTGGACCTCAGTTTCTTCATCTAAAATATATATATAAGAGTCTTAGACTTTGAATGGTAATATACAAATTAATGGCAAGCTTTATGAGTGGCATAGAGTGGCTTACACATTAAATAAGTCTTCAGGTGTTATTTTAACTAGTGGTTATTTCTTTATAATACCGACAGGGGTTCAGAGAAACAGGGCTTCCTATACTGCTGAGAGTATAAATTTACACATTTTTAGAGGGCAGTTTGACATTTTGACATATGTCAAAAGTCTTGAGAATATGCATTTGACCCAGCAGTTCCTCTCCTGGAAATGTATCATAAGGAAATAATGATATGTGTAACCATTTGATTGTAAGAGTGTTTATTACTGCATTGTTTATTATGAGATTGGTTAAAGTAAGCTACATCCATACAATGAAACCATACTTTTCCATTAAAAATTATGTGGAAGAATTTTTATTGATATAGTGTAACAAGGAAGTTTTAAAATTTATTTCTAATTTTGTAAAAATTTGTAAGTCTCAAAAAAGGTCTAGAATATGCACAAGGTGCTAATTCAGCCTTGCAGAAGTGGCTTACAGTTATTTTTTATTTCATTTTTATTCATGTTTTTTTAATTTTCATAGAATAAAATGTTTTATAATTACTAATTAAAAGTTTATCTTTATCTCTGAAGAAACAGGTAGCTAATTTTGGGAAATACCACCACATACCCATTTGCCCAAACCTGAAACCTTTCATCTTTTCTTCCCTACACCTCATATCTAATCCCCACTCTACCTTTTAAATATGTCTAGAATCCCTCCTCTCTTCTGTATTCTTATAGCTGTTCTCTTAATTAATCAGACCCTCATAATCTCTTATTTGGACTTTTGAAAGCGATTTTTGAACTGGACTTTATTGTTTTGCCTCTTACGAGTTTTCCAAACTACCGACAGATTTATCTTTCTACAGTGCGCATCTTAAGAGACTCCCCTGCATAAAAACTTTAATGATATCTCCTCACCTGCAGTATAACAGTCCAAACTCCTTTCCGTAAGGTATAAAGCCCTTTATAGTCTAGCACCTTCATATACTTGGAACCAGAGATACTACTCGGGTTATATCCCAATACTCCATGTTGTTTCATATTTGATGTCTTTGCAGTGTTCTTCCCTCTGCCTTGAATGACCTCTTCCCTCCCTTCCCCCCCCCCCAAAAAAATATGTTAACAGATTTTTTTTGTAGTCTTCTGTGATGGCTTTAAAAATATCTACAAATTCTGTGATACTCCTCTCTCCAAGAAGTGGAGTTTTAATTCACCTCTCTTGAGTGTGGTTTGGACTTCGTGACTTGCTTCTGATGAATAGAATAAACCAGAAATGACAGTGTTTGACTCTGAGTTTAGGTCATAAAAGGCATTGGGACTTCTTCCTCAGCACACATTCTCAGGTCAGTCTGGGAAAAGCCAGCTGTCATGTCATGAGGACACTCGGGCAGCCTGTGGAGAAGCCTGTATGGCAATGAACTTAAATCTCTGGCTAACAGCCAATGAGGAACTGACACCTGCCAGCAGCCACGTAAGTGAGCTTGAAAGCAAATCCTTCAGCCTCCATGAGATGACTCCAGCTCCTGCTGACATCTTAACTGCAACCTCATGAGAGACCCTGAGACAGAAGCACCCAGCTAAGTCCCTCCTGGATTCTAAGATAATATATATTTGTCTTAAACTGCTAAGATTTGTGGTACTTGATTATATAGCAATAGACAAATACTACATCTTTCTTCAGTATTCATCGTTTGTGAAGTTTTTCTGAACCCACCTTTTCCTTTACTTAACCTTCCTTTAGAATTGGGTTTTGCCATACTAGGCAGTGAGGTTCTTTAGGGTAAGAACTATGTCTGATTTACCTTCTTTGTCCAATTTCTAACACAGTACCAACAGATGATAAGTCCTCAAAAAATATTTTGCTGGAAGAATGAAAGATTCTTGATTGATTGTAAGCAACTTGAGGGTTGAGACCATATGTTTTTATTCATCAGTTTATCCTCCTCAGTCCAGTGTCTGGAAAAAGATAAGCTGATGCTCCAAAGACACCTGTGCAGTGAATGAGATTAGACTTGTGTGTTTATTAATCAGCATGTATTTTTACCACTTATTATATGCCTAGGATTATACTAAAAAGAGAATCCATAGTAACATATGAGTCAATTACAAATACAATTAGCAAGTAGTAATAGCAGGAACAGAAGTAGCAAACACTTGTTTAAGGCTCACTACATGCCAGGCAGTTTTAAGCATTTTACTTTTAGTATTTCATGAAATGCTTACCATCTACCTCATGGAGTACAAATTGCTAAAATTTGTGATACAGACTATAAATTCTCTGCTAGCTGAAAAGAGGGATGTAAGAGGGCGGTGGTCAGGGATAGTTTTCACTAAGTGGCTAATTAAGTTGCATGTTGACTGAAGTAGTTTGGATAGATGTAGATGAGAGGAAGGGGTGTTTTCAGTGAGGGAAATAACATAAGCAAAGGCAAATGGAGGTAGAAATGTGCATGGGCTAATAACTCAGACTTGGTTTTAAGCTAAGCAGAGGGGCTAGTGGGATTTATGTAGAATAGGGTGGCAGCATTTTGGAGTGTTTCAGAAGCCAAGCAGAGGTGTTGATTCAGATGGCTTTTGGTAAGTAATTGCTAATCAATCCCTTCTTGAGGTTTAGATTGCATCAAAAAAGAAAAGAAAATCAACAAGTTAAATAGAATTTGTTTAGTACATATTTTTTTTTGGTTTGCATTGTTTTTTTATGCATTTTTATTATGAACTTTAACATATGTACGTAACGATAACTTTCAAAGTACGATTTAACTAGTACATGTTTTATCACATTCATATTTATCATCTGAAGCTCCAATCTCAATCTACCAGGATAATTATTTTAAATTATTCATTTATTAATCATTTCAAAAGTAATGTTAGGTAAGTTTTTACCCTTTCAAGTCAATTTCATACAATAAGAGAAATTGTTATTTTCCTCACATGTAAAAGAAGCAACAAAATACTTGTTACTTTGCTTTTGCAACTGCACCAACTTTGTTGAGTGTTAAAATACATGGTTAAGTTGCATTCTTAATCAGAATGCCCATTGTTCTATCCTAGGTGTGAGAATAAATTGTAATGTATCTTCTACTTAAAAAAAAAAATTCCCCCCAAAGTTATCACATTAAATGAGTATATAGCAGTAAATCAATAGAAACTCTTATTAGTAGGACACAGATAATCAGCTAATATATTTTTGTTGGCAGTAAAAATTAACTGACATCTGTTATAAAGGGAGACATGGATTAAATACTAAAATGATAGCAAAAATTAAAATAACTAATTATGTGTTATGTGCACACAATATGTCAGTGAAAGAATTATTTCTGCTTCTAATGATGGCCTTAGCAATGGTCATTCAAATGCTGACTGTTTACCTGTTTTTTTAAATAAGGAGCTTAAAGTGAAAATATGTTCATGATAAATAAAAATGAAATGCACAGAAGATTGCAAAGTATGCAGATCCCCAAAAAAATCTTGTGCCGGGAAGAGACAATTGAGAAACCCCTACTTAGGACTGATTCCATTCTAGTGTTCAAAAATTCTTACCCTCAGTAACTGTCTATGATAAACCTAAAGTTTCACATTGCCATTTTTTTATTCCTTAAAACCTCCAGTATTACATATTTTTTAGGGATGAAATATAGAACCAAGCAGTTTTTCTTTTTTTTCCTACAAAACTATGATATAAACTTGCTCAATTTTCTATCTTATTGCTAATAAACCATACAGGCAAACAGTTGTAAACTAAATTTAAGAACTGACAGCATGTAGCATGCAGTAAGGTACAGGAAATAAGCTAAAAATAGGCATATATACCTACATCTGGACCAATATTTGTCACGGAGGAAAAAATAAAGATTCCATCTTGGAAGGGTTAAATACAAACCATAACATATTGTTTCTAACCATCTTTCCCACAGTACAGTGCTTGAAAACAGTTAAAAGTCAGGCAAAGAAAAGTTAAATTTGTTCAGTACAGATCAGAAATAGCTGCTTTTGAAATCAAAAGTAAGTAACTTGGTTAATAATTGAAGAGCATTTGTTTCAGAAAGGAGCCCCCTTTGGATTGTCTGGTCTAACATGAATAGTTAGTTTAGTTCTCAAAAATTACATTGGAAATTATCTGGGAGGACATGGGTTATGCCAGTTTATTTTAGACAAAGCAATTATGATCATAAATAAGTGTGCAGTAAGAGTGACAAATATTTCACTAATCAGTTCATATATGAGGATACCTTTAGTTGTCGAGGTTTAAGGAAAAAAGCAGTGAGTTAAATGTATTAGTTTCAACTCTGAACATCACTCAAAATATAAATCATTCAAAATATGAAGGGTGAGTCAGATGGGGGACGGAGACGCTTCTGGAAGAACCATCATGATGGCCACCCAAGAAGAACCCCAAGTTCAGTTTAAACTTGTATTGGTTGGCTATGGTGGTATTGGAAAAACTACATTTGTGAAACGTCATTGGACTGGCAAATTCGAGAAGAAGCATGTAGCCACCTTGGGCATGGAGGTCCATCCCCTTGCGTTCCATACTAACAGAGGGCCTATTAAATTCAACGTGTGGGACGTGGCTGGTCAGGAGAAATTCGGTGACCTGAGAGATGGCTATTACATGCAAGCCCAGTGTGCCATTATAATATTTGATGTAACATCAAGAGTTACTTACAAGAATGTGCCTAACTGGCATAGAGATCTGGTATCATGTTGTGTGGTGACAAAGTGGATATTAAGGACAGGAAAGTTAAGGCAAAATCCGTCGTCTTCCACCAAAAGAAGAATCTTCAGTACTATGACATTTCTACCAAAAGTAACTACAACTTTGAAAAGCCCTTCCTTTGGCTTGCTAGAAAACTGATTGGAGACCCTAACTTGGAGTTTGTGGCCATGCTTGCTCTTGCCCCACCATAGGTTGTCATGTTTGGCAGCACAGTATGAACAAGAGTTGGAGGTTGCTCAGACAACTGCTCTGCCGGATGAGGATGACAACCTGTGAAAAAGTGAAGCTGGAACCCAGCGTCTGAAGTCTAGTTTTATAGGCAACTGTCCTGTGACGTCAGTGGTGCAGTGTGTTTGCCACTTCATTATATAGCTAAGCAGAACATGTGCTTAATCTGAAGGAGATGAATGGGCTTCGGAGTGAATGTGGCAGTTAAAAAAAAAAGAAAACACCTTCTTTTTTTGGACCTGCATATTTAGCTGTTTTGGAACACAGTTTATTTTTGAGTTTCAAATATAAGACTGCTACAGTCACATCAAAAAATAAATATATATAAAGCGCATCTACATTTAAAGCCTGTAACATGACTTTCCAATCTGTATTAATTCAATAGGAGTAATAAAAACTTACTAGATCACAGGCTTAGCTTCTATGCATATCTTTAGAAATTGCCTAGAATTGTGAAAGCATAAGCCCTAAATCAAAAAAAAAAAAAACTAGAACATTTGTTACTTTACTAAGCATTCACCATTTTAAGAAGAGAGTCCTTATGATGGTGTGCCAGTTTGAAAGTATTATGTTTCCCAAAACGCCATTATCTTTGATGCAGTCTTGTGTGGGCAGATGTATTAGTGTTTATTAGATTGTAATTCTTTGATTGAGTGTTTCCATGGAGATGCGACCCACCCAACTGTAGGTGATAATTCTGATTGGATAATTTCCATGGAGGTGTGGCCCTGCCCATTCAGTGTGGGCCTTGATTAGTTTACAAGAGCACTGTATAAGCTCAGACAGAAGGAGCAAGATTACTACAGCCAAGAGGAACACTTTGATGAACGCACAGTAGCTGAAAGAGGAGCTGCAACTTACAGAGACATTTTGAAGATGGCCATTGAAAGCAAACACCAGCCACATGCCTTCCCAGCTAACAGAGGTTTTCTGGACACCATTGGCCATCCTCCAGTGAAGGTACCTGATTGCTGATGACTTACCTTGCACATTTTATGACCTTAAGACTGTAACTTTGTAACCAAATAAACCCCCTTTGTAAAAGCCAATCCATTTCTGGTATCTTGCATAACGGCAGCATTAGCAAACTGGAACAGAAGTGGGACATGTTCCATTGTACACATTCTTTTTAAGATCACTTTGTGGATCTCAATCTTCCATACAGATCAAGGTTACTGTTTACTTAAAAAGGCCTTTTGTAATGCTTGAAGAGCTTTATTAAAATGTTTTTTCAGACTTCGATGAAATTCCATTATGATAACTACAGTGACACTATATCAAAAACATAACCAAAATATTTTTTTGCTCAACTTGTTGCCAGTACATTTCAAGCAGTATTTGATGCTTAAAATAACAAAATGACAATGAAAATAAAAGAATTTGGACAGTCCCTTAGAGTTTGTTGTGTAAGGATTTCTCTAGTAATTGTGTTTCCAAAGCTTGTCAGTATTTTCATGTTACTCTTGAACTGTTTGTAAATTTTCAGCCTCCTTTTAGAATTGTATTCCAGATGGGAAGATAAAAGTATGTTTCTAATATGACCAGCCAAGGATAATAGAATAAATGTTTCCTTGCCTTAATATGATGTTGTCTTCTGACTCAGCATCCATTTGTTCATTTTTCAAAAGCAACAAATGTGAATTTAATCTCAATTATTTGCCATTGTTTTACTGTCATTTAGTTCTTAAAATTATGTGATGTAGGTGTGACAGTTTAATTTTCCTCAATTCCCATGTGTAGCAGATATTTTCCAGTTTAAACATGCAAGGCTTATTTTGCCTTTCAAGTTCTTTGTCCTTAAATTGAATTTCTCCCTATTTATTACTCATCACCTTTGGTCATGACAATATTAAAGCCACTTAATATTCTGAACCTAACTTTAAAGATGCTGTTCCTCTCCAGTGCTTTCAGAGATAGCTATCATCTGTAAAAATAGGTAGCCTAAAAAGAGCAGCCAAATAAATGAAGAAACCAGTGGGAAAAATATGTTTAAGTACCTTAGAAACTAGAAAGTGGCTGCAAGCAATGAACCAATTAGCACAAGAAAACCGGTAACAACAGTAATCGCTGGGAAAATGGGACATCAGTATTGGCCTGATGATAATTATAACTACCACTTAATTGGGCATGTACTAAGTTACAGGCACCATATAATTATATGGTTTCACTCAGTCTGCATAACATTTCTATGAGATAGGTGGTATCCCCATTTTACAGATGAGGAAATGGAGGCTTAAAGAGAAATTGCTTTAAAGTACACAGATTTATGAAGAGGTAGTATTGGAATCTGTGTCTTCTAATTGCAGAAACTTTTTTTCATTTACTTTTCAAAAGTGTATGTAATAGTTTTATATATTCATTTTTCTGGGTAGAGGATCCATATATATATATCATAAGATTCTCAAAGGTGTCCCTAATGCAAAGAAAAAAAAAGTCTAAGAACCACTAAAACTCCTTACTGGGAGTTCAGTGTATTCATTATGGGGAACAAAGTAACTGAGATAGTTCTACCATAGAATATGTCTAACAGATTTTAAAATTTGTTTTTAAATTTTTTTAATTATAAGTAAATTGAATAAATATGGAGACTCTAAGTAGATGATTAAAATTCAAACTCAACTAACATTCTTTGAGCTCCCATTATGCATCGGCCATACAGATGATAGAGCATTCTAGTCAATCTTGAATAATAGGAACACCTTTTAAAAATTGTGGATACTCGGTGTGAGTGATTAGTTCTATGGTAAAGTTACCCTAATATGTGCAAATGAAAAACTAGTTATAAACTTATGTTTATATCTTTTTTCCAACTAGCAAGTGAAAAAAATGAGAAAATAAAACTTTAAAAGTTAAAGTAGTAACATTCATTTCAAAGTAGCAATGACTACTATTTTGTTGAACCTACATCATCACTGAAAACTAATACACTACAGGTTTGTTTGAATTTGAATGCCTGTCTTACTAAGTGATTCAATTTTCTGTATTATAATTTGTTTGAAACCTTTGTTCCAGAAACAAGTAGTGACAATGTTTGGCCTTTTATCTCATATGTATGCATCTTTTATTTGTTTCTGTTCTTTACTTTACCCAGGACAATTTACATGGTATAGCTTGGCTACAACTCGGTTATAAACACAACAAAAACATGGGCACTAAAGTCAAGTGAAAGTATTTATTTATAAAGTGCTTCCATGTGATTCAAAATGTATTACTTTTTACATTATTTTAAAAATGAAAGGACAAAATTAAATATTTTTTATGACAAATCACAGATATTCAAGAATATGTCAGTGAATCACAAGGAATTTGAGAAGCAATGGTTAAGAGCTTGGGATATTGGAATATCTCAGGCCTGGAATTTCATCCAACCGAAACACATGGAAGCTGAGTGCACTAAGCAAGATGCTTCACTTCCCCACATCTGTTTTGTTCTCTGAAAATTGTGTGTAGAAATATTAGTGTGCATTTCCAATGTTGCTGTAAAAAAAATATGAAATTGCATGTGGAAATACTTAATACAATGTATGGAATGAGTCAAACAATGGTAGTTGCTATGGTAATATTTTTATGTGGAATACTTCATGTAATCAAAGATTTTAAATAAAGAGAGAAGAATAGTAATTACTAATGGGGTGTCTGAAAGGGAAGATGCAAGGAGATGATACAATCTTTAACTGGCCATTTAAAAAAATACCACCACAAACGTAAATTTGCTAGCTTGCTGAGTTAAATATTTTCTGTTGAGAAATAAAAATTAATCATGTAAGGTAGGAAAGTAAAACATTCTTAAATATTACGTTTCATAGCATCAACTAGTGATCATGTCTTATTTTTGCTGCTATAAAAATAATGTTCTTTGACTGTTATTTTTAAAGTGTAAAATAGACATGTTAGCTAATCTTTTTCTGTTTATGTCATGGGCATCCCTTCCACAATTATGAACAGGGTTTTTTAAGGCCTGTCACTTCTTAAGTGCCTCAAAGAAGATACTAAATATTTACAATAATTCTCAAACAACTTTACATTTTTAACTCTGTATGAAGTAGTTAGAACCTGTAGTTACAATCAATTAAGGTTTTTTAAAAGACTGCCTAGAGCAGAAGTAAACATCATATTTCATAAAATACTTATTGTATTTCATCAATTAGAATAAGGTTGGTCCCTACTTGTTTCTTGATTATGAAAGCTGTTATATCTGCCATTTCCTTTGACTGGTGAAGGTGGTACTGGAGGGATTTTATTGCAAAATCTTCTGTTTTCCTTTGAATGACACAGCCTACTATATTAGGGAACAACTCTTCAGAAATATGCTCCACACAGGTGGACATAATAACAGATGAATGGCAGAACCCAGAGATAGCCAGTTGGTCCCTTACAAGTTCAGCAGCAGCCACAGGGGAGATGTTTGATAGTGTAGCATAAGAAGAAACCATAAAAGGTAGGACTTCTGAATAGTAAGGAAACCCTTTCCTGGTCACCTCATTCTGAAAGGGATTTTTTTTTTCCTGCTAAAAGCCAAGGACCCTTGTAAAAAGTCTCTCTTAACTATAGTAATAGAGAGAAGAGAAAGCCTCTATTTTAAGTGAACCAGCGGCAGACATATTTATTACACTTCTTTAAATTGGCAGAAGTAATGGACATGTGTAGTTGCTTCTAGAAGCAAAAATGTAAGGGAGGGAGCATTTCCAAAACTGGATTCCTCAGCGAACTGGTTCCAGGAGATATAGTAAATATTTTGTGGGAAAAAAAGGATTCCATGATAAATTAAATGTAGGAAATGCTGAGGTAAACCAAGTAGAAGAGCTTTTGTTGTTGCAATGTTTGCTAGAATTTTTAATACGCTAGTATGAGTATCAAGTCCCTTAGATCTTTTTTATTGAACTCTCCAATTAACTCACAAAACCACAGGCTAACTACATTTGATGAAGACACTATACTTGAAAGGCTGAGATTGAGATTGGTAATCTCAGAGATTGAGAATTCTCTACCCTCAACTTTGTTATCAGGAATTTACATGGATTGTGAGTTGGATAAGTCATGTAAGATGTTTGGAACGGGACTAAACAAGATATTTCTCTGAACGACTTAACAGCTAAGGTTTCACCAGTACTTTTAAGCAAGGACGAGCTGACCCTTGATATCACAATACTATAATTATAGCTGAATATTTTTGTAGATACATTGTTAGTACAATAGTGAATGGGAGTTTTCTTATTACCCTATTAATTGTGAGTATGTCCATAACTGACAATAAAATGCCTCAAATGCTCCACATTCTAAATTAAATAACTTTGAATAACCTTGTAGTATTTACTGAGTGGTGTCAAAACCAGTCCTATCATTACCACTACCACTCTTGCCCACCCTTAGTCATAAAAAGGGTAGACCTCAATAAAAAGGAGAACTTTTGGAGAAAGCAGTGTTTGTGGAGAATGACCATTCCTAATATATAGTTGGGGTGGGGGTGGGGGGTGCTGTAAGAGAATAACTTCTAAAGATTGGGATTCCTAAAAGAAGATGAGACTTATTTTCTTTTCTCTGTTGGATGTTTACTTGGCCTGGGGACTTGCTGATCTCCTGGAGCTATCTAAGTAGGGAAAAAGAGAAACTGAGATAATTACCTGAGAGAGGTAAGAACAGCAGGAAAGTAGCCACCTTGCCTACCATGTAGCATGGCAAGAATAATAGAATTTCCCATAGGTGGTGTGAACACTGAGGAAGGCAAAGGACTACAGCCATTATGTCAGTATGAGGGCTGACCACAAGAACAGGGGACCTCTGCAGCAAGAGGGATGAAAGAGGTTCAGTACATCAGAACCATCAGGAAATGTAATGGTAAACCCCTGAGTGGCCTGCAAAGAATATATCCCTACTGGAAGTTCATCTTTTGGGACCAAAGGATATCAATATCTAGTCCGTGAGGATTGCATTCTCACCCAGTCAAGTAAAAAAATACTTGCTCTTTTTTCTCTTCTCTGACACAAACCAGGGACACTAGGCCTACAAGAGGGAAGAGAAGCAGGTGTCAAAGCCAGATTTTCTCCTACCCCCTCCAAGTCACTAGAGCTCTTCCTGCACTGGAGGTGGGTAAAGATGGGGAGAGAAAGTGAGAAGAACTTTGAATCGAGCTTAAGATGGTGTTTTACAGTTGATGAGACTGATACTTTAATCCTGGATTGTGACAGTCCTAATAACTAACAGTGGCTGAAAGTCAATTTTATCTTATGTGAAGAACATGAGTGCGTGCAAATTCGCAATGCAATGATGTTGACAAATATTTACTACATGCCGGGCACTTGATCAAGCACAGGGATAGTAAGGAAGGAAGATAAGATCCCTGTTTTCATGGAGGGAAAGAGACAATAAATATTCAGCATAATATTATGTAGTGATAGGAACTATGAAGGAAAATGGAGCAGGATAAGGACTAGAGTGACAAGCGGATGGGTTGCTCTTTTAGATAAAGTGGTCAGTGAATAGTTCTCTGAGGAGGTAACATTTGAACAAGAGATGTGAAGGAAACGAGGTTGCACCAATGTATGTTGATATATATGTAATTTAGATGTCAGTCTATGAATTTAATATCCTTTAAAGGCAGAATACCTTTTATTTATTCTCAGCATCATCCAAGGAACACAATTAACTTCCCTTTTCACAAAGTAGTACATTGCTTTGTACAGTTATATCTTCATAGAAAATGTTTGATTGATGTTCTTTTGCTACTGGTCTCATTCATTTTATTTCATTTTAACTCAAATTTTTATTGAATGATTGCTAAGTGCCAGGCTTTCTTCTAGGCTCTTGCCATATGCCAGTGAATGAAACAGATAAAGATCCCTGGCCATGTAGAGAGTACATTCTATCAGAAGACAGACAATAAATAATAAACAAATTACATATATATAAATTACATATACCCTCTTAGAAGGTGATTTGTGCTTTGGGGAAAAAGTAGATCACAGAAGGAGAGAAAGTACTAAGAGAAGGGTAGGTTTTAATATTGATCGGCTAGTCACAGTAGGTTTCATGAGATTAGACCTGAGCAAACACCTCAAGGAAGCGAAGGAGTTAGCCAAGTGCCTACCTGAGGAAACAGCTCTCAGTGACACATACATGCATATATATATATATACATACCTACATACATACATACGCTTTTGCTGGCAAATTACTATCTTTTTCAAGTCTCTTATTTTTTAGTTTATAAAAAAAGAGTGGATATGATACACCATTGCTATATAGTAATGTGAATCTGTTATCTTTTATTTACTTAAAAGATAGTCATTATATATGGCTTTAAAAGTTTTATTTGAGATTATGAAGAACTAAAATTTTTAAAGGCACTGAAATAACTGTTATACACACACACATACTGGCATGTGTAGGTTAACAGCAAATGTCTTAAACCTTTCTTTTTTGTTTGTAGGTAATACTGTTTTCAAAGTTATGTTAGAAAAACAAAATAATGATCTATGGTAGATTACACATTTTGTGCCAAATTTTGAGAGCAGGTATAAAAAGACTGATGGTTTCTTGGTATAAGTAGTTAGAAAAATTGATTTTTATGAGTTCATTCAATAAAATTAGAATAATTTAGATTTTTCATCTTATCTTCTGCGTCATCTGTCTTCCAGTTATCACTGACTTTATTGTAAATTTATTTAAAGTCACCCCTAATCAATCTACATGTAATGTTGGTTATTCTGCAGTTAAGGGAAATCTTCAAATGGCATTTTTTAAAAAGTGAATAGACAGTTACAGCTAGCCATTTAGATACAGTAACCATTTCCATTTCCAAACTGCTTTCTGTTTTAATTTTTTTAAGGGCAAAATTATATTTCACCTCTTTGGTTCTGTGCTTTTGAATGTGATTAGATAACATAACTTAGATACAGTATCTTTTATGGAAAAGATGGTAAATGCTTCATAGACTTAAACACATTGTATACTTCTCTTACTAACATGAAAGTAATGTTTGATTTGCCAAAAAAAAAAAAAAAGATTAAAACAAACATGGCAGTTTGTTTTTTTTCCCACAAAATCATGAAAGTAATGTTTGATTTGCTAACATTCCCCTCCCCCCACCTCCATCCCCCACACACTCACACACAATTTAAAAACAAACACAACAGTTGAGTTTTTCCCCCCAAAATCCTACCTTTTTGGCCCGCACTATAATGCACCCCCTCTTCTGAGAAACACTTAATATATGCTTTCTTGTGTACATTTTATCTTCCAAAATAGACCGTAAAAGTTCCAAGGACAAAGATCCAGTCCTTATCAGTTGGCATAATTATTTCCACAAAGTAACTGTTTCGTTAACATTTATTGCCTGAATGATACAAGTTATACATTAAATTGGAGTCCTTTGAATTTGAAAGTGTTTAGTATGCCTCCCTAAGTTAAGGAATATCAGAGTCAAGCTTTCTACTATTCCTCCTTTCTCTGTGGTGGTTAAGGTTCTATTACCTGAAAAAATGTGCAGCCAAATTGTTACTCACCAGCTTTTACATCCAAAGTGTGGATCACAGGAAGTATTAGGGAGAGATCAAATTTAAGCCCAAAATGTTTTTGTTTTATATTGACACTAAAATGTTTTGCTTTTATATCAGTACAGCCCAAAGATTCAAAAGATAGGCAAAAGAAAGGGTAGCTTTCTAATTTCATCCTCTCTCAACTGCACAAAATGTGAAATAAAGCTGTGTGACCATTCTAGCTACTAAAACATGAGCCGTTGTATGTTAAAACCAGTCATGAGCTACCAGGGGGTGGGATGTGGGTGGGCACTGGGGAGTTAATGCTTAATGGGTATCGAGTTTCTGTTTGGTGTGATATAAAAAGTTTTGGTAATGGATAATGATGGTGATGGCACAACATTCTGAATGTTATTAATACAACTGAATTGTGAATTTGAAAGTGGTTAAAATAGGAAATGTTATATTGTATAATATGTTACTACAATAAAATTTGGGGTAAAATAAAACCCCAGCCTGCTCTCTGGTATACTTAGTCTTTGAGTAACTAAAGTGGCATGTTCCCTGGTCCTACACATCCCCAACCACTGACCCTAAAGTAGGTCATGCCCCAGATTTGGTTATGTCTAAGATGACCTTTGGAAAAACTCACAGGTTCATTTTTGACACCTATACTCTGCTCACATTAGGTCCTTATCTTTATTGTTTTCATTCTTGGAGGAGTACTCCACTTCCAAAAAAATCAACTTCTAGTCTTGTATCCTGCAAGAGCTCTTAAGAGTACCTATGTTTATTAAGGTTTTACTTGGGAAATTATTTGATATTGTAATTGTAAAGCATTTTTGTTAGCATGATATTTTATCCTAGTGTAAATTAAAATGTATAGCTATGTTAAAATTTCAGAGATCAGTATTAGTTGAATCAAATTGTTACTTTTCTAAACAATAGATACAAATTCATACTACAGAAAAAAATGTTACTTTTCAGTTCTGACAAAAGGATGAAATAGTAAAAGCTGTCTTAGGTCTTATTTTTAATAAGTAAAGGCCATTGGCTTGAATTAGTCATAGTTTCAGTAGAACACTCCTTTGGTCTCTATAAAAAATTATGTGATAGTGAAGGAACCCAATTGTTATGAAAAATAACTGCTTCACTGGCCTGTTCATTAATAATTATTAGACAAGTAAATATCTGCATTTCTCATTTACCAGAGAAGCTTATGACTTTAAACCTAAAACATGACAGAGGTTAAATTGCAGTGTGCTTGTTTCATTTACATATTCTTATAATGTGGAAAGTGGACTTTGATCTACAACCTTTCAACTTAATCTAATACAACAAAAAAACTAAACAACTTTTCTCTCCTTAAAAACTTTCCAATGGTTGTGAAAGGCAAACTAATTTAATTTTTTTTAACTTCTAATTTTAGTATTTAGGTTGGCTACTTGATTAACTAGTAGATGGAACTGATAAATAGGCATTATAGTTCTCACTGTGACAGTTCTTTGTAAAACAAATTAATGGCTATATAAATAACAGTATTTATCAACACTTCTAAATTGTTCCCTTGGATTTTACAATTTACTCTTGGCCTTAAGTAATTGGATCACGGAATGAAATCTCTTCTCTCACTACCCACTCTCTAGCAAATTCCTAGGTGTCAGATGGAGATACCTCAGTTAACAAAACAGACCAAAATTCCTGCCTCCTGAAGCTTAAATTCTAGTGAGAGTAAGGCAGGCAATAGGCAAAGAATACATAAGTAAAACTTTGTTGTGTTAGATGTAGTTAAGTACTAAGGACGAAGTTGAAGCAGAAAAGGAATATATAGAGTCTGTGGGGCGAGGATACCGAGATTGCAATAATGAAAAGGTTGAAAGGGAAGTACTCTCTGAAAAGTAATTAAGTGGAAACCTGGAGAAGGAAAGAGTATGAGCCAATGAATATCTGGAGGAAGAGCATTCCAGGCAGAGGGAACCACAAATGCAAAGCTCTAATGTGTTGGGGGTCCAGCATGAAGGCCAGTAAGGACAAAAAGGATTAAGCAAGCAGGAGCGCAATAGGAGACCGGATGAAAGAGTTAATAAGGTGAGATTGGAGAGAGCCCTGTGGAGAAGGGTACAGAATCTCAATCTTGTAAGTCACTGTAAGCTGTTTTGGTAACTTTGACTCCACATGAGGTAAAAAAAAAACATTCATTGGAGGGTTTGGAGCAGAGGCATGGCATGATGTTTTATTTTTTTAGGAAGATCTGACTGAAGTGGGACAAGAAGCAGAAGTAGGGATGCCAATTAAAATGCTATAGCATTTTTAGGTATTATTAGGTAAAAGGAGATGGTGACTTGGACCAGAGTAGTAGCAGAGGAGATGGTAAGAAGTGGACAGATTTTGATCATAGAACCAAGAGTCCCCAAATCTATTTAGTTTATCATTGATTGAAATATTTTTGTAATTTATTTGTGTTATATGCTTTCATGGTAAAATGTTTGAAAAGTAGAGGTAAGTGAAAAAAATCAAAGTAAAAATCACTCAGAACCTCACTCTTAACATACGATATACAGACATTCATTCCTTCTATATAACATACACATATATTCAAATGGTTTCATACCAAACATTTTTTTACCCACTATCTTTACTTATATCTTGTGATCATTTCCCATTTCTTTAATTATTGTCTACATAATTTTAGTGACTGCATAGCATGGTTTGGATATAGCATAATTTAGCCATTGTATAGAAAGAAAAATTTATTTAATCAATCCTCCCCTATTGTTGGTCATCTAAGCATTTCCCAGGTTTTCTTATTAAAAATACCACTAAAATGAACATCTTCATTGCTGTATGTTTGCAGATCGCTAACTAAAACATTATTTAGGAGTCTCTACCTATTGATTATAGGTATTACTGCTGAGTTTGAACTAGAACACAGAAACTTGGAAGGCAGAACTTTTACTATAAACTGACAATTTAGTTTTTTTCCCAGCCACCATCACAGAAAGAAGAGGTTATTTATATCATCTACATATTGATAAACTGTAAAGGGTGCCAAAAATATTTGAATTCATGTTTTTAGTATTTGTTTCCTATTTCTGATAGACTTAGTTATTACCAGAAATAGATGACCAATTGCAAGAAACACTATTTTAGTGTTCTACATGAACTGTGGCTATGTTGAGTTTCTAGTACCGGAGCTTTCACATTCGTCAGTTAATAGGGCGTTTTGCCCACTCATGAATTTTATGCCAGTTTCAAAGTGTCATATGTTTATCAAGATGGCCAATGTATATTAGTTGAGATAGTCATCTATTATTAATCTCTTTGAATTACATCTTTAGGAAGACCTTTATCCATTTACTGATTCAAGATAACTTTCAGTTAGGCATATATAGAAAGCAAAATTTAAAAATTTTAACATTAACAAATAGTAAATAGAAAGTAGTCTTCAGGATGAAAAAATTGAAATCAGGAAAAGTGCTGTAAAATATCTTAGAAAAAATTTTTCAATAAACTATTTGAGAGGAAACTAACATTTGACACCTGCTATGTGCCAGGTGCTTTTGCATAATTTATGTATATAATTCTCATAATCTGTGAAATAGATATTATTATCCCCACTTTGAAGATAAGGAAACTAAGAGAAGTTAAATGATTTATCTAGGGTCACCTACAGGAATTGACCAAGATAAATTTTAAGCCCAGTTCTATCTGACTCCAAAGCCCAAGCTCTTTTAACTTGATCACACTATGGTAAGTGGTTGGGGTCCAAAGATGAGGGCAAATTTATAAATCTGTGATGTAGATTGAAAGTGTTTTGTGGAACTTAAAAATTTTTTAATTGACCAACCAAATGATTGGTTTACTCTTAAAACTCAACTAAACATTCCAAGATAAATGTGCAGAAGTAACTTTGGTCTCATTACCAGGAAAGCAATACCAAACAGTAATTAATTGTTTTTACTGTAAAAGAATACTTTCTTGGACAAAATTGTTAAGTGAAAAAAATTTGTTGAGCTATTTGCTTCTTGTTTGTAGATTAGTGGTTTTCACGTTTTTTAAAAAAGAGCTTTCCCCCAAACAAAACTACATAAAATAAATGAAACAGGTGAGAGGGTGGGTGGGGTTGTAGCTCTGCTTGCTCCCTGCCTCATTCCCTACCCAATTCCCCATAAAATCTCTGAGGGAATACTTACTTACAAACCCCGGGACTCAGTGTCATTTAAAAACCCATGTTGCAGCTGGAAAACTTGGTTGATCAGCTCAACTTTTTCAATACTCATTTGATTTATTTTTGACATTTCCTGATCACAATAAAAATGTGATTTGAAAGTGGGGTAACAGTTCCTGGGGCATGACTCATAACTTTTTCTCTTATTCTGAATTATCTTTCCCCATTTCTCCCAATCAGAATCAATTAATTAATTCAGCCATTGTATGTATTTTGAGCTTCAACTGAATGTCAGGCACTGTACTGGTTCCTTGTTTCAGGAAGCTTAGATTCTACTTAGGGGAAACAAAATAAATTAAAAAAATCAATTTGTGCTATAAAGAAAGTAAAATATATGTTTTTGATAAAGAATGGTTATGATACTTTGGAGGACTACTTAATTTTGTCTTTTGGTGGAAGCTACTTTACATAAAATATTAGGAAGGCTTCTTTAAGTATGTGACTTTTAATTTAAGTAACGAGAGCAAGCCAACTATGATGAAAATCAAACTCACTGGTGTTACTTCATCTCAATAGTAAATATTCTACAGTATTTTAAATTACTACTGCTAATTAAAAAAGTCATTATTTCCCCCATACTCCAAACTTCTCCTTTGCAAAAACTATATGAAGTAGAAATTAATATCTCTATTTTTTATATAGAGTTGAGAAACTTGGACAAGGTCACACATCTAGTAAGTAACAAAGCCTAGATTCAAACTAAGGCAACCTGGTTAAAGGGCCTGCGTTTTTTGTTTGTTTGTTTGTTTGTTTAAATCACTTAAATCAAGATTTATTTCAATGCCTGGAAACATTCAGACTAACAAAATGGTACTATTGTAATTTGTTAAAATACATAAATACTTCATATAATGCTTTTGAAAATGTCGATGCTATTACCTAACCTCTAAACAGCTCACAATCAGATTTTCAAAAGCAATAGATATTTAAAAAACACAAGGCACCAGTAAAATATCAAAGAACTTTCATATACTTATGAGGACATAATTAGCAGCAAATTAGTCAAAGCAAACACACGTTTTTATTTTTGCATGTTTAATTTTGCTTCATAAAAGCACTGATAATTGAGACATCTTTTATTTTATTCTAACGTTAAATTTTCTAAATATTTTTATAAAGAAATGAAAATTACCACAAACTGCTTTGTTTGCCATAAAGTCATACACTATAAAGTAAAATACAATCAACTGAATTTATCCATGTTTCCCCCAATCCAATGTGACTTTTAGATGTTTTTTTATACACTTTATTAATTCATTTATGCCAAGTAGGGAAAACTGACTTACGATGAGTTGTTTTCATCTTTAAAATTACCTTCTGTATATTGCCCCTCCTTTCCGGCAAATCTGGTGCTATAGTGATGCAATGTACTTGAAAGGAGCACAAAGCAATCTGTAACCTTAATTTCTCAAATATCAATTTCAAATTTCTGTCAATATAAACAAGAAGCCTCAAATGGCCAAAAATCATATAGTTAGCAGGAAGGAAACTGCCTGAGATGAGGATTATTTAACTAGGACTTTATTATTTATGCTTTTCCCCCAAGCTACACGCATTCTTTAGACTGGCATTAAACATACACAACTTACAGCATTTAGATTTTCTCAGGAACATAATTACATGAAAAATAAATAACTATCTATCTCTTTCATAGTTTAATTGGCTCTTAAATGTTTTCAGGGGAGGGGTATCCCAAGCATTTTGTGTTCTTTAACAAACTGGTATACATAAATGAACTGCAATATGTTCAATTAAATCTTGGAGAAACCTAAAGAAGTTTTTTTTTTTCCCCCTAAAAGTGTAATGCATGACAATCACTGTTCATATAGTGAAAGGATGGAAAGGTAAGGACAGATCAGTCTCCTGTAAGTGTACAGATGTAAGCTATTCTAAATGGAAAAAGAACAAAAACAGAACTTGGGGCAATCATTTAAAAGAAAAAATAATCAATCAAGGAAAATGTTGAAGATCAAAGATATCTTCTTTTAAGAAGGAGAAAGGCATTATCCGATGCAAAAATGAGAACTACAGATCTGAAAAACACTCCTTTTTCTTTGTCTTAAAATACAAACAAAAAAATGGTGGAAGGAGGGAATTAAGACCATTTAGAATTGAGGCAAGTCTATACAAGAATGGATCAGAGTAGAATGATTTCACCTCATGAAGGAAATGACTGAAATGAAATTTCTGAAGTCTTCATGTCTATAATAAAATATATTAATTTAAAAAATTAGTGCACAATTATTAAAAATAAAAAGTCTGGGTTTTTCCTCTTAGGTGTATAATTAAACCTCTGTTTAATGCATTTACTTCTACAAGCCACCTCTGTTTAGCAGTGCATGTTATATATACAAGTGCATACATATAGAGGTTTTACCATGAGAATTATAGGTCTTATCTCAAACTAGTGATATGCCTTTTCACCCATACTTACATACATTTTATTTCCATCATAAGAAATTTAAGACCTTTCTAGTGGTTCTGTTTAGAAAGCTTTGAAAGAGTTTTTAATCAACATATTAAATAATCTTGATTTTTAAATAATTTTTTTATACTGTGGCATGATGGGCTTAATTTAACAATTGTAGTATAATGCAGTAATTACATTGTACTGTTTAAACTAATTCACAGCTATAGAAAAATGATAGACTTTTAAAATATAGCCAACATGAAACTGGGTATTTATGAGCAGTGAAATAGTAAGAAACAGTGAATGAACAAATAAGATTACTTTTCAGCAGTGGCCATTCATTATTTTGCTTTTAAGAACCTGGAAGAAATTGTCTTCTTTGAGTTTCAAATTGTTCTGGTGATTCTAGTCGTTTCTTAGCTTACTTAATATCACCCTAAATTGCTGAAGGAAGTGACTCTAAAGAATCAAAATTCTTTTCTGGTCTGAGGTATCCAAGCATGGCCCACATTGAAGTTTTCCCCATGGAAGTCCTCTTTGAAGGTATGTATAATGTGAGTTTCCAGGACTTTTTCGTATTCTTGTAGTATGGGTACCATCCCATGCGCGCCACCATCTTATAGACATCTCTACTTGCAACACTGTCCCAACCATAATAAATGCCAGTGGATATGTCAACCTGAAGGTTATCTACCAGTTGTTCAGGAAAGCTAGCAGTGGGAATGCCCAGCTACTTAAAGCTGCGACTGAAGCCCCGCACCTCCCGGCAACGGCTGAAGTAGTCCCTCTTCGCTTGAGGCGCGGAGTCAGTCGGGCCCAGTTCGGCCCCAGACTCCCAAATCAGACAGGAGATCAGACAGGAGAGAGCTCGATGGGTCGGCGGGGTGCGCACCGCAACGGGTAGCTCCGATGTCGCGCCGCGGCAGGTCTGTCGTTGCTGACAGCACAGAAGCTACCCGGCGACTGGGGCCTGCACTTTTAACCAGTAGGTAAAACTGGCACAATTCCCAAGCTTCAGGCACCATGCTTTAATTCTGCCCACAGGCTACCAGTGTGCCCCTTTTGTAATATTTCTCTTAATACTGTCTTATCTGTGAAACGTAGCTTCTCTCTTTTGTCTCCTGCTTTTCTTCCTATTTAGAATAGTAAATCATCATAATTGCTAAATTTATTGAGCACTAAGTGCTCCAGCTCTATCCAAGTAAAACCCCACAAGGCCAATATTATTATTATTCCTGTTTTTCAGATGAGGTTTCTATGGCTTAGAGAAGTTAAGTAACATGCGTAGGATCACATGACTAATATGGGGCAGGCCCTGTATTGGTCAGATCTGTCTGAATCCAGCGCCCTCGTTTTTAAAAAAATTTACTTTTTTTAAACCAAGGTATAACTTACATATAGTACAGTGACAAATCTCAAGGATATTGTTTGATGAATCTTGATGTATTTTATACCTGTATAACAATCACTATTCAGAACGTGTCCCAGCTTGAAAGGCTCCCTTATGTTCCCTCCCAATTAATAATCCTCCTAAGATAAATAAACACTACTCTGATATCTCTCACCTTGGATTAGCTTTGCCTGTTCTTGAACTTCATAAAAGTGGACCCATATAGTATATACTCTTTGGAGTCTTCTTTCCAGTGTCCTCACTTTTAATGACCATGGTATACTTCCTCCAATAAAAGTTCCAGATCCTCAGCCCTGTTTCCCTAGGGTTTTGCTAAGTAACCAATATTGATGTAATAAGCTAATTCTGGATAAAATCTTAGTAGACAAAAATGGCTAGTTAGTTTTTTTTTCAGATAACCTATTAGTATTATCACGGGCCTTTATCCTAGACGAATGACTATTATGGGAATTCCAAGAGGAACCTGAAAGACTGTTTTGGGAGGAGAGAATAAAGTTTTGTTTTCTCTTAAATCTGGACACATACTCTTTTTGCTGCTACACTAACTGTGTACTTTTAAACTTTTTTTCTAAACTGTAAGTGCTATATTTATGAGAGTAATTGAAGAACTGTAGAAATCTTAGCTGCATAAAAAGAAAGGTTAATGTAATGTTAAAAATTGAGTATTGAAATTGTCAAAAGTTTTGAATTCTGTTCCCTACTCTGTATCTGATTAGCTAATTACCTCACATAAATCACCTAATTTTTCTGAGTTAACTTTAATATAAATATAATAACAATTGCCATTCCTGACAGAGTTGGTGTGATCTAGTAAATATGAAATAAATTAATGTATCTTAAAGTTATTCATAAAGTCTCATATATGAAACCTGGTATATCTGTGTGTGTGTGTGTGTGTCTGTGTGTATCATTCTTTTAAAACCACACTTTCATGAAACAGCTAATACAGTCATGGATATATATGTGTATTCCAACCACTTGATGCAATAGGATGTCTTAGTGAAGTTGTTTTGAAGAACTCCTGCTAATTGAATAACCTAGACTGCCCAGTCACACAGCTCAAGCTTGTCAGTCCTCTAAGTGAGTGGATTTGGTAGGACATAAAAGCATAATTGTTTTACCATTAGTACTTTTATCTTGTTTTTGCCTTCCACCTTTCCTTAGTTCTAAGTTTTTGTGAAATCCAACACAATTTTTTGCTTTTAACCCCTCCCTTAGAATTTCTTGCATGGCACTCACAAGCTGATCTAGGGATTCTCCTATAACAACAATTATCCAAATAACAAGGAAGAGCGTGAATAATTTGCTAGAAAGAAAACCTGAGATAATTTTCTCATTGATAACCAATTAATTTTTAATCAATAACCAATGAAAATAAGTTTTGGGGGTGTGGAGAGAGTAAGGAGTAATATGCCTTACTTTACTTTGGAGTGCCACCTGCTGGTAAATTAAATCAAATAATTTTTGGCAACTAAGAATTTTATTAGGTGATTAGAACAAATAACCTGCTTTATATAAAGTGCATGCTATTTATGAGCATCATAGTTTAAAATTGTGATTTATTTACTAGCTCAATTTTTCAGTTAAGAAATTTTCTCAAAGCTTTTTTATTTTTTTGAAAATGTATTCCAAATTCTGAACTCCAGTCAGAAAAACCACAGGTATGTATTGTGGCTCTATTGTGTTAATTAATTAGTCAGATGTTTGAGTGTTCCTTTACCACATTGTGCTAGGCACTGGGGATAGAGTGGTGAAAAGAACAGAGAACCTCTCTGCCCTCATGGAACTTAAAGTTGATACTAAAAAAGAAATAAAATGACGAACAGATTTCTAAAAGAATTTTAAATACTTCAAATACGTACAGCTAAGTGAAAGAAACCAGTCTTAAAAGGCTACATACTGTATGATTCCAACTATATGAAATTATAAAAGAGGCAAAACTAGAGACAGTAAAAAATTTTAAAAATCAGTGATTGCCCCAGGTTAGATGGAGGAGGAGGAAGGTGGAAGGAAGGGATGAATAAGTAAAGCACAGGACATTTTTAGGACAGTAATACCCATTCTGTATGTTATCATAATAATGAATACATGACATTATGCATTTGTCAAAATCCTGTAGAAATAGATACACAGTGAACCTTAATGTATAGCTATGAACTTTACTAATAGTGTATCAATATTGGTCCATCACTTACAACAAATGTATCACACTAATGCAAGATGTAAATAATAGAGGAAACTATGTGTGTTTGTGTGGGGTGGGAGGGTACATATGGGAACTGTGTACTTTCTGTGCAATTTTTCTGTAAACATAAAACTGCTCTAAAAATAAAATGTATTTAAAAAATTGTTGTATCAAAGTAGTATCTTTATGCAGTCCATTTCTTGCTGTATTATCTGACTACACTAGACCTGTAGTCCTATCAAACCTTCAGTGAAGCTAAATTTAATTGGAGAGCTAAGTGTAAGATGCTAACATATATGGAATAATTAAGTGCTGTATTATAACTGTAATAAGAATTTAATGAGAAAGAAAGGAACCACCTTTAGTTGAAACCTAGATAACTCATGATAAAATGGGCTCCCTCTGACAACCTTTCACTTTGTATACCACCTGTCATACACATCTTTTTCACACGCAAACATATACAAATAACACAACTAAATACATTCTATAAGTATTGATAAGCATGGTAGAGGCTATGGGTTTTCTGTATCCACTCTACCCTTCTTTAATAGGAGAACTCTGATTTTTAGTTGGGGATATTGTTGGCCAGCTGAAAGATTACATTTCCTAGCCTGTAGCTCAGCTAGAAGTAGCCATGTGATAAGTGCTTGCCAGTGAGATTTAAATGGAATTATCTTGTGATATTTCTGGAAATTTTCCTTGAAAAAGAAGGAGTGGTTTTTCCTCCTTCTATCTTGCTGCTTGGAGTATACATGTGGTTACTGGTACTCCAGTCAGAACTCATATTGGACCACAAGGATGAGGCCCATACCTAAAGCATGACAGAGTAGAAAACTGAAAGATCTGGGTTCTCTGGTGACTGTAGAGCCACCTTACCAGCCCTGGACTATCTCTTGACTCCTTTTACATGAGAAAGAAATAAGCATCTGTCTTGTTTATGACATTGCTCTTTGGAGTTTTTGTTACTCTCTGCTGAACCTTAAACCAATCTGGTGAGCAGCTTTGCTAAAGTTTTCATGACAGATGGAGGAGAAGGCAACATTTCCTACCACACAGCAAACTTAATCCTTTCATTAGACAGGTCCTCCCTCTAGTATCTTCCCAGATCCAGATACCTTGTAGACCCTCCCCCCAACTCTCTGTAACAGTTTTTTCCATCTTTGGAGTCAGAGCTGACTTCATGGCTCTGATCTTCATATGACACTTGGATGGACAGTCTACTTGCTTTAGCCCTTTCTTCAGGGATTCTTTTGCTTGTACAGGAGGACAATTTTATTTTAGCTGAGCTTTTGTTAATAAGTACAGTCTGTAGTCTGCCACAAGATGATAGTAACAATAGCAACTATAACATCCGGCACGATTAAGTTCTTACGATGGAAGGTCATTTAATCGTCACAGCAACCCTATAAAGCATTATCATTCTGTTTTATGAAGTCAGTAATCTGCTTGTGGCAGAAAAAGTATGCAGTCCACCCAAAATCCGTGTTTCTCCTCCTCTAGGATGGAGTCTTCTCTGGGAGGTGACCATCCATAACAGGCTACCTATACATTTATAATTGTTAACTCTTCCTAAAAATTGACACTTTATCATTATGAAGTATCCTTCTTTGTCTCTAGTAATATTTCTTGTTTTGAGGTCTCTTTTGTCTGATATTAATGTATACACTCCTACTCTTGTGCTTACTGTTTGCATGAGATATTCTTTTCCCCATCTTTTTATTTTCAATCCATTTGTGTCTTTGTATTTAAAGTGCATCTCATGTAGACATCATACAGTTGATTCTTGCTCTTTTATTCAGTTTTGCAATCTCTGTTTTCTGAGTGGAATGTTCAGTTCATTTATATTTAATGTGATTATTGATATGGGTATATTTAGGTCTGTCATTTTGTTATTTATTTGCTTTTTGTAACATCTATATTTTCTGTGTCTCTGTTCCTTATTTCCTTCCTGCTTTTGTGTTAAATATTTTTAAATATTCCATTTGAATTTTTCAATTGACTTTGTACTACATTTCTTATCATCAAATTTTAGTATTTCTAGGGTTTACAAAATACATTTTTAACTTATCCCAATTGGCTATTATATTGAATTACTCCAGATATATAGGAACCATGAAATAGTATAATTCCATTTACCCCTTGCCTTCAGTGCTATTTTTGTCTCTTGTATGTATCTATGTTTGTTATAAACCCATCAGTACAGTGGTATACTTTTTTTGCTTTTAACAGTCATAGGTTTTTAAATGAGGAAAGAAAAGAAAAATAATTGATTATACTTACTGACATGTTTACTATTTCTATTATTTGAGTATAATTTCACAATACTATCAAGAATCTTAAAATGTTTTCATTATTTTACAATAACTGCACTACAGAGATTTTTATGGCAATTATTAGAGATGGATGTAAATTTCTTTTTATAATCATGTTTTATTGACTTAATTAAAATTTTGAAATAATTTAAATGTCTAAGGGTAAGAAAATCATTATATAAGCTATGGTACATACATAAGATGGGTAGGCTATTTGTTTTTAGCATCTTGGTTAACAGACAAATATATTGTTTTTATATATGTAGTCATATTTTTTAGAAAAAATACTGAAAAGAAATACAACTAGATGTTAATAGTGGTTATCTCAGGCTAGTTGAATTACTGGCAACTGCCTGTTGCTTATTTATACATTTCTGTATTTTCTAAATTTTCTAGAACAAACATATGTTCTCTTATAATCTCAAGAAACATGTAATGAGAAAGAATTCAAGATTAGGGAGATCATGTTATAAAAGCTCCGGTTAGGATCTTTGAAACTAGTTAATCATTGTATTAAGAAGAAATCATTGCCATAAAAATATTTATCAACCTGAATGTATGATGATATATGACTTCAGTTTGACATGTTTTGGAACACAGAATTTAAGAAGGCAAATTGTGATGAGAGTATATAAGCTTATGTATTAATCAATATATTAAGCCTAGTCTATTGGTAGACTTTCTCAATGTTATTTTAGAAGATTGCTACAGGCTCCTAATTGCCTCAAAGTATCTCCCCCACTGATTCCATCAGTCCTTAAAATTCCTATAAGGCAATTCCCTTTGTTTAAAGCACTTTTGTCTCTCTTCTATAAAACTTACATTATTTTATCTATGTAGATAGCATGTATTGATACCTAACTGTGGTTTACTGTATCAGACTCTGGACATTCTTAAGAACAATATTTTGGCAGTTTTAATAAAGGTGTACAGCTATAAATCTGACTGTGGTGAGGGCAATTCTAGGTAGAATTCTATTGGGCAGGATCCTGGAAAGGTCACTGGCAGGGTGAGGGTAGAGGGCCCTTTGTGGGGTTAATTGGTAGGTAGAAGGGAGGGAAAAAGAAGAAAAAGAAGACAGACTACCAAATGGGGATGTAAGAATAACTGTAAATTCATTCATTCAGCAGACCTATATATTCAGCAACTATTAAGCCTATATTCCTCTGTAAGTGGCATTTGTCAGTGGTCATTTACTCCCATGGTTCTTTGATGCTTGTTCCTGCATTGAGGTAGAAGTCAAACTGTGAAGTTTACAGTCCTTTATAAAAGATATTTATTATTTTGTCCTTTATACCTTCAAATTCTAAAGAGTCATGTCGGTAATTGAAGAAATAAATCCCCAATAAAAGGACATGGTGAGTAAGCCATACCTGGGGAAATATATAGTAGTTAACCAGGGCCTTCTGGAGAGTGCACCTCTTCTCCCTTGACAGTCACACATTCCGACAACACTTTAAGATGGAATTTAAAGTCAAATGAAAAAGAAGGCAGAGATCTGGTAAATAAGTTGTGGTAGATTGACTTTCAGAGTCCTGAATTAAGCTGCATTGGCAGCAACCTGTTCAGTCTTCCCATAGGACCAGGCCTAACGAAGCAAGTCTTTAAAAAATATACACACAAAAAGTCAGAGATTCAGAGTGCATAGCGAAGTAATAAATCCAAATCCAATATATTGTACAGGTTAAAAAACTCAAATTTTGACAACTTCATTGACTTACTAAGATTTTAACTAATTAATGGCAGAGCCAAGATTAAAACCCAGGTCTCTTAGCTACTAACCTTATGGTTTTCCCACAATATCAGTTGTTCCAAGCCCAAGTTGTTCAAAACCCATAAAAACACCAAACAGAGCAAGGCCAAAAGGCAAAAGCAAGATTCTGCAAGTCTGACATCAAACACTGGTAGAAAATGGGTAAACATTACATGGAAATGAAACTTCAAACTATGTTGCTTTTTATAAAAAGTGGATTATGTCAACTATACTAAATAATTTTTCCTCCTAAATGTGCTAAACAAAAGAAGGGTTGTGGGATACTACTTATTTGGGCTCTGGGACTTTTTTTTTTTTTTTTATGAAATGATGTGTATCATTTGAAATCTGGTTTCAGCTGATTTGGGCAGTATTTTTTAGCCATAGCAAAGAGTGAGAATGAGCCGTTTGTATCAAGATGCCTAGTTGATTGGCATAGGGGTAAGAATAAGGTTATGTTTATTCCACTGGTCATGTTATTCCTTATCTAGACTCAAAGAAGGCAAAGAGCATGATAATGAAGTCCTTTGGTGACCTAAATTGGGAGACATTGTCACTGCAAATGAGGGCATAGAAGTAAAATAAATACAAATTTTGACATGTATGCCAGGAAGAGCCATTGGATTTCACTTGGAATGAAACTTAATACCTGGGATCGGAAATGGGTTCCAAAAATTCTAGGGATAGGAAAGTCAGAGAAAATGATAATGATTAAAAAGGTAAAAGGAATTTATGACAGTTTACAAAGTGATACAAGTTTACAATATGAAATGGAGGGGGGGCCAAACAGAAAGGTGCAACTATACACTTATATACATTTACATGAATCTTCTGTCTCAAAATCTATGAATGGAAAGATTTCTGTTATAACGGAGAAATAAACATTTGGGGTGGGATTTGAGGTTGTATCAAAGTAACCAAGTAAAAGGATGAGTTGCATGTAAAAGAAAATGTGAAGGTTATTGGTAGCATCCTCAGGATCCCATTTAAATTAACAAAAGAGGAGGAATTGGAAAGGGGGAGAAAGAGGAAAAGAAGGAAATTGCTGTCTCTGCCCTGTGGTGTCTACTATGCTTTTCTCTCTGCTGCTTCATTGAGAAAAGAAAAGTAGAATTTCTTTCTTAATACATCCTTGCCAATTTATAGACCTAGAAAAGAGCAGCCAAGCTGCAGATACAACCCGTGGCTGGGTGATTAAGCAAAGACTCCCTCTATAATCCTATGAGCATTCTTGATGTCCCAGCAAACTAAAGCAAATGCTGTTCAATTTTCTCATCCTCCCACAAGTTTGGAATTTGGGGAGTCAAAATTCTCTCAAAGTGTCTTCATCAAAGCACATAGTAGTCTGTTCCCCACTGTTGAAGTAATGTCATGATGAAATTCAGTACATGTGGTTGCCATGATCTAAGAGATTCTTTCAGAAGTCATATGCCATTGGACCAGAGACGGACCTTCCCTGAACAGCTGGATGAAGTAATTGAGCTGCCCTTTACGGCAGATGCCTCTACTTCATGGTAGAAGGAATCCATTAAAGATTGATGAGACATTTAAATTAAAGGCTGACTTACTCAGAAATATTAAAGATTCCAAATATACAAACTCTCACTAAAACTGCAGATAAGAAGGGGTTTAATTGTTCTGCAAAAGTATAATAGAAATAATGAGTGATGTATGATAAATAAAAGGGAATAGAATTGAAAGGAGAAAAAAAGATACTTTAGCATGATTTTAGTAAACATCCATCCAGTCTCCAATTTTAAGGGAATGATCAGCCTTATGAGTGAACTACTCAGTATTTATGTCAAGATTCCTGGGTGCTTAAAAGCAACAACATTAGATGATCTCCCAGGAGAGGAGTTGGGAATGACCTGGATACAAGATTTCCCCCTTCTCTCTTCTGAAAGTCTGGCTGTTTGAAAATCAGACATAACATAGCCATCTGGAATGCTCTGCTCCTCTTCAACCAGCACATATGATGCTTGTGATCTTTTTCTTAGACCAGCAAGCTGTTTTGACAGACGGCACTGTGTCAGCATTAATTTACCTCACTATATCCTTTTATGAACCAATCCAGAGAATCCTTAACCACAGTCTTTTTCCTTTGTGCACTCAGTTCTGTGCATCTGAAAGATTTAGCTTAAAAAGAAACTCAACTGAAGGTCAGAATTACATAAAAACAGTATTGCATGTGCTGTCAGAGCAGTAAAAGGGACACCAATATTTGTGAAGGCACTGTGATGATTATAAACAATTCATTGAATTTGTCAGTTATAGCTACTATTGGAAGGATTGATTTTATATTCAAAAACCTTCAAATAAGTACTTTATGACTGAGGGAAGTCTGCTTCTGATTCAACTAACATTTATGGGTATCTGCTACATGGACCAGGCACTATTACTTTATTTCAGTTCCTAACTAAATGCCAAGTATTGTGCTTATGCTGAGGATACAAAGACAGATAAGACATAATCACTGCCGTCAAGAGGCTTATAGTCTGGTGGAGAAGTGAGAATTTATAGATAATTCTATTCAGTAATAATATGGTAAGTGTAATGAAAGAGGCAAACATGGAGGGCTATGGAAGCACATAAGAGTGGCAAGACAAGGTTTTCTGGAGGAAGTAACTTTTGAGCAATCGTGAAGAATGAAGAATGAAAGAGAATTCAATAAGGAAGAATAGGAGGAAGAAAGCGACTTGAGCCTGGTCTCAGGACTGAAAAACAGTGCTTCAGTGGTACTAGAGGACAGAGTAAGAATTTGGGAATGAAGAGTCAGGCAGAGAACAGATCATAGAGGGCTGCATATGACGTGTTAAGGAATTATCCTAGCTTATACTTAATGGAATGTTAACAGACTTTTCTGGTAGGAAGAAGAATGTTTGGAAAAGATTGGATTAAATGGACTTCTTTAAAGTAGGGGCTCTTGGAAACTCAAGTATGCTAATGCGCATTGTGAATCTCCAAAATAGGTTTATACACTACAGTTTCTGACCATGAAATTTTTATCGAAGATCATCTTTTGGGTCTAGAGAACTGAGAAGCATATTTTGGGAAGTAATGTACAAATCTTTGGGGAACCATTAAGGATTTTAAAAGGTCACTGACATGGACAGATTTGCATTTTGGAACACCCTGGTAGCATTCAGAACTCTCTGGCAGCAGTCTGGGAGACAATTGTAGGGGGGCAAGATTAATGGCAGGGGAAACTGTTAGGAGAACATTGTTGCAGAGAAGCAAAAATGAGGGCCTAACTTAGGTAGCAGAAGGAGGGCAAGGATTAAAAAACAGAATTAGGAGGGGTGAGGGATAGGAAAGGTCCATTTTTTAACTGGCAATCAGATGGGATGCTAAAAAGAAATTGGCATTAAGAAATTATAAGAGGAGTGGGTTTAGATGCAATACTCTGTGTTTAATTTTAGACAAATTTAGATTAAGGAGATCTATGGAATATCCATCAGAGATTCTAGGAGATAACTGGATATTAGTGCAAAGCTTGTGTGCAATGGTAGTCAACGGCATATAGGTGTAGTTAAAATAATGACAACATTTAAAATCACCCAGGAAGAGTGAATAGAGTTGCAAGAAATGTGGGCCAAGGATAGAAGATGGGGAAATTCCAACAAAAAGTTTTTACATACATAACAACCTCAAAACCTTGAGTCAATTCAAGCCATAAACACCAATAGCACAATTTTAGACCTATTTCAGTGATGATTTTGGATCGTCTCTCTCCTGACTTAGACTTTACATTGGTCTATGTCAAGTATTTTAGCAGTCATTCTCCACCCCCGCTCCAATTAAATTACTAGCGTATTATTATTTTTTAACTTCAAAGTGATTTCCTTCTTTTAGTTATGCTTTGAAAACAGAGATATTTGACAGCAAATAGAGATTTGAACTGAGGCTGCCATATTCAAACCTATGATTTTGCAGATTGCTAGTGATGGCTCCAGAATTTCTACATAGGGAAGACTTGGGAAGGCAATTTGGTTGGAGGAAGGTGCTAAGATAAGGTTTACATTGGAAATGTTTTTACTAAAACTGTATGTTTCTTAAGAGAGATTGGGGGTTGAGAAAAATTGTACATTGAGGTGATGAACTAAATCCTCCATGGAGCCTCCACTTGCCCCTGCCCCCACTGTTATTTCATATAACTAATATTTCCAGCTGAAATATCTCTTAGAGTTATGAAAAATTAACGCTATAACAATGTGTGAACCTTAAAAAAAATGCTTACTGCAGCTAAATTGTGCTAAGCCACATCTTCATGTATTAATAGCCTAATTTATATTGTTGATTAAACTACCTGTTAGCACTCTGTTCTTTTGAGGTTGCTTTTTTTAAACAATGTGGTAGAACTTTCAAAATACAATCACTTTTAGCAAAACAACTTTGCTTAGTTTCTACCACTGTTGACTCTCAGTCATTATACTGCAGATGTTAACATTTTTACATAAATACCAAAATTCTTTGTGGAAGAAGTCAGAGTATAAATAAAAATTAATAAATAAGTATATGCAGCATTGTATTTATTCCAAATAAAATAAATAATGTATCTAATTCATTCTTATTTATAAATGGCATACTATGGTGTTTGTGTTGCCAGTTTAATGTTACATGAACATCAAGGAGTATTAAGAAACACAGAACAAATTTTTAAAAAATTAGAACCATGCAATATGCTGTGTGTATGTATCAGTTGACAGTAATCTAATACATCATGCTTCATTGATTTGAAAATTAAAGCAGTTAGTTTCTTTGGTGCAGAGTTTTCTTCCTGGAGGTAATTTAGGCATTAAAAAATCTGGCTTGAAATGGAGTTAACTATAACCTTTAGAAAAAGCAAAGGCAATATGTTTAGTATATATGCCCACTCCCAATACAGCTCTGAAGACTGGTTTGCCTGGAATCCTTGCAATGTGTGTGATTAACACGAAAGGTAATGAAATCAAGGTAGATTAAATGTCCAGTTGTCATGATCAAAACAATGTTCATTGTGATGTTCTGAGTAGTGGTCATTACATGACCTGCTGCTTTAACACAAGAGATGATGTTAAGTTAAAAAGAATTTTTTTTTTTAAAATAGTAACAATTATTTTCTCCAAAAGCTGTTTTCTTTAAAAGAATGTCAAAGAAAGGGCAATTCATATTAACAGAGTCTTTGCAGATTTAGAGCAGAAATGGTAAATTGAATCTCATAGGCCCTCAAAGAGGGTGCTTTAAAAAAGCATTCTTATTTATTAAGAAGAAAAACAATAAAAAATAGGAAGTATATTTTGAGAAGTATACCATATTTCATTGTTTGTCATGAAAAATTAGGATTTAGACACTGAAATTGAGGTTTTTATTAATGGGATAGATGATTATATTAGCTGGTACCTAAGAAATTCTCATAATGCTGTTTTGGATGCCTAATGTAACATTTTGTGAGACCCTATCTCCACCCTAGAGAGAGATGTCAAGCCCTTCTTTGGTCTGAATTTTCTGGTTTCAAATTGAAAAGGAACATCAAAAGTTGTAAATCTGGAGTTTAAGGGTGAATAAAAAGGAAATATCTAACTAGAAAGGCTAAAGAGAATTTTAAGACCCTGAGATGTTAGAGGTAGCATTTTCCCACACTTCTGCCCATTCCCAGAACATACACAATCCAAAGAGGACTATGGAGAATATAATTGGGATTTGAAAAAATTGCAAAATAGTGTTAGGAAGGAGAGGGAACTCAACATATTTCATTCAGATATATATAATCATTTCTTATGAACTTGCTTAGGTAATCTTGAGTTCAAACATAGTATATCTAGATTTGGCAAAAGTTGTGGATAATCTTTTTTTTAATTCGGTTTTATTGAGATATATTCACATACCATACAATCATCCATGGTGTACAATCAACTCTTCACAGTAACATCTTATAGTTGTGCATTCATCATCCCAATCTATTTTGGAACATTTTCCATAAACCAGAAAGAATCAGAATCAGAATAAAAAATAAAAATAAAAAAAGAACATCCAAATCACCCCCTCCACCCCATCCTATTTTTTATTTGGGTTTTGTCTCCATTTTTCTACTCATCCATCCATATACTGGATAAAGGGAGTGCAATCCACAGGGTTTCCACAATCACACTGTCACCCTTGTAAGCTACATTGTTATACAATCATCTTCAAGAGTCAAGGCTACTGGGTTTGAGTTTGGTAGATTCAGGTATTTACTTCTAGCTATTCCAATATATTGAAACCTAAAAAGTGTCATCTATATAGTGCATAAGAATGTCCACCAGAGTAACCTCTCGACTCCATTTGAAATCTCTCAGCCACTGAAGCTTTATTTCATTTCATTTCACATCCCCCTTTTGGACAGGGAGATGTTCTCAATCCCACAATACTGGGTCCAGATTCATCCCTAGGAGTCATATGTGGATAATATTTTGATTAAAAAAAATCAACAATTTCTGGAGAATCTAGTTTACTAGAGCAATGCTCTCTAGAGTGGATATTCAACACCTAGGGCATGTGCATGATTCATAGGGTATATGAAGAAAATATACTCTAATACTATTTAAGTTTCCTTACCCTCCTTATATTTCAAGTTTTGCATATTTTATAATTTATATAATATGTTCATCATATGTTAGTCTAGTAGAACATGTGTATACCAATCAAACATCTTTTACTACTGGGATGTAAGGTCAAAGAAGTCAGGAAATCAGATGTTAAGAACACTTACTTAACAGTCTGATAGATTTGTTTCTTATCTCTTAACAAAGGAAATAATTGTTAATTTCCTTTGTGATCTTAGGCAAGTTACAGAACCTCTATGCTTCAGTGTCCTCATCAGTAAAATGGTAACAGTTGTATAATACCTAACTCATAGGTTTCTTAAAGAGTAGACTGAATAATGAATATAAAGTACTTAGTATTTCCTTTACATACAATGAATGTTAGGTACTTTTATGACTTTATGATTCCAAAGGGTCAGATGGAAGACTTTGGAATAATACAGCCTAAACTCAAAATTTTCTTTCATTGAAAGATACATTAGATTTTTATTATGGTCTGAGAAACCTCAATTATACATATTAAGATAAATCTTTCATATTTTAAAGAACATAGACCACAAAACCGTTTTCCCAAGACCAGTGAACTAGCATATGATGGTCTGAGTTGTACGTAGTGCTCATTTTAGCCCCATTAAAAAAATATTTACTCACCCAATGAAAATAGAAACTAGATGCCTAGGTACACAATTCTAGGAGCCCTGAAGGCAACAGGATCTGCTGCTTATTTTTCAGATATGAGGTTTGTTGTTTTTTGAAAATTACTGCAAAACTCATCACATTAAAGAGAATTTTTATTTTTGTAAAGAGCTAAAACAAAATAACTGACAACCATTACCTATTCAAAAATTATTGTGAATTAAATGTATATGCATATTTATATTTGTATGGATACACACATATATGTAAATAGAAAAAGTTCATTAATAATAAATACTGGAGTCCTACAAATCATCCTGAAAGAGCTGATCTATTGATAACTTGCTCCAGAATTAGAGAATAAACAACAGAACTTTAAAAAAATCAATGAGAATGTTAGCTTTTATTCTCAAGAATGTAGTTTTATCTCACTAAGATTTGGGAACCTTTTTCAGTCTGTTATAGTAGGGCAGAAATTTTCCCCCCTAAAGATTTGATGAAGATCTAAAAATATTTAAAAGGTTTTATGGTTTGTCATATCCTCCCTTCTCCCATGCCCCAAGTTTAGGCCACTTGATTCAGGGAAGCTTCATGATATCTGAGTAGCAATGCCTGGATAATAGGTGTATGTTTGCTATGGAATTATAAGAGAAAAGAAAAGTAAAAGCAGAAAATGGAGTCTGCATACTTATAACAAGTAGCCTGGCACCATGCTTTCACTTAAGTTGATATGTGAGTTTAGAGGAGATGTACATTAAAGAAACAAATGGAATGAAAACTAGATGCAATGAAATATTCATAAAGCATTCAACATGCTCAACAAAAATGTATTATAGGCAAGACTGCAAAATTCTGGGAGTGGGAGTAAGGGAGATGAGAAATAATAGGATATATAAATGAATAAGTTATGGTGTTTCTCCTGAAGGAACGTCTGGTCTGGTGAAGGAGATAAAGGTGTGCAAAGAAAACATGGAAAATATATATATATAAAAGCTGTGGGATGGTAGAAAGAAACTACTGGGATTGGATCTTAGACTTGGATTTAAAATAAACTTCCCTTACTGGTCTAGGCTAGGTTGCCAGATAAAATACAGGACACCCATTAAATTTGAATTTCAGGTAAACACTAAATATATTTTTAGTATAAGTATGCCCAAATATAGCAGGGCAACCAGTATTTTTATTTGTTAAAGCTGGCAACCCTATCTTAGGCAAATGTGCTGGTTATTCCAAGTTTGCCAAATTCCCCCGCCCTTTTCTGTCCTACTTTGTTTCCCTCCAGGAGACTGACACCTGGGGTCTCTATTTCCCGTGCTTCCTTGCCAGCTGTATTTGTTGAATTCAGACACTGAGAGGCACCGAGAGGAGAATAGACAGAAGGAGGAGAGTAGACAGGTATTTTTGCCTTGTTTATTCAATGCTTACCATGTTTCAGTCATTATGTTAAGCATTTCTAAGGATGTTATGAATCAATAAAAATACTGTTGTTTCTGGAAGTCCAAAATCTGAGCCTCTATAACAAAGGGGAATGAAAAACAGAACAATTTCTTGTAAAAAAAATAGTTAATTTGGCGAAACAAGATTTAGGGCAGATGATTATGATGATGACTATCATTTGTTGAATAGCTACTGTGTGCTAGACATTGTGCAAAGAACTTTACATTTTATCTAATTCTCACAAGGTGGGTTCTATTAACCTCATTTTAAACTTGAAAAAAAAAAAAAAAATGAGGCACCAAAAGATCAATTGACTTGCCCAAAACTACACAGTGGTTAAGTAAGTGATGGAACATTCTAGTAAATGCCATATGATGTCAAGTATCTAATTGCATTGAATTTTTCACTTTAATTGATTTTTTACCTGTCATCAAAATTCATCTATCATATACATAACTATGTAACTAGTATTTTAAACAATTTATTTTTGTTTCCTTCTGCTCGTTTTAATCTTTTCAATGTGGGTTGTTTTTCTCCCACTCTTGGATTAAAACTGAGGCAGGCTCCATATTTTTTCTGGCAACCATTAGATAATGTCCTATAATCACTTTAGGTCACAAATTCAGTCTGACCACAGTAATTATAAATGTCCAAAAACAGATCATCAAAACACCAAAGTTATTTTATTGTTAAAAATCTTCCCACCTGACCTGACTCCCAAGGGTGTGAATCTCCCTGGCAATGCAGGATATGACTCCCGGGGATGAATCTGGACTCAGCATCATGGGATTGAGAACATCTTCTAGACCAAAAGGGGGATGCGAAATGAAACAAAATAAAATTTCACTGGCTGAGAGATTCCAAATGGATTCGAGGGGTCACTGGTGGACATTCTTATGCACTACATATATAACACTTTTAGGTTTTAATGTGTTGGAATAGCTAGAAGTAAATACCTGAAACTATCAAACTCCAACCCAGTAGCTTGGACTCTTGAAGATGATTGTATAACAATGTAGCTTACAAGGGGCGACAGTGTGATTGTGAAAACCTTGTGGATCACACTCCCTTTATCCAGTATATGGATGGATGAGTAGAAAAACGGGGACAAAAACTAAATGAAAAGATAGGGTGGGATGGGGGGGATGATTTGGATGTTCTTTTTTACTTTTATATATGATGGTACTATGCACAGTATGATATATCTCAATAAAACTGAATTTAATTTAAAAAATTAAATTAAAAATAAAAGGAACATTAAAAGAAAAAATCTTCCCACTTTCCCCAATGAGGGCCTGCTTCAGGCTGGATGCATGCAAGGCAAGTGCTCCTTTCTTTCCCTGCTTTTCTTCTAGTTTACTATGGTTCCTCATTATCTGGCTTCTTATTTCTACCAAAGATGAACTTGTGATGGGTAACAGAAAAGAAGTAAGAAGAATGAGAAAGTTCTTACATAACTGCTATTGTTATAAAGTGGCTTTGTGTTCTCTGGGACTGAAAAAGGTATAACTTTGACACTCTTTCCCATGGGACATTTTTATTGGCCCTTTGGAAATCTCCAGACCTTTTGAGAGTCTCTCAATTTCAGTTTGCTTGATCTGGGTGAATGGAGTTTATTCTGGCTGTGAATTACTCTCTCCTAGTGCCTAGAAACCTGAGGCACCCCCCACCCCACCCCTTCCTTTCTCCAAGCTCTCATCACCCTTTTAAAGGAGCACTATTAAACACACTCTACTATAAATGCAATGCTGGCTGTGGCAGATTGTCTCTAAAGCTAGCTGTAATAATCCCCCTCACCCTATTGCCTTTGGCAATGTGGCTTTTCCATGCCTCCTATGAAGAGATGGAGTCTATTTTCCTCTCCTTTGAAACTGAAATGGGATGGTCCCAATAAAATCTGCAAAAGTGATGCTATGTAACTTCTGGACTTAGGCCTTAGGAGATCTTGTAACTTCTCTTTTCACCCTTTAGGAGCCCTGAATCATTATGTACATAAATCCAACTATTCTGCTGAAGAGAGAAGCTCCACCAGACTCCAGCCATTCTAACCATACCAACTGAGGCACCAAACATGGGAGTGAAGTCATTTTAGATCCTCCAGTACCAGCTACGCCACCCCAGTCAATACAGAGCAGAGACAAGCTAGCCTTGAGCCTTGCCCAAATTGCAGAATTGTGAACAAATGGTTGCTGTTGTTTTAAGCTCCTATATTTTGGGGTAATTTGTTATTATAATAGATAAATGATACAAAGGTTATCTGGTCTACAGTATAAACACTCATGTGTTCTTATCCCAACATACTCTGAGAGAGCAGATAACCCCCTTTCATTCTCCTGACTGCAGGTAGTTGATTTAATCTCTTTTGAGTCTCAGTTTCTTCATCTGTGAAATAGAGCTCTTGTTTTACCTCCTCATAGGGTTGTTTTGAGGACGGAATAAGATACTTCTTTGTGAAACCCCTTGTAAAACACTGTACAAATATGAACTAGTGTTATTGTTGTTCATTAAGTTACTTCCTTTTTATATCATTTATAAATCTCCTTCGAAATGATTTTGAATGACAGTCGATGTTTTTCTGCAAGACAACAAAGCCTTTGACCCCATTCACATATCAACTGCTTTCTAAAAGTAGGCATGTGTTATCTAGCCCTTATACAAAGATGCTGTGATTTTAGGGCAGTTGTAAGGTTCCACTAGTCACCATTCTTTCTTCTCTTTGGTGCTCATCTTCTCTCCTACCTTACCTGAACTTTCTCAGTGAAGGTTTGTAATAGGGAAGATAAGAAGAGTCTAACTTCTGATAACCCATTTGTATTTTACCTGAAAAGGTAGGGAAAATTTAGGGGTTGAGAGAAGAGATTGTACCCTACAACTTCTCAATTAGCACAAATTAATTGATTAGATTAGCTCAGTGTTGCTTAAGGACCTCCATTCTAAAAGTGTGAGATTGTAAAATGGGCAGAAGCAAAACATGACCACAACCACCTAAGAATAAGTAGCTCAACAAGCTTTCATTCTATTTATGTCCAAGAGAAGTTGGCTGCTTCCCTAAGATGCCTCCCACCAGATGGTGAATTCTCAGCTCATTCTTAACTACCTGCAAAATCATGCCACATGGCTACCAACTCATTTCACTTTGAAATTCACCTTTTGTTTTTGCACTAGCTTAGTATGGGTTCTGCTTCCCATCTGGGCAAAAAAAAGTTCCTTAAAAGGTGGAAGTCAAAGGCATGGGCAAACACATGTGTGCATGAATACATTGACTTTTAAACAGTTTAGTCTTGATAATCCATTTGTAATTATGGCAACTGATTTTTAAGTTTCATACCAGTTTCCCTTCTCCTCCTACATAATACCCATTGTCTCTACTGCCTCAAGAAATGAAGCCTAATTTTCATATTATTTTAAAGAAAACATAATTAAGAAGGCAAATTGGAAGTTCTCTCTTACAGTGCATCCTAAAGTCAATATAAAATCCCTTGGATTATTTATATCAATCCTCATCTCCTAAATCTCTCTGTTTTTTAGTTTCATGATTGAGAGTTGATGCCACAATTATTCTTAGACTCCAGGATAATCAGGGTAAGACCTTTCAGTAAGAGGATTCACCATGATGTTTAGCCACTGTTCTAACCAATTTCTTTGTTTTGCTCGAGTTTATGAACACACTGTCCCTTTTAAATTAGCCAGAGGCAGACATTTTGCAAATGAGGTGTGGAGCCAGTAAAAGATCAGGATCTCCCTATCATCGTGATTGGGAAAACAAGTCAAAATAATGCAAGGGTGAGCCATTTTATCATATTCTTGGATGAAAATTTAGCAAATGATGATCGGAGAAACTACAGTGATGTACTTACAGTGCAGTCAAGTAGAAATGCATCTCAACTGTTTTCATCCTTATGAAAATAGTGAACTGATTATTGCACTGATGCAATAAATAGATAATGGGAAAAATGGTATATATACATGGGGAGTAATATTAATTAAAAAGAAATAATAAAAACATTTAAGATATTGTTTCTCAAATAGTGATAATAACCCTCTACCTCATATGGAGTACTTTTGTTGCTGCATACTTTTAGGAATTCCATATTTGTCATGCATAGGGCATGACAACTATAACTGATAAAAATGTGGAGTTGCAAAGAACATTTGAGAATAACTAGTCTGACATTCTAATTTTACATATGAAGAAACTGAGGCCCAGAAGGATTAGGTGACTTTCCCAAGGACACACATCTGGCTCATGGCAGAGGATCATCCCAGACGTTATCCTATGTCTTCTGACCCTTAGTCTTGCATTCATCCCACTCCCATGCTGACTGTAAAGTAATTACTGTTTATTAAAAATTAAAATAATTTACGCATATAGTTAAAAATTAAAACAGTGGTTCTCCACCTTAGCTGCACATTAAAATCACACCTGAGCTGAATCCAGATTGATTACATCTCAATTTCTAGGAACGGAATTGAGTTTTTAAAGTTCCCCAGGTGATTACAATAATTACAATGAGCAGCCAAGATTGAGAATCACTGTAATAAAATAATTATAATGAAGAACAAGGGTCTTCTGCCCCACTTCTACTTCCAACAGCAGTTGTTCTCAAAGTTTGAACCCAGGATCAATAGCACTGACATCACCCATAGATTTGCTAGAAATGCACATTCATGGGCTCCACCCCAACCTGCTGAATTATTTCTGGAAATAGGGCCCGGTAAACTGATTCTAATTCATGTTAAAGTTTGAGAACCACTGTCTTGTATGCTACATTTTCCAACTATTTTTAGCTGTTTTCTCTATATTTACCTCTGTGTTTACCTATGTCTAAATAATATGTTTATAATCCTATTACTTCATTTGACAATTTTATACTTCATCTATTGACTTCTTGATATAGTAAATGAGCATTTATTTGGTTCTCTGTACTTTTTTCTTTCCGCATATCCTTCCAATAGTTATATCACAATTTTTTTTGTTAAATCCGTAGTCTGTTTTTACATTAATACCATAAAAATATTGTTCCCTGCAAAGCTAAAATAAATCTTTGTATATACACCTTTACTTACCTACATATTGTTTTTCCTGAGATTTACAATTGCCTAGTTTGTCCAATTGGTTCATTTCTCTATTTTAATTTTTTTAACCTGCTCCACTAGATCTGTTATATTCCTGCTAATATAATTTTTAAATGTCCAATTCTGAGATATTCTGTCCCTACACTTCTCAGCCCTCCATCCTCCTGCTCTGACTGAACTAACCAGATTTCTTTGAGTCTATATACAGCTGGCATCCTGTGACTTGGCATGGTACTTGACCCTTTCTCTCACATTTCATCCAGTTTGCTGGCAAATCTGCTACCCCTACCTTCAAAATGAATCCAGATCCCTTCTGCTACCTCCTTTCCTACCATCCTGTTCAAGCCTCCATCATCTCTCACCTGGATGACTGAAATAGCCTCTTTAACTCTTCCACCCATGCCCCAATTCAGCCTTTTCTCCACAAAGCAACACTTTATCGAGAAGGGAAGGTTTAAGTACGGGTTTAAACCATTCATAATATTTTCACTTGAAGAGACTTTTCAGAATGGAGAATTTTCAGAATGAGATAGCAGTGACAGCAAAGGTATGGGAACAAGGAAATAAACAGCCAATTTAAAGAGAATGTGGACTAGGACAGTTTGACTGATATATTGAGTTTGTACAAGGGAGTTGCTGAAAATAAGATGAAAAGGGTAAATCAGGGTGTTTTGTTTTGTTTTGTTTTTTGATGTTGTGCACCTAGTGGATTGTTTGCTTTTTTCTTATTGATTTGTATAACCCTTTATATGTGAGGGGCAATAATAATAGCTCTCAGCTAGCCAAAGACAGTAGATTCTATTATTATCTCCATCTTACAGATGAGGAAACGTGAGACCCAAAGAGGTTAAGTAACTTGCCTGAAGTCAAAAGACTAACATGTGGTATAGGTATGAGTTGAACCTCTGCAATCCCATTCCACAGCCTGTGCCCTTTAACACCGTCTATACCGGCTTTACTTATCCATTATATATGTTGCAAATATTTTCTCTGTTTTTCATTTATCTTTTTAACTTTGTCTATGGTGTCTTTCCCTGTACAGATAAATATTCACTTAGCAATTTTTCAATATTTTTCTTAATTTTACTCAGTTTTATTTCAAATTAAGATAGCCTTTCCTATACCAAGGATAATAAAGGTATAATCCTGCTATAATTTCTTCTAACTTTTTATTCTTTTATTTTACACTTTATGTTAATCAATCTTGAATTTTTTATTGTATGTGTTTATGGTCTGAGGTATGGATCTAATTTCACTTTTCCTCTAATTTCACAATTGTCCCCAAAACTATGTCCACTCCTAAAGATGACAAGCTACCTTGGTATAGTATATATTCATAAATTTGCCACATTTCTGGGCATTCTACCTGTTAGTTTTTCATTCTTGTTTAGTGGAACTCTTTTAAAAGTGCAACTCTGGAAAGGCTATCATTCAGTGGTACTATAGTGTACATTAGTTAGATACTGTTGGGTTTGCCTAATACCCAGCTAAGATAAATGTAGCCACGAACAGTTACTTTGTTCTGTTGCTCTGGAGGTTAAGGAAGATGTGAAAGAAAAGTTAATTTTTAATTTAGGGTATGGGTGGAAGAAACTATTGTCTCTTTCATAATTTTGGCATTGAAGGCAAAATTGTCACATTTTTTTGATGACAATTATTGAAGGACATCTGGCACCAACTGAAATAATGAGAGCTTGACTTCTTAGTAAGCAAATCTCTCCAAATTTTTCTGATAACTCTCAGCTTTGGACCAATGGAAAAGTAGTAAAGCAAAAATAACCATAAGGATAAATAGTCCAATGTGGACCATTTCTCTGAAAATATGAAACTAAGATAGGTTTGAGGGAAAATACCAAATCTTTTCATTTTCTCCAGGGCAACATCATGCATGTACATCAGTGGTCCTTCTGTATAGAGTAACAGGTAAGCCATCTGCAAATCTTGAATAATTTTCCTTTTCACCACGTTCATGCTCTGAACAATTAATGTCCTTACTTGCCTTCACAATAGTTCAGTATGATCTAAAACAGATCAACCATCTGTCTGTGTTTTCTTCCATTTACAACATTTGCTCTTCCTGCTGATCTGACTGGTTCTTTTCTCTGCTTTTTTATTCCAATGGAGCAAAATGACTCAGAAATCTGCTTTTTAGCCAGAAGCAAGTCTTTTAGACCACAGAAATAGAAAATTTACTCCCGCTAGTAAGGTTTTCTGAAAAATTTTAAACTTAAAAAAAAACCAAAAAGGTATGTTGCCTGGAAAGCATACCAAGTTCTAACTAACAGAAGCTTTTTAACCTGCTGGCAGAATCAAATCTATATAAATGTAAAACCATGCTTGGAAGAAATAAACAGAGTTTCCCTTTAATGTACCCTTAGCGATCATTAATGTCCTGTTTCGGTAATGTTCCTACATTCCTTCTTGCATCTCAGTACTTCTGATGAGTATCATTTTTACCTTCTTCTTGAAGTACATTCTTTAGGTATTCTCTCAATGTGGGTCTTTTGGTGGTAAATTGTCTCAGTTTTGTTTGTCTGATAATAGCTTTATTTCATTTCCATTCTCAGAAAATCATTTCATTGGATATGCAACTGTTTATTATCCCACTATTTTCTGGCCCCCATTGTTGTTAGTAAGAAATTAGCTGTCAGCTTAATTACGTCTCCCTTGTGGGTGATCTGTCTTTTGTTTCCAGATGCTTTTAAGATCTTCTTCTTGTCTTTGATTTTTTGCATCTTCATTCTGTGTATCCATGTGTGAATTTCTTTTTATTTATACTCTTTGGGATTTGCTGGGCTTCCTAAATGTGACAGCTGATCTCTTTCATCAATTTAAGAAAATTCTTAGCCATTATTTCCTCAAATATTTCTTCTTTCTATTTGAATTGCCTATTTATGGAACTCTAATTAAATGTATTGGCCCTTAACTCTCTGTACTTTATGTCTCTAAACTGTCTAATATTTTCTACCTCTATGTCTCTCTGAGATGCAATTTGAATATTTTTCAGTTCTTTTATCTGATTTTAATCAGCTGTATATAATCTGCTTTATAACCCTTTAATTGAGTTTTAAATTCCATTTGTTACATTTTGATTTTAACAGAAGTTCAGTTTTAAAATCCTCCTGGTCAGTTTTTTTTTTGTTTTTTTTTATTAAAGAATTGTAGGCTTACAGAAAAATCATTCATAAAATACAGAGTTCTCATATACCAACCTATTATTAACAATTTGCATTTGTGTGGTATATTTGTTACAATTCATAAAATAACATTTTTATAATTGTACAATTAACTATAGTCCATCATTTACAATAGGGTTCACTGTTTGTGTTATACAGCCCTAGGTTCTTTAAAGATTTCATTCTAGTAATATATATATATATATATATATATATATATATATATATATATACACAAAACCTAAAATTTCCCCTTTTAGCCACATTAAATTTATAACTCAGTACTGTGAAATACATTCACAATGTTGTGTTACCATCACCAACATCCATTACCAAAATGTTTTCATCAAACCAAATAGAAACTATGTACAATTTAAGCATTAACTCCCCATTCCCTACCCCATTCCAACCCCAGTAATAACCTAGATTCTAGTTTCTGACTCTGTGAATTTGCTTATTCTAATTATTTGCATCAATGAGATCATACAATATTTGATCTTTTGCGTCTGGCTTATTTTACTCAACATGATGTCTTCAAGGCTCATCCATGTTGTTGCATATATCAGAACTTCGTTCTTTAATCCAAGCTCCAGGGGCTGTCAGAGATGGTGGACACATCCATGCTCCTCCACTGGTGTGCCCCCAACTTGGTGGTGCACAGGTACCAGATCCACTACCATGCAGAGGGCCGCCGGGGAACCAGTCTGTGGGCAAGGGTGGGGGTGGGGTGGGGGAGGGGGATCTGCACCACGGCCCAGCAGCACCCCCGTACTGGCTGTCCTGGGCCACCACGTACTAGCTGCCAACAGGGGCAGGGGGCGGGAGGGCGGCCTGAGCCAGCTGTGCACGGGCTGGAAGAGCATGTGTACCGTGTTCACCACCAAGCCCAGCATCTGGCTGGTTGTGGCAGGGCTGGGCACCTCCTGTGGCCTGCTGCTTGCCAGCACCCTGCTGTTGTTCATCTGCCTCTGCAGAAGGAGCCAGATGTACTCGGGAGTGCTGTCCCACATACCTAGTAGCCTACAAAAACCCAGCCTTTGACAAATAGTAAAAATAAAAATTATACAGCTGAATAACATTCCGTTACATGTATATACCACATTTTATTTATTTAGCCATTCATCTGTTGATGGACACCTTGGGTTATGTCTATCTTATGGAAATAATGAATAATGCCACTATGAACATCAGTGTGTAAATATTTGTTTGAGTCTCTGCTTTCAATACTCTTAGGTATATACCTAGAAGTGGGATTGCCATGTTATATGGTAATTCTTTGGCAGAGGAACTACCAAACAGTCTTCACAGGGGCAGCATAATTTTACATTCCCACCAGCAATGAAAGAGTGTTCCTATTTCTCCACATTCTCTCCAATGCTTGTAATTTTCCATTTTTTAATAGTAGCCATTCAAATGGATGTGAAATGGTATCTCACCATGGTTTTTATTTGCATTTCCCTAGTAGCTAGTGATATTGAGCATCCTTTTCATGTGCTTTTGGCCTTTTGTATACTATCTTTGGAGAAAAGTCTATTCAAGTCTTTTGCCCATTTTTCAAATGGGTTGTTTGTCTTTTTATTGTTGAGTTGTAGGATTTCTTTATGTATTCTGGGTATTAAACCTTTATTTTGAATTAAATATTAAATATTAAACCTTTATATTGAATATGTTGTCTTTTTACGTTCATGATAAAGACCTGATACACAAAAGTTTTAATTTTGATGAGATCCAATTTATCTATTTCTTCTTTTGTTGCTCGTACTTGGGGTGTAAAGTCTGATAAACCATTGCCTGACACATGGTCCTGAAGCTGTTTCCCTTCATTTTCTTCTAGACATATAGTTCTGGCTCTTATATTTATGTCTCTGGTCCATTTTAGTGATTTTTGTATATGGTGTGACGTACGGGGCCACCTTCATTCTTTTGCATAAGGACATCCAATTTTCCCAGCACCAATTGAGTGGACTTGGCACTCTTGTCAAAAATCAGTTGGCCAGAAATATGAGGATTGGTTTATGAACTCTCAATTTGATTCCATTGGTCTGTATGTCTGTCCTTGTGTCAGTACCATGTTGTTTAAATTACTGTGGCTTTATAATAAGTTTTAAGATTAGAAAGAGTGAATCCTCCAACTTAATTCTTTTTCAAGATGGCTTTGGCTATTCAGGGACCCTTACCATTTTGTATAAATTTGATGATTGGCTTTTCCATTTGTGCAAAGAAGGTTGTTGGAATTTTGATTGGGATTGCATTGAATCTGTAAATCACTTTGGGTAGAATTGAGTTCTTAATAATATTTAGTTTTCCAATCCATGAATATAGAATATCTTTTCATTTATTTACATGCTTTTTTATTTCTTTCAGCAATGTTTTGTAGTTTTATGTGTACAGTTCCTTTATCCGTGGTTAGATTTATTCCTAGATATTTGATTCTTTCAGTTGCTATTGTAAGTAGATTTTTTTAAAAATTTATTTTTCAGATTGTTAATTATTAGTTTATAGAAACACAACTGATTTTGTACTCTTCCACTTTGCTGAATTTATTTATTTGTTCTGGTAGCTTTGTTGTGGATGTTTCAGGATGTTGCTGTACATAGGATCATGCCATCCACAAATAGGGAAAGTTTCACTTCTTTCCAAATTTGATGCTTTTTATTTCTTTTTCTTGCCTAATTGCTCTGGAAAGAACTTCTGGTACAATGTTGAATAACAGTGGTTACAGTTGGCATCCTTGTCTTATTCCTTATCTTGGAGGGAAAGCTTAGCTGTAGATTTTTCCTATATGCCCTTTATCATGTTGAGGAAGTTTCCTACTATTCCTAGTTTTCTAAGTGCTTTTATTAAGCATGGGTGCTGGAATTTTTCAGTGCCTTTTCTGCATCAATTGAGATGACCATGTGACTTTTCCTTTGTTCTTTTATGTGGTGTATTATATTTGTATTGATTTTCTTATGTTGAATCACTATTTCATACCTGCTGCATAGTTCTTTGTATGTGCTATTGTATTCGGTTTGCTAGAATTTTGTTGAGTATTGTTGCATCTATCTATCTATCTATCTATCTATCTATCTATCTATCTATCTACTATCTATAAGGGATTTTGGTTGTAGTTTTCTTTTCTTGTGATATCTTCATCTGGCTTTGGTACGAAGGTGATATTGGCCTCATAGAATGAGTTAGGGAGTGTTCTCTCCTTTCAATTTCTGGTAAGAGTTTGAGCAGTATTGGTGTTAATTCTTCTTGGAATATTTGGTAAAATTCCCCTGTGAAGCCATCTGGTCCAGGGCTTTTCTTTGTTGGGAGGTTTTTGAGCTCTGATTCAATCACTTCACCAGTTATTGAAACTAGTAAAGGAACATTTCTATTGTTCTTTTTTGAGGTAATAAAAATGTTAGAAAATTAGATAGTGCTGATGGTTGCACAACTCTGTGAATATACTAAAAATGACTGAATTGTACACTTTAAAAAGGTGAATTTTATAGTATGTAAATTATTTCTCAATAAAGCTATTATAAAACATCTTAATTAACTGCCCATTCTGTGCTGGGTACTCTTCTAAGTGTCATAAATGCATAAATGGTGTAGTGAAGACTGGAGACCCTCCTTTCAAAAGTTTTACAATATAGTAATGATGTATCTGCTGAATCAAAGCTTGTATCCCTGATAAATTAGGGAACTACCAGTTTTTGCCAAGGGGAAATTGGGCAGAATAATTTTCCTCATATCCTCAATGACCTTCTCTGAAGCCTTTTCCACTAAGAAAATATAAACTGGAAACTATCAAAAATAAATAAATAAATAAATAAAAGAGAAGGAGCTGTCAAGGATTACAAGAGAGTAAAGATTTTAAAAAGTTGATCGTAAACAAAATCATCAGACACTGCAGAGAGGTCAAGAAACATAAAGATCAAAACACATCCATTAGACTGGACAATTAGGAAATCCATAGTAATTTCCTAGTACAGTTTCAGTGGAACAGCATGGACAGAAGCAAATTTGCATTGGCTTCACACAGCACAGTGCCTACCCATAATTGCTGAAGAACTATTTGTTGAATTGAATTAAGAATGTGTGAGGTGCGAAAGCTAAGACAGAAAATATAGACTATATTTACAAGAAGTTCATATGAGAAGGGAAAGACAGTGTATTAGGAAGAACATGGGAGGTTTATTTTTTAGGATTGGAAAGACTCGGGCTTGCTTATCATCTGAGAACATTTTGCTAGTAGAGTAGGAAAGCTTGAACATGGTGGAAAGAGAGATGGTAGAAAGCTCTGGAAGGGATAAGAGGGACTAGGATCAAGGGAGCAACAAGAGAGACTAGCCATGTATATAAGGACAGCCATCTCATCCTCTGAGATAAAACTAGATCTGTGTAGATGCAGGCATATTTTCTGGGGTAAGCAAAAAGTATAGGGAAGCTTCTTGATGGCTTCAAGTTTCTTAATTAATGGGAAGCTAAGTCATCTGCCATATGTGAGGGTGGAAGGTAAGGAGCTGAAGGCAGCAATGATTTGGAAAAAGCCTTAAGAGAGTGGAAATAGAAATTCACCAAGGACAAGTAAAAGGATTGCCCGAGTCTGTTGAGGTTTCAGATGTGAGTGATAAAATTATCCATTCATGCGCTGAATAAATGCCTAATATTTTGTAGCTTTCTTGGGCATACTTTCTTTAAAGGTTTTCTAACAATTATTTAACTTCAGAGATAAAAGACAGAGAAGGATTAATGTTAACTGACTTTTTATACTTGAGTTTTTAAAACCCTTTCATATAAACGTCATCACCTATAAAACACCACAAGTTTTCAAAGCAGACCATGTTCTTCCTTAAGCCCCCAAAGCCACATAGTTTCTTGAATGTTTTAATGTAATCTGTGATATTGTATAGACACTATCATTATGTATTCCTAAAAATCCCTATGTCAGATTTACTAATCTTCGTTATCAAGAGAAAAAAAAATCAGAATTTACTGTGGTAACTGCTATACCCTATTCTTCTCAGGTTAATGGTGCTTTTCCCTTTATACAGCCAACAAGGGCCTATATCTTTTTCTGAGAGTAGTTGGTTGAGAGCCATGTGTGGGGAATCAAGAAGACCTGGCTTATGTCATAAAATCTGCCACTATCTATTTATGTCAGCTAAGTGGCATAACTGAACCTAATTGTTCATTAGTTACTTCCTCACAGGGATACAATAAAGAAGAAAAAAATGAACTTTAGAACAGTTGAGAAACTTAGAAAACTATTGTCTTATTAGATATGAATTCAGTGAAATGGTCCATTCTCTAAATGTGAAGGGCTAAGAGCAGAATGAGCTGGAAATGTTTGTAGAACTTTAGATCTATATTTTGAGAGATTTGGCAAGGTATGAATTGGTCACCATTTATGAGGCCTTCCCTTAGCTGTTCAAAACATAAAACCCTAAAACAATACTTCAAATTCATAGGTCTGATTTGATTGAGCTAATACTTTTAATTATATTTTTTTACTCACACAAGTCCTATGTGAATATGTGTCATTGTGAAATATTAATATTACATAGAAGCATGTCGAGTAAAAACTTAACTACCCCTTATCTTGCTCTGGGTTCTTCCCAAAGCAGACTTTGAGAAAATAAAGTTGGGGCAGTTATTTTAATTCAGAAATGATCCTAGGAAGCACAAGTGAAAGAATAGAGAAAATGAGATAAGAAAGGGAGGAAAATCAGTGAAGTCTGTGCTTATAAACAGGCTGTTACTACAGACAACTGAGGCTCAATCCTGCTGGGAAAACTCTGAGAGACTTTGTGGAATTTTAGAATAGCTCCTCAGAATTGTCCTTCTGAGGTATCATAAAGCTGGGGAATTTATACACCAACTACTCTACTTTTCAGCCGGGGGCTGCCTCTTGTGGCATTTCCTTCCTGGCACTTACAGGCTGCTCTGCATGTGGGCTACCAAGCTCCCAGAGCTTTCAGGCAAAGAAGCAGAGGATGCGGGTGCTTTAGATAGAAAGTTGTCATCATACGTAGGAACTGTGCACTGCAGCGTCAGTGAACTCAGAGCTGGGCTGAGGGTTTATGGGTTGAAGCAACAGCATCTGCTACATCCTGTCAACTCCCTTATCTCTTCATTCCACTTTTCAGTTTCATGTATATAATTCAGAAACTTTACATACATTCACATATGGCCATACAAATATATGTAGAAGGTGTAATTACGGTGTTTTCCTATACAAATGGAATCACCTTATTGTGTTATTCTGAAACTGGCTTTTTTCAATAAATAATATTTTTATAGATTTTTTTAATGTAGATCTCCCCATTTTTTACTGCTATGTAGGATTCCATAGAATTGGTGCACTATAATTTATTTTCTCATTCTTCTTGAAGAGCATTGTTGTTGTCTCCAACTTTTGGCTATGATGCTGTAATGTACATCCTTATATATGCATCTTTGCATGCATGCTAGTATTTCTGTATGATAAATTCCTTTAAGAAGAATCTCTGGCTCAAAACATATGTAAAATCTAATTTTACATTAGGTTAAATCAAATGAAATTGCCATTTTTTGTAGGCCCCAAATGGTTGACAATTCATCATTTCATATGGCTGACCCTAAGAGATACAGCCACATATCAAAAACCCTAAGACGTATGGCCACATATCAAAAACCTTTCAAACAGGTTTTTACCAACTATCCTCCTAAGATCAATATATAAGAATACCTATTTCCACACATTCTCACTATCACTGGATATTATCAATGTTTGAAATGTTTGCAATGTACTGTGACAAATGCATCTCATTATTTTAACTTGTTTTGGCAAGGTTAAAACATATTTTCACTTGTTGATTAGCTATTTATGTTTTCTCTTCTGTGAATTTCTTTCCTATATCCTTTTTTTAAAATTTTTTTTGGACTATTTATATTTTTCTTATTAGTAGAAGCCCTTTGTATACTATGGATATTATATACATATATGGGTATGTATACTTTAGTCTTTTACATAAAATGCAAATATTTTCTCCAAGTCTGTTACTTGATTTTCAACTTTGTTTATTGTATCTTTTATAAAATAGAAATTAAAAATTTTTTTTGAACTCCATTTGGTCAGTCTTGTTCTTTTTGTGTTTTGAGTTTTATCTGGTATTGAGGAAGCCATTCCTTACTCCAAGATCTTTAATGTATTTTCCTATATTTTCTTTTAACAGTTGTGTAGGTTTTTTTTTTTTTTTTTAATGTTTAACTCAATTCCATCAGAAACTTCTTTTTTTTAAATGGTGTGATTTGGAAACTAACTTAATTTACATATATATATCTATGTATTTTTCTATACTCTTTTCTTTTCCTTGATCTATTTGTTTAGTCCTGGACTAATCAATACTTTACTGTTCTATGCTAGCTGCATAGTATGTTTTGACTTCTAGTAAGGCAAATTCCCATCCCTATTGTTATTCTTTGTTATTTATTGTTATCCTGGCCTTGGGAATGAAATCCACTGAGCCTTGGTTTTATGAGCTTCCTTTTTTTGTTTTTTAATTATTGTTGGCCATCACTTTTTTTTAATTTCATTGTAGTAAATACATAAAACACAAAAGTTCTCATTTTAGCCATTTTTTATGTGTACAATTCTGTGAGTGGTATTATATTCACAACGTTGTGCTGCCATCACCACCATCCATTACCAAAACTTTCGTCACTCTACATTACTTCCTTTTTTCTCTACACTTTACACTCCATGCAGGTTATAGTAAGTCTAAGTTTCTACAGCATTTTTGTGAAATACAATAGAATTCTAAAGAGAATGCTTTGGTTTCCGCTGTCTCAAATATATGGCATTTAAAAGCAATATTTTTATTGTTTTTTAACTCCTGTAATTTTTTTTTTTTTAATTGCCTTGTCACTTTTTACATCTTTGAAGATCTAACTGCAAATACACTACCAGGAATGGTTTTTGTGTATTCTGCAGACTCCTTAAATTTGATAAAAGACAGAACAGAATTTATGGTAGCGAAATGCTTTGTCTGAACTTTAAAATATGTTATAATGTATTATAAATACGTAAGAGATTCTAGCAATTGTGTTTACCTTCAATATAAACTAGTGTAATAATTTTGAAAAGGCAAACTTGATTGAATAATTTCATCTGAAACGCTTTAAAAGGGGCCTTACTGCTACTTACGTTGCACAGACGGCTCATGAGCACAGGACACACTGGGTTTTGCTTCCTATACTTCATGTCTGATGCTACCAGAAATATGAATGGATTCTGTATTTAACACAATTAGAGGTGGTATGAGCTCTCAGGACTGCACCGCAGACTAAACACAACCTTTATATGGTAACAAATTTGTGTGTCTTACTTGTCTCGTTTATGGGTGGGACAAAGTTAGTGTTTTTGTCTCAGTAGTCAATATTCAACTTACAGTTGGTTATGTAATCACATGTTATATATTGTGAGCTGTGCAATAAAACAGAATTGTGCATAAAAAATTAAATAATTTTATAAATTTTTCTTCCATATCATTTTTAGAATAGGCTAAAGAAGATCCCTTTAAAAATCCTGAAGGGATTTGGGTCAGAATTGCTTTCCTCTACAATATTGAGTCTTCCCTGCAGGAACATGGTATGCCTCTATTTAGTTGGTTTTAAAATGTGTTCATAAAGTTCCATATTTTTTTACATAGATTTTGTACATTTATTATTTCATTTACTCCTTGATATTTTGTAGTTCTTGTTACTATTGTAAATGAGATATTTTATTTATACTATTTTTTAACATGCTATTGAAATGTATATAAGAAAGCTATTCATCTCTGCTGGTTGATTATGTATCCAACCACTTTGCTAATTGGTTATTGATGGGCAAATTTTTAATCCCTCACATTAACAACTCACCCCCTCTTTGAACCTCTCTTATAAGTAGTAGGAGATGCAATTTGATTGCTCCCTTCTCCTTCCCTTATTCCTGGAGATTAAAGAGAAGACTTCAGTTTGTTTTTCTGACTCTGTTTTAACTAGATTTTACTTATCCCTCGGTTTCTCCCAATCTAATTTCCTCTACCACCACAACGCACTTGTCCCATATATACATTTTTGCTCAAATATGGCTAGAATTTAAAAAAAAAATAGTAAATACTAATAGACACTGAAGGAAATGCTAGAAACAACAACAATCAAAAGCTAGATTCATAAAAAAGCAGGATTTCTGCAATAGCACTATTACTTCTACACAAATGATAAACATTTCTTTAATAAAGAACATTTCTTCCCATGTATCAACACATCTCTTTACACTCAAACTGATATTTAAGGGACTGATCTTCAAAACTAATTTTATGGATATCAAAAATAAGTAAAATAGCCTATGTAAAATGCCCTTAATATTGATTTTGTATTAATAAACTATATACTCTATAATGCAATTGTTATGCTGTTGCAAAATTCAAATATAAATTGTGCCAATAACATGACCTCTTTTTTTTAGTACTTGCCCTAATCCAAATCGATTTGCTTACCCCACCCTTTTCAAATAAATCTTTCTACACGATTACCTGAGTTTCTGAATTTAAGTAGTAGTAGAACATTGTCATCAATAGGTTTGAAATCAGACAGACCTGGATTTGAGTCCTAGATATATGAGTGTGTGAAAAATATTCTACCTATCTGAGGTTTAATTTTCTCCTAAAAAAATGCTAATAGTAACAGTATCTACATTATAGGTCTGTGAAAACAAAATCAGTTATTGTTTAGCAATGAGTAAGCACTATTATTTCTATTACCACAGCTCCTTCTTATTTTCCTAGGCATTATTTGATATCCTATTTTTTACAGTAGATATTTTAATTTGAGCTGATCCAACAAAATATAAAATCTTAGGACAATATTGAACTCTGAGGTTGATTCTACAGCACTATCTACTTCCTTTTAGTATTCTAATGAGAATCTATTGGTTCCAAGCTGTTTCATTAAGGCTTTTAATCCATAATTGTAAGTAAGGTATGGTTATTGATATAAGTAGGAGTCCACACATTAACAAGTCAAGTAATTTCTATTTTTCAACATCGGTCACAAGAGAACATTCCTTTCAAAATATAGAGCTGAGGAATAAAAGATAAAAAATGAGCCAAGCTTTGTAAGGTACTGCGCCAGTTTGAATGTATTGTGTCCCCCAAACGCCATTATCTTTGATGTAGTCTTGTGCGGGCAGATGTTAACAGTTTTGATTAGATTTCTTTGAGTGTTTCTTTGGAGATGCGCCCCACCCAGCTGTGGGCGATGACTCTGATTGGATATTTCCATGGAGGCGTGGCCCCACCCATTTAGGGTGGGCCTTGATCAGTGGAGCCATATAAATGAGCTGAGGGGCAGAGGGAACTCAGTGCAGCTGTGAGAGATGTTTTGAAGAGGAGCTACAGCCAAGAGGGACACGTTGAAGAAAGCACAGGAGCTGCAGATGAGAGACAGTTTGAAGATGGCCATTAAAAGCAGACTCTTGCTCCAGAGAAGCTGAGAGAGGACAAATATCCCAAGTGCAATTAAGAGTGACATTTTTGAGGAACTGCAGCCTAGAGAGGAATGTCCTGGGAGAAAGTCATTTTGAAACCAGAACTTGGAGCAGACGCCAGCCACGTGCCTTCCTAGCTAACAGAGGTTTTCTGGACACCATTGGCCATCCTCCAGTGAAGGTACCCAATTATTGATGCATTACCTTGGACACTTATGGCCTTAAGACTGTAACTGTATAACAAGATAAACCTGCTTTTATAAAAGCCAATCCATTTCTGGTGTTTTGCATTCCAGCAGCATTAGCAAACCAGAACAGGTAGGAATTAGAAATACATTGTTTTAAGCCCTAAGAGATAAATGAATTTGTGGCATCACAATAAATGACTCAGTGGGTTCTCTTGCTATAAATTCAGGCCATACCAAATTACTTGCATATCATGCAGTTATCTAGCTCTGTACTTTGGTGCATTCTGTTTCATCTTCTTGGAATTCCCTTTTTCTTTACCACTTTTTTTCCACCTACTGTACTCTTCCAAGAGGGCTAATACATTGTATGTGTGCTTTCCTCATGCAGTATTTCAGGGCACATTAAAATCATCCTTATTCTTCAAGATCCAGATCAGTTACTGTATCTTTTGTAAAGCTTGTTCTAGTCTTCTATGCTCCCATGGGACTTGATACTTACCTCTGTTCTAGTACTTATCACATTATATTATTACTTTACTTATCTGCCAGTGTTCCCCACATCATTGTGTGCCTCACCACCCTTCACATATTTGACATCCAGAGGTCAGTTGTTAATGTGTGTTAAATTACCTGACACTTATATTGCAGTATCCATTAACTTTAATCATCTAACTCCTGGCTTCTGAACTGTTCAGCCCCCATTCATCCCATTTATTCCATCCATTCACCCATCCCTTGTAAATCCATCTATTCCATCCATCTGTCCATCCATTTCATAATCCTATCCATCCATCCCATTCATCCACACAGTCTATTCATCCATCCTGTGGTGGTCTGGAGCTGTATGTACCCCAGAACAACACGTTCTTAAACTTAATCCATTCCTGTGGGTGTGAACCCATTGTAAGTAGGACGTTTTGATGAGATTCTTCAGTTAAGATTTGGCCTACTTCAATTGGGATGGGTGTTAATCCTATTACTGAAGTCCTTTATTAGCAGAATGAAATTCAGACAGATAAGGAGAAAGCTATGGGAAGCTGAAACAAGTGGAACCTGGAAAAGAAGGGAGAGGCCAGAAGAGGCCACCATGTGCATTGCCATGTGACAGAGGAGCCTAGGACTAAGGATTACTAGCAGCCAACCCCATAATGCCTATTTTCAGGAAGAAAGCATTGCCATGATGATACCTTAATTTGGACTTTTTCTTAGCCTCAAAACCATGAGCTAATAAATTCCCATTGACTAAGCCAACCCATTGCATTGTATTTGCAGTGGGTTGGCTTAATTTCCTTGAGCAGCCAAGGAAACTGAAACATCCCATCCACCCATTCCCTCTATCACAGTCATCCATCTACCCATGAAACACTTAATATGCGACAGACACTTGGATTGGTACTAGAGATACAAAGTGAATAAGATATAAATTTTGATCTTAAGGAACTCATAAAAAGGAAGTGGCACAAGTTAAAAATATAAATCATTTTTCTATTTTTTTTGTAGTGATCAGAGTAAAAAGTTAAGGTATCATAGCATTGTTTTTAGTTAACTGTGTTTTTTCATTTTTCAAAAATATAATAATATTTGCTAACAAATGAAGTGGAATTTCACTTTTTTCTGGAATTTAGTATCACATAGCAATTTTTATGGCACAAGAGATAACATTAAGGTTCTGGAAAAAATTATGGATCTGATTTTTTTCATTGGACTAGCAGACTTTTTTTCAGTTTTATTTTTTTATTAAGGAAGTTGTAGGTTTACAGAAAAATCATGTAGAAAGTCAGAATTCCCATATTAACTCCCTTTATGCCTCCCCCTCCACATACACAAGTTTTCCCTATTAACACTTTACCTTAGTGTGCTACTTTTGTTATGATTGATGAAATAATTATAATTCATATAATAATTATATTATTAACTGTAGCCCATAGTTTACATTATAGTTCTCTGTTTGTGTTGTATGGGTCTATGGTTTTTTTTTTTGTTTTTTTTTTTAATCATCATTTTATTGAGATATATTCACATACCACGCAGTCATACAAAACAAATCGTACTTTCGATTGTTTACAGTACCATTACATAGTTGTACATTCATCACCTAAATCAATCCCTGACACCTTCATTAGCACACACACAAAAATAACAAGAATAATAATTAGAGTGAAAAAGAGCAATTGAAGTAAAAAAGAACACTGGGTACCTTTGTCTGTTTGTTTCCTTCCCCTATTTTTCTACTCATCCATCCATAAACTAGACAAAGTGGAGTGTGGTCCTTATGGCTTTCCCAATCCCATTGTCACCCCTCATAAGCTACATTTTTATACAACTGTCTTCGAGATTCATGGGTTCTGGGTTGCAGTTTGATAGTTTCAGGTATCCACCACCAGCTACCCCAATTCTTTAGAACCTAAAAAGGGTTGTCTAAAGTGTTCGTAAGAGTGCCCACCAGAGTGACCTCTCGGCTCGTTTTGGAAACTCTCTGCCACTGAAGCTTATTTCATTTCCTTTCACATCCCCCTTTTGGTCAAGAAGATGTTCTCCGTCCCACGATGCCGGGTCTACATTCCTCCCCGGGAGTCATATTCCACGTTGCCAGGGAGATTCACTCCCCTGGGTGTCTGATCCCACGTAGGGGGGAGGGCAGTGATTTCACCTTTCAAGTTGGCTTAGCCAGAGAGAGAGGGCCACATCTGAGCAACAAAGAGGCATTCAGGAGGAGACTCTTAGGCACAAATATAGGGAGGCCTAGCCTCTCCTTTGCAGCAACCGTCTTCCCAAGGGTAAAACTTATGGTAGAGGGCTCAACCCATCAAACCACCAGTCCCCTATGTCTGTGGTCATGTTAGCAACCATGGAGGTGGGGTAGGCGAATACCCCTGCATTCTCCACAGGCTCCTCAAGGGGGCACTACATCATTTTTTTTCCTTGTTTTTCTTTCTTTCTTTTTTTTTTTTTTAACTTTCCCTTCTTTTTTAAATCAACTGTATGAAAAAAAAGTTAAAAAGAAAACAAACATACAATAAAAGAACATTTCAAAGAGACCATAACAAGGGAGTAAGAAAAAGACAACTAACCTAAGATAACTGCTTAACTTCCAACATGTTCCTACTTTACCCCAAGAAAGTTACATAATATAGCAACCTTTCTGTGAACTTGTTCCTACTATATCCATCAGAAATTAACAGACCATAGTCATTTCTGGGCATCCCCACAACGTTAAATAGCTTATCTGTTCTTCTTGGATTATTGTTCCCCCTTCCTTAATTGCTCTCTACTGCTAGTTCCCCTACATTCTACATTATAAACCATTTGTTTTACATTTTTCAAAGTTCACATTAGTGGTAGCATATACTATTTCTCTTTTTGTGCCTGGCTTATTTCGCTCAGCATTATGTCTTCAAGGTTCATCCATGTTGTCATATGTTTCACGAGATTGTTCCTTCTTACTGCCGCGTAGTATTCCATCATGTGTATATACCACATTTTATTTATCCACTCATCTGTTGAAGGACATTTGGGTTGTTTCCATCTCTTGGCAATTGTGAATAATGCAGCTATGAACACTGGCGTGCAGATATCTGTTCGTGTCACTGCTTTCCGATCTTCCGGGTATATACCGAGAAGTACAATCGCTGGATCGAATGGTAGCTCTATATCTAGTTTTCTAAGGAACTGCCAGACTGACTTCCAGAGTGGCTGAACCATTATACAGTCCCACCAACAATGAATAAGAGTTCCAATTTCTCCACATCCCCTCCAGCATTTGTAGTTTCCTGTTTGTTTAATGGCAGCCATTCTAACCGGAGTTAGATGGTATCTCATTGTGGTCTTAATTTGCATCTCTCTAATAGCTAGTGAAGCTGAACATTTTTTCATGTGTTTCTTGGCCATTTGTATTTCCTCTTCAGAGAACTGTCTTTTCATATCTTTTGCCCATTTTATAATTGGGCTGTCTGTACTATTGTCATTGAGTTGTAGGATTTCTTTGTATATGCAAGATATCAGTCTTTTGTCAGATACATGGTTTCCAAAAATTTTTTCCCATTGAGTTGGCTGCCTCTTTACCTTTTTGAGAAATTCCTTTGAGGTGCAGAAACTTCTAAGCTTGAGGAGTTCCCATTTATCTATTTTCTCTTTTGTTGCTTGTGCTTTGGGTGTAAAGTCTAGGAAGTGGCCGCCTAATACAAGGTCTTGAAGATGTTTTCCTACATTATCTTCTAGGAGTTTTATGGTACTTTCTTTTATATTGAGATCTTTGGTCCATTTTGAGTTAATTTTTGTGTAGGGGGTGAGGTAGGGGTCCTCTTTCATTCTTTTGGATATGGATATCCAACACTCCCAGCCCCATTTGTTGACCATTCTGACTCAGTTCAGTGACTTTGGGGGCGTTATCAAAGATCAGTCAGCCATAGATCTGAGGGTCTATCTCTGAATTCTCAATTCGATTCCATTGATCTATATGTCTATCTTTGTGCCAGTACCATGCTGTTTTGGCAACTGTGGCTTTATAATAAGCTTCAAAGTCAGGGAGTGTAAGTCCTCCCACTTCGTTTTTCTTTTTTAGAGTGTCTTTAGCAATTCGAGGCATCTTCCCTTTCCAAATAAATTTGATAACTAGCTTTTCCAAGTCTGCAAAGTAGGTTGTTGGAATTTTGATTGGGATTGCATTGAATCTGTAGATGAGTTTGGGTAGAATTGACATCTTAATGACATTTAGCCTTCCTATCCATGAACATGGAATATTTTTCCATCTTTTAAGGTCCCCTTCTATTTCTTTTAGTAGAGTTATGTAGTTTTCTTTGTATAGGTCTTTTACATCTTTGGTTAAGTTTATTCCTAGGTACTTGATTTTTTTAGTTGCTATTGAAAATGGTATCTTTTTCTTGAGTGTCTCTTCAGTTTGTTCATTTCTAGCATATAGAAACATTACTGACTTATGTGCATTAATCTTGTATCCCGCTACTTTGCTAAATTTGTTTATTAGCTCTAGTAGGTGTATCGTCGATTTCTCAGGGTTTTCTAGATATAAGATCATATCGTCTGCAAACAATGACAGTTTTACTTCTTCTTTTCCAATTTGGATGCCTTTTATTTCTTTGTCTTGCCGGATTGCCCTGGCTAGCACTTCCAGCACAATGTTGAATAACAGTGGTGACAGCGGGCATCCTTGTCTTGTTCCTGATCTTAGAGGGAAGGCTTTCAGTCTCTCACCATTGAGTACTATGCTGGCTGTGGGTTTTTCATATATGCTCTTTATCATGTTGAGGAAGTTTCCTTCAATTCCTACCTTTTGAAGTGTTTTTATCAAAAAGGGATGTTGGATTTTGTCAAATGCTTTTTCAGCATCTACTGAGATGATCAATTGATTTTTCCCTTTCGAGTTTTTAATGTGTTGTAATACATTGATTGTTTTTCTTATGTTGAACCATCTTTGCATGCCTGGAATGAACCCCACTTGGTCATGGTGTATGATTTTTTTAATGTGTCTTTGGATTCGATTTGCAAGTATTTTGTTGAGGATTTTTGCATCTATATTCATTAGGGAGATTGGCTGGTAGTTTTCCTTTTTTGTAACATCTTTGCCTGGTTTTGGTATTAGATTGATGTTAGCTTCATAAAATGAGTTAGATAGTGTTCCATTTTCTTCAATGTTTTGAAAGAGTTTGAGTAAGATTGGTGTCAGTTCTCTTTGGAAAGTTTGGTAGAATTCCCCTGTGAAGCCATCTGGCCCTGGGCATTTATTTGTGGGAAGATTTTTGATGACTGATTGGATCTCTTTGCTTGTGATGGGTTGGTTGAGGTCTTCTATTTCTCCTGTGGTCAGTCTAGGTTGTTCATATGTTTCCAGGAAATTGTCCATTTCTTCTACATTGTCCAGTTTGTTGCCATACAGTTGTTCATAATATCCTCTTATAATTTTTTTAATTTCTTCAGGATCTGCAGTTATGTCACCTTTTTCATTCATTATTTTGTTTATATGGGTCTTCTCTCTTTTTGATTTTGTCAGTCTAGCTAGGGGCTTGTCAATCTTGTTGATCTTCTCAAAGAACCAACTTTTGGTGATATTTATCCTCTCTATTGTTTTTTTGTTCTCTATGTCATTTATTTCTGCTTTAATCCTTGTTATTTCTTTTCTTTTACTTGGTTTAGGATTGGTTTGCTGTTCATTTTCTAGCTTCTTCAGTTGATCCATTAGTTCTTTGATTTTGGCTCTTTCTTCCTTTTTAATATATGCGTTTAGTGCTATAAATTTCCCCCTTAGCACTGCTTTTACTGCATCCCATAGGTTTTGGTATGTTGTGTTCTCATTTTCATTCGTCTCTATATATTTAGCAATTTCTCTTGCTATTTCTTCTTTAACCCACTGATTGTTTAGGAGTGTGTTGTTTAACCTCCAGGTATTTGTGAATTTTCTAAGTCTCTGATGGTTATTGACTTCTAATTGTATTCCATTGTGGTCAGAGAATGTGCTTTGAGTAATTTCAATCTTTTTAAATTTATTGAGGCTTGTTTTATGTCCCAGCATATGATCTATTCTGGAGAAAGTTCCGTGAGCACTAGAAAAGTATGTGTATCCTGGTGATTTGGGATGTAATGTCCTGTATATGTCTGTTAAATCTAATTCATTTATCAGATTGTTTAGGTTTTCAGTTTCCTTATTGGTCTTCTGTCTGGTTGATCTATCTATAGGAGAGAGTGATGTGTTGAAGTCTCCCACAATTATTGTGGAAACATCAATTGCTTCCTTTAGTTTTGCCAGTGTTTCTCTCACGTATTTTGTGGCACCTTGATTGGGTGCATAGACATTTACGATTGTTATTTCTTCTTGCTGAATTGCCCCTTTTATTAGTATGTAGTGGCCTTCTTTGTCTCTCAAAACATCCCTGCATTTGAAGTCTATTTTATCTGAGATTAATATTGCTACACCTGCTTTCTTTTGGCTGTAGCTTGCATGAAATATTTTTTTCCATCCTTTCACTTTCAGTTTCTTTGTGTCCCTGTGTCTAAGATGAGTCTCTTGTATGCAACATATTGATGGTTCATTTTTTTTGATCCATTCTGCAAACCTATATCTTTTAATTGGGGAGTTTAATCCATTTACATTCAACGTTATAACCGTGAAGGCATTTCTTGAATCGGCCATCTTATCCTTTGGTTTATGTTTGCCATATTTTCCCCCTCTCTCTATTAATATCCTTTATTGTACCCATACCGAATCTCTTTAGTACTGAACCTTTCTCCAAGTCTCTCTGTCCTGTCTTTGTTTCTCTGTCTGTAGGGCTCCCTTTAGTATCTCCAGTAGGGCAGGTCTCTTGTTAGCAAATTCTCTCAGCATTTGTTTGTCTGTGAAAAATTTAAGCTCTCCCTCAAATTTGAAGGAGAGCTTTGCTGGATAAAGTATTCTTGGCTGGAAATTTTTCTCACTCAGAATTTTAAATATATCGTGCCACTGCCTTCTCGCCTCCATGGTGGCTGCTAAGTAGTCACTACTTAGTCTTATGCTGTTTCCTTTGTATGTGGTGAATTGCTTTTCTCTTGCTGCTTTCAGAACTTGCTCCTTCTCTTCTGTGTTTGACAGTGTGATTAGTATATGTCTCGGAGTGGGTTTATTTGGATTTATTCTATTTGGAGTTCGCTGAGCATTTATGATTTGTGTATTTATGTTGTTTAGAAGATTTGGGAAGTTTTCCCCAACAATTTCTTTGAATACTCTTCCTAGACCTTTACCCTTTTCTTCCCCTTCTGGGACACCAATGAGTCTTATATTTGGAGGTTTCATGTTATCTATCATATCCCTGAGGTCCGTTTCGATTTTTTCAATTTTTTTCCCCATTCTTTCTTTTATGCTTTCATTTTCCATTCTGTCATCTTCCAGGTCACTGATTCGTTGTTCAACTTCCTCTAGTCTTGTACTATGAGTGTCCAGAATCTTTTTAATTTGGTCAACAGTTTCTTTAATTTCCATAAGATCATCCATTTTTTTATTTAGTCTTGCAATGTCTTCTTTATGCTCTTCTAGAGTCTTCTTGATTTCCTTCATATCCCGTACTATGGTCTCATTGTTCATCTTTAGTTCTTTGAGTAGCTGCTCTAGGTGCTGTGTCTCTTCTGATCTTTTGATTTGGGTGCTTGGGCTTGGGTTATCCATATCGTCTGGTTTTTTCATATGCTTTATAATTTTCTGTTGTTTTTGGCCTCGTGGCATTTGCTGAACTTGATAGGGTTCTTTTAGGGTTTGTAGACCTATTGAAGTCCTTATCTCTAATTTATCAGATCTACAGCTTCGTGGAGTACACTTTCTCTAACTAACCAGCAGGTGGCGTCCACGAGCCATCTGTTCTCCACGAGCCAGTTCTCCCCTGCTTAGCCTTTTTGGTGAGTGGGGGAGTGAGTCTTGTGGGGCCCAATTGGTGTACCAAGCTTGCGTGTGTAGTTGGTGTTGCCTGCCCTGTATGTGGGGCATGTTTCTGGGCAGTCGGGGAGGGGGGGTGGCCCTAACAATCAAATCTCCCTGGTGATCCTAGAGTTTTAAAGCTGCTGCAATAGTCTAATCCTTCAGTTCAGTCCTGCCACAGTTTGTCTCTGCCACTGACCCACAAGTCCTTGGTATTGGCGTATGGCTCCTGAGACTTGCAAGTGGGCCCCTCTTCCAGGCCCGGGTCCTCTGTTGAGGGATGACTGTGCTATGTCACAGGTGAGTGCTGTCCCCCCAGGGCAGTTCTGGGCTGCTGGGCTGTGTAGGGAGGCTCCCAGTCTGCTCAAATGATGGCTGAATGGGGCTTTGTTAATTCACACTGCTCCACCTTCCCAACTCTGGGACAATCAGCTGAGGTTGCAGGGAAGGCTAATGTCCACGCCCAGTTTTGTGGTGTGTGCCTGTTATTTGAAGCACTTCCGTCACACTGGGTTGTCTGGGGCAGCTCTGGGCTATGGGGCTGGCGATGGGCAGGAGTGTTTCCTGTCCACCAGGATGATGGCTATGAGCGGACACCCCCCTTTTCTTGGGAAGTTGTGGTGTTTAGTGAATTTTCTCAGCCACTGAATTATTGCCTTTTGTCTCACAGCTCTCTTAGTTCTGCTCTTGACTTGACGTGCCCAAATTGAAAGTCTTTGAAGCTTTCTGTATTGGGCTTCTTAGAGTAATTGTTTTAGAAAAAGAAAAAAGGATTAAAAAAAAAAAAAAAAAAAAAGGGCCCTCCTCAGAGATCTAATGGGTTATTGAAATGCTAAGAGACAAAGTAACCAGGGCCATTAAGGAAAGGTCCACAGGGCAGAGAGATCAGCTTTTCTTCGGGATTTGCATATGCATCTCAGGGCCTGAGCTCCGCCCTTCCCCTTTCTGTGTTCACCAGAACTCCAAAAATCCTCTGCTTTTATTTTGGAGTTTTTTGTGTTGTTTTTTTTTTTTTTCTATGCCTGTCTCTTCTCTGCTGGGCTGGCTGCTCTCAGATTCTCTGGTGTCTGGTCTCAGTCTATCTATGGTTGGAGTCTGGATCAGTAGAATGAGTTTCCGATAAGGGCTGCCACTGCAGTTCTCTCTTCTCCTTCCCGGAGCTGACAGCCCCTCCTCCCACGAGACTGAGCCTGGCAGGGAGGGGCGCGGGTCCCCTGGCCGCAAAAACTTACAGATTTCGCTGATCTCCGCAGTTCCACATTTTCATGAGTGTTGTATGAAGTATGCCCAAAGTCAGATTGCTCTGTGGTGTCCAGTCCACGCAGTTCCTGGCTTTCTACCTACTTTCCTGGAGGAGTAACTTCAACAGCCTTTGTGACCTTGCCCACTTTTCTGAAATTCCTCATTTCTAAGTCAGGAGCCATTCTTTTGTTGCCTACAATGTTGGTCTCGATCTGGCTTCATTTTCACATCCAATTTCCACCCACAATGCTTTGAAATAAACGTGTAGGTTCTTTCAACAGGCTTGCCGCTGATTCTGAGGCTTCTGCTTTATTTTCAAAATGCTCAATTTCATACTGGCATACTTCAGAGAAAGGAACAGTAGCTACTTCCTTATTCCAAATTGCACAGGCAGAATTCTGTACCTACCAGGTCTTGTCCACACGGGCCCGTGGCCAGGAGCCTGCCACAGAAGGGAGAAATGAGGATGTGAGAGCCTACCCCGGCAGCAGCAGCAGCCAGGTCTATGGTTTTTAAAATTTTTATTCTGGTAATATATATATTCAACCTAAAATTTCCCGTTTTAAGCCCTTTCAAATATACAATTCAGTGGTGTTATTTAATTCACAGTGTTCTGCAATCGTGGATAGCGCAGTGTCTTCTAATATGATAAATGATGGTTCCATAACATTCAATTATTACAGAGACTTATTCTGTATAAATGATAAAGCAAAATGTATTAACACATTTAACGTTTATTGTTTTAAAGTGTTATTTCATCCATAAATAGATAACTGCTCTAATTTAGAAAATGAAATAAAGAAATAAAATTTTAATCTTGGGTACAAACAAGATTTTAAAACATATTGCACAATTGTGAAAGAAAAGAGAACAGAAAGGAAGTGGCTAACCTCATTCTATATGTTGGAAAATGGACCAAGGGTTAGTTTGCTTACCACGCTTGCAACCCAAATCCAGAAAGTGGAAGAGGCCAAGAGGCCACTGACCTTTAACATGGCGTCCCTGTCTACTAGTAATCTGACTTTATGACTCCATAAAAGTCAGATTCCAGCTCATCAGGTGAGCAGCTCCACCTCTCAGTGACCAGTGTGTGTATGGAGGTACTCAAGTGTTTTCTCTCAAAACTCAACTCACTGCTGGTCTCCTCAACATGAGCAGAATTCCATCTTCCCTGTGTTCTGAGGTAGAACCATGAGGAGAGGGAGAAGATGCATAATGTTTGACTCTGGAAAATGTTATTCCATCTGTGGATAAGATTACTGCTGTGATTTAGAGGATTAGGAGACTAAAAAAAGAATGTGAAATCTTGGCTATAAGGTTTAAAAGATTTATGGTCCTATATTTTTATATTTTAAATCAAAGTATAGTGTTTATCATTAAAGATAATTATATTTGGATTCCATTTAACCTCTCTTTGCTAGTTTTAGATAGTTATAGATTCTTGCCGTTCAGTGTCTTCAGTTGATAAACTACACCTGAAACACAATTAAACTGCTGTTTTCTCTAATACACGTGCATGTACTTTGAAGAAATTTCTGGAAAGTTATGTTTTTCAAGACTATAAATGGCAAATGAATTAATCACTGTTATACCATTAGATAAACCTAAACAAATATGCTTCTAGTTTCACTACCAAAGTTATCGAAACCAACTGGTAATATCTTATTTTAGTTTTTTAAATTGTGTTTTGAAAGACTTTCCATTTCCCATTTTGCCATCTGCTTTCATCAACTGGAATACACTTGGTGATATGATTTAAGTTATTGGCGCCATTTTTGTGTACATAAAAAATGCATGGTGCTGCAAATGTGTATTTGTTTACAAAAAATGTATCAAAGCTGAAAAGATAGTGTGATTTTTTTTCATCTGAAAGCCCATTTTGATAAAAGAAGATAGCAGCTCAATGAGAAAGTTTCTTACTATAAAAATCAATTAGTAAAGAAATATAATTTCTTTACTTTATATTTACTGTAATTAAAAGTTTAAATTAAAGCTCAGAAGTAGTTCAACTATTTTTATGTTTTCAGCAAATTAAAAAATTATGATATCTTGTTATTTCCTTTGGCTTTCTATTACTAACTCTTATCCTGAAAATTGCATAGCATAACATATTAATTAATTGCCAAGGCTATAATAGAAATTATTCTTATGAAATATGATCTATCTATTTATCTTTTGACATTGAGTCAATAAAATATTCTTTAGGAAATACAGTTAAATGAATTAACATTTAAAAGATATACATATTTCATGATTAAACCAAAAGCACACTAATTTATATGAAAGTACTTTGAAAGATTATAGAGTGCTGTGCAAATTTAAGATGTTACTAATAACAATAATATATTTTTGATCTTTACTTTTCCTCTTTCCTCTCACTTAGTAGAGCTTCTTTGTGCCTTTCATGTATTTCCTAACCCACTTCTTTGTCTCTTGGCCAGTCCTACCAGGAAAAGAATAGGAAAAGGATAATGAACTAAAAAGCCACTGTGCTAGGCATTTTAAGTAATGATCTCATGTAATTTTAGAGCACGGAAAAATTTTGTTGTTAGATAGGTCAGATTGCCTGTGGTTCCTCTGACCATTGATGAAATAGGTCATGGTTGAGGTTTTCTCTGCTTTTGTTATTATTTCTCTGTTGATTTCCTTACTGCTATTTCCTTGATCTTGAATCTTTTAAATAAAACTGTTAGCCATCATGTCATGATTGAACTGGAAGGGATCTTTAAGAACCCCCATGCACAATCCATTCCTCACTGAGGAGATAAAGAAACTAAGAGCTTCTAGGAGCATGACTAGGACCAAATGCCACAAGCAACAGTCAGATTTCCCCTGCTCATTCATAAACTACTTCTCCAGATAGCATCTGCAAGTGCTATGCCCAGGGTGCTACGACAGTCTGAGGAGGAGACACAGCCTGGGCTAGTGTGTGGGTGGGGAGGGGGAGAAAGAGAAAGAGAGGCCCCAGCACCCCTGTGAACAACTAGGGAGGAAGTACAGGCGAGGAAAGGATTCCTGCAGAGACTGACACCTCAGGATCAGTAAGGAGGAATTCGGGCAAAGATAAAGGGCAGAGGAAATAGCACATAAGAAGACATGGAAGGTTAAGAGAACACAGTGGGTTTGTGAAACTGAGTGGGGGAATTGACTGATGATACAAAAAATGGCCAAAGGAAGAGCATTTCTGAAGTTTTATTACTTCTAAGGAAATTGTCACCAATATTATGAGGATTCAAGAGGTAAATTCTTCTTGGAGCTAGGGAAGTTTATGTTGATGATCTTGTGCTCTCTTGAATTATTTTGGCGGATTCACATGCCTCTTCCCCCCACATTTCTCTTTTTTGCCATGGCTCCAAGGAAGCTTTGGGCTTCGTGTTGAATTCAATTTTGACTGTGTTAAAATTAGACTCTTAGACTGGGTTTTCTGTTACAATTATGTTATTTGTGTTGTCTTCATTCTCTTCTTGGTTATTTGCTTTAATTGTTTTTCTCTTGTTTTAACTTGTCTCTTAAAAAATCTATTGTCCTTTTAAAAAGCTTATTTACCAATGGTGTGGAAGAGTCCCTGATATTGAAGTGAGGGAAACACCAGCACAAATTGTTCCTATTTCCCTACTTCCCACTTATGCCCAGTGAGGCCCCTTTACTGCCCAGTGACTTTTTTCATGGATGTAGGAAATAGTTTTTCAGTGTTAGTATACATGTGATTCAACTGCATACCCACTTTATTCAAATGTTGAAGTCTAGATGTGAATAGCAAAAATGGAGACTGGTAGCTCAGGCATAGCATAAGGAACATTTACAAGAATCAGAGGGGGATCAGTGCAGATATTCAGTCATGAAGGCTTGGTAGGGGCTTCTCCATCAGCGACGCGGCGAGTGAGCCTGCTTGTGTTCCAGGACTGGGCTCCCAGAAACTAGGTCAGTGCCCTTAAGAATGTCCCACTTCAGGAAACTAAGATGGCGGCTAGGTGAGACAGGGTGAAAAACACCTCCGTGAAAAACACTAGATAAAAACCAGAAAGTGACCCAGAATACCGGTTACAGTGATGCGCCAGCTGGACGAGTTCTGCTAGTTCCACAGGGGCCGTATACTTGGTGAAACCAGGAGTCTGCATTCTGAAATGAGTGAGTAAACTGGCTGTAAGACCTGCAGCCATGCAGCAGTCTGGGGAAGCCGGGTTTGGCATTTGGAGACTGACTGGCTCTTTTACAAAAAAAAAAAAAAGGGGGAAAAACCCAGGAGCAGCTGCAGCTGCAATAGTGGGAACCACACAGTAAAACACAGCAAGAGGGGGCTGGGCCAGCCTCTCGGTGTGTGGCCTGGAAGATAGCCCACTGCAGATACCCTTGGGGCTGGGAGAATGGAGGGGAGAGCTGGAAGCAGAAAGAAACCCCGCGGCTAGCAGCTGGCTCCCCAGAGGGCTGGATAAACTCCTGCCCGGGGCCGTGCCCACAGCCCAGAGCCCCACCAGTTGTCCCAGAGCTGGGAAGGAGGAACTGTGTGAGGAGGGGGGTGTGGAGGTGCTCCATTCGGCCATCTTTGCATCAGGCTGAAAGCGCCCCGGCACGGCCTGGCGGCCCGGGGCTTCCCTTGAGGGATGGCGCACACTAGTGACATAGCACGGCATTCCCTCGGCAGAGGTCCTGAAGGATCATGGCTGGGCAGGGGTACCCGCTTGGAGAACCCAGGGACACTAAGCCAAGTCTGGTGGTTTGTGGGAGCAAGAGAGAGGGTCTGGGGCTGAAATGAAATGAAGGCTTAGACTCTTGTGGTGGCCTTGAGTTTCTGGGAACCTGGGGGATTTGAATATTAAAGCTGTCCTTCCTCCCTGGCCACCTGTACACACGCCCCACATTCAGGGCAGAAGGCTCCAGCAACACACCCAAACTGAGTTCTCCAACTGAACCCCACAAGAATCATTTCCCCACACACCATGGGGACAAGGTGGAGAACTGACTTGAGGGGGATAAGTGACTCACAGACGCCATCAGCTGGTTGGTTAGAGAAAGTGTACGCCACCAAACTGTGTTTCTGAAAAATTAGATAGGTATTTTTTTTTACAACTTGAAAGAACCCTATCAAGCAAACCAAATTCCAAGAGGCCAAAAACAACAGAAAATCTTAATGCATATGATAAAACCAGATGATATGGAGAATCCAACTCCAAACACACAAATCAAGATATTAGAAGAGACACAGTACCTCGCACAATTAATCAAAGAACTACAATCGAGGAATGAAAACATGGCAAAGGATTTAAAGGACATCAAGAAGACCATGGCCCAGGATATAAGTGACATAAAGAAGACCCTAGAAGAGCATAAAGAAGACATTGCAAGAGTAAATAAAAAAATAGAAGATCTTATGGAAATAAAAGAAACTGTTGGCCAAATTAAAAAGACTCTGGATATTCACAATACAAGATTAGAGGAAACTGAACAACATCTCAGTGTCCTAGAAGTCCACAGAACAGAAAATGAAAGAACAAAAGAAAGAATGGAGAAAAAAATTGAAAAAATTGAAATGGATCTCAGGGATACAATAGATAAAAAAAAAACATCCAAACTTAAGACTCATTGGTGTCCCAGAAGGGGAAGAGAAGGGTAAAGGTCTAGAAAGAGTATTCAAAGAAATTGTTGGGGAAAACTTCCCCAACCTTACACACAATATAAATACACAAAGCATAAATGCCCAGAGAACTCCAAATAGAATAAATACAAATAAACCCACTCCGAGACATATTCTGATCAGACTCTCAAATACTGAAGAGAAGGAGCAAGTTCTGAAAGCAGCAAGAGAAAAGCAATTCACCACATACAAAGGAAACAACATAAGACTAAGTTGTGACTACTCAGTGGCCACCATGGAGGCGAGAAGGCAGTGGCATGACATATTTAAAATTATCAGAGAGAAAAATTTCCAACCAAGAATACTTTGTCCAGCAAAACTCTCCTTCAAATCTGAGGCAGAGCTTAAATTTTTCACAGACAAACAAATGCCAAGAGACTTTGCCAATAAAAGACCTGCCCTGCTTCAGATTCTAAAGGGAGCCCTACCAACAGAAAAACAGAGAAAAGAGAAAGAGATATAGAGAATTTTAACAGACATATATACTACCTTACATCCCAAATCACCAGGACACTCATTTTTCTCTAGTGATCACAGATCTTTCTCCAGAAGGGGACCATAAGCAGGGACATAAAACAAGCCTCAAGAAATTAAAAAAAAAAAAAATTGAATATACTCAAAGCACATTCTCCAACCACAATGGAATACAAATAGAAGTCAATAATTTTTGAACTGTAACTCCACTATTTACTTCCCACATGATATAAAATGCACAAACTCTAATGACAAATCAGTAGTTTTGAACTCAATGTAAAATATGTAATTTTAGACAACTATATAAAGGTGGGGGAATGAAGGAGTATAGGAACATAGTTCATGTGTCCTATTGAAATGAAGGTGGTATCAAAGAAAAACAAGATTGTTATGGATTTAAGAGGTTAATTTTAAACCCACAGTAAGTACAAAGAAATTATCAGAGAATATAACCATAGAGATGAAAAGTAGAGTATGGGTTAAGAGAAATGGGGGAAGGGGCAATGTGAGTTAAGAAATGAGTGTAGGGTTGCTATTTGAGGTGAAGGGAAATTTCTAGTAATGGATGGTGGGAAAGAGCATTACAACATTCTAAATGTGATTAATCCCACTAATGGAAGGCTAGGGAGGGGGTGGAATGGGAAGATTTAGGCTGTATATATGTTTCCACAACTGAAAAAAAAAAAAAAAAGACAGGTTAAATAGATGACAATTGAATGCCAAGGATGAACTTGAATGGGATTGGAGGATAGAGGACAGGTGGCTCAAAGGGACAGAGTTGAGACATAAGGAAAAGGAAATATAGAATGTAAGTTTCATATCATTGTTGAATCTCTTGTACTTCTTAGCTGCGCTTAATGGGATTGCATAAAAGAATGTTCTTGTTCATGGGAAGTGTATACGTGAATTATAGTGTATGTTCAAGGATGTGTGCAGCTAGCTCTCATATGTTCAGAAGACAGAGCAATACATGATGGATGATAGATAGGGAGGGAAAGAAATAGCAATGTGACAGCATGTTAAAGTTGGTGGAATGAGCTATCGGGGGAGGGGGGTCAGGGTATGGTGGAATTCTGTGTATGAGGTTAGTATTGTTTTTGCAACTGTTCCTATAACTTTGAATTTATTTCAAAATTAAAAAAAATTAAATTAAAAAAAAAAGAAAAGAATCAGAGAACTGACTTTGTTTCTCCCAGTAATTCAAAGTTTGAAGAGCCTTTGTATATTCGTCATAAATATACAAAGTTTCAAAGAAGATTTTTTTTGGAATTCTTATTTTTTCTTGATTCTAAAATTGGGATAACATCAGTCACAAATTGCTGGACACAAATTATTTTCTTTTAGATCCAATCATCAATCTGTTAAATTAAACTGGCATCCTCCACCCTTTTTATTGTTTTAAATCCCATGGCACTGCATGTATACTTGTAAGCCATACTCAATTCTTTTTGAAAGGAGGCAAAGCATAAATAACAGAAAAATATTTATTAAGCACCTATAATATCAGATATTTTATTAGGTATTAAGGCTATAAAGATAAATGTCCATAGCCTGGTAAGAGAGATAGATATTTTAAAAAAATTTTATGACATGCTGTGGTAAGTACAAAAGTAGAGGTCTCATTAAATGTCATAGGAAAGGAGGGATTTGAGCTGGCTCTTGAAGAATGACCGTTTGCCAGGTGAATAATTATGTTAAATGAGAGTGAGGATTACGGTGGGGAAGGAATTGCATATGCAAACCTGTCAAACTTATAGAGAAGAGCGATCGTGACTATTAGATTGGGTACAATCCTCTGTGATGGCAGAACGCAGAGGGAATGATTGCCAGAAATATCTAGGGGTGGGGTCAAGATCTCTTTAAGGCAAGAGACTACCTTTTTTTTTTTTGTTTTTTAAATCCTTGCATTTATAAAGGAAGATTAATGAGACCTACAAATAGCACAATCTTCTTTACAAAGTAAATGAAATCCACAAGAAAACCTTAACTTTCTCCCAGCATTAAAATAACATACCTCGATGTCTACAATATTTATCCCTGCACTTATTTTAATATGATGATGTACAACAGAGATGGAAGGTCAGTAAGATTTGGGATGGATGTGTAGGTTAAGACAGCAGTTTCTTGTCCTTTGACCTTTGTATCCAAATTTTGATGTTAGGGCGATTATCAAAAAATGGTTTGATAATGGTGAATTCTATAATGTGGTGGTCTTGTAATTTTTTCAATAGTGAACAATCAGTACAGCAATAAAGTGATTTTCAGCATTGTGCGCTGATTTTAAGCTAAACTATTGTTATTTAGTATTTCTTTTATTACTTTCTGTTTACTGTTGTACGTAAACAACACAATGATATTCCATAGGCTTGAATGCCACTCATTCATATACTCATGCCTATGTTAGTGAGCAGCCAGAGAAGTGAGTTCACACTGGTTACTTCCATGACTGATATGGAGCATGCAGTGAGACTGACTGTGTAGCTAGTCACTCCAATATGTTGTGTTATAGATATTTTGCACATTTGGATTTAACCCATACAGAACAAAAATATGGCCATATAAAACTTTCTTTTAAAATATTAATTTTTTATAGGTTATCCATTTAGATATCACTTCTCACTTCTTTTTTGATACCCTATTGTTTGTACTATAAATCTAAATGCCCACAAACACCACTGAATCCATACCGTTTGAGTCTGGCTGAACCTGAAAACAGACATTATTCCATGTGAGGAATAGATGTATTTTTCCCACTTAAATTTATTTGATTTTATTTTGAAGCAATCCAAACTTCAGAAAATTGGAAAAGCAGTATAAAAACTTTTTTTTCAAGAACCATTTCAGAGTATATTTCCAACCATCTGATATTCTGGGGCTGCATGTAAAAGTCTCAAATTCTTCCATGGCTTCCATTAATAAACAGGCAGATATACCAAAGGAATTATGTTGGCCCCAAAGAATAGTAAAATCACTCTCAGGGAAGCAACATATCCTTTAAAGCAACTATTTTAAAAGAAAATATCATTATCAATATATCCCTGAGGAAATAAAATAAAATAGTATAAATACTATATTTATAGTATTCCCTCACATTCAGGATTTTTCAAAGGCTGTCCATAAACTAGAGAATAAAATATAAATTTTTAGTATGATACCCTTTTTTATCTACCTACCAACTTCTCCACTATTCTCCCCATGAAATCTATGTTCAATTCTTAACGTTTTGCTTGCCATTCCCTGAAGATACCATGTGCTCTTGATTTAGGACTTTTGCATCTGAACTTTCCTCCTTCTATGCTTAGCAAGCTCCTATTCACTTTTCCCCTTTTTACTACTTTTTTTTTTTTAACATACTGAGAGCTGAGAAGCTCTCTCTCTCTCTCACACAAGTAGACCTGGTGTCCTAACACACATTGTTGATATAAATATCTGCATAATAGCACTTTTTACATGTTAAGTATGTTGGAACTTTGGTATCTTCACTCTCTAAGGCCTCTATTTCTTTTATTTTTGCATTTCCTATGTCTAGTACCATTGCTGTAACACATTAGAGACCTGTGAAAGATATACCAATTAGTATTAGAAAATACTAATAGTAATAAAATAGTTTTCAAAGTAAAGCATTATTTCAATTTTCCCAACCTCTCTATGAAGTATGTAGGTTCTTTGATCTAGCCTCAGTTTATGCATGAGGAAACAGGCTTTTAATTCTGAAAGTTTGTGTTTTAAAGTAGGGATATAAGATAGAAATTAACTACTCAGAATGTGATTTTAGATAGCTTGGGTTAGTATTGCCATTTTTTACTTTGAGCTAATTACTCAACTTGTTTAAGCCTTAGTTTCTTCATTCATAAAATGCGAGGCAATAACAGTGCTTAGCTCAGTTTAAACAGGCTTGGCAAGTGCCTGGTAATTTTTTCATTTTTTATAATCATCTACAAAGTATATGGTGGAAACTGTGGTAGGCCCCGAGGAAACAGGGATTAATCAAACACCATTCCTGTTCTCAAGGAGGACTGTTTATTACGGGCTATAACTGCCAGTGGGTTAAGTATAATAACCTAATTGTGTGCCTGTTGTTATGAGAGCACTGAAGGGAGGGCCTATTTCTGCCTTTAACCATCAGATCAGACTTCTCAGAGGAGTTTATGTTACAGCTGAGTTTGGAAGGATGCTGTAGGAGAGATCATCTGAGGAAGTGACAGGAATGAAATCTAGAAAGTCTGGAAATGACATAATGAAGTCTAGGTCCAGCTGTATGTTTGGTGTTTTTGTACATGTCATTTTTTTTCTATTGTAATGTCATTTTTTAACCCTTGTGGGAATGCTAATAATGGAAACAATATTTACATTTTATACTCCTGTAACATGTCAGTATGAATATTTCCATTAAAAACTTATTATGTAAGTTGTACTATAAATTATCTGTTAAAAATTAAAAATAAGTAATTTGTGAAAATGTTAGTAATGTACGTGACACAGGGTTCATGTCTTTAACTTTCAAAGAAACCTAACAAATCAATAACTAAAAGACAGAAAGTCCATGGAAAAGTGGGTAAAATGATATAAGCAGGCAATTCACAAAGAAATAAAACTGGCTAACCAATAAATGAGCTGTACAGCTTCATTAGTAAGCAAAGAAACACCACTTAAATGAGATACCATTTTCACTAACCAAATTGGCAAATTATATACACATTTATAACAGTCATTATTAGTTGGGGTTTGGGATAATGGGCAAGGTAAAAAAGATAGTTTGACAATATGTATCAAAACCTTAAAAGTGCTCACTTAATTGACCCAACAATTGCACTTCTATGAATCTATCCCAGGTAGATGATCACGTACGTGCACATGGATTTAGCCTCACAGGTTCATTGTAGCATCCAAGATAATAATGGAAAACTGGGGGGTAGTGGGGGGTGGCGGGGAAGCAGCATCCAACAATAAAGTAATTAATTAAATAAAATATGATTCATCCATATAATGGGATACTGTGCATCCTTGGAAATGATTTTACAGCAGAATATTGAATGGCAAAAAGATATTGATTATATGCTGCAATTTTAAAAAGCAGGCTATAAAATAGATACAAATAATCCCATTTTAGTTAAAAATGTATAAATGCATAGAAAAAGGACTGAAAGGATAATAGTGTTGACCTCTGGATGGTAGAACTTCTGATAATGTTTATGTGTTTTTCTATAATTATCATTATTTCTTTAACAATCAGAGAGAATTCATAGTTATTTATAAAATAATTTATCTGTTTAGATGTTTATTTCATCTAGTGGATTGTAGGTTCCATTATATTAAGTAATATATTGTATTTATCTTTGTATATAAGGGACCTAGTTTAGTGCCTGGTATATAATATGCACTTAAATATTTATTAAATGACTAATCATACAGCATTTAGTTGATTAAAACTCTTTGCATATGTGTCATATGTGCATATCTCCTTTTTACATTTCATCAGTGGATTTTACATTACTTTACTCATTGAGTAAGTTCATATTTATTATTGAAAAATGACCTTCCATTATTAACTTTCAAGGAGCTATTCTAATCTGCTGCTTTAGATTTTGATGAAACCCTGATACAGAATTAGAGAAAAGCTAGCATTATTCAGGAATCAGTTTTTACTGCATAACAGACCACCAAAATTTAGTGGCTTAAAGTAATATTTATTATCTGTCATGATTTCATGAGTTGACTAGGATCTTTTCTGGTCCAGGCCAGCCCAACTGATATCTGGGGTCAGTTGGTGGTTTGGGACTGAAGGATATAGAATGTCCTCACTACATGTCTGGTGGTTAGCTAGATGTTAGCTAGGGCAACAGGGCTGACTTAGCCACATATCTCTCATCATCTAGCTTTAATTTAGGCTTTTCATATAGTAGGAGTCACAGGATTTCCAACAGCAGCAAGAGGGGAAAGCCCTAATGCATGAATACTTCCAAGCCTTCTTGTTTGCTAATGTCTCATCAACCAGAATAAGTGATCTGGTCAAGCCCAACTTTAAGGAGTAGAGAGAGAGGCTCCACCTCTTAATGGGAAATGCTGACAATTGCAAAAGGGCATGCATATAAGGATGTTACTTTTGCAATCTACAGCACTTCATAAGAATGACATTATTGGAATGGTGGAAGAGATTTCTAAAGATACTAAAACATATTTCAGATTCGAATAAATTTTATAGTTTCTGATTTTTTTATTAAAAAAAAATCTATGGATATGCATAAAGAATGCATATCCATAGATTTCCTAGATGTAGTCCCCAGAAACCTTCTCAACACAGCTCTTTAGGAATCCGCTTCTTATGAGTCAGAGTTAATCTGTGAGTAGAAATCTGTCATCCCTGAAAACAAACAAACAAAAAAAAATGAAATAATCCATGTAAAGTGTTTAACAAGATGCTTGATATGCAGTTGCTCAGTACATGTGGTTATTATTATATACTGAAGGAAAATCATCCCAGAGCAGGAAATACTACTGTGAGTAGTCAGTGACTGAAATGTAAACTCCAAGGCAGAGTATGGTAGGTGGTAAAGATGAATATAATGGACTAAAGCAAGATGACAAAGTGCTTTGTGTAACAAGGTTAAGGAACTTGGATTTTTACCCTAGCCAGTGTAGAACCTAGAATACTTTTAGGCAGAGGAGTGACAGAATCATATTTGCATATTAGAGAGCTTAATCTGGAGATGGCCTGAAGGTCGAATTTCAAGGGGAGTGACCAAGAAGCTGCTGGAATATTTCAGGCCAAAGAAGACAAGAATCTGGATTGGGGAATAATAATATAGTTGAAGAAATTGTTAGGAAGTAAAATTACCATGATTTTTTTTCTAGATTAATTAGTCGTTGGAGTGAAGATGAGGGAGGTGTAGAGGAATAACTCCCAGGTTTTTAATTTGCATGCCCGAGTAGATGTTATTCCACAAACAGAAAAGAAAAACATAGGGAAGGAGGAGGAGATGAGTTTAGGTGTGGAATGTTGAGTTTTAAATTTTTGTGAGACATTCAAGAGACCATTAGAAGACAATGTGAGTCTAAAGCTCAAGGGATCATCTGGACTAGAAATACAGATTGGGTCAGGGGTGTGTCAGCAAATGTTTAGCAACCAGTTCTGGGGTGGGTGCAAGGAGTCCTGATTTGTAGCATTGCCAACTTGTGTGGTGTAAATTCTCCCACCCTGGCCAATTTCAAGCAATCAAAGTGATATCACTGAGCATGGAGTTGGAAAGAAATGCATATAATCAGCTATTGTGAGCTGCTGCTGGCTTGCTCCAGCACCCCACTGGCTATCAATATATTTTGTATCTAGATACTTTACCTAAAATAAATTCAATTCTCAAAAATCCCAAAAAGGGAGGTATTATAGTTCCTGTTTTGTTTTTTTTTTTCAGTGAACACATGGCTTATTATCACTGGGCATATAGCTAGTAAATGTTAAACCTAGGATGCAATCCCAGTTCAGTATAACTTCAAAGACCATGTTTTAGAGTTATTCAATGAATTTTTGTTAGTAATCTGAGTTTTTTTTCTTAGTTTATTTTTCCTCCTTAAGAAGCCACATACATTCTATAATTACCCTTAGTGTTGAAAAGTTATTGTGGAGGAAGTAGGTATATAACATTGAAAATAAGGATGAGGTTTCTGATCCCTGTATCAAACATTTATATTAGAAATATTAATGTTCTTTACTCTGTGTCTTTCCATCTTCTTAGATTGGACTCCCTAGAAGTAGAGCCTGAGAGGGGAATTCTGTTCAAATGCTTCATGGAAAAGTGCTCCCTGGAGAAGAGGAGTGACAATGGGGACAGGGAAGGATGGTAGTACAGAGGGAAAAGCTCAGCAAAGATTGTAGTCTCAGCTGCAGACTAGATTCAGCCTGATTCCACAAGGAACTTCTGACACATGAATTACACCACAGCATTCAGCTTACATTGAGGTGAGGGGACCGGCTTTTGATAACTCCATGTTAGTCAGTTATTAGCAGTGAGGTCCCTTGAAGGGGTAGCAGGAGATGGGTTGTGTGGGGGAGAGTGGCATAACCTCTCAGGCCCACTGAGGACAATTCTCAAGAGAAGGGGCAGCTGTGAGCCAGTGGCACCTGGTAAGGAGGGTCTGAGCAGGGAACCAACAGGAGCCACCATACCAGTGTTCTCAAGGTATGTCCCCCAGTCTAGCAGCATAAGCACAACCACAACAGGAACAACAGCAAAATAACTTCTACAATGACATTATGAGTTGTTACACTTTCTTCATTTTTTTGGAACTGAATATACTAGCCAAGTGATTAAAGAAGAAAATTAGGAAATAATATAAAGGTTTAATAACCCGTGAGATTGTGAGATAAAGAACTAAGTATATGTCCAACAACATCCACACAACCAGTATTTATTGCACACTTACCATGTGCCAATTACCATCCGAGGTACTGGTGTACAGAGGTAAACAAAACAGACATGTCACCATCCCTTCCCACAACAAGAACCCTAAAATATAGTGGATTAACTAGGTAATACACATGTAACACAGATTTTGCATTATAGTTGAATATTTTTGTCAGATTGAACTGGACTCCTATACTATATGTTTTCAGTATTATATGGTGAATTTTCAACTCGCACTGAAGATTTTTCTTGTGAGTTTGATGGATGGCATAACGAGAAAAATATAAGCTTTGTGATTAAACAGTTCTGTATTTAAATTCCAGAGCAGGACTTATTCTACAATTTAAATCTTGGAGAGTTACTTAATCAATCTGAGCCATCTTTTCTTTATCTGTAAAGAAATTGGCAATAAAAATACCTATTTTATAGGATTAGTGTGTGGCATTCAATGTTAGTTCTTCACTCATTTCAAAAATCATGTGTTAAACATGGATTTTTAAAAACAGGAGAAGGAAATAGAGGGCCTGTTTCCAATTACTTTAGGATTATATGATGATGAAAAACTCATTGTTTATCCTGAGCAATAGTATTGCTACATGCTTTGGTCCTGTGAAAAACTTTTGGAAAGTAAGCCTATTCTTAGTAAATTAAAAACTATTAACGAGGTTCATTTCTTCTATTTCCAAGGAGAATTTATAAATGTCCCTGTCTGAGGGAAAGAGAGGCCATTTGTAGGGATTTTCTTTTTCTCTGACTGAATTTTCCTCTGTGTTCTTTCCATAACCTTCATGAAGACAGAAAAATTGGCTCATCTGACTAAAAGAACTAATCATCAGCTATTTAGTAAATTCCTGCAATTTACAGGATTTAGCTAAAAGGGTAGTACAAAATTGCAAAGTTTTATGAGTCTTAGAGTTGGGTCAAGACTAGACAAAAGTGTGACACAGGCAATGTTCATCTTTGGTATTCTTGACCTCTCCTTTCACTGTCCTTTCCCCATCAGCTCAGGTACCCGGGGCTCTCAGCACTTTCCCCTCTTGCTTCTATGGGAGGGTCCTTTAAACTAATTAACTCTAAATTATAAATGTATTGCCTCCCTTAGGGGTATTTGCTGTGTCAACAGGAAATGCTGAACAAAGAGGAATAAATAAGACACCAGTTTTAGAATTTTAGAAATCTGTAAGCAATATGAGGAAGGAACACATTGCTTTCTCTAGTTTGATGTGGGAAAATGAGCACTGGGCAAGTGTAGTGGACATAGATGAGTTTTTCCTCCATTGTTTCTTGAGTAATAGTATTCCAATTTCCTTTTGTGGAATTTTCTTTCCCTCATCAAGTGCACACCTGAAGAGAGCACAAATCAAGGCATCTGCCCTTTACTGACCATGGGACAGGCAGATGACCAAAGCTGGGTCAATCTGACTTTTGCTTCCTGGTCTTTAACTCTTTAATGGAATGACACAGGGATGAGGGATAACAACATTTGGCTCCTTTTGTTCCATGGTGTCTCTGTGTCCAAACAACTGAACAGTTCCTATTCCTGAGACCACTGAAGCTGCCTGATTCTTGTACTTTCTGATCTTGGCACTTCAGGCTTTGCTTTATGTCTCTGATCTCCCCCTAGTCTCCCAACATGCCCCTTTCTGCTTTGGTTAGCCAGGGAGACTTCTGTTGCTTACAACCAATGACCCACATCTCACTCAAGTTATCAGGAGAAGTGGGCTCTGGCTCTCTGTGAAATACTGAGCATCTCCGGTTCTATTTTTTCATTTGTGAAAAGGAAATGGTAAGACTACATGGTTTCCAATTTCTCTTCTAACTCTAAAAAGATATAAAAATATTAAGATTGTCCCTCCTTAGAAATCTCTAATAATTCTGAACATATGCCTATTCCTGGATTAATAGATTGGGGGCTGATACACTTTCCCAATATCTGGGACTTCTAATTTAGTCTCTTAGCATGCCCTCAGCTTCTAGGCACTTGAGTCCACTTAAGGTCATTTAAGCAGAGGTTGCATCTGTGGTACCTGAGTTATCTGGCTAATCAACCTGTACTTTTTGGATATTTGCCAACCATATGCTACACTGGGACCTGTGAGAATGGCCTCATTCGAAAGACTATTTAAATGGCAAGAGAAATTAGATTGGAGAGAAAGGAAAATGGGTACAGAGTCCAAGGAATTGGCACATCTGGGTATTATTAACAGCAATCAAAACTTATCCAGTCTAAAGAGCAACAGGAATTGAGGTGGGGCAGTATATTATGTACTGACGCGTATGCATGGATGTATATGTGTATTGATGTGTGCATTTATGTGTATATTTGTACATATACGTGTGTGTGTCTGAAAGTAAATGTGTAAATGTTTTAAAAAATTATTGTTTATCTGTCTGCTTATCCTCTCATTGCTAATTTGAATCTTTCTACTGTGCCCCAGTGGGAGTGTGGGAGTGTTTGATGTATTGAAATAATCTTAGAATTTCACGTTCTTTGAGGCAGCAACTTAGATGCTGCAGACTCAGAGGGGGGCTAAATAATTACATTATTAATAGGAAAAAAAAGAAAGTACTAAACAGCTGCTGGGGAAGTTAAAAAACAGATCTATGAAAGATCTGTATTCTTTTTCTCCTACACTCTCACCACTCATAAATACTCACTGCTAACATTTTGGTCTACTTCTTTTCATTTGAAAAAGAAATAATTTTTAATGAAATAATCCAAACTTGGGATTTACCAAAACTAGTTCAAGAATTCTTCCAATTGTGAACATGATTTTGGTCAACAGTTTGCTAAATAGAAACAAGTGTAGACTTCCCCTACCAGCTTTTAATTTAGCTTTGTAAATAGACTTTAAAAACCATGGTCCATCACTGCCCTCCCCCCTATGTAGGAAACGACTCCCAGGGATGCCAATCTCCCTGGAAATGTGGGACATGACTCCTGGGGATGAGTCTGGATCTGGCATCATGGAATTGAGAAAGTCTTCTTGACCAAAAGGGGGAGGCAAAAAGAAACAAAATAAGGTTTCAGTGGCTGAGAGACTTCAAATAGAGTCAAGAGGTCGTTCTGGAGGTTATTCTTATGCATTATTGTGATGGTTAGGTTCATGTGTCAACTTGGCTAGGTGACCCAGCTGTCTGGTCAAGCGGGCACTGGCCTGACGATTGCTGTGAGGATATTTGAGACTGGTTAATAAACCAACGGGCTGGTTTGTTGGATCATCAGTCAATTGACTGCAGCTGACTGATGACTCATCAAGGGGCATGCCTTCCACAATGAGAGAATGCAATTGGCTGGATTTGGTCTGGGTGATCAGTTGAAGGCTTACAAGCCGACGGTTAGAGAACCTTCACTTCTTCTTTGGCTGCCCAGTGAAGCATTTCCTGAGGAGTTCGTCGAAGTTGCCGGTTCATTTCCCGAGGAGTTCATCGGACATCTTCCTTGGAGTTGACAGTTTGTTACATCTCTCATTGATTCTGTCTCCCTAGAGAACCCTAACTAATACAATTATATAGATATTCCTTTTTAGTTTTTTAGTGTATTACAACAGCTAGAAGGAAAAACTTGAAACTGTTGAACTGCAAAACAGTAGCCTTGATTCTTGAAGATGATCATATAACTATATAGCTTATATGTTGTGACCATGTGATTGCAAAAACCTTGTGGCTCACACTCCCTTTATCCAGTGTATGGACAAATTGGTAGAAAAATGGGGACAAAAAGTAATGCATAATGGAGGGGGGCAGGATATGGGATATTTTAGGTGTTCTTTTATATTTTTATTTTTATTCTGATTTTTATTTTTTTTTTTGGAGTAATGAAAGTGTTCAAAAATTGATTGTGGTGATGAATGCACAACTATAGGATGATACTGTGAACAACTGATTGTACATTTTGGATGATTGTATAGTATGTGAATATATCACAATAAAATTGCATTAAAAAGAATCATGGTTGAGTAGATTTTTTGAAGCTTAAATTTTGCACTTTACATTTGCCCCCCCAACCCCATTCCCTCTGACTCACCCTACTTTACCAATCTCTTCACACCTTCAAGTGTAAGCCAAAAGCCCCAACAATTACAGAAATCCATAGCACACATCAAAATAGGAAGAGAAAGCCAATAATGATAGCATTCATGAATACTTACTATGTGACAGTCACCACACCAAAGACCTTTTATATGTCATCTCATTTAATCTCCACAAAACCTTCTGAAATAGATATTATTAATGTGCTTATTTTACTGAATAGAGTACTAATCTCAAATTGTCTTGTTCAAGATAGTCAGAAACTAGTTACTGGCAAAGTTGACACGTGAGCCCAGATCTGCCTGACCCCAAATCCATTATGCCACTGTAGCACATCAAGACAAAGCAAAGGCAGTAACCAAGCACAGACAAAATTGCAAAGAAGCCAAAAATCTGTGTTTTATGCTCTCACTTTCCAGTCAGTAGGATCCCATTTTGAAATTAGTGTTTGCTAAGAAGGACAGTATCCAATAAAGGCTTTCTATATTAAGGTGTGTGGAATATACTGAACATTATCATATTCCTTGGGAACACTGACTCCTAGGAAATTACTCCTGGCAAGATCCTTAGTATGATTTCATTTGATTCCTTCAATTTACCAATAAAACCCTGAGTCTGGAGAGGTAAGGACATAATTTCTTGGCAATAAGATATCCTAGAACCTAGATCTCTTGAATCTCTCAATCTAGAGCTTACTGTTCACAACAAAGCCTCTTTGTTTCATGATGTAGATGAAACTGATGAAGCAAATACACTTGGGCTTTTGAGGGTATCTTTTAGGTCTGCTAGTTGATTCTCTAGGTTCAATCCTTTTAGGACAAGGCCACATGGTGACTAATGTTTACTTTCAAGGCTTTGTATCTTCCCAACAGTTGATCAACAGAATCACATGGAATTCAACCAATTCATAACCCTAAGTCTTAAAATCCCCATGTGAGACTTTTTCTGTACCATCTGTTCTTTGTGGTGTCGTAATTTACACGGAACCACTTAAGGCAGAAGTTATGCTTGAAATGATTTCATGTTGCAATGTGTGTTCTTTCTCTCTATTTGGCTCTTTGTCTTAATTTTTAAAATGGAAAAATATGTCAAACACAGAGCATAACCATAGTATAAAACACAGTCCCTTCGAGTAATTTAATAGAACAATTACTTTAGAAAATAAATGGTTAATTTGATGCAAATAGATTCATATCTGTTTGAATTCCTATGACTTTCTTTCAAATATACTTACCTTGAAAGACTTCATTCTGAATTGATCCATCATGGATCCAGCGCTTATCTTCAATCCAGATCTCAAGGCCTTGTATTTATGCCCCTTTAAGAGTCTACTTGCCTTTCCCATTGGTTTTGACCTTAATTTTGATCTTGAGTCTCTGCATTTGGCTACTTAAAAAAACTAGGTTGTAGAAATAACAAGAACATTTTTCATTAGGAGAGAAATGATGAGAACAAAAAGTCCATTTAGTTTTATTCTGATAAATTAAACTGGAATTCCCGGAAGACTACATAAGAATAGATAGTAAAGGCAGATGTTTTCAAATCTGTGGACTTATGAAATAATTCTGTAGAAATCATTTGACTAAGTATATGTTTTACAAAACTAAGCTCTGTCAGGACCACACCCAGGACATTACTAGAGTGTGCATTTTAAATAAGCACAAATGAATTTTCTATGTTGATGCATGTACTCTGAGTTTGCTGAAGGCTTGGGCCATGTTAAATTAAATGCTGAGAAACATTTCAATGTTGGATAACAAAAGAGAGTGACTCACATACAATTTACATATCTAAGAATCTAATCTATCATTACTTTGGGAGGAAAGCATAATATATAATTAAGGAGTGGTCACCTTTTTATCTTGCATTTAAGAATATTCATAAATTATATAAATTCAGTTTCATTTATATTTAGATAGGAATACAAAATGGACATTTGTACTTTTTAATATCACCAATTACACAATATCAGAAATATCCTAGGTGCTTATAATATACCTTTGGCATAAGACACAAAGAAAGTAAATAGTCCTTATGTATCTAGAAATTCTCTTCTCAATTCCCTGACAGTGGCAAAGCTAAGGGGATAAAAGGGTGGGGGTACATTTCTATGATGTTGGGTGATAAAGTCCTATGTGTGGGCTTAGATTCATTCATTATCAAGTATTTACTAAAGTACATGACAGATATTGGGCTGAGTTCTTGTTACACAGTGGTGAATCAGACATGCAATATCTCTGTTTCCTGGAGCTTCCAGGCTCATGGTCAAAACAGGCAAGATAAATAATTACAAATTGTGAAAGTGTAACAAAAGAAACAAAGGATTTTGGTAGAAAATACATTGGGTAAAGGGGGTAGGCAAGGAAGGCTTCTCTGAAAAGATGACATTTGAATGGGGCCAGCCCCAGGAATACATAATAGGTATATAAGATGGTGCTTTTGGGTGTTATCATTTATTGAGCCCTTGTCATATAACAAGCCTAAAGTCTTTTCATATATTATTCAACAATGCTATAATATTATGCCCACATTACAGATGAGAAAACCAAGGCCTCATTACTAAGGTCACAAAATTAGGAAGGGATAGAATTGAAGACAACAGGAACCTGGGTCTGACTTCATATTTCATAGCCTTTGAAGCAGTAATTCCACTTGTAGAAAAAAATATCATAAAGAGATAATCAAAAATTCAGGCACAAATTTAGGTACAAGTTTTATTAGTTCACCGTTTTAAAATTTTTCAGCAAAGTCTTTCATTTGGAGGCTGAGGGGTTATTTCAGATTGAGTTTACAGTTTCATTTAACAACACTCCTTATCTTCCATTTTTAAATGGTTTGTAGAATGCAGTCATTGAAATTCTAGAAAAGTGGTCAGATTTTTATCAGAGTGTACCTGGAGAAAGGCAAAGAAATAGAGAGGGAAGGGAAACTGTAAAATGAAAAGCTAACAACAAAAGAAACAACTTCAGAGGAGATAGGTTTTGAGTCATAGGAGAAAGCGTTCAATTCTAGGTTAGCCTGAAAGATAATGTTTTCTCCCTATTTCCTAAAGCTAGTGAGAAATACATGGTTATCCCAAACACAATTAAAGAAGGTACTGTCAGCATTTTTCAGGAAGTTTTAGGAAAAGCAGTGTGTTCTAGTTTGCTAATGCTGCTGGAATGCAAAACACCAGAGATGGATTGGCTTTTATAAAAGGGGGTTTATTTGGTTACACAGTTATGTACAGTCTTAAGGCCATAAAGTGTCCAAGGTAGCACATCAGAAATTGGGTACCTTCACTGGAGGATGGCCAATGGTGTCTGGAAAACCTCTGTTAGCTGGGAAGGCACGTGGCTGGCATCTGCTCCAAAGTTCTGATTTCAAAATGGCTTTCTCCCAGGACATTCCTCTCTAGGCTGCAGTTCCTCCAAAATGTCACTCTTAGTTGCACTTGGGATATCCTTTCTTAGCTTCTCTGGAGCAAGAGTCTGCTTTTAACAGTCGTCTTCAAACTGTCTCTCATCTGCAGCTTCTGTGCTTTCTTCAAAGTGTCCCTCTTGGCTGTAGGTCCTCTCAAAATGTCACTCACAGCTGCACTGAGTTCCTTCTGCTATGTCAGCTCATTTATATAAATGTAAAAAAATAAGTTTTGGTCTTTATTAAGGATAGCAGCTGTATTTACCTCAGATACTGAGAGCAACTGATGTATACAAGACACCATTATTCCATTATTTTAATCCTTCCATTAAATTGCTTTTCCTTAAGAATTTTATCAATTTGTCCGAGAAATTAAAAGTTAATTTTTATCTGGATTTTTATGGTAAAATGAGATTTGAATATTCCTCATAAGGTAAACAAATATTGTGTGTCAATTATGGCATTGTGTTGGGCCTTCTCACTCCAGAATGCCTATTCCCAATCTTCTCTTTTTGGACTTACAAGGAATTGTTCAATACTGAGAGCCAAGACTACCTACCTAATTTAACATCTTTTGATGGAAAGAACATGTCTGATATTGGATTAGAAACTATTCCAAAATAATATTTGTGTGTTGATGCTTACAAAGTAGCACTCTTCATCGAGAATCAGGACCAACCTAAAAAGGGCAAAATAATTGCCACTGTATAAACCAAAGGATCAGAAGTTGTTTCAGCCTTCAGAAGCCTAGAATCTAAATCTAGCAAAAAATAATTTGGATATGGTTAATCTGTACTGGACTATGGTTATAAAATGACCTTAGAGTCATCTAGTCTAACCTTCCATTTGTTGTTTGAGATCTACTCTACAAGGCCTTGATTCCTTGTCGAGGATTAAAGAGTAGACTCAAATGCCTCCTGGGCATGAAATTCACTCTCTCCTCCTTAGACAGACCATTCAGTTACTGTACGTGAACAACTCTGACAGCCCTGACGCCTCAATTCTTAGTCTGCCCTTTGGGGTTATTAGGAGATTTCTATTTCCTTTCACCATTTGATGTTGATTAATTCAACAGACACTTCTCATCATCAGAGGTGTGTGAGGCACTGTGTAGGGTACTAGGAATCCCAAAAGGAAAGTAGAGCCAATCTACTGCTACTCTTTTCCTTCAGATGATACTCATGTAATAATTAGGATGTGTTTAGCAAAAAGTGAAGGAAAAATTGCCTAGCAGTAGCTAAAACCAAGGGGCATTTGTTTACTGAACCAGAAGTATGGGATAGGAAACACCATTCTGGTTCAGAGGTTACATGATGTCAAGGTGCTGGTCAATCTCTTCATGGTTCTTTGGTCTTTCCCTCAACATCACAAGATGGTTGTCTAGGTCCCAAGCCTCAAGTGCTTATAAAAGGATCCAAAACAGCAAGGAAGGGAGGAAATAGGGCTCTCCAATCAGGCTCTTTCTCACAGATTTCTCCCTATGCCACCTTACCAGTGTCACATGACCACCCCTAACAGCAAAGAAGGATGGAAAAATAAGTATCTGACAAAGGGGAGCAAGATTATGTGACTGGCTTAGAGTAATCTTGATTCATCTCTGGAGGTTGGAATCACTGCTATAGAACAAAATTAGGGTTCTGTTAGCAAGAAAGGTAGGGAGGATGGCTGAGGGTTAGGCAGCAAATACTGTTTCCCACATACATTATTCAGCATACTCATATCTGACTGATCTCCTCAGGGTACCTGTTTGGTCATGATTTCCATCCTTTTTTCCCTTTCTTTTAAGCTACATAGTCCCTTAAAAAAAAGAAATATTATGCAAAATAGAAAAAAAAAGAACCTAACAACTTACTCAAGTTGACCATTACTAGAGGTACTGCCATGATACCATAGAGTGCAGAACAGTTTGTAAAACACTGTTGTTGTTGGGAAATTTTTCTTAAATTGTGGCATCCAAAAGTAGACATAATTTGAGACTGGGTTGGCCAGTACAAATTTGATCTATCAAGTCACTTGTTCTATATCTGGTAGATGTTCTTTTAAATCAGCTGCAATTACCTATACAGCAGATTAACCCAAACACTCTATTCCCTTGGTTAAATTTACTCACTGAAGCCCACAGTGCTGAAGACTCAAGGCTAGGGGAGGCTATTCTCCAGTACACACCACATGTCTGTTCTCCCAGTTGACTTTTGCACTTACCAGCTGTGCTGGTTTGAATCTATTATGTCCCCCAGAAAGCCATGTTTTTTAATCCAATCTTGTGGGGACAGACTTGTTGTGGGTGGGATCTTTTGATTATGTCGTTTCCATGGAGATGTGACCCATCCATTTGTGGGTTGGGGCCTTTTGATAAGATTATTTCCATGGAGCTGTGGCCCTGCCCATTCAAGGTGGGTCTTTAATTAGTTTACTGGAGTCCTTAGAGAGCTGAGAGGTGACTCAGACCCAGACACTTGGAGATGCTAAGCTAAGAGATGAAGCCCAGATTTGCCCTGGAGAAGCTAAGTAAGAACCCACAAACACTTAAGGAGAAAGCCACTGGAATCAGAAGCTAAAAGCAATGCAACCTGAGAGCAAAGGACCAGCAGACGCCAGCCACATGCCTTCCCAGCTGACAGAGGTGTTCCAGATGCCATCGACCTCTTCCTCAGAGAAAGTGTCTACTTCTTGATGCCTTAATTGGGACATTTTCATGGTCTTAGAACTGTAAATTTGTGAACTAACAAACCCCCATTGTAAAAGCCAATCCATTTCTGGTATAATGCATTTTCAGCAGTTTTAGCAAACCAGAACACCAGGATTCAGTTGTGTTTCTCTAAATCCATTCATGATAGTTGCACTTGTTACTGTAATGATATAAATTTGAATATTACATAAATCAAAGAAATGTGAGTGCACAAATAAGAGCATCGTCTTGTGAGAACTAAGTTGACAAAAACTAACTCAAGTGGATCAGAGACCTAAATGAACAAGCTAAAATTTAAAACATCTAGAAGAAAACAGAGGAGGCAGTCTTTGAGACTTCTAGTTAAGCTAAAATTTCTTATATGGGACACAAAAATAAACTGAAATTCATCAAATTTAATAGCTTTTGATCTTTGAAAGAAAATGAAAATGCAAGCTTGTTCTCATTACAACAGCTAACCATTCTACTGAACCATTCTTCTATTAGGCCTACAGCTATCATTTCCCCTTGGCCTGGGCCACTTGACTGCTGCCCATGGTCCCAGCCTTGCTAGAGTTTCTACTGTAAGAAGAAAGGATTAAGAAGCTGCAACCCAATCTTTTGTGATACCATACAGGTTTATTATGTCCTTCTGACTTCAGGGATTTTTAGGTTATACATGAAAGGAAGAAAGGAAAAAAGGAAGAAAGAGAAAGAAGGAAGGAAGGAAGGAAGGAAGGAAGGAAGGAAGGAAGGAAGGAAGGAAGGAAAGAGAGAGAGAAAGAAAGAAAGAAAGAAAGAAAGAAAGAAAGAAAGAAAGAAAGAAAGAAGAAAGAAAGAAAGAGAGAGAGAGAAAGGGAAAACAACCTATTCCAATTAGCTCAAGTTACAAGCAGTTGATTAAAAGGGCACAGAGGATCTCAAAATGTTGGCAGATGGGGAATATTTGGTATATTTAAAGTCTTGGGTTCTGAGAACTAAGCTTCTCACTTGTTCCTTGGTGCTCGCATTCTGCCTAGTACCTCATTCGTCGAATCAGCAAATATTGGCTTCTAATAGGTGCGAAAATCTGTGCTAGCCACTGGAAAAAGTGAGTAAACAAGACAAATACAGTTCCTTCAGTCTAGAACTTAGCACCAAGCCAAGTTTATCCCAGTCCGAGAGTTAAGAAACCCCTTAAGGAAGCCCAGAAGCTTCCTGCCTGCTTTAGTCATAACTCAGGCAAAGGTAACTGAAAAGCATACTGAGACCCTAGTGGCAGAGACTAGTAGGGAAAAAAAGAGCCAGTGGTGGAATTAAGGGAACTTGTTAGGTGGAAGTTTCATTCCTTGGCCCTTCCCAAGCACACAGTCTCAATAGATTAAAAGTCAGAAGTCTAAAGGGCATAGTAAGTTTGCTTTCAGCTGGCATTAATACCCGAGGAAGCTTTATCTATTAGGCAGTGGGAGTACAAGGCACCAAGGATTTGTACAACTCAGGTGGGCAGCCACATTGTGGTTCCAGATCCTGGATTTATTTTGTAGCAAGAACCTAGCTAGCAGCTAGGAATATAACGAGATGAGGTCCAGCTTAACAGTGGAGAGTTGTGGAAGGAACTAGGGAGGAGGTTCTGACAGTAGTCAAGTATACAGGTGCTCAGCAGTGAATGAAGATCTAATATGGAAGCCAATGCATGATACACTGTGGAAGGCCTTAAGAGAAGGCTGATACCCCCGGATTCTCCTCAAATCATGGTCAAGACAACACCAAGACTGTTAACAGAACCAAACAGCTGCTGATGCTTGTTTGTATTGTTCAGAGGTAGCTCAGGAACCAGGTATGGTAGCAGCTGCAGGTTTAAGATAACAGGATCCACAACTAATACATGTTGCCCAAATACATGAATTTGTGAATATTTTTGCCTTTGGAATTAATCATGTCTGGGTTTAATCACCTTTCAAGAAATTCATCTGCTTTGTGGTACACTTCCCAGATTCTGACAACTTCACTAGAGCATGTTTTATGATCTGTTTGCTGCAATAAGGCAACTTACTATGGCCGAGACTGCTAACCCCCTTCCTTTTAGTAAGAGAACATCTGAGTTTGGGCTGGTTACATGGTTTCCTGGCTAGAGACTATTTTTCAGCATCCATTGCCGCTATATGTGACCCACAGGAGACTAAGGTTTTGCCATTGCAATGTGAGTAGAAATGATGTGTGTAACTTCAGCTTCAACTCCTTATGATAAAGCCACTTGCTCAGGGCTCCCTAGTTCCTTCTTTCTGCTGACTAGAAAATGGCTACAATTCAGCAGCTTCTTTGACCCAGAGAATGGCAGAGGCACAGTCTTGGTCCCTGGATGATCTCAGCAATAGAGCCCACCCTCCAGTTTGGGTTTGTTAAATGAAAGAATAACAATCACTATTTAACCCACTGTATTTTGGGGTGTCTTTGTTACAGCAGTGTTGCCTGTATCTTAACCCACCCATTGTTGACAAACTATTTTTTCCTAGCATTGTGCTATAAGCACTTCGCACATGTTATCTCATTCAGTTCTCTCAACCACACTCTGTTGACAGTGCTAATATCCATAATCTATGGATTGATAAATTGAGGCTCAGAGAGGTTAAGTAATATACACAAGATTTTACAGCTACCAAAAAGCATAAGCATTCAAATTCAGGTCTATTTGACTACATAGTCCTGGCTGTATCTGTCACATTTGCTCCTGAGCATTTTGGGAATTTTGTTTTACCTCCTGGTGTAACCTGTACAATGTCAGTTGTACATGGTAAAACATTCCCCTCCCCTATCCCACATTGCTCATCAAAAAAGTGCAGCATTTATAGACAATAATGGTAATAAAACAAGTGGGAAGGGCCATTTCCAGTTATCTTGTTTACTCTGATTCTGTCTGCACTTTTTGGTAATATTCTTAATGAGGTTATCGCTGTACGTACCCAAGGAGACATTTTCCATAGTAAGTTCCCTTCTCTGATATATAACTAAGGGGAAGCTCTACGACTGTTAGAAGAATTAACCTTTCAATTATTTAAGATTCTTACTGCTTGTATATCTTTTTTAATTATAGGAGAATATCATCAGAATATATGTAATTTTACTCTCTTCTTATGTGTACAACATAATGGTGGGTATATTGCCTTATTTATCTGGGGAGGTCTCTGAAGCAGGAAGGGTATGGGTTAGGTAGAATTGAACTCGAACAAAGCCTTACCTTACCTGATGATTCAAACCAGGGAGTGATAAAATTAAAAGCACACCAATATCTTGAGGAAACAGTAGTGATGGTGTGGTACTGGGAGAGGGGATGTGGTCTAAGTTGCTTAAATAACAAATATTTATTGAGTCCTCTAATTGTCAGGAAATATAGCAGGCAACAAGGTACAAAGATAAATAAGACACAGGCTTCATGTACCAGGATTTTAATTTTTGTTATTTAATTTGTTTGAGTTAGTTATTTTAGGTTTTTCCCCTTGGGTTTTTTAAATTGTAGCCTATAGAAAATGTAGTTTTTTATTTATTTACTTATTGTAAAGAATTTAGAGAGGTAATAATGTTCTGAACTGGAACCAGCTCATCCCTCCTTGATATCACTATCCAAAACTACAATTTCTGCTTGGATAATTTAGAGGAAATAATGAAAAGGGACGTAGGATCAGGGGAAGGAGGTAAACAGAACCTAGGGTATGTTTGGGCAGGAGGCAGGAATTTGCTTTAGAATCTAGAACAAAATAAATTCTGAATCTGAAAATCTGAGTTTCGACTTGGCCCTGCTCTATAACTTCAGGCAAGCTACTTCAACATTCAACACATATTTATTTACTAGGGGCCACTGATCTAGGTGTACACTATAGTAAATATCACAAAGTTCCTGTCCTCATGTCAGTTAATGGTAAGTGTTTGAAGGACAATAAAGCCTGTAAGGGAATAAACGAGTATTATTTAGGAAGGGTAGTCAGGAAGGATTGCCCTGAGGAGGTCATTTGAACTGAGACTTAAATGAAGTAAAGATATTGTCTTCTCTGAGCTTTAGTTTTCTCATTTATAAAATGGACTTTAATAGGGTCTACCTTGCAGAGTTAAAAATATGAGCTAGTGTGCCAGTTTGAATGTATTATGTCCCCCAGAAAAAGCCATATTCTTTGATGCAATGTTGTGGGGCAGACATAATAGTGGGGATTAAGTTGGAATGTTTGAATTAGGTTGTTTGCATGGAGATGCGCCCCACCCAACTGTAGATGATAACTGATGGGATATTTCCATGGAGGCGTGGCCCCACCCATTCAAGGTGGGCCTTGATCAGTGGAGCCATATAAATGTGCTGACTCAGGGAGATGGAACGGAGTGCAGCTGTGAGTGACGTTTTGAAGAGGAGCAAGCTTGCTAGAGAGGAACGTCCTGGGAGAAAGCCATTCTGAAACCAGAACTTTGGAGCAGACGCCAGCCACGTGCCTTCCCAGCTAACAGAGGTTTTCCGGATGCCATTTGCCATCCTCCAGTGAAGGTACCTGATTACTGATGTGTTATCTTGGACACTTTATGGCCTTAAGACTGTAACTGTATAGCCAAATAAACCCCCTTTTTATAAAAGCGAGTCCATCTCTGGTGTTTTGCATTCTGCAGCATTAGCAAACTAGAACAGATAGCATATGGGCTAAGTAGACTATAATCACTGATGAAAGGTGAGGTATTTTTTATTTTACTTTTCCTCTTTGGAAATGCTGTTCTAGGCATTTTTGGAGGTTGGGAAAGGAGAGAGAAAGGAACAGATTATAGAAAAGTTTCAAAAAAAGCATAAAAAAGATGTTGAACCTGCTTCTTAGTTTAGTATAGCACATCTGTGGTATTATTTATTCTTTTTTGTTTTTTATAACCCAGCCCTTCAAAACACAGCTCTGTAACAATTCATTTTATGAAAGTAACAGTTTTTCCCACATTTAAAAATAAATTTTGAGATATAATTTACAATAAAATGTACCTATTGTATGTGTACCATTTAGTAAGATTTGACAAAAGAATACACCTGTGTAACCAGTACCACAAACAAGATATAGAACATTTCTATCAATCTTCATGTTGCTTCCCATTGGATCCCCTCCACAACTGGCCCCAGGCAACCGTTATCTGCTTGCTGTCACTAAAGACTAGTTTTGCTTGTTCCAGAATTTTATATAAGTGGAAGCAAACAGTGTTTTCAGTCTGATTTCTTTTACTCAGCGTAATGTTTGCAAGATTCATCCACGTCGTTGCGTGCATCTATAGTTCATTTCTTTTATTTTCTGAATAGTATTCCAGTGCATGGGCTTAGAACAATTTATGTAGTCACCTGTTGATGGACATTTGGGTTGTTTTTAGTTGTAGGCTTTTATGAATAAAATAGCTATGAACATTTATGTACAAGTCATTGTGTGAATGTTGCAATTTCTTTTGGGTAAATACTCAAAGTGGGATTACTGGGTTGTGTGATTAATATGTATTTAACATTATAAGAAACTGCCCAATTATTTTCCAAAATGTCTTCATCAACACTTTGTATTAATTTAGCCATTCTAGTAGGCATGAAGTGGCATCTCCTTGTGGTTTTAATTTTCATTTCCCTAATGACTAATGATGTTGAACATCCTCTCATGTGCCTATTGGCCATTAATATATCTTTTTTGTAAAGTGTATGTTTAAATATCCTGCCCATTTTTAAAATTTAGTTTTTTTCCTTCTTTATTTGTTGGCTATAAGAGTTCTTTTTAAATTTTTGACACAAATATTTTATCTGATATAGTGAATGTATAGTGAACATTTTCTACTAATTTGTGGCTTGCCCTTTTAGCTTTTCAAAGAATTTCTTGAAGAGCTGAAGTTTTTAATATTGATGAAGTCCAATTTAGTAATTTTTATTTGATGATTAGAGGTTTTCTCCTCCTGTTTATGAAATGTTTACCTACCCCAAGTTCTCCTATGATTTCTTTTAGAAATTTAATATTTTTACTTTTACATTTACGTTGTTGATCCAAGTTAACTTTTTGTGTCTATTTTTAGGGTTAAATTCATTTTTTTCCTATATGAATAACTAATTGTTTCAGCACCAGCACTATTTCTCTGCATTTAATTACCTTGGCACTTCTGTCAAAACTCAAATAACTATACATGTATGGGTCCATTTATGGACTCTATTCGGTCATTGATTTGTGTCTATCCTTATGCCAATATCATAGTCTTGATTACTGCAGGCTTATGTTTCTAAATGGTAGTGTAAGTCCTGCAACACTTTTTTCTTCATTTTCAAAATTGTTTTGGTTCTTCCAGGTGCTTTGTATTTCTACATAAATTTAATAATCCATGCATTAGTTTCTATCGAAAGCCTACTGGGAGGTTGAATGAGATTATGTTGACTCTTACCAATTTTAGAAGTAACATTTTCATAGCATTGAATCTTCTGATCCATTTTATCTCTGTCTTATTTAGGTCTACTTTAATTTCTCTCGGCAATGTTTTCTAGCTTTCAATACACAGGTCTTGTACACATTTTGCTAGGTTTATTCTTAAATATTTCATGTTTTTCATTCTATTTTAAACGTTAATTTTTAATTCTTTTTTTCAACGGTTTTTGCTAACACACATAAATGCAATTAATTTTTGTATATTGACCTAATATCCTGTGGCCTTGCTATATTCACATTTATTTTAATAGTTTTTTTATTGAGTATGTTGGATTTACTAAAAATACAATCATGTTCTTTGTGAGAAAAAAAGTTTTTTCTTTTCAATTGGTACACCATTATTTCTTTTTCTTGCCCTATTTTGAACTGCCTAAGTGGTGGAAATGGATATCCTTGCTTTGTTCTGTATCATAGGGGAAAATTGTTCAGTCTTTCATTATTAATGATGTTAGTTTTAGGTTTTTCATAGATATTAGTTTGATGGCTTTATCATGCCAGCTGTTGAATTTTGTCAAATGCTTATTCTGCATCTACTATGATGATCATATGCTTTCCCTACTTTAATTCGGCTAATTTCATTGGTTGATATTTACTATTAAACTAACCTGCAATTCCTAGAATGAACCCCACATTTCAGGATGCATTTTCTTTTTATATGTTGCTAGATTCAATTTCATAATATTTGCCCCAAATTTTTTGTGTATATTCATGAAGAATATTGGTTTGTACTTTTTTTCCTTGTAATTTTTGTCTTATTTTGGTATCAGAATAATTCTGACTTCATTAAAGGGTTGTGAAATGTTCCCTCCTTATTCACTTTCTGTAGGTGTTTCTATAGGATTGCCATTATTTCTTCCTTAATTCCTTGATAGAATGTACCAAGTGTGGTTCCCAGACCAGCAGCATCAGCATCACCTGTGAACTGTTTGAAATGCAAATTCTCTGTAGACCTATTGAATCAGAAATTCTGGGGATAGGGCCCAGCAACCCGTTTGAGAAGCCAGGTGTTTTTGACAGGTGTCAAAAACCTATACCCTTGCTCTTTAAAGTGTGTTTCTTTCTGGACCTGCAGCTTCCTGCCTTGTATGGAGGTTTTTTAGAATTTCAGAATCTTGGGTCCCACCTCACACCCAAATGCAATCAGAATCTGCATTTTAAAAACATCTCCAGGTGACTCATATGTACCTTACAATTTGTGAAGCACTGGCCTAGACATGTGATCTACTTCCTGAGCCAATGTAGCAGCTTTACGTGAAGCTTATAGGCTGAGAATGGGTGAAGGATTGCTGCCAAAGCAAAACTGTGGTATGCAAAAAGAGGTAGTTGCTGCTGGATGGATAAAAAGTCAAATGTCTATTATAGATATATATGCAAATATATAGATAGACTTTTGTTGCATCATTATTTATAATCACACAAAAATTCAGAATCAACCTATACATCCATTAGAAATTTTTAATGAAGACCACCTTATATGAAAAATTAATGTATATTTTAGGTGGAAAATACAGGTTATATTTTATATATAACTAGTAAAATATTCTAAATAGTGTAATACCAATTTAATTTTCTAAAAAAGAGTAAGTGCATGTGTGTATACAGGGAGAAAAAACAGAAACCAAATATGCCCAAATATTTAAAATTTTAACTCTGATGGGATTGAGGAATTTATTTTCTGAGCTTTTATTTTAAAAATATTATTTTATAACAAACTTATGTTACTTATATAAACAGAAAACAAGCAATATATTTTGTTTTTAAAATATTTTTACTCTTGGGCATACTAATTCTCCCTCTAGGTATGTATTCTAAGAAAATAATTCAAGAGTAGATTTATATGCAAAAGTGTTATTTCTAATTTTTCATGTTATAAAAGACATTTAATCAGCATATAAAGAACAAATGAATTTCTAAATTTTGATTAAATATTTTTTATGGCACAAAAAATGGAAATAATCTAATAAAGTCAACAATATGACAGTGCTTAAATAAATTATGGGAACTCTTTATAAAGTACATTTTCCTCAAATGCAAAATGAGGATAACAAGTCAATCAAAGTGTTGCTGTGAAGATTACATAAAACAATAATATAAAGTACATAAGAACACACTTAATAAAGGTTAGCTATTATTTTGATGATAACGATCACCAGACATTCATAATATATATATAGTGCAGGAGTTAAAAATGTGTATAATAACTTTCAATGGAAAATGCTGATGAGATAATGTTACGTGAAAAACACCAAAGTGGCCTTAAGTATCCAAATGCATATAAACCCTGAAAAGAAATATGCCAAGAAGTTAACAGTGATTACAACTGGGTTAAATAATTCAAGATGAATATTATTTGCTTTTTTTATTCTTTTAAATAGTTTCCTTAAAACAAAAGGAAACAATATGTCTCTTTAAATTAAACTGAATGAAATATTTTAAAATATGGGAGGATTGATAGATTTTTAAAGTATATTTGGCAGTGAAAGATTTTTTATAGACAAGATTCTTTTTTGTAGGGCATGTTTTCAGCATTTCTGATTTTTATAAATTGTTTCCTTAAAGTAAAATGTTTCATATTTGGAAGCTAACAATGGATAATCAACTTTATCTGAAATTCTATTGCTGATTAAGATGATTAATGATTTGACAATATCTTACCCCTCTACTGTTTTCCCAATCGCCAAGCAGAGAGGATGCTAAAACAGTGCAAAGCATTTGATTTGCTGTTATTGTCAAATGGAAACAGATCAAATTATGGCTAATTGCCAAACTTTTTATCTTTGTGATTGTTTCTTAGATGTTCAACAGGAAATTAAACCATTGAGCCATACAAGTTTGTCATCAAAGTCATCCTCATCCTTGAGCTTAATGGCCAGAAAATTTTCAAACATACTGAAACTTTGAAGAGATATTGCCCTTTCTAAGTATTTGACTTTGATCATTATTATGATTATGATCTCAGATCCTTCTTATATAAAATTTCTGTCCATACTTTTTAAACTTTCTGTTTTGAAATACTTTCAAACTTACAGTACAGTTTAAAAAGTAATACAAATCCCACACTGAGAACTCCAACATACCCATCCCTATCCCCCTAGATAACCAGATCCACCAATTTTAACATTTTGCCACATTTGCTGTATCTATCATCTGTCTATCCACTTATCTGTTTATCTATCTATTTATCAATCCATTTTCTGAAGATCTGAGTGTAGGTTTATACATCAGGCTCCTTGAACACTTAATACTGCCATGTACATTTCCTAAGAACAAGGATATTCACTTATGTAACCACCCTAAGTTCAGTTATCAAGCTCACAAAATTTAACATTGCTGTCTATAAATGCAATTTTATCAAATCTAAACAATCTTTAAAGAGTTAATATTATTGAGCCTCTACTCTAGCCTAGCAACCATGCTGATGCCTTTCGGAATACAAATGCAAGAGACGTCATCTCTTCCTTCAAAAAAGCTTACAATTTAGGTTGGGAAGGGAGACAACCACATTGGTTCTAGCTGCAACTCTCCCGTGAACTTTTCGATTTTGGCAAAGCATTTAATCTCTCTGGGTCCCAGTTACCTCAGATGTAAAAGGAATGGAGTAAAGATGATATAAAAGATAATTTCTAGTTAAAAATTTCCATGACTCTAAGAAGAAGGTGTAGTGGACACTGTTAGTTGTCTATGCAGCATCCATTTTCCCCTTATTCCTTCCCAACAGAAACCTCAGTTTTGTGCAGGCACCCCCCACACCCATGCAGTCGTGAATTATGAGAAATTAAACACTACCCTCTGATCTTGGGGACCTAATTGGTATAATATCAACCATTGTCCTTGTCAGTGATTCGTTCAAGCATAATCATGTGATACAATTCTGGGAATGACAGTTGAAAGGAAGTATATTTATTTATACATTATTGGGAGTGGAGGATACTTCTGGGAAAAGTTTCCTTTCTCCAAAGTCAAATACACGAGAGAAGACAATCTCTCAACTTCTTCTGTCCATTGTCACATTGATGGCTATCTTGCTCATTCTGAGGATAAAGTTAGTGTTGAAGATGACAGAGCCAATAAATGGCAAGAACTAGGGTTCTTGTTGACATTCTTGAGCTGATGAATTCATTAACCATGCAGCCCAGCATAAGATTTGCTGTTAAGTTATATAATAAATTTCCCCTTTGTTTTATTTAGGTTAAATCAGAGTATCTATAGTTTGTGGCTAAAATCACAATTTTTCTAGTTATATAAATATATATATATATTATATGAGTAGTTACTGTATGACCTTAATAAATTTAAAATATGGTACAATAAAACAATGGTGGAGATTTCATGTCCTTAAGCAATACTGATTATTGTAATCACCAAATATGTGTGTTGAATGGGATTTTCAATAGTGAAGAAAGATTTGATTTGGTTCATAAAAGCTGGGTAGGATTTGTTTGTGTGGACTGTTGGGGGAAAGTGGTGGACAACTGTTATTTTTGTATGTTCAGCATTTATTTCCCCCTCTTTGATAGTAGCATCTTTCTTTTCCTTTGAAGAACCACTTTTCCTCTATTCACAGTCCATGTGGTTTGTGAGGAGGTGACCCATCCTTAGCAACAGGGAATGACAAATGTCCTAGATTTAGCCCCTTGGTGTATACCTTCCCTATGGTCACAGGGTTAATTCCATGATGGGTATAGTGATGTGTTTAATGGTCACATGATGCTTTAAGGAGACCCAATCCTGAGGTTTTTATGGGGGCAACTGGAAAAGAGAAGTGTCATTTTGGAGCTGCTGGTGATCATATTGCTATCATAAGGGAAGAGTCTGCCTCAGCACAAAGTCAGCAAAGACAAAAAGTGGAGCCATGAGTTCAAAAGATGGAGAGAGAGAGATTGAGTCTCAACAATAGTTTTGAAGCCCCTTGATCTAGTTATGTCTAAAGCCAACTGTACTTTTCATTTATGTGACAATAAATTTATTTTTTATATTTGCTAAAGCTAGTTGGTCTTAGTTTTCTTCACTGGTCAGGAATAGCTAATAAGGTAAGAAAAACATGGAGGTAGAAATACAGATTAATCCTTTTCCAATTTGAAAATTTCCCTTAGATAACTTGAAGCTCTCATCTAAAGCTCATATTTGCAGTCTATATGCTCTGTTCTTGAAAGTGGCAGCAGAATACAAGCAACATTGCTCCCTAATAGTATTTTCTGGTAGCTGTTTACTTACATTTCAAAATGAAAGGTTGCAGTGGGAATTGGGTGATCATGATTATCTAACAGGAAAATAAAGTCACCTAAACTTTTAAAAATTCCTATTCACTTCATGGTACATTAGTTTTTATTGCACACACGCACACACACACACACAATCGAAGGAAACTAAAATCTTCCATAGAGAGTTTTAATAGTAAGGTCAAATTCATGTCCTTTTACTGGTCAATCCTCTCTCAGGTACAGAATTACTTCTAAGGAAAAAAAAGCCTCATTCCCAATATTGTATATTTACCATATAATCCTCCTGCTGGATTAACTTTGGATTTAAGTCTCAAAGATAGGCTCTAAAGGTCTTTAACTGAAGCTTAAAAAACAAATAGGCTTTAGGTGCCCAGGTTTTATTTTGAATTCTAGGGAGATGCTTGATTATGTTTCTTTTAATTTTAGCAATAACCATCTCATCTCTCAATATTCACTTAAATTTTTTTTCCTGACTCTTTCTAACTATAATCAGCTTGCAAAATATTGAAGTGGTGTATATAGTGTTATTTGCGAAGTAATGACATTTCAGATGATCAGTTATCATACTGAGACTCCCTCCCCAAATCCCAGGATAATCCCCTTTAAAAGTCTAGTTGACTTTATAGAATTACGATGACTCTGAGTGCTCTCAGGGCTTTGAGCCACAGAAAGTATTTTTCCCATATTATAATTTATCTGTGATCTTTTTACTGCCGTGCCCTCTGAAATACCCAGGAAGGCAGTCAACATGACTTGTTCTGAAGCACTTTCTGTTTTGTTCCAGGAAGACTACTTTTAGATCTGAGAGGCGGATAATGCTGCACACACAGTTTCTATTTTGTACCATTTACACTGAGAGACACCAAAGAGATTGGTGGCATCAGACACCTAAAGCTTAAATAGTTCTTTGTCACTCTTAATGTAACATTTACCCATTTCCCAATAATTGGTGTTCCCACACCCAGTTTTGGTAAAGCCAGCTCACTACTCTGAGTTTGGCTCTGTGACTCGGCAGTCTCTCATGCCCTTAAATGGTGCTGGCCTAACTAGGGGACACCAGAGGTGTCAGAGGGTCCCCAAAACAGGCAGAGGAACTCTAGAAAACTCTTAGAGAATTGCTCTCTGTAGGCAAGCCCACAGAGAACCATCTCTAAACTTTAGCAACTTAGCAAGGAAGTACTTTATTCCAGAGCTAACACACCAGAGCTTGGCACTAAGGGAATAGGATTTTGATGAGAAAGAGGTAGGAAGTATCATTTTTGAAGCCCTGGGAACTGCTTAAGTCTCTACGGAACACTGTATGTGATAGGCAGTCTGGACACCGGGGAAATACAAGTTTCAAGGAAGAGGAGAGAGAAAAGACACAGAAAAGAGGTAGGAAAGATGTAGAAGGACTCTGAATTCAGGTCAGTTTGTCTCATAGTTTGGCCAAACAATGACTCTATTTCAGAGTTAGCCCCTTTAATGAAAGGTAGAGATATTCCTCTCCCAAGTTGGGTGCCTGTTTTGAATATGTTTTCCTTGTGGTTCCATCCCAGTTTGCCAGCTTCGTGTATGTACAGAGCAATTTCATGCTGAGAGTTATTACCAAGTAGATCGGTGAATAAAAAGTGAACAAAACGTCTGAAGTTTAGGTCAATGCATTTATATTGCTCTAATAAATAAGCCCTGTAATTTTCTCATTAATTTAAAATGCCTATAAGACATCCTAAGAAACAGTCTTCCTTGTAGTGACAGATAAGGATTTCTTTGATTGATATTGCTCTACCACATCTGTATTAGCAAGGTACAAAAGAATTACAGTTGTCCGATTGGCTGGTATTATTAGGAAAAAATAATTGGCCAAAGAAAGACAGTATGCAGAGAGACTGATTTAATAATTTGTCTATCAATTTTGCCCTTTAGTTGGTTGTTATTAACATATAAATTTGCTTACAAAGCATGTTCTGAACAGTGCATAAATTCTAGTACAATTTGACAAAATAAAACCAGGCTCATAAAGTCTCTCTCTACATGCTAAAATGTCTCACAATTCAAAATGGAGAAAGAATTCAAGATTCTAAAAACACGTGACACTGCCTCCTTGTGCCACAAAATTTTGAGTCACTTCCAATAAAAGGCTTTCTTTAATATTTGGACATGTGTCACTTGCCAAACAGGTCAGCAGAAGGCAGGAAATGCAGGCTTCAGAGGCTCTGCCTACATGTTCAGGCATGCCAGGTCCTACTCAGCTATTGAACACTCATGATCTGCTGTGGTTTCAAACACTGGGGTGCAGATTCTGCAAAAAAAAGGCCACTTGAGAATATACTGCTCAAATCTACTAAAATAAATCCCAAGAATCATTGGAGCAGTTTGTATTATCTAGTTTAAAATGCTTTTGAAGCCCAGGAAGTGGGTCATGCCTAAAAGCTCCAGGATAGGTTTTTAAGGCTATTGTAGTATTTCTAAAAAATATTTCTAAATGGTGATGAGCACTAGCTGGTAGGTATCTTTCTAAATATATTTTTTCTAGAGATCCTTTGTTCAGATTAATGAGATTCCTCCCTGCATTTATTTATATTTGTAATGAATATCTATAATAAATACTGACCACTTGAAATGAACAAGTGTTAACTTTTATTCCCTTCAGTTATTTTTTTTTTCTAATAAAGCATTAAATTCTCTGTTTTCTTCCCCCAGCCCACTCTCTTCTCTTTCCAAAGCTCAGCATCATGTGGTATGTGTATCCTAATTGTTTTTGTACTTGTATTATATTTACTTTATGTTCTTTAACACAGTTTCATGATATTCTCCATAAATGTCTTGCCCAAATTTTGTTTAAAATTTATATCATATTTTATAATCTTGTATTGCTAGTATTTAAATATGGTATTGCTTTTTGTCTATTGATCTGAGATCAGGTAATCTTCTAAATTCTCTTAATTTTACAAGAAATATGGAGGGTCTTCTGAATTTTCTTGGAAAGCAATCATATTGTCTACAAATGAAAATTTTGTCTTGCCTTTCCAATCCTTATACCTCCTTTCTTTGGTTTGAATCCTTTGGCTAAGAACTTCGGTTCAATGTTGAGTAGTAGGATGACTGCAGGCAGCCTTGTTTTACTTCTTATTGAAGTGGAATGCTTCTTAAATTTCACCAGTCTAGAGTAATATTTTCTCTCAATTTTTGTCAGATTCACTTGATTAGATTAGAGAAATTGCTTTTGCATAAAATTTTTTGAGAGTTTTGTTTTATTTCTGTTTTTTTTTTTTTTTTTTTGAGAGGATCATATGGTATCTTTCTTAATGTGGTGAATGTGGTGTTCTAAGTTGATAGATTTTTCTGATACTAAATCATCCTTGTCTTCCTAGTATTGATCTATTTGGTTAATATATATGTATATATACACACATAAATGCACACACATATACACATATATGTTAATGTTTATATATATATTCATATATATTCAATTAAACAGGGCAAATTTTAGATTTTCTAATTCATTCATTTATTCATTCATTTAACAAATATCCATTGAGTACTTACTGTGTGCCAAGTGCTTAAGCAATAGAAGTATGCAGTGAACAAAACAAATTTTTAAAATAATAGCTGCCCTTATAGATTACATTAAAGGAAGCAGTCAACAAGCAAGATTCATAAGTAAAATATACTTATGAACAAAGAGAAAAGATGTAAATCTGTGGGAAGAGTTGGAATTTAAATTGAATGGCCAGGAAAATCCTCACAAATATGTGAATTTGAGGAAAGGCCTTTAGGAAATGGGAGGACCTAGCTATGCAGCTATCTGGGCGAAGAATATCCCAAGCAGAGGAAACAGAAGTTAAACAACCCTGAGGCAGAGACATTTCTGATGTTTGATGAATAATTTAGTAATTTTTTTCTATAAAATTTTCCATTTCATTGACATTTTCAAATTTATCGACATAAAATTGCTTATGATGCTTAATTATTTTAAAAAATTTAACTACTGTATTTATCATCTCTATTATTGATTGTCTCTTTATTTTGATTAGTCTTCCTAGAAGTTTGTCTATTTTGTTATTTTTCTTTGTATTATTATTGTCAAATATTCTCTATATACTGGAGTTGACAATTTGCACCTGCATCTCAAGTGGGCAAAAAAGTCATTTCATACTTTTCCTCTATCCCGAGTGATACTTCCTCAGACACTCGTGGAGGGCACTGGTAAACTTCTGAATCTCTTCCATGTCAAACAGGAGCTGATGAAAACTTGGGGATGCTAGCTTGGGCCCACTCTCTGCTTAAACATACCATGGTACCATTTTGACTCTACTGTAACTCAGTGCTATTGGCATGAAGGCATTCTATAAAGTGCCCTCCTTACTGATTCTGAAAGAGCACATGATGCTTTCTTTTTGCAGTTTCTCTTAACCACTTCCTAAACCCATAAGCTTGGGCTTGCACAGGAGTTGCAGTAAAAATTTAAATAATCCTCAGTTCAGTGGAGAAAAGAGATTGGGGCCTAATCAGCCAGGGAGAAAGCTGAGCTTCCCTGAAGCAACCTCCTTGCTTCTGTCAAGACAAGGCACCATAAGTTACAGACTCCTCAGGGGTAGAAGTGATAAGGACCAAGGCCAATGTGCAAGACAAGTGGGATGAGACATTTCAACCAGAGGACCTCATCTTCACGTGTAGAAGATAGGAATGCATGCCTAATGCATTAGTTCCCTTGCATCCAGACACCACCTGACCAAGAAAGGAGGGGAAAGATTAGACTTCTAAAATGGGGACTTAAGCAATTCACACATCCAAATCCCATAGATAATGAACTCAGTGCTCCTCTTGGTGGAAGAATATCTTTGATCAAACCCTACCTTCCCAAGGATAATAGCAACTGACTACTGATGATGCTACTCTAGCTGGCTAGCCTTGAAAATTAGCACCATTGAAAGTCTTCTGAATTTGGGTCTTTACGTTAGGAATTTCTGCCTGAATGTCCAGAGCTTTAAGCTGCTTGCAAGGATCACAGAAGTACCATCATATTTTACAAACAGTCATCATTTAAATAAATGTAGTGCTGTGTAGTGCAGTTTAGTCAGACTGCCCGAGTTTGAATCCAGACTCTATCACACAGAGTGTGTGATCTTGGATGCATTACTTATCTTCTCTTCACCTTGGTCTCCTCACCTATAAAATGGAAACAGTCACAATATATACTTCATAGGATGACTGTGATGAGTAAATGAGATAATCCATATATATTATTGGCACTTATGGAGCACTCAATAAATGCCAATCATGATTATAATTAGAATGATTATTAGTATGTCTTTGTGCAAAGTACAAAGATATGTTTGTTTCCTCTACCCTGCCAGCACCCTTGGGTGGTGACATTATTACCTAGGAATAGTGAGCCATGCTTGGATTAAGAGGACTCTATAGCCATGCTCTTAATCACCATCTCTCAGTGATTTGAAGTTTAATAGAAATCCAAATAAATAGTTCAAGGAGACTGACATCATTTTAATATATCAGGTATCCAAGAGTAAAAAAAGAAATTGGAAAGCTTTGTGACATTTCTCATGTTATCACCAATGTTGCAAATATTTAGACCCTTCAATCCACATTGTGGTCTACAAAACATTCTACAACCTTCCCTGAAAACACTTCAAGAACTTCATGCTTTTTTTCTTTTCCACTAAAGGCAAACATTACTGAAACGTTTCATTTCCATCTGAAAAGAGGTATTCTTTGCCATTGAGCTCTCTAGCATGAGGATATTTTCTGGAACATCAAGCAATTATTGATATCTAACTATGCTGGTATGGCTGAAATGAAAGCAGACATGAAGTTACTAAATTGTCCAATCCAGCCAAGATTCATTAAGTTATGGGGACATCGGTATCAAAGGGGAAGATTTTTTTCAGTGAGTACTAATATGAATGTTAATCTCTTTTGAAGGAAAAAAAAAAGCAAGTTTGAGGGACAGAGAGAGAAAGAAAAATCTAGTTATTTGGTATTTGCAGAACATGCATTGACAAAACAACCTCCTCCAAGTGTCATCATTTTATGACTAGCAAATTAGAAGCAACTCTAATTAGAGATGTAAAATAACACTGACAAAGATTATGTGCTTATATATAAGGTTTAGTTTTAAAGGAAACTTAAATTAGAACCTAGAATTGCCTTATTAAATATAAACTGTGTGTTTTTTCTACTTAATGACACTGAAAATATTAGTAGGGACATTTTATCCTTGTATCTCTCAAAATAAAGCAGATATCATTGATGAAGATGCAATCTTATTCTCTACATAGCATTCCTCATCTAAATAAAATAAGAAAAGTGATAAATCATGTCACACCTATAGTGGGTCATTAGACTTTATCTGTATGAATATGTGATGGATAACAAGTATTCAATCTTTTAAGTGAAATTTAAGGTGTCAAGCAAAACAATTCAAGAGAAAAAAAGATTATGTGCTTAAAGTTTGAACTGTGAACAACTGCATTAATATAGATAATTGTATATGTTTGGACTCAAGGAAGAGCCCGTTCCAGTAGGAAGTGGGGTGCACCAAAGAGGATCATCAAGCAAAGAAGAAACAACAAATAACAAGGAGAATCTAGACAGGGTAAGGGTAGGGACTTCCCCTTTAGTCCACCTAGCTCAGGATCCATCTATCCCTTAACAATGAAGGATTAGAATGAACTTAAGAAGCATTCCGTATATTATCTGTGGTCTGTTGTGTTAAGAATGGCTGCTTAGATTGATAGTCAAGTAACACTATACAATATAGCATTTATCCTTTCATCTATAAAGTCCCAAGTACAAGACCCACTTTAGACATTGTTAATGGAACCGGGGGAGGTGATTAAACTGATCATTGCAGAGCAAGGCTGCTACCTTGCAGCCTTTCTCAATCTGAAAATTAAGGAGAGAGAGAGAGAGAGACCCTAATGCCCTAAAGCATCCATTGTATATAATGAATTAACTTATCTTCTTTGCACCTAGAATGGTGCTGGTTATGTACCATCCTTGGGAAATGAGAATAGAGTCATTCAATTCATTTTCTGGTAGAATTTAAGTTCCTATGGAACCCCCATTGAGAAAGGCTGCCAGAAAACACTTCTTCACAGGAGGACTTGTCACATCTGGATATGTCACAAGTTTCGTTGGTGTGTTGAGATGTGTTAAGCTGTTGTTTCTTAGCACTGACACTACTCCTAATGGGATCAAAATAGCCTTTAAAGCACTGACTTTGCAGCCTCTATTAGTTAGGGTTCTCTAGGGAAACAATCAATTTGAGATATCTATGAATATAAGATTTATAAAAAGTGACTCACATAACTGTGGGTATGCACGAGTCCAAATTCCATAGGGCAGTCAGCACACTGGCAACTCCAATGAAGATGTTTGATGAACTCCTCAGGAAATGAACTGGCAACTTCAATGAACTCCTCAGGAAACTTCACTGATCAGAGGAAGAAGTGAAGGTCCTCTATCTGTCTTGCTTAAAAGTCTTCAACTGATTGATTGGATTGAATCCAGCCAATTGCATTCTCTCATTGTGGAAGACACACCCTTAGGTGAGTCATCAGTCACAGCTGCAGCCAATTGACTGATGATGTATTAAATCAGCCTGTTAGTTTATCAACCAGCCCCAAATGTACTCACAGCAATGGTTAGGCCAGTGCTTGCCTGACCAGACAGCTAGGCACCATCACCTGCCCTAGTTGACACATGAACCTAACCATCACACAGCCTAACAAGGCATGGGTTCAAATTCTGGCCCAGCCCCTGCCAAACTGACTTAGGGGAATTTACACGTCCTCTGCCTGTGACCTGTGGACAGTAATAGGGTTTACCTTGCAGGGCGGTCGCCAGGATTTCATGAAACAATACACAGTCCTCAGCACCTGGTGAACACTCAACAAATGTTATTAACCACTGGATGTGGCAATTCTAGATGCCCCACTGCGAAGCTTTCCTCTTGGGGAGACTTGAGAACAACACAGAACCATTAGGCCTGCCTCCTACTGAGCCATCTGGCATTGATTTTTCAGCTGCACATCCTGGAGACTCACTAGGGCCATAAAATAAAGGAAGCAATAATTCTACTCTGACCACTCAACTGCTAAAATGAAGGGACTTGGAATTTTACACCCTCTAGGATAACACACAGAAAGCCTTGTAATAGAATACACTGTAACTGGTTTAAAGACTGTTAGCTAATTGGGAAGGTGTATTTTGTATGCCAAAAGGCTTTACATTATCCATTAGCATTTTGGGCTCTTTGAGTCCTTGTCATAACCTGTGGTGATGGTTTATGAAAGAATTAACCCTGAGCAGCTTTTGCATCAATAAAATAATATGCTGTTGAAGGCTTGCTCATTTTCTGCATGTATTTTACTTCTATGTTAGACATGGGGAGTGAGAAAATGAGAGAGAAAAACATGAGGAGGAGAAGCAGAGAGAAGATGTGCAAAGAGAAGAGGGAGAAGTATATCTTGATTTTATTCTTTTTCACTTCAAGTAAATATATATTTTTAAGTGTCTTTTTCAGCTGACCAAAAAGGCCAAGTGTTGATCTTTTTTAAAAAATTTAAGAACATGTACTACTTTCTCTAGTTACAAAGTAAAACATATTCATCATAGAAAATATGAGAAGCATACTAAAGAAAAGCTTTAAATCCCCCATAATGCTATTAACTATATATTAACATTTTGGGACATTTCTCTACAATATGTTTTCTATGTATGTATGTGGGGGTCATATTGAATTTTGAATCTTGCTGGTTTTGAGCTCTTATTATTAGGTTGCATGTCTCCATATCATTGAAAATTCTTTGTTTTTTCCTTATGACCCAAAACACCTTGTAGCTATTTTCAGCCCTTAATTATTTGTCCCTAGTATTTATGTGGTACCAATATGATATTCCTATTAATTATACTCCCTAGTATGCAATAGGTAGATTTTTTCCATATACCATTCTGTTGTCAACTCTCTGAAAGGGGTTATTTAAAGGCATGTATCCCACAGATCAGCACTACAAATATAGATAGGTGCTAACATGATATACTTCTGAGGTATGACACTAGCACAGAGATTTGAAAATTCTTTTAAAGATAAAATTTGATCAAGTCATCATACCACATGCAAAAAAGGAACTACAAATGGATCAAAGATCTGAATGTTAACAAATGAACCTATACAATGCTAGAGGAAAACATTAATGAATTTTTCTACAGCCTGGGTAGAGGGAACACTTTCCAAATATGACTTAGAATTCAAATGCAATAAAAACAGATGGATAAACTTAACTGCATAAAAATAAAATCTTTTTTGCATGACAGAAAACACCATAAGCAAAACCAAAGAACAAATGATTATTAATATAAATTATTAAAAAATTGCAGCATATCGTAGATAAAGAGCTTTTAAAGATTCGAAAAAATATTAAAGAGCCTGTAGAAAAATGGACATAAAATATAAGCAATTTATTTAAAAATATATAAAAATGGGCCTTAACATGGAATATGACTCCTGGGGAGGAATGTAGACCTGGCATCGTGGGATGGAGAACATCTTCTTGACCAAAAGAGGGAAATGAAAGGAAATGAAATAAGCTTCAGTGGCAGAGAGATTCCAAAAGGAGCCAAGAGGTCACCCTGGTGGGCACTGTTATGCACAATTTAGACAACCCTTTTTAGGTTCTAAAGAATTGGGGTAGCTGGTGGTAGATACCTGAAACTATCAAACTACAACCCAGAACCCATGAATCTTGAAGAAGATTGTATAAAAATGTAGTTATGAGGGGTGACAATGGGATTGGGAAAGCCATAAGGACCACACTCCCCTTGGTCTAGTTTATGGATGGATGAGTAGAAAAATGGGGGAAGGAAACAAACAAACAAACAAACAGACAAAGGCACCCAGTGTTCTTTTTTACTTTAATTGCTCTTTTTCACTTTAATTATTATTATTGTTATTTTTGTGTGTGTGGTAATGAAGGTGTCAGGGATTGATTTTGGTGATGAATGTACAATTATGCAATGGTACTGTGAAAAATCGGATGTATGATTTGTTTTGTATGACTGTATGGTATGTGAATATATCTCAATAAAATGAATATAAAAAATGGGCCTTAAATATAGAAAGAGATATACAATTTTATTCATAATAGGAGAAATACAAATGGAAATGACACTGAGATGCCATATCGAACCCATCAGATTGGCACAAATTTAAAAATTAAGCAAGGCTAAGGGAAAACAGATGTTATCATACATTGTTGGTGGGAATGTACCAGTGCAAATTGGTACAACCTCTATGGAGCAGAAGGATATGACAATTTCTAACATCAGTAAACATGCATTTATCCTTCTACTCGGCAATCCCACTTCTAGGAATTGACCCTAAAGATGCGTCTCCAGGAATATGAAACACTTATGCACAAGGTTATTCTTTGCAATATTATTTATAATTGCAAAATATTGGAAATTACATATGTGCCCAAATATAGAAAATTGGTTAAATAAACTATGATACAAACATATAATGTAGTAACATACAGGCTATAATATATATATGTATAGATACATATATATTTAAATTTTTTAAAGGGAGATTTCTGTGAACTGACATGGAATGGATTTCCAGGATATTTTAAGTACAAAAAAGTATCTGTGGTATGCTACCTTATCTGTAAGAAACCTGGGGAAATAAGAAAACATTCTGCATTTATTATTTATAAAATTAATTCTGTAAAAAATGAAATGGGAAGGATTAACCAGAAACTAAATAAAATTTGTTGCCTGAGAGGTGGTGGAAAATGGGGTAGAAGAGATAGAGTAGGGAGTAATGATTTTTTTGAATGTACGGTTTTGTAAAATTTTTACTTTGGAAGCATGTTAATTGTTTTGGATATTTAAAAAATTAAATCAACAAAGATGGGGAAAATCTCTAGAATTAAATAAAAACAGAAACAAATGAACCCACTATATTTCAAATAAATAACATAACCATGCTGAAAGGGGTATTAGTGAAAAAAGAACTAATCCAAGTTGCTTTTGAATAACACATTTTAATATACACTGTTAGGCAGAATTCTAAGATGGTACCCAAGATTTCCATCCTGGTGTACAAATCATGAACACTCAATGCCCTCTCCTTGACTATGGGCAGGACCCATGCATAGAATGCAGCAGTATCTCCCTTGTTAGATTATGTGAGCAAGTCGATGGGATAGTCACTCTTGTCATTATGTTACATTATATGAGTCCACCTTGGCTTGCTGGGGGCTTCTCCTACTGCCTTTGAAGGGACAAACTGTCATTTTGTGGAGAAGGCCATGTGTCAGGAAACAGTGGGTGGCTTCTAGTGGAGCAAAAATGCATAATCTATATCTAATCATAGGAAACATTGGACACACCCAAATTGAGAGACAATCAATAAAATAATTGGTCTGTATTCTTCAAAAATAGCAATGTCATGAAAGATGAGGAGAGGCTGAAAAACTCTTCCAGATTAAAAAAATCTAAAGAGATGTGACAGCTAAATGCAATAGGTGATTATGAATGGGCCCTAGACTGTGGGAAAAATTGCTATATAGAACATTATTGGGACAATTGACAACATTGCAATTTAAATAAAAGAATTATATCAATGTTCAATTTTCTGAACTTGATAACCATACTGTTGTTATATAACACTGGTCTTATATAACCCTGGTCTTAGGAAAGATACTCTGAAATATTAAGGGGTGAAGAGGCATGATGAATGCAGCCTACTCTCAAATGCTTATGGGGCAAAATACTATACATGTAGACACACACACACTCACACACACACACACACACACACAAACTAATAAAGCACATTGGATAAAATGTTAAAATTTTTGAATTTGATTAAGTGGTAGATGTGCATTCTTTGTCCTACTGTTATAGCTTTTCTACAAGTTAAAAATTATTTTTAAAAAGTAAAATAAGATTCTTTTCAAATTAAAATTTCTTTTAAATGCCAGTTATATTGCTTATGAAATATTCCACTTTATGGGTGCACTTTAATTTATTTAACTCTTTGTTTCATAATTTCCAGTTTACTTTTTACTTTAAACCATTATAGCTAATACTGTGATGAGCATCCTTGTTCAGAAATCTTCGTTTGCATCTGATTATAGATTGCTTTGGTATAGATTACTAGAAGTTCAATTATGAGGACAAGGGTTAAAACTTTTTAAAGGCTATTGACACATATTGTCAAAAGCTTTTGAAAATTTTGTATACATTTATTCACTTATTTTATTATTTGTTCATTCAATCAAATCTACAGTGTTTTGCATGTTCGTGTCCCTCCCTAGAACTGAAAATAACTTTTCTTAATGTGTTCTAATAGTGTAGGCAAAATTTCTTTTATCTTTGTTATTATATATATTTTATTGAGATTGAATATTTTTATAAGCTTCTAGTCATTTATATTTGTTCTTGTACTCTTCTGGGAATTTTCTACCTATATATTTTTGCCTATTTGTAGGGTTATTCTGGACTTTTTAATTGATTAGCATTATTTCTTCATGTAGAGGATCTGCAAAATTGGGATAACAACAATTTTCCCACAGGGTTATTATGAAAACCTGACCTATTATAAGCAAAGCATAGTTCCTGGAGCCTAGTAAATAGATACTAAATGTATTATTCTTATAACAGTTATTTTTTAAATATATTCAAATACATTTCTATGTCCCATAAATCTTGTTAACTGGCAGCTTTTCATCCTGTAAAGAAGGGGGTTCAAGTGCTTCGGGAGAAGGATACCTACTTGTTAGAACATAGAGCTTATTGCTTAGCTTTTTGTTTGAGGTTAAAAAAGACAATAGGCTTGAAAGCCAAGTTCTGATTAGAAAGAAATGACTTTTTACTTTCCTTCCGCTTCTGTTAGCATATAGAGAGTTAGGCCTAAATGTCTAAAATGTTAATTTCTTTCTTTGAGTAGGGAAGATATTCCTCTGAAGTCTGGGCTTGCTGTCTAGACTAGAATGAGGACACAACAGAGGAAGTAGGGCTATGGGAAGAAGCAAAGCAAGAGGAGAGTAAGGATGTCAGGTAACAGTGTTCTTGTACCAACCCTTCCTCCTCAAGGTTAGGGGTACAAGGAAGCACCTCAAGAAGACAGGGGGAAGGCAGAACTTTCAGAAACACCCAGAGAGGAAAGAAATATTCAAGAACATCAAGGCTAGTCATCAGCTTCCCTGGCCTGGGCATAATGGTGGAGTGGGGTGGGGGTGCTGCAGACCTCTGGGAGAAGCCCAGTTTGAGACTAATTGTTGCATCTATGTGGCATGGGAGCAAAGGCATGGAGGTGATGGTAGCAGGAGGCCAGGCAATGAGCCTTTGCAATGCTACTTGTTCGCTTGAGCCCAGAGGTAGCTGAATGCAAGCAGGAAAGCAAGTAGAGGCACTGGAGAGGCTAGAGAATCAGCAGGAGCCTGGGGTTAAAGCAAAGAGTAGAGGCTTCTACCCTAGGGGCCTATAGTGGAAAACAGAGATTCCCATAGGGGAGACTGGAATATCTCCTTAGGAACTGGCAGTTAAAGCTACATCTCAGTGACCACGAGGCCGGGAAGCAGTCCAAATCAGGAAAGATCTGGCAATCCTCTTCCCCATGGCTGAAGGTAAACCTGTAGACCTCCCTTTCCTTTTCTCTTAGCACCAGCTTAGAGAGGAGCAGGGAAAAGGAGCAGAACTCTGAATAGACTGAACATCTACCTGAGGTGTCCTGGCAGAGATTGCAGAGATCAAACCATGGATCAAATTGACATTACTGGATTGAATCCAAAATATAGTCTATTTTCTCATACTACCTGATAGGTTGGATTTCCTGGGGTAGAATAGATAAGATTTAGGAAATAATGAAGTAGTTTCTTTGAACATCTTGCCACATGTAAGAGCCTGTGAGGGATGCTTAAAAATTGATGTATATCAGTTTTAACAAATGTTCCACACTAATGCGAGCTGTTGGTGGGTGGTGTATGGGAATCCTGTATTTTATGCATGATTGTTCTGTAAACCTATAACTTCTCTAAAAAAAAAAATAAAATAAATCAATGTATAGTATATAGTTATACCAAAGATTGCTTACGAACTCTTATAAAATTAGAATGCAGTGTTGTCTTGGGGGCAAGGCCTTGAGTCTATGAGAAAAAAGAGGAGTGAGGAAGGTAAGGTTGTCATATAAAAATGCAGAGAGAAAGAGTTTAGTGTGCAGTTTCTGGCATGCAAAAAAAAGGATTTTTAAATATGAAAGAAGACAATAGATTTGAAAGCCAAATTGATAAAGAATATTTATTGATAAAGAAAATATTTTCTGAATTTATTTAGCACCTACCTTTATCATGTCAAGAGACAGACTTGGTGAACCAGATCATAGAGTTTTAGTATGTCCAGGAGAGAGAAAAGAGAAAAAGAGGAGCCAAAAGACCACTCCTTCTGGCTGGTGGGATTTTACAAATAATAAGAGAGAGAGAAATAGAAATCAAGGAAGTGATAACGTCAAGGTTCTTGTCCTGACCCCTGTCACCTTCAACACCAGGCTTTCAGCAGAGGTTAGGAGCTCTCTTTAGAAGTATATGGACAGGAATGGGAGGCTAGAACATTGGGCTGGTGCCATGCCATCTTCCTTCGTACATAGGGAGGCTGAGGTCTTTGGAAGGGGCCTGCACAGAGGTCTTTGGAAGGGGCCTGCACAAAGGTCTTTCCCACAATGTATAGTGGATGGCTCACAGCTAGAGGCAGAAGGCACTTGAACAGAGGCAAGTTACAAGTGGGCCTTTCTGGAATTTGATCTGAGACAGAGTTTGGGGTGTAAGATGTTTACTAGGGATCAACACCTGTGGAAAAAAGGGGGGAGGAAGCAGGATTGGGCAAAGGGAGAAGTTGAACTGTGATGTGGCAAAGCCTCAGCCAACCTGAAGGTGCGCTCTGGAGTGACAATTGCCTGTCAGGTCAGCGTTGTACTGCCATCTGCTAAACTGGCCAGACCTTTATACCTCCACCTCACACAGTCCCTGTGACTGTGAGGACTGCTCCGTGAAGGGCATGACCTCAGGTAAGGGGGCTTTCTACAGCTGAAGCAGATCCTGAAGGAGCTGACAGCTACAGACTGTCTGCTCACCACTCTGCCAGCTGCCTGGCAACAAGCTCTTCCTTGAAGGAGACCTGGGCTGAGTATCAGCATATCTACCACAATAAGCAGAAGCAAGGCTCCTGAGTCCCCTTGAAGTGAAGGGCTCTGAAGTTCCTATAAACCCCAAAGAGGCAGACTCTGTGTGCTGAGAGGGTGGGTGGACGGCCCATTGAAATGGGTTGAATTGTGTCCTCCCCAAAAGATATTTCAAATCCTAACCCCCAGTACTTGTGATGTAATCTTATCTGGAGAGATAAGATTTGCAGTTGTAATCAAGTTGAGATGAGGTCACACTGGATTAGGGTGAGTCCTATCCAATGACTGGTATCTTTATAAGAGAAAGGAGAGGGATATTTGGATACAGAGACATAGGGAAGAAGGCTGTGTGATAAGAGAGGCAGAGATTGGAGTGATGGAACTTCAAGCCAAGGAATGCTAAGAATAGCCGGGAGCCACCAAAACCTAGGAAGAGAAAGGAATTATTCTTCTCTAGAGCCTTCAGAGGGAGCATGACCCTGGTCACACGTTGATTTCAGACTTCTAGCTTCCAGAACTCTGGGAGACTAAATTTCAGTTGCTTTAAGCCACCTGGTTTGTGGTATTTTGTTATGGCAATCCCTAGAAAACTAAAACACTTATAGAGGCCTGAGGTTAGGATGCAGAGTCTGCTGGACAAGATTTCAAGACTGCAGACAAATAGGGCCAGTGGCCCCTTGGTGAATGCAATTTGAGAAAGCAGCCCCTTCCAGCCACTGTACATCCAAGATCATGATGATTCAGAGAACTGCACAGATTTGAGGATCCCCATCCTGCCACCGAAACCATACCTCCTGTACTCCCCCAATCCAGACAATATCTTGGAGAGGAACAGAAGATGGGGGCAGAACTCTGAAGCACTTAGCATTTACTGAGTCAACTAACCCAAGATTGACTTGCCTAAAGTGATTTTAAGTGATTGGACCAGACTAAGGTTACATACTTGGACTACAACTTGGTTTTTAATTTTCCATTATCTAGCAGGCTAAGAGATATCAGGGAGAGAAGATCAGTCAAGATGTACTCAAAGAAACTACATCTGCTTTGCACATTTGTGGTAGTCTGAGGGACATTTTATACTTGCTACATTACAAAATAAAAACAAGCAACAAAATTTCATTTAAAAAAATTCCAGACTTGGAGGACAAAAATGAGGTTGGAGGAGGGGTCAGGAATATGTTTTCTAAGATACATTATGCACTTGCTAGGTTTGGTTGGTAGATAGTGTAATATTTCATTCTGGCTTACTTCCTCTATGAAGTTCTGCAATATTAGAACATGACTCACTCTCACTTGCTGTAAAAATTAATGCTGAACAAAGTCCCTGATTTAGTAGATCACTCCTTACTTCCCACTACTGTGAAAACCTCCATCCAGCAAGAACTGGTCATAGTTAATCTAGTTCCCTGCAAATACTACCAACACCCAAATCCGTAGCAGCCAGAGACAGAAGAAAATTAAATCCACATAAACCTCTTCATCAGCATGTAAAAGCCAAAACAACACAGTTGAAACTGAGATCCAAGGGTGGGAAGATGAGGTGGCAAGTGGCCTACTGTCAAGAGCCCCAGTCGCAGCTCAGAATTGATGGGTAGAGAGAGCTTCAGATGAGAGAAACCCAGACCATTATCTGGACCATCCCTCAGCTATGCTATCCCCTTGAGAGACAGTGACAGATGAAAAAACCTAGCAAAGCCTGGCACCACTGTGGTCCTAATTCACTTTAATATTATCAAGCACTTCTTTCTGCTCAAAATGAACACTTTCACCATGACCACAAAAGTCTAACTCTGGAGGAAGTTGTAATCAATTTTCTTTGAATAATGGAATGGAATCTAGAGGATTTATTGTATGACATTATTAAATGTTGTGATGTTAATTCTATGTGTCGACTTGGCTAGGATATGGTGTCTAGTTGTTTGGTCAAGCAAACACTGGCCTGGTTGTTAATGTGAAGGTATTTCATACATTTAAATCATTAGTCAGTTGAGTGCATCTATGGCTGATTATATCTATGGTCAACACAAGTCCCCTAATCCAATCTGTTAAAAGCCTTAAAGGGAGAACTGATTATTTCAGCAGTCAGAAAGAATAATTTCTATCTCTACTCCAGATATCCAGCTTCTCCTGAGGAACGCATCATCACCTTCATCAGAATTCCCAACCTGTGGCTTCTCCTGGGGAAATCAATGTCACATTTATCAAGTTTCCAACCTGTGGCCTGCCCTACAGAATTTAGACTTGCGAATCCCACAGTCATGTGAGCCAATTTCTAATTTCTGTAATAAACCTTTATATATATATATATATATATATATATATATATATATGCATATATATATATATATATATATATATATGTATTTATCCTGCTGGTTTTGCTTCTCTGGAGAACCCTAACTAATACAGATGTGTTTAAAGGTATACACATACTTTTCCAACCTCCTAAAGATATCTGTAAATGAGCCCTCTTTCCTGTTTCCATCTCTCCTAGTGCTCCATCATGTTGCAAATAAGACTGATTTTTCATTACGATAAGAATAACAACAACAAAAACATTAACATTTGCTGAACATTCACTATGAACCAGGCACCGCACCACACACTATGCAATCATTATTTCTTTTAATCCCCCAGCATCTTCATGAAATAGGCATTATTATTACCTCCATATTAACATGAAGAATATTAAGCCCAGAGAGATGAAATAACTTATCCTAAAGCCACATACTTATGATATAACAGAATGGGAAACCAAGTGTGGAAAGCTAACAATGTTGGTGAAATTGGCATAATATTGTCTCTGGGGTTCTGTGATGTTGTCTTAGCCTGGGCCCCTCAGAAAGTAGATGCTGAGGCAAGGAGCTTTTGGTATTTCTACTTCATTAGTGACTATCGTTACAAATGTCAATGACAAGGGAAGTGAAGCAAAGAAGAGGGAGTCAAAATGGGAATACATTATTAAGTTGGTAGCTGCTGAGACTGATTTCTCAAATCCGTGGGACTGACCTCCAAGAAGTCTTATAAACTGTGTCTTGAAACAGTCCATCTAGAAAGAGGAAGGGGGTAGGGGGATTTATGTATTACCTCTTTCTCCTTTTGTCAAAAGTTTGCCTTGTGGAACATTAACTTTTTGCACTCCAAGGTTACACATAAGTGGGACACAAGCAGAATCCTGTGGCGTTCTGTATCTTGGCATCACAGGGAATCCCTGGGGTGGGAGACAAGAGGTACGGGTGCAGCTTGAGGTGGGGTTCCATCAGGATATATCTGAATGAAGTCAGTGGGAGCCCATATAGAACTGATGGCTTCAGCAGTGTTGAAACAAGAGATAGGTAAAGCTGAGAGGATCTGAAGTGGTGCCTCCGACAGGTCTGAAAAACACGTGTTCTTTTCTGCAGGATAGAAGGAAGTAACTTGGTCCTAGAATGTTACAAGTGGTTGGGATGCCTATTAATGACTAAGGTACAGAAACCTATCTTGGAGTCCCAGGTAGGCATCAAAACAATTTCTCATGCCCTGGGTTCTGAAAGCAGTCTTCAGGAGCCTTGGGCAACCAGCAGTTTTAAAGCACAAAAAAGGACCAAAAGTATAGGAAAGGAATCTGAAAGTGTCCACTTAGTAATTCTTCCAAGAAAGTTCCTGGAGTTTCCCAGGTATTACACCCTCTTTCCTGGAGCTGTAGGCCAATCAGCTATAGTGTGGTTTCATCTGGGTTGAACCATCTAGGTTAAGACCATTCAGTTGCATAAGGATGCTACTGCATATCTCTTTTCAGAAGAGTAAAGCTCCCTAAGCTAAAGTCTGGTGAAATGACTTGCAATGGCTCTGGAAAGCAAAACCTCCTTTGTGTTTTAGACTCAACAACAGGATAGTATCAGCCATAAGCCCACAAACTACTGGTGTCTGCAGCAGTTAAAATTAGTTTCAGTTAAAATGAAAATGCAGGGCTTTAGTTAAAATTAGTAACAACAGCCCTTAGTAGGTAACTCTCCAGAAGGCTGAATCACTCCCTGTAGTTCTAAGGAAAGTGAACCCTGCTGAAGAAGGTACTTCTGATTGTTAGAGCTAGGTCATCTGACTGCACTGTAACTGCAAGGACAGACAGGAAAGTGTGTGTCAGTCGTTTTCAATTATCTCTGGTGTGTGGCAATCTCTGCCTCATAAAGTGGAAGGATTCTCTATACCTAAGAGGTTTCAGATTCTAGGTGACCAAAAACAACATCAGATGTCCACTTCAGTTCCATGTTTGCCCCCACTCCCTTTCCTGTTGACTAATTCTTTGCCCAGGACCATTGCTCCCTTTGTAGCTAAGTCTCTAATATCTACAGCTAGATCTCCTTCATGGTTAGTAAGGTCAAAAGAACAGTCATACAAAGTATATTTAATCTTGTAGGTTTACCCAGCAACCCCTGCCTGGCCTTCTTTGGTTTGATTGTACAACAGCTGCTGAAGCCGAGAAAATGAATTCTCTGCAGGACAAATATGCAAACAAACCTACCACAGGGAATCTGAAAACTGGGACCACTGCTGGAAACAGTGGCCTTACACATAGCAGTCTGACTCTCTGGTAGAGTGTAATGCTGATTTTACTGCTATGCTGGGATTATAGCCCTTGCTCTCATATTAACTATTAACTTGCTTTCATTTTAACTATGTCACCTTGAGTAAGTGACTTAACCACTTTGTATTTGGCTTCCTAATTTGTGGTGAAAAAAAGGAAGAAAGAAAGAAAAGGCCATTAGACTCAGGATGTGGTGGTTTGGAGCTATATGTACCCTAGAGAAACACTTTCTTAAACTTAATCCATTCCTGTGGGTGTGAACCCATTATAAGTAGGACTTTTTGATAAGGTTACTTCAGGTTAGGTGGGGCTCAATACAGTCAGGATGGATCTTAATCCTATTATTGGAGTCTTTTATAAGTGGAATGAAACTCAGGGAGAAAGCTGCAGAAGCAAGAAGCTGAAGTCACTGGAACCTGGAAGAGAACAGAGAAGCCAGGAGAGACCACCATGTGCATTGCCATGTGACGGAAGAGCCCAGGACCAAGGCAGCCAGCCCCAGAACATCAGTCTTTAGGAAGAAAGCATCACCTTGAAGACGTCATGATTTGGAATTTTTCTTAGCCTCAGAACTGTGAGCTAATAAATTACTATAGTCAAGCCAACCCGTTGCATGGTATTTGCTTGAGCAACCAAGGAAACAAAAACACAGAATATGGGAAGGTAACAACCAACACTTGCAGTGTTGATAATATACAAGGAGTTTTATTTTCAGACTTTACTACAAACTGCAAAACAGGTGGTGGTATTCCCATTTTGTAGGCGAAGAAACTGAGACAAAGGAATCAAGTCTTTCCCAGTCACAAAGTTTACAGGTTGCTGAGCCAGGATTTGAGCCCAGTTTCATCTAATCTCAAAGCCCTCACTCTATCTTTGTTTCTTTTTGAAAATAAATTCTCAATTACACATACAATTAAAACATCTCTTTGTAAAAAATTTAAAATGTCTCTGAGAAGGCTAAAATCTCCTTGGACTGTTCCCCACCCCAAACCTTCTCATCTCATCCTAAATAACTTCTCTTATCATTCTAATGTGTGTCTTTCTGACTTTTTCTATGCGTTTATACACATAGACATGTAGCCATAGAAGAAAGAGAATATTGTTTATATGCATGTGTGTGTTTTCTATAAAAATGATGGTATCACTCTGCAAACATCTTCCTGCAGCATTCTTTCTCTTTTAACAATGTGTCTTGGAAACCTAGCCATGTTGTCCATAGAGAGCTACCTCATTTCTTCTAGCTGATGCATAGCATCTCAGATCATAGAGATACAAGTTCATTTAGCCATGTCCCTACTGATAGATATTCAGGTGGTTTTCACTTAACCTATGTTTCTATTCCAACATGCTGCTCTGTTCTCAGTCACCATAGATGAGTTCTACTGCCTCTTTTAGCTTTAAAATGGCACGAGGGAAATGCAGCGGGTTTGAGTATGAGGACATACTCATTCATTCACTTCTGTGAAATAGCACCAAATTGTGAAATGTATTTTACCATTAAGAGCACAGAGCCAAAAGAGAGACCAAACGATCCAAACAGGTTCAGACAGGATAAACGTTTTTCTGGTAACTACAGACAAACCAGTGTCTAGGTTTTGTTCACTTAACTAAATTACTCAAGGTTTTCAGTAGATATTCTTCATTATAGAAATTTATTTGTCTTTTGAGTTATTGGTGTTTAACATGATACCACCCAATCTGCTGGATACTACACATATTATATTATTTGATCCTAATGATAACCTGTTAGGATAGATATTATTATCTCTATTTTATTGTTGAGGCAATTGAGGCCAAGAGACTCTTAGTAATTTGCCCCAAATCACAAACTATCAACAGGGCTAAGTTTCAAACACAAGTTGCCTGACTCCAAAAATCTTTCTTTCCATTGTATGTAATCAATTCCTTTTAATCTGAGTTGGTCCCGAAGGGTATGATTCTAAAGAATTGGTTCTCACCAGATGTAAAAACTGCCAATGCCCTGTCCCCTACTTATCTCTTCAGCTCATCTCTCCCTCCCCTCCCCAGCCCTGGCCCTAAATTACTTGCAGTTACCCAATCATGCATTGCTGTCGTTCATCTATGAACTATTTGTTCTTCCTGGACCATTATTCTGCTCTTTGTCTGGATAAGTACTACTAATCTTTCAGCTCAAGCATCACTTCTTCCAGAAAGCCTTTGTTGTACTATTCACAACCCTACACCTGCCCAAGATTGGGTTAGGGACCTTCCATGTTCTCCCACAGTGCTCTTTGCTTACCTTTCTTGTAGCACTTGGAATATGTATTATAAATATTTGCTACTTGCCTGCCTTCCGGTACTATATAGTGAGCTCTTTGGGAACAGGAACCACGTCTTATTTGTAAGTGAATTCCCATCTGTAGCACAGTGTCTAACAAACAATAGGTATTAATGAATGTTTGATGAATAAATGTAAGAGGGTTAACACACATGAACTTGGAAGTGGACCCTTCAGCTCCACACACGCCCATTGCCCCAGAATGGGCACCTTAGTCACCCTGTTGCTGCATTGTTGGTGGTCTCACCTCCTGAGCTTGCAGGAACTTGTCTCTGAATGATAATGTTTGGAGATGGTGATAGTTGGAGTTAGAAAACTTGAGGGAAATAAACCTAGGAACTTAAGTGACAAAGTCTCTGAAGACAAAACAGCCCTTCTTTGTGTGGAGTCCAGATTTATTTTATCTATAAAAGACAGGACATTCTTCTAGTCCAAAGGAAGAAGAAAGAAGCAAATACTAAGAAAAAAGAGGGACCTGAATTTATTGAGGAAAAAAATGAGTTGATTGTAGAAGAAGAGTAATCAAGATCTCCTAGGAAGTGTCAAGGAAAATGTATCATTCAATGGGTTTTAAAAAAATTGAAAGATCCAGAATGTGTGAAACATAAACGGATTTTGCAGATGATAAATTGCTCCGCTGTATACATTTTTCTCTTTTCAGTTACAGAGCATTTGATGGAAAGAATTTGTTTATTCCAAGTTTGCCAACATAGCTTTTGTTTTGACAGTTCAAGGAATGTATCAATTTTCCCCTAATGACCATAGAAGCCTCATGATGTAGAAATTTGGTATTCTAGATTGCATTTAAAAAGTATTTGTAGAGTTGAAACATACAACTTGTGTTTACTGAATATTAGCAAGAAAAAAATAGAAAACGGTGTCAGAAAGAAATTAATGTCTGCTGCAGAAAGGGCTGACATCTCCATCTAATTGATTAATGTTAAAAATAATAGACAGCAATAATTACAGCTACTATTTACTGAGTGCTGACTATATGTTAGGCACTGTGCTAAGTTCTGGCAATGCAGTAGGAAGAAAAACAATTATGCCTTGCCCCTGGAGAGGTAGAAATTGAACAGATAATTGCACAGATATATATATAATTATAAAGGTTAGTAAGAAAGAAGGGTATTAAAGAAAGACTAATGGGGAGGCCTACTTTAAATAGGTAGTCAGGGAAGGCCTCTTTGGTGACATGAACTATGATAAGAAAGAGGCAGCCAGGTGAACAGTGGTAGAAAGACTTAAAAGCAGAGGCCATGAAATATGTAAATATCATGAAATTGGAAATAGCTTGGCCTTTTCAAGGAACTGAAAGGTGGCCTGTATATCAGTTGTTTTCCTGTTGGTCCTCAGATCTGGTCTGCTTATATTACAGCGGCCTGATTCCTACAGGTTGTGTTTTCCAAGCTTTCTTGTTAGGTGGCTCTGCTGTGTTAGGCCAGTTGGAAGGGTTAGTAGGAGATTGGAAAATGGCTGTGAGGGTTAAGTTCATATGTCAATTAGGCTAGATTATGGTGTCCAGTTGTTTGGTGAAGCAAGTACTGGCCTGATTGTTACCATAAGGGTATTTCATGGACTTAAATCATTAGTTGAGTGCATCTGTGGCTGATTAGATCTACAGTCGATGAAGGAGACTGCACTTAGTAATGAGAGGAGTCTCCTCAACCAATCAGTTGAAGGCCTTAAAGGGAGAACTGATGATTTCAGCAGTCAGAAAGAATTTCTATCTCCACTTCAGCCAGCCAGCTTCTCCTGGGGAATTCATCAAAACTTTCATCGGAGTTCCCAACCTGTGGCTTGCCCAGTGGAATTCAGACTTGCCAATTCCCAGGGTTGCATGAGCCAATTCCTATAATAAATCTCATAATATTTAATATTTATACACATACATATATAAATGTATATGTGTATGTATATTATGTGTGTGTGTAATATACACATACCGTGTTGATTCTGTTTCCCTGGAGAATCCTGACTAATACCGTGGGCAAAAGAGAGAATCTTAGGAAACTTCCCTCCCTTTTATTTCTGGTTTAGGAGTAGTGATGACTCCTCTGTGGCTTTAGTATTTTGGCCTTAGAGGAAACATGGTGATAACACCCCCTCCTTTATTTTGGGCCTTGGATAATGGGCTGGGGACACAGCCCTTACAGTTTAATGGCTCCTACTCAGATCACTGGGGTGTGGTTGTAGTTAAAACTGACCTAATTTCTTCCTCTTGGGAGGTCATAAATTTATGAGACAGAGTGTAACAAATGTAGCATTCACATACAAAAGCCCCATCCTTCTTTTTCTCACTAACAGAGAGCAAAAACAACAAAACACTGTAACCCATTTTTGGAACTGCTTGCAGACCTATCGAAGTTTTGTCAGGACAGTCAAGGTTTATAACAGTGACTCACATGATCAGAAATCCACATGGAAGCAGCTGCCTTTTTTTTTTTTAATTTTTGTTTATATTTTTATGTCTAACAATAGTGAGTAGAGAAGTCTACCCTTGGCATAGAAAATTGCATGTGACCTAATGTGAGCTGAGTGTATTTGGAATTTACATTATTTATATATTTACAGTAATAGTTACCATTAATTGGGTATTAATCCTGTTCCAGCCTCTGTACTAAATACTTTATGTATATTATCATTAAATTTTCATGGTAGGTCAAAATGACCTTCTGGGTTCTTGGTATTATTATTCCCATTCTACAGAAGAAAAACTGAGGTTTGGGGATATTATGAAACTTACTTAAGTTAAGGTCAAAGAGATAGTAAGTTCATACAAATTCACATATATCTATGAGGAGAAGGAGGGATGGGGAGTTAATGCTTACTGGATAGAGTTTCTGTTTAGAGCATGAACAAGTTTTGGTAATGGATGGTGGTGATGGTAGCACAATATTATAATTATACTTAATTCCACTGATGTGTACATTTAAAATGGCTTTCATGTTTTAGATATGTTATCACAATTTTTTTTTTAAATTCACATCTGTCTGACTTTAAAATCCATGATACCATACTACACTATCTCCTTTTTGTCAGTTATCTCATAATAGCTCAGTTTCAGGTGGAATCAAGCATTGCCAAACTATGCTTTGAATTATATTCAGCTTTAGTTATCATCAGGAATTGAGCCAGGACTGTTAATATGTGACTGGTGGCAATCTGGTAGCAGGAGGTCTAACAGCTTCCTATTGGTGTAGGTATTTCTTGGGAATGCTAATAGATCTCCAAAAACTTTTGTTGCTGTTGTCATTGTTGTTTAAATAAAAATTTGAGATGTGTTGCACCAGCTACAGCTGCTGGATGCCCAGGATACATACATCCTCTTTGAGTTATATGATCAACACATTCTTTATCAAGAAGGCATATATGATAGATATTTGGTGCCAGCTCCAACTTACTGGCAATGTGCAAAACAAACAACTTGTGGGCTGGGGTATGAATCAGCAGAAAAATGTACTGGGACATCTGCCATGACTTTTGGGGTACAGATGGATGCAGAAGAGCCTCACACTTGCCATCTTGACTTAGCAACCCATTGCTAGTACAGAAAATGCCTTACTGCTTTGAATTTCCTTCTTCTCCTGGATTTTCTAGGCCAGTTCCTTTTCTTTCCTAGCACTTAGTTAGAAAAGAAAGCCTAGTTTTAGTCTTTTTTCCAGACCACTACCCCAAATCCTTACAAAACAGGCCATTAGAATGCATGATTCTAGAGGTATAGTTAGGAGGAAAAACATACTATTTTCTTTCTATCTCTTTCATTATTTTTTTCTTTTTGTTCTTGATATATCAAGCTAGGAAGAAGAAAAGTGGGGAGTTCACCAGTATCTGCTGACTGAGCACACAGAATGAATGGGCTGATACACACACATAGGCCTGGGACATTTATTCAGAGAAACATACAGAGCAGGAATAGGTGAAATGTGCAGGTCCTCCGTTGACTGTTGCAGTGAGAAGCCGTCTAGCAGCTGCAGTCCCAACTCCATATAGGTTTTGTTTTTAAACTTGACAAAATGATTCTAAAGTTTATCTGGCAAAAATGATAGACAAATTATGTAAAATTATATAAAGGAAGAACTGCAGGGAACCAGTTCTATTAGATAGAAAGCAATATATATATATATATATTTATGTTTATCTGTATGTATGCATGCATGTATGAATGTATTATTATAGTACAGTACTATTGCAAGAAAATATAGACAGAGAATGTAACAGAAAGGACAGTGTGGAGTAATTCCAAGTACCTATGTCACTTTAATATATGGCAGTGGAGGATAGAGGGGTAATTCAATAACTAGTGTCAATAAAACGAACCACACCCAATCCTGGGCTAGTGTTTCCAACTGACTACAAGCACCGCCGTCTCCCCTGGTGTGACGAGGGCCTGGGGCTCAAGCCTTGTTGGATCGCTTCCATTCTGCCACCTCAGTGCTCATGGTTGGGGGAGTCCTCTCTGGTGTGATCAGGAACTCAGGTCCAAGCCTGCAGTTTCAGGTGTGTGACATGGAACCTTGGCCTGCAGCTGTTTCTCCACCTCAGTAATCTCTCAGGGTGCTTGCCAAAGAGTCCCACCCTGCAGGAAGCCAACCCCTGCCCTGGGTTAGCCCCAGAAAAATTAACTTTCGCTTCTCACAGTAGCATAAACCTGAAGCCCTCTGAGGACCAACTAGAATTTAGAACATCTTGCCTAAATATATTTGGCTGGGAAATTGAATCAAACACCTTAATTTCCTGACTCAGAGTCCTTCTTTCCAATGCATCTCCTGTCTTAATTCTAGGTAGTTTACATATAAATGATTCTTCCAATCACCTGATCTCTCAGTTCTACTGAATTCCTTTCCTCCTAGGATCTTGTGCTCCGCTCTGCCTCAGCCACTTACTCCTGGGATCATACTGTGTATCTTGTGATTTATTACTAATAATTGCCACCCCTTCATGATCTCAGTTTCATTCCCCTACATCTCTTCTTTCCAGTTCACTCTGTCTAAAGTTCAACTGCAACAATCCTTTGACCTCATCAAGATTTCCAGTCCATTGATCCTGTACCTCCAGTCCCTCATCCCATTCACTTCCCTCCTTTCCCAGCTTAAAATCCATGACAACTGCTATCACCATGCCATGCATATACCCTCGACTCCTTCACCCCTCTCTCACATTGTTGTATTATTTTGGCAAAACACAACCCTGGTTAAATCTAACTGTGTGCCTGCCCTGCATAACATCCAGCTGAAGGAAAACAAACTACCCTCTGGTTAGTCCCACCTTAAATTCATGACCACAAATACTGATCGGCCTTAATACTGTATTTCCCTGGTCTGCTCACCATTCCACATTCCAAACAACCATTTCCCACTTAATCCTCTCTGTTCAAACCCTTAACCCCCGTCCTTCCCCATCCTCATTCACAGGCAGTGACCTTCCTTCCTACTTCCTTGGGAAAAGTGAAGCACTCAGAAGAGTATTTCACAGGCTCCCACTGCACATTTACCCTCTAGCAGCATCTGCATCCATGTACACTGCCTTCTTGCCTCTTACTAGAGATGGCTATCCATGCACCTATCTAATGCGAACATCTCCATACGTGTATTGATCATGGTTCCTCTCACACATATGCAAAGACATCACTCCAGCAAATTTCTCCTCCTTCCCCTACAGCATTATTTATTTCCTTTTTACTGCATCATTTCCACCAGTCACTAACCATTATATTTTTTCTTCCATTAAAAACAAAATGAAACAAAACGTTTTATCCCAATCTCTCCTCCAGATACAGTCCCATTTCTCTGCTACCTTTCACAGTTGTTAAGGAGTAGATATTCTGGAGCTCAGTTGAATTTCCCAGGTATCCACTCTGGTTCCCACTTAGGTTGGTTGGAACTTGTGCAAGTGCAAGTGCTTGTTAATTGTTTAGTTTATCATTCTCTAGTAGTTAGAATTCTCAGATAAAATACAGTTGAGATATATTTATACTCAAAAGTTATTTGTTGTACATATGAGATTCAAATTTAACTGGGCATCCTGTATTATTATTTGCTAAATCTAGTGTTGCCCAGTATCGTGGAGTCTCACCCTACATATGCATAGCTTATTGTTCAGCCAAGGACTCAATGATACCCCAGTGCAGATCTTTGGAGTGCTTTCTCTAGGTGGCTCTTCCTCTCTAGTACTCAGTCCCACAGTTTCTGCTTTAGCTTCCCAAATTCCCATCTCTGCCTCTTCATCTCAGTAGGAAGACTATGCTCTATTTGGCTACCTCACCCTCTGCCGTGGTCCAGAAAGTGTGCCCAGGCAGAGAGCTAGGGCAATTATAGGGCTCACCTCATCTGTTTCCCTTCTCCCAAGGATCACAGTTCTGTACTACCTGTGGTCAAATATCTGAAAAAACGATTTCTTTTGGGAGTGCTAGTTCAGTACCAGTTACTCTGACATGGAGAGAAACAGAAGTCTATCCTTTGTCTTTTGAATTTTGTGGTGTTTTTCTTTTTTCACCTGTCTAGGAGTTTAAAAATTTTATAAAAGTTCAATTTATCAATCTTGGTTTCTTCTAATGCTATGAAAGAGCTTTCCCAATAAAGTATTTTTAAAAACCATCCATGCTTTTTAATTGGTTTACTTTTTTACAATTAAAACTCTTGTTTCTCTGGATTTATTTTGGAGTAAGGAGTGAGGTAGTTTACAGTTCGTTTTGTTGCAGATAGCTAGTGTGGCAGGTAAAGATGGTCACATATTTGTTGATTGTGTTCCCAATGAGCAGCGAGTTCTGTTTCCCCTCCTCTTTAATCTCTTGCTTAGTAATGGCTTTGGCCAGTCGAGTACAGTAGAAGAGATTCTTGCCGGTTGTGGGTTTAGCATTTGATAGCACTAGTGGTTTCTTGGAGCCCTAACCCGCCGTGATAGAATACTGACCACCTTGCTGAGGAGGTTGTATGGAGAGGCCCTGAGACTACCTGGAGGAGGAGAGGGCCAAGAGGAGCCCAGCCTTCCAGCTGTCGCTGCCAAGTGCCGGGCGTGTGAGTGAAGCCTCTGGAACCCTATAGACTACCTCAGCTGCCAGCTGAACACCACTGGGAGACAGTCACTGCCATGTGGGGCAAAATAATCACCTGGCCAAATCTTACCCTGATTCCTGATGAGATACAATAAAATGGTGGTGTAAGCTGCTAAGTTTTAGGATAGTTTGCTGCAAATCATTAGACAACTGGAACGGCTAGCCAGTTGCCCCAACACAATTTTTGAATAAGCCATCTTTTGTCTACCCATTTAATTGTTACCTTTATCAAATATTAAATCTCCTCTTGTGGGCCTATTTCTTAATTTTCTACTGTGTTTTAATGATCTGTTTTGCTATTTGCTATCTCTCTTATTTTTCAGAATGTTTCTGCCAATTTGTGCATGTCTATTCTTTTTCAGGTAAGGAGGCTTCGTTCAATTTTGACATGTAACAAAAAGTGTCAAATATAAAAAATTATATTGATATAGTTTACTTTATCAAATGGTTAAATTTAGAGAAAAATAAGTGAAAATTTAGAGAGATTTTTCATTTATCTTCTTTGATAAACCTCATTTGTTTAAAGTTCAGTTTATTTAATTCATGTACACCTTGGAAAATTTTTCATGAATATTTTATCATTTTTTCTATTATAAATAGAAATTAATATTCCATTATTTTTCTGATTTTTTAAGTTATTTTCCTACATTATTTGAATATAGGAAAAAATTGATTTGTATATTAATTTGAAGCTAATCGATAACAGAGACTTTTTGCTTCTCATAATTATTCATTTGAAATTTATAGGTTTTCATTTATAGCAATCATATTAATCATAAGTTTGCCTTTCTTTCCAAAATCAATCTTTCTTATTCCTATATTGTAAGCTCCATAAGGGCAGGGATTTTTGTCTCTTTATGCACTGCTATACCCCAGTTCTCACTGCATGATACATGATTGCATAGCATATGAATTTGTTGATTAAATTAATAAAGGATAATAGCTAAGAGCCTGGGCTCTGGAGTCAGATTGCCTGGGTTTGAATCTGGCTCCACCACTTATTGGATGTGTTACCACACCACTGAGTTAAATTTCCTTAGCCTCAGTTTCCTTTTTCATCGGTAATTTGGTATAACAGTATCTAGCTCATGAAGTTGTAAAAATTAAATGAGATAAATACTCCAGGAAAAGAGCATAACTGAGTACTTGACACATAATAGGGTCTTGATATCTGTTTATCTTCACTGTTATTTCTCTTGACTAATATCTGTGGCTCCTAGATATAGAATATGATAAAATAATAGTAATGGTAGTAAACTGCCCCTGCTTATAACAGGAATGCTTATAAAGTTTCACCATTAAATATAATGCCAGTTGGTTTAAGATGGATTTTTTAATATGTTAAGGAAGAATATATATATGTATGTGTGTACATACATATATATGCCTGTGTGTGTATATAATACATATACATGTACTTAGATATGAAATCATATTGTTAAGGTTTTAATTTAGAATATGTATAAGACTTGGCTTTTACAATCTATTAAGATAATCATATAATTTCTCCTTTAACCATTTGATAAGGTAAACTATATCAATATAATTTTTAATATTGAAGTATTATGTTACTTTGGCATTAGGAATCCAAATGCCAATTTCAAAATTAAGGTTTTTTTAAAGTATTCTTATCACAAAAAATTTCCTTACACTACTTTAAAAAATAATAAGTTCTCACAATATATGATCCTTAAACCAGCTTAATTTTCAGTACCTGGGAGATTTCAGTGCTCTGAAGCTAATCTGTCATTCACCCATGTGAATATGAAGCTATCCCAAAAATTTTCTGGGAGAGGAGCTTTCTGGAAGCAGAGCCTTGCACTCTCTGTACGTCAACAAGTTTACTCTTTGTCCCAGGTGTGTCATAAATCCTTCTCTTGTTGCACAGAACTTTCCTCCTTGGCAGTTTTCCTGCTGTTTTACTTTGTCCACTTTCCAACACAAACTGCCAGTGCCAGCCTCCCTTTCTTATGAAAGCATTAATATTAGAGGGATTATTAGCATTTCTTGTATACAAGGAATATTAAAATTTCTTCCTGTTTATTTGGGTTCTGGCTGCTATGGCCTCTCAAAGAAGCAATGCAAAGAACCACGTTTTTACCAACCTCCAATCTTTGTTTGGTAAAATAATTTTTTCCAAATTTGTTATTGCACTTTTAGTAAATCATCTTTGTTAAAAAGAGTAAATTATGTGAAATTTCCAATCCTCTACCTCAGGTTTGAAATGTGCTCTTTCCAGTCAATTCTGGTTTAACCTCCATGTGTATATTGGCCTTTTACAGTTTTGACTACCTTAAAAATTTTTCTTAAGCCATGATTATAAATATTCCCGTGTCTTTGAATTTAGGGTTTCAAAGATCACTCTTTTTACCCATAACTTCTTTATATTCAGAGTTTCTTCACTTGGATTCAATGGATGCTTGATCTCTTTTTATGTAGACTTCCTCTGTTCTTTAAAAGGCTGTTGCTTTCTCAAGTTGCTGAAGACGAAGTTCCAAACCACTTAGGTGATAACTGTGAGAGCCAGAAGATTATTTCAGCAGACCCCATGTCCTGTGACTATTACTACCTAAGTGCCAGGGGCCTTGTCTGAATCTGATTGTTTTTCCCTCACTAGTATCTCCAGCCAATCTAAAGCTACACTCCAGGAAGCAGCAATAAAAATAAATAAATAAAAATAAAAGCTGGGTGGTTTATTGGCTAGCATATCTTCTTTGGAAGTGTTCTCCAGTGCCACATTTCTGGGCCAATAATTTTCAAACATTTATTTGTTAAGGTAGTGTGAGCCGCTCTTCAAATATAATCTTTGGTAGCCCAAAGGGTAAACTAGATAAAAGGGTTGTTGTTCTGGTTGATTCAGAGATGGGGCCTGGAGCCTTGCCTGCTCAGTGCCGCTCATCCCCTGTTCCCTCGCTTGGAATGGCACCCTAAGGTCTTGGTGGAAACCCAGGTGTGAAGGTCTCATGGGGACAGAGTCACACATGGTGGACCTCGAGATTAAGTGATTCTGTTAATGTATTTTGTCTGGTCTGCACAGTGCTGTCCTTCAGTGTATTTTTTTTCCAACAGTTTTATTTTCAAAATAATCCCAATTAACTCTTCCAACTGTTTAACTTGATATTTACATACATATTTCTAAATATTATGTTTTTGCTGCCATTTTGGATTTGTTGGTATTGTATGTTATCTACTAACTTCCTATCATGGAAGATTGAACTCCCTTTCTTTTATCCCTCAAATCTTCTCCTCCTATCCTCATAATATAATTATAGTTTTTTATTAAGTCAATAATTAGTATCTCCCGTCTTATAAAAATGTAAATATTGTTTGCTTCTGAGTCAAATAAGTATATTAGTTTTGGTACAAACTTTGGCTTTTCTGAAAGTTAATAAATGCCTTGTAAACGTATTTGCTTAGGGTTTTTTTGTACCTTACCTTTGTCCACTTGTTCAAACATCTGTTACGTACTTGAATGCATAATTTTCCAAATGCTCAAATGTGTCAGAAAATATCAGTTCCATTCTCCTCTCACCTGCACATTCTCTCTCCTTCTCCAGTCTGGACTACCTGTTCTCCAGGTCTGTGCAGAGCTAATGTCATGTGGTTTATAGTCTTCAGTTTGTGATTCCTGTGCTGCTGGACACCAACTTTTCTTATTTCTTAGTTTATTCCCTCTTTTTGCTGGAGCACATGCTCTAATTAGCTTCCTGAAAAATGATGCATGGAAGGTAAATACTGAATCTTTGCTGTCTGAAAATGTTTTATTATGCTCTTACACCAGATTGAATGTAGAATTCTAACTTGGAAATGTTTTTCAATCAGAAATTTTAACATATTCTCCTGCTGCCTTCTATTTTTACCTCCTTTTTTCATTCTATCCACTGGTCCTTTCAACCTGGAAACTTGAGTTCCTTCAGTCCTGGGCAATGTTCCTGTAATATATGTTTGAGTAAGACATGTTTTAAAAATTAATTGAAGGCCATAAAAGAACACTTACTAAGGACAAGGGCGTGTAGATTGTCTTTAGATAACAATGGTGACTATGAATACATAGACTCAGCAAGTTAAAATATTCATAAATTTCCTGAAGTGGTCCAAACAGTAAATGTTTTGATTATTTAATTTTTGAAAATAGCCCCTCTGTGGAATTATATACTTGTATTAGGGGGCTAATCAACTCTCCTGGCCTGATTTTTCCACATGGAGAACTTCAGCTAAAGTAATACTCCTGGCCTCTCTTCTCCCTCCTTACTTATTCCTTCCCTTAGGAGGAAGACTGACTTATGAGATTGGTGAATTTTATGAGAAGGAACTGAACACACTCAGCTCAGCACATTCTGCCATGTGTCTTTATTTGTACCCACCCTGTCCACGAAAGGCATGCATTCCAATCTTTTCTCTGCCACGTATTTAGGGGATTGTCCTCATGAGGGGGGCCTGTAGTTGTCTATCCTGCTTATGACTGAATGTGTACATTGTCTAATTAAGGGGAAAGTATTAGGAAGTACATCGTAATCACACACCCTAACTGCATTTTCCAATATCCGTCTAATAATAAAGGTGATGTTTAATCTCCATTGAAGTGGCTTTTTGTTTGCTGCTTAATTGGGTCTGAAATCATGAAGGGAAAAGAAATCATTCCCTAAAATTCCAGTATGGATGTTACTATACATAGCATGCATTTATGTATGCGTTTATGGACCAAGAATATTTGCACAAAATCATGCATGGGTGGTTTAAGGAATTCAAAAGCAGTTTTGATACTGCTTGGTTTCACTTTCTCATCAACATTGAAACCCAATTCCCACATCATTTGCAAAACCACCTATAGTTTTTCCAGCAACAACCGAGAATAGTGAGGCTCACACTTACTAGGGTGTGCTTGTAGCCTTGTAAAGTGGGTCTTGTCAAAGCTAGCAGTGACCTTTTTCATTAATAACATAGGGAACACCTGAAGCAATTCTCACTGTGATGAATTCCCATATGATTCAGTTTAACGAAGACATTTGCCTCAATGCATATATGTGGCAGAAACATATTTCTAAAAGAATAACTGAGTCCCTGCCACTGGACTACTATTAATCCAAATGGGACTTAGGTCTACCAGCCTTTTTAAATCCTGTGTTCATTCAAAGGGTTTATGACCTCATTATCTTTTCAGTTTAACAAACTTTTCCCAGTAATAAATATCTAGATAGTCCCAGTCCTTGCAGATATACTCCTTGACCATATCATAAAATGGAAAAACACCATCATATATTTTCTCATACCTAAAAGATGCTTTTCATTCATCCATTTAATTAATTAATTAATCAATTAATTCAACAGATATTTTGTGTTTATTATGCATCAAGCACTGTACTACATACTAGAAAATAAAAAAGGTAATTATGGTGGAGATTGACATAGAAACTAATCATAGTAATAGTGTACAATATAAGCTATATAAAGATATGTGCAGATTGCTTTGGGAACTCAGAGGAGAGGGTGGTTTTCTTTGGTCAGAGGAGCCTGGAAAGTTTTCCAAAGAAAGGAAATTGTTAAATTGCTGTCAGTTTAGCAATATAACAATTAATTTTACATATCAATTTTAGTTTTTAAAAAATTTTCATTGCGGTAACATATATACAACTAAAAATTTCCCATTTTAGCCACTTTCAAGTGCACAATTCCATGATATTAATTACATCCAACATCTATTACCCCAACTTTTTCACTACTTCAAACAGAAACTTGGCTTCCATTAAGTAACAACTCCCCCTTCCACTCCTCCAACCACCTTCCACATCCCACCCCCCACCCCGTCAATTAGATTTTTACAAAAGGGCAACTATATGAATGGATTTCTACCAGATTGAAATACGTACCCCAATTGAGACAGGTTCTTAATATTAAACTGCATTCTTGTGGGTGTGAACCCATTGTAAATAAATACGACCTCTCAAAGATGTTATTTTTAGTTAAGGTGTTGCCAACTGATGCAGGGTGAGCCTTAATCCAGATTACTGGAGGCTTTATAAAGAGCAGAAACCAGAAGCCAGAGTCAGAGAAGGTCACAGAGAGAAGCCAGAAGTCAACGGAACCCAGAAGAGAAAGGAGAGGACATCACCACATGACATGAGGCAGGCATACAAACCAAGGGACCCCAAGGATCACTGGCAGGGGGAACCAGAATCCTACAAACTTTGAGGAGAAATCATTGCCTACTGATGCCTCAATTTTGGACTTCAGCTAGCCTCAAAACCATAGCCAATAAATTCCCATTGTCAAAGACAACTCATTGAGTGAAATTTGTCATAGCAGCCTGGCAGACTAAAACAGATATGCTTGTGAAAATTTGTATGAGATTTTGATTATGTTAAAGTTATCCACATTAACTACTGAGATAAATGTAATAGATAAATGGAGTTTCCAAAAAACAGGGGGGAAGAGGCCTAACACTGTATATTACATTCCAGGTAGTATGGTGTTTGGTCTCCACAAATGTGACTTGGAAAAGAGCACAGAGAAAGGTGGAAATTCCTTAGTTTTTGATAATGAATGAAAATCTGATCTGAGAACAATTTCTTTCAGAACTCCAACTATAATCAACATATTTAAATAGCAGAATTAGTTTGTAAATGGTATTCTATTTGAAAATGGTGCTCTAATCATTAATTAACTACTTAAAAATTCTTAAAACATTTATTGAATACTTACTATGTATTACATATGAAAAAATACACTAGATTCACACAGTGGTAGAAAAATAAAATTCCTACAACAGCAAGGCTGTTAAAGCAATAAATGGATGACTTAAACTGGGTATAATACAATATAATAGAGAGTGGTGGAGTCTGTGACGAAATGCAGAGAAATTAAAATTTAAAACAAAACCATGTAGGTCAAATAAAACACATTTGTTAAGCCTTCCAGTCAGTTTGAAACTCTTGGATTCAGAGGCTACAAGTAATATGACTCCATCCCTATCCATGGAGTTCCAAGTCCAGAGAAGGAGGCAGAGCTGTCAATAACGATAGTGCCATATCAATTTGCACTGGTATTGGGTAGTTAAGCAGTGCTGTGGGAGCACAGTTCACAAGATAGAGAAGATGAACAGAGATGCTGACATGGCTATTATGCAGTCATTCAACCAAGAATTCTACTTTCATCATGTAATGGTTTGTATTTTTCAACAAATATTTATTGAGTCTAATTTGAGTTAGATACTGTGCTAGGTTCTGTAGATTCCACAGTAAACAAGATAGACATGAGTCCTGCCCTCATAGAGCTTATATCCGAATGAAGGCGGCAGAATAGACAAAGACAATACATAGGTTTGTAAGTAAAATGGTTTAAAATTCTTTGATGTCCTGGGCAGGAAACACCAAGAATAACTAGATAAGATGGTCAGGAAAGACTTCTTTGAGGAAATAGCATTTAATATAAACTTCAGAACAAGGAAGGGTCAGTGAAGCAACAGTATGGCAGGAAGCAGGAACAACTTGTAGAAAGGCCTAGAATCTGAAATTAGCTTATCATAAATGATGAACTGATGAAGGAAAGGTGAGGCAGGAGAACAAGGAGAGAGAGGGGAATACAGACAAAAACTGAGACTGGGGAGTTAGATAAAGGCTAGAGTGTTTAGTTTCAGTTTGGCCACATTAAGGAACAGGAATTATATTCTATATACCATGAGAAGCCATTGAAGAATTTTAGGCACCATCTGGCAATATTTGTTTTGCTTTCAAGTAGATTACTCTTGGTGCTGTGTGGAGACTAGTTGGAGCAGGCAAGAGTTGGAGTGGTGAAACCATTTAGGACTCAATGGCAGCATAGATGTGAAAGAAGGTGACTGCCTAAAGTAGAGAAGCAGTAATGGAACTAGGCAGAAGTGGGCAAATTTGAGATACATTTAGCAGGTAGAACTGTCTAGATTGGCTGAAAGATTGAATGTAGCAGGTGAGGAAAAAGTAGCTAGATTTTAGAATATCTCATTTTCTGGCTGAAGCAGGCGAGTTAATGGTGATGCCTTTATGGGGAGGCAATAGGTAGGACTAGATGAGGGTGAGTGTGAGTTCCCATTTGAGATTTCACTTGAGATACTCAAGCAGGGAGGTAGAAAAGGCAGTGTGCATAATACAATTCTGTAGTTCTAAAGGAAAGATCTGGACTGGAGGTAAAACTTGGGGGCCTACCGGTATGAAGATGGTACCTAAAGCTGATGGGATAAGTGAGGTTACCTAGACAGAGTGTAGAGAGAGATGAGAACCCCAGACCAACCCCAAAGGTTACATTTGGAGGTTAAGTAGAAGTGGAGGAGCCAGCAAAGGAGATTTAGAAGAAGCAGTCATGAGTTAGGAGGAAAGCCAGAAGAACATAATGTCATGGAGGTCAAGAAAATAGTGTTTCAAGGCAGAAGTGGTCAACTGTGACCAAATGCTGCTGAGAGAGTAACATAAACCCAAATTTATTTAAACACCAAATATAAAATATTTGTAAACAGTTCAAAATAATCTAAAAATCCTGCCTAAGTTGTTAAATTTACCAATAGCTGAAATTTCCAATAAAATCCCATGCAACAAGTTCTGACCAGTCACAGTGGGAAATGACACAGAATTCTGGCCCAAGTGCTTCCTGCTCACACCTGCTTTTACACTTCTTGTACAGACACAAAGGACTGGTTCTGGAAGTTCTCCTGAACAAAATCATTCTTGACTGAAATTCTCCATTGGGAAGAGTTTTCATTTTCCCTAGCTTTTCCAGGGCCTGTTTACTCTAGAATCTAATAGGGACTCACTAAACTCACAAATCAATCAGCATATAATATTTTTTTTTAGTTCATGAGCTATATTAGACTCAGCATGTTTAAGTTCATGAAATTGAGCAAAATAAAGGTGCACTTGGCCAAATGTTTTTTTTCTCCAAGAGAACAGACTTTTATATTTATGACTTTTATAAGTCAAATACTGTCTAAGGAATTTCTCAAAGAACTTCAGAATCTAATTAATAAAAAGTTTCTTTTCCATAAGTGAAAGTTCAATTGGAATTTAGTCAATGAAATTTTTTATTAAAAAAAGTAAGACATTCTTTTATAAAATATTCCAAATAGTACTGGCAATAAATGGAAAATAGAAGTCTCTCCTCTTTCACACTAGTCTCACTTGCCATGCTTAGTTTACTGTGCATCTTTACAAAAATTTTTAGTACAAATTACAATCAGAGAACCTAAGATGGCAGCTAGGTGAGACAGGGCAATAAAACACCTCCATGAAAAATACTAGATAAAAACCAGAAAGTGACCCAGAACACCAGTTCCAGCGATGCACCAGCCAGACAAGGTCTGCTAAATCCACAGGGACCATGCATTTGGTGAAACCAGGAGTCTGCATTCCGAAACGAGTGAGTGAGCCAGCTGAAATTCAGCTGCCATGCTGTAGTGTGGGGAAATGGTGGGCTGGTGTTTGGAGATGGACTAGTTCTTTAAAAAAAATAAAAAGCCTGGGAGTGACTGCAGATATGACAGGGAGAGCCACACAGTGAAGCACAGCAGGAACAGGTTGGGCTAACGCCTCGGTGTCTGGCGTGGAGGATACCCCTTCCCACACTTGATGCTGATTGTCTTGAGACCAGAGGAGCAGAGGGAAGCCAAAAAGAGAAAAAACCACACCTCTTGCAGCCATCTCCCCAGTGGGCTGGGGACACTCCCGCCCAGGGCTGGATCCACAACCCAGAGCCACTCCAGGAAACCCAGTGTGACGGGGAGTCTTTCCTGCAGCACCATGCACATGCCACAATATCAGCCATGGACAGTGGCCTTTAATACACCCACGGCTGATTGTCCCAGAGCTGGGAGGGCAGAGCTGTGCGAAAAGGGGGAAGTTAACGCATCCCATTCAACCATCTTTGAAGCAGGCTGGGAGCGCCCCTGCACGACCCAGTGACCCAGGGCTTCCCTGGTAGGCCGGCGCACACTAGTGACATGGCACGGCCCTTCCCCAGCAGAGGTCCTGGAAGAACACAGCTGGGAAGGGGGAACCATTCGGAAATCCCAGGGACCCTACGCGAATACCAAGGACTTGTGGGTCAGTGGCAGAGATAGTCTGTGGCAAGACTGAAATGAAGGCTTAGACTCTTGCAACAGCCTTAAACCTCCAGGAACACCTGGGAGGTTTGATTATTAAAGCGGCCCTGCCTCCCTAACCACCCAGACACATGTCCCACATTCAGGGAGGACAGCAACAACAACACACTCAAACTTAGTGCACCAATTGAATCTCACAAGAATCAGATCCCCACACACTACAAAGACAAAGTTGGGGAGAACTGACTTGAGGGGAATAGGTGACTCACGGACGCCATCTGCTGGTTAGTCAGAGAAAGTGTACGCCACCAAGCTGCAGTTCTGACAAATTAGAGATCAAGTAAAGCAAATGCCAAGAGGCCAAAAACAACAGAAAATCTTAAAGCATATGATAAAACCAGACGATATGGAGAACCCAAACCCAAACAACCAAATCAAAAGATCAGAAGACACACAGCACTTGGCGCAATTAATCAAAGAACTACAGACAGGCAACAAGAGCATGGCTCAGGATATAAAGGACATGAAGAAGAGCATGGCACTGGTACAAAGGACACAAAGAAGACCCTAGAAGAGCATAAAGAAGAAATTGCAAGAGTAAATACAAAAATAGAAGAACTTATGGAAATAAAAGAAACTGCAGGCCAAATTAAAAAGACTCTGGATGCTCATGATACAAGATTAGAGGAAGCTGAACAATGACCCAGCCTCCTTGAGGACCACAGAATGGAAAATGAAAGAACAAAAGAAAGAATGGGGAAAAAAATAAAAAAAATCAAAATGGATCTCAGGGATATGATAGATAAAATAAAATGTCCAAATTTAAGAATCATTGGTGCCCCAGAAGGGGAAGAGAAGGGTAAAGGTCTAGAAAGAGTATTCAAAGAAATTGTTGGGAAAACTTCCCAAACTTTCTAAATATAAATACACAAAGCATAAATGCCCAGCGAACTCCAAATAGAATAAATCCAAATAAACCCACTCCAAGACATTTTCTGATCAGACTGTCAAATACTGAAGAGAAGGAGCAAGTTCTGAAAGCAGCAAGAGAAAAGCAATTCACCACATACAAAGGAAACAACATAAGACTAAGTAGTGACTACTCAGTGGCCACCACAAAAGAGGCGAGAAGGCAGAGGCATGACATATTTAAAATTCTGAGAGAGAAAAATTTCCAACCAAGAATACTTTATCCAGTAAAACTCTCCCTCAAACTTGAGGGAGAGCTTAAATTTTTCACAGACAAACAAATGCTGAGAGATTTTGCTAATAAAAGACCTGCTCTATTTCAGATACTAAAGGGAGCCCTACAGACAGGGAAACTAAGAAAGGAGAGAGAGATATAGAGAATTTTAACAGACATATATAGAACCTTACATCCCAGGTTACCGGGACACACATTCTTCTCTAGTGATCACGGATCTTTCTCCAGAATGGACCTTATGCTGGGACATAAAAACAAGCCTCAATAAATTAAATAAATAAATAAATAAATAAATAAATAAATAAATAAATCTGTTCAAAGCACATTCTCTGACCACAGTGGAATACAAATAGAAGTCAATAACCATCAGAGACTTGGAGAATTCACAAACACCTGGAGGGTAAAAATGAGGGGGAGATGAAAACATTCCCAGATAATCAAAAGCTGAGGGACTTCACCACCAGTAGATCAGTTCTATAAGAAATGCTAAAGGGAGTCGAGCAGGCTGCAAGGAAGGGACACTAAACAGCTGACTGAAACTACATGAAGAAATAAAGATTTCCAGTAAAGATCACATGGTAAATATAAATACCAATACTACTGTATTTTTGGCTTGTAACTCCACTATTTACTTCTTACAGGATCTAAAATACATAAACTGTAATGATAAAAAAATTACAATCAGACAGATAAACACACAAACTTTTTGTTTATGTTTATGACATTACTCCATATATTATTCTACAACTTGATTTTTTTTCCACTTAATATTATAACATATCTTGGACCTCTTTCCCTACAGTTACGTATCTACTTCAGTTCTTCCCCAAAGCTGCCTGGTATACAAAATAATTTATTTGCTCCTCCTCCCATTGACTGAGATATGAAGAAGCCGGATAGTTCTTTCCCCTGACTCCTGCCAGATAGGTCATAGGCATGTGTCCTCAGCTAGTCAGCTGGATACACTAGCCCAGGACTGGTTCATTTTATTGACACTGTTTATTGAATTACCCCTCTTTCCTCTACTGTCACGTATTAATGTGACATATGTATTTGGAATTACTCCATACCATCTTTTCTGTTACATTCTCTGTCTATATTTTCTTGCAATAGTACCATACTGTAATAATGCACTCATACTTGCATGCATACATACAGATATACATATATATACACACACATATATATATTTGTTTAATATCCAATGGAACTGGTTCCCTGATTTCTCTTTTACATAATTTTCCTGTTTATTCATCCATTATTTTTTCTAGATAAACTTTAGAATCATTTTGTCAATTGTAAAAACAAAACATATACACAAAACAAATCCCTGTCAAAATTTCGAATGGGATGTCTCTAAATTTATAATATTATCAAGAACTGACAACTTTACACTGTTCACTATGCTGATCCATGAAGTTATATCTTTCTATTTGCTCATGCTTTCTATAAAGTCCTTCAGTAGACTTTAACTATTTCTGCCTTAAGTGTATTTCAAGGTTTTTTTTCAATTTTTATTGCCATTTTGCACAGCTAATTTTATTTCACTACATAATCTATTATTTCTGAATACTGTAACACTACTAAATTTTCATTTTTTTCTAATCATCTCAATTGAATACATTTTGGAATTTTCAGTTATACAAATATAACTTCACACTTATGGAAAAATTTCCCAACTCCTTTATTTTCCCTTTCCATATTTACTCCACCCTCCTTTTCTTTATTGACCCAAGTGCCTTGACTAGGGCTTCTGAATAATGAAACTTAGCTGTGATTGTGGCCCCTCTTCTCTTGATCCAGCTTTAATAAGAATCCTTCAGATATTTTGCATGAAGTTGTCATTAAAATATATGAAAAACAGATTTGGAAGCATTTATAGTATTCTTTATATTCTGGAATAGTTAAAATGATGTAGACATTAAAATGACATCTGTTCTGTGGAGGATAGAAACAATACACCTGAGAAACAGGATTGTTTTAGAGGTGGAGCTGAAACATTTGTCAATTTCTTTGAGGTTATTGGTCTAGTTCCTATCTCTTCTTAACAGAAACTGGGAACTAATCCATTTATCCAAATTTTGTACTCTCCAAGGCATCCCCTTAACATTCTTTGAATTGCCTTAGTACATGTTATTTCCCCATTATCCCTTAATGTTTTGTGTATTCTTGAATTCTCCACCTCCCTAGTAAAGAAAAATAGGCTTGCTACAGTATATACACACACATGTGTATATGTGAATTGTATCAAAATCTTTTCCATTTATTAATAAATTTAAATTTTTAAAATTATTTTTCTAATTTCTGGAGTAGAAGGCTTAATTCATTTTTTTCATTCTTTTTTGATTGATAATACAAATGATTAAGGCATTAAATTGCTTGTTAATATAGATTTGGCTGTATCATTATAAGTATTTCCACATAGTATTTTCTTCATTACTATTTTCTAGAGATCTTGTGACTTATTCCTTTAGTTTCTTCTTTTTTCAAATGAAAATAGCTACATTTTGCCTTGAAAAATCCATGCAAATATGGAAAATCCACACAAAAATGTAAAACACTAAATAAGAAAATCAAGTAACCTGAAATCCTGACATTCTAATATAATCACTATTAATCTTTGGGTGATATTCTTTTTGGGCATATATTTATGTGTACACAATCAAACATGATTTTTTACAAATAAGACCATATCATACAGTTTTCACCATGAACATAATATTTAATGTATTTTTTTGGTCTTATCTCTCCTCTCACTATGCTCTACTTTTCAAGCCCTCAGGTAATAAATATTAACAGATGAGGGCCACAATATCCAAACTATGTTCTGAAGTACCTGAAGTGCCATGGCAAACTCACAGGAGTGTCATGCGATATTTCCAAATTTCCAGGGTAACACAGCAATACTTGGCATCTGATAGATACTGTGCAAACTACTACCTCAAAGGAGTTCACCATTTCAACATTATATTGCATTGTGTTTATTTCTATGAAATTCTTAACTATTCTGACCTAGCTATTGGTTCTATTTAATAAATGTAACTGTCATGTAATTCTTTTGGTATGCATACCATAGAAAAATTACTACGAAACAAAGGAAAGTTGGTGGAAAACCCCAGAGCATTTACGGGATGAGATAGGGTGAGAAAGCCCAAAGGGACCTGCAAGACTTCAAACCTCAGAAAGATTTCAGCAGGTATTAAAAAGTTAGCTAAATATCTATGTTCTAGTTAACAACTAGGAACACAGCTGGACTATGTGGGACATGAAGATGACCTGGACAGCCCTTGGTGAGAGAAGAAAAATAAAAGGAAAACAACATTCATGGAATTAAAAGAAGAGTTTTTTAAATTAGTGATGGGTAGTAAACAAACAAATCACTATTCTCCCTGCTTTCTTAATTTTAAAATGGAAAATAAAGCTAGCCAAGGAATGTTCTGGGCTTCTCAGAAAGACTCCTTGTATAAAAAAAAAATGAAAAAATGCCAAAAGAGGTTCTCAGAAGTGTGGTGTATTGTAATTGTTTATAGTTAACAAATTAATGTTTTTTAACATTTGAAAAAGGGACAGTGTAATTGTGCTATTCAAAAGAAGATTTTTATTATTTTTTAAAATTCATAACTGTGGCATAGTCCTCTCTGTGTAAGGTATATGATGAGCATCCCATTCTTTTACAGCTGACAGCATAGCCTTTGGATTGAATATATGAGCATAATAGGAAACAGAGGCCCTGTCCAAGGGGAGCTTGGGTCAAAGAGGAACTCCCATCCGACAGGTCCCCAGGTAATGCGCTGGGCGAGGGGAGCCTGCTCCTCACTGTAATTCATGCGGAAACTTGTTCTAACTGTGCTTCCCTAACCAGGCAATTCAGTTGCCTGAGGGTGGCCTTGTGCAGGAGTAAATAAAACCACATCAAACCTGTTTTCATACTGGCTCTGTGACAGGTGACTAGAAGGTAGAAAAAGGAGGTGTGTTAGATTGCCAGGGCTGCTATGACAAATATCGCACAGGGGCTTGGCTTAGACAATGGATTTATTGTCTCACACTTTGGGAGGCTAGAAGTCCAACATCAAGCTATTGGCATATTCTCTCTGGAAGTCTGTGGTGTTCTGGCAATCCTCTGTCACAAGGCAATCTCTCTCTTGTGTCTGCTCCTCTGGTTTCTGCTGACTTCTGGCTTCTACTTCTCATCCCATTTCCTTTGCTTTTAAGGACTTCAGTGACACTGGATCAAGGCCTGCCTTCATTCAGTTTGGGCACACCTTCACTTATCATAACATCTTCAAAGGTCCTATGTGCAAATGGGTTCTCACCCACAGGAACACAGATTAAGATTTAAGCATGTCTTTTGTGGGGTATGCTTTTCAATTCCCAACAGGAGGAAAGGAAAATATTTTTCTGCCAGCAGGAAATGAGGGCCTGGGTACCTAACAATTTGAAGGACTAAGGCCTCTGATCATAGACTGATGGGTTGGTTCTGCAGGGCCTGTGCCTCAGAGACGGGTATGCATCTGTGTGTGCTCAATGGGTCATTAAGCTTGTAGTGCAGCTGTGTATGTGTGCGTGTCCTTGTTGTGTCTTTGGCTTCTTGTCTGTATTCCACAGGGCATCCCAACAGCTGACTTACTTAGCCCAGCCTGCTTTCTAGCCCCCACTTTTCTCTCTCTCTCTCATCTTATTTCCGTCAGTGTTGTGGTCATTTGTTCTGAGAGCTCTGAGAAAAATCTCATTTCTTTACCCATCAACCTCAAAATTCCCTCAGGGACAAACTCTCTTTCCACTACAAGGGACTCTTTAGTCTCTCATTATTTCTGGTCTCACTCTTTGCAAACCAACCAACTCCCAGAAGAAGATCTGATAAGCCTGTTTACGTGCCACTCCCCTCCCAAAGTGTTTGCATCTTACGAAGCCACAAAGCTTCATGTCAAATGAAGCAATCTCTAATTGTGCAATTTCAGGCATCAGTAGAAACAGAGGCTCCTTTTGAGGAGTTTGTAGGGGGAGATTCTGTATGGATTTAATATTTTAATTTAATAAAAATCCCTGATTTTCTTATACAGATTATAGTAATACCTACACAGAAAAAATGTTGAGGTTTGAAATAAGAAAGTGCATATACCTAACTTAGTGCTATGTGTGCCAGGCACTGCACTGGGCAAAGAGAGGGACCTTGAGGAGCTCAGCCTAGAGAAAAACCATTTTCATTTAGACAGCATAGTTCCCATTCCCCAAAAAATGTTCTTCCATACATCATCTCACTTAACCCTCTCACCTTTGCCAGGTATGTGTAATCCCCACCCCTACCCAACCTTACCCACCTCTGATTTCACATTTTCTTGGTCTCCAAGAGACTAGGAGATCCCAAGTGATATGCCCAGAACAGAACAGATTTTTCTGCATCCAGCACAGAACAGACTTTTTTTTAAGTGAAAATGACTCAAAGGTATGTATACCATAGCAAAATGCATGCAAAACAAATAATCCTCACAAGTTGCTGAACTCAAGACTGTGGGAGAAGAGAACAAATGAAACAAGAGAAATATCCTCAGTCTTTTAAAATTTTTTCTCAAAGGGTGTATTTTGAGTTTGGGTGCAGAAAATATGATCCTGGTAAATGTAACATGGTAATAGGAAATCATAGAAATTGCTTGTTAAAACTGAGATTTTTCCATACTGTCACTCTGGAGAAGCAATATGCCAGGGTCTGTGTGTGTATTTAAATGGGGTGGAGGTTAGTGAAGGGATCCTAAGCCTCAGTAGCTGGGCAGTAAAATGAGCTCTAGGTTACAGTGTATCCCCCATAAAAGTGAGCACTTAATTAATTCAAAAGCATGCCTGTTATTTTAATTATGATTCTGTCAATAAAGTTTAGTGCTTGTGAGAGGTGCTGATGGGAAATTACATTTTTCCTTCCCTGGCACAATAATAAAGGAGGATAAACTCTGCAGCCACTGACTCTACCCCTTCTCTGTTCTCCAGGTGGGACCTGGATACCAGAAGCCAGGAATCTAATTCAGTTGGGTGTTTTGTTCCTACATAGTTCATAGTTTTGGTTGCCATTGTGTGTAGGATCCACTCTACTACTTAATGGTTTTCTGATTATTGCTAATATGTACCATTACATGTCCATGGCTCCTTTTGGCAACCCAAGATTTGCTCTTCTCTCAAAGATCATTCTATTGCTTTGTTCCCTTGAGGATGCAAAGATGACCAGATGATGACACCAAAACCCGAGAGGAGGTTGCTGGAGGAGAAGCAATTTTCTAGTAAGTGTGAAGTGGAGACATCTGGGTCCCTTAGGGTGGCAGTGGAGAAGTTCCAGAAGTTCAGGCCTGAGTTCCAAACTTGGAAGTGGTGGCCATGGAGTCTTCACTACAGAAACCACAACTATCCACCCACTTCACCCAACACATGCATACAGGGTATGGTTGAACATGGTCCCTGCCGAATGTCTTCAGGGTCTAGTTCCCCTGCCTTATCATAAATTCTGTGAACTGCCTAAAATCCTTCAATATGTTCCTTTTTTATTTAAACCGATCCTACCCTTACCTAGTTTCTACAGATTGCTATGCAAGAGTTAAAAAGAATGAGATAGACCATACATAATGAGGTGGGAAGTCCAAAATACTGATAGGCAGTAAAAGCAAAATGCAGAATCAGACGCATGGTATGACCCCACAAAATAATATGGCATATTTTTTTCATCTACATATATGTGGTAGGTTGAATTGTGTACCCTAAAACAACATGTTCTTAATCATAGTCCATTCCTGTGGCTGTGAGCCCACTGTAAATAGGACTTTTTGAGGATGTTATTTTTAGTTAAGGTGTGGTCTGAAGAAGGGGCACTTCCCAAATCTGGGTTCGTTGCTCCGTGCAGCCAATAGAAGTCACACTGAACCAGGCTGAAGAGAAAAAGATGATTTATTATGCCAGCGGAAGACAGGAGAAGCTTTCCCAAATCTGCCTTCCCAAAGTGTTTCTCCAATTGGGTTTTATACCCATGTTCAGAGACAAAGAGAGATGATCATTCAATCAACATGCAACAGGAGTGATAGACAAAAGTTTTGGGGCAATCTCCCAGTGATTCTTTAATTGGCTAAACCCATTAGAGACAAACGGAGTTAATCATTTTAGTTAACATGTTAACATGTAACAGGTTTGGAGAACTTCAGTAATTTAATTATTTCCTGTTTTCCTCTTTTCTTCAGGAGCTTGGAGACACCTGTGAAAGGTGCAAACTCTACATTTGACTTTACATCTTGCTCTCCTGTGAGGCCAAATGTCCTCACCCCCCCACCCACTTCCCATTTCAAGATTACATTCAAAGCTGCTTTAGGTTACATTCCAAGGTTAATTTATAATTTCTTGCTTGTTTACAGTTTTCAGTTATATTTTAAAAGTTACTGTTACAATTCCCCTTAAAATAATATTCATTTCTAATTTTGGGAAATGGGCTGTCATTTGCTCTGGCTGCTTCCTGCTGGAAAATGGCGTGAAGTAATTAAGGGGTCATCTGGTGAAATTTCTGACTCATAACTTGTAGATATTGTTGATTTCCTTTAGGGGAGAACAGATTATTCTCAGTCAGAGTTCTGGAAGATGTAAAGGGTTACATTTTGTGAATTATTAGGCACATACATAAAGCATTGAACATTAATTAGAGCTCAAGTACTGCTTTGGGTGGTGGCCAGAATATATAATGCTATTTTGTTTTGCAAAACCACCTCTTTAAGTTGTGAGGTTTTACCATTAAGTAGTGATATTGCTAGTTTTTACTATTTTTTAACCTTGACCACAGAAATAAATTTCCCTTTCCACAAACTTTTTGCAACTTTCTGCATCCATTCAGGTTTTGTCCCATATTCTGAAACAACCAGTCATTTTGGACAAAACACTTTTTTTCTCCTCTAATAAAAACACCCCTCATACCCTTTACATTTAAGTCACCATGAATCATTCTTAGCCAGAGTTCTGGAAGATGAAAAGGGTTTTTTACATTTTGAGTTATTATTTGAGTACATAGAGACAAGAAGTATTTGGCTAGGACAAGAGTAGACATAACAATCAGGAACATTATAAGCATGGTTTGAAGAAGAGTCCATAAACATGACCCTATTTCTAAAGCTAGCTAACTGAATAGATTGGAAAAAAACAGAATTATTAACTGGTGTACTCATAGTTAGAACTTGATTATGTAGGTGTTTTTAAAAAGAAGAAATGTTATCAGATTTATTAGGAATATAGGTACAGCATTCTGACACCAGAGATAGGCAGCTGGATACAAATACAACAGCTGAGACTGGTTTCTAAAAGTAGAATATGAATAGAACTTTTGCAAGGAGAGATTACTTGGGTAAGTTGCTACTAAAGGGTATATTAAGGTTATGGAAAAAATAGATAAAGAACTTCATAACTAATTTGACTAAAAAGATTTTTAAACAAATATTTTAGCCCATCTAGAGGTTTACAAGTACATGGATGTTTTGGATTATTAGGAGCATTTACTGTTACCACCGTTTTCATTTAACAGGTGTGTCTTTACCCTGGAACAGTTGCAGCTTGACTCTGGTGTGGTGAATTCCAAGGCTTTATTCCCTGCGACTTAAGAAAAGAATGAGCAACAAGTAACACTAACTAAGGCTTAGCCCATTTAGGATTTCGTTGAACCTGGGGATACTTGTCCTTTTAAGTGCAGATCCAGACTTAATCTCTAGGCTGGTAATGGTGTTAGGGGGTACACCTGTGGGGAATTTAAGGCATTAGAGGCATAATTATTAATTTTAGCTAAAGTTGTACTTAAGAACTTTACATATTGAATTGTAGTTAATTTTGAACTGTGATGCATGTTACCTGCCCATTTAACCTTTAGAAATGACCTTTTAAATGTTATTTTAAAGGGCTCAAACCCAGCCCACTTCAGGGTGCTACTCTCATTCTCAAAAGGGCGTTAGGTAGAGCTTTGTCCCATTTCTCAAGCAGATTTTGGCGAGGCTGTTTTTTAAAGTCCAATTCCTGCATTCTGTTTTTCCTGTAGACTGTGGTCAGTAAGCAGAATGCAGGCACGAGTCGATGCTGAAGTCTTGAAACACGTTTAACAATTTTGCTATGAAAGCTGGTCTACTGCTTTGAACAGAAAGCAGAAGTCCAAATTTAGGAATTTTTTGAAGTAACCATTTTACAACTTGTGCTTTTAGTCTAACAAGGAAAAAGCTTTTGCCTATCTAGTGAAAGTGTCCACAAACACAAGCAAATACTTGGAGATTCAAAGGACTTTGGGCTTGACTGCCAATCTATTTGCTAGTTTTTTTTGTTTGTTTTTTTCTTTTTGTTTTTGTTTTTTTTCCATCATCTCAGCCTTCTTATCCATGGGTAGATGTTTTTTGCAGTAGACAACTAATTTCTTGGGATGCATTACTGCATTTAACAATTTAAAAAGTAGATTTATATTCTTTATGTCTTTGCTGGCTGCAGTTATTTGACCATGCTCTTTTCAAATTGTTTTGTTAGCATGCAAATCAGCAAAAGCATATGCTAGTTTGTGCAGGCCTTTGACTCTGTCTTGTTCTTAGCTGGCGGCTCTTATGAGGTCAATTAGCCCCACCCTTTGTGCTGATGTTCCACATGGGAGAGGCAGTATTTGCTACTGAATATCTCTCTTTTTGTAGGATGACACTCAAGACTGTCTAGCAGCACTGCCTGATAGCGACCTAGCTTTTCAATCATGAGCCACTGTCCCCTTTTTGCTCCAATACAGTAAGGACAAGTGGGGACCTCAAAGTAAGCTTTCTACTTCTCATAAGAGTTCACGAGAGGTTGCTACTGTCCTTGGTGAATGGGCCGTCCAGTGTCAAAACCTTTTTTGAGAAATAAGCCACTGGTTGTATATAATTTTAAAAGGCTTATGCAAGTACTTTGAAGGTCATGCCCTGTTTTCTTGTGGACAGACAGGTCAATTTTTTGATGGCATCAGGGATCCCAAGGCTGGAGCTGATATCAATTTTCCTTTAAAATTTGAAAGGCAATTGTACATTCTGATGTTTATTTTAAATGTTCTTTTTTATTTCCCTTTGTGGCTAGATATAGAGATTTAGTTATCAGTCCAAAATCTGGTATTGGCAGTTGACAATAGCCCACTGTACCAAAGAATCCCAAGTTCCTTTTTGTTCTTTGGCATGGCTACTTGCCAAAGGGTCTAGCCTGTAAAAAGTTTCTTGTGGAGCTTTACTCCCTGAAGATTTCTGGACAAGACTTGCACTTTTTAACACAATCCAATTACACTGCTGTTTTATACCATGTCAAGTTCTTTTCATTTGCATGCAAAGAGTTTTTGTGAGTTTTTATTTATTGGGATGAAATAAACAGCATTCTTTAAAGTTAAAGTATATGCATCAGAAATATTGATGAGGAAAGTTTACAGATTAGATATGGTGGGATATATACTTTCTACCATTGGGTTTATAACTCCTAAATATTGGACAAATTTGTAATCTTGAGTTCCTGGTGTTATCACTCCTTATTAGAAAAATTTTTAATCGGTGGCAAAAATGCTCTCTCTTCTCTTCACCTAAGTGGACATTGTTTAAATGTGTTGGAATCATGTTCAGCTGCAATGTTACCGTGACTTCTTGTAAATCTCTGGCTCACCTCAAGGATATTTATTTCATGGCTCTTTTTCATTAGGAAGTTGTGGCTTGCCTGGATCTTTCAATGCAGTTTGTAGGCCTGCTCCTAGAGCCAGAACTTGTAAATTCATTCTGCCAGGTGTGAGAGAGAGAGAGAAAGAGAGAGAGAGAAACTTGCAAAGAAATTGGTAAGTCAATAGACATTTTCAATTTGGCATTGCTGATGCTGTGAGAAGAATCAGTCATTAGCAACTTCAGACACGCCCATTACAAGGACTGATTTCAAGTGCAATTATGTCTCATGTCTACCAGAAAATTTACTAAGTTTTTACCACTTGGAATAAGACCCAAAGTTTTTCTGTGAGTGATTGGGATGGTTTCCTGATGGGTGGAAACTGCCCTTTGGGCCGTATCACTACAGGTCTCTGTTCTAGTCTCCTGTTAGCTGCAGACACTGTATTGCTGGAGTCCCTTGCTTCCCTTTGCATCAAGCTGGAACATTCCCATTTTCAATGTCCCTCCCCCTGCAATATGCACATTGTTGGGGGCACAGCAGTTTCCTTGGGGCCCCAGGGCTCTTACCTTTCACAGACTTCTTTTGCTGCTGAAAAGTTTTACTCAGGACTGCTCGTAAGACATTAGCATTTCAGTTAGCTTTATAGGTTTTAGCTTTCTTTCTGTCCTTTCCTTGAGCTGCATCATGATTATAGAACACTTTAAACGCAATTCCACCAGTGCTGAGATTGGCAACTTAAGTTTACCTTCAACTTTCTGTAATTTTTGATGAATGAGAGGGGCACTCTGACAAATAAAAGACTGATTTACATCGTGTTAATTTATTGGGTTCTTTGGACTTATGTTAGTAAATTTGTGGTAAGCTTTAAATAATCATTTTAAAAACATTGATGGATTTTCATCCGGCTGTTGGACAACCTTCTGAATTTTACTTGTGATTTTGTTTAGGAACTCCATTTCTTAGTCCCACAATTATGCATGCTTTATAGTGATCTAATTTTGTTCTGCCAACTTTTTACTTGGGGTGAAAGAGTGAGAGGTTAAGACAGAATAGTTGGCTCCCATATTGATTAAAAAATAGGGGTCTACTTGTGGAATAGCCAGATTTCCAGGGGCATTTACTGGGTTTTCTGATTTATCATTGCTTAAAGAATTAGCATAATCATGAGCCATTTTAATTACAATTCTCCTTTCTTCTGAGGTTATAGGACATTTAACAAAGTTTATACATCAGCCCAATCAGAATTATGCATTACAAAAATTAACTTAAACAAGTTTTACATTTTCCTGGGATTCCCTTGATAACTGGGGATCCAACTCTTCCAATTGTGTTGATTGTGGTAGAGAAAGGAGCTCACTCATCCATTGTATTTATTTCAGCTGGTCCTTGTTGGAGATGACACTGTCCCTGCCTTTGCCCTCCAGAGGTAGAGACACCCTGCCTGAAATTCATATCATTCATGATATGAGGCGAGAAGGCCATTTCAGGGGAAATTCAAAGGCATCCCATGCTCACCTGCATTCTCCAAATAAGGTGGGGGAGAAGAGGCTGCCAAAAGTGGTGGACTCTGGCAGAAAACATTGTGGAGGGATAGACACAACCGCCACAGACTCTGGCCAAAAGGCCCAGGGAAAAGCAGAGTTTACAAACCACACAAAAACCATAGACCCTGGCTGCAGGGGTTGGGGAAATGCAGGGGCAATGGGCATCTGAACTGAGGGAAGAAAAGATAATGCCCTCTTGATTCTGGGTGACTACAGCCTCTATATGTTTATTACGTTGAGCAGAATTGGGGAATCCCTCCCCGATTTGCTTTGATCATTTCCTTGTTTAGTTCTAATTGTACTATTTCTTTAACTATATCTTGCATTAAGCTCTACGAACGGCCATTCAATTATTTCACCTACTGTTAGGAAGTTGCCCCCAGATTTACACTGGAAAATCAGGCTGCCACTGTAACATCAAACAACAGTAAACCATCTACTTTGTATTAAATCAAAATGTCTCCTATTCTAATGAAAAGGAGATTTAATGAAGTTGACAATAAACTGACAACACCACTGAAAACATCTCAAACCTTCATGATGAGGATGATGGGGTGGGATATTTGTACTGTGTAGCATGAGCAATTTGTTAGGTTTTTCAATCCAGAAGAGAAGAGACAAAAACTCAATCAAAAGGAGTTTTATTGTCCAGCTGTGCATAGCCAGGCTGAAGCCTAAGAAAATGGCGACAGCCCCAAGCCAAGGGAACAGTAGGGCTTATAAAGGATGGTTGGCAGGAAGTTCTTTGTCCAGGGAAGGGGAGGCTGGCAGGTCTAGGTTTGTAGTCTTTCAGTGGCTACTTTTAGGAAAGGGGGGTAATTGGCAGATTTTCACTGGCTGGTTTGAGAGCAGGGCTTGGGAACAGGAAAGTTTAAAATTTAAATGCTCATGATTCCTAAGGGTGGGGGGCTGTGGCTTATTGCAGACCTGCAATGTTCCTAGGATGGGGAGAGGGCAGTGGCTCTATCGCAAAATTCCTAAGGGCAAGGGTAGGGTGAAGGCCTAGGGCCTAACCCTAACATTCCAGGCTTTTTCTTTTATTTTTTTCTAGGGATGTTGAAGAACACAGGTCGGTTCTTCTGTATCTGCTTCTGGCTGGTGGGGTTCATAGAGGTGTACCTACAGTCCGTTGTGGGGTAGTGGCTGGTAAGGGTGTTTTCATTGGAGGAGTAGCCTGGTTTGTCGTGGCTGGAACAGTTCTGTGAATAAACCTGGTTAGAAGTTGTAAGAAACAAGGTCCCGGAATGAATATGGAGGAGATGAGAAGTAGGATAGGAGAGAGCTAAGCTAGGATGAGTTGTTAGCCACATTTTATTTAGCTCTTTTCATGATGTCTGTATTCTCTTTTAAAGTTTATAAGCTTTCAATTATTAAGCAAAGTACAGGTTTTTCCCAGTTTGGCAAGGGAGAAGTGGGGTAAAGGCTTAAGCCTCAGATTTTCATTTACTCCCACTATAGGGCAGGTTTTAGAGGAGAGAGGGCCAGAGTGAGAGGTTAAGACAGAATAGTTGGCTCCCATATTGATTAAAAAAAATTAACGGTCTTACTTGCCATGTCAAGAGACACCCAGGGCTCAACAATCTCGATGTTCTTTGGTGAGATCCAGGGAGCCATTTGCCCCTGGTCCCTTTAGTCCGGGTCAGGGGCAGCCAACAGAGCTTTTGGAGAGGCTTCACTTCCCCTTGGGGGCCCAATGCACTCTCAGGCCCAGTGTTCTGGCTTCCCACACTGTGGACAGGGCCATGGAGGCGCTCTGTTCTCGGGGCTCCTTTCATCCTTGGGGCACTCTCATTTCTAGTGCCTTGTCTCTCTGCATTGATGACAGGTACCCGGTGTCTTCTGCCCCTGAGTGACCCTGAGATGGCTGATTACCATTTACAGCCAAAGCTATGAGCCTTGCCTTATTCTGGTCCCGTCTTGCTCTCTCCTCCTCTGCAGTCTGGTCCCAATTATTTAAGACAGAAAGGGCAGTATTTATAAGGTCATTCATAGGTGTTTGAGGTCCCAAGGCTGACCGTTCTATTAAGTAGGTGTTTAACATGACTTGTTTTTACCTTCTATTAGACAAGCAACTATACGGTTCTTTACTTTCAGGCTTTATTATCCCTTCTGATAGTTCCAGACAGGATCTGTTCTAGGGACAGCTTCAGTTCCAGCCCTATACTGTGTGGGCTGTTTCTTTTGCAGTTTATTTGTGTGTTTTTGGGCTTTTACCCAGAAACTCCACTTTTTCTCAGGAGTGCAGCAGGAGGAAAGAATAACTTGAACATCTTTCCAAGTAAACTCATAAGTGAAGACTAGATTTTTTTAACTACTTCATAAATTTGGAGGGGTTTTCAGAATTTTTTTGGTTGTTTTTGACACTGTGCTAAGTTTGTCTTAGAAAAAGGACATGGATTCTTTTAGTTCCCATATTCCTATTTGCTATAAGTCTGGTGGGCTCAAAGGCTAGGTTTAGGGAAATTTTATTCCTGAGGCTTTTTGATGCTTAATTTGCAGAGGTTTGACTACCTGAGGTAAAAGGTTTTATTTCTTATTTTACCTTTAAGATAACATACTTTACAAGCTCCCCTCATGGTCCTGTCCTAATAAAGGATTATAAAAAGTTGGACATACATAATTTCTGACAATTTCCCTGACAATTTAATTGGCATATGGCGTTAAAGCCAAGAGTGTCATTTTGCAGCCATTCTTTCCACCTTTTTAATTAGGAGCTACTGCCTGGGTGGTGATGGCTGCTCCACCCTCTTCCCTCCTTGGGGGAATAGGGTGTTGAATTTCTTGTTTTAACCCTTTGCTGGATCAGAGGTTGAACGTTCTTACTTTTAGACAGGGGTTCACATTTTAGGGTCCCAGTTAGGGGAAGCTAGGGTACATTTAACTTGTTCTTTGGGCAGCTTATGTCCTTTTACTCTAGTGTATTGGCATGCTAGTATTTTTAAAGTTTCATCCAGAGTGTTTTTAGTTCTGCTTGGGTTAACTGCATAAGCAGCAGACTGCTGCATCAGTCATTAAGGCTTTTTTCCCCCCACATTTTCTAACTAAACTACTTTCCTTTTCCTCTCAATAAAAACATCCCTCATACCCTTTACATTTGAGTTATTAAAACAATCTTGGAAACTCTCCATATTTAGTGCCACATCAGAAGGAAACTATGGAAAAATATTAACAAGTTTACAAAAGACTGGTTACTTGCAACCCTATTTGTTATTTCCAGTTACCAGTAGCTCTTAAAAAGAGAACTAATAGACTTTAATAGGTCCTACAGGTTTTGCCCAACTAAAGCAGCACAAGGAGATATAAAAGTTACAGAGTAAAAATGTATAGCTAAGCTAAATTTGCTTTACAGTTACTAAACCTTTCTTTCATGTGGACTTTTTCAGATTAAACCCCATCTTTATAAATCACTTAAAGTGATACATGAAAAGTTTTCATGTTTAATAATTTTTAATTAAAATGTAAAAGTTTAATACAAGCCATTTGTAGGGATTTGTTCTTTTAAAAACAAGGATGAGGGAATGCAACAGAATGATCACTGTTCTTATCCTGGGGGTCAGGTGTTCCAGTTGCCAATTTCTTAGTCAGAAGTTCCAAGTGTCCCAAAACCTGGGGCACTGAGGCATAGGCTACTATTTTTTTAGCCTGGACCTCAGAAACTTCAGTTTGTTTATCTTTCACCTGGGAACTAGGACCCTGCTTATTTCTCCTGGAGCAACAAACTCTCAGAGCTTCCAAGGAGAGGCTAGGGCTTGGCTAACAGGTAAAATGCCAATGCCCAAAACATTCTCTCTGCAGCTTTTTATTTTGAGAGCCATAAAACACTGTATATACTGAATTTTATCTCACTTGTTTATTCTCTTACAAAATAAATTTAGCTACAAAACAGCACTTCATTTTATTGATCCCTGATTTGGCCACTTGTGGCCATCCTCTAATTTACACTGAGGCCAAATTACTTTGCATGCAGCTTTTCTTTGTTACAGGCTTATACCCAAATTGCTTTCAATGCTTAAGAATGTGATTTAAACATTCATTCTCCTTAATTTTCTTAGAGTTTTCACTCATGCTGTTTCCCATTTTTAAAATACTTTTTTAGATAACTTGGGACAAGGCAGGACAAAACAAAACACAGAACAAAACTTAACCAAATCACAAACAAAAACAAGACCAAGAATTAAAGCCAAAAAGACAACAAAGTCTCAATGGCTATTCCTCTATGCTTAGGGCTGTATCCTCCAAAAATGGCTTTGGCATAAATTTATCTGTCACTGAGTACCCAAACAACCAAAACCTAGGCACCCAAAATCATTGACCCCCTTAATGCCAGGGGCTGCTCCCTTTCAAACCAAGTCTCAATGGCTCTTCCTATGTGCCACTGAGCACCCAAAACAAGTGCAGTTTTTCACTTACAGCTTCAGCAGGAGTCTGTGTGTCACTGAAAAGAAACCAAACAGGACCCATACACAAAAGAAGTCAAAACCAAGAAAATAAAGTCAAGTCCTGGGCAACCATGTCCCAATGGCTATTCCACTATGCCTGGAACTGCACCCTCCAAAAGCAGCCTTGGCATAAATTTATGTGCCACTGAGAACTCAGATAAACCTAGGTATCAAATTCAGTGACCCCTCGTTAATGTCAGGGGCTGCTTCCTTCCAAACCAAGACTCAATGGCTATTCCTCCATGCCTGGGGCTGCACCCTCCAAAAACAGATTTGGCATGAACTTATGGCCACTGAGTACCCAAACCAAGTGCAGCACCCTGCTTAAAGATCCAGCAGGAGTTTATGTGTCACTGAAGAAACAAACAGGGCCCACAAACAAAGGAAGACAAGACCAAGAACCAGAGAAACAATACCAAGGCCTGTACAAGCACACAAGACATCCACACTCACTCACCAAACCTGTTTTCCTCTGCAGCCAGCCCCCACTGGGGTCGTGGATGCCTGGGGCAAGAGACTCTCTTGTCCAGCTCTCAGAGAAAAGTGTCTCCGTCAGCCTTAGTGCTGAGACTTGTGAATGTCTTATTTCAGGGGTCCAGGAATCCACCAAGCAGCATGTCATTTAGACGTTTTTGTCACTTCATGGTCACCGAACTAGAAAAGGGGCACTTCCCAAATCTGGGTTTGTTGCTCGGCACAGCCAATAGAAGTCATGCAAATCCAGGCTGAAGAGGAAAAGATGGTTTATTACACCAGTGGGAAGACAGGAGAAGCTTTCCCAAATCTGCCTCCCCAAAGTGTTTCTCCAATTGGGTTTTATACCCATGTTCAGAGACAAAGAGAGATAATCATTCAATCAACATGCAACAGGAGTGATAGACAAAAGACCCATTTATATCTGGGAGTTTTAGTGGGCAATCTCCCAGTGATTCTTTAATTGGCTAAACCCATTAGAGACAAAGGGAGTTAATCATTTTAGTTAACATGTAACAGGTTTGGAGAACTTCAGTAATTTAATTATTTCCTGTTTTCCTGTTTTCTTCAGGAGCTAGGGGACACTTGTAAAGGGTGCAAACTTTACATTTGACTTTACATCTTGCTCTCTTGTGAGACCAAATGTCCTCACTCCCCTGCCCACTTCCTGTTTCAAGATTGCATTCAAAGCTGCTTTAGGTTACATTCCAAGGTTAATTTACAATTTCCTGCTTGCTTACAGTTGTTGGTTATATTTTAAAAGTTTCCTGTGACTGTGAGCCCACTGTAAATAGGACTTTTGGAAGATGTTAATTTTAGTTAAGTTTTGGCCCTTCTGAATGATGTCAGGCCATTGTCCTATTACTGAAGGCTTTATGAAGAAAAAGGCCACAGGAAGAAACTGGAAGTCTGTGAAACCTGGAAGGGAAAGGAGAAGAATCACTGTGCTGGTTTGTATATATTATGTCCCCCAGAAAAAGCCATGTTCTTTGATGCAGTCTTATGGAGGCAGATGTATTAGTGTTGAGTAGGTTGGAACCTTTTGATTGTTTCCATGGAGATGTGACTACTAACACCTTTGATTTGGGTGTGACCTGTTGATGGGTTGTTTCCATGAGGTGTGGCCCCACCCATTCAGCTTGGGTCATGATTTAATTACTGGAGCCCTATAAAAGCTCAGAAACAGAAGGACTTCAGAGCAGCTGCAGCTAAGACAGGACAAAACACCCCAAAAGCAACATTTGGGAGAATGCCACTTTGAAATGCAACCTGAGAGCAAACAGATGCCAGCCATGTGCCTTCCCAGCTAACAGGTTTTCCAGACACCAATGGCCATCCTTCAGTGAAGGTACCCTGTTGTTGATGTCTTACCTTGGACACTTTATGGCCTTGAGACTGTAACTGTGTAACCAAGTAAACCACCTTTATAAAAGCCAATCAATTTCTGGTATTTTGCATGATGGCAGCATTAGCAAACCAGAACACACTGCCATGTGCATGGCCATGTGACAGAAAAGTCAGGGACCCAAGGATCACCAGCAGCCAGCACCAGAACACGACAGACTTTGGGGAGGAAGCATTGTCTTGCTGAAGCCTCAATTTTGGGCTTCTCCATTGTGTGGTATTTGTCTTAGCAGCCAGGAATCAAAGACAGTGTATATTTGTAAATGTGTAGAGAACTTCTACAAGAATACAAACCAAAATGGTAATAGTAGCAGCCTCTGGGGAGGGGAGTGGGATTGAGAAGTGGAGTGGGAGAGATACATGTGGTCTTGTGCCTTTTGCTCTATGTATCTAGAGCTTGAATTTTTATGAGAATGCTTTCAGGTATTGCTTATGTACTCAACACAGCAAAACAAAACAAACAGAAGAAGGAAAACTGGTGGGCCAGAGTGTAGCAAAGAACAGGCATTTCCAGTTCATTACCAGCTCAATTCCATTCAAGTAATGTTGGGAGCACACCTGTGTGCCCAGCCCTGTATCAAACATTGAGCAGAGGAAAATGAATAAGAGCTCCTGCCCTTGGAGATCTCACAGCCAGACCAGACAGGCAGACACACAAACAGATAAATACCAGATAGTGTTGTAAGTGGAAGGATAGCAATACAAAGAGGTAGTATGAGGAGCCATGGAAAACAATCACCTCACCCACCCTAGGGAGCAGGAGGGGGCACAGTAAACATTTCTTCAACATGGTGACACAACACTCCAAGTCTTGAAGAAAAAGGGAAAAGAAGAGAAAGGAGGGAGTTAGGTGTTCCATGAAGTGTGAGCAGGATTACAATTTCCCTTTAGCTTACCTTCTACAAAGCTGTTTTTACCCACCATTAACTTAATCCCTTCAAGAGGTGTGGTAAAGTATAGATAAAACAGTTGTAGAGAAGGCCATATCAGCGAGAACTGCAGAAAACTGGAAGCAGAATCAAAGCTTGCACTATTAGCCCAAACAGCCATGGGGCAACACAAGCATGTCCCAACAGCCAACTCTGGGACCATTGCTTTCATCACTGGGAGTAATGCATAAACCAAGAGACTTTCTCGGCAGCATTCTCAATTACCACCACCAGCAGCTTTTCCAGGCAGTGTGTGGGCATTTACTAAGAGTTTACTATGTTAGAAACTATCAAGGCTACAAAGAACACAAGACCGTGTTGCATAAGCTCTGAGTGAACCAGCCAACGCTTGTTTTCACTGTCCTCTGCCCTAACATGTGGTCCTGTCCCACCTTCCTTATAATTGCTACTTTATTCCTTTCCTTCACAATTCCCATTTGGTGCCTTCACGGTGTCATCCAGTGGTGAGAACCTTCCAAAACCCGTCTCCAAACTGTACTTCCCAGTTTCTTTCCCTTTTCTCAGAAACCAGTCTTTGGCACTACTAGTTCTGACTTGTCTCAGCCTTGCTAAGTCTTGGGGCCAGTCTGATAAACTCAGCCTGTTCGTGTGATGATGGGAAATGAAGGCTTAATGAGTGTTATGGATTGAATCAGGCCCCCCACAAAGACATGTTCAAGTTCTAACACTCAGTCCTATGGATGTGAACTCATTTGTAAATAGGATCTGCAAAGATCTTATTAAGATGAGGCCCAACTGAATCAAGGTGGATGTAGTGGTTTGAAGCTGTATGTACCCCAGGAAAACATGTTCTTAAATCTAATCCATTCCTGTGGGTGTGGAGGGTCTTAATCCTCTTATGAGAGTCCTTTATATATATATTTATATTCTCTCTTCTCTCTCTCTCTCTCTCTCTCTTTAAACATATATATATATAGAGAGAGAGAGAAGCAAGAAACTGAAATTGAGAGAAGGGAGAGATTGGCAGACGCTTCTATGTGCCTTGCCATGTGGCGGAGGAGGCAATGATCACTGGCAGTTAGTCTTGCATTTGGTCTTCAGGAAGAAAGCATCACCCTGATGATGCCTTGATTTGGACATTCTCACAGCCTCAAATTGTACGCTAACAAATTTCCATTGTTTAAGCCAACGCATTTCATGATAGCTGCTTTAAGAAGCCTATGAAATGAAAACAGTGGGCCTTAATCCGATACGACTGGAGCCCTTACAAGCAAATGAGATTTGGAAACAGCCAGGAGTCGGAGGCAGAAGGAGACAGATGATCATTGACAGAGGTGTGGATTGGGCTATGAATTGCCAGCAAGCCACCATCAGAATGCTACAGACTTCAGAAAAAACATGATCCTGCCAAAACCTTGATTTTAGACTTCCAGCTTCCAAAACTCTGAGGCAGTAAACTCCTGTTGTTTAAGCCAACCAGCCTGTTGTATTTGTTATAGCAGCCCCAGCAAACTAAGACAATGAGTTATTCTTTCCAGGTAATAGATTCATATTTTAACTGAATCTCCAGGGCAAGCAATCTCTTATCCCAAAGTGCAACACTAATATGTGGTGGATTTAATCACAGCAGGACCCTCCCCTAGCAACCCTGGTCAGAATTAATCACCTCATTATGCATCTGGTGCACTAGGTCATCCTGTTTTCCAGTCCAGTTTTGCGCTTGTGGTCCATTTCTGCTAGAGGGTATGAGCTCCATGAAGGCAGGACTTAGCACAGAGCCTGCAGTAGTGGAGCTCAATAAAAGTCACGTTGAGCTCACCCATCCAACAATTATGTATTGAACTTCAACTATGAGCAACACACTGCTAGTTCTGGGGATAAAAAGGGAGTCTTAAATGGTTCCTGTTCCCAAGGAGCCACAGAGTGCAAAATAGTTCTGCTTCTTGCTTTTGAAGGGCTTACATCCAATGGAAGAGAAGAGATGGTCAAGGCATAAATAAACACACCGCAAAGCCAGACACATAAATAACCACGCTTCCCACATAACAGCAACAGCTCAGCTGAATTAAATATATGGACAGATTCCAAGTCCCTGGTACTGGAAAGGCAACAGTCTTGTATATGAATAGAAAGGTTCTAATTTTTTTTCTCTTTCTTTCCTATTTTATTATGAAATATTTTGAACAGTACAGATAAAGTATAGCAAATATCCTTATTCACACCTAGATTCAGAAATTGTTAAATATTTTGGCATATTTACTTCACTGTTTTTTTTAAAGAAAGAAAGAAAGAAAAGACTACAGATAGATTTGCAAGCCCCTTAAACCTCTCCCTAATTCTATTCCCCTGTCTCTCTCTCTAGGGGTCAACACTTTCCTAAAGTTGCTGTGTATCCTTCATATTTATATTTTCAATTCTCTTGCTTCATTTATGCGGGTCGTAAATTATATATGGCATTGGTGGTATGTTTTCAGAATTTACACGAATACCATTCATACTGTGGCTATTTTTATTTACAAAAAGCTTTTTTTAGCCAACATCATGTTTTCAGATTTATCCATGTTGATACACAAAAATCTGGTTCAATCATTTTAACTGGTATTTATGTGCTGGGTAAATCTAATTTACTTATCCATTCATTCATTGATAAACCTTGGCTTGATTCTTATTTCTGCTATGTCTCCTAGAAGTTGAATTGCTGTTCATAAGGTTCAGATTTCTTCAATTAAAATGATTGCGGAATAATATTTTTCTTGCAAACTGCTATTTTTTATAATCATTTTTACACACAAACTTACAATTGCTATCATTACTATCATTTAAAAATTCCACCAATGCATCACGCATCATTAGAAAAGTAATTTGCATCATGCATTCAAGTACTATCATCATAATATTTCCCAACTGCCCTCATTCCTTTCAAATGACCAGGTCAGTTCATTTAGTCAGTCCCTGCCATCTGGAGCCAATCAACCCCTTCACCCAGGCCTGTGCACATCAGCTTGAAATTGTGTATTGGGAAGAGTTCCAGGGATCTATCTGGTGAGAGACATAGGGAATTCCCGAGGCAGGAATTATCTGGGGGTGTCTGGTCACCACTAGTCTCCTATATTAAGAGATTGCCTTAGGCAAAGTATGTCTATTAATTAATGTTTCTTATTTTTACAAATTTCAGTAATTGTTCATCCCTAAGAACACATGGGACGGAGGCTACACCACTACTCCAAAATGTTACCATTGCTCAAAACAATTCTTTAAACCGACTCAATTTTTGCAATGTAGTTTATTTTGTAGTCTTTCAATATTTAAAATAAAAATGATTAAGGACTTTTTAGAGGTTAGGCATTGTTTTAGTTTCTTTAAATTCACTTCTTATTATACATAGTAAACTTTAGAGATACGTATCATGCATACTCTTTTCACAGATAAGGACACAGCTGGGAGGAGTTAAGTTACCTACCCAAAACCACACTTAGGAAATGGCAGAGGCAAGATTTCAAACCAAGTCTTGTCCGCTCCACGGCCCAAGGTGTTGTTTGAGTAAATAAAACCCATTCCTGTCAAAAAGTGATAACTTGAGTCTAATCAAAAGAAAGCAAACTCAGATTGAGAGATGTCTTTAAAACAACTGAAATAAACCTCTTCAAAAATACCAATCATTAAAGACAAAAACTGAGTAAAAGTTCCAGAGTAAAGGAAGCTAAAGAGACTTAACAATTAAATGCCATGTGTCATCCTGTATTGGGAGAAAAAGAGTGCTATAAAAATAATCCTGGCACAATTGGATAAAATTAAGAATGGAATGAATTTTATATAACAGTAGTAAATCAACGTTAAATTTCCTGAATTTAATCAAAGTCATTATGCTTATGAAGGAAAGTATAATCATTCTTAGAAGAACACGCTGAAGTTTTTAGGGGCCAAGTGTCATTAACAGTAACTTACTTTCAATTGGTATTTATTATATAATTCAGAGTGAAATACAACTATAAAAATGCAATCACAAGAAACGGAAGAATATATAGTCTTGGAATAGGCAAGGGTATTCTTTTTAACAGTAATACAAAAGAATAAATTAAAAACCTATCAATAGATTTATTTAAACTTCTTTACATCAAAAGTACCATAAATAAAATAAAAATATAAACAGGAATTGGGGGAAATATATTTGCTGGTTTTTTCCATGAATCTATAAAAAATACCCTAATTTTTAAATGGTTAAAAGATAACAGGATATTCATAAAAGAATTACCAATAATCAGATGTATTAGAAATAATTGGTATTACTAAAAATCAAGGAAATGCAAAAACACATCAGAATTAGTTATTTTTTCCACTGGACAAATAAGAAAAGATTTTTAAAATGATAATACCAGTGTTGGCAGCTGTGATGAAAGTCAGGGCATCTTACTGATAAGAGTTTAAATTGATATGAGGGTAATTTGACAATATGTACCAAAGCCTTAAATATGTTTATATCATAGGACCCAGCAGTTCAATTTCTAGGTATTTATTTTGAGAAAGTAACCAGAGATGAGTGCAAGAAAATTCAACACAGTGTTACTTTTGGAACAATTAGTTTCTAACTCATGTTTTCATTATAAGGAAAGTTAAATAAATAATTATTTATCAACATGATTAAATAATATAAGCCATTATTAACTATCTTCTAAAAATTATGTAAAAATGGGAAAATGACATAATGCTAAGTGGTTTCTTCATTCTTGAATTTTTAATTTTGGTTCATTTCTGATAGGGCTAGATTTGTTTCAGTTAGTTTTCATTTGTTCCAAAAAAAAAGGGGGGGGAGGGATTTAATGCTTGCCTATTGAGTGGCTCATGGAATCAAGGAAAGAGTAGAACAACCAGGCCCGGAAAAGAAGGAAACTGGAGATCTCAATTGCAGAAACTCATGGATCCTCTGTTTTGAGTACTGCCATTGGGATGACTCAGTTATCTGCCTCCTATTTCAAATTCCAAGGAGAAGGTATGTTTGGCCTTTTTCCCCCTGCAACCCCACCCTTTGTGTGTGTGTATGTGTGGGGTAGTAAAAAGGGGATGTATCATCATAGAGAATTCCTCCAAGACCATGTGAAATGGGGCTGTGCATTTCCCAAAAGGAAAGCAGAGAACTTTTACAAAAAAGAACGGAGAAGGTATACTTGGCTGATAAAGCTAATGAAAAAACAGAGATATATATTAAATTCTTGCTCTTTAAATTCTCTGCCCCTTTGACTTCCAAGATGCTACTGTAACCTGGTCTTCTGTCTACCTTGCTTGAGTCTTCTTTCTCAGGGGTCTTGTCTTCTTCCCATTCCTTAGAGTACTCAGGGTTATGTCCTAGGCCTTCTCCTCTTCTCAATCTGGGTGACCCCATCTGCTCCCATAGTTTAATTATCATCTCTGTGCTAATGAATCCCACTTTATCTCCTGTTCACATCTATCTCTTTAAATCCACTCTCATGTATCATCCTTACATCCATTTGGATGCCCCAATTGTGCCTCAAACTCACCATATCCAAAACATTCCCTGTCTCCATAGAGGCCACTACCAATCTCTCAGTGATCTAAGCACCAAACCTGGGATTCATCCTAGACTTCTCTCCATCAATCTTTATATCTGATCAGTTACCACATCCTGCTGATTTTATTTCTTAACTATTTAGCATATGCATCCCCCACCCTCCCCACTCCAGCCTTACTACCACGGCCCTAATTCTAGTTCTCCTGTCTCTTTGCACTATTTCCACAGTTATATCTCTGGTCTTTCTGGCTCTATTTTTGTCTTCATTAAATCCACATTCCACAATGGAGTCAGAACAACTTTTCTAAAATGCAAATCTGACCATGTCACACCCTTACTCACAATCATTCAACAGCCTTGCATCATCTATGTGATAAAGTCCAGACTCAGCATGCTGGGTGCCTCTATGACCCTCCTCACCTCCTGCTCCCACTGCATCTCCCACCACTCCCTGCCTCATAGTTTACGCTTGAGTAAAATGGAGCTGCTTCATTATGCCTTCAAGCTTTTGCCCACACTGAGCTCTTTGCTTTGAAGGACTTTCTACCATTTTTCTCTGGTACAACTCTTACTTGGTCTGATTGAGGATTATGTGTTAAATCCCAAAGGTGGGGCTACGTGCAGTAGCAGCTGCTCTAAATGAGCAGGCCTTTGCATGGAGACGACAGACTTACTTGGGAGAGTGAAAGAAACTTCACTTTAATGCCACCTTTCCTTTCCCTTTGACCCAGTGAGGAAGAAGGAGAAGGACCCCATACCATCCCACTCCTCCAGGCCATGGGTGGTGGAAGAGTGGGGTAAGCATATTTCACCAGCTCGCTGGTCCCTGAGGGACTGGGTCTCATTTATTTGGGGGGAAAAAGCAAGCATAAAAGTAGCAACCCAACAGAGCCTCTCCTTTTATGAGGGGTTGTATAGTCAAAGCCCTTAGAGAAAAGAGTTAATCATTTAGAAGCCAGGGTCCTAGTACTGAAGAAACCCACCAAATCCTTAGAAATGACATTGTCAAATGCCAGTTGCACTCTCAAGTATTCAAAAGTGGCATTTGTGCCTAAATTCAAAGTGCTGACTTACATTTAACTTGCATTAGTGTGCTCTTAATTTAAGACCTACAGCCTTCAGTTTCAGGGTGAAAGAGAGAAAGCCCCATTATAAAATTTCAAATAAAATTGTTGTGTTGGGGGAAGGAAGGTAAAGAGGATCCAAAGGCCCTACATGTCTAGGCCTTTGAGGGAGGGTTGTAACGTTGGGAAGACTCAGTCAGAGAGAGGACTCACCCAGGAGGCCCCACCAGATGCCCGGCTCTGGTTGAGGGCCCTCCTTGGTCACTCAGCAGAACTTCTGTTCTGGTTTGCTAATGGTGCTGTTAAGCAAAATACCAGAAGTGGGTTGGCTTTTATAAAGGGAACTAATTGGGTTACAAATTTAGAGTTCTAAGGCCATAAAAGTGTCCAAACTAAGGCATCCACAAGAGGATACCTTCACTAAAGAATGGCTGCTGGCATCCAGAACACCTCTTTCAGCTGGGAAGGCATGTGGCTGGCATCTATTGGTCCTTTGCTCCCAGATTGTGTTTCAAAATGGCTTTCTCTAAAATGTCTCTGGGTCTCTCTTAGCTTCTATGGGGCAAACTCTGGGCTAGCACCTCCAGATGTCTCCAAGCATCTCCAAGCGTCAGCATCAGTGTCAACTCTTAGCTTCTCTCCAAAATGTCCTTCTCAGCTGCTCTCCGAGCATAAGTGTCAGCAAGCATCTCAGTCGGCTCCTAGCTTAGCATATCCTGGGACGTTTTTGTCTCTCTGCTCTCTGTGAGAGCTCCCTTTTAAGGGCTCCAGTAAACTAATCAAGCCCTACCCAGAATGAGTGGGATCAAATCTCCATGGAAACATTCAATCAAGAGGTCACACCCTAATCAAAAAGATTAATAACTCTGTCTCCACAAGACTGCATTAAAGAATATGGCTTTTTGGGGGGACATAATAAATCCAGCCTGGCACAACTTCTCTAGCATTTACATGTAACATTCAATTATCTTGTTATGGTCTGTCACCCCCGTGAACTGCACGTGCCTCAGGGAAAGATACTGGCTTTTTCCCTCTTTGATCTCTAGTGTCTGACCCAGCACCCGGCATAGAGGAGGAGCTCCAGAAATATTTAATGAATTAATCTAAATTCCTTTTTATAAAAAGCATGTCCATGTGTGCTTACGTGTGTCTGTGTGCCTATGGCTAAGTCAGGGTCCGAGAACGCCAGTGGGTCACCGTGCTTGCCCCTTTATTTTAGATCAAATGCTAATAACCTCGCCTGTTTTCTGGTCTACAATAAGAACAGAAAATGGGAACAAAAAAGGAGGGAGGGTAGTCCCTCTAGGAGAGAACATTCATGATAGCAATAAGTGAAAGCCTAGCAGAGATGAGAGAAAAAAAATTAGAAAAAGCGTTAGAGTCTGGAGATACTCACTGTAACTGAGGACAACGCTGATTCACCAAAAGATGATTCAGCTGAACTCCACATACTCCGGTTAAGAAGGCACAGAAATGTGTAATGTTTTTAAAAGTTAAAAATGTTATGGAACAGTTAAATTTGGATTTTTGGACATGCTGTACCTGTCCAAAATTTAATGGATAAGGAACTCCTACGTGTGTCTTTTATTAATTGTTTTTACTGAACACCGGTCCCTGTTCATTCATTTTACAGTGGACGAATGAGAACATTGTGTCTTTCTCTCTTCCTGAAAGAGCCCACCAAAAAATGAATTACTTTTGTGGTCCTCGACCAAGTTTTGTCAGAAATAACACATGGCTTTGCTCGGGCACCTTTGCAAGCTCCCTGGGAGGTGTAAAAGGGCAGGCAGTCTCCTTCCCCAGCTCCAGACACACACCCGGTGTGTAAACACAGGCTGCAGGCTGCGTGGCAGAGGTGGGTCAGAAAACAGGGCCTCCCACCCCTCCATCCTCTTCCCTTGCCTCCCCGCCTCCCGAAGGGGGACATTCTGGGCACAAGCAGCTTTTGTTAGTATCCACGTTCGCAGGAAATAAACACCCAGGAGTTGCTGAGGTAACGGCCACAGAATCTCGGACACACAGTCACAGAGCAGTTCATCACAAACAGCTTCACAGAGGAGCTCAGAGGAAGCCTCCGGACTGGACTTCCAGGGCAGCACACCATGAAGTCCCTGGCAATGCTTAACTTTCAGGAGCTTAGACACAGCTGTCCTGACCACCGGTTCCTAATTCCTTTGGCTGGGGTCCTTATACACCGCTCCCTGCCTCTGGAGTCCAGGGTTGTCAGCCTTTTAAGGATCAGCCTGTGCTGCCCCTGTGGCCACCCCCCCCCCCCCCTTGCTCTTTCACTGCCCCCTGCCTCGGCTTCCTGAGCCCCACCAGGGAGACTGCAGGGTTGACAGGCTCCTTGGGTTCTGCCCACTGTTTCAGTGCCTGGCCTCACTCTCAGGAACCCAACTTCTTCCTTCCCAGCAAATCCACCCTGTCTCCTTTGTAGAGCCCTGTGCACTGCAGCTGAAGGAGCTGCTGGCCTGGGGGGCTCAGGCCCTGAGACCCATGAAGACCATGATGAGAACAGAAAACAGGAAAACCTGAGTCCCAAGCAGCCCTTTGGATGGAAACCCAGTGGCCTGTTCATTAACTTCTATGGATGTTTTTGAAAACTCAGACTTTGTGACTAGATGCTCATGTCCTAAACCTTGTCCTTCAAAATATTTTTTAAATAAACTATTGAACCTTATTTAAACACATCACAAGTCTCTACATAGTTTTAGAGACCTAGGGCATTTAATATAATTTTCCATATTTCTTAACTAGTTACAACTGAGTTGCCAAAGATGTTCACAGATTAGAATAGATCTTTTTAATATATGTTCACCGGAGGTGCAGCGTCTGCTTAACAGGAAAAGAGCTCATGGAAAGGGTAGAAATGAGATATGAAGAGAGGGAAGGAAGAGGCAGAAATGGGATGTGGTGTTTGCAACCACTAAAATTTGAATTGGTGAAGATCGTCCCATACCTAGTAATTTCTCACCTCCCTCCATTTCTTTCCTGTCCGGTGCTTGTCACAAGGAGCCTTCTTCAAAAGTAATCAGTCCTTAGGCATGTGTAGTATCAGAGTGTTGCCTGGGTGGTTCATGCTAAGGGCATAATATACAAGCCTATCTTGGGAATACTGGATTATCACAACTGGTTACCAAGAGCCCTATTTGTATAATGACACCCTAGCCTATCTCAAAGAAATGTTCAAGAAGACAATGGGTTTGCTATCTGGACCCTGGTGACACCGGAATTAACATTCCAGACAGACTAAGGCTATTCCAACCTCCAGGGACAGTGTTACCCAGGAGGGCAGGACTTCCCTGGAAAAGGCCTCAACCTGAGATACTCATGGACTCTGAGTTAGAGGAGTGCTTTTGAGTATGACACTCCAGGGTAGTTGAAAAGATGAGAAACATGGGTTTCTTGAAGCCGTCATTGCCACCAGCTAGAGAATGCAGGTCTGCAGTAGAGGGAATGAAAACAAGTACATAAAACAAGAGGTGAGACACTGGCATGGGGAGAGTCTGCTGTGATCTGAGACAAAGCCCTGGACCTAGGCAAGGCTGCCAGGTCTACACCTGCACTTTCCAGTTATGTAACCCTTTTGGGTTTAAGTTGAGTTGTCTTGGTTTTATGTCACATACAACCAGATAGAACTGACAAATTCAGTAGTATTTGACTTTATTTCCTCAGTACTTACGTGAGCAGTTCCACAGAAAGGAGAGCTCATTAAGTCAAAAACGCTGAAGAACAGTAGACGCTAGATAACAGAGAAACTGAATAAAAGATTCTGGAAGTGGGGGTGGGGGCATTGTTTCCATGATACATTTTGTGTTATAAATAATTACAGTAATGATAGCTAATTACACTTACCACATGCAGGACACATTTGAATGTTTTTTTTTCTTTTTAAAAAGCAGTTTTATTGAGATATGTTCACATATCATACCATCCATCCAAAGTGTACAATCAGTGGCTTTTTGTATGTTCACAGAGTTGTACATTCATCACCACAATCAATTTTAGAACATTTTCAATACTCCAAAGTGAAAAAACCCATGCCCCTTAGAAGTCACCTTGTAAGACCTCTATCCTTCCCCAGCCCTACATAAACTCTAATCTATTTCTGTCTTTATAGAGTTATTTATATTTACATTTTATACAAATGGAATCATACAATTTGTAGTATTTTGTCTTGTTTCTTTCACTTAGTGTAATTTTATTGTATTTTAATTAGAGAAGCTGGAGGTTTACAGAGAACACATGTAAAAAATACAGCATTCTCCGTAACCCCCTAAAATTGACACTTTGCATTAGTGTGGTACCTTTGTTATAACTGATGAAAGAATATTTAAATAGTACTACTAACTATAGTTCATAGTTTACTTTAAGTGTATTTTGTTCCATATACCACCCTATTATTAACACCTTGTATTAGTATCATACATTTGTTACAATTCATGGAAGAACATCCTTATACTTGTACTATTAACCCCAATCCATCATCCACAACAGGGTTCACTGTGTTATACAGTCCCATGTTTTATCTTTTAACGTTCATTCTAGTAACATACACAACCCCAACTATCCCTTTCAACCACATTCACATTACATAATTCAGCACTGTTATTTACACTCGCAATAATGTGTTACAGTCATGACCATCCATTTCCAAACATTTACAATCAACCTAAATAGAAAATCTGTAGACATTAAGCATCAGCTCCCCATTCTCTACCCCCAATCTATCCTCTGGTAACCTACATTCTAGATTCTAACTCTGTGATATGAACTAATTATAATAATTATGATAGTGAGATCATACACTATTTGTCTTTGTGTGTCTGGCTTATTGCACTCAGAATAATGTCCTCAGAGTTCATCCATGTTGTCACATGCATCAGGACTTCATTACTTGTTACAGCTGAATAACATTCCATCATACTTATATACCACATTTTGCTTATCCATTCAAGGGCTGATGGACACTTGGGTTCCTTTTATCTTTTGGCAATTGTGAATAATGCCTCTGTGAACATAGGTGAGCAAATATCTATTAAAGCCTCTGCTTTCTATTCTTCTGGGGTACATATCTAGTAGCAGGATTGCCAGGTCATAGGATAATTCTACATTTAGCTTCCTGAGGAACTGCCAAACTGCCTTCCACAATGCCTGCACAATTTTACATTTCCGCCAGCAATGAATGAGTGTTCCTATTTCTCCACCTCCTCTCCAACACCTGTAATTTTGTATTTTTTTAATAGTAGCCATTCTAATACAGGTGAAATGATATCTCGTTGTTTTGATGTGCATTTCCCTAATGACTAGTGATGTTGACCATCTTTTCATGTGTTTTTTAATCATTTGTATATCCTCTTTAGAGAAATGTCTATTCAAGTCTTTTGTCCATTTTTATATTGGGTTGTTTGTCTTTTTATTGTTAAGCTGTAGGACTTCTTTATATATTCTGGATTTTACACCCTTATTAGATATGTGGTTTCCAGATATTTTCTCCCATTGAGTAGGTTGTCTTTTCACTTTCATGACAAAGTCTTTTGATGCATAAAAGTTTTTAATTTTGAGGAGGTCTCATTTATCTATTTTTTCTTTTGTTGCTTGTGATTTGAGTGCAAAGTCTAAGAAACCAGTGCCTAACACAAGATCCTGAAGATTCTCTCCATTTTCTTCTAGGAGTTTATAGTCATGACCCTTATATTTAGGTCTTTGATCCCTTTTGAGGTAATTTTTATATATGGTCTGAGACAGGGGTCTTCTTTCATTCTTTTGTATATAGATATCTGGTTCTCCCAGCACCATTTGTTGAAGAGATTATTCTTTCCCCATTGAGTGGACTTGGCAGCTGTGTCAAAAATGAATTGGCTATAGGTGTGAGGGTCTATTTTTGAACTCTAAATTTGATTCCTTTGGTCAATATATCTATCCTTGTACCAGTGCCCTGCTATTTTGATCACTGTAGCTTTGTAATATTCTTTAAAGTTATGAAATGTGAGTGTTACAACTTCATTCTTCTTTTTTCAAGATGTTTTTGGCTATTCAGGGCCCCTTACCCTTCCAAATAAATGTGATAATTGGCTTTTTCTTTTCTGCAAAGTAGGCTTTTAGAATTTTGATCATGATTGTGTTGAATTTGTAAATCAATATGGGTAGAATTGACATCTTAATGATATTTAGTCTTTTAATCCATGAACATGGAATGTCCTTCCATTTATTTAGGTCTTCTTTGTCTTCTTTTAGCAATGTTTTATAGTTTTCTGTGTACAAGTCCCTTACATCCTTGGTTAAATTTATTCCTAGATATTTGATTCTTTTAGTTGCTATTGTAAATGGATTTTTTTTCTCGATTTCCTCCTTAGCTTGCTCATTACTAGTGTGTATAAACACTACTGATTTCTGTGTGTTTATCTTGTACCCTGCCACTTTACTTAATTCATTTATTAGCTCTAGTAGTTTTATTGTCAATTTTTCAGTAGTTTTACTTCTTTCTTCCCAATTTGGATGCCTTTGATTTATTTTTCTTGCCTAATTACTCTGGTAAGAACTTCCAGTACAATGTTGAATAACAATGGTGATAGTGGTCATCCCTGTCTTGTTCCAGATCTTAGAGGGAAAAATTTCAGTCTTTCACCATTAAGTAGGATGTTAGCTGTGGGTTTTACATATATGCCTTTATCATGTTGAGGGAATTTCCTTCTATTTCTGTTTTTTAAAGTATTTTTATCAAGAAAGGATGCTGAATTTTGTCAAACACCTTTTCTGTGTCAATGGAAATGATTGTGTGGTTTTTTTTACCCTTCATTTTCTTGATGTGATGTTTTACATTAATTGATTTTCTTATGTTGAGCCAGCCTTGCACAACTGGGATAAAACCCAGTTGGTCATGGTGTATACTTCTTTTGAAATGCTGTTGGATTTGATTTGCAAGTATTTTGTTGAGGATTTTTGCATCTATATTCATAAGAGAAGTTGGTCTATGATTTTCTTTCTTTTCTTGTATCTTTATCTGGCTTTGGTAATAGGGTGATGTTGGCCTCATAGAATGAGTTAGGTAGTGTTGCCTCCTCTTCCATTTTTTTGGAAGAGTTTGAGCAATACTGGTGGTTAATGCTTCTTTGAATGTTTGGTAAAATTCATCAGTGAAGCCATCTGGTCCTGGGCTTTTCATTTTTGGGAGGTTTTTGATGGCTAATTCAATCTCTACTTGTAATTAGTCTGTTGAGGCCTTCTATTTCTTCTAGAGTCAAAAAGAGAAATTCAGAGACAGAGAGGAAGTGGGTCATAGAAACAGGAAATGCATACTCACAAGAAACAGACAGAGCTGGATTGTCAGCTCCCCCCAGGCAAGGACTATGTCTGTTTTGTTTGCTGCCTTTTCTCCCCAGAGCCAAGCACATTGCCTGACACACAGTAGACACTCAAGAAATAATTTTTTGGCCAAATAAATGAAAAGGAGAGACACAGAAACACAGAGTGCAACAGATGGGAAAGGCCTCTGGTATAGTTGTTACGTGTAGAGTGTGGAACAGACAAAGCTGTGTTCAGATCTTGGCTTTGTATCTTCAGATTCATGTGATCTTGGATGGGATACTCACTGTTTTTACTATTTTGTGCCTCAGTTTCTTCATACATAAAAATGAGGGTATGTTCCAGATATTTAGCTGTTGTCTCTTATTTCCAAATCACCCTTTTACATTCTGCTTTGTGGTGCTGGGGCTGCAACTCTGCAGCCCACATTTCTGCTTTGCCAGTTGACTCCCTGGCGCTGCCAATAGTGGGAACTAGAGGGAAACTGCAAGGCCAGAGAGGAACGAATGGACTGAGACTTGCTCTTCCCTGTCTGCTTCCTGTTCCTGACAGTGTCTTTCCCACCAAGCTTCTTCACCCCTGCAGCAGAAGTTCTTTTCTTTAGCAGCAACTGAATTAGTTTTCAGTTTTTCCAATACCTACAGATTCAGCTTCACTGTGTCCCCCTCAGACACCCCAGTACCCAGCAGAGTTCTAAGAGGTTAACTATCCCCTCCTCTACATTTCTGTTTAATAATTCCAACCTCTGCCATTTGTTCCCCTGCCCTGGGGGGGGGTGGGTAGCTGCTTCTCACAGCTGCTGTTGCCTTGACACCTTATAGTCCTCTTTTTACCCTTTTAGTTACCTAGTTATCAACTTTGTACCTACTTGATGATTCCTTATTTTCAATTTTCTCTGTTTAAAGAACTAGTGTGGATGCTGTCTCTTGATTGGACCCTGAGTTGAAACAGAATAATAACACCTATTTCACAGGATTGTAGGGATAGATGTGTAAAGTGCTTAGAATATTGCCTAGCTGTAGTGAGAACCCTTTAAAAGTTATCATATACAGAAACACAACAGAACATTTAGCCAAGAATACTGGGGATGACAGATGGGCTGTCATAGAGCAAAGCCTTGACTTTATGACCTTCCAAGACTTTGAAAGATGTGCTCTGCCTTTCAACTGGAGGCACAGATAAGGTAGCCAAGTCAGATATCATATGTCATTGAATCTATGACACTGTTGATTGTCACACACACCATTAATTTTATGTATCACTAAGAAAATTAAAAATAACTACTACCAATTAAACTGTGGGCTGTTATAGATGGGAAGGCTCATCTGATAGAAATATTAAAATTTTTAGAAGTATGTCTTGGAGTTGATAACGTACAATATGTATTTTGAATCACAGTGAATTTAAGGCAACCCTAGAGTAGATCTACAGGCATTTTTTATCCCTGCTCTACAGTACCAAAGTTAAACACACACACACACACACACACACACACACACACACACACACTTTTGGAATGTTAAAGAAGAGAAGCATTTCCTGGCCTGTATGGATTATTGAGGAAGCCAATAATTGGAAAATGGCTCCAACCAAATAAATCTTTCACTCAAAACACTCTGCCTGTTTTAACCACCCAGCAAAGTCTTCCTGTGTACAGAACAAAAATACCTAGCACACAAACCACAGCAGATCAGAAGTCTGCTTTCTTTCTGAACTGTGAAGGAGTGGGAAACATAGCGGAAAGTTTCCTTGCCTATTAGTATATCTGGTGGTCTGAACTAAAATTATACTGCCTTCAGAACACTTTGTGGGCTTTTATGTGTTATGCTTAAAGCTTCAATCCAATTATGCTTTTGGAGTATGGTTACAATCAGAAAAACAAGGAAGGTAAAAATAACACCTTATGAGTCAATGTATTTCCTGCCCCAAACAATTTCTTACTATGGCTGGCCCTGTCCAGTCCCAATCACCTCAGGAAACCAGTCCGGAGTTGACTCCACATCTCACAGGTTCAGGACCGCTTGGCTCTGGTCCATCAAGCTATGGACAGCAAAAGAGGATTGAGTTGTTGGGGAGAGGGAAGGTGGGAGGAAGGGGGAGGAGTGAATGAAGACTGACAGGCAGTTGATTTGAAGAAAGAAAAGAAGACTAAATGAAATCTTCAGAAGGTTTTCAGTGACCAGGCTTAATCTTGTTTTATTTTCACATGCTGGTCAAATAGAAGGAAACTGTAGTCTGTTTCTTCTCTCTGCTCCCTCCTCTAGCCTGATCTGAAGGAGGAAAATAAAGGTTGAGCTTCTTTTAAAGCTCTGTAATCTCTGCTGGTAACATGTTTAAAAACCCATGCTATGTTTCTGTGCCAGTTTGGATTATTATGTCCCCCAAAACACCATTATCTTTGATGCGATCTTGTGGGGGCGGATGTATTGGTGTTGATTAGGTTGGAACCTTGTGATTGAGTGTTTCCATGGAGATGTGATCCACCCAATTGTGAGTGACACCTTTGATTAGAGTGTGACTTTTTGATTGAATGTTTCCATGGAGGTGTGGCTCTACCCATTCAGTGCGGATCATTATTGGATCACTGGAGTACTTTAACAAGAGCCACACAGGCTCAGATGCTCCTGCAGCCTAGAGAGGAATGTCCTGGGAGAAAGCCATTTTTAAACTAGAACTCTGGAGCAGATGCCAGCCATGTGCCTTCCCAGCTAACAGAGGTTTTCTGGACACCATTGGCCATCCTCCAGTGAAGGTACTCGATTGCTGATGTGTTACCTTGGACACTTTATGGCTTTAAGACTGTTAACTGTGTAACCAAATAAACCCCCTTTTATAAAAGTCAATCCATCTCTGGTGTTTTGCATTCTGGCAGCATTAGAAAACGGGAAAAGTTTCTCTGTCTTAACTTCCAAACTTGTCCGTGGGATGTATGAAGAGAAAAAGTCAACCCCAACATGTAAGAATGTTGAAAAGGGAGAAGGTGTGGGTTGCATATGGATGCAGATCAGGGACTTGGTAGGGAACTGTGGAAAGGCTTGTTTCACAAAGACAAGATTCTATCTCAGAAACACTAAAAGAATTGCTGGAAAGAGCACACAGAGGAGACTACAGACTTTCCTGAACATCATGGTGAGGGAGTTAGACTACTTGGGTGTTATATAAAGTGCCCTATTTATTGCACACCTACCACGTGACAAGCATTATGCTAGGCACTGGGGTTGCAAAGAGGAATAAGAGATAGTTCTAGCCCGTAGGAGCTCACAGCTAAGCAGTGTGTAAACAATCAACCCAACACCTTCTGAAAGTAAAGCCAGAGTTGAAAGGGCCCAGAGGAAGCACAGAGGAGTGAGTGAATTAAGAGGTTATGGCCCCAGGGGGGTTGCATTTGGTGATAGCCTGGGCTGGAAGCTCTCCCCAGAGTTACCCTCAAGGCTCACTCCCTCAGCCAAACTGAGACAAGGACCAGCATCTGGGGAGCAGAGTAAGATGGATGAGTACACGATCTGTGGCATCCCTGAATCCTCCACCTAAGGACTACATGACCCAGAAATCTTAACCATATTTCTCACCAACTTCTCCACTCACCAGACTCTCTCCCCACATATGTCAGCTTTCTTCTGTTCAATCTCTCATGTGGGATCAGGATTTATGAAAAACATGTATTCTGACCTCCCAGAAAGACAAATGGGGTCTTGGTGACTCAGTAATCAATCACAGCCCCACCCAACCCACCCCATGTAGTAGAGACCTAGCCCTAGAGCTCCAGGGAGCAGAGCAGTCATGAGCCTCTTAGTGGAGGTCAAGGGCCTTGGTCTGCTGGTGGTGGCTGGCGCCACTGATGAGAACCAATGGTTGAAGCATCAATAATTTTGCCTTCCAGTTACTGTCATGTTGGTAGATTGAAATCAGCCACGGTGAGAGTATTCAAACTAGAGAAATCAGCAAACACTACAAATCAGGACTTCTTTTCTTCCATGAAGCCAGTTGGTAAGCACATACCAGCACTCCACTGTCAAGGCTGATCTTTCTGAGTTGCAAGGAACAGCTTTGGCCAAATGGTTCTTTTAGCAAAACCAAGACAAAGCATGATGAAGGGGCCAGCGGGGCATCTTCTCCCTGATCCTGAAAGTGAGGCCAGGAGGAAAGTCCCATCATGCTCCATAGTCAACAGTTCCCTGACTCAGGGGTCAGCAAACTTTTTCTCTAAAGGGACAGATAGTTCATATTTTTGGCTTTTTAGGCCTTCTAGTCTTGGTTGTAACAACTCAACCGTGCCTCTGGAGCACAAAAACAACCACAGACAACACATAAATAATGGGTGTGGTGTGTTCCAATACAATTTTATTTATGGAAACTGAAATTTGAATTTCACATAATTTTTACATGTCATGAAATACTATTATTTTCTTGATTTTCCTTCAACCATTTATAAATGTAGAAACTATTCTTAGCTGACAGGCTATGCAAACACAGGTAGTTTTGGCCCTGGCATCATGAGATTGAGAAAGCCTTGGACCAAAAGGGGAAGAGAAATGAAAAAATATAGTTTCAATGGCTGAGAAATTTCAAATAGAGTCGAGAGGTCATTTGGGAGGTTATTCTTATGCATTATATAGAGATCCCTTTGTAGTTTTAAGCATATTAGAATAGCTAGAAGAAAATACCTGAAACTTTTGAATGGTAGGTAATCCAGTAGCTTTGATTCTTGAAGATGATTGTATAGCTTTTTCGGTGTGACTGTGTAATCATGAAAACCTTGCAACTGACACTCCCTTAAACCAGTGTATGGACAGATGAGTAAGAAAACAAAGATAAAAAAATAAATAAATAATGGGGGGGTGAGGGGTAGGGATGTTTTAGGTGTTCCTTTTTTATTTTTTTATTCTTATTATTTTTTAAATAATGAAAATGTTAAAAAACTGTGGTGATGAATGCAGAACCATATGATGATACGATGAACCACTGATTGTACAATTTGGATGATTATCTGGTAATGTGACTATATCTCAATAAAGTTGTATTTTTAAAAAAAACAGGCAGTAGGCAGAATTTGGCCCATGGGCTACTGTTTGCCAAATGCTGTCAAAGTATAGTATTTTTAGTAATGTCAAAGAAGGGAATGGTGATTCCCAAGTCTCAATTAATAACAATAACTCTCATTTATTGAGTAGTTTATGTACCCGTTACTTTCCTAAGAACTTTATATACATTAGCTCACTTAATCCTTCCAACAGCCCTAAAGTAAGTACCATTATTGAGACTTAAAGAGGAAAAATTAGTGTAGCCAAAGTCACGCAGTTGGTAAGTGGCAGAGCTGGCAGGGGCTTGGACTTTTTTGCCTGATTTGAAAGGTTTTGCTCTTAGCCTATGTCACCCACTCTAAAATCCTGGGCCGGGTTTGCAGGGAACGATCTGGAGTAAGCACCCCTGTAGCCAGCCTCTTTCCACACTTTCAAGGCAGGCTGAGACAACCATAAATCTACCTCCTGACTCCCTGACCCCAGAGGCCATCCCACAAATGTATCCCAGAAGAACATTCAGATGGACGAAGTCACATTCGTAACTTTTTTTAGAACTTTTTTTAGAACTCCATAAAATACGGAAGTTGATTTCGCAGCCCTTGCAAAATCAGGCTAAGAGGCGGCCCGGGGCTCCCATGACGACCCACACGCTGGGTGGACTTGGCCCTGGGCTGACCCAAAGGACATGTCTCTGCCTGACCTAACAAACCTCTCCACTCCGGAGCTGGCAAGACAAAACTAGGAGCTCTGCTTCTCAACACTTTTTTATGAGTCAGAGATTAACTCTTGGGAAGACAAGTGATTCCGGTCAGGGAAAAAAAAATATATTCGGGCTATCCGTCTGTCTATCTATCTATCTTCATACATATTTGTTTTTTTGTTTGTTTACAGAAATAACACCCAGAATATTCTGAAATGGAAGAAAACCATAAATTATAAAGATAAATTATTCCTAACAGATGAAATGTCCTAATGTCTGCAATTATCTTAAAACTATGTTAATGGAAAAAAAATTGATGAAGTAAATACAAAATGTTAATACTGTTAGATCTAAATATGTTTCATTAATGAAAAAAATTTTAATGCCTATGACAGTATGTTTGAACAAAAGATAGACTTTGGAGAACATAAATAACTTTGTTCAGCTTGAATTCTAAGATAAATCAGAGGGATGGTGATCCGAGTGTAACTGAGAGGTGTCCTGACAATAATTTTCCAGTTTAGATCACTGACCACAGATGATCCTTCCCTGAGCCATTAATTTTACTCAGCTTTGAAATAAACTCAATCTGTCTTTACCAGTGAAACTCAGGAATCCAGTCACACAGCTAAAGGAAAGTTTAATTCAGACTTGAAGACCAAGATAAACATTTACTGGTTTATGGAGAAAGCTGATTTGTCCACTTGAAGTGGGAAGCCAGCTCTTGAAATAATAAAGTGCCAAGCCTGCTTAACCCTGAAAAACATCAGGCTACTGGTAATGGAGCCCAGACATCAAAGGAAGCACCAGATGTCAGAATGGGAAAGATCAAGAAGACTGGTGGTAAGGTTTTGGGGAGGAAGGCATATGTGTACACTTTTGGTGGGAGCGTAATTGGTGCACCCTCCTGGAAAACAGTGTGGCAACATATAGAAAAGCCATCTTGTTTTTAAAAAAAAAAAAAAAAATTTCAACTTAGAAGCCCCATCCCTGGGAATTTGCCCTAAGGAAATAGTTGAACAAATGTGCTAAGGTCAACAAACAGGATGTCAGTTACTGTTCCAGTTTGCTAAGGCTCCTGAAATGCAATATACCAGAAATGGATTGGCTTTTACAATGGGGGGGGGGGTTATTAGTTCACAAATTTACAATTGGCATCTGGGGTTCCTCTGTTACATGGGAAGGCACATGGCTGGAGTCTGATGGTCCTTTCCCGGGTTTAGCGTCTCGTTTCTGTGGCTTTCTCTAAAATGTCTCTGGGCTTCCATCTCTAAGTATCTCTGGGCTTCTTCTCTCTTAGCTTCTCCCAGGGCCAAACTCTGGATTCCATATCTTAGCTTCTCTCCAAAATGTCTCTTTCAACTTCTCTGAGCTCTCTTTTCTGTGAGCTCTCTTAAAGGACTCCCGTAAAGGATTAAGACCCACCTTGAATGAGTGGGGTCACATCTCCATGGAAACAATCTAACAATCACCCACAATAGGTCTGCCCCCACAAGACTGGATTAAAAGAACATGGCCTTCTAGGGGGTTCATAACAGATCCAAACCAGCACAGTTACTATAGAATTTACAGTACTGATAAACTTGAAATTACCTAAATATATGTCAATAGGAATTTAATTAAATAATTATGGCATATCTATACAATGAAAACCATGAATCCATTAACTAGGATGGTATAGATCTATATTTATAGACGTGGCAAGATGGATGTTTATATGTTGCTAAGTGGGAAGCAAGTTTGTGCGTGGCGGGGGGAGGGGGTGACACGTGCCTGTGTGCACAAACAGGAAACAATCCGAGAGGCACCATTTTAACAAAATTACTTGAGTAGTGTCATCTTTATTTTAATCTTTGTATTTCTCTGTACTTTCTGAATTTGCAGGAATGAACATGTTATTTTCTTAATCAGAAAAAAAAATTAAAACAAAACAAAACAAAAACACAAAAATTCTCCAAGAATTGGCTTGTGGTGTCTGGTTGTCCTTGCTCTTTTGTTTTGACCCTTCAGTTAATTCTGATCCTTCCTCTTTCTTCATGATACCTGCTAGTTGGTCCTTTGCCAGAAGGTTCTCAGAGGTTAAGAAACTAAATTTTTTTTTTTTGAGGCTCTGGGCATTTTTTTTTTTTTAAGGAGAAATGACAAAAGAGAGTTACAAAATTTGTGGTCTATTATAACTGTTCATATTTAACAAATCAATGCTTTTATCATCAAAAAACCATTCTATATAATTAATAGGATTCATGGAGGGATTTTTATTTGCAGTGTGCTACAGACTGTGTAGTCATGTAACAGAGCACACATTTAAAGTGGTATGAGAACGTCTTCCTCTTTCAACTCTGTCAGAATAATTCTGGGCCTGGATGTATACACATTTGCAGATAATAATAGAAGTCAAAATCTCACATATCAAAATTCAGGGCCCTTTGGGAATGTCCACCTGGAGTTACGTGGCCCTCCTCAACACTCTGTTTCTGTCCCAAGCGAGAATGTTTCAATAAAAAGGACATACTCCATTCCATCCAGTCCTCCCCCCCACCACCCCAATTCCCTCACTCTGTCACCAGGACTAGCCATGGAACTTCTCTTTCATTTTTCCATGGCTCGCCTGGCTATACTCTGACTCTCTGGGCTTACACTGCCCAAAATACATTCTAGGTGCACCTCAGGCCATTGCAACCCCACAGTTTTTATGTTGGGGAGCCTAGGTTCTATCCATCCCCATGTGAGAACTGTGGCTATCCGTGGCAGTATAGTAGGCTCAGCTCCACACCATGGTGGTGTGATTTCTGTGTGGCAGCTTATTGCCCAGAGAGCCAAAGTTCTAGAAATAGTGGCTTGGGAACCATGGCAAGACAACAGTATCAGTGATGGGCCAGCACAATGCTAGGGGTGGCCCAGTGAGCATCAGACACATGCCTGTGTTCAGGTAACTCACACACAGCCAAAGGCCACAGCTACACAAATGTGGTATCAAGCCCCAAGCTAAAAGCAGGAGTCATGTCTACATTTCTACATGACTAGGAGCCCAGGGCCTGCCCCAGATTCCACATTTGAGTTACTGAACAGACTAGGCTTCAGCATTCATTGCAAGAGGCAGATCATCCTTAGCAATTTCCTGGAGCAGAACCAGCTGAGCAATGAGGCATCTTGCTTGGCCAAATGTCCCTGTGAGCTAAGCAGGAGCTGGCACTGGGATCTCAGAGCCCCCAAGCAGCTCCCATGGGCTAAACTGAATAAGGGCGGCCACTGAAGAAGAAACAAATGCAGGACACTCCAAAGCACCCCTATGAGGTGGCATCAGGGAATGGGTGAAAGTCTGTCAGATGGTGCCACAAACTGGGCAGATTCTCCAGAAAACATTTTTTGTTTGATTTTTGAACCTTCTGCTAAGTGTCATCAATGATCCATGCAAGATCCCTCCCTTGCTTTACTCATAAGTTTATTTATCACATTAATTAATTTATATTGATCCCCATGTCCATTCCCATCCTCTTTTTACTATAACCAATCATTTTAATATGCTTAGTATGCATCTTTTTATTTGCGTGTGTGCTTTTCAAAACTTATTAAGTTTTGTGGGCATGGATTTGTGAATGTGTGTATAGAATTTTAACTTACATAAATGTTCATGTTAAACCTCTCATTCTGTTTTCCACTAATCATTAGTTTAGTGGAAAACAGTGCTAGGTTCCATGTTGCTGTGTGTAAATCTAATCCATTGTCCCTAACTGTCACATAATACTCAGCAGTGTGCCTCTGCCACATTGTACCCATCTGATTTTCCAGTGATGAGCAGACACCCACAAATATAATTGGAATTAACACTCTTATACATGTCCTCTTGTGGGCTTGTGTGAGAACATCCCTAGGATATATACCCAGGAAATATATTGTTGGAGCATTGGGTGTGTGTATACTAAACTTGAGTAAATTCTGTGAGATTGCTTGCCAGATGGCTGCACAAATCTATACGTCCATTACCACCATGTGAGGATTCCTAAGTCTCCACATCCCCAGGGAAGGGACTATTCACAAAGAATAGGTCACAATATGGAACTCTTCTCTTTCAGATGATGGGCCTTTTGTGTCTTGCTTCCAGGCTGGATCCTGAGCTCACAGTTCCTCAGGAACTCTGGGAGGTGGTACTGAGAAAGCCCATCACTAGGGCTCCCTAGAAAAAAGATGAATTAATGGGCCCACTGCCAGTTCATTCAACAAATCTTTATTGGGTGCCGACTAAGTGCAAAGCTCTGGGATAATAGAGAAAAACTCATGTGGCCCATGCCTTTTCTGTATTTAGTAATTAGTGATGTAGAATGACATTAGTTAAAATCCTTACAAATAATCAAAAACCACCTGCATGCAACATTGTGAGGGAGAGTTTAAGGATGTCATAGGGAGCGTTAAACAAATTACACAATGGAAGCACCACGAGAGCAGAGCATTTTGGTTGCTTTGTTCACTACTGTACTCCAGCTCTAGGAGAGTACCTGACACGTACTAGGTGCTTTTTAAATAATTACCGAGTGAATGACTAAAAGAATAGAAGGGCACAGCGTTCAGGGAAGGGCTTCCTGAGGATTGATATTTGAGCTGAGCCCTGGAAAATGAGGAAGAGTTGGCCAGGGAGTGGTGGTGGTGGTGGTGGTGGTGGTACCAGGAGCTGTGCCAGGCAAGGAGTTGAGATGGGTGCACAACATCAGTAACAACCAAACCCGGCTGTGCAAACACGCTCACAGGCCACCTCAAGCACATGTGCCCTGGGATGCCATGCTGCTTCTTAACAAAGCTGTTGGGGCCAAGTTCAGACCTGGAAGGGAGGGTCTTAGATAGATAATAAGAGGGTCTGCAGCCGCAGAGCAGAAGGTGATTTTCCTACCTAACAAATAGTAAATTTTTTTGCGACACCGTGAAAAGAGAGCAAGTTTGGAATCAGACAGACCTGAATTTGAATCCTCCTTCTCTACCTCTTAGCAGCCAAGCCAATGTTTTCAAGTTCCCCAACCTTTCAGTGCTTTCGTTTCCTCATGAGTGAAAAATAGAGATGATAATACCAACTTTGTAGGGTTTGGGGAAAATAAAACAAAATATATCAATGAGATATTTTATGGTAATAAGATATATTATTATAATATGTATTACAGCTATTAGTGAGCACTTATTTGCTGGGCATTTTACTTGAGTTCTCTCATAGGGTTGTTGCGGGCACATATAGCACTTAGAACAGTGCTTGACATGTGGTAAGTGCTCAAAAAAGAGTTAGCAATTACTATGTTACCTCTGTTTCACAGGTGATGCTGGGGCTTAGAGAAGTTAAATAACTTGATTAAATTTACACGGTTGAAACGCAGCAGAACGGGGATGAAACACCATCTCAGCCTCTACACCCTGTGCCTGGCACACAGCAGCTCTCCAAACTCGTCAGCTTCTCCTCCTACCTGATCTCTTCCCACCCACCTCCAACCTCCCACTTCCCTCCCTGGAGGAGCATTTGGCAATGAGGAGCTCCGTGAAGGCCTTCCAGTGTGGATAGGACTGAGTGACGGTGCAGGGCACCACACACACACACACACACCTTACAGAATTTCCTTCAAATGTGGAGGGCAGGCCGTAATTATTTCAACTGATCCTAAACAGATACAGTAGAATGTAGACCTCTATGACAAATAGCAATCAGTGAATCTCACAAGCCCTGTTTAAAACTGGAAGTAATTTAAATGAAGAGAGACACTGAGTCACTTCCTCACTTCCCTTGAAGAAATGGGGAACATTCCATTATGGTACCTGACAATTACTACCTATTTAATTTCTAAAGGAATCCAAAATTGGACAGAATCTAGGTTGCTGAGTTCTGGGTAGTCACTGGAATTGTATTTTAAATAAAATAAACCAAGGGCATGAAGAAACTCTAGTATTCTGGGGAGAAGTTAAATCATTTGAAATACACATGTGGGAACCTGAAACATTCTTTTTCTCTCTGTGTGTTTGTGTGTGTGTGTGTGTGTGAGTGAGTGTAATTCATTTTCCAAGGAAGACTTCACTCAGATGGAATAATCTGTTTCCTTGAAGAGCCCAGGAATTCTCTAGGGGTTTCTTGCGAGGCTGGTTGACGGTACAGTGATAAAGTAAAGCAGTCCAGATGAAAAGCCAGAAGTTTTCTCTCCCCTTTTCCCAGGCTCCCTTCCCTTTCTCTCCCCCTGGACTGGCTCTTTGAGTTTTTAACCCTGTGATCTCCTCGTGGAACACGGACTTTCAGGGAGTGTACTAACCAGAGATGGAAAGGATTTGTTTCACAAGATAATTCTACGTATCTTGGGCTTTCAGCCAGGCACAGAAAGGACTCTTGACAGTGTGAAAACATGCAGACCCAGGGGAGAAAAAGAAATCCTTAAACACAGTGTGGAATGATTCCTGATCAGATTTATGGAAGCTATAACCACCAGTTAAGCCTACTTCGTCCAGCCAGCTACTCTCAGAAAAGAGTCATGGGTCTGAATCTCTGAGACTGCTGTTAGGGGGAGATTGCTCAGATCACATGCACACAGGGAATGGGAGAAAAGATGATGGAGGAAAAAAAAGTAGAGATGGTTTACACTGGAGGCAGTTCAATTAATTAGATACTAGGCAGGACATGAGAGAATTGCATGATGAGTGATGAAAATAAATCTAAAATTAAATGGATCTGAAATACAGAATCTGTTTTTCAAGGTGGATGTAAAGACTAACAAGTTCTTTTAAATGGTGATTATTTAGAATATGTTGTAAAACAAATCCTTTTATTCTCCGGTTAGCACAGGTACCTTCCTTTTTCCCCAGAAATGGAGCTCCACAAACAATGGAAAATGTGTGTGTGTGTGTGTGTGTGTGTGTGTGTGTGTGTGTGTGTGTTGTGGAGAGGTACGTTGAATTACTATCTAGATAAATGTGTACTACGTGCAGTGTTCATTTTCTGGTAACTCAACACTAATTCCTGGCAAAGCATCCTGGGAGATTCCAGACTTAAGAATGCCTTTCTGGGGGTCAAAATCAAGATCTGTAGAAATTCAACAGTACTTCGAGCAATACTTGAATTCTTTTTTAAATCAGGAAACGGAGCTCCTGCATTGCTTATTTTCATCCTTGATCAAGTACGTTTCATTAAATCTCTAGCATTTTGAGAAGTTGACCTGATCCTCAATATACTTCAATAGAAAATATGGCAAGTGTTACCACTATAAATCTACAGAGATTAAGGAGAACATACTTAACTGGTTAGTGGGGAAAGTGAACATAAACACCAAGTTTCCTGACTCATAGTTTAGTGAGGTCATTAAATGTGATTATTTTCTTGCTTGTGGAAATTAGAAATATACTGTGCTTTACTTAACTTTAAAACTTGTTTTCTTTTAAAAACTAAAAGAAAGCTACTCTATTGGATTCTGTTTTATGTAACACCAAATCATTTAATCAATTCAATGGAGAAAAAAAAAGACATTCCAATTTAGTTGGCATTATATGAGGAAAAGTAACCTAAATTTAGGTCAGTTAGCTGCAATGAGATAAGGATAGTGTTTCTTGCTAATATCCTCTTTTCATCTACTTGAAACACTCCTTCTTTCCACCCAGCTCCATTTCTCTATTCCTGTACATTTTGTCTCTGTTCATTTAAGCTAAAGGTAATGGATATAAGTAATAGCAATACTACTTCTAAAAAATAATAACAGTGAACATGTACTGAGCAAGCACCCATCTGGGCTCTTTGCCTGCGGAAATATGCATTATTATCATTCCCATTTTACAAATGAGGAAACAGGCTTAGGGAGTGTTAAGTAGATTGCCCAATGTCAAGCTGTTAGCAAAAGTGGAAGAGCAGGGTCCAAACCTAGGGCAGAGCAAAGTTCAAACCTTGACATAGGCTCGAAAGCTGACTACCCACTAACCCTTCCCTAAAATTAAATTGTTCACTGAATGTGATGGTTAAGTTCATGTGTCAACTTGGCCAGGTAATGGTGCCCAGGGGTCTGGTCAAGTAAGCACTGGACTAACCATTACTGTGTTACTGTAAGGACATTTGTGGCTGGTTAATAAACCAGAAGGCTAGTTTATTGAATCATCAGTGAATTGATTGCATGTGGCTGATTACATCAAGAAGAGAGTGTCTTCCACAAGAGATAGTTCAATCAGATGGATTTAACCCAGTCAGTGGAAGACTTTTTAGGGAGAAGAGAGAGAACTTTCACTTCTTCAGCCAGCCAGCATCTCCTGGGGAGTTCATCAAAGACCTTCATTGGAGTTCCCAGCTTGCTGCCTGCCCTGTGGAATTTGGACTTGTGCATCATGCCCTACAGAATTTGGACCCATGCATCCCCACAGTTGTGTGAGACACTTTTATAAAATCTCGTATTTACAGATATCTCTTGTGCTGGTTTGTATATATAATGCCCCCCAGAAAAAGCCATATTCTTTAATGCAGTCTTGCAGGGACAGAAGTATTAGTGTTGATTAGGTAAGAATCTTTGGATTCAGTTGTTTCCATGGAAATATGAGCCACCCAACTGAGGGTAATAACTTTGATTAGACTATTTCCATGGAGGTGTGACCCCACCCATTCAGCATGGTTCTTGATTAGTTTTACTGGAGTACTTTAAAAAGAGCCACACAGGCCCAGACATTTGTTGTCTGACGCTGATGTTTAGACATGCTTGGAGTTGTGGACCCCTGATGCAGCTACAGCCAAGAGAGACATTTTGGAGATGGCCATTGAAAGCCAATGCTGACATTTTGGAGAACGCCATTTTGAAATGCAACCTGGGAGCAAGCAGATGCCAGCCATGTCTTCTGAGCTAACAGAGGTTTTCCGGACTCCAATGGCCTTGCTTCAGTGAAGGTATACTCAGGGCCTTAAGACTGCAACTTTGTAACCAAATAAACCCCCTTTATAAAAGTTAATCCATTTCTGGTATTTTGCATAATGGCAGCATTAGCAAACCAGAACATCTCCTGTTGGTTCTGTTTTCCTAGAGAACTCTAACAAGTACAGCTTGGAACCAGGAGAGGTTATTGAGAAACAGAATCTTAAAATGGGCTTTTACAATTGGTTTTCTACTGATTAGATCCAAAGACACTAATGACTTTACTTCCAATAATCAAGATGGCGCTTACAGTCCATGGCATGAGCTGGCAATGGAGAAACACAAAATATCACCATTTGTCTCTCTTAATCATACTCTTGTACAAGGCAAAGCTCGGGTGACAGTGTTTATGACATCTTAACAGAGTTTTGTGAAGTTAAAAGGTATAATGATGTTGGCTGGTTGTTCTTAGATACGCTGGGTAAAGTTATAAGAGAAAGAGAAGAACTGAAGTCTTCAAATTTGAAACTTAAGCACCATATGACAGATGTAAAGTTTTCTATGTGTGCCCTGAAAGAAAAGCTTATTTTCTGTGGCCCCAGACTTGAGATTTCTCAAAAACAGACCCAGAGTCTCACTGTGCAAGTAGCAGATTTACAGCATAAACCGAAATCTCAACCTCACAGGGTATCTGCTGTCAAAGTAAAGTCATTGATTGGAAAAGAATGGGATACTGAAACTTGGGATGGGGACATATGGGTTGATAATAATGGTAGGGGGGACATTGGAGCCCTGGATTCTGCTGAGTCTCTTTGCTAGCTATTCCTGTAATGGTATGCCCTAAGGAAACAGCCCCACACCTCAAGTCTGCCCTGAGGAGACAGGCACCTAACCTCCAACCTGCCTTAAGGAAACAACTTCCTGACTTCCACTCTGCCCTGGAGCCTGCCATCCAACCTCCACCTAAAGAGATTAACCCTTCAGTGCCTGTTAAACCCGTAATCACCTCCCCTGAGGAAGCAGCCCTCACTCCTCTGTCTGGAGAGATTAACCCTGTTTCATGAGATGAAACTGCAACAGAATGTCCTGAGGTAAACAATTTGAGGGATACTTCTAATTCTTTTCATGACCCACCTCCACCACCAGTCTTTGCTTCAGGACCTTTAACTAGACTAAAGTCCCAACAGGCCCCGAAAGGTGAGGTACAAAATGTGACCCAGGAGAAAGTGCACTATACTCCAAAAGAAATGCATGAGTTTTCCAATTTATATAGAGAGAAATCAGGGGAATATATGTGGGAATGGATATTAAGGGTGTGGGATAATGGTGGAAGAAATGTAAAGTTGGATCAGGCTGAATTTATTCATATGGGCCAACTAAGCAGAGATTCTGCATTCACTGTTGTAGCTTGAGGGATTAGGAATGGCATTAACAGTTTGCTTGGGTGGTTGGCTGAAACATGGATCAAAAGGTGGCCAACATTACTTGAGGCTGAAATGCCAGAACTGCCCTGGTATAATGTAGAGGAGGGGATTCAAAGGCTTAGAGAGATTGGAATGTTAGAGTAGATTTATCATGGAAGACCTGCTCACATACCCCAGGAATGTCCAGAGAACACACCTTTTACCAGGACTGTGAGAAATTTGTGAGACTAGCTCAATCATCCCTGAAGAGCTGTGTAGTCACCCTTCTCTGTAGGTCAGATATTACTGCAGGAACAGCTGTCCCTGAGCTGAAATCCTTAAACACAGTGGGTATAATCAGATCCTGAGTTGGCAGAAGCCACGTGGCAGCAGGTAATTACCAAAGACAAGGTGAGCATGACTACAATAATGGAAAACAGACTCAAAGCACAGTCAAAATGATTTGACTCACAGAGACTTATGGTGTTGGCTAGTAGATCATGGATTACCTAGAAGTAAAATAGATGGGCAGTCTGCTATACTCTTGTTTGATCGGTATAAGCAGAATAATTCTAGGTCAAATGACAAAAGTCTAATTTGAATTAAAAAAATGGAGTCAGGCCTCTTAATCAAATTCCAGACCTGAGACACTTTAGAGACCCAAAGCCCCCGGAATGAGGGGGAGGCAGGTACCCTTGGGGAAGGACCCTGTTAACACTGCCAAAAACTTACACTATTAATCTTTCTCCCAGCCTTCTCCAAGGGTACCTACAGCCTTTTACCAGGGTTACTGTGAATTGGGGAAAAGGAAATGATCAGACATTTGGGGGATTATTAGACACTGATTAAGAAGTGACATTAATTCCAAGAGACCCAGTCAGAATAGGGGGCTTATGGAAGTCAGGTGATTGATGGAGTTTTAGCTCAGATCCATCTCACAGTGGGTCCAGTGGGTCCCCAGATGCATTCTGTGGTTATTTCCCCAGTTCCAGAATGCATAATCAGAATAGACATACTCAGCAACTGGCAGAATCCCCACATTGGTTCCCTGACTTGTGAAGTGAGGACTATTATGGTAGGAAAGGCCAAGTGTACGCACTAGAACTTTCCCTGACTAGCAAAATAGTAAACCAGAAGCAACACTGGATTCCTGGAGGGATTGCAGAGATTAATGCCACCCTTAAGGACTTGAAGGATGCAGAGGTGGTGATTCCCACCACATCCCCATTCAACTCTCCTATATGGCCTGTGCAGAAAACAGATGGGTCTTGGAGGATGACAGTGGATTGTTGTAAGCTTAACCAGGTGGTGACTCCAATTGCTGCTGCTGCTCCAGATGTGGTCTCATTGCTTGAGCAAATCTACATATCCTCTGGTACCTGGTATGCAGCTATTGATCTGGAAAATGCTTTTGTCTCAATAACTGTTAGTAAGGACCACCAGAAACAGTTTGCATTCAGCTGGCAAGTCCAGCCATATACCTTCACTGTGCTACCTCAGAGGTATATCAACTCTCAAGCTCTATGTCATAATATTGTCCACAGGGATCTTGATCATTTCTCCCTGACATAAGATATCACACTCATCCATTATATTGATGATATCATGTTGTCTGGACATAGTGATCAAGAAATAGCATCTACTCTAGACTAATTTATGAGGCATTTGCATGTCAGAGGATGGGAGAGAAATCCAACAAAAATACAGGGGCCTTCTACCTCAGTAAAATTTCTGGGTGTTCAGTGGTGTGGGGCATGTCAAGATATACCTTCTAAGGTAAAGGACAAGCTGTTGCATCCAGCCTCCTACAACAAAAAAAGAGACACAATGCCTAGTTGGCCTCTTTGGATTTTAGAGACAACATATTCCTCATTTGGGTGTGCTACTACAGCCTATTTACCAAGTGACCAGAAAAGCTTCTAGTTTTGAGTGGGGACCAGAACAAGAAGAGGCTCTGTGACAGGTCTAGGCAAGCAGCTCTGCCACTTGGGCCACATGATCTAGCTGACCCAATGGTGCTGGAAGTGTCAGTGGCAAAGAGGAACTGTTTGAGCCTTTGGCAGACTCCTAGAGGAGAATCACAATGCAGTCCCTTAGGATTTTGGAGTAAAGCTTTACCATCCTCTGAAGATAACTACTCTCTTTTTGAGAAACAGCTTTTTGCCTGCTATTGGGCCTTAGTAGAGACAGAATGCTTAGCCATGGGCCACCAAGTTACCATGAGACCTGAGTTGCTTATCATGAGCTGGGTGTTGTCTGACCCATCAAGCCATAAAGTTAGGCATGCACAGCAGCACTCCATCATGAAATGGAAATGGTATATATGAGATAGGGCTTGAGTGGATCCTGAAGGCACAAGTAAGTTACATGAAGAAGTGGCCCAAATGCCCATGGCCCCCACTCCTGCCACATAACCTTCTCTTTCCCAGACCAGAGCTGTGGCCTCTTGGGGAGTTCCTTTTAATCAGTTGACTAAGGAAGAGAAAACTCGGGCCTGGTTTACAGATGGTTCTGCACAGTATGCAGGTACCACCAGAAAGTAGACAGCTGCAGCACTGCAGCCCCTTTCTGGCATGTCCCTGAAGGACAATGGTGAGGGGAAATCCTCCCAGTGGGCAGAACTTTGAGCAGTGCACCTGGTTGTTCACATTGTGTGGAAGGAGAACTGGCCAGAGGTGTGTTTGTATACTGATTCCTGGGCTGTTGCTAATGGTTTGGCTGGATGGTCAGGGACTTGGAAGGAACATGATTGGACAATTGGTGACAAAGAATCTGAGGAAGAGGTATGTGGATAGACCATCTGAGTGTGCAAAAAACATGGGGATATTCATGTCCCATGTGAATTCTCACCAGAGGCTGACTTCAGTGGAAGAAGATTTTAATAATCAAGTGGGTAAGATGACCACTTTGTGGCTACCAGTCAGCCTCTTTCCCCAGCCACTTTTGTCATTGCCCAATGGGCTCAAGAACAAAGTGGTCATAGCAATAGGGAGGGAGGTTATGCATGGGCTCAGCAACATGGACTTCCACTCACCAAGGCTGACCTGGCCACAGCCACTGCTGAGTGCCCAATCTGCCAGCAGCAGAGACCCACACTCAGTCCCCGATATGGCAGCATTCCCTGAGGTGATCAGCCTGCTACCTGGTGGAAGATTGATTACACTGGGCCACTTCCATCATGGAAGGGGCAGCAATTTGTTCTCACTGGAATACACACATACTCTGGATATGGATTTGCCTTCCTTGCACACAATGCTTCTGCCAAAACTACCAACCATGGACTTATGGAATGCCTTATCCACTGTCATGGTATTCCATACAGCATTGCTTCTGATCAAGGAACCACTTCACAGCAAATGAAGTGTGGGAATGGGCACATGCCCATGGGATTCTCCGGTCTTATCATGTTCCCCATCATCCAGAGGCAACTGGGTTGATAGAACAGTGGAATGGCCTTTTGAAGGTTCAATTAAAGCACCAACTTGGTGGCAATAACTTGCAGGGCTGGGGCAGTGTTCTCCAGGAGGCTGTGTATGCTCTGAATCAGCGTCTGCTCTATGGTGCTGTTTCTCCCATAGCCAGGATTCACAGGTCCAGGAATCAAGGAGTGGAAATGGGAGTGGCACCACCCACTATCACTCCCAGAGATTCACTAGAAAAATTTTTGCTTCCTGTTTCTGCAACCTTAAGCTCTGCTGGTCTACAAATCTTAGTTCCAAAAGGAGTGCTTCCACCAGGAGACCCAACAGTAATTCCATTGAACTGGAAGTTGAGACTGCCACCTGGCCACTTTGGACATCTCATGCCTCTGAATCAACAGGCAAAAGGGGATTACTGTACTGACTGGGGTGATTGATCCTGACTATCAAGGGGAAATAGGACTGCAACTATACAATGGAGGTAAAGAAGAGTTTTCCTGGAATGCAGGAGATCCTCTTGGGCATCTCTTAGTACTACCATGCCCCGTGATTAAAGTCAATGGAAAACCGCAACAACCCAATCCAGTTAGGACTACCTGTGGCCCAGAAACTTCAGGAATGAAGGTTTGGGTCACCCCACCAGGCAAAGAACCATGGCCAACTGAAGTGCTTGCTGAGGGTAAAGGAAACATGGAATGGGTAGTGGAAGAAGGTATTTATCACTATAAATATGAACTACAACCATTTGACCAGTTACAGAAACAAGGACTATGATGGCATGAATATTTCTTCTTTGTTTTGTTATGAGTATGTTTGTATTTGTACATAAAGCAAATATCTTTGTTTTTTTTTCCTCTATCTTATCCCCTTATGATATGACATAAGTTGTATTGTTCATTTCATAGTATTGAAGTTATAGGATATCAAGTTAAGAGTGAATGTTACCCAAGGACATTCACCCTATCCTGGAGAGATTTAGTGCACTTCTGGTTGTACGTAGGACAGCTGGGTATTGTTAGGCAAAACATGTCTGTTATTATGTTCTATTTAGAGATTAAGTATGATGGTTTAAAGTGATGTGTATAACTGCCAAGTTGACAAAGGGTGGACTGTGATGGTTAGGTTCATGTATCAACTTGGCCAGGTGATGTTGCCCAGGTGTCTGATCAAGCAAGCACTGGCCTAACCATTACTACAAGGAAATTTGTGGCTGGATAATAAACCAGAAAGCTGGTTTATTAAATCACCTGTCAATTGATTACATCAATTCTGATTACATCAAGAAGGGAGGCTCTTCCGCAATGAGATAATTCAATCAGCTGGATTTAACCCAGTCAGTTGAAGACTTTTAAGGGAGAAGAGAGAACTTTCACTTGTTCTTTAGCCAGCCAGCTTCTCCTGGGGAGTTCATCAAAGACCTTCATCAGAGTTTTCAGCTTGCTGCCTGCCCTATGGAATTTGGATTCATGAATCCTGCCTTATGGAATTTGGACTTGTGCATCCCCACAGTTGTGTGAGACATTTTTATAAAATCTCATACTTCTTGTTGTTTCTCTTTCCCTAGAGGACCCTAACTAATACACTGAAGTATATTCCTTCCATGCTAATATGCATCTAAGTAAGGACTTTATTAGAATGTAAACTCCATGGAGGTAGGGACTTTATTTTGTTCATAGCTGCATCCCCAGTGCTTAGCAGTTAATAGATGCTCAAGAATCAGGGTCAACTTTGTGCGTGTGCAACCAGAGCAGTTGCACAGGGCCCCACGTTCTGAAGGATTCCACACCTGGATTTAATGGTCTGCAGTCCTGTCTTGAAATTCTTAATTATTTTATCTTTGAATGTGTGTTTTGTAAGTTAAGTCTGATGGGACTTGGAACCTTGGCTTATGTGTGATTCTACCTCCTGATATGTCTAGGTCTCCCTGTGATTTTGGCTACCCTTGCCCACTCCCATCCTATGACCAATGCCACCCTCTGTCTGGGGTGGTGAGAAGGTCACATGGTGGGGGGATTGGTTGTGTTCTGCTGTTGCCCTCTGACTCCAGCGGGGTCTGGGTATGGGCACGGGAAGGATGGGGTTGGGTGCATATGCCCCATGGCATCTCTGGGAGAGCAGTCCCCACCCCAGAATGGCAGGGCCACAGTGGGCCATCAGCAGAAGCTTGTAATCCCTTGAGGAACTTACCCACCTCCAAACAGGGCATAGCACATCAGGCACGGTGCACAAGTCACAGCCACCTGCAAAGATCTGCATTTGACCTTTGAGCATCCCTGTGCCAAGGCAGCATGACATTAAATAACAAATGAAAAACACCATTATGTGTCAAGAGAGAAACCACAGAAAAAAGAAAAAAGGTTTAATATTTTAGTAACTTTAATGGCACTTTTCCCTGCTATTTTAATTTGTTAAAGCTAATGAAATGCAATATACCAGAAATGGATTGGCTTATACAATGGCAATTTATTAACTTACAAGTTTACAGTTCTTAGGCCATGAAAATGTCCAAATCAAGGCAGCAACAGGCAATGCTCTCCCCTAAGACCTGCTACTGGTGATCCTCAGCTCCTTCGACAGATGGTCAGGCCCATGGACACATCTGCTGGTCTCTCCCTTCTCTCCCGAGTTTCATTTCTTCCAGCTTCTGGCTTAGGTGTCTTCTCTCAGCTTTTATGGCTTTTATCTGTCTGAGTTTCTCTGGGGATTATTTTCTGTGTCTTCTTTGTCTTTTATCTTCTTATAAAGGACTCCAGTAAGAGGATTAAGACCCACCCTGAATGAGGTGAGTGGCATCTTGACTTAAGATCCTACACACCAGAAGATCCTATTTACAATGGGTCCACTCCCACAGGAGCGGATTAGCTTTAAGAACATTATCTTTTCTGGGGTACATACAACCTCAAATGACCACACCTGTTTTTTGGATGGGAACCTGTATGTTTTCATTTTGCACTGGGCCTGGAAAATTATGTAGCCAACCCTGTCAACAATTGCGCATTAAATTAATAATACTGACTCTTGGAGACCAAAACTTTCAGTCTTCAAAGGAATAAAGCACTAATTTTGAAGCAATAGGATCTTGGACTGGAATGTTTGTCTTCAAATGATATTCCCCAGGAAAAATGGACAAGAAAATGCTACACACACAAGAATTCTTGACAGTCAGCAATAGAGTGGGCCACCTAGGTAAAGTGTCCCACACAAGAACTGTGACTTTGATGAGCAGATCTGTCCTGTAAACATTTACTATTTAGCCAGTAAAGTCTTTAAAATAACCAATTTGATTGTTTTGGGGCCCGGGTATGCCACTTTCCAATTTGGACCTACTTCTCACCACTCCCTACTGTCTCACACCCGGCCATTTCACACATTTGCTCACATTTCTGCCTGTGAAGTCTGTCCCTTGAAACATTTGTGTGTTTTAATCTTGTTTTCAGCATCACATGTAGGAAGAGCTGTCATGCTCCCTTTTAGGGCAGTGAGTCTATGAACCTGGTGCCAAAGATAGTTCATAAATATCAAGATGTCTCTGTGTGGAGAGATTATTATGGGGTATGATATTTTTACATTTCTGCCTCCCCTACCAGATGGTGGACTTCATTAGGACACATGGTAGTCTAACTATTGAGACAAATAAGCCTCATCTCTCAGTGGCTTAACACAATAAAGTTTCGACTCATGTCATAGTCTACTGGGAGTCCATTGGAGGGATTTACACATTCAGAGTACCAGACTTCTCCCAAGCTGTGATCTCCCCACCCCTGGGGGCCTTGAGGACTTCCACCAATCCCTCTGCATTTGGCTGGCAGATGAGGGAAAAAAGAGCCAATGGTGGATTGTGAGAGAGGTTTTTAGAGATCAGGCTTGCAAGCGGCATACCTCATTTCCACTTACGTTCTATAGGCCTGAACTCAGTCCTAACTACAGGGGAGGCTGCCAGCCCTCATGAACTTTACCTTCTAGTGAAGTCCTTTCTAAAATTCTAATAGTCATGGAACTTAAATATAGGGAATGGTCACCTAATAGTCTGCTTTTGAGCCTACCATCTACATGTGAACTTTTCTCTGTCCTAGGACTGAATTCTGCTTTTCAACTTTTACTAACTTTGTGACCTTGGGCAACTTCCTTAACCTTCTTTCAGGCTATTTCCATCTAGCTGTGTACCAGGAAAGAAAAGAAACAGAGTTTGCTGCTGTACTGGTATTGTCTATGTTACAGTAAGGATCATGTGATGTTTTTCTTTGTATATGATGGCTGGCATCTAGAAAGTATGATAAATATTTGCCAAATGCATAAAATAAACAAGGTGGGTTAATTAGGATTCCTGTAGCAAAAGACCATTTCTGATCTGGATAGATTTGAAATGAGAGGAAGAGTATTGTTTGGAGAAAATGAGAATTCGAGGAGTTGATTGGAATTGTTGATTTGTGTCTGCTGTTTGATCCAATGACTAAATGGATATGTGGGTGCAAAGTCAATCCTCTCTACTGCATTTACTTTTCTTCTTTTAGCAGATTATTTCTTTCCCTGTTAGTTTTCTTTCTGTTTATATTTGTCCATTTCTCCAATGTGCTAGAGGCTTTCCAAATTCTGATCCTTTCTATGGTGTCATCAGTTGCCTTAAAAACATTTCCAACCTGCAAGTTATTAGTGGCTGAGCAGTGCATAATTTCAGCTTGGCTTTAGGACAAACCAAATATCATACAGACATCCACTTCAATGACACATCTGCCATAAAATAAGCAGTCCCCGAAACAAGGGGAATATAAATGCAGCACTATTACCATAATAGCAGATATTCATCTCCATCCACAAACTTAAATGGGCCAGAATTACTCCCTTTCTATTTCCTCATTCCCCTCAGATCAACTTCCTTTTTTTCTCTATGCTTCCATCCCACCTGACTGGTAGAAAGTGTCATTTTAGTCACTGTTGCAGACTGAATCTATTCCCAGCATAGGACCAGGAAAGAGGAGAATTCAGGGAATCCATAACTGAGAGAAGCGCCTTTGATTTCTGGTTTATTCCAGTGCCTCCTGTGTTTCTCGTTGCCCAAACCATGGGCCAGAGACTCTTGGCTTCCCTGCCATGCCTGTGACAAGGGCATCTTGGCCTGCCCCCAGTATCTCAGTCATCCAGCCTTCCAAAGATACCACATGGCCATCCCATCTGAGGTCTGGCTACAAGGAGGTGTTCAGGGAGCCCAGGTTGGGAGTTATTGGTGGCAAAGAATGCAATCGGTGACTACTATTATGGTTTGGTGCTACTGCCTTGCTTCGTGCTAAGGTACCAGAGTTGTACTCAGATTGCTTTCCAACATCAATGTGAATGTCAACATAGTGACGTAGGCAGACCTTAATTAAATTAATCTTGCTAAGGGATACTTCAGGGAGAAAAATCTCATAGCACCTTACAATCTTAAGTTCTCCTCATGGTAAGAAGGAGTCGGGTGATCTTCCTTTTCTTAAATATAAGCTAGATGACCTGAAAGCAGGAAAATCCAACACTGACTAGGGAGGGATAATCTCAAGCCCAACAGACAGCAACCAGTCTAAAAAGCCATTTACACAATGCCCAAACTTGGATTCCTCCCATTCGACATGCCCACTTCCTTGTCCACTTGCTTTTCTGCTCTGTTCATTCATCTGTAATAAGAATTACAGTTGTGTGGTTCTATTACATTATTGTTACCTAATCTAATTACAGTTGTCAGCTCTAAACATGAAAGTAACAGAAACAGACTTCAAAATTCAGACTTGACTTTGCCTGCAAAGTAAATGTAAATTTTTCATAAAGAAATATACTTGGGTTGCTCAAGGACATTGGATTTCACATCTGTACAGGATGTTGTTGTGTAAAAATCCAACTAAGAAATTATATTTCACATCCTGCATTACTTGGCAATAGTAATAATAACAATAATACCTTATATATGCAACAAAGCAAGTATACACCAGATTGTTGATCATTGTTTCAGTCCAGCGGAATAGAGATGGAGTAGCTTATTATTAATCCTATTTTGCAGAAGGGAACACTGAAAAGTTATATGATTTGCCCAAGGTCACACATGTACTAAGTGGCAGAATTGGGACCATAACACAGGCCATTGTCCAAGAGCTTTTAAGCCTTCTGTTCTGTTTATATGCATCTTGACTATATTAAGTTACATTGTTTTTATTTTGCCATAAGCTCAAGGACAACATCTTAGATGAACATCTGGATTTAATATTCTTTCCATAAACTCTTCAGCATCTGTTCATTTGAATGAAGGATTTTGTCAGGAAAGAGAAGGCAGGACAATGTGGATTTGGACCTCAGTTTTTTTAGTAGCAAGGGAATAGGGGTTACTTTGTGTCATTCGGCGGAATAAATCATTTGCAGTCAAGATAGACCATTGGAGCAACATTTATTTTCTTCAAGCACCAGCCATTTTCACAGTCAAGAAGGGAGGAGGATTCAGCCATTGAGGTTGTCTGTTTATGTCATAATCCTGATCAGGCATCACCAGAGTAGATCCAGGAAGTCCTAGAATCCAACATATTTGCAGGATCAGGCAAAGACTTGGAGCCTGAACATGGAAGTGAGACCATGTTCTCCAATGACAGGTGAGGGAAGAAGGGCCATACATGAATACAAAGTAGGTCTAAAAACAGACCCAGGTCACAGTATAGTATAGTAAGATGGGTGGCACAACAGGGAAGTGGTTCAGGCCAAGAACTCTGTCCTGGGCAACCTGGTGTTCTGTCAGAGAATCCATGACACAGAGTGGAGGTTATGGCCAGGATCCCAACCCAGACAGATTGGCACTAGAGTCCCCAGGCAATTAAGGGCCCAAGGCATAATTACTAAGGGCCTTATCAGAGGTGTCAGTGAGAGAGGGCCTTATGAAAAACCTACCGGTAGGTCTGACTTTGAGCTCTGAATGCTCCAGGCTTTCTAGCAGCAGTGTTAGGACGTGGTTTCTCATGCTCTCAGCCCTGCCTTTGGACATGTTGGCTCCACCCTAGGGCAGACCCCATCCTCCTGGGGACAAAGTGGCTACAGCAGTCTCCAGGGCTGTATTCTTAACCACTACACTAGACTGCCTCCTGTGTAAAGGAGCTCAGATAGGATCCTGATGGTGAAGCCTTCTTGTGCGGAAATAATGAAGAAATTGCCTATATATTTTGTACCTCAGATATTAGAATATCTGTACCTTGTTATTCTCACATATTCCTGTGGTCTGAATTCACTTTGGTATTTGTTCCAGCTTCAAGCTACCGTGGCCTACATGGTGAATGGGTGGTGGGGACCTAACACTTTTGATGTCAGTAGAATTTGTAGAATCAATCTACAAATGGACACATCCACCCTTAAATAGTTCCAGAAACCCAAACTCCAAGTGGAAAAATGTTTAAAGCCATTTAAAGGGAAGTTAAAGGAACTGGCAAGGAATCCTGGAGATGATCTGTTAAGAAGGCAAACAAAGTTATCTAGACTTGTGATAAACTTGCAGGCAAAACAATAGAGCCAATTGTTTGAGGATATAGGTTTAATAAGTTGAATTTAGGCTTTGAGAATTTAAATTTGATTAGTTTAAAAAAACAAACCCTGCTCATGGCAGGATTTAGTAACTAATTTCTACTTACTCCTTTTGTACACTCTCTTTACTTAATAAAGCCAGATTAATCATTCCTAAAGGTTTTTAATGGCCTTATTATTTCTCTCCAGTTGTCTCATCTACAGAGAGGAGCACCAATCCACCAAAATTTATTCATTCCATAAACACAGAGTCACTTAACTGCATAAGGACTCTGCTAAATGCTAAAGACACAGTCCCTGTCCTCCAGTGGAGCAAACCAAGGAGGAAGGAATGACTAGTCACAATAGAAACACAGTCAGAAGTAACTTCATGTTTCACCAATTGTAACAAAGGTAACAGACTAATGCAAAAAGTTAATAAGGAAAACTGTGTGTGAGAAGGGGGGCAGTATATGGAAACTGTACTGTCTGCATGATTTTTCTGTAAATTTATAACTGCACTAATAAAAAAATAGGATGTTATATAGTATAAAATTAGTATGTAATTAGGATTATATACTTTATGACTCCATTTGAATAAAGTTCCAGTAAATGCCAATAAATCTATAGTGACAGAAAGCAGATCTGTATTTACCTGGGCATGAGTTTGAGATGGGGATTACAAAGGAGCAGGAAGAAATTTTGAGGAGTGATGGGTATGTTCACTATCTCAGTTGTGGTGATGTTTTCTCAGGTGTATATATCTATGTCAAAAGTCATCAAACTGTATACTTTAAATGTGTGTGGTTTATTGAACATAATTGTACTCAAAGCTGCAAAACTTACTAAAACACAGAAACATACTTGTGGTTATTGCAAGTGTGATTTCTCTAGGACAGAAGCTGCAGGCAATTTGGGTCTTTGTTTTGTTCATTACTGTATCCTCGGTACTTATAATAGTACTTGGCACAGAATAGTGGTTCAGTAAATCCCAGATAACTTGTAAGAGACCAAAGAATGCCTCCACCCAAGATGTCCATGTCAAATGCCTAGTCCTGTCACTGTATTATGTTATATAGCAAAAGAGATTTAAGGTTGCTAATCAGCTGACTTTAAAAATAGGGAGACTATTGGATCCTGGTGGGCTCAGTCTTATCACAGGAGTTCTTAAAAGTGCGAAGAGTGAAGGAGAAGAGGCAGAAGAGTGGTTCAGAGAGATGTGACATGAGGATGTGACCTACCATCACTGGTTTTGAAGATGGAGGAAGGGAGCCACAAGCCAAGGAATTCAGCCACCTTTAGAAGCTGGTAAGGGCCCTCAGCTGTCAGCATAAAACTGGGAGCCTCGGTCCTGCAGGAACTGAATTCTGCCAACAACCCAAATGAGCAGGAAACGGAGTCTCTCCCTGAGCCTCAAGAAAGGAGCACAGCCTGCCAACACCTTGGTTTAAGCCCACTGAGCCCCGTGTCAGATTTCTGGCCTCCAGATCTGTAAGGTAAGGTCTTACATCGCAACTTTTCCCATCGCCATTTTGATATATTGTGGGTCAGCATAAGAAATTAAATGGGAATTCTGGGGAAGTTTTGTGGAAGCAGCAGAGACACGTGAAGGCCAGCAGAGCTGTACCACGTGCTAATGGTGAGTACCAGTAGGGAATTTCAAAGGTTATCTTTTAAAAATGTCTTTTGCTATACATGCAGTATGTTCAGTGTTATTCTCCTTAAATTTATTTCATTTTTTAAAAATTTTATATTTATTTTGTATTTTCTAAATTTCTTTTTCATACAGTATTTTTACTTAACACTGACCTGCGTATAGCCTATGACCAAATACTTAACCCAAACTTTCCAATAAGGTACTATAAATACCCCATAAAAGATAAGGAAAAACATGCAGACTTCTTCTCTGGTACAAAGGGAGGGCCAAAATATTTTACTCAGATTTTTCAGATCTTGGGGATGCCACACCCCTAACCCTGGCAATGTGGAGGGGATAACTGTATTGTTTAAACCACTAAGTTTGTGATATTTGTTACAATGTCAATAGAAAAAAAAAAAGAGTAACTTCAAAGTCTTAATTAAGAGCTTCAGAACATGCCTCCTTTTTTACTATAATACAAATTGTCATCTGAGGCTGTACGATGAATTTCTTTGAAGGATGAGCAAACAGAATCCAGGTCCCAAATCCTAAACCAACACTTTTACTCTCAGTCTCACAGTTAGAACTAGAAATGGCTGCTTTGTTGTATTTGTAATCCTGGCTGCTTCAGTGTCTGCGCCACCACTGTGACAAGATCTCCGCCATCGTTTTGACTGTGGAGAGTTCAGGGAGAGTGAGGGCTAAGAGTGCTGATTTTCAACTCAGGAGATCTAGATTTGCTTCCTTGCTCCACCACTTACCAGTTGGATAAAGATGGCAAGTGTCTTACCTCTCTAAGCCTCAGTTTACCCAATTATAAAATGGAGATGACAACAGTACTCAATTTATATGATATCATACAGGGATTATTACATGATGTCCCATACTCAAGAAGTTGAGCTTCTACCCTAGCCTGGTACATGCTCAACAGATATTGGTGATTGGTGATTAGAAATACAAAACATTGAAAGCTACATACATTATCTTACATTCATTTCAGGTTGGTGCTACTTTTTCTTAAAGGTGGCCTCTAAGTTATGTCCAGCTACCAATGAAGAAAATTATCAATATCTTTATCATAATATTATTCATGATTAACATTAATGGCAAATTTATGTGTGTCAAGTTACCAGTGTGGGCAGCTACCATTACTATACCTACTATTCAGATGAGGGACTCAAGACTTAGAGATGTGAAATAACTTCCCCAAAGTTATATGGTTTGCATGGTTAACCAGTATGTTATTCTACCTTCCTGGTAATGGAGTTGAAAATTGTAATATAAGAAAAGAAAGGAAAGGTAGAGAAGTAAGAGAATCCATATAGTCTTTTGTTGAATAATGAATTGTAATTGCTGAATGAATGATTGACATGAAATAAAATCCAATGAATAGTCAAGGAAGCCAGTCTTTCTCCTAACCACAGCTCTTTGGCCATTTCAGTATTACCAGGATGGGCCAACTTTTCATCCCAGCCAGCATTTTGCAAATGTTGGTTCCCTATGCATTCAACTTTAAGGCATCATCTATTGGGTAATCACATGAAATTGCTCTGCTTTCTGTTTTACAATTTTCTCCTCCTCCTCCCCTGAATAATCTAGATAACAGACCAGTTGGCTAAATAGATTAAAATCTTTTCTGTTCCTCTCCTAATGCAGCTCTTTGGCTTCGTTTTGGTAAGAAAGGTTGTTTGGATGAAGTGTCCACACAGTGAAACCTCTTGGAACAAAATGCCACAGCTTTTGCAACCATCCTCCCTAGAACACCAAAGTAGGTTCCACTTTGTTCCTTTCAAATTCTTGTTTCTATCAGTCAAGCACAGAGCTCTGAAAGATAAGATTATTTTAAAATGATATGAATGTCATTTGCTGACACTATGTGTTAATATCCTCCAGCCAAATGTTTCCATTTCACTCACTTAAGGACTTCCATAGCAGTTAAGTCAAGTCTTCTCTGTCCTTGATCCTATAATTAAGGCAGATAAGGCGATGGCCCTGGACTACATCTCTACATTAGTTCAGAATTCAGTCTGATTGCCTGAAGTAACTCTATAAACGTTAATAGAGAGCCCCAAAATTGCTTTCAGTTCTCTGGAGAGTGATTTCAGACAAGAAATAGCTTTGCTTATGATCCGCAAGCTTGAGTCAGATCCCCCTTAGACCACAATTTGGGAAACTAAAGTCTATTTGGAATTATTGCAGTTTTAGAGAGCTGAGCTACAAGGTCATCTCAAGAGGCAATGTGGTTACCCCTTCTTGTCCTTGAGTGGGGAGAGGATGATCACATGGGCAGTATCCTGCTTAGAACTGGGCAATGAGAGCTTCAGCCTTGGGCCCTACTCTGGCCTTCCTCTGGCCAAACCTCTCCCCACATGATGAGGAGTCTGTAAAGCCAAGGCATTGTGTCCACCCTGAGGACAACCACTCACCCTCAGGCCATCCACCCTAAATGGTCTGGAGCAACTGCCAGGTCCTGCTCTGGTCTCTTATCTTGTACCTGTCCTCCAAGGGAAGCCAACGCCGTGTGCACAGCCCCTAGGTCTGAGAGGTGGCCCCACCCTGGGACAGACCTTGAACACAGTAGCTAGGTTGTCTTTGGGCATGTTCACAAAGCCCCTAATGTGAAATTGAGCTCCAGGGCTAGGGAGAGAAGGGGATAAAACTCAGGCCTGAGCCCTCCATTTGTAATTTTGCCCCAGGTTTTACCCAGGCAGAAACAAGACTACAGAAGGAAAGGGGAGTAAGTTAGTTGAATCACCACAGATTTGCAGGTTAATCTGATTTTATTAGTGCACCATGATATGATAGCTCTCTGGTGGTCAGGCTCATGCAAACCCAACTCGCAAGCAAGTGATGCACAAATCGAAGGCTGGTTCATTTGCCACATCCACACTATGGTAAGATTTTATAGCAACAAATATTTACATAAAATATAATCAAACTCTTATGCTCAGCAATGAAGGATATATGCATAGTCAATTGTAGAAACACAGAATATGAATTCTTATAAAATTGTGGTATAAATATATTGGAGAATGGAATGGGAGATAGGAGAGCTAAAATCTTTATGTAATTCAATGTCTAAAATTGATGAACCATAGCAGTATATGCATATTATTGCCTCTGAAAGGTGAATGGATATGGGTGTGAGAACTATGGTGTCTGTGATAAGCTTATTAGTCCTATTTAACTTATGAACTATGTACATATATTACTTTGATAAAACATTTTTTTTGACATTGAACTTTGTCCAGTTTTATAAATCAATGCATTAAGAAGTTGGTACTAACTTCCTGCTCTCTGTGTGAAAGCAAAGGACTACAGCATCTCCCTCTTTGCATATTGTGCAGTTTAGAGCCCTTTATCCTTTGCAGTCCAAAAAGCACTGTAACTGGGGCAGTAAATTCCCTCTGGGCTATGGCGACTATGAAGGTCTATTTTCAACACTTCTGGGTTTTCTGCCCAAGCAGGCTTCACACACAGGAGATGGCAGACAGTATCACTGAAAGAGGAATTTGTGTGGTAGCTTTGAAATAATTTGCAGTAAGAAACAAACATTTGCTGTAAAAGGCTTAGCTTTAAGGGAAGATACCCCTTAAATTGCTACCAATGACCATAAATGTGTGTTCTAAATGAAGATGAAAATACAAAGAAGTGAAATGTTAAGCAGCTCTTGGTTTGTAAAGATGGGTAATAGCCCCTTGGGAGTTTATGCAATTCCTCGCTTGAATTCCTTGGCACTTCTTTGTTATTTATTTGTACACACCTGGCTTCACATAAGCAACAAAGCATTTTTATTTCTCTCTGTGCTTATCCCTTACTTGAAACTTGAAGACTGGGGAGAGACTGCTCCATACAAAAGTACTGAAACTCAGAGCCAGAGAGTTCTCTGAAGACAAAGGATACAAAATCCATTTGAAATAGAGACCTGCATAAATCAGCAGGAGGGTCAGCTGCAAACCTGCCCCCTCCTCACCCTGCCAGCTCAGGGTAACTAAATTCCTTACCCTCCTTGGGGAGAGAGAATGCCAATAGCTCTAACTTCAGCCAGGGAAACTATGCTGATTCTAAAACCAACAATCTCTGGGTGGGGTGGGAAACTTTTGCCTGGAGAGAGTGATACCAAGCTCTGGGGCTTTCAGAGTGCTCCTGAACTGCATGCCCAAGCACACATTTAGCCAGTTCTGTGGCCCTGAGGCTCAGTGAAAAGCTCCTTGTCTTCCATTCCACATTCCCAGGCTCCTCTATGACAAGAAGACAAATGGAGAAAGAAGATAAAGTAAGGTGGAGTCAATGTAATACTACCCATGGGACTGTTTACCATATCAAAGAACTATGGCAGTGGCAACGAGTGTGGGGGACTTACACACGTACTCATCATCATAGAATAGAAATCAGAGGGTCTGTGTTTTGTCTTTGGCTCTTCTGCCTTCCAACTTATAACATTAGTCTAGTCACCAGCTAGCAAGTGTCTGGTATGTAGCACAAGCTCCTTAACTGCTTGTTAATGAATTTTCAACTCACTTAAGCTTTTTGGGCTTTTTTGACACCGTATTAAAAATAAGGAGGTTGGGCTATTAGACTGGTAATAATGATGCTTGCTAATATTTATTAGCACTTACTGTGTGCCCAGCATGGTTCTAGATTAATTAAATCTTTTAGCTGTCACAAAAACCATACGAAGTGGGTGTTATCGTCCCCTTTTAACATATAAGGTACAGAGAGGTTAAGTAACTTGCCCAAAGTTGCACATTTGGTAAGAGACAGCACCAAGATTCAACCCTCTGAAGCCCATGTGTTTCCCCACTATGCTTTGGTTAACCTTTAGCTTCTATATTATTATTCTCATTTTGTTAATTAGTACTAGCAATGGGAAAATATTTCATTTCTTACTCCAATTCTATATATACTGACTACATTACTTGCCTTGGATTGGTCCTTTATATATCCATCAAAACTTGAGCCTCCAAACATCACTGAAAAGGCTGTATTTTATTCAGTATGAGAAACTAGAAGCCTTGTACCTACTTGTTTACAGTGAAGAGGGATAGCAAATATCTTGGATGAGAGAATCATAATCCCAAACATGCCAACAAGCAACATAAAGGGGCAGATCTAACAAGATATAAGAAATAGGAACAAACACAGTGGTGTGCTGATGAACCAGCTCAGGAAGGAAGGAAGAAAAGGAGGCAGGGAGGGAGGCTCTGATTTGTAGCATTTCCCTAAGAAACAGGAGACAAGAGCTGATGTATGCAGAGAAGGCAGCAGTAGTGGGGGAGAAAAAGCCCAGAATTTGGCTTAAAAAGACTGGATGTCAGTCTCACTGGCTGCGCAACTCTAGGCAAGTCTGTTTACCTCTCTGAACCTGTCTCCTCTTCTCTAAAATGGGGATGTGTCAAGCAACTCACAGGCTGGTCATCAGCATTGAATGGACAGTGCATAGGAAAGCGATTGGCAAACTGAAGTCTTGCTTCTCAAAGTGGGGTCTGCAGAGCAGCAGTGTCAACATCACCCAGAGTTTGTGAGAAAAGCAAATTTTCATGCCCCAGACCTACTGGGGCAGAATCTTTCATTTCAACAAGATCCCTAGTGCGTTGCATGCACACTGAGAAGTCCTGCTCTAAGACACTGAACAAATGTAGCTTGTCATAATTTGGGGCTCTGTTTTCCTTTCACATACTGCCCATGGCTTAATTTAAAGGACTAGGTCCTTCTGAGAGGTTCCCATAATCCTCCTTCCCTGGGACCTGATGCGCTCACCAGGTGTGGGGGATCAGACCCCACCCATGTGGCCGAGCAGGGTGTTCCTCACGTTCCCTTTGCCCAGAAAAGGACCACTTGAGAGGGTTATTGCCTTATAGAATCCTTCACCATTTTTGAAGTAGGAGAACAAACAAAACGCAAACCTACCTATACAAAACTATCTTAGCCCTGGGAAAAATTGTTAAATTTGAGACTCAACATAAGTAGCAGCCAAAGTGGAATTGAAATGGATTTTAATCTTTCCTGCTCAAAGTCCCTAAGAGCAACAGATAAAGGAAGCAACTCAGAGTAGGATGGCTGTTTGTCATAAATTTGTCCTTGTAATCTCCCTGTTAGGTATGAGAGACACATAATATGTGCTTCCAAAATACCCGTTAAACTGGGTTGAGCACGCTATCAGTTTTCTGTTAAAAGATCTCTAATTACAACTGTGAACTTGTTCAGACACTAGAGAGTGGGTAAATAGAATGACAGACTCCTTAACTTTTGGCTGGCTTAACTCGTTTTAGGTGCATACACATGTGCCTGCATGCACACACACACACACACACACACACACCATTGTTCCTTCTTTTCACCATGGTTCTTTTTTTCTCTATCTTCCATTCCCAATCAAAAATTAACCTTGTGAATACATATACAAAATGTCATATGGGAAATGGCATGATTCCCTTTGTAAATTGCTATTTATGAGAAAATTATTTGCATTTCAAAAGTGTTTTAAATAGATGTTTAAGCAGTTGTTTTAAATTTGGTCTCTTTAAGAAATGGTCTGTCCCATGTCTATGACTAAGACATGGATGAGAAATTAAAACCCATTAATGAAGTATTAGTGCACAGACTTAAATATTTGCACATCGCTCTCAAACATCAAGGGTCAGAGATTTGTACTGTGCAGAAGCAAGGGTGAGGAAGAGGAAAATTTCCCAACTGGAGAATGTCTGAATTGGAGAATATCCCAGTTGGGTTTGCATGCACCTCAGGAGTAGTACTATCCTAAATTTTGTTTGTTTGTTTCTGCTCTTGCCACAAGAGAAAAGGGAAGCAAGCATACTGGAAGAACTAATAGCACCCTCCCCTAGGAAGGTTAGCTGCTGAGCACCAACTCTCTAGGTTTAGGGCATAGAGAGTTGCCTGCGAGGACTGACATTGGTCACCAAGATCCTCCCAAGCCCAGAAGCACAGGAGCTGAGGAAACACTGTGTGTGTCCTAGGAGACATTTGCATTTCCAAAGAGGTTCTATATGAGTTGGTTTTTCTCTACCTCAGGGGTAGTATTATGTAAAGCATTCTTTGATAACAATGGAAACAGTGGAAAGACTGTCAGAAAGTACCAATATTTACATGCATTTATTTACATTTTGTCCTAAAATCTGTATTCACCTAGTATTCAACCATGGCTGGGCAAGGGGTATGTCCCTAGGATATTTTATATGAGATATCAAGGGGCTCATCCTAGACCAAGTAAGTTGAGGTCTAGAAGTTTGGTTCTAAGACAAAAAAGCAGCATCCCAGTAGGAAGGTGTTTATAATTTAATAGAGTACAACTTCTAGATCATCCCCTGATTCAATCAAGGCTGAATCCCTGGAAGAGGAGGCTGCCAAAAAAGAGCTGCTCCAGTACAGCCTCCATGGAGGACAAGGCACTGGCACTGTTGGTTCCAGTAGCTCTGGTGGCAGCAGAGGCACACAGATTTTGGCAGAGGTTATGCAGATGCAATAGCAGCAGTGCCTTCAGCAGCTATTTGTGGCATTTTTGGTAGGTATTGGTGGCAAGCCATGATTTTGACAGTGGAGTGACCAGAGAAAACTCCCCAAGAAGCCACAAAAGAGAAAAGGAGAAGCATGGCAATTATCACATCACATCTAAGGATGGGTCACAGTGCACCAATCAGATACCCTCTGGGGATTCTCAGAACTACAGTATTTAAGATAGAATTTGAGAGGGATGGGATTGGGAGGTGGGTGAGTCCTGCACAAAACATCACATCAGAGGAAACAACATACCTTTTGTTATTGTATTAATGAATTTTTGCTTCCCTCCTTCCACCCCAGTGTTGATGGGATATGGGTAACAAAAGATAGAATTATAAAGCCTAAGTGTGTGGAAGCATGAGATATAAATCTGAGATTTAGCCATCCATACTTACAGAAGGCTCAGACATGAGACTATAAAACAAGGCATCCCCATTCATCTGGAGGAATTTACTACTCAAACCTACAAACTGAGAATCAAATTTATGGCACTTTAGCTATTACCAAAACCTCTGCAGATGTTGATGAACCACACATATGTACTGAGCATAGAGTTCACTGTTCTCCAACTACATTTTCCGTTCAACTTTTGCTAACAGAGTTCTCAAACTCTAGATCACTTCTTTAATGGATAGCAGGGCATTTTCCATGATTTGTTGTATTTGGATTTTCTTCCTTGACCTTCTCTTTCTGGATCACCACTAATGTTTTCTCTGGAAAAAAAAATGCATTAGTGCTATTAAAACAATCCTTGAAAATCAAGACTAGATATAATTGTGATGGTCAAGAAAGTTCCTTTGTGTAATTCCACAATAGACAGAACAGGGCAAAGTGAAAATCTTGGGTTTAAGATCTCATGTCTTACCCTCATAGGGTTTCTTTTTGGGGAGATGGGAAAGTTTTAGTAATAGACAGTGGTGAGGGTACTGCAATGTTGTGGATATAATTAATCCCATTGAATGGTATGCTTGGGAGCAGTTGACATGGGAAAGTTTGTTGTATATTTGTTTCTGCAATTAAAAAAATTAACAATGACAATTAAATGCTATGCATGATTCTGGATGGTATCTAGCAAGGGAAGGGAAAAGACTCAAAGGGACTTTATTGGGACACGTGAAAAAATTGTAACATAGACTGTATGCTTTATCTCTAAGTTAAGTGCAAATAACTGCACTTAAGGTGGTTACATAAGTGAATATCCTTTTTCTTAGGAAATGTACATGACAATGTCCCATGTTCAGGAGTGTGATGTATACAACGTACATACTCAAGGGTTCAGAAAGCTGACTGACAGAGAGACTAATAGATGATAGATATATAGGTAGAATGATAAGGCAAATGTGGCAAAATTAAAATTTGTGGCTCTGGGTATCTGGACAGGTAGGGATATGTTGAAGTTTTCCATATGGGGTTTTGTCATTTTTATAACTGTCCTCTGTGTTTGAAAGTGCTTCAAAATTAAAAATTTTTTAAAATTCTTGAAAAAAAGATCTCATGTCTGTCACCTACTGATTGCTTGGCCTTCAACAAACCACTTAAACTAAGTTTTATGTGGAATGTGGATAATAATAATTTTCCCTCTCAGAAATATGGGTATCAAATGAGAAGGAATGCCGCACTTCTCACCCACACTCCTTACTTACAGAATCTACCCACCAGCTTCCACGCTCAAAGGAGAAACCCTACTTGCACAGCTCTTTTACTGGCCACAGAGGATTAAACCCCAGGTGACATCTGAGGCAGACTGAATCAATTATATTCTCTCTCATGGCAATCTGAAATTTGAGAGACTGAGTCTTTTAGCTCTGGAGAATCCAACTGGATGTTGATAGAGACTTAGGGGCTGAGAATGCAAGTTTGGGGTAGCCACGATGGGTGCAAGCAAATGAGTGAGCAGAGAAGCTGGAAGATTATAAACTTGAAAGCACCATACAAATATGATACTAGGTTGTCTTTGAATTTTGCCTAAGACTTAGCAGCCACTTAGGAAAGGAGGAACAGGCAAGAGCAGGCCTACTTTCAAAATCCTGAATGGTGACCAACACCCTTATAAATAAGGTATTGGGATCTGGAGTCAGCCAATTGGGCATCTTGTGTGGAAAATTTTCAGCAATTCTTAATGAGGGCTGGTATTTGTCAGAATTCTTTTGGTTATGTGGCAGAATCCAAATTCAACCAAATTAAAGCAAAATGGAAATTTATTAGCCCACATAACGGATAAGTCCATGCAGGCATTTCTGACTCATAAATCTGTCTTTCTCATAGTTCAGCTTCACTTTCCTTTGTGTTGGCTTTATTCTCTGGCAGGCATTCCATCATGATGGTAAGATGGCCCCAGCAGCTGCAGGCTGAGCCTACCATCTTAATTCCCATGGAAAGAAAGAACCTCTTGGCCTGTAGTCTCAGTCAAACTCCCAGGGGATGGTTCTGATTGGTCTAACTTGAGTCACGTGCTTGTCTCTAAACCAATCACTGTTGCCAAGGGAATATAGTATTCTGTTTGGCCAGGAGTGGCTCATGTGTTCTCTGGAGGGAGGGGGTGGTTTCAGCCTCATTTCATTCCTTAGAGATTAAGAATGGGGGCAGAATGGTTTTCCAAAGAAAAATTAGGGTGCTGTGACCAAAAGAAGGGTGAAGGCACACTGGGTATACTAAGAGGTAATCCCTGCCCTTCCTGCCATGAGCATCTGAGTCTTGAAAATGACAAGTAAACTTCCTTTAGAAAGGAAAACCTCTTTATTTTGAAATGGAAAGAGTGATCGAAAGGCTTGTGCTACACAAGTTTTTTGCTACAGTGGCCCTCACCCTTTGCACAAATATTTATCAAACTCTTACCGGGGAGAGACAGTGGTACCTGCTGCTGAATCAGTCACTGTCCTGAGGTGCAGCCTCCCCACCCCGTGCCCATCGGCAGTTCACTGAGTCATCCCGTGCCTCACCCAATGTGTTCTGCTTTTCCCACAGTCTCCTTGACTCTCTCGGGACAGACGGCAGGCTCTGGGAGCTGAGGGAAACAAGGGGTGTCTTTCAGAAACGGGAGTGCCTCTCTGTAAGCAACACTAGCACAAGAGCTGGCTAGGGCAGGTGGAGCTGGGGTTATTTTGCAGTTCCCGGTGCACCTAAAATCAGATTCTTTTCTATAAAATATTGATTCCTATGAAACTTCTACCTATTTCAATTTATCTGTTTAAACACACACACACACACAAGCACGAACAAAAACCCTTATCCTTTCAGACCCAGATAATTCAGATGTCTCCTCCTGCTTGAAGCCTCCCCCTTTCCTTCCTTCCATTCTCTTTCTCATTTCCCCGCGAGACAGGATTTATCACCCCCTTCCCTGCATCCTCACAGGACAATGTCAATGCCACAGTGACAGGGTTTCTCAGATTGTGTGATGGCTAACTGTGTGGCTGGCTGGCTAGTCCACTAGGTTGTGGATGCCTCAAAAAGTTCAGGAATGATGCCATGCTTCACTAGTACCCGAGTGCCTTATACAGATTTTGGCACACAAAGAGTCCTCAGCAAATGTTTATTGAGTGAATGAAGGTGTGTCTTGGTTTCCTAGGGCTGCGGTAACAAAGTACCACAAACTAGGTGGCTTGAAAGAGCAGAAACTTATTGTCTCACAGTTATGGAGTCCAGAAGTCTGAATCAAGGTGTCGGTGAGCCCTTGCTTCCTCTGAAATCTGCAAGAAAGAATCTGTCCCATGCCTCTCCCAGCTTGTAGCTGCAGCTTGCCAACTATCTATGGTGTTCTTTGCCTTAGTTGTCACATGGTGTTTTCCCTTCTGTCTGTCCATCTTTGTCCAGATTTCTTCTTCTTAAGAGGACATAAGCCATTGGATTAAGGGCCTACCCTACTCTACCATGACCTGAGTTTTTAATTTGCCTAGTTCCATCTGTTCCCTTATTTGGAAATAGGGTCACATTATGAGGTAATGGGGATTAGAACCTTGACATATGTTCTTGGGGGACATAATTCAATCTGTAACAGTGAGTCACAGAAATGTACAAACCATTACCACTTCAAGGGTTGGATATGTGAAGGACCGACCATCCATATTGGAGGAAAAGGGACCCTCCCTGGAGTAACTAAAAGCCTTTTTCTTCTTAACATAACCTTGGGTAGCTCCTACTGTAGATAATTCCAAATACTGCTCCTTAAGACCAAGAATGTCCACACTAGAAGGAAATCTTTTTCAGTAGTTGTACAGGATGACAGGCCTGAGATCTGACAGTTCACTTCAGGGGAAATACTACAGCAGGCTAATTACTGTCATAATGTGTTTAGATACAATATAAAACACTCATTAAATGCTTTACAATTAATCTGCAATTAATTTAAATACTTATGTAGTTGTGCTGTACAGAATTAAATGCTGCATTATAAATATAAATGATGAATAATAAGCTGGAGCTGACTATCTGGGTTCTGGAATCCTCTAATGGACAATAGGCCTTTTGATTTTCTCGTTTCAATTGGAACTCATTTAGGAGTGTTTAAATATGCTTCGAAAAGAGAACAATAACATCCCATTATTCCAAATAACGATTTTAAAAAAATCATGGTGAAAGACTGAGAGGAATTCAGATCTGTTCTAGTATTCCATCTTGCTATGTTCTCTGGTTAATAAGAGGAAAATATTTCTATTTACCCACTTTTCACTTAATAAATGTTAACCAAACATCAATTATGTGTAAGGCAATGTTTTCCAGATGAGAAAGATGGTAGAGTAACTTACCCTAAGTGAAATGGACTGAAACTTATTAAAAGTATTTCTGATGTCTTATTTACTCATTCAAAATAATGTCTTCCCAAAGACAATTCTTAATGATTTTTATATTCATATGGCACCTTCTTCTTTACAATATCTCATTTAGTTTTCACAGTAACCCTTAATGATATTCAGGACTATTATGAATCAAAATTAGCAACTGGAAAAGTGAAACCTGCAGAAGTAAAGTAATTATGCAAGATGATACGACTGGCAAGTTGTCGAGTCAGGACTAGGACCTAGCTCTGGATCTAGTTCTTTTCCCATTTTGCATTTAAACAGTAGGTCAGGTTGGTGCAGCTAAACATGGCTTGAGAACTCAACTCTGAAGAAGACGTGTTGTCAAGAGACTTTCTCAAGTATGCTCTCCTTTTATATTTATGGGGGGCCATAAAGAAATTGAAGAATTGAGACTGTGATCTTTGATACCCATCCCTTCCCTCCAACTAAATGTCTTTAGAACTGACAAAACTTCCCCATTCACAGACTCCAGTCAAGGAAGGATGAAGTTATGTGCTGGGCACTGGTGCTCAGTGGGAGGCCCCTGATGCTGTGTCTACAAGCTTTAAACAACCATTCATCAAAAATGCACTAGTGATGGAATACTACACGGCAGTAAGAAGGAACGATGTTGTGAAACATATGACAACATGGATGAACCTTGAAGACATAATGCTGAGCGAAATAAGACAGGCACAAAAAGACAAATATTATATGCTACCACTAATGTGAACTTTGAAAAATGTAAAACGAATGGTTTATAATATAGAATGTAGGGGAACTAGCGATAGAGAGCAATTAAGGAAGGGGGAACAATAATCCAAGAAGAACAGATAAGCTATCATGGGTAAATTTAATGTTCTGGGAATGCCCAGGAATGACTATGGTCTGTTAATTTCTGATGGTTATGGTAGGACCAAGTTCACAGAAATGTTGCTATATAAGGTTACTTTCTTGGGGTAGAGTAAGAAAACGTTGGAAGTAAAGTAGTTATCTTAGGTTAGTTGCCTTTTTCTTACTCCCTTGTTATGGTTTCTTTGAAATGTTCTTTTATCGCATGGTTTTTTTTTTATTTTTTTTTATTTTTCATACAGCTGATTTAGAAAAAAAAAAGTTTAAAAAAAAAAACCAGGACAAAAATATGCAGAGCTCCCTTGAGGAGCTGGTGGAGAATGCAGGGGTATTGGCCTGCCCTATCTCGATGGTTTCTAACATGACCACAGACATAGGGGACTGGTGGTTTGATGGATTGAGCCCTCTACCACGGCATTTGCCCTGGGGAAGACTGTTGCTGCAAAGGAGAGGCTAGGCCTCCCTATAATTGTGCCTAAGAGCCTCCTCCCGAATGCCTCTTTGTTGCTCAGATGTGGCCCTCTCTCTCTAGCTAAGCCAACTTGAAAGGTGAAATCACTGCCCTCCCCACTACGTGGGATCAGACACCCAGGGGAGTGAATCTCCCTGGCAACGTGGAATATGACTTCCGGGGAGGAATGTAGACCCAGCATCGTGGGATGGCGAACATCTTCTTGACCAAAAGGGGGATGTGAAAGGAAATGAAATAAGCTTCAGTGGCAGAGAGATTCCAAAAGGAGCCAAGAGGTCACTCTGGTGGGCACTCTTACGCACACTTTAGACAACCCTTTTTAGGTTCTAATGAATTGGGGTAGCTGGTGGTGGATACCTGACACTATCAAACTACAACCCAGAACCCATGAGTCTTGAAGACAACTGTATAAAAATGTGGATTATGAGGGGGGACAGTGGGATTGGCGGGGGGGGGCATAGGGATCACATTCCCGTTTGTCTAGTTTGTGGATGGATGAGTGGAAAGGTGGGGGAAGGAAACAAACAAACAGACAGACAAGAGCGCCCAGTGTTCTTTTTTTACTTTAGTTGCTCCTTTTCACTTTAATTATTATTCTGGTTATTTTTGTGTGTGTGGTAATGAGGATGTAGGGGATTGATTTTGGTAATGAATGTGCAATTACGTAATGGTACTGTGAACAATCAAATGTACGATTTGTTTTGTATGACTGCATGGTATGTGAATATATCTCAATAAAATGAATAATTGAAAAAAATGCACTGGATTCTAATTCATTGGATGCTTCTTAAAGCTCAACTGGCTCTTTAGAATCAGACACAAAAATCAATAACACATGCCCTTGAAGACATAAAAGCCAAAACACTTTTATCCTTGCCAAGTGAAGACTTTACTGAAGTGTTCCTTGGAGTGAGATTGATATTAGCATTCTGAAGTGAGCTGCTCATAATGTAAATAGATGCACCTTCTGGTTGCAGAAGATCCCACCCATTTCTGTCCCTCTGCCCTCTCCTCATTCTGTTTTATGGCTCAATGGGTTCCAACAAATGCTGTCAGCTTACAGGGCCAGAGGACCTGGTGTGTTAGTGCCTTTTGGTGAGTCAATATCTGAGTTGATGGGCCTCTTGCAAACTCCAAAGAGTCATGAAGAAATGAAAAAATTCCCAAAGGGAAAATAATGTAGTATAGCAGGAAGCGATGAAATTTAGCACCAGAAAAACTGGCTCGCCTCTTGTCCTTGCTTAACTTCTCTGTGTCTCAATTTTATTATCTATATAATGGGGAAAATATGAATAACTCCCCTTGCTCCTAAGGTCACAGAGAGGAGGCCTGTGAAAGGGCTTTGTAAACTTGCCAACAGAATTGCTTTTTGCTTTTCTTTTGAAGAGCTTTACAGTTTCATGATTCAAATAATGTGTTGTTAGGGATCTGCCCCTAACATTGAAATCCAAAAATTGTATATAAAAAATGAATAAAAATAAAAATAGAAAAGAAGTGGGTTAAGAGCACTACAAAGGACTTTTGTTTTTAAAATGCTGGAGTTTGAAAACATGTCTGCCAATTGTTTTAAGTGAATTTTTATGGTTTGGTTGTTGAAAAAATCAGATAGCTTTCAAAATCTTGTTTGAGTTCTTATATTAGAATTCATGAAGAATTATTGTAATTCTATGTGCTTATGTTACATGAGTATTTTATAATACTCTATAATATTTGAGGGCTAATTAAATTGATATATAGAATCTGAGCTTAAATAATTGGCAAAATAAGGAACTAAGACATTTTGAATAATCTAAAGCTAAAAATCTTACCTATTTTTCAGGCTTGAACTTATCCTATGCTATCATAAAATAGCACCTGGTGGCAGCATGTGATATTCCAGCCCAGCTCTCATAGACTATTTTCTGACTTTTTTTTTTTAAATAAACTTTTTAATTTTAGAACAGTTTTAGATTTACAGAATAATTGCAAAGATAGTACAGCATGTTCCCCTAACTCCACATCCAGTTCCCCTATTATTAACATCATACATTAGTATAGTACATTTGCCACAAATAATGAACCACTGTCAATACATGGTTATTAACTAAAATCCATAATTTATGCAGGTTTCCTTAATTTTGACTTAATGTCCTTTTTCTGCTTCAGGATCCCATCTAGGATATCACACTACATTTAGTCATCTTGTCGCTTTTGGCTCCTCTTGGTTGTGACAGTTTCTCACACTTTCCTTTTTTGATGACCTTGAGAGTTTTGAGGAGTACTGGGGTTTTGTACGATGTCCCTCAATTGGGATTTGTCTGATGTTTTTCCAAGATGAGACTGGGCTTTTGCCTTTTATAGACATTTTAATATCTTGACTTTGGAGATATACCAGTAGAGAGGCAGATTCTTCTCCGGCCTAAGGAAAAGTCTTTTGGTATAAAGCAGCATGGTCCAAAATGAGGGACATCTTGAAACTGAGAAAGTGCTACAAACACACAAAAAATCTTCCAGCAGAGTCTGTTACCCAATAGGCTTAACTAATCCCGGCTTGCAGTTTCTTTCCGAAGCTTTTTAATACAGTCTCCTGGAAAAGGTTTTCTGTGGGGAAAAGGTTTACAATTTTTAATGGAATTTAATGGAAAACAGTACTCATTTTACAGGAATCCCTTACAGGTAATGTTTCTGAACTGCATCTGGTATCCGAAATCCTCATATTGTCCTGGGCATAAGTATATGAATAATAAGAACATGAGATTTATGTGCTAAAAAATCTCTTGCAACTCTACTGCTGACAAACATTCCTCTGCCAATAGAAGAAGAATCAAAATAACAGCATCTTTCCCACACCAAACACCAGAGATTCCATTAAAAGATCAAGTGGTAAACTAGTAGCTAGACCTAGGTCATGCTGGGACAGGCTGGTACTACAATTTAGGACATCCAAGCTTTATTTGAATCTAAAATACTAGAGGAATCCTGAAATAATCCACTCTAGAATTAACTGCCTCACTCCATTGTCTACAAAGGCTACACTGTTGGTAGAAAGGAAAACAAGTTTCCAACCATATAAAAAACGTATAAGCTTTATGTGATACTCATGCATCTGTGCTATTGGCAGTCTGGTCTTTACAGTTGGCCAAAATGCCCCAATGTATGTGTGAATGCTTAGTTACTCAATCCCTTTATAATCCCATTATTATTGTTACAATGATTCTGCTCCCTGCAGGTATAACAAGAACAGCTCATATTTATTTTAGAGGCTATCATGTGGGTTACGTATTTTATCTCATTTAATCTTGTCTATTGTAGATACTCACTGTATTCCTCTTTCGTAAATGAGGAAACTGAGGTTTAGGGGAGTTAAGTAATTTGCCTAAGGACACACAGATATAGCCTGCATTTGATCTGAAGGCAGAGTCTTTCAGCTCCTCATCTCTGGGTTAACATTTATGTTAACAGGTTTATTTCAAAATGCCTTCTAGGAGAGCAAGGGCCATGACTTTTCTTTTCTCAATAGGTGGACTCTCACAATTAATTTCTATCCATATGGCACATGGTTATCAGTGTCAAGGTAGAGTTCAAACTTTCCCATCCAAATTTACTTGCAACAGTAAGATAAGGGAAAGACAACTATTCAGCAGCCCATACCTAGAAGGAGAGCTAGTGTGGCTTAAATCTCCAGCTAGAGGATTTCTGGCCATTCTGAGTTGGAAAAGGTATATAAATCCTCTATAAGCCAGACTGAAGTATCTGATGTGAATTCAGCTGTAAAGAACTGAGAAGGGTCTTAATACCCTGGGAGAGAACCCCTCATTTGTAGAGGAAACCAAACTAAAACAAACAAATCAAAACAAAGACAATGGGAAGGTCAAATGCAACTACCTGGATCCAGATTGTCTGGGTTACATTAAAAGCCTTGTGACCAGCTAGTATTTCCATCTTCCCAAGAGGGCCTGTCCCACCCTCACAAAAAGCTTAATGTCCATCATGCATTGCAAAGCAGAGTTACAACTCTTTCTCTTGAATCTGTTTGATTCCCAAGCTACATTCTGCATTCTAGTGCATGTGTGTGTGTAGTACAGACACCCACACACATGCTCACACACACACACATAAACACATGGCAATCATGTGCCTAAATGTGAACTCCACATCAGACACCATCCACTCACTACCCCCTCCCCCCAAACACATGCACCACATCACATATGCTCAACAAAGTCAATGTTTAGTGGATCCAAGTTGACACAGCTGAAATGGCCTCTTTATTTTTCCCAAAAGTTTTTAAATACATCAAGACAAAGTAAAGTTGGAGCTGCCTATTTTGACCTCCTAGCTTCCTTAATACGAGAAGCAGTATCTTCAAATCCAACAGTACTGTTTCCTCCAGGAAATGTTTTCTTCATAGCCATGGCAAAATCAAACATCACATTTTCTCAAGTTCCAGCAAACACTTACTTTCCTCATTAATGACTCAAAACTGTTGGAAGCCAAAGCCTGAAAAAGTCCTTCAGCACTAACTGAATATTTTACAAGAAAGAAGTTGCAAAAGGATATACATTTCTGTTAACAGTATTTCTGAGTATTTTTCCCAATACTCAGAGTTCCCAACCAAACATGAATAAATTAGGTACAGCGTCGATAAAAGTAAAAGGAGTAATCTGTAAAGAATATCCCAGCAAAATAAGGATCCGTTGAACAGTCTGCTAAGCCCTGAAACAATAGGAAAAAAAAGAAAGATTAATATAAGGATTTGTGTGGAGGGTGGGGGTGGGGTTTCATTTCTTTCTTACTGAAAAGAAAAAGGAAAAAAAGAAAGCTTACCGGTGCAGCTACACGGAAGTGGTATGCACTTTCAGAGAATATGGCTACAGGGAGACTCCAAATGTGCTGATATCCCTGAATAATGAATGAAAGAGAGATCCATTTTATAACATTTTACACTCAATTGGAAAGAGTATACACCAAGAAAGCATTTCTTTGACTACTGTAGGAGAGGTATCTGTGAAAACAGCTTTTGCTAGGCATAGCTAGAACAGTTTGCAGCTTCTTAAGGACACAAGGAAGAAGCTGAGCAAAGCCCTGTGACCAGGGTCAGCCAGCAAGGGCAACACTGGCATTTGACTGAAGGCATCCCTCTCTTAGGGTGGAATACAGAGAGGTCCACAACTCTAGACACGCTTCCTGCTGGAACAGAGACCCAGAGCCAAGGAACCAGGAAAACATTACCTGTGTCATCTCCTGGGAGACTTCTTGGCTTTGGGTTCCTTCAGCTTCCCTTTTACTATGGAAACATATATTTCCAAGGGTGAATTCGCACTGGAAGACTATCAATGGCTCTGTTGTACTTTGAGAGACAAAGGAAAGAAAGGACAAATGGAAGAGCAGTTACCAGCTTCTATGTGGATACTTGATAAGAAAAGGGACTAATGGGAATGTAACTTGGAAATCCATTCAAACTTCACAACAGGCATTTTATTACACAAAGCTCACTGACGCCAATATGCTGGCTCGCATCTCATTATTACAGAAAGAAAGGATCTCCAATGACTACTGGAATAGCATATGCTTGTTCTAAAACTTGCTGTCATGATTTAAATCATGTCAACATCAAAACTTCTCATTTCCATAGATTTTTATAATATTTGGATATATCCCTTCTCTTTTCACTAGCAACTATATTTACATCTATTTGATGGTTCCAGGAGTTCAGATTCTGCAAACTGCTGGTTTCGGTAGATATAGTTTGAAACAGCAATGCAAACAAACAAAGGCAGGGATTTGGGGGTGAGCCCCATTAGGAATCACTAGCTTTCAAAGCTATCACAGAGTAGAAGTCCTGTGAGAAAGCCTGCTTTTCCTTGTCTGGAGGTCTGCCCATTAATAAACACAAAAAGGATGAGATCCATCTGTCTTTGAAGACAATTCTTCTGCATGCATAGGGATAAACTAAAATCTCAGTTTAGATATATGTGCTATTTTAAAATCATCCATATTAGGAAACTGGGTCTTAAACTAAAAGGTTTAATTCAGTGGCTCAAGATGATTTTTGCTGCTTCAGGGGATATACCATTTAATCTCATTTCCCTCCATCAAAAGCTAGTCATGAATGAGGAAATGCTATTTCAGATTACTCAAGGAGTGCTGGAGAATAGTACATTTAGCTTTTGTTCTGACTTGAAATATGGTGGGTTCAGAGTCAGAAACATTAGCTGCTGGAAACAAACCTTTCTAGGGTTGAATGTCACTAGGTCCTTGCAGAAGCAAAATTGATGAGAGAGGTATGCAGCATGAGTGAAACAGAGGAAGAGACAGAGAGAGCAGGGAAAATGATAGGGAAGGAATAGCAGAGGTGGGGAAGCAGAAAGAAACAAGGAAAGAAAAGGACAGAGGAAAGGGAAAGAGGAAGAGAATGAAGAGGAAAAGAGACAAAATGGGGAAGAGAGAAGAAAAGAGACAAAAATCAAGAGATACAAAATAAATTCATCTGTCTTCCTAGTGGGTAGTTCCCTGCATAATTTTTGAATGAAGTGAGTCAAAGGTATTAATGTAGTTAAAAGATCTGATAATAATAGATTAAATTAGGGTTTTGTGATTTTGGTGGAAAGGCAGTCATAATAAAAGCTACCATTTATTAAGTGCCTACCATGTGCCAGAGACGGCAATGTCTTTACATACCTTGTTTCATTTGGGGGGCAAGAGAGTGATGGTTAAAAGGATGGGCTGAGTTTGAAGCCCAACTCCACCAATTAATACCTGGGAAATTTGGAACAAGTGTTTAGATTTTTCTAAACCCAAGTGCCCCTACATGAAAAGGAAACTAGAATAGAAACAGTAACCACAGAGGGTTGTTCTGAGGATTATTAACCCAGAATTAAAATGTACAGTGTCTGGCATATTGTCTGTGCTCAACAAACAGTAGCTATTAATTTTCCTATCGTTAACAATAATTCTCACAGCAGCTCTACATATTATGGTATAATGGCATACTCATTTTACAGAAGAAATGGTAGTCCCAAGAGATCACACAATTAGTGACAGAGACAGAATTTGAACACTAGTCTGCCCAATTCCAAGCTCTGGCTCCTTTTTACTTGCAAAAAGGTTGGTATCTACATTAGCACAGTTAGCAGGATCTCACCAAAACATGAAGCCCTCCATCCGGGCCATGCCATCATTCTGGCTCCCACCCCTACTCAAAGACGACAGCTAAGGGCAGTTTGTAGCTCATGAGGATCAAACCCAAGGTCACTCCCACTTCCTAGGTCTGTACAGCCTATGAGCCTTTCCATTTCACTGCAGGGAGCCTGAATGTGCCCTGATCAAATTGTGAAGAATGTTTATTAAAATGTATTTATTTACTTATTAAAATATTAAAATTGTTAATAATGAAAACGGAATTTTTTTTTATCACCATGCACTTACTTGATTTCCAGAGAGAATTTTACATTGTTGGGTGTATACTTATTAACAGGAATATTGTAATTGTAATTTCCAGTTCTAAATAGGGAAAAATAAAACCATAAATCAAAATATGCAGGAAAGGCTTCAAAAGACTTTTTGCCACTCATTACATATTACATAAATTGTTAAATATTGTATAGCAAATAATAAATACAGAAAAGTACATTTAACTTGGTATAGTATGTTTTTTTGAAACATACTTGTCAAATTTTACAAAGGGATCTCTTTCAGGGCTTAATATAAAATCAGCCACAAAGATTTATGTATTTTTAGAGCACACAGAGTAAATGACAGAAAGTCAAAACCCAGACCAAATGCACAAAACTAAACACACAGGAAATAACTTCAGTTCCCCTTAAAAAGATAAAGATTTCAGAAAACAAATGAGGTAAAGACGTCAAGCTAACAATCCTCCCGGAAAGGAGGAATGGGAATAATAAATGCCAGCTTTTCTACCATGTATCATTCCCTTTTAAGCAACATTAGCAGAAAGTATCATGCACTTTCAGAATTTGAATTAACTAAATTATTTTCCTAATTACTCTCTAGTAATGGTGAATTAATGGAGAATATGCCTATGTGTATTTCCCTTCCCTGTAAGAGAAATATTTAGGAAAAAGTAAGAGTTCCTTTGATTCATATTGTAATGGAAAACTCCAGCAAAAATGTTCTTCTTATGACCTGGCTGTCCCTTCGAATTATATGGAGAAAACAACTTAAAAGCAGATAAATGGGGAAAGAGGCCATCATCTAAAATGATTCACTTTAATGAATACTAAAGTAGGTTGTAAGAAAGGTGAAAGCAAAAATGAAGGAAATAGAAATATCTGGATTGGGATCAGGAAAGCTTTGTTTGACTGGGGGAAGCTTAGGTGAATGGAATTTAATTCCAAAGGTGTTCCTCCCAGAATCTGCCCACTTCACAGCAACCGAATTCAGTAGGTAGTATCTTCATTTAAGATGAAGAAACGGATATGCAGGGAGAATAAGCATATTGCTGAAGTTCTAGAATTTGAAACTGAATCATCTGACTTCTCTTCATTATGTCACCCTGCATTCTAATTAATGTTCTGTCTTGGATGCTTACAAGATGGGTGACTTCAGGCAAACTTTCAACCCCTCTGTGGTAGTTTGGAGCTATGTACCCTAGAAAAACATGTTCTTAAACTTAATCCATTTCTGTGGGTGTGAACTCTTGTAAATAGGACCTTTGAATGAGGTTACCTCAGATAAGGTGTGCCCCAGAGTGGGTCTTAATCCTATTACTGAAGGTCTTTTAGGAAAGGTCATAGAGAGAGAAAAAAGCCACAGACGGAGCAATCAGAAGCTGAAAGTCAAGGGATCCTGTAGGAGCTGGGAGAGGCCAGGAGAGGCTGTCAAGTGTACTGCCATGTGACAGAGGCATCAAGGACCAAGGATCACCGGCAGCCAGCCCCAGAACACCAGTCCTGGAGAAGAAAGCATCGCCTTGATGATGCCTTGATTTGAACTTCTCCTAGCCTCAAAACCGTGAACCAATAAATTTCCATTTGCTTTAGCAACAAGGAAACAAAAACACCCACTGAATCTCAGGTTCCTTTATAGCAAAATGGGGGTCAATAATATCAACTTCATAGAAAATTCATGAGATAATGAGTGTAGAGGTCATAAACAATTCATAAAACACCATACAGGTCATTTTTATAACTCAGGACCATCAACTTGAAGCCTAAAGCCACTTCTCAGATTGAAAAAGAAATAAGGGTGAGAAGCCATAGATAGGAATTGTGATACTAGTTCAAATTACAGAGCCTATCACCTTGCCTTTAATCAGCAGGCACTCCATAACTATTCATCAAAATTTTTAAAACTCCTCATTCTTAATACCTGCAGCTTTTATATTGTGCTTGCTGAAGCTATTTGCACTCTCTGCTTCTACATGTATCATTACCTCGATAAAGTTTGTACACCATATGCTGGAGATGGATGTTGCTGATAACATTTGCAATACCTGGATTTCTCCTGCCTAACTGAAAAAGCTAATGCAAATGATTTTTTTCAGTAATTGAAATAATGATATCCCTTATTATTAAAATATACAAATGTTATCTCATTCATAACTTGGAGCCATCAGTAACAATGTCTTTCCTGTCTATAAAATTAACTAACAGCTCTGTGCCTATGTGCCCTCAGAGAATCAACCACAGAGCTGCCCCTTTGGTTTTTTTGCTTTGGACTTATCTATTAAACCAGGTGACAGAATTGTTGGAGCCGTTATTCCCAGACATTTGCTAATAGCAGCCATTCTATGGTCTCCTTGTCTCACCATGTAGCCATGTGTTTTCACTTAAGAAGCAAAATAAGCACACATTGATTTCACCCATAGCTTTAGCTTTTAAAAACTTCATCATTCCTGTTTCAAAAACTCAGACCCCTGGGTAAATTTCAGAAAGAATGGGGACACAATGAAGAGGCTTACCTACCCACATTGGTTTCTACTGCAATACCGACGATCTATTTTTTGCTGGATTTCCATAATCTGAATAGAACTGATGGTTGTATCAATCCCTGAATTGAGAAGAAACAGAGAAAAGGAAATAAATCCCTCTGCACTGGGGTGGGGAGGGCACAGTAAACTCTTTTGGGTATTACATCAGTCCCCAAATTGCAAAATGTGAAATAAGGGTTTCCCAGATAAATGGATTCCATTTGCATTCAAAATGGGAAAAAGAGAACATTAATAAAAATTAATAAAAATTCAGGCCCAATAAACAGCCTCATAATATCCCAAAGCATTTCTGGACCACAAAAGTCCTACTAAATTGAAATTTATTGAAAAGGAAGGGTGCAGCATGAAATGCAATCTGACAAATAAAGAAAGCTTTAAAAAATCAGAAAACAAACTGAAAATATATAATCATAAGAGAAGAGGAGGGCAGTGAGTTAAAATAATTACTAAAAACTATGGCACTCAACCACAACTTGTCCAGTAGTGAGGGACCGTTTCTAACGCCTCAGTTTTGGTTAGGCTGGTGTTGATTATAAAACATAACCCCATTGGCCTTTGTCCTAGTTCCTCACCCCAGAGATGCTTTTACAACTCGTTGTCACTCTGCCTGGCCCCTCACACTGAACCCCAAAATGGGGCCACTTATGCATAAACTTACAGTCACTCCCCCAGTCAGGGCTGGTTAGCGCATCTCTTGCCGGCAACGCTTTGCTTATACCTTCTGAGAAAGAAAGAAGTCTGTCAGTGTTTAAGGTTTGCTCTGGATGGGAAGAAACCAAGTGTAAGGCTTTAGTTTTCTCTGCCTTACAGACCTAGATTATTCTCACCCTTCTCTAAGAAGCCATCCCAGATCAGATTTCTCAGGCTCAAAGCTGCCTCCCCTCTCCTGCTTTAGCATTTATTAACGAAACCATCTACGTGGTGATCAATCAATGCTATTTCTGTCACTGTATTGGAGTTCATATTATTTCTTTGTTATTACTTATCTTTTCACATAGTTTTGCCCTTTCTCAGCAACTCCAAAATAGGTTCCCTCTATTAACTTTTGTTGAATCCCCTGCAACTCCTGGTGTAATATCTGACTTGTATTATGGAGGCCATGTTTTACTTTGAGAAATGACAAACTAATAGTGGTTGTATTTCTTATCTAGTTTGTGAATTAGTAATGTAGCTAATCTAAATCAAGACTACAGTGTACTTTTCCAGGCACCTAGTGTTACTATTTTAGGGTTATACATGCTAAGATGAAAGAAAGGAAGGAAGGAAGGAAGGAAGGAAGGAAGGAAGGAAGCATGGAAGGATGGAAGGCATCATCCGGGAATCCTTGTTTGAGTGTCTCCAGTGATGGGTCTTCCCTGACTCCTGAGGCAGCCCATTGCCTGACTGGGCAGCTCTGAACACCAGCTTTTTTCTTTTATTGAGCCTCATTTACCTTCCTGCCAATCCCCTGCTGATCTGGTTCTATCTCTTGGGTAAATATAACAGGCCCTAAAAGCAACTCCTCTGCCCAACCCAAGCCCTGCTCATTTGAGGCTACTAAGAGGCAGGGAGATGCTTACTAGCCATATTTCTTTTACATAGTGAGGGCAAAGGCCATTAAAAATAAAGCATTTAGAAAGCAGGAAAGAAAAAGAAACAATAACACAGATGTCTGGAATCTGACTTCTAAACTATTCCTAGAATTCCAAGGGAAGAGCAAAGAGGCAGAATTGTTCCATTTAAAACTCCCTTTAAAATTGAATCCAGGAACCACCAGGGCCTAGTGTCGAGTATATATCGGTCTCCATTGGTTTCCACCCCTGCCTTCTTGTGTGGCTGCACTGCTGTTTGATGAACCCTGTTAAAGTAGAGAATCTGGTTCAAGGACAGTGGAGAAAGGTAGCAAAAACTAAGAAAAATAGGAGCAAACCTTTTTTTTTTATGGTAAAATAATGAAATATTAATCATTTTCATACAAATAGTTTGGAATTTCTAAAGATAAGCAAAATTTATAAAATAAATTGCATATAAATGCCTTACTGTTTAATAATCTGAATATGAAATGTTGGAGAACATTCTAGGATGTATATATTCTTTCACTGAAGGGTAATAATGATAACTACAGATACTATTCATTGAACATTTACTATTTATTGAATATTGTTCTGAGTGTCTTACAACAAACCTATGAGGGAGATTAGCCTCATTTTACAGATAGTAAACTGAGGTACCAAGGGGTCATTCTGTGAGTAAGGAATAGAAGAGGGATTCCAATCCAGTCTGAGTCCATAACTTGGCTCTTCTAGAAATGTATAAAATGCGATACACACACACACACACACACACACACACACACACAATGTGAGTTTAAAGCCTAAGGTGAGGACTGGGCTACAGTCAGCTGAGAGGGTGATCAAACCGTCTGGTATCAGGCTAGAACAGGCTTGGAAGACAGGAAGTGACTGAGCCCACTATACTCACCAAAAAGGTGTTTTTAAAGCAATCTTGAAAAGGTAGGTGTTCAGTTGATTGTTGTTAAGGGTATGGAAAAGATACATATATTTTTAAGTTAATTGGGAAAGCAATCATTTAGGTGTGCTGTTAAATAAACTTTAATCTCTTTTTTTTCAGATTTTTTTTAGAGGAGAAGTAGGTTCACAAAAAAAAAAAAAAAAGGCATAAAATACAGAGTTCCCACATAACCATGCTCTTGTTAACACCTTGCATTAGTGTGGTATATTTGTTACAATTTATGAAGGAACATTGTTTATAATTGTACAATTAACTATAGCAAATCTTAATCTTAATTTTCGGATTTAGATCTATGTTCAAGTTTCTCTGTTGAATTTCAGGATAAAACTAAAAGCCACAGTGCACATTACTTGGGGACAATCACTCCTAAGTATCTCTGTCCCGGTGAAAGGGCTTGTTTACTTGTTTGCTCACCTGGCTGTGGGCTCCTTGAGTACCACGTTTGTTCACTGTTGTATCCCCAGAAAAATGCAGTGCCTGCTAACAGCAGGTGCTCAGTAAATATACGTGGAAGGAAGAGAGGAATAGAAAGAGAAAGTAAGGGAAGAAGGAAGGCCAGTTATATAACCTCTAGAAAAAAATGTTTCCTCTTACATGTTTGCAGGGAAAATTCCCAGGGAATGAGTGCAGAAGGATGCTGGGAATGAACATGGGAAGCTGGGTTCCTTCACTTCTAATGCAAATGGGAATGATACAAAAGTTGAAGACAGGCAAGTTCTTTGAGCCTCCTGCCCAACATGATGCTTTCCACTAAGAAGAGTCAGATTTTGATTTATGAGGATTTTCTAGATAATGGAATATTTCTGTCCCTTTATATATAAATATGTGTACTACCCAAAAGACCCCCAGATTTCTTGGATTCCAGCTATTCCAATAATAATTTTCACTATGCTTCGTGCTGTTACTTTTGTTTATGATTGCTTCCACGCAAGGCTGTACATTTACAGCACAAATGAGGCATGAAGAAAAGGGAAACCAGCACTTCATCTTTCTGTTTTCTTGCCCCACCTTTTGTTCTACCTTCCTACTGGATTTGCAAGAAAAGGGTTTATTATAAATTCCAGCAATAGAACCTCAGATTTGCCTCCCTACCACAGAACCATGTTTTCAGGTTCCTGGAGTCATAGAATCCTAAAATAGGACTGAGTATCTGATTGGATAAAGCATTTTTTAACAGGCATAAAAAGGTGAGGTTGAAGAGAGATAATTAATCTTAAAGATTAGAATTTTTTTCAAAAGCAGTATTGGAAACAACAATGTTTAAATCTCCTATAAAACACCTCCAATTTGTCACTGCTCTAAAGCAAGACTATTCCATTTTGAAACACTGGTTATTGGAAAACCATAAATACACCTATAGTCTTACAAAGGTAGCATTTTACAAATACCTTCCAGCAATATTCACTCTAAATAACAGTATAACAATATTCACTAAGATTCCCAGTGGTTTTCACTGCAAAGTTGAAGATACAGTTCACAATTGGGGGGTGGTAACCTCCCAGTAAACTAAATTAGAAGCTTCTGGTAAGGAGACATTTGAGATGGTATCCAGCCAAAGCACGTACTGTCATAGCAGAAGGTATACATGCAAAACTGTGTTCGTGGCTGAGTTCCAATTCAACATCTTGACTGCCTTTCTCTTCCCTTGATTGAACCACATTCATGCAAAGAAGACAGCAAGGAGCCACACCAGTCAATGATTGAGTCCTTTAATATAGGGGACCATTTTCTTTTAGTCAATTGCTCTTCTCAGAGTTCTGATCTTCAAAATAAAATGAGCATGAATCCAGATGGCTTTTTGTTTTGTGACTTTTTTTGAGTCTTCGCCAAGTCTTTTACAATCTGTAGAATTCCATAACTTTCTTCTCAAGAGCTTTTTACTTTTTAATATTTAACTCTGCTGTCTACTTGTTTCCATGGATTAAAATCTAATCTATAACCTTCAGTTCATTTCTCAGAGTAGACATTCAATATCCCAAAATACCCAGTTTCTAATTCCTGATTATCTTATTTACCCCCACCTTTTATAGTGGAGGAAAGAAATAATCTTTCTGAAAGAAAATCAACTTAGGTCCAAAAGAAGAAAAACGACTTAAACTCAGCATATTTTAAACATGCTGATTTCCTTTCACCTATTTTACTTGGAGGGTCACTCCTCAGGGAGGAGGCTCATAAATGTGTTTTGGGGCTTGATAAACTGTTAGATATTACTCTGCATCCCACTGAGAGTTTTCTAAGTATTTTTTTTTAACACTTACATTTCTTTCTTATTTTTACTTCTTATTTTTAAATTGGTCTTTAATGCCTCAGAAACATCTGTTGAAAAGGAATAGTTGCCTGCTTTCTCCTCTTTGGGATTTAGAATCCTTGTGGTATATGAGGCCTTGGACAGAAAGGAAGAATGGACCAACACAGAAGGGAAGTGCCTCTCCTCAGACCTCCAGAAATATCCCACACTGGGGTTATCTCAATGGCTGGAGGCCAACCTAGGGGCTGAAGGGGCTTTCTAGAACCATGAAGTAAAAACTTTCTGCATCTTCTAGCATTGATCCCAGGTATATTCACCCACTATGCCCAAATAAGTGGAGGTAGGATAGCGGAGTAGAAAGAACCCAGAATAGGGAAACAGGAGACCCAGAGTTCAATTCCAATGTTTCTAACTCACCACAGGACCTTAAACAAGTTCCTGAGCCTCTGTTTCATCAACTGTAAAATGGGTAAGTTGTTGTAAATCAGAGATTCTACTGACGTGGGGACTCTGGAATTATGGGTAATTACATGAAGGAGCTTGTGGTGTCATCTGTGAACTTGAAAAGAAACAACTCTCACATAGATTTGTACTATTTCTCAATTATTACTATTGGATTAATAAAAATAATTCAATTAAAAGCTTAACCAAATTCATAGTTATAGTCTCCCTTCATGTATTTCCTCAATTAAATAATTGTAAAAATATGTTAATAATCAATCCTGAAGGTCAAAAAGTTGAGGTGCCACTGGTCTAGCTGCTCTCTGACAGCCTTGGACTCTAAATTCTCAATAGTTTTCAGGTTTCTTGAAGATGAAAGTGAATATAACGGTTAAGACCTTTCCATTTTTCTTCAATTGAAAGAGGAAAGAGGGAAGGATGTTCCCAGTTTATCAGCAGGGAGCCTGGTAAGGCAGAACTTAAATTTTATTTTTAGCCAGAGAAGCTGCTAGTGTGTCTTGGTGGACACAGGTAGATACCCTGGAGCAGATTTTCTTTCTTTCGGAGTCACTGCAGTTTCTCTCCTAGTTATGGAAACTTAGATAAAGAGACAGTCATTGTCTAGAGAAGATGGTAACAGATCCCCATGAGGTTTGATGAGGCTCCTCTTCCAAATATTCCTTTGATGTGAAGAGCCTGGTTGCTATGGGAGTAAATTTGCTCAGGGGTCAAGAAAACTTTTGAAAATGGAGATTGGACCAGTCTATGACCTCTTCCTATTCTGGATCCATTGTTGTCAGCACAACTCACAGAGGTAGGATGGTCTCTTCTGAGGGCTGCTCTCAGGGAAAGACACCAAAGTGGACTCCTGAGGCAAGAAAGGAGTTTACCAGCCACAAGATGCCATGAACTTTTGCAAGGGATAACAACTATGTGACATTTTTATGGCACTGCTGGATTGCTCCATATTTTTAAATATTGAGAATCTGATGATCAAAACTAATTCCTTTCTTCAAGTTAACCCTATAGTAATGCATCTGTTCCCAGATGCAATCAAGAATTGCTTTCATGAGAAAAATAATGCTAGCATTGCCTCCTAAAGTGTGTGTGTGATGGAAGCCTATTTTATAGGCTTGCGAGGATTAAATGATTTATTCATGAAAACTACTTATGACAGTGCCTCACATATAGTAATACCTCACCACATCATGAAGATGATAATGATCATGATAATTTTTAAGTTATTTATCCAAGACTAGGAGATATCAAAAGGAAAAAGAAATAACTTTGTAGCCCCCAAACTTCTACCACTGACCATAATCTACATGTCAGTGATTAGGGCTGCTCACAAATATTCTGTCTCATCCTCTTCCAGGCACATGTTCACACTATACTTCCCCACCTGCTTTGTAATTAGACATAACCAATGTGACTTCCTTTGGCCAATAGAAAGCAGAAGTGACATGTGTTATGCCTAGGTGGAAGTTTTATGAGCCAGTACGTAATTTGCTCATGCTCTCACTCCTGCTACAGAGATTGTGGAAATATGCATTGAGCTGGAGTCTCCATCAGCTGGTCCTGAATGATACAATAAGCAAAAGCCCTCTTTTGATCTACATGTGACATATAAAATGAAGGAGAACTAAATTTTTGCCGTGTTAAGCCACTTCGATTTGGGGACTGTTCTTGTTACTGCAACCACCTAATAGAAAACTATTCCAATGTGTATTTATTGCTATTAGTAGCATCATCATTATTTTAGACACTCATTAATATATATGCATACAGAAGGGGATTTCTAAAAACAATAATAAATTAGTGTGCATTTGGATGTATTGTATTCGACCTTACATTAATAAGTACACTTTTAGGCCTTGATCAAGTTTCTATAATTTTTTTAACATGAAAATTATGTTACTTAAAAAATCTATGTGTATATATGTGTGTTGTGTGTATGTCCCTAAGGAGAAGATAATCTGAAAGTGGAATTCTAACCTTGTGTTTTTCACTAATTTAAAGCTTACCATGAACTCATTAGAGTTTCTAAAGTATCTTATCTTTGTCCTAGTTGATTTAGGCAGAGAGCCCAGATACCACATCATTTTTTAAGTTCTAAGCAAGCCAAAATATCTACCTATGTGCGTGTAATTACTTCACTAGTGCTACTATTACTATCTTTGTTGGCAACAGACAAATGAGAACTTTTCACTTGGTGAAAATTATAAGGACTTGAACCAACCAAAATTTCATCCCTGGGCAGGGAATTCAATACCATAAGTGACTGCCAGTTTGGGTATTTCCATTTTAAAGACTCCAAACAGAAAAGTGGAACCATTATCTAATCATTGACAGACTATCCAGTAAGTACTGGCAAAGCCCTAGCTGTTCTCTTTGAACGTCTTTTACCTGCCCACTGCCTCTGATGGATTTCCTTCTCCTCCTCCTCGGATTGTCTTTGTACACGAGTTGAAATGATTCTTGTGATTCCCCACATGGGGCAGCAGTAAGTCTCCTGACATGGCAGGATCTCACAGAAAGTGATTTCAGGTACTTGGAGGGAGGACTGTGTGGTTGCCAGGGATGTATCAGTAGCTGAAAGACAGAGGGCAGAGGGCAGGGAAGCAACAAGGTTAACCTGAAAGGTGGGTTTCTTCTGTTGACAGCTCACATGAAGGGGAGGCTTCAGGTGAGGAATGGGAAGACCTTACCGGAGGGGGAGGCTGTGGGAGTCGGATCTGGTTCCTGAGAGGCTGTGATATTGCTGGAGGAAGAGAACAAAATGATTAATGAAGGAAGCCTTCTACAATCCTCCTCCCCAGAGGAAAACAAGACCTCAACTCACCTTGAAGGGAGACTTGGGGCATGTCGGTCTTGATCTTTCAAGCTGAGTATGTAAAGGGATACTATTGTCAAGGCACTGAAAAAAAAAATGAATAAAGCATTATGTGGTGGATTTGATTCCAGACTTTTCTCACATATCCAGCTGGCCAAGGATGTACACTAACAGGCCACACAGATGGGAGAGGAGGGGGAGTGGGAAGCCATGGCTGAAAGGAGTGTCATGGAAACAAGCACAGTTAGGCTTTTCTATCCTGGTGAGAAAAAGCCCTCAGCTTCTGGGAGCTCAGGGGCTCCTGGGGTACTCCAGGTTGATGAATTTTTCCACAACACAGCCCCCTGGCTCTGGCAAGCTGTCTCAGAAGTGTCTGTCACTAGTGGAAGATTACAAGGGGAGGTGTGTGAATAGCCAGAAGCAGCCTCCTGCTCCTGGCAGGAAAAAGTCAGGGCGAAGTTCACATCCCACTGATGGAAGTTGCCTGCACTATAGCATTCGGAGATGAAGGGCGGCACAAGATTAGCCAGCTGTAGATGCCAAACCCTTTGGTCACTTCTCTGACCTCTTCCTGCTGTCTGTCTTTTCAGGGCACAATACACCAAATTGGGCAGAGGAAGGAAAAGAAATGCAATAAAGCATCTATTTCCATATTACATGACTTCAAAATAATGAGACTATCTTTTTTCTCCCAATTATCAGAACTCTTGTATCCAAATGGAAGCTTTCCTTAAGGGTGCTGATTTTGGGGAAGTTATTCTCAACAAAGCTCATGGATCCAAACACTTAGATTTCTCCTCTTTTGGGGATGCCTTTATAGCAATCTCACAGACTATACAAGGAATTCTGCCTTACAACTTTACAATCACACTTGGTGGTGGACTTGAACAACATTACCTAACTTGACTTCTTGCCAGCTTAACTTTATACCTGGTCCTCTAGACTTGACTGCTCATTATTTAGTTCTCCCATTAAAAGTATTGGGTTTATCATCCTTGAATATACACAAAGAAATGTGCCACATGACAGAATTCCATTCATAAAGAAAGAATTCTCAACATGTCCTCAGCAGCTGGTTACTCCCAGCAGGCACAAACCTGCCATCGTCAGACAGAATATGTAGTGTTTTTGTGACAACTGTTTGCTGTGGTCCCATCTGCCTTATTTTGTTCTCCCACGTATCCCCCCTCACCTCTCCCCCCAAAACTAATCCTTAACTAATCTTTCTGAATTGTCTGTGCCATCTACCTCATTATATAACCAGAGAATTTCCAGGACCATAGGGCAAAATGAACAGGTCCCTTCTTTGGGGGTATAGCCTACTGTTTGGCTCTTCTCAGGTATACACCAGAAACCAGGCTAGGAACAAGATAATAGGCCTAATACCTCCCATTTATGGTCTTGGATGGCTAATAATATTGGAATTCATAAAATCTGATAAGCACATTTTACAAAGCCTCAGAATTAGACCTTTCATGACTTTTCCATTGGTTTTAATGGAAATCTGTATTGCTAGAGAATGCTAAGTATGTCTGTCAAAGGCAGACACCGTGCTCTTCTGAGTTGAAGATTTTGTTTAGTTGTGTGAAATACTTGAGCCAACTTCCCACAGTGGGCAGCAAGTCAAAAGTGAAAATGTTAGGGGAAGAGATGGATACAGAGAGAGCTACCCTGGCTTCTATAGCCAGGAAGCTGCTGTAGATCAAGGAACCAGAAGCACCTTAGGAAAGTCACTTGCTTTTCTCTGATAATGATTGTCTCCCATAAGATAAGGCCCAGGAGCCAGTCCTTTCCCACACTAACAAAGCACTTTTTGAAAATTAGATAAATACTCCTTTCACCATGTGAACAGTCAGACTAAAAACAAGAAACAAGAGCAGGAGGCCTGCGGAAGGGAGCACAGGCTGACCAGGCCACAGGGAGGGGAGGCAGCACGGCAGCAGAGACCTGAGAAAGCTCATTCCACTGCCTGGGGAGGAGGGACAGCTCATCAAAAGTCACCCAAGGCTTGCATGCAAATACCGCTATCCTTACTGTATTTGTTTTATTTAATTTGCTTAGTAAATTTGGCAGCAGTTTCATCTTATTGTACATTGTGGGGTAAGCTCATAGTCCCTTTGGTGCAAAGTCTTCACTAAACAATTCAAAAGACTTCTAATAAATATGGGTGAACAGGGAAGGGTGGATTGTAACTGATTGCCTACTCACTCCTTTCCCCCAAGGAGACAGGAAGAACAAAGAATTTGAGAAAGTTATTTGCATGAGTAAGAAAGACACGTGTGCTAGCGCGCACACACCCACACACCCTCACACATAAGTGAAAGGCCCAGTGAGCTGCTAAAACATATCCGTTGACTGACACTGTCATTCATGTTTAAGGAGGCCTCCTTCATCTCACATTAAGTGCAGAAAGCCTGTGCTTTTCCCTTCAAAATATGAGTTTTAAAAGAGCTCTCTTATCTATAAGCTAAATAGAAGGTCAATCCCTGGTTTAAAGGGCTGCGTCTCTTCAAAGTAAATGGAAGGTCAACCTCCAGTTCATATGTGAGAAAAGAAAGATGAGAAGAAAAAAAGAAATAGAGATAACATTGAAGCTTTTCTTACCAAAATGCCATCACAGCAATTAGAGTTATAACCAAGGTCTGGAAAACCCAGTTAGGGCACGACTGTTTTTTTCCTGAAAAATAAACCTATAAAAAGATTCAGTAGTGAGTAGTGATAAATCAGCAACACTGAAGAAAGGAAGTCTGAGAAATTGTTCCCACTAGTGAACTTTTCAGCTCCCTTGTAATGGTTGGTGTGCTCTCGTCAGCTCACATTTCCCTCCTTCCCTCTATTTCTCTGAAAATGACTTTCTTTCGACACCTACCTCAAGTCCCTTTCCTTACACTCCAGGTCATAGCGATCTCTCCTTTCTCTGAAATCTCACAGGACAATTGTCTGTGCACTTAATCTTGCAGTTTTGTGAGGAAGAGGACCTGATGTGATATGGTTAGAACACAGATGTCCATCTCTTTAATAGGATACATTTGAAAATCAAAAGATCTTCAGGATATGAAGGAATAAATTCCAATGGAAGAATTTCAGGACATTCAGAAACACTATGGAAAGGATATTTGTGGCACGAAATCCTACCAAGTACTCCTTAAATCATATACATTGGTACTCAGTTCTTCCACCTGTTTAGAAGGACAGCTCTGGACCTTTGTCTTATTAATTCTTATAGCCATTCAAGAGATATTGACTGAACACTACTGTGTGCAACACTCTAGGGAATATAAAAATAAATAAATTACAGTCTCTAGAAAGTGAATAAGAAAAACCTTTAAGACTGGTACATACCAGCATGAAAACTTGCATACAGGTTATGGTCCAAGAGCCCATACCTCTCTACCTCCAAGAGTTAGGTGGGTGATTCCTGCTATGTGTAGGGTTGGGGTGAGGTGGGAAGGCCATCTGGGTTCAAGGAAGTATTTACTGAATATGTGGAGGATAGACAGTTGTGGAATGGAGGGGAAGCCAGCTGAAGAGACGGGCAGAGGTTTTCTGCCCACTTAAATAAGATGACACACGAAAGCAACTCACATGTCTGACACAGTGGGTATTCCTTAAATACGAGTTTTCCTTCCAATGCAATGGGGAGTATTATTTTTGTTTCCTCCTGGGGTAGAGGGCAGAGCCATGCTTTTGGTCAGAAAGGTGTTGGATGATGGTGGTTGTTAAGAAACAGCTTAAACTTGATATTTGGTTGAATTCTTTTATGCTAGTTATTTGACTAAAGAAAATGTTCTTCAATGTAACGTTGAGGGAGATAAATTAACTATACCCTTTTTAATAGGTACACAGCCCTATTGTAACAGACCCATAAGTACAGCTGGAAGCCACTCTGAATATCAAGACATGAATGGTTTGTATCATTCCTACATCTCACTGGGATGAGTCTAAGAATGTTCTAATAGAATGATGCACTAAGAAAGGACTCAATGAAATTTGTTGAATTGATTGGAATTAAATAGTATTAGTCTCAGAATAAGTGCTTTCCCCTCCAACTTACTCTCCCATACCTGCCAGGTTACTTTAAGTCTCTGTACTTTTGCTAGAAATCCTTTGACCTGGTGTATGGAGATGGCCTAAAACCTGGAGTCAGACTTGGTATCAAGTCCTGAACAACTTACCTAAACATCATTGATCCTCATATTCTTTGTCAATAAAATAGGAATAAAAAAATAATACCTGCCAACCTTCCAGAGTTATTGGATAGATCCAATTAACAATGTAATTGTTCTCAAATTCAGGTGTACATGAGAATTACAATGGAGTATTCTGTAATATCAAAAAACTAAATGCCCTGGAAAATACGATTCAGTAGATTTTATTTGGGGTGGGTTGCGGCCTGGAAATCTGTAAGAGGTGGGATAATGAAGAGTACTTATCAGTATTCATTCCTTCCCCCCTCTCTCCTCCTCCACATATTCAGTAAATACTTCCTGGAACCCAGATGGCCTTCCCACCTCACCCCAACCCTACACATAGCAGGAATCACCCACCTAACTCTTGGAGGTAGAGAGAGAGAGGGAAGGAAGAAGAACCCTATGGATTGGATGAGAGCTAATTAGATGAGACCTCAATATTCCTCCAGAAGAAGCACCATCTGCATCAGTGTTGGGAGCCGCATGGAAGTTGAGGCAGGGCCCAGCCTCAGTCATCCAGTAAGTACCGCCAACTGCCCACAGACAGCACTTTGCTCATCAACACCCCCCACCAAACCCTAGAGCACATACCCTGCTCACACATTTATTTGAATGACTCAAGGATCTTGGTGGCCCCTAGGAACAGAGATCACCTAGGGGGTTTGTAGTAGAATGGAAGAGAAAGTCAACCTCAAGGGAATAACTGAGACCTCCTACAAAGACAACACAGGGGAAGCAAAGCACCCCAATTACTTGTACTTTATTTAGCTCTGTGGAAGATTCTGATATATACCAAAGTATGAGAATCATGACTTTGAAAATAATAATAACCATGATCATTTATATGGCATTATTATGTGCCAAATGCTCTTTTGAGTGCTTCACATTTATTAATTTATTTAATCCTGACAATAATCCTCACCAACTCTATGAGGCAGGTATGTTATCATCCCCATTTTAGAGGTGGGGATAATGAGGCACACAGAGGCTAAATTCCTCACCCAGCATCACACAGATAATAAATCACGGAGACAGGATTTGAACAAAACAATTCTGCTTAAGAGTCTGTGCCCTTAACTACAATGTTTTGCTGTCCCCCCCCCCCTCCATTTTTTGGTCTGTAAAAGAAGGAAACACTACACAGCTAAGGTATTATTGTTATTATGCAAAAGATTTTCATGGCTTACTAAATGAACTCTTTAGCCTGGTGGTCCAAGAGACTCTGCGCCTAACCTAGATCTTTGGCCTTATCTCCCACTATTTCCACACCCAACTCCCACCCAATCCTTCACTGAAGCCAATTCCAGCTCCCTAAATTATGTTGTAACTTTCAGCTTTCAGAACCTTGCTCATGTCATTCTGAAACCTCTCCTATCAGCTCCCATCACTGTCTAGCCAAAGCTTAACCTTTGTTTAAGGCCCGGCTCCCCTAATATTCCTGCAGTATTCTGAGCCTCTGTGGCATTGATCACATCCAGTTTTGCACATCTGTTAAGGGTATTTCCTTCTGGTTTCCCACAGCTATCTTGTAGTTCCTTAGCAGGAACATTATCTCACTCATCTTTTTCTGTCTCCCACAGGCCCAGTGCAGTAACTGCAAGAGGTTTCTGAGTTGAGTGGGTGCTCTTAGGACCGACCTAAGTCTCCAACTCTGTGTCCACACACTAATCTCCCCACGCCACCCACCACCCAAGATACTGCACCCAGTGAGTCTTCAGGGAATGTTTTCAGACTGGGTTCTCCACTCACACATTTTTATATAAGTATTTGTTGAGTGCCTATTATGTGCTAGTCCCTGGAGATACAGAGTGAGGAAGGCAGACTCAATGCCTGTTCTCATGGACTGGACATTCTAGTTGATATTCTGAAATAACTGCAAAATAAAGAGTAGGTGCAGCAAATTGCAGCAATCAGGACTTTCATGGGTATCGATTCTGTCCCACTGCGAACTTGCTAGTACAAGGTAATCAGAAAAACCAAATTCATAGAGTCAGAAACCAGAATTCAGTTCACCAGGGGCCAGGTGGGGGGATAGGGAATGGGAAGCTAATGCTTAAATTGTACAGAGTTTCTCTTTGGAGTGGTGGAAAAGGCTTGGTTATGGATGGTGACGATGGTAGCACAGCATTGTGAACGTAATTAATAGCACTGAGTTATATAATTGAATATGGTTAAAAGGGGGAAATTTTAAGTTGTATATATGTTACTAGAATAAAAATTAAAAGAAAACCATAGGAATGTACAACACAAACAGGGAAACCTAATGTAAACTATGGACTATAGTTAACAGTACAATTATAATAATAAACTTTCATCAGTTGTAACAAAGATACCACACTAATGGAAAGTGTTAATAATAGGGAACATATATAGGGATTCTGTATTTTCTGCATTTTTCTGTAAAACTACCAGTTCCCTAGTTTAAAAAAAATGGGGGGGGGGCACCTTCACTACACCATGTTTTTAGTATGATTTTTAAAAATAATTCATGTTGTGTTTACTAGCATCCTAAGCTACATGCCAGGTATTGATCTAAAAGCTTTAATCCATGAACATTTATTTAATCCTATCAACAGATTTTGTAAAGTGGATATTATTATTGTCTCCATTTGCCAGTGCAATTAAGTAACTTTTCCAAGAACACTTCTATATGGATAAATATATCCAAGTATTTCAGGTTTTTGGTACATCAAGAAGCTAGTCCACAGCAGAGCATTTTATTTGTTTTTAATGTAGAAGGATTCTGAACTCCTTCTGCATCCTTTTAGAATAGTTCAATGCAGTATAGTTTGAGGAATAGAGAACAAATGGGTGAGGGGAGGGTGAGTTGTTTGTGAATGCCAAGTACCAGGTCTGCCCTTAACAGTGTATCAATTAAGTTTCTGATTTTTCTCCAGAAAATCCTTCACGAAACACTGGTGATCAGAGCAGGCAAGCAGAGTTTCAGCTATCTCTGAATTGCAGCTAGGAAGGGAGAATTGCAGCTAGGAAGGGGGTTTGGCAGCCTCAGCCCATGTCTTCCCTGACTGACATTTCTCTGCACAACAGCCAGGTCTCCTTTAAGTTAATAAGTGATTGACCTTCATATTTTAGCTGTAAATGTTATCCTAATTGATGACTGCCCACTCACAGTTCTTCTCTGGTTACATAGCAGCTAAAGTTATCTTTATTCATTAATTAAAACCATCACATTTCAATCGTTGCAAGCAAGGGAGTACCTATTCTCCCATTTGCATATACAGAACTAAATATCAAAGAGGAAAGAGGGATTTGGGGATTAATTGATGTCCTCTGGGATCTTCTGAAGCCAGAGATAAGGGATTAGGTAGAGTCAAGGCATGCACACAGATCTTGTAGCTCAGTGTCATTGCTATATGCATGTAGAGGCTGACACATTTCACCTGATGGGGACAATATAAACTAAAACTGTCAGGATAATATTTCTGAAATGGACGTGCTCTAAATTCATCTCTCTAAACTTCTGTTCTTTAAAAAACCTGCTAGTATCTATTAAAGGGTCTGTATTTAAACACCTGAAGTGCAAAAGGATGCAAAATAGAGACTCTATCACCAAATAAATGAAAAAAAAAAATTCTTGATCAATTTCTCTAAGGACAAAGATTTTTTTCATTTGGTATAGTAGACATCATCTGTAGTCATTATAAATTTAAGTTTATTTACCTTGGATTTTTTAGGAATGTTCCTTCTTGAAGAAGATGCACTAACAGCTCTGCTAAATTTACTTTAAAAAGAGAGAGAGAGAATTGATTACTATTCAAATGCCTCTCCAGGCATTATATGATAAAAGCCCAGGCTGTCACTAAGACAGCAGCATGACTTTCTTTTGCAATATGGTGGTGTAATTTAAAAAAGGAAAAGTCAAAGCAATTGAGAGTTCCTCTTGTGGAAAAGAACAAAAGCATAAATGAATGCATTAAACATTGCATTTCTGTTTTTCTCAAAATTAGACCCCAGAATATGTGCAGTCACCTTCTTAAGTAATTAAAAAAAATAAGTTTTTTCCCTGAGTACCCAACGATTTGCTAAATTTATAAATGGCCACATCTACTCATTAAAGAAGAAGCCTCCTTTTTGCTAAAATTTAGCACTTCCCACAACAATTGCTATTAAGCAGATGCTTCATGTTATTTTGCTTTTAAGCAACTAGTAAAAAAAAACAGAAAGAGGATCACAGAGGGCAACTGTATTCCAAAACATTCTAAAAGAAGAATAAGGACTTTATTATCAGAAAGAAATAGCTTCTGCTTGATGAAAAAGACCATTTTGATTGATCTAGTTATGAAAACAACCCACTCTCCTTTCCCCCAAATTTCTATGACAATCCTGGGTATACCTGATTGAGCTTGCTTCACTAACCGAGGACTTCAAACTGCTGAGCCGTTTTAGCCTGGCCAGCTTTCTGTTCCATATTTCCAACTCTTCTATTCTTTCTTCAAGGTTGTTGGTTAGTTTGCAGAGCTGCTTCACTGCACCCACATTTTCCATAAAGATCTGGTCCTAAAAAGGAAAATAATACAGAGTGCCTAAATTTACAGTTGTAGATCACCAGAGAACTGTCCATAGCCCAAAGTCAGTTGGAACATGCCATAGAAAATGCTTTAAAACACATGGCCTCAAGTTCATTCAAGATAAATCTGGGAAGTTTTGAAACTTAAAGTGGTCTTGCCAACCACTGGCTGTGTTGTAAAACTGCTTATGTTCCATTTGCAATAAAATGGAAATATGTCCTCGTAATCCAAGACAGAGAATGGAGCTGAAGGACATTGTCAAGTTTGGAATCCAAAGATTTATTTCCAATGACCATTATGCTATATTTAAAGCTCTTTAAAAGAAAGTCAGAACAGGTGTCTGAATGTTGATTTGGGTGGTCATCCCTAAATCCCCCTAAGAATGACTCCAGCTTTCCTTGGTAAAATGCCCATCAGCTCACTCAGATGAAGAAGGGAAGAATGAAGATCTGGTCTTCTCTGGATTCCGCTGTCTACCTACTGTGAGACTCTAGGTAAAACATATTAACCTCTCTGGGCTGCTTCAGGTTTCTTCATCTATAAACGAGAGGATAATTCCCGAGGTGTTAACTTCTGTTTTAACACCCAAGAGCTAGCTATCATGCACAATTTATATTTTAGCCGAAATCCCAAACAAAAGTAAAAGAAAACTTCCTCTTTCTGGCCCATCAGGAAGAGGAAGAGAGGGGAGACCAACCAAAGCCAGAGATGCCCTTCAGCCCTCTTCCCACCCACCCTCCTCGGTCGTGATATGAACATCCGCATCTCTCAGTCATAACAGAAACCGCAGAAAGCTCATCAACTCTCACCCCAAGCCCATGACTTCTCCTTCTTCCGTCTATTTACAAATACTTCAAAACCCCTCAGCATTCTTCCAGAGGGTGGTCCACGGTGGTAAACTGATAAGCTTAAGACCAAAAGAGAAAGACTGTTTTGTGGTTGGGGGTCAACCTTGGGGCTGTGTGCTTGGAGATTCTCATCATGCAAAGCAAGCTTTAAGGGACTCAAACATCTTAAAGCAGCCTATCAGAAAGGAATTAAAAGTTGAAAATTATAGATTTAAGGCTTAGTTTATGCAGTTGAAGGACAGGTATGTCTTGTGAAACATTAAGGACTCACCTCCTGAACACTTTGCACTCCCCCATACCTGAGTCTTTATTCAAACAGTTACCTCTGATAAGGCCAGTCCAAATCCTGTCTTACCCAGGAGGCCTTCCCAGCGGTCACCAGTCAGAGGCGCCCCTTTCTTCCCCAGTGATCTCCAAGCGTGTTCCATTTTATCACGTGCCCATTTGCCTTAATCAAGTGGTATGTGTCTGCCTCCTCACCCTGATTGTGAGTTTGTGGAGGGCAGCGATTATGTTGATTATGTTTGGCTCACACAAATCGGCACACTGCTTTGCCTGTAGTAAACGCTCAGAAAGAATGTACAGAATTGGAATTGAAAGATGGTGGGGGTTAGCAGAAAGCTAACCTTTTTGAGGAAGCAAAGTGACCAAAAACTTGGTGTCTGAGATCTATTATGCTTTCTCTAAGGAATCTTACAATAAGGAAAAGAAGGTAGGAAAGGAAGGAATGAAGGAAGGAAGGAAGGAAGGAAGGAAGGAAGGAAGGAAGGAAGGAAGGAAGGGAGGGAGGGAGGAGGGAGGGAGGGAGGGAGGGAGGAAGGAGGGAAGTCATCAGAAAAACCTTAGATTTTTCCTAAAGTCTTGTCAGACATCCTTCAAAATTTATCCAAAGAATGCAAATTGATAAAATCCTTATGAAGTAGAACTTGATGATCTCAAACAAAAATACGTATGTTTTTATCTTTGACCTAGTAACCCCACTTCTAGGAATCTATTTCACTGACCCCTTGGTGGAAGTAAAACAACAAAAACATATTCATAAAGCTATTTATTGAAGCATTACTTGTAATTGCAAAAGACTGAAATCAACCCAAATGTCTATCTATATGGGACAGGATGAAGGAAGTGTGGTACATTCACACAGTGGAGTCCTATGCAGTTGTAAAAAGGAATGAGGTATATCTCTGTACACTAATATAGAGCAAAGTATCAGATAAAAGCAGGTGTAGAAGAAGATGTATACTATGCTACCTTTTATCTAAGAAAGGAGGAGAACAGAAAAATATAAACATATTTTCTTATACTAAAAAAAGTTAAATCAAAAATTAATGTTAAATGGTTACAAATAATGGGAAGAAAGAAACAAGGTAGGTGAAAGAGACAGAAGTTAGGCTTTCTGAATATAACTTGTTTTATAGATTTGCCTTTGAAAAAATGTAGATACTTCAAATAATTGTAATTTATAATTAAATAAAAATTTAATAAGTAACTCCCCTCAAAATCAAGAGTAAAATAAAACAAATGGGAGAAACTAAGATGGCGGCTAGGTGAGACAGGGCAAAAAAAGCACCTCCATGAAAAACACTAGATAAAAACCAGAAAGTGACCCAGAATACCGGTTACAGCAATGCGCCAGCTGAACGAGGTCTGCTAGTATCACAGGGGCCGTATACTTGGTGAAACCAGGAGTCTGCATTCTGAAACGAGTGAGTAAGCCAGCTGGAAGACCTGCAGCCACGCGGTGGTCTGGGGAAGCCAGGGCTTGGCGTTTGGAGACCGACTGGCTCTTTTTTAAAAAAAAAAAAAAAAGGGAAAAACCCAGGAGCGGCTGCAGTTGCGAGAGTGGGAACCACGCAGTAAAACACAGCAAGAGGGGGCTGGGCCGGCCTCTCAGTGTCTGGCCTGGAGGATAGTCCGCTGCAGATACCTCGGGGCCAGGGGAACGGAGGGGAGAGCTGGAAGCTGAAAGAAACCCCGCGGCTAGCAGCTGGCTCCCCGGAGGGCTGGATAAACTCCTGCCTGGGGCCGTGCCCACAGTCCAGAGCCCCGCCAGTTGTCCCAGAGCTGGGAAGGAGGAACTGTGCGAGGAGGGGGGGGTTGAGATGCCCCATTTGGCCATCTTTGCATCAGGCTGAGAGCGCCGCTGCACAGCCCGGTGGGCCGGGAATTCCCTTGAGGGATGGCGCGCACTTGTGACGTAGCACGGCATTCCCTCGGCAGAGGTCCTGGAGGATCGCAGCTGGGAGGGGGGACCCACTCAGAGAACCCAGGAACACTACGCCAAGTCCGGTGGTTTGTGGGACAGCGAGAGAGAGGGTCTGGGGCTGAACTGAAATGAAGGCTTAGACTCTTGCGGTGGCCTTGAATCTCCGGGAACCTGGGGGATTTGAATATTAAAGCTACCCTTCCTCCCTGGCCACCTGTACACACACCCCACATTTAGGGCAGACGGCTTCAGCAACACAACCAAACTGAGTTCTCCAACTGAACCCCACAAGAATCATTCCCCAAACACCACAGGAACAAGGTGGAGAACTGACTTGAGGGGTATAGGTGACTCACAGACACCACCTGCTGGTTAGTTAGAGAAAGTGTATGCCACCAAACTGTGTTTCTGAAAAATTAGATTGCTATCTTTTTTTTACAACTTGAAAGAACCCTATCAAGCAAAACAAATGCCAAGAGGCCAAAAACAACAGAAAATCTTAATGCATATGATAAAACCAGACGATATGGAGAATCCAACTCCAAACACACAAATCAAGATATCAGAAGAGGCTCAGTACTTGGCAGAATTAATCAAAGAACTACAATCGAGGAATGAAAACATGGCAAAGGATTTAAAGGACATCAAGAAGACCATGGCCCAGGATATAAGCGACATAAAGAAGACCCTAGAAGAGCATAAAGAAGACATTGCAAGAGTAAATAAAAAAATAGAAGATCTTATGGAAATAAAAGAAACTGTTGGCCAAATTAAAAACACTCTGGATATTCACAATACAAGATTAGAGGAAGCTGAAAAATGTCTCAGTGTCCTAGAAGTCCACAGAACAGAAAATGAAAGAACAAAAGAAAGAATGGAAAAAAAAATTAAAAAAATTGAAATGGATCTCAGGGATACGAAAGATAAAATGAAACGTCCAAATATAAGACTCATTGGTGTCCCAGAAGGGGAAGAGAAGAGTAAAGGTCTAGAAGGAGTATTCAAAGAAATTGTTGGGGAAAACTTCCCCAACCTTCTACACAATATAAATACACAAAGCATAAATGCCCAGAGAACTCCAAATAGAATAAATCCAAATAAACCCACTCCAAGACATATTCTGATCAGACTGTCAAATACTGAAGAGAAGGAGCAAGTTCTGAATGCAGCAAAAGAAAAGAAATTCACCACATACAAAGGAAACAACATAAGACTAAGTTGTGACTACTCAGCGGCCACCATGGAGGCGAGAAGGCAGTGGCATGACATATTTAAAATTATCAGAGAGAAAAATTTCCAACCAAGAATACTTTATCCAGCAAAACTCTCCTTCAAATTTGAGGGAGAGCTTAAATTTTTCACAGACAAATACTGAGAGACTTTGCCAATAAAAGACCTGCCCTACTTCAGATTCTAAAGGGAGCCCTACCAACAGAGAAACAAAGAAAGGAGAAAGAGATACAGAGAATTTTAACAGACATATATAGTACCTTACATCCCAAATCACCAGGACACTCATTTTTCTCTAGTGATCATGGATCTTTCTCCAGAAGGGACCATAAGCTGGGACATAAAACAAGCCTCAAGAAATTAAAAAAAAAAAAAAAAAATAGAATATACTCAAAGCACATTCTCCAACCACAATGGAATACAAATAGAAGTCAATAATTTTTGAACTGTAACTCCACTAGTTACTTCCCACATGATATAAAATACACAAACTCTAATGACAAATCAGTGGTTTTGAACTCAGCATAAAATATGTAATTTTAGACAACCATATAAAGGTGGGGGAATGGAGGAGTATAGGAACATAGTTTATGTGTCCTATTGAAATGAAGGTGGTATCAAAGAAAAACAAGACTGATATGGATTTAAGAGGTTAATTTTAAGCCCCACAGTAAACACAAAGAAATTATCAGAGAATATAACCATAGAGATGAAAAGTAGAGTATGGGTTAAGAGAAATCGGGAAGGGGCAATGGGGAGTTATGAAATGAGTGTAGGGTTGCTGTTTGAGGTGAAGGGAAATTTCTAGTAATGGATGGTGGGAAAGAGCATTACAACATTCTAAATGTGATTAATCCCACTAATGGAAGGCTAGGGAGGGGGTGGAATGGGAAGATTTAGGCTGTATATATGTTTCCACAATTGAAAAAAAAAAAAAGATAATCTAAATAGATGACAACTGAATGCCAAGGATGAACCTGGATGGGATTGGAGGATGGAGGATAGGAGGCTCAAAGGGACAAAGTTGAGACATAAGGAAAAGGAAATATAGAATGTAAGCTTTGTATTATTGTTGAATCTCCTGTACTTCTTAGCTGCGCTTAATGGAATTGCATAAAAGAATGTTCTCATTCATGGGAAGTGTATATGTGAATTATAGTGTTTGTTCAAGGGTGTGTGCAGCTACCTCTCATATGTTCAGAAGACAGAGCAATAGATGATGGATGATAGATAGGGAGGGAGGGAGGGAAAGAAATAGCAATGTGACAGCTTGTTAAAGTTGGTGGATTGGGCTATTGGGGGAGTACGGTCAGGGTATGATGGAATTCTGTGTATGGGGTTAGTATTGTTTTTGCAACTGTTCCTGTAACTTTGAATTTATTTCAAAATAAAAATAAATAAATAAATAAATAAATAATAAAACAAAGGAACTACATTGGGCCTTGAGTTTCTGCTTACAGAAAGGATTTCTTTTAAGTGACTTCAAAACACAATAATTTGTCCATTACTAGAGGGATATATACTGAAGACAATAATAAAAAAAATCCTGTAAAGAAATAGTAAACTTTTCAATAATCATATTGTTAGTAATAAATGCAATGAATTTAATATATATAATTACTTGGATAAAAAAATGACTAGAGTTGTTCAGCATTTAAGAAAAGAAAAAAAAAATTGAAGAAATTAAGTAAAACTCCAGCAAACCTAAGTGTGAATTAGAAATATTAGTATGAACTCATGATGTATTTTATTTAAAAAAAGAAACATTTCCAAGCCATATCCAGTGAAAAGAACTAGAAAAAATTTTTCACCCTACCAGCAATGAGCACCCTTCATTGCGATCTCTACCGTTCCCCACTGAAAGGAACCAGGACCCTTGCGGAACTAGTGACTCCAGGTTTGGAGCAGGAAATGTATGAGATAAAGCTGGAACATCTTACAATACCAGAAAACAAATCAAAGACTGCAGGCATTATATGAAAATGAATAGGGAACTCACTGAAGAAGCTCCCATTGGCCAAAGATAGGACAATTTGAAGATCAAAAGGACTAATTACTATAATAGACTGAAACAACCAAATATGTTTTAAAAAAACTTCCAGGAGTTCATAACCCTATTCAGTAAAAAAAGAAAAAAAAAGATTATTGGCCACATTTGAATGATACTAAGGATTTCAATTCATTTTTCTGAAAACTGGTAAAAAAGGAAAGAATTAAGCTTATCCTGCTTTTCTTATACATCATCTACTTATTCAATGAAGAACAGTTCCTCATTTTAGAAGAATTACAACTCATAAATAAAGAAGAAATGCTAGACTTAGAATATTACCATTTTCCAACCCCTAATTAAATAATGGATCAAGGCAATTATCCTCAATGGCTGCTAAAACCAAATATGTTTGTGTTCTACACACACACACACACACATACACACACACACACACACAGATATAAAAAGCAAGTGGGAAAATTTCAATACTGACTAGATTTGATGATATTAAGGAATTACTGTTAAATTTTAGGCATGATAATGGTATACAAGTTGAGTTTTTTAAAGACAGTCCTTCTCTTTTAGAAAAAATATTGAAGTTATCTATGATAAAATTATATAGTGTTGGAGTTTGTTTCAAAATAACCCAGTTATTCAGGGAGGATAGTGAGGGGGGATATAAATAAAATAAGATTGGACACCTATTGATAACATTATACTAGTTTCTTTTATTTTATGTATGTTTGGATTTTTTTCATTAGAAATGTTAACAAATAAATCACACATACACATTCAACAACTCTCCCCACAGAAGACTGTCTAAATTTTATAATTTTGGTACAGGTTTTCTTTTAACTTCTCAATTTGCTTTAATTAAAATAAAGCAGGGGACTAAAGTCATGAGGCATGCAACTAGGTGAATGAATCTTGAAGACATTATGTTTACTGAAATAAGCCAAAAACAAAGGGACAGGTATTGTAAGGCTCACTAATATAAACTAACTGTAATGAGCAAATGCTGAGAATTGAATTCGAGAGCAAAGATATCTGGAAATAGAACGGGGGCAGAGATTGGGCAATCAATGATTAAGGAGTACAGAATGTTCAATAAGGCTCATTGTAAAGGCTCCTAGACTGTAAGCTCTTACAGCTGTCACGTCTATTCCTGAGTTTTAATGTTATTTCTAAACTCTGAGATGCTGTGCTCTTTGTGTATAACCTGATAGTTCCCTGGAACTTTAGGTATCTATGTGACACCTGAGACTCAGAGCCAGCGTTCAGCACCTCTGAAAGTCAGCATTACTCCATACAAAAACTGTTAAAGAAGCTGAAAAAGAGATCAGTCTGCAAATAGAGATATGAATGAAATGGACTTGGTTAAGACTAAGGTAAATTAGAATACAAGATAAAGGTTGATATTGACTGTATTTTAAAACTCCAACTTCTGTGTGAGACCAAAGGAAAAAGAGATTTATTTGGTACAAAATTTATATTCTCTGTAGCACACTATCTAATTTAACCTGTCTGGTCACTTTATTTAAACATCATAATTCCATGGAACCTAGAATAGGGAATAAGTTCTTGTTATTCTGCTCAGGCTAATGTAATACCCCAATATATCCCAGAGTATTTTGGGCAGAAAATAAAAAAAAGTATTTGCAAAGTCCCCTTCAGGGACTAGGGAAAAATGTGGAATTATTAAACTTCCCCAACTGGGAAATTCCTACTAAGCAATAGGGGCTCCCAATTTAATAAGCCAAGCCCTCGATCTAGAGGCTTGTTCTTGTGAAACTTCTCTCTCCAATAGCAAAGCTAAGCCTACTTACAACTATATCTAAGAGTCATGCTCACAGAATCTCTTTTGTTGCTCAGATGTGGCCTCTCTCTCTCTCTCTCAGCCGACTCTGCAAAGTAATTCACTACCCCCGCCCCCACGTGGGACATGACTCCCAGAGGTGTAAATCTCCCTGGCAACATGGGACATAACTCCCAGGGATGAGCTTGGCCCCGGCATCATGGGATTGAGAAAGCCTTCTTGACCAAAAGGGGGAATAGAAATGTAACAAAATAAAGTTTCAGCGGCTAAGAGATTTCAGACAGAGTTGAGAGGTCATTCTGGAGGTTATTCTTATGCATTATATAGATATCCCTTTTAGTTTCTGGTGTATTTAGAATAGCTAGAAGGAAATACCCAAAACTATTGAATTATAATGCGTAGGCTTGATTCTTGATGATGATTGTATAACTATATAGCTTTTATCATGTGACCGCGTGATTATGAAACTTTGTGACTGACACTCCCTAGATTCAGTGTGTGGGGCAAATGAATAATAAAATAAAGACAAAAATATATAAATAATAGGGGGGAATAAGGGGTTATGGGATGTTTGGGGTGTTCTTTCTATTTTTATCATATTTTTTATTGTAGAATATAACATCTATACATAAAAGTGATAACTTTCCAAGCGCAATTTAAGAAGTAGTTAGAGGGCAAATTTCAAAAGCTATTATAGGTTACAATTCCACAGTTTCAGTTATTTCCTTATGAAATTTAACATATATACAGAAAGGTAATACCTTTCAAAGTTTGATTTAGCTAGTAGATATATAGGAAATTTCCGAAGTTATTATGAGTTATAGTACCATAGTTTCAGTCATTTCCTTATTGCAAAATCTGACATACATACAAAAATGTATAGCTTTCAAATTACAATTTAACAACTAGCTATAGAACAAATTTTAAAGGATGCTATAGGTTACAGTTCCACCATTTCAATTCTTTCCTTCTAACTATTCTAATACCCTAGCAACTAAGAAAAAGAAAATAAGACTCAGTATTCATAATCCTTTGCTAAATTCTATCATGTCTGTTGCTACCCCTTCCTCTAGTTTAATCACTTTCCCAATCTTCAGGGATGTCTAGGCAGTGACCAACCTAACCTGTTCATGTTGAAAAGGGGTGTCAACTTTATGAGCAAAGGGGACACATTTAGTTGATGTTCTTGAAGAGGATATTGCCTCTGGGTTTCAGGACTTAGCTGGCATATGGGGCACTCTGAAGGATTTAAGTTTCTGATGAATAAACTTAGTGAGTGAAACTTTTATAGAGCATAGTATTCCTATTAATTACAGTCCCTAGTATGCAATGTGTAGATTTTTCCCATGTACCCTTCTGCTGTCAACTCTGTGTGCCAGTGTCATACCTTAGAAGTATATCATTGGGTTTTCTTTCTTACTTTTATTTTTTAATTTTTATTATTTGGTGGGGGGGAGTAATGAAAATGTTTTAAAATTGATTGTGGTGATGAATACACAACTATAAGATGAAAAAAAAAAACATAAGGCAGAAATCATAAAGTTAAGAATAACATTCCAAGATTCTAAATCATAGTAAATGTTATATGATTATTTGCTGTGTTTACATTGTAGAGAACCTTACACTATAATTACAATTATATTATTTACAGCAGATAACATGGTCAATTGATGTCCACCCAGAGTCCTGGCCATTATGCCTGATTCCTTCCCCTGCCTTGTTCCCTCACAATTTATAACACAGTGTTGTCAGTTCTATACCCTAAGTCTCCCAAATCTAGCCACTTCTGTCCATCCTCACTGCTACTACCATATCCAACACACTATTTTTCCCTTGGCAACTGAACTTTATCTTTTTTTAAAACAAAAATTGTGCTTGATATATTAATTTGCAATTTAGCCCAAACCAAAGCAGACCAGGGAGAACAATGATAAATTCTCCCCTAACTCACAGTAAGTTCTTTCTAAATATCTTCCCCAACAAGATTTTTAATACTGCCTCATGAGATACAAGCAATGGCTGTACTTGCCCAGTTACTTGTCAATAATGATAAAAAGCCAGCTGTAATTTCGCCAACTCAAATTTGCCAGTACCATATATCTTCCAGGGAGATTCAAAAGGCAAGAAGATATTTCATGTATTTTCCTATTTAAGAGGAAATAAAGGTAGAGAATTTACTACCTTCCTGATCATAATTATGGCCCTGGCTTTATGGCTCCAATGGAAAATTGCCAGAAAATAAATTTGCAGGACATGTTAAGGGGATTGACTCTTACTAGACTTCTGTCCTCCACAATCAAAGAAAGATCAGTATAAATATGTTCATAAACATAATCTAGAATTTTCTGAAAATATCCTTTTCTACACAAGTGATAATGTCCCTATCAGTGGATTTTAACCAGGAATGTGTACCATAGTTGCCTGAGGAACTTTTTTCTAAATACATATATCCAGGCCCCATGTAGAAATTTGGATTCATTAGGGCTGAGATGGTGATAAGGCCAGGACAATTTGAAAAGTTTCTCCATCTGATGCCCATCCTTGGTTAACTATTTTGTAATTGAACCTAATTCAAGTCTTTGACTCTGTGCAACTATCATTATTTCTTAGGGGGTCCACTACCTCAGCTGACATGGAGCTTTACAATTGTGATGTAAAAATGTTTACACAAGCTTGCCACCAAAATAACTGATGAAATAGTGTCAACTATTTCAAACCATACAAGAATCTTTACCCACTGTTTGAAAAACTTGCAATGGAGTGAAGATACAAAGAGACAGTCTGGGCATACAATTGGCCAGACACTCAGGGCAGTTCGGCAAGTATATATGCTCATGAAAGCAGAGCCAATATTCCAGCTTAAAATGGGTCCCTTATTTAAGTTTCATCTTTCACCACAGCCCCTTTCACTCTCCACACTCAAACCATACTGAAACACTTGCAATTCACTGAACATATCCCTTCTGTAGTCTCTGGAACTAGCCCTATCTGAACCACCTGTCCTCCCACCTCTCACCTTCCTTACACTTGGTGTCACATTTACTTATAACACCTGTAGAATGGGTATGCCAAGGACAGGTCTTGCATCTCGTCCAGAGTTAATTCTCCAGCACAGAGTGAAAACACAGTACATATCTGAGGAGTAAACACATGAGTATTCTTACAGTACATGGTGGTTCATGCCATAAGGCAGTGAGACATCATAGCATTGCTCTCTAGTGAAATGAAGAGAGTAGCCAAACTTCCAGTTTATTCATTTACCGTTGACTTTTATCAGAGCATCAAACCATAAAAAGGTCCAAATTCTCTTTCCATGTTAGGAAATGCCCATAGAAATATCAGTGAATTACACAAGTGCTTATTGCCCTTATAGCAATGGGCTAGTGGTTCAATTTAATATAACCCTGAAGAGAAAGATAAAGATACATGGAGATAATCACACTGTTTGGTATCATAAATCATCAGGCTTATTATTCTTATTCACCAGGAATCAATCAGGTTCCCACCATTCAAATATAGAGGGAAGGTGAAAGGTCCTTTAGATTCAATCAGTGTCTGAGTAAAAACCAAGTTTATAGAGGGCAAAACAACAGTGGCAGGCTCTTATCAAGCCTCACAGGTATGAGGGCACAGTAAACCCAGAAGTGCTACCATGATGTAAGAACACTTTCGTGGACCTGGAACTAAGAGGTGGGAGACAGTGATGTTCTGTGAGCTCACTCCTGCTCGTTGCTTGATGGACAATCCACTGACCTCGCCATTCAACAGGGTCGACGACAAGGGACTATGACAGAGGATTCTCTACTAGGGCAATTTTGCCCCCCAGGGAATATCTGGTGAGGTCTGGAGGCATTTTTTGGTTGTCACAACTTGGGGGAGTTGGGGTGCTACTGGCTTGTGGTGCATAGATGCCAGGGATACGGCTAATGATCCTATAATGCACAGCACAGCCTCCTAACAGAGAGTTATCCAGCCCAAAACATCAAGAGTGTTGAAGCTGAGAAACCCTAGGCTATAGGAGAAAAGAACAAGGACACAGGAACAGTGAAAAAAAAAATTAATTAAAAAATTTTAATTTAAAATTAAAAAAAAATTTTTTTTAAATAATAAAGGAATGGTTCTATGGGACAGCATAGAGGAAGCAGATACATGTCAAATCACTGTCCTCACAGAAAGTCATTTAAGCACCAGGGCTGGGCCATCAATGGGAATAGAAAGGTAATAAACATGGTCTCTCTCCATGAAGGGCTATGGTCACAAACTGGCAGCCCACAGACCATATCTGCCATCAGACCTGTTCTATTTCATCGAAACAGTGTTTTAAACATTTTTGAAGAGTTGCCAACATTTTAAAAATAGGACACTTCACACAAAAATCCAGATTTCTACCTCCTTGAGAAATTGGAAAATCTAGCCACCCTGGGCCTCTATTCCTGCACAGTAACATTCCTGCCTCCCAGCAATCCCTGCAGAGCTGCAGCTAATGGTGGCTGCACACTTCAGAAGGGCATGTCCTCTCCAAGTCCCATAGTGCTCAGTGCCCATATAGGCCATATACTTATTTGACGTGTCTGACTAGGCCTCATAGACATAAGGATTTGGAATCCCTTATCTAGTAGTTATCATGGAGTCACATAGCAGAAAACCTCGCCCTGGAGTTTGTGAATAGATTGCAAAGGGCCTTTGAACCTCCTGAAATGCAAAATTATATGTGGATGTGTTTAGGTACACTCTTCTAAGGAAAGAGTTCATAGTTTTCATCAAATTCTAAAAAATCAAAAACAAAACAAAACTGGTGATCTAAAACAGTTAACAACTGTCTGAAGCAAGCAAGAGATACAGTTTCACAACCAAACATTTCATTTAGATTTTGTGCAGATTATAGAAAATTAAGTTTTATAACCAAAATCAATTCTTCTACACAGAATCAGTGTTTTGCTAGATGTGTTAGAAACCACTAAAATTTTCTCAACCATGGAATTATGTCAAGGTTTATGGCAAATAGCCTCCAATGAGAATTCCTACTCAATTGTTACACCATTTGTAATGCCACATGGGGTGTATGTGTTTAACATCCTAGTTGCTGGACTAGAGAATAGTCTGACTCTGCGAAAAATGATATAAAGTCTTACTAGGTGATGGGGACATTTGCCATTACCTAACATGACAATCATAGGCTGACAATGGATGCTTTATTAAATACACAGAAAATTTCCATAATTCTAAACCATAGGTGATGATGTATATTTTTGGCAAATGGATGAATAACTCCAGCCAGAGAAGCATCTAACGTTATGCACAATCTGTTAAGCTGGTTATATGGTAAAACTTAGAAATTCCTGATTGCCTACCCAACCCGTTATTCCCTGGTAACTGAAAGCCCTGCTCAAATTGGACACCCCTGTTCTTCCTGGGCCCTTCCCTAGCTCCAGGTAGTAAACGATAATCTGTCTCAGGTAGCCACATTGTTTCCTTGTATTTTGCTGATAGTTGATTGTGTTAGGCACATTCACAGCGAGAAGAATGGATGGAGAGGTCAGCTGGGAAGCTGCTGGGAACATTCCCTTACTCAAAAAAAAGGACACAAGATGTGGATCTACCCCTTGTTGTCTCTGGATGTTTCAAAGCGGGGACCTCCTGCTTGGAGCAGTGGCAGTCATCTTGTGATCATGAGAGGAAAACCAAGAGAAGCACAAAGAACCACATGCAGTTCCCACAACCTTGAGTGGCTGAATTAACTGATCCTGAGCTACCCTGTAGCTTTTCAGTGAGATAATAAAATTTCCTCATTGTTTCAGCAACTTTCAGTTGAGTATTTTGTTACTTATAGTCAAAAGCACACCATCTCATGCATTTAGCAATAAATGCTAGTGTGGTCTTAGACTAAATTTTCTACCTTAAAACAATGTGGAGATATCTGCAGTTCCAAGTAACTGCAAACATTTAACCAAGTGTCCATAGAAAGTATTTTGAAGTTATAGAATAGAGACCACTGAAGGAGGTGGACAGGAGTTGTAAATCTGAGCTCTATGTGACATATGCCTCAAAGGGGTTTTTGATCGAGGGAGGAAGGCAACATTAAGAACCCTTAGGATTCTAGGGACAGGGTAGCCTAACTCCAAAGGTAGGCTTTGGAGTTAGAGTATGTTGAGTTTCAACTCTGCTATATCACATTGCCATTTTAGTCAAGTTATTTAACCTCTTCAAGTCCAGATTCCTCATGCCTTCTTATTATGGGAATTAAATTGTACTTACTTTCAAAGAACTGCTGTAAGGAATAAATGAGTTTGGACTTTCTGCCAGGATGTCATTTATATGTCTTTTTGTGTTTGTTTGTTTTTTTAACTTCTCATTCTGCAAGTCACAGACTAAAAACAACATGGATTAAATGGATTAATGAGGAAAATAGGATTAGAATAGGCAATTCAATACCTGCATAAATTTGTAACTAGAGCACACACAAAAAATACATTTCCGATAAAAACTACTGGCACAGTTAAGACTCCACTAGCATTTGTATCTAGACTCACAATTAACACACAGTTTAACTCTGGGACTCCTCCTTCCCCCTTTGAGATGTAAGTCTTTGAGAGCATTCATTTCTAATAGAGACCTTTTAATTTAAACTAAAATTCTAATCCGGGATGTACTCATCTTCACCAATTAACTTCTCTGAGCTGGAAAACTGTCTTCATGTCTTCTCTATCTGCTTGCATACTTCCCCAGATAGCTTAATAAAGTGGCAGATGTGCTGGTTCTTGGAGCCACTAAATTATTTGCACTAAAGGAAAGCACTTTTGTTGAATTCTCAGCTTTTTTTCTTAAGGTCTCCATACTTGCTAAGACTTTCTCCTAAATTGGTCTTACAAGGCAATGCAAGGGGAGCAGGAGGGACAGGGTGTTTGCCAAATGCCAACACTGACTCTAAACATCCTCTTTGTCAATGTTGTCATATGCTTGGAAAATGTTTATTAAGCTACTACTACATGCCAGGACCTATGCTAAATGTCAGAAGTACAATGATAAGCAAGGCAGACGGAATCTATGCCTTTACAGAGCTTACAGATATAAATAAACCACCACACAAATAATGACAACTACAGTGTGAAAAGCCAGGCAGGATGAGGAAGAATACTGAAGTACATGGCATATATTTCAAAAGACGCAGTGGGAACTGCGTGGGAACTGCCAAATTTTGCACATGATAGTTGCACAAAGGGATCAACCATTCTTGAGTTCACAGTGGAAAAACTGAGAAGGCCCCAAGACTGGAAGAGTCATTAGTACCCAGCAAATTGGTTTCCACTGCAGATTAGGTCCTTTTCCCTTTGGGAGGGGATTGGCTCAGGAAACAGATAAGCCCCCTTCAGTCACCCCACTGCCTAGGAAACCCTTGGACTCTGCAGAACACACTTCACAAGCCCTCTGTTCCTTGCAGGTCTGACGATAAATGAGCCTGCGACATAGGGGGAAGCCAGGCAGCAGAGGTAATTTCTCCTCTCTTTGAGAAACTGTAGCTTGACATCTGTCTTATAACACTGAATAAGGGTAACTAAAATTGATCACCAAGAAAGCTCTGAGAAGTTGAAATAGGCTCTTGTTTCTTTCCCAGTAAGAATCACAGACTTCAAAGTCTCTCCGTGTGGCAAGTGCCATATTTGTTTTTGCACAGACTTTTGTTTTATAATAAAATCATGGGAATAAAAATCCTATAACTGAACATTTTAAAAATGATTGTCAGAGGGAGAAATCCTGTCTTTAGCCAATGGGTGTGCCCATCAATTATTTGGGCTTTAGATCTTTGTCCAAGAGTTTATTGTATGGAAAGCTCACCAGGTCCTAACATGGATTTAAAAAAACAAAAAAATAATAGAATCCCAAAACCAGAAAAGCAGGCTGCTTGGATGGTGTGAAAGCTCAGACTTCCAGGTGAATTTTCAACAGGATCCCTGTTGCAAAGAGGACAACTCTTGGGCTCATTTCCCTGCAAGTTGTGCTTTGACTTTCTGACTTCCATGGGAAGAGCATGAAGCTTCATAAATCCTTTTAAAATTATGCTTTATCGTTTTCCTTTGTTTGCCTTAGAATTCTTGTTTAACTTTTGTTCATGGGACTTTCTGTGGAAAGGAGACCGAGTCCTTTAACTGAGACAAGTTTCTGAATTAGCGCATCATAGTTTGTTGTATCTCCAGTAGGGCAGGTCTCTTGTTAGCAAATTCTCTCAGCATTTGTTTGTCTGTGAAAAATTTAAGCTCTCCCTCAAATTTGAAGGAGAGCTTTGCTGGATAAAGTATTCTTGGTTGGAAATTTTTCTCACTCAGAATTTTAAATATATCATGCCACTGCCTTCTCGCCTCCATGGTGGCTGCTGAGTAGTCACTACTTAGTCTTATGCTGTTTCCTTTGTATGTGGTGAATTGCTTTTCTCTTGCTGCTTTCAGAACTTGCTCCTTCTCTTCCGTGTTTGACAGTGTGATCAGAATATGTCTTGGAGTGGGTTTATTTGGATTTATTCTATTTGGAATTTGCTGGGCATTTATGATTTGTGTATTTATGTCGTTTAGAAAATTTGGGAAGTTTTCCCCAACAATTTCTTTGAATACTCTTCCTAGACCTTTACCCTTTTCTTCCCCTTCTGGAACACCAATGAGTCTTATATTTGGGCATTTCATATTATCTATCATATCCCTGAGGTCCATTTCGATTTTTTTGATTTTTTTCCCCATTCTTTCTTTTGTGCTTTCATTTTCCATTCTGTCATCTTCGAGGTCACTGATTCGTTGTTCAACTTCCTCTAATCTTGTACTATGAGTATCCAGAATCTTTTTAATTTGGTCAACAGTTTCTTTAGTTTCCATAAGATCATCTGTTTTTTTATTTAGTCTTGCAATGTCTTCTTTATGCTCTTCTAGGGTCTTCTTGATATCCTTTGTATCCCGTACTATGGTCTCATTGTTCATCTTTAGTTCTTTGATTAGTTGATCTAGGTACTGTGTCTCTTCTGACCTTTTGATTTGGGTGGTTGGGCTTGGGTTATCCATATCGTCTGGTTTTTTCATATGCTTTATAATTTTCTGTTGTTTTTGGCCTCTTGGCATTTGCTTAACTTGATAGGGTTCTTTTAGGATTTGTAAACCAATTGAACTTATTTCTAATTTATCAGATCTACAGCTTCGTGGAGTACACTTTCTCTAACTAACCAGCAGGTGGCATCCATGAGCCACCTGTTCTCCACAAGCCAGTTCTTCCCTGCTTTGCCTTTGTGGTGAGTGGGGGAGCGAGTCTTGTGGGGTCCAATTGGTGTACCAAGCTTGCGTGTGTAGTTGGTGTTGCCCACCCTGTATATGGGGCATGTGTCTGGGTGGTCAGGGAGAGGGGGTGGCTCTAACAATCAAATCTCCCTGGTGATCCTGGAGTTTTAAATTTGCTGCAATAGTCTAATCCTTCAGTTCAGTTCTGCCACAGTTTGTCTCTGCCACTGACCCACAAGTCCTTGGTATTGGAGTATGGCTCCTGAGACTTGCGAGTGGGTCCCTCTTCCAGGCCGTGCACCCCCTGGTCCTCTGTTGAGGGATGACTGTGCTATGTCACAGGTGAGTGCCGTCCCCTCAGGGCAGTTCTGGGCTGCTGGGCTGTGTAGGGAGGCTCCCAGTGTGCTGAAATGATGGCTGAATGGGGCTTTGTTAATTCACACTGTTCCACCTTCCCATCTCTGGGACAACCAGCTGAGGGTGTAGGGAAGGCTAATGTCCACGCCCAGTTTTGTGGTGTGTGCATGTTATTTGAAGCACTTCCGTCACACTGGGTTGTTTGGGGCAGCTCTGGGCTATGGGGCTGGCAACGGGCAGGAGTGTTTCCTGTCCACCAGGATGATGGTTGTGAGCGGACACCCCCCTTTTCTTGGGAAGTTGTGGTGTTCAGTGAATTTTCTCAGCCACTGGATTATTGCCTTTTGTCTCAGAGCTCTCTTAGTTCTGCTGTTGTCTTGACCTGCCCAAATTGCAAGTCTTTGAGGCTTTCTGTATTGGGCTTCTTAGAGTAATTGTTTTAGAAACATAAAAAAAAAAAAAAAAAAAGCCCTCCTGGCAGATCTAATGGGTTATTGAAATGCTAAGAGGCAAAGCAATTAGGGCCATTAAGGAAAGGTCCACAGGGCAGAGAGATCAGCTTTTCTTTGGGATTTGCATATGAGCCTCAGGGTCTGAGCTCTGCCCTTCCCCTTTCTGTGTTCACCAGAACTCCAAAAATCCTCTGCTTTTATTTTGGAGTTTTTCGTGCTGCTTTTTTCTATGTCTGTCTCCTCTCTGCTGGGCTGGCTGCTCTCAGATTCTCCGGTGTCTGGTCTCAGTCTATCTATGGTTGGAGTTTGGATCAGTAGAATGTGTTTCCGATAAGAGCTGCCACTGAAGTTCTCCCTTCTCCTTCCCGGAGCTGACAGCCCCTCCTCCCACGGGACTGAGCCTGGCAGGGAGGGGCGCGGGTCCCCTGGCTGCAAAAACTTACAGATTTCGCTGATCTCAGCAGTTCCACGTTTTCATGAGTGTTGTATGAAGTATTCCCAAAGTCAAATTGCTCTGTGGTGTCCAGTCCACGCAGTTCCTGGCTTTCTACCTACTTTCCTGGAGGAGTAACTAAAACATAGAGCTCACCAGTCTGCCATCTTGCCCCGCCTTGTTGTAATTCTTTGTTTTCTTGTCTTTCCTGGGTGACCTATGACTCCTTGAGGGCAGTGACTCTCCAGGCCCAACTCAGTGCCTGGCACACTTAGATGCTCAATATTCAAGGAAGGAATGCAATCAATAATTCTTCATCAAGCACCTGTGATATGCCAGACAGTCTCCTAAGTGCAGAGATATAACAGTTAAATAAGACTGTCAGAGTCTCTGCCTTCAGAGAACCTATTTTCTACTGGTATAGACTGACCACTAACAAGTAAAGCACAAACAAATAATATAGTTTTAAGTTGTAATTATCACTAGGAAGGAAGTCAAGAAGGCATGGAGAAAAAAAATAAGAATTGTCTCTATCAAAGGCTATTGCTGTAGATTTGTCATATTAGTCTTATTTCTGAGAGTGCCAGGAAAGAATAAAATAATAGTATGTAGTGAAAAGGTGTAGTCTCATTCTGAAAAAGACAGTAATCCAATGGAAAATTGGGCCAAACAATTCACAAAGAGGAAACTTAAATGGTTAAACATAAGAAAGAGAAACTCAACATTATTACTAATAAGAGAAAGGCAAATTAAAATTAAAAGCAAATTTAAAAAAGATGCCACTTTACCCATTCAGAATTGCAAAAATGAGAAAGTCTGATAATGCCAGATTTTGATGAGGATATAGGAAAGCAGTAAGCCTCCTGCACTGCTGCTGTGAATTAGAATTAACCAGCAATCTGGCAATACAACATAAAATTAAGTACATGCATATTCTATACCCAGCTCTTGGGTATACATCCCAGAGAAAATCTCCCACAAGTTCATAATGAGACTGTGTGAGAACATTCATCACTGCACTGTTTGTGGTAAACAGGGCTGGAAGGGGTCCATCACTTGCAAAATGACAACTTAAAGAATCTTGGAGGCATGACAAGGATTTCTATGCATCAGTCAGAAGCTGTGAGCTAGCTGTACAAACAAGCAAGAAGAAAGAATACAAGCTACAGTGCAATATAATTCATATAAATCTAAAGCACACACAAAAACCCACACTAATAATATTCCCAAAAAAACCTACATGTACAAGGATTTAGATGAAACACATTAGAGTGGCTGCCATTGTTGTGACGTTGGATGGAAGTGCGGATAGGGATGTAGAGGGAAAAAATAAGTAAAACAAAAGAGCAGTAAAATGAGGAGTGTAGGACATTAACTCATAAATTCAATAATAAAAATGAGGGGAAAAATGAAAGTATTTTACATCTTCAATACTACTAGTTTTGCACAAAGTTTCTTGACTTAGCTTTTGCTCTCTTATCCAGTTTAAATAGCTCAAAAGCACAGTGATAGACTCAATAGCTAAGACAAAGCAAAGTAATGCTGGGGTGCTTTGTGGCTCTGAGTTAAAGGAAGCACATACTATAGGGAGTAATGTGACTCAGATCTAGGAATCAGACTTACTATATAAAGAAAGATTAAGATTAACCAGAAAGGGGTTCAATTACTCTTAAAGACTTTACTTTTTAAAGTACTCTAAAATATTAAATTTGAAACCTTTGGCAAAAATTCAGCCATTTTAACAGAGTTACACTTTGGTAAATAAAGTGTGCATTTTCAAGTACTAAATCAGGGAGAGCTTCAACAGGCCTATCTGAATTTCAAAGCATTACCACCACCTACTGACACAATATTTAAGCCGCTGTTTTAGGTGTCTGGAACAATGACTTCTTTTCTCAACATTTTATTATGAAAATATTCTAGCACACAAAAAAGTTGAAAAATTATACAGTTAATATCTTAAATTCCATGATTAGCATTTTGCTTTATTTTCTTTATCACATATCTATCCATCCAATCTGTCTAATTTTAAATGCATGAAGAAACAAGTAAATGAGCAATTACTTTTTTTGAGAAGGTATAACTACCAAAAAAAAAAAAAAAAGTTTTCTCTGATAACAATAAATGCTATATTTCTCTCCAAACTTTTTGCCAGAAACAAGAGAATTTTCTCCCTGCCCCAGTGTAAGGAGTTCCTAGGAAAAAGGAAGATGATCTACAAACCAATGATCAGTTGCTGAAATATCAAGGGTTGGTTGTTACAACATATTAACTCTAAACAAAGTAGTCATTCAGCTTGGAGTCAAATCTATTATGTGAGTAAACACTGAATGCTAACCCCAAGAAAGACCTGTGACCCTAACCCAATAAATGATTTCTACTTTCTCCCTTGACAAGAAAAGAATGGGTTTTAAACCACTGATGAGGAAATTAAAAAGCCCCCATGTAGATTCTGGGCTAGCTATCTGAACTTAAACTGATATAATCTTTTTTAGAACTCAGTTTCTCTATATTTAAAAATGGAGAACAATATATATCAACCTATAAAACAAAATCATTTCAGAGACACCTGAATTGGTGGCATCTCTGGGTTGCATCAAGGAAAACTTTCACTGACAACTAACTATTTTTGGAGTCATCCTATATCGTATGACCCAAAAGTTGTGGCCCTCAGAAATCATTTATTTTAAAAAACATTGCTTGAATGGGAGAAAAAGTGATTAAGGAAGGCAGAGTTTCAACTCACAATAATGAAGTTATTTTTATCGCAAAACTGTAAAGAATAAAATAACTTGGTTTTTATAGCTATAAAGTTGGCCTTATAATCCCCAAAACTTGCTGAGTCAGGATTTGGATGAAGGTTTATCTGATGCTGAAATTCAGGCTCTTAACTACTGCGCCATATACTATCAGTGATTTTTCAATCATCAAAATCAGTAATTTTGGAATAAGGTTGATTTTCTTCCCATCTCATCCATCTCCTCTCCACTTCCTTATTGATCTTCTCTGCTTGCCCCAAATTTTGCTCCTACTTTTTTGTCCAATCCTTGGGGCCTTCACAGATCCTCTTCCTCCTTTCTAGGCCCTAAGTGGATGTGTCCTCAAGGTGCTGCATTTTCTCCTCTTTGCTTCCCGTTCTAGATGAACTCAAATGCCTGTGAGACCAGGCAGGTAATAGGAAGCAGTGGTGGGAGACAATGGAGGGCTCCTGAGCCCCTACTCAGCTCCACATTTCAAGGGAGCCAGAAACCCAATATATGTGTGAAAATCTCATTTTTAAATATAGGCAAACAATTCAAACATTTAAAAACCATTATGAAGGGGAAACATAGTCTGCAGGCAAGATTTAGCCACCAGCTCCCAATCTGTGACCTCTCTTCATAATCTTTCCCTTAATAATTAATCTCTTCACCCATGTCTGTAGCTTCATCTCTACCCCCAGCTTCTCTCTCAAGTCTCCCATTCCCAGTCACCTTCTGGATATGTTCATCTTAATGTTCAGCTGACATTTCAAACTCAAAACTGGAGGGCGGGGGGGTGGAGGGGACCCTCAAAATTGAACTCTCTTTTCTCCAGAAAACCATTTTTGGACTTCCTTACTTATGTTAAGGGACACTCTTTTCTTCCTTTCTTTGAGATTCAGAAACTCAGACATTAACGTAAATATTCACACATTTGTTCAACAAATTCTTATTGGTTATCCAGGATGTATCAGATAATGTATTAAGCAATACAGAATTGAGGAGGCACTTTCTGTGGCTACAGAAACTTAGTCTAGTGGGGGAGACCAACCATGGAAAGATAATGGCAACACAATATGATAAATATTCTAGAAGATATATATTCCAAGGCCTAAGGTAGTATAGAGACAGAATCAAGTCATCACAAAACTCATTAATTCATTCAACCAATATTCACAGAACACCTACAATACTCTAATCCCTGAGGTTAAAAGTCACCATAAAGTACTGGAGATAGACTTTTGAGAAATACAGATAAAGTTTCTCATCTCACACAACTAATTGGGGAGACAGGGGAAGAACAATTAGGCAAATAAACAAGAGCACTTGGGTTAGGGATAAATATTCTGCAGGCTGCTATGAACAGGTTTGCAGTTTGTTCACTGCCCAGAGGCCCAGCTGAGAGGGTGGATGGGGTCTGGATCAGCCAGAATAGGCACCTCTTTTTAAAGAGTGTGAAGGCACCAAACACCCTTGCAGTGGTCCTCCATGTTATGAAGAAAATAACTCTACACCCGAGTCCTGTGGAGAGTGTTTTAGATAGGGTAGCCAGAGATCCAGATGATGACATCCTCTGCAGGGAGACTCTTTAGAACAGAGAGCACTCTGTGAAATGGCTCTGAGGCAGAAACAAACTTGGCATGTTTGGGGAAGAGAGAAAAAGGCTGCTGCAGTCAGGGGCAAGCAGACAGAGGGGCCTGGGTGTCCTGGTAATGAAGGTAATGGAAGACACTGGAGAGGAAGTTAAGCAGTACGAAGAAATGCCCAGGTTTTTGTTGGCATTTCATCTGAAGAATTATGGTAGAGTTTTCAGTGGTGAGAGGTAGTGAAGGCTTCCAAGTTAAAGGACACAGCGTGTGTCAAGTGTCCTGAAAGGTCCCAGTGTCCTTAGAAAATGGTAAGAGCGTTTTTCGTTCTGGCTGCACCATGGGTGTGCTGGGGTTGAGGAGGTACGGGTGAGTGTTGGGAAGTGAGTTGGAGAGAGAAGACTTGATCCAGATTGTGGAGGGTTATGATAGTCTGCAGCCAAAAGTGGGAAAGGGAAATTACATGATCAAGAAATTGTTTTATTTTGTTCCTCTTTTTTAAGGAAAACAATTCTACTGTGGCTAGCGGGTCAGTTAGAAGGTTGTTATAAAATTTTGGGAGAAAAATGGAAAAAATAGAGGGGAACAGATATACAAGAGATATTGCTAAAGTAAGGAAAACAGGACTTTGTGTCTAATCAGATAGGGTGGACAAGAAAAAGGAAGGCTTGAGGGGCCATCTGTGATGCCCCCCTCCCTCCATCCCTCACACATTCAGTCCCCAAAGTCTGCCAGTGTTTTTCTTCTCTTGTAATTCAAGTCTTTCTCATTCCTTCTCACCCCATGAACCCTTCTCTGGTGTCCAGATATTCTCTTTCCTTCTTCTGAACTGTGGTGCTTTATTTTATGTGTCCTGTCCCACAACACCTCTCCCACAGTAACTCAGAACTTTATTACTTGGGTATCTGTATTATCACCCCTCTTAGACTAAGTTCCTTGAAGGACAGGAGGCAAGTGTTATTTACCTTTGGTTGATTCACACAGACAATTTCTGGCACATTACGATTGAAGGGAAGATGGAATAATTAGATAAAAAGTATCTCCATGGTGGTGCAGGAGGGTGGGCTGCAGCATGCAATCTTAAATAAGCAAACAAATAATGATTGGCCAAGGACTACTTATTCCAAGGATGAACCCCAATTTTATATAGCTGCATTAATGAGCTTGTTTAAGGCATTTCTTACATTCATTAGGTACACTTTTCTCATACCAGGCACACATAATAATAATGCTCAAGAAAAGTTCCATCTTTTCCCAAATAATCAAAGAAACAAATAAAGTTGTCAAATAAAGAAATAGATGAACAAGCAAAAAGGCATAGCCCCCCAGAGGTCTAATGCAGGGTTAGACCACAGTATTTACCTCCTGTCACCCCTTTCTCTCAGTAGCACCCCTGAACCCACTTACTCCCTTCCCTTTGCGGAGCATTCTTCACTGAGGCACACACAGAAACCATGAGGAATTTATGAGAAGAAACAAGTCACCCCAGATAAGAGAAGTGTATCTTGCAAGGCTAACTCTCCTGATAAGAGGAGAGAAACGCTGTTTGTATCAACTTTGATGGACACCACTAATTCAAACTTAAGCTGATGGCAGAAACTGTCAAGCAAAGGAAGGCCCAGCCATTCTTTTCCACATTTTGTCATAAAGTTGCAAAAGTACATGTCGACGTGATATGGCAATCATGGAGAGCAACACTGTAACATTTTCATATGCATTTCTAGTTTTCATTTAACTTTAAAAAAAATTTCTCTATGAAAAGGGACAGGTAGATGGAAGCAAAGTGGAGTGAAGAGGGAAGAGACCATATCCTAATCTAATCTCTACCAGTCACTACAGCATATGAAGCGTAAACTATACTCGTGCTGTTATTAAATTGATTTAATTTTCAATCCATCCCATTGAAGTTAAAGCTCCTAAACATCTTTCAAATGTCAGTGTTATTTCCCAAGAGACAAAATACAAAATTCAGGGCAATTTCATCCAAAATGGTTTGAACCTAATCACCATATTTGTGATTGTAACAAAATAGAATTAACATTATGTGCATATTTGCAGAATGTCATGGTGACCTATCCAAAATACAGAAAATCCAAGTACGCATGGGCCCAATCAGAGCCTTCAAATGTTCACGGGGAAAGAGACAGGAGTCAAAGAGAAAATGGGCCTTTTCGAATAAATGAATTAGCTGAAACAAATAATTTGCCATAATGTACTATAATCCAAATGTTAAAGAAGAGAAGTAGCGTAGACTAATGGAGATGATCAGGAGACTCAGGTTTGTCTGTGCTTCCATGGCCTCATCTGTAAACTGAGAGAGTTGGAATAGGTGCTCTTTAAGATCCCTTTCAGCTTTAAAATTATATTACCTTATTTTCCACTGTTTTCATAGAACCCAGAGTAAGAAATTCTCACCTAGAAATTTCTGTAAACATGATGCTATAATACCATTTCACATTCTCATTTCTTAGAATTAAACAAGGCACATATCTCAGGGGTCACATGAAGTACTGGAAGGTCAGGTGATCTTCCTTTTAAGAAGACATAAGGAACTAGAATCTTTCAGAAATAGAATTTTCTGAGAGTTCGTCTAGTAACTCACTCCCCCTTTGACAGATGAAGGAATTGAAGCCAAGAGAAGTTAGGTGATCACATTAAATGTCTCAGCTAGGTAGTGGCAGAGTAAAACCAGTCTCCTTCTTTGCTGTTGAATGTTCTTCCTAAGATCCCATGTTGCTTTCTGAACTGGCAGTATATTTCTTTTTTTTTTTTTTTTTTTTGGTATTCAGATTTTATCTTCTCTACTAGACTCTATGTTTCTTTTTCAAAAGATTTTTATTATGGTAAAATATGTGTAACATAAATTTTGCCATTTTAATCATTTTTAAATGTACAATTCAGTGGCATTAATTCCATTCACAGTGTTATACTATCATTGCCACTATTTCCAAAATTTTTTCATTGCCCCAAACAGACACTCTCTACCCATTAAGCAATAACTCTCCATTCCCCCTCCTCCTTGACCCTGGTAACCTCTAATCTACTTTCTGTTTCTTTAAATTTACCTATTCTAGATACTTTATATAATTGGAATCATACAATGTTTGTCCTTTTCTGTTTGGCTTATTTCACTAAACATAACATTTTCGAGGTTCATCCATGTTGTAGCATGTATCAGAATTTCATTCCTTTATATGGTTAAATAGTATTTCATTGTATGTTATATACCACATTTGTTTATCTGTTCATCCATTGTTGGACACTTGGTTTGTTTCCACCTTTTGGCTATTTTGAATAAAGCTACAATGAACATTTGGGTACAAGTACTGAGTCCCCACTTTCAATTCTTTTGGGTATTTACCTGGAAGTGGAATTGCTGAGTCATATGATAATTCTATGTGTAACTTTTTGAGGAACCACCAAACTGTTTTCCAAAGCAGCTGGTCCATTTTACATTTCCATCAACAATGTACAAGAGTTCTAGTTTCTCAACACCCTTGCCAACAGTTGTTATTTTCCATTTTCTTATTATAGTCATTCATGTCAGTGTGAAGTGGTAAATCATTGTGGTTTTGAATTCATTTCCCTAATGACTAATGATATTGAGCATCTTTTCATGTGGTTATCAGCCATTTGTATATCTTCTTTGGAGAAATGCCTATTCAACGCCTTTGCCCATTTGTTACCTGGATTGTTTGTCTTTTAGTTGTGTTGTAGCAGTTCTTTAAATATTCTGGATATTAAACTTTTGTCAGGTTTATGTAGAAATGTTTTAAAGCAGCACTTAAGGAGAGTAGAATAAAAGACATGAAAGTGTTTTGAAATAAAAGGCAGTTTTGCTGAAGTGAATAGGAAATCCTGTATGGTAAAGACAAGAAAAAAGAAGACTCTGGATTTCCATCCGAGCAAAGTCCAGGAAATCCTAAAGAAGTTCCTTAAAACACAGCAGCTGGACACGGTGATCAAACTCACCATACTGCCCCTGAGAGTGGGTAGAAGGCAAGAAAGCAAGAGGCTCTCTCTATATCTTGCTTGCTTTTTACAACCAAAAGAGCCACATTCCCTGCATTCTTAATGAGAAAGAATAAAGGAGTTGCCCTGTGAAGCACTTGTAATATAGAGAAGGGATACCCTACAATGTCAAGGATTAAACCAGCAACTGATGTCTCCCCTAGGAGGAGTAAGCCAAAGAAGAAAGTCAGGATTCTTCCATGTCATCAGAGTGGAGAGATGTCTCCCTGCTCTTAATGTTACCAATTCTGTAAATGAGTGTGACCTTACTGACACCTGTATAGATTTTATCACTACAAGGTCCTGTTACTAAGAGAATCGTAACTTTTCCATTCTGGACTCTGTTGGTTTTACTTATTTATAAACTGAAGGTTGCCTTGGCATGGTTTCCTCCTCAAGTAACACATAAACTGGCTGTCTGGAACAGGAATTACACCTCCTGCTTTCCCAGCGCTCCTGGGCTTGCCTTCCTAGGAATGAGCTTAGGGTGTGGCCTCTCCTGGGAGAAATCAGGGATGGCCCATAGGACTCCTACTGTTAATAATCCTACCTGCCCCCGTTCAACTCAATTAGGGAATAAGAAGATATTGGGGGGCAGGAGGAGAGCTAATTGCTGTGCTGAATAGTGACAGTCATAAAGCCCTGAGCAGATGTTACTTACACAGAAAACCTCTTTTCTGAGTGTTCTAGGGGAGGGTCACAGCCAGAAATGATACAGATACTACCAGATGCTGTGAAGGCAAATAAAATTTAAAATAAGAGGTTTAATTCTCCCTGTTGAAAATAAGGGAATATACTTTCCTCCTCCTGTTTCTTTCAGCATTTACTTTAGAACTTGTAACTGCAAATTCTTTCTCTGTCCCTTTGAAATGTTTGCACATCTTTTTAAAAGACTACATAAGCCTCTTGCAAGAATGTTTCCTAAAGGACCAGAGCCATTCTTTGAAATCTAATCATCAAGGAAGATAGCACCCCTATCTCCCAGTTTCCTAAGAAGAGATGGCGCACCTTCAGGTAGTGCTTGACTCAAACTGCAAACCTATCTCCAGTCCTAACGATACCCAAAATATCTTGAGAACTTGTATATAATGGGCTGTGTCCACTTGGTAAAAGAAAAAGTGTGAGCTTTCTTTCTGTCTTTGCAGTCTCTTTAATAGATTACCTGTAACGTCTGGCATTTTGCTTTAATAAAACTTTTTTTCTTTCTCTTCTGCCTTTGTGTAGAGTGTCTCTGGTTTGAGAGAATATTTCATTTTAAATTATATTTCCCTAACAATGGGTGGCCCCAAAAGCCCCCACCCCCACCCCCCTGGCATCTTGGTGATTCAGTCCCAAGGTGGCTATGACCACACTCCTTTCTCACTCACCCCAGAAAGCTTATAAAATACTCAAATCATTGTAAGAAGTAGCATGTTGCTTTAATTATAATTTAAATCATATTATATGTGAGTGAGTAGTAACTCTGAATACACCTCCAGTAGATTGAATTAGGTACTTCATTTAGATATTTTTTTAATCTTAATCTGCATTCCTATGATTGTGAACCCATTGTAAATAGGACCTTTCAAGGATGTTATTTTTTCTAAAAGCATGGCTTACTGAAGCAGAGTGAACCTTAATCTACGGAGTCCTTTATGAGCAGAAAAAATTCAGACAGAGAGAAAGCCATGAGCCAGAAGCTGAAAGTCAAAAGGACAAGAAGAGAAAGAAGGGGACATCGCCATGTGACAGGAAAGCCAAGGAACCCAAGGATTGATAGAATGCTACAGTCTTTAGAGATAAAGAAAACCTTGCTAATATCTAGATTTTGGACTTCTCCTAGCATCAAAACCATGAGCCAATAAATTCCTGTTGCTTAAGCCAGCATTGGGTGGTATCTGTTACAGCACTCTGGCAACTAAGACAATGCCGTATTTTATTTTTTAAGTAAATTTTCGGAAAACTTCAGTATTTTATTATTAAAAATAAATTTCTCAGGTTACACCTCCCAAATGAAGTGATAGCCTGGGTCTGGGAGAAAGACAAAAACATTTATTCGATCAAAGATACGTTCCTGGAAAGGCGGAATACGTAACCCGACTGTGCCACTAGGCTCTTCCAGACCCTGTCATCTAAGTATTTGTCACAAGATCTTCTAGTAAGAAGACTGTTGAGGTGCCTGGCATGAAAATGCACGCTTGGCTTTGCTACTCCAAGCATGGCTTGCTGACCAGGAGGACTGGCAACACTAGCATCAACTGAAGGTTGATTAGAAATGCAGAATCTCAGGTCTCACCCCACTCTTACCACAGCAGAAGCTCAATTTTAACAAGATCCCCAGTGGTTTGTGCACTTTAAAATTTTGAGAAGCACAGCCCTTATGAACCAACAAATTATAAATTAGTCTTCACTGAAGCATCTCTCCCCACCACCCAGATACACCTATGTCAGTCAGTCTCTCTTCCCAGGTTCAAATGTTATGATGCAGTGTAATGCAAATCAGCAGCAGAGTGAACTTGCAAACCTTGCGAAGGATGCAGAATTCCATATAATTGATAAAAAGAATATTGGATAACTACTCAAATCATTCTAAGAAGTAGCATGTTGCTTCAATTATAATTTAAATCATATTATATAAAATACAATATATTTTCCTAAGTTTCCATTTTTAAAGGTAGAGTCTAATCAAAACTTTTTGTCACTATCATGAACATGCACCTTGTTTTAAGTGCATTCACACAAATGGGCTCTCCCAGGGCCAGTCAGCCTCCAGCAGTGAGGACCCACTGAACTCTGTTTTTTATTAGTGCATATTCTTTTTTCTTATTTCCTTATAGGGCTTCTTTCTGGTACCTGTGATTGGTGTGGGATACTTAAAACCAACTTAATTCACAACTCAGTGAAAAATTCATTTTAATATCCTGTTTCCTGGTTAGATGTTTCAGCTGATTGTGATTCCACAGAAGGGAGTTTATCCATAGGGTTATAGCTATAGCAGCAGATATTTACTCAATAATTACCTTATCCACCATGAGGAAGTTCTCCAGCTTCTCTCCATTTTCACAGGTGACCTCACCCACCTCTCTCACAGCTCTGGGCAGGATTTCTTGCACCTCCTGGGCAATTATTCCTACACAGAAAACACTCCAACAGGTTTAGATAAGAAAGACTTTTCTGGAGAAAATCAGGCTTACGTCAGAATGGAATAGCAGTACCACATAAGTCGTCTTTGGAAATAAATGGAAATAGATGTGATCCCTTCTTAGTTTTTACCTTGATCTACAATGCATTTGAGGCAAAGTAGAATTTCTGAGTCAAGAACCAGTATAGGATTAAAAGTGGGAGTGCCTCTTTCTCCACTTTTGAGACTCTGAGCCAAATATTTCAAAGGTGAGTAAACACCTTAAAATCCCTGTACATAGAAGTCAGGTGGGGCATTGGCTGGATTTTGTTTCTTTTCCTGTAGAAGACCTGTGTCCTCTAAATGTTCTTTCCTTCTTTAGGATTCCTGGATTGGAGTATAAACACCACTTTGCTTACAAGGCACCTTCTACGACCTAGAGCCATCTACTCTGCCACCTTCTATCTCCTCCCAAGACTATCCAGTGCTGCTCTTCACACAGTCCTAGCTTCCATCTGGCCCGAGCACTCTTTCCATGAGCAAGAGGACTCCAGTGAAAAAAAAAAACTATATAATCAAAATACTGCACAAGTACCTTGGAGAAGAGGTGGGGTGTTGAGTAAAGATGACACAGAAATTCTTTAACCTTTCCTATTCTAGTGTATATAGATTTCACAAAAGACAAGTTAGACTACCAGGGTGTTGTCAAATGTCATAGCACACAATCTCAAAGAGGGAATTAAAAACTGCAATAGTTGGCATTATAAAATTAAAAAGGAAATTTGTCTGTGTACCTGTTTGATGGGCAGTGTTTATTCCCATTGCAGATGCAAATTCAGGTTTGTAGTCATATTCAACAATCCTCATTTGGGCTATCCTTCTCAGTTGTTCATTTGTGTCAACCTAATTTAATTAAAGAAGAGCAGATTTCATGCACTTAGATATTTGCTATTCAAATCAATGTTCAGAGTGACCCAGAGAGATTAGGAACATTGACAATGGGTCTGCGCTTTTCTCTCATGGAAACTACTTTAAAAGAAAAGTATTTTCTCCTCAGAGGAACCAAAGTTTCAAGTCACATGAGTGACTTCCAAACACTGAATAATAAACTGAGCCAGAGTTTTTGTGTGCAAATTATGGGACAAACGCACCATCATTCACTGCTCTTGCCTTACTTCACTCCTCCGAAAGGTGAATCTTCCTCCTGGCAAATGAGTACACGTACTCACAGGCAAAACTGCTATTTAAAAATTGAAAATGTGGACTTAAGTAACAACCTGTGAGGTATGATATATCATATATCACTGAGCTGCTTCTGGACATTTTGCTGGTGAAAATTTATTCAAGTGACAGATCATAAACTGTTGGTTCTGCAGGACACAGGCCTTTCTCCTACCCAGGAAGCTTCCTCCCAACACCATGGTCAGTGATGTTTTCCTCCCCAGAGCTTGCTGTACTTAGGGTGTCAAAGGCATTCCCAAGAAAATTTTCACTAGGTCACAGCAAGTTGATAAAAATTAAGCCACTGTAGTGAATTTTTCCTAAAGGCAAATATGTCTGAGTCAAAAAATTCCCCATTAATTTGAGTTTGTTTTTTGTTTTTCTGATGAAATGATGATAATAGCAGAGGATCATTTTTTAAAAACAGCCATATTTAACAAATAAAAAGTTGGCAGCCCTAAGTGGGGCCCCCCAATTTTCTTTTGGAACATAAATGAATTATAAAACCAGTGGTCTCTTGGCAATAAAAAATACACCGCCTGGAGATTGGCAGAATGGATTTTTTAAAAAAAAGCATGACCCAATTACATGCTATTCACAAAAGACTCACCATAAATTCAAAGACACAAATATTTGAAAGTGAAAGGATGGAAAAAAGTATTCCATGCAAATACTATCCAAAAGAGAGCTGGGGTAGCTGTACTAATCAAAAACCGTTACAAAATTATACTGCCTGGGCATTCATCCATGTATCAAATCAACCAAAAATGTTAAGCTTTATTTTTTTTTTCTTAAGAGAAACCCTGTTATGATCCACAACTCCTCCTTTAACCCACTCAGGGTGAGACTGGTGGTGAAGCTTCCCCACCACCGTTCAGGGCTCACAGCCCTTCCCTAGTGTAGCTGGTTTTGAAAGATTGTGTCTTGGCACTTAATGGGCTAAAGGAATAGCTTTACTTCAGGTACTTGTTGGGGGAGTATAATTTTGAGCTCACTGGTGCTAAAGGTGATCAAAAGCTTGGTTCAATTCATTTATTCATTGTTTTACTCCACTAACATTTACCAATCACCTTCAACATTTCATATATTATACTAAGTGTTGGGGATTAAAAAATGATTGCCCTTTTAAAGTTTGTGGTATTGACAGGAAGGCAGACACATCATATTTCATTACATTGAGAGAAATGCAAGGCAATGATGGAATTATGAATAGAGAACTGTGGCAGCTCAGAGAAGATACCTATTTTAGTTTCCCAGCTGCTGAAACAAATACAATGGGTTGGCTTAACAACAGGAACTTATTGGCTCGCAGTTTCAGAGGGTAGAAGGCTTGCTTCCTCCTGAGGTTAGTATCTTCCGGCTTGCTGACAATCTTTGAGGTTCCTTGACTTTTCTGTCATATGACCATGCACATGGCAGCAGCTTCTTCTTCCTCTTCCAGTTTCTGTTGACTTCCAGCTTCTGGCTGCTCCCCATGGCTTCTGCTTCTGTGTTCAATTTCCTTTGCTTATAAGGACTTCAGCCATATTAGATTAAGGCTCACCCTCATTCAGTTTGAGCACACCTTAACTAAGAGTAACTTCAAATGTCCTATTTACAGTGGGTTCACACCCACAGGACCAGGAGTTGGGACTTGAACATGCCCATTGTAGGAGCCATGATTTAATCCCCAATAGTACCAAAACATTCTTAGGGAGCATATTCCTAGAGATAGTGAAACCCAAACTATATCTTGGTTTATTTCAGTTCTTCATACATGTTCTGCTCCTTCCAATTCAGGATTCTTGCTTATGGCATTTTCCTTGCCTGAAATACTCCAACATCCCATTCCCCAACTTCTCCTCCCCCAATTGAAACATCCCTTCCTCAGAGAAGCATTCCTTGATCCTGCAGTGCTTTGGAGCTGTATATACCCAGAAAAAAACAGGTTCTTAAATCTAATCCACTCCTGTGGGTGTAAAACCATTGTAAATAGGTTCTTTTGATGAGAAAGGTGTGACCCACCTCATTCAGGATGGGACTTAATCCTATTACTGGAATTCTTTATAAATGGAATGAATACAGAGAGAGAGAGAGGGGAAAAAAAAAAAACAGCCATAGAAGCAAGAAGCGGAAATCAACGAAACCCAGAAGAGAAGGAAGAGACAGCAGATGCCACCATGTGCCTTGCCATGTGGCAGAGGAGCCAAGGATCACCAGCAGTGGTCTTCAGGAAGAAAGCATTGCCTTGATGATGCCTTTACTTGGACATTTTCTTGGCCTCAAACTATGAGCTAATAAATTCCCATTGTTTGAACCTAACCCATTTCATGGTATCTGCTTTAAGCAATCTAGGAAACTACAACAACCTCCAAGATTGAGAAAGGTCCCTCTGCTTTATGGGCTCATAGCACCTGCTCTTTCCTTCATAGCCCCATTCACAATTATTACTGAACAACTAATTGTGTCATCTTTATTATCCATCTTCTCCTATAGGATATACAACCCATGAGGATGAGGACATATTTAAGGCCAAGATTTTTTGTTCACTACCACATTAGCAGTTTTTAGTATAATTCCTTGTATGTAGTAGGTGCTCGACTAACATTTGTTAGATAAAGTAATAACTTTAAAATAGGAGTTAGTAAGGGAAAGGTGCAATAGGTTGGGAGTGGAAGGAGGGCACTAAGACAGGGAAGCTAGGCAGAGAAAATAGCATGAGCCAAATACCAAGGCAGCAAACTGTTAGAATGGTGCCTGCACAATCAAGGCAGAGTCTGGCATTGCTATGCTGCAAAGATTAAGGCCAGAGCAGGGAGAACTTTGCAGGCTGTTCTATAAAGGTTCAATCACAATCCCATACTTCCCTGTGTGTGTGTATATATATATATATCTCACTGTGAGTGCCTTCATTCATCAACAAATATTTATTGAATATCTACCATGTGCCACATAATATCCTATACACTGAAGATTGAATAAGTGAACCAAATAAGGTTCCTTATTTGGAGCTTAAATTTTAATAAAGCCTCCCTTTCTGGGGGTAAGGCCTGTGTCTTGTTCATCTCAGAACCTACACAGTGTCTAGCAAAGTATCTGACCTGGGATAGACACCCAAAGTACTTTAATGAAGGAAAAAAGAGATGAAAGAATGAAGGCAGTGAAATGACAGAACAATCCCTAAGACGAGCAGAATTGAAGAAAGGGTCGACCAGAAGCCAGCCTAGACTGGGCCTGCACTGCCCAAGCTGTATCCAGCTCCTCGACTCCTGGACCCTTGGCAGTCCTACATTCACTTCTCATGTTCCCCTTGGTCCCTGTCCAACTTGCATGAGTCCCCACCAGAGAGCAAAGTGGAGGCCAGATTGGTTCTTTTGCTGCAGATGGAAAGAAGAGGAGGAGGGCCCTCATTCAGGCTATCCAGGCTACAGAGAGGGAAAATGGGCCCTGTTGTAAGTTGGATCCTTGGATGCGTTTTCCCAAAGACATATTGCTCAACATAGCAGTTAGTTTCCATAGTATTAATATGCTTGTCCTTTAGAAACACTTTTGACCAAAGAAACTTTTTGAGGGTTGATTTAGGGACTTAAACACTTTATAGAACAGTGTTCCTCTAAGAAAATACTCTTCTCGTTTCTAGTGCTGGCTTGTAGACTTTACAAAGCTAAATATAAACTGCCTGTATTTCAGGTCCCCTCTGTGTATGCTTGGGCAAGGAAAACCCTAAGGCAAGGGCTGTGCCTTCTTTGCATCCTCCTCCAGCAACCACACACAGGCCAGCACTTAACACAGTGCCTTGCTCATCTCTGTGTTTTAAGTAAGAAGCCAGAAACTGAATTCAGGTGTCTGATTTGATATTGCCCACAGAAGTTTTGGAAAGTTTTGGCCATGAATGCAAACGACCATCACCATCATGCTGCCTCACACCCAAGGTTTCTATATCATTATCTCAAGAATAGCAGCAGTAGAGGAGATATTCCAGTCTGTGAAGCTCCATTTTGTTCAGAGAAGGTGATCTCCCGTATCTGTCATCTGGTCATGGTCCACAGAACAGCTGATCTGTCTGGCATCAGGTGCAGCTCAAATGACACCTGCTTGCCCAGAGCTGCAGAACTTCTGCATTTGGCATGTGGCCCTGGGGAGGGACTTTGCATGTTTGGCTTTCTTGAGCTTTTCATGCATCCACTTTTGTCTCTAACCAGTACATGGCTGGTGTGCTAAGGGGATAAACAGAATGGTTTTTGAGCATTTCTTTTCTGGCTTTTATTTTTAAGTCTCTTGCTGCTTATTTTTCAGCCTTCACCACAGAATTTTACTGATGCATTCAACTCTCAACTTCCCCTCACTCTTTCTCTCTTTCTTTCTTTCTTTTTTTTTTTTTTTTTTTTTTTTTTTTTTTTTGTATGGGCATTGACATTCTTCAAACTGCTTTGGCTTTGAGCATATCATTTCCAGCCTAATTTTGCTCACTTTCCATTGTAAGAGCTGGATTTCCTTCTCCAGTCTGAAGTCACATCAGTAAACACGATGCCATTATCTGGGTAAGTTAAGCTGCTCCATGCCTAGGCCAGCCTCTCTTTCACGGATTTCAATCCTACCTGCCTTAACTCCTCTGTTTCTTGGATATGGGTCCAGATGAGAACTAGAGAGCTCCTCCACCAGGACTCTATGCAGAGTGCTTGTGTGCTTAATTTCCACAAAGCAACATACATTGCCTTGAATAAGACATATTGTCAAGGCAAGGCAGCAACTTATATTCATTTTGCCCAGTTACAGCAACGTTTGGCCACTACGTTTTGCAACAGCTCATTCTAAAGCAAGCAGTGGTTTCCATGTGTCCTTAAAGAATAGAAATTTCCTCCACTCCTATGCATGGAATCAAATCTACCAAGTTTCAGTTCCCAGAGTGTCTGGGAGAATGGTTGTCTTTTTAAAAGTTGAGAAAACTGAGTCAAGGAGAGGTGAAGATGTAACTCACTGTAGAGGCCCCGAGGAGATACATCCACATCCTAACCTACAGAAACCGAGAGTGTGACCCTGTTTGAGAAAAGGATATTGAGATGATATCATCCTGAATTATCTGAGCGGGCCGTAAATCCAATGACAAATGTCCTGTGGGTGACACCCAGAGGAGCAATGCTAGGAAAGAGGAGGATAAGGACATGTGAAGATGGAGGCTGAGAATGCAGTGATGCAGCCATGTAGAACACTGAAGCCACCAGAAACTGGAAGGGGCAAGGAATGGAATCTCCCCAAAAGCCTCCTTTGTCCCTATAATAAATGGTGAATGGGGCTGACAAGATTTCTAGGAATGTACATTTCATAAATGTGGATAGGCATACTAAGAACAAATCTTTTAATAAGAAATCATTTAATAAATGAATTCATTATAATTTACATTTGTACAAATAAATGGTAAAACAAATGATATCTATTTGCTTAGCCTCGTACAGTAAAAATGTTTCACATTTACGAGCTTATCTCCAGAAAAAAACCCTTAACAGGAGTAAGCTGTATATGAGAATTCCTTGTTCAGAGATGAGAAAAGAGGCTCATAGCATCTCAGGACCAGAGTTCCTAGGCTGCCAGAGTTAGAAGTAAAACACCAGTATTCCAACTGCAGACTGGGATTCCCTGGAAGAAGATACAGGAATTTCACATTGAGAACCTGGATTGGGTGACATTTCATTTATTTGGAGAAGGCTTCCTAGAAAGGATTTGAGAAGTTCTAGGGAAGTTTATTATTTTAAGACAATATGTTTTTTTCAAACCTAAAAGGAATGTTTAAAGACGTTTGGCAAATGAAGTTCCCTAGAAAGCCTTGTGTTAGTAGCAGGGGTTGTGGAGGATTGCCCACAGTTGTTATATTTCATTTAGATAAGACCCTGTAGGGAACTGTACAGTCAGTTGCAAAGACAGGTTTGAGTTGGTGTGATCTGAAATTCAGTTTACGTCTCTAAAAGTCAAAGCCACAAAATATAAGACCAATATCTGGAAATGTGTGTGAGGGCTTTCTAGCCCTAAGAAATCCCCTGCTAGGAGGTCCCGGCTCTTCTATCATGAGTCACAGATTCCTAATCAGTATAAAAGTCTACAATTCACTCATTCTCTGGAATTCTCTCAGCAAAGGAGGACATTCCTTGGCCAGTTTAGAAAAACCAGTGCAGATTTCACTGGGGAAGAAATGCATTCTGGAAAAAGGGCCAATGATTAACAGATTAGGCCTTCTTTTCATCAGAAAAGAATAAAGAAAAGAAGGAAAAGGAGGTTTATAAACACAGTTCTGCCACAACCTCATAAATGTTTATAGGCTGGTAATGTGAGTGAGAAGGTAGAGAAGTAGTGGAAGAAATAAATGGGAAACCGAATTAAGTGGTAGAAGAGCTATAACCAAAAGCGACCTAGCTAAGAATTAGAATCTTAATCCTAATCCCCTAGGTCTACATAGCACTTGTAACTTTCCAAGTTTATTCTACAATTACCTTACCTAGTTAGGAAAAAAAAAAGACTCGATAGGATCAGGCAGGTAGGCTCCATTTCCACTTTATAGATGAAGAAACTGAGTTTGGGTGAGGTTAAGTGTTTTATCCAGCATCATGTTGCTGGGGAGACCCCAAAGTGGAGGAGCAGACTCCTGGTTTGCAGTCCAGGTCCTTCCACTAGGTAGCACCACCTCTCCATATGGGCAAAGTTGGGGCAATGGGATTGACAGAGTAAGGGCTGAGGAGGAGGAGTTTCTCTAAGTGCTCATCTGAGAGAGGTGAGTAGGGAAGGCAATGGCAGGCAGGGCTGGTGCCAGGGACTCCAGAGGAAGAGGCTGGGGAGGTCCAGGAGAAATACGATCAGGAACTAGACTGAGACAGTGCTCGGAAGGATTAGGAGGGAGAGGCCGATTTGGGAGATGGAAAGGAAAAGGCGAGCTCTGGCAGTTGACAATGCGCGGAAGGAAGGGCAATGGCTTGTGGAAAATAACTGAGACTTCCTGCTTGTGAAGCCATGAACTGCTGTTGCTGCCCACTACTCCTGTCAGGTAAATATACTCTCTCTGGGCAGGAACTGTTTTACCATTCAACAGAGATGCCCAGTGGCTCACACTGTCATCATTTTTAAACCGAGTAGTCATCTCATGACAACAGGCAGCATGTAAAGATGCCCAGCGCCAGGCCAGTCAGAGACCAGGAATGCCCAGTCCATCTGGTTGGGTGTCATAAGAGGTGCCCAGAGTCTGTCCCTGTGCTCACCTCCTGGATATTCTGCTTCGCCCGGTTGTCAGAGGGATGCAGGATTGTCCCCATCACCTTCATGTTGCCACAGACAACCAGGGCTTCGTCTGGTGCATCTGTGTTTATTCCTACTCGACCATGACAGACAACAGATTCCGGAACTTGTCCTCGCTGCCATAAGGCATCACTGTCATTTTCAAACTGCCCAGGGTTAGAGGCCTGTAAGAGAAATATATTACAATAGAAGTTATAGCAGCAGGAATGGGTGATTGCTTTATTCTTCATAGTAAAGAAAAACAATGAATCTTTCACATGAGACTCCAAAGCTGGAACATTCTGACATAACTGAATAACTCTGTGATCCCAGGAATAGCCAGGCCCCCACAAGTGCCCTGCTTCACGCTAGCAAGAGCACTGTATGTCATCATTTGGAATGTCCAATTCTATTGCATATATCTAGAATTGAGAATGTGATCAATTATACTGTTACACTGGATGACTAAGGAAGAACAATAAAACTCAAAATGTCTATTTTCCAGGAATATTAATATTAATTTAAAACCATAACATTCATCAGAAAATATTATAAGTTTATTAAAGCTCAGAAAAATAAGAACACTTTGCATTTAGCTAGCCCTTTCAGAGTTTCAAAACACTTTTGTATTTATGATTTCATTTGCAATATCAAGCAAATGACATTACAGATATAATTTAATCAACTCCAACTATTTCCTAAACACAGATGAGACTGAAGGAAGAGTAATAACTACCACATTTGTTATGTGCTAATCCACACTCCAATTCCATGAAATATGTACTGTTATTCTTTTTACTGATAGCGAGGATCAGAAAGGATAAATAATTTGCTCAAAAGTGCAAAGCTAATATGTGCTGGAACTGGAATTATATTTCCTTTCATAATTAAATAATGATTCTAACTTTGCTGATTTCATGGTGTTTTCTAGAAGTAGCCCTGGCAGAATGTAGTCTTCAAAGAAAATCCAAGTGAAACTAAATTGGACTAGACAAAGTTTTGGAGATTTTACACAAATAAAATTCTTTGCCACAGAATTTTCAACTGTACCCCCATCTCTCTCACCTTCCCTGAAACCACTGAAGATATTTCCAAGTATCTTTAAGCAGAGATCTCTAAATTTGTCAAAATTCTCACAACAAAACTAATTCTTTAAATTATGGGATATTCTTCTAAATGTGATTTTTGTGTGTTTGAGGCAGGTTGTCAAAAATTCAGACAAACAGTAGGAACAATGATCATCTAAAAAGTCAGCACAATGAATTTACTTTTTGCTTTTCTTGTGGTATGTAAGATCTTACAAGCCCAGCCCTGAGTATGCACAGGTTATATCCAAAGAAATCGGCTACAGTGGTTTCCTCAAGTATGGTGGTGACTGGGAGATGGAGAAACTGAGGTGAGAGAGAGATTCACTGTTCACTGTATACTTTTTTGGTATTGCGTGAATGTTTTTACCATATGGGTGTTAACAATTTAAAGAAAACAGAAAATAAACCACAGAATTTATTTCTTAGTTTGGTTAAACTAAAGAACTTTTAGGTATCTTCAACTTCCTATTTCCCTCCCATGTATCTGAATCCTAAACTGCTTGGAAGACTACCACTGACACTTGATAGAAAAAAGCGATGAAAGAACAGAAAGTAACAACTTTGGACATTAGTTTGTATGAATTCACTTGAACAAAGAACTTTTCTGCAAGGTCCCTACAGGCACTGTTGGTTGTGACTGGCAAATTGGCTTTGACTCAAATTCTCTTATGGTGAACAATCAACTAAATCCAAAAGTATTCCATATAAAATATTGATGAATTTTGTTCTACACCGACCATAATGAGCCACTTCAAGCAAACACAATAGGACAGTAATTTGGATTTTTTTCTTGATGAGCTTCGAGGTAATCATCATCGTCTTGATAACTTGATACTGGAACAGCAGATATAAGTAGATTTAATTTTTTGGAACAATTGCAACAACTTTAGACAAAAACCCAAATCCTTAAAAACGTTCAAATCAGTTTGGAAAGGGTTACACATCTACAGTGTTTTAAATGTATAGCCCTGTATACCTTTCTATACCAGTTTTGCCCTCTAATGAATAAACATAATGTCTTCTTTACCCATCTCACAGGGTTGTTGTGGGTATGAATTGAAATCACATATATGTGAGCATTTAAAAAAAAAAATCTAAGAATTATATACATTCAAGGAAATAGAGCAATATGATAAATTCAAATTCATCCTCAACACACTCTGCCTGGCACAGCAGACACTGTGCAACCTATAATCACTTAATCTGCTCCCCTCAGCAACGCCCCTGGATTCCAGGGGAGATCCATTCACAAAGAAGACAATGTATATGGCGCCCCTGCAGGTACTTGGAATATGAAACAGCATTAGTAGTAATTTGGGGCCTACTCTGTTTAAGCTTGGAATGGAAAGCTGGAATGTCTTTGCTTGAATATTGGACTTCTAAAGCAGCAGCTCAAGAGCATATTAGGAAAGCTTGTGCTGCTCTGAGGAAATCAATATTTCAAACTTTTCTGAAAGGCTACAGAAAATGGGCCTGAGAGCTCTGGCAGAACTACGCAAAGTGGCCCACCAATCAGCAGCATCAGCATCACCTGGAAGTTTGTTAGAACTGTGTATTCTTGGGCATCCCAGAGGTACTGAATCAAAAACTGTGGCTAGGGCCCAAAAATGTGTATTTTAACAAACTCTCCAGGAGATTCTTAGGCACAATAATGTTTGAGGACCACTCCTTCATGCTACATATTTCTGGTCCTGAGCTACCCCTTCCATAGCAGACAGAAGCCTCTGCTGCATCTCATCTACAGGTGATACAGGCAGTGCTCCACAAACTGACTCCTTTGAGTAAGTAAAAATTTATCTGAATTCCAGAAGAGGTGGGGGTTGGATGGTGGGTGGTTGCAGTCAGAAACAGCGAAGAGCCGGTGAAAAGGGAGATGGTACCTGGGAGAGCTCTACTCTAACACTTTTGCCAGGCTTGCAACTGCAGTTCTTCTATTGTCTTTCCCTCTTGCCTGAGAGTTTACCTCCTCCTGGCAGAGCAGCGGAGTTAAAGAGGAGTTCTTGGGGACACGCCTATTTCTATTCTTCTGGAAAAGAAACTGGAATAATTTATTAGGTTTCTAAAGGAGGAAACCGTAGAGTGTCTTTGAAGGGCGGACAAAAGAAATCAACCCTCCCCCTCGTATCACAGCACTCCAAACCAGGTTTAATTATGTGTTTAAGAAGGAAGGTGGAGCTAACGTAAAGCCTAGTAATTAACTAGGGGATTGGAAAGAACTCCACTGGGGATTGCTCCCAAAAACAAAGACCTGGGAAGTAGTCTGTTCTCTGGAGTAAACCTTAATTTCCATTAAATTGGTCAATTTACACTACAGGACCATAATACACTTCCTTAGCTACTTGGATTGACAACTCAGATAAACAGTTCCTGAGTCCTGCCCACCATTCTCTCTCCAAGGATAATTCTGACAAATTTGGCCTCCTGAAAGCCTGCAACTCATCTAATAACCTCTGCTATTTGGAGGACTGAGTTCTTAGTCCACAAAATAAATTGGAATTTGTGAAATGCGGTTTGCAGTACTCCATTTAATGTGGGTCAGATGTCGTAACATCTTTAATTGTCAAATTTTTCTTCCCATCATTCATTCTGGGGCTGAAACTGGCAGAAGCAGGACATGGCCTAAGAGGCCATATCTGGCTCTTTTGTAAAATATAGGCTGGTCTGTCCTCGGCCAAATCCATAATACATATACCTGTGTAGTGTCTCTGGAATCTCAGGGGCACCGGACATGTTCTGTGGACATTTCTAAAGCTCACTGATTCAAACAATGCCATTTCTTAAATTCAGTTTTTCTCTTGGTTGGTTTCAACCTTAAACAATTACATAGACTCAAAAGTCCGCATTCATTTTCACATCTGTGTTTTGAGGTTAGAATGAAATAATTATCAAAGAGATACTTCAAGTTGGCAGGGAAGGGTCAGTGTTATTATGATTATTCTTCTTCTCACTGTTGTTGTTAGGTGATCTTTATCTTTCCCAGAACACCAGTAGAATAGGGTATTCTCCTTAGCCAAAAACTCTGGCTAGGAGAAAGCTACCAAATCTGGAATATAATCAATTTTTAGAAAACAAGAACTTAGTGAATAACATGACAGCAAAATCTATACTGAAAATAACTTAGTTTTTTTAGTATTCATACTGAATATGAACTTCAGAATCTTTCAACTCCTCAAAATCATTCTGATGCGCTAAATTATCATCATGCTTTAGATACAAGGAAGGGTTGATTATCACACAGTTCTGGCAAACAGAATGCTAAAGAGTAGAGGCCCCTCTAGTATTTTTGTGTATATTTGTTCAACAGTTATAGCTTAGATTTGTAGGAGCCACCAGCAGGAAAGACCTTGTCACCAGGTAAATTACTCAAAGCATGCAGGTGACTAGCAAATTGCCTAATTCAGGCCTGAGTTACACAGCTCAGGGCAGAAATTTTCATCATATCTAATCTATGCTAACTCAGAATAGAATGGCATTGTCTCTCTTTATTTCTTCCTATTAGAAATCAGAAATCAACAAAACCTGGGTTTTCAGACTTGACTTTAAATCAAATTTGTTAGTGAAGCAAAGCAACTTCAGTGTGCATCAGATGAGATGTCCAAGATAGCACTGAACCCTACTGAAGGATGGACTCAGCAGCTTTGGGATTGGCTGAAAACAAAGGAGAAAGCTGCACCTCCTTTTGCCCCAGAGGAGGTTCATTTGCCACTGGTTATATTACACCCCATAAAAATGCAGCCTGGGGCATATACCCTCCAGGCTCATAGCCCTGCCGTCACCCTGGGACATCTAAACATAGAAGTGTTTTACCTCATTTCCATCATTACTTCACTTCCATTAAAACACTGAGATGTAGTTTAAGGATTTCCACTAAGAGGTGGCCTATTATTTTTAATAGACTGCAAGAATTACACTGAGGCCCCTTTGTTTCTGAATAGCTCCAGGAAAGCAGTGGAAAGTGGCAAGACTCCACCTCCCCTAACAGGCAGAACTTCTTCCCAGGGCCTCAGGTTAACAGCCACATACCTGGGCATGCCCATAACAAACAGTTTTCCCAGTTGGAGTTGGCATGTCCTCCAAGTATCATTTCAAAGACCACAACAACACAGCCGCTCCTTGGGCCATCAGAACCTGTGGTTACCTGTTACCTCATGCCCCTGGCATTCTCAACGGTGGCCAACCTGACCTCACACAGCTGCAGCTGTAGCTGACAGCAACTTTATGCCTCTGTGGCTGCCAAGGCTCTGGTCCACAGCTGTGACCAATCATTTATTCAGCAAAATGTGCCAAGCCATTACTATGTGCTAGGCAATGTCCCAGATGGTCCTGGGGTCACCAACCATGTTGGGGCATGAAAATGCCTTCTTGCCATCTTCCCCACCCCATGGGCCTTGAGATCAGAGAGAACTGGGTTATAATTCAGGTTCCAAAATTTATGAGTGGTGTGATCATATATGAGTTACTCAGCCTCTTGAGTCTCAGTTCCCATAAGTGTAAAGAATGAAATGATGCTATGTAGAAATTTAGTCCGGCTCTTAAAATATGGTGTAAAACCAGGGTTTCTCAATCTTGTCACTGTTGACATTTTGGAGGGATAATTCTTTGTTGTGGGGCTGTTCTGTGTGTTTTAGGGTATTTACCAGCATCCCTGGCCTCTATCCACTGCATGCCAGTGCCTGCTCCCCTCACTTGTGAAAACCAAAAATATTTCCAGACATTGCCAAATATCAGTCACTTCTGGGTGAGAACCATCATGCAATACTAAAATAATGGGATCTGCTATTACTCTCATCATTATCACTGAGAAATAGCATACTTCAAGCATGCTCTTTAAAATACAAATTCTACCTACAGGGAGAAAAATTAAAGACCTAAAGCTTACCCTTAGAAAAATTAAAGAACTAAAGCTTACCCTTACAATGATCCTTTCGGAGATGTGGGCAGCCAACAGATAGACCTGGTCTTGGTTAGCAGCATAGAGTCCAACAACCAACATGAAATATCTAATTCAGAAACAGCAGAGCAATGCAAACACATCAGGGAACAGACATATCATTTGTGCAATCAAATGCCACCCAACAGTTATTCCAGAGTGAATTTACCTAGAAGGGTTTGTGTATTTAAAGGTTGCCTTTTCTCTTCTTCTCTAAGTTGGCCCTCCCGTGAAATGAGAAAGAAGTTGGTTCTCTCCCTATTTTTGTGGGTTGGCCCTTTGCCCAGTTTGAGGTATTTGCAAACAGTTCTGCAGGCCCCAAAGCACCAGGAATGCAGCCCTCACTGGGGAGGCATCTGATAGGAGTCTGGGCTCAGCTCATGGGCTGACTTGGGGCATGCCTCTCTCTCCCTCTTGCATTCCTTGGCCTTCAGCACAGCACTGCTCACAAACACACACACTGCAGGAAATTGCCTTAGGTATCCATTCATCCAAAGTCCCCAAGCTGCATGTCCTAGGCCTGAAGTTTTGCCAGACCACAGTAGATCCTGCCCATCCCAACCTGCTTCCTGCCAAGTATCCTGCACCCTTCACCTCCTCAGGTCAGGACTTCAGCCAAGACCTGAACCCTCCCCTCCATTTGCTTCCAAGGTAATTTCATCTCTATTATTTCAATTGCTTCTCCCCATGTTCCCTTGACAAGAAGAATTTTAAGATTAGACCATCTCTTGAAATTCAAAACAAAAACTTTCCCTATCAGAGAAGCTTTTGCTTTAAGAACTTCATGAGAAAAGCTCTGCCAACCTTCTCTGTAACACTCTATAGATTCTCCAGTCCCTTCAGGAATATGAGTTCCCCCTTCTCTCTAAAGTAAATCAATAATAGTAACAATTATCATCATCATTATTATTAGCAACCATCTTTTGAGTGCCCAAAATGTGTCACACACCAAGCTAAGTACTTTGCCTTATTTCATTTCAATCCTCACAACCCTATTGAAGTAAGTAGTATATCATTATAGCCTCTGTTTTATAGAATAAGAAAATGATTCTCAGACAGGTTAAGTAACATGTTCAAGGTCAACCAGCCAGCTGGTAAATGGCAGAATTAAATATTCAAACTCAATTCTGCCCAACTCCAAAACCTGTTCTAAACCAAGATTCTCAAATGTGAGTGTGTATCAGAATTATCCAGAGCACTTGTTAAAAGACAAATTGCTGAGCCCCACCCCCCAGAAGTTTTGATTCAGCAAGTCTGGAGTGAGGCCAGAGAGCCTGCATTTCTAACAAGTTCCCAGGTGATGCCAGTGATGCTGCTCTGGGTGCCACCCTTTGAGAACTACAAGTCTAAATCATTAGCGCAAATGTATTTTCTGTTTTAATCAAAGTGGCTATAGACGACCTCCAGGACTCAGAGCAATATGACTGGCACAGCTTTGTGAGATACAGTCAATCCTCAGCCCTCAAGCAACAAGGAGACATAAATATATGGCAACTCTGGAGAACCACGGAGAAAAGCAAAGCAAGCAAGTTTAGGGCTCGGCAGGATAGTGGGCCTGGTGGGGAGTGAGGATGAAAGAAGAAAGGTGTCTAATGGCAAATGTAATATGTTAATAAAGTGACAGAGAGAGGAGAGGGAAGTGGCTGAGGGGGGCCCAGTTTGCCGGATGGTGGGGCCAAGAGGATCTGAGGGGCCTCAGGGCACTGCTCAGTCACGCGAACTAACCGCCACACTGAGAGTACAAAGCGATGTCAGTACCTCTGATCAGGATTTGGTTTTCCCTTCTTTCTCATGTTATTTGCTGTGGTTTCGCTGAAGTGTAATCTTCCAAGCGTAACTTTGGTGACCTGGTCGGCCAGAAGGTCAACTCTAAAACAAACAGCAGAAATACCAAGAGACTGTAAGAGAACACAGTGTCTTTGATCATGTCTAAGCCATTCTCAAGCAGGTTCAGTCCCCAGCTCACTGCACCATGCTGAAGACAATTCATTCCAGCTGATTATTAGTCAGCTATCCACAGCATGGTCCAGAATGGCTTCCAAGGAAGGCCACAGGATAACCCTTGAATGGTAAGAAATGCTCATCCAGCAGAAGCTCAAGCCTGGAGTTTCTGACTCATAAGGACTGTGGGCTCCATATACCACAAATGGCTTCTTCTACGCCCACGTGGGGGAGAAAAGACATATTTCTTTTATGCCTCTCTGCCATAGCCCTCATCTCCTAACTGAAGGAGTTTCCCCAGGTGAGCATCTTTAAACCCTCTTCACATACTTGTCCTCTCCTAGCTTGGCTGTGGGAGGCAGCTTCCTCCTAAGGGAGACCACCCACAGTCTGCCCTGACAAGGAAGAACCGGAAGTCCCAGGTGAGCTCAGGCTGTGTTTGTGGAAAGGGGCATCCGCCTGAGCGGTGGTAGAGCTACTGCCCGGTCTGGGCCAACAGTAGGACCAGCTTCTTCTCAGTGCAAATAGAACTGACTCAGGGTAAAAACAGTGAGATGTTTCAGCTCCACCTTGCCCCCTACCAATCAGTCAAAAAGCAAACTCCAGTCCAAGTCATTCTGCAGGAAGAACTCTAGCTTTGGACCCCATATTGGATAGTCCCAGTTATGTCGGTTTTCCATCTTGGGACCCATTCAGCAATCTATCAATGTAGCTTTAAAAAATAAGGAAATATAAATTGTCAGCACAGTAGGGATCCAGAACCTTGAAATTAATTCAATCAGCCTTGTGCTGATTTAAATAAAAAAGTAAAAGAAAAATCCACCAATAATCTCTCAAGGAACCAAAATTGGTAGTAAGGTGGTTAGCAAGGTTGTTGTAATAAACGATTATTAAAATAATGGTGATTTTAAAAAGAACTTTTTATAAATAATTGTTTTGTAATTACTTCAATGCATTTTACCAATTTCATTTTTGTTGATAGGTGTGTGTTCATAAGGTATTGTTTTTAATTTAGTTTCTATAGTGGGTGTCATTTTAAATAAGCAAGATAAATTGGGCAATAGGAATTCAGAAACTCTTACTTAACAGGATTGAAAATCCTTTTGCTTCTGTCTGCTTGGGACTGTTCAATAGCAATTATTTGATTGGTGGCTTCTACCTGTATAGAACAATAAAAAAATAAAAATAAATTACCTAATAAATTAATTAACTTATTAATTTTAAATGTTCATTAATAAAGAATGTTCAAGTACTTGAAAAATTTTCCAAGGCACCATCCTAGGCACTGGGCAGGAGGGATGGGTCAGTGAAAGGACATATAAGACCATAGCCCCTGATTTAATGCAGTGTGCTATTGGTGAGAAAAGAAATAAATACCTGTGACATTAAACAATGAAAACACATGACAGCAGAGCATTTCAAGTAGGCAATGTGGGCTGGAAGATGATTGAAATATCAGGAGCAAAAACAAGAGCAAGACAGCACAAAGCATCCATTCATTCATTCATTCATTCATCCTATAAATACTTATTGAGTGCCTACTATGCACCAGACAGAGCTCTAGGCATTGGGGATAAAAAATGAACAAAATTAACAAAACCTAGCTTACATTTTAAGATGAAGAAATAATGATAAACTAACTAAATAAAATATATAGGGAGTGAGACAATTATTCTCTTCTTAATAACAAACTCTTCTTTTTATTCAGTGACACTGACAAACCAGGACTGTCAAATACTGCTTGTGAGTGTTCACATTGTAACAATCTTTCTGGAAAGAAGATGGGCAACCTACATCAGATGCTTGAATGATGTTTATATCATATCTGCTTTTGGAATTTATCTTCATGCAAAGATGCATGCATACGGATGTTCACTACAGTGTTATTAACAATTATGAAAAATTGGAAATACAATTTCCAAGAATACGGGAATTGATATGACACATCCATACAATGTAAAACTGTATCATCTTTGTAAATTGTATTTTATATAGAGTCTTTAATAATATAATATAATATTAATAATATGAGATTAATTTTAATAACAGAAAAAAAACATGAAAAATTAGGCTACCAAATAGTATAGTCAGTAAGACACCAAAATAAATAAATTTTACTTTTTTCATACTTTTCCATTATGTTCCAAGATTTTCACAATGGATTCATATCACTTCCATAATCAGAAAATATCTTTTGTGGTTTTTGTGTGTTTGTTGTTTTGGGTTTTGTTGAAGAGCTCAGTTTGGAGCTAGGGCAGCTAATGAGTTCAGAGGACAGCCCACTTTTAGGAGACTCTGCCTAAGATCAGATATAACACCCAAACAAAATATGCAGCCAATGGGTGTTTCTCACAAGAAGGAGCTGGATATGAGATATCATTTAATAAATGAACCACTCAGAAACCAGACTACCTGTGTTCTAAACCCAGCTCTACCGTTTACCACCTGGGATGAATTGTGCAATGTGACTGGGCCTCAGTCTCCCCAGGTCTTCCCCAGGGCTCTGTCAGCAGTGGGAACCAGGAAATGCAACAACACTTTGCTCGCTCTGTGCTGCTCCCCTTGCCCGTTTCACATACGGGTTGTTGAGTGACTGCCACAGTATGGGCACCAATAGGTTCTCAATACTCATTTTTTGAATGAATGCTGCCTTTCTTCCTCAACTATAGTGATAATATTTTCTTGGAAGCACTAAAAATGAATAGCATTTAAGAGCTGAAGGGGATCTTAGAGATTATCTAGCTTTACTTGTTCACTTTACAGGTAAGAAAACTAAATGCTAAAGAAGTTAAAGGATTTGTTCAGGATCGTATTGCTGGTTAAGTGCAGAACCACATCAAGAAAGTGAAATATCTCTGGCTATAGGGAAAGAAATCATTATACCATACTTTGTTGCCTCCCTTCCACCATTGCCACCTGAAAGCCTAAATCTGGAAAGGAATGCATTTTTATGAGGTGGTTGGAAATAAGTAAAAAATAGTTTTATGAAGAGAAGGGCTTATCAGGAAAAAATCAGGATTATAAAAAATTAGTCAAGTCTTGACTACTACTTCAACATCTTTATCCAACATTTTAAAGTCTCTGAAAAATCACTGACCTCTTCCTATGAAAAAATTTTTATTTGAATCAAGAAATAACCATTCTTATTTACAAAGTTATTCTAATCCCAAGTAGCATCAAGTAGCACAGTTAATGAAAAGGAATGATATTAATAATAAAAACATGTTATATCCAAATATATTACACTATATTTTTTAGTAAGTCTTAATGTGGCATACTAAAAATGCCCTCGAATTCTTTGACTCTCCTTTTATGGAGAGATGGCATCTATGTCCCCTCCCCTTGAATCTGGGTGGTTTCTGTGACTAAAGTGATACTGTGCCCGTGTCTGAGTCCAGTCTTATGAAATGAGCACCTTCCACTTCCTAAATCTTAGAGCTCTTGTTCCTAGAAACCATCCACTATGCAGCGACGAAGCACAAGCTGTACCACAGACAGGCCACATGGAGAGGAGCCAAGGCGCCCAGCTACAGCCCCATCTAAGCCATAGCCAATGGCCAACACAAACTTGCCAGCCATGTGAAAGAGCCTTCTTGGAAGTGGCCCCAGTCCCACATGGGCTGCCCCAGCCGATGCCTCATGAACTGGATGAGCTATCATAGCCAAGCCCTGAATAATTTGCAGATTTGTGACCCAAATAAATGATTGTTATTGTTTTAAGTCACTAAATTTAGGGATAATTTGTTATGCAGCAATAGACACCAGAATACTTGTTAAATGTTGACTGAATTAAATTGAATAAGAAACTTACCTTAACTCCAAAAGCTTTCAAGTAAAATGTTTCTATTGGCTTCAGGTCCATTTGGGTTTTGACAAATTTTGGACTTCCCCAAACCTGGATATGGATGGTTATCTGAAAATGGTTCTTCTTTTGGCAAACAAAAGCTTCATCTGCTGGTGAAAAATTAAATCCTTTGTCTGTGACAACTCGATAGCCTACATCAGGGCTACGAAAAGAGAAAACAGGAAACCAGTTGTACGAATAGTTTCTACACATTTTCTTTCATTAACGATATTGATTGTAAACATTTCAAGAAAATGCATTGTGGAAAATGCCTTTTGCTATATTTAATCAATCAACTTTCTTGAATTTTTACTGAGGAAATGAAAATGGTATTTCAAAACACAGCTGGCTCCTGCTTTTTATCTTCCCAGAGGGAAGAAGAGCAATTCTTGCCAAATGGAAGCATTGTTTCCTCAGACTGCCTTTGCCCTTTGTGCTTTCTAGAAAAACGTAATACAACAGAAAAACATAGGCTAGGAGTTGGGAAGTCACTGCCTTACTCAGGCTTGTGAAATATCTGGGATAGAATTAATCTCTTTCTTCCTTCTAAAAAAAGTAGCTAAATTTAATCAGCGACACCACACTCAAATAATCGCTCAGATGACTGAATACCTAGTCTTCTGGTCGGCAAACATAAAAGCAGACTGGTCAGAATGATCAGGAACAGGTAAGGTTAACCAGAGCCAGTCAGACTACTTATTGAAAATCTGTTTTCACTACAGCTAGGTCATTTTCTTTTTATCTTCCCTATCTGCTAGTAGCACTGAAAACCTACTCTAGTGGTTACTTCTGCAGAAAGGAATGAGATGGTGGTGGGGTGGCTAACCAGACTTTTGCTTTAATCCTATAGTTGAATCATTTTCAATAGCAATGTTTTGAGTATTGCATATTTAATTAAATACTTTTTAAATGTTAATAAAAAGAAAATATATTAAATGCCTAACGCTTATTAACTAGAGAAAAGAATGTAAAAGTTGAAAATTTCTTCGGTGAGTTTTCCCCTTACACATTGTAGGTACGGAAAATGATTTGAATTCATCAAGTTTCCTAAGTGTGGGTTCTTCCTTAGGGAAGAGGCTTCTTCCCAGACCAAAGGTGGTGGAGGGCAGCACACAGGGCTTGTGCTAACTCTCTACTATGTGGTTCTTTGCATCCTGGGATTTCAATTTGGATGGCTGCCATTATAATGAACATAGAGTTTCTAAATTTTCCTCTAATTCAGAGACAAAATATTAATGGGTCTCCTGGGAAGACAGTGTTCATGTTTTTAACAAGTTAAGCTGCAGGGTATATTGACAATGAACTTGAGGGTACTGATTTGCAGCACTGATGCTGAGGATGTTCACTGGCTAACAATTCAATGTGACCCAAAAAATTTTTCTATGAATTGTAAATTAATTACAGGATTAAATGATAGTGATTTGCAAAATCTCCATTTGCCAGCTTTTAGCTTAAAGTGGGCATATGATTCCAGAAAGATACCCTCTCCGTCCATCATTTAGTGGGTAAATTATAATGAGTTGAATTACAAGGCTGGATTCCGCTAGGCCAGAAGCCTATTTACTATTTAGGATGCAAAGTATAAGCAGTGAGACAAACACCTTCTCATTTACCCATAGCATTTGATCAAGACTGGCATCAAAGCCCAAATACTTGGATTTAGTCCTGAGAATAGCACTGCCTTGCTCCCCTCACTCTCCAGCCCACCCCAACGCATTCCAAAGGCCACTTACAGTTTTTCATAATGACTGTTTAACAAGCTGTGCCAGGGAGCGCTTTGGTAAGGCTGCCACTTGAGAGCAGGAGAGCAGTGGTCCGCAGGCATCACACACTGACCCTCACTGTCCTGGTCCTGTACTTCACTGCCATAACTCCTACTTGTCACTGCAATGAAATTGGTGGGTTAGATCTTCTCTGCCAGTACCTTTTACTTAGACTCACAAACTGATGCAAAGAATTAATGGATAGGCCATGTATTTACATATGGTTAACATGGAACGATGCCCAGTATTAGGGGCAGGAGGCATGCTGCTAGCCTTGCGTCCTCATCTGTAAAAAGAGCAACAGCAGCTTGGGCTCAGTGTTCCTAAAATGCTGGCTGGGCCTCCCAGTATCTATCTATTCTACTTCCTGCCATAGTGTCTCTTCACTTCCAGTGGTTCCGATGAAAGTCCACTGCCAGCTCCAGGCAGGTAGGTGACCCTAGGTTTGGGTGAAGTGCAGCATTTAGTACTTGCACTAGTAAGTGCAGCAGTGTGGACACAGCCTAATCCAATCCGAGCAGAGTGAATCTCAGACTTCAGGGAATGGAGGTTCAAAGATGCTCACTCTTTTCCACTGGATCTGAACTTGTGAGATACACCTCCAAGCTCTGTTGGCACCATTTAGAGACCATGAGGGAAAAGCCTGTCTGGGAATGAAGCCAGCACAGCAGAAGGCAGAGTTAAGAATGGAGGGTACCCCGGTCCTAATGATATGATCTGAGTTCTGGGAACCAACCCTAAACTCCTTGCTTACAGAGCCCCCCTTTTTAGGCTTAAGGTAGTTTGATGTTTTTTGCTTTTCATTTTTGATTTTTAATTGCGACCAACACATAATTTGTTTAGGGGTCCCTTGTGGCACCAAGAATCAATGGTACAACTAGTTTTTTGAACTTCAATATTTATTTACTTAGTATTGTCTACTTCTATCATCTGCAAAATAGAAATGAAAAACCCATGTCCTGCCCATCTTACCACATTACACAAGCAGAGAAAATGAGATAATAGAAGCGAAAGCACTTTCAGAAGCTAAAACCAAGATAAAGTAACAGAGAAGATCTTGTTAGTATGTAATATCAACCATATGAAATTGCCACTTTTGTAGGTCAAAATTACCCAAACAAGGGCAATTTCACATGTACAACCTACTATTTTTGTATAATCCTTGGAAGTTGTTTGACTTGAGTATGGCTCCCAAACTGTACAATTCAACCTAAGGCAGTTCTTATGCAAAATGCTATTGGTATGTTTGGTGTTTCCTTTTTCTTTTAACTGCTCTCTCATCACTCATGCCTGACATCAGAATTGAAAGGGAAATAGTGGCAGTTTGTAAGACCAGACGCAGGCTGTAAGCAACAATGCAGAAATATGCCATTGGCTTCTATGGAGTATATACTTAGCCCGCAGATTGAAAAATGCCTGAAAAAAAAGGGCTGGGTTTTCTCTTACTCATCTAACCTTTCCTTTCTTCATAGTTACATTGAGAACTTCCTAAAATAAATAAATAATAAAACTTTTCAGGTTGCTCTTCATCCCTAAAGTCATAGAAAATGCATTTTTCTTGGGGTATCTCTATCACACATCACCTAAGCAAAACATCTTTTTGGGGGGCTTTGTAACACACCCTTTTTGGAAACTCTTCTCAAAATCCCAAAAGATTATTTCACAGCTTAGAGTAACAGAGGTGGGCAATGCAAGGAGCTCTTTCTTCCCCCATCTTTCCAAAAGCTGCCTAGCCTAAAAGCTCCTCAAAAACAAAAAACAAAAAACCCTCTTCCATGGTTCTCCTGCTTATACCAAATGCAGAGAAAGGGGGAAAACAGTTCTTCCATTTTTCCTTCTTCTTGCCTACAATTGAAAGAGTTATTAAAGGAAGGGTCAAGGGCTTGGAGTCTGGAATTAAAAGGCCTTGGATTTGAATTGCAACTCTGCACTCAACGGCTGTACAATCTGTGGAAAATAATTCAAGCTCTCTGAACTTCAGTTTCCTCATCTGCAGAATGGGCATAACAATATATGATTCCTCCCAGGGTTGTTGAAAGGATTCAGTGAGCAATGTGTATAAAGCCTTCAGCACAGTGTCTGCCATCAGTGAGAGTTTAGAGAGTGTTGCCTTTAGTTGTTGTTAGCGGCATTGTCATTATCCTGTGTACTTGTTTCAGCTCAGGTGGCTCAGTTATTCCTAAGAAGTCTGGGCAAATAATTCTGTTCTTGGCCTCCAAGGCAACTCTATCTAATGTGAGATAATTCATATAATGTGCCTGACTGAATGCCAGTCTAACTCAGGCTCTTCCCACTCAAGTGTGAGAGCAAGTTCAGTGTGCCTGCAGAATGGTGGAGTGGGGGGTGGAAGTGGGAGGGAAGGAAGCCCCACCCCTCTAGATGCTGATGGGGTGGATCAGCAGTGGGCAGGAGGCATTGTCCTCAAGGACAACTTCATTTCCTGCCCTTTCCCATAATAGCAGCAAGGGTACAGCAGCAGCCCCTTCAACAGGAGTGATGTAGCTGAGGCTACCCTGGGAGCTGGATTTCAGCTGGTGAGATCCCAGGTACCAGAATCCAGGACCCCAGGCCCACACTGAATGCCAGATACAAACCTGAACCCAGTGTTGGGACTTAAAAATTATCATGAATACTAATAATACTATCTGCTACTCCTGAGTGCTTTCTGTACTATAGGCACTGTCCTAGACATTTTATATATCTCATGAACTCCTTAAATCACCTTTATGGTAAGGATCCTTTTTTCAGTAACCTTTTTTTAATTGAAAGATGAAGTACATGAAAAAAAAAGTGCACCAATCATGAGAACACAGCTTGATAATTTTTATAATATGAATTTGAATGTGTAACTATCAACTAGATCAAGAAATAAGACACTTTCAGCAACCCAGAAGACACCCTCATGCCTCCTTCCAATTATGACTCCCTCCTCCTGCCCAAGAGTAAATAGACTCCTGAAATCCAACACTGTAGAGGAGTCTACGGAAATGGAATCATATGGCATATATTCCTGGGCGCTGGGTTTCTTTTGCTCAACATTATGTTTATCAGATTCATTCATTATAGTGGCAAATGGTAGTGATTTGTACTTTTCATTGCTGTTCAGCACTGCATTGTATAAATATACCACAATTTATCCTGCCATTGATGGTCATTTGGGTTATTTTCAGTTTTGGGTTATGTTAAGTAATTCTTCTATGGACATTTTCATGCACGTCTTTTGGTGGGTAAATGTATACATTTCTGTAGGTATATTCCTAAGGGCTAAATCTCTGGGTCATAGGACACATTTTAGTAGAAGCTGTCAAACAGATTTCTAAAGTGATTAGCAGGTAAGAATTCTTAATCTCATTTGGCAAATGTGGAATCTGAAGTTCAAAGTCCTGAAATAATTTACCCAGTGTTACAGTGTTAAGTGGAAGAGATGGGATTAAAACCTTGTTCTTCCCTTCATGCTATACTGAAGATTTCTTGAGAAAATCTAACAGCAGAAAGAAGCAGAAGTGTGAAAACAGCAAACTACTTGCCCGAGAATACCTTTCAAAATACGTTCTTGTACATTACTTTATAAAAACGTTGGTGATGGATGAACTAGAAATTATGATTCCCACTTGAACCATAAGATTCATAAGAAAAGTAAGACTTGGAAAGTCTCTAATTGCTGGAAAGATGAGACAGGCACTTTTTCTGACCCTACAATCTGAATTCAGCTGTTGCACCTCTCATTGTGAGCCAAAGGCCACACTCTGAGGCTGGAAAACCCTTTTGTATTTGAATTTCAGACCATGTGGGGCCAGGAACCAGCAAGCAGGAGCCTGCCACCAGCTGCTTCCTCTCTAAACAAGAATTTACATCTGCCCCTACTATGATGCAGTAATTCTATATTGTGAGTCCTATTTAAATGGGGGGGGATCTTGGAACACTTGGCCAAAGTATACTGCTTGGTAGAAGGCCATCAGAAAAGCCTTACTGATTGATTTAAAACATCTGTCATCAAAATCAGCACTCCTACTCCTGCCTACAAGAATGACAAAAGCTCCTCCTTCATCTACCAATGTACCATTTCCCCAGGACCTTTATGAAAATTCTCTGCCTCTGCAAATTGAAGTTATCCACTAGAAAACTTTTGCTAAAAAAATATAAACTATAATCAAAATATGGAATTTGGATTAACTAAGTTTTTGCCTTTTCTTTTTTTGACCTTTGGCATCTGCTCATTTTCATTCTGTAACTGTTGTCTTGAACTAATTATCTTTAACCAGCTTTTCAGTGATTTTTGAACAGAACTTAAACAAGGGATTCAGGATTTCCTATCTGTCAGGATATTTCAGTTACTTTTTCATGGCTATTTTCTGGAGAAAAATCAATGCCCTCTTTGGGGATAGGCAACAGAAAACAATCAAAGGATGGAGCTTTAACACTGTAATAGCCAGGATGATTTGAACAGCAATCTGGTTTGATGAGGAAACTCTTGGTGGCTTTGGGGGACTTGCCCAGTATCCCTCAGTGAGTTGGTGCATTTGTAGGAGAGCGAACAGAAGGCTCTCTCATCTGGCTGGGAATTTACTCAGCCTTTTGTGTTTGAGAATCATGATGAAGTTGCTGGGTGGATGTCAGGAAGAAATTAGGGTAACCTCACATGGAAAGATGGATTATGAGCTCTATATTACCAGGAAAGCAAACTTTAATTAGCATTTTGTGTTTCTAGGGTTGAAAAAGAAGAGTTGTGCAACTGTGGGCCATGTGGAGTCATGTAAAAGGAGAGAAGGCAGACAGAGGCTCAGTTTATACAGGGACTGGATGCCCAGAGCAACACTGACGTGGCACTCCCGGGGATGGCAATGTGTGGGACTTGGCCGAGGGGGTGAAGCCATCATTCCCCACAGCCCATGCTGGAGCAGGCCAGGCATCTCCGAGAGGACCAGCTCTTACTGTGCAGCTCTGGAAAGCAAAGGCATCTATCTGTGTGGGTAGATCACATCTTTCACCACCTGGATTAGAAAGCCACATGCATCTCCTTTCAGAGCAGTGTAAACTTCGGGAGTTTGAGGACAGTAGTGGGAGGGGGAGCCCCAAGAGGGAACTCTTACTAACCTGACACATGGTGGGGTGGAAGAGATATGACTTGCTACCCCAAACTTGGGGCACTGTTCACACTGCCTATATTTGAGTATTTACAATAGAATTTGCCTGGGGTATTACCTTTTTTCCTTGTAAATGCCATAGCAATTACTCTGAAAATTCTAAAGTTCAAGGCTTCAGATTCCATAAAACCAATTCGTTCTCAAGTTGATAGTGTTTCTAAGCTCAAAACGTGATGTGTCACATGTTACATAAGACAAAGACAAAGGGCAAAGCAGGCTGACCACTTAGGCCTCAGATGATTCTGATGAAAGACTTCTAAAATGATTTTTCAAAACTTCAAAGATCTACTGGGAAGGTGCTGATTCGAAGTAACCGCTAGGAAACTTGGCTTTCTGCCTTCCCGCCCTACTGGAGAAATCCTCTGGAGTCTTGCTTCTCAGAGCACCTTCTATGAAGCAGCAGCATCAGCATCACTTGGGAGCTTATTAGAAATGGGGAATCTCAGACCCCACCTCAGATTTATTGAATCAGAGTCTGTATTTTAACAAGATCCCACTGTTACTCCTGTGCACATTAAAGTGTAGAAGTATTGCCCTAAAAGCAAAGGGTGTAGCAGCAGGCTCTGGAAGGTGCTGCCCAGGCCTGGGTCCCCTGAGACAAGTTGCTGTTGAAATGAAATGAGTGGCATTTCACCTCCTCCTCCAGAGAAAGAGAAATATGTCCCTTCCTGGGTGCTCCTGTATGATCCCACCGAACACTCTGCACAAGACATTATGTCAAGAGAGAAGATACAAATTCCCAGTGCCTATCATAGCTCTTCTATGAGAAAGAAAATAATTTTGTATGGCTGCTCAAAGGCCAGTGAAAAGCCTTGATTTAATGGCAAAGGCTGCGAGGGCACCAACTGTTCATTGCCCTGGGTTTGCTCACTTGGTTTGGAGTGGGGTGCCCACACGTGGCAGTCCCCAAAGTCTTCCGGCAACTCTGTGTGCTTTCTCTTCTTGGTGGATGGCAATGCAGCTCTAAAATCAAGAAACCAAAATGAAGGTTAGAATTCTCTTTAGCTCTCCATGTTGCGTGAAATCATATTTAATTTTCCAGGTCTCTGCTCTCTGCCCTACGTCGAATTCCAATTAGTTGAGGTTCCTTGAGCCCTGCTAGTCTGAAACTTAGTTTTCCTCTATCCATTGGATCTGGAATTCACCTACTTGAAAATTAAACTGACAACATTTTCAAAGGCAGAGGACTCATTGGGACAGAGAAGATATAGACAAAATATTGGTATATATTTGACACCTGGATATTTTTTTCACATGGAACTTTACTACAATTTTTGATGTCTTTTACTCTTTTTGCCTTCCTCTAGTTCCAGAAGGATGAATTAAAGGGATAAAAAGTTGGGGTGAGGGAAGAGAGAAGAAAAGAATATTAGATAATGCTTAATCAACAGATTTCTTTTCTGCATGCTCATTCACAAATTCCCTTAAGTACTCTAGCTGAGGCTGCATAAATAGTGCTTCTTCCATCATCCAAAATCTCCCTATATATTTCTGACATTTTAACTTTTCATTGAATGAGGACCTTGGGTTTAGAGGGTTTTTAATTAAAAGATTGTCTGAAGTCAAGAGCCCTGGGTCCTTGTCATGTGTGACACGTGTCTCAACACTGCCATCTCCTGGAGGTTTCCGCAGCTCATTCCCTCGACTGTCCCTGCCCGGGGAGGAGAGGGGGTGCCTGACTGCTCTGAGGCTTTCGGCTGTGGTCCTTCATTTTCCTTACCCAGGGCTGTGGCACAGAGGCTGCTGATGGTGAGAACAAGGTATCCCCAGATGGGAGGACACAGATTGGTCCAGGGCAGCCACAGGGTGATTGATGTTTGGGTAGCAGTTGGGAAAGCCGCCACGGGTATGGCCGGAGTTGCTCATTTCAGGTGTACTCTGGGGCAGCTGTGAAGGCACCGTCCCAGGAGCAGCTGCAGAGTGGAGAAAGGGAGCTGGAGTCTTCCCAGCTGTAGGTCTCAGAGGTCGGCAGCATGTACCTGGGGGAGCAACAAGTGAGACACGTCTCTCTCTTGCTCACCACCCAGAGTCCAAGGCTAGTTACAATGCAACATGTGCTGAAGGTGGGTCTCACTCACCTTTGACCTGTGGAGGAGAGCATGGGTCTGATGCAGAATAGGGTGGGGTATCTGGTAGCTGACGTTGCCTGGGGATCAGAGACATGTGTTGCTTTTTCTTAAAAAAAAGGTATTTCATCATTATAATTTTTGTCATGAACAGGAGGCAGGACCCAGTGTACAGCACCCACAGTGATGGTTATCAGGTGCTCCAAAGGGGCCAAAAGCCATTAGACCATGATCAGGGTCATATCGAGATTGAGCAGCCTTTGAATGAGGCAGACCTGGGTTTGATTCCCAGCTCTTCCACTTCCTAGCTGTCTATCCATGAACAAGTAGTTAACCTTTCCAGGGCTCAGTTTTCTCATCTACAAAATAGGAATAATTATTACACCTACCTCATAGCATTGTTATGAGAATTAAATGAGATAATGTGTGTAAAGCCCATAACTTCATGCCCCAAACATGGTGAGTGCTCAATACAATTTAATTAATATAGTATTGCTTCTTAACATTCTCAAAACATGTTGCACATGCTATTTGGACTAAGGCAATATAAAATAATAATGCTAAAGCAGTAGTTTTACATCTTTTCTCTGGGGAAATCCCAAAGTTCTTGGAAGAAGCTCCAGGGGCTTTATGAAAGAAGAATTTTTTAATGCTTAGAAAAATTTTAAAGTTTCTGTTTTATATATTTAGGTGCCAATAAAATTTCACTTAAAAAGAAAAGAAAACAATGAGTACCATAACTTAAAAAGTGTGAAACTAGAGCCCCAAAAGACCTACAAGTTCTCTTAAAACTCAGAAACTCTGTTGTTCTAAGTAAAAGCCATACATAAGCATCACAGTCCCACCACCACCACTTGAGTCTCTCACTTGGAGAATAAGCTATCTTGTTTTTTCCTGGTTCACTAAGATTACAACATAATAAAATGAAGAGAAATCTTTTTTTTTTTTTCATTCACTAGAAAAGTTATGTCTTCTCCCCAAATTGGTCTTTTATAATTTTTTCACTTCCTGTTATTTAAGGAAAAGAGAACATACATTTATCTCCCTTCAAAAAACCCCACCTAAATGAAAGTAAAAGAATAAGGAAGTATAAACACAAAAGAACAAGGAGTACATGAGCTGAGACCACAGCAAACTGTATTTCAATAACACTGTGGAAGAGAGAAATAGGATGGATAGCAATTGAGCTAGAAGAATGCAAAAAGCAAAAATATAACTGCCTGGGGATTGCAGAGGGGGCATACGAGTCAATGAGAAGTAACCCAATTTGAACAAGAGAACTCCAAAAAAGCTCAGGACATTGGAGTCACCAGGAATCCTTGAATTCAGGGGGAGGATAGGAGTGAAAACAAAAGGATTGGTTGAAAGTTTGAAGTAGTTGGACCTTTAGATCCAGTTTCCCACTTTGCACAGCTAGGCAACTACCACCATCACCCCAATAGAACTTGTAAAATTTGCTCTTTGGAGAAACTGAACAAGAGAGACTGAAGCCATGGGTGAGCTGCTGGAATAAAACTGGAAGGATTACTTAAAATTCTAGGTGCTAAACTGTGAGACTCTTCCTCAACTTTGCTTCACATGCATTCAAGCAGATTTGCCTCAGATAAGAAATTAGGGGACTATTCCCTAGAAAACAACTGAATATCTTCATGGGGAAAAAAAATTATTCTGAAGTCACCCAAGGAAATAGCCCGTCTGCCTGATCATGCTACAGTGAAACTCATTGTTTGAGAATAATGTACTTAGAACTTCTTAAACAGGAAAAATGCTTCATGAAGGATACCATTTTCTGAAAGCTTTTGACATTAAAGACAGAGAACAAAATAACCAGAGAAATAAAAAATACAAAAGAATCACAGAGTGTGCTTCTGCTTCTTATATGACTGGTAAATTCCTACCAGACCGGATGCTCCCACCAACAAAAACTATAAACTCAAGGGAGTGGGGGAGCTACCTGGAAACACTAGAAAGTAGACAAAAGCAAGCAGATTCTGAAAGAACACTGAAACTTGAAAGAAGGGAATGCATAAGCTGTTTTTAGCTTTAAGGCAGGCTGATTTGCCAAATATAGTTTACAGTTTGAGTTTAGGCAAATTAACTGCCTGCTGAAACAAAAGTATATATACTCTTCAGAGGAATATAAAAGAATCCAGACATTCACAATATCCGGGACACAATTAAGAATTACTCAACAAATGAAGAACCAGAAAAATGTGATGTAGCATTGAGGGAAAGAAAAATTAATAGATACCAATGCAGAGATGATCCAGATACTGGAATTCACAGACAAGGATTTTAAAGCAGCTATTATAACTAAGCTTAGGGGAGTACAGGAAAATATGCTTGCAAAGAATGGAAAAATACAAAATTTCAGCAAAGAAATAGAAACTATAAAAAATAACTAAATGGAAATTATAGAAATGAAAAATTTTAGGAATGCAAATAAAAATTTAAAAATTCATTGGGTGGGCTTAACAGCTGAACTTGAAGATAGATTGATATAAATTATCCAATGTAAAGGAAAGAGGGGAAGGAATGAATTTAAAACTGACAGGAAAAAAGACTCATGAATCTATGGTGAGGATGGAGTAGAAAGAAGAATAAAGATATAATTGCCCAAAACAGCACAAATGTGGATAAAGACACATATTTACAAATTCAAGATGCTCAGGGAATCCAAAGCAAGGTAAATATAGAGAAAAACCACACCTAGACCATCAGAGTTAAATTGCTGTAAATTAACAAAAAAAAAAAAAAAAAATCACACCCAGAATACCTTTTTTTTTAATCATCATTTTATTGAGATATATTCACATACCACGCAGTCATACAAAACAAATCGTACTTTCGATTGTTTACAGTACCATTACATAGTTGTACATTCATCACCTAAATCAATCCCTGACACCTTCATTAGCACACACACAAAAATAACAAGAATAATAATTAGAGTGAAAAAGAGCAATTGAAGTAAAAAAGAACACTGGGTACCTTTGTCTGTTTGTTTCCTTCCCCTATTTTTCTACTCATCCATCCATAAACTAGACAAAGTGGAGTGTGGTCCTTATGGCTTTCCCAATCCCATTGTCACCCCTCATAAGCTACATTTTTATACAACTGTCTTCAAGATTCATGGGTTCTGGGTTGTAGTTTGATAGTTTCAGGTATCCACCACCAGCTACCCCAATTCTTTGGAACCTAAAAAGGGTTGTCTAAAGTGTGCGTAAGAGTGCCCACCAGAGTGACCTCTCGGCTCCTTTTGGAATCTCTCTGCCACCGAAGCCCATTCCACTTCCCTTCACATCCCCCTTTTGGTCAAGAAAATGTTCTCCGCCCCACGACGCCGGGTCCACACTCCTCCCCGGGAGTCACACTCCACGCTGCCAGGGAGATCCACTCCCCCGGGCGTCCGATCCCACGTAGGGGGGAGGGCAGTGATTTCACCTTTCAAGTTGGCTTAGCCAGAGAGAGAGGGCCACATCTGAGCAACAAAGAGGCACTCAGGAGGAGACTCTTAGGCACAAATATAGGGAGGCCTAGCCTCTCCTTTGCAGCAACCGTCTTCCCAAGGGTAAAGCTTATGGTAGAGGGCTCAACCCATCAAACCACCAGTCCCCTATGTCTGTGGTCATGTTAGCAACCATGGAGGTGGGGTAGGCGAATACCCCTGCACAGAATACCCTTTTGTAGCTCAGATGTGGTCTGTATCTCTAAGCCAACTCTGCAAATTAACTCACTACCCTCCCCACTATGTGGGACACGACTCCGAGGGATGAACCTGGCTCTGGCCCTGGCATTGTGGATTGAGGATGCCTTCTTGACCAAAAGGGGGAAAATAAATGTAACAAAATAAAGTTTCAGTGGCTAAAAGATTTCAGGCAGATTTGAGAGGTCATTCTGGAGGTTATTCTTATGCATTATACAGATATTCCTTTTTAATTTCTAGGGTATTAGAACAGCTAGAAGGAATTACCTGAAACTGTTGAACTATAATGGAATAGCCTTGATTCTTGATGATAATTGTATAAGTGTGTGACTGTGATTGTGAAAACCTTGTGACTGACACTCCCTGGATTAGCGTATGGGCAGATGAGAAATAAAATAAAGACAAAATACATATAAATAATAGGACAGGGGAATAAGAGATATGGGACATTTGGGGTGTTCTTTTTTATTCTTTTTTATTTTTATTTTATTCTTTTTTTTTGGAATAATGAAAATGTTCAAAAATTGATTGTGGTGATGAATGCACAAGTATATAAAATCTCATTAAAAAAGATACCAAGATAAAGAGTATCACCATAGATAAAGAGGAATATTGCATAATGATAAAAGAGTCATTTCATTAAGAAGGCATAGCAATCATGATTGTTTATGTACCTAATAACAGAGCTTCAAAATACATGAAGCAAAAATTGACAGAGTTAAAGGGAGAAATATATAATTGTATAATTGTACAATCATAGTTGGAGATTTAATATCTGTTTCTCATTGATTGATAGAAAAAAGTAGAACAAACTGATAAGAACAAAAGTCAGTGAAGATATAGTTAATCTGAGGCATGTCTTTAAGAAGAAAAAAAACTGATCAATTTTAATGTTGAGAGAAATTTTGCAGTTTTTTTCAGAGAATTTTAGGGAAGAATTAATGATAGCTACATTTGAAGCCAAACAAATTGTTAAAACAGTAATTCAAGAAAAACAAAAAGTTCAAGAAAGAAAATGTAATCATAGTAAATTATATGTGAGTATACAGTGATAATAACGTAAACCCTGATTATTGATCTAACCAAAAATTTTTATATAACTTTATGATATTAGAAGCCTGAGTGTAGACGTGAGTGTACAGATGCAGTAATCCTCCTAGAAGTTGATATTAAAATCTAATCTAAAAATGTATAAATCAAGAACAGCAACATTGAAACATTATTTAGACATAGAGTGGTAGAAATATCCAAAAGAGTTGAAAGTGAGTACCTCTGGGATAGCAGGACTCAGGGGTGTGGGGAGAAATGGGGCAAGGAATTGTTCATTTTCATTATAAGCCATATACTCTGGTAAATCTGCAAATTAAATTTTGTGATTGATTCTGCAATCTTACGATTTCACCTTTAAGGTCATAGACAGCTGTTTAGTTACTCTTACAGCAAAGACACCACTGAATTCCATGTTTAATAAAAACTGAAAATGACAAGTAAATTATCAAGTCATTCAAGAAATATGGCCTAGCATAATATAAATGGGAATACAATGCTCCCTCCAACAGCACTTGTGGAGAACCAAAGGTTCCTGGGTTAAATGACAGCAATATATGTTGGTGGTTTTAAAATAAGGAATTTAAAATTTTAAAGGCTTTCCTTATTATATTTTACTCCCTTCCAAAATTCACCACAACGACTCCTTTATTTCATTGCATTTTATACCTTTCGATGCTCAATGCATTTTAATATTCAGAGAATTTGAGGAAAGAGTTAATGAAAAATTAATTCGAAGGCTACCTTCAAAACTTAACAAATATTAAAAGAAGGCAAGGATTAACTTCAAGAAAACCACTGTAGTTTGGTGTTGTTTCTGAATTGCTAAACTCCTGCCTACTCACAATCCCCATGTCAGGAATCCCAGCAATGCACATCAGACTGTTTTTGGTCTTCGTGCTCTGAATTTGTTTACTACACTAAAAAGATTTCCACAATGTGGATCTAGGGAGCAACAGACACAATGGGTCACTCATTGAGTGGATATTGCTGTCTTTCACTTTTGTAGAAGATAGTTGTAATAATCAACAGATTCTTAGCTGCTGATGAAAAATAGAACAATCAAAAGCATGGTTACCACTTAGCCTAACATATTCTAAACCCCTTCCTTTCAGACAGGCACATGTTTTTATCTGTTGGAGGGTGAAATGCCATTTCCTGTGTGCTTATGACTCCACAGGCCCTATGTGACTATTCAGCTGGGACTACTCACAGCTCAACAGTACAGTTCCCACTTTTCTCTAATGACTACCCAGTGCCTTCACACACCACCAACCTCCTCTTCCCAAAGTCCTATTGCACCTCACAGTGAGCTCAGCTCAACAAAGTGCCTGGTATAAGTCAGTACTTAATGAGTAGGACTTACTGCTTTTCTACACTACTCATGGCCATGTATATGCTGCATATATAAATTCATATATAAATAGAGGGGTTTCCTGACTACTCCATCTAAAATAGCAGCCTTCACTCACCCATCTCTTTCTACCCCCTCCCTTACCTTTCTTCTGATCATGGTTGTGGTTAAGTTATTAATTTTTCAAAACTCACAGACTATATCAAATAATTGAATATTACTGTATGCAAGTTTAAAAATTAATTTTATAAAAGAAAGTTGGAATGGCTATAGTAATACCAGATAATAAGAGCTGAAATCAATGAAATAGACAACAGAAAAACAATCAAGAATATAAATTTAACCAAAATCTTTGAATGGTTGAGAAAACTGATAAACCTTTTGCCAGACTGAAGGAAAAACAAAAAAAAAAAGCTAGAAGACACAGATTACTGGTATCAAGAATGACAAAAAGGATCATCACTATAGATCCTACAGACATTAAATGTATAACCCAGAAATATGAACAACTTTATGTCAATGAATTTGAACAACTGAGATGAAATGGAAAAATTCATTGAAAAACTACCTAAGCTGATAACTACTAATAGAAACCTGAAGAGCTCCATATCTACTAAAGAAATTGAATTTGTGGTAAAAACAACAAAAAACCTTCTAACAAAGAAAACTGCAGGTCCAAATGACTTACTGGTGAAATCTGCCAAACATTTGTAGAAGAAATAATACAAATTCTACCCAAGTTCTTCTGGAAAATAGAAGAAGAGGGAATACTTCCCAACTCAATTAATTATTTCATAATTTTAAAAACCTCAAGTGAAGAACAATGCTCTCATTACTTACAAGGCCCCCAAATCGAAGTCATTGCCCAAGAACTCCTCCAGCAGGCTTGTATCTAGGGCTGTGTTCCCCAGAGTGCCGTTGGCCCCTTGAGCTGCAAAGGTAAATAGAAATCTTGAGATCCATGAGGATTTCAGAACCAGTGAACCCATGTCAAGAATATTGACAACCTTACAACCTAGAATTTAAGCACCTAAATGGAATAATGCATTTGTTGAGAAAGTGGTTTTTCTTCCTTTCAAACATTTTCTTCCAAAATCTCTTAAGATGTCAGCCTCCTTCAGCAAGCATTCCCTGCCTGCCCAAGGCTGCTTTAGGCACCCCTTTATATGTGCATCCATAATACCATGTTCTTTCCCATATAAACTATTACAATTGCTTGCTTTTGTGTTCTCTCTCTAAAGTCTTTGAGGGTAAGGACACTTACTGTATCTTACTGTATCCACAAGGATCTCTGGCATAAAATAGACAGGCAATAAATATTTATTGACTAAATGGGTAGATGGAGGGACCAATGGATGGATGGATGGAAGGCTTGGTGGTTAGATGAAGTATTTTTGGTTAAATTTAACAAGAAATTCAATATCTTGCTTCACATTTTTGTTATACTTCCAAAAATGTAACACAATAGTTCTGTCCCTTTTGTTGTTTTACAAAATGAAAATTAATTTATTGGCTTCTTTCTGGTTATACTAAAGGTGTCGGAATTAAACAAGAATAAAAATACAAGACTACATATCGTAAAGGAGGAAAAAACTATTTGAAGATAACATAAATCTATACCTTGCAAACTCAAGAAACAACTGACAAACATTTAGAAATGATCGGAAAATTCAGTAGAGTGGTTGGTTAAAAATTAATGTGGACTCGCGACGGGCCAGGCCCCAGCCTCGGCCCTGGGTCCTGCCACCACAACCGGAACTGAAGTAGGGAGCCCCGTCCCTGGCCCACTGCCGTCCACAACACTCAGCCAACCCTCGCTCAGAAAAGAGGTTTTTAAATCAAAGATGGGAAAATCAGAGAAAACTGCCATTCCTCACAGCCAGCTTGTTCACGGTATACACTTATGTGAACAACCAAAGATAAACAGACAGGAAAGCAAATACAACTTACCACTAACCAAGATCACCTCTGCAAAAAGAAACGAAAATAATTTTTGGCATGATTCTGTTTCATCTGATATAATTCAGAAGCAAGAAAAAACGCCTTTTAAAAATACTGAGAACATTAAAAAATGTACATTTGAAGAAATCAGCATTTCCAGCTGAAGTGAGCCAAAAGGAAACTTATGTTGGGGCAAAGTTTAGTGATCGTCCTTCTCCTAGTGTTATTCCAAAGCCTCCTAGTCACTGGATGGGAAGCACTGCTGAAAATACCAACCAAAATAGGGAGATGATGGCAGTACATTTAAAAACTCTCTTAAAAGTTCAAACTTAGATTTCATGTTTGAGTATGTATGTAAAACATAGTTTTTCCAAAATCGCTGGATGCTTTAAAAGAAAATTGGAACATCTTTGCAAGACAAAGATGAGTTAAAAAAAATTATATCCCAATAGCTTGTATTATATTTTATATTTTGAAAATACTGTATACCATGTATTATGTGTATATTGTTCATACATGAGAGGCACATTATAGTTTTGTTATGAAAGTATGTATTTTGTCCTGCCCAAAAGGTAGGTGTTTTGTACATATAAAATGGAGAAATTTTAAGTGTATCTAAGGCACATGGAAGACCATTTATTTGCACAAGGTACCAAGAGATTTTTTTCAAGAAACAGCTATCTAATCTCAAGGTGAAGCTATAAATATGAACAGCACTATTGAAATTTAAATCTGTGGCACAATCATTGTAAACATGGGGTTTGTCTATGTTTCTTTAAATTGATTTTTGCCTTCTAATCTAATTACTGGAAATCTCCTGTTCCCATATTTACCAAACTTAATTTCTGGTTTTTGATTTACATCCATTATTAAATTGAAAATTCCTACGAATTTTAATGCCAACAAAATCAGTTGTAATCAAATTTTAAAATAATCATAATTTGGCCCCCCCTTAAAAAAATTAATGTGGAAATTAATTGCTTTCCTATCTACAAACAATAACCAGATAAAATAATGAAAAAAAAATGACTGCATTTAAAATAACAAAAATATCTAATATATATTTAGGAGAAATATTTCTAAAAAAGCTAAAAGCTCTATGAAAAGCCTTAAGAGAAAATTGAATAAATGAAGAGACCTTCATTGTTCTTAGACCAAAAGACTCAATATTGTAAAAATTTTACTAGACATTATTTTAGGATGCCTGCCAAATGCACATATTTATTTTCTGAGAACTCTCCCCTGACAAAAATAGTCTCCAGCAGCCATATCTGTAAATATAAACCCAACAGCCTGATTTGGTCAGGGAGAAAGGCAACTGAATCAGAAGTAATCCGTTGACTATCCAGTGACCAATCAATGATTCCTCCCAAGAATTTTAACCAATAGACTTTAAACCTGGTGGTTGACATCATGTATTAGCTAAGGAAGAAGACTAGAGTAGTAGTCTAAATATTTCTTTCACATTTACTTGCTTGATTTTTTTTACTCTATCTAGGAACTGGTTGTTCTGTTTTTTCTCTTATATACACCCAACAAATAATTTTTAATTGATTTGTGTGTTACCTGAAGGCAAATACTCCCCAAATTAACGTGTTTTAAGTTCTGCTGGAAGAATAAATACACAAGAATAGCCAGAAAAACTATGGGGGATGAATAAACAAGTACTAAGAGACACATGAATAGACACAGCCAAGGAACACCAATAAGTCCAGGAATAGACCCAAATATATAAGGAAATTTAGTTCAGGATAAACATATTCTTTTGGCATCAATGAGAAAAGACGGATTATTAAAAAACAATTTAAAAGATCAGAAAAAAATATTTATTGCCTACCAAATTGGCACATATTCAAAGAATTGACAAAACCCACTGTTGATGATTTAAATAAGAGGACCCTTTAATGCACTCCTGATGGGAATATAAATAAAATAATCTCTTTGAAAGTGGTTTGGTGAATGTTTCTAAATGTGCATATATACTTTGACCCAGAAATTCCACTTTTTAGAATTCACCCCAAGGAAAAAGTCACATAAATATAAGAAGGATGTGTATACAGAATGTTCATCACAGTGTTATATATAATAATGAAAAACAGAGAATAAATGGCCATCAATATGGAATTGATATTCATTCAATGAAATTTTATGCAGTCATTTAAAAAGTTATAATGTAGAGTAGTAGTTATTGACATGGAGAAATTTCCATGACATAAATGAGTGAAAAAAACAGGTTATAAAATTATATATATATGATTTATATAGAATTGTACGTATGTATCAGCATCCACTTTTACTCTCCCAGATTTTTCTATTATTTCAGTATTTTACATTGAGACTGCACCATTTTTCTTTTTCCAAAAGCCATGTTCATTTCTAAAGTTATATCTTTTTCTGATTGTAAATTATTTCACCAAACATATGTGTACTTGATTTGTCATCTCAAATATCCTACCTTCAAGAAGATTTCTTAAGCCCCTTTCCAAATGGGATGATAGTTTTTCTGCAACTTGAAGTTGGTGAAGAAATAAGGAGGTGAATATGGTGCATAGATAGAGACACATACAAAAAGCCTTTATTCCCAGGACTATTGACTGCCTGCCTCCCTGAACTGGTTGGGAGATGAGGGTCAATGAATAAAATAAAGATAAATTACCAAAAAGCTGGGAGGAAGAAACAGAATCACAAAATCTCTCTCTCTCTCCTAATATATAATAGAAGGAACAACAGAAACAACAACAAAAAAAAAAAATAGGGAGGAAATCACCAGCAGAAGTTAAACAAGGAAAAGAAACCAATCTAACACATAACCTTTAAAATCTGGCAGCCAAAGAAAGATTCTAGCTGGGCAGAAAGGCTCCTACTCCAATCCCAAACCCTCATCAGCAGTGGGAAAAGTGAGTTGAAAAATGTCTGAATATTCTCATTATTATCTTCCAATTTGGAGAGAAGTAGACTGAGAACTATCCCTTTAAAAAGTCGAGGAAATCCCGTTTAGAGTAGAACTTTGCAGAACCTCAGCAAAGCCAGGAAAGAGCATCAATGTTTGCCTGGTCCAGGGCCCTGAGTTAGGCTGAGGAATAGAGACTTAGAAAAATGGATATACCCCTACTTGGTGGAATGGTTCCTAGAATACTAAATACTACTGAAGCCACAGCTAGACTTTGAAGAAAGAATAGGATAAAGATAAGCTGGACAATATACATTCTTCCATTCATTCAACAAATATTTATTAAGCACCTACCTTGTGTCAAAGACTGTACAAGGTGTATACAGCAGTGAGAAAAAAAGACAAGAGCCCCTCAGGGGCCTGCATCCTAAGTGAGGGAAGTGTGGTAATGGCGGGGATGGGAGGATATGCATAATATATGATGAACAATAAGTAAACAATGTACTTCCACAGAGTGTTGAAAATAAAACGGGGGGATATGTTAGACCATGGGGGAGGGAGCTCCTTTCGATTTGGAGGCCTCTCTGAGGAAGAAACTAGCCATGCAATGATTGGGGCAGAGCATGCCAGGCAGAGGCAAGGCACGTAAGAGCCTGGGGGCTGGACCAAGCTTAGCCTGTTTGAGAAAAGCCATTGCAGTGTTCTCCCATGTTAGAGCACAGTGGGCAGGGGGCAGGGGGCAGGAGAGGAGGTCAGAGCAATGGAAGCCTTTGGAAAGTGTCCTGATAGGCTTTACATTTTTAAAGGGTCACTCTGGTTGCCTTGTGGGGAAAGGAGTACAAGGAAGAGAGGAAGCTAGTTTGAACACGATCATAGTGGTCCAGGGACTCTCCAAGTTTGGACTTCTTACTCTGGGTCAAGCACTTTACCCACACTATTTCATTTACTGCTCATAGCAGCCCTATGAGGGGACATTAATAGTATCCTTACTTTACAGATGAGGCAAAGTGATTATTATTCAGGTTAACTAGCTTGCCCAGGGTCACACAGCTAGAAGTGACCCACAGGGAAACCAATTGAAGCCTGCCCTGATCCTTGCAAGTGTCTTACCCACCCTGTGCTCCTCACCCCCCGCCCCCACAATGTCACTTGACCCACTCCTACTACTTCACTGGGCTTTGGACAAGCTGCCTGCTGAGAGCAGCAGATGGGCGGAGTGATCTGTTTAGTTTCCCACTGAAGCCCATACTGGTATCCCATCTGCTTTATCCATTCTCCTCCCTCTCACTTCCCCAGGTAGAAATAAGGGTGGTTCATAGATTCTAAGACCTGACGGATGTGTGACTCTTTACATCACCCACATGCCCCAGTCCAGACCCCAAGTTAGGTAGGAGACACCCAGAGATCCCAGAACCTGCCTCCTTTGTGCGGCATGTCCAAATCCTTTACTGAACAAAGAGAGAGTATCCCTACAGAAGCCTGCTTTCTCTAGGAAATCACATCTGTGTTTTCCAAACCCAAAGGAAATTACTCAAGAAGATAAATCCAAAGTGTCAGATGAAATTGTTTTCCGGAGGTTTTACACACATAGGGCAACACTCAAAAGACTTGTAAAATAAATCTTATGCTTTTAAAAATAATCACTTGGCTCTAAATGTCTTAACCACTTGTTTATAGCAACTCGGCCTGCAGAGAGAGCATCCTTGGGCATCCTACTCCCTGTCAGGAAGGCTCAGATTCAACCCTTGGTTCCACCCCTTTTCCACATTTATTTTTGGTGGCTGGAAAGGGCTGTCACAGTCCTGCTCACAAAAGCAGAAGATGCCCAGGCCTCCTGGGGGTGCCAGAGAAGCTGCCCCTTTATTGCTCTTGTAAAGCAAACCCCTTTCTCACCCTAGCTCTCTTCCTCTCCTTCTAGGCACAGTGACAACTGCAGCATGGTCACCTCTCCCACAGCCCTTGGCCTTAGGCAGACCAGAAAAAAGGTCATGGTTATGAACAGCAATACTGCAGAGAGTACCATAGACAAATCCAAGTTTTATACACAGGGTCTACTAATAAACCTGCATATGGCTTTGGGGGAAGTGTTTCTAAATACGGTGAGCACCTTGGCAGGTGAACTCACTGCCCTCCCCCTACATGGGACCTGACTCCCAGGGGTAGAAATCTCCCAGGCATCCCAGGGTATGACTCTCAGGGATGAGCCTGAACCCAGCATCATGGGATTGAGAACATCTTCTTGACCAAAAGGGGGATGCAAAATGAAATGAAGTGAAGCTTCAGTGACTGAGAGATTTCAAATGGAGTCGAGAGGTCACTCTGGTGGACATTCTTACTCACTATAAATATAACCCTCTTTAGGTTTTAATGTATTGGAATAGCTAGAAGAAAATATCTGAAACTACCAAACTCCAATCCATAGCCTTGACTTGTGAAGATGATTGTATAACAATGTAGATTACAAGGGGTGACAGTGTGATTGTGAAAACCTTGTAGATCACATTCCCTTTATCCAGTGTATGGATGGATGAGTAGAAAAAGGAGGACAAAAACTAAATGAAAAATAGGGTGGGACGGGGGAATGATTTGGGTGTTCTCTTTTACTTTTATTTTTTATTCTTAGTCTGATTCTTTCTGGTATAAGCAAAATGTTCAAAAATAGATTGGGGTGATGAATGTGTAACTATATGATGGTACTGTGAACAGCTGATTGTACACCATGGATGATTGTTTGGTATGTGAATATATTTCAATAAAACTGAATTTAAAAAAGAAGGAGGGGTGAGCAGGGTGAGCATAATAAGCAAGGTCCTCCTTCCATTACTCCCTGCCTCCTCCTCCCACGGCCCATCCTCCACCCACCAGTCCTACATAAAGACCATTTCTTGGTTCTCTCTGATAGGCTCCCCTACTCATATCATTTCCTGATGTCCCCCCGTTGTTTTATCTACTTTTTGCCCTTTATCCCACAGCAGTGATGCCCATCAGACCACAGGGAAGATGGCAAAGTTGGTCTGTTACAACAACTCTGGTTTTTTTAAGGATTCTAAAAAGCAACTGTGAGGATGCCCCAAATGGTTGTGCTTTGGCAATTTCCCTCTGATATGCCAGCATTCATGAGAAATTGGAGCATAAATGTCAATGGTCATTTAAAGAAGAAGGTGGAGGACAAGAAGATGGAAAAGAGAAGGAGGAGGAAAGGAGGAAAAACCAAATACCCCACCTTTCTGATTTATTAAAGATACCTTGTCTTGAAAACCCATGGAAAATAAAACTGGATCTGAAATCCAGTGTTGGCATTTAGAACCACATCAGAGCAGTTATATGAGTAAAGATGTTTTCCCAGAAACATTTTCCAAGCATCAATTGACTGTTTTATTCATTTATTCACACATTTACTTAGTGTCTACTATGTATCCATGAATAAAAATCAGAGATGAGCTCACAGGTCAGTGAGAAGGCCAAGAAGTATCAGCTACAGGGTGATAAGCGTTACTATGAATGTATAGTTGGATATATGGAGCGTTTCAAATTGGCCTACTGGGGAGGGCCAAGGATTCTTGGCAGGAGACACTTGAGAGGAATTTTTAAGGATAAGAGAAGTTCACTAGGTGATTAAAAAAAAAACATTCTGGGAAGAGAAAAGAGCATGTGCAGAGAAATTCAGGTAATCAGCAGCAGGTCTCTAGAAAGTGCCAGGCAGAGCGGGGAGGGAAGAGAAGAGGTGGCAGACCCCGAGAGCAACTGCCCATCACCACCCCGCCACAACCTATATGTCCTTTTATTTCAACCACTGCAGCAATCACGTGTTGTGTGTGTGTCTCTCTCCACTCAACTCTAAGCTCCTTTAGGGCAGGCATTGCCTCCTACTGTACAAATCCTGAGCACCAAGAATAGGACATGGAACATAGTAGTTATTCAATAAATACTGTAGTTTTTGGATGAGTTAAAAAGCTTTGAATGAATAAATGTAATCGTGAATGGTGGAAGGTGTATGCACAGAGGCTGGCAGACACCAGGTCATGAAGATTCGTAAGTATTGAAGTAAAGAATTTATCTTAAAATTATGTAGTTACTGAGGGTTCTTAAGCAAAGGTCAACTACATATTTTTGAAAGGCCATTCTGCCTGCAGCTGGGAGATTGGACTGCAACCAGGCAAGTCTAGAGCAGAGAGAAGAGTCAAGGTCACTGTTGACATCAGCTTTCCCACATTAAATCACTTGATATACAATCAGTGCCTGAGATCTCCCCAGCTATGCAATCTTGGACAAATTACCTAGCTTCTCTGTGCCTTCTTATCAATAAAATGAGGATAATAAAAGCATCTACCTCATAGAGTTGTTGGGAAGATTAAACGAGATAATGCATATAAAGTGCTTAGCATGTTTCCCGGCTCAATCAATGCTATGCTTTATCATTACCATCACTTTCTGTACTCAAGAAGTTCACAGACCAGTGAGGAAGACTGACATAGAAACATAACATAGCAAACCAGTGCAACAGGGATGTATACAGGGCATCATGGAACACCTAAACAAGTCAGTAGGAGCAAAGGAGTGCCAGGAAAAGCTTCCAGGGTAGATGAGAATAATTGAGGCCAGAACCATGATCCTAGGGCCTTGAATGCCATTATAATATGGCCTGGGGCAGTGGAGGTGGGACCAAGGTAGTGGTGATCAGGAACCAGCCACAGGCCTGTAGGGCCGATTTCCCCATCTTCTCCCAACTCCGGATTTAATGGTGTCTTGCCGGTAGCTGGAAATTGGCACAGAAGTTGGCAAACATTTCAAATCAGGACTCCCCCACCCTCACCCCCACCGCCCTGCCCAAGAGCTGGTTGTTAAACATTTACCAACACACTACTGGATTTGAGTGGTATTTAGGAGAATTCGCTGGACTTGGTGACTGATTGGAAGGAATCTAGATGATTCCCCAGTCCCTGTCTTGGTGACTGGGTGGGTGGTTGTGCTAGTGCCCTGAGATAGGAAATAGGAGAGAACTGGGTGATGTGGCCTGGGAGGGAGATGAGGAGTACATCTGCTTATGGCCATGTCCTGTCAATCCTGTTTTGCACTCTTGGACATAGAGGCAAGCAGCAGGACACTGCCCCCAAGAAAAACTCCACCTAATGAACCGGAATCCTGGGAGGCTCTCTGGTCCTCCTTGCACTGGTAGTCCCACATTGATCCAGAAAAATCTAATCTGTCCTTTCAAGCACAGTTAACGTGACCCACCATTGGGAAAAGTGACCCAGTTAGAAGACTGTCTCTGGACTTTAACATAATATGAATCACCAGAAATTCACGTGCCTGATAATCTGAGAGATAAAATAAAAGCTAATCTTTATTCAACTTGAGTAAATAAATAGTTCAAGCACATTTTGTAATAGGATGGTGACACCCACATGGGTTTTCTAAAACTGTCACAGATGCAAAACTCTAGAATGGATTGATAAAAACATGGCTGCTGGATTCTGGGACACACAGGCTCCTCTGTGTGTCCTTGAGAAGGAGCTTTGCAGACAGACTTCATTTCCTTTCCTGTTCAGCTGTCTCACTGGTAGATCAGGAGACTATCAATGGAAATGTGTATCTTGATTTCACCTAGACACTTGACAAAATCACTATTTATTCATTCAACATTCGAGAACTATTTAATGAGGTACTGTGTGCTAAACACTGGTGATATGACAGTGAGCAACACACGGTCAGCCCTCAACGGAGGGGAGGGGACCACAGACAAGGAGACAGGCAGGGGCAATATAGTGTGATAAGTCAGGGCTCCAGGAGGCACAGAGGAGGGGCTTCTAATCCAGTTGTGTTGGGGGGTGGGGGTGATTATAGCTAAGAAGGAGAAAGAGAGACAGAATTACATTAGACTTAGGTGAACCTATACCCGAGAAAACAACTGTAAGCTAGAGAAATGCTAACCTAGAGAAATTTCTCAAGTTCAGTATAAAATGGCTCTGCTCTAACCTTCTCAATAATGTTATTTGTGCTTTGGATGAATATAGAGAAAGTAAACTGGGCAAATGTGCAGATGGCCTGAGGAAGCAGACAACAGCTCAACACGATATGAAAGAGTCTGAATCTAATCTTGGCCAACTGGATTGATGGCTGGCTCTGACAAGATGAAATTTAGTAGGTTAAACCATACAACTTCTCATTGACTTTTCTAATTATGCAAATACAAGATGGGGAAACTTGTCTTATGCATGAGTAGGTGATAAAGACATGGGTCTTTTAGTTGCTTCATCATGAGGCAGCAGTGGGAAGACAAAGAAATTAATGTGGGGCTATAATAATAAAAAACAGTGAGTATAGAACTAGGGTGATGAGGTCCCCGGTCCTCTGTGTGGAGTTCAGATCTTGATGACGTGGGTCCCAAACCTTAAAAGGAATATTGAAAAATACTATGGTGTCAAAAGAAGATCCAGCAGGGTGCAAAAGAATCATAAGCCATACCATTTAAGACATGGCCAGTGGAGAATTATAATAATAATACTTGGTAACTTTATCAAACACTTATTATGTAGCACATACTGGGTTAAGAATTTTACATTAACTTTCTCATTCAATCTTGAAAAAAAAAATTCAATTCTGTAAGATAGGTACTATTATTATTCCCACTTTTTAGAAGAGGAAACAGTTTTAGTGAGTTTAAAGTAACTTTGTTCAAGGTCACAGTCGTTTTCAGAAATCCAGTTTTTTTTTTACAATAACATAATGTGTTCCTAAACAACCCTACTTTCTGCAAAATCATGCAAAGTAATAGCAGAAAATATGGTTGGGACAAACCACTCAAAAACCAACACAGACAATAGCAGTCCTAATAAAAATGTAAAAGAAATGTTGAATTATTATTAATGTTATTAAATACTTCAGCAAATATAGGAATTTATCCTTTTTTTAAAAAAAGGCAAAACTAGCTTGTTGGAAGGGGTTGCAAAGGAGAGTTGTGGCTGCTGAATTACAAAGATTATGATGACTGGTTTAGATCAATTATAATCCATCTGATACAGCTGGGGTCAGAGCCTTTCCTTCCTGAACTCAAGGGCTCTCCTCCTTTCTCTGGATAGATTAGGTTTCTGCTGGCAGGAAAGAAGGTGGATGTACCAATACTAGGCAGGCAGGTGATTGTGTCTGCCATATATAGCTTTAAAAATGTCAGGCTAAGATCCTCCAGTATTAATATTATTAAAATGCCATATGAACATGTCCTATATTGCTTTTTGCAAATTAAGCGCCAAATATGCCATTCTGGGTAAATAGTAAATGATTGTTGATTGGGTCAGTACCTTTAGAGAACTACCCTTGTAGGATTCACACACTTCTCAGTAAATAATCTGAAAATAAACATGAGGTTCAAAATAAGAGGGGGAATGGTCAGTCCATTGCATTACGGAACCCCTATTTTGATGAAAATATTTCATTATCTTCACTAGTAGATTATTAGGTTTACACTTCTTTTAAAACAATGACTCGAAATATAAATTGAACAAGATCCTCTGGCCTTTTTGAGAGTCTGGGAAACCATTTTTCCAGAAGTTTTAGATCCTTACAGTTGTCTCCTCCCAGCCCTACAACCTGAGGAATAAATTTTTATGCTTTGTCCACTTTCTCTCCAACAATAAATATTAAAGGAACAGGAATAAATAAAACACCAGAAGAGGAATAAAACACAATTGACTGCATGTTAACCAATATTAACTTTAACAATAGAAGATAAATTTGGGAAACAGAAGCTGACAAAATAAAGAAAAATGATATGGGAACACATCAAGTAACCTCAGATTATTTTATAACTAAGTTTTTGAAGAATAATTTTCCATTTCGGTCTATTAGAAAGGCCAATTTTGGCGAAGGCCTAAAAAGAGGAGGAATAAGAAGAAAGGAAAAAGAAAGGGGAGGAGAAGAAGAAAGAGAAGAGGAAAAGATCATCCCAAAGGAAGGACAGCTAAAGAGGGGATACCTACCCACAGGCTTTACGAGGTGGATTTGGTTCAGCTGTAATGCACAGTGTTCAATATATAATCAACACCCCCAGGCTGACCCTGCAGGGCACATATTTAGGAAAATGTCAAAAGGAAATCCTGTGAGTATTAGGGGTGCCTGTCCCATCTCAGCAATGCCTTCCCATCCTGCCAAGTCATGCAGGTTGAGAGGAACAGCCCAGCAGAGCACAGTCTTAATGCCAAGTCTTTGGCCAGTTGTAGCACAGATTTACGTCCTCTTAAGTGCAAGAAATAATGGAAGGAAATCCCACAGGCTTGGAGCCCTGGAAAGAACCCATGCTTGGAGTTATTGATTGATTGATTCAACAAATACATTTGAATGGTTACTATGTGTCAGTCCCTAGGTGCTGAGGTTACAGGAATGAATGAGACATAGTTCATTCCTTCCAGTTGCCCATGAGAGAGAGACCATAAAAAGGCAATTACATGCTTTGAAGGGAGACGTACAAAGTACTATGGAAATACAAGGGGAGCCTCTGAGGAGACAATGCCAGAGCTAAGACCTGAAGGGTGAACAGCAGTGAACCAGATGAAGAGGGGAGGGCAGGGTGATCCAGAAGAAGGGGGCCCCATGTGACCTGGAGGTAAGAAAAGCATGACAGATTTGGGAAACTGCAAGTCAGGCAGACCTGGGTTTAAATTCCAGTTCTACTTAACCTTCGTGGCCCTATTTCCTCATCTGAAAAAAAGGAGATATGTTTCCTACTTTAAAGGGTTGCTTGCCCATTAACTGGGATAACATTATACAAACCCTATTGATAATGTTTGGCACATGATAAATGTGCATTCTCTTATTCCTTCTCTGCTCTGTCCCTACCCTCCAAACACAGGGCTTGGAACAAAGAACCAATTGCTGAAGTCAGGGCAGATCAATTTCATCAAAGTAAGGATTAAGTGAAGGCCTAGAAAACGAAGCTAGAAAAAGATAGGAACTTGCTGGCTGGCTCCATTCCAGATGGGTGGGTGGGAGGTGGTTGGATAGTGGCCAGTGGCCAGTGTATGGGAGATTATACAGTGGCTGGAATGAGGAAGAGGAAATCAGACAGGAGGAGTTTTCTCCAAATACTGAAGACAAAGGTTAAGTCGTTTTCTGACGTCCAGCACTAGTAAATGGAAGCCTAAAGCTACGTATGTCTTTACCCTGGCTGGGCCCTGGGGAGCTGGGACAGAGGTGGTCCTGAGCTTGGTTTTGCCATTTTCATTTCCTCACCACCATTAATGGTCTTTTCAGATTTTCACACAGAAAACTGCCCCTTCTAGGGCAGAGAAGAAGTTGTGTTTTTTTGTTTTTTTTGTCTTCATCTTATCCCCATGAAAATAAAAAGGAGGAAAATGGTAATTCTTCAACAGCTTCTTAAGGCAGGATACTTCTTGAGATGCGGGGATAACAGATTTTTAAATGTCCCTTTTCTGATCAACTGGGACTAGCCTAGTGAAGCTAACAACTAGCTCTTACTTTTTATATTCAGGTGCAAAAAAAAATATCATCCCAAAGGACATTTACTCTCAGCAGAAGAGCCTAGACTAGACATTATCTTGAAGAATTTAGAAGGAATATTTTATAGGTGTCCTTTCTGCCTCTGTCTGCTATGGTTCTTCATAGGATATTAAACACTAATGTATTCTTTAGATTCTTTTTGGGCATCCAAACCTTTCCTTACTAATTATCCAAGAACAAAAACAACGGAAGTGATTAAAAGCTTTGATAGCTCCTAAGGAAGTAGAAAGTCCAGTTTTAGTTAGGGACCTAAAAGCCAGCTTCCTCAAACTCTGCCAATGTTTGATTAAATGACCTATTTGAGGTCAGTGGTTACCAAGGTCAGCAGATAATATTGTCTAGTATGTATTTGACACCACCCCAGCCTTTCCCACAAGATAATCAATAGAGAAAAGAATGAGTACTTTTACAGAGGGAAAGTAATAGAACACGGTTGAAATGAAAAAAGTTATCCCCTTAATATAAATTTGCAGTCTCCTAAATTCAGAACTTCTTACATATTTACTACATAATTAGCACAGAGTGCTTTACACTATTCAAAAAGAGGACAATAATAATAATATAAACCTTTCAGTTTTGAATTTATCCCCAAACAAGGAATGCCAACTATAAACCTTGGAAATATGGTATTAAAGTTTCACTCTTCTCTTTTCTGAAAAATGTTGATTTCAAGACCAACATGGAAAAGCTGAACCTTTTGCAATGAAAGGAAATTCTCAGTACTTTGTCCTTTGTTGCTTGGCAACTAAAGGCTATAAATGGATTTTATGATTATAAAGGCTCTGGAATTAATGTGAACATGTAAAAGTAGCAGTAACTCCCTGAGAGAAGAGTGTTTCTTTGAAAAAAGAAATGTATGGATAGATACATATAGCTTGTACTCATTCTTGTTTTAAAATACGTGAAGCAAGCAATGGTTTCTTTCATCCTTGTAAATATTATAATAAAAATCAATAAGCACTATCATTATTAAGATATTTCATAATTTAATCCTCATAAACCTAAGTAGGTATTCTTGTCCTCATTTTATAGACAACTAAAACTTCAAAAGATTAAGTAATTTGCCAAAGGTCACACAGTTAAGTGAAATAACCAGGATTCAAACCCAGGTCTGTTTGAATCAAGGCCTATGCCCTATCAAGCACACCACAGAGATTCCTAAGAAGAATGCTTCTCAGCTGCTAATATTTGAAGACATTAATAGTGTCAACCCTATAGGAATGGCACTAATTTAATCATCCAGTCAAATGATGTTCTCCTTTAGACATGTTAGTTCCTAATGCTATACATGATATTTATTTCTTATGTTGTTTATGCCAGACTATCAAATATCAGGTTCCATCTTGCTGGACTTTTTGTCCTACTGTATTTCTGAGCAAACCTGGTTGCCTAAAGTCTCTCTAGATCTTTGCTATGCACTGAGGAGTACTACATACCAGGGCCCGTGATCTTATTTCTTTGCATTCCTATTAGTGGCTTTGTCTTTCGAGTTTCTGTACCTGCCTACTTTATGAACATAAACTGTTACCCTGAGCCACTAACACCTCATCTGGTGGTGCTGGAGCTGAACTTTGCCAAAAAAAAAAATGCCAGATCGCACTGAAGTACCAACTGCTCATTCTCCAGAATAATTTGATCTATAGAATGGACTTGCATGCAAGTTGTCAAAAAGAAAACCCTGGTTATTTTAATAGGAGTTGTGAGTGCCACAACTACATTTACAGATCTACTTTTGCAACTGATCCAGAAGACAGTGTGCCCAGAGGTTAGGAACACACATCTTGAGAGTCAGCCAGACTTTGGTTCAAATCCAAACTCTGATAGTATTAGCTGTGTGACCTTGGGCAAGGTACATAACTTCTCTAAATCTGTTTCATCATCAGTAAAATAGTGATAATATTATTTATCAGTTCACTTTGTTGTACAGGTTAAGAATTAATACAGCTAAAGGTCTTAATACGGTCTAACATAAAGTCAAGCATTTATTAAATGGTAATGGTTTTCTTACTGATCATGGGCTGCTTCAGGGCTCCTTTATAAGTGTACAAATTTTCCTTAATGGTAGAACACTACTAATAATACTTCATTGAGCAATAACTATATATCAAGCACTATAAAAAGTAGTTAACATGTATTATCCTACTTAATTCTCACTCCTCACCTATGAAATATGTGTTACCCCCCATTTCTAGATGAAGAAACAGTCTCAGGGAGGCCTGATCTTTTGCCAAGCAGCATCTTAACTATGAAGGAGAAGTGGGGTTTGAATCCAGGGAAATCTGGGTACAAACCTTATGCTCTAACCACTATGTCACTTAACACCACATATTCAGACTGAAGTCGGGAACACACACGATCATGGCTGATGTGGGTCATTTGCAATGGTGCCGTCTGACCCCAATTCCCAACGCTGATGGGGTAGCCTGTTACTTGCAGCCACAGACTGGGAAAATGCTGTGCTCAAGCCATCCCGAGATTCTTCCCACACCGCGAGTGTGTTTCCTTGAATGTATCCTGGTTCCTGGACCTCTAATTTTGCTCATGACTACAGCTTCCATCCCTCTGCTTGACTCCTAAAATCTTCTAGTGAATTCCAAGCATTGATCCTCATTCTCAGCTGAGCTAGGTTGAGCTGAGTCTTTCTCCTATGGACTTTCGTTTTGGATTTTCTCCAACCCCAGCTGCATCTCTGCCATGTTTTGTACTGAGCACCACACCACTTTCATTATCTGCCCGCCAATAAATAGTCCCTTTTAAGCGAAACTAGAGTTACCATACCAGAAGATTGCTACTATGGGCTATTATTTGAGAGTAAGCTATATAAAACACACCAATGAGGAACTGTGACTTCCTCTTCAGAGTTGATTCTGATATGCAAATAGCTGTACAGAAAAGGAGCACTAAATGGAGCACTAACTTTGTGTAATGCAATAAAAGCCCCAGCCTTTCCACATGCAGTTTGGTCAAACATCTCATTCATTTAACTCATATTTAACAAACATTTTTTGACTAGCCACTACTAAGCCTGAAACTAAGCCTGCAAAGCTGAAAAGACAAAGTCAAGTCCTCACCTGGAGATATTCACTGTCTTCTGTGAAAGACAGACATATAAACACATAAATTAAACTTTGAGGTGATTGGGTGCTATTGCAGCATGGATAAAATTCTAGGGAAGCATGGAGAATTCAGCTTCTAACTCTGCCCAGGGAAGTTTGGAGATTAAGTGCTAGGTAAAAGCATTCTGGACAGAGGTAGCTTTGTTTTATGAAAGGGCATGCTGTATTCAAGAAACCAGGAAAAGCCCAGGGCAGCTAGTGTAGAGATAATATCAATATTGATAACAACAATAACAATAACAATAAAGACATAGGAATCCAGGTGCTGGTGTAAAGCTCATGCATATTGGATCATTTAACACCACAAAGACCCTAGTAGGTAGGTATTTGTCTTATCCCTATTTTATAGATACAGACCTAAGGCACAGAGAAGTAACTTGACCAACTAGCAAGGGACAGAGGCAAAATTAGATTTCTGACCCTGGAGCATGTTCTTGGCCACTACACCAAACTACCATTCATAGATTGTGAGTATGGGAGAACTGCTGGAGATAAGGTTGGCTGGAATGTTACATTGGGACCATTATGCCAAGCTCAGGCAATGGAGTTTCAACAGAAATTTTTAGGCAATGTTATTTGAATGAGCTAATAGCAATGTGGAAAATAGCCAACACAGAGAGAAAAATTAGGAGTCTAGGTTGCAGCCCAGAGATGTTTCTGAGGTTGAAGCAACAAAATTTGGTAAATAAATAGAGGGTGTAGGAGGAGTTGTCAAGAGTGACACTCCTGTTTCTAGTTTGGGAGGTTTGTTGGGAGTAAAGGAAATACAGGAGGTAGTGAAGATTGGAATCAGGGAGGGGAAGGATAATGAATTTCATTTTGAGTGTACTAAATTTGGAGAGGCTGAGGGACACCCAGGCACATAAGGATGCAAATTAAGTAGTTGTAAATTTAGGTCTGGAACTTGGCAGTATGATTTGGGATTGCTGACCCATGGGAATAAATGAAATCATTCAGGGTAAGCTTCTGGTGTTCAAATACAAGAGTTTCAGAAACAGGATTCTGGGGCAGACAAGGACAAGGGTGAACTACTAAAAGAGACATAGATAAACCAGAGAGGCTGGATGAGAACCAAAAGAGAAAAATTCCATGGAAGTAAATAGGAGAGAGTTCTCAGGAGCAAAAATATGGGTGATGGTGACAAATCCTAGACAGAACTCCAGGAGGATAAGAGCTGGAGATTTTTAATGGGATCTAGCAATTAGGAGCAATTTCAGAAGGGAAAGTTGGGACAGAAGCCAGATGAAGTGGGTTTTAAAGTAAAAGGGAAGCAAGGAAAGAAAAGAGTAGATATTTCAGTCTGTTGATAGTGGGGAAGAGAAAGGTCATTGTTTGGAAGGAGCAGTAGAGTTGGAAGGAGCAGTAGAGTTGGAAGGAGCAGTAGAGTTGAGCAGTTCTTTGTAGGGAAGAGATACTGAATTTCCTGGCTAACCTACTGATACCTTGATTTTGATATTACTGTCCCTTTTGTCTTGTACTGACTTTTTATACCAATATTTAAGGCAGACTTTAATATAAACTATTTCCAAACTCTTTTTGAAAGCAAGCTAGGCATTAAATGACCAATAAATATTGATCCACAGGAAAGGGGTTCCTCCTATCAGACTGGGCACCATCTAGACCCCCGGAAGCATCTCTACAAGGGCCTTTAGCAATGGGTTTTCAGCAACAGCCCCAGGAGATAGAAGGAAGCACAGAGCAAAGGAATCATCACCTTTTCTTGATCAGGTCAACTGTTCAGGGGGAAGCCACCTGGTTTCCTACACCTACCAGGGAAAATGAAAGCAGATGTTTAAAAATTCACTCCCTTTTTAGTTAAAGTATTGTTTGGTATAATGTTTACTGATAATATTCCTTGCAACTCAGAGTGTAAACATGAACCAGTAATTTTTCATCACTGCTATTAATCAAGCTGTATGTCTTCCTTTCCCATCCCTTACCATCATTTTCAGTAGGACCTATAAGTTTCTAGACTCTTTGATAGTTGAAACTTTGCCCAGCCCAGAATCTCCTACGTGATTCAGAACACAACCTCCCTCAAGGTGGGCTGCTCCAGACTGGCTCCTCCAGGAGGGCAGGCAAGAGGAGCAGCCAATAGCTTGGCACTACAGGAGTGGTTCATTACCTCTTCCAAGTCATGGACCCACTGATAATCTGATGAAAACTATGGAGTCTTTACCCATTTCAAGCCTACACCTCTAAGCTGAAAGTTGCTGAGAAAATCACACAAATGTAATGACTGATCTCACTTAAAATTTATGACCACAAATGTCAAATGGACACAGTACTGACTGGCAATTGTACTGTATTTCCCTAGTAGATCTGCTTTTATACTCTCTATACTGGGTTGAAAAGTATGTGAATATGTGACCTCATTTAGAAAAAGGTTCTTAGCAGATGTAGATGAGATCATCCCCAAATCCAATGACAAGTGTCCTTACTAGAGAAAAGTAGGGGAGAAAGAGGCAGAGAAGAAGGCAATATGGAGACAGAGGCAGAGATCAGAGTGATGAGTCTACAAACCCAAGAATGCCAAGATTGCCAGCAACCACCGAAAGCTAGGAGAGAGGCATGGAATGGATTCTCCCCTAGAGCCTTTGGAGTTAATGTGGCCCTGCTATCATCTTGATTTTAGACTTCTGGCCTCCACAACTATGAGAGAATAAATTTCTGTTTTGTTTTTCATTTTTTGCTTTTTTCAGTCACCAGGTTTCTGTTAATTTGTTACAGCAGCCCTGGGAAACGATTACACTTTCCAAGAAGATAATTTCATAACTTCTTCTTATCATCACTCCCATCACCAGCTCCCTCTTATCTCACCTCAAACTTTGTAGGTAAAGCAGAAGTAACCTATCTGAAATCTACCAAACTATCTGCCTCTGTTCCATATACTCCACCTCTCCCTTTATTACAACAGAGTAAGTATTCCTGCTACTTTAAGGCAAGGTCTCTCCAGATGCTTGGCATCCCATCTTCACCAGCTTATCAAGGTTTTCCTCCCGCAATTATCCCCCAAAGCTATCCCTCTTCTGCATTATGCTTTTATCCCTCACTACTGAATCATTCTCATCAGCAAACCATGCTTTAATATCTCCCACCTTAAAATAAAAAACAAAACAAATTATTAAACAAAAATTTTCTCTTGCCTCCGTACCCCTCAACTATTGCCCCTTTTCTCCACTCCTGGCACAGCCAAACCCCTCAGAACAGTTATCAATACTTGTCCCTCATCTTCCATTCTCTCTTCAACCCCAATGACTGGGCTTTCTTCCCTTCTGTACTGAAACCACTTGTAAAGGTCATCCACAGCATTCTTTCCCCTAAATTCTGTGGTCGATTATCTGGCATTTCAGAAACATTAAAAACGTTTTCTTTTCTTTTCTCACTTAACATTCTCCCGGTTTTCATCCTACCTTGCTTAACATTCCTTTGCTAGATGTTCTCACTTGAATCCCTAAGTGTTGTCCTGGGGCCTTCTTCTCTATCTATATACCCTACTTGGTGCTCTCATCTGATCTCAGGACTTTAAACACCATCCATATGCTGGCTTCCAAATTGACGTATATACCCCAACACTTCTTTGATTCCAGACTCAAATATCCAACTGTCTTCTCATCATTTCCACTTGGTTATGTAAAAGGCCATCTCCAACTTAAAATGTTCCAAGTGAATTCTTGATGTACACACACACACACACACACACACACACACAATTATGCACTTCTCAGTCTTCTCCATCTGAGTACATTGTACTACCATCCACCAATTATTGATGCTGAAACATAGACATCATGCTTAATTCCTCTCTTTGCCTCACCTCCACATTCCATCCATCTGCAAGTCCTGCCTGTTCTCCTGCTGAAAACCCTTACTGGTTCCCCATACCACTGAGAATAAAAATCCAAACTCTGACACCATCTCCAACCACTCTTCCCCTCACTCACTACACTCCAACCACCTTAGCCTTGCTGACTCCCCTCAGCTACCCCAAGCTCAGGGCCATGGCACTGGTATTCCCTTTGTCCGCAATGCTCTTCTCCTAAACCAACCCATGACATGCTCCCAGGCATATTCAGTTCTCAACTTCAATGTCACCTCCTCAGATATCTTTCCTGATTGCCTTAGTTCAAATAGCTAGACTCTTTTCCTTCATTAGTCTCTCTCTGCACCATTACCTACCTGTTTTTAAAATTCCAACTAAGTTGTCTTTACCTAGGAGCTACTAACATGAAAGAAGAAGAGAGACTTCTTCTCGTGGCACCAAGCCAATAGTCTCTGTTCTGGGTGCTTTGTGCCAAAGCAGCCTAGTTTCCAACCACCTACCAACATCAGATAGAAATGTTCAGATAATCATAAATCGCTTGCATGAACTGGCTGGTTCTTCTTGTCCTTTGCATGTTCTTGCGACCTGTCTCCTGAAAAGTCCAAGGTGTCTCCAGACAGAAGCAGAGACTGCCTCAGATAGACAAGGGTATGCCCCTGCTTCTGTGGTATAATTTCAGGGATGCTAGGAAGCAGCCCAATGCCTAAAATCCCACCATTAGGCATTAGCCAAATTGACCCTTGGAGGAGGTGACCCTTTTGATTCATTTGATCAAAACGCTTTGTGTTCTGAGGCTCTATAAAGGTGAAAGGTGGTATCAGATCACTTGCCATTCATACTTTCTGTGCAAGCTCAGGTTTCACTAGGACAGAGAGTAAAGACTCTGACTATCTGAGAGGGTGAGGAAGCAGTTATCCTAAAGTGAAGTAAAGAAAATTGAGAGAGCCTTTATTCACATCATAGTCTTGCCCAGCTCCAGTCTTCAACATGGAATTCAGCTGTTAGGAGTTTCTAAATCTTCTCACAGGAATTCAGAAACATGAACCTTTCAGAGGTGGTTTCTTATTTTTTGGAGAAATAACATATGGGGACTACTTACGACATCTACCGTTTTACTGCTTGCAATAATGGAATCTGAAGCTTTCCATCAACTGGCAACTCTTTGCCTCACTGCCTCTGTTCTAGTCACTGGCCCTGGGCAAGTTTTCCTTCTTCCTAAATTTAAATTTGCGGAATGCCTCAAACCTAGTTACGGCTCAGTAAGTGTTTGTTGAATGGAATAGTCTTTTGTATTATTCTTTCACTCATTTATTCTGTAAATATTTATTCATTGCTTATTAGATGCTGACACCGCAGCGGCTTTTTTCCCAAGCTATATCTCTCTTCTACTCAAACTCAGCCATTCTGCTTAAACTGCCTTGAATCCTTTTTAGATTAATCCCGTCTGGGTTAGGCTCTTCAGTCACTGATTTTCTGCTCCAGAGCCTTTAGTATTTTCTCCATTTTCCTGAACACTTGGTGCCTGTATGGTATTCCTGTACAGCTGGTGGGTAGCAGATGTATTTGATTTCCCTGCATGTTTAACTGCCATCTTTTGTGTGTGCGTACTATTTTTTAATTCAATTTTATTGAGATATATTCACATACCACACAGTCATCCAAAGTGTACATTCAGTTGTTCACAGCACCATTATATAGTTGTGCATTCATCACAATTAATGTTTGAACATTTTCATTACCACAAAAAAAAAAGGAATAAGAATGAAAATTAAACTAAAAAAGAAGATCCAAAACATCCCAAACATCCCATGCCCCCCATCCCTCCCTATCATTCATTTACTTTTTGTCTCCATTTTTCCACTCATCTGTCCATACACTGGATAAAGGGAGTGTGAGCCACAAGATTTTCACAATCACATAGTCACACAGTGTAAGCTATATAGTTATTCAATCAATCATCTTCAAGAATCAAGGCTACTGTCTTGCAGTTCAACAGTTTCAGGTATTTCCTTCTAGCTATTCCAATACACTAAAAACTAAGAAGGGGTATCTATATAAATGCATAAGATTAACCTCCAGAATGACCTCTTGACTCTATTTGAAATCTCTCAGTCCCTGAAAGTTTATTTTGTTTCATTTCTCTTCCCACTTTTGGTCAAGAAGTCTTTCTCAATCCCTCGATGCCAGGTCCAGGTTCACCCCTGGGAGTCATGTTTCACATTGCCAGGGAGATTTACACCCCTGTAACTCCTATCTTTTGATAACATCTAACTTATTTTCTTTGGGACACCACCACTTCCCACAGCAGGCAGTCTTGATGGAGTGGTTACTCCAAGCCCTGAGTCCACTTGCCTGACTAGCAAGGTCAGTGGGAAAGTGGGTTGGGGTGAAAGCCTGTGACCCATGTTAATCCAGGCTCTTTCTAGAGAATTTAATATTAGAGAGTCAGGAGCAGCAAATGGTTGAAGCTTGTTTATCTTGACAGCAGCTTCCTGGATGACTACTCCTCCTCCTGGATCTCAGAAGATGCCTGGTGGCTCCTGCCCTTCCAAGGCTTTTGGTTCCATGAGATGCTTCCACAGACTTCAGTAAATGAGCCAGAGTTTCAGTCTGCCAGTTTCCCACTTGTGCTTTTACTTGTGGTCAACACTTAGTACTTAGTTTTTCCTATTCTGCTAAATCATGGCAAGAATATTCTCTTTTGCTGCCATGATAAGCCAACAAGTGTTTGAGTTTCTAGTAGAGTGAATTTTAAGACAAAAATTCTTGAGCCTCACTCCAGCCCTACTGAATCAGAAACTGGGTGTGGAGCCATCAGTTGATTTTCATGCATGCCAGAGTTTGAGAACACCTATACTTCTGTTTGCAAGCATCCTGCTTGGGCAAAGGCAAGGCTCCTTCAGTGTTACGATGGATAAATGTCCTTAACTCTTTTGCAGCATGATAGTCATGTTCGTAAACTAATACAAGTTTTATTTAAGGCTATTTTTTCCTATGGAAATCTTCAAGATAATTGAGTAATGACCTCTGGCAAGCTCCTCCAAACTGATTATCTGATGATCACTGCGGTAGGAAACCTCTGAGGTCACCCCCAGTGATCCTCGCCTCCTGGCATTCATGCCCTTGTGAACCCTCTCCCCTTGATGTGGACTGGACTTATTGACCTGCTTCTAATGACTAAAAGTTTGGCACAAGTTAAGGAGATGCCACTTCCAGTATTAGGTTATAAAAAGTTATAAGAAGACTTTCAGTTGCTTGCTCTGAGGGGAGCCAGCTGCCACGTTGAGAGCTGCCTTAGAAGGAGGCCCACATGGCTAAGGGAGGTCCCTGGCCAGTACTCGGTAAGGAACTGAAAATCTCAGCCCAAAAACCTGCAAGAAACTGAATCCTATGAACAACCACTTGAGTGGACTTGGAAGTGGACCCTCCCCTAGTTGAGCCTTCAGATGAGGTATCAGCCCAGTGCAGCAGTTTGACTGTAGCCTCATGAGAAACTCTGAACCAGCTAGGCTGCAGCTGCATTCCCGACCATGGACATTATGAGATGATTGATGAAGGTTTGCTGATTTAAGCCACCAAGTTCGAGGGCAATTTATTACTTCACAGCAGACAGTTAATACAGCCACCAATGCAGGGCAACCTCTGGCTTGAGTCTTAAAATCATATGGGGGTGTTCTAGTTTGCTAATGCTGCTGGAATGCAAAACATCAGAGATGGATTGGCTTTTATAAAAGGGGGTTTATTTGGTTACACAGTTACAGTCTTAAGGCCATAAAGTGTCCAAGGTAACACATTAGCAATCGGGTACCTTCACTGGAGGATGGCCAATGGTGTCCGGAAAACCTCTGTTAGCTGGGAAGGCACGTGGCCGGCGTCTGCTCCAAGTTCTGGTTTCAAAATGGCTTTCTCCCAGGATGTTCCTCTCTAGGCTTCAGCTCCTCAAAAATGTCACTCTTAGTTGCACTTGGGGTATTTGTCCTCTCTTAGCTTCTCCAGAGCAAAAGTCTGCTTTCAACAGCCGTCTTCAAACTGTCTCTCATCTGCAGCGTCTGTACTTTCTTCCAAGTGTCCCTCTTGGCTGTAGCTCCTCTTCAAAATATCACTCACAGCTGCACTGAGTTCCCTCTGTCCATCAGCTCATTTATATGGCTCCAGTGACTCAACTTAGACCCACCCTGAATGGGCGGAGCAACACCTCCATGAAAATTATCCAATCAGAGTCATCACCCACAGCTGGGTGGGGCACATCTCCACAGAAACACTCAAAGAATTACAATCTAATCAACACTGATAACATCCGCCCACACAAGATTACATCAAAGATCATGGTGATTGGGGGGACATAAGAAATTCAAACTGGCACAGGGGGTACTGGGATTCCTTTGTGGCCATGAGCCTTCACTATGTGATACACAATGGTAAAGGGAAAATGTTCAAAAGCAGCTAGGAACATTTAGATGAACTTTCGAAGCCAGAGAACCTACACCAGGACGTTACAGAGGAGGAGCTAAATAGCTTCTCTCCAGTTCAAAAATGTCCTCCTTAGAGATTAAATATAATGACCAGTAATAATACTCTTTTCAAATCAGTTTTAATAAACTTTGTTCTAAAACGGGTGAGTCCTCTGATATCAAGATAGTCCAAAAGAAATATCCATATGGAAAATAGATTAAAACTTTGAGGTCACAGCTGCCAAAGATAAGCTATAAATGGAGGAATGGGATTTATTGTACCTTATTTTCTTATTCCTTTTTATCCAGAGGATTGTTATAAGAATTAAATAAAATAATGAATGCAAAATGAATAGCACAGTGCTTGGCACATGGTAAATGCTCAATAAATGTTATTATTAATCTGGTTCAGACTTAAAGTAAAATTTACAAAGTATTCTAAGTTGACCAACTTAAAACTTTGCAAGTGTTAATGGACATAATTTTTTTTAAAAAGAAAGTTAAAATCATGACTCCCATACAGATATAAAATTAACATGTGTCAAAGATTTTATTTAACAACTTAGTTAGTAAAGGACCCAGTAAACTGTTGAAACCAGTTCAAAGGAGAATTCAAAGAGCAGACCTATATATAGGCCATCAAATGAATTTAAAAATAGATGCAAAACTGGCTTTTCCTGGGACAAACTGATCATTTGTATATCTATAGATTAGAATCATTTGCCTTTACATAAATTATCTACAATATACAGAATTTTAAAATGGCTCAAAGTCAATGAAAGATATAAACCCCATAGAATCAGATAGCCTAGAATGGCGTGATCTAGGCATAGTTTTTCACTGAAGACACCCAATAATCTTTTTCTTCAGTGAGAAAGGCCTTACAATTTTTCTTGGCATATGGATCTTCAACAGAAGACATTTGCTGAATTAAACCCATTCTCCTTTGTATAAATAATCTTTTTCCTGATGATAGTGTAATAAAGATAGGGAAGTCTATATTGTCAATACTTAAAGTATAATCTTCCAGTTTTTAATGTATTTGTATGTTTGTATATCTATCTAAACTCTTTTCAAATCAGTTTTAATAAACTTTGTTCTAAAAAACTAAATATATCCTATTGTAATTTATACCAATTATTCACAAGCATTTTTTCCTTGTCATCATCATTTTCAATAGCTGCTAAATATTCCACTATATGGAATAACCATAATTTATGTAATTAACCCACACAGTTAGAAATTTAGGTTGTAAGCAATTCCTAGTTATTGTAAATAAAATAGTGTGCCCCTTTCTGATAACCTTTCTCTTGCAGTAGTATCAACTTTGCTGAAAAAGTCAAACACTTTGCTTGGTGTCTAAGTTTCCAAAGGATGTTGGGATTCCCAGACTCCCCAGTACAATTCCTTTGCTTTAACTAGTGGGTATACCTATCACATTAGTGCAAACAGGCAATTAGAAGTAGCGTTAAAATTGCCTGGAACCACTCTTTGTTCTTGTCATTCTCCTCCGACATACCCTAACACTTCAGGCATATTTGAAAGTTTAAAATAAAAACTGAGCTTTGATGGGCAAGGCCATTTAATTCAAGATGATGTTGTCAATCCGGATACTTTTTATTATAAAACTATTTATTGGGAAAATACATTATTCAGTGTTTAATTTCTTAGAACGAAGAGTCCAGGGGAAAAGAAAAATCACTTTACTGTTGGTAACAAATTGCTAAAACTTTTCTTGATGCTCAGATTTTGATTTTTTAAATACAAGATTGTATACAATTAGGAACAGTAACATATCAACTGGAGAATGACATGCAATAACTGGCCCTCCTTATTAGAATAACATATCTAATTTTGCTCTCATTGTCCTAAGGAAGATTTGAAAAAGGTCCAGAAAAAAGAAATCATTAAAATCTAATGAAAGGCCTCAAAGCCCTACAAGTTACCATTTGAAGGAGGTGATTTGGGGCTTGGCATTGAGTAGGTGCTCAATGTTTGAAGAATAAAGGAAGTAATAAAATACAACTAGTTGTGTGATTTCGAGGCGGAGGTTGGGGGGCAGTGATCACTTAAGTTAGTGCCTCTATTTTTTTATTTTTAAAGTTTACCAAAGATGATATAAGAGAAACACTATTTGACTGTCTTTCCATGGACAACTGTCTCTTCTTCCATCAAAAAAGGTTTCAAATGGAGCAAGAGAGTTTGGTTAGGACACTATAATAATAATAATGAGATATGGCCATTATTAAAGAGGGGACTTGAGGAAACTATATCCCCAGAGACTGCTGAAAGTAGTACAACCAAGGATGGTATAGGGATCCTATAGGTATAATAACACTATCCAAAAAAAGGAAGGCAGAGTAGATTAATTCTTCAGGTCTCCTCCAGCTCTGGAGGGAAATCAAGCAGAGTTTTTCCCTTTTAGAAGATGAATTGTAGTTTCTCTAAAACAAAGCAGATTAAAGTGTAGCTTGGAGCTTGCTACACAATGCTAGAATAAGGGTTGCATATGAAGTAAAATGAGGCCACGACAATCAAGCAACACTGGTGCCAAATGTAAACAACAGCAACTTGGACACTGCCAGAGATACAGCACTGGATGGGATTGATCCCAGGGCTGAAATAACTACTCTCTAGGTCTTATGTTCCTTCTTGCCACTTCTGGCAAGAACAAAGCCCTGGAAACTACTGCACTGTCTTGATTCCTTCTGATTTAAACCTAGAATCTCACTATTTCTTTGGTGTAACTTGTTGCTGTTTAGGGTCTGGCACTGTTTAGTGTTTTTGGCCAATTCCATTGAATCTTTAAACATCTACTATTTATCAGGCACTTAACTAAGCACAAGAGATGCCCAAAGCAGTGTCGTGCTGTGCTGCTGACTGCCTTATGGATTCTGTAAATAGAAGGTCTTCCATCATGGGAAATACCTTAAAAATATGTAAACTCCATGACCACATTTCCCTTCACATGAAAGTCTAAGCATGGCTAACTGTAAGAACCTGGCGCCTCACAGTTGTGCCATCTTCCAACACACACCTAAAAGGGACCACAAGAGGACACGTCCTTGCTAACATTTCCAGCAAACCCAATTAAATATGAGAAGCGGTACTGCCATTTTAGGTTTAGACGGAAGAAAAACCTGTGTAACTCTGTTTCATAGTATGCTCCTCCCTTTAGGAAAATTATTTTTAAGAAAAAAAATCATTATCCAGTTCATACTTACAAAGTCTTGTGAAAAATAAAGATGAAAATGGGTTCTATATTGTTGGGAGCTGTTTTATATTTAAATATACTGAGAAAAATGCTTTAAATAAAATTGTCTTGTGTTACATTCAATAATTTTAGAGATAAGACATCAAAATCTGTAAATTTTTTAAAAATCAGGGGTGTAGAGGAGTAAAATCTAGCACAGAACAGGAACAAGTCACGGTAACAGATATGTTAACCCCTTGATTCTTTTCACAGTCAGTTAGATGGAAATCTTGTCTTTTTTATCACTATGTTTATGATTTTTGCTACAAATGCAACAAATAAACTATCTACTTCCAATTTCAGTAGATTATCTCAGCATGACAGCATGATAGCATTTCTTCCAAGATGAAGCTTAAGTGAATTCTGAAAAGGTGAACAGTGATAAGGAGCAGTGCCATTTCTCAGAAGCAGTAACTTCATGTTGGAAACTGGCCTCTTACCTTCAAAGAACTGCTGCAGGGCCTCGTTTTCACCTACCACATCCATGGTGCTGTGGTCCTAGCAATACTTCCTCTTGAACGAGGGTTATCAGACCTCAGGAAGGAAGTGTTGTCCTCGCGACATGAAGCCTATGAATGCTCTTTAAAAAACTTCATTTTCTTTTCATTGGCGTGAAGCATATCTTCAGTCTTCCAGTTGTGTCCAGAAAGATGGTTAAATTCTCGAAATGTGACTATAAAACCGAAAGGATATATAACCATTCAAAAAAAAACATTCAAGAAGAGGGAAGTGGTAGCAAATCCATCTATCTTAATGTAAGGAACTGTTTCTACTCTGCCTTTCGTCTTTGTTTTAAGGACTTTGTCCTTAGTGACACATGTAATTTCATAAATGGGCAATAAATACAGTCTTATCTCTTATTTGTCCTTTAACACCAATATCTCTGCCTCTATCAGTCAGATCCATTTTAGTCACAACCTAGCAAAGATGCAGTTTTTTTTTTTTTTTAACCTATAGAGAAATGGGCAAGTCAATATAATTCACTGTAATGGATGCTTGGAAGAGCAGATAGTTTTAAAAGTCTTGTAATAATGGAAAGTTAGGATTTGTTAAATAGGGCCAAATTTACTCAGTGAAAACTTCATTCCTGAATACATATCTAGCCTATTTGCTCCAGAGTTTATTTCCTTTAAAAGTTTAAACGATAAAGTATGAGAAGTTCTAATGAGCAAGAGAATCGCATTACCAATTGAATAGCTTTTTACTTCAGAGCACATGGTTCTCCATTAACTGGTTTCATTCCTTAATGTAAAGCCATACACAAATAAGTTTTGTTTTCACTGCTACCCATTAATTTATTTAATAATAGCCTAAGAGGAATACAATTAGGAAATTAAACTAGTCATTTCAGTCCCTTCCTTTTCTCTTTTTTTCCCCAACTTTTTATTTTGAAAAAGGTTTAACCTATGGAAAACTGAAAGAATAGTACCATGAAATACTCATATACTCTTCACCTAGATTTACTAATTATTAATAGTTTGCCACATTTACCTTTTTTTCTTTTGATATATTTATGTACTTTTTGTTGACTGAGCAATTTGAAAGTAAGTTGCTGAAATCTTAAAATTTCATCTCTAAATAAATCAGAATGTCTCCTAAGAATAGACATTCTCCCACATAATCACAGTACCATTATTATATGCAAGAAATGTAATATTAGTTTAATATTACCTCATATATAATTTCCACCATTGTCCCCAAAATATATTTTATGACATTTTTCCTGATCAAACACCCAATGTTCATGCATTGCCTTTTGTTATGTCTTTTTAAAACATTGAACAGTTCCTTTGCTATTTCAATTTGTTTTTCATGACACTGACATTTTTTAACACTCCAGGCCCATTGTCTCAAAGAATGTCCTACATTCTGAATTTGTCTGGTTGTATTTTATTATTAGAATTAGTTCATAGAATTTGTCTGCTTGTTTTATTATTATTAGAATTAGTATTGGTATACTTCCAAATAAATGCTCTAAAACTTTACACACATAAACTGTTCCTTGAAAACGAGCAAACTGACTAATTCTAGCTTGGAAAAAAAAGAAGCAATTTAGAAGCCTATTATGAAGATCTCATAGGCACCAGTTCTATAAAGACAAGTCATCAAGGAAAGCTGCTTAAAGAAATGAATTTTTCAATTTGTTTCAATTTAACTTGTGTAAACTCTCGGCTGGGGGCAGGAAATACAAAAGATCAATGAGTAACGGTCCCTGCTCACCATAAGCTGAAATCTAGGGCATGGGGAAAACACAAGTAACTATAACTCAAGGCAGGCTCTGTTAAGAGCTGAGGACTATGTCCTAAGAGAACAGAAAGATTAATTTAATATGGGAGGATCTGGAAAGGCATCATATAGAACTAGCTGGGATTTGAAGAGACTTAAAAAGCGGGTATGTCTTTTAAAAACATGAGGATTCTCTTGATGGAGAAAGAGCACACCCCAAGACTGGTGTAATGGGTGAGAGATTGGGACAGTGAGAGAGGATTGAAAAATAGGCTGAAGAAAGATTGTGATAGATTTTTAATGTTAGGCTAAATCTTAATTTTATTCCATTCATATTCACTCTCAGTGTACCTATTAATTGTTTCTATTTGAGTGGGCGTGGGGCATGATATAATTAAATCCAACTCAGAAAGATAGCTGTATTAGAATGAGTTGGTTAGGGCAATGACTAAAGTTAGATCAGTTAAGAAGATACAGCAAGAATCCAGGTAGGTAGTAATAAAACTTGAAATAAGATGATGCAGAACCAAGAGAAACTGGCTACTGATTGGATATGGAGAGTAAGAAAGAAGTCAAATGAAATTTTTAAAAGGATTTAGGTGCCTTTAGATAAAATATGACTAAGATGTCTAAAACATGTATCCGATGGCTAAATCTAGACTCCAAGGGAAGTTCCAAGACAAGTTTTCTGGAGGCAGTTGGAAGTAGATCCACTATATCCACTTCCAAATGATGTTTCTGGATCCTGTCCAACAATTCACCCAGAAATTTCCTTCTCGGTAGCAGAATACTGAGTGAAAAAAAGGGATGGGAAACACCACAGAAAAAGAAATTAGATTCCATTTAATGGGCTGAGAGGCAAAGGTTAGAGTTGGGGTTCCAAGCTCAAATATTTGAACAGCCAACTACATGAGGAAAGTGGGCCAAAATAAGCAAAATCCAAGCATGCAAGCATATTGATAACCGGCAACTGACTCTCAGCCTTGGTGTCAGGGAGACAATCAGGGAGAAGGGACACAGAGCAAACCTGAGAGAGAGTACATGTCCTGCTAAAGGGTGTAGCCACTCAAAGGATGAAGTCACTCAATTCCATCAAGTGTTGCCATTCAAGAACGCCAGCTCAGTGTTGTCAAAATAGCTAACTTTTAAAGAGAAGCTGGATGTGCAGATTTTAATTTTAAATCTCATTTTTGAATGTTGGCAACTAATTTGTTTTAAAACAAAAACAAATGAACAAAATACACCAAGGTGTTGTCAAGGCCAAATAGGATACATGTGAAAAACACAATTTAGCAGGCAGGCCTTCAGGTTGCAACCACTGGGTTAGAGGCCAACGTCTAACAACCAGTGGGATCTGAGGAAAGAAAACTTAGAAGTTGTTGTAAGGACTGGAATATATATCTGTATTACTTAATGAGTCCAGAAGCACTCATCTGAGGGAACAATCTATGTGGTGGCAATTGGGATTTAAGTGGAAGTTTATCCCTCTCAGAGTTTAAAAAATATTACACGTTTCCTTGACTTCTTCTCATCTTGTCTTCTCATCTCTAACCTTTTCTAATTCTATTTATGTCCCTAGTTTTCACAGATTTGATAGGGTTTCATTCTCTTCAATAGTAATCTAATTTAGTTGTGGTTTGGGTTTGTTTGGGCACTGGCATTTCCTACAGAACCCCAGTATATAAACAGATAAAAGTTGAGCTGCTGTGGTTAAAGCTGGGGGTGTGGTGATGGAAACCCACTGTCCCTGAGACCTAGAGCCCTGGAATTCTAGTTCTCATACCACATTCATTCCTCTTAAAGTAGATGGTGAATGGACTTGAGAGGCTGACCTTTGGGAAGAGTTTCCATTCTTCGTGTTTTGACAAGTTTGCTCCTCTTCTGTAGTATTACAGTGTTCTGGTTTTTTTTTCAGTTTTAAAAAGATTCATAAAATGTTTTTAAAGATTTTAAAAATTATTTTGTTAGCAACTACCACTCATAAAAGCTTGATGAAAATTTTCTGTCGAGTATGAATTTTATTTTTCTAAGTGCAATAGGAAGCCACAAGAGGACTTTAAGAAGGGAAGGGACGTCTGATTTTGTTTTAAAAAGTTCATGTGGGCTGCTATGTCAGTGATTGTAGGAGGTCAGGAGTGGGAGCAAAGACACCAGAGAAGAGACTATTGCAGAAATCCAGGTGAAAGACAATGGGAGTTTGCACAAGTGGTAGCAGTGCATATGGAGGGAAGTGGACAGTTTCAGGATATGTTTTGGAGATAGAGCTGATGGGACCTGCAGATGGATTGGATGTGGTGGGGCACAGGTGGTATGTGTGTGACAGAAATAGAAGACCAAGAATAAACCCTAGATTTTTGCTTAAACAACTGAACAAGAGTTCAAACCACCACCATGGCTTACCAAGATCTGACACTTCCTATCTAATTTCCTCTTATCACTTGTGGTTTGGAGCTGCATGTACCCCAGAAGGACACGTTCATAAAGTTAACCCATACCTGTGGGTATGGACCCATTGTTAACTAGGACCTTTTGATGAGGGTACTTCAGTTAATGTTGACCCACTTCATTAGGATGAGTCTTATCCTCTTACTGGAGAACTTCATAAACTGAATGAAACAGAGATAAAAAAAAGGCCAGAGAAGCAAGGAGCTGAAATCAATGAAACCTGGAAGAGAAGGGAGAGACCAGGAGACGCAGCACGTGCCTTGCCATGTGGCACAGGAGCCAACGATTGGCGGCTGCTGGATCTGGAAGAAAGCATTGCCTTAATGATGCCTTGATTTGGACATTTTTCTTGGCCTCAAACTGTAAACTAATAAATTCCCATTGTTTAAACACAACCCTTTCATGATTTTGCTTGAGCAGCTAGCCCCAGAAACTAAACAGATTTTAGTACCAGGAGAGTGAGGTGCTGCTATGGCAAATACCAACAAGGTGGAAACTGCTTTGGAATTCATTAATGGGTAGAGGCTGGAAGAACTATGAGGTGCTTATAGAAAAGGCCCAGATTGCTTTGAAGAGACTGTAGGTAGAAATATGGACACTAAAGTTACTTCAGATGAGGCCTTAGACAGAAATTATACCAGAAACTGGAAGAAAGGCAACCCTTGTTTTAAAGTGGCAGAGAACTTGGCAAAATTGAATTCTGATTTCAGATGGAAGGCAGAATTTGAGAGTGATGAAGCTGAATATTTAGCTGAGATTTTGAAGCTAAATGTGGAAAGTGCAGCCTGGTTTCTCCTTACAGCTTACAGTAAATGTGAGAAGAGAGGGATAAGCTGAGAACTGAACTCCTGGGCATAAAGAAACCAGAAATTGATGGTTTGGAAAATTCTGAGCTTCTGGAAGGCCAGTCCCCAGAGAATAGTGTTCCATGTGAGGGATTAACTGAACACGGAACCAGTCAGCCATTCCAGTGCAAGTCGGGAATGGAAACGCAGTTATCGGAATAACTGCGTAACAATGCAGGGTTTCAAAGCTGTTTGGGACCCATGGCCCCTGTTTTCCTTCTAATCTCTCCCTATAGGAATAGAAATGTTTGTACTATGCCTGTCCCTCCTTTTATATTGGAAGCAGATAACTTGTTCTCTAAGTTTTACAGGCCCAAGACAGACCACACCTATAACCAATTTTGATGAGATTTTGAACTTAATACTGTTACTGAAATGACTTAAGGCTTTGGGATATTGTGATTTTGAATATTGAATGTATTTTGCATACAGAAAGAACATGTCTTTTGTGGGTCCAGAGAGTGGAGTGTGTGGTTTGGAACTATATGTGTCCCAGAAAATCTTGTTCTTGCTAATCCATTTCTACAGGTGTATACCTATTGAAAGTAGATTTTCAAGGTTACTTCAGTGAAGGCATGGCCCAGGGTAGGTCTTCATCTTATTACTGGAGTCCTTTACAAACAGGATAACTACAGAGAAGAAAAGCCACAGGAGCAAGAAGCTGAAATCAATGAAACCCAGAGGAGAGGAGGGGAGAGACCAGCAGATACCTCCATGTGCCCTGCCATATGGCAGAGGAGCCCAGGATGGCCAGCAGTCTTCAGGAAGAAAGCATCACCTTGATGATGCCTTGATTTGAACACTTCTTGGCCTCAAACTGTAAGCTAATAAATTCCCACTGTTTAAACCTGACCTGTTTCATGGTATCTGCTTTAAGTAGCCTAGGAAACTAAAACATCACTCTACCACCCATTGTGTTCTAGGTCCTCTTGCTGTTTTTCAAAAATGCCAAGTTTGTCTCTTCCTTAAGACCTGTCAACCAGTTTTAGAATGCTCCTGCTGACAACAGGTTGGCTCTTATTTTAAGCAAAGCTTTAAAATGTCACCTCATAAATGTGGCCTTTCCTCACCATCCAATCTTAAGTACTCATTTATTCCCTCTTTAGCTCATGATCCCATTTTAAGTATCTACTGAGCATTATCTTTTAAATTTGTCTTTGTTATCTGTTTCTTACTAGAAGGAAAGCTCCATGAGAAAGCTGAGCTTGCCTGTCTTGCTTACTGCAGTATCCCCAATACCTAGAACGACTCATGGCACATGCTAGACTCTCAAATGCATAAATAAAGAATGAATGAATTTGGTGAGAAGGAATCCTATGCTCTCCATCTTTCTAGAAGTTCTACACAAAGATTACAGACAATACTGGGCTTTTGTTTACATATCAAAGGCAAGAAACTCAGTTGTTCACTGTGATGGCAACTGTGCTGAATTCTATAAAGAAAATGAAGAATTATTTTCTAGAACAAAAGCTAAACACAAATTCATTACTGCTCTGGAAGGTTGGTTGTTTTAAATGTTGTGTCTTACAGGGGAAAAAAGATTACCTAGGGAAAAGCATGACAAAAAAGAAACCTTTGAAAACAAAACCCTCTGAATAAAAGCAGTTCTTATTTAGACAAAATGCATAAGACTTATTTAGTGGTGGTGGTGGTAAGTGGGTAAGTGGTTGCAAGTTCGTTTAAAGACTGAAATCTAACGCCCAGAAACCAAATCTTTGTCCTTCCAGTATAGATGCTCACAGGATGTGAATTGTCTTAGAGTTGAGAAATACCATGTAAAGAACACCTGATTCAGCCTTTCATTTTATAGATGGGGCCAGAGAGGTGCAGTAACTGACCTAACCTTCCAGTTTTGGGGGTGCTAAGCCTGAGCCAGAAGGCAGATCTCTTGAGCAATTCCCAATCCAGAGATCTATTAGGCCAGGCTCTCTCCCCAGCTCTAAGCCTACTTATACAAACTTGTCCAAACATCTTTTCCTCGTTTTTAGCATTGGTAATCTTGGTGATTAAATTTGTTTAGCAACACACCCCTGACCCTAAATAATCAGCACACTAATTCTTCTCTTTTATCATGCCATTCCTAACAGCTCCTCCTTAGTCTTCATTGAAGGCTCTTTTTCCTCTCCCTGTCAAAATAACTAGGAACTCAGTGCCATTTTTTGTCACCAATGTATCCTTAAAGCTCCCATCTGATCCCATGGTCAGTTACTCCAAATTTATCTCCTGGCCTGATCTCATCACTGAAACTAGACTTGTATATCCAATCCCCACTTAATATCTACACTTGGATGTCACCTCAAACTTAACACGTCAAACAATGAATTTTTGTCTCTATTCCATACACACCCAAGTTTGCCTCTACCTTAGATTTCCACCCTCTCAATAAGTAGCAGCAATAATAGCTCAAGCCAAAAGCCTAGGATTCAGACTTCATTCTCTTCTTTCCTCTCTTCCCAAATCCAATTCCCAAGCAGGTTCTGTCATCCCATGTACTTTTTGATTTGGAACGCAGGCACACATAATTTGACTAATCACAATCCTTGGCTCATAACACATCATCATTGGTCCAGGCATGACTCTATTAATTTATTTATGTACTTATTTTTAATGACAAGTGAACATCCATGAACCTACCACCCAACCCAGGGAAAAGAACATTAACAGGGACTTACCATTATTTACTTGCTCCTCCCTATTTTCTCCCATCACTATTCCCATCCCCAGAGATAACCACTAAACTTGAATTTTGTGCTTATTACAACCTTATTTTTCTTTTCTTTAAATAGCTGCCTAAACAATGTTGTTCAATTTTAGTAGTTTCTGAACTTGTATGTATGTATTCCGGGGTACTTTGTGCAGGAATTTCTCTTGAGTATATGGAGTGGAATTGCTAGGGCATGGGTAGGCAAATATTCTGTTTTTCACCTGAATGGTTTTTCAAGGTGGATATACTAATACTCCCATCAGTGATGAGTGATCCCTTTTGATTGCTATCCTCTCCAATACGTGACTTTGTTGAACTTAATTTTTGCCAATTAAATAAATTTAAATATGTGACAGTGGTCTTGATTTGCATTTCCTTGATTTTTAACAGGGATGAACATCTCAATATATTTTTTGGCCTATATGTACTTCCAATTTATGGAAGGCATGTTTCATTTTTTTTTTTTTTTTTTTTTGCCAATTTTTCTATTACTTCTTTTATTGTTGATTTGTAGACTTTCTGTATATATTCTTGACACTATTCTAGCACTAATTCATTGTTGGTTATATGTTTTGCAAATATCTTCTCAGTTTGTAGCATGGCTTTCTTTTCTAAATTAATAACCTATAGCCCAAATGTTTTTTTATGGTTTCTTTTTTATTCCAGCTCTTCTCATTTAGCAGGTTAAGAAGATGCTCACCTATATTTTTTTATTAAAAGTTCTAAAACCCTTAAAACATTTAAGGACTTACAGAAAGATTTTTTTTTGCGAATGATGTGAGGAAGAGATTCATACTTCCTTTTTTTTGGTCAGCAACCTTTAATGAATAGTTCTACCTTGATCTATTATGCTTCCATGGTATTCTATAAAATTTCCAAATATGTGGGTCTGATTTGGAACTGTTGTGCTCCACTGGCCATTTTGTCTATTTCTACAGTAATATCACACTGTCTTAAGAACTTCAGGCTCAAAAAAGTCCTTCTGGTAGGACAAGTTCTTTTCCTTTTTCTTCAGAAGTGCTTCATCATTCTTCTTCCTTTACCCTGCCAAATAAATTTCAAATCAGTTTGTCAATTCCAGGAGAAATTTAGGGATTTAGTTTGGAGATATACTGAATCTATAATAATTTGCAGAGAACTGACATCTTTTTGATACTTTCTACTCATTAACATGGAATCATTCTAGTCCTATTTAATGTCTGCTCCAGTTTGCTAAAACTGCCATTACGCAAAATACCAGATATGGACTGGCTTTTATAAAGGGGATTTATTAGGTTACAAATTGACAGTTCTAAGGCCATAAAAGTTTCCAACTTAGGCAACAAGAGAATACCTTCACTGAAGAAAGGCCAATGGCATCTGGAACACCTCTATCAGCTGGGAAGGAACATGGCTGCCATCTACTGGTCCTTTGCTCCTGGGTTCTGTTTTCAAAATGGCTTTCTCCAAAATATCTCTGGACTTCTGTCTCAGCTTCTCTCTCTCAGCCTCTGTGCATCCTTGCTTGTTCTCCCAGAGTGTTTCTCTCTAAGCATCTGGAGGTCCTTTCTTAGTTTCTCTGGGGCAAACTCTGATTACATATCTTAGCTTCTCTCCAAAATGTCTCTCTCAGCTTCTCTGAGCTCCTTCTCTCCATGAGCTCTCTTAAAGGACTCAAATGATCTAATGAAGACCCACTCTGAATGGATGGTGTCGCAACTCCATGGAAATATTGAATCACAAGGTCCCACCCCAAAAGATTGGATTAAAAGATCATGGCTCTTCTGGGGCCCATAACAACTTCAAGCCAGCACAATGTCTTTTAGTAAAGTTTTAAATCTTTCTGTATGTAGGTCAGGCACATCTTTGGATAGATTTATTCTTAAACACTTTAGAGATGGTTTTGCAATTGTAAATGGTGTCATTTTAAAAATTCCATTTCCTAATTGTTTTGTGACTGGTGTTTAAAAGTATAATCCATTTATATATGATGAACCTTTTCTCCAACCTTAGATTCCATTCAATATCATGTATTGCATTTAACTGTCATTATCTCTATAGTTTCTTTCTTTTTTAAAATTAACATATATACAACATAAATATTTCCATCCTAACCCCTCCCAAGCATATATTCAGTGGAATTAATCACATTCACAATATTGCAGTACCTTCACCACTATCCATTACTAAAATTTTCCCTTTACCCCAAACATAAACCCTACACTCATTTTGCATGAATTCCCCATTGCACATCCCCTACCCCCCACAGCATGTGCTCTACTATCTGTCTCTATGAGTTTGCTTATTTTCTGATATTTTCTTTGTGGTTACCATTGGGGCTTAAGTTTAACATCTAAAATCTATAACAATCTCATTTGCTTTGATAGCAACTTAACTTCAATAGGATATACAAATATGTTCCCATTGCCCTCCATCCCCCAACCTTTATATGATTCTTGTCATGAATTACATGTTTATATATTATGAGTCCAAAACCACTGATTTATGATTACATTTTATGCATTTGTCTTTTAGATCCTACAGGAAGTAAAAAATGCAATTACAAACCAAAAAAACTACAATAGTACTAACATTTATATATATCTATATCATTTCCCTTCTGGACCAGATCTTTATTTCTTCACACAGCTTCAGTCTAATGTTTAGTGTCCTTTCCTTTCTACCTGCAGAACTCCCTTTAGCACCTCTTATAAGGCCAATCTAGTGGTGACAAAATCCCTCAGGTTTTATCTGGAAGTATCTTAATCTCTCCCTCAGTTTTGAAAGACAGTTTTGCTGGATATTGAATTCTTGGTCGGCAATTTTTGGCTTTTAGCAGGTTTAAATATGTCATCCCACTGCTTTCTTGACTCCATGGTTTCCAATGAGAAATCAGCACTTAATCTTATTGAGGCTCCCTTGAACATGACATGTTGCTTTATCTTGTGGCTTTCAGAATTCTCTCCTATCTTCGGCATTTAATGGTTTGTTTATATTATTTTACAGTATAGGTCTTACTTGAATTTATCCTATTTGGAGTTCATTAAACATCCTGGATGCGTATATTCCTGTCTTTTATTAAATTTGGGAAATTTTCAGCCATTATTTCTTTGAATATTCTCTCCACCCCTTTTTTTGTCCTTCTAGGACTCCACAATGCATATATAAGTATGCCTGATGGTGTCCCACAGATTCTTCAGGCTCTGTTCACATCTCTTCATTCTTTCTTTGTTCTGCTCCTCAGACTGGCTGGTTTCAATTGTCTTATCTTCAAGTTCACTGATTCTTTCAATGTGCTGTTGAAGGCCTCTAGAGAATTTTTCATTTATGTTACTGTGGTCTTTAGCTCTTTTTGGTTTCTTCTCATAATTTCCATCTCTCTATTGATATTATCTTTGTGTTCCACTGTCTTCCTGATATCCTTCAGTTTTCTATCCATTTTTTCCTTTAGTTCTTTGAACATATGTAAAACCTTTAAAAGTTTTTGGTATGTCCCAGATATGATTCTCCTCTTTAAAAGTTTCTAATGCTTTAATCTTCTCCTTTTGCCTGGACCATCATTTCTTGTTTCTTTGTATGTTTTATAATCTTTTGTTGAAACCACAAAACTTTTATATTTTAATGTACTATCTGTGGAAGTTAGACTGTGAGGTGTCTGTTCTTCCTTAAACTTCTATCCAGCTAGTGTTATGACAGAGCTTTCCTTCAATGCCAGGGATCTAATGAAAAAAAGAAAACATCTTTACCTTTCTTTGCAAACTGACCTGTGCAAGTGCTCTCCTTTAGAGCTTACCATACAAGTTTAGACAACAGCTCCAAGTCAAAGCACAGGGGCCTCCCTGAAGCTTTCTGTGTATGCATCTTGTATGTGTATGCATCTTGCATGCATGTGTGGCCCTAGGAACTCCTCCATTTACATGAATATATATGCATGAGGATTACTCTGCTCACTCTGGAACTGGTCGGACAGTGAGGGCCAGCTCTACACCAGGTTAGTGAGGGGATGGAAGAGGGGTCAACCAGGGAACCACAAAATCCTACTTCTTTTAAAAGTTGCCTTTTTATTGATTTGGCACTCACCCTGTTACTCTCATCCTTTAACTGTTTTCTGGAACTTTGAGAAAGATGTATCTGTGAATTCTTGCTGGTTGTTCAAAACATCTGTGGGAGAACAGCACCCTAAAGCTTCTCACTCCCCACAATTAAATATTGATCCCATATTCAGTCACCTTACTAAATTCTCCAATTATGTTTAATAATTTGATGGAAGACTTTTTTGGATTTGCTATGTAGACAGTAACATCATTTTACTTCCTCATGTTCCCAGCCATTATACGCAGGCTAACATGTCCAGTACAAAGTTGAATAAAAGTGAGGATAGTGATCATCCCTGCCTCGTTGTTCAGTCTAAGGAGAATACGACTAATGTTTCCTCCTTTAGAAGGAAGTTTATTTCAGGATTTTTGAAGATACATTTTATCAGGCTTAAGAGTACTCTTCTACTCCTAGGTTACTTAAAAGTTATCATTAATAGGTGTTAAGATTTTATCAAATGTTTTTCTGCATATTCTCAGCAAACAGTTTTTCTCTTTTAATCTACAAATGTGGTGAATGAGATTTATATTTTCTAACATAGCACATCTGCATTCCTGGAGTAAATCCCACTTGGTCAGTGTGTTAGATTCAGGTTACTTCTGCATATATATTCATGAGTGAAGCATGCCTAAAATTTTTCTTTCTTGTTTTGTCCCTATCTAGTTTTTACTATCAAGACTATATTGACTTTGATGTAGGAGGGATATCTTATTCTAGTTTCTGGAAGAATTTATATAACATTAGAATATCCCATTGCTTAAAGTTTAGTAAAACGAACTATGCCTAGAGTTTTCTTGGTGGCTAGATTTTCATTCCCATTAATAGTAACAGTATAACTCAGGTTTCTGATTTCTTCTTAGTCAAAACGTAACATTTTTCTAGGAATTTTTCTGCTTTGTTTGATTTTCAAATTTATTGGTATGTTGTTTATAAGATCCTCTTTTTACCTATTTAACATCTGCAGCATCTCTAATGACATACCCTTTTTCATTCCTGATTCTGACTGTGCCTTGTCTCCCATCGTGTTAGTATTGTAAAGAATTTTAATTCTGGGTTATGCAGCCTACTTTTTATTTTTATTTTTATTTGTTTAAGTCATCAACAAAGTTTCCCCTAAAGTATTTTTTCTCCTTTCTTCTCAAATCTCTTGTAGCACCTCCTGCATTTATTTCTCTTCTTATTTAAGTACTTTCTCTCTAATTAAAATTTAAAGTGTTATTAATTTGTGGCTTTGTATGGGAAATCTTCTGAAGCCTTGAATGCTGAGAATATCTTTATTATGCCCTTACATTAGAATAACTAGGTCACTCTGGTGGGCACTCTTACGCACAATATAGATAACTCTTTTTAGGTTTTAATGAATTGGAATAGCAGTAGTAAATACCTGAAACTATCAAACTACAACCCAGTAGTATTGAATCTTGAAGATGATTGTATAACAATGTAGCTTACAAGGGGTGACAATGTGATTGTGAAAACCTTGTGGATCACACTACCCTTTATCCAGTGTAGGGATGGATGAGTAGAAAAACAGGGGGGAGGGGAGGGACTAACAGAAAAATAGGGCGGAGGGGGACAATTTGGGTGTTCTGTTTTCAATCTTTTTTTTTATTCTTACTTTCACTTTTTCTGGTATAAGGAAAATTTAAAAAAAAATAGACTGGGGTGATGAATGAGCAACTATATGATGGTAATGTGATCAATGGATTATATACTTTGGATGACTGTATGGTATGTCAATAAATCTTACTAAAAAATTTAAAAAAAAGAATAACTGTTTGGGCATAAAATTCTAGTTTCAAAGTTTTTTCCATGCTTAATCTCAGATTCTTGAGAAGGGCATGGTAATGGTGTTTCAACCATTCTATCCCATACTCATAAGTCCTTTTGTCTGGGATCTAGCCTGATGACTGGTTCTTCCAGGTAAGGTTTATCAAAACACCGAGTTAGTAATTTAAAAATGGCTTCTTCAGAAAACCAGCTCTCTTATACATTGCTGCTGTAAATATAAAGTGGTTCAACTTTTCTGGAAGGCATATTAGCAATTCAGATAAAAAAATTTTAAATACACATATACTTTGACCTAACAATTTTACTTCCAGGTATCTACATTAAGGAAATAACCCAACAATGTTCAAACAGGTACACAAAAGGATACTCATCACAGCATTCCGATATCAAAAAAAAAACTCTCAATTAGATTATATTAAAATCCTATAATTAAAAGTATACAGTGATTAAGATGATGAGGCATTATCAACAAGGAAAAATATTTAAGTTAGCAAGTCTACTTTCTGTTTCAGAAATATCCATATATAGGTAAAAAATAAGAAAGTTAAAAGATTATTCTCAAAAATATTAACAGTGGGTTTCTTTGGATGGAAAGATGGACACAGTTTCTCATTTCTTTTTGCTTTTCTATACTTACTTTTTTTGTTTCCTGGGCTGCTCAAGCAAATACCAGAAATGGGTTGTGTGAAAAAATGGGAATTTTTATTCGCTCACAGTTTGAGGATGGGAACAAGTCCAAATCAAGGTATGTTCAAGGCAATACTTTCTTCCGGAAGACTGTGACATGATGGGGCCGGCCGCTGGCAATCCTTGGTTCTTAACTTGTCACATGGCAAGGCACAGGGTGGCATCTCTTGGTCTCTCCCTCTCTTCCAGGTTCCACTGATCTTCAGCTTCTGGCTGCTCTCTCTGGCTTTCTCTATATCTGAGTTTCATTCTGCTTATAAAGGACTCCAGTAACAGGATTAAGACCCATCCTGATGGAGGTAGGTCACATCTTAACTGAACAAACTTCATCAGGAGGTCCTACTTACAATGTGTTAACACCCACACGAATGGATCAGATTTAAGAACATGTTTTTCTATGGTACGTAGAGCTTCAAACTACCACATTTAGTATATTTCTACCATGAGCCTCTTTACTCTTATAATTTTAATAAGATATAAATTTTACAATTTGGAACTTATAGATCAAGTAGTTCTATGATCAGTGTATACTTTGCATATACCACACTTTCAACCCACACATCTTCAAACCTCCTTGAGCATACAAACTCCTTATTTAGCTTTAATCTTCCCAATATCCACTGAAGTGCTCAACATACAGAAAATATGAATATATTACATCAAGATGTTCAAGATGCAAGTCTTGGTACAAAACGTGACTGCCCTCTACCTACTGTATTTAGCAAATCACCATACTAAAGGGGTTCTTTAAATTACAGAGGATAGAATGATTAAAATAGTAACCTTCAAACTTTTCAGAAGTCTTTCTTCAAACAAAATCTTTTTCAAAGCCTAATATATACAGTCGATAAAAATAAAGCCATTCTGGTGGGGGGATGGAAGCTGTGTCCTGTCCACTCAGTCTTCCTCCTAACATTTCATAGACTGCTGTGCATTTTGAAAACCACTATCTAATACAATTCAGTTGACCCTATATGGCATGTCAGAGCTAGAAGAAACAGCAAAAACACATTCAATCTAACATTTATTTATTTAGCTTTTCTTTTCAACTAAAAATTACAATCACTAGTATATCTGTAATTCTTCTTAATGGTCTGTTCAACTAAAGAATAAGCAAACACAGCAAAGGTTGGTTTAAAACAAATCACAGGATTTCCTAGTGTAATTTGCAAAAGGGGGGAAAAGTCTTGGACCCACTCCTTGGAAATAAATATCAAGTAACCATAAAAATATCCAGCCATTTTTCAGTTATTCAGGAAGGTTCATGCATGTTCCCAGGCACAGCATCAGAGTTCCTCTTTGAAATATCCCAGCTTTGCCAATGACATCTCTTTTCTTAACTGCATAACTTCCCAAAACATCTGATCAACTATACAAACAGAAGAGAAAGACATGTAATCACAAAAGAAATACCAGCTTGTTACTTTTAATCTTTCACTGAAAATTTATGATTAGCTGTAATACCTAATGATGTCTCTGATGCCTAATTATACTACACATATTTCACAAAAACTTTTCGAAGTATTTGTGAGTATCCCAGTTTTATCAATAATAAGCAATATTTACACAGTTTTGTCACAACTATTTGTTAGATAAATCCATGACTAGTACTTTAGCCCAAGAAAAAGCATAGGCATTTCAGTGTCCTGAGTAAATGTCAATGTTGTTGCCTTCATAAGTAATTATACTCATTGCTCAATAATTGAAGAGTTTATTATCTAACATATGGACCTTCTTGCTCTAGCTTGCTATATCTTGGCCATTTCACTCTTCATTAACAATAACAGAAGGTGAGCAGGAAAAAGGAAAACACAAGATAAGTCAGAAAACACAGTCACATTATTCATGAGTAATAATATAGGGAAAGGCATGTATGGCTCAAATTATAAGTAAAGTATTAGAGGATGACATGTCAATTTCAATTATCTACCCTTTTGCAAGTCTCCACATAAATGGAAAAAATTTGGCTCTGTATTTCAGACAATAAAATGTCTTCATATATCATACGGTAAGATTAGAATGATTTGGATCAGCAGTGCTCAACTGGGGAGACTGTACCTTCCAGGGGACATTTGGCAACATCTTGAGAAATTTTTGGTTGTCACATCTAGGGTGTTCCTACTGACAATTAGTGAGTAAAGACAAGGGATACTGCTAAACATCCTACAATGCCCAAGACAGCTTCTACAACAAAGATTCACCTAGTTCAAATGGTTAATAGTGCCAAGGTAGAGAAATCCTACTTTAGATTTTAGCTGCCTTAAATCCTATTTGTCAAGTCATAAATAATAAATGGATTTTTTAATTAATAATATTTGCTGCATGCTCACACAACATATGATGTGTACCAAAAACTGTGGAACAGAAGAGCGATTGAAACTAAAGAAGATATCACTTTTCTCACTATCACCCCCACCATCACTCATGACACTTTCTTCCTATTCTCATAAAGTAAATTAACTTTCAGCCTTCCCTACAAAAAACAGTTTCATTTTAACAAGAAGAAAAACATGCCAAGCAATTTAACTTAATACAAATCATCTGTTCTCCTGCGTTGTTATATTACTCACCAACAGGTATTCAAAAATAGTTCCATTTTATTTAAGTAACAAAAGATATTGTATAGTTTAAAGACTAGTTTTATGCTGAGCAGCCCTACTCTTTCAAGCATTAAAATCCAATTACATGAGATTCTAAACAAACATGAAGTTTGCAACATACCAGAACTTGAGAAAGGGTAAACCAAGTTTTTATCACCATGATTAATTTTTCCATAGAAGTAAGATTCACTGGTTTACCTGGTTGAAAAATAGTAGGCTTCTAATTTTTAAGCATAAGAATATAGTCATAAGAATATTTTCAATGCCTAAAAAAATACAAAGAGAAAAATCTCCCACTACTTCAAATACAAAATTGGCATGGACTTGACTGTAGCCCAGTACCTGTTATTTCTGTTTTAAAACGATCACATGTACTCAAGAAACACGTTTTTGGAACTTCAGGCCATAAAAGTTTTTATGCCTACTATGCAAGATATTTAGCTTTAAAACCATCAGACAATATTAAATATATTGAAACACTTGCATGAGGTTGGCTCTCCTGAATATAACATCTGCACATTTCTGCTGGTTTAGAATACAGTAACCTTTATTCCATTCAGAATAATTCATGACTGCTTTATTAACTCACACATGAAAGTAGAAAATACAGAAAAAAATTTCCTGTTAGCTCCTTCATGGTTTCCACCAGTTAAAATAAATCTGACCACTTCCAAATCTCGTTCATTTTCACTTCTTAAAGAGTAAATTCAAAGAGCTCTGCACTGTCCTCACTTTATTATTTGGTTTATCATATACCCCTCTATAGTTAAAACTACTCCTGCCTAAAATTCAAAATTAGAGTAAAATGAGGCAAATAAAAGGATTGAATAATTTATTTTTTTAAACAGAGATATTTGTTCCCAAATTCTCACAACAGTTTATCAGAACTATAAAAGGGATTCAAAATAAATGTACCAATAATTAAGTTTACTTGAATGTTATTATGTTCTAGACTTTTTTGCTAAACAGTTTATGTAAATATTTATAGTGAATTAAAAACACTCACCATCCTGCTGTTTCACAAGTCCCTGCTGAATATATCGAATATATGTAAAAAAGTTGCATACGGAAGTGATCTAGACCAACAGAAAAAATGTCATAAATAGTCAAATGTCTCATATCAGTGAGCTTTATTAAAAGTCATGAGTAAGTTACTTACCCTGTATCTACAAAAAGGAGAAATATAATAATAGTTGCTTGAGTCCCCTAATTTAATTCTGTGTTTACAAGATTTACTCTGGCCAGTGAGAGCACATTTTCTGTAAAATAATGATAAATTTTAGTTGTTGTATTTTTTTTTTAACTATTAAAGGCATTTGCCTCTACATTCTATACAAGCTGTATACTCATTCTATCAGACAGTAAATATTTGAGAACCTACTATGTATTAGAAACTGTTCTAGAGGCTGGGCTACAGTGATGAACAAGACAAAGTTCCTGCCCATGTGGGCCTTATGTTCTATTATAAGCAACACCATTACATTAGCCATGATTCTAGAAATATAAACTAGATGTTTTCAAAATCTTCTGAATTTGTCTAAATAATTCTTAAGAATAAGTGTAAGCAGTACCATAACATTAAGCATGGTTCTAGAAATAAACTAGATACTTCAAATATCTTCTGAATTTGTCTAATTCTTAAGAAATAACTTATTATAGTTCTATTTGTTACAATCATTATTGGTTAGACTATGAAAAGAGATTTGTATATTTTCCAAGACATCATCCTAAGCAATGAGGGTGATAATGCAAAAGGACAGAAAATACTTTATATAACTACTCAGTTAAGAAGTAGAGTATAGGTGACACAGGTGGCCCCAGAGGAAGTTCTATGTGTGATTTAAATTTCTCCTATTACACCAGTAATCAACTTCAGGGTAGCTCTCAGCTTTCCATCAGGATTTCAACTTCTTTCTCAGTTGAAAAAAAAAACCTAATGGTAATTGTTCAAGTCTTAAAACATGTTATTCATAGGTTACAGGGTAAGAGCCTCCAGATGGAGTAGTTTTTTGATTTATATGCATTTCATGTGGCACCTATGCCTAAAAACCACAAAAGAATAAGCCCCCTATAAAAATAGTGAATCTTAAGTAAATAAGGAGTACACTACATTTAAACATACCATCCTTTCAATTTTTAACCTACAAAATTTAAAATTTGGTATGGCTGGCTCTCTGGCTGGGATTAAACTGTAAACTTCTTAAACTTCTTAAGCTGTAAACTTCTTATTCACTTTTGAACTGCTGGCACCAAGAACATGCCTAGCACACAGCAGGTGTTCAAGAACTGTTGATTCAGTGATGGCCTTCTGTCACCCTGCTGATCAACAGGATGAAGTTGGCTTGTCTATGAAGCTAGATTTGAAAGAGCTGGTTGTCATTCTCCTAAGCTAGGAGCTTGGCTGAATACAATTACCACTCTCTGACAATGTAAAATTAGCATAGCTCTAAGGAAAATAAAGTGGCCAACAGCATTTTATATGTCATTGTAAATTAGATAATAAGGAAAAACATATTAAATGGAAAACATTAAATTTCAGCTATATTTACAGGTATAAGAAATATGACATAAATGTGCCTCTACATTAAAAAAAGAAATGAATAATATGTATTTAAAATAGTATAAATTTTGGAGGTAACCTTTCAAATCACAAAAGAACTCATATTTACAAAGAGATTTTGCCTCAATGTTCCTTTATTAACAAATTCTTTTAATGGTCTGTACTATTTAAAAGCACCACCCATTTGCTTGGGGAGAATAGGAGAACAAAAAATTTAAGGCACAAGTACTGAAGCCCTTGGAACTTCCAAAAGCGTAATTTATGCAAGGGGAAAAAGTATCATCAAACTATTGTACCATCACACACTATTTTTCTGAAAACATACATATACCAGTATGTCTACTTTTTGTCTAATTTTGAAAGTGCTCTGCTAAAACGGTTTAAAATGCCAACTAAAAAAAAAAAGTGTTTCTAAAATTACCTCATTTCTAAAGCCAGCTGTAAACACATTACACCCAACATATTTTTACTAGAAACCAGGGTTCAATGCTGTCTTCTGACCACCAAACTCCAATGCCCCTTTAACATGTTACACTACCTCAGTATCTCTTTACAGCTCTAGCCCAAAGATTTCAAATCCTTGCCTGACATTTTCACTTGGGGATATCAACATATCTAAATCTGGACTCAACATCTTCACAAAACCAGAGCCGTTTCTATTAATTACCAAAATTATTTCAAATCATTCTTCTAGTTGGTCATCTCTAACAACTTTTCACTTTTACTCACCCCCCCACCCCAAAGTAATCCTCTCCTTATGTTTTTTTTTTAAGGTTTGTCACATCTTTTCTTTCCTCTCCATATACTTAACATCCTCTGAACACACCTCGTTTTCTTGGCCTTCAGTCATATGTACTGTTCCTCCTGTGCAAAAGGTACTCTTTTCTATTGGGTGGACAGATTATTTTTTTATAATATAGGTCCGAATTCCACCTATGTTTCAAAACCCAGATCAAATCTCCCCAACTAGAATGATCTAGGCTTCCTCAAACTTCCTACAGCTGTATGGCATTCATTTAGTGACTACTTTAATAACCTATTCCTGGTGGCAACCCTCAGGAAGAAATACTTTACATTTCATAAAAGAGGACAGTATCTTTCCTCGGTTTCTTCCACACAATACACACTCCAAACACACTGGCTTCTGGCCCCATTTCCACAAGCACAATAACCTTTGACTATGTAAATTGTTTCAAAACCTAACACCTAATTATTTTGCTAAAATACTATAAATTCATTTCAACTGACATTTCCATTTGCCATCATTTGATATTTGTGCATGTATATGTGTGATATATATAATGCAAGCACAAGTTTAAAGCTCTACAATAAAAATTTTGATATGCTACATTTAAAATAAGGTATGACGTACACCTTAAAAGTACAAAACTAATATTAAATTTAATTCCCCCTTTAGTACGGTAAAGGATCAGGATAAAAACACTTCGGTGTTTGCTGAATAGGTAGGATTTAGGAATATAAATCTCCTCTCCAAAATTCAGAGGCCATTGTGATACAGGTATGGCACAGGAAGTGTGTAAAACTGGCCCCAACTCCAGGTGTGTGTGTGTCATTCACAGAGCAAATATGTGACCAGGTATCCTTCACAAATGGCCACCCAAATACCAGCATTCTGTAATCTTGCTGGGAATGTAATGTGCATAACAGCAAACAGGAAGAACAACAAGACTCCTACACAGGCTTAAACAAAGATCTATTAGTTAATCTCAATCTACAGTCCTTTCCTCTTCTGGCTTCAAATATCACTCTCTGAACTCTTGCAGGCTTTCCAGTCCCCTATGTTCATCAAGTTCTTAACCCCTAACTAAAGCTTTTCCTCAAAAGCTTTCTGAGTCACTTTTTAAACACAGGCAAAGGTAAAACCTTCAGCTATGCCAAAGATTACAGGCACTGTTGGTTTCAAGTCTTTTTTCCTCTCAGGATTGGATGGAAATAAGCTTGCTTTGATAAGAAATATAGGAGTCTTATCTGTGAAGGTTTATAATGGGCAAATATATCTCACATAAGGAAGACAGAACTATTATTTATCAAAGTGGGAATCCTTTATAAGGACAATATGAAAGGAAAGGACTAATCAAGTCTTTTTGGTACTCTGTTTTCATGCTTGATAAGATCTGGTCTAACTCAATGTCTTTCCAGATCATTTTTGGTGGCAACCCTCAGGAAGAAATACTTTACACAGAAATCTAGCATACACTGCTAGATATACATCACAAACAAAAAACTCTGTTTATGACCCATGAAACTGATTTCATGATCCACTCATGGTCATAACATGTGGTTTAAAAAAACATACTTCTCTAGTCCCTGGCTGCCATGTGTGCAGTGTGGGGCACACACGCCGGTGCCTGGAGTGCTTAGCCTACCACAGGAGCAAGAGCCCGAACTCCACATGCTCCAGGGACTGGAGTCCTCTAGGACGAGCTGTCCTCCACACATCATACGTGTATATTTTCATAATTAAAAGGGGTCTCCTTTGATGCTGTTTGAAATGCTATGTCCCTACTATCTGGGAAATTTTCTTTTGGCTGTACAGACTCTAAATAGAAAATTGATAGGGAATCTAACCACATTTAAAAAAAAAAAAAACTAATAACAACACATAACAAAATTTAAAAGCTCAGTATCTTTCACAAGTCATGGATTTGAAAACATACTTTGGTCCTCCACATTCAACTGCAGAAGCTTTCACAAATCTAATCGGTTGTAATCCTACTGGTTCAATGCTTAGGGTATTGTTTTCCACAGCTTCCAGAACAGCTGAAGCCAACTTTAAAAAAATGAAAAAAGTATTAGATGCTATGCTGGAAGAAAAACATCAAAATTATATTCTATGGTAAACTGATTTAAAAAATTGTTCTTCCCCCAAGTTTCACTGGCCAGTCAACAAAAAAGCAAAGAAACTACATAATCTTGGTTTGAATACTTTTAGAACCCAAACACTGCATTAAAGACAATTCATTTAGAGCTAAATAACTTCTCTTATTAACTGGAAGAGGATTAAAGGCATCAATTCCAGTCTGTCTTCTCCTTACAATTCACACCCACTGCTAATGTCCCTTCAAAATGAACATCCTAATGCATTATTTTGCTAACTCTGTGCTATACTCTTTAATATTGGTTATTTATAACACAGCAACATATACTAATTGCAGCTATATGTTTCCTGTACTTGTATTTATGTGCATGAGTTACAAAAGAATTAACTGAATTACCAAATATTAAATGCCCAGATGGAGATGGTAACAACTGATAAAACTAGATGAAAGAGGCATAACTTCTCCAGAATCTGGCAAGATTACTAATACTGAATGGCCTACCTGAAAGTACACACAGAGCCATAATTAATAACATATTCACATATCAAAAATGTTTTACTGTTCATCTTAACTTACCCTTAAAAGTAATATTATATGAAACAAAATAAAGTTTCAGTGGCTGAGAGATTTCAAATGGAATCGAGGGGTCATTCTAGAGGTTATTCTTACACGTTATATAGATATCCCTTTTAGGTTTTAGTGTATTGGAATAGCTAGAAGAAAATTCCTGAAACCGTTGAATTGCAACCCAGTAGCCTTGATTCTTGAAGATGAATGCATAACTTTGTAGCTTACACAGTGTGACCGTGTGACTGAAAACCTTGTGGCTCACACTCTATCCAGTGTATGAACAGATGAGCAGAAAAGTGGGGACAAAAATTAAATTACTAATGGGGGGATGGATGTTTTGGGTGGTATGTTTTTACTTTAATTTTTATTCTTATATTTATTTCTTTGGGAATAATGAAAATTCAAAAATTGATTGAGGTGATGATACACAACTATATGATGGTACTGTGAACAACTGATGGTACGCTTTGGATGACTGTATGGTATGTGAATATATCTCAATAAAACTGAATAAAAAAAGTATTACAATTAAGTCCTCAAAACAATTAACATAAGATTCTTAGTATTAAACTTCTAAATACTGATTTATATGACATTTTAGATGAACGCTTTACATGCAAATACATACTGAAATTATAGCCTTACATCAGATGCCTTATATTTTTTGGAAGCTCTCATAGATATTTAATCCACTTCATTTTATCCTCATAACAAACCCCGTGCCATAGGCAAGGAAGGCATTACATTTCCTGTTTTAAAACTGAAGAAACTAAATATGATTTTTTATCATTTACAGATAAAGCCAATAAATGCTTTTAATAGAATGCACAGAACTTTCTTCACACTGAACCTTGGACAAGAATAAAAATAAGCCCTATCCCCAAGGCATGTTTAATACTTCATTCCAACATAACACACATTTCAGTGTAATTGATCCCCTGCTCAAATCAGGAAAGATGTTTAGTTACTGAAAGCAAAGAAATTATTATAATCCTAACAGAGCATGGAGAAAACAGTAACAGGTGGCATTTTATAATAACTTATTTGTGTATGAGATTTTTGTAAGAGATATTAAATATGTAACATGATTTAGTAAAAAGTACAGAAACAATTCTAATGCATTTGCATTGGAATGAAAAAATAAATTACCTCACTTTTTGAGAATGTTAAACATGGAAAGATATCTTCTTGATAGATTTTGTCTAAGAAAGGGCATGTTCTATCCATTGTGGGTTCATCTTTCCAAGATCTGAATTCATTATACAGAGATAAGTCAGCCTAACAAACCAAAAGAGACCACACAAAAAATTTTTTAAGTACAAAACAAAACCACTTTATAAAACCAAAACGTACTGAAAAAGAAATATTCTTCCTATTAAAAAACAAATAATGAAAAATTGGATACTTCTTGATTACAGTACATGGTAGCAATTTCTCTTTTTTAAAAAAAATGCCAAGCTTACACTCCTGAATGACTAAAAATCATTCCTTTTTCAGTGTACCCACCGTGGATGTCCAATGATGCTATCATTATCCACCTTCCCCTACCACCCCGCCAAAGACCAGATGTCCTTTTAAGACACATGTGCATATCATTTTGAATATAAAAAATGAAAAGTCTTTTTTTGAAAAGAGTCAAAAAGTGATTTTTGAATCAAGCTAATTAGAGTGCTTGAATAAACTGTGAATGACTAAATTGTGAAAACCAGTTTGGGGTCAAAAATGACATTAATTGTTTTGCTATTATCTGAAGGCATTTCCAAAAGAATTTCAAAAATGTTTATTGTATAAACAGCAAGATTAAAAGAAGCATACATATAGCCTCCTAAACTGACTACCCTAAAATATAATATTTATTTACTTGTTTTTTAAATATCAACATCCGGTAATAACCATCTGAATTACCAACCATAATCTGCTGGTACCCACCTTCCTATTTACTTATCCAGTGTCCCTCTCTTTCCCTCATCCCTATGATAAATTTTCCCCAAGTAATCTTCCCTACAGATTCTCAGATTCCCTCACCCAGCTCAATACTACCTGAAGATGTAAGGCTGCACCTATCCCCACCCAGTCAAACACTGAGTATTCTCCCTCATCCTCCTGCAGCTTTAAGTCATTCTTGTCCAGAAGCACTGGATACGCTTTAAATAATGCACCAACTGCAGCTATAACCTCTAGGACAGCTTAATGGTAAGTACAACTAGTCTACATGAAAGTAACAAAAAAGTGAATGTATCCAAGCTTTCCTATAAGCTTTCTTTTAAGGTGTATGATGGCAATTGCAATGTGAATTTTTTTTATCCCAATCCATAAATTCCTTCAGTCAAAGCTAAAGGCAAAAAGGGTAAGGAATAATAGCAGAGAAGAAACACTTCCATCTTTAAATTCATATTCTTTGTAAAGCTTACACTATAAAGACTTAAACCCCAAGTTTTAAATGAAAAATTCTAGTTTAAAGGCAGTAATTTAAGTCACTTATTAAGAGCTATGTGCCAAGAACTATCCTAAGCACATTATAAACATCCAATCCTCACAGCTGTGCAAGATAGATACTATGATTCCCATTTTATATAGATGAGAAAACTGAGGCTTAAAGAGATAAGGTAACTGGCCCAAGGTTACACAGCAAGAAAGCAATTAAGACATGGACTAGAGTTAAAAGTACAATTATTAAAATGTGCTTTCAACAATTCTAACAAATGGTCCACACCAATACAAGGTGCTAATAATAGGGTGGTATATGGAAATCCTGTCTTTTATACATGATTGTTCTGTAAACCCACAACTAAAGGAAAAAGAGATTTATTTCCTAACTGTATAAAATAAGCCAAGCAATAAAAAATAAGTGCTTTTACAGCTAAAGCTAATTACAATATAGCAAATATGCTGGCAATATCTTTACTTGAACTATCTAATTTTTTTTAATATGCTGTGAAGGTTAAGGCAGAATCCTATTCTCAAAGTCAAAGGACCAGTCTGGACAAAGTCTTTTTAATCTAATCAATAATTATTTAATAGTTAAACCAAAAAAAAGTTAACTTGATATTATAGTTACTTCTAGCTATGCACATTTTCAAATAAAAATTGGGTGTAATTTTATAGATTGATAATTCTTTATAGGTGGAAAATGGGTAAGAGTTGTATTTTAGAAACTCTTCAGTATTTTCTGATATTGTCAGCTAAGGCTGTATAATTAATCAAATGTTGACTTAATATAAGCATCTGAGAATATGATGGGTGGGCCATATACCATTTGTACCTAATAACTCTGTGCAAGTAATCAATAATATGATTCTTTTAGCGAACACAATATCTGTTTTCAATTCTTTCAAAAAAAAACATACTGAAAAAAAAAATTATGAGAACTAGACAAGATTATTAATTCTATCCCTTCAAACTCTAAAACTGTATAGTTCTAGGTTTCATTTTAAACAACGGAGAGATGTGTTTTGTGCATGCGTGTGTGTGTGTTTTTAAGATAAAAGGCATACTTTATAGTATCCTTCATTATCATGTTAAGGGAAAAAGTGAACAACAAAATCACAGATCTAAAATTTCAGGAAAAAAAACAAATTCAGTTTAGGAGAATGAGGGAAGGAGGTGATGTATGAGCCAACCTTAAAGGAGGAGAGAGATTCTGTCAGGTGAAAAAGGCAGGATTTAAAGGAGATGACATCTGAAATGAGTTTTGAAGAATGAGTAGGCGTTAACCAGACAACAAAGAGGGCTCTCCAGCCAGATGAATAGTATATGTGTACTTCAGATCCTGTGTTGGGAAGATATCTGTATATATATGTGTGCATTAAAAAAAAGAAAATAAAAAAAGCAGTAAGAGTCAAACTTCAAATTTAAGTGAATTGATCCCAAAGGCATGCATTGTGTATGTGTGTTTAATGTGTACAAAAGTTATGTCCCTAATGTCATATTTTCTACAAAAACATGGACACATTTTATTTTTTCATTTAGATTGTTATATGTTTTCTAAGACTTCTACAGGTTAAATAACTTGTTTCCTTTGTCTAATAAGACTTTTTGACAAGTTTTCACAAAATACCACAGTATATGTATACCTGGAAAGCAGAAAGTTATTATTATTCTGAAGTTATATTCTGCCTAATCAAATTTTAAAGGATTTCATAAGCTAAAATTAAACTTTAAAATGTTCCATAAGAAATGAAATAAACTTCAGTGGCAGAGTTTCCAAAAGGAGCTGAGAGGTCACTCTGGTGGGCACTCTTAGGCACAACTTAGACAACCCTTTTTAGGTTCTAATGAATTGGGGTAGCTGGTGGTAGATACCTGAAACTGTCAAACTATAACCCAGAACCCATGAATCTTGAAGACAATTGTATAAAAATGTAGCTCATGAGGGGTGACAATGGGATTGGGAAAGCCATAAGGACCACACTCCCCTTTGTCTAGTTTATGGATGGATGAGTAGAAAAATAGGGGAAGGAAACAAACAGACAGACAAAGGCACCCAGTGTTCTTTTTTACTTTAATTGCTCTTTTTCACTTTAATTATTATTCTTGTTATTTTTGTGTGTGTGGTAATGAAGGTGTCAGGGATTGATTTTGGTGATGAATGTACAACTATGTAACGGTACGGTGAACAATCGAATGTACGATTTGTTTTGTGTGACTGCGTGGTATGTGAATACATCTCAATAAAATGAATATAAAAAAAAATGTTCCATAAGAAAACATATTTAAATTTCATTGGTATAAATAATAGAGAAAAAAAGTATATAAGTTCACATAGTGAGAAACTGTAGCAAAAATATAAGTTGTGCCAACCAATTAAAAATGCTCTTCAAATTCAAAGAAATCAGAATAAAGTTCTGGCTACAAAAAGGTTCTTAAATATTTAAGAAACAAGTTAATTTCAGATCTTGTCACATTCAGAGTTAACCATTTATTGAACTTCTCTCTCACTAGCATCTTTTTACTAATACCTAAACAAAATACAACTTAATTAAAATTAAAAACAATAAGTTTGGTTATTCAGTTTAATAAACTCCTGGCCCTTCCATGCGAAAATGGAAGCTTCTTAAAAATTGATGGTACCCAAAGACTTGAATTCAACAATGTAAAATAAAGCTTTTAGAAAAAACACGGGAGGAGTGCACCATGAATTACTGATCAATCCCCTTGAAAAATGATGCCATTAAAGTCATGCTTTCTTACAGTGTGCAAAGATTAGGTGAAAAACATTTAATAACTACATCATTTTTTTATTCAAAACAGCTCAAAGCACTTCCAAATTATCTCAGTTATTTTTATGACCTGTATTTTAAAATGATATAAGGCTACCATTATTTCTATTTTTTGTTCCTTAATTATCCGAATGAACTGGAGGACAGACTTACTGACATAAAATTCTACTTCTCCCAGAATTTAATGAAAAGCAATGTGCCATTCTTCAAGGAAATCATCTTATTTTCACATAGTTCTTATATTCGTATTTTGATAGAGTACACTAGCAATAAATTTCAACTAGCCAGATAATTAAGCCACACACTCTCCTTTATGCAACACATGACAGTTTGCTCCCTAAATGAAGTATCAAGATTAAGAAACTTACCCAAGTTTCCAGAAGGTACTCCCAGGTCAGCCAGGTAGAAAATGGAATTGAAGAATCCCTGAAAGCAGCCAGCTCTAGACAAAGCCTCCCCCATCTTAATACTGCATTATGTTCTACTAAAATTTCTGCTGGCAAAAATCATAACTGACACCTCAGTGATGAAAATTAATAAATATCAATAGAGTCAGAGGGACAGTCCTTGAGGAGTTTTACCTCTTTGCAGTCTTTTACAATTGGTTGTATCACACTGAGGTCCTGATGACTGCCACTCATAGCACTGCTCATACTTTTATTTCTTGTATGCCCCTTTTTAAAAGGTGTCTTTCCACCTGGCAAAGGCTCTTGTGTAGGTGAGGTTGGAGAACTGGACAATACAAGCGTCTTTAATGCAGCTACTTCAGCTTGAAGTACATCAATCTTGAAAAGAAATCAACATAGTAACATACACTAAAAACATTTTATAACATTTGCAGCTAAATGTTAGCAATTTGGTCAGAAACACTTTCATTTTAAAGATGGAAAATAAATTTAATCTCGATTTCCTGTGGAATAATAAAAGGAAAGTAAAACCAAGTTTGTTTTTTTTTTGACATTTCCTTTAAATTATTTGGTTCTAATATAAATGGACACCAAAATGTTCACTATTAATTATATCTGGGCATTACTTATTTTCTTCTTCATAGTTTTATGTAGTTTCAAACTCTTCTAAAATAAGTACTTCTTTTTTAATCAGAATCCAATAAATGTTATCATTAAAAGAGTAATCACTAATTTCTTTACATTTTATGCCATTAAAACTTACTTTTCCTTGTGCTTCTTTTAGCTGTTTTTCTGCTGTTGCCTGCTTGACATTTGCTTCTCTCACCATCTTATGAGCTTCCTGAAAAAGTTAATATTTCAAGTTTGGAACCAAAGTATTTAGCATTTGTTTTCAAAAGACTTTTCACCAAAAAGTTTTCAAAAGATTTGTTTTCAAAAAACTTTTCATTCAACATCTATGACTGAAGCAAAGTTACACTATCATAATTTAGCCTGAAAATAAGTATTCAATGTCAATTACTGAAACAGGAGTTGTCATCGGATACATAAACTATCAGGATTTAGAACAGGTACCTTCCTTTAGTACCTATTACCACTGAAGCAGCCAAGTTGTGTTCAACCATCTGATCAATACAAAAACATAGTGACCCACATGTCAAGGCCAATTTTTCTGCAGTTGGGCTTTGGTAATTTAGTCACAATATATATATATTCATATATTAGTCACAGCAAAGATATACACACAGGCCAAGTAAAAAAAGCAAGTACAAGCATGTATAATGTTGCAGTTTATAGGCATGACAGCTGAGAAGTCTTAGAACTTCCAATAAAAACATTCAACAATGATGTTAAGTGATAATTCTGTGCAAAGCAACCTAAAAAGGGGCAAATCAGAGTTTACCTTTTAATAGAGTCATTAGTACCACAAATATGAAACCCTAGGTATTTCAATCCATTCTATTCATTTGATATTTATCAAACATTTATTCATGCCATCTCTCTGTGAGGTACTGAGTAGATACTGGGAAAACAAACAAGTTCCCTGCTCTTAAAAGGCTACATTCTAATAATCAAATAAAATATCAAGGCAAGAAATCTGGATTTTATTTTAAAGGCAAAACAGAGCCTTAAGGTTTTTTAAGGAAGAGAGTGACATGATCTTACTTTCATTTTTAAAAGATTACTCTGCTGTATGAAAAATGAACTATAAGAGATTAAGGATAGACTGGAATGGTATGTGGAGGGTACTTAAGACAATCCTCTAGGATTTAAGAACATACATTTTAGAACTCAATTTACAGTTTATTGGAAGGAAGGAAGGAGGGAAGGAAGGAAGGAAATGAATTTCAATGATATTTAATACATGTTTTGAAAATGGCATCCTCCCTAGGTCCATCAACTGTTCAGGGGTAGAGAGGAAGAGTGGAAATTCTCTAAATCATAAGAGTTTGACAGTGACACTCCCATCTGTCCATTTGCTTTTACAGCGTTGCAGTGAATTACATTTTGTGTGTACCCAATGAATGTGAATTTACAGATGACATTGGTTTAAATAAGAGAATCTTTACTATCAGTGCTTTACAATTAAATGAGATTGATCATGAAAATCTGTACACATAGTTATGCTGGTTATTTCATGGCAGAAATCTCTTAACAGCTGTCAAAATTAGAATAAGTTAAGCATTTTTTCTTTTAAAAAACAACAAAATTACCAAATTTACTGAAATTTTCTGTGATGGCAAGTGGCTATCAGTAGGAGGCTATATGGCAGATATTTTCAAAATAATAAACACATATAATCTGACCCTTTGAGGAAAGTGACATTTAAATTTGTAAACGCAAAAGTAACTCATCCTATGGATAGAATATTTGTTTAAATTTTTGGAAATTGATTCTTCTTCCATTAAAGAATGGACTATGCAATTTAGACCAAATATTCCACTGGGAACAATTAGAAAAGTGGATAAAATTTTTTGTTAATGTCTTTGAAGGCATCAAAGAGTAAACAAAATAGCGAAGAATTAGGAGACACCAAAATCCAGGAAAAGAAGTAAACCCAGAAAAGTCAGCCGGAATTTGGGGTGACTTTCCCCTAGAGACACAAAGGTCTAACATATACACAAATTGAATCCCTAAAAGGAAAGACAAAAGCTTGGATGAAGCAGTATCTATTAAAACAATTCTGAGAATTGTACAAATTGACAACACATCAAAATGTACATTAAAAAATGTTTGAAGATTTTTTATTGCCCTTTCATTCTGAAGCTGAAAATGATGTAAGTATCCTACCAGGAGTCAGCAAATTTTTCTGTGAAGAATCAGAGAGTGAGCATTTTTGGCTTTGCAGGCCATAAGGTCTCTGTCATAACCACTCAAGTCTGCTATTCCAATGTGAAAGCAGCCATACACATAATACATAAACAAATAAACATGGCTCTTTCAATAAAACTTTATTTACAGTCACCGACATAAGAATTTCATATAATTCTCATATGTCTCAAAACATTCTTCTTTTGATTCTTGCTCCCTCATTAGAGAAATTTCTGTGAAGACCCTCACATAACTGCTCAATGGAACTGAAAACTTAGTATAATGATTTAATACAGGGGAAAAGATTATTATACCTGTGAGTTATCAGCAACCATTACATATAATCAAAAACAAACAAACAAACAAAAAACAACAGAATTTAGACCAGACCCTCATCTGGATGTTAAATTGTCAAAACAAGATTTCTAGAACAAGGTAACATATTAGAGCACACTCTTCTCATAAAATGATTATATTTTACTGAGGACAAAAACTTTTGTACAATTTTGTACTGTTATAAAACATTTTGAGCATTTTTATTATTGTCTCATTGTTATCATACATAACTTATAAATACTTACACATGCCTTTAGAACAGTATCTAGCACAAAAGGAATTCTCCATAAATATTAGTTATCTTCATCATAATGAGGGTATATGCTTAAATTTTCCTTTTCCTGATTGAGTACATGATCAAAAAGTTTGGCACCTACTGGCCTAGATAAAAAATGATGATGGTTTGGCGGATGGTGTCAGCAATATCAAAATAGAAAGGCAGATGGATTTGGTTTATATTTTGGAGGCAGTGTCACAAGAACCCACTCATAGTTTGAATGCATGGTGAAGGAAAAGCCTCAACAGCAACTCCTTTTCTGCGGCTTGAGACAAACGGAAGTTCCTTTTATTATTTTCATAGTACTTAAAGCAAGAGTCAAGGTCATGAATTTGAGTCCCAGCCTTGCCCCATAACCTTTCTATAACTCATTTTCCTCACAGGAAAAATGAAAACATCTGCCCAATATGCCTCATGGCATTGCTGAGAGAAAAGTAGGCATATCACAGGCATTTACTAAAACTGGCTGACTAAAAATATCATAAAAAGTATCTTAAGACTACCTATCTTTTTTTCTTTTCCATGTTAAATGCAGAATACTTTGTAAAGGATTATTTCAAGTGACTTCATTTTATATTATCACAAAACCTAAAGTATTAAGAGAAAAATACATAACTTTGAGGATCTTGCATTTGATACTTTTAAGACTCAACTTTGCTATATATAAAGTGTAATTATATTAGAGAATATTCATCATACATAATAAAATCCAAAACTGAATTTTGGATTTACATATTAAGTTTACCAGAAGTATGCAAATTGAGTTTATTCATAATAATCTTTAATTCTTAAAAAAAACTATATGTACACACACAACACATATATATACATAAAAAAAATCATTTCTTGAGACAATGGCAAACTGAGATCATGAAGGCATGATTAGGAACAGTGAAAAGCTTATGGCACTTCTTTTCACAGTTCATAAATTGGTTTGAATACAACTTTCTTCACTGTATTTTCACTGTACTTCATCGATGTACTTTCTTTCCTAGAAAGCATACGTAGTGTTAAAACTACAAGCCATTGTTAATTACCTGTTTTAGAAACATGATTTTTAGATATACCTTTTCTTTACATGCACAAGTTGCATTTCTTGTACTTTATAAACCCCTTGCTACAGAAAGGGAGAAGTTTCCTTCTGCTTGTTTTCCTTCTACTTCATCTAACAGAATATGCAAGTATGTGCAAATGAATGGAACTAAGCAGAGCTAAATTAAAGTGCAGGGAGGTAGCAAATCAAAATTAATACATTAGCTTGATATACTTTCCTTCTTACCTAGTTTCTACATATCATTATAAAATTTGCTTCTAACCAAACAATCTTGGGAGGTGGTGGGAAGTCTTAGTTTCTGTATACCTTCAATACACAAAAATGTAACAAGTCACAAGGTCCTGCTCCAGATTTTTAACTTCTCACTCTTCCCATCTTCCTCTTATCTCTGGTGACTAGCTAACTAAGCAAATAAACGAATTAATTTAAAATGTTCACAAAAGAAAATGATTCCAAAAAAGATGGAAGGAAAAATGAGGGGTGTATCTAAAGATAGTAACACTGCAATGTTACTTGTAATGATAAAAATTGTGGAAAATACACTTAATAGATTGACCATCATGACAATTAGTAATGACTAAAAAAAAGCAATTAGAAGAAAATAATACAAAGTATATAGGATTCCAACCACGTAAGAAAATATTCATAGTCTGTAAAACTGAAACCCGTGTTGCGTAAATAAAAATAACAAAAGGTAATGGAATTTTTCCTTTTTTCCCCTAAAATTTCTCATTACAGTAAAAGTTCTAAGAACAAATTTTTGAGAAAAGAAAGAACTTTTTGGTAAATGATTAATGACATTAGCCATTCCAGTAATGGATCAATATTTTTGATAAGGAACTTCTGGAGGCTCAAGGTCTCAACCGAAAGAAGACACTCTATGGCAATGGTTCCTAACCAGTGAAGTACTTTCCTTTCTCCTCGCCCCCCCCCCACCCCCGCCCCTGCCCTCACCCTGGGGATATTTTTTTTAACTTATCAAAACGATCAGGGAATACTACTAGCACTTTTTTTTAACTTTTTATTTGGAAATAATTTCAAACTTACAGGACAGATGCAAAAATAATCAAACCCCATACAGAGAACTCCAAATATTCCCCGTCCCCTCCAATCCAATACCCAGATCCACCAAATTTACCATTTTGCCACCTGTGTCATTATCAGTCTATCATCTATCTATCTTCTGAACATTTCAGAGTAGGGTGCACACATCATACTCCTTGAACACATAATACTTCTGTGAACATTTCCTAAGAACAAGTATATTCACTTATATAACTACCTTAACATGGGTATAAAGTTTACATTCTATATTCCAATATTTTCTAATGTTACAATAATGTGCTTTTGAGCATTTTCTCCTCCATTCTTAGATCCCATCCAGTATCATACATCGTGATTAATTATCATCTCTTTAGTTTCTCTTTCTTTGTTTCTTTTATTTATTTGTGGAAACATACACACGATATAAATCTTCCTATCCCAACCCCTCCCAATCATACCATTCAGTGAAACTAATCACAGTCTCAATATTGCAGTACCTTCACCATCATCCATTACTATAACTTTCCCTTCACCCCAAATAGAAACCCTACCCTCATTTTGCATTTACTCCCATTGCTCCTACCCTCTACCCCTGATAACCTGTACCCTAGTATCTGTCTCTACAAGTTTACCTATTCTCTCATATTCGGAGAATAGCTCAGGCCAAAGTATAGGGGCCTCCCAGACGTTTTCTGTGCATGTACCTTGTCTTGGGCATGCATCTGTGGCCTAGGAATCTCCCTTTTTCGCACCGATACTAATGTCCCCCCTTCTCTACAAAACAGTTTCTTCATGGTCCCAGGCACTGTATTGTCTGCACTACAGCCAGCAATCCTTGTCCTAGGCAGCATGACTTGATGGCTCTCCCACAGTGTTCTGCAGGAGAGTTTGGTGAGCGGCCTTCTACATGCAGGGCAAGTTCTGGAACACTGAATCCCTCAAGTCACCATCAGACAGACTAGGCCAGACATACATACTCCCAGTATATGCATGAGGGTTACTCTGCTCCCTCTGGAACCGGGACCAGGGATTCACACTGAGAACATGGGCCAGCTCTGTGCCAACCTGGTGAGGGATGCAGAAGGGACCAGCCAGGGTGCCATAAGATACTACTGCTTTTAGGTGGCATTTTTCTTGATTCAGCACTCGCACTGCTACTGCCATCCTTTAACTATTTTCTGGAGATTTTAGAAAGACGATTCTGTCTGTTCTTGCTGGTTGTTCAAAGCTTCTGTGGGGGGACAAAGCCCTGAAGTGTCTCACTCTATCTTGATTGGCGCCAGACTACTAGCACGTTTTGGGCCAAGCCAAGGATGCTAATTTCCTACAGTGCCTGTGGAACCACTATTGAGAAATATTGCTAGAGTTGGCTAGAAATTTTGGTCATGGTGGCAGGCTGGAAATGAAGATATATACAAGTAGGTGTGCCTTCTAACATTTCTCAAATCATCCCATATCAGATGACTACCTCAAAGGGTCTGCCCTCTTTGTTCTGAAGTCATATAGTTACTCGAAAGTAGTACATAAATACTTGCTAAGATCAAAACGAAAATTAACATTTACCTCTTCTCTTACTATGCATGCATTTTTAAACAACCTAATACTGGTGGCAAATAGTGTTTTTTTTTTTCTTTTTACATCATTTTAAGTTACAGCTACAACATTTCTTAAAGATTTTATTTATTTATTTATTTTTGATTACAGGGCTTATAAATATAAGTGAAGTTAAGCATATCTCTTTCAAGATTCCTTCCAAAAACAGTTCTATCAATATATGAAGAATCAAGATGCTCCTCTTGCCAAGATATAAATAGACAGACCAACCTCAAACAGACTAGCTGTAAGTTCCTCCAATTCCTGTCCAAGTTGATCTCGTACTTTAGAAAGCCTCTCACATTCTTCATCTTTTAACTTCAGTTCCTGTAAGAAATTGATAATTTTATTTTGAATTTCCTTAGTTTGAAGTTAGATTTAGCAGACTAATAATAAAACTACAAAATATTAATACTTTCCCCTCCTACAATATTCACAGTAAAAATGTTTATCTGGCACTTGCTATGTGGAAGAAAATCAGGCAAATCTAAAATTAAAACTAAACCCAACTAATGTACATTTTCACCATTCTTTCATAAGACATCCAAGATTAAATATGCAATATGTAGCATAAGTGGAAATAAACAAAATGACTTAATCCTTGCTTTCCTTTAACTTTAATCTGAATATATTTATTTCCATCAAGCAAGGGATTTCTTCAATTATGTTTATATATGTTGTGTGATTTTTTTCATTTAAAATTGTTTATTTATAGATCACTTCATGTACCATACTGCAATTAGTCTAAAATTTCCACCAGGAGACTATACCCACACTTAAGGCTGTTACCAGAGGTTAATGATGCACATCAGAAGTTAAAAATCAAGCAAACAGTTAATGACAAAAATCACATCCTAAAATTAAGCATGACTCCTCAACAACTCACAAATAGATGCAAAATTTTCCATTATTAAGGTGTTAAAAATATGCAATTTTATATTTTGAAGTAGTCTTAAGGTAATCTTTAAAATTTAAGAGATAAAAATTTCCTATATATTAGTCACAATTAAATTAATAAAACAATTGGCAGTCATGCTACAAGTGTGGTGGCAACTTAGTTTTTGAATCCCCCAAGGACAACTCCTGAAAACCAAATAAATATACCAACTAGGATATCAGAAGAACCCAAGGACTACATCTTCAACAGAACTAGGCAGAAGAGAATTCTCGCAAATTTTAGAATATGAGGGAATATGGTTAAACTGCCAATAATGCAGGATTAGCAGCTGTGCAGAAGTAAAGCTGTGCAAGAAAGTAAAAGGAGACTACTGAACATAGTACTCTACAAACCTCAGAACTCAAAAATCTCTACCTACCCCAAAAGGAAAGGACTCTAACCTGAGTGGAAACTAAGAAAACAAATCTGAGAACAGATGGCATAAAAGAAAGGTTTTCACAGGCCCCAAGTTGCAGGTAAATTCAAAACCTGTGTATGCCATTACAAAGGCAGCAAACAGGGCTATGAAGCTTTAAACTCAAGAATCTCAGGAGGATCCAGCAAAGCACCCCTTCAAGAGCGACAGAGCAACAGCCTAAGGGAAAAGCGCGTGGAATCTGAAACCACACTGAACAGAACAGGAACAATGGAGAGAAAGGCTCAGATAGTAAAAGGAGAGGAAGAGTTGTGGTAAGGTTCCAAAGGAAACAGATCCCAGAACAAAATATGGTTATCTTGTGACGGAATGGTAAGACTGTAAAGCTCTCAGAAACACTGGACTAGAGGAGAAAATATTTGTGAACAACGCTCAGCTCTGAGAGACAGAAGTGGCTACACAGATACATGAAATTTTGCGACAATCTCTGTGGTCTAAAGTATATTTAAACTTATAGCAATTGATTTGTGAACAGCAAGCTGTATCTCTTTATTTCCAGCTAATACTCAGTATTGCTTAGGGTAGGGAGCAAAGGCAGTATCTTAAAAAAGCATTAAGGGCATTAAGTTAATACCCTGACAGAAACAAGCCCAAACATTTTTATCAATAAATATAAATGTGCATAAGTCACCCATTAATAGAAAATGATTTTCAGATTGGCTAACAGACCAAAATTGCTCCCTATGCTCTATACAAGACATATTTAAAACAAAGTGATTTAGACAATGAAAATGAAAGAACAGGCAAAAGTGTACCAAAATTACAATACAAATAAAAATAAAACAGGGATTTTAATGCTGATATCGAACTAGGTAGAATGCAGGGCAATAATCATTAAAGAAGACAAAGAAAACACCATGATGCTAAGGACTACAATTCACAATGAAACCTTTAAAATACTCCTGAAAAACATGGAAAGTAGACCTAAGCAGAGAGATATATTTGGATAGAAAGGCATCATAAAGATGTCAATTATCCTTGCATGCATTAAAAATGCATAAATTTAATAACAGGTCCTTTCAAACACTAATTTATAATTACGTATGAAAACTAAGTCAAATTCTTTAACATTTCCCATTAGGAATGCACTGTGGTAAATCTTCAGGATACAAAAAAAAAAAAAAACAAATACAATACAGTGCCCTTGAGAAGGTTCCAATCCATTAGAACAATATATATGTCATTTATGAAAATAAAATTCTCAAATAGCTCCCTACCACCTTCTGAACTGGCATAAACCTCATCCTAATATTAAAGACTATATACAGCCTACGCTCAATTTCTCTTTTCAGAATTCTCTCTCTTGATCCATACTCTAAAACTAAAGTTAAACCGATTTGATTCATCCATCTGGGCTGTTTTCCACAACTATCTATCTACTTAGTTGTTATCTTTTAAGGTACAACTCAGTCTACCTATATGCAGTAAAATTTGTTCTTTCTGTGAACTTCATTTGTACTCTTCATTATTGGTACCTTGCACTGCAACATAGTTATTCAAAATTCAGTTCTTCAACAAACCTTAATTCTGTATTAACAATGCATGAGGCATTCATCTAGATGTTGGAGATACAGAAAAGGAATGAGACCCACTCTGTGATTTTCATGAGGTCACAGCCTAATCAGGGAGGAGGGGGAGCAAATCTTTAAACAGATTTAAGGGCTACAGCGGTATACATGCTAGGAAAAGTAGGAGTTTGCCAAATATAAAGGAGGGAATAACGGTGACTGTTTTATAGTAGCTAAAGGAAAGGGGGTGGGCACAAGAAGATGATGCCAAAAAGTTACATTTATCCAGTCCTGAAAGACCTTGGATGTCAGGCTAAGAAACTGGAGTTATCTTAAAGACAAGAGGACATTATCTCAAAGGCAATGGGAAGTCACTAAAAGATTTTAAACAGGACAGTGACAAATCAGATTTCAACTGATAACAACTTGGGCAAAAAAAAAAAAAAAAAAGACTGGAGGCAGAGAAAATAGTTCATTACTATTTGGCTTTATTTTAGGCAAGAGATAGGATTTAGAGTAGTAGCACTAGAGAAAAGAAATCGAAAGATATTCAGAACACAGTTATCACTACTCTAGTGACCAAGTGTACTTTGCCGAATCCAAGACTTGATATTTAAGACAAACCATTATTTTGTACACCAAGAGAGAAAAAAAATACCATCCAAAACTATGATGCAACGCTTATTATTCACATAGAATTTCCAATTTATAAGAACTCCTTTAATCTTAGCATTGTAAGTTTTTATCATATATCATACTACTACTCTTTTTGTGCCATTCCATGTACCAGTAACTTTTTGTTTCAATGCCATATAATAGTAAGATCATTTTGAAGATATTTAACCCAGTAATTAAGACCAACAAATATATCACCCCAACTCACATAGTTCAAATGAATTAATAGCAACTATGACCAAGTTCATACACAAGTAGTCAATGACAACTGTCATGCCTACTGCTAGCTGAAGGCCATTTTGCCTCAGACTGGTTTCAGAGAGGTTAAAATGGGAGAAAAATGTATGACTCAGAATCAATGAAACATGACATATGTAAGCATGCCTTTTCTTCCCAACTGTTAACTTGACCACAGGGCTATATCTCATTTATTTTTGGCCTCTCTCTACAAGGCACAGTACAATGCTGTGAAAACTGTGACTACTCAAGAAATATGTGTTAATAAAAGAATATAGTGAGTGATATCATCAACATGATGACATAAGACTTCCCCTGAAAAAACCTTCCCAGAGATTCAGCTAAAAAAAACGACAAATCCCACTTGCTTAGAACTCTGGAGGACTGCAGAGACTGGAGAAGGACTCCACAAACACTGAATCAAAGAAAAAGGAAAGTATCAGACAGAATATTTCCATCCCGGATCTACTAGTCCAGTCCTCTCCCCCTAACTAGGTCCTATGCAGCTTGGGAGTAGCTCAGAGGCAGTGGCCTCAGTCCCTCCCACAGCAGACACAGACTATAGAAGCACTCACAGCAGAAAGTTACTATTTCCAGGCACAAGGACTCAAGCCCATAGAGAACCAGGGTGGAATACAAGCAGCTGAGGAGTACTGCATACAAAAGGGGCCACAAGGGGTAGGGAAAGGAGAGAGACAGTCCATGGTAGAAAGGATAGCAAGTCCTGTACTCTATCCAATTTCTGTTGGCTGGACCACCAAACACAAAAGGGACTTTTCTGGAGTGACCCACATGTCTGCACTGACCCCATCTGGCTCCCCAGAATAGTATACCCTAACAGGGAAGAAACCCAAGGCAGAAAAGCTTCAAAGAGGGAAAAAGGGGAAAAGAGGTTTCAAACTGAAAGACAAACTGAAAAGTGTAAGGAAAATAGAGCACTGAGTAAGGGAGAGAATTTAAACAAATCACAGGAGCTAGGGAAAAATTCTGCACAAAAACAAACAGAACAGATCAAGATTCCTGGGGAAGGAACAGAGGAAAGGAAGCTTTCTCCTGCAGGTGAAACAACTGTACAAAAACAGCAGTCTTAAAAACTGTATCACATACACAGGGCAAGAAAGAAATGAGAAGAGCTGAGAAAATCTGATCAGTTAAACACGGACTATTCTAAAAGTCTAGAATAAGTTGGAACAAGCATCAAAGAAGAGCCTTAACACAAAGTCAATTAAAAATAAAACCCTAGACAAGAGGGAGAAACTGACCTTCAGAGTTAACTCATTGCTCCAGTTTGCTAATGCTGCCAGAATGTAAAATACCAGAAATGGATTGGCTTTTATAAAGGGGATTTATTTGGTTATAAAGTTAGTCTTACAGCCATGCAAATGTCCAAACAAAGGCATCAACAGTAGGGCACCTTCACTGAAGAACACTGATGGCATCTGGAAAACCTCTGTCAGCTGGGAAGGCACAAGGCTGGCATCTGCTTGCTCCTAGGTTGTGTTTCAAAATGGCGTTCACCAAAATGTCAGCGGCTGCTTTCAACGACCATCTTCAAAATGTATCTCTAAGCTGCAGCTACGTCTGGGCCTGTGTGGCTCTTTTTAAAGTATTCCAGTGATTTAATTAAGACCCATGCTGAATGGATGGGGCCACACCTCAAAGGAAATAATCTTATCACAGTTATTACCCACAGTTGGGTGGCTCACATCTCCATGAAAACAACCTAATCCAAAGATTCCAACCTAATCAACATAATACTTCTGCGCCCACAAGATTGCATTAAAGAACACGGTGTTTTGGGGGACATAATACATCCAAACCGGCACACTCACCAAGAGATTCAAACACCTAGACATCAACAAAAAATTACAAGCCACACTAAGAAACAGGAAGATAGGGCTCAGTCAAGGGAACAAATTAAAACTTCAAAGGATACACAGAATTTAGAGCAACTAATCAAAGAAGTCAAACAAATCTTCTAAATCAATTCAAGAAGAAGAAGGAAATATGGATAAAGAGCTAAAGGTTATTAAGAAGACAATGTATGAATGAAAAATAGGGTGGGATGGGGGGATGATTTGGGTGTTCTTTTTTTACTTTTATTTCTTATTCTGATTCTGATTCTGGTGCAAGGAAATTGGTCAAAAATAGATTGGGGTGATGAAGGCATATCTATGTGATGGTACTGTAAACAGTTGATTGTACACCATAGATGATTGTATAGTATGTGAATATATCTCATTAAAACTGAATTTAATTTAAAAAAAGTAAATCAATAATGGGGGGGAGGAGGGGAATGGAATGTTTTGGATGTTCTTTCTAACTTTTATTTTATCTTTTGGAGTAATGAAAATGTTCAAAGATTGATTGTGGTGATGAAGGCACAACGGTATGATGATACTGTGAACAACTGATTGTACACTTTGAAGGATTTTATGTTATGTGAATATATCTCAATAAAATTGCATTAAAAGAAAAGACAATATATGGACATTAAGAAGAATTTTAAAGTATAAAAAGAAACGTAACAGAAATTATGGGGATGAAGAGCACAACGGTAGAAATTAAAAATATACTAAAAATATACATACAAATATAAATATATATATACATATATGTATACACTAAAGGAATATACAACAACACATTTGAACAGGCAGAAGAAAAGCAGTGAACTAGAAGACAGGACAATCAAAATCATACACTCAGGGCTGTGGTGACTTCTGGGAGTCCATTCCTGAAGTGGCACTGGCAACTTTCCATGTGTCCTCTGTGCCTGCTCACTCAACCGAGGACAGGCTAGTCCTGCATGTAAATTACCTGAGAGGTGCCTTGTTTTCCCAAGGGAATCTTGACAGTAAAGAACACAAAGGCACAAAGGGCTGGGCTGTGGAGATTTCAGTAAAATCAAGTTTTCATTAAGAGTGGATTTAGGGGGCAAGATGGCAACATAGTAAGGTGTAAAATTTAGTTAGTCCTCTGGAACAACTAGCATATAGCCAGGAACAACTAGTAAATAGTATGGAACAACCGTTGGGGGACATCTGTGAACTGAAGTGGGCCCCCTCCCCTTAATCTGTAACAGGAGGGTCCCCTCCCCCTCAACCGGCAACGACTGCAAAGTAAAAAATGTTGAGTAAGCATTAAGCCCTGAGAAGAAGGAAGTGAAACTGTACCATTTTAGGGAGTGAAACTTGCGGTTGTACACATTAGCCAAGCATAACCGTTTCAACAATCAACCATTGTGCCAACCTTGAGAAAATTTCTCAACCTTGCTAAAGATCCTAAGCAACCAATAACTAACCACCAACTCTGCTTCTGTCAAAATAGCTTGCTTGCATTTTCAGGATGCAGTTTCTGCCTATATAAGTCTCAAGCACACTCAGGTCGGGGCTGCTTACTGAATTCCCTGCGCAGAATGACAGTGAGCAGTCACCGGCCGGCTAATAAAGGCTCTTTAAATTCTGTTTGGCTGTCTTGTACTTTAACTCGCGGGCACCGTAACATGAACCAACAAACATCGTACACCAGTCTGGAATGGGTGGAATGGCTAAGATTGCAGCATAAACACTGTAAGTAAAGCTCCCCAAACCGCAGAGCTGGCGCCGCTCCCCCACTGGCACGGCAGGCTGAGTGAAACACTTCCCTTTGGGAAAACAGTCTACCAGGAGGAAGGGAAAGTAGCTCAACCAAACTCCAATTGTGGTTTTGATTAACAAATTTGTACTACTGACAAGCTACTAGCACAGATAAACCCAGAGCAAAAAGGAAAAGAACCCGGAGGTTCCTCCCAGCAGAGAGGAGGTGGGGCTGATGAAAAAAATACATAAATAAATAAAAACAGAGGCTTCTTGAATCAGCTGAGCTCAGAATACTGGAAAAGGGGCACACAGAACTGGATACCAACTCCAGTTCTTGACTGGTAACTGGGAGACTCGGGACTGGCTCTGAAAAGGGGATTTCTTTCCTTTTTCCTTTGTCTTCTCTCAGTCTAAGTAGCTCATTAAAGAAAGCCTCAAGCAATTTCAATTGTCAGTGCTGACCCAGGCAAGAGTGGAGTTAAGATAGAGAGCCAAAGGAAGAAATCAAGTGTAGGAGATAAATCCCTAACAGGCTTATCTTCCCGAAGAAAAGAGGGAGCCAGGGCTCACCTCCCTCAGAGAACTCAGACCCTAGGGCCTGGGGTTAAAAAAAAACAGAAACAGCTTAAGCTAGGCTTCTGACACTCTTGGCCCATGGCAGGGACAGGGTCTACTGAGAATTAAAGGCAACATACTTCTTTACACTGGTGGGGAGCTGCAGGCTGACAATCACCACCTGCTGGGCAGGATAGGAAAAGCACAGCATCTAGAGGCCTCAAAGGAAAGTCTCGATAATCTGCTGGGTGTCATCCTCAGGGAAACCTGATACTGATTACACACCCTCTTCCTAAGACCTGGACCTGTCTGGTCTGGGAAAGTCTGATTGGGGTAACCAAGGAAACCAGATGCCTAGACAACAAAAAAGTATGAATCACAATAGAAAAAACAAAGATATGGCCCAGTCAAAGGAACAAACTTACACTTCAAATGAGATACAGGAGTTCAAACAACCAATTAAAGATCTTCAAACAAATATGCTAAATAAATTCAAAAATCAAATCAATAAGTTGAGGGAAGAAATGGCAAAAGAGATGAATGATATAAAGAAGACATTGGGCAAACATAATGAAGAACTTGAAAGTTTGAAAAAACAATTGGCAGAACTCATGGGAATGAAAGGCACAATGCAAGAGATGAAAAACACAATGGAGACATACAACAGGAGATCTGAAGAGGCAGAATAAAGGATTCAGGAACTAGAGGACAGACAATCTGAAATCCCACACAAAAAAAGAACAGATAGGGAAAAGAATGGAAAAATAAGAGCAGGGTCTCAGGGAACTGAATGACAACGTGAATTCCATGAATGTACCTGTCATGGGTGTCCAAGAAGGAGAAGAGAAGGGAAAGGGGGCAGAAAGAATAATGCAGGAAATAATCACTGAAAATTTCCCATCTGTTATGAAAGACATATAATTATGGATCCAAGAAGTGCAGCATACCCCAAACAGAACAGATCCAAATAGACCTACTCGAAGACACACAATAATCAGATTACCAAATGTCAAAGACAAAGAGAGAATCCTGAAAGCAGAAAGAGAAAAGCAATCCATCACATACAAAGGAAGCTCAACAAGACTATGTGCAGATTTCTCAGTAAAAACCATGAAGTAGAGAAGTCAGTGGCATGATATATTTAAAATACTGGAAGAGAAAAACTATCAACCAAGAATTCTAAATCTGGCAAAGCTGTCCTTCAAAAATGAGGGAGAGCTTAAAATATCTTCAGACAAACAGACACTGAGCAATTCTGTGAACAAGAGACTTGTTCTACAAGAAACAATAAAGGGAGCACTACAGGAAGATAGGAAAAGACAGGAGAGAGAGGTTTGGAGAACAGCGTAGAAATGAAGACTATTAGTAAGAGTAAAGAGAAAGAGAAAAATAAAATAAAAATAAGATATGACATATAAAATCCAGAAGACAAAATGGTAGACAGTAGACATTACATTGAGTGAAATTAGCCAGAAACAAAAGGACAGATACTCTATGGACTCACTAATATGAATTAATATTGATGAGCAAAATCTGAGAGTTAAGTTGAGAACACAGGTTGTCAGGAGATAGAAAGAAGTTAGAAAATAGGCATTAAATGCTGAAGGAGTGACTGTATAGATCCAGAATTGGATAGCATAATACTGTGTGATGGCAGCACAGTATTGTAAGTACTCTGAACAAAGATAAGTGTGAGTATGGTTGAAAGCAGAAGGCTAGGGGCATGTATGAAATCAGAAGGAAAGAGAGAAGATAAAGACTGGGATTGTATAACTTGGTGAAACCTAGAGTGGTCAATGATGGTGATTAAATGTACAAATATAAGAATGTTTTAAAAGAGGGAGAACAAATGAATGTCAACACTGCAAGGTGTTGAAAATTGGATGGTATGGGGAAAAAATATAGTCAATGCAAACTAGAGCCCATAGTCAACGGTAACATTGTAAAATGCTTCCATTAATTGTAACAAAAGGCAGTATACCAAAGTAAATGTCTATAAGAGGGAGTTATAAGCGAGTGATAAGGGATTCTTGGTGGTGACCTTTTCATTGTATTTTATTTTACTTTTTTCTTCTTTTATATTTTTATTCATTTTTTTTCTCCTTTTCCTCTTTCTTTGTGGAACAAATGGACATGACCTCTTATAGTTTGTGGTGGTAAATGCATAATTATGTGATTATCCCAGGAATTACTGATTGTTTACTTAGGATGGATTGCATAGTGTGAGAATAAAACTGTTTAAAAAATAAACAGGGATACAAGTGTTGGAGAAACTGTGAAGAGAGGGATGTACCTATTCACTGTTACTAGGGAAGTAGAATGGGGCAGCCCATCTGGAGGGCAGTGTGGTGGTTCCACAGGAAGCTAACTATAGGGTTGCCATATGGTCCTGCAACCCCATTATTGGGTATATACTTGGAAGAACTGAGAGCAGGGACATGAATGGACATTGCACACTGATTTTATGGCGGCAGCCTTCATGATTCACAATGACCCATTAGAAACATTAGAGATGATCTAAGGGTACACCGACTGATAAGCGGAATGGCGAACTGTGCTGTATATATACAATGGAATATTGAGCAGTGGCAAGAAAAAATGAAGTTGTGAGGCACATGTTCTAGTTTGCTAATGCTGCCAGAATGCAAAACACCAGAGATGGATTGGGTTTTATAAAAGGGGGGTTATTTGGTTACACAGTTACAGTCTGAAGGCCATAAAGTGTCCAAGGTAACACATCAGCAATCAGGTACCTTCACTGGAGGATGGTCGATGGTGTCCAGGAAACCTCTGTTAGCTGGGAAGGCATGTGGCTGGCGTCTGCTCCAAAGTTCTGGTTTCAAAATGGCTTCCTCCCAGAACATTCCTCTCTAGGCTGCAGTTCCTCAAAAATGTCACTCTTAGTTGCACTTGGGATATTTGTCCTCTCTCAGCTTCTCCGGAGCAAGAGACTGCTTTCAGCAGCCGTCTTCAAAACTGTCTCTCATTTGCAGCTCCTGTGCTTTCTTCCAAGCGTCCCTCTTAGCTGTAGCTCCTCTTCAAGGAACTGCACTGAGTTCCTTCTGCTTGTCAGCTCATTTATATGGTTCCACTGACCAAGGCCCACCCTAAATGGGTGGGGCCATGCCTCCATGGAAATATCCAATCAGAGTCATCACCCACAGCTGGGTGGGATGCATCTCCAAAGAAACACTCAAAGAAATCTAATCAAAACTGATAAAATCTGCTCACACAAGATTACATCAAAGATAATGGCGTTTGGGGGACACAATACATTCAAACTGGCACAGGACGCAACTAGATGAATGGACTTGAGGACAATATGCTGAGTGAAATAAGCCAGAAAAGAAAAGACAAATATTCTAATGCCCCACTAATATGGACTAACTATAATTTGCAAACTCAGAATTGAACTGAGAGCACAGGTTATCAGGCGAAGGTTTATGGTAAAGGTTCCTAGACTGTAAGCTCTTACAGAAGTCACATCTATTTATGAGGTATAATGGTTATTTCTAAATTCTGAGATGATGAGCTATTTGTGTATAACCTGGTCGGTCCCTGGAACTTCAGGTATTTGTGTGATACCTGAGACTTAGAGCCAGAGATCGATAGCTATGAATGTCAGCATTACCCCATATAGCAAATGTTAAAGAACCTGAAAAAGAAATCAGACTTTAATTAGAGATATGAACAAAATGGACTTAGTCAGGACTAAGGTAAATCAGACTAAAGGGAAAAGGATAATATTGACTGTGTTTTAAAACTTCAACTTCTGTGTGAGACCAAAGGAAGGCACGTTTATTTGGTGGAAAACCTATGTTTTCTGTAGCATGCTATATAATGTAACTTGTATGGTCAGTTTACTCAAACACCATAATTACATGGAACCTCATTGGTTTGAACAGGTTAGCATGAAACCCTGATATATCCCAGAGTAATTTGTGCAGAGAATAAAAAGTATTTGTAAAGCCCCCTTGAGGGACTGTGGAAAAACTGGGAATATTAAACTTCCCCACCTGGGGAATTCTTGATAGTCTTACAATCATTGGGGACTACCAATGTAGTTGGCCAATCCCTTGATCTTGGGGCTTGCCCTTATGAAGCTTATTACTGCAAAGGAGAGGCTAAGTCTACCTAAAATTGTGCCTAAGAGTCACCCCCAGAGAACCTCTTTCATTGCTCAGATGTGGTCTCTCTCTAAGCCAACGCTGCAGGTAAACTCATTGCCATCCCCCATACATGGGACATAACTCCCGGGGATGAGCCTGGACCTGGTATCATATGATTGAGAAAGCCTTCTTGACTAATGGGGAAGAGAACTGAAACAAAACAAAGTTTCAGTGGCTGAGAAATCTCCAATGGAGTTGAGGGGTCACTCTGCAGGCTATTATTATGCATTATATAGATATCCCTTTTCAGTTTTTAGTGTATTAGAATAGCTAGAAGGAAATACCTGAAACTGCTGAACTGCAATCCAGTATCCTTGATTCCTGAAGACGACTATATAACTATATAGCTTATACGGGATGACTGTGTGATTGCGAAAACCCTGTGGCCCACACTCTTTTTATCTGGTGTATGGACAGATGCGTAGAAAAAATAGGGACAAAAAGTAAATGAATAATAGGTGGGGAAAAGAGGTATGAGATGTTTTGGGTGATCTTTTTTAATTTTTGTTTTTATTCTTAGTCTTATTTTTATTTCTTAGAGTGATGAAAAGTTCAAAAAATTGATTGTGGTGATAAATACACAGCTATGTGATGATACTGTAAACAACTGATTGTACACTCTGGATGACTGTATGGTATGTGAATGTATCTCAATAAAATTCCATTAAAAAATGAGGGAGATTTTTAAATATTCCCAGAGAAAAAGAAACAGAGAGTTCGTCAGCAAAAAACATGACTTCCAAGAATTACTAAAGGGAGTTCTGCAGGTTGAAAGGAAAAAAATCCAAGAGAGTAGCTTGGATTACTGTGAAGGAATGAATATGATCACTAAGGTAATTAAAAGGGTAAATGCAAAACACAATAGTACTGGATCCTCAAAGAATCAGAATACAAATGAACAAGAAAGAAGCATATTTCCTAATATTGGAAATGCAAAATATAAAGTGGAAAACTGGGACCAAAACAACATAAAGAGGGGAAACAAAGGGTTATGAAGCAGAGAATACGTATGCTATTGAAGCCAAGTTGGTATCTTTTCAAATAAGTAGGCTAAAGATGTGGGTTGTGTAATATAAAGTCAAAGATAAACACAATGAAAGTATTTAGAAAATACACACAAACAGAAATGAGAAAGGATCAGTCAGATACATCATAACAAATCAACCATGCAGAAAAAAAAAAAAAAAAGATATCACATAAAAACCAAATGACAAAATGGCTGACGTTGAGTATTGCCTTTACATATTGCCTTTACAGTCATAACACTGAATGTTAATGGCTGAAATTCCCAATTTAAAAGACACAGGTTTGGAAAATTGATTAAAAAAAAAAAGCATGATCCAACTATAAGCTGTTTACAAGAGACGAGACTTACCTTAGACACAAAGATACAAATAGGGTGAAAGTGAAAGGATGGAAAAAAATATTCCATGAAACTAGTAAACAAAAAAGAACTAGGGTAGCAATACTAACTTTGGACAAAATAGACTTTATGTCAAAAGCTGTTATAAGAAACAAAGAAGGACACTATATATTAATAAAAGGGGTGGTCCACCAAGAAGAAATAACAATCATAAGTATTTATGCACCTAACCACAGTGTCCCAAAATACATGAGGTAAACACTGGCAAAACTGAAAGGAGAAACAGACATCTCTACAATAATAGCTGGAGACCCCAATACACCACACTCATCAACAGACAGAACATCTAGACAGAAGACCAATAAGGAAACAGAGAACTTGAATACTATGATAAATGAACTAGATCTAACAAACATATACAGAACATTGCACTCCAAGACAGCAGGATATACATTCTTGTCAAGTGCACATGGATCATTCTCCAGAACAGACCATATGCTGGGTCACAAACAAATGTCTCTATAAATTTTAAAAGACTGAATTTATATAAAGCATCTTCTGTGACCATAATGGATGAAGCTGGAAATCAGTAACAGGCAGAGAACTGGAAAATCCACAAATATAAGGGAGTTAAAAAACACACTCTTAAACAATCAGTGGTAAAAGAAGAAATTGTAGGAGAAATCAGTAATATCTTGAAATGAATGAAAAACAAGAACACAACATATCAAAACTTATCAGATGCAGAAAATGCAGTAGTATTGATAGGCAAATGTATAGCTCTCAATGCTTACATTTAAGAACAAAGAGCTAAAATTAAAGACCTAATGGTACACCTGGAAGAACTAGCAAAAGAACAGCAAACTAGTCCCAAAGCAAGCAGAAGGAAATAACAAAGATTAGAGCAGAAGTAAATGAAATTGAGAACAAAAAACAATAGAGAATTCACAAAACCAAAAGTTGGTTCTTTGAAAAGAGAAGTAACATTGACAAACCCTTTGTAAGGCATGTGAATATAACTCAATAAAATAGCATTTAAAAAACTTGACAAACCTTTAGCCAGAATGATGAAGAAAAAAAAGAAAGAAGATAAAAATAAACAATATCAGAAATGAGAGAGAGGACATTACTACTGACCATATAGAAATAAAAAGGATCATAAGAGGATACTATGAACAACTATGCCAACAAATTAGATGAAATGGACAAATTCCTAGAAACACACAACCTATACTGACTCTAGAAGAAATGGAAGACTTCAACGGAACAATTACAAGTAACGAAATTCAATCAGTCATCAAAACTCTCAAAAAAGAGCAACCCAGCACCAAATGGCTTCACAGGTGAATTCTACCAATCATTCCAAGAAGAATTAATACCAATCCTGCTCAAACTCTCCAAGTAATTGATGAGGGAACACTATCTAATTCATCCTATGAGGCCAACATCACCCTAATATACCAAAGTCAGATAAAGATACAATAATAACAAAAAAATTACAGACCAATATCTCTTATGAATATAGACGCAAAAATCCTCAACAAAGTACTCACGAATCAAACCAACAGCTCATTAAAACAACTAAACATCATGATCTAAGTGGGTTTTCTCCCAGGTATGCAAAGGTGGTTCAACATAAAAAAATCAATTAATGAATAATACCACATCAACAAAGTGAAGGGGAAAAACCACATGATCATTTCAATTGACATAAAAAAGGCATTTGACAAAATCCAACATCCTTTTCTGATAACACTTAGAAAAACAGGAATAGAAGGAAACTTCCTCAACACAATAAAAGGCATAAATGAAAAACCCACAGCTAAATCAGTCTCAATGGTGAAAGACTGAAAGTTTTTACTCTTAAGATCTGGAACAAGACAAGGATGCCCATTGTCACCACTGTTATTCAACACTGTACTGGAAGTTCTAGCTAGAGGAGTTAGTTAAGAAAAACTTTCACAACTTGCAGATGACATGATCCCATATATAGAAAGCCCCCCAAAATTGATAACATAGCTACTAGAGCTAATATATGAATTCAACAAAGCAGCAGGGAACAAGATCAATGTGCAAAAATCTGTAGTGTTTCTATACACTAATAATGAGCAAGCTGAGGAAATCAAGAAAAAAATTCCATTTACAATAAAACTAAAACAAATATCTAGGAATAAATTTAACCACAGATATAAAGGACTTGTACACAGGAAACAAAACACTGTTAAAAGAAATCAAAGATGATGTAAATAAATGCAAGGACATTCCATGTTCATGGACTGGAAGACTAAATATCGTTAAGATGTTAATTCTATCCAAAATGATTTACAGATTCAATACAATCTCAATCAAAATTTCAACAGCCTAGTTTGTAGAAACATAAAAGCCAATCATTAAATGTATTTGGAAGAGTAAGGGGCCTCAAATTTCCAAAAACATCTTGTAAAAGAACAAAGTTGGAGGATTTATACTTCCTGATATTAAAGCATATTACAAAGCTACAATAGTCAAAACAGCAAGGTACTGTCACAAGGGTAGATATTATCGACCAATGGAATTGAATTGAGAGTTCAGAAACAGACCCTCACATGTATGGCCAATTGATTTTTGACAAGGCTGAAACGTCCACTCAACTGGGAAAGAAACAAATGGTTCTGGGAGAATTGGATGTCCATAAGCAAAAGAATGAAACAATAGCCCTATGTCACACTATATACAAAAATCAACTCAAAATGGATCAAAGACCAAAATATAAGAACCAGGATTATAAAACTCCTAGAAGAAAATGTAGGGAAGCATCTTTAGGATCTTGAGTTAGGCACTGGTTTCTTAGACTTTACATCCAAAGCACAAGCAATGAAAGAAAAAATAGATGAACAGGACCTTATGAAAATTAAATACTTTTGCGCATCAAAGTACTTTGCCACAAAAGTAAAAAGATAACCTAACCAACGGAAGCAAAGATTTGGAAACTACATATCTGATAAGGGTTTAATATCCATAAATATATAAAGAAATCCTACAACTCAACAATAAAAAGACAAACAACCCAATTTAAAAATGGGCAAAAGACCTGAATAGACCTTTCTCCAAAGAGGATATACAAATGGCTATAAAGCACATGAAAAGATGCTCAACATCACTAGCTATTAGGTAAATGCAAATTAAAATCACAATGAGATATCTTTCCACAGCCATTTTTTTTAATGGCTACTATTAAAAAAAAAAAAAAAAGGGGTTGGAGAGGATGTGGAAAAATAGGAACACTCATTCATTGCTGTTAGGACTGCAAAAAGGTGCAGCCACCATGGAAGACAGTTTGACAGTTCCTCATGAAGCTAAGTATAGAACTACCACATGATTCAGCAATCCCACTACCAGGTATGTACCCAGAAGAAATGAAAGCAGGGACTTCAAAGGATATTTGCATACTGATGTTCATAGTGGCATTATTCACAAATGCCAAAAGCTGAAAGCAACTCAAGTGTCCATCAAAATGAATGATAAATAAAATGTGGTACAGATATACAATGGAATATTATTATTCAACCATAAAAAGGAATGAAATCCTGATATATACAACAACATGGATGAACCTTGAGGACATTATGCTGGGTGAAATAAGCCAGACATAAAAGGACAAACATTGTATGATCTCACTGACATAAAATATTGGAATAAGCAAACTCATAGAGTTAGAACCTAGAATAGACATTACCAGGGAATAGATTGGGGGTAGAAAATGAGAAGCTGATGCTTAATTTGTACAGAATTTCTATTTAGATTGATAGTAAATGTTTGGAAATGGATGGTGGTGAAGGTAGCTAGCACATTATTGTGAGTGTAATTAACATTGCTGAATCCTATATGTGAATTTGGTTAAAAGAGAAAACTTTGGGTCATATATGTTAACAAAAGAAAATTTAAAAAATAAAAGACAGCATTGTATAACACAGTGAACCCTACTGTAGACAATGGATTATAGTTAAAAATACAAGTATAAGAATGTTCTTGCACAAATTATAACTTATGTATGACACTAATACAAGGTGTTAATAACAGGGTGGCATCTGGGGAAAAAAAATACACCTAATGTAAACTATGGGTGATAGTTTATGGTGCTCTTTTAATAATCTTTCATCAATTGTAAAGTTCCAACAATAAGGGGGTATATGGAAATGCTGCTTTTTTACATGATTTTGCTGTAAACTTACAACTAATTAAAAGTCTAATTTAAAAAAAAAAGGAAATAATTCACAGGCCTGTGTCTATTTTGGGTTTTTTAAATGAGGTAATCCCATGTAATTCGCTTCACACAGTGCCTAGAACATAAAATGTGTCAATAAATACTGGCTACTACTATTAAAGAATAGTAATAATAATAATACAATTATAAAAAAAAGTGCTACCGATTCCTACAAATGTTCCACACCAATGCAAGGTGTTGGTGGTGGGGCGGTATATGAGAATCCTGCATTTTATGCAAGATTGCTCTGTAGACCCACAACTTCTCTAAGAAAAAAATTAAAAATCAAAAAGAACAGGTAAATGTTTACAAACATCCTTGGCCAAAGTTAGTAGGTCCAAGTTGAGCATGGATTTGGTAGAGGTATGCATTTTGAGCAAATGTCTCTAGCTCTAAGTTATTCCACTGGATTTAATTTTCCAAGCCATTTCATTCTCCTTTAAGAAAGATAAACTAAAAGTTGAAAGCAACATCTTTTAACGAAGCCTCAACATAATAATTTTGTTTCAGCAGATCTGGGGTGGAGTCTAGGAATCTACATCTTAATAAGGATGTACTAGAGATCAACTTCTGCATCACTTCCACGAAAAGCTGCCCTTCAGCAATGACCTGCAGAAAAAGCCAAATAGCTGAATGACGACATCATGATCTGGCATCCCTGAACCTGAAAATGAATGCATGGGTTAAAACAACATCTAAGCTGCATAACCACATCACCAATACAAAACAAGATGTTTTAATTTATTATTACCTGAATATTCATTTTTAAATTTACAACTTGGAGTGATCTTGCTACAGGAAGGAGGAGTCTATAGACCACATTTTAAGCCTTATATTTTTGAAGAACTAACCCTCCAAAGAATGCAGGATTGTCATTCAGTAAATTGTTCCTACCAGGTACTCAATGACTTGATTTGCACCTGTAAGAAAAGATGCTCTAAAAGAAATTCAAACGAGAATGAGATACCATTTCATCTGTTAGAAAATATTAAAGCCATATAATATACAGTTTGGGCAAAAGTATGAGGAAAGTATGTTTAATGAGATATTAACAAGACCGTAAAGCAGTAATTTGCTCTACAAATTGAATGCCTTTAATAAAAGAAAACTTGGGCATTCCCTTTGATCTACTGAGTCCATTCATTATGGACACCTCCTGGATCCACTACCTCATATAACAATTCTTTTCCCCTTGAGAAACAGATGAAATGAACATTTAGCTATATTACATAACTCAAGTAAACTATGCCAAGATTGGAACCTGTTCCCAGAAGATAAATATAACCCTTTGGTCTTGTCTCTTGTCGGTCCCAGGCTTTGTCTTGATATGTTTAAAAGAATCAAATTATGGCCCATAAACAGGAGGCACACCTAATGCAAAAGTCTGCAGAAAGATATACCTAGGAAAATTCACTAGCTCTCTGAAATTTAAAATGTGAAATAATGTCTATGACTAACGTATGATTAAATTTTAGGTGCAACCACATAATAAAATACTATACAACCATTAAAAAATAATGAAGTGCCTATATATAAGACCAATGTAGAAAGATGTCTAATATACAGATTGAGAAGAAAAAAGTAAATAAAAGGGAAAAAGTTATCAAACTGAATGTCTAAACTTATCCTATTTTTGTTTAAAAAAAATAGCTGCACATGTGACACAGATGACAAGCTGTCCAGCAACCCTTATGCCCCACCCCCACACCCCAAAGACACACACACACAGTAAGGATTTATTGCTGGAAAGTGGCTGCTCAGCCAGGGACAACATTTCCCAACCCACCACACATTATCAGCATCAAACTGGTTCACACCAACAGAATGTAAGCAGAATTTATGAGTACCCCTTTCATGTCAAGGTTTTTTAGAAACAGGTATGCTTTCTTCAAGCTTTCTTTTCCCTTCAGCTTAATGGCTAGACACATATAACAATACAGAAGAAACAGATCCCTGAGATATTTCACAGAGAACTATCAACTATGAATGTCTGCTTACAACCATTAAATGAATAAAAAGGAATTTCTGTTGGGAGAAGTCACTAAAATGTTGGCATTCCTTATAGGCAGTTAGCATTACTCTAATCTATCCATACACTAGGGTAAATGCGTACACATGTATACATTCTCTTAATCAACAATACGTTATCAAGAACCCATCATATATATAATATGAACAAAAACACATAAAATCTTTATCCTCATGAAATTCAAAATTATGGAGCAAGTGTATACAAGTATAGATTCTGCGTGGGGGCGTTATGAGGAAGGGGCAGGGAAGACAATCAAATAATACAAATAAAGAAAACAGAACTTTCACTTCTAATCAAGATAGAGTAACAGGGATAAGATTTGCCATCATGCCTGACACAACTATAAAAACTGGACAAAAGATAAGAAAAGTTGTTTCCAATATAGAGGATATTAGGTAACAAAGACAGTGACCCCAAAGAGATGGGAAAAAATAAGGTGATATGCCCCAGTTTATTGCCTAGAGAAGTGAAAGAATTAATATAGAAAGATCAAAACTGTAAAACTGCATTTCATATGTTCAATAAACTAGAGGAAAGACTGATCATATTAAGTAGAGTAAGGAGGATGTAAAAAAAGACCCAAACCAAACTTCTAGAGATAAAAATTACACCATCTAAGATGAAAAACAAACCATGTGAGATTATCAGATTAGACATAGCAGAAGAAAAGAGTAAGTGATACTGAAGACATAGCAATACGAACTATCCACAGTGAAGCACAATGAGAAAAAAAAGATCACAAAAGAAATGAACAGAGGACTAGCAACCTGTGGGACAACTTTGCCTAATGTACATGTAATAAGAGTCTCCAAAAGAGGAGATAAGAGGGAGGAAAGTAAAAGTTTCTGAAGAAACAATGACTGAAAAATTCACGCCTTTTATAAAATAACCTACAGAACCAAGAAGCTCAACAAATCTCATGCAAGAAGTCTGAAGAAAGCTATACCAAGTCACATCATAATCAAATTGCTTAAAGTCAGTTAAAAACAGGAATCTTGAAAGCAGCCAGACAGAAAAGACACATCACGTAGTGGAAAAAGCTAAGGATAACTGCCGACTTCTTGTCAGAAACAATGCAAGCAAGGAGGCAGTGGAACCTTCACTGTAAGTATTCAGTGTTACCGCTTTTTTCATTTTAGCCTTTCTCATTGGTGTGTAGTGCTATCTCATTGTAGCTTTAATTTGCAGTTCCAAAATGGGTAGTGATACTGAACATTTTTTTATGTGCTTATCTGCCAGTCTGCATAACCTCTGTGGTGAAACATCTCCATGTCAATTCAAATTAAATCATATATATATAGTTGTAAATGCACAAAACTCAACAGTATATATATATATACTGTTGAGTTTTGTGCATTCTTTGTATATTCTAAATACTAGTCATTTTTCAGAATTGTAGTTTGCACCCACTTTCTCATAATCTCTAACTTGTCTTTTCATCCTCTTAATGGGGTCTTCACAGAGCAAAAGGTTTTAAATTTGATGATGTCCAATTTACCAACTTTCCTTTTATGGATCGTGCTTTTGGTGTCAAGTCTAAGAACTTTTTGCCCAGTCCTAGATCTTGTGGGTTTTCTATGTTTTTCCCTAAAAGTTTTATAGTTCTGTATTTTACAATGAACTCTGCAATGCACTTCGAGTTAATTTTCGTATAGGTGTGATACTTACAGTGAGGTTCATTTCTTTGCCAATAGATGTCTAACAGCTCCAGCCCCATTTGTTGGAAAGGCTATCTTTCCTCAATTGAATTGCTTTTTCAACTGTCAAAACTCAGAGCAAATGCCAAGAATTGAATTCGAGAGTACAGGTTACCAGGGAATAGAATGTACGCAGAGATTGGGCAATTGATGAAGCAGGAGAACAGAATGCTCAATAAGCCTTATTGTGAAGGTTCATAGATTGTAAGCTCTTACAGCAGTCACAACTATTCCTGAGTTTTAACTGTTAAATATATTTAAGAGATATTTATTTAGTACAAAATTTATATTCTCTGTAGTACCCTAATTTAATCCGTATGGTCAGTTTATTTAAACAACCTAATTACATGGGACCTAGAATAGGGAATGAGTTCTTGTTATTCTGTACAGGCTATTTTAATACTCCGATATACCGCAGAGTATTTTGGGTAGAAAATAAAAAGGTATTTGCAAAGTTCCCTTGAGGGACGGGAGAAAAACGTACAAATATTAAACTTCCCCACCTGCAAATTCTTGATATTATCTCAAGCATTAGGTACTCCCAATTTATTAAGTCAAGCCCTCAGTCTTGCCCTTAAGAAACTTATTCCTGCAAAGGAGAAGCTAAGCCTACTTATAATTATGCCCAAGAGTCACCCCCAGAGAACCCCTTTTGTTGCTCAGATGTGGCCTCTTTCTCTTCCAGGCAACTCTGCAAATAATTCACTGCCCTCCCTCCTATGAGGGACATGACTCCCACATGCATAAGTGTCCCTGGCACCATGCGACATGACTCCCAGAGATGAGCCTGGCCCCAGCATCATGGGACTGAGAATGTCTTCTTGGACAAAAGGGGGGAAGAGAAATGAAACAAAGTTTCAGAGGCTGAGAGATTTCAAATACAGTTGAGAGGTCATTCTGGAGGGTATTCTTATGCATTATATAGCTATTCCTTTTCAGTTTCTAGTGTATTAGAATAGCTAGAAGGAAATACCTGAATCTTTTAAAAGGTAATCCAATAGACTTGATTCTTGATGACTATATAATTATATAGCTTTTATTGTATGATCATGTGATTGTGAAAACCTCGTGACTGACACTCCTTTTATCCAGTGTATGGGCAGATGAATAATAAAATAAAGACGAAAAATATATTAAAAATAAGGGGGAATAAAGCGTATGGTATGTTTTGGGTGTTCTTTTTATTTTTTTCTTTATTTTGGCATAATGAAAATGTTCTAAAATTGATTCAGTGATGAATGAATAACCATATGATGATACCGTGAACTGACTGCATACTTTGGATGGATTATATGGTGTACGAATATCTCAATAAATTAAAAAATTTTTTTTTCACATGCAAAAAAAAAAACAGTAAGGAATATTTGTGTGGTTCTATTTCTGGGTTCTCTGTTCTGTTTCATTGATTTATGTGCCTATCCCTATGCCAATACCACACAGTCCTGACTGCTGTAACTATGCAATCAGTCTTGAAAACAGGCAGACTGATTCCTTCCACTTTATTCTTCTTTTCCAAATAGTTATAGCTATCTTAGTTCCACTGTATTCTTCCCATATAATTTTAGAATAATAATCTCTACACCAACAAAAAATCTTGTTGGGATTTTGTGAGAAATTGCCAATCTGTATATCAATTCGGGAAATATTCAAATCTTTAATATGTTGAGTCTTCCAATCCCTAAACATGGTGTGTCTCTCCATTTATTTAGATGTTTGATTCCTTTCATGAGTGCTTTGTAGTTTTCAGCATATAAGTCCTACATGTTTTGTTGGGTTCACCCTATTTCATTGGTGGGGTGGGGTGGGTGGGACAATTGTAAATGGCATTGTATTTTAACACATTGTGCCCACATGTTCATGGCTAGCATATAGAAATACAAGTGGTTTTATATGTTTACCTTGTATCCTGTAATCACTCTGAACTCATTTATTAATTCAAGGAATTTGGGTTTTTTTGTTTGTTTGTTTTTTGTTTTAGTAGATTCCTTGGGATTCTTGATGTAGACAATCATGTCACTGGCAAACAGTTTCACTCCTACCTTCCCACTTAGCATGCCTTTTATTTCCTTACTAAACTGGCTAGAATTCTGAACACTATACTGAATAAGAGTCATGAAAACAGATGTCCTTGCCTGACTTTAGGGAGAAAACATTCAGTTTTTTATCACTAAATAAAATGCTAGCTGTGGGTTTCTACAAATGCTCTTGATTGAGAAAGTTCCCGTCTGTGGGAGGCAAAATAATGTCTCCCCAAAGATCCACATTCTCATCCCCAAATATTTTATGTTACATCACAAAAGGGAAATAAGGTTGCAGATGCCATTACGGTTAATCAGAAATAATCCTGGATTATGCAGGCAGGCCCAATGAAATCAAAGAGCCCTTAAATGTGGAAGAGGGAGGCAGAAGAAGAACCTGGAGTGATGAGACATGAGAAGAACTCTGTCATTGCCAGATTTGAAGATTGAGGAAGACAGCCAGGAGCCAAAAGATGTAAGCAGATCTAGAAGCCGGAAAGAACAGGAAATGCATTTTCCTCTAGAGCCTCGAGAAAGGCACACAGTACTGGTAACCCTGAGGGCATTTTTGCCCACTGAGACCCATTTCAGACTTCCAAACTACAGACTGTAAGATAGTAAATTTGTGTTGTTTTAAGCCACAGAGTTTGCGGTAATTTGATAAAGCAGCCATAGAAAACAAATATACCCTCTATTTAAATTTTTTTAAAGTTTTTATCATGAATGTATGTTGAGTTGTCAAAATTCTTTTTCTTTATCTATTGATATGATTATGGTAGGTTACACTGATTCTACAAACATTGAACCAGCTTTGCATTCCCAGAATAAATCCCACTTGGTCATGGGGTATAATTATTTTTATATATTGCTGAATTCTGTTTGCTAATATTTTGTTCAGGAGTTTTTCATCTATATTCTTGAAAGATATTGGTGGTAGTTTTCTTTTCCTATACCATCTTTGGTTTCCATGGCATCAAGGTAATGCTAACTTCATAAGTTTAGAAGTGTTCTCTCATCTTCTATTTTCTAGAAGAGATTCTAGAATTGGTGTTAATTCTTCTTAAACATTTTAAAGAATTCTCCAGTTGAAAATGTCTGGGCCTGGACATCTCTTTTTTTGGGAATTTTTTAATTACAAATTCAGTTTTTAAAATATTTATGGGGTTATTCAAATTAACTATTTCATACTGGGTGATTTGTGATAGTTTGTGTTTTTTCAGGAATTTGTCCATTTCATCTACATTATCAAATTTATATATGTAGAATTGTTCACATTATTTCTTTACTGTACTTTTTGATGTCTGCAGGATCTGTAGTGATATACACTGTTTCATTCCTGCAATTGGTAATTTGTGTCTTCTATTTCCATTTCTTTATCAGTCTTGCTAGAGATTGTCAATGTCACTGAATTTTTAAAAGGTTCAGCTCTTTGTTTCCCTCATTTTCTCTACTGTTTTCCTGTATTTCAGTTTCACTGATTTATCTTTATTATTTATTTATTTATTTATTCATTCATTCATTTATTGTACTGGATTTATTTTGCTCTTTTTTTCTAGGTTCTTAAGATAGCTTAGATTGTTAATTTGAAACATTTCCTCTTTTCTAATGTATGCCTTTAATGCTATAAATTTCCCTCTCAAGCAATGCTTTTGCTGTGTCCCACAAAGTTTGATCTATTTTCATTTTCATTTAGTTCAATGTGTTCCACTTTCCTTGAAATTACTGTTCAATCCATGAATTACAGAAATGTATTAGTTTCCATGTGTTTGGAGATTTTCCTGTTACTTTTCTGTCCCTAATTTCTAGTTTGGTCGTAAAATAGACACTGTATTATATCAATTCTTTTAAATTTGTTAAGATCTGTGTTATGGACCAGAATATTGTCTATCTTGGTGTTGTTAGGTGGAGTATTCTATAAATGTCAATTCGAACATGTTGGTTAATAGTATTGCTTTGTTCTATATTCTTTCTGATTTTCTGTTTAGTAGTTATTCAACTGTTGAAGGAGGGGTGGTCATGTCTCCATTTGTGGATTTAGGTATTTCCCCTTAATTCCATCAGCTTTTGCTTCACATATTTTGCAGCTCTGTTGTTTGCTGCATGCATATTTAGGGCTGCTATGTCTTCCCACTGGATTGATCCTTTCATCATTATATAATGTCACTCTCTGTCTCCGGTAATTTTCAATGCTCTGAAGTCTATCTTTCATTAATATAACCAATCACTTCCCTTGATTAATGTTTGCATGATAGATCTTTTTTCATCCTTTCACTTTCAATATGATTGTATCATTACATTTGAAGGAGGTTTCACATATAGTTGAAACCTATACCCAACATATTTGGGTATTTTTTTTTAATTCAATCACCAATCTCTGTCTTTTATTTCATATATGTAGACCATTTACATTTAATGTAATTATTGATATGTTGGGGCTCATGTCTATTTTTTTCCTTTTGTTTTCTGTTTCTCATTTGTTTTCTTTTTCCTGTGTTACTGTGAGTTATCTGAACATTTTTTAGAATTCCATTTTGACTTAACTACAGTTCCTCTGAGTACGTTTCTTCGCATACCTTCTTTAAAGGCTGTTCTAGGTATTACTTCCTATATACATAACATCACAGTGTACTGGTTGTATCCTTTTACAAGTTTGAGTGAATACAGACCCTATCTTTACATCCTTTACCTTACCCCACTTCTAATTTTCTTAAATATTTCAATTATACACATTCATTGTTAGAGCTTTTGCTTCAACCATCATATATAGATTAGAAAACTAAAGAGAAAGAAAGTCTATTGTATATCCACTATTTCTGCTTACAATGTTTTTTTTTACCTTCTTGATGTTTCAAGATTCCTTCTTTTATTGTTTCTTTTCTGTTTAGAGAATATCCTTTAGGCATTCTTAAAGGGCAGGTCTGCTAGAGATAAATTCTCTTAATTTTCCTTCATCTGAGAATGTCTTGATTCCCTCTTTCATTCCTGAAGATTATTTTCACTGGATATAAACTTTAGATTGACAGGTTTTGTTGTAGCTGTTGTTGTTGTTGTCCCCCAGCACTTTAAAAATGTTGTGCCACTTCTCTCTGGCCTCCATAGTTTCTGGTGAGATACCTGCTTCATTTCAATTTTTTCTCCTATAAGTAAGGTGTCGTTTCTCTCCTGCTGCTTTCAAGGTTTTTTTCCTTCAGTTTTCAGAACTTTGATATATAATGTACCTTGGTGTGGATTTCTTTGGTTTTATCCTTTGGGGTTCACTTAGATTTTTGAATTTGTAGGTTTATGTCTTTTGCCAAATTTGGGAAGTTTTCAGCCATAACCTTTTTTGGGTACTTTTTCAGCCCCACCTTCTTTCTCTTTTCCTTCCAGGGCTCCAATGACATGATGTTAAATTTTCTGTTACAGTTCCACAGGTCTCTGAAGCTCTGTCATCTTTTTTTCTCAATCCCTAACAAGTCCGAAATTAAGCAGGCCAAACTACATTAGATTTTAAGATCTGAGAGTCATCTGTGGATCAACATTTTGTCCTCCAGGCCTGCTGAATTGGCAGCCCCACTCTTTCCAAGAGCTTGCACTGTGGCCTTGCTCTCCCCTAGACATATTGGAGCATATGACCCACAATCCCAAATGCTGATGGTGGCTTGGCTCTCTAAAAATGCTGGGGCACTGGCCCCACCATCTCCAGGAATTGGAGTGTCAGCACTCTTCCCAAATGATCAGACACAAGGCCCACCCCTTCAAAGTACTGAGGCAGATGGTCTGTCCCCTCCAAGCACAGGGGTGGACCCAGACCCATCTTTTCTACACAAATGGATAGGCCTATTCCCCTGGCCTGAGGAAATCTTTTTGGTCTAGGCCTGTGCTTCCATGGTTCTGCCCTTGAAGCCATTCTTCCATCAATTCATCCCTTCTCTGTCCCTTTCAGACACTGCTTCTGTTCATACAGATTTCACAAAACTTTGCTGGCTTTGCATGCAGTCCCGGGGGTGTAAACCATCCTAAAGAACTTTCCACAGACACTGCATTTCCAATCCTACTGCCACTGAAATAGTACGATCCATGCTCAGCCACATCCTCTTAAGAACAAGGTTGATCAGTTAAATCCTCACATCAATCCCTGTTCTCTCACAACTCCCTTCCCAGAAGCTCAGGGAGGTCCCTGATATAACCACTTCAGGCTCAATCTTAGGGAACACTACATAGGCTGAAAATTTTTCAAATCATCAATTGCTGGTTTCATTGTGCTTAGACACTCAATTCTCAGCTTATCTATTTCCTCTCACAATACTATAAGCTGCAAGAAGCCAGGCTGCACCTTCCACATTTAGCTTGGAAATCTGAGCTAATTATCCAAGTTCATTACTTTCAAATTCTGCCTTCCATCTGACATCAGATCACAGTTTTTCCAAGCCCTCTGCCACTTTAAAACCAGGATCACCTTTCCTCCAGTTTCCAATAACACATTCATCATTTCCTTCTAAGGTCTCATCAACAGTACTTTTAATGTCCATATTTTTACTGACAGTCCCTTCAAAGTAATCTAGGTTCTTTCTATAAAGTGCCTCAGAATTCTTCCAGGCTCCATTACTCAACTCAAAAGCTGTTTCCGCATTTTAGGTATTTGTAATAGCAGCACCCCACTTTTCAGTACCAAAAACAGTACTGGAAAACAAATACCATACAATAGGTTGGCTTAACAACAGGACTTTATTTATTTGGCTCATCGTTTCAGTGGCTAAAAGGCTTGCTTCTTCCAGGTAAGTTTATCTTCTGGCTGGCCAGCCATCTTTAGGGTTCCTTTGCTCTTCCACTACATGGCAATGCACACGGCAGTGACTTCTCCTTTCTCTTCTGGATTCTTCTGATTTCCAGCTCCTGCCTGCTCCCCATGGCTTCTTTTCTCTGGGGCTTTCTCTATAAGGCCTCCAACAATAGGATTAAGACCCATCCTGATCAGTGCGCCACTTACCCAAAGTAACCTCATGAAAAGGTCCTATTTACAACGAATTCACAGGAATGGATTACGATCAAGAACATGTTTTTCTGGGGTACATAACTCCAAGCCACCACATTATAAAATCATCATCAAGTACTAATTCCACCCTCATCTACAAGTCAGTCAGCTTGTACTTACTATGGAACCAATACAAAAGCACTAACATAGAAAGGTAAGGAAAGACACAAAATAATATTAATAATAGCATTAACAGAAACTAGCATTTGGGCACTACTATAAGACATAATGAAAAAGAAAGGTTACATGATTTTTTTCTCATTAATTTTTACAGCAAATCTACAGATGAAAGAACTGTGAATTCAAAAGGCTGAGTTATGATTTACAAACCAGTGATTTGGCAGTGTCAAGTATGGTAAAAATTATTACAAACTGAGGACTAAACTTCACATTTATAGTGATAGGGCAACTATACATAAAGTAGTGACTGGAGCTGTCTATCAAGTATTTGAAAAAGACACAGAAATAAATCCGGAATCAAAATGACAGATGAGATCTATATAGGGAATTAAGAACAGAAAACTGTAGCAAAAGCACAATTAGGAATAAATTAAAATTTAATTGAAGTCTCAGAAAAATAATAAGACATGGACACAAATTTGGATATAAATAGCAGAAATTTTAAGGAGCAAATGGAAAATAGAATAGATTACCAAGGAAAGAAAATTCCCCAAGATACTGAAAATATTCAAACCCAGTTGAATAACAAAGGTAATGTTACTGAAACAATTCTTCAAAACAAAATTACTTGGTCTGAATGACTTAAAGTAAAGAACCATTAAGATGACCACATGTAAGGAAGGAAAAACCCTCATGTGGAATATAACCCATTGTTTGCATTACAGATAATTCAAGACAGGGAACAGACAATGTAGAGGGCACAAGAAGAGTTTCAAAATCTCATTTTGCCAGTTAGTACTCTTAGATCAGCTTCTTTACTACCCAACCAATTTCACAGATGTCTAAATGTTGCCCAAAAGGAGCTGAGGCTGGGCAAATGTGAAGGATAAGTACAGGACTATACCGATTTCATTTATGAGCTGCTCCATCTTATGGGTAAATTAATTTAGAATATAATACATGGAAGAACTAAATACCCTTTTTTCTTACCCTCTGAGCTTTTGCAAGTTCTTCTTTTAATCTTTCATAGCCCTTTTCTCTGACTTCCAAAACAGATGGGCTTCGTAAGCGGGACAGACTATCAGTACTCAACCCAAAAATATCATCACTGCCATCACAATCCTCTGTTACTGTAGCACCCTGTAAAAACTCCCTCTCTGCTGTACAGTTGTCTTTTCTTGTAGTTAATTTATTTAACCCAGCTGCAACTCCAGAGGTAGAACAGGATGCTGGATCTGTAACTTGGATGCTATAAAGGAAAGAAACATTTTTCAGAAAACATCAACATCTGTTCAAACATAACTGCCAAAAACACAAAAGTCTAGAACTGTGTTATCCAAAATGTAATGACTATATTTAATTAATAGTGTGTCCTCAATCACGCTATCCACATTTCAAGTGCTCGACAGCTGCATTTAGCTAATGAATACAATATTAAAAAAAACACCATAGAAATAAAACATTTCCATCATCACAGAAACTTCTAATGATTAGTGCTACTACAGAACAGGAGTCAGCAAACTACGGCCTTTAAGCCAAATCCATCCTGCGACCTGTTTTTCCAAGTCCCACAAGCCAAGAATAGTTTTTACATTTTCTATTGGTTGCAAAAAAAATCAAATAATATAGTACTTTATGGCACGAAAAGTATATGAAATTCAGTGTTCATAAATAAAGTTTTACTGGAACACAGCCATGCTCATTCATTTATTTACATCAAGTCTGTGGTTGCTTCCACATTCTAACAGCAGAGTTGAGTAGTTGCAGCACGGACTATATGGCCCACAAGGCCTAAAAAATTTCTATCTGGTCTTTTACAGAAAAACATTGCTGACTTTTGCTCTAGAAAATTAACACATATTGCTCCACATATTGCTTTTAATTTTCACATTTTCTATAATAATGATATTTAAAATAAGGTAATCAAGCAAACTGCATTTTCTTAATACAGTACTCCAAAATAAGTGTTTTGATGATCACCTACCTGATACTAGATATTTCCACACAATTTAAATGTCTGGAGGATGAATACACAGGTTGTGTAGGAAGATGAGAAACATCTAACGCATTAGCCTGGACAGGGGTAGAGCACAAAGCTGAAGGATGTGGACGGTAGATGACACTTGGCGAGGAGGTCTGCTCTTGAGTTCCTGATTCGGACACACAAAGAAGGTCTGGAGAAGTAGGTGAAGCAAGGTTTACTTCATGGAAACCTTCCAAGGGGTCTTTAGCCATAGCAAAAGCCTCATGATAAGATAACCTATGTTAAAACAAAAAACAGGTAATTATCTTTAGATGGTGACTTTTTTTGTGCTAGATTAACTAAGTTAAGATATATACATTATAAAATTTGTTTAATAGTATATTATAAAGTTATAAGAGATAGCAAAGAAAAAAATCTACAATCATTTAACATTTATTGAGTAACCTCAGTATAAATACTACAAAAGACTTAATCTGATTTGGAAAAAATCTAAAAGTGACAGCTAACATTGGTAAAGTATGAGGAATGAATAAAAAGTTGCTTGACAAATTAAACCTTGGTTTGAGTAAGTAGAAGAGGACAGATCTGAGTTCAACAAACTATTCTGCCTCATACTGCAGTACTGGTTATGTGACTTAGGGTGAATCAATGTTTTTCTTTTCTTTTTTATTTTGAAATCATTTCAAATTTACATAAAAGATGCAAAGTTCCTACATACTTTTCACCCAGATTACACAACTTTTAACACTTCTGAATATTGGAGAATAAATTTCAGACACAATGCCCCGTTATACCTAATACTTCAGTGGGTATATCCTAAGTAAAAGGACATTCTCCCATATAACCACAGAATCTCCATCAAAAAATCAGGATATTAATATTGATCAATATTACCATCTCATCCACAGGATGGTAATTCAAATTTCAGTGATTGTCCCAATAATTATGGGTCCAGGATCTAACGCAGGATTATGTGCTCATTTCTCTAAGCCTTAAATTCCTCTGATGGGATGAAAATTGGGATAATAGTCCTTCTTTTCACTGGGTTATCAAGAGGATTAAAGGAGACAAACCATATAAAGAACCTGGCACACGGCATGATCTCAATAGGCATTTGTTACCATAGCTATTAACATTAACACATATGCTTCAGTTTTTCTATAAGCAAATAATATTTCATATGACTACTCAAATGCTACATGAAAACTAAAAAGCACTGACTCAAGTTTTTCACTTGAAAATCTAAAAAGCTAAAAGAAATCTTATATACCCTTCATTGATTTCCTACTGTCTACAGAAAAAAGTCCAACCTTATTAGTCTGGTATTCAAGGTCCTCTATGATCTGAAAAAAATCATAAACTACTTCCAGTATCATATTAGTATTAACATTTTTACTGTTATTCTGAAACTATTACATATAATAGGATAAAATAAATAAATTATGTTAATGTCATCCAGAAAAGATCATCAGGATATGAGAGAAAAGATATAAAATCAAAGAAGTTAAGTAAAAAAACCCTGGAGCCCTAACTTTGAATCATAAATACGAAAAAAACTTTTACTAAAAAAAAAAAATTCCTATCTTTATCCATTCAAAAGGCCTAGCAACAGGGACCCACTCAGGAGCAATGAGTACCCATTGTGCTCAGAGTAATACCATTTCCTACTAAAAAGAACAGGGTCTCCTGGGGGAAATGGCTGATTAAAGGCCTGGGATGAAAATCTACAAAAGGACCCTGGAACACCTTGTTATAACAGGAAGCAAGAAAGCTACCAAAAACTTAACTATTGGAGTTGTACCAAAAAGGACTCCTAGTGACCAAAGATGGGACAATTTGAACATTAGAGAAAAAAAAAAAAAAAAATCTGCAATGAACTGAAACACAAATGTTTAAATCCATGAGTCCATAATACTAAAAACAAAACAAAACCTCACTAGCCTCCACTTTGACCAGTGCTCTAAGCACCCTGACCACTGCTCTTGAACCAATTCATTAATTTTGAAAAGTGGTTAATAAAAGGAAAGAACCAAGTCTTTATTCCAACAATCCTGATTTTCAGGGAATCAAATAGTTGATGAGGAAAAGTTATTCTTTTTAAAAGAATTCCACTTAAAAAATATAGCTTTAAATACATCACTATTTTGCAATCCTAAAGAAATAATGAATCTAGGCAATAATTATCAATAGCTTTCAAAAGCATAAGGTACAAAGCTGACTGAGGACTAATGTTATAGACAATGGCAGAGTAGGGTTATGGTGAATAATCCTTTTAATATGCTGAATTTGGTTTGAGAGCATTTTGTTGAGGATTTTTGCAACTATATTCATAAGGAAAATTGATCTGTATTTTTCTTGCCCTGTTTTTACATGGCTTTGGTATCAGCCTAATGTTAGCCTTACAGAATGAGTTAGAAAGTGGTCCCTCCTCTGCAATTTTTTGGAAGAATTTGAGAAGGATTGGTGTTAATTCTTTAAACATTTGATTGGTCCTGGGGCACCTTCTTGGAAGGTTTTTCATTACTGATTCAATCTGCTTACTCACTATAGGTCTATTCAGATTTTCTATTTCTTCCTGAATCATTTTGGTAATTTGCACATTTCTAGGAATTTGTACATGTAATCCAGGTTACCCAATTTTTTGGTGTGCAACTGTCCGTAGTATTCTCTTATGATCTTTTCTTTAAGGTTGGCAGTAACAGCCCCACTTCTGATTTCAGTTATTTGTGTCTTCTTTAGTCAGTCTAGCTAAAGGTTTGTCAATTTTGTTATCTTTTCAAAGAACCAACATTTGGTTTCATGGATTCTCTCCATTGTTCTTCTACTTTGTTCACTTCTTCCCTAATCTTTTTTATTCCCTTCCTTCTGCTAGTTTTGGGTTTAGTTTGACATTATTTTTCTAGTGTTTTAAGGTATAAAGTTAGGTTATTTGATCTGAGAGCTTTCTTATTTTTTAATGTAGGTGTTTACAGCTCCATCCCATAAATTTTGGTATGTTGCATTTACTGTTTTATTCCTGGCTGTTCTAAGCAAATATTATGACAATCAAGGAAATATGAACACTGATTGGATGTTTTATTTTATTTTGGAATTATAACTTTTTAGGGATAATAATGATATTGTGGTTACACACAAAAAAAATCTTTATCTTTTAGAGATACACAATTGAGTATTTATAGATGAAATGACAAGATTACTTGAATTTGCTTCAAAATAGCCAAAGGGAAAGGGAGGAGATGGGGAGCAGCCCCAAGCACACAAGATGATAGCACTTTTATTATGATAATATTAAATAATATTGACTGACTACTAAATATCAGGTATAGTTCAAGCGCCATATTTATAGTTTAGGAAACTGCAGTTTAGAGTAGCCAGGGTTACAATCTATGTCTGTCAGATTATAGAGTCCAATCTCTTAACTACCATGTCATACTGCCTATATTCAAAAGCTGTTAGAATTACTTTTCTATTTCAACTGGCTAACAATGTTAAGTGTTCAAATGTTTCTCTTTATGTTGAATTAAACTCCACAATCCCTGCAACTTCCATCATATTTTTCCAAAATATAAACGCAGTATTTCATCCATTCTTTCAACAAGTATTTATTGAGGGGCTACTATGAGCCAGATGAAAATTTGTCTCTGACTGCAAAAAGTCTCAATACAAGGAAAGACAAGTTGAAAGACAATGATAGAGCATGATAAAATGCCACAGAAGATGCAAAGACCACTAAGAGGCAACAGAGGATGTCTAAATAAATCAGGGGCAAAGGGCTCCCAGAAGTAAAGTGAAAGCAAAGACTCAAAACGTAGGAGATAAGACAAAGAAAAAGCCCTTGGAAGGGCTTTCCAGGCATCTGTAAGGTATAAAAGCAAAGTACTTATTGAAAATACAAAAATCCCGTAAGCCAGTGCAAAGGCTACAAACAAAAGAGACAAACCAAAGGAGGCAGGTTTGAATCCTGGCACTTGGTAGTTACACGACCTTAGGTAATTTATTGAGCCAATCTGAGTCTAGGTTCTCTCATCTGGAAATCTTTGCCTTGTTTTCTACTTTACGGGATGAAGATTAAAAGTAAACATGTAAAGCCTTTAGGACAGTACCTCAGAGTACTGCCTCTACCTACATTGTTTCTGTTCTAGTGGATACAATTAAACATTATTTAAATTCAAGTCACTTCTGAAAGAGATTATGTTAAGATCAAATTTTCAAGCATGTGGAATTTCCATAAAGTGTAATTTAGCTGGAAATGAGCACTACTGATTCAAATTCTGAAGCCTGAAAATCTTCAGTTCCTTAAAATATATGTAACCTATAAGATTTATTTTATATTTAAGTTCCTAATGTGAGTAAATAAAACCTCCATTTTCAAACAGGAGGACTTTTTGCATCAAGTAATGAGCGACACAAAAAACTAATGTCAATCTGAGATTTTCCTAATTTATAAACTAAATTTGTCAAGAATCACTACCAATATGTGAAAAAGATGACCACATTAAATTCTTACGGGTGAATTACTGACACAGTTTGGCTGGCTTTATTACTCAGTTCCAAGTAAGAAAACTGATTTCCAATCAGAGGAAAAAGTTGATCAAAACAACTTGCTCCTGATCTCTAAAATGAATTTCATGTTATTTTTATTTTCTAGAAGCCAGTAGTATCACCATAGAAACAGTAACCAATATTTACTGAAAGCTAACTAAGTGTCAGATTCTGGTGATAATTATTTCACATGGATTGACAACTCATTTAATGAATGTCTAGAGAAATAATTACGAAAATTATTTTTTGCTAATTAAATATATTTTCTAAATGAAAACAAAAGATATTCCTTGGACAACTCGAGAAATTAAGATGAATTGTTGGTAAAACATTTTCAATTATACATCTGAAGAACATGGATAAAATGGATATGCATAATTCAAATGAAATCAAGGAACTCTATATCAGTAGCCCAAAAGAACAATAAAGTCCATTTTTCTACAAAAGTGCATTCCCCTTATTTGATTTAACAAGTAAAAATATTTCAGAAAAAGCATTTTAAAGAGGTAATTTTTATCTTTTTCCATATCAATTTAACATATCTGAAAATCAAAGCACTACATTTTGAAAACTGAATCATTTCCAATACAGGAAGTAATGTGGCATGAGAACAGAGGAGAAATAAGATAGGACAGTCAGGGAATGAGGGTTTGGGGCACTAATGAAACAAAGGAAAGAGTGACCAAAAATCAGCCTGGAGTGGTAGGTATGTGACAGGTCAATTAAAGCCTCATTTAATCTGGAAAAAGCTGCTTCGAGTTTATTCTTAAGAAATGGACACTGATATGGTCACACAGGTAGATGTACATTTTAGAAAAATGACTCCAAAAGCAATGAATATTTTAGCTACAGAGATGACAATAGACACAACTGGTTAAGAGGTTACTGCAGCAGGCAAGTCAAGAGATTATGGGGGTCTCATCTAATGCCAAGGTCATTCACTGAGGGTGGAGATATATATAGGGAAAACATTCCTAATAAGCTTCATTTACACACATGCATACTAGTCTAGTTAATCCTCACAGCATCCCTTTGAAATGGTTATCCTTATGTTACAGATATAGAAATTGAGGCTCAGAGAAGTTAATTTAGTCAAAGTCAAACAGCTAATAAACAACCCCAGTCCATCTGACTCTAACATCTGTGGGTGGGGGTGGGGGTGGGGCTCCACCACATCACAGGTGTTTCCACTACATCTAAGATACACTTAGAAGGTAAAATTGATGGGTGAAGGAGTGGGGGTGTGGGGGAAACAAAAGTTAGATCAAAACTGAGGATGTCTAAGGCAGGTCCTACATACACTAACCATAACAAATGAACAATCCAAACAGAAGAATAGTGTTTAATCTCTGAATCCTTATCTTACTTTCAGACAGAGAAAAACGAAGTTTCTCTAATGTACCATTACTGAAATTGGCTTATACTATTGTTTTGTGACCTTTCTATTCTTTTTAACCTTATTCTCTTTGCTACCTTCATTTCCTTTACTATTTTGCTGCTATGCTGGGATTTTAAATGCTGATTATTCAGCTCCTTGTAGGACTTTTTTAAAAAAAGAGCATATAAGTCTAAATAAACAGAAGCCTGACTTTACTACAGTGGTCCTACGCCTATATATTTTTTTAAAGTGCAAATATTTGACATTAAAGAATTAGTATTAATTTTTTAAGTGCATAATGTGTCTTAAGGTTAACTGCCCTCACCTTTTAGAAATACATACTGATATATTTACAAATGAAATTGCATAATGCACTTGCCTCAAAATAATACAAGAACAGGAGAAGTGCATAGGGCAGGACTGACCACTGCTGATGGTTATTGGGACTAGATGATGGAAACTTTGAGGTTCGTTATACTATTGCATTTGTTATTTCAACTGAAATTCTTCATAATTAAAAAGTTTAAAATAAAAAAGAACCAGTTCAAGATCTGTACAAATACTAAACAAATAAATGAGGAAAAAAAAGGCTTATACATTTGTGAGTGTCTGTGTGTGGGGATGTATAAAATTTTCTCAAGTTCCATCACAATTTCAAAGTTGGCTTTCTAAACTAATACTTTGGTTTTTTAAGTCACATATACATTTTAAGAAGCATTCTATGTTTTTAAGTGTGAATTTAATTAATAATCCAAGTGGAAAGTTAGTCAAATGACCAATCAAGCTACAAAAGCTTCTCAATTTTATTAAAATAGACCACAAATTAATTTCTATTTACTAATTCCACTAGAATGCATCAATAACCTGACATATTCAGGGATGTTTGTTTTTGCATATTCTTATATTAAGAATTTTCAGAAAATGCTCAGAACTTACAAAATACTAATACTATATTGTATTTATTTACAAATTCTTGGAACAGAAATATAAAAACTAGTTTTCCAGATTTTTTCTTAATAGTGACAGCCTCATTTTGTATATGTCAGAATACATGTCAACTAAATATCCAGTTCGCACTGAACTATGCATTGATTAGATAAACAATCTTCAGTCTTTAGAGAAAGAATGAATGGCAAAGCAGTTTAGAGTGGAGGAAGCAAATCCAGGGTATCCTTGTTTAAAAAGATAGAGACAAAACAGTAGGTACCCTGAGAAATTATTAAGACTTGAGAAATTTAATTTTTAACGTTTGGAGAAACCTGAACATTTTATCAGACTACCTTCAGAAAACCTTCCTTCCAGTGCAGATTTTCACTAACAAGCTTTGTGACCTTGGGCAAGTCACTTCACCCCTTTGAACCTCAGTTTCTACATATGGTGGTAATATTATTCCCTCTTCCTACATTTGATTGAAATAAAAAGGCCTAATTGTTAATGTAAAAATGTTTTGTAAACTGTAACACAAAACACAAATGTATGATATTTATAAGGATCCAAGAAAGAAGGAATTAGTGATGAGGAAAATATCATCAGCACATTGAAGGGTTTGTCTTACAAATCATAAGGGATCCTTATTTATTTGAGATAAAAGGGAAGAAAGAAGGAAAAATAGAATCTTTTTGATGTATACAGTTCAAATATGATCCTCTTCCTAGGAGGAAATTAACTAATCCACACTTGCCTATTGCTTTTGAAATTTACTTTGGTTGTTCTTTTATACTTTATCCCCATCTGTCAACCAGGTATTCCTAAACAAATACTCAATACTACAATTCTTAGCTGGACACATCAAATTATACTTCATTTGTTTAATTGATTCTAAGTCTTAATGCTTTTTATGCTTTCTAGGACATTCATTCTTGAATAGAGTTTCTTTAAACTACATTATCAATCCATATACTTACATATAGGGTTTCAAACTTCCACTATACTTGTATTTACAACCTTGTTGTTCAATACAAGTAAGAAATCTCCCAAACTTGAACTACTTCAATAATTTTCACTCTTTATTCCTCTGATCTAAGTAATCTTAATTTATGGCAGTACTTTATTTTCAACTTTAGCTTAAGTTCCTGATAATCTAAGCTAAATCAAGAATTCTTTTTCCCTTCATTCTAACCATGGCTATATAAAATTTAGGCTTATAAAACTACTTCATTCAGTTACAAGTTGAGAGAGAAAGCATAAGGTAAAAATAGAGATCACAAGTAAACACTACCTGTTCCAAGTATCCCTCTCTTCCTTCCATTAGCCCCCTCAATTCTCTCTCTGAACACTCATTTCAATTTCTACTGTTAGATCAATTTCAACACATCCTCACAAGCTTCTACCGACCATCCAACACCAAATACAGCACAATACTTACTGGGTACCAGGGGCCCTATGACTTAAGATCTGACTTCAAAGCACTTGTAGACTAAGAGAGCATAAAACTACTTCATTCAGTTACAAGTTGAGAGAGAAAGCATAAGGTAAAAATAGAGATCACAAGTAAACACTACCTGTTCCAAGTATCCCTCTCTTCCTTCCATTAGCCCCCTCAATTCTCTCTCTGAACACTCATTTCAATTTCTACTGTTAGATCAATTTCAACATATCCTCACAAGCTTCTACCGACCATCCAACACCAAATACAGCACAATACTTACTGGGTACCAGGGGCCCTATGACTTAAGATCTGACTTCAAAGCACTTGTAGACTAAGAGAGCACCTTGTCAATAAACATTTACAAATACAATATAAATATCAAAATTTATAAATACCAAAATACAGGCATGCAAAGGAGAGGCTAGGCCTCCCTATGGTTCTGCCTAAGAGCCTCCTCCCGAATGCCTCTTTGTTGCTCAGATGTGGCCCTCTCTCTCTGGCTAAGCCAACTTGAAAGGTGAAATCACTGCCCTCCCCCCTACGTGGGATCAGACACCCAGGGGACTGAATCTCCCTGGCAACGTGGAATATGACTCCCGGGGAAGAACGTAGACCTGGCATCGTGGGACGGAGAACATCTTCTTGACCAAAAGGGGGATGTGAAAGGAAATGAAATAAGCTTCAGTGGCAGAGAGAATCCAAAAGGAGCCGAGAGGTCACTCTGGTGGGCACTCTTACGCACACTTTAGACAACCCTTTTTAGGTTCCAAAGAATTGGGGTAGCTGGTGGTGGCTACCTGAAACTATCAAACTACAACCCAGAACCCATGAATCTCGAAGAAAGTTGTATAAAAATGTAGCTTATGAGGGGTGACAATGGGATTGGGAAAGCCATAAGGACCACACTCCACTTTGTCTAGTTTATGGATGGATGAGTAGAAAAATAGGGGAAGGAAACAAACAGACAAAGGTACCCAGTGTTCTTTTTTACTTCAATTGCTCTTTTTCACTCTATTATTCTTGTTATTTTTGTGTGTGTGCTAATGAAGGTGTCAGGGATTGATTTAGGTGATGAATGTACAACTATGTAATGGTACTGTAAACAATCGAAAGTATGATTTGTTTTGTATGACTGCGTGGTATGTGAATATATCTCAATAAAATGAAGATAAAAAAAAAAATACAGGCATGCATTTGGTGCTATGGAAGCATAAAAGAAAAAAAAAAAGTACTACCTGTCAAAGGACAGTGGTACAGAGAAGCTGAAACAAGCTAGAAAAAAGTTTTCAAACACTCAGATATTTTATTTTCAGGCAATCAAGTGCATTTAAGTTCTTAACTTTAGTAACCACTTTACTACCCTTTGTTGAACTGAATCCTAACCAGAATTATATTGGATGCAAAAGTATACTTCCTTAGAATAGCCTGAAAGTCTTGCCCCATTACCTCAACACATAAATATCTCTACCCACTACTCTCCTTCCTTCTTCCTCACTCCCCAGCTATTCCAGCACTTTGTCTAATCTGGCACTTACTAAAATTACAATAAAAAATATATATGTGTGAAAAGTGTCTTCTTAATTTTGAGGAACTTACAAAAACAAGATATGGAGTTGATTACATGGTCTACCCTCCAGGCTCCTATGAATACATTCCTTTAACACCCACTGTGACCTGTCAAGTAGATGCTCAAAATATATTTTATTTGATTAAAATGCCACAACACATTAATAATTACACATACGCTAATATTAAGTATCTCATAAAAGCTAAATTAAAAACAATTCTTCAGCATTACAACCTATAAATTAAGAGGTAGTAGAGTGTAGTGGTTAAAAATACGGACACTGAAGATGAAAAGCCTGGCTCTAATCTAGGCCTGCCACTTAACTATGTGACCTTGGGCAAGCTAGTTAACCACTCAGTTTCTTAAGCATAAATTGGGGATAAAGTATTACCTTTCCCCTGGGTTGTCATGAGAGTATAAGTGTTACTATACCGTAAAGTGCTTAGAGGAAGACCTAGCATGTAGTAAGCACTAGTTTAGTATCAGTGGATAACAGTAGTAGCAGTGTGGTATCACCATCATCAGGAAACTGGGTATTTTTTTTAATCAAAAATACAAACAACACCATTTTTCATCTGTATGTCTCCTTATAGTTACAGAACTTCTCTGCAGACAACGCAGACCAGAAAATTTGAAGTTCCACTTTTGGTAGTCACTCCCAGTTTTTAATCCCAGCTGTCTGACCTCAGACAACTAAGTAAACATAGGCAAGTTCACTTCTCTGAGCCTCAGTTTCCTCATTTATAAAATGCAAAAACACCATCTGTATCCCAGGAATGACCTGGGGACTAAAAGAGCCATGGTACTTAATGCAACCAGCAGTGCCTAGCACACTGTTGAGCTAACATTTTTCCCTCCCCCTTCCTACATTCCACATTTTATTCTCATCCCACCATTATGAGGTCCACATCATCTTGAATCATATGAAAATGTCATTTTTTTTTGGAGATCAAAAATAGTTGAATACTGGTAATTTCATATGATTCAACCTAATGCCATTCCCATTTACAAATGGGGAAAAGATGCTCAGAGATTACTTACTCAAGGTCAAATGCATAGTAAGTGATGGAGCAAAACCTTAAAAACAGACCTCCTAATAATTTTTCATTTGGCCAGCTGACTAATTTGTTCAGTGAGTCCTCCTTAGGAGAAAAAAAAAAGTACACTATTATAATACATGTACAACTACTACAACTTACAAGTTTTTGTTCTGCCATATTAAAAAATGGGTGGGGGGGATAGATTTCTAAGAACCTCTCCATTTTAAAAACTATTTATGGAATGTCTATGTTTGTGTTGGGGGATTGAGAGTTTAGGGAAAATTGGAGGAAGAGAACATTATCGTAAAGGAAGCATATATATACATATATATAACACTACATTAATTCAAAAAGTACAATGGGACCTAATTAGAAAACCTTCCACAAAGCGGCTGAATAATAAACATTCATCCTGGTGAAATAAGAGAGGTATTCAATACCACAGATGAGCTGTTTGCCAAACAAAAAAATCAGAGTTATAATAAATGTATCTCACAAAGTTATACACTAATATACAACATTACTATAATGAAAATAAGAAAAATTTAAATAGCTTTTCTTCTAAAAATAAAAAATACACTATTGTAGTAAAACTGTATAACCACTAATTATTTCTATAAATTCCACAAGGCCTTTAGGGTTACAGCACATAGACCATCATATCTGGAATGCAACGTCTGTCCAAACATTAAAAGTCCTTAATCAAAATGCATAGCACTAGTAAATAAATAACAAATGTTACCAGAACAAGGACTCATAAAAGTGGTGAAATATTTAACAGTATCAAAGATTTACTATGATTGGTCTGCAAACCTATTGTCTCTTTTCTCCTTGATTTGTCATTCACCATGTTTTAGAAAAAACTGCATAAACAACAAAATAATAAGGATAATGAACAAAAACTGATTCAATAGATTTACAAATAGAGCGGTTTTGTTTTGTTTTAATCCTCTTATCAGCCTCTCTTCCAATTATGTAATCATTCCCATGGCAAAAGACTAAATGGCTCTTTGCTGACAGTGAAAGGAAAGAGTTGGGGGCTGAGGGGGCGAGGTTTGTACGAGTGTAAAACAGGTAGGCTTGGTATATGCTATCTTTCCACAAAACTAAACAGTCTGGCTCTCAGGAATCAGTATCAACTCGGCGCTCTTAATTTTCAAGACCTTACCCTTTAGCCATCACAGATTTTTGCCTGAACCACATAAAAACTGGAAACTCTTCACGTGCCGCAGACTCCACTTCGTATCACTCGAGCCCACTAAGCCCGCTGTTCCCCGGGCGGTCGGGAAGAGGTGTCAACGCTGGAAGGTTGAGAGGAGTCTGTGCAGCTCCCCTCAACTAAACAAAAGTCAGGCTGAACTGAGCTGCCTCCTAAGCGCGAGTTCCGGCGCTTGCTCTTTCTCACCAGGTTTCACCGAAACCTCCCGAGAGTGACCTCTATGCCTGGGCATCTCGCCTCAGACGCCGTTTACTCAGACTTGGGTATGAAAGAACCCTTGGTCCATCGCCACTGCTTCATTCCGCACCAGCTTCCTCGTCGAGTCCCGTGTTGCGATGCGCTTCTGACTTGTTTGGGACCTCTCCACTCCCCCACCCCAGTGTCCACAGCTTCGAGCCGCTGGAATGCCCGCCGACAGGTATCCAGGCTCCCGACTCGGGACTGCGCAGTTAATGAATTACGCGTCTGAGCCCCGGGAGCGGGGGAGGAGGCTGGGAGAGCCCGGGGATCAGGGTCGACGCCGCCCGACGCCCACCAGCGGCCGCTGGCTGCCCCCGGGCGCCGAGCGCACCTCCGCCGCGGCGGGTCCCCGCGTGCTGCGCCCTCCGCCGCGCCCGCACCTGCACCTGCCTAGGACGCCCCTCCCAGCAGGCTCGCGGGACGCGGGCGCGCGGGCGCTGAGGGGGGGCGGTGCTCCGGCGCCCACTCCCCGGGCCTCTCCCTCCCGCGGCCGCACTCACCTGACGAACCTATCGGCCTCTGCCCGCGCTCAGGGACGCTCGTAGGGCTGCAAAGAGCGCGCGCCGAAGTACCGAGCCGCGGAGGAGGACTGAGGGCCGACGTCGCTACACTACGCCGCGGGGAGCAATCAGAGCCGGGAGCCACCGAGGGAGCGCGGGACTGCGCCTGCGCCGGGAGGGGGGTCGGGAGCGCGGAGTGGCCCGTCCCCGCGGAGGGAAGGCGGGGCTGGAGGCGGGGCCGGGCTGGCGTGCGGCCGTAGGGGTAGGCAGGCTTAGCGCCCCCTGGCGCCGTGTGGGGCCTGTCGTAAATGGCGGGGCTTGTCGCAGGTGCAGCAGCACGGGCCCCAGGTGCCTTCACCAGTGGTTTCCCTGGGAACCGGAGCGAGACGACTCCGAACCGCGTCTCCTGGGTCCGGAGAGGCGTACTTGAATTAACTTCGAGTGTGTTGGGTTGGCCAGGCGTCCGAACGGGAACCTTCGCTGCGAGTTGAGGACTGCTAGAACGAGCCTTATAGAACCAAGGTATATATAGACTAGTGTCCATATATACCTTATAGCGTGACTGGGAGATCAAGAGGGCGGGTTGATAGACCCCAGATCCCATCATTCCAGCAGCAGGAGTATTCGAGAATGTTATTTCTTTATGTGCCTTCTCTCACCTTTTGTGTCAACTGCTTTATCAAACTTCTGCCCTTCTTAAATCCTCCAGGTAGGAAAAGTGAAACTACAGAACCAAGCTTCCAAAAATCTAACCAAAAAGACAAGCACAATAAATGTCTCTATGTCTAGTAAAAGAGATATATGCAATTTATGTGATACACATTGAATAGGATCTTCATTTTGTATATTGATCACATCTATTAGTCAGTAAATAAGAGTAGGTTTGTTTATTGGAATCAAAATTCCTGGGTTTGAATCTGCCACCTACTACTAGCCTTTTGACCTTGAAGCACGTTAATTAATGTCTGTGAGCCCCAATTTTCTCGTAGTAAAATGGGGATAATACAAATACCTACCTCACTGAGTCACTGAGAGATTAAATGATTTATTGCTTAGTGTACTGCATGACACACAGTGCCTAATGAATACTAGCTATTACAATTAATAGCATTATTACTATCATCATCCACCTAGTAATGATCCAAACAGAAATGCAGAACATCATTTTTTACTCTTTTATACCCCACCTCCAATATTTCGCCAAGTCCTACCAATTCTAATTCTCAGATAATTCGTAAATCTCTCCCTTCTGTCACACATTCACTGCCACTAGGTATGACCTTCCTCATTAATGGACTCCTAATTCTTCTATCTTACTCCATGTATTTGGCTATTCATTCATCAAACATTGTGCTCCATCTATGTGTCTACTGCTCAACTTGGAGGACAGAGAAACCATTAGATACAGTCCCTGCCATCTAATGGGTCAAACCTAGTCGGGGAGACAGGTATGTTGGTAACAAATAAATAGAATGATACTCAAATCCATCCTTCATGCTACTTGTGTTTCTGAAACGCAAGTTGAAAATTCAGTATTAAAATGCCATACAATACCCTCCATTAGTTGAACAGACAGTGCCCAGCCTCATCTCAAGCTATTCTGTTCCTCCCTCGCACCCTAATCTCAATATACAGCAAACTACATGGGTCCTCAGCCTTGACTCTCATACATCCCTGTCTTTGCACATGCTACTCCTTTTTCTTGTTATGTCCTGTTCCCCCACCTCTTCCTTACCTAACTATTCCTGTTTATCCCTAATTATTCAGCCCAGACATCAGTTCTGTCATGAACCCTTCCCTGTTGCTTGCCACCAGCCCTACTCCACCCCAGTGTAGACTAGGGCTTCTACTCTGTGCTCCCATAGCACCTGACCTCTTTCTAGCACGTATCACCTAGAATTGTAATTGTATTTGTCTGTTTTCTTCATGAGACTATGAGCTGCTTGAGAACAGTCACAAGGCCTGTCATGCACTAGGACTGGCCCAATAAAGACAGAAAGAGTGAATGACATACATACAGCCAATGCTGTTTTGGTGTATAAATGTCTAGAGGGCAGGGCCTGTGATATGCTCTACATAGGACTGAAAACATCTATGAGTCTACAGGAAATAGTAAGCAATAGCCACACGCCTGTGTTTTATGTTGATCCATTTACAAATCACCTACCATCCACGTTGCTCTTTGGAATGTGGTTAGAGATGTTTCCTCTCACATACTTAACCAGCTAGCACAGTTGGAGAATGAGAAGAGCAATATAGGTAGTTCTCTATAGTAACACTTCATTGTCCTTGTAGCACAGAGTTCAAGATACATTACAGGTTATAAGGCACTCTGAATCTCAGCCTGCAAAACGTATGAAGGGTTGTGAGCATCCTAAGTTAGGTTGCCTACCCATACATTAAAAGGACAGCCACTTCATAGACTTTAAAAGCATGAAGAAAGCTTTTGTAGTGTGCTTGAGTTTGCCTTCTTTCCCTTTTATTAGAAAATAAATTATCAAGTTAATGTCAAATACAACATAAAATAATATTAAATTATTTAAATCTTAAGGCTTTCCCATCTACACCTCGGGCCAGAAAAGAAAGGAGATGAGTTCAAAGATTTAAAAATCCAAAACTGAACAAATCTTTCTAAGTTAATACTCTTAGTTATAACTCTTATTGCTTGTTTGTCTCTGTTTTGTTTTCAAAGTTAGGAAAATGTATATTTGCATGGTACTTTTTAGTTTCAAACTGATTTTATATTAATTGTCTCATAGTTCCTTTACAAAAAACAATTTGATACAGGTAGACAGATAGTTATTCTTCATATTTAACAGATGGGGATCTTAGATCACGCCAGAGTTAGGGCCCTGGTCTTCAGAATGGAGGATAAACCTAACCGACAAATGAACTTAAAACTCTTTAAAAAGCAGTTTGGACATCTGTGTCTAGCAGCATGACAGACTAGAGATCTCGCTGATTTTCCCACCATAAGCAACTCAAAGTATTTTATAAAATATATAAAATATCTTATCAAACATATCAATGAGCTGTCAAGAACATAAGAAACCCTAAAGGGCAAAAATTAGGTGAAAGCACAGTTTGGCATTTCCTCAGAAAGTTAAATATAGAATTACCATATGACCCAGCAATCCCACTTCTAGATATATACCAAACATATTAAAGCAGGGGCTCAAACAGATATTTGCACACCAATGTTCATCACAGCATTATTCACAGTTGCCAGAAGATGGAAACTTTGCAAGTGTCCATCAACTGATGAAAGGATAAACAAAATGTGGTGTATACCTATAATGGAATATTATTCAACTGTAAAAAGGAATGAAGTTCTGTTACATGTGACAACAAGGATGAATCTTAAAGACATCATGTTGAGTGAAATAAGCCAGACACTAAAGGACAAACAGTGTATGATCTCACTGATAGGAAATAATTGAAATAAGAAAACTCATAGAGTCAGAATCTAGAATATAGGTTACCAGAGGATGAGGAAGGTATAGGGCATGGGGAGTTAAGGCTTAAAATATAAAGTGTTCCTATTTGGAATGATGCAAATGTTTTGGTAAAGGATGGTGGAGATGGTAGTATAACATTGTGAGTGTAATTAATAGCACTGAGAAATATATCTGAATGTGGTTAAAAGGGGAAATGTTAGGTTGTGTATATGGTAATAGAATAAAAAAGTTTTTAATGTCCATGGGGAAAAAATTAGGTGAAAGCAGTAACCCAGATAGTTAATAATGACAAAATGAAAAGAAAAGAAAGGAAGAAAGCTGGTTACAGGGGAAAGTGTACAAAAAATATATATATATCATTTCCTTTTCTAGCAAAATAGTTATTTGTGGGCCAGTGCTTGGGTTCTTGTAAAAATCTGATTCTGCAACTCCTGTACAAAAGCAGAGCCATCTCTAAAGTATCTTTCATTAGAGTAATCACAGACAACACTACATTTCAATCCCTTTTACTGATCTTGGAATAAACAACTGAAAAAATTGGAGGGCTGAGAGAAAGGATTAGAAGAAGAGCTTGGATTCCTAAAAGTATGATTCCCTTCAAAAGAGTCATTTTAACTAGTTACATATACATAAGGAAATGTTTTGGAAATTGGCTTTATGGCCACTTTCTCTCTCTCCCTCTCTCTCCCTCTCTCTCTCTCTCTCTCTCTCTCTCTCTCTCTCTCTCTCTCACACACACACACACACACACACACACACACACACTCTCACCCATACACATTGTCTTCCATTTAAACATTTATTTATTGCTTCCCTGTTAGGCATGTAAATCATCTGCAGTAAGAGGGAAGAGGAGAGAAGAGACACAATGAAAAGACATCCTGACTTCCCCACAGTACTTCAGTTCCAGGTTCCGGTCTATTCCTGAGGCTTAATAACATCTTTACCCATGGTACCCATGGTTCTGTATGACATCCTTGTATCCTTAAAATTAATCCACCTTTTTGCTTAAGATATTTTTGAATGGATTCCTGTTTCTGACCTCCAAATAATTATCACAATCAATACATTTTTTGTGGAGGGATTGGCATCTATAGCGATTAAGATACATGACAGAAAACTCAAAATAACAGTAGCTTAAGCAAAATATTATTCCTCTCATGTAAGTATAGGTGGTCCAGGATTGGTGTGGTGACTTTACTGTCAACAGGGACAAAGACTTCACCATTCTGAACATGCACTTTCCACCATATGATCCATTATTCCTGCTCAAGCTCCAGCTACCACACCTTATCCCAGCCAGCAGAAAAGAGGTAGGAACAGAAAAGAATCTTTCCTTTTAAGGATACTTGCAGGAGTTGTACTTATACCCTATTGTGAACTTATACCCTATTGGTCAGAATTTAGCTGCAAGGGATGTTGAAACATGTAGTCTCTATTGAGTAGCCATGTGCTCAGCCAAAAATCAATGGTTCTAATACTAAAGATGAAGAGAAGAACAGATATTGGAGGTAGCAGTCTCTGGCTCATAATTTGAGATCAGGGTTAGGAAGAGAGATGATGGCCATGGGGTAGAACATACAAAATAGAGCAAGGCATTGTCAGGATAACATACAGTGTGTTCAGTGATGGTGAATGATGCAGATTAGTTGGCCTGTGGGATGAGTACAGGGGGATAAATAAGCCTGGAAAGATATATGAGACCCAGATTGTAGAAGATCATAAATGCCAGACTGCAAAATGTGGAATTTGGTAGTCAGGAGAAAGTCACTGAAGGTTTTAAGCTGGAAAGAGAAAGGATTAAAGTAATGCTTTAGGAAGATTAGTGTGGTGGCAATACCAAAAATGTACTTGTTGGGGAGGGGGGGGAGTTGGGAGGGCAGGGAGGGATTAAATGACTAGGGGCAAAGAAATTACATAGGATGCTACCATTAGATAGTGAGGGCTATACTGCGATCAGAACAGGAAAGGGGAAACATTTCAAAGGATGGATTTGTCTAATATGACAAGTGATTAGATGTTGGAGAATATAGTGGATCTCCCCACTCACGCTCTCTCTCTCCGCCCAGCATCCATTTCACCTTTTGAGATCAGCACATGATTTTACTTGGAGAAGCACCATATTCAGGCCACATAATTCAGGTAGAACTGAATTCCAGCCCTGACTGCAGGACTCAGTATGTGACCCAGTCTTGACCAATCAGAGAGTCCTCCTGCCTTTGTGATTGGCTCATTGATAAGCAAATAATTCAAGCAAGACCAATAAGAATCAGTTCTGAGACTTGGGAAATTGTTGGGAAAAGTGAATCTCTTTCTCCTAGGGTTGTTGAGAAGAAGTAAATCTGAAGCTGCCGGCAGTGATCTTGCCACCCAGTGGAGAACCTGCCTGAAAATGGAACTAACTTGGAGAAGGCAGTCCTGAGAGACAGAAAAACCAGTGTGAGTCCTGATGACATTGTTTGACCTCCAGAATCCAGCTGTGCCTGAAGCCAGGAACCCTAGACTTTGTACTTATATGAGCCAGTAAATTTCTCTGATTAAGCCAGGTTGTGTTGTATTTTCAACCATTTGCAACTGAATATACAGAAATAAAGGTGAGGAATAAGTTGGTGATAATTCTAAGCTCTAAAAACAGTATCATCTACTTGTATCATACATAGCATTAACGAGGCTTGGCTCTGATAAAATTTATCTGTTCCAAAATACCAAATCTACATTCCAAAAAATGTGACCATAATGCATCCTTGAAGATAGAAGCCATACATTAACAATAGCAGAGCAGAAAGCTGATTCCAGACTTCTTGTTAAATGAAAACATATAAAACGCTTAATTTCTTTAAACCCTCACTTTTGGAGATGAATAGAACTCATAAGCAATGTATAGGCCATAGTAAGGAACTTGGGTGCATCCCAAGTGTAATGAGAAGTCATCAAGAGTTTTGATCAGGGAAGTGACATGATCAGAGTGAGGTTTAACAGATGCTGTCTGGCAGCTATGTAGGAGGCAGGAGTGGAAGCAGTTGACCAGTTAGAAAGCTATTGCTGTCATCCAACTGAAAAATACTGGTAGATTGAAATAGGGTGGTAACAATGCAGTCAGAACCAGTTGTATTCAGTAATAAAGAGCCTAACTAATAAGGGACATTCATATTTTGATATGTGTGTTTAAAAATACTTATCCCTCCTTCACGATGCATGTGCATTCCACTTATGTTTTCACTGCTTTTTCATTTAAGACATATTCTCTTAACCATACTTTTCTTGTATAAGAATGTATTAGAGTTAAAGCTAAGCTGCTAGAACAAAGAAACCCCACAATGCAGTAGCCTGAATATAGCATTTATTTCTCTCTCATGTAACAGCCTAGCCAGTCTATACTCTTCTTCACTGGGTCATTCAGGGACCCAGGTTTGCTCTGTCTACAGTATCTAAAACTGACAAGAGATGAATTTCCAACATGTAAGGGTAACTTCAAACCAACAAGAAAAGGACTTGAACACCAATAGAAAACTTGGCAAAGACTGACAATTTATGGAAGAGAAAAATCCAGAAAGTTAATAAGCATATGCAGATGCTCAAACTTCTGAATCCGTTGGTTCATGCCAAGTGTTGGTGGAGATGTAGGACTACAGGACAGTTCATGCACTGCCAGGGGACTGAGGGGTGTAGACTTAGTAAATTAAGTTTCTGAATATCCTGTGACCCAGCAATTCTATTCCTGGGTATATATCTCAAAGAAATTCTCATACAGGTTCATAGGAGAAATGGATGAGGAAATTCATTACAGGGTTATCTGTAGTGGTGAGGAGCTGGAAACACTCTGGGCATCCATCAGCACCAGAATGAATAGGTAAAAAGTGGCAGGTAAACATCATGGAATATTATACCACAGTTAGAAGCAACTGATTAGATGTCCACAAAGCAATGTGGATGAATGTTAAAAACATAGTGCTAAGTGAAAAACAAAAAAAGATTTAGACATATGAACTATACCATGTATGTATTTAAAAGTGCATTATTAAACACTACACATTTTACAAAAACACATACAAACAAAAGATACACATCAAACACAGCTGAATGGTTGCCTCTCAATGGAGAGAAAGGAATAGGAATAAATTGGCCTTGCATGAATCCATCATGATAATGTGGCATGAACTGATTAGTATGATTAATTCAACTCTCCACTCTCTTCACATGAAACAAAACAAACAAAAAAAAAAATGGCAAAACCACAAAAAGAGCTTAAACATTGAAAAAAGTAGGAGGGAAAAAACTCTCTCAAAAATGAATAATGTTGGAAATAGCAAAAAGTAGAAAAAATACTTGTTAATAGAAAACAAAAAGCACATTTTTAAAAAGGGTTATGGAATACCAGATTGACAAAACTAAGTAAAATGAAATGGAAATGAACAGATGACTTAATAGAATTAGAGATAAGATTACGTAAATTGAAGAATGTCAAAAGAAAGCCAATATATATATAATCCAAGGAAATAATCTAAATATTGGTACCGAAAATATTTAGCTTATTACTATATTTTGAGATGTTCCAGAAATAAAAGAAAACCTGAATCTGTAGATTAAGAAGTCATATCATATCCTAAAGAAGGAAAAAATGGTCAAACCAAGACCCATTCTAGTAAAGCTACTGGATTTCTAAGATAATGAAAGAATCCTTTAGGTAGCTGGAGCAAAATGACCAAGACATCTATGAGCAAAAAAAAAACAAAATAAAATGTGACCCATTTATTTATATACCCAAGGATTTTATATCAACGAAACTTGTTCAAGTACAAACATAATCGGCAAAATTTCTGAATTGCCAGCAATGTGGGGTTTTATTTGTTTGTTTTAATTACAGGAGTTGTAGCAATATGGTTTTCATGAGCCCTTTTATAGGATACTACTAGAGGATGAACTTCAACCAACGAAGAGATGAATTTAGAAATAATAGAAAAAAAAAACTGGCAGTGATCATTGACTCTATCTCTAGAACTAAGACTAACACAAATGTGAGAATTACAGAACAAAAAGTAAATATTATAAATCCTGACAATATAGCAATGAAACAAACAACAAAAGTTGAGAAAAATAGGGTAGATACTAAGAAAAATAATATAATTAGGGGATTGAGAGAGGAGGGACAGGAAATATAATTGCTCACTGCTTTAAATAATATCTAAAGAATAGGAAATTAAGTGCAACTTATAAAGATAACTACTGGAACAAAAATAAACACCCTCCAAATTCAAAAAACACACATACACAAAGAATATATAGGCCATATACTGAAAAAAAAATTAAATGAGCAATACAGATTGATAACATAGCAACAAAAAAGATAAAACAAGTTTTATCTCAATAAATGTAAAAAGATTTACCAATTAGTTGAAAATATTTCTCAGATGGGATATCAAAACAAACCCTAGCTATATGCTACATACACAAGATACACTGAAAACAAAATGATTTAGGAAGATGAAAAATAAAAGGATGGGCAAAGCCTTACTAAACAAATGAAAGCCAAAATCAAGATTTATATCAAACAAAATTTAATTCAGGGAAAAAGCATTAAGTGAGACAAAGACAGGCACTTTGTAACAATAAAGTGGGAAATGTAAAATTAAGATCTCACACTTACGCATATCCATAATATAGCATTGAAATTCATAGGGCAAAAACACAGCAAATTCTAGGAGAAATCAGCAGAAAACATGGCTTATTTACCTCTCTCATCTAGGAGACAATAAGGGCACACACACAGTGTGATGGTTTGAAGCTGTATATACCCCAGAAAAACGTGCTTAAATCTAATCCATTCCTGTGGGTGTGAACCCATTGTGAGTAGGAACTTTTGATGAGTTTGCTTCAGTTAATGTGGGCCTAGCCTAATCAGAATGAGTCTTAATCCTATTTCTGGAGTCCTTTACAAGCAGAATGAAATTCAGACAGAGTGGGAAAAAGCCACAGGAAGCAAGAAGCTGAACATCAGTGGAACCCAGAAGAGAAGGAAGAGAACAGGAGATGCCGCCATGTGTCTTGACACAAGACAAGCTAAGGACCAAAGATCTCCAGCAGCTTGCCCCAGAAAGCCACAGTCTTTGGGAAGAAAGCATCATCTTGATGACACCTTGATTTGGACTTTTTAGCAGCCTCAAACCATGAGCAAATAAATTCCAAATGTTTAACCCCACCCATTTCATGGTAATTGCTTGAGCAGCTTAGAAAAACTGAAACACACACACAAGTAAAGATAGAGAAGACCTAAATAAAATGAGGTAGAATCTATGTTTTTTTATGTATAGATTTATATAAATAATACAAGAAAGAATAAGAATACGTCTTTTCATGCATCCATGGGCTATTCACCAAAATTGATTATGCATCTTAATGTGCTTCAGACAGCCTAAGGATTTTGTCTATCATAGGCAAGGGGCATACTCCTTTATTCTCAGCCCTTTCAATGAACTTCCAGCTGGGAAAAAAAAAGTTTGAAAACCATTGTGACACACACATTAATACAACATGTGAAAATGTTTTTAAATTTAAGTACAGGTCATATGTTGTTCCAGTTTGCTAATGCTGCCATTTTGCAAAACATCAGAAATGGATTGGCTTTTATAAAGGGGGTTTATTTGGTTACAAAGTTACAGTCTTAAGGCCATAAAGTGTCCAAGGTAAGGCATCAACAAAGGGTGCCTTCACTGGAGAAAGGCCATTGGCATCCGGTAAACCTCTGTTAGCTGGGAAGGCACATGGCTGGCGTCTCCTTGCTCCCAGGTTGCATTTCAAAATGGTGTTCTCCAAAGTGTTGCTCTTGGGGCATTTTGTCCTCTCTCTTAGCTGCAGCTTCTCTTCAAAATGTCACTCTCAGTTGCTCTCTAACTGGGCCTGTGTGGCTCTTTGTAAAGTACTCCAGTGATCCAATAAATACCCACCCTGAATGGATGGGGCAACACCTCCATGGAAATAATCCAATGAAAGTCTCACCCACAGTTGATTGAGTCACATCTCCATGGAAACACTGAACCAATAGGTTCCAACCTAATCAACATGCAAGACTGCATTAAAGAACATGGTGTTTAGGGGGACATAATCCATCCAAACTGACACATTCCACCCCCTGGACCCCAAAAGGACATGATCTTTCTATATACAAAATACATTCATCCCACTACACTATCACAGAAACTTAAATCATTTCAGTAACAATAGTTAAGTACAAGATCCCATCAAGATCAGTCACAGCTGTGGTCTGTCCTGAGGCAAAATTCCCCTCTGACTCTGGACCTGTGAAACTTACAACAAGTTATCTGCTGCCAATATCCAAAGGAGGGACACTCATAGGATAAACATTCCCATTGCCATAAGGAGAAACTGAAAGGAAAACAGGGTTTAAGGGACCAGAACAGTTCCTAAAACCTGCAGGGCAAACTCCATTAGATTTCAAAGTCTGAGAGTCATTTACAGAATGACATTTTATCCCTGAGGCTTGAAGGGCAGCAGTCCAACCCTTTCCAAAGGCTTAGGCGGCAGCCTTTTTCTCTCCAAATGCTGGGGTGAGTGCACCAACATATCCACACACTGGGGAAACCACCTTATTCTCGGCCCACCCTCATCAAACATTGGAGTGCTACCTGGACTCTGCCTTTCTGGAGCAAAGGCTCTCCCCTCTCTGAACAGTGGGGTGGCAGCCAGGCTTTCCCCAATCCCCAAGGAATGTGCTCCACCCTCTCTGGGGCATAGGGTGGCAGCACTCTTCTGAGAATCAAGGTGGAAGGCCCCCGCTCTGCCTCGGGGGCAAACTCACCCTTTCCACTTGCATGGGCTGCTCCACTCTCCCAGCCAGAGACCTCTTGACTCTAGGCCTCAATCTCCATGGCTCTGTCTTTGAAGAAATATTTCCTTCAATTTGTCCCTTCTCCAGTCCATACTGGCAGTGTCTCCATCTAAATAGATCTTGCAAAAATTTTGTTGGCTTGGCATGAAGTGTACAGGGGTCAAAACCGTCAGACAATAGGACTTTCCACAAATCCCTTCTGGATAACTCCATCTCCAGTGCTGGCTTGTAATGAAATGGCAGTCGGTTTCCATGTTTGGTCAAGTCCTCATGTGGGGCTGTAGCTTCTGGAGTCTCACTTCTTGGAAGCCCAGAATTTTCCAAACTATCAGCTTCTGGTTTCTTTGAACCCAAGAGTTCATTTTTTAGCTTCTCTCCTCTCACATTTTACTAAAAGTTGCAAGGAGAAGCCAGGCCACACTTTCGATATTTAGTGTAGAAATCTCTTTAGCTAAGTATCCCAGTTCGTCATTTTCAAATTCTGCCTTCCATCTAACAACAGGACTCAATTTTACCAAGTTCTCTGCCACTGTAAAACAAGGACCATCTTTCTTCCAGTTGGCAATGACACATTGATCATTTCTGTTTAAGGCCTCATCAGAAGTTTCTTTAAAGTCCATATTTCCATAGTCTCTTCAAAGCAAATTAGGCCTTTTCTGTCAAGCTTCTTACAATTCTTCCAAAATCTTCCCCTTATCCATTTAAAAAGCCATTCCAATATGTTTGGTATTTGCAAACTGAGCACACCTCACTTCTGTTACCAAAATCTGTTCTGGTTTGCTAATGCTGCTGTTTTGCAAAACACCAGAAATGGATTGGCTTTTATAAAGGGTGTTTATTTGGTTACAGAGTTAAAGTCTTAAGGCCATAAAGTGTCCAAGGTAAGGCATCAACAAAGGGTACCTTCACTGGACAAAGGCTATTGGCATCTGGAAAACCTCTGTTAGCTGGGAAGGCACGTGGCTGGTGTCTTCTTGCTCCCAGGTTGAGTTTCAAAATGGTGTTCTCCAGAGTATTGCTCTTGGGGCATTTTGTCCTCTCTTACCTACAGCTTCTCTTCAAAATGTCACTCCCATTTGCTCTCCATCTGGGGCTGTGTGGCTCTTTTTAGGGTACTCCAGTGATCCAACACCTCCATGGAAATAATCTGATGAAAGTCTCACCCACAGTTGATTGAGTCACATCTCCATGGAAACAATGAACCAATAGGTTCCAACCTAATCGACACTAATACGTCTGCCCCCACATGATTGCATCAAAGAACATGGCATTTTTGGGGACATAATACATCCAAACTGGCACATATGTATAGAATGAAAGTGCTATGAAGCAGCAGTATCTCATAGGAGATCTAACTGACCCTAATTAGCTAGAACACAGAATCTTTGCAAGGCCATCCCTGCCAGTGAGGAATTTAACATGGATGTTTACCAGAGGTGGGGTACCTGCAATGAAAGAGAGGGAAATGTTTCAATCCTAATTCAAGACAAAAGAGAGATCTGATGCTTCTTGCATCATTCGTCAGGAGAATTTGTGATTTGAGCTTTGTCAGAAAAATTATTTTTCTGGTGTGAAGATGGAAGTTATCCTGGATGTGAGCATTCTTCATGCCTTTGCGCTTAACCTTCATCAGTTGGAACAAAGACAAAGCAATATATGCAGTTTGGGTTTATTTCAATGCAGTCAATGCCTAGGTTATGGAAGCTTGTGAAGAGATGTTCTGAAGTTCAAGGACTTCTGGGGATTCAAGGGCTCTGAGAGGCCCAACTTATTCAACATGCACAGACTCAGGAGACTGTGCTTTCTGACGAAACATCTGAATGTACTGAGCTCAAAGCCACAGGGGAGAGGAAGGGCTTTTATTTTAGGAAGTGAAGCTCCCAGACTCAAACCAGGCCTGTGAACTGAGATCATGGCAACTGCCTTGAGCTTAATAGAATGATAGATTTCAAGAAGTTGCAGCACTATTTTGGTAGAAGTAAAGACCAAATTTCAGAAGACATACATTTTGATGAATATGAATCATACTTGAAGTTTTTGCAGCTGCTTTTGGTGTGCAAACCTCAAGATGTGTTTGAATTACCAAGTTGCTTTCCTGTCTATGCAGCTTGGATGCAAGAGGATTTAATTTCACAGACCTGAAAGGGAGTTACACCTATCAAAAAAGACATAACTTAACTAGAATTCAAGAAGTGAATATGAATCATATATGAATTGTAAAATTGTCCTAAATTTCAGTTTACATGGTTCTCTGTCATGAAACTGCTAAAATCCAGGCTGGTCAGAAGCAAAAATTTGAAGTAGAAATTCACCAATACACTGCTTGAATACAGTCCAGACTTCTTTAGAACTGTTCAGGCTCAAACATAACTGTGTCATCATTGACATAATCAAAATTAATCGATGAGTTCCTGTTTTAGATAAATATCTTTTAGGACTGGAAATGCTCTGACATCATCCTCAGGTGAAATAATTCCTGCCAGACTAGCGGATATTTTGGCTGCAAGGAATTGGCATCTGTCCCCAATTCATTGCCAGCAATGCCAGCTCAATGATTTAGATCATTGTTGGATCTGACCTTTGAGGCAGAAAGCAGGAAGCAGTGGGGGAATATAGCTTAGCATGGTATGTTATAAGGAGTAAATGAACACTGTAAAGGATTAATTGGTCTGTCTCTTGGGGTCCTGAAATTTCCAGCATTTGTAATTAAAAGGCTTTGAGTAAAACCTGGCAAAGAGATATTTCACCCCTAATTTTGGCAGACTGCATTTTTAATAACAGAGTTGACTAAAGAATTTGAAGGATTCCTTTTATATTATTCTAAAAATCCATAACTTTGAATATCATTGTGATGGTTAGGTTCATGTGTCACCTTGTCCAGGTGATGATATTCAGTTGTTTGGTTAAGCAAGCACTGGCCTGATTGTTATTGTGAGGACCATTTGTGGACTTAAATCATCAGTAAGTTGGTTGCATCTATGGCTGATTACATCTACAATCAATTAAGGAGATTGCCTTCAACAATCAAAGGAGTCTCCTCATCCAATAAGTTGGAGGCTTTAAGGGGAGAAGTGATGATTTCAGCAGTCAGAAGAGAGAATTTCCATCTCTACTTCAGTCTGCCAGCTTCTCCTGGGGAATTCATCAGAAACTTCATCAGAGTTCCCAGCTTGCAGCCTGCCCTACGGAATTTGTACTTGTGTATCCCCACAGTTTCTTGACACAATTTTTATAAAAATCTCATAATATTTACAGGCATTTTCTGTTGGCTATGTTTCCCGAGGGAACCCTGACTAATACAGAGTGAGGTGCTGCTATGGCAAATACCAACAAGGTGGAAACTGCTTTGGAATTCATTAATGGGTAGAGGCTGGAAGAACTATGAGGTGCTTATAGAAAAGGCCCAGATTGCTTTGAAAAGACCATTGATAGAAATATGGACACTAAAGTTACTTCAGATGAGGCCTTAGACAGAAATGGTGAATATGTTATCAGAAACTGGAAGAAAGACAACTCTTATTTTAAAGAAGCAGAGAACTTGGCAAAATTGAGTTCTGATGTCACATGGAAGGCAGAATGTGAGAGTGATGAAGTTGGGTATTTAGCTGAGGAGATTTTGAATCTAATGTGGAAAATGCAACCTGGTTTCTCCTTGCAGCTTACAGTAAAATGTGAGAGGAAAGAGATAAGCTGGGAACTGAACTCCTGGGCACAAAGAAACCAGAAATTGATGGCTTGGAAAATTTTGAGCTTCTGGAAAGTAAGTTCTAGAGAATAGTGCCCCATGTGAGGATTTAACTGAACATGGAACTAGTCAGTAATTTCAGTGTGAACCAAGATTGGAAATGCAGTTACCCAGAAAGGATTTGTGGAAAGTTCTTTTGTCTGATGGTTTGGACCCCTGTGGACTACATGCAAAATCGACAAGTATTTTGCAAGATTATATGAATGGAAACACAGCCAGCCTGGACCAAAAGGGACAGAAAAGGGAGAGATTGAAGGACAAATCACTTCAAGGGCAGGACCATGGAAGTCGAGGTTTGGACCAAAGACATCTTCTTGGGCCAACAGAGCAAATCCACCCATGAGTGTGGAAAGGGTGAGTATGGCCCAACACTTGGAGAGGGCAGGCCTTCCTCTCATTGTTCAGGAAGAGTGTTACCCCCCAGTTTTCTCAGATGCCTGGGGGATTGTGGAAAGTCTAGCCACAACCCCAGTGTTTGGCAAGGGTGGAGCCTAGAGTCTGGCCACCATCCTGATGCTTGAGGATGGTGGAGCCTAGAGTCTGCTGTCATCCAAATGCTTCGTAAGATTGGAACTTTCACCCCAGAATTTGGGGAGAGCATGGCCACTGCATAAGCACTTGGAAAGGGTGGGGCTGCCACTCCATCAAGCTCAGAGAATAAAACATCTTTCTATAGATGACTCTCAGAACTTGAAATCTAATGGAGGGCACCCTGAAGGGTTTAGGAATTGTTTGGGACCCATGGCCCCTATTTTATTCTCATTTCTCCCTATGGAAATGGGATTGTTTATCCTATACCTGTCCCTCCTTTGTATACAGGAAGCAGATAACTTGTTCTCTAAGTTTCACAGGTCCACAGACTGAAGGGAATTATGCCCCAGAACAGGCCACTCCTATAACCGATTTTGATGAGACTGTACTTAGTACTGTTACTGAAATGATTTAAGACTTTGGGGATATTGTGATGGAATGAATGTATTTTGCATATAGAAACAACATGTCTTTTCAGGGTGAAAGGAAAGAGATAAGCTGGGAACTGGCAGACTACATTTTAGTAACAGAGTTGACTAAAGACTTTTGAAGGATTCCTTTTATATTATTCTAAAAATCCATAACTTTGAACATGGTGGAGTGTGGTGGTTTAGAACTGTATGTACCCCACAAAATCTTGTTCTTGCTAATCCATTCCTGTAGGTGTAAACCTATTGTAAGTAGGTTTTCATGAGGTTACTTCAGTTAAAGCATGGCCCAGCATGGGTCTTAATCTTCTTCCTGGAGTCCTTTATAAATGGGATGAATACAGAGAGAGAAGAGAAAGCCATGGGATCAAGAAGCTAAAATCAACAAACCTGGAAGAGAAGGGAGAGATCAGCAGACGCCGTCATGTGGCTTGCCCTGTGACAGAGGAGCCCAGGATCGCTGGTAGTTGGTCTTTAGGAAGAAAGCATTGCCTCCATGATGCCTTGATTTGGACATTTTCCTGGACTCTAACTGTAAACTAATATATTCCCATTGTTTAAATCCAACCCATTTCATGGTATCTGCTTTAAGCAGCCTAGCGAACTAAAACAATCATCAAGAGAGAATTCAAGCCACATGCAGTGAATTTCTGATTATGGGATCTACTTCTTTTAAAATGAGGACTTCATTACTTTAAAGAATTACAGAGGGTTTCTGCTATGAACATGACTGTTTGTATCAGTATTTTCTCTGTCTTTGGAAATTGTTCAAGAGCTAAAAGAATAAAACCACTCCACCCCTCCCCACCCCAGCCCAAAATCCACAAACCCATTTTTTGTTTTATTTTGCATACTGGGACACAAGTATACTACCCAGACTCCGAAATTTGTGTAAGAGTTGCCAAAAGCAGCTGAGATTGAGCAGAAATTGTGTGGGAGGAAATAGAGAGAAGCAGCACAAAGACAGATTTCAGCAGCAAGAAGATCCAGCTAGACAGTGCTAGCAAAAGAATAACTCCTGAAGATGAGGAACAAACTCTGAGTTACAAACCCATAACCTTTATTTGCAAAATAGGGCTTTAGAACTGGGACAAGCCATGCTGGAAACAAAAGCCCCCTATACCTGGTTAATTCAGAAATGCAGAACAAGTAAGGCAGCACAAAGAATCGCATGGATAAACCATATTTGCTGGAAGCAATCTGTTCATGTGGCAGCGGAGAAGAGAAACTGTACTTCATAAACAGCCTCCTCCCACCCTTACTCCCACCCACACTGTAAACTCTTGTAACTAGTTGGTCCAGGAAAACCCACTTCATCCAATGATAAGAAATAAGAAAGGAAATTATACCAATATCATACCAATATAAAGAAAATATAATAAATATTTTGGAGAAAAAAAGCAAAACTTAACATATGAGGAACACTTTACCAGTAAAATATCACTGTAACAGATGAAAATTTTGAAAACTATCTCATTTTGAATTAGAAAAGAAATGAAGCAATTGCCTCTGTAAAAAGCAGAAAAGCAGAAAATCAAGGAAGATGTAGTGAGATAACAGGTAATGAAATGTGAAATGGAAGAATGCAGAAAACTAGTAGGAAAAAAAATAACAGAAATGAAAACAAAATTAGAATATGAAAGAGAAAAGAAACTATAGAGAAGATAATAAGTATAGAGGAAAGGAAAATAAAATGAAATGGAAAGGAGGTGGGGCAAGATGGTGGCATAGAGAGGAGTGGAAGCTAAGTAGTCCCCCTGGAACAACTACAAAAAAACAGAAACAACTAGTAAATAATCCAGAATAACTGCAGGAGGACAAACGAGACCATCCACTCATCATACACCAACCTGAATTGGGAGGAATGCCCGAGAACACAGCATAAAATCTGTAAGTAAAACCTGCGGAACCAAGTCGTGAGACCCCCTCCCACATAGCCCGAGCTGCAAAGCCTTGTGGTGCCAGAGAGAAACTCTCTCCCAGCAAGCAAATATAGCTCAGCTGAGCTCCGACTGGGGTTTTAAGTAGCGAGTGTGAACTGCTCACTACAGGTACACATCCCCAAAAAACAGAGGCTTTGGGTGACGACTGACCTTGGAGAGCCGGACGGTCGCCTTGGACTGGGTCTGAAGGGGACTATCTGTTTCTTTTGCGGCTCAGTGGAGAAAGCCCCAGTCATATTCAGTTTCCAGGGCTGTGACTTGGGGAAGGGTGGAGACAGCATAAACAGAGAGTGAGACCATTGAAATGCTAATGACCTCCACCTGGGGGCTCTGTCTTCTCTAGGAGGAAAGGGGTGGGGCCCTTTCCATTCAGAACCAGACCCCAGAGCCTGGGGGAACATGGCCATACCTCCTCACACCAGTCAAGAATTATAGGCTAACAGGCATCACCTGCTGGGCAGAAAAGCACAGTGACCTGAGGCATCAAAGGCTGGAGCAATTTTCTAAGACACACCCTCAGGGAAACCAGATACTGAATATTTCTTCCCTCTGGGACCTGAGCCTGTTCTGGTCTGGGAAAACCTGATTTGGATAACCAAGGAAACCATGCCTAGACAACAGAAAATTACAACCTACACTAAGAAAAACAAAGTTATGGCCCAGTCAAAGGAACAAATGTACACTTCAACTGAGATACAGGAATTTAAACTAATGCTAAATCAAATCAAAAAGTTTAGAGAAAATATTGCAAAAGAGATAGAGGCTGTAAAGGAAGCACTGGGCATGTATACGGCAGAAATCAAAAGTTCAAAAAAACAACTAGTAGAATATATGGAAATGAAGGGCACAACACAAGAGATGAAAGACACAATGGAAACATACAACAGCAGATCTCAAGAGGCAGAAGAAAACACCCAGGAACTGGAGAACAAAACACCTGAAAGCCTACACGCAAAGGAGCAGATGGAGAAAAGAATGAAAAAATATGAGCAACGTCTCCGGGAACTCAAGGATGAAACAAAGTACAATAATGTACATATCATTGGTGTCCCAGAAGGAGAAGAGAAGGGAAAGGGGGCAGAAGCAATAATAGAGGAAATAATTAATGAAAATTTCCCATCTCTTATGAAAGACATAAAATTACAGATCCAAGAAGCGCAGCGTACTCCAAACAGAAGAGATGTGAATAGGCCTACACCAAGACACTTAATAATCAGATTATCAAATGTCAAAGACAAAGAGAGAATCCTGAAAGCAGCAAGAGAAAAGTGATCCATTACATACAAAGGAAGCTTAATAAGACTATGTGCGGATCTCTCAGCAGAAACATGGAGGCAAGAAGGAAGTGGTGTGACATATTTAAGATACTGAAAGAGAAAAACCGCCAACCAAGAATCCTATATCCAGCAAAGCTGTCCTTCAAATATGAGGGAGAGCTCAAAATATTTTCTGACAAACAGACAATGAGAGACTTTGTGAACAAGACACCTGCCCTACAGGAAATACTAAAGGGAGCACTACAGGGTGATAGAAGACAGGAGTGCGTGGTTTGGAACACAATTTTGGGAGATGGTAGCACAACAATGTAAGTACACTGAACAAAGATAACTATGAATATGGATGAGACAAGAAGGTGGGGAGCATGTGAGACACCACAAGAAAGGAGGAAAGATAAAGACTGGGACTGTGTAACTTGGTGAACTATGGAGTATTCAACAATTGTGATAAAATGTACAAATATGTTCTTTTACGATGAAGAACAAGCAAATGTCAACCTTGCAAGGTGTTGAAAATGGGGAGTCATTGGGGGAGGGATGCAATCAGCATAAACTAGAGACTGTAACTAATAGAATCATTGTATCATGCTTCCTTTAATGTAACAAAGGTGATATACCAAGGTAAATGCAGATAAGAGGTGTGGATAGGGGAGGCATGTTAGACACTTGACATTGGTGGTATTGTCTGATTCTTTATTCTACTTTGATTTAAGTTTATTTTTCCTTTTGCTGCTTCCTAGCTGTCATTTTTTTTTCCTCTTTCTTTTGCCTCTCTACTTTCTTTTACTCTCCCTCCTGCCTTGTGGAAGAAATGTAGATGCCCTTATATAGATAGTGGTAAAGATGGTGAACACATAAATGTATGACCATGCAGAGAACCATCGATTATTTACTTGGGATGGAATGTATGGTGAGTGAACAAAACCATATTAAAAAAAAAAATGGGTTGATGACAAAACCTTGAGGGCAATATACTGAGTGAAATAAGCCAGACACATAAGGACAATTATTGCAGGGTCCCACTGACAGGAACTAATTATAATATGTAAACTCATAGACATGAAATATAAGGTGCCAAGATATAGGACGAGGTTTAAGAATGGGGAGTGGTTGCTTAGTATGAGCAGAATGTTCAACTAGGATGAACTTAAATGTTTGGAAATGAACAGGGGTGTTGGTAGCAAGATGTGAGAATAACTAACAGCGCCGAATGGTGTGTGAATGAGGTGGAAAGGGAAAGCTCAGAGTCATGTATGTTACCAGAAGGAAAGTTGGAGGTCAAAAGATGGGAATGTATAAAACTGAATCCTATGGTGGGCAATGTCCATGATCAACTGTACAAATACTAGAAATCACTTCCATGAACCAGAACAAATGTATGACAATACAATTAGAAGTTAATAATAGAGGGGCATATAGGGAAGAACTATATACCTATTACAAACTATGTACTACAGTTAGTAGTATTTCAACATTTTTTCATAAACAGTTACAAATGTACTATATCAATACTAGGAGTCAACAATTGAGGGGGGTTGGTTAGGGATAGGGGAGGATTAGAGTTTTCTTTTTTCTTTTTTCATCTTTCACTTTATTTCTTGTCTGGAGTAATGAAAAGTTTCTAAAAATTGAACAAAAATTAAGTGTGATGGACGCACAGCTGTATGAGGGTACCCAGGGGCAAGTGATTGTACACTTTGGATCTTTGGATAATTGTATGGTATCTGAACAATCTCAATAAAAATGAAAAAAAAATGAAATGGAAAAATAGAGTCAAAAAGGATTAGAAACAAAATAATACGTACAAAAACAAGCAAAAGAGATTTTAAAAAAAACATACTAATAATTAGTGACCCCAAGGAAATGACCCAAAATAATGTAATAAAATAAATGTTTAAAGACATAATTGAAGAAAACTCTCCTGAGTTAAAAGAAAATTTACTTCTGTTTATTGAAAGGAGTTACTATATGCCATAGTTATTTTAGCTGGTATAGCTACTGTTCCAGTTTGCTAAAGCTGCCGGAATGCAATTACCAGAAATGGATTGGCTTTTTCAATGGGGATTTATCAGTTTGCAAACTTACAGTTCTAAGGCCAAGAAAATGTCCAAATTAAGGCATTAAGAGGTAGCTACTTCTCTGAGGAAAGGCCAATGGCATCCGTGGTTCCTCCATCACATGGGAAGCCACATGGCTGGCTCCACTGACCCTTCTCTCCCAGGTTTAGCTTCTGGTTTCAGTGGCTTTCTCCAAAATGTCTCTGGGCTTCTGTCTCAGCTTCTCTGGACTCTCTCCAAAATGTCTCTACTTTTATCCTCTCATAGAGGACTCCAGCAAGGGGATTAAGACCTACCTTGAATGAGTGGGGTCACCTCTCCATGGAAACAACCCAATCAGAAGGTCCCACCCACAATAGGTCTGCCGCCACAAGATTGAATTTAAAAAACTAGGCTTTTCTGGGATATATAATGATCTAAACCAACACAGCTACTGACTGCAAAGAAGAAGAAATCCTTTAGGGAGGTTGCCAATAATAAAGTCATTTATAAGGAGGACCTGTCAAACTGGCTTTAAATTTCTGCACAGCAACATTCGTTCCAAGAAGGCATTGGAGCATCACATATAAAATACTCAAGTAGGGAAAGTGTGACAAGGGAACTTTCTGCCCAGTTGAACTATCTTTCAAGTATAAAGACTACAAAGAGTTTTAAATATGCAGAAACTCCGGTTACTGTTCTTATTAGCCCTTCTTAAGGAAACTACTAAAAGATGAATTTAGGCAATAAGAGATAATTGCAGAAACTACAACAAAAGGACTGCTTGTCAAATTGTATATTTAGCTACTGAAATCCTCCCAGCATGCCTTCTGGAATTCATCCATCCTTAACAAAATCCCCTCTATCCTCAACCTCTTCTCTGAATATGTCATTCATCACCTTACTCTAGAAACCTGGCTCTCCCCTGGGATCCTGCTTCCTGTTCAGCCATCTTCAATAGTAGTTCCTTGTTCTCCCACAGTCCTCATACACCTGGGCCAGGGTAGGGTAGGGCACCCTTTTGCTTCTCATTGCCACTTTCAGACTTTTCTCATTGCCATCCCTAAAATTCTCCCAGTTTAAAATCTCATGTTCTCAGATGAAATCACCAAATAATTTTAATTTTTGCTATCATCTATTGACACCTGGATCATTCTCTCATGTTTCTCAATGATACTAACTCCTAGCCCATCATCTCTCTCAATCTCTTTAGTCTTAATTCCTGCTGATTTCAATGTATATATTAGATGATCCTTCCAAGATGTTAGTCTCTGCATTGTTAAACTCAACTCAAATGTCCTTGTTCAGCACCAATGAGGCCTCAGTCACTCACTCCTATGGTCATGCTTGACACCTGTCATTACCAATAACTTCATATCTTAATTTCATCATTCTATTTCTAACCTTCCCCTTCCTATCTTTCTAACTTCCTCCTTTTAGTACTCCAACTACAGCCCTGATCCCCTCTGATCAGGGGGAAAATGACATATACAGAAATATTTATTGCAGCATAGTTCTTAATAGAAGACTATTGAAAACAAACGAAATGCCCATCTTTAAAAGACTGGTTAAAAACTTTATTTAAGGAAGGGAGCAGTTACTTGAACCAGGAAACAGAACTGTGTGGAGAGGGCTGTCTAACAAGAGCTGTCTCCTTTAGTCCTGGAATGCAGCCAGCCTGTCTGACTCGGCAAGGAAGGAGCCCCAGAAATAAATACCCAGTCCCTCTCTCATCTCTCTTGTTTTTTGCCAGTGATGCCAACAGTCCAGCCCAGTGACCTGCAGGGCAAGAGAGCCTCCAGGAACAGGGGACAGGGTAGATAAGGGAGAAGTGTGGTTCTGGAGAGACAAATGGAAGATATCCAGCACAGAAGGATTGCTTTAGCTTGCAGTGGTTAGTGAAAGAAAGAAAGATGGGACTTGAGCCAACCCTTGGAGCTTTTATACAGAGAATAATAAGAATAGTCCAGGTTGGTGAACCAGCAAGAACAAAGGTTAGATGGTAGGAATGATGAATGGGTATGTATGAAAGAGAGTGGCCACACAGTTTGGTTATAACCTAGTTACATAAGTAGGAGGTAAAATTGAAAAGCCTGAAATGTCATATTTCCTAGCTTTGGGCTGGTGTGAACTCATTCTGATGAGAAGTGATTTTTATACCTATATAAAATAAAGAAAGGAACATCATTTCAGAGAGACGGAAGGCCCAAGTGTAGATTCCTAAAACAGGGAAATTCTAGGCTTTTCCTTATTTAGAGTCACTGAATCTAAGAAGTACAGTTTAAATTTATGAAATTGTCTTACAGCTAAAAAAATCACAAAATGTATTTCATTATTAGAATAGCATACCTAAAAAATAGATGTTGCTAAATGTTCACCTGGAATTATTGACTAATTCTCCAGGCTTAGTGTGATAAATAATCAGTAAAAGTGGTAGAAGATGCTTGCATTAAAAAGTATTCATATACATTAAAAAGTATCATATAAAATAAAATCATAAGATATTGCTCTGGTTCTAAATTAAATGGTTAGATTAGATTTTTTTGTTGTTCTTTTTTAAGATTCTGGAAGTATTCTTTGGTTCATTCAACACTGATTACTAGTTAAGCACCTTTGGGGCTAGATTATGTTAACAATTCTGTCTTTTCTATACGGTTTGGTCAATTTTAAAAAATAATTTGATGTAGGTTTGCTTTTTATTATATAGCAGGGCTAAAAAACTGTTATTAAGCTTCTCTGAAAAGAAATAAAGGGTCCTAGAATACCCTCTATTTTGGATCCTGTAGTACAATAAAATCTACTCTCTGAAGGGGTTAGTTGGCCTTAAAAATAAAGTTACGGGTTTTACTAAAATCAGAAAAGTTTGCAGATACCATAGCTTTCCATTTTAGGGTAATGGTGGACAGGGACCAGCGTGAGCTTCAGAGGCTTAGCAGTGCGCTGGAGACTGAGGGGAGGAGCTTTCTAGAAAATAGAAAAAGCAGGTGGAGCCCCTGTGGCTCCCTATAAGGGGTCATTACATTCAAAACTGTCAAGGTATCAAAACATTAGCAAGATAAAAACACAAGCAGTTTTCTTCCAAAACGTGCCTATAAGCTGAGGTGTTTTTTGAAGTAGAAGACATATGAAATTTTCCATATGGTGGTCTTTTTCTTAACAATGAATACTGCAGATCCCTTGTTGGGGAGTGCACAGTGTGACCTGTCTCCTGTCTGCCCAAGTTCTCACCCTTTGGCCACTGCCTGAATGATAGCATCTGCCTAGAAGGTAAGGCTCAGGAAACCCAGGTTGAGCAAAGTCAAAATTCATACAATTTCATCTTTATTTATTCAAGACACTTATTCACTGATAATATAACTAAAATAGAGAGGCTTTGGGCATACACAGAAATGAAGGCAATCCTCTCAGGCTGGGAGCCTCTGGGGAGATCAGCACAGCTTGTCAGTGTCTCAGACCTCCATTTGAAAAGCCAGCAGATCCCCCACCAGACGCCAAAACTTAGAACTGCCAGACCCCGCCCAAAAGGCGATAGGGTTTCATGAATGCTAGTCCAAAGGAGCAAATCAGCAAAGCTCCAGAGTGGTGTGGTGACTGGTTTTAAATAAGATCTTTCTATTCAAATTATATTCTGCACTTTAAATTTGTCCCCCAAGGAGACTCATCAATGTTGCTTAAGGATAATTACTTCAGCATTATTCATAATGTGACAATTTGCAAACAACCTGAATGTCCATCGATAAGGAAATGGCAACATAAATTATGGCATATCCTTTCTCTGCAATGTTAGGCAGTTCTAAAAAAGATGAGTTTGATCTCTAAATACTGACAAAGAAAGACTGTTATGTTTTTTATGTTGTTCACAAAAAAGCAAATATCAGAATGTATGCAATATTCTATTTGCAAAATTTCTCTTTTACAAAACAAATATACTGAGCGCAATTTTTGCACACCTTCTCAGATTTCCTCTACTTCCCCCCTTTTCTGAAGATAACCCCTACAATGAGGTGGAGCTCAAGTTAGAGCTCTGGGCCTGCTTGGCCGTCATGTCTCACTGAGCCCTATCCATAGCAGCATCAACTTGCCACCCCCGTTTCTAGACTTGGATGAAATCCCACACTGTGGGGCTTAGGAACTGGCTTCCTGAGTGGCTGCCAAGGGGGTGGGAATATGGGCATTACTTCCCTAATGAATGAACTTTGACCAATGGGAAATAAGAAGCAGGAGGGGACTGAGCAGAAAAGGTCCCTCCCCTTTCTCCTTGCAGTAGACTACTCTGAGGTGTGGTTTCTTCTTGCAGCCCTCCCAGAGGGGTCCTGCATGCTGAGTGGACACCTCTCCCAAGCACCTGCTATGTCTTTTCCAGGCCTGCCTGGAACAGTGGCCAGTGTGGTGACACACTGCATCACATTGCTTTGCATTTCCTAAATACACTGGCCACACTTTAATCCTTGCTCTAATTCTCCTTTCTAGAGGATCCAGGCTAAGATAAGCAAACTAGACATTGGGTCTATATACATATGCACACACCTAAGCCTTTTTAAATGCATAGAAATGTGAGAATATATACCAGACTTTTAACAGTGGTCTGCCTATGTTGCTTACATTTTTAAATAAATATGTTTGACTTTTGTATATTTAATAAAATAATAACTTGATACCATAAAATGATGCCTATTCACCAGCCTAGTATATGCCTCCCTTCTTTACTACTTTGGTGTATCACTAAATCATTGTCTTTCTCAGGCAAAATCAACCTATGATGCTTCTAACTTTTTTATCTCGGTATGACAGACCCTGCTGGTCACTCCCCCAACTCTCACACATGGCCACCCACCACCACCACTTATTCCTTGCAGACAGAACCTTCAAGTTTGTACTCACTCTTTCAGTTGTTCCCCTTGTCAGCTTGGGAGCAGAAGAGACAAGCCAGAAGAATTGCAGAGAAGTGGAACCAGAGCCGTGCTATCATGAAGTCAGTGTATTCAGCAACCATGGAGACTTCCACCCCCAAAGTTCTTGATTTGTGAGATAAAAAAATGTGCTCACTGTTTAGAACACTTTAAATTGAGTATTCCATTAATTGGTTTCAAAAGCATCCTGACTAATATGCATACATACATACATACATACATATACATAAAATGGTGTCTATATATAAAAATTATATATAATACATATACATAAATTCTAGTATCATGTATCTCACCAGAGACTAAGAGGTAGTATCTGTCTCATTTATCTTCATATCCTCAGCTCCTAACATGGCAGCTGCACGTAGTAGGAACTCAACAATCATTTCTAGAATTGGGCTGATTAGGCCCTGTCAATCTCTATCTGCAAAGCATCAGTGCATGGGGGAGGGGCAGAGAAGGGAGTTTACACAAAATAAAATCTAAATCACTTCTCATCCAAAAAGCTTAAGACTATCAAATGAAGCAAACAAACAAAATTAATCACCAAACTGCATTATTTAGATCATTATATTGTAGTGTCCAAAAGATAGCAACGAACTGCAGTGAGAATTGAAAGTTCAGACTCCTGTAGACTATATTACTTCCAGGTATAACCAATTCAACATACCTTAGAAAAAGAATTCTGTACTTGGTAGGGTAATCCTAGCCCTAAAAAAGTAAAAGAAAAGACCATCTTTAAGATATTAAGACAATAGAACTGGACAAATCATAAACAAAGAATTAAGGTTGGTGGTGAAAATAGCAGTTACCACAAATGAGAACTTGGATCTAGATGGATCAAGACCCTGCATCCTAAACCTGGTCTGACAACGCTCCCCTTAAGTAGCTCCAGAATCTCAATAATAAAATTTAGCTAACTTTAAGTTACAAATAGGAATGGGGAAAAGTGTTGACACACAGGCAAAAATCACTTTCATTTATGCAAGACTTATTCCATGCCCACTATGTGCCAGGAACTGTTCTAAGTGCTGGGGATTCAGCAGTGAAGAACTGGGACAAAATCCTCCACCCACTTTGAGTTTATATTCTAAAATTGGGGAGAATGGGTTGGGAGGGGCAATAACCAAAAATTTCAAATATTCACTTTAGGCCTTAGTTCCTAGCAAGGCCAGCCCTGAACAAACTGGTCAAAGCAATAGCGTTACTGTGTCATTTGCTTCCCCCTTCATTCTTGTTCTGGCCTCCTCTGGTCTCTTTTGCATCATGCTAGCAGCTTTCCCACCCCCAAACTACTTACTTTGGGCTTTCTATCTGGTCAACTGAATCACAAACTCTTGGGATGGAGCCCAAGAATCTGATTTTTTTAAAAAAGCTTTCCAATGGTTTATTTGAACAGCCACCCTGCTTCAGTCCTTTCTCTTCCCCTTGTGACCACCCATTAAAATTTACCCAATTTGTGTCCTTTACCCCAGAATCTTGCTAACTGCATTTCAAGGTGATGCTGTTAGTTCAAGCTAATGTCTTTGGTATCAATTAGATTTTCTTTTCCACCTTCAGGTAGAGCCAATGCTGTCAGAATCACTAGCAAGTAATAGATATATCATTGAGTGGACACGGTAATACAACCCATGGGCCAAAATTTATTAGCAATCGGAGTGTTTTCTGTCATTTCTGGTGCTGGTGTTGTCTCCTTCTCCATGCATGCTGGCACCCTCACTGCACCCCCTCCACACACACCCTCACTCACTGCTCTATCCAAGAGCCAGCATCCACTTAGCACCACTCGTTCCTCCCCTCTCCCCATATCTGATATTCATAGGGCGACCATGTAACTTATTGTACAAACCGGAACAAGTTTGAGAGAAAAAGGAAGCACTATTAATAATTGTGCCTGTCAACAGGTATAACCAGGACTGTCTTGGGTAAACCAGCAGCCTACTTATCACCACCAAACAAGGGGTGAAAACTTTAAAAAAAGCAACTGACTAAATTGTTGTTTGTTTTTCCTTCTTCCTTTGCTTCTGATAAAGGTGCCAGTATATGCAAAAGAATCATACATCACACGAAAGAAAATATTCCTGAAAAGTTGCACAATACATCAATGAAATTTCAAATGCATAATAATGCTAGCTAGTTAAGGAAGTTTGTAAATTCTTTGGATGTGTTTTTTTTTTAAAGAAACCTTTTGCAACATGCATTACCATTTCTTAGTTAAGGTTGTAAAGTTTGATTTTTTGGTAAGCTTCTTAACATGTAGCAATATATATTGGCCACTGTTACACATAATAAAATATTTAATTCTCACTGAAATCCTGTAGAGCAGCATATGTGGAGCATACTCAGTCTGGAATCTGCCTTGTTAATGCATCATACTGTAACAGATACTACTGTCCACCAAAATCTTCATTTACATAAAATTTACTTTGTTTTTTAATATTTTAAAATAACATATGCTTATTGTAAAAAAAAATGTAAAAAGTACAGAAAAGTAGAATTTAGGGAACGAAATCACCCAGTATCATCACCTAACAAATAACCATGATTAGCATTCTGGTATACTTATTTCCAAATCCTTTTATTTATACAACTCTATTTTTACTTAGTTGTGATCAACACTATATATAAAAAGTATGTTGCTTTTCACTTAAATTATGACACACATTTTCCCCATGTCATTGTAAATTATTTATAAACATAATTTTAAATAACTACACAGTAATCCATTATTTGGGAATGGATTACTTAACCATTCTCCCTTTATAGGACATTTAGGTTGTTTTCCATTGCTTCTTATTATAAATAATGCCACAATAAACACTTTATACTAAAAGCTTTTTCTGTTGTTTCTTGAAGCTAGATTCCAGAAACTGAAATTGTTATCTCAAAAATGAACATATTTAATCTCTTGTTACATAGTACCAAATTGCCTTCCGAGCCACTTTACCATCAACAGTGAATGAGTATGACCATTTTAGTCTGCTCTCACCAGCACTGTTTCCATAGTTGAAACGTGGTGAACATTTTTTGTTTGACTTTGTTTGATTTTTAGGAAAGCTGAGCTATTTCCCAAATACTGGTTAACTAACTGTGTTTCCTATTGCATGAATTGATTGTTCATATCCTTAGCACAACAGAATTTTTAATAAAATTACAAATTACAAATATCTACAACATACCTTAAAGAGTTCTTTTTGTTCAGATTTGATAAAAATAACTAAAAGATCGATTAAGAATGATTGTGTGGATTTTGAAATGAGAACAATACACAATTTTCTATAAAGAGAACTTAAACATGATTATACAACCATGCATAATTATATAAGCAACAGAATAGTGGCATTCACTGGGATCCTGGCATCAGTATCCATTCAAATCAGGAACCAGCAAAACCCTGCACCAGGGAGGCAGGTAAGGGAACGTTCTCAGTCCTGGTCAGTGTGTGTCCTATTCTGTGTGCATAGTCGTTGTTTCCTGATTTGCTTCCTCCATGTTTTAATGTTTAATCGTATTATTCCTACTGTTGTGGATGTTGAAGCAGATATTATTGGCATCTTTACAGATAAGAAACAGGGGTTTGGAGAAACATGTAATTTACTCAATGTCACTGTGCTGGTTTGGATGTATTATGTCCCCCAAAACGCCATTATCTTTGATGCAGTCTTGTGTGGACAGGAAACATATTGGTGTTGATTGGGTTGGAGACTTTTGATTGGATGTTTCCATGGAGATGTGATCACTCAACTGTGGGTGAGATCTTTCATTGGATAATTTCCATGGAGGTATGGCCCTGCCCATTCAGCACGGGTCTTGATTGGTTTACTGGAGCACTATATAAGCTCAGACAGAAGGAGGGAGCTTGCTACAGCCAAGAGGGACAATTTGAAGAATGCACAGAAGCTGAGAGAGACAGTTTGAAGACGGCCGCTGAAAGCAGACTCTTGCTCTGGAGAAGCTAAGCGAGGACAAACACCCCAAGAGCAACTGTGAGTGACATTCTTGAGGAACTGCAGCCTAGAGAGGAACGTCCTGGGGGAAAGCCATTTTGAAACCAGAACTTTAGAGCAGATGCCAGCCATGTGTCTTCCCAGCTAACAGAGGTTTTCCAGATGCTATTGGCCGTCCTCCAGTGAAGGTACCTGATTGTTGATGACTTACTTTGGACACTTCATGGCCTTAATACTGTAACTGTGTAACCAAATAAACCCCCTTTATAAAAGCCAATCCATTTCTGGGGTTTTGCATCCCAGCAGCATTAACAAACTAGAATAGTCACACAGCTAGAAAGAAGCAAACCCTTTCTGAACTGAGCTTTTTTCTCCTGCCTGAGTTTTAATCCTAACTTTGCCATTTGCCATTCATGTGACTTACGGACATTACTCAAGTGCTCCATGCCTCAGTTTCCTCATCTGTAATAAAGGAGATAATAATAATATGTTGTAGGGAAGAGTAAATGGGTTAGTACATGTAAAGTACTTACAGTAGGTTGAAGTATGTACCTCCAAAAATAACACAAGTTCTCCATCTCAGTCTGGATTCCTGTGGGTGTGAGCCCATTGAAATGGGATCTCTTGAAATGTTTTAGTTTGGATGTGGCCCAATGGAATGAGGGTGGGTCTTAATCTGATTATTGGAGTCCTTTATATGCAGAAGAAATTCATACAGAGAGAGAGAGCCATAGGGAGGAGGAAGAAGCAGAAAGTCAGTGGGAACCTGGAAGAAAATGGAGAGGATATACATCACCACATGGTAGGAGAGCCAAGGAACCCAAGGATTGCCTGCCAGCCAGAATGCTACCAACACCCTCCCACCCTCCAGCCCCACTCCCTTCACTTCCCCACCCCACCCCCAAGGAAACAAGCCCTCTAGCCTCTGAGACCCTGAGCCAATAAATTCCTGTTGTTAAGCCAATGCATTGTATGGTATTTGTCTTAGCCGCCTAGAAACTAAGATAGCCCTTAAAGCAGTGTCTGACTCCTGGAAAATACTCCAGTAATGTTAGTTGTTGTTGTCATTGTATGTATTAATCATTTAACTTCATGACAACCCTATGAGAAAGATACTAGTGTGATACCCCTTTTACTGATGAGAAAACGGAGATGAAATTATACTAATTACTGATTATATAAAAACATAATATAAGTCACTATTCAAACCTAAAAGAGGACCCCTGGCTGTAGGTGTGAATCAGATATGAAAAACGCAAATACGTCAATGAAATGTAAAAAGTTAAGGGAAATAAGTTATACTTTGCATTGAAAACAAAATTAAATAACATTGGATATGCACATAAATTTTGTTGTCCATATTGAATGTGCAGAAATGTAGAGATTTTTAAGATGGTTTTATTTCTATCATGAAGAAGTCTTAGAAACAGAACATCTCTAACCTGGAAAGTGACAGACATGCTGGCAGATACTGCAGTCATCCTCCTTTGCTACTATTTAATACCATTTATCCTTATTCTAGATAGACTTGGATGCTTGGCTCCAGATGCCTGTGATTCACATTTGTAAATAATTAATACATGTATTGAAAACATATTTTGTGCAGCAACATATATTTTCATTTTCAATGAAAAGTGCACACATCCCAAACAGTTTTCTTTATAAATCCAACTTTATCCTAAAAATGACCATGCATCAAAATCCTAGGTGGAGTAAAATATAACTAAAATATTTTAGGAGCACTTTCCTTAAGAAATAAGACAATGGAGAAATAAGACAATAGAGAAAACAATTACAGCATCTTCTTCTTTCCTATACTTAAGGGAGGGTCTTAGCTGAGGGATAGTCTCCTGATGTGTCTTAGGGAACCCCTGAACCTGGCTCTAAGAGGCAAGTAAGAGGGGGCTGAAGATTGTTGCAAATGTGGAGAGCTAGATGAATTTACTAATGAATAGCAATTAGAATCTGAGGAGCCTGCTTAGAGAAAGAAGAGATGGAGGTCAGTAAGGAAGGATGAAAAATACAGACATTCAAAAAAATTGAGAGGAATGAATAAAGCTAGAGATCAAAAATGGCGTGAAAATCACAGGATATGGAAGAATCACCTATTTCAAAATGAAATCAAGCCACTGAAGATAACTCTGGGTTGTGGTAGAGACAAATGAAATGGATTATTTTTAAGGGCACTGAACTATTGAGCAAGATACAAAAATAAGCTTCTTAGATAGTCTATTGCTTTGTGGTTGCAATAATTACACACTCCACTGGACAACAAGCAATTTATATGTCTACATGTGTAAGCTTGGCCTGTGGTTTCTCCTGCTTTTCATCTACTGAAGTGATTCAACAGCTAGAGCAGCCACATTTGGAACTCCATATAAGTAAATGTTACCATCAAACAGCCTAGCTCCATTGTTAAATGTGACCTGAATATTCCTTGTACCATTTGGCAACCTGGCCTCACTTCAGCCATTCTAGAGATGGTTCAATTTCAAGTACTGAATTTCCCTGTGAAGTGAAGTAAACATTGAGCAGAGAGAAGGAAAGGAGATTCAGGTGCGTGGGGAAAGAGAATGGGCTGAGTGCTACATAGGATGTGAAGGGAGCAGGTTTGCTAATGAACCTGGGAGAGGATGGCTCCTTCCTCCAGATACAGACCCTCTAGTAACACTGAACTACCTGCAGCTCCAGGTTGTATTCATCCTGCTGTTTCACTCCTTTGTGTTACTGCTGCTCTGTCACAGGAGATTGTAACGATTTGTTCAGATGTCTGTCTCCCCAACTTTACAGTGAATTCCTTAAACGCAGGGATGGAATCCTCTTCATCTTTGTATTCCCAGCTCCTAGCACGGGACCTGGCAGGTAGCTTTTGCTCAATATTTGTTGAATGAAGGAACCAACTGCCTCAATTAAATTTTTTTCCTCTTTTTAACCTACAAAACTTTTATACTTATGAAAGACTATAAAGTAAGGGACTTTGAGCATTGTCTTCTGCTCAAAGTCCCTTCAGCTCCTCTAGCTGTTGATGGAAACTAATAATTTATATAATCTGATTATTTACTTTATGTCAACAAACCTCCAGTGTTAGACACAGACTGAAGGGTGAACCTATCAATTAAAACAGGCAGAGGGACATGAGAAGACTTTGCACACATGATAAATTAATATAATGAGTTTTGAAGTTATTAAAAATTCACATTTCTTGGAATTAAGCTGAAAGCAGGGTTCTCAATTTGGGGTCCATGAATCCTTGGCGAGTCCAAGGATGAACTTCAAGGAGAAGTATCCATGAACCACACACACACACACACAAAATCAAAGGCAAAATGATGTAAATGCTTGTGTGCATTTTGGAAGGGAGGTGATCAATAGCTCTTATTAGGTTCTCAAAGGATCTATAATCCAAAAATAATACAATCCATTATTCTTAAGAGATATGTGCAGAAGTCTGAAAAGAAATATACACAAGGTTGTGCATCACAGCATTGTGTGAGACACTGAAAAATTAGAAACAATCAAAATGGAGTTCAATAAGAGAAGGTTGAGCACATACACAAAGAGTCCCCTACGCGGCACGCATATCACAGCATATGGTTGAGGGAAAGAGCAGGTTACTGCACAGCCTATACAGGATAGTTCCATTTATGCAAATAATATGCATATGTATAGAGGCATAAAATGTGTCTGGAAAGGTAGTCACCAAATATTAACAGTTATTGTTGGTTGGTGAGATTTGGGATGTTTTTGCTCTTCCTTTTTTATACTTTCTGAATTGTTTGAATTTCTACAGTGAGTACATTAAAATTTTTACAAAAAAAAATACTACTGTTTTCAAAAATTGGAGGGTAGGTATTTAGAGAAATGTAAGGAAGGCAGAAAAACCATAATTGGCAACTAACAGAAACTTGGAAATTCTTAAATTTAAGATTAGCATCAAGGAGACTAAGCTGCTCTCCAAATAGAAACCAGAGTGCCTGATGCAGCGTGGCAATTCCTGTGTCCCAGTGGTTTGTTGAATTGTGTCTCCCAGCCAACACATGTTCTTAATCTTAATCCGCATCGCTGTGTGTGTGAACCTATTGTAAATAGAAGCTCTACAGGATGTTAGTTTTAGTTAAGGTGTGGCCAACTGAAACAGGTGGGATTCTACAGGTCTTATAAAGAGAAGGCATTGGAAGCCAGAGTTTGAGAAAGCCACAAGGAAGAAATCAGAACAGCAGAAAAGGGAGGAAAGCACCATATGACAGAAGGCAGAAATACAAGCCAAGGAACCCCAAGGATTGCCGGCAGCCAGCTCCAGAAAACTACAGATCTTTGAGAGAAAGCAAGCTTTGCCGATATCTTGATTTGAAATTCTTCTAGCCTCAAAGCATGAGCCAACAAATGCTTGTTATTTAAGCCAACCCATTGTGTAGTATTTGTCATAACAGATTGGCAATATAAGTCAACCCTACTTTAAGCATGTTCAAGGGGAAGTGACGACTGGTTTGGAAAGTTCCTGGATCTAGCTCATTGTGAGCTCTATACAAGAATAAAACCACATTTGTGAAAGGTGGAAGTAATTGCATATTATCACCCATGGTTGCACCTGTCAGCCTGCTATGTGGCACAACAAGTTCCTGGAAGCACTGAAGCTGCTTATCATCGGAATCAGATTAGAATCTTCTTTCCACCTAAATGGACAAAAGAGCACTTTCAACCTTATGTTTGGAATGTGAAAAGCTCACTCATAGGATTAAAGCACTTCTCAGAAAGACTATGTACAGATGCACGTTGGCCATGAGTAGGTGTGCCCCTTTCAATAAGAATGCTCACATTTGCTGTCACAGGAATCTCCCTCAAAAGGCAGACATTCTCAAAATGTCCCCTGGTTTAGCACCCCAGATGTTTTCACACCCTGGGGTAAGAAATGAGAAAGGCAACTTAACTAAACGATCTCAATTTCCTTCCTTAATGCCTTAAAAAATTTTTGAAAGGTCTCTGAAAGGAAAAGTTGATGATGTCACTCTAAACATATTTTCAAAATCTTGGCCCAGCTAAATTTCAAAGCAAGCAAAATAAACAAAAAAAATTTAAACAAGAGACTTTTTAAGGTTTTTTAATTTTTATTTCAAATATCTTTAGACTTAGAGAAAAGTTGCATAAACAGGATGAGTTCCCATGTATCACCCAGTTTCCCTTAATGTCAACATCTTACCTAACTGTAGTACAATAATCAAACCAGTATTGGACACAATACCATCAACTAATCTGCGGGCCTTGTCTAAATTTTGCTTTTGTCCCATAATATCCTTTTTCTGGTCCAAGATCTAGTTGTCATGTCTCCTCGGTCTCCCATGACAGTTGTTCAATCTTTGTCTTTCATTACCTGGATACTACTGAAGAGTACTTGTTAGTTATTTTGTAGAATCTATCTCAATTTATGTTTTTCTGATGTTTTCTCATGACTAGATTGACATTATGCATTTGGGGCAAGAATATTCTAGAAGTGATGTGCCCTTATCAGTGCATCATATTAAGGGTATGTGATGTCAATATGGCATTACTGTAAGTGAGGTGAACTTTGATTATTTGGTTATATGGTGTTGGACAGGTTTTCATCTCTGTAAATTTACTATTTTTCCGTTTGAAATTAAAAGCATCTTGTGGGAAAAGCTAAGTATGTGGGGCTCATAAGGTCCTGCAACCTCATTATGGGGTATGTACTTGGAAGATCTGAGAGCAGAGACATGAATGGACATTTACATACTAGTGTTTATGGAGGCAGTATTCATGATTTGCAGTGGGTGGAGGTGGCCTAAGGGTACACTGACTGAGGAATAGAATGGTGAACTGTGGTGTATGCATACAATGGAACATTGAGCAACTACAAGAAGCAGTGAAGTTGTGAGACATGCAAGGAGGTGAATGGATCCTGTAAACAGCACTTTGAGTGAAGTACACCAGAAACAAAGGCAAACACTATAATGTCTCACCGATATGGACTAACTACAATGTGTAAACTCAGAATTGAATCTTAGAGCACAGCCTGACAGGGAAATGATTATTGTAATGGTCCCTAGATTGTAAGCTCTTAAGCAGTCAAATCCATTCCTGAATTGTAATGGTTATCACCAAACTCTGAGATGTTGATCCCTCGGTATATAACCTAATTGGTCTCTGGAACATTGGGTATCTGTGTGACACTTGAAACTCAGAGCTAGAGCTCGGCAGAGATGTATGTCAGTATTAATGCATACAGCAACTGTTAAAAAAAAAAAAAAAGAAAGCTGAAAAAGAGCCCAGACTTCAATTAGAGATATAAATGAAGCAGAGCTGGTTAAGACTAGGGCAAATCAGGCCAAAGGGTAAAGGCTGAAACTGACTGTGTGTTAAAACCTCAACTTCCATGTGAGACCAAGGGAAGAAATGTTTATTTGGTGTAGGATCTATATTTACTAAACAATATAACTTCTACAGTCAGTTTGTTCAAACACCACAATTACATGGAACTTTGAATAGGAAGTGAGATATGGTAGGTCTGTATAGGTTAGCGTGACATAGCAACACATCCCAAAGTAATTTGGGCGGAGAATAAGTATATATATTCAGGGCCCCCCTGAGGAGCTGGGGGAGGATGTGGAGGTGTTGGACTTCCTCACCTGGACTGTTGCTGATGTTCTCATAGACACTGGGGACTGACAGCTTGACATGCTGAGCCCTCTGTCTTGGAGCTTGCCCCTATGAAGCTTGCTACTGCTAAAGGAGAGGCTAAATCTGCTCATAATTGTGCCTAAGAGTCTCCCCCAAGTGCCTCTTTGTTGCTCAGATGTGGTCCTCTCTCTCTAACTGAGCCACCTTAGTGGGTGATCTCACTGCTCTCCCCACTATGTGGTATCTGACTCCTAGGGAGATTAATCTCCCTGGCAATGCAGGGTATGCCTCTGGGGGATGAATTTGGACCTGGCATCATGGGATTGAGTACATCTTCTTGACCAAAAAGGGGATGCAAAATAAAACAAAATAAAGCTTCAGTGGCTGAGAGATTTCAAATGGAGTCGAGAGGTCACTCTGGTGGATGTTCTTAAGAAATAGATAGATAACACTTTTTAGGTTTTAATGTATTGGAATAGCTAGAAGTAAATACCTGAAACTACCAAACTCCAACCCAGTAGCCTTGACTCTTGAAGACAATTGTATAACAATGTAGTTTACAAGGGGTGACAGTGTGATTGTGAAAACCTTGTGGATCGCACTCCCTTTATCCAGTGTATGGATGGATGGGTAGAAAAATGGGGACAAAATGAAAAATAGGGTGGGATGGGAGGGATGACTTGGGTGTTCTTTTTTATTTATTTTTTTATTCTTATTCTGATTCTTTCTGGTATAAGGAAAATGTTCAAAAATAGATTGGGGTATAACTACATGGAATTTTGAATAGGAAGTGAGATATGGTAGGTTAGTATAGGTTAGAGTAAAATAGTGCCATATCCCAAAGTAATTTGGGCAGAGAATAAAAATTCCACCACCCCCCCCCCACCCGGAGGAGCTGGGGGAAGGTGCAGAAGTGTTGGACTTCCTCAACTGGACTGGTGTTGATGTTGTCACAAACATTGGGACTGGCGGTTTGATGTGCTGAGCCCTCCATCATGGGACTTCCCCTTATGAAGCTCATTACTGCAAAGCAGAGGCTGAACTTGCATATAATTGTGCTTAAGAGTCTCCCCCTCAGTACCTCTTTGTTGCTCAGATGCGGCCCTCTCTCCCTCTCTGAGCCACCTCGGCAGGTGACTCGCTGCCCTCCCCTCTAAGTGGGACCTGACTCCCAGGGGTGTAAATCTCCCTGGCAACACAGGATATGACTCCTGGGGATGAATCTGGACCCGGCATCGTGGGACTGAGAGTATCTTCTTGACCAAAAGGGGGATGCAAAATGAGATGAAATACTTTCAGTGGCTGAGAGATTTCAAATGGAGTCGAGAGGTCACTCTGGTGGACATTCTTATGCACTACATAGATAACACCTCTTAGGTTTTAATGTATTGGAATAGCTAGAAGTAAATACCTGAAACTATCAAACTCCAACCCAGTAGTCTGGACTCCTGAAGACAATCGTATAATAATGTAGATTACAAGGGGTGACAGTATGATTGTGAAAACCTTGTGGATCACACTTCCTTTATCTACTGTATGGATGGATGAGTAGGAAAATGGGGACAAAAACTAAATGACAAATAGGGTGGGATGGGGTGAATGGTTTGGGTGTTCTTTTCTTACTTTTATTTTTTATTCTTATTCTGATTCTTTCCGGTATAAGGAAATGTTCAAAAATAGATTGCGGTGATGAATGCATAACTATATGATGGTACTGTGAACAGTTGATTGTACACCATGGATGACTGTATGGTATGTGAATATATTTCAGTAAAACTGAATTTAAAAAAAAAAAGTATCTTGTGGGAATGGACTATGAGACTATGCAAATATCCTGTTTCTCAACATCATATTTTCGTTCTCTAATTTTAAGGTCCATTGATTATTCTTGCCTGTAGCAATTATTATCATGGTGTTTGCCTAGTGATTTTCTACTTCCATCAATCCCTTTATATTTATTTAGAAAGAGCTGTTCCTTGTCCCCATTTATTCATTCAGTTTTTTTTATTTTTATCAGTATGGGTCAGGGATATTTATTCTATTTTCTGGTTATAATCTTTTTTTTTTTTTTTTTTTAAGCGCTTGTCCCAGATTTTACTGGGACCTGTGTCAAGTTGGCTCCTATGTTTTTTCTGACATGCTTCCACATTTCTGAGTCCTTCCTTACTTCCTGGCACCACAAGATGTTCCAGGCTTATCTTGTGTTGTCTCTGGAATCAACCATTTCTCCAACAATTCCTTTACTCATATGATGATCAATCCCAGTATACACATAAAGTAATTTCAGATTTGCTAACCCATATCCTGTGAAAAACAAATTTACTAACCAGAGGACAATGTTTGTGTTCAGTTTGTTCTGTTTTTAGCCTTATATTTTACAGTCAAAAAACTGTTTTCCAAAGTTGGTTCTCCCCCAACTCCTTCAGTATTGTTATAATATCATTTGTAATACAATTAGATCCATTTGTTACTGTTTGTATTCTAATTTGGACTCCCTCCACATCCTGGTTGATTTTAATTGTTTACTTTGGGGATACATGAAATATAACCATGATTGTAAGAGTCAGAGCTCTATGGAAAGGTATATCAGGAAAACGTCACCCCCCCATCCCTATTACCCCATTCTCACTTCCCCATTCTTTCCACCCCATTCCCACCTGCTCCCCCGTAGTAACCAGTCTCATTAGGTTTATCCTTCTTGTATTTCTTTTGTACAAATGAGCATGTATCTGTATATATTACTATCTCTCTTTTCTTTAATGAAAAATACTGTAGATACTCTTTTGTACTTTGTTTTCTTCACAAGTTTATAGAAATCTTTAACTGGAAGTCTCTCCACACCAGTTTTAGAGATCTTTCTTATTCCTTTTCACAACTGCATAGCACTCCATTTATGAATATGACACAGTTTCTTCAACGACTGTCCTATGTAAGAGCATTTAGGTTCTTTCCAGTATTTTGCAGTTACAAATTGCTGCAATTAATAACTTGGAGAATATGTATTTTCATATTTGGGGTGTACTTCAGGGTGAATTCCTGGAAATGGGATTGCTGGGTCAAAAGGTACATTCATATGTAATTTTGTTAGGTATTAATGAAGTTTTCAAGGAACAATTCTGATTCTCTTAAATAATCTAATGATAAATACAAAAAGTAAGCTTTTCCTAAAGGCATTTGCAGAGGGGAAGCCTAAGAGGAAGAAACAAAGCATCCAGTTTTTTACCATGAGGGAAGGAAACTTGTAGAGAACTCACATTTTCCCATTATCTTCCAATAATAAGATAATGCTGAGCTAAGGGAAACTAGTCTTGTCAGCACACAAATACACCCCGTATTCCTGAGGGCAGGCTGTATGTTGTTATAGGATGCTATGAGGTCTGGTAGAATCTGAGTGCTGTGAGTTTGCTTCTGTGCAACTCATTTTCATGTTTGTAATTTAACCTAATTATGAATCTGTGTGAAAAAGTGTGAAAAACAGGATGGAGGAGAACATGAACAATCCTAAAACCACTGGTCCATGTAGGCAATAGTAAAGAGTAAAGAGAGGGGATATTCTTAATTCTCAATTTATTGCAATTTTCATCTCACAGAAATATTAAAATATATCAGAATGTGTTCTGAGACAGCCCCTTAACAGTGGATCAGAACTTCTATACATCTTATATACTTTTCCTTGGCTTTTAGAATTTAGTCATTCAAATTCCACAAAAAGATCTTCAAAATTTAATCTTCACCAAGAATCCTATCTCCTATCCCAGAAGGGCATTCAAGGTCAAGAGCCCTGAGGCACATGATGAATCATGAGAATGACATTGCCATCACCTAGACCACCATCAAAGAACATTTACTACGTTGAATCCTTTAATTATGCACACTGTTAGCTTAGGAGTGTTCAGTGTATTTGTCACTTGTGATGTGAGTACTCAGTTCCATGCCTGCAGCAAAATCATGCTCTGGAATAGTCAACAGGAAGTTGAAGGAATCGATTTATTTCTGTCTCTACCAATTTTCAACATTTAATTGCTATTTAATGTGCAATAGTAGTTTCCTATTCTGAATCTCCTTGAGGTCAGTGAAAAAAGGTAAGAGGCGGTGTTTCAGATGATTGCCTGGAAGATGCCATTCACACTACTACTATACTTACTAGATTTAGTTTAGCCGAGGCTAGAAACTCAGAAGAGAGGTGGCCACACAGAGTGCAGACATAGCTTTTCACAATAGGGAGAATGCAGTCAGTACTCAGGGGTCCCTAAATAATATCTGTCCTTTAGTTTTCCCAAATGCTGAAAAATACATACCTCTGCAGAAAAAATGTTACAATTTTTATAAAGAGATGGACTAAACATCTGACTAGAAATACATATTCACTAATTCATTCTACAAATATTTATCGAGTGCCTACTAGATGCCTGACACTTTGCTGGGCACTGGGTATAAAGTAATTAAAAAATAGTCATGGATCCTGCCATCATGAAATGTACTATCTAGGCAGCAAGACAGATAATAAACAAGTAGGCAGCAATAGACACACTGTGACAAGTGATAAAGGAAATGAACAGGATGTTGAGATAGACAATAGATGAAGATCCCACGCTACTTAAAGTAGTCGGAGAAGGCCTCCTGGAGGAGGTGACACTTCAGCAGAGTGTGGAGTATGAGCACTCAGCCAAGTGAAGGAGGAGTGCAGGGGGTATTGTTCTCTGCCAGGACTGTGCTGAGCACTTCACACACACACACACTCACACACATGTTCCTTTAATCCCTTTCACCATCAGTTTTATAAGTCATATAAAATAAGAGCAAAAAATTTTCTAAGAGATTACATCAGGCAAGAAAAAAGAAGGTATTATCATCAATTTATATTTAATGACTGACTCTCCTAGAACTGTAATATAAATTGTTATTAATTATTATTGGGTCAATGAATGTATGTATTCATATATATATTGCTTCCTACCTTGCCCTTCTATAACCCATTGAGGAAAATATTTTAATTGATTGCAAGTTTGGTTTCTATTTAACAAAATAAAACAATATTCCTCACTAATCTGGAGGAAGAGCACTTGGAGCAAGAAGAACAGGCATTGCCAAGGCTCTAAGACGAGAACATGCCCGGTGTTCAAGGGAGGAAAGGAGGCGAGTGTGGCTGAACGGGAGTCCACAGGTGAGGCTTACAGGAAATGAGATCAGAGAGGAAATGGGAGCAAATCATGTAAGAGCTTGTGGCCATTTAAGGGCTTGGGCTTTTCCTCTGAGGGAAGCGAGCCATTGTGGGGTCTTAAGCAGAAGAGTGGCACGCCTTGCCTTACCTTACCTTACCTACCTTACCTTTTGACGAGATCACTCTCCTTTGTGTTAGAATAGTCTGGAGGGAGCAAGTGTAGAAACAGGGAGCCTGTTTGGAAGCTGCTAGAGTAAATCTGGAGGAAGATGATGGTGACACTGATGAGGTGGGAGTAGTGGAAATAGAGAGATGAGGTGAGAGAGTGAGGAGACAGAGATTCTGTGTATATTCTGAAGGCAGAGCCAACAGGATTTGCTGAAAGAGTGGATGTGTGGTGTGCCAGTTTGATATAATATGTCCCCCGAGAAAAAGCCATGATCTTTTAACCCAATCTTGTGGGATATTGGGATTAGGTTGTTTCCATGGAGATGTGACTCACCCAACTGAGTGACACCTTTGATTAGGGTGTGACCTCTTGATTAAATGTTTCCATGGAAGTGTGACCCTGCCCATTCAGGCTGGGTCTTGATTAGTTTACCTGAGCACTACTAAGAGCTCAGATGGAAGGTGCTCGGAGAGCTTCAGCTGAGAGGACAAAATGCCCCAAGAGCAACATTTTGGAGAATGCCATTTTGAAATGCAACCTGGGAGCAAGCAGATGCCAGCCACATGCCTTCTGAGCTAACAGAGGTTTTCCAGATGCCAATGGCCATCCTTCAGTGAAGGCACCCTGTTGTTGATGCCTTACCTTGGACACTTTATGGCCTTGAAACTGTAACTTTCTAACCAAATAAACCCCCTTTATAAAAGCCAATCCATTTCTGGTATTTTGCATAATGACAGCATTAGCAAACCGGAACATGTGGTATGAGAGGAAGAGAGAAAGATGAGAATGACTCCAAGGTTTTGGCCTTCAGGTAGGAAGGAGTTTCATCGACTGAGATGGGAAAGGCTGCAGGTAGAGCATGTTTTAGGGAAAAGGTCAGGAGTTCAGTTGTGAACACATGGGTTTGAGATGTGTATGAGAACATCAATTATGGGTATGGAGTTTGGGTGAAACATCTGGGCTGGTAGTATAAATTTGGAAGTCACCATCAAATCAGATGTTTTATTACATATGATTAAATATGAAAATATGGATGTTATTTTTAAAATATAAAATTATATGGAGCAAAAACTGAAGTTTCTCCCTCACTCTCATTCTTTTGCTTCAAACCCACTAATCTTCCTGGCAGTAACCACTTTCAAGGGACTGTTGTTTTAAGGAAAGAAAAGGATGCTGAAAAACGCTCAATCAACCATATTAGAAAACCTAAACCAACTATTTTTTTCTGTACACATCTTACCACAGAAGATGTGTTTTAGAGTTGTGCAAGTGCTTATGCCTATAATTTTTCTATTTGCCTATATCTCCCCTTTACCCATGCAGTAATGTAACATCAAAATATTAGAATGGAACATTAGTATATTAGAATCAGTAATATCGGAATGGCTTCCTTATATCTTTTTGGTGATGAAGTAACAGAATTTTTTGTTTAGAATGAACAATATAATAGGATTTGCATGACTTTTCTTGTGAAATTAAACCAATTTTTACTTGGTTCTATGTTGCACTTTTTTCCCTTAATGATCTGGAATGTATTTGAGCTAAGAGGTAAAATCCATTTTAAAACTGACATTGACTATACAGTACAGGATACACTTCCAGCACTGTAGTATAATTCTCTAGACTAAGCTTTCATCTCTAAAATAGAACAAAGTCTCTGTACCTTCCGTTAGAAAAAGATAACCTTCAGAATTTGAACTAATGCATTTCTGTTTTGTTGAGTTGGCAATTACTCTAAGCAAGGAAAGTAAAGATGACTCCTCAAATATCCAGCCTTTTGTGGATTTAGAGTATCAGCTGTAATAAAACTCAATGGTCTTTCCGGCACTAGGAGATTTCTATTTCTTCCCTGAAATGAAAAAGAAAACATTAATTGAAGAAGTGCCCCACCCAGCTTTGGGTTGATTTTTGACAACGTCCAATCACCCACGTGTACTATATCACAAACCCACATACATTTGGATTGCCCTGTGATGTCTCAGCCAATTACTTGTTATGCAGCTACTGAATCCATTAGGGCAACAGTTAATTAGAAAAACAAGAAGAGTAGGGCATGATCCCTGTTCTCAAGAAGCTTATAGCCCAACTATGCCAATAAAAATATTACTTGTAGGAGAAAACATAACTGAGTGATTCTCAAACCATCTAAACCATGGAATTCTGCTATGGAAAAAAAATTGAGTGTTCTCAAGCGAAAGTTTTACTCTGAATTTTTCTTGACCCTTTGGCACTGACTACTCTCTTTTTTATAGAGAGAACCAGCACACAGCAAAATGAATAAGTGCCAGCAAAAATTATTAACAGAAAAACTGAGGATCGGCTACTTATACTTAATCCATTGCAGGACAAATAAAACATATAAGGAATTCTTGCTTTTTAGGTATAGAATGTTTGGAAATTTTGGAAATTTTTTAATAAAATTAATAAAAATAAATAAATAAAAACATATCAAAATTTCATGGTGCCCCACAAAGAGCCATGTAACCTGAACAAACTTTGAGAATCATGTTCTGCTGCGTTTGCTCTTCGTAAGTAAACAGGCTCAAAGGACATAGGAAAAGATGCATCAGATTTCTTTTTCCTCTCCCTCCTCTTCCTCCTCCACTCTCCCTCCTAGCCCTCTCCTCTCACCAGTGGTAGGTTTCCTCAGGACTCTTTCTAACCAGCCATCTTCTCCATTCCATTCACCCACCACCTCAATTCATACTAGAACAACCATAATACCTTCAAACTGATGCCCTTCCTATATAGTCCCTGCTCACTCCAATCCATCAAACATCTTCCCAAGACTCACTGTGCTGGTTTGAATCTATTATATACCTCATAAAGGCCATGTTCTTGTCACTGCCTAGACATCCCTGAAGATCGGGAAAGTGATTAAACTAAAGGAAGGGGTAGCAACAGACAAGATAGAATTTAACAAAGAATTATGAACACTGAATCTTTATATAATTTGCTTTTTCTTAGTTGCTAGAGTATTAGAATAGATAGAAGGAAAGAAGTGAAACAGTGGAACCATAACCCATAACATTCTTTGCAATTTGTTCTATAGCTACATGTTAAATTATAATTTGAAAGCCATACCTTTTTGTATATATGTTATATGTCACAATAAGGAAAAAACTGAAACTATGGTACTATAACTCTTAATAACTTTGGAAATTTCCTATATATCTACTGGTTAAATCATACTTTGAAAGATATTACCTTTTTGTATATATGTTATATTTCATAATAAGAAAATAACTGAAACTGTGGAATTGTAACCTATAATATGCTTTAAAATTTTCTCTCTAACTACTTGTTAAATTGCACTTGGAAAGTTATCACTTTTTTGTATATGTTCTGGTTTGCTAATGCTGCCAGGATGCAAAACACCAGAAATGGATTGGCTTTTATAAAGGCGGTTTATTTGGTTACACAGTTACAGTCTTAAGGCCATAAAGTGTCCAAGGTAAGTCATCAACAATCAGGTACCTTCACTGGAGGATGGCCAATAGTGTCTGGAAAACCTCTGTTAGCTGGGAAGGCACGTGGCTGACATCTGCTCCCTAGTTCTCATTTCAAAATAGCTTTCTTCCTAGATGTTCCTATCTAGGCTGCAGTTCCTCAAAAATATCACTCTTGTTGCTTTTGGGGCATTTGTCTTTTCTTAGCTTCTCAGGAGCAAAAGTCTGCTTTCAAAGGTGGTCTCCAAAATGTCTCTGTAAGCTGCAGCTTCTCTCTCAGCTCCTGTGTGTTCTTCAAAGTGTCCCTCTTGGCTGTAGCAAACTTGCTCCTTCTGTCTGAGCTTATAGAGTGCACTAGTAAACTAATCAAGGCCCATGCTGAATGGGTGGGTCACATCTCCATGGAAACACTCAAGAATTACAATCTAATCAACACTGACACATTTGCCCACACAAGATTACATCAAAGATTATGGCATTTGGGGCGCATAATACTTTTAAACCGGCGCAGTATATGTTATATTCTACAATAAAAAAATATATAGAAATACCTTTTATTTTAAAAGAAAAGGGCCATGTTCTTTCAATCCAATCTTGTCGGGGCAAACCTATTGTGGGTGGGACCATTTGATTAGATTGTTTCTATAGAAATGTGACCCACCCAATTGTGGGTGGGACCTTATGATTAGATTATTTCCATGGAGATGTGATCCTGCCCATTCAAGGTGGGTCTTAATCAGCTACTGGAGTCCTTAAGAGAGGTCAGGGAGAGAGAGAGAGCTCAGAGCTAATACAGACCCAGCTGCTTGGAGATGCTAAGAGAAAGACATTTAAACAAGTTAAGCTAAGAGATGAAGCCCAGAGTCTGCCCCAGAGTAACTAATTGCGAACCCACAGACACTTAAAGAGAAAGACACTGGAATCAGAAGTGAAAGCAATACAACTCAGGAACAAAGGACTAGCAGACACCGGCCACATGCCTCCCAGCTGCCAGAAGTGTTCTGGACGCCATCAGCCTTTCTTCAGTGAAAGTATCCTCTTGTTGATGCCTTAGTTTGGACACTTTTGTGGCCTTAGAAATGTAAATTTGTAACCTAATAAATCCCCTTTATAAAAGCCAGTCCATTTCTGGTATATTGCATTCTGGCAGCTTTAGCAAACTGGAACATTCACCTTTCTGCCACACAGATTTTTTTCAAGCCCATCAAAACTTCATAAACTTTTAATGACTTTCATTCCCCATTTATTAATGTCTAAAACTCTTGGATTCAGAATCAAATCCTCCAGAACACAGCAATTTCTGGTCTGTGGTTAATATATGAATGCAAAATTTTGCCTGCACATGACTGTGTGCAATCAAGCACTCAAAAGAAATTTGGCAAGAAATTTCTCACATCAATGGGGAAAGTAAATAAATTAAAAAATAATGTGGACTACAATTAACAGTAATATTTTAATACTCTTTCATCAACAGTAACAAATGTACCACACCAATACTATGGGTCAATAATATGGGAGGATAAAGAGTATGGGAGGTTTAGGGGTTTCTTTTTTATTTTTACTTCTTTTCTGGAGTGTGCCAGTTTGAATGTATTGTGTTCTCCAAATGCCATTATCTTTGTGGTCCTGTGGGGTAGACGTTTTGGTGCTGGTTAGATTTGCTTGGAATGTGCCCCACTCAGCTGTGGGTGATGATTTTGATGAGATGTTCCCATGGAGGCATGGCCCCGCCCATTCGGGGTGGGCCTTGATCAGTGGAGCCATATAAATGAGCTGACTCAGAGAGAGGGAACTCAGTGAGTGCAGCTGGGAGTGATGTTTTGAGGAGGAGCAAGCTTGCTGGAGAGGAGCATCCTGGGAGAGAGCCGTTTTGAGGCCAGAGCTTTGGAGCGGATGCCGGCTGCCTTCCTAGCTAGCAGAGGTTTTCCAGACGCCATTGGCCATCCTCCGGTGAAGGTACCCACTTGCTGGTGTGTTACCTTGGACATTTTGTGGCCTTAAGACTGTAACTTTGTAGTGAAATAAACCCCCGTTTTATAAAAGCCTATCCATCTCTGGTGTTTTGCATTCTGCAGCATTAGCAAACTAGGACATGGAGTAATGAAAATGTTCTAAATTTGATCATAAGGGTATGTACACAACTATGTGATGATACTATGAACTAGTGATTGTATACTTTGGATAGTTTCTATGCTGTAGGAATTTATCCCAATAAAATTGCATTTTAAAAAAATTAATGTGAGGCTTTAAAAATAGCTAGTTCTCCTTTACAATGTGGTAACAGCTACATAAACATTGCTGTTGTTTTTGTTCTCTCAAGAACAAAGGATGATTTAACTTAAGGCCTGTGTATAAATATCAGTATGAAATGATCATTTTTTCTTTCTTACAAATTATCCTGACACTAGAGATTTGGTGGAATCAAAGACAAATGTGCTTATCAGGACTTGATGTCTGCCAACAAAAGAAAATATGACTGTTACAGTTATATCATAGAGCCCTGAATTTGTGTAAGGGTCCACCATATGGTTTGCTATTAATTATAGGAGCTGAAATATTCTCTACAAAGGTCTGGAAAGGTGAACTTTATGCTAAATAGTTAACACCCCTCTGGGATGGGATGATGGAATAGCACTTTGTTCTTCATATGTTGCTTTATTTCTATTTTTTATAAGCATGTGCTACTAAGAATCTGGAAAAAAGTTATTTTTATTTTTACATAAGAAACTAACATTTTCTTCAAAAAATACATGAACAATAAACTTTACAATTTGCTGTTTGTTGGCTATTTTGAAATAAACTACAGTGACTTGTCTCCTCCAATGGATTAATTTGTAAGTGGCAAATTCAGAAATAACCACCAGACTCAGAATTCAACAATAGGAGTTTTCATGCAATCTGATCTTGTTTTACAAATTTGCATTTAAAATTTTATCTCCAAGCATTAATTAGTCACTCCTCAAAACAGCCCAATGGGAGAGATGAACATAATTTCCACTGCTTAAAAATGAGACCGGCTGGCTCTGCCCACAGTGCCCTCCAGGGGAGGCAGAACGCCCTGTTATGCACTCAGAATCCCTGGGAATTGTGCCAAGTTGCGGGGTCACCACACATCCAATAAGAGATATAGGAGTGAGAATTTTTAAAAACACCCCCAATATTTCTACCTCATAAGCATTAGAGTTGAGATTTGCTTAATTCAGATAATATTGATTAGTCTTGTAAACACTTAATAAAAACAACAGGTCTATCCATCACTTTTCATGGCAACCCAAATACAAAATGTGGGATATTGTGTGTGTGTGTGTGTGTGTGTATAAATATATATATATACACACACACATATATATATTTAATGTTCATATTTCCCCCCAAATATACTAAAAGAAGTTAATAATGACAGTAAGATGATAATCAAACAACAAATACATATTAAACTTCCATTACACACGGGGCTCTGTGCTGGAACTATGATCAGAGGTGGGGGCAAGAAATCAAAGATGTCTACAAGTCTGTCTTTGCTCTAAGGTACTTATAGTCTAACGAAGAAACCAGACAAATGCACATAAAACTTAAGAGTACCTTAGAAAAACTTTCAAATGTATAAATTCTCAATTTTAGAATAAGTATTTTTTAATATATCTTTTACACACACACATACACACAAATACACGTCTTCTGAAGTCATTGTATTTACGCTTAAGGCGCAATGCTTTGTGCACGTGTTACCTACCTAAGAAGGTTGGAAAGGGCCCAGGACTTGGCCCTGAAATGACTTATTCCATTATTAAAAGACCACTGGTCAACTCACTCTTTTAAGAAAGAAAATATGTAGGCATAATCAAACTCAGAGAAAACATTTTGAATAACTTAAATTGTTTCCTAGCCAACCCTGGAAGGATGATAAATGTACTGTATCTGTATGTTATTTTCTACTACACTAAGCCATCAGGTGCCACACTTCTCTACACGTTTCTAAAATGCACATGCACATATGCACACTCAAACACACATGCTTGTTGTTTTCAGTAAAAGGGCATTAGTACTTCTTGAATGAGCGCAAATCTTGTTTATATTTTTGTCTGCCCCTGTTTATGACTTCACAAGACTTTATTCTTCATTTTAAGCACAAAAAGACTGTTCTAATTCCACTTTTTAGCTGATGGAGACTCCTCAGAATTCTTTAGGGGAAAATGAACCTTTCTTTCTTGATGCATGGTAGAGTTGAAATGAAAATCACAGGCTTAAATGGCCCAATAGCGCTCACGTCACACGTCACACCCGACTTCTCATTCAATGGGGTACATTGGGTGGCAGGTGGAGTTATAATTATAGATTAGAAAAAGGCAACATCAGCAGCTGTTGCTTCTGTTTGTTCCTGGCTATAGCTGTCATCACTAGGCAAATTGGCATAAACAGACCTCTGCAAGTAGAAAAACATTTAACCTCTGTACTTGTCACATTCTGGGTCCACTCAGTGAAGAGAGAACAGAAAGAAAATCTGACTGTACATGAGCGAAGGGTGAAACCGAGAGTGCAACACCGACCTGAAGGCACCTCTTTCAGGGGGAATCTGAATTTTGAAGATTTTCTTCCCTGTTGGATACTCCAAACCACATAAATAGGTCAGTGCACAAGAGTAAAACTATGCATTTTAATTCTGACCTCTTCTCTAGGTGATTCTGGTTTTCTTATAGAGTTTAAGTATAAGGGTGAACTATTAAATGAAAGGAAAGTTATTTGAGGACTGTTACTTAAAAAAAAACCTATGCCCATGAGAACAAATTATGAAATGGGCTTAATTTATTATGCTCCTCTTCTAATTTTGGCTGAATTCATATTAGACAAATAGACTAGGCAAAGATGGAAAGATGAAACTGGTTCTGTGGCATGAGTCCCATCATTTCATAATGCCTCTTACTTATGCCAAAAGGCCCTGGTTTCTTAATTAAAATCAGTAATGTCAAAGGCTATTTTTGTGATTCCAAGAAAATACTGCAAATGTAGCTCCAAAGTTTCATTTGTTAGGGACAATGGGCACATTATAGTTGGATTGGTTACCCAGTTCTCAATAAGAACAGAAAACTTTCCTGTTTGTGATAAAATGTATGGTATAGGGTATCTTATATAAGAAACCTGCCATAAATTTTATTTCTTGTGTTAGGTAGAATTCTACCTGAAAGTGCTATATGACTCTCCTCATAGATCCTTTTGGGAACCAAGATTTCAAAGAAATCTCATTTTATCTGAGTATGCTCTATGTTAGAGGGTAGTTGAACAGGATTTTCAACAAGTGTTAGTTTGCATTGTCTATCTCAAACCTGAAAATCTAATGTCTCAATGAAATGTGATGGAGTTCTGGAGCCCTTACTTGAAATCAGGCTTTGGGGTCCATTTTTCATCCTACCTACATCTATGGAATGGACCCAAGTAGAAAGAGTCCTATATAGTTACCTCACTTTATTCAGCTCCAAATTGAAAGTGAACCATCCCCAAACACTTTATGTGAGACTATTCATCAGGAAAGTGCATCTTTCTTAATATCCCTATGACCCAGTATTTTGGCTACCTTTCGAAGTGCATAGACTGCTGACTGTGCACTTGGGGTTCCTCTAGAGAGACACCCACATCTACCTAAAACCACCAAAGATAGTTCATCAAGTAAATTCTCAAGAAGGGCTTTATTCTTTCCAACAATATCTCCTGATTTCTAAAAGAAACCACAACTTCCCTCTTAGGAAGTGGAAGAATGAAATACCTCTTTACAATACTTTAGAAAATAGAAACCCAAACAATAATTTTGGCAGCTGCTTTTGTCAAATACAGCATATCAAGTACCCTAAATCTTCCCAAGGATTAAGAAAAGAGACAATATTACAACATTGCTTACGTATCTCATTTAATCATTCAAATACCTATTGAACTATGATGATACTAAATCTAAAAATAATATTTTGCAATTAAGGCAAGTTTAGGATTTCTAATATTATTCCTCCCAGAGACTCCTTTCCTCCCTTTTTCTGTGTAAAGATTTAGCACTGAGATGGTGGTTATATCCAAGTTCCAAATTGTACAAACGGAGGGATTCTCTTCCCTAAGAAAGGCAAAGGGGATATGACCAACCAGTTCTTGGCTTGAGTTGCCTTTGACATACGAATTTATATGCTCTATCTTAAACAACACTTTTTACTCATGTTTTGTCTTCTTGCTCTTCTAGAAAAAAACTATCCAAGATGACTGTCACTTACTCCAGTAAAGTAGCAAATGCGACTTTTTTTGGATTTCATAGGTTACTCCTCAAGTGGAGAGGCAGCATCTACAAACTACTGTACAGGGAATTTATTGTTTTTGCTGTTCTTTACACAGCGATAAGTGTGGTGTACAGGTACTTTCCTTTGCATGTCTTCTCAAATGACCATCAAATATCATGGAAGAATACAGTCTCAAAAATCTGAACCCCTAAGTTACCACTCACTTTTGCATTATATTACCTCCTCTTTTTGCATGAACCTCTTTGGTGCTGTCTTCTCCTGGGGACAGGGTATTTTAATCCACACTTAGCCATTTATAGGATGTTAAATAGACGCTCACCATCTCTTTCAAGTGATTAGAATTCCAGCGCCACATTAATTGATCACTGTTAGGTAGTAGCTGTGTTTTAAGAATGTTGCTACAGACACAAAATGGAAGATTTATCCTTAGATGCTGACTACCTGATGATTTTGAATGACAAAGTCCATGGTTAAATAATTGTGCCTCTCTCAACTATGTCGCTCATAGATTAAAAGTGTGACTTGACAGCTTGTAGGAACTACGTTGTGTAATTAACATGCTTGTGAATTGTGTGTCTTAGGCAGCACTCCTTTCTTTGTCTTGGAATGACAAGATCTTACTCAGGATGGTGCCCATTAAGTGTATCAATACTTCAACTTAAAAAAAAGCCCTGAAGACTAATTTATTTTCTTTATATCTCCCAAGTTAGAGACATGTTATGTTCAAAAAAGCGGATGCTTATTCTTTATAACATCACAATCTATGCCTGTTAGATTGACAGAAAATTGGAGCAAAATCATGTCTGAGAAATACTTTAATGACTAAAGAAAATGAAATTGTATCAGTATTACAAAAGAGAAGCTTTATGAGTTTTTTTAATTAAAATTGTTTGTATATATTCCTTCTCTGGAGAAAGCTAAAACTTGAAAGAGGAAAGCTAAAGGTTTTTGAGGCTGTATTTCCACCTTTCTTATGTACATCAGTGTGTTATTTTTCTTCAGCCTACAGATTAACAAATTTACATATCATTGCTTTTACTTGCATTATTCCTTGCAGCAACAGAACTCATTTGGAGAAAAAGGGATATTAATTTATCTGGCTGAATATTACTTTATCAAGAGGAAACTAGGAAGAGTTATTTTGCAACAGATCAAAACTACCACACCAAGCAAATGTATATATTGGTATATATTTTGGCAAAATATTTTTAAAGGGAAATTCTTATTAAAAACCTCTAATTATTTTTTTCAGATGTCTTATGTAATACAATACTATTTTGACAATTTATTTATGCATCACCTAAGCCTTCAGAATAGGAAATGGTGGGAGACACAGGATGTTTCAGGATAATTGTCTCATTAGTTTATTTTTATTAATGAGAATTTACTGCTGCTACTGCTACTTAGAATAGCATAGCCCTTAAAATAGTTGCAGTGTAGCCAGAAATGCTCCATGGGACCTCAAACTTTGCCCCCAGTATCATACTTATACCCCCAAAAATTGTAGCACATATTTTTTCTAAAGTCAAAACATTTATAACAGTAATCATTAGATTACCTTTCATTCTTTTAAAGTTCAACTATAAAACCTTGTTAAACTAGGTCTTTGATTCTTATATCTTGACGAAAAGTATATCACCAAGAATTTGGCTGAATTTGTCAAGAATGTCAAACCTACCTGTGAAAAAATATAGACGTAGTTTGATTCTCATCTTTACTAATGTCCCTAAATTTTTAAAAAAAGACGTTATAGGCAAATAATTATACTCAGCAAAAATAAGGCAGAACTAGAATTCACTAATATGATTGTATGTCTTGCCGTTTTTTAATATATGTGACAAAATAATCTCTGCAGTATTTTCTAGCTTTTAAAATGTCTGTGTCTATTAGCTGAATATTTTCTTTGACTAATTAGTAGTAACAACCATTCTATTATTGACTAGGTATGGGGCAATATTTTAAGTGGTTTTATATGTATTATTATATATTTTAATCCTTATAACATCCCTGAGACGTAAATATTATTATTATCCCTATTTACAAATGAGAAGACTGAATCTTAGAGAGTTACAAATATGCTCCAGGTTCAGATCTCTAAGTGGCAGGTCTGGGATTCAAACCTGAGTTTCTCTGACCCTAAGGTCCATGCTTTCCACAGTAAGTCCTCTTTGACCAGATCTTTTAGAGCATCAGAACCCATTCTGGCTGTAACTTGTCATTGGCCTGACCCTGAGAGGCCTGTGCAAATACTTTGTAGCTCTCTCATCAGCTTTTCCCGTGTTCAGTAATGTTGACACCTCCTCAGAGCTGCGGCAGGAACTCCAAGAGCACCCCCACCCCCACATACCTTCTTTTTCGTACCAGCTCCCCAAAGTTCTTTATCTGCAATGTGACTGGTTGCTCAGTTACCTCCTTATCCCTCTGCTTCTTTTATCAAAATTCTAGCCCCAAATGACCTTTGACGCATGTTATGTTGGATCCCTCTGAAGGATTCCTTCCTCTCTTGGAACAGCTGCTTCCATTGATTTAGGCAAATTCATAAATCTGGGTTCTATTTCTGTATTTTGGTCATTATTATTAATCTGTCCTGAGACATTTCTTCTGACTCTGAATCTCCTTCCTACAGCATAGATGTCAGTAACAGTCCAATTAAATGCCCATGTTTCACCATTCCAGAAAATGGGCTTGGGCTGGTTAAGTCAGACCTATACGATAAATGTTGAGACAGCCATGAAATTTAATAATAAACAGCTTTCATTTCTAATTGTTAAATATGCTTCATTTTATATTTAAAATAATTTGGGGCTTTAAATTAAACATTTACAATATTCCTTGAAGTACAACACATATAATCAAGAATGTGCTAGTAGCATATGCAGGAGAAAGTAAGATCAAGATGTGCTGAATTCAGGATTATTATTTAACAATTACTTAACAATAATTCCAATCTATTTAATCAGGACACTTATTTTTAAAAAGTATTTCTGACAAACTGAAAAATGGACTCTTTTATAACATATTGTGCTCCAAATCCATTGCATCAATCGTATAAAAGTTTTTAAATATATAATTTAAAAAGCTAAAATGGTTAATAAACCCCACTATTTAATAGCCAAAAACATTTATGTGCTAATAAGTTTAGTACTTGATACATTAAATACTTAAGAAGCTTTTGAGGTACATCAGCTCAAGTAAAAAGGAAAAAAAATATTGCTCATTAAAAAAGCAAAATTAAGATTCTTTGTGCTTAATTGCTTGCACTTAATGTCACTTGCAAAGCAGGTGCAGAAGTATAATATCATAAAGGGCTGTGCATTTTATTTTTGCTCCAGATTGTTACTTACAGGAACCCAAAAACATTACTTTGAAAAATTATCAATTTACTGTGACAGATATGCTGAACAAATTCCAGTAACCTTTGTGCTTGGTAAGTATAGGTCACACGCAGAATGCAGCCACACAGCTGCCTCTGTTAGGATGGCACCGATGATTCTGCATGGGGGTGTTTCAAGCTGAGAGGCATGCCTGAGAAGCCACCGCTTGCCATAGAACGAGAATCTTCCATAAGGTTTGCCTTCAGGGCTGCTTTCGCTAAATTAACACCAAACAAGTTTGAGGCAATAATCTGCTATTCGGCAATTAAGCTTTCTCTTCACTAACTCCATTTTTGCCGTCAATATTTGAGTTCTAATACCCACTCACTGAGGGTCATGGCATTGGAGGGCACAAATTACATTTTTTCTGGAGGGGAAAATCATAAGGTATAGATAACAACGTCTTTTTACCCAAAAAAAGGGCTAAGGCTAAAACTCTGCTAAAAGCGTCCGTGTCAACAACATGTATGCTGTAAGCAACTGATTTATAACTCCCTGTTATTCCGCAGGGTTTTATGTTACGCTGGTAGTGAACCGATGGTGGAACCAGTTTGTGAATCTGCCCTGGCCAGACAGGCTGATGTTCCTCATTTCCAGCAGTGTTCACGGAAGCGACGAGTATGGGCGCCTGCTCAGAAGGACACTGATGCGCTATGTAAATCTCATGTCCCTGCTCATCTTCCGCTCGGTGAGCACAGCTGTGTACAAAAGGTTTCCAACAATGGACCATGTGGTTGAAGCAGGTATTGTGAATGACATTTCCTTCCATAGGCTCTTCTCAACCAAGATGGGGACCTTCAAAATTCCTTTGAAAATTCCTTCTATTTATTCACTCATTCAAAAAACATTTATTGATTACCTATGATGTGCCAGAAACAGTCTTAAGAGGCAAAGATAAGACATGGTTCCTGCCCTCAAGAAGTTGACTTGGGGGATAGGGGAGAAGAAGCCAGTGACAGTCACACTAACTTTCGGTAAATATAGTAATAATCATATTTATTTAAAATAATCTGTCATATTGCTGTACATTTTTCTAGCACTTGGTAGTTTATCCACTTTCATAGACATTATTTCATTTGGAACTCGAGAAAACGAAAAATGTAGGAAACAGATTCAGAGAGGTTATGACCTGCCCTGGGTCACACGGCTAAGTAGAAGAACCAGACTTAAATTCATGCTTGAAACTCCTAAATTCATGCTTGTTCCACTACCTAAGTTGATTCTGGTAGGAGCCAGCCATGTAGTTTTCACTTTAAAAGGCTGCAACTGTGTGGATCTATTGTCTTTCCTATTTCTCAAAGTAAATGTAGTCATTTTATCTGGGCTGCTGTATACAAATGCTAAGAACAAATTATGTGCAGAGGGTGGTTCACTTTGGTGTGTTACTATTTAGCTAAGAAGCTGTTCAGTAGAAGGCTTCAGTAGGTGAGGATTAAACGAAGTAATGCTTGGCATGCACCAAACAAATCTTAACTTGTTGTGACTGAGTTGCTGTTAAGAGGTCTGATAATTTGGGGGAATGTATTAATGAATGTAAATACCACATAAAAGCCATGAGATGATTCTGATTGATATTGAGTACAGTCTCAAATTAGGGTGCTGTATCCAATCTTCTTTTCTGAAATGTCCTTGAAAATAGAGACCATTTTTTTTTAAGTATAGGGATTTTTGTTTTGTTTTGTTTTGCTGTTTTTGGAGATTTTTTGGTTGGCTTTTCTCTTTGCTTGTTTTGTTTTGCTTTCTGAGGTAGACAACATAGCTTAGCAACCAAAAACACAGAGTAAGGTTAGAATCCTTGTTATGTCACTTGCTGGTCACATGACCTTTCCATGCCTCAGTTTTCTCATCCATAGCATGGGCTTATCATAGTTTATCTAGCTCATAGGCTGGTTGTGAATGAATTAATGTTGCAAAATGTTTACAGCAAAGTCTGACACATGTTATGTGCTACATGAGTTCTTGCTATAACTATTATGACAGTGTAACATAGCTCTTTGGACATTTTATGAGACTTGTTGTTGAAATGACTACCCAGGGGTCTTCTCAATCTACTTTGACCCGGAGGTTGTGGAGGTGAAGGTGGAAATCAGGAAGGAGGGGTGTCGGTGATATAGTTAAGGGTTGTCTTAGTGGGTGGCTTAAAACAACAGCAGTTTATTGTCTCACAGTTCTGGATGCTGGAAGTCTGAAATCAAAGTGTCATTAGAGCCATGTTCCCTCAAGCCTGAAGAGAAGCATCTGTTGCATGCCTCACTCTTGGCTTCTGTCGGTCGTTGACAATCCCTGGCATCCTAGTGTCTGCCTCCACCATTACATGGTCATCTTGTCTTTCTGTTTCTCTGCACCTCTTCTCCCCTTCTTCTAAGGACACCAGTCTTTTTGGGTTAAGGTACACACTATTCCAGGATGACCTCATTTTAGTTTGTCTAATTTCATTTGTAATGACCCTATTTCCAAATAAGGTCACATTCTGACGTGCTGGGGATTAGGACTTCAACATATCTTTTTAGGGGACATAATTCAACCCACAATTCAACCTAAAGCATGATGTGAGAAAGTAATGAGGTGCTGGTTAAAGATTCAGGTGGAAGGTATGAATGGCCTGGCAATTATTTATGATACAAACCAGTAGGAGTCTTTAAAAATCAACTGCCAGCTCCCTTCCAAATTTAAAAGTTGAATATTGCTTCAGAATAACCAAGGTGAAAATGCTACTTCATAATTTTCTTATCCATATGTCTAAAAACTCAAATACAATAAGAATTACCATCTCTGCGAGCTATTATCATTTGAAGAAAAGACCTACAAATGAACAAGAAAGGTTTGACCCATTCCAAATGGATGAGAGCTAAAATTTACTTGGATGAAGAAAGGTGCTATTTCTCTAGTCTTGACGCATCCTTGGAATGACAGGGATCAGACACCAGGCCAGATTCGCAAAGCAAATCTCAGCCTCTGAGCGTCACCTTCATATTAAAAGCCCATCATGAGGAAGCCAGGTTGGCTGGCAATGGAGAAGCTTCAGGCCCTCTGGTCAGGCATGAGCTCAGAGAGGGCTGAGTTGTGCTCAGATCTACAAGGCAAATAGCTATGGCAAGGCAATTAGGAGAATGATGTGATTTTGTTCCCTTTAGGTGTGTTTTTCATGATACCAAGGCCTACTCCTTGTGAAACTTGAGCAAATGTATCTCATCTACTTGCATCCAGCCTTCTTCTCTTTCCACCATTTTAAGGGAATCTCAGAATCAGTCATTCACTCCTTGGTGTGCATTTAAACTTCTGTCTCACGGTGTGATCCGTAAACCCATGGGCCAGCTACATCTTGAATAACTTGAGTTGTTTATTTTAAATGCAGATTCCTGGGCCCCACATCAGATGACTGATTCAGAACCTTCATTTAAACACACTCCCATGTTGTTGTTGGGGTTTTGTGGTTTTGTTTGTTTGAAGTTTGAGATGTACTATTAGGACTCTTATGGGATGCCTACTTTTCAAACCCCTTTTTCCACTTCTAGGGCAAGAGGCTTTGGCAACCACTAAGTAATTCATTAGAAAAACAGCAACAGTTAAGATAAGGAAGAGGATTTGAAGTTACAGCCATGTTAGAAACTAGAATTATAAAGAAGGACTTTGGGACAGCAATCTGAGCGAGGAAACTGTCTAGGGCATACAAACTATAGCCTGGACATAACAAGCATTATTTTGACTTATATTGTTTGTTTCTTTGGAGTGGCTGAAGGAAGGGAAGAAGATGGAGTCATAAAGAACTAAAGCCACCCTTTGGGGCCACCACTGCTTATCACAGTAAAAAGTTCCCTTTTACTCTTTCATTCCATTGTGTTTTCTAGAAAGGCAATAAAAGGGATAGAACAGCTTGTGCCTGCAGGAATATAAGATTTGTGTGTCAGGCTCAGGGCAAAAGGTATAAGCCCCTACCCTCTAGGCTGGGAGAGAGGCTTCAGAGGCCAGGGCCTTCCGGGCTGCCCCACAGGTGGACACCCCTCTGTCGATGGGAGTGGGGCGCTGACTCAGGGAACTTCCTGCTGCTTTTCCCAGCAGAGGGCTGTCTGCCCCAGAGAACCTGCACGTGGGGTCAGTTTCCAAGCTCTCCCACTAAGCACATACTCCGCCACTCCCTGTCTGTCCCATGCCTGTGCCAAGGTTTCTGGGAAGAACAGGAAGTTCAGGGAGGACAGAAACTGTTTGGCAGATCCCCTGATCCCAGAGCCAGAGCACCTGCTCTGCCTGAGGCAGGGAGAGCTGCTAAGTAAAGTGCAGGGGTCCCCAAGGGGTGGAAACAAAGGAAAGGGGGAGTGCTGAAGACATAATAAAACTTCTTGTCAGTTGACAAGTACATGTTCTTAAACTTCTGGGGGCATTAGATGTTGTTGAATTCAACATTGCTAAAAATGCAGATGCCAGGGTTTCACCTCCAGAGATTCTTTTGGGTAGGTCTGGGATGGGGTCCGGGAATCAGTATGTTTAACAAGCTCCTGGAGACCCTGAGGAAACTATGGGAGTAAGGGTAATGGGAGCTTCCCTCCAGAAAGAAATGATTGAGGGGTTGAAGAGAACAAAGACCAGCATCTCCTTCAGAAATATAGGGCAGATGCTTAGTTAGAACTGGATGACCCAGGTCAATTACCTGCTAGTTCCTAGACCGTCCTTGCTTTTAAATTGAACGGTCAAGTTTCATTATTCTGGGAAAAGGTCAAGTTTCATTATTCTGGGAAATGAAAAGATCGAAATGCATGCTGTGGGGGAAATATATATACATAGCCTTTGATGTTACGGGTTTTATGTCAACCTTAAATTTCTCAAATTGCAAAAAAAAAAAAAAAAAAAAAAGCTTTGTATTTCTGCTCACATGACCATGGAAATACAGCAGTCCATTGAATTCGAAGTAATACCTGTTAGGCTGAAAATTTCCTGAACTGTTCTGTTATCAAACAGTTGTTTACCCAAGAAGCAGCAAAATAGTCACTGTTGTTTTGCCTGTTGGCTGCAAACCTGCCCAGGAAAATCCCAGCCATTCCAATCACCTTCCCTGGAAGATGTCAGTCATGCTAAGCCAAGCCAGGTGCACAATTCCAGATCTTTACCAATTCAAGTAACAGCCTCACTTTTGCACTTATATTATGATGTCTGACGGAACCAAAACATTTTGACTAGTTATTATGTGTTGAATTGTGTCTCCCCAAAGGATTTGTTCCAATCTTAATGCCCAGTCCCATGAATAGGACCTTATATGGAAATAGGGTCTTTGAAGATGTGATGAGTTAAAATGAGGCCAAACTGGATTAGGGCAGGCTCTAACCCAAGATGACTGGTATCCTTCTAAAAAGGAGAGACAGCAGACAAACATCTGGAGGAGGCCACGTGAAGATGGAGGAGGCAGTGTGGTGCATCTACAAGCCAGGGAATGCCAAAGATTGCCCGCAAACATCAGAAGGTAAAAGAGGCAAGGAAGGATCCTCCCCTACAGGTTTCAGAGGGAGCAGGCCCTGTCAACACCTTGACTTTGGACTTCTAGCTTCCAGAACCATGAGACAATAAATTCCTGTTGTTTTAAGCCATCCAGTTTTTGACATTTTGTTGCTGCTACTGTAGAAAACTAAGACACCAGTGTTCCACAGTGACCAGGTGAAGAAAATACTTCTCTTCAAAATCACTCACCAAAGGCACAAAGAATAGGTGACAAGAGATTACATACTTTCCTCTAGAAGAAACATTACCAAAGCTGATGCTAAGTCTGTCACGTACTCACTCATTCAACAAAGATTTGCTGAGTTTGTATATATACCAGGCAAGGGGCTGAGCACTGGAAATACAGCTAGCTGTAAGCAAGAATGGATATGTTCCCCATCCTCAAGGCTCAGTAAAAATTATTACAAATCTTTTCTTCCATTAATCTTTTTCAGAGGCAAACAAAAGTACATTTACAGCTCAACTTCCGATTTCTATATTGTATTTTTTTTTCCTCTTTAAAATAGATATTTTCCTTCTGTGCTTGGCAGCCCATGAATGGCTAAAAGATGGCAAAATTTGAGGAAAGTGCACTGTTTACTTTTCTCAAAGCCTGGAATCTTAACATGAGTGTCCTTGAGCTTCTTCTATGACTAGAGAAAGCCTGATGAGACCCCATCAGAATTATTAGTGGCACTTTTGATTAATAGGCATTGATACAACTGAGAAAATCTCCAATTGTTAAGTGGTAGTTGATATAAAATTTCTAACTTCAGATGCACAGGCTGGAAGGCATATCCCACTCAAGTTTCCTCACATATAATTTAATCTGTGGTCTTCTCTTACTAAGCAAAATCAAATGACCTTCATACAGCATTGCCTTTCTGCCCTGTGATCTTTTATTGAAGTTTTCTCTGACTCATTCCATGGCTCTGGGGTTCTTGATCCAAAAGAAATGATCAAGGGAATGGTGGTATTCACGGCTGTGCCAGTATTTTCTCTGCTGGCTGAACTTTCAGAGGCTGAGTCAGTTGCCCCCATAGTCTCACATGATGAGCCCAGAACAGACAGAATTTCATCCTGTGAGTGAAACTTGACTCACCTTTGTATGCTTGCTCTACACAGGAAATAAAATGCACATCGGAACTCACCTGCTTTAAATTAATGACACAAATGGCCATCTCAGTAGCACAATGCTTGAAGGCTTCCCACAGGTCTGTTTTAGGAGTTAAATCAAGGCTGTCCAGTCAATGGTACTCAAAGTACAGTTGTGGACCACATTCTCTGAATTATCAAGAGTGCTTATTTAAATTGCAGGTTTCCAGGCAACCAGCCGATTCAGAAACTCTGGGGCATAACAACTATGTAATGGTACTGTGAACAATCGAATGTACGCTTTGTTTTGTATGACTGCATGGTATGTGAATATATCTCAATAAAATGAATTAAAAAAAAAAAAAAACTCTGGGGTATAGACCCCAGAATCCACATTTTAAACAAGCTCCCCAGAACAAAGCTGGATGTTTGACACAGACCAAGAATGCTGAAATGGGCAGACAGCTGTGTGATTCTGTGCCCTAGGAATCACAGGGACTCTCTTAAAAATACTAATATCTGGCTCCCACTCCCGGATACCAGGATTCAATAGGTATCGGGGGCAACTCCAGAACTGGGAGTTTTAAAATCTCCCCAGATGATTCTAATATGCAGCGAAGTGTGGGAACTGCTGCACTAGGGCTCAATCATTGACTCCTCCAACTTCATCTGCAAATTGCCTGAGACCTATTCACCCAGGGCAGGTGAAGCTTTGGGCCACTCAGGCAGGCGAAGAGGTAAGAGGACTGATTTTGTGTATGTCATATCTGATGTGTCATTGTGTAGAAAGCAGTGAACTACCAAATGGAGTACTAATTTAGGAATGAGATTATGAGTGACCAGAGATGTTTTTCTCAACTCAGGAAAATAAAGGAGTTCCTTTGTTGCTATTCAGCATTGCTACCCCAGACACTGATTTTACCCAACAGTATCCTATTCTAGGCTTTTCAAAATGTAGGTTGTTACTCATTATTGGGTTCTTAAATTATTTTAATGGCTTGCAACCAGAATTTTTTAGAACGGAATAGAATAGAATAAAACAGAACATATCAGAGAGCACATCACGTTTTGTGAAATTTTTGTTTTAGTTGAGGGTATATGTGAGTGTGTGTGTGTGTGTGTGTGTGTGTGTGTGTGAAGTAGATTGCAATGTCCAGTATATTTCTTACTGTGGTTCATGGTAAAAAATGTTTGACATACTGCCCTATGAGATGATTTCATAATGTGTTACCATCTCTCTCTCAATCTCATTTTGCCTTTCCTGGATTTTCCCAGTTAACAAGAATTTCTAAGTCTCTCCTACTGAATTTAAAGGACAGCCATAGTTGAAGCTGGTGACTTTAATCCATTCATTTGGAACATACACAGATGAAAATGAGTCAGGCATATTGCAATCTTCCTGAAAAAGTAAACCCTCTGAAAATGGTTCAGAATCTCAATGCACCACTTTCTCTTTCAGAAAGAACTGGCAATGAACCCATTTTGCCTTCAAGTTTGAGATGCAGAGCTTTTAGTTCTTCTGCCAATAGATCCCCCACTTGCACACTCTGCTTTAAAGGCAAAAGACATCTGTTTCAGCTGCACCTTAGGAAAAATATATCAACTATATAGTTGGCAAAATCTGTGATTTCAAGAATATTGCTTATCAGTGGACTTAAATAGCCATTTGACTTGATCAACAGGTTTGAGTGCAATAAAATTTTGCCTTAATGTAGCAGATCCTACTCCATGAAAACACAATCTAAGTGGCAAGTAGATGCAAACAAATATATATATACACATACACACATAAATATACATGCATATTCTTTACTCTATTAGAAGAATTAGGGAGGGGCTTTGGGATAAGCACTATAAAAATTACTCAACAGAGCTGAGCAAACCAGCAGGAAAATAGATAGCAAAAGAAACTCTAAGCAGATGCAATAGCAGGATAAGACGGCAATGCCAGGTGTGTGGATAGGGCCTGAAGGAGCACAGCATAGAGACAGACATGTGAAGGAGACAGACTGGTGGGAGGGTCGGCCAACTGATGGTGCTGCCAAACTGTAACAAAGCAATACCTGAGGTTAACATAGTCTTAGAAATGAGGATAATGACCACATTCTGAGAAAGAACATCAGACTCTAGTTAAAATGGCCTGAAGTACTCAAAAAGATAAAATTCCATTTAATAACAAATGCTTTTTTAGTTATTTGACCAACAAATCTAGAAATTCAATTTCAATTGACTATTCTTGATTTTCAAATACATGGTTACTTTGGATAAGATGTGTGACCCTATAGGAAATAACAAAATTATCCCTGACTGTATACTCTTTGAGAATGCATTAATGTCTGATACATCATCATCTTTCACAGCACCCAGCAAAGTAGTCAATAAATTTGGGCTGGAAACTAAAAGTCACCAGCTTTCCTCACTCTACATGTCCCCTTAAAACCAGTGGGCATGCCACCTGGAGAAGAGGAGGGCCTAATTCTTGCAGTAGTGTTTGCATTAATTGAACCATCACTCTGCATGTTTGCTTTCTGCTTAGAAGCCAAGAAAGGACTTGTTAGCACAATTTGATCCATATTCTTGAATAAAAAATAACCAAAGACAAAGTTGCTCTTTGGTCAAATGACAGAGATTGCAACCAGTAAATAAGTGGGGTCATTTTTGAAAATTGTACTATAATTCCCAATATATAACAGAAATTTTGATATTAAATATCTGAGAACAGGCTTCCAGTTAAAGGAATGGCAGCTGCAGCAAACCTTTAAATGTAAAACCCAGACAGGTCAAGTTTACTAACTTACTGTAATAAGATTTAATCATACTCTGTAAGTCTTAAAAAAAAGCAGATTATCTGGATCATGGAACAACTTTGAGACTGCACTAAGAAACAGGAAGAGAAATACTAGACTTGTTTTTATTTTTGACCTCAAGAAAAGGTCAATCCTCCAGGCATGGGCAGAACCCTTCTAAGATAGTACAAATAAAGTATTATCTCAAATCAGTCTTCCGTTGATAAATATTGGCTTAGTATTTATAACTCTATTTCAAGTCTTGAATAAATGGTCTTCATTCAGTGGGGCAGCAATTTTCAAACATTGCTGAATGCCAGAATTTCCTACAGTTGTAAATATGAAACTGCCTGGACCTAATCCCACTAAATCACCCAGGAATGTTTAAAAAGGATCCCTATGCCTAGACCTCACCCTAGACCAATTGACTCAATCTCTGGCGATAAGGCCCAGGCATTGGTGTTTTCTAAAGGTACCCACAGGAGATTTTAAAGACCTGGACTGAGAACTCCTGCCCTATTGAGTCTAATTTAGTTGGTCAGGGTGGGACACAGCACTCTCCATGTTTAACAGGTGTGACAGGTGAATCCGATACCCGTGGTCCATGGACCTTTTTCTCAAAAACACTGGCCTAGGTCTTGAAACGTAGGTCCCTTCAAACGTAGGTCTTGACAGTCCATGACTTTCAAGATAGGTACATCTCACTTGTCCTCATTTAGGAGTCCTTTCTGTTACAGCAACACTCTTAAATAAAACTTGGTATCTTAATCTGATAGGCTACTATGACAAATACCACAAAACAGGTTGGCTTAGCAACAGGAATTCATTTGCTCACTGTCTGGGAGGCTAGAAGTCCAAAATCCAGGTATTGGAAGGGCTTGCTTCTTCCTCAATGTCTGTAACTTTCCGGTGCTGTCTTGCCACAATCCTTGGGGTTCCTTGGCTTCCATCTCTGCCTCCTGTCCCACGGCAATCTCTCTCTCCTTTTGTTGCTCTTATGGCTTCCACTGACTTCTGACTTATGCCTGTATGGCCTTCTCTGATTTCTGGCTTCCGGCTTCTTCTCTTTACAAGGCCTCAAGTAAGACATAAAGCATGTACAGGCCTCAAATAGGATGGATTAAGGCCCAACCTGATTTGGTTGACCACACCTTAACTAATAATAACATCTTCAAAATGTCCCTTTAACAAAGAAGCTCACATCCACAGGAAAGCAAATTAAGAACATGTCTTTTGTTGGGGTAATGCAACCTACCACATTCAGTCTACATAGCAAGGAGAGAGGATTACTTTACACAGGATACTCATATTCATAACTAATTTCAGATAAAGACATAAAATGTGTTATATTAGGTCAAAAGTTGATTTTCATCTGAATGTCATGAGAATTTCATGAGTAAATAGTTACATTTCTGAGGCAGAAGTAACTCCAAATTAATATCGAACAAAAATTGGTTTTAGAAATAAGCTTTTGATTCAGAAAACATGATTAATATTAAATCATTTAAAAGCCCACTTAAAAGGCCAAGGAGGTAAGTACAAAGATGGTCATGGCAGCATTATTTTTCTTTGCAAAAACTTAAAAACAACTTAAATATCTATCAAAGGAGGCCTAGTTAAATAAAACATGGTATATAATTAACTATTATGCAGCCATAAAAAGAATGTGGCTCCTCTCTATATATTAATAGAAAAAGATCCCCATGATGTAACTGAAAAAATATGCAAATAGAAGATAATGTGTAGTATAAAGCCACTTACATTTTCTTAAAAATATGTCCATATGGAAATTTATGGGATTTACCTGGTAAGGTACACAATAAATTGATCATAGTAATTTCCTCCAGGGTGGGAAACTATGTGGTTGGGGAAATGAGCCGTACTTTGCCTGTTACTATTCCTTTGACCCTTTTGGATTTTTATACTATTTGAATTACTCATTCAAATTTTTAAAAAGGAAAAGTTTAAGTGTAAACCGTTTTTAAAAACGCTTCTTTTTATGGACAAACCCTGGTACATAATAGACATTCAATAAATGTTTATTAAATAGACCTGTTACCTTATTCCTTTTCTCCTATTACACAAATCTCCTCTTTCCTTGGTGTGTGCATGGGGCAATGGGCCAAGTTTCACATACTATATTATGCCTTAGCACTTATCGAATGCTAAGTTTTTGCTGAGCATTTAGCTAACCTGTTGACATATGTTCATCATCTCAGGTAATTCCACCACATCCCCGTGAAGTAGATCTTTTCACCTCTCTTTTACTGATGAGAAAACCAAGGCTCAGAGAGGTAGTTACAAGCACAAACACTGAAATATTTAATATATTAAATATATTAAATACTGAATATTTAATATATGTATTAAATTAAAGAATCACTTTTAAAATATATGCAAAATTCCAGGGGACTATGAAAACTAATATGTTCCTTGCCCCTAAAAGGGTTTTAATGGGAAAAACATTTATAAACAATATTACTATAATCTAAGACAAGAGAGAATACCATGAAGGGGGTTTAAAGGGGAGAAATCTCAGGGGAAAGAGAAGGAAAGAATCAAGGAAGGCTTCAGAGAAGAGGACCTGCTTATGTAGGGCATCGAAGAGAGAAGTCAGTAGGAAAAGTCATGTGAATCAGGTGTTCAGCTTTCTGGAGAGTGCTTTATAAACATTATATTTTATTCTTTTAATCTTAACAATTTAGAGTATTATTATTGTTCCCAAGTTTAGATAAGTAATCCAAAACCTAAAGAAAAAACCTTCCCCAATTTTTCTAGTCCACTTTTAATGTCTCCTTAACCTGTTACTGGTTTTCTCTGTTAGGCCTGTGCATTGCCTTATGTATTGACAGACAACTTGTCTCTAAGACAAGTATAAACGACCCCAGACAGAACCTTTATTTTATATTTCTTCAGTATCCCCCATTATTTGTTCATATGGTAGATACTAAATGTATTAGTCATACATTAGTGCTAAACTAAGTCAGTATAATTCAGCTATTTTTCTTTTATGCAAAGGTTTTATGACAGCAGATGAAAGAAAATTATTCGACCGCCTCAAATCTCCTCATCTGAAATACTGGGTTCCGTTCATATGGTTCGGAAATCTTGCAGCTAAAGCCCGGAATGAAGGTAGAATCAGAGACAGTGTTGATCTGCAATCACTGATGACTGTAAGTGCCTCATAAACCATCAGTAAAAGATACTAGTTAGAGACCAAGAGAGACCTGCATATAACAGATCAGACAGAAGAGTCTGCTTTGTTCAGTCCTGGTTCCAAATGAAACTGAAAGATTGAGCTGCTATCAAAACCCCCAAATGCAGGAGAGAGAGAGTTCACAGATTGATTGATTATCAGATTGATTGGTAGTGGTTGCTGGGAAACTGTTTTAAACAGAATTGTGCTTTGTAACAGGCTCTGCAGCAAAGTGTTCCTTGATTGACTAACAATATCTGCCAAAGACTAAGATGGATATGGCTTGCCTGCTGTATAGTTACCATCCCTAGCTCCAGGATCCTAGTAAAAGCTAGAGTAGAAATAAGCTTCCCCAGTCATTTACCCAAAATCGAGAATATCTCGAGGTCAATCTGGCTTTTCGGGTGCTCCAGTAAGTGAAAGACTGTTTTCCCTTAACAAAATAACCCTGGACTCATTTGAGAACCAAATTGGCCTTCAAGTATTTATGTGAGGGCCAGATATAGTTATGTAATATATTTCTGCCATCACTGTCCCCTTCCTGGATTAGGCTAAAAGGAGTAAATGAATTATGTTCTCCTTAGTCTTAGATAATAACTTGAGTGCAATAAGGGGAAAAGTCAATGGACCCCATTACTTCCTCCTTCAAACAGAGATAGATTTTCTGTCAACATGAGCATTCTAAGGTCAAATATGTGGGGGAAGAAGTTTAGGATAAATTTAATTTTTTTTCTAAGATCATTTAACCATGTTTTAAAAAGACAGAAACAAAAAACAGTTTGCTCTCCACATTATTTACCAAAATGCCTGGAAATGACTTATTTAAAATAGTAACCACTGCCTTTCCATCACCTCTTTGGACCAATATACATGTCGGAAACCATGCAGATAGCAGGACATAGTTCTATAAAGTCCTGACTTATTTTAATATTTTTAAAACATGTACAAATGTATTCATCCATTTTGCACATTGTTCAATAATGTTAATTGCTTGTCATATTCAGATTGTTCATTTTGGAATAGTCTTCAGAACCAATATACCCACCTTACAAAGTCAGTACAACCATTTTACAGACATATCCATAAAAGACAGGCCCACATTCTAAATCATAGTAAATATCTATTACCCCACCCATCATTTTATTAAATCGTGTTTTATCTGTTTCTGGATTAGGAAATGAATCGGTATCGTTCTTGGTGCAGCCTCTTATTCGGTTATGACTGGGTTGGGATTCCGCTGGTTTATACCCAGGTATCAAATACTTTGCACATGAATTTTGGTTTCCACTTGCCCACCTTGACTCTCTGGCTTGATGTGGGCAGCCAGCATTGTGTTCTCACTCCAGTTTCTCCTCTTCCAGGTGGTCACCCTTGCTGTCTACACCTTCTTCTTTGCGTGCCTGATTGGACGCCAGTTTTTGGACCCCACCAAGGGCTACGCAGGGCATGATTTAGATCTTTACATTCCAATCTTTACTCTCCTACAGTTCTTCTTCTATGCAGGATGGCTCAAGGTAGCCAGCAGTCTCAGTGCCTAAGACCCGTTCTGTAATCTGTCATGTTCCGTATCTCCCACGCTGATCCTTTCTGAGTCTCTAGCAAATTATTCAGAAGTGAGTCAAAGGTAGATATAATGTGTAATAGCTCAGAGATGTTACCACTTTGTAGACAGGGATTAAGTGACCAGGATGTTGCAAGTATGTATTGCAAGGATCTGAGCAGCTCTTTTATGCAAAGAGATTACAAGGATACTCTTCTGTGGCTTATCAATTTTTTAAAGCATTTGTGTGCTCCCATTAGGTTTAGAACAATGTAATTAAAGCACTACACTGTACCTGCACTGATATTTAATACCACAATAAGCAACTAGGTAGAGTAAAAGTAAACACAAATATCAGACTTAAGCATTAATATTATACCTTGTTCCTGTTCAACCGCGTAAAGAGTTATTTGCAGCCCCCTGAAATCCTGCTAGCTGTTGCACAATATTAAATGCATCCCATTTTTCTAAACCAGAGCTGAGACTGAGAAAAGAATTAATTGGAATCAAAACCAGAAACACCAGGATTAATGATGACATTTAGTTTGTCAGGAAATTAAAAATAGGTCAGAGCAGTGAGAATGGCCTGTCCAATTATCAGTGTAGAATTTTATTTGTTCCCAGCACCACTGCCACCTTCCTGCCTTCCTATTTCAACCACATACACACACCAATTTGTCGTGTATAAATATCAGAGGCCTGATTCTTCCATTGTGTTATTTCTCGTCTGTGAACTTCTAAAAGAGAACTATGTGAAGGAAAAACAAATCAGGCAATGGCTTGATTAAATTTCAAATTAGTTGAAATTTAATGACAGTTTGATAAAACCTTCTAACTGGCCAGGTTGGGTCAGCATTTTCCTTGCCGATGCCTTTACTTTCATTGGTTTGAATCTTCGCCAGGAAAAATAAATATGTTGGCATTTCAAATTATACTCCAAAGAATAAAGGCATGTCCTTTACAAATTGCAAAACATTTTTAAGCAGATGACAATGATTCTTAATTATTTTACCCATTTGAGAGAAAAAACAAGAGAGACTAATAGCTCTCATTTCCCATTAGAAGAAAAAGAAGACACTGCCTTTATAAACATAAAGTCTCCAAAATTGGCTCAAATGCTCAGACATTCTGGTCTTTTATTGTCCTTTCCCCTGAGTTGTACTGAGCTTTTATTCTTTGCTCTATGTAAGGTGCTTGGTCAGCCTATAAGGAACAGTTAGTGGCACCTTCCTTATGAAATGCTTTTTAAAATATCAATATTCTTTATGTTTATAAATCATTTTTAAAAGAAAAAATATGAGAAGAAACCATTTAGCTCCACTAAGAGATAGGCAACCCTAATATGAGTTTTCCAACACCAACACGTTATGTCTAATTTCTAAACAGTAGTTTGATTTTGTCCATTCTGATATTTATAAACCTGTTGAAGTGAAAAAAAGAAAAAACATCTTAACCTTATGGGACTGATCCCATAAAAGTAAAAATCTGGATATAAAAAAAATATTTTCAGGACCCAGCCAGTGGTCCCAAAATTTTAGCAATTCCCAGACAAGAAAAGGTAGCTAGCCCCTTGAAACTCACATAATGGACTTTGACACGGATATCCAGATATCCGGTATCACTGTGAGGCTAGCTGACTTGGGGCACAAGGCCCTGCCTTGGAATAAGGGAAATACACTTCTTAGGTTCTCAACTCTGGCTGCTCATTAAAATCTCCTGAGAGCCTTAAACTGATGCCTGGGTTCAACCCCACAACAATAAAATCAGAATCTCTCAGGAGGTGGGGCCTAGCCATTTTTCTTATGATTTTTTTTTTATCTTCATTTTATTGAGATATATTCACATACCATGCAGTCATACAAAACAAATCGTACTTTCGATTGTTTACAGTACCATTACATAGTTGTACATTCATCACCTAAATCAATCCCTGACACCTTCATTAGCACACACACAAAAATAACAAGAATAATAATTAGAGTGAAAAAGAGCAGTTGAAGTAAAAAAGAACACTGGGTACCTTTGTCTGTTTGTTTCCTTCCCCTATTTTTCTACTCATCCATCCATAAACTAGACAAAGTGGAGTATGGTCCTTATGGCTTTCCCACCAATGTGATTTTAATGTGAAATCTTGATCAAGGACCATTGCTCTAAGTGGTTTGACTTAAATCCCCAAATAAGCTCTGTTTTAAAGGGTGGTCTTCTACTGAGTGATCTAAGACTCTCTAGAAACTCAACTAATTAAATAGTGTCTTTATTTCATATACTTTAAAGTTTTTGCATCTGGCCCAATATAAATACACACACACACACTCACACACAGGTCTAGATAATAAAAATCAAAGAGAATTATTCTAAAATGAGAATGACAGGTGAGTCATATTTGGCATGTAAAGCTTTTATCAAGAAGGCTATTCAATTTAGGAACATGGTAAGAACATTTTATATTGACCAAATATTAGAAGATATGTGGTAAGGAGCTACTTCAACTTTTCCCAGCAGAAGAACTAACTTACTCATAAACAGTAAAGGCTTTAGGGTAAGACTAAGCAAGAGTCAAATTCCAGCTTTAAGACTTACCAGCTCTCTGACTCGTTCATTTAGCAGGTATGTCCAATAATTCTGAAAACTCTTTCTATAATCTTCTTTAATAATGATTTAAGTCTCTGTTTGCTGCTTAACCTTCCCCATGTTTACATTTTGTCTCATCATCTGAATCCTTGTAAATTCTCTGATAGTAGATACTAGGTACCCTCTCAAAGTTCCTGCATGTAATTTGTGTTCCTTCGATAATCATTGGCTTGATTTATACTGGAAAATCAACAATTTGGCTCCTAAACAGTGCATGGTTTCTCCTGGATATGGTCTACATTTTCACATGTTAAAAATACAGAGAGCATGCCCACAGAGGGTGTGTTGTGGTTTGAGAGTTGATTCCCAGTTGTTGATAAATATCTGTTTCTGTAGAAAAATGGACTCTCTTCTAGGCTTCATGTTCTGAAAGTGACACAAGGAAACAGAGAGTGAAACAGGACTCATTTTCAATCTCCCTTTTAGTCTTCATAAGTTTCATGGCATCTTTATTCTATGTTCTCAACTGCAGGTAGCTGAGCAGCTTATCAACCCTTTTGGAGAAGATGATGATGATTTTGAAACTAACTGGTGCATTGATAGAAATTTGCAGGTTAGAGGACCTTTTCTTTCCTTTGCAAGCATTAAAAAAAATCACTTGTGATATTTCAATTCTAAACAGACTCTGAATTGAGGCCCCTGAACTTCAGAGCTTTAGCAATAATTGAAAGAGATCGGACTGTTCAGTATGTTGTTTCGGATCTTTTTGTGGCACTTCAGGTCTTAGATCCCAATTTCATTAAATTTTAGTCTCTTCTAAGTAGAATGTCGAGCCAATTTTCTTCATAAGTTTCTTTGCTGCCTTAATCCAGAGTCTTCCATCTCAGTACAGAGCAATATTTTAATTCATTCTCTAATCTGTTCTCTCTTGCCACACAGAGAGGTTAATGACATAAAATGGCAACCAGACACAATCTGATGTGAGTTCTCAACTCATGTCATATCAATCCCTGCAGTCAGAAGTCCAGCAACTGGACACTGGGAACCTGGGCCAAGCCCGCCTATGTCTCAAATCTGCCTGAATCGTACCAAATGGACCCCAGACCCTTACCCTGAAGCACTATGCCAGAGAGGCGTTTCATGAAGAACCAGTGCGAGGGCACTTCCCTTTTGAGCAAGACTCCCTTCGGATCATTCTCCTCTCTGAGAACCACCACGCCTTCACCTTTTCATTTGTTTCAAGCCCTTACTCAGCTCCTAAAGTGGTTCAAACATTTCACCATAGACCACACTGTCAGTTCCTTTACAGAGCAAGAGGAATGCCTAGGCCACTCACTTTTTGTAAAAGTTGGATTCCCAGAGAATTCCCTCATCAGTTTGTCAGGCCAAGAGGAGAGACAGGTGTAGCTCTACGTGGTATATGCTTGTTGTGATTTTCCAAACAAAACAAACAAACAAAGTATCAGGGTATGTAAGAAACGATATGAAGTATAAATGTGTTCCTGGGGTTAACAGAAGGGAATATTGAGAATCTATACCTTCCTGTAACATCTGGGGTTGTGTGGTTGCTGCCAGGGGGGCCACTGCTCAGTAAGAAAACTTTGAGCAAAGAAAGAAAAGGTGCCTCTTCCCTCCAGATAAGACACAGCTCTGCTTGGGGGCACGTGGCTTGATGAACCCAGTGTGGGCAGTTTTACAGCCACTTACCCACATGGCCAAGAGCCTTTCTGCAGTAAACAACTTGTACAACTCCCTGCAGTAGCTGTGGTTGCAGCAGATATGAACTACAGACATTTGTGTATTCACTCATTTAGACTGGGTCCTATCCCATTCCAAGTCCCATCCACCCACTGGTACGTATTCTTCCTCTTTATGCAATTGACATCTGAATTATTCTAACAATATAACAATGATTTTAGGTCTCTCTTTTAGCTGTGGATGAAATGCACATGAGCTTACCCAAGATGAAGAAGGATATTTACTGGGACGATTCTGCTGCTCGACCACCCTACACACTGGCAGCTGCTGACTATTGCATACCCTCATTTCTGGGGTCAACAGTTCAAATGGGGTAAGTACATCTTTTTAAATCTTCAGTGTTTAGAAAATAAGTTGATCACTGTTCTGATCTTTTTATGCCCTACTCTTGAAGGTACTGTCATGATAGCTCTCCATTATCATCTTAAAATGGTAGGCTTTTCAAACTTTCAGGTGTAATTAATAGGCCGAGAGACTGTAGTTTCTAGTTTAGGCAAGGTATGCTTCTTTTGTTTTTGTGTTTTGAGTATAATTTGCATTTCACCTTGCTTTCATACATATGGCAAACTTTTCGAAGAGTTGTGAAATGATCCTTTTTTCCACCAGTTTGAAGCATGGGTTAATTAATGACCATAATTAAATGTATTACTGAGCACACACCATGTGCAGGCATTGTGTCAGTATTTGGAGGCAAGCTAATCTTGAGGACTAAGCTAAGATTTATCAAAAGTTTCCTCTAAGATGATAATTCAATCTAACTACATGTGCCGGTTTGAGTGTATTGTGTCCCCCAAATGCCATTACCTTTGTGGTCTTGTGTGGGGCAGACGTTTTTGGTGCTGGTTAGATTTGCTTGGAATGTGCCCCACCCAGCTGTGGGAGATGATTCTGATGAGATGTTCCCATGGAGGCGTGGCCCCGCCCATTTGGGGTGGGCCTTGATCGGTGGAGCTATATAAATGAGCTAACTTAGGGGGAGAAAAGGCAGTGCAGCTGTGAGTGATGTTATTTGAAGAGGAGCAAGCTTGCTAGAGAGGAATGTCCTGGGAGAAGCCATTTTGAAACCAGAACTTTGGAGCAGATGCCAGCCATGTGCCTTCCCAGCTAACAGAGGTTTTCCAGATGCCATTGGCCATCCTCCAGTGAAGGTACCCGGTCATCAATGCATTACTTTGGACACTTTATAGCCTTAAGACTGTAACTGTATAGCCAAATAAACCCCCTTTTTATAAAAGCCAATCCATCTCTGGTGTTTTGCATTCCACAGCATTAGCAAACTAGAACACTACACTTAGTATATATCAGTCTCTGTTGGGTAGTTTTACCATAACAGTCTGTCCCTGTGTACTATGAGCCTTAAATAAATGGGCTGAGACCTGAAGTAAATCATGCACAAGTTTTTGAATAATTCTATTCAATATGATACTTTTTTTTATTTTGGAGAAATGTGTGAATGAGGGGGAAGCTCAAGTACATTATCCGAAGGCAGAAGCCACAGTTTCCAAGTAACTTAAAGAGGAGAGTGTGGACAAATTTAGAAAAATGAGAAGAACCAAAAAAATTATTTGTAGAAAAAGTGAAAACTTTTGTGGGATTTTTCTTATAACTTTTGATAAAACCAGGCCTCCTTGCTCCCCAGGCCGTCTCTACACGAATGTGTGAAGTGGATTGGTGTCTTACAGTTGCCTCCCGGTGTGACCTTTCTTTCCTCCTAAAGTGTTCTGCCCTCTTTCCCTGTTCTCAGGACACCTAGCGTGAAACCCATTCCTACAAGGCTTTACTCGTAGCCAGATGTCTCCAAATCCCCATAAATAATGGCATGTGGCACTCTTAAACAAAGGCACCCTGGAGGCTGAAAGTCCTTCAAGACCCAAAGGAAAGAATGACGGAAAGTGGATTTTCAGGAGTTGTGGCTAATGATGAGCAAGATGTAGGAGCCAAGAGATTTTCCTTGTAGCCCTCAAATCATAGTTTAGAGGAGGTTGCCTACTGCAGGCTACACTTCTTCTAGGTATCCTTCTAAGACCAGACACTCCTGTCCAGGACCTCTTCCAGGCCAAAGTGTTCATCCCTACCCCTGCCTATGACTCCATGAATTGTAATTTCCTTTTGCTTGCGTGTCTCAGTTTTTGTAATGCATTCTGCAGAGGCAGGGCTTCACATACATCTGGCAACCTTCTCAATTTTGAAAAGTAATAAATGGTCTGAGAATTTATTTTTAGATAATTAAATATGCTTTATCCTTCCCCCATTCACACCACCAATTAAGGCAAAGTATTTGAAGATCCAACTTGTAAAAGAAAAGACATGAGCACCATATAGGGTCAGGGAGTCATTGTGATAACTCTGTGTAGCCTGCAAATGCTATGTATGTTCCATTTCTAATGTCCATTTAGTTGTTTTTCCATGACGGTGAAAATGACTTTTTTTTGCCTCAAGAGTTTTATTGTGATCTATATTTTTTCATCCTATTATCATAATTGTGCATTCTAAATAATTGTTCATATTCTTTAGAAAATATTAAAATGTATTTCTCCTATTTCTAAATATAAAAATATAGAATTAGTGATGGAAAGAATACCTACCCCAAAAAGATTATTGGGAAGATTAAATGAGTTTGTAAACACAAAAACACTCTGGAGATTATAATGTATTATATAAGTATAAAGCATTATTATTAATTAGTACAGGTCTCTTATTTTGGGTGTCAAAGGTACAGAAAGATTAAATAAATCTAAGCTGTTTTTTGCATTAAACTAACAGCAGAAATTTGGGACAGAAAGTAAAACACCTGAGAGAAAACCAAGCTATGTAGTATTTAACAATGCAGCAAAAAAAAAAAGAAAAAAGAAAAAATTATCAGTTGTCAGAGAGATCTCCTCTAATTAAAATGGCCTATTTACTATCTTAATGGGAAAGACACAGGCCAAGGCAAGAGTCCATTTTGGGAGATTTTTGTAAGATATTAACCGGACTCTGCTAGAACAAATCAATCAGAGAAACAAGTAGATAAAAGCTCACTTGATCTTGATTTTCTGTGTGAATGCAGAGCACTAAAAGGGAACTGCACAATCCAAGAAAAATCACTACAGGAATATAGGCATGTGTTAGCGAAGCATTCACAGGAATTCATCTTAGGTCCATTAGTATCAATTCTTTTCAAGATTATGATATTAGACCAGATGTTTCTGTCTGCCTGTGACAGAAAACCAAACTCAAACTAACTTAAGCAAAAAGGGGTTTATCAGGTCACAGTCAGAGACTAGCCTAACTGGGGCATAGCTGGATCTAGGGGCTCCAAGAACATCAGCAAGACTCACCATTGCTCTCTCCGTCTCACAGTTGTGCTTGTCTCTGCACTGGCTCAGTTTTCAGGCAGGCACTTCCCTCCCAAAGGCAAAATGGCAGGATGGCGGCCAGAAGCTCCAGGCTTACAACGCACCTTCTCAGCAACTCTTGCGGAAAAAAACACCTCTCTCTTCCAAACCTTAAAACAAAAGTACTGGATTTGAGTTTAATTTGCTATGATTGGCCGGGCTTGGCTAACATGCACACTCCTGAACCAGTCACTATCAATGGGAAGATGCAATACTTCCCTTGGTCAAGACTGGTTCCCATTTCCATCTTTGGACCAAGAAGTGTGGTCAGCCCCAACCAACCAGGGTGGATTTCTTAAGAAACATCTATTACCAGGTGCTATTACAAGAGAAGGGTGACTGGTTTTGTTGGGCTGGCAAAAAACAAGAAATCTAAAATCTAAAAAGATAAAAGATGATTCCCCAAGCATTGAATTGTTCACTATCCAAATACAAGGTCAGTGTGAAGTGAGCCATCTGACTGAGGCTCTCTGCAAGGGGAAAGTAAGGATTGCTTTATCACAGGCGGTTTTGTTGGTGATGACTGATCCAAGGAGTGAGCTCTTTGTATTGGGTGAAAACTAGATGTCAAGGTACTATGGAAGTAAGCATTTCTGAAAAGTGCTTCCTGCTTGATTCGCATATAAAATCCTTTCCTGGATGAGTAAGTTTTTCTATCATATTCTACTTAAGGTGTATGTTCCCAGCATATTTAATTCAGAAATCAAATTTCCCTTATCTTTTCATATCAACGTTTCAGTTTCATAATCACAATTCGTATGACCCAGAAATTCTAAAGTCAAGGCAATTCCCTTCAATAACTTAGCAAAAGTATTATCCAAGGGCAACCCAAGAAATTGCTCTGCCTCATATTCCCTTTCACATTCAGCACACTGTTCATTTCTACGTAAAAAGGAAATTCCTTACAGACAATGCCTTTGTTCTCTATATTTAGGAACATATTCAATACATTGGCCCATTTTCAGCTCATTTACCAAATACTTATTACTGAAAGAAAGTAAAATTTTCCCCCTTGTTGATCTTAAGTCCAAATTTAAAATATCATGTTTTCTCTTGTACCTTTTCATATGGAATATACTCAATCATTTATTTAGCTAAAATTTTCTTCAAGGCCTACTGTGTGGTAGGTTCTATGCCAGTTGCGAAAGACAAGCAAAACAAAACAAAAAGCCTCTGCAGCTCAGAGACGTGATGAGGAAGGCAAGTAGTAATATAATGTGGTAAGGACAGTGATAGAGAACTGCTCAGAGTCTTCTGGGAACACAGTGAAGACAAGACACATTCAGCCCCACCTGGCTTCTTGGAGTTGGAGTCTAGTATGCGTTTTTAAGAATGAGTTAGCTAATGCAAAATGTTAATAATAGGTAAAACTATGTGTGAGTGGGAGGCATATATGAGAACTCTACTTTCAGCATGATTTTTCTGTAAACCTACATCTGCTCTAATTAAAAAAAAAAAAGAAAAAGAAGAGGACCCTAGGATATCAAAAGACATAAATAGGAAAAAAATAAAATTCCATTTTATTTAAAATAATTTTAAAAAAATAATAATGAGTTAGGAGCGTACCCATGGCTAGGGGTGGGGGTATTCAGCAAGGGTACATTCTAGACCAACTTGAGCAAAGATTGACAAATAGGGTATTCAAGGGAACAATGTGGTATGCAAAGCAGAAGTGCCAAGCAAGAGTCTGGAGGGAGAGGCAAGGGCAGATTACGGAAGGTTTCATAGGCTGGGTAAAGGCCTTCAGTCTTTATCCAAAGCTATTGAATAACATGGTAACATTTGTGTTTTAGATAGATTACCCTGACAGCCAACTGAAAATGGATTTCTGGGGATAAGACTAGAGCCATAGAGGCCAGTTAGCAGTCTATTGGTGTGGTTTAGACAGGGGTGAGGCTAAGGGCTTGAACTTGGATGGCGGTACTAGGGGTGTAGACAGTGGAGGGGACAGAAGGTCAGTGTCCAGGAAGGAGAAGGAGTTAAGAATGACTGGGTGAATGAAAATGAACCAAGGATGATAGAGAGCATAAGCATGTGAGCTGCTATAGGAGAAAGAAAATGAGCTCCGTTTTGTCAGCTTGAATTTGAGACATCTGTGGGCAGTTCCCATGGAGTTGGCCAGCAGGTAGTGAGTACACAAGACAAAGTCTAGGCAAGAGAATGCACTCGACTGTTATCAGTATAGAAGTGTAGTTAGAACCTTAATAGTAGGTGAGAGCCCTCAGGAACAGTATCAAGTGAGTAGAGCAGAACACAGAAGAGTAGAATACACTTAAAGGGCAGTCAGAGGAAAAGGAGGCCATGAAATAGAATAGAAATGGTGAATACAGTTGCAGAAGAAAATCCGAAGAATCCTCTGTCTTAGGGGCAAAGGGGTATACAGTTTCAAGGTAGAGTCCGAAAATTATCCATAAGAATTTGCATTTTGAAGGTCATTGGAGAATTAAGTGAGAGAGGTAGAGGCAGAAGCTAAATTGCAGTAAGTTGAAAAGTGGGAGGTAAGAAGAGATGAACAAGACTGCCAGTGTAAACTTTTTTAGAAATACTTTTTATTATGGAAAAATTCAAACACATGCAGAAATAGAGAGAAAATTACAGAAAACCTGCATACACCCATCACCCATCTTCCATTATCAAGTCATGGCCATTCTCATTTCATCCATACCCCACCCTGTTTTAACCTCCCCCCCACTGGACAATCGTGAAGCATATATAACCACAATACTATTTATGCCTAGAAAGCAAAAACAAAACCAAGAGAATGCAAAAATTCCTTAAGTCATCAACTATCCATGGGTGATGGATATATGGAAGTTTATAGTAGTTTTCTCTCTATTTTTGTGTGTTTGAACTTTTCCATAATTAAAAGCATTTAAAAACAAAAAGTTTACACTGGCGGACTTAATCTCCTCTCCGTGGACTACTTCTTTGAGAAGTCCAGATTTGGGGGAAGGAGGCAGGCCAGACAGTACCCAATAAGGGACAGGGAGACAAGGGAAGGCTTTTGTTTTTTGTTTTGGGTGAGAGTGATGGCATATTTTTTTTTTATTTGCTTTCTTTTACAATGTTGGGATATTTGTTTTAAAAGGATGGGAGGACCTTGAGCATGTTTGAAGGCAAAGGGGAATCTTCCCTCCTCCACCCTGCCACCATTCCTTAGAATTATTTTAACCATTTATACTGACTTTCACTTTGTTGTTATGCCCCAGTATGGACAGATCCATTACGACTCCCTGTGGTATTTACTGCTGTACTGTCCCCTGTATGACTTAGTGTCCTTTTATTATCAGAGGCCCCACGGGAAAAATTTATCTCGACATCAGTGGGGGAGGGAGAAGAAAGTGTTGCCTCTTCTAGGCAACTCTTACACTGTTTATCTTACGGACTGTGAATTTTATAATTTTGCCTGCTGTGAAACCGAAAACCAAAATTACAAATTCCCTGGGATTTGGGCATGTATTTCTAGGTATTGTGTCTTCCGATCTCATCTTATAGTTGTTCCTTATTTTAGCCCTACTATATTAGCCTAATTTTATACTGTATCATTGCATTGTACATATTTTTGTAAGTCACCTCAAATCCTTTATAGGATGAGGCACCATGTAATAAAGAAACTGATAACTCATCTTGCTCTGCAAAAGAAAGGGGGGGAAAGGCAGGCTAAGAGAAAGGAGCCTACTGGAGAAGGAGAAGGGAAGGCACGAGGGCGAGGGAGGGGGATTGGCGGGGCAAGGGACTGGGGCTGTCACTAGGTGGAAGGTCTCAGTGCCTGAGCTAGATGGAAGAGTTAAAGATGGGGGTGAATGCAACAAACCTGTAGCATGGGGAGAGAGCTCGTAAAGCGGGAGGCAGTGTCCTCACCACGTCCCATCATAATCATGTCTTAATTCAAAGGAAGCTTTGACAAGGCTTGTCTTTCTCTGTCCAAACAGATTAAAAAAAAAAAAATCTCCTATTTTAAAACTACATGCTATAAGTTCTAACACCAAGCCAGTGCTGAAGTTCTATCTCCCAATCTTTGTATGGTGCATGTTAAAAATCAACTTTAAATCCACACTTGGAATGAAAAAAGACCAGTTAAAAATCTGAACCAAGCATCCAAAAAACCAGTGCTTCCATAAAAACATCAGTCTTGAGCATTTAATAGTGATACTATTGTACAGCCAAATACTTGCCACTTAAAAAGCCATCCTATGAATTAACTGAGCAATGAAAACATTCTTTCCCATTTGAACTCTTTTCCCATTATCAGGCCTGAGATCCTTCAGGTGAATCTGTTCAGTTTGTTCTTTTGTCATAATATGGAATGCTTTCTGATCTGCTGTTTTAATTAAGGCAACTTTTCGTTCATTTAACCATGGAGATAACTATTAACCAAGATTAGGGAAACGCCTACAAGCAGCCCAAGAAGAGTTGTCCATAAGAGGCATGGCAAGAAAATATACCTAAGCCCTAAAATGAAAATGGGTCTTCTTGGGGCAATAGTAAAAACGTATGCTTGATAAACATAACTTTATCAAAACAAATCTAGAATGCTTAAATTCAAGTCAATGTTGCTGAAAATAAAAATGATCTAAAAGCAAACAAATGAATGAAAAGCCAAGGTGCAGGCCTAGCCTGCCACCACTGGCTTGAGGTAGAATGCTTGTCTTCACATTATCCCATCACAAGTCATCCCCAAATTCTTATTATTTGTTAAATACTTGGGATTAAGGATTGTGGCTATGAAGTCAATTAAGAATCCATTTAGTAAAGAGGAGAAATAGTCACATTTTATAAGAGTTCTTTTTGGTTAGGAGTTGAATTTATTTTAAGATTTATTTGGTACTGTGAAACTATAACCACATAGCCAGAAACAATGACTTTTACTTACCTATCTTTATTCCAAAAGTTCTAAGAACATATAGCAATAACACAATTGCTTTTTTGCAACTATGCATACATGTATTTAGTGTGCACAGAGCATTTAGGACTGTACAGTAGGTCAGACATATTCTTAGTGCTATTTGTTCAAATATAGCCAAGTACGTATTTAAGAAAGACTTTATTAAAGTGTGAGTAAATATACTCCTAGATTGTTGTTTTATTCGGTAATACTTTCTTAGCCAACTATATTCAAGCATTTTAGCTTTATAAGAAAATATATGTCATGATGTATACCATTGCATGCTTGTGTTAAAAGCAACCAAAAATATTTTAAATTCTGAATCACTAACTTCAACAAAAGTGTATTCTTGGAACACTGATTTTCATTTACCATGCCAGAAAGGAAGGAGGGACGGAAATTTCCAAGGAGAAGAATGTGCATTAAGTTCATAATTTTAGAACTTACTCAGGGATTCTTTTAAATGTCAGTGTGGGGTCACCATTTGCATTCCATTTTCACCTTTTAAACTGTATCAGAGATACACATGGTTCAATCTCCTTTTCTAGCAAAACTCTGATAAAATACATTATTTTTAAAATGAATGAGGGGGACATTAAGTGAACCCCCACTTTTGGCCACAATTTCTTATTGTGTCAACCAGCAGGGCCTGGGTGGGCATAACTAGGGTGGTAGCAGGAGGCTGAGTTTGCCTCATAAAAGGTGCACCAGGACAATTCTTAAGCCAGAATCCTTGGTCCGTGCCATCAGAGCAGGCAACAGAGGTGGTGGGAGGGTGATCAGGTCTGGGTGCAGCTTTCTGAGCTAAGGGTTCCTCCCATGATGTTCTGCTAGCTTGAAACTGTGCACCAGAAAGGGGGTTGGGGGGGATGTGGATACATTTTTCCTCTTAACCCTTAGCCCTGCATCTCAGCGTAAGGATTGCGTTGCCTGTTTTACTAATCCTTGGCTACAGCTTTGAAGGTGATTCTGCAGTGCAAAAGGTTACAAATAACAGCCTTCAACTCTGACCAGTTTGAAGAGTACATTTTGTTTTGCCCATGAATAATCTACCTTTCCACATGCACCTCGGCCCAATAGATTCTCAGGCAAATCATTGGCTCCCTCTGGGGTAGTTGCTGACTTTGAGTACACCAGCAATTTGAAAACAATAAATCTGACATGAAAAGTAGAAATCAACCTATTAAGTATAGTTTTCCTAAATTCTTCATTTCGGTCAGTGAAAATGACCTTTTATGATTTGTATTTAAATTGTCAAAGACGACTTTAAGTGGAAAAGAGAAAGGCAAGCATCGTCCAATTTTATCCCTCCGTCTTCCAAAGTTCTGTATTTTCCTAATCACATTGGCAAGAAGGGGGGTTGCTTTGCCAAGAGTTCACTTTGTAAAACAATGCATTAAATCTTTCATGTTCTCAGGGCTCTTTTGACCTTTCCCTTTGAGACAGGCTCCGAGGAAATCTGCAAGCCTGCTGACATCTTCCTCTCCTGCCTCTTCTTTGTTATGGCAACAGGAGGTGACGGGTGCTCCTCTGCACCCCCACCAGCCCAACATCTTTTAAAGAGCCCTTAGTAAAATCACTGCTGCTCATGTCCTCAGGTATTTATTATCGGGAAGGGACACTGTGAGGTTGGGGGTTTTATAGGTGCTCAGTAGCTATTTGAAAACTTGGGTGTTGTTTTCTTAACACTTGAGATTAAAAGAACTCATCACAATCCAGACATCAGTCTGATATGTAGAAAGAATACCTACTCTGGCTCCTTCTAGACTCAGTGAGAACCAACTAGCCGGATTAGCCTGACATACCCTTTTTACTTTCTCCAACCTATCCTTCTCCTCCCTTTCCAAAATAGTTCAATATGTGGCACAACCTTTCTCACTTTCATTCTTTCTGTGTTTCTGTACTGATGATTTATGCTCTGCAGTAAACGTACATTGCAGGGTTTGGTAATCTCTGGCAAATGGCACCAAAAACAATATTGAGCCACAAGGTCAATGCGGTCCTGTCTTGGAAACTCCTGAGACTGATCAGCCATATCTTCCTTCCCTCTAACAGCCCAGCTTCTTCCCATCCTATTTCCACTCTATTCAACCCAGTGCCCCAGACTTACCTTTAAATGGCTGTCATCCCTTCCAAGATGTTAATTGTCAAGTGGTGACTTGGAGATGTATTAACATTTTTTTAAAGGACACTCCTGAATCTCAAAGATTTGGAAAACTGCCTCTGAAAATTTGCCAGTCAGTGACAGCATCCTTTTGGTGTTTTCTGCTCTTCAAAGCTTTACCACATATATTACCCCACTTGAACTGCCAAACAGCCTGTAAAGAAGTAGTAAGTATTGTGATCACCAGTTCGCAAAGTATGATGCTAAATCACAGAGAGGTTAAGTGAGTCTCCCAAGGTCACACAGCTAGTTCGTGTCAGTCTGGGGAGCAGCTCTCCTGGCTCTACAGGTTCTCAAAATAAACCATTTTCATCACCACAGAGGCAATTCTCAAATTACATATTCTAGAAATTGCTAGCTGTATGGCACTTTCCATGAATGTCCTCCTAATGTCCTCCTATCTCTAATTATCTGCTTATCTCAGTCCAAATGAGTTCCAGAACATAAGGCCTAGCTTTTTAAGCTGACCTTCCCTAATAGATGACAATATAAGGAGGGCACTTAAGTCCTAACATACCATGTTCCTGATGCAATTGGGTCTGGACATTTTATTTGACATTATATTTGGGCCTCAGGATTTTGCTACCCCTTTACTAAGAGTACATTTTAAAAATCAAGTAAAGAAGAGAAATAAGGGACATCCAAGCCTCCCATTTGGGAAATAATCTTTTTAGGTATTCTATTCTCTGTCGTCTAAGCTTTAAGCCATTTTGTTCTTAAAGCACAGTTTCTGCTGATATATTGGGAACCATGACAACCAGAGAAAGGAGGAGTGGGCATTGTGTATTGGCAATGAAACCATCCATCACCAAAACATTTAGAAGAAAGGTCATTACTTCCATCATGCTGGGAAGTTTTACTACTGCTCTCTCATAGCTACAAAGACCTAGAAGGCAAAGTCTGTCACTTCAGCATGAGATACATAAAACTGCCCCAGGTCACAGCCCTCACAGTGTTCTTCCAAAGACTCAGTTTCTGATGAAAAATGTGGAACGTTCCCAAGTCACATTTCTTATCCAAACCATCTCTGAGTGACAAAATTCATCAATGTTGCTTTTCATGTAGCTTGAGGTTCCCAAACAGGCAAAGCAAACACCACTTTTCCTATTTATTCACAGTTATTTATTGAAAAAGAGTGAGCATTTTCTTTTCTAGCATCTTTCAACTGCCCAAGGATCAAGGAAAAGGGAATTCATGAATGATACCACATGTTCCTTCCATGCCTGGTAACAACCAGAAAGATTCCATCTCTGTGTCTTCTCTCATTCAATCCTGTAAACCACCCTTAAAGACAGATGGTATCCCCAATTTGCAGATGAAGGGATTGATTTTATAGAATGGGTAAGTGACCTGCTCAAGAACCTGCAGCTACTAAGTAGTGGAGTCAGGTCTTGTCTGATCTCTCTCCCTCCACTGATGATTATGATGAACATCACCTTCCCCAAATTTGGCAGAGTGCCAGCTTTCATCAAGCTGCCTTGCCCACCAAGAGAGCATCTGGATGCCAGCCCTCATTTCTGATGGGTCTGCGTTGATGTAGGCTCCTATGTGTGGGTGGTAGGTCTCGTAGAAGCCCCCACCTCCACTTCAGCTTGGACACGACTACCAGAAAGATACAACTGTAGTTGTGCCCACCCTTCTCAAAGACAATCTATAGCTGCCCACTGCTTCTACGATAAAGTCCAAACACCTCACCTGGTCCATAACACAATTTAGAGCTACCTTTCCAGCCTATGCCTGACACTATTGTCTGTGTGTGCTACACAAATTCATGTATTTGCCTTTCATAATGAACTCCCTAAACTTTCCCACTGCCTCATTTGCTCAAGTAACTTCTTCCACTTGGAATTCTCAGTCCTTTCTCTGCTTATTTGACTCCTACTCAGCACTGGAGCCCAGCTCCAGAACTTTATTTTCCCCATATGTAGAAATTTATGTACATGCCTTATCTTTTCTTATGAATGATAAATTCCTTTAGGAGTTTTACAGTACTTAATGTTCACAGAAGATATTCAATAAATTTAGTTGGGCGAATAAATGGATAAATCTCATGTGTCCACACCACAGACTCACAAGGCAGGAAGATGCAACAGGGTCTTGTTAGCAGACCTGCCAAATTTCAGGGAATGAATTAGCAGAACACTAGCCTTTCTGCAGTCTGCTTTTTCCAACTTAGGCAGGTTTTTCTCCAACCTGTAATCCAGGGCCTTTTCCTTTTGCCCCAATTGAATGTATATATCCACCAAACTGGTGCATAGTTCAAAAGTTTTTCCTTAGGATTCACAAAGTTTTGGCATGATAATAATAATAATACATTTTTTTTCCTAGAAGACTTTGAGTAGTTTGTCTTTCTTACAAAGTTGTATGATTTAGAAGAAGTAGTAAAGGTAAACAAATGCCAAATAAATATTCAAGGTCCCAGATGGAGGACAGATGCCTGTCCTGTAAAGAGAGATTGCCAGCTCAACCTCAGATTCCCAGAGCACAGCCAGCCTGGCAATCTTAGTAAACAACTGGGCTTGTCCCTCCTCTGGAGTCCTCCGTAGCTAAATGGATTCCTGAGAAGTGTGGCTGGAGATCTGACCTAATGAAATCCAATGAGCACGGTCACTGAGACTGCTGAAGCATGAGTCTGCTTTTCTCAGGTCAGTGTAACAGAATCTGAGCCCTGTGCAGCGGAGGGCAGGCCCGAAGGTTATCTGGTGGCCAAGGGCACTGCTGGGCTTTAGAATACGAGCACGCGGCTGTAATCGAACTCTGTCCCCATGACATATAGCCAGTTAATCCTTTCCATCATCCATCTTTTATTCATAAACATGGAAGAACATTTTATTGAGCTACTCATTTTGCCCTTTTAGGTTACACCAACATTATACTGTCCCAACTTTTTCTGTATTTCACATAAAATGAACTTGGCATAGTTAGAGCATCTTCTCACCACAGATGCCAATATCAACATTGGGCTGTGACCACCTGATCGCTGTGCATCCAGAACAGCTTGAGAAGGACTTATAGTTTAAACACAAGGCTTAAGTAGTTCTTCAAACCTCATTAAGACTGTAAGTCCACAGATATGTGAGACAACCGGTAACCTGAGGTAGGAGTAGAGCTTACTACCAAATAGTCTTATCATCGCCTCAATCATCCATGTTATTTCAGTCTTAATGAGGAGATTAAAAATGGCAGGATTAAATTCTTTGGTCTTTAAATGTTAAAAATTCAACAGGAAAATTCTTAACAACAGCAAATCCATCAAACTTAATCACAAGGAGATCCCAATCACAATGCGGGTCCACACTGCCTCAGTGAATATGTTCGTTCCACAAGGTGCACATTTCTTCTTCATTATTTGTAATTGAGCAAACAAGAATGCAAAGCATTGGCCAGAACTGTTTACTTGTCAGTATTTCCAAATTTCCCCTGGGCAAGAATTATATTTTTCTTCACTATTCTGTCCCTGGGGTCTGGTTTATCATTTGGCATCTATGTAGTAGATGGATATTATATCAAAGTGATTACCAACAAGGGCTTTTGAGTCAGACCTCCTGGTTTGGCCCTCCCTAGCTGTGTGGGCTTAATGACTCTCTCTGGGGTTCAGTTTCCCATCCATAAGGTGTGAATAATAATAATACCAACTCAGAGAATTGTTGTGATAATTAAATGAGTTCATGCATGTAAGGTGATTAGGTGGCCCATGTTACATAGTCAACAAATATTAGCCATTACTTGTACACTGTTTTGAATCTAGCTATGATCCATTGCTTTGGGAAGTTTGTGGATCCTGGGGAAATAGGACTTTAGTTCACCAATAACAATGGAGAAAAACATCCAATATCTTTTTTTATTTAAATGTCAGAGTCTCTAGATAAGTGATTCTTAAAGTAAGGTCTGGGAACTCCCAGAGATGCCAGTGACCCTTTCACGGGATCCATAAGGTCAAACTATTTTCATAACAATGCTAAGACGTTATTTGCCTTTTTCATGCTCATTCTTTCATGAGTTTACAGTGGAGCATTCCAGAAGCTACGTGATGTGCGATGATGTTATCCCTTAACAGCTAATGGAAAATGTGCTTGTACATTCTTGTGTCTTTGAAACGTCTCAGTTATAATTTCTACTACAGTAAATAACAATAGATATAACCCACATAAACAAATCTCTTTGAGGTCCTCAATAATTTTTAAGAGGGCAAAAGCGTCCCACAACCAAAAATATTTGGTCTCAAGTTAAAGTTGCCCCTCCATTTCAAAATCTTAAATGAGAAAATACCAAACTAGTCTCTTAGCTTTGATATTCTGCCCTCAGTGGCAGTCTCCTAGAGCTGCTTTGCCTATATTTTGTCACTGTGTGTTTCAGGCTATCTGGGTCCAACCTTCCTGGAGAGGAGTGGCTGTGGAATTTTGAGAAGCAAGGCCATCGACATTCCGTAATAAGAAGAATGAAGCGGTTCTTGAGCGCCCACGAACACCCATCCAGCCCCAGGAGGGGAACCTACGGGAGGCAGGCCAGTGACAGCTCCGCGTTCTTCCCCCCAGGCGACCTCAGCCCAGCTAGGGATCTGCTGGATGTGCCAAGAAACCCCCACCGTGCCTCACCCACCTGGAAACAGTCCTACTCTCTGGAGGGGAGCCCCAAGCTGCAGTCCAGCATGGGGGACCTGTCCACAATCCGGGAAACCAGCCGGACAAGCACTTTACAGAGCCTGACCCCACAGTCCAGTGTGAAGGCCTCTCCCACCAAAATGCCACAGGTTCCCGAGGTATTGGTTACGGCGGCTGAAGTGCCAAGGTCCAATTCGGTTGACCACCACCGCGACTCTCTTGACTCCCTCTTGAACTATGAGTTTACCGGGGTTCAGCCAAGCAGGACTGAGCAGCAGGAGGACACCACGGGCTTGGAAAAGGGAACACCTCCTAGGGGCCCCAGTCCCCAGAGTCTTTCAGCCAAAGCTGGGGGAAGCACGCTCATGCTTGCTTTTGAGGAAGACCGTGATGATAATGGCAGCACCTCAAAAAAGTGGAGCCTCCCGGGGTTCCTGGAGTCCAGCCACGCTAACCTGACAAGCCTAAACCCAGATCCCATCATCTCTGAGCCTGTTCTTTTACTTGATACAGAAACATCCTCAGAGACGAGTGGAATCAACATTGTGGCTGGCTCTCAAGTCTCTCCTGATATGCTGTATTTAATGGAAAATTTGGACACCAAGGAAACAGATATCATAGAGTTTAACAACAAGCAAACTGAGAAATCACCTAAAGGAATGCCGGAAAGTTCTAGGACCTGGTTCTAGACTAGCTTCTTACTTTCCCCAAAGTTCAGCCTTAGTCCCAGAACATACCTGGAGGTCTGCTCAGGAAGATGGCATTTAAAAATGTATAAGCTACTTAGAACTTTGAAGGGCATTATGATCCTGACTTTATGAGAACTGAGAAAATCAAACACGTTTTCGTCATCCATCACAAAGTGGCTTTCATGGAAGATACACAGACCACAATGCCATATCTTTAAGCAAATAAGGAATCTTTAAAACATGTATATAACATAAATTCATAGACTGTTAGCTTTGGAAAGGACTTTATAGATCATGGTCCAATCCCCTCATTTTGCCATTAAGGAATTTGAGGCCCACACACAAAGGATTCTCTACTTCTTTTTACTTCTTCTTTTCTTGAACTATAAGACAGAGAGATGGATTAGATAATGCATAAAAGGCTCCTCTCTAATAAGATCCTTTGAGGCTTTTTAACTATCTCACTCCCACTTTCAATAACTATTACTATTTACCATTTCCTAATTCTTAAGCTTCATCAGCATCAGAAAGCTCCATTTTTCTTCAGTTTCCTTCTCTACATTTAGGTCCTCATTTTTCTTTCTTCCCCCTTTATTCTCTCATCCTTTTTCCTTTCCCCTTTCCCTAGTCCTGGTTCTTCTCTAGGGATTAGTCTATCCTCCTTCAGGTTAGGTTCCGGTTATAATATTTTCTCTTACCAACTCTGTTGCTTACTACTTGCCATTGTTTTCAAAATATGAAGCATTGGCAAAGCCTTCTACAGAGTAAATCAAAGATGTCAACAAATCCAACTTGACACACTTCCAGCTTTGCATGGAAGGGGCATGGGAGTTGATGAAATCCCACCATCCCCTCAGCAGCCATTGCCGTTTCTTTCTGTTTCCATGCTTTGGTCTTAAACATTGGAGAAAACAAGTCAAGAGGACACGGTACCTACCTAACCAAATGCTATGGAACCAAAGGATAACATGGCTTGAATCTGTTTAACTCGGACTCTTAATCAAAAATCCCAATCATGTTACCATGTGGGACCAGTTACTATGTCTACCAGGTTGTTTGGGACAAGGTAGGACATTGTTAAGGGGGTCCAGGACTGCATGATGGAGATCGGACATTGTCTACCTCCCTCCAAGGAGCTTTGGGGCAGCTAGTTAGTTTGAGGCTTCCAATGTCTGGAAGGTCATGTCTTATGAATGCTGCTCTCAATATCTCTGTCATATGATGAAGCCTGAATACATATGGCTTAACAAATAAAATATTAATAATCGCTACTGTTTATTGAGTGCTCACCATGTTCCAGGCAGCAGCGAGTAGAGTTCACAGATAATCTCACTAATCCTCACAGAAATCCACCCTATCTCCATTTTTAAAATGAGGAAAACAGAGGCTTTGGAAAAGTAAAGTGACTGGCCTGAAATCACATAGGCAGGAAATGTGCTAGACCTAGGGTTCAAACCCAGGGTTATCAGACTCAAAAGCCCACACTCCTAACCACTGTGCTCCTTCAGCCGGCTCGGCTTTCGGTAAAACCCTGAACCTGCCAGCATTTTACCCAGAACTCCAAAGGTTCTCCCAGGGGAGGCATGCCCAAATCACAGGTTCCTGCTAAATCTCTCCAACCTTGGCGGCCTCTCTGGGTCCTCCCTGCTTAAACCTACCTGTGTCTTTTATGCATTCTTAGAAGAGGGCTTTGCTCCAACTTTGGCCCCTTCACTTTTCATGACAGAAGAAAGTTGGAGGGATGTTCCCTTTCTCTCCCAATTCCTCCTGATATGCAATGTTATAATTAGCACATTTTCCCAAGACTTGACACCCAACTGGACCACCCCCACTGCACGATGGCAATGGCATTTACTTTTACTGGTTTTTTTCAAGGACTGAAAGGAAATACTATTAAAGTGCTATGTATTGATAGTTCTCTATGTTGGTCCATGGTCTTGGCCCCTGGGAAGGCACTGACATTCCCAAAGCAACACATACAGACTATGGGATCAAGCTCTAACGTAACATTTCTAAAAGATGACAATCCTAACCTCCCAGTCACTAGCCTCTTAGTACTAATTCCTTGGGTGTTTCCACTTAAGTCCCTCTATTCTCTTTTCTTTGGCTCTATATACTGCTCAAATTCAAGTTTCTACTTAGCTACTTTTTTTTTTTTTTTTTTTTTTAAATTCATTTTTATTGAGATGTATTCACATACCATGCAGTCATACAAAGTGTACATTCAATTGTTCACAGTACCATTATATAGTTGTGCTTTCATCTCCAAAATTAATTTTGGAACATTTTCATTACCACAACACAAAAATAATAAGAATAAAAATTAAAGTGAAAAGGAACAATTAAAATGAAAAAGAACAGTGGGTGCCTTTTTTTTTTTTTTTGCCCCCATTTTTCTACTTACTCATCCATACACTGGACAAAGGGGAGTGTGTTCCATATGGCTTTCCCAATCACATTGTCACCCCTCATAAGTTACATTTTTATACAGTCGCCTTCAAGATTCATGGGTTCTGGGTTGTAGTTTGATAGTTTCAGGTATTTACTGCTAGCTATTCCAATTCATTAGAACCTAAAAAGGGTTGTCTATTTTGTGTGTAAGAGTGCCCACCAGAGTGACCTCTCGGCTCCTTTTGGAATCTCTCTGCCACTGAAGCTTATTTCATTTCCTTTCACATCCCCCTTTTGGTCAAGAAGATGTTCTCCATCCCATGATGCTGGGTCTACATTCCTCCCCGGGAGTCATATTCCACGTTGCCAGGGAGATTCATTCTCCTGGGTGTCTGATCCCACATAGCGGGGAGGGCAGTGATTTCACCTGTCAAGTTGGCTTAGCTAGAGAGAGGGGGCTACATCTGAGCAACAAAGAGACATTTGGGAGGAGGCACTTAGCTACTTTTGAAAGATAATTAATTTCTGTTCCTAAGTCCAAGGTGATAAATTATACACAAATAAAACCACACATTTTGTGGAAGGCTAGGCAAGTGTTCATTTATCTCTGCATCCATCCCTCCCTTTTTCTGCTTTGTCCAGAGAATGACATAATTTCCTCAATATTTCTTCAAAACCTGAAATCTGACCCCCATTTTCTCCTTGCTCTGAAAGCTGAATAATGACTCTCACTGAGTCCATGTGACTGAATTCAGCTATGAATTTGAGCTAGCAATTGCCCAGAGCAGATGAAAAAGTTCTCTATTCATTCTAAAATGAGTTTTTACCCAACATACATGGAAAGTGCAAAAATTAAATGATGTCTTCTCATTTCCCTGATTTCATTGCCTGTCCAGCCCATTTTCTCCTGTGCTCAGGATCAGTAGTCACATGGCCTGGTGGCTTGGTCTTTTTAGCTTGACAATTCCAAAAACAGGCCCTGCTCAGCTCTGCATTAAAGGTAATCCATAAGCCAGAGAGGCCAAGTCCCTTTTGTTGCATTCTCTGCTCTCCTCTTTGGGATAACTCTGCCCTGATGCTGGGGCCCAGAGCTCATCTGGGTAAAGGCCCACTAACTTTAGCTCTGGTGTCCAAGAATTTAGGGATAACTGGCCCGTGAAAAATAAAGCAGGCTGCTCTCTCCTCCTCCTTTATTGTCCCATCTACTTCTTAGCTCATCACCTCCACCACTCCAGGCTCTCAGCATCCACTTTCAGCCTAATCTCTGGAAAATATTTTGTAAATGGAATGTAGAAATATAAAATTTGCCATTAATTTAAAGAAAAGACTCATTTTAATTTAAACACACACCACTTCCTTTTCAGTGTTTTTTCTCTCTAGTTTCCTCCTTCTCCAAAGAAGTTGATTCAATCCTCAATCATTTTTCTGAGACCTTATCATAAAATCTACTCTCTTGAGAGCCAGCTGAGACCAGGTGGCCACATAGTATAGTGGAATTTGTACTACAAAACCAGCTTGTGTGGTCCCTCTTACTAGCTTTAGGAACTTGAACAATTTCCTGTCCTTCTGAATCTCTTGGCCTTAAAATAGGCCCCTCTCTGGATTGTTTCACTGGGCCAATGTGAGGAGTCTTGAAAGAGCTTATGTGAAAAGGCTGGGAGCCCAGACAGCACCATATGGATGATAGGCATGCTCGGGACTTGATGCTCCCTTGGATTCAGCAAGATCTTCTGTAAAGGGACTTCTTCCTTTCCACCTCTTGCCATTTGCTTGTCAGAATTCTCTCATTCCCCAGGACCCTACTCTCTTTCATTCACAAAGCTTTTCTTCTAACCCTCATGGCATTAAGCTTCCACCTTATTTGGGCTTCAATTTTTTCGGTCATATACTACCCAAGTTCTCCATATTTTCCTCCTCTTGGCATTTTGTCATCATTCCTTTTACTTCCCACAGTATCCCAGGCCTCATCACCATGGTGATGGATTCCTCCCCTGACCCATCATGTGTATCAATTCCCTCAACCAAATGTGGAATTAGAGGATAATGTTTTTGTTCTTTCCATTGTAAATCTAGAGGATCTAGAAGCCTGGCTTGAATTTAGAAGATCCTGTTAGGGCATCTAAACTCCCCAAACCTGATTCTAAATCAGTTAATTAGAAATAACTTCAATTGTAGAAAGTCCTATGCAAGAGGCAAATTAGAGTCTAATTCCACCTGCCCCATCCTCATCACAGTCATCTTCTGCATGATCAACAACAACCACTTTCTGATGTGCTGTGATATTAATAGTAATAACCAATGAGTTCCCACATTTCGTCTTATACTGAACTGTCTCAGGCAGATTCTAAATCCTTTTGCACTCTTTCTGTTTTTCTCAGTTCCATGAACCCTGATTTATAGGGCAGTCTTTTCTACAGAAATGGCCACTGAGACAAAAGAACCAATTTATAAATACCAGGATTGTTCTTTTATTTCAAATCTTACAAAACCCAGAAGGATCCCCACCCACCGGCCAGGCTTCTCAAGTGAGCATTCACCTGCCCTCCAAACGCTGCCTGGCCTCTGTGTGCGCAGCCAGCCCACTGCTGTGGCAACGCATAGAAAACGGAAGCAACTACCCTGGAAAATGGGGGCAAGAAAGCCACATTTGTCCCAATTACTCAATTAACTTTGACCAGAGATTAAGTTTTTGTGTTGTGTTGTGTTTATGAATGAATTCAGAAAATGGGCCCACATCTTCCTTTTGCCACAGGTAGATTTGGCCAGTCTGAGTTACCTGGGACCATCTTCTCTGAGCTGCTAGTTTTAGACTCTTGCCCAAAGAGGCAGCAGATGGAATGTTGTATCTTGTCTCCTGCAAGCAAAGAAGAACATTTCTAAAAGTAGGTTTTGTACAGAAACGCTGGTGCATCCTGGGTTTTTGTCTATATCAGAGGTCCTCAGCCAGAGGGGATTTTTGTGCCCAAGACACACTTGGCAATATCTGGGGCCATTTTGGTTGTCACACTAGGGGTTGGTACTGGATCTAGAGGGTACAGGCCAAGATGCTGCTAAACATCCTACAATGCACAGGACAGGACCACACACAAAGAACAATCTGGCCCAAAATACCAAGGTTGAGAAACCCTTGTTTAGGCCAATAAGACAGCAAAAATGAGGCAACCATCAAGGAGATTAATGAAGACAGATGAGCTAAAGAAAGAAATAGAACTAGAAGACAACATATGACTAAAACAACTGGCTAAATTCCTAGTCTGTGTACACACTGTGAAATAATCCTTTCTATTTTGATGCTAAAGGATTTGGCATCTCAAAAGCAAAAGAAGAAAGCTGGATTTGAACCCTGAGGTTCACCCTTGGAGAATTTCTTGGATGACTTTTATCAGTAAGAGTCATTGAGTGCCATTGCTAGCTTGATCGTAATTTTCTGAGAGTAGGGATTGTATACAGGATAACAATAATAAATTATACCCAATTATTATTTAAGAACTTGTGTTAATAAACCACTAGATTATGCCAGACAACTGATCCAGCTTCAGTTTTCATAGATGTCTTATTTAGGACCAAACAAACAAACTGTATCTTCTAGACAGACAATTTGGCATTTTATTTTTTGTACAAAGGATTTTTTAGTACAGAATAGTTACAATGGGTAGGATCAGTCAATCACCTTCCCATGAGCCAAGCAAATTCATGGATTTCCCCCACCCCATCAGTTCCCCAGCATTTCCAGGAGAAACCTTTTAGGGAATTAGTAAAGTCCTGGATGGTGTCCCAGTCTAGTTGGGTTTTAATTCATATTTATTCACGTAACATTAAGCAAATACTGGGGGTCTGGCACTCAGCTAGAGCTGGGTGGGCAGCCAGTTTGTTTGTTCCCTTTCATCCCCACTCCTATCCTCTCTCCCAACTATTTGTTTAATGTGAAGCCCTTTGTGTGTATACATTCTTACAAAATGTGTATTGCTGTTTTGTGCGCAAGTGTTTTTAATTTATGTAAATGTTTTTATATTATAGGTCTCATCTGTTTTTCCTTTTTTCACTCAGTACTATGTTTTTAAGATCCTCTCAAGTCCCCTTATGTTCATCTAACCCAGTGCTTCTAACTGCTGCAGACTCCAAAATGTACCTCTATTATTTTATCTTATCTACTCTCCCAATTGCCCTCCACCACCTTCCCCACAGTAAGCATTCTCAAACATGTTCCTTTATGGACCTGTAGGAGAGTTTCTTTGGGGTGTACAGGGTCTGCATAGATCTAATCTGACTATGTATTTCCAGATGACTGTCCATAGTAACAGTTCCCACCAGCCCTCCCCTAACAGCTCAGAAATGTCCTTGTATCTGTACCACCACCACCCCACTACCATCCCAGTGCTTAGCATCACCTAACTTCTAATTTTTCCAGGCCAATAAGTGTAAAGTGACACTTAATAGTTTAAATAACATTTAATTCCTTGGGATTCCTCCTCTGAAAATTGCCTTTTCAAATTCTTTCCCATTTATCCAATGGGGTTTCTATATTTTTCTTGATGATTTTCAGGTGTTCCTTTAATATTTTTGAACATTAGACGCTTGCTGGTTTTAAACATTGCAATTATCTCTTCCCAATTCTTTGTGTGTCTGTTAGATGTGTCCATGGTGTGATTTGTTGAATAGAAACACTTAATTTTGATATGTTTATCAATTTTTGTTTCATACTTTTGAAATTTTGGATAAGAAAGTCTTCCCTACCCCTACATCAGGATATTCTCCTACATTTTTTTTCTGTTACCTCTACAGTATTAGGTAGGGATAGTTTCTTATTTTTCTCCATAGAGTAAGCAAATTCTTCCCAATACCGCCTATTAAACGACCACTTATAAATTCTGTATATTTCTTGCTAATCATAATACTGGCTTGAAACAAATATAGCATCTGAGAGAGGAGAAAAGCAGAGTGGAAAGAACAGAAAAAAGAAAGATGATCCTCAAAGGTCACAAAACTCTAGCTCCTCTCTACTAAATACAAACTTCCGCCAAAACCCATTCTCTCCTGCAGTCTTTTGACTAGTGATTTTTTTCCCCTTCAGTGCCTGGAGAATGTAGCTGCTTTTAACACTCCTCCACCCAAAAGCCCATTAAAAATAGACCATCTCTTTTTTCAGGCTGGGACTAAACTGCTAATAAAACCCTGATCTATAAGAACTCTTGCTAAAAGAGAAACAGAAATGGAATTACAGGGATAGTTCAGAAACCTTCACCACTCAAAAGAAGACAGGATCAAATCCAGAGAGGTGGAGCCCATCATCAAACTATATTTAGACTCTGGGATCAGCAAAGACAGAGACTTTATACAAGGAGGGCCGTGCGCTGGCTGAGCTCTGCCTGGGCCTTCAGGGCTTTCCCACAGTTTTGGCCTTCAGTCCCCACGGACAGGCTGTGCCCAAAGATGGACAAATGTTAAGTGTTTACAGCCACCCTCAGCCCTGTCCTTAGAAATCAGCTGCTGTGCTTGGGATGGTTACAGATTGTTTCAAAAGAAACCTAATCTCCTCTTCTCTTCATTCCTCAAGGAACGGTTTCTGACATGGGCGGTAGCCGATTATTAACCCATATGGTCACTGGGCCTACAAACTCCAAAGGGAAAAGGACTTCAAGGTCAGAAGTCATTTTCAAACAAAGGATCAGTTATCTTTTTCCCAATAAAAATGGGGTTTGATACTTTCATCACTATTGAATGTCCGATGACAGACTAGATGATGCATTCACTCCAGTCAGCAGAAGCTTGCTCCTCCTAGCCCCAGTTCAGAAGCTATGTCCCCTCTGCTACTCTGCCAAGGAATAAGGTCAAGTTTTACCTGGAGAGAGGCCAAGTAGCATAAGGTCATTCTGCGGATATAGTGGAAATGAGGCACAGCCTCACCTGTCCTAGGAGGCAGCCACACCCTTCTCACTGGGATGTAAGCTCCATTCACTGTGGTGTTTAACCAGTGCACTGTGGGCATTTATAACAGTGCCTGACATGTCTCATAAAGTAGTGGATGAATCAAGTTTTGTGAGAGAGAGAGAAAGAGAGAGAGAAGGGAACCAAATTAGTTCTAGATCTAAAGCTAGAAGACCTGGAAATCTCAATCAAATATGACCACAAACTGAACTGTGTGGTCTGAAGCAAGTTACGTGAAAACCCTGGACTTCATTTTGTTCATCTCTAAAATGAATGGTTAGACCAAGTGATCGTTAAAATCTCTCTCAAATGCTGTGCCAATAACATTTCTGGAGATTCTATAAATGGGGGAGGAAGAAAGAGACAGTTATGAAGAATATTGAAAAAATGGACCCAAATGGCAGAAAGAAACAAAAAGGGGTGGTGAATTAACACCTATTGGGTACTCAGGATGTGCCAGGGGGGTTACAAATATCATTTCAATCAACCCTCACAACTAACTGATGAAAGAAGGGTCATTACCCATTTTATAGGAAGACATAGAGAAGTTAAATAAATTGCTGAAGGTTGCATGACAATTAAAATTTCAACCTAGGATTTGTACCCAAGTTTCTAGGCTCATTACTGATTCTCCCATTCCACGCTGCATCCCCCAAAATTAACCAAAATAGGATAGAAATTTCTGTCTGCAAAACACAATGGATTAGTAATCAATCACCATAATCATTCAATCACAGCCCCTGGCCTAGCCTTCAAGGTCTGGGAGCAACCTTGGGACACTGAGTGAGTGGGAGATGTAAATCTCACTGTCAGCCTCAATTCAGAAGTGCTGAGGGGGATTCTGGTGTTTTAAAGATACAAAACCAGAATTTCTCAACAACGTGGCTCCTAAAAACAAGCCAACAACTTCATCTGCCACTCAACTGGAAAACTCCCACCTTTCTCTAGCATCCAGACATGTGAAATTCCTGAGAAAAATTCTGTATTGGTCCACTACATGGCACTTCCTAAGAGATTTTCAACAGCAGTTTTAATTCTATCAATTTTCTCATTATGTGCTGACTTTAGGGCCTGACCCCTGTGTACAGTCCCTGTGATGTGTTCACCACTCAAGGATTCATACTGTGGCATCTCAGAAGTACCAATTTTCATGAAAAGAAAGTACAACAGGAGAAGCACTTAAATGATTTTACTGAATCTGGTTTTTTGTACTTTTTTATATGAAGTACGAAAACATTTACTAATGAGTTCTTTTACCTAGTATTCTGAGGCAAAATTGGATCTACAATTTTGGCCTCAAGTGGTGTGGAATGGGGGTTGATATTTCACAGGGTAAAACAGAGATCACAAGTGAGTAGCTGGTAGTCTAAATCCGATTCTCAGATAATTTTGCTTGGCCAGCCCTTTCCAATTTACCACAGTCTCCACCACTCCCTGTTGTCCTACACTAGGCCTGCTTCACTTGTTTGTTACCTGCCTCACCCTGGTGAGTATCTTAAGTTTGCAACTTTTTACCAAAGCAGAGCTAGCTCTATGGAAACCTCAACCATTATGGGTTCCATAAAGTCCTCAAAGAGGGAAAGAATTAGAAATTACAGAAGCTAAAAGGTCTCAGATCATCTACTTATTACTATAAATCCCCAGCAATCCCACGCTACCACTCAGACATGTTAAACTCGTATGCTTTTCTCTTTCTGACTTGTCTCTATGGGTAAAGTATGCAGTCTTAATATTCTCCCTGGCTTTATCAGTGCTTGAAAGAAAAAGAAGGAATAAATAAATAAATAAAACCAAATTAAATCTGTCTAGTGCAAATCTCCAAAGACTCAAGGACTCCCGGCGCTGCCCAGCTTGACCAGGCCCCACTGGCAGCGGGCCTTGCAGAGATGTCAGATCCCAGACAACCCTGGAACAGCATGTCTTGCTATGTCATCCCGCCAGAGAAACTTAAGCCTCTCCACTCGGGTCATTTGCATAGTTGCAGCTGCTGTTCACGGTACCCAAACTGGTACCCGGCGGGCTGGCTGACTCTTACCACAAGGAGCCCTCCTGCTATTTCCATCCATCAGCCTTAGGACCCACCAGTTGCTCTGAAATCAGCTCCAGAGCAACTGGCTTGGGAGCACTGAATAACAGAACAACACAAGAGGGCTAGGTGAAAGGATATGTACTTTTTAAAAGCCAACTTCATTCTCCTAAAGAAACGGGCAAGTGAGTAAATGGAGGAAGAAGAAATGGCTAAGTCAGAATTGGTAAAGTTTGTTGGGGTGTGGAAAAGATGGCTGGGAAGAAGATCAAACCTGCTCACTGTCTGGGAAATAAAACTTCTAAAAGCCCTAAGTGACCAGAAATTGATTTAAAAAAAAAAAAAAAAAGGACTGGATGTCAGTAGGAACATCAAATACAAGAGACAAGAAATACTCATTCCGTGATGGTAGCTCATTATTGGATTTATAAGTAATAGTGCTGTATTGTTGGTGATTTGAAAGTGGTTGTTTAAAGTCATGTATGTCAATGATTAACACTACAAATATAAATAAATTCTTGTGTGAATGACTACAAATTAAAAAAAATAGAGGGGTAAAAAAAAAAAAGAAATACTCATTCAAGCTTGAGTTCCTGAGTTGTCTCCAGGGGTGGATACTGGCTTTCTGTTTAGCCAGCACAAGAGTCAAGGGTTACTCTCCTCAGAATATACTTCTAGCGACACTCAGAGAGTCTGTGGGAGGAGCCTTAAGGAGTTTGAGAGTGAGGAGGAGAAAGTCCAACATCAGATTAGAAACGATCCTCTCCTTTAGCCACTCGTCAACATTTGCGGGATGCGGCCCCCAGCCGCCAGGGCAGTACTCTGCAGCTGATGCACTCAGCAACCACAAGGTCAACGGAGAGGTGCCGCTCCCATGCACGGCTTTTGCAAATCCCACTCTGCTGTGGCCCCGATCAAAACCACAGTAAAATTCAGACATACGCCTGTCTCCAAACAGCCAGAGCAGGCCAGGTTGGTGGCAACATCTAGAGCTAGAAAGCGGCTGATACACACAATCCCAGCCCTCAGGGCTTCCTAGAATCAAAAGGAGCAGATGTGGGGCACACTGGGGCATCACTGCCATCCCGCACCCATGAATGCACTGCTGGCCGGGTACCAGCTGTGCACCTCACGGTGTATATTTCAGCAGACAGGGTATTCTCCTGATGTCAATGGTGAAGATTACTGGGGCAAACTCAACAGTCTTTGGCAGTTCACAATATATAGGGGACACAGAAGGCAGAGAAAGCTCTTGTTTGCACTTTACATTTCATGCATAAAACCAAAATTCAAGCATGGCCTAATCAACCTATATCAGGAAGAGATGTCTTTGAGCTTAAATGGTTAAGAATGTGAGCTTTGAACTCAGATTGCAAAGGTTCAAATCCTGCATCTACCACTTGTTTATGACTTCAGCAAATTATTTACCTTTATATGACTTGGTTTCCTCATAGATAAAATGGATATAATACCTTTCTCTGGGGTGGTTGTGAGGATTAAATGAATTAATACATACAAAACTCATAGTACACTGCCTGCCATTAAGTAAGCATTTAATAAACGCATGCTACTATTCTTGTATCATCACATCGCCAAATCATATGGTGATTAAGAACCTGGGTACTGGGTTCTATTCAGGCTCAGACACTTCCTAGCTTGTGATTTAAGGCAAGTTACTTAGTGTTCCTTAGCCTCAATTTCATTAACTCTAAAATGAGGATAGTGCCAGAACCTGCCTCATCTTGTTGTTTTAAAAATTAAATGGAAATCATGCATATAAAGGAATTAAAAATGGGTTTGATGCAAATTTATGGACTAACGATTGTTAGCTATTATTATTAGCTTACGAAATGGGCCTGATTTTAGAGCAAAAGATTTGAGAATTCTTATGTTTCTTTCCTGAAGGCATAAAAATGACTATTTTGCTGAGTCAAAGATCTAGGTACATAATTTCTTAAATATCCTGCCTTGCACTGATTTGATAAAACAGCATTTGGCAAACGTCAGTTGGCAAAGGCAAGATCAAAGCTGAGGACTAGACGGGAACAATTTCTCAAGAGCTGCTACCCGAGCCTGCCTCCAGGTGGCAGCATGTTAGCAGATCGAGGTTCGAAAAGGCCCAGATCAGATCCTCCGGTTAAATCCCTCTAAAATCCAACAGTCAGTGCAGTGTTCATCCCTGCCTGCTACTAGAGGTGCTTGGATGTGCTTGGAAGTGCCTTGGGAGAGGAGGTTTGGGACACAGACGGACGGGGCTGGGAGAGTCAGGGCCGTCGTCAGGGTGTGCGGGGCCCCTGTCCATGCAAACAGTTTGAGACACCAAAAGCAGTGTGTCAGCCCCTTTCTAGTGGCCCAATCTCATGCCACTTAGGGAAAAAAAAAAAAAAAAAAAAAAGGAAAGAAGGAAGGAAGGGGGGAATAGGGAAGGGAGAATGGGAAGAAGGAAGGAAGACCGAACCAGACCACGTGGTGCGTGCCCGACCCACCCGCCTGCAAAATACAGCGGCGGAAAGCACCTGCCGGATAGCACTGACAGCCCTGCCAGTCCCAGGCACCAGAGGGGGACTTTAACATGGGGAAATTTAGAGGAAGTCGCTCCAAGGTGCCAAGGGGGAACGGAGGGTGGAAACAGACTCTCTAGGGGTAGGGGTCTTGCTTCCCTGTGTCCACTGCAATGCAGGTGGAAATAAAGGAAGGGGGTGAGGGGTGAAGGGAAAGGATAAGAATGGGGGAGGGAGTTCTCACATTACCTCCCAGGCCCATTTGGTAACCCCAGTGCCTTGGGTGGCCTTCCCCCTTAAATTCAGAACAGCTGGTCAAAACATTCCTCTGCTAATTCAAGGGCTTTACCAAATCAGGACTAAGGACAGCCCATGCACACATGCTTTCTTTCTTAAAACTTTTGCTAATGTTTAAAACCCCTTTTTATGGACCCATCCCCCTCCCTAATGGGGAATTAGGCCCACAGCACGTAGCAGCCTGCATGACTGGGACAGAAGTTGAAGAGAAGAAAGTATGTACAGATGGTATCCTAAACAGAGCATTGAAAAGCCCCTCCCTTGATCACTGTTGATAACAAATCTCCAGACCCCTGTGTCACGAGACCCTGCTAAAACTCTGTTCTAATACCCTATGGAATGTCTTTGTCCTAAGCCCTTATAAACTGTCCCTTTGCACCCCCACTCTTATGAAGCACTGACTTCCATTTTCCAGCCAGCCGCTGCTGGGAAGAACTCTCTCCTGTTCACGAGTCCTAATAAACCCATGTCTAGCTCTGTGCCTAGCATGCTCTTTGGTTTTAGGGCTGCACCAACCCAAGCCCTCCAAGAGTTGGGTTGGAACACCCTTCTAAATGGATTGCTTACCAAATAAAGAATCCAAGAAATTGTCAATTAAGAGTCTTGGAAGGAGGAAATAATACAGATAAAGATGAGTGTGTCATTACCATCAGGAAGGTGACACTTCCTCCCAGGTGTGCATGGCTCCTGGGGACATTAGTCAGGCGGAAGAGGTAGATCAAGATAGGGACAGAGAAGACAAGGTTGCACCAGTAGAAGTCTAATATAACAATCTGAGTAGAAATAGGGAGTGTCAGCCTTCACACATATCTTAGGGCCCCTCAGATGCACCTAGTCCTCTCTTTCCCACTCAGTGTGATATTATGGATTGGACACTCTCTTCATTTGTTGGACAGCAAGCAACAGACTTCAGGAGCTACAGATAGTCCAGCAACGGACTCCACGCTGGGTAGACTAAATGCATTCAAGTTGGGTCTGAAGGAACTTAAGGATTTCCATATTTAATAGTCAGAAGGAACTTAAGGATTTCCATAGTTGACATGACCCAGTAGGCTTGGCCATTGGCTAACTCAGCCATGTGCACTAATTCTCCCCCAGTATCATCTCCAGGTGTGACTAAATTTGGGCAATGGGATGTGAGCGAAATGTGATGGGTATATTCAGCAGAAGAAGAAGCCACTTACCCTGCACCCTCCCTTTCCCCCTTCCAGTTAGCTAGGAAGTGGGTTGACTGGAGCAATCTTAGAAGCCATGTGTTGAAGACGACAGAGCTGCTATATGCCCTGTACCTGCTCCATGAGCTGTGGATGTTCTATGAAAGAGATAAAAACTTCCATGTTGTTTGAATGCTGGATTTTGGAATCTCTTTGTTACAGCATTTTAGAGGTTACTGTAACTAATACAACCACATATCATGGAATTTCATCTAAGGAATGCTTCAGAGCAATAGCCCTTCATCCTATGTTGCCTTTTCAATAATATTCCAGAGTCCATTATCTCTAATAACCACAAGATCTCTGAGCAGCAGTGAGAATTCCAAGGACTAGCCTTAGACTTAATGTTTTAAATCAACATTTGATATTCTAAAAATTCCAAGACAAAAACACCTGTACAATAGTTGAAAATTATAAAAATGGGATTTAATGAAAACATTGAAAGAGTCATTAATAGAAGAAAAAAATCAAAGACAGAGGTGCTGTGAAGGTTATCAAAAACTTTTTTCAGCAACTGCAAGGAATGCTGAGTAGTTCGATTCTGATTCTATTCAGAGTTAAGCCAGATCCCACAGCTCAAGCACAACCCTCTACAAGATTGTCCTTCAGTCACAGGTTCTGGGGCTCAGGCCACCTGCACTTCTGAACAGCTGGCTACAAATTCCCACCTGCCCCCTCAGGTTTGATAATTCATTAGAATGACTCACAGAACCCACTAGAAGAGATTATAGCTTTGTTATAGTGAAAGGATACAAATAAGAAGAAGCCAAAAGAAGAGATGCATAGGGTGAGGTCTGGGAGGATCTCAGACTCAAGTTTCCTTGTCCTGTCCACATGGAGTCAGAGCACATCACTCTCCAGGCATAGCAGTGATGTCTTTTCTCAGTCATGGAAACTCCTCATGGCTGTGAGGGTCCTGAGTTTAAATGGGATCCCATTATGTCACATGGCTGAACTCAATCCGCAGCTCCCCCTTCCCTCCCAGAGGTCGGGAGGTAGGCTGATATGAGGTAGCTCAAAGCCCCAACCCCTAATTACTCAGTTGGTCTATCGGGCATGACCAGCCCCCACCTTAAAACTGAAAGGGTGGTTGCCCCTCCTTGTCATCTTGTTGGCAAGTGAACAATTAGGTATATTCCTGGGCCCACCATGAAGAACCAAAGCACTCCTATCGTAGGAAATTCCAAAGATTCAGAGGTTGCTTCCCCAGGAAACGAGGACCAAGACCAGCCGAGTTTTTCATTATACTGCAGATGCCAACTCTGTTTTCTCCTCAAGGTCCCTACCAGAGCCCCTTCTACATCAGAGGCAGCTTTGCCCTTGATCCTATTGGTTTTCCTTAGAACTATTTATGGAGCATCTGCTAGACTCACAACAACCATGCCATGGAGGTCTTTTTTTAATTTCCATCATACAGATAAAGAAGCTGCGGCTCAGAAAGGCTCATGTAACTTTCCCAAGGCCACAGAGCTGTCAAACAGCAGAAACAGAATTCAAGCCTGTGAGCCTCCAGAGAGCGAGTTTACAGCATCACACCATGAGGTAAGACTTAGGCAATAACAATTCAAACAGGTAGAGAAAGAAGAGGAAGAGGAAAAGCCTCCACTCTCCAGCTTTGGGTGGATCTCCTCACCTAACCCTGGGCTCACCTCTCCAGTGGCACCAATATAAGCCAGGAGCTTCTGAATTTGTGAAGAGGGGCCAGTGATGAGGGAAATACCTAAATCCACAATGGCTTGGCAACCATAATGACAAAATTCATTCCACCCCTGAATTTTCTCGCTGAGGGGGAACATGTGCAAACACATCAAAAGGAAGTTTGCCAAAGACTCAAGATCGCAGAAGGGCCTTAAGCACATGATGCAGAATGGAGGATGGTGACCATATTCCACCCCGAATGCCACAGGTATCTGGGTAGACAACCTGTCAGAAGTGCACCGAAGATAGAAGCTTCAAAGAAGGTGGCTACTGCCCGAGGCGCCACAGGGTTCCCAGAGCCCCAGAGAGGGAACCAAGAGCTGCTGACTTCAACAGACATAGCCCACCTGTGCCGATCTCCCTATATCCTGCCCCCACCTCCTTGAATAATCTTAGGAGCATTATCTGCCCAATTGTGCAATTTACATTAGAGGACTTACTTAGAATTCCATCCATAGAATTTTCAGACATGGAATTTCAGGGTGAACTATCAAAGCCACAGACCTCATCATTTTGTTTCCCTACTTAAATCGTTGCAAAGGACTGTCCTCAGAGTGAGCCCAAATTCCTGATTATGGCCTAGGAGGCTCCGCATCCCTGTCCTCTACTCCTCTCCTTGGCTTCACCTCTCACTACTCCCACCATTCTTCTCCCAACCATCCCCCAGCCTCACTTTGTACTTGCCTTTTCCAGCCAGTCTGAATTTATTTCCTTTCCAGAAATGGTCATGTACCTTGTCCAGTGAGGGCCTTTGTTTTCTTACTGACTGAAATCACCAGGCCCAAAGCAGCCTCCATCTGGCCAGTTCCTATACATCCCTAAGGACGTGACTTTGATGTCCCTTTCTCTAGAAAGATTTCTCCATTCTCCTGGATCAAGGTACCTCCTGTGGGATCTCATAGCTTCTTATGTCCCCTACCAGAGGGCATATTCCTATTGAACTGAAGCTCTGTGGTGGCACCAAATAAGACAGTGTATCTTATTTATGCCCAGCACACAGTAGGACCTTAATAAAAATTTGTTGAATTCGTCTCCCCTTCTAGACCATGCGCTCTCATGGGTCATGTGTATTGACTGTCCCAGGACCTAGGACATTACTTTTCATATGCTAATCATTCACTAATGTTTTCGGATGAGTTTTTTTTCTCTTTGTCCAGCTAAAACCCAATCATCATTTCTTTCAACTTTATTGGCCCCCAAAGTACCAAAGGTAGGATTTAGTTTAAACAAACTCTAATGTAGTTTGGCTTCCCAAGAAAGAGACACCTCCACAAAACAATGGAGCCACTTTGTCCAATGCTGAAGCGTAGCTTATTGTGCTGTTAAGATGTCCTCCCAAGTTCATCAAAAACTGAACTTCCAAAGATACATTTATAGCTGTAAAGGCCCATATGATCCACCTCTATGATTCCACAAAAACCTTTAAGAATCATGGAGGCTCCCAACAATCTAAATTCATTGTCAGCTGATAGTTTTGACTAATTTTAGCAGTGGAGGAGATATATGAGGCATTTCTTGGACATGTCTGAGAGAGGTGGTGCTGAAAATTCAAGCCAATGAACAATAAATATAGCAAAAGAGCTCAGGAAAAACATAGAAACATTTTTATTACTGTGGCTTCTAAAAGTTGCATGCCCTATTTTTCAAAGCAATTTGCCAGTATCTTTTTTCAGTGAGTTTGACCCAGTGGATGGACCCTAAGTACAAGAAATGGTCATACCTCCAGAAGCAACTCACTACCATGACTTTCACCATGCCTGGAAAAAAAAAAACAACAAAAAAAAAACAGACACTAGGAAGTCAAATTGCTTTCAAGGAGGAAAGCAAATGCAAAAGGAACCATTCAGTGCAGAGAAAAAGTCACCCATCTTGAGCTGAGGCTGTTTGTGTTCCGTATCACCTGTCAGGTTGTTTCTCTGAGAGAGGGCCTTTCACAGCCAGGTACCAATTCACAATGAGTAACACGTTCCTGAGAACACTCAACTTTGGAGAAGCAGCAGAATAAGGGAGAAAGTCAAAGGAGCAAAGGATGCAGAATGAGAAGCCCAAGAGTTTGGCCCCAAGTGTTACTTGGATGAATCATTTAAATCCCTCTGGGCCTCAGTGTTTTTCCTATTAGAGAGCTGTGAGATCTCATTGAGATAAAGAATATAAAACACTTTTACAAGAGCAAAGCCTAAATATTAGTTACTGTAGTCTTGTTTGCATTATTTTCTTACAGTTTTAGAATTTAAGAAAAGTAAAAAAACTGAAAAGAGGAAAAGAAAGAGAACTGGAGAAGGAAATAAATTATTTTCCACTGAGACAGCAATCCTAACAGTGCTCCAGATGGTAGAATTTACTCTGCACCAACAGTAAGGACATCTGATAAAAAAAAAAAAAAAAAGACAGATGTTAGATGAAAAGAGGCCTGGGTAAATCAATAGCATCTTGCACACTGAGTCAATTACAAAATATTAGCATTGATGGAGGAACTTAAGAATATATCTAATCTATTTTCTTTCCATTACAGATAAGGACTCAAAGGCTCAAGGCTGGTTGTTCTAAAGACACATGGTGAGTTCCTGGGAGAGCGAAGACAGCAAAGTACTTCTTTAGAACACACAACACTGCCTCCTAGAGTTCAGTCCTAAAATTAGCCCTACAACCCCCCAAGGGCACCCACTGTTCTATAGCACAATGCCTTCAATTACAAAATAACCTGCAAATTCTTTCTTAATATACGCTATTTTTTTTTCATTCTAATTACCTTAGATTGTAGCCGCATTAAATCTAAGAGATGTATAATTTTTTAGCCTCAGGATATATACTTAACTTGAGTGGGTTTTTTTTTTTGTTGGTGTCATTTTAATCTTTCTTGTTCTGGTATGTCTTAGGTTTGATGCCTTTTCTCGTCAGGATGCTTTGGCTGCGAAATTTTCCCCATCACGAGAACCAGTGATTCTGATGCCAGCATTTCTTCGTCCAATAGATATTTAGTGAGCATGTATGACATGCCAAACACTGGCCTAGAAGCCAGTAATACACAGTGAATGAAAGAGGCAAAACCCTTTCCTGGTGGAAAAGAGGGGTGGCAGACAGTAAACACATTACTCAATAAAATATATAGCTGGGTAAATGGTGATAATGCTATGAGGAAAAATAAAGCAGGGGAGGTGAAAGAAGGCAAAGGAATTACAATTTTTATAAGGTATTTGGGGAAGGCCACACTGAGAAGGGAACTTTTTAGCTAAGACGTAAAGGAAGAAAGAGCAAGTTCTGCAGATATGGGGGGTGGGAGTAGTGTTCTAGATAAAGGGAACAGTGAGCGCAAAGGCTCTGAGGCAGGGAATCCCCTTCCAGTCATCTGATCCATTTACTTTATATTGAAGGCCTACCTGTTAGGAGAAAGGAAAACAGTGGTTCCTTCACCAAGAGCTCATCATCATCTTGTCAAACATGGGAATCATTCCCCCAACTGATAACTCGGGGTACCCCAGACCAAGCACACCATCAAGTTGTGTCAGGGCAAAGGTCATCCCAGGCTCAAAACAAGACTCTCCAAAATCTTGTTCCTTGATGTGTGTCTGATGAAGAGAAAAGAAGCCAGTGTGCCTGAATCAAAGGTTTGAGGAGATAGATGGGAACGAGATCATGAAGGCCTTGCAGTCCAGAGTAGGGAGTTTGGATTTTATTCTAGGTGTAGTGAAAAGCCATTGGAAGTTCCTATGCCAGTTTCTGTTATCTGATTTACCCTGTTAATGGATCATGCTGGCTGCGATGTGAAGAATGGCCTGGAGAGATATCCGTGACTTGAAATGGACTATGGCAGTGGAGATGGAGATGGGGTGGGGGCAAGAGGCAGGATAGATTTCAGAGATAAAACCAGTTGGTAGATTGGATGTGGCGGATGAGGGAAAAGGAAGAATTGAGGATGATTCCTAACTTTTCCTTCAAACATCTGGGTGTTTGATCTGAGATAGAGAAGACAGGAGGATGAGAAAGTTGGGGATGCAGTGGGAAAAGAAGTGTAGGTTTTTTTGTGTGTTTTTAGCTTAAAAAAAAAAAGACATATGTTTGTCAAAGAACTGAATTTATGTTCAAAATCATCCCCACATTTTCAAATTCAAACTCAGATGGCTTTCCTGATGACTTCCATTGAACTTGAACGAAGAAACTCCACCAACCTTACACCAACCCTTTCAGAAAGTAGAGGAAAAAGGAACACTTTACAATAAATTGTAGGGCACCAGTATTACGCTGATACCAAACCTGGCAAAAATATCACACAGAAATAAAATTGCAGACCAATATACTTCAGGAGAATGTTCACAAAAATTCTTAACAAATGCTTAAAAAATAAGCATATTACAATGGAATACTATGCGGCAGTAAGAAGGAATGATGTCATGAAACAGATGGCAACATGGATGAAACTTGAAGACATAATGTTGAGTGAAATAAGCCAGGCACAAAAAGAGAAATATCATATGCTACCTCTAATGCAAACATTGAAAAATGTAAAATAAATGGTTTATAATGTAGAATGTAGGGGACCTAGCGATAGAGAGCAATTAGTGAAGGGAGAATGATAATCTAATAAGAACAGATAAGCTCGGGTGGGTAAACTTAATGCTCTGGGAATGCCCAGAAGTGACTAAGGTTTGTTAATTTCTGGTGAATATTGTAGGAACAGTTCACAGAAATGTTGCTGTATTAGATTATTTTCTTGGGGTAGAGCAGGAACATGTTGGAAATAAAGTAGTTATTTTAGGTTAGTTGTCTTTTTCTTATTCCCTTGTTTTGGTTTGTTTGAAATTTTTTTTATGGTATGTTTTTTTTTTTTTTTTTTCATTTTTTTTATAGTTAATAGTTAATTTTAAAAAAAAATGAAAAAAAAATATGCAGAGCCTCCCTGAGGAGCTGGGGGAGAATGCAGGGGTTTTGGGCTTCCCCACCTTGATGGTTGCTGATGTGCTCACAGACATTGGGGACTGGCGGTTTGATGGGCCAAGTTCTCTATCATGGGACTTTCCCTTGGGAAGACTGTTACTGCAAAAGAGAGGCTAGGCCTGCTTATAACTGTGCCTAAGTGTCTCCTCCTGAATGCCTCTTTGTTGCTCGGATGTGGCCCTCTCTCTCTAGCTAAGCCAACTTGGCAGGTGAAATCACTGCCTTCCCCTCTACATGGGATCTGACACCCAGGGGTGTAAATCCCACTGGCAACGTGGAATATGACTCCTGGGGAGGAATCTAGACCTGGCATCGTGGGATGGAGAACATTTTCTTGACCAAAAGGGGAATGTGAAATTAAATGAAGTAAGTTTCAGTGACTGAGAGATTCCAAAAGATACCAAGAGGGCACTCTGGTGGGCACTCTTACGTACAATATAGACAACGCTTTTTGGTTCTAATGTATTGTAATAGCTAGCAGTAAATATCTGAAACTATCAAACTACAACCCAGAACCCTTGAACTGTAAAACAATGTAGCTTATGAGGGGTGACAATGTGATTGGGAAAGCCATGTGGATCACACTCCCCTTTGTCCAGTGTATGGATAGATGAGTAGAAAATTGGGGGCAAACAAAACAAAACAAAACAAAACAAAAACTAAAGGAAGAATGGAGGGGGACAATTTGGGTGTCCGGTTTTTACTCTTGTTTTTTTTATTCTTGCTTTCACTTTTTCTGGTACAAGGAAAATGTTAAAAAAAAAATTGATCGGGGTGATGAATGAAGAACTGTATGATGATAATGTGATCAATGGATTATATACTTTGGATGATTGTATGGTATGTGAATAAATCTTAATTAAATATATATATATATATAAGCATATTGATCCAGCAACATATGACAGGATAAGTCATCATGACCGGGTGACATTTACCAACAGGCATGCAAGTTAACATTTAAAAATAAAACTTTGAAATCTACCCTGTTAATTAAATAAAGGAGAGAAAACATTGAGTAATCAAAATAGATTCCAAAAAGTCATTTGAAAAAATCATTCACCTCTTCAATATGAAAAAAAAAAACTCTCCCAACAAAATTGCAATACAGGCCAATTCCCTACATAAAATAAAGTACATCTATATAGACCCCTTCATCTAGTTTTTTTTTTTAATTTGATGGTGTTTTTTTTTTTAATTAAAGAAGTTGTAGGTTTACAGAAAAATCATGGATCAAAGAACTTCATTTTGGATATATTAAATTGCATCCAAGTAGAGATGTCAAACAAGGTGATATATTTACAAATCTGGAGCTTAGAGGAGAGGTCAAGACCGGAGAGAGAGCATGGAGTCACCAACTCATAGATAATGAATCCTTGTTTCTGGGTGAACTTGCCTAGGAACTCAACTAATCCATGTTTCGAACTTGCCTAGGAACTCAACTAATCCATGTTTCCACCTTCTTTCCAAATCCCCTTCCAGAACCCAGGAAACATATAACAAAAAATATCCACAGCTTCTCCTCCCCTTGCAGCCATACCCTACCCAAGTATCAGAGACCTCAGTCACACTCACTTTCAGCTTCTCCATTACCACAATGCCCAGGAGGTTTTCATTCCACACCAAAGGGAGAATGACTGCCCTCCTTGTCAACAGGAACTTGAGAGGAAAGATTGGAATCGGTCTTTCCTGGGAGCTACAAGGTGACCTTCTATTACTGCTAGAGAAAGGCAAACTACTTCTAAATATAAAGCCAATTTCTTTCTCAGCACATGGTTAGAAACCTGGAGATTGGTAAGCATTTCTACTTTCCACTCTTGGCTATCCACCTAGCACAGCCAAGTAATAAAATGTTGGAATCCTGGTATCCCAGGGTATGGTGGACTCCCCAAACCAGGCGTCCTTCTGGTGGTCACAGTGGTACTGATGATTATGATAACCAACATTGAGCATTCACTATGAGCCAGATTTGTGATAAGAATTTTACCAGTTTATCTCTAATTTATGCTTGCACTAGCGCTATGAAGTAGATTCTATTGTTTTCCCATTTTACAAACTAGGAAATTGAGTTAGAGCAGTCAGATTGATTCACTCAAGGTCACAAAGACAGGAGATTGACTTTATCTAGTATGTTGGAAGTGAATTATGTACCCCAATTTAGACATATTCTTGATCTTGATCCACATTATTGTGGGTGTGAACCCATTGTAAATGAGATCACTTGAAGATGTTATTTTAGTTGAGATGTGGCCCAAGTGACTGAAATTGGACCTTAATCCAGATTACTGGAATCCTTTATAAGCAGAAGAAATTCAGACAGAAAGAGGAAAGCCATGGGGAAGAGATGGAAGCCAGAAATCAATGGAACCTGGAAGATAATGGAGAGGATATGGCCATGTGACTGGAAAGCCAAGGAACACAAGGATTGCTGGCTAGCCAGAATGTCACAACCCGAGAAGGAAGCAAGCCTTCCAGCCTCTGCAACCATGAGCCAATAAATTCCTGTTTTGTAAGCCAACACATTGTGTGGCATTTGTCGTAGTAGCTTGGAAAACTAAGACACCTGATCATCTAATCCCCTTCCAATTCCTCAAGATAGATTTAAGCCATCCAGAAGGAAAAGGGGATTTTTAAATATATTTTTTCATTATAAAATAAACACATTACATAATATTTTGGAAAAAAATAGAAAGAAAATAAATCATCCATTAACAAAACCACTGTTACCATTTTAACATGTATTCCTTCCAAACTTTTTTTCCCCCAGTGCATATTTTTTCTCATAATTTTAATGAAGGCATAATATAAATTCTTCATTAAATAATATTCCTAAAAATCTATTTTCCTTCAGGAATTTTCTGCAGTTTTGATTTTCACAAATGTAAAAGCAACAGGTATTTGCTTCCACATCCAGAAGCAGTCTGACTCAGGTTTCCATGCCAGGAGTTCTATAAAATCCCAGCCTGTCCCAATATGCTTCCAAGAGAGCTGGGATTGATATAGAGACTGAGCGTGGATGTGAACGCTCAGGACAGGTCACAGGGCTTGTCCCAGCGGGAACCTTTGGGGCATTGTGGCTGTTTCACTTCTTGCAGAGGTTGACCGCACAGCTCTCCCAGCTAAGGGCATTGGAGAGCCCCAGGGCAGCCATCCACAGACCAAGGAACCCTAGGAAGTTTTCCTCTGGCCACCAAACATGGCCATGTGACAGCCCTCTCCTCTCCACAAATCTTTTTCACTTTTCTGCATTGTGTCCTGCAAAAGCACCTCCGGGCCAGAAGCCTCCATCTCTCCACCTTAATACTGAAATACTCCCCACTGGATGCAGTCCCTGGGGGCTGTGGCCTTTGTAGTCAGATGAACTCCCAATTCTGCCACTTACTACTTCTGTGACCTGGACGCTACTGAGCCTTTCTGAGCCTGTTTCCTCATCAGAAACATGGTGAGAGGGATGTACCTATCTACTGTTGATGAGCAGGTAGAATGGTGTAGCCTTCTGAAGGTCAGTGTGGTTGTTCCACAAAAAGTTAAGTATGTGGGGACCAAAAGGTCCTGCAATCTCATTAAGGGGTATGTCATTTGAAGATCTGAGAGCAGAGACATGAATGGACATTTGCAAACTGGTGTTCATGGAGGCAGTGACCATGATTTGCAAAGGGTGCAGATGACCTAAGGGTACATTGACTGAAGGATGGAATGGTGCACTGTGGTGTACGCATACAGTGGAACATTGAGCAACTACAAGAAGGAGTGAAGCTGTGAGACACACAACAAGGTGAATGGATCCTGTACACAGTATTTGAGTGAAGTACACCAGAAATAAAGGCAAACACTTCAATGCCTCACCAATATGGACTAACTACAACGTGTAAACTCAGAATTGAACCTTAGAACATAGCCTATGGACATAATTATTGTAATAGTCCCTAGACTGTAAGCTCTTACAGCAGTTAACTCTATCCCTGAATTTTAACGCCTATCTCTAAACTTTGAGATGCTGATCCCTTAGCATATAACCTGATTGGTCTCTGGAAGAATGCATATCTATGAGACATCTGAAACTCTGAGCTAGAGCTTGGCAGATATGAATGTCAGTATTAGGGCCTACAGCCACTGTTAAAAAGAAAAAAAAAAAAGCTGAAAAAGAGCCCAGACTTCAATTAGTGATATGAATGAAGCAAGTCTGGTTAAGACCAGGGCAAGCCAGGCCAAAGGGTAAAGGTTGAAACTGACTGTGTTTTAAAACTTCAACTTCCATATGAGACCAAGGGAAGAGATATCTATTTGGTACAGGATCTAAATTTTCTAAATGGTACAACTCTACAGTCGATTTGTTCAAACACCATAATTGCATGGAAATTTGAATAGGAAGTGAGATATGGTAGGTTAGTATAGGCTGGAGTGAAATAGTGACACATCCCAGAGTAATTTGGGCAGATAATAAAAAATATATTTACAGCCTCCCCCTCCCCAGCCCCGAGGATCTGGGGGAAGGTGCGGATGTGTTGGACATCCTCACCTGGACTGGTGTTGATGTTGTCACAAACATTGGGACTGGCGGTTTGATGTGCTGAGCCCTTGATCATGGGACATGCCCTTATGAAGCTCGTTACTGCAAAGGAGAGGCTAAGCGTGCATATAAGTATGCCTAAGAGTCTCCCCCTGAGTACCTGTTTGTTGCTCAGATGTGGCCCTCTCTCTCTAACTGAGCCATCTCAACAGGTGAACTCGCTGCCCTCCCCCCTACGTGGGACCTGACTCCCGGGGTGTAAATCTCCCTGGCAACACAGAGTATGACTCCCAGGGATGAATGTGGACCCAGCATCGTGGGACTGAGAGTATCTTCTTGACCAAAAGAGGGATGCAAAATGAGACGAAATAATTTCAGTGGCTGAGAGATTTCAAATGGAGTCGAGAGGTCACTCTGGTGGACATTCTTATGCACTATATAGATAACACCTCTTAGGCTTTAATGTATTGGAATAGCTAGAAGTAAATACCTGAAACTACCAAACTCCAACCCAGCAGTCTGGACTCCTGAAGACAATTATATAATACTGTAGATTACAAGGGGTGACAGTGTGATTGTGAAGACCTTGTGGATCACACCCCCTTTATCTAGCGTATGGATAAGTAGAAAAATGGGGATAAAAACTAAAGGACAAATGGGGTGGGATGGGGGGGGATGATTTGGGTGTTCTTTCTTCACTTTTATTTTTTATTCTTGTTCTGGTTCTTTCTGATGTAAGGAAAATGTTCACAGATAGATTGTGGTGATGAACGCATAACTATGTTATCATACTGTGGACAGTGGATTGTATACCATGAATGACTGTATGGTGTGTGAATGTATTTCAATAAAACTGAATTCAATGAAAAAAATAAATAAATAATGAAGGTACTACTGCTATCTATGTTTCACGAACTAGGAAACCAGTTCAGAGGGGTTTAGTGACTTCCCCCAGGCCATCAAAAAGCTAAGAAGTAACAACAGGCTTCAAACCCAGGAAGTTTGGCTCCAGAGCACACTCCTCTAACCACAGTGTTATACTATCCCCCAGTTTCTAATGAACAGAAAACTCCAACTTTCGATAGAATCAAAAAAGAAAGAAAACATACCCATATGAAATAAAACGAGGAGCTCACTGGGGTTTTGGAAAGTGGTTACAGTTTGGGTTGCCAGCCCTTCCTAATCCTTTCTGGAGGCCAGGCGAGGCTTTGACGCTGATTAAGCTGACTGCTGCTTCGTGTGTTAGTGTTTGACGAAAAGCACCTGACTTGTGGCATGAGGCCAACTCCCGAAGGCCCTTAAGATTTCGAAAACAGCTGCGCGTGATCTGGGGCACCCAGAGAAGAAAGCTTTATCAGTTGGCCTGTCCCAAAGCCACTGGGAAGATTCTGTATCTGCTGGTGCCGTGACGCCTCCAACTACCCTATTTTTAGAGAAATGCATTCTTTCTAGGGCTGTACTTCTGACAAAGGAGAAAGCCCACACTGTCCCAAGGCAGACCCCATGAAGATCAAGCCACTTCTATTCATTTGCCTGACTTGGGGCTCATTTTCTGCAAGTTTATGGACTGCCTTCCAAAGCATTTAACCAAAAGATTTACAGAATGCTAGTCCATTCCCCAGGTGGGGAGATGCAGCATGATGTAGCTTTCTGCACCTGGAAGTGGGACATAAGATGTTGGAAGGTGCTGCTCAATCAATAGCATCTTATCAACATTTCAAAGAACACCATTCAAGGTCAATAAAAAGCCTTTTTTTTTTTTTGCTTTAAGAAAGCAAATATCTGCCTGGGAGACCTAATGACTTAATTTATATTTTTATACGCCATGGTGGGAGGAAGAGGTGCAGGAGACAATGAACCGAGAGAGTAAGGTGTTGGTCCAGTGGAAAGACCATGTGCCAAACTTGATGGGGTCATTGGGACCATCTGGTCCCTCGTTTCCAAATGAGGGGAAGGAGAACATGATGACTTAAACACCTTGCCCAAGGTCACACAGCAATGATTCAAACACAGGTCTTCAGAATCCAAGCCTAGGATCCTTCCCACTATACCCACACCTCCCCGTCAACTTGGCCCTACTGGGTAGTATTCAGCAAAGCAGTCAAATGGAATTCTGTTGTCTGAAAAACACCTGAGATGGGGAAATGGACCAATGTCACTGCTTCTTCCAAAAGTAAATGGAAAAAACTCTCTAACAAGAGGAAAACAACTTGTCCTAGGCTCCCTGGGGATTCCAGATTGGTTTGTGATGTTTCAGAGTCAGATGTCCCCAGATCCTCAATTTAGTGACATTTATGTAATCATATAACTGTTCTTCTGTCATTGTGACATGTAAACACACTTTCTGAAGGAATTATGGCAGATATATCTGAGCAAAAACTTCTGGCTGGTGGTCTTTCATGAACTCCTCCAGGGTCCTCTCAAAGATGATGCCTGATGGACTTAAATTGAACTTAAAAAAAAAAAAAAAATCCTGAAAAGATAAAGAGGGATGACCTCAAGGTTTTGGTTTCATCATTGGTTTCAGTTCATCTCATTCCAACACCAGCCCAGCAAAGCATGTGGAGGGAGAGATGATGTCAAAACCTCAGCCTGGGCCAAAGTTTCCTCACCTCTTAATGCCTCCGATGATCTGAAAGCACACCAAAACCACCACGACCGGCTTTATGGCTCTAGCTCAGTGGCCAGTCTCTACGTACCAGGCTTTCTTCTAGACAAGTTCCTCAAAGTTGTGAGGTTGCTCCATCAATTCCAGGATATTGTAAATCAGCAGCACCTTTATTGATATGTCTGGAGCTGACCATAAACTCGAGCAAATATTGACATCCCTTAAAGATGTGAGGTGGTACCCAACAAGTATCGACAAGAGAGAAAGCGTGGGGGTGGGAGCAGGAGGTAACTGACAGGTATCCAGCTCCTTCAGTGTTTCAGGCATTTACTGTCATTTAATCTTCACCATGACATTATGATCATCCCCATTTGACAAATGTAGAAACCCTTCCAAAGAGATTGAGCAATCTTCCCAGGGCCACAGAGCAAGGAAATGTTAGAACTAAAATTCCATCCCCAGTCTACACACACCAGCTGTTTTGAGGGCCAGCCCTGTTGGTCTCCTACCTGACCTTCCCTTTCTTCCTTGCTGACAGAACCATGGTTATATTGGGGCAGTATCGTGCCCACCTCCAGGCTGCCCCAGAGTTTAGTAGTGTCTGCCATCCTCCAATGTCACTTCTAGCTACTGAACTTCTGAACTTCTAGCTACTAAAGCTTAGGAGGCAGCTCAGAATCAGTTTCCCTGTAAAAACTGTTTGATACACAATGACGACTAAAATCACTCTATCTTCACTATACTTCTGCTGTCTGTGGATTAAGCCAACTTTTGTGGACTGACCTGAGATACCACTATTTATAGCATTGTTTCTATTGCAAAATGCATTACAAGATCTGCCACCCCCTTCCCCTGCCAAAGAGAACAAAACTTACAATAGACTTTGTGAACCCTTTATACAACTAATAGTCAAATTTCACAGATTCAAACCCAAGGCTGCATTCACATTATCAACCCTTTACTTATCAGGAAGATCTAGGAATACCAAGACTGCAAAAGAAATTCTTGAAAACATAGTTAAGTATGGGTTATGGGGTATTTCTATACTATACCACCCCCACTTTATTAACTTGAAAGAAAATCTTCCCGAATACTAAAAATAATTCACTCCAGTCCAGAAGATAAAATACTTATTGTATCCGCTTTATGATTACGGTGATACATTTTCCTGAGGGAGATTGTCTGGCATTAGTACAGCCCAGAGTTTCTGAACCTTGGCACTACTGGTATTTGGGGCCAGATAACTCTTTGTTGGGCGGGGTTTGGGGGGCAGGCGCTTTGCTCATGCAGTATCCCTGGAATCTACCCACTAAGTGACAGGAACACCTCTTGGTTGTGACAACCAAAAGTGCCTTCAGATGCCAAATGTTCCCTGGGGAGTAAAATCACCACCAGTTAAGAACACTGGCAGAAGCTGATAAATTGGGAGGACCCACTTACAAGGTTGCATTAAACCTCCAAGAGCCATGAAAACACTCCAGTGAAGTAAGAACTACTGATCCGTATTCTGATAGCAAATCTTACCTTTGTAAAGTAGAGAGCAGGTGGTCACTGAAATGGTCTTTGGCTGAAAACACCAGCATGTCTTACTATCCAGGGCATCAAGAAATCCAGCTTCAGAGATCATGTCCCCTCTCACTGCTGGTTCCTAAGGATTGTGAAGCAGAAGCCACCCAAGGGCCATGCCCCTGACCTTGGTTTCTTTGGCTCACGCACAGGCTATCTAAAGTCCACCTCTTCCACTTCAGTTCGTTTCTCCCCAGCATTCCACCTGTGAGTCAACAGAACTCCTTCAGTGCCTCTTGTTTAATTTACTGCTCACTTTTGAAGCTCCCTTTTCTCAGAATAATTGTCCCAGAACAACAGTTGTTATTGAACAGATTCCAGCCATTCAACATTAAATGAGAACATAATTAACTCCAGAGACTACCTTAGGGGACTTCTCTGGAATCCAGCTTTGGACACTTCCATAGAGCAAGCACAGCACATTTTCATCGGGGTAGGCCAAAATCTCAGGTGAAACACTCAGCTTCCTCCCGGGCATTATGCTCAGGAAAGTACAAAATTGGAGCTTATCCTACAGCTTACCGAGCAATGTGAATTTCTTTCTGGGTTTTTCCAACCCTGTATGTATCCTGTTAAATACTTTGAATAAATGCTGTGAATCCTTCTCAGAACCATTCTACTTTACCTCAGTGATAACCAATCATGGGGAAAAATTCTTTTCACTCATAAATACATATTGTCAGTCACTGGCTACCAGCAGGTTGAGTTTACATTATTGAACTGAGAGTCAAACATCATTTAGTCATTCATTCATTCAAATGCTCCAGGGGGTCAGGGAATTTTGTTCTTTGTTCACTGCTTATTTGCTGAACAAGTTAATGCCCACTTCATCTGAAGGCACTGTCGTTAGTGCTAAGAATAAAACAATGGGAATGGGGAGGCACAATCCCGGACCTCAGGGAACTTAGAGGCCAGTGGGGGAGCAAGACAACTGCAAAATCAATCAATCAATCACAAATTGTGGTAAGGGCTAAAATGGGGCATGGGACAGCCTAACTTAAATAGGATGGTCAGAGAGACCCTCTTTGAGGAGATGCCTATTCAGCTGAGACTTGAAGATGAGGAGCTAGTCTGAAGCGATTTTCAGGGGACTGTACACACACATGCACACACACACACCTACCCACATGCACACACACATATACCATGCACACAGACATACACAATGCAATGTATGCAAATACATAGAAATATCTACCAAGCACACATATATTCCACACACAGCACACACACACACCACACACACACACCTACCCACATGCACACACACATATACCATGCACACAGACATACACACATGCAATGTATGCAAATACATAGAAATATCTACCACAAGCACACATACATAAATTCCACACATAGCACACACAGCACACACACACACATACATACATACATACACACAGCTTTTGCTTTGATGGAACATTTCAGGGCTGAGGGAAAAGGCTTTAGTACAAAGGCCCTAAGACTGACTTGTTTTGTTTTATTCAGTGAAAAGAAGGGGAAAATGCATTCTATTTCCCATAGCAATGGTATTTACCATAACACTGAATAATAAGTGTATAGGAAAACCTTGAACTAGTGATGATCCTGGAGGTGATAGGAAAAGAAAAACCATTATTCTCAGGCCTAATGCTGGATTTACCACCAAATGTATTAATTTTATGAGCATAGGCTTAGAAATATATCTTATTTAAAAATTAAAAACATGATTAAAAAATTTATGATTAAAATACCTGCCAGAAAAGTAACTTACCATTGATTATTCCATATCTGAAACTATCCACCTCTACTCCCCTTTTCCCAATGAAACAATTACATTTATAATATTAGCACAATATAAAAACTGTATGTGTGTTATATATCACATCATAAATACATTGTCTAAAACTCAAGCTTCTTATACAAGGTGCTATCTATAGCAGTATTGACTAGAGAAGAATAAATTAAATCTGTGTTCTTTCCTGTGTCTAGTGCCATCTTTAGTAGTTTAAAAATAACCATATCTGCAAATACATGCCTACTTCACTAGCAAACTCGCATCAGCTTATTTATTTATACTTGCAAGGGCCACCAGGTGCCAGACACTGAAATAGAGACGGAGGGATACAGCAGTTAGCAAGTCCCACCAGACCTCGGGCCTCGAGGACATCATGGTCTAGTGGGCAGATCGGCAATCAACAAATGTTTACAAAGAGAAGTATTTATAACACATTATAAAATCATATACTAGGAGGGCCAACCCAGTCTGGGAGGCCAAGATACGACTCGTAAGTTGGGACATCACAGATCAGGAGTCAGTGCTAGCCAGTGAGGAGTGGGTAGAGGTGGAGGGAGAGCATTCCAGGTAGAGGGGGGTACCTGCGGGAAGGCCCTGAGGGGAGGAGGTTGGTACCTCCCAGGAACCGAGAGGGTCAGTGTGGCGGGAGACCAAAGAACGGGGACAACGGTAACACCTGTTGGGCTGGAGAGACGGGCAGGGGCCACATGCTGGGGGGTATTGTAAGCCATGTTAAGGAACCTGGGCTTCATTCTGTGGGAAATCAGAAAGCTGCCACCCAGGCTAGAGGTGGGGAGTAACTTAGCTTTTCACTTCTGGAAGATAACTTGTTAGCTTTTCCTTCTGGATCCAGGGCTGCCCTGTAAGGCAGGCCCCCTGGAGTTGTGTACTGCACGCCACACATGGCCCCACCGGGAGGCGCTGCGCTGCCTTGTGGGAAATGGGTAGGTGGGCACAATAGAGAGACCAGTGGAGACGGAGAGCAGTCAATGGCTTCCCCGTCCGGAGAATTATGTCTAGACAGTAAACTGGGGTGGGTTCCCACAGGGATCACATGATATATGCTTTATGTGTTCACAGACATCTGGGGCCTGAGAAGTTGCCATCCTACCAGTGACGCTGGCTTTGGGAAGAGGCTCACATGAGACTCTGAAATGACATTGTACCAGCAGGCTGATGCTTTGCCAGTCAAAATATAGCCTGTCAACACCCACAGACTGGATCAATAAACCAATCACAATAATGACTAACCCATAACTCACAATGCTTTCCCAGGGACATTCTAATTACTTTAAACCTGATGCAAATGCATGAAATGTGAGGACCAGGACAAATCCCCATGGCAGGTAAAACCCATGAGAAGGGATTCCTTCCTCAGGGCCCCCAGAGTTGCCCATCTGCTTCAGTGGTAAAATGTAAGGATGCCTGGGAAAACTCTGGGAGAGCCTGGTGTTGTAATCCGGAGAAAGAAGGAAGAGAGAAAGGGACTCCTGAAAGGGAAAACATCTGTTGAGCAACAAGGATCACACAGACAAAAGGCTGTTCAAGATTTGCCTCAAACTGAGCTCCTTGGTCTCTGTCACCACCCAAGGAATTGCCCTCAAGAGACTTCCCATCTGCTTCGGGTTTTTCTTACTCAAATTGGGATAACAAGTTTTGGAAGAAGACCTGGAAGGGCTAGGTGTGTTTAATTCTGAAAGCACAGAGAGCAGAGGAGAAAAAACGATGGTTACAAATGGAGGCAGGGAGACAGGGCAGGTTTGGGTTGGGAAGGGGCAGGGAGCAAGGGTGGGCTCCTCCCTGGTCCAGCAGCCATGGGAACTTATATTGTATTCTTGACACTTTAAGATATTCAAAAGTTCAATCAAGTCTACATCAAAATTTTACTGTCTCATCCTGTTTAAAAACTTCTTTCTGCCCAGCTGAGTCCTGAACCTCTGGTTTGGGGACCAACAGTGAGAAAGGAGTTGTGGGTAGAGGAGGAAATGCCTAGTCTGCTCCTTCACTCTCTTTGCTCCACTCCTTTCCCTTCTACCCCTACTTTTAAGTACAAAACAGAACTAGGTTAATCAAATGCTACCTAGTAGGAGTCCTGTTTTGATCGACCACTCTCCTTTCATTTCAATAAATGATTATTAGTAACTGACAGAAATCATTCTTATCCATTAATTTTTTGAGACCTTTCATGATTGAAAAAGTCTTTATTCTATGTCCTACTTGACTGACGCCCTGACTGGGTATAGACTTCTATGTTGGAAATTAACCTTAGAATTTGCAGGCATTGCTCCATTAGCTTCTAGTTTCCTATAGTGCTGTCTAAAAGTCTAATGCCATGCTGATTTCCAACTCTTTATGTGTAATGTGCTGTCTTCTCTCTAGAATCTTTTAGGACCTTCTCTTAAATTCCAGTATCCTGAAATTTTGCATTGATTTGTCTTGGTCTTTTTCATTTATTGGGCTAGCAAGTTGATGGGTCTTTTAGATCAGGGAGCTCATCTACTTCAATCCCAGAAAACTGTTCTCTTTCGCTTCTTCCATAATTGTCTCCCTTTTGTTTTCTCCATATTTCCTGGGACTTATTATTTGGATGTTGTACATCCTACTTTGATCTTACAATCTTCTGATGCCTCCCATCCTTGTCTTTTTGTTCTATTTCATAGATTTCCTCAGCTTTCAATGAGACTTTCTCAAACTTTCTACTATATTTTTGTTTTGCATATTTTTTCATTTCTAAGAGCACTTTCTAGTTCTATGAATGTGTGATATACATATATATGGCATCCTGCCCTTTTCATGGATGCTATATTACCCTTAAGGAGGCAGGAGGCAGAGTATTCAGAACACAGACTAGAGAGCAAGATTACCTGGGCTCAAATCCTAGCTCTGCTACCTCCTGCCTTGTTCAATTTACACAACCTCCTTGTGCCCCAATAGCCTCATATAAAAAATGGGAATAATAATAGTTCCAACATTTTAAGTTTGTTGCAAATATTAAAGGAGCATACAGATAGCATGTTTAGAATAGTGCTCAGCAGGCAAATGTTAGTTATAATAAACTCACTGAAGATTTTGTAGTATAATGATTTTCTTGTGCTCTCTCCTTTGACTCTATTTCTTGATATCTTTTCTTATGTAGAGCTCTGTCTCTCATGTAACCGAACTTCCTCAAGTGTCTGGTTATCCTTAGCTGCCTATTCTTATTTAAGGGCCAGATGTTCAAATACTGACTAGAAGTTGTGTGTTTGTGTGTGGGGGGGGACTTAACTCCAGGAGGAGACCCCCACCCTGATAGAATTGTAAATTCCATGAGAACGGGGTCCTTTCTATCATGTCAGCCACTGGATTCCATGCATCTGAAGCACAGTAGGTGCTCGATACACATTTGATGTGATAGTTAAAACCCACTGAGCCTCAGTTTTCTCATCTGAAAAATGAGGATAAAAATATTTATCTGGCAGGTGTTGTAAGAAGAGATAATGTATGTACAGCACCTGAAACAGTGCTTGGTTTTTAGCAGATGCTCCATAAATAATAATTATTGGCAATCGTTATAATTTTCATTTCTAGAGATGACATCAAAGCAGCTGCTTCATGACCATCTGTGGGCACCACTGACTGTGCTAAATATAGAGGTAAAGCACAGTACCCCTTGAAAGGCTAGTTATTATAGTACAAATAAGCAAAGCAATAAGAGGACTCAAGATAATAGCACTTGAAATTGAATGTGTAAAAAGGCCAAGAAGAACACTGGCTTCAGTTGTGACCTTCTGAGTGGAAAGCAGATGGGTAGTGATGCAGCATTGCCAAAGAGCTTTGTAGAATCACCATTCACATGGAACGCTCCTCTTCGGTCTATCACTCTGTCCAGTCTGGTATTAGCGGTTTGGCAGTAAAGGCATTGGAGAAAGTTAAATGGTATGCCAGCCCTCTCCACAAACAGAGAACTGTTTAAATTATGGTACAGCCATATATTGGAATACCATACAGGTATTGAAAATAATTATGTAGATATCTGCTAACATAAAAATACATCTACGATATGCTATAAAAATTAAGACTCCTTTCCTAAACAGTGCAAATAAAAACGGTATTTCTAAACAAGTTGATGGTTTGTAGCAAAAAGACTGGGAGGACATACCTTAAAATGTTGACAGTATTTATCTCCAGGTGGTAGGAATATGGGTGTTTTTCACTTTCTTCTTTTACATCTTTATGTAATACCTCCATGTTCAATCATCATCAGAAAAAGCAGTGAAGCTATTTTCAGCTTGAAATGAAAACAATGTAGATAAAGGGGATTGGGGCTTAGGTGCTTGAAGGCACGTATGTGAGTCAGACCTGGCCTCCCAGACACTGCTGGTCTGTTGGGCCTGTCACCAGACACTCAAGTTGCTATCAGGAGCACTTTTCTCTATTGAAATGACTGGCTGTTGTCATGCAAACCCCAGGTTATAGTGGGAGAGTAGGACAGTCCCTGGAGCAGACAAAAGAGCCAGACCCAGTTGGTCAGTGGGCTAGGGCTTGCCATGCCTCTGGTGTCTGCATGGGGAACACCGTTAGGGCCCTCGTGGCCTTCATCCCTGCTGACTGCTGCCAGAACTTTGTGGTTGGCAACCTCCGGGAGATGCCACTGGACAAGATGGTAGATCTGAGTGGGTACCAGCTTTGCCGCTTCCCTGTGCATGTGTGCTCCTTCAGGGAGCTGGTCAAGCTCTACCTGAGTGACAACCACCTCAACAGCCTGCCTCCAGAGCTGGGACAGCTGCAGAACCTGCAGATCTTGGCCCTGGATTTCAACAACTTCAAGGCTCTGCCTCAGGTGGTGTGTACCTTGAAGCAGCTCTGCATCCTCTACCTGGGCAACAACAAGCTCTGCAACCTCCCCAGTGAGCTGAGCCTGCTTCAGAACCTCAGGACCCTGTGGATCGAGGCCAACTGCCTCACCCACCTGCCAGATGTGGTCTGCGAGCTGAGTCTCCTCAGGACTCTGCATGCCGGCTCCAATGCTCTGCGAGTGCTGCCAAGCCAGCTACAGCACCTCCGGGAGCTAAGGACCATTTGGCTCTCAGGCAATCTGCTGACGAACTTCCCCCCTGTGCTGCTTCACATGCCCTTTCTGGAGGTGATCGATGTGGACTGGAATAGCATCCGTTACTTCCCCAGCCTAGTGCACCTGTCAAGTCTGAAGCTAGTCATCTATGACCACAATCCTTGCAGGAATGCACCCAAGGTGGCCAAAGGCGTGCGTCGCGTGGGCAGATGGGCAGAGGAGACACCAGAGCCTGACCCCAGAAAAGCCAGGCGCTATGCATTGGTCGAGGAGGAGAGCCCAGAGCCACAGACAACTGCCCTGCCTCCTCTCCTTCCTCCTTCCACCTCCTGAGGAGCTTCGGTTTCAGGTTGATGCTGAGGGCCCAACTCCAGCATCTTCTGAGACCTCTACATTTGAGTGAAAAGAACTGCTTTGGGCCATTTGGAGTGACTCTGCCATGGGGGGATGATGGAGAACAGATGAAATGCCGTATATCACACTGAAAAGAAAAAAAGTCTGACCAGTAGCATCTCTCCCAAAGGCAAGTTATGTGATATTGGTGGCATGACAACCCAGAGTTATCACAATTTCTTTGTAAGAAAGTAAACCTCTCCAAGCAAGTATTTTGAGACAAGGAAGAGCAAGAAGGGCTGGGACACTTCGGCTTCTTCCAGTGATGGGGCTACTGAGTTCTTCAAATAAGCTATTTGTTAGAGAACTCACCTAAAAATTCAGGTGGCCTGTCTCCAGCCCTTTGCAAGATGTATTTTCTTTAAGACCATAAATGGTTTGAACTTACGGTTACTAATTCAGGCCCCTCAAAAGGACCTAACTTGTCAGTCAGACTAACAGAAAAGAGCTTTCTGTTGTAGTTGCAAAGGCTTAAGATGAAGCATTTTCCCAGAAGTGCCTGCTGAGGATCCCAAAGGAGAATGCCTCTTGGCAGATCCAGCTGCTATTTTAAACATGACGGTGGTTCACACTGATCTAGCCTGTCTTCCCTAACAGGCTTGACCCACTGTCTGCTGCCAACTGTTTACTGTCACTAACAACCTTATCAGTCATCTGCAAAGTACAACCTCTTCAGCAACGCCATCTCATTAAAGTCAAGCCTAGTTGTGATTCCCACCTGCCTCCCTGGAGCAGAGTCCTGCTGCTTATTTACATGAACAAACCAGAGCTGAACTGACTCCCCTTCATGGAAGGACACCACATTTTCACATTAGCTTAAAGGTATTAGGTGAGATATTTGTTAGCCTGAAACAAGCATTTAGAAATTTGAATTGCAGGTTGTAGGGTATACAAGATGTTTCTGCTTCTTTAGCCTCACTCTCTCTGCCTGTGTTCTGTGTTTTGATTTTTGTTGTGGATAGGGTCTTGAATTACAGGTTGTAGTGTATACAGGAAGTTTCTGCTTCTTTAGCCTCACTCTCTCTGCCTGTGTTCCGTGTTTTGATTTTTGTTGTGGATAGGGTCTTTTGACAATTAATGTATAAATGTGGGTATCTGGGCTGTTATCCTTTGGAAGATGTACACTGTAAATACAGTGAAAATATTAACTTCAAACAAATTGCTGTGAGTGATTTAATAACACAGTCCAGTATATGCTTAAACCTTTTCAGCAAACAAGGAAACAAAAAGTGTTGTTTTAACTAAAACAAACTGTATTGGGCTTTTAAAAAGTACTCTTGCCATAGAAGTATCTTAACTAAGAAGAATTTGGTTCTAAAATACCATTACACAGCTAACTATTTTCATTCATGTTTTCTTACCACAAATATTTTTTGCTAAACCAGAGAAAGAGAAAATTCTATTATATAATCTCTTCTTATAGTCATCTCCCAGTCTGTGGAGCATCTGCAAACCCTTGGTTAGACTTCCAAAGGGTCCCTTTTATCATTAAATAGTATAAATAGGTATAAACAGATTTATTCCTATAGGTCAACAGTTGGATATTTAACTCCTTTAGTTTTAAGTCCCAGTTTCTATTAGTTAGGACTTAATAGTCTACTTTCTCAATTCTTATTGTTTGAAACCAAACCATACTCAGCTGATACTAGAAACTGTGCCAACAAAAACCTGCCCTCTAAGCTGTATTTGTAGCAAGTTGCATGAATTGCTGACTTTCTTTTGACCCTGTTTTTCCCCTCCGAAGACAAATGGGCCCACCTGTTCCAATGTAGGTGCAGACTACAGCCATGAAACAGTGAGGCTAACTGACCCATACAGAGTTCTCATCTAATGAACTAACTGGTCTGAATCAAATGTCTAATTATAAACATTTTGGCCTATTATCAACTCAGCTGTTTTCTTTTAAAACAATCAATATATAACAAATGAACGTTTCTCAGATAGTTATTACTGCTGATTTCCCTGCCCTAAAATGTTTTTCACTGTGGGTTTTCAATCAATTTTGTAAAGAAGGCTTAAAATAATCAATGAAATATATTTCTATGATAACCCTTCTGATGTTTCCTGGAAATTGACATAGTTGGAAAGTAAAATAAGGGGAAAATGTTGAAGCACCATATGTTACTTCTTAACGTATGAATTAAAAAGTCCTGAAACCCGTGTTCATTCATCAAGGAAAATCTCTTCCAGAAGTTTATATAGGATTTTAGCTCCCATAAATATGAGTACTGCCAACTTAAAATCTTAATGCAGATCCTATGAAAATGATCCAACAAATAAGATTTTTTATTTTGTCCTAAAACGCAACATCATTATAGTTTCTAATTTTATGCTTAAAAATGAGCTTGCACGCTAAAACCCAGCTGGGCTCAAGCAAATTAAAAGCACGTATCACAGCCACAGTAACTCGGGAGCAGTGCAGCAGCATAGTGCTCAGGAGCATGGCCCCTCAAACTGCCTGGGTTCAAATCCCAGCTTTGCTATCTACTAGTCAGTTACCATCTTTGTGCCTCAGTTCCCTCATCAGTAAAATGAGGCTAACAGCACCTACTTCATAGGGCACTTTTAAGGGTTAAACAAATTACTATTATATAAAGTGCAAAGAACACTGCCTGGCACGCAACAGCTAATGACTATAAAACATGTTCTTTTATTAACTAAGTTTTATACCATGCAACCCAACACTTAAATTTACTTCAGAACCAGTCTAATTCCTTGAATTCAGTGTAATTGCTTGAATTTAACAAAAAACCAAACAGAAATGGCAATAGAAAAAAGCTTATCCTTTCTATAAATTAGTTTTTTAACAAGAATGTCTATTGTCCTGAATGTAAGAAATATAACTGCAACGTGATCAAAATCTTCTGGCTTGCCTAATAGGAAAACAGACATGATGACCAAGGATTCCTTTTTTAATTGCTAAATAAGTAGACTTTGCCCTTTCCCTATATTATTTTAGAATTCTCAAATCACCATAGATTCTTGAAAACATGAGGCTAATTCCTAGGCACTAAACCCAAATGTTTTCATAAGGGGCAGGAGGCATGGGTGTGTGTCTGCTAAACACTATATACTCTGCCTTTTGACATTGTAAAAAAAATGCATACTCCTTGTAATCTCAGTACAATAGGAAGGATACCAATGATATTAAAAAAAAAATTGAAGCAAAATTTACACCCCCCTCTTCCCATTCTGGACTATGCACTTTTGAAGAACAAGGAAACATCTCATTTAACTTTGAAAAGCCAGTGCCTAGTTCAGTACTACTATGTCTGAATATTGGAGATTTCAGCATACACCAGCCCCTAGACTGACATGGAACACTCTTGTAGGCCAGATACTATCCTTAGTGTACCCTTAAGTGTATTGTGTGAGTTAATTGTGATCTCCTCAGTGCCCCTTTGAAACAGGTGTATGTACTGCTCGCAATTCAAAACGGGGAAATTTGAGATCAGGTTTATCATTACTTTTCATATTGGGGATCTGAACAGAAAAGTTAGGCAGAAAACCTATGATTTAAAAAAAAGGCTAAGTCCTTTTTACATTTCTGTTCTAATATACTAATAGGGTATAAGACAAAGCAGACTTTAGAAAAGGGTTTTGTACAAAGAATATACTCTGTTGACTTGTATCAGTCCTGGCAAGAAACTGCACTCACAAATGATGGAGAGAAAAGGGGAGACTCTAATAAAGGGAGTATTTACAGAGGAGTAGGCAAGATTAAGGGGTATTTGGGAGGAAGGCGGTGTCCAAAGTGAGGCACCAAGAGACTAGCTATTGCAAAAGCTGTTGTTGTTTGCAAGGCTGCGTAAGCAAGAACAGAAAGTTATTCAAATCCAGTAAGAGCTGAGAGCTATGAAAGAGGGCTGCCCAGTGAAAGCTGTGGTGGGACATCTTGCAGGGATGAAGCTACCACCAGAGACAAAGAGCAAGAACAGAGAGAAAATAGATTCCCTCTTCCCACATCCTACCAGTGCCTCCTGAGTTTAAATCCAACAGGAAACCAGCCCACAGGGAACTGTAACACAGTCAAGCAGGGGTGAACCTCTATGGCCTCAGAGAAGGGAAAAAATGGATCTTGGCTTAGGGAGAGCAAACAGAGAATAACCAGCATGAAGAAAAACTAGATACTAGGATAGATTTAACACTCCTAAGCATTTAAATGACTTTCTATGCAGCGACAGTTGACTATTAATGTGCATTTCAAATCTGTTATCATGTCGCAAAATTCTTGTGAAAATTAAGAAAAACCCCACTGTTGCCATATTTGGTGTTTTCTGAGTCAAAAGGAACTCCATCCTAAAACCACTTCAGGAATTAAAAGGCCTAGGTTTACTTCATCTCTGAAACTGCATAGATTTTTAAATTTGCAAACGTGGGACTTTCTAGGCCTAAGGCAACAAAATCTGTAAGGGCTTCAAAGAATATAAATTCAAGGGGGGCGGGAGGCATGATATACTCTTGGGTATAACAATTAGGCTCCCAATGTTTCTACCTCTTTTTAGAAAGATTAACTTTCACACTTAATGGTTTAGTAGTTAGGTCTTTGGAGAAAATGTGCCCAAGTATTTTTAGATTGAGATCCAATTCCAGGCTATCTGATCTCTTGGGATAGACATTTAAATCCACTTCTATTGAAATCTTTGCAGATTTTCTGTCATAATATGCTCACCTGCCCCACCTGAGTTGTAGGGAATCAAAATTGATATATAATGTGATAAAGCACCTAAAGAAAAAAAGAATTACACAGCAGATGGCACTGCTATTGTTATTAAAAATAAAAAACTGCATAATTCTCTTGGTAATCACAGGAAAATTTTCCTTTATGTGAATGTTGGAGGACTTAACTAGTTTCACAACTAAGAATACCATTTTTTCCCCAGTTTTAATAGCCTCTACAAAATAGTATTAGAATATTGAGAGTAACTTTTAGACAAAAAAAGTTTATCTGTGTTTTTCTGAAAATCCTTTTGCTCCTTTCTGGCAACAAAATGCCCCTTTATGCTAGCAGACATCGAAAATTTGGGTTGTTGGGCTTTCTTGTTTTTATTGTGCATTCTGCTTTATACACATGGAAAATCTCCAAATCTGTATTCTCCTTCAAACCACCAAACTTAGTATATACTTGTACTCATTCTCATTCTCTCTGAAATACATGCACCAAAAACAAAAAATATAAAAACCCTACCAAATCAAGTAACAATGCTTAAGTTTAACATACCCATCTTTTTAAAGAGAATATAGCCCTATAAAGGACAGGAAGTGCTTGGAACAGCTTGCAACATTTAAAATGACTTGTTCAAATTTGAAGTAATAGAAACCACCAATTTTTCCCAATATAAAAGACAGAACTTAAGACTATGCAACATTAAATGAGTCATTACGGTTATGGAACTTTTTCTACATAAAATTAAATGGGTAGTAAAGATTATGTATGATTGAGTATGCTTATGGTTCAGCAACAAAATCAAAAGTTACATATTTATCACATTTAATCTGGGCTTAATCAATATATATATATATAAGATGTAAGATAGCATATTGTATTAATACATAAGGTCATTAAGCTGGAACAACTCTATACTGAAAGAATAATCAATCATTCATTCCCATTAAGTAGAGTTAAATCAGGGTACAAATCAGTAAGCCAGGTAAGAACTGAGTAATTGTTCAAACTTTTATTTTAATGCACAGTATAAGAAATCAACTTTTATGGAAAATGAAACAGCAAATAAATTAGACCCATGTTAAAATACAAGGTCAGCTAAATGTCCAGAAACTTAAGGATAGCACAGCCTCAGAGGAACTTTGATTCCACTGTCTTCTTTAAGAAATTGAAGCCTTTCAAACAACTTTGCTATGAACTGGTCCAGAGAGCAACATATGGGAATGCTTAACAAGGGTGGTGATCAGGAACACGTTTCCTATAACAATTACAAAACACACATTTAAGTAGAAAGCCAGTAGTGAAAAATGAAAAGTATGATCTTAACCAAAGTTTTTTTTTGATATTACATAGAAACACACAGCTAGATCACTAATTTTATTAAAACCATTATAAACCAATTCCCTTATGTTTCTACCTCATGACTAATACCCATCAATAATTATTTTATTAGAAAGGGGATATTACAAAATCTGTGGAATGCTAAGTTAGCCTGTAGGTATTTAGCAGTTCTCAATTTCTCATCCAAACAACAAACCTACTTAACAAAGATATATTCTCAAGAAAAAGTTAATTCATGTTTTCAACTGATAGAAATGTTGGAGAACTTTACCAATTTGATCAAGGATAGTTACTCCTAACCCAAAGTTGTAAAATGGTAAGGCTCTGGAGCCTCTACATGAAAATCTCTGGATTACTATTTTAAAGGAGAGAAAAATGCCAATAGGTAAGCCATTGATGGGGTAACCCATCGAAGTTCACTAGTATTAACCCTCACACATCTTAGATATTATACTTTATTCTCTGGTGGCAGTACAGTGAAGGGGCATATCAGAGTCTCCTGGGAGGAGAGGGGGGTAAGTGTACTTAATGAAATTTTTTACTTAACACCTGTCCAAGGAGTCAGGGCTTGAGAGACACTGCTGCTAGTCACAAAACATAGCAGTAAGACAAGAGGCAGAAAAAGTATTAAAAAACTCAGAGTACAACACACTGAAATCATATAAAGAAAGTGATAAATCTTCTAACTGCTAAAGACTAAAGGATATTAACCATCATCAATACAGAAAAAGTTATCAAGCAGCTGTTGCATGGCCCTGATCTGGACAAATCCTCTGGAAGTTAACAGGGAAAAAGCATTCACAATCCAGTAAAATTGGGAAGGCTGGGTTAAACAAAATTATTCATATTTCTTTACTGCAAACTTCTCAGAATTTCTACTATATTTTAACAGACACAATCTGAGATAAAATCTATCAGACCTGATAAGGTATTATTCCAAATATGGTTGAGGACATGGAAATTACTGCCAAGATTTATGAGGATAGGTGTGGCTATGTGCCTTTTCCCAAGTCAGAAAACTTTAGGTAACAGAGCTCAGTTTCCTTTTGCTGTCATTCTTAAAGACAAAAGAAAGCATAATAGCATGTTACCATCTCTGACAGCACTGCTTCCAAGAACCCTGTCAACTTCTTCCCTCACCAATTTTTTCATTTCAAAATATGGAATACTCCCCATTATGCTACCCTCCCTCCAGAGAATCTCTAGATTTTTCAGCACAGCCCCCTTTCTACCCCATCACATTAGATTTGAATACCATTATTCATCTTTTCTGTTCACATGCAAAAATCAGTTATTTTCTACTTTTTCCTTCAACAGTCATTCACAGATGAAAGCCATTAAGTGCTACAGCATTTTGTACAAAGAAATTCTTTATAACTCAGTTCTCTTAAGAAGGTGTTATTTCCCAATAATATTCTTACTTCCTTCCTGTTACTATGGATGAACTTGCCCTATGCCTCCACTTGCACTCTAAATTCCCCCTTTCTTCCCTCTCAGCTACTTAGGAGACTGCTCCCTTCTTCTACATCAATTACTCCCACTCTGTGCCAGTTTGAATGTATTATGTCCCCCAAAATGCCATTATCTTTGATGCAATCTTGTGTGGGCAGATATATTAGTGTTGATTAGATTGTAATCATTTGAATGCTTCCATGGAGATGCAACCCACCCAAATGTAGGTGGTAACTCAGATTAGATAATTTCCATGGAGGTGTAGCCCTGCCCATTAGGCGTGGGCCTTGATTAGTTTACTAGAGCACTATATAAGCTCAGACAGGAGTGAACCTGCTACAGCCAAGAGGGACACTTAGAAAAACGCACAGTAGCTGAGAGAGAGGCTGCAGGTTACAGACACATTTTGGAGACAGCCTTTGAAAGCAGACTTTTGCTCCTGAGAAGCTAAGAGAGGACAAAATCCCCAAGAGCAACTGAGAGTGACATTTTTGAGGAGCTGCAGCCTGGAGTGAAATGTCCTGGGAGAAAGCCATTTTGAAACCAGAACTCTGGAGCAGACGCCAGCCACATGCCTTCCCAGCTAACAGAGGTTTCCTGGACACCATCGACTATCCTCCAGTGTAGGTACCTGATTGTTGAGACTTACCTTGGACACTTTACGGCCTTAAGACTTAACTGTGTAACCAAATAAACCCCCTTTTATAAAAGCCAATCCATTTCTGGTGTTTTGCAAAAAGGCAGCATTAACAAACCGAACACTCTCTCTTACTAAATCACTGCCATTTAGCATTCATGCTAAGACTCACGCGCCCACTAACTACACCCCACTTCTGCGCTTCCACTCTCCACGAACTCTTTAAAAGAGCTGTCTGTAAGCACTTTTTCCAATTCCTCTCTTCTCAGTCTCTATTAAACCTACTTCAATCAGACTTTTGCCCCCCCTACTCCACTAAAACTGCCTGTAATTACCAATGGTCCCTAGGTTGCTGAATCCAATTTTTAAGGTCCTTATCTTACTTGATCTATTCACATCATTTTGAGAGTTCTCCCTTTAAATATTTTATTCAGCTTCCAGGACACACACGTCCTCGGTTTCCCTCCTACCTCAGTGGCATCCCTTTTTTTTTTCAATTTTGTATTAGGGAAAACTTCAAACATACATATAAAACAGAGATTATATTATGACCCCTCAGGTACCCATCACTCAATTATCCATATTTGTACATTCCTTAAGCCTACTTTGCTGGTTGTTCCAAGTCTTTCTAAACTTTATTATTGGAGTCCCCCCATGCTCAATACTTAAATATTCCCTTCTTCAATTACATTCACTCTTAGGGACCCAGTCAGTCTCTTGGCTTTAAATACCATATATGGGTTGACAATGCCTACATTTTTAACTATGGCTCTAGCTTCTCCTCTTGACTACAGAATCAACTGTCCAACTGTCAGTACTCAACAGATGTTTCTTTCAAATGTCTAAAATGCAAACTCCAATATTTCCTCCCAAGTATCTTCCTCCCATCTTAAGAGAAACTCTTGCTTCTCAAGACAAATATCTTGAATTATTCTTTATTTCCTTTTTTTTTCATATCCTCTATTCAATCCACAATCAAATCCTAACAATACTTTCAAAATATAGTTACAATCACCTCTTTTCATCACCACCACCCTGGGTCCAAGCCACCACCCTGTCTCCCATCTTCCTGACCCAATAATAATAGGTAAAATGAATGCTTCTGTTAACTTAATAACAGCAATTAAGAATTATCTTAATCACCAAAGCTAAGATTTTATGGTCACAAAATTTTTGTGTAAAGAATCTGTCATCATGGAAAAGTTGATGGAATAGAAACATGTAAAGATGCCTGCATAGTATGTACTTAAGAATGTCTATGTGGAAAAATGTATCCAGGATGGAAAATGACAGGAGTCAATTAATACTGGTAAAAAGACATCAGTTTTTACTATTAGACTCCCCAGCCCACAACCTGTTTAGTTCTTGACCTTTCTAAGTCTGGCTCCTTTCAATCCCAAGGGCTAGCCCTTGCAGCTCCCTCCTCCCTCCCAGCTTTTCTGGCTTAAATCTAAAAGTTTTAATTATATATTTTAACTCAAAATTTTTAATAATTCTTTTATCTACACCAAAACGGCTCTGCTCTTTATCAGAGACAATTATCAAATAAAAGGCAGTTGCCTATTTTTGTTTCCTTGATGATAATTATTTTCTAAGAAATGTTTTAAAAAGTGCTATAGTACCTCGGTGCTGCTTTGATAATGTTATCCACACGTAGAATCACCTCTGCTGCTTCAGCTGCACTCAAAAGAACTTGTCGTTTGACTTGGAAACTTTCTGTTATACCCAGAACAGCCATATCTCCAATGGTACCCTCCTTCATATCTGAAAGTATAAAGTATTTACTAAATAAATTCCATTTTAAAGAACAAAATTATCAAAACATCTCTAATGCCTTATAACAAATAAAATTAATCCTCAAACTGTCATAAAAAATAAGATTACAACACCTAACTACTCAATGTAAAGCATTCTCACAAGCCTATAAAACTCAAAGAAAGCATTTTAAAAAATTAAAAAGTCACTTACTGATCACCTGTATCAAGAGAAGGCAATAGTGTCAAATAATGAAAATTATACAGAACACATCACATTATTACTTAATTTTCTACCAATGTATATCTAACATCAATGTATGCATATATGTAAGATTACTGCAGAAAATTTGTCCATCACTATCATGGCATCTTAAGAACTGGAAGCAAATTTAGAAGTCATCTATCTACCCAACTTTTCTTCTCATATAAGAATCCTACTTATGTCTGACACATTATTAATTAGCTCCCTCTTATCTAGTGATAGAATTAACTACCCTCTAAGACCTTCCTACAATGTCCTAGACTGTTGCAAAGTTCGTCTATGTCAATTAAATCTGCCTCCTTTGCCACTTTTATTTACCCTCAAGAATGTCAGAATGAATTTACTGTGAGATTAGGAGTTAACACTAATTGTTTCATAAGAAATATAGTAGACAGAGTTTATACTTACTTCAGAATATAGTTTATTTATCTGTGACCTATAGCCATTATATACCAAACTAGTAACAAATCCTCAAACTAGTTTTAACTCCCTTAAAGAAGAACAAATTTTTGACAGTATTGAGAACAAAATGAAGTTAAACAGCTTTTCCCAGAATACGTGATGGTTCTGAAGGCAAGGGCCAGAGGAGTCTTTTATACACTTGTTATGAGAACTCTATGCTCAAACAAACAAACAAAAAAAAAACAAACCCCACAAAACTAAAAAAAACAAAACAAAAACAACACCTTGGTAAAGTTACTTTTAATAGCCAAGTAAACAACTGATTTCTCACCCAGTCCAGCAGTTATTTTTCCTTCACTGTGGGCAGCTCGAAGCTGTGCCACCAAATCTGCGCTGTCGTAACCTGCATTGTCAGCTATGATGGTTGGCAACTATGAAATGAAGACCAATATTAACTATTGTTATTCCATTATAAGTTGGTTTACTCCTAAGGAGGAGGCTAGCTTTTAAAAATTCTACATTTTGAAACAACATAAAATGTGCTTCCTTTTAATTACCACTAATGAAGAGAATAAACTCCAGAATCAAGTTTAAAAGTGTTTATGAAACATTTCATTTTTTTAAAGTTAAAAGTAAACCTTTTCTGTCCATGATAGAAAAAATGTATTCAGTTTTTAAAACCCTAAATACCCAAAAATTTAAACTCAGATCTCTAGTTTACATTAACTTACCATTCTCAGTGCCTTGGCGTAAGATTCCATTGCAACAGCTTCTTTGCCTGGTGTTCTACTGGCAAGCTTTGTAACAGCATGAGCCATCAGCATCTCAGAACAGCCTAAGATTAAAATTCCAATAAAAAACTATTATGTTTAATTGCCTCCAAGGCAATGATTTACTGACTTCCTGTGAGATTTGTCAAGTATTTCAAAATTAAAAATTAAATGCAAAGGCAATACAAATAAAGTTTCTATAAGGACCTTTAAAACCATTATGAATAAAAAAATGTTAAAAAAAATTACATTTAAAAATCTAAAACAAAAACAAAAACACAGTATGACTCCTACTGTACTTTAAGAAGAGAAATAAAATGTATTGAATTGTTTCAAATGCTTACCTCCTCCATACACTGTTCTAGAATCCTTTACAGTTTGGGCAAGAACACAAAGAGCATCATGCAAAGATCTTTCTGCTTCATCTAAAATTTGCTGAGTGGCACCACGCAGGACAATAGTGCAAGCCTCACCTAAAGTTAAAAAATAATATTCTTATGGCACAGTGAACATCTATTTATAAAACATAAAAAGGTAGACGTTACTTAGGTAGGTGTTTGTTATTGTTATTATTTGGTTTTGAAAAGTGACATATGCTCCACTTTATACATTCTCTTTGCTAACAATCCAGATTTGTAATAATGGTTGTAAGTTATCAAGAAAAATATATGGTGACCATGCACTGTTCACAAAGGCAAGGTAAATACGATTTAGGCTGACCTAAAAAAGACTGAAATAAAATACATCATGCTTCTCAAGAGTTAAGACTTCCAGAATATCATATTCTAATATACTTTCTTTCACTTCAATTCAACAGATCCTAGCAAGGATTTAGACACCTTAACTAGGAGCTACACAATTGCTCACCAAGGGCTACCCCAGAAAAGTGAATGAGTTTGTCTTCTCCAATCATGACTTCCTCAATAAGCTTGCAACTTCCAAGCTTTACTAGCTCTGGGTGATCAAAGGTAGAGGCAATTTCACCACCTATCAACATAAATATACAATAATTAGATGCATGGCAGGTTTAAAATTCATCTTCCAAAAAGCAGTAGTAAATACATAACAATACTTAACATTTTAAAAACTGATTCCTTACTACATGTAAGCACTTCAGATTGACTAATTTGACAACAACTCTGTGAGAGAAATTTTATTATTCCATTTTACAAATGACAACACTGAAACAAAAGAGAGGTTTAGTTAGTCACCCAAGGTACAAATACGGTGAAACTGGGATTCAAACCCAAGTAGTTTAGCTTCAGATCTATACTCAAAACACTGTGCAATACCACCTCTCACAAGTTAAACTGAGACATTAACATTTACCTTTAAGTCTGAATCTGAATTCAGATTCTCTTTTGAATCCAGTATAGAAGAAAAACTGGGCTCTATGATATAACTTTTGGGCACAAAACATGAAAATATTTCACTAGTCCTAGTCCAATTATGTTAAAAACAGTACACTTTAGGAATTGCTTAAAATAATGAGCACCTAATATCTACATATTTCACAGTAACGGACATGTCAGAAAATTTCCTTTGAAACCTAGAAAAGGGGAACACATACACTAAGAATTTTCCAGAGCAAACTTATGATCAAAAAACGTAAATTTATTTTACTCCTTATGTCTCATCCATTCCTATTTTCCCTCTACCTTCCATGCTACAAATTGAAAGGGTCAGCTATTTCCTTTCCTGGTTCTTAATTAAGCAAGAGTTTGATATCTATTTTAAAATTTATTTTCTTAACTGATTAGTCTCTTTTAATTATGTAGGTTTCATCTATTACCAACCAACCAGTTTCTTACTCCTTACAAATAAATGTACTGAATAATCAATGCTCTATTATCTTTTTCACTTTACATTTGTAAAAAGCACTACTGGTATTCCAAATTCTACTAATTTCTATTCTTAATTTGTATAGCTGAAGTTCTTTTTACTTTTGGTTAGCAAATTCCTAAGATGTTTAGATGCATATTTGGCTTTCAATTCTTCTATGTTTGCTTACAAAACATTTCTTGACATCTGTAAGATCCAATTTCATACACCTCAACAACTGAGATCCTGAAGATGGATGCACCAATTGCCTCAGTTCACAGCCATATAGTGGGGATGCTTAGTGAAAAAAATTCGTTTTACTTACCAATTTATGGCAAGTCCACGTATGAAGTCCTATATGACAGGTATCAATTTATTCCAAATATGTGATATCATTCACATTTATCTTTTTTATTTTTGCATTAAAGAGTGAATTTCATAAACATGAGCACCACACGTTTTGTGTGTGCGTCAATTCAAGCATCAAGTATTCAACGGTTTTAACGGACTTGAATGAAAGCAGATAAACAGCTACAGAGTAATTAAAGGAAAATGCTTCCTTATGTCAGAGGAAGACTATGCTCCTCAAATTATTAAAAATAACTTAAGAAATTATTCTGAGATGAAATGAATTCTATTCTCCAAATTTGAGTATGCTTTTATTTCACCTAATATTCGTGACAGTTCCAAAATGAACAGTCCTAAAGCCTTTACATCTTAAATGGCAGGTCTCCTTAATTCTCATTTCCAGATTCCAACCAACCTTCCAATCTATTCATTCATTTTCAAGGACCTAAAGATAGGAGGATAGAGCTTAAGTTCTTCAAGGCAAATGGGCTGGTTTGTGTATATTATGTCCCCCAGAAAAAGCCATATTCTTTAATGTATTCTTGTAGGGGCAGACATATTAGTGTTAAGTTGGAACCTTTGGATTAAGTTGTGTCCATGGAGATGTGAACCACCCAACTGTAGGTGATAATTCTGATTGGATAATTTCCATGGAGGCATGGCCCTGCCCATTCAGTGTGGGCCTTGACTGGTTCACTGGAGCTCCATAAAAGCTCAGACAGAAGGAGCTCACAGCTAGCTGTAGCTGAGACCGACATTTTGAAGATGGCCATTGGAAGCTGATGCAAACATTTTGGAGAACGCCATTTTGAAATGCAACCTGGAAGCAAGCAGACGCCAGCCACGTACTTTCCCAGCTAAAAGGGGTTTTCTGGTTGCCAATGGCTTTTCTCCAGTAAAGGTACCCTTTGTTGATGGACGCTTTATGGCCTTAAGACTGTAACTTTGTAACCAAATAAACCCCCTTATTAAAGGCAGTCCATTTCTGGTGTTTTTGCACTCCAGCAGCATTAGCAAACCAGAACAGTAACTGGGAGGTTTCCCTAAAAACCATTACCAGAACAAAAAGCAAACAAGTTGTATTCTATGTCATTTTGAGGTAGGTACATGCCATGTATAAATATAACTTCCACTCAACACAACTGGGATTATATCACTGGTATCACTTTTGAAGGATATTAGAGTATACTGTCTTTTCACTATAAATCTTCAGACTGTAAGTTAAAGTTAATAAAAGCAATGCTGTAATACGTGACCCACTCTCTGGCACTTAAAGGTTGCTATTGTTACTGTACTCCCACGCTGGACACAAACCATTATACTACTCAAGATTTAAGATTTCCTTTTTTAAGTTTTAGTCTGTTAGATTATATGTTTAAAATAGTGGTCCTGTGAGTTTGTGAGAAAAGATCCAGTATCTTTAAGACAGTGTTTTAAATCTACACTTATGGCAAATTTGGCATATAATTTGGGATTTGTAACATAATTTCTGTTTGAGTTGATTAGATTTAGAAACGGATATGGGAATAGCACAATACTGTTAGTGTAAATAACAGCAATGAATTATATAGGTGAATATGGTTAAAAGGGAAAATTTTAAGCCATTATGTTACTAGAGTAAAAATCAAAAGATAAAACATGGGACTATACACAGTGAACCCTATTACAGACACTGCACAACTCTATTATAGTAAAAGTGTAAGAATGCTCTTTTATGGGTTATGACAAAGTATGACACTAATACAAGATGTAAGAATAGGGTGGCACAGGGCAAAAACACAGCTAATGTAAACCTATGGACAACAGGCAGCAAGACAAACTGGAAAGATGGGCACTGGAAGAGAAAGGAAGAGATGATGATGATAAAGATCGGAGACTGTGGATGGTGGATGGAGGACAGAGCAGTTGAGAGAAGTGAAAAAAGAATGAAAGGACCAAAGAATTTCAAACAGGGACCATCCCTCAGTTCCCACGTGACCTGTATCGAATGGTGTTTTTTCCCAAGGGACAAAAGTGCAAGTACCCCACCCACATAAGATGGATTGCTTATTGCCATAAATGGAGGGAGTCAATTGATTCCCCATACTTGTTAACAGGTCACTAATATTTGTAACAATGTGAATATTCTGGAATATTTATAAAGGATGCTTAATATGTGAAAAAATGCTGATCATATCCACTAGATTGGCTATTATTAAATGGAAAGTCAAGTGTTGGTAACAATGTGGAGAAACTGGAACCCTCATGCACGGTTGCTGGGAATATAAAATGGTGCAGTTGCTATGGGAAACAGTTTGGCCATTCCTCAAAAAGCTAAAACACAGAATTACCATATGACCTGGCAATTCTAGTTCTAGGTATGTACTAAAAAGAACTGCAAACAGGGACTCAAATAGCTACTTGTACACCAATATTCATAGCAGCATTGTTAACAAAAGCCAAAAGGTGTAAACCCAATGTCCATCAACAGATTACTGGATAAACAAAATGTGATACATACACACAATGGAATACTATTCAGCCATAAAAGAAATGAAGTTCTGATACATGCTACAACACGGATGAACCTTGAAAACATGCTAAGTGAAATAAACCAGAGACAGGGAACAAATTTTGTATGATTCCCTTTTATGAAACATCTAGAATAAGCCACTTCATAGAGACAAAAAAATAAGAGTTAACCAGGATCTGGTGGGAGGTAGAATAGGGCATTACTGTTTACTGGTTTCTGTTTTATATGACAAAAAAGTTTGGTAATGGATGGTGCTGATGGTAGTACAATGTTGTGCAAGTATTTAATTCTACCAAATTGTATGCTTAATGATGGCAAATTTTCTGTTACATATATGTCACCACACACAAAAAAACTGAGATTCTGAAAATCTCAAATTTCCTTCCTTTCATTACTAGGCTTCTGTTGTAAATTAAATATTATACAGGTAGAATAAATTGTCTTGAAATAATGAAGATAATTATATTGTATAATCATCCCTGAGGGTAATTTTCTCCTTGAAAATTTAAAGCTGTGTTGTATGCTGTCCTAGAGAAATACGGAAAAAAAAGTGTGAGTATGGGTTTACTTTTTAGTAAGTCACAGTAATTTTTGGCATTCATATAATCTGTTTTGACTATCTGCAGTCTTGCAGACTTGGGCAAGTATTGAAAATAGTTTCATATCTTGCCTTCATTTTTTTAAAATAAACTTTTATTGAAAATTACATGAGTTATCACAACACCTACCTGTGTAACTACTACCCAAACTGCATTCAGTTTTTTTTTTTAGCTTATTTTGAAAAAATTCATAATTAGAAAAGTTGTGAAACCAGTACAAAGAGCTCCATGTATCTCTAATGCAAATTCACTTTTAACATTTCGCCACATTTGTTTTATTGTTCTTTCTCTCAATGGAATATGAATATTATAAACATTATGTATAATACACAAATAACATTCTATTCTCCCTTTGGGAGATAGGAAGCAAATGCGGAAAATGTTAAATTGATAAATCTATATGCATACTATTTTTTTTCTGAATCTTATGAAAGTAAATTGTATATTTTTGCCTGGAATACTAAAAAAGTGGCTATTGTCCTTTTAAGAGTGACACTTTTAGAAGTACATGATATTAATTTGCTCCTTAGTAGTGATGTTAATTTTTATCACTTGGTTAAGGTATTATCCAGTTTCTCCAGTGTAGTTACTATTTTTTCCTTTTGTAATTAATCTGTGGGGAGTTACCTTCAGAATAAATATCCAGTTCCTTATGAAGCCCTGCCTTCACATGTAGCATTCATTGATGATCGCTTTCTAAATCAGTTTTTACTATGATGGTTTTGCCTTTTTAAAAATAACTTAACATTAATACTCTGTGTGCATTTCCTATATCATTAAAAATTTTTGACACCAGGAAAAAAAAAATTTTTTACGAATGCTATCATCAATTGTAACAAACGTTCCACACCAATGAAAGGTGTTGGTGGTGGGGCAGTGTATAGGAATCCTATATCTTACATCTAATTGTTTTATAAACTCACAACTTCTCTAATTAAAAAAAAAAAAAAAAAAAAATTTAATTAAACTAAAGGTTTTGACCCAAAAAGTCTGTCAGATTTCAGAACAGTAACAGTTTATAGCATCTTAAACTTCTTGAAGGGATTTCTTTGAATTCTCAACAATGGGTTACACATAATAGCACTCAATAAATCGAGGAATGATTATGTTTGTTACAAATATCCATACCTGTGACAAGAGCGAGGCGTTCCACACCTGCAAAATCTGCATGCTCAATAGCCATGACACCAGCAGCACCAAAGAGCTGTTCCGGGTAATTATAAATTAATTGCCTGTATATAAAACACATAAAAGCATTATGTCCAAAACTGACAATTCACAAGACAAAATACATTAGACTAAAAAAAATGGAAACATTTTTACCTCACTAGATATCAAAAACACAAATTAGAACAAGATAACAATTTCTTACCAATATAATTATAATAAATCATAATACTAGTGCATCCATGCTAGCACTGAAAACAGATTTTTAAAAAATATTGCTATTGATAGTATAAATTGGTCTCACAATTCTAGAAAAGCAAGTTAGCAGTAATGCACCAAAAACCTTATCAAAGTTCATGTGCTTTAATGTCTACTCCTAGGGTTCTAAAGCAAAAAAATTAATTTAATATTCAAATACCGAACGAAGATACTTGTCAGAATTTTTGTATGTAACAAAACCTGCCAATGACCTAAATTTGCACTAGGAGTGTGTTTATGTAAATCATAATATACTGATTAAGTTATGGAAACTCTGTAATTTTAAGTAAAAATTTGTACTGTTAAGTGAAAATGCAAGTTATAGAAGAACAATAAAGTAAAAAACTGAAACTGAAGCACTACACACACACACGCACACACACACACACAAAGGTCAACATGATAAAGAAAGAATTTCTGATAGATAAGACCTCAGAGTCTGTTCCTTCTTTATACTTTTCTATTGTCCAAAATGAGCAGATGTTATGTTTACAATAAGAGTAAAAAGCACTTTTTCTAAAAATTTCTAACTTAAAAAGTATGTATTATCAGATTCACAGGTCACATCAAAGTTTACAAACTTACTTTAAAGAAGCCCATAAACATTTGGCCTAAAACAATTATTTTTCCTCAAGCACTATTACTCTTTTTTGATTTCCCCACTACACTCAAAGTGCTGTTCCCCTAGTGTTTTCACCATTCAAAACAATCCGCAAATGCCTCAGATGCTGAAAATTAAGTACATATTTTTTCATAAAAAATTAAGGTGAAATCACTGCCCTCCCCTTTACATGGGATCAGACACCCAGGGGAGTGAATCTCCCTGGCAACGTGGAATATGACTCCCAGGGAGGAATGTAGACCTGGCATCGTGGGATGGAACACACCTTCTTGACCAAAAAGGGGATGTGAAAGGAAATGAAATAAGCTTCCGTGGCAGAGAGATTCCAAAAGGAGCCGAGAGGTCACTCTGGTGGGCACTCTTATGCACAATATAGACAACCCTTTTTAGGTTCTAATGAACTGGGGTAGCTGGTGGTGGATACCTGAAACTATCAAACTACAACCCAGAACCCATGAATCCTGAAGACAATTGTATAAAAATGTGGCTTATGAGAGGGGACAGTGGGATTGGGGGGGCCATAGGGATCACACTCCCATTTGTCTAGTTTGTGGATGGATGAGTGGAAAGGTGGGGGAAGGAAACAAACAGACAAGGGCGCCCAGTGTTCTTGTTTACTTTAGTTGCTCTTTTCACTTTAATTATTATTCTGGTTATTTTTGTGTGTGTGCTAATGAGGGTGTCGGGCATTGATTTTGGTAATGAATGTACAACTATGTAATGGTACTGTGAACAATCAAATGTACGATTTGTTTTGTATGACTGCGTGGTATGTGAATATGTCTCAATAAAATGAATTAAAAAACAAATTATAGATAAGCCCCAAAACTCTTAATATGTGTCATCTCTTCATTCTTGTCTTACTTCTACACACTTAGCTTTTTGTTAATTCCAACTCCTGTCACCTGGTATGAATTAAATCTCTACTCCAAATGCATAATGCCAATCAAAAAGCTGTTATTAACAGAAGGGAAAAGTGCATTAAAAAAAATACTGAAATTACTGGAATCCAAATGCCTTGCTGTGAAACTATTTATATTTGAAAAAAAAAGTTCCTAAATATCAAATTCAGTGTAAGGATTTCCATTAGTCCTCACAGATAGAAATTCCTTTCTTACAGACTATTACAAATATTGTCAGCATTAGCAGACAGACCTGTTAATAAAGCAATTTATTCCATGCTTAAGAATACGTTCAACTTTCTCCTTCATTTTTTCCTTTTCTGCATGCTCTATTTCTGCAACCTTTGCTGTAGAATCAACTCTTACACGTGAACCAAATATCTAAGACAGAAGAAAGCATAAAAATAACATCACTTTCATTACCCTCACAGTCTCATAGCATATTTCAACTTTTTTATGTACATTAAAAAGTACATGTACTCCAAGCTTTTCAGTGCAACTGATTTTCAAGCTTTGTGAGTATATGACAGCCAGCAATTTGAATTTCAGGAGATACAGTTACGCACCTTTATTTTGTCTGTATCCATTCCAGTATTTGCAATAAGAATTTTAGCATTTTCAATTCGCTTTGGTTGATTTACTCCAATTTTTTTATCCAACAGAAAGCCTACAATAAATGTAAGAATCATTCTAATGGTATTAAATACTTCAAGGCTGCATTAGTAAATCTTAAAAAGCTATCAGCTTTATCAAATTAATCTTCCAAAGGATGTATGTAAGTCCAATTTACCAAGCTCCTAAAATCTATAAAGCATTCCACTAGAGCAGTGATCATAAAACCAATTTGGTGGGATATGTATAATACATATGAAATAGAAAACAGCAGGGTGAAGCACAAGTAGTAAGAGTTAACATAGTATTCTAAAACTTCTGTTTCAAATACATATCACACACAGGTGTATGGGTTGCAACATAAAAATATTAAGTTAAGCCTGCTTTCATTAGCTTAAAGTCAACATCACAAAAGAAAACAAGCTGTGAAGATTCTGGTGCACAAGGTATTAATATAGGCCACTGAGCTTTTTAAAGAACAGAGCCTGATGGTAAAATGGGAAAGCCATGGACAACGGAGTCAGACAAACCTGGTCCTAGCCTTGCCCATCTACTGGCTAAGTATCCTTAGACAAACTATACCTCAGATATTAATCTGTAAAATGGAAATGTTATTAGTGGTAGAGATGCAAGTTATAAGCCTAGTACCCTGCTGATTTGGAACTATCAAACGAAGTCAGTACTGTCTACCTTTCCAGAGTTATTTCAGATAAGTGAAGTAACTTTTACTTTTATTAAGCCACTGTTATTTTTGGTTTTCAGTTCTACTCAGCTCAACCTAATCTAAGATTTCAAGCAATATTCCTTCAACAAGTCTAGCAGAGAGCAGACATTCAAACATAGTAGCAGTTAGTGCTACTATCCTTGTATTAATGTTCTTCCCCCACCAACAGCCCTTATTAGAAATGATACTTAGCCCTGACATAAATTCAACAAAGAATATCTGCATAATTAAAGACAGACATATGACATGCAGCAAAACTGGGCCTCCAATCACTGTTTAAGCATAAACTGCATAATTTACTCCTTTCTTCCCTTCTTTATAAAGAGAATGTTACACTTTCTATAGGCCATTTTGAGAAGACAGTATTAAAATCTTTGAAAAATTCATACTCCATAAACACAATATAAAAATGGGTTAAAATGGAAAAAAAAAAAAAAAGGTTGCAATATGATTTGCGTCCTTAACAAGTTTATTGGCTTTGTATAGTATCACTGGTAGTGATGAGCTAAAAACAGTATTAGCACAGTTTTTAGCCCTCAGCATACAAATCAAAGCAAGTGTTCCTAGATCTGAAATATATATATATCTGTGTATACATATATGTATACAGATACACACCTTCATCTAAATAGGAATCTACCAGACTTCCTCCTAGCTTCTTGATGACATGAATTGCCTCCAGATTACCAGATCCTTTCAGTCGGAGAACAGCTTCTACAGCTAACTTAGTAAAGTGGTCTTTGTGATGGGTAAGAAGTTTTGAAGATAATGTTGTTCCCGCAATGTTCATTAAATCTTGACGGAATTTAACTTCATCAGAGCTTTAAAAAAAAAAAAAAAACATACCTGTTCTTAAAATGGTTCTCTGAAGATTTCAACCCTATTTTTCAAAATTAATCCACATATTCTTATGTCAAATAGATCAATTCACTCCAAACAATTAAGTGCTCTAATATCGCAGAAAAGAATTCAATCTCACCAGTAATCAAGAAATACAAATTAAAGGACACCATTTTCCCCATCACACTGGCAGTTTACCAAAAAAATAAAAAGAAACACAAGAACATAGAATGCATGTTGTCAAGAACACAGGGAAACAGGCATTGTTATACAGCTAATGAGAGAGTGAAGTTAATACATTTCTAGAAGTTTATTTGGTAAGATATATAAAAATGCCTAAAAACACACATACACCTTCAGACCCAGCAATTATATATTTATTTGGTAACAGATCTGCCATACATTACTAAAAAGCTGAAAATTGGCAACAACCAAAAAACCTCCAACTACAAATAGGTTGAGTAAGTTATACCACAGTCATAAAAATCAAATGCATGACTCTAATGTTGCCAAGAATATCTGACATCCAGAAATGTGCTTGTTATTAACAAGGTTAAAGAGGAAAAAAACTCTCTATACAATATGCTATTTGTTTTTTGTTTGAATTTTTGTTTTGATTATATAAGCAAAAAGACTAGAAATCCAAACTCCGGTGGCTATCACTGGAGGATGATGTGGGTTTTTTCAAATGGAGGAGGACAGTAGGATCTGCTTCTGTATACCTTTCTATGCTTCCTAGATTTCCTGCATTGAGCATGTTATAAAAGAATACGAAATTTTTAAAATAGTAGAATAGCAGTATTTTGGTATACCAACCCATGATCAACTGCAGAACTCAAAAGAGCCTCTCTTGCTGCCTTTGTAGCTTCTCTCCAACCAGCAATGATGGTCTGTGGATGAATCTTTTTGGCAATTAAAGTTTCTGCTTCCTATTGATAAACAGTGGAAAGCACTCGTCAATTGTAAAGATGTACAAAGTAAAGATTTGATTACTGCAGATATTCAAAATCAGTGACAAAAATCAATTAATAAAACGAGGTTAAATTTGCTCAGCCATTTTCTTACCCTTAATAATTCTGCTGCTAAAACAGTAACAGATGTAGTGCCATCACCAACTTCATCATCTTGAACTCTTGACATATCTAAAAAAAATTTATTAAGTCATATCTGATCCTGCTTTTTACATTATTTCTCTATTGTTTAATTCTGTAAACACACCCACTACCAATCTAAATCTCACTTATCTAAGATTCCTCACCTGACAGTCTTTGGAACTTTAAGGTCTGAAATATAATAGTTTTAAACCATCCATAATTACATTGTATTCCAGAAGCTTGTGTTTTAGTAATAACAATCAATTAAAAAGTGATGGGCAATTAACTGAATTTATTAAATGGACAATTATTTAACACAGCCTATTAGAAAATAAATATCTCAAAATGTTAATGAAAAAAACAGTATCATCTTCAGACTCACCAACTAAAACTTTAGCAGCTGGGTTGTCAACACCGATGTTTTTTAGAATAGTTGCACCATCATTGGTTACCATAAGAGAAGCATCTCGTCCACTGCTTAAAAGAATTTTGTCCTAAAGGGAATATATTTGATTCAAGTTACGATATAAGTAAATCTTGAGGAAAGTGTGGGTGGCTTAGTACTCTCATACACTGCTGTTGTGTAAACACTCTGGATATCTAATTTTATGTATCCAACCAAATTTTTCCCGTACATATACCCCACATTCTAATCCTAGAAACACTAAAAAGCACAGGAAGACATGATCAAAGTGTGTTTCAGCACTATAACACTGAAATAACAGGAACAAACTAAGTGTCCATCAATACAGTCATAGTACAACTATAAAATAATCAAATTGCTATTTGACAGTTAAAGAGGTGGTATCTACTTTCGCTAACACAAATTAATGTGCACTACAGAAAAAGAACACACATACAGACACAGATCTACATAAGTAAACAGAAAGATAACTGAAAGATTTATAAGGGAGGCAAACTGCCCTGGGGAGGGTACTAAGTTTTGGGATGGTGACTGACTGGGACTTCAGCCTTATGTTTTGATTTTTAGTGAGAACATTTTTGTCTTGCTTATATAATTCTAAGTTTTAAAGATTAAAAAGCATTTTAAAAGTATTTGTTATTAACTGTATTTCTAGTAACTCTAAAACAGTATTAAAGTTTACAAAAAATCCATTTTCCTTACCATTCCCTTGGGTCCCAAGGTACTCTTTACCAAGTCTCCAATGGCGATGGCACCAATGAAAGACGACTGAAAGAAAGTCAGAGATTGTCAGAATCAGTAACCTATACAGTCTTAGAGGAAAAGTACAATTTTATCCTTAAAAGAAGGAAGAGAACCAAGCTTACCAGACGAGCTGTCTCTGCTCTCTCTTCATCAGCTCCAGCCTTAAAGATGTTAACAGGTGCAAGAGAAAGAGATGCCTAAAAAGGAAAACCAAGGAACCTATAATTTGAAAATCAATACTCTTTAACACAATATTTTCAGAGTTCTTCCACTAGACTTACTAGTAGATATCTAAGCGGAAATTTACAGCACAGTGTACTTTTTTAAACAAATGAAGCTCTACGTCATCACAACATTTATTTAAGGTGGAGGAGCACAAAAGCTCTGTCAAATATAAATCATACTCCAAAGAGATTGCCTGTTAAGTACCGCAAGACTAAAAGTAATTTTAAACTAAGGGTAAGGAAGTCGCGGTCTGTAGCCCACTCGCGGGAGAATCGTCAGGCAGGTGGGAGAACGCGGCCACGACCTCCATCTTCAACTCTCGAACCGCTCCTGGATCCGCCCCAATTGAGAGGGCAGGGCCAGCTCGGAGTACTAGAAATTTCTTCGCTCCGGGTGAAGCCGGAGCCGCCGGGTTCTGGAAGTGGGGAGGCCGCGAAATGAGGCGCTGGCCCTTGAGGCCCACCCTTCTCCCTGCCCGACACGGTGGCCTCCCATCAGCGGGCACTGCGCAGGCCCCACGCCGCGGGCCACGCCATGTGCAGCGGCCCCAAGAGAAAGGCAGAGGGAGACCGCGGCACTGGGAAGACAAAGCGGGCAACGGAGTGGTAGCCCGCCTCGGTACACCGTGGAGCAGCAGCCGGGGGATCAGGCTCACCATGGTTCCGAGGAGTTTGGCACACCCGCTAATGCCTTTACAGCCCGCACCGGACGACCGCGAGGGGAGAAGGAGCCGGAAGTGACGCCACACGCTCTACCGGGGGGGGCGGGGCGGAGCTCCAAGTTCCACTCAGCTTCGGCGTCGCCTCCCGCGGAGGAAGGAAGGGCGTGACGTTTTGTGTGGAGCCCCGCGATACAGAAACGGAGCTCACCACACCAGTGGGGGCGGGGCCTCGGCCCATGGTTCTCCGTCTGCAGCAGCACCAAATCAGACCCGGAAGGGGAGGAGTCTGACACGTTGGGTGGACCCGGGCTGATTTGGATTAGAGCTTCTGAGAAACGAAGTGGCGCCGCGCCGTGGGGTGTTGCTATAGCAACGGGGTTCTTGCTCACACTTTCAGGTTTTCTTTTCTTAAAGTTTTTTTTTAATTTTATTTTGAAATAAATTCAAAGTTACAGGAACAGTTGCAAAAAACAATACAAATTGCATACACAGCATACCCTGACCCCCCTCCCCCATACCCCATCCATCAACTTTAACGTGTTGTCACACCGCCATTTCTTTCTTTCCATCCCTCCCTATCATCCATTATCTATTGCTCTGTCTTCTGAACATATGAGAGCAACCTGCAAACATCCTTGAACAAACACTATAATTCACATACACAATTCCCATGAACAAGAACATTCTTTTATGCAATCCCATTAAGCGCAGCTAAGAAGTTCAAGAAATTCAACATTGACACAAAGCTTACATTCTATATTTCCTTTTTTTTTTCCTTATGTCCCAACTGTGTCCCTTTGAGCCTCCTGTCCTCCATCCTCAGATCCCATCCAGGATCATCTTTGGCATTCAACTGTCAACTGTTTAGACTGCCTTTTTTTTTTTTTCCAATTGTGGAAACATATATAAAGCCTAAATCTTCCCATTCCACCCCCTCCCTAGCATTCCATTAGTTGGATTAATCACATTTAGAATGTTGTAGTGCTATCACCTTCCCACCTTCCATTACTAGAAATTTCCCTTCACCTCAAACAGCAACCCTACACTCATTTCTTAACTTCCCATTGCCCCTTCCCCCACTTCTCATAACCCATACACTACTTTTCATCGCTATGGTTATATTCTCTGATAATTTCTTTTGTGTTTACTGTGGGGCTTAAATTTAACCTCTTAAATCCATAACAATCTTGGTTTTCTTTGATACCAACTTAACTTCAATAGGACCCATAAACTATGTTCCTATACTCCTCTATTCCCCCGCCTTTATATAGTTCTTGTCAAATATTACATATTTTACATTGAGTCAAAACCACTGATTTGTCATTAGAGTTTATGTATTTTATATCCTGTAGGAAATTAATAGTGGAGTTACAAATAAAAAATTATTGACTTCTATTTGTATTCCATTGTGGTCAGAGAATGTGCTTTGAATATATTCAATTGTTTGTTTGTTTTTTTAGTTTATTGAGGCTTGTTTTATGTCCCAGCATATGGTCCATTCTGGAGAAAGATCCGTGATCACTAGAGAAAAATGTGTGTCCTGATGATTTTGGATGTAAGGTTCTATATATGTCTGTTAAAATTGTCTATATCTCTCTCTCCTTTCTTTGTTTCTCTGTCAGTAGGGCTTCCTTTAGTATCTGAAGTAGGGCAGGTCTTTTATTGGCAAAATCTGTCAGCATTTGTTTGTCTGTGAACAATTTAAGCTCTCCCTCAATTTTGAAGGAGAGTTTTGCTGGGTAAAGTATTCTTGGTTAGAAATTTTTCTCTCTCAGAATTTTAAGTATGTCATGCCACTGCCTTCTCACCTCCATGGTGGCCGCTGAGTAGTCACTACTTAGTCTTATATTGTTTCCTTTGCATTTGGTTAATTGCTTTTCTCTTGCTGCTTTGAGAACTTTCTCCTTCTCTTCAGTATTTGACAGTCCGTTCAGAATATGTCTTGGAGTGGGTTCATTTGAATTTATTCTGTTTGGAGTTTGCTGGGCATTTATGTTTTGTGTATTTATATTGTGTAGAAGGTTTGGGAAGTTTTCCCCAACAATTTCTTTGAATACTCTTTCTAGACCTTTACCCTTCTCTTCCCCTTCTGGGACACCCATGAGTCTTAAATTCGGGCATTTTATTTTATGTATCATATCCCTGAGATCCATTTTTATTTTTTTTATTTTTTTTATTTTTTTTCTCCATTCTTTCTTTTGTTCTTTCATTTTCTGTTCTGTGGTCTTCTAGAATGCTGAGTTGTTGTTCAACTTCCTCTAATCTTGTATTATGAGTATCCAGAGTCTTTTTAATTTGGCCAACAGTTTCTTTTATTTCCATAAGATCTATTTTTTTATTTATTCTTGCAATTTCTTCTTTATGCTCTTCTAGGGTCTTCTTTATGTCCTTTATATCCTGTGCCATGTTCTTCTTCATGTCCTTTATATCCTGTGCTATGCTCTCATTCTTTGACTATAGTCCTTTGATTAATTGTGCCAAGTACTGTGTCTCCTCCGATCGTTTGATTTGGGTGTTTGGGATTGGGTTTTCCATATCGTCTGGTTTTAGCAAATGCTTTAAGATTTTCTGTTCTTTTTGGCCTCTTGGCATTTGCTTTGCTTGATAGCAGTGACCTTCCAGGACCTCTGCTGAGGGAAAGCTGTGCTATATCACAAGCACGCGCCTTCCCTCAAGGGAAGCCCCGGGCCGCCAGGCCGTGCAGGGGCGCTCCCAGCCTGATGCAAAAATGGCTGAATGGGGCGTCTCAACCCCCCCCCCCCTTTTTGCACAGCTCTGCCTTACCAGCTCTGGGACAACTAGCTGTGGTTGCACCAAGGCCACTGTCCACGGCCGATATTGTGGCGTGTGCAGGGTGCTGTGGGATACACTCCCCATCAGACTGGGTTTCCTGGTGTGGCTCTGGGCTGTGGGCATGGCCCCAGGCAGGAGTGTTGCCAGCACACCGGGAAGCTGGCTGCAAGGGGTATGGTTTCTTTTTCCTTTTGGCTCTCCTCTCTGTCCCTCTGGCCCCAGGACAATCTGCAGCAGGTGTGGAGGAGGCTATCCTCAACACCAGACACCAAGGCGTCGGCTACAGCCCGCTCCTGCAGTGCTTCACTGCGCGGTTCTCACTCCTGTATCTGCAGACACTCCTGGGTTTTGTTTTTTTGTTTTTAAAAAAGCACTAGTCCATCTTCAAACGCCAACCCACAGTTTTCCCACACCACAGCGTGGCCATGGGACTTTCAGCTGGCTTACTCACTCGTTTCAGAATGCAGACCCCTGGTTTCACCAAGTGCATGGCCCCTGTGGATTTAGCAGACCTTGTCTGGCTGGTGCATCGCTGAAACTGGTATTCTGGGTCACTTTCTGGTTTTTTATTTAGTATTTTTCATGGAGGTGTTTTTTTGCCCTGTCTCACCTAGCCGCTGTCTTAGGTTCTCCTTTTCTTAAATTTTTAATAATTTCTTTTAAAGCAACACATATACACATAAAATGTAAAGTGTCATATACTAATAATGAAAAGCATAATTCTCCTACTGCATCACTTCCTCTCCCCAGAGGCAACCACTTGGAACTTTTTCAGCTTTTTTTTTTTTTTTTTTTTTGGTTATTTACATCATATTCCTAAATAATATCTTTATTGCTGTTTTAATTTAAAATATGACTTATTGAGAATTAAGAAGGAAGACATACTTTCCTTTAATTGAATTTTAAAATGTTTCTAACTGAACAATTTTTGCCCCAAAGGGCAAGGTCTTGGGAATTCTGGAGACGTTTACTTTATCTTTGCTCTGTGCATTTTCAGAAGGTTTTGCTCTTTGTTTGTTTTTTCCCCCACTACTGGAGATGATTAATACACTCTTACATAATGTCTTGGTAAAGATCAAAATCAATCCCAAATATTTCAATTTTTTAAAAACAAACTGACTTAGTATTCTAATTTTCCCTAAATTGACCTTCAAGACTGTCTCAAGTCAGTTGTGCTTTTTAAAAAAATCGTCATCCACTATTTTCTGTCATCCACTACTATCCACTATTCTTCCATTGGCTAATCACTTAGCAAGCTCCTGATTTTTGACAATTGCTATCATTGATAGATATTTTCAATTTTAAATTTTTTCTGCTTTTCAGATATACTCTAAGTGGGGTTGGTTTACACCAGGGTTGGGCAAACTATGGGAGACAAATCCAGCCTGCTTCCTGTTTTTGCATGGTCCAAGAGCTAAGAATGGTTTTTATATGTTCAAATGGTTGGGAAAAAAAAATTTTTTAATGATTTCGTGACATGTGAACATTATATGAGATTCAAATTGCAGTGTCCATGAAGTTTTATTGGAACACAGGCATACCCATTTGTTTCTGTACTTTCTGTGACTGCTTTTGCAATACAGTGGCAGAGTTATTCAATGGCAGAGTCCTGTAGTGGCACAGATTTGTGTGTCTGTAAAGCCGAAAGTATTTACTATGGGATCCTTTACAGAAAATGTTTGCTAATCCTGGTTTACACTATTTCTAATGTCCAACATGAAGAAGAGTGTTCTAACTGGGCAATTTTTAAAAATCTGCCAAGAGTTTTCTGTTTTGTGTGTGTGTGTGTGTGTGTGTGTGGGAAAAGCTGGTCTTCCAGGAAATGCCCTTTATTGGGCAGATCCCAAATTGCATTCTGGAATGAGAAAAGACACAATGATGAGAAGCTAAGATGCCTGCATAATATTGTAAAAGGCCACTTTTATTGTGGGCCAAGTTATACACTTGGAGATATTTATTATTATGTCAAGTGGAAGGCAAGCCTGAGACTAAGGATGATGAGAAACCAATGCCCCCTCCTTGCTAGGGTCTTCCAATGGGGACTTGGTAGTCAGTCACTGCTACCTTGTAGAGCTGAGGTCAGAGGCAGCCAGGAATGACACCTATGAAGGGACTCTCTGTCTTGCTCTGTTACATCTTTTAAACCTTCCTCTTTTCTTGCCACCCCTCCACCCAGAGGTTAAGTGCTCGGCTTCTGGAACCAAGCTGCATGGGTTTGAATTTCATCTTTTCCAGTTACTGGTTTTATAATCTTAGGTGAGTTCCATAGGCTGTTCAAGTCAATTGGCTGAAAGCTATTTTGGAGAGTGACTGATCAATTTGCTGAATTTATTGGCTTACCAAAAATACGTCTCTTTTAGGTACTTATAATTTTTATTGAAATGTGTATCAGATGGGTGACAAGGCCTAAAGAGGTTATGATGCATTGAGAATCCATGCTTCTGGGACACTTAGTCTCTTTCTCTGCTCATCTTCCTTTACTCTGCCTGATCTCTACTTCTTTTGACACCTCAGCCATCCCATCTCCCTGCCTCTCAGTGTTTGTGACCCTCAGTCTCCTTCTCTCTCTTCCCCTTGATATGAATTAGTTTTTAGTGAGTCGGCTTTTTGTTAATTGGCCTGCTTCCAATTATGTTACCTCTCTGTAACTATTATTATTAGCTATTATTATTATTATATCCCCAAACTCCTAATAACTTTTGTTAAACATTGCAGCCTGGACTGGGTGTACTTGGCTAGATGTAGAACCTAGGAAAGCACTGTAGCATGCCAGTCATAAATGGCTAGAGGTGATTTGGGGAAAAGGGTAAAGTCATTATCTGGAAAGAAATTACTAACTGAAACAACAAGCAACAACTAGAGCAGAGTTATGGGACTTGTAAGCTTTCCTCAAGAACACTCAGAAATATCTTGGGAGGGAAACCAGATGAAGGACCAGGTGTTCACAGTCGCATGGGTTAGGGGTCATCTAGACTCCCACTGTTCAGGTAGTAAAGATATTGGAAAACTTGGTAATATCTGGATATTACACACAATTCTGATATTTGCTGAAGTTTGCTAATGGGAATAGAACACTATAGTCTAAGAAATTAAGGCCAAGATCATCTTTAAGGTAACCTATAAAATGTCCGTGAAAGTACTTTGTAATTGTTAAAAAAAGAAACGAAAAAAAACCTCTGCACAATACAAAATTCAAAGTGTCAAGAGAATTTACTAGTTTTCAAGCAATAAATTGCTTTAGATTATATAGCTGCTTTTTGTTGATTTGGTTTGTTTTTTGTTCACCTCTGGCTCCAATGGATCACAATGGGGATGGTACTGACCCTTGGTGGGAAGAGAGGGAGTTTTCAAAAATGTATAGAGCCCTTTTAGGCTATCAGAATTATTGAAGGACATGACTGGAATTTCTTGGGTGGGAACCAGGGATCTAGACATCCTACATGGATAGGATTGATATCCTGCATGGATGGGGACATTCCCTCACAACAGAGGTTTGTCCAGCATCCTATGTGACTTTTGGAGGTTCCACAAAAGTGGTTTCCAAATATTTTCTCTCATTGAGTTGGCTCTCTCTTCACCTTTTTGAGAAAGTTTTTGAGGTGCAGAAGCTTTTGATCTTGAGGAGTTCTCATTTATCTATTTTTTTCTTTTGTTGCTTGTGCTTTGAGTATAAAGTCTAAGAAACTGCCTCCTATTACTAGGTCCTGAAGATGTTTCCCTATTTTATCTTCTAAGAGTTTTATTGTGCTGTCTCTTATATTGAGGTCTTTGATCCACTTTGAGTTAACTTTTGTATAGGGTGTGAGGTAGGAATCTTCTTTCATTCTTTTGGTTATGGCTATCCAGTTCTCCCAGCCCCATTTGTTGAAGAGAATTTTCTGTCCCAGTTATGTGGATTTGGGGGCCGTATCAAAAATCAGTTGACCATAGATATGGAGGTCTACTTCTAAACTCTCAATTTGATTCCATTGATCAGTAGGTCTTTTTTTTTTTTTATGCCAATAGCATGCTGTTTTGACCACTGTGGCTTTATAGTCGGCTTCAAAGTCTGGGAGTTTAAGTCCCCCCACTTCATTCTTCATTTTTAGGATGTTTTTGGCAATTCAAGTCTCCTTTCCCTGCCAAATAAATTTGATAACTATCTTTTCCATGTCTGCAAAGTAGGTTGTTGGAATTTTGATTGGAATTGCATTAAATCTATAGATCAGTTTGGGTAGAATTCACAACCTAACGTTTAGTCTTCCTATCCATGAGCACAGAATATTTTTCCACCTATTTAGGTCCTTTTTTATTTCTTTTAGTAACATTTGGTAATTTTCTTCATAGAGGATTTTTACCATCCTTGGTTAAGTTTATTCTTAGGTACTTGCTTTGTTTAGTTGCTATTGTGAATGGAATTTTTTTTTTTTATTGCGTCTTCAGTTAGGTCATTACTGTTGTATAGGAACATTACTGACTTATGTGCATTAATCTTATATCCTGCCACCCTGCTGAATTTTTTTATTAGCTCAAGTAGCTTTCTAATCAAATTCTCAAGATTTTCCAAATATAAGATCATATCATCTGCAAATAATGAAATAGTTCTTAGTTTCCAATTTGAATACCTTTTATTTCTTTGTCTTGGCAAACTGCTCTGGCTAGAAATTCTAGCACAGTGTTAGATAACAGAGATGACAGTGAGCATCCTTTTCTCATTCTTTATCTTAGGGGAAGGTTTTCAGCCACTCACCATTGAGTACTATGCTGGCTGTGAGTTTTTCATATATACCCTTTATCATAATGAGGAAGGTTTCCTCAATTCCTACTTTTTGAAGTGTTTTTATCAAAAAGGGATGTTGAATTATGTCAATTGCTTTTTCAGCATCTATCAAAATGATCATTTGATTATTCTCTTTTGATTTATTAATGTGTTGAATTACATTAATTGATTTTCTTATGTTGAACCACCCTTGCATGCCAGGAATGAACCCCACTTGGTCATGTTATATAATTCTTTTAATGTGCCTTTGGATTTGATTTGCAAGTATTTTGTTTAGGATTTTTGCATCTATATTCATTAGGGAGATGGGCCTATAGTTTTCTTGTTTTCTAGTGTCTTTATCTGGTTTTGGTAGAAGAGTGATATTAGGTTCATTGAATGAATTAGGTAGTGTTCCATTTTTATCAATTTTTTGAAAGAGTTTGAGCAGTGATGGTGACAACTCTTTTTGGAAAGTTTGGTCAAATTCCCTTGTGAAGCCATCTGGCCCTGGGCTTTTATTTGTAAGCAGAGTTTTGATGACTGTTTGGATCTCTTTACTAGTGATTGGTTTTTTGAGGTCTTCTGTTTCTTCTTGGGTCAGTCTATGTTGTTCATGCATTTCCAGGAAATTGTCCATTTCCTCTAAATTGTCTAGCTTGTTGTCATACAGCTGTTCATAGTATCCTCTGATTACTTTCTTTATTTCTTCGGGATCCATAGTAATTATCCCCTTCTCATTTCTGATTCTGTTTATTTTGGTCTTCTCTCTTTTTGACTTTGTCAGTCTAGCTAAGGGTCTATCAATATTGTTGCTCTGCTGAAAGAACCATTTGGTTTTATTTATTCTCTCTATTGTTTCTTTGTTCTCCAGCTCATTTATTTCTGCTTTAATCTTTATTTCTATTCTTCTACTTGCTTTAGGGTAAGTTTGCTGATCATTCTCTAGCCTCTTCAGTTGTTCAGTTAGGTCTTTGGTTTTAGCTTTTTCTTGCTTTTTGGTATATGCATTTAGAGCTATAAATTTCCCTCTCAGCACTGCATTTGCTGCATCCCACAGGTTTTTTATATGTTGTGTTCTTGTTTTCATTCATCTCTAGATACCAATTTTTCTTGCAATTTCTTCTTTAACTCACTGGTTGTTTAGGAGTGTGTTGTTTAACCTCCATATAGTTGTGAAAGGTTTGGTTCTTTGGTGGTTATTGATTTCTAGTTGCATTCCATTATGGTCAGAGAATTTCAATCATTTTAAATTTTTTAAGACTTGTTTTGCACCCCAGCATATGTTCTATCCTGGAGAATGTTCTGTGGGCACTAGAGAAGAATGTATATCCTAGTTCTTTGGGATGTAAAGATCTATATATATATATATCTGTTAAGTCTAATTCATTTATCATATTGGTTAGGTTCACAATTTCTTATTGGTCCTCTATCTAGTTGTTCTGTCTATAGAAGAGAGTGGAGTATTGAAGTCTCTCACTTTTATTGTAGACATGTCTTTTGCTCCCTTCAGTTTAGCCAATGTTTGTCTCATGTATTTTGGAGCTCCTTGATTGGGTGCATAAACATTTATAATTGTTATTTCTTCTTGGTGAATTGTCCCTTTTATTAACATATAATGTCTTTCTCTGTCTCTTATGAAATCTTTGCATTTAAAGTCTATTTTGTCTGATATTAATATAGCTACCTCAGCTTTCTTTTGGTTGCAGTTTGCATAGAATATTTTTTTCCATCCTTTCACTTTCAGTGTCTTTGTGTCACAGGGTCTAAAATGAGTCTCTTGTAAACAGCATATTGATGGGTCATACTTTTTAATCCATTCTTCCAGTCTGTTTCTTTTAACTGAAGAGTTTAATCCATTCACGAAGTTATTGCTATGAAGGGAGTTCTTGAAACAGCCATCTTATCCTTTGGTTTTTAGTTATTAGATATATATTTTCCCCTCTTTTTTTTTCCTTTAAGTTCTTCCTAATACTCTTCAGTTCTGTTCTCTTCTCCAGACCTCTCTTGCATTTCTTTCTCTTTCAGCTGGTTGAGCTCCCTTTAGTATTTCTTGCAGAGCAGGTTTCATGTTAACAAATTCTCTAGCATTTGTTTGTCTGTGAAAATTTTAAACTTTTTCCCTTCAATTTTGAAGGAGAGCTTTTCTGGATAAACAATTCTTGGCTGGCAATTTTTCTCTTTCAAAATCTTAAATATATCATACTAACTGCCTTCTGGCCTCCACAGTACCTGCTGAGTAGTCATTACTTAGTCTTATGCTGTTTCCCTTGTAGATGTTGGTTTGCTTCTCTCTTGATGTTTTCAGAATTTTCTCCTTCTCTTCAGCATTTGACAATCTGATCAGCATATGTCTTGAAGTAGGTTTTTTTGGATTTATTCTATTTGGAGTTCACTGGGCATCTTTGATTTGCATATTTATGTTGTTTGCAAGGATTGGGAAGTTTTCTCCAACTATGTCTTGAAACACCTTTTCTAGCCCTTTACACTTCTCCTTCTGGGACACCAATGATTCTTATGTTTTCTCACTTCATGTTGTCCATCATTTCTCTGAGATCCATTTCACATTTTTCAGTTTTTCTCACCATTTGTTCTTTTGTGCAGTCACATTCAATTACCCTGTCTTCTAGTTCACCTGTTCTTTCTTCTGATTCTTCAAATCTGTTGTGTGTCTCTAGTAGATTTTTAATTTGATCCATAGTATCTTTTATTTTCATAAGGTCTATTTTTTAAATTTATTCTTTCAAATTCTTCTTTATGTTCTTCTATAGTCTTCTTGATTTCCTTTATATCTTTAGCCATTTTGTTGAAATTGTTTTGGAGATTTGTTTGTACTTCTTTATTTAATTGCTCCAAATTTTGTGTCTCTTCCGGCTTTTTAATTTGTTCCTTTGGCTGGTCCATATCTTCTAGATTCTTCAAGTGCTTTGTGATTTTGTGTTGGCTTTGGGGCATTTGCTTGTTTTGATAAGATTATTTTGGGAAATGCAGGATTATTTGAGCTTTTTTATATAATTTGGGAGAGCTACAGCTTGCTGGAGTGCAGTTTCCCAATCCTACCAGCAGGTGGTGCTCTCAAGCCAGTCTTCCTCAAAGTTCTCTGGTGTGGTAGGCAGAGTCCAAACTGGCTGGGGAACCAATTAGTGCACTGGTTCTCTGTGTACTCTGGGGACTGCCTGCCCTGGAGCTACAATGTAGGCCCTGAGGTTAGGCAGGGAGTCTACTCAAGGGCACTCTGCAGGCAGAACATGCCCTGCTCCCTGTCTGCCATGCACCTGGGAGCCTCTGGGGTGTGGGAGGGGCTCCTGATCACCAGTATGGCACCCTCTCCTTTCCCTGCCTCACACCGGTGCACCCCCCCCCCCCCAGACTTCAACAAACACTGCCTCCCAGATTCCCTCATGGGAGCTCCCAGCCATCTGGCTGTGGATGATCACCTCCCCAGCTAACTGCCAAAGTAGGTGCATGGGAGTGGAGAGCGGCTGCTCACTCCCTTGCCCAGAGGTTGTCTCATTGCTCCCACCCTGGCGGTTGTCTCAACTGAAACAAACTCACCCCTTCCCTCAAGGCACCGTTTCTCTCACATTTTTTTTTTTTTGGTGTTGGATCCATGTACTGTGGGGGACCATCTATGTCTGGTCACACCCCAAAACTGTGGTCCAGGTGTCCTCCAGCCCCTCTCTAGTTACTTTCACAGAGAAGAAACCTGTTCTGCCTCACCTACTCCGAAGTCTGCCCCAATGTATTTTAATACATAAATCCTTCAACCCAATACCTATGCTTTTATTATAAAATACTTCCCATTTATTTTTTCTTTATATTACAGGGCATTGTATTATCTTTTTTTTTTTTTTTTTTTTTTTTTTTTTTTTTTAAATCATCATTTTATTGAGATATATTCACATACCACGCAGTCATACAAAACAAATTGTACTTTCGATTGTTTACAGTACCATTACATAGTTGTACATTCATCACCTAAATCAATCCCTGACACCTTCATTAGCACACACACAAAAATAACAAGAATAATAATTAGAGTGAAAAAGAGCAATTGAAGTAAAAAAGAACACTGGGTACCTTTGTCTGTTTGTTTCCTTCCCCTACTTTTCTACACATCCATCCATAAACTAGACAAAGTGGTGTTTGGTCCTTATGGCTTTCCCAATCCCATTGTCACCCCTCATAAGCTACATTTTTATACAACTGTCTTCGAGATTCATGGGTTCTGGGTTGTAGTTTGATAGTTTCAGGTATCCACCACCAGCTACCCCAATTCTTTAGAACCTAAAAAGGGTTGTCTAAAGTGTGCATAAGAGTGCCCACCAGAGTGACCTCTCGGCTCCTTTTGGAATCTCTCTGCCACTGAAGCTTATTTCATTTCCTTTCACATCCCCCTTTTGGTCAAGAAGATGTTCTCCGTCCCACGGTGCCAGGTCTACATTCCTCCCTGGGAGTCATATTCCACGTTGCCAGGGAGATTCACTTCCCTGGGTGTCTGATCCCACGTAGGGGGGAGGGCAGTGATTTCACCTTTCAAGTTGGCTTAGCCAGAGAGAGAGGGCCACATCTGAGCAACAAAGAGGCATTCAGGAGGAGACTCTTAGGCACAAATACAGGGAGGCCTAGCCTCTCCTTTGCAGCAACCATCTTCCCAAGGGTAAAACTTATGGTAGAGGGCTCAACCCATCAAACCACCAGTCCCCTATGTCTGTGGTCATGTTAGCAACCATGGAGGTGGGGTAGGCGAATACCCCTGCATTCTCCACAGGCTCCTCAAGGGGGCACTACATCTTTTTTTTTTTTTTTTTTCCCCTTGTTTGTCTTTTTTCTTTTTTTTTCTTTTTTTTTTTTTTTTTTTAACTTTCCCTTCTTTTTTCAAATCACCTGTATGAAAAAAAAAAGTTAAAAAGAAAACAAACATACAATAAAAGAGCATTTCAAAGAGACCATAGCAAGGGAGTAAGAAAAAGACAACTAACCTAAGATAACTGCTTAACTTCCAACATGTTCCTACTTTACCCCAAGAAAGTTACATAATATAGCAACATTTCAGTGAACTTGTTCCTACTACAACCATCAGAAATTAACAGACCATAGTCATTTCTGGGCATCCCCAGAACGTTAAATAGCTTATCTGTTCTTCCTGGATTATTGTTCCCCCTTCCTTAATTGCTCTCTACTGCTAGTTCCCCTACATTCTACATTATAAACCATTTGTTTTACATTTTTCAAAGTTCACATTAGTGGTAGCATATAATATTTCTCTTTTTGTGCCTGGCTTATTTCGCTCAGCATTATGTCTTCAAGGTTCATCCATGTTGTCATATGTTTCACCAGATCGTTCCTTCTTACTGCCGCGTAGTATTCCATCGTGTGTATATACCACATTTTATTTATCCACTCATCTGTTGAAGGACATTTGGGTTGTTTCCATCTCTTGGCAATTGTGAATAATGCTGCTATGAACATTGGCGTGCAGATATCTGTTCGTGTCACTGCTTTCCGATCTTCCGGGTATATACCGAGGAGTGCAATCGCTGGATCGAATGGTAGCTCTATATCTAGTTTTCTAAGGAACTGCCAGACTGACTTCCAGAGTGGCTGAACCATTATACAGTCCCACCAACAATGAATAAGAGTTCCAATTTCTCCACATCCCCTCCAGCATTTGTAGTTTCCTGTTTGTTTAATGGCAGCCATTCTAACCGGTGTTAGATGGTATCTCATTGTGGTCTTAATTTGCATCTCTCTAATAGCTAGTGAAGCTGAACATTTTTTCATGTGTTTCTTGGTCATTTGTATTTCCTCTTCAGAGAACTGTCTTTTCATATCTTTTGCCCATTTTATAATTGGGCTGTCTGTACTATTGTCATTGAGTTGTAGGATTTCTTTGTATATGCAAGATATCAGTCTTTTGTCAGATACATGGTTTCCAAAAATTTTTTCCCATTGAGTTGGCTGCCTCTTTACCTTTTTGAGAAATTCCTTTGAGGTGCAGAAACTTCTAAGCTTGAGGAGTTCCCATTTATCTATTTTCTCTTTTGTTGCTTGTGCTTTGGGTGTAAAGTCTAGGAAGTGGCCTCCTAATACAAGGTCTTGAAGATGTTTTCCTACATTATCTTCTAGGAGTTTTATGGTACTTTCTTTTATATTGAGATCTTTGGTCCATTTTGAGTTAATTTTTGTGTAGGGGGTGAGGTAGGGGTCCTCTTTCATTCTTTTGGATATGGATATCCAACTCTCCCAGCCCCATTTGTTGAAAAGACCATTATGGCTCAGTTCGGTGACTTTGGGGGCCTTATCAAAGATCAGTCGGCCATAGATCTGAGGGTCTATCTCTGAATTCTCAATTCGATTCCATTGATCTATATGTCTATCTTTGTGCCAGTACCATGCTGTCTTGGCAACTGTGGCTTTATAATAAGCTTCAAAGTCAGGGAGTGTAAGTCCTCCCACTTCGTTTTTCTTTTTTAGAGTGTCTTTAGCAATTCGAGGCATCTTCCCTTTCCAAATAAATTTGATAACTAGCTTTTCCAAGTCTGCAAAGTAGGTTGTTGGAATTTTGATTGGGATTGCATTGAATCTGTAGATGAGTTTGGGTAGAATTGACATCTTAATGACATTTAGCCTTCCTATCCATGAACATGGAATATTTTTCCATCTTTTAAGGTCCCCTTCTATTTCTTTTAGTAGAGTTATGTAGTTTTCTTTGTATAGGTCTTTTACATCTTTGGTTAAGTTGATTCCTAGGTACTTGATTTTTTTAGTTGCTATTGAAAATGGTATCTTTTTCTTGAGTGTCTCTTCAGTTTGTTCATTTCTAGCATATAGAAACATTACTGACTTATGTGGATTAATCTTGTATCCCGCTACTTTGCTAAATTTGTTTATTAGCTCTAGTAGGTGTATCGTTGATTTCTCAGGGTTTTCTAGATATAAGATCATATCATCTGCAAACAATGACAGTTTTACTTCTTCTTTTCCAATTTGGATGCCTTTTATTTCTTTGTCTTGCCGGATTGCCCTGGCTAGCACTTCCAGCACAATGTTGAATAACAGTGGTGACAGCGGGCATCCTTGTCTTGTTCCTGATCTTAGAGGGAAGGCTTTCAGTCTCTCACCATTGAGTACTATGCTGGCTGTGGGTTTTTCATATATGCTCTTTATCATGTTGAGGAAGTTTCCTTCAATTCCTACCTTTTGAAGTGTTTTTATCAAAAAGGGATGTTGGATTTTGTCAAATGCTTTTTCAGCATCTATTGAGATGATCAATTGATTTTTCCCTTTCGAGTTTTTAATGTGTTGTAATACATTGATTGTTTTTCTGATGTTGAACCATCCTTGCATGCCTGGAATGAACCCCACTTGGTCATGGTGTATGATTTTTTTAATGTGTCTTTGGATTCGATTTGCAAGTATTTTGTTGAGGATTTTTGCATCTATATTCATTAGGGAGATTGGCCGGTAGTTTTCCTTTTTTGTAGCATCTTTGCCTGGTTTTGGTATTAGATTGATGTTAGCTTCATAAAATGAGTTAGGTAGTGTTCCATTTTTTTCAATGTTTTGAAAGAGTTTGAGTAAGATTGGTGTCAGTTCTTTCTGGAAAGTTTGGTAGAATTCCCCTGTGAAGCCATCTGGCCCTGGGCATTTATTTGTGGGAAGATTTTTGATGACTGATTGGATCTCTTTGCTTGTGATGGGTTGGTTGAGGTCTTCTATTTCTTCTCTGGTCAGTCTAGGTTGTTCATATGTTTCCAGGAAATTGTCCATTTCTTCTACATTATCCAGTTTGTTGCCATACAGTTGTTCATAATATCCTCTTATAATTTTTTTAATTTCTTCAGGATCTGCAGTTATGTCACCTTTTTCATTCATTATTTTGTTTATATGGGTCTTCTCTCTTTTTGATTTTGTCAGTCTAGCTAGGGGCTTGTCAATCTTGTTGATCTTCTCAAAGAACCAACTTTTGGTGATATTTATCCTTTCTATTGTTTTTTTGTTCTCTATGTCATTTATTTCTGCTTTAATCCTTGTTATTTCTTTTCTTCTACTTGGTTTAGGATTGGTTTGCTGTTCATTTTCTAGCTTCTTCAGTTGATCCATTAGTTCTTTGATTTTGGCTCTTTCTTCCTTTTTAATATATGCGTTTAGTGCTATAAATTTCCCCCTTAGCACTGCTTTTGCTGCATCCCATAGGTTTTGGTATGTTGTGTTCTCATTTTCATTCGTCTCTATATATTTAGCAATTTCTCTTGCTATTTCTTCTTTAACCCACTGATTGTTTAGGAGTGTGTTGTTTAACCTCCAGGTATTTGTGAATTTTCTAAGTCTCTGATGGTTATTGACTTCTAATTGTATTCCATTGTGGTCAGAGAATGTGCTTTGAATAATTTCAATCTTTTTAAATTTATTGAGGCTTGTTTTATGTCCCAGCATATGATCTATTCTGGAGAAAGTTCCGTGAGCACTAGAAAAGTATGTGTATCCTGGTGATTTGGGATGTAATGTCCTGTAGATGTCTGTTAAATCTAATTCATTTATCAGATTGTTTAGGTTTTCAATTTCCTTATTGGTCTTCTGTCTGGTTGATCTATCTATAGGAGAGAGTGATGTGTTGAAGTCTCCCACAATTATTGTGGAAACATCAATTGCTTCCTTTAGTTTTGCCAATGTTTCTCTCATGTATTTTGTGGCACCTTGATTGGGTGCATAGACATTTACGATTGTTATTTCTTCTTGCTGAATTGCCCCTTTTATTAGTATGTAGTGGCCTTCTTTGTCTCTCAAAACATCCCTGCATTTGAAGTCTATTTTATCTGAGATTAATATTGCTACACCTGCTTTCTTTTGGCTGTAGCTTGCATGAAATATTTTTTTCCATCCTTTCACTTTCAATTTCTTTGTGTCCCTGTGTCTAAGATGAGTCTCTTGTATGCAACATATTGATGGTTCATTTTTTTGATCCATTCTGCGAATCTATATCTTTTAATTGGGGAGTTTAATCCATTTACATTCAACGTTAAAACCGTGAAGGCATTTCTTGAATCGGCCATCTTATCCTTTGGGTTATGTTTGCCATATTTTTCCCTCTCTCTATTAATATCCTTTATTGTACCCATACCGAATCTCTTTAGTACTGAACCTTTCTCCAAGTCTCTCTGTCCTGTCTTTGTTTCTCTGTCTGTAGGGCTCCCTTTAGTATCTCCAGTAGGGCAGGTCTCTTGTTAGCAAATTCTCTCAGCATTTCTTTGTCTGTGAAAAATTTAAGCTCTCCCTCAAATTTGAAGGAGAGCTTTGCTGGATAAAGTATTCTTGGCTGGAAATTCCTCTCTCTCAGAATTTTAAATATATCGTGCCATTGCCTTCTCGCCTCCATGGTGGCTGCTGAGTAGTCACTACTTAGTCTTATGCTGTTTCCTTTGTATGTGGTGAATTGCTTTTCTCTTGCTGCTTTCAGAACTTGCTCCTTCTCTTCTATGTTTGACAGTGTGATCAGTATATGTCTCGGAGTGGGTTTTTTTGGATTTATTCTATTTGGAGTTCGCTGAGCATTTATGATTTGTGTATTTATGTTGTTTAGAAGATTTGGGAAGTTTTCCCCAACAATTTCTTTGAATACTCTTCCTAGACCTTTACCCTTTTCTTCCCCTTCTGGGACACCAATGAGTCTTATATTCGGACACTTCATATTATCTATCATATCCCTGAGGTCCATTTCGAGTTTTTCAATTTTTTTCCCCATTCTTTCTTTTATGCTTTCATTTTCCATTCTGTCATCTTCCAGGTCACTGATTCGTTGTTCAACTTCCTCTAGTCTTGTACTATGAGTGTCCAGAATCTTTTTAATTTGGTCAACAGTTTCTTTAATTTCCATAAGATCATCCATTTTTTTATTTAGTCTTGCAATGTCTTCTTTATGCTCTTCTAGGGTCTTCTTGATTTCCTTCATATCCCGTACTAGGGTCTCATTGTTCATCTTTAGTTCTTTGAGTAGCTGCTCTAGGTGTGTCTCTTCTGGTCTTTTGATTTGGGTGCTTGGGCTTGGGTTATCCATATCGTCTGGTTTTTTCATATGCTTTATAATTTTCTGTTGTTTTTGGCCTCGTGGCATTTGCTGTCCTTGATAGGGTTCTTTTAGGGTTTGTAGACCAGTTGAAGTCCTTATCTCTAGTTTATCAGATCTACAGCTTCGTGGAGTACACTTTCTCTAACTAACCAGCAGGTGGCGTCCACGAGCCACCTGTTCTCCACAAGCCAGATCTCCCCTGCTTAGCCTTTTTGGTGAGTGGGGGAGTGAGTCTTGTGGGGCCCAATTGGTGTCCCAAGCTTGCGTGTGTAGTTGGTGTTGCCTGCCCTGTATGTGGGGCGTGTTTCTGGGCAGTCGGGGAGGGGGGGGTGGCCCTAACAATCAAATCTCCCTGATGATCCTAGAGTTTTAAAGCTACTGCAATAGTCTAATCCTTCAGTTCAGTCCTGCCACAGTTTGTCTCTGCCACTGACCCACAAGTCTTTGGTATTGGCGTATGGCTCCTGAGACTTGCAAGTGGGCCCCTCTTCCAGGCCGTGCACCCCGGGTCCTCTGTTGAGGGATGACTGTGCTATGTCACAGGTGAGTGCCGTCCCCCCAGGGCAGTTCTGGGCTGCTGGGCTGTGTTGGGAGGCTCCCAGTCTGCTCCAATGATGGCTGAATGGGGCTCTGTTAATTCACACTGCTCCCCCTTCCCAGCTCTGGGACATTCAGCTGAGGTTGCAGGGAAGGCTAATGTCCACGCCCAGTTTTGTGGTGTGTGCCTGTTATTTGAAGCACTTCCGTCACACTGGGTTGTCTGGGGCAGCTCTGGGCTATGGGGCTGGCGATGGGCAGGAGTGTTTCCTGTCCACCAGGATGGTGGCTGTGAGCGGACACCCCCCTTTTCTTGGGAAGTTGTGTTGTTTAGTGAATTTTCTCAGCCACTGGATTATTGCCTTTTGTCTCAGAGCTCTCTTATTTCTGCTCTTGACTTGACGTGCCCAAATTTCAATTCTTTGAAGCTTTCTGTATTGAGCTTCTTAGAGTAATTGTTTTAGAAAAAGCAAAAAGGATTTAAAAAAAAAAAAAAAAAAAAAAAAACGGCCCTCCTCAGAGATCTAATGGGTTATTGAAATGCTAATAGACAAAGCAACCAGGGCCATTAAGGAAAGGTGCCCTGGGCAGAGAGATCAGCCTTGCTTCGGGATTTGCATATGCGCCTCAAGGCCTGATCTCCGCCCTTCCCCTTTCTGTGTTCACCAGAACTCCAAAAATCCTCTGCTTTTACTTTGGAGCTTCTCGTGTTGTTTTCCTTCTATGCCCGTCTCCTCTCTGCTGGGCTGGCTGCTCTCAGAGTCTCTGGTGTCTGGCCTCAGTCTATCTATGGTTGGAGTTTGAATCAGTAGAATGAGTTTCCGATGAGAGCAGCCACTGCAATTCTCCCTTCTCCTTCCTGGAGCTGACAGCCCCTCCTCCCCCGGGACTGAGCCTGGCAGGGAGGGGCGCGGGTCCCCTGGCCGCAAAAACTTACAGATTTCGCTGATCTCAGCAGTTCCACGTTTTCATGAGTGTTGTATGAAGTATGCCCAAAGACAGATTGCTCTGTGGTGTCCAGTCCACGCAGTTCCTGGCTTTTTACCTACTTTCCTGGAGGAGTAACTAAAACATACAGCTCACCAGTCTGCCATCTTGCCCCGCCTCTGTATTATCTTTTTAAGTTACATATGTAGGTAGGTTATATCATCAATGGATCTCATTTCAAGAGAGAAATGGTGGTTTACAGAATATTTGTTATAAAAAGGAGGTGTTGGGTCTGGTACGGCTGAGCAGCATATACCAAATGCTAAATTTAGGGAAAGGAAGGAGTCAAAAATTTAATTATACATTTTCTTCTCAAAGGATCTATTAACAACCCTTTATCAAGCATCTACTGTTTGCACAGTACTGTGGTAGCTACTCCTTCAAGTTCTTTAATCATAGGTGTTTTAGTTTCCTTGGCTGCTCCAGCAAGGACCAAGCAATGGGCTGGCTTAAACAATGGGAATTTATTAGATCACAATTGTGAGGCTGGAAAAAATGTGCAAATGAAGGCATCATCAAGACTGTAGCATTCTGGGGCTGGCTACCTGCAATCCCTGGTCCTTAGCTTGTCACATGGCAAGGCACCTGGCAGCATCTCCTGGACTCTCCCTTCTCTTCTGGTTCTATTGATATTCAGCTTCTGGCTGCTCCCTCTGTGGCTTTCTCTCTATATTCTGAATTTCATTCTGCATATAAAGGACTTCAATAATAGGATTAAGTTGCATCCTGACTGAGGTGGGCCACACTTTAAACGAAGTAACCTCATCTAAAGGTAGGACCTTTAATCTACAGGAATGGATTAAGTTTAGGAACATGTTTTTCTGGGGTACATGCAGCTCCAAATAACCACAACAGTTGTTTCCTAGAACTCTGTCCTTGGAATATCACTGATTCCACAAATATGTAGATACTTCCCAGGTGGCTCATCCCTCCACACTTAGAAATGTTGTGTGAGCCCTAGCCTTCCTGGAACTCCAAGTCAGTGCTTCTCAAACATCTGTGGTGAAGGACTGCTTTTTAAAAATTCCAATCTGTTTCAACTCCATACTTTTGTAAAATACAAAATCACAGGTTTGGATGTTGCAGCAGTGTCAAATTGCTTTAAGTCCTTATAAACACTTAGTTGTGGTATTTATCTAGTTGTAGGCTGGAACCTATTCCACTTTGATTAGCACTGCTCTCTATAGGCCTTTACACATCACCAAATTTTCTGAATCAGGAAATAGGTAAAAAACATTTCTGGTATTGACTGGGGGAGTTTTCTCAGAAATTAAGTATAAAGATCATAACTACATCCTGCAGAAGAATCACCAGAAGGTCCAAGAGGTAGATAAAGACTCCATTATACTTAGGTCAAATGAGTAGAATAAGAAATGACTATGTTTAAAAATATGAGTCCTGCAGCCAGATTGCTTGGGTTTAGAATTCTGGCTCCATCACCTACAGTGTGGGACTGGGAGAAAGTTACTTAACCATTGTTCCATTTTTCTGTAAAAAGGAAGCAATAAAAGTATCTACCTACTAGATGCCTAACATATGGTTGTCATAGGGTTGAAAACGTTTAATACATGAACAGAGTACAGCACATAGTAAGAATTATATAAATGTTGGCTTTTATTATGGCTGTATACAGGAAGGGATGAGTAACAGCTAGGAGATAGGGAGGGAGAGATAGGAGGGAAGTAAGGCAGAAAATACATAACATTCTGTTCGGGCCTGGTTAATCTAAATGGAGCTTTGTTTTATACAGTTGTGAGAAATGTCATAATCAAATAAGTTACTCTTAAGAGCTGTCTTTTATACTGTCTGTTAGGGGTTGAATTGTGTCCTTCCCCAAAAGACATATTGAAGTTCTAATTCCCAGTACCTCAGAATGTGATCTTATTTGGAAATAGGATCACTACAATGGAATCAGGCAACTCTAAATGAGGTCATAATGGAGTAGGGAGGATCCTTAAACCAAAGACTAGTGTTATTAGAAGAGGAAATTTGATCACAGACAGAGAGGACAGCCATGTGATGGAGAGGACACTAAGGTGATGGCTGAGGCAGAGATTGAAGACCAAGAACTGGCAAACCACCAGAGGCCAGGAGAGACATGGAATATCCTTTCCTGGAGTGGTTAGGGACAGCAGGGCCCTACCAACACCTTGATTCAGATTTCTAGTCTCCAGAACTGTGAGACAATGAATCTTTCTGTACCACTCTGCCTTTGCACATGCTGTTCCTTCTCCCTAAGACATCCTCTCCCCTTCTCTTCTAACTAAGAAGGCTTTCTTCAAAACACTTAAGGGATTACCTTCCTCAAGAAGCTTTCCCTGAAAATGCCCACTCTCAGGCCAAGTTAAATGGCCTTCCTTTGTGTGTGCCTTTAGCACAACATTTGTATTAAGAATTTGAGTGTTTTCTCAATTCTCCTAAGACATATAGCTAATAACATTCTAGATGCAACAGAGAGGTTAATTCATTAAATACAATGTATGCTTAGGGTTCAATTCTCTGGGGGTTAGGGGGAAGGGTTTCCCATTGAGAAGGGCTGTGGCAGACTATAAATTATCTTGAGGAAAAGGACTGATATCTCTATTATTAGCATAGGGCCTGGTTCAAGTTCATTAGTTAAAGAGAAACTGACAATAGCTACTGTCCTCAAAGGAACTCAAAGAACAAATACAAAAAAAATTCAAAGAAATTTTAATTTCTAAGAACAAATGCCCAAGCTTTTAAAGATGTGGTCTCTGCTACCACATCTTAGCTGATGTATGTGTTCTATAATGTCTGGTATACATAAAGCACTCAATCATTTGTGGACTTGGCTATCCCCTTCACTGTTTAAATTATCTCCATCTTGACCTGTATCCAACTAAGCTTCCAGTGTCACTCAGTGACTAAAAACAGGTTGGGAATCCCAGAGCTCTGATCTACTAATTTGAATGACCACACTGATTAAAATTGTGAGGCTGTCAAATACAATTTCGTTTCACTTTTATGAAAGATATACTCCTAACTTATCAAATGTTCATTTTGAAAATTGAGGTGGTGGCATGAACTTAAGAAATAAAACCTCTATCATAAAGTTTTAAGAAATGTGAGGAATATAAATATGATAGGTATCCAAATTTTTATTGAGGTTTTTATTGCAATCTACTTTCGGCAATAAGGGGAAAGTAACCATAACAACCCTGATCATATTTTATTCAACAAAGCAGTTTTTCACGAATGCTTAAATTTAGTATATAGTCAGCTCAGCTTTCAGTATCAACGTGAGTACCTCATCATGGAAATTGATGCCAGAATGACAACAGTAAGGCATTGCAAGATCCTAAATCATCTAAGATCAACTTGGATTTTACATTTTATAATTTTTAGGGTAGTAAAGTAGACTAACATTCTACAAGTTAGGATTTTAAAAATGTATTGCTTAGCCCTTGTTTAACTAAATTCAATTATTAGCTTATTCTTTAAGTACATCTTGATTGTACTTCAAGAACTCTCATTTCCCCAAAGATAAAAAATTAGTTATCTGTTATGACAAAAATTAAGCTTAAAAGCATATTTATACTTGTCTTTAAAAGCATGTTTACATTATACATGACATAACTGCTCATGCCTGGAGATAGAGTTTATATGGCAAAAAGAGATATATGCAAAGATCTAGAGGGCAATCTTCCCATCCCCACTTCCTCCAAAAAGCCACACTCGGCCTCAGTGTAAAAGTTATATTTTATTGCCATGCTACAAAATGTACGAAGTTGGCACTGACAGGGAGAAACAGAACAAAGAGTGGAGAGGGATAGAGGGTAAACGATGTTGTTACACATACAACAAGGTTTTAATTAACAGTGGTGAGTTTTGCCAATATTAAAAATGCAAACCAAAATTTAAAATGCTGATATGAAACAGCATTAAAAATATAATTTATGCGTAGTACAGTATCTCATGTCTTTTATTAGAGAAATATGGAATGTTCATAAAAGAAATTAACCAGAGGGGTAAAATTCATATCTCATACACAATTTGGCAATGGTAGTCCCACTGTTAGACAACTTTTTATAAAAGAAAAAAAAAAAATCTAATAAGCTACCTTTATACAAAGTTGCTATATTTATGCCTTTACGTAGGAAAAGAACTTAACATAATGCAAATTAGGACATACAATAATCTTATTATACAATGTAATGAAAATAAAACATAACAAAATTTGTCCTTTATAAAATGTGTATTTTGCATTTACTAATGCAAATGTGGCACACTGGTGACTACTGTACTATTAATACCAGTCCATTTCCGTGCTGTAATTGTCCAATTGTCATAGAATTGCAATTCTAATGATGCTACAAAAGAATTGTGTTATACCCCCCAAAAAATGAGGAAGTAGGGATGAGGAATAAGGGATGTAAAGAATAGGAAAGATAGATAGGGTGCTGGTTTGGGCAGAGTATATTGTGGTATGTCATAAAATCTTTGTTAATTTTCAAGCCAAAATTTCTATACATTCTATAATTTCGTACCAATTCCTTTATTCAAATTTGGCAAACATCAAGGAAAAGCTAATTAGTACCATATACCTTACATACCAGAAATATGAACGAGATAGCATTACATCAGTTACTTCTGTATGGTATCTCTGATGGTATGTCTACTCCAAGGAGAGACACACACACACACACACACACACACACTACACATTGCAACAAACACTAGGGCATTATGGGTTACGACGGACAGCATGGGGAAATGGGAAATACTTTTTAGCTTGTCAAAACCTTTACTTTGAGGCAAAAATATGGTGGCACAATGTTGGGAAATTATGAAAACATAAGGCCCCTGTCCCATTTTTAACAGAACGTTATTGAGGTACATTTTTATATGCTGTGCCACAGATGTTTTTTAGTTAGGGTGGAGGGTTGGGGTGGGGGTGTATGTATACAAACATTAGTTTGACTTACTCTTATAACATTGACATCTATAAAAACAAAGATTGCTTGGCAAATTTTCCTAAGTCCCAAATGTTATGATCTATTCTAGATATACTGAGAAGTGAAAAGTCTTTTCTTTTCTTTCTTTCTTTCTTTCTTTTTTTTGCTGAGTCTTCAAGAGTAAAGTGCATATCTCATCACTCCACAGCAGCAGTAAATAAAAGGAACTATTTGCCAATCTTCCTGGGGGGAGGGAAGGCACCATATTTTTATTTTTAAAGGAAGATGAAACTGGGAAATAAAACACATTAAGAAAAAACACACATAATACCTATATCAGCTTCCAACCTTGGTCTGGAATAAAGGCTGTCATGATCTACATAAATAAAAGAGGATTCTATTTGAGGAAAAGTATATGAATAATGATTACATTTCCAAAACCAAAAAGTGGGATCACATGGTTTGTCAAAAGAATAGACTATAAAAAATTAGGTCTGTCTCAGAAAATCTGAGACATACGGCCACAAATTATATGCCAATAAAATATTTCATTCTAAAATTCACCTAGTAATAGGAATATTCTTCCAAGACAGAGCTTAATGTCCAGTACTAGACTACTACAAAGGACAAGCAGTGTTCTAAATTACTTTTTATTAAATAAGAACACAGGTGATTTCCAGAAGTCATCTAGAAATTAACACCAATTGTATACATCTTCCTACAAAACTCATACAGTACCTAAAATCAAATTCTTAGCAGACAAATTGGTCCCATTTTCATTTTTAAAGCACATAGTATTTAAAGCATAAACTGTAATGATTATATTGGAGTTATCTAAAAATATATAAAAAGTAATTAGAAACTGGAGGAAAAATGAAAAGGATTAGGGAAAGAAAAAGTATCCAACCTCCAAAATGAATAAATAAGTCAGCCCTTTCATTTGGAGGTTAGTGTTCTGTGTTGACTGCTTGTTCTCTGAGAAAACCATGTGCATTCTTTCCATCAGAATTCTTATTCCACATCATAAAAGCCATCACATAAATTTGGCACAATTAGCAATCTACTCAGAAGAAAGTATAACTGGAAAACTATATTAAAATTGCAAACTGTATTAGAAACTGCACAGTTACGCCACTGTTCTCTTTTTTAGAGAACAGCAAACACTTTAGTAAGCACCAAATTCACAGGAAAAAAGAGAAGAAAAAAAAGAAAATTCTGCTATGCACATAAACCAATGGCACTAAAAATCAATAGACACCTTTAATAATTTATTTTCTTTATAATGGCCCCACTCTATTGTTCTCCTAATCCATTCAATGTCCTATGATTAGATTATTTATTTTATAGGCTGGTTGCTATTTGGCTGAAACTTTTTCTTACTAAATTAACCTTAATTATATCTGGTAGATCCAGAACATAATCTAAAAGTTCCTCATATTTAGAGAAAACAGTAAAACATTTTGTAAGGTGATTTAACTTTCTCTCTACTCTACCTTTTCTTGTATTCTCTAGTGTTTGGGAAACTGGAGCATTCTTGATGTTTCAAGAATTTGACATTAAGAACTCTCATAATTTTATATAAACTTCAATTCATTCTAAATCCTAAATTATGACACAATTGCATTGCTACAAGAGTTACACTGCACTTCTTATGTTTGTAACAATTCAGACATTCTATTGAAGTCAAGGGATAATCAAAGATCCAGCTATGAAAGAAAGGACAGCAGAGCTGAGGACCACTACAGTGGGCAGAGTACAACTGCAGCCATGTAACTGAGTGAATCACTGCTAAAGTGCTGGGTAGAGTGCCCACAGAGAAAACATAGTACCTTTAGGGAACTTGGCATGTTAAAATTATCTTCCTTTTTTTCTCAGCTGCTAAAAGATCACCTTATGGACACAAGTGAAATTTAAAATTGAGAGAATGTTTTTATCAACTTGAAAAGTAAACAGCATATAAATAAATACTGGACAAGGGCAACCCTGTTATAGAATAACAGTAAGTTCCAAATGAACCTTCAAAACCATAATTTGACAAAAATGCAAACCAAACAATGAACATATAATCCAATCTTAAAACTATATACAAACTTAAACATTTTAAAATCCAAAAGGACATTAAGCAACAAAATAAGACATTCCAAACACCAAAGGAAAAAAAAAACTGAAGATACATGGGAACCTAATGGCACAAATGTCTCCAGAAAACAATGGCAATGTTAATAAACTATAGGAGAAAAATTTTCAAGAAATCATGGTTCAGATTTTCAAATATTTGGGTAAAGTATGACCTGAGACTGATTCTTGAGCCTATTGTGATTCTGATTAAGATATTTGGACATGCTCTTCAAATTACATGATGAGATGAGTAAACAGAAAATCCTGTCTCCTTCCTGCCTTTTCAACACACCAACAGCAAAACATATTCATGAATATAGTACTCTTTCTAGTAACGCTGAAGGCAAAGGAGCTGCCTGGTATATAAGGAGGTGTGGTACTTATATTTCCTTTACATATGTTTTGGCTCAAGTCAAAAAAAACCTTTAACTAATGAAATAAAGGATTCCTCATGTTACATGCTGGAGGCCACATACCACGAACAGTGAATCTACAAATATTACTTTCAAAGCCTAGAGTTATCTGTTAACAATACACATTATCAAGAGGCTTTATAAAATGTTTTAAATGCCAACCATAACTTAGACATGAATGAAATGCGTAAGTCCAGAATATTGATAAAAACCAACCAGCATGTCACTCACTTCAACTATCATTTTAAATAGGCACTGTGAAAATGGGAATGCTGCTGTACAATGAGTAGTATTTAATGAAATTAGTATTCTTTAATGAGTACCTGCTCTATATTAATTCCCTTTAGTTAAAGAAGCACATGAAGTACTCAGAAAAAAAGTTATCAGTCTATAAAAGGAGTTAGTGTTTAGAAATGAAAATGAAGCACTTGCATCTTCATTTATAAAAACTTCACAAAGGTGCAAACAATGTAATGCTTTCCAGGCTCACATGGGCAGGTCAGTACTATTATGTCTAGTTTTCCTAGATGTACCATCATCTCGTGGCAGCGCTTTCTGCAAATTTGACATAGCAGCAGTTCTCTCAATGTCTATCACAGCATACAGCTCTGTGCGCCTAGTCGGAGTTTGTGGAAGGGGAGTAGTAGGTGTTTTTGGAGTCTGCGGGTTGTCGGAGTCACTGCCACCTTCCAAGTCAACCTGTATGTAATTGAGCTGCCTGTGTTCTAAACTTGGGCGCCTGATATCAAAATTAAAGACTGTTGGTGTACAGTCCCGACGTCTTGAATATTCTATTTTGTGAGCACTTGCTGGCACTGTTACATTCTCTGTATTTACATAGTTATGCATTGGATCTAGATTATTATGGTAGCCATTTAGAGATGGGGTCTTTGGTCCTAAATTATCATCTTCATCCCTACTTAGCTTGCGGGCTTCCCAAACAGGAGGCAAAGATGGTAAATTTTCATAGTTTAATAATGCAGTTCTCCTCTGAGCTGAGTTGTTGATATTCTGGGTATCCGAGGTACTGGTGGATGTCAGACGACCTCTCCTGACCCCTGAGGCACTAGGGATAGATAGCCCATTTATATTTTCATACACCAGTTTGTTAACAGAAGGTGCATCTCTTCGTTCATCACTGTCGTATCCAGTGTCCCATTCTGTGTTATTTGCACCACTTCCACTAACTTGATCTCTTCCAAGTTGCTCCAGTTTCTCTTTTTCCATTAACTGCTTTTGAACAGGGGTTGGTCCTAAAACAAATTTGACTCCTTCTGGCTCAAGAAGAATCTGAGGGTCCCTGTCCTCAATGCTACTTGGTTCTTCTTTTGGTGTGTTGCTTTCAGCATTAGAAACCCTTGCCTCCAATGGGACATGCACACTTGTTCGATTTTTCCGCTCTTCTTGCACACCAGTAGTGTTGACATAGGTATGTACCTAAGAGGAAACAGGAAAGTGAATCAGTAACTGGCTTAAAAAACAAAATAAAAGATAAGGTGCCTGACCATATCAGTTAATTTTACTAATTAACTTTCTCTTAAAATGTACTCCTACTTCAAAAGCTTTTGTGCCTATTTTTTACTAATAAAAAGGTGGGAGGAAGGAAATTTAGATATGTCTTTGTAACTTAAAAGAATAACTACTATAAAATAACATGCAGCATTATACATGGTAAAACAAGCAGGACTCTGTAAAATCAGAAACAAAATAGGGACTATCATTTTTATGTTGTTCTAGAAATTCTCATCAATGCATTAAAGTATGATTCAGAAATAAGAAATAACAGGTACTGAAAAGGAAGAGACAAATGTATCACTACTTACAGATGATAAAACTGTATAAATAGATAAACCTTACTAGATTTAATAAGAGTTCTGCAAATGCATAGATATAAAATAAATACCACCCAGTAAGAAAGTACCACAAGTTAGAAAAGCTAATGGTATTTTTCAGGGGACAACATAAAATGTTTCAGAAGCCTACACATAAAATTTTAAAGTCAATAAAATGCAAAACTGGGGAAATATAATTAAAGCAAATAAAGTATACAAGAACTCATATTTACTATGTAAAGAACATACACATGCAAAAAAGATTTTAAGAAACACTAAAACTCTTAATAATAAATGACCATATAATTTACAAAAGAGAAGTACATTTAATATATAATGTTCAACCAGATACTTCATTTCTCAAATGAAAACAGAACACTAAATATTTCCATAACATCTCTATCTTCCTGCTAATAGTCCGCTAATTATAAAGACTGAAATATAAATAGCAGCATCAATTCTTATTCCATTGAACGTTATTATAATGGAAACTGACCATTAGTTATGTCTTTCTTTATACATTTCCAACATCACTTATGTTTATCTATAAGATGAGCCTCTCCTGTGATCCCAGGAACTACTTTGATGCCATGTTTCCCTGAATAGCTGTACTTGGGCATATGCCAGCAAATACATACCATTTCCTCTGATTCTTCACTACAAAAGTAACTTACAAACAGTGAAAGTTGAAATTCTAACTGAATAAAACTTCAAGTATTATCATAGGAACACAAACATACAATCAGTATCACTGTCATACAGTAATACTTACTTGTTCCTCAGCCACAAGCAAAGGATGCGTAGATTCTTCACCTACTGAAGGCAGGCGTGCACTTCCCACAGATGGATGCCTGCTTGAAGGATGGGATGAAGCATCTCCAAATGAGGGATATCGGGGATATCCATTAGGTAAGTTCTGAGCAGCAAACCCTGGAGCTGAGAAGTTTTTGTTTGTTTATTGGTTTAAGGAGAAAGGCAAGACATTGGGGGAAGAGAGAGAGAATAAAAGTGAATGAGAATAAAATCTGCACTGAGATTAAGATTCAGGAAGGTGTTTCTGGGAAGACACAGTAGAAATCGACACAGTAGAAATCAGGGTGCAAATTGCCTCTGGCTCTATGTTTCCATTCATATCTTAGATAAAATGGAGTATAATGCTTTCATATTTAAAATATTAAAAATGTCTGTAATGACAGCTAACAGTTCTCAAAAACTGACAATCATTATACTTAAGCTACTAATGATGATTTATGGTGCGTTACAGAATAAATATCTATAATCTATAGCTTATAAATGTCTGCTATTCAAAATGTGACAGTGAAAATGGATACTTACTTGTAGGTGTTCGAGGTGTTCTGGGAACTTCCAATTCTGTTTGATGATTATTCCTTTCTACAACTGGCTCTTCCACCACATTTATACTATTATTTTGCATAATCTCCTGCAACATGTTAAATAATTCTTCTGCACGGGCACACTTAAAGGCAAAAATTCCTACAAATAAAAAACAAAAGGGGAAAATGGTTATCAAGTCTTTAGAAAGCTAAAGGAGCATATGTCAAAAACAACACTCTAAATTGAGCATGTTGTGTACCAATAGTAAGAAGGTCTTTTAACTAAATGTCTGATAAACTAATGATATTCCTTATTTAAAAATGTTAAACTCCAAAGAAGGTTCACAGAATATTTTTCATTTGGTTCAGGGAAATCACCCAAAACAAAGCAGACAAAAACAAGGTTTGCACACCTACTCTACTCTGCTTTTTAACAGCAGGGGGAGCTCAATTCAGCATTATCAAGGTTTAAGGCTGTTCTACAATCACTGTGTTGTTTAATTATTACAATAATTTGTAAGATGGGTATTAACATTCTCCTTTCATAGAGAAGAAATTTGAAACTCAACAGAGGCCACACAATTTGCCCAATGCCATTCAGATACTAAGTGGCAAATAATCAAACTAGGTCTCTTGAACTCCAAAGTTTATATACTTTTCCCAACAAGTTATAATGATAAAGACACACAGTCAATTTACCAGGACTAATCATTTACTGAAAGTCTTAAAGTTAACAGGAATCAAAATTCCTGATGTAGAAAATGTGCTTAGTAAATATTTAATAAATGAGTAAGTAGTTTACTGTATCTATCATATTTAAAATGTGATTATAAATATTTGGAGAAAATATATAAAGGCTTTACCTACCTTGTCCAGTTTGGCACCTTCGACCACTTTCAAAAGAAAAGAGATTTGAATCATAGCCATAGCGTCGCAGGCAGAGGTAGTGCCACTTTACCGAGTCACGTTTGCGGATGTATAAAATCAGTTCTGTGTCTGTAAGTTCCATTATGCCAGAACCTAACTCATTCCCATCATCATCCACATTAATAACCTAAAAAAGAAAGCTTAATTAGTGCTAACATAATTCTCCCTATCACAGTCATACAAATATTTTACCAATTTATCAGGAAAATGTGCGTATAGAGCATGGACTATGTAGCAGTGTAATAAGTGGTTCATATCTGCAAGAAATTTACATTCCCACTGGGGAGACAGATATACAAACACAAAGTCAACAGCATAAAACTGCAATGATTAATTGAAAAATGAGTGCAATAGAAGCTGCAGAAGGCTTTGGCTGGGCCACAGGTATAAATAAATTTAGATAGGAAATTAAAAAAGAGGGGGAATCTGGTGGGTAAGGAGTTGTAGAACACATCATGAAGATGCAATGCTAAAGCAGAAACAAAGTACATTTCAAAGCCAAAACAAGATTGGTACAGAATTTACATATGGAATGGGTCTTGCACTGCTATTTTTCAGAAAAAGTCCTAAGACTAAGAATAGATAATATTTATGGAGAACTTACTCTATGCCTGGAACTGAGTCAAGTGCTTTGCATGTATTTTTTCACATTAATCCTCCCAGCAACCCTAGACTACAGGTAAAACTATTTTCTCCATTGTACAAAAATGGAACTAAGGCTTAATAACAAATGTAACCTGCCCAAGGTCACAAAGCTAGGAAATAACAGGGCTGTGACTTACACCTAGGTCTGTCTGCTCCTATAGCAGACTGAAAGTAGATTATGAGAGACACGAAGTGGCTGTGGATGAGTAAGGAAAGGAGTTTTTAGTCTACAGATACAGAACACTACAGAAGTTTTAGCAAACAGGTTTAGCAAATGATGAAAGAGGAAGATTAATTTGATAGTAACTGCAGGATGGATTACAGAGGTGACTAGAGGATCTCTGTGAAGAGATTAACCAGGTATGAAGTCACCAGGATTTAGACTGGGAGGTGGTGACAGAACTGAAAAGTCACTTATAAAATGGTGTTTTAAAGGAAATACTGCTAGAACTGTGTGGATAATTGGATATAGAGGACCAAGGGGAAAGTCAGAGAGGATTCCACACATTAAGAAAATGTCATCAAAAGGCAGAAAGGGAAAAAAGGGAAATAAAAGGGTCTAGAGATAAAAGTGAGGTGGTAAGATTTATTAAGTGAAGTAAACATCCAGGTAGCAGTTAGAGATGTACATCAACCAGTTTTACTGACCTTAAACTTGTTCCGATGGTTATCTGGGACAGTGTCTTTATCTGGACAGCTACAACAGCTACCCATGGCTTCTTCAGAAGACCATGTGAGCGCTACATGAAAAAATAATTTGGAACAAATTATTAGATATAGAATAAAAAAATCATAAAACAGGAAAGGACTTTAGGAATCATTTAACAGAAACTCTGCAATGTGTTTTGATCAGGAAAATTAAAGCCCAGTGAAGTATATGGCTTGTGCTAGATTTCACATACCTAGCTAGTGAATTTTGATCAGTAATAGAATAAAATTTGTGAGGCAGACTTCACATGAGTCCTTAATTTTCCAGTCTAATTTGCAAAGTTCTGCCTATTCTAAAAATACCTGAAAACATGTCAATTTAAGGCCTCATATATAATACCATTTAAATAAAGTCAACCATGGAATTAATCCTTTATGGCTTTTCAGGAATTTCATGTTCCTCTTAAAAAAACTGCCAAAGTTGGTGTGCTGGACTAGCTTGGCAGGTATTTTGCTTCTTGTTACACATGGTAGTATGGTAGTATCCTTTATGTATGCAACAAGACAGAGAAGGTTTATTGGTAGATGAGACACAAAAACAAATTTGGAATACAGCTTCAGTAAGAGAGACTACTCAAAATTCAGCCAGTAATCTAAAACACAGAATACTGGCAAAACTGATAGAGCTATCTAATCCTTCTTTACCATAGAAGGTTAGAGGTTATGGCTGATAATTGTTCAAGAACACTCAAAATGAAGGATCAACGGAAAAATTCAAAACATCACTTACAAACAAGGGGAAGAAACAGAATGAATGACATTTAAAAAATGGGAAGAGAAGGAAGCATAGAATTATCAGAAACATAAATCATATTGAAACTTTTATAAAATCTTTCAGAAGCTCTTTACTACCTTCAGGATAAAAATCAAAACTTGTAAGCATGACACATAAGACCCTTCACAATCTGGTCCCTATCTACAGGTCCAGTCTACACTCTCCCTTCTCTAGGCCTCAAGCTCTACCCTTAGTCCAGTCATATAAAACAACCTGCAGTTTCCCCAGACCATCTTGTTTTCTCACTTCCTTCTCATGCTGCTCCCCTTTTCTGCTTCTTTCCTTTCTCAGGATTCAATTCAGAGTGCAGTGGGCTCTAGGAAGCCTTTTCTGACTCCAAACAACAGGGCAAGTTAATCTTCCTATGTATTATCCCCCAAAGCACCCTGGGCTCCCCAGGATCACAGCATCTATTACACTGTTTACATAGTAGAAACTGTAGCAGCCTGTCTGTTTGCTTACCTACTGTGCCGGTTTGTATCCATTATGTGCCCCAGAAAAAGCCATAATCTTTCATGCAATCTTGTGGGGGCAGATTTAGTAATCTTTCTGATTAGGGTGTGACATCTTGATGGAATATTTCCATGGAGATTTGACCCCACCCATTCAGGGTAGGTCTTGATTAGTTTACTGGAGTCCTTTAACGGAGCTCTCACAGAGGAGCAGGGGGATAGAAAATGCACTGGGATATGCTAAGCCAGGACACACAGACATTAGAGGCTAGGAAGCCAACAGACGCTTGCTGATGCTTTGAGTTGCTAGCCCCAAGTTTGTTCCAGAGAAGCTAAGAGAGGACAGAACGCCCCAAAAGCAGCTGAGAGAGTCATTTTGAAGAAAGCCGTTTAGAAACATAACCCGGGACAAGCAGATGCCAACCACATGCCTTCCCAGCTGACAGAGGTGTTCTGGACACGTTGGCCATTCTTTAGTAAAGGTATCCTCTTGTTGATGCCTTAGTTTGGACACTTTTATGGCCTCAGAACTGTAAATATGTAACCAAATAAATCCCCTTTATAAAAGACAGTCCATTTCTGGTATTTTGCATAATGGCAGCATTAGCAAACCTGAACACCTATCTTCCTCCCTTCACTGTGAGCTTCTTCACAGCAGGAACGGATTTCATTCATTTTGCATTCTCAGTACTTACACAATACCTAGCACAGAGTAGGTACTCTGAGCTCTTTGTTAGCTGAATAAACTAAAGAAGTTAATTTTTAAACTTATTAAATAAAAAATATTTTTTTTAATTTTAGCTGAACAAAAAAGTGAAGAATATCTGGTTTGTATGAGCATTTAAAAGATGAAAAGGTATCCTAGTGCATAACCAAGAGAAATGATAAATAAAATATTAATTAACACTCATGATATTTGGTATTTTGCACTAACAAATAAGCTAGCTAATAATCAGGGTGCAAGAATAAGACATGGTCTACATTTTTGAAAAGCCATGAGTCTTAAAGGGAGAGACAGACATGTAAACAGATCTTTATAATGCATTATTATAAACCTTACACATCAGAAATATGAGCAGAGTACTTTGGACCCAGAGACGGGGGCAACTAACTTTCTGGTTTAATTAGGGCAGGAAGCACTATTTAAGCTGGGACTTAAAAGATGAGCAGACAGATGTGACGCTCTCTCTCTAGCTAAGCCAACTTGGCAGGTGAAATCACTGCCCTCCCCCCTATGTGGGATCAGACACCCAGGGGAGTGAATCTCCCTGGCAACGTGGAATGACTCCCGGGGAGGAATGCAGACCCGGCATCGTGGGATGGAGAACATCTACTTGACCAAAAGGGGGAAGTGAAAGGAAATGAAATAAGCTTCAGTGGCAGAGAGATTCCAAAAGGAGCCGAGAGTCACTCTGGTGGGCACTCTTATGCACAATATAGACAACCGTTTTTAGGTTCTAATGAATTGAGGTAGCTGGTGGTAGATAACTGAAACTATCCAACTACAACCCAGAACCCATGAATCTTGAAGACGAGTGTATAAAAATGTAGCTTATGAGGGGTGACTGTGATTGGAAAGCCATATGGACCACACTCCCCTTTGTCTAGTTTATGGATGGATGAGTAGAAAAATGGCGGAAGGAAAAAAACAAACAAACGAAGGCACCCAGTGTTCTTTTTTACTCTAATTGCCCTTTTTCACTTTAATTATTATTCTTGTTATTTTTGTGTGTGTGGTAATGAAGGTGTCAGGGATTGATTTGGGGGATAAATGCACAACTATGTAATGGTACTGTGAACAATCGAATGTACGATTTGTTTTGTATGACTGCATGGTATGTGAACATATCTCAATAAAATGAATTAAAAAAAAAAGACGAGCAGAAACAGAGCACTAGGCAAAAAACAGAAATAGGCTACTTGAGGCAGAGAAAAGAGTACATATAAAGACAAAGATCATAAAAGGTCACACTGCATTTGGAAGAAAGTGAGGTGTCTGGTATGGCTGGAGGACAGGGTAGGCTGTAACACAAATGGGGGCAAACCATAAAGCATTCTGAATTACATGCTAAAGATCTGGGACTTGTTATTCCAACCAATTTGAAGCCAGAGAAGTTTCTTAACGAGGGGAGTAACATTCATATTTATTTTTAAGAAATAATGCTGGTGACAACATTGACAGCATACTGGAATAGAGAAAGATTAAGGCAGAAGACCAGTTAAAGTCTATTCAGAAAAAAGATAATATAAGATTAGTTATTCTTAACCTTAGAATCATATATGGAGTTTTTAAAAACACAGAGATGCCCAGGCTTCTGGTTCCCAAATCACCATCTCTAGGGATGGGGCTGTATATATTAAAAAAGATACCACATGCCACTGACTTGTGCAAAGGTGAGAACCACTGATACAGACAAGAGCCAGAATCATTAAAGAGGATGAGATGTTCATCCAGAAAGATCTTGAATTTCTACAGTAAAATTCGAAGGAATAAAAACATTACAGAAGGAAGAGAGAAAGGGCAGTTGAAGAGTTGAGCAGAAAAACCCACAAGAAAGTCAAGGGAGAGGCGGGGCAAGATGGCAGACTGGTGAGCTGTATGTTTTAGTTACTCCTCCAGGAAAGTAGGTAGAAAGCCAGGAGCTGCGTGGACTGGACACCACAGAGCAATCAGACTTTGGGCATACTTCATACAACACTCATGAAAACGTGGAACTGCTGAGATCAGCGAAATCTGTAAGTTTTTGCGGCCAGGGGACCCGCGCCCCTCCCTGCCAGGCTCAGTCCCGGGGGAGGAGGGGCTGTCAGCTCCGGGAAGGAGAAGGGAGAACTGCAGTGGCAGCCCTTATCGGAAACTCATTCTGCTGATCCAAACTCCAACCATAGATAGACGGAGACCAGACACCACAGAATCTGAGAGCAGCCAGCCCAGCAGAGAGGAGACAGGCATAGAAAAAAAAAAACACGAAAAACTCCAAAATAAAAGCGGAGGATTTTTGGAGTTCTGGTGAACATAGAAAGGGGAAGGGCCCTGAGGCGCATATGCAAATCCCGAAGAAAAGCTGATCTCTCTGCCCTGTGGACCTTTCCTTAATGGCCCTGGTTGCTTTGTCTCTTAGCATTTCAATAACCCATTAGATCTCTGAGGAGGGCCCGTTTTTTTTTTTTTTTTTTTTTTTTAATCCTTTTTTCTTTTTCTAAAACAATTACTCTAAGAAGCCCAATACTGAAAGCATCAAAGACTTGCTATTTGGGCAGGTCAAGTCAAGACCAGAACTAGGAGAGCTCTGAGACAAAATGCAATAATCCAGTGGCTGAGAAAATTCACTAAACACCACAACTTCCCAAGAAAAGGGGGGTGTCCGCTCACAGCCATCATCCTGGTGGACAGGAAACACTCCTGCCCATCGCCAGCCCCATAGCCCAGAACTGCCCCAGACAACCCAGTGTGACGGAAGTGCTTCAAATAACAGGCACACACCACAAAACTGGGCGTGGACATTAGCCTTCCCTGCAACCTCAGCTGATTGTCCCAGAGTTGGGAAGGTAGAGCAGTGTGAATTAACAAAGCCCCATTCAGCCATCATTTCAGCAGACTGGGAGCCTCCCTACACAGCCCAGCAGCCCAGAACTGCCCTGGGGGGACGGCACTCACCTGTGACATAGCACAGCCATCCCTCAACAGAGGACCCGGGGTGCACGGCCTGGAAGAGGGGCCCACTTGCAAGTCTCAGGAGCCATACGCCAATACCAAGGACTTGTGGGTCAGTGGCAGAGACAAACTGTGGCAGGACTGAACTGAAGGATTAGACTATTGCAGCAGCTTTAAAACTCTAGGATCACCAGGGAGATTTGATTGTTAGAGCCACCCCCCCCTCCCTGACTGCCCAGAAACACGCCCCATACACAGGGCAGGCAACACCAACTACACACGCAAGCTTGGTACACCAATTGGACACCACAAGACTCACTCCCCCACTCACCAAAAAGGCTAAGCAGGGGAGAACTGGCTTGTGGGGAACAGGTGGTTCGTGGACGCCACCTGCTGGTTAGTTAGAGAAAGTGTACTCCACGAAGCTGTAGATCTGATAAATTAGAGATAAGGACTTCAATTGGTCTACAAATCCTAAAAGAACCCTATCAAGTTCAGCAAATGCCATGAGGCCAAAAACAACAGAAAATTATAAAGCATATGAAAAAACCAGACGATATGGATAACCCAAGCCCAAGCACCCAAATCAAAAGACCAGAAGAGACACAGCACCTAGAGCAGCTACTCAAAGAACTAAAGATGAACAATGAGACCCTAGTACGGGAGATAAAGGAAATCAAGAAGACCCTAGAAGAGCATAAAGAAGACATTGCAAGACTAAATAAAAAAATGGATGATCTTATGGAAATTAAAGAAACTGTTGACCAAATTAAAAAGATTCTGGACACTCATAGTACAAGACTAGAGGAAGTTGAACAACGAATCAGTGACCTCGAAGATGACAGAATGGAAAATGAAAGCATAAAAGAAAGAATGGGGAAAAAAATTGAAAAAATCGAAATGGACCTCAGGGATATGATAGATTATATGAAACGTCCAAATATAAGACTCATTGGTGTCCCAGAAGGGGAAGAAAAGGGTAAAGGTCTAGGAAGAGTATTCAAAGAAATTGTTGGGGAAAACTTCCCAAATCTTCTAAACAACATAAATACACAAATCATAAATGCTCAGCGAACTCCAAATAGAATAAATCCAAATAAACCCACTCCGAGACATATACTGATCACACTATCAAACACAGAAGAGAAGGAGCAAGTTCTGAAAGCAGCAAGAGAAAAGCAATTCACCACATACAAAGGAAACAGCATAAGACTAAGTAGTGACTACTCAGCAGCCACCATGGAGGCGAGAAGGCAGTGGCACGATATATTTAAAATTCTGAGTGAGAAAAATTTCCAGCCAAGAATACTTTATCCAGCAAAGCTCTCCTTCAAATTCGAGGGAGAGCTTAAATTTTTCACAGACAAACAAATGCTGAGAGAATTTGCTAACAAGAGACCTGCCCTACTGGAGATACTCAAGGGAGCCCTACAGACAGAGAAACAAAGAAAGGACAGAGAGACTTGGAGAAAGGTTCAGTACTAAAGAGATTCGGTATGGGTACAATAAAGGATATTAATAGACAGAGGGGAAAAATATGACAAACATAAACCAAAGGATAAGATGGCTGATTCAAGAAATGCCTTCACGGTTATAACGTTGAATGTAAATGGATTAAACTCCCCAATTAAAAGATACAGATTCGCAGAATGGATCAAAAAAAATGAACCATCAATATGTTGCAAACAAGAGACTCATCTTAGACATAGGGACACAAAGAAACTGAAAGTGAAAGGATGGAAAAAAATATTTCATGCAAACTACAGCCAAAAGAAAGCAGGTGTAGCAATATTAATCTCAGATAAAATAGACTTCAAATGTAGGGATGTTTTGAGAGACAAAGAAGGCCACTACGTACTAATAAAAGGGGCAATTCAGCAAGAAGAAATAACAATCGTAAATGTCTATGCACCCAACCAAGGTGCCACAAAATACATGAGAGAAACACTGGCAAAACTAAAGGAAGCAATTGATGTTTCCACAATAATTGTGGGAGACTTCAACACATCACTCTCTCCTATAGATAGATCAACCAGACAGAAGACCAATAAGGAAACTGAAAACCTAAACAATCTGATAAATGAATTAGATTTAACAGACATATACAGGACATTACATCCCAAATCACCAGGATACACATACTTTTCTAGTGCTCATGGAACTTTCTCCAGAATAGATCATATGCTGGGACATAAAACAAGCCTCAATAAATTTAAAAAGATTGAAATTATTCAAAGCACATTCTCTGACCACAATGGAATGCAATTAGAAGTCAATAACCATCAGAGACTTAGAAAATTCACAAATACCTGGAGGTTAAACAACACACTCCTAAACAATCAGTGGGTTAAAGAAGAAATAGCAAGAGAAATTGCTAAATATATAGAGACGAATGAAAATGAGAACACAACATACCAAAACCTATGGGATGCAGCAAAAGCAGTGCTAAGGGGGAAATTTATAGCACTAAACGCATATATTAAAAAGGAAGAAAGAGCCAAAATCAAAGAACTAATGGATCAACTGAAGAAGCTAGAAAATGAACAGCAAACCAATCCTAAACCAAGTACAAGAAAAGAAATAACAAGGATTAAAGCAGAAATAAATGACATAGAGAACAAAAAAACAATAGAGAGGATAAATATCACCAAAAGTTGGTTCTTTGAGAAGATCAACAAGATTGACAAGCCCCTAGCTAGACTGACAAAATCAAAAAGAGAGAAGACACATATAAACAAAATAATGAATGAAAAAGGTGACAGAACTGCAGATCCTGAAGAAATTAAAAAAATTATAAGAGGATACTATGAACAACTGTATGGCAACAAACTGGATAATGTAGAGGAAATGGACAATTTCCTGGAAACATATGAACAACCTAGACTGACCAGAGAAGAAATAGAAGACCTCAACCAACCCATCACAAGCAAAGAGATCCAATCAGTCATCAAAAATCTTCCCACAAATAAATGCCCAGGGCCAGATGGCTTCACAGGGGAATTCTACCAAACTTTCCAGAAAGAACTGACACCAATCTTACTCAAACTCTTTCAAAACATTGAAGAAAATGGAACACTACCTAACTCATTTTATGAAGCTAACATCAATCTAATACCAAAACCAGGCAAAGATGCTACAAAAAAGGAAAACTACCGGCCAATCTCCCTAATGAATATAGATGCAAAAATCCTCAACAAAATACTTGCAAATCGAATCCAAAGACACATTAAAAAAATCATACACCATGACCAAGTGGGGTTTATTCCAGGCATGCAAGGATGGTTCAACATAAGAAAATCAATCAATGTATTACAACACATTAACAAGTCAAAAGGGAAAAATCAATTGATCATCTCAATAGATGCTGAAAAAGCATTTGACAAAATCCAACATCCGTTTTTGATAAAAACACTTCAAAAGGTAGGAATTGAAGGAAACTTCCTCAACATGATAAAGAGCATATATGAAAAACCCACAGCCAGCATAGTACTCAATGGAGAGAGACTGAAAGCCTTCCCTCTAAGATCAGGAACAAGACAAGGATGCCCGCTGTCACCACTGTTATTCAACATTGTGCTGGAAGTGCTAGCCAGGGCAATCCGGCAAGACAAAGAAATAAAAGGCATCCAAATTGGAAAAGAAGAAGTAAAACTGTCATTGTTTGCAGATGATATGATCTTATACCTAGAAAACCCTGAGAAATCGACGATACAGCTACTAGAGCTAATAAACAAATTTAGCAAAGTAGCGGGATACAAGGTTAATGCCCATAAGTCAGTAATGTTTCTATATGCTAGAAATGAACAAACTGAAGAGACACTCAAGAAAAAGATACCATTTTCAATAGCAACTAAAAAAATCAAGTACCTAGGAATAAACTTAACCAAAGATGTAAAAGACCTGTACAAAGAAAACTACATAACTCTACTAAAAGAAATACAAGGGGACCTTAAAAGATGGAAAAATATTCCATGTTCATGGTTAGGAAGACTAAATGTCATTAAGATGTCAATTCTACCCAAACTCATCTACAGATTCAATGCAATCCCAATCAAAATTCCAACAACCTACTTTGCAGACTTGGAAAAGCTAGTTATCAAATTTATTTGGAAAGGGAAGATGCCTCGAATTGCTAAAGACACTCTAAAAAAGAAAAACGAAGTGGGAGGACTTACACTCCCTGACTTTGAAGCTTATTATAAAGCCACAGTTGCCAAAACAGCATGGTACTGGCACAAAGATAGACATATAGATCAATGGAATCGAACTGAGAATTCGGAGATAGACCCTCAGATCTATGGCCGACTGATCTTTGATAAGGCCCCCAAAGTCACTGAACTGAGTCATAATGGTCTTTTCAACAAATGTGGCTGGGAGAGTTGGATATCCATATCCAAAAGAATGAAAGAGGACCCCTACCTCACCCCCTACACAAAAATTAACTCAAAATGGACCAAAGATCTCAATATAAAAGAAAGTACCATAAAACTCCTAGAAGATAATGTAGGAAAACATCTTCAAGACCTTGTATTAGGCGGACACTTCCTAGACTTTACACCCAAAGCACAAGCAACAAAAGAAAAAATAGATAAATGGGAATTCTTCAAGCTTAGAAGTTTCTGCACCTCAAAGGAATTTCTCAAAAAGGTAAAGAGGCAGCCAACTCAATGGGAAAAAATTTTTGGAAACCATGTATCTGACAAAAGACTGATATCTTGCATATATAAAGAAATCCTACAACTCAACGACAATAGTACAGTCGGCCCAATTGTAAAATGGGCAAAAGATATGAAAAGACAGTTCTCTGAAGAGGAAATACAAATGGCCAAGAAACACATGAAAAAATGTTCAGCTTCACTAGCTATTAGAGAGATGCAAATTAAGACCACAATGAGATACCATCTAACACCGGTTAGAATGGCTGCCATTAAACAAACAGGAAACTAAAATGCTGGAGGGGATGTGGAGAAATTGGAACTCTTATTCACTGTTGGTGGGACTGTATAATGGTTCAGCCACTCTGGAAGTCAGTCTGGCAGTTTCTTAGAAAACTAGATATAGAGTTACCATTCGACCCAGCGATTGCACTTCTCGGTATATACCCGGAAGATCGGAAAGCAGTGACACGAACAGATATCTGCACGCCAATGTTCACAGCAGCATTATTCACAATTGCCAAAAGATGGAAACAACCCAAATGTCCTTCAACAGATGAGTGGATAAATAAAATGTGGCATATACACACGATGGAATACTACATGGCAGTAAGAAGGAACGATCTTGTCAAACATATGACAACATGGATGAACCTTGAAGACATAATGCTAAGCGAAATAAGCCAGGCACAAAAAGAGAAATATTATATGCTACCACTAATGTGAACTTTGAAAAATATAAAACAAATGGCTTATAATGTAGAATGTAGGGGAACTAGCAATAGAGAGCAATTAAGGAAGGGGGAACAATAATCCAAGAAGAACAGATAAGCTATTTAACGTTCTGGGGATGCCCAGGAATGACTATGGTCTGTTAATTTCTGATGGATATAGTAGGAACAAGTTCACAGAAATGTTGCTATATTAGGTAACTTTCTTGGGGTAAAGTAGGAACATGTTGGAAGTTAAGCAGTTATCTTAGGTTAGTTGTCTTTTTCTTACTCCCTTGTTATGGTCTCTTTAAAATGTTCTTTTATTGTATGTTTGTTTTCTTTTTAACTTTTTTTTCATACAGTTGATTTAAAAAAGAAGGGAAAGTTAAAAAAAAAAAAACAAAACAAGGAAAAAAAAAAAAGATGCAGTGCCCCCTTGAAGAGCCTGTGGAGAATGCAGGGGTATTGGCCTACCCCACCTCCATGGTTGCTAACATGACCACAGACATAGGGGACTGGTGGTTTGATGGGTTGAGCCCTCTACCACAGGTTTTACCCTTGGGAAGACGGTTGCTGCAAAGGAGAGGCTAGGCCTCCCTATGGTTGTGCCTAAGAGCCTCCTCCCGAATGCCTCTTTGTTGCTCAGATGTGGCCCTGTCTCTCTAGCTAAGCCAACATGAAAGGTGAAATCACTGCCCTCTCCCCTACATGGGATCAGACACCCAGGGGAGTGAATCTCCCTGGCAACGTGGAATATGACTCCCGGGGAGGAATGTAGACCTGGCATCGTGGGACGGAGAACATCTTCTTGACCAAAAGGGGGATGTGAAAGGAAATGAAATAAGCTTCAGTGGCAGAGAGAATCCAAAAGAAGCCGAGAGGTCACTCTGGTGGGCACTCTTACGCACACTTTAGACAACCCTTTTTAGGTTCTGAAGAATTGGGGTAGCTGGTGGTGGATACCTGAAACTATCAAACTACAACCCAGAACCCATGAATCTCGAAGACAGTTGTATAAAAATGTAGCTTATGAGGGGTGACAAGGGGATTGGGAAAGCCATAAGGACCACACTCCACTTCGTCTAGTTTATGGATGGATGAGTAGAAAAATAGGGGAAGGAAACAAACAGACAAAGGTACCCAGTGTTCTTTTTTACATCAATTGCTCTTTTTCACTCTAATTATTATTCTTGTTATTCTTGTGTGTGTGCTAATGAAGGTGTCAGGGATTGATTTGGGTGATGAATGTACAACTATGTAATGGTACTGTGAACAATTGAAAGTACGATTTGTTTTGTATGACTGCGTGGTATATGAATATATCTCAGTAAAATGAAGATTAAAAAAAAAAAAAAAAAAAAAAAAAAGACATAATGCTGAGCAAAATAAGCCAGGCACAAAAAGAGACATATTGTATGTTACCACTAATGTGAATTCTGTGAAAAATGTACAATGTTTTATACTGTAGAATGTAGGGGACCTAGACATACCAATTAGTGGAGGGGGAATGATAATCTAATAAGAACAGATAAACTATGGAGGGTAATCTCAATGTTATGGGAATGCTCAGGAATGATTATGGTTTGTAAACTTTCTTGGATATAGTAAGATCATGTTGGAAGCAATAGAGTTATTTTAGGTTTTTTTTTCTCTTATTCCTTTGTTTTCTTAGGGGTTGTTAATTTTCTTGGGGTATGGTAGGAACATGTTGGAAGCAATGTAGTTATTTTAGATTATTTGTTTTTCTTACTCCTCTGTTTGGACATGGTTTATTAATTTTCTTGGGGTATGGTAGGAACATATTGGAAGCAAAGTAATTATTTTAGGTTATTTGTTTTCCTTAATCCATTGCTTTGTTTGAAATGTTGTGGGGTTTTTTTGGTTGTTGTTTGCCTGTTTGTTTTTAATTTTTTGATAAACAAAGTTAAAAGATTGAAAAAAAATCAGTAGAAAAATGGGAGTAAAAACTAAATGACAAATAGGGTGGGATGGGGGGATGGTTTGGGTATTCTCTTTTCACTTTTATTTTTTATTCTTATTCTGATTCTTTCTGATGTAAGGAAAATGTTCAGAAATAGATTGTGGTGATGAACGCATAACTATATGATCATACTGTGAACAGTTGATTGTATACCATGGATGACTGTATGGTTTGTGAATATATTTCAATAAAACTGAATTAAAAAAAAAAAAAAAAAAAGAAAGTCAAGGGAGAAGAGTGTTTCTGGAGGAGTGCCGTAAGTTTCAGAACACTGAAAACAAGCCCCAAATTTGGCAATTAATAGGTACTGGGACAGCCATTGCAGTACTTGAGCTCCACAGAGACAATGCTGGGGCAAGTGTGAGCCAGGCAGGCAGTGGGTGACTCTATGCCTCGCAGATGAAGAATAACTAGACATGGGGAATGGAGACCCTAAAAAGTCAGGAGGCAAAATGTCATCTTATGCATTCTTCGTGTAAACTTGCCAGAAGAAGCACAAGAAGCACCCAGATGCTTCAGTCAACTTTTCAGTTTTCTAAGAAGTGTTCAGAGAGGTGGAAGTCCATGTCTGCTAAACAGAAAGAAAAATTTGAAGACATGGCGAAGGCGGATAAGGCATGTTATGAAAAAGAAATGAAAACCTATATCCCTTCTAAAGGGGAAACAAAAAAGAAGTTCAAGAATCCCAATGCACCCAGGGGGACTCCTTTTGCCTTTTTCTTGTTTTGTTCTGAGTATCGACCAAAAAGCAAAGGTAAACATTCTGGTCTATCCATTGGCAACGTTGTAAAGAAACTGGGAGAGACGTGGAATAATACTGCTGCAGATGACAAGCAGCTGTAAAAAAAGAAGGCTGCTAAGCTGAAGGGGAAATATGAAAAGGCTACTGCTGCATACTGGGCTAAAGGAAAGCCTGATATGGCAAAAAAGGGAGTCATCAAGGCTAAGAAAAGCAAGAAAAATAAGCAGGTGGAGGAAGATGGAGAAGATGAGGAAGATGAGGAAGAGTGTGCCAGTTTGAATGTATTGTATCCACCAAACGCCATTATCTTTGATGTAGTCTTGTGGGGCAGATGTTTTGGTGCTGATTAGATTTGCTTGGAATGTGCCCTACCCAGCTGTAGGTGATGACTCTGATGAGATATTCCCATGGAGGCATGGCCCCACCCATTCAGGGTGGGACTTGATCAGTGGAGCCATATAAATGAGCTGACTCAAAGAGAAGGAACTCAGTGCAGCTGTGAGTGATGCTTTGAAGAGGAGCAAGCTTGCTAGAGAGGAACATCCTGGGAGAAAGCCATTTTGAAACCAGAACTTTGGAGCAGACGCCAGCCACATGCCTTCCCAGCTAACAGAGGTTTTCCAGACGCCATTGGCCATCCTCCAGTGAAGGTACCCGATTACTGATGTGTTACCTTGGACACTTTATGGCCCTAAGACTGTAACTGTGTAGCCAAATAAACCCCCTTTTTATAAAAGCCAGTCCATCTCTGGTGTTTTGCATCTGCAGCATTAGCAAACTAGAACAAAGAGGAAAATGAAGAAGACAAAGATAAAGATGATGATGATGAGTAACTTGGTGGTAGTGCAGTTTTTTTCTTGTCTATAAAGCACTTAACCACCCTGTACACAACTTAATCCTAAAGAAAAAAATTGAAATGTAAGGTTATGTAAGATTTGTTTTTAAACTGCACAGTGTCTTTTTTTTGTATAGTTACACTACCAACTGTGTCTTTAGATAGCCCTGTCCTGTGGTCTTTTCAATGGCCAATAACCTCGCCTATTATAGTATGGGGGTTGTAAATTGGCATAGAAATTTAAAGCATGTTCTTTCTGGTGCACAGCACAAATTAGTTATATGTGGAGATGGTAGTGTTTTCATCTTCAGTGGTCTCTGATGCAGCTTATCTGAAATAATGGTCATTCTGTTAACTGAATTACCACTCTGTAATTGTAAAAAAAAGAAAAAAGAAAAGAAAAAAAAAAAGCTGCAGCTGTTTTGTTGACATTCTAAATGCTTCTAAGTAAACACAATTTTTTTTTAAAAAATTGGTATTGTCGTCCTTTTCATAGCTCTGAAAATATTCTTCTTGAGGGGAAGCTACTCTTTTGCTTTTGCACATTCTGAATCACATGATATGATGACTGTTCATCTTTTTATATGCTTTGCTGATAAGCTTTAATCTGCATATTCATGATGGGGGTAATAAAATTCAGTTGTGAGGAAGAACCTAAGATGGCGGCTAGGAGAGACAGGGGAAAAAAACACCTCCATGAAAAATACTAGATAAAAGCCAGAAAGTGACCTAGAACACCAGTTGCAGCAATGCACCAGCTAGACAAGGTCTGCTAAATCCACCGGGACCGTGCACTTGGTGAAACCGGAAGCCTGCGTTCTGAAATGAGTGAGTAAGCCTGCTGAATATCCAGCAGCCATGCTGTGGTGTGGGGAAACTGTGGGTTGGTGTCTGGAGGAGGACTAGTTCTTTTTTTAAAAAAAAAAACAAAAGCAGCTGCAGACACAGCAGCGAGAACCGCACAGGGAAGCGTGGCAGGAATGGGCTGTGCAAAAGGCCTCAATATCTGGCATGGAAGATAGCCTTTCACGCACCCGCTGCTAATTGTCTTGAAGTGAGGCAGGCAGAGGTGAGCCGAAAGGGGAAAATAACCATGCCCCTTGTAGCCATCTTCCCGGCGGGCTGGGAACACTCTTGCCTGGTGCTGGAGCCACAGCCCAGAGCCACGCCAAAAAACCCAGTGTGACAGAAAGTGTTTCCAGCAACACACACACACGCCACAATATCGGGCGTGGACAATAGCCTTTCGCGCATCCACAGATAAGTGTCCCAGACCTGGGAAGGCGGAGCTGTGCAAAAAGGGGGAAATTAACACACCCCATACACCTATCCTTACAGTAGGCTGGGAACGCACCTACACGGCCTGGCGGCCCAGAACTTCCCTTGAGGGACGGTGCACATTGTGATGTAGCACAACCTTCCCTCAGCAGAGGCCCTAGAAGGGCACAGCTTGGAAGAGGGACCCACTCAGAAATCCCAGGGACCATAAGCCAATACCAAGGACTTGTGGGTCAGCGGCAGAGACAATCTGTGGCAAGACTGAAATGAAGGTTTAGACTCTTGCAACAGCCTTAAATCTCCAGGAACACCTGGGACGTTTGACTATTAAAGCTGCCTACCCTCCCTAACTGCTCAGACACACGCCCCGCAATCAGGGAGAACAGCACCAACAACACACCCAAACTTGGTGCACCAACTGGACCCCACAAGAATCAGACCCCCACCACCACAAAGACAAAGTTGGGGAGAACTGACTTGAGGGGAGTAAGTGACTCGTGGATGCCATCTACTGGTTAATTAGATAAAGTGTATGCCACCAAGCTGTAGATTTGAAAAATTAGAGCTTCATCTTTGAATAATCCTACATATACTAAAAGAACCCTATCAAGTAAAGTAAATGCCAAGAGGCCAAAAACAACAGAAAATCTTAAAGCATATGAAAAAACCAGATGATATGTATAACCCAAACCCAAATACCCAAATCAAAAAATCAGAGGAGACACAGTACTTGGAGCAATTAATCAAAGAACTAAAGACAAACAATGAGAGCATGGCACAGAATATAAAGGACATGAAGAAGACCCTAGAAGAGCATAAAGAAGAAATTGCAAGAGTATATAAAAAAATAGAAGATCTTATGGAAATAAAAGAAACTGTTTACCAAATTTAAAAGATTCTGGATACTCATAGTACAAGACTAGAGAAGCTGAACAACGAATCAGTGACCTCAAGGGCCACAGAATGGAAAATGAAAGAACAAAAGAAAGAATGGGGAAAAAAATCAAAAAAATTGAAATGGACCTCAGGGATATGATAGATAAAATAAAACGCCCAAATTTAAGACTCATTGGTGTCCCAGAAGGGGAAGAGAAGGGTAAAGGTCTAGAAAGAGTATTCAAAGAAATTGTTGGGGAAAACTTCCCAAACCTTCTACACAATATAAATACACAAAGCATAAATGCCCAGCGAACTCCAAACAGAATAAATCCAAATAAACCCACTCCAAGACATATTCTTATCAGACTGTTAAATACTGAAGGGAAGGAGCAAGTTCTGAAAGCAGCAAGAGAACAGCAATTCACCAAATACAACGGAAAGAACATAAGACTAAGTAGGGACTATTCCAGAAGAAGACAGTGGCATGACATATTTAAAATTCTGAGAGAGAAAAATTTCCAACCAAGAATTCCTTATCCTGCAAAGCTCTCCTTCAAATTTGAGGGAGAGCTTAAAATTTTCACAGAGAAACAAATGCTGAGAGATTTTGCTAATAAAAGACCTAACCTACTTCAGATACTAAAGGGAGCCCTACTGACAGAGAAACAAAGAAAGGAGAGAGAGAGATGGAGAAAGTTTCAGTACTAAAGAGATTCAATAATGGTTCATTAAAGGACAATAAGAGACAGGGAAAAAATATATCTGACAAACATAAACAAAAGGATAGGATGGCTGATTCAAGAAATGCCTTCACAGTAATAACGTTGAATGTAAATGGATTAAATTCCCCAATTAAAAGATATAGATTGGCAGAATGGATCAAAAAATATGAACCATCAATATGTTGCATACAAGAGACTCATCTTAGACATAGGGACACAAAGAAATTGAAAGTAAAGGATGGAAAAAATATTTCATGCAAGCTACAGCCAAAAGAAAGCAGGAGTAGCAATATTAATCTCAGATAAAATAGACTATAAATGCAAGGATGTCATGACAAACAAAGAAGGCCACTACATAATAATAAAAGGGCAATTCAACAAGAAGAAATAACAATCATGGTGCCACAAAATACATGAGACCAACACTGGCAAAACTAAAGGAAGCAACTGATGTTTCCACAATGATTGTGGGAGACTTCAACACATCACTCTCTCCTACAGATAGATCAACCAGGCAGAAGACCAATAAGGAAACTGAAAACCTAAACAATCTGATAAATGAATTTGATTTAACAGACATATATAGAATATTACATCCCAAATCACCAGGATACACATTCTTTTCTAGTTCTCACAGAACTTTCTCCAGAATAGACCATATGCTGGGCCATAAAACAAGCCTCAATAAATTAAAAAATATTGAAATTATTCAAAGTACATTCTCTGACCACAGTGGAATACAATTAGAAGTCAATAACCGTCAGAGACTCGGAAAATTCACAAACACCTGGAGATTAAACAACACACTCCTAAAATAAATGGTTTATAATGTAGAATGTAGGGGAACTAGTGATAGAGAGCAATTAATGAAGGGGAAATGATAACCCAGTAAGAACAGATAAGTTATCATAGGTAAATTTAATGTTCTGGGAATGCCCAGGAATGACTATGGTTTGTTAATTTCTGATGGGTATGGTAGAAACAAGTTCACAGAAATGTTGCTATATTAGGTTATTTTCTTAGGGTACAGTAGGAGTACGTTGGACTCCCTTGTTAGGGTTTGTTTGAAATGTTTTTTTAATTGTGTTTAAAAAAAAATTTTTTTTTGATATAGTAGATTTAAAAAAAAGTTAATTAAAAGAAAAAAAATGAAAAAAATATGCAGAGCCCCCTTGAGGAGCTGGTGGAGAATGCAGGGGTGTTGGGATCCCACACCTCGATGGTTGCTGATGTGCTCACAGACATAGGGGACTGGTGGTTTGATGGGCTGAGCCCTCTACCACAGGACTTGCCCTTGGGAAGACTGTTGCTGCAAAGGAGAGGCTAGGCCTCCCTATAATTGTGCCTAAGAGCATCCTCCCGAATGCCTCTTTGTTGCTCAGATGTGGCCCTCTCCCTCTAGCTAAGCCAACTTGGCAGGTGAAATCACTGCCCTCCCCCCTACCTGGGATCTGAAACACAGGGGAGTGAATTCCCCTGGCAACGTGGAGTATGACTCCCAAGGAGGAATCTGGATCTGACATCGTGGGATGGAGAACATCTTCTTGACCAAAAGGGGGTTGTGAAAGGAAATTAAATAAGCTTCAGTGGCAGAGAGATTCCAAAAGGAGCTGATAGGTCACTCTGGTGGGCACTCTTACACACAATATAGACAACCCTTTTTAGGTTCTAATGAATTGAGGTAGCTGGCAGTAGATACCCAAAACTATCCAACTACAACCCAGAACCCATGAATCTTGAAGACGATTGTGTAAAAATGTAGCTTATGAGGGGTGACAATGTGATTGGGAAAGCCATATGGACCACACTCCCCTTTGTCTTGTTTATGGATGGATGAGTAGAAAAATGGGGGAAGAGAAAAAAAACGGCACCCTGTGTTCTTTTTCACTTTAATTTTTATTCTTATTATTTTTGTGTGTGGGGTAATGAAAATGTCAAAAATTAATTTTGGTGATGAATGCACAACTATATAATGGTACTGTAAACAACTGAATGTATGCTTTGTTTTGTATGACTGCATGGCATGTGAATATATCTCAATAAATATGAATTATAAAAAAAATTTAAAAACTAAAGGAAAAATTGTGGGGGGGTCAATTTGGGTGTTCCTTTTTCACTATTTTTTTTTATTCTTACTATCACTTTTTCTGGTACAAGGGAAATGTTAAAAAAATAGATCAGGGTGATCAATGAATAACTACATGATGGTATATTTTGGATGACTGTATGGTGTGTGAACAAATCTTATCTAAAAAAAGTAAATGAACAATGGGGAGAAGAGGGGAATGGGATGTTTTGGATGTTCTTTTTATTTTAATTTTTCTTTGATTCTTTGGAGTAATGAAAATCTTCAAAGTTTGATTGTGGTGATGAAAGCACAATTATATGACGATACTGTGAACAACTGGTTGTACACTTTGAATGATTGTATGTTATGTGATTATATCGCAATAAAATTGCATAAATATATATGTATATAAAATATGACTATACTTTGTACAAATGAAAACATCCTTACCATCTCCTCAAAGAGAAGACCCAAAATCTTGATCACTGCATCCATCTCTAGGTATGTGCTTTCCTCTTGATACCAATCTCATCTTGATAACTTACAGCATGTGGACTAAATAAACTCACCACCACCAACACACCCTATATAAAATAGGAGGGTGTGCCAGTTTGTATATATTAGGTCCCTCAGAAAAATCCATGTTCTTTGATGCAATCTTGTGAGGGCAGACATTAGTGTTGATTAGGCTGGAACCTATTGATTGAGTGTTTCCATGTAGATGTGACTCAATCAACTGTGGGCAAGACCTTTGATTGGATAATTTCCATGGAGGTGTTATCCCACCCATTCAGGGTGTGTCTTAATTAAATCACTGGAGCCATATAAAACAGCTGACAAACAGAAGGAGCTAAGAGCTGCAGCTGAGAGACACACTTTGAAGACAGCCATTGGAAGCTGACACTGACATTTTTGGGAATACCATTTGAAACGCAACCTGGGAGCAAGCAGACGCCAGCCACGTGCCTTCCCAGCAGAGAGATTTTTGGATGCCATTGGCCATCCTCCAGTGAAGGTACCTGATTGTTGATGCCTTACCTTGGACACTTTATGGCCTTAAGACTGTAACTGTTTAGCCAAATAAACTCCCTTTATAAAAGCAAAAAAAAAAAAAAAAAAAAAAAAAAAAAAAAATTCGGTTGCAGCAGTTTTCATCCATAGCTGAAACTCAGAAATCTAGATCAGTTGAAATCAAACTTTGCATAGCCCAGTTACCACATTTACAAAGTGAAGACTAACCAGTCTATTTGCAGGATGGGATTATTTGTCAAATGTTCTGTAAGTCTGTCCTTGAAGGACTAACAGAAAGTATAGTATACTCTAATCAATACATGAGGACTTTATAAGTCTTTAACTCCCATTACCATGTAATGGCAGTTATATCTGCAGTTTCCACATTAAAGAAGACCTGAGAATGTATCCCCAAGAATGAGCTTAAAATACAAGACTGCCACGTTAAACTTTGTTGATGTTAGTCCCACCCGAGAGCTCTATCAAAGTGCCGGCTGTAAATGTAACTTGAGAGTCTCCATTATAATTAAATATTTTGAATTAATTGGGCCAGCTTTTGAAATGATGGTGCCACATTTAAAGTAGGGTATGTTTTCATATATTGTGGTTTGCCATTTAATGAATGAAACACACACAAGGAAAGAAGACATTAGAACTTTACATCTCAGTACCAGTTACCCTATTAATTTCAATTTTCTTTTCTTTATAAAACCCAAACTCCGTCACTAGGGTCATTTTTACCTGCTTAGCAGCATAGGGAACAATTTGGTGACTTTGTGGGGTTTTTTTTGTTTTTTGTTTTTTAATTCAATTTTATTGAGATTGTTCATATACCATACAATCATCGAAAGTGCACAATTGCCCACAGTAACATCACACAGCTGTGCATCCATCACCACAATTAAATTTTTTTTCAAATTTTTAGAACATTTTCATTACTCCAGAAAAGAAATAAAAACAAAAAAGGAAACTCAAATCCTCCCATACCCCTAACCACCCCCCTCCATTATTGACTCATAGTATTGGTATAGTATATTTGTTACTGTTGATGAAAGAATGTTAAAATACTATTTTAACTGTAGTACACAGTTTGTAATAGGTATATTTTTCCCTATATATCCCTCTATTATTAACTTCTAGTTATAGTGTCCTACATTTGTTCTAGTTCATGAAAGAGATTTCTAGTATTTGTACAGTTAATCACAGATATTGTCCACCACAAGATTCACTGTTTTACACATTCCCATCTTTTAACCTCCAACTTTCCTTCTGGTGACATACATGACTCAAAGCTTCACCTTTCTACCACATTCACACATCATTCAGCACTGTTAGTTATTCTCACAATAACATGCTACCTTCACCTCTGTCCATTTCCAAACACTTAAGTTCAACCTAGTTAGGCATTCTGCTCTTAATAAATAACCGCTCCCCTTTCTTTAGCCTCATTCTATATCCTGGTAACCTATATTCATCTCTATGAGTTTACATATTATAATTATTTCGTATCAGTGAGACCATACAATATTTGTCCTTTTGTGTCTGATTTATTTTACTCAATATAGTGCCCTCAAGGTTTCTTCATCAGCCTGTTTTTTTTTTTAAGATGATTTTGTTCACACACCATACATTCTGTCCTAAGTCAACAATCGGTGGTTTCCTATATAATCACGTATTTATGCATTCGCCACCATCACCACTATCTATATAAGGACATCTTCATTTCTTCCACAAGGAAGGAGGAAGAGTCAAAGAAGGTAGAGAGACAAAAGAAAAAGAAAGAAGAAAAATGACAGCTAAAAAGCAACAAAAATAAAGATAGAATTGAATATATAATATTTCATTGTATATTGAAAGTACAATAAAAGTCAGACAACATCACCAATGTGAAGAGTTCCATACCCCTCCCTTATATCCCCTTCTTATAGGCATTTAGCTTTGGTATATTGCCTTTGTTACGTTAAAGGGGGTATAAAACAATGTTTCTGTTAACTATAGTCTTTAGTTTGCACTGATTGTATTTTCCCCCAATACCACCCCATTTTTAACACCTTGCAAGGTTGACATTCATTTGTTCTCCCTCATACAAAAAAAATATTTGTGTACTTTATCACATTTGTTGAGCACTCTAGGTTTCACTAAGTTATACACTCCAGTCTTTATTTTCCTTCTTTCCTTCTGGGGTCCCACATGCCCTTAACCTTCCTCTTTCAACCATATTCACAGTCATCTTTGTTCAGTGTACTAACACTGTTGTGCTACCATCACCCACAATTGGGTTCCAAATGTCTCACTCCTGTCTTTTCCTGTCTGTAGTGCTCCCTTTAATACTTCCTGTAGAGCAGGTGTCTTGTTCACAAACTCTCTCATTTTCTGTTTGTCAGAGAATATTTTAAGCTCTCCCTAATATTTGAAGGACAGTTCTGCCGGATATAGGATTCTTGGTTGGTGGTTCTTCTCTTTCAGTATCTTAAATGTATCACACCACTTCCTTGCCTCCACGGTTTCTACCGAGAAATCCACACATGGTCTTATCAAGCTTCCTCTGTATGTGATGGATCATTTCTCTCTTGCTTTTTCAGGATTCTCTTTGTCTTTTAACGTTTGATAATCTGATTATTAAGTGTCTTGGTGTAAGTCTACTCAGATCTATTCTGTTTGGGGTATGCTGTGCTTCTTGGATCTGTAATTTTATGTTGGATCTGTAATTTTATGTCTTTCATAAGAGATGGGAAATTTTCATTGATTATTTTCTCTATAATGCTTCTGCCCCTTTTCCCTTCTCTTCTCCTTCTGGGACACCTATGACATGTACATTCATGCACTTTATGTTGTCATTCAATTCCCTGAGACATTGCTCATATTTTTCCATTCTTTTCTCTATCTGTTTTTTGTGTGTAGGATTTTAGGTGCCTTGTTCTCCAATTCCTGAATGTTTTCTTCTGCCTCTTGAGATCTGCTGTTGTATGTCTCCATTGTGTTTTTCATCTCTTGTGTTGTGCCTTTCATTTCCATAGATTCTGCCAGTTGTTTTCTCAAACGTTTGATTTCTACCTTATGTTCGCCCAGTGTTTCCTTTACATCCTTTATCTTTTTTGCCTCATCTTCTCTGAACTCATTGATTTGGTTTTTGATTTGATTTAGCATATTTCTTTGAAAATCCTTAACTGATTGTTTCATTAAAGTGAAACAATGTCTCAACTGTATCTTAATTGAGGTGTAAGTTTTTTCCTTTGACTGGGCCATATCTTTGTTTTTCCTAGTGTGAATTGTGGTTTTCTGTTGTCTAGGCATCTGGTTTCCTTGATTATCCCAATCAGATTTTCCCAGACCAGAACGGGCTCAGGTCTCAGAAGGGGGCAATATTCAGTATCAGGTTTCCCTAAGAGTGTGTCTAAGAAGATTGACAGACTTTCCCGTGAGGCCTCTAGCAGTGCTTTTCCTAACCTGCCCAGCAAGCGGTGCCTGTCGGTCTGTCACTTCCCACTGGTGTAAAGAGGTGTGGCCCCTTTAGTTTTCAGGTTAAGTTGTTTCTGGATTGATTGTTTTCCCCCAGGCCTTGGGGTCTGAGTTCTGAAGGGAGGGCAGGCACTTGAGCTGGGCCCCACCTCCTTCTTCTTTGGGAAAGCACACCCTCTAGGAAGTTATCTTCTGCATTTGAATAGCTGCTTTGTGTCTCTGACTCTGCCAACTCCACCTGTCTGGGTTAGAGTGCTGTAAAGTGAAAATGGCTGAGGTTCTCTATGCTGAGCCATTCAGGTTGAGAGAGGGATAAAGGGAGAAAAAGCCCCCTTTCAGAGACAGCTTCGCCCATTGGCCAGAGACAACAACTGGTCTCCTGGGCTCCTTTTCCAGGACACAGGTGCCCTCCAGCTCTCTAAGGTCAGTCTCTAAAAGACTCCATAATTTTTTCCTTTTTTAAATTAATTTTCTGTCTGTCAGCCCCACCTCCTCTCTACTGGAAGCAACCTCAGGGTACTTTGCTATGTGTTAGGGGTTTGTCTTTGTTTGTAGCTTGTATTCAGCAATCCACATTTGTTAATTAAAACCCAAGCTGGAGCTAGGCTGAGCTATATTCGCTGGCTCCAGGACTGCTACTTTCTCCTACAATGAGGTCTTGCAGCTCAGTGTGCTTTGGGTGGAGGGGGCTCCTGGCACAGTTTGGCAGTTTTTACTTACAGATTTTATGCTGCAATCTCAGCCATCCCACCCAATCCAGGTTGATATACAATGTGTAGACAGTCACAGTTGTCACCCAGCAGCTGTTTCAGATTGTTTACTAGTTGTTCCTGGTTGTTTATTATTTGCTCTGGGGGAGTAACTAAATTCCACACCTCTCTATGCCGCCATCTTGCCCCTGCCAATTCTACTTAGTGTTTTTGAGAGTACCATTCTCTTAAAGTGCCAGTGTTAAAATAGTGTTCTTATAATTTTACACACTTTTGTGATGGTGTACTGTTTTGTAATATTATTTGACTTTTGGATTCTTTCCATTTGCATTTGTTTATGTATGATTTCAAGAGGAATACTGAACATCTGAGTCCTGGATAATACTAATAAACTAATAGTTGAAGTTTTTTTTTTAAAAAAATAGGTACTAGATGATGTGATTGTGATTCTATCAGTGGGATCGTTTGGGTAAAAGCCAGACTGTTTAAGAAATTTGGCAATGATGAGATGCTTATGAAGGAGGACATGAGATTAAAGGAAGCTAGCTGCTTGCCTGCCTCCAATGCCCCCCCCCCCCAGTAGAATGGGCATAACTCTATCCTGGCATTTATCACACTGTATTATAGTCTTTATCTGTCTGCATCAGCCATTCATTGTTTTCTCCCTGAAGAAAGGGACTCTGTCTTCTTCCTTTTCCAGGATACTAAGCATACTGCTTGACACAGCATATGCTCCATAAGTGTTTAAGAAATGAATTACTTATAGGATGAGAGGGCGGCAAAGAACAAATATCAAAAATTAAAAAAAAAAAAAAAGAAAAGCAAAAGGATAATTGGCAGAAACATTACAAAGAAAAAACGAGGATGGCTTCTTGAATTGCATATCCATCCTCACTCCGACCTCTTCATAAATGTAAAACCTAAAAGATTATCCCAGTGTGGCTTTTGCCTCAAAAGATGGTGCCTCCTGTTCTTTCTTACTGTTTCTTAAAAAGAATAGAAAAATCATTCTCCGCTTGCCACCTTCACAGGCTGTTAAATAGAAGGCCCTGGGTTGGAACGGATATGAGTGGTGGTACAACCTACTTGGAGACTCTGAAATCCATACCGAGTGTTTCAGTTCAGTTCAACAATACCTAATGAAAACTTAACATGTGACACAAAAGCCTTGTAAGCCATGCCAAGGACAATGGATTTTATCCTATACAGGCATACTTCATTTTACTGTGCTTCAAAGACACTGTTTTTTTTTTACAAATTGAAGACTTGTGGCAACCCTGCATCAAACAAGTCTATTGGAGCCATTTTTTCCAACAGCATGTGCTTATTTCATGTCTCTGGTTCACATTTTAATTAAGGTATATACACTATTTTTTAGAATAATGCTCTTGCACACTTAATAGACTGCAGTTTAGTGTAAATATAATTTTTATATGCACCAGGAAACAAAAAATTGATACGACTTGCTTTATTGCAATATTCATTTTATTGCAGTGGTCTGGAACCAAAACCCCAGTATCTCCGAAGTCTGCCTGTAAATGATGCCATTTAAGTATTTTAAGCAAGAAAGTGTCATGGTCTGACCTGCATTTTAAATACATCAATCTACAGGATAAACTAAAATGGGAGTTTAGCTCCAAGGAAGGGAAACCTGTTAGGGACTATTAAAAAATGAAATACGAAAAAAAAAAGATACAAAAAAAGAATTAAAAAAACACAAACAAAAAAGAAATGCAATAAAAACCTAAAAACAGACAAGCAAGAGCAGGGACAAAGAAGAAAAATGAGGAATTTAAGAAATATTTAAAGGAAAAGTCAAAGACACTGAGTGGCCGACTAGATGCACAGGAAGAGGCAGTTTTCTAGCTTGGCAGATGAAGGATGCTGGTTCCATTACCTGAGATAGGAAAACTGGGTAGTCTTCAAGTGGAAGTGATGGTGATTAGTTCAGTTTTGAGCTGTTAAATTTAGATCCCAGAGAACAACCGATTGGAGATATGCAGTAGAGAGAGTTAAGTACATGAGAATGGGTTTGAGGGAGAAGGTAAAATTTTACAACACAGGCACTATTTAAAGTTAAATATTAGAAGACGCTGGTCCCACCCCATTCAAGACGGCAGAGATGCTTCAGTGCTCCATTCTTCCACAGAAGCTCTGAACACCAGCACGATCTGGAAGAAACATCTTTCTCATCCTCCAGAAAACAGTTAAAGGATTGCAGTAATACAATGAATGCCAAATAAGGCTACCTAAAAATGATAGGATCTCCTGGTGCTTTGGCTAATCCCTCCCTGATAACTCACTTGCTGGGCCTGGAGCTAGCCTCGCTCCCCATGTGGATCCCTGGCCTGGTTCTGGAGGGAGCAGCGTAACCCTCATGCACATACTAGGAGCCTGTATGTCTGGCCCAATCTGTCTGGTGGTAGCCCAAGGGACTTGCCAATCCAGTATGTGTACTGCTTGTAAAAGGCAACTCATGGAACTCTCTTACGGAACACTGTGGGAGAGCAGTCAATCATGCTCCCTGGGGCAAGGGATTGCTGACTATACAACTGTGTAATGCAGTGCCCAGGACTGAGGACACCATTTCCTAGGAAAGAGGGGACATTCAGAACTGTGTAAACAGGAGAATGGAATTCCTAGGGCCACACATGCATGCCTCAGACTAGATGCATGTGCAAAAAGGACAAGGGAGGCCACTACGCTTTGGCCTGGAGCTATTCTCTAAACTGTAAGGATAAGCTCTGAAGGAGGGCACTCACAGGTCAATTTTCAAAGACTGGCAAAGATGTTTTCTTTTTTATTCCTTCTTCTTTTTAAATTTTTTTCATTAGCTCTTGGCAATCAAGGAAAACTCTGTCATAATATCAGTTGGATACAACCTTAGGGAACAAATGCCTCAGAGTCTAAATTCCTGTAGTAATACATTAAAATAAAAAAGGAAACAGGAAGTAATGGTGAAGGCAAAAAAGAGACTAAAGCATTAGAAACCACTAACAAGGAGGACCAGACCTAGCACTTTCCAGACAAAGATATTTTTTAAATGGTCCTAAATATGCTCAAAGAGTTAAAGGAAGAAACAAAGAATGAAAGGTAATCAGGAAAATGATAGAAGAACACAAAGAGAGTATCAATAGAGAGATGGAAGTAAAAAAATTCATGAGAGGGGTTCAACAGCAGGTTGGAGCATGCAGAAGAAAGAACCAGAGAACCTGAAGATAAATAGAATAATTCTGAGAGGCAGAAAGAAGAAAGAATGAAGAAAAGTGAACAGAGCCTGAGGAACATGTGGGACATCAGAAGAAGAAAGAAAGGAGCAGGAGAATATTCAAAGAAAAAAATGGCTGAAAACTTCCCAAATTTAATGAAAGATATAAATATACATATCCAAGATCCTCAACAAACTCTAAATAGGATAAACCAAACAGATTCATGCCACGGCATATTATATTCAAACTGCTGAATGCCAGAGATAAAGAGAGAATTCTGAAAGTTGCATGGAAGAAGCATGTACAAGGGAACCTCAATAAAATTAAGGGCTGATTTCTCATCAGAACCCATTGAGGTAAGAAGTTAATAGGAGATGACATATTTAAAATGCTGAAAGCAAAAATTTGCCAACCAAGAATTATATCCAGTAAAACTATCTTTAAAATATGAAGGAGACATTAAGACATTCTCAGAAAAACAAAAGTTGATGGACTTTGTCACCACTAGACTGGCCCTATAAAAGATGGCAGAAGAGTTCTGCAGGTTGAAATGAAAGGATACTAGACAATAGATCAAAGCCACATGAAGGAAATAAAGATCTCTGGTGAGGGTAACAACATGGGTAAATAAAAATACCAGTACTGTTGTATTTTTGGTTTATAATTCCACTTTTTACTTCCTCAAGATCTAAAAGGCAAATGCATTAAATGTAATAATAAATCAGTGGTTTTGCACTTATAACATATAAACACGTAATTGTGAATAAGAACTATATAAAGATCACAGGGTGGAAGGGTATAGGAACATAGTTTGTGTACACTATTGAAGTTGAGTTGGTATTGAAGCAAATGAGACTGTTACAGATTTAGGTGGTTATGTTTAAGCCCTATGGTAATTACACAGAAAATACCAAATAATATGTAAGCTCACAGAGACAGAAATTATTGTACAGGTTGCTAGGGGTGGGGAGCAGAAGGAACAGGGAGTCAATGCATAATGGGTATAGGGTTCCCATTATGACGGAAAAGTTTTAGTAATGGCCAGTGGTAAGGACACCACAATACTGTGAATGTGATTAATCCCACTGAATGGAATGCTTGGGAGTTGCTGAGATGGGAAAGTTTGTGTTGTATGTAATATGGTCCCACAACTAAAAAGAAAAAAAAAGAAGAAAGCCCAACTAAAGAGACATGACAATTAAATGCAATGTATGATCTTGGATGGGATCTAGCAAGAGAGGAGAAAAGGCTCAAAGGGATATTATATGGACATATAAAAGAACTGTAAGCTTTGTATCCATGTTAAATTACTTGAACTTGGTAACTGCACTTAAGGTGATTACATAAGGAAATATTCTTGTTCTTAGGAAATGCTCATAGCAGTATTAAGTGTTCAAGGAGCATAATTTATACAACCTACACTCAAGTGTTCAGGAAATGCGTTGGTAGGTAGGCAGGCAGACAGGCAGATATTTGTGGCAAATGTGGCAAAATATTAAAATTGGTAGATCTAGGTACCTGGGGTTGGGGGAGAGGGGGAAGGGAGAGGTATGTTGGAGTTCTCTGTATGAGGTTTGTATTATTCTGTAACTGTCTTATAACTGTGAAAGTATGTCGAAATAAAAAGTTAAAAAAAAAAATGAAGCACTGTTCAGAGATAGTACGAAGAGTGGTCTGCAGTTGAAACTCTAGGGAATACTAAGATGTTTCAGTGTGGGACTAGACAGAAACCAATAAAGGAGAAATAAAAACAAAAGATGAGAATTAGAAGTAGGTGGGGACAGTACAAACTAAGAAAAGCATTAAGAGGGACAGTACCATCTACAGCAGCAGAACAGAGACAGAAGTCAAAGTGCAGTGAGCAATCGGAAGATATAGAAGTAGCTCCCAGAGAAAAGAAACTGCTCTTTCAAGATGCAGGCTGAGAAAGGAAAAAGAACATTAGGGTATGGACCATTATGTGTTCAAAAGAGAACAATCTGTGGGCCTAAGAGTCTCCCCCTGAGTACCTCTTTGTTGCTCAGATGTGGCCCTCTCTCTCTCTAACTGAGCCACCTTGGCAGGTGAACTCGCTGCCCTCCCCCCTACGTGGGACCCGACTCCCAGGGGTGTAAATCTCCCTGGCAATGCAGAATATGACTCCCAGGGATGAATGTGGACCCAGCACCATAGGACTAAGAGTATCTTCTTGACCAAAAGGGGGATGCAAAATGAGACGAAATAGTTTCAGTGGCTGAGAGATTTCAAATGGAGTCGAGAGGTCACTCTGGTGGACATTCTTATGCACTATATAGATAACACCTCTTAGGTTTTAATGTACTGGAATAGCTAGAAGTAAATACCTGAAACTACCAAACTCCAACCCAGCAGTCTGGACTCCTGAAGACAATTATATAATAATGTAGATTACAAGGGGTGACAGTGTGATTGTGATGACCTTGTGTATCACACTCCCTTTACCTAGCGTATGGATAAGTAGAAAAATGGGGATAAAAACTAAAGGACAAATGGGGTGGGGTGGGGGGATGATTTGGGTGTTCTTTCTTCACTTTTATTTTTTATTCTTGTTCTGGTTCTTTCCGATGTAAGGAAAATGTTCACAGATAGACTGTGGTGATGAACACATAACTATGTTATCATACTGTGGACAGTGCATTGTATACCACGGATGACTGTACGGTGTGTGAATGTATTTCAATAAAACTGAATTTAATTAAAAAAAAAAAAAGAGAACAATTTGCCTGTATTATTGTTTTAAGATTTAAATAGGCTTGTAATCAGTGGGTTAGGAGAGGTTAAAATGGAAAAACATAGGTCAAGAGAAGGGCTAATTAACTGATGGATTGAGATAGACATGGAGACTAGAGAAGATGAGCTCTGGGGCCCAGATTGAGAGGTTTGCCAAGAGGAGGACCCTGTCCTCTGAAGAGAGAGGAAAGAAAATAAGGATGGATGGAACATAGTAGAGAAAAGCCGAAGTAGATAACAACTGTGTCCTAAACTTCCTTTGTAAAACAGAAGACAGCGTTTGCAAATCAGGGACTTGAGGAGAATAAGATTATTCACTGAGGAGGTACCCAAGAAAAGTAACAGGATTGTTTAGTAGGCAATGCAGAGAGCTTGGCAGAGGCTACAGAGTAAGATTATGCTGTTTTTTTGGTTTTGCTCAGCAGTCCAGAAGGGAAACAGATGAACAGCCCCAAGATCAGAGGGTAGGAGGGTGAGGAAATTAAAGGATGTTGGCAAACCAAAGGTTTGAAGGATGGATCATAAGGTCTGGTCAGGAAATAAGTAAAGAGAGAAGAGGGCTGACAGAATAGGAAAAATAGAGGCAAAAAGGAACAGGAATACTCAACAAAGTTAAAGAAGGGGCTTACTATGAGTGAGGGACTGAAACGGTTCGAATGGCAGTTGTAGTCAATCTTCTAACTCATGGGAGACTTTTTTAAAATGTAGAGTTTTCTTTCCACACCTCTGTCTCCTCCTCCTGAACCACAAACTCCTAAGCAAAGGGAAAGGCTAGATACCCAATATTTGCATTTCTAACCACCACATTAACATTTGTAGACCACATCTTAATAATATGTAGTAATGTAAATACTTGATGATAAATCCATGTGATCACATCAACATACACTCCTCCAAGTTAACAACTCAGCAAAAATACAAACAGTTGTCTTACGTGCCCTCACAAGTATACATATGAAAGCACCTAGTACATAAAGGACAAAAGGTAGCTTCTGTTTGGGAAGATCAATATTGCGAAAAGTTTGCTGAATACTTTAAAAACAGTCTTAGTTTCATTGAAGCCATTTGTCCTTATTCTTGCAGAGTAGGAGTGGCAAATCAGTAGGCAAATGGCTGCACTCTAGAAAACATTATTAAATTCCCTATTTAAAAATTATAATTTGTGGACATGGTGATTAAACATCAAACTTACCTAGATCTGGCCATTAATATTCGTATCCTCTGCTGCAGCATCGGGAGTTTAATCATACTTCAAAATACCATATTTTCTTTGTCTGCTGATTTAACCTAGAAATAGTAGGAAAAAAATCCAGAATTTCTCATTTATTTTAAAATAATAGTTTTCCTTATGAGACTTCTGGCAGCACTGTTAGCTCAGCTAATCTATTTAAACAAACTCAAAAGTCAAAAAAATTGATTAAAAATTATTTAATATACAAGGTCTACATTTAAAATTAATGACATATACATATTACTATTAACATGGCCTTTTCAAAAATAAAAATGCAATAGTCAAAAAAACTCTGACGTTTGGATATCAGGACTTTTAAAAGCCATTGATTCTGGGTTCCCAAGCACAACTGTGACACCGGAAAACTCATTTCGCTATACTTATCTCCTCAGCTATAAAGTAAGGGGTTAGATTAAACCACCTCCAAGATTCCTTTCCAGCTCTCAAACCCCATTTTAGTTGGTGGCAAGCTAATTCCCTACCCCCAGTAATTCTTCTTAAACCTCACCATCACTCCTCCCTAAGAGCTGACTCCCTTTAGAATCCACCTTCTGTATCTTCCTATTCCACCAGACCACCCAGAACCAAATTCAGAGTAGTCAATCAGAAACAAGATGATTATGAACAAACATGTCACAGAGTCACAGGAAAGCAATAATCTATAACAAAAAATTACAGCCTGGAGTTACAAGAGATTTCAATATATTCTTGGGAAGTTTCTGGCCAATTTATTCACTCTCTCTACAGCACAGAAAAAAACAAACTCACTGAATACCTATACTCTATCAGGCATTATGTTAGGAGTTTTGCAAATAGTCTCATTTTAATCTATATATTAACTAGAATTAACAAACATCATTGATATTTAAAAACTGAACATTTCTAAAACCAAGTACCTACACACAATTAAAAGTTTCAGCTCTGGACTTCAAATAGCCTATATATAAAATCTGGTCACTGAGGTGTTTTGCTTATGCCTTTCATGAGTTTCTACTATTCCCCAACTTAGGGTGGGCAACAATCAAATGCCTCTTTCTTAGCAACCCCCTTTTCTCCAAAAGTTCAAATACACATCATGCCTCTTCTCTGGCTTATAAAACTGTCCAGAGCTGAGCCAGTTCTACCATAAACCATTTCTCTTACATGAATACATATTCTCTCTGTACATTTCTCATCTAAGAGTTTTTAACTAACACAGAAGGCTCTCTTCATCTCTTTCTTCATTATAGTTAATAAGCAACCCGTACCCTGAAATGAGTTTAATCACAGTAAATAAGATTAAGATAAGTGACAGTGATTCATTTTTGACTGTATACCAAGGAAAAGTCATAAATTTTGAAATGAAGTTAAACATTTTAGAACCAGTATACTAAGCTATAAAGTTTTTGAAAATATTAAAAAGCCCATATTAGAATCCCTGAAAAAATTTTTATTCTCTCTCATTTTCAGCCTCCTTTTGAGGATCAGTATGTATTCAATTTTATTGTTTTAATTACTTGGATTATTCACACTGCCAAAGTATTGTGGAGTTTTTGGTTGCTTTTTACTGTTTTTCAGTGCAAATATCTGGCACGTGAATTATGTTAAGGAGTAAAAGATTTTTTGTGCCTCATTTAAAAGGATACCTTCTACAACAAACAAACAAACAACAAACAAACAAAACACACACACATTCTGAGTTCCAACAACTCATATATCAAAGCACTCTGAGTTCCAACAACTCATATATCAAAGCACTCTGGAATGATACAACCTATTGTGGATTGCAGGTGTCCTGCCTTTGATTTTGGAACATGGATGCCTCAGAAACTCTCCATAATTTCCTAATCGCCTTCGGTTTCTTCCCATAATCAGAAGGATAAGAACTGAAAGGTGATTGGGAGTGAGTGAGACGAAAGAAAGAGCTTATTATTATTGTGGTTATTATTATAATGAAGTAGTAAAAACTACACCAAATACTGTCTACTATCACCCTCTTTTTCCATAGCAAACTGATCTGAAAGCCCTTACTGTATGCCAGGCATAGATTTCATTGAAATTTTCTCATTTAATCCAAAAAATCACCTTATGAGATGCATACTACTGTTAATTCTGTGTTCCAAATGAGGAAATCCAGACTTAAAAGAGGTTAGTAGTTTTCCCGAGGTCAGCAGCTGATAAGGGGCAGGGCTAGAATTAAATCCAGATCTATCTCCAAAGGCCAAGCTCTTATACATGTAAAAAGCTTAAAATAGCGCCTAGCATATAGTCGGCATTACTATATTAGTAAATGTAGCTACTGAAATAACAATTATTTATTACAGTGCTGTATGCCTTTGACAGTCATTCAACCTTTCTGTACCTAAATATCCTCATTTATAAGATCAGGACTCTTACTTCACGGAGTTACTGTGAAAATCAAATAAATTATGGATATAAAGATATCTGGTAAAGTATATAGTGTTTACAAAGACAAAGCATTATTATATCACCACTATAGGTAAAACCTTGTCATTCTGTATCAATCACAAAGGAGTCTTTGCACTGTAAGCACAGAAAGTCTAGAACTTAAGCACCATCCTCATAACAAGTGCTACATTAATAAATTTGGTAAAGTTGTCCTAAATTATTCCATATGATTCTTGCAGAATGACAAGCAAAGAGAACACTGAACTCTATTCACCAGTATGATTATAAATTTGGTGCTTGGGAAAGTATATATACTCTTTCAGTTCACTAGCACTGAAGGTGAATTTGGTTTATACTATAGTTGTTCTGTTCAAATACAGCTGGGACAGAATATCTATATCTACAGTTAGAAGCATAGCAACATAACTCTAAATTTTGGGCACAGCTAACTGCTATATTTAATTACATTAAAACAATCAACGATATTCAAAAACCATATTCTTTGTGCCAATGGTTGTGCTGGTTATTTTTAAATCATTGACAAGACCTTTTCTTACTTTATCTATACATTAGTAGTTTTCTGTTTCTTAACATTGATAAAGATTTTTAATTATTTATATTATTTTGAGGAAGAAGAATTAAAATTTTAAAAGCAAAGAACGGGAGATTCCCAGTACATTCTGCTAGTTATCTACACATACAGCTATCCTGTGAAAAATAAGTATACCTGCAATGTGGTTTCCTTGTTTGCTGAAAATTTAAAGTACACACACACACAAAATCAAATAAGTATGTATTTTTAAACATCTATTCATGAACTGGTTGTATCTGCATATTCCTAACAGATTTTTTGTCCTTTAGGTTTCTTATTCTACTAACAACAATGTTGGAGAACCACTTTGCAAACCTTTCACACCTATTTTAACCCCCTCCCCCCCAAAAAAAAATCAATTACATTACTTACAAATCACTTCAGTATCTGGTACTTTATTTTCTGGAATCTATGTCTAATCTAAATTCATTGTATAGCAGTTTAAACCAGATTCCTCTCATTTTAATTTTCTCCATAAGAGACAAGGTGAAACCAGGATGATCAAGAAAGATTAAGTACATGTTTTTGTATATTTAAATAAATTGCCATCAATTCATTTTCTTACAGATAAAATCTAAAATATTTTTAAGTGGCAGTGCTTCATTTCAGAGTAATAAAGTAAGCTAACAAAAGGGTAATTAGTAGATAAAAATGATTTGTAAATAGCTATCAATATCAAGGAGAGAATTAAAAAAAAAAAAAGTTCATTCATTTCTCCATCCATCCATTAAAGCATTCAACAAGTATTTTCTGAGCACCTACTCTAGCAGGCACTGAGTTAAAATGGTAGACATAAAGATGAGAGACACATTCTCTGACTCCAAGTTTATTGATTAGCGAGGGAGCCAGACAAGAAAAATGAATACATCAGAGTCATAGATTCCAGCATTAATGCTATCTAGAACATTTAAATCAGATGAACAAGGGAGACAGAAGTGTGAAGAAAGGTTTTCTAGGTAAGGTGACCCCTAAATTGAGTCTGAAAGACAGATGGGAATTAGCAAGGGGAAAGGCAATCTAGACCCTGAAGAGTGCATGCTAAAGCACAGAAGCCTAAAAGAAAATGGCCTTCTCCAGAAGCAACAAGTAGTTCTTTATGTTTGGCCTGTAGGGTGGGAAAATATTAGGAGATAAGGGGGGAAGGTTAAGGCATGAAATTTATACTACTGAGGACTGTCCACATTTCCCCTTATAATTTTAAAGACACCACTAATGCACTACTGCAGTATAATGAAAAACTTGGCTGGTTTTTGTCCTCAGTTTCTGGGGAAGCAACCTCTGAGTCTTTGAAATTTCCTGTTATAGGAATGACTTTTGTTCTTCTCCTAGGACCCAGGACCACACCTGGTAGTTCATATGCTAACGAGATGACAGGGAAGGGCCAGCCACACTGTCAGTTTTAGGGTGGGGTCTGGCTCCACCCCCAACCAATTGATTAGGGAGTTGGGGCTTTCAACCATGTTGTATCAGCCTACCTGCCCAACTTCTGGGAGGGAAGGGGAGCTGCAGATTGAGCTCAAACATGTGGGTATTGATTCTATAACTCATGTATACTTTATGAGACCCCAGAAATACGTGGGATTCTCAAAGCCACAAGAAACTTCCATGATTGAGAGAATCCCTGCTGTGCTGGAAGGATGATGTGCTCTGACTCCACATGGAGAACAAATGAAAGCTTGCATTCAAGACCCTCCTAGCCCTCGCCCTATGTGTCTCTTCTTTTGGCTGCTTCCTATTTGTATTCTTTTACAATAATAATACTATAATTGTAAGTATAGTGTTCATGAGTTCTGTGAGTTCTAGCAAATTATTGAACCCAAGGAGGGGTGGGAACCCCTAAATTTGTAGCCAGTTGGTCAGAGTGGGTGGCTTGGGTCCCCAAACTTGCGAATGGTTCATGAAAGACAATCTTGTGGAGGGTGCCCTTATGCTGTGGAGTCTGGCCTAACTCTTGGTAGTTTTTGATATCCTGCACACCTACCAAAATACTTTTCTCTAGGGGCAGAAAATCTAGATCAAGAAACATACATAACTTCAAATTAGTAAGAATCAAATATAATCTATTTATAAACATTCATTCTACAAAACCTGCACCTGGAGTGAGTATTACTGTGGGATGACAGCCTGAACTTCAGAGCCCCTGGTCCCCTTCCAGACCTAGACAAAGTTGCACACCTTAGCCCCATATTTCATGCTGTATCTGACAAAGTCACTTTCAATCATGAATTCTGGGTTTTAGGGACAGAAATACAAGAATCAATAAAAATGCCTGGAAACAGTTTTGTGTATATAGCAAATACTGGGAAAATGTTACTAAATTGGCTTGCTAAAATAAAACAAGAGAAAGCAAAAATGGAAGATGACATAAAACACAACCTTTATCTTTAATGCTAGTCATAACTCAGTCCTGGAATAATCCATAACCTTGGAATATGCTTATACCCAGAAACACTGGTGATGCAATTTATACAATTAAATTTGAGTGGCCATGGTCTCTGACCCAAGATATAAAAACACCTACCGATGTTGTAATATCAATGGCAACAATCCTAGCAACTTCAAGTACAGGACAAAATAGCCTTGAGAACTCTCAAAGAAACTTAGTTCAGTGCTTTATGTTGCAATATAAACATATGTACAAGAAAGTCAAATACTGTCCTCCAGCAACATCAAAGGGATGAACATTCTGTATGTAGGATCATGTAGCTCTCTCCACTAAATATCCACAGATTGCACCATAGGAAGAAGTGATGTGAGTGTAAGATAGCAGTAAGAAAACAGAGGCATTCTCCAGAAAGCATTTATTATTAACTCTGAAAATTTAAAGAAATATATTTGATCATAAAAAGATAGTTGTGCTGGTTTGGATGCATTATGTCCCCCAAAACACCATGTTCTTTGATGCAATCTTGTGGGGGCAGATGTATTTAGTGTTGATTAAATTGGAATCCTTTGATTGAGTGTTTCTATGGAGATGTGACTCAATCAACTGTGAGTGAAACGTTTGACTGGATAATTTCCATGGAGGTGTTACCCCACTCATTCAGGGTGGGTGTTAATTGGATCACTAGAGTATTTTAAAAAGAGCCACACAGGCCCAGATGTTTGCTACAGCCACGATGGACACTTTGAAGAACACACAGGAGCTGAGAGAGGAGCTTCAGCTTACAGAGACATTTTGAAGATGGCCTTTCAAAGCAGACTTTTGCTCTGGAGAAGCTAAGAGAGGACAAATGCCCCAAGAGCAACTAAGAGTGACATTTTTGAGGAGCTGAAGCCTAGGGAGGAACATCCTGGGAAAACCCATTTTGAAACAAGAACTCTGGAGCAGATGTCAGCCACGTGCCTTCCCAGCTAACAGAGGTTTTCCAGACACCACTGGCCATCCTCCAGTGAAGGTACCCGATTACTAATGTGTTACCTTGGATATTTTAGGGCCTTAAGACTGTAACTGTGTAACCAGATTAACCCCCTTTAATAAAAACCAATCCATTTCTGGTGTTTTGCATTCCAGCAGCATTAGCAAACCACAACAACAGTACAATCAAATTTCTGTAAGTACTGCACATCAGAATCCCGTATTTGCATTCTGCAATATGGTTATTATTTCTATATATTAATTCCTACATCTGTGTCAAATTAACAAATAATTGTTTAGTCCTCATAATAACTCTCTAGTTTATGAATTTACTAATAAACACTAATCCTCTAGCAGGGATTGAACTGTAGCAAAATAAAAAGTAACGTATGAAAAACTATACATTATACAAAATCTTTAGCCCAATAGCCATTTATCAAAATATGAAATTCAAAGGAATTGTCATTTCCTAAATAAACTATATATTCTTCTTACTATGATCACTGAATAACTTAAAAGTTAAAACATTTTTTCCAATACACTTGTAGTTTTAGTTGAGGTTTTACGAAACTGAGCAACAGTACTGTGGGGACCCAGGGCCTGGGCTGCCCCTCCCTGATAGGGAATTAGGCCCCATAGCACATAGCAGCCTGCATTACTGGGACAGAAACTGAAGGTCATTAGACCTCCTCAGGGAAGAAAGTATGTACAGATGGTATCCTAAACAAAGCATTTAAATTCCCTTCCCCTGATCACTGTTGGTAAGAAATCTCCAGACCCCTGTATCATAAGACCTTGCTAAAACTCTGTTCTCATACCCTATGGAAAGTCTTTGTCCTAAGCCCTTATAAGTTGTCCCTTTACACCCCCACCCCTGCAGAAGGCTAATTCCATTTGCCTCGGGTAGTCAGGTAGTCGCCACCGCAGACCCTCCTGTTACTAAGTCCTAATAAAGCCATGTCTCGCTCTGTGCCTGGCGTGTTTTTTGGTCTTAGGGCTGTGCTGACCCAAGCCCTCCAAGAGCTGGGTTGGAACAAGTAGGAAGAATTTTTAAATATTTTCCTTAGTTCAGTACACCTAACAGTTCTTAATATGCATTTGACTTTATGGTTTTATTCTTTAAAACAACAATGCAAGTCACTAAACGCAAGTCACTCTAACTTCAAACTTCATGTTAGATAAATATACATATAAATTATTCAATATCACTCAAACCATAAACATCAACAAAACACTAAAAGGCAAGCAAGAAAATCTCTAGGCATCTTCACTTTTTATACAATGCAATTACCTGTAATTAAATAGACATCAATGAAGGACAACAGAAAAGGAAAGTAATTTTTAAAACTGAATGCACAGGTGTAAAAATAAGATACAGTATAAACCTATTTCCAAACTCAGGTGGATATCCTATTAGTTACCAGACTAATATTAAAAGTCTAAATATTGACTATGTGTATATCAAATGTGTATACACATGCACACACACATGCAAACTGCTCAAAATAAACTAAGCCAAAATGCCAAGCAACTCTAAATAACCACCAAAACAAATTGCTTCATGAATAGCTCATCAGTTTCTATATTTAACTCAATCTGAAATGCTCTTAAACATACTCTCAAAGGAAAATAAATTTGCTTATTTAATTTCTACTTTTAGGGCAATGCATTCAAAATTACTGTTACAATCTAGCATTAAATAACTCAACTGATTCAAATACTTTGGTAATAAAAATATGTCTTCTGACATCCCCCAGTCCCTAAAAGTTAACCAGAACTATTTACACCAGGGTACATCTATCCATTTGATAAACTCTTCTGGTACCATTATTAAGCATTTTTCAAAGAATATTAATATTTAATGACACAAAAATGTTTGTGATTAAGCAGAAAAAAAAGGGATACACACTGCTATTTAAAAACACTAAATGCAGTGTAGCATCCTGGGTTGGATCACGGAACAGAAAAAAGATGGTAGTGGAAAAAGTGGTGAAATCTGAATAAAGTCTGTAGTTTAGTTAATAGTGTACCAATGTTAATTTTTTGTTTTGTGGTTATGTAAGCTGTGAGCATTAGGGGAAGCTGAGTTGAAAGGTATACAGAATCTGTATTACCTTCGCAATTTTTCTGAAATTCTTCAATTATTCTGAAATAACAAGTATATTTTAAAAATTACTCTTCATGTCTAGCAACAGATTTGAGGATTCTCGTAAATAAAATTTTACACTTATTTCTCTCCTATACCCTCTCCCACCCCTAATTCATATACTCCGAAAAAAAGACTAGAACTAAAACACACTGACGTGTTAGCATTAGTTCACTTAGCAGGATGACAAGTATTTTTTTCTCTTTATATTTTTCTACATTTTCTATAGAGTATGAATTACTTTTATAATCAACAAATTATTAAACTAAAAAATATACAAATCAATACGTACTAAAGGCTTTTTTAGAAAGAAAAGCTATAAATGTCTAAGCAGAACCCAAAGGTAGACTATATAAAAAACCGGTTAGGGCAGAGTGTGAAAAACACAGTGGTCAAGGGAAATTGCCAGGGGAATTTAAGTAGGCAAAATCTAATTAGTAAATGTTGGAGGTCCACCAATACACAGAACTTAACATCCATTCTCAGACTTGAGAGAATGTCTCAAAAGGCCATGTAATACTAAGAATTTATGGAGATACACAGCCTACCTGGGTTTACTTCAAACAAACATAATGCTATTGGTGCACAACTGCCCTCTGAGAACTTCTAGAGACATTTTTCAGCTTTGCAAGGTGTCCTCTAAGTTTTTCTCCCCCACTTACTCCTTTCCTAATACTTTTCCACCACCTGTTCCCAGCCAGTTAGCAGCATGGGTAGAATTATCAGGGTCAAGAAACAAGTGGGATTAGAGAAGCAAATACTATGTCAGATGTCTGACAGGTGAGTATCACAACAGCTTTTTCATTTAGGGCAAAATATGTTTTCATTTCATTTTATTTTTCATTTAGGGCAAAATATGTTTTAGAAAATCCATTAAGTCATAAGAGGGGAAAATTCAATCAACAACAAATGTTCCCTAATCAAAATGAAAAAATAAAATTCACTGTGTCCCTTAAAGAAAGTGCAAGTGGAATCAGAAAGACTGAACTTTGATAAAGAATCTCTTCCAAGCTGTAACCAGGGTGATCGATGTGTTAGGCTGTGTGCCCCTCCTGAAATGGCTCTCAACAGGCAGTTCTGGACTTTGCATTGCTCTTTCAAAACAACTTTTAATTATTTGTTTGTGGCTGGCCTCATTCTCAGCTGGTCCTAGAACCACCACATAAACATGCACATGAATTCTCTTTTAGTTCACTCTTTTGAATCCTCAAGGGCTGTGTGCCAGTGTGCCAGTCTAAATGTATTATGTCCCCCCCAAACGCCATTATCTTTTATGTAATCTTGTGTGGGCAGACCTATCAGTGTTAATTAGATTGTAATTCTTTGTGCCCCACCCAACTGTGGGTGATGACTCTGACTGAATAATTTCCATGGAGGTATTGCCCCGCCCATTCAGGGTGGGTCTGAATTAACTTACTGGAGCACTATATGAGAACTCAGACAGAAGGAGCAGTTTGTTACAGTCAAGAGGGACACTTTGAAAAAAGCACAGGAGCTGCAGATGAGTGATATTTTGAAGACGGCCTCTGAAAGCAGACTCTTGCTCTGGAGAAGCTAAGAGAGGACAAATACCCCAAGTGCAACTAAGAGTGACATTTTTAAGGAACTGCGGCCTAGCAAGGAACGTCCTGGGAGAAAGCCATTTTGAAACTGGAATTTTGGAGCAGACGCCAGTCATGTACCTTCCCAGCTAACAGAGGTTTTCCAGACACCCTTGGCCATCCTCCAGTGAAGGTACTTGATTGCTGATGTGTTACCTTGGACACTTTATGGACTTAAGACTGTAACTGTGTATCCAAATAAACCCCCTTTTATAAAAGCCAATCCATCTCTGGTGTTTTGCATTACGGCAGCATTGGCAAACTAGAACATCCAGGATCACTGATAGATTTATACTGTTTTTCATTAAAGCTAAGAAAGACACACTTGATTTTAAGACCAATAGTTCATATACCTCTAAGAAAGAAAAGAAAAAAAGGTGCCAATTAAACTATGATAAGCCATTAATTGTAAGATACACCCAAATCTCAGTGAATGAAAGTGGGACAAATGTCTCTTAGACTCAATGAAATACGGTATACAGTCAATGAAAGAACCATCAACTCATTACAAATAACACTAACGTGAGACTGTTTAAAACATTTTTTCTTTGCTCCTCCCCAGATGCTAGGAGATATTTATACTGAATCTAATTAACACATAAAATCATTGCCCAAACCTGAAGATGCTTGAAGAATCACTTAAGATTTGATCTTCAAATGGTAAAGCTTAAAACACAGCCAAGAGCACAGAAGACAATTCAAACCCGAGTTTGATAAAATTTTTCTATAAAGGGCTAGACAGTAAAGATTTTCTATTTAATGGACCACGAGGTCTCTGACTCAAATATTCAAATATGCCATAGTAAACTGAAAGCACCCATAGATAATAAATAAAAATATTGGAACAGTTGTGTTTCAGCAATACTTTATAAGCAAAAAAAAAAAAAAAAATTCTGTTTCATATAGTTTCACATCATGAAATATTATTCTTTTGATTTCCCCCCGAACTTTTTAAAAATGTAAAAACCATCCTTAGCTCACAGCCCATACAGATACAGCACTATGTGTGCTGGTTTTGGCCCACAGACTAGTTTGCTGATTCCTGATTTAAACAATCCAACTGGCAGAGAAATTCTTCTCTCCTCCAATTCACTCTTTCAGTCTGATTTCCTCCTTTCTAGTCTCAGCCCAATAGTTACAGGTGTACCCATGTGTGTGCATCGGTGTGTGTCACAAGATTTGAGAGGAACTACATAAGACTAGGAGAATATACAACTTAAAATAATATACTTCTATTTGTACAACTGTCTGGGATACAGGCTCTACTTGTTAAATTAAAGAAGGGGTTCTGAAACAAGTGGTAGGATTTCAGAGCTTCTAGGCCCTAAAGTTCTTAGGAGCACTGGATAAAACAATCCCATAATGCCAACTGCTGGAAACTATTTTCTTCATTTTTCAAAAGGGAAAATGTAAATGAAGTAATTAACCGAAATTTTACTGGAAGCCAAATTCAGAATTCTTAAGTTTCCCTGCCTGCCATGATAACAAAGAAAATATGTACCCTAACCCTCAAGCTTCCTAAAGGTTTGTTTTCCTTCAGATTCAGCTTGATCTCCAACACAGGATATCAATCATCTATGGTGAAGGTAACACTGGAGAGTCACAGTCATAAGTACTAAGGTCACTGGAGCTATTCCCTCTAAGCACCATTTACGATAAACTATAATTTGAAAGCAACTGTGAGAATATTTCCAGTTTTTAAAAAGACATGTGGAGAAAAAAATCTCTACAATAAACAGCAAGGATTTCCAAGAGATTTTTATTCTTTCCCACTTCACAAATGTTTCTTCACCAGTTCTGGCTGATAATTTTTTTACTTTAAATCCTCTTTAAAAATCTTTGAACTTAATTAATTCAACAGCTACCAAGATTATTAGTTTCATGTGATTATGCACATAAAATTCTCACGTCAAAGCAGTTTTCTCTCAGCCTTAAAGTTTTAAATTTTTCACATGCAAATTTCAAATTTTGATTCACTGAAACTACTAACTCTGCTAAATAGAAGGCAGAATGTGGCTCAAGCAAGATTTTAATTCTCACAAATTGATAAATGACCACAAGAGCACTGCTACTTAAATATACTTTAAAACCTCACGAGAATCTAAAATAAAAGTCTTTGCTTTTGGCATTCTAAATTTCTCCAGTAGAAGACAATATCAATCTCAATAATACCAGCAACACAGCATGGTACTATGAGAAAATCATGGGCTCTGGGGCTAGAGAGATTTGAGTTCTTACTCAACCTTTCTGAAATTAAGTTTCCTCATAGGTAAGTTAGATACACTACAACTACTACCACCACCACCACCACCTACCTCATCTGGTTGTTAGGAGGTTGGGAGCCTGTTGGAGTAATAACAATGGCAGTCTGGATTAGGGGAGTGAACAATAAAGACAGAAAAAAGAGATGGATTAACGACTGATTAGACTGGGAAGGAAAGTGGGAGTCAAGGGAAATAACCAATTTTTAGCTTAGATGGCAGTACATTCATTGAGCTTGAGAATATAGGAAGGAGACAAGGCAGATAAGCTCAATTTTGTATTTATTGTGATACCTGTGAGATCCAAATGGAGATGCTCAACAGTCAAACAGGAAGATAGGTATGGAGATGGGATCAAGATCTGGGTTCAAGATTTAGATCTGGGAGTCATCATCTTATGGAAGGAAATTCAAGGCATGGAACAAAAGGAGAATGCCCAGGGAGAAGAAAAGTAAGACCTACAGAAACCCCAAAACACCAACATTTAAAGGAACTTCAAAGGAAGAAAAGCCCGTAAAAGAGCCTGGACAAGTCCCAGAAGCAGGAGGAAAAACCCCAAGAATATAGTGTTACAGAAGCCAAAGAGGAGAATGATTCAAGGTAAAATGAGATAGAAAGAACAGTGTCAAATCAGTAAGGTAAGATTGTAGAAACCAGGGACATTTTAGTTTGGAGAAAAGAATATTGAGCAGTATGGAAGGGTCTAGCCGACATAGGCAGCTGTTTTCAAACTTTTGAGTTATGAAATAACAGACTTGATTTGTTCCTGAGACAGAATTTGAACCAAAAATAGAAGTCTAGGAATAAAATTTTCGTCCAATACAAATAAGAACTTCTGTGTGTCTATAATAAAAACTGATTTCCCTTTAAATACTGAGTTCTCCAATCACTAGGAATGTTTCAGTAGATTCTACTACTGGTTAAGAAGTTTGATGATCAGAGCTTTCTTTCAATTATGTAATTTTCAAGGACTAAACTAAATCTGATATAGTTTGCATTAAAGGGACAAAACAGAAGAGCTTTTAAATACTTAGATATTTAAAGTAATAGTTCTATGAAGTTTAAAAACTATATTCAATTAATTCTAAGCAAAATGAATAAAAAAGATAAAAGGCATTTTTTAACCTTTTGGGTCCAAAGTACATTTAATATGATAGAAAAACTTTTCAGTCTTCACCAAAATTTATGGTTATTTTTGGCTGTAGTGATTCTGTTTAATGTCATTAAAACCTACCCAATTGCTAAAACTTTATGTCCTTTATTTTAAAGTTAAAGCACTACATTTTTTTTTTTTTTAAGGCAGAGTTGAAACAAGTCATTTGCAATGCTGGATATTTTTCATTTGCCTCTCCAGAGCCACTTTCAAACAAACCTTTTCCATCCTGCTCTGTGCCCTAGAAGCCAGACCTGCATGCAGCACCAGCAGGAGAACAGAAAATGGGAGAAGAAAGATGGTATTACTTTCCGCCCCACCCTGCCCCCAAGGTTCCAGGTTGGCTGTGCCTTCATTCCTTACTGAGGTTCCAAATGGATGGCACTTGTCAGGCAGCCCTCCCCTGTACCTACAGCTCTTGCTGGGTTCAAGTAACAATTTGCCCCCCTTTCCCTTTTAGATCTTGAGTGGTAACAGCTTCTTGCTGTTGGTAGCTGGTTTCCTTTCATCAGTCCATATTCTGTAAATAATCCCTTCATTAAATTCTCTTCTACTATACTTCTTAGTGGTCCTATTTCCTGCCAGAACTCTGATGACAGTTGCTACTTATGTTTTTAATACAGTAATTATATCTTGCATGATAATCACTGGAAAATAGACCTTATGAAAAAAGAGTCATGATCATCAGCTTTTACATTTCTTAGTCAAACCGAATGAATTTCTCTTTAAGAATGAGAAATAAAAATTACCAACCTAAACATGACTGAAAAAACACAGGAATTATTTGTTAATTTTACTAAGCTCAATATCCAAAAAATCTTTCAGTAGTTCTTAACACCTTGCTCTCTCACATCTTATATCCAATCCAGCAATCCTTTCAGATCGATCTTCAAAACATATCCAAAGTTTCTTAATGTAATTACATCAACAAGCTAAAGAAGAAAAACCCATATGATCATATCAATAGAGAAAAAGCATATGACAGAATCCAACACTCATTCATGATAAAAACTCTCAGCAAACTAGGAATAGAAGGGAACTCCCTCAACTAGATAAAGAACATATACACAAAACCTATAGCCTACATCATACTTAATGATGAGAAACTAGATGCTTTGCTCCTAAAATTGGGAAAACAAGGATATCCCCTCACATCAGTCCTATTCAACATCATACTAGAACTCCTAGCTAACGTATAAGACAAGAAAACAAAGTAACAGGTATTCATAGATGATATGGCTATCTATGTTGAAAATCCCAAAGAATCAACAAAAAAAGTTCTGAAACTAATAAGCAATTATAGCAAGGTTGCAGGATTCATGTCCTTTCCTATATACCAACAACAAACAATTGGAATTTGAAATTAAAAACAGAACACCATTTTTACATTAGCATCAATTTTAAAAAGAAAGAAATACTGAGGTATAAATCTAGCAAAATATGTACAATATCTATATGAAGAAAACTATAAGCTCTGATGAAAGAAATAAAAAATCTAATATAGAGATTCCATATTATTCAGATGTCAATTCTTCACACACAAAAAAAAAATCTTAAGATTTAATGCAATCCTGATCAAAATACCAGCAAGTTATTTTATGGATATTGATAAATTGATTCTGGAGTTTTTATGGAAAGGCAAAAGAGCCAGGATAGCCAACATAACACTGAAAAAGAACAAAATCGGAGGACTGACACTACTCAACTTCAAAATATATCCAAAATTCACTGTTCACCATCTCCCACCACTATTTCTCTGGCCCAAACTACCATCGTTTCTTGTTTGAATTTTTGCAATGGCATTCTAATCAGTCTCTGCTCTTGTCCCCATCTAGTCTTTTCTCAACAGAGTAACCAGAATAATTGTGTTAAAAAGTACTAAAGGATAATTTTCAAAAACTGGTAAAATCATGACTTGCATACAGATCCGCAAAATGCATATCTCAAAGATTTTATTTAATACGTTAATCAATGAAACAGTAAGATGTTACAACTGATTCAAAGGAGAAATCCAAGAACCACACATATATAGGGATTAAGGAATTCTGAAACAAAATTACAATTAGATGAAAACTTTAATCTACTCAGGGCAATTACCAATTGCGTTCCACTGAACACAACTGATTTGTATCTCTATGGATAAGAAGAACTTGCACTTTTATCAGTTTTCTACAACTTACAGAGGACAAAATCCTGCAATGATTCCCCTTCTTATTCTGTAAGTAAAAATCAGACTTTTCAATGGCCTAAAAGGTCCTAAATTTTGGAAGTGATTTCCTGTCCCCTCCTGCTCTATTATCTTTCTAATCTAATGTACTTTGTAACTCTCCCCCTCAACACTGCTCCAGCTACCCTGGCCTCCTTGCTGTTTCTGGAATAGAATAAGCATGCTCCTATTTCAGGGCCTCTGCAACTGCTATTCTCTACCTGGAATGCTCTTTCCCCAGATAGCTACATCACTTGCTCCCTCACTTCCTTCAGGAACTCACTCATAAATATCAGAGAATTTCACTGACAACCCTACATAAAATAGGAAGCCCCTCTTTCTCTCCTGCAATAGTACACCCTTTCCATCTTATCCTGCCATGTTGTTCTCCATATGACTTACGACCAACTGGCAAACCACATATTGACTTATTTTTCAATTGTTCCCCCATCCCACTGCTACCACAAAATGTAAACTCCATAGGGCAAAGACTTTGTTTTGTTTACTGCTATATCCGCAGGGCCTAGAGAGTGCCTGATGCATAAGTTTTAGTTGAATGAATAAATATCCCAGTCTTGGACAGGTTTCAAAAATAGCAATATACTTATTCATAAATTTTGCCCCTGAATTTCTGTAACATGACAACATATCAATAAAACCATAACCAAAGAACCTCCCATTTTCACTTATTAATGTTTCTTAAATAGCTATTTATTAATCTGACTTTTAAAAAGAGCTCAAAATTATCACTTAGATTGGTCTGTAAATTGACAGCTATTTTATGAAAAAATGCTTTATAGTTTATGATATATATGAAATTCTCTTACAAGTAATGCTCCCATGCTGCTGTCAAATAAAGCAAGTACACTCAAAAGCTTAGGTGGCACCAGATATCCTCCTTTTCATACTATATACATTCAAAGACTGTCATTTGGATTGTAGTTATTATCGCAGATGTGATGCCTGAACAGTCTATTTGGGTAAGTCAATTGCCTAAAAGTCATTTTCCAAGCCATATCACTTCCTCCAAGTCAGTTCACTCCTTGATGTTCCTGCAATCCTGGGATGGGTGCAAAAAAAGGTGAGCAGACTCTATGACTGAGACAAATGTCTATGATCTTTAAGCTCTTTTAATTTTCAACCTTAAAAGGCACCTAATATATATTTTTTTTAATCTTCACTTTACTGCGATATATTCACATACCACGCAGTCATACAAAACAAATCGTACATTCAATTGTTCACAGTACCATTGCATAGTTGTACATTCATCACCTAAATCAATCCCTGACACTTTCATTAGCACACACACAAAAATAACAAGAATAATAATTAAAGTGAAAAAGAGCAATTGAAGTAAAAAAGAACACTGGGTACCTTTGTCTGTTTGTTTGTTTGTTTCCTTCCCCTATTTTTCTACTCATCCATCCATAAACTAGACAAAGTGGAGTGTGGTCCTTATGGCTTTCCCAATCCCATTGTCACCCCTCATGAGCTACATTTTTATACAATTGTCTTTGAGATTCATGGGTTCTGGGTTGTAGTTTGATAGTTTCAGGTATCCACCACCAGCTACCCCAATTCTTTAGAACCTAAAAAGGGTTGTCTATATTGTGCGTAAGAGTGCCCACCAGAGTGACCTCTTGGCTCCTTTTGGAATCTCTCTGCCACTGAAGCTTATTTCATTTCCTTTCACATCCCCCTTTTGGTCAAGAAGATGTTCTCTGTCCCATGATGCCAGGTCTACATTTCTCCCCGGGAGTCATATTCCACGTTGCCAGCAAGATTCACTCCCCTGGGTGCCTGATCCCACGTAGGGGGGAGGGCAGTGATTTCACCTTTCAAGTTGGCTTAGCTAGAGAGACAGGGCCACATCTGAGCAACAAAGAGGCATTCGGGAGGAGGCTCTTAGGCACAATTATAGGGAGGCCTAGCCTCTCCTTTGCAGCAACCGTCTTCCCAAGGGTAAAACCTATGGTAGAGGGCTCAACCCATCAATCCACCAGTCCCCTATGTCTGTGGTCATGTTAGCAACCATCGAGGTGGGATAGGCCAGTATCCCTGCATTCTCCACAGGCTCCTCAAGGGGGCTCTACATATTTTTTTCCTTGTTTTTTGTTTTGTTTTTTTAACTTTTTTTTTCTTTTTTAAATCAACTGTATGGGGAAAAAAAAAAAAACAAAAAAAAAAACACCATACAATAAAAGAACAAGGGCACCTAATATTAACTAGTATTTATTGAATATCAGTTGACCTACCTGCCATATGTAATTCCAACACCAACACCTAAAAGGTCTACTGAACATAGTTGTTTCAGTGAAAAGAGGAATGTGGTCATGTATGGTTAAATCTATAGAGAGGGGGAAAACATGAGTCTGGGACAACACAGGTTATTGAAATGATAGTTAAACTTTTAACAGCAGCAGCTTCTTCAAATATTTTCTTTCTTTACAGTAATTAGCTCAAATATTTGTTTAAAAATTCAAAGAATAAGAAAGCTAATCTTTTTCTTCTTCAGTTATATATAAAAAGGCTTTAAATTTCTCTTGTTAATGTGGCTGGAAATAATTTAAGATTGGGTTTGCTAGAAAGCGTACCTTCACATTTTAATTAAAATACTACAAATTAATATGCTTATTTTGTTAAAACTAAGTACACCCGTTAGTAAAGGAAAATACCCAGAACACACCCCTCCCAATACAACATATCTGGGTTTGGAGGCAATGAATGCTGTTTTCCTAATGTATGGCCCAAGTGACACTTGCTTTAGTCATTGAAAGACAACCAAATCATCATTCAAGTGACCAAGGCAAAATTATTCTGAAAAAGAGAAATAAATTACTTCTTTGAAACCCATATCCCTCTTTAAATTATTAAAACAATGTTAAGATTATATATTAAAAAAAACAATGGACTTTTATGGAAAAATTAAGTTTGATTTAAATCAAAACCACTCCACCACCTGAATTAATGAGAAAATACAAGGTTACTGTTATATTAATATACCAGAATATAGAATAACTAGACAAGAATATTAAAGCAGTATTCATTATTAATTTGAAAACTTAGAAAAAAATTTTAAACATTTTTAGAAAAATATAATTTATTAAAAATCATTCAAAAAGAAATGCAAGGATGCACACTTCTTGATTTCAAAACTTATCACAAAGCTACAATCATCAAGACTGTGTGGTACTGGCATAAGGACAGACATATAGATCAATGGAATAGAATTGAGAGTTCAGAGATAAATTCATACATTTATGGTTAACTGATGTTCGACAAGGGTACCAAGACAACACAATGTGGCAAGAATAGTATAACCAAATAAACCCCCTTTTATAAAAGCCAGTCCATTTCTGGTATTTTGCATTGTGGCAGCATTAGCAAACTAGAACAAATGCGATGAGAAAACAGAATTCTATATTCTATCTTTCAAGAACGGGAATGAAATTAAGACATCTTCAGACAAACTAACAAAAAATGGTGTCTTTTTCACCAAAAGACCCGCACTAAAGGAACTTCTAAAGAATGTACTTCAGGTAAAAAAAAAAAATTCTCTCAGACAGAAGGTCTCCGATGTAAAAAGGAATAATGAGCAAAGAAAATGGCTTCTTAGAAATGACAGCAGAAACAAAAGCAATGAAAGAAAAAATAAACTGGACTTTATCAAAATTTAAAACTTGTGTGTGTCAAAAGACAGTGTAAAGAAAGCAAAAAGACAATCCGCAGAATGGGAGAAAATATTTGTTAATCATGTATCTGGAAAGGTTCTAGTATCCAGAATACATAAAGAACTCTTACAACACAAAAATAAAAAGAGAAATAACCCAATTTAAAAATAGCCGATGGACCTGAGTAGACATCTCTACAAAGAATACATACAAACAGCCAATAAATACCCAAAAAGATGCTCAACCTCACTGTCATTAGGAAAATGAAATCAAAACTGCAATGAGATACCAGATACCACTTCACTCACTAGGATGGCTATAATAAAAAAGACACATAACATCAAGTGTGGAGAAATTAGAACCCTCATATACACTGGTGAGAATGTAAAATGGTGAATGCTGAACCTGCTTTGGACAGGTTGGGTAGTTCCTCAAAGGTTAAACAAGGTGTTACCATAAGACCCAGCAATTTGACTCCTAGGCCCCCAAAATTGAAACCATACGCACAAACAAAAATTTGCATGTTCACAGCAGATAATCATAGCAGCCAAAATATGTAAACAACTCATATGTTCAATTAAAGATGCATAAACAAAATGTGATATAATCCATATAAGTGAATATCATTCTGCCATAAAAAACAAATGAATATATGCTACAACATAAATGAACCTTGAAAACATTATGCTACGTGAAAGATATCAGACAAAAAAGGCCACATATTATATGATGCCATTCATAGAAGATGTCCAGACAGACAAATCCATAGAGATAGAAAATATATTAGTTGTGAGGGGCTGGAGAGATCAAGGATGAGAAAAGAGTGCTAAAGGGGATAAGATTTCTTTTTGAGGTGATGAAAATGTTCTGAAATTAGGGGTGGTTGCACAACTTTGTGAATGAACTTTATGTTTAAAAGGGGTGCACTTTATAGGATGTGAATTATATTTCAATTTTAAAAAGAAAAATAAATAAATCAACCATTAAAAAAGAGAGAGACCCTGGAAAGATAAACAATCATTAAAGAAACTGAGTAATAGTTCAAAATCTTTCCATAGAACAATCATCAGGGTAAGACTACTAAATAGTCAAGGAACAACAAATAATTACAACCTTAAACACGCTCATCCAGATAATAGTAAAAAAGGAAACACTTTCTAATAACTAATTATTAATTTTATTATTACTTATATATTTCTAATGGATTAATAATTCATATCAAAATCTAAGTAACACACTATGAGAAAAGAAAATTACAGGACAATCTGACTCATGAACATGGATATAAATAATCCTAAATAAAGTATAAGAAAACCAAATCCAGTGATTTATAAAAAAGATTATCCATATGACTAAATTGTGTTTATCCCAGAAACACAGCCTAATTTGAAAGTCGATGTACTTGATCACATTAACAGATTAAGGAGAAAAAATTTTTATTATCTCTAGAGTTGCTGAAAAGCCTTTCAACACTCATTCATGATTTTTAAAAAACCAGTCAAAGCTCTTAGCAAAGAGGAATAGAATGAAACTTCCTTAATTTAATAAAGGACATCTGAACAAAACTTACAGCAAGTATCATTTTTAATGGTAAAATTTGAAAGCATTTCCTTTGAGGTCAGAAACAAGATAAGAAACAAAAATGTGAATAGCTACAGATGTCTGAGATAGTATAGTAATGGAAGAGGATTAGGCAAAGGCCAATGACATGGAAGAGAAAGTACAGAAACAAACCCACCCCATATATGAAAATTTGCTATTAGACAAAAGGTGCTTTGCAGATCAGTGAGGAAATGAATTACTATTCAATAAATAATATTGGGATAACCAATTATCCGACTGAAAAAACAGATGAAATCATATTCCTTACCAAAATATGCAGAAATCAATTACTGAGAGATTTAAGAATTAAATGTGAAAGGCAAACACCATAAAGCTTTTAGTAGATAATATAGGGAGAGTATCTTTATGACCTCTAGATAGGAAAAGATTTCTTAAATAAGATAAACTATAAAGAAAAAACCCATCATACATTTAGCTGTATTAAAATTAAGGATTGTTGTGAGGTATATAACTATAAACTGATTATACTTCCTTGTATTTGAGGGGGTGGGTATAAAGAATGCATCAAAAGGTATATGTAAGGGATGCCCCATAACCAACTGAATCCAGTCAAATTATTTTAATCCTACGATTCCCTCCCATCCTTTAAAACTAGTCAATTAAATAGTAATCACTGTTAAAGCTAGTAGATTGTTTTAAAAAAGAATCTGATGATAATGTAATGCAGGGCTGTCTAGGTTCTAAATACTATACATCTTAAATATATCACAAATTTATGGCATCATTTAAGATCAACATATTTTGGATTTGAAAACAAGAATCAAAACACAGACATGACAATGGGCAGGGCAAGATGGCGGCATAGGGAGGTGTGGAATTCAGTTAGTACCCTAGAGCAACTAGAAAACAGCCAGGAACAACTAGTAAATAATCTGGAACAACTGTCTGGGGGACTTCTATGACTGGACACACATCATACACCAGTCTGGAAAGGGTGGAATGGCTGAGAAGCAGGAAAGAACTCTCAGGAAAGCTCCTCAAACTGAGGAGCAGGTGCCCCTCCCTCACTGGTATGAGAGGCTGAGTTGGAAGACTTCCCCGTGGGAAAAAGCAGCAGCCTTCTAGGAGGAAGGGAAGTTAGCTCAACCAAGGTCCAATTGCAGTTTTAATTAACAAATTTGGACTACTGAATACGAGCTACGAGCACAGATAAATCCAGTGCAAGCAAGAAAGAAACCCAGAGGTTTCTCCCAGCAGAGAGGTGGCGGGGCTGACAGGAAAAAAAAAATACATAAATAAATAAAAAAAGAGGCTTTTGAAATTGGCTGAGCTCAGAATACTGGAAAAGGGCTGTGTCCCAAGAAAAGAGACACAAAGAACTGGGTACCAACTCTGGTTGTTGAATGGCGAATTCAGGGGCTGGGGAATGGCTCTGAAAAAGGGATTACTTTCCTTTTTTGTTTTTGTTTTTTTCTCCTCACATTCCAAGTAGCTCATTAGAGAAAGCCTCAGACATTTTCAATTATCAGTACTGACCCACGCAAAGGTGGAGTTAAGACAGATAGTCAAAGAAGTATGTCAAATGTAGGAGATAATTCCCTAAAGGACTTATCTTCCCTAAGAAAAGGGGGGGGGGGGGGGGAATGGGGCCCAGCTCAAGTAGCTGCGGCATGCGGAGAACTCAGACCCTAGGGCCTGAGGGGTGTGGGTACCAAAACAGCTTAAGCTTGGCCTCTGACGGACTTGGACCATGGCAGGGACAGGATCTGCTGAGAATAAAAGGCACCACACTTCTTTATGATGATGGGGAGCTGCAGACTGACAAGCACCACCTGCAGGGCAGGATAGGAAAAGCACAGAGTCTAGAGGTCTCACAGGAAACTAACAATGTGCTGGGTCTTACCTCAGCGAAACCTGATACTGATTACACCCTCCTCCTGAGACCTGGGCCGTCTGGTCTGGGAAAATCTAATTGAGATAATCAAGGAAATCAGATACCTAGACAACAAAAAATTATGAATCAAACTAGGAAAAACTAAGATATGCCCAGCGAAAGGAACAAACTTAAACTTCAAATGAGATACAGGGGCGGAATACTTTCACGTTGGGCTCTGACCCCGCCGCCACTCACAGCAGCTCCTGATTCCATGCAGAGAAGCTCCTGAATTCAAGGCAATGTGACTTGACTTCCCACCCTGTCGTATTTTAGATCCCTCCAGCCACACTGCGTCCACCTTCACATGGGAAAACCAACAATGGACATTTACTGCGCTTCCACAAGGATACCTCCACAGTCCCACCATCTGCCATGGACTGATAGCACAAGATTTAAAGAAAAGGCACTATACTGATGATATCATACTAGCCAGTAATTCTTTTCCAGAACTAGGAATCGCTGCTAGCACAGTGATGACCCACCTTGAAAGTCAAGGATGCGCAATAAATCAAAGCAAATTACAAGAGACTGGACATTCTATCAAGTTCTTGGTTACTGTTTGGTTGGATAAAACTAAAGTTATTCCTTCAGCTGTTGTTAAAATGCAAAGTTATCCTACACTGCTAACTCCTAAACAATTTACTAGCTTTTCTTGGCTTATTAGATTATTGGAAACTGTTTATACTCTATTTAAAAATTTTAAAACTTTGTATACTTCAATTAGAAAAGGAAAAGCATGGGAATGGGATTTTTCACGGCAGGCTGTGTTTATGAAGGCTAAGCGAACTATCACGCAAGCACAGGGGGTGGGTGGACCCTGACATATCCTGTGAATTGGATGTAGCCAGTGCCACTACTGGCTTTGAGTGGGGTTTGTGGCAAAGGCAACAGGCTAAATGTGTAACTATTAGATTTTGGTCCCAACTTTGGAAGGGCAAAGAACTCAGATATAACCAATTGGAAAAGCAATTGTGTACAGCTTATAATACTCTGTTACAAGTCAAAGGGCTGACTCAAAGGTGCCCAGTGACCTTATGGGTAGCCATACCCATACAGGGGTGGACACAGGAGAGTATATATAAACCCCATTTGGGGAGTGCTAAGCTAAGCATGCTGACAAAATGGAAAGCCTACACACTACAATGCCAAATTTTTAACAATAGCCCTGTGAGTGCAGAGGTGCATGAAATTTTAGGACCAGTCTCCCATGTGGCAGAGCAGCATGCCCTGCCTCCTGTTCATCTCCCGAGGTAGCTCCTCCCATGCCCACTGTTGACAGACAAGGAAGTATACCTGACTCTGCATGGTAAACTGACAGACTGGCACTTTGGCAACATGCTACCTGGACGGCCGTGACTGTCCAGCCAAGTACTGACATCATCTGGTGGAAGACTGGAGCTTTGCAAAGCAGCCAGTGGGCTGAGTTGCTGGCTGTATGGATGGTAACTGTCCATGAACCAGGAGACACCCTGACTGTCTGCCCAGATAGCTGGGCTGTATATCGAGGCCTAACAGTATGGATGGCCACGTGGAAGCAGGAGCAATGGACAGTGGTCGACTGCCCCCTATGAGGGCAGGAATTGGGGGAAGACATCTGGATGGCCTGCCAGAAACATAAGGTAACTGCTTTCCATATTTCTGCCCATAATGTTAACTCATTGCCAGGTAATGCAGAAGTGGATGCCCTAGCAAAATTCTGCAGCCTAACACCAACGATGCATGAGGTGACTGAATGGCTGCATTGGAAAACCGGGCACCAAGGATATCAGACCCTGTGGAAGCTGGCACAGAAGTTTTAGCTGCCTATCACCCAACAAGAGTTAAAAGTAGAGAATGCTAGCCCCTCCTGCTCGCTGCGACAGCCCAGAATGCTTCCTCACTAACTTGTACCCATTGGCCGAGACCAGATTCCTCGCACCTCATGGCAAATAGACTATATTGGCCCCCTTCCTCTGTCCAAAGGGGCAAAATATATCTTCACCACCATAGATATGGCTATAGGACTGCTGCTGGCCTTCCCAGTGGGCAAGGCCAACTAATGAGCTACCATATGTAGCTTAGAAAACTTAAGTGCCTTTTTCGGGGTCCCCACACTCATGGACAGCAATAGGGGAACCTACTCACTGGGCAATTAACCCAGGCCTGAGCTACAGAATGTGATGTCCTTTGGACATTTCACTTGCCCTATAATCCCACAGCAGCTGGGTTAACTGAAAGAATGAGTGGCCTTTTAAAGGAACATTTAAAGGATAACAGAAACTCCTTACAGCAATGGACTCAACGACTGTACCAGCATTAACTTCAGACCCAAAGCGGTGGCTCCTGCTCCTGTGGAAATGGTAACCATGGGGCCCATGCAAGCCTTACAAATTCAAATAGGGGAGGCCAGCTGCTCTCAAGTGCAGCGAGGCAGTGATAATAATCTGTTCTTGCCTGTGCCACAAATACTAGAAATTGGGGAAAATAAGGTCAAATGGCTCTGGTTCTGGCCCATGCAGCCAAGCTGGTTGAGAATGCTAAGCCCATGAGGTATTATGCCAAAGGTTATTTGTATTCCCCATCAGGGACCCCCATCCCCAAGGGAACTGTATGTGCAACTCTGCAACCCCAAACTAACTGCAGATCTGACCCCGAAGGGCTCCCGACAGGGTAAACAATATGGCATTTAAAAACCCCCTCACTGGAACTCTTGTATCCACTAATGAAACTCAGGTTATATATTGTTCCTACATGTGCTATTAATTTGTTGTTAAAAAATTGTATATTAATGTTTCAATAATGCACTAACTGAAGTGTTTTAAGTATTTAGCATTATTCTAACAGGTTTTAATTTTAGTTGTAATTATATGCTGTAGAATGTCTGCTTGAAAACAGTTTCCAAAATTATTTTGATAAATTAAGTATAAGAGATACAAAGGATGTTTTATATTAAAGGGAAAAGGAAAGTAGTTTTATCCTAAATGACTGGTTGCTTCAGAATGAGAAAGAGAAAATGTAGGACAAAAACCTGTATGGATATAGAAAGTCGCAGGAAGTTTGCATCAAGGGAAATTTATTTCTGTGGACGAAGTTAGGAAATGATTAAAAAAAACAACAACTAGATACAGAATAAAGCAGACTTCCTGGTAGTTTTAACCTTTAGCTATTTTAGCTCCAGGTATACCTGTGCTTTAATTAATATTCAGTGTTGTGTATATATACCCAATAACTCACAAAATGTAACATAAGCTCTTGATTATATGCCAGATCATATACAAAATACTGAACATTTATCTGATGATCCTTTGTACAAACGGTTTAATTCTTTAACTTGGCCATAGTGCCACTTGTTAAGGGGATTACTGTCCATATGTACTGGTTTACTTGTACTCTGCTGTTCACTGTACTGTTGTTGTGAATTTTGGATGCAATGTCTGTCCTATGGTCAATGCAAATCACTGTGTGGGGGTGGATTGTTGGAACCCCAGGCCCCTAAGTGTTTTGAAGACTGCATACAGCAGTTTGCTTGACCTAGGACAGTTAAGTTCGACCTATTCCTGTAAAATCAGGCCTCTGTGCTAATGTAACCTATAACAACCTCCTCCCTGAGACTCCCTGAGATACTGTTATCTAAAAGATAATCTATAATCCTCCCCTCCTCCCTGTTGATTACAGTCAATCCCTCCCTACATTACAAGCCTGCCTTATGCTCTCATACCCATTGGAATGCCGAGCCTTTATAACCAGTTTGTTCATCCCCACAAAGTGCAGAGTATTTTCACGTTGAGCTCTGATCCCGCCGCCATTCAGAACAGCTCCTGAATTCAGGGCAACAAGACTCGACATCCCACCCTGTTGGTAAGCCCCATAATAAAGGCTCATGTCTCAAAAAAAAAAAAAAAAAAAAGAGAGAGAGAGAGAGGGAGAGAGATACAGGACTTGAAACAACTAATTAAAGATATTCAAACAAATATGCTAAATCAATTAAAAAATCAAATCAATGAGTTGAGGGAATATATGGCAAAAGAGATGAAGGATATAAAGAAAATACTGGGTAAACATAAGGAAGAAACTGAAAGTTTGAAAAAACAACTGGCAGAACTCATGGGAATGAAAGGCACAATAGAGGAGATGGAAAACACAATGAAGACATACAACAGCAGATCTGAAGAGGCAGAAGAAAGGACTCATGAACTAGAGGACAGTATATATCAAATCCTAACATGAAAGAACAGATAGCAAAAGAATGGAAAAAATTTGAGCAGGGTCTTAGGGAACTGAATGACAACATGGAGCACATGAATACACGCCATGGGTGTCGAAGGAGAAGAAGAAGAAGAAGAAGAAGAAGAGGAGGAGGAGGAGAAGAGAATGGACGGGAAGGGAAAGGAAGGGAAGGGAAGGGAAGGGAAGGGAAGAGAAGAGAAGAGAAGAGAAGAGAAGAGAAGAGAAGAGAAGAGAAGAGAAGAGAAGAGAAGAGAAGAGAAAGCAGGCAGAAAGAATAATGGAAGAAATAATCACTGAAAATTTCCCATCTCTTAAGAAACACAAAAAATTACAGATCCAAGAAGCACAGCATACCCAAACAGAATAGATCCAAGTAGACCAACTCCAAGACACTTAATAATCAGATAATCAAATGTCAAAGACAAAGGGAGAATTCTTAAAGCAGTGAGGGAAAACTGATCCATCACATACAAGGGAAGCTTGATAAGACTATGTGCAGATTTATCAGTACAAACCATGAGGCAAGAAGGCAGTGGTATATTTAAGATACTGAAAAACTGCCAACCAAAAATTCCATATCCAGCAAAACTGTCCTCCAAAACTGAGGGAGAGATTAAAATATTTTCAGACAAACAGACACAGAGAGTTTGTGAACAAGATACCTGCTCCACAAGAAATACTAAAGGAAGCACTACAGGCAGATAGGAAAAGACAGGAGACAGAGGTTTGGAGAACAGTGTAGAAATGAAGACTATCAGTAAGGGTAAAAAGAGAGACAGAAAAAAAAAAGATTATGAAATATAAAATCCAAAAGACAAAATGGTAGACAGTAGACATTATATTGAGTGAAATTAGCCAGAAATAAGGATAAATACTGTATGGTCTCACTAATATGAACTAACATTAATGAGCAAACTTTGAGAGTTAAAGTTGAGAACACAGGTTATCAGGATATAGAAAGAGGGTAAAGATCAGGCATTTGATGCTGAAGGAATACAGAAGGTTCAACAGGATTGATCATACAGATCCAGAAATGGATAGTACAATACTGTGTAATGATAGCACAATATTGTAAGTACTCTGAACAAAGACAAGTGTGAGTATGGTTGAAAGAGGAAGATTAGAGGCATGTGTGACACCAGAAGGAAAGACAGCAGATAAAGACTGGGATTGTATAATTTAGTGAAACCTAGAGTGGTCAATGATGGTGATTAAATGTACAAATATAAGAATGTTTTTAAATGAAGGACAACAAATGAATGTCCACGATTTGCAATGGATGGAGGTGGCATAAGGGTACATTGACTGATAAACAGAATGGTGAACTGTGATGTATACATATAATGGAATACTGAGTGGTGACACGAAGAAATGAATTTGTAAGGTATGCAACTAGGTGAATGGACCTTGAGGACAGTATGTTAAGTAAAATAAGTCAGAATTGAAAAGATAAACATTATATCACCTCACTAATATGGACTAACTATAATGTGCAAACTCTGAGAATTAAATCGGAGAGCATTTAGGGGAAGGCTTATGGTAAAGGTTCCTAGATTGTAAGCTCTTACAGCAGTCACATCTATTTATGAATTGTAATGGTTATTTCTAAATTCTGAGATGCTGAGCTGTTTATGTATAACCTGGTCAGTCCCTGGAACTTCAGGCATCTGTGTGACACCTGAGACTCAGAGTCAGAGTTCGGGAGCTATGAATGTCAGCATTACCCCATACAGCAACTGTTAAAAAAGCTGAAAAAGAGATCAGACTTCAATTAGAGATATGAACGAAATGGACTTGGTTAGGATTAAGGCAAACCAGACAAAAGGGAAAAGGATAATACAGACTGTGTTTTAAAACTTGAACTTCTGTGTGTGACCAAAGGAAGAGATATTAATTTGGTGGAAAATCTATATTTTCTGTAGCAGGCTATATAATTTAACTTGTATGGTCAGTTTATACAAACACCATAATTACATGGAACCTTGAATAGGGGGTGAGATCTGGTTGGTTTGTACAGGTTAGTGTGAAACTCCGATACATCCCCGAGTAATTTGGGCAGAGAATAAAAAGTATTTGCAAAGCCCCCGTGAGGGACTGGGGGAAAATATGCAAATATTAACCTTCCCCACCTGGAGAATTACAGATAGTCTCTCAAGCAGTTTAGTAGGCCGAGCCCTCAATCCTGGTGCTTGTCCTTATGAAGCTTGTTACTGTAAAGGACAGGCTAAGCCTACTTATAATTGTTCCTATGAGTCACCCCCCAAAAATCTCTTTTATTGCTCAGATGTGGCCTCTCTCTCTAAGCCAACACTGCAGGTAAAGTCATGCCCTCTCCCCTATGTGGGACATGACTCCCAGGGGTGTAAATCTCCCTGGCAACATGGGACATGACTGCCGAGGATGAGCCTGCACCCGGCTTCATAGGACTGAGAAAGTCTTCTGGACCAAAAGGGGGAAGAGAAAGAAACAAAGTAAAGTTTCAATGGCTGAGAGATTTCCAATGGAATTGAGAGGTCATTCTGGAGGTTATTCTTAGGCATTATACAGATATCCCTTTTTAGTTCTTAGTGTATTAGAGTAGCTAGAAGGAAATACCTGAAACTGTTGAACTGTAATCCAGTATCCCTGATTCTTGAAGACAATCATATAATTATATAGCATACATGGTATGACTGTGCAGTTGTGAAAACCTTGTGGCTCATACTCCCTTTATCCAGAATATGGATAGATGTTTAGAAAAACGAGAAACAAAAAGTAAATGAATAATGGGGGTGGTGGGGTAGTATGAGATGTTTTGGGTGTTCTTTTTTGCTTTTATTTTTATTTTTGTTTTTGTTTTTTGGAGTAATGAAAATGTTCAAAAATTGACTATGGTGATGAGTGCACAACTATATGATGATACTGTGAACTGACTGTACACTTTGGATGTATCTCCATAAAACTGCATTAAAAATATAATACACAATAAATGTAAGTTTATGAAATAAAAAGACATGATTCAGTAAGCATCTATAATAATGACTATATATCTCATTTCAAGTATTAGCAATGATACCCATGGCAAAATCTAAATAGTGTTTCAGATAAGCAGGGTATTAGTTTGACCCTTCCCACTGCTTCCTAAGTCATTTTTTAAATCTGATGGGCTATTCAGTCAACAGACATTATGTCATAAACTATCTTTGGATGCTTCAGGAAGAAATGTTTAATGTACTCAGATAAAATCTCCCTTGTTAAGAATAAACTTTTCAAAAGGGGTGGGGTTGGACAATGGCACAGACAAATAATCAGGACTTTGCAAAAATTCTGAAATTAAAAGTGCCAAAGAAACAGGCACAATTACAAGGAACACATTATTCACTTGGGGAATTATTTAACACTGTATATATGACAAGAGATGAGCTGAAAAGACAAAATTTATCCCAAGACAGATACTTCCTCGTCCCACCCACAATATGAAAGTACTGTGCAAAACAAATCCATTCCCATTTTATCCACCAGAGCACCTTACCCTTCACCCAAAACATACACATACATACATGCATGGTAGATATTTTTGATCTAAACTGTAAGCCTCTAGCTCACATGAAAACAAAATTATTTTAACCACACAGAAGCTCCAGCACTCCAACTTGTAGTTTCTACATGCTGCCCACACAGCATTTTGTGAGCATATGATTAGGAGGAATGATGCACAAAATCACACCACATTCCTTCCCTCAACTCACACATCAAGAACTTGCCCTCTCAGCTGCATTCTTCTCCAAACAGCCATGGTCACCTTAGCAACCCTATGCTCCTAATATGGACAGCTGGTCCATTTAAAATCAGCCTTCTTGGCAAGGAAAATGCTTGTTCTTCAAATTGGGGGAGAGAAGAGAGATTTTCCTTTCAATATACATTACAGGGGTTGATTTAACTTGATCAGCACTTTTGTTCTGTGGCAGCAATTTGTGTTGAGTTTCCACCTATTCTTAGGTTTTTTTTGTGTGTTGTGTTTCTTTTTTTGAAAAATCTAAAGCAAGTGGCTGAAAGAATAAAATCAAGTTGGCTCATATGGAACTCTAAGGAAGAATGGAACATGAAACACAAAGGTATCTGAAATAATTGCATTCTTTTATAAAACTTTTTATTTTTGTAAGTTCAAATTTACTTAAATTGAGCTGAAAGTAACATCAGTATTAAATACAAAATAAGAAATCAGTCATAAGACCAGTGCCTTTTAAATATCATGGCCTATTTTTGAACAATAAAACATTGCTAAACATCAATGTCCTGTAATTCCAATCTATTCAATAAACTATAAGTCTACTGCATTCCTTTATTCCACCACCTACATGTGAAATCTCTCACAATCTTTTTACTGGCTCAAATGTAAGCTATGTATTGAAAACCAAATGGTTAGTATATTAGAGTATCTTCCAGATCTAGAATACCTAGGATAGCACTGGATTACTTAAAACCAATCTTGATCTGTGCTTGTATCACTAGTGCTGGGACTCAACCAAATTAAACTTCAGAATAAAAGACACAGGTTTATAAACTGATTTACCTGATTTTCATACTACAAAAAAATAATTTAGTTAGAGGAGGATTACCATGTTCTGAAATACATGACATCAAATTGCTCACCAATACTGTGATGGTTTGAAGCTGTATTTCCCACAGGAATGGTGTAGACCTATTGTGGGTGGGACCTTTTGACTAGGTTATTTCAGTTGAGGTGTGCTCCAGGCTCTTCTTACTGGAGCCCTTTATAACAGCATGAGAGAAAAAGTAAAGCCAAAGATGCTGAGAGACAAGGTTACACAAGAAAACAGGGAGAGACCACAGAAACAGAGTGGAAGTCACTGAAGCCAGAAGCTGGTAGCATTGACACCTGGGAGAAAACCAGCAGATGTTGCCATGTGCCTTAAGAATGACCGGTAGCTGGTCTTCAGGGAAAAACTCATTGCCTGTTGAGGCCTTGATTTGGACATTTTCACGGCCTCAGAACTGTAAGTTATATGTAAGTTTATGTTTAAGTTAATAAATCCCCATTGTAAAAGCCAACCCATTTCTGGTATATTGCATTTTGCCAACTTTAGCAAACTAAAACACATACTCACAGAGAGATTCTAACTGTTTATCCATCAAAATGACACCTACCCTTTAGAAAAGTAAACAGGTATTTTCAAAGCTTAAAAAAAAAAAAAAAAAAAACCTCACAATTTTTAGTGTTCATTCTAAACTGGAAATATTTATGACATAATTTTCAATATAACGTAAAAGCTGCTTTAGTAAACCTTAAGGTTAACTACCACCTACATTATTCATTACTTATTTTTTTTGTTAATATATGTGTTTTTTTAACTTCTCAGGTTATGAGGGTCTTCCTAGTTAGAAACACTTGTTTCAGGTTAAGACTATCCTAGTAATTAAATCTTCCATATGTAGCAAAATAGCAATTGATAGGGTAACAGTATAGATTATAGTAAAAACAGCCTAAAGCTAATTCCATTACTGGTTTCCTCATTCATAAAATGGTAATACTATCTTTTCTATTTATGCCATGTGTTAATAAAGTATGACTAATGAAAGTAATATGCAACACACAATACTCAAAAATTAAAACAGGGGAAGGTACTATATAAATCACCTGATGTCTAATTCTTGAAATTGTTATTTTTTAAAAGGGAAGGGGAGTATTCAACAATGCACAGAATACCAAATCAATATTAACTTCAAGAATTGTTGGTCTTCCAACCAAAGATCTTAAAAATACTTAAGTGTTTACATATAAATAATCACTTTAAAAAAACTACCTCAACCTGGACTTTATTTAAATTTTCTTCCCCTTTTCCATTCCACTACTAAATCAGTTCCACGTTTCCTCCTGGCTGCCAGAACTAACTGCCCCTTAGCCCCTCCCCACAACACTAAGAAACTGCTCCCACCTAGGCACCCTTAGCTTCTTCCTACTTCTGGAAGCCTCTCCCTGACCCAAGGAGCCAACTCTGTCCCTCTATAGGAGTCTCCCTATCTTCTCTTCACTACTACAGGGCACAACATCACCAGGGACTTGGAGCTTCTGAAGTTCCCACTCTCTGGCAATTTTTACCCACAGGATCCGAGAGAAATTGCTTCTTCTGATACTGTACCACTATAGGTGAAATTGTGTTTCTGCATCACAAACTTAGAACCCTGCATTTATAGTGGTAATTATTCAGCTCTTATTCTGTGTTAGATTCAGTGAGATTCATAGAACAGGGTCCTGCTTCAAGGAAGTAAGAGAAAAAATAAGTTGAATGTTCAACCATAATACAATACAGACATTAATGAGTAATAGATAATAGAAGGTCCTTGATATTACCTTTAAATTACTAAGCTTTCCTTGGCTAGCCCTGAGACCTAAGCATTCAATATATTATTTCTAGAAGAAAAAACACATGTTTTTGTTAGGCCCCAATTATCCTTTCCTTTGATTGTTCTAATAGACTTTTAGATAGGCAGCCTTCTAAACAGATGTTTATATTTCTTTCTCTAAACTTCTGCAGAACCCAACTCACATTCTCTGACATCAATTCCAATATATAAAAATGAGCATAAATTGGCCTTTTCTTAAATGTTCAGATTAGTGTGCCTCATACACTTAAGGAATTTTACATGTAACTGTTTCATTTTAATAAATACCAACTTGGTATCTGTTATTTATTAATACCAACAATGCACTAGTTAGAAGCAACAAACTACACTAAACGCTTAGCAACGTGGCCAGATCTTGGGGGGAGAAAAGGAGTGGGCAATGGAGCAGAAGAACTAAACTAAGATCTAATGTACAAAACCTTTTATATAAATTAAAATACAGGCATACAAAATAATAAAACATTTTATAAGACACAAAAAAAGGATACAGATCACATATTTAAATGGTTGCTTATATGGAGAATGGATATAAAAGAAAATGGAAGAATGGACCTTTAATGGCTCAGTTATGATGGGTATGATACACACTGAAGAATATCATTAACTCAATATTCCTCTATTGAGTAAAACTGCTATGTCAGACAAAGTCATCCTCTTTCATAATAAACAGACAGTTGCCCCAAAATTGGAGCAATAATTTTAAAAAGTTGTCATCCTTCAATACCTTTATGTAGCAGGGTGTGGCAGTTTGGAACTGTTATGTACCCCAGAAAAGGCCATGTTCTTTTAATCCATTCCTGTGGGTGCAGACCTATTGTGGGTGGGACCTTTTGGTTGGTTATTTCAATTGAGATGTGACCCACCCAATTCAAGGTAGGACTTATCCTTCTACTGGGGTCCTTTATGAGAGGATGAATGACAGAAAAAGCCCAGAAGAAACAGAGTTATTCATCTGAAAGACCCATTTTATATAAAAATCATTTCCAGTTGCCAGATTCAATTAATCTTCAGCAATCACTACCATCTGTACCAAAAAATTTCCTGAGAAAAGTTAACCACAAAGTACCTTCATAAGGCTGCCAAGCAATTGGTTTTAAGTTCCTGACATAAGGTAAACACACAAATAAGGGGGTTCAATACCCCCTTGCTTGAACATTTCATCCCTCAGAAGTCTGAAGAGTATAAAAATATAAATCAATGACGATTTAAAATCCATTTTAAAGGTGATCATTAATTTTTTTAAAACATTAGATGTGACTCAATCTTTTATTGTGTACCTGGTAGGAAGTATTCTATTTTTGAAGCTAAATATAAGTTATACATTTTCCATAGGTTTTGGAAACATAGCTAAACAATCTCCTTTAATTTAAAGCTCAAAAGAGAGTTTTTATGACCCCGCTACCCTCCAAAGTCAATTACATAATGTCCATTACGTGAAAGATGAATAAGCCCTAAATGAAAGAAAATAACTTTTCCCTAATATGGATAAACCTACTCTGACCATGAGAAGAATTATATGAGTTTCAAAGGTGGCTAATTTTATCATGCCATTTCAATCGTGACCTCAGACAAGATGAGCTGTGTTGTGCTAGCGAATTATGAGATAGTAAAAGAGTAGCTAACAAATCCATGAGAATCTTATAATAATCAAGAAAAAGACATGAAATAAATATGGGGAAAAGGATAATAAAGAACAATTAAGCCTGTAATCAACCATATTTGTTTTATTACTATATTAACAATTCCTTACCTTGAGGAATTCTCGTCTGAGAAAAACAGATGTAATTTTGTTCCTAAAAAAAATTCAGATAGGGAAGTAGAAATGTTAATTTTGAAACAGCAAGTCTCTTTTAAAATGAAAAGAAATATTACATTCTCATTGAAATTCTGCATTTTTATAATACGGTAGCAAACATTACCACACAAATTTAGCTATAAGAATATTTTTTTTAAATGCTAACATAGCATACTCAGAATATTGACATTTGATTTACCAAAGCCTAAGAGAATAATGTCTCAAATAATAAAAAGTTTTTTTAATAAAAATAGATAACATTTGTTTTTATTATTATAAAAACACATATTATTTTACTAACTAAGCATCAAGTCAGTTCTGCTAGGTACATGATGTGTAGCACATTTTCATATTCTAAAACATCAGTACTCAACTGGGTTTTACTCTCTCCAGGACTTGATATTCTGATGGGTGCTTCATTTTTTTTAGATACAATTCACATGTCATCACTCTTTTCAAGTATAAAATTAAGTCATTTTCAGTATATTCACAAAGCTGTGGAACCACTACCACTGTCTAATTCCAGAGCATTTTTATCACCCCGAAAAAAGAAACCCTGTACTGAAAGGCACGTTTTTAATCCCATGGACAAATGTCTGAAACGAATTTAATCTGAGAAGATACGCAAGAAGCATACTCTTTACAACAATAAAATCAAAATTACATTTTTAAAAATGTGTGGAGAAAAGACTGAAAAGAAAAACAAACATCCAAAAATTATAAGAGTAGCTATATTTGGATAATGGTAATATAATGACTCTTTTTTATTATTTCCTCAAAAGTTATTATTCCATAACATTACCTTTGGGATTCTTAGAAAGATACAGCACAGACATGCATTTTCTAAAGTTATATGCTAAAATTTGTACTACATGCCAAAGTAAAAACAGAAATACAAGTTGATACTTTTTTCTTTAAAATTCACTCTCTTTTTTATTTTAAAATGTTTTTCAAAATAGATAAAATAACTATAAAGTACAATAAATAAGATTTGGCCACACTTACCAATCTGGTTGAAAAGCTTCAAATGCATCTTTCTTTATGATAAAGTGACTGTATCATCTCTTCTGGATCTGGGCATCTACTTCTTAATGGTCATTTCTGAAATAAAGGTACAATTATTAAGAATGTTACAATAAGGTTATAATTTTTAAAAAGAATCTTTAGAGAAAATTACCTAAATTTTAATGACAAGAGAGAGATATCAAAACAGTTCCTGAGCAAACTTCTAATAAAAAAAATTTATTAACAGAGCAGATTTGAGGTGAAATACAGGCTATTGTCCCACAGGACCAGAATTACACAGTACATTACATGCACTGGGTATAAAACTCTACAAACTCTTCAGTCCTCATTGCCTTTCACCCAGTGGGGCTTTGCAATCCCTAAGCATTCCATTTACAGACTGGAGAAATAAAAAATATATAAAGGAAAAAAGAAAAAAGGAAAACAGAAGAGCCTAAATTCACATATTTGAACTAAGTAAATTAATTCACTGATTCTCTCTAATCACAGTAATCAATGATATCTAATGAGTAAGAAGACAAAAATAAGAGAAAATTATCAAAAACACACAAATGGGATATCCAATTCTTTACATGCAGTATCACAGACTTCATATACGCCTTCAACATTAACACTTTCTGGCAATCCCTAGTTCATTTCTCCAGCTCGTGACAATTATCTGATATCTCCTTCCATACCAAACCTCCACTTCCTGTACCCTCCCTACTCCTCAGCTGGTACTCTTGCCTCATATTTTACTGAAAAAACAGAAGGCTTCAGACAAACAGAAATCGTCTCACCTTCCCACAACCATATGAACATATGTCATATGAAAAAACAGTTTGGTGCCTCTTTTCTGCCCTTTCTGGATGACTTCTATCATAAGCATCACGTGCTGAACTCTAAAAGAGAAGAGCCACTTCTCCCAACAGGTCCTTTTATGCAGCTCTCTCTGTTCCACAACCTGACCACTACCACAAACACTACCACAAAGTAAATCTATTCTCAGAATCCATTCGGCCCAAAGGTGCCACTCTAAACTGTGGGTCATACTTTGTCTGATACACAAGATAGAAAATTCTACTTGGGGAGCACATCTACAAAAATATTGGTCAAAAACAATGAAAAAGACAACTTTATGCACAAGGCTATAAGCAACTGAGCATGAAATGGCTACTACTTTGCACCGGTTTTGTGCTGAGTCAAGAGTGCCAACCAAAGAGCTACTCATTAGCTATCCCTTCCCCCTGAAAGTACACCCAATATTCAGAAACAGTTATATTTTATGTGATAAGACTATATATACATGAATTATCGACACACAAATAAAAGAGGGCAAATTCTTAATTCTAGAACTAGACAAAACTCTAGGATTACCATTTCCACAGAGTAAATAGGTTGGTGATTAAGAAAAAGGGGACAGAGAGAAAGAAGATGGTGGCATAGAGAGGAATGGAAGTTAGTTGGTCCCCTGGAGCAACTAATAAACAACCAGAACAACTAGTAAATCTGGAATAACTGCTGGGGGATAAATGTGACTGTCGACATATCACACATCAACCTGGATTGGGAGGAATGCCTGAGATCGCAGCATGAAACTAGTAAGTAAAGACTGTGGACCTGCGCCAAGAGCCCCTCCCCACGGCAGCCGAAACTGCAATACCTCACTATGATAGAAGCACTCTCTGAACAAGTGAATATATCTCACTCCACCTCCAACTGGGGTTCTGATTAACAAATGTGGACTGCTCAATACAAGCTACAAATCCCCAACAAGCAGACAGAGGCTTTTAGTGACAACTGACGTTAAAGAGCCAGTGGACTTCTCTGTGCCAGGAGGGGGAGCCCAGAGGACTGGGTGCTATCTCTGGCTGGTGGGTGAAGCTGGGGGTACCAGGAAGGGGGGCTTTCTGTCCCTTTTGCTCTCTCTCAACCTGGGTGGCTCAGTGGAGAAAGCCACAGCCATTTTCAGTTCGCAGGCCTCTGACCCAGACAAGGATGGAGATAGCAAAGTCAGAGGGATAAAGAGCCTATTTAAATGCAAATGAAACTCTGTAGGGGATGTCTTCCCTAACAGGAAGGAGGTGGTGCCCAGCCCTACTACTGGCCTCCCAGCCCTACTACTGGCCTCAGAACCAGACCTCAGAGCCTGGGGGAAAACAGCCAAAACAGATACTAAGCACTAATGGGGCCACACTTTCTTACACCAGTCATGAGCTACAGGCTGACATGTGCCACCTGCTGGGCAGGTTAGGAAAAGCAGAGAGACTTGAAGCCTCATAGGGTGTGTCAATATTCTAAGGCACACCACACCCTCAGGGAAACCTGATAGTGAATAATGCCCCCTCCTGAGATCTGAACCCGTTCTGGTCTGGGAATACCTGATTGGGGTAACCAAGGAAACAGATGCCTAGATAACAGAAAACTACAATCTACACTAAGAAAAACAAAGCTATGGCCCAGTCAAAAGAACAAACTTACACTTCAACTGAGATAAAGGAATTCAGACAACTAATGCTAAATCAATCTAAAAAGTTAGGGAAGATATGGCAAATGGATGAAGTGTACAATGAAAACACTGGCCTAATATAAGTTAGAAGTCAAAAGCTCAAAAAAACAAAAACAAAAACAAAAACAAAAACCTGCCAGAATCTACAGAAATGAAAAGTACAACACAAGAGATGAAAGACACAGTGGAAACATACAACAGCAGATCTCAAGAGGCAGAAGAAAACACTCAGGAACTGGAGAAAAGACATCTGAAATCCTGCACACAAAAGAAAAGATAGGGAAGAGAATGGAAAAATATGAGCAACATCTCTGGGAACTGAATGACAATATGAAATGCATGAATGTACGTGTCACGGGTATCCCAAAAGGAGAAGAAAAGGGAAAAGGGGCAGAAGCAATAATAGAGGAAATAATCAATAAAAATTTCCCGTCTCTTATGAAAGACATAAAATTACAGATCCAAGAAGCGCAGCATACCCCAAACAGAATAAATCTGAACTGGCCTATGTCAAGACACTTAATAATCAGGTTATCAAATGTTAAAGACAAAGACAGAGTCCTGAAAGCAGCAAAAGAAAAGGGATCCATCACATACGAAGGGAGCTTGATAAGACTACATGCAGATTTCTCAGTAGAAACCATGGAGGCAAGAAGGAAGCGTTATGATATATTTAAGATACTGAAAGACAAAAACCACAACTGAGAATCCTATATCCCGCAAAACTGTCCTTCAAATATGAGGGAGAGCTTAAAATATTCTCTGACAGACAATGAGAGAGTTCGTGAACAAGATACCTGTGCTACAGGAAATACTAAAGGGAGCACTACAGACAGACAGGAAAAGACAGAAGTGAGAGGTTGGGAATACAATCTTGGGTGACGTTAGCACAGCAATGTAAGTACACTAAACAAAGATAACTGTGAGTATGGTTGAAAGAGGAAGGATAGGAGCATGTGGAACACCAGAAGAGGAAAGACAAAGAATGGGATTGTATGAACTCAGTGAAACATAGGGCACTCAGCAATTGTGAGAAAATGTACAAATATGTTTTTATATTAGGGAGAACAAATGGAAGTCAACCTTGCAAGGTGTTAAAAATAGGGTGGTATTGGGGGGAAATACAATCAATGCAAACATTGCATTATGCTTGCTTTAATGTAACAAAGGCAATATACCAAAGCTAAATGCATATAAGAGGGGGACATAAGGGAGGAGTATGGGACTCTCTGCACTGGTGTTGCTGTCTGACTCTTTATTCTACTTTAGTTTAATGCTATCTTTTCTATTGGTGCTTCCTAGGTACCATGTTTTGTTTTATTTTTTCTCTCATTCTTTTTTCTTTTTCTTTTGTCTACCTTCTTTGACTCTTCCTCCTTCTTTGTGGAAGAAATGGAGATGTCCTTATGTAGACAGTGGTGACGGTGGTGAATATATAAATATGTGACTCTACAGAGAACCATCGATTGTTTACGTAGGATGGAATGCATGGGGTGTGAACAAAATGGTCTTAAAAAATGGGTTGATGAAGAAATCTTGAGGACACTACATTGAGTGAAATAAGTCAGACAGATAACGACAAATATTGCAGGGTCTCACTGATATGAACTAATTATAATATGCAAACTCATAGACGTGAAATAAAAGTTACCACAATATAGAAAGAAGCTAAAGAATGAGGAGCGGTTGCTTATTATAAGCAGAATGTTCAACTAGGTTGGACTTAAGTGTTTGAAAATGGAAAGAGGTGACAGTAGCACTTTATGAGAATAACTAACAGTGCTGAATGGTGGATGAATATAGTGGAAAGGGGAAGCTCAATGTGCCAGTTTGAATGTATTGTGTCCCCCAAACACCATTATCTTTGATGTAGTCTTGTGGGGCAGATGTTTTGGTGCTGATTAGATTTGCTTGGAATGTGCCCCACCCAGCTGTGCGTGATGACTCTGATGAGCTATTCCCATGGAGGCATGGCCCCACCCATTCAGGGTGGGACTTCATCAGTGGAGCCATATAAATGAGCTGACTCAAAGAGAAGGAACTCAGTGCAGCTGTGAGTGATGTTCTGAAGAGGAGCAAGCTTGCTAGAGAGGAATGTCCTGGGAGAAAGCCATTTTGAAACCAGAACTTTGGAGCAGACGCCAGCCACATGCCTTCCCAGCTAACAGAGGTTTTCCGGACGCCATTGGCCATCCTCCAGTGAAGGTACCCGATTACTGATGTGTTACCTTGGATACTTTATGCCCTTAAGACTGTAACTGTGTAGCCAAATAAACCCCTTTTTTATAAAAGCCAATCTGTCTCTGGTGTTTTGCATTCCGCAGCATTAGCAAACTAGAACACTCAGAGTCACATACGCCACCAGAAGGAAAGTTAGAGGTTAAAAGATGGGAATGTATAAAACAGTGAATCCTGTGGTGGGCAATGTCTGTGATTAACTGCACAAATATTAGAAATCTCTTTCATGAACCAGAACAAATGTATGACACTATAACTAGAAGTTAATAAGAGAAGGGCATACAGGGAGAAAGGTATACCTACTGCAACCTATATACTACAGTTAGTAGGATTTTAACATTCTTTCATCAACAGTAACAAATGTACTAAACCAATACTATGAGTCAATAATGGAGGAGGGTGCTTAGGAGTATGGGAGTATTTAAGTGTCCTTTTTCTTTTCTTTTTTTTTTCTTTTTGTCTTTATTTCTTTTCTGGAATAATGAAAATGTTCAAAAAATTAAAAAAAAAAAATTAATGGTGGTGATGCATGCACAGCTGTATGATGGTACCATGGGCAACTGGTTGTGCCTATGGATCTTTGGATAACTGTACAGAATGTGAACAATCTCAATTTTAAAAAAAAGTTTTAAAAAAAAAAGGAACAGAGAGGGAAGAAAAGGTGCTGAGATCAGGCTGTGCCAGGTAATTTTTAAAGTTCTCTTCTAGTTCAGAAAGGTAACAGAAACATCTGAAGCCTGAAGTCAAATTGATTCTACACCATCAAAAGTAATTCATAAACTAATTAATTTTTGGTCTGTTTTTAATCATTTTCATAGTTGCTTACCAATTAAATGAGGGTAAACATCATTTGATTTCAAGTAGGCTCACCTTTGTTAAAATCGCTGCTGAGTAAATGGTAATTTCACAAAGGTACCATAATTTCACACATACTACAGTATAATGGCAGAAACAGTGAGGAAGCTAAGTAACGTTCAAATACTAAAACTTCTAATTAAGGCACAGTCACACTTAAGCTTTAAGAAATTGCCTAAAGAAAAGTAGAATATTGATTTACAAAATGGCAACTGTTTTTGCCTGCATCAGTTAGTGGTACCTCTTAAATTAATAAACATTAATTAAAAAGAAATAGGCAAGAATAACAATTAAAGTGAAAAAGAACAATTTAAGTAAAAAAGAACACTGGGTGCCTTTGTCTGTTTGTTTGTTTGTTTCCTTCCCCTATTTTTCTACTCATCCATCCATAAACTAGACAAAGGGGAATGTGGTCCTTATGACTTTCCCAATCCCACTGTCACCCCTCATAAGCTACATTTTTATACAATTGTCTTCAAAATTCATGGGTTCTGGGTTGTAGTTTGATAGTTTCAGGTATCTACCACCGGCTACCCCAATTCATTAGAACCTAAAAAGGGTTGTCTATATTGTGCGTAAGAGTGCCCACCAGAGTGACCTCTTGGCTCCTTTTGGAATCTCTCTGCCACTGAAGCTTATTTCATTTCCTTTCACATCCCCCTTTTGGTCAAGAAGATGTTCTCCGTCCCACGATGCCAGCTCTACATTCCTCCCCGGGAGTCATATTCCACGTTGCCAGGGAGATTCACTCCCCTGGGTGTCTGATCCCACGTAGCGGGGAAGGCAGTGATTTCACCTTTCAAATTGGCTTAGGTAGAGAGAGAGGGCCCATCATCACACATGTCCTCTGAGGAGATGCCAGCTATTTGGAATGAACCAGAAGCCACTTGGCAGGAGAGTTTTGTTTCAGTAGTGAGCCTGGACTTCTTCGGTGGCATGAAGATGATTCCAAAGAGGAATTCCAGAAGCTTGAGAACGCACATGCCATCCCCCCAGAGGCTTCTAGCACCCCGGTGGGATGTGTGACGCTGAGGGTCAGAACCTCCTCATCCTGGTGTGCCTGAAGAGAAAAGCGCCAAGTGGCAGTGGCCGGCGGGGCCAGGGCACTGGGCAGCTGCTGGGGGCAGGGGACGGGGATCCAAGGCCCAAGCTGTGTTCTGGCCTTTCATTCTCTTATCCCATGAAACTTACTGACTTTAAGGTCATTTAAACTCCATCTTCTCCCTGGATAATGTGGTGCTGGGATAGATAGCATTTTCCAGTGATTGTTTCTAATTCTTTTGACAAATCAATTCTTAGAGATTTTGAGGATAACTTTCCGTAGTAAATCAGAAAAAAGCCAAGTGGATCATCGGAAAGGAAATGTATTTTTCAGGAAAGTGAAGCCCAGTGTGGGTGGTAAAGTTGTGCCTCATCAAGGAATTTCGGACTCCTGTGTGTGTGTGTGTGCATGTGTTCACGTGTTCTTGCTGCAGTGTGACAAACTTAAAGATCTGGAAAAGACAGGTAATGCCTCTGAAGGCCTGGGGTGACTGTGGAAAGTGGGGGTGTGTTTTGGGACCTGTGGGACTACGGAAAGACCACCCGAGATATACTGCTGATGAAGGGCCGTTTCCAACGCAAGTGTGCCCTGACCCCGCTGAGAGCTGTGGTCCCACATGGCCAGCCTCCTCTCCAGACAGCTGGTTCACCTGAGCATCCAGTGGGCTTTGCCTCCAGCTGGTGGCCCAGTGATCAAAGACATGTGTTCACTTTGTACAAGAACTTTTAACAACTGTAACTTTTCTCATCACATTTCATAATTTGCCTCCTGAAGAGCTTTAGGGCTTCTCTAGTCACGCTTCTTGGAGGCTTCAAGGAACAGAAACTGGTCGAGGGTGGGCTGGGGTAACTGCTTGAAGCCAGGTCTCGGGCACGGACCAGTGGGGGCCCCTGCAGCACGAAAGCCAAGGGCCAGGGACCTCGAGGCCCCCAGTGTCAGTGAGGGCAGTGGACATCTGTCCACCAGGGGCCAGAGGCTTCCACTCCCACCACCAGGCTCGGCCTTAGGGGAACCTGCTGGTTTCTGGGCTCCCAGTGGGCAGGTCCCCAGCCTGGGCAGCGAGGCCACGAGCATAGGCCTGCTCAGGGCAAGTGACAGCGGACGGCTGAGAACCTTGAGGCCCGTGTCCCCAGCAGAGCCCCTCCAACCCAAGGCCAGGGAGACACGGCCGCCTTTCTTTTAAGAGTGACTTAAAAAGGAGCAGACAGCAAGCAGTTTCGTATTCCACATTCAGACAGTTGTGAAAATTCAGTTCTCTTTGGACACGTATTTCAAAAAGGAGCAGCAGCCCAGACTGGGCCTGGACCGCAGGAATGACAGTGAGGTGGGGGTTCGGGCTGCATCCTGACACTCGCTGGGTTGGCGAACCACAGCTGTGCCGATCTGGGAGAAGGAAGGAAGTGCCCTGAGCCCGCCTGGCACCTGCCCGCGCTGGCTGCTCGGTAAGAATCTGCGCGGACGGCACCCAGATGGCTGTGTTTCCAAATGCAGTGCATTTTGTTTTCAACCGACATAGCGATATGGCAGTTCGGGGGATGGGCAGCATTTTTTTAGAAGTGAAAAGAGAAGTGTAATTGAAATCTCAGTAATCTCTATGGTACCCTTTGAAATTACGATTTTATTTAATGCCAAAAAGTTTAACTTGATTCTTGGTGTTAACTGTGATTCTGGATTCTTCCATGCTCTAAGTGAATTAACAAGAAGTCACAGAACTATTTCCCTCTTTCTTTAATTCTAAACATTTGAGATAAAATTATTATGGTAAATATTACTTTAGGTCACAAATAGATGCAAGTAAATTGTAACTAAGGTTCTTTTGACCCTAAAAATTAAGTTATTTTTATATGATTCTCTGCAGGGCCCTATTCAAACAAAATGTCTCTGTGTACTGTTAGTTTTTAAATATTTACAAAATAAAGACTATCTTATTTTATACTGTTTTTCCCAGAAAACATGTTTGATAAAATTCTAAATACTTAATAAAGCTTCTGTCTTCTGAATTAAAAAAAAAAAAAAAGAAATAGGCAATAGACTCCAGTTGCTTTGATTATGACACCTGAAACTCAGCTAGAGCTCAGCAGATATGAATATCAGCAATAACACATACAGCAACTGTTAAAAAAAAAAAAAAAGCTGAAATACAGCCCAGACTCCAATTAGAGATATGAATAAAGCAGATCTGGTTAAGACTAGAGCAAATAGGGCCAAAGGGTAAAGGATGAAACTGTGTTCAAACTTCAACTCCCATGTGAGAGCAAGGGAAGAAATGTTTATTTGGTGTAGGATCTATATTTTCTAAAAAATATAACTTCTATAGTCAGTTTGTTCAAACACTACAATTACATGGGACTTTGAATAGGAAGTGAGCTATGGTAGGTCTGTATAGATTAGAATGAAATAGCAACAAATCCTAAAGTAATTTGGGTGGAGAATAAAAACATATATCTGGGGTCCCCCTGAAGAGCTGGGGGAGGATGCAGAGGTGTTGGACTTCCTCACCTGGATTGTTGCTGATGTTCTCACAAACATTGGGGACTGACGGCTTGATGTGCTGAGCCCTCTGTCTTGGGGTTGGCGCCTATGAAGCTTTTTGCCACAAGGAGAGGCTAAACCTGCTTTTAATTGTACATTAGAGTCTCCCCGAGTGCCTCTTTGTTGCTCAGATGTGCCCTCTCTAACTAAGCCACCTTGGCAGGTGATTTCGCTGCCCTCCCCTTTAAGTGGGACCTAACTCCCAGGGGTGTAAATCTCCCTGGTAACACAGGATATGACCCCCAGGGATGAATCTGAATCCGGCATTGTGGGATTGAGAACATCTTCTTGACCAAAAGGGGGATGCAAAATGAAATAAAACAATGCTTCACTGGCTGAGAGATTTCAAATGGAGTCGAGAGGTCACTCTGGTCGACATTCTTACGCACTATATAGATAACGCTTTTTAGGTTTTAACATATCAGAATAGCTAGAAGTAAATACCTGAAACTACCAAACTCCAACCCCATAGCCTTGACTCTTTAAGTTGATTGTGTAACAATGTAGCTTACAAGGGGTGACTGTGTGATTGTGAAAACCCTGTGGATTGCACTCCCTTTATCCAGTGTATGGATGGATTAGAAAAATGGGGAGAAAACCTAAATGAAAAATAGGGTGGGATGGAGGTGGTGATTTGGGTGTTCTTTTTTACTTTTATTTTTCATTCTTATTCTGATTCTTTCTGATGTAAGGGAAATGTTCAAAAATAGATTGGGGTGATGAATGCACAACTATAAGATGGTACTGTGAACAGCTGATTGTACACCATGGATGACTGTATGGTATGTGAATGTATCTAAATAAAAGTGAATTTTAAAAAAAAAGAAATAGGCAAAAATATGATGAGAAAAGATATACAAGATAGAAGTCCTAATGCATGCAACAACATGCATGATTCTTGAGGACATTATGTTGAGCAAAATAAGCCAGACCCAAAAGGACACATGGTATATGGTCTTACTTATATGTACTAATTATAATGAGGAAACTCTGGGAATTAAAATCTAGAGTATAGGTTTCAAGGAGATAGAAAGAGGGTAGAGAATGGGAAGTTGATGCTTAATTTGTACAGAATTTCTAATAAGGTTGATTGTAAATGTTTGGAAATGGATAGAGGTGATGGCAGCAATATACTGTAATTGTAATTAACAGTGCTGAGTATGAGTATGGTTGAAAGGGGAAGTATGAAGTCTAAGGTCGAGTATGTCACTAGAAGGAAAGCTAGAGGACTGTATAACATAGTGAAACCTATTATAAAGAATGACTGGTTAATTGTACAAATATAAGAATGTTCTTACATGAACTACAACAAATGTACACCACTTTTAGAAGGTGTTAATAATAGGGTGGCATACGGGAAAAAACGTAATTAATGCAAACTAAGGACTATAGTTAGCAGTAACACTGCAATATTCTTTCATCAACTGTAACAAAGTACTATACTAGAGCTAAGCAGCAATAATAGGGGAATATAAGGAGTATGGGATTTTTTTTTTTCTGGTACAACAACAATGTTCTCAAACTGATTGTGGTGATGAATGCCTAACTCTAAGATTACCCTGAGAGCCACTGACTATACAGTTTGTATGGGTTGTATGCTGTGTGAATAAAATTGTCAAAAAAAGAAAAGATATACAAGATAGGTGATAAATCTCAACATACATGTATGTCCCTTAAGCAAGTCAGTCCTCATCTAATGCAATTTTAATTCTAATCATGGGCAGTTAAATCAAATGAATGCAAAGCAGACACAACTGTGCCCAATTTCTAACAACTGAATACAAATCAATAACTTTGATTTTTAACAAATAACCCTTTAAATAATGGATGCAAGTACAAATCTTCAAACCTGGAGTCATTCACAATTCTCCCCCTCCTCCCTTTCTTTCCATGTTCAATATATCCAGGAACCACTTCTCACCACCTCCATGCCACTAACCTTTCTGGTGTGAGCCTGAATTACTGCAACGGCCCTGGAAGTGATCACCTGCTTCCTCCCTGATACCTGATACCTCCCAACCAACAGTCTATTCTCTTCACAGCACCCATAATAATCCTTTTACAATGTTGGACCCATGACATTCCTCTGCTCAAAACCCTCCAGTGGGTCTACATTTTGATCAGAGTAAAAGTGAAAGTCTTAACAAAACTCTACAGACAAGGCCTTAAATGATATGGCCCTTACAGCTCTGACCTCAGCTACTACTCTTACCCTGTTCTCTGCTCCAGCCACACCAGATTCTGATGCTCCCTAAACATACCAGGTGTACTCCCTGCCTTAGGCCTCTACACCGCCTGGTCCATCTGTCTAGAATGCTCAAACATCACTTTTTCACTGAGGCCTACACTGAGGTTAAAATTTCATCCACTAGCATGGCACTTCTGATCACCCTTCCCAAATCTCTATTTTTTCTCCATATCATTATCATCTTCTAATATAATATACTATACAATTTTCTCATTTATTATGTTTGCACGTTATCTATTTCTCCCCTTGCCCTTGGAATGTAAGCTCCAGAAGGAGATATTTGTTGGGTTTATTTACTAACATCTTTAAAGCACCTAAAACAATGACTGTCATGCAGTAAGTGCTTAGTAAATCTTTATTGAAAGAATGAACATATTGACAAATTGTTTAACTTAAATTGATGAAATATTTAACCTAACAGTGTTTCAAAACAGGAAAGTCTCAAAATGGCATTGCTTCCTCAGCAACACCACTGATGTTAATACAACTACATCATCACTACTTTTTTTCCCAATAAACAAAGATCATATTTAAAAGACAATCGAGACGCACTAAGATGGGGGGCATAGAGAGGAGTAGAAGCCACTACTCCCCCAGAACAATTCATAAACGACAGAAAAACTAGTTAATAACCTGGAATAACTGCAGGAAGACAAACGTAACTGTCCATTCATCATACACCAACCTGAATTGGGAGGAATGCCTGAGATCGCAGCATAAAATCTGTAAGTAAAAACTGTGGAACCAGGTGGAGAGCTGAGAGCCCCTACCTCATGGAAGCCTCACGGTGCTAAACAGCAGCACTCTCTGAATAAATGAGTGTACCTCAGCCCAGCTACAACTGGGGTTTTAATGTTAACTGCTCAATACAGACAGCAAATCCCCAACAAGCATACAGAGGTTTTTGGTGACGACTGACCTTGGGAGAACAGGGGACATATCTGTCTCAGGATGGGGAGCCCAGAGGATCAGGTGCTATCTCTGGCCAACGGGTGAATCTGGGAGCTTTCTGTCCCTTTCTCTCTCTGTCAACTTGGGCGGCTCAGTGGAAAAAGCCTCAGCTGTTTTCAGCTTGCGGTGCTTTGCAATAAAGAAAGCCTCAGCCATTTTAAACTCGCAGCACTCTGACCCAGACAAGGGTGGAGATAGCAGGATCAGAGAAACAAAGAATCTATTTATACGCAAATTACCTCTTTCTAGTTTCCCAAGAGGAAAGAGGAGGGGCCCAGCTCTACTACCTGCCTTACATTCAGAACCAGACCCCAGAGCCTGAGGGAGGAGAGCTGTGGGCCACACCCCCTTACACTAGCCTGTGACAGGCTGACAGGTGCCACCTGCTGAGAAGAAAAGCACAGGGTGTGTCAATCCTCTAAGACACACCATCAGGGAAACCAGATACTGAATATTTCCTCCTTCTGTGACCTGAGCTTGTTTTTGTTTGGGAAAACCTGATTGGGGTGGCCTAGGATGTCAGAAGCCTAGACAACAGAAAACTACAACCTATACTAAGAAAAACGAAGTTATGGCCGAGTCAAAGGAAAAAACTTACACTACAACTGAGATACAGGAATTTAAACAACTAATGCTAAATCAACTAAAAAAGTTTAGAGAATATTTCACAAAAGAGATAAACGCTATAAAGAAAACACTGGGCATACATAAGGCAGAAATTGAAAGTTCAAAAAAACAACTGGCAGAATCTATGGAAATGAAAGGCACAACACAGGGGACAAAAGACACAATGGAAACACACAACAGCAGAGCTCAAGAGGCAGAAGAAAACACTCAGGAACTGGAGAACAAAACACCTGAAAGCCTACACACAAAGGAGCAGATGGAGAAAAGAATGGAAAAATATGAGCAACATCTCTGGGAACTTAAGGATGAAATGAAATACAAGAATGTATGTATCACTGGTGTCCCAGAAGGAGAAGAGAAGGGAAAAGGGGCAGAAGCAATAATAGAGGACATAACCAATGAAAATTTCCCATCTCTTATGAAAGACATAAAATTACAGATCCAAGAAGCGCAGCATACTCCAAACAGTATAGATACGACTAGGCCTATGCCAAGACCCTTAATAATCAGATTATTAAATGTCAGTGACAAAAGAGACTCCTGAAAGCAGCAAGAAAGATGTAATCCAACACATACAAAGGAAACTTGATGAGACTATGTGCAGATCTCTCAGCGGAAACCATGGAGGCAAGAAGGAAGTGGTGTGATATATTTAAGATACTGAAAGAGAAAAACTGCCAACCAAGAATCCTATATCCAGTAAAACTGTCCTTCAAATACGAGGGAGAGCTTAAAATATTTTCCAACAAACAAACAATGAGAGACTTTGTGAACAAGACACTGGCCCTACAGGAAATACTAAAGGGAGCACTACAGACCGATAGGAGAAGACAGGAGTGAGAGGTTTGGAACACAATTTTGGGAGATGGTAGCACACCAATATAAGTACACTTAACAAAGATAACTATGAATATGGTTGAGAGAGGAAGGTTGGGAGCATGTGAGACACCAGAAGAAAGGAGGAAAGATAAAAACTGGGACTGTGTAACTTGGTGAAACCTAGAGTGTTCAACAACTGTGATAAAATGTACAAATATGTTCTTTCACAAGGGAGAACAAGCAAATGTCAACTTTGTAAGGTGTCAAAAATGGGGAGGCATTGGGGGAGGGATGCAATCAACGTAAACTAGAGACTATAATTAACAGAATCATTGTATTATGCTCCCTTTATTGTAACAAAGGTGATATACCAAGGTAAATGCAGATAAGAGGCGGGATAGGGGAGGGGCGTGAGACACTTGACATTGGTGGTGTTGTCTGACTCTTTATTCTACTTTGATTTAAGGTTATCTTTCCTTTTGCTGCTTCCTAGCTGTCATGGTTTTTTTCTTTTTTCTTTTTCTTCTGCCTCTCTACCTTCTTTGACTCTTCCTCGTGCTTTGTGGAAGAAATGTAGATGCCCTTATATAGATAGTGGTGAAGGTGGTGAACACATAAATATGTGACTATACAGGGAACCATCAATAGTTTACTTAGGATGGAATGTATGGCATGTGAACAAAACTATCTTAAAAAAAAAAATGGTTTGATGATGAAAACTTGAGGGCAATATACTGAGTGAAACAAGCCAGACACATAAGGACAAATATTGCAGGGTCTCACTGACAGGAACTAATTATAATATGTAAACTCACAGACATGAAATATAAGGTCCCAAGATATAGAACGAGGCTAAAGAACGGGGAGCGGTTGCTTAGTATTAGCAGAATGTTCCACTAGGATGAACTTAAATGTTTGGAAATGAACAGAGGTGACGGTAGCACGTTGTGAGAATAATTAACAGTGCTGAATGGTGCGTGAATGAGGTGGAAAGGGGAAGCTCAGTGTCATACATGTCACCAGAAGGAAAGCTGGAGGTCAAAAGATGGGAATGTATAAAACTGAATCCTATAGTGGGCAATGTCCGTGATTAACTGTACAAATATTAGAAATCTCTCCCATGAACCAGAACAAATGTATGACAATACAACTAGAACAGAGGGACATATAGGGAAAAAATATATACCTATTGCAAACTATATACCATAATCAGTAGTATTTCAACGTTCTTTCATAAATAATAACAAATGTGCTATATGAATACTACGAGTCAACAATGGAGGGGGCTGGTTAGTGATGTGGGAGGATTTGAGTTTCCTTTCGTTTTCTTTCTTTTTTTTCACTTCTTTGTCTTTTTCTTGTCTGGAATAATGAAGTTTCTAAAAATCGAACAAAAATTAATCGTGGTGATGGATGCACAGCTGTATGAGGGTACCAGGGGCAACTGACTGTATACTTTGGATCTTTGGATAATTGTATGGTATGTGAACAATTTAATCAATGAAAATTAAAATAAAAAAAAAAAAAGACACTCAACACATGATCCCAACCTTCAAAGAACAAATACACTGTCATAATGAACATTACATGAAAATTCTACTCTTAAGGTACATAATGAAGAACCCCTTTAGATCCCTCCAGTATTTTAAGTAACTGAACTTCTCAGGATAGGGTACAGGACAAATAAGGGAGAAACAGAAAGGTGGAATGGGTACAATATAAATAAGGGAGAAGCAGAAAGCAGGAACAGTATGTGTCAAGCACTATACTAGGTATATTTCATGCAGTTTCTCATTTAATCCTCATGCCAACCCTATGAGTTAGGAATTATCTCCATTTATTGGTCTCTCTTTACAGATGGGAAAGCTAAAGATGGGAGAGCTTAAGTAGATTTGCCCAAGGTAACACTGTTATTAAATGTGAGAGTCAGGACTTTTTCTGATTTATAGATGTAGGTTCTTTGAGATGTTTGCCTGAGGAGGCAGCTAGGAATAACAGGAAATCTTTTATTTCTTATTGAAGTGAAAGTCACTACTGTTATAGGTCTCCAAATAACAACCCTCATGGAACCCAGTAGTTCCTCATTTCCCATTCTATTGCTAAATAGTATTCCACAAAACGTTACTCTTTTTGTAAAGAAACTGGGGAAAATGCAAATATAAATACAGATTTTTTTTCCCAGAAAGAAGCAATGGAAAGATAAACTAAGAATATTTTTAAATGGTTATCTATGGAGAAAAGAGAAAGCAAGGTAAAAGGGACAGGGATGCAATAGACTTCTTATAATATACCTTGTTTTATAATTTTTACACTGAAGATGTGATAAAGATCATTTAAAATACAAAATTAGTTTAAAAAGAAAAAATCTGTAAAAATAAAAGACAAATGGAAACAAACAAACCAGACCATACATACCAAGTTGTGAGCAAAACCACACAGAATTATTTCAAAGCTCTTTTAAAATACAATACTTTAACAGCATATCCTTAGCAGGATGTACCCAAAGGGCAAAAAAAGATCCTAAAAAAAAACTTAAAACAATATTCAGCAGTCTCATTATTACTGTAAATGCTGACAAATAAGCAATATTTGTCATTAGGAACAAGTTTGCAGCATTAAGTGACAAGAGATTCAAATATCAAGTCCAAGAAATAAAAATCAGTAATCTTAAATTTGAATTGGAATATCAATAAGGACTCACGATTTATTTTACTAAAGTAAATACTAACCCATGTCCTTGCTCTGTCCTTTGAAAAGGCCTTGAAGTAATTACTACCCAGTTACAAAGCACAATCTTTGTCTAGACATTTGCTGTGCTAAGAAGCAAGCTACTGAATACTAGCATTGAGAAAACTATGACAGAGGCCAACTTGAAGGACAGAAGTAGCCCACTAGCCAAAGATGAGTCAATTTGAACATCAGAAAGAATCATGACATTCATGGATTGAAACACTAAATATATAAAAACCCATGGTCACCTTTGGAAGCATTAACTTGTTATTCGGCAAACTGATAAATAAAGGGAAAGAACGAAGCATTTATCTGGCATTTCTTATATGAATAGTACCTTACAGAAACCAAGAAGTCAATAAAGGAAAGATGTTCTTTATAGATTCTAACTATTATATGCAGAGGGAATGAGAGAATTAGAAAATTGCCATTCTGCAATCCCTTATGAAATAATGGATCTAAAAAGTGATCAGTGCAACCATATTTTATTCGCACACTGATGTTCACTGCAGCATTCATAGCCTAAAAGGTTTAAGCAACCCAAGTGTTCACTGACAGATAAATGAATAAACAAAAACATGGTATATTCATACAACAGAATATAATTCAGTCATAAAAAGGAACAGAGTTCTGATCCTTGCTACAATATGGCTGAATCTTGAAGACATCATACTGAATAAAATAAGCCAAACACAAAGAATAAATACTGGTAGAAAAAGCAAATACTTAAGACAGTGGATTACAGGTTATCAGGGGCTAGAGTATATGGGAATGAGAAGTTAGTGATTAATGTGTATAGAGTTTTATTTGGGGGGGGAAGGTTTTGTTAGTGGATGAAGGTATTGGTAGCACAATGTTGTGACTATAATCATCACTGAATTGTATACATGACTGAATTATATATATGAAAGTGATTAGGTGTTGTATATATGTTACCACAATAAAAACTTCTTTAAAAATGATCAGTGGGGAAAGATGGCAGATTAGGAGAAGCAGAACAAAACTCTCCTCCATGAAAAACACTAGACAAAGAACAGAATGAGCTCCAGAATAGCAGTTCCAGGGTTCCAGTGGTTGGGCAGAGACCTCTACACCCAGAGTGAGAGTGTACTTGGAGAGCCGATAGACTGTGTTTAAGACAGATGAGTGTTCAGCACAGAATGCCACTGGGGAACGGGCAGTTGGAGCTGGCTGACGAGCATGGAGGGGAGCAGCCATCCATGTCCCGGGCACCCTCCTCAGCACTTGGCTTGGGTGATAACCCTTCAAAGACCAACGGTGAACAGCCCACATGCGAGGAACTGGTGTTCAGACAGGGCAGACAAGCATGGAAAAGGGCAGCTTTGGGGGGAGATGACTCCTCACAGCCCTGCAGCCGAAAGCTTCCCTGAGGGAATATGGGATTCAGTGGACTTGCGATGGTGTACACTCTTCAGCCACGGAGGCCTGCAGTTTGCATAGCCCAGAGGCAAGGTAGCTGCACAGAAGTGCCAGGAGCCTTCCCCCAATCCCAGGGATTCATGGGTGAACAGCAGATAGGGACTGTGGGGCATTTGAGCTAGAGGGTGAGATGTGCAGTTCTGCAGCCCCAGAGTACTCCACCTGAAGTCCAGGGTATGGCCAGGATCACCATGTCCCAGAGTGCACACACTGCCAAACTGCACAGGGCATGCTGCCCACCCACAAGACTGGCAGTCCCCAGTGGACACAGAAAACTGGTGCACTGATTGGACTTCCATATGGTTTGGAACCCAACTCAGTGCAAAGATGAAGTTGGGGAAGAATAGGCTTTAGGGTAAAAGGTGGCTCCAGAGCGCCATCTGCTGGTAGGTCAAGGAAAGAGCACTCCACAAAGCTGCAGCTCTGTGAATTATAGATAAATAGCAAAATAATCCTGCATATCCTAAAAGAACATTATCAAGATAAGCAAACACCAAAAAGCCAAAAACAAAAGAAAATTAAAACGCATATAAAGAAGCCAGAAGATAGGGATAACCCAAACTTCCAAATTAAAAGGCCAGAGGAGACACAGAACTTGGAGCAGTTAATCAAAGAAGTACACACAAACATCAGTGTCATGTCTCAGGATATAAAGGACATGAAGAAGACCCTAGAAGTGCATAAAGAAGAATTTGCAAGAGTAAACAAAAAAATAGCAGATCTTATGGAAATAAAATATACTGTTGATCAAATTAAAAATATTCTTGAGACAAATAACAGCATATTTCGAGAGGTAGGTAGAGAAACGAATTAGTGAACTTGAGGACAAAGCAATGGATTGTGAAAGCACAAAAGAATGAATGATAAACAATAAACAAACAAACAAATAAATAAATAAAATTTGAAATGGATCTCAGGGAAATGATGGGTAACATGAAGCACACAAATATAAGAATCATTGGTGCCCCCAAAGGCAGAGAGAATAGTAAAGGGTTAGGAAGAATATTCCAAGGCATTGTTGGGGAAAACTTCCCAACCTTTCTTAATGACATAAATATGCAAATCAAAGATGTTCAACAAACTCCAAATAGAATAAATCCAAATAAACCCACTCCAAGACATATCCAGATCAGATTGTCAAATGTTGAAGAGAAGGAGAAAGTTCTGAAAGCAACAGAGAGAAGCAATTCACCATATACAAGGGAAACAACATAAAGAAAAAAAGTACTGACTACTCAGCAGGCACCATGGAGATGAGAATGCACTGGTACAACATATTTAAAATTCTGAAAGAGAAAAACTGCCAGCCAAGAATTCTTTATCCAGCAAAGCTCTCTTTTAAAACTAAGGGAGAACTTAAGTTTTTTACAGAAAAGCAAATGCTGAAAGAATTTTTTAATAAGAGACCTGACCAACAAGAAAAACTAAAGGGAGCTCTACCGGCTGAGAAAAGAGACAGGAGAGAGGGGCCCAAAGAAGGACACAGAACTTAGGAGTATTAGTAAGGGTAACTTAAGAGAAATAAAGACAGGGAAAAATCAGATTTCACAAATAAAACCCAAAGGATAAGATGGCTGATTCAAGAACTGACTTCATTGTAATAACACTGAATGTGAATGGATTAAACACCGAATTAAAAGATATAGACTGGCAGAATAGATTTAAAAAATATGAACCATCAAAATGCTATTTACAAGAGACTCATCTTAGATCCGATGACACAAAGTGATTGAAAGTCAAAGGATGGAAAAAAAATATTCCATGCAAGCTGCAGCTAAAAGAAAGCAGGGATAGCAATACTAATTTCAGATAAAAACAACTTTAAATGCAAGGATGTCATAAGAGACAATACACTAATAAAAGGAACAATTCACCAAGAAAAAATAACAATCATAAATGTTTATGCACTCCCCTCCCCCTATGTGAGACCTGATTCCCAGGGCTGCAGATATCCCTGGCAACGCAGGATGACTCCCTCCCGGGGATGAATCTGGACCTGGCATCATGGGATTGAGAATATCTTGTTGACCAAAAGGGGGATGCAAAATGAAATTAAAGTTTCAGTGGCTGAGAGATTTCAAATGGGGCCGGCAGGTCACTCTGGTGGACATTCTTATGCACTATATAGAGAACACCTCTTAGATTTTAATGTATTGGAATAGCTGGAAGTAAATACCTGAAACTATCAAACTCCAACCCAGTAGTCTGGACTCCTGAAGATATTGTATGACAATATAGATTACGAGGGGTGACACTGATTGTGAAAACCTTGTGGATCACACTCCCTTTATCTAGTGTATGGATGGATGAGTAGAAAAATGGGGATAAAAATTCAATGAAAAATAGGGTGGGATGGGGGGGATGATTCGGGTGCTCTTTTTTACTTTTATTTTTTATTCTGATTCTGATTCTTTCTGGTGTAAGGAAAATGTTCAAAAATAGATTGGGGTGACGAATGCATAACTATATGATGCTACTGTAAACAGCTGATTGTACACCATGGATGATTGTATGGTATGTGAATATATTTCAATAAAATTTAATTTAATTAAAAAAATGTTTATGCACGCAATCAAGGTGTTACAAAGCACATGAGACAAACACTGGCAAAACTGATGGAAGCAAGAGATGTATCCACAAGAATCGTGGGAGACTTCAATACACCACTCTCTCCTATAGATACATAAACCAGACAGAGGAACAATAAGGAAACTGAGAACCTAAGCAATGTGATAAATGAATTACACTTAACACACGTAGGTAGAACATTACATCACAAATTAACAGGATATATACATTATTCTTTAGTGCTCATGGAACTTTCTCCAGGATAGATCATATACTGGGGCATAAAACAAGCCTCAGTAAATTTAACAAAATTGAAATTATTCAAAGCACATTCTCTGATCACAATGCAATGCAACTAGAAGTCAATAACCATGAAAGATCGAGAATATGCACAAATATCTGGAGGCTAAACAAACTACTCCTAAACAATCAATGGGTCAAAGAAGAAATTGCTAACTATCTAGAGATGAATGAAAACGAGAACACAACATATCAAAACTTACAGGATGCAGCGAAGGTAGTATTGAGGGGAAAATTTATAGCCCTAAATGTATATACTAAAAAAAGGAAGAGCGAGCTAAAATCAAAGAACGGAAAAACTGAAGAAGCTAAAAAATGATCCTAAATCTTAGTCAGAATTAGGATTATATCTAACAGTAAAGGAAGCAGAAGAAAAGAAATAAGGATTAACGCAGAAATAAATGCTATGGAGAACAGAAAAACAACAGAATAAATAAAATCAATGGTTGGTTCTTTGAGAATACCAACAAGATTGGCAAACCTGAGCTAGACTGACAAAGTAAAAAACTGAAAACATGCAAATAAACAAAATAATAAATGAGAGAGGGGTCATTATTGCAGATCCCAAAGAATATTTAAAAATCATAAGAGTACACTATGAACATCTGTACGCCAAGAAAATACACAATTTAGGGGAAATGGATAATTTCCTGAAAACACATGAACAACCTTGACTGGCTAGAGAAGAAATAGAAGACTTCAACAAACTAATCACAAGTAAAGAGATTCAATCAGTCATCAAAAACCTTCCTAACAAATAAAGTCCAGGGCCAGATGGCTTCACAGGGGAATTCTATCAAACTTTCCAAAAAGAACTGACACTATTCCTACTCAAACTCTTTCAAAAAATTGAATAAAATGGAACACTACCTAACTCATTTTATGAAGCCAACATCACTCTAACACCAATACCAGATAAAGATGCTACAAGAAACAAAAATTACAGGCAATTTTCACTAAGGAGTATAGATGCAAAAATTCTAAAAAAAATATATATATATTTGCAAATCAAATACCAAGATACATTAAAAAAATCATACACCATGACCAAGTGGGGTTCATCCCAGGCATGCAAGGGTGGTTCAACACAAAAAAATCAATGTAATACAAAACATTAACAAATTAAAAGGGAAAAATTAAATGATCATCTCAATAGATGCTTAAAAAGCATTCAACAAAATTCAGTACATTTTTTTGACAAAAACATTTCAAAAGGTAGGAACTGAAAGAAACTTCCTCAATATGATAAATGGCACATATGAAAATCCCACAGCCAGCATAGTACTCAATGGTGAGAGACTGAAAGCCTTCCCTCTAAGATCAGGAACAAGACAAGGTTGCCCACTTCACCACTATTATTCAACATTGTGCTAGAAGTCCTACCCAGGGCAATCTGACAAGAAAAAGAAATAAAAGGCATCCAAATTGGAAAGGAAGAAGCAAAACCATCATTAATTGCAGGTGATATGATCTTATATTTGGAAAACCCTGAGAAATCAACAACATAGCTACTTGAGCTAATAAACCAAGTCATCAAAGTGGCAGGATACAAGATTAACGCACTTAAGTCAGTAATGTTCCTATACACTAGAAATGACCTAACTGAAGAGACACTCAAGATATATGATTCCATTCTCAATAGCAACTTAAAAAATCAAGTACCTAGGAATAAACTTAACCAAGGATGTAAAAGACCTCTACATAGAAAATTACATAACTTTCCTAAAAGAAATAAAAGGGGACCTAAAGAGATGGAGAGATATTCTGTGTTCATGGATAGGAAAGCTAAACGCTGTTAAGATGTCAGTCCTACACAAACTTATCTATAGAGTCAATGCAATTCCAATCAAAACTTCAACAACCTACTTTGCAGACTTGGAAAAGACAGTTATCAAATTTATTTGGAAGGGAAGGAGTGCTTGAATTGCTAAAAACATTCTAAAAAAGAAAAATGAAGTGGGAGGACTTACAATTCCTGACTTTGAAGCCTACTATAAAGCCACAGTCGTCAAAACAGCATGGTATTAGCACAAAGATAGATATATTCATCAATGGATTCAAATTCAGAAGTCAGAAACAGACCACCAGATCTACAGACAACTGATTTTTGATAAGGCTCCTAAATCCACTGAACTGGGCAGAGCAGTCTCTTCATCTAATGGGGCTGGGAGAACTGGATATCCATATCCAAAAGAATGAAAGAGGACCCCTACCTCACACCCTATACAAAAATTAATTCAAAATGGATCAAAGACCTCAATATAAGAGACAGTACCATAAAACTCCTAAAAGACAATGTAGGAAAACACCCTCAAGACCTAGTATAAGCAGTTTGCTTCTTAGATCTTACAACCAAAGCACAAGCAGTGAAAGAGTAAATAGATAAATGGATGTCCTCAAAATCAAAAGCTTCTGTGCCTCAAAGGAATTTGTCAAAAAGGTGAAGAGGCAGCCAATAAAATGGGAGAAAATATTTGGAAAACATATATCTAATAAGAGACTGTTATCTTGCATATAGAAAGAAATCCTACAACTCAGCAGCAATAGTACCAACAGCTCAATTATAAAATGGTTAAAAGATATGAAAAGACATTTTGTTGAAGAAATACAAATACCTAAAAAACACATGAAAAAATGTTCATATTCACTAGCTATTAGGGAAAATGCAAGACCACAATGAGATATCATCTCACACCAATAAGAAAGGCTGCCATTAAACAAACAGGAAACTACAAATGCTGGAGAGGATGTGGAGAAATTGGAACTCTTATTCATTGCTGGGGGTACTGTATAATGGTAGACTCTGGAAGACAGTTTGGCGGTTCCTCAGAAAACTAAATATTGAGTTACTCTACGATTCAGTAATTTCACTTCTCAGTACATAACCTAAAGATCTGAAAGCAGTGACATGAACAGATATTTGCACACCAATGTTCACAGTGGCACTGTTCACGATTGCCAAGAGCTGGGAACAATTCAAATGTCCTTCAACAGATGAGTAGATAAACAAAATGTGGTATTTACATATGATGGAATACTACGTAGCAGTAAGAAGGAACGAGGTCATGAAACATATGACAATGTGGATGAACCCTGAAGACATAATGCTGAGTGAAATACGTCAGATAAAAGGAGAGCTATTGTATGTTATCACTAATGGGAACTCTGAAAAATGTAAAGTAAGTGTCTTATAATGTAGAATATAGGGGACCTAGAGACAGACAGAAGCTAGTGAAGGGGGCTTGGAGTTGGTGGAGGGACAGCCTGCAGATTTTGATGTTGGATTGGGAACGCTCCCTTTCTGTGAGGGGCTGGGAGCCCGCCCCGATTGCCGTTTCCCAAAAGGGAGGTGCCGTCCTTATGAAAAGCAGATCGGCACTGGTTAGCCCAGTGTCGAACTTTTTGGCATTTTGGGCACATACCAGATATGATAATGAGGGTGAACTTAATGGTATGGGATTGGTTAAGGTGTGACTACAGTTTGTTAAAGGGATTGTAAGTATCAGTGATATATTGAATGCGAACATGGTCGTAAATGGTTGTTTAAAGACATGTAACCCATAGAGTAGCACCACAAAAGTTAGCATGCTATACTTATAAGGTATGACACTGGCGCAGAGGGTTAACAACAGAGTAGTATATGGAAAAACTACCCATTACACATTAAAGACTATATTTAATAGGAATATTTTACCAACACTACAGTAATACTAGGGATAAATAATTAGCAGCTGATAAGGGCTCTGGGATGTATTACGTTATGATAATTGTTTCAAGTTGAGAGTAATGAGGATTGTAAAACTAAGTGAAGATAATGTAAGAACCTGACCATTTATCTTGGGATAGAACATATCTTAAGTGAAATTAGGAACCCATTACTTAATAAATCAAGCCCTCAGCTTGAGGCTTGTTCTTGTGAAACTCAGGACTGTAAATGGGAAGCTGAGCCCTCCTGTAATTATGCCTAAGAGCACTGTTGCTCAGATGTGGCCTTTCTCTCGCTAAGCCCAACTCAGCAAGGAAATTTATTAACCTCCCCCCCAACAAGGGACATGACTCCCAGGGGAATGAATCTCCCTAGCGACATGGGACATGCCTCCCAGGAATGAGCCTAGCCCTGGCAGCAAGGGATTGAAAATGCCTACTTGACCAAAGGGGGAAAAACAAAGGTAACAAGCTGAAGTCACAGTGGCTGAGAGATCCCAAGTAAGAGTCAAGAGGCTATCCTAGAGGTTTCTCTTATGCAAGCTCCAGCTAGACATCCCAAATGGCCACAGTATGCCATGCCCTTACTAAAAGTAGTCCCCAAAAACCTAGGTCTCTACCTGAGATTCTATAACAGATTCACTCACCAAGTTTTGTCTCTCAGAAACTTCCATCCACCAGAGTGTTCCTATGCCAGACAAGTCCTAAAACCCAGAGGCAACAGCCTCTTTAAGAACAACAATCAGATGCAGCCCCCTTCCCCATAATGTCAACATCCCCTTTCAATATGAACAAGTTAGGGTGCTCACTGCCTAGAAACCCCTGAAGATGGAGAAAGAGATTAAGTGAGATGAAGGGGTAACAACAAACAAGATAAGATTTAACAAAGGTCTATGAATACTGAAACTATAAAAATACATATATATAATATATAATTAATGTTATATTTATATATAAGAGAATACATAATATATGTATTTATATATTATATATATATTTACATGCTGGGGTATTGGAATAGCTGGAAGAAGGGAAATGACATGGTGGAGCTATAACCTATAACATCCTTTGAAATTTGCTCTATAGCTACTCATAGAGTTGTACTTTAAAAGTCTTTACCCATTACCCGAAGGAGGCGGGGCAAGATGGAAGACCGGTGAGCTGTATGTTTTAGTTACTCCTCCAGGAAAGTAGGTAGAGGGCCAGGAACTGCGTGGACTGGACACCACAGAGCAATCTGTCTTTGGGCATACTTCATACAACACTCATGAAAATGTCGAACTGCTGAGATCAGCGAAATCTGTAAGTTTTTGCGGCTAGGGGACCCGCGCCCCTCCCTGCCAGGCTCAGTCCCGTGGGAGGAGGGGCTGTCAGCTCCGGGAAGGAGAAGGGAGAACTGCAGTGGCTGCTCTTATCGGAAACTCATTCTACTGATCCAGACTCCAACCATAGACAGACTGAGACCAGACACCAGAGAATCTGAGAGCAGCCAGCCCAGCAGAGAGGAGACAGGCATAGAAAAAAAACAACACGAAAAACTCCAAAATAAAAGCAGAGGACTTTAGAGTTCTGGTGAGCACAGAAAGGGGAAGGGCAGAGCTCAGGCCCTAAGGCGCATATGCAAATCCTGAAGAAAAGCTGATCTCTCTGCCCTGTGGACCTTTCCTTAATGGCCCTGGTTGCTTTGTCTCTTAGCATTTCAATAACCCATTAGATCTCTGAGGAGGACCCTTTTTTTTTTTTTTTTTTTTTTTAAATCCTTTTTTCTTTTTCTAAAACAATTACTCTAAGAAGCCCAATACAGAAAGCTTCAAAGACTTTCAATTTGGGCACGTCAAGTCAAGAGCAGAACTAAGAGAGCTCTGAGACAAAAGGCAATAATTCAGTGGCTGAGAAAATTCACTAAACACCACAACTTCCCAAGAAAACGGGGGTGTCCGCTCACAGCCACCACCCTGGTGGACAGGAAACACTCCTGTCCATCGCCAGCCCCATAGCCCAGAACTGCCCCAGACAACCCAGTGTGACGGAAGTGCTTCAGATAACAGTCACACACCACAAAACTGGGCGTGGACATTAGCCTTCCCTGCAACCTCAGCTGATTGTCCCAGAGTTGGGAAGGTGGAGCAGGGTGAATTAACAAAGCCCCATTCAGCCATCATTTCAGCACACTGGGAGCCTCCCTACACAGCCCAGCAGCCCAGAACTGCCCTGAGGGGACGGCACTCACCTGTGACATAGCACAGACATCCCTCAACAGAGGACCCGGGGTGCACAGCCTGGAAGAGGGGCACACTTGCAACTTTCAGGAGCCATACGCCAATACCAAGGACTTGTGGGTCAGTGGCAGAGACAAACTGTGGCAGGACTGAACTGAAGGATTAGACTATTGCACCAGCTTTAAAACTCTAGGATCACCAGGGAGATTTGATTGTTAGGGCCACCCCCCCACCCCGACTGCCCAGAAACACGCCCCACATACAGGGCAGGCAACACCAACTACACACGCAAGCTTGGTACACCAATTGGGCCCCACAAGACTCACTCCCCCACTCACCAAAAAGGCTAAGCAGGGAAGAACTGGCTTGTGGAGAACAGGTGGCTCGTGGACGCCACCTGCTGGTTAGTTAGAGAAAGTGTACTCCACGAAGCTGTAGATCTGATAAATTAGAGATAAGGACTTCAATAGGTCTACAAACCCTAAAAGAACCCTATCAACTTCAGCAAATGCCACGAGGCCAAAAACAACAGAAAATTATAAAGCATATGAAAAAACCAGACGATATGGATAACCCAAGCCCAAGCACCCAAATCAAAAGACCAGAAGAGACACAGCACCTAGAGCAGCTACTCAAAGAACTAAAGATGAACAATGAGACCACAGTATGGGATATTAAGGAAATCAAGAAGACTCTAGAAGAGCATAAAGAAGACATTGCAAGACTAAATAAAAAAATGGATGATCTTATAGAAATTAAAGAAACTGTTGACCAAATTAAAAAGATTCTGGACACTCATAGTACAAGACTAGAGGAAGTTGAACAACGAATCAGTGACCTCGAAGATGACAGAATGGAAAATGAAAGCATAAAAGAAAGAATGGGGAAAAAAATTGAAAAAATCGAAATGGACCTCAGGGATATGATAGATTATATGAAACGTCCAAATATAAGACTCATTGGTGTCCCAGAAGGGGAAGAAAAGGGTAAAGGTCTAGGAAGAGTATTCAAAGAAATTGTTGGGGAAAACTTCCCAAATCTTCTAAACAACATAAATACACAAATCATAAATGCTCAGCGAACTCCAAATAGAATAAATCCAAATAAACCCACTCCAAGACATATACTGATCACACTGTCAAACACAGAAGAGAAGGAGCAAGTTCTGAAAGCAGCAAGAGAAAAGCAATTCACCACATACAAAGGAAACAGCATAAGACTAAGTAGTGACTACTCAGTAGCCACCATGGAGGCGAGAAGGCAGTGGCACGATATATTTAAAATTCTGAGTGAGAAAAATTTCCAGCCAAGAATACTTTATACAGCAAAGCTCTCCTTCAAATTTGAGGGAGAGCTTAAATTTTTCACAGACAAACAAATGCTGAGAGAATTTGCTAACAAGAGACCTGCCCTACTGGAGATACTAAAGGGAGCCCTACAGACAAAGAAACAAAGACAGGACAGAGAGACTTGGAGAAAGGTTCAGTACTAAAGAGATTCGGTATGGGTACAATAAAGGATATTAATAGACAGAGGGGAAAAATATGACAAACATAAACCAAAGGATAAGATGGCTGATTCAAGAAATGCCTTCACGGTTATAACGTTGAATGTAAATGGATTAAACTCCCCAATTAAAAGATAGAGATTCGCAGAATGGATCAAAAAAAATGAACCATCAATATGTTGCAAACAAGAGACTCATCTTAGACATAGGGACACAAAGAAACTGAAAGTGAAAGGATGGAAAAAAATATTTCATGCAAGCTACAGCCAAAAGAAAGCAGGTGTAGCAATATTAATCTCAGATAAAATAGACTTCAAATGCAGGGATGTTTTGAGAGACAAAGAAGGCCACTACATACTAATAAAAGGGGCAATTCAGCAAGAAGAAATAACAATCGTAAATGTCTATGCACCCAATCAAGGTGCCACAAAATACATGAGAGAAACACTGGCAAAACTAAAGGAAGCAATTGATGTTTCCACAATAATTGTGAGAGACTTCAACACATCACTCTCTCCTATAGATAGATCAACCAGACAGAAGACCAATAAGGAAATTGAAAACCTAAACAATCTGATAAATGAATTAGATTTAACAGACATATACAGGACATTACATCCCAAATCACTAAGATACACATACTTTTCTAGTGCTCACGGAACTTTCTCCAGAATAGATCATATGCTGGGACATAAAACAAGCCTCAATAAATTTAAAAAGATTGAAATTATTCAAAGCACATTCTCTGACCACAATGGAATACAATTAGAAGTCAATAACCATCAGAGACTTAGAAAATTCACAAATACCTGGAGGTTAAACAACACACTCCTAAACAATCAGTGGGTTAAAGAAGAGAAATAGCAAGAGAAATTGCTAAATATATAGAGACGAATGAAAATGAGAACACAACATACCAAAACCTATGGGATGCAGCAAAAGCAGTGCTAAGGGGGAAATTTATAGCACTAAACGCATATATTAAAAAGGAAGAAAGAGCCAAAATCAAAGAACTAATGGATCAACTGAAGAAGCTAGAAAATGAACAGCAAACCAATCCTAAACCAAGTACAAGAAAAGAAATAACAAGGATTAAAGCAGAAATAAATGACATAGAGAACAAAAAAACAAGAGAGAGGATAAATATCACCAAAAGTTGGCTCTTTGAGAAGATCAACAAGATTGACAAGCCCCTAGCTAGACTGACAAAATCAAAAAGAGAGAAGACCCATATAAACAAAATAATGAATGAAAAAGGTGACATAACTGCAGATCCTGAAGAAATTAAAAAAATTATACGAGGATACTATGAACAACTGTATGGCAACAATCTGGATAATGGAGAGGAAATGGACAATTTCCTGGAAACATATGAACAACCTAGACTGACCAGAGAAGAAATAGAAGAACTCAACCAACCCATCACAAGCAAAGAGATCCAATCAGTCATCAAAAATCTTCCCACAAATAAATGCCCAGGGCCAGATGGCTTCACAGGGGAATTCTACCAAACTTTCCAGAAAGAACTGACACCAATCTTACTCAAACTCTTTCAAAACATTGAAGAAAATGGAACACTACCTAACTCATTTTATGAAGCTAACATCAATCTAATACCAAAACCAGGCAAAGATGCTACAAAAAAGGAAAACTACCGGCCAATCTCCCTAATGAATATAGATGCAAAAATCCTCAACAAAATACTTGCAATTCGAATCCAAAGACACATTAAAAAAATCATACACCATGACCAAGTGGGGTTAATTCCAGGCATGCAAGGATGGTTCAACATAAGAAAAACAATCAATGTATTACAACACATTAACAAGTCAAAAGGGAAAAATCAATTGATCATCTCAATAGATGCTGAAAAAGCATTTGACAAAATCCAACATCCGTTTTTGATAAAAACACTTCAAAAGGTAGGAATTGAAGGAAACTTCCTCAACATGATAAAGAGCATATATGAAAAACCCACAGCCAGCATAGTACTCAATGGTGAGAGACTGAAAGCCTTCCCTCTATGATCAGGAACAAGACAAGGATGCCCGCTGTCACCACTGTTATTCAACATTGTGCTGGAAGTGCTAGCCAGGGCAATCCGGCAAGACAAAGAAATAAAAGGCATCCAAATTGGAAAAGAAGAAGTAAAACTGTCATTGTTTGCAGACGATATGATCTTATATCTAGAAAACCCTGAGAAATCGACGACACAGCTACTAGAGCTAATAAACAAATTTAGCAAAGTAGCGGGATACAAGATTAATGCACATAAGTCAGTAATGTTTCTATATGCTAGAAATGAACAAACTGAAGAGACACTCAAGAAAAAGATACCATTTTCAATAGCAACTAAAAAAATCAAGTACCTAGGAATAAACTTAACCAAAGATGTAAAAGACCTATACAAAGAAAACTACATAATTCTACTAAAAGAAATAGAAGGGGACCTTAAAAGATGGAAAAATATTCCATGTTCATGGATAGGAAGGCTAAATGTCATTAAGATGTCAATTCTACCCAAACTCATCTACAGATTCAATGCAATCCCAATCAAAATTCCAACAACCTACTTTGCAGACATGGAAAAGCTAGTTATCAAATTTATTTGGAAAGGGAAGATGCCTCGAATTGCTAAAGACACTCTAAAAAAGAAAAACGAAGTGGGAGGACTTACACTCCCTGACTTTGAAGCTTATTATAAAGCCACAGTTGCCAAAACAGCATGGTACTGGCACAAAGATAGACATATAGATCAATGGAATCGAATTGAGAATTCAGAGATAGACCCTCAGATCTATGGCCGACTGATCTTTGATAAGGCCCCCAAAGTCACTGAACTGAGCCATAATGGTCTTTTCAACAAATGGGGCTGGGAGAGTTGGATATCCATATCCAAAAGAATGAAAGAGGACCCCTACCTCACACCCTACACAAAAATTAACTCAAAATGGACCAAAGATCTCAATATAAAAGAAAGTACCATAAAACTCCTAAAAGATAATGTAGGAAAACATCTTCAAGACCTTGTATTAGGCGGCCACTTCCTAGACTTTACACCCAAAGCACAAGCAACAAAAGAGAAAATAGATAAATGGGAACTCCTCAAGCTTAGAAGTTTCTGCACCTCAAAGGAATTTCTCAAAAAGGTAAAGAGGCAGCCAACTCAATGGGAAAAAATTTTTGGAAACCATGTATCTGACAAAAGACTGATATCTTGCATATACAAAGAAATCCTACAACTCAGTGACAATAGTACAGACAGCCCAATTATAAAATGGGCAAAAGATATGAAAAGACAGTTCTCTGAAGAGGAAATACAAATGGCCAAGAAACACATGAAAAAATGTTCAGCTTCACTAGCTATTAGAGAGATGCAAATTAAAACCACAATGAGATACCATCTAACACCGGTTAGAATGGCTGCCATTAAACAAACAGGAAACTACAAATGCTGGAGGGGATGTGGAGAAATTGGAACTCTTATTCACTGTTGGTGGGACTGTATAATGGTTCAGCCACTCTGGAAGACAGTCTGGCAGTTCCTTAGAAAACTAGATATAGAGCTACCATTCGATCCAGCGATTGCACTTCTCGGTATATACCCGGAAGATCGGAAAGCAGTGACACGAACAGATATCTGCACGCCAATGTTCATAGCAGCATTATTCACAATTGCCAAGAGATGGAAACAACCCAAATGTCCTTCAACAGATGAGTGGATAAATAAAATGTGGTATATACACACGATGGAATACTACACGGCAGTAAGAAGGAACGATCTCGTGAAACATATGACAACATGGATGAACCTTGAAGACACAATGCTGAGTGAAATAAGCCAGGCACAAAAAGAGAAATATTATATGCTACCACTAATGTGAACTTTGAAAAATGTAAAACAAATGGTTTATAATGTAGAATGTAGGGGAACTAGCAGTAGAGAGTAATTAAGGAAGGGGGAACAATAATCCAAGAAGAACAGATAAGCTTTTTAACGTTCTGGGGATGCCCAGAAATGAGTATGGTCTGTTAATTTCTGATGGATATAGTAGGAACAAGTTCACAGAAAGGTTGCTATATTATGTAACTTTCTTGGGGTAAAGTAGGAACATGTTGGAAGTTAAGCAGTTATCTTAGGTTAGTTGTCTTTTTCTTACTCCCTTGTTATGGTCTCTTTGAAATGTTCTTTTATTGTATGTTTGTTTTCTTTTTAACTTTTTTTTTCATACAGTTGATTTAAAAAAGAAGGGAAAGTTAAAAAAAAAAAAAGAAAGAAAGAAAACAAGGAAAAAAAAATGATGTAGTGCCCCCTTGAGGAGCCTGTGGAGAATGCAGGGGTATTCGCCTACCCCAACTCCATGGTTGCTAACATGACCACAGACATAGGGGACTGGTGGTTTGATGGGTTGAGCCCTCTACCATAAGTTTTACCCTTGGGAAGACGGTTGCTGCAAAGGAGAGGCTAGGCCTCCCTATGGTTGTGCCTAAGAGTCTCCTCCTGAATGCCTCTTTGTTGCTCAGATGTGGCCCTCTCTCTCTGGCTAAGCCAACTTGAAAGGTGAAATCACTGCCCTCCCCCCTACGTGGGATCAGACACCCAGGGGAGTGAATCTCCCTGGCAACGTGGAATATGACTCCCGGGGAGGAATGTAGACCCGGCATCGTGGGACGGAGAACATCTTCTTGACCAAAAGGGGGATGTGAAAGGAAATGAAATAAGCTTCAGTGGCAGAGAGATTCCAAAAGGAGCCGAGAGGTCACTCTGGTGGGCACTCTTACGCACACTTTAGACAACCCTTTTTAGGTTCTAAAGAATTGGGGTAGCTGGTGGTGGATACCTGAAACTATCAAACTACAACCCAGAACCCATGAATCTCGAAGACAGATGTATAAAAATGTAGCTTATGAGGGGTGACAATGGGATTGGGAAAGCCATAAGGACCACACTCCACTTTGTCTAGTTTATGGATGGATGAGTAGAAAAATAGGGGAAGGAAACAAACAGACAAAGGTACCCAGTGTTCTTTTTTACTTCAATTGCTCTTTTTCACTCTAATTATTATTCTTGTTATTTTTGTGTGTGTGCTAATGAAGGTGTCAGGGATTGATTTAGGTGATGAATGTACAACTATGTAATGGTACTGTAAACAATCGAAAGTACGATTTGTTTTGTATGACTGCGTGGTATGTGAATATATCTCAATAAAATGATTAAAAATAAAATAAAATAAAAAAATAAAAATAAAATAAAAATAAAATAAAAATAAAAGTCTTTACCTTTCTGTGTATACTCTATATTGCATAATAAGGAAAGAACTGAAACTGTGGAACTATAACCCATAACAAGTTTTGAAATTACCTATATAACTGCTTGTTGAGCTGTAAATAGAAAGTTAACACCTTTCTGTATGTATGTTATACTTTACAATAATGGGAATAGCCGAAGTAGTGGAACTGTGACCCATAACATTATTTGAAATTTGCTCTCTAAGTACTTGTTAAATCTTACTTTGAAAGTTATCACTCTTATGTATATATGTTAAAGTTCACAAAAATAAAACTGCATTAAAAAATAAAATTAAAATTAAAAATTTAAAAATTGATCAATGGTTGCTAAAACCATTAGGTGAAAGGTTGATGAGGAACTTTTTAATGGATCAACCAGACATTATGTTCAGAAGTACTCAGCACTAACCAGGAAGTATTTATTCTAGAAGCTCTAGCTTCAAAAGATACACCTAACATTACCACTTTTACCATGTCCACCTCTGTCACCATGGTCTAAATCACCTCATTTCTCACCTGCATTATTTTAATAGCTCCCTATCTCATCTCCCAGCCCTCACCTCAACAACACAACCAGAGTGGTCCTTTTCAAAGGAAAGTCAGATCATGTCACTCCTCTGCACAAACCCTCCAATGGAGTCCCATCTCACTCAGTGTGAAAGCCAAACAGAGCCTTACAAAGGCCCTTAAAGACTATGAACTGATTGATATTCCATTTTCTCACCACTAACGTCATTTCCTACCACCCTTCACCCTTGTTCACTGCACTCTAGCCACACTGGCCTCTTTCCTTTACTTAATCATATCAGGCATGTCCCTACTTCAGGGCCCCAGGACTCATTTTTCCTTTGTCTGAGCATTAGATATCTCACTGGGTTATTCCTCCTCCATTTCCTGTAAGACTTGCTTTTTTTGTTTTAACAAGTCACCTTATCAAAGAGATCTGCTCTACTAGTACCTAAGGCAAGCCCAAAATATCTGCCTCAGTTTTCCTCATCTGGCAGAGTACATATATGTAAGGAGAAACAAGTTATATATTTTAGAGAAGATAATTTGAAACAAAAAAAAAAGCAGCATCAATTTTCACAACTTTCTTTGTGTCTAAACACCTATAAAGCTATACTAACCCTTTCAAAAGATTCTTGTGGTCCCAACTTCAAAGAATTAATGAACATGTAGCTACCACAGTGGCTGTTTTGTTTCTAGACCATAACTCCACAAAGAAGTGGTGAAATATTAGAATTAAATGAGTCCCATTTAAAAAAAAAAAAAAAAAAAAAACTAGCAAAATAAATGGCATTCCCTTTCCTACCACTCATTTAGGGATTTCTGTTCATTATAAAGGTCCTAGTAATTTTACAAAAGGCTTAACTACTTTAAATCTATATATTACCTTTAGATACTATGACCACCAGAAAGAATAAAAAGAACTCACTAACTCTAACATGATTATACAAGTTCTGACATGGTGGGGATGTTGAACTCAATTATTTTCTTTAAATAAACAAACTCCCCTGGGGTAAGGCCTACTCTGCCTTTTAAACATCCTGTGGCTGGCAAGCTTCAGGGTCTTAAGTGAGATAGATAGGGGATAGAGAAAACAGCAAGTATGACTCAGTGATCAAATTTAATAGTTCCCAAAGACCAAAACAAAGATACCAGTTCCAGCCAGATTTCTCTAGAATTGCCCAAAAACTGACATCCACATACCTTTCATCTGAACAATCTATTTTCATTTAGTTTAAGGTTCACAAAGCACTTGTATGTGCCTATCAGTCTTTAGGTATAAAAATAAACCAAGAGTACAATGAAAACAATCAGCAGGGGTTCCAACTGCTGGATGATGAAATTTAATGTTAAATGTCTGGGGAGGGAGAGAACCCTTGAACATTTTTGTGCAGAAATACCCCCAACTTGTCTGGAAATCATACTATAGCAGTTCAACCACTTGCAGAAAGATTAGTGATATTAAAGTTAACCTTAAGAGCAACTTCTGTGTGCCAGAAATTTACATACCTTAGCTCACTTAATTCTCTGAACTCCCCTATGGGAAAGATATTAATTAACAAAGCATAGTAAATAAATAACTTCTCCAAACCAGAAAGGGACAGAACCCATATTCAAAATCTCAGTCTTTCTTTTTCACGATTATAATCTGCAGTACACTGGAATAAAATTATTAATCACAAATGCCACATTTGCCCCACAGGAGTAACATACAAGTCAAGCCTACTTATTCAACAAATTTTCTCCATTCTTCCAAAGTTGCTTTAGGCAAAAGGACAAAAGGGAAAGGTTCGCTGCTATACATTAAGAAGAAGATTTGATTTTAAGGGATGAATCAGAAGGAAATGCTACAGTTAAGTTTAAGGGAAAATGAGTAAGAGCAAAATAATTGGTATTTACTCATTATGATTAACCTCAATCACAAATAGCTGACTGCTATTCCATATACTCCAAGAAGTCAAGGGAAAAAATGTTAGGATTTAGTACAGTGGGTACACAGGTAGTTTTGGTCAAAATAGTTTCAGTTTTTTTCTGAATGTCTGGAATATTTCTCTCATTCTCTTCTTTCTCTCTCTGTCTCTATCTATACTCATACATATATACACACACGTTAAAGTATTCCATTACTTCCTTTTAATTTACAATAAAATTATTAGGGTTAAGGTATGATACCTAACTTTCCTTCTCTGGAAAATCCTTTTGTGTGGAACACTTTAATTCCTGATACCATAAGCTAACACTGAATGGACTTAGTTCTTCATACTCAACAGAATCCAATTTTTTAATTATTATTAATCAGAAAATACTGTAGAGGGATATTTCCTTTCTAAGTCATAAGCTTAATTGATTATTAGATGCAACACTGCCTATCACAAAGTAAAAGTAACATATTTATTCTAAAATAAAAATGAAGGCAATTCCCTAACTATCAGGACATTTTATGCAGGAAATTGGCCTTGCCACACTAATGTCCACAATTATTTAGAGAAAATAAAAATTCCTTGGAACAAATTATCCTCATGACTAAAAACAATTTACCACATACTGTTTGCAAAGAATAGGACTCAACTGTTTGATCAATTTAGTCTCCCAAAGGCCTAAATATATACCTGACTCCTCTAAATACTTGATTGTGTACTAGGAAATTTCAGCATAAATTAACACTCAAAAATAAAAGCCTCCCTCAAAATGCTCAAATCACTGCGTGATAGTTAACAATAATGAAGAGATTGGAAGGTGAAAGAAGGGAGGACATATGACCAGGACATCAATTTTAAATAATTTAACCCTAAAAACAACACCTTAGAATTTGAGTGTTTCTTTCAAAACAATGAAATGCTTCATGTATGCAGACCAGTCATTAGAACCAAAGATAATGGGGTGGTCTGCACAATTTTAAGATCAATGTTTTGGGCATCACCTGTTGACGTTTGCTTTTTGTTTTGTTTTTTTTAACGACATAGAAGTACATAGCATATGGAGTAGGTACTGTTTCTTAAAACGTTGTATTTATTATACACATATTCTTTCTTTCTTTCTAACTTTATATATAAAAAAGCAACCAAAACATTTCAAACAAATAACCTAAAATAACTACATTGCTTCCAACATGTTTCCACCATACCCAAGAATTTACAAACCATAATCATTCCTGAGCATTCTCATAACATTAAGATTACCCTCAATAGCTTACCTGTTCTTATTAAATTATCGTTCCCCCTTGGCTAGTTGCTGTCTATTTCTAGGTCCCCTACATTCTACAATATAAAACATTAGTTTTACATTTTTCACAGAGTTCACATTAATGGTAACATACAATATCTTTCTTTTTGTGCCTGGCTTATTTCACTCAGCATTATGTCTTCAAGGTTCATCCATGTTGTCATATGTTTCATTACCTTGTTCTTTCTTACTGCTGCATAGTATTTCATCGTGCATATATCCCACATTTTTTTGTTTATCCACTCATCTGTTGAAGGACATTTGGATTGTTTTCATCTCTTGGCAATTGTGAATTATGCCGCTATGAACAACAGTATGCAAATATCTATTCATGTCACTGCTTTCAGATCTTCCAGATGTATATCAAGAAGTTGGATCAAAGGGCAACTCTATATCTAGTTTTCTAAGGAACCACCAGACTGTCTTCCAGAGTGGCTGTACCGTTATAGAGTCCCACCAGTAATGAATAAGAGTTCCAGTTTCTCCACATCCTCTCCAGCATTTGTAGCTTCTTGTTCTTTCTTTCCTTCTATCTTAGTCAGTGTTTGTCTCTTTCTCTCCCTCCCTCCCTTCTTTCCTCTCGCATACACTCACACAGGATGAATAATTACTGTTTCTTAAAATTTTATTTTGTATACAAACAGCTACTTACATTCTTGGTCAAGATGTATTTCTTAGTGAGAAACAATATTACATCTTAATATTGTTATTCTATTTAGAAATCAGGGTAACGACCTCCAGAGTTAGGTTTCTTCCATTCCTTCAGCATTATGCGTAACAAAGAGATATATAAAATCTAAACATTAGATTCTGAGGCTTTATTACATTTTATGAATTTTAATGTAATACACAATAAAATATTCACTATGGAGAGTAACTTGGTATGAAAGCAAGTTTGTCTTTGATACTATCCCAGGGAGTTATTTAATAACCTCCTCTTGAAGATGCTTCCATCTTATGTTTGCGACACCCTTCCATCAACTTACTCAGAAGTGGAAGCAATTTTCATAATGCTTACTTCAGCCCCTTTATATTCTAGGAGACAATCCATAACTTGAAAATTAAAAGTCAACTAAGAATTGTTACAATTTTTTTTCTTGATTCCTCCTTTATCTGCGAGGAGAAAAAGACTATCTTCATTCTTCAGCAGTTCTAATAAACTCTATAAATATTTTTCAGCAATATGGGATATAGAGACAACTTTTCCCACAACCAAACTCTTAAGACAATTTCTCATGGTGGGCATTGTACAAGGGACAATGAAAGAAGGAATGACCAATGCCTTTCCAGTTTTAGGCAAATCAGGAAGTGGAATTTGTATCTCATGAAAAGGCCTTCAATAAATCCATACCCCCAAGCACTTGATACAAATTATACCTGTTTTTTCTGAACTACTGCTGTGAAATATTGCTCCTCCTGAAATCCACAAAACGTTTAGTTACAGTCATTAGATAATTCAAAGGAAATCATGCCCTCTTTAACTTTTACCTCTTTTGTTATATATAAACAAATAGCTTAATTTTCTATATTTAAACAGTGGGAAGGAGGGCAAGAAAGACATCGCTCAATAACTGACCATGTTAGAAATAACAAAACAGATTTTGAGAGAGAAGAAAGAAAAAAAAACCCATGGAATCATTTTATATTTTACAGGTGAAGAAACTGAAGCAGCTTATGAGCAATGAAAGAACTGAAGCTAATATTATAAATGGGATTTTCCCCCAGAATCACCCATTCCAAACAAATCTACAATTGATATTTTAGTTTAATACATATATAACACATATAATAATAGATTGTAAGGCTTAAGAGTTTAAATGAATGTATGAATTCCGAGTACAATACATAAGGCAAGAGAACTTAGGAATGGCCTGTGTGCCCTTTTTGAATGACATTCTTCTAATAAATAACTTGCTTCATTGTGCAGCTCTTTAGGGCCATCTGGGCTGGATGGATCACTGCTCTGGTCCAGCATGGCACTTCTTATACAGACGATTACTTAAATTCACCACTAGCTAAGGTCCACAAAGATAGATAAGAAGCTGTATATATGCCAACACCATGTTTTCAACCTGGTAACTTAATAAAAGGACCACTGCTTATCTAAGGATAGATGGTTCACTAAAACAATTTGTATAAGAGGTATAAATCTCAAAGTAGAGCAGCGCAATAGCAGAGTATATAACATCAATTGCATTTAAACAAAAATCCATTTCACACAGCTTGTGTTGTACCAAAACCAAAAAATTCCTAGAAAAAATAACAGTTCTCATTAAAATTTATATCCTAGGAAAGATTAGATGAGGGTAAGGGCAAAAAGCACAGTATACGCAGTATTAAAAATTTAGCATTTAAAGAGGATGAAATCACTTTTAATTTCATGGACATTTACCTTACATCAAGCATTTCTCTAGCACCCAGCATACATTTAGACGATTCAGAAGTGTGTGTGTGGAGGGGGATTTGGTCTACTGATTTTCCCAAAAATTATAGCCCCATTTAGTCCCCAAGGCACAAGTGAATAAAATAACATTATTATAAAGTGTTGTTTTGGTAGCATAGGAAATTCTGCACAGACGGACTTGTACTAAAAGAATAATTAACAAGAGTCATGGTTTATGAAAAAATAATCTAGTGTACTTGGCATCAGAGTAACTATGGGAGTCTGTTTTTTATGATTTTCCCCCTAAACCAAGTTGGGTACTTCCCAAGTTAAATAACAGTTCCTGTTTATTACTCCTAGATATCACACCTTTTTTTTTTTTTAAGCTTTAAAACAGAAATACGTAAGTCAATTTAAAATATAAACTTGTAGAGAGGCTAAGGACCTACTGTTGGCTCCAGGCAAAGCACTGGTTCAAAAAGTAATAAAGCAGAAGGGGAGTGTCATTGTTACTTCAACCTACCATTACAAATAACAGAAGACATAAAGAATGCTGCATTTAGGATAATGTGTGTTTCCTTTCTTCCATATGTATTTGTCCACCTCCGTCTCTCCCTCTCAGTGGGTGTTTCATTTGTTTCTCCCTCCTTCCCCTCCAAGCACCCTCAGGCTAGGAAATTCTATCTCCCTTCTCCTTCATGTCTGCCGGTCTCACTCTTTCACTCAGTAGCTTGCTTCCAAGCACTGAAATTCAAGTGAATCTCCCTGGCAACGTGGAATATGACTCCCGGGGAGGAATGTAGACCTGGCATCGTGCGACGGAGAACATCTTCTTGACCAAAAGGGGGATGTGAAAGGAAATGAAATAAGCTTCAGTGGCAGAGAGATTCCAAAAGGAGCAGAGAGGTCACTCTGGTGGGCACTCTTACGCACACTTTAGACAACCCTTTTTAGGTTCTAAAGAATTGGGGTAGCTGGTGGTGGATACCTGAAACTATCAAACTACAACCCAGAACCCATGAATCTCGAAGACAATTGTATAAAAATGTAGCTTATGAGGGGTGACAATGGGATTGGGAAAGCCATAAGGACCACACTCCACTTTGTCTAGTTTATGGATGGATGAGTAGAAAAATAGGGGAAGGAAACAACCAGACAAAGGTACCCAGTGTTCTTTTTTACTTCAGTTGCTCTTTTTCACTTTAATTATTATTCTTGTTATTTTTGTGTGTGTGCTAATGATGGTGTCAGGGATTGATTTAGGTGATGAATGTACAACTATGTAATGGTACTGTGAACAATCGAATGTATGATTTGTTTTGTATGACTGCATGGTATGTGAATATATCTCAATAAAATGAAGATAAAAAAAAGAAAAAAAAAAAAAAGAAAGCATTTCATCAGGTGGTAGCCTGTAGCAGAATGAATTAAAAAAATAATCACAAGATGTGAAAAAGAATCTGAAAGGAGTCATTTGCTAAAACAAATTAAATTAAAGCAAATTAAAACCACGAATTTTCAACTTCCTTTAAGATGCCTATATCTATATACACACCATACACAAGATCTTAATAAACTTTGCAGACTCAGTCTAAAGACTCATTTACACAGTTTTCAGTTAACTATATCAGAAAAAAAACATTAAGAGTCAGTTTAATACAGCTGTTATGAGCACAGGCTTTGCAGTTATAGCTCTGTGTGTCCTTATTCTGCTATGACAAACTATGATTTCAGGTAGGTTACTTACTCTCTGTCAACCTATTTCTTCATATCTATAGTGAAACTAAGAAGGGATGATGTAAAGATTACATGAGCTGTAAGAAAGGAATAAGTTTCGTTTTCACATAGAGACAGCATGGAATAAGGGAAATGGAGGCAAAACCAGTTTAAACAAGCCCCAGACAAAGAGAAGAGAGAATCTGCCTGATGTAAAGAGACATGAGGTAGTATCAGAGGCGGGAACTCACAGCAAAAAAATAAAAATTTGGGGGGGGGGGGCATTGGCTAATCAGTTCAAAATCTCAATAATGAGCTAATTGGCTCTCTGGGATTGGCTGTACAAATTAAAATCTCAAAAGATGAATTAGTTAGTGTTCTCGGATAGGCTGTAACCTCTGTAGTACCCAGTCAATGGGGAAACAGGGGAGGGACTTGCGAATTAGGAGTAGGAGATTTAAACATCGCCATTCTCTTCCTCTGGGGCGCCAGCCTTCCGCGTGTTTGGCTGGACGCCCCATCTTGCAAGATCGTAAATAAATTCTTTTCTCCTCCAGAACCGAGAGAGCGTTTATTCCCTTACAGGTACCACTTTATTTCCGACAACTTGGGGGCTCGTCCGGGATCCAAAGCTTCGGAGGGGGACCCCCGAGGTGGACAAAGGGAAGGCGCGCCCCGCTGATTGAGCGGTCTCGGACTCCACCATTGGGGGCCCATCTCCGGCAGCTAAAGGGCCCGAGACCAGATGCTTGGATCTGCTGGTTGTGGATGAGAAAAGGGGGAAAAAGAAAAGGCCTGCCTCTGGTTAACCAGGCAACTCCGTGCACGGACCAAGGTAAGGAAAGAAATATTATATTACCTTGGTGGTTAAAGCATTCTGAAAGTCTGGGGCTGATCCTGAGGGAAAGATGCCCAAACAAGACTCAGAATGGGGACATTCTGATGAGCCTAGAGCTGATCCTAAGGGAAAGATGCTCAGGCAAGACTCAGAATGGGGAATAGAGGCAGTCAGCCGGCTGGGAATAAAGGGAAGGGGGTACCTTTAGGGTCCCCGGGGAACATTCCTCTAAATAATCCATTGGGAAACATGTTAAAACATTGGGCTAAAAGTAATTGGACCAAGGGAAAGGGTAAAAGAAAATGATCAAATATTATTGTTATGTTTACACACACACACACAAAAAAAGTCATTTTGCTGCCAAATATATTCTGGCCAAAATATAAGGCAGATAAGAGTTGGCTTTGTGCTGACCTTGTGTGTCATGTTAATAAAAATAAACCTTTTTCCAAGGCAGAATTGAACTGTGCCATGTGGTGGCTGCAGGGAAAAAAGAAACTAAAACCTGGGATAAGCATTCCCCCACCTTATGGTTTCCCCTCCCCCACTGGGGCGGGAACCATTAAAGCCTGGGGTTTTGGTGGAAGCAGTCTATGCCCCCAGGCAATTGGAGAGCCAGTTAATGCTGACTGCTCCAGTAATTACAACCCACCAAAAGTTAAGAAAAAAAAAAAAAAATGGAGAGATTTCCAAAAGTTTCTGTTTCTAAAGGCTCTTAAAGAAAGAAAGGTAAGAATCATTAATAAAAAGCCTAGCAAGGCTAGCTGAATAACAATTAACTTGATTCTTAAACTCTGGTTTATGTAAATATCCCTTTCTTGGGAGAAGAAAGGGAAATGGGAAAGAGGGCGGCTATGAGAGAAAGAGAGAGACTGCATCCACCTAAAATAAAATTGGCTGTACCCATATCCCCAAAGAACGATGAAAGTTGAGGTCTGAAGTCAAGTGGTCTCAGGCTGGGAGAGTGGAGTGGCCCACATGCATGAAAAGGGTGAGTTTGCCCTGGGGGTTGAGGGTGGGCCTTCCGCCTCAATGCTCTAGAAAAGTTTTGCCGCCTCAGGACCCAGAGGGTGGAGCACATTCCCAGGGGAATGTGAAAAGCCTGGCTGCCACCCCACTGTTCAGGGAAGGTAGAGCCTTTACCCCAAAGAGGCAGAGTCTGGGTGGCACCCCGATGTTTAAGAAGGGTGGGGCCAAAAAGGTAATCTCCCCAACATCACCCCAGACTTTGAAAAGAAAAGGGCTGCCACAAAAGCCTCTAAAAAGGGTTGGACTCCCACTCCCTCAAGCCCCAAGAATACAATGTCATTCTGTTAATAACTCAGACTTTAAAAGGTCAGCTATATAAAGGAATTTTAGCCTAATATTCAGAGAAGATCCAAAAATCGATGAATGGCTGAATAAGCCATTAGAGGAAATATTCAGAGAATCAACAAGCCAGGGAGGAAACAGACAAAAGTGAGATAGAGAAGTAATTGGAGCAGTTTAAAAAAAAAAAAAAAAAAAAAAAGGAGGAAGGAAATTTGTAGCATGGGGTTTGTGTGATTCTCTATTCATATACTTATGTGGGGCTAAACAGGTATTAATAAATACATTTACATATTTTAGTGTGCTGTGTAATTAAGTCTAAGGCATGTGGAAGCTACATTTAAAGTCCCTTAATGTGTGTATCAGGGTATATAGAAAGTTATATGCACATTTTTTAGGACTGTATTTGGATGCATTCTGAGAGTTAAAACTTCATGAATCTAATGGGAGTTTAAGTTGTATGTTTACACAGGAATGTGGGATAGTTGTATTTGTATGTAATAAAAGCATGTAATATAATTACGTAGGAGTCTTTCAAACTGTGAAAGTTTGTCAGTGTGTAATTTAAAGCTTGGCAAAAATTTCCTGTGTACTCATCTATAGTAAACTGAAGCTATTTCTTTGTGTCTTTATAGCGTATACTAGTTTGTGTGTACTCTAAAGCTGGGCAATTGTGTGCAGTTTCACAATAGTGTGAAAAATGAAAAAAAAAAAAAAGGTGAGAAAAACTGTGTAAAAGTTTTCTATGTATGTGTAACAGTAGTGTATTGGCTATATATGCTTGTAAATGGGAATGTATGTCTGTTTCGTATGGTTATGAGTGTGTATATAAGTTATATGTGTCTGTATTCCAGATATATGAGACTGTGTATTCTTGTAAAAAGCAGAATAATTTTTCTGATATATTTTGGGCAAAAGCAAAAGGTCCATACTCAAAGTGCAAGTAAATGTTCCTATAAAAGGGTTTAAGGTTCACTAAAGCTGAATTAAACAAACTTAGAACAGTGAATGGTTCATATCTCTTCCCAGGTCTCCATTTGGTAATGCCAGGTTGCTATCTTAACATTAAGTCTAATAGGAATAAAGACACCACATATATTGTCAAATACTACACACCAAGGCTTGTCCTCCTCTCCCTGGAGAGTGGGTTTTTACTCATCTAACAGCAAAACTTGTGTGTATGTTCAAGGTATGCATATATGTGAATCACGTATATTCAAGCATCACTAAACTAGGTGTACTAAAAACTGAATTTTAATTTAGCATTTAAGAGTGGTAAGCCTTTTTATGTTCATTAATCTTAGGTTATTGTAAATTATTGTTGTCCTTTAGTCTAATTGTTCTATCCTGAAATGTTGGTAAGTTCTTGCTGCTCTGCATGCACATGACTTCAGGAGTGTCTGTACCTAAAGCAGGTATTAGCAGTTTTACACTAGGGGAGTCATTAGAGGGGTGCAAGCCATGTGTAATTTAGTACTTAGGCAATTACAAGGTGTAGGCCTTTGGTTTTTGGTTTGCCTTTCCCCAGGAGGACTGGAGAGCTCCCCTCCCTAGACACAAAGGATCTTTTTCTTAAGAATTATATACTGGCCTTGTCTTCTACTTTATCATCTCTCAGGCACCGTGGACTGCTGGCTCAGACCCTGCCTCTTGAATTTGCTGCCCATTGACATCAGCCTGGCAGCTGGGTTCTGATCCAGTCGTGGAAAGAATCCAAACTTCAACCGATCTGGGAAGGACCCTATCAAGTCTTGCTGACAACTAAGACGGCAGTCCGAACGGCAGAAAGAAGCTGGACTCATTACACACGAGTGAAGGGACCGGTGCCTGAACCAGACGATAAGTATCCAGCAACTCAACCTGAATCCTGGAAAGTGACTCCTACCTCAGATCCCCTAAGGATCACTTTAAATAGGCAACAGTTAAAGGAACATATTAGAAGGGAGAAAGGGCTGGATTAAACCCTATGTTTGCATTGTGCTCTGTGTATAGCTTAATGATGAAATTGCTTATGCTGATCATAATGTTCTATATTCAAGGAGTAACAGGTTCTGCTAAGCTGGTTATAAGTGTAGTCAAAGGCTTAAAGTCTCAAACTGTACAATTTGATGTTTGTCAAGTAATGAGCTGTAAAAATCTAAAACGTCAGCAACAACTGAGAGAGGAATATAAGCATTTATGTAGGCAGACTGTTCAAATAGAAAGCAAGATTGTTGGGGGGCGAACATTTGAGAGTATAACTTATGAGACACCTAACCCCTGTTATCCTTGGAACACTGCTTGGTGGACCACACAGTATGAGGGATGGGTCTTAACCCAGGTTGGAGGAAAAACCATTAAGGGAAACTTGGCTGGAATTTAACTCTCCAGTACAAATTGACCCCAAGGTCATTAGAATACTTAAGGCCAAAGACTTAAAGCAAACCACAGAAATAGAGACAGGTTATGGAAATACAAATGCCTGGGTAGAATGGGGCAAACATACCATCCAGAGTCTAAACAGCAGTAACTGTTTGCTTGTGCAACCAAACAACCCACTGTTCAGATTATGCCCTTCCCCTTGGGGATGAAAAAGCATGAAAGGGAGTTTAAATGTATAACACTCCTCTTTCAAAATGCTACTCCTGGTGAAAGTTGTAGTACGTTGTCCTCCCTTTTCCCTCCAGTCCAGGAGGGAAGTGTCAAAGCCATACCAGCGTCTCACCTTGGTCCCGGAAACCACTCTGCCTGTCTCTCCAGATGGGAAGAAGGGCTCCAGAATCTTGGTACCATGGCTTTGTGTACACAGGTGTGGAATGTGAGCAAGGATAGTACTGGCAACTTCTCCAGCCTAACTATATCCCGAGCAGACCTCTGGTGGTACTGTGGGAAGGGCATCCTCTGGCCAACACTACCTGAAAGGTGGGGAGAAACCTGTGCTCTGGTTCAATTGGCTATCTCATTTACCCTGGCATTTGAAAGTAATAAAGTACCAACCCAAGGCAAAGTAGAAAAGAAAAATGTACAAAGTGTACCTAGTTCCTTCAATAAAAAATGTTTGTAGATAGTATAGGGGTTCCCTAGAAAGTTCCTAATGAGTTTAAAGCTAGAAATCAATTAGCTGCAGAATTTAAATCATCCTTATTCTGGTGGGTCACCATCAATAAAAATGTCAATCATCAGCTAAAATTTATCAACTATACCAGGAATGTCATTTAAAAAAATAGCAGAACAGTTAGATGCCACTAGCCGAATGGCATGGGAAAACAGAATGGCCCTAGACATAATGCTAGCTGAAAAAGGAGGCATCTGTGCTATAGTTGGGGGAAATTGTCGCACATTCATCCCCAATAATACTGCACCTAATGGAACTATCACCAAAGCCCTACAAGGCTTAACAGCCTTATTTCAGAAACTAGAAAAGAATTCTAGCATTAACAACCCACTCATAGAATGGTTGGAAAATTGGTTCGAGAAATGGAAAGGAATTGCAACATCTATTTTAATTTTCCTTATCATTCCAGCCAAAATGTTTATAACAGCTGGGTGCTACATAATCCCGTGTGCTCAAAGGCTAGTTCAAAAAGCCATCAAAACCACTAGAATCAAAAATAAGAAAGATCCCTATGATGAGGAATGTAAAAAAAGCCCTTAGCAAATTTGAGAATCTAAAATGTGAAAACTAAAAGTGTTTAAAAAAAAAAAGAGGAGGGAATCTGTAAGAAAGGAATAAGTTTCGTTTTCACATAGAGACAGCATGGAATAAGGGAAATGGAGGCAAAACCAGTTTAAACAAGCCCCAGACAAAGAGAAGAGAGAATCTGCCTGATGTAAAGAGACATGAGGTAGTATCAGAGGCGGGAACTCACAGCAAAAAAATAAAAATTTGGGGGGGGGGGCATTGGCTAATCAGTTCAAAATCTCAATAATGAGCTAATTGGCTCTCTGGGATTGGCTGTACAAATTAAAATCTCAAAAGATGAATTAGTTAGTGTTCTCGGATAGGCTGTAACCTCTGTAGTACCCAGTCAATGGGGAAACAGGGGAGGGACTTGCGAATTAGGAGTAGGAGATTTAAACATCGCCATTCTCTTCCTCTGGGGCGCCAGCCTTCCGCGTGTTTGGCTGGACGCCCCATCTTGCAAGATCGTAAATAAATTCTTTTCTCCTCCAGAACCGAGAGAGCGTTTATTCCCTTACAGGTACCACTTTATTTCCGACATGAGCTAATGCTTGTAAAACACTTAGCATGGTGCCCAGCACCTAGCAAAGGCTCAACATACATTAAACATAATCAGGATACCAACCTGTATCTGAAACATCAGATGCAGTGACCATCTATCATATTTGCTGTCTGTCTAGCACCTGAACTTTCCCTTCTTAAGTTTGAAAACTTCTCCCAAATTTTGACTTCAGAAGACTAAACACTTTCCCACATCTCCAAAAATCTAGGCCAAGGGCTCTTCCAATCACATGAGCAGCCAGACTAGGAATGGATAACTAGTAAGAAAGAGAAGCAGAATCAGAAGGAACCCTCTCTCACTCATTAATGGCAGAGCAATTACAGGAAAATCAAGTTCAGGGAAGAATGAGCAGTATTTCATCAACCACAGCTAGCAGTGACAATGGAACAGACTGTAGTATCCGCCTGTCTCTGCATGGTACTGGCATCCTCTTGTGACTCAGTGTGCAGTGTAATTTTGGACATTACTTCTGGCACCTTAGCACTGAATCTGGTTCTCTAACTCTCAAAACAATTTGATGAGCCACTAAGCCTTACCCAATATCCTTTAAAAATATATGATATGCTTGAATCAGTTTTTTACCACTTCCAATAAAGATGACTGACATCTAATATGGGTAATACCCATTCTCACCTGGCCAAAGAAAAAAACATTCTATTTTATTTTCCAGAGCATCATTTATCTTTAGTTAATAGATTCTTCAACATTGGGACAATAGTTAACATACAGTCTATCTAAACCAGCTTAAATTAACTCATGTAACACACTATCATTTTTAACAATTTAATTTCTAGCTGTACAGAGTTGTAGATTAACCTAAATAAAGACAACAAAAGGTGGAAATAACCCTAACGGGCAAGTCAAGACACCAACTAAGTTTCAAAGGATTTCATAATTTTTCCATATGAAGCATACTCAAAAGGAAAGCAATTTCCATATAGTATAGACCAGATAAAAAGTCAAAAATCCAGTTACTCTTCTCCTGAGTGCCTCTTTGTTGCTCAGATGTGGCCCTCTCTCTCTCTAACTAAGCTAACTTGGCAGGTGATCTCACTGCCCTTCCCCCTACGTGGGACCTGACTCCCAGGGGTGGAAATCTCCCTGGCAATGCAGGATATGATTCCCAGGGATGAATCTGGACCTGGCATTGTGGGACTGGGAACATCTTCTTGACCAAAAGGGGAATGCAAAACGAAATGAAATAGAAGTTTCAGTGGCTGAGAGATTTCAAATGGAGTTCAGAGGTCACTCTGGTGGACATTCTTACACACTATATAGATAACACTTTTTAGGTTTTAATGTACTGGAATAGCTAGAAGTAAATACCTGAAACTATCAAACTCCAACCCACTAGCCTTGACTCTTGAAGATGATTGTATAACAATATAGATTACAAGGGATGACAGTGTGACTGTGAAAATCTTGTGAATCACACACCCTTTATCCAGTGTATGGACGGATGAGTAGAAAAATGGGGACAAAAACTAAATGAAAAACAAGGTGGGATGGGGGGGATGATTTGGGTGTTTTTTTTTTACCTTTATTTTTTATTCTGATTGTGTTTCTTTCTGGGGTAAGGAAAATGTTCAAAAATAAATTGGAGTTATGAATGCACAACTATATGATGGTACTGTGAAGCAGACTGTACACCATGGATGATTGTATGGCATGTGAATATATTTCAATAAAACTGAATTAAAAAAAAAAATCCAGGTACTCTTATCCTTGCTTTCTATCTAGTAACTAAAGATTCTCATAAATGGATACATTTGTTCCTTCCTTCATTCCTTCCTTCCCCCGCCCCCCACCAGAGAGACTGTAGTTTACAAAGTTAGAATGCAGAGGAAGAAACTGTAAAGCAGTTCTGCAGTTAATTTAAAGCTCTTCATTTGTAAACATGGTTGAATTTTTCCATTCAATGAATCCATGTCTTGTGAGTAATTAGGCAATATATATTTTCTTGTATGATCACAATTTTATTCTATATACCCTTGCACAGAAACATATTAGTGGGAACTAAATCAACATAGTAATGCTATTTATTGTTAAGGTCCTTTATAATTACATTGTAATATTTTTTTAAAAAATATTACAGAAATTGTAGGTTTACAGAAGAGTCATGTAAAAACACACAGCGTTTCCATATACCCCCTTATTGTTGACACTGTGTTAGTATGGGAACCTTTGTTATAACTGATGAAAGAATAACAAAACAGTGCAATTAAGTACAGTCCATAGTTTATATCAGGTGTATTTTTCTCGGATACCATCATATTAACACCTTGTATTAGTATCATATATTTGTTATAATTCCTGAAAGAACATTTATATACTTATACTATTATATACAACAATATCTTAAGGCAACTCTATAGTTAGTTTTCTAAGGAACTGCCAAGCTGTCTTCCACAGCAGCTGCACCATTTTGATTCTCCTCAGCAATGAATGAATGTTCCTATTCTCCACATCCTCTCCAACACTTGTAATTTTCTGTTTTCTTAATAGTAGCCATTCTGATCTATGTGAAATATCTCATTATGGTTTAATTTATATTTCCCTAATAGCTAGTAACGTTGAGCATCTTTTCATGTACTTTTTATCCATTTGTATAAACTCTTTGGAGTCTGTTCAAGGTTTTTGGCCATTTTTAAATTGGGTTGCATTTAATTGATGAGTTACAGGATTTCTTTATATATTCTGGATATCAAACCCTTATTGGATGTGTGGTTTCCAAATATTTTCCCCCACTGAGCAGGGTGTCTTTTTACTTTCATGACAAAGACATTTGATGAGCAAAAGTTTTTAATTTTCATAAGGTCCCATGTATCTATTTTTTTCTTTCATTGCTTGTGCTTTGGATATAAACTCTAAGAAACCATTGCCTAACACAAGATCCTGAAGATGCTTCCCTACATTTTCTTCTATGTGTTTTATAATCCTGGCTATTATATTTAGGTCTTTGATCCATTTTGAGTTAATTTTTTAATAATGGTGTGAGATAGGGGTCCTCTTTCATTCTTTTGCGTATGGATATCCACTTCTCCCAGCCCATTTGTTGAGGAGACTATTCTTTCCCAGTTGAGTGGACTTGGCAACCTTGTCAAAAATTAATTGGCAACAGATGTGAAAGTCTATTTCTGAACTCTCAATTCAACTGCACTTCTCAATACATCTATTACTGTGCCAGTACCATGCTGTTTTCACCACTATGGATTTGTAATAAGTTTTAAGATCAAGAGCTGTGAGGCCTCCAACTTTGTTCTTCTGTTTCAAAATGGCTTTAGCTATTTGGGATCCCTTACCCTTCCAAAGAAATTTCATAATTGTCTTTTAATTTCTGCAAAGTATGCTGTTAGAATTTTGATTGGGATTGTGTTGAATCTGTAAATCATTTTAGGCAGAACTGACATCTTAATGATATTTAGTCTTCCAATCCCTGAACACAGAATGTTCTTCCATTTACTGAGGTCTTCTTTGGTTTCTTTAAGCAATGTTTTGTAGTTTTCTGTGTACAAATCCTTTACATCCTTGGTTAAATTTATCCCTAGATATTTGATTCTTTTAGTTGCTACTGAAAATGGACATTTTTTCTTGATTTCCTCTGTATATAGCTCATTATAGTGTACAGAAACACTATTGATTTTTAGGTATTGATTTTGTATCCTGCCATTTGCTGAATCTATTAGCTCTAACAGCTTTGCTGCAGATTTTTTCAGGACTTTCTACATATAGGATCATGGTCTGTTGAGGTCTTCCATTTCTTTTAGAGTCCTAGAGTCAGTGTAGTTTCTTCACGTGTTTCTAGGAATTTGCCCATTTCATCTAGGTTGTCTAAATTTTTGGCATAAAGTTGTTCATAGTATCTTTTTATGATTTTTTTATCTCCCTGGGGTCAATAGTAATGTCACCCACCCCCAACCTCCCCCCACATTTCTGATTTTATTTATTTGTGTCTTCTCTCTCTGTCAGTCTAGCTAAGAGTTTGTCAATTTTATTGATCTTTTTTAAAAAAACAACTTTTAGTTTTGTTAATTACCTCTACTGTTTTTTATTCTCAATTTCATTTATTTCTGCTCTATGTTATTTCTTTCCTTCTGCTTACTTTGGGATTATTTGCTGTTCTTTTTCTAGTTCCTCCAAATGTGCATTTAGGTCTATGATTTTAGCTCTTTCTTCTTTTTTAATGTAAGTGTTTGGGGCTACAAGTTTCCCTCTCGGCACTGTCTTCCCTGCATCCCATAAGCTTTGATATGTTCTGTCCTCATTTTCATTTGTCTCAAGATACTTACTGATTTTCCTTGACATTTTCTTTGAACCACTGATTGTTTAAAAGAGTATTATTTAACTTCCATATATTTGTGGATTTTCCAGTTCTCCATCTGTTATTGATTTCCAGCTTCATTCCATTTTGGTTAGAGAAGATGCTTCGCATAATTTCATTCTTTTTAAATTTATTAAGACCTGTTTGGTGACCCAACATGTGATCTTTCCTGGAGAATGATCCATGTGCACTTGGGAACAATGTACATCCTGCTGTTCTGGGGTGCAATGTTCTGTATATGCCTGTTAATTCTAGTTCACTTAATATACTATTCAAGTTCTCTGTTTCCTTACTGATCTTCTGACTAGATGTTCTATCTATAGATGAGATTGGTGTAATGAAGTCTTCAACTATTATTATGGAGGTGTTTATTTCTTCCTAGAGTTTTTCCAGTGTTTGCCTCATGTATTTTGGGGCACCGTGGTTAGGTGCATAAATATTTTTGATTGTTACTTCTTCCTTGTGGATTGCCCCTTTTATTAATATATAGTGTCTGTCTTTGTCTTTTTAACAGCTTTGACTTAAAGTCTATTTGGTCAGATATTAGTATAATGACCCCAGCTCTTTTTTTGGTTACTATTTGCATGGAATATCTTTTTCCATTCTTTTACTTTCAACCTATTTGTATCTTTGGGTCTAAGGTGAGTCTCTAGTAAACAACATACAGTTGGATCATGCTTTTTTATCCATTCTGTCAACCAGTGTCTTTTGATTAGGGAGTTTAATCCATTAACAGTGTTATTACTGTAAAGGCAATACTTCATCCATTTGAACTTTGGTTTTTATATGTCATTTCTTTTTTTGTCTCTCTTTTCATATTGTAACCTCCTTTTCTGTATAGTTAATCTTTTGTGATATAGCTGACTGATTTCATTTCTGTTTCTGTATTTTTAAAAAATACTTTCTTTATTGTTACCCTTGGGTTTGTATTACAGAACCTACATCTATAACCTACTAATTTGAAAAGATACCAATTTAATTTCAATAGCAGACATGTTCTCTGCTCCCATATCCCTTTGTTTCTCCTCTTTATCTTTATGCCATTTTTGGCTCACTTCACCACTTTATATTTTACACATCCCTTATCAAGAAATATGCTTTTTTTCTGGTTCAACTGTATTCTGATTCTTATATGAATTGAAGAGTGCAATTGTATATTGAGGATATAGTACTATTTTTCACATCTACCCATTTAGTTATCCTTACTGATGAGCTTCATTGCTTCACACTCCAAGCTACTCTCCCCTGTCTTTTCCTTTCCACCTGCAGAACTCCCTTTAGTGATTCTTCTAGGGCAGGTCTCCTATTGATGAACTCTGTTTCTGTTTATCTGTGAATATTTTAAACTCTCCATCATTTTTGAAGGACAGTCTTGCCAGATAAAGAATTTTTGGTTGGCAATTTTTCTCTTTCAAGTACTTTAAATGTATCATACGCACTGCCTGCACAACTCCACAGTTTCTGATATGAAATTGGCACTTAGTCTTAATTTAGGACCCCTTTGTATGTGATGAGTAGCTTTGTTCTTGCTGTTTTCATAAGTCTTTTCCTTTAGCATTTGATGTTCTGACTAGTATGTGTCTTAGAGTAGGTCTATTAGGATTTATTCTGTTTGGAGTATGTTGTGCCTCTTGGGCAAGTATATTTATGTCTTCCGTAAGTATTGGGAAATTTTCCCCATTATTTCCTCAAATATCCTTTCTGCCCCCTTTCCCTCTCTTCTCCTGGAATACCCATGATGTGTATGTTTCTGTGCTTCACATTCTTATTCAAATCCCAGAGACACAGCTCAATTTTCTCTATTCTTTTCTCTATCTAGCCTTCTGATTGCATCATTTTGATTGTCCTATCTTCTAGTTCACTAATTCTTCCTTCTGCCTGTTCAAATCTGCTGTTATATGCCTCTAGTATATTTTTAATCTCTATTATTATGCCTTTCATCCCCATAATTTCTGTTGTTACTTTTTATACTTTCAAATTCTTCTTTATGCTCACACACTGTCTTCTTAATATCCTTTAGCTCTTTGTGTATATTTTCCTTCATCTCCTTGAATTCATTTAGGAGATTTGTTTTAACATCTTTTATTTAGTTGCTTCAACTAAGTCTCCCCTGAAGTTTTAATTTGTTCCCTTGACTGAACACTCCTCATTTCTCTGCCAGACTTCTTTGCAGTGCTAATTTATAGTTGACCAATGCTTTTCCAGTGACTAGAATGTTAAAGTTCATATCTGTTAAATTTATTGCTTTTCAAAAAATAAATGTGATACCAGATTCGTGAGGAGACTGAAATTAGGGGGCTAAATGTGTTTTTTGGAAAGTCTCAGAAGGCAGTTACCATATAGAGTTGAACTATGTTTTAACAACCAAAAGAACAATCTGAAGAAAATCAAGCATGACTTAAAAAAAAAGATAGCCTTTTAAGATTAAAATTTAGATTATAAAAAGAACCAAACACTTGGAAATGTACATTGATGTCTAACATACACAATACTTAGTGTATCAAAAAGTCATAAAATTTTAAGGTTCATGAAGATTATGTATTAGAGCTATGTTACAAGACAGAAATAGTTGAGGCCTTCAGAATTAACCAACTACCCAGGAAACCTAACTTCTGATCTTACCTGAGTGGTGTCATTAAAACATCTTCATCTTACCTCTCATTAAGTCAAAATAAAGTTAATTGAGCACCATGTGACATTAATTCCTGAACTTAATATAACAAAATATACTAAATTCAAGGGAAGTGATTTTAAAGTGCTGTTTATACTCTTTTAATATAAATAAAGGTCTGATTTATACAATTTATAAACAGGTTGGACTTAATGTAGAAAATATCTTCAAGAAAAGTAAAAACTTTTTATAGTGTTGATAAGTTCATTTCTGCATAACTCCCAGGATTTGTTATAAAGTAAAATCATTTGTGCTTATGTGCTAAGGGCAATTTCATTAATACCTGATTATAATTTACTGGTTATTTACTGCATGGTCTCAGAACTAATTTATACCTAAAATACTACGAATTTAAATTTAGGACAATTACCAAAATAAAATTTTATTCTGGCCATAGTCCACCTATCATATAGAAGGATCACATAATTCCTTATGAGGAGACTGGCAAATTGCAAAGAAGTTCCTTTGCATTTGGTTGCCTTATACTAACCACAGCAGGAATTTTCTCCTCAGGTAAGAGGAGAAAAATGAACAGAAAATCTAACTTCTCTTTAAATCAGACTTGTCCAAATCAGTTTTACAACCTAGCTATATTTGTGTTTTATGAGACGCCTAGAAAAAGCAGGGCTAAAAAGGACTACCCTAGTATGAAGAGCAATTTATTTTATTAAATAACAGTCACAGACAAAACATTTTTTAAATGGACCTAACAAACTCCTGTCAAAATAAGGTACAAAAACAAAAAGTACATGAAACCTAAAAGAAGTTGTGTGTGTGTGAGATGAGACAAAAGAAGGTTTTGAGCAAGAATGGCAAACCAAGGTATGTGTACTGTTATTTTCCCTCCTTAGAAGTGGCAGACACATTTAACAGGTGACAGCTCTGTGGACCTGGTAAAGGCCTCAGATCCTCTAGGAGTTGTTCTTGATTTAGATTGACCAGAGGAAGGTTGTATAGAAAAAACATTAAGGTGGGAATGAGTATAAGGAAAAATAGTAACAATACAAGCAGCAAGCATTTACCGAGTTACTTTTTACTTTTAGGTTATATACATTGTTTCATTTAATTCTTACAACTTCATTACTACTACCATCATGCTTATTTTATACATGGCATAAACTGAGATTTAGAGAATTTTAAATAACCAACATTCCAGAGCCATATATATAAGTGATAGAACTGGGACCGTAACCCAGATCTGAGTACTTTTCATTTCTTTATAATGGACCATACAATTCTCCATGTACATCCACCAGGTCATATTTTTTCAAATAAGATTTTAATTATTTAAGTAATATGTTTCTAACTGAAACTCTGGAAAATACAATGCATGTACCAAAATTTATATCTTTTTTATTGCTTTTGTAATTAATATTTTTGATGAACACTTTGTACATAAACCTCTACACACATTTCTATTTCATTTATAAAGCCTTACAAAAAATTATAAATGGAATATTTGGCCAAAGAGTATGCACACATTCTGCCAAATACCTGAATATTACTGAAACAATGAAGAGACAATGGCTCCTTGAAGAAAACAATTATGCCTTTTTCTTTCTTAATCCACAATGCCTCGGCACATGAGGAAGTATTCAACAAATGACTCTGAATTAATGAAGCGGTTCCCATACCTCAGCACAGTCTCTGAAGGGAGGACTAAATACAGCAGGCTCCCAAATGAGAAGACAAAACATGCCAAATATCAAATCTGCTGATAGGCTGCATAAATACCTTTTAGGAACATATGTTTTAAAAATTTGAAATTTTATACCATATTTAAAGAATATAGTATTTTAGTAGGTATGTAACAAACTAAAGACATTACTTTTCCCAGTTTATTATCTATATTCCATAATCTGTTATTGTTCATGGAGATCATTTCAGAACATGTTCATATACAAATTTAAAGAGCTAAATATTTTAAATAGTAGCTGGATTTGTCATTTTACTTTGACATGAATGGAAAAGGATATATCATGCAAACACTAACCAAAGGAAAGCAGGAGTGGCTATGTTAATAACAGAGCAAAGAAAATTACCTTATTATATAATGATAAAAGGGTTAATCAATTAAGACATAGCAATCCTAAATATATATTGCTAGTACTGGAGCAATTGCGCACTCACAGGCAAAAAACAAACAAACAAACAAAAAAAACAACTTTGACCTAAGTCGCATTCACAAGTTCTACAGCTAATACAGTGGTACCTCAGTACTCGACTGCTTCGAAAACTCATCGAATTTAGTACTCAACGCATTCTGACCTAAAAATTTTGTCCCGGTACTCATAGTTTGTTTGGTACTTAAAGTGAAAACATCAGTTCCTTAATGACTTGCTACCCTTTCCAGCCAAAACAAAGCATCACACGTTAGCCACACGGTAGCTCTTGCCCTGTACAAATCCCCTTGTGGTCTTATCTTAGCTTCTGTGACCATTTTGTGTATTTTTGTGCTTTTTTTTTCTCATCATGGGTCCTAAGAAAATGAGCAGTGATAGTGCTGAGCAGAAAAGAAAATTACTTCACATCACCATTGAGCAAATAAAAGAAATAATAGGCAAATATGAGAGTGGTATTCGCATTACTGATCTTGCTAGGGAATACAGGATGCCTAGAACAATGGTCTCCACCATCATCAAGAATAAAGAAGCAATAAAAAAGGCTGATGTTGAGGAGTTAATGGAGGAACATCGTGAAGAGCTCAGCACTGAGGAGCAGCAGGAACTACAGAAGGAGCAGGAACTACAGAAGGAGCAGCAACAAGAAGTGGCTGAAGAGATCTCTTCAGGTCAGGAGATAAGAGAGGATGTCCCCAGTTCCTTGATAAAAGAAATGTGTGCAAAATGGGCAGATGTTCAAAACTCATGTAGAAGTACCATCTGGACAAAGCTCTGACAAGCAGAAATGTGAATTTATTGAATGACCAAAGAATTTCACACTTTTGAGGAATTCTGAAAGGAAGTCAGAAGCAATACTCATTGGATAAGTTTTTAGTGAAGGTGACAAAGAGTGTGTCACAGCCTGTGGTGCGAATTGAAAAAAGGCAGCAAAGAGAAAGAAAACCCAAAGTGCAAGTGCCTGGTATTCTATTGGAGGGGGACTCGCCTTCCAAGCAATACTCCATGTACCCTCTGTTCCCCACCACTCTCCTCTAGCATCCCATTAGGCCATGGACTTGTCTCAGTATAGGTAAAGTGAAGTTTTTATTTTATTTAAGTATTTATTAATTTTTAGGTTTATTTCTCATGTAAAGTGATGATATACAATCATATCTTTTTATATATTGCCTCAAAAAATGTGCATTGTCTTTGGTTTGGTAAGGCATTAAATTTAGTTACATTATTCTTTATGGGAAAAATTTGGTACTTGTTGTTTTTGGCACTCATTGCACCTCCCAGAACCAATTAACAACGAGTACAGAGGTACCACTGTAGTATGGCAGGCAATGTCCCTATTAAGATGAAAAACAGATTTACTGCAAAACAATGTTCTAGGCAATGATCTAGCAACTTAGTTGTAGCCCTACATTATATGATAGGTATTATTATCTCTATTACATAGGCAAAGAAACCGAAGCACAGAGAGGTTAAGAAACTTGCTAACTTCTTTGAAACCAGGCATTCTGATTTCAAAACCACACCCCTAATCACTACACTGTATTATCTCCCCAAAACAAGGAAAAACATTTAATACAGTACCTGACACAGCATGCAGCGGACATTAGCGTTTAAGGGCTCAATGCAGTATGCTTGCTAGAAAAGAGGATGCTCAACCAAACCAGACGATTTATTCATTCAGTAAATAACTAATGTGGACAAAGAACTGTATCAGAATGTGGGAGTGTTCCCCTAACCTTGAGGAACACTCAGACTAAGGAAGAAAGATATGGAGAAAGACCATATAATGTGATGTGTTTACACAGAAATTTTCACCAGTATCATGGCACAGGAGTAGTAGTTAACTCTAGGGCACTCAGAGAAGTTGCACAGAGGAGGAAATACTTGAATTGCATCTTCAATAACAGACTTTCACAGAAGTTTCTAGGTAAGAAACTATCTCCCAAAATCAGTCCCAACAAGCGCACCTGGTTCTCCCCACAAAAACCGCAGCAGTAGCACAAAATATGGCTTAGCACAGAGGCAACATCTTTGTTGGGGGGGCTGGGGAAATACAATGGGCCTAAAGAATCAAACTCCTCTTACCCAGATTCTCAGGCTTTCCTGCCACCACAATTAGAACCAGCAGTAAAGAAGGAGTACATCTATCGAGCTTAATTTTATATCAAATATGACCATAAAACTAACTTTGTTCAGCATACTTGTATTAAAATGCCTAATAGAAGAATTTAAATTTTAAAAAATAATAATAAGGAATGTATGGGGAAAAGCAGAGCTTAAGTTAAACATAACTGACCTTGATTCCTTTCTGACTGACCTTGATTCCTTCCTGAAACTCCAATTTTAAAAAGTAAAGGAATTTTTAGAAGTATAAAACCTACAAGGATAAAGAGAATGGGGAAGGACACAATAGCAAATGAGGGAACTCAATAACATTTTGGAAGCTTTAAACTATTGTAACTAAAATAGCCAGGCTAAAAAATCTGAAATCTAAATCTAAAAGATAAGAAGCCATCAAGGAACAAGTTGAGTTGTGCTGCAGAGATTCAGGCACAGGGAAGGCAAAGACACAGGGTGGGGCTGCAAATAAAATGACCAGTTGAAAGTACCAATCTTCTATCTATCCTAGACTAAGGTCAGGAGATGCATTGCTGGAGAGGGTGAACCAATCTTAGGAACACAAGTAACAGCTGAAAGCAAGACAAAACACCTTACTGAAAAGTGGGGAAAATTATCTGAAAAGTCTGTATCCTGAACATTCCATTTTCCAAGAAAATGGAACTCCCAGATTACCTGATGTATTCAACCACACTGAAAAGTTGAAAGGTGTTGTAGATTTGTCAGAGAATTGTGAATTCAATTGATAATAAGCAAAAAGTATACAATATTTTAAATCAGGATAATTATTTGGGAAAAACAATAGTTTTGACAAGAGTTCCGGTTTGCTAAACTGCCATTACACAAAATACCAGAAATGGATTGGCTTTTATAAAGGGGATTTATCAGGTTACAAATTTACAGTTCTAAGGCTGTTAAAGTGTTCAAATTGAGGTACCAACAAGAGGATACCTTCACTGAGGTACCAAAATCAATGTGCTGGTTTGGATATATTATGTACCCCACAAAAGACATGTTCTTTTAATCCAATCCTATGGGATATTTGGATTAAGTTGTTTCCATGGAGATGTGACTCCCCCAAATGTGGGTGAAACCTTTTGATCAGATTATTTCCATGGAGCTATGGCCCCACCCATTCACGGTGGGTCTTAATTAGATCACTGGAGTCCTTTAAGAAGCTCAGGAAGAGAGAGAGAAGCAGAGCGGGAGCCAACAGAGATGCTTAGAGATGCTTAGAGTTGCAAACAGAAGGATGTTTGGAGATGCTAAGCTAAGAGATGAAGCCCACAGTTTGCCCCAGAGAAGCTAAGAGAGGAACTCCAGATGCTAAGAGAGAAATGCTCTGGGATAAAGAAGCAAGGACACACAACTGCTGAGAGAGAGTGAAGACAGAAGCCCAGTGATATTTTTGGAGAAAGCCATTTTGAAACTAGAACCCAGGAACAAAGGACAAGCAAACACCAGCCATGTGCCTTCATAGCTGACATAGGCGTTCCAGACACCATTGGCCTTTCTTCAGTGAAGGTATCCTCTTGCTGATACCTTAGTTTAGACACTTTTATGGCCTTAGAACTGTAAATTTGTAACCTAATAAATCCTCTTTATAAAAGCCAACTTAATTTCTGGTATTTTGCATAACAGCAGCTTTAGCAAATCAGAACAAGAAAGGAAATATAGTGAACTTTTTGACTCAGATATGAACAATATTTACACAGTTGTAATAATGTAAATACTAAATGAAGAATTTGTCCCCCTCCCAAATCTGATATCTTATAAAGGGAAGATGAGAAAAGAAAGAAGTATGTGTAAATGTTTGAGGGCAGTAGAGAGAGTAAGACAATGAACCGTCATTTTTTCTTAGAAGGAAGTCAATAGCTAATGTCTAAAATGAAAAACCGACAAAAAAGTAGAATAACAATTAGAATTATGATGATATGAAGGCAATATCAAAATAAATACATGCAAGAATTGAAACTGAACACCTCTAAAGACTCAGAATTGGAGGTAAGGAGAGGTAAGATGGGGAACTGCTGTTTTTTATTACAAGTCTTGTAGTAGTACTATTTGACTTTGTAAACTACATGTGTACAAATATCACTTTACAACAGCTGCAGCAGGGAGGACAAGAGAGTGAAAGCTAAAGAGTAAGTACGGGTTTCTTCCCTTTAGAGGTGATAAACATTCTAAAATTGTCTACAGTGATGGCTGCACATATCTGTAAATACACTAAAAGCCATTCAATTGTACTCTTTAAGTGGGTGAACTGTATGTAAATTCTATCTCAACAAAACTGTTCTAAAAAAAGTAAAGCAGGAGATTTTGTCACAATGTTAAAAAGATCTAAAATTGTCTAAATTAAGTATCCATCATATTTTCAACCTAATATGTTCATTTCTATTAATTCTTTCAGTAGTATTGAGGTCAATAGTGCTAAATGTCTTTCTTACAGCACAGTCCATTAACTTACACAGAACGTGGTTCACTAAAGAAATACTTGGGGCATGTAGCAATTCTAAAGCCTAACTGTTTAAAGCCATCACATAAACACAGTATTTTACGTCTTCCTTTCCCCTAAGAACATGTATCTGGATATATTTACATAAAAGCTTACATTATTTTGCACCTCTTGCATAAAATCCAAATTTTGACATTTTGAATGACTAGCATGTATAAGCACCAGTGATGACAGAGTTAAATATTAAGTCTGAATGTCAAATGATACAAATGGACAAACTAAAAGGCTACCTCATGGAAAAATATACAAAGTACTAAATATGCAAAAGAAAACAGGAAACAATCTTATCTGCAAGAACTGTTGCAGCTTGCAACTCTTTAAAAGTCACATTCTTGTGAGCACAAATTCACCTACTAAATATAATCTAATTAACATACCTATACACAAGGAAAACCAGGAACCTCATCCCAGAAAAATAAAATGCTTCAAAGCAGAAGATTAAAACCATGAACAACTACATCAGAATATACTGAATTTCAAAAAGAATTCAAATGAAGTGCTTTTCACATAAAGATAAAAGCTATATGGACTTGTGTTTGCTGGATCGTGATGATCTACAACATACTGTTGCTGAATTTCATGTATTAACCAATTAACAAATTTGCAAATAATTAAATATTATAAAGGTGAAAGAGCATTAAAATCACATTTGTTATATTGCTTACATTGCATGCCCATATATTCAGAGAAACAGACTCAGAGATAACGGCAACCAAAGAAAACCTTAAGTATTTATCATTGAATGCTCATTATGTCAGGGAACATGAAAGAGAGAAATGCATGAAACAAGACTCCTGCATGCAAGGAGTTTGAAATTTGGCAGTGTAGGAAGGGGTAAGAAATAGAAATAATAGGACTGCAAAGACTAATGAAAAATAAGATAGTATAATGACTGAATGCTAAGCTGCAAAATATAAATAAGTATAAATTTATATAAGGGGAAGATAATAAAGAGTTTATAAGAGGAAGTAGGCAACAAAATAGGTCTCAGAAAATAGAAAAGCATTTGAAGAGGCAAAGGAAAAACATGAATATCACCCTCCCCTCCCCCGCTAGATTTTGCTGCTTAAATTTTTGTCATAAAATACTGGGGGGAAATGTATGCAAAATCAAAAAAGAAAAGTAACTTAAAAAAGAACTGAACCAGAAAAGAATAAATCAATAAAGTAGTAAACAGAGAGAAAATTATCCACAACTTCAAAAAAATAAAGAAAAAAATAAAAACTAAACCACCATCTATCTTGTGTTATCAATAAATATTCACATTATTAGTTCAACTAACTTCATTCCATTATGAGACAGAATGAGAAAGTAAGAACATTATAATCCCATTTCCACAATAGGAAACTGACAAAAAGACCTCAACCACAGCAACTCAGTTGAGGTTTCCTCATTCCCAGTCTAGAAATCTATCAATTATACTTTATAGTGTTTTGTATTATGTGTTTTACATTGGACTTGCTTCATTATTAATCTCAATCTCCTATAGCAATCAAAAACATTACTATACTATAGCTACTATGAGAAAAGAGGGCCACTTTTTAAGGAAGCTGTAATACACAACAGACAAATTGGTCTCACTTAAGATCACAGAAACATTTAGGACCAAAACCAAGCAAATGGAGATATACTACTATCCCTGTGTACCTTCTAGCCAACAGGCCAGTCTAATGGGTCAGAAGGAGAGAAGATGGACTGTATAACCCTCTTGTGGGTGAAAATGTTCTAGAATTGATTGTAGTGATGAAAGCACAGCTCTGTGAATATACTAGAAGACACTGATTGTACATTTTAGATAGATTGTATGGTATGTGAATTTACCTCAATAAAACCAATTAAAAAAAAAATTCAAACGTTGTGGTGAAAACAAAACACATCTGAATGCAACTTTACCATGTCATAATTTCTTTTTATTCCCATATACCACACTACTATTAACACCATGCACTGGGGTGGAACATTTCTTAAAATTGATGATAGCTCATTTTTATAACTGTACCCTTAACTATAGACCACTGGTTTAACTTACAGTTCATTGTTTGTGTAGTGCTGTTCCATGGATTTTATTTTATTTTATTTTTTATTTTTATCCTGTTACCATATATATAACCTAGCATTTCACCCTTTAATCACATTCAGATATATATTTTAGTGCTGTTAACTACATGTACCATGCCGTGCCACCATCACTACCATCCATTACCAAAACATTTCCATCATTCCAAATGGGAATCATGTACATTTTAAGCCTTAACAGCTCATTCCCTATCCTGGCCCCAGCCTCTGGTAACCTATATTCTAGATTCTAATTGTTTCAAATCAGCGAGATCATACAATATTTGTCCTTCTGTCTGGCTTATTTCACTCAATGTCTTCAAGGTTCATCCATGTTGTCACACATATCAGAACTTATTTTTACTGCTGAATAATTCTCAATTGTATATATAAACCACATCTTGTTTATCCATTCATCAGTTGATAGACACCTGGGTTGCTTCCATCTTTTGGCAACTGTGAATAATGTACTATGAACATCAATGTGCAAGTATCTGTAAGCATCCCTGCTTTCAATTCTTTTGGGTATATTATATATCTTGTAGTGGAATTGCTGGGTCAAATGGTAATTATATAGTAAATTCTCTGAGAAACTGCCAAACTTTCTTCCACAGTGGCTGCAACATTTTACACTGCCACCGGCAATTGAGTGTTCCTATTTCTCTGCACCCTCTCCAACATTTATAATTTCCATTTTCTTAAAAGCAGCCATTCTAACGGTTGTCAAATGGTATCTCACTGTTGTTTTGATTTGATCTCTGTGATGGATAATAATGTTGAGCATCTATTCATGCGTTTTCTGGCCATTTGTATATCTTTGGTGAGATGTCCATTCAAGTCTTTTGCCCATTTTCAAATCGGGTTTTCTTTTGGTTGTTAAGTTGAAGGATTTCTTCATATATTCTGGATATTAAGCCTTTATTGGATATGAGGTTCCTCAATATTTTCTCCCATTGTGTAGGCTGTCATTTTACATTCATGATAAAGTTCTCTGATGCACAAAAGGTTTTAATTTCAATGAGGTCCCATTTAATTACTTTTTCTTTCTTCTCTTGCTACTTGTGCTTTGGGTGTAAAGTCTAAGAAACCATTGCCTAACACAAGGTCCTGAAGATGCTTCCCTACATTTTCTTCTAAGAGTTTGATAGTTCTGGCTCTTATATTTAGGTCTTTGATCCATTTTGAATTGATTTTTGTAAGAAGAGAGACAGGGGTCCTCATTTTTTAAAATTATTTTTTATTATTTTGTGTGTGTGGGGGGGATGGAAATCCAGTTTTCCCAACACCATTTCTTGAAGGGACTATTCTTTTCCAATTCAGTGTCTTTCTCCCTTGTCAAAAATCAGTTTGCCATAAAGAAGAGGGTAGTTTTCTGAGCTCTCAATTCATTTCCATTTGTCTATGTCTGTTCTGGTGACAATACCATTCTGTTTTGGTTACTGTGGCTTTATAATAAGGTTTAAGATCAGGAAACGTGAGGGCCTCCAACTTCCTTCTCCTGTTTCAGAGATGGCTTTAGCTTGTTAGGGCCCCTTACCCTTCACATAAATTGATGACTGGCTTTTCCATTTCTGCAAAGAAGGTTGTTGGAATTTTGATTGGGATTGTATTGAATCTATAAATCGCTTTGGGTAGGACTGACAATCCTTACAATATTTAGTCTTCCAATCCATGAACACAAATGTACTTCCATTTATTTAGGTCTTCTTTGATTTCTTTTAGCAATGTTTTGTAGTTTTCAGTGTACAAGTTCTTTATATCCTTGGTTAGGTTTATTCCTAGATATTTGTTTTAGTTGCTATTGTAAACAGAATTTTTTTTCTTGATTTCTTCTTCAGATTGTTCACTGCTTGCATATAGAAACACTACTCTTTTTGGGTGTTGATCTTGTACCCCACCACTCTGCTGAATTAATTTATTAGCTCATTCAGTAGCTTTGTTGTGGATTTTAAAGTTTTCTTTTTTTGTATAAGCATCATGGCATCTGCAATAGGGCAAGTTTTGCTTCTTCCCTTCCAATTTGGATGCCACTGATTCATTCATTCATTCTGAACTTCCAGTACAATGTTGAGTAAGTGTTGACAGTCAGCATCCTTGTCTCGTTCCTGATCTTAGAGGGAAAGCTTTCAGTCTTTCCTCAGTAGGTAGGATGTTAATTATGGACTTTTCATATATGCCCTTTATCATGTTAAGGAGTTCAACTATACTTGTATCACCAGTTTTGTAAGTGTTTTTATTGAGAAGAGGTGTGGATTTTGTCAAACGTCTTTTCTGAATCAATAAGATGATCATGTAGTTTTTTCCTTTCATTTTGTTAATGTGGTGCATTCCATTAACTGATTTTCTTGTGTTGAATCACCCTTGCATACCAGGGGGAAATCCCTTGATCATGGTGTATAATTCTTTTAATGTGCTGTTGGATTTGGTTTGCTAGTATTTTGTTGAGGATTTCTGCATCTATAATCATAAGAGATATAGATCTAATAGTTTTCCTTTCTTGTGGTATCTAATCGTCACATGAGGGGTGATGCTGGCCTCATAGAATGATTTAGGGAGTGTTCTCTCCTCTTCAATTTTTTGTGAGAGTTTGAGCAGAATTGGAGTTATGTCTTGGAATTTGGGGTAAAATTCCCCAGTGAAGTCATCTAGCCCTGGGATTTTCTTCGTTGGGAGGTTTTTGATGACTAATTCAATCGCTTTACTAGTAATTGGTTTTGCTGAGTCTTCTATTTCTTCTTGGAGTCAGTGCAGATAGTTTGTGTTTTTAGGAATTTGTCCATTTCCTCTAGGTTATCTAATTTATGGCATACAGATGTTCATAGTCCTCTTATAGTCCTTTTATTTCAGCAGAGTCAGTAGTATTGTTCCCTTCTTATTTCTGATTTTATTATTTGTATCCTTTCTTCTTTTTTGTCAGTCTAGCTAAAGGTTTCCCAAATTTTACTGATCTTTTAAAAAAACCAACTTTTGGTGTTGCTGATTCCCTCTATTGTTTCTGGTTCTCTATTTCATTCATCCCCACTCAAATCTCTGTAATTTCCTTTCTTCTGCTTGCTTTGGGTTTAGTTGTGGTCTTCTTCACCTTCTTCTAATTTTGAGTTTAGGTCTCTAATTTGATGTCTTCTTTTTTAATGTAGCATTTAGAGCTATACATTTTCCTCTCAATACTGCTTTTGTTGCATTCCATAAGTTTTAGCCTGTTGTGTTTCATTTTCATTTGCCTCAGGGTACTTTCTGATTTAACTTGTGTTTTCTTGTTGAACCTATGGGTTAAGAGTTGTTGCTCAATTATTTTTAATTTCCATTTCTCCCTCTATTATTGATTCTAGATTCATTCCACTGTGGTCAGAGAAGATATATTGTATGATTTCAATACTTTTAATTTATTCAGGTGCTTGTTTTTGACCTAACATATGTCTATCCTGGACAATGATCCATGTGCACTAGAGAAGAATGTGAATTCTGTTTTTGCTGGGTAAAGTATTCTATATTTGTTAGGTCTGGATGATTTAAAGTATCATTCAATTTTTCTATTTTCTTATTGATCTTTTGTCTAGATGGTCTATTCATTAATGAAAGTGGTGTATTAATGTCTCCTACTATTAATGCAGCATTTCTCTCTTCAAATCTGTTGGTATTTGCTTGATATATTTTGTGGCTCTGTTATTAGGTGCATATACATTTATAGTTTTACATCTTTTTTGTTGCGTTGTCCCCTTTACTGGTAGTTAATGAACATCTTCTCCCCTCATAACTGTTTTTTGTTTGTTTTGCTAATTGTTTTAGAACCACAATGAACTAGTACAGAGAATGCCCTCTACAAAACAACACAATAGAGGTTCAGGGATCGAGGTGTTCCCTTAGCAAGGCTGAAGATTTCAGTCTTTGTTATTTGAAACTTAGGCCACAGTCCTTGTTTTTGGATGGATCACTGACTGGGTGGCACACCTTGTAAATGTGTTTGACTCAGTCGTATTACTATAGCTACCCAACTCTCTTTTGGTTACTACTTGTATGGTATACTTTTTCTATCCTTTCATTTTTAACCTACTTGATCACTGAATTTAAGGGGAGTCTCTTGCAGACAGCATATAGTTGGTGATACTTTTTTTATCCATTCTGCCAATCTCTGTCTTTTGACTGGAAAGTTTATTCATTTACATTTAAAGTATTCCTGATAATGCACGCCTTTCTTCTGCAGTTTGCTAGTTAGCCTTTTTAAGTTTTATACCTTTTTGTCCCTCAATTCTTCCGTTAATGCCTACTTTTATATTTGGTTTTTTGTTTTGTATCATATTGAGTCCTTTCTCTTTTCTATCTGGAAATATTTTTCATATATTTTTCTTGTGGTTACCATGGAGTTAAAACACCAACTTGACTTCAACAGCATACACATACACTTTTCCCTAAACCCCTCTGCTCTCCCACCTTTTCTTGTACTTGTTACCACTTGTATCTACACATCATATGTCTAAAAGCATAGATTATCATTACTTTTTATGCATTTGCATTTGAGCATCTGTAGAAAGTAAGAAGTGAAGTTACATAAAAATAATATAATAATACCAGCATTTATATACTCCTTTACTGGACGTCTTTATTTCCTTATGCACTTTGAACCACTGTTTAGTGTCCTTTCCTTTTGGTCTCAAGAACTTCCCTTAATGTTGCCTATAGGGCAGATCTAGTGGTAATGAACTCTTTCAGCTTTTGTTTATCTGAGATGTCTTAATCCTCTCTCTCATTTTTGAAAGAAAGTCTCGCTAGATATAAAATTCTTGGTTAGTAGATGTTTTCTTTCAATACTTTATAAGTATTTCAACCTACTGTCTTCCTTTCTGCAATGGTTTCTGATGAGAAATCAGCACTCAATCTAATTGAGACTCCTTGGAAACACGTTGCTTTTCGCTTGCAGCTTTTAGAACTCTTTCCTTATCCTTGCATTATCCAGTGCATTTGCCGGATACATGAAGGGATGCACTTTTCCTGTTATCCTGTTTAGTGTTCTCTGGGATTTTTGGATGTGGCATATTCACATCTTTTGCTAAATTTGTGAAGTTCTTTGTCATTATTTTTTGAGTATTTCTTCTGACCCCTTTTTCTCTTCTTCTTCTGGGACTCTCACAATGTGTATATTGTACGTTTGATGGTATCCCAGGGGTGTCTGAGGCTATTTTCCACTTTTTTATATTCTTTTTTCTTCTGCTCCTCAGCCTGACTCATTCAGTTGTCTTGTCATTGAGTTCACCACCGATTCTTTCCTCTGCCAGCTCCAATCTGCTCTTGAAACACTCCTGGGCATTTTTCATTTCAGTTATTGTGGTCTCAACTCCAGTTGAACATTTTAACATTTAAAATGTTAACTCTCGGATTTACTCCCTGGGGTGCCTGTTTCTTGGTTTTGTAACCAGCTGGTGATAAGACAAGGGATTTTCTTGAGTTTCAGCCCTCCTATCAGGAAGGTCCACCCCAAGACAAATGAGGTGTGCAGGGTTCTACCATCTTTCCTGAGCCCATGTCTTATCCTGGGCTTGTGCTTGTTAGTTGTTTTGGAGTTCCCCCGTTTAGAGGAGTCTGAATGCCCCCCTGTTTGCCTAGAGACAGAACCTCTCTCCTTGGTGTTTAAAGCAGGCAAGACTGCCCAGACTGTCCACCTCTACAGTTTCTTATTCTCCTTTTGCTGTTTCATGCTGCTTTTCCCTGGAGGAAAATTCTGAAAGGGGGAACTCACTAGAGAAGAGATTCCCAAGTCAATCTTTCCCACCTGAAAATGGGCCAAGGACCCACAAGGGGGGCACAGACATGCTCCAAAGTGCCCTGGTTGGGGGGGGGAGGAGGGGGAGGATCAGGAAGGTGCTAGGAGCTTCTTCCACAGCTCTCCAAAGCTGAGTTTCTTCACCTGCCCAGGCAAATGTACCCTTCAACTAACTTGTTCCCCTAGGTCTGTGGAAGCATAGTTGTCTTTAAGTCTTCTTCACTGCCACCTTTGTCAAGGGGGTGGAGAGGGTATAGAACAGTGGGCCGCCCTCAGAGTCGGGGCCCCCAGCAATCCAAAGTCACTGATCAAAAGCCATGATCAGAGATTGGCCATGCCCACTCCTGGTGTTCATGAAGAGGATTTTATGTTCCTTTCTGTCATCGGGAAGCCAGAAAGTCAGACCCCATGGCAGCCTGCCATGAGAATGGGGAATGGGCCCCCCATGACCACAGTGCAGAAAGAGCAATTTACTGTTCTTTATTGTAATTTATCAGCCTCTTCCTCCCACTCTTTCTTAGATGCTGTAGAGTGTTATAGCCACTGGAGTTTCAAAATAGTTTTTCCAGACAGTTCCTGCCTGTTTAATAGTTGTTCTGGTGACTGAACTGGACTCTAGAGCTTCTCGTCATCTTCCCACAATTTCTGGCCCCTCCCATAATTTTTAAAAGCACTAGGAGAGGAAAGGAAATGTGGGCGTGACTGGTGGCGTGCTGGGCTTTTCGGTCTGGATGAATGGGCGCGGGGCTTCCCCTCCAAGGTGGGTCCTCAGTAAGGCTGGGGGCATCGTGGCAGGTGGGGAAGGTGACCGGCAGGTGGAGTAGCGCACCACCGGTGTGCCAGTTTGAATGCACTGTCTCCCCAAGCAACCATTATCTTTGATGCAATCTTGTATGGGCAGACGTATTAGGGTTGATTAGACTGCAGTTCTTTGAATGTTTCCATGGAGATGTGACCCACCCAAATGTAGGTGATAACTCTGATTAGATAATTTCCATGGAGGTGTGGCCCCGCCCATTCAGTGTGGGCCTTGATTAGTTTACTAGCACACTATATAAGCTCACACAGAAGAAGCAAGCTTGCTTCAGCCAAGAGGGACACTTTGAAGAACAGACAGGAGCCGAGAGAGGAGCTGCAACTTACAGAGACATTTTGGAGATGGCCTTTGAAAGCTGACTTTTCTCTGGAGAAGCTAAGAGAGGACAAATGCCCCAAGAGCAACTGAGAGTGACATTTTGAAGAGAAGCTGCAGTCTAGAGAGAAATGTCCTGGGAGAAAGCCATTTTGAAACCAGAACTCTGGAGCAGACACCAGCCATGTGCCTTCCCTGCTAACAGAGGTTTTCCGGATGCCACTGGTCATCCTCCAGTGAAGGTACCCAATTGCTGATGCATTACCTTGGACACTTATGGCCTTAAGACTGTAACTGTTCAACCAAATAAACCCCTTTTATAAAAGCCAATCCATTTCTGGTGTTTTGCATAATGGTAGCATTAGTAAACTGGAACAGATTTTGGTACCGGAAGTGGGGTGCTGCTGTGTTTGCAAATACCAACATGTTGGAATGGCTTTTAAAATGGATACGGGGGAAGATTCTGGAAGAATTGTTAAGAACTTGATAGAAAGGTCCTAAACTGCTTTGAAGAGACTGTGGAAATATGGACCGTAAAGATACTTTGATGAGGCTTGGAGCAGAGATGAAGAATGTGTTGTTTGCAAACTGGGGAAAAAGGCAATCCTTGTTTTAAAGTGGCAGAGAATTTGGCAAAATTGAGTGCTGGTGTCAGATGGAAGGAAGAATTTGAGAGCAATGAGTTGGGATACTTGACTGATGAGATTTTGAAACTAAAGTTGTGGATATAGCATGGCTTCTCCTTGCAGCTTATACTAAAAAGTGAGGAGAGACCGATAACTTAGAACTGAACTCTTGGGTTCAAAGAAACCAGAAAGTGATGGTTTGGAAAATTCCAGGCTTCCAGGGGGTGAACCCCAGAAGTTATAGCCCCCATATGAGGATTTAAAACCAACACGGAACCCGACTGCCATTTCAGTACAAGCCAGATTGGAGATACAGTTATCCAGAAAGGGTTTGTGGAAGGTCCTTTGTCTGATGGCTTTGACCCCTGTGTGCTTCATGGAAAGCCAACAGAATTTCTGCAAGATCTTTATAGATGGAGCTGCTGCCAGTCTGGACTGGAGGAGACAGACAAGAAACAAATTGAAGGAAAAATGTCTTCAAAGACAGAGCCATGGGGTTGAGGTCTGGAGTTGAGGTCTCAGACTGGGAGAGCAGAGTGGCCCACACATATGGAAAGGGTGAGTTTGCCCCAGAGGTCAAGGGTGGGCCTTCTGCCTCAATGTTCAGGAAGAGTGCTATCACCCCAGGTCTCAGAGAGGGTGGAACACATTCCCCGGGGATTGGGAAGAGCCTGGCTACCACCCCACTGTTCTGAAGGGGTTGAGCATGTGCCCCAGAGATGGAAGAGAAATTGGGTGCTGCCCCAATGTTTGAGGAGGGTGGGGCCAAGAAGGTGGTCTCCCCAAATGTGTGGATATGTTGGAGCACTCACCCAGCGTTTGGAGAGAAAAGGACTGCCACAAAGGCCCTTAGGAAGGGTTTAGACTCCTGCTCTCTCAAACCCCAAGGATAAAACATCATTCTGTAAATGACTCTGACTTTGAAATCTAATGGAATTTGCCCTGTGGGTTTTAGGAATTGTTTTGGTCCCTTAAACCCTGTTTTCCTTTCAGTTTCTCCTTATGGCGATGGGAATGTTTATCCTATGACTGTCCCTCTTTTGTTTTTGTGATATTGTGATAGGATGAATGTATTTTGCTATATGGAAAGATCATGTCATTTTGGGGTCCAAGGGGAGGAATGTGCTGGTTTGAATATATTATGTCCCCCAAAACACCATTACCTTTGATGCAATCTTGTGTGGGCAGACGTATTAGGGTTGATTAGATTGTAATTCTTTGAGTGTTTCCATGGAGACCCACCCAACTGTAGGTGATAGCTCTGATTAGATAATTTCCATGGAGATATGGCCCCGCCCATTCAGTGTGGGCCTTGATTAGTTTACTAGAGCACTATATAAGTTCAGACAGAAGAAGCGAGCTTCCTTCAGCCAAGAGGGACACTTTGAAGAATGCACAGGAGCTGAGAGAGGAGCTGCAACTTACAGAGACATTTTGGAGATGGCCTTTGAAAGCAGACTTTTGCTCTGGAGAAGCTAAGAGAGGACAAATGCCCCAAGAGCAACTGAGAGTGACATTTTGAAGAGAAGCTGCAGTCTAGAGAGGAATGTCCTGGGAGAAAGCCATTTTGAAACCAGAACTCTGGAGCAGACACCAGCCACGTGCCTTCTCCGCTAACAGAGGTTTTCCGGATGCCACTGGCCATCCTCCAATGAAGGTACCCAATTGCTGATGCATTACCTTGGACACTTTATAGCCTTAAGACTGTAACTGTTCAACCAAATAAACCTCCTTTTATAAAAGCCAATCCATTTCTGGTATTTGCATATAGCAGCATTACTAAACTGGAACAGCCGGTAACCCACGCTCCTCATCTTAAGCCCCAGGGATGTGGCTGAGTAACAGCTGAGGTGATCAAGCATTTGTAGCTTCTGGCACTTGTGGACTTCGGCAGCCTGGAGGTCATGATGCTGCTGGAGACAGCCATCGTCTTTGCCAACTGGCATGGACACAGATTGAGTGGAACCCATGGAGTCAGTACTAAAGGACAGATGCCTATACCTGAGAGCTGACAACATGGTAGAAGGCAACTGTGCTGAAGAACTACTACAGAACTTCCACTGGGTCATGGAAGAGTATTTTGTGCCCCTCCCCCTTCCCTCAGGTATTATCTCTTTTTCAAAGCTGGATGAACAAGAGCCCTCCCCACATGGCTGAGTAACTATTCTGGGAAGGAAGTACCCAGTGCACAACTGGGTACTTTTTAGTAACTGGCTCTTCTGAAGACAAAATTGGGAAAGATCTGGCCAAAGCAAAACAATGAGTTTCTGGTGTTAATGGAAATAAAACGCATTGTTAGCTTCCCAGGAAATGGGAAGTATTCACTTATAGACCCAATTGCTATGAAAGACTTTATCTCCCTTTCCCTCTCCCCCAAAAGACTATCAGACTGCATTTTGTGATAAAACAGAATTTAGAGATTTTTCTAACCAAACTGCCAAAGTCAGTTTTGGCTAAGAATCTTCCAGTGATGTTTTTGTAGGTGCCCATCAAAAGAAGACTATTTTCTTCTCATTTCCTTCCTCTATCTACTATGCTACTTTAAAGTCAGCTGAATTTACAAGCTTGGCCTTGAATTATAAGAGAACCTTGAACCTGCCCTTGGGATTGAAGTTCTCAAACCACTGTCAGACCAACTATCTTTCTCCCACAATAAAGTTATCCACTCCTGTTCCATTTAAAAAAAAAAAAAAAAAAAAAAAAAGCACTAGGAGAAATTTTTAGCGAAAAATAAGAGAAGGGAAATTAGTGAAACATTTCAACATACAGAGTAATCATAAAATATGAGGTCCCCATCTACTGTGCTAAAGCACAAAAAGCTTGTATCACATTTTTCCATGCAAATCCAATGAAGACTTTTCCTCTGGTATAACTACACAAAGGATTTTTGTTAGTACAATTTACTGTGCTATTCTCAGCCCTAGGATATTTTTGTACCCAATCTCAAATTGGAAATGGGATGCTATCTGTCCTCAAAATGTCAAGTTATTGGCAAAAACATATCTCCATGTCTAATAGAACTTTTATGCTTCGCTACAAGTCTTCTAAATGGTATTCTCCTTTAGATGTAACTAAGACCACCTGTGTATTTACAAATATAAATCAAAACTTATGGTATACACTGTTCTCTGATACACAAGATCTGATTTTTCCCTAGAATGAGAATAAAGACTTTGTACTTATTTATCACTAAGCCCCATTGTTAAACAGATTAATTCACGTTATATATATCCTTTATTTTATGTTATTTCAGTGTTCCAAAGTTAGCTATACAACAAATCCTACTTTCCCACCACTATAAAAGCAGAAAAATGATTCCACAGAAATGGTACTCCCAAAACACTAAGTCAAAGAATGTCTACTACAAAAGAAGGTCAATCTGTGTTTTAAAACTTCAACTTCCATGTGAGACTAAGGGAAAAGATGTTTATTTGGTGCAGGATCTACATTTCCTAAACAATTTAACTTGTACAATTTGTTCAAATACCATATTACATGAAACTTTGAATAGGAAGTGAGACCTGGTAGGTTTGTACAAGTTAGTGTGAAATAGCAACACATCCCAAAGTAATTTGGGCAGAGAATAAAAATATGTATGCAGGGCACCCCGAGGAGCCAGGGGAAAATGCGGAAGTGTTGGACTTCCTCACCTGGATTGTTGCTGATGTTCTCACAAACATTGAGGACTAGCGGTTTGGTATACCAAGCCATATATTGTGGTGCTTGCCCTTACGGAGCGCATCACTGCAAAGGAGAGGCTAAGCCTGCTTATAATTGTGCCCAGGAGTCTCCCCCTGAGTGCCTCTTTGTTGCTCAGATATGGCCCTCTCTCTCTAGCTAACCCAACTTGGCAGGTGAACTCACTGCCCTTCCCCATATGTGGAACCTGACTCCCAGGGGTGGAAATCTCCCTGGCAACTCCGGATATGACTTCCCAGGTTGAATCTGGACCCAACATTGTGGGATTGAGAACATCTTCTTGACCAAAAGGGGGATGCTAAATGAAACAAAATAAAGTTTCAGTGGCTGAGAGATTCCAAATGGAGTCAAAAGGTCACTATGGTGGGCACTCCTATGCACCATATAGATATAGATAACCCTTTTTAGGGTATGTATTGGAATAGCTACAAGTAAATACCTGAAACTGTCGAACCCAGTGGCCTTGACTCTTGAAGACGATTGTATAACAATGTAGCTTACAAGGGGTGACAGTGTGATTGTGAAAACCTTGTGGATCAGTGACACTCCCTTTATCCAGTGCTTGAATGGATGAGTAGAAGAATGGGGACAAAAACTAGATGAAAAATGGGGGGAGGGGTGTTCTTTTTTACTTTTATTTTTTATTCTTATTTTTACTTTTTCTGGTATAAGGCAAATGTTCAAAAAATAGATTGGGGTGATGAATGCACAGCTATACAATGGTACTGCGAACAGGTGATTGTACACCACGGATGACTGTATGATATGTAAATATATCTCAATAAAACTGCATTTAAAAAAAGTTCAATACTTCCTTTGCTTCCATTTCCTCACTGGTAACACGATATCTTGTAATTTTTTAGGGATGAAGAGTAGAAGTTAATCAAGTTAAAAGATTTCTACACAATTATGAGCAACTTAAGAAGTGAGGAATTGATTCCAACAGAGACATGCATACCAATGTTCACAGCAGCACTGTTCACAATCGCCAGAAGATGGAAATGACCAAGATGAATGAATAAACAAAGTGAGTTATATACATATAATGAAATACTATTCAACCATAGAGAGGAATGACATCCTTATGCATGCAATGACATGAACCTTGAAGACATCCTTTTGAGAGAAATAAGCCAGATGCAGGACAGGTGTTCTGTGGTCTCACTGATATGAAATAGGTGGCATGAGCAAACTCATAGAGTCAAAATCTAAAATATAGATTGCTGGGGGACAGTGTGAGGATAGGGAATGGGAAGTTCAAAGCTTAAAATGTACAGGATTTCTGTTTGGAATGATATCCATAGTTTGGTGATGGTGGTGGTGATAAATGTGATTAATAGTACTGATATATCTGAAGGTGGTTAATAGGGAAATGTTAGGTTGTATATATGGTAACAAAATATATATACATATTTTAAATCCATGGTACTGAGTACAGGTGAGAAATGTTTCCTTATCCATTGAGTGAGAGGATTAGCCTGCAAAATACCTAAAATTCCTTCCAGCTATCACTTTCTCTGAACCAATAACAAAGGAGTAAATGCTGACAAAGTTGGAATTGAAGCTGCTGAAATGCTATTATCTAATCTTAGACAAGGTGGTGCTATGGATGAGTATCTGCAAGAGCAGCTGATCATTTTCATGGCATTAGCCAATGGAGTTTCCAGAATAAAAACAGGACTAGTTACAATGCATACACAAATGGCTGTACATTTTGCTGAACAACTAGCAAAGGCTAAATTTACTGTCAAGAAATCAGAAGATGAAAAAGATGCCTCTAAATACGCATATATTACAGAATGCCAAGGAATTGGGATGACATATCCAAATGTGTAGGGTATTTGACTTTTAAATAATACCTGAGTGATGTACTGCACTAATTCATTTCATAAATACTAAACTACAATGAATAAGAAGTACTTTATTAAAGGACCTGACTTAAATTTGGAAATGAGTACAGAGTGTTCTAGGTTCGCTGAGAATGCTTCATCAAATTAACCTCTTTGAATATCTCCCAAGATAGGAACAATGAAATACAAAAATTGGTGGATATGTATGATAGCTGATTTCAATATTAAAGTATTGAAATAAAATATTCTTTTCACCTGAAAAAAAAAAAATCCATGGAACTATACTACACAAACAGTGAACCCTATGTTGTACCATGGACTGTAGTAATACAATTACAAAAATGTGCTTTCATCAACTGTAACAAATGTTCCACACTGATGCAAGGTGTTAATAATATGGTGGTATATGGGAATCCTGTATTTTGTGCATGACTGTTCTACAAACCCACAACTTCTCTAATGAAGGAAAAAAAAATGAGGAATTATAACTATTTGACCACTATTCTACTTTAAGGAGGAAGAAGTTAGCTATGTGTTTTTAAAGTTATAGCATATGCATTAAACAAAAAGGATATTATTACAATTATAAGAATCTTTCTATTTGAAAAACTATGAATTTTTAAATGAGATGCAATTGCTAATATAGTAGATGTGCCAGTTTGAATGTATTGTGTCCCCCAAATGCCATTATCTTTGATGTAATCTTGTTTGGGCAGACGTTATCAGTTTTGATTAGAGTTCTTTGAGTGTTTCTTTGGAGATGCGCCCCACCCAGCTGTGGGTGATGACTGACTGGATATTTCCATGGAGGTGTGGCCCCACCCATTTAGGGTGGGCCTTGATCAGTGGAGCCATATAAATGAGCTGACGCGCAGAGGGAACTCAGGGCAGCTGTGAGTGATGTTCTGAAGAGGAGCTACAGCCAAGAGGGTCATTTTGAAGAAAGCACAGGAGCTGCAGATGAGAGACAATTTGAAGACGGCCATTGAAAGCAGACTCTTGCTCCAGAGAAGCTGAGAGAGGACAAATATCCCAAGTGCAACTAAGAGTGACATTTTTGAGGAACTGCAGCCTAGAGAGGAACATCCTGGGAGAAAGCCATTTTGAAAGCAGAACTTTGGAGCAGATGCCAGCCATGTGCCTTCCCAGCTAACAGAGGTTTTCTGGACACCACTGGCCATCCTCCAGTGAAGGTACCTGATTGCTGATGTGTTACCTTGGACACTTTATGGCCTTAAGACAGTAACTGTGTAACCAAATAAACCCTTTTTATAAAAGCCAATCCATCTCTTGTGTTTTGCATTCTGGCAGCATTAGCAAACTAAAACAGTAGACTTAAGTTATTTTCTTCTGTAATTTATACTTTGCTTAATTTTGTCTTCCTACATAAATAAACTTTCATTTCAGTCTCTTCCTTAAGAACTTTGTATTGAAAAAAAATCTGTAAAAAAAAAAAAAAATTAATATTAATTTTCATTTGGGGGGGGAAAAAAGCCCTTGGTGTTCTTTATTTCTACAAAACACCTAAGTCTGATCCATGGAGGTTATAGGATACATGGGAACCTACCCTTGCTCTCTGCTTTCTTGAACCACCATTCCCCATCTCACTCCTACTTACTCCACGAAGAGGCAAATAGAGAGACACTGCTCCACTACTTCAACCAGTTCCTACCAACCACTTCAGACAAAACTCTCAACAGCCCAAAGGGAAATCTATTGCTATCAGTAGAAGCTCATGGTCTCTGGCCATAGACAAAGGTACTAAGGACAGCTGCTGATGCGCCTCTTTACACACAACAGAGGCAACTGCCACACTTACTGGCAGTCATGCACTGGGGACTGTCTGTGGTAGCAGAATTCTAAGATGGTCCCTAAGATCCCTATTCCCCTTGGGTACACATCCAGAATAATTTCTGGGACTGTGAATATGATGGAATTTCTCTCCTTGATTAGGTTAATTTTAAGAAAGGAAGATTATCCAGGTGGGCCTGAACTAACCTCATATAGTAAACTGTTTAACTCTGAGACTACAAGACAGAGACAGAGTCTAAAGTCAGAGACATTTGAGGGTGAAAGAAATAACACATGCTGGCTTTGATGGAGGAGGCCATGTGGCAAAGAATGCAGGTGGCTTCTAAGAGCTGAAAGTGGCTCCCAGCTCATACCCAGCAAGGAAATGGGACCTCCATTACCAGCAAGTAACCATGTTCTGCCAACAATCTGAATGAGCTTGGAAGTGGATTTTCTCCCAGAGCCTCCAGAGAACTCAGCCCAGCTTGATTTCAGCTGTATGATACCCTAAGGAAAGAACCTAGCCACAACATGCCCAGACTTCTACAGAAATGCAAGCTAATAAATGGGTGTTTTTCTAAGACACTGAGTTTGTGGTGATTTGTTACACAGTAAAGGAAAACTAATACAGGGATTCCTTAGAAAGAAAAGTTGCAGGCTGCTATTGCAGCAGTTGGTTTCCTTTTACCAACAGCAACCCCACAACAGGAAGACCTAAGGGAGAACACAAATTTTCCTGAAAACTAAAAAAGGGACACCATAATGGAGTATATGCTTGGAAACCACTCTGCTTTCATTTCCTTCATACTGATCATTACCAGACTGTATACACTGTTTGCTGCTTGTCTGCCTCACTGGAATGAAAGCTCCACCAAAACAAGGATATGTCTCTCTCTGTTTTCTGCACCTTAAAAAAGTACCTAGCACAAAGTAGGCAAAAAATATTTTTTTAATGAATAGTTGATAACCAAAAATCACAGTAAATGGTGTTATCTGTGAGGTTTCTTGTTATAAGAACAAATAGCATGGTGGCTTTAAAAGACCCCAGCAGCTGTCCCAAGGAACATGAGCATGAAGGCAAGAAGAGGAGGAAGGAATAGATGTACCTCTCTTCAAAGTGAATGAACTATTATCCATAGCCATAATGAAGCAAGACATATAGGAAAATACTTTGTAAATGGTCAGGATAAAAACCAAATCTGGGTGCCTGATCCCGGCGCTAACTTTTTATTATGGGAGAAAGGGGGATGGAAAATTCTACTTTGAATTATTTAGCTGTTTTAGTAAGTGGGTTGTGTTTGTGCTTCTCACAACTTTTGGCATTTACAGAATATACTGCCCAGCACGTGAAATTAAGACCACTTCTTCTGGTGTGATACTAGTAGTTTGGGGTTAATATTTGTAGAACTGATTATTATGAACAAAGATACTCCAACCACAATGTGTAGGAGGATGTTCACATACTGGGATTGTCCTGCCTAATGAATGTTTACCCCTAATGTGCTCTGTTTTAATTTTGAGTGGGGAAAGTAAGCTCTTACCTGGTGAAAATATTTGTTTCAAATAAAAACATTTAGACAAAAAAAATGTTATAAGGAACTTAAATAACTACATTATCAACTGGACAAGTTGCATCCAGCAAAATCCATCCTAACAAATAATCTCCCTTTAATAAATAGATAACATTTTTCTCCATGCTTTTATAAACATAGATACTGATGCTACCCATTAAATAATGCTTTCAATGTGGTAAATACATCAACAATAGAATGGTGTCTTCATAAACAATATGATAATGAAATCCCAACAAAAAACAGATTAAGATGGAGAATTTATTTGCAGTTGATGGGCCCAATTCATGTTATCAACTTTTCCCATACAACCAACCACCCACACCACACAGAGCCAGAGTTCAAGAATCCAGATATGCTTGAAGAAAAATCTCCAAATAAGCAGTACAGAATATTTCTACAGAGCAAATCATGTTAACATTTAGTTTCTTTGTTGTGCTAAACTGACAATTGCTCAAAATAGGTTTAAAATCCCTAATATAATGCAAAAGAAATACACCTTGTAGTAAATACAAATTATGGATCAGACACCTTCAAAAGCAGATCATAGTAAAAGAGATAAACAATTCTCTTCTAACACATCTCTTATTTACTAGAACCAAGTACTTCTACAGCAGATTCATGGCAGCAGATTCATGGTATATCCCAAAAGATGATTTGTTGGTTGGTTGGTTGGGAGTTACAAATGCTCTTTTGCCCCACAGAATCACTGTTAAGTGATTGTTAAGTGATACAGTACTGTACTTCAGGTATATTATGGATTAAATAGGGCTTTGTGGACTGACAACCACTACTATGTATTTTGTATATTTATAGCTTACCTCATTCTTAGAATAAATAAATACATAGATATATAAAGGATTTGAGGCTATAATTATCACATATAGCAATTTAGTTATTGTTTTATGTACTGCAACTCCTAAACACAGTTTATAATTGAAAAAGTTCACCTTATATTGGAGACCATCTAAAACAGCCTGAAAATAAGGCATGGAGAAGTACATTTGTTCAACTTAGATATACCTTTAAAAGAATTTTGAGAACAACAAAATACAAAAGTATGGGTAATTCACAGTAAAGTAGAATGATTTTATCACCATAAAGTCAAAGAACTATCAAAATACAGTCAAAATTCAGGGACAAATTTTCATTTTAAGATTAACACTAACACAAGTAAACTGGTTTTGTTGGTTGGTTGGTTGGTTGTTTTTACTCATATCTCGAGTGTGCTCTGCCTCTACTCTTTTTTTTTTTTCTTTACATTTTATTCACACACCATACAATCCATCCTAAGCCAATCAATGGCTCTTGGTAAAATCACATAGTTATGCATTCACCACTACAGTCAATATGAGAATATTCTAATTTCTTCTGAAGAAAAAAATCCCACACCCCCTTATATCCCCCATTGTTGACATTTAGCTTTGGTATAGTGCCTCTGTTACAATTAATAAAAGAATATTACAATGTTATTGTTAATTACAGACCTTAGTTTACATTAATTGTATTTGTTCCCATATAACACCCTATATTCTCACCTACAAATAAACTGTTAATACTCATTCCCCGTTTCAGTTTGCTAAAGCTGCTGGAATGCAATATACCAGAAATGGGTCGGCTTTTACAATGGGGATTTATTAGTTTACAAATTGACAGTTCTAAGGCCATGAAAATGACCCAACTAAGGCATCAACAGGGCGATTCCTTCTCTGAAGAAAGGCCGCCAGCATCCAGGGTACCCATCAGATAGCAACACCTGGCTGGCGTCTCCTCTTTGCTCCTGGGTTCCATTGCTTTCAGCTTCTGATTCTAGTGGCCTGCTCTCTGACCTTCTGTTGGTCCTTTCTTAGCATCCCCAGGGCTTTTCTCTCTCAGCTCTCTCCAAACTCCTCTGGGTTTTTCTCTCTGAGCTCTCTCAGTTTCTTCTATCCTTTATCTTCTCAGAAAGAACTCCACTAAAAGGATTAAGACCCACCTTGAAGGGGTGGGTCACATCTCAACTGAAATAACCTAATCAAAAGGTCCCATCCAAAATAGGTCTACACCCTATCCAGGAATGGATTAAAAGAATATGGCCTTTTCTGGGGTACATCACAACTTCAAACTAGCACACCCCCCTTCCGTCCACTGAAAGTAAAAGAATTTCACATCTGTAACCAGTGTCAGGTTATACCTTGGCATCTGTGTCAGAGACAAAACCTGCCTAATACCTATTTATTAATAATCCTCAAAATTATTTTCTATCCCCTATGACATACAAATTTCTTCTTCATAGTAGGATCTAAAAGGGGGGGTGGGGATTCTTCTTTAGATAAACAGTAATTGTTCATATATAAAAATATGGGAGCCTAACTCATATTTATGCCTGTATTCACAAATTTCATGGTCAAATTATTAAGTTAACCAATCCTGTGAGATCTCAATCATAAGAATAAGAACATGAACAAAAAAATGTTTTAATAGTTACTTATTTAAAAGCTAGGAATATATTTTCTTCTCCACATTGTCATTTGCCTTCTCCACATTTTCATTCACTCACTTATATTTTGGATAAAATTTGCTAACACACTGAGACAGTATTTTATCAGTTCCTATACGTTGATTAATGAAATTTGGCTAAATCCAATACACAAGAACCACCAGAAGCCAGAAATTTTTCATGCATGTTAACAGACATTATCACATCTTGATGTGCAAGTCATCACGAACCTGTCCCTGAATTTAAAAGCATCACACATACTTTCTTGAAACACCCACCTTTCTAAGACTTCTAGATATTATCACCCCCTCCTAGTTCTCATTTGTGTGATGACTCTCTGACGCTATTTCCACAGCCAATTCCTCTTTGCCATGCCTCCATGTTTTTGCAAAACATGGGATATGTTCCCACTTTAGGTGGCATGAATATAAAAAGGAATCACATCATGTGTGGCCCTCTCTCTCTAAGCCACCTTAGGAGGTGATCTCACTACCCTCCCCTGTACGTGGGACCTGACTCCAAAGGGTGTAAATCTCCCTGTCAATGCAGGTTCTGACTCCCGGGGATGAATCTGGACCCGGCATCGTGGGAGTGAGAACATCTTCTTGACCAAAAGGAGGAAGCGAAATGAAATGAAATAAAGCTTCAGTGGCTGAGAAATTTCAACAGAGTTGAGAGGTCACTCTGGTGGACATTCTTATGCACTATATAGATAACACTTTTTAGGTTTTAATGTAGTGGAATAGCTAGAAGTAAATACCTGAAACTACCAAACTCCACCCAGTAGCCTGGACCCTTGAAGACGATTGTATAACAATGTAGCTTACAAGGGGTGACAGTGTGATTGTGAAAACCCTGTGGATCACATTCCCTTTATCCAGTGTATGGATGGATGAGTAGAAAAATGGGGATAAAAACTAAATGAAAAATAGGGTGGGATGGGGAGGATGATTTGGGTGTTCTTTTTTATTGTTATTTTTTATTCTTATTCTGATTCTTTATGGTATAAGGAAAATGTTCAAAAATAGACTGGGGTGGTGAATGCACAACTACATGATGGTACTGTGAACAGTTTACCATGGATGACTGTATGGTATGTGAATATATCTCAATAAAACTGAATTTAAAAAATGAATCACATCATGAGAAAGTTACTAACTTTTCAAGTCCTAGGCCTTCTCATTACAAAATCTCAGTGTTTTGTTTTGTTTTAAACAGAGCATACATAGGTTCAGGGAATAGCAAGCAACAGTATCTAGCTAACATTTAATACTATTATGCTATCAGTTTTCCATTTATAATAATGATATAAAGTTTCCTTTTAAAATAAGTTTAAGTAAAAGAGTCACTCAAAGAAAGCTATCAAGGAAGTAATAATTCAATCTTACAGTGGTCCTCAAAAAATGGAAGTGTCAGAAACAATACTCTGAGCAGACTGTGGTTATTATTTCTGAACTCAATCCTTTCTCCATATTTTTCATTTCTGTGATAACTCCAAATTCCCAGTCTAAGCTCCAGATTTCAACTTGGGATACTGTACCAACATGTCAAGTTCAAAAACTCCACATAAAATCCATTCTCTTCCAGATCATCCCATCTATCCCCTCCCCCATTTCCAACCTCTCTGATCAAAAGCTAGCCAAATTCCCCTTTACCACCCTTCACACAATATAAAAACCTAGGAGTTACCTTTGACTCATCCCTTTCTATCCATGGAATCCCAGGAATTACCAATTCATTCATTCTACAAATGTCTAATGGGTTGCTGTTGTGTATGGATAAAACACAAGCCATTATTCTATTTGTTACTCTCCACTTTATGAGGAAAGCCATGAAGTCTTAGGGATTCTTTCCCCAAAATCTGGGGCCGGGAGGGATGGGAGAGAAGAGCACACAGGACAGGAAGGGCCTGAAAAGAAATGCTCTAGAAAATTAACAGTGGTTATTTCAAGGTGGTAGAAAGGAGAATAGGTACTATCTTCTTCATATTTTTCTGTATTTTACACATTTTCTATAAAATTTTTACTATCAGGAAAAATACATTCCCCAGATTTTTCCCTTTTAGACTCATTTCTTCATTCCCATTTAAGCTTCCTAATTCAGACTCTCATTAAGTCCTCCTGCCTGGCCTCTAAGCTGACCTTTATGAAACAGCAGCCTTCAATATCGAATACATCATGCATATATATGTGTCATAATATTTCTGAAAAGTTACCTTCACTAGATTACTCTTCAACAATCTTCAATGGTTCCCTGTCACCTATAATAGCAAGAGTTGCCCCTCTGACAGCTTTGCAGAGACTTCTGCAATCTAACCCTAACCCTACCAATATTTTATTTCCACGATACCCAGAATCAAGCTGTTCAAAGAGTGACTCCAAGTTACTTAACCTCCCAGTACCTCGGTTATACAGTTGTAAAATGAGATTATTATAAGAATAAATGTCAAGCATATAATAAAAGCACTGTTACATAGTAGGAGCTCAATAAATAATGGTGTCATTCTTCTTCTTCATAATACCACCCACAAGCTCTGCTCAAGGGTAGTTTTCCCATTGTCACAAACACACCTCACTCTCAGGTGCCTGGCTCATGGTGTTTCCCACACCCAGAACATCTCTGCCAACCCTCCCCTTCTTCAAGACCCACCTGCACGGCCAGACATTTCCCCATTTCTCTAATCCTCTTCCTCATGGCTCTCCCATGGTAGGTGAACTAATACTCAATTTATCCCAGAACCTTATAGAGCTCCATGTTCTTTGTCCCAGCCTCTTCTACCAGACTATAAACAGTATGAGAACAGTAAGTGTGCCTATAGCCTTTGTCCCCTGACACATTTAATTCCTTATATCAATATATTTGATCAATATAAAATAACCTTTGCACACTTTAGTCTTTCCTCTCCAACCAAATTTCAAATTTCTTGAAGTCAGAGATATCATATATTTTCAGTAATCTCCCAAATATCTAGCACAGTTCTACTGGCAATTTCCAATGGTATAAAAATAAATACTAGCAGGTTAAGGGTCCACCAGGCACAAAATAAATTATGCTCAGTATATTCAATGGTATAATTTTTGCCCTCTTATTATTTCCACTAGTTTGAAGCAACTGATTTCTTTGTTCTGAAACGTTAACACATTTAAGTGCTGCAATATTTAGAAGGTATTTACTTAGAGCTTATAAATGCCATTTCTTATTAGCCACTTTTGCTCAAGTATGTGTTCTAGGATGACAGAGATACAAGATACCAAAAAGCTCCCACTCATCACTGCTCTTTAGCTCCCAAGGAACACCTGAAGTACCAGATTTAGTCTTCATATCACATTAAATCAAAAGGACACAGGTATGGGAGAACTTTCTCAGACTGATATAAAGCAGTGGTTCTCAAATACGGGCAATTTTATCATCCCCTTCCTCTCCCCTGGGGACAGCTGGCAATGTCTGAAGATATTTTGGGTTGTCACATCGGGAAGTGTTACTGGGATCTAGTGGGTAAAGGCAAATGACCGGACTGGGGTGAAACAAAGAGGCATGTAGGGCACAAAATTTAAAGAGGCACTCACTCTCAGGGTCATGCAAGTCCCTAGGTAGAGGCCAGGGGTGCTGCCAAACATCCTAAAATGCAGAGGACAGTCTCCCCACAACAAAGGCTTGTTCAACCCAAATGTCAACAGTGCTGAAGTTGAGAAACTCTGGTATAAAGGAAAGAACACAGAGTTAGAATTCCATATCTACAACTAAGCGACCTTGGGCAAATTATATAACCTCTCTGAGTCACTTTCCTCATACATAAGCCAGTTTTCTCATCTGTAAAACAGATATAATACCTGTATTACAGAATTGTTAGGAGAATAAACTGAGACAGAGCACTTAGCATAGAGCAGACACTAAGAATGTTGATTTCCATTCTTCAAAATGAGTGTGAACTCTTCATATCAGAGGCAGAGCTCTAGCTCTTCCAAAGATAATTTCAAAATATGAATGTCACATATTGCTATACTTCTTCTCCTTCTAGCATAAAGTGAGCATTTGATAAATAGCTGTTAAATGACCAAGAAGGTAAATAAGCTCTAAGTATCCATGCACTACAATGACACATACATTGCAGTGTGGAGATTTATCAAAGAATATAAGAAAACATAATTCTTTCCCCAGAAGAAATTTTAAAATATTAGGAGATATCTAAAAACAAAACAAAATATACAGAAACATTTAACACATAGTAGGTACTCAGAAATGCTCATGGATTGATGAGTAAAATTCACAATTTTATTCAAGGTCACAAATGAATGAATGCAGATAAAACAGGATTAAATAGATTCAATCAGGGAAAGGCACATTTTTAGTCAGCATAATCCTACAAAGCACATGCAGCCAATATCTTCCGAAAGCAACATAACAGTGCACTTAAAGAACAACCATCAAAATGACAAGAGCTGTCACTTGTCATTTTAGCAATACTCAGCTGTATTTCATAATTCAGAAGACGGTAGCATATTTTAACAGGTTCAAAGGTTATTTTAAGTAATTTTGAAAAACCATATTAGATTTTAACGGAAGTTTATCAAATTCCTGACTTCCACAATCCATCTCAATTATCTTAAATGGTCTGTGAGACAGAAGACCAAAAGGGTTTATGCCCAAACATCTGAATACTTTGCTTAAAAGGCTGAGGTCAAGCATACCCTAAGTGTGCTACAGGCAACTTTTTAAATGTGCAAATGTAACAATTATTTTTAAACCAACAATTTTAGAAAAACAGCAATTCCTATCTAAAGCTTATATAAATATAAGATACCAGTTTTGCAAATGTCAGCAGAGTTTTAAGATCCCTTTCTAAAGTAGTAGTAGTAGTCTGTGTTTTGCTTGGTATCTTAATGTGCGTTTAGTTTCAAAACTAAGCCTGCCAACACTATTCCTCTCAAAACCTCAGGAATTCTATTACTAGTTTTAAGCTAAATTAAAGGAAAATAGGCATATTCAACCCATGGCAGAAACATGCACAAAGCGTTTGTTGATACTCATAAATAGACTGAGAAATTTAAACATCTCTGAAGAACAACGGCTGTATAGTTGACTCTGTTTTGCTCCACCAAAAAGAAAAAGAATTATTGCTACCACTTCAAGTGAGACCAGCACTAGATACCTTTGAACTAACTGTGTTTTAACAAAACATTCTCTTTAGTCCAAGCTTTTGTGAATGCTCTCACTTCAGGGAAGAACAGTTAAGAGTATTCAAAAAATCCATATAGAGCCAAGATGTTGCTGTCCTCTACCTCAAAACAATCCTTAAAATACCCTCAACACTGCCCACCCACCTCCTTCCCAAAAAAATAAAAGGTAAAAAACAAAAAAGAACAAACTATAAATACTTAACATACAGATGGCCTTTTCTTGTTTCTACCCTTAAGAATGTTCATCTCTATTCCATTTCCCTTTTCTCAGACTCTACAAACCTTCCTGACAATTACAGCCATTTCCATTCTTCATCCCTCTCCACCCTTCCTTCAAGGCCTAATTCATATCAACTCCCCTGAATCCCAAGTATCAGAATCCCCTGAGTGGGACTAGTAAGAAAGGAAAGTTAGTGTGAAGGAAAGGGAAGGCAAATTCCACCCTTCCCATTTTCCAATTCCCTCCTTTACCTGTCCCAGCAAGGGGTGATCAATGCTACCAACCTGGAATTAACAAAGAAAATAAGTCTTCTAGTTACAAACAGCATATAACTAGTGATCATTCCTTTTGCAAAGAGTATCTTATAAAACTAACATTCGAACTTTAGAAAATGAAAGCACCAAGAAGAACAATTTGGCAATATCTATCAAAAACTTTAATGCACATATCCATTGACACAGAAATTCCACTTCCAAAAATTTGAACTATTCATACACTTGTGCAGGTTTTCAATATGTACACAAAAACACTCGTTGCAACATCATTAAGAACAAACTTAATGTACACCAAAAAAAGAGAATTTATAGTACATTCAATATAATGGAATATCATGCAGCCATTAAAAAGGATTGATGTGGCTGTAAATATAGGAAGAATACTTGTTACAAACATAAGTGCCTCAGGGAAGGGGATGTGGTGAGGTAGGGAGAAGGAAAAGAGACTTGCTTTTCACAATAAACCCTTTTGTACCTTTTAGATTTTGGACATGTGCACATATAACCAATTTTTAAGAAACGAGTAATTTTAAAAAACTGTTAAAGGATTCAGACCATTCTTTCAGATCCTTTTATGCATAAATAGTTCTACTCCCTTATCTGTAGACAATGTTAATTAGGACTGAAAATCTAGGTGACTAGAGGTTACCAATAACCAATACAGAAGGGTAGGTGGTTTATTTCCTCTTTAGTAAAAAGTACAATTATGGCAACTTTGCATCAATCAAAACAAAGTTTAACAGATTAAGAATTTATCTAACCCATGAGTGGAAAAATGAAGACAAAAATTAGATGAAGAAAAGGGTGGGATGGAGGGGATGCAAAGTTTTGGGTTTTCTCTTTTGCTTTTACTTTTATTTTGGAGTAAGGAAAAGGTTCAAAAATTGATTCTGGAGATGAATGCACAACCATATGTAATGACATGGTTAAACATGACTGACCAGATCCCAAACTGTTAAAGGAAATTTAACATAAGCAAGAACAAAGTTTATGTCTATGTTCTCCACTCTACTTTTCCCCTTTCCCTTCTTTTATTTCACAATTGACTCAGCAGTTACAACATTGCAAAGTCTTAGCCACAGTTCTCACATACACACAGCCACTATAAAATAAATTATAAGCTTAACTTCACCAGGGAATACGTGTTCATTTTTTACACAGAGTTGGTGCAAAAGAACTAAAGAGCAAAATGAAACTAGGACCTACGATGTGGGATAACTACAAGAACACTACACCAACTCGACCTGAACACCACTCAAGAGTACTTAAAACTGGGTAATCAGATGATACCTGAAAGGCATCTATCACCTGCATAGTAGGTAAGAGGACAATGCTATATTTGAACCTCTGTAGATTTAGGTACAAACACTAAGGTTCCACCACTGATCACTGTCTTCGATTATCTACTTCAGATCACTGGGATGCCTGGCTCTGAGAGTGACCACTGTTCCAATCCACCTGGGGCAAAAGCAGCAGAAAAGCCTTAAAGACCCTTCCTCAAAACTACAGAAAACAGTTAAGGGGCTGCATTTACTAGAAAAGTGCTGAATCAAAAAAACACAGCTTCAAAGGGCCATAAGAGAAGCTCTGGACACCCTTCCTGGCCACTTCCTCGGTCCTCCCCAGGGCAGTGTGGCAGCAACTAATGTTCCCTTTGTGGGTTCCAGGCCTCTTTCAGGTAGGGAAAGACTACATGGGAAACTCCTCTCCAGCTTGCCCCCACCTCCAAGAATTTGCCAATTGGCAAAACCAACTTGAGACAGTGAAAGTAGTGTAAGAAACAATTAAGTTGGGGATTCCGGGGCAAAAGCTTACTGCTTTAAGTCCTAGAGTGGATCACCCAGGAGAAGGAGTATGTCTATTTCCTGGGGAGTAGAAAAGGCATTCAAATTCCTGTCAACAGGCAAACGCTTAAAGCCACTAGGAAAAGACAAGGAGGACCCTACATTTTGCATTCACCACCCATATACAGGGCGGGCAACACCAACTACACACGCAAGCTTGGTACACCAACTGGACCCCACAAGACTTACTCCCCCACTCTTGGGCTTGTCCTTCTTGATTGGAGGGCTGAACATTGAAGGAAAGCACCAGCCAATGTAAAGCAATTTGCAAAGACTTTGAAAAGTTTTTCTTGCTTGGTTTGTTTGGTTTTATCAGCTTCTGGCAGTCAAGAAAATCTCTGTCATATCACTAGCTGGATACAAACTCAAGAAACAGACAGCTGAAGAACTAAACCCAGAGCTAACATTTTAAAACATTAAAATGCACAGTGTGCAAGAAAAGATTACAAACAAACAAAGAAAAAGGAAAAGATGGCCCATCCAAAGGAGTAAGATAAAAATACAGATACCATCAATGAATACCAGACTGTGAACATACTAGACAAAGACTTTTAAAAAATGATCTTCAATATGCTCAAGAAAATGAAGGAAAATACAGAGGAAGAATTAAAGGATATTAGAAAAACTATAAATGAACAATATGAGAATCTCAATAGACATTTAAAAAAAATTTTTTAAGGAACCAAACAGAACCACTGGAGTTGAAGACCAAATTAAATGAAATGAAAAATTGCCAGGAGAGTTTCAAGAGCAGATTGGTGCTGGCAGAAGAAAGAATCCACAAACTCAAAGACAAGACAACTGAAATGAGTCAAGCTGAGGAACAGAAAGAAAAAAAAAATTATAAAAAGCGAAAGTTGCCTAAGACACATCTACAACACCATCAAGCATACCAATATACGATTATGGGAGTCCCAGAAGAAGAAGGTAAGAAAGGAGCAGAAGGAATATCCAAAGAAAGAATAACAGTAAACTAACCAAACTTGGCAAAGAAGTGAATATACACATCCAAAAAGCCCACCAAAACGAAACAGGAAAAACCTGAAGAGCAATACATTCGAACATATAGGAATCAAGCTGTTGACTGCAAAGGACAAGAAGACAGTTCTGAAAGCTGCAAAAGAAAAGCAACATGTTACGTACAAGGGAGTTCTAACTAAAATGGGTGCCAATTTCTCATCAGAAACCATGGGGGCAAGGAGACAGTGGGTTCAAATAACTTAAAAAGCTGAAAGAAAGTAACTGCCAACCAAGAATTTTATATCCAGTGAGAACTTCCATCAAAAATGAGAGAAAGACATTCCCAGATAAATAAAATCTGAGGGGTTCATTATCACAATACATATCCTGCAAGTAATGCTAAAGGGAGTCCTTCAAACTGAAAGGAAAGAATACTAAACAGTGGCTTAAACCAGGATAAAGAAATAAAAATTTCCTTTAAAGGTAACCATTTGGATCATTATAAATGCCACTATTATTGTATTATATTGTTTAGTGTATAACTCCACGTCTTACTTCTTACAGGCACTAAAATGCAAATGCATAAAAAGTAACGATAAACCAATGGTTTTGAACATACAATGTACAAAGATATAATTTGTAGCATGTTACAAAACAGGTGGGGAGAAGGAAGGGTATAGGAACAGTGTATGTGTATGCTATTGAAATTAAGTTGGTATCAACTCAAAAATGATTGTTATATATTTAGGATGTTAAATTTTAACCCCACAGTAATCACAAAGAAAATATATGAAAAATAAGTCCAGAAAGAAATGAGAAAGGACTCAATATGGCACAATACAAAAGATCAAATAAATACAAAAGTAGGCATTAATGGAAGAATTGAGGAACAAAAAAAAGTATTAAGAAGTGCAAAGGCTAAATAGCAAAATGGCAGGAGAAACTCCTGCAAAATCATAATTATTTTAAATGTAAATGGATTAAACTCTGCATTCAAAAGGTAGAGACTGGCAATATGGATTAAAAAGCAATACCCAACTGTATACTATTTACAAGAGACTCACCTTAAATTCAAAGATATAAGCAGGTTGAAAATGAAAGGATGGAAACAAACATATATCACACAAATAGTAACCAAAAGAGAGGTGGGGTACCTATACCAATAGCAAATAAAATAGCCTTTAAATCAAAAACTGTTACAAGGGACAAAGAAGGTCATGACGTATCAATAAAGGAGTCGATTCAACAGGAAGACATAACAATTATAAATATGTATGTACCTAATTGCAGAGCCCCAAAGTATATGAAGCAAATACTGACAAATTTGAAGACAGAAATAACAGGAGATTTTAATACACCACTTTCAATAATGAATAGAACATCTATACAGAAAATTAATAAGAAAATAAAAGAATATTTCAAAGCAACTAGACCTAACTATACAAACAACAATTCACCAACAAAAACAAAATACACACTCTTCTATAGTGCACATGGATCATTCTCCAGAATAGATCATATGTTAGGTCAAAAAACAAGCCTGAATAAATCCAAAGATATTGAATCGCACAATATATCTCCTCCAACCACAATGAAATGAAATTAGAAATCAATAACAAAGGGAGAAATGGAAAATTCAAAGATATGTGGAAATTAAACAATGTACTCTTAAACAACCAATAGGTCAGAGAAGAAATCACAACAGAAATCAGGAAACACCTTGAGGCAAATGAAAATGAAAACACAGCATGACAAAATTTATGGAATGCAGCAAGGGCAGTATTGAGAGGAAAACATATACATCTAAATGCTTACATTAAGAAAGAAGAAAGACATCAAATCAGAGACCTAACCTCACAATTGGAAGAAGTAGAAAAAGAAGAGCAAACTAAACACAAAGCAAGCAGAAGGAAGGAAATAATAAAGATTGAAGTAGAGATAAATGAAATAGAGAATAAAAAAGCAATAGATTTTAATTTGATTTTCTTGTGTTAAATCACCCTTGCATACTAGGGAGAAATTCCTCTTGATCATGGTGCATAAATCTTTAAATGTGCTGTTGGATTTGGTTGCTAGTATTTTGTTGAGGATTTTTGCATTTACATTAATAAGAGAAACAAAACCAAAAGCTGGTTCTTTGAAAAGATGAATAAAATTGATAAACCTTCAGCCAGATTGACAAAGAGAGAGGTTACAAAAACCAGAAATGAAAAAGGGGACATTACTACTAAAACCACTGTAATTAAAGAGACCGTAAGAGGATACTATGAACAACTGCACAGCATTAAATTAGATAACTTAGATGATATAGACAAATTTCTAAAACACACAAACTGCCTACACTGACTCAAGAAGAAATAATCTCATTAATCCAGTAACTATTAAAAATGTCAAATCAGTAATCAAAAACCTCCCAACAAAGAAAATACCAGGATCAGATGGCTTCACTGGGGAATTTACCAAATGATCCAAGAATTACCACCAGTCCTGTTCAAACTGTTAGAGAAAACTGAAGAGAAGGGAACATTCCCTAATTGAGTCTATGAGGCCAACATCACCCTCATACCAAAGCCAGATAAAGATACCAGAGGAAAAGAAAACCAGTATTTCTTATCACTGTAAATGCAAAAATCTTCAACAAAATACTAGCAACCAAATCCAACAGCACATTAAAAGAATTATACACCATGATCAAGAGGGATTTCTCCCTGGTATGCAAGATGATTTAACACAAGAAAATCAATTAATGTAATGCACCACATAAACAAAATAAAAAGGAAAAAAACACATGATCATCTTATTGATGTAGAAAAGGCATTTGACAAAATCCATACCTCTTCTCGATAAAAACACGTACAAAACTGGTGACAAAAATATACTTCCTTAACATGACTACAGGGCATACATGAAAAATCCACAAAACGGGCAAAAGACTTGAATAACATGTCTCTAATGAAGATACAGAAATGGCCAGAAAGCACATGAAAAGATGCTCAGCACCATCAGCCATTAGAGAAATGCAAATCAAAACCACGATGTGAAATATGCCAGACACAAAAGTACAACTATTATATTATCTCACTGTTAGGAAATAATTAGAATAAGCAAATTCAGAGAGTCAGAAACCAGAACACAGCTTACCAGGGGTCATGGTGGGGGGTAGGGAATGGGAGTTAATGCTTAAATTGTACAGAGTTTCTATTTGGGATGATGGAAAAATTTTGGTAATGAATGATCATGATGGTAGCGCAACCTTGTGAACAGAATTAACACCACTGAAATATACACCTGAATGTGGCTAAAATTGGTAGTTTTAGGTTGTTCACATGTTACTGGAATAAAAATTCAAAAAATAAATTATCCACAGGACTGTACAACACAGTGAACCCTAGAATAAATCATGGACTACAATTAATAATACAATTATTCAAATGTTCTTTCATCAACTGCAGCAAATGTACCACACTAATGCAAGGTGTTAAAAACAGAGTAGTGTATAGGAACTGTGAAATTTATGCACAGAAAAACACATGAGGTTCTGATGTGGTACCAGTAGAGGAAGCAGCAGCTCTCGGAACAAGGAACAACTAGGGAGAAAGGTCAAGGATCCAGACTGATGGGAGTGACTAAGGTGAAAATGGCAGATGCCAGAGAGAAGCAATGCAAGAACTGGCGATCACTTGTAGGTAGCAAACCTGTAAGCTAAAGAGAAGGATCTGATGATTCAAACCTGTACCTCAGAACTGTTGAACAACAGGCACAGACATTAAAATGCTTTCTCAAATTACTTAAAAACAAAATCACATTTTAAAAAAATTCATTTCATTATGACATTACATTTGATTTTAAATTCTTAGCAAAAAAAATTAAACTTCATGGAAAAACTTATATAATGCAACGCACTATATGCAATGCATTAGAACAACCATTAAGTTAGGGGCAAAAAGGTAACACTAATAGCCAATTTAACAAGGATACAGTGAAACAGTACCAGTATCACTATCCTGTTGAGAAGCAATTTGACCAAATGTTTCAAGACTGATATAAACACTCATATACTTAAACTCAATAATCATACATTTGGGAATCTGTCCTAATTAAAAATATGAAGAAATCTCTATGCTCAAGGGTGTTTCCTGCAACATTTCTTTATAATAGTGAAAATTAAGTATGATCATGACACAGAAAAATTTAAGTTTTAAAAATAGACAAAGTTGAGCAAAGACTATAAATGATATAAAATATGCCATGAAAAAGGCTACAAAAAACTGTGACATGATAATGATTATATTAGAGTGTTGGGATTAAATTTTTTTTATTTTCTAAACTTTCTGAAATCCATTTTACTCTTAGAATTAAAACAAATCATATTTTAAAAGCATGCATCTCAAAAGATTCCATCCTGTATGATTCCATTCACATAACATCCCCAAAATGACAAAATTACATGTTGGGGGATAGGTGATTATGAATACGTATGGCAGCACTAGGGAGTTCTTTTGTGGTGTTCTTTTGTACTTCTATATCTTGATTCTGGTGTTGGTTATATAGAATTAAATACGAGATAAGTTTTGCAGAATGATAAACATACACACACACAAGGGCAGGTTAAAAAAAAGGTGAAAACTCTATACAATCTGCAGACTAGTTAACTGTAATGGACCAAGGTCAATTTCTTGGCTTTCATATATTGTACGACAGCTATATAAGACGTCACCATTGGAGAAACCAAGTGAAAAGTACATAAGACTCTACTCTTTTTGCATTTTCCTGTGAGTCTCGAATTCAAAATAAAAAGTTAAAAAAAAAAATGCATTCCCTAGCATACATACATTAAACTTCTGGGGAGTGGGGGATGGGCAGAAATATGAGAATGTAGTATGTAACTTCCAGCGCACTATATTTACCTAACTATTCATAAAACTCGATATGAAGCAAATAGCAGATTGAACATAATTTACTCAGGTCAAGCTTAAAAAAAAGGCTTCAATTTAAATGAAGACATCAATTTTCAGAACATGCTTAACTGAATAGTTTTGAATCTTAAAGCCTATACTTGCATAATCCTTTAAATAACAGCCTCCAGAACTTTCTCCTTTGACAGAAAACATTTTTAACAGATATAAGATTTTCTTACATATGAGCAATTTAAATAATGAATGATTACTACTGACAAACCATATAAAAGCTCATCACCTCTGGATTGTACTTCATGATAACAACCACCTGTCTTAATTCACTATTTTTAATCTCAATGCCGAGCACAGTTCCTGACACCTAATAGGCTCCCAATAATCAGCTACTGAATCTATCAGTCAATGGATGAATTCACGTACAAGTCAGGTTCCACGCCCAAGTCCCTCCAACTTTAACTGGGAGTGGGAGGTGGGAGCTAGGAGCTATGGGGGTGGGAGGCAGGTGAATTGGGATAGGGCCCAGCTTCTACCAATTTTCCAGCGAAAAGACATTAACCAGCACTGCCGCCTAGTATCAATGCAAAAGTTGACCTTAGGAAAACTTCAAGTTGCCTCCTCTAATCACTTAAATATTAAAGGCTTGTTTAATAACTAGTTAAAAAATTGAACTGGTATAAGAAAATCTGCCTCATTAGTCTTTATACTTTCAAGAAAGCCAAATTTGTTATGTGCAAATCCATCAACTTTTTGATCTGAAAAACCTTAATTAGAATTATGAAAAGCACCAAAAACCCTTTCCACACAAGTTTAAAATTTTCAACAATTATATATTTATTTTATATGTACTGATTTATTATATTACATATTATCATGTTTATATTCACATACATAAATATAAAATATATAAATAAAAATATCATTACTTTAGAACTACTTACCACCATGTAAGACGTTTAAATCAAATAGCAACTCATGCTTACAGGTTATTTAATCATCAACAGTCCAGGGTGCTGACAATAAAATGGTGAACAAGACAAAGACCATGCCCTGACTAAGCTAATAACCTAGTAACTTAAAAGGCAACTGTAGCTAGTAAAAAGAATCTTAAAATAGAAAACCAAAATTTGAATTCTGGTGCTACCTCTTATTAGAGTTATGTTTCTGAGTCTTAGTTTCCAGAACTATTAAAATAGGTACTCTTGTCATGAAGGTTAAAATAAAATCATAAAAGATAAATATGCTTTGCAAATCAGAAAGCACTATACAGATGTAAGGTATTATTATTGTCCTTAGTTTTTCATTAAGAAAAAAGAAAAACTAGCATACCTCCCAGCAGACTGCTTATTAGTTTACAAGGGGAAAATAACAGAGTGGAGAAACTAGACAACACCTTCAACAAAATTAAAATCATTAATGAGGTCCAAATGGACATTATGTCTCCAGATGTGATTTCCTAAGAGACATATCACTTTTGTAGTATTCTGACTGACAATAAAAACTTGAATCAAATCATGAGGTAAATTGGATCAAATGAGATAAACCCAAATGGAAAAATATTATACAAAATAAATGGCTCGTATGTAGACATTCTTACAAAATGTCAATGGCATGAAAGACAAAGAAAGGCTAAGGAACTCTTCCAGATTAAAGGAGACTAAAGAGAAACGACAATTTCAATACACAATCCTTGACTGGGATCCAATTTACAAAATAGAATATAAATTACAGATTAAAGTACTATATCATTGTTAAATTTCTGGAGTTTGAAAACTGTACTATGATATGCTAATTCATAAAAAGTTTCAGAATATATTAGGATATATTATCCTCCAGGGTTCTAATTATAAGCTCTAAGATAAAAAAATTTTAAAGCATGATTAAAAATCATTCTGCAAAATTAATATAGGGAAAGCTCTAAGGAATTTCACAATTAAAAGTTATAAAACAGACAAGAAAATATGGCACCATGAGCAAGAGCCAGCAAAAACAAAGACAGAAGAAGCACACCTGCAAAGATTTCAAGATACTGGAATTTTGGAACACAAAATGTAAAATAAATAAATTGTCTAAGTTTTTAAAAAGTATTGGAAATCCTGAGAACATGACAAAGGGAATAAGACTACCTAAAAAAGGATAAAGCAGACTTCTTAAAGAACAGTGAAATTTCTAGAAATGAAAAAATATAATAAATGAAATTTTAAAAAAATCCTCAACAAACTGGTTGAACACAGATGAAAAGAGAATTAGCTAACTAGAAGAAAGGACACTAATTATCCAAAAGACAATACAGAAAGATAAAGAAATGGAAAATATGAAAAAAAAATTAAGAGGCATGGAGGGTAGAATAAGACAATCTAATATTCAAGTTTTAGGGAGGAAAAGAAATAGAAAGACAATCTGTAAGGAGAAAATAGCCAAAAACTCCCCCAAATTATTAAAAGACAACAATCTTCAACCTTCAGATTCCAAAGTCTGGTGAATACTAAGCAAGACACCCCCTCCCCACCTCCAAAGGAAAAAAAAAAAAAAGAAAAGAAAAGAAACTTCCACACATAGCTCAATGAAAGTGCAGAAGAGCAACAACAAAGAAAAGATTCTAAAACTAGACATAACAGATTGCCTATAAAGGAAAAATTTACGACTGCATATTTTTCAACAGCAATAAGAGCCAGAAGAGAGTGTAATAAGATCTATAATGAGCAAAGAAAAAAATAACTGCTAACCTAGAACACACAGTCAGAAAAATCATCTTCAGGAATGAGACTAAGATAACGGTATTTTGAAACAAAATTTTCCACCAACAGAGCCTTGCTAGAGAAAATCCTGAGGCTATATTTCAGGTAGATAGAAAATGATCCCAGATAGGAGGTATGAGATGCAAATAGAATAATTTACACTTGTAAATATGTGGGGAAGTAAAAATGGAATTTAAAAAATACATTTATGTAAAATTAAAAAGAAAAGCAAGCGAAGGGGTAACAAAATTCAGATGGTGGTTACTTGGGGAGTGTGTCAGTGTAGAACACAAATTATGAGGAGTACAAAGGTGCTGGCAGTGTTCTATATCTTAAGTCTAGTTCATTTTATAATCCCTTAAACTGTACCTATACTATAGTGCATGCTTTTTATGTATGATAAAAGCAAATTTTAAAAATCAATATAAAGTTTTTTTTAAGTACTGCTCATTCCCCTCAAAATATAGAATACTTCCAAACCTTAGTGTTTAAAATTGAAACAATAAACAGTCTGATTACTCATTCAACAAATATTTTCTCAATTTCCTAATCTTTGCCTACAACTGAGCTAAGAGGTGGAATGAAGATTTCTAACCTCTCTTCTTCCTCTTGTCTTCCCAACCCTACAGAGCTGTCTGTCCAATAGAGTAGCCCCTAGCCACCTGACTACACACATTTAAATTAATTTAATAAAATTTAAAATTCAGTTCCTCAGTAACAGTAAGACACATTTCAGTTCTTAGAAGCCATCTGTGGGCTACCATTTTGAACAGCAGTTACAGAACATTTCCATCATCACAGAAAGCTCTAATAGAAAGTGCTGCTATATTCCATTATAATACTAGAAATATATCCATAACTGAGTAATTTTTAATATAAATTTAAGAACATTTAAAAAATTGACTAAATCCCATTTTAAAGTAGTTTTATTCCTATGAAACTACAGCTTCTTAGTACTATTTAAAATATTCTGCTGTTTTATTAAAACACACAGAAAATATCAGGAATTGTTCACTACCCCTATGTCCCCTCAATGTACACTGGAACACAAGGATGGAGAAAAAAGAGCCAAAATTAAATGAATAGTTAAGCACAGTGCCACTAAACTGTAAAACAAGCCATGTGATAGGTATACAAAAATTCACAGGATGAACATACTCCACACTTTTTTGAGGGCAACAGTTTGAGTTGACAGTACTTTGAAACACTGTTTACAATTTATAATTTCTCTAATAAAAAAAAAAGTGGTGAACAGAAACATTTCACCTATACAATTAGGAAAAGCCTGGACGGTGCAATTTTTAGGACTTTCTCAAATTGCCAAGTAATTGGTTCTCTGCCTGTGCTTTCTGATTTATAAAGCTTATTTTTTGCAATTAAGTTACAAAGTCATGCTCTAAGGTTATAAAGATCTCTGACATCATAATAAAATCAGGTTAATCAACTTGAAAAAAAAAACAGTTTACATACATAAGCTAGCAAAATGCAAAATTCACATAAATTTTTACAAAATAAAACCTTATAGGCATCAAGAAATCTTCTACTTAGAGCAGGACACTTTGGACTGCATCCCTAGACTCCCGAGGGTACCCATCCACTCTTTGCCAGTAGGAGCACTTTGGTGAAACAATTTAAGCACTGTTAAAATAAATGAATTCTATATGATTTTTATCTACCAGAAGCAACATGATATACAACAAAACTCTACTATACAATGCCATCTTTAATATCTGAAAAGCAGCAAACCTCCAGTTTTCTTCAAAATTAAACAGAGAGCCCAAGCTATTTCAACTTAACCTGAATATTCTGGATTAAGCATTTTAATGCATATTTAAGTATTTCCATAGCACTCTGAATTTGTTAAATTGCCTAACCAAAAACACTAAAAGAAACCAACTGTTATGACTTAATCTGACAGTCACTTAGGGTGAGTTTGCACCTTAAGTTTTTTTCCCCTTCTCTAATTGAACCAGGGAGTCCATAAGCTTCTCATACAGACAACTGAAAGCAATTTCAGTAAGTGCTTATGTTAATAACTGGCTTGTGTCCCCAGGAGGACTTCTGAGGCTCCACTTACATAACCTATTATGCAAAGTGTCTGCAACATTCTCTTTCTCTAGAAACCATTTCGAATATTGATATTTTTACAAGGTTTACTTACTATACTAAATAAAAAAGATGTTCTCTCTCTCGCTTCAACTATCTTTCCTGCAGAAGAGGTGGAAAAGAAAGCCAACTTCTGGCACTTCACTGTGTCAAAGGCAAGTTATTTATCTTGTTGGCTAATCAACAGAGTAATAACTTATAGCAGCACCTCCAGGCAGCCCCCACAGTTCACCAGTTTCCTCCTGGGACTCTGGCTGGGAAACACAGCCTTAAACGAACAACTTGTATGCTACTGAAAATGGTCTGAACTGCTCCTTGAAATGTGCTGTATTAATTGTGGAACTTGACAAAATTAATTCAGTGGTGGTGAGAATCACAATACAGCCCCTGTAGGGTAACAGAAAGGTAAGATGTACCCAAAATCATGGGGCTGGGAGAGTTGGATATCCATATCCAAAAGAATGAAAGAGGACCCCTACCTCACCCCCTACACAAAAATTAACTCAAAATGGACCAAAGATCTCAATATAAAAGAAAGTACCATAAAACTCCTAGAAGATAATGTAGGAAAACATCTTCAAGACCTTGTATTAGGCGGCCACTTCCTAGACTTTACACCCAAAGCACAAGCAACAAAAGAGAAAATAGATAAATGGGAACTCCTCAAGCTTAGAAGTTTCTGCACCTCAAAGGAATTTCTCAAAAAGGTAAAGAGGCAGCCAACTCAATGGGAAAAAATTTTTGGAAACCATGTATCTGACAAAAGACTGATATCTTGCATATATAAAGAAATCCTACAACTCAATGACAATAGTACAGTCGGCCCAATTATAATATGGGCAAAAGATATGAAAAGACAGTTCTCTGAAGAGGAAATACAAATGGCCAAGAAACACATGAAAAAATGTTCCGCTTCACTAGCTATTAGAGAGATGCAAATTAAGACCACAATGAGATACCATCTAACACCAGTTAGAATGGCTGCCATTAAACAAACAGGAAACTACAAATGCTGGAGGGGATGTGGAGAAATTGGAACTCTTATTCACTGTTGGTGGGACTGTATAATGGTTCAGCCACTCTGGAAGTCAGTCTGGCAGTTCCTTAGAAAACTAGATATAGAGTTACCATTCGATCCAGCGATTGCACTTCTCGGTATATACCCGGAAGATCGGAAAGCAGTGACACGAACAGATATCTGCACGCCAATGTTCATAGCAGCATTATTCACAATTGCCAAGAGATGGAAACAACCCAAATGTCCTTCAACAGATGAGTGGATAAATAAAATGTGGTATATACACACGATGGAATACTACACGGCAGTAAGAAGGAACGATCTCGTGAAACATATGACAACATGGATGAACCTTGAAGACATAATGCTGAGCGAAATAAGCCAGGCACAAAAAGAGAAATATTATATGCTACCACCAATGTGAACTTTGAAAAATGTATAACAAATGGCTTATAATGTAGAATGTAGGGGAACTAGCAATAGAGAGCAATTAAGGAAGGGGGAACAATAATCCAAGAAGAACAGATAAGCTATTTAATGTTCTGGGGATGCCCAGGAATGACTATGGTCTGTTAATTTCTGATGGATATAGTAGGAGCAAGTTCACAGAAATGTTGCTATATTAGGTAACTTTCTTGGGGTAAAGTAGGAACATGTTGGAAGTTAAGCAGTTATCTTAGGTTAGTTGTCTTTTTCTTACTCCCTTGTTATGGTCTCTTTGAAATGTTCTTTTATTGTATGTTTGTTTTCTTTTTAACTTTTTTTTCATACAGTTGATTTAAAAAAGAAGGGAAAGTTAAAAAAAAAAAAAAAAAAAGAAAGAAAAACAAGGAAAAAAAAAAAGATGTAGTGCTCCCTTGAGGAGCCTGTGGAGAATGCAGGGGTATTCGCCTACCCCACCTCCATGGTTGCTAACATGACCACAGACATAGGGGACTGGTGGTTTGATGGGTTGAGCCCTCTACCACAGGTTTTACCCTTGGGAAGACGGCTGCTGCAAAGGAGAGGCTAGGCCTCCCTATGGTTGTGCCTAAGAGCCTCCTCCCGAATGCCTCTTTGTTGCTCAGATGTGGCCCTGTCTCTCTAGCTAAGCCAACTTGAAAGGTGAAATCACTGCCCTCCCCCCTACGTGGGATCAGACACCCAGGGAAGTGAATCTCCCTGGCAACGTGGAATATGACTCCCGGGGAGGAATGTAGACCCGGCATCGTGGGATGGAGAACATCTTCTTGACCAAAAGGGGAATGTGAAAGGAAATGAAATAAGCTTCAGTGGCAGAGAGATTCCAAAACGAGCCGAGAGATCACTCTGGTGGGCACTCTTACGCACACTTTAGACAACCTTTTTTAGGTTCTAAAGAATTGGGGTAGCTGGTGGTGGATACCTGAAACTATTAAACTACAACCCAGAACCCATGAATCTCGAAGACAGTTGTATAAAAATGTAGCTTATGAGGGGTGACAATGGGATTGGGAAAGCCATAAGGACCACACTCCCCTTTGTCTAGTTTATGGATGGATGTGTAGAAAAGTAGGGGAAGGAAACAAACAGACAAAGGTACTCAGTGTTCTTTTTTACTTCAATTGCTCTTTTTCACTCTAATTATTATTCTTGTTATTTTTGTGTGTGTGCTAATGAAGGTGTCAGGGATTGATTTAGGTGATGAATGTACAACTATGTAATGGTACTGTAAACAATCGAAAGTACAATTTGTTTTGTATGACTGCGTGGTATGTGAATATATCTCAATAAAATGATGATTAAAAAAAACAAACAAAAAAAAAAAATGTAGCTTATGAGGGGTGACAAGGGGATTGGGAAAGCCATAAGGACCACACTCCACTTCGTCTAGTTTATGGATGGATGAGTAGAAAAATAGGGGAAGGAAACAAACAGACAAAGGTACCCAGTGTTCTTTTTTACTTCAATTGCTCTTCTTCACTCTAATTATTATTCTTGTTATTCTTGTGTGGGTGCTAATGAAGGTGTCAGGGATTGATTTGGGTGATGAATGTACAACTATGTAATGGTACTGTGAACAATCGAAAGTACGATTTGTTTTGTATGACTGCGTGGTATATGAATATATCTCAATAAAATGAAGATTAAAAAAAAAAAAAAAAAAAAGACATAATGCTGTGCAAAATAAGCCAGGCACAAAGAGAGACATATTGTATGTTACCACTAATGTGAATTCTGTGAAAAATGTACAATGTTTTATACTGTAGAATGTAGGGGACCTAGAGATACCAATTAGTGGAGGGGGAATGATAATCTAATAAGAACAGATAAACTATGGAGGGTAATCTCAATGTTATGGGAATGCTCAGGAATGATTATGGTTTGTAAACTTTCTTGGATATAGTAAGATCATGTTGGAAGCAATAGAGTTATTTTAGGTTTTTTTTTCTCTTATTCCTTTGTTTTCTTAGGGGTTGTTAATTTTCTTGGGGTATGGTAGGAACATGTTGGAAGCAATGTAGTTATTTTAGATTATTTGTTTTTCTTACTCCTCTGTTTGGACATGGTTTATTAATTTTCTTGGGGTATGGTAGGAACATATTGGAAGCAAAGTAATTATTTTAGGTTATTTGTTTTCCTTAATCCATTGCTTTGTTTGAAATGTTGTGGGGTTTTCTTGGTTGTTGTTTGCCTGTTTGTTTTTAATTTTTTGATAAACAAAGTTAAAAGATTGAAAAAAAATCAGCAGAAAAATGGGAGTAAAAACTAAATGACAAATAGGGTGGGATGGGGGGATGGTTTGGGTATTCTCTTTTCACTTTTATTTTTTATTCTTATTCTGATTCTTTCTGATGTAAGGAAAATGTTCAGAAATAGATTGTGGTGATGAACGCATAACTACATGATCATACTGTGAACAGTTGATTGTATACCATGGATGACTGTATGGTTTGTGAATATATTTCAATAAAACTGAATAAAAAAAAATAAAAAAAAAATAAAAAAGATGTACCCAAAATCTAATTGAATATTCATAAATGTTAGATGAGTATTCTCCCCCATCCCTCAGGTTCTGTTTAAACCAAGATTTTCAGATCTCACAGAACTATAATCCTAAAAAAAAAAAGTGTGGGTGGGGACAAGCACAGGGTTGCCTACTTCTGTTCTGCCAAGGACATTTAAAACAATACCCATTACCATCAACATCATTCATAAAAGAAAGTATATGCTTACACCAAAAATGGTAAAAGATAATTTTAGAAAAAAAAGAATACCTTTTAAATTCAACAGATTTAACTTTGTGAAGAACTCACTACATTCTCATTTCATTTCAGACAAGTGAAAACTTTGTCAAGGATCGACACTACTCCACAGCGTTTGAGAACCACAGGTCGAAGCAGGTAGCCCCCACTTGGAAAAATAAAGCAACAACAGCAGGACATGCCCAAACCAAACATTAACCTATTCAATAACGAGGAAATGAAGGCTTGCAGGGGTTTAGGACCTCTTCCAAGGTCGCAGATCAAGAATTCTGACACAGGTCTGTCTACTCCCAGAGTCAGAGTTCTTACCCATTATGCTAAGTTTCCTCTAATATTTTTCCAGCAGTATAAAGATCTACCCTCATCCAGTCACCTTTGTGACCAATGACAACGGAGGAATTTCCAAGACAGCTGGCAAGAGAGAGAGGTGCACTCTGCCTGGCCAACATTTAGACTGAAGCTAAATGGAACTCCTGACCTTTGCCTCATTAATACCAGGCTCGCTGCAACTAAGCCAACCAGCCCAGACAAAACACACACAAAACCCCCTACCTCCAACAACACTGAAGCAGGAATCTTAGGACATTTCCAAGTGCCTGTGATAGAGAGAAAAACACATTGCTGAAAAAAAAAAAGGAATGTATTAACTCTCAAGAAGGAAATAAACATTTCCATGGTAACTCAGTCTAAAAATAATAAACTTGCCCTCAACAAGTTACTTTAAGCCTCAGTCTGCAAACTATTACAACTATCTTTTACATATCAATACACAGGCTCCCCCATTTAAATATCTAAACAGAAAACCACATGAAATTCTACAAATTTACAGTTCTTAACAAGTTTCCAAAATATATACTTTTCATATAGGTATATTATACGTATATGACGGATAAAAGGTATCTTATCATCCCACCCCTCCAAGATATTAGACTATTTATTAACACTGGAGAAAAACTACTCATTTTAATCAAAAGTACTCATAAGAGACAGCTGGAAGAAAAATAGGTAAACACCACTTTCTATGAAAAGTAATATTAACAGACAGTAATAATAGGAGGCACAAAAATTATCTTTGAATATTCAGAGGTTCTTGTTATTGAAACCAAAATCAAAAGTCACAAACATAAATAAATGGAATACTGTATCAGAGACATGCTTCCAAATCCTCACATATCAGCTGCCAAACAATGTCTAAAATGACCAAACAGTTCTTAAGTAACCAAAGTCTCACACTCTGGACCAAATGATTCTGAAATAGTTTGTCCTCCCTGAAATAAAAGTAATGACAGTGTAGTATTCTACCTAATAGAAACAGCAAGAAAATTTTACTTCTGAATTTACTTTAACACTGAAAATTGGGTTTTCAATGATCAGATTCTTTCTACTCTATCTGAATCCACAATGTGAGAAGTCCCCAGACTATCAAATTTCTTTACCCACTGCATAAAATAATCTATTTAGTATCTTTTCCTCTGCTTTAAACAGTTGCCATCTAAAATAAAGACGTTTTATTTTCCCCCTTTCTCTGGGCATTTCATCTCATACAGATTTAACTAATACTTCTATTCGAATGATTTCCTGCATCCATATTTAATATATGCCTAGCCCTGACCTCTCTACTGAACCTACAAACCCACACTTCCAAAAGCCTCTGGGCATTTCCAATATTTGGCAAGTATACAGAAAATTCAACATATCCAAAACTGGTCTCATTATGCATCTCTTTGCCCGCATTTCTAGTAATACTACCACCATCCCCACCACTCACACTTAAAGAATGTCATTTTCAATTTTCATTTCCTCCAAACTTTCTCCAACAATCCTATCTCCCACCCACCTACTAAATCAAATGCCAAGTCCTGCTGAGTCTTTGTTATCATCCCACTGCCATTGCCAGTGCCCAGTATTATACTATATTAAAAGTCAGCTTTCCACAACAAATCATTCTACATACTACACTATTAGACCTCGATAGCCTTTCATTACTTCTCCCAAATGCTGAACTCCTAAATACAGCATAGCATTTTAACACACTCCACAATCCAGCCCCAACTTAAATTTCAAACCTTACCTCTTATTCCCAAAAAATGAACTCTATATTCTACGTAAACTGGTCCACTAGCTTTTCTCTTACAGTACACAATGTACCCACCTCCACAATTCTGCCACACCATTTGCTTATTCAAAAGGCTTTCTTCACCCACCTACACCCAACCCCTGAAACTTTGTCTTAGAGGCTTACCCTTTGCAAGGCTGAATTCAGGTTATCAGTTCATTGGGTAGCATGACGTAGTACAAAGGCACACGCTTTGCCACCAGGCAGCTTGGGGTTCAAACTGAAGCTAAGAAACCTGCTAGCTACATAAGCCCAGGCATATTACTTAACATATTTGAGCCTCAGTGTCCTTATTAGTAAGAAAGATTCTGAAAATATGTATGTAAAAGCAACTAGCATAGAGCTCAGTGTTCAGTAACTGCTCAATAAATAGCTTCAATGCTATCTTTTTAAGTATTATTCCACCACTTTCCATGATGACTCCAACTAAAAGTGAACCCTTTTTACTTTTGTACAACTCCAAATTTTAAGTCAAAATACTCATGTGGTATTTACATATATTTCTCTTCATCATAAATTTTTATGCAAATATCTTACATCCCTTACTAGAGTTCAAATTCCTGAAAACCAAAAACTTGATCTTTGTATTCTATAATACCTAGCACAGTGATTTTCATGAAGCACTCAGTAACACCCACCGCCAATGTTAAGTTCCAATCACAAAAATAAATGTTTTTAACAAAGCCAAAAAACACAGATCTTTCCTTCATAATTTCTAACACACCTTAGAAAATTATTGCCAAAACATGAATTTTAGTTGTTGTAGCTATATTTGCTCCTATGTGATTGTCTAACATAGTCTGACATAGCAAATGCCCAATAACTGTTGAATTGATTTGAATAACATAATAAAATTTACAATGCTTAATTAAGAGCATCTGATTTTCCCCAATCGTCTTTTTCTGCTCTTACAATTCCTAAAATACTTCCCTTCAAATAACATTAACTATCAAACCTACAGTACAGATCCATAACTATATCTAACTTCACCCCTTTTCCAAATTCTCTTGATTTCAATATTCCAACCTTATGCTCTAATCAATTAAGCACTTCAAATGCTAAGAATCTATAGTTTTCCTGTAAAGGCCAGGCAACTAATCTCTTCATATTTGTTTCCAGGTGCTTCAACATTTTTTTTCGATTAGAGAAGTAAGTTTACAGAAAAATCATGCATAAAACATAAAGTTCCCAAGGACTTTTTAAATCATCCACTCTTTTCAAGGTGTTCAAGATCAACAGTTTGAAATAAATTTCCCTTTGCATAGAAGAACTCCACTGAACTTACCACTTTGGTCTATTTTCCCCAATTTATGATATTTCCTCCACTTCTATTGGGGGGAAGGTGAGAGAATCAGATAAGTATCAAAACAACTACAGTAGATAAGAAGTGCAGGGAACTGTCACTGGTTTCATGAAGGTGGTTTGTGTTTACCTGACACTGCAAGAACAGTGGTCATCTGCTGATAGCCATAATCTGCAACAACTGAATTCCCGTATGGCCATAACAAAAAATCACCATTAAACAAGGAAAAACGTTATTTCCTACAATCCTTTCAGCAGTATTTTATCATCTAAAATTTGTTCACTGAACAGAACTACTTTCATTCACTTTCTCCTCTAGGAAAATCTCATTTATCCGAAGTAAAAACTTCATGATATTAGTAATATAAAAAAAAAAAAAAACTATGCCTACATGGGTGAACCTCTGCATTGCAGCAACAGCTGAAACCGTATAAAGGAACCTCTTGGGAATAACTGAGAAAACGATTTTTTAAAAGTTAAGGAACAACTATATGATGAAACTGTGAACAACTGTTGTACACTACGGATGACTGAATGGCACGTGAAATATATTTCAATAAAATTACATTTAAAAAAAAGTTAAGGAAAATGATGGTTCCAAATATGAAGGTAAACAAACTTCGCGGGAGAAGTGTTACTAATTCTCCAAACCTTTGCAATCAATTCCAATACCTTCAACAACCGCGGACTGAACTCATACAACTGTGACTTCAGGTAGTCACAGGAATTAGAAGAGTACAGATTAAAGAACAGCATCATTTTTCACCTCTGCAAGAAAACTGGGGCACGTACCTGAACTACTGATTTTTCTCAAGCAAATTGGTTTAAAAAAAAAAATGACTTCAACAACTGCTTTTGCAAGCTTTCAAGTAAGTAAAGATCATGTGAGGCACGCCACGGTGACCTGCGTATCCAGAGGCAGTCCTGAACACAGTCCAAATTGATCCAGAGCTACCCAAAAAAGGGTCTGCATGCAAAGCCTCGCGAAAGATCCCCAGCATCTACACACGCATCGCCCCACCCTGAGACTGAAGAAACGACACTGCAGGGACCCGGGTAATTACTGAGCCCGAGGTCAGACCCAGAAGAAGCTCAAGTCGGGGGCTGGAATCCAAGATTGGTCTGATGTCCGGGTCCCTAGCCCCAGGTCAGCCACGGAAAACCAAACCGGGAGGCGGCGCGAAGTCTTGGGGGAGCAAAAATGAGGAGGTCGGAAGGGCTAAGGCCCAGCCCAGCCCCAACGCCGAAACCGAACAGCAATAACAGCTCCGGGACCCCCTTTCCGCTCCACCCCGCCCACCTCACTGCCCCGCCGCCCGCTCCTTCCCGGCCCGCGATCTAGTTCAGAGAACGCGGGGCGGTCAACCACCCCCTTCCTAGGACCACGACAGTCAAGCCTGCAACCTGAAGCCCAGAACGGGCAGCGGGGCCCCGAGAGCCCTAGCCCCGACATGGGCCCGCGGCCGTCCTAGTCAGTTCTCCGGGCCACTCACCGTTCGGCCCGGGCGCCTGGAGGGACACGGCGCGCCGGTCGGTGGGCACAGAACCCCCGGCTCCGACCCCCTGCTGAAACCCCTGCTCAGAGCCGATGGAGCCTCAGCGACTGAGCCTACAAGGCCTCTCTCTCCAGCCCGAACCTTGGGAAAGCACTTCCGGGGGAGCGGGGAAGCGGGGGAGGGAAAGGTTTTGGCACCGGAACTGGTCGCGGGCTGGAGTTGCCAGGCCTCCCAGGAGGGGCAGGGCAGATCCCGGCCTGGAGCCCGCAAATCCAACTCCGGCCTCCGTGCTAACCCTTTCCGCGCCGCAGTCCCTCTGTTTCCCAGAGCGCGGCTGCACCCCTTTCTGAGGTTTGGGTTATTCTGCTCCAGCCAACTTATGTTACGGGCGAGGAGACCGCGAGACTCGGAGAATTTAGGTGCAAGAGTCCAGCTCAGTCACTGGACCTTCCGATTTTTGCGAGTGTTCTTTCTACTCTAATGTGTCTCTTAAAATAGTAACAGTTAACATTATTGGACGCTTGCTATGTGGTAGGCACCGTATTAAGCGCTTCGAGTACTTTATCATCCCTAAGGCCATTGAAGTTGATGCTATTATCTACATTTTGCAGATGAGGAAACCAGTCCAATACCAAACCAAAACCAATACCACAAAAGTTGGCTCTTGATGGTAGTCTAACTGATATTGTGTGTATGGATCCCATCTGCCTCCAACAAAATGGTTAAGTTCTTTAAGGACAGGGACCAAATTAGATTCCATAATCACATGCAACTTCAACAGAGGCCAAGAGCTGGGGTACTCTAAAACTGAAGCTTGGGTCCTGTTTCACCCCAGCGAGTTAATTAACCCTCTAAGCCTCAGTTTCCTCATTAGTAAAATGGTGACATATATAATGTACATTGCTGGAAGGATTAAAACTGAGAATGTATTTTAAACACTTGGCAGAATACCTGGCACTAATGTAGGACTCTGTAGAAGTCAACAATTCGTATACCTCATCAACAATAGGAACAATTTCTCCTCCAACAAAGTGGGAGATAATTAGGAAAATTATGGGTTAGCTATAGGCAATAGAAAAAGTTAGTCAACAAAATAACAGAAAAAGTAGAGGTTTTGCAATGAGAAAAATGAAGGTCCCTGGGAAAAAGAATGGTCCAGGGCCAGCATGGATGCTTGTGAAACTGTGAGCCAAGATGGTATGAAAACCCAAAAGTCAGATGCCAGGCAGGGGAAGAAGGAAGGGAAGGGAAAAAAACAAACAAACAACAACAACAAAAACCAGAAAGGCATAGAACATCTCAGGCAGACTGTATCTGGGGCCAGATACAGAAAAAAAGAAAGAGAAATGCCTCTTAGCAAGCATACTATCTGCAAAACAAATTTATAAGCATAACTTGAAATTGCAGGGAAGGAAGATTTTCAAAAATTTTCTAGTAAGAGAGGCATGGGAAATGGAAATAGTTCAGAACCCTTTATTAGGAATTTAAGATACAAACAATGCCACTGCTTTATTTACAGCGCTGACTTAATTTTGTTTTCATGATCATGATAGTGTTTGTAAATACTTCCCTAATACCCAAAAGCAAGCAGCCTTTCAAACTTTGGGGCATAAAGAAGTAAAAAACCAGAGCCTGGGTTGGCAGGACTCATTAATTTTCTATTTCCACCCAGGGCTAAAAGGGGTAGTGAAAGAAATCCTGAACTGCTGACTATGTCAGTCTCCCTGCTGGACTGATCTGTTGTCATTTAATCTGGTCATGTAACTGGTAAATGGTGCAGTTTTCAACACAGATCTGGCTCCTCAGATGCTTCTCACCACTATGCCAGTGGTTATCAAACTTGAGCTTGCATCAGAATCACCTGGAGTGCTTGTTAGTAGACACAAATTGCTGGGCCCCACCTCCAAAATGTCACTTGAACAAACCAGTGCTTCTGGAGGTGTAGTCCCTGGACCTACAGCATTAACACCATCTAGGAACATGTTACAAATGCAAAATATCAGGCCCCCTCCCAGACCTTGTGAATCAGAAACTCCAGTGTGAGACTCTGCAATCTGTGTTTTAACAGGCCTTCAGGGGATTGTGATGCCTGCTCAAATTTGAGACCTACTTATGAGCACTCTACACTGTCATCTACTGATTCTTTTTTTTTTTCTAGGTATCCCCAACAGGAGTAACTATACTGAAGCTGAAGTTCTTCCCACCAAGTTAAATGACGTACTGAAGAATTTTTATTCATTTTTTGCTCTCAGTAGGTGATAAGGCTAGAAAAAAAATTAGTAGCAATGGAAGACTTTTTTATTGTTATTTAAATTTGTACTGAAATTTAACCAGACAATACTGGATTAGGGATGGAACTAACCTCATTTGAAAACAACTCTGTGCCAGGGGCTTTATAAGGGCTTTCTAAATCAATCTTCAATACATTACTGTGAGGTTTTACGGTCTTACTGTTACAGACAAGAAAAACTGAGTCTTAGGTGAAGTAACTGACTTAAGGCCACATTCTCCTTAAGTGGCAGAATCAGGATTGTTCAAACAGAGATCCCTCCAGTTCCAAAACGCATGCTCTTTCCACTTTGTGGCAGGAGCCTGGAGAACAAAATACCAGTGTGGGCTCTACTAAGCCAGATATGCTTTCCCCAGTAAATGATTTAGTCTCTGTTTCAGTTTCTCCATCTATAAATAGTGTGATCATAAAACCTGCCCCTCCCACATTGGGATATCAGAACAAATGAACATTTAAAAATGTAAGCACTTTGAACTTTTTGAAGGAAAACAGTAAAAAGGCAAGTCATTATAGTATTAGTATACTATAGTATAGTTTAGTATAGTATAGTATGTTAAGCCAAGTGTTGTTCTGTAAGCCTGACATTGAAGTCTTTCCTGGTTATCTCCTAATTCATACATAAGAGGTTCAGGGCTTGATGCTAAAGAAGAAGACATTTGACTTCATTTGTCAGTGCTTCCTGGAGGTTAAAAGAGAATACAGAGAATTACATGCTTCTGTTTTAGAAATTACAGGGAATCTCTCACAGGTTGACCTTCTCCATAGGCTCCAGTTTGTTACCTAAAGTTCTGTTCTCCAAACCCTTTTCTTCTCCCCATTCCAGGCATCCCTCTACCCTCCTGCCTCCACCTACTAGGGAAAGACTTAAAATTCCTGTTACTTTATTATGTAGAAGGATTTAGCTCTCAGTCCTCATCTCAGGCCAAATTTCAGCCTGTCTTTGTTGACAGAATCACTGGGTTACACAATTACAGGGGGTACCATTCACAAAAATACCACATGAATTGTGCTCAAGGGGGTGCCAATTGCACAGACCACAACACCAAAGCCAGCACCCCCTGGAACTGCGCAAGGCTTTGGCCCCGTCTATGCATAGCTCCTCACCCCCAAAATCCATTGAGGTATTTTGTTAAACAAAAGAGCCATCTACTTGGGTATCCACCATACACCAAACTTTGAAATAACAGGGTTCTTTTGTGTTTGGTTTTGTTTTGACATGGGCCTGATTAAATACTTAAACTATTGGCTTAAGTCCTGGGTTCCATACTCTAATATGGCATTTTTCACTCTCTTCTGTGACATTGTTCCCTGTCTCTTCATTAGACTTGTATGAAGACTTAGTCATATTTTGTTCTCTTCACATTTTTGTTTGTGCCTTGGCACAAGTACTCTAAAAGCATTTGCTGATCTGAATAAAAGCACCATGTACTAATATATATGTACTAGGATTAATATTTGACCAACGGCCATCAAAATGTGCATTGTTTGACCAAAGAGTGTTGCCCCAAGAAATAAATTGAGCCAGAAATTTAAAATTGAGAAATATGTTAAAAAAAAAAAAAAAAATCCAAATTTCTGGTGTCTCTTGAAAATTTGGACACTGTGGCACACTGGGCAGGAATTCCACAAAGCACCAGTGTGTTTGGCTCGGATGCAACTGCTTTCTTTAGGAAGTACTCTGAGTTGGCCTCATTCACTTGTGAAATCTTCATAGTAGGCACTGCATTTGGATCCATTGGTGTATGGAGTCATATGAATGTAATGAGGAAACAAGTAGAGAATTTTGCCTTAGAAATTTTAGATGCACTCATAACTATGAGTATTTTGAAACAATTTTAATTTTTTTTTTCTGGATAGCAACTTCTGGTGTATCATTTTGTACCATTTCTTAAATAGCAAGGCAAGTGCAGACATCAAATTACAGATATCATTACCATCAACATTTTAATGGAGTTATAGCTAATCTTATTTGTCAACTGCCTTGGAAATAGAAGAGAGAAGACAAATAATAGCAAATGCTTCAATAAATTTTGCTACATAGCCAGTACTGTTCTAAGCACTCTACTACTATTTTAATCCTTATGATAACCAGCTCTATGGCATATGATCCTTAATTTTCAGATGGGGAAGCACAAGGACAGCTAGTTCAGCTAATTAGCAAGCAAAAAATCCAGGATTAGAATCCAAGCAGATTGTCCCAGAGGCATGCTCTTAACCACTAAACTCATAGTTATTGAACCTTTCCCATGTGCCATAGCCCAGACTTTGTATAGGGTCCTGTAATATACCCACATTGGTCATAGACAGATCCTTCTCATCACCCTCCTCTCCCCACCCCAAGTCATGCTGATATGTTGTAATGTTCATTTTTGTAATGTATAAAACTACCAGACTTCTAAGACTTCATTTAATTCAAATAAAATTCTTGCATAAAAGTTGTTTTTATTGTAAGTTATCATCAAGAGTCCTTTGCATGTGTTGAAAGACAATGGAGGCAATTTGAAGCAATATAATATTGACATTGAAAACCAATATCTGTAGTCAAATTGTGCTTGTGTGGAGAAATGGAAGATAACAGTTCAATTTGAGAGAAAATGTCACATTGACACAAATGTAGTAAAAGCTCAAAAATACAGGGCCTCAAGGGAATGGACATCAAATTTTAGCATATTTTACACTTAATTTTTAATTAAATATCCAAAAAAATATGTTGGAACTGATACCTTTTTTTAAAAGGTTTAAACTAACTAAACCTCTACTGTTGACCAAACTGAGCTTTTTAGTGGGTCTCAGGAATTTAAGAAGTTGCATTTCACCTTCACTTTTTATTATGAAAATGCAGCTCATCTTACTCTGCCTCAGTTTCTCTTTCTGCAAAATACATACGCCAAATGTATCTTTATATCACAAAGATTTATGAGACATAGCTAATAAATCACTAAAAACACAGTTCTTTGAAGTATAAAGCACTGCATAATTACCAAATACTATAATAATCACCCTCTTAATAATAGTAATTTTAAACCAACACATCAACCAGACCTAGATGCCTTTAGTCACCTTTCAATTAAACAAAGCATATATGCCAAGTATGAAATAAAATCAAATTTCAAACCACAAGCTAGTTCCACTCCTTTTCTCTTCCCTATGCAGAATCTGAAGTCAGATTGCCAGAGTCCCTCTCAGCTCCAACACTTGCTGGCCGTGTGACCCAGCTCTCTGGCCACTGTTTCTTCAAATGTAAAAGGATAATAATAATAATAATAATAATAATAATAATAATAGTAATAATATAATACCCATCTGAGAGGGTTCAACAAATTAGTGCATGTAAAATTCTGAAACAATGCCTGCAGCCTGTAAGAGCTCAATGAATTTTAGAGACGTTGAAGACTAGCAGGAATATCTAAAAATAAACTAACAGTGGGCAGCAGCCTAACCCTGTTATTGTATGGAAGAGAAAGAAAAATCACTCCACTCTCTTTTTTTATTGGAGAAGTTGTAGGTTTATAGACAAATCATGCAGAAAGCACAAAGTTCCCATACACCACCTCACACACATAGTTTTCCCTATTATCAACACTGCATTAGTGTGGTAATTTTGTTAAATTATGAAACAATACTGTACTTATCTATTAACCATAATATGAGTTTACGTTAGGGTTCACTCTTTGTGCTGTACAGTGTGCCGGTTTGTATATATTATGTCCCCCAGAAAAAGCCATATTCTTTGATGCAATCTTGTGTGGGCAGACATATTAGTGTTGATTTGATTGAAATTCTTTGATTAAGTGTTTTCACGGAGATGTGACTCAATCAACTGTGAGCGAAATGTTTGACTGGATAATTTCCATGGAGATGTTACCCTGCCCATTCAGGGTGGGTGTTAATTGGACACTGGAGTCGTATAAAGGAGTTCACAGACTGAGGACCTCAGAGCAACTGACAGTGACATTTTGGAGGAGCTGCAGCTTATAGAAACATTTTGGAGAACACAGCCCAGGAGCAAGCGGACGCCTAGAGAGGAACATCCTGGGAGAAAGCCATTCTGAAACCAGAACTCCAGAGCAGATGCCAGCCATGTGCCTTCCCAGCTAACAGAGGTTTTCCGGACACCACTGGCCTTCCTTCGGTGAAGGTGTACTTGTTGACGCCACAGCTTGGACACTTTTATGACCTTAAGACTGTAACTTTGTAACAAAATAAACCCCCTTTATAAAAGCCAATCCTTTTCTGGTATTTTGCATAATGGGCAGCATTAGCAAACCAGAACATACAGTTCTATGGTTTTTTTTCCTTAATGCAATTTTATTGAGATATATCCACATACCATATACTCCATCCAAAGTATAACCTTCAGTGGCTCCAAGTATCATCACATAGTTTTGCACTCATCACCATAATCAATTACAGAACATTTTCCTTACTCCAAAAATAATAATAAGATAAAGCAAAAAATATGAAATAAAACCCAAAATATCCCATATACCCATAGTTGACACATAATATTGATGTGGTACATTTGTTACTTTTGATGAGACAATATTAAGATATTGCTGTTAATTATAGTCCATAGTTTGCAATTGGTATATTTTCTCCCAAATACCTCTCTATTATTAATTCTTTGTAATTGTGTCACACATTTGTTCTAGTTCATAAAAGAACTTTTTAATATTTGTACTCTTAATCACAGTCATTATCCATCAGAAGATTCACTGTTTTACATTCCCATGTTTTCACCTCTAGCTTTCCTTCTGGTGACAAACACAACTCTAAACTACCCCTTTCAATCACATTCACTCGCAATTCAGCATTATTAATTATACTCACAATAATGTGCAACATTCACTTGTATCTGTTTCCAAACTTTTAAGTTTAACCTAGTTGAACATTCTGCACATATTAAGCAACTGCTCCCCATTCTCTAGCCTCATTCTATCCCCTGGTAACCTACATTCTAGATTTTATATCTATGAGTTTACATATTACAACTAGACCATACTAGTGAGATCAAACAATATGTGTCCTTTTCTGTCTGACTTATTTCACTCAACATAATGTCCTCAAGTTTCATCCATATTATCATGTGCTTCAGAACGTCATTCCTTCTTGCTGCTGAATAATATTCCATTTTATGTTTATACCACATTTTGTTTATCCATTCATCTTTAACAGACACTTGGATTGTTTCCATCTTTTGGCAATTGTGAATAATGCAACCATGAACATCGATGTGCAAGAGCATTTGTTCACTTTCCTGCTATCAGATCTTCTGGGTATATACAAATAGTGGAATTGCTGGATGGTAAGGCAACTCTATACTTAGGTTTCTGAGGAACTGCCAAACTGTCTTCCATAGTGGCTATACCATTTTACATTCCCACTAACACTTGTGGCTTCCTGTTTATCTAATAGCGGCCTTTCTAGGAGGTGTGGAATGATATCTCTTTGTGGTTTTCATTTGCATTTCCCTAGTAGCCAGTGAAGCTGAGCATCTTTTCATGTGCTTTTCAGTCATTTGTATTTCCTCTCTGGAAAAATGTCTATTCATGTCTTTTGCCCATTTTAAAATTAGGCTGTTCATCTTTTCATTGTTGAGTTGTAGGATTTCTTTATATATTCTGGATATTAAACTTTATCAAACATGCGGTCTCTGAATATTTTCTATGTTTTTTTTAATCAATACACTTTTTTTTTAATCTTCATTTTATTAAGATATATTCACATACCACGCAGTCATACAAAACAAATCGTACATTTGATTGTTCACAGTACCATTACATAGTTGTACATTCATCACCTAAATCAATCCCTGACACCTTCATTAGCACACACACAAAAATAACAAGAATAATAATTAAAATGAAAACAATTAAAGTAAAAAAGAACACTGGGTACCTTTGTCTGTTTGTTTGTTTCCTTCCCCTATTTTTCTACTCATCCATCCATAAACTAGACAAAGTGGAGTGTGGTCCTTATGGCTTTCCCAATCCCATTGTCACCCCTCATAAGCTACATTTTTATACAATTGTCTTCAAGATTCATGGGTTCTGGGTTGTAGTTTGATACTTTCAGGTATCCACCACCAGCTACCCCAATTATTTAGTACCTAAAAAGGCTTGTCTAAATTGTGCGTAAGAGTGCCCACCAGAGTGACCTCGCAGCTCCTTTTGGAATCTCTCTGCCACTGAAGCTTATTTCATTTCCTTTCACATCCCCCTTTTGGTCAAGAAGATGTTCTCCGTCCCACGATGCCAGGTCTACAATCCTCTCCGGGAGTCATATTCCACGTTGCCAGGGAGATTCACTCCCCTGGGTGTCTGATCCCACGTAGGGGGGAGGGCAGTGATTTCACATTTCAAGTTGGCTTAGCTAGAGAGAGAGGGCCACATCTGAGCAACAAAGAGGCATTCGGGAGGAGGCTCTTAGGCACAAATATAGGGAGGCCTAGCCTCTCCTTTGCAGCAACCGTCTTCCCAAGGGTAAATCCTATGGTAGAGGGCTCAACCCATCAAACCGCCAGTCCCCTATGTCTGTGGTCATGTTAGCAACCATCGAGGTGGGGTAGGCCAATACCCCTGCATTCTCCACAGGCTCCTCAAGGGGGCACTACATATTTTTTTTCCCTTTTTTTTTCCCCTTTTTTTTCTTTTTTAAATCAACTGTATGGAAAAAAAAAAAAAAATACAATAAAAGAACATTTCAAAGCGACCATAACAAGGGAGTAAGAAAAAGACAACTAACCTAACATAACTGCTTTACTTCCAACCTGTTCCTACTTTACCCCAAGAAAGTTACCTAATATAACAACATTTCTGTGAACTTGTTCCTACTATATCCATCAGAAATTAACAGACCATAGTCATTCCTGGGCATCCCCAGAACGTTAAATAGCTTATCTGTTCCTCTTGGATTATTGTTCCCCCTTCCTTAATTGCTCTCTATCGCTAGTTCCCCTACATTCTACATTATAAACCATTCGTTTTACATTTTTCAAAGCTCACATTAGTGGTAGCATATAATATTTCTCTTTTTGTGCCTGGCTTATTTCACTCAGCATTATGTCTTCAAGGTTCATCCATGTTGTCATATGTTTCACGAGATCGTTCCTTCTTACTGCCGTGTAGTATTCCATCGTGTGTATATACCACATTTTATTTATCCACTCATCTGTTGAAGGACATTTGGGTTGATTCCATCTCTTGGCAATTGTGAATAATGCTGCTATGAACATTGGCGTGCAGATATCTGTTCGTGTCACTGCTTTCCGATCTTCCGGGTATATACCGAGAAGTGCAATCGCCGGATCGAATGGTAGCTCTATATCTAGTTTTCTAAGGAACTGCCAGACTGACTTCCAGAGTGGCTGAACCATTATACAGTCCCACCAACAGTGAATAAGAGTTCCAATTTCTCCACATCCCCTCCAGCATTTGTAGTTTCCTGTTTGTTTAATGGCAGCCATTCTAATCGGTGTTAGATGGTATCTCATTGTGGTCTTAATTTGCATCTCTCTAATAGCTAGTGAAGCTGAACATTTTTTCATGTGTTTCTTGGCCATTTGTATTTCCTCTTTAGTGAACTGTCTTTTCATATCTTTTGCCCATTTTATAATTGGGCTGTCTGTACTATTGTCATTGAGTTGTAGGATTTCTTTATACATGCAAGATAAAGGTCTTTTGTCAGATACATGGTTTCCAAAAATTTTTTCCCATTGAGTTGGCTGCCTCTTTACCTTTTTGAGAAATTCCTTTGAGGTGCAGAAACTTCTAAGCTTGAGGAGTTTCCATTTATCTATTTTTTCTTTTGTTGCTTGTGCTTTGGGTGTAAAGTCTAGGAAGTGGCCGCCTAATACAAGGTCTTGAAGATGTTTTCCTACATTATCTTCTAGAAGTTTTATGGTACTTTCTTTTATATTGAGATCTTTGGTCCATTTTGAGTTAATTTTTGTGTAGGGGGTGAGGTAGGGGTCCTCTTTCATTCTTTTGGATATGGATATCCAACTCTCCCAGCCCCATTTGTTGAAAAGACCATTATGACTCAGTTCAGTGACTTTGGGGGCCTTATCAAAGATCAGTCGGCCATAGATCTGAGGGTCTATCTCTGAATTCTCAATTCGATTCCATTGATCTATATGTCTATCTTTGTGCCAGTACCATGCTGTTTTGACAACTGTGGCTTTATAATAAGCTTCAAAGTCAGGGAGTGTAAGTCCTCCCACTTCGTTTTTCTTTTTTAGAGTGTCTTTAGCAATTCGAGGCATCTTCCCTTTCCAAATAAATTTGATAACTAGCTTTTCCAAGTCTGCAAAGTAGGTTGTTGCAATTTTGATTGGGATTGCATTGAATCTGTAGATGAGTTTGGGTAGAATTGACATCTTAATGACATTTAGCCTTCCTATCCATGAACATGGAATATTTTTCCATCTTTTAACTTCCCCTTCTATTTCTTTTAGTAGAGTTATGTAGTTTTCTTTGTATAGGTCTTTTACATCTTTGGTTAAGTTTATTCCTAGGTACTTGATTTTTTTAGTTGCTATTGAAAATGGTATCTTTTTCTTGAGTGTCTCTTCAGTTTGTTCATTTCTAGCATATAGAAACATTACTGACTTATGTGCATTAATCTTGTATCCCACTACTTTGCTAAATTTGTTTATTAGCTCTAGTAGCTGTATCGTCGATTTCTCAGGGTTTTCCAGATATAAGATCATATCATCTGCAAACAATGACAGTTTTACTTCTTCTTTTCCAATTTGGATGCCTTTTATTTCTTTGTCTTGCCAGATTGCCCTGGCTAGCACTTCCAGCACAATGTTGAATAACAGTGGTGACAGCGAGCATCCTTGTCTTGTTCCTGATCTTAGAGGGAAGGCTTTCAGTCTCTCACCATTGAGTACTATGCTGGCTGTGGGTTTTTCATATATGCTCTTTATCATGTTGAGGAAGTTTCCTTCAATTCCTACCTTTTGAAGTGTTTTTATCAAAAACGGATGCTGGATTTTGTCAAATGCTTTTTCAGCATGTATTGAGATGATCATTTGATTTTTCCCTTTCAAGTTTTTAATGCGTTGTAATACATTGATTGATTTTCTTATGTTGAACCATCCTTGCATGCCTGGAATGAACCCCACTTGGTCATGGTGTATGATATTTTTAATGTGTCTTTGGATTCGATTTGCAAGTATTTTGTTGAGGATTTTTGCATCTATATTCATTAGGGAGATTGGCCGGTAGTTTTCCTTTTTTGTAGCATCTTTGCCTGGTTTTGGTATTAGATTGATGTTAGCTTCATAAAATGAGTTAGGCAGTGTTCCATTTTCTTCAATGTTTTGAAAGAGTTTGAGTAAGATTGGTGTCAGTTCTTTCTGGGAAGTTTGGTAAAATTCCCCTGTGAAGCCATCTGGCCCTGGGCGTTTTTTTGTGGGAAGATTTTTGATGACTGATTGGATCTCTTTGCTTGTGATGGGTTGATTGAGGTCTTCTATTTCTTCTCTGGTCAGTCTAGGTTGTTCATATGTTTCCAGGAAATTGTCCATTTCCTCTCCATTATCCAGTTTGTTGCCATACAGTTGTTCATAGTATCCTCTTATAATTTTTTTAATTTCTTCAGGATCTGCAGTTATGTCACCTTTTTCATTCATTATTTTCTTTATATGGGTCTTCTCTCTTTTTGATTTTGTCAGTCTAGCTAGGGGCTTGTCAATCTTGTTGATCTTCTCAAAGAACCAATTTTTGGTGATATTTAACCTCTCTATGTCATTTATTTCTGCTTTAATCCTTGTTATTTCTTTTCTTCTACTTGGTTTAGGATTGGTTTGCTGTTCATTTTCTAGCTTCTTCAGTTGATCCATTAGTTCTTTGATTTTGGCTCTTTCTTCCTTTTTAATATATGCATTTAGTGCTATAAATTTCCCCCTCAGCACTGCTTTTGCTGCATCCCATAGGTTTTGGTATGTTGTGTTCTCATTTTCATTTGTCTCTATATATTTAGCAATTTTTCTTGCTATTTCTTCTTTAACCCACTGATTGTTTAGGAGTGTGTTGTTTAACCTCCAGGTATTTGTGAATTTTCTAAGTCTCTGATGGTTATTGACTTCTAATTGTATTCCATTGTGGTCAGAGAATGTGCTTTGAATAATTTCAATCTTTTTTAATTTATTGAGGCTTGTTTTATGTCCCAGCATATGATCTATTCTGGAGAAAGTTCCGTGAGCACTAGAGAAGTATGTGTATCCTGGTGATTTGGGATGTAATGCTCTGTATATGTCTGTTAAATCTAATTCATTTATCAGATTGTTTAGGTTTTCAATTTCCTTACTGGTCTTCTGTCTGGTTGATCTATCTATAGGAGAGAGTGATGTGTTGAAGTCTCTCACAATTATTTTGGAAACATCCATTGCTTCCTTTAGTTTTGCCAGTGTTTCTCTCATGTATTTTGTGGCAACTTGATTGGGTGCATAGACATTTACGATTGTTATTTCTTCTTGTTGAATTGCCCCTTTTATTAGTATGTAGTGGCCTTCTTTGTCTCTCAAAACATCCCTGCATTTAAAGTCTCTTTTATCTGAGATTAATATTGCTACACCTGCTTTCTTTTGGCTGTAGCTTGCATGAAATATTTTTTTCCATCCTTTCACTTTCAATTTCTTTGCGTCCCTGTGTCTAAGATGAGTCTCTTTTATGCAACATATTGATGGTTCATTTTTTTTGATCCATTCTGCGAATCTGTATCTTTTAATTCGGGAGTTTAATCCATTTACATTCAACGTTATAACCTTGAAGGCATTTCTTGAATCAGCCATCTTATCCTTTGGTTTATGTTTGTCATATATATATTTTCCCCTCTCTCTATTAATTTCCTTTATTGTACCCATACCGAATCTCTTTAGTACTGAACCTTTCTCCAAGTCTCTCTGTCCTTTCTTTGTTTCTCTGTCTGTAGGGCTCCCTTTAGTATCTCCAGTAGGGCAGGTCTCTTGTTAGCAAATTCTCTCAGCATTTGTTTGTCTGTGAAAAATTTAAGCTCTCCCTCAAATTTGAAGGAGAGCTTTGCTGGATAAAGTATTCTTGCTTGGAAATTTTTCTCACTCAGAATTTTAAATATATCGTGCCACTGCCTTCTCGCCTCCATGGTGGCTGCTGAGTAGTCACTACTTAGTCTTATGCTGTTTCCTTTGTATGTGGTGAATTGCTTTTCTCTTGCTGCTTTCAGAACTTGCTCCTTCTCTTCTGTGTTTGACAGTGTGATCAGAATATGTCTCGGGGTGGGTTTATTTGGATTTATTCTATTTGGAGTTTGCTGAGCATTTATGATTTGTGTATTTATGTTGTTCAGAAGATTTGGGAAGTTTTCCCCAACAATTTCTTTGAATACTCTTCCTAGACCTTAACCCTTTTCTTCCCTTCTGGAACACCAATGAGTCTTATATTCGGATGTTTTATATTATCTATCATATCCCTGAGGTCCGTTACGATTTTTTCAATTTTTTTCCCCATTCTTTCTTTTATGCTTTCATTTTCCATGCTGTCATCTTCCAGGTCACTGATTCGTTGTTCAACTTCCTCTAGTCTTGTACTATGAGTGTCCAGAATCTTTTTAATTTGGTCAACAGTTTCTTTAATTTCCATAAATCATCCATTTTTTTATTTAATCTTACAATGTCTTCTTTATGCTCTTCTAGGGTCGTCTTGATATCCTTTGTATCCCGTACTATGGTCTCATTGTTCATCTTTAGTTCTCTGAGTAGCTGCTCCAGGTGCTGTGTCTCTTGTGATCTTTTGATTTGGGTGTTTGGGCTTGGATTATCCATATTGTCTGGTTTTTTCATATGCTTTATAATTTTCTGTTGTTCTTGGCCCGTGGAATTTGCTGAACTTGATAGGGTTCTTTTAGGATTTGCAGACCAACTGAAGTCCTTATCTCTAATTCATCAGATCTACAGCTTCATGGAGTACACTTTCTCCAACTAACCAGCAGGTGGCATCCACGAGCCACCTGTTCTCCACAAGCCAGTTCTCCCCTGCTTTGCCTTTGTGGTGAGTGGGGGAGTGAGTCTTGTGGGGTCCAATTGGTGTACCAAGCTTGCGTGTGTAGTTGGTGTTGCCCGCCCTGTATATGGGGCGTGTTTCTGGGCAGTCAGGGAGGAGGGTGGCTCTAACAATCAAATCTCCCTGGTGATCCAGGAGTTTTAAAGCTGCTGCAATAGTCTAATCCTTCAGTTCAGTCCTGCCACAGTTTGTCTCTGCCACTGATCCACAAGTCCTTGGTATTGGCGTATGGCTCCTGAGACTTGCAAGTGAGTCCCTCTTCCAGGCCGTGCACCCCCTGGTCCTCTGTTGAGGGATGACTGTGCTATGTCACAGGTGAGTGCCGTCCCCCCAGGGCAGTTCTGGGCTGCTGGGCTGTGTAGGGAGGCTCCCAGTCTGCTGAAATGATGGCTGAATGGGGCTTTGTTAATTCACACTGCTCCACCTTCCCAACTCTGGGACAATCAGCTGAGGTTGCAGGGAAGGCTAATGTCCACGCCCAGTTTTGTGGTGTGTGCCTGTTATTTGAAGCACTTCCGTCACACTGGGTTGTCTGGGGCAGCTCTGGGCTATGGGTCTGGTGATGGGCAGGAGTGTTTCCTGTCCACCAGGATGATGGCTGTGAGCGGACACCCCCCTTTTCTTGGGAAGTTGTGGTGTTTAGTGAATTTTCTCAGCCACTGGATTATTGCGTTTTGTCTCAGAGCTCTCTTAGTTCTGCTCTTGTCTTGACCTGCTCAAATTGCAAGTCTCTGAAGCTTTCTGTATTGGGCTTCTTAGAGTAATTGTTTTAGAAAAAGAAAAAAGGATTAAAAAAAAAAAAAAAGGGTCCTCCTCAGAGATCTAATGGGTTATTGAAATGCTAAGAGACAAAGCAATTAGGGCCATTAAGGAAAGGTCCACAGGGCAGAGAGATCAGCTTTTCTTCGGGATTTGCATATGAGCCTCAGGGCCTGAGCTCTGCCCTTCCCCTTTCTATGTTCACCAGAACTCCAAAAATCCTCTGCTTTTATTTTGGAGTTTTTTGTGCTGTTTTTTGCTATGCCTGTCTCCTCTCTGCTGGGCTGGCTGTTCTCAGATTCTCTGGTGTCTGGTCTCAGTCTATCTATGGTTGGAGTTTGGATCAGTAGAATGAGATTCCGATAAGGGCTGCCACTGCAGTTCTCCCTTCTCCTTCCCGGAGCTGACAGCCCCTCCTCCCATGGGACTGCGCCTGGCAGGGAGGGGTGCGGGTTCCCTGGCCACAAAAACTTACAGATTTCGCTGATCTCAGCAGTTCCACATTTTCATGAGTGTTGTATGAAGTATGCCCAAAGTCAGATTGCTCTGTGGTGTCCAGTCCACGCAGTTCCTGGCTTTCTACCTACTTTCTATGGAGGAGGGAAAAACACGATGGAGGGGACGGCGAGCGGACAACCCCTGCTGCTGCGCCGCCATCTTGCTGCTCTTGAGGCCCTGCGACGGCGGCCGAGAAGGGAGAGCCCGAGTCTAATCAATACACTTTTAACACACTCAACTTAGAGGATGATCTGAACTATGTTCTGGTACCAAGTGAACAGTTATCAAATATAAGCACTTTAATATTAAACTTTTGTAGAAAAAGAAAAGATGAGGCATCTCATTTTCCAGTTCTATTTATTTTGATTTTTGTTCAAGTGTGCAAGTAATAAATTACCACATTTTGGTTATAAATAATTAGGGGAAAAAGTATAGAGAGTAAAATGTGAACATAACTCTTCACCACTAACACTTCCGATCCCCTGCCTCCCAGATGGAACCACTGTTAATGATTTGGTATGCTTCTTTCCAGGCCTTTTTCTGTGTATTTACACGCATGTAAACAATACAGAATTATCCAAAAGGCAGACTAAGTACATACTTAAGCCACCAGCAAATCACAGCCAACAAAAAAAAATTTTTAAAGAATTTGACATTGTTACAAATGTATAGAAATAAAAAGCACAGAACTTATTTGGACTTTCTTATACTTATTTAATCTAACATGGTTTAAATCTTACATTAAATATTTGATATGCTCCATAAGCTCTTCAGTGCTTAGGGCCTCTCTTAAGATCTTAACCCACAGTTGCATTATATTTACTGTACATATAGACCCATACTTTAAAAACATAAATATGACCATATTGTTTTGGTTTAAACTTACTTTATTTGTGTGAGTGATTTTAAACATTGGGATATTTACTTGGTGGAAATTTGATCACATCTAGCATGATTCCTGTTTAAGGGTCCTATTAGAACAATTTGGGTATCAAAGGCTTCCTTTCTTGGTAAAGCAAATTTCATTTCCCATCACTTTTTCAAGCCAATGTAAAACAAGCCTTTTTTAATCTCTGCAGAGTGTATGATGGAGAGAAATCTTGATGCCCAAGTGCTTTCTAAATGGTGACTATGGACAGATGCCAAGGAAATTGAATGGTGCCAAATGCAGAATCCTCAAGTAGCTCTCTAAACCAACAAAAATTCATTTGGGAGCTGGATTTCACTGAGGCAGGAAGCATTTCACCCATACGTGTGGAGATTATATTTAGGATCAGGGAATAAAGAATAAGAGTAGACCTGTGTTGTATTTCAGGAGACAGTAAGAAGAAAACATTCCCAGAAGAGAAAACTGATGACCTTTTGTTAAGGAAGAATGAATGCTTAAGCAATAGTTTATAACACTGTATATTTAAAATGTTGCCTTTATAATAAATTAACTGTTGAAATTTTATTTTTCCTTCAATGAGCTCAGTGCACCTAGAAGATGCTAATTTATACATCTATAAAAAAGAAATTATTTCAAATTTTTAAAAATGATAAACATGTATTTTTATTATATGTATTCATACTTGAAATAACGCAGGATCTAAATAACTACAAATATTTATTGCATACTTACTGTGAACAAACCACAGGGTGTTGGGGAATGCCAAGAACTCTAAGTCATAGAACCTGTCCTCTAAGAATAAAATGCCAGTTGGGGAGATCAGTTATAGACTCAGAAAAAGAACAATAATAATGCAAAGCAGCCTGCAGTAATTGCTGAATGAATATCAGAGTCACTAATCTTTGGAGATTTCTTCCATCATTCATGGTCTTAGAACCAAATAAAAGATGGAACTTAAATAGCATCTTAAAGGATTTGTGATTATAGGAAAGGAGGGGAAATAGAAGGACCCTAGCTTCCAAAAAAAGTACAGAAACGGAGAAGTATAAAGCATATCCAGAAGATATTGAGCAGAAAAATTTTAACTGAAACAAAAGGTTCATTTCAGGTTGAAGGAGAAAACTCTGGGAAAGTGGGTTGGGCCTTGACTGCAGCAGCGAGGTATTTGGACATTATCTTTTTAGGCAATAAAGAATCAAAGCTAGGTTTTCTACCTGTGAAGCAACATAATTAAAGTGCACTTAAAAAAAAAAACAAACTTTTTTTTCATGACGGAAATTTGAAAAACAGAAATGCACAAAAAGTAAAATTAAAATCACCTGGACATCCACTGCCCATGTTAATTTTTTGATGGATAAACTTCTGGCATTTTTCCTGTTCATATATTTGTGAATGTGTGTGTGCATGTGTTTAAACTGGGATTATGCTATAGATGCTGCTTTATGTGATGGTTTATATATTTTACTTTATTTTGTGAGTATTTTCTTGAACATGATTTTTAATAACTGCATTGAATTTCATCGTATTTTATTAATCCAGTTTTCCATTCTTAATTGAGGCATAATTAACTAACATTAATCCAAGATTAACCTAGTAAGACTAAACAGAGAGTAGGAAGAATACACAGATTGATAGAGGACTACTTAATATAATCAAATAATTAAATAATATAATTAAATAATTATGGCATATTTACAAATTGGTATGTGAGGTGTCCATTACAAAGAATGCTGCTGCTTCCTGTGTACTATTATGGAGTGATCTGCAAGATATATTTTCTGGTTCCTCTTGTTATCCCCGACCTCTTAAAGTTGGAGTTCTCCAGAACTCAACCCTTCATCTTCTCCTCCATCCACATTTTTCTCCTTTGGTGATCTCATCCAGTCCCAAGGCTTTAAATATTGTCAATAGGCTAACTCCTTAGTGGCCTGTGGGAGGAAGGTGTTCTGCCTGCAGAGGTGGATCCAGACTTGATGAAAAAGAATTCAAAATTGTAAGTAAGAAATGCCTGTTCATTTTGGAAATTTCCTATATATCTACTTGTTGTATCATACTTTGAAAGATATTATCTTTTTGTAAATATATTATATTTTGTAATAAGGAAATAACTGAAACTGTGGTACTGTAACCTATAATATTCTTTAAATTTGCTAACTACTTGTTAAATTGCACTTGGAAAGTTATCACTACTTTGTATATATGATATATTCAACAATAAAAAATATGATTAAAAAATGCCTGTTCCTCTCCAATGCCATCCACCAGGAGAAATTACAAATACAAAATGCTGGTGCCATGCCCTGGGATGGCAAGTTAGGGGCCTTGAAGCTGAGTGTATGATACAGCTTCAGCAAACGCACAGAGATAAGAGTGGATTGGTATGATGAAGGAATCAGGAAGGCGACACTGCTATTTCAAATGAAGGGATAGGATGGGTGGAAAACATCACTTTGGGCAATTTGCTCTTTGACCTCAGACTCATTTCAATATTTGTAGAATAACAACCTGCAACCATCATTTGATTCAAGGTCCTAAAAAATGGCACACAACTCATTGTGAAAGGGTATGGAAGGAGAAAGCCTACATGGATCAATTTAACAAAATAATGCTCCTGAGATAAAAAGCAATGTACATGGTTCTTCCTTTCCAATCTTTACCCTGTCAAAGTTTCTCTCATTGTTTCTATTGCAAGCTCTGCTTCTCAGACTTAAAAGCAGTCACCAAATAATACCCTCAGTTAAATTTGCAAAGAATTCTTTCTTCTTTTGAAAAGACCAGGCTATTTTTATGTGATTGCAGTTTGCCCTCCATTATATGTGAGTACAAACATTTAAAAATATTTATACATCTCTCCAATGTATAGAAAACCATTTCAGGGTCTTGAAAACAGTCTCTTTACAGATGGAGAGACTGTGAGAGAAATGCCCTCAGTGTGCTGGCTAAAAACTGCAATGTCTGCTCAGCACTGTGCCTCCTCTCATAACAGGGATGCTCTGCTGAATGAGCCCTTGTATGTCAAGATTCAAAAAGCACTTGTTGGCTCTGGTTGAACAAAGCTCTCACAGACAGTGGGATCTGCAGAGCAGCCACCAAGTGTGTTAAACTAGTGTTCCCTCCACCACATTGCTGAATAGTTTATCGTAATGGCAGTTCTCACCTTCATGTATAGAGGCCGGTGTTTGCGCTGCCATCCTGCACAGAGCTCCCACTGACTTCAAAGGAAATGACATAGAACAGAACCCCATGGTGTAAGGAGAAACAAGCAGCATCTGATCAGAATCAGGGCATTTTTTTTTTTTTCATTCTCTCTGAATAAATGGCTAAATTTATATTACAGAATATCTAAAGGCCTCCTTTCACTCCAGAAGTTTATGAATTGTCAGGTATACATATACTTAGGTGTAGGCTTGACACTGAACTACCTTTTATGTGGGAGGGAAAGGGGGAGTGTGTTGTAGAGAAATCCAACCCAATCCCACATTTTTCTTGGTCTAGAAGACCCCCAAGAGACCAAAGTGATTTGGGGTGAACTTAGTGGTTCTGTTTTACTTACAGTTGGCCTTGAGCCAAGCCATGAAGAAGAAAGAGAAGGAGAAGAGGAGGAGAAAGAGAGGCAGGAGGAGGGGGAGAAATAGAAAGAAGAAAATATAAGGGAATATTTATTAAATCCCTGGATGGAGGAGGTCTTTTTAGTTTAAAAGCAAGGGGAGAAATCACTAGAGTATAGGTTGGTAGAGTTAACTACAAAAAATCAAGATCAAATAGATTCAAATGGAAAATTAAAAGTTGGGGAAAATATTTGACAGGTAAAGTATTAGTATTCTTAATGTAGTAGGACTTTTTACATACTTACAAACTTGCTAAAATACACCAAAATAAGTTCCAAACGGATAAAGAATTAAATCTTATAAATGTTTAAAATGTTTAACAAAAATAAAGTATAGGTGAATATCTGACCTCTGGATAGGGAAGGAAATTTTTGAAGCTTAAAATTAACATAAGAAATTACAAAGGAAAAGATGAATATATATTTGACCATATAAAAATTTTTAATTCTGTAAATTAAAGAAAAATAAGGAAAATTTAAAACAACCAATTAACTTGGAAAATATTTGCAACAAACATGCAAATTATTCTCCTGAATTTATAAAGAGTTCAAGTAAGTTGATTAAAAATAAAACACACTTCTATTTCCATGGAAAAAAATAGGCAAAGAATGTAGACAATTCACAAAAATATAAATTAAAATGACTAATAATATTTCAAAACATGTTCAATGCTACCAGCAATCAATGAGAGCAATGAAATGAAAACCATTTTTGTCATTTGGATGGGCAAATATGAAAAAGTGAGACTGTATCACAAGACCAAGAAAGAGTTAGGAAGCTATGGCAGCATTCTAGGTGAAGGTTGGCAGGATACTTGCATTCTAAAATATGGTTATAGCAATGGGAATATAAAGAATAAAATAGATTTGAATGCTGCTTAAAAGGCTGCAGTGGCACAAATTAGCAATTTAATAAACAATTGTATAAATGGTATGGGGATAAGTGTTTAAATATTAGAGGAAAAAGTTATAGTCTTATCTCACAACTATGTCAAAATAAACTCCAGATCAATAAAAGATTTAAATAGCTTTAAAATGGCATAATAAACTATCAGGAGACTTTTTGTCAAGATGTTACCATAAGTTCACTTTGATGCACCATGTGAATTCCAAACCCACAGTTCACACAATTGATGATAGTTGATGCCAATATTCTGCCTGAGGTTATGGCATTTTATGGAGCTCTGGACCTGAGGAGATAAACAGGAAGAGACAAAGAAACTAGGAACTGAACAGAGTTGACCATTGTATCAATGATTGGATCGGCAACATGCCTGATATTATCACAGAGTAGCAACTTGTAAATGCCACTATAAGAACTGGTTTTGGATTGAGGAATCAGAGTCTAGGTGGAAGCAGTCACAAAACTGCTAGGTAAGGGTGGGTAAGCACAAAAAGTAGAGGAAGAAAACAAACAAACAAACAAACACCTCTCACTCAAAATGAGCCTGGAAACCTAAATTCTAAAACACATTTTAAAAATCCAAGGCTTAAAAAAAAAATCCATAAATAAACAACTGATACATTAATTCACTCCAAATGAAATTAATTTTATAGAATGGTCTGACAAAAATTTTAAAGCAAATAATTTTAGGATACTCAAAAAACAAGCATAAATAGGTTTAAAACATCTGATATATTACAAAATTTGACACCATTAGAAATTACAAATAGATATAGCTATTAAAAATTAATAGATGGTATAAACTCTACACTGGACGTAGTTGAAGAGAGACTTACTGAATTGGAAGACAGTGCTGGGAAATTCATCCAAAATACAGCACAGAAAGATGAAGATATATATATGAAACATTAGTTAATTAAGTACATAGAAGACAAATTGAAAGGCTCCAACCAGAAGATCCGAATGGAGGGGATGATTGAGAAACAATATTTGAAGAAATATAACCAAGTAATTGTAGAATTGAAACACACAGACACACATACTTAGTATGAAGCAGGAAAAAAATTATTCATCTGAGATAAAGAGATAATTTCAAAAGCTACCAGAGACAAACGATTACTCACAAAAAATAAAATTTAAACTGATGTCTGACTTTTCATCAGAAACAATATATGCCATAAAACAATGAAGTAGTATCTTCAAAATGCTGTTGTAATATTAACTATCAACCAAAAAGTTTATACTAAGCTAAAGTGCTTTCAAATTTGAAAGAAAAATAAAGACATTATAAATCTGTAGTAGTTAAAACAGTGTGATATTGGTCTTGGAATAAGCAAATACAGTAATGGAATTAAATAGAAAGGCAAGCAACAAATCCTTGCACATATGGAAATCAATATGACAGTTGTAACACTGATAGAAATGATGAACTTTAATAAATTGTGCTATGAAAAATATGTTACTTATATGGAAAAATAAAATTAGATTTCTATTCCATACCATACACTTATAAACTGAATGAGAATTAAAAACTTAAATGTGGAAAGCAAACCTTTAAAACATTTAGAAGAATACATAAATAATAAATTTACGACCTTCGGTCAGGGAAGGACTGCTTAATTAAGACATAAAAAATGAGAATTATGAAAGAAAGGATGAATGAATTTTCAAATTTAAGATAAAACTTATCCAACAAACTGCACAACAAATAAGTGATAAGACAACAAACAAACTTGTCTTTGTTTTGGAAGAAGATATTTTCAAAGCATATATTACACTACTGGACCCAGACTAGGGATAGGTGTCCTCCTTGCATTGCTGATTCCAAACTTTCCTTATTCTCTCCTTCCTAAAACCCTTGTTTTGATTATTATTTCTTTGGACTATACCACTCACTTCTGCTCCTTGTTATACTCATCCTCCTATCCATAGTCACTCCTCTTTCCTTGAAGATTTTAGCTGGTTTTCAATATCACTCCAATATTATTCTTGTCATAATTCTTGGTGATAGCAATTTCCACTTATATGATCCTTCTGAAACCCTACCTCCTAAGTTCTTTGACCTCTGCTTCTGCAATAATGCTGGTCTTCCATCTTAGCTACTCACTAACATGGTCCAATATGGTATCCACTAACTTCATGTGGCTTTTTAAATTTAAATTTCTTAAAAGTAAACAAAGCTTAAAATTCATTTCCTCAGTTTCACTAGTCCCATTTCCAGTGCTCAGTTGTCAATAGTGGCTACCATATTAGGCAGAGCAGATGGAAAATATATCCTTCATCACAGAAAGTTCTATTGGATAGCACTTCTCTAGATCTTCTAATTATCAATAACTGCAAGCCCTCCATAATGTCCAAACTTATACTTTAAAATTTTATTCCTTGACTCCAACAATTTTCCTGGACTTATATTATATTCATTTTTTCAACCATTTTACTGTCCCTAATCTGTGTCATATCTTGACTTCTATTCTCCAACTTAAACTTCATGATCAATCATTATGAACTCTCCCTTACAAACATCCTAAGCTCCCTTGTCCCTCTTATTTGTTACTGGGAAAATTCTGGTTAAATCTAACTTTCTGCCTGCTTGCTATCTGATTAAATCCACTTCTTCACATACTTTGCACCTGCACCTCTGCAGTTGAATGTGATTGGAGGGAAAAACACAACCATCACTAATCTCAAATGGGTCCTTAATGCTACTTAGCAATCATTGTTGTTCTCTAGTCCATTAAGTCTCCCATTCTTCTAGATGATTCATACTTAATTCTCTCAAACCTCTGAAACCTTCTCCCCATCCTCACTCTCAGGAATGACTTGCATCTTGTTTTGCTAAGTAAATAGAAGCAATCACAAAGGAATTTTCACATGCTCCCACCATCCTATCCACTCACCTACCTCGCTTGTGTTGATGTACTCTGCCTTCTCTCCATTTACTCTGGATGGACTATGCTCCTAAAAAAGACCAGTCCACCCCTCATGCATTAGCTACCACTCCCTGTGCTCATTCAGGGACCTCACTTAAACAATTCTCTCCTTTCCCTCCCATGTCTTCAAATTTCTACTTTATATTGGATCTTTTCCATCAGCATAAAACCATTGTTTTATTTCTGTCATCTTAAAAAAATTACTTTTGACCTCATTTTTCCCTCCAGTTACTCCTCTATTTCCTTCCTTTCCCTTTTAGCAAAAGTCCTTGAAAGAGTAGTCTACCCCATAGACTACAGTTAATAGTACAATTATAAAAATGTGCTTTTATCAACTGTAACAACTGTATTACAAGAATATGCACATCTAAGATGCTCAACAAACTCCAAATAGGATAAAATCAGATAGATCTATGCCCATATCATATTCAGACTGTCAAATGCCAAAGGTAAAGAAAGAATTCTGAGAGCTACAAGAGATAAGCAAAGTGTCACACACAAGGGACCCTCAATAAAATTAAGTGCCAATTTCTTATTGGAAATCATGGAGGTAAAAATGCAGTGGGATGACATATTTATAGAGCTGAATACAAAAAATTGCCAATCAAGAATTGTATATCTGACAAAACTGTCTTTCAAAAATAAGGGAGAAATCAAGACATTGCCAGATAAACAAGAGCTGAGGGAGTTCACCACTAGACCACTCTTACAAGAGATGCTAAAAAGAGTTCTGCAGGTTGAAATGACAGGACACTAGACAATAGATTGAAGTCACATGAAGAAATAAAGATCTCCAGTGAGGGTAGCGACATGGGTAAATACAAGCGCCAAGACTATTATATATTTTTATTTGTAACTCCATATTTTACTTCCTTCAGGATCTAAAAGGCAAATGCATAAAATAAAATGATTATATAGTGGGTTTAGACCCATAATGTAGAAAAACGTATTTGTGATAAGAACTACTTAAAGGTTGGGGGTGGGGGGAGAAGGCTATAGGAACATAGCTTGTCTATACAATTGAAGTTGTCAGTACCAAAGAAAACAAGATTGTTATTGATTAAGGAGGTTAAATTTAAGCCCTTTGGCAACTATAAAGAAAATACTGGAGAATAGGCAAACTCATAGAGACAGAAATTGGAGTACAAGTTGCCGGGGGTGGGGGGCAGGGGAAATGGGGAGTTAATGCACAATGGGCATAGGGTTTCTGTTTGGGGAGATATGGATGTTTTAGTAACAGAAAGTGATGAGAGGACCACAATATTGTGAATGTGACTAATCCCATTGAATGGTATGCTTGGGCATGGTTGTGACTGGAAAGATCATGTTTTCTATATATTTTCCTCCAATTAAAAAAAAAAAAGAGTAAACAACTAAAGAGGCAGTGACAATTAAATGCAATAAATGATCCTAGATGGGATCTAAGAATGGATGAGAAAAGGCTCAGAGGAACGTTATTGTAACATATGGAGAAATTGGAATATAGACTGTAAGCTTTATATCAACATTAAATTGCTTGAACTTGATAACTGCACTTAAGGTGGTTACATAAGTGCATATCCTTGTTCTTAGGAAATGGATGTGACAGTAATAATTGTTCAAGGAACATGAAGTATACAACCTACACTCAAGTGTTCAGAAATGGATTGATAAATAAATGGATTGATAGATAAAACGATATGGCAAAATGTCAAAAATGGTGGGTGTGGGTATCTGGCAGGGTAGGGATATGTCAGAGCTCTCTTTACAGGGTTTATATTATTTTCGTAACTATCCTTAAGTTTGAAAGTATTCCAAAATATAAAGTTAAAATAAAAAAAAGTGGATAAGAGAGTCCCTGTTCCAATTACTGAACCAACAGTGTGATGGTTTGGAGGCTTTATGGACCCCAGAAAAGTATGTTCTTAAAGTTCATCCATTCTTGGGGGTGTGGAGCCATTGTAAGTAGGATCTTTTGGTGAGTAGGATCTTAACTTAAGATATAACCCACCTCATTCATGGTGGCTCTTAATCCTTTTACTAGAGTTCTTTAAAAGAGAATGAAACACAGACAGAAAGACAGAAGCTGAGAGAGAAAGCCCTGGAAGCCAGGAAATGAAAGCAATGAAACCTGGAAGAGATGGGAGAAACCAGCAGATGCTGCCATGTGCCTTGCCATGTGACAGAGGAATCCAGGTTTGCTGGCAGCCGGTCTTCAGGAATAAGGCATTGCCTTGATAATGCCTTGATTTGGGCATTTTCACAGCCTCATAACTGTAAGCTTGTAAGATAATTGATTCCCATTTTAAAAGTGAACCCATTATTGGTATATTGCATTTTGGCAGCCTAGCAGACTAAAACAAGCAGGGAGACAGGTGCATAGAAAATTACTAGAATACAGGTGATCGATGCTATAATAGAGGTATGAAAGTTATGGTAGCCTGGCAGGGTGAGTGATTAATTTTTCCCAAGGGCTCAGGGGTAGGAGAAGTTTCACAGTGTAGGTGAGGCATGAGCTGGGGCTTTGCAGAAATAGACATTGAAAGGGAATCAGGGAATTCTAAGCAGATGAATATGTAAATAAATATCTCACAGACCCCTTCCTTGTACCAATAACTTATGCTTACACAGCAACAGACTTTTACTCCTTATTTAGTTTCCTTTGTGGGAAGAGAATTCACAAATTGACCAACATAAATACCGTCCCGCTTTGCTGCTACATTTCTCATTGTAAGTGATTAAATTGATTTTCTAATACAAATCAGACTCAAGAATTTGGGACACATGAGCCAGCTTTTCTTATGGCCTGGTTGGCTCAGGATAAGCCAAACATTGAGGCTTCAGATTTACAAAGACAGTAACCATAGTATCTAGATGGGCAACATCTTTCCTGACCATCAACCTACTCTTCATCCCTACTTGGTGAAAAAACAATCTAAAGAGGACTCAGGTAATAATAAAAATTCTTTACTGAAAAATACAAAAGGGAAGATACCCTAAGATTTAGGGAGGGAAAAAAAAGAATCTTTGAAAGAGAAATGGGAAGAGACAGAATTAAAACATTTGAATAGATAATAAAGTTAAGATACTTCAGTTCTGTGGGTGCGCTAATAGTGAGGCTTTGGTGCCATGTTTTTTTCTCCAACCATGAAATATACTAATAAAGAGAACTCAGTGAGTTTTGCTGGAGCCTCTTTGAAAACCATCCACAAGGTCAGTTTGACATCACACACTAATGTTATGCTTGATCAAGTCTGACCAGTTTTTCTCTCTTTCTGTGATTTCTTACTGGGTCTTGAACTGCTGAGGCAGCAATAGCTAATACAACAGTAGGCCAAGTGCACATGTGAGTACGTGTGCACGTTAACTAAAGTTAGCAGAACCCCAGAGCCGCTTGAGGCTGCCCTGCCACACCCATACTCTGACTCGAGTTGACCTAAGCGCTGACATCCCGACATGACACTGCCACTGTGTCCTTAGCCATCCTGTAGTATTGAGGCGTTTTAAGGTCTTAGTCGTTCTACATCTAGTTTTCCCTTTACAGTATAAAATCATGTGAGTGTCCCCTTACTTTCCTCACTTATAGTTTAATGAAGTACTTTAAAAAGAAAACCTGAGAAATGTAAAATACAAAATATTTGTCACTTTTTGTTGTGCTCTAGTCTTCATCAGTGTGTGCATGTACATACTTTTACACAGTTGACATTGGGGAGTACATTATTCTGTTCATTAAGTTTATTTCACCCTTAGATACACACATCTGGACACACACTCATGCCTTAGCATAGACCAGATTCATATCACTTTAGGGTAGGTTCAGAGCATTCCTGTGTATTGATAGAGCAGGATTTGCTTAGGCCTACCCTTTATTGTTGGATTTTGGTTTGTTTCCAATTTTTTTAATATTGTGAATAAAGCAGCTCACACATTCTTGTACAAATCCTTTTTCCTTTAGGTTATTAACTGAGAACATATTTCCCCTGGAAGGACTAATGAGGCAATGGGGAGACAGTGAGCAATCACTGCAGGAGTATATGCATGATCAGATTTCCATCTTTTAAATATCTGTTTAATAAGGATAATGCTTTTGACAGAGTTATTGTGAACAGTAAATGAGAAGGTGAAAGCACTTGTGAATGATACCAATTATTATTATACTCAGAATTTTGTCAGCAAGTCTGACTATGGAAGAATTATAGTTAACTGAGGATCATCAATTAATTTAATCATACACTCAAAGTGTTTTTCTTGGGTTCTTATTTTATCTTTGCATGCTAAAAATGTTTCCTTGGGGTTCTTATTTCATCTGTACATGCTAGGGATAGTGCAGTACCATGAGAAGCAGTGAACCTCAACAAATAACCTATAAAAACTGCCCTATTCTTGCAGCTTTAGGATCCCAGGCCTGCCTCAGAAGCAGTGGGGAGAGGTCCACTCTGAAGCATGACAACTTCTGTGACCTGGTAAAGAGAACAGAGACATTATCTAGGCTAGACCCTGTCTTAAGGAACAGCTTCTCACTTTCCTCTTTTCATTTTATCCTTTGTAATCCTCTTACATATGTAAATCCTGTTTTTGCCTCTCTTTCTCTCTCTGCTCTTACACAGTTCAAATTGCATGGCTTCACCATCTCTGGGCTCCATTTTTTCCAATGAAAAATAGGAGGTAATCCTGAAAGTCTCTGTCTGTCCTTGCAGCAGTGACCTCAGGAGTTCTATGGTTCTGTACTCTCCCCTACGGGTGCCAAAACCAGGTCTTGCTCCAACTCAGGGTCTTGTTGCTTCAATTTCCCTATCCTGTGAACCACTGGCTCCCTAGAGAAATGTTCTTCAAAGTGTGGCATTCTTTAAAGCATGCTAAAATGCAGATTCCTACGCACATGCCTGCAGAATCAGGATCTCAGGTGAAGACTGTGGAAGCTTTTTTATTGTATAAAAGAGAAACATGCATGTACTCTACATAGTCATGGACCACCCTTTGTGAAATACTGCTTTAGAGGAATACCTCACACTGCCAGTATCTTCACTTTCCAATCATTGCTCCCTATTTCAAGATTCTGCTTTCTAAAGCAGATAAAGAGAGTGGTCACATCAGAGACAACAGGAGCAAATGATAGGACTGTCCGGCATTAGAGAGAGGAATGAGGAAGGCCTTTTCAATCCCATTGATCCTTAAATCCTATCCAATCTGCAGTTGCCTAATCCACTACTATTAGGGCTGACACTGGGGTTTAGAATCAGGCAGTGGCTGGCTGATGAGCAAAAGGCAAATTCCAAGAAACAGGCCTCAAGAAGAACAGCAATAAACAACACCTGGAGCCAAATGATCCCTACCCGAGTGAGTAATCTATGATCAAACATCAACCAAGGATGAAAAGGGAAGGGTAGTAAAATAGTTAACAAAAATTTTAAAAGAAACAAAAATCCATAAAAGCATTTTGCCCCCCAGTGTCAGGGCCTCTGACCTCTCACCTCTCTTTTCCTGCGAGTGCCTGCATGCTCTTCTTTGCATGTGTATTTAATATACTTTCTGCCTGCTTACTTATCTGTGCTGTGCCCTTGAATTCTTTCTCACAGCATGGCCAAGGACCTAGAAATCCAAATCTGGCAACACTAAATATGGTTTCAGTCCTGGCTTGATTAGTGAGACCTTAGACGATCATTTTAGCTACTCTGAGCCACTCTCTGCCATCTCATTAAAAGACAGTAAAATGTGTTATGTCTGTAAGATGTGTGTTGAATGAGATTTGTATGAAAGCACATGTGAAGTAACCACTATTATGAAACCATTATTCACCGAGTGGCAAACAGTGAACTACGTTGAGAGGATTGTAAATGAATTCCCTAGTAACCAAGAATTTTACTTTACTACATATAAAGATAGACACCAGGTTGTGGATGACTTCAGTTATCTGAAATTTGCTATTAATACAGATGTATACTATGAGTCTATAAATGTATGCCTATATATTATAGTAGAGACATATTTGGGAGCCCCTGGCCCCTGAGTGTCTTGAGAACTGCACACAGCCTTTTGCTTAACGTAGGACAGCTGAGGTTTGACCTATTCTCTTTGTAATGTCAGATGCTAACTGTAATCTATACCCGAAACTACTTCCTCCCTGAGAATCCCTGAGATACTGTTATCTCTATAATCCTTCCCTTCTCCCTGTTGATTACAATCAACTCCTCCCTATGTTGCATGACTCCTCTCCCTGCCTTATGCTCTCATACGCATTGGAATGTTGATCCCTTATAACCAGCTTATTCAGCCCCTCAAAGGGCGGACTATTTCCACATTGTGCTCTGAACTGGCCACCATTCAGAGAGGCTCCTGAATCCATCCAGAGAAGCTCCTGATTTCAGGGCAATGTGGCTCGACTTCCCCACCCTGTAGGTAAGCCCTATAATAAAAGTTCATGTCTTAGAACGTGTCTGGTGCTTTCTTTAGTCCTTTGGCTACAAAAACCCTCCTGGGCTGTGAAACATTTATTATTTACTGTATAGTATAGATGTTAGTATAGATATGTGCTCCTGTCCGAAGCCAATGTTTCCACCAGATCACATTTCCTCTCACCTACTCAAGAACAGCCCTCCAGCATTCTCTCCTTTCTCTCCTAAATCTTCCATTTTCCTCTCCCATCAACAAATAAATGCGCTATCATTTCTCCCAGCTCTAAAAAATCCATCTCTGGCCTCAGTTCCCCCAACCTTGTAGCAAAACTTCATGAAAGAGCTGCTGTAACCCCTGTCTCTAATTCCTCTCTCTTATCATTTTTAATTTTTAGTAAGCTTTAATTTAGACTAAGAAATCTACACAAAGTCCTGAGTGCTTGGTTAATTTTTATAAAGTGAACAGTCCTGGCAACCAGCACCCAGATCAAGAAAGATAATATTATCAGCACCTCAGAAGCCCACCTCCTGTGCCATCCCAGGCACTAAGTCCCAAGGTAACCACAATTCTAACTTCTTGCACCAAAGATTTGTTTGCCTGTGTTTGAACTTTATAGAAATGGAATTAGACAGTGTGTACTCTTTTGTGACTGGCTTCTTTCTCTCAACATTATATATCTAGAGATTAACCCTTGTTGTTACAAGTAGCATTACTTCACTCATTTTGATTACTCTAGTCCAGGGCTTGGCAAACTTTTTTGTTCAGGGCCAGAGAGCAAATATTTTAGGCTTTGTGGGTCATAGGGTCTTTATCACAACTACTCAACTCTGCTGTTGTAGAGCAAAAGCAGCCATAGAGAACACTTAAACAAATGTCTGTGACTGTGTTCCCAGTAACACTTTATTTACAAAAACAGGCCCTGTACTGGATTTGACTCTCAGGCAGTAGTTTGCCAACCCCTGTTTAACCTACACTATTCCATTCGATGAATATGCTGCAATATTTTTATCTATTCTAATGTTAATGGACATTTGCTTTATCTCCAATTTGGAATTATCCTGTTCCACCACCAACCCAGTCTTCTGCTTTTAAATCAACTCTATTGAGGTATAATTTACGTATAAAGTGCACCCATTTACTTGTCAATTTACTCCAATCTTGATCCCTACCCCCTCAAAACACAACTCCAATAAATCTTTTGCTAGCAAAGTCACCAATGATTCCAGTGGTTAATTTTCAAACTTCATCTTACTTGACTTCTCAACAGCATCTGATATCAACCTCTTCCATCACATACTTTCTTCATTTAGTTCCCAGAATTTAGCATTTTGGTTTTGCTACATCACTGATCACTACATCTTGTCACCTTTGATGAATCCTCTTCTTCCTACCACTTAATGTTGGAGAGCTCAAAAGGCTGTTAGAGATATGCATCCCTGCCTTCCCCCTCCTGGATGATCTCTGCCCGGCCTCTAGCCCCTCGTGGGAGACAATTCCTGGTCTCTGGGCCCACACAGCTTGGGAGCAATAGTCATGACACAGTGTGCTGAAGCCATCGAAAACTGTGTGACGATCAAAGGTCTGGGACAAGTTTAAGAAGAGAGAACCTAAACTGGTAATAAATCAATAAGAAATAAATGTTTACATTCACTCAGTGAAAAGTATCATGTCTAACTTCAACATATTTTGGAGATGCACATGGATACCTCTACCTTCTCCAGGAAGAGCAGAAAATGAACAAAAACCAGGAAAAAGTGTCATTCAAGGATGTGTGTGTGGACTTCACCCAGGAAGAGTGGTATCTACTGGACTCTGCTCAGAAGATCCTATACAGAGATGTGATCCTGGAAAATTATAGACACCTCATCTCGGTAGGTTATTGCATTACCAAACCAGAGGCGATTTTTAAGATAGAGCAAGGAGAAGAGCCTTGGATATTAGAGGAGGGATTCCCAAGCTGGTGCTACTCAGAAGACTGGAAAGTTGATGACTTGATAGAGAACAACCAGGAAAATCAAGATGAACGTTTATGGCCACTTGTATTCATCAACAACAAAACATTATGTATAGAGAGTGGTAATAGAGTAGGGAAAGCTTTCAATCTGGGCATTGACCCTGTTCCTTTAAGAAATAATTCCTATAAAATATGTGATTCATGTGAAATGAGTTTGGGAAATATTTCAGACTTAATTACAAATAAGAAGTACTATTCATGAAAGAAGACCAGTGAGTTCAATATATGTCAGAAATTGCTCCTTGATATTAGACATGAGAAAATTCCTACTGAAGAGAAATCTTACAAATATAGTCAAAAAAGAAATGTCCTCAATCATAGCAAGGGTCTTACTCAGCCAATTTTTGACCAACCTTTTGAATATAATGAAAATGGGAAAGGCTTCCGTGAGGAGACAGCCTGTTTTAAAAACAAGAAATCTCCGATAGGAGACAGTCTCTAAATATAATGAATGTGGAAGAGCCTTCATCCCAAATTTAAAGTTCAGTATTTCTCAGAGAATTCATTTGGAAATGGAGCCATTTGAATGCAATATTTGTGGGAAGTCCTTCTATCTGGATTGAAGATTTGGACATCAGAGACCTCTTACAGGAGTGGATCCTTATGAATATAATGAATATGGGAAATCTTCTGTGACAATTCAACTTTCATTATCCATCAGGGAGCTTACTCAAGAAAGATTCACCATGAATATAAAGTAAGGGACAAAACTTGGGAAAAGTCAACCCACTTTAAACATCAGATACAACACATGGGGGAAAACCCTATGAGTACAATGAAAACGGGAATAATTTCAGCAAAAAATCACATCTCACCCAACTTCGGAGAGATCACTCAGGAGAAAAAAACCTTTGAATGTGGTGAATGTGGGATGAGAAAATATTTTGGGGGAAGTCAAACCTCACTCAGCATCAGAGAACACACACAGGAGAGAAACCCTATGAATGTACCGAATGTGGGGAATCCTTTTGCCAGAAACCACACCTTACCAGCCATCAGCATATACAGGGGAAAAACCCTATGAATGTAAACAATGTGGAAAAACATTCTGTGTGAAGTCAAACCTCACTGAACATCAGAGAACACATACAGGGGAGAAACCCTATGAATGTAATGCATATGGGAAATCCTTCTGTCTCAGGTCCGCCCTAACTGTACATCAGAGAATGCACACAGGAGAGAAACACTTTACATGTAATAAGTGTGGGAAATCCTTCTGTGTGAAGTCAAACCTCATTGTACATCAAAGAACACACAGGGGAGAAACCATATAAATGTAACGAATGTGGGAAAACCTGTGAAAAATCAGCTCTCACCAAACATCAAAGAACTCACACAGAGGAGAAACCCTATGAATGTAATGTATGTGGGAAAACCTTTAGCCAGAGGTCAGTACTAACTAAACATCAGAGAATTCATACAAGGGTGAAAGCCCTCTCAACATCCTGAATGTTCAGAAGCCTTTTCCACCTGTCAGATTTGTTTCACAATTTAAAAAATGAAATTAGAGAAATCCAAAGAATGCCACAATTTACTAAAAAATGACATCTCATTGTACTTCAGATAATTGATACTGGGATAAAACCTTATAAATGTCTTAAATATGTGAAAGCTTTCTAGAAAAATTAAAACTTTTCATCAGAAAATTTGTCCCGAGGGGACAGTATTCATTTAAGAAATGTGGTAAAAATCTTTATCTAGAATTTATATTGTATAGTGTCACGTTCCAGATGTGATACCAAAATCTTATTTAACTATAATGGACAATATTCATTTATACCCATATTCACAGTGGAATCCGAAGCTTAAAAAATGTTGAACGACAGCAGCATTAAACAGATGAAGAATCCCAGATGTTTGTAGGTATTATGTGAGTATGCTAATATAACAAATTTGGGGTATGTTATTGGAGCCCAACATGGTTGTAAGGAGAAAATATGAACCTTTAGCTTAGTAACTATTATGATATATATTAATTTCTTCCACACTAAATACTATCAGTCTTTGTAACTTGTCATAATTATTTATATATATGTTTATGTGTATGTAAATACACACACACGGTGTGCCAGAATCAGCTCATACTGTCTTGCAAGTACTGACTTAAATTTTTGGGAATTTTGTGAGCTTGTTAAATGTCATTATTAAAAATTAAATCATGTAAACCCACAAATTATATAAAAAACAAAGGTAATAAATACTTAAAATTCATCTCTTCCTAATTTTACTATTGTCTGTGTCCTTTAGTTTACTTCTTACACTATTGAATCTGGAGGGTGGAAATCCAATATGCTGGTATGCTACTGCACATCTCTTCCCAACACCATCTTCAGTGCTGCAAACATTTGTAGCTTAAAATTGGTCATAGTGGGTGTATTTACACCTTGGAAATAGACAAACTCTACAAACCAGGGGTTTTAGTTTCCCAGAGGATCTGTTGTTAAACATTTACCAGCACACCACTGTGTATATATGAAAATATGTTTGGCAAATTTAAAGTACAATCCACATATCCTTTCTTTTCGTGTTTCCTGACATAAATAAACGGCTATGGCCATTATTGCTGAAACTGCCTCTTCAATAATGAAGCCAAACAATGTTTTGTGAGGTTTTTACCTCTTGATCAGTCCTGTTCTAAATATACCAGTGTTCTCTTTAGGGCTTACTTTGCCTGTGTATGTTTTAAATGAAATATTTTTTCACAACAACCACATCGCCTATCTTTTCCAACTGTTTGCTGGCATAGATTAATAGTTATGGCCATTATTACTGAACTACCACTACAACAAAGGAGCCAGACAATAGTTCTCTGAAGTTTTTTAGCTGTTCCTGAGTCAGTACATGCTGTTAATAAGAATAGTATTTGCATAAGCTTTGCAAAGGTTAACATCAGTTAACTCAGTTATGAACAGTAATACTCACTTCCCTCTATAAATAAAAAATGGTGATATTGATGGAAAAAAAAAGGCTGTTAGAGAAGGCCTCTTCTCTGTCTACACTCACGTCCTTGGTGATCTCAACTAGCCTTTGGCTTTAAGCACCATTTGTCTGCCAACAACTCCCACATTTATATCTCCAGCCTAAACTTTTTCTCTGACCTTCATTAATATATCCAACACCTTGCCCCATCTGCAGCCCTCTCCATCTTGTTGGTTGGCAACATCTGAATTGTTTGTGACCATCTGGATCATCTCCTTTTTTCATTTACATACCACATCCAATCCAGAGCAATCCAATACCCCATATCTGACTACTTCTTTCCACCTTGCTATTATAATCCAGTCCGAGCCAGCATTATATCTCTTTTGGACAATTACAATTGCATTCTAACTGGCTTCCATGTTTTCACTCTTGCTCTCATACAGTCTATTCTCAACACAAGTCTATTCTCAAGTTCTTACAATGGCCTACAACCCCTCACATGATCACATCCATTACCTCTTACGTTCTTCCACTGTTGCCCCTTCCCTAATTCTGCTCTAGCCAACTTGGCTACCTGCTATTCTTCAAACATACCAGGCACATTCCTGCCTTGCTGTATCCTTTGCCTGGATTGCTCTTCCCCCAGATGTCCACTTGGCTAATCCCCTCAACTTCTTCAAGTCTGCCTTTGTTTCCTAGGGCTGCTATAACAAAATGCCACAAACTAGGTGGCTTGAAACAACAGAAATTTATTGTCTCACAGTTCTGGAGGCTAGAAGTCCATGGCTATCTCTCCCATCCTAATCCAATTTGACACCATCTTAACTAGTATCATCTTCAAAGATCCTATTCCAAATAGGATCGCATTCACAGGACTAGGGGTTAGGATGTGAACACATATTTTTGGGGGACATAATTCAATCCATACCATAACAAAGACTTTGCTCAAATGTCACTTTCTCAATGAGGTCTATCTTGACCATTCTATTCAACATTGCAACCAGCTTCCCACATTCTCAATCCCCCTTACCCTGCTCTACCTTTTTCTTTATCCATACCATGTATAGCCTTCTAGCACAAACTATATACTTTACTCATTTATTATGACTATTGTTAATTGTCTTGTCTCCCCACATTAGAGTATAAGGCTTAAGAGGGCATGAATCTTGGTCTGTTTTGCTGACACATTTCAAGCTCTTAGAACTTTGCCTATCACACAATAGATACTCAATAAATATTTGTTAAATTGAACGAAAGATTAGGAAAATAGGAATTTGTATTTCCCTTTAAAAAGAATATCGGTTTTTTTTTTTTTTTTTTGGTACAAATTCTCACCCTGGATGGAAAGCTAAAGGACTCATCCATCAAATTCCCAGTGTGTGGTTTGGCAATTATGTGAACAGGTCCTCTTAGGTCAGTGGACACCTGAGGCTATTTATTTTATTGGTGAAAGCTTGGTGTGAGCATTTTGGTGCAGTTCACGAAAACAGCAGTGTTTTAACCAGCAGATCTAATAAATCTTACACATTCTTGAACCCATAAGTCCTGGCCTCTTGCCTCTCTACACATCCATTCATCCAAATAAGAGCAACCTCTTGTTGGAGTACACAGGGCCACTTGATTAGTAAGAGCAATGGGAAGGAGCACAATCCTCTCCCCTTTCTGTCCTGGGGATAAAACTTCAGAGAGACCAGGTCATTGCTCAGGCAAGGCAGAATGTGACTAGAAAGACTTTCATCTCTTCCACATATACCAAAAGGCTTGCCCACTGTCCAGACAGGTGAAGTTAACACATGGTGCCATGGACTGATACATTCTTTTTCCAAGTTAAGTTGTATTTATTTCTGGAACCTTCATCTACTATATTGCAATCAAAGTCTATTGAAACTAGTAGGCCAAGAGATGATTTATCCAAATGAATGTGTTTTCCATAATAATTTTGTGATTCCAGATCTCTTTGTACATAACCTGTATTATAGGACTTTCATATTTTGCACTGTAGTTGCTTGTTCACATTCTGATCTTCCCATATACACCTCTCCCTCATCTCTTGCCATAATCATTCCACTAGCAGTTTCTCATAATTGGGATTACAGTTTACTGATTTGGCAACGTAGTGTGGTAGCTAAGGGTTTGAACTCTGACACCAGACTGTGAGTCTCAGTGATAGCTCTTACTAGCTCTAGGAGCTTGGACAAGTTACCTAACCTCTCTGTGCCTCAATTTTATGGTCAATTAATGAGGAAAATAATACCTCTGAATTGGAATCATGAATGAATCAGCTGGTGAAAAGATTCTAACAAGGTTCTAACAAGAAGTCAAGAGGAAAAAATCAATTTGACCCTGTGTTTACACTCTGAGAATCCGTTTCAGTTTCTAGTAGGGCTGGGCCAATCTCATGAAACAAGCTCTCTGACAGGCATTCTGGAAAGGAGACTTTGGAAAACTGGGGATTTCATATGACACCACTAAAGTGTGGGAGAAGAGGGAGTGGGGACAAAGTATAGGAGAAGTTTTATTTGCTCTCCCCACCCTAAAATACATATCAAATATCTGTGGCCATTATATATGCATATGAGTACCCTCAGCCTAGCCTGTATCAGTTAGATCCTTTAAGGTTGAAATAGGAAGCATATCCAGATGATCCCTAATAATGGGGCTTATTGATAGGATTCATGAGGCCGTATAGTAGCATGGGATGTCCTCTGCTTCCTCATTGGGCAGCCAGCCTTGGTCACAGTGCTTCCCAGACAAAGGTATCCATAGGCCCAAGGAGAACTGGAACAAAGCATGGATTGGGATCCTGCCTTCTCTTTGTTTATTTAGTATGTATACTTCTTGATTGAGTTGATTTTCCACCATCCAATACAGAGTGTCCCTATTAGGCAGTTTGATACCAATCTCTCTTTGGCCTCCTTCTGACTAGCTCATTCCTAAGGGACTTTGACTCCACACGTGTGTGGCTGGAGTAATAAGGCAGTTTTCACATGGCAAGAAATGTAAAACTTTATTTATGAAAGGTGAAATCACTGCCCTCCCCACTACGTGGGATCAGACACCCAGGGGAGTGAATCTCCCTGGCAACGTGGAATATGACTCCCGGGGAGGAATGTAGACCTGGCATCGTGGGACAGAGAACATCTTCTTGACCAAAAGGGGGATGTGAAAGGAAATGAAATAAGCTTCAGTAGCAGAGAGATTCCAAAAGGAGCCGAGAGGTCACTCTGGTGGGCACTCTTACGCACAATTTAGACAACCCTTTTTAGGTTCTAAAGAATTGGGGTAGCTGGTGGTGGATACCTGAAACTATCAAACTACAACCCAGAACCCATGAATCTCAAAGACAGTTGTATAAAAATGTAGCTTATGAGGGGTGACAATGGGATCGGGAAAGCCATAAGGACCACACTCCACTTTGTCTAGTTTATGGATGGATGAGTAGAAAAATAGGGGAAGGAAACAAACAGACAAAGGTACCCAGTGTTCTTTTTTACTTCAATTGCTCTTTTTCACTCTAATTATTATTCTTGTTATTTTTGTGTGTGTGCTAATGAAGGTGTCAGGGATTGATTTAGGTGATGAATGTACAACTATGTAATGGTACTGTGAACAATCGAAAGTGCGATTTGTTTTGTATGACTGCGTGGTATGTGAATATATCTCAATAAAATGATGATAAAAAAACTTTATTTAAACAACAACTTTAAATGTAACAACTTAAGCCATTAAAGGTTTGTTTTCTCAGAAAGGGGCTGTGGGCTTAGCAGGCACTTAATAGCTTCAAGGGTTTCTCCAGGTAGTCTAGCCATTTCCTCTACCAAAAAACTTGAAAAGGGTGGTTTTGAGGCAAATGTCCTATTGGTAATTAAACTACCTGGGTTAAGGCATTTTAGTTGAAAATGATGGAAAACCACGAGCCAGAGTACCTAATAAAGAGGATTTAATTGTTAGGACAGGAGTGTTTTAGAGAATCTCAGGGCATCAATGCAGTCAGGCCTCAGGAAGAAGAACCAGCAACTGCACAGCTGTGGAAGCCATCAGTCCTCCCTCTCTTTCTCTTATCTCAGCCTACCCCTATTTCTCAGCTTCATTCTCTCTGCAGACTGGCTTTTTCTGCCTCTCCATGTCCTTGGCAGGAAGCAGAAAGTCAACCCATTGCTTCAGAGTTTACATTTCTGTTCAAATGACCAGTCCAGATTGTCCAGTTTTGGTCCCAATTCTAACTTGTCAGAAGAGAGAATCTGGAAGATCCATCTAGGTTTGGATGTTCAATCCTGGTCCAATCAGTTGTGGCTTAGGTGGATGCAGTGATGTAGTAAATCTGGTTGGGGGTGGGGGGGGGAAGTAAACTCTCTGAGAAAGGGAAATCTTTGTGAGCTAGATAGCCCAAAAGAGGTCTACACATATCTTGTTTTATAGCATTTAACAGTTTACAAAATGTTCTCATGTATGCTCTCATTTGACTTATGCAAATCCATTTGGGGTAGGAATAATTGGCATTTTGACCATTTTTCAGATGCAGAAACAGACTCAGAGAGTCACTATCAGAGACCAGATGCAACATTATGTCTTCTGACTCCAGGCCTGACTCCATCTCACCACACAACACAGGAATATAATCTGATTTTGTACTTTTTATTAAAATCAAATGTCGCTTCTGCACAGCTTTATCATGCAAGTTTAGAGACATTTTTATAAAAATAAAATTTTAGTGGCCTGAAGATTACAGCCACCATTCTCCTCTTGTTCAATTCCCCAAAGTTTTTCCTACCTTTCATTTTCCTTCTTCTTGCTCAAGCCACAGTGTCTTCACAATTTTACTCCCTCAGCATCATTATTCCCCCAGAAAGTTTTCACTCAGATTTAATGGTTTAAAATTATAATTTTATTTAATCTACAGATATTATTTTCCTTGTAACATTTAAACCTGAGTCTCTACTCCTTTGCATTTTATGATTTCCTTCTTACTAATTCTGGCATCCAATCAATTTACAGTGTTTGGGAAAATCGGTATTTTTATGGCTACACCTTTGCAATCCTTTTATTCATTTCTTATATTTTCTCTGAGGCTTGTTTCCCACAGTCACTGGTTAAGGCTCCCTCTTCTTTAGTCTCCAATCCACCTTCCCTTAGTGAATGATTTTTGCCTCCTGTTTACTGACACTGCCTTAATTACCCTGGACTTGTTTAATTCCCTTGAATTTTCTGTATCTATTTTATATTCACCTTCTTTCCATTATCTCAGAGAAAAAATTTTTCTTCTTCTCTTTAGAGATAAAAATTTTCTCTCCTAAAACTTCCTAAAATAATTAACCTCACATCATTTTCTCTTTCTAACAAGTAAATCTTTTTCAACTGTGTCCTTTCCTTTAGCTTTTGAATAATGATCAGATCATTTCATTTTTTTTCTAGGAAAAAAATTCTTAAATCTTAAACTTTTGATAAATGTTGTTGTCCCTTCTAGCTTTGCTATAATTGAATAAATAGTTTTTGTCTAATAACTTCATTTTTTCCCTCCTCATTCTTTCTTTTTGGTGTCTGGTGTCCTTCACCATTCTGGTGGTTCTTTTCTTTATGTCTTCCATTTCTTGTCTCACTTTGTTTCTGTTTTCATTTAAATACTCAAAGATATTTATGCTAGCTGTTTTAACATTTTTGTCTGCTCATTCTACCCATTTCTATCATTTCTGACTCTGTTTCCTTTGAGTGATTTTTCTTCTGATTGTGGATCACATGCTCCTGCTCTTGGCACATTTAGGAGTTTTTTTTATTGGATGCTGGTCATTGTGATTTTACATTGTTGAGTATCTGGAATTTCTTGTCTTCCTTTAAAGAGTGCTGTGTTTTGTTGTGGCAGACAGTAAAGTTAGTTTTGGTTTAGTTTGGTCCTTCTGGGGCTTATTTGTAAGACTTGTGGGGCAGATCTAAAGTAGTCTTTACTCCAGGAATAATTTAGTTCCTCTACTGAAGCATGGTCTTTCTAGGGTCTCTACTGAATGCATCTAGTGATTAACAAGGTCACTCCCCTGTGGCTAGTGAGAACTTGAGCAATTCCCAGCCCTATATGGGCTCGGGAACTGTTTGGTTCATAGTTTCCTGGTCAGAATTCTCTTTGCCCAAATTTGTGGAATTTCACACTAAGCTTGTGTATCTTAGTATTCAGCAATGGCTAAAAACAACATACAGGTGTCTGGAGCTGTTTTCTGGGTACCTCTCTGGAAGCCTGCCTCACAATGCCCAGTTCTTTCAGCCCTCCTGAACTCTGATCTTTGTCTTCTCAACTCAAACAGAACACCATGTTTTACATGGGATCCCCTATCCTGCTCCATGGTTAGAAAAGTGCCTACAGGCAGAAATCCAGGGCAATCTAAGGGCCACCTTCTCTCAGGGATCATGGTCCCATACTACCTGTTGCTCAAAGTCTAAAAACAGTTGTTGCATACATTTTGCCTGGTTTTCTATTTGTCTAAGGCAGGAGGTTCTACTTTTCCATTATGACCAGAAGTGGGAATGTCTGAAATTGTTCTTTGGAGAATATTGGTCACTGCTTCTAACTAAATCCAAAGGCTTTTCCTTATTCCTCTTGTTCTTCAGGCAACAATTGAGTCACTGGCCGCTCTCCTCCCACGAGTGATTCCACCCTCTTGACCATTCCGTCCCTGCTTACTCACTGTCCTCTTCTGAGTGCCTGGTGGGTAGACAAGCTCAGTTACAACACATGACATAGCTGATGCCGGCCGTTTTCAGTTTGGTAGGGGAACATAGCTATGGGAACCTAGACAGTGATTTCCAGGCAAAAGTCTCCCCTTGAGGAGAAAAACCCAAGGCTTAGCATTCAACAAATACTATCTGACTGATTTTGGGCCCACTAAGTTCTGATCCATTAATAGAATAGTTGAGAGTTGGCTGTGTTTAACATGTACATATTTTAGTATGAATACTGTTAATATCCCAGTCTCATTTGGGGGTGTTCTGAAGGTTTTTCTATTCTTTAGAAAGGATAGTTGAACATTTTGAAATTCAAATTATCAAAGAATGTTATCTTTGCCAAGAAATTTTCCCTGTGGGATTTATTGTATTCCTTTTTGTGTGTGTGGTTGGTCGCTTTCAACTTGTACAAATTCCCTGTTGGTCTTTCCCAGAGTAGGTCCATTATTTATTCTTTTTTCCTTTTCAGTTTGCATATGCAGATGTGTTGCATTTTTGGTTCAGCTATGCTATGATTTTCAGACTTTGTTTCTTATCTCAGATATGATTATGTAGGTTAATATCCTTATTGCAAATTATATTTTCATTTATTTTGGTTAATGATTCCAGTCCTCTACATGAAGAAGCATCCATAAATTCAAGATGCTGTCAGTGAGACTGAAGCCCCACTTTTCTCTGAGGAAATTTCTACTAACTACATACATAATTCCTACATATATTCAACATAAAAAAATTAAGAGCATTATAAAGATATTTGTGATAAACAGAATAATGCTTAAAAAGTAGGGGAGAAACTAAGATGGCAGCTAGCTGAGACAGGGCAAAAAAATGCCTCCGTGAAAAACACTAGCTAAAAACCAGAAAGTGACCCAGAATACCGCTTACGGCAATGCGCCAGCTGGACGAGGGCTCCTAGCTCCAGAGGGGCCATATACTTGGTGAAACCGGGAGTCTGCATTCCGAAACGAATGAGTAAGCTGGCTAGAAGACCGTAGCCATGCGGCAGTCTGGGGAAGCCAGGGTTCAGCGTTTGGAGACCAACTGGCTCTTTAAAAAAAAAAAAAAGGGAAAAACCCAGTAGCGGCTGCAGCTGCGATTGTGGGAACCAAGCAGTAAAACACAGCAAGAGGGGGCTGGGCCGGACCCTCGGTGTCTGGCTGGGAAGATAGCCCACTGCAGATACCTCGGGTCCGGGGGAAAAGAGGGGAGAGCTGGAAGCAGAAAGAAACCCCGCAGCTAACAGCTGGCCCCCCAGAGGGCTGGATAAACTCCTGCCCGGGGACGTGCCCATAGCCCAGAGCCCCACAAGTTGTCCCGGAGCTGGGAAGGAGGAACTATGCGAGCAGGAGGGGGCTGAGATGCCCCATTCGGCCATTTTTGCTTCAGGCTGAGAGCGCACCGCTGCACAGCCCGGCGGCCCGGGGCTTCCCTTGAGGGATGGCACGCACTGGTGACGTAGCACGGCATTCCCTTGGCTGAGCTCCTGGAGGATCGCGGCTGGGAGGGGGGACCCGCTCAGAGAACCCAGGGACGCTATGCCAAGTCTGGTGGTTTGTGGATCAGCGAGACAGAGGGTCTGGGGCTGAACTGAAATGAAGGCTTAGACTCTTGTGGTGGCCTTGAATCTCCAGGAACCTGGGGGATTTGAACATTAAAACTGCCCTTCCTCTCTGGCCACCCGTACACATGCCCCACATTCAGGGTGGAGGGCTCCAGCAACACACCCAAACTGAGTTCTCCAACTGAACCCACAAGAATCATTTCCCCACACACCATGGGAACAAGGTTGAGAACTGACTTGAGGGATATAGGTGACTCACAGATGCCATCTGCTGGTTAGTTAGAGAAAGTGTATGTCACCAAACTGTGTTTCTGAAAAACTAGATTGATATCCCTTTTTTTTTTTTTTACAACTTGAAAGAACCCTATCAAGCAAAACAAATGCCAAGAGGCCAAAAACAACAGAAAATCTTAAGGCATATGATAAAACCGGAAGATATGGAGAATCCAACTCCAAACACACAAATCAAGATATCAGAAGATACATAGTACTTCACAAAATTAATCAAAGAACTATAATCAAGGAACGAAAACATGGCAAAGGATTTAAAGGACATCAAGAAGACCATGGCCCAGGATATAAGCTACATAATGAAGACCCTAGAAGAGCATAAAGAAGACATTGCAAGAGTAAATAAAAAAATAGAAGATCTTATGGAAATAAAAGAAACTGTTGGCCAAATTAAAAAGACTCTGGATATTCACAATACAAGACTAGAGGAAGCTGAACAACATCTCAGTGTCCTAGAAGCCCACAGAACAGAAAATGAAAGAACAAAAGAAAGAATGGAGAAAAAAATAAAAAAAATTGAAATGGATCTCAGGGATACGATAGATGAAATAAAACATCCAAACTTAAGACTCATTGGTGTCCCAGAAGGGGAAGAGAAGGGTAAAGGTCTAGAAAGAGTATTCAAAGAAATTGTTGGGGAAAACTTCCCAAACCTTCTACACAATATAAATACACAAAGCATAAATGCCCAGCAAACTCCAAACAGAATAAATCCAAATAAACCCACTCCAAGACATATTCTGATCAGACTGTCAAATACTGAAGAGAAGAAGCAAGTTCTGAAAGCAGCAAGAGAAAAACAATTCACCACATACAAAGGAAACAACATAAGACTAAGTAGTGACCACTCAGCAGCCACCATGGAGGCGAGAAGGCAGTGGCATGACATATTTAAAATTCTGAGAGAGAAAAATTTCCAACCAAGAATACTTTATCCAGCAAAACTCTCCTTCAAATTTGAGAGAGAGCTTAAATTTTTCACAAACAAATGCTGAGAGACTTTGCCAATAAAAGACCTGCCCTACTTCAGATTCTAAAGGGAGCCCTACCAACAGAGAGACAAAGAAAGGAGAAAGAGATATAGAGAATTTTAACAGACATATATAGTACCTTACATCCCAAATCACCAGGACACTCATTTTTCTCTAGTGATCACAGATCTTTCTCCAGAAGGGACCATAAGTTGGGACATAAAACAAGCCTCAAGAAATTGAAAAAAATTTTTTTTTTGAATATACTCAAAGCACATTCTCCAATCACAATGGAATACAAATAGAAGTCAATAATTTTTGAACTGTAACTCCATTATTTACTTCCTACATGATACAAAATACACAAACTCTAAGGACAAATCAGTGGTTTTGAACTCAATGTAAAATATGTAATTTTAGACAACTATATAAAGGTGGGGGAATGAAGGAGTATAGGAACATAGTTTATGTGTCCTATTGAAGTGAAGGTGGTATCAAAGAAAAACAAGATTGATATAGATTTAAGAGGTTAATTTTAAGCCCCACAGTAAACACAAAGAAATTATCAGAAAATATAACCATAGAGATGAAAAGAAGAGTTTGGGTTAAGAGAAATGGGGGAAGGGGCAATGGGGAGTTAAGAAAGGAGTGTAGGGTTGCTGTTTGAGGTGAAGGGAGATTTCTAGTAATGGATGGTGGGAAAGAGCATTACAACATTCTAAATACGATTAATCCCACTAATGGAAGGCTAGGGAGGGGGTGGAATGGGAAGATTTAGGCTGTATATATGTTTCCACAACTGAATAATAAAAAAAAAAGACAGTCTAACTAGATGACAATTGAATGCTAAGGTTGAACTTGGATGGGACTGGAGGATAGAGGACAGGTGGCTCAAAGGGACACAGTTGAGACATAAGGAAAAGGAAATATAGAATGTAAGGTTTGTATCATTGTTGAATCTCTTGTACTTCTTAGCTGCACTTAATGGAATTGCATAAAAGAATGTTGTTGTTCATGGGAAGTGTATATGTGAATTATAGTGTATGTTCAAGGATGTGTGCAGCTAGCTCTCATATGTTCAGAAGACAGAGCAATAGATGATGGTTGATAGATAGATAGGGAGGGAGGGAGGGAAAGAAATAGTGATGTGACAGCATGTTAAAGTTGGTGGATTGAGCTATCGGGGGAGGAGGGTCAGGGTATGATGGAATTCTGTATATGGGGCTAGTATTGTTTTTGCAACTGTTCATGTAACTTTGAATTTATTTCAAAATAAAAAAAAAAGTAACATAGGTTATGTTGGATATATCTATTGCAATAGTTTTTTTTAAAGTAACATAGGATTCCATACCTGTCAAAAGAGAATAACTCAGATACTCTGATTATTTGCTATAGCTTTAACTGTTATTAGATGGCATTAGGATAAGCAAACATTAAGCAAAGGATAAGTAAGTATCTTTCAAATTACTTTTCCAATACTCTTTCAAGAAACTTGCCAACACAGGCTTTAGGCCTTGTTCTCCTTTAAAGGAATCATTATCAAGCTCAAACTGACAATTAAATATTTAAAATCAAGAACAATTAAGTGTTGCTTGCTTATCCTGGGACCTAATTTACTGCCCTTGAGAACTAGCATTGTTTCTTTCAAGAGTATTTAAAAAAATGGACAGACTGATTTTTGAGAAATGTCTCTATAAATAATGGTTTAATTAAACAAATAAAATTTTTAAAAATCCTGTGCTAATGTTTTGGCATTCCTGGCTGCCTATCTCTGAAAGAGAATTTAAACTGAAGTAGCATCTACAAATATACATAAGATAACTGATTCTGAATAATAGCTGTAACTTTTTGTCTTACTCTAGAAGCAAAGTTAGAAGCAAAGTATATATGCTACTACTTTATTGGAAGGATGGGCCTGCCATCCCAGAGCAACAAAAATGAGTAAAAAGGGAAGGAGAAAAAGCAAATATAAGGTAGTGAATTAGGAAGTGAGAGTCCTACTTTGTTCTGCTTTTTCAAGATTGTTTTGGCTATTCTGAGTTCCTTGCAATTCTATATGAATTTCAGAATCAACTTGTCAATTTCTATGAAGGCAGCTGGGAATCTGATGGAGACTGCATTGAATACATAGTTTAGTTTCATGGTCATTCTCATCTTAAGTCCTTTGATTCATGAACATGGGATGTTTCTCCAATTATTTGAATCTTCTTTAATTTCTCTCAACAAAATTTTACAGTTCCAAAGTGTGAATTTTAAACTTCTTTTGTTAATTTTATTCCTAAGTATTTTTGGATGATATTTTAAAGAGAATTTCTTCCTTAATTTCTTTTTTGACTATTCATTACTAGTTGTTGTTTGCTAATTGTGCCGGTTTGAATGTATTGTGTCCCCCAAATGCCATTATCTTTGTGGTCTTGTGTGGGGCAGATGCTTGGGTGCTGGTTAGATTTGCTTGGAATGTGCCCCACCCAGCTGTGGGAGATAATTCTGATGAGATGTTCCCATGGAGGCATGGCCCCACCCATTCGAGGTGGGCCTTGATCGGTGGAGCTATATAAATGAGCTGACTCGGCGGGGAGGAAACTGAGTGCAGCTGGGAGTGATGTTTTGAAGAGAAGCAAGCTTGCTAGAAAGGAACGTCCTGGGAGAAAGCCATTTTGAGGCCGGAGCTTTGGAGCAGATGCCAGCTGCCTTCCCAGCTAGCAGAGGTTTTCCGGACGCCATTGGCCATCCTCCGGTGAAGGTACCCGATTGCTCAGGTGTTACCTTGGACGCTTTGTGGCCTTAAGACTGTAACTGTGTAGCGAAATAAACCCCCGTTTTATAAAAGCCTATCCATCCCTGGTGTTTTGCATTCCATAGCATTAGCAAACCAGAACACTAATGCTGCTGGAATGCAAAACAACAGAGACGGATTGGCTTCTATCAAAGGGGTTTTATTTGGTTACAAAGTTACAGTCTTAAGGCCATAAAGTATCCATCAACAAAGGGTACCTTCACTGGAGGATGGCCAATGGTGTCCAGAAAACCTCTGTTAGCTGGGAAGGCATGTGGCTGGCATCTGCTCCAAAGTTCTGGTTTCAAAATGGCTTTCTCCCAGGACGTTCCTCTCTAGGCCGCAGTTCCTCAAAAATGTCACTCTCAGTTGCTCTTGGGGTGTTTGTCCTCTCTTAGCTTCTCTGGAGCAAGAGTCTGCTTTCAACAGCCATCTTCAAACTGTCTCTCATCTGTAGCTACTCTCTCAGCTTCTCATTCTTCAAAGTGTCCCTCTTGGCTGTAGCGCCTCTTCAAAATGTCATTCTCAACTGCACTGAGTTCCTTCTATTTGTCAGCTCATTTATGTGGCTCCAGTGTTTTAATTCAGGGTGGGGTAACACCTCCATGGAAATTATCCAATTAGAGTCATCACCCACTCTATAATGGATAGGGTACATTTCCATGCAAACAACCTAATCCAAACATTCCAACTTACTCTCCACTAATGCATCTGCCCCACAAGATTGTATCAAAGAATATGGCTTTTTCTGGGGGACATAATACATTCAAATTGGCACATTCCACCCCCTGGACCCTAGAAAAACATATTCTTTCCAAATACAAAATACATTCATCCCATAACAATATCACAGAAACTTAAATCATTTCAGTAACAATAGTTAAGTACAAGATCCCATTAAATCAGTTACAGGTGTGGTTTGTCCAAAAGCAAAATTCCCCTCTGTCTGTGAACCTGTAAACTTAGAACAAGTTACGTGCTTCCAATATACAAGGGAGGAACATTCATAGGATAAACATTCCCATTGCCATAAGAAGAAACTGATAGGAAAACAGGGTTCACAGGACCAAAACAGTTCCCAAAACCTGCAGGATAAACTTCATTAGATTTCAAAGTCTGAGAGTCATTTATGGAATGACGTTGCATCCTTGAGGCTTGAGAGAACAGGAGTCTAACCCTTCCTAAGGGCCTTTGAGGCAGCCCTTTCCTCTCCAAATGCTGGGGTGAGTTCTCCAACATATCCACACATTGGGGAGACCACCTTCTAAACCCCACCCTCCTCAAACATCAGGACAGCACCTGGATTCCCTTTCATCTCCAGGGCACATGCTCAACCCCTTCATAACAGTGGGGTGGCAGCCAGGCTCTCCCCAATTCCCTGGGAATGTGCTCCACACTTTGGGGCCTGGGGTGGCAAAACTCTTCCTGAGCACCGAGGTAGAAAGCCTGCTCTTGACCTCCGGGACAAACTCACCCTTTCCATGAGTGTGGGCCACTCTGCTCACCCAGCCTGAGACCTCCTGACTCCAGACCTGAACCTCCATGGCTCTGTCTTTGAAGAAATTTTTCCTTCAATTTGTCTTGTCTGTCTCCTCCAGTCCCTACTGGAAGCATCTCTGTCTATAAAGATCTTGCAAAAATTTTGTTGGCTTTGCATGAAGCACACAGGGGTCAAAGCCATCAGATGATAGGACTTTCCACAAATCCTTTCTGCTTAACTCCTTCTTCAATCTTGGCTTGTACTGAAATGGCAGCTCAGTTCCATGTTTGATTACATCCTCACATTGGGCTGTGGCTTCTGGGTTTTCAGCCCCTGGAAGCCCAGAGTTTTTCAGGCCATCAATTTCTGGTTTCTTTGAAACTAAGTGTTCATTTCTCAGCTAATCTCTGTCCTCTCACATTTTACTATAAGCTGCAAGTAAAAGCCAGGCTACTTCTTTTATATTTTGCTTTGCGATCTCATCAGCTAAATATTCCAGGTTGTCGCTTTCAAATTCTGCCTTCCATTCAAAAACAGGACTCAATTTTGCCAAATTATCTGCCACTTTAAAACAAGGATTGCCTTTCTTCCAGTTCATGACAACACATTCATCATTTCTGTTCAAAGCCTTGTCAGAAGTATCTTTAGAGTCCATATTTCCACAAACAGTCTCTTCAAAGCAGTTTAGGCCTTTTCTATCAAAGCTCCTCACAATTCCCCAGAATCTTCCCCTTATCCATTTAAAAAGCCATTCAAAATTTTGATTTCTACCTTATGTTTGCCCTGTATTCTCAATATACCCTTCATCTCTTTTGCCATATCTTCCCTAAACTTGTTGAATTGATTTGATATTAATTGTTTCATTTCCAGTATCTCAGTTGAAGTGTAAACTTCTTCCTTTGACTGGGCCATATCTTCATTTTTCTTAGTGTAAGTTGTAGTTTTCTGTTGTCTAGGCATCTGGTTTTCTTGGTTACCCCAATCAGATTTTCCCAGACCAGAACAGGCTCGGGTCTCAGAAGGGAGAAATATTCAGTATCAGGTTTCCCTGAGGGTGTGTCTTAGAAGATTGACACACCTTGTGAGGCCTCTAGCTTCTGCTTTTCCTAACCTGCCCAGCAGGTTGTTCCTGCCAGCCTGTCACTCCTGACTGGTGTAAGACGTGGACCCCTTCATTTCTGTTTTGGCTGTTTTCCCCCAGGCTCTGGTGTCTGGTTCACTTCTTTCCTCTTAGGGAAGATACACCCCCTAGGGAGTTATCATCTGCATTTAAGTAGGTTCTTTGTCTCTCTGACTCTGCTATCTCCACCCTTGTCTGGGACAGAGTGCTGTGAACTGAAAATGGCTGAGGCTTTCTCCACTGAGCCACTCAGGTTAAGAGAGAGAAAAAGGGACAGAAAGCCCCCTTTCAGGGCCAGTCCACAATTCCCTCATTTTCACCCATTGGCCAGAGTTAGCACCTGGTCTTCTGGCCTTTCCCTCCTGGGACAGAGAAGTCTTCTCACTCTTTAAGGTCAGTCATCACTAAAAACCTCTGTCTACTTTTTGTGGATTTGTAGCTCATATTGAGCAGTCCACATTTGTTAATTAAAACCCCAGCTGGAGCTGGACTGAGGTATATTTGCTTGTTCAGAGAGTGCTGCTTTCTACCACAGTGAGGTTTTGCCCTTTGGCCTGCCATGGGGGGAGGGAACTCTTGGCACATTTCTGCAGCTTTTACCTACAGATTTTATGCTGTGATCTCAGGCACTCCTCCCAATCCAAGTTGATGTACGATGTGTGGACAGTCATGGTTGTCCCCCAGCAGTTATTCCAGATTATTTACTAGTTGTTCCTTGTTGTTTATTAGTTGTTCCAAGGGACTAACTAACTTCCACTCCTCTCTATGTCACCATCTTACCCTAATCTCTCCAGCTATTTCTTTTTAATTGTGTATTTCTCCCTTCAGTTCTTAGGTTTTGCCTCATGTATTTTGGTGCTCTGTTATTAGATACATATATGTATATAATTGTTATATCTTCTTGATGGTTTTACCCTTTCATCATTATAAAATATTCCTCTTTATCTCTCATAAATTTTTTTTATTTTGAAGTCTACTTTGTATGACATTAGTATAGCCATTCAAGCTTTCTCGTGGTTGCTGTTTGCATGATATATCTTTTTTCTACCATTTTATTTTCAATTTATTTGTATCTTTGAATCTAAAGTGTGTTCCCTGTAGATAGCATGTAGTTGGCTCATTTTCTTTTATAATCCAGTCTGGTAAATGCTGCCTTCTGATTGGATTATTTAGTCCATTCATATTTAATGTAATAATAGTTGGATTTATGTCTGACAATTTGCATTTTCTTTTCTATATGTCTCATGTTGTTCTGGTCCTCTGTTTCTTCTTTATTGCTTTCTTTTGCATTAAGTGAATATTTTTCTACTCTAGCATTTTAATTTATTTAATGCTTTTTTTTCACTATATTTTTTGAGCTATTTTTTTTAGTGGTTGCTCTAGGGTTTACCTTATACATCACAAGTTACCCAAATCAGCTTCTCATTTGTACTAGTTTAATTCCAATGATATAGTGAAAGGTTACACCTATGTAGCTCTATTCCTTTTCCTCCCTTTTTATAGTATTATTGTTATACATATTATTACATCAATATAATGTTATACATATTACAAACCTGACAATACATTATAATTTTTACTTTACCATTTATAATATTTCCTTAGCCCAATACAGTTTTACTCCCACCCAACTCCTTTGTGCTGTTCTTGCAAGTATATTACACATGTATTATAATTCTATATGTTACAAGCTCAATAATATATTATATTCATATTATTATATGTGATTGCTTTTTAAATCAGTTATGAGAAGAGAAAAATATGTATTATTTTTATATAATTATCTTTACTGATGCTGTGTGTGTGTGTGTGTGTGTGTGTGTGTGTATGTGTGTGTGTGTACTTGAATTACTGTCTGGCATCACTTGCTTCAGCCTGAAGAACCGTCTTTAGTATTCCTTGTAAAGTGAGTCTGCTAGCGACAAGTTCATTCAATCTTTGTCTGGGAAAGTCTTTATTTCACCTTCACTTTTGAAGGACAGCTTTGCTGGGTGTAGGATTCTTTTTTTTTTTTTCTTTAATTTTTAGATTTTATTTAAGTAAAATGTGTTATATTGCTCTTAGATAAGTCATAGCTTAATTAGTAGAAACATTTTCAGTAAAGATTTGCAAACATTCAAGGTTAAGTTTGAATCTCTGATAATGCTGTAAATACCCTGCTTTGATTTTGACTCATCCGTGGTTCACCATGTGTAGTTCACCACCTGTGGTTCAAATATAAAAATAGGGTATGACTTAATTGAAGTACCTAAATCAAAGGCTCAATAAATACTCAGTAACTTAGAAGAGATGGGTGTAGGATTCTTGATTGATATTTTTTTTTTCTTTGAGCACTTTGAAAATATTTTCCCACTGTTTCTGCTGAGAAGTCAACTGTTAATCTTATTAGGGTTCCCTTGTCATTAATGAGTTGTTTTTCTCTTGCTGCTTTCAAAATTTTCTTCTTGATTTTGACTTTCAGTATTTTTACTATGATGTGTCCATGGTGTCTTTGCTTTACCCTACTTCGTGTTTTGTTGTTGTTGCTGTTTGCTTCCTGGATGTATAGGTTATTGTTTTTCAACAAATGTGGGAAGTTTTTAGCTATTAATCCTCTGAATACTTTTTTCTGTTCCTTTCTCTCTCTTCTCTCTGTTCTTCACATTATGTGTATGTTGGTATGCTTAATTGTGTCCCACATTTCTCTGAGGCTCTCTTCATTTCAATTATTTTTTCTTTCTGTTCTTGGTTCACATAATCTCTATCAATATATTTTCAAATTCACTTATTTTTTCTTTTGCCAGTTCAAATCTACTATTGGACCCCTTTAGTGAATTTTTTATTTCAGTTATTGTACTTTTCAACTTCAAAATTTCCATTTGGTTCTTTTTTATAATTCTATCTCTTCACTGATATTCTCCATTTGATACAACATTGTCATCATATTTATCATTGTTTCTTTAATCATGGTTTCCTTTAGTTTTGTGAATGGCTACTTTAAAGACTTTTTCTGATAAATCTTACATCCAGTCTCTTGGACAGTTTTTGTTGCCTGATTTTTTCCCCATTCATGTGTCATACTTTCCTGTTTTGTTTGTTTTTTTTTTCACATGTCTCTTTTTTTTGTTTGTTTTTTTGTTTTTTTGAAACTAGACATTTTAGTCAGTATATTGTAGAAACTATGGGTACTGGTCCTGTGCTCCAGGACTTGTTATTGCTATTTCTTTGTTTATTTGTTTAGTGACTGGTTGAATTGTTTTAGTGAAGTCTATCCCCACCCCACCCCTCACCTGTATTTAGTCCCTGGTGCTGTTCCATAGGTAGGTACAGCTTTGGGTATGCTCACAATCACCCTGGGATGACAGTTAGGGTGCTTTTCCTCTCTTTCCCTAACTCCATCCAGCTATTATACTCTACTAGTTGCCTGTTGATTGCTATATTGCTTTCAAAAATGCCCTGGGGTATAAATTGTTCTACAAACTAATCCAATTAAATTCTGGCTCCTTTGAAGGAATAGCTTCTGAGGTCAGTGTTTGAATTTTTTTCTGACTCCAGGAGGGCTCTTCTCAGCTGTCTTATTCCCTGGTTCTCTTCTGTGAACTAGCATATCTACAGATTAGTCTGTATCTTGAATCACCACCCAATTGCCTTTCATCACAACTTCTACTATTCTTGAGAGCACCATTAAGCTTGAACTTCACTCTCACTTGCAAATAAGGTCAGTCCCTTTGGGAAGAGATTAGGAGCTGTCTGTCTTATGGCTCATTTCTGTCTCCAAGAGAATACTTTCAGCCATGGCTCTGGAGCTGAGGGTGGAGCTTCTCTCTGCATGATTCCTCCACTTTAGAAGCTTAGTGCTCAGTGGAGGGGTGGGACAGCAAAGTGGGATTCTCTTAGCTTGCCTCTCCCCGTGTGGAACCAAGCCCTCTTGTGCCTAGGCATATTTTCAGCATGTTTTTCCCAAGGCAGAGGCCTCCATTCCATGAGTGGGGGCTGGATACCCAAGATAGAAGCCTCCATTCTATGAGTGAGGCCTGGGTGGAGGAAGGGAGTCTCCACCACTCAACTGCACTTGCTTGGGAATTGGCCTCAGCAACATTTAGCTGGAGACAGGATGAGAAATATGACATCATGCTTCTCTTTGGAAGACAGCTTTCTATCTTGGTGCTGGGGGAAGAAAGCTGTATTCTTGGTTGCAGCAGTCTGAGGTGGAGTCTTTGCCTTCCTGAGCTGGGAGTGGCCTTGGTTCAAATACTACAGACTCTTACCTTACCAAATTTTCATAGATGTTCTTGAATAAATATTTCTTCATTTACTATTTGCCCTTAGGATCATTCCAGAGGCTTTAATTGGGGTGAGGGGTGGGGGAGACAAAATATATACATTTTTCACCAATTTCACTGGGGAAGCAGAGCTCCTCATGCTGCCATGCCAGAAGTTGATTTTCCCCAATTAATAATGATTTAATCCATAAGAAGTCTTAGGCAGGCCATCCCAGAGTGATTTTAGAAACCAGTGTCACCAAGAACCCAGGGTCTTTTTCTGCTTTGCCATTTTCAACTTGTTAGCTTTGATACTTAGGCTTATCACCTCATAGTCTCAAGATGTTTCTTACACCTCCAAACATTACACCTTTACAGAGCAACACCCAGAAATAGAGGGAAGAAAGGGGACAATAGAAGTTTTGCTTTCAAGCATCTTTTCTTATCAAAGAACTCTTTCCTTCACAGCATCCTTTTATACACTGTTGACTTGAACTGTGTTGTATGCCCCAACCCTGGATAAATAGGTGGATAAGGAGAAAAAAATTGCCATGATTAACTAAGATCAATCAAGATGTATCTGTTGTGGTTGACTACATAATTGCACATAAAAATTGGCCTCTTTCTTGGTCTCCTTGCTTCTAGCCAGTGTGTTCTTTCTAAGAAACTGAAGATGCCACTTTCACACTTGAAACCATTCTATGGCTCTTCCTTGTCTATAGGGCAACTCCAAATTCCGTGACCATTCATGCTTCTTTATGTGAAACCTTCAATTTGATCATCTCTCACTCTGCCAAGGGTACCATTGTTTCAGACACATGGAATTAGCTGAAGTTCATAGAATTTACATGCTCTTTATTACTTCTAGGACTTTGTATATGTTGTTTATTCTGACTTCCTCCACTGTCTTCCTAGCAAACTATAACTTATCTTTCAAATGTAAACTTAAAAGCTCCCACCTCAGAAAGGCTTCCATGATGTTTCTCCTCTGTTTCTTTAATAGTGCCCTGTTCATACCCCTTTTATGGTGTTTACAGCCCTGTGATAATTATTTGTTTCTTCATGTGTCTCCTTCACTGGATTGGAAATCCCCAGGGCTTTGCGCAGTCCCTTGTATGCAGAAGCCATTTAAAGTGTTGATTAAATGGAAAATCCCTATGAATGTATGCTATCAACCTCAACCAGATCTTTATTTGTTTGATTTGTCACTTGTTGAATCCTGACCCTGGAGATTGTTCCAAACCTTACCATCCTCACATAGCCCACGTTCCAGTCTTTGTCTCCCTTATCCTCAGCAGGTGACCTCAGTTTGTGCCTTTTAGAGTTTGCTGATGTCATTAAGTTCAAGGTCTTTAATCTTCCCCCATTTACCTTAATGCACATCCTCAACACTAATATTTCTTTGTTTATCACATCATTCAAGTCTCTTATCTGAAGGGAAAAGAGATTCTTCTCTCTAAGGATCTCATTCCTTCCATCTCCTCTTTGGACCCTTCTCCCCAGAAGCTTCAATCTCCCCTTTGATATCTATTAGCACTCTGGTCTCATCCAGCACCTAAAAGACTACTTATTTTGCACTAGCTAACATCTCTCCTCCTTCCTCTACTGTCATTAATGTCTTCTAACCAAGCCCTTAGAGCAGGGGTTGCTAGAACCAGTGGTTTGAAGATAAGACACAGTTTATAGGGATGTTTTACTTGACCCTCACAGGGTTTTTTTTTTTTTTTTTAATTGAAACTTCATTTAAAAATAAGGATTTTGGTCTCCATAAAGATCCAATGGCTGGTGGTGAGATGTAGGTTTTAGTTACTCCTCCAGGGCAGTAGGTAGAAAGCCAGGAACTGCATGGAACAGACACCACAGAGCAATCTGACTTTGGGTATACTTCATACAACATTTACAAACATGTGGAACAGCTGAGAGCAGCAAAATCTGTAAGTTCTCCTGGCCAGGGTACCTGCACCCCTCCCTGCCAGGCTCAGTCCCATGGGAGGCGGGGCTGTCAGTGCTGGGAACCAAGAGGGAGAACTGCAGTTGCAGCTCTGATTGAAAACTCAAACTGCTGATCAAAAACTCCAAACACAGACTGAGACCAGATACCAGAGAATCTAGGAGCAGTCAGTTTGGTGGAGAGGAAATAGGGCTAGCAAAAATAGCAAAAACAAAACAAAACAAAACAAAAAACCCAAGAATAAAAACAGAGACTTTTTTGAAGTTCCTGTGAACATAAAATGGAAAAGGGCAGAGCTCAAACAGAATCAATCACATATGCAAATCCAGAGGGCAAGGACCCTTGTCTGAATAGCCCATTTCTCTGCTTTCTTGATTGTTTCTTAATGGCCCTAAACTCCTTGTCTCTTAGGATTTCAATAGCCCATTAGATCTGCAAGGAGGGCCCTTCTTTTTCTTTTTCTTTTTTTCTGGAAACACTCCTGCCTGGTGCCAGCTCCACAGGCCAGAGCTGCCCCAAACAATGCAGTGTGACAGGAAATCTTTCCAGCAATATGCACATGCCACAATATCTGGTGAGGACAATAGCCTTTCACACACCCACAGCTAATTGTCACAGAGCTGGGAAGGCGGAGCTGTGTGAAAAGGAGGAAATTAACATACCCCATTCAGTGATCCTTTCAGCAGGCTGGGAACACCCCTACACGGCCCTGTGACTCAGAACTTCCTTGGGGGATGGTGCTCACCTGTGATGTAGCACAGTCTTGCCTCAGTGGAGGTCCTGAAAGGGCTTGGAAGAGGGACCCACTCGCAAGTCCCAGGGACCATACACCAATACCAAGGACTTGTGGGTCAGCGGCAGAGACAAACTGTGGTGAGACTGAACTGAAGGATTAGACTATTACAACAGCTTTAAATCAACAGGAACACCTGGGAGATTTGATTATTAAAGCCACCCTCCCTCCCTAACTGCTCAGACACATGCCCCACATTCAGGGCAGACAGCATCCACTACATACATAAACTTGGTGCACCAGTTGGACCACCACAAGACTCAGACCCCCACTCACCACAAAGACAAAGTTGGGGAAAACTGGCTTGAGAAGAATAGGTGGCTCACGGATGCCACTTGCTGGTTAGTTAGAGAAATTGTACTCCACCAAGCTGTAGATCTGACAAATTAGAGATTAGTCTTTGAATCAGTCTACATATCCTAAAAGAACCCTATCAAGTTAAGCAAATGTCAAGAGGCCAAAAACAACAGAAAATTTTAAAGCATATGAAAAAACCAGATGATATGGATAACCCAAACCCAAACACTCAAATCAAAAGATAAGAGAAGACACAGTACTTGGAGCAATTAATAAAAAGAACTAAAGACAACAAGATCATGGCACAGGATATAAAGGACATGAAGAAGACCATAGAGTAGCATAGAGAAGAAATTGCAAGAGTAAATAAAAAAATAGATGATCTTATGGAAATAAAAGAAACTGTCAACCAAATTAAAAAGATTCTGGATACTCATAGTACAAGACTAGAGGAAGCTGAAGAGTGAATCAGTGACCTCAAAGATGACAATATAGAAAAATGAGAGAACAAAAGAAAGAATGGGGAAAAAAATGAAAAAAAAATTGCAATGTACCTCAGGGATATGATAGATGATATAAAACATCCAAATGTAAGAGTCATTGGTGTTCCAGAAGGGGAAGAGAAGGGTAAAGGTCTAGAAAGAGTATTCAAAGAAATTGTTGGGGAAAACTTCCCAAACTTCTTAAACAACATAAATACACAAGTCATAAATGCCCAGTGAATGCCAAATAGAATAAAACCAAATAAACCCATTCTGAGACATACTCTGATCAGATTGTCAAATGCTGAAGAGAAGGAGCAAGTTCTGAAAGCAGCAAGAGAAAAGCAATTCACCATTTTCAAAGGAAACAGGATAAAACTAAGTAGTGACTACTCAGCGGCCACCATGGAGGCAAGAAGGTAGTGGCATGACATATTTAAAATTCTGAGAGAGAAAAATTGCCAACCAAGAATTCTTTATCCAGCAAAGCTCTCCTTCAAATTTGAGGGAGAGCTTAAATTTTTCACAGACAAACAAATGCTGAGAGAATTTGCTAACAAGAGATCTGCCTTACTTGAGATACTAAAGGGAGGCCTACTAACAGAGAAACAAAAACAGGAGAGAGAGAGATGGAGAAAGTTTCAGTACTAAAGAGATTCAGTATTGGTACATTAAAGGACATTAAGAGAGAGAGCGAAAAATATATCTGACAAACATAAAACAAAGGATAGGATGGCTGATTCAAGAAATGCCTTCACTGTAATAATGTTAAACGTAAATGGATTAAACTCCCCAATTAAAAGATATAGATTGGCAGAATGGATCAAAAAACATCAGCCATCAAGATGTTGCATACAAAAGACTCAACTTAGACACAGGGACACAAAGAAATTGAAAGTGAAAGGATGGAAATAAAATATTTCATGTAAGCTACAGTCAAAAGAAAGCAGGAGTAGCAATATTAATCTCAGATAAAATAGACTTGAAATGCAAGAATGTTATGTGAGACAAAGAAGGCCACTACATACTAATAAAAGGGGCAATTCAACAAGAAGAAATAACAATCATAAATGTTTATGTACTCAATCAAGGTGCCACAGAATACATGAGACAAACACTGGCAAAACTAAAGGATGCAATGGATGTTACTGGAGATTTCAACACATCACTCTCTCCTATAGATATATCAACCTGACAGAAGACCAATAAGGAAACTGAAAACCTAAACAATCTGATAAATGAATTTGATTTAACAGACATACATAGAATATTACATCCCAAATCACGAGGATACACATTCTTTTCTAGTGCTCATGGAACTTTCTTCAGAATAGACCATATGCTGGGACATAAAACAAGCTTCAATAAATTTAAAAAAAATTGAAATTATTCAAAGCACATTCTCTGACCACAATGGAATACAATTAGAAGTCAATAACCATCAGAGACTTAGAAAGTTCACAACATGCTCCTAAACAATCAGTGGGTTAAAGAAGAAATAGAAAGAGAAATTGTTAAATATATAGAGATGAATGAAAATGAGAACACAACATATCAAAACCTGTGGCATGCAGCAAAAGCGGTACTGAGGGGGAAATTTATAGCACTAAATGCATACATCAAAAAGGAAGAAAGACGTAAAATCAAAGAAGTAATGGAGCAACTGAAGAAGCTAGAAAATGAACAGCAAACCAATCCTAAACCAAGTACAAGAAAAGAAATAACAAGAATTAAAGCAGAAATAAATGACATAGAGAACAAAAAAACAATAGAGAGAATAAATAACACCAAGAGTTGGTTCTTTGACAAGATCAACAAGATTGACAAGCCCCTAGCTAGACTGACAAAATCAATAAGAGGGAAGACCTATACAAACAAAATAATGAATGAGAAAGATGACATTACTGTGGATCCTGAAGAAATTAAAAAATTGTAAGAGGATACTATGAACAACTGTATGCCAACAAACTTGATAATGTAGAGGAAATGGACAATTTCCTGGAAAAGATCCAATGGCTGGCTGCTCTGAGCCACATTTTCCACATGGCAACAATGGGCTGGCACAGATGCTGCCTTTGGGTGGGCATGCGATTGTCAATTTGTCACTGTCTTTTTGCCCTCTTTGTTTACTTCCATTACCTGTCAAATCCTGTTGAGCATTTGAGTTTGCAATCTCTGCTGGAGTTTCCTTTCTTAAACTTTTTATTTTGAAATAATTTCAAACCTAGAGGACAGTTGCAAAAATAATATAAAACCCATAAAGAGAATCCAACATTCTCATACCAGATACCTAGATCCTCCAATTTTTACATTTTGCCACATTTGCTGTATCATTCTCTCTCTCTGTTCTAAGCATTTGAGAGTAGGTTGTATAAAACATGCTTTTTGAACCCACAATAATTCCATTTACATTTTCTAAAAACAACAACAACAAAACCCTGTGAGGTGGAAAGTCTGCTCAGCATCCTTTGAGGCCCCTCTCAAATGCTTTACTGATAATGTCACCAGCCACACACATTCCTGTCTTGTATTCATGACCAGGTGTCTCATGTGCTACATTGCAATGTTCCTTGAGAGCAAGAACTGTATGTACTTCTCCATCATTTTTCCCACCAGAGTGCCCATCATGTGACATTCTTGGATTCAACAAGCATTCATATAAGCCTTCTATAATGGCAGACATGAGTTAAGTGCTAGCATACAAAGATGCTTGTGACAGAACCCCTGCCCTTATGGGATTGTCATTCAAAGTGGTGAGAATGACATATAAACACATGATTATAAAATATGATGATCACAATAGAGGTATGTGATCAGTTTAGGGAGGATTTATTCATGGGAGGGGTGATTGAGGATGAGAAAATAGAGCCTTGGTGGATGTGAGATTTGAATCTGGCACTAATGGTCAGAGAGGTGAGCAAGAGAAATGACTGGAATAGAACTTAAGTCAGTTATATTTATAATGTAGTTGCAATTATGATGATGTTAAGGTAGCAAGGTTGAAGGATTAACCAAATGTATTTAGAGTATGTAGGTTTTAGTTTGGTATAAAACAGATGAATGAGAATTAACTCTATCACGCAGGAGTGGGGGGGAGGTAACTTACATGACTCTAAGTTGTTGACTCCCTCCAACACATACATCACTTTGTTGACAGGTGAATGTTTTAGACAAGAAGTTATTTATTATAGACATTTTAAAAAGAGGGACAGAGAGTTGGTAATGAAGATTTGGTACAGCTCATTAAAACTAGCGCAGTATCTGCAGTCCAAAAACAACTCTGATTTTGGAACTCTTCCATCTCTCTGAACATGACTTGAACAGCATTAACACCTGCCAAAGGTGAAGTCACTGCTAAAATGGCTTCTCTGATACAACACCCAGGATCTGTCTCCATCAGAAAAATGACCTTTGATTTCATTGCTTAGGAATACACAGCTTTACCTGACTTAGATTTTTTTTTACAAGCCAGGAAATTTAAATATAACTTATTTCATTTGCTCATCTTAACTGAAATCTCTTTCAATGTGAGAAAAGATATCCCCATCAGCATTTTTTTTAGGGACATCTGGCTTCAAAAGCTTTTATTGCATTTTTTTTCTTATAGTAAAAATATTAAGCCAAGCATTTCTGGGAAGCATGCAACAAAAATGCCAACATCAAACCAAGTCCTGGTGATTTCCACTGGGACTGTTTCTACAATAACAAGTAGTTGCTGTCATTTTTACAGAAACACCAGTATATAAACAGTTTTAGATATGCAGCACATGGATGGTGATCAATAAAGTTAAATATTTCTTCATTTTAAAGCTACTTCTAAAGCATCATAGAATTACTAATGGAGAACACAAAGTTGAAAAATAAAGGATTTATAGTCACAGGATTTTTGGCTTTCCATCTAGGCAGTAGTTATGCATTAGTAAGTGATTTCTCAATTCTTTCTCATCTTCTTTCCAAGAAGATCTTGATTATTTAATCCTGGTCCAATTAGGCACTGACCATAATTTCCCACAAAATGCATCCTTTTTTATTTTTTAATTCACTTTTATTGAGATATATTCACATACCATACAGTCATCCATGGTTACAATCAACTTTTCACAGTACCATCATATAGTTTTGCATTCATCACCCCAATCAATTTTTGAGCAATTTCCTTACACCAGAAAGAATAAAAATAAGAATAAAAAATAAAAGTAAAAAAGAACAACCAAATCATTCCACCCCCATCCCACTCTATTTTTCATTTAGTTTTAGTCCCCACTGTTCTAGTCATCTGTGCCAGTTTGGATGTATCATGTCTCCCAAAACGCCATTATCTTTGATGTAATCTTGTGTGGGCAGACCTATCAGTGTTGATTAGATTGCAATTCTTTGAGTGTTTCCATGGAGATGCGCCCCACCCAACTGTGGGTGATGATTCTGACTGGATAATTTCCATGGAGATGTTAAGCCCACCCATTCAGGGTGGGTCTAAATTAAATCACTGGAGCCATATAAATGAGCTGACAAACAGAAGGAACTCAGTGCAGCTGAGAGTGACACTTTGAAGAGGAGCTACAGCCAAAAGGGACATTTTGAAGAACGCACTGGAACTGAGAGAGGAGCTTCAGCTTATAGAGACATTTTGGAGATGGCCTTTGAAAGCAGACTTTTGCTCCAGAGAAGCTAAGAGAGGACAAACGCCCCAAGAGCAAGTAAGAGTGACATTTTTGAGGAGCTTAAGCCTAGACAGGAACATCCTAGGAGAAAGTCGTTTTGAAACCAGAACTTGGAGCAGACACCGGCCATGTGCCTTCCCAGCTAACAGAGGTTTTCTGGATGTCATTGGCCATCTTCCAGTGAATGTACCCAATTGTTGATGTATTACCTTGGACACTTTATGGCCTTAAGACTGTAACTGTGTAACCAAATAAACCCCCTTTTATAAAAGCCAATCCATTTCTGGTGTTTTGCATTCTGGCAGCATTAGCAAACTAGAACATCATCCATCCACACATTGGATAAAGGGAGTGTGAGCCACAATGTTTTCACAATCACACTGTCACCTCATGTATGCTACATAGTTATACAATTGTCTTCAAGAATCAAGGCTAATGGGTTGCAGTTTGACAGTTTCAGGTATTTACTTCTAGCTATTCAAATACACTAAAACCTAAACAAGGATATCTATATAGTGCATAAGAATGCTCTCCAGAGTGACCTGTCGACGCCATTTAAAGTCTCTCAGGCACTGAAAATTTATTTTGTTTCATTTTGCTACCCCATTTTGGTCAGAAGATTTGTTCAATCCCAGGATGCCAGGTCCGAGCTCATCCCCAGGAGTCATATCTTGCATTGCCAGGGAGATTTACACCCCTGGGAGTTAGGTCCCACATAGGGGGGAGGGCAGTGAATTCACTTACCAAGTTGGTTTAGCTAAAGAGAGAGGGCCACTTCTTAGGTACAATTATAAGTAGGCTTAGCCTCTCCTTTGCAGCAACAAGCTTCATAAGGGTAAGCCCCAAGATCGAGGGCTTGGCACACCAAACTGTCAGTCCTCAGTGTTTGTAGAACACCAGCAATAACCCAGGTGGAGACGTCAAACATTTCTGCATTTTCCCCTAGCTCCTCAGGGGAGCCTACATATATGTTTTTATTCTCTGCCCAAATTACTTTGGGATGTATTGTTATTTCACACTAACCTGTACAAACCTACCACATCTCACTTCCTATTCAAAGTTCCATGTAATTATGGTGTTTGAATAAATTGACTGAACAAGTTAAATTATTTAGTGGGCTGTAGAATATATATATCCTGCACCAAATAAACATCTCTTCCCTTGGTCTCACACAGAAGTTGAAGTTTAAAACACAGTCAGTATCATCCTTTACTCTTTGGCCTGATTTGCCTTAGCCCTAACCAGATCTGCTTCATTCATATCTCTAATTGAAGTCTGGACTATATTTCTGCCTTTTTAACAGTTGCTGTACATGCTAATACTGACATTCATATCTATGGAGCTCTAGCTCTGAGTTTCAGGTGTCACACAGATACCCAAAGTTCCAGAGACTGATCAGATTATACACAAAGTGATCAGCATCTCAGAATTTGGAGACAGCCATCACAATTCAGGAATAGATGTGACCGCTTGTAAGAGCTTACAGTCTAGGGACCATTACAGTAAGTGTTCCCCTGATAAGCTGTGCTCTAAGATTCAATTCTGAGTTTACACATTGTAGTTAGTCCATATTGGTGAGGCATTATAATGACTGTCTTTTCGTTTCTGGCGTACTTCACTCAAAATGCTGTCTACAGGATCCATTCACCTCGTTGCTCAAATGCATTCTTATCATTAAAACTAACCATCAGTGGTTGGTCATTATACACATTTACTGTCATAGATTCCTTGTAATTTTAAACCCAGACCCTGGTAACACCAATCTGGGTCATCTGGTGGTGGTGGGAGGGCTTCAGGAAAATGGACGGAGAATGATATGTAGTGTGATTTGGGGGCTATCCTTTGAACCAAATCAATGGAAAATTTTCCTTCCTTGTGATAAGTGCACCTGGCTAAGCACTATTTGGAAGTGTTTACCATTCTGAAAACCATCACAAGGCCACTGTGAATGTCTTGAATTCTGGGTCTTTCCCTGGGGCCAGACAATCCCTTTGCAATGTATCTCTTGGGCAAACTGCAGTTACCTAACTAGAAGACAGCAAATATAAAAAATCAAGAGAATTTAATTTTTCTTGCTTGCTAGATAACAAATTAAACCTTATTAGAGTTTGGGGGGAGGTGGAGTGGGGTGAACAACCAATTAACCAAGTTAAATTCCTTGTACCTGTTTGCTCTTCGAAGCAGTCTGCAGGTGAGTTAGTGCTGGGCAGCAGAAACAGAGAATTGCAGCTGGGATGCAGCACCACTTTCTGCTTTTCTTCCACAGAGGTAGGACTCAGGGTCCTGGAGAAGCTAGGCCAGGGGATCCAGCTGCCTCTGGCTTCCAAGGCAGATGTAAGTGCTGACAGAGCATGATAATTAGAAAACAGATGTGAGTTGACCTTCCAAAAATGTATTTCAAGGATTCTTAATCTTCACAGGAATCCTTCAGAGTGACAGATGCCACCTTTGGGCAGTGATGCTCATGACACTTTAAGAAGGCCCCGATCCTCCCTCCACAGCTCTTGCCTTGCACTTTCAGACAGCTCTCCCCTCAGCATCCATTTCACACATGGTCATCTTTCTGCACGTTTCCTGTACCTGTCCCCACACACAGAAAATCATGGCTTTCATAGACATAGCTACCTTTTCCAAGTATTGAGTCCAGTCCTCTCCCATTTTTGCCAATGGATCCATATTTGTTTGAAATTGTCACTGTTCACAGAGTATATTTCTAGCTCCAAGTACTTTTTTTGACACCAAATGTTGGTTTGGAACCACTGAGTACATTATACTTTTGCCCACTTAAAAACTGAAGTTAGAAATACTGGAGTAGAAGGTGACAAAAGCCAACTGGGGGAACAAGTTTTCATGTTATAATTACCATGTGTTGTTAAGTTTACCAGAGGGGCTAGCTCTTCTAGGAGGAAAAAAGATTTCTTCATTTGCACTTTTTACATAATGCCCTAGACAGATTTCATTTAAACGGGTCTTTTCGACAAAAGGTATGTTGCACAAAGCACCTTCCTTGTGTGGCCTCAACACCTTCTTTGACACTTTGAACGTTCCATAGCCTAGGTTGTAGCCCTGTTCACGTGGTCTTGATGGACTGTTCTGATTAGTTTTCAAATGTGCCTGAGCAGCTCTGGGGAATAGCTTATCAGTTTGGGTCTCACCATAGAGAAATGGATTTTCATTAGCAGTTCTACCAAAATCCTTCTTGGGCTGTCTCTAGCCTCTGGCAACACAAAACACACTCCCTCAGGCTCTATTGTCAGTCTTTTTCTTTATTGGTTACTAAAAATAATAGAATTATTAATTTGTGATTATTATGGTCATTTTGACTGATTATTTCAATACTCATTCCAACTATTATGTGACACATACAACAAAAAATATAATAGGAATACGTTACCATGTGGTAGTTACAGGGCAGTGGATTTGGGCTCATTATTAAAACTTCTAACAAGTGGACAATCAGGATCTAAAATGGGTTGACTTTCAATTTCCCAATCATTGGAGATGGCCTGAAATATCCAGAAAAGGCAAATCTATAGTCAGAAAGAAAATCAGTTGTTCTCTGGGGTGGGAGTGGGAACAGGAAGTGACTGCAAATGAGAACAACGTTTCTTTTAGTGGTGAGGAAAATATCCTAAATTAGATTTTGGAAATGGTTGTACAACCCAGGACCATCTGTTAAAAAGACTATTCTTTCTTCATTGGATGGCCTTGGCATCTCCATCAAAAATCAATTGGTCATGCAACTTTGCAAATAAACTCACTACCCTCCCCCCTACATGGGACATGACTCCTAGAGGTGTAAGTCTCCCTGGCAATGTGGGACATGACTCCCAGGGATGAGCCTGGCCATGACATTGTGGGATTGAGAATGCCTTCTTGACCAAAAGGGGGAAAAGAAATGAAATAAAATAAAGTTTCAGTGGCTACGAGATTTCAAACAGAGTTGAGAGGTCATTCTGGAGATTACTCTTATGCAAGCTTCAACCAGATATTGCAAGTCGCCACACAATGCCAAGCCCCAACCAACAATATTCCTGAAAACCCTAAAGAATACCCTGGGCTCTTTCTAAGACTCTATAAAACTTTTACTTATGTTTATTTTTTCAGAAACTTAAGGCCTCCAGATTTTTCCTTTGCCCAGTAAGCCCTGAAACCCAGAGGTACCAGTCTCTCCAAGAACATCAACCAGTTCCATTTCTCTACCCCATAAGGTTGACACCCCTTTCCAGCATGAAGAACCCAAAATGGTCATTGTTCAGACATCCCTGAAGGTGGAGAGAATGATCAAATGAGAGGGAAGAGGTGTAACTGAGAAATTAGGATTTGACAAATGATTATGACTACTCACTCATATTTTCTCTTCCGTGTCTAGTGTATCACAATAGCCAGAAGGAAATACCAGAAATTGTTCATCTGTAATCCAGTAGCTTTGATCTTTGATAATGATTGTATAACTATATAGCTTTCATCATGTGACCATGTGATAAAAACCCTGTGACTGACACTCCCTTTATCCAGTGTATAGGTAGATGAGTAATAAAAGAAAGGCATGCATGAAAGAAATAAAAATAATAAGTTGGGAATATAGGGAAAAAATACTCCTATGTAAACTATGGACAATAGCAATAGTCCTACTTTAATAATCTTTCATCAATTCTAACAAATGTAATTACTGTTAAAAAATAGAATTACAAAGTGTTATCATCTGTAACAAATTTTCCACACCAATGCAAGTGTTTGTGGTAGGGTGGTATATGGGAATCCTGTACTTTTTGCATGGTTGTTCGGTAAACCAACAACTTCTCTGATAAAAAAAAAAGAGAGAGAGAAAAAAATCAATTGGCCATGAATGTATGGACTTATTTCTGGACTCTAAATTCCATTCATTGAACAAAATTTCTATCCTTATGCCAGTACCTTGCAATCTTAATTACTGTAGCTTTTTTGTAAATTTTGCAATTGGGAAGTTCTTTTTCAAGATTGTTTTGGCTATTGTGGTTCCCTTGCATTTCCATATGACTTTTAGGATCATCTCCATTTGTGCAAAAAAGTAACCTGGGATTTTGATATGGATTGTGTTGAATTTGTGGTCAACTTGGGGGGTGTTGCCATTTTAACAATATTAAGTCTTCCAGACCTACCCCCATGGACTTTGGTTTTATGAGGCAAAACATTCTTGGGAGCTACTCTGACTTTAAGAATGAAGAAATGATCTTTAATGTGAGGGCTCCTCAAGTGGAATGGGACTTTTTCCCCTCAGTGTTTTTCTTATCTATCCCCAGGCCTTACCCTACCACGGGGAATCTCACTTTAATGGGCCTGGCTGGCATTGGGCTAAGTAGAAGGGAAAGTTGGATGATGCCTGGCACAGTAAGAAGTACTACCCCTCAGATGGCCTGACAGAAATTTCAGACCGCAGAGACCTTTGCAGACCTCCATGTGTTTGTAAATGTCACACCTTAAAAAATCAAAGAGCAATGGAGTAAAAAGTAACAACTCACCAGGGCAGATAGAGTAATATATATATATATACATTTCAAAGTGCTAGAGTAGCTAGTTCCCATTCCACAGAGAACAGAGAATCCTGCATTAGGCATAAGTGTTAGAAACAAGCATTATACAAAAAATGCTCATCCGGTTCTGGAGGAGAAAAGAATTTATTTACGATCTTGCAAGAAAGGACACACAGCCAAAAATGTGGTAGGCTGGTGCGCCAGAGGAAGAGAATGGCGATCTTTAAATCTTCTACTCCTAATGTGCGTGTCCCTCCCATTTCCCCATTGACTGGGTACTACAGAGGTTACAGCCTATCCGAGAGAACTAACTAATTCATTTTTGAGATTTTAATTTGTACAGCCTATCCAAGACAGCCAACTAGCTCATTATTGAGATTTTGAACTGACCAGCCTATCCGAGAGAGTTCAGTTAAAAATTTTTTTGCTGGGAGTTCCCGCCTCTGATTTTACCTCATATCTCTTATCATTCCAGTAACCATGGTTACTTTTCCATATAAGGAGCTGGCACAGATTCTCTCTTTCTTCCCTTTACCATAGGGCTTGTTTAAGCTGATTCTGCCTCCATTTTCCTTATTCCATGCTGTCTCTATGTGAAAGCTAAACTTATCCCTTTCTTACAACAGGCATGACTGTCACTCTTTAGCAGCTATGTAACTTATGTTAATATTACATGTTCTCCAAAACACTTTCCTACCTGTTATTGTTGCTAGTTTGCCAAAGATGGTTCAGCCAATATGCCCTTAAAGATGAAGTATTACTTAATGTTCGAACTTGACAAGCCTAAAAATAGAGGGTTCACCATGGGGAGGTCATCAGGAGAGGCTGAGGAGAAGGTAGAAAAATTACAGATGATAGGGCAAACTGATTTACAGCTGCTTCCTTTGTGTCTCTGGAATATTCATGAGGGATTAAATATTTTTCTATGTGAAAAATAAGCACACCGTGGTATGATTTTTGCCATCAAAAGCTTCTGTGTTGCACTTCTATTTTTTGTTTAATAAAGTTGTGGCAACATTAAAAAAAAAAAAAAAGAGCTTCTGTGTGCTACAATGAGTGCCAGTAAGAGATGTGTGTGGTCTTAGTGCTATGGAGATATATTAATTACAATGAGGGAGCTTCAGGAGGTCTTCAAAAAGGAAGCAACAAATCAAGAGTTGGAAACAGGATCTGTAAACCACATTTACTGAGCAATTACTGGGCATATCATGCACAAGAGTTAGAATGGGGGCAGGTAAGAACTTGAGGAAATTAACTATACACATTAATTCTAACTATGGGAGAAGTTCAAATTTGAAATTATGATGTTTTTTGAAAGGATAATAAGCTAAGTATTAATGCAATAAAATTTCTTTGAAAATTGTGCTTAACAAAGAATTACCCTAAAATGAGTTGGTAAAATGCCTATATACCATCCATTCTTATTATACACATAGATTTCACATTTAAGGTTTCTTGAATAGTACAAATATTCGACCCACAGCTGAGAAATCCATGGTCGACAACTATATATACAGTTCCTCTAAGAAACATAATACCATTTGCATTAAGCCCATTTAACCTTTAAAGTCCACCTTATTTTTGATTTAGCTTTCTACCAAGTTCTCTTCAGAACAGTTTATATCTCTTTTGTCTGATCATCTTCTTCAAGTTTCCTGATTTCATTTTTTAAACAATTTATAGTTTCACGACTTGCTTTTAATCTCTCTTTAAGCTCCGCAATTTCAAAGCTTGTTTTTTTCTTGGCAGCTTCTAATTTTTCTCTAGTTTTCACTTCAAGTTCTGCAACTACAGAAAACAAATACTTTATGAATTATGTCATTTTTTTCTCACATGTCTAATACATGTCATAGACTCATAAACATTACATTTCTTTGGAAAACATGTCCATGATGAAATGTATACAACTTGAGATATATAACATTAAACCCAGGAAAGTCTTGAATTCCCAAGGAGAGGATTTAAGAAGTTTTCTACAACCAAGAGTGAAATTCTGGACACTAATATTTTAACTCACAATTAAGACTTTACAATACCATTTCCTCATTTTTCTCCACATAGAATTTAATTTGAAAATAACAGGGCATAGATATCCAGAAGACATCCAGCTAATAGCTAACTTCTTAAATATATGTATAAGTGAAACTTACATAACCAAAATAATACTGTCAAAACAATATGTACACCCCTTTTCAAAAGAGATAACAATAACTGCCTGGGTTTGAATTCCAGCTCTTCCACTTATTAGCTATGAGATCTTGATTATTTAGCCTCTCTATGCTCATTTCTTCAATTGTACAACAGAGATTATAAAAGCAAATACTTCATAATATTATTTATTGAGAAGATTTTAAATGAATTAATGTATATAAAGTACTCAGGATAGTAATGTTTATAAAGTACTCAAAATGGAACATAGAAAGCTATATTAACTATTATGATGCTATCACAACAACATTAAATGGTATTTAAAACATTCCACCTGGCTGTATATCAAAATACTAAAAAATGTCATTACTGCAAAACAGAATACATTTACTTAAATATTCCATTAGGACAGTGGAGCATAATGATTTACAAAGAAAAAGGTCTACTTTCATCCTACATCTCCATCTTGTGGACATTTTCGGTAATTGCTGCTGATGACTATTAAAGAGCAGTTCAACTTTCGTTAATATAGGATGGTCACTAATTGTAAGCAGCATAGTTTGGTGAAAAAAAGATCAGTGTTGAAATCTGAAAAGACCTGCACTTAAATACACCTTTGGCTCCTTATCAGCTGAATGCTGAGGATTAAACAATGCATTTCCCAAAGAATTTATGGAGATAAACTATAGTAATATATGTAAAGCATACAGCACATGAAAAACATGCAATAATGAATACTTTCATCACTCATTGCTGGTGACCTGACTTTTGTGATATACTTAGTAACAGAGGTAAATCTAAAACCCTTTACAATTTCCTTGCTTTTATTTTAAAAATTGTTTTAGTTTTAAAAATAGGTAGTATATACACGTGATATAAAACTAAAAGGTAGAAGAGGGTAGACAGTGAAAAAATGTCTCCTCCCACCGGTCCCTATACCAATCAATTCTTCCTCCCCGAGATTATTGCTATCAGGTTTCTTTGATATACTTCCAGAAATAGTCTGTTCATATAAAAGCATAAACAGAAGTACAAATTTCCTTTTATTTCCCCTGACACAAATACCATACAAATTTTTCTGCATCTTACTGTTTCAATTGACATTCTATCTAGAAGTTCATTCTAGATCATAGAGCTGCCTCATTCAATGGCTACATAGGGTCTCAATGAACAGATATATGTAATATGTAATTCATTTAGTCTACTGATGTATATTCAAAGTCTTTGCAGTTTTTTCTATTACAAACAATACTATATTGTGTATGTTGTGCATAATTATTACAGTTACTAGTAGGATAATCAGTATACTTGTAGGATAACAGTATACTTGTGAGAAAACAGTATACTTGTAGGATAAATTTTTGTAAGTGGAATTGTTACATCAAAGGCTATATGTGTTTTTAATTTTGAAATAATACCAAGGGGCTTTCAGAAGGTCTACCAATTTATAATCCCACCAGCCCTTTTTTTCTGTTTCTATACCCCACTAATTTATTAATTATCATTACTATTCCTTACAAAAACAATCACTACTATTAAAAGCTAGATTATTAATGTTTAAGTTCACTGATAGAAATATCTTTATAAGCACTTAAGATTCTCCATAATGGGCAATTCTTATTCTAAAAATTACTTGAAATCTTTAGAGTCCAAGTTCTGAAGACTGCTTGGCTCTGTTAGTAACTGACCATGTGAAGTTGGGCAAGTTTCTTTAGCTTCCCGTGCCTCAATTTCCTTATCTCAAATATGATTACCTAATAGAGTTGTTGTAGGATTAAGAGTTTATACTTGTACAGATTTAAGAGTTCCTTGAAATAGTAAGCACTCAATAAATGTACCTGATAATTCTATTAGCAATTATTTAGTGTAATGACCTCAAATTGGTAGAAGTATACATATCTTTTTTAGGCCTTTCATTAATATTCCCAAATTTTTTCCCTAAAAGACTGAAGCAATTTATACACAAACAACACATGAGAATGCAAAGTTTACAACATCCTCCCCAGCACTGGGTTTACCCATTAAAAATCTTTTTGCTACTTTGATAGCAAAATTTTGGTCACTCATTATAGTTTTAACATTTTAAAAATTATTAGCAGTTGGAGGTTAAAATAAGGGAATGTATAAAACAGTGAATCTTGTGGTGGACAATGTCCATGATTAACCGTACAAATATTAGAAATATCTTTCATGAACTAGAACAAATGTATGATTCTATAGCTAGAAGTTAATAATAGATGGGTATATAGGGAAAAATATACCTAATTCAAACTATGTACTACAGTTAGTAGTATTTTAACATTCTTTCAATAGTAAAAAATGTACTATACCAATACTATGAGTCAATAATGGAGGAGGGTTGGTAAGGGTATGGGAGGATTTGAGTTTTCTTTTTTATTTCTTTTCTGGAGTAATGAAAAAGTTCTAAAAATTGAAAAAAAAAATTGTGGTAATGGATACACAGCTGTACACTGGTACCATGGGCAATTAATTGTGCACTTTGGATGACTGTATGATATCTGAACAATCTCAGTAAAACTGAATTTAATAAAACAAAATTATCAGCAAGACAAATCTTCTCCCATTTTATACTAGTTATCTCTTCTTCCATCTGTCTGTCCATGTCTTTTGCCCATTTATCTACTGAAGTTTTAAAAAAAATCTATTTTATCTGATTTAGGAGTTGTTTAAAAAGATATTAATCCTTTCTCATATGTTCTGCAAATTTTTCTTCTTTGCCCTTTTGAAATGCATAAATTAAATACTTTTTTATGAAGCCAAGTCTGTCTGTTAATGTGATTTTTTTTTAACATCTTAAATTTAGAAAGTCCTTCCTAACCAGGGTAGATAATTCGTTTCTCTTTTTAAAAAAATTGGCTGATTTTTAAAAAGTCATTTAATTAATTTCAATTATCTTTAATTAAACTGGAGTTTGTTTTGGTAAATGTTAAGAAGCAATGATCTACATTAAGTTTTCTTCCCCAAAGCTTACCAGTTGTTGCAACACCATTTATTGAATTATCTTTTTCTTCACTAATGATTTGATACAGTGTATAAGAAAATGAACTGAAGATAATATGAAAAGTGTATTTTACTGACAAAAATGTCTGCACATTATACTGCTCCATCCATGAGCTTTAGCACATTAAGGTAGTTATGCAAAAGCCTTTTTATAAAACACAGTATTTGTATCAACCTCATTATACATAAATGAATTAATGCTATTAGTTTGTTGAAAACACAAAAAATGTGGGCACCTGAATTTTAAAAAAGACATTTCCTCTAGGAATTGGGTATATTTTCATGATACGGGAGGAAGATTTATAAAGGAGAGAAAATGACCAATAACAAATTAAAATAGCATGTAAGTAGTGCTTTTTACTTTTTCAAAGTGATCACACACTTAGCTGCTTTATGTTCTTTGATAACAAAGTAGGCCAAGTAAATATTTTTACAAATGTGGAAATAGAAGTATAAAAATTTTAAAAGACTACCAAGTGGCAAAATTATTGTTAGTATCCAGATCTTTAACTCCTAGTCAATGGGCTTTTTTTGTGCAAATACAAACAAAACACAAATTGTGCTATAACCATTAATTGTTGAATAACAACTCTCTCTTCTCCACTTTATTGCTGTATTATCATTCCCTGACTCCTCCTTCTATTGGATCGCTGCTTTCAGCATACAAATACACTGGTTTATTTCCCTCTGAAAACAATACCCTTTGACCACAATCTCACTTCTGCTATTGCTTCAAGGACTACTGCTCCCCTTTACAGTGGAGCTCCAAGAGAGAGTTGTCCTCTGGAGTGCCTGTCTTCAATTTCTCTAATCTCATTCTCTCTTCATCCACATCAACTGATCTTCTGTTCTCATTATTCTTCTCAAACTGCTACTGTTAAAGTCATCAAAGACTTCCACCTTGCTTTATCCAATTTCTTGGCCCTCAGCTTACTTGACCTATCAGCAATATTTGACACAGCCTTTCTTCACTTGGCTTTCGGGACATTATATATTCCTGGTTTTTCTTCTTCAGTACTCACTCTTCTTTCCCAATTTCCTTTGCTAGTCATCTCTCTACCTCTAAATGTTGGAGTCCCTGGGGCTCAGTTTTGGATGTCTCTTCTATCTTCATTCAAGACCATTCTGTCTCACAATATATAATTCCATCTTTACACCATTAACTTCCAATGTATATCTTTAGCCTAGACCTCTCCTTGAATACTATATTTTGGGGTGCAATTCCCTTAACAACACCTCTGCTTAGATGTCTACAGACATCCCATATCTAGCATGTCCAAAATTGCACCAAAATTGCACCTAAACGTTAGGTCTTCCAAGGCTTTCCCAACTCTATAAAAACATATTCTTGGTTCCTCAGGCCCAATACCTTAACAGTCATCTTTAGCTCACCTCTCTCACATTCTATTATTCAAATCATTAGCAAATCTTATTTGTACCTATTTTAAAAACAGAACTGGAACCTGACCCATTCTCGCCACCTCCATTTCTACTACTCTGGTCCAAGCCACCATTCTATCATTTCTGGTTTACTGCAACAACCTTGTAACTATTCTCTCTGCTTCCACCTTTTCTGCTTTGCAGTCTATTCTTAACACAGCAGTTTGGGTAATCTAACTTCTCTGACCTCATCTTCTACTCCTCATTCCCTGGTTCACTCCACTCCAGCCACACTGGCCTCCCTGCATTTCCTGAGGTATGCCAAGCATGCTCCTCCCTCAGGAGTCTTGCTATCAGGTTTCTTTGATATATGGAACTTTCTTTCATCAGTCACATGGCTGACTCTTTTACTGCTTTCAGTCTTTGCTCAAATGTTACGATTTCAGGAAGTATTCCCTAACTATATTTAAAACTCCAATCATCTCCTCCCACCAAGGGCAATCCCTCTGCTACTATATTTTTTTCCATAGCACCCAATCACTACCTTATACTTTATTTAATCTATTTATTAATTATTGTCTTTCAACAACTAGAACATAAGCTCTGTGAAAGCAGGGCTTTTTGTCTGTTTTGAATACTACTCTACTCCCAGCATCTGTAACAATGCCTGGTATGTAACTGGCACTCAATATATATTATAAATGAATGAAGATTTATAACAATGACTGAATGAACAGGGACATAAATGTTAACACAGAGATAGGAAATCGGTTTCATCTTAAGTGCCAACTCTAAATGACTGGCAGCATGGAATGGTGAGTAGAGGATTATGAGTTCACACCCACTCAAAAGGAAAATGTACCATGATTACCAATATGGCAATCACCACCCCAGCATTAATCTGAAACTGTAGGTTAAATGACATGGGTGAAAATATGACATAAACTAGTTCACAGTGCACAAAAAATATTTTTGGCATACCTCATTTTATTGTGCTTTATAGACACTGCTTTTTTTTTTTTTTTTTAAATTGAAGGTTTGTGGCAGCCCTGCATTGATCAAGTCTGTTGGTGCCATTTTTTCAACAGCATGTGCTCATTTTGCATCTCTGTGTCACATTTTGGTAATTCTCACAATATTTCAAACTTTTTCATTATTATTATATTTGCTCTGGTGATCTGTGATCACTGATCTTTGATGTTCCTCTTGTAACTATTTTGAGGACACCACGAATCATGCCTATAAAAAGACAGTGACCTTAATCAATAAATATTGTGTGTGTTCTCACTGTTCCACCAACCCTTCCTGTCTCCCTCTCCTTGGGCCTCCCTATTCCCTGAGACACAACAATATTGAAATGAGGCCAATTAATAACCCTACAATAGCTTCTAACTGTTCCAGTGAAAGGAAGAGTCACATGTCTCTCACTTTAAATCAAAAGCTAAAAATGATTAAGCTTAGTGAGGAAGGCATGTTTAAAGCCAAGACAGGCTGAAAGCTAGGCCTCTTGCACCAAACATTTATCCAAGTTGTGAATGCAAAGGAAAAGTTTTTGAAGGAAATTAAAAGTGCTACTCCAGTGAACACACAAATGATAAGAAAGCGGAACAGCTTTATTCCTGATGTGGAGAATGTTTTAGTGGTCTGGAAAGGTCAAACCAGCCACAACATTCTCATAAGCCAAAGCTTAATCTAGAGCAAGACCCTAACACTCTTCAGTTCTATGAAGGTAAGGAAGCTGCAGAAAAAGTTTGAAAGTAGCAGAGGTTGGTTCTTGAAGTTTAAGGAAAGATGCCCTCTCCACAAAACCAAAGTGCAAGGTGAAGCAGCAAGTGCTGACGTAGAAGCTGCAGCAAGTTATCCAGAAGATCTAGCTGAGATAATTGATGAAGATGGCTATACAAAACAACAGATTTTCAATGTATACTAAAAAGCCTTATATTGGAAGATCCCATCTTGGATTTTATAGCTAGAGAGAAGTTAATGCCTGGCTTCAAAGCATCAAAGGACATGCTGACTATTGTTTAGGGGCTGATGCAGTTGGTGACTTTAAGTTGAAGCCAATGTTCATTTCCCACTCCGAAAAACTTGGGGCCTTAAGAATTATATCTACTCTGCCTGTACTTTATTAATGGAACAACAAAACCTGGATGACAGCACATCTATTTACAACATGGTTTACTGAATATTTTAAACCCACTGTTGAGACCTAATGCTCAGGAAAAAAGATTCCTTTCAAGATATTACTGTACATTGACAATGTACCTGGTCACACAAGAGCTCTGATGGAGAGGTACAAGATTAATGCTGTTTTCATGCCTGCTAATACAACATCCCTTCTGTAGTCCATGGATCCAGGAGTAATTTCAACTTTCAAGTCTTATTATTTCAGTAATACATTTTATAAGGCTATAGTTGCCATAGTGATTCTTCTGATGGATCTTGGGCAAAGGAAATTGAAACCTTCTGGAAAAGATTCACCATTCTAGATGTCATTACAAACATCAACCGATCATGAATTCATGATTCATGGGAGGAGGTCAAAATATCCACAATAACAGAAGTTTGGAAGACACTGATTCCAATTCTTATGGATGACTTTCAGGGGTTCAAGACTTCAGTGGAGAAAGTATAACAGCAGATGTGGTGGAAACAGCAAAAGAACTAGAATTAGAAATGGGGCCTGAAGATGTGACTAAATTGCTGTAATCTCATGATAAAACTTGAATGAATGAGGAGTTGCTTCTTATGGATTGGCAAAGAAAGTGGTTTCCTGAGATGCAATCTATTCCTGGTAAAGATGCTATGAATATTGTTGAAATGACAACAAAGGATTTAAAATATTACATAAACTTAATTGATAAAGCACAGTAAGGTTTGAGAGGAGTGACTCCAATTTTGAAAGAATTTCTATTGTGGGTAAAATGCTATCAAACAGCATTGCATGTTAAAGAGAAATCTTTCATGAAAGGAAGAGCCAACTGATGAGGCCAACTTCATTGCTGTCTTATTTTAAGAATTTGTCAGTCACCCCAAACTTCAGCAACCACCACTCTGATCAGTCAGCCACCATCAACATCGAGGCAAGACCCTCCACCAGCAAAAAGATTATAGCTCGGTGAAGGCTCAGATGATGGTTAGCATTTTTTAGCTATAAAGTATTTTAAAATTAAGGTCTGTACATTTTTTTTTTAGATAATGCTATTGCATACTTCATAGACTGCAGTATGGAGTAAACATAACTTTTATATGCACTGACTGGGAAACCGCAAAATTCATATGAATTGCTTTACTGCGGTGGTCTGGAACTGAACCGGCAATCTCTCTGAGGCATACCTGTAATTTCGTTCTTTGAGGTTCTACACACAAATTTTGTTAGGAAAAATTAGTAAACAGAAAATAACTGAGTGACAGGTTAAGCAAGACTAAGGAAAATCTACGCTTAAATGTAATTAGTAACAAAATACACAAATAAGTATTTCAGTGCCTATAAGAGCCTGTCTTGACCTTTTTGAAAATAGGCCTACTTTGGGAACAATTTAAATATCCTTCTTGCAAGGTTCTACAGTTAATATATATTTTGTTTTTTAACTCATAAAATTTACTCACATCATTAAAAAAAAAACGTAAAAACCAGTCTTCATACAATCCTTTCATCATTATAGAATACTTTCATTTTTCAAGATAAATTATGAATACATGGCACTTACATTCTGTTTCATGCTTATAGGCTCCTAATGTTAGCTGACGAGATGTTGTTAATAATTGTTGCATCATGGCTGTTGGATCTTGAAATATCTAATGGAATAGAATATGAATTCAATAACTTCAAAGGTCTCCAACTTAAAATGCTTTTAAAACTGTCATTATAAAATCCTCTTACCATTTCATCATAGAACTCTGAAACCACTGTTTTTTTCCCCAGCATTGCATTAGTGTCTGACTGAAACAGTTTTAATAAATGATACAGAGTTACCTGTGAAATAAAAAAAGATGTGATATCTGTGCAATAGTTTTCTTTATCATCATGAGATACCATCATTTCTGCAATTGAATTAGAGACGGGTTGGTAAACATACCACATTCGGGATCCTGTTTTAACTGCAACTCACTGTGACAAATCATCCAAACTCTGTGTACTTTTATTTTCTTATTAGATACCACTATCCATTCGCATCTACTTAACATGAATGTTGCGAAGAGAAAGAATAGGATGAGTAAAGATCTGTTCAAGTTTCTCTAAAGAGTGACTGTATATAAAAACAACATAAGATACAGCTATAGAAATTAAGCTGGAAAATCACTAAGATGAATTCCTTTACTTATACAAGTGATAATTAGATCAATTTTAACAGTTTTGTGGAGATTAAATCTGACAAATATGTGGTAAAAAAGATTTAATACTTTCAAAAGGAATGATCAATATAAAATACTCAGTGAGAGCAAGATAATCTCTTCAGTGATCTCTAAGATTATTACATAAGTGACATGTAATAAACAAAAAGTAGGTCAGCCAACAACTCACTTTGGCAAAAGCAACAAGTGTTCAAAATACTTAAAAACAGGTATAGTCACTAATGCAAAATGTTAAAAATGGGGGCGGGTATATAGGAATTGTATTTTCTGTGTGATCCTTCTGTAAACCTACAACTCTAATAATAAAAAAAAAAACAGGTGCAGTAGTAAGGCATCAAAGAAAGAGCTCTGTAGCACAATGTGTGATTACTTTAGGAAAACAAACAAATAAAAGCTAGTTGGCAAAACATGAGCGTTCAAGTGGAAGTTGTAGAAACCAACTGGAGGCCACAAAGAATTTTCCAAAACAGCTAAAATTATAAGGTAAGGCTCTTCTTCAAAACACTCACGAAATAGGGAGCAAAGGGACCCTGAAAAAAAAACAACATAAAAATCCTTGCAACTGAGTGAGAGATGAACAATTTGAACAAGCATTACTGACTCCCCCAGCTCAAGTTATAGAAATGCAGATTTCCATGGACAAGGCTCAACCAGAGGAAAGATCCTACTTAAAGGGTATCTTTCAGGTTCAGATGGTGTTTGCACAAAAGGGAGAAGGAAAATCCACAGAATTCCACCAAAATAACAATAAAAATACACAATCTGAAAATGAGAGCATATGCCATATTTAAAGCAGATAATCTGAGAAACTGCAGAATAGACAGAAAACAGATGAGACTACACTGATGGATAAATCATATAACAGAGAAACACCACAACCTGAAAACTCAGAGAAGAAAACTGCTCCAGAGGTGGAAGTCAGCACTCCCAGTGGAGCCCCAGAGAGGCTCCAAGCTCAGAGTTGGCAGGTATTAAAATCAAGAATGCTGAGGGGCAGCTGGGCCTGTTGAATGCCCCTTCTGCTTCCAGTCATACACAAGCCAGCATAAAAGGTCTCTATGGAACTGAGAACTTTATACCCAAACAATTAATCAAGCAGGAAAGCAAAATAAAGATATTTTAAGACAGGCAACAACTCAGAGTGTTTATTTCTTAGGCATCCATTTTGAAAAAATGTCTCCAGAAAGATGAAAAAAGAAACAAAGAAAGAAAAAGAAAAAGGATCATCTGCCACTGTTAGGAGCTGATAGACACTATCTAAAGTTGAGAAATCCAAAACTAGGGGGTAAATATGAGATGTATGGGGATAATTTCCAAAGGAACTGCTAAAATGTAGTTTTCCTGGAAGGGGCTGGGAATGGTGGAAAGGGAGACTTTCACTTTTAGTTTAATAATTTTTTTAAAAAAATCATGTGTTTGACTTTTAAAATTTAAATGATATTTTAAAATATTTAAAAACTTCCCTTCCCTAAAATTTATTATTCAAACTTCCAGTGACCTCCATGCAGATACAGGCAATTAAAATTTTCAAGACAGATATTGCTAAATTTGAATGGTGTTTGCAGATTCTTAGACCAGTGCAAATGCCTACACTTACCACAAAGATATTTCTAGGAATGAAAATCCAACTCTTATATTTTCATTTTCAAAACAAGCATTCCATTTACAATGGCTTATGACATAATAAGTTATAGCATAACAGAAGTAAATCACCAGTTGTCCATATCTTTCTTTTATATTATGTATTTAAATAAACCTTCATACGAATTATTTTCTGTAAGAGCTAAGTATAATAGTGTCTTATTAAAAGAATGCTTTTTAGGGAACAGAATTCAGCTCTATATTGTTCTATAAGGGAACCTGTTAAATAGATTAATCATTGTCAAAATGCAACAGACAATATTACTTGACCTCCCCAATAATGGACTATGAGAACTTTCTCATAATGATTCACAAGATATAATGATTTCCTTCAGAGATGTATTTTTTTCTGGGGGCAAGAGGGGAGTGACAGATGGGGACATGACACAGAGATATAAAGTAGCACATTCTCAAAATAAAAATGAATCCAAAGAAATCTTACAAAGTTAGAAAGAGCTTCTGCTCTAATAATATTATCAGCTTCTTTCTTTTTCCTTCTCAACATCTGCCAAATCCTGTGTTCTATTCTTCCTAATAGACTATTTTCATTAAAGACAGTGTCTCATCTTTGTTTCCTTCATAATCCCTTGAGAAGTATCTTGCAAATAGTGGATTTTAATAATTTCTTGCCAAACAGAATATAATGTCTGTGAAGAGTATTCCAAGAGGGCAACAAGAATGGTAGGTGATCTGGAAACCTCATCACATGAAAAATATTTAAATGAGATGGATGTTTATTCAGAAGAAAACAAAACTAATGTATGAACAGTTATCAGTAAAAAGTTCAAAGAAACTCAAGAAAAAGTAGACCTTTCTTAAAACCAGAACTACCCCAAACCTGAATAGGATGTTTTACTTAATCATAGAACTAAGTATCTGCCACATTGGAGATATTCAAGCCCAAACAAGAAGCTCATTTGAGGGACAGCATAAAGGAATTCCTACATAGGATGAGTGTGTGGCCTACATCAGTGGATCTGTATTTTTTAAAAGAACCTCAAGCATTTCTGATGTAGCCTAGTTTGGAACTGTTTCTTTGAGCTACTGATTCAGGTAATATTCAACTCATATCCTTTAAAAGCATATATGTAAAGTTTAAAAAATCTAGTAAGATTAATAAAGTATGAACATTGGTGAAGCAATGAGTGATTCTAACAGGACAGAAAATTGATGAGGATGAATGTTAAAGCCCTGTAACCCAGCCATACACACATGGAATGAGAGAGCCATAACTGAGCTGCGACCCTAAATATTAAAAAAAAGGTTTCAAAGTTTTAGTCAAAAGAAAGAATATGGAAAGAATGAGATCTAAATGCAAGTACCTGGGTTCAAAAACTAGCTCTGCCAAAATTAACTGAGTGTTGTTGAGCATGTGACTTGACCTCTGAGCCTCAGTATCCTCAGCTATAAAATAAGAATGTCACCAACCTCACAAAGTTGCTGAGGGAATCAAAGAGAAAACTTTGGAGATTCTTAACATTCTCAAGCAACAATATGATAAGAAGAGATCAAAACATAAAAAGTATGTAGCTATAAAAAAGAATTCATGAATAGGATGTGAAGTAAAGCTGCTAGTACTGACAGCAGCCTGAAAAAGCAAAACGATGTTCTAAGGCTTTTTACTATTAAAAACTGGATACTCTCATTCCAGACAGCATATGGAGTCAACTTATTTATTAATAACAACCAAATTAGACTAATGAATTAAAAAAATTATCCCCCTGCAGTAATCAAGTGATTTCCATAGTTTCTCTCCAATAATGCTCATATCATATCCCTTCTTTCTATGGTTAGGGAAAAAAAGGGGAGTTTGGAAGGTACACACGATGTAATAAGCTTACATAAAGTGCAGCTGAATGAAAATGTCAACATTTTAATTAGCTGTTAACTAAATGGTCTTACATTTCCACAATTACTAAAAATTCTATTTTATATTTGCAAAGGTTAATATTACTCACAGGTCTTTCATTAGGGTCAATGAAAAATATTTTGATGATTATTTCGAATTCACCCCATCCTGTTTCAGTAATTTCGTATGGAGGCTTAGTAACAACTGAAGAGGAAAATAAAAAAATAAAACCATTGTAAATTATTCCTAACTTTTAAAATTTGTATATTATGAATCAAAAAAATGGTACTATACCTCTTAAAGGATTGCCATAGCTTTCATGTAATTTAAACTGGATTTTCTTCACATATGCTGACATATCCTAAAATATAATTAGAGGAATTAATTAGTTCTGCCATTTACATATAAAATTAGGAGAAAACTACATTCTGCATATATACCTAGTTTTATAAGACACATTTCCCCTAGAATTTTATGGGATCCAATTTTCTAAATATCAGACATCATACCTGGTGTTTTAGTTTGCTAAAACTGCCAAAATGAAGATACTATAAAATGGGTTGGCCTTCACAATGGGAATTTATTAGTTTACAAGCTTACAGTTCTTTACAGGCTGTAAAAACGTCCAAATCAAGGTACCATCAAGGCAATGCTTTCTCCCCAAAGACCATCTGTTAAGAGATCCTGGACTCCTGTCACATGCAAGGCACGTGGCAGCAGCTGCTGGCCTCTTCCTTCTCTTCTGGGTTTGGATTCTGTGACTTTCTCTCTGTGTCTTTCTCTGAATTCCATCCTCTTATAAAGGACTCCAGTAAGGGGATTAAAACCCACGCTTAATGAGGTGGTTCACATCTTAAGATCCTACTCACCAAAAGATCTTACTTACAATGGGTCCACACCCGCAGGAATGGATTAGTTTTTAAGAAGATGATTTTCGGGGGCCCATAAAGCCTCCAAACCATCAGACCTGGGAAGTTGTTTTTTTTTTTTTTAAACAAAGGAAGCCTATGCTGAATTCTCTCATAAATTTTAATATATAAGAATAGGAGGGCGGGGCAAGATGGCGGACTGGTGAGCTGTATGTTTTAGTTACTCCTCCAGGAAAGTAGGTAGAAAGCCAGGAACTGCGTGGACTGGACACCACAGAGCAATCTGACTTTGGGCATACTTCATACAACACTCATGAAAACGTGGAACTGCTGAGATCAGCGAAATCTGTAAGTTTTTGCGGCCAGGGGACCCGCGCCCCTCCCTGCCAGGCTCAGTCGCGTGGGAGGAGGGGCTGTCAGCTCCGGGAAGGAGAAGGGAGAACTGCAGTGGCAGCCCTTATCAGAAACTCATTCTACTGATCCAAACTCCAACCATAGATAGACTGAGACCAGACACCAGAGAATCTGAGAGCAGCCAGCCCAGCAGAGAGGAGGCAGACATAGAAAAAAACAGCACAAAAAACTCCAAAATAAAAGCGGAGGATTTTTGGAGTTCTGGTGAACATAGAAAGGGGAAGGGCAGAGCTCAGGCCCTGAGGCTCATATGCAAATCCTGAAGAAAAGCTGATCTCTCTGCCCTGTGGAACTTTCCTTAATGACCCTAATTGCTTTGTCTCTTAGCATTTCAATAACCCATTAGATCTGTGAGGAGGGCCTTTTTTTTTTTTTTAATCCTTTTTTTCTTTTTGTAAAACAATTACTCTAAGAAGCCCAATACAGAAAGCTTCAAAGACTTGCAATTTGGGCAGGTCAAGACAAGAGCAGAACTAAGAGAGCTCTGAGACAAAAGGCAATAATCCAGTGGCTGAGAAATTTCACTAAACACCACAACTTCCCAAGAAAAGGGGGGTGTCCGCTCACAGCCATCATCCTGGTGGACAGGAAACACTCCTGCCCATCGCCAGCCCCACAGCCCAGAGCTGCCGCACACAACCCAGTGTGATGGAAGTGCTTCAAATAACAGGCACACACCACAAAACTGGGCGTGGACATTAGCCTTCCCTGCAACCTCAGCTGATTGTCCCAGAGTTAGGAGGTGGAGCAGTGTGAATTAACAAAGCCCTATTCAGCCATCATTTCAGCATACTGGGAGCCTCCCTACATAGCCCAGCAGCCCAGAACCGCCCTGGGGGGATGGCACTCACCTGTGACATAGCACAGTCATCCCTCAACAGAGGACCAGGGGGTGCACGGCCTGGAAGAGGGACCCACTTACAAGTCTCAGGAGCCATACACCAATACCAAGGACTTGTGGGTCAGTGGCAGAGACAAACTGTGGCAGGACTGAACTGAAGGATTAGACTATTGCAGCAGCTTTAAAACTCCAGGATCACCAGGGAGATTTGATTGTTAGAGCCACCCCCACTCCGACTGCCCAGAAACACGCCCCATATACAAGGCGGGCAACACCAACTACACACGCAAGCTTGGTACACCAATTGGACCCCACAAGACTCACTCCCCCACTCACCACAAAGGCAAAGCAGGGGAGAACTGGCTTGTGGAGAACAGGTGGCTCATGGACGCCACCTGCTGGTTAGTTAGAGAAAGTGTACTCCATGAAGCTGTAGATCTGATAAATTAGAGATAAGGACTTCAATTGGTCTACACATCCTAAAAGAACCCTATCAAGTTCAGCAAATGCCAAGAGGCAAAAAACAACAGAAAATTATAAAGCATATGAAAAAACCAGACCATATGGATAACCCAAGCCCAAGCACCCAAATCAAAAGATCAGAAGAGACACAGCACCTGGAGCAGCTACTCAAAGAACTAAAGATGAACAATGAGACCATAGTACAGAATACAAAGGATATCAAGAAGACCTTAGAAGAGCATAAAGACATTGCAAGACTAAATAAAAAAATAGATGATCTTATGGAAATTAAAGAAACTGTTGACCAAATTAAAAAGATTCTGGACACTCATAGTACAAGACTAGAGGAAGTTGAACAACGAATCAGTGACCTGGAAGATGACAGAATGGAAAATGAAAGCATAAAAGAAAGAATGGGGAAAAAAATTGAAAAAATCGTAACAGACCTCAGGGATATGATAGATAATATAAAACGTCAGAATATAAGACTCATTGGTGTCCCAGAAGGGGAAGAAAAGGGTAAAGGTCTAGGAAGAGTATTCAAAGAAATTGTTGGGGAAAACTTCCCAAATCTTCTAAACAACATAAATACACAAATCATAAATGCTCAGCGAACTCCAAATAGAATAAATCCAAATAAACCCACTCCGAGACATATTCTGATCACACTGTCAAACACGGAAGAGAAGGAGCAAGTTTTGAAAGCAGCAAGAGAAAAGCAATTCACCACATACAAAGGAAACAGCATAAGACTAAGTAGTGACGACTCAGCAGCCACCATGGAGGCGAGAAGGCAGTGGCACGATATATTTAAAATTCTGAGTGAGAAAAATTTCCAGCCAAGAATACTTTATCCAGCAAAGCTCTCCTTCAAATTTGAGGGAGAGCTTAAATTTTTCACAGACAAACAAATGCTGAGAGAATTTGCTAACAAGAGACCTGCCCTACTGGAGATACACAAGGGAGCCCTACAGACAGAGAAACAAAGAAAGGACAGAGAGACTTGGAGAAAGGTTCAGTACTGAAGAGATTCGGTATGGGTACAATAAAGGATATTAATAGAGAGAGGGGAAAAATACATATGACAAACATAAACCAAAGGATAAGATGGCTGATTCAAGAAATGTCTTCATGGTTATAACATTGAATGTAAATGGATTAAACTCCCCAATTAAAAGATATAGATTCGCAGAATGGATCAAAAAAAATGAACCATCAATATGTTGCATACAAGAGACTCATCTTAGACACAGGGACACAAAGAAATTGAAACTGAAAGGATCGAAAAAAATATTTCATGCAAGCTACAGCCAAAAGAATGCAGGTGTAGCAATATTAATCTCAGATAAAATAGACTTTAAATGCAGGGATGTTTTGAGAGACAAAGAAGGCCACTACATACTAATAAAAGGGGCAATTCAACAAGAAGAAATAACAATCGTAAATGTCTATGCACCCAATCAAGGTGCCACAAAATACATGAGAGAAACACTGGCAAAACTAAAGGAAGCAATGGATGTTTCCACAATAATTGTGGGAGACTTCAACACATCACTCTCTCCTATAGATAGATCAATCAGACAGAAGACCAATAAGGAAATTGAAAACCTAAACAATCTGATAAATGAATTAGATTTAACAGACATATACAGAACATTACATCCCAAATCACCAGGATACACATACTTTTCGAGTGCTTATGGAACTTTCTCCAGAATAGATCATATGCTGGGACATAAAACAAGCCTCAGTAAATTTAAAAAGATTGAAATTATTCAAAGCACATTTTCTGACCACAATGGAATACAATTAGAAGTCAATAACCATCAGAGACTTAGAAAATTCACAAATACCTGGAGGTTAAACAACACACTCCTAAACAATCAGTGGGTTAAAGAAGAAATAGCAAGAGAAATTGCTAAATATATAGAGACGAATGAAAATGAGAACACAACATACCAAAACCTATGGGATGCAGCAAAAGCAGTGCTGAGGGGGAAAATTATAGCACTAAACGCATATATTAAAAAGGAAGAAAGAACCAAAATCGAAGAACTAATGGATCAACTGAAGAAGCTAGAAAATGAACAGCAAACCAATCCTAAACCAAGTAGAAGAAAAGAAATAACAAGGATTAAAGCAGAAATAAATGACATAGAGAACAAAAAAACAATAGAGAGGATAAATATCACCAAAACTTGGTTCTTTGAGAAGATCAACAAGATTGACAAGCCCCTAGCTAGAATGACAAAATCAAAAAGAGAGAAGACCCATATAAAGAAAATAATGAATGAAAAAGGTGACATAACTGCAGATCCTGAAGAAATTAAAAAAATTATAAGAGGATACTATGAACAACTGTATGGCAACAAACTGGATAATGGAGAGGAAATGGACGATTTCCTGGAAACATATGAACAACCTAGACTGACCAGAGAAGAAATAGAAGACCTCAACCAACCCATCACAAGCAAAGAGATCTAATCAGTCATCAAAAATCTTCCCACAAATAAATGCCCAGGGCCAGATGGCTTCACAGGGGAATTCTACCAAACTTTCCAGAAAGAACTGACACCAGTCTTACTCAAACTCTTTCAAAACACTGAAGAAAATGGAACACTACCTAACTCATTTTATGAAGCTAACATCAATCTAATACCAAAACCAGGCAAAGACGCTACAAAAAAGGAAAACTACCAGCCAATCTCCCTAATGAATATAGATGCAAAAATCCTCAACAAAATACTTGAAAATCGAATCCAAAGACACATTAAAAAAATCATACACCATGACCAAGTGGGGTTCATTCCAGGCATGCAAGGATGGTTCAACAGAAGAAAATCAATCAACGTATTACAACACATTAAAAATTCAAAAGGGAAAAATCAAATGATCATCTCAATAGATGCTGAAAAAGCATTTGACAAAATCCAACATCCCTTTTTGATAAAAACACTTCAAAGGTAGGAATTGAAGGAAACTTCCTCAATATGATAAAGAGCATATATGAAAAACCCACAGCCAGCATAGTACTCAATGGTGAGAGACTGAAAGCCTTCCCTCTAAGATCAGGAACAAGACAAGGATGCCCGCTGTCACCACTGTTATTCAACATTGTGCTGGAAGTGCTAGCCAGGGCAATCCGACAAGACAAAGAAATAAAAGGCATCCAAATTGGAAAAGAAGAAGTAAAACTGTCATTGTTTGCAGATGATATGATCTTATATCTGGAATACCCTGAGAAATCGACGATACAGCTACTAGAGCTAATAAATTTAGCAAAGTAGCGGGATACAAGATTAATGCACATAAGTCAGTAATGTTTCTATATGCTAGAAATGAACAAACTGAAGAGATACTCAAGAAAAAGATACCATTTTCAATAGCAGCTAAAAAAATCAAGTACCTAGGAATAAACTTAACCAAAGATGTAAAAGACCTATACAAAGAAAACTACGTAACTCTACTAAAAGAAATAGAAGGGGACCTTAAAAGATGGAAAAATATTCCATGTTCATGGATAGGAAGGCTAAATGTCATTAAGATGTCAATTCTACCCAAACTCATCTACAGATTCAATGCAATCCCAATCAAAATTCCAACAACCTACTTTGCAGACTTGGAAAAGCTGGTTATCAAATTTATTTGGAAAGGGAAGATGCCTCGAATTGCTAAAGACACTCTAAAAAAGAAAAACGAAGTGGGAGGACTTACACTCCCTGACTTTGAAGCTTATTATAAAGCCACAGTTGTCAAAACAGCATGGTACTGGCACAAAGATAGACATATATATCAATGGAATCGAATTGAGAATTCAGAGATAGACCCCCAGATCTATGGCCGACTGATCTTTGATAAGGCTCCCAAAGTCACTGAACTGAGTCATAATGGTCTTTTCAACAAATGGGGCTGGGAGAGTTGGATGTCCATATCCAAAAGAATAAAGAGGACCCCTACCTCACACCCTACACAAAAATTAACTCAAAACGGACGAAAGATCTCAATATAAAAAAAAGTAGCATAAAACTCCTAGAAGATAATGTAGGAAAACATCTTCAAGACCTTGTATTAGGCAGCCACTTCCTAGACCTTACACCCAAAGCACAAGCAACAAAAGAAAAAATAGATAAATGGGAACTCCTCAAGCTTAGAAGTTTCTGCACCTCAAAGGAATTTCTCAAAAAGGTGAAGAGGCAGCCAACTCAATGGGAAAAAATTTTTGGAAACCATGTATCTGACAAAAGACTGATATCTTGCATATATAAAGAAATCCTACAACTCAATGACAATAGTACAGACAGCCCAATTATAAAATGGGCAAAAGATATGAAAAGACAGTTCTCTGAAGAGGAAATACAAATGGCCAAGAAACACATGAAAAAATGTTCAGCTTCACTAGCTATTAGAGAGATGCAAATTAAGACCACAATGAGATACCATCTAACACCTATTAGAGTGGCTGCCATTAAACAAACAGGAAACTACAAATGCTGGAGGGGATGTGGAGAAACTGGAACTCTTATTCATTGTTGGTGGGACTGTATAATGGTTCAGCCACTCTGGAAGTCAGTCTGGCAGTTCCTTAGAAAACTAGATATAGAGTTACCATTCGATCCAGCGATTGCACTTCTTGGTATATACCCGGAAGATTGGAAAGCAGTGACACAAACTGATATCTGCACGCCAATATTCATAGCAGCATTATTCACAATTGCCAAGAGATGGAAACAACCCAAATGTCCTTCAACAGATGAGTGGATAAATAAAATGTGGTATATATACACACGATGGAATACTACATGGCAGTAAGAAGGAACGACCTCGTGAAACATATGACAACATGGATGAACCTTGAAGACATAATGCTGAGCGAAATAAGCCAGGCACAGAAAAAGAAATATTACATGCTACCACTAATGTGAACTTTGAAAAATGTAAAACGAATGGTTTATAATGTCGAATGTAGGGGAACTAGCAATAGAGAGCAATTAAGGAAGGGGGAACAGTAATCCAAGAAGAACAGATATGCTATTTAACGTTCTGGGGATGCCCAGGAATGACTATGGTCTGTTAATTTCTGATGGATATAGTAGGAGCAAGTTCACAGAAATGTTGCTATATTATGTAACTTCCTTGGGGTAAAGTAGGAACAGGTGGGAAGTAAAGCAGTTATCTTAGGTTAGTTGTCTTTTTCTTACTCCCTTGTTATGGTCTCTTTGAAATGTTCTTTTATTGTATGTTTGTTTTCTTTTTAACTTTTTTTTTCATATAGTTGATTTAAAAAAGAAGGGAAAGTTAAAAAAAAAAAAAAAAGAAAAACAAGGAAAAAAAAAAAGATGTAGTGCCCCCTTGAGGAGCCTGTGGAGAATGCAGGGGTATTCGCCTACCCCACCTCCATGGTTGCTAACATGACCACAGACATAGGGGACTGGTGGTTTGATGGGTTGAGACCTCTATCATAAGTTTTACCCTTGGGAAGACGGTTGCTGCAAAGGAGAGGCTAGGCCTCCCTATATTTGTGCCTAAGAGTCTCCTCCTGAATGCCTCTTTGTTGCTCAGATGTGGCCCTCTCTCTCTGGCTAAGCCAACTTGAAAGGTGAAATCACTGCCCTCCCCCCTACGTGGGATAAGACACCCAGGAGAGTGAATCTCCCTGGCAACGTGGAATATGACTCCCGGGGAGGAATGTAGACCCGGCATCGTGGGACGGAGAACATCTTCTTGACCAAAAGGGGGATGTGAAAGGAAATGAAATAAGCTTCAGTGGCAGAGAGATTCCACAACGAGCCGAGAGGTCACTCTGGTGGGCACTCTTACGCACAATATAGACAACCCTTTTTAGGTTCTAAAGAATTGGGGTAGCTGGTGGTGGATACCTGAAACTATCAAACTAAAACCCAGAACCCATGAATCTCGAAGACAGTTGTATAAAAATGTAGCTTATGAGGGGTGACAATGGGATTGGGAAAGCCATAAGGACCACACTCCACTTTCTCTAGTTTATGGATGGATGTGTAGAAAAATAGGGGAAGGAAACAAACAGACAAAGGTACCCAGTGTTCTTTTTTACTTCAATTGCTCTTTTTCACTCTAATTATTATTCTTGTTATTTTTGTGTGTGTGCTAATGAAGGTGTCAGGGATTGATTTAGGTGATGAATGTACAACTATGTAATGGTACTGTAAACAATCGAAAGTACAATTTGTTTTGTATGACTGCGTGGTATGTGAATATATCTCAATAAAATGATGATTAAAAAAAAAAAATGAAGGGTAAAGGTAGACAAGGTGAACAAGGCACAAATGATATGTTTCTTCTACATCTTAGACATCATTCCAGAAATATTTTATGCACATGGTGGAAATATTCTTTTCTCACCATTTTTACATAAACATTAGCAAATAATATACTCTATTCTGCTTTTTAAATGTAGAAATATATTTTGGAGGTCTTTCATATATGTGCATAAAAAATATCCTTGCTTTCTGATAGCTGCATACTGGTACATTATAACAATGTTCTATAATTATTAACCACTCCTCTACCGATGGATTATTAGGGTATTTCCAATCTTTTGCTGTTATCAACAAGGTGGCAAAGAATATCATTGTACATATTTTTAGTGCAAGGATATATGTAGATCAATTCCTATATGGGAACTGCTGAAACAAAGGGTGTGAGATGCAAATATTTTCTCCTAGTTTACCTTTTATATTTTACTTGTTTATAGTGGTTTTCATTTTTATGTAGTTGAATTTACCTTTCCTTTTATGACTTCTAACTTTTTTGTCAAAAAGGCATTTTTTTACTCAGAATTTTAAAAATTCTTAGTTTCTTCTAGTCCTTTTTTGGGTTTATTTCTTTCATTTAAATATTTGATCATTTGGTACATGGTTTAACTTTCTCCTAAAAGGCTTCCCAGTTGTCCTAACACTTAAATAGCTTTTTAATGACATGATCACATATTAACAGTAAGTAGGACAACTAAGATACAAGAGAGAGTCTGCTTCCAAAACACACACACATAACATGCACACACAGACTTATATGCACAGCCTGGAAGGGGAAAATTATTTAGTGACAATTAGATTTTAAAACGTTCTTTCAAACACCTTTTTTCTTTTATAAAATTTCTACAACAGACCAATTTTATAATGAGAACAAGACTATAAAAGAATATTAACAATTTCTCTTCAAGCAGAACAAACTAGTTTTAAAAAGGTATAAAAAGTAAGTGCTTACCTCATTTCTATATGGTTTTACATACACTGTCCACTGATGGGTGTGTCCATCTTCTTCTCTTTTCTTTCCAAAATATCTAGCAACATTACCATAAACTATTGGTTTCACAATAGTAACCCCCTAAAAGAAAAATAATTTAAAAACCAGTAAACATTGTACCATTACCTAAATAAACAGAATAAGAACTCTGAAAGCTTGTTTTAAGGAATGGATTACCATCACCATCTAACAATCTAGAGTTTGGTTATAATATCATGGATTTTTCTCAGCAAATCAATTTCAGACATTAATCCTCATTTGTATTAGCACAACAAACGAAATACCAGGTTAACTAAAATTTCCCATTTTGAAAATGCCTAGTTAAATTACCATAAAGCACTTTGAGGATTTTGTAAAAAGAAACACAAAAGGTATTTTACCTGTAAACTTTAAAGCTAGGTTCCAGAATAAAAATTGTCAACTTTGACTATCATCACCTGATGGTTATGTCAGTAGTTTGTAGACATTTTAGTCAATCATTGCCTTACTAATCAGCCTGTGGAGTGCTTTCCAACACATGGTACAAATTTAGGTAGAATATCTGTAAACATTTTTCATTTTTAATGTTTATTTTAATCAGTATTAGAAAACACATCATCATAAATAGCAAATGAAACCCACAATTTCAAAAATATTAGTGCTTAGGAAGTGGCTTTTAAAATCAAATTGATTTAAATAAAAATGTCAAAATAAATATTACAGTTGGACTCAGATATGGCAAAAATGATAAAGTGGCATTTGAGTGACTGAAGTTTGGTAAACACTAGCCTATAGCATGTATGCTACATTAATGCTCATTTCTGAAATGTACATGCATGTTCCTTCCTCATCACATCTGACAAGTGTAAAGGCAGTGAGTTTTGACAGATTACGACAGAAATGAAAAGGAGAGAGAAAAAAATTTCAAGTGAGGAGAAAATACTGAATGTTGCACATGAATCTGGGACCATTCAGAGCAAGTCATACCACGCGTGAAAGGTGCTGTGCCAATGTAATCAACAACTAATAAGAAATGAAGAAAAGCAGTAACCAAAATGGAAACAATTTTAATTGTGGCTGGATAATTAACAACTAAATTCAATTCCTATAAGCCTAAAGTTAGTGCGGAAGAAGAAAAGGAGCTTGTACAAGAACTTAATCACAGTTTCTGCTATCTATGGGTTGCTATTGTACAATCACCCTGTGGGCTTCAGGTTCGAAGCCTGACAAGACTGACTTATAGAAAGTGATGATATGGTGAGTGCATAACAGATTCGATAGCTGCTATGGTGTTGCTAGGAACGTGCAGAATTTGTCAATGATGAAAAGAGGGCAAACCTGCCTACAGATTTTAAACCTGGATAAAATGAAATTCACCTCATCTGGAAAAAGATGCCTGAAAGAGCACAGAAACAGCAAACAGAGAAATAAATCCCTAGTTTTAAAGCTTTCTACAAGTACTCACACCTACTTTTGGGTGGAAAAACATTTGTGGATTGTAGGCTTAAACTCAAGTCACTTTGGACTTAAACTTACAAACTTCTAGAACCTAACATGATTATAGGTAGAGAAAGTTCTGTAACTTTTTCCCCAAAATCTAATGTTTTCGACTTTGTTCTGTAAAGTTTCCTCTCAATCCAAAACACTGCCCAAAAGTTTAGGCAAGAACTAAGGATTTTTTTTTACTAAGAAATTTTACCTGGCCTCTCCTTCCCCTTCCACGAAATTTCAGTATTTGAAATTTTCAAAGAATTCCCAGTTTATATGTGATATTAAAACAGTGTATGATTACTATATACATCATTTAATTTAACATATGTAAAAATATGACATGGATAAGGACTATTAAACACGAATTAGCTGCTAAATGGTGCAACAGTGGGTAATTTCATTTTAAGAAATACTTTCTTTTCTGCAATAAATACAAACCTAAAGGTGTAAAAATAGCTTATTATCAGAAGCTATCCTGCCTTAAACAGCTAATCTGCCAGAGGATGTGGGAAAGTAGGACGGAAGTAAGTGTTACAGTGTCAAACATTATGTTAGGGTCTATGATAATTTTCATTAGAAACAACAGAAACTCAACATTTACCGAATGTTTCCTAAGTGCCAGGCACAGCGTTAGGTTCTTTACATGCCTTGATTAATATCCTGGCCGGAGGCTTGAAGCTTTGTGAACACCAAAAACCCGGGCAAGTTTCTTAATTTTTATACCCCTTCGGTTATCGCACTTAGTAAATACCGCGGGTAATACTGACTGTGTAAGGTTGTTGGGAGAATTAAATACTAGAATTTAGGTAAACGGTTGGCCACTGGATTTGGCACATAGTAAGCGTTCTCGAATATTTGCTACAGGTATTATTACCCTCACAATCCTACCAGGTAGTGGCATCCCCCAGTTTACTGATAACCTGGGCGGGCAGAGGATGAGCACCAAGCTAGCACTCCCCAGCTCTGGGAGCTTATTTCCTCTACAACAATGTCCAGCTCTCCCAAAACCATTACTGATAGCCTTCCTTTCCTGGCGGGTAATGGAGTGTGGGTGGGGAGGTAACGCGGCCCAATGAAACACTGACTTTTTGCTCAACGGCTTTGACTCGCCTTCCGCCTTTAAATTGCGTCAAACCGGAAGAAGGAAGGCGAGAAAGGTAAATAACCCGGCTCTCCGCGCGCCACGTAAAAAGCGGCCGGGGCGTGAGAGCCTCACCCGCAAGGGAGGTGTGTGCCGGGCACTGACCTTCACTCTCCCGCCGGAGTCAGGCCCAAATTCGGCCATTCTCTTGAACATATTGTCCCAAGGAAGAAACCGCTGCCGCCAGGGAAAGAGATCGCGGCCGGCGGGATCGCCGCTCCCCTCACAGGCCCCGCACCACGCACGCGGGCCCAAAGAGTTTGTGGCCAACGGAAAGCGAGTCACCAGAACCAAACCGCCAGCTGCTCGCGGAGAGCGAAGTCGCCAAAACCCATTCAGACGCGCGCGGCTGGAGAGCGGAACGGGAGGCGACGGCGCCGCCGTGCGCAGGCGCGATGAGCTCTCGCACGCTGCGCACGCACTCGGGGTCTTTTTTCACGCAGAGCGGATTGCTTTGCGGTGGGGGACAGGACCCTGTGGTTGTTCAGTCGCGGTTTTCCGCTCTTGGACGGCTTAGAAATTGGTGAGAAATTGTCTTTTTTAGAAAATTCCTTGCCATTGCTAAAGTGTTTGTATTCTGAAGTCAAATTCGTGAAATCTACTCGCTCACCCCAAACCCCACCCACAATTTTTATTTGTGTCCATCCAGATCTCCACTTTTGACCCATCTAATTTCTTTGTAGCAGCTCGTTGTTCCTTTATTTTCCTACTCAGTTTAGATTCCAGTGCCCATAACTTGACACAATCATCCCCTCCTTTGCCCTGCGTGGCACGACTATTGCATAGATTAGTGCTGTGTGAAGTTAATGGTCTAATTAATTGAAGTCTTGGGTCCTCTCCCTTTCTCTTCAGTAGCTATTCAGTAGCTCTCTTTAATCTCAAAAGTCAAACCCTGAAACCAACCCCCTTATTCTTATGAGATGATTTTGCAGGTCAGGTGATCCTGCCTCACAGAGAAAACAGACCCCATGCCACCAGACTTGAACACAAGCTTTGGCTTGCTTAACATCCACCCTCCCTTCCTTTCTTCCCTACTATTGAAGAAGGAGTCTTTTCTTAATTTTAACACCAATCCCTCCATCTATATTCCTGACCTTATCCTTTTTGCTTTCTCAAGGATTATTTTGCACCATCGGCCATCCCCACTCTGCCCAGTAACTTCAACTTTTCCCTCTTCTTTGGCTTTTTCCGAGAACAGCTAAAACACGCTTAAACTTTTCCTCCTTAAAATCAACCTCTACTCCCAGATACCTGTTTTTGCGTTGTCCTTTACAGCGGAAACTGACAAAGTTGTTGACATTTTTTGTTTCTGTTTCCATACACTCCTCAATCCATCACCTATTGACTTTCACCTGATGAAAGTTAGACTTCTGTCTCAGTAAATCCAAAGGTTTTGCTTTACTTGACCTCTTGGCACGATTTGGCACTGCTATTCACCACCTGCTTCTGTGAGGCCAATTTTCTTGGTTTTCCTCCTACTTCTCTGGCAACTCCTTGATTTCCAGGTTGTGATGGTTAGGTTCATGTGTCAATTTGGCAAGGTGATGACATCCAGGTTTCTGGTCAAGCAAGCACTGGCCTAACTGTTACTGCAGGGGCATTTGTGGCTAGTTAATAAACCAGAAGTCTAGTTTAGTAAATCATCGGTAAATTGACTGCACCTGTGACTGATCACATTAATGAAGGGTGTGATTTCCACCATGAGAGAATTCAATCAGCTGGATTTAATCCAATCAGTTGAAGACTTTTAAGGGAGAAAGAGAGAGGACCTTCACTTCTTCAGCTAGCCAGCGAAGAACAGTTCATTGAACACCTTCATCAGAGTTACCAGTTCATTCGCTGCCTGCCCTACAGAATTTGGACTCATGCATCTCCACAGTTGTGTGAGACACAGAACCAACAATAAAATCTTATATTTACAGATATCTCTTGTTGGCTCTGTTTCCCCGGAGAACCCTAACTAATACACAGGTGCTCAGTCACAGTCTCCTGTAGGTTCCCATAGTCCTGGGGGAAAGGGTTGGGGGATAGGAGGTGTTGTAACATTTATCACATTATATTTTGATTATTTGTGAACTCAATGAGAGCAATAGCTGAATCTTATTCAGTTTAGTAATGCCCAGCCCCTAGTGAGCATTTGGGATGGCACATAATTTGCTGAATTAACAAAGGAATGAAAACTGGAAGTCGAGATTTAAGGGTATATTTCATTAGGTGGTTGAAATCAGTAAGATCTGTTAAATCATTCTGTCATGCCACTGCATCCACACACAATATAGGACTTTTTGTTCCCTGTGCCCTTTCTGGATTTCACTTTTTTCTATCCATGGCTTTCAGAATGTGATCCCTGGACATCAGATTTTCTCTTTATAATTACTTCTCTGGCTTTTTCTTTCTTCTTTCCCCCTGTTTCTCAGAGGATTTTTATTCTTTGTTTAAAATGTTGCCGGAAGTATTATTGTTAAGGTAAAGTAATATTTAATAAAATTAAATAAATTAAACAAATACATAAATAAAATAAGCGTATAAGTTAAAGAAGTTAAATGAATACTTAAAATACATTGGGAACTTTTGGGGAAGGATTATCGATTGAACACACATCTTTTGCTTCCTCCCCAAACAAGTAAAGGGATTTTTTAAAAGTCAAATAGCCATGAGAATAGAGAAAATGAGAGAGAAGGCAGCAACAAAAATTTGAGTTCCGGAGTGCAAGTATAAAGCAGTAAAGGCAGAGCTGAGTGCTGAGCAGCCAGAGCTAATCAACAACCCAATTTACACTGTAGAACACTCTCACATCCACCCCAAGTCTCAAGAATCTGTGGTTATACAGATCTCTTTAAGTGAGGAAGGACGATCTAGCATAAAAAGGATGGTTAAAAGTCTGTTTAAGAAATATCAAGGTCCATACGGTCCAGCAATCACCCCTTATCTACCCAAAAGGATAAAATAAAGAGTAAAACAAGTCTCTGCACTGAGTCAACATCAGAGTTGGAGGAGGAATATCATACAGAAAACAGATTAACCAAATATATGCATATATACTAGGTACTGAGAGCCCCACCACTAACTCTGCTTTTTAAATGCTGGCAACCAGGCCTTTTTATTTCTAGCAAAGGATAGGGAGTGGCTTCTCTGAAGAATCTGAATAGCCTAAGAGGAGAGATCTAAGGATACTCAGTGAAACTGGCCCAAGCCAACTTGATCATTCTATGCCAATGTACACAGTGATCAAATTCACTTATGCTCTTGGAGCTTCAAGTTAACTTATTAGTTTCCCACATCTAAAGTTAAGTAGATGAGCAAGGATTATCAGATATTGGATAAGCATCTGTAATATGAAAGATATAATCCAAAATATGGTAAAAATAAGGAAACATGAAGAAGAAAACTGAAAATGATGTGAACCAAATTTACCAGTATACCCTGATAAAATTTGATATAGCAAATGTGACACAAAAACATGAAAAAGGATCATTCAGAGAACAAACAAAATAGCTGTGGAATTGGGGACTCCTAATTTAATAAGCCAAGCCCTCAGTCTTGAGGCTGACCCTTATGAAATTTTTTTCTGTAATGGTGAAGATAAGCCTACTTATAAGCCTGCCTAAGAGTCACCCCCAGAGAACCTCTTTTGTTGCTCAGATGTGGCCTCTCTCTCTCTCAGCCTAACTGCAAATAAACTCATTACTACCCCCCATGTGGGACATGACTTTCAGGGATGTAAGTCTCCCTGGTAATGTGGGACATGACTCCCAGGGATGAGCCTGGTCTTGGCATCGTGGAATTGAGAATGCCTTCTTGACCAAAAGGGGGAAAAGAAATGAAACAAAATGTTTCAGTGGCTAAGAGATTTCAAATAGAGTTGAGAGGTCATTCTGGAGGTTACTCGTATGCAAGCCAGGTATTGCAAATTGCCATGGTATGCCAAACCCCAACCAACAGCATTCCTGAAATCCCTAAAGAAAACCCAGGGCTTTAGGACTCTATAAAAGTTTTATTAATTTATTTTTCAGAAACTTAAGACCTCCAGATTTTTCCTACACGAGATAAGCCCTGAAACTTAGATGTACCAGTCTCCCCCAGAATATCAACCAGTTGCATTCCCCTATCCCATAATGTTGATACCCCTTTACAACATGAAGAAGTTAGAATGGTCATTGCCCAAATATCCCTGAAGATTGGGAGAAAGGTCAAATGAGAGGTTGGAGTTGTAACAGAGAAGTTAGGATTTAACAAATGATTATGACTATGAATCATTATATAGATATTTCTTTTTAGTTTCTAGTGTATTAGAACAGCCGGAAGGAAATGTCTGAAATTGTGGAACTGTAACCCATACTATATTTGAAATTTGCTCTATAGTTACTTGTTAAACTGTACTTTTATATTTATCACTTTTCAGCAAATGTTATATTTCACAATAAAAAGTGTTAAAAAATTGCCGTAGAAATTAAAAATATGATAGCAGAAATGAAAAAACTAAAAAAATTGGAAGATAAAAATGAAGAAATCTCTCAGAAATTGGAACAGAAGACAAAAAGATGGGAAATAGGACAGAAAAGATGAGAACATCAGAGGACCAGTCTAGAATTTCCAGAAAGAGAAAACCAAGTAAGTGAAAGGCAGATGTGGTAGATTGAAAGAATGGCCCCCAGAAGATCATGTTCTAGAACATGAACATAAAGCTAATCCATTCCTGTGGGTGCAGACCCATTGTAAGTAGAATCCTTAGTGAGTAGGATCTTAAGATATGACCCACCTCATTCAGGGTGGATATATATTTTTTTAATTCAATTTTATTGAGATATATTCACATACCATGCAGTCATACAAAGCATACATTCAGTTGTTCACAGTACCATTTTACAGTTGTGCATTCATCACCAAAATCAATTTTTGAACATTTTCATTACCACACACACAAAAATAATAAGAATAAAAATTAAAGTGAAAAGGAACAAAGAAGTAAAAAAGAACACTGGGTGCCTTTTTTTTTTTTTTTTTTTTTTTGCCCCCATTTTTCTACTCATCCATCCATACACTGGGCAAAGAGGAGTGTGGGCCACATGGCTTTCCCAATCACATTGTCACCCCTCAGAAGCTACATTTTTGTACAATCGTCTTCAAGATTCAAGGGTGCTGGGTTTTAGTTTGATAGTTTCAGGTATTTACTGCTAGCTATTCCAATTCACTAGAACCTAAAAAGGGTTGTCTTTATTGTTAAGAGGGCCCACCAGAGTGACCTCTTGGCTTATTTCATTTCCTTTCACATCCCCCTTTTGGTCAAGAAGATGTTGTTCATTTCAGGATGCTGGGTGTAGATTCCTCCCCAGGAGTCATATTGCACATTGCCAGGGAGATTTACTTCCCTGGGTGTCAGATCCCACATAAGGGGGAGGGCAGTGATTTCATCAGTGTGGATATTAATCCTCTTACTGGAGACCTTTATAAGAAATGAAACACAGAGGATAGAGGGAAAGACACAGAAACTGAGAAAGAAGGCCACAGACAGAGCAGCCAGAAGCTGAAAACAATGGAATCTGGGAGAGAAGGGAAAGACTAGCAGATGCCACCATGTGCCTTGCCATTTGACATTAAGAGTCCTGGATTGCCAGTAGCCAGCCTTTGGGGAGAAAGCATTGCCAGTGTTTGCCTTGATGTAGATATTTTCACAGTCTTAGAACCATAAGTTTGTTAAGTTAATAAATACCCATTGTAAAAGCCAACCCATTGTATGATATCTGCATTTCAGCAGCTTTAGCAACTAAAACAGCAGGTAATCATCAATAAATGATTCAAGAAAGTTTTCTAGAACTGAAGGACAGGTTTGTTTCCAAATGCAAAGATCCCATTAAGTTTCCAAAAACAAAGAAGAAAGCAGACTGTGACAAGGCCCATCATGGTGAACTTTCAGAACTGTAGAGATAAAAGACAAAATTCCACAAACTTTCAAGCTATAAAGATTCAGGAAGAAGAGTGGCTTCAGAATGATCAACAGCAACATTGGAATTTAGGGGGCAATTGGGTACCATCTTCAAAATTCTATAGGAAAATTACTTCCAACTTAGTATTCTATACCCAGCCAACTATCAACCAAGTGTGTGAAAGGAATAGAGGCAATTTCAGATATTCCAAATCCCAAATAAAAAGTACCTCTCATGTACCCCATTTCTCAGGGAAATCCTGTGGGAAAATGGCCTGAGCTTGGAATGCGTCCTTGACATACTCAAGGGTACGGACATCGGAATACCAAGTCCTGCCTGGATGGAACCCTGTCCAGGGCAGCACCCGCATTGTTGATACAAGAAGCGTGCTAGTCTCAAATGGGCTGTCCCTGACTTCCCTATCTTACTAGCTTCTTTATCTTGCCTTCTCCAGCCTGTTAGTAACTCTCCTATTTCTTATGATAAAATAAAGCTAATAAATATGATATGGAGCAAGCGGAGGCACTCTTTGTCAACTAGGCTCTGAGTCCTCTGCTCCCTTAACTTTATATTTTGTGTCCATGTTTCATTCCTTCGTCATCCTGTTAGCAACAAGTGACGCCCAATGTGGGGCTCGAAGAACTGGACCTGGTTCCTGACAGAAGAATCGCTTGAATGACTGAGATATAACGGGGTTGCAACTCGGGTGGAGGTAACGGCAGTCTTTTGTATGCGTTCCTTGTAGAATGACCCCGAGCATTATAGCAGGGTAATGGGTAATGTGGAAGGACATGATAAATATGTGCCATATATTTCTCTGTTACGACAACTGCTGTGGGCTGTTGGTGTTAAGGCTGGAAAGTCGCAAATTTTAGAATTGTTACAAGTTATTGAAAAATACTATTCCTGGTTCCCTACCCTTAGCTCTCTTGAATTGCATGACTGGGAACGCGTAGGCAAAGAATTAAAGCAGAAACATTTGCAGGGAGTTAACCTACCCATTACTATCTGGTCCACTTGGACTTTAAATCTGTTCTTGAGCCTTTGAAAACTGATGATGAGGAGGAGGAGGAAGAACTTGAGGGCAACTTAGGACTGACGCCCTTTCAGATGATGAATCTGCTCCAGTTAAGAGTACAAAAGTCCTCTGTTCTGGCTCACATCCTCCTACAGCTCCTTGCTGGGAGGAATGGCCTCCGCCTCCTCCCCCATCTTTCCCTACGCCTGGCGGTGCCCCTTTAACTAAACCAGCCTGCCTTCCAGGCGTTCAACAGGGTCTTGTGGAGGCTAAACGGCATGGGGATTTAGAAGCTATGTGCTATCCAGTTGTTTTTCCCATCACAGTCACTGAAGAAGTGCCCCCTGGCCAGGATGCAAACCATCAAAATGGACTATATAGCTTTTTGCATGAATCCATTCCTTTTGAGATTATTAAAGAACTCAAGAAATCAATCCAAACCTATGGGCTTCACTCTTCCTTTTACATTTGGTATCATTCAGGGCTTGGCTGAGGGCTCCCAGCTAATCCCTATTGACTGGACAACTAGCTTGAACAGTTCTTAGCTCGGGGAAATATTTGCAGTTTAAGACTTGGTGGATGGAGCATGCAGAAACACAAGCTGCCTATGACGGGTTCCAACCTGACTGCAGCAATGTTGGCTCTTATTGCTATTTCTGTGAGTATATCTCCGGCATGTGCTCATTCTGGAAATTATACCTATTGGGCCTACATTCCTAATCCCCCATTGCTACAACCTGTAGAGTGGGATCATCCCTCCCCCACCGTATATTTTAGCAAAAGTACTTGGCTGCCTCCTCCAATTGATGTAAGACTTCCCCAGTTTCCTAAGGATGAAGGAAAAAATTATTCTCAATCATTGGCTTTCACGCAGTTACCTTTGTGTGTGGGCTGGGGTGAATGGTGTTTAACCTTAACCTGGCAGGTATGGTTGTTGGTCATACCCAAACAAAATAATATTTCAAAGTCATCCTTATTTTTAATATCTGGATATAGTTTTGCCTATAATGAAAATATTACTATTACTGATCATGCTCCCCAACAGCCTATTTGTCACATACCACGATATTGGTTGCCGAAAATGCAGAGGGTACATTGGGATGATTGTAGAGCAACTAATGGAGCGTTGGTGCAGAATGGTTCCTATGGTCCCCTAAGGGGTATGCAGTTCAGAATTGTACCAACGCAAGTTGCTCTGATCACAAGAAGTTGAGTTGGAAGGTCAGTAACTATAACCACTCCATGCTCGATGACTCATATAGTATTCAAACCCAGGCTAAATATCCTATTATTTGGCACGGCATTGGCTGGTCCCCACCCAGACCTGCTTTAAATAATTCCTACGTTCAAGATACACTTTGGAGGCTCCCCATTAGTCTACACAACATCTCTTGATGGGATGGGAATTATACGGATAAGACTAATTATACTCTAAATTTTACAAAAATAGATACTTTTGGAATACAAGCCTGTGTTAAAGATCCTTATGTGTTTTGGATAGGAAACCTAACCATTAATACTACTACTAAAGAAGTTAGTTGTATGAAAAATAGAAGTTGTTCATTATATACATGTTTAAATAATACTATAGATTCTACTAATATTACTATCCTAATTCTTAGACGATGAAAAGGTCTATGGCTCCCTGTTTCACAGCACAGATGTTGGGAATCATCACCTGATATGCATATGTTACTACAAATTTTAGAAAAAGTATATAAAAGAACAAAAAGATTTCTTGGATTCTTAATAGCTTTTCTTATTGGTTTAATAGCTATTGCCACAACAGCCGCTGTTGCAGGGATAGCATTACATCAGTCTATTCAAACTACAGAATTTGTTGAAGAATGGCATCAGAATGCAAGCAAAGCTTGGGGTAAGCAGTTGCAAATTGATAAGGAAATTAATGCCTGCCTCGTGGACTTAGAAAATGCCATTCTCCTTTTGGGGGAGGAGGTGGAAAACTTGTGATATCAATTTAAGTTAAAATGTGATTGGAATACATCAACATTTTGTGTCACTCCTCATAAATATAATCACATGCTTTTCCATTGGGATAAAGTTAAAAAACATCTACTTGGACATTATAATAATCTTACACTAGACATTTTAAAATTGCAAGAAACTGTGGATGATATACAAAGTACAAACTTCAATATCCTTTCAGAATCAGAAACTATGCAAGGCATTGCTGATGGCCTCAAATGGTTAAATCCTATGGTATGGGTTAAATCCCTCGGTGGTGGGTTCCTGGGTAGCATTTTCATAATCTTATTAATCTTGTTGTGTCTTTGTTTAGTCCTCAGATGCACAAGAAAAACCCTCTCAGACCTAAAGCAGAAAGAAGCTGTTTGGTCCATCTCGTCAGCATTGAAGAGACAAAAAGGGGGACATGTGGGAAACTGAGTCTTCCATGTTGCTTAGGCCATGTCTAGGGTGGTGGCTTGGAATGCTAAGCCACATGCTTGCATGGAATGCTGCAGGCACACCTCATAAAGATGTGTGTCTTGGGACCATGACGACAATGTTTACTATTCTTCTGTACCTAGATTGTTCCTTCAGATATGCGACAAGATATAAACATTGGCAATGCAAAAGAAAACAGCTCACTCAGTTTTCTTCTTCTTACAAAGACAAAAAGGGGGAGATGTGGGAAAATGGCCTGAGCTTGGAATGTGTTATTGGCATACTCAAGGGTATGGACATCGGAATACCAAGTCCTGCCCAGATGGAACACTGTTCAGGGCAGCACCCGCATTGTTGATACAAGAAGTGTGCTAGTCTCAAATGGGCTGTCCCTGACTTCCCTATCTTACTAGCTTCTTTAGCTTGCCTTCTCCAGCCTGTGAGCAACTCCCCTATTTCTTGTGATAAAATAAAGCTAATAAATATGATATGGAGCAAGCAGAGGCACTCTTTGTCAACTAGGCGCTGAGTCCCCTACTCCCTTAACTTTATATTTTGTGTCCGTGTTTCATTCCTTCATCGTCCTGTCAGCAACAAATCCTCTAGATGTGATCCATGAAAATGAGGGAATAAATCAAGAAAGAGAACATCGTGAAATAAATACAGGAAACACAATAACTATCAAACATGGAGAGAGAAAAAGAAAATCCCAACATGATGCCGAAATAAAGAGCATAGGGTGACAGTTATGTTCTAGGCTTAGACAGAAACAAGTTCAAATTAGTGTCAGTCAGAAATATTTGGGAGTTACTACTTTAGAAGGATAAAACTAACAAAATTCTAGCAGTGTCTGAAGACTTGAGGGAAGATTTAAATATTAGACTTAGAGTTTGAGAGTTGAATTAATGACAGCTACTCAGACAAATAAGCAAATTTAAAAATCATGCAGTTATTATAGGAAAAAGAATATCTTGTGTAAGAAAAGAGTAATTGTGTTTAAGACACTATAAAAATTGAGTGTTTATACTAATAAAAATAATAATATATTTACATGGAAGGATGGGCTTTGGGGAAGGGTGCATGTGTGATGGGGATGGGGAGATAAGAAATAAACTCTTAATTGCCTTGGTGGGAAGTCAGTATCCTAAAATGAAAACATCAAGAAGGACCAATGTAAGCCTAATGTTTAAAGATATGGAGGTAAATATGTATTTTTAAGCTAAAAGAGTAGAGACTGGTTGAATCTGAAGAGGGGGAAGTTGGAAAGGTACTTTTTTTTTTTTTTTTTTTTAACAAATCTTGTAGAACTAATTGACTTTGTAAATATTGACGATTTATAACCCTTTTAAAATAAAAACCAGGAGATGGAAGAAGATGGTGGCAGAGAGAGGAGTGGAAGTTAGTTAGTCCCACTTGAACAACTAATAGACAACCAGGAACAACTAGTAAATAATCTGGAATAACTGCTGGGGGACAATCGTGACTGTCCACACATCATACAGCAGCCTGAATTGGGAGAAGTGCTGAGATTGCAGCATAAAATCTTAAGTAAAAACTGCGGATGTGAGCCAGGAGCCCCTCCCCCCACAGCCTGAATTGCAAAGCCTTACTGTGATAGAGAGCAGCACTCCCTGAACAAGTGAATATACCTCAGCCCAGCTCCAACTTTGTTTTATATTTTTATTTTTATTTTTTATTTTTATTTTTTGAAATAAATTCAAAGTTATAGAAACAGTTGCAAAAACAATACTGACCCCATACACAGAATTCCATCATTCCCTGACCCTAGCCCCCCGATAGCCCAATCCACCAACTTTAACATGCTGTCACATCACTATTTCTTTCCCTCCCTCCCTCCCTCCCTATCATCCATCGTCTATTGCTCTGTCTTCTGAACATATGAGAGCTAGCTGCACACACCCTTGAACAAACACTATAATTCACATATACACTTCCCATGAATAAGAGCATTCTTTTATGCAATCCCATTAAGTGCAGCTAAGAAGTACAAGAGATTCAACAATGATACAAACCTCACATTCTATATTTCCTTTTCCTTATGTCTCAACTGTGTCCCTTTGAGCCTCCTGTCCTCCATCCCCCAATCCCATCCAGGCTCATCCTTGACATTCAATTGTCATCTATTTAGACTTTTTTTTTTTTCAATTGTGGAAACATATATACAGCCTAAATCTTCCCATTCCACCCCCTCCCTAGCCTTCCATTAGTAGGATTAATCACATTTAGAATGTTGTAATGCTCTTTGCCACCATCCATTACTAGAAATTTCCCTTCACCTCAAACAGCAACCCTACACTCATTTCTTAACTCCCCATTGCCCTTTCCCCCATTTCTCTTAACCCAAACTCTACTTTTCATCTCTATGGTTATATTCTCTGATAATTTCTTTGTGTTTACTGTGGGGCTTAAAATTAACCTCTTAAATCCATATCAATCTTGTTTTTTCTTTGATACCACCTTCATTTCAATAGGACACATAAACTATGTTCCTATACTCCTCCATTCCCCCACCTTTATATAGTTGTCTAAAATTACATATTTTATGTTGAGTTCAAAACCACTGATTTGTCATTAGAGTTTGTGTATTTTACATCATGTAGGAAGTAAATAGTAGAGTTACAGTTAAAAAATTATTGACTTCTATTTGTATTCCATGTGCTTTGAGTATATTCAAATTTTTTTTTTTTTAAATTTCTTGAGGCTTGTTTTATGTCCTAGCTTATGGTCCCTTCTGGAGAAAGATCCATGATCACTAGAGAAAAATGAGTGTCCTGGTGATTTGGGATGTAAGGTATTATATATGTCTGTTAAAATTCTCTGTATCTCTTTCTCCTTTCTTTGTTTCTCTGTTGGTAGGGCTCCCTTTAGAATCTGAAGTAGGGCAGGTCTTTTATTGGCAAAGTCTCTCAGTATTTGTCTGTGAAAAATTTAAGCTCTCCCTCAAATTTGAAGGAGAGTTCTGCTGGATAAAGTATTCTTGGTTGGAAATTTTTCTCTCTCAGTATTTTAAATATGTCATGCCACTGTCTTCTTGCCTCCCTGATGGATGCTGAGTAGTCACAACTTAGTCTTATGTTGTTTCCTTTGTATGTGGTGAATTGTTTTTCTCTTGCTGCTTTCAGAACTTGCTCCTTCTCTTCAGTATTTGACAGGCTGATCAGAATATGTCTCAGAGTGTGTTTATTTGGATTTATTTTATTTGGAATTCACTGGGCATTTATGCTTTGTGTATTTATATTGTGTATAAGGTTGGGGAAGTTTTCCCCAACAATTTCTTTGGATACTCTTTCTAGATCTTTACCCTTCTCTTCCCCTTCTGGGACACCAATGAGTCTTAAGTTTGGACGTTTTATTTTATCTATCGTATCCCTGAGATCCATTTTGATTTTTTCAATTTTTTTCTCTATTCTTTCTTTTGTTCTTTCATTTTCTGTTCTGTAGACTTCTAGGACACTGAGAAGTTGTTAAACTTCCTCTAATCTTGTATTGTGAATATCCAGAGTCTTTTTAATTTGGCCAACAGTTTCTTTTATTTCCATAAGATCTTCTATTTTTTTATTTACTCTTGCGATGTCTTCTTTATGCTCCTCTAGGGTCTTCTTTATGTCACTTATATCCTGGGCCATGGTCTTCTTGATGTCCTTTAAATCCTTTGCCATGTTTTCATTCCTCAATTGTAGTTCTTTGATTAATTCTGCCAAGTATTGAGTCTCTTCTGATATCTTGATTTGTGTGTTTGGAGTTGGAGTCTCCATATCATCTGGTTTTATCATATGCCTTAAGATTTTCTGTTGTTTTTGGCCTCTTGGCATTTGCTTTGCTTGATAGGGTTCTTTCAAGTTGTTAAAAAAAAAATCTAATTTTTCAGAAACACAGTTTGGTGATGTACACTTTCTCTAACTAACCAGCAGATGGCGTCTGTGAGTCACCTATGTTCCTCAAGTGAGTTCTCAATCTTGTTTCCACAGTGTGTGGGGAAATGATTTTTGTGGGGTTCAGTTGGAGAGCTCAGTTTGGGTGTGTTGCTGGAGTCATCCACCCTGAATGTGGGGCGTGTGTATGGGTGGCCAGGAAGGAAGGGCAGCTTTAATATTCAAATCCCCCAGGTTCCTGGAGATTCAAGGCCGCCGCAAGAGTCTAAGCCTTCATTTCATTTCAGCCCCAGACCCTCTCTCTCACTGTCCCACAAACCACCGGACTTGGCGTAGTGTCCCTGGGTTCTCCGAGTGGGTCCCCCCTCCCAGCTGCTATCCTCCAGGAGCTCTGCCAAGGGAATGCTGTGCTACGTCAGAAGTGTGTGCCATCCCTCAAGGGAAGCCCAGGGTCACAGGGCTGTGCAGTGGCGCTCTTAGCTTGATGCAAAGATGGCCAAACGGGGCGTCTCAACCCCCCCTCCTCGCACAGTTCCTCCTTCCCAGCTTCAGAACAACTGGCAGGGCTCTGGGCTGTGGGCACGGCTCAGGGCAGGAGTTTATCCAGCCCTCCGGGGAGCCAGCTGTGAGCCGCAGGGTTTCTTTCAGCTTCTGGCTCTCCCCTCTGTTGCCTCGGCCCCGAGGGTATCTGCAGTGGGCTATCCTCCAGGTCAGACCCCTCTTGCTGTGTTTTACTGTGTGGTTCCCACTCCCGCAACTGCAGCCGCTCCTGGGTTTTTCCCTTCTTTTTTTTTTTTAAAAAAAGAGCCAGTCAGTCTCCAGACGCCAAGCCCTGGCTTCCCCAGACTACCATGTGGCTGCGGGTCTTCCAGCCAGCTTACTCACTCGTTTCAGAATGCAGACTCCCGGTTTCACCTAGTATATGGCCCCTGTGGAACCAGCAGATCTCATCCAACTGGGGCACCGCTGTAATCGGTATTCTGGGTCACTTTCTGGTTTTTATCTAGTGTTTTTCATGGAGGTGTTTTTTTGTCCTGTCTCACCTAGCTGCCATCTTAGTTTCTCTCTCCAACTTGGTTTTTAATTAACAAACATGGACTACTCAATACAAGCTATGAATCCCCAACAAGCAAACAGAGGCTTTTGGTAACAACTGAACTTGGAGAGCCAGAGAACCTCTCTGGGAGGGAGGGGGAGCCCAGAGGACCAGGTGCTGTCTCCGGCCAACAGGTGAAACTGAGGGGGGGCTGCAGACTGGCCCTGAAGGGGGGCTTTCTGTCCCTTTTTCAGTTCAGTGGAGAAAGCCTCAGCCATTTTCGGTTCCCAATGCGCTGACCCAGACAAGGGTGGAGATAGCAGAGTCAGAGAGACTATTCAAATGCAAATGAATTCTCCCTAGGGGGTGTATTTTCCCTAGGAGGAAGAAGGTGGTGCCAAGCTCTACTACCTGCCTTCCATTCAGAACCAGACCCTAGAGCCTGGGGAAAACAGGCATGAGCCACACTCCTTACACCAGTTGGGTGTGACAGGCTGACAGGTGCCACCTGCTGGGCAGAAAAGCACAGTGGCTTGAGGCCTCACAGGGTGTGCCAAACCTCTAAGAAGAAACCTGATACTGAATGTTGCCTCCTGCTGAGACCTGAGCCCACTCTGGTCTGGGAAAACCTGATTGGGGTAACCAAGGAAACCAGATGCCTAGACAACAGAAAACTACCACCTACACTAAGAAAAACAAAGTTATGGCCTAGTCAAAGGAACAAACTTACACATCAACTGAGATACAGGAATTGAAACAACTAATGCTAAATCAATTCAAAAAGCTTAGGGAAGATATGGAAAAAGAGATGAAGTATATAATGAAAACACTGGGTGTACAGAAGCTAGAAATCAAAAGTTCAAAAAAACAAGTGGCAGAATCCATGGAAACGAAAGACACAACATGAGAGATGAAAGACACTATAGAGATGTACAACAGCAGATCTCAAGAGGCAGAAGAAAGTACATAGGAACTTGAGAACAAGACACCTGAAAGCCTATACACAAAAGAACAGATAGAGAAAAGAATGGAAAAATATGAGCAATTTCTCTGGGAATTGAATGACAACACGGAGCACAAAAATTTAACTGTCATGGTTGTCCCAGAAGGAACAGAGAGGGGAAAAGGGGCAGAAGCAATAATAGAGGAAATAATAAATGAAAATTTCCCATCTCTTATGAAAGACATAAAATTACAGATTGAAGGAGTGCAGCATACCCCAAACAGAATAGATCTGAGTAGACCTATGCCAAGATACTTAATAATCAGATTATCAAGCCTCAAAGACAAAGAGAGAATCCTGAAAGCAGCAAGAGAAAAGTGATCCATCACATACAAAGGAAGCTTGATAAGACTATGTGTGGATTTCTCAGCAGAAACCATGGAGGCAAGAAGGAAGTGGTGTGATGTATTTAAGATGCTGAAAGAGAAAAATGGCCAACCAAGAATCCTATATCCAGCAAAACTGTCCTTCAAATATGAGGGAGAGTTCAAAATATTCTCTGACAAACACAATGACTTTGTGAGCAAGACACCTGCCCTATAGGAAACACTAAAGGGAGCACTACAAACTGATAGGAGAAGACATAAATGAGAGGTTTGGAACACAATTTTGGGTGATGGTAGCACAGCAATGTAAGTACACCGAACAATGATGACTATGAATATGGCTGAAAGAGGAAGGTTAGGAGCATGTGGGACACCAGAAGAAAAGAGGAAAGATAAAGACTGGGACTATATAACTCAGTGAAACCTAGAGTGTTCAACAATTGTGATAAAATGTACAAATATGTTTTTTCACGAGGGAGAACAAATGAATGTTAACCTTGCAAAGTGTTAAAAACAGGAAGGTTTTGGGGGAAAAATACAATCAACATAAACTAAAAACTATAATTAACAGAATCATTGTATTATGCTTCCTTTAATGTAACAAAGGCAATATACCAAGGTAAATGCAGATAAGAGAGGGGCATAGGGGACGAGTGTGAGACACTTGACATTGGTAGTAGTGTCTGACTCTTTGTTCTACTTTGATTTAAGGTTATCTTTCCTTTTGCTGCTTCCTAGCTGTTGTGGTTTTTTCTTTTTTCTTTTTCTTTTGCCTCTCTACCTTCTTTGACTCTTCCTCCTGCTTTGTGGAAGAAATGTAGATGTCCTTATATAGATAGTGGTGAGGGTGGTGAACACATAAATATGTGACTATACAGGGAACCATCAATTGTTTACTTGGGATGGAATGTATGGCATTTCAACAAAACCATCTTAAAAAAAAAATGAGTTGATGATGAAACCTTGAGGGCAGTATACTGAGTGAAATAAGCCAGACACATAAGGACAAATATTGCAGGGTCTCATGGACAGGAACTAATTATAATACGTAAACCCATAGACATGAAATATAAGTTACCAAGATGTAGAACAAGGCTAAAGAATGGGGAGCGGTTGCTTAGTATTAGCAGAATGTTCAACTAGGATGAACTTAAATGTTTGGAAATGAACAGAGGTGACAGAAGCATGTTGTGAGAATAACTAACAGTGCTGAATGGTGCATGAATGTGGTGGAAAGGGGAAGCTCAGAGTCATGTATGTCACCAGAAGGAAAGTTGGAGGTTAAAAGATGGGAATGTATAAAATTGAATCCTGTGGTGGGCAATGTCCATGATTAACTGTACAAATATTAGAAATCTCTTTCATGAACCAGAACAAATGTATGATCCTACAACTAGAATTTAATAATAGAGGGGCTTATAGGGAGAAAATATATATCTATTGCAAACTACATACTACAGTTAGTGGTATTTCAATGTTCTTTCATAAACAGTAACAAATGTACTATACCAATACAATGAGTCAACAACAATGGAGGGGGGATGGTTAGGGATGTGAGAGGATTTGAGTTTCTTTCTTTCTTCCTTCCTTTCTTCCTTCCTTCCTTCCTTTCTTTCTTTCTTTCTTTCTTTCTTTCTTTCTTTCTTTCTTTCTTTCTTTCTTTCTTTTCTCTTCTTTGTCTTTATTTCTTGTCTGGAGTAATGAAAATGTTTTAAAAATTGAACAAAAATTAATTGTGGTGATTGATATATAGCTGTATGAGGGTACCAGGGGCAATTGATTGTACACTTTGGATCTTTGGATAATTGTATGGTATGTGAAAAATCTCAATAAAATTTAAAAAAAGGTAATAGGTATAATTAAAAAATGACAGTTACAGAAAACAGTAAGGAAAGTCTCCAATAAATATTGCTTTCCCTCTTCAGCCAACTTACACTCAGTTTGGCTGTTTCCTCAGAGAGCCTGAGTTCTTAGACCACCCTGACTCTTCTTTGATATGTCCCATCCGGGTTTTTGGCTGCCATCCTGCGAGTTTCTATCTTCTAGCTCAATCCAAACTTCATACCTCTTGGTGACTACTGCCCCAGCTTTCTGGGTTTCTTCTTGTGTGTATAGTCCCAGAACTTAAGCTACTCTTGTGTTGGATCCTCAGCTGCCATCCCTTTCCCCATCCCTGCCCATGGCTGCTCTATGCTACTACATTCACATGGATTTGAGCTTGACCCTTGGAACCACAGAAGCTGTCCTTGTAGAATTAAGTGAGTTTGAAGAGTGAGAAAAGTCTTGGAATGATCAACATGGGGGAATATACTAAACAATCAGCATGAGATTTATCCTATCAACCAATATTTAGTGAGAGTGTATTATGTTTAAAGCTCTGTCCTAGATATTTGGGATACAGGAGTGACCAAGAGTTAGCAAGTTCTGCCCTCCTTCCTATAAGTACAGTGGGCCAGAATAGTGTATCAGAGCTGTAAAACAGTCAGGAGGGCATCCAGGTATGGGCGGGACAAGGAGGAGATAATCCCATGGGGACTATCAGAGCCACAGTGAGGTAAAGAAGATTTTTTTTACATGATGTGGCAATGTTGGGATATTGATAAAATACAGGCAAAGGGAACAAATGTATAAAGATACATTTTAAGAATATTAAGGATAATTGGTTCCAGGTTTCTCACAATCAGGGAAGGTAGTTATCAAAATGGAAAGGCAGAAAACTGAAATGACACTGTGGTGTGGGATTGGAATTGGAGAAATGGTGTGAATTCATGATTTTCAATATAAATTGATAGAGAAATAACTATAGTGTAAATATATATATCTTGTAGCTCTGTCCACTGTTAGAACTTGAGAACAATGACACCTTAACGACTTGATCTTGTTTTTTAAATATCATTATCTACTAAGGGGAGCCAGGGCTCCTGGGAGAAATGACTGATTCTAGGAATGAAGCAGAGAAAGAACAGGAAGAAGCCTTAGACCGTCTTGTGCTGGAAAGCAAGAAGTGCTCAAAGAATGAGGGGGACATGTCATAATGACATGGAAACCACCTGGGAGTGGCTTCATTAGCCAAAGAGTCAACATAAACTTCAAAATGAATGACTGCAACAAATTGCAGCTCATTATAAAATGAATAAAATAGGAAACCATGATTCATACTGATGTGATAAATACATGAATAAATAGAAAATGCAATGAGGAACCATCTCGAAGTTCACCCCAAAGTTGTTCTTAGAAATTTTGTTATAAGTTTAGGTTTAGTTTACTTTATTAGGGTGAGGTAGGAATACTAGGAAATTCTTTTTCTTTTCTTTTTTTTTAAATTCAATTTTATCAAGATATATTCACATACCATGCAGTCATACAAAGTGTGCATTCAGTTGTTCACAGTACCATTATATAGTTGTGTGTTCATCACCAAAATTAATTTTTGAACATTTTCATGACCAAACACACAAAAATAATAAGACTAAAAATTAAAGTGAAAAAGAACACTTAAAGTAAAAAAGAAAACTGGGTGACTTTTTTTTTTGCCCCCATTTTTCCACTCATCCATCCATACACTAAACAAAGGGGATTGTGGTCCATATGGCTTTCCCAATCACATTGTTGCCCCTCATAAGCTACATTTTTATATAATTGTCTTCAAGATTCAAGGATACTGGGTTGTGGTTTGATAGTTTCAGGTATTTACTGCCAACTATTCTAATTCTTTTAGAATCTAAAAAGGGTTGTCTATATTGTGTGTAACAGTGCCCACCAGAATGACCTCTCAGCTCCTTTTGGAATCTCTCTGCCACTGAAGCTTATTTCATTTCCTTTCACAACTCCCTTTTGGTCAAGATGTTCTCCACCCCACAATGCCAGGTCTAGATTCCTCCCCAGGAGTCATATTCCCCATTGCTAGGGAGATTTACTCCCTTGTGTGTCAGATCACATGTAGGGGGGAGGGCAGTGATTTCACCTGCCAAGTTGGCTTAGCTAGAGAGAGAGGGCCACATCTGAGCAACAAAGAGGCATTCGGGAGGAGGCTCTTAGGCACAATTATAGGCAGGCCTAGCCTCTCCTTGGCAGCAACAGTCTTCCCAAGGGCAAGTTCCATGGTAGAGGACTCAGCCCATCAAACCACCAGTCCTCTATGTCTGTGAGCACATCAGCAACCATCAAGGTAGGGAAGCCCAACACCGCTGCATTCTCCACCAGCAACTCAAGGGGGCTCTGCATATTTTTTTCATTTTTTTTAATTAACTCTTTTTTTTTTTAATTAACTATTAACTATATCAAAATTTTTTTTTAAATACAATAAGAAAAAACATTTCAAACAAACCATAACAAGGGAGTAAGAAGACAACTAACCTAAAATAACTACTTTACTTCCAACATGTTCCTACTCTACCCCAAGAAAATAGCCTAATATAGCAACATTTCTGTGAAATTGTTGCTACCATACCCCCCCAGAAATTAACAAACTATAGTCATTCCTAGGCATTCCCAGAATGTTAAACTTACCCATGATAGCTTATCTGTTCTTATTGGGTTATCATTCCCCCTTCCTTAATTGCTCTCTATTGCTAGTTCCATTACATTCTACATTATAAACCATTTACTTTACATTTTTCAATGTTCACAATAGTGGTAGCATATAATATTTCTCTTTTTGGGCCTGGCTTATTTTGCTCAGCATTATGTCTTCAAGGTTCATCCATGTCGTATATTTATATATCACATTGTTTCTTCTTACTGCCTTGTAGTGTTCCATCGTGTGTATATACCACATTTTATTTATCCACTCATCTGTTCAAGGACATTTGGGTTGTTTCCATCTCTTGGCAATTGTGAATAATGCTGCTGTGAACATTGGCATGCAGATATCTGTTCGTGTCGCTGCTTTCAGATCTTCTGGGTATATACTGAGAAGTGCAATTGCTGGATCGAAGGTAGCTCTATATCTAGTTTTCTAAGGAACTGCCAGACTGACTTCCAGAGTGGCTGAACCATTATACAGTCCCATCAACAATGAGTAAGAGTTCCAATTTCTCCACATCCTCTCCAGCATTTGTACTTTAATGGCAGCCATTCTAATTGGTGTGAAATTGTATCTTGTTGTGGTCTTAATTTGCGTCTCTCTAATAGCTAGTGAAGCTGAATGTTTTTTCATGTGTTTCTTGGCCATTTGTATTTCCTCTTCAGAGAACTGTCTTTTCATATCTTTTGCCCATTTTATGATTGAGCTGTCTGTACTACTGTCATTGAGTTGTAGGATTTCTTCATATATGCAAGATATCAGTCTTTTGTCAGATACCAGTTTTCCAAAAATTTTTTTCCCATTGAGCTGGCTGCCTCTTCACCTTTTTGACAAATTCCTTTGAGGTACAGAAACTTCTAAGCTTGAGGAGTTCCCATTTATCTACTTTTTCTTTTGTTGCTTGTGCTTTGGGTGTAAGGTCTATGAAGTGGCTGCCTCATACAAGGTCTGGAAGATGTTTCCCTACATTATCTTCTAGGAGTTTTATGGTACTGTCTTTTATACTGAGGTCTTTGATCCACTTTGAGTTCATTTTTGTGTAGGATGTGAGGTAGGGGTCCTCTTTCATTCTTTAGGATATGGATATCCAATTCTCCCAGCCCATTTGTTGAAAAGACTGTTATGTCCCAGTTCAGTGTCTTTGGGGGCCTTATCAAAGATCAGTCAGCCATAGATCTTGGGGGTCTATCTCCACATTCTCAATTCAATTCCATTGATCAATATGTCTATCTTTGTGCCAGCACCATGCTGTTTTGACTACTGTGGCTTTATAATAAGCTTCATAGTCAGAGTGTAAGTCCTCCCACTTCGTTTTTATTTTTTTGAGTGTTTTTAGCAATTCAAGGCATCTTCCCTTTCCAAATAAATTTGATAACTAGCTTTTCCAAGTCTGCAAAGTAGGTTGTTGGAATTTAGCTTGGGATTGCATAGAATCTGTAGATGAGTTTGGGTAGAGTTGACATCTTAATGACATTTAGCCTTCCTATCCATGAACATGGAATATTTTTCCATCTTTTAAGGTCCCTTTCTATTTCTTTTAGTAGAGTTATGTAGTTTTCTTTGTATAGGTCTTTTACATCTTTGGTTAAGTTTATTCCTAGGTACTTGATTTTTTTAGTTGCCATTGAAAATGATATCTTATTCTTGAGTGCCTCTTCACTTTGTTCATTTCTAGTATATAGGAACATTGCTGACTTATGTGCATTAATCTTGTATCCCACTACTTTGCTAAATTTTTTTATTAGCTCTAGTAGCTGTATCATCAATTTCTCAGGGTTTTCCAGATATATGATCATATCATCTGCAAATAATGACAGTTTTACTTCTTCCTTTCCAATTTGGATGCCTTTTATTTCTTTGCCTTGCTGGATTGCTCTGGCTAGCACTTCTAGCACAATGTTGAATAACAGTGGTGACAGCGGGCGTCGTTGTCTCATTCCTGATCTTAGAGGGAAGGCTTTCAGTGTCTCACCATTGAGTACTATGCTGGCTGTGGGTTTTTCATATATGCTCTTTATCGTATTGAGGAAGTTTCCTTCAATTCCTACCTTTTGAAGTGTTTTTATCAAGAAAGGATGTTGGATTTTGTCAAATGCTTTTTCAGCATCTATTGAGATGATCATTTGATTTTTCTCCTTTGATTTGTTAATGTGTTGTAATACATTGATTGATTTTCTTATGTTGAACCATCCTTGCATGCCTGGAATGAACCCCACTTGGTCATGGTATATGATTTTTTTTAATGTGTCTTTGGATTCGATTTGCAAGTGTTTTGTTGAGAATTTTTGCATCTATATTCATTAGGGAGCTGGGCCTGTAGTTTTCCTTTTTTGTGGCGTCTTTGCCTGGTTTTGGTATTAGATTGATGTTAGCTTCATAAAATGTGCTAGGTAGTGTTCCATTTTCTTCAATGTTTTGAAAGAGTTTAAGTAAGATTGGTGTCAGTTCTTTTTGGAAAGTTTGGTAGAATTCCCCTGTGAAGCCATCTGGCCCCAGCATTTATTTGTGGGGAGTTTTTTGACAACTGATTGGATCTCTTTGCTTGTGATGGGTTGGTTGAGGTCTTCTATTTCTTCTCTGGTCAGTCTAGGTTGTTCATATGTTTCCAGGAAATTGTCCATTTCCTCTACATTATCCAGTTTGTTGCCATACAGTTGTTCATAGTATCCTCTTATAATTTTTTTAATTTCTTCAGGATCTGCAGTTCTGTCACCTTTTTCATTCATTATTTTGTTTATATGGGTCTTCTCTCTTTTTGATTTTGTCAGTCTAGCTAGGGGCTTGTCAATCTTGTTGATCTTCTCAAAGAACCAACTTTTGGTGATATTTATCCTCTCTATTGTTTTTTTGTTCTCTATGTCATTTATTTCTGCTTTAATCCTTGTTATTTCTTTTCTTCTACTTGGTTTAGGATTGGTTTGCTGTTCATTTTCTAGCTTCTTCAGTTGATCCATTAGTTCTTTGATTTTGGCTCTTTCTTCCTTTTTAATATATGCGTTTAGTGCTAAAAATTTCCCCCTTAGCACTGCTTTTGCTGCATCCCATAGGTTTTGGTATGTTGTGTTCTCATTTTCATTCATCTCTATATATTTAGCAATTTCTCTTGCTATTTCTTCTTTAACCCACTGATTGTTTAGGAGTGTGTTGTTTAACCTCCAGGTATTTGTGAATTTTCTAAGTCTCTGATGGTTATTGACTTCTAATTGTATTCCATTGTGGTCAGAGAATGTGCTTTGAATAATTTCAATCTTTTTAAATCTATTGAGGCTTGTTTTATGTCCCAGCATATGATCTATTCTGGAGAAAGTTCCATGAGCACTAGAAACGTATGTGTATCCTGGTGATTTGGGATGTAATGTCCTGTATATGTCTGTTAAATCTAATTCATTTATCAGATTGCTTAGGTTTTCAATTTCCTTATTGGTCTTCTGTCTGGTTGATCTATCTATAGGAGAGAGTGATGTGTTGAAGTCTCCCACAATTATTGTGGAAACATCAATTGCTTCCTTTAGTTTTGCCAGTGTTTCTCTCATGTATTTTGTGGCACCTTGATTGGGTGCATAGACATTTACGATTGTTATTTCTTCTTGCTGAATTGCCCCTTTTATTAGTACGTAGTGGCCTTCTTTGTCTCTGAAAACATCCCTGCATTTGAAGTCTATTTTATCTGAGATTAATATTGCTACACCTGCTTTCTTTTGGCTGTAGCTTGCATGAAATATTTTTTTCCATCCTTTCACTTTCAGTTTCTTTGTGTCCGTGTGTCTAAGATGAGTCTCTTGTATGCAACATATTGATGGTTCATTTTTTTTGATCCATTCTGCGAATCTATATCTTTTAATTGGGGAGTTTAATCCATTTACATTCAACGTTATAACCGTGAAGGCATTTCTTGAATCAGCCATCTTATCCTTTGGTTTATGTTTGTCATATTTTTCCCCTATGTTTATTAATATCCTTTATTGTACCCATACCAAATCTCTTTAGTACTGAACCTTTCTCCAAGTCTCTCTGTCCTTTCTTTGTTTCTCTGTCTGTAGGGCTCCCTTTAGTATCTCCAGTAGGGCAGGTCTCTTGTTAGCAAATTCTCTCAGCATTTGTTTGTCTGTGAAAAATTTAAGCTCTCCCTCAAATTTGAAGGAGAGCTTTGCTGGATACAGTATTCTTGGCTGGAAATTTTTCTCACTCAGAATTTTAAATATATCGTGCCACTGCCTTCTTGCCTCCATGGTGGCTGCTGAGTAGTCACTACTGAGTCTTATGCTGTTTCCTTTGTATGTGGTGAATTGCTTTTCTCTTGCTGCTTTCAGAACTTGCTCCTTCTCTTCTGTGTTTGACAGTGTGATCAGTATATATCTCGGAGTGGGTTTATTTGGATTTATTCTATTTGGGGTTCGCTGAGCATTTATGATTTGTGTATTTATGTTGTTTAGAAGATTTGGGAAGTTTTCCCCAACAATTTCTTTGAATACTCTTCCTAGACCTTTACCCTTTTCTTCCCCTTCTGGGACACCAATGAGTCTTATATTTGGACGTTTCATATTATCTATCATATCCCTGAGGTCCATTTCGATTTTTTCAAATTTTTTCCCCATTCTTTCTTTTATGCTTTCATATTCCATTCTGTCATCTTCGAGGTCACTGATTCGTTGTTCAACTTCCTCTAGTCTTGTACTATGAGTGTCCAGAATCTTTTTAATTTGGTCGACAGTTTCTTTAATTTCCATAAGATCATCCATTTTTTTATTTAGTCTTGCAATGTCTTCTTTATGCTCTTCTAGGGTCTTCTTGATTTACTTTGTCTCCCGTACTATGGTCTGATTGTTCATCTTTAGTTCTTTGAGTAGCTGCTCTAGGTGCTGTGTCTCTTCTGAACTTTTGATTTGGGTGATTGGGCTTGGGTTATCCATATCGTCTGGTTTTTTCATATGCTTTATAATTTTCTGTTGTTTTTGGCCTCTTGGCATTTGCTGAACTTGATAGGGTTCTTTTAGGATTTGTAGACCAATTGAAGTCCTTATCTCTAATTTATCAGATCTACAGCTTCGTGGAGTACACTTTCTCTAACTAACCAGCAGGTGGCGTCCACGAGCCACCTGTTCTCCACAAGCCAGTTCTCCCCTGCTTAGCCTTTTTGGTGAGTGGGGGAATGAGTCTTGTGGGGTCCAATTGGTGTACCAAGCTTGCGTGTGTAGTTGGTGTTGCCTGCCCTGTATATGGGGCGTGTTTCTGGGCAGTCAGGGACGGGGGGGTGGCTCTAACAATCAAATCTCCCTGGTGATCCTAGAGTTTTAAAGCTGCTGCAATAGTCTAATCCTTCAGTTCAGTCCTGCCACAGTTTGTCTCTGCCACTGACCCACAAGTCCTTGGTATTGGCGTATGGCTCCTGAGACTTGCAAGTGGGCCCCTCTTCCAGGCCGTGCACCCCGGTCCTCTGTTGAGGGATGACTGTGCTATGTCACAGGTGAGTGCCGTCCCCCCAGGGCAGTTCTGGGCTGCTGGGCTGTGTAGGGAGGCTCCCAGTCTGCTGAAATGATGGCTGAATGGGGCTTTGTTAATTCACACTGCTCTACGTTCCCAACTCTGGGACAATCAGCTGAGGTTGCAGGGAAGGCTAATGTCCATGCCCAGTTTTGTGGTGTGTGCCTGTTATTTGAAGCACTTCCGTCACACTGGGTTGTCTGGGGCAGTTCTGGGCTATGGGGCTGGCGATGGGCAGGAGTGTTTCTTGTCCACCAGGATGATGGCTGTGAGCGGACACCCCCCTTTTCTTGGGAAGTTGTGGTGTTTAGTGAATTTTCTCAGCCACTGGATTATTGCGTTTTGTCTCAGAGCTCTCCTAGTTCTGCTCTTGACTTGACCTGCCCAAATTGCAGGTCTTTGAAGCTTTCTGTATTGGGCTTCTTAGAGTAATTGTTTTAGAAAAAGAAAAACGGATTAAAAAAAAAAAAAAAAAGGGCCCTCCTCAGAAATCTAATGGGTTATTGAAATGCTAAGAGACAAAGCAACCAGGGCCATTAAGGAAAGGTCCCCAGGGCAGAGAGATCAGCTTTTCTTCGGGATTTGCATATGCGCCTCAGGGCCTGAGCTCAGGCCTGAGCTCTGCCCTTCCCCTTTCTATGTTCTTCAGAACTCCAAAAATCCTCCGCTTTTATTTTGGAGTTTTTCATGTTGTTTTTTTTCTATGCCTGTCTCCTCTCTGCTGGGCTGGCTGCTCTCAGATTCTCTGGTGTCTGGTCTCCGTCTATCTATGGTTGGAGTTTGGATCAGCAGAATGAGTTTCCGATAAGGGCTGCCACTGCAGTTCTCCCTTCTCCTTCCCGGAGCTGACAGCCCCTCCTCCCACGGGACTGAGCCTGGCAGGGAGGGTGCGGGTCCCCTGGTCACAAAAACTTACAGATTTCGCTGATCTCAGGAGTTCCACGTTTTCATGAGTGTTGTATGAAGTATGCCCAAAGTCAGATTGCTCTGTGGTGTCCAGTCCACGCAGTTCCTGGCTTTCTACCTACTTTCCTGGAGGAGTAACTAAAACATACAGCTCACCAGTCTGCCATCTTGCCCCGCCTCCCAAAGAGTTTTTTAAATTCAGTTTTACTGAGATATATTCACCTACCATGCAATCATCAACAGTGTACAATTATTCACAGTACCATCATACAGTTATGTACTCATTATCACAATCAATTTTTGAACATTTTCATTACTCCAGAAAAAAAAAATAGTAAAAATGAGAATAAAATAAAAGTAAAAAAGACACCTAAAACATTCCATCCCCCCACCATCCCACCCTATCCCACCATATTCCAAAGGGTTTTTAATTGATGTGTTTTCCAAAATACAAACTCTCCAGGCTGCAGAGTTTTGGGGTTGGAGTCAGGTAATGCTATCTCCCTTTGAAGCCTTCTTCAGTCTGTGAAACATAAGCTCAGGAGTAGTTCCTTAGTGCCCTCACAAAATTTAAGTAGGCCTTGTTTGGCAATATTAAGTCTATAAATAAAATGTAAGGAAGTAGTACAGATCTTCCAGTAACAATTTCATGGAATGTGAGTTTATGCTTTCCAAAGGGAGTTGAGTAATGTTGATCAGGACTGGTAGAAGTATTTTGGCCAGAGTAATCTAGAGAGTCATTAAGCTCAGATGATTGTGGTTTACACCATTGGCCCATTACACCAGATTGGGGTGACATAGGCAATGAAGCCTCTGATATACAGGGAAGATTCTGCATATTTCTTTATTTATTTGTTCTGTAAAATGAGTTCCTTGATTGCTAAAAAGTTTGGTTGGGGCACCCAAAGTTGTAATGATATTTTCAAGTAGTTTCTTGGCTACAAAAGAGGCCATAACTTGTCCAAAATAGAAGGCTTCTACAGGGAGAGAACATACAAATCATTACTAGCACAAATTTATATCCATGAGAAGGAGGATACTGGATAAAATCCATTTGTCAGATTAGCATTGACCTGTGGTTTAGTTTATTGGGCTGCTCCCCAATAAATGGTCTGGCTTAAACAATGGGAATTAATAAACGGGTTGGCTTAAACCATGGGAATTTATTGACTTACAGTTTTGAGGCTGAGAAAATGTCCAAAACAAGGCATCATCAAGGCTATGCTTTCTTCTCTAAGACTGACTGCCATCCATCTTGGCTATTCTGTCACATGGTAAGGTACTTGGTGGCACTTGCTGGTCTTTCCCTCCTCTTTTGGGTTTCCTTGATTTCAGCTTCTTGCTTCTGTGGCTTTCCCCCTCTGTCTCTGTATTCATTCCATTTATAAATGACTCCAGTAAGAGTATTAAGACCCAACCTGAATGGGGTGGGCCACATCTTAACTGAAGTAGCCTCATCAAAAGGTGCTACTTCAAAACTGTGTGATGGTAACACAATATTGTAAGTATAATGAACAAAGCTGAGTGTGAATTCATTTGAACAGTGATGGCTAGGGGCATGAATGGTACCAAAGGGAAAGTTAGTGGATAGAAACCAGGACTGTAAAACTTGGTAAAATATACAGTGGACAATTATGGTGGTTAATTGTACAAATATAAGAAAGCTTTTACATGAATGAGAACAATGTATTTCACTGTTACAAAGTGTTAAAATGGGTTATTATATGTAAAAAATACAATTAATGTAAACTGGGCTCTATAGTTCACAGTAATATTGTAATAGTCTTTCATTAATTGTAACAAAGGCACTATACCAAAGCTAAATGTCACCAAGAGGGGATATAAGGGAGGGGTATGGGATTTTGTTTTGTTTTGTTTTCTTATCCCTTTTGGGAAAAAAGAAAATGTTCTCATATAGACTGTGGTGGTGAATGCATAACTGTGTGATTATACCAAGAGGTATTGATTGTACATTTAGGATGGATTGTGTGGTGTGTGAATAAAACTGTTTAAAAGATAAACAGAAAACTACAAATGCTGGAGAATATGTGGAGAAAGAGGTATACCCAGTTACTGCTGGTAGTGAAGTAGATTTGTGCAGCCCCTCTGGAGGGCAGTGTGGTGGTTCCACAGGAAGCTAAGTATAGGGTTACTATATGATCCCTTAGTCATGTTACTAGGTGCATACTCAGAAGTACTGAAAGTAGGGACATAAATGGACATTTGCACACTGATGTTTATGGTGACATTATTCACGAATGCCAATGGATGGAGGTGGCCCAAGGGTTCACTGACTGATAAGTGGAAGGGCAAATTATGGTGTATACATATGATGGAATATTGTATGGCTTCAGAAAGGAATGAAGTTGTGAGGCATGCAATGAGGTGTATGAACCTTGAGGGCATTATGTTGAGCAAAATAAGCCACAAACCAAAGGACAAATATTGTGTGGTCTCATTGAGATGAACTAACTATAATGAGCAAATTCTGAGAATTAAATTTGAGAGCATAGGTTATCAGAAGATAGAAAGTAGGCAGAGATTGGACAATTAATGATTAAGAAGTACAGAATGTTCAATAAGTTTCATTGTAAAGATTTGGAAATGAATAGCACAATACTATGTGACGGTAACACAATACTGTAATACACAAAGCAGGGTGTGAGTATGGTTGAAATAGGAAGGCTAGAGTAATGTATGTCACCAGATGGAAAGCTATGGGATAAAAACTGGGACTGCATAATTTAGCAAAACCCAGAGTGGGCAATGATGATGGTTCATTGTATAAATAGAAGAGAGGTCTTACATGAAGTAGAAAAAATGTACCTCAACATTACAAGGTGTTAATATTAGGGTGTTATATGGGAAAAATACAATTAATATAAACTAAGATCCATAGTTTAACATTGTAATATTCTTCCATTAATTGTAACAAAGGCACTATACCAAAGCTGAATGTCAATAATAAGGGGATATAAGGGGTAAGGGATTTTTTTCTTTGGAAGAAATGAGTATGTTCTTATATTGACTGTAGTGGTGAATGCATAACTATGTGATTACACCAAGAGCCATTGATTGTACACTTAGGATTGATTGCATGTGTATGAATTAAAACTATTAAAAAAAAGGGAAGGGGCTACAAAGGAAAAAAAAAAGGTGCTACTTACAATGGGTTAACACCCACAGGAATGGATTAATCTTAAGGCCATGTTTTTCTGACATACATATAGTTCAAGACCACCACAGCCTGGAAGGTATAGTAAAATGTCCCAGAGGAAATGTTAATAGCTTTTCTGTATTGTATGGTTGACTTGTTTAACAAGAGGTGTAGACCTGGAGAGCAACATTATAAAAACATCCCCACCAGTGTTTTTCCATTATTTCTATCATTTTGGCTGTTCTGAGGTGTGAGTGAATGAAGTGCTTGGAACATTGATTATTTTAGGGCATCTGGTAATACTGTGCCACTGTTAGATCCTATCCAGATGTTTGATAAGGGTCTAAATTACAGCCTGATTCTTTCCATAAGCTCTTCTCTTTGGGAGTTGCCGAATCTTGATAATTTATTAAGTCACTGGGTCTGTTCAATTGGCTTTTTTTTTTTTAATCTTCATTTTATTGAGATTTATTCACATACCACGCAGTCATACAAAACAAATCGTGCATTCGATTGTTCACAGTACCATTACATAGTTGTACATTCATCACCTAAATCAATCCCTGACACTTTCATTAGCACACACACAAAAATAACAAGAATAATAATTAAAGTGAAAAAGAGCACTTGAAGTAAAAAAAAAACACTGGGTACCTTTGTCTGTTTGTTTGTTTCCTTCCCCTATTTTTCTACTCATCCATCTATAGACTAGACAAAGTGGAGTGTGGGCCTATGGCTTTCCCAATCCCATTGTCACCCCTCATAAGCTACATTTTTATACAATTGTCTTTGAGATTCATGGGTTCTGGGTTGTAGTTTGATAGTTTCAGGTATCCACCACCAGCTACCCCAATTCTTTAGAACCTAAAAAGGGTTGTCTAAAGTGTGCATAAGAATGCCCACCAGAGTGACCTCTCAGCTCCTTTTGGAATCTCTCTGCCACTGAAGCTTATTTCATTTCCTTTCACATCCCCCTTTTGGTCAAGAAGATGTTCTCCGTCCCACGATGCCAGGTCTACATTCCTCCCCGGGAGTCATATTCCACGTTGCCAGGGAGATTCACTCCCCTGGGTGTCTGATCCCACGTAGTGGGGAGGGCAGTGATTTCACCTTTCAAGTTGGCTTAGCCAGAGAGAGAGGGCCACATCTGAGCAACAAAGAGGCATTCAGGAGGAGGCTCTTAGGCACAATTATAGGGAGGCCTAGCCTCTCCTTTGCAGCAACCATCTTCCCAAGGGTAAAACCTATGGTAGAGGGTGCAACCCATCAAACCACCAGTCCCCTATGTCTGTGGTCATGTTAGCAACCATCGAGGTGGGGTGTGGGTCCCCTAGCCACAAAATCTTACAGATTTTGCTGATCTCAGCAGTTCCACGTTTTCATGAGTGTTGTACGAAGTATGCCCAAAGTCAGATTGCTCTGTGGTGTCCAGTCCACGCAGTTTCTGGCTTTCTACCTACTTTCCTGGAGGAGTAACTAAAACATACGGCTCAACAGTCCGCCATCTTGCCCCACCTCTCCCAACTGGTTCTTTTTGAAGAATTTGGACTGCCACCTTAGCAGCCCAATTAGCCAAGATATTTCCCTTGCTTTCATCTGAATTGAGGATTTCAGTAGTGTGAGCTTTGACTTTGATAACTGCAATAGACTTAGAGGGTAAAAGAGCTTCTCTTATGTTAGCTACATAATTTCTGTTCCTAATGCCAGTTCCAGAGGAGGTAAGGAACATTTGTTCCCAGAGCACACAAAAGCATGTACTCAGCAAAGGCATATCTGTTACCAGTGTAAATGGTTTGCTCTTAACCCTTTAAATATTTGGCAAGCTTGAAAAGAGCTATTAATTGGGCCTATTGAGTGGCAGTTTCTTTTGGAATGGGACTGCTCTCATGAACCTTTGTTAAGGTAGTTACTGCATATCCAGCTTGGCATCTGCTGTTCAGCTTTAGTTTTACATATGACCCAACCATAAATAGGATTAGATCTGAATTGTCTATAGGGGTTTTCCTAAGGTCAGGCCTAGGAAAAACTAGGTTTTTGTTAAGAATTATGTAGTCATGATCATGTGCCCCTTCCTCAGGGAACAGAGGCTGAGTGGCAGGGTTTAAGGGGGAGGCCTTATAAATGTGCCTATGAGAGGGAGAGAAGCATAAGCTCAAAAGATATGAGTCATGTAGCAGAGATATGTTGAGCTACAGCAGAATTAAGCAAGGTTTCCACAGCATGAGAAACAAAAAGATCAAGTTGGTTATGTATAACTACATTTGCAGTACCTTCTCGTAGTTTGGCTGCTACAGCCACTGATGGGAGAGACGCTGGGTATGCTTGGGCTACAGTACTGAATTTTATACTATGACATCCAAAGGTTCTCTTGACTCCTCCATGCTCTTGGGTTGATACTCCTAAGGCATTTCCCTTTCTTTCATGGACATGCAATTGAAAGGGGAGATCATAGGTAGACAAAGGGAAGGGACTTCCTTCAGCTTATTAAAGGTATCAAGCTGGCTTTGGTTCCAGCTCAACTTCCTTTAGGCGTTCACAGAGAGGTTGTGCTAGAAGGGGGAATTCTGGCATATGGTTCAACAACAATACCCACAAGGACCCAAGAATCCTTTCAGTTGCTTTTTTGCCTGGGTTTGGGAAAGTCTTGTATAGAAGGGATTCACCTGATATCTAATAGAGTCCTGGTTGGAGAGGTTGTGCATTAGATATTTGACTCCTTGCTGAAGGAATTGAAATTTGTTCCCAGAGGCTTTATGACCCTTTAATACGAGCTATTGTAGTAAATATAGGGAGCCAACCTGACATATTTGCTCATTAGAGGAATATACAAGGAGATCATCAATATATTTTATAGGGGTAGAGCCTGAGGGAAAGATTATATCTTGTAAGTTATTTTTTACTGGTTTGAGAAAAGCAACTGGGAGACTCTGTGAATACCTGAGGCATAACAGTCCAGGTATATTGTAATTCATTCCATGTGAACTTGAAAAGATACTGGCTATTAGGACAGACTAGTATAGTAAAGAATGCATTGCAGAGGTCAACTTCTGTGGTAGGAGTAGATGAGGATTTGGGACTATGGGGAAGTGGGGAATGACAGTTTTATTTATTGCTCTTAAGTCTTGGACTAATCTCCATCCTTTTCCATGGGGATTTCTTACAGGGAGGTGGGAGTATTGCAGGGGTTATTGCGTGAGATTATTAATCCTGTTGTATGAAGTCTTGAATAATGGGAGTTAAACCTCTACTGGCTTCTGGTTTGCGGGGATATTGGGAAAGTTTGGGAAGGGTTTTGGAGAGGTCTATTTGGACTAAAATTGGTTCTGTGCTTTTGATTTTTCCTACATCTGTGGGATATTGGGACCATAACTCTTCAGGGATTTGGGGTAGGAGGTTAGTATCTACTGATTGTTTTAGGGTGGAATCAGTTTTTAGGGTCAATGCATATAGGCCACATAGAAGTTATTCTTGGTCTGAAGGGATATCTGGGTTAGGTGAGAATAAAATTATTTCCTTCATTTCATTAAACTTCAGATCACATTTCCATTTACTTGGGAGATCTTGTCCTAATAATTAACTGGGATGATATCACAATATCCATTTCTGTGATGGTCCTAGATTAATTTAGATTGAGGCCAATTTGGAAGTGGTTTGAACTTGATTAGATATCCCCACAGTATCTACAGTATATTCACTCCAAGGTATGTGCTGCATCAATAAGGAGGTTTAATAGTGGAAAGAGTAGCACCAGTATCAATTAAGAAAGCACAAGTTTCTCCATTAATTTTGAGCTTTGTTTTCCTTGCTGGTTAACTGTGAGGGCTGGAAGCAACCCCAAACTACCCTCCCAGGGCAGTCAATGGGTATTCCATAGTGGAGGGTGTGGATTGGCCACATTGTCATGAAGTTTGCGTTTTAATTTAAAGTAGTCTTTTTTCCAGTGCAATAATGATAGACCCCAGGAGATCTTGGGATATGGGGTGGCTTAGGAGGGGCTTGTGATTGTTGTAATTGTAAAGCAAGTAGTTTGCCTTGTTTAGGGCTTTTTTTTCTTTTGAAATAAATTCAAACCTACAGGAATAGTTGCAAAAACAATACAAACCCCATACATAGAACTCCAGCTTACCCCGACCCCCCTCCCCCATTACCCCAATCCACCAACTTTAACACCCTGTCACACCACCACTTCTTTCTTTCCCTCCCTCCCTTCCTCCCTCCCTATCATCCTTCATCTATTGCTCTGTCTTCTGAACATATGAGAGCTAGCTGCACACATCCTTGAACATACACTATAATTCACATATACATTTCCCATGAACAAGAACGTTCTTTTATGCAATCCCATTAAGTGCAGCTAAGAAGTTCAAGAAATTCAACATTGATACAAAGCTTACATTCTGTATTTCCTTTTTCTTTCTTATGTCCCAGCTGTGTCCCTTTGAGCCTCCTCTCCTCCATCCTCAGATCCCATCCAGGACCATCCTTGGCATTTAATTGTCATTATCTATTTAGACTGTCTTTTTTTTTTTTCCAATTGTGGAAACATTTATACAACCTAAGTCTTCCCATTCTAACCTGTTTAGGGCTTTTTTTGTTTGTTTGTTTTTCCTAGAGTGTGAGCCAAGTGTTCAGTTAATTTATTAGCTAGATAATGGGGACCGGGAAACATCACCATTATCTGTTACTCTGTTGACAAACATAACATTAAAAGCAATTCCAGCTCCAGGTTCATGTAGGGATAGTGTGGAATGTTTGGCAAATGTTTTTGCTAGTCTTTCCTGAAAATCAAAGGGAGGTTGTCTTTACCCTTCTTGTAGTCTTGGACCTTGGTCCAATCAATCTTAAGGGAAATGCCTTAGAATGGCTTCTAACAATTGTTGAGATATGATTTTAGCATGATCTAGAATGAGGGGAGCTACTTTAATGTCATTTCTTTTTCTGGGTACTTCCAATTTGCCATTCTAATGCAATTTAGGGCTTCCCAACTAACATAAGAATGAGTTCATAAAGATCTGGTAGGCAGGTTGATAGACCGGAATTAAGATGCAAAATCCCTCACTAAGTTTTTGAGGGTCTTCCTTTGGCTTAGGGAATACTTTAGCTATAGCCCAGAGTTTGACTTTAGACCATTGGGTAAAGGTAATTTGGTCAGGCCTCCAAGTGCCATCAGAGTTGGTGTTCCCTACAGGTTTTGTTCTGAAAGGCATTTGAAGATGGAGCTCAGGGTGGAAAGGAAGTTCAGATAGTGAAGAAGAGGAAGAGGTGGTTGGCCCAGAGGGTTAAGCCGGCAAATGAGGATACAGAGGTGGTGAAGCAGAAGGTATGAACTCAGGAGAATTTGGGAATTGTATTTGTGATTTTAGTTCCTGATTAGGTTGAGATAATATAGAGCCATTGTCTGTATTCCTGGCATGTCATCTGGAGAGAGCTGACTGGTTCTGCTGGTTGGTTAGTTGTTTTCCCAGTGCTGTCCCATCATCTGCATTGCTCTGTGCCTAACCATGACATATGTAAGCCTCCAGGCAGATTTCACTCCATAAATACTAAAGGAAGACTATGAAGGCTTAATACCACTCTTTGTATGAGAGGTAACTTTGAAATAATGACTTCTTTTCCAGTCTGTTTCACATTAGCAGTGTGTACACTACTGTATAATAATTATTAGCTTTATTGTCTTGTAAACCAGGCTCCTCTGAAGAGACTTTGGTGAGGTGAACAGGAAATGAAAATTTCATTTGGCAAAAAGTGAAAAAAAATTTAGGATCTGGAACTCATTTTGAGGCCTCTAAATGCCAGTCAAAAAAAGCACTCCACTGTACTGGTTTTATTTCAGAACAGTGATTTTCCAATTGTGATCATAAAATCACAAGTTGATTTAATGAAAAGGATCCTCAAATTAGCCATTGATTATACAGACTAGTTGGTTACTGATTACAGAAATTCTTTAAAATGGGAACTATTGGGCTGTGTTGAAAAACTGGAAAGATTTTAGTTATGAATCCATAAGAAAAAAGCTTACTTCTTTAACACAGTCTGCCCTCATTATGATTTAGAATCGGGAGAGAATGGCCTAAGAATGGCTCTATAGAAAAGAACACTGTATTAAAGTTAGAATTGTTCCACAAAAGAACATGAGATGAGGTGATGCATAATCAATTCTTTATGGTCCCTTTCAAAAGTATTTCTGTGTTTCTGTTTCTTATGCAACTTTCTATTGTGCCTGTCTGCCTGTCCAATGTATATTCTCATACTTCTGGATGGTAATAGAAAATTAACAAAAATTTTTTAAAGATTCCTATTTAAATTGCTTAAAGATAAATAAGCACTTTTATACATAAATTAGTATGCCTAGAGTTTCAGAGTGGGGAAAGAAGGAAAAGAAAAAAAACCTCTGGGCCACAGGATTCAAAGCCTTAGTTTTTTTAATTACTGTAAACCAACCTGGGCATTAGAGAGAAACCATCCCTGGATTTCCTAAGGAGGCAAAGGGCTACCAGAGGACTGCATCAGGGTAAAGGCAAAGACCTTTTCCAATTTTCCAGGTCACAGCATTTAGTGAAATAAATCTAATAATTACAAATAATTAAAAGAAGGGTGTAAGAACTCTCAAATCCCATCACCCTTACCTAAAACTTAAAAATCCAAATTCTTTCTCTTTCACCCATCCCTGCTGCACTCCAGGCCTAATCACTTAAGGCAGCTATGGGGGAAGAGTGGGTGCAGAGATATGGGGGAGAGAGTCATGGATACAAAAGAATATAAACTTCTGGGAGGGCACCAAGAAATCTCAGCCACTATCAAAGAGTTGGGGTCAATGGAGATAATAATGCCCACCCATAGCCCTTTCAATAGTCCTGTATAGCCAGTATGAAAGCCGGATGGAACATGGCATATGACAGTAGATTAATGGGAGGTAAAGTAACACCACTGATGTATACCACAGTCCCTAACATTGCTGGTTTAGTATAAGATATTTGTACCCAATTGTGTCCATATCATTCTGTATTGGATCTTGCTAATATTTTCTTTTGTATCTCCATAGAATATCAAGGCAGCCTGCATTTGCCTTCTCTTGGGGAGGGCAGGAGTGGACTTCTACTGTGCTTTTCCTAGGCTATGTACATAGCCTTACCATCTTCCATGGTCTCGTGGCAAAGGATTTGGCTAAGCAGAAAAGTCCTGCAAGTGTAACTCTATTTCACTATATTGATGACATCATGTTAACCAGTATCTCTTTCAGAATTAAAAGAAGCCTCAGTCTCATTGTTATTTCACCTTGAGAGTCAGAGATAGGCAGTCAATCACAACAAACTGAAAGTCTCTGGCTGCCCTGCCAAATATTTGAGTGTTGTATGGTCAGGTAAGACAAAAACTATGCCTTCTGCTGTAGTTGATAAGATACAATGTTTCCCCATGCCACAAATGCCAAAGCAACTAATGGTTTTCTTGAGGTTGTTGGGGTATTGGAGACATTTTGTTTCTCACTTAGCCCAAATGTAAAAACCTTTGTATGTTTTGATTAGGAAAGGCAATCCCTGGGAATGGAATACCTCCCCAAAGACTCCTTTTGAAAAGGCAAAAAGGGCAATGGCACAGGCACAAACACTGGTGGGGGGCAGGTGCAGATCCAGACCTGCCTGTAAATTGCATGTAGCCAGTACTGATATTGGCTTTGGAAGGGGTCTGTGGCAGAGGCAACATTCTAAATGAATGTCCCTTGGCTTTGGTCACAATTATAGAAAGGGGCAGAACTGAGATACAGCCCCTTGGAAAAGCAATTGTGTGCTGCATATAATGCCTTATTGCAAATGGAGGGACTGACACAAAGATGCCCAGTCACCTTGAAAATGGCCATCCCTATTCAGGGATGGATAACCAACATGGCTTCTAAGCCATGCTCTGGCAGCATCCAAATGAGCACACTGATCAAATGGAAAGTCTACCTGCTACAGTGCAGCATTTTCAGTACCATCCGTCTGAATGTAGAACTGCATGAGATTCTCAGACCAGTGTGCTATATAGATTCAACAGCTAAAGTTCCTGCACCTAAAATAGCTGCTGAAATGCCCTCTATAGAAGGCATGGGTATCATTCCTGAGTCTGCTTGGTATGCTGATGGGTCCTCTAGCAGGCAGCATCCCACAAGGGCAGCTGTGGCAGTGAAACCCAGTACTGATCCCTTATGGTAGGAGACTGGTGCTATGCAAAGCAGTCAATGGGCTGAATTAAGAGCAGTATGGATGGTAATAGTGCATGAACCAGGAGACTCACAAACTATCTGAACTGACAGCTTGGCTGTTTACAAAGGCCTTATGACCTGGATGGCAACCTGGGAGCAGTAACAGTGGACAATCATAGATCGCCCCCTCTGGTAATTGTGGAATTGTGGAAAGAAAATTGGGACACCTGCCAACAATGAAAGGTAAGTGTCTATCATGCCCCTGCCCACACTCCCAACACATTACCTGGGAATATGGAAGCAGATGCACTTGCATGAGTTTGGAGCAGCACAGCTGAAACCAGGGAATTGGCAGAATGGCTTCATCAGAGAAGACACCAAGGATATCAAACCCTGTGGCATCTGGCCCAGCAATTCCAGCTGTCAATCATGCCAGCAGCTAGTGGACATCACTAGAGAGTGACCTTCATGCTCCCTGCATTGACCACATAGGCTACCATATCAGACGGGATGTATTGGCTGGTCACAAATCCTGGTGACCCAGTGGCAAGTGAATTACATCAGTTCCTTCCCACTCTCAGAGGGGGTGAGGTATGCTTTTACTGCTGTGGACATGGGAACAGGACTTTTGTTAGCTTTCCTGGTGGGGAAGGTGAACAAGCAGGCCACCATATGCTCTCTAGAAAGCGTAAGTGCCCTCTGTGGAATACCTACAAAAATAGACAGTGTTTGAGGGGCCCGTTTTACTGCATAAATGACCCAATCATGGACTATGGACTATGATGTAATGTGGACTGTCCATCTACCTTATAACCCCACAGGTACAGGGCTTATAGAAAGAATGAATGGCCTCTTAAAGGAACAGTTGAAAGATGATAAAAAAAATCTCTACAAAAATGGACTAAAAGGCTTAATCAGGCCTAATCTCCCTGAACTCCACACCTCCAGCTGCAGCACCATCACCCACTGAAATGCTAACAACAGGGCCGATGCAGGTGCTGATGATACAAATTAAAGGGCCAGCCACTTTCTAACTTGAAAAGGGAAATGATAATTTGTTGTTTGTGCCTCAGGCCACAAAACAGGGAAAACAAAGCCAATTGGCTTTGGTACTGGCCTATGCAGCCACATTGATTAGGAATCCTAGGTTCCTAGGGAATAGGAGTTACACAAAATATTGTAATAAGACCTCACATTATACAGAAAAGTGCCTGTTAAAGTCTTTCTCAGCAATCTGGGGCCTCCTATTCCCATGGGAACTTTACATGACTATGTGGACCCTCCTTATTCCTAGATTAAAAACTGAATAGTGGTAGAGGACTCAAGATTTTTATGGGGAGAATATCTGGAACTTAAAACCTCCCCATAATATTCCTCCTCTGGTACCTTGTTATCAACCAATGTAATTCCAGCATGTACATTGTTAGATCAGCAGGAATTACCCCTTATTGTTCCTCATAAACATCTTTCTTCTCATGCATAGTGCCCTACAGTGGTCATCAGTGGTAATTCAGGCTTGCTATTGAACCCAATGTTGGATTTGTGCAGACTTGAAATCTTCAGGTGCTACCAGCCTTCTTTGTATTGTGACCCTGTGAATTGAACTGCTGGCCTGGCAGAATTCAACACAATGGAAAATCTGGAAAAGAATCTTCTCATTTAAGACTGAAATCCAACTACCATTCTACAATGATACTGGGGCTTACATCTTCTCCATTGTACAGGAACAGGTGAACAAGACTTGACTTGTATTGAGGTATTGTGTATAGGATGGTTTAGGGTGATTGGTGGCAGAGGCTGCAACAGTAGACCAAGTTGCCCATGTCCATATGGAGTGACTTGATGGAATTCAATTGTGTAATTTTACTGTTAACCTACAAAACAATAGTCTTCTCCACTGGCAAAATATCTCCAACCAACATGGGACTGTGCTGATTTGAATCTATTACGTACCCCAGAAAAGACTATGTTCTTTTAATGTAATCTTGTGGGAGCAGATCTACTGTGGGTAGGACATTTTGATTAGGTTGTTTCCATGGAGATGTGACTCCACCCATTCAAGGTGGGTCTTAATCCTTTACTGGAGTCCTTTAAGAGAGCTCATGGAGAGAGAGTTCAGAGAAGCTTAGAGAGACAGAAGCTGAGAGACATTTTGGAGACAGCCAAACCAGAACCAGGAGAGAAGCTAAGGTATGTAATCCACAGTTTGCCCTGGAGAACCTAAGAGAGGACTCAGAGATGCTTAGAGAGTCTGAAATACCCTGGGAGAAACAAGCAGAGAGCTGAGAGAAGCTGAGACAGAGGCCCAGAGACATTTTGGAGAAAGCTTCTGAAACCAGAAGCTAAACCCAGGAGAGAAGGATTGGCAGATCCAGCCATGCAACTTCCCATGTGACAGAGGAAACCTGGATGCCATTGACCTTTCTTCAGAGAAAGTATCATCCTGTTGATGCCTTAACTGGAACATTTGCAAGGCCTTAGAACTATAAACTTGAAAATTGTGTTTAAGACCATTATGGAATAATACCCAGCTAATCATTGTCACAAACATTGTAGGTATTTTCCTCCTTGGGATAGGAAAAATCTACTGTAGGCAGGAAACTGTGAATTCTTCCTCTGAATTCCCTCCTATCTGTGTGTCTGTCTGTCTATCTACGTATACCCATAATTGTTATTCCAAACAATGGCTGCAATGCCTTTGTCCAGAGGATTGAAACAATGGCTGCCCTCATCACTGGCCTCCAGCAATCCAAATTCGCTAATCAAAAGCTGTCATCAGTGATTGGCCATGACCACCCCTGGTCTTGGGGAAGTGGATTATGTCCCTTCCTATCATGAGTGAGCAAGCCAGGGACTGGACCCTGTGACAGCCTACCACAAAAGTGGTATATGGTTACCAGGAGCCACCAAATGGAGAGGGCCATTTACTGTTCTTCATTATTGTTTATCAGCCTCTTCCTCCCAGTCTTTCCTGGATGCTGTATAGTGTTCTTCTGGCTCCAGAGTTCCAAAATAGTTACTTCAAACAGTTCCTGTTTGTGTAATAGTTGTTTTGAAGGAAGGACTGAGTCCTGGAGCTTCCTACTTCACCATCTTCTCACAATTCTCCATAGATAAGCTTTTAAAAAGGTGTGACAGTGTCTTCTGAGAGGGTTTCTTCTTATTTTATAGGGGTAAGGCAGGTCTGTCTGACAGAGCCCTGTCTGTGAACCACCACACAATACTTCCTCCTGATGAGTTTTGCCTTAAGAAGGCAAGTTTCCTTTTCACACTTATGCCAAATAAATCTGAATATTTAAAGCATTTGTTATCCCTTGCTACTGAATATACAAACCCCTAGGGTTATAGAAGATTCTCAATCATTAAGTCGATCAATAGATGAAGAAAACATGTGAAGGAATCATGGATTAGGTAAGAAAATTTCTGATAAACACTTTCTTTTTGCATAATATAGCGGTATTTAAAATAATAATTCATTATCTACTTTAAATATTAAATTTCATTTGTGTATTAGATGTTTTATTGTTTTGGCAACTAGTGCCTATTTAAAATGAGATCCCCTACTGCTATCCTGGAAGGCTTATTTCTGGGAGAGAAGTTCCATAATGATGTTCTGGTATATTCCCTTCTTTCCTCTTCCCTCAAAACCACTCCACATGTTACCCTCCTTCCTGAACTTGGAAATCATTAAAATGTATCCAGATTCTAAGATCAAGTAGCAGCAGAAAAAAGTAATTTTTCCAACTCTGAAAACATAACACCTATCTTGTGATCTGTGGTAGCATATTTGGTCTAAGACAGACTCCCTCCATGGTTTATTCATATAGTTTAAAGATTCATGGGATATGCCATTACTAAGCATGACTTTCTATTATTTTTTTCCATCTAAAAAATTCCATAGTGGAGCATTTCATCAGACTGCAGGAGGAGAGTTCCACTAAAGAAGAACACTCTGTTGTATATTTTAGATGGTGTCATCAGTTTGGACATAGAAATAGAAAACAAGAAAATGGGCTCTTTGTATAGAAACACTGTAACAACGGGATCACAATCTTCTCATGGCTGATACCTGCTGGTGATTGAGCAGGTGTCTGAATGATTATTTCTGAATTAAGATGGAATTTGTATTATTTCATTATGTTTCAAGGAATCTGGCTTGTGTTTTTGTTCCATGTTGCTTTTGATTGATCTATCATTTTAGAAGGACAATTTTGTACACTTCTGGGCTTCTGGCCAACACTTTGCTAGGCTAAGAATTCAGATTTGACTTTGGCACGGTGTCCAGAAGCCTTCCCTATCTCTAAAGCAAATGCACTCTGTGTCTCTTACTGCCCTCTACTGGCTAGAGCAAGAGATGCTGGCTCAGGTGGAATTGTTCATTCAGTAACCTAAGATCTGTTTCTAGTAACAGACATGCAAAGTACTTCGCTCTATACCAGTTACACTCCCAGAATGGTTTGACCTTGAGTATCTCACGAATTTAATCCCCATTTTTAAAGACAAAAGATTCATTGGCCTCCAATACATAGAGTGGTGGTGTGTGAGGACTATCGACTTTGGAGACAGACATTCTTACTGTATGAACTTGGGCCAGTAACAAAACTTCCCTAACTCTCAGCTTGCCTGGGCCATTGTAAAGGAATGAAATAGTGTTTGTAAAGCACATGATACAGTTTCTAGGAAAGAAAAGGTGCTTAATATATGTCCATCTTCTCAACCCTCCCTCGTGTTCCCATAGCACCACAAATATTTCTAGGGATGAACCCATAAGCAAAACACTTGATCATTATTTCACCTCCCAACAATCTCCTAACCTTGCAAATAAGTAGCAGAAGCTAAAGTCCAAACAAATTTGATTCCAAATTCTGGGTTTGTCCCTCATCACCAAGCTGCTTGTGCTTCATAAAATTAAAGCAGGTCTGAGGTCCTTATGCACATTATTTATTCTGCCTAAAGACTTTTTCATTTTTCCAGCTTAAAAAATTATTTTATACCTATGCATCTTTCATAGTGGGATGTCATTAAATAGTGATTAAAATTGATAAAACTACAAATAGAGTAGTTTATATAGAGGTTATAATCAGGAAAATAAAGACAGAAATAGTTCAAAATAGTTGCCTGATGAGAGTGGGGTGGGAAATATGTTAGGATAGGAAGGAGGAATCTTTACTTTTGACTTTAAACTCTCCTAATTGTTGGATTTTTTACATGTAAATATATTAATTTTGTTTTCTTTCTCTCTCTCTCTCTCTTTCTTTCAACTTTCAAGTCTATCACAAATAGTGTAGTTCTAAGATAATTGAGGTCTAATTTTTGTACCTGGGGAATTATTAGTTAGCTAGCTAATATTATTAGTCAGCTATTAGTCAGCTAGCTACTGTAACAAATTAACCCCAAAATGTATAATGGCCCAAACAACATAGGAGTTCATTGCTCGCCTTCAGTGTGGAGTGGCTCCAGGTGAGTGAGGTGGGGCTAGAGAAGTGGGAGGAGGAGGCAGGCAGGGATGCTGTGTTCCACCTAGTCATTCAAAGACCCAGGCTGACAGAGGCTCTGTGATCTTCAGCATGTGGTTTCCAGGGTCAACCGACCATCAACATCCAGCCAGCAGACGGAGAAAGAGCATGGAGAAGCATGCGAGGGAGGATTTTTATGGACCAGTCATGGTAGTGTTGCATTTTACTCCCGCTCACATTCCGTTGTTTGGAACTCAGTCACTTGGCCACACTAACTGGAAGGGAGGCTGGGCCAGCTAAGCACTCAGGAAAAAGAAAACATGGGTTTTGGTCAGCAGCTAGCAGGTTTGTCACAGAGGCTCACCATGGATCCTTCAAGGGTTCCTGCCTTTGGGGGATCCACAATCATGTCTAATGATACAGGATAAAGATCCACACAGTGAAGAGAGGATAAGAGGAGATGGTTTTTGGCACATCCCCTCAGCCCACCTCTGATTTCAGCTAAAGCTGAACAGTAACCAAGCTTTTTCCAGTGTGCCATCCAGTGCCCGCTGTGTCTCTGGGATTTTCCACCTCTGGGACTTTGAAGTCACAGGAATTCCCACATCCCATTTCCTGGAGCCCTAGAGTACTAGAGGCAGTCCTCAATCACTAGTGGACAGGAGCAGTTGGGAAATGCGCCCAGCCTCTTGCCCTTTGGAGGGATGGTTTTGAGTCATGTACTCCATGGTTTTTCAGAAAGTTCCAATGGTGTTGAGCCCCATTTGCTCATGGTGGCAACCAGCTCAATAATGCACCATTCCTGGACTCTTTCTCCTTCCCTCTCTCTTTACTATTTTGGGTCATCCCGGAAATAAACTACCTGCATTCAATTTCTTGTCCCAGGCTCTGCTTTAGGAGAGGGAGGTGACCCCAATTAAGATACAAGAGTTAAATGCTTCCCCCAGCTTCTCAGGAAAGGGAGCCCTAGGAAATTTAGGAACCCATCCTGAGGAAGTATTGGGGGAAGCATTTTCCCTTTTCTCAGAATTCAAGGCCATAGTCTGCAGAAGGTACTGCTGGTGCAACTCAAAAATGTACCTGGCGTAACTCCTAGGCACTGGGTGACATTCTATAACAGAGGGAATGGTATACTTGAAAGAATGAGGCTCCTTTGTGACTGAAATACCCAGAATCTAGGTGATTTGCATGCGGGAAACAGAAACCCTTTCAAGCTCGTTTAAGAAAAGGCATGTATTATGAAAAGATAAGGAACTTCCAAGGAACTCAACTGCAGGAAATACAGTCAGCCCACATGGTAACTGGAAATCAACAGGCAGCTATGCTTTATCCTTGTCTGACTCTAGGACAAAGTATTCTCTCAACTCTGCTGCATATCCACTTCAGTCTCTGCAGACCAGCTTTGGGAATAAGCCCGTAGTTTCTGCTCCCCTGTAGCATCATATTTCACATGGGTTCGCATCAAAAAAGCACCAGATCTGGCTCAAATGCTACATGACCACAATTTAGTGTCTGCCCCTTCAACTGTAGCTTGGTATGTAGAAAGACCGGAGAGAAGGAAGTCAAACTAGAAAGCAAAGATGGAGAAGATGGGAAAATTGAGATGGGTTTATTTTTGAGATGGAAACTTTTGGGCAGAGCAACTTCAGCAGCAGGGACCAACTAAGGTCATTTTTTTAATTGCTTGATTTTTAATTTTATTCATGTTCTTTAGATTGAAAAAGAAACTTAAACATCAAATTTCAGAAACTTATAGTACAACTGGTAAGCACAAATAGATATATAAGCCCCTTTCATTACTTGTGTGATCACATTATTTGATTATTTTTCTGAAATGGGGTATTCCTTTCTTTTTCTATATGAGACGCTTTTCCTGAATTAGCTCTGATGGTTGCTTAGTCTGTTGTGTATCTTAGATCTAAACTTGATTGACACTCAAATAGTCCATCCACTGAGTTTGTCCCTTCCACTGACTAATCTACATTTGTGCTGCCCACAAAATTTCTACCTCTGGCTCTCCTTTTTTTAAATGCAATTTTATTGCATTAAACAGAGACTTCAGGAATAGAAGAGGGAATTTAAACAAGGGTCTCTCAGAATTTTGGATTTTGGACTAAACATCCAATCGATAGGAATTGGTAAAAGGACCTCGGCACTGGGAGACCCCCGGGTGGTGGTGGTGCCATACTCTGCCTGGGGCCTGGATGCTCTGCAGGGAGGGGCCGAGTGAGGGGGCGCGCGCTCAGGGCCCGCCCCTGCCGCCACCTCCACCGCAGTGCCCAGGAATGATCCAGGTAGCCCCGAGAGGCCCTGCTTAGGGGCCCCGAGTCACTTCTTCAGCCACCAGGATGAGGGTGTGTCGTCGGCCTCGATTCGTCCCCATCTGTGCCCCACGGAGAGTACAGAGGGAGCCGCTGCTGTCAGAAACTCTCAAAGAATATTCTCTAAATCTTGGGTGAATTTTTTAAACTTGCTCTGTGGATCAGTAATCAGATTTTTCTGTTTTTTCTTTTTTTAAATATTCTCTGATGTTTAGTATTTTTTTGGGAGAGCAAAATTATTCCCAGATTACTAATCTTTTTTTTTAAACAGGTTTATTCACACACCCTATAATCCATCCAAAGTATGTAATAGATAACTCTCAGTGTAATCAGTGTTGTGCATTCATTACCACAATCAATTTGAGAGCATTCTCATTGCTCCAAAAAAAAAAAATCCCATACGCCTCTATTATTGGCACTTATTATTGGTATAGTACCTTTGTTACAATTTATGAAAGAACACCAAAATACTACAATATTACTGTTAACTATAGTGCATAATTTGCATAAGTTCTAATTTTTGTCATATACCACCCTATTATTAACACCTTAAAATAGTGACAGCCATTTGCTATAGTTGATGTAAAAACAATCTTATAGTTTTACAATTAACCATAATCATACTCCAGAACAGCATTCAGTATTTATATGGTTTCATGTTTTATCCTGTCTTTTCCTTCTAGTGTCATACCCAACCCTCAACTTCCCCTTTCAACCATAATTACACTCACAGTAGTGTGCTCCTATTATCTCCATCCATGTCCAAACATCTTTACTAAAAATTCTGTACAAATTAAGCATCAGCTCTCCATTCTCTACCCTTATTCTATTTCCTGGTAACCTATATTCTAAATCTTAACTCCAAGAATTTGCTCATTAAAATTAGTTCATATGAGTGAGACTATATATTTGTCTTTTTGTTTTTGGTTTGTGTTCTGGTTTGCCAATGCTGCTGTTAAGCAAAACACTAGAAATGGATTGGCCTTTATAAAAGTGGGTTTATTTGGTTACACAGTTACAGTCTTAAGGCCATAAAGCAACCAAGGTAATGCATCAACAATCAGGTACCTTCATTGGAGGATGGCCAATGGCGTCCGGAAAACCTGTGTTAGCTGGGAAGGCACATGGCTGACGTCTGCTCTGGAGTTCTGGTTTCAAAATGGCTTTCTTCCAGGACGTTCCTCTCTAAGCCACAGCTACTCAAAAATTCACTCTTGGTTGCTCTTGGAGCATTTTTCCTCTCTTAGCTTCTCCAGAGCAAAAGTCTGCTTTCAAAGGCCACCTCCAAAATGTCTCTGTAAGCTGCAGTTCCTCTCTCAGCTCCTGTGCATACCTCATGTATCCCTCTTGGCTGTAGCAAGCTCACTCCTATCTGAGCTTTTATAGTGCTCCAGTAAACTAATCAAGGCCCATGCTGAATGGGCGGAGCCACACCTCCATGGAAACTATCCAATCAGAGTTATCACCTACAGTTGGGTGGGTCACTTCTCCATGGAAACATTCAATCAAGGAATTACAATCTAATCAACACTAATAAGTCTGCCCACACAAGATTGCATCAAAGATAATGGCATTTTGGGGGACATAATACATCCAAACTGGCACAGCTTGTTTCGTTCGACATATATCCTCAAGGTTCATCCATGTTGTTGCATGCATAAGGTCTTCATTCCTTTTTAATATTGAATAATATCCCTTGCATGAATATACCACAATTTCTTTATCCATTCATGGGTTGGTAGACATTTGGGTTGTTTTCATCTTTTGTCAATTGTGAATAATGCCGTTACGAACATCAGTGTGCAAATATTTATTTGAGTCCCTGCTATTGGTTGACCTAAGTATAAACCTAGTAGTGGGACTTCTGGGTAGTATGGTCATTCTATATTAGCGTTTTGAGGAACTGCCAAACTGTATTCCCAGTTTACATTACACTATTTTACTTTCCCAAAAACAATGAATGAATATTCTTATTTCTCCACATCCTCTCCAAATCTTCTAATTTTCTATTGCTTTCTGGTAGCCACTCTAGTGGGTGTGAAATGGTATCTCATTGTGGATTTCATTTGCATTTCACTGAGAGCTAATGATACTGAGCATCTTTTCATGTGTGGTTTTTTTTTGATGTTTGTATATCCTCTTTGTAGAAATGTATATTCAAGTCTTTTGCCATTTTTAATATGGTCTGTTTGTCTTTTTATTGTTGAGCTGTAGAATACATTTATTTATTCTGGATATTAAAGCCTTATCAGATACATATTTTCCTCCACTGTGCAGGTTGACTTTTATTTTCATGATAAATTCCTTTGATGAACAAAAATTTTTAATTTTGAGGAGGTACCATTTCTCTATATTTCTTTTGTTGCTTGTGCGTTGTGTGTAAAGTCTAAGAAACTGTTGCCTAACAGAAGATCCTGAAGAAGCTTCCTTAGATTGTTTTCTAGGAATTTTATAATCCTGGTTCTTAAAGTTAGGTGGTTGATCCATTTTGAGATAATTATTGTATATGGTGTGAGATAAGGCCCCCCCTTCATTCTTTACATATAAATCTCCAGTTCTCCCACCATCATTTGTTGAAGAAACTATTCTTCCCCAATTGACTGGACTTGGCAGCCTTGTTAAAAATCAATTGGCCAGAGACTTCTGGGAAGGTGATGGAGTGGGTGAGGCAGAATGGGCTTCTCCTCTGTGAAGGAAACTAGAGAGGGGCCAGAGGACACCCAGGACTGTGGTTTCAGGGTGTGAGCAGCCATAGAGGGACTCTTATAGTATGTGGTGGGGATGTGGATGGATATGTGACAAGATGGTCTTTGAGGAACAGGGTTTGTTTGTTCAGCAGCGACTGCCTCCTGGGGTGGGCAATGGTGAGACAGCCTCTGGGCAAGGGAGTGAGCAGTGGCTCTCCACTCCCATGCACACACCTTAACAATTAATTGGGGAGATAATCCTCCAAGTCATATGGCTGGGAGCTCCTGTGAGGGAACCTGGGAGAAAGTGGACAAGTACCGAATGTACTTATCCTTGCCCCATGGAATTCTGGGGGGTTCACAGGCAAGAAGTGGGAATAGGAGAGCTTGCTGCATGGAAGGACCAGGAGCCCCTCCCACACCCGAGGCTTGTGGGCATGGGGCAGGCAGGGGTTGGTGCATGTTTGAGCTGGAGGGTGCTTTTGAGCACATTGCCTACCAAATTTCACAGGGCCCACATCCCATCCCCAGGGCAGGCTATCCCCTCTGCACATGGAGAACTGTGCACTGATTGGATTCCCACCCTGTTTGGGCCACATCCAGTGCAGAGCTGAAGTTGAGGGAAAGCTGGCTTGAGAGTAAAAGGTGGCTCAAAGGTGCCGTCTGCTGGGAGGACAAGGAAAGTGCACTCCAACAAGTTGTAGCTCTGCCAAATTACATAGGAAAGCTCAAATACTCCCCCTGCATTTCTTAAAATAACTTCATCAAGATAAGGAAGTGCCCCCAAGCTAACAGAAAGTCATAAAACACATGAAGAAACTAGAAGATATGGACAAGCAAAACAAACAAATTAAAAAGCTGGAAGAGACATGAAATTTGAATCAATTAATTTAAAAGAACACAAAAGTCTCCATAAATGATTTCAACAAGATGGCAAAAGACATAAAAGGCATCAAGAAGACTCCAGAAGATTATAATGAAGAATTTGAAAGAGTAAATAAAAAATAGGTAGTCTTATGGAAATAGAATATACTGTTGATCAAATAAAAACATATTAATGACACAACATCAGATTTGAAGAGGCAGAAGAAAGGATAAGTGATCTAGAGAACAGGGAAATCGAATGCAAACACACACAAAAAATTGGAAAATTTGAAAATGGTTCTCATGAAGCTATGGAAAACATGAAGTGCACAAATATAAGAATCATTCATGTCCCAGTAGGAGAAAAGAAGAGTAAAGGGCTAGGAAGAGAGACAAAAGTTGGGGAAAACTTCCCAACCCTTCTAAATGACAAAATAGGCCCAACAAACAAAGATGCCCAAAGAACTGCAAATAGAATATATCAAAATGAACCCACTTGAAGACATTAACTGATCAGATTGTCAAATGCTGACGAGAAGGAGAAAATTCTGAAAGCAGCAAGAGAGAAGCAATTCACCACATACAACGGAAACAACATAAGACTAAGCAGTGACTACTCAGTGGACACCATGGAGGTAAGAAGGTAGTGGTATGATACATTTAAGATTTTGAAAGAGATAAACTGCAAACTAAGAATTCTTTCTCTAGCAAAGTTCTCCTTCAAAATTGAGGGTGAGCTTAAAATTTTCACAAACAAATGCTGAGAGACTTTGTTAACAAGAGACTTCCCCTGCAAGAAATATTAAAGGGGGCTCTCCGGCTGAGAAAAAGAAAGGAGAGAGAGGTCTGAAAAAGGACACAGAACTGAAGAATATTATTATGGGTAACTTAAAGGAAAATAAGTGAGAGAGGGAAAAAAGAGAGAGGGGGAGGAATAGATCTGACAACTAAAAACCAAAGAATAATATGGCTTGTTCAAGAACTCCCTTCACAGTAATAACTTTGAATGTGAATAGTTAAACTCTCCAATTAAAAGATCCAGACTCTTAGAATGGATTAAAAAGTACGACCCATTGATATGCTGTTTACAAGAGACTCATCATAGACCCTATGATACAAAAAGACTGAAACTTAAAGGATGGAAAAAAATTCTACGAAAGATGAAACCAAAAGAAATCAGTGGTAGCTATATTAATATAAGACAAAATAAACCGTGAATGCAAAGATGTCGTAAGAGACAAAGAAGGACACTATATATTAATAAAAGTGGCAATTCACAAAGAAGAAATAAAAATCATAAATGCTTATGCACCCAATCAAGGAGCTTGAAAGTACATGAGAAAAACATTGGCCAAACTGAATGAAGCAATAGACATTTCTACAATAATAGTGGGAGACTTCGATACACCACTGTCTTCTATGTATAGAACAACCAGGCAGAGGACCAATAAGGAAATTGGGAACTTAAATAATGATAAATGAATTAGAGTTAACAGATACATATAGATAGTTACATCCCAAAGTACCAGGATACACATTCTTCTCTATCACTCATGGAACATGTTCCATGATAGATCATATGCTGGGGCACAAAACAACTTTTAATAAATTTTAAAAAATTGAAGTTATTCAAGGCACATTCTCTGACCATAATGGAATGCAACTAGAAATCAACAACCACCAACAACCCAGCTCTTTCACAAATATATGGAGGTTAAACAGCACTCTCCCAAACAACCAGTAGGTCAAAGAAGACATTGCAAGAGAAATTGCTAAATATCTAGAGACAAATGAAAACATGGACAAAATGTATCAAACCCTTTGGGATGCAGTGAAGGTGGTGCTGAGCAAGAGATTTATAGCTCCAAATGCGTACATACAAAGGGAAGAGAGAGCTAAAACCAAAGACCTAACTGAACAACTGCAGAGGCTGGAGAATGATCAGCAAATAACACTAAAGCATGTAGAAGAAAAGAAATAACAAAGAATAAAGCAGAAATAAATGAACCATGTAATGTAAAAGCAGTAGAGAAAATAAATAAAACCAAAGTTTGGTTCTTTGATAACCACAAGATTGACAGACCCTTAGCTAGACTGATAAAGTAAAAAAGAGAGAAAACCAAAATAAACAGTATCAGAAATGAGAGTGGGGTCCCAAAGAAATAAAAAAAATCATAAAAGGATATATGAACAAGTGTATGCTAACAAGTTAGAGACTTTAGAGGAAATGGACAATTTTCTGGAAATACATGAACAACTTAGACTGACCCAAGAAGAAATAGAAGACTTCCATAAACCAATCGCAAAGAGAGCCAATCAGTCATCAAAAATCTACTTACAAATAAAACCCCATGACCAGATGGCTTCACAGTGTAATTTTACCAAAATTTCCAAAAAAAAAAAAAAAAAAAAAAAAAAATGAAACCATTCCTGCTCAAAGTCTTTCAAAAAATTGAAGGAAAAGGGAACACTACATAACTCATTTCATGAAGTTAATAACACTTTAATAACAGAACTAGATGTGCTGGTTTGGATGTATTATGTCCCCCATAATTCCATTATCTTTAACACAATCTTGTGGGGGCAGACATATTAGTGTTGATTAGGTTGGAAACTATTGGTTCAGTGTTTCCTTGGAGATGTGACTCAATCAACTGTGGGCAAGACCTTTCATGGGATTATTTCCATGGAAGTGTTGCCCCACCCATTCAGGGTGGGTCTTTATTGGATCACTGGAGTACTTTAAAACCAGCCACACAGGCCCAGATGCAGAGCAGATGCAGCTAAGAGAGGACGAAATGCTCCAAGAGGAACACTTTGGAGAATGCCATTTTGAAATGCAACCTGGGAGCAAGCAGACACCAGCCATGTGCCTTCCCAGCTAACAGAGGATTTCTGAGATGCCAGTGGCCTTTCTCCAGCAAAGGTACCCTTTGTTGGAGCCTTGCCTTGGACACTTTGTGGCCATAAGACCATAGCTTTGAAACCAAATATACCCCTTTATAAAAGCTCATCCATTTCTGCTGTTTTGCAAAAGGGCAGTGTTCTAGTTTGCTAATGCCACTGTTGGAATACAAAACACCAGAGATGGATTGACTTTCATAAAGGGGGTTTATTTGGTTACACGGTTATAGTCTTTAGGCCATAAAGTGTCCAAGGTAATGCATCAACAATCGGGTACCTTCACTGGAGGATGGCCAGTGGGCCTGGAAAACCTCTGCTAGTTGGGAAGGCATGTGGCTGGTGTCTGCTCCAAGTTCTGGTTTCAAAATGGCTTTTTTCCCAGGATGTTCCTCTCTAGGCCACAGCTCCTCTTCAGAAATGTCACTCTCAGTTGCTCTTGGGGCATTTGTCCTCTCTTAGCTTCTCTGCAGCAAGAGTCTGCTTTCAACAGCCATCTTCAAACTATCTCTTATCTGCAGTGACTCTCTCAGCTCCTGTGCATTCTTCAAGTGTCCCTCTTGGCTGTAGCAAGCTCGATCCTTCTGTCTGAGCTTATATAGAGTTCCAGTAAACTAATCAAGGCCCATGCTGAATGGGCAGGGCCACACTTCCATGGAAATTATCCAGTGAAAAATCTCACCCACAGTTGAGTGATCACATCTCCATGGAAACATTCAATCAAAAGTCTCCAACCCAATCAACACCAATACATTTCCTGCTCACACAAGACGGCATCAAAGATAATGGCATTTTGGGGGACATAATACATCCTAACTGAAACAGGCAGCATTAGCAAACTGAACATCAGATAAAGATACTACAAAAAGAAAGACTACACACCAGTCTCCCTAATGAATATAGACGCAAAAATTCAACAAAATACTTGCAAATTGAATCCAAAGGCAAATTAAAAGAATTATACACCATGACCAAGTGGGGTTCATTCCTGGCATACAAGCCTGGTTCAACATAAGAAAATCAATCAATGTAATACAACACATTAACAAATCAAAAGGGAAAAATCAAATGATTGTCTTGATAGTTGCTGAAAAAGCATTTGACAAAATTCAGCATCACTTTTTCATAAAAAAACACTTCAAAAATTAGGAACTGAAGGAAACTTCCTCAGTATGATAAAGAGCATATATGAAAAAGCCACAACCAGTGTAGTACTCAATGATCAGAGACTGAAAGACTCCCCCCTAAGATTGGGAATGAGACAAGGCACCCACTGTCACCACTATTATTCAACATTGTACTAGATGGTCTAGCCAGAGTAATTTACCATGACAAAGAAATAAAAGCTACCCAAATTGGAAAGGAAGAAGTAAAAGTGTCATTATTTGCAGATGATCTGATCTTATATTTGGAAAATCCAGAGAAATCAATGACAAAGCTACCTGAGCTAATAAACAAATTCAGCAGAGTGGTGGGACACAAGATTAATGAACATAAGTCAGTAATGTTTCTGTATAGTAGTAATGACCTAACTTAAGAGGAAATAAAAATTTCATTCATGATAGCAACTAAAAAATCAAGTACCCAGGAATAAATTTAACCAAAGTTGTAAAAACTTCCATAAACAAAATTGCAAATTCTTGCTAAAAGAAATTGAAGGGGACCTAAAGAGGTTGAAAGATATTCCATGTTAATGGATAGGTAGGCTAAACAACATTAAGATGTCATTTCTACACATTCAATTCTACACAATCAATTCTACACATTCTACATATTCAATGCAATTCCAATCAAAATATCAACAACCTAATTTGCAGACTTGGAAAAGCAAGTTATCTAATTTATTTGGATGGGAAAGGGGCCTCAACTTGCCAAAAACATTCTAAAAAAGAAGAATGAAGTGGGAGAATTTAGACTTCCAGACTTTGAAGGCCACTATAAAGCCACAGTGATCAAAACAGCATGGTCTTGACACAAAGATAGACATATTGATCAATGGAATATAATTGAGAGTTCAGAAAGAGATCCCCAGCTCTATGGTTGGCTGATTTTTGATAAGGCCCCCAAATCCACTAACATGTGACAGAGCAAGCTTTTCAACAAATGGAGCTGGGAGGACAAGACGTTGATATCCAAAAGAGTGAACGAGTATCCCTACCTTACACCCTATACAAAAATTAACTCAAAGTGGATCAAAGATCTCAATATTGGAGATAGCACCATAAAACTCACAGAAGATAATATAGGGAAACATCTTTAAGACCTAATAATTGGGAGGTCGCTTCTTAGACCTTACACCCAAAGCACAAGCAACAAAAGAAAAATTAGATAAATGTGAAGTCCTCAAAATAAAAATCTTCAGCCTCAAAAGACTTTGTCAAAAAGGTGAAAAGGCAACCAACCCAATGGGGGAAAATATTTGTAAACCATATATCTGATAACAGACTGATTTCCTGTGTATATAAAGACATCCTACAACTCAACAATAGTACAAACAATCCAATTATAAAATGGGCAAAAGATATGATTAGGCATTTTTCCAAAGAAGAAATACAAATGGCTAAAAAAAAAAAAACAGAAAAAATGTTCATCTTCAGGAACTATTGGAGAAATGCAAGCAAAAGCCACAATGAGATACCATCTCACACCAATAAAAATATAAAAACAAACAGGAAACAACAAATGGCTGGAGAAGAAATGGAGAAATTTGAACTCTTTTTCATTGCTTGTGGGAATGTATAATGGTACAGCCAATGGGTAATACAGTTTGGCAGTTTCTCAGAAAACTAGATATCGAATTATGCTATGATCTGGTTATTCCACTTCTCAGTATATACCCAGAAGATCTGAAAGCAGTGACATGAACAGACATTTGTACACCAATGTTAATAGCAGCATTGTTCACAATTGCCAAGAGGTGGAAGCAATCCAAGTGTCCTTCAAGAGAAAAGTGGTAAACAAAATTTGGTATACACGTATGTGGGAATACTTTGCAGCAGCAAGGAGCAAGGTCATGAAACATATGGCATCATGGATGAAACTTGAAGACATATGCTGAGTGAAATAAGTCAGACACAAAAGGAGAGATATTGTATGTTACCACTGCTATGAACTCTGCAAACAATGTAAAATCACTGTCTTATAGTGTAGAATATAAAGGATGTAGAGATGGACAGAAGCTAGTGAAGGGGGATTGATAACCTAATATGTTTAAATATGTTAATGAGGGTGAATTTAAAGGTATGGGAATAAATAGGGGTGATGGTTGCTTGTTAATTGGATTGTAAGTATCAGAGCTGTAATGAAGGCAAACAAGATTGAAAGGGGTTGTTTAAAAGCTTGTATCTCCAGATCAGCACTACAAAGAGAGATCAGTGCTTGCATGATATACTTCAAAGGTATGACACATGTACAGAGAATTGATAACAGAGTGGTGTATGGGAAAAATCTACCTATTGCATACTAGGGACTATAATTATAAGAATACCTTACTAGTACCACACAAGTACTAGTGACAATAATTAAGGAATGAAATGAGGTATGGGGTGTCTTTGGTCATGAGAATTGTTTAAGACGGGAAGTGATGAGGATTGTACAACTAAGAGATGATAATGTGAGATATTGACTGAATATCATGGACAGAACATATGCTGTGGGATATTAGGAGCCCCCTACTTTATAAGTCAAGCCTTCAATCTTGGTGCTTGCTCTTATGAATTATTGTTGTAAAGGAGTGGCTAAACCCACCTATAATTTATGCCTAGGAGTCACCTCCAGAGAACCTCTTTTGCTGCTTAAATGTGGACTTTCTCTCTCTAAGCCCAACTTTGCAAATAAGTTCATCAACCTCCCCCCTGATGTAGGACAGGACCCCCCAGGTGAGTGAGTCTCCCTAGTGACGTGAGACGTGGATTCCGGAAATGAGCCTGACCCTGGCATTGAGGGGTTGAGAATGCCTTTTGGACAGAAAATGGTGTGAGAAAACAACAAAATAAGATTTCAGTGGCTAAGAGATTTCAGATAGGTTTGAGAGGCTGTAACAGTGGTTACTCCTATGCAAACTTCAGCTAGTTATCCCAAATGGGTCACAGTATGATAAGCCCAGGTCAATAGCAGTCCCCAAAATTGTAAAGAATACCTGGGTCCTTAATTGAGACTCCATAAAAGTCTCACTCACTAAGTTTATTCCTCAGAAACTTAAATCCTCCTGAGAGCTCCTATGCTAGCTAAGTTCCCAACTCCAGAGACAGCAACCTCTTCAAGAACATCAACCAGTTGCAACCCTTTTCCCATAATGTCAACACCCCTTTTCAAAATGATTAGGTTGGTCACTGCCTATATATCCCCGAAGACTGGGAAAGTGATTAAACTAGAGGAAGAGGCAGCAACAGACAAGATAGAATTTAACAAAGGGGTATGAATACTGAATCTCTATATAATTTTCTTTTTCTTAGTTGCTAACATGTTAGAATAGCTAGAGAGAAAGAATTGAATTGGTGGAACTGTATCCCATAACATTCTTTGAAATTTGTTATGTAGCTACTTGTGAAGTTGTAATTGAAAGATATCAGGTTTTTGTATATATGTTATATTTCACAATAAGGAAATAAGTGAAACCATGGTACTTTAACCCATAACTACTGGGTAAATCATTCTTTGAAAGTTATCACTTTTTTTGCATATATGTTATATTTCACACTAAGGAAATAGCTGAAACTGTGGAACTGTAACTGATAACATTTTTTGAAATTTGCTAGCTCTTTGTTAAATTGCACTTGGTAAGTTATCACTTCTATGTAAATATATTGTATTCCATAATAAAACAATAAAATAAAATAAAATAAAATAAAATAAAATGCAATAAACAACAACAAAAACCCTTGCCCAGAAATGCAAAGACAGGGCACCCTTGAATTGCTGCCTGAATCTGTGTTATCCAAATTACAATATCAAGACCCCAAATAATCACTTTTGTTGTCTTGAAAAAAAAAGAGTAAATGATGTGTTCACTTATGCCAGACATTTTGTCTATTGACAAAGAATTTGGGACAATGTTGAGTTCATTTGAATCCCTGTTACAAATTAAAAGGCCTATGTAATTCAAACAAACAAAAATCAATTGTCCAAAGACATGAGGGGCTATTTCTGAATACTCAATTTGATTCCATTGGTCTATGTATCAATCCTCATGTCAGTACCATGCTGTTATGGTCACTGCAGCTTTGTAATAAGTTTTTTTTTTATTTTTTTAATTCAATTTTATTGAGATTGTTCACATACCATACAATCATCCAAAGTGTACAATCAATTCTCATGGTACCATCATATAGCTGTGCATCCATTATTCCAGAAAAGAAATAAAAACAAAAAGAAAACTCAAATCCTTCCATACCCCTAACCACACCCCTCCATTATTGACTCATAGTATTGGTATAGTACATTTGTTACTGTTGATGAAACCATGTTAAAATACTACTAACCGTAGTACATAGATTGCAATAAGTGCATTTCCCCCTATATACTCCTCTATTATTAACTTCAAGTTATAGTGTCATACATTTGTTCTAGTTCATGAGAGAGATTTCTAATATTTGTACAGTTAATCATGGACATTGTCAACCACAAGGTTCACTGTTTTATACATTCCCATATTTTAATATCCAACTTTCCTTCTGTTGACATACATGACTCTAAGCTTCCCCTTTCCACCACATTCGCACACCATTCAGCACTGTTAGTTATTCTCACAATCATGTGCCTGTCCATTTCCAAACACTTAAGTTCAACCTAGTTAAAGATTCTGTTTATAATAAGCAACTCTTCCCCATTCTTCAGCCTCATTCTATATCCTGGTAACTTAAATTTCATGTCTATGAGTTTACATGCTATAGTTAGTTCATATCAGTGAGACCATACAATGTTTATTCTTTTGTGTCTGACTTATTTCACTCAATAGAGTGCTCTCAAGTTTTCTTCATCAACCCATTTATTTTGTTTTTTTTTGAGACAGTTTTGTTCACCCACCATACATTCCATCCTAAGTAAACAATCAATGGTTCCCTGTATAATCATGTATTTATGCATTCATCACCATCACCACTATCTATATAAGGACATCTCCATTTCTTCTACAAAGAAGGAGGAAGAGTCAAGGAAGGTAGAGAGATAAAAGAAAAAGAAAGAAAAAAAGACAGCTAAAAAGCAATGAAAGGAAAGATAGAATTAAACTAAAATACAATAAAAGAGTCAGACAACATCACCAATGCTGAGTCCCATACCCCTCCCTTATATCCCCCTCTTATAGGCATTTAGCTTTGGTATATTGCCTTTGTTACATTAAAGAAATCATAATACAATGTTTCTATTAGCCATAGTCTCTAGTTTGCATTGATTGTATTTTTCCCCAATATCACCCTATTTTTACCACCTTGCAAGGTAGACATTCATTTGTTCTCCCTCATGTAAAAACCTATTTGTACATTTTATCACAATTGTTGAGCACTCAAGGTTTCATGGAGTTATACAGTCCCAGTCTTTATCTTTCCTCTTTCCTTCTGGTATCCCTCATACTCCTAACCTTCCTCTTTCAACCAGACTCACAGTCATCTTTGTTCATTGTACGTATTTGTTGTGCTACCATCACCCAAAATTATATACCAAACCTCTCACTCCTGTCTTTTCCTATCTGTCTGTAGTGCTCCCTTTAGTATTTCCTGTAGAGCAGGTATCTTGTTCACAAACTCCCTCATTGTCTGTTTGTCAGTATGTTTTAAACTCTCCCTCATATTTGAAGAACAGTTTTGCTGGATATAGAATTCTTGGTTGGCATTTTTTTTCCTTCAGTATTTTAAATATACCACACCACTTCCTTCTTGCCTCCATGGCTTCTACTGAGAAATCTTCACATAGTCTTATCAAGCTTCCTTTGTATGCGATGGATCACTTTTCTCTTGCTGCTTTCAGGATTCTCTCTTTGCTTTTGAAGTTTGATAACTGATTATTAAGTGTGTTGATGAAAGTCTATGCAGATATATTCTGTTTGGGGTATGCTGTGCTTCTTGGCTCTGTAATTTTATGTCTTTCATAAGAGATGAGTAATTCTCAGTGATTATTTCCTTTATTATTGCTTCTGCCCCCTTTCTCTTCTCTTCTCCTTCTGGGACACCCATGACACATGCATTCATATGCTTCATGTTATCATTCCCTGAGACATTGCTCATATTTTTCCGTTCTTTTTCCTATCTGTTCTTTTGTGTGTAGGCTTTCAGATGTCTTGTTCTCCAGTTCCTGAGTGTTTTCTTCTGCCTCTTGAACTCTGCCATAGTATGTTTCCATTGTGTTTTTCATCTCTTGTGTTGTACCTTTCATTTCCATAGATTCTGTCAGTAGGTTTTCAAACTTTCCATTTCAACCTTATGTTCACCCTGTTTTTCCTTTATATCTTTGAACTCTTTTGCCATACCTTCCCTGAATTCATTGACTTGGTTTTTGATATGATTTAGCATATTTCCTTGAAAATCTTTAATTGATTGTTTCATTAAGGTGAAACAATATCTCAAGTCTGTCTTAAATAAGGTGTAAGTTTGTTCCTTTGACTGGGCCATATCTTTGTTTTCCTTAGTGTAATTTGTAGTTTTCTGTTGTCTAGGCATCTGGTTTCCTTGGTTACCCCAATCAGATTTTCCCAGACCAGAATGGGTTCAAGTCTCAGAGTGCGGCTATATTCAGAGTCACATTTCCTTGAGGGTGTGTCTTAGAAGAGTGACAGACTTTTGTGTGAGGCCTCTAGCAACTGTGTTTTTCCTAACCTGCCTAGAAGGTGGTGCCTGTCAGCCTGTCACTCCTGAATGGTGTAGGGAGGTGTGGCCCTTTTAATTCTTACCTTAGTTTGTTTCTTTTTTGGCTATTTTCCCCCAGTCCCTGGAGTCTGAGTTCTGAAGGATGGGCCTGAACTAGAGCTGGGCCCCACCTCCTTCCTCTCAGGGAGGATACACACCATAGAGAGTTATCTTCTGCATTTGAATAGCTCCTTTGTCTCTCTGACTCTGTTAACTCCATCCCTGTCTGGGTCAGAGTACTGCAAACTGAAAATGGCTGAGGCTCTTTCCACTGAGCCACTCTGGTTGAGAAAGAGAAAAAGAAATCCCCTTTTCAGAGTCAGTCCATGGCCCCCCAGTTTCTCCCATTAGTAACAGAGAGCACCTGGTCTTCTGGGCTCCCTTTCCCAGGGCACAGGTGTTTTCTGGCTCTCTAAGGTGAGTCTCTAAAAGCCTCTTTGTTTTCTCTTTTTTTAAATTATATTTTTCAGTCAGTCCCTCCTCCTCTCCACTGGTAGCAACCTCAGGGTACTTTGCTGCTTGTTAAAGGTTTGCCTATGTTTGTAGCTTGTTTTCAGCAGTCCACATTTTTAAATTAAAACCCAAGTTGGAGCTGAGCTGAGCTATATTCACTTGCTCCAAGAATGCTGCTTTCTCCCACAGTAAGGTCCTGCAGCACAGCCTGCCATAGAGGGAGGGGCTCCTAGCATGGGTCCACAGTTTTTATTTACAGATTTTATGCTGTGATCTCAGCCATTACACCAAATCCAGGTTGGTGTATGATGTGTGTGTAGTGGGTTGTCCCCCAGCAATTGTCCCAGATTATTTACTAGTTGTTCCTGGATGTTTATTAGTTGCTTCAGGGGACTAACTAAATTCCACACCTCTCTATGCTGCCACCTTGTCTCTCCTCTCCCTGTAATAAGTTTTAAAGTCAGGAAGTATGAGTCCTCTGAGTTTATTCTTCTTTTTCAAGATGCTTTTGGCTATTCAAGTTCCCTTATCATCCAAACAAATTTGATGATTGAAGAAAAAGCCAGATTAGAAAGAGGAAAAAGAGAATGGGAGGTGAAGAAGTGGAGTTGGCTTCTGAGACACTCCTAGAAGTCTTGCCATAAAAAGGAGCAGAGAATGAACTTGTAGTAGGAGGGTGTTGGAGGGTCAACAGAAGGTACTTTGTAAGATGGGAGGTATGGACAATGATGGGAATGATCCAGCAAATAGGGAGAAACCCAGGATGCAGGAACACTCAGCCTACCTTGGAATAGTTGGAAGGAATGGACTGAGGACACAAGCGGAGACACCACCTACAGCAGGAGCAGGGGTCTTTTGCCCAGATGACAGGGAGCCAGGGAGGATGGGCCCAGGGGAGTGTCTGTTGGCTGGTTTGGTGGCAAGGAGGAGAGAACTTGTGTAGTTTTCTTCTATTCTTTCAGTGTAATATGAGGCCAAGTAATCTGAGAGCAGAGGTGAGGAGTCTAGTGGGGGTGCTGGGGCTTTGCAAAGAGAGGAGGAGAAGTAAAGTGGTAATAGCAGTTTGGACAGTGGGGAGACCAACACAAAAGGACTGCCAGGCAGACTTGAGTGTCCATTTCAGATTATTTGCAGTTATGAATTTAAAGTGAGACCTGTCAGGTTGCTTTTCAATTTTCTCAGGCTATATCTAGCTGTTTAGGTACAGGTGAGGATATAGGAAATATTGAGTGCCTAATCTTTTTTTTTTTTTAATACCTATTGTTTTTCTTCAGAGACACTAGATGGGTCTTAAAGAAGAACAAGAATTTGATGCAAAGTCTTTAATGATGTTTGCATTTTTTACAACATACATAATTTTGCACTCTATAATTAATTATCCATTGTTTCAATACTTGCAAATTCATCTGCCTCAGGGCTTAGTCATGATATCTGAATCTAAATCAATAAAATTAAGGAACAGCAACAGCTCATCTAATCATCTTTTTATTCCTTCATGATCAGCAGGATACATATGACAGTTCCTAAAGGTCTATTATAGATTGATACATAAATTGTGAGCCTTCTTTTATAGCAGCATATAATCAAGATTTCTAGGAAAGTATTTAAACCAAAGGTCACACAGTTTATGAAAACCAAATTTTTTATTCAGGCCATTAACCCATACCTACTTTTAGCCATTTTTCAACCTGCTCTTTTAAGAATGTTATATTGCCCAGCAAATAGTGTTCTTCACTGCTTTGGAGATGACTGAACAGATGAAGGCATCAGATTCCTACACAGTTGGGGTGTTGTCTAAGAACAATTTGTTTTATGATAGTCTTTTGTTGTATGTATTAGTTAGGGTTCCCTAGGGAAACAGAATCAATGAGAGATATCTATGACTATAAAACTTATAAAAGTGACTCATGCAACTGTGGTTATGCATGAGTCCAAATTCTGTAGGGCAGTCAGAAAACTGTCAACTCCAAGGAAGATGTCCAATGAACTCCTCAGGAAATGAACCAGCAAATTCAATGAACTCCTCAGGAAATGAACTGGGATCTTCAACGAACGTGTTCGATGAACTCCTCAGGAAACAAACCGGCAACTTCTACGAACTCCTCAGGAAACGCTTCACTGGGCAGCTGAAGAAGAAGTGAAGGTCCTCCATCTGTCTTGCTCATAAGTCTTCAACTGATTAACTGGATTAAATCCAGCCAATTGCATTCTCTCATTGTGGAAGACATGCCCTTAGGTGAGTCATCAGTCACAGCTGTAGTCAATTGACTGATGATTTAATAAATCAGCATGTTGGTTTATTAACCAGCCACAAACATCCTCATGGCAATTGTTAAGCCAGTGCTTGCTTGACCAGACAGCTGGGTACTATCACCTGGCCAAGTTGACACATGAACCTAACCATCAGCATCCACCCCTTGTCAACTTGTCAGTTATGCACATCACTTAAAACCATACTTTATCTCTAAGTAGATAATAATAACAGACATACATTTTGCCTAACAATACTCTGCTGTGCAGCGTACAACTGGAAATGCACTAAATCTCTCCAGAATAGGGTGCAAGTCCTTGGGTGACATTAGCTCTTAAAATTGACTTCCTTTAGCTTAAATACAGCAAAATGAACAGTATAGGTTATGCCATATGATAAGGAGATAAGACAGAGAAGAAAGCAAAGATATTTGCTTTACAGACAAATATAAACATAATCATAACAAAACATGGAGGAAATATTCATGCCATCATAGTTCTCATTTCTGTAATTGGTCACATGGCCATAATTCATATTTATCACTACCTTCTTCCACTACCCATTCCATGTTCCCTTTACCCTCAGCAAGCACTTCAGCTGGCCGTGGTTCTTTGCCTGGTGGGGTGACCCAAACCTTCATTCCTGAATTTTCTTGGCCATTGGTAGTCCTGCCTGGATTGGGTTGTTGCAGTTTTCCATTGACTTTAATCACAGGGCATGGTAGTACTAAGAGACGCCCTAGGGGATCTCCTGTATTCCAGGAAAACTCTTCTTTACTTCCATTGTGTAGTTGCAGTGCTATTTCCCCTTGATAGTCAGGATCAATCACCCCAGCCAGTACAGTAGCACCCTTCCTTGCCTGTTGATTCAGAGGCATAAGAAGACCAAAATGGCCAGGTGGCAGTCTTAACTTCCAGTTCAATGGGATTATTGTGTTTCCTGGTGGAAGCACCCCTCTTTTTGGGACCAAGACCTGTAGACCAGCAGAGCTTAAGCTTGCAGGAACAGGAAGCAAAAATTTACCTAGTGGATCACTAGGAGTGATAATGAGTGGTGCCACTCCTGTTTCCACCCCTTGATTCCTGGACCCATGAATCCTGGCTATGAGAGAAACAGAACCATAGAGTGGATGCTCATTCAGAGCATACACAGCCTCCTGGAGAACATTGCCCCAGCCCTGCAAGGTATTGCCACCTAGTTGGTGCTGTAGTTGAGTCTTCAACAGGCCATTCCACCGTTCTATCAACCCAGCTGCCTCTGGATGATGGGGAACATGGTAAGACCACAGAATTCCATGAGCACATGCCCAATCCCTCACTTCGTTTGCTATGCAGTGGGTTCCTTGGTCTGAAGCAATGCTGTGTGGAATGCCATGATGGTGGTAAGGCATTCTTAAGTCCACAGATGGTAGATTTGGCAGAAGCATGTCATGCAGGGAAGGTAAACCCATATCCGGAGTATGTGTCTATTGCAGTAAGAACAAATCACTGCCTCTTCCATGATGGAAGTGGTCCAATGTAATCAACCTGCGACCAGATAGCAGGCTGATCACCTCAGGGAATGGCGCCATATCGGGGACTGAGTGTGTGTCTCTGCTGCTGGCAAATTGGACACTCAGCAGTGGCTGTGGCTAGGTCAGCCTTGGTGAGTGGAAGTCCATGTTGCTGAGCCCATGCATAACCTCCATCCCTACCATCATGACCACTTTGTTCATGAGCCCATTGGGCAATGACAGGAGTTGCTGGGGAAAGAGGCTGATTGGTATCCACCAAATGGGTCATTTTATCCACTTGGTTATTAAAATCTTCTGCTGAAGTCACCCTCTGGTGAGCATTCACATGGGACACAAATATCTTCATGTTTTTTTGCCCACTCAGAAAGGTCTATCCACATACCCCTTCCCCAGACTTCTTTGTCACCAATCTTCCAATCATGTTCCTTTCAAGTCCCTGCCCATCCAGCCAAACCATTAGCAACAGCTCAGGAATCAGTATACAAATGCACCTCTGGCCAGTTCTCCTTCCAAGCAAAGTGAACAACCAGGTGCACTACTCGAAGTTCTGCCCACTGGGAGGATTTCCCCTCACCACTGTCCTTCAGGGACATCCCAGAAAGGGGCTGCAGTGCTGCAGCTGTCCACTTGTGGGTGGTGCCTGCATATCGTGCAGAACCATCTGTAAACCAGGCCCGAGTTTTCTCTTCCTCAGTCAACTTACTGTAAGGAACTCCCCAAGATGCCACAGCTGTGGGCTGGGAAACAGAAGGTAAGGTGGAAGGAGTGGGGGCCATGGGCATTTGGGCCACTTCCTCATGTAACTTACTTGTACCTTCAGGACCTGCTCAAGCTCTGTCTTGTATATACCATTTCCATTTTATGATGGAGTGCTGCTGTGCACACCCAAATTTATGGCTTGGTGGATCAGGCAATACCCAGCTCATGATAGGTAACTCAGGTCTCATGGTAACTTGGTGGCCCATGGTTAAGCGTTCTGTCTCTACTAAGGCCCAGTAGCAAGCCAACAGCTTTTTCTCAAAAGGAGAGTAGTTATCTGCAGAGGATGGTAAAGCTTTACTCCAAAATCCTAAGGGCCTGCATTGTGATTCTCCTATAGGAGCCTGAGAAAGGCTCCAAACAGCATCTCTATTTGCCGCTGACACTTCCAGCACCATTGGGTCAGCAGGATCATATGGTCCAAAGGGCAGAGCAGCTTTCACAGCAGCCTGGACCTGTCACAGAGCCTCATTTTGTTCCAGTCCCCACTCAAAACTAGAAGTTTTTCTGGTCACTTGGTAAATGGGCTGGAGTAGCACACCTAAATAAGGAATATGTTGTCTTCAAAATCCAAAAAGGCCAACTAGGTGTTGTGCTTCTTTTTTGGTCGTAGGAGGGGCCAGATGCAACAGCTTATCCTTCACTTTAGAAGGAATATCTTGACAGGCCCCACACCACTGGACACCTAGAAATTTTACTGAGGAGGAAGGTCCCTGTATTTTTGTGGGATTTATCTCCCATCCTCTGCCACACAAATACCTTACCAACAAATCTAGAGTAGTTGCTACTTCTTGCTCACTAGGTCCAGTCAACATGATATCATCAATATAATGGACCAGCGTGATGTCTCGTGGGAGGGAGAAATGATCAAGATCCCTGCAGACAATATTATGACATAGGGCTGGAGAGTTGATATAACCCTGAGGTAGCACAGTGAATGTAAACTGCTGGCCTTGCCAGCTGAATGCAAACTGTTTCTGGTGGTTCTTGCTGACAGCAATTGAGAAAAAAGCATTTGCCAGATCAATAGCTGCATACCAGGTACCAGGGGATGTGCTGATTTACTCAAGCAATGATACCACATCTGGAACAGCAGCTGCAATTGGAGCCACCACCTGGTTAAGCTTATGATAATCCACTGTCATCCTCTAAGACCCATCTGTCTTCTGCACAGACCAAATAGGAGAGTTGAATGTGAATGTGGTGAGAATCACCACCCCTGCATCCTCCAAGTCCTTAAGAGTGGCATTAATTTCTGCAATCCCTCCAGGAATCCAGTATTGCTTCTGTTTTACTATTTTGCTAGGCAGGGGCAGTTCTAGTGGCTTCCACTTGCCCTTTCCTACCATAATAGCCCTCACTCCATGAGTCAGGGAACCAATGTGAGGATTCTGCCAGTTGCTGAGTATGTCTATTCCAATTATGCATTCTGGCACTGGGGAAATAACCACAGAATGGGTCCAGGGACCCACTGGACCCACCATGAGATGGACCTGAGCTAAAACTCCATTGATCACCTGACCTCCATAAGCCCCAACTCTGACTGGTGGACCAGAGTGACGTTTTGGGTCTGTGGTAATTAATGTCACTTCTGAACCAGTATCTAATAATCCATAAAATATCTGATCATTCCCTTTTTCCCAATGCACAGTTACTCTGGTAAAAGGCTGTAGGTCCCCCTGGGGAAGGCTGGGAGGAAGATTAACAGCATGAATTTTTGTCAGTGTAACAGGGTCCTTCCCCAAGGGTACCCGGCCTTCCCTTCATTCAAGGGGCTCTGGATATGTAAACTGTATCAAGTCTGGGAATTGATTAAGGGGCCATGACTCTCTGTTTTTGTAATTCAAGGGAGACTTTTGTTCACATGACCTAGAATTCTTCTGCTTATATAGTTCAAACAAGAATTTAGTCGATTGCCCATCTGTTTTACTACTTGGTACTCCATGATCCACTAGCCAACTCCATAAGTCTCTGCAAGTCATATTAGTTTGATTGCTGTTTTGAGCCTGTTTTCTGTTATGGTAGCCATGCCCACCTTGTCTGTGGCAATTAACTGCAGCCACTTGGCTTCTGCCAACTCAGGACCCAATTATCCCCATTGTGTTTAAGGATTCCAGCTCAGTGATGGCAGTTCCTACAGTAATACCTGACCTACAGAGAAGGGCAACTACAGAGCTCTTCAGGGATGATGGAGCTAGTCTCACAAATTTATTCCTCACAGTCCTGGTAAAAGGTGTGTCCTCTGGACATTCCAGGGGTGTGTGAGCAGGTCTTCCATGATAAATCCACTCTAACATTCCAATCTCTCTAAGCCTTTGAATCCCCTCCTCCACATTGTACCAGGGCAGTTCTGGCATTTCAACCTCTGGTAATGCCGGCCACCTTTTGATCCATGTTTCAGCCAACCACCCAAACAGACTATTAACACCCTTTCTAACCCCTCGAGCTACAACATCGAATGCAGAATCTCTGCTTAGCGGGCCCATATCAGTAAATTCAGCCTGATCCAACCTTATATTCCTTCCACCATTATCCCACACTCTCAATATCCATTCCCACACATATTCCCCTGGTTTCTGTCTGTATAAGTTGGAAAACTCATACAGTTCCTTTGGAGTATAGCGTACCTCTTCATGGGTCACACTTTGTATCTCACCCTTCAGGGCCTCTTGGGACTTTAGTCTAGTTATAGGTCTTGAAGCAAAGACTGGTGGTGGGGGTGGGTCATGAAAAGAGTTAGAATTATCCCTCAAGCCATTTACCTCAGGACATTCTGTTGCATTTTCATCTCTTAAAACAGGATTAATCTCTCCAGCCAGAGGAGTGAGGGCTGCTTCCTCAAGGAAGGTGATTACAGGATTAGCAGGCACTGAAGGATTAATCTCTTTACGTGGAGTTTGGATGTTAGGCTCCTTAGGGCAGACTGGAGCTGGGGAAGCTGTTTCCTCAGGACAGCCCTCTACAGGTAAATCTAACAATGATTCAGCAGAATCCAGGGTTCCAGTATCCTCACTGCCATTATTATCAATCCATATGTCCCCATCCCAAGTTTCCGGATCCCATTCTTTTCCAATCAATGCCTTTACTTTAACAGCAGACACCCTGAGAGGTTGAGATTTTAGTTTACATTGTAAATCTGCTACTCACACAATGAGAGTCTGCATCTGGTTTTCAGAAACCTCAAGTCTGCGGGCACAGGAAATAAGATTTTCTTTCAGGGCACACATAGAAACCTTTACATCTGTCATATGGCATTTAAGTTTTGAATCTGAAGCCTTTAACTCACCCCTTTCTCTTACAACTTTATCCAACGTATCTAAGAGCAGCCAGCCAATATCATTGTACCACTTAATTCTGCAAAACTCTGTGAAGGTGTAGAAAACACTGTCACCTAGAGCCTTGCTTCATACAAGAGTATGATTAGGAGAATCAACGGTGCTATTTTGTGTATCTCCTTTGCCAGCTCATGCCATGGACTGTCAGTGCCCTCTTGATTATTGGAAATAGAGTCATTAGTGCCTTTGAATCTAATCAGAGTAGAAAATAAATTGTAAAAGCCCATTTTAAGATTCTGTTTCTCAAGAACCACTCCCAGCACCAAGTTGTATTAGTTAGGGTTCCCTGGGGAAACAGAATCAATGAGAGATATCTATGACTATAAAATTTATAAAAGTGACTCCCACAACTGTGGGTATGCATGAGTCCAAATTCTGTAGGGCAGTCAGCAAACTGTCAACTCCAAGGAAGATGTCTGATGAACTCCTCAGGAAACAACCCAGCAACTTTGATGAACTCCTCAGGAAATGAACTGGGATCTTCGATGAACGTGTTCGACGAACTCCTCAGGAAATGCTTCGCTGGGCAGCTGAAGAAGTGAAGGTCCTCTATCTGTCTTGCTTAAGTCTTCAACTGATTGATTGGATTGAATCCAGCCAATTGCATTCTCTCATTGTGGAAGACACATCCTTAGGTGAGTCATCAGTCTCAGCTGCAGCCAATTGACTGATGATTTAATAAACCAGCCTGTTGGTTTATTAACCAGCCACAAATGTCCTCGCAGCAACTGTTAGGCCAGTGCTTGCTTGACCAGACAGCTGGGTACCATCACCTGGCCAAGTTGACACATGAACCTAACCATAACATTGTATTTTAGCACATATTGAGGAATACCTGTATTATTTAAGATTAATTCTGGGTTATTTCTTTAAGAACTGAATATATTGGTGATGTATGTGATAACCAAGATTTTTAATAATTTTCAACAACATTAGTTCTATTAACAACCTGAAAAATATTGTAAACTTAACACCCAACAGTGAACATATTAGTAAACATAAGCCTTGGGAAGACAGAGCATATTTTGCTTCTCCTTTTGTAAATATGTTATTCATTTCAAGGGGAAAAAAATGGTTATGTGACCTGTCACTTAACTATTCCTTTATGTGAGAAAGAGGCAAAATGTGATGCAGAAGGAAAACTTCCGTTAAATGCCATAACCTTCAACATACTGAGGGAGATCTTGGTCGTGACAATAGATCCTCCATGCCTCCCTGTGGAGAAAGGTGAAACAAACTACAGAAAGGTTAAAATATCTTCATAGTAATGTATGTACTTCAAATCTTTGGGAGAATTAAGTGTTTTATCAATAAACAAAGCTTAAGCTATAGACAGATGCAGATACTATTTTTAATTAAGTGAGGTATGAATACAGAGGACTCCACTTGCCCCAAAGCCTCACTTGCACCAGGATGCTGAACTTATCTGTTGAATTATGCACTTTTACATCTGCAGTTACAATGTGTACTCACATTTCCTTGTTCTAAAAGTAATTCCAAGATTTGACAAGGTAGAGTGTGAACAAGCTTAAAGGTTGTATAAATCCTCTAAAATAAATTGGTGAGGAAGAAACATGAAATTCTGAATCAGTTAAGGTAGACTGTTTCCTCAAGGACCAACGTAATACTTTGTTTAGTTTAAAAGTAAAATTGCAATTTTTAATTCTCAGTATCATCCTTTGTGCTTTGAAATCCTCTCTGTAGAGGGCGATTAAGGTAGCATGTATAAAATCCACCCTCAGCAATGCCGGAAATATGCAACATGGCCGCCAGGGCTGATGCAACAACAGCTTAAGTTACCCTCAGCCTTCTTTACGGAAGTAGTTCGCGCCAAAAGTGCTAGTTCGCGCCAAAAGTGCTAACCTTACATCTGCCATCTACCCTAGCAACAGCAGCCACCAATCCTAGACCGCCACGAGCCCTTACTAGCCACTTCCCCTTCTCCTAGAGTATATATGCTCTGCCTCTTCAATAAAATTTTGCAGCTTGATCAGAAACCTGTCTTGCTGTCGTTCCTCGCGTCTCTTGTCCCATACCATTCCTCCCTCACAGGATTCGGAGTATCCATTGAACGTCCCGCGGGCCGGGACAAACTGGCGCCCAACGTGGGGCTCGGAGTTCTGTGAGAGACGGAACGCGGCACTCAAGGAGAGAGGTACCTCACACTCACCGCACCCGGGATCGCCGCGGGGAAGCGCGCTCACGAGACAGATCCGTTCACCAGTCGATCAGTGCCGGTGAAAGGAAGAAACAGAAGAAAAGAAAGCAACAAAAGGTAAGCCCCCACCCCCAACATGGGACAAGCAATCTCCCAACATGAATTATATATTAGTCAGGTCAAACAATCGCTCAAGGCACGAGGAACTAGAGTTAAGAAAAAAGATCTCACGCGCTTTTTTGATTTTTTGTTAAAAACCTGCCCTTGGTTCCCTCAAGAAGGTACTATAGACCACCAATGCTGGCTAAGAGTCGGCGACTGTTTAAAAGATTATTCCCGGACCTTTGGTCCTGAAAAGGTCCCGGTTACTGCCTTTTCTTATTGGAATCTAATTAATGAAATCTTAAGAGTCCATTCTTTAGCTCCAGACATTCAAAACCTCTGCAAAAAAGGAGAGGAAGCTTTAAGAGAGCACTCTTGTCCCGCTTCAGCATGCAGCTCAGTAATTATTAACATACCTGAGGATCCCCTAAACAAAAACCCCAACAGGGATAGGCCAAATACCCCAACCAGTCAAGCTAGTCTATCGCCCGATCAGCACAATATCGAACCAGAGGTTAAAATTTCTCCCTTTTTGGAGGAACCGGAGGCTAAAATCTCTCCCTCTTTGGAGATCAACTCCCTTCCTCCATTTCGGCCACCCCCTTACGCACCCGATTTTCCAAAACCATATTCTCATTTTTATTCAGTCACGTCCTTACCTCAGTTCCGCGCTTTGGAAGAGGCCACAGAAAACCTCCGGCTACACGCCGATAACTTTAGAGAAACTTTTAATCAAGAGCAGCTGTGAGCCGCCAATTTGCTCGCCGACCTCCGGTCGGCAACTCAGAGCGTTGCAGCCCTTGTGCTTCCAGAAAACGCCCACTCATCACGTCCCCTTTGCGCTCACCACACCTACGCCTTTCCAGTTACACGTAGTCAAACCCAAAATGGCGCCGGCAGCTCCCAAAATGGCGCTGCCAGCTCCCAAAATGGCGATTCTAGTAGCGAAAGCGAGGAAGAGGAACAATCAAATCCCCCTAGTTCTAACGAAGAAGAGCAGGAAGAAGCTAGTACTGCTTCAACAGTTAAATATAAAAAACTCAGTTTAAAATATTTAGAAAAATTAAAAAAGGCAGTGAGTGATTATGGCGCTACCGCCCCCTTCACGCTCACCCTATTAGAGAGTCTCAGTGAAAAGGAGCTCACTCCTAACGATTGGTCCCAATTAGCCAGAGCTGCCCTGTCCGGCGGCGATTTCCTGTTGTGGAAATCCGATTATGAAGAGCATTGTAAAAAGTATGCCACCCGTAATGCCTGTAAAGCCACCTCTAAAACCTAGACATTAAACAAATTTTTAGGTCAAAGCCCCTACCATCAGAATAATAAACAGGCTCAATTCCCGCCAGGTCTCTTAGCGCAAATACAAACGGCCGCGCTCAGAGCATGGAAAAAACTTCCGCAAAAGGGTGCCGCCACTGCCTCTCTTGCTAAATTAAGACAGGGACCTGATGAACCGTATAGCGAATTCCTTAGCCGCCTGCAAAACGTGGCTGAGCGCTTATTTGGGGCCAGCGAAAACGAAAGTGATTTTATTAAACACCTGGCCTATGAAAATGCTAACGCTGCCTGCCAAGCAGCAATCCGCCCCTTTCGTAATACCAATCTTAATAATTACATAAAGCTCTGTTCTGGCATTGGGCCCACTCAAACTCTTGGAATAGCCATTGGCGCCGCCCTTCAAAATTTTGCAGCGCAGCATAAAAATTTTACGGCACAAGCAAAGCCTCCAACATGCTATAACTGTAAGCAACCTGGCCATTTTTCAAAAAATTGCCCCGTGCCACAAACCAGTTCCTCCTTATTGCCGCCCTCTATTTGTCCCCGCTGTAAGAAGGGGTTCCATTGGGCATCTGAATGCCACTCTAACGCAGACATTAATGGCCAACCCCTTAAGCCTAAGCTCCAGGGAAACTTCCAATGGGGCCGGCCCCAGGCCCCAACCAGAATAAACCCAGGGGCAATACGGTTTGTTCAGCCATCCCCAGTCGCAGTACCTGCGCTCCCAACTATAAACCACGCTGCTATATCGCAGACTTATGGAGAGCAACAGCAGGAAGCGCAGGGATGGACCTCTGTACCACCTCCAAATCAATATTAACCCCAGAAAACAGTCCTCTCCTCATACCAACGGGAGTTTATGGACCACTGCCCCCAAATACCTTTGGCCTCATCTTAGGAAGAGCCAGTACCGCCCTTCACAGGATTCAAATCACCCCAGGTGTGCTGGATAATGATTTTAAGGGTGAAATAAAAATAATCGCAGCCACCTCAAGCAACATTGTCTCTATTCCTCCCGGCACCCGAATAGCACAGCTTGTAATCCTCCCCCTTCAATGCATTAACTCAAACTTCAAAAAAACCCAGCGCCCCACAGAGGGCCCTGGATCTTCCGATATTTTTTGGGCACAGCCAATATCCCATAATCGACCCATCTTACGATTAAAATTAAATGGTAAATCATTTGAAGGTATTTTAGACACAGGGGCTGACGCCACAATTATATCCTCAAATCACTGGCCTAAATCCTGGCCTCTCACGGCCGCTGCCACCCACCTACAGGGAATAGGAGAAGCCACAAATCCTCTACAAAGTTCACAAGCCCTAAAATGGGAGGATGAGGAAGGGAACGCTGGTACAGTTATACCATATGTTATCCCCCATCTCCCCGCTAATCTATGGGGCAGAGATATCTTAACTCAAATGAAAGTTTTTATGTGCAGCCCTAGTGATACAGTTACTGCTCAAATGCTCAAAATGAATTTTCTCCCTGGCAAAGGCCTAGGCAAAGCTAATCAAGGAATAAAACTGCCCATCTCTATAACACCTAATACAGGTAGAACAGGACTTGGGCTCCCCCAAAATTTAGCCTGATGGCCATTGACATCCCTGTACCCCATGCTGAAAAAATTTCGTGGAAATCCATAGAACCAGTATGGGTTGATCAATGGCCCCTGACTCAGGAAAAGACCCTAGCGGCTATAAAGTTAGTACAGGAACAGCTTAATGCCGGACATATTGAACCTACTCAGTCCCCTTGGAACACTCCTATTTTTGTTATAAGAAAGAAATCAGGTAAATGGAGACTGCTACAAGACTTGCGCGCCGTAAACAAAGCCATGGTACCCATGGGGGCGCTGCAACCCGGTCTCCCTTCACCAGTTGCTATCCCTATCAACTTTTACAAAATAGTTATAGATTTAAAGGATTGTTTTTTCTCCATACCTCTTCACCCAGAAGACAGGCAACATTTTGCCTTTAGTGTTCCTCAAATCAATTTTCAAGGCCCTATGCCCCGGTTTCAATGGAAAGTCTTACCACAGGGCATGGCCAATAGTTCAACCTTGTGCCAAAAATTTGTTGCTGAAGCCATTAACCCTATCAGGCAGCTATGGCCACAAATCTACATTCTTCATTACATGGATGATGTCCTATTAGCAGGTGAGGACGTAGATAAATTACATTTTTGCTTTCAAGACCTTCTTAAAAATTTAACAGCAAAAGGTCTTCAAATAGCCCCTGACAAGGTACAAACCTCAGACCCTTTTTCTTATCTAGGGTTCGAACTTTGGCACCAACAAGTTTTAACACCCTGCATTCAATTGCGAACCTCCCATTTGCTAACGTTGAATGACTTCCAAAAACTCTTGGGAGACATTCAATGGCTTCGCCCCTACCTAAAACTACCCACTGAAACTCTCCTACCACTCTTTAATATTTTGAAAGGAGATGCAAGTCCCTCCTCTCCCCGAAGCATAACTCCAGAGGCAATGCAAGCGCTTACCATCATAAATCAAGCTATCCAAAATCAAACTTGCTTTCAAATAAACTACCACCAGCCTTTAATTTTTATAATTCTTAATACAATTCACACACCTACAGGCGTATTCTGGCAATCCAATTTAAAACAACCAAACGGGCGAGGCCACCCACTACTCTGGGTTCACCTCCCAGCTACTCCAACAAAAGTGCTCTCGCCATACGTTGCTCTTATAGCTGCCCTCATAATTAAAGGCCGGCAAACTAGCCGCCAACTGTTTGGAAAAGATCCCGATTCCCTTATTGTCCCATACACCCAAGATCAAATCCATTGGCTTTTCCAAACCAGCGATGAATGGGCTATTGCATGCTCTTCATTCCTAGGTGATATTGATAATCATTACCCAAACGACCCATTAATCCAGTTCGCTAAAATCCATCAATTCACTTTCCCAAAGATCACTAAAGCAAAACCCATAGACTCTGCTACCTTAGTCTTTACTGATGGTTCAGCAAATGGGACCGCAGCATATGTCATCCAGGGTCAAGCATTTTCCGTGCGCTCTCCCTATACCTCAGCTCAACTTGTCAAGCTCTATGCAGTCCTGCAGGTTTTTTCCCACCTTCAAAACCAACCTTTTAATTTATACACTGATAGCGCGTACATAGCTCAGTCTGTACCACTATTAGAAAGAACTCCATTTATCAAACCATCCACCAATGCAGTCCCCTTATTTTCAAAGTTACAAAAATTAATTCTCAAACGGCAGCACCCCTTTTTTGTGGGACACCTCCGTACCCATCAAAATCTACCAGGTCCTCTTGCAAAAGGTAATGCGCTAGCAGATGCTGCCACTCAGTTAATATGCCCCAATCTCTGCGATTCTCTAACCTTAGCTTCCCAAGCCCATGCCCAACACCACCTAAATGCAAACACCCTCCGCCTAAAATTTAATGTTACAAGGGAACAAGCAAGGGAAATTGTTAAAGCCTGCAAAAACTGTGTAACCCAACTGCCAGTCCCTCATTTAGGAGTTAACCCAAAAGGGCTTATCCCAAATGAAATCTGGCAAATGGATGTCACGCACTTTGCCAGCTTTGGGCAACTCAAATATATTCATGTTTGCGTTGACACATATAGTGGATTTATTCAAGCTAGTTTGCAAACAGGAGAAGCTTCAAAACATGTTATTTCTCACTTGCTACATTGTTTCACCATTTTAGGCCAGCCTAAAACCATTAAAACAGATAATGGACCTGGGTATACTGACAAAAATTTTCAAACCTTCTGTCAACAATTACAAATCAAGCATACTACAGGAATACCGTATAACTCCCAGGGGCAAGGCATAGTAGAACGAGCACATCGCACCCTAAAAAATGCTCTGTGCCGTTTAGCCGAAAGTACTCTCAATCTCACCAAACAACGACCTCGAGACCTTTTACATCACGCTCTTTTTGTTCTTAACTTCCTAACTCTGGATGATGAAGGACAATCTGCAGCTGACAGACATTGGCGTCCCAAAACACAGATGCAACAAGCCACTGTTATGTGGCGTGACCCCTCAACATCAAAATGGAATGGACCTGACCCCGTTATCATCTGGGGATGAGGTTCTGCTTGCATATATGACCAAGAAAAAGAGGGTCCTCGCTGGCTTCCAGAAAGACTAATTAGACATATTAATCCTCCACTGTCAAAACAAGCCCCAAAATCCCCCCTTCCCTTTAACAATAACCTTTCCAGGGAACAAACCCCTCCCTGAGAAAAAATTTCTCTCCTTTTTTCTCTTCCAGCACGTTGCCAACTTTGCTGTAGCCTGCCCAGAACACGCCCAACCTACGTGCAGCCGGCAACCAAAAAAGGCCCAACTTACAGGTGTTGCTGGCCTAGGCACCGGAATCGCCTCTGTCGTTCTCCAAAACCAAGGCTTCTCCCACCTAAGAGCTGCTATAGATGAAGATTTAGCCCGCATTGAAACCTCCATCACCCATCTTGAAAAATCCCTTATGTCCCTATCGGAGGTTGTTCTCTAAAACAGGAGAGGCTTAGATCTGCTTTTCCTTAAGCAAGGAGGGCTTTGTGCTGCACTAGGCAAAGAATGTTGCTTTTACGCTGACCATTCTGGCATAGTTAAGGATTCCATGACCAAACTTAGGGAAGGAATTGAAAACCGCAAACATGAGCGAGAAACCCAAGGAGGTACCTCCTGGGGGCTTAACGGAATTCTCCCTTACCTTCTCCCTATATTAGGCCCCTTTATAACCATACTCCTTATAATATCTTTTGCACCTTGGACCATAAAAAAAATAATACAGCTAGTTAAGGACCAAGTTGATTCTGCCCTAGGCAAGCCTATTCAAGTGCATTATCACCGGCTTCACCTCGCTGACCAAGGTGTGGATCCAGAAAATCTGCCTGCTACCCACCCTTTCGGGTAAGAAAGCCCCCTCCTATGGGAGCAGCATATAACTCGAAAGTGCTTCTAGCTTATGCTATGATTGGTACCGCTGGGTGCGAGGCAAAGCACTGCAAAGGAGGGTCAAAACAATTAAAGGCCATTTTCGAGCTCCTTGAGAAGTATGCCTCATTTGCATAGGGGTTCGCTCTGCACAAATTCCCCTCCCCAGAAAAACAGAGCCACAAACAACTTGGGGAATGAGGCCTCTACTTCCCCCAGCAGGTTAATGCCAAAAGAATGCTCAATCAGCATTCTTCCTCCATCCTTTTGAAAAACAAAGGGAGGAGAAGTAGAGGGCGATTAAGGTAGCATGTATAAAATCCACCCTCAGCAATGCCGGAAATATGCAACATGGCCGCCAGGGCTGATGCAACAACAGCTTAAGTTACCCTCAGCCTTCTTTACGGAAGTAGTTCGTGCCAAAAGTGCTAGTTCGCGCCAAAAGTGCTAACCTTACATCTGCCATCTACCCTAGCAACAGCAGCCACCAATCCTAGACCGCCACGAGCCCTTACTAGCCACTTCCCCTTCTCCTAGAGTATATATGCTCTGCCTCTTCAATAAAATTTTGCAGCTTGATCAGAAACCTGTCTTGCTGTCGTTCCTCGCGTCTCTTGTCCCATACCATTCCTCCCTCACAGGATTCGGAGTCTCCGTTGAACGTCCCGCGGGCCGGGACACCTCTCTTGCTACACATGTCAACACTGGGGTAAAATAGTCTTAGTACTTGAAAACACACCATGCACTAATGCCTTGTGGATCACTGACAATCCTTGCACACTTTACATCTTCTATGATGTCATCTGCAGCAAATCTGAGAAGGAGGCAGTGAGGAATGAAAACAACTGTCTTAGAAATTGTATTATAAGTTTAGGTTCAGTCAGTTTTACTTTATTAGACAGAGGCAGAAATACCAGGAACTTATTTTCTGAGACTCCAAATATCTATGAATATAGGGGGAAAGTGTTCCCTTCATTGCATCTCATTGGGCATGCAATAAAGCATCTGCTTATTGTTTAACAAAGTCATTGGAAACTCTGGAATTATTAACTAATATGATGGAAGGTCCTCTTTGTACCAGGTGCTGTAAAAAAAAACTGGACTAGTAATTTTTTATACAGCAGTTGCATTTCTGGGAATTTATACTAAAAAATAATAAGATGAAATACATCCAAAGAATATGTACAAGGCTTTTCATAATTTTAAAAAAGGGAAAAAGGGAGAACTAAGTGTTTGACCATAGGAATGGATCAAAAATTGTGGAATATTCACATGATGCAAATCTAGACGTGATCTTAAAATCCTAATGCAGACAGATCTCTATTTGTTGATATGGAAATTATTGTCAGATATAGAAAGAAATTGTAAAGCTGTGTATATGTTAAAATTTTACTTTTCTAAAAGTATATACTGTTTACATATTTGTATGTGTGTATATCAGATGTGCAGGATATAGTTCTACAGCCATGTACATGATTGATATATATTCTAGAAGAATAAGTACCAAAAAACTGTCAGTGGTTATAAATCACTGGGTAGTAATATGGAGGATGATATTTTCCTTATCTGTATTTTCTGATTTTTATTCACTGTCCACAGATGATTATATAATCCAAAGTATTTAAAAATTAAATTATCTGGATTTAGACAAAGAATATTCTAAGACTAATCTTCATTAGAAATTTATCATTTAAAAATGTAAGAAATTAAGTTTGCAATATTTATATCAAGTATTATATGCCCTAAAGACTCCACATGTTATTTCTATTGTTATATGAGTTCAATAAGCTGTTTAATACACCCAAAATAAATAACTCCATAAATTAAATCCTTAGGTATGATAATGATATATAGGAACTGTATTTTTTGGAGCTGCAAACTAAGGAATTTAAAAATGACATATCATAATATCTTTAACTCAATTTAAAATCCTTAAGGAAAATATATATATGGGTGTGTGTGTGTGTGTGTGTGTGTATATATCATTAAGCCAAATATATATACACACACACACACACACATACATACACATACATACACAGGTATGAAACAAATATGGAAAAATGTTAGCAAATAATAAAAATACATGATGGGCATAGGAATATTTATTATAATAATGTCTCTAATTTTCTATATATTTAGAATATTTCATAAGAAAAAGTCAAAACCAACCAAAAAGGACACACAAACAAATTATCCCTAAACCTACCCAAAGTAAATGGAAAGATGACATTGTTCTTGAAAAACTATTATTAAAGTCATTTATAATAAATTAATAGGCCATTCCAAAGACATTTATACACTAAAAATCACTAAGCTTTTATGATCCCAGATCTTTAATTTCTTACTTTGGGAATTATGAGGTAGATAACACTGAGCATCTAGAACTTGAGAAGGAATTATTCTAGGTGCCTGGTGAAATTTTCCAGGATTTTTTAGTGTTGAATCTCTATTCTTGTAAAATATAACCCATGAGTCCTGTGCCATCACTCATACATGACTTGTCTTACCACTGCAGGATGTACCACAGCCATTAACTGCTTCTGGGGTTTTGCCATCATTACACCAATATCGGCTACTGATCTGAAAAATCCCATAATTGGTGCTTTGGTCTACAGGATTGTAGTTTGTAGCTGTTGTGTGATAATCACTCTCCCATTTGGCCAAACACATCCCTGAAATAATTTATTTTTAGTAATAAGGACACAACATCAAATCATTAATATTGTGTACCAAAATCAGTTCTATTTAGCTAATTCTACTTTACTAATGATTAACCTTATAAGTTTAAAGATGTATTCAGCTTGCAAAATACTGTAAACACTTGAGTTAAAGGGCCCCTAAGAGAATCCTTGTGTGATGCCAATCACCTTATAACACTAATGAAACAAGATAAAATGCATTTACAAATGTTTAGGAAGATATTTCTTCTGTTGCCTTTACCCTTTCCCCATCCCTAGAATAGAAAAATCAGCAGGCTTGTTTATTGGATTTTGTAAATTCATAGTTGATATTTAGGCTGAATGGAAAAACTTTTGATTATAAGAAATAAGAATTTTCTGAGAGAAAGGAAGTTTCTTAGAATCGCTAAAGGTAGATTTCAATAGTCAGAATCTGGAACACAAGAGTTAGAGAATAGGAAAGAATATTTCATCTATCCACTCATTCATCCAAAAATAGGGATTCACAGGAAAAACTTGCATTGAGTCCAAGAAGTACAGTGATTATGTTGAGAAATATGAACTAAAATATAAAGTGACTTTTAATTGGGGCACAACTTGATTGTGGGGAAGAAAATGAAAAACAGCGCGATGATGGCGGCGACCATCCTGTGGTGAGCTAGCGGATTCTCTGCTCGTCCTTCGGAGTCCCTCGCGCTCCCTGCAGACCCAGTGGCTGGGGCCGGCCGCGTGAGGGAGCACGGCGGCCCGAGCTCGCGGGAAAAGCCGCAGTCGCGAGGGCAGCGGCGCGGCCCGGGGCCAGGGCTGGGGGAGAGCTAGCTTCGCTGGGCGAATGTGACAAGCCCCCACCCCCACCGCCTTCCTCTCGAGTGCGCGAGGAGCGTGGCGACCCCCGGGCCCGGCCAGGCCACAGACCCCGCCCAGCGGCCAGCACCGGAGCAGGCCCAGCAGCGGAGCAGCGCGGCGGCATCATGCAGGTCATCCTGAAGACCCTCCAGCAGCAGACCTTCAAGATCGACATCGACCCGGAGGAGACGGTGAAAGCACTGAAAGAGAAGATTGAATCTGAAAAGGGGAAAGATGCCTTTCCAGTGGCAGGCCCAAAATTAATTTATGCAGGCAGAATCCTTAATGATGATACTGCTCTCAAAGAATATAAAATTGATGAGAAAAACTTTGTGGTGGTTATGGTGACTAAGCCAAAAGCAGTGACAGCACCAGCACCAGCTACAACTCAGCAATCAAATCCTGCCATTGCTGCTACAGTTACTTCCTCTACAGCAGCAGCCGCAGCTCAGGCTCCAACCCCTGCCCAGCTTTGGCTCCCACTTCCACACCTACACCCATCACTCCAGCGTCACCAACAGCATCTTCTGAACCTGCACCTGCTAGTGCAACTAAACAGGAGAAACCTGCAGAAAAGCCAGCAGAGACACCAGTGGCTTCTAGCCCAACATCAACTGACAGCATATCAGGAGATTCTTCTCAGTCAAACCTTTTTGAAGATGCAACAAGTGCACTTGTGACAGGTCAGTCTTATGAGAATATGGTAACTGAGATCATGTCAATGGGCTATGAACAAGAGCAAGTAATTGCAGCCCTGAGAGCCAGTTTCAACAACCCTGACAGAGCAGTGGAGTACCTTTTGATGGGAATCCCTGGAGATAGAGAAAGTCAGGCTGTTGTGGACCCCCCTCAAGCAGCTAGTACTGGGGCTCCTCAGTCTTCATCAGTGGCTGCAGCAGCAGCAACTATAACCGCAACAACTACAACAACAAGTTCTGGAGGACATCCACTTGAATTTTTACGAAATCAGCCTCAATTCCAACAGATGAGATAAATCATTCAACAGTATCCTTCCCTGCTTCCAGCATTGCTACAACAGATAGGTCGAGAGAATCCTCAGTTACTTCACAAATTAGCCAACACCAGGAGCATTTTATTCAGATGTTAAATGAACCAGTTCAAGAACCTGGTGGTCAGGGAGGAGGGGGTGGAGGTGGCAGTGGAGGAATTGCAGAAGCTGGAAGTGGTCATATGAACTACATTCAAGTGACGCCTCAGGAAAAAGAAGCTACAGAAAGGTTAAAGGCATTAGGATTTCCTGAAGGACTTGTGATACAAGCATATTTTGCTTGTGAGAAGAATGAGAATTTGGCTGCCAATTTTCTTCTACAGCAGAACTTTGATGAAGATTGAAAGGGACTTTTTTATCTCACACTTCACACCAGTGCATTACACTAACTTTGTTCACTGGATTGTCTGGGATGATTTGGGCTCATATCCACAATACTTGGTATAAGGTAGTAGATTGTTGGGGGTGGGGAGGGAGGGATCTAGGACATAGGGCAGAGATAAATACAGCGCATGTCTGCTTATTGGCAGATGCTGCAGATCCACACAGTGTGTAAAATATTATACAACCAAAAATCAGCTTTTGCAGGTCTTTATTTCTTCTATAAAATAGTAAGTAACTTTTCCTAGGTTTCGCTCTTTTTAGTGTACTAGATCCAGAAATTTAGTGTAATGCCCTGCTTTATATTTCTTTGACTTAACATTGGTTTCAGAAAGAATCTTTCCTACCTAGAATCTACAGTCTCTATTTCTTGGTGACACTGAATAATGGCTTTGTGAAACTGGGAAAATTTTTGGAGCAACTGTAAATAGAAATGCCAAATTATTGATGGTTATTGTTGCTGCTTCAAATAAGTATGAAATTAATATGTTAGGAAGCCCATTCTTTCATGTTAAATACCTGGGGTATGAGGGTGAGGAAGAAGGGGTACCTTTTCTTAAAATGAAAATAATTACTGCTATTTTAAAATTCTTGATCATTGAATGTGATGAGACCCTTCTAACATGATTTGAGAAGCTGTACAAGTATAGGCAGAGTTATTTTCCTGTTTACATTTTGTTTGTTTGTTTTTTGGGAAAAAATTGGTAGGTGTCTAATTACTGTTTACTTCATTGTTATATTGCAGTAAAAATTTTAAAACAAAAACAAAACAAAACAAAAAAAAAATCAGAAGGGTAAATAAGAATAATAAAACATCATTTCATGCTCAGTTTCAGGGATCCTCATATAACACAGTCCTGAAGGGAAATAAGTTCCTAATCCCCTTTGAATGGAGAGGTCAACTTAATTTTTAAATTTTTGCTGTAAAAAATCCCATGTCATGACTGGGGAATTAAAAGAAAAAAGTATGCATCACTCTAGGTTCTCAGAACTGAAGTTTTAAATGGGAAATGCCTGGAATCAAGTATGTATGACTTGACAGAGATATTCCAGGTCCCCAAATATATCTTTTAGCTCAGCCTACAATGTGCCATTGAGTCTGAGGCATGTGGCAAATTCAGTGGAACCAGAAAAGAACAACAGGTCCTACCGTACTTAGAATGATAGGATTTTGCCTTTCCATGCCCTTGTCCCTGCATCTGGTATCGCTGAGTATACAGGAACAAGTTGATGTTTTTAACCCTTGTAAGTAAACAAAACCTCAAAGAATTAAAAAAAAAATCCATTCAGTGAAAGACCCTTTTGATTGTCCTCCTGTCTTAGAATCTGTTCCCCTTCTGGACAACTATGTGAAAGCAAGAAGAAGAGCAGATTTACAGTTTGGCAGGCTAATTCCCTCATAGCCATCTAATTTGTACTCTTTCAGAGTTCTGGCCAAGTCACACTATTCATATATCTTGCCCTGGACAGTGACAGAAAGGAGGAGAAGCCCCAGAACAAGGAGAGCCTTCATGTTGACTGGGAAGCCGACCTCTAAGCTGAATAGGGCAAGATGATCCCAGCATTTAACATCTGTTAATGTCCTTCTTTACCCAATGGTTTGGGGCCTCCACCCTTTGAGCTATGTGGAAGGCAAGAATTGTTTATTGGTACACTGACATAAAAATGCTTTTTTTTTTTTTTGATGATTGATAGCATGATGTCCTAAGAATTACCAACAAGAAAATGATGAAATGACATTGCTTAAAGACGTGGTTCAGGAAAAACTGGAAAGATGCACTGTGTCCAAAACAGGAAGTTTTTCTATTTTATTATGAATTTGAGCAACAATAAAAAATAAAACATGTAATGAACATTTTATACTGCTTAAAATGAGCCCTGATCCACCATTTGTTTTCAGGAATTTGTCATGTGTGCATTCACTATTTTGTATTCATCTTTTTCCTTAAAATTATTTTGTATACACTTTTCTATGAATGGATATGATGCATATGCCTGTCATTTTAACAGGTAGTCCAAAGAACTGCTACGCGGAATGAAGAGAACTTCATTAACAGTAAAACAATTCACGAATAGGGCAATACCAGTTAAAAGGTATGTTTCCAAAGTGGTGGGAGTGTGGGGCATTGGGAGAAGAAGGAAACTTGTCCAAAACTGACTTTTCAGAAACCAGGCCTTTTTTTCCTGTGTTATTCACTGTAAGTCTCATCCTCCAAGCTTCGAATTTCTGAAGACTGTGTCAGAGTAGGGTGTTTGTGTCCCTCCTTTGCTGACAACCATTTTGAAACACACCTGCTCTCCTGCTTTGCACCTAGCAATGAAACTCTTTCTCTCTTTGAAAGCTCAGTGTCTCAGGAATCGGTCCTTGACTGCATTGGACAAAGAATTCACCACCTTGGTTTGGTAACAAAAAGGTCCAGTGTCATGTCCCATGGAAGAGGTAATGAAACTGGAAAAATGGATCCTATTAAAGGTCAGTAACAAGATTTCTGAAAGACACAAGAAAAGCATGTTTCAGGGGCAATAGTATTCTGGGTTAAGTAAAGATAGTTACGTCCTGTAAGGCATCATAAGGGCCGAAAGCCTGATTTACTAGCATGGTTTTGGAAGTGAGTGACTGTTAAGCTGTAGTCATTGTTCTGGAAATAAAACAACAAATTAAAGATGCTATGGATAGTTATTAGGAGGAAAAATATCGACAGTGTTTAAAATATGCCCCTGATCCAGTCTCCCAAGAGCCAAGATTCAACCAGCTAAATAAATCTCAAAACCTGGGAGACCCTCAAGTCATAAGTTCTCTGATGCCTTGGTGGTAGTATTAAAAGTTCCTCAATAGTTTTGACCTATTTCAGGAGGCTTATTCAAGTTGAGGGATTCCATGAAACCCAAATACACTTCCCAGAAATTTCAGACTTTATCAGGCCATTCCATTAATAGGTTGTATTCTGGAGGGTCTCCTTAGGTCTAAAATAGTATTTCAGTTGGCAAATGAAAGATCCCAGGTTGACTACATTTTTGTTTCTAACTGTTTCCTCTTCTCAAGGTCAGGGAGTAAAGTTGTTACTCTGCAATTCCCACCCTAGGCTGGTGTTAAAGTTATATAGGCATTTTTCCCACATAAGAAAAAGCCTGTGCTGGCCAGACTGAGGATTATAGCACTACCCATAATCCAGAGGTTTTGCTCATTCTTCTCTTGAGCTCCAGACATGGAGGGTTTCCATCTCTACAGGTAAAGGCTGAAAAATTATGTGGTTGAGTGGAGTGTGCACAATGGACATTGCAACATAGTTGATATAATAGGCTGTGGGAATGGTTATAATTTAGTAATGTACAGTTAGGGATTTGTGTCCATGTGAGGCCTGAGAATTGTTCTAGATAGATGGTATGATTGTCAGAGTTTTAGACAAGGATGGAACTGGTGTTCCAACACCCTAAAAAGTTTCCAGTGATAGAATAGTTGTTTCATTTAGCTAGAAACTGTAAGTATCATAGTTATCAAGTATACTACCATTAGAGTTCTGTTTAATTATGCTGTCTTTGTAAAGAGGATGCCATTTACCTTCCTCTTGTTTGTACCAAAGGGTCTGAAGGCAGAGGTTGGCTGGATAACCTAAACAAGGTCCAGTGCCATTCATCATTGTTATGTAAAGAGAGAAGTTAATTACAGTCTGGGAAATTTGTGCTCTGTGGCCTCCGTGTTCTTCACCTGTAAGATAAGTCCAGTGGGGCAACATTTTCTGATAGTTATTTATTGAGTGTCCATCCCTTTTGTCCCTTATTGGTCTATGCGAAACAGGCATCTGTGTCTACACAGGTCTGAACATCTATGAGTATGGCCAAATTAAAAACACAGACAGACAGACAGACACACACACACACACAAATCTGCGGCCCTTGTGTGTATCCAAATTAGCAAAGACCCAGCAATTTGACAGATTGCCAAGTTGGCAGAGCTTTGTTGGGTTGATACAAAAAGGTGGCAAATGGCAAAGGCCAGGAAGGAAAGGAAAGGAGAAACCAAAGAGAAAAGTGCATATTCTTGATCTGTAGCTTTTGGGGAAAGGTGTCCACATCAGTTGTCCACTATTTCTGGGTGATCTGAAATTATTTGAAGGGTTAGTTTGAGGTCACCAGTGGCTGTAATTTTCCAGTGGTTAGGGGGTACTCATTTGAGCTGAGGTAGGTATATCCAAGGGCTCACATCAGCAAGTTTAGCAGCACATTGGTTGGTGAGGAGGACCTGATAAAGTCCTTTCCGTTGAGGTTCCAAAGGATTTTTTTTTTTTAATTCAGTTTTCTGGAGAAATACTCAGATACCACACAGTCATCCACAGTGTACAATCAATTGTTCACTGTACCATCATGTAGTTGTGCATTCATCACCACAATCAATTTTTGCACATATTGCTTATTCCAAAAAAATAAGAATAAAAATAAAAGTAAAAGAATACCTAAAGCATTCCATCCCCCCAATCCCACCCTATTTTTCATTTAATTTTTGTCCCCATTTTTCTACTCATCTATCCATACACTGGGTAAAGGGAGTGTGAGCCATAAGGTTTATACAATCACACAGCCACATCGAATAAACTACACAGTCATGCAATTGTCTTCAAGAATCAAGGCTACTGGGTTGCTGTTCAACAGTTTCAGGTTTTTCCTTCTAGCTATTCTAATACACTAAAAACTAAAAAGGGATATCTATATAGCACATAAGAATGCCCTCCAGAGTGACCTCTCAACTCCATTTGAAATCTCTCAGCCACTGAACAGAAATTACAAATTACTATGAGAGACTATACTGCTGCTGAATTGGATGATTTAGTGCAGTGGTACAGCAAAAACTAGGGAGTCCCTATCCAATTGGCTTCTGAGGTTATGGGACACTGGGACAGAGTGGGTAGTGTTTTCTGAAGTGGAGATGAGTAAATTGGCATCTATTAAAACCCACTCTTCTGAAGAACACAATGGTGAACAGTGAAGTGTGCATACAATGGAATATTGAGCAACTGTGAGAAGGAGTGAAGCTGTGAGTCATGCAACGAGGTGAATGGATCCTGTAGACAGCATTTTGAGTGAACTACACCAGAAACAAAGGCAAACACTATAATGCTTCACCAATGTGGACTAACTACAATGTGTAAACTCAGAATTGAAACTTAGAGCACAGCTTATCAGGGGAATGCTTATTGTAATGGTCCCTAGATGTAAGCTCTTACAGCAGTCACATCTATTCCTGAATTGTAATGGCTATCTCCAGATTCTGAGATGCTGATCCCTTTGTATATAACCTGATCCATCCTTGTAACTTTGGGTATCTGTGTGACACCTGAAACTCAGAGCTAGAGCTCAGCAGCTATGAATGTCAGTATTAGCACATACAGCAACTGTTAAAAAAGCCGAAAAAGAGTTCCAAACTTCAATCAGAGATATGAATAAAGCAAATCTGGTTAGGACTAGGGCAAATTGGGCCAAAGGGTAAAGGATGTTACTGACTGTGTTTTAAAACTTCAACTTACATGTGAGACCAAAGGAAGTGATGTTTATTTGGTGCAGGATCTATATTTCCTAAACAATTTAACTCATACAGTTCGTTCAAATACCATAATTACATGGAACTTTGAATAGGAAGTGAGACCTAGTAAGTTTGTAGAGGTTAGTGTGAAATAGTGACACATCTGGAAGTAATTTGGGCAGAGAATAAAACTATATATGCAGAGGCCCCCGAGGAGCTGGGGGAAAGTACAGAAGTGTTGGGCTTCCTCACATGGAATGTTGCTGATGTTCTCACAAACATTGAGGACTGGTGGTTAGGGATACCGAGCCCTCTGTCTTGGGGCTTGCCCTTATGAAGCTCGTTACTGCAAAGGAGAGGCTAAACCTGCTTATAATTGTGCCTAAGATTCTCCCCCTGAGTACCTCTTTCTTGCTAAGATGTGGCCCTCTCTCTCTAGCTAAGCCATCTTGGCAGGTGAACTCACTGCCCTCCCCCATATGTGAGATCTGACTCCCAGGGGTGTAAATCTCCCTGGCAATGCAAGCTATGACTCCCAAGGATGAATCTGAACCCAACATTTTGGGACTGAGCACATCATGACCAAAAGGGGGATGCAAAATGAAACAAAAGAAAGTTTCAGTTGCTGAGAGATTCCAAATGGAGTTGAGAGGTCACTCTGGTGGGCACTCTTATGCACTATATAGATAACCTTTTTCAGGTTTTAATGTTTTGGAATAGCTAGAAGTAAACACCTGAAACTATGAAACTCTAACCCAGTAGCCTTGACTCTTGAAGATGATTGTATAACAATGGTAGCTTACAAGGGGTGACAGTGTGATTGTGAAAGCCTTGTGGATCACACTCCCTTTATCCAGTGTATGGATGGATGAGTAGAAAAATGGGAACAAAAACTAAACAAAAAATAGGGTGGGAGGGATGGCTTGGGTGTTCTTTTTTACTTTTATTTTTTATTCTTATTTTTACTTTTTCTGGTATAAGGAAGATGTTCAAAAAAATAGCGGTGATGAATGCACAACTATATGATGGTACTGTGAACAGTTGATTGTACACCAAGGATGACTGTATCATATGTGAGTATATCTCAATAAAACTGCATTTAAAACAAACAAACAAACCCACCCTTCACTACAGCAATGCTTATATGCTACCTCAGCTAATGCAAAAACCAACTCCATATTGGTATGGCTGGTTTATGGGCGTAAGGTTGCAAGGCCTAATGAAGGGGATATACTGCACTATATACCCCCTCCCCCTCTGGCAAACTATGGAGGAGCTACAAGATGTTTTAAGGGGCTAGGAATGAAGCATGCCATTTTATGCCATGGCTTTTGAAGGCCCTGGCACTAAAACCTTTGCTGCAGAAATGAAAGACATGGTATTGCATACTGCTCCCAAGCATTACTAGGGGCCTCTCATGTCTATCTTTGGTCCACTAATAGGACGGCCCATTTCCCTTGCTGCTCAGTCCATAGCCAACCTCAGATAGCTGCAAAGGCTGCAGAAAAAGGGGACAGGAATAAGGGCAATTGAAAAGGCTCCCCAGGGGCATGACAGCCCTAATTGGGTATCCCACAAGCAGATGTAGGTAGATCTCATTGCTGCAGGCACACAGATAGGGACTACAGACAGGCAACCTAATGTAGTCCTGGTGAAACTATGGAGCAAATGGCCTAAGGACCAAAGATTTTCTAAAGTGAGCTCCCAAACCTCTGAGGGAGAAAGGGTCTCAGGAAAGAAAGCACTGTTTGGAGCCTGATCCTGGGAGCCCTGTGCTTCCCAAGAAGAGGCATTGTAAGCCCCTTTCATTCTTCTTTATTGGGGGAGGTCAGGACCCCCAGGTGCAAACAATAACCAGGGACACCCATGATCAGAGGCCACATGTAGAATTTACCATTTACTGGTTCCCTATTAAACAGCATCAAGTGTTAGCACTAGTAGATACAAAAGCTGAGTTTATCTTAATCTATGGGAATGTAGCCTGATTCCATGGGTCATTACTTGCTGTAAAAGGCTATAGGGAGAATATGATCCAGGCAAAGCAGCACAGTCTGACTTTACAAATCAGGAGATGTCCCCCTGCCCAGTGTATACAGTATGTGTTTCCCCTTTACTGGAATGCATTTTAGGAATTGATCTTCTACGTAATGCCACATTTCAGACCACTATAAGGGAATTCCACTTCTGGGGTAGAGTGATCAAAAGTCTAAAAGGGGCAGGCAAAATGATACCAAGCAAAATGATACCCTGCAAAATTAACCCCACCTCAGAGGATTGTGGCTACAAAACAATATAAACTTTTGGGAGGGCACCAAGAAATCTCAGCTGCTATCAAAGTCCTTCTATGAGCAGGTGGGGATAATAATACACACTGTTCCTGTTTGCTAATGCTGCCTTTATGTAAAATACCAGTAATGGATTGGCTTTTATAAAGGGGGGTTATTTTGTTACAAATTTACAGTCTGATGGCCATAAAGGTGTCCAAATTAAGGTATCAACACAAGTATACCATCACTGAAGGAAAGCTAATGGCATCCGGGAAAACTCTCTTAGCTGGGAATGCATGTGGCTGGCCTCTGCTGATCCAGGTTGTGTTCCAGCTCCTCTCTCAGCTCCTGTGTGTTCCTCAAAATGTTGCTCTTGGGCCATTTGTCCTCTCTTAGCTTCTCCAAAGCAAAGTGTCAGGAAAAGTCTGCTTTCAAAGGCCATCTCCAAAGTGTCTCTCTAAGCTGCAGCAGCACTGAGCTCCTTCTGTCTGAATTGTTTTGATTAGGAAAGGTCATCCCTGGAAATGGAATACCTCCCATTGGGCTGCTTTTTTTTTCCTTTACAATTTTTTTTTTATTTTCCTTAAATTCAGTTTTATTGATATATATTCACATACCATACAATCATCTGTGGTGGACAATCAACAGTTCACAGTACCATCATATAATTGTGCATTAATCACCTCAATCAATTTTTAACATTTTCCTTAGACCAAAAAAGAATAAAAATAATAATAAAAAATAAAAGTGAAAAAGAGCACCCAAATCATTCCATCCACCCAATACCATCCTATTTTTCATTTAGTTTTTGTCACCATTTTTCTACTCATCCATCCATACGCTGGATAAAGGGAGTGTGAGCCACAAGGTTTTCACAATCACACAGTCACACCATGTTATACAATAACTATGTAACTTTCCTACATGGCTTTTCCTAATCAAAACATGCAAAGGTTTTAACATTTGGACTACATGAGGAACAAAAGGTCTCCAATTCCCCAATAATCCCAATAAAACTGTTGGTTGCTTTGGTATTACAGCATGGGGAAACATTGCACCTTATGACTACTGAATTCAAGAATCAAGACTACTGGCTTGCAGTTCAGAAGTTTCAGGTATTTCCTTCTAGCTATTCCAATACACTAAAATCTCCAGAGTGACGTCTTGACTCCGTATGAAATCTCTCAGCCACTGAAACTTACTTTGTTTCATTTCACTTCCCCCTTTTGGTCAAGAAGATTTTCTCAATCACATGATACTGGGTCTGGACTCATCCCTGGGAGTCATAACCTCCCTTGCCAGTGAGATTTACACCCCTGGGAGTCAAGTCCCCCATAGGCGGGAGGGCAGTGAGTTCATCTGCCAAGTTGGCTTAGCTATAGAGAGAGGGCCACATCTGAGCAACCAAGAGGTACTCAGGGGGAGACTCTTAGGCACAGTTATAAGTAGGCTTAGCCTCTCCTTTGCAGTAACAAGCCTCATAAGGGCAAGTCCCAAGATTGAGGGCCTGGCATATCAAATTGTCAGTCCTCAGTGTTTGTGAGAATATCAGCAATGAACCAGGTGGGATGTCCAACATTTCCACATTTTTTCCCCCACTCCTCAGTGTGGCCCTGCAAATATATTTTTATTCTCTGCCCAAATTACTTTGGGATGTATCACTATTTCACATTAACCTGTACAAAGTTACCACATCTCACTTCCTATTTAAAGTTCCATGTCATTATGGTGTTTGAATAAACTTATTATACAAATTAAATTATTTAGTATGTTGTAGAAGATATATATCCTGTACCAAATAAACATCTCTTCCCTTGGTCTCACATAGAAGTTGAAGTTTTAAAAAAGAGTCAAAATCATCCTTTACCATTTCTCCTGATTTGCTTTAGTCCTAACAAGATCTGCTTCATTTATATCTCTAATTGAAGTCTGGACTCTTTTTCAGCTTTTTTTAACAGTTGCTGTAAGTGCTAATACTGACATTCATAGCTGCCGAGCTCTAGCTCTGAGTTTCAGGTGTTACACAGATACCCAAAGTTCCAGAGACTGACCAGGTTATACACAAAGAGCTCAGCATCTCAGAATTTGGAGATAACCTTTACAATTCAGGAATAGATGTGACTGCTGTAAGAGCTCACAATCTAGGGACCATTACAATAAGCATTCCCCTGATAAGCTGTGCTCTAAGATTCAATTCTCAGAGTTTACACATTGTAGTTAGTTCAAATTGGTGAGGCATTATAATGTTTGTCTTTTTATTTCTGGCATACTTCACTCAAAATGTTGTCTACAGGATCCATTCATTTCACTGCATGTCTCACAGCTTCACTCCTTCTCACAGTTGCTCAATATTCCATTGTATGCCTACACCATAGTTCACCATTCTGTTCATCAGTCGATACACCCTTAGGCCACCTCCACCCACTGCAAAACATGAATACTGCCTCCATAAACACCAGTGAGCAGATGTTCATTCATGTCCCTGCTTTCAGATCCTCCAAATATATTCCCCATAATGAGGTGGAAGGACATTTTGGCACCCACATAATTAGCTTCTTGTGGAACCACCACACTGTCTTCCAGATAGGCTACAACATTCTAGTTCCCCACCAATAGCAAATAGGCACATCCCTCTCTCCATATTTTCTCCAGCACTTTTATCCCTATTTATATTTTTTTCCACAGTTTTATAGAGATATATTCACATACCATATAATCATCCACAGTGTAAAATCAATTTCCCACAGTATCATCATATAGTTGTACACAGACTGCTTTTGAAAAGACAAAAAGGGCAATAGCACAGGCACAAGCACTGGATGCCATAGATCCAGACCTGCCTGTGAATTGCATGTAGCCAGTGCTGATATTGGCTTTGGATGTGGTCTGTGGCAGAGGCAGCATTCTAAACAAGTGTCCCTTGGCTTTTTGTCACAATTATGGAAAGGGGCAGAACTGAGATACAGCACCTTGGAAAAACAATTGTGTGCTGCATATAATGTCTTATTGCAAGTGGAGGGACTGACACAAAGATTCCCAGTCATCTTGAAAATGGCCATCCTTATTCAGGGCTGGATAACTGACATGGCTTCTAAGCCACACTCTGGCAGTGTTTAAATCCTACTTGCTACAGTGCTGGTTTGAAACTGTTATGTACCCCAGAAAATGCCATGTTGGTTTGAAACTGTTATGTATCCCAGAAAATGCCATGTTCTTTTAATCCATTCTTGTGGGGGCAGACCTGTTGAGGGTGGGACCTTTTGATTAGGTTGTTTCCATGGAGATGTGACTCACCCAATTCAAGGTGGTTCTTAATACTTTACTGGAGTCCTTTGAGAGAGCTCATGGAGAGAGATTGCTTAGAAAGAAAATGCCCTGGGAGAAGTGAGAAGGACCCACAGAAAGTGAGAGAGCCATTTTGAAACCAGGGCACAGAAGAGAAGGGCAAGCAGTTGTCACACACACAATGTGCCTTCCCATGTGACAGAGGTAACCAGACACCAGCAGCCTTTCCTCACAGAAGGTATTTTCCTATTGATGCACTAACTTGGAGATGTTCATGGCCATAGAACTGTAAATTTGTAAATGTATAAATCCCCATTGAAAAAGCAAACCCATTTCTGGTATTTTGCATTCTGGCAGCTTTAGAAAACAAAAACAGATTTTGGTAGTAGAGCAGTGTGGTGCTGTGATTTGCCTTACCAAAAATGCTGAAACAGCTCTAAAAATTGTTAAGGGGAAGATTCTGGAAAAATTGTGAGATGCTTCCTAGGAAAGGCCTATATTGCCTTGAAGAGAAATATGGACTCTAAAGATACTTCTGATGAGGCTTTAGATAGAAATGATGAATGTGTCATTGCAAACTGGAAGAAAGGCCATCCTTGTTTTAAAGTGGCAGAGAACTTGGAAACATTGTGTCCTGCTGTTGGATGGAAGGTAGAATTTGAAAGCATGACTTTAGATATCTCGCTGAAATAATTTCCAAACTAAATATGGAAAATGCAGTCTGAATACTCCTTGCAGCTTATGGTAAAATGTGAGAGGGAAAGGATAAGCTTAGAACTGAACTCTTGTGTACAAATAACCCAGAAACTGTTACTTTGGAAAATTCTGAGTTTTTGGAAAATGAGTCCCCAGAGAATAATGCCTCATGTGAGGATTTAATCAAACATGGAACCAGTCAGCCATTTTAGAACAAGCCTGGATTGGAAATGGAGTTCTCCAGAAAGGATTTTTGGAAAGTCATATTGTCTGACTGTTGGAAACCCAATGTGCTGCAGATGAAACTGACAAGTTTTTTAGGAGATCTGTATGAACAGCAACCTGCCAGCCTGGATTAAATGGGAGAGATAAGGGACAGAATGAAGGAAACATAACTTCAAAGGCAGAACCATAGAAACTGAGTTCTTGGAGCACAGAAACCTCAGGCCAGGAGAGTGGACACCCCCACCCATGCTTGTGGAAAGGGTGAATTTATCCTGGAGATTGCAGAGAGTGGGCCTTCCTCCCCATTGTTCAATAAGAGTGCTGCTGCCTCAGGTATCAGAGAGGGTGGAGCAAAACCCCCAGGGATTGTGAAGAGCCTGGTCACCATCCCACAGTTGAGCATTTGTCCCAGAGATGGCAGAGAACTCAGCTGCAACCCAGACACTTGAGAAGGGTGGAGCTGAGAACACGGCAGTCTCCACAATGCTTGGAGATGTTGGAACCCTCACTCCAGTGTTTGGATTGAGCAGGTCCATTGTGTAAGCCCTTGGGAGGATGGGACCACCACTCTCTCAAGCCCCAAGGATAAAAGATCATTCTGTTCATGATTCTCAGACTTTGAAATCTAATGGAGTTTGTGCTGCACTTTTTTGGAATGGTTTGGGAAGCACTTCCACCAAACCCCCTTACTTTGCAGCAATGAAAACTTCTGGAAAATAAGGAATTAATTATTGTCATCTTAATAGATTAATCACTGGTTTTTCTGAATTGTTTTTGTCATAGTGAGACTATTTAAATAGCGTTGTTAATGCAAATAAATGCAAAGAAAAACAGTGCTTTTGGAAGGTACTCATACACCATATATATTGATATTCTTTTCTGCAACTTGTGACTTTCTGAAAGACTGGATCCTTGTGGCTTTCATTCGAGGTTTCAGAGTATGACAGGAAAAGGAGATCCTAATAAATATTCTGAAGTCATGAAAATAGTCTATAATAAAGAAATGAAAACAGAGTTTTAGAATAGGTGGTTAATTATTCCTTTTGCACATATAAAATCCCATGTGATTGCTGCAGTGCATGATAAAAATAGTGCATGTCTAGCCGGGTATTAATGAATGATAATTTGCATTGATGGTATATGCACATTAACTCAAGGAAACCAATGATGAGAAGCTTCAAAGATGGGAAAAAGACTCTGGCTCAGTCAGAATAATGATTATTTCACAACTGCAATAACACGTTGGAAGGTCTCAGGGAAGCTGGCTGATGTGCTGCAGTGATGTAATCCAATTGCGGTTTAGTCTGTGATGAACTGCATCTGTGATATGCAGGAGGCATATCTATCAAATCTTTATTTTTATAGAAAGAAAACACTTAGGTTATTGGTAACTAAAGTTTATATAATGATTTGTCTTTATATTGTAATTTCAAAGAAATTCTTACACAAAAATAGGATTACTACCTCTCCCCTCAAACATACACACAACTGTCCCTCTTCTGATTTCATCAGGAACAGAACAAAAGAGGCTTGTGTGACATAAATTATAACTTCTGCTTCTGGCTCTCCCTCAGATCTGGTGTATGACTGTTGGGCAGTTCATATCAATAACTTTGATGAGTGATGAGAATTTTTGTTTCAATTTGTGTTCAAGCCAAGAATGTGCTGGTGTTATGGAAAAGACCAACACCAGGATTGTTCAACATTAGGCACAGGTGACTGTCCTTTGGCTTGTGGTTACAGCAGCTGTTCATAGGGTCTGCCTCTGTAGCTTTGCCCAATGGAGTCACTAAGGAGACCAGCTACCATCTGAGGTTCTTTTATGCCCTCCATCACATTGCCTGACACACTGGATCTGAGTCTGTCCTCAAGTCAGACCATGAGGTGGCTGATTGCATTCTTTAGACATTCATTGCAGCTCAATCAGATCCATGTAGGTGAGGTAATTAATTGCTCAGTAACTGGGGGCCTCAATCTCTAAATCTACCAAATAGTCAAGGTTTGGTTGATTTGGGGGAATGGCACTGGTAGCAGAATCCTTGTTCGGGAAGAGGCAGTGTGGGATGGTGGAATTAAAGGTTATGTTTTTACTCAGCCTTCTACTAGGTGGATGACTTTGGACTTTTTCTTCATCTCTTTGTGCATGCATTCCCTTATCTGTAAGATGAAGAGATAATAAAATCTACTTTGTGGATTTGTGTTAATATAGAACATACAGTCCTGTCACAGAGGCTGGCACATAGAGGAAACTCAGAAAAAGGTAACTAGTTTCTGAGACTCTGCCTCCAATTCATCCTCCCACTGCTATTAGATGATACTTTCCTCAAATATTTTTATTTTGCCCTCTTCTATTGGCAAACCTATCCAAACATGTCTGCTGGGTCTGTTCATTGTTTGCAAATGATTCTTGCTCATCCTTGCCTGGGTTTCTTCCCTGGTCTGGAAAGTCCTCCTCCTCCATCTCTGCTCATTCAAATCCTGCCCATGATTTCTTTTTTGTAGTCCAGCCCAAGTCCTACACTCTTCTTCAGGGAAGTCTTACTCACTGACCTCCCCCTCTCTATTTGGCAATAGTACCTGTAGTCTGTACCACAGATTTCTTCAGACCAGAATTTCTTATGGGCTAATCTCACCAACAGATGGTGAGATCCCTGATGTAAGGGCAGAATCAAAACCTCTGTATCTACCCCAGTACTCAGCATGATGCTGACCACATCACAGGCCCTCACATTTTGCTTTATGGACTCCTTCATATGCATTATCACCTCCACATTAACTTTACTTGACGTGTAAATATCTGGACTATTCATGCTTTCCTTGGAGGCAGAACACAGCTTTGAATAACATCAGAAATCAAATGCGCTTTAAAATCTTTCTTAGAATTCAATTATAAAATTGCAGAAACTACCATTTTAGAGCTGTATGCATCCCGCAGAGTCACCTAAACCCAGCCCCCTTATTTTACAGTTGAGAAAACCAAGCATCATAGAGATTAAATGCTTTTCTCACCACAGCCAGTTCATGTGAGAGCCAAAGGAAGACTCGGGTTTCCTGCTTCCAGTGAGAGACACAGGAATGGGCAGTCCCAAGCACGTCTAGCACTTGGTGTACACACAGTTATGTCTTGGAAAAATGAGTGCGGGGGGCTGAATTTTTTCACAGTCCAATGGTGAGGAGACAGCAGATTTTTGAGCCCCAACATCCTTGAAATGAACTCTAATTATGAGTGTGTATTCCTTGGCAAGCCACTTAAGTCATCTGAACCTCAGTCCTTCCCTTGCGAAAAAGGAAAAGTAAATAGGACTTACCTGCCTTGCCCCTTCCAGGACTGTTGTCAGTCTCCAAGGGTTTAAGGGATGTAAAGGTAGTTTTACACGCCTAAATTACTATCAAAGTGTTGTCAGCTTTCCTGGGTGACTTTTTAAATGTCACAGGAAGGCCACACTTAAGTGCTGATGGCTTCATGGGCTAGCATCTGCAGGAGAGAATTTAGAAAATTATCATGTGGATACTGAGATAAGGAAAAATTTTGTAAAATGAAAGTAGTAACTCCTAATTATGCAGCAATAGCAGTTTCTCTCCATTCCTAATAAAAATCAGATTTGTGGGGCTAAAAACTATTCTGGTAGCTTGTTTGCCCATCTATATTCTTCTAGAAGGAGCAATCTGAAGCCATCGCAGCCCTAAAATAGTTATAGATAAATGATTGAAGAGGATAGCAGATAGACAGATAGACAGAAGGGACGGAATTCAGAGGAAGAATTCACAGCTTCCTGTTTACAGATTTTTCTCATCCTGGGGATGAAAATACCTACAAATGTTTGTGACATTTGATTAGCTACATAGGTAGGTTTTTTTATTATTGTTCTTAAAGAAGTTGTTCATTTACATAACAATCATTTATGAAATACAGGATTCCCATACACCACCACACTACCAACACATTGCATTGTTGTGGAACATTTGTTACAAAAAATGATAGCATTTATTTTTATGCTTGTACTATTAGTAGTTGCACTGTTAAAGTACATGGTTTAACTTCATATGTTTTGTAGTGTGTTTCCATGGATTCCTTTTAAAAATTTTATTCTGTTACCATGTATTCTATCAAACATTTCCATTTTTAGTCACATTCAGATATGTTTCAGTGCTGTTAATTGCATTCACAATGATGTATTACCATCACCACCATCCAGTACCAAAACATTTCCATCATTCTAAATAGGAACCCTGTACATTTTAAGCCTTAACTTCCCATTCCATATCCCTAACCCATCCCCTGGCTTTATGAGTTTGCTCGTTCTAATTATTTCAAATCAGTGGGATCAAACAATATTTGTCCTTTTCTGTCTGGCTTATTTCATTCAACATGATGTCTTTAAGGTTCATCCATGTTGTTGCATGTATCAGGACTTCATTCTTTTTTATAGCTAAATAATATTCCATTCTATGTATATACCACATTTTATTTATCCATTCAGCGGTTGAGGGTATAGGGTTGCTTCCATCTTTTGGCAATTGTTAATAATGCTGCTATGAACATCAGTGGGAAAATAGCTGTTCAAGTCCCTGCTTTCAATTGTTTGTGTATATACTAAGCAGCAGAATTGCTGGATCATATGATATTTCTATACTTAGCTTCCTGAGAATCTGCCAAACTATCTTTCATAGTGTCTGCACTATTTTCCATTGCCATCCACATTGAATGAGTGTTCCTATTTCTCTGCATCCTCTCCAATACTTGTTATTTTCTGTTTTTGTAATAGTAGCCCTTATAATGGGTGTGAAAAATGATATCTCAGTGTGGTTTTGATTTGTATTTTTCTGATGGCTAATGATGTGGAACATCTTTTCATGTACTTTCTAGCCATTTGTATATCTTCTTTGGAGAGATGTCTATTCAAGTCTTTTGACCAATTTTAAATTGGATTGTTTCCCTTTTTGTTGTTAGTTGAATTTCTTTTTATAGTTGAAGGATTTCTTTTTATAGTCTGTGTATTAAACCTTTATCATATATGTGGTTTCCAAATATTTTCTCCCATTCTGTAGGTTGCCATTTTCCTTTCATGTTAAAGTCATTGGATGCACAAAATTTTGTAGTTTTGATGAGGTTCCATTTATCTATTTTTTTTTCTTTGGTTGCTTGTGCTTTCTGTATAAAGTCTATTAAAACCATTACCTAAAACAAGGTCCTGAAGATGCTTCCAGGAGACTGGTAGTTCTAGTTCTCATATTTAGGTCTTTGAACTATTTTGATCTGACTTTTTTATAGAGTGTGAGGTAGGGATCTTCCTTCTTCTTCTTCTTCTTCTTCTTCTTCTTCTTCTTTATTTTTTTTGCAAATGGAGATCCAGTTTACCCAGCCAGCACAACAATTTGTTGAAGAGACTATTCTTTCCAATTGAGTGGTCTTTGCCCCTCTGTGAAAAACCAGTTGGCCATAAAAGTGAGTGCTGATTTCTGAGCTCTGTGTGTGATTCCATTGGCCTCTAGGTCTGTACTTGTGCCAGTACCATGCTGTTTTGATGACTGTGGCTTTGCAATAAATTTTAAGATGCAGAAGTGTGAGTCCTCCAAATTCATTCATCTTTTTCAAGATGGTTTTAGCTACTTGGGACCCCTAAGCCTCCCATATAAATTTGATGATTGACCTTTCCATTTGTGCAAAAAAAGTTGTTGGAGTTTTGATTGGGATTACATTGAATCTATTGAGTAGGACTGACATCTTAATGTTATTTAAAACTTCCAATCCATGGACACAGAATATCTTTCCATTTATTTAGGTCTTTAACTTATTTTGGCCATGTTTTATACTTCTCTGTGTACAAGTTCTTTACATCTGTGGTGAGATATCTTCCTGTGGGTTTGATTCTCTTAGTTGCTATTGTGAATGGAATTTTTTTCTTGATTTCCTCTACCAATTGTTCATTGCTTGTGTATAGAAACACATTTTGAGGTGTTAATCCTGAACCCCACACTTTGCTGAATTTGTTTATTAGCTCTAGCATCTTTGTTGTGAATTTTTCAGGATTTGTGCATATAGGGTCTTATCATTTGCAAATAGGGAAAGTTTTACTTCCTTGCTTTCCAATGTCAATGGCTTTCTTTCTTTTTCTTGCCTCATTGCTCTGGCTAGAACTTCTAGTATAATGTTGAATAACAGTGGTGATAGTGGACATCCTTATCTTGTTCCTGATCTTAGGGGGAAAACGTTCAGGTTTTCACCATTAAGTAGGATGTTAGCTGTGGGCTTTTCATATATGCCCTTTATCATGTGGATATAGTTTCCTTCTATTCCTAGCATTCTAAGTATTTTTATCAAGAAATGATGCTGCATTTTGTCAAATGTCTTTTCTGCATCAATTGAGATGATCCTATGTTTTTTCCCCTTTATTATGTTAATGTTATGTGTTTCATTAATTGGTTTTCTTATGTTGAACCAATCTTGTATACCAGGTATAAATCCTTATTGAATGTCATGTATAATTCTTTTAATATGCTGTTGGATTTGGTTTGGTAATATTTACTTAAGGAGATTTGCATCTATATTCATAAGAGATATTTGTCTGTAGTTTGCTCTTCTTGTGGTATCCTTATCTGGCTTTGGTATGAGGGTGATTTTGGCTTTGTAGAATGAATTAGGGAGTGTTCCTCCTATTCAATTTTTTTGGGGACAGTTTGTGCAGTATCGGAGTTCAGTCCTCTTGGATGTTTGTTAGAATTCCCCTATGAAGCCATCTGGTCATGAGTTTTTCTTTCTTGGGAGGTTTTTGATTTCTGATTCAATCCCTTTAGTAGTAACTGGTTTGTTGAGATCTTATATTTCTTCTTGAGTCAATGCATGTAGTTTGTTTCTAAGAATTTGTCCATTTCATCTACATTATATTTTACTGGTATACAATTGCTTATGGTATCTACTTATAGTCCTTTTCATTTCAGCATGGTTGATAATAATGTCCCCCTTTTCCTTTCTGATTATTGTTATTTGTATCTTTCTCTCTTTTTGACAGTCTAGACAAAAGTTTGTCAATTTTTTTGATCTTTGCAACTTGTGTTTTTTCTGATTCTCTCTGTTGCAGTTTTTGTTTTGTTTTGTTTTGTTTTCTATTTCATTTGTCTCTGCTTAAATCTTTGTTATTTCCTTCCTTCTGCTTGCTTTGGATTTAATTTACTGGTTTATTTCCAGTTCTTCCAGTGTTGAGGTTAGGTTTATGATTTGAAGTGTTTCTTTTTTTTATACAGTTTTATTGAGATATATTCACACACCCTACAGTCATCCACAGTGTACAATGAATTATTCACAGTACCACCATGTAGTTGTTCATTCATCACCAGAATCAATTTTTGAACATTTTTATTACACCAAAAAATAAAAATAAAAGTAAAAGTAAAAAAGAACACCTAAAATATTCTGTCCCCACCATCCCACCCTACTTTTCATGTAGTCTTGTTCCCCATTTTCCAACTCATCTCTCCGTACACTGGATAAGGGGAGTGTGAGCCACAAGGTTTTCACAATCACACAGTCACTCTATGTAGTCTATGTAGTTATGCAATCATCCTTAAGAATCAAGGCTACTGGGTTACAGCTCAACAGTTTCAGGTATTTCCTTCTAGCTATTCCAATACACTAAAAACTAAAAGAGGTATCTATATAGCACATAGGAATGGCCCCCAGAGTGACCACTCAACTCCCTTTGAAATATCTCAGCCACTGAAACTATATTTTGTTTCATTTCACCTCCCCCTTTTGGTCAAGAAGATTTTCTGAGTCCCATGATGCTGGGTCTGTACTCATCCCCAGGAGTCATATCCTGCATTGCCAGGGAGATTTACACCCCTGGGAGTCAGGTCCCATGTAAGGGGGAGGCCAGTGATTTCACCTGCCAAGTTGTTGTAACTAGAGAGAGAGGGCCACATCTGAACAACAAAGAGGTTCTCTGGGGGAGACTCTTAGGAACAATTGTAAGTAGGCTTAGCCTCTCCTTTCCAGTAACAAGCTTCATAAGGGCAAGCTCCAAGATTGAGGGCTCATCCTACTAAATTGCTGGTCCTCAACATTTGTGAAAATATCAGTAATAACCCAGGTGGGGAAGTCCAACACTCCTGCCTTTTTCCCCAGTTCCTCAGGGGAGCTCTCCAAATATATTTTTATTCTTTGCCCAAACTTTATTGGGATGTATCAGGGTTTCACACAAACATGTATAAACCTACCAGATTTCATTTCCTATTCAAAGTTCCATGTAACTGTGGTATTTGAATAAACTGACCATATACATTAAATTATTTAGTGTGCTGTAGAAAATATAGATCCTGCACCAAATAAGCATCTCTTCCCTTGGTCTCACACAGAAGTTGAAATTTTAGTACACGGTCAACATCATCCTTTATCCTTTGGCCTGATTTGCCTTCATCCTAATCAAATCCACTTCACTCATATGTCTAATTGAAGTCTGAACTCTTTTTAAACTTTTTTTTAACAGTTTCTGTATGAGGTAATATTGACATTCATAGCTACTGAGCTTTGTCTCTGAGTTTCAGGTGTTACACAGATACCCAATATTCCAGAAACCAACCAAGTTATACACAAAGAGCTCAGCATCTCAGAATTTGGAGATAACCTTTACAACCAGGAATAGATGTGACTGCTGTAAGAGCTAACAGTCTAGGGACAATTGGAATAAGTGTTTCCCTGATAAGCTGTACTGTAAGAGCTAACAATCTAGGGAATATTACAATAAGCACTCCCCTGATAAGCCATGCTCTAAGATTCAATTCTCAGATTTTACACATGGTAGTTAATCCATATTGGTGAGGCATTATAATGTTTGTCTTTTTGTTAAGTTTATTCCTAAATACTTAATTCTTTTGGTTGCAGTTATAAATGGAGTTTTTTTTCTTGATTTCCTCCTCCTGTTACTTATTACTTGTGTCTAGTAACACTACTGATTTTTGCATGTTGACCTTGTAGCCTGCCGCTTTGCTGTATTCATTGATTAGTTCTAGTAGCTTTCCTGTATATTTTTCTGGAATTTCTACATATAGGTTCATGTCATCTATAAATAGTGTAAGTTTTACTTCTTTCCCTCTAATTTGAATGCCTTTTATTTCTTTTTTCTTGCCTAATTTCTCTAGCTGGAACTTTCAGCACAATGTTGAATAACATTAGTGACTGTGTGCATCTGTGTCTTGTTCCTGAAAGCTTTCAGACTTTCCCCATTGAATATGATGTTAGCTGTGGGTATTTCATATATTGCCTTTATCATATTAAGAAAGTTCCCCTCTATTCCTATTCTTTTGAGTGTTTTCATCAAGAAAGGATGTTGAATATTGTCAAATGCCTTTTCTGCATCAATTGAGATGATTAGGTGATTCTTCTGCTTTGATTTATTAATGTGGTATGTTAAATTAATTGATTTTCTTTTGTTAAACCAGACTTGCATACCTGGAATAAATCCAACTTGGTCATAGTGTATAATTCTTTTAATGTGCTACTGGGTTGATTTGTGAGTATTTTTTTTGAGAATTTTTGCATGTAAATTCATTAAAGAGATTGGCTTATAATTTTCATTTTTTTTGTAGCATCTTTGTCTGATTTTGGTATTAGGGTGATGTTGGCTTCACAGAATGAGTTAGGTAGCTTTCCCTCAATTTTTTGAAGAGTTTGAGCGGGATTTGCATTAATTCTTTCTTTTTTTTTTTATTTTTATTGAGATTCTTCAGATACCATACAATTATCCAAAGATCCAAAGTGTACAATCACTTGCCCCTGGGTACCCTCATACAGCTGTGCATCCATCACACTTAATTTTTGTTCAATTTTTAGAAACTTTTCATTACTCCAGACAAGAAATAAAGTGAAAGATGGAAAAAGAAAAAAAGGAAAGGAAACTCTAATCCTCCCCTATCCCTAACCAACCCCCCTCAATTGTTGACTCGTAGTATTGATATAGTACATTTGTTACTGTTTATGAAAAAATGTTGAAATACTATTAACTGCAGTATATAGTTTGTAATAGCTATATAGTTCTTCCCTATATGCCCCTCTATTATTAACTTCTAATTGTATTGTCATACATTTGTTCTGGTTCATGGAAGCGATTTCTAGTATTTGTACAGTTGATCATGGACATTGCCCACCATAGGATTCAGTTTTATACATTCCCATCTTTTGACCTCCAACTTTCCTTCTGGTGACATATATGACTCTGAGCTTCCCCTTACCACCTCATTCACACACCATTCAGTGCTGTTAGTTATTCTCACATCTTGCTACCGACACCCCTGTTCATTTCCAAACATTTAAGTTCATCCTAATTGAACATTCTGCTCATACTAAGCAACCACTCCCCATTCTTAAGCCTCGTCCTATATCTTGGTACCTTATATTTCATGTCTATGAGTTTACATATTATAATTAGTTCCTGTCAGTGGGACCCTGCAATAATTGTCCTTATGTGTCTGGCTTATTTCACTCAGTATATTGCCCTCGAGGTTTTGTCATCAACCCATTTTTTTTTAATATGGTTTTGTTCACTCACCATACATTCCATCCCAAGTAAATAATCGATGGTTCTCTGCATGGTCATACATTTATGTGTTCACCACCTTCACCACTATCTATATAAGGGCATCTGCATTTCTTCCACAAGGCAGGAGGGAGAGTCAAAGAAGGTAGAGAGTCAAAAGAAAGAGGAAAAAAAAATGACAGCTAGGAAGCAACAAAAGGAAAAATAACCTTAAATCAAAGTGGAATAAAGAATCAGACAATACCACCAATGTCAAGTGTCTAACATGCCTCCCCTATTCCCCCCTCTTATCTGCATTCACCTTGGTATATCACCTTTGTTACATTAAAGGAAGCATAATACAATGATTCTATTAGTTACAGTCTCTAGTTTATGCTGACTGCATTCCTCCCCCAATGCCTCCCCATTTTCAGCACCTTGCAAGGTTGACATTTGCTTGTTCTCCCTCGTAAAAGAACATATTTGTACATTTTATCACAATTGTTGAATACTCTAGATTTCACCAAGTTACACAGTCCCAGTCTTTATCTTTCCTCCTTTCTTGTGGTCTCACATGCTCCCCACCTTCCTCTCTCAACCATATTCATAGTTATCTTTGTTCAGTGTAGTTACCTTGTTGTGCTACCATCTCCCAAAATTGTGTTCCAAACCACACACTCCTGTCTTCTATCACCCTGTAGTGCTCCCTTTGGTATTTCCTGTAGGGCAGGTGTCTTGTTCACAAAGTCTCTCATTGTCTGTTTGTCAGAAAATATTTTGAGCTCTCCCTCATATTTGAAGGACAGCTTTGCTGGATATAGGATTCTTGGTTGGCAGTTTTTCTCTTTCAGTATCTTAAATATATCACACCACTTCCTTCTTGCCTCCATGGTTTCTGCTGAGAGATCTGAACATAGTCTTATTAAGCTTCCTTTGTATGTAATGGATCGCTTTTCTCTTGCTGCCTTCAGGATTCTTTCTTTGTCTTTGACATTTGATAATCTGATTATTAAGTGTCTTGGTGTAGGCCTATTCAGATCTCTTCTGTTTGGAGTATGCTGCACTTCTTGGATCTGTAATTTTATGTCTTTCATAAGAGATGGGAAATTTTCATTAATTATTTCCTCTATTATTGCTTCTTTCCCTGCTCTTCTCCTTCTGGGACACCAATGATACATACATTATTGTACTTTGTTTCATCCTTGAGTTCCGGAGACATTGCTCATATTTTTTCATTCTTTTCTCCATCTGCTCCTTTGCATGTAGGCTTTCAGGTGTTTTGTTCTCCAGTTCCTGAGTGTTTTCTTCTGCCTCTTGAGATCTGCTGTTGTATGTTTCCACTGTGTCTTTCATCTCTTGTGTTGTGCCTTTCATTTCCATAGATTCTACTAGTTGTTTTTTTGAACTTTTGATTTCTGCCGTATATATGCCCAGTGTTTCCTTTACAGCCTCTGTCTCTTTTGCAATATCTTCTCTAAACTTTTTGATTTGATTTAGCATTAGTTGTTTAAATTCCTGTATCTCAGTTGAAGTGTACATTTGTTCCTTTGACTGGGCCATAACTTTGTTTTTCTTAGTGTAGGTTGTAATTTTCTGTTGTCTAGGCATGGTTTCCTTGGTTATCCAAATCAGGTTTTCCCAGACCAGAACAGGCTCAGGTCCCAGAGGGAAGAAATATTCAGTATCTGGTTTCCCTGTGGGTGTGTCTTAGAAAATTGCTCCACCCTGTGATGCCTCAGGTCACTGTGCTTTTCTGCCCAGCAGGTGGCGCCTGTCAGCCTATAATTCTTGACTGGTGTGAGGAGGTATGGCGGTGTTCCCCCAGGCTCTGGGGTCTGGTTCTGAATGGGAAGGGCTCCACCCCTTTCCTCCTAGAGAAGACAGACCCCCCAGGTGGAAGTCATTAGCATTTCAATGGTCTCGCTCTCTGCTTGTGCTGTCTCCACCCTTCCCCGAGTCACAGCTCTGGAAACTGGAAATGACTGGGGCTTTCTCCACTGAGCCGAAAAAGAAACAGATAGTCCCCTTCAGACCCAGTCCAAGGCGACCCTCCGGCTCTCCAAGGTCAGTCGTCACTCAAAGCCTCTGTCTGTTTTTTGGGGATTCGTACCTGTAGTGAGCAGTTCACACTCACTACTTAAAACCCCAGTTGGAGCTCAGCTGAGCTGTATTCGCTTGCTGGGAGAGAGCTTCTCTCTGGCACCACAAGGCTTTGCAGCTTGGGCTATGGGGGAGGGGTTCTCGCGACTTGGATCCGCAGGTTTTACTTACAGATTTTATGCTGTGATCTCGGGCATTCCTCCCAATTCAGGTTGGTGTATGATGAGTGGATGGTCTTGTTTGTCCCCCCGCAGTTATTCTGGATTATTTACTAGTTGTTTCTGGTTTTTTGTAGTTGTTCCAGGGGGACTACTTAGCTTCCACTCCTCTCTATGCTGCTATCTTGCCCTGCCTCTGGCATTAATTCTTTCTTGAACACTTGGTAGAATTCAAATGTGAAGCCATCTGGTCCTGGGCTTTTCTTTTCTGGGAGCTTTTTGATGACTGACTCAATCTCTTTACTTGTGATTGGTTTGTTGAGGTTGTCCATTTCTTCTTAAGTCAGTGGTGGTTGTTCATATTTTTCTTGGAAGTTGTCCATTTCATCTAAGTTGTCTAGTTTATTAGCATATATTTATTCATGGTATTCTGCCATTATCTCCTTAATTTCTGCAGGGTCAGTAGTTCTGTCCCCTTTCCCATTATTCATTTTGTTTTTTTGCATCTTCTCTCTCTCTCTCTCTTTCTCTCTCTCTCTCTGTTGGCCCAGCTAAGGGTCCATGAATTTTACTGATTTTCTCAAAGAAACAACTTCTGGTTTTGTTGATTCTCTATACTGTTTTCCTGTTCTCAATTTCATTTATTTCTGCTCTAATTTTGTTATTTCTTTTTTTCTCTTTGCTCTGAGGTTATTCGCTGTTCTTTCTCTAGTTTCTCCGGGTGAAAAGTTAATTCTTCATTTTTTTCTCTTCTTCTCTTTTAATATAGGCATTTAGGGCAATAAATTTCCCCCTCAGCACTGTCTTTTCTGCATCCCAGGGGCTTTGATATGTTGTGTTTTCATTTTCATTGGCTTTGAGGTATTTACTAATTTGTCTTTTAATTTCTTACTTTATCCACTGGTTGTCTAAGGGTGTGTTATTTTCCTCCATATATTTGTTAATTTTCTGACCTTCTGCCTGTTATTGATTTCCACTTTCCCAGAAAGTGTTTTGTATAATATCAATTTTTTAAAAATTTGTTGAGATTTGCTTTGTGACAGCACATGGTCTCTCCTTTAGAATTTTCCATGAGCACTTGAGAAAAATGTGTATACTGCTGTTGTGGGGTGTAGTGTTCTCTAAATGTCAGTCAAGCCTAGTTCATTTATCATACAATTCAACGTCTCTGTTTCTTTATTATCTTCTGTCTACATGTTCTATCCATTGATGAGAGAAGAGTATTGAAGTCTCCAACTATTATTGTGGAAGTATCTACTTCTCCCTTCAGTGTTGTCAGTGTTTGCCTCATGTATTTTGGGGCACTCAGGCTCAGTGCATAAATATTTATGTTTGTTATGTTTTGTTGATGAATTATTCTTTTATTAACATACAGTGTCCTTCTTTGTCTCTTTTATTTTTCTTACATTTGAAGTCTAATTTCTCTGATATTAATATAGCTACTCCTGCTTTTTTTCTGGTTGTTGATTGCATGAAATATCTTTTTCCGGCCTTTCACTTAAACCTATTTTTGTCCTTGTGTCTAAAGTGAGTTTTTTGTAGACAGCATATAGATGGGTTCTGTTTTTTAATTCATTCTGCCAGTCTATGTCTTTATATTGGGAGGTTTAATCCATTAATATTTAGTGTTATTACTGTAATGGCAGTACTTTCTTCTATCATTTTGTCTTTTGGGTTTTGTATGTCATATCTTGTTTTTTAGTCTCTTATTTTACCCTTTCTGATAGCCTTCATCTCTACATTCTTCTCCAAACTTCTCTTCTGTCTTTTTCTATCAGCCTTTAGCACTCCCTTTTGTATTTCTTGAAGTGCAGGTCTCTTATTCAAAAACTCTCTCAGTGTCTGTCTGTCTGAAAATATTTTGATCTCTTCCTCATTTTTTAAAGACAGTTTTGCCAGATATAGAATTTTTGGTTGACAGTTTTTGTCTTTCAGTATCTTAAATATATCATACTACTGACTTCTCACCTCCGTGGTTTCTGTGGAAAAATCTGTACATAGTCTTGTCAAGCTTTCTTTGTATGTGAAGGATTGCTTTTCTCTTGTTGCTTTCAGTATTCACTCTTTTTCTTAGACATTGGACAAATTGATCAGTAATTGTCTTGGAGTAATTCCAATTTGGTCTATTCTGTTTGGGGTACATTGCACTTCTTGAAACTGTAATTTTATGTCTTTCATAAGAGTTTGGGAAATTTTCTGTGATTATTTCTTCTATTATTCTTCCTGCCTCTTTTATCTTCTTTTCTACTGCTGTAACTCCCATAATGTGTATATTCACACACTTCTTATCATTCAGTTCCCTAAGACCCTGCTCATATTTTTCCATTCTTTTCCTTAATTGTTCCTTTGTGTGTAGGATTTCAGATGACCTGTCCTCTAGTTCCCTAATCCTTTCTTTGGCCTCTTCATATCTGGTGCTGTAAGTCTCCATTGTGTTTTTCATCACTTCTATTGTGCCTTTCATTCCCATAAGCTCTGCCATTTGTTTTTTCAAACTTTTGAGTTCCTCCTTATGTTCACTCAATATCTTCTTTACATCCTTCATCTGTTTTGCCATGTATTCCCTCAACTCATTTATTTGATTTTTGAATTGATTTAGGAGATGTGTTTATTTATTAATTAGTTGTTTCAATTCCTGTATCTCAGTTGAAGTATTAGTTTGTTCCTTTGACTGGTCCATATTTTCATGTTTCCTTATATGGTTCATTATTTTTAGCTGTCTAGGCATCTGGTTTTCTTGTTTAGGGTATTCTGGAGCTTGTTTTCACACTTTTACTTAGGGTTTTCTTGTTAGTTGTCTTTGTTCTCTATCCTTTGGTGTTCAGTTCAACTTATTCTAGACCTCTATAATAGCTTCTGTTTAGTTGATCAGAATTTTTCAGCTCTTGTTTTTCTGGTTCTAGCCCTGCCTCTATGTAACCTTTTTGTGGGAGGGTCTTCCCAGATATGATTGACCCCAATCAGATTTTCCCAACCCAGACAGACCCAGGTCTCAGGAGGAGGGTATGGAGTTTCCCTGAGAATGAGAGACTCTGTGCTTTTCCTATTCTGTCTAGCAGGTGGCGATTGTTGACCCACAGCTCCCTACCAGTGTAAAGAAGTGCCACAGATGCCTTTAATTCTCCACAATCCCTGTCCCTGCCAGAGTCATGGCTGACTCAAATGGATTTCTGTTTTCTAGCCCCTGAGCTCTGAGTTCTCTGATGGAGGGTGGCCACTTGAGCTGGGCCATGGCCCTTCGTGTCTTGGGGAAAGTTATGCCTTTTAGGGAATTCTCTCCCCCACTAAAATCATTGCTTTTTCTATCAGACCTATCTTATCTCTGTCCCTGTCTGGGTCCAGTGACCAATTACAAATATCTGAGCCTTTCTGTAATGAGCTACTTAGATAATTATTTAAAGTAAAAGAAAGAGAGAAAGAAAGAAAGAAAGAAAAAAAGAAAGAAAGAAAGAAAGAAAGAAAGAAAGAAAGAAAGAAAGAAAGAAAGAGGAAGGAAGGAAGGAAGGAAGGAAGAGAGAAATCCCTTTACAAGGCTTTTCCACGGCCCCCAAGTTTTGTCAGTCCCAGTATGGACTATTTAAATATAAGCCCTTTAGCCTATTATCTCTTTCACCTGAATAGTTACTCTCAGACAATTTTAATTCTTAATTCCACCCTTTCATGGGGCAGTGCTGAAGCAGGAGCTCTGATGGGCCATTGAAAAATAAAAAGATAAAGATTTGGAAAGCAAGAAGGGAAAAGAAGAATAAAAAATCCTGTTCAGAGTGACTCCAGCTCCCCAGTTTGGAAGCCAGAGCCTGAGTTTGTACCCATCTCTTTGTGACCCTTTATCTTAGAGCCAAGTCCTTTTCCAGTATTCTGAACACCTCCATCTCCAACATCTCCATCTCCAAAAGTCTCTCTCTCTCTCTCTCTCTCTCTTTTTTTTTTTTTTTTTTTTTTTTTGCTGTTCCTGTCAGCCTCACCTCCTCTCTGCCAGACAGATTTCTCTGGCTTCTTTGGTACCCACTCCTGGTTTATCTATGTTTGGAGCTCTTATTCATCAGTCCAAATTTGTTAATTAATACTGCAATTGTGGCTGGGTTGAGCCCACCTCCTTGCTCCCAGCACAGATTGTTTGTTTTTCCCTAGGGGAAACAACTCTAAGACAGTCTACTGTGCTTTGGGGGGGGAGGGCACCAACCCCCCCCCCCCACCAGGGAAACTTTCAATTTTGCTGCAATCTGAGATGTTCCACCCATTCCACATTGGTTTATGATGCATGACTGGTCACAGAGGTCCCTGAAATGGCTATTCCATATAGTTCCTAGATATTTACCATCTGCTTTTTTTTATTATAAGCATATAGAGTTATAAATTTCCCTCTTAGCACTGCCTTTGCTGCATCCATTAGTTTTGGTATGCATATTTTGATTTTCTTTTGCCTCAAGATGTTTCCTAATTTCCTTTCTGATCTCCTCTTTAATTCATTGGTTGTTTAAGAGTGTGTTTTTTAATCTCCACATAGTTGTGAATTTTCCATTTCTCTCTCCCTTATTGATTTCTAACTTCATTCTGTTGTAGTCAGAGAATATACATTTTATGATTTCAATCTTTTTTAATTAATTGAGACTTGCTTTATGATCCAACATATTATTTATCCTGGGGAATGACTGATGTGCACTTGAGAAGAAAGTGTACTCTATTTTTGTTGGGTGAAGTGTTCTAATATGTCTGTTAGGTCTTTTTGGTTTAGAATATCATTCAAACTTGTATTTCCTTATTGAGCTGATTGATGTCACATCCATTATTGAGAATGGTGTATTAAAGTCTCCTACTGTTAATACAGAACCGTCCATTTCTTCCTTCAAATCTTTTCAATATTTGCTTCATTTATTTTTGGTTTCTGCAGTTAGTTTCATATATATTTACAATTGTTACATCTTCCTGTTGAATTGTCACATTTATCAGTATATAATGACAATCTTTGTTCCTTGTTACTGTTTTCTTAATGCAGTTTTATTGAGATATATTCACATACCCTACAATCATCCACAGTGTACAATGATTGTACTGTTCACAGTACCATCATATAGTTGTACATTCATCACAAAATCAATTTTCGAACATTTTCATCACTGCAAAAAATAAAAAAGAGTAAGAATACAAGTAAAGAATACCCAAAACACCCCTATTCCTCTTCCCCCTATTATTATTTAATTTTTGTTCCCATTTTTCTACCCATCTGTCCATACCTTGGATAATGGGAGTGTGAGCCACAAAGGTTTTCATAAGCACACAGTCAATGTGTAAGCTACATATTTATACAATCATCTTCAAAAATCAAGGCTACTGGGTTGCTGTTCAATAGTTTCAGGTGTTTCCTTCTAGCTATTCCAATACACTAAAAACTAAAAAGGGATACTATATAACACATAAGAATAACATCCACAAGACCTTGTGATGGTTAGGTTCATGTGTCAGCTTGGCCAGGTGATAGTACCCATGTGTCTGGTCAAGCAAGCACTGGCCTGTTACTGCAAGGACATTTGTTGCTGGTTAATAAGCCAGGAGGCTGGTTTATTAAATCATCAGTCAATTGGCTGCAGTTGTGACTGATTACATCAATGAAGAGCATGTCTTTCCCAATGAGAGAATGCAATCTGCTGGATTTAATCCATTCAGTTGAAGACTTTTAAGTGAGATAGAGGATCTTCACTTCTTCAGCTAACCAGCACTGTGTTTCCTGAGGAGTTCATCAAAGTTTCCAGTTCATTTCCTGAGGAGCTCATCAGACATGTTCATTGAAGTTGCCAGTTCGCTGCCTGAGGAATTCATCAAACATCTTCATTGGAATTGCCAGTTTGCTGCCTGCCCTATGGAATTTGGACTCACATACCCACAGTTACATGAGATGCTTTTATAAGATCTTATATTTATAGATATCTCTTGTTGATTCTGTTTCCCTAGAGAACCCTAACTAATACAGACCTTTTGAGTCCATTTGAAAGCTCTCAGCCATTCAATCTCCACTTGATTCATCTGTCTTGCCCCTTTTTGTCAAGAAGACTTTCTCAATCCCACAATGGCAGGTCCGAGCTCATCCCTGGGAATCATGGCCAATGGTGCCTGGGAGATTTACACCCCTGGGAGTCATGTCCCACATAGGGGGGAGGGCAGTGAGTTTACCTGCTGAGTGGGCTTTGAGAGAGAGAGAGGCCACATCTGTGAAACAAAGAGGTTCTCTTGGGGAGATTCTTAAGTAAAATTATAAGTAGGCTTAGCCTCTCCTTTGCAGTAACAAACTTCATAAGGGCAAGACCCAAGATCGAGGGCTCAGCCTTCTAAATTGGTAGCTCCCAGTGCTTGTGAGAGTGTCAGTAATTCCCCAGGTGGGGAAGTTTAATATTTCCACATTTTTCCCAGTCCCTCAGGGGTGGAGGCTTTGCATATACACTATTATTCTCTGCCCAAAATACTTTGGGATGTATTGGGGTTTCACATTAACCTGTACAAACCAACCAGATCTCACTCCCTACTCAAGGTTCCATGTAATTATGGTGTTTGAATAACCTGATCATACAAGTTAAATTATTTAGTGTGCTACAGAAAATATAGATTTTGCACCAAATAAACATCTCTTTGTTTGGTTTCACCTAGAATTTGAAGTTTTAAAACACAGTCAATTTTGTCCTTTACCCTTTATTTTGATTTGCCTTAGTCCTAACCAGATCCACTTCATTCATATCTTGTTACTGTTTTTGACTTAAAGTCTATTTTGTCTGATAATAGTATAGCTACTTCAGCTCTCTATTGGTTCCTTTTTACATGGTATATGTTTTCTCCAGCCTCTCACTTTCAATCTTTTTGGATCTTTGAATTTAAGATGAGTCTCATGCAGACAACATATAGTTGGCTCATGTTTTTTTAATCTGGTCTAAAATCTCTGCCTTTGGACTGCAGAGTTAATCCATTTATATTTTAAGTCACTACTGATAATAGAGGACTTTCTTCTGCCATTTTGGTACTTAGCCTTTGTAAATTTTGTATCTTTTTTTGTCATTCACTTCCATTAAAACCTAATTTTATATTTATTTGCTTTCTTCTGTTGTCCCATATTGAGTGCCATCTCATTTCTATCTGGATAGATTTTTCATCTGTTTTCCTTGTGGTTACCATGGAGTTAATATCTTATATCCTGAGTACATAACAATTATATTTGGTTTGACACCAACTTAACTTTAATAGCACGCACATATACATATCCTACACCCCTGTGACACACACTCCCCCCATTTTTTTTTGTGCTTGATACCACTTATATCTTTGTACATTGCATGTCAAAAATCATCACTACTTTTCATGTATTTGCATTTTAGCACTTGCAGGAAGAAGTGGAGTTACATACCAAATAATATAATACAATAATACTGGCATTTATTATTACCCAAATTGATACCTTTACTCTGGAGAGGTCTTTATTTTTTTATGCTGCTTTGAATGAATGTCTAGTCAATTTTCATTTCAGTCTAATGAACTCCCTTTAGCAATGCTTGTAAGTCTGGTCTAGTAATGATGAAATCCCTCAGCTGTTGTTTATCTGAGAATGTCTTAATCTCACCCTCATTTTTGAAAGAAAGTCTCACCAGATATAGAGTTCTTGGCTGACAGTTTTTTCCTTCAATATTTTAAGTATTGCAGGCAAATGCCTTCTTGCCTCTGAGGTTTCTGATGAGAAATTAGCACTCAATCTAAGTGGGCTTCCCTTGTATGTAAAATGTTACTTTTCTCTTGCAGGTTTTCAAACCTCTCCTTGTCCTTTGCATATGACAGTGTGATCAATATATGACAGGGTTTCTTTTTCTTCATGTTTATCCTGTTTGGTGTTCTCTGGACTTCTTGGATATGTATATTCATATCTTTTGCTATGTTTCAAAAGTTCTCTGATTGTATCCTTGACTATTCCTTCTGCCCTTCCTCTCTTTCTTCTCCTTCTGGGACTCTCATAACATGTATATTGGTGTGCTTGATGGTGTCCCATAGCTGTCTTAGGCTGTTTTCACTTTTAGTATTTCTGTTTTTCTTTCTATCCTTCAGCCTGATTCATTTCAAGTGCCTTGTCTTCATTTTCTTTGATTCTCTCTCCTGCCGGCTCCAATCTGTTTTTGAAACCCTCCTGGGCATTTTTCATTTCAGTTTTTTTAGTCTTCAATTTCAGTAGCTCTATTTGGTTCCTTTTTAAATTTTCTATTTATTTAGACTCTCATATTGTTTATTCGTTCTTTTCCTGATATCCTTTAGTTCTTTCTCTGTATTTTCCTTCTCCTTGAGCATTTCTAAGATCTTAGTTACTATGTCCACATTTTTGTTTTCTTTGTTGTTGTTTTCTGTATTTTTATGCTCTTCTTTGGTTGGGCCATCATTTCCTATTTGTTAATCTTGTACTCTTTTGTTGGAGTCTGTACATTTTAATATTCTAAAATGATAAGTCTGGGATTTATTCCCTGAGAAGTCTGTTTCTTGATTTTGTAATGAACTGGGGATAAGACAGAGATTTGTTTTTTGAGCTTCAGTCCTCCCATCAGGAAGGTATGCCCAAGGTGAATGCAGCATGCGGGGTTTTCCTTGCCTTTCTGGACCTCTGAATTGTCCTGGGTTTTTTCTTGTTAGCTGTTTTGGAGTTCCTCTTTTACAGGATTTCGTTGTCCCCTCTGTTTCCCAGGATATAGACTTCCCCCTACAGGGTATTTGAAGCCGGCAGGCCTTTGCCCCAGATTGTCCACCTCTGTAGGCTCTTACACTCCTTTCTTTGTCTCAAGCTGCTTTTGCCTGAAGGGTAAATTCCCAGCCAAAACATGGCCAGGGGCTCATGAAGGGGGCACAGACCAGCTCCTGATTGCCCTTGGGAAGGGATCAGGAATGGTGCCTAGATCTTTTCCTATGCCTCACCAAGGCTAAGCTCTTCTGGCACACCCAGCAAATGCAGACCCTCCACTAACTGTCCCCTGTAGCCCTGAGGAAGTGTAGCCCATTTAAGTCTCTATGGCAGTGGCCCCTGTAAGGGACAGCTTGAAACGATGACTGCACATTTCTCCAACTGTTTGAAACAATGGCTGCCCTCATCATTGCCTCCAGCAATCCAGATTTGCTAATCAAATGCTGTCATGAGTGATTGGCCATGACCACCCCTGGTCTTGGGGAAGCAAATTATTATTTCCCTTGGCATCAGCAAGCCAGGGACTGGACCCTGTGGCAGCCTGCCACAAGAGTGGTATGGATACCAGGAGCCACCGAATGGAGAGGACAATTTGCTGTTCTTTACTATTCTTCATCGGCCTCTTCTTCTCACTCTTTTCTGGATGCTGTGCAGTGCTCTTGTGGCCTCTGGAGTTTCAAAATTGTTGTTTCAGACAATTCCTCCCTGTTTAATAGTTGTTTTGATGGAAGGACTTACTCCTGTAGCTCCCTACTTCACCATCTTCCCACAATTCTCCATAGATAAACTTTTTAAAAAGGTCTGACAGTAAGTCTTCTGCAAGGGTTTCCTTCTTATTTCATAGGGATAAGTTATGTGTATAGCAATTATTTACAATCTAGTTTGTGATATTCCAGTACATCTCCAAGTTCTCCAAAACAAATTAATTTTCATTAACTTTATGGTTACAAAATAAAGCCCACTAACTACTCTTAGCAAAAGGCTATTAAAGTAAGATCTCAAACTCAACCCATTTATTTAGTTCCATATTGACTGAACAAAGGTGTGTGATGTGGCAAATGCAAAACAGGGACACTGGGCAAGAGAGCACCAGACTGAAGTTGGGGTTCTTGGAGGCAGTGAGCTAAGATCTGCACATCTGTGACTGACGGAAGTAAAGGGTAGGCAAATGTTCCCCAAATGTAGATAATCCAGACTTGGCTGGAGGGCAGTTATCTGTGGCCAGTAACTGCCCAGTGGTCAGGAATCCCAGGAATCATGGCAAGAAACAGTGCCATCACTGGAGAAGTGGATGCTGGCACTCTAACTTTGGGTTTGGAAGGATCTAGAGCAGTGACTCTCAGCTCTGACTGCATATTAGAATCACATGGGAAGATATTTTTAAATCCTTTTATCAGGACCTCACCCCCACTGTGTATGTGTGCATATTTACATTGACATGTTTGTGTGTTTCTGTATGTGTGTTGCTTTGTTTTAAAGCTTCCCAGGTGATTTTTCTGTGCAGTGTTGAGAACCACTGGCCTAGCTTACTTCTGTCTCCTAAGAACCAGTGTGCTTTACCTTCATAACTAGTTCCATTTTTGTGCCATAAGTAGTCAGCCCTTCTCTAAACCATATTCCCTGACACTAACTCCAGATAAATAAGTGAATATAGAGTTGCTGTTGCTTCCACTCCAACCTAAGTTAAGTGCCAAACTTAGACATGGGCAAGCAGACCCCCAAGCTGGGCCCCATGTCTCATGGGGCCTCTCCCTTTGGAGCACTTTCCTCAAAATTTCCTAGACCCTATCTGGTGCTAGGAGACCCAAGTCTAGATTAGGATCTGCATGAGCCTGATCCCTGTTTCTTCTCTTTTTGTATTTCCAACACTGCACCACCACCCACAAGATTCCCTACCCAACTGGCAGGGATTGATCAGGTGCCCTGAGGAGCTCCAGGCCCTGCACCACTGAAATCATCCTTTGGCCTCACGGATGGTCCTGGTTGCAGGAGAGCAGACTGGTGAGCAGATGGCTCTGATACTGAGACTAGACCACAAGAATGGTGCTGACACACTGATTTAGGGCAACTCAAATTGTTTATGTTGACAAGGGCCACACACCCAGGGGCAGTCCTGCCTAACAGAATCTTTATTTCTTCCCTTATAATAAATCCTGGCATCTGCCCAAGTTTCCCTATAATTTCTTCTTTCCCCAATTTCCCCTAAACCAAATTCCTTCTGGCACCTCTCACTCTGCAGAGACTAGATTTTGCCCCATAAATCCCAGTATCCTCACCCCTCAGAGCTAATATCTGTTGATGGCTATATTGAGTACTAGCTGCTTACAAAGTCCTTTCCAGGTACCTGCTGATCTAAAAGTCCCATTAATTGACCATCTTGAGTCCTAGATACCCGGTATCCTAGATGCAGTATAAACATTTGGCTAATGGTACTTAACATACTTGTTTCTCCCCTCCCTTCAACCTCCTTCTCCAGTAAGTGATGCCCAAATTCAGTCTTGCCCTTGTTCCTATGTTCAGACTTGCAGGCTTAACCAGGGATCTGCTGAGATTCTTATCCTGTCCTCCAGTTGGCACCAATTGCCCTCATCAAACCCTCCTAATTATGGTAGATGCCATTTAATTCTTGCTAGAGTAGGAACAAGCCTTAGAATGTGGACAGTCCTAGGTTTGCAGATGCAGGTAGTAATCAGCAATAGCCAGTTAAGAATTGAAATGACTGATACCTGTTGAAGTTATGGCCTAAGATGATGATGGCCATTAACATTTATCAGGTGTTTGCTCAAAAATGATTTCTGACACAATGAAAATAACTAGTGCTTATTGAGTGCTTACCATATTCCAAGCACAATCCTGAGTTGGACATTTTTATCATTACCCCTATTTTTTCAGATGAGGAAACAAAGCACAGAGAGGCAAAATAACTTGCCCAGGATCACCCAGCTAGCAAGTAGCAGAGTTAGAGTAGGAGAGCAGGTCTGTCTGACAGAGCCCTGTCTGTGAACCACCACACAATACTTCCTCCTGATGAGTTTTGCCTTTAAAAGGCAACTTTTCTTTTCACACTTATACCAAATAAATCCTGAATATTTAAAACATTGTGTTATCCATTGCTACTGAATATACAAACCCCTAGGGTCAGAGAAGATTCTGAATGATTATGTCTAGCAATAGATGCAGAAAACGTGTGAAGGAATCATGGATTAAGTAAGAAAATTTGATAAACACTTTCTTTTTTCATAATATAGTGGTATTTAAAATAATAATTCATTATTTACTTTAAATATTAAATTTAATTTGTGTGTTAGATGTTTTATTGTTTCGGCAACCAGTGCCTATTTAAGATGAGATTCCCAGTTGCTGTCCTGGAAGGCTTATTTCTGGGAAAGAAGTTCTGTAATGATGTTCTGGTATATTCTCTTCTTTCCTCTTCCCTCAAACCTACTCCACATGTTACCCTCCTTCCTGAACTTGGAAATGATTAAAATGTATTAAAATTCTAGGATCAAGTAGCAATAGAAAAGAGATTTTTCTGACTCTGAAAACATGACACCTATCTTGTGAACTGTGGTAGCATATTTGGTCTAAGACAGACTCCCTCCATGGTTTATTCATGTAGTTTAAAGATTCATGGGATTTGCCATTACTGAGTAATCAGGAGTTTCTATTATTTTTTTTCCATCTAAAAAATTCCATAGTGGAACATTTCATCAGACTGCAGAAGAAGAGTTCCACTAAAGAAGAACGCTCTGTGGTATATTTTAGATGGTGTCATTTGTTTAGTAACGTGAAGCAACACACAGATCAGTTTGGACATAGTAACAGAGAACATGAAAATGAGCTCTCTGTATAGAAACACTGTACCAACAGGACCACAGTCTTCTCATGGCTGATACCTGCTGGTGATTGAGCAGGTGTCTGAATGATTATTTCTAAATTAAGATGGAATGTGTATTATTTTATGATATTTCAAGGAACTTGGTGTGTGTTTCTTTTTCCAAGTTGATTTTGATTGATCTATCATTTTAGAAGGACAATTTTGTATACTTCTGTGCTTCTGGCCACAATTTGATAGGCTAAGAATTCAGATTTGACTTTGGCACGGTGTCCAGGAAGATTTCCCTTTCTGTAAAGCGAATGCACTCTGTGTCTCTCTTACTGCCCTCTACTGGCTGGAGCAAGAGATGCTGGCTCAGGTGGAATTGTTCATTCAGCAACCTAAGATCTGTTTCTCGTAATAGATGTGCAAAGTACTTCGCTCTATACTAGTTACTGTTCCAGAATAGTTTGACCTTGAGTGTCTCACAAATTTAATCCCCATTTATTAAGACATAGGATCCATTGGCCTCCAATACACAGAGTGGTGGTGTGTGAAGACTATCAGCTTTGCAGACAGACATTCTTACTGTATAACCTTGGGCCAGTAACAAAACTTCCCTAACTCTCAGCTTGCCTGGGTCATTGTAAAGGAATGAAATAGTGTTTGTAAAGCACATGATACAGTTTCTAGAAAACAGGAGGTGCTTAATAAATGTCCATCTTTTCCTCAACCCTCCCTCATGCTCCCGTACCACCACAAGTATTTCTAGGGATGAACCCATAAGCAAAACACTTGCAGATCATTATTTCACTTCCCAGCAATCTCCTAACCTTGCAGATAAGTAGCAGAAGCTGAATTCCAAACAAATTTGATTCCAAATTTTGTATTTGTCCCTCATCACCGTGCTGCTTGTGCTTCATAAATTTAAAGCCACTTTGAGGTCCTTATACACTTTCATTTTCCCAGCTTAAAAAATTCTTTGGTAACTATTCATCTTTCATAGTGGGATGTCATTAAATAGTGTTTAAAATTGATGAAACTATGTATGCAGTAAATTACATAGCAGTGAAAATCAGGAAAATAAAGACTGAAATAGTTCAAAGTAGCTGCCTGATGGGAGTGGGGCAGGAAATGTGTTAGGATAGGAAAGCAGGAATCTTTTACTTTGATTTTAGGCTCTCCTAATTGTTTGATTTTTTACATGTATACGTATTAATTTTGTTTTATTTATTTACTTTCTTTAGCTTTCAAGTCTATCATAAATAGTGTAGTTGTAAGATACTTGCAGCCTAATTTCTGTACCTGGGGAATTATTAGTTAGGGTCAGCTAGCTACTACAAGAAATTAACCCCAAGATTTGCAATGGCCCAAACAACATAGGACTTCATTGCTCGCCTTCAGTGTGGAGCAGTTCCAGGTGAGTGAGGTGGGGCTAGAGAAGCAGGAGGAGGAGGCAGGGAGGGATGCTCTGTTCCACCCAGTCATTCAAAGACCCAGGCTAACAAAGGCTCTGTGATCTTCAGCATGTGGTTTCCAGGATCAACCGACAATCAACATCCAGCCAGCAGACGGAGAAAGAGCACGGAGAAGCATGCGAGGGAGGATTTTTATGAATCAGTAGTGGTAGTGTTGCATTTTACTCCCACTTGCATTCCATTGTTTGGAACTCAGTCACTTGGCCACACTAACTGGAAGGGAGGCTGGGCCAGCTAAGCACTCAGGGAAAAGGAAACATGGGTTTTGGTCAGCAGCTAGCAGGTTTGTCACAGAGGCTCACCATGGATCCTTAAAGGGTTCCTGCCTTTGGGGATCCACAATCATGTCTAATGATATGAGGATAAATAGCCACACTGAAGAGAGGATAAGAGGAGATGGTTTTTGGCACATCCCCTCAGCCCACCTGTGATTTCCGCTAAAGCTGAACAGTAACCAAGCTCTCTCCCATGTCCCACCCAGTGCCCCCTGTGTCTCTGGAATTTTCCACTTCTGGGACTTTACTGAAGCCACAGGAATTCCCTCATCCCATTTCCAGGACAGCCCTAAAGTACTAGAGGCAGTCTTCAATCAATGGTGGACAGGAGCAGTTGGTTTTGAGTCATGTACCCCGTGGTTTATCAGAAAGTTTCCAATGGGCTTGAGCCCCAGTTGCTCATGGTGGCAACCAGCTCAATAATGCACCATTCCTGGACTCTTTCTCCTTTCCCATCTCACTTTCTTGGCCTCTTTTGGTCATCCCCCAAATAAACTACCTGCACTCAAGTTCTTGTCCCAGGATCTGCTTTGGGAGAGGGAGGTGACCCCAGTAAGATACATGAGTTAAATGCTTCTCAGGAAAGGGAGCCCTAGAAATTTAGGAACCCACCCTGAGGAAGTATTGGGGGAAGCATTTTTCCTTTTCTCATAATTCAAGCCCAGAATCTGCAGAAGGTATGGTGGTGCAACTCAAAAATGTACCCAGGCACTCAGTAACATTCTCGAACAGAAGGAATTGCACACTTGAAAGAATGAGGCTCCTTTGTGATGGAAATACCCAGTATCTAGGTGATTTGGGTGCAAGAAACAGAAACCCTTCCAAGCTTGCTTAAGAAGTTGGGGAACTTCCAAGGAACTCAATTGCAGGAAATATAGTCAGCCTACGTGGTAACTGGAAATCAATAGACAGCTATGCTCTATCTTTGTCTGTCTCTAGGACTAAGTACTCTCTCAATTCTGCTGTATATCCACTTCATTCTCTGCAGACTGGCTTTTGGGAAAAGCTCATAGTTTCTGTTCCCTTGTAGCATCATATTTCATGTGGCTTTGCATCAAAAAAGCACTAGATCTGGCTCAATCACATCATGTGCTCCCATATGCAAGGCAGGGAGATTTTTCTTTGAAAGACTCCATTTTATCTAGAAGAAAACCTTTCCTAGAAGACTACAGAATACTTCCTTTTAGGCTCTATTGCCCAGAATGGGATCACAAGTCCAATCCTTAACCAATTACTTGCAAAGGAAGACTCCACAAGAACAGGGACTTTACCGGTCTTGTTCGTTGTTGTATTTGCACCACTGGGAATGAATTTGCTACTTAGTAAGCACCTAATATTTGCTGAATGAATGAAAGGGGCATAGAATTACCATGATGGGCTTGGATCAATCTGTGACTCATCTCCTGGGACTCAGGGCAGAGCCCATCTTCCCTGAGCATGTTGCTACCCCATAACCATACCCCATTCTGCTTTTACTTCATGCCATGGACAAAAATCATTTCATGATGGAGCATACAACTAAATGAAAAGAGTAAAACAACAAAACTTCTAGAAGGAAACAGAAATTATTCATGACTGTGATAGTATTTCTGTAGTGGCTTAAAACAACAGAAATTTATTCTCTTTCAGTTCTAAAGGATGGAAGTCTGAAATCTGTTTCAGTAGGAAAAAGTCAAGGTGTTGGCCAGACCCTGATTTCCTCTGGGTGCTCTAGGGAGAGCCAGTCTGCCTTTTCCAGCTTCTACAGCTGCATCCCTAAGCTCTTGGCCCCTCCCTCCATCCGCCTTCAAAGCCAGCAGGTAGCATCTTTGAATCTCTTTCTGATTCCATCATGTCAGCTTCTTCTCTGCCTGTCTGTAGTCAAACCTCCTTGTTTCCCTCCTGAAAGGACCCTTGTTTTTACATTGGACCACTTTGATAATCCAGGATAATCTCCCCATCCCAAGATCTTTAATCACATCTGCAAAATTCCTTTTGCCATGAAAAGTAACATCTATAGGTTTCAGAAATTAGGATCTGGATATCTTTAGGTGCCATTATTCACTATACCACATCCCACATCCTGAAATAACCTCCTCTCCAATACTCTGAATTCTGCCTGCCCAACAATGCCCACATCCAGTTTCTCCTTGACCAAGCAGCCTTCTTTGATCCCTCTGAGTGGTGATCACTCTCTCTAAGATCCTCACATTCCTTCACTCTTTCAACAGTCACTTACGTGCCTCCTGGAGTCATTTCATGTTTCCTGTCATGCATTTATACTTTGTCTCTCAGACTAAACTCCAAGCCACTTGAGGATATAGGTTTCTTCATTTCTTTCTATCGCACTTAGGACACTGCTTTGCATGCAGGAGATACTTCATAAATAGGTATTCTGTTGATCGGTTTTCATTTTCCACCTCAAAAAAGAAATGTAGATTTGAGCTCCAAAAGAGCTTATTAACCATTTTTATGCAGTTTTTACTGTGAACTTTAACATATATACATAATAGAGATAACTTTCAAAGTACAATTTAACAAGTATTTAGAGAGCAAATTTCAAAAAATATCATGGTCACAGTTCTACAACTTCAGCTATTTCCATTATTGTAAAATATAACATATAGACAGAAAAAAGTTAACTTTCAATGTACAGCTCAACAAGCAGTTATAAAAGTAATTTCAAAAATTGTTATGGGTTACAGTTCCACAGTTTCAGTTCTTTCCTTATTATGCAGCATAGGGTATATATAGAAAGGTGAAGACTTTGAAAGCACAATTCAACAAGTATCTATAGAGCAAATTTCAAAGGATGTTGTAGGTTATAGTTCCACCATGTGATTTCTCTGCTTCCAGCTAATCTGACACTCCAGCATCTAAAACAATATATGTATTTATATAAAGTTTCAGTATTCATAGACCTTTGTTAAATCTTATCTTGTGTGTTGCTGTCCCTTTCTCTCATTTAATCTCTTTCTCCATCTAACTTGTTCATATTGAAAGGGGATGTCGACAGTATGGGGAAGGGGGCTGCATGTGATTGTTGAAAGAGGCTGTTGCCTCTGGGTTTTAGGACTTGTGGGGCATAGGAATACTCTGGTGATTTTAAATTTATGAGAGATAAAACTTAGTGACTCAATCTGTTACAGAATCTCAGGTAGGGACCTAGGTTTTTGGGGACTAGTTTTGGTAAGGGCATGACATACTGTGGCCATGTGGGATGTCTAGCTGGAGCTTGCATAAGAGAAACCTCCAGGATAGCCTCTCAACTCTATTTGGGATCTCTCAGCCACTGTGACCTCAGCTTGTTACCTTTCATTTTCCCCCCTTTTGGTCAAATAGACATTTTCAATACCTTACTGTCTGAGTCAGACTCATTCCTGGTGGTCATGTCTCACATTGCCAGGGAGATTCATTCCCCTAGGAGTCATGTCCCTTGTGAGGGTAAGATTAATGAATTCATTTGCTGAGTTGGGCTTAGAGAGACAATAGCCACATCTGAACAACAAAAGAGGTTCCTGGAGGAGTCACTCAGGTATAATCATAGGAGGGCTCAGCCTCCCATTTACAACCCTAAGTTTCATAAGAGCAAGCCTCAAGTCGAGGGCTTGATTTGTTAAGTAGTGGGTTCCTAATTTCCTTTAATGTATATTCTATCCCAAGATAAATGGTCAGTTTCTTAGATTATCTTCACTTAGTTCTACAATCCTCATCACTCTCAACTTTAAACAATTGTCATAACATCCCAGAGCTCTTATCAGCTGCTAATTATTCTTCCTTAGTATTAGGGTAGTGTTGGTAAGATATTCCTATTAAACATAGTCTTTAATATGTAATGGATAATGTTTCCATACACCACTCTGTTGTTAACCCTCTGCACCAGTGTCATACCTTATAAGCATATTCTGCTAACATTTATTTAGATTTGTGGTGCTACTCTGTGGGTTACATGCCTTTAAACAACCATTTACAAAAATGTTCACCTTCAATGCATCACTGATACTTATAATCCCATTAACGAACCATAGTCACAACTGACAATTCCCATACCATTAAGTTCACCCTCATTATCATATCTGTACCTATTAGATTATCATTCCTCCTTCAATAGCTTCTGTCCATCTCTAGGTCCCCAATGTTCTACAGTCTAAGACACTTATTTTAAATTTTTCACAAAGTTCACATTAGTGATAACATACAATATCTCTCCTTTTGTGTCTGGCTTATTTCACTCAGCATTGTGTCTTCAAGGTTTATCCATGTTGTCATATGTTACACGAACTCTTTCCTTCTTACTGCTATGTAGTATTCCATTGTGTGTATATACCATATTTTGTTTACCCACTCATCTGTTGAAGGACATTTGGATTGTTTCCATCTCTTGGCAATTGTGGACAATGCTGTTACGAACATCGGTGTGCAAATATCTGTTCATGTCACTGGTTTCATTTCTTCTGGCTATACACCAAGGAGTGAAATTGCCGGATCATAGGGTAACTTGATATCTTGTTTTCTGAGTAACCGCCAAACTGTTTTCCAGAGTGGCTGTACCATTCATTATACAGCCCCACCAGCAATGAATAAGAGTTCCAATTTCTCCACATCCTCTCCAGTATTGGTAGTTTCCTGTTTGTTTAATGGCAGCCATTCTAATTGGTGTGAGATGATATCTCAATTTGGTCTTGATTTGCATCTCCCTAATAGCTGGTGAAGATGAACATTTTTCATGTTTTTTTTAGCCATTTGGGTTTCCTCTTTGGAGAAATGTTTTTTCATATCTTTTGCCCATTTTATAATTGGGCTGTTTGTACTATTGACATTGAGTTGTAGGATTTTTTTCTGTATGCAAGATATCAGTCTCTTATCAGATACATGGTTTCCAAATATTTTCTCCCATTGAGTTGACAGCCTCTTCACCTTTTTGACAAATTCCTTTGAGGTACAGAAGCTTCTGATTTTAAGGATTTCACATTCACCTACTTTTTCTTTTGTTGATTGTGCTTTGGGTGTAAGGTCTAAGAAGCAACCTTCTAATCTGAGGTCTTGGAGATGTTTCCCTACATTATCGTCTAGGAGTTTTATGGTGCTGTCTCCTATATTGAGGTCTTTGATCCACTTTGAGTTAATTTTTGTATAGGCTGTGAGGTTGGGGTTCTTTTTCATTCTATTGGATTTGGATATCCAGTTCTCCCAGTGCCATTTGTTGAAAAGACTATTCTGTCCCAGTTCAGTGGATTTGGGGGCCTTATCAAAAATCAGTCAACCATAGATCTAGGGGTCTATTTCCAAATTTTCAATTTGATTCCACTGATCAATTTGTCTATCTTTGTGCCAAGACCATGCTGTTTTGACCACTCTGGCTTAAAAGTAGGATTCAAAGTCAGGAAATATAAGACTTCCCACTTTGTTTTCTTTTTTAGAATGCTTTTAGCAATTCGAGGCCCCTTTCCTTTCCAAATTAATTTGATAACTACCTTTTCCAAGTCTGCAAAGTAGGTTGTTGGGGTTTTGGTTGGAATTGCCTTGAATCTGTAGATCAGTTTGGGTAGGATTGACATCATAATGATGTTTAGCCTTCATATCCATGAACAAAGAGTATCTGTCCATCTCCTTAGGTCCCCTTTTATTTCTTTTAGTAAAGTTATGTAATTTTTTGTGTAGAGGTCTTTTACATCCTGGGTAAGTTTATACCTAGGTACTTGATTTTTTTAGTTGCTACTGTGTATGAAATCTTTTTCTTGAGTGTCTCTTCAGTTAGGTCATTTGTAGTGTATAGGAACACTACTGACTTATGTGCATTAATCTTGTATCCTGCCATTTTGCTGAATTTGTTTATTAGCTTGAGTAGCTGTGTTGTCAAATTCTTGGGGTTTTCCAAATATAAGATCATATCATCTGCAAATAATGACAGTTTTTCTTCTTCCTTTCCAATTTGGATAGGTTTTATTTCTTTGTCTTGCCAGATTGCTCTGGCTAGAACTTACAGCACAATGTTGAATAATAGTGGTGGCAACTGTCATCCTTGTTTCATTCCTGATCTTAGAGGGAAGGCTTTTAGTCTCTCACCATTGAGTACTATGCTTGCTGTGTTTTATTTCATATATGCCCTTTTATCATATTGAGGAAGTTTCCTTCAATTCCTACCTTTTGAAGTGTTTTTATCGGAAAAGGATGATGAATTTTCTCAAATGTTTTTTCAGCATCTATTGAAATGATCATTTGATTTTTCCCTTTTGATTTGTTAATGTATTGTATTACATTGATTGATTTTCTCATGTTGAACCACCCTTGCATGCCTGGGATGAACTCCACTTGGTCATGGTGTATGATTTTTTTATGTCCCCCAGAAAAGGCCATATTCTTTGACATAATTTTTTTGGGGCAGACATATCAGTGTTGATTAGATTGTAATTCTTTGAGTGTTTCTGTGGAGATGTGCCTCACCCAACTGTGCATGATGACTCTGATTGGATGGTTTCCATGGAGGTGTCACCCTGCCCATTCAGGGTGGGTATAAATTAATCACTGGAGCCATAAAAATGAGCTGACAAACAGAAGGAACTCAGTGCAGCTGAGAGTGACATTTTGAAGAGGAGCCACAGCTGAGAGGGACACTTTGAAGAACACACTGGAACTGAGAGAGGAGCTTCATCTTACAGAGACACTTTGGAGATGGCCTTTGAAAGCAGACTTTTGCTCTGGAGAAGCCAAGAGAGGACAAACACCCCAAGAGTAACTATAAGTGACATTTTTGAGAAACAGCAACCTGGAGAGGAACATTCTGGGAGAAAGCCATTTTGAAACCAGAACTTGGAGCAGATGCCAGCCACGTGACTTCTCAGCTAACAGAGGTTTTCCAGACACCATTGGCCATCCTCCAGTGATGGTACCTGATTGCTGATGTGTTACCTTGGACACTTTGTGGCCTTCAGACTGTAACTTTGTAACCAAATAAACCCCCTTTTATAAAAGCCAATCCATCTCTGGTGTTTTGCATTCTGGCAGCATTAGCAAACTAGAACAGTATCTTTGGATTCGATTTGCAAGTACGTTGTTGAGAATTTTTGCATCTATATTCATTAGGGAGATTGGCCTGTAGTTTCCTTTCTTGTAGCATCTTTATCTGGTTTTGGTATTAGAGTGATATTGGCTCCATAAAATGAGTTAGATAGTGTTTCATTTTCTTCAATTTTTTGAAAGAGTTTGAGTAGGATGGTGTCAGTTCCTTTTGGAAAGTTTGGCAGAATTCACCTTTGAAGCCATCTGGCCTGGACTTTTATTTGTAGGAAGGTTTTTGGTGACTGTTTGGATCTCTTTACTTGTGATTGGAGTTTTGAGGTCTTCTATTTCTTTTCTGGTCAGTCTAGGTTGCTCATGTGTTTCCAGAAAATTATCCATTTCCTCTAAATTATCCAGTTTGTTGGCATACAGTCGTTCATAGTATCCTCTTATGATTTTTTTTTTTAAATTTTCTTTGGGATCCACAGTAATGTCCCCCCACTCATTTATGAATTTGTTTATTTGGGTTTTCTCTCTTTTTTACTTTGTCAGTTTAGGCTAAGGGTCTGTCAATCTTGCTGATCTTCTCAAAGAACCAATTTTTTGTTTCATTTATTCTCTCTATTATTTTTTTTTTGTCCTCTGTATCACTTATTTCTGCTTTAAGCCGTGTTATTTCTCTTCTTCTACTTGCTTTAGGATTAGTTTGCTCATCATTTTCTAGCTTCTTCAGTTGTTCCATTAGTTTTTTGATTTTAGTTCTTTCTTCCTTTTTAATGTATGCATTTAGTGCTAAAAATTTCTCCCTCAATACTGCCTTCACTGCATCCCATAAGTTTTGATATGTTGTGTTCCCATTTTCATTCGTCTCTAGATATTTAGCAATTTCTCTTGCAATTTCTTTTTTGACCCACTGATTGTTTAGGAGTGTGTTGTTTAACCTCTAGATGTTTGTTAACATTCTAGTTTTTTGATGGTTATTGACTTCTAGTCACCTTCCCTTGTGGTCAGAGAATGTGCTTTGAATAATTTCAATCTTTCAAAATTTATTGAGGCTTGTTTTATACCCCAGCATATGATCTGTCCTGGAGAAAGTTCCATAATCACTAGAGAAGAATGTATATCCTGGTAATTTGCAATGTAATGCTCTTTATATGTCTTTTAAGTCTAATTCATTTATCACATTGTTTAAGTTCTCAGTTTCCTTATGGGTCCTCTGTCTGGTTAATCTATCCATAGGAGAGAGTGATGTATTGAAGTCTCCCACAATTATTGTGGAAACATATTGCTTCCTTCAGTTTTGCCAATGTTTGTCTCACGTACTTTGGAGCATCTTGATTGGGTGCATAAACATTTATGATTCTTATTTCTTCTTGGTGAATTTTCAGTAGTATATAGTGTCCTTATGACACTCATGTCTTATGACATCCCTGAATTTAAAGTCTATTTTATCTGAAATTAGTATTGCTACCCCTGCTTTCTTTTGGCTATAGCTTGCATGGAATATTGTTTTCCATCCTTTCACTTTCAATCTCTTTGTGTTTCTGGGTCTAAGTTGTGTGCTGGTTTGGATGTATTATGTCCCCTAAAATGCCATGTTCTTGAATGCAATCTTGTGGGGGCAGATGTGTTAGTGTTGATTAGGTTGGAATCATTTGATTGTTTCCATGGCAATGTGACTCAATCAACTGTGGGTAGTACCTTCAATTAAGTTATTTCCATGGAGGTATGGCCCCACCCATTCAGTGTGGGTTTTGATTAGTTTACTGGAGTCCTATAAAAGCTCACAAACAGGAGAACCACAGAGCAACTTCAGCTTAGAGAAACATTTTTGAGAAGGCAATTTTGACATGCAACCTAGGAGCAAGCAGATGCCAGTCATGTGCCTTCCTAGCTAGCAGAGGTTTTCCAGATGCCATCAGTGTTCTTCAGTGAAGGTATGCTACTGTTGATGGCTTTGTTTGGACATTTGCATGGACATAAGGCTGTAACTTTGTAACCAAATAAACCCCTTTTATAAAAGCCAATTCATTTCTAGTATTTTGTATAATGGCAGCATTAGCAAACCGGAACAAGTCTCTTGTAAACAGCGTATTGATGGTTCATATTTTTTAATCCATTCTGCCAATCTATATCTTTTAGTTGGGGAGTTTAATCCAGTCACATTCAATGTTATTACAGTGAAGGCAGTTCTTGAATCAGCATCTTATCCTTTGGTTTTTATTTGTCAGATCTATTTTTTTCCTGTCTTTATTTCCTTTAAGTTACCCTTACTAATACTCTTCAGTTCTGTGCTCTTCTTCAGGCCTATGTCTCCTGTCTTTTTTTCTCAGCTGATAGAGCTCTCTTTAGTATTTCTTGTAGGGAAGTTCCCATTAACAAATTCTCTCAGCATTTATTTGCCTGTGAAAATTTTAAGCTCTTCCTCAATTTTGAAGGAGAGCTTTGCTGGATAAAGAATTCATGGCTGCTTATGAAGCTCATTACCACAAAGGAGAGTCTAAAGGATGTAATGGTGCCTAAGAGTCTCCCCCTGAGTGCCTCTTTGTTGCTCAGATGTGGCCCTCTCTCTCTCTAACTGAGCCATCTCGACAGGTGAACTCACTGCCCTCCCCCCTACGTGGGACCCAACTCCAAGGGGTGTAAATCTCCCTGGCAACGCAGAGTATGACTCCCAGGGATGAATGTGGACCCGGCATCGTGGGACTGAGAGTATCTTCTTGACCAAAAGGGGGATGCAAAATGAGACGAAATAGTTTCAATGGCTGAGAGATTCCAAATGGAGTCGAGAGGTCACTCTGGTGGACATTCTTATGCACTATATAGATAACACCTCTTAGGCTTTAATGTATTGGAATAGCTAGAAGTAAATACCTGAAACTACCAAACTCCAACCCAGCAGTCTGGACTCCTGAAGACAATTATATAATAATGTAGATTACAAGGGGTGACAGTGTGATTGTGAAGACCTTGTGGATCACACCCCCTTTATCTAGTGTATGGGTGGGTGGAGGAATGGGGATTAAAAACTAAAGGATGGGTGGGGTGGGATGGGGGGATGATTTGGGTGTTTTTTTTCACTTTTATTTTTTATTCTTGTTCTGGTTCTTTCTGATGTAAGGAAAATGTTCGCAGATAGATTGTGGTGATGAACGCATAACTATGTTATCATACTGTGGACAGTGGATTGTATACCATGGATGATTGTATGGTGTGTGAATGTATTTCAATGAAACTGAATTTAATAAAAAAAAAAATGGGCAGCCTACAGGGCTGAGGTCTGAAGACCAGTTTGACTAATTTTACAGCAGTCACAGCACTGTTTTAACCAAAGAAATCTGACGAGCATCATATCATAGTGCAAGATTCCTTGCAGAAGCTCTTTAGGCATTTTCCCACCATTACATCAGAGACAGAATGGACAGTAAAAGATAAAGTCATTAAAAGATGGGACCATGCCTCAATTACTTTCCTTCCAATAAGGAGCTCTGACCCAGAAGATCAATCACTCCAGGATGCAGAGTCCAGAAAAGGCCTGCAGCACAAATAGTTACAAGGAAATGGTATTTCAGGACTTCAGTGAATTCTTCTTCTTTTTTTTTTTTTTTTTGCACCTTTCTTTGAATTCAAGGAACTTTAAGCACTTAAAGACCGATCAGAATTCGAGGCACTCTAACTGGAGAGCAATGCAGCTGTGAGGCAGGATGCCTAGCCCATTCTGACTCCCGATGTCCAAATCAAAGTCATCAAAATCAGTGTGTATGCCACACCACACTCCAGAACATCAGAAGATAACAAAAGAGGGAGGAATCCTCAAGACTGAACATGTTACCTTTCAGGCCCTCTCTTTTCTCTTCCAAATCTCAATGGTTGTTAGATTATAGTATAAATGTTTCTGAAGATGAGCTGCTCAAAATAAAGGAATATAACATGATCTCTGTATCAAAGGGAAATAAAGATATTACTAGGTTAAAAAAAAAAAGAATTCATGGCTGGCAATTTTTCTCTGTCAGAATTTTAAATATGTCATACCACTGACTTCTTGCCTCCATGGTGCCTGCTGAATAGTCAGTACTTAGTCTTATGTGTTTCCCTTATATGTGGTGAATCATTTCTCCCTTGCTGCTTTCAGAACTTTCTCCTTCTCTTCAGTATTTGACAGTCTGATCAGAATATGTCTTGGAGTGGGTTTATTTGGATTTATTCTAGTTAGAGTTCATTGGGCATCTTTGATTTGCATAGTCATGTCATTTAGAAGTATTGGAAAGTTTTCCCCAACAATGTCTTCATACATTCTTCCTAGCCCTTTACTCTTCTCTTTGTCATCTGGAACACCAATGATTCTTATATTTGTGCGCTTCATGTTTCCATCATTTCCCAGAAACCCATTTCAAAGTTTTCAACTTTTTTCACCTTTCTTTCTTTTTTGCTTTCACAATCCATCACCTGTCCTCGAGTTCACTAATTCTTTCATCTACCTCTTCAAATCTCCTGTTATGTGTCCCCAGAATATTTTTAAGTTGATCAACAGTATCCTTTATTTCCATAAGATCCATGTTTTTAAATTTACTTTTGCAAATTCTTCTTTATGCTCTTCTAGGGTCTTCGTCATGTCCTTTGTATCCTGAACCATGACATTGAATTTGTGTGTACTTCTTGAATAATTGCTCCAAGTTCTGTGACTTCTCTGGTTTTTTAATTTGGATGTTTGGGTTATCCATATCTTGTTGTTTCCCTTATATGTGGTGAATCATTTCTCCCTTGCTGCTTTCAGAACTTTCTCATATGCTTTACAATTGCCTGTTGTTTTTGGCCTCTTCACATTTGCTTATCTTTATAGGGTTCTTTTAGGATATGCAGAATTATTTGAACATTTATCTATAAATTGACAGTGCTACAGCTTGGTGGAGTGCACTTTCCCTGACCTACCAGCAGATGACACTCTTGAGCCACCTCTTACCCTCAAGCCAGTTCTCCCCCAACTTCTTCCATGCACTGAGTGGGGTTCAAATCAATCTGGAAGTCCAACTAATGCACCAATTTTTGATGTGCACTGGGGACTGCCAGCCCTGTATGTGGGGGACATGCACTGCACAGTTTTGCAGGGCATCTGCTCCAGGATATTGTGTTCTTGGCCTTTTCTTTGGCTGTGGGTGGAGTACTCAGGGGCTGCAGAGCTGTATGTCTCAACGTCCAGCTCAAATGCCCCTCAGTCTCTGTCTGCTTTGTGCCCCTGAGTCCCTGGTATTGGGGGAGAGCTCTTGGCACTTTTGTGTGGTGCTCTTGCTTCTAGACTGTGCACACTGCAGGCTTCTGTGGAGGAAGAGTGGACACCATCATAAGTCCACTGAGTCCCAAATTCCTTCAAGGAAGCTCTTGGCCATGGGACTGTGAAGGATCATCTCCCAGCCAACTGCAAAGATGGCTGCATGGTGTGTGGAAAGCTGCCCCGTTACACACTTGTCTGCCCACTCCAACTGCCAGTCCCTGTCATGGAGGCTCTTGGCCACGAGTCTGCGGAGGTTATCACCCTAGCCAAGTGCTGAGGAGGGTGCCTGGGGCATGGAGGGCTGCTCCCTTCCTTGCTCATCAGCCAGCTCAAACTATCCATTCCTTGGAAGTTTTCTGGGTTGAACACTCACTGGTCTTAAATGCAGTCTCTTGGTTTCTCCATGTACACACTCACCATGGGTATAGAAGTCCTTGCCCAGCCATTGGAATCCTGGAATTGCTGTTCTGGAGAACTTTCTGTCCTTTATCTAGTGTTTTTACAGAGGAGAAATTTTGCTTTGTCTTTCCTAATTTGCCATTTTCCTGAAACCTCCTATTCTGTAATATCTTAACATATTTCCTGCCAACTCCACTCTATCCAAGAGATATGAAACTATATGTCCACACAATGAATTGTATAGGGATGTTATCAGCAGTTGAATTCATAACAGCCCAAAATGTGACCTTGCATCTCAGGAGCTGCAGCCATTGCCAAAGTCCTGGCTGCGATGATGGTGGAGCTCCTACTACTGACACCTCTTGCCTGGAACTGAGCATCACGGAGGAAGAAATGGTCAGCCTTTGGTGATATTAACCATTTTTAAACACAAGTTGGATCACAAGTCACATTTTCTTTGCCCTCAGTTACTTGTCTGAAAACCTTGTTAAGACATTACTTGGGAAGCAAATGAATTTGAATTGATATTTACTTTCTTCTTGCTTCTCTTCTTATGGGTTCTCTTTATATCTGAAATAACTTCTGGAATGTTATCAGAATATTATAAACCAGACCCAGGGAGTAATGGTCTATTGATGTGTCACCTTGGTTAAGTTATAGTCCCCAGTTACTCAATCAAACATTAATTTAGATGTTGCTGTAAGGGTATTTGGTATATGTGATTAAAAAGTCCACAATCCATTGAATTTCAGAAAGGAAATATGGTGGTTTGAAGCTGTATGTACCCCAGAGAAAGAAGTTTTTAAATCTAATCCATTCCTGTGTGTGTAAGCCCATTTTAATTAGGACCTTTGGATGAGGCTACTTCAGTTAAGATGTGACCCACCTCATTCAGGATGGGTCTCATTCCTCTTACTGGAGTCCTTTATAAACAGAATGAATACAAAAAGACAGGGGAGGAGTCATGGAAGCAAGAAGCTGAAATAAACTAAACCAGAAGAGAAGGGAGAAATCAGTAGATGCCACCACATGTCTTGCCAAGGATCAGCCAGTATTTGGGAAGAAAGCATAGCCTTGATTATGCTTTGATTTGATTTGGACATTTCTCAGGCTCAAAACTTCAAGCTAAAAAATCCCCATTGTTCAAGCTGAACCATTTCATGATATCTGCTTCCAGCAGCCTTGGAAACTAAAGCACAGAGATTATCTTAGGTAACCTGGGTGGGCCTGATTCAATCAGGTTGAAGGCATTAAGACAGAGTGAGGCTTCCTTAATGAAGAATAAATTCTGCCCAGGCACCAGATGTCCTTCTTAAAGTCTCACAGTCTGTCCTACAGATTGCACACTTGCCTAGCCAGCCCTCACAATCCTGTAAGCCAATTCCTTGAAATAAATCTCTTAATACCTATATCTCCTACTGATTCCACTTCTCTGGTTGGATCCTGGCTGATACAATGACATTGGGGAAAAAAATAGGAAAAGATTTTTTAACCAGACTCAAAAGGTACTTACTATAAAAGAAAAAAAAAATTGAAAATTGGACTTCATTAAAGTTCTTTCAACAAAAGACACTATTAAAAGAATTTAAAAAATCATATCCTGGAAAAAGATACTTACAATACATATTTCTGATGCAAAGACTTATATTTGGAATATATAAATAACTCCTGCAAATCAACAAGAAAAAGGAAGCCCAACTAAAGGCAGACATAAGATTTGAACAGACATTTCACAAAATGAGATATCCAGTCAAAAGCATATGAAATATGTGCTCAACAGCCTTACTAGGGAAATGGAAATTAAAACTACAATGAAATACCATTTACACAACTACTGGACTGACTGAAATTAAAAGGATTGACAGTGCAAAATCATGGCAAGGATGAGGAGGAATTGTAATTTTACTACATTGCTGTTAGGAGTGTAAAATGGTACAACCATTTTGTAAACCATTTTGGCAGTTCATATCTACTAAAGCTAAACATAGCCTACCCCCATGATAGCAATTCCCATTCCTAGGAACTTACCCTAGAGAAATAAGCATATATGCTCACCAAATAGTATACATAGAAATGTTAATTGCAGCTTTACTCATATTAGTCAAAATGGAAACAATCCAATGCCTAAACAACCCAATCTATCAACAGAATAGATTTATTTATTTATTCATTTATTTTTTATTTAAATGGTGGTATATTCATATAATCTAATATTACACAGCAATAAAAAAGAACAAACTACTTGTACATGCAGCTAAATGGATGAATCTCATACATATTAAGTTGCAGGAAAGAAGACAGATGTAGAGAGTACATATTGTATGATTCCAATCACACAAAGTTCAACAACAGGCAAAACCAATCAATGGTGATAGAAGTTAGAATAGTGATTGCCTCTCAGTGGAGATCTGAAGTAGAGCTCAGATCTGAGAAAACTTACCTTCAGCCTTCAAAGAAGCTGAAGGAGAAGGAGCCTGAAGTGCTTATTGGGTACCAGGGCCTGTGTCTGGCAGAGATCTTGGAGTCTGAAGCAGAGTGTCTTTGGATTCCACTTCTGATGTCAAAATTGTCAGAAGAACTGCTACTGCAAATAGAAAGAAGAGAGCTGCATTAACAGAACAAAAATTTGCAAATTGGCCAATACCAAGTAAAAGCAGGTGTTTCAAAGCAGAGGGAGGGGGCAAGGGAAGGGGGAGCATTGGGAATGCATAGTCCAAAGAGAAAAAGGAAATGGCACTTGCCAGGAAAGTTCTGTTCAGGGGCTTATTGGAACATGAAGGCAGAAGGAAACTTTTCTGAAACTGATTGGTCAGAGTTTAGGCCCATTTTTCTTGTCCCATGTCCTGTAAGTCTTGTTCTCCAACCTGAAATCATATGGCTCCAGCACAGAGTATTTACCTTTTGCTCCTCCTTTGCTGGGCAGCATTTTGTAACCCAGAGCCTGAAGGTCAATTTAGAGTTCTTTTAACAAGGGTTAGAGCTTTACACCATGTTGGCTCAGTTTTTGTTAATATTATAGTTTTATTATTATGAATCCAATATTTGAATATTATAAATAACCTGCTATTAACTTTACTAACTCCTTTTCAACAATGACTTCCCTCCCATTTCCAGGTTATCACATAAGGGGTTATTATAGAACAGTGGGATTTTAAAAATCAAACATATCCAAACACATATAACCAGCTAAGTGTTACCATTAAAAAAAAAATCTCAGGGGGCTGTGAACATTTAAAAATGAATGCTGCCAGAGCTCAAAAGGAACAGTGGTTCTGGACTGGCCTATGAAGACAGATTCTAAGCTACACAAAATGTCATCACTTTGTAGCTACCTGTGCTGGTTTGGATGTATTATGTCCCCCAAAATGCCATGTTCTTTGGTACAGTCTTGTGAGGGTCACATGTATTAGTGTTGGTTATGTTGGAATCCTTTGGCTGAGTGTTTCCATGGAGATGTGACTCAATCAACTGTGAGCAAGACCTTTGTTTGGACAGTTTCCATGGAGGTGTTACCCCACCCATTCAGTGTGGGTCTTGATTGGATCACTGGAGTTATATAAAACAATTCATAGACAGAGGGAGCTCAGTGCAGCTGCAGCTAAGAGAGACATTTTGGAGATGGCCATTAAAAGCAGACTTTTGCTAATGCCTTGGAGATACTAGCCCAGAGTTTGCCCCAAGAAGCTAAGCCCAGACATTTTGAATAAAGCCATTTTGAAGCACAACCTGGGAGGAAGCAGATGCCAGCCACGTGCCTTCCAAGCTAACAGTGGTTTTCCAGATGCCATAGGTGTTCTTCAGTGAAGGTGCCCTATTACTGACACCTTTGTTTGGACACCTTTCATGGCCTTCAGACTGTAAATTTGTAACCAAATAAACCCTCTTTATAAAAGCCAATCCATTTCTGGTATTCTGCATAATGGCAGTATTAGCAAACCAGAACACTACCCTTAATTTTCATCAATGGCAATGCCCTTTTGCAAGGCCTCCAAGATTATTTACCAGCTTTGATGCTTAACGACTACTTTGGGACCCTGACTAAAAATCAAGAAAAACCTTCATTTTTAGGCTCACCTAATTTTTTTTTATTGTTTGATTTTTTATTTTATTCATGGTCTTTAGCTTGAAAAAGGAATTTAAACATCAAATTTCAGAAACTTATAGTTCAACTTTTAAGAACAAATAAATATAAGCCCCTTTCTTTACTTGTATGATCACATTATTTGATTATTTCTCTGAAGTGGGGATTTCCTTTCTTTCCATAAGGGCCTCTTTTCCTGAATTAGTTCTGATGGATGCTTAGTCTATTGGGCATCTTAGATCTAACCTTGACTGGCACTCAAATGCCCCACCCACTGAGTTTGTTCCTTCCATATCTAATCCACATTTGTGCTTCCCCCAAATTTCTACCTCTGGTTCTCCTTTCCTTTTTTTTTAAGTGCAGTTTTATTTAGATATATTCACAGACCATATGTTCTAGTTTGCTAATGCTGCTGGAATGCAAAACACCAGAAATGGATTGGCTTTTATAAAAGGGGGTTTATTTGGTTACACAGTTACAGTCTTAAGTTCATAAAGTGTCCATCAACAAAGGGTACCTTCACTGGAGAAAGGCCATTGGCATCCAGAAAACCTCTGTTAGCTGGGAAGGCACGTGGCTGGTGTCTGCTTGCTGTCAGGTGGTGTTTCAAAATGGCATTCTCCAAAACGTCTGCATCAGCTTCCAATGGCTGTCTTCCAAATGTCTGTCTCAGCTCCAGCTAGCTATGAGCTCCTTCTGTCTGAGCTTATATAGTGTTCTAGTAAACTAAACAAGGCCCATGCTGAATGGGTGGGGCTATGCCTCCATGGAAATTACCCAATCAGAGTTATCACCTATAGTTGGGTGGGTCACATCTCCATGGACACTGAACCAATAGGTTCCAACCCAATCCACACTAATACGTCTGTCCCTACAAGAATGCATTAAAGAATATGACTTTTTCTGGGGGACATAATATATACAAACCAGCACATTCCACCCCCTGGACACCAGAAAAACATATTCTTTCCACATATAAAATGCATTCATCCTATCACAATATTACAAAAACTTAAATCATTTCAGTAACAATAGGTAAGTACAAGATCCCATCAGTTACAAGCAAGGTCCGTCCTAAGGCAAAATTCCCCTGTGGCTCTGTACCTGTGAAACTTAGAACAAGTTATCTGCTTCCAATATACAAAGGAGGGACAGTCACAGGGTAAACATTCTCATTGCCATAAGGAGAAACTGAAAGGAAAACAGGGTTTAAGGGACAAAAACAATTCCTAAAACCCACAGGGCAAATTCCATTAGATTCCAAAGTCTGAGAGTCATTAACCGAATGACGTTGTATCCTTGGGGCTTGAGAGAGCAGGAGTCCAACTCTTTCCAAAGGCTTTTGTGGCAGTCCTTTTCTCTCCAAACACTGGGGTGAGTACTCCAACATATCCACACATTCGGGAGACCACCTTTTTGGCCCCCCCTTCACAAACATTGGGGTGCCACCTGGCTTCTGCCCCTCTGGGGCAAAGGCTCTACACTCTCTGAACAGTGGGGTGGTGACCAGGTCTCCCCAATTCCCTGGGAATGTGCTCCATCCTCTTTGGGGCCTGGGGTGGCAAAATTCTTCCTGAGCACCAGGGTAGAAGGACCACCCTCGACCTCTGGGGCAAACTCAATCTTTCCATGAGTGTGGGCCACTCCGCTCTCCCATCCTGAGAACTCTTGACTCCACACTTCAACCTCCATGGCTCTGTCTTTGAAGAAATTTTTCTTGCAGTTTGTTCCTTGTCTGTCTCCTCCAGTCCAGATCGGCAGCATCTCTGTCTGTAAAGAGCTCACAAAAATTCTGTTGGCTTCACATGAAGTACACAGGGGTCAAAGCCATCAGACAATGGGACTTTCCACAAATCCTTTCTGGATAATTCCATCTCCAATCCTGGCTTGTACTGAAATGGTGGCTGGGTTCCATGTTTGGTTAAATCCTCACATTAGGCTGTAACTTCTGGGGTGACAGCTTCTGGGGTTCCACCCCCTGGAAGCCTGGAATTTTCCAAACCATCAGTTTCTGTTTTCTTTGAATCCAAGGGTTCAGTTCTAAGTTTATCCCTCTCCACTCGCATTTTACTATAAGCTGCAAGGAGAAGCCATGCTATATCTACAAATTCTAGTTTCAGAATCTCAGCAGCCAAGTATCCCAGCTCGTCACTTTCAAATTCTGTCTTCCTTCTGACACCAGGACTCAATTTTGCCAAATTCTCTGCCACTTTAAAACACAGATTGCATTTCTTCCAGTTTGCAACAACACATTCATCATTTCTGCTCAAGGCCTCATCAAAAGTATCTTTAGAGTCCATATTTCCACAAACAGTCCCTTCAAAGTGGTCTAGGCCTTTTCTATCAAGCGCCTCACAATTCCTCCAGAATCTTCCCCTTATCCATTTAAAAAGCCATTCCAATATGTTTGGTATTTGCAAGCTCATCATCAACCCACTTCTCTGGTACCAAAATCTGTTCTAGTTTGCTAATGCTGCCAGAATGCAAAACACCAGAAATGGATTGGCTTTTATAAAAGGGGGTTTATTTGGTTACACAGTTGCAGTCTTAAGTCCATAAAGTGTCCATCAACAAAGGGTACCTTCACTGGAGAAAGGCTTTGCCATCCAGAAAACCTCTGTTAGCTGAGAAGGCATGTGGCTGGCGTCTGTTTTCTCCCAGGTGGCATTTCAAAATGGTGTTCTCCAAAATGTCTGCATCAGCTTCCAATGGCTGTCTTCCAAATGTCTGTCTCAGCTCCAGCTAGCTATGAGCTCCTTCTGTCTGAGCTTATATAGTGTTCTAGTAAACTCAACAGACCACGTTGAATGGTCAGAGCCGCGCCTCCATGGAAATTATCCAATCAGATTTATCACCTACAGTTGGGTGGGTAATATCTCCATGGACACTGAACCAATAGGTTCCAACCCAATCCACACTAACACATCTGCCCCCACAAGAATGCATTAAAGAATATGTTTTTTTCTGAGGGATATAATACATACAAACCAGCTCTCCGTGTAATCCATCCAAAGTATACAAACAATGGCTCACATGTCATCATATAGTTGTGCATTCATTGTCACAAATAATTTTAGAACATTTTCATTACTCAAAAATAAAGAAAAAGTAAAAATAAAAAAGAACACCCACAACATCCCATACTCCTTATTCCCCCCTATCGTTTATATATTTTGTTTGTGTATTTTATTACTCTTCTGCCCATACACTGGATAAAGGGAGTATCAGTAACAAGGTTTTCACAATCACACAGTCCCAAGATAAATGCTTTATAGTTATACAATCATCATCAAGAATCAAGACTACTGGATTACAGTTCAGCAGATTCAGGCATTACCTTCTAGCTATTCTAACACACTAGAAACTAAAAAGGGAAGTCTATATAATGCAAAAGAATAACCTCCAGAATGACCTCTCAACTCTACTTGAATTCTCTTTAGGTTAGCCTAATTTTGATTGTTCATAATAAAGTGAGACAAATTTTCAGGACCCAAAGAGACAGACCCGAGTTATAGGAGCTAGTCTTTCATTCCCCTTTATACATTTCCCAACTCAATGATAAAGAACATCCAGTTGTTACCAATGCTGATGAAGTTAATTTTTCTTTACAAATGTCTGAAAAGTTCTGAATTTTTATTTTCTTGAGGTGGGATAAGGAAATATTTGCTTGCCACCTAGAAAACATCAATAGTATGACAGGGTGCTTCAAAGAGAAGCCATGTTTTGATACTTTTAATTATTTCTCCTGGGGTACAGTGAAGGGCAGTGACAACATTCAATTACATTCCTATTATTTTATTTGGTGTAGGTTTAATGAGCAAACTATTTAACAATAAAATACCAAGTAAGCTTGGTCTGGGGTGTTTAAGGAACTCTCAATTGACCTTCAGGCCCTAGGTTTCAAAATGGTTCCTGGCAAAGGAGAATGCACAGATTGAAGAACAGGACTTCCAAGAAAAATAAACCTAGGATCTGACCAGTCTGTTTCAAAAAGCTTCCTTCTGCCTTGATGTTCCAATGAACAAGTAAAAGAACTCACTTGACAACCACTATATCTCTTCCTTTTTTTTGGACTACAAATTCCCAATACATCCTGAAAACTTTGGAACACCTTCTTTTACTTGGTGTAGCCTGATTCACAAATTGGCATACAGTTAATAAAGCACTCTTCTTTCTATTTGCAGTAGCAATTCTTCTGACAGGGAGCATAGATTATTCCTCAAAAATTTTTATATACTGCACACTTCATTTGATGCAATACATGCATTTATTGCATTGGGAAATGTGCTTGCAGAGCCCAGATTATGATACACAATAACTATAATTTATTTGGTAAATTTGTTTCTTGAGAGAAAAACACTAATTAATTATGGTGGGTGTTGGGGTCTTCAGGATTAGAAGAGGGAATTTAAACAAGTGCCTCTCAGAATTTTGGCTATTTTTCAAAACTAAAAGCATACTTAAAAGACAAAATATTGCCACTGTTTAAGATATTCTGAAGAACATGCTATAGGACCTCCGTAAATGTGTTGAGTTAGGAAAAACTCCATTAAAATGACAATTAAAAAACTTTGAAGGTATAAGCCCACAAGAGTGAAGGGAAAAGAAGAGGTGACAATAGATGAGAAATTTCAGTAAATTTTGTAATTTGGAAATAGAGTGGATGAGTAGTAATTGACTCAGTGCAAAAGTTGACACCCACATGCCTGCAGAAGGGAAAATCAGTAAGAAGCATGCTGGTTCTTGCTCTAGAAACTGGAGAAGACCAGATAATTCTGGAGACAGGAATTCACAGCAGAACTATAAACAAAAGATTGATTGGAAGCCTATATAGGGAGCAGATTCCCACATCTTCTTCCCCAGAACAGGAAACCAGGTTGCAGCCCTTTTCCAACCCCAGAATAAAGGAAGGGAGGATTACTCTGTGGAGAGGATGCACCAGAGAGACTCTGGACTTGGGACTCCAGGCCCAGCTGAAGCTGGGGGTGCAATGCCCTGAGGAAAACAGGCTGAGTAACTGAAGGTCTGCATGTGAACAGTAACCCAGCACTGGGATTGCCCTTATCCAGCATCTTGATTTTGGGCTGCCATGATTAATTTCCAGGCAGGATTGGTAGGATTCTTCTGTGCAAAAGTGTCTGGAATAGGAAAAAGTCCTGGAAGCCTAGTATTTGGGGCCTTCCAAGGAGTGGCCAGGCTTGCCCAATTGCCTGGGTGACACCAATGCAGATACGTAGATTTTCCACTCAGCTTTTTAGTGCTTAACTCTTAGTACGTATAATCATCCACAGTCTTGATGAATGCCACTAAGCTGAAAGACAGAGATCAAAATAAACACTCAGGGAGAAGAGGGGCAAGATGGTGGCATAGAGAGGAGTGGAATTTAGTTAGTCCCCTGGATCAACTAATAAACAACAAGGAACAACTAGCAAATAATTTGGAATAACTGCTGGGAGACAACTGTGACTGTCCACACATTGTATACCAACCTGGATTGGGAGGAATGCCTGAGACCACAGCATAAAATCTGTAAGTAAAAGCTGCAGAACTGCACCAAGAGCCCCTCCCCAATGGCAGTTTGAGCTGCAAAATCTTGCTGTGGTAGAAACTAGCAGCACTCTCTGAGTGGAGCAAGCGAATATAGCTCAGCTGGGCTCCAACTGGGGTTTTAATTAACAAATGTGGAGTGCTGAATACAAGCTACAACCTCCCAACAAGCAGACAGAGGCTTTTAGTGATGACTGAACTTTAAAAACCAGAAAACCAATCTGATCTGGGAGGGGGAGCCTAGAAGACCAGGTGCTACCTCTGGCTGATGAGTGAATCTGGGGGGCCATGTACTGGCTCCAAAAGGGGCTTTCTGTCCCCTTTTCTCTCTCTCAACCTGAGGGTCTCAGAAGAAAGAGAGCTGCAGCCATGTTCAGTTCCCAGTGCTCTGACCCAGATAACAGAGTCAAAGAGACAATTCAAATGCAGATGAAAACTCCTGAGGGGGTTTATCTTCTCTAAGAGTAAGGAGGTGGGGCCCAGCTTTCCCTTCAGAACCAGACCCCAGGGCCTGGGGGAAAACAGCCAAAATAGAAACTGAAGTGGCCACATTTCCTTACACCAGTCAGGAGCAACAGGCTGACAGGCACCATCTGTTGAGCAGGTTATGAAAAGCACAGTGACTGGAAACCTCACAGGAAAGTCTGTCATTCCTCTAAGATACAACCTGAATATAATAACCCCATTCTGAGACCTGATCCTGTTCTGCCTGGGAAAATATGTCTGGGGTAACCAAGGAAACCAGATGCCTAGACAACAGAAAACTACAATCTATACCAGGAAAAATGAACATATGGCCCAATCAAAGGAACAGACTTACACCTCTATCAAGATACAGTTGAGATATTGTTTCACTTTATTGAAACAATCTATTAAAGATTTTCAAAGAAGTATGCTAAATGAAATAAAAAACCAAATCAATGGGTTCAGGGAAGATATAACAAAAGGGACAAAGGCTATAAAGGAAACACTGGGCAAACATAAGGTAGAAATTGAAAGTTTGAAAAAACAACTGGCAGGATCTGTGGAAATGAAAGGCACAACACAAGAGATGAAAGACACAATGGAGACATACAGCAGCAGATCTCAAGAGGCAGAAGAAAACACTCAGGAACCGCAGAACAAGACACCTGAAAGCCTACACAAAAAAAGAACAGATAGGGAAAAGAATGGAAAAATATGACCAATGTCTCAGGGAATTGAAGGATAATATGAAATGCACAAATGTACCTGTCATGGGTGTCCCAGAAGGAGAAGGGAAAAGTGGCAGAAGCAATAATAGAGGAAATAACCAATGAAAATTTCCCATCTCTTATGAAAGACATAAACTACAGATTCAAGAAGCACAGTGTACCCCAAACAGAATAGATCTGAATAGACATATGCCAAGACACTTAATAATCAGATTATCAAATATCAAAGACAAAGAGAGAATCCTGAAAGCAGCAAGAGAAAAGCAATTCATCACATACAAAGGAAGCTTAATAAGACTATGTAAGATTCCTCAGTAGAAACTGTGGAGGCAAGAAGGAAGTGGTGTGATATATTTAAGATACTGAAAGAGAAAATCCACCAAGCAAGAATCCTATATGCAGCAAAATTGTCCTTCAAATATGAGGGAAAGTTTAAAGTATTCTCTGACAAACAGACAATGACAGTTTGCGAACAAGATACCTGCTGTACAGGAAATACTAAAGGGAGCACTACAGACAGATGGGAAAAGACAGGAGTGAGAGGTTTGGAACACAATTTTGGGAGATAGCAGCACAGCAATGTAAGTACCCTGAACAAAGATGACTGTGAGTATGGTTGAAAGAGGAAGGTTAGGAGCATGTGGGACACCAGAAGGAAAGTTAGAAGATAAAGACTGGGACTATATAACTCAGTGAAACCTAGAGTGTTCAACAATTGTGATAAAGTGTACAAATATGTTTTTGCATGAGGGAGAACAAATGAATATCAACCTTGCAAGGTGTTAAAAATAGGGTGGTATTGGGGCAAAAATACAATCAATGCAAACTAGAGACTATAGTTAATAGAAACATTGTATAATGCTTCCTTTAATGTAAGAAAGGCAATATACCCAAGCTAAATGCCTATAAGAAGGGGACATAAGGGAGGTGTGCCAGTTTAAATGTATTATGTCCTCCAGAAAAAGCCATATTCTTTGATGCAATCTTGTGGGGCAGACATTTCAGTGTTGATTAGATTGGAATTCTTTGTTTCCATGGAGATGTTCCCCACCCAACTGTAGGTGATAACTCCGATGAGATAATTTCCATGGAGGTGTGGCCCACCCATTCATCATGGGCCTTGATTACTGGAGCAGTATATAAGCTCAGACAGAAGAAGCCAGCTTGCTACAGCCAAGAGGGACACTTTGAAGAAAGCACAGGAGCTGCAGATGAGAGACATTTTGAAGATGCCGTTGGAAGCAGATTCTTGCTCTGGAGAAGCTAAGAGAGGACAAATATCCCAAGTGCAACTAAGAGTGACATTTTTGAGGAACTGCAGCCTAGAGAGGAACATCCTGGGAGAAAGCCATTTTGAAACCAGAACTTTGGAGCAGACGCCAGCCACGTGCCTTCCCAGCTAACAGAGGTTTTCCAGACACCGCTGGCCATCCTCTAGTGAAGGTACCCGATTGCTGATGTGTTACCTTGGACACTTTATGGCCTTAAGACTGTAACTGTGTAACCAAATAAACCCCCTTTATAAAAGCCAATCCATCTCTGGTGTTTTGCATTCCGGCAGCATTAGCAAACTAGAACAGGAGGGGTATGGGATTCTTGGCGTCGTGATTTTGTCTGACTCTTTCATTCTACTTTAGTTTAATTCTATCTTTCTTTTCATTGCTTTTTAGCTGTCCTGTTTTTTTTTTCTTTCTTTCTTTTTCTTTTGTCTCTCTACCTTCTTTGACTCTTCCTCCTTCTTTGTGGAAGAAATGGAGATGTCCTTATATAGATAGTGGCAATGGTGCTGAATACATAAATATGCAACTATACAGGGAACCATTAATTGTTTACTTAGGGTGGAAAGTATAGTGGGTGAACAAAACCATCTTAAAAAAAAAACAAGTTGATGAAGAAATCTTGAGGGAACTACATTGAGTGAAATAAGTCAAACACAAAAGGACAAATATTGCATGGTATCACTGATACGAACTAACTATAATATATAAACACATAGACATGAAATAAAAGTTAACAGGATACAGAACAAGGCAAAAGAATGAGGAGCAGTTGCTTATCATGAGCAGAATGTTCAACTGGGTTGATCCTAAGTGTTTGGAAGTGGACAGAGGTGAAGATAGCGCATTATTGTGAGAATAACTAACAGTGTTGAATGATGTGTGAATGTGGTGGAAAGGGGATGCTTAGAGTCATGTATGTCACCAGAAGGAAAGTTGGAGGTTAAAAGATGGGGAGTGTATAAAACAGTGAATCTTGTGGTGGGCAATGTCTGTGATTAACTGTACAAATATTAGAAATCTTTTTCATGAACTAGAGCAAACGTATGACACTGTAACTAGAAGGTAATAATAGAGGGGTATATAGGGAAAAATATACCTATTGCAAACTATGTACTACAGTTAGTAGCATTTTAACATTCTTTCATCGACAGTAACAAATGTACTATACCAATACTATGAGCCAATAATGGAGGTTGGTGTGGTTAGGGGTAGGGAACGAACTGAGTTTTTCTTTTTTGTCTTTATTTCTTTTTCTGGAGTAATGAAAATGTTCTAAAAACTGGAAAAACAATTAATTGTGGTGATGGATGCACAGTTGTATGATGGTACCGTGGGCAACTGTTTGTACACTTTGGATATTTGGATAAGTGTATGGCATGTGAACAATCTCAATAAAATTAAATTAGAAAAATAAATAAACACTTAGGAAAAGGAACTCAGAGGAAACAGAGGCAATAAAACAACAACAACAATACAAAACTATAATGAATGTCTCAGAAAAAATATCACAGCCATGGAAATAGGAAGGAAGCTATAATAAAGAAATAACAAGAAAATAAAAGAGGAGTCCTTGGGATTGAAAAACATGGTAATGTTAATAAAGCATTCAACGGAAAAGTTGAGATAAATTTGAGAAATATTCCCAGAAACAGAATAAAAAGAGAAGAAAAATAAGAGAGAAAGATGAGAAAATTAAAGAATAAAGAGACCAAACATCCAATCAATAGGAATTGGTGAAAGGAATTACGGGCAGTGGCGGCGGCGACCTGGGCACTGCGGATCCCACGTGTAGGATCCAATCAATAAGAATTGGTAACAAGAATTACAAGCAGCAACCCTGGCACTGGGAGATCCTGGGTGGCGGCTGCGCAGTAGGCGGCAGGGGCCTGGAAGCTTAGTTGGGAGGGGCCGAGCCAGCGGGCGCCTGCTCACGACCCGCTGTCTGCCGTGGTGCCCGGGAATGATTTTGGTGGCAGCGAGAGGCCCTGGCCCAGAGTCACTTCTGCAGCCACCAGGGAGAGTGTGTGTCTTCCCCTTTTCCGCCCCTCAGGTGGGTCCAGGGGGAGCCGCTGCTGATGTCAGAAACAGGATTTCCAAAAATTGGTTTCTAAATCTTGGATGAATGTTTTAAAAGTTCTCTGTGGATCAGCAATCTGATTTTTTTTTTAAATGTTCTCAGCTGTTTAGCATTTATTTATTTATTTTTTTGAATAACACAATGATACCCAGCTTAATATTCTTCTTTTAAAAACATTTTTATTCACACACTGTACAATCCATCCAAAGTATACAATCAATGGCTCTCAGTATAATCACAGAATTGCACATTCATTACCACAATCAATTTGAGATTTGATTGCTCCAAATCAATCATTGCTCCAAAAAGAAAATCCCATACCTCTTAGGACCCCCTATTATTGGCATTTATCATTGGTATAGTACCTTTTGTTAAAATTTATGAAAGAATATTTCAACATTACTGTTAACTATACTCCATAGTTTGCATTAGTTCTGTTTTCCCAAATGCCATCCTATTATTAACACCTTTTAATAGTGACATATGTTTGTTATAGTTGATGTAAAAACATTCTTATATTTGTAAAATTAACCATAATCATAACCAGAACAGGGTTCACTATGTTATACAGTCCTATGTTTTATCCCCTATTCTCCTTCTAGAGAAATACATGACCCTAAACTTCCCCTTTCAGCCATAATCACACCTACAATTCATTGCTGTTAATTACACTCACAGCTATATGCTCCCATTACCTCTATCCATTTCCAAACATCTACAATCAACCTTATTTAAAATTCTGTACAAATGAAGCATCAGCTCCCAATTCTCTACCCTCATTCTATCTCCTGGCAAGCTATATTCTAGATTTTAACACCTAGAGTATGTTAATTTAAATTAGTTCATATAAGTGATGTCATAGAATATTTGTCCTTTTGTATCTGGCTTAATTCACTCAACATAAAGTCCTCAAGGTTCATTCATGTTGTCACATGCATCAGGACTTGATTCCTTCTTACAGCTGAATAATATTCCATGATACATATAGACCACATATTTTTATCCACTCATCAGTTGATGGATACTTGGGTTGTTTCCATCTTTTGGCAATTGTGAATAATGCTGCTGTGAATGTCAGTGTGCAAATGTCTGCTTGCACCCCTGTTTTCAGTTCTTCTGAGTATATGCCTAGTAGTGGGATTGCCTGAACATACGGTAAATCTATACTCAGCTTCCTGAGCATCTGCCAAACTGTTTTCCACAGCAGCTGCATCATTCAGCATTCCCACCACCAGTGAATGAGTGTTCCTATTTCTAACATCCTCTCTAACACTTGCAGTTTTCTGATTTTTTTTATAGTGAATATTGTAGTAGGTGTGAAATGCTATCTCATTGTGGTTTTGATTTGCATTTCCCTAATGGCAAGTGAAGTTAAACATCTTTTCAAGTGCCTTTTAGTCATTTGTATTTCCTCTTCGGAAAAGTGTATATTCAAGTCTTTTGCCTATTTCTAAAATTGAGCTGTTTGTCTTTTTATTGTTGAATTGTAAGGTTTTTGTATATTCTGAATATTAAACTCTAATCAGATATGTGGTTTCCAAATATTTTCTCCCATTGAGTAAGCTGCCTTTTCACTTTCTTGGCAAAGTCCTTATTTTCATTAAACGTAATGTCCGCAAGTTCATCCATGATGCCATGTGCTTCAGGACTCCATACTTTCCTACTGCTGAATAATATTCCATCATATGTATTTATATTTTGTTTATCCATCAATTTGTTTATGCTCATATGGGTTGTTTCACTCTTTGGCAATTGTGAATAATGCATTTTTGAACATCCGTGTGAAAGTATCTGCTCATGTCCCAGCTTCTAGATCTTCTGGGTATATACCAAGTAGTGGGTTGCTGGGCAATTCTATACTTAGCTTCCTGAGAAGCCAACAAACCATCCTTCACAGTGACTGTACCTTTTTACATTCACACCAACAGTGATTTTCTTTTTAAATTTAAGCATTTAGGGCCATACATTTTCCTCTGAGTACTGCTGTTCTAGTTTGCTAATGCTTCCGGAATGCAAAACACCAGAAATGGACTGGCTTTTATAAAGGAGGTTTATTTGGTTACACAGTTACAGTCTTAAGGCCATAAAGTGTCCATCAACAAAGGGTACCTTCACTGGAGAAAGACCGTTGGCATTGAGAAAAACTCTGTTAGCTGGGAAGACATGTGGCTGGCGTCTGCCTGCTTCTAGGTTGTGTCTCAAAATGGTGTTCTCCAAAATGTCTGCATCACCTTCTGATGGCCATCCTCAAAATGTCTGTCTCAGCTCCAGCTTGCTATGAGCTCCTTCTGTCTGCGCTTATATAGTGTTCCAGTAAACTGAACAAGGCCCAGTATGAAAGGGCAGGGCCATGCCTCCATGGAAATTATCCAATCAGAGTTATCACCTACAGTTGGATGGATCACATCTCCATGGACCCTGAACCAATAGGTTCCAACCCAATCCACACTAATACGTCTGCCCCCGCAAGAATTTGGCTTTTTCTGGGGGACATAAATATACAAACTGGCACAACTGCCTTTGATGCATTTCAAAAGTTTTAATGTGTTGTGTTCTCATTTTTATTCATCTCAAAGTACTTACTGATTTCCCTTATGATTTCTTCTTTGACCCATTGATTGTTTAGGATTATATTACTTAACTTCCATGAATTCATGGATTTTCCAGTTCTGTGCCTGTTATTGATGTCAAGCTTCATTCCATTGGGTTCAGAGGAGATGCTTTACATAAATTCAACCTTTTAATATTTATTGATACTGTTTTTTTTTGTGACCCAACATGTGATCTGCCCTGGAGAGGGATCCATGTGCATGTAAGAAAAATATGTATCCAGTTGTTTTGGTTTGATTGTTCTATAAAGGTCTATTAGGTTTACTTCATTATCATATTTTTCAAGTTCTTTCTTTCCTTATTGACCTTCTGTCTAGATGTACTATTTGTTGATAAGTGAATTGAATTCTCCAATTATTATTGTAGAGGTGTCTATTTCTCCCTTCATATTGAACTGCGATTTCCTCATGTATTTTAGGGCACCATGGTTTGGTGCATAAATATTTATGATTGCTATGTCTTCTTGATGGATTGATCCTTGTATTAATGTATAATGTCCTTCTTTATTTCTTAAAACAGCTTTTGACTTAAAATCCATTTCACTGGATATTAGTATACATACCCCAGTTCTCTCTTGGTTAGTATAGGAAGGAATGTATATTTCCATCCTTTCACTTTCAACCTATTTGTGTCTTTGGGTCTAAGGTGAGTCTCTTGTAAACAACATATAGTTGCATCATGCTTTTTGATCCATTCTGGCAATCTCTGTCCTAGGATGGAGAGTTTAATCTATTAACATTCAGTGTTGTTACTGTAAAGGCAGTACTTACCTCATCCTTTTTGTTCTTGGCTTTTATATGTCATATCTTTTTTTGGATACCTTTTTTTTTTTTTTTATTGCAGCCTCCTTTCCTGTATTGGTGGTATTTGTTTGTATCTGACTCATCACTTTCTCATTTCTCTTGCTGTATATTTTAAAAATACTTTCTTTGTGGTTACCATGGGGATTGTTTTTATATAACCTACATCTATAACTTGCTAATTTGAAAAGATATTAACTTAGCTTCAATAGCATACATGTTCTCTGTTCCCATATCCCTCCATTTCCTCACTTTATGTTGTATTTGAACCACATTACTTCTTTTTATATGTTGCATGTCCATTTTCAGAGTTTTTCTTATTCAATTATATTCTGACTCATAGGAATTAAAGAATAGAGATATATTGAGGATACAGTAATATTGGGTTTTGTATTTACTCATTTAGTTACATTTAGAGAAGAGCTTCACTTCTTCGCATTTCTCCAAGTGACTTCTGACTTTTCCTTGCAACCTGATGGACTCTCTTTAGTAATTCGTGTAGGGCAGATCTTTTTTTTTAATGCAATTTTATTGAGATATATTCACATAACATTCAGTCCTCTGAAGTGTACAATCAGTTGTTCACTGTATTGTCATATACTTGTGCATTCATCACCACAATCAATCTTTGAACATTTTCATTACTCAAAAAAATAAAATTAAAATTAAAATAAAAAAGAACATCCAAAACATCCCATTCCCTTTCTCCCCCCCCATTGTTCATTTACTTTTATTTAAAATACTGTTTTGTTGAGATATATTCACATATCCTGCAATCATCCACAGTGTACAAAGAATTTTTCACAGCACCATCATATAGTTGTGTGTTCGTCAACAGAATCAATTTTTGAACATTTTCTCTACTCCGAAATAAAAACAAAAGCAAAAAAGAACACTCAAAACTTTCCATCCCCTCCATGCCACCCTATTCTTCATCTAGTTTTTGACCGAATTTTTCCACTCACCTTTGTAAGGCAGATCTTTTGATGATGAACTCGCTCAGTTTTTTGTTGTTGTTGTTGTTGTTGTTGTTTTATCTGTGAATGTTTTAAACTCTCCCTTATTTTTGAAGGACAGTTTTTCTGGGACAAGAATTTTTAGCTTGGAGTTTTTCTCTTTCAGTACCTTAAATATATCATGCAATAGCTTTCTCACCCCCATGACTTCTCTTAAGAAATAGGGACTTAGTTTTGTTGAGGATCCTGTGAATGTGACAAATCACTCTGACTGCTTTAAGAATTCTCTCTTTATCTTTGGCATTTAACATTCTGATAAGTATGTGTCTCATAGTAGGTCTATTAGGCTTTATTATTTTTGGAGTATGTTTTGCTTCTTGCACCTGTATCTCTTTCGTAAGAGTTGGAAAGCAGTATAGGGCAGACCTGACAGCTGAGCAGGCAGAACTAATAAACAACCCAATTTACACTGCAGAACACTCCCACCTCCAACTCTCTCAAGAATCTGTGGTTATATGGATCTCTGGAAGTGAGGGAAGGAGGAGCTGGCATAAAAGGATTGGTTGAAATGAAAGTCTGTTTAAGAACTGTCAAGGTCCATACAGCCTAGCAATTGCCCATTATCTACCTAAAGGGATAAAATAGTGAAACAAGGTCTCTGCACTGAGAAAACACCAGACAGAGCTGAAGGAGGAATACCACACAGAAAACGAGTAGATTAACCAAGCATTCCTACAGGGTATCGAGACTGTTTCAGTTTGCGAAAGCTGCTGGAATGCAAGATACCAGAATTGGGCCGGCTTTTACAATGGGGATTTATTAACTTGCAATTTACAGTTCTTAGGCCATGAAAATGTTCAACTCAAGTCAATCAACTGGACTCTGAAGACAGGTTGTTGGCATCCAAGACACCACTGTCACATGGGAAGGCACATGGCTGGTGTCTGCTGGTCCTTCTCTCCCGGGTTTCATTGCTTTCAGCTTCTGGCTTCAGTGTCTTCCTCTTGCAGCTCTTCTGGGCTCTTTTTGTGAGCTTCTCTTAATTTCATTCCTTAACTTAGTGTAGCCACCCCAGCTCTCTGTTCACTACTACTTCCATGGTATATTTTTTCCCTTCCTTCCTTCATCAGACTTCTTGTATCTTGGACTTGAAGGCGAGTCTGTGGCCGACAGCATATGGTTGGGTCATGCTTTTTTATCCATTCTGCCAATCTCTGCCTTTTGACTGGCATTTACATTAAAAGTCACTATTGATAATACATGTCTTTCTTCTGCCAGTTTTCTAGTTAGCCCTTCTAAGTTTTATACCTTTTTGTCCCTCACTTCCATTAAAACTTCTGTTACATTAATTTTCTTTCCTGATGTTTTACCAAATTGTGTGCCTTCTCATTTCTATCTGGATATATTTTCACCTGTTTTCCCTGTGGTAACCTGGTGTTTAAAATTTAACATCCTAACTATATAATTATCATATTTGCTTTGATACCAATTTAACTTCAATATCATGCGCATATATATTTCCTATACCCTCTGTTCCTCTACTATATTTTGTACTTGTTGTCATTTATATCTTTGCATATTTTATGTCCAAAAATCTACATTAATCATTATTTTTTACGCATTTGCATTTTAGCACCTGTAGGAAGTTAGAAGTGGATTATGTACCAAACAATACAATACAATAATACTGGCATTTATAATTCCCAAATGTTACCTCTACCACAGGTCTTTACTTCTTTATGCTGCTTTGAATCACTGTCTAGTTCCCTCTCATTTCATTTTAAGGAACTCCCTTTAGCATTGCTTGTTGGGTGGTTCAGTGATGAACTCACACAGCTTTTGTTTATCTGATTATGTCTTAATCTGTCCCCCATTTTTGAAAGAGTCTAACTAGAAATAAAATTATTGGCTGTCAGTTGTTTCCCTTCAGTATTTTAAGCATTTCCACCCTTTACCTTCCTGCATCCATGGTTTCTGACAAGAAATCAGCTCTCAATCTAATTGGGACTCCCTTGTCCATCACACATTGTTTTTCTCTTGCAGCTTTCAGTGCTCTGTCCTTGTCCTTTGCATTTGATAGTGTAATCTGTATATGACAGGGCATATTTTTCTTCATGTTTATCCTGTTTGGTGTGCTCTGAGTTTCTTGGATGTGCATGTTCACGTCTTTTGCTAAGTTTGGGAAGATCTTTGTCATTATTTCTTTGTTTATTCCTTCTGTCTCTCTCTTTTCCTTCTTCTCCTACTAGGAATCCCATAATGTGTATATTGGTGTGCTTGATGGTGTCCCATAGCTGTTGCAGGCTGTTTTTGCTTTTAATATTTCTTTTCTCTTTCTTCTCCTCAGCCTGACTCATTTCAAATATCTTGTCTTCAAGTTGACTGGTTCTTTCTTCTGCCAGCTCCAATATGCTCTTGTAACCCTACTGAGAATTTTTTTTTCTAGTTCTAAAGTGTTTTTATTTACCTATGTTTGTGTTCATCCTTGCCATGAACATACATATTGTAATACTAAGACAATAGTAAAGAATCATAATGTGTTCTAGATTTTTGAGTTATTATTCCAAGTTACTCTCTGATTGATTCAAATACTTGTGATTGGAACTGCATAAAAAGAAAACTAGAATATAGCAAAAATTAGATTTTCAGCAACAATATTTGTTGCTTATATATATGCAAGAACCAATCTATTGAATTAATCTCGCTTTACAATACTTTTTACAATATTCGTAACTCAGTATACCCATTTCACTTCACTTTCCAGTGTTACCCTACATAGCATCAATAGTGAGTCTTGTTCAAAATCTTGAGACTTTGCTAAATTTTGTGCTAATGGTGATATAAAGTATTTCATTTTCCACTACAAATTTTCTGATGTGAAATCAAATTGCAGATGTTTCTAAATGGATTTTAGGATTTTTCTTTCCTGTCATTATGAAAATTATTGCTAAAGGAATGAGTGATCACTGATTTCATGCCTGCATTCATGGGTTTTATAAAGTGTGAATTCTTAATGCCCTGCAAGTGTGGCTATACAAATAAAGGATTTTGTGTGATTTTTCATGAATAACATCTCCAGCACAAATTATCTGGATATTCTTCAAGAAGCCTCTTCATCTGGTAAAGATATGTCTATCAATTGGAGTAGTGGGTGAAGACCCCCCAACTTTCATTAAATGTATAACATGAGTTCTCTCACATTGTATATCATCAGAGCTTCTTACTGTAGTCTTTGCCACAAAGATGACATTGATTTTGATTCTTTCCAGTACCTACTGGGCATTTTTCATTTCAGCTACCATGGTCTTCTACTCCAGTAGTTTTGTTTGGTTCCTTTTTAAAATTACCATCTCTTTATTTAGACTCTTACACTGTTTATTCATTGTTTTCCTGATATCCTTTGGTTCTTTGAACTTTCCTTCCTCTCCCTGAGCAATTTTAAGATCACTTTTAAAAAGGCTTTGCTTGGTATGTCCACATTCTCATCATTCTTGGTTGGTGTTTTCTGTATTTTTATCCTCTTTCTTTGGATGGGCCATCATTTCCTGCTCCTTTGTTTGTGTTGTACTCTTTTCTTGCACACTGTACATTTTAATATTTTTAAATGTTAACTGTGGGATTTGCTCCCTGGGATGTCTGTTTCTTGGTTTTATAACCAGCTGGTGACTTCTTTCAGGTAGGTTTGCCCCAGGCAAATGCAATGTGCAGGTTTTTCCCTGTCTTTCTTTCCCTGTTTTGTCCTGGGCTGGTGCTTGTTAGTTGTTTTGGTGTTCCCTTGTTTACAGCAGTTTGGTTGTCCCTTCTGTTTCCCAGGGGATGAATCTCCCTCTCCCAGGTACTTGCAGCTGGCAGGCTTTTGTTGCTGACTGTCTACCTCTATAGTTTTTTATATTCCTTTTGTTGTCTGATGCTGCTTTTGCCTGGAAGGCACATTCTGGGTAGAGGGTCACCCTAGGGAAGACTTCTAAATCAGTTTTTCCAAACCAAAACAGGGCCAGGGACCCATGAAAGTGACACAGACCCCTTTGAAGGGGTTAAGAAGGGCATCAAAAATGTTTCCAATGGCTCCTCAAAGCTGTGCTTTTCTGGCAGGCCCAGCAAATGCAGCCCTTCAGTTGACTGTCCCACCACGGCCCCAAGGAAGCATCTTTAAAACTCTACCACCTCTTCTCCTGCCAGGGAGGACTGAACCAATGGTTGCACTAAGAGACAAGATTCAGGCGTCTGAATTTGCTAATCAAAAGCCATGATCAACGATTGGCCATACACACCCCTGTTCTTGGGGAGGAGGATTTTTATGTCCCTATCTGTGAACAGCAGCTAGCCAGGAGCGGGACCCCACAGGGTCCTGCCACAAGAGTGGGGGATGCAGGCTGCTTACTTCCATGAGAAGAGAGCACTTTACAGTTCTTTACAGCACTTTATTAGTCTCTACCTGCTACTCTTCCTTGGATTCTGTAGAGCATTCTTCTGGCATCTAAAATTTCAAAATAGTTGTTTCAGACAGTTCCTGCCTGTTCATAGCCTTTCATGTACCCGCTGCTAATTGTCTCAGAGTGAGGAATGCAGAGGTGAGCCAAAAGGGGAAAAAACCACACCCCTTGCAGCCATCTTCCCAGTGGGCTGGGAACGCTCCTGCCCAGCGCCGGAGCCACAGCCCAGAGCCACGCCAAAAACCCAGTTTGACGGGAAGTGTTTCCAGCAACACACACATGCCACAATATTGGGTGCGGACAATAGCCTTTTGTGCACCCACAGCTAATTGTCCCAGAGCTGGGAAGTCAGAGCTGTGGGAAAAGGAGGAAATTAATATGCCCCATTCAGCCATCCTTACAGCAGGCTGGGAGTGCACCTACATGGCCCAGTGGCCCAGAACTTCCTTGAGGGATGGTGCACACTTAAAGTGTAGCACAGCCTTCCCTCAGCAGAGGCCCTAGAAGGGCTCGGCTTGGAAGAGGGTTCCACTCGGAAATCCCAGGGACCATACACTAGTACCAAGTACTTGTGGGTCAGCAGTAGAGACAATCTGTGGCGAGACTGAACTGAAGGTTTAGACTCTTGCAACAGCCTTAAATCTCCAGGAACACCTGGGAGGTTTGATTATTAAAGCTGCCCTCCCTCCCTACCTGCTCCGACACATGCCCCACATTCAGGGCAGACAGCACTAACAACACACCTAAACTTGGTGCACCAATTGGACCCCACAAGAACCAAACCCCCACACACCACAAAGACAAAGCTGGGGAGAACTGACTTGAGGGGAATAGGTGACTTTCGGACGCCATCTGCTAGTTAGTTAGAGAAAGTGTATGCCACCAAGCTGTAGATCTGACAAATTAGAGATAAGTCGGTGAATAGTCCTACATATCCTAAAAGAACCCTATCAAGTAAAGCAAATGCCAAGAGGCCAAAAACAACAGAAAATTTTAAAGCATATACAAAATCAGATGATATGGATAACCCAAACCCAAACACTAAATCAAAAGATCAGAGGAGACAGTACTTGGAGCAATTAATCAAAGAACTAAAGACAAACAATGAGAGCATGGCACAGAATATAAAGGACATGAAGAAGAGCATGGCACAGGATAAAGGACTTGAAGAAGACCCTAGAAGAGCATAAAGAAGAAATTGCAAGAGTAAATAAAAAAATAGACGATCTTATGGAAATAAAAGAAACTGTTGACCAAATTAAAAAGATTCTGGATACTCATAGTACAAGACTAGAGGAAGCTGAACAATGAATCAGCAACCTCGAGGGCCACAGAATGGAAAATGTAAGAGCAAAAGAAAGAATGGGGGAAAAAATGAAAAAATTGAAATGGACCTGAGGGATATGATAGGTAAAATCAAACATTCAAATATAAGACTCGTTGGTGTCCCAGAAGGGGAAGAGAAGGGTAAAGGTCTAGAAAGAGTATTCAAAGAAATTGTTGGGGAAAACTTCCCAAACCTTCTACACAATATAAATACACAAAGCATAAATGCCCACTGAAATCCAAATAGAATAAATCCAAATAAACCCACTCCAAGACATATTCTGATCAGACAGACAAATACAGAAGAGAAGGAGCAAGTTTTAAAGCAGTAAGAGAAAAGCAATTCACCACATACAAAGGAAACAACATAAGGCTAAGTAGTGACTACTCAGTGGCCACCATGGAGGCGAGAAGGCAGTGGCATGACATATTTAAAATTCTGAGAGAGAAAAATTTCCAACCAAGAATACTTTATCCAGCAAAGCTCTCCTTCAATTTGAGAGAGAGCTTAAATTTTTCGTAGACAAACAAATGCTGAGAGATTTTGCTAATAAAAGACCTGCGCTACTTCAAATACTAAAGGGAGCCCTACTGACAGAGAAACAAAGAAAGGAGAGATATATAGAAAGTTTCAGCACTAAAGAGATTCAATATTGGTTCATTAAAGGACAATAAGAAAGAGAGGGGGAAAAAATACATCTGACAGACATAAACCAAAGGATAAGATGGCTGACTCAAGAAATGCCTTCACAGTAATAACATTGAATGTAAATGGATTAAACTCCCCAATTAAAATATATAGATTGGCAGAATGGATCAAAAAATAGAACGATAAATATGTTGCATGCAAGAGACTCATCATAGACACAGGGACACAAAGAAATTGAACGTGAAAAGATGGAAAAAATATTTCATGCAAGCTATAGCCAAAAGAGCGCAGGAGTAGCAATATCAATCTCAGATAAAATAGACTTTAAATGCAAGGATATTATGAGAGACAAAGAAGGCCACTGCAGACTAATAAAAGGGGCAGTTCAACAACAAGAAATAAAAATCATAAATGTTTATGCACCCAATCATGGTGCCAAAAAATACATGAGACAAATACTGGCAAAACTAAAGGAAGCAATGGATGTTTCCACAATAACTGTGGGAGACTTCAACACATCACTCTCTTTATAGATAGATCAACAAGACAAAAGACCAATAAGGAAACTGAAAACCTAAACAATCTGATAAATGAATTTGATTTAATATACTTACATAGAACATTACATCCCAAATCACCAGGATACACATTCTTCTTTAATGACCATGGAACTTTCTCCACAATAGACCATATGCTGGGACATAAAACAAGCCTCAATAAATTTAAAAAAATTGAAATTATTCAAAGCACATTCTCTGACCACAATGGAATACAATTAGAAGTCAATAACCATCAAAGACTTAGAAAATTCACAAGCACCTGGAGGTTAAAAATGAGGGGGAGATGAAAACATTCCTGGATAATCAAAAGCAGAGGGACTGCATCACCAGTAGATCAGTCCTATAAGAAATGCTAAAGGGAATTGTGCAGGTTGAAAGGAAGGGACACTAAACAATTGACTGAAACCACATGAAGAAATAAAGATTTCCAGTAAAGATCACATGGCAAATATAAATACCAATACTACTGTATTTTTGATTTGTGACTTCACTATTTACTACCTACAGGATCTAAAATACATAAAGTGTAATGATAAGTCAGCAGTTTTGGACTCAATGTAAAATATGTAATTTTTGACAAGAACTACATAAAGGTGGGGGAGTGGAGTAGTATAGGAACATAGTTTATGTGTCCTATTGAAGTTAAGTTGGTATCAAATGAAACAAGATTGTTATAGATTTAGGATGTTAAATTTAAGCCCCACAGTAAACACAAAGAAAGTATCAGAGAATATGATCATAGAGATGAAGAGTATGGGTTCCAAGAAGTGGGGGAAGAGGCAATGGGGAGTTAACAAGAGATGAGTGTAGGGTTTCTGTATGGGGTGAAGGGAAATTTCTAGTAATAGATGGTGGGAAGGTGATAGCATTGCAACATTGTGAATGTGATTAATTCCACTAAATGGAATGCTTGGGGGAGGGGGGCTGGAATGGGAGGATTTATGCTGTATATATGTTTCCACAATTGAAAAAAAAAAGACAGTCTGGATAGATAGTGACGATTAAATGCCAAAGATGATCCTGGATGGGATCTGGGAATGGAGGAGAAAAGGCTCAAAAGGACACAATTGGGACACAAGAAAAAAATGAAATATAGAATGTAAGCTTTATATCAATGTTAAATTTCTTGAACTTCTTAACTACATTTAAGGTGATTGCATAAATGAATATTCTTGTTCATAGGAAATGTATATGTGAATTATATTATTTGTTCAAGGATGTGTGCAGCTTGCTCTCATATGTTCGGGAGACAGAGCAATAGATGATGGATGATAGGGAGGGAGGGAAAGAAAGAAATGGTCAAGTGGCAAAATGTTAAGAGTTGGTGGATCTGGGTATCAGTGGAGGAGGGTTGGGGTGTGCTGGAGTTCTGTGTATGGGATTTGTATTGTTTTTGCAACTGTCCTGTAAGTTTGAATTTATTTCAAAATAAAAAGTAAAAAAAAAACAAAACAAAAAAACACTATGCAAATATCCAATAAACATTGCTTTCCCACTGCGGCCACCTTGCACTCAGTTTGGCTAGATCTGGCTGTTTCCTCGGGCCTGAGTTCTTAGACCACCTTGGCTCGTCTAGATATGACACATCTGTGCTTTCAGTTGTCATCCAAGTCTCTACTCCCTAGCTTCATCCATACTTCATTCCCCTCCGTGAATGCTGCCCCAACTTTCTGGGTTTCTTCTTGTGCGGATGGTTCCCAAACTTAAGCTATTCCTGTGTTGGGTCCTCACTGCTGCCTTCTTCCCTGCTCTGACCCATAGCTGCTCTGTGCCACTACATTCACATAGACTTGAGGTCTGAGCCTTGGAACCACAGAAAATGCCCTTATGGGATGATGTGGGCTTGAAGACATTGAAGTCTTGGAATGGTCAACATGGAATATACTAAAGAGTCAACATGAGATTCATCCAATCAACCAATATTTATTGAGTGTGTATCATGTTCAAAGTACTGTCTTAGGTGTTTGGGATATGGGTTCTTTAAGTTCTGCCTTCCTTCCTGTAAGGACAGTGGCCCAGCATGGTGTATCAGCTGTATAACAGTCAGGAGGGCATCGAGGTGTGGGTGGGAAGAGGAGGAGATAGTCCCATGGGGAGTATCAGAGCCTGAGTGAGATGAAGACATTTTTCTTCCATGACGTGTTTGTGTTGGACTATTGGTAAAATACAGGCAAGGGGATCAAATGTATAAAGGCACATTTTAAGAATATTAAGGACAATTGGTTCCAAGTTTCTCACTATCAGGGAAGGGAGTTACCAATATGGAAAGGCAGAAAACTGAAATGACACTGTGATGTGGGATTGGAATTGGAGGTATTGGTGTGAATTCATGACTTCCAGTATAAATTAACATAGAAATAAATATAGTGTAAGTGCAACTATCCTGTAGCTCTGTCCACTGATAGAACCTGGGAATAATGATACCTTAATGACTTGATCTTGTTTTTTAAATACCACTATCCACTAAGGGGAACCTGGGCTCCTGGGAGAAATGACTCATTCTGGGAATGGAGCAGAGAAAGAACAGAAAGAAGCTTTCGAACATCTTGGGCTGGAAAGCAATAAGTATTCAAAGAATACGAAGGAAAAGGTATGAGTTGCAAAGCCTTTAATGTTTGTTCTTTTTACAACATGCATAATTTCACACCTATAGTTAATTAGTCATTATTTTAATATTTGCAAATTCATCTGTCTCATGGCTTGGTCATGATGCCTGAATCTAAATCATTAATAAAATGAAGGAATAGCAACACTTATCTAATGGTCTTTGCTTTCCTTCATGATCAGCAAGATGCAAAAGAGGGTTCTTAATGGCCTATTATAGATTGATATATAAATTGTGTCTTCTTTTATAGCAGTATATAATCAAGATAGTTAAGAAAATATTTAAACTAAAGGTCACACACTTTATGAAAACCAAATTCTTAATTCATGCCATCCCCACTTTTACCATTTGGCAATCTTTTCTTCTAAAAATGTTATATTGCCCAGCAAGGAGTCCTCATCTTCACTGCTTTGAAGATGACTGAACAAATGAAGGCATCAGATGCCTATACAGCTGGGGTTTTGCCTAAGAACAATTTGTTTTATGATAGTCTTTGTTACATTTTACCAAATATTGGGGAATACCTGTATTATTCAAGATTAATCCTAGGTTATTTCTTTGATTAAGAAATGAATATATTGGAGATGTATTTGATAACCAAGATTTTTGATAATTTTCAATAGCATTTAGTTCTATTAACAACCTGAAAAAAGTTGTAAGCTTTATATGCAATAGAGAATACATTAGTAAACGTAAATCTTGAAAAGACTGACCATATTTTGCTTTTCTTTTTGTACATATGTTATTTGTTTCCAGGGGGAAAAATGGTTGTGTGACCTGTCACTTAACTACTCCCTTATGTGGAAAAGAGGCAAAAGCAGATGCAGAATGAAAACTCTGCAGTTAAACTCCACAACCTCGAACATACTGAGAGACATCTTTGTTCTGACAGTGGGTTTTCCATGCCACCCTGCAGAGAAAGGTGAAACAAACAACAAAAAAGGCTAAAATATCTGCATTGTAATATGCATACTTCAAATCCTTTGGGAGAATTAAATATTTTATCAATCAATAAGGCTTAAGCTATAGATAGATCCAGGCATAGTTTTTTATACGTGAGCTATGAATACAAAGGACTCCACTCCTCCTCAGAGCCCTCACTGGCATACCAGGATGCTGAACATATCTGTTGAATTGTGCACTCTCCACAACAATAACCACAATATGCACTCACATTTCCTTGTTCTAAAAGTAATTCCAAGATATGATAAGGTACAGTGTGGAAAAGCTTAAAAACTCTAGAAATCTTTAAAATAAATTGGTAAGGAAAATAAGATTCTGAATCAATTAAGATAGATTGTTTCCTCAAGGATCAATACATTGTTTAGTATAAATCTAAAATTGCAATTATCAGTTCTCAGTATCATCATTTGGGCTTTGAAAATCTGTCTCACTGCACATATCAGCACTAGGGAGAAACAATTTTGTATCTGGAAAACATACCATGCTCTAATGCCTTGTGAACTGACAATCTTCTTTGCACACTTCACAGCTGGTGTGAGGTCATCTTGCAGCAAAACTGGGAAAGACACAGTGAGGAAGGAAAACAACTCTCTTAGAAATTTTATTATATGTTTAGGTTTAGTCAGCTTTACTTTATTAGGCTGAGGGAGAAATACTAGGAAAATATTTTCCAAGACTCCAAATCTGTATGAATATGGGGGAAAATGTTTCCTTCATTCCATCCCATTGGGCATGAAATAAAGTATTCTGATTATTATTTAAAGAAGTTATTGGAAGTTCTGGAATTATTAACTAATATGATAGAAGGTACTCCTTGTACTAGAGGCTGTAAAAAAACAAACTTGACTAGAAATTTTTTACTCAGCAATTGCCTTTTAGGAATTTATACTAAAAATAATAATAAGAAATAAACCCAAAGATGTATAATCAAGGCTTTTCATAGAAATTTATAAAGGGGAAAAATGGGAAGAAACCTAAGTGCATAACTGTAGGAATGGGTCATAAATTATGGAATATTCACATAATGGAATTCTAGTCATCCTTCTAAAATGATAACATGGACAGATCTGTATTTGTTGACATAGAATTAATTGTGAGGCAAAAGAAAGCAAATTGTACAACACTGTATACGATACAATTTCATTTTTGTAAAAGCATACTTTTTTTTTACATTTTGTATGTGTGTACAGCAAATATGTATGATATAGCTTTATATACATATGCATGATTGTTATATATACTGGAATTATAAGTGGTTATAAGTCTCTGGTAGTAAGATTGTGGATGTTTTTTTCTCATGTGTATTTTCTGATTTTTGTTCAGTGAACACAGATGATTATATAACACAAAGTATTTAAAAATTAAATTATCTGGATTTAGATAAAGAGAATATACAAAGACTTATCTTCTGATTAGGAATTTATCATTTAAAAGTATAACAAATTAAGTTTGCAATACTTATCCAGTATTCTATACACTATAGATTCCACATGTTATTTCTATTTTTATATGAGTTCAATAATCTCTTTGATACACCCGAAATAAATAAATCCATAAATTAAAATAGGTGTGTTGATGCTATTTAGGAACTGTAGTTTTGGAGAAGCAAACTAAACAATTTAGAATGATATGTCATAATGTTTTTAATTCACTTTAAAATCCTGAGGCAAATATGTACATGTGCCTGTGTGTATATAAATATACACACACATATATATATATGAAGCAAATATGGCAAAATATTAAGAAATATTTAAAATACTTGATGGTCATATGACTGTTTATTATACAACTATATATTATTATATAACTTTCTGTGTATTTAGAACATTTCATAATAAAATGTAAAAACCTACTAAAAAGGACCGCAATAACAAATTATCCCTAAATCCCACAAAGGAAATGGAAAGATGAACATTGCTATTGATGAGCATGAATAAGACCATTTACAATAAATTAATGGGCCATTTCAAAAACTTTTACACATTAAAAAACACCAAACTTTTATGACCCCATCCTTTAATTTCTTACTTATGGAATCATGAGGCAGATAATACCAAGTATCTAGAACCTGAGATGGAGTTTTTCTAGGTGCCTGATGAACCCTTGCAGGCTTTTTATCTTTGTGTGGAGTCTCTATTCTTGTAATATAACCCATGGGTCCTGTGCCATCACTCACACATTATTGTGTCTTACCGCTGCAGGGTATACCGCAGGTGTTAACTGCTCCTGGGGTTTTGCCATCATTACACCAGTAGTGGCTATTGATCTGAAAAATTCCATAATCGGTGCTCTTGTCTCCAGGATTGTAGTTTGTAGCTTTTGTGTTATAATCACTCTCCCATTGGACCAAACACACCCCTGAAAAGAATTTATTTTTAGTAATAAGTACACAACAACAAATCATTATACTCTATACCAAAATCTGTTTAGTAGGCTAATTCTACTTTACTAATGATTTATTTTATAAGGCTAAAGATGTATTCAACTTGCAAAACTTTGTAACACTTACGAGTTATAGTGCCCCTAAGAGAATCCTCGTGTGATGCAAATCACCTTCTAACACTAATGAAGAAAGATAAAATACTTTTTAAAAATATTTAAATGGATATTTCTCCTATTGCTTTTACCTTTCCCCCATCCCTAGAGTAGAAAAATCAAGCAGGCTGTTGAGTGGATTTTATACATTCATAGTTGATACTTAGGTTGATAGGAAAAACTTTTGATTATAAGAAATGAGGATTTTCTGACAGAAAGGAAGTTTCTTAGAATTGCTAAAGGTAGAATATGGAAGACAAGAGTTAAATAATAGGAAAGAATATTTCATCTGTCCACTCATTCATCCAAAAATAGGAATTCAGGGGACATGTTTCAATTCAGTCTGATGAGTACTTGATTATGTTGATACATATGGACTAAATTATAAAGTGACTTTTACTGGGGCACATCTTGACTGTGTGGAAGAAAATGAAAAATAGTTAATCCAGCAAGGTGAACAAGAATAATAAAATGTCATTTCACGTTCATTTTCAGAGATTCTTAAATAACACAGTTACTGAAGGGAAATTGGTTCCTACTCTGCCCTTTACATGGGGAGTTCAATATAATTTTTAAACCTTTACTGTTAAAAATTCCATGCCATGGCAGGGGAATTAAAAAAAAAAGTATGTTTCACTCTAAGTTCTCAGACCCTGAGTCCCAACGGGAAATGTCTGGAGTCAAACATGGAGGACTTGACAGAGATATTCCAGGTCCTCCAATGTATCTTTTAGCTCAGTTTATGTGTGCCATTGAGTCTGAGGCACACGGCAAATTCAGTGGAACCAGAAGAGAACAGCAGGTCCTACTAAGAATGGTAAGAATTTTGCCTTTCCATGGGCTTATCCCTGAATCTGGTATCTCTGACTATACAAGATCAAATTGATGTTTTTAACTGTTTGTGGCAACCCGTGGCCTGAGAAAAACAGGCCTACAGATCTTTGGTGCACAGCAGTCTGCATGACCTAGGCAGCTAAATGTTTAACCTATTGTCTTTCTAAGCCAGTAAGGAAAAAAAAAGGTTAAATTGACCTTAAAATGTAACTTTATGCAAGCAGGCAGGAAGTAAGAGGCTCTTAGTCTCACAAAAAGAGCAAAATATAATTGTTCAAGTGTTATTCTAGTCCTTCCTGCACCACCTCCAGGTCAAAGTAATCTGTTCCTGCATCTATGCTTCCCCCACCCTTAGGAAGGCCTTTGTCTTAAACCCTTATAAAAGGCTTCCTGTCCTTTTTGCATCGCTCGGTCGTCTTCCCTGCGAATGCAGAGCCTCCCCGACCTGAGCGAGCCATCATGATCTCTCCACAACTTCTCACCCTGTAAGTAAGCCCTGAATAAAAGTTCATGTATCAGAAAATGCTCATTGTCTTCTTTGGCCTTTGGACTGGCATGGCCCTCTTGGGCTGCGACACCGTTGTAAGAACAAAAAGCCTCAAAGAAATAAAAAAAAGTCCATTCACTCAAAGGTCCTTTTTATTGTCCTCCTCTCTTACTAATTTTTCCCTCCTCTGGATAGCTACCTGGAAGTATGAAGAAGAGCAGACTTACAGTTTGCCAGGCTGATTCCCTTGAAGCCAGCCATTCCAAATTTTTTTGCAGTTCTGGCGAATTCACACCTTTCAAACTTCTTGCCCTGGACAGTGACAGAAAGGAGGAGAAGCCCCAGAACAAGGAGAGCCTTCATGTTGACTGGGAAGCCAGACGTCCAGGCTGAGTAGAGCAAGATGATCCCAGTATTTAACGTCTGTTAACTTCCTTCTTCTCCCAATGATTTGGGGTCTCCACCCTTTGAGCTATGTGGAAAGCAAGAATTGTTTATTGGTACATTTACATTAAAATGCTTTTGTGATGATTGATAGCATAGTGGCCTAAGAATTACCAGCAAGAAAATGATGACATGGCATTGCTTAAAGTAGTGGCTCAGGAAGAACTGGAAAGATGCGTTGTGTCGCAAACTTGTTTCTTCTATTTTATTACGAACTTAGGCAGCTATAAATTAAAAAACACCTAACGAATATTTAGTGGTGCTTAAAATGAGCCCTGATCTTTGATAAACATTCATTTTCAGGAATTTGTCTTGCATGTATTCACTATTTTGTATTCATCTTTTTCTTAAAGTTATTTTATATACATTTTTCTGTGAATGGGTATAACACATGCCTGTCATTTTAGCAGGCAGTCAAAAGAACTACTCAAATAGAAAGAAGAGAGGCTCATTAGGAGTGGAACAATTGCAGGGGGAAAAAGAAACTATGATAATTGTTAGGAGGAAAATATTGACAGTGTTTGAAATATGCCCCTAACCTAGTCTCCCAAAGATCCAAGATTAAATCAGCTAAATAAATCTGAACCCTGGGAGTTCCTGGAGTTGTAAGGTCTTCAATGCGTTGATGTATTATTAAAGGTGACTTCAATCGTTTTTGACATATTTAAGATGGTTTTTTTAAGTCAGGGCATTCCATGAAACCAAAATATACTTTTCAGAACATTTCCACCTATACCAGGCCTTTAAATTAATGGGTTGTACTCTGTAGGATCCCGCTTAGGTTCAAGATGGTTTTTCAGTTGATAAATGAGAGATCCAAGGTTGGCTACATTCTTTGTTTCTAATTGGTCCTATCTGATTATGTTGTCATTGTAAAGAGGATGCCATTTACTTTCCTCTTGGTCATCCTGAAGGGCCTGATTGCAGAGGTTGGCTGGGATAACACCTAAATAAAGTCGTGCCACTTATCATTATGCAGAGAAAAATTAATTACACTTTGGGCAATTTGTGCTCTGGGACCACCCTGTTCTTCAACAGTAAGATAGGTCCAATGGGGCATCCATTTCTGATATTTATCTACTGAGTATCCATCCCTTATGTCCCATACTTGGTCTACGTGAAACATGCCTTTTGTATCTGAAAAGGTCTGAATACCTATGGGAATGGCAAAAATTCAGGATCCTTGAGTGTACCCAAATTAGCACAGACCCAGCAATTTGAGAGATTCCCCAGGTTGGCAGTGTTTGTTGGGCTGATACAAAAGGGTCATGAATACCAAGGGACCAGGAAGGAAAAGAAAGAAGAAACCAAAGAGAAAAATGCATGTTTCTTGATCTGTAGCTTTTGGGGAAAGCTGTCCACATCAGTTGTTACATCTGAGTGATCTGAAACTTTTTGAAAGGTTAGTTTGAGGCCAACAGTGGCAATACTTTCCAATGGTTAGGTGGTACTCATTGACCTGAGATAGGTGTATCAAAAGGGCCCACAACAGCAATTTTAGCAGCACATTGGTTGGTGAGGAGGACATGATAAAGTCCTTTCCTTTGAGGTTCCGAAGAGTTTTTAGTTGATGTCTTTTCCAAAACACAAACTCTGCAGTCTGCAGATTTTTGGAGACAGAATCAGGCAGTGTTCTCCTCCTTCAAAGGCATGTTCAAACTGTGAAACATAAACTCAGGAGTAGTTCATTCATGTCACACAAAATTTAAGTACGTCTTGTTGGCCAATATTTTGTCTGAAAATAAAATGTAAGGAAGTCTTCCAGAAACAATTTCATGGAATGTGAGCTTATGCTTTCCAAAGGGTGTTGGCAAATACTTAGCAGGCCTAAAGGAAATACTAGGGTAATTCTAGAAAGTCTTTATTGGCTAATTTTTGTTTATACCTTTGGTCCTTTCCACCAGGTTGGAAGATTGGAGGTGGCAATAGACAATGAAGAGTTTGATATACAGAGAAGATTCTGTGTATCCCATTATTTATTTGTCCTGTAAAATGAGTGCCTCGATTGCTAAGAAGTTTGGTGGGGGGTGTGGGAATGTTTTCAAGTAGTTTCTTGGCTACAAAAGAGGCCACAGCTTGTCTACAAGGGAAGGCTTCTACACAGTGAGAAACATACAGATCATTACTAGCACAAATTTATGTCCACGAGAAGGGGAATACTGGATAAAATCCATTTGTCATATTACCATTGGCCCATGTTTTAATTTCTTAGGCTTCTCCAACAAATATCATGAAATGGGTTGGCTTAAACAATGGGAATTTATTGGCTTACAGTTTTGAGGCTGGGAAAATGTTCATAACAAGGCATAATCAAGGCTATGCTTCCTTCCCTAAGACCAGCTCCATCAATCCTTGCTGCTCTGTCACATGGCAGGTGACATGGTGGCACATAGTGGTCTCTCCCTTCTGGGTTTCCTTTATTTCAGCTTCTTGTTTCTGTGGCTTTCTCCCTCTCTCTCTGCATTCATTCCACTTATAAGGGACTCCAGTAAGAGGATTAAGACCCATCCTGAATGAGGTGGATCACACATTAAATGAAGTATCCTCATCAAAAGAGGCTATTTCAATACTGTGTGATGGTAACACAATGTTATAAGTACAGTATTGTGAACAAAGCTGAGTATGAATAAGGTTGAAAGAGGAAGATTAGGTGCATGTATGGCACCAGAAGGAAAGCTAGAGGATAAAAACTGGAACTGTATAACAGCAAAATCTAGAGTGGACAATCATGTTGGTTAATTGTACAAATAGAACAAAAGTTTTTATGTGAACAAAAACAAAAATGTATATCATTATTACAAGTGTTAAAAATGGGATGGTATATGGAAAAAATATAATTAATGCAAACTGGAATCTGCAGTTAAGAGTAAGATTGTAATAGTCTTTTGTAAATTGTAACAAAGGCACTAACCAAAGCCAAATATCAACAAGGGGGGAATATAAACTTGGGGGGGTGGAATGTATGGGATTTTTTTCTTCCTTCTTTTCAGGAGAAATGGAATTGTTATCATATAGATCATAGTGGTGAATGCATAACTCTTTAGTGAAATTTATCAGCTAGATAATGGGGACTCTTTCCCAGTCCTTTTACTAAGGTAGCAAGGGCCTTTTTATTAACATAGCAAGGTCAAACTTTTTTCCATTGACAAACATATCATTAAAAGTAATTCTAGCTCCAGGTTCATCTAGGGATAGTATGGAATGTTAGGAAAATGTTTTTGCTATTCTTTCCTGAAAATCAAATACAAGTTTGTCTTTACCCTGCTTGTAGCTTTAGCCCTTGGTCCAATCAATCTTGAGGGAAAGGCCTTAGAAATGGCTTCTAACAGTTGTTGAGATATGAGTTTAGCAAGATATAGACCAAGAGGAGCTACTTTAATGTCATATATTTTTTCTGGGTATTTCCAATTTGCCACTCTAATCCAATTTATGCCTTCTTTTGACCTGACAAATGTATTAATGAGTTGATAAAAATCTAGCAGGCAGGTTGATAGGCCTGAATAAACATGCAAAACTCTTCAGTAAATTTTTGAGAGTCTTCCTTTGGCTTAGGGATTTCTTTAGTTATAGCCCAGAGTTTGACTTTAGACCAAGAGGTGAAGGTAATTTGGTCAGACCTCTGAGTGCCATCTTAGTTGGTGTTTTCTTCAGGTTTTATCTAGAAAGGCATTTAAAGATGGGATTCAAGGTGAAACGGAAGTTCAGATAGGGAAGAAGAGTAGGAGGTGGTAGGCTCAGATGGCTAAGGTGGCAAAGCAGGATATAGAGGAAGTGGAGCAGACGATATGGACACAGGAGAATATGTGATATGTATTTATGATTTTAGTTCCTGATAGCTTGACATAACTTAGAGAAAGTGTCTGTTAGGGTTGCAATTTTAGACGCTGGAACCCATTTTGAGTCCTGTAAATACCAACTGTTCAGTTCAAAACTGAAAGCACAGACTCTGAAAACCAAAGTGCAGAATAAGTTTTTTGAGCTAAAGTAACATGTGTCCAGAGTAGAAATAAAAGAAAGTTGCTGCTCAAAGCAAGGTGGCAAGAAAGTAGGTTATATGGCTGCTTAGAACAAAGGAAAGGATGTGGGGGTATGAGGAGGAGGCAAGGGGGACATGAGCTGTAAGAGTTACCTGGGGTAGGATGTCCTCAGTTCATAGATCATAAATCTGCAACTATCCAGGCAGGATGTTTGTGCAGGAATGGGCCCATCTGGTGTGGTAAGCAGACTTGCTGGCATCAGCATGACTTGATTATAGTTCCTCCTTTCTTGAAGGAGCAGGGGTCATATTCAGCACTACAAAGGATTGTTAATATGACAGTCTGGCTCACTTACTTCTTCAACCATAGTTTTCTGGGTAAAAGGAGAGTTCAAGCATATCAAGATGGTTAGTAAAACTATTTACCATCCCATTCTCACAAAATTGAAAAAAGCACTCCATGGTACTTGTCTTACGTTAGAATCACGATTTTCCAATTGTAATAGTAAAAACAAGTTGATCAAATAAAAAAGATCCCTGAATTAGCCATTGATTATACAGACTATCTCAGGTAAAAATCTGCCATTGGTGAAAACAAATAAAGAAACAAAAAAACAAAAATAAAAATAAAAAGCATGAACAAGTACCATAGTGTTTGAATGTGTAGTAGGCCCGAGTTCTGGAAGGGATTTTAGAAGCCTTTTCTGAACTTCTGGCTCCCATGACCAGGACAGTAGACAAAGGTAATTACCTAAACTCCAAACTTGAGTAACAAACTGAATAAAAGCCCAAAGAGTTACAACACAAGGAAGCGGAGCTCAAATCTGAGAGAACTTACCTTTGGCCTTCAAAGGGGCTGGGGGAGACTGAGTGTAAAGTGCTCAGCAGATACCAGTGCCCATGTCTGGCAGAGACCTTGGAGACCAAAGGAGAGTGTCTTAGGATCCCACTTCTGATGCCAAAATTGTGAAAAGAATTGCTAACTGCAAAGAGAAGAGAGCTTAATTAATAGATTAACAATTTGCAAATTGGGCAACACTAAGTAAAAAGCAGGTGTTCCAAACCAAGGGGGCTCGGGTGGGGGAGTATTGGGAATGCATAGTCTAAAGAGAAAGGAAATGGAATTTGTCAGGCAAGTTCTGTTCTAGCGATTTATTGGAACATCAAAGCAGAAGGAAACTTGTCTGAAACTCATTGGTCAGAGCTTAGGCCTATTTTTATTGTCTTATTTCATGTAAGTCTCATTCTCCAACCTGAAATCTGATGGTGCCACCTTATTTGCTGGGAACCATTTTGTATCCCAGAGCCTGAAGGTCAATTTTGAGTTCTTTTAACAAGGTATATGGCTTAACACCATGTAGCCTGTTTTTGTTACTCTTATAAAGTTTTTATTATTATAAATCTAATATTTTAATTATATATAACCCTGCTGTTGACAACTTTACTAATTCTTTGCAACAATGGCTTGCCTCCCATCTCTTTGTTAGAACATAGAGGGTCATTACAGAGCAATGGGATTTTAAAAATCAAACGTATCTAAACATGTATATCCAGCTAAGTACTATCATTAAAAAAGACATCTCAGGAGGCTGTGCACATTCACAAATAAATTCTGTAGGAGCTCAAAAAGAATTGTTTCTGGACTTGCCTATGAAGATAGATTCTAAGCCATGCAAAATGTCATCACCTTATAATTACCCTTAATTTTCATCAATGGCAGTCCCTTTTTGCTAAGCCCCTAAGATTATTCACCAGCTTTGGCTCTAAATGACTGTATTGGACCCTGTCTAAAAATCAAGAATAACCTCATTTTTTAGGCTAGCCTAATTTTGACTCTTCATAAAAATAGTGAGACAAATTTTCAGGACTCAAAGAGAAAGCCCCAGTAAAAAGAGCTAGTCTTTGGTTCCCCTTTATGCTCTTCCTAACTCAGTGGGAAAGAACACCCCGTTGTTACCATTGATGGTTTCAGCCCTTTGTTGAATTAATTTTTAATTAATTTTTCTTTACAAATGTCTAAATACTTCTGGGCTTTTACTTTCTTGGGGTGGGATAAGGAAATACTTGCCTGTCACCAAGAAAATATCGATAGTATGACAAGGTTACTACTTCAAAGAGAAGCCATGTTTTGATACTTTTAATATATCAACCCTGGAGTAGAGTGATGGGCAGTGACAACTCCCAATAATAACTATTATTTTATTTAGTGTAGGTTTAATGAGCTAACTTTTAACAATAAAGTACAAAGAAAGCATGATTTGGGGTGTTTAAGGAACTTTCAATTGACCTTCAGCCCTAGGTTACAAAATGGTGACCTGCAAAGAGAATGCACAGGTTGGAGAACAAGACTGACAAGAAAAAGAAGCCTAGGATCTAACCAATCTGTTTTGAAAAGCTTCCTTCTGCCTCAATGTTCCAATGAACAAGTAAAACAGAATTCACTTGACAACCGCTATATCCCTTCTTTTTTTGTACTACAAATTCCTAATACACCCAAACACTTTGGTACACTTTCTTTTGCTTGGTGTAGCCTGACTCGCAAATTGTTCTACTGTTTATAAAGCTCTCTTCTTTCTATTTGCAGTAGCAATTCTTTTGTCAGGGGGCATAGATTATTCCTCAAAAATTTTGCATGTACTGCACACTATATTTGATACAATATGTGCATTTACCTTTTTGGGAAACATGCTTATAGAACCCAGAATATTTTGTTGGATTATGACACACAATAACTATAATTTATTTGGTCAATTTGTTTCCCAAGAGAAAAACGATTTTTAATTATGGTGGTGTCAGGGACTTCAGGAATAGAAGAGGGAATTTAAACAAGGGCTTCTCAGAATTTTGGCCATTTCCCAAAACCAAAAGCACTCTTAAAAGAAAAAATATTGCTACTGTTTAAGATATTCTGAAGAACACACTATAGGACTTCTGTAAATATGCTGAGTCAGGAAAAACTCTATTAAAATATCAGTTAAAAATTTTTTTAAAAAGGTGTAAGTCCACAAGAACAAAGGGAAAAAAAGAGGTCACAATAGATGAGAAATTTCAGTAAATTTTGTAATATGGAAATAGATGGAATAACTAGTAATCGACTCAATGCAAAAGTTGACACCCACATGCCTGCAGAAGGGAAAATCAGTAAGAAGCATGCTGGTTCTTGCCCTAGAACCTGAAGAAGATCAGGTACTTCTGGAGGCAGGAATTCACCACAGAACTATGAACAGAAGACTGGTTGGAAGCCTATATAGGGAGCAGATTCCCACATCTTCTTCCCCAGAACAGGAAACCAGGTTGCAGCCCCTTTCCAACCCCAGAATACAGGAAGAGAGGATTACTCTGTGGAGAGGATGCACCAGAGAGACTCTGGACTTGGGACTCCAGGCCCAGCTGAAGGTAGGCGGGGCAATGCCCTGAGGAAAACAGGCTGAGTAACTAAAGATTGCGTTCTGAACAGTAGTAACCCAGCACTGGGATTGCCCCTATTCAGCATCTTGATTTCTGGCTGCCACAATTACTTCCAGGCAGGAGCAGTAGGATTCCTCTCTGGGAAAGTGTCTGAAACAGGAAAAAGTCCTGGGAGCCTAACATTTGGGGCTTTCCCTGAAGTGGCCAGGCTTGCCCAATTGCCTGTGGTGACACCCACCCATACGCAGATTTTCCACCCAGCTCCTTAGTGCTTAACTTTTAGTATGTGCAATCATCCACAATCTTTGTGGATGCCACTAAGTGAAAGACAGAGGTCAAAATAAACACTTTGGAATAGGAACTCAGAGGAAACAGAGGCAATTAAAAAAACAAAAAAATTGAAAAAAACGAAACTATAATGAATGTCCCAGATTGATAAAATATCACAGCCATGGAAATAGGAAGGATGCTATAATAAAGAAATAACAAGAGAATAAAAGAGGACTCCTTAGGATTGAAAACTACGGTAGCGTTAATAAAACATTCAGTGGAAAAGTTGAGATAAATCTGAGAAATATTCTCAGGAACAGAGTAAAAAGAGATGAAAATTAACAGAAAAAAAGATTGGACAATTAAAGAAAAAAGAGACCAAACATACAATCTATAGGAGCTGGTAAAAGGAATTACAAGCAGTGACCTGGGCTCTGGGAGACCCCTGGGTGGCGCCTGAGCCATAGGCGGCCGGGGCCGGGACGCTTTGCGGGGAGGGGTCGGAGAGGGGCCCAGCGAGGGGAGCCAGCCCTGTGGCAGTCTCCTCCGCAGTGCCCGGGAATGGTCTGGGCGGCAGCGAGAGGCCCCGGCTAGCAGCCCTGAGTCACTTCTGAGGGAGTGTCGTCAGCTTCGAGTCCTCCCCATCTCAGTCCCACAGGGGGGTCCACAGGGAGCCACTGTTGACGTCAGAAACACGCTTTCGGGAAATGGCCTCTAAATCTTGGATCAATTTTTTAAACTTGCTCCGTGGATCAGCAATTGGATTTTTCTTTTTAAAAATGTTCTCCAATATTTAATATTTTGGAGGAGAACAAAATTATTCGCAGATTAATTTTTTAATTTTTATTTTTAATTCAATTTTACTGAGATTATTCACATAGTATACATCATCCAAAGTATACAATTAATTGTTCATGTACCATTATATAGTTGTGCGTTCATCACCACAATTAATTTTTTTTTCAATTTTAGAACATTTTCATTACTCCAGAAAAGAAATAAAAAGAAAAAAGAAAACTCAAATCCTCCCATATCCCTAACCCCACCCCCTCCATAATTGACTCATAGTATTGATATAAGTACATTTGTTACTGTTGGTGAAAGAATGTTAAAATATTATTATATATATAATATTATTTATATTATATATAATAAATTATTATTTCCCATAAACCACCCTATTAATGACACCTTATAATAGTGACATACATTTGTTATAGTTGATGTAAAAACAATCTTTTGTTTCTACAATTGACCATAATCATACTCCAGAACAGGGTTCACTATTTATATGGCCCCATGTTTTATCCTGTATTTTCCTTCTAGTGTTATACACAACTCTAAACTTCCCCTTTCAAACATAATCACACCCATAATTCAGTGCTGTTAATTACACTCACAGTAGTGTGCTCCTATCACCTCTATCCATTTCCAAACATTTACAGACATCCTCACTAAAAATTCTGTACATATTAAGCATCAGCTGTCCATTTTCTACCCTCATTCTAACTCCTGGTAACCTATATTTAGATTTTAACACCAAGAGTTTGCTCATTGTAATTAATTCATATTAGTGAGACCATAAAATATTTGTCATTTTGTTTTTGGCTTATTTCATTCAACATAATATCCTCAAGGTTCATCCATGTTGTTGCATGCATAGAGACTTCATTCCTTTTTATTACTGAATAATATCCCTTGCATGTATATACCACAATTTCCTTATCCATTCATGGGTTGATAGACATGTGGATGCTTCCATCTTTTGTCAATTGTGAGTAAGGCCACTATGAACATTGCTGTGCAATACCTGTTCAAGTCCTTGCTTTCAGTTCTCCTAAGTATATACTTAGTAGTGGGATTTCTGGGCAATATGGTCATTCTATATTAGCTTTTAGAGGAACTGCCAAACTGTATTTCCAGTGGTTATTCATTTTACATTCCTAATAACAATGAATGAATGTTCTTATTTCTCCACATCCTCTACAAAACTTCTAATTTTCTGTTTCTTTATGGTAGCTATTCTAGTGGGTGTGAAATGCTGTCTCATTGTGGATTTGATTTGCAATTCCCTGAGAGCTAATGATCCTGAGAATTTTTTAGGTGTTTTTTTAGTCACCTGTTTATCCTCTTTGTAGAAATGTATATTCAAGTCTTTTGCCCATTTTTAATATGGCTTGTTTGTCTTTTTATTGTTGAGTTGTAGAATACCTTCATATATTCTGGATGTTAAAGCTTTATCTGATACATGGTTTCCAAATATTTTCTCCCATTGAGTAGGTTGACTTTTCATTTTTATGATAAACTCCTGTGATGCACAAAAATTTTTAATTTTTAGGAGGTCCCATTTCTCTATTTTTCTTTTGTTGCTTGCACTTTATGTGTACAGTCTAAGAAACCATTGACTAACACAAGTTCCTGAAGAAGCTTCCCTAGGTTGTCTTCTAGGAATTTTATAGTCCCAGTTCTTATAGTTAGGTGGATGATCAGTTTGGAGTTAACTATTGCATATGTTGTGAGATAAGGGCCTCTCTTCATTCTTTTGCAAATGGATATCAAGTTCTCCCAGCACCATTTGTTGAAGAGACTATTCTCTTACAATTGGCTGGACTTGGCAGCCTTGCTTAAAAGCAACTGGCTAAGGACTTCCAGGAAGATGGTGGAGAGGGCGAGGCAAAGCAGGCTTCTCCCCCTTGAAGGAAACTAGAGAGGGACCAGAGGATGTCCAAGACTGTGGTTTCGGGGTTTGAGTGGCCATAGAAAGGCTCCTATGGTACATTGTGGGGATGTGGATGGAAAGGCAGAGAGATGCACCTTGATGGATGGGGTGAGTTTGATTGGGACAGCCTCCTGGGACCAGCAGTGGTGAGATGGCCACTGAGCAAGGGACTGAGAAGCAGTTCACCACTCCCATGCACCCACTTTAATAATTAACTGGGTAGATAATCTTCCACAGCCACTGGCAGGGAGCTCCCATGAGGGAACATGGGAAGCAGTGGACAACTATCAACTGCATTTACTCTCCCCCAAGGAAGTCTGGTGGGTGCATGGGCAAGAACCGGGGATAGAAGAGGGCACTGCATGGAAGCACAAGGACCCCTCCCACACCCCAGAGGCTCACAGCCACACAGCAAGAAGGGAGTGGAGCACATTTGAGCTGGAGGGTGACCATGAGTGGACTGCCTGCAGAACTGCACAGGGCACATATTGCACCCTTAGGGAAGGCAGTCCCCAGTGCACACAGAGAACTGGTGCACTGATTGGATTCCCACCTGGTTTGGACCACATCAAGCACAGAGGTGAAGTTGAGGGAAAGCTGGCTTGAGAGTAAGAGATGGCTCAAGAGTGCCATCTTCAGGTAGGACAAGGAAAGTGCACTCCAGCAAGCTGTAGCTCTGACAAATTATATATAAAAGCTCAAACAATCCTCATTTCCCAAAATAACATTATCAAGATAAGCAAAAGCCCTGAAGCCAACAGAAAATCATAAAGCACTTGAAGAAACTGGAAGATATGGACAAGCAAAAATTGAACAAATTAAAAAGCCAGAAGAGGCACAAAATTTGGAGCAATTTATTAAAGAAGTACGTACAAATCTCCAAAACAACTACCATGAGATGGGTAAAGACATAAAGGACATCAAGAAGACTCTAGAAGAGCATAACAAAGAATTTGAAAGGTAAATTTTAAAAATAGCCATTTTATGGAAATAAAAGATACTGTTGATCAAATTTAAAATATCCTAGAGACACTCAACAGCAGACTTGAATAGGCAGAAGAAAGGATAAGTAAGCTAGAGGGCAGGACAATTGAATGTAAATACACAAAATTAAAAATGGTGAAAAAATTGAAAAATCTGAAATGGATATCAAGGAAGTGATGGGAAACATGAAGTGCACAAATATAAGTATCATTGGTGTCCCAGAAGGAGAAGAGAGGTGTAAAGAGCTAGGAAGAGTGTTTCAAGACATAACTGGGAAAAGCTTCCTAACCCTTTTAAATGACTTAAATATGTCTGTAAACAAAGATGCCCAGTGAACTCCAAATAGAATAAATCCAAATAAACCCACTTGAAGACATATACTGATCAGACTGTCAAATGCTAAAGAGAAAGCGAAAGTTCTGAAAGCAACAAGAAAGAAGCAATTCACCACATACAAGGGAAACAACATCAGACTAAGCACTGACTACTCAGCAGGCACCATGGAGGCAAGAAGGCAGTAGTATGACATATTTAAGATTCTGAAAGAGAAAAATTGCCAGCCAAGAATTCTTTATTCTGCAAAGCTCTCCTTCAAAATTGAGGGAGAATTTAAAATTTTCATAGACAATCAAATGCTGAGAGAATTTGTTAAAAAGATACTTTCCCTACAAGAAATACTAAAGGAAGCTCTACTGGTTGAGAAAAAAAGAAAGGAGAGAGAGGCCTGGAGAAGGGCACAGAAATGAAGAGTGCTAGTAAGGGTAACTTAAAGGAAATAAAGAGATGGGGGAAAAATAGATCTGACAACTAAAAATAAAAGGATAAGATGGCTGGTTTAAGAACTCCCTTCACAGTAATAACTTTGAATGTGAATGGATTAAGCTCTCCAATTAAAAGATACAGACTGATAGAATGGATTAAAATGTATGACCCATTGATATGCTGTTTAGAAGAGACTCATCTTAGACCCTGTGATACAAAGAGACTGAAACTGAAAGGATGGAAAAAATATTCTACACAGTGGCAACCAAAAGAAAGCAGCATGGCTATACTAATATCAGACAAAATAGACTTTCAATGCAAAGACTTCATAAGAGACAAAGAAGGACACCATATATTAATAAAGGGACAATTCACCAAGAAGAAATAACAATCATAAATTTTTATGCACCCAACCAAGGAGCTCCAAAGTACATGAGAAAAACATTGGCTAAATTGAAGGGAGCAATAGATATTTCTACAATAATAGTGGGAGACTTCAGTACACCACTCCCTTCTATACATATAACAACTATACAGAGGTCCAATAAGGAAATTGAGAATCTCAACAATATGATAAATGAATTAGGCTTAATAGACATGCATAAATTTTACATCCCAAAGTACCAAGATATACATTCTTCTCTAGTGCTCATGAAACATTCTCCAGGATAGATCATATGTTGGGGTACAAAACAAATCTTAAAAAATTTAAAAATATTGAAATTATTCAAAGCACATGCTCTGACCACAATGGAATGCAACTAGAAATCAACAACCACCAAAGAACCAGATCTTTCACAAATATACTGAGGTTAAGCAACACATTCGCATCAACCAGTGGGTCAAAGAAGAAATTGGAAGAGAAATTGCAATTCTTCATCATCTGGAGATGAATGAAATAAGAACAAAACATATCAAAGCATATGGGATGCAGTGAAGGTGATACTAAAAGGGAAATTTATAGCTCTAAATGCATACGTCCAAAAGGAAGAAAGAGCTAAAACCGAAGACATAACCGAACAACTGAAGCCCTTAGAGAATGATCAGCAAACTAACCCTAAAGTAAGTAGAAGAAAATAAATAACAAAGGTTAAAGCAGAAATAAATGAGCTGGAGAACAAAAAGAAAAAAAAGAGAATAAATAAAGTGAAAGGTTGGTTCTTTGAGAAGAGCAACAAGATTGACAGACCTTTAGCAAGGCAGACAAACACAAAAAGTGATAAGGCCCCAAATAAACAGAACCAGAAATGAGAGTGGAGTAATTACTATGGATCCCAAAGAAATAAAAAAAAAAAAAAAATTAGAGGATACTGTGCTGGTTTCAATGTATTGTGTCCTCCAAAATGCCATTATCTTTGATGCAATTTTGTGTGGGCAGACATATTAGTGTTGATTAGATTGTAATTCTTCGAGTGTTTCCATGGAATTGTGACCCACCCAACTGTAGGTGATAACTCTGGATGATTTCCATGGAGGTGTGGCCCCACCCATTCAGTGTGGGCTTTGATTAGTTTACTAGAGCACTATATAAGCTTAGACAGAAGGGGTGAGCTTTTTTACAGCCAAGAGAGACTTTGAAGCATGTGCAGGAGCTGAGAGAGGAACTGCAGCTTACAGAGACATTTTGGAGATGGCCTTTGAAAGCAGACTTGTGCTCCAGAGAAGCTAAGAGAGGACAAATGCCCCAAGAGCAACTGAGAGTGACATTTTAGAGAGAAGCTGAAGCCTAGAGAGGAACGTCCTGGGAGAAAGCCATCTTGAAATAAGAACTCCGGAGCAGAAGTCAGCCACGTGCCTTCCCAGCTAACAGAGATTTTCAAAACACCATTGGCCATCCCCCAGTGAAGGTACCTGATTGTTGATTTGTTGCATTGGACACTTTATGGCCTTAAGACTACAACTGTGTAACTAAATAAAACCACTTTATAAAAGCCAATCCATTTCCGATGTTTTGCATCCCTACAGCATCAGCAAACTGGAGCAGATACTATGAACAACTGTATGCTAGCAAGTTAGAGAATTTTGAGGAAATGGACTATTTCCTGGAAACACATGAACAACCTAGACAGACCCAAAAAGAAATAGACTTCAACAAACCAATCACAAGCAACAGATCCAATCAGTCATCAAAAATCTACCTACAGAAAGTCCGGGGAGAGGTCGGGCAAGATGGCGGCATAGAGAGGAGTGGAAGCTAAGTAGTCCCCCTGGAACAACTACAAAAAACCAGAAACAACTAGTAAATAATCCAGAATAACCGCGGGGGGACAAACGAGACCATCCATTCATCATACACCAACCTGAATTGGGAGGAATGCCTGAGAACACAGCATAAAATCTGTAAGTAAAACCTGCGGAACCAGGTCGGGAGACCCCCTCCCCCATAGCCCGAGCTGCGGAGCTGCATGGTGCCACAGAGAAGCTCTCTCCCAGCAAGCGAATACAGCTCAGCTGAGCTCCAACTGGGGTTTTAAGTAGCGAGTGTGAACTGCTCACTACAGGTACGCAGCCCACAAAAACAGACAGAGGCTTTGGGTGACGACTGACCTTGGAGAGCCGGAGGGTCGCCTTGGACTGGGTCTGAAGGGGACTATCTGTTTCTTCTTCAGCTCACTGGAGAAAGCCCCAGTCATTTTAAGTTTCCAGGGCTATGACTTGGGGAAGGGTGGAGACACCACAAGCAGAGGGCAAGACCATTGAAATGCTAATAACCTCCACCTGGGGGGTCTGTCTTCTCTAGGAGGAAAGGGGTGGGGCCCTTTCCATTCAGAACCAGACCCCAGAGCCTGGGGGAACACGGCCATACCTCCTCACACCAGTCAAGAATTATAGGCTAACAGGCATCACCTGCTGGGCAGAAAAGCACAGTGACCCGAGGCATCAAAGGGTGGAGCAATTTTCTAAGACACACCCGCAGGGAAACCAGATACCGAATATTTCTTCCCTCTGGGACCTGAGCCTGTTCTGGTCTGGGAAAACCTGATTTGGATAACCAAGGAAACCATGCCTAGACAACAGAAAATTACAACCTACACTAAGAAAAACAAAGTTATGGCCCAGTCAAAGGAACAAACGTACACTTCAACTGAGATACAGGAATTTAAACAACTAATGCTAAATCAATTAAAAAGTTTAGAGAAGATATTGCAAAAGAGATAGAGGCTGTAAAGGAAGAACTGGACATGTATATGGCAGAAATCAAAAGTTCAAAAAACCTACTAGTAGAATCTATGGAAATGAAAGGCACAACACAAGAGATGAAAGACACAATGGAAACATACAACAGCAGATCTCAAGAGGCAGAAGAAAACACTCAGGAACTGGAGAACAAAACACCTGAAAGCTTACACGCAAAGGAGCAGATGGAGAAAAGAATGAAAAAATATGAGCAACGTCTGCAGGATCTCAAGGATGAAACAAAGTACAATAATGTACTTATCATTGGTGTCCCAGAAGGAGAAGAGAAGGGAAAGGGGCAGAAGCAATAATAGAGGAAATAATTAATGAAAATTTCCCATCTCTTATGAAAGGCATAAAATTACAGATCCAAGAAGCACAGCGTACTCCAAACAGAAGAGATATGAATAGGCCTACGCCAAGACACTTAATAATCAGATTATCAAATGTCAAAGACAAAGAGAGAATCCTGAAAGCAGCAAGAGAAAAGCAATCCATTACATACAAAGGAAGCTTAATAAGACTATGTGCGGATCTCTCAGCAGAAACCATGGAGGCAAGAAGGAAGTGGTGTGATGTATTTAAGATACTGAAAGAGAAAAACCACCAACCAAGAATCCTGTATCCAGCAAAGCTGTCCTTCGAATATGAGGGAGAGCTCAAAATATTTTCTGACAAACAGACAATGAGAGACTTTGTGAACAAGACACCTGCCCTACAGGAAATACTAAAGGGAGCACTACAGGGTGATAGAAGACAGGAGTGTGTGGTTTGGAACACAATTTTGGGAGATGGTAGCACAACAATGTAAGTACACTGAACAAAGGTAACTATGAATACGGTTGAGAGAGGAAGATGGGGAGCATGTGAGACACCACAAGAAAGGAGGAAAGATAACGACTGGGACTGTGTAACTTGATGAAATCTAGAGTATTCAACAATTGTGATAAAATGTACAAATATGTTCTTTTACGAGGGAGAACAAGCAAATGTCAACCTTGCAAGGTGTTAAAAATGGGGAGGCATTGGGGGAGGGATGCAATCGGCACAAACTAGAGACTGTAACTAATAGAATTATTGTATTATGCTTCCTTTAATGTAGCAAAGGTGATATACCAAGGTGAATGCAGATAAGAGGAGGGGATAGGGGAGGCATGGTAGACACTTGACATTGGTGGTATTGTCTGATTCTTTATTCTACATTGATTTAAGATTATTTTTCCTTTTGCTGCTTCCTAGCTGTCATTTTTTTGTTTCCTCTTTCTTTTGCCTCTCTACCTTCTTTGACTCTCCCTCCTGCCTTGTGGAAGAAATGTAGATGCTCTTGCTTAGTATGAGCAGTATGTTCAATTAGGATGAACTTAAATGTTTGGAAATGAACAGGGGTGTTGGTAGCAAGATGTGAGAATAACTAACAGCATCGAATGGTGCATGAATGAGGTGGAAAGGGGAAGCTCAGAGTCATATATGTCACCAGAAGGAAAGTTGGAGGTCAAAAGATGGAAATGTATAAAACTGAATCCTATGGTGGGGAATGTCCATGATCAACTGTACAAATACTGGAAATCAGTTCATGAACCAGAACAAATGTATGACAATACAATTAGAAGTTAATAATAGAGGGGCATATAGAGAAGAACTATATACCTATTACAAACTATATACTATAGTTAGTAGTATTTCAACATTTTTTCATAAACAGTAACAAATGTACTATATCAATACTAGGAGTCAACAATTGAGGGGGGTTGGTTAGGGATAGGGGAGGTTTAGAGTTTCCTTTTCTTTTTTTCTTTTTTCATCTTTCACTTTATTTCCTGTCTGGAGTAATGAAAAGTTTCTAAAAATTGAACAAAAATTAAGTGTGATGGATGCACAGCTGTATGAGGGTACCCAGGGGCAAGTGATTGTACACTTTGGATCTTTGGATAATTGTATGGTATCTGAACAATCCCAATAAAAATGAAAAAAAGAAAAAAAATCTACTTACAAATAAAAGCCCAGGACAAGATGACTTCACAGGGTAATTTTATGAAACTTTCCAAAAAGAATTGATACCATTCCTGCTCAAACTCTTTCAAAAAATTGAAGTAAAAGGAACACTACCTAACTCATTTTATGAAGGAAATGCCATTTTAATACCAAAAGGAGATAAAGATAGTACAAAAAAGGAAAACTGTAGGCCAATATCCCCAAAGAATACAGGTGCAAAAATTCTCAACAAAATACTTGCAAATCAAATCCAAAGGCACATTAAAAGAATTATATACCATGACCAAGTGGGGTTTATTCCTAGCATGCAAGCCTGGTTCAACATAAGAAAATCAATCAATGCAATACAACACATTAACAAATCAAAAGAGAAAAATCAAATGATCATCTCAATAGATGCTGAAAAAGCATTTGACAAAATTCAGCATCTATTTTTGATAAAAACACTTCAAGGCAGACAATTTCCATGTTGTGCTGTGAACAGTCTGCCATTCACAGCAGCTCCTGAATCCACTCAGAGAAACTCCTGATTTCAGGGCAATGTGTCTTGACTTCCCCACCCTGTTGATCCTTCCAGCCAGACTGCATCCACTTTCACGTGGGAAAACCAACAATGGACATTTGCTGTGCTTCCACAAGGATACCTCCATAGTCCCACCATCTGCCATGGACTGGTAGCACAAGATTTAAAGAAAAGGACACCCCTTATGTTTCACTATAATGATGATATCATGAGAGCCAGTAATTCTTTTCCAGAACTAGAAATTGCTGCTAGCACAGTGGTGACCCACCTTGAAAGTTGAGGAAGGGCATTAAATCAAAGTGAATTACAAGATCCTGGACATTGTATCAAGTTCTTGGGTATTGTCTGGTTGGGTAAAACTAAAGCTATTCCTTTAGCTGTTGTTGTTAAAATACAAAGTTATCCTACACTACTAACTCCTAAACAATTAATAGCTTTTCTTGGTTTATTAGGTTATTGGAAAGTGTTTATACTCTATTTAAAAATTTTAAAACTTTTGTATACCCTAATTAGAAAAGGAAAAGCAAGGGAATGGGATTTTCCATGGCAGGCTGTGTTTATAAAAGCACAAGCACAGAGTTTAAGGAGGGGTGGACCACAATATAGCCTGTGAATTGGATGTGGCCAGTTCCAATATTGGCTTTAAGTGGGGTTTGTGGCAAAGGCAGCAGGCTAAATGTGTAAGTATTAGATTCTGGTCCCAACTTTGGAAGGGCACAGAACTCAGATATAGCCCTTTGGAAAAGCAATTGTGCACAGCTTATAATGCTCTGTTACAAGTTGAAGGTTTAATTCAAAGATGCCCAGTGGCCACACTCATACAGGGGTGGACACAGGAGACTATATATAGGCCCCATTCGGGGAGTGCTCAGCTAAGCATGCTGATAAAATGGAAAGCCTACATCCTACAATGCTGAATTTTTAACAATAGCCCTATGAGGGCAAAGATGCATGAAATTTTAGGACCTGTCTCCCATGTGGAAGAGCAGCATGTCCTGCCTCCTGTTGATCCTCCAGAGGTGGCTCCTCCCATGCCCACCACTGACAGACAAGGGAGTATACCTGACCCTGCATGGTATATTGATGGATTTGCACTTGGGCAACATGCTACCTGGATGGCTGTAACTGTCCAGCCAAGTACTAACATCATCTGGTGGGAGACTGGAACTTTGCAAAGCAGCCCATGGGCTGAGCTGCAGGCTGTAAAGATGTAATTGTCCATGAACCAGGAGACACCTTGACTGTCTGCCCAGATGACTGGGCCATATATCCAGGCCAAACAGTATGGATGGCCACGTGGAAGCAGGAACAATGGACAGTGATCAACCACTCCCTATGGAGGAAGGAACTGTGGGAAGACATTTGGGCAGCATGCTAGAAATGTAAGGTAACTGCTTACCATATTTCTGCCTATAATGTTAACTCATTGCCAGGTAATGCAGAAGCAGATGCCCTAGCAAAATTCTGCAACCTAACAGCAACGATGCATGAGGCAACTGAATGGCTGCATTGGAAAGCAGCACCAAGGGTACCAGATCCTGTGGAAGCTGGTGCAGCATTTTCAGCTGCCTATCACTCAACAAGAGTTAAAAGGAGTAGAGAATGCTAGCTCCTCCTGCTCACTGCGGCAGCCCAGAATACTTCCTCACTGACTTGGACCCATCAGCCAAGACCAGATTCCTCTCATCTGGTGGCAAGTAGACTATACTGGCCCCTTTCCTCTGTCCAAAGGGGCAAAATATACCTTCACCACTGTAGATACAGCTACAGGACTGCTGCTGGCCTTCCCAGGGGTCAAGGCCAACTAGCAAGCTACAATATGTAGCTTAAAAAAAAATTAAGTGCCTTTCTGGGGTCCCCACACACATGGACAGTGACAGGGGGACCCCCTTCACCAGGCAATTAACCCAGGCCTGGACTACAGAACATAATGTCCTTTGGAGTTTTCACTTGCCCTATACTCCCACAGCAACAGGATTAATTGAAAGAATGTATGGCCTTTTAAAGCAACACTTAAAGGATAATAGAAACTTCTAACAACAGTGGACTCAAGGGCTGCACCAGCATTAACTCCAGACCCAAAGTGGCTGCTCCTGCTCCTGTGGAAATGGTAACTGCCCAGCTCATGCAAGCCTTATGAATTCAAGTAAGGGGGCCCTCAAGCTGCAGTGAGGCAACAATAATAATCTGCTCTTGCCTGTGCCACAAACACTAGAAATTGGGGGAAAATAAGGTCAATTGGCTCTGGTTCTGGCCCATACAGCCAAGCTGGTTGAGAATCCTAAGCCCATGGGATATTTATTGTGCCAAAGGTTATCTGTATTCCCATCTGGGGCCCCCAACCCCCAGGAAACTGTATGTGTAACTTTGCAACCCAAAACTAACTATAGATCTGACCCAGAATGGCCCCCTGCAGGGGGAGGAAGTAGGGCATTTAAAAAAAAACTCTCACCTGGAACTCTTCTATCCACTAATGAAAACTCAGCTTATATATTGTTCCTACATGTGCTATTAATTCTTGTTAAAAATTGTATATTACTGTTTCAATAATGCATTAACTAAAGTGTTGTATTTAGCATTATTCTAACAAGTTTTAATTTTAGTGGTAATTGTATGCTGTAGGATGTCTGCTTGAAAACAGTTTCAAAAATTATTTCGGTAACTTAAGTATAAGAGGTATAGAGAATGTTTTGTATGAAAAGGAAAAGGAAAGTAACCTTGTCCTAAATGACAGGCTGTTTCAGAATGGAAAAGCGAAAATGTAGGACGAAAACCTGGATGGTTATAGAAAGTTTGTGGAAAGGGAGGTTTATTTCTGTGGACAAAGTTAAGGAAATGGTAAAACAAAACAAAACAAAACAAAAAAACCTAGATATAGAATAAAGCAGACTGCTTGGTAGTTTTATCCTTTAGCCATTTTAGCCCCAGGTGTACCTGTGCTTTAATTAATGTTCAATGTTGTGTATATGTACCCAATAACTCACAAAATGTAACACAAGCTCTTGATCACATGCCAGAACGTATACAAAATATTGAATATTTATCTGTTAATCCTTTGTCTAAATGTTTTAATTCTTTAACTTGGCCATGGTACCACTTGTTAATAGTATTACTGCCCATATGTACTGGTTTACTTGTACTTTGCTGTTCACTGTTTTGTTGTGAATTATGGATGCAGTTTCTGTCCTATGGTCAATGCAAATCACTTGTGTGGGGGTGGACTGTGGGAGCCCCTGGCCCCAAGTGTCTTGAAAACTGCAGACATCAGTTTGCTTGACTTAGGACAGCTGAGGTTTGACCTATTCTCCTTGTAATATCAGATGCTAACTGTAATCCATAACCAAAACTACCTTCTCCCTGAGACTCCCTGAGACACTGTTATCTCTATAATCCTCCCCTCCTCCCTGTTGATTACAATCAACCTCTCCCTATGTTGCAAAACCCTGCTCCCTTCCTTATGCTCTCATTCCCATTGGTTTGTCAAGCCCTTATAACCAGCTTATTCAGCCCCCCAAAGTGTAGACTATTTCCATGTTGTGCTCTGAACATGCCACAATCACAGCAGTTCCTGCATCCATTCAGAGAAGCTCCTGATTTCAGGGCAATGTGACTCAACTTCCCCACCATGTTGGTAAGCCCTATAACAAAAGCTCATATCTCAAAACAAACAAACAAACAACAACCAAAAAAAAAAAAAAAAAACCCACTTCAAAAGGTAGAAATTGAAGCAATGTTACTCAATATGGTAAAGGCCACATATGAAAAACCCACAGCCATCATAGTACTTAGTAGGAAAAGACTGAAAGCATTCTGCCTAAGATTGGGAATGAGACAAGGATGCCACACTCACCACTATTATCCAACATTTTACTAGAAGTTCTAGCCAGAACAATTCACAAAGACAAAGAAATAAAAGGAATCCAAATTGGAAAATTAGAAGTAAAACTGTCATTTTTTGCAAATGATATGATCTTATGTTTGGAAATTGATGAGAAAGCTACTTGAGCTAATAAAGAAATTCAGCAGAATGGTGGGATAAAAGATTAATGCACATAAGTCAGTAATGTTCCTATATACTAGTAATGACCTAACTGAAGAGGAAATAAAAAAAATTCCATTCACAATAGCAACTAAAAAACTCAAGTGCCTATGAATAAATTTAACCAAGGATGTATAAGGCCTCTACACAGAAAATTATAAATGGTTACTTAAAGAAATCAAAGGGAACCTAAAGTGGTGGAAAGAAATTCCATGATCATGGGTAGGTAGGTTAAACATCATTAAGATCTCAATTCTACCCAAACTGATCTACAGATTCAATGCAAGTCCCATCAAAATACCAACAACCTACTTTGCCAACTTGGAAAAGCTAGTTATTAAATTTATTTGGAAAGGAAAGGGGTCTTGAATTGCCAAAAACATTCTAAAAAAGAGGAATGAAGTGGGAGAACTTACACTCCCAGACTTTGAAGCCTACTATAAAGCCACAGTGGTCAAAACAACATGGTCTTGGCACAAAGATAGAGATATTGATTAATGGAATCAAATTAACCATTTGAAAATAGACCCCCAGATGTATGGTTGACTGATTTTTGATAATGCTCTCAAATCCACTGAACTGGGACAGAAGTGTCTTTTCAACAAATGTCACTAAGAGAACTTGATATCCATATCCAATAGAATGAAGGAGGACCCCTACCTCACACCCTATACAAAAGTTAACTGAAAGTGGATCAAAGACCTCAATATAGGAGACTGCACCATAAAACTTGTAGGAGTTAATATAGGGAAACATCTTCAAGATCTACTAATAGGATATAGCTTCTAAGACCTTAGACCCAAAACACAAGCAACAAAAGAAAAAATATATATAAATGGGAACTCCTCACAATCAAAAGCTTCAGTGCCTCAAAATGCTTTGTCAAAAAGGTGAAGAGGCAGTCAACTCAATGGGAGAAAATATTTGGAAATCATGTATCTGATAAGAGACTGATTTCCTGCATATAAAAGGAATCCTACAACTCAACAATAGTACAAACAGCCCAATTATAAAATGGGCAAAAGAAATGAAAAGGCATTTTTCCAAAGAGGAAATCAAAATAGCTAAAAACCACATGAAAAAATGTTCATTTTCACTAGCTATTAGGGAAATAGAAGTCAAAACTAAAATAAGATATCATCTCTCACCAAAAAAGAATGGCTGCTGTTAAACAAACAGGAAACAACAAATGCTGGAGAGGATGTGGAGAAATTGGAACTCTCATTCACTGCTGTTGGGAATGTATAATGATACAGCTGCTGTGAAAGACAGTTTGGTGGTTTCTCAGAAAACTAGATGTCAAATTACTCTATGATCTGGCAATGCCACTTCTCCATATATACCCAGAAGATCTGAAATCAGTGACATGAACAGACATTTGTACACTGATGTTCATAGAAGCCTTGTTCACAATTGCCAAGAGATGGAAACAGTCCAAGTGTCCTTCAACAGATGAGTTGATAAACAAAATGTGGTATAAACATATGATGGAATACCATGCAGCAGTAAGAAGGAACAAGGTCCTGAAACATATGGCAATATGAATGAACCTTGAAGATATAATTCTTAATGAAATAAATCAGACACAAGAGGAGAGATATTGTATGTTACCATTACTATGAACCCCCTGAACAATGTAAAGTCACTGTCTTAGAATGTAGAATATAGGAGACCTACAGATAAAGAGAAGATAGTGAAGGGGCATGATAACCTAATATGTTCAGACATGATAATGAGAGTGAATTTAAAGGTGTTGGAATGGATAGGGTGATGATTGTTTTTAATGGGAGTATAAGTATCAGAGCTGCTTTGAAGGTGAACAGGATTGAAAGGGGTTGTTTAAGGTCATGTATCCCACAGATCAGCCCTACAAACATAGATAGTTGCTTGCATGACATACTTCTAAGATACGACACTTGTACTGAGAGTTGATAACAGAGTAGTATATGGGGAAAATCTACCTATTACATACTAGAGGCTATAATTAAAAGAAATTCCTTACTAGCACCACACCAATACTATCAACAATTAAGGAATGAAAAGAGCTATGGGAGTCTTGGATTATGAGAATTGTTTAAAATGGAAAGTAATGTGGATGGTACAACTAAGTGATGATAATATGAGGTATCGATTGATTTTTAAAATTAAATTTTATTGAGATATACTCACATACCATACAATCATCCATGGTATACAATCATTTTCAGTACCATTATATATAGTTATGCATTCATCACCATGATTTTTGAACATTTTTGTTATCACACACAAAAAAGAATAAGAAAAAAAGTTAAAGTAAAAAAGAACACCCAAAATAACCAATACCTCCATACCTCCCTACTATTAATTTACTTTTTGTCCTCATTTTTCTATTCATCTGTCCATACACTGTATAAAGGGAGTGGGAGCCACAAAGTTTTCACAATCACATTACCACACAGTGTAAACTATATAATTACATAATCATCTTCAAGAATAAAGGCTACTGTGTTGCAATTCAACAATTTCATGTATTTCTTTCTAGCTATTCTGATACACTAAAACTAAAATGGGATATCTATATAACATATAAAAATAACCTCCATAATGACTTCTCAACCCTATTTGAGATCTCTCAGCCACTGAAACTTTATTTTGTTTCATTTCTCTTCTTTTGGTCCAAGAAGGCTTTCTCAATCCCAAGATGCCAGGGTGAAGCTCATCCCAATGAGTCATGTCCCACATTGCCAGGAAGATTTAAACCCATGGGAGTCATGTTCCATGTAGGGAGGAGGGCAATCAGTTTACCTGCAGAGTTGGCTTAGAGAGAGAGGCCACAGCTGAGCAACAAAATAGGTTCTTTGGGAGTGACTTTTAGGCACAATTTTAAGTAGGCTTAGCCTCTCCTTTGCAGTAACAAACTTCATAAGGGCAAGCTCAAAGAGCAAGGGCTCAGCCTTCCAAATTGGTAGCCTCCAATGCTTGTGAGAATATCCATAATTCCCCAGGTGGGGAAGTTTAATATTTCCACATTTTCCTCCAGTCCCTCAAGGAGACTTTAAAAAAGGCACTTTTATTTTCTGCCCAAATTACTCTGGGATATATTGGGGCTTCATACTAACCTGTACAAACAAACCAGATTTCACTCCCTATTCAAAGTTTCATGTAATTATGTTGTTTGAATAAACTGACCATACATGTTAAATTATTATATGTGTTACACAAAATATAGATTTCACATCTAATAAACATCTCTTCCTTTGGTCTCACTTAGAAGTTGAAGTTTTAAAAACACTGTCAATATCATCATTTACCCTTTAGTCTGATTTACCTTAGTCCTAACCAAGTCCATTTTGTTCATATCTCTAGTTGAAGTCTGATCTCTTTTTTCAGACTCCTTAAGATTTGTTGAATGAGGTAATACTGACATTCATAGCTGTCAGACTGTGCCTCTGTCTCAGGTGTCACACAAATACCCAAAGTTCCAGGGACTGACCAGGTTATACATAAAGAGCTCAGCATCTCAGAAGTTAGAAATAACCATTATGACTCAGGAATAGATGTAACTGCTGTAAGAGCTTACAATCTAGGAACCTATACAATAAGCCTTCCCCCTGATAACCTTTGCTCTCAGACTCAATTCCGAGTTTGCACATTGTAGTTAGTCCATGTTAGTCAGTCATTATGATGTTTTTCTTTACATTTCTGGTTTATTTCACTTGACATACTGTCCTCAATGTCCATTCAGCTCACAGCTTCACTCCTTCTTGTAGCAGCTCAATATTCCATTGTATGTTTACACCACAGTTTGCCATTTTGTTCATCATTTGATAACCCTTAGACCATGTCCATCCACTGCAAATCATGAATATTGACACCATAAACCCACTGTGTAAATATTCATTTGTGTCCTTCTTTTCAGTTCTTCCAAGTATATACCTAATAACTGACTTGCAGGACCATATGGCAACCCCATACTTAGCTCCCTGTGGAATGACCACACTGCTCTCCTGAAGGGCTACACCATTACATTTCACCACCAACAGTGATTAGGTACATCCCTTTCTCCACATTTTCTTGAGCACTTGTATCCCTCTGTTTATTTTTAGATGGTTTTTTTTTAGAGATCATACATTCCAGCCTAAGTAAAAAATCAATGGTTGCCTGTATAATCACATAAATATGCATTCACCACCACCATCTATATAAGGACATTCCCATTTCTTCCACAAAGAAAGAGGAAGAGGTGAAAAAAGTTAAAAGAAAAAAGAAAAAGAAAGAAAAAAATGACAACTAAAAAGCAACAAAAGAAAAAATAAAAGTACAATAAAAAAGTCAGACAACAACACCGGTGCCAAGAATTTCATACCCCTCCCTTATATCTTCTTCTTATAGACATTTAGCTTTGGTGTATTGCCTTTGTTACAATTAATGGAAGCATATTACAATGTTACTGTTAACTATAGAATATACTTTGCATTGATTGTATTTTTTCCCAATACTACCCCATTTTTAACACCTTGCAAAGTTGACATTCATTTGTTCTCCCTCTGTAAAAACATACTTGTACGTTTAATCACAATCACTGACCACTCCAGGTTTCACTAAGTTACACAGTCTCAGTCTTCATCTTCGATCTTTTCTTCTGGTGTTCTATGTGCCCCTAACCTTCTTCTTTCAACTGTAATCACAGTTATTCTTGCTCAGTGTACTTACATCGTTGTGCAACAATGACCCAATATTGTGCTTCAAACCTCTCTCTCCTGTCTTTTCCTATCTGTCTGTAATACTCCCTTTAGTATTTCCTGTAGAACAAGTATCTTGTTCACAAATTTAGTGTCTGTTTGTCTGAGAATATTTTAAACTCTCTCTCATTTTTGAAGGACAGTTTTGCCAGATATAGAATTCTGGTTGGTAGGTTTTCTCCTTCAGTATCTTAAATATATAATACCACTGCCTTCTCGCTTCCATGGTTTCTACTGAGATATTCACAAATAGTCTTATTGAACGTCCCTTGCATGTGATGGATCATCTTTCTCTTGCTGCTTTCAGAATTCTCTCTTTATCTTTGACATTTGATAATCTGATTATTAAGTGTCTTGGTGTAAGTCTATTCAGTCTATTGTGTTTTGGAGTTCACTGCACTTCTTGGATCTGTAATTTTATGTCTTTCATAAGAGATGGGAAATTGTCGGTGATTATTTCCTCCATTATTGTTTCTGCCCCTTTTCCCTTCTTCTGGAACACCCATGACACATACATTCATGTGCTTCATATTGTCATTTCATTCCCTGAGATACTGCTCATATTTTTCCATTCTTTTCCCTATCTGTTCTTTTGTAGGTAGGATTTCAGATGTCCTGCCCTACAGTTTGTGAATCTTTCCTTCTGCCTCTTCAAATCTGCTGTTGTTTGTCTCCATTTTGTTTTTCATCTCTTGTATTGTGCCTTTTATTCCCATAAATTCCGCCAACTGTTTTTTTAAATTTCAAGTTTCTTCTTTATGTTTGCCCAATGTCTTCTTTATAGCCTTCATCTCTTTTGCCATATCTTCCCTCAACTCATTGATTTGATTTTTTAATTGATTTAGGAGATTTGTTTGATTAATAATAAGCTGTTACAATTCCTGTATCACAGTTGAAGTGTACGTTTTTTCCTTTGACTGGGCCATATCTTCATTTTTCCTAATGTGATTTGTAATTTTTTCTTGTCTAGGCATCTGGTTTCCTTGATTACTCCAATCAGTTTTACCCAGACCAGAGGGGCCCAGGTCTCAGGAGGAGGCTGTATTCAATATCAGGTTTCCCTCAGGGTGAGACCCAGCAGATTGTCAGACTTTCTCTGAGGCCTCTAGACTCTGTGCTTTTCCTATCCTTCCCAACAGGTGGCACTTGTCAGTCTGCAGCTCCCCACTGAGGTACTGCCCCTTTAATTCTCAGTGCACACTGTCCTGTCCATGGGCTGAGGATGTCAGAAGCCAAGCTTACATTGTTTCTGGTCCTCCTCCCACCCCAGACACTAGGGTCTGAATTCTCTGAGGGAGGGCTTCCACTTGAGCTGGGCCTCATCCCCCTTTTCTTAGGGAAGATACACCCTTTAGGGAGTTATCTTCTACACTTGAATTCCTCCTTTGTCCCTCTGACTCTGTTAGCTCCACCCTCACCTGGGTCAGCACTGGTGATGGAAAATGACTGAGGCTTTCTCTAAGGAGCTACCTAGAATGAGAGATTAAAAAAGAAGAAAAAAGAGAAAGCCCTGTTTCAGAGCCAAACCCCAGCCCCCCTGTTTCACCAGACAACCAGGGTTGGTACTCTGTTCTCTGTGTCCCTTTTCTTGGGGCAAGCCATTTTACAGTATTCTGAGCTCAGCTGTCTCCAAAAGCTTCTGTTTTTAATTATTTATGTATTTTTTTTTTCCCATCAGCCCTGTCTCCTCTCTGCCAAGAGTGACCTCAGGGTACTTTCTTGCTTGCTCTGGTTTATCTGTGATTGTAGCTTGTATTCAGTAGTCTAAATTTGTTAATTAAAACCACAATTGGAGCTTGGTTGAGTTACTTTCCCTTACTCAAGGTAGACTGCTTTTTTTCCAAAGTTAAGTTTTCCAACTCAGCATGCCATAACAGTGGGGGGGGGGGGCACCACCTCTGCTGTTTGGGGAGCTTTACTTTCAGTTCTATGCCGCAATCTCAGCCATTCCACCCATTCTAGGCTGAAGTATGATGTGTGTTGTCACAGGTGTCTCCCAACAGTTATTGCAGACTATTTACTAGTTATTCCTGGTTATTTACTAGTTGCCTTGGGGTACTAACTAAATTCCACACCTCTCTGTGCTGTCATCTTGCCCTGCCTCCTTGATTAATTTTTAATGACAGAACATATGCTATGTGAATTTAGGAACCCTCTACTTTATAAGACAAACTCTTGATCTTGAGGCTTGCTCTTGTGATACTTATGGTTGTAAAGAGGAGGCTAAGCCCACCTATAACTATGCCTTCAAGTCATGTCCAGAGAACCTCTTTTGTTGCTCAAATTTGGACTTTCTCTCTCTAAGCCCAATTCTGCAAATAAATTCATCACCCTTCCCTGACATGGGACAGGACCCCCTAGGTGAGTCTCCTGGGTGAGTGGGACATGGATTCCAAAAATGGCCTGGTATCAAGGGTTTGAGAATGACTGTTTGACCAAAAGGGGGGCAACAAAATAAGATTGCAGTGGCCAAGAGATTTCAGAAAGGGTTGAGAGGCTGTCCTGGAGGTTACTCCTATGGAGGCTCCAGCTAGATATCCCACATGGCCACAGTATAGTAAGTCCAAGCCAACAGTCATCCCCCAAACCCTGGGTCCCTATATAAGACTCTATAAAAGTTTCACTCACTAAGTTTATTCTTCAGAAACTTAAATCCTCCAGAGTGTTCCTATGCTAGCTAAATCCCAAAACCCAGAGGCAATAGCTTCCTCAAGAACATTAACCAGTTGTGTTCCCTTTTCCCACAATGTCAACAACCCTTTTCTACATGAACAAGTTAGGGTGGTCACTGTCTAGACATCCCTGAAGATAAGTAAAGTGATCAAACTAGAGGAAAGGATAGCAACAGACAAGATAGAATTTAACAAAGGAGTATGAACATGGAATCTCTATATAATTTTCTTTTTCTTAGTTGCTAAGGTGTTGGAATACCTAGAGGGAAAGAACTTAACTGGTGGAACTGTGTCCCATTACATTCTTTGAAATTTGCTATATAGCTACTTGTTAAATTGTAATTTGAAATTTATCAGGTTTTTGTATATATGTTACATTTCACTGTAAGGAAATAACTGAAACTATGGTACTGTAATGCATAACATTCTTCGAAATTTCTTGTGCAACTACTTATTAAATCATACATTGAATGTGACCATGTTTTTGCATATATGTTATGTTCCACAATAAGGAAATAACTGAAACTGTGGAACTGTAACCGATAACATTTTTTGAAATTTGTTCCCTAACTACTTGTTAAATTGAACTTGGAAAGTTTTCACTTTTATGCAAATATGTTATATTCAAGAATAAAATAAAATAAAATAAAATAACCAAAAAACCCTTGCCTGGAAATGCCAAGATGGTAAAGAAATGGACTGCTACCTGAATCTGTGCTCCCCAAATTACAATTCTAAGACCCCAAATAAACACCTTTGTTGTCTTGCAAAAATAAAAAAGTAAATGATGTGTTGGCTTAAGTTGGATATTTTGTCTATTGACAAGTCCATTGTGGGAAAAGGTTGGGTACATTTGAATCCCTGTTACAAAATAAAAGGCCTATGAAATTCAAACAAAAAAATCAATTGGCCAAAGATGTGAGGGGCTGTTTCTGAATACTCTATTTGATTCCATTGGTCTCTGCATCTATCCTTGTGCCTTTGTTGTGCTGTTTTGATCACTGCAGCTTTGAAATAAGTTTTAAAGTCATTCTTCTTTTTCAAGTTGCTTTTGGCTATTTAAATAGCCTTAGCATCCAAATAAATTTGATGATTGGATTTTCCATTTCTGCCAAGTAGGCTATTGGAATTTTGATTGGGATTGAATTGAATCTGTAAATCATTTTGGGTAGAATTGACAACTTAATATTTAGCTTTCTAATCCATGAGCATTTCATGTTCTTTCATTTACTCAGAATTTTGATTTATTTAGCCAAGTTTCATAATTTTACATGTGTAAGTCCTTTACATCCTTGGTTAAATTTACTTCTAGATATTTGATTTTTTTTAGTTGCTATTGTAAATGGCCCTTTTTCATGCAAGTGTTTCACCTTGAGGAGAAAGCTTCCTTTCCTCTGTTCCATCTTTGGTAAACTTGATCTCTTTTATTGATTTTCACAGAAAATTTTCTCCTTAGCTTCTATCATTGGTTTAAAATCTCTACCTTAGTACCCCCTGTTCATTTTACTTTTCACCTCTGGGACTCATCCTGTTACATCAGTTCAATTTCTGCATTTTATTCTGTGAGTATTTTCCTGTCTCCAGTTTCTTCCCCATTCAGGTATCCCACCCTGGGATGCAAGTTGGGGTCATTCCAGAAAGGCCTGTTTTGTGCTTAGGTGGTCCAACCAAAAAGAAAAAAAAAAGACTGGATTGAGTGTGTACATCTTTGCCATCAGTATTACCATGGTCTTTCTTTCCATTGTGGCATTTTTGTATGTGGCACTCCTCAGCCCTTTGTGTCCTCACTGGGTCTATGCAGACTTGGCAACCTGAGCTTGGATGTGCATTGTGTAATAACTTGAAACTTTGAGTGGCTCTATGATCTTCATCTGCCACAGGAAGGACCAGGGCCATGCTGCCTCTGTGTGACCCTTAAGCTGTGTGGCTCAAAGTGAATTGGATCTGTCCAGACTGTCATATCCAGGTTGTCAATCACATACCTGATTTGATGTTTTTTTCTTTTTCATCAATTTAGCATTGGTGGAGTACTTTTCTACTATCTGTTGTACAACAGAGTTCCAACCAAGTAGGATCTGTCCTTTTATTTGTTGATTCTGAGGGAAGACTTTCCAGGGGATGTCTTACATTGCCATGTTGATTACACTCCCACAGCAACAAAAATTTGAAATCTTGGATGCAAATGGAAAGCAATAAGGACAGAGCTGAGAGCTGAGAAAGCAGAGCTAATAAACAACCCAATTTATGCTGCAGAACCCCCACCTCACTTTATGTCTAAAGAATCTTTAATTATTCAGCTCTCTCAAAGTGAAGAAAGGAGGATCTAGCATAAAAAAGATTGTTGAAATTCTGTTTAGGAAATATTAAGGTCCATACAGTCCAGCAATTGACCATTATCTACCCAGAAAGATGAAACAAAGAGGAAAACAGTTTCTCTGCCCTGAGAAAACACCAAACAGACCTGAAGGAAGACTACCATACAGGAAACAAGTAGATAAACCAAAAATATGTCTTCCAAGTACTGACACCACCATCCCTCACTGACCTCCTTAAATGCTGGAACCAGGCCTTCTTTTTCAAACAGAGAACAGGGAGTGACTTCTCTGAAGAAGATGACAAGATGACTACCCTAAGAGGAGAAGCCTAAGGATCCTAAATGAAACTGGATTAACCTAGCTTGATCATCCAATGGCAAACTCCACCATGGTCATATCCATTTATGGAGTTGGATCTTCCAGCTAAATTTTTTATCTCCCACTTCTGAATTTAATTAGGTGATCAAGGATTACCAGATAACTGAGAAAATATGTAATATGAAAGATATAATCCAACATAAAGAAACACAAAGTGGCAAAATTAAGGAAACATGGAGAAGAAAACTAAAAATGACACCAGTCACAACTATTAGCATACCCTGATAAAATTTGATATAACAAATGTGACACAAAAGCATTAGAAGAATATTCAGAGAACACAAAAAGTATTGAAATTACAAATATGATGGCAGAAATAAAAATATCAATAAAAAATTGGAAGATAGTTTGAAGAAATTGCTCAGAAATTAGATCAAATGCCCAAAGATGGGAAATAGGACAGAAAAGATGAGAACATCAGGGCACCAGTTGAGAAGTTCCAGAGAGAGAGAATAAAGAAAATAAAAGGCATTAATAAATGATTCAAGGAAATGTTCCAGAACAGAAGGTCATGCTCCTTTCCAAACTGAAAGATCCCTCCAAGTCCTCATCAAAAAGAAGAAAACAGACTTATGAAAAGGCACACCACTGAATTTTCAGAACTATGAAGAAAAAGACAAGATCCCACAAACTTCTAAGTCATACAGATTCAAGAATAAGAGAGGCTTCAGATTGATCAAAAGCAGCATTAGAATCTATGGAGCAATGGGGTGCCATCTTCAATATTCTGTGGGAAAATTACTTCCAACTAAATAATAAACTATGCCAATAAGTTAGAAATAGTAAAAGTAATCTTTTAGTTTTTATATAAGTAAAAAGTGTGTCATACCACTCTTACAAAAGTCATAGCTTAATTAGTAGAAATATTTTCAGTAAAATTTTGCAAGCATTAAAGGTTAAGATTGAATCTCTGATAACGCTGTGACCACCCTCCTTTGTTCTTGACTCACTTTTGGATCACCACCTGTGGGTCACCACCCATGGTTCAAACATAAATATACATTATGAATCAAAGGCTCTATAAATACTCTGTAACTTAAACTGGAGAGATCTTCTCATTTCATATCCAACAACATCTTGAAGGGACAGAAGTCCCCAAGCTTGGTAATGTTTCAATTTATTTTTACATTGTAAACTTGTTCCTTTTACCTTAAAAGCTCCCTGAGTAAATATGTTTAGAATTTGAATTCTTGTGTTGAGTGCTTTTACCTTTTAAACCATTTTCTGTCCCTATACTCTTATTTGAGTGGGAGATTACTTGATAAAGCCCAAACCAACTGAATCATGACCTGATAAGGCTCAGGCCTGTCCTAATGGAGATCATAGTTTTGAGGTGTAAAGAGACAAACCTGTGACAACTGGTGCCCAATGTGGGGCTCGAGACAAGAATAATTTTGATTTTGTACCTTGGTTAATTTTCCCTAGGAACTTTAGGCACTGTACAAATTAATGGCTCAACTTTGAAATTTTAATGTCACAGGATTACAAGTGTATACAGATATCAGCAGCTTGGATTCCAGGGCATCAAGATATAGTTACTGTATGAGTTGATGTAGGACCTTGGGGGAGTAGGCAGCAGGTATGCTAGGATTCAAATTGATCTTCAGGATGCAAACTGACAGCCACCAAGAGCAATAGCTGCCCATCTGCCCACCAAGAGAAGTTCAGTGAACAGCTGCAGCAGCAAAGAACTTTCCCAGCTAGAAGAGGAGAGGGGACAAGTGGCTCCAGTTTCCTGAGACAACTTTTGCAAAACTTTCCTCCCCCTTCAGCTGCCATGGCAACAGCAAAGAAGGCAGTGACAGAGAAAAGAAAGAGAGGAAAGACATGCACCCAGCTTTGCTTGCACCAGTTGCTGAACTTGGATGAATGTGAGTGGCAGCTGCCAAGCTGACCCCCTCCCACTTGTAACAGAAGAGGAGACAGTCATTGGAGTTGGGTGGCTGAGACCCATTGCTGACCAATAATAGCTGGGAAGCAAGATCGTCTGCAGGATCCAAGGAACCTTTTTGCCAGCTGAGCACTCAGTGACTGACTGAGACTTTTCAAAGCCGGTGCACATGCTCTTAAAGAAACTTTCCTTGCCAAAAGTCTCAGGAGGTGCGTGTGCTCCCTACTTGTCCATGCATTGTTGCAGCCCCAAAACTTCTGCAGACAGCTCCTGCTAAATGATGATACAGGTACTCCAAAAATACAATTTAACTTTGTATACAGCAATATATTATACTGAGGTGTCAGCTATTAAAACTCCTAATCGTTGGAAGATACATTCTGCTGGGATAGGAATAGTGAAAGGTAAATTTGACCCTAATTTTTCCATTAATAAACAATGGAGATCTCCCTTAGGGGACCATGCTGTACAATATGCAGAAATAAGTGCCCTAGAATTTGCTGTCAAAAAGCTATGTTGGACAAAGGCCAATTTTAATTGTTACAGACAGCAAGTATTTAACTAAAAGCTTTAAAGAAGAATTGGATATTTGCATATCAAAGAGTTTGTTAATAATAATAATTTAAAAAAACCCTGCAACATATAAGTAAATGGAAAGTTATTGCTAACGGTAAGTAAAATAAGTGCAGATCCAGTTGTTACACAAGCCAGGGCGCCAAAAACAAGGTATTTCTAGTCATACTAAAGCTAACCTTTTAGCAGACCAGTTGGCTGTACAAAGTAGTCATATGGTAGGAATAGTTAAAAAGTTACCAAGCCTGGGCAAGGAGCTGGAACAAGTCTTGCAATCAAAGAGTCCTAACCCTAAGGGCTATCCGGTAATATATATATCTTTTGGAAAATGGCAATACTATTTAATGAGATGAAGGGAAAAGGATTATTACTCTGGTAATGGAAAAAGGAAAATTGGCCCCAAAGGCCCACAATACATTTGAGACAATTCATAGAGAATGGGAAGCCACCTTAATTAAACTTAAAAATTACTACTTGTGGCCTAATATGATTAAAACAATCAGATATGTTGTAGTCAGTTGTGAGGAATACCAAGTAAGTAATGCTTCTTCCCAAATTCCTACTCCTCCAAAAACAATTTTTCATCCTGACAAACTTTTTGAAATGTTTTACATGGATTGTACTGGTCCTTTACTCTCATATCCTGGTTATGAACATATTCTTGTTATCATTGATGCTGGAATAGGATATTGTTGGTTATTCCCAACAAAGGCCCAAAATGCTAATGCAACTGTTAAAGCTCTCAACTTTTTACCAGGTACTGCAATTCCCAAGGTGCTGCATTCTGATCAAGGATCAGCATTCACTTCTGCCACTTTGCAACAATGGGCCAAGGACAGAGGTATACAGTTGGAGTTTAGTGCCCCTTACTACCCCCAAAGTAGTGAAAAGGTGGAAAGGAAAAATGGCATGCTGGTTTGTATATATTATGTCCCCCAGAAAAAGCTATATTCTTTAATGCAACCTTGTGGGGGCAAACATATAAGTGTGGATTATGTTGGAACCTATTGGTTCAGTATATCCATGAAGGTGTGGCCATGCCCTTTTCAGTGTGGGCCTTATTAGTTCACTGGAGCTCTATAAAAGCTCAGACAGAGGGAGCTCACAGCTAGCTGTAGCTGAGACAGACATTTTGAAGATGGCCATTGGAAGCTGATGCAGACATTTTGGAGAATGCCATTTTGAAACACAACCTGGGAGCAAGCAGACACCAGTCATATGCCTTCCCAGCTAACAGAGGTTTTCCAGATGCCAATGGCCTTTCTCCAGTGAAGGTACCCTTTGTTTATGGACACTTCATGGCCTTAAGACTGTAGCCCTGCAACCAAATAAACCCCCTTTTATAAAAGTCAATCCATTTCTGGTGTTTTGCATTCCAGCAGCATTAGCAAACCAGAACAAATGGTAAAATAAAATGAGTCTTAACTAAACTGTCTTATGGATGGCCTCAAAAGTGATATCTACTTATCCCTTTTTTTCAATTTTCCCTCAATAATATACCTTTCTCATGAGCTCATCAAATGCCTCATGAGTTGATGTGTTAATTCTAATTTGCCTTTTACAAATGTAGATGATTCTAATTTGTCTAGAGAAGAACAATTATCTTTACTGCAGGAACTGAGAGAGGAACTTATACCCACTGCATCATTCTCCTCCACTTCTGGCTAGAAAACTTTCATTGACCGATTCATTCAGGAGAGGGTACAGAAGTACACTCCCCTACATCCATGATGGAAAAAGCCTACTGAGATTCTAATAGTATTTGATTATCATTCTGCCAAGATATTGGATCCTCTTGGCCAATGATGAAAAGTTATTATTGATAATTTGAAGCCCACCGCTCATTATGGAAAGATATACACCAGTCCTCAACTTTCAGGATTGGATGATTTGGAATAGGGCAAAATATACTGAGTTTTTTGTGAAGAATATCCCAATATTGATTTAGAGGATCCAGGATGGGAAAATGAAGAAATCTTGAAAATCACTGCACAGGCGAGGTTTAGATATTTTTTATATATCTTGTGTGCTACTTCTACACAAATAATTTGTTGGTTCCTGTTTAGACTAATACTTATTGGACTTATCCTAGGGTTTAGTCTATCAGCAGTCTTTTGATTGCAATGGAAAAAATGTTATACATTAACCTTATACCCATATTAGTCAAGAATGTTCTGAATTATATTGTGTAGAATCTAGAGGATGTGAAGAAAAAGACTAACTTATTTGTGAAGAAATTATTCTACATCAACCTTGTGGCAACAAAACTGGGAGTAAATGTCTGGTAACCAGAAAAACAGTTTCATCTTACTTAAAATTCATTCCTTTAAAGAATGGCAGTTATGTGGTTATGTCAGATACTATAAACTGTAATATACCTCCATATCAATCATCAATTGTCACTGTCAATGAGACTGTAACATGCTTTGAAAAAGTTTAATGAAACCTTTGTCTAATGAACAAACTGTTGTTTTGGGTAACTTTCAAATACCAAAAATTCAACTGAGATTTCCACACCTAATTGGAATCTTACCTAAGCTAAGAAAATTGAAGTCAAGTTCACTAATACTTGGTCTAGCACTGAAGAACAATAGAGGGCATAAAGGCTGACCTTCTTAGACTGCATTTACATGAGGGGATGCTCCAGAGTGGATAAAGCAACTAGGAGAAGCACTGGAGGACATCTGGCCTGCTGCAGCCTCAGCCACTAAACCAAAACCAGTTTTTGAGTACTGCCACCAAAGGCATCTTTGGTGGAGTAATTGATATATTAACTTATGCTAAGCCCATAGTCATCCTAATAATTATTATGGTATTAATTTTCAAGATTCTGACATGGCTTCCAAATTCTCAGTAAGGAAGGAACAGTAAGTGACCATGGAGAGGGACAGGAAATACTGCTGTTTTACAGCATCTACATAAAACATTAATTCAATGCCTTGATAAAGAAGAATGTAAGTGGAAACTTCAATCTGCTCTATTAACTCTGTACACTCCTCATGCTATGTTAGGAACCTGATATATCATTTTGATAGTACATTTACTGTAACTAAGACTAACAAATTTAGTCTGAAATATATATGTAAAATATGTGAAGAAGAGGTCCTGAAAAAAAGACACCTGTTTTATGATACTAATCCAACATCTGAGTGGTTCCTTCCATTGAAAACAGAAAATAGCACCCAGGTTACTATTCAAAGGCTAAAGAGATATTTAATAAGTTGTCATGATGCACACTTTGCCTTGCCATCACCCATTCCTTCTAGTAAGACCTCTAGGTAACATGAGGACACCCAACCAGGTGTGGAGCTTTGCAAACAAGCATGACTGACACCTGATATTGAGCCCACATGTCCCAGCAACAGCTCCATTTCCACTGCCAAGAAAACTGCCACATCTGCTGAGCATTCTGATCTGCCAGAACACCTTTGCAGCCAGACAGGAGATCCCATATCCATTGCCATGGAGATCTTCCAGGATGACAATCTCAATAGCCTGTAACTCTCCAGGGCCTTAGGGATGTGACAATGACTACAACCCCACATCAGACTTTGATTTTCTTTGCTATAAACATGCCAATTGGTGTGGTGGTAAGTTTAAATCTAAATGTAATCCTTTCCAGTATACTATAATTACTGGTTTGGGGACACTCCTAAAAAGGGGAACAAAGCAATTACATGGTATTTGGATTTTGACCACCCTGAATTAAATAAGCCAGTAACAGAATACTGTAAATATCCTTTAGATTTTAATCTGGGTATAAGAACTCTACTGTCAGACCCTATGGATAAAGCAGTCTCTATTTTAAATAAATGGGCTACTAACCTGGTTAAATGCCTCCTACCCACAGGTATAACCAATTTCTGAAAGGGTAAGAATTCCAGAAGGCAATGTTAATTAGTTCTCAGGGAATGTACTTAGGAGAACAAGGAGATCCAAATATCGATCAAATAAAAGATAGAATAGAATAGGTAGAAAAATAGAGAAGAGTCAGCTGGAGAGGGTGTTGCAGAATAATATCCATACTGAGGAATCTGAAAATGAGGAAGCTGACTCCTTCTGATGCTTTCTGTTCTGATGGTGAAGAACCATTTATTCCTTCTGATATAGAAGCATATTTAACAGAATTTTTACCCCAAAATACTCAAGCACAATTTCCAAATTATAGAAAGTGAAAAGCCTTACTATAATAACTGGGACAGATGAATAATATAGTTTGAGTCCTATATTAGAAGATTTTACTGAGAGAAAGACTGAACAGGCCCAAGCAGAGAAGGAAGAGGTGAGAGACATAATATGATGTAATGGCTAGACTAATTATAGAATAAAATAATAAAGCTATACTAATAAGTTAGAAATAGTAAAAGTAATCTCTCTTCTAATTTTTAGTTTTTATATAAGTAAAAAGTGTGTTTTATCAGTTTTACAAAAGTCATAGCTTAATTAATAGAAATATTTTCAGTAAAATTTTGCAGACATTCAAGGTTAAGTTTGAATCTCTGATAATGCTGTGAATACCTTCCTTTGTTTTTGATTCACCCATGGTTCATTTTACAAACATTCAAGGTTAAGTTTGAATCTCTGATAATGCTGTGAATACCCTCCTTTGATCTTGACTCACCCATGGTTCACCATGCATAGTTCCCCACCTGTGGTTCACCACCTGTGATTCAAACATAGAGCATGGCTTAATTCAATGTACCCTAAATCAAAGGCTCTATAAATACTCTGTAACTTAAACTGGAGGGGTCTTATCTCATATCCAGCAACAACTGGAAGGGACAGAAGTTCCCAGGCTTGGTAATATATCAATTTATTTTTACATTGTAAACTTATTCCTTTTACCTTAAGTAATCCTTTAATAAGTGTGTGTTGAATTTGAATTCTTGTCTTGAGTACTCTTTACTTTTGAACTATTTTCTGTCCCTATGCTCTTATTTGAGTGGAAGGTTACTGGATGAAGCCCAAACCAACTGAATCATGACCTGATAAGGCTCAGGCCTTTTCTAACAGAGACCATAGATTTGAGGAGTAAAGAGATGAACGCTGTGACACCACTATGAGCATTGGTATGCAATTATCTGTTCAAGTCACTGCTTCCAATTCTTTTGTGTATATACCCAGTAGTGGGGTTGCCAGGTCATATAGTAGTTATATACTTACCTTTATGAGGAACCACCAAACTATCTGCCACAGTGGCTGCACTGTTTTATGTAACCACCAGCAATTAAAGAGTCTGTTTCTCCAAATCCTCTCCAACACTTGCTACTTTCCGTTTAATAGCAGCCATTCAAATGGTTCTGAAATGGTATCTCAGTGTAGTTCAGATTTGCCTTTCACTGATGACTTGATGTTGAACATTTTTTCATGTGCTTTCTGGCATTTTGTGTAGGTTCTTTTTAGAGATGTCTGTCAAAGTCTTTTGCCCAAGTCTTTTGCCTATTTTTAATTGTTGTTTTTTATTTGTTTGTTTTTGTTTATGTTGGAGGATTTCTTTATACATAGTGGATATTAAGCCTTTATCAGATATGTGGTTTCCAAATATTTTCCCCCATTGTATAACTTATCCTTTAACTTTCCTTCTTGCTTTTTGAGGTCTCATTAATCTATTTTTTCTTTTGTTGCTTGTATTTTGGGCATAAAGTCTAAGAAGCCATTGCCTAGCACTAGATCTGTATGATCTAGGATCTATGTTTACTTCTAGGAGTTTGATAGTTCTTGCTTTTATACTTAGGCCTTTGTTCCATTTTGAGTTGATTTTTGTATATGGTGTGAGATGGGGTCCTCCTTATTCTTTTTTTTTTTTTTTTTTTTTGGAAATGTAGATCCAGTTTTCCCAGCAGTACTTCCTGAAGGAACTATTCTTTCCCAATTGCATGGCCTTTGCCACCTTGTCAAAAAAAACCAGTTGTCTTTAAATGTGAGAGTTGATTTCTGAGCTCTCAATTCCATTACATTGGTCTGTATGTGTAATACGGGTGATTGGGTACTATGTTCACAACTTACTGTGAAATTGTTCAGAAAAAGAAAAGGTCTTTGTACTGTACTTGCAAATTTTTGTACAGGGTGAGATTATTTCAATGTTTATAAAAAGTAGGGAAAAAGTCCCTGTCCTTTGGGATGTTTTATTTCAACAAGAGGGGCAAACAAAACATAAAGAAATTAGTAAAATATCCTGTATATCAGATGACTTTAACTTGAGCCCTGGGCCACTCCCACATTTAGAGATGAAATAGCAGAGAAAGAACTAGCAAGAGAGACTGAGAAGGGGCAGTCACTGAGGTGTGATGTAAAACAGAAGCTGAGAGAGAAAACATTTTCTGGAGCTCTGAAGTGGTTCACTTTTCCAAATACTGTTGAGAGATCAAGGAAGATGAACATATGATCACTGGATTTGCTACAAGGAGTCATGGGGAAGTCAAAAGACCAGTGTTAGCTGAGTGAAGAAAAAGCCAGATTAGAAAGAGGAAAAAGAGAATGGGAGGTGAGGGAGTGGAGTTAGTTTCTGAGATCCTCCTAGAAGTCTTGATGTAAAAGGGAGCAGAGAATGAGGATGTAGCTGGAAAGTTATGAAGGGGTCAACAGAAGGTTCCTTGCAAAAATGGGAGATTACTGGAGCAGTTTGTGCAATGATCGGAGAGATCCAGCATAGAGGGAGCAACCCATGATGCAGGAATATTCAGCCTACCTCAGAATAGTTGGAAGGGATGGACTGAGAAACAAGTGGAGACACCACCAATGGCAGGAGCAGGGGTCCTTTGCCCAGATGACAGGGAACCAAGGAGATTGGGCCGGGGGGGACACACTGGCCAGCTTGGCAGTGAGGAGAGGAGAATTGTATGAGGTTTCCGCTATTCTCTCAGGGTAATATGAGGCCAAGTCATCTTCTGAGAGCAGAGATTAGGGTGTGGGAGGGGAATCCAGAGGGTTGCTGAGACTTTGAAGAGAGAGGAGGAGGAATAAAATGGTAATAGTCAGTTTGGACAGTGGGGAGACCAACACAAAAGGACTGCAGAGCAGTGACTGAGATGGCCAGGCAGATTTGAGCATTCTTTTCTGATGATTTGCAATTATGAATTTAATGTGAGACCTGTCAGGTTGCTTGTGAATTTTCTCAGGCTATATCTAGCTGTTTAGGTACAAGTGAGGATATAGGAAATATTGAGTGCCTAATCTTTTTCCTTTTTTTTTTTTTTTGGAATACCTATTTTTTTCATCAGAGACACTAGATAGGTCTTAAACAAAGAAGGACAAGGTATCAGATGCAAAGTCTTTAATAAAGATGTTTGCATTCATTACAACATACATAATTTTGCACTTTATAGTTAATTAGCCATTATTTCAATACTCACAAATTCATCTGCCTCGGGGCTTAGTCATGATGTCTGAATCTAAATTAATAAAATTAAGGAATAGCAACAGCTCATCTAATCATCTTTTTATACCTTCATGATCAGCAGGATACATATGACAGTTCCCAAAGGTCTATTATAGATTGATATATAAATTGTGAGCCTTCTTTTATAGCAGTATATAATCAAGATTGCTATGAAAGTATTTAAACTAAAGGTCACACAGTTTATGAAAACCAAATTTTTTATTCATGCCTTTAACCTATACCTACTTTTAGCCATTTTTCAACCTGTTCTTTATGAATGTTATATTGCCCAGCAAATAGTGTTCTTCTTCACTGCTTTGGAGATGACTGAACAGATAAAGGCATCAGATTCCTACACAGTTGGGGTTTTACCTAAGAACAATTTGTTTTATGATAGTCTTTTGTTACATTTTACCAAATACTGGGGAATACCCATATAATTCAAGATTATTTTAGGTTATTTCTTTGATTGAGAACTGAATATATTGAAGATGTATTTGATAACCAAGATTTTTGATAATTTTCAACAGCATTAGTTCTATTAACAACCAGAAAACTGTTGTAAGCTTAACATCCGACAGTGAACACATTAGTAAACATGAGCCTTGGGAAGAGAGAGCATATTTGATTCTCCTTCTGGAAATATGTTACTGGTTTCAAGGGGGAAAAAAATGGTCATGTGACCCCTCACTTAACTACTTCTTTATGTGAAAAAGAGGCAAAATGAGATGCAGAAGGAAAACTCTGCAGTTACTCTATAACCTTGAACACACTGAGTGACATCTTTGTTCTGACAATAGTTTCTCCATGCTATCCTATGGATAAAGGTGAAACAAACCACAGAAAGGTTAAAATATCTTCACAGTAATATGTATACCTTAAATCTTTGGGAGACTTAAGTACTTTATCAATAAATAAGGCTGATGGTATAGGTAGATGCAGATATTGTTTTTCATTAAATGAAGATGAATACAGAGGATTCCACTGCTCTGAAGCCTCACTCATGCACCAGGATGCTGAACATATCTGTTGAATTATGTGCACTTTTACATCTGCAATTATAACATACACTCACATTTCCTTGTTCTAAAAGTAACTCCAAGATTTGACAAGGTACATTGTGGAAAAGCTTAAAGGTTGTATAAGTTCTCTAAAATAAATTGGTGAGGAAGAAGCGTGAGATTCTGAATCAGTTAAGGTAGCTTGTTTCCTCAAGGACTAACATAATACTTTATTTAGTATAAAACTAAAATTGCAATTTTTAATTCTCGGTATCATCCTTTGGGCTTTGAAATCCTCTCACACTGCCCACATACACACGGGGGTAAAATAGTCTTAATACTTGAAAACATACCATACTCTAATGCCTTGTGAACTGACAACCCTCTTTGCACACTTTACATCTTCTGTGAGGTCATCTTGCAGCAAAATTGAGAAGGAGGCAGTGAGGAACGAAAACAACTGTCTTAGAAATTTTATTATATATTTAGGTCTAGTCAGCTTTCCTTTATTAGACTGTGGCAGGAATACTAGGAACTTAATGTCCAAAAACAAATTGTCCAAGTGTACCAGGCACTGTAAAAAAAACTTGATTAGTAATTTCTTATTCAGAAATTGCACTTCTAGGAATTTTTACTAAAAAAAAAATAAGATGACATGCATCCAAAGAATATGTAGAAGGCCTTTTGTAACAATTTTAAAAAGGGGAAAAGGGAGAAAACTGAGTGTTTGACCATTGGAGTGGATCACAAATTGTGGAATATTCACATGATACAATTCTAGGCATGCTCTTAAAATCATAATACAGGCAGACCTGTATTTGTTGATATGGAAATTATTGTCAGTTATAGAAAGCAAATTGTAAAGTAGTATATAGAATAAAATTTCCTTTTTCTGAAAGTAAACAGTTATGTATTTGTAAGTGTGTATATCAAATATGCAGGATACAGTTCTATAATCATATACATGATTGATATGTATTCTGGAAGAATAAATACCAAAAAAATTAGTGGTTATAAATCACTGGATAGTAAGATTAAGGATGATGTTTTTCTTATCTGTATTTTATGATTTTTATTCACTGACCATAGATGATTATATATACTGAAGTATTTAAAAATTATTTGGATTTAGACAAAGAGAATATTCTAAAACTATTCTTCTTTACTAGCAATTTATCATTAAAAAATGTAACAAGTTTGCAATCCTTATCCAGTATTATATGCCCTAAAGACTCCACATGCTCTTTCTATTGTTATATGAGTTCAATAAACTATTTGATACACCTGAAATAAATAAATACATAAATTAAATTGTTAGTATGATAATATATAGGAACTGTATTTTTTGGAGATGCAAACTTAAGAATTTAAAAAAGATATGTCATAATATCTTTTATTCACTTTAAAATCCTTAAGTAAAATATACATGGGTATATATATATATATATATATATGCACACAAATACATACACATATAAGAAGCAAATATGGCAAAATGTTAGCAAATACTAATAGTATGTGATGGGATATGAGTATTTATTATAATAATGTCTCTAACTTTCTATATATTAAGAACATTTCATAATAAAAGGTCAAAACCAACTAAAAAAGACCATACAAACAAATTATTCCTATACCTCCCCCAAATAATTGGGAAGAAGACATTGTTCTTGAAAAACCATTAATAAAGCCATTTATGATAAATTAATAGGTCATTCCAAAAACATTTATATACTTAAAAACACCAAACTTTTATGATTTCAGACCTTTAATTTTTTACTTTGGGAATTATGAGGTAGATAACACTGAGTATTTAGAACCTGAGATGGAGTTTTTCTAGGTGCCTGATGAACCCTTGCAGACTTTTACGTTTGTGTGGAGTCTCTATTCCTGTAATATAACCCATGGGTCCTGTGCCTTCACTCACACATTATCGTGTCTTACCGCTGCAGGGTATACCACAGGTGTTAACTGCTCCTGGGGTTTTGCCATCATTACACCAGTAGCAGCTATTGATCTGAAAAATCCCATAATCAGTGCTTTGGTCTCCAGGATTGTAGTTTGTAGCTCTTGTGTTATAAACACTCTCCCATTCGACCAAACACACCCCTGAAAAGAATTTATTTTTAGTAATAAGGACACAACATCAAATCACTAACACTGTATACCAAAATTAGTTCTATTTAGCTAATTCTATTTAACTAATGATTTATTTTATAAGTTTAAAGATGTATTCAACTTGCAAAATATTGTAACACTTAAGAGTTAAAGGGCTCTAAAACTTGTGTGATGAAAATCACCTTGTAACACTAATGAAGCAAGATAAAATGCATTTATAAATGTTTAAGTGGGTGTTTCTTCTATTGCCTTTACCCTTTCCCTATCCCTAGAATAGAAAAATCAGCAGGCTTGTTTAGTGGATTTTGTAAATTCATAGTTGATGCTTAGGCCAATGGGAATAACTCTTGATTATAAGAAATTAGGATTTTCTGAGAGAAAGAGAGTTTCTTAGAATTGCTAAAGGTAGGTTTGAATAGTCAGAATCTGGAATACAAGAGTAAGAGAATAGGAAAGTCTATTTCTTCCATCCACTCATTCATCCAAAAATAAAGATTCACAGCAAAGGTTTGCATTCAGTCCAAGAAGTGATCATTCAGGCCAACAGAGGTTATGTTGACAAATATGGACTAAAATATAAAGTGACTTTTAACTCAGGGCACAACTTAATCCAACAGGGGGAATAAGCATAACAAAACATCTTTTCATGCTCAGTTTCAGGGATCCTCATATTACACAGTCCTGAAGAGAAATAGGTTCCTACTGCCCCTTGAATGGAGAGGTCAACATAATTTTTAAATCTTGCCATTAAAAATCCCATGTCATAGCAGGAGAATTAAAAGAAAAAACTACACATCACTGTAGGTTCTCAGAACTTGAGACCTAATGAGAAATGTCTGGAGTCAAGCATTGAGGACTAGACAGAAACATTCCATGCCCTCATATTTATCTTTTAGTCAACATAGGTGTGCCATTGAAACTGGGGCGCTTGGCAAAATCAGTGGAACCAGAAGAGAATACAACAGTTCCCACTGAACTTAGAATGGTAGGAGTTTTGCCCTTCCATGCCCGTATCCCTGCATCTGGTATCGCTGACTATACAGGAACAAGTTGATGTTTTCACTGGTGCAAGTAATCAAAGCCTCAAAGAAATAAAAAAAAATCCATTCACTCAATGGTCCTTTTTATTGTCCTCCTCTCTTAGAATTTGTTCCTGTTCTGAAATTTATCTGAAAGCAAGGAGAAGAGCAGACTTAAAGTTTGGCAGGCTGATTCCCATGAATCCATCCATTCCATGTCCTTTCAGAATTTTGGCAAATTCACCCCTTTCAAACTTCTTGCCCTGGGCAGACAGCAGAACAGAGGAATAACCCCAGAACAAGGAGAGCCTTCATGTTGACTGGGAAGCTGACCTCTAGGCTGAGTAGGGCAAGATGATCCTATTATAACATCTGTTAGTGTCCTTCTTTTCCCAGCAGTTTGGGGGCTCCACCCTTTGAGCTATGTGGAAAGCAAGAATGGTTTATTGGTACACTGACATTAAAATGCTTTTTGTTTTTTTGATGATTGATGGCATGATGTCCTAAGAATTACCAACAACAAAATGATGAAATGACATTGCTTAAAGAGGTGCTCAGGAAAAACCGGAAAGAAGCACTGTGTCCAAAACAGGAAGTTGTTTCTATTTTATTATGAATTTGAGCAACTATAAGGAATAAAACACCTAATGAACATTTTATACTGCTTCAAATGAGCCCTGATCTTTGTTTAACATTCATTTTCAAGAATTTGTCTTGTGTGTATTCACTATTTGTATTCACCTTTTTCCTTAAAATTATTTTATATACACTTTTCTATGAATGGATATGACACATGTGCCTGTCACTTTAACAGGTAGTCAAAAGAACTGCTACTCCAAACAGAATGAGGAGAACTTTATTAACAGTAAAACAATTTGTGAATAGGGCAATACCAATTAAAAATGTTCCAAAGTGTTGGGAGTGGGGGGCATGGGAGAAGAAGGAAACTTGTCTGAAACTGACTGGTCAGAACCTAGGCCTTTTTGTCTTGTGTTATTCACTGTAAGTCTCATCCTCCTAGTTTTGCATTTCTAAAGATTGATTGTGTCAGAGTAGGGTGTTTACCTTGTGTCCCTCCTTTGCTGGGAAACATTTTGTAACCTACCACCTGATGGTCAATTTAGAGTTCCTTTCATATTTACACTTTGCATCAAGCTCTTTATAGGAAGCATCTCTGAAGAAAATTGATTTTGAGCTGTCCCATGGGGCTAGGGGCATATCCTAGGCTTCCACATAGCTCAAAATGTAGCTGAGAAGTTAGGATTTAAGGGCTGATTGTGATTACTAATCATTATATAGATATTCCTTTTTACTTTCTGGTATATTAAAGTAGACAGAGGGAAATACCTGAAACCTGAACTAGAATCCAGCTGCCTTGATCTCTGATAATGATTGCATAGCCTTTATCTTGTGCCCTTGTGATTGTAAAAACCTTGTGACTAACCTTCGCTTGTACCCAATTATCCAGTTTTTCAACCTTAAAGTCTTATGATCACTAAAGACAGCCCCTAAGGCTTATTATTTTTTTTTTTTTTCACTTAAAATAAAAAAGTTTATTTCTTGCTCAAGGTCCCTCCCCATAATTTTGTAGGGAAGGTTCTGCTAATAATCAAACCAGGCAGGCTGACAGAGCAGATACCATCTCTAACACTGCCACTCACCATGCCAGTGAGGGGAAAGGATTGCTGCAGGACTGTGAATGGGTATGGTAGGGTGAATTACATACATCAGAAAAAATATTTTGTTAATCTTTATCCAGTCCTGTGGGTTTAAACACATTGGAAATAGGACCTTTGAAGATGTTATTTTTAGTTAAGATGTGGCCCAATTGAATGAGGTTGGGTCTTAATCCTTTTACTGGAGGCTTTATAAAAAAGAAACCTAGTTAAAGAAGAAGCTAAAAGTCAATAGAAACTGGAAGAGAAAGGAGAGAATGTCACCATGTGATGGGAAAGCCAAAGAACCCAAGGATTGCCAGCCAGCAAGAACACCACTGACCTGGGAGGAAGCAAGCCTTCTAGCCTCTGAAAACATGAGCCAATAAATTCCCATTGCAAAGTCAATCCATTGTGTTGAATTGTCTTAGCAGCCTGGAAACTAAGACAATGGGCAGCTTCCACTCACATTACTTCCACTCACAGTCCATTGATTAGAACTACTTAACAGACTTCATTCAAATACAAGGGGTCAGAAAGATATCACAACCATGAGAGGAAAATCAGAAATATGTTTTGATCAGTAGTAATGCCTACCATCTTATAAACAAATGTGGCCTGATGCTGTAATAACTGAGCCTCAGCCCAGAGAGCTGAGCAACTCAAAATGGTCACCTGAAAAGGGAACTTCCAATACCTGAAGCATTGGGAAAGTAGGAAGGGTAAAGGAAGAAAGACACTGGGAAGAGTAGGATTGACAGTGTCTGAAAGACACTTGGGGATAAAGATTGATTTTATAAATAAATCTTACATCCAAACTCAGGGGTGAAAGAAACTCACCTTCCATATTTTATTTAAATCAATAGCCTTCTGGCTTCATGTTCCCATTTCTGTGAGCTGGCAGGAAGTTTAGCCTTGGTTACTCATGGCTTAAGCAGAGGAACTAGAGTTTTGTGTTGTACTAGGCATTATGGAGGGTCTTTCCAAACATCTGTCCACCCAGGTACCACCAGGTATCCCTTCCTTTGGTCTCCATGGAGCCTTCAATTCTAGTGTTCTACAGTTTCTAGATCATGCTTGGGACACCAGGATCCTTGGCAGGCCCAGGGCACCCAGTCTCCCTTGGAGGGCCACCTGCATTCCCTTGAGTTCTTGCCACTCCAGGGAACACTATCAGAAAGCAGACACCAGGACCCGCTGCTCTGTGGACCTACAGACCCCTCTTCCTCCCACCTCACTTCAATTCCAATGCTCCTTCTCTCCAGGACACTGGGCATCAATAGGCTCAAACTTCTATAAAAGATAGGAAACACAATTGCCTGTAGACTGCTTTCTTCTTTATGATATGCAAAATTCCTGAATAATGAGATTAGGGAGCAAGCTGTAAGTATATTAAGAGGAAAGCACCTCAGGAGGAGGAAACAGAGGACAAAGAGCCTGAGGTGAGTATAGAAAACAGTGTGGCTCAAATGGAGTGAGTTAAGGAGGAGCAGTAGAAGATGAGATCAGATTAGTAACTGGGCCCAAATTATGCAATATTGTGGCTATCATTCATATGGGACTTACCAATGACATGCTAGAACTGTTCTAAATTCCTCATAGCAACTCTACAAGGTGTTGCTATTATTATCTCCATTTTACAGATGAAGAAATTAAGAGACAGAATGGTACAATGAATTTACCTGAGCAAGAGTCAGTACCAGGGGACTTCTGGAAGATGGCAGCTAGGAGAGACAGGGCAAAAAAACACCTCCATGAAAAATGCTAGATAAAAGCCAGAAAGTGACCCAGAACACCAGTTCCAGTGATGCACCAGCTGGACGAGGTCTGCTAAATCATCAGGGACCATGCACCTGGTGAAAACGGAATCTATGTTCCAAAATGAGTGAGTAAGCCTGCTGAATATGTGGCAGCCATGCTTCAGTTTGGGGAAACCATGGGTTGGCATTTGGAGTCAGACTAGTTCTTTTTTAAAAAACCAAAAAACAGCTGCAGACACGGCAGTGAGAACCGCATGGTGAAGAGTGGCAGGAATAGGCTGTTCGAATGCCTCAATATCTGGCATGGATGATAGCCTTTTGCACACCTGCTGCTAATTGTCTTGGAGAAAGGAGGGCAGAGGGGAGCCAAAATGGGAAATAACCACGCCCCTTACAGCCATCTTCCTGGAAGGCTAGGAATGCTCCTGCCCGGCACTGGTGCCACAGCCCAGAGCCGCGCTGAAATACCCAGTGTGACAAGAAGTATTTCCAGGAACACAAACACACCACAATATCAGGCATGGACAATAGCCTTTCACACACCCACAGCTAATTGTCCTGGAGCTAGGAAGGCAGAGCTGTGTGAAAAGGGGGAAATCAACATGCCCTCCTTACTGCAGGCTGGGAACGCCCCTACATGGCTGCTGGTCCAGAACTTCCCTTGGGGGATGGAACCTACCTGTGACATAGCACAGCCTTCCCTCAACAGAGGCCCTAGGAGGGCATGGCTTGGAAGAGGGACCCACTCTGAAATCCCAGGGACCATATGTGAATACCAAGGACTTGTGGGTCAGCACCAGAGACAATCTGTGGCGAGGCTGAACTGAAGATTTAGACTCTTCCAACAGCCTTAAATCTCCAGAAACACCTGGGAGGTTTGATTATTAAAGCTTCCCTCTCTCTCTATCTGCTCAGACACATGCCCCACATTCAGGGTGGACAGCACCAACAACACACCCAAACTTGGTGCACCAATTGGAACCCCACAAGAATCAGACCCCCACACACTACAAAGACAAAGTTGGGGAGAACTGAATTGAGGGGAATAGGTGGCTTGCGGATGCCACCTGCTGGTTAGTTAGAGAACGTGTATGCCACCAAGCTGTAGATCTGACAAATTAGAGATTAGTCTTTGAATTGGCCTACATATCTTAAAAGAACCCTATCAAGTTAAGCAAATGCCAAGAGGCCAAAAACAACAGAAAATTTTAAAGCTTATGAAAAAAACAGATGATATGGGTAACCCAAACCCAAACACCCAAATCAAAAGATCAGAGGAGACACAGTACTTGGCACAATTAATCAAAGAACTAAAGATAAACAATGAGAGCATGGTACAGGATATAAAGGACATGAAGAAGGCCCTAGAAAAGCATAAAGAAGAAACTGCAAGAGTAAATTAAAAAATAGATGATCTTATGGAAATAAAAGAAACTGTTGACCAAATTAAAAAGATTCTGGATACTCATAGTACAAGACTAGAGGAAGATGAACAATGAATCAGTGACCTGGAGGAGGATAAAATGGAAAATGAGAGAACAAAAGAAAGAATGGAGAAAAAAATTGAAAAAATTGAAATGGGCTTCAGGGATATGATAGATAAAATAAAATATCCAAATATAAGACTTATTGGTGTCCCAGAAGGGGAAGAGAAGGGTAAAGGTCTAGAAAGAGTATTCAAAGAAATTGTTGGGGAAAACTTCCCAAACCTTCTACACAATATAAATACACAAAGCATAAATGCCCAATGAACTCCAAATAGAATAAATCCAAATAAGCCCACTCCAAGACATATTCTGATCAGATTGTCAAATACTGAATAGAAGGAGCACATTCTGAAAGCAGCAAGAGAAAAGCAATTCACCACACACAAAGTAGTGGCTACTCAGTGGCCACCATGAAGGCAAGAAGGCAGTGGCACAATGTATTTAAAATTCTGAGAGAGAAAAATTTCCAACCAAGAATTCTTTATCCAGCAAAGCTCTCCTTCAAATTTGAAGGAGAGCTTAAATTTTTCACAAACAAATGCTGAGAGATTTTGCTAACAAAAGACCTGCCCTACTCTAGATACTAAAGGGAGTCCTATCAACAGAGAAACAAAGAAAGGAGAGAGAGAGATGGAGAAAGTTTCAGTAATATATTGTTGGATTCGATTTGCTAATATTTTGTTGAGAATTTTAGCATCTATATTCATAAGAGATATTCATTTGTAGTTTTCCTTTCTTGTAATGTCTTGTATCTGGTTTTATCATTAGGGTAATGCTGGGACTTGTGTAACTTCTCCCCTTCAGTCTCATCAAATATATAACAATAGGTGCTACCTTATTAGGTTATTATGCAGGTTAAACCACTAAGTACATGTAAAGAACCTATGACAGAGCCTAGTACATAATAAGTACTAAATGTATATATATTTTAAAGTATTGCTTTCTTGGAAGTAAATTCTACATGGTTACAATTCAGTATTCAATTAGTTGTTAGATTTCACTCGTTAAATGTTTGTTTATGACTTTTTCTTTGGTGTTTGTAAAGTAATTTGCTTATCATCTTTATATATCCTGTTTTTGTCCACCTTTGGTATCAGGGTTTGGCTAACTTCCAAAAGTGAGGTGACTAGCCATCCATCTTTTTCTAGGCTCAGGAAGTGTTTACATAATATAGAAAATCATCTGGGCCTGGGACCTATTTTTGTATTAGTTATATATTGCTGTGTACAAATTACCCCCCAAAATTTAATGATTTAAAACAACAAATATTTATTACGTCATGATTTCTGTAGATCAAGAAACTAAGCATGGATCTCTCACAGGCTGCAATCAAGGTGTTGGCTGGGATTTCAGTCATCTTAGGGCTATCTAGGGGAAGGATACATTTCCAACCTCACTCATGTGACTGTTGGCAAGATGAAGTTTCCTGTGGGTTGTCTGACTCAAGACCTCAGTTCTTCATGGACTGTTGGCCAGAGGCCCCCTCAGTTCCTTGGTGCATGGCACTCTCCCCAGGGCAGATCACAACTTGGCATCTGGCTTCACTAAGGGAGAGAGTCATGTAGCAAAACAGGAGTGACTGTCTGTTTTGTAACCTAACCTTAAAAGTAATATCCTGTCACTCTTGCTGAAGTCTATTGGCTAGAAGAAGTGAGTTGCTAGTTGAGCCAGCCTCAAAGGGAGGAGATTACACAAGGGTGTGAATACCAGTAGGTGCTATTATGGGCCATTTTAGAGGCTGCCTGCAACAAATTTTAAAGGTAGATCTTTGACTACCCTTCCACTTTCTTCTGTAACTATTGGTCCATTCTAGTCCCATACCTTTTCTTACACAATTTTAGTAATTTATGACTTCCTACCAAATAATTATGTTTCTGTTTTGAAAATTTATTTGTTAAAAAATCTAATCTGGGGCTGAAGCTTATTGCTATCATTATTTATGTTTCCCCTCTCTTTTTCTTTATCGGAAAGAACAGTTGTCTAATTTGTTTGTCATTGCAAAGAAGCAGTTTTTTGTGTATTGCTCAACTCTATTTTTGGTATTTTCTTTCATTGATTTCTGACTTTATTAATTATTTCCTTTACTTTTATTTGAGCTTATTTTTTATGCTTTCACCTAAATTCTTGAAAGCTTGGTTTCTTTGTTTTCAATTTTGATTTCTAATAAATGCATTTAAGGCCATGGATTTTCCTCTGAGTACTAGTTTGGCTACACCCCACTGGTTTTGATATGTAGAGCTCTTATGGCTTTTCATTTTGCAATGGTTTGTAATTTCCATTTTAATTGATTTCTCCTTAACCAGATTAAAAGTGCAGTGCCCCACCTTCCTTATTTCCATGGGCACAGGTTTTAAACCATCTTTTTTTGTTGTTGTTGTTTAACTGTGATTTTATTGTCCTGTGGTTAACATGGTCCTAGATGATTTTTTTTTAATTTTTATTCAAATAACAAATATATCACCTAAAATTCCTCCCTTTACATATACAATTCCATGCTATTAATTACATTTGCAATTTTGTGTTACCATCACCAGCACCTATTACCAAAATTTTACAATAGACCCAAAGAGAAACTTTGTACAATTTAAGCATTAACTCTCCATTCCCTACCTCCAACCTAGCCCATGGTAACCTGTATTCTAGATTCTGATTCTATGGGTTTGCTTATTCTAATTATTTCATATCAGTGAGATCACAAAATATTTGTACTTTTGTGACTGGCTTATTTCATGCAACCTGACATCTTCAAGTTTCATCCATGTTGTTGCATACATCAGAACTTTATTATTTTTAAGTGCTGAGTAGTGTTCCATTATATGTATATACCATATTTTGTATACCCATTCATCAATTGATGGACATTTGGGTTGCTTCCATTTTTTGGCAATGTGAATGATGCCATTATGAACATCAATGCACAAATATCTGTTCAAGTCCCTACTGAGTCACATGGCAATTCTATACCTATCTTTCTGAGGAACTGCCAATCTGTCTTCCACAGCAGCTGCATCATTTTACGTTTCCACTGGCAATGATTGAGTGTTCCTATTTCTCCACATCCTCCCCAACACTTACAATTTTCTTGTTTTAAACTAGTAGCCATTCTCATTGATGTGAGATGGTATCTCATTGTGGTTCTGATTTGCATGTCCCTAGCAGCTAATGATATTGAGCATCTTTTCTTGTGGTTTTTGGCCATTTGTGTATCCCCTTTGGAGAAATGTCTATTCAAGTCTTTTGCTCATTTTTTAATTGAGTTGTTTACCTTTTTATGGTTGAGTTGTAGGATTTCTTTATATATGCTGGATATTAAACCCTTATTGGGTATGTAGTTTCCAAATATTTTCTCCCAGTGAGTAGGTTCTTTTTCCACTTTCATGATAAACTCTTTGATGCATAAAAGTTTTTAATTTTGATGAGGTCCCATTTAATTATTTTTTTCTTTTGGTGCTTGTGGTTTAAGAGTGAAGTCTATGAAACCTTTGTCTAACACAAGATCCTGAAGATGTTTCCCTATATTTTTTTTCTGGAGTTTTATAGTCCTAGTTTTTATATTTAGGTCTTTGATCCATTTTGAGTTAACTTTTGTGTATGTAGTGAGAGAGGGGTCCTCATTCTTTTTTTTTTTTTTTTTTTTTTTTTTTGGCATATGGATAATCAGTCATCCTAGTACCATGTGTTGAAGAGATTATTCTTTCCCGGTTGAGTGGACTTTGCAGTCTTGTCAAAAATAAATTGGCCAAAAAAAAAAAAAAGTAAATGAACAATGGAGGGGAGGAAGGGAACGGGATGTTTGGGGTGTTCTTTTTTATTTTAATCTTTATTTTATTTTTTGGATAATAAAAATGTTCAAACTTTGTGGTGATAAATGCACAACTATATGACAATACTGTTAACAACTGATTGTACACTTTGAATGATTGTATGTTATGTGATTATATCTTAATAAAATTGCATTAAAATATTTTTTTAAAAAAGAGTCAATACCAGGACTCAAACTCAGGCAGAAGTCTCCAGAATCTGAACTCATAAACACTATACCACACTGGCACAGAAAGTGGGGAGAAGGATCTGGCTACCTGGTGGCAGGAGAAAAAGGCAAAATAAGGGGAAATAAATGCAGATTTGATTTTCAAAAGCAACCTTCTAAATAAGTATTCATGTATATAGATTTACAGAAAAATCATGCAAAAAATACAGGATTGCCATATACCACCCTATTATTAACATCATGCATTACTGCAGAATATTTGTAACAATTGATAAGATCACATATTTAAAATTATACTATTAAATATAGTCCATGATTTAACTTAAAGTTCACTGTTTGTGTAGCATAGTTCCATGGATTTGTTTTTGAATTTTTTTATTGTTACTATGCATACAATCTAAAATTTCCCCCTTTAATCACATTCAAATATATATTTCATTTCTCTTAATTACATTCACAATGTTGTAATACCATCATCACCATCCAAGTACCAAAATATTTCCATCATTCCAAATAGGGACCCTGCACATTTTAAGCCTTAACTTCCCATTCCCTATACCTAACCTGTCCTTAGGTAACCTATGTTCTAGAATCTGATATTATGCGTTTGTTTATTCTAATTATTTCATATCAATGAGGTCATACAATAATTTGAAGATACCCTATTAAGTGAAATAAGCTAAGTTTTTGTGTCTAGCTTATTTCACTTAATAGGATGTCTTCAAGTTTCAACCATGTTGTCTCATTGTGGTCTTGATTTGCATTTCATGGATGGTTAATGATGTTGAGCATCTTTTCATGTGCCCTCTGTCCATTTGTATAGGATCTTTTAGAGATTTCTGTTCAAGCATTTTGCCCATTTTTTATTTTATTTTTTGTCTTTTTGGTTATAAATTGAAGGATTTCTTTATACATAGTGGATATATATACACGTTGTCACATGTATCAGAACATCATTCCTTTCTACACCTGAATAATATTCCATTGAAGGTATGTATCACTTTTTTCCCCATTCATCAGTAAATGAATAGGTTGCTTCCGTCTTCTGGCATTTGTGAATAAGGCCACTATGAATAAGGTATGCAAATATCTGTACCAGTCCCTGTTTTTGATTCTTTTGGCTATATACTTAGTAGTGGGATTGCCAAGTCTAAGCTAAGTAGTTCTATACTTAGCTTCATGAGAAACCACCAAAATGTCTTCCACAGTGGCTTCACCATTTTATATAAACACCAGCAATGAAATAGTGTTCCTATTTGTCCACATCCTCTCCAACACTTGTTATTTTCCATTTGTTTAAGAGCAGACATTCTAATGGGTGTGAAATGGTGTCTCATTGTGGTCTTGATTTGCATTTCACTGATGGTTAATGATGTTGAGCGTCTTTTCATGTGCCCTCTGTCCATTTGTATAGGGTCTTTCAGAGATTTCTGTTTGAGTATTTTGCCCATTAAAAAAATTGTTTTGTCTTTTTGATTATAAATTGAAGAATTTCTTTATATATAGTGGATATTAATCCTTTATTGGATATGTAGTTTCCAAATATTTTCTCCCATTGTGTAGGTTGTTTTTTTTTACTTTTGTGGTAAAGACTTTTTAAAAATTCAGTTTTATTGAGATATATTCACATACCATGCAGTCATCCACAGTATATAATCGATTGTACAATCACAGTACCATCATATAGTTGTGCATTCACTACAATCAATTTTTGAACATTTTCATTACTCAAAAAAATTAAAAAAAGATTAAATATACAAGTAAAAAAGAACAACCCAAAACCTCCAATACCCCTTACTCCCCCCTGTATTAGTTAGGGTTCTCTAGGGAAACAGAATCAATGAGAGGTGTCTCCATCAAATTGTAAAAGTGACTTACGCAACTGTGGGTATGCACAAGTCCAAATTCCGCAGAGCAGTCAGAAAACTGTCAACTCCAAAGAAGATGTCTGATGAACTCCTCAGGAAACAAACCAGCAACTTTGACGAACTCCTCAGGAAATGAACTAGGATCTTTGACTAATGTGTTCAATGAACTCCTCAGGAAATGAACCAGCAACTTCAATGAACTCCTCAGGAAATGCTTCACTGGGCAGCTGAAGAAGAAGTGAAGGTCCTCTATCTGTCTTGCTTATAAATCTTCAACTGATTAATTGGATTAAATCCAGCCAATTGCATTCTCTCATTGTGGAAGGCACGCCTTTTGGTGAGTCATCAGTCACAGCTGCAGTCAATTGACTGATGATTTAATAAACCAGCCTGTTGGTTTGTTAACCAGCCTCAAATGTCCTCACAGCAATTGTTAGGCCAGTGTTTGCTTGACCAGACAGCTGGGTACTATCACCTGGCCAAGTTGACACATGAACCTAGCCATCATACTCCCCATTATTCATTTAATTTTGTCCCTATTTTTCTATACATCTCTCCATACACTGGATAAAGGGAGTGTGAGCCACAAGGTTTTCACAATCACACAGTCACACCATGAAGCTATATAGTTATACAATCATCTTCAAGAATCAAGGCTACTAGTTCAATAGTTTCAGGTATTTCCTTCTAAGTATTCCTATACACTAATAACTAAAAAGGGATATCTATATAATGCATAAGAAAAATCCCCAGAGTGACCTCTTGACTCCATTTGAAATCTCTCAGCCATGGAAACTTTTTTTTTATTTCTCTTCCCGTTTTTGGTCAAGAAGTCTTTCTCAATCCAAAGGTGCCAGGTCCAAGCTCATCCTCAGGAGTTATGTCCCATGGTGCCAGGGAGATTTACACCCCTGGGAGTCATGTACCATTTCAGGTGAGGGCAGTGAATTTACTTGCCAAATTGGCTTAGAAAGAGAAGCCACATGATAAAGTCTTTTGATGCACAAGTTTTTTATTTTGTTGAAGTCCAATTTATCTATTTTCTTTTGTTGCTAGTGCTTTGCATGTGTAAAGTCTAAGAACCCATTGCCTAACACAAGGTCCTTATGATCCTTCCTTATGTTTTCTTCTAGGAGTTTGATAGTTCTAGCTCTTATATTTAGGTCTTTGTTCCATTTTGAATTGATTTTTGTATTTGGCATGAGGTAGGGATCCTCCTTCTCTTTTTTTTGCATATTTAGATCCAAATTTCCTAGCACCATTTGTTGAGACTATTCTTTCCTCATTGAGTGGCCTTTGCCACCTTTAAAAAAAATCAGTTGGTCTTAAGTGTGAGATTGATTTCTGGGCTCTCTTTTGATTCCATTGGTCTATATATGCCAGTACCAGGCTTTAAAAAAATATTACAGTGACTTTGTAATAAGTTTTAAGATTGGAAAGTATGAGTACTCCAACTTCATTCTTCTTTTTCAAGATGTCTTTAACTATTTGGGGCCTCTTGCCCTAACATAAAAATTTGATGATTGACTTTTCCATTTCTGCAAAAAAGGTTCTTGGACTTTTGATTGGGATTGCAATGAATCTATAAATTACTTTGGGTAATATTGACATTTTAATGATATTTAGTCTTCCAATCCTTGAACATAGAATATGTATCCATTCATTTAGGTCTTCTTTCATTTCTGTTAGCTATGTTTTGTAGTTTTCTGTGTACAAGTCCTTTACATCCTTGGTTAGGTTTATTCCTAGATATTTGATTGTTTTAGTTGCTATTGTAAATGGATTTTTTTCTTGATTTCTTGTTCCAATTGTTCATTGATTTTGGAGGTTCATCTTGTACCCTGCCACTTCACTGAATACATATATATATATATAAGCTCTAGAAACTTTGTTGTGGATTTTTCTGGTTTTTGTGTATATAGAATCATATCATCTGCAATAGGGAAAGTTTTACTTCTTCCTTCCAATTCAAATGGCTTTTATTCCCTTTTAATTGCCTAATTGCTTTGGCAGGAACTTCTAGTAAGATGTTGCATAGCAGTGGTGACAGTGAGCATCCTTGTCTTTCTTGATCTTAGAGGTAACTTTGCCGTATTTCACCATTAAGTAGGATGATAGCTTTGGGCTTTTAATATATGCCCTTAATCATGTTGAGGAAGTTTCCTTCTAATCCTAGTGTTCTAAGTGTTTTTACCAAGAAAGAGTACTGTATTTTGTCAAATGCCTTTTCTGCATCAATTGAGATGATCATATATTTTATTCATTCATTCTGTAAATGAAGTGTTTTACATTAATTGATTTTCTTATGTTGAACCAACCTTGCATACCAGGGATAAATCCCACTTGATTATGGTGTATAATTCTTTTAATGAGCTATTGGATTTGGTTTGCTAGTATTTTGTTGGGGATTTTTGCATCTACATTCATAAGAGATATTACTCTGTAGTTTTCTTGTGCTATCTTTATCTGGCTTTGGTATGAGGGTGATTTGGCCCCCTAAAGTGAGATAGGTAGTGTTTCCTACTCTTCAATTTTTTGAATAGTTTGAGCAGAATTGGAGTAAAGTCTTCATGAAATGTTTTGTATAATTCCCCTGTGAATCCATCTGGTCCTGGACTTTCTTTGTTGACAGGCTTTGATACCTGGTTCCATCTCTTTAGTAGAAGTTGGTTTGTTGAGATCTTCTGTTTATTCTTGAGTCAATGTTTCTAAGAATTTGTCAATTTCATCTAGGCTATCTAATTTACTGGCATACATTTGTTCATAGTGCCCTATTATAATCCCCTTTATTTCAGTGGCATTGGTAGTAATGTTCCCATTTTCATTAGTGATTTTCATTATTTGTGTCCTTTCTCTTTTTTTTCCTTGTCAGTCTAGCTAAAGTTGTGTCAATTTTATTGACCTATTCATAGAGCTAACTTTTGGTTTTGTTGATTCTCTCTCTCTCCCTCTTTTTTTCTTTTTTTTTTTTTTTTTGTTATTTCCTTCCTTCTGCTTGCTTCGGGTGTAGTTTCCTATCTTTTTTCCTAATTATTCCAGTTCTGAGGTTATGTCTCTGAGTTGTAGTCTTTCTTGTTTTTTCAATGTAAGCATTTAGAGCTATGAATTTCCCTCTCAGCACTGACTTCCCTGCATCCCATAAGTTTTGTTATGTGGTATTTTCATTTTCATTTGCCTCAAATTATTTCTTAATTTCTGTTTTGATTTCCTTTTTAACCCATTGGTTGTTTGAGAGTATGTTGTACAATTTCCACATATTTGTTAATTTTCCCTTTCTCCCTTTGTTATTGATTTCTAGCTTCATCCCATTGTAGTCAGAGAATATAGACGGTATAATTTCAATATTTTTGAATTTATTGTTTTGTGATCCAAACATATGTTCTTTCCTGGAGAATGATCCAAATGAACTTGATAAGAATGTTTTTGACAATTCTGTTTTTGTTGAGTGCAGTATTCTATATATGTCTGTTAATTCTAATTGGTTTGGTGTGTCATTCAAGTCCTGTGCTTCCTTAATGATCTTCTGACTAGATGCTCTAACCATTATTGAAAATGATATGTTAGTCTCCTACTATTAAGGTGGAACCATCAATTTCTCCATTCAAGTCTTTTAGTATTTGTTTCATATAATTTGGGGCTGTTTTCAGGTGCATATATGTTTATAATTGTTACATATTCCTGTTGAATTATCCCTTTTATCAGTATGTAATGACCATCATTTTTCCCTCCCAACTGTTTTTGACTTAACATCTATTTTATCCCATATTAGTATAGCCACCCAAGCTCTCTTTTCATTACTAATTGCCTGGCATATTTTTTTCCCATCCTTTCTCTGTCATCCTACTTGTGTCTTTGACTTTAAGGTGACTCTCTTGCAGGCAGCAGATAGATGGGTCATGCTTATTTATCCATTCTGCCAAACTCTTTTCCGTCTTTGGACTGGAAATTTTAATCCATTTATGTTAAAATCACTACTGATAATACATACCTTTCTTTTGCTGTTTTGCTAGTTAGCCTTTGTAAGTCTTATACCTTCTTTGTCCTCACTTCTGTTAAAGCCTAGTTTTATATTTATTTGCATTCTTGGGTTTTACCGTTTTGAGGGCCTTCTCATTTCTATCCAGCTATATTTGTCATCTGTCTTCCTTGTGGTTTTATCATGTGTTTAAAATTTAACTTCCTAAAAATATAGCAATCATATATGGTTTGAAACAACTTAACTTTAATAGCATGCATATATACATTTCCTATACCCCTCTGTCCACCAGACTTTTTTTTTGTACTTGTTGCTACTTATATCTTTGTACATTTTATGTCCCAAAATCTAGATTTATCATTTTTATGCATTTGCATTTTAACACCTGTAGGAAGTGAGAAATGGAATTATATACCAAACAATACAATAATACTGGAATTTATAATTACACAAATGGTTATGTTTACCACAGGTGTTTATTTCTGCTTTGGACCATTGCCTAGTGATCTTTCATTTTAGTCTAATGAAATCCCTTTAGCAATGCTTGTGGGGTCTGTCTAGTGGTGATGAACTCTCTCAGCTTGTGTTTATATGAGTATCTCTTAATCTCTCCCTCATTTTTGAAAGGGTCTCACTGGATATAAAATTCTTGGCTGTCAGTTGTTTTCCTTCAGCATTTTAAGTATTTCAACTAACTGCCTTTTTCCCTTCATGGTTTCTGATGAGAAACTGGCATTCAATTGAATTGGGACTCCCTTGTATAAACACATTGCTTTTTCTCTTGCAGCTTTCAAAACTCCCTCCTTGTCCTTTGCATTTGATAGTATAATCTATATATGACAGGGCATATTTTGCCTCATTTTTGTCCTGTTTGGTGTTCACTAAGCTTCTTGTATTATGCATACTCATGTCTTTTGTTAAGTTTGGGAATTTTTTTGTCATTATTTCTTTGATTGTTCCTTTCCCTTTTCTCATTTCTTCTTCTTCTGGGACTCCCATAACATGTATATTGGTGTGTTTGATGGTATCCGATAGCTGTCTTAGGCTGTCTGAGACTGTTTTTGCTTTTTTTTAAATTTTTTAATTGAGATTGTTCACATACCATACAACTATCCAAAAATCCAAAGTGTACAATCAATTGCCCATGGTACCATCACACAGCTGTGCATCCATTACAATTGTTTATTTTTTTTTCAATTTTTAGAACATTTTTATTGCTCCAGAAAAGAAATAAAGACAAAAAAGGAAACTCAAATCCTCCCATACCCCTAACCACCCCCCCTCCATTACTGATTCATAGTTTTGGTATAGTACATTTGTTACTGTTGGTGAAAGAATGTTAAAATACTACTAACTGTAGTATATAGTTTGCAATGGGTATATTTTTTCCTATATGCCTCTCTATTTTTAACTTCTAGTTAAAGTGTCATAGATTTGTTCTAGTTCATGAGATAGATTTCTAATATTTGTACAGTTAATCATGGATCTTGCCCACCATGAGATTCCCTGTTTTATATATTTCCATCTTTTAACCTCCAACTTTCCTTCTGGTGACATATGTGACTCTGAGCTTACTCTTTCCACCACATTCACACACCATTCATAACTGTTAGTTATTCTCACAACTTGCTACCAGCAACTCTGTCCATTTCCAAACATTTAAGTTCACCCTAGTTGAACATTCTGCTCATAATGAGCAACCTCTCCCCATTCTTTAGCCTTATTCTATATCCTGGTAACTTACGTTTCATGTCTATGAGTTTACATATTATAATTAGCCCATATCAGTGAGACCCTGCAACATTTATCCTTATGTGTCTGTCTTATTTCACTCAATATAGTGCCCTCAAGATTTCTTTATCAACCCATTTCTTTTTTTAAGGATAGTTTTGTTCACACACTATACATTCCATCCTAAGTAAACAATCAATGGTTCCCTGTATAGTCACATATTTATGTATTCACTACCATCACCTCTATCTATATAAGAACATCTCCATTTCTTCCACAAAGAAGGAGGAAGAGTCAAAGAAGGTAGAAAGACAAAAGAAAAAGAAAAAAGAAAGAGAGAAAACAAAACAAAACAAAACATGACAGCTAGGAGGAAACAAAAGGAAAGATAGCATTAAACTAAAGTAGAATAAAGAGTCAGACCACATCACCAATGCCGAGTCCCATACCCCTTCCCATATGTCCCCCCCTGCCATATGCATTAGCTTTGGTATATTGCCTTTCTTATATTAAAGGAAGAATAATACAATGTTTCTGTTAGTTATAGTCCTTAGTTTGTATCAATTGTATTTCCCCCCAATCCCACCCTATTTTTAACACCTTGCAATGTTGACATTCATTTGTTCTGCCTCATGTAAAAACATATTTGCACCTTTTATCACAATCATTGAGCACCCTAGATTTCACTGAGTTATGCAGTCCCAGTCTTTATCTTTCCTCTTTCCTTCTGGTGTCCCACATGCTCCTAACCTTCCTCTTTCAACCATACTCACAGTCCTCTTTGTTCAGTGTACTTACATTGCTGTTGCTACTATCTCCCAGAATTGTGTTCCAAACCTCTCACTCCTGTCTTTTCCTTTCTGTCTGCAGTGCTCCCTTTAATGTTTCCCGTAGAGCAGGTATCTTGTTCACAAACTCTGTCATTGTCTGTTTGTCAGAGAATATTTTAAGCTCTCCCTCATATATGAAGGACAATTTTGCTGGATATAGGATTCTTGGTTGGTGGTTTTTCTCTTTCAGTATCTTAAATATATCATCCCACTTCATTCTTGCCTCCATGGCTTCTATTGAGAAATCTGCACATAGTCTTATCAAGCGTCCTTTGGGTGTGATGGATCAATTTTCTCTGGCTGCTTTCAGGATTCCCTATCTTTGACATTTGATAATCTGATTATTAAGTGACTTGGCATAGGCCTATTCAGAACTGTTTTGTTTGGGGTACACTGTGCTTCTTGGATCCGTAATTTTATGTCTTTCATAAGAGATGGGAAATTTTCATTGATTATTTCCTCTATTATTACTTCTGCCCCTTTTCTCGTCTCTTCTTCTTCTGGGGCACCAATGACACCTACATTTCTTCATTTCATGTTGTCATTTAATTCCCAGAGATGTTGTTCATATTTTTCCATTCTTTTCTGTATCTGTTCTTTTGTGTGTAGGCTTTCAGTTTTCTTGTTCTCTAGTTTCTGAGTGTTTTCTTCTGCCTCTTGAGATCTGCTGTTGTATGTCTCCATTGTGTCTTTCATCTCTTGTGTTGTGCCTTTCATTTCCATATATTCTGCCTGTTGTTTTTTTTGAACTTTTGATTTCTACCTTATGTACACCCAGTGTTTTCATTATACACTTCATCTCTTTTGCCATATCTTTCATAAATTTTTTTAATTGATTTAGTATTGGTTGTTTAAATTCCTGTATCTCAGTTGATGTGTAAGTTGGTTCCTTTGACTGGGCCATAACTTCATTTTTCTTAGTGTAGGTTGTAGTTTTCTGTTGTCTAGGTATATGATTTCCTTGGTTACCCCAATCAGGTTTTCCCAGACCAGAATGGGCTCAAATCTCAGAAGGAGGCAATAGTATCATGTCTCCCTGAGGGTGTGTCTTAGAATGTTGAAGCACCCTGTGAGGCCTCAAGTCACTGTGCTTTTCTGCCCAGCAGGTGGCACATGTCAGCCTGTCACTCCAGAATGGTGTAAGGAGGTGTGGCCTGTAGCTGTTTCCTAGGCTCTGGGGTCTGGTTCTGAATGGAAAGAGTGTAGTAGAGCTGGGGCCCACCTCTTTCCTCTTAGGGAAGGTACCCCTCTAGGGAGAGGTCATTAGTATTTGAATAGTCTCTCTTCCTGCGCCATCTCCACCCTTGTCTGTCAGAGCACTGGAAATTGAAAATGGCTGAGGCTTTCTCCACTGAGCCAAAAAAAGGGACAGAAATCCCCCCTTCAGGGCCAGTTCACAGCCACCCTCACTTTCATCCATTGGCCAGAGACAGCACCTGGTCCTCTGGGCTCCCCCACCCTCCCAGACAGGTCCTCTGGCTCTCCAGAGTCAGTCATCACCAAAAACCTCTGTCTACTTGTTGGGGATTCATAGCTTGTATTCAGCAGTCCACATTCACCAATTAAAACCCCAGTTGGAGCTCAGCTGAGCTATATTTGCTTGCTGGGAGAGAGCTGCTTTCCAGCACTCCAAGGCTTTGCAATTCAGGCCATGGGGGGAGGGGGCTCCCATCTTGGATTCACAGCTTTTACTTACAGATTTTATGCTGCAATCTCAGGCATTCTTCCCAATTCAGGCTGGTGTATGATGAGTGGACCATCACGTTTGTCCCCCCGCAGTTATTCTGGATCATTTACTAGCTGTTCTGGTTGTCTATTAGTTGTTTCAGGGAGACCAACAGCTTCCACTCCTCTCTATGCTGCCATCATAGAGCATCCTCTGTTTTTGCTTTTAATATTTCTTTTTCTTCTTTCTTCTCCTCAGCCTGACTCACTTCAAGTGTCTTGTCTTCAAGTTGAGTGATTTTTTCTTCTGCCAGCTCCAATATGCTCTTGTAACTCTACTGGGCATTTGTCATTTCAGTTATTGTGGTATTCAATTCCAATAGTTCTGTTTGGCCCCCCTTATTTTGATTTTTTTTGTTTCCTTTTTCTTTTTCTTTTTTCTTTCTTTCTTTTTTTTTTTTTTTTTGGTCCTTTTTAAAAATTTCTATCTTTTTACTTAGACTCTCATGTTGTTCATTCATTATTTTCCTGATATCCTTTAGTTCTTTGTACTTTCCTTCCTCTCCTTGGGCAATTTTAAGAACATTTTTTAAAAGGCTTTGTTTAGTATGTCCACATTCTTTCATTTTTGTTGGTGTTTTCTGTATTGTTTTCCTCTTCCTTTGGATGGGCTGACATTTCCTGTTCCTTTGTTTTGCGCTTTTTTGTTGCACACTGTACATTTTAATATTTTTAAATGTTAACTCTGGGATATGCTCCCTGGGATGCATGTTTCTTGATTTTGTGACCAGCTGGTAATAAGAAAGAGATTTTCTTGAGTTTCCGCCCTTCTACAGGAAGGTCTGCCCATGGTGAATGCAGTGTGCAGGAGTTTCCCTGTCTTTCTGGACCTCTGTTTTGTCCTGGGCTTGTGCTCTTAGATGTTTTGGTGTTCCCCTGTTTACAGGAGTTTTGTTGTCCCTTTTTTTCCCCAGGGGATGAACCTCCCTCTCACAGGTATTTGCAGCTGGAGACCTTTGTCCCAGACTGTCCACCTCTATAGATTTTTATGCTCCATTTTTTGTCTCATGCTGCATTTGCCTGGAGGGTAAGTTCTGGGTGCAGGGTCACCCTGGGGAAAACCTTTCCAATTTGGTCTTTCCCAGCCAAAACAGAGCTGGGGACCCATGAAAGTGGCACAGACTGACTACAAATTCCCTTAGAAGGGGGTCAAGAAGGACATCAAAAATTTCCTGATAACTCCCAAAAGCTGTGCTTTTCTGGCATGCTCAGCAAATGCAGCCCTTTAGCTAACGTGTAGTAAATAAGTGAATAAATTGAAAATGTGATGAGAAACCATCTAAAAGTTCACTCCAAAATTGTTTACAGTGGACACAATTTGCAGAGTTATCTTAATCAAGTGATCAAAGTGAACATCATCAGTTATGGGACAAATCAAAATCATGGACCACCTGAGAGGATGCAATGAGAACAGAGCATCACTTCTGTGTTTTTCCTGCCAAAAAAGCATAACCTAATCTAATCATGAGAAGACAATCAGAAAACTGTAGGGATATTCTACAAAATAATTGGTCCCTGGTCTTCAAAAATGTCAAAGTCATTAAAGTCACGAATAAACTGAGGAACTGATTCAGACTGAAGGAGACTAAAGAAACATAACAACCAAATACAAGTGATTCTGAATTTTTTTTATTATAAAGGACTTACTGAGACAATTGATAGAATTGAATAGGATCTGAGGGGAGATCTTGTATGAGGTTTCTTCTATATTTTCAGTGTAATATGAGGCCAAGTCATTTCCTGAGAGCAGAAGTTGGGTTGGGGTGGGGAGTCCAATGGGGGTGCTGAGGCTTTCAAGAGAAAGGAGGAAAAGTGAAATGATAATAGTCATTTTGGACAGTGGGGACATCAACACAGAAGGATTGCAGAGCAGTGACTGAGATGGCCAGGCAGACTTGAGTGTCCATTTCAGATTATTTGCAGTTATGAATTTAAAGTGAGAGCTGTCATGTTGCTTGTGAATTTTTTTCAGCCTATTTCATGCTATTCGGGTACAGGTAAGGATATAGGAAATATTGAGTGCCAAATGTTTTTTTAATATCTATCTATCTCTCTATATCTTTTCCTTCAGAGACATTGGCTGTGATGCCAGAGGGCCCCTGGGAGTTTTCAGAGAGATGAAGACCTCAACCAGGAGCTGATGCTGTGAGGGCTCTTGATTTAGTCACAGGAAAGAATTCAAGAACTAGTCAATGTATACAGCCAAGAAAAGTTTAATGCATAGCAAATGTACAAGCTGGAAAGGGCTGAGCACTCTCCAAGAAGGAGGAGAAGCACTCAGCGGTGTTGGGATTCCTGCATTATAAGGACTTGGGGGGGGGGGGCTTCCCATTTTAGTTATGCTAATGAGGGATAGAAGAGCTGTACCTTTCATTGCTTCTTTTTGGGCACTGACAAGAGTGAGGTCTAGGTGTGCATGCGCCAAGAGGAACTTCTTGTTATGGGCCTTAGGGTCACTTCCCCTCCCTCCTTCCTTATCTGCTTGCCTCAGGCGGGTCTTAAACAAGGAAGGACAAGGTATGAGTTGCAAAGTCTTTAATGATGTTTGCATTTGATACAACATGCAAAAATTCAACCTATGGTAAATTAGCCATTACTTCAATATCTGCAAAGTCATCTGCCTCAGGACTTAATCATGATGCATGAATCTAAATTTTAAAAATTAAGAAATAGTAACAGATCATCTAATCATCTTTGTATTCCTTTTTGATCTTCCAGATGCATATGTGATTTCTTAAAGTGCTATTATAGATTGATATATAAATTGTGGGTCTACTATGTGGAAAAGAGGCAAAAATGAGATGCAGAAAGAAAACTGCAGTTAAACTCCACAACCTTGAACATACTGAGAGACATCTTTGCCCTGACAATGGCTTTTCCATGCCACCCTGCGGAGAAAGGAGAAACAAACAATGAAAAGGTTACAATACCTTCATTGTAATATACATACTTCAGTTCCTTTGGGGAAATGACAAAGTACAGTGTGGAAAATCTTAAAAGCTCTCAAAATCCTTTAAAACAAACTGGCAAGAAAGAGAGTAAGATTCTGAATCTGTTAAGACAGATGTTTCTTCAAGGATCGACATAAACATTGTTTAGCATAAGCCTAAAATTGCAATTTTCAGTTCTCAGTATATCCTTTGGGGTTTGAAAATGTCTCTCACTGCACATGTCAACACCGGGGTAAAACAGTTTTAATTCTTGAAAACATACCATGCTGTAATTCCTTGATCACTGACAATCTTCTTTGCACACTTCACAGCTTGTGTGATGTCATCTTGCAGCAAAACTGAGAAAGAGGCAATGAGGAAAGAAAACAACTGCCTTAGAAATTTTATTATAAATTTAAGTTTTGTGAGTTTTACTTTATTAGGCTGAGGTAGGAATACTAGGAAATTATTTTCCAAGGGTCCAAATATCTATGAATATGGAGGAAAAAATGTTCCCTTCATTCCAGCTCATTGGGCATGAAGTAAAGTATTCTCTTTATTATTTAATGAAGTTGTTGAAATTTCTGGAATTATTAACTAATATGATAGAAGTTCCTCTTTGTACTGGGTGCTGTAAAAATAAAACTTGACTAGTAATTTTTACTCAGCAATTGCACTTCTAGGAAATAATACTTTTTTAGTATTATTTCTTAGTAAGAAGAAGGAATGCACCCAAAGAGGTATGTACAAGGCTTTTCATAACAATTTATAAAAGGAAAAAATAAAGAAACCTAAGTGATTATCAGTAGGAGTGGATCATATGTTAGAAAATATTCATATAATGGAATTCTAGTGTTTTTAAAATGTAAATATACACAGACCTGTATTTGTTGGCATGGAAATAATTTTGAGGCATCAAAAGCAAATTTTAAAGCAGTACATATGATACAATTTCATTTTTGTAAAGGTATACAATGTTTACATGTTTCTATGTGGGTACATCGTATGTTCATGATTCAGCTTTACATTCTTATACATGATTGATATATATTTGTAAAGAATATGTACCAAAAAAGAATCAGTGGTTATAAATCTCTGGGTAATAAGATTATAGATGAATTTTTTTCTTCTCTGTATTTTCTAATTTTTATTCAATGACCAGTTATTATATAATACAGAGTATTTAAAAAATAAATTAACTGGATTTAGACATGAAGAATATTCTAAGGCTAATCTTCCCTATCAAGAATTTATCACTTAAAAGTGTAACCATATCAAGTTTGCAAAACCCATCCACATTGTATGCACTAAAGATTCCCACAAGTTATTTTTATTCCTATATGAGTTCAACAAAATATTTGTTCCACCTGAAATAAACAAATCCCATAAATTAACTAGTTAGCTGTAGTAATGGTTATACAGGAACTGTATTTTTTGGAGATGCAAACTAAAGAATTTGGAAATGATATGTCATAAAGTTTCTAATTTACTTTAAATTCCTGAAGCAAATATATAAAAAATAAATATAGACATACACAAATATACATACATACATATATGAAGCAGATATGGCAAAATGTTAGCAATTATTAAAAATACTTAATGCACACATGACTGTTTATTATACTGTCTCTAACTTTCTATGTATTTAGAAAATTTCATAATAAAAAGCAAAAACACACTAAAAAGGACCACACAAATATCCCTAAATCCCTCCTCCACCACCCCCAAAATAAATGAGAAGATGGCATTGTTCTTGACAAAGCATTAATAAGTCTGTTTATAGTAAATTAATAGGCCACTCCAAAAGCTTTTATATACTAAGAAACACCAAACTTCTATGATCCCAGACCTTTAATTTCTTACTTAGGGAATTATGGGGTAAATAACACTGACTATCTAGAACCTGAGATGGAGCTTTTCTAGATGCCTGATGAACCCTTCCAGGCTTTCACATTTGTGCTGTTTTTATTCTTGTAATACAACCCAGTGCCATCACTCATACATTAGTGTCTTACCGCTGCAGGATATACCACAGGAGTTAACTGCATTTGGGGTTTTGCCATCATTACACCAGTAGCGGCTATTGATCTGAAAAATCCCATAATCGGTGCTTTGGGGTCCGGAATTGTAGTTTGTAGCTTTTGTGTTATAACCACTCTCCCATTTGGTCAAACACATCCCTGAAAAGAATTGTTTTTAGTAAAAGGGCACAATACCAAATCATTTATGCTGTATACCAAAATCAGTTCTATTTAGCTAATGCTATTTTACTAATGATTTATTTTATGTTTAAAGATGTATTCAACTTGCAAAATATTTTAACACTTAAGAGTTAATGGGCCCCAAGAGAATCCTTGTGTGATGCAAATCACCTTATAACACTAATGACACAAGATAAAATACTTTTAAAAATATTTAAAAGGATGGTTTTTTCCATTGCTTTTACTCTTTCCCCATCCTTTAAGCAACATTTGGCCTAGATTTGAAAAATCAGCAAGAATGTTGAGTGGATTTTGTACATTCACAGTTTGAAACTACCCAAACAGAAAAAACTTTTGACTATAAGAAATAAGAATTGTCTGAGAGAAAGGAAGTTTCTTAGAATTGCTAAAGGTAGATTTGAATAGCCAAAATCTGGAAGACAAGAGTTAGAGAATAAGAAAGACTATTTCTTCCACCCACTCATTCATCCTAAAATAGGGATTCAGAGGAAATGTTTTAATTCAGTCTGAGAAGTACTTGATTATGCTGACAAATATGGACTAAAATGTAAAGTGACTGTTATTCGGGGCACAACTTGTATTATGTGGAAGAAAATGAAAAATAGTTAATTCAGCAAGGTGAATAAGAATAATAGCACATTATTTCATGTTCAGTTTCAGAGATCTTTATATAAAACAGGGTTTGAGGGGAAATAGGTTCCTACTGCCCTTTGTATGGAGAGTTCAACGTAATTTTGAAATCTTTTCTGTTAAAAATCCCATATCAGGGCAGGAGAATTAAAAAAAAAAAAAGGACTTGTCACTCTAGGTTTCGGACCTGGAGTTCTAAATGAGAAGTGGCTGGAGTCAAGTATGGAGGATGTGATAGAGATATTACAGGTCCTCAAATGTATCTTTTAGTCAGCATACAGATGCCATTGTGTCTGAGACACCTGGCAAATTCAGTGGAACTGGAAGAGAATAAAAGTTCCCATTGTACTTGGAATGGTAGGAATTTTGCCTTTCCATGCCCTTATTTCTGCAACTGGTATCTCTGACTATGCAGGAACAAGTTGATGTTTTAAACCATTGCAAGAATACAAAGCTTCAAAGAAATAAAAAAAAAAAGTCCATTTAATCAAATCCCCCTTTCTTTGTCCTCCTCTCCTAGCACCTTTTCCCCCTCTGGAAGTATGAAGGAGAGCAGACTTACAGTTCGCCAGGCTGACGCCCTTGTAGCCATCCAATCCAAGGTTTTTCAGAGTTTTGGCCAATGCACACCTTTCAAACGTCTTGCCCTGGACAGAGGCAGAAAGGAGGAGAAGCCCCAGAACGAAGAGAGCCTTCATGTTGACTGGGAAGCTGATCTCTATGCTGAATAGGGCAAGCTGGCCTGGTATTTAACATCCATTAACTTCCTTCTCCTAATCTTTTGTGTTCTCCACCCTTCAACCTACACGGAAAGCAGGAACTGTTTATTGTTCCACCAACATTAAAAGGATTTTTGAAGACAGATACCCTTGATAAAGATCAAAGCATATGTACATGCCCATTGCATACAATGACCAATCCTGAGAAAGAGCTTTATTTCAAAGTGTAAAGCAAGAAAAGGAAGCATATGAGCCTCAGATCTGTTTTCCCAGAATGCAGGAACTTTGAGAGTTTTATATTATTCAAACAAAGACCAGCAGGCTTAGGATAATTTGTATAATGACTCGAGATGACAAATTTAGACATAATTTAGTTATTGGGCATGTGCACATTGACTACATGCTTAATCACAGGACATCTGTAAGACAATGGTGGTCTTCACATGATGATGGGCATGATTTTTAGTATTATAATGAGGTATAAGTCGCCTATAGTTTATGGTTTGAGCTACTGCACATGTCAGGTGGGCCAATTCTGGTTAGTACTAGCTTTATCTAGTAGCATAGTTTAGGAATCGGGGGTGTGTTGGCTCTGAACTGACTCAAGTTCCTTCACTAATAATCACTTACGGGCTGTTACAAGATCAGAAGACTTCAAAGCTGCAAAACAAGATAAGGTGGTACAGAGGGGCCAGTTACAAGTTATCATGAGTCTTTACAATTACAAAGCAAGATTACACAGTTACATAATAAAAACATCATCATCAATCATCAAGGCATCTGGGTTATAGTTCAGTGAGTTTTAGTAGTTACAGATATTTGCTTCTGGCTACATAAAATGTTAGCATGTATCTGGGTTACAGTTCAGTGAATTGTAGTAGTTTCAGGTATTTATTTTATATTAGAAAGTAAAAAAGCATCTAGATAATGATTCAGCAACTATATTCATCTGTTAACTCTTTTTTATATATATCTCAATTATATTTTTATACTCTCCAGTTTATTTTGAAAACAATCTTTTCTGATATATATCCAAATGAATTTGAAATTACAGTTATCTTAAAGTACACAGAAATTACCTATATTCTCCTTTAAATTAAACAGTGATAAAAGAACACCTAACTTATTATTTAAGGAATTCAAAATAACAGAGTGCTCTTTTTCCAGCTTTTTAAACTACTTTTCCCATCTAAGCCAATATGTAATATTTGACGTTTGGGTTATATGTGCATGTAAAACAGGAACATTTGTCAGTAAGCATAAGGTAAAACAGCATACAGTGTCCTTTCTGGATATAAATTTTCAGATGCAGGGTGGTCCAAATGGGAGCAAAAACTGACTTCCTCATGAAATAAACTAGATAAACAGAAATTAAGAATAATGCTAAAGATTTATTCCATAAATCATTCTCTTTCCTATCCTTCTAACATACAACTATGCCCTCTAGGTATGTGTGAATTAAAATACTTCCAATCAAGATTGTGAACTCCTATGACTAGGGATATCTAATTCAATAAAAGGCCCTGGGGTAAAAAGAGAGGTGGTAAAGCTGAGTAGAGGACATTTGTCCATCAAGTTATACATATCAACTTAATAAAGAGACAAATTATGTAAAAGTCTCAATGGGCTCAGATATTGACTTGGGCCTGAAAGTGGTGTCTTAATTACTTATTGTCAGACCCCAGAAAAAAGAGTCTAACATATAGAAGGAATGTCTGATCCAGGGGCCCTGCTGCTTATCTCACAGAAAATAGGTGCCCCGTAAACTAAAGAATAAAGACTGTTCAAGGCTTTTCCAGCCACAGTTGGCACCCCAACCCCAAACGGTGGGTAAAAGCAAGGTCAGATACGTCTATAAGATGAACAACCGAAAAGGCCTGCTCTCCCTAAATAGATAACGCAGCTGCTTTTCTAAGAAGAATAATGGGCCTAAAGCCTAGCAACCTGTCAGCCTAGAAATTGACAGGCACTCGCCCAATCGAGGCACAGGATGCACTCAGCAGTCACCCTTCTCCCCCAACACCCTTCCCTCCCCACGTGGGTTTTTCCTTTAAAAAATGCTGCTCTCAGAGAGCTGGAGCCATTTCTCCTTTCTTTCTTTTCTGCTGGCTCCCACCTGCTTTCTTCTGCTTTCTTCCTCTAATAAACCTTAAACTCTCTACTTAAGCCATGACTCACTGAGTTGTGTGGATTCCTGAATGGCTCTGGACCTAACACTTATTAAGATCATAATTAAGCATATTAGAATGCTAGTGATCACTGGATTAGTACCTTAAGGTTAAGCATTGGAAAGAAATGATTGTTACAAAACACACACAAAACATTATATTTTGTGTTTCTACTATCTTGTTTGTTCCACTATTTTTGTAATTGGGGCAAGAGCAGTGGTCCAATTAAGAACATTTAATGTACCCCATAAACTGTCTGAATCAAAGATTTTTATTAATTCTTCTGCCAAACACAACATTGATTTCTATTTAAAATTATTTTTTAAGATAAAAAACAATAAGTCAACTGAAAAAAGTTGTGGCCTTGAGCTATGAAACCTTATACTTTTAACACAGTGATGGACTGAAAAACCTAGAACATCACTGTTAAGATGTTAATCATTGTTGACCTTTGGCAATGAATGGATGCAGCTTTACTGTGACTTCTCCAAAATGCTTTGCAGCACCTAACACACTGCTGGTAAACAGTCTCAAAGTTGGAGTCATTCCCATAATAGGGATCCTCAATAACAAGTTGTTTTTGTGGATCATAGCTCTCAAGAAGTTCAATTTTTGCTTTGCAGTTTTTAACTTCACTACCTTTTCTATTCAAATCTCTCAGATTGCTTTCATCCATATGTAGTATACAATCAGATGTGGCAAAGTCTTCTTTAGTAACCTGCCAGGCAACATGATTCATAGGAATATCATGCTTCTTTATGCAATTTTGCCCTCAATAATCAAGAGGGTTTCCTGTCTCATAAGTGGATGTTGTGGCACTGTCTATCCTCTAATTATCTGAAATATTTTGATCAGTTACAAGTTTTCTGAAAACTGCTTCTGCAATGGGTGATCGACAAATGTTACTCAAACATACAGACAGCACTGACTTGGGCAATTGCACTGCCACCTTCTCAGGAGCAAAGAGAGGCAGAGAGGACATCTGTTAACCCTTAACTCTCAGTTACACTCTAATGTCCTAAAAATTATCTACAAGAAAATGATGAAAGGACATTGCTTAAAGATGTGGCTCAGGAAGAATTGAGAAGTTACATTGTTTTCCAAAAAGGAACTTTCTTCTATTTTATTGTGAATTTGAACAACTTGAATTTAAAAAAACCCTAATGAATATTTTATACAGCTGAAAACAAGCCTGATCTTGACTAATATTCATTTTCATAAAGTTTTCTTTTCTCCATTTGCTACTTTGTATTCATTTTTTTAACTTAAGATTACTTTTATATGTACTTTTCTATGAATGGACATGACACATATGCCTATAACTCTAACAGGTTATCGAAAGACCTGCCACTGAAAATAGGAAGAAGAGAGGTTTATTAGCAGCAAAACAATTCACAAATTTGGCAACAAGTAAAAGCAATGTTCTGAATTAGTCAGGAGGCATTTGGAATTTATATTCCAAAAGAAGAATTGAAATGATGATTGTTAGGTGAGTTCTGTTCTAGAGGCTCATTGGCTCATTGGAACATCGAGGCAGAAGGAAACTTGCCTGAAACTGATTGGGCAGACCTAAGTCCCCATTCCCTTGTCCTATTTCCTGTAAGTCTCTTATTACGACTTACAGGAAATTATGAATTTCTGTAATCTGATTGCATCAGTATAGGGTGTTCTACCCTATGTGCCTCCTTTGCTGTGAATCATTTTGTAACCATGGCCTAAAGGTCAATGGACAAGTCTTTTAACTTTTCCCCCTTTTCATGAAGATCATTTGTAGAAAACAAAAGATTGACTTTGTGCTGTCCCACAGGGCTAGAAGGATATCCTAGGCATACACATAGCTGGAAAGTTGAGTGCCATTTCCCATGGAAGAGGGAATATTTGACAGAACTATAGTCAGTTGGGGCAACACTGGGAAATTTTATTCTATTGAAGGTGAGTGACAAGATCTGAATGTCACAAGAGTAATATTATTCAGGGGCAACAGTATTCTAGGGTAAGTGATGGTAGTTTGCAGAGGTTTTATCCTCTAAGGCATCATAAGTGCTTGAAAGTCTGATATAAAAGCATGATTTTGAAAGTAAGAGATAGTTGAGTTGTAGCCATTATTCTCAAAATAGAACAACAAACTAAAGAAACCATGATAATTATTAGGAGGAAAAATATTGGCAGTGTTTGAAATATGTCCCTAAATCCAGTCTTCCCAACTATCCAAGATTCAATCAGCTAAATACATCCCAAACCTTGGGAGTCCCTAGTTCTTGTAGGGACTTTTGAATCTTTTCTTTGATGTCCTTCCTGTTTTGTTCTATTTTGCCAGATTGCTTTACATAAAAGCAGCATCGCTCCCCTAAGAGGGCTCATGTCCCACCTTGCTAAGCTGTGAGGACATCAAGTACCCTACAGTTTAACAGGACAACTTTCACTACACTAGCTACCTCAAGTTCTAAGTTCTCTAACACCTTGATGGTATTATCAAAGGTGCCCTCACTAGTTTTTGACATGTTTCAGATGGCTTTATCAAGTTGAGGAATTCCATGAAACCAAAATATACTTCTCAGAAATTTCCAGACTAAACCAGGCCTTTCAAAAATGGGTTGTGTTTTGTAGCATCCTGCTTAGGCCTAAAATGGCTTTTGAGTTGATAAATGAAAAGATCTCAGACTGGGTTCCTGTTTGGTTTCTAATTGGTCCCTCTTCTCTAGGTCAGGGAGTAAGGCTGTTACTGTGCAGGTCCCACTTGAGGTTCAATAAAAAAATAAATATCAGAAATGGTTACCCCACTGGACTTAACTTACTCTTGAAGAAAACATGGTCCCCATAGCACAAATTTCCCAGATTGTAAGTAATTTCTCTCCTTACTTAAACAATGACAACAGCACTGGACCTTATCTAAGCATTATCACAGCCAATCTCTACCATCAGATCCTTTGGAATCACCAAAAGGAAATCAAATTGTATCTTCTCTGCAGTGACGCAATAATCAAACAGGACTGGATGATAATATATTTGACACTTATGATTTTGAACTATATGAAACACCATTTCTATAATTGGAAACTTTTCAGGACATTGAAACACCAGTGTCTTCCTTGTCTATAACTCTGACAATCATACTATCTATCTAGACCAATTCTCAGGCCTCACCTGTACACAAGTCCCTAAGAGTACTTCACTCATTTATGACCATTCCTACAGTCTATGATATCAACTACACCACAATGTCCATTTTTCACAGTCCACTTGACCCCATAATTTTAGACTTTGCCTGTAAAGATGAAAATTCTTCCATCTCTGGAGGTCGAGAGAGGCACAAACTCTCAACTCTCTTTCTGGCTGGCACAGGCTTTTTTTTTTTTTTTTCTTTTGTGGAAAAAAATGCCTCTATACTGAATGGTAAACAGTTTCATTCATGCAAACCTTGCCTCCCTTGCTTGCTATGACTTTTTCCCCCCTAGCTCCCATGGGAAGGAAGGGATGTTTAATCCCATAATTAATTAAAAATGCAGAGTCTTTGGTGCATAGTGCATATCAGGCACAAGATTGATAATGCTGGTCAAAACAGTCTTGTGGCTGGAAAGAAAAGTATCTCTTCATATCAGCCATGAGAAAGTACATCAAGAAAGCTTGTGCACATTCCATCAGGTATCTCCCAAGTCTTGTGATGTGTTTTTCTCCTGCCAATGTGGCTGCTTTGTTCTTTTCAATATATAAACTGTTGAATGTCCCAGATTGATTAGCAGAGTGATACAACTGCCTCCCTGGACTGAGTCTGCAGTTTGTAAGCCTCCTTCTCACAATGAAAGAATATATGAATACCTGGTGTCTTGTGGAGGCATTTCTTAGGCTTCTGAGCAAATGTACCAGCACTTTGGGACCTGATGTGGGTCCACTGCAGCTACAGAGTAACAATATCCTTACCATCAGCCTGGAGTGGGGCTAGCACAGTAACAGCCTTACTCCCTGACCTAGAGAAGGGGGAGCAATTAGAAAAAAAAAATGTAGCCAATCTGGGATCTTCCATGTATCACATTAAAAATGATTTTAGAACTAAGTAGAACACTATAGAACACAACACATTTTTTTGAAAGGGCTGGTATAGACTGGAAATTTCTGAGTTTATTTTGGTCTCATGGAATTCCTCAACTTGACAAAGCCACCTGAAACATGTCCAAAACTATTGTGGGCACCTTTAATAATAACCATCAAGGCATTTGAGAACTTACAACTCAAAGTAGGAGTGTAGTGAAGGTTCTCCTGCAACCCAGGGGTGGGGGCTGGGGGTGTGATAAGGAGGCATTGCTGTCAGAAATAACTTCCAGGAAATGGTCTCTAAAACTTGGATGAAGTTTTTACTCTTGCTCTGTGGGTCAGCAACTGGATTTTTTAAAAAAATATTCTCAACTATTTGATATTTTTTGGGACAAAGAAGTGATACCAGGCTTAGCATTCTTCATAATGATCATCATACTACACATTCAGATGATAATGGACAGAAACATCTAGATTCAATGTTTATAAAAAGTCAGTTAAAATATCCCTGTCCTTTGGGAAGTTCTACTTCAGCAAGATGGGGTAAACAAAACATAAATAAATAAGTAAAATATCTGGTTTATCAAATGGTTATAGGCTTGAGCCCTGGGCCCCTCCCATATTTAGAGATGAAATAACAGAGGAAGAACCAGCAAGGGAGACTGAGAAGGGGCAGTCACTGAGGTGTGATGTAAAGCAGAAAAGGCCAAGGGAGGGAGCATTTTCTAGAGCTCTGAGGTGGAAGATGATCACTGGATTTGGTAACAAGGAGTCAAAAGACCAGTGTTAGTTGAGTGAGGAAAAAGCCAGATTAGAAAGAGCAAAAAGAGAATGGGAAGTGAGGGAGTGGAGTTGGCTTCTGAGGCATCTCCTCACGGAAGTCTTGCTGGAAAAAGGAGCAGAGAACCAAGTTTTAGTTGGAAGGTTATAAAGTGTCAACACACAGAGGGAGCAACCCAGGATGCAGGAACGCTTAGCCTACTTTGGAATAGTTGGAAGGAATGGACTGAAAAACAAGTGGAGATCACCTATGGCAGGAGCACGGGCCCTTTGTCTGGATGACAGGGATCCAGGGAGGATGGTGTCAGGCCCCATAAAAAGAGTCTAACATATAGAAGGAATGTCTGATCCATGGCCCTGCTGCTTATCTCATAAATATCAGGTGTGCCATAAACTAAGGGTTGAAGGCTGTTTTAGGAATCCCAGTCACAGTGGCACCTAGACTCCAGGGGGCAGACAAGGCAAGATCAGATATCCCCATAAAGATGAATGACCACAAACAAGCCAAAAGGCCTGCTTCCTCCACATAGATAATATAGTGCACATCAAAGAAGAGTAGTGTGTTAGAACCCTAGTAACCAGTCAGCAGAAACTGATAAGCACTCACCCAATCGAGGCCCAGAACACACTCAGCAGGACCTTCCCCCCAATACCCAACGTGGGTTTTTCCTTTAAAAAATGCTGCTCTCAGAAAGAGGGCCGGAGCCATTTTTCCTTTCTTTCTTTTCTGATGGCTCCCACCTGCTTTCTTCTGCTTTCTTCCTCTAATAAACCTTAAATTCTCTACTTAAACCATGACTCGCTGCGTTTGTGTGGATTCTTGAACAGCTCTGAACTTAACAGATGGGCCTAGGGAAGAGCATGTTGGCTGGTTTGGCAGTGAGGAGGGGAGAATTGTATGAGGTTTCTGCTATTCTCTCAGGGTAATATGAGGCCAAGTCATCTTCTGAGAGCAGGGGTTGGGGTGTGGGTGAGCAGTCCTGGGGAGGATGCTGAGGCTTTGAAGAGACAGGAGAAGTAAAATAGTAGTAGTCAGTTTGGAGAGTGGGGACACCTACACAAAAGGTTTGCAGAGCAGTGACTGAGATGGCCAGGCAGATTTGAGTGTCCATTTCAGATTATTTGCAGTTATGAATTTAAGCTATCAGTATGTTTGTGAATTTTTCTCAGGCAATATCTAGCTGTTTGGTACAGTTGAGGATATAGGAAATGTTGAGTGCCAAATTTTTTTTTTTTTTTTTTTTTAGAATATGTATATTTTTTTCCTTCAGAGACACTAGATGGGTCTTAAACAAAGAAGGAAAAGGCATATGTTGCAAAGCCTTTAATGATATTTGCACTTTTTAAAATATGCATAATTTCACACCTATTGTTAATTAGCCATTATTTCAATGCTTGCAAATCATCTGCCTCCGGGCTTAGTCATGATGCCTGAATCTAAATTAATAAATTAAGGAATAGCAACAGTTCAACCAATCATATCTGTATTCCTTCATGATAAGCAAGATGCATATGAGAGTTTTAAATGCCTATTATATATTCATATGTAAATTGTGAACCTACTTTTATAGCTGTATAAAATCAAATGAACTAAGGGAATATTTAAACCGAAGGTCACACACTTTATGGAACCCAAATTCTTCATTCATGCCGTCCCCAATTTTAGCCATTTGGCATCCAGCTCTTCTTAAAATTTATATTGCCCAAAAAAGGGTGCTCATCTGCTTTGGAGATGACTGAATAGATGAAGTCATCAGATGCCTACAAGCTGGGATTTTGCCTAAGAACAGTTTCTGTTATGATAGTCTTTTGTGACATTTTAACCTAATATTGGGGAATACCTGTATTGCTCAAGATTGTCTACATGATTTCTTTGATTAATAAATAAACATGTTGGAGATGTTTGATAATCAAGATTTTAGATAAATTTTCAACCACATTAGCTCTATTAACAATGAAAAATGTAGATGTAATATCCAATAGTGAACACTTTAGAAAACACAAGCCTCTGAGAAGACCCATCATATTTTGCTCTTTCTGCAAAATCTTTTTTTGTTTCAAGGGGGAAAATGGGTGTAACAGCCCCCGGCCTGAGCAAAGCAGACCTGCGGACCTGGGCACACAACACTGTGTGTGACCTGGGCAGCTGATGTCTACCCTATCATTTTTGTAAACCCGTAGAGAGAAAATGGTAAATTAACCTTAAAATGTAACTTTAAAATGTGAAACAGGAAGTAAGCAGGGGGTGAAAACTCTTGGTCTCACAAAGGAGTGAGATGTAAATGTAAAGTCTTGCACCCAGATTTGAATAAGCATTCATCTATGGTCCTCAGACTTCCCGTCATCAAGTGTAAATTGTTTACTTCCTTTTTGACATCCTTGTGGTTATCTATGGATCACCACCACTACCCCCACCGCCCATCCCCACATCACAAGACTCCATTCCTGCACTTGTACCCTTAGGAATGTCTTGGTCTCAAACCCTTATAACTGGTTTGCCATCCTCTTTAATCACACAGTCAACTTCCCTGTGAATGTGGTACCCACCCAGAGTGAGAGAGCCATTATGATTTCTGCTAATGTCTGCTCCCTGTAGGTAAGCCCTGAATAATAGTTCATGTCTCAGAAAATGTCCAGTGTCTTCTTTGTTCTCTCTGGACTGGCAAAGCCCTCACAGGCCACAACAATGTGGGTGACCTGTCATTAACTACACTCCTTTATGTGAAAAAGAGGCAAAAATGAGATGCAGAGGGAAAATTCTGCATTTAAACTCCACAACCTCCAACATACTGAGTAAGATCTTGGCTCTGACAATGGTTTCTTCATGCCACCCTGTGGAGAAAGATGAAACAAACAACAACAATTTTACAATGCTTTCACTGTAATATACATACTTCAATTCCATTAGGGTAATAGAGTATTTTATTAATCAATAAGGTCTTGGCTATAGATAGAGCCCAGTATTGTTTTTTATTAAGTGTGGTATGATGCAGCAGACTCCATTCATCCCTAAAGCCATCACTGGTGTGCCATGCTGAACATATCTGTCAAAATGTGCACATTCCACAACAGTAACTACAATATGCACTCACATTTCCTTGTTCTAAATGTATTTCCAATATATGATAAGGTAGAGTGTGGAAAAGCTTAAAAGCTTTCAAAATCCTCTAAAACAAATTGGCAAGAAAGAAAGTCAGATGCTGAATCTGTAAAGATAGATTGTTTCCTCAAGGATCAAGATAATACATTGTTTAGAATAAGCCTAAAATTGCACTTTTCAGTTCTCAGTATCATCCATTTGGCTTTGAAAATCTCTCTCACTGAACATATCAACACTGGGGTAAATAGTTTTAATACTTGAAAACATACCAAGCTCTAATGCCTTATAGATCACTGACAACCCTTTTTGCACAGTTCACAGCTTCTGTGATGTCATCTTGCAGCAAAACTGAGAAAGAGACAGTGAGGAATAAAAACAATTTTCTTAGAACTTTTATTATAAGTTGAGTGCTTACATATTTGTATGTGGGTACATCATATGTGCATGATTCAGCCTTACATTCATATATATGATTGCTATATAATCAGGGAGAATATGTACCAAAAAGTATCAGTGGTTATAAATCTCTGGGTAGTAAGATTATGGATAAATATTTTTCTTCTCTGTATTTTCTAATTATTATTTAATGACCACAGAGTATTATATAATACAAAGTATTTAAAAATTAAATTAACTGGACTTAGACATGAAGAATATTCTAAGGTTAATCTTCTCTAACAGGAATTTATCACTTAAAAATGTAACAATATCAAATTTGAAAAACCTACCCATATTGTATTCACTAAAGATTCCACGCTATATTTATTTTTATATAAGTTCAACAAAACATTTATTCCACCCCAAATAAACAAATCCATAAACTAGCTTGTTAGGTGTAGTGACGTTATGTAGGAACTGTATTTTTTGGAGATACAAACTAAAGAATTTAGAAATGAGATGTTGTAATTGTTAGGTTCAGAGCCGTTCAAGAATCCACACAAATGCAGCGAGTCATGGTTTAAGTAGAGAATTTAAGGTTTATTAGAGGAAGAAAGCAGAAGAAAGCAGGTGGGAGCCATCAGAAAAGAAAGAAAGGAAAAATGGCTCCGGCCCTCTTTCTGAGAGCAGCATTTTTTAAAGGAAAAACCCATGTTGGGTATTGGGGGGAAGGTCCTGCTGAGTGTGTTCTGGGCCTCGATTGGGTGAGTGCTTATCAGTTTCTGCTGACTGGTTACTAGGGTTCTAACACACTACTCTTCTTTGATGTGCACTATATTATCTATGTGGAGGAAGCAGACTTTTTGGCTTGTTTGTGGTCATTCATCTTTATGGGCCTATCTGATCTTGCCTTGTCTGCCCCACTGGAGTCTAGGTGCCACTGTGACTGGGATTCCTAAAACAGCCTTCAACCCTTAGTTTATGGCACACCTGGTATTTATGAGATAAGCAGCAGGGCCATGGATCAGACATTCCTTCTATATGTTAGACTCTTTTTCTGGGGCCTGACAGTAATGTTTCTAATTCACTTTGAATTCTTAAAGCAAATATATGTATATAGAGATATAGAGATAGAGAAGAGCTATATATAGACATACACAAATATACACACATATACATATATGAAGTAAATACGGCAAAATGTTAACAAATATTAAAAATACTTAATAGGCATGTGCCAATTTGGATGTATTATGTCCCCCAAAATGCCATGTTCTTTGATGCAGCCTTGTGGAGGCTGATGTATTAGTGTTGATTAGATTGAAATCTTTGGATTAGGCTGTTTAAATGGAGATGTGACCCATCCAACTGTGGGTAATACCTTTGATTAGATTATTTTCATGGAAGTGTGGCTCTGCCCTTTCAGCATGGGTCTTGATTAGTTTCCTGGAGCCCTATAAAAGCTCACAAACAGAAGGACCTCAGAGTAGCTGCAGCTTAGAGAGACATTTTTGAAGATGGCCATTGAAAGCTGACCCTGATATTTTGGAGAATGCCATTTTGAAACACAACCTGGGAGCAAGCAGATGCCAGCCACATGCCTTCCCAGCTAAGAGAGGTTTTCCGGACGCCATTGGTCTTCCTTCGGTGGAGGTATACTTGTGTTGATGCCTTAATCTGGACAATATTTTCATGGATTTCAGACTGTAAACTTATAACCAAATAAATCCACTTTATAAAAGCCAATCCATTTCTGTTATTTTGCATAATGACAGCATTAGGGAACTGGAACAGGGCATATGATTGTTTATTACACTAATGTCTCTAACTTTCTATGTATTTAGAAAATTTCATAATAAAAAGAAAAAAACAAACTCAAAAGGACCTCACAAACTAATGTTCTCTAAATCTCCCCAAAGTAAATGGGGATATGGCATTGTTCTTGAAAAAGCATTAAGACCATTTACAATACATTGATAGGCCATTCCAAAAACTTTTATATATTAAAAAACACCAAACTTCTTTGATTGCAGACCTTATATTCTTACTAAGGGAATTATGAGGTAGATAACACTGAGTATCTAGAATTTGAGAGTTTTTCTAGGTGCCTGATGGACCCTTCCAGGCTTTGACATTTGTGTTGCATCTCTCTTTTAAGTATAACCCCATGGTCCTGTGCCATCACTTGTACGTTATCTGGTCTTACCCTTGCAGGATATACCCCAGGCATTAACTGCTCTTGGGGCTTTGCCGTCACTACACCAGTAGTGACTATTGATCTGAAAAATCCTTTAACAGGTACTTTGGTCTCCACACTTGTAGTTCATAGCTCTTGTGTTATAACCACTCTCCCATTTGGCCAAGCACACCCTTGAAAAGACTGCTTTTTAGTAATAAGGGATGCAACACCAAATCATTTATACTATTTCTATTTTACTAATGATTTATCTTATAATTTTAAAGGTGTTTTCAACCTGCAAAATATTGTAACACTTAGTTGTTAAAGGACCTCTAAGAAACCCTTGTGTGATGCAATTCACTTTGTAACAGTAATGACCAAGATAATGTATGTTCAAAAATATTTAAATGGATTTTTCTTCCATTACTTTTATGGCTTCCCCATCCCTTAGGTAACCTTCACCCTCAAATAGAAGAATCAGCAGAATTGTTTAGTGGATTTTGTAAATTCATAGTTGAAACTTAGGCTGATAAGAAAAAAAATTGATTTGAGGCAAAGAGGAATTCCTGAAAGAATGTTTCTCAGAATAGCTACAGGTAGATTTGAATAGCCAGAATCTGGAAGACAAGAGTTAGAGAATTGGAAAAAACATTTCATCCATCCACTCGTTCAATCTATATACAGTGTTTATGTTAATAAATATAGATAAAAAATAAAGTGCCTGTTACTTGAGGCATACCTTGAATTGTGTGGAAAAAAATGAAAAATAGTTAATCCAGCAGGGTGAGTAAGAATAATAACACATTATTTTATGTTTGGTTTCAGGGATCTTTACATAACACAGTTATTGAGGGGAAATAGGTTCCTAATGCTCTTTGTATGGAGAGTTCATAATTTTGGAATCTTTTCTGTTAAAAATATCATGGCAGGGAATTAAAAAAAAAACATACTTATCACTCTAGGTTCTCAGAACCAGAGTTCTAAATAGGAAATGGCTGGAATCAAGAATTAAGGACTTGACTGAGATATTGCAGATCCTCAAATGTATCTTTTAGTCAGCCTACACCTGCCATTGAGTCTGAGGCACCTGGCAAATTCAGTGGAACAAGACAAGAACAACAGGTCCTACAGTACTTGGAAAGGTAGGAATGTTGCCTTTCCATGCCCTTGTCCCTGCATCTGGTATCTCTGGCTATTCAGCAACAAATTGATATTTTAAACTGTAAGTATGCAAAACCTCAAAGAAATAGAAAAGTCCATTCACTCAAATCCCCTTTTTATTGTTCTCTCCTAGTGCCTGTTCCCCCTCTGGAAGTATGAAGGAGAGCAGACCTATACTTTGGCAGTCTGATTCCCCTGAATCCAGCCATTCTAAGTCTTTTCAGAGTTCTGGCCAATTTACACCTTTCAACTTCTTGCCCTGGACAGGCAGGAAGGAGGAGAAGCCCCAGAACAAGGACAGCCTTCATGCTGACTGGGGAGCTGACCTCTAGGCTGAATAGGGCAAGCTGGGTTTGTATTTAACATCTGTTAACTCCCTTCTTCTCCTAATCATTTGTGGGCTCTACCCTTTGAGCTACACAGAAAGCAGGAACTGTATATCGATCCACCAACATTAAAAGGTTTTCTTTGAAGATAAATACCCTAATAAATGAAAAGTTATCAACAGGAAAATAATGAAATCACATTGCTTAAAGATGTGGCACAGGAAGAGATGGGAAGTTGTATTGTTTCTCGAACAGGAAGTTCTTTATTTTATTATGAATTTGAGGAACTATAAAGAAAAATAACCTAATGAGCATTTTACACAGATTAAAATGAACCTGGATCTTTAACTAACATTTCATAAAGTTGTCTTCTCTGCATTCAGTACTTTGTATTCATCTTTCACTTTAAAATTATTCTATATACAGTGTTCGAAGAAAAGACACGACACTGCTAATGTAAATAGAAAGACGAGAGCTTTATTAACAGTATAACAATTCATGAATTGGGCAACAAGAAGTAAAAGCAGGGGATCCAAAGTGGTTGGGGGACATTGTGAAATTAAAATCCAAAGTAGAAATGGAAATGGTGGATCTTAGGTGAGCTCTGTACCAGTGGCTTATTGGAACATCAAGGCAGTAGGAAACTTGCCTGAGACTGATAAGAGCTTAGTCCCCATTTTCTTGTCCTATTTCCTATAAGTCTCTTTCTCCAAGCTGCACATTCCTGAAAATGATTGCATCAGCAAAGGGTGTCCACCTTGTGTGCCTCCTTTGCTGGGAACCATTTTGTAACCAGGCCCTGAAGTTCAATGGAGAGTTCCTTTAATGTTTCCCCCTTTTCATCAAAATCTTTCAAAGAAAGCATTGCTGATGAAGATTGTCTGCTGTCCAATGAGGATAAAGCAATATCTTAAGCATCCATAAAGCTGGAAAGGTCCAGTGTCTTCCCAGGGAAGAGGGAATATGTTACAGAACTGTGGCCAACTGAGGCAACACTGGAAAAATGTATTTCATCAAAGGTCACTGACAAGATATCTGAAAGACACGAGAGGAATATTATTCAGGAGCAACAGTATTCTGGGGTAAGTGAAGGCAGTTACCAGAGCTTTGGTCCTGAAAGGCATCATAAGTGCAGGCCTCAAGATCAAAAGCCTGACTTACCAGCATGATTTTGGAGGTTAGGGATTGTGGAGCCATAGCCATTATCCTGGAAATAAAACAATGAATTAAACCTAACACCTAGACATCACTAGACATCCCTGAAGGTCGGGAAAGTGATTAAACGAGATGAAGGGGTAGCAACGGACAAGATAGGATTTAACAAAGGATTACAAACACTGAATCTTTATATAAATGAATATATTATTTTAGATGCTAGGGTATTAGAATAGTTAGAAGGAAATAACAGAAATGTTGGAACTGTAACCCATAACATTCTTTGAAATTTGCTCTATAGCTACTCATCAAATTGTACTTTGAAAGTTATCACCTTTCTGTATATATGCTATATTTCACAATTAGGAAATAACTGAAACTGTGGAACTGTAACCCATAACATTCTTTCAAATTACCTATAACTTGTTAAATCATACTTTGAAAGTTATCACTGTTCTCGCTCTATATATTATATATCACAATAAAAAATGTAAAAAAAAAACTATAATAATTATAAGTAGAAAAATATTGACAGTGTTTGGAATATGCTCCTAATCAAGTCTACAGAAGATCCTAGATACAAGCAGCTAAATAAATCACATACTGTGAGGGTCTCTATTTCTTGCAGGATCTGAATATTTTATTTGATGTCCTTAGTGTTTTGTTCAATTTTGCTGAATTGCCTTACGTAAAAGCAACATTGCTCCCCTAAGAGGGCACATGTGCCTCTTTGCTGAGCTGGGAGGACATCAAGTGCCCCAGGGTTTCGTAAGACAACTTTGATATACTATCTACTTTGAGTTCTAAGTTCCACAGTGCCTTAGTGGTATTATTAAAGGTGCCCTCAATAGTTTTTGACATGTTTCAGGTGGATTTATCAAGTTCAGGAATTCCATGGAACCAAAATATACTTCTCAGAAATTTCTGTACTATACCAGGCCTTTCCCTTAAGGCGTTTTATTCCATAGTGTACTGCTTAAGTCTAAAGTGGTTTTTGAGTTGATAAACAAAAGATGACATTATGGCTACATTTTTGTTTCTAATTGGTCCCTCTTCCCTAAGTTAGGGAGTAAGGCTATTTCTGTGCAAGTCCCCCTTCAGGCTTAAAAGATAAATATCAGAAATTGTTGCCCCATTGTACCTATCTTACTCATAAAGAAAAGGAAGCCTCCATAGCACAAATTTCCCAGACTGTAATTAATTTCTCTCTTTACATAAACAATGATAATGGCACTGGACTATATCTAGGGACAATCCCAGCTGACCTCTGCAATTAGACCTTTTGGTATGACAAGGTAAAGGTAAATTGTATCTTCTCTGCAGTGACATGATAATCAAGGAGGACTCTGATGATAATGTACTTGACACTTATTATTTTGAGCTTTATGAGACACCATTTCTATCATTGGGAACTTTTCAGGACATTGGAACACCAGTGTCTTCCTTGTCTGTAACTCTGACAATCATACAATCTCTAGACCAATTCTCAGGCCTCCCTTGGACACAAGTTCCTAATAGTACTTCACTCACTTATATCAGCTACACTGCAATGTAAATTGTTCACACTCCGCTCAATCCCATAATTTTTTTTAAACATTTTTTATTGTGAAATATAACATACGCAGAAAAGTGATAAATTTCAAAGTACAATTTAACAAGCAGTTATAGAGAAAATTTCAAAGTATGGTATGGGTTACAGTTCCACAATTTCAGGTGTTTCCTTCTTGCAATTCCAATACATTAGAGACTAAAAAGAAATATCTATATAATGTTTCAGTAGTCGTAATCAACTGTTAAATCCTATCTTCTCTGTTATAACTCCTCCCTCTCATTTGATCATTCTCTCAATCTTCAGGGATATTTGGGAAATGACCATTCTAACTTCTTCATGTTGGAAAGGGGTGTTGACATTATGGGGGAGGGGCATGCAGCTGGTTGATGTCCTGGGAGAGACTGGTACCTCTGGGTTTTGGGGCTTATCTGGCATAGGGAAAATCAGAAAATTAAGTTTCTGAAAAATAAACATAGTGATAGTGAGTAAAACTTTTTTTATAGAGTCTCAGATAGATCTCTGGGTATTCTTTAGGGTTTTCAGGAACACTGTTTGTTGGGGCTTGATATACCACGGCAATTTGCAATATTTAGGTGAAACTTGCATAAGGGTAACCTTCAGAGAAGCCTCTCAACTCTATTTGAAATCTCTTAGCCACTGAAACCTTATTTTGTTACCTTTTTCCCCCTTTTGGTCTTTTGGTCAAGAAGGCATTGTCAATCCTGCATTGCCAGGGCCAGGCTCATTCCTGTCAACCCCATAATTTTACCAACTTTGTCTGTAAAGATGCAAACTCCTCCATGTCTGGAGGTTGAAAGGAGAACAAACAAAACTGCTGGATCATGGATAGTACTTTAACCATCAATCTGGATGGCACAGATTTTTTGTTCTTATGTGGAAAAAAATGCCTATATAGCCTTTCAACAAGCCTGAAGTGAGACTTGCACAGTAACAGCCTTACTCCCTGATCTAGAGAAGAGCAACCAATTAGAAACAAAAAAATGTAGCCAACTAGGGAAATTTGATTATCAACTCTGTTTTAGTTTCCTTATTTGCTCAAAGCAGATACCATGAAATGGGTTGGCTTAAACAATAAGAATTTATTAGCTTACAGTTTTGATGCCAGGAAAATGTCCAAATCAAGGCCTCATCAAGGTGATGCTTTCTTCCCAAAGACTGGCTGCCAGTGATCCTTGGCTTCTCTGCCAGATGGCAAGGCACATGGTGGCATCTGCAGGTCTCTCCTTTCTCTTCTGGATTTTGATGATTTTAGCTTCCTACTTTCATAGCTTTCTCTCTCTCTCTCTCTGTATTCATTCCATTTATAAAGGACTCCAGTAACAGGATAAAGACCCATCCAGAATGAGGTAGGTCACACCTTAACTGAAGTAGCCTCATCAAAATGTCCCAGTTATAATATGTCCACACCCACAGGAATGGATTCACTTTAAGAACATGTTTTCTGGGGTACATACAGCTCCAAATCACCACAAACTCAAAAGCCGCTTTAGACCTAAGTGGGACACTATAGTATACCTTTAATTAATTTGAAGGCTTGATATAGTCTAAAAATTTCTGAGAAGTATATTTTGGTTTCATGGAATTCCTCAATTTGACAAAGCCACCCGAAACATGTCCAAATCTATTGAGGGCACCTTTGATAATACCACCAAGGTGTTAGAGAACTTACAACTTGAGGTAGGTAGTGTAGCGAATGTGGTCATACTAAATTGTGGAACACTTGATATCCTCCCAGCTCAGCTAGGAGGGACATGTGCCCTTAGGGGAGGAATGCTGCTTTTATTTAAAGCAATTCAGCAAAATTGAACAAAGCATTAAGGACAAGAGAAAAGATTCAGATCCTGCAAGAAGTAGGGACCTTCACAGTATGTGATTTATTTAGCTTGTTGTATCTTGGATCTTCTGCAGACTTGATTAGGAGCATATTCCAAACACTGTCAATATCTTTCTACTTACAATTATCATAGTATGTTTAATTCATTGTTTTATTTTCAGGATAACAGCTATGGCTCAATAACCTCTCACTTCCAAACTCATGCTGGTTTTTTATTTCAAGGCCTGCAATTATGATGCCTTGCAGGACAAAACCTTTGATAACTCTCTTGGCTGACCCCAAAATACTGTTGCCCCCAAATAATATTCCTCCTTTATCTTTCAGCAATCTTGTCTCTGACCATTGATGAAATCCATTTCCCTGAATTGCCTCAATTGGCCATAGTTCTGTAACATATTCCTCTCTCTGTGTGACATAACATGGGACAATTTTACCTACACGGATGCCTAGGATATCCCACTAGCACCATGGGACAGCATGAAATCAATCTCCGTCAGTGATGGTTGTTACACAAGGTCATGAAGAAAAGGGGCAAATGTTAAAGGAGCTCTAAATTGACCTTAAGCCCTGGGTTACAAAACGGTTCCCAGCAAAGGAGGTGCACAAGTTGGACACTCTACACTGATGCAATCAGGTTCAGGATGCACATCTTGGAGAATGAGACTTATGGGACTAGGACAAAAAAAGAAGGACTAAGTTTTGACAAAACAGTTTCTGGCAAGTTTCCTTCTCCCTCAGTGTTCCAATAGCCTGGAGAACAGAACTCACCTTACAACTGCCATCATTTAAAATGTCAACAAAAGAATTTTTAAAAGGTAAAAGCCCACAAGGGCAAAGGGGAAAGAAGAGGTGACAATAGATGAGAAATTTCAATAAAATTTTCTAATATGGAAATAAGGTGATGAATAGTAATTGATTTAACATAATGTAAAAATTGACACCCATGGGCCTGCAGAAGGGAAAATCAGTAAGAAGCTTGCTGGTTCTTCCTCTAGAACCTGGAGAAGACCAGGGAATTCTGGAGGCAGAAATGTTCGGCAGTACCATAAACAGGAAGACTGGTCAGAAGCCTATAGAGGGAGCAAATTCCCACATCTTCTCCCCTAGGACAGGGCACCAGGTTGCAGCCCCTTTCCAACCTCGGAAGAAAGGAAGGGAGGATTACTCTGTGGAGAGGATGCACCAGAGAGACTCTGGACTTGGGACTCCAGGCCCAGCTGAAGGCAGGGGTGCAATGCTGTGAAGAAAACAGGGTGAGTAACTGAAGGTCTGCATTCTGAACAGTAACCCAGATCTAAGCCTGCCCCTACCCAGGATCTTGATTAATTATTTCATAATTAATGTTCATAATGTAACAGCTGACTACAGTATAGTTACTTGTTATTGTAGTTTTTATCTTATGTTAACAGAAAGATCCATACCATTGCTGTAACCAGATGCTTGTTCCTTAATTACAGCCTGTTTACAACCCTCATTTACTGCCCATTTGTGCTTTCCTCAACTAGCTTTTATCAAATTTGAAAGTCTTCTCAGCTCCTGCTTGAATACCCCCTAGTAAATGTAACCAAAACCCAGCCAATCACTATATGCCAACTTAAATATTACTATCTACACCTTTCTTTGTTTGAATCTCATAAAAACCCTAGGCTCCTTAGACTCCAGGCAAGAGATCTGAGCTTCTTCCTCCTGCTCCTTGCTTGGCTGCCCTGTAATAAAACTCTTTTCTTTTCTCTGAATCCTGGAGTCAAAGTGTTGATATCTGTGTGCATGGGCAATGAGCCCTCCCTTAGTATCAAAAAGACCTGGGATCCTAATATTTGAGGACCCCCAAGAAGGGGCCAGCCTTGCCCAGTTGCCTGTGGGGAGACCTACAGAGACACGTAGATTTTCCCCTCCACTCTTTAGCTCTTAATAAGTGCATCAGCCAAAAATCTTGATGACAGCCACTAATGTGAAAGACAGAAGTCAAAATAAGCATTTAGTAAAGTAACTCAGAGGAAACAGAGGCAATGAAAAGAAAACAAAACAAGAAACTACAATGAATGTCTTAGAGAGATAAAATATCGCAGCCATGGAACAAGTGGGAGAGGTCCTAATAAAGAAATAACAAGAGAATAAAAGGAGTCCTTGGGATATAAAAATATGGCAGGGTTAATAAAACATTCAGTGGACAAGTTAGATAAATTTGAGAACTCCCAGAAGTAGAAGAAAAAGACGTGAAAAATAGGACAGAACAGTTGAGAAAATTACAGAATAAAGACACCAAACATCAATCGATAGGAATTGCTAACAGGAATTACGAGCAGCGACTTGGAACTGGGAGATCACGGTGGCGACTGCACAGTAGGCGGGGAGGGGCCGAGCGAGGGGCGAGCGCTCAGTACCCGCCTCTGCAGACCCCTTGCCGCGGCGCCCAGGAATGGTCTGGGCGGCAGCGACGGGCACGGGCTAGCAGCCTTGAGTACAAACTATAGATGAGAGGAACGGTTCTCCGCCGCTGTGATCCCTCTCTTAGCACCCCCAAGAGGGGCGGGAGGGAGCTACTGCTGCTGTCAGAAATCCACTTTCTGGGAAATGGCCTCTAAATCTTGTATGAATTTTGAAAATCTTGCTTTGTGGATCAGCAATTGGATTTTTTTTTTATATAATGTTCTCATCTCTTTAGTTTTTGTTGTTTTGTTTTTTTTTTTTTTTTTTTTTTTAGAACAAAGTGATATTAGGCTAAATATTCTTCATAATGGTCCTCATGCTAGACTTTCAGATGATAATGGATAAAATCTTCTAGAAGGACAGATAAACTTCAGTGCAAACGCCTGCCAACATAAAGGGTCCCACATGCTGTTTTGATCCTGAGATTTCTTTTCATTGTTTGAACCTATAACTATGTATGAGTTAGAATACTTCATTTACCATTTTTGCCTATATGGTTATTTGTGCAGACACCAACCTGCATTACCTGATAATATGCTAAAAGAAATAAGTGAAACATACAAAAATAATGATGCAACGTAAAATTATGAAACCCTTGAAAGAAAACCAGGAATGAACAGAGATGAAATGTCTGGCATTCCAATGAAGGTCTGCATTACTGATATGTAACTCTGGGATCCCAGGAATTCTTTCTAAATGAACATTCCCTATTAGAAATATTTCATATGAATGAAGGTAAAACTAAAGTTTTAAATGAGCTATGAATTCTGTTAAAATGTGGGGTTTTTTAATGCTAGTTTCCTTTTCTTTTTTAGAGAAGTTAAAGGTTTACAGAAAAATTATGCATAAAATACATAAAATACAGAGTTTCCATATACCATCCAATGATTAACATCCTGCTTTACTGTGGTACATTGGTTATAATTCACAAAAGAACATTTTTCTTATGTATTGCTAACTATATTCTATTGTTTACAATGGGGTTCACTGTGTTGTACAGTCCTATGTTTTTGTTTAAATTTATTATTCTAGTAACATTTATACAACCTAAAATTTCCCCCTTTTAACTACATTCACATATATTATTCAGTGCTGTACTACATTACTTTCACAATATTGTGCTAACATCACCAACATCCATTACCAAAACTTTACAATCAACACGAAGAGAAACTGTACAGTTTAAGCATTAACTCCTCATTGCTTACACCCAGTCCAGCCCCTGATCATCTATATTCGAGATTCTGACTCTATGATTTTGCTCACTCTAATTGTTTCAGATCAGTGAGGTCATACAAGATTGTCCTTTTGTGTCTGACTTATTTCATTCAACATGATGCCTTCAAGATTCACCATGTTGTCACATGCATCAGGACTTCATTACTTTTCATTGCTGAATAATATCCCATTGTATGTATAAAGCAAATTTTTAATCCATTCATCAATTGATGGATATTTGGGTTGCTTCCATCTTTTGGCAATTGTGAAGAATGTCGCTATGAACATCGGTATGCAAATATCTATTCAAGTCCCTGGTTTCAATTTTTGGCAGTATTTACTTAGTAATGGTATTGCCAGGTCATATGGTAGTTTTTTACTTAGCTTTATGAGGAGCCATCAAACTGTCATCCACAGTGGCTGCACTGTTGTACATCACTACCAGCAAAGAATGAGTGTTCCTATTTCTCCACATCCTCTCCAACACTTGTTATTTTCCATTTGTTTAAGAGCAGACATTCTAATGGGTGTGAAATGGTATCCCATTGTGGTTTTTTAGAATGCTTTTAGAAATTCAAGGCATCTTCCCCTTCCAGATAAATTTGATAACTAGCTTTTCCAAGTATGCAAAGTAGGTTGTTGGAATTTTGATAGGGATTGCATTGAATCTGTAGATGAGTTTGGGTAGAATTGACCTCTTAATGACATTTAGCTCTCCTATCCATGAACGAGGAACACTTTTCCATCTTTTTAGGTCCCTTTTTATTTCTTTTAGTAAAGTTATGTAATTTTCTATGTATAGGTCTCTTACGTCTCTGGTTAAGTTTATTCCTAGGTACTTGATTTTTTTAGTTGCTATTGAAAATGATGTCTTTCTCTTGAGTGTCTCTTCAGTTCAGTCATTTGCAGTGTAGAGGAACATTACTGACTTATGTGCATTAATCTTGTATCCAGCTACTTTGCTGAATTTGTTTACCAGCTCAAGTAGCTGTACCATCGATTTCTCAGGGTTTTCCAGATATAAGATCATATCATCTGCAAATAATGACAGTTTTACTTCTTCCTTTCAAATCTGTATGCCTTTTATTTCTTTGTCTTGCCAGATTGCTCTGGCTAGCACATCTAGCATAATGTTCAATAACAGTGGTGATAGTGGGCATCCTTGTCTCATTCCTGATGTTAGAAGGAAGGCTTTCCGTCTCTGATCATTGAGTACTATGCTGGCCGTGGGTTTTTCATATATGCCCTTTATCATATTGAGGAAGTTTCCTTCAATTCCTACCTTCTGAAGTGTTTTTATCAAAAAAGGATGCTGGATTTTGTTGAGTGCCTTTTCAGCATCTATTGAGATGATCATTTGATTTTTCCCTTTTGATTTGTTAATGTGTTGTAATACATTGATTTTCCTATGCTGAACCATCCTTGCATGCCTGGAATGAACCCCACTTGGTCATGGTGTATGACTTTTAAAATGTGTCTTTGGAATTGATTTGCAATATTTTGTTGAGAATTTTTGCATCTATATTCATGAGTGAGATTGGCCAGTAGTTTTTCTTTCTTGTAGCATCTTTACTTGGTTTTGGTATTAGATTGATGTTAGTTTCTTAAAATGCATTAGGCAGTTTCCATTTTCTTCAATGTTTTGAAAGACTTGAAGCAAGATTGGTGTCAGTTCTCTTTGGAAAGTTTGGTAGAATTCCCCTGTGAAGCCATCTGGCCCTGGGCATTTATTTGTGGGAAGCTTCTTGATGACTAATTGGATTTCTTTGCTTGTTTGGTTGGCTGAGATCTTCTATTTTCTTCTTGGGTTAGCCTTGTTTGCTCATGTGTTTCCAGGAAATTGTCCATTTCCTCTAAATTATCTAGTTTGTTGGCATACAGTTATTCATAGTATCCTCTTATGATTTTCTAAATTTCTTTGGGATCTGCAGTAATGTCACCTTTCTCATTCATTATTTTGTTTATTTGGGTCTTCCCTCCTTTGGATTTTGTCAGTTTAGCTAGGTGTTTGTCAATCTTGTTGATCTTCTCATAAAACCAACTTTTGGTGTTATTTATTCTACTGCTTTTTTGTTGTTTTTTCTTGTAGTTCTCTATGTCATTTATTTCCACTTTAATCCTTGTTATTTCTTTTCTTCTACTTGGTTTAGGATTAGTTTGCTGTTCAATATCTAGCTTCTTCAGTTGCTACACTAGTTCTTTGATTTTAGCTCTTTCTTCCTTTTTAATGTATGCATTTAGAGCTATAAATTTCCCCCTCAGTACTACTTTTGCTGGACCCCAAAAGTTTTGATATGTTGTATTCTCATTTTCATTCATTTCTATATATTTAGCAATTTCTCTTTCTATTTCTTCTTTAACCCACTGATTGTTTAGGAGTGTGTTGTTTAACCTCCAGATATTTGTGAATTTTCTAAGTCTCTGATAGTTATGGACTTCTAACTGTATTCCATTGCAATTAGAAAGTGTGCTTTGAATAACTACTATCTTTCTGATTTATTGAGGCATGTTTTATGGCTCAGCAAATGGTCTATTCTGGAGAAAGTTAAATGAGCACTAGAGAAGAATGTGTATCCTGGTGATTTGGGATGCAATGTTCTATATATGTCTGTTAATTCAAATTCATTTATTAGAGAGTTTAGGTTTTCAATTTTCGTATTGGCCCTCTATCTGGCTGATCTCTCAATAGGAGTGAGTGATGTATTGATCTCCCACAATTATTGTGCAAGCATCTATTGCTTCCTTTAGTTTTGCCAGTGTTTGTCTTATGTACTTTGTGGCACCTTGACTGGGTGCATAAACATTTATGATTGTTGTTTCCTCTTGTTGAACTGCCCCTTTTATTATTACATAGTGACCTTCTTTGTCTCTCATAACATCCTTGCATTTAAAGTCTATTTTATCTGAGATTAATATTGCTACTCCTGCTTTCTTTTGGCTGTAGTTGCATGAAATATTTTTTTCATCCTTTCACTTTCATATTCTTTGTGTCCCTATGTCAAAAATGAGACTCTTGTAAGCAATCAAATTGCCAACAAGTATTCTTTATCCAGCAAAGCTTTCCTTCAAATTTCAAGGATAGCTTAAATTTTTCACAAACAAATGCTGAGAGAATTTGCTGACAAAATGGTTCATATTTTTTAATCGATCCTTCCAATCTATATCTTTTAATTGGGGAGTTTAATCCATTCACATTAAATGCTATTATTATGAAGGTATTTCTTGAATCTGTCATCCTAAACTTTGGTTTCTGTTTGTCAGATATATTTTTTCACTTCTCTCTTTTAATGACCTTTCATGTACTCTTACTGAATCTCTTTAGTTCTGGACCTTTCTCCATACCTCTCTCTCCTTTCTTTTTTTCTCTGTCAGTAGGGCTCCATTTAGTATCTCAAGTAGGGCAGGTCTCTTGTCAGCAAATTCTCTCAGCATTTGTTTGTCTGTGAAAAATTTAAGCTCTCTCTCAAATTTGAAGGAGAGCTTTGCTGGATAAAGAATTTTTCATTGGAAATTTTTCTCTTTCAGAATTTTAAATACATCATACCACTGCCTTCTTGCCTCCATGGTGGCCACTGAGTAGTCACTGCTTGGTCTTATGCTGTTTCCCTTGTATGTGGTGAATTGCTTCTGTCTTGTTGCATTCAGAACTTGCTCCTTCTCTTCAGCATTTGACAATCTGATCAGAAGATGTCTCAGAGTGGGTTATTTGGATTTATTCTGTTTGGAGTTCATTGTGCATCTATGATTTGTGTATTTATGTTGTTTATGGGAAGTTTTCCCCAACAATTTCTTTGAATACTCTTCCTAGACCTTTACCTTTCTCTTCCCCTTCTGGAACACCAATGATTCTTATATTTGTGCACTTTATGTTGTTCATCAAATTGTCCCTGAGATCCATTTCAATTTTTTCACTTTTTTCCCCATTCTTTCTCTTGTACTTTTACTGTCCATTCTGTCCTCTTTCAGCTCACTGATTCTCTCCTAAGCTTCCTCTAATCTAGTACTGTGTGTATCCAGAATCTTTTTAATTTGATCCACAGTTCCTTTTATTTCCATAAGATCATCAATTTTTTCATTTACTCTTGAAAATTCTTCTTTATGCTCTTCTAGGGACTTCTTCATGTCCTTTATATCCTGTGCCATGATCTTGTTGTTTGTTATTAGTTCTTTGCTTAATTTCTCCAAGTACTGTGTGTCCTCTGATCTTTTGATTTGGGCATTTCAATTTGGGTTATCCATCTCTTCTGGTTTGTTCATGTGCTTTAAAATTTTCTATTGTTTTTGGCCTCTTGGCATTTGCTTATGCTGATAGGGTTCTTTTAGGATATTCAGGTTCATTTGAAGATTTATGTCTAATTTGTCAGGGCTACAGCTAGGTGGTGTGCACTTTCTCTGAGTTACCAGCACATGACACTCACAAGCTGCCTATTATCCTCAAACTAGTTCTCCCTAACTTTGTCTATGTGGTGAGTGGGGTTCCAAATCTTGTGGGGGTCCAATCAGTGCATCAAATTTCCATGTGTAGTTGGTGTTGCCAGCCCTGAATGTGTGTGTGTGTGTGTAGTGGTTAGGGAATGAAGGTGGCTTTAAGAATCACATCTTGAGGCATTCCTGGAGACTTAACACTGTTGCAGGACTCCAAACCTTCAGCTCAGTCTCCCCACAGTCTGTCTCTGCTGCAGACCCACAAGTCCCTGGTATTGCTGTAGGACCCCTGAGACTTCCATGTTGGCCCTACCTCCAAGGGCCTCCACAGTGGTAAGACAGCACAATGTCACAAGTGAGCACAGCCTCTAAGGGAAGCTCCGGGCAGCCATGCCTTACAGGGGTGTTCTCAGTCCACTGAGAGGTTGGCCATATGGGGCTTGATAAATTCCCCCTTCAGTTGACCTCCACCTTCCTAGCTCTGGGAGAATTAGCTGTGGGTTTGTGAAAGAGTTATCCATGTCAGATACTGAGGCAGGTGCCCAGGGTTTGGACAGTGCTTCCCACCACACTTGACTGCACAGTGTAGCTCTGGGCCATGGTGCCATGCAGGGTTGCTCCCAGCCCACTGAAAAGATGGCTGTATGGGATGTGGTAATTTCCCACTTTTCATGGACCTACACCTTCCTAGCTCCAGGACATTTAGCTGTGGGTGTGCAAAAGGCTATCATACATGCCAGATGCTGAGGTGGGTGCCCGGGATGGGGAAGGCAGTCTTCCCATGCTTGACTGTGTGGCTCTTGTTGCCCGATCTACAGCCACTTTTCGGATTTTTAAACTAATCCCTCTCCAAACACCAACCCCTGGTTTCTCCTGACCACAGCATGGCTGCTGGCTCCCTAACAGTCTCACTCACTGATTTCTGAATGCAGACTCTGGGAGTCACCAAGTGCACAGTCCCTGTGGATTTTGCAGACCTTGTCCAGTTGGTGCAGCACTATAACTGGTATTCTGGAATACTTTCTGTCTTTTATCTAGTGTTTTCCATGGAGACACTTTTTGCCCTGACTCTCCTAATCTGCCATCTTAAGACAGTCTCCCCGTTGTGGTTTTGATTTGCATTTTCCTGATGGCTAATGATGTTGAGCATCTTTTCATGTGCTTTCTGGCCATTTGTATGTCTTCTTTGGAGAGATGTCTCTTCAAGTTTTTTGACCATTTTAAAATGTATTGTTATTCTTTCTGTTGAAGAATAAGTTGAAGGATTTCTTTATATATTCTGAATATTTTAGCCTTACCAGACACATGGCTTCCAAATATTTTCTTCCAATGTATAGGTTGTCATTTTACTTTCATGATAAATTCCTTTGAGGCACAAAAGTTTTCATTTTTATTAGGACCCATTTATCTATTTTTTCTTTTGATGTTTGTGCTTTGGGTGTAGAGTCTAAGAAACCATTGCCCAGTGCAAGGTCTTGAAGATGCTTTCCTACATTTTCTTCTTGGAGTTTGATGGTTCTGACTCTTAACTGATCCATTCTGAGTTGATTTTTGTATAAACTGTGAGGCAAGGGTCCTCCTATTTTCTTTTTTTTTTCAAATGTAGACCCAGTTTTCCCATCACCATTTTGTTGGAGAGCCTATTCTTTCCCAAATGAGCGAACATTGCCATCTTGTCAAAAATTAGTTATCCTTAGATGTGAAGGTTGACTTCTGATCTCTCAATTAGATTCCATTGGTCTATATGTGCCAGTGCCATGCTGTTTTGATTACTGTGGCTTAAGACTGGGAACTGTGAGTCCTCTAACTTCATTCTTTTCCAAAAAGGTTCTGGCTATTTGGTGTCCCTTACCATTCCATATTAATTTGATGATTGACTTTGCCACATCTGCAAAGAAGGTTGTTGGAATCTTGATTGGGATTGCATTGAATGTATAAATTGTTTCAGTAGGATTGCTATATTAATACTATTTAGTTTTCCAATCCATGAACATGAAATATCCTTCCATTTATTTAGGTCTTCTTTGATTTTTTAAGCAATGGTTTGTAGTTTTCTGTATACAAATCCTTGATATCCTTAATTAGATTTATTCTTAGATATTTGATTCATTTAATTGCTATTGTACATGAAAATATTTTTCATGATTTCTTCTTCTGATTTTTTATTGCCTGTGTATATAAACTGTTGGTTTTTGACGCTGATCCTGTACTCCTCCTCAGTGCTGAATTCATTTATTAGCTCTAGGAGCTTTGTTGTGGATTTCTCAAGATTATCTGTATATAGGAACATATCATCTGCAAGAAGGGAAAGTTTTACCTCTTCCTTTCCAATTTGGATGCCTTTTATTTCTTTTACTTCCTTAATTGTTCTGGCAAAACAATGAATTTTTAAAAGGTAAAAGCCCACAAGGGCAAAGGGGAAAGAAAAGGTGACAATAAATGAGAAATTTCAATAAAATTTTCTAATATGGAAATGAGGGGATGAATAGTAATTGATTTAACATAATGCACAAGTTGACACCCACGTGCCTGCAGAAGGGAAAATCAGTAAGAAGCTTGCTGGTTCTTCCTCTAGAACCTGGAGAAGACCAGGGAATTCTGGAGGCAGAAATGTTCGGCAGTACCATAAACAGGAAGACTGGTCAGAAGCCTATAGAGGGAGCAAATTCCCACATCTTCTCCCCTAGGACAGGGGGTTGCAGCCCCTTTCCAACCTCGAAAGAAAGGAAGGGAGGATTACTCTGTGGAGAGGATGCACCAGAGAGACTCTGGACTTGGGACTCCAGGCCCAGCTGAAGGCAGGGGTGCAATGCTGTGAAGAAAACAGGATGAGTAACTGAAGGTCTGCATTCTGAACAGTAACCCAGATCTAAGCCTGCCTCTACCCAGGGTCTTGATTAATTATTTCATAATTAATGTTCATAATGTAACAGCTGACTACAGTATAGTTACTTGTTATTGTAATTTTTATCTTATGTTAGCGGAGAGATCCATACCATTGCTGTAACCAGACACTTGTTCCTTAATTACAGCCTGTTTACAGCCCTCATTTACTGCCCATTTGTGCTTTCCTCAACTAGCTTTTATCAAATTTGAAAGGCTTCTCAGCTCCTGCTTGAATACCCCCTAGTAAATGTAACCAAAACCCAGCCAATCACTATATGCCAACTTAAATATTACTATCTACATCTTTCTTTGTTTGAATCCCATAAAAACCCTAGGCTCCTTAGACTCCAGGCAAGAGATTTGAGCTTCTTCCTCCTGCTCCTTGCTTGGCTGCCCTGTAATAAAACTCTTTTCTTTTCTCTGAATCCTGGTGTCAGAGTGTTGATATCTGTGTGCATGGGCAATGAGCCCTCCCTTAGTATCAAAAAGACCTGGGATCCTAATATTTGAGGACCCCCAAGAAGGGGCCAGCCTTGCCCAGTTGCCTGTGGGGAGACCTACAGAGACACGTAGATTTTCCCCTCCACTCTTTAGCTCTTAATAAGTGCATCAGCCAAAAATCTTGATGACAGCCACTAATGTGAAAGACAGAAGTCAAAATAAGCATTTAGTAAAGTAACTCAGAGGAAACAGAGGCAATGAAAAGAAAACAAAACAAGAAACTACAATGAATGTCTTAGAGAGATAAAATATCGCAGCCATGGAACAAGTGGGAGAGGTCCTAATAAAGAAATAACAAGAGAATAAAAGAGGAGTCCTTGGGATATAAAAATACGGTAGGGTTAATAAAACATTCAGTGGACAAGTTAGATAAATTTGAGAACTCCCAGAAGTAGAAGAAAAAGACGTGAAAAATAGGACAGAACAGTTGAGAAAATTACAGAATAAAGACACCAAACATCAATCGATAGGAATTGCTAACAGGAATTACGAGCAGCGACTTGGAACTGGGAGATCACGGTGGCGACTGCGCAGTAGGCGGGGAGGGGCCGAGCGAGGGGCGAGCGCTCAGTACCCGCCTCTGCAGACCCCTTGCCGCGGCGCCCAGGAATGGTCTGGGCGGCAGCGACGGGCACGGGCTAGCAGCCTTGAGTACAAACTATAGATGAGAGGAACGGTTCTCCGCCGCTGTGATCCCTCTCTTAGCACCCCCAAGAGGGGCGGGAGGGAGCTACTGCTGCTGTCAGAAATCCACTTTCTGGGAAATGGCCTCTAAATCTTGTATGAATTTTGAAAATCTTGCTTTGTGGATCAGCAATCGGATTTTTTTTTATATAATGTTCTCATCTCTTTAGTTTTTGTTTTTTTTTTTTTTTTTTAGAACAAAGTGATATTAGGCTAAATATTCTTCATAATGGTCCTCATGCTAGACTTTCAGATGATAATGGATAAAATCTTCTAGAAGGACAGATAAACTTCAGTGCAAACGCCTGCCAACATAAAGGGTCCCACATGCTGTTTTGATCCTGAGATTTCTTTTCATTGTTTGAACCTATAACTATGTATGAGTTAGAATACTTCATTTACCATGTTTGCCTATATGGTTATTTGTGCAGACACCAACCTGCATTACCTGATAATATGCTAAAAGAAATAAGTGAAACATACAAAAATAATGATGCAACGTAAAATTATGAAACCCTTGAAAGAAAACCAGGAATGAACAGAGATGAAATGTCTGGCATTCCAATGAAGGTCTGCATTACTGATATGTAACTCTGGGATCCCAGGAATTCTTTCTAAATGAACATTCCCTATTAGAAATATTTCATATGAATGAAGGTAAAACTAAAGTTTTAAATGAGCTATGAATTCTGTTAAAATGTGGGGTTTTTTAATGCTAGTTTCCTTTTCTTTTTTAGAGAAGTTAAAGGTTTACAGAAAAATTATGCATAAAATACATAAAATACAGAGTTTCCATATACCATCCAATGATTAACATCCTGCTTTACTGTGGTACATTGGTTATAATTCACAAAAGAACATTTTTCTTATGTATTGCTAACTATATTCTATTGTTTACAATGGGGTTCACTGTGTTGTACAGTCCTATGTTTTTGTTTAAATTTATTATTCTAGTAACATTTATACAACCTAAAATTTCCCCCTTTTAACTACATTCACATATATTATTCAGTGCTGTACTGCATTACTTTCACAATATTGTGCTAACATCACCAACATCCATTACCAAAACTTTACAATCAACACGAAGAGAAACTGTACAGTTTAAGCATTAACTCCTCATTGCTTACACCCAGTCCAGCCCCTGATCATCTATATTCGAGATTCTGACTCTATGATTTTGCTCACTCTAATTGTTTCAGATCAGTGAGGTCATACAAGATTGTCCTTTTGTGTCTGACTTATTTCACTCAACATGATGCCTTCAAGATTCACCATGTTGTCACAGGCATCAGGACTTCATTACTTTTCATTATTGAATAATACCCCATTGTATATATAAAGCACATTTTTTAATCCATTCATCAATTGATGGATATTTGGGTTGCTTCCCATCTTTTGGCAATTGTGAAGAATGTCGCTATGAACATCGGTATGCAAATATCTATTCAAGTCCCTGGTTTCAATTTTTGGCAGTATATACTTAGTAATGGTATTACCAGGTCATATGGTAGTTTTGTACTTAGCTTTATGAGGAGCCATCAAACTGTCATCCACAGTGGCTGCACTGTTGTACATCACTACCAGCAATGAATGAGTGTTCCTATTTCTCCACATCCTCTCCAACACTTGTTATTTTCCATTTGTTTAAGAGCAGACATTCTAATGGGTGTGAAATGGTATCCCATTGTGGTTTTTTAGAATGCTTTTAGAAATTCAAGGCATCTTCCCATTCCAGATAAATTTGATAACTAGCTTTTCCAAGTACGCAAAGTAGGTTGTTGGAATTTTGATAGGGATTGCATTGAATCTGTAGATGAGTTTGGGTAGAATTGACATCTTAATGACATTTAGCCTTCCTATCCATGAACAAGGAATATTTTTCCATCTTTTTAGGTCCCTTTTTATTTCTTGTAGTAAAGTTATGTAGTTTTCTGTGTATAAGTCTTTTACATCTTTTGTTAAGTTTATTCCTAGGTACTTGATTTTTTTAGATGCTATTGAAAATGATGTCTTTTCCTTGAGTGTCTCTTCAGTTCAGTCATTTCTAGTGTATAGGGAACATTACTGACTTATGTGCAATAATCTTGTATCCAGCTACTTTGCTGAATTTGTTTACCAGCTCAAGTAGCTGTACCATCGATTTCTCAGGGTTTTCCGGATATAAGATCATATCGTCTGCAAATAATGACGGTTTTATTTCTTCCTTTCAAATTTGGATGCCTTTTATTTCTTTGTCTTGCCAGATTGCTCTGGCTAGCACTTCTAGCACAATGTTGAATAACAGTGGTGATAGTGGGCATCCTTGTCTCGTTCCTGATCTTAGAAGAAAGGCTTTCCATCTCTCATCATTGAGTACTACGCTGGCCGTGGGTTTTTCATATATGCCCTTTATCATATTGAGGAAGTTTCCTTCAATTCCTACCTTCTGAAGTGTTTTTATCAAAAAAGGATGCTGGATTTTGTTGAGTGCCTTTTCAGCATCTATTGAGATGATCATTTGATTTTTCCCTTTTGATTTGTTAATGTGTTGTAATGCATTAATTGATTTTCTTATGTTGAACCATCCTTGCATGCCTGGAATGAACCCCACTTGATCATGGTGTATGACTTTTTAAATGTGTCTTTGGAATTGATTTGCAATATTTTGTTGAGAATTTTTGCATCTATATTCATGAGTGAGATTGGCCAGTAGTTTTCCTTTCTTGTAGCATCTTTACTTGGTTTTGGTGTTAGATTGATGTTAGCTTCATAAAATGCATTAGGCAGTTTCCATTTTCTTCAATGTTTTGAAAGACTTGAAGCAAGATTGGTGTCAGTTCTCTTTGGAAAGTTTGGTAGAATTCCCCTGTGAAGCCATCTGGCCCTGGGCATTTATTTGTGGGAAGCTTTTTGATGATTGATTACATTTCTTTGCTTGTTATTGGTTCGTTGAGATCTTCTGTTTTCTTCTTGGGTTAGCCTTGGTTGCTCATGTGTTTCCAGGAATTTGTCCATTTCCTCTAAATTATCTAGTTTGTTGGCATACAGTTGTTCATAGTATCCTCTTATGATTTTTTAAATTTCTTCGGGATCCGCAGTAATGTCACCTTTCTCATTAATTATTTTGTTTGTTCGGGTCTTCTCTCTTTTGGATTTTGTCAGTCCAGCTAGGTGTTTGTCAATCTTGTTGATCTTCTCAAAGAACCAACTTTTGGTGTTATTTATTCTATTGCTTTGTTGTTGTTGTTGTTGTTGTTGTTCTCTATGTCATTTATTTCTGCTTTCATCCTTGTTATTTCTTTTCTTCTACTTGGTTTAGGATTAGTTTGCCGTTCAATTTCAAGCTTCTTCAGTTGCTACATTAGTTCTTTGATTTTAGCTCTTTCTTCCTTTTTAATGTATGCATTTAGAGCTATAAATTTCCCCCTCAATACTGCTTTTGCTGCATCCCATAAGTTTTGATATGTTGTGTTCTCATTTTCATTCATTTCTGTATATTTAGCAATTTCTCTTTCTATTTCTTCTTTAACCCACTGATTGTTTAGGAGTGTGTTGTTTAACCTCCAGATATTTGTGAATTTTCTAAGTCTCTGATAGTTACTGACTTCTAACTGTATTCCATTGCAATTAGAAAATGTGCTTTGAATAATTTCTATCTTTCTAATTTATTGAGGCTTGTTTTATGGCTCAGAAAATGGTCTATTCTGTTGGAAGTTCCATGAGCACTAGAGAAGAATGTGTATCCTGGTGATTTGGGATGTAATGTTCTAAATATGTCTGTTAATTCAAATTCAGTTATTACAGTGTTTAGGTTTTCAATTTCCTTATTGGCCCTCTGTCTGGTTGATCTCTCAATAGGAGTGAGTGATGTATTGATCTCCCACAATTATTGTGCAAGCATCTATTCTTCCTTTAGTTTTGCCAGTGTTTGTCTCATGTACTTTGTGGCACCTTGACTGGGTGCATAAACATTTATGATTGTTATTTCCTCTTGTTGAATTGCGCCTTTTATTATTACATAGTGACCTTCTTTGTCTCTCATAACATCCTTGCATTTAAAGTCTATTTTATCTGAGATTAATATTGCTACTCCTGCTTTCTTTTGGCTGTAGTTGCATGAAATATTTTTTTCATCCTTTCACTTTCATATTCTTTGTGTCCCTATGTCAAAGATGAGACTCTTGTAAGCAATCAAATTGCCAACAAGTATTCTTTATCCAGCAAAGCTCTCCTTCAAATTTCAAGGATAGCTTAAATTTTTCACAAACAAATGCTGAGAGAATTTGCTGACAAAATGGTTCATATTTTTTAATCGATCCTTCCAATCTATATCTTTTAATTGGGGAGTTTAATCCATTCACATTAAATGCTATATTATGAAGGTATTTCTTGAATCTGTCATCCTAAACTTTGGTTTCTGTTTGTCAGATATATTTTTTCACTTCTCTCTTTTAATGACCTTTCATGTACTCTTACTGAATCTCTTTAGTTCTGGACCTTTCTCCATACCTCTCTCTCCTTTCTTTTTTTCTCTGTCAGTAGGGCTCCATTTAGTATCTCAAGTAGGGCAGGTCTCTTGTCAGCAAATTCTCTCAGCATTTGTTTGTCTGTGAAAAATTTAAGCTCTCTCTCAAATTTGAAGGAGAGCTTTGCTGGATAAAGAATTTTTCATTGGAAATTTTTCTCTTTCAGAATTTTAAATACATCATACCACTGCCTTCTTGCCTCCATGGTGGCCACTGAGTAGTCACTGCTTGGTCTTATGCTGTTTCCCTTGTATGTGGTGAATTGCTTCTGTCTTGTTGCATTCAGAACTTGCTCCTTCTCTTCAGCATTTGACAATCTGATCAGAAGATGTCTCAGAGTGGGTTATTTGGATTTATTCTGTTTGGAGTTCATTGTGCATCTATGATTTGTGTATTTATGTTGTTTATGGGAAGTTTTCCCCAACAATTTCTTTGAATACTCTTCCTAGACCTTTACCTTTCTCTTCCCCTTCTGGAACACCAATGATTCTTATATTTGTGCACTTTATGTTGTTCATCATATTGTCCCTGAGATCCATTTCAATTTTTTCACTTTTTTCCCCATTCTTTCTCTTGTACTTTTACTGTCCATTCTGTCCTCTTTCAGCTCACTGATTCTCTCCTAAGCTTCCTCTAATCTAGTACTGTGTGTATCCAGAATCTTTTTAATTTGATCCACAGTTTCTTTTATTTCCATAAGATCATCAGTTTTTTCATTTACTCTTGAAAATTCTTCTTTATGCTTTTCTAGGGTCTTCTTCATGTCCTTTATATCCTGTGCCATGATCTTGTTGTTTGTTATTAGTTCTTTGCTTAATTTCTCCAAGTACTGTGTGTCCTCTGATCTTTTGTTTTGGGCATTTCAATTTGGGTTATCCATCTCTTCCGGTTTGCTCATGTGCTTTAAAATTTTCTATTGTTTTTGGCCTCTTGGCATTTGCTTATGCTGATAGGGTTCTTTTAGGATATTCAGGTTCATTTGAAGATTTATGTCTAATTTGTCAGGGCTACAGCTAGGTGGTGTGCACTTTCTCTGAGTTACCAGCACATGACACTCACAAGCTGCCTATTATCCTCAAACTAGTTCTCCCTAACTTTGTCTATGTGGTGAGTGGGGTTCCAAATCTTGTGGGGGTCCAATCAGTGCATCAAATTTCCATGTGTAGTTGGTGTTGCCAGCCCTGAATATGTGTGTGTGTGTAGTGGTTAGGGAATGAAGGTGGCTTTAAGAATCACATCTTGAGGCATTTCTGGAGACTTAACACTGTTGCAGGACTCCAAACCTTCAGCTCAGTCTCCCCACAGTCTGTCTCTGCTGCAGACCCACAAGTCCCTGGTATTATTGTAGGACCCCTGAGACTTCCATGTTGGCCCTACCTCCAAGGGCCTCCACAGTGGGAAGACAGCACAATGTCACAAGTGAGCACAGCCTCTAAGGGAAGCTCCGGGCAGCTGTGCCTTACAGGGGTGTTCTCAGTCCACTGAGAGGTTGGCCATATGGGGCTTGATAAATTCCCCCTTCAGTTGACCTCCACCTTCCTAGCTCTGGGAGAATTAGCTGTGGGTTTGTGAAAGAGTTATCCATGTCAGATACTGAGGCAGGTGCCCAGGGTTTGGACAGTGCTTCCCACCACACTTGACTGCACAGTGTAGCTCTGGGCCATGGTGCCATGCAGGGTTGTTCCCAGCCCACTGAAATGCTGGCTGTATGGGATGTGGTAATTTCCCACTTTTCATGGACCTACACCTTCCTAGCTCCAGGACAATTAGCTGTGGGTGTGCAAAAGGCTATCATACATGCCAGATGCTGAGGTGGGTGCCCGGGATGTGGAAGGCAGTCTCCCCACACTTGACTGTGTGGCTCTTGTTGCCAGATCTACAGCCACTTTTCAGATTTTTAAACTAATCCCTCTCCAAACACCAACCCCCGGTTTCTCCTGGCCACAGCATGGCTGCTGGCTCCCTAACAGCCTCACTCACTGATTTCTGAATGCAGACTCGGAGTCACCAAGTGCACAGTCCCTGTGGATTTTGCAGACCTTGTCCAGTTGGTGCAGCACTATAACTGGTATTCTGGAATACTTTCTGTCTTTTATCTAGTGTTTTCCATGGAGACACTTTTTGCCCTGACTCTCCTAATCTGCCATCTTAAGACAGTCTCCCCGTTGTGGTTTTGATTTGCATTTTCCTGATGGCTAATGATGTTGAGCATCATTTCATGAGCTTTCTGGCCATTTGTATATCTTCTTTGGAGAGATGTCTCTTCAAGTTTTTTGACCATTTTAAAATGTATTGTTATTCTTTTTGTTGACGAATAAGTTGAAGGATTTCTTTATATATTCTGAATATTTTAGCCTTACCAGATACATGGCTTCCAAATATTTTCTTCCAATGTGTAGGTTGTCATTTTACTTTCATGATAAAGTCCTTTGAGGCACAAAAGTTTTCATTTTTATTAGGATCCATTTATCTATTTTTTCTTTTGATGTTTGTGCTTTGGGTGTAGAGTCTAAGAAACCATTGCCCAGTGCAAGGTCTTGAAGATGCTTTCCTACATTTTCTTCTAGGAGTTTGATGGTTCTGACTCTTACATTTAGGTCTTTGATCCATTCTGAGTTGATTTTTGTATAAACTGTGAGGTAGGGGTCCTCCTTTTTTTTTTTTTTTTTTCAAATGTAGATCCAGTTTTCCCATCACCATTTTGTTGGAGAGCCTATTCTTTCCCAAATGAGTGAACATTGCCATCTTGTCAAAAATCAGTTATCCTTAGATGTGAAGGTTGACTTCTGATCTCTCAATTAGATTCCATTGGTCTATATGTGCCAGTGCCATGCTGTTTTGATTACTGTGGCTTAAGACTGGGAACTGTGATTCCTCTAACTTCATTCTTTTCCAAAGGGGTTCTTGCTATTTGGTGTCCCTTACTATTCCATATTAATTTGATGATTGACTTTGCCACATCTGCAAAGAAGGTTGTTGGAATCTTGATTGGGATTGCATTGAATGTATAAATTGTTTCAGTAGGATTGCTATATTAATGCTATTTAGTTTTCCAATCCATGAACATGAAATATCCTTCCATTTATTTAGGTCTTCTTTGATTTTTTAAGCAATGGTTTGTAGTTTTCTGTATACAAATCCTTGATATCCTTGATTAGATTTATTCTTAGATATTTGATTCATTTAATTGCTATTGTACATGGAAATACTTTTCATGATTTCTTCTTCTGATTTTTTATTGTCTGTGTATATAAACCATTGGTTTTTGGTGCTGATCCTGTAGTCCTCCACAGTGCTGAATTCATTTATTAGCTCTAGGAGCTTTCTTGTGGATTTCTCAGGATTTTCTGTATATAGGATCATATCATCTGCAACAAGGGAAAGTTTTACTTCTTCCTTTCCAATTTGGATGCCTTTTGTTTCTTTGTTTCCTTAATTGTTCTGGCAAGAACTTAGAGTTCAATGTTGAATAACAGTGATGACAGTGGTCATCGTTATCTTTTCCAGATCTTAATGGGAAGGCTTGCAGTCATTCAGCATTAAGTAAGATTTTAGCTGTGGGCTTTTCACATGTCCCCTTTATCATGTTGAGGAAGTTTCCATCTATTCCTATTGTTCTGGTGTTTATATCAATAATTGATGCTGGATTTTGTCAAATGATTTTTCTGCATCTATTGAGATGATCATGTAGCATTTTTCCTTTATTGTGTTAATGTAGTATATTACATTAATTGATTTTCTTACATTGAACCAACCTTGCATACCAGGGATAAATCCCACTTGATCATAGTGTATAGTTCCTTTTTTTTTATTCTTTTGGATTTGGCTTGTAAGTATTTCATTGGGTATTTTTGCATCTACATTCATAAGAGATATTGAACTGTAGTTTTCTTTTCCTGTGGTATCTTCTGGCTTTGATATGAGGGTGATGTTGGCCTTGTTGAAAGAATTACATGGGGTTCCCTCTTTTTCCATTTTTTGAAAGATTTGAATAGAATAGGAATTAAGTCTTCTTGAATGTTTGGTAGAATTTCCCTGTGTTGCCATCTGGTCCTGGGGTTTTCTTTATTAGGAGGTTTTTGATTCCTGACTCGGTTTCTTCATTGGTAATTGGTTTGCTGAGATCTTCTATTTCTTCTTGAATCAATGTAGATATTTGTGTGTTTCTAAAAATTTGTCCATTTCACCTAGGTTATTTCACTTATTGGCATACAGTCGTTCATAGCACCCTCTAATAGTCCTTTTTATTTCAGCAGAGTTGGTAGTAATATCTCTCTTTTTTGTTTCTCATTTTTGCTGTTTGTTTCCTTTCTCTTTTTCTTTGTCAGTCTAGCTAAAGGTGTGTAAATTTTATGGATCCCTCCAAAGAGCCATCTTTTATTTTTGTTGATTCTCTCTGTTGTTTTTTGTTTGTTTTGTTTCCTATTTCATTTATCTCCACTCTATTATTTCCTTCATTCTGCTTGCTTTGGGTTTAGTTAGCTCTTCTTTTTCTAGTTCTTCCTTCTTTGAGATTAGTTCTCTCATTTGAATATTCCTTCTTTTTTAATATAACTAAGCACTTAGAGATATGCATTTCCCTCTCAATAGTGTCTTTGCTGCATCCCATAAATTTTAGCATGGCATACTTTCATTTTCTTTTACTCATGATATTTCCTAATTTCACTTGTGATTTCCTCTTTAACATATTGGTTGTTTAAGAATATGATGTTTAATTTCCACATATTTGTGAATTTTCCCTTTCTTCCTCTCTTACTGATTTCTAGCTTCATTCCACTGTGGTTGGAGTATTAAACAGTATGATTTCAGTATTTTTTAATTTACTGAGACTCATTTTGTGACCTAACATATAATCTACCCTGGAGAATGATTCATGCATGTTCAAGAAGAATATGTATTTAGTGTTTGTTGGGAGAAGTGTTCTACATGTATCTTTTATGTCTGGTAGATTTAGTGTATCATTCAAGTCTTATATTTCTGTATTGACCCTTTGACTAGAGGGTAACCCATTAATAGAAGTGGTATATTAAAGCCTATAAGAGAGCTTTGAAATATATTATTTCTATTAATGAATATAGCCATTAGTCGTTATAATTTGCAAATCCCTTTGCCAACTTACAAGGAAATATTCTTTTAATTATTCCACTAGCTAGATGTGCAAGAAACATGCTTTGGACTTAATTATAATTAGCAACACATGAAAAGGTCAGTTAGCACCTTGTATATCACTCTGCCTTTCAAATAATATCCTGAGGCAAAAGTAAGCAACATAAGAATTGAGTTTCTTTTAAAAATGACCATTGATTTTGATTTTTAATGTTACCAGAAAAGAGCAATAATTTGGTGTAGGAACTTTATTGTATTAAAAATAACAAGTATACAGTCTTTCCAAGAACATCATCTATGTTCATTCCTTTACCCCGTAATGTCAACACCCTTTTCCAGCACAAAGAAGTTAAAATGGTCATTGCCCAGTGCACTAGTTTGGATATATTATGCACACATACCCCAAAGCCACATTTTTTAATGCAATTGTGGGGGCAGATTTATTAGTCTGTTGATTAGGGTAGAACCTTTGATTGTTTCCATGGAGATGTGACTCACCCAACTGTGGGTGATAACTCTGATTGAATTATTTCCATGGAGAAATGACCCTGCTCATTCAGGGAAGGTCTTGATTAGTTTACTGGAGTCCTTTTAAAAGGAGATCACACAGAGAGAAGCTGAGAGACTTTTGGAGAAATGCTTGCTGACACCTGGAGATGCTTGGAGATGCAGAGAGAAGGACATTTGGAGATGCTAAGCTAAGAGATGAGGCCCAGAATTTGCCCCAGAGAAACTAAGAGGAGACCCATGAAAGTTAGATGCACAAGAACTGAAGAAGCTTAGAGAAACCCAGCAACATTTTGGAGAAAGCCATTTTGAAACACAACCCAGAAGCAAAGGACCAACAGATGTCAGCCATGTGTCTTCCCAGCTGACAGAGGGGTTCCAGACACCATCAGCCATTCTTCAGTAAAGGTATCCTCCTAATGACTTAGTTTGGAGACTTTTATGTCCATAGAACTATAAATTTGTAGCCAAATAAACCCCCTTTATTAAAGCCTTTCTCTTTCTGGTATTTTGCATAGTGGCAGCAAACCATAACACCCAGATATCCCTAAAGATAGAAAGATTAAATGAGAGGGAAGAGGTGTAAGTGAGAAAACAGGATTTATCAAATGATTATGACTACTGAATCATTACACGAATACTCCTTTTTAGTTGATAGTGTATTGGAATAGCCAGAGGGAAATTCCTGAAATTGTTGAACTGCAATCCACTAACCTTGATCTCTGATAATGATTGTATAACTATATTGCTTTCATCTTGTGACCATGTGTTCTGGGTTGCTAATGCTGCATTATGCAAAATACCAGAAATGGATTGGCTTTTATAAAGGGGATTTATTAAGTTACAAATTTACAGTTCTAAGGCCATAATACTGTCCAAACTAAGGCATCGACAAGAACATACCTTCACTGAAGGATGGCCATTGGCATCTGGAAAACCTGTTAGCTGGGAAGGCATGTGGCTGGCATCTGCTGATCCTGGGTTGTGTATCAGCTCCTTTCTCAGCTCCTGTGCATTCTTGGTTCCTTCTCCCAGGATGTTTCTCTCTAAGCACCCAGGGGTCCTGTCTTAGCATATCCCAGGGCAAACTCTGAGCTTCATCTCTTAGCGTAGATTCTCCAAACATCCTTCCATCTGCATCTCCAAGCATCTCAATGTGTCAGCTTTCAATGGCCTTCTCCAAATTGTCTCTCTCTTATAGGACCCCAGTGATTTAATTAAGATCCACCCTGAATGGGCAGGGTCCATATCTCCATGGAAATAACTTAATTAAGAGGTCATACCCTAATCAAGAAGATTAATCAATCTGCTCCCACAAGTTTGTGTTAAAGAATATGGCTCTTTCTGGGGGACATAATATATACAAACCAGCATATTCCACCTCCTGGCCCCAGAAAGAAATATTCTTTCCAAATGCAAAATATATTCATCCCATCACAATATCACAAAAACTTAAATCATTTTGGTAACAATAGGTAAGTGCAAGATCTTATCAAAATCAGTTACAGGCATGGTCTGTCCTAAGGCAAAATTCCCCTCTAGCTGTGGACCTGTGAAGCTTAGAACAAGTTTTCTGCTTCCAATATTCAAAAGGAAGGACAGTCATAGGATAAACATTCCCATTGTCATAAGGAGAAACTGAAAGGAAAACAGGGTTCATATGACCAAAACTGTTGCCAAAACCTACAGGGCAAACCCCATTAGATTTCGAAGTCTGAGACTCATTTATTGAGTGACATTGTATCATTGGGCTTGAGAGAGCAGGAGTCCCACCCCTTCCAAAGGCTTACATGGCAGCCCCTTTTTCTCCAAACACTGGGGTAGTGCACCAACATATCCACACATTGGGGAGACCACCTTCTCAGCCCCTCCCTCCTCAAACATCAGGGTGCCACCCAGACTTCCTCTCCAGGGCAAAGGCTCTCCCCTCTCTGAAAAGTGGGGTGGTGGCCAGGATCTTCCCAACCCCAGGGAACGTGCTCCTCCCTCTCTGAGGCCTGGGGTGGCAGCACTCTTCCTGAACATCGAGGAGGGAGGGCCCTGCTCTGCCTCTGTGGCAAACTTACCCTTTCCACTTGCATGGGTTGCTCTGCTTGGCTTGCCTGAGATTTCTTGACTCCATACCTCAATTTCTATGATTCTGTCTTTGAAGAAAATTTTCCTTCAATTTGTTCCTTCTCCATCCCCTTCAGTCCAGACTGGCAGTGGTTCTTTCAAATTCTGCCATCCATTCAACACTAGGGCTCAATTTTGCCAAATCTCTGCCACTTTAAAATAAGGATTGCCTTTCTTCCAGTTTGCATCAACACATTCATCATTTCTGCTCAAGGCCTCATCAGAAGTATCTTTAGAGTCCACATTTTTGCCAACAGTCTCTTCAAAGCAGTCCAGGTCTTTTCTATCAAGCTCCTCACAATTCTTCCAGAATCTTCCCCTTATCCATTTAAAAAGCCATTCCAATATGTCTAGTGTTTGCAAACTCAGCAGCACCCCACTTCTCTGGTACCAAAATCTGTTTTAGTTTGTTAATGCTGCCTTATGAAAAATACCAGAAATGGACTGGCTTTTATAAAGGGGATTTATTAAGTTAAAAATTTACAGTTCTAAGGCCATAAAAGTGTCCAAACTAAGGCATCAACAAGAACATACCTTCACCGAAAGATGGCTGATGGCATCTGAAAAACCTCTGTTAGCTGGGAACGCACGTGCTGGCATCTGCTTTTCCTGGGTTGTGCTTCAGCTCCTGTGCATTCTTGGTTCCTTCTCCCAGGATGTTTCTCTCTAAGCACCCAGGGGTCCTGTCTTAGCATATCCCAGAGCAAACTCTGAGCTTCATCTCTTAGCTTAGCATCTCCAAACATCCTTCCGTCTGCATCTCCAAGCATCTCAATGTGTCAGCTTTCAATGGCCTTCTCCAAATTGTCTCTCTCTTATAGGACCCCAGTGATTTAATTAAGATCCACCCTGAATGGGCAGGGTCCATATCTCCATGGAAATAACTTAATCAAGAGGTCACACTCTAATCAAAAAGACTAATCAATCTGCCCGCACAAGTTTGTGTTAAAGCATATGGCTCTTTCTGGGGGACATAATATATACAAACTGGCACACTGTGTGATTATAAAAACTTTGTGACTGACACCCCATTTATCCAGTGTATGAGTAGATGAATAATAAAAGGAAGACAATCATGAAAAAATACTATTCAGGCATGAAAAATAAAATAAATAAAGATAATAGATAAGTGATGTCATCAACATAGCAAATGTACAGCTACTGAAAACCTCTTTCTGGTATTCAGCAAAGAAAAGGAAAATGCTCACAATGCTCACTTGTTCAGAACTCTGGAGGAAGGTATAGGCTGGAGAAGGATCCCACAAATGCTGAATCAAAGCAAAAAATTTCAGGTATGAAACGTCCCTCCCAGACTGTTCAGTCCTCTCCCCTCCCCCTCATTTGGTCCCACCCGGCTCAGGAAAGTCCCAGAAAAAGCCGCCAGGATCCTTTCCACCTCCCACCAGGGACACAGACTATAAAACCTCTCACAGCAGTGAGATAGATCCCCACCTATATCCCAGACACAGAGACCCAAACTCACAGGGACACACAGGCACCATGGCAATATTTAAGCCACTGGAGAAGGTGGAATACAAAAGGGCAGCAAGAAAGTACTTCTAAAATGGAGGATCAAGGAGGGAACTACAAAATTTTCCCTAAAAGCAGAAAGTAGGCAAAAACTACCCAAATCAACCATTTGGGACCTGGGGGGTAGGGTAGAAAATTTCAAGTCCCAGGTCATTGAGGGATGAAAAGTCTGAGAAAACATGGACAGAGACTGTGCTTCCAGCCCTGGGTCCCAGTGCCCATCCCCTATCCTAGAGGAAAATAGCAGTGGGAGGTCCTATCATTGCCTGGGGGATGGCTGCAGACTGGGGCAGCTGGAGGAATCCTCTGCCACAAGTAAAGTGGTGAACACAACCTCACATTGAGCCACAATTTTGCTAGCAAAGTGAGGGCACAGGAACCCTACAGTTTCAGCCTTGTCCAGTCAGATGCTACCGGAGCTCCAGGAAGTAAACAGCTTCTGAGGACAATTAAGGCACTGAACAGTGCCATCTGCTGGGCAGGCTGAAAAGTTTGGGGAAACTGCAGGGCTTTTCAGAGCCTCTCTAGACCCTATTCAGGCCAATTGGAGCTGGTCTACACCCCCAACTGTCAAGGCAGTGTCCTAACACAAGCCCAGGCAAATACTAAACCCTAGAAAAGAGAGAGAAATTGACATTCAGAATAGACCCATCAAGATAATCAGAAAACTGGATATCATTTAAAAATCACAAGGCATACTGAAACTCAAGAAGAAATGGCTCCATTGAAGGAAGAGTTCCAAAAGTCAGAGGAGCTACAGAATCTGGAAGAACTAACCAAAGATGTGCAAACAAATATCCTGAATCAATTCCAATCAGTGAAGGAAAATGTGTATAAAGAGATAAATGATATTAAGAAGATACTAGAGGAGAATAAAAAAAAGAATTTGAAAGAATAAACAGAAAAATAACATATTATGGAAACAAAAGACACTGTAGATGAAATTAAAAAATATACTGAAGACACACAATAGCAGATTTGAAGAAACAAAAGAAAGAATCAGCCAGCTAGAAGACAGATGAACCAAATTTGACCAGACAGAAGAAGAAATGGAGAAAACAGTGGAAAAATGTGAGCAGGGTCTCAGGGAAATAATTGAGAACACAAAGCACTCAAATATACATATCATGGGTTTCTCAGAAAGATAATGGAAGGAAAAAGGGCCAGGAAGAATATACAAAGACATATCAGCTTAAAATTTCCCAATCCTTATAAAAGACATAAATATGTAAATCCAAGAAGCACAACATACTCCAAACAGAATAAATCCAAATAGACTCACTCCAAGACACATAGTAATCAGACTGTCAGGTGCTAGACAGGTGAAAATTCTGAAAACAGCAAGAGAAAAATGATTCACCACATACAAGGGATGCCAAATAAGACTAAGTGCTAATTTGTCATCAAACATCATGGAGGCTAGAAGGCAGTTGTATGATATATTTAAGATACTGAAAGAGAAAAGTTGCCAGCCAAGAATTCTCTCTCCATCAAAGCTGTCCTTCAAAAATGAGGGAGAGTTTAAAATATTCACAGATAAACAGTAGCTGAGAGTGTTTGTAAATAAGAGATGGGCCCTATGAGAACTACTAAAGGGAGATCTGCCAGATGAAAAGACAAGACAAGAGAGACACGTATGGAGGAGGGTACAGAATTGAAGAGTTCTGTAAGGGTAATTTAAAGGATAAAAAGACAGAAAAAATAGATCTGACAAATAAAAACCAACGGATAAAATGGTTGAATCAAGAACTGCTTTTACAGTAATAACTTTGAATGTTAATGGATTAAATGCCCCAATCAAAAGACACAGATTGGCAGAATGGATTAAAAAATATGATCCCTCTATATGCTGTTTACAAAGACTCATCTTAGACCCAAAGATACAAACAGATTGAAAGTGAAGGATGGAAACAGATATTCCACACAAGTAGTAACCAAACAAAGCTGGGGAAGCTATACTAATATCAGACAAAATAGACTTTAAATGCAAAACTGTTATAAGAGATAAGTAAGGACAGTACATAGTAATAAAAGGGGAAATTCACGAAGAAAAACTTACAATTATATATATCTCTGTTTCTAATCAAGGTGCCCCAAAATATTGGCAAAACTGAAGAGAGCACTAGACTATCACAATACTGGGAGACTCTCCAATAGATAGAATGTCTAAACAGAGGATCAATAAAGAAACAGAGAACCTAAATAGTATGATAAATGAACTAGACCTAACAGACATATATGGAACACTGCATCCCAAAATAGCAGGATACACATTCTTCTCAAGTGTTCATGTAACATTCTGAAACATAGACCATATGCTAGGGCACAAAAGAGGTCTTAATAAATTTAAAAAGATTGAAATTATACAAAAATGATACAATGGAATGAAGTTGGAAATCAATAACAAATGGAGAACTGGAAAATACACAAATACATGGAGGTTAAACACCATACTCTTAAACAATCAGTGAGTCAAAGAAGAAATTGTGAGAGAAATCAGTAAATATCTTGAGATGAAAGAAAATGAGAATGCAACATATCAAAACTTATGCAATAAAGCAAAGACAGTGTTGAGAAGGAAATTTATAGCCCTTAACACCTGTATTAAAAAGAAGAAAAGGACTAAAATCAGCTACTTAACTGTGTTAAGCCTGGGCCCTGGACCCCTCCCTCAATTTCCCTCTTTTTTAAAGCCAGACTGCAGATCAGACCATGCATCATGTCACTGTTCCCTCCCACCCCCACTTTGCGCCATATCTGTTCACGCTGCTTCACCGTTCCCTCCCTCCCTCACCTCTCCTGTTTGAATCTACAAACCAGGCATTTCCAAAGTTACAAGATGAACTATGTGTAATCCCCTATTGGCCAAAGCTCCAATACCTTACATGTCCAAGACACCATGCAACCTCCCAATTGGCAGAAGGCCCTATAAAAAAAGGAATCCCACCATCTGACTGCATGGTTTCCCCTTCTGAGCAAACTCTTTCTGTTGGTTGGGGCCATCCTGCAGCTTCTCTCTGTAAACTTCTTTTGTTGCCTGCCATTTGGCTTTGTCGCATGTCTTTCACACCAGACTATCTTACAAACTGAGCAACTGGAAAAACTGGAGAAAGATCAGCAAACTAATCCCAAAGCAAGCAGAAGGAAAGAAATAACAAAGATTAGAGCAGAAATTAATGACATAGAGAATTAAAAAAATAATAATAAAGAAAATCAATAAAACAAAAGTTGGTTCTTTGAGAAGATCAATAAAATCGACAAACCCTTAGTTAGATTGGCAAAGACAAAAAGAGAGAAGCTGCAAATAAATAAAATAAGAAATGGAGCAGGGGGCATTACCACGGACCCTGAAGAAATAAAAAAGATCATAAGCAGTTACTATGAACAACTATATGCCAAGAAGCTAGACAACTTAGATGAAATGGACAACTTCCTACAGACACCAAACAACCTACACTGACTAGAGAAGAAACAGACCTCAACAAACCAATCACAAGGAAAGAGATCAAATCAGTCATCAAAAACCTACCAACACGTTCTCAGAAACACTGGGAACTGATGGCCTGACAAGCTGAGCCCTCTGTCTTGGGGCTTGTCCCTATCAAGCTTGTTACTGCAAAGAAGAGGGTAAACCTGCTTATAATTGTGCCTAAGAGTCTCCCCCTGAGTGCCTCTTTGTTGCTCAGATGTGGCCCTTTCTCTCTAACTCTAAGCCACCTTGTTGGGTGATCTCACTGCCCTCCCCCCCAAGTGGGACCTGACTCTCAGGGGTGTAAATCTCCCTGGCAATGCAGGATATGACTCCTGGAGATGAATCTGGACCCAGCATTATGAGATTGAGAACATCTTGACCAAAAGGGGGATATGAAATGAAACAAAATAAAGCTTCAGTGGCTGAGAGATTTCAAATGGAGTTGAGAGGTCACTCTGGTCGATAATCTTATGCACTATATAGATAACGCTTTTTAAGTTTTAATGTATTGGAATAGCTAGAAGTAAATACCTGAAACTACCAAACTCCAACCTAGTCACCTTGACTCTTGAAGACAATTGTATAACAATGTAGGTTACAACAGGAGACAGTGTGATTGTGAAAACCTTGTGGATCACACTCCCTTTATCCAGTGTACAGATGGATGAGTAGATAAATGGGGAAAAAAACTAAATGAAAAAATAGGGTGGGATGGGGGATGATTTGGGTGTTCTTATTTTTATTTTTTATTCTTATTCTGATTCTTTCTGGTACAAGGAAAATGTTCAAAAATAGATTGGGTGATGAATGCACAACTATATGATAGTACTGTGAACAGTTGATTGTACACCATGGATGATTCTATGGTATGTAAATATATCTCAATAAAACTGAATTTAAGAAGAAAAGCAGAGAGGAATCTGAAAACAAATAAATAATTATCATTAATGATAATAATAATAATAATAATAAAACTACCAACAAAGAAAAGCCCAGGACTGGACAGTTTTGCAGGCAAGTTTTACCAAGCATTCCAAGAAGAATTAATACCAATCCTACTTAAACTCTTCCAAAAAATTGGAGAAGAGGAAACATTACTTAACTCATTCTATGAAGCCAAAATTACCCTAATAGCGAAGTCCTATAAAGATACTACAAGAAAAGAAAACTATAGACTAATCTCTCTACTGAATATAGAAGCAAAAATTCTCAACAAAATACTTGCAAATAGAATCCAAAAGCATATTAAAAGAATTATACACCATGACCAAGTGGATTTTATTCCTTATGCAAGGGTGGTTTAACACAAGAAAATCAATTAATGTAATATGCCACACTAGAAAATTAAAAAGGAAAAACCACATGATCATCTTGATCGATGCAGAAAAGACATTTGACAAAATTCAACATCTTTTCATGATAAAAACACTTCAGAAGGTAGGAATCGAAGAAAATTTCCTCAACATGATAAAGGGCTTTTTTTTTTTTTTTTTTTTTTGGTTCACTAAAGCTGCTAGAATTCAATATACCAGAAATGGCTTTTTCAATGGAAATTTATTGTTACAAATTTGCAGTTCTATGGCCATGAAAATGTCCAAATTAAGGCATCCAGAGAAAGATACCTTGACTCTGAAGAAAGGCCGATGACATCAGGGGTGCCTCTGCCACACAGCAGGCAAATGGTGACATCTGCTGGCCTTCTCTCCAAAATGTCTCTGGGCTTCTGTGTGTGTCCTTGCTTGTTCCCCCTAGGACATTTGTGTCTCTGAGCTCTCTCCAAAATGTCTCTGCCTTTTATCCTCTCATAAAGGAACCCAGTAAAGACAATTAAGACCCACCTGGAATGGGTGGGATCACATCTCCATGGAAACAACTTAATCAAATGTTCCCACCCATCAATAGATCTGCCCCCACAAGATTGGTTTAAAAGAATATGGCTTTTCTGGGGTACATACAGATTCAAACCACCACAGCCATATATGAAAAACCCACAGCTAACGTAATGCTCAGTGGTGAGAGACTGAAAGCTTTCCCTCCAAGATCAGGAACAGGCAAGGTTGCCCACTGTCACCACTGCTGTTCAACATTGTGCTAGAAGTTCTAGCTGGAGTAACGAGGCAATAAAAATTTTAAAAAGGCATCCAAATTGGAAAAGAAGAATTAAAACTATCACTAATTGCAGATGATATGATCCTATATTTAGAAAATCCAGAAAAACAATGGCAAAGCTATTTGAGCTAATAAGCGAGTTCAGCAGTGGCAGGATACATTATCAACATGCGAAAATTAATGTTGTTTCTATGCACAAGTAAAAGCTATCAAGCAAGTAATTAAGAAAAAAAAATCCATTTTATTATAACAACTAAAAGAATCAAATATCTGGGAATAAAACTAACCAAGGATGTAAAGGACTTGAACTCAGAAAACTACAAAACATTGCTAAAAGAAATCAAACAAGATGTGAATAAATGGAAAGACATTCCATGTTCATGGAATGCAAGACTAAATGTCATTAAGATGTCAGTTCTACCCAAATTGATCTACAGACTCAATGCAATACCAATCAAAATTCCAACAGACTACTTTGCAGAAATGGAGAAGCTAATTATCAATTTTATTTGAAAGGGTAAGGGGCCTCAAATAACCAAAAACACCCTGAAAAGGAAGAATGAAGTGGGAGGTATCACGCTTCATGACTTCAAAGCATATTATAAAGCCAAAGTGGTCAAAACAGCATGGTACTGGCATAAAGATAGACATATTGATGAATGGAATCAAATTGAGATTTCAGAAATAGACCCTCAGATCTATGGTCAGTTGATTTTTGTTAAGGCTCCCAAGCCCACTCAACTGGGACTGAAGAGTCCCTTCAATAAATGGTGTTGGGAGAGCCAGATATCCATATCCAAAAGAATAAGAGAGGACCCCTACCTCACACTCTATTCAAAACTTTACTCAAAATGGATCAAAGACTAAATATAAAAGCTAGTACCATACATTGTCTGAGAAGACAATGTAGGGAAACATCTTCAAGATCTAGTGATGGATGGTAGTTTCTTAGAATAACACTCAAACCACAAGCAAGAAAAAAAATAGATAAATGGGAACTTCTCAAAATAGAATACTTCCGTGCTTCAAAGGACTTTGTCAAAAGGGTGAAAAGGCAACTGATTCAATGTGAGAAAATATGTGAAATACTTATGTCTGGTAAGGGTTTGATATACAGTATATATAAAGAAATCCTACAACTCAACATTAAAAAGAAAACCCAATTTAAAACTGGGCAAAGAACATGAATAGACAGTTATCCAAAGAGGAAATTCAGAAGGCTAAGAGGCACGTGACAAGATGCTCACCTTCGTTAGCTATTAGGGAAATACAAATCAAAACCACAATGAAATATCACACCTACCAGAATGGCTGCTGTTAAACAAACAGGAAACTACAAGTGGTGGAGAGGATGTGGAGAGAAATTGAAACACTTATTCACTGCTGGTGGGAATATAAAATGTTACAGCAGCTGTGGAGGACAGTTCGGTGTTTCCTCCAGAAGCTAAGCATAGAGTTGCCTTACGACCCAACAATCCTGCTACTTGGGATATACCCAGAAGATCTGAAAGCAGGGATTTGCACACCAATATTCATAGTGGCATTATTCACAATTGCCAAAGGATGGAAACAACCCACATGTCCATCACCAGATGGACGGATAAACAAAATGTGGTATATACCTATGGTGGAATATTATTCAGCAATAAGAAGGAATGAAGTCCTGAAGCATGCAACAACATGGATGAACTTTGAGGACATTGTGTTAAGTGAAAATAAGTCAGATGCCAAAGGACAAATATTTTATGATCTCACTGATATGAACTAATTATGATACGTAAACTCATAGACATAAAATATAGAATATAGGTTACCAGGATATAGAATGAAGCTAAAGAATGGGGAGCAGTTGCTTAATATGTGCAAAATGTTTAACTAGATTGAACTTAAACATTTGGAAATGGACAGAAGTGATGTTAGGATGTTATTGTAAAAATACTTAACAGTGCTGAATGGTCTGTGAGTGTGGTGGAAAGGAGAAGTTTAGAGTCATGTATGTCACCAGAAGGAAAGATGGAGGTTAAAACACAGGAGTGTATAACACAGTGAATCTTGTGTTGAACAATGTCTGTGATTAACTGTACAAATATAAAAAAGTTATCTCATGAACTAGAGCAGATGCATGACACTCTTATAAGGAGTTAATAATAGATGGGAATATAGCAAAAATTTACCTATTGCAAACTATGGATTATAGTTAATGGTGATATTTTAATACTCTTTCGTCAATGGTAAGAAATGTACCACACCAATGCTATGGGTCAATAAAATGGGGGATAAGGAGTATAGGAGGATTTGGGTTTTCTTTTTTCATTTTATTTATTTCCTGGAGTATGAAAATGTTCTAAATTTGATCATGGGGCTGTATGCACAAATCTGTGATGATACCGTGAGCCAGTAATTGTGTACTGCAGATGGTTTCTATTCTGTGTGAATATATCTGAATAAAATTGCATTAAAAATAACAGGTATAGTTAAAAATACATTTATCAAAAACACTGAGCAAAATATCCAATAAACATTTCTTCCCTCTCAGCCAACTTACACTCAGTTTGGCTAAGTCTGGCTGTTTCCTCAGCCAGCCTGTGTTGTTAGACCACCCTGGCTCTTCTTTGATATGTCCTATCTCTGCTTTTAGCTGTCATCCTTCAAGTCTCTATCCCCTAGCTTGATACATACTACACACTCCTCAGAGAACACTGCCGCAGCTTTCTGGGTTTCTTCTTGTGCAAATGGTCCCAGAGCCTAAAAGCTACTCCTGTGTTGGGTCCTTTGCTGCCGTCCCACACTCCTTCCCATGGCTGCTCTATGCCACTACGTTCACATAGACTTTACCTTGGAACCAAAGAAGCTGTCCTTATGGAATGAAATGGGGTTGAAGACTTTGAAAACTCTTGGAATGATCAACAGGGGGAATATGTTAATAGTTAACATGACATTCATCAGACCAACCTATATTTACTGAGTGTGTATCATGTTCAAAGCACTGTCCTATGTGTTTGGGATATGGGAATGACAAAGAGAAAACAATTTCTGCCTTCCTTCCTATCAGGACAATTGCCCAGAGTGGTGTGTAAAAGCTGTAAAACACTCAGGAGGGCATCCAGGTTTGTGTGTGTAGGGGGGCATGGGGTGGGAGGTCCAATGAGGAGTATCAGAGCCTGAGTGGGGGGAAGAAGGTGTTTCTTCCATGTTGTGGCAGTGTTGGTATATTGCAAGATACAGGCAAATGGATCAAATGTATTAAGGATACATGTTAAGAATATTAAGGATAATTGGTTCCAGGTTTCTCACTGTCAGAAGAGGAAGTTATCAATATGGAAAAGCAGAAATGTGAAATGAACCCTGTGGTGTGGGATTGGAGGTAGAGGTATTGATGTGAATTCATGATTTTCAATATAAAATGATAGATATTGAAATAAATATAGTGCAAACACATATATCCTGTAGCTCTGTCTACTGATAGGACCTGAGAACAATGATACCTTAATGGCTAAATGCTATTGTCCACCAAGGGGAACCAGGACTCCCGAGCGAAATGAATGATTCTAGGAATGGAGAAGAGTAAGAACAGCAAGATAAGCTTTAGAGCATCTTGTGCTGAAAAGCAAGAAAGTGCTCAAAACATTATGGGGACATATAAAAATGACATAGATGCCAGCTGGAGGAGGAGGCATTACCCAAACTGGGGACAAATTGAAGTTCAAGATAAATGATAGCAGATGGATTATAAGTCATTATAAATTGTATAAAATTGGAAGCCCTGACTCACACTGATGTAGTAAATGAGTAAATTGAGAATTTGATGAAGAAATGTCTCAAAGTTCACCCTAAAATACTTTACAATGGACACGACTTGTAGACATCATCTTAATCAAGTGATCAAAGTGACGATCATCAGTAGTGGGACAAATCAATATCACGTGCCACCTGAGAGGATGCAGTGAGAACATAGCATCACTTCTGTGGATTTTTCCTACCAAAAATGCTTTACCTCATCTAATTGTGAGAAGAGAATCAGACACCTTTAGGGACATTCTACAGAACAACTGGTCTCTGGTCTTCAAAAGCATCAAGATCATAAAGTCAAGAGTAAACTGAGGAATTGATTCAGATTGAAAGAAACAACACAACCAAATACAGCAAGTGATTCTGAGTTGCTTCTCTTTATTATAAAGGACTTCCAGGGAGAACTGATGGCATTGCATGGGAGCTGAGGTTCAGATGGTGGTTAGGTATCAGTGTGACTTTCCTGATTTGGATGATCATTTTAAGGTTATGTGGGGCAACGTCTTAGGCATTACACACTAAAGCATCCAGGAGTGATGGGGTGCCACGTTGGCAGCTTACTCTGAAATGGTTCAGAAAAAGAAAAGGCTTTTGTGCCGTACCCACAGATTCCTGGAAAGGGTGAGATGATTTCAACGTTTTCAAAAAATAGGAGCCCGTGATTCCTGGTTCTCGGCGCAGCGAGCAGAGTCTGGCGGAGACGCGGCTGAGTCTGTGAGCGCCCCGCCCCGCGCGGTGACCCGCGACTCCGACCCCGGCTGCCCTGGACCCGGCCGGCGCGGCGGGAGGCTGAGCCGCGGGCGACGCAAGGAGTCGCCGCCTCTGCCGCAGTTGGCCAGCCGCGCCCTCAGTCTCAGTCTTGGAGCAAAGTGCTGCGGGGCGACGCGGCCTGGGAGGACAAGGATGAATTTTTAGATGTGATCTACTGGTTCCGACAGATCGCTGCTGTGGTCCTGGGTGTCATTTGGGGAGTGCTGGCATTGCGAGGTTTGTCGGGAATAGGATTCTGCCTGATGAATGCGGAAGTCTCGTACCTCTACTCCAGCAACTCCCTACAGATAGATGAGGAAGAATATGGCGGCATGGGGGAGCTCGCAAAAGAAGGGCTTAGGACATCTTTTGCCTTGCTCGTGGTCATTTGGATCATCTTTTACACTGCCATCCACTAACGGTGTATAGCCCCCACCGCTCCCTGTCCAGTCCCAAGGACTTTCTCAGTTACTGCACAGAAACATGGTTGTATGGGTGCTCCAGCCACACAGAGCCTAGAAGACCCATGTTTCCTGGGCCAAGAATCAGTGTGTTGGGCATCAGTGTTTTCTGAAAGGATTGTGACCTGAAACTTTTTAAAGAACCATCCACCTTTTGGGGAAGAATTTCTGAATTGTGCATCACCAACCATTTCTTCTTGGATACTCATCACTGAACACCTGTTTGCTGATTGGCACTGGTCGTTTACTCTGATGCATCTCTGGATACGGATGAAACATTAAATTGTCCATGTACTTCATCAGGTGTACAGGTTTTAAACTATCAGTGGCATTTCAAGTCTTCTGAAAACAGTATGGTGATATATGTGTGGTCCATAGCACAGTATAAGCAGCATCTAATAAGTTTTCATTGTAGAATGTTTTCAGATACTTGAATAAATCAGATCTTTGAGAAAAAAAAAAAAGTAGGAAAAAAAAATCTCTGTCCTTTGGGAATTTCTACTTTAGCAAGAGGAGGCAAACAAAACATAAATAAATAAGTAAAATATCTGGTTTATCAAATGGTTATAGGCTTGAACCCTGGGCCACTCCCACATTTAGAGATGAAATAGCAGAGGAAGAACCAGCAAGGGAGACTGAGAAGGGGCAGTCGAGGTGTGATGTAAAGCAGAAAAGGCCAGGAGAGGGAGCATTTTCTAGAGCTCTGAGGTGGAAGATGATCACTGGATTTGGTAACAAGGAGTCATGGGGAAATCAGAAGACCAGTATTAGTTGAGTGAAGAAAAAGCCAGGTTAGAGAGAGCAAAAAGAGAATAGGAAGTGAGGGAGTGAAGTTGGCTTCTGAGACATCTCCTTGCAGAAGTTTTGCTGGGAAGAAGAGCAGAGAACGAAGATGTAGTTGGAGGGTTATGAAGGGTCAACAGAAGGTTCTTTGTAAAAATGGGAGATTACTGGAGCAGTTTGTGCAATGATCAGAGAGATCCAGCATAAAAGCAGCAACCTATGATGCAGGAATACTCAGCCTACCTTGGAATAGTTGGAAGGAATGGACTGAGAAACAAGTGGAGACACCACCTAAGGCAGGAGCAGGGGCCCTTTGCCCAGATGACAGGGAGCCAGGGAGGGTGGGCCCAGGGGAGTGTCTGTTGGCTGGTTTGGTGGCAAGGAGGAGAGAACTTGTGTAGGTTTCTTCTATTCTCAGTGTAATATGAGACCAAGTCATCTCAGAGCAGAGGTGTGGAGCCCAGTGGGGGTGCTGGGGTTTTGAAAAAAGAGGAGGAGAAGTAAAATGGTAATGGCAGTTTGGACAGTGGGGAGACCCACACAAAAGGACTGCAGAGCAGTGACTGAGATGGCCAGGCAGATTTGAGTGTCCATTTCAGATTATTTGCATTTATGAACTTAAAGTGAAACCTGTCAGGTTGCTTGTGAATTTTTCTCAGGTAATATCCAGCTGTTTTGGTACCAGTGAGGATATAGGAGATATTGAGCAACAAATTTTTTTGAATTTTTTATTCTTCAGAGACACTAAATAGGTCTTAAACAAAGAAGGACAAGGTATATGTTGCAAAGCCTTTAATGATAATGTTTGCATTTTTACAACATGTGTGTTTTCATAGCAGAGATAATTAGCAATTGTTTCAGTACTTGCAGTCATCTGCTTCAGGGTTAGTCATGATGCCTGAATCTAAATTAATAAAATTAAGGAATAGCAACATCTTATCTAATCATCTTTATATTCCTTCATGATCATCTAGATGTATATGAGAGTTCTTTAAAAGGCTATTATAGATTGATATATAAATTGTGAGTCTGTTTTTACAGCTGTGTAAAATTAAGATAAAGAATATATTTAAACCAATGTTCACAAACCTTATGAAAATCAAATGATTAATTCAGGCCATCTCTACTTTTGCCATTTAGTATCCTGTTCTTTTTAAAGTTTTATGTTGCCCAACAAAGAGTTCTTCTCATCATTGCTGCTTTGGAGATGAATGAACAGATAAAGGGATCGGGGGGATTTTGCCTAAGAGCAATTTCTTTTATGATAGTCTTTTGCTAATTTTTACCTAATATTGGGGAATACCAAGATTCAAGATTAACTTTAGGTTATTTCTTTGATTAAGAACAAGACATATTGGAGATGTATTTTAACCAAGATTTTAGATAAATTTTCAACAGCATTAGTGGAAAATGTTGCAGGCTTAATATCCAACAGTGAAGGCATTAGCAAACATAAGCCTCGGAGAAGACCCATCATATTTTGCCCCTCCCTCTGTAACACTGTTTTTGTTTCAAGGCAGAAAAAAATGGGTATGTGATGTGTCATTTAACTACTACTCCCGTATGTGAAAAAGAGGCAAAAATGAGATGCAGAAGGAAAACTCTGCAGTTAAACTCCACAACCTCGAACATACTGAGAGACATCTTGGTTCCGACAACGGTTTCTCCATGCCACCCTGTGGGGAAAGGTGAAACAAACCACAGAAAGGTTAAATATCTTTATTGTAATATACATACTAAATTACTTTGAGGGAATAAAGCATTTTATTAATCAAGAAGCCCTTGATATAAATAGATCCCAGTACTGCTTTTTGTACGTGAGATACAAAGGACTCTACCCATCTCCAGAGCCCTCACTGGCACACCAGGATGCTGTGCATATCTGTTGAATTGTGCACATTCCACAACAATAACTACAACGTGCACTCCACATTTCCTTGTTCTAAAAGTAATTCCAAGATTTGACAAAGTATAGTGTGGAAATTCTTAATAGCTCTCAAAATCCTCTAAAACAAATTGGCAAGAAAGAAAATAAGATTCTGAATCTGTTAAGATGGATTATTTCTTCAAGGATCAAGATAATACATTGTTTAGAATAAGCCTAAAATTGCAATTTTCAGTTCTCAGTATCAACCTTTGGCTTTAAAAATCTCTCTCACTGCATATCTCAACACTGGGGTAAAATAGTTTTAATTTTTGAAAACATACCATGCTCCAATGCCTTGCGAACTGACAATCCTCTTTGCACAATTCACAGCTTGTGTGATGTCATCTTGCAGCAAAACTGAGAAAAAGGCATAAGGAATGAAAACAACTTTATCAGAAATTTTATTATGAGTTTAAGTTTTGTGAGTTTTACTTTATTAGGCTGAGGTAGGAATACTAGGAAATTATTTTCCAAAGTCCAAATATATATGAATATGGGGGGGGGAGTTTCCCTTTAGTCCATCTCATTGGACATGAAATAAAGCATCTGTTTATGAGTTAGTGAAGATTTTGGAAGTTCTGGAATTATCAACTATTATGATGGAAGGTCCCCTTTGTACTAAGTGCTGTAAAAAGTATAACTTGACAAGTAATTTTTCACTCAGCAATTGCACTTCTAGGAAGCTATGCTAAAAAATCAGAAGGAATGCACCCAAAGATATATGTACCAGACTTTTCATAGCAATGTATAATAGGGAAAAGTGGAAGAAACCTAAGTGCTTATCAGGAGGAGTGGATCATAAATTATGGAATATTCATATAAAGGAATTCTAATAATGTTTTAAAATGAAAATATGGACAGATCTGATTTCTTGACATGGAAATAATTGAGGCATAAGAAGCAAATTGTGAAACAGTACATAGCACACAATTTCATTTTTGTAAAGTTATACAATGTTTACATGTTTGTATGTGGGTACATCAAATGTACATGATACAGCTTTACATTCATATACATGATTGATGTATATTCTGGAAGAATATGTACCAAAAAAGTATCAGTGGTTATAAATCCCTGGGTAGTAAGATAATGGATGTTTTTTTGTTTGTTTGTTTGTTTGTATTTTCTAATTTTTATTCAGTGACCACAGACCATTTAATAATACAATGCAGTTTTAAAATTAAATTAACTATACTTAGACATAAGGACTATTCTAAGGCTAATCTTCTGTATCAGGAGTTTATCATTTAAAATGTAACAATATCAAGTTTGCAATACTTATCCATTATTATATGCACCTAAGATTCCATATGTTATTTTTATTTTTATACAAGTTCAACAAAACATTTGTTCCACCCCAAATACACAAATCCATAAATTAAGTTGTTAGGTGAGTAATGATTACGTAGGAACTGTATTTTTTGGATATGGAAACTAAAGAATTTAGAAATGAAATCTCACAGTGTTTCTAATTCACTTTATAATCCTTATAAAAAAATATACACAAATGAAGCAAATATGGCAAAATATTAACAAATATTAAAAATACATGGTAGAATCTTGTGGTAGACAATGTCCATGATTAACTGTACAAATATCAGAAATCTCTCTCATGAACTAGAACAAATGTATGACACTATAACTAGAGGGGCATACAGGAAAAAAATATACCTATTGCAAACTATATACTACAGTTACTAGTATTTTAACATTCTTTCATCAACAGTAACAAATGTACTATACCAATACTATGAGTCTATAATGGAGGGGGGTTGGTTAGGGGTATGGGAGGATTTGAGTTTCTTTTTTTTTGTCATTATTTCTTTTCTGGAGTAATGAAAATGTTCTAAAAATTGAAAAAAGAAATTAACTGTGCTGATGGATGCACAGCTGTATGATGGTACCATGGGCAATTGGTTGTACACTTTAGATCTTTGGGTAATTGTATGGTATGTAAACAATCCCAATAAAAAAAAAATACATGGTAGGCATATGACAGTATATTATATTAATGTCTCTAACTTTCTATATATTATGAACATTTCATAATAAAAAGTATAAACAACTAAAAAGGACCTCATAAACAAGTTATCCCTAAACTTCCCCAAAGTAAATGGGTAGATGGCATTGTTCTAAGCAAAGCATTAATAAGGCCATTTATGATAAATTAATAGGCCATTCCAAAAACATTTATATGCTAAAAAACACCAAACTTTTATGATCTCAGACCTTTAAATTCTTACTTAAGAAATTATGAGGTAGATAATACTGAATATCTAGAACTTGAGATGGAGTTTTTCTAGGTGCCTGATGAACCCTTGCAGGCTTTTACGTTTGTGTGGAGTCTCTATTCTTGTAATATAACCCATGGGTCCTGTGCCATCACTCACTCATTATCATGTCTTACCACTGCAGGGTATACCACAGGTGTTAACTGCTCCTGGGGTTTTGCCATCATTACACCAGTAGTGGCTATTGATCTGAAAAATCCCGTAATCGGTGCTTCGGTCTCCAGGATTGTAGTTTGTAGCTCTTGTGTTATAACTGCTCTCCCATTGGACCAAACACACCCCTGAAAAGAACGCATTTTTAGTAATAAGAACACAATACCTATCACTTATACTGTATACCAAAATCAGTTCTATTTAGCCAATTCTATTTTACTAATATTTTCATTATAAATTTAAAGATAGATTTTTCTTGTAAAATATTTTAGCACTTAAGTGTTCAAAAGGGCCCCTAAGAAAATCCTTCTGTAATGCAAACCACTTTGTAATGAAGAAAGATAATTTTCTTTAAAAAAAATTTAAGTAAAAGAAAATTTAAGCAATTTTCTCCATTGCTTTCACCCTTTCCCTATCCTTCAGGCAACATTCAGCCAGAATAGAATGATAAACAGAGTTGTTGAGTGGATGTTGTAAATTCATAGTTGATACATCAGCTGATGAAAAAAACTTTTGATTACAAAAAAATGAGGATTTTCTGAGAGAAAGGAAGTTTCTTAGAATTTCTAAAGGTCAATTTGAATAGTCAGAATCTGGAAGACAAGAGTTAGAGAATAGGAAAGAATCTTTCATCCATCTGCCCATTCATCCAAAAATAGGGATTCAGAGGAAAGGTTTGAATTCAGTCTGAGGAGTACAGTGATTACGTTGATAAATATACTAAAATAAAAAATAACTTTTAGGGGGCATATCCGAATTGTGTGGAAGAAATTGAAAAATATTTAATCCAATAGAGTGACTAAGAATAACAAAACATCATTTCATGCTCAGTTTCAGGGATCCTTAAATAACATAGTTACTGAAGGCAAATAGGTTCCTGGCAGGGGAATTACAACAAACAGACAAAAAATAGTACTTGTCATTCTAGATTTTCACAACCCAAGTTCTAAATGGGAAATGGCTGGAGTCAAGTATTAAGGACTTGACAGAGTATTTCAAGTCCTCAAATGTATCTTTAGCCAGCATTATATGTACCATTGAGGAAGAGGCACCCGGCAAATTCACTGGAACTGGAAGAGTACAACAGGTCCTACTGTAGTTTGAATGGTAGGAATTTTGCTTTTCCATGCCCTTATTTCTGCATCTGGTATCTCTGATTGAACAGGTGCAAGATGATATTTTTAATCGTAAGTATACAAACTCTCAAAGACATAATACAAGTCCATTCACTCAAATCCCCCTTTCTTTGTCCTCCTCTCCTAGGACCTGTTCCCCCTCTGGAAGTATGAAGGAGAGCAGACTTACAGTTTGCCAGGCTGATTCCCCTGAAGCCATCCAATCCAAGTCTTTTTGCAGTTCTGGCGAATTCACACCTTTCATACACCTTTCCCTGGACAGTGGCAGAAAGGAGGAGAAGCCCCAGAACAAGGAGAGTCTTCATGTTGACTGGGAAGCCGATCTGTAGGCTGAATAGGGCAAGCCGGCCCCAATATTTAACATCTGTTAACTTCCTTCTCCCCACTTTGAGTGATGTAGAAAGCAGGAACTGTTTATTGGTCCACTGACATTAAAAGGTTATTTTTGAAAACATATACCCTGATGTCCTAAGAATTAACAGCAAGAAAATAATGCAATCATATTGCTTAAAGATGGGGCTCAGGAAGAATTGGGAAGTTGTACTGTTTCCAAATAAGATGTTTCTTCTCTTTTATTATGAATTTGAACAACTATATATACATAAAATACTAATGAACATTTTATGCAGCTTAAAATAAGCCCTGATTTCAGATTAATATTCATTGTCATGAAATTGTCATGTACATTCACTATTTTGCATTCATGTTTTTCTAAAAATTAATTCATATACACTTTTCTATTAATCAACATGACACATGTGCCTGTCATTTTGACAGGTGGTCAAAAGAATTGCTACTGCAAAAAGAAAGAAGAGAAAGTTATTAATAGTACAACAATTTGCGAATTGGGCAACAAGAAGTAAAAACAGGTGTTTCTAAGTGATGGGGGGTCAGGAGGAGGATATTGGGAATTTAAACTCCAAAAGAAGAATGGACATGGCAGTTCACAGGTGATCTGTATTCTATCAGCTTATTGGAACATGGAAGCAGAGGAAACTTGTCTGAAACTGATTGGTCAAAACTTAGTCCCCCTTTTCTTTCCAATTTCCTTTCCAATTTCCTTTAAGTCTCCTTCTCCCAATCTGCACATTCCCGAAGTCTGCTGTGTCAGCATAGGATATTCACCTGTGTGCCTTCTTTGCTGTGAACCATTTTGTAACCAGGGCCTAAAGAGCAATGGAGAGGTCCTTTAACATTACCCCTTTTCATAAAAATCTTTCATAGAAAGCACCACTGATGAATTTTGATTTTCTGCTGTCCCACGGTGCTACGGGGATATCCTAGGCATCCACGTGGCTGGAAAGGTCCGGTGTCATTGCCCACAGAAGAGGGAACATGTTACAGAACTATGGCCTGTTGAGGCAACACTGGAAAATGGATTCCACTGAAGGTCAGAGACAAGATATCTTAAAGACATAAGAGGAATATTATTCAAGGACAATAGTATTCTGGGGAAAGCAAAGGTAGCTATCAGAGCTTTGGTCCCATCAGGCATCATAAGTGCAGACCTCTAGACTGAAAGCCTGATTTACAAGCATGATTTTGGAAGTAAGAGACTGTTGAGCTGTAGCCATTATTCTGGAAAGAAAACAACAAATTAAACATACAATGACAATTATAAGGGGGAAAAGATTATCAGTGTTTGAAATATGCCCCTAATCCAGTCTCCCCAAGATCCAAGATTCAATCAGCTAAATACATCCCAAGCCCTGGGAGTCCGAAGTTCTTGCAGGATCTGAAACTTTTCTTTGATGTCCTTAATGTTTTATTCAATTTTGTAGATTGCTTTACATAAAAGCAGCATTGCTCCCTAAGAGGGCACACATCCCACCTTCCTGAGCTGTGAGGACATCGAGTGCCCTGCAGTTTAATAGGACAACCTTTGCTACACTATCTACCTCGAGTTGTAAGTCCTCTAATGCCTTGATGGTATTATCAAAGGTGCCCTCAATACATTTGGACATGTTTCAGGTGGTTCTGTCAACTTGAGGAATTCCGTGAAACCATAACATATTTCTCAGAAATTTCCAACCTATACCAGGCCTTTCAGTTAAGAAGTTTTATTCTATAATGTCCCACTTAGGTCTAAACTGGTTTTTGAGTTGGTAAATGAAAGACACTAGTATGGCTACAGTTTTTGTTTCTTATTTGTCCCTCTTCTCTAGGTAAGGAAGCAAGATGTTACTGTGCAAGTCCCCCTTCAGCTCAATAGATAAATATCAGAATGATTATCCCAGTGGACTTACCTTACTCCTGAAGAAAAGGAGACCCCCATAGCACAAATTTCCCAGACTGGCAACAGCACTGGACCTTAACTAGGTACAATCCCAGCCAATCTCTGCAATCAGACCCTTTGGTATGACCAAGAAGAAGTCAAATTTGTATCTTCTCTGTAGTGACACAATAATCAAACAAGACTCTGATGATAATGTACTTAATACTTATGATTTTGAGCTAATGAAACACCATTTCTATCACTGGGAATTTTCAGGGCATTGGAATGCCAATGTCTTCCTTTTCTGTAACTCTGACAATCATACTATCTATCCAGATCAATACTCAGGCTTCGCTTTGTCCCAAGTCCCTAACAGTAGTTCACTCATTTATAACTGTTCCCATAGCCTATTATATAAAATAAACTGCAACAACCACTGTTCATACTCCACTCAACCCATAATTTTACAGAATTTTCCTGTAAAGATGCAAAGTCCTCCATGTATGGATGTTGAGGGAGGCACAAAGAAAACCGCTGGAGTACAGGAAGTACTTTAAGTCGCAGTCTGGCTGGTACAGGTTTTTTGTTCTTATGTGGAAAAAATGCCTATATATCTTTAATGCCAAGCTGGAGTGGGACTTGCACAGAAATTGTCTTACTCCTGGCCTAGAAAACAGAGACAAATTAGAAACAAAAAATGTAGCCAAGCTAGCATCTTTCATTTACTAATTCAAAAACCAGTTCAGACCTAAGTGGGACACTATAGAATAAAGCCTCTTAATTGAAAGGCCTGGTATAGGCTAGAAACTTCTGAGAAGTAGATTTTGGTTTCATGGATTTCCTCAATTTGAAAAAGTCACTTAAAACATGTCAAAAACTACTTAGGGCACCTGTGATAATATCATCAAGGCATTAGAGGACTTACAACTCAATGTAGATAGTGTAGCAAAGGTTGTCCTATTAAACTGCAGGGCACTCGATGTCCTCACAGCTCAGCAAGGTGGGACATGTACCCTCTTAGGGGAGCAATGCTGCTTTTATGTAAAGCAATCTACAAAATTGAATAAAACATTAAGGACATCAAAGAAAAAATTCAGATCCTGCAAGAACTTCGGACTCCCAGGCTTGGGATGTATTTAGCTGATTGAATCTTGGATCTTGGGGAGACTGGATTAGGGGCATATTTCAAACACTGATAATCTTTTCCCCCTTATAATTGTCATTGTATGTTTAATTTGTTGTTTTCTTTCCAGAATAATGGCTACAGCTCAACAGTCTCTTACTTCCAAAATCATGCTTATAAATCAGACTTTCAGTCTTGAAGTCTGCACTTATGATGGCTGATGGGACCAAAGCTCTGATAGCTACCTTTGCTTTCCCCAGAATACTGCTGTCCATGAATAATATTCCTCTCATATCTTTCAAAAATCTTTTTGCTGACCTTTGATGAAATCCATTTTCCCACTGTTGCCTCAATTGGCCACAGTTCCTAACATATTCTCCGTTTCCTGGAACATGACGCTAGATCTTTCCAGCTATGTGGATGCCTAAGACCATGGGGCAGCACAAAATCAGTCTTCATCACTGATGCTTTTTATGAAAGATCTTTATGCAAAGGGGGAAATGTTAAAGGAACTCTAAATCGTCCCTCAAGCCCTGGGTTACAAAATGGTTCACAGCAAAATATGTGCACAAGTTGGACACGGTACTCGGACACAATCAAACTTCAGGAATGCACAGCTTGGAGATAGTGAATTACAGGAAATAGGACAAGAAATAAAGGAATAAGCTCTGCCCAATCAGTTTGAGACAAGTTTTCTCCTGCCTTCATGTTCCAACAAGCCACTAGAACAGAGCTCACCTGACAACTACCATTTCCATTCTTCCTTGGGAATTTAAATTCCCAAACTCCACCCTACCCCCACCTCTGCCGCTTTGGAACACCTGCTTTTACTTGTTGCCCAATTCATGAATTATTATACTGGTGTAAAAGCTATCTTTGTTTCATTTGCAGTAGCAATTCTTTTGACAGGGGGCAGAGATGTTTCCTCAGAAACTTCGTATGTACTGCACACTTTATTTGATGCAATCTGTGTTTTTATCTTTTTGGGAAAGGTGCTTATAGATCCCAGATTATTTTGTTAGATTATGATAGCCAACTATAATTTATGTAGTCCATTTATTTCCCAAGACAGAGAAAACATAATGAATTATGGCAGGTATTGGGAAGCTTCAGGCCTAGAAGACAGGTTTTAAAGAAGGGACTCTCAGAGTTTTGGCTATTTCCTGAAACTAAAATCACTCTTAAAGACAAAGTATTGCCACTATTTAAGACATTCTGAAGCACATGCTATAGGACCAATGTTAAATGTAGATTGGGCGCACGGATTTATCCTTAAGCCCTTCCCAAATTCCATTAAAATGTTAATAGAAGAATTTTTTAACTGTATAAGCCCAAAAGGGCAAAAGGAAAAGAAGTGACAGTAGTTGAGAGATTTCAATAAAATTGTCTAATACGGAAATAGCATGTAGTAGTAGTAATTGACTTAACAAAATGCAAAAGTTGACACCCACATGCCTGCAAAAGGTAAAATCAGTAACAAGCATGCTGGTTCTTGCCCTAGAACCTGGAGAAAACCAGGTAATTCTGGAGGCAGGAATGCTCAGCAGTACTACAAACAGCTAGACTGTTGAAATCCTATATAGGAAGCAAATTCCCAACTGTTCTGCCCCAGACCAGGACACCAGGTTGCAGGCTCCCAACCCCAGAAGAAAGGAAGGGAGAGGATGCACCAGAGAGACTCTGGACTTGGGACTCCAGGCCCAGCTGGAAGTAGGGGTGCAATGCCCTGAGGAAAACAGGGTAAGGAACTGAAGATCTGCATTCTGAACAGTATACCCCGAGTTCTAGGCCTGCCATTACCCAGGATCTTGATCTCTGGCTGCCACAATTGCTTCCCAGGCAGGAGCAGTAGGATTCCTCTTTGGGGAAGTGTCTGAAACAGGAAAATGTCCTGGGAGCCTTATATTTGGGGCTCTCTGAGAAGTGGCCAGGCTTGCCCCAGTGTCTATGGTGACAACCAGCCAGCCAAAGATTTTCTGCTCATCTCTTTAGTGTTTAAGTCTTAATATGTACAATCTTCAACAGTCTTGATGAAAGCCAATAATGTGAAAGACAGAGGTCAAAATAAACACTTAGAAAAAAGGAATGCAGAGGAAACAGAGGCAATAAAAACTACAACAACAACAAAAAAACCTATAATGAACGTCTCAGAGAGATAAAATATTGCAGCCATGGAAGAAGGGGGCATGCTATAATAAATAACAAGAAAATAAAAAAGGAGTCCTTGGGATTGAAAAATATGTTAGTGTTAATCAAACATTTAACGGAAAAGTTGAGATAAATCTAAGAAATATTTCCAGAAATAGGGAAAAAAAAGATGAAGAACAGGAGAGAAAAGATGAGAAAATTAAACACTAAAGACATCAAACATCCAGTCGATAGGAATTGGTAAAAGGAATTACAAAAGCAGAGACTTTGAACTGGGAAATCCTGGGTGGCGGCTGCGCAGTAGGCGGCCCGGGGCCTGGATGCTCTGCAGGGCGGGACCGAGCGAGGGGCGAGCGCTGAGGACCCGCCTCTGCAGACCCTCGGCCGCGGCGCCCAGGAACGCTGGGCAGCAAGGGGAGGCCGCGGGTAGCAGGCCAGAGTCACTTCTGCGCCCAGATAGATGGGACGGTTCTCGCCCCGGTGTCGTTTCCCTTCTCCGCTCCACGGGAGGAGCGAGAGGGAACTGCTGCTGCTGTCAGAAATAGACTTTCGGGAAATGGCCTCTAAATCCTTGGATGAATTTTTTAATCCTGCTCAGTGGATCAGCAAACGGATTAAAAAAAAATGTTCTCGGCTCTACTATTTGGGGGGGAGAACAACGTGATGCCAGGCTTATATTTTCATAAGGATCCCCATACTAAACTTTCAGATGCTAATGGATAGAATCATCTAGAAGGGCAGATGAATTTCAGTGCAGATGCCAGGCAACACGGGCTTTCTGATCTTACTATTTCATTTCATTATTTGACCATATGACTGCTATGAGTTAGAATCCAGGTTTATCATTTTGCCCAACCTCTGTAACCTGAGAATATAATAAAAGAAATAAGTGAAACACAAAAATAATGATCCAAACATAAAATTAGGAACCCCTTGAAAGAAAACCACGAATGAACAGAAGTAAAATGTCTGACATTCTCCTGAACGCCTCTGCATTTCTGATACAGAATTCCGTGAGCAACTCTTTCTAAATGACCATTCTATACTAGAAATCTTTCAAAGGACTGTCTGTAAACAGAAGCGTTAAATGAGCCCTGAGGCTGTCAAATGTGTACCCCACACCCCACACTGGTCATGTTTTATTTGGATAAAATGACACTTGGATAGTTTGCTGCATTGTTTATAGGTAGATCTTTCTTTTTACATTACATGGCAATGTACATCTGGTACACAAAATAAGATCCTTTAGAACAGTTGTACAAAGACATGCAATATTGGATTTACAGATTGGAGTTCAGGATGTGATTAATTGGGGGGAAAGAACTTGGACTAGGCATGTTGTGTGAAGGAACCAGAAGGTATAACACAGGAACCACACAGTCTTCTGGTTTGAAAGGCTACATTGACACTGGTGCCTCAGAGGTGAACTGTTTCATACTAACCGGTTTGGGACTACCCAAGTATCATCTCCAGCCTCAGGATATATATAGCTTTCTGTTCTTTTAGCTTTCAATATGCCTGTAATACAAGTTCCTGCTTTTGCAAAAAGATCAACAAGCAAAGTATTTCTTTCCTGGGTCTCTTGACACCATCCAAACTCCAGAAATCATTTAATTTTAGAAACTTAATTTACTCAGTGTTCTTGATATGGTTGCTTTTTGAGTGGTTAACTGGTTAATGCTGAAAGGAAATAATATGTCAGAGGACTGGGTAATAGGCATAGTTTCTACCATAGCACCAATCCTGCACTCAGGAGTCTCCAGCAAAGCCTGTAGTTACCGTGTTAGAAACCCACTGCTCAGTCACTAAGCCTAATAAAAAGCAGCACAAGTCTTGTAAGTTCCTTCCATGTACTCTGCTTCCAGCCACAGAGAAGTCATTGTTTCTGACATTTGCCATGCACTCACTCTCTTCTCTGCTTTCACTCCTGCTGGTCCCTCAATGTGGTATGCTCCTCCCCCATGTACTCTGCCTTTGGCAACCCTACTTACTTTATAAAGTTCAGGTAAATTTCAACTCTTGTATGAAACTTCCTCTCACCACTCACCATTGGGATGAATTATTCTTTCCTATTTACTTTAATAGAATTTTCTGCAAATTTATATTACGTATAATTGGTTATCTATTTGCTTCTCCTACTAGACTAGAAGGTCCTCCTATTTATATCCACATCCCATGGCATCCAACCTTGTACTGGCACATGGTAGGCCCGTAATGATAACTGTTCATTAGAGAAGGTTGAATTGGAGATGCCAAGGAGATTTAGGCTATGTTTAAGACTCTTAACACACATCTATAATCATGGGTCTTATGTTAATCATCAGATCATAAAATACCTTAACAAGACTCATTAATCTTGAATTCATTCATTTACTAAACTAAAACGAGCATCTACTGGGCCACTCTGTGTTAGGTGCTGGGGATTCGAAGACAACAGAGAAAGCATGGAAGAGGGGTAGTCAAGGAAGCTTTCCCAGGGGAGGAGAGTAAGGTCAACTTGAGTTTCAAAGAAGTGCAAATCAGCCAGAGGACTGGAAGACCTTGAGGATAGGTGGACAGTTTTCAAAATAGAGGAAGCAATGTGAGCTATGGACAGGAGAAGGGGGAGCAGGACATTTCTGGGAGAATCACCACCACTAAGGACATATAAAGTTAAGACCCTTTTAGAAGGATATTTCAAGTTTAAATAAAATTTTGTAGATAACATCTTGCCTTTTAAGCTCTTAAGTTAAATTGTTTTGAACACACTTCTTATATTTGTTCTCTTCCACCTGACATATTTCCATGATCCCTAAGGGAAATGTTGTAGGTTCAGCAGTATTTATGTAGTAGCTACTATGTACAAGCATCATGCTAGGAACACAGGTTGCTAGTAGTGAGCTAGGCAGATATTATCCTTGCACTTGTAGAGCTTACAGAATAGGAAGTTATGCTGAGTTTAAGCAAATAATTTTAAGTGTTATTGGTACTATAGAAAGAGAAGCCAGGGCTTATGGAAGAAATTGAAGAGGCAGTGAATCTTGTATAGGAGGTTCTAGCTAAGACCAGAAGGATGAGTTGGAGCTGGCCAAATGAGGGAGGTTAAGAATGGGGGACCTGAAACAGCGTGTTCTAAGATCAACAGGGAAGAGTAGGCTAATGCAGACACTGAAAGAGGTGTTAGCATGGCTGGTAAGAAACTATCAAAGGGAAATGAGGTTGGACTGAGCAAGGCCAGACCCAGGCACTTAAAATCAGGTTAGGATTTAGGACTTATTTCCAAAGACAATGGAAAATGGTTTGTGAGAATTAAGCAGGAGAGTAACAACAGGACCAAATTTTTAAAAAATATATCACTCTAGATGAGATGCAGGTAGTGCTGCTAGAAATATGGTAAGTAACCCAGATGGCAGATGATGTAGAGAACTGAAAGAGTTCAAGAGATATTGAAAATCCCACTTCTAGGTATATATCCCCAAAGAATTGAAAGCAGGGACTTGAACAGGTATTTGCACACCAGTGTTCCCAGCATTTTTCACAATTTTCAAAAGATGGAAGCAATCCAAGTGTCCATCAACAAATGAATGGATTACCAAAATGTGGTATACATATGCAATGAGATATTATTGAGTAATAAAAAGGAATGAAGTTCTGATACATGTGACAACATGGATGAACCTTGAAGACACCATACTGAATGAAATAAGCCAGACACAAAAGGACAAATATAAGATCTCACTGATAAGAAATAGTTAGAATAAGCAAATTCAAAGTTAGAAACTAGAATACAAGTTACCAGGGGCTGGGGTGGGGGTGAGGAATGGGGATTTAATGCTTACTTAATTGGTAGAGTTTCTGTTTGGGGTGAGGAAAAGTTTTGGTAATGGATGGTGGTAATGGTAGCACAATATTGTGAAAGTAATTAACAGCACTAAATTATATGTTTGAATGTGGTTAAAGGAGAAAATTTTAGGTTGTATATATGTTACTAGACTAAGAACTTTTAAAAAATCCAAAGGACTGTAAAACACAGAACAGTGAACCTTAATGTAAACTATGGACTATAGTTAATAGTACAGTTATAATAATAGTATTTCATCAATTGTAACAAAGTTACCACCCTAATGCAAATTGTTAATAATGGGGTGTGTATCTGTGTAAATGGGAACTCTGTGTTTCTGTATGATTTTCCATAAACCTACAACTTCTCTAATAATAAAAAAATTGTGTAAAAAAGACGTATTTATGAAGTTGAATTAACCAAGACTTGGTGATTACCCAGACTTTTGGAAGTAAAGGAAAAAAGAAAGGTAAAGATACTAGCTTTGTTTATTGAGTGCTTACAAAGTGCCAGTCACTTAATAAACATTACCTATAATTATTATATGTAGGTATTATTACCATTTTACAGATGAATAATTTCTATCACAGAAAGGTAATGCAACTTGCCTAGGGAAAAATAGCTAATAAGTGGCCGGGCTAGGATTTGAGTTCAGGTCTTTTCATTCTACCTTGCAAAGCGAAGTGGAAAGGGAAGAAATTCTTTTGAGACTCAGTTCTCATCCCTTGACCCTTTATAACTTTTTTCTTCACTCCTTGTCTGATTTCTTTACCTTAAATGGTTGTTCAAATCCACTTGATATATTTATTTTAAAAGCATGTTTTCTCTAAGAGGTTGGTCTAACTCCAGGCAATGCTGTTGAACATTTATTGACTTTTAAAATCAATATCATTGTTTTTGAACAATTGATAAAAATAATTCTGCAGTGCTTTTCATTTCTTTTTGAGTTCTTTCTGAACACTATATTATTTCTATTATCTTTAAGCTTCCAGGACCAAAGTGATTATAACTTTGGCTGGTTTCACTTCCCTTTTTCATACTAAAAACAAATACTGTCTTTCCCACTTTGCTGAAGTTAAAAAATCCTTTCTCAATTTACACAATAACTGGACATTCAACATTGAGAAATTATAGTGAAATAGTTAACTGATTTCTCAAGTATGTAATGAAATGCAATCTTGTTTGCAAAGACATGGTAATGTTCCTATTTTGATTTCCTCTTTCCAGAAGAGCATTCTGGTTTCAATTCTGTATTAAGTATGATCTTGCAGTTCAAGTTTCTATATAATCTTTTCATTTGTACCAATGAAACTGCATGTTCGTTGAATTCCCTTTCATTGAACTAGGGAAATCAGTGATTTTAACCTGTAAATGAGCTCTGGTAACACAGCAAAATGTTGGGGAAGAGAAAAAAAAAATTGTTGCAAATAGGGGAATGGGATCAAATTCTTGGATTATATTTTCACTCTTCTTGAAGAAAAAAAAAACAAAACATTTTATTTCTCCCCTTAGAAATTGAATAAGATGATATGCTTAACTTCTTATTAACAATAATTATGTCCACATTTAATTGGAGATGATGCCATTTTCCCTTTTGGAAGCATCCTCCACCCCATGATCAATTGCACACCTCTCTGGGGTGGTTGGTTGCAGGAATGGGAACAGTCTATTTCCAACTCAGTCATATAGGAACTGAGTCCACAAACATAGTATCATTTATACAAGGGTCTTGCAATAAGCCAAACTAATCCAAAGATTATAAGAGCTGGTATCAGTGTCTCACACATTTCTTTTGGAAAACAGTCTCCTTGACTGCTGATTCAAAATGATGTTCAGCTAAAGAGAAACTTGATTAGGAAAGTCATTATAAAAATGATGGTAAAAGCTAACCTGCTCAAACAAATGAAGATAATTTTAAGTTTTCCCTTTGACTGTACCGTCTTCTAAAACAGAAGTTTACACACACAAACACAGACACAACTACTTATTGGACTTAGTTGTGCATTTAATTTGATTCAGTTCACCACTGGCTTAAAATGTTATGAGGATGGGATCAAAACTTGCTCTTCAGCAGAGCCTGGATATGAGAACTGACAAGATCCTAGAGATACACCTGTACTTTGCAGGTATATCACCAGTTTTTCAGAAATATGATGGATCTCTCCCTGCTTTTCAGCCAAGCTGCCAGGTTATTGAGTTGCTAGGGAGTTTTCCTTGCTCTTCAGTCTAGCTTCCTGTTTTTGTGTCTTGGAAGATTTCTTTCAGCCTTGTTGCCCACTCCCCACTCCCCCATGCTTGGGCCTTTGAGTAAAGACCCATGGGAAAGAGTGAATGAGTGGATGCAGACTTGGTCTGGGTGTCCTTGGGATTCTAATCTGTCACATCTGCCTATTTGTGGGCATTAAATATTTATTAAAATTTGGCTGGTTTCTCCTTATACCCATCTATGGTGGGTTCTACCTCCTGATGTTCCAGTGATGAGAGTAGCTGTGGGTCTCTTTTCTCCTACAAAGGGGTCATTACTTTCTGGGTTTCTTTGTGTTTCTTTTCTTTAGAGGTTCCTTAGTGTTCTCAGCTCTCTGATGCATTTCAAAAAACTACTGACCTGTTTTGCTTATTACTGAGAAAGTGACAGTCATTTTTGACTTTGTACAACTAAATCAGAAGCAGAACTGAGAATTATGTTTTTAGCAATTCAAGAATTGTTTCTTTACAAATAAAACCATTTATGGTCGAATGGGTAACTAAGGATCACATAGGAGAAGTGATTTGCCAAGGTCAAAACTGAGGTAGAGGCCTAGGCGAGCTATAATCCAGAGCTTTTGGTTTCCATTTTCAGTGAGAAGGGTGAGGACTGAGAGGGTAAGTGTGGGGTCAAAGCATTTATGGTGGTTTGAGGCAGTTATGTATCCCAGAGAAACATGTTCTTAAAGTTAATCCATTCCTGTGGGTGTGGACCCATTATAAGTAGGACTTTTTGATGAGGTTACTTTAGTTAAGGTGTAACTCACCTCATCCCAGATGGGTACTAATCCTATCACTGGAGTCCTTTATAAGAGGATGAAACTCTGACAATGAGAGAAAAAGCTACAGGAAGCAAGAAGCTGAAATGGAACCCAAAAGAGAAGGAAGAGAACGGGAGACACTGCCATGTGCCTTGCCATGTGACAAAGGGACCAAGGATTGCCAGCAGCCAGTCATGGAACACCAGTCTTTGGGAAGAAAGCATCACCTTGATGACAACTTGATTTGGACTTTTTCCCAGCCTGAAACTGTGAGTGAATAAATTTCCATTGTTTAAGCCAAGCCATTTCATGGTATTTGCTGGAGAAGCATAGGAAACTAAAACAGGGTTGAACAGAAGCTCAGAGGGAATGGGGGCTCAAAGAGGGCAAGAAGACTCAGTGTCATGTTATGGTTTAAAAAGCATGGGCTTAACTCAGTGGGAGACTATTTGGTAACCATATATTTGATAAGGGTTTGATATCCAGAATATATAAAGAAATCCTACAACTCAACAATAAAAAGACAACCCAATTTAAAAATGGGCAAAAGACTCAAATAGACACTTTTCCAAAGAGGAAATACAAATGGCTGAAAAGAACATGAAATGATGTTCTTCTTCATTAGCTATTGGGGACATGCAAATCAAAACCACGATGCGCTATCATCTAACACCTATAAGAATGGCCACTGCCCCTGCTCCAAGAATAAAAGCTCCAGGCAACTTGATTTCTTTTGCAGCCTTGTTCAGATCATAAACTTTTTTCTCATTTTGCAAGAGGAAATAAGTAAGGCACACCTCCTACATTGGCAATTCTTGTTCTCCCACAGATGTGTATTGCAGGAAGGGAAAATGGTTCCTTAGTCAAATCAGGGCAGTCAACTACAGAGACCTGGACATCAGCAAAGTTATCTTTTTGTCTGTTCTGCAGAACTCCAGTGAGTTCTTCTAGACCCAGAAAACTCAACACAAGCCATTTTCTTTCTTATTAAGGTGAAAGGTTATACAAATAAAAGTTATTGTAGGCCAATTGTCACAAAAGCTCACGTTGTACAAAGCATAACAGCTGCTGACTGACTCAGCAAAGTCTTTACCTTAAAGCTTTTCATTCCCTCAAGTAAACACCATACCCTCTGTGCCGGTTTGAATGTATTATGTCCCCCAGAAAAGGCCATATTCTTTGATGCAATCTTGTGGGGCAGACAGAATAGTGGGGATTAAGTTGGAACGTTTGAATTAGGTTGTTTGCATGGAGATGCGCCCCACCCAACTGTAGATGATAACTGATAGGATACTCCCATGGAGGTGTGACCCCACCCATTCAGGGTGGGCCTTGATCAGTGGAGCCATATAAATGTGCTGGCTCAAGGAGAGGAAAAGGGAGTGCAGCTGTGAGTGATGTTATTTGAAGAGGAGCAAGCTTGCTAGAGAGGAATGTCCTGGGAGAAGCCATTTTGAAACCAGAACTTTGGAGCAGACGCCAGCCACGTGCCTTCCCAGCTAACAGAGGTTTTCCGGACGCCATTGGCCATCTTCCGGTGAAGGTACCCGATTGCTGATGTGTTACCTTGGACACTTTATGGCCTTAAGACTGTAACTGTATAGCCAAATAAACCCCCTTTTTATAAAAGCCTATCCATCTCTGGTGTTTTGCATTCCGCAGCATTAGCAAACTAAGACACCCTCCATGTAAGCAAGTTTGGGCTCTGCCTACTAGTAAGCCCTTCTCCTCTCCCAGCGATCACATTGGCACCCTGTGTCCTTATCTCCATATGAGGTTTTAACAGGACGTGGAACCAGTCAGCAATTTCAGAAGTGAAGGTTGGAAATGCAGTTATCCAGAAATAATTTGTGGCAAGTTCTTTTGTCTGATGGTTTGGACACTTGTATACTACATATGAAATCAAGTTTTTGTGAGGTCTGTATGAATAAAACCACTGACACCTGGACTATGAAGGTCAGAAAAGGGACAGATTGAAGGAAAGATCTACAGGAAGTCTCTATGTTCTTGTGTTTTGATCTCTGTGAACAACCTGCAAGACTAACAAGTTTTTTTGTGCTATTTGTATAAGAACCGCTGCCAGAATGGACTGAGTAGGATAGAGAAAGGAAAAACTGAATGAAGAAAATTTTCAAGTACAGAATCATGGAAGGTGATGTCTTCATCAAAGAGATATCCTCAGGTCAATAGAGTGAATCCCCCCATATGTGTGGAAAGGGCAGGCCCTCTGCCTTATTGTTCAGTGACAATGCTGCCACCCTAATTGTTACAGATGATTGAACCTGTACCCCACTGTCCACAAAGAGCCTGACTGATACTCAAATGCTCAGAGATGGTGGGTCCCATTTCCCAAGGATTGCAGAAAGCCTGGCCCCCACCTCAATGCTTGGAGAAGGTGGAAACTTCACCCCAATATTTGGGGAGAAAATGGCTGTGCAAGCACTTGGAAAGCATGGAACTGCCACTCTGTCAGGCCTGTAGATGACTCTCAAAGACTGAAATCTAATAGAGTTAGCCCTTGTATGTTTCAGAATTGTTTAAGAACCATAACCCCTGTTTTCCATCCAGTTTCTCCCTATGGGAATGGAAAGTTTATCCATTGTATTTGGAAGCAGATAACTTGTTCTCTGGGTTTCACATGTCCACAGACAGTAGGGAATTGTTCCCCAGGACATACCACACCCATAATTGATTTTGATGAGATGTTGTGCTTAGCATTGTTTTTTTTTTTTTCCTGTTAATTATAGTCTCTAGTTTATGTTGATTGTATTTTTTCCCCAATACCTCCCTATTTTTAACACCTTGCAAGGTTGATATTCAGTTGTTCTGCCTCATGAAAAAACATATTTGTACATTTTATCACAATTGTTGAGCACTCTAGGTTTCACTGAGTTATACAGTCCCAGTCTTTATCTTTCCTCTGTTCTTCTGGTGTCCCACATGCTCCTAACCTTTCTCTTTCAGCCATACTCACAGTCATCTTTGTTCAGTGTACTTACATTGCTGTGCCACCATCACCCAAAATTGTGCTCCAAACCTCTCACTCCTGTCTTTTCCTATCAGTCTGCAGTGCTCCCTTTAGTATTCCCTGTAGAGCAGGTAACTTATTCACAAACTCTGTCATTGTCTGTTTGTCAGAGAATATTTTGAACTTTCCCCCATATTTGAAGGACAGTTTTGCTGGATATAGGATTCCTAGCTGGCTGTTTTTCTCTTTCAGTATCTTAAATATATCACACCACTTCCTTCTTGCCTCCATGGTTTCTACTGGGAAATCCGCACATAGTCTCATCAAGCTTTCTTTGTATGTGATGGATTGCTTTTCTCTTGCTGCTTTCAGGATTCTTTCTTTATCTTTGACATTTGACAATCTGATTATTAAGTGTCTTGATGTAGGCCTATTCAGATCTATTCTGTTTAGAGTACGCTGTGCTTCCTGGATCTGTAATTCTATGTCTTTCATAAGAGATGGGAAATTTTCATTGATTATTTCCTCTATTATTCCTTCTGCCTCCTTTCCCGTCTCTTCTCCTTCTGGGACACCAATGATATGTACATTCTTGTGTTTCATTTTGTCCTTAAGTTCCAGGAGACATTGCTCATGTTTTTCCATTCTTTTCTCTATCTGTTCTTTTGTGTGTAGGCTTTCAGGTGTCTTGTTCTCCAGTTCCTGTGTGTTTTCTTCTGCCTCTTGAGATCTGCTGTTGTATGTCTCCATTGTGTCTTTCATCTCTTGTGTTGTGCCTTTCATTTCCATAGATTCTGCCAGTTGTTTTTTGAACTTTCAATTTCTGCCTTATGTATGCCCAGTGTTTTCTTTATAGCCTTTATTTCTTTTGCCATATCTTCTCTAAACTTTTTGAATTGATTTAGTATTAGTTGTTTAAATTCCTGTATCTCAGGAAGTGTAAGTTTGTTCCTCTGACTGGGCCATAAGTTTGTTTTTCTTAGTGTAGGTTGCAGTTTTCTGTCATCTAGGCATCTGACCTCCTTGGCCACCCCAGTTGGGTGTCCCCAGATAAGAACAGGCTCAGGTCCCAGAGGGAAGAAATAATTAGTATCTGGTTTCCCTGATGGTGTGTCTTAGAGGATTGACACACCCTGTGCTTTTCTGCCCAGCAGGTATTGCCTGTCACCCTGTCACTCCAGGGTGTAAGGGGGTGTGGCTCATGGCTGTTTTCCCCCAGGATCTGGGTTCTGGTTCTGAATGGAAGGCAGGTAGTAGATCTGGGCCCCTCCTCTTTCCTCTTGGGAAGATATCCCCCCTAGAGAGAGGTCATTTGTGTATAAATAGATTCTTTGTTGCTCTGACTCTGCTACCTCCACCCTTGTCTGGGTCAGAGTGCTGCAAGCTGAAAACAGCTGAGGCCTTCTCCACTGAGCTGCCCAGATTGAGAGAGGGAGAGAGAGAGAGGGACAGAAAGCCCCTGTCCACAGCCCCCAAATTCACCCATCAGCCAGAGATAGCACCCAATCCCTTGGGCTCCCCATCCTGGGACAGATACATCCCCTGGCTCTCCAAGGTCAGGTGTCACCAAAAGCCTCCATCTGCTTGTTGGGGACTCATAGCCTGTATTGAGCAGTTAACATTAAAACTCCAGTTGGAGCTGGGTTGAGGTATAATAACTTGTTCAGAGAGTTCTGCTCTGTAGCACCATGAGGTTTTGCAGTTCAGGCTGCCATGAGGGAGGGGGCTCTCAGCTCAGATCCACAGCCTTTACTTACAGATTTTATGCTGTGATCTTGGGCATTTCTCCCAATTGAGATTGTTGCATGATGCGTGGACAGTAGCTGCCATCTCCCAGCAGTTATTCCAGATCTTTTACTAGTTGTACCTGCTTTTTTTTTTTTTTTTTTTAGTCGCTACGAGGGGACTAACTAACTTCCACTCCTCTCTATGCTGCCATCTTCTCTCCTTAGCATTGGTTTTAAAAAGACTTAAGCCTTTTGAGATGTTTCAGGAATAAATATATTTTGTATGTGGAAATAACATGTCTTGTTAGGGTCCAGAGAGTGGAGTCTGGTGGTTTGAAGCTGCATGTACCACAGAAAAAACATACCCTTAAATCTAAACCATTCCTGTGGGTGTGAAACCATTATAACTAGGACCTTCTGATGACATTACTTTGGTTAAGATGTGGTCCATATCAATCATTATGGGGCTTACTCCTATTACTGGATTCCTCTATAAGTGAATGAAATTCAAAAAGAGAAAAAGACACATAGTGAGCAGCCAGAAGATGAATACCTATGGAACCCAATGAAGATCAGGAAATTCACCAAGTGTCATGCCATGTGACAAGCTTAGACCAAGCATCACCAGTAGCCAGCCCCAGAATGTAACAGTCATCAGGAAGAAAGTATCATCTTGATGAAAACTTGATTTGGACTTTTTCCCAGCCTTGAACGTTGAGCAAAAAAATTCCCATTTTGTAACCTAATCCACTTCATGATATTTGTTGAGCAGCCTAGGAAACTAAAATACTTACTAAGGCAAAATATAAATTCAGTACAGTTTAATATCCCTGAACCCAGTCAGGGAGGAGGAAATTGACAAATAATAAGGCCTCCCTGGACCCTGACCAGGACAGTGGGGAAGAAAATTCCAAATGTGAGTGGGATGTGTCAGATAGGAAGGAAGATCCCCCTCACCTATAGGCTTGTCTTTTCCCACTAAAAATGATTAAGGGTATGGAAAAAAAAAAAGAAGAAGAATGGCCACTATTAAACAAACAGGAAACTATAAATGTTGGAGAGGATGTTATTAACTGCTGGTGGGAATGTAAAATGGTACAGCCACCATAGAAGACAGTTTGGTGGCTCCTCAGAAAATGAAATATTGAGTTGCCCTATGACCCAGCAATTCTGCTACTTGGTATATAATACCCAGAAGATATGAAAGCAGGGACACAGACAGACATTTGCACACCGATATTCAAAGCAGCATTATTCACAGTTGCCAAAAGATGGAAACAATCCAAGTGTCCATCAACAGATGAGTGGAGAAACAAAATATGGTATTATATATATGATGGAATATTATGCAGCAGTAAGAAGGAATGAAGTCCTGAAGCATGTGACAACCTGGGTGAACCTTGAGGACATAATGCTGAGTGAAATAAGCCAGACACAAAAGGATGGATATGTATGATTTCACTAATATGAACTAACTAGAATATGTAAACTCAGAATCTTAAAATGTAGAATATAGGGTACCTAGAGATAGAAGCTAGAGAAGGGGAAGTGGTTACATAATATATACAGAATTGCTAACAAGGTTGAACATAAATGGTGGGGAATGGATAGAGGTGATGGTAGCTTATTATTGGGATTATACATAATAGTGCCATATTGAAGGTGAATTTGATTGAATGGGGTTGTTTAAAGTCATGTATGTCACTGATTAACACTACAAATACAAATAAGTTCTTGCATGAACTTCTACAAATGCATGACATTTGTACAAAGAGTTACTAATAGAGTGGTATATGGGAAAAAATTACCTACTGCAAGCTACAGACTATATTTAAAAGTAATACTTTAATATTCTTTCATCAACAGTAGCAGGTGTACCACACCAATACTAGAGGTCAATAAAAAGGGGAATAAGAGATATGGGATGTTTGGGGTTTTCCTTTTTTTGTGTCTACCTGTTATTTTTCTCTTTGGAGCAATGAAAATTGTCTAATATATATAATATATATTATACATATTTCCAATGTAAAATACACTAGTAATAATTTAATCAATATACAAATGTGTAAAAAAATGTTAAGTCTTCCTTGACCATATCTGATCCCATTCCCCAAGATAACAGATATAAACAATTTGGTATGTATCCTTCTAATTTTTACCTTGACACATATATGCAAACATAAACACACAAAATAATTTTTTTAAGTGTTTCTTTTCTTTCTTTTTTGCAGTAAAGAGATCAAATAAATATTTTGAAAAAAACTTTCACAGCAAACTGTTATGAGATCCTGGCTAGCTATCCTTAGACTCAAATTTGCACATACTGTTTGTTTATAAACTTTTTAAACAAGATAGACATTATTTACATCATACAGGTTTTCAGACTGGGTGACTATATTGAGAATTCTTGATGTCATAAAGATTTTGTAGGGCACAAGAAGGTTATGTCTACTTGGATTATACATAAATCAAATGAAAATAAACAAAGCCATAGTCTTGAAAAATAGACAAGAAAGAACATTCAATATAATTTTGAAGTGGTTATAGTCATGGCTATCAAGACTTTAAAGTAAAGAAGTCATAATGTATAGAGCCATTCTTAAATAACAGACATTACATAGGAATTATTGAAATAATTGCTGCTCTTAATCCATGAGAATTTGGAAAAATATTAAAATGAAAAAAGTAAACTTGACATTTAACCAAAATTTTTTATGAAGAATTAATCAAAACAGTGGGAAAATATGTATAAAAATAAGTGGAAAATAAAATAAACCAGACAGCAAATAAGAGTCCATTTTTGAAGATTTTATTCCAGATATAACAAACACAGATCAGTGGATAATTATTGTGTAATATATTTATGAGAGAAAACCCCATGAGTGTTTTTTAACTTTCTTGTCGACTAAAAACTATCTAGCAGTGGCTTTATTCAACAAAGTGAAGCAAGTTCTAGATAATTTTAACCTGCTGTTGAATGGTTATTTGTGACCAGTTGTATGACAACACAGTTACGAAAGGTGTGAACAAAGAGTACTCTTTTAAAACGTAGTAAATACACAATATGTGCTCTGTCTAGCTAGAGTTCTTAATCTTGCTGAAGAAAACGCTGCCTCCTTAGTACTTGGATTTGTAATCTTGATTTGATATTTTGCAACCATTATCGGCATTCTTTTGAGGTTCATCTTGCAAATGAACTTTTTTCCTTGAACTGTTTGAGAATAAATTGAACTGAGGCCTATCACACTTAACTACTTTAAGTGTATTTTCTACAAACAAGGACATTCTCCTAAATAAGCACAATCAAAATCAGACAATTGACATTGATACTTTAGTATTGTTTGATCCTCAGATCCCATTCAAGTTTTGCAAAAAAAAAAAAAAAAAAAAATCATGCATAGACTTTAATCTTGTGTCTCTTTTGTCCTGTTCCTGCTGGAATAGTTCATTAGTCTTTACTTTCATGATCTTGACAATTGTGAACATCAGAGGCCAGTTATTTTGTAGAATTTCCCTCAATTTGAGTTTGCTTGATTTTTCCTCTTGACTGGATTCACATTATGTACCTTTGGCAGGAATATTACATACAATTGGCTGCATTCTTCTCAATACATCTTAGGTAGCATACTGTTTCCAATTGTCCCATTACTGATGATATTCATTTTGATCACTTGATTGAGGTGGTATCTGCAAGACTGTATAATTAATCTTTTCCCCTTTGTAATTATCATGTACTTTGGGGGAAAACTCAACTTGAAACCATATAAATCTCCATCCTTCATCAAACCTTCAATTTATCCATTTACTTATTCATATCTGTATGGACTCATGACTTCTTATTTTTAAAATGTGTTAAAATCTTTTAATATCACCTTTTTTGTTGCCTGAATTTTTCCTAATTTGGTAAGGAGGTGCTCATTCTAACTACCTTCTGTGTACTTTTTTTAATGCAGTTTTATTGAGATATATTCATACACTATACAATCCATCCAAAGTATACAATCAATGGCTTACAGTATCATCACAATCAATTTTAGAACATTTTCATTACTCAAAAAAAAAAAGAAGAAAAAGAAAAACCCAAAACATCTCATACCTCATATCCCACTACCGCCCCCACCCACCCCCAATATTGACTCCTAGTTTTGGTATGATACATTTGTTATTGTTGATGAAAGACTATTAAGATATTACTGTTAACTCTAGTCCATAGTTAGCAATAGGTACATTTTTCTATTTACCACTCTATTATTAACTTCTTGTAATAATGTACATTTGTTCTAGCTCATGGAAGAACTTTTTAATATTTGTTAATCACATACATCATCCACCAAAACATTCACTTTATTATACATTCCCATGTTTTAACCTCTAGCTTTCCTTCTGGCAACCTACATGACTCTAACCTTCCCCTTTCAGCCACATGCACACATATTTCAATACTGTTAATTATATCAACAATAACATGCTACCATCAGCTCTATCCATTTAAAAATGTTTAAGTTCAACCTTGTTAAAAATTCTGCATATTATTAACCAACTGCATCCCATTGTCTAGCCTCATTCTATCTCTTGGTAACCTATATTCTAGATTTTATGTCTATGGGTTTATATATTATAATTAACTATTAGTGAGATCATAAATTTTTGTCCATTAGTGTCTGATTTATTTCACTCAACATAATGCCCTCATGGTTCATCCATGTTGTCACGTTTCAGTACTTCATTCCTTCTTATTGCTGAATAATATTCTACCACCCCAATGGGGAAAATCAGCTATGAGAATGCCCCTCCAAGAACTTATCCTGCAGCCTGGTGCCCACACAAATTCGGGAAAAGGGCATGCTGTGTGCTCCTCGCAGACCCCATCACTGTGCAAGCTGGGGCTGCAGTTCAGAAACGTTACCATTATATGTCTAAAGATGAATCTTTTCTTGTTAATCCTGCTTGAAACATGGAAAGCAGCAATAACCCATCTCCACTGGATTTTATCAGTGCTACCAGGATAGATTCCCCTTCAGAACAATTCAGCTATCCCTCAAAGTGTCAGGAAGCATGTCAGCCTGATTCAGATGAGCAGCCCCTAGATCTGATTCCCCAAACCAACTCTACTCCCAAAACACCCGAGGCAATAGTAGATCCACTGGACAATTATCTGGTTAAAACCATGGTCCTCGTACCCTCTCCAATGGGGCAGCAGAGAAACATTTAACTAGAGATCCATTTAGATGCCATGGCAGAGACAAACAGTATCTCTCTACCTGAGCCCTTGAGGCCAGGAGATCTGGTGAGAAAGGGAGTGGTACTCTGTATGGAAGACAGCTTTTCAGAAGTTGATGCTGCTGTGCCTGAGAAACCAACATTTCAGGATTCTTCATCCCATCTCTTGGAATATCCACCAAATCCCTGTACTACGCAACTACATTGCTCTAAGGAAAGCCTGAGAGACAGTGCAACTGAGGCTGTGCCTGAGGACTTAGTAACTTCTGAAAGTAATTCCTTCTTGCCCTCTTCCATGCTCTGGCTTTCCCCTTCAACTGCCTTGGCAGCAGATTTCCCTGTCAATCAGGTAGACCACAGAGAATAAGTTGTAGAGCACAGAGCTATAAAGGAGAGAGAAATGAGCTTTCCTGCTGTCCCTGAGATTGAATTGAGAGATCAAGCACTTGTCTCAACTATTGAAGATATTTCATCTGCATTCCTGACACCAAGTCCAATAGAAATAGAATCCCAGGCAACTTCAGGTCCAGCAGTAAAAGATGCTGGTTTGATTCTTGAATCTGACACAGGGCCTTGGAAGTCTTCACTGGCCTGGCTGGAAAAAGGGGTAAATTCCTCAGTCATGCTAGAAAATCTCCATCAGAGCTTATCCCTCCCCTCTGTGCTTCAGGATGCTGTCATTGGTACTCCTCCCTTCTCTTCTTGCTCAGCAGAAACTTGGTTTACTCCCCCAGCACTGCAGGAAAAGAGCACAAACACTTCCCAGACAGGTCTGGTTGGCAACAAGGACAGTACTTCTGAGACAGAGCACCTCCTGTGGGACTGTCCTCCAGATGTAACTACCTTGTCCCTACATGACTTGGAAGATAATCTGCTGAGATCTCTTGTCATTCTGGAGATTCTCTCCCATCAGCTGCAGGACTGGAAGAGCCAAGTGGCTGTCCTCACAAAGAGGCTCAGGACAGTAGTACAGACTGACACCTCACCTGGTGGGGTAAGAAGTTTCCTCCTAAAGCACAGAAGAATCCATTGGCTCCTCTTTCTCAGAATGTAGGCTGCCAGAGGGCAAAAGGGACTCCTTACCCATAGGCTCATTCCTAGAAGAGACTATGCATGGAAGCTGAGGATCTGGAAAATCCCTCACAACTGTGTGTACTCACTATGCCCCTGGGATGTATCAAGACTTTCCAAGGGGAATGCAGGCAAGGAAAGTTTTTAGATCTTCACCTTCCAAATGTGCTGTTTACTAAATTTCTTCTCTCCTTCTTCCCTATTCTCAATTGCTCTTTACCACTTTGCTGAAGAACATACTTACTACCTATCCCGAATCTTACATTGCCAGGGGATGGATACCAATCAAAGGACAATAGAAAATACTTGTGCACATGTTGAGAAAAGGAATGACTACAATGATTACATAACACATCTTTTTTGCATGCTTTCAACAAAATTGAAGGAAGACTTTGATTATGTCAGTGGATCATTAACAATTTCTGATGATTGTTCACATGCTATTTTTAGTACATATCTCCAAAGGAGTTCCTAGAATTGAGTGACATACCCTTCTTCCATTCTTACTTATTTCCATTATTTATGTGAATAAGGTCAGTGTTCACATCTATAAGAATGAAAAATAGGCACAAAATTGTTGCTGAACCTTGTCTTATTCTAGGAATTACAGTAATACATGGACACATGAATTAGTAAGGGGAGGGAAGTTCCATCCACTTCATTAACAGATTATTTCCAATAAAATTTTACTGGGGATGTTTATTATTTTATTAAAAATTATAATATTGTAATGATTAGTATACAAGTGATGAAAATATTTCTCCATCCAAAATAAAGCTTTTACACTTAAAGTCTTCTGGTCAGAGGAATAAAAGGTTTTAATTTAAATTTATATGCACTGTTTTGCTGTGGTTGCAGAGATATATGATGGGGTGATTAATAAAAGCCTTTAAAGTATAAAAATTTATTACATTAGGATAAAATTCCATGAGGAATAAAACAAGTTCAAGGAGAAAAAAAGAATGAAATTAAAAAAAAAAAGAAAGAAACTATCGCCTATCATTAGATCTTGAAAATGTTCCTCTCCATTTTTGTCCAGGAGTTTTATGGTAGTGGCTCTTATACTTAGGTCTTTGACCCATTTTGAGTAAATTTTTGTATGTGGTGTGTGATGGGGTCCTCTTTCATTCCTTTGGATATGGATATCCAGTTTTTTCAACACCATGTATTGAGGAGACAGTTCTTTCCTAGTTGGGTGGATTTGGGAGCCTTGAAAAAATCAATTGACCATGGATCTGAGGGTCTATTTCTGAACTCTCAATTCTATTCCATTCATCAATATGTCTATCTTTATGCCAGTACATGCTGTTTTGACCACTTCCACTTTATAATATGCTTTAAAGTCAGGAAGCATGAGTTGTCTCACTTCATTTTTCTTTTTCAAGATGTTTTTGGCTATTTGAGGCTCCTTACTTTTCCAAATAAATTTGATAATTAGCATTTCCATTTCTGCAAAGTAGGCTATTGTAATTTTGATTGGTATTGCATTGAATCTGCAGATCAATTTGGGTAAAATTGACATCTTAACAAATTTAGCCTTCCAATCCATGAACATGGACTTTCTTTCCATTTATTTAGATCTTCTTTTATTTCTTTTAGAAACATTTTGTAGTTTTCTGTGTACAGGTCCTTTACATCCGTGATGGTAAGTTCATATGTCAACTTGGCCAAGTGATGGTGTCCAGGTGTCTGGTCAAGCAAGCACTGGCCTAACCATTACTGCAAGGACATTTGTGGTTGGTTAATAAACCAGAAGGCTGGTTTGTTAAACCATCAGACAATTGACTGCACCTGTGATTGATTACATCAATGAAGGGCATGTCTTCCACAGAGAGAATTTGATCAGCTGGATTTAATCCAATCAGTTGAAGACTTTTAAGAGAGAACGAGAGAAACATCACTTCTTTTTTGGCTAGCCAGCATCTTCTGAGGAGTTCATTGAACACCTTCATCAGAGCTGCTAGTTTGCTGCCTGCCCTATGGAATTTGGACTCATGCATCCCAACAGATGCATGAGACACTTTTATAAAATTTTATATTTACAGATATCTCTTGTTGGTTCTGTTTCCCTAGAGAATGCTAACTAATACAGCTTGGTACTTGGAGTGATTCTTGAGAAACAGAATCTTAAAATGGGCTTTTACAGTTGGTTTTTCACTCTGATTAGATTCAAAAGCACTAATGACTCTTTTTCCAAAAATCAAGATGGCACTGACAGTCCATGGCATGAGTTAGAAATGAAGACAGAAAAAATCACCATTTGACTCTCCTAATCATATTTTTGTATGAAGCAAGGCTCTGGATGACAGTGTTGTTGACATCTTAACAGAGTTTTGTGGAATTAAGAAGTATAGTGATGCTGGCTGTTTGCTCTTAGATACACTGGATAAAGTTATAAGAGAAAGGGATGAGCTAAAGGCTTCAAATTTGAAACTTAAATGCCGTATGACAGATATAAAGGTTTTTATGTGTGCCTTGAAAGAAAATCTTATTTCCTGTGGCCACAGACCTGAGATTCCTGAAAACCAGACCCAGAGTCTCAGAGTGTGATTAGCAAATTTACAATGTAAACTAAAATCTCAACCTCACAGTGTGTCTCCTTTTAAAGTAAAGGCACTGACTGAAAAAGAATGGGATCCTAAAACTTCGGATGGGGACATATAGATTTAAATAATGGCAGTGAGGACATTGGAACCCTGGATTCTTCTGAGTCTTTGCTAGATATATTTGTAGTGGTCTGCCCAAGGAAACAGCCCCACCACCTCCAGTCTGCTCTGAGGAGACAGCTACCCAACGTCCAAACTGCTTTGAGGCAAAAGCTTCCTGACCTCTAGCATAGTCTGAGGAGCCTGCCAACCAACCTCCACCTAAAGAGATCAACCCTGTTGATCTGTTTCACGAGATGAAACTGCAATGGAATGTCCTAAGGTAATTGGTTTGAGGGATACTTCTAATTCTTTTCATGACCTACCCCCACCACAACTGTTTTTCTCAGACTTATAACTAAAGTCCCAACAGGCCCTGAAGGGTGAGGTACAAAGTGTGACCCATGAGGAAGTATGCTATACTCCAAAGGAGAACTGCATGAGTTTTCCAATTTATATAGACAGAAATCAGGGAAGTATGTGTAGAAATGGATATTAATGGTGTGGGATAATGGTGGAAGGAATATAAAGTTGGATCAGGCTGAATTTATTGATATGGGCACACTAAGCAGAGATTCTGCATTCAGTGTTGTAGCACAAGGGGTTAGAAAGGGTATTAACAGTTTGGGTGGTTGGCTGAAACATGGACCAAAAGGTGGTCAACATTACCTGAGGTTGAAATGCCAGAACTGCCCTGGTATAATGTAGAGGAGGGGATTCAAAGGCTTAGAGAGATTCAAGTGTTAGAGTGGGTTCATCATGGAAGACCTGCTCACACACCCCTGGAATGTCCATAGGATACACCTTATACCAGGACTGTGAGGAATAAATTTATGAGACTTTCTCCATCATCCCTGAAGAGCTCTATAGTTGCCCTTTTCCATAGGTCAAATATTACTGTGGGAACTGATCTCATGGATCAAAAGGTGGTCAACATTATCGGAGGTCAAAATGCCAGCACTGCCGTGGTATAATGTAAAGGAGGGGATTCAAAGGCCTAGAGAGATTGGAATGTTAGAGTGGATCTATCAGGGAAGACCTGCTCACACATCCCTGAACGTCCAGAGGACATACCTTTTACCAGAATTTTGAGGAATAAATTTGTGAGACAAGTTCTGTCACCCCTGAAGAGCTCTGTAGTTGCCCTTCTGTGTAGGTCAGATATTACTATGGGAACTGCTGCCACTGAGCTGGAATCCTTAAACACAATGGGGATAAACAGATCCCAAGTTGGCAGAAGCCACATGGCAGTAGTTAATCACCAAAGACAAGGTGGGTGTGGCTACTATAATGGAAAACCAAGCACAAAGCAACAGTCAAAATAATCTGACTCACAGAGACTTATGGCACTGGTAAGTAGATCATGGCGTACCTAGAATTAAAATAGACAGACAGTCTACTAAATTCTTGTTTGATCTGTATAAGCAGAAGAACAAAAGTCTAACTTGAATCACAAAAACAGAAAGTCACACCCCCTAAATCAATTCCAACTTGAGACAGTTTACAGACCCAGAGCCCCTTGAATGAGGGGAAGGTTGAATACCCTTGGGGAAGGACCCTGTTACACTGCCAAAAATTTATACTGTCAATCTTCCTCCCAGCCATGCCCAAGGGGACATACAGCCTTTTACCAGGGTAATTGTGCATTGGAGAAAAGGAAATTATCAGATATTAGGGAGATTATGAGACACTGACACAAGTGACATTAATTCCAGGAGACCCAAAACATCATTCTGCTCCACCAGACAGAGTAGGGGCTTATGAAGGTCAGGTGATCTATGGAGTTTTAGCTCAGGTCCATCTCACAGTGGATCCAGTTGGTCTGAAAGACCCACTCTGTGGTTATTTCCTCGGTTCTGAAATGAATAATTGGAATAGACATACTCAGCAACTGGCAGAATCCCCACACTGGTTTCCTGACTTGAAGTGATGGCTATTTAGGTAGGAAAAGCCAAGTGGAAGCCACTAGAACTGCTCCTGCATAGCAAAATAGTAAGCTAGAAGCAATATCAGATTCCTGGAGGGATTGCAGAGAGTAATGTCACTCTTAAGGACTTGAAGAATGCAGGGGTGGTGATTCCCACCACATCCCCATTCAACTCTCCTATTTGGCCTGTGCAGAAAACAGATGAATCTTGGAGGATGACAGTGGATTACTGTAAGCTTAACCATGTGGTGACTCCAATTGCAACTGCTGTTCCAGATGTGGTATCATTCCTTGAGCAAATCAACACATCCCCTGGTACCTGGTATGCAGCCAGGTACCAGCCATTTGATCTGGCAAATGCTTTTTTTCTCAATTGCTGTTAGTAAGGACCACCAGAAACAGTTTGCATTCAGCTGGCAAGGCCAGCAGTATACCTTCCCTGTCCTGTCTCAGGGGTATATCAACTCTCCAGCCCTATGTCATAACATTGTCTGCAGGGATCTTGATCATTTCTCCCTCCCACAAGGCATCACACTGGTCAGTTATGTCAGTGGTATCATGTTGATTGGACCTAGTGAGCAAGAATTAGCAAATAGTCTTGATTTGCTGTTAAGACATTTGCATGTCAGAGGGTGGGAGACAAATCCAACAAAAATACAGGGACCTTCCACCTCAGTAAAATTTCTAGGTGTCCAGTGGTGTGGGGCATTTCGAGATATCCCTGTTTAGGTGAAGGATAAGCTGTTGCATCCGGCCCATCCTATGACCAAAAGAGGCACAATACCTCATTGGCATCTTTGGATTTTGGAGACAAGAGATTCCTAGTTTTGGTGTCCCATTCTGGCCCATTTACTGAGTGACCAGAAAAGCTTATAGTTTTGAGTGGGAGGACCAGAACAAGATGAGGCTCTGTGACAGGTCCAGGCTGCTGTGCAAGCTGCTCTGCCACTTGGACCATATGATCCAGCTGATCCAATGGTGCTGGAAATGTCAGTGGCAAATAGAGATGTTGTTTGGAGCCTTTGGCAGGCTCCTATAGGATAATCACAACACAGGCCCTTAGAATTTTGAAGTAAAGCCTTACCATCCTCTGCAGATAACTACTCTCCTTTTGAGAAAGAGCTTTTGACCTGCTATTGGGCATTAGTAGAGACAGAATGCTTAAACGTGGGCCACCAAGTTACCATGAGACCTCAATTTCCTATCATGAGCTGGGTATTGTCTGACCCATCAAGCCATAAAGTTGGTCACCCAATCATAAAATGGAAATAGTATATATGAGATAGGGCTTGAAGGGGTCCTGAAGGCACAAGTAAGTTACATGAGGAAGTGGCCCAAATGCCTTTGGCCCCCACTCCTGCCATGTTACCTTTTCTTTCCCAGCCCACAGCTATGGCATCTTGGAGAGTTCCTTACAATCAGTTGACTGAGGAAGAGAAAACTCAGGCCTGGTTTACAGATAGTTCTGCAGGATATGCAGATACCACCTGTAAGTGGACAGCTGCAGCATTTCAGCTCCTTTCTAGGATGTCTCTGAAGGACAATGGTGAGGGGAAGTCCTCCCAGTGAGTGAAACTTTGAGCAGTGCACCTGATCATTTTGCTTGGAAGAAGAACTGGCCAGAGGTGCATTTTATACTGATTCATGGGTTGTTGCTAATGGTTTGGCTGGATGGTCAGGGACTTGGAAGGAGCATGATTGCAAAACTGGTGACAAAGAAGTCTAGGGAAGGGATATGTGGATAGACATTTCTGAGTGGGCAAAAAAAATGAAGATAGTTGCATCCCATGTGAATGCTCATCAGAGGGTGACATCAACAGAGGAAGATTTTAATAATCAAGTGGATAAGATGACCCATTCTGTGGACACCATTACTAAACATTATTGCAAGGACATTTGTGGCTGTGTGGTTTTGAGTTTGCTCAAAAATAATTTATGACACAATGAAAACAACTAGTGTTTATTGATTGTATACCATATTCCAAGCACAATCCTGAGTTGGGCATTTTTATCATTACCCCTATTTTTTCAGAGGAGGAAACAAAGCATAGAGAGGCAAAGTAACTTGCCCAGAGTAGAGTAGCAGAGTTAGAGCAGGAGACCAGGTCTGTCTGACATAGAGCCCTGTTTGTTAACCACCACACAATACTTTCTCCTTGTTTTGGTTTGCTAAAAGCTGCTGGAATACAATATACAGAAATGGGTTGGCTTTTACAATGGGGATTATTAGCTTACAAATTTACAGTTCTAAGGCTGTGAAAATGTCCCAATTAAGTCATCCAACAGGATGATACCTGGACTCTGAAGACAGGCTGCCAGAATCAGGGCTACCTGTGTCACATGGGAAGGCACATGGCAATGTCTGCTGGTCATTCTCTCCTGGGTTTCATTGCCTTCAACTTCTGGCTTCAGTGGCTTCCTCTCTCAGCTTCTCTGGTGCTTTTCTCTGTGAGTTTCTCTGAATTTCATCTCTTTTAGTTTCTGACCCTCTGCTTCTCTGGAGCATCTATGAGCTCTCTGGCCTTTTTCTGTGTGCCCTTTATCCTCTTATAAAGGATGCTAGAATAAGTGGATTAAGACCCATCTTGAATGGGGTGGGTCACATCTCAATTAAAATAACCTAATCAAAATGTCCCACTATAACAGGTCTGCACCCACAGGAATGGATTAAAAGAACATGGTCTTTTCTGGGGTACATAACAGCTTCAAACTAACATGCTCCTGAAGAGTTTTGCCTTAAAAAGGCAACTTTTTTTCTCATTTATATCAAACAAGTCCTGAATATTTAAAGTATTCTATTATCCCTTGCTAACGAATACACAAACCCCTTCGGTCAGAGAAGATTCTCGATCATAAGTCTAGCTATAGATACAGAAAACATGTGAGGGAATCACGGATTAAGTAAGAAAATTTCTGACAAACACTTTCATTTATCATAGTGTAGAGATGTTTAAAATAGCAATCCATTATTTACTTTAAATATTAAATATCATTTGTGACCCCACCTCGATGGTTGCTAACATGACCACAGACATAGGGGACTGGTGGTTTGATGGGTTGAGCCCTCTACCATAGGATTTACCCTTGGGAAGACTGTCGCTGCAAAGGAGAGGCTAGGCCTCCCTATAATTGTGCCTAAGAGCCTCCTCCCGAATGCCTCTTTGTTGCTCAGATGTGGCCCTCTCTCTCTAGCTAAGCCAACTTGAAAGGTGAAATCACTGCCCTCCCCACTACGTGGGATCAGACACCCAGGGGAGTGAATCTCCCTGGCAACGTGGAATATGACTCCCGGGGAGGAATGTAGAGCTGGCATCGTGGGACGGAGAACATCTTCTTGACCAAAAGGGGGATGTGAAAGGAAATGAAATAAGCTTCAGTGGCAGAGAGATTCCAAAAGGAGCTGAGAGGTCACTCTGGTGGGCACTCTTACGCACAATTTAGACAACCCTTTAGGTTCTAAAGATTTGGGGTAGCTGGTGGTGGATACCTGAAACTATCAAACTACAACCCAGAACCCATGAATCTCGAAGACAATTGTATAAAAATGTAGCTTATGAGGGGTGACAATGGGATTGGGAAAGCCATAAGGACCACACTCCACTTTGTCTAGTTTATGGATGGATGAGTAGAAAAATAGGGGAAGGAAACAAACAAACAAACAGACAAAGGTACCCAGTGTTCTCTTTTACTTCAATTGCTCTTTTTCACTTTAATTATTATTCTTGTTATTTTTGGGTGTGTGCTAATGAAGGTGTCAGGGATTGATTTTGGTGATGAATGTACAACTATGTAATGGTACTGTGAACATTCGAATGTACGATTTGTTTTGTATGATTGCATGGTATGTGAATATATCTCAATAAAATTAAGATTACAAAAAAACATATACCAAAAAAAAAAAAAAATAGGGGAAGGAAACAAACAAAAAACAGACAAAAAAATAAAAAATGAAAAAAATAAACCAGAAGGCTGGTTTATTAAATCATCAGTCAGCTGATGGCACCTGTCTGATTACATCAATGAAGGGCATGTCTTCTGCAATGAGAGAATTCAATCAGCTAGATTTAATCCAATCAGTTGAAGACTTTTAAGAGAGAAAGAGAGAGAACTTTCACTTCTTCGGCTAGCCAGCATCTCCTGAGGAGTTCATTGAACACCTTCATTAGAGTTGCCAGTTCGCTGCCTGCCCAACAGAATTTGGACCTGTACATCCTGCTCTATGGAATTTGGACTCATGCATCCCCACAGTTGCATGAGACACTTTTATAGAGTCTTATATTTATAGGTATCTCTTGTTGGTTCTGTTTCCCTAGAGAACCCTAACTAATACATCTTTGAGTAAGTTTACTCCTAGATATTTGATTCTTTTAGTTGCTATTGTATATGTAATTTTTTTCTTAATTACCTCCTTGAATAGCTCATTACTAGTGTATAGAAACACTACTGATTTTTGCATGTTGTTCTTATATCCTGTCATTTTGCTGAACTTGTTTATCAGCTCTAGTAGCTTTGTTGTAGTTTTTGGGGGGACTTTCTAGATATAGAATCATGTTGTCTGCAAATAGTGAAAATTTCACTTCTTCCTTTCTGATTTGGATGGTTTTTGCTTCTTTTTATTACCTAATTTCTCTAGTTATAACTTCTAGTACAATGTTGAATAACAGTGGTGACAAGAGGCACCCTTGTCTTATTACCAATCTTAGAGGGAAAGCTTTCATTCTCTCACCATTGAGTATGATGTTAGTCGTGGGTTTTCATATATGCCCTTTATCATGCTGAGGAAATTTCCTTCAATTCCTACCTTTTGAAGTGATTTTATCAGGAAAGGATGCTGAATTTTGTCAAATGCCTCTTCTGCATCAATTGAGAGGATCATGTGGTTTTTCCCTTCTGATTTGCTAATCTGGTGTATTACATTGATTGATTTTCTTGTGTTGTACCACCCTTGCATACCTGGAATAAAACCCACTTGGTTGTGGTATATAATTCTTTGAATGTGCTCTTGGATTTGTTCTACAAGTATTTTGTTGAAGATTTTTGCATCTATATTCATTAGAGAGATTAGTCTGTAGTTTTCTTTTCATGAAGTATCTTTATGAGGCTTTGGTATTAGGGTGACATTGGCTTCAAAGAATGTCCTTCATCTTCAATTTTTTGGAAGAGTTTGAGCAGGATTGCTATTAATTCTTCTTGGAATGCTCAGTAAAATTTGTCTGTGAATCCATTTGATCTTGGGCTTTTCTTTGTTGGGGTGTTGTTGATGAATGATTTGATCTCTACTTGTGATTGGTTTGTTGAGGTCTTCTTTTTCTTTTCGAGTCAGTGCAGGCTGTTTATGTGTTTCTGGGAAATGTCCATTTCATCTAAGTGGCATAGTTTTTTGGCATATAGTTGTTCATAGTATCCTCTTTTGATTTTTTTATTTATTTGGGGCTTGTGGTAATGAACCCCTCTCATTTCTGATTTTATTTATTTGTATCTTTTCTCTTTTTGTCTTTGTTAGTCTAGCTAAGGGCTTGTGGATTTTATTGATCTTCTCAGAGAACCAACTTTTGGTTTTATTGATTCTCTCTATTGTTTTTCTGTTCTCCATTTCATTTATTTCCACTTTAATCTTTGTTAAACAATTTCTTTCCTTCTACTTGCTTTGGGTTTAGTTTGCTGTTCTTTCTCTGGTTTCTCCAGGTGTTCAGTTAGGTTTTTGGTTTTAGCTCTTTTTTCTCTTTTAATGTAGGCATTTAGGGGTATAAATTTCCCTCTCAGCATTGCATTTGTTGCATCCCGTAAGTTTGGATATATATGTTGTGCCCTTATTTTCTTTTGCCTTGAGATATTTAATGATTTCTCTTGCAATTTCTTCTTTGATCAGCTGGTTGTTTAAGAGCATGCTGTTTAACCTTCACATATATGTGAAATTTCCAGTTCTCCAGCTTTTATTGATTTCCAGCTTCATTCCATTATGGACAGAGAAAGTGCTTTGTATTATTTCAATATTTTTAAAATTTATTAAGACCTGCTTTGTGCCTCAGCAAGTGGTCTATCTTGGAGAATGTTCCATGAGCACTAGAGAAGAATGTATATCCTACTGTTAGGTCTAGTTCATTTTAGGTTCTCTGTTCCCTTTTTGATCCTCTGTTTAGATGTTCTCTCTAATGAAGATTACAATAATGCATTATTGTAGAGACATCTGTTACTCTCTTCAGTTTTATCAGTGTTTGTTTTATGTACTTTGGGACACTTTGATTAGATGCATAAATATTTATAGTTGTTATTTCTTCTGGGTGAATTGCCCTTTTATTAATATATGGTTTTCTTCTTTATTTCTTATAACATTTTTGCATTTAAAGTCTATTTTGTCTGCTATTACTATAGCTACCTCAGCTTTTTTTTTTTTTTTTTTTTTTCTTAATTTATTACTGCTTGTGTGGAATATCTTTTTCCATTCTTTCACTTTCAACCTATTTGTATCTTTGGGTCTAAGATAAGTCTCTTGTAAACAGCATATAGATGGATCATATTTTAAAAATCCATTCTGCTAATCTTTGTCTTTTGATTGGGGAGTTTAACCCATTAACATTCAATGTTATTAATGTAAATGCAGTGCTTACTTCAACCATTTTACCCTTCAATTTTATTTGTCAGGTTTGTTTTTTTTTCCCTCTTTTTATACTTTTAGTTACCCTTATTAATAATGTTCATTTCTATACTCTCCTCCAGGCTTCACTCTCTTGTCTTTTCAGCCAACTGAACTCCCTTTAGTAGTTCTTGTAGGGCAGTTCTCTTGTTAATGAACTCTCAGCTTCAGTCTATCTGTGAATATTTTAAATTCTCCCTCATTTTTGCTGAATAGAGAATTCTTGACTGGCATTATTTCTCTTTCAGAATCTTAAATATATCATACTACTGCCTTCTCATCTGCATGGTGTCTGATGAGAAATCAGCACTTGGTCTTATTTGGCTTCCCCTGTATGTGGTGAATAGCTTTTTTCTTGCTACTTTCAGAATTTTCTCCTTCTCTTTGACATTTGACAGTCTGGTTAGTATGTGTCTTTGGATTTATTCTGTTTGGAGTACTTTGGGCTTTGTGGATTTGTATATTTATGTCTTTCTAAGGGTTGGGAAGTTTTCAGCCATTATTTCTTTGAGTACTCTTCCTGGCCCTTTTCCCTTCTCTTCTCCTTCTGGGACACCCATGATGTGGGTATTTGTGGGCTTTGTGTTGTCAGTCATTTCCCTGAGACCCTGCTCAATTTTTTTTTTTTTTTTTGCCATTTGTTCTTTTGTCTGTTTGAATTCATTTGTTCTTTCTTCTATCTTGCTGATCTTTTTTCCTGCCTCTTCAAATATATTTTATGTGTCTCTAGTATACTTTTAATTTCATCTATAGTGAAATTTCATTTCCATAAGGGGTTATTTTTGTATGTATTCTTTCAAATTCTTCTTTATGTTCACCCAGTATCTTCTTAATGTCCTTTATCTCTTTATCCATCTGTTGAATTTGTTTAGGAGACTTGTTTGAACATCTTTGATTAGCTGTTCCAAATTGTATCTCCTCTGACCTTTTGATTTGTTCCTTTGACTGGGCCATATCTTCCTTTGTTTTAGTATGTCTTGTGATTTTTTGGTGATATCTGGTCATCTGATTTTCTTGATGGGTCTATTCTGAAGGTCAGTTTCTCTTTTCTTGTCTAGGATTTATTTGTTTCTTGGGTTTGTATTAGGGCCCTGTTTTGACAGTTGTGTCATATTTCCCAGCCAAAACAGGGCCAGGTATCTGTGCAGGGAGCATAGACCAGCTCCCATGGGCCTGGGACAGCATCTGGAAAGTCCTTCTTTTCCCCCCTGCACTTTCTGGCCTGCCCAACAGTAGTGGAAGCAGTGGCATCGATCACATCTGACTGGACATAGCTGAAACTGCAGGATTCCTGTGACCTCACTTCACTGCTGGCCAATATCTGACTCAGGGTTGGCTGAGTCTCCTTCTGTACTGTCCCAATCCACAGCGGTCCCCCAGGCAAGGATCAGTCCACCTACTGCTGCTTCCCTCAAGTGTGGGGGATGGGCACCAGGAGCCATGAAAGGAATTACAGTCTCTGCCCACATTTTCTCAGTCTCTTCATCCCACACTGACCTGGGTGTTGAAATGTCCTCCCCTGTCCCCTGGGTACCCAAACAGTTGATTCAGACAGTTTCTGCCTGGCTACTTGCTGCTTTGGGGAAAGAATTAGCTTCTGCCTTTCCCTCCCTAATCCTCCATTTTGGAAGAAGTTCCTTGGGACCCTTTTGTATTCAAAACTCCTCTGAGGCTTGTGTCCTGCCCTGGGTCACTGCAGACTTGGATCTCTTGTGTCTGGATATACATGGGGATCTATCTCACTGCTGTGAGAGATTTTATAATCTGTGTCCCCAGTGGGAGGTGGGAGGGATCCCAGCCACTGACTCTGGGCACTTCCCAAGCTGTGTAGTTCCAAGTAAGGGGGAGGCAAGAGGACCAGTTGGTCCAGGATGAAAGTTTCCCACCTGATAGTTTTCTTTTTCTTTGATTCAGTATTTGTGGCATCTTTCTCCAGTCTTTACCTTCCTCCAGAGTTCTAAGCAAGTGAAATTTGTCCTTTTTTTTCCACTGAATCTCTGGGGTTTTTCAGTGGATGTCTTACATTGCCAAGATAATTACATCACTTTTCTGTGTCCTTTGATGTGTCTCCATCATTCTTTGTGCAATGTCCTTGCTTTTTGGCATAAGATATTTGGTTCTTATAGTTCACTTTCCCTGAACCAGCCCTGAATTCAACCATTTCTCTGAGGATCTTTGATTCCTTTAAATGGAATATGGCCATTAGAACCCAAGTGTTCTGGTTTGCTAATGCTGCCACTATATAAAAATACCAGGAATGGACTGGCTTTTATAAAGGGGATTTATTAAATTACAAATTTACAGTTTGAAGGCCATAAAAGTGTCCAAGCTAAGGCATCAACACAAGGGTACCTTCACTGAAGAACAGTGGATGGCATCAGGAACACCTGTCAGCTGGGAAGGCATGTGGCTGGTGTCTGCAGGCCCTTTGCTCCTAGGTTGTGTTTCAAAACGGCTTTCTCCAAAATGTCTCTGGGCTTTTGTCTTAGGTCCTCTTTCTCAGCTCCTGTGTGTTCTTGTTTCTTTACCCCATGGGTTTCACTCTAAGAGTCTTCAGGTCTACTGTTAGCCTCTCCAGGGGCTTCATCTGTTAGCATCTCCAAATGTCCTCCTGTCTGCATCTCCAAGCATTTCAAAGTGTCAGCATCAGTGTCGACCCTTTTCTGTCTTAAATATTCCAGTGAACTAATCAAGACCTACACTGAATGGGGGAGGGGGTTAATACCTCCATGGAAATAATCTAATCAAAAGGTCTCACCCACAGTTGAGTTAGTCACATCTCCATGGAAACAGTCCATCAAAAGTTCTGCCCAAGATTGGGTTAAAGGATCATGGCTTTCAGGGGGGACATAATATATCCAAACTTGCACAGCAAGCAAGCAAGGAAACAAATAAAAATCCCAGAAAAATACATGAAACAAGAGTTTACAAGACACTGGACACCAAGCAACAAAGGACAGTGATTCCTAAGAGGTGGGAAAGAAATTAGATGAGCCCTGTGATTTCCTGAGCTTATTGCTTTGAGAGTTTCCAGGTCATGGCACAAGAAGGGATAAATAAATGGAGCCTGGCAGACACACTGAGTTGAGGAGATGGAGCTGAGTGCAGGGAGATTAAGTTAGCTAGGGATCATGGAACAGAATATCAGAGAGAAGAAAGCTACACACAGAGAAACCCTGAAGATAGTCACATCTGAGTATTCAGCCAAGTACTAATCAGTACATATATGAAGAAAGTACCCAAGGCAGAGAAAGAAGCATTTGAAAGAATTACTGGGAACAGTGCCTCACACTCAAATAGGGCTGGTATTAGTGCCTGTTCCTAACAGCCAGACTGAAAAAAAATCATAATTCATGGGGCACTGAAAGGTCTTGCCAAAATAGTAGAGAATAATTAGTCCAAAACTAAGCACTGCTTTATAATTACCTAACAAATAATAAAAGCAAGACCAGAGGAGATCACTTCCAAGTAATTTAATTGCCTCCCAGAACAAAGGGCAAGGATATTTGCAGTAATGTTTATTGACATCTTGGGCTACGTAATTCTTTTTAATGGACTTGTAGAATGTCCTGTGCTTTTTAGAATGTTTAGTACCATCCCTGACTTCTACCCATTTGATGCCAGAAGAATCCTGGCCAGATGTGACAACCAGAATGTCTCTAGACATTGCCAAGTGTCAGGACAAAATCACCCCCAGCTGAGAACTTCTGATATCCAGCAACCAACATTTAAAATTCAGAATGTCTAGCCCTCAAAGATGACCAGGTATGCTGGCTTGAATCTATTATGTACCCCAGTAAAGCCATGTTCTTTTAATCCAATCTTGTGGGGCATACCTATTGTGGGTGGGATCTTTAGATTAGGTTGTTTCCATGGAGATGTAACCCACCCAATTGTGGGCAAGACCTTTTGATTATATTATTTCCATGGAGACATGAGCCCACCCATTCAGGGTGGGTCTTATTTAGTTTACTGGCATCCTCTATGAGAGGATAAAAGGCAGAGACATTTTGAAGCAAGCTCAGAGACAACGTAGAGAGAAAACACCCAGAGACATTTTGGAGAAAGCCATTGAAACCAGAACCACAAGAGAAGCTAAGAGAAGAAATCCAGAGTTTGCCCCAGAGAAGCTAAGAGAGGACCCCCAGACACTTAGAGAGAAATACCCTGGGAGAAACAAGTCAGGACACACAGGAGCTGAGAGAGAGAAGATAAGAGAAACAGAAGCCCAGACACATTTTAGAGACAGCAACAGAAACAAGATGCTAATCCTGGGAGAGGCCCAGCAGATTCCAGCCATGTGCCTTCCCATGTGACAGAGGAACCCCAGATGCCATTGGCCTTTCTTCAGAGAAGGTATTGTCCAATTGATGCCTTAATTGGGACATTTTCATGGCCAAAGAAATGTAAACTTGTGAACTAATAAACCCCCTTTGTAAAAGCCAAGTTATTTCTGGTATTTTGCATTCTGGCAGCTTTAGCAAACCGAAACACCAGGCATATAAAGAAGCAGGAAAACACAACTCTAATGAGAAGAGTAATCACTTAACTGAAACTAACACAGAACTGACACAGATATTAGAATTAGAAAATGACACTAAAATACTTACAACTATTCCATATGTACAAAAAGTTAAGTAGAAACAGGGAGTATATTTTTTAAAAGACCCAAATCAAACCTCTACAGATGAAACCTACTATGTCTGAGATGAAAAATATCTTGGACAGGACTAATGAAAGATTACACATTGCAGAAAAAAAGCAATGAACTTAAAGGCACAGCAATAAAAATGACTCAAAATAACACACAGAGTAAAAAGAACCCAAAAAATAAAGAGCTGTGGGACAATGTGGTCCAAAGGGAAGGAGGAGGGAAGGAGACCAAAAAAAAATTTGAATACATAATGGCCAAAACATTTCCATACTTATTGAAAACCATATACCAACAAATCCAAGAAGCACAATGAATCTCACACAAAAGACATGAAGAAGACTACACCATGGCATATCACACTAAAACTGCTCAAAGTTACTGATAAAGAGAAAATCTTAAAAGCATCCAGAAATAATGATTTCTTAGATATACCACCAACACACAAGCAATAAAGGAAAAAATATATGACAACATTAAAATTAAAAACTTTTGTGCAAAGACACAATCAAGAAAATGAAAAGACAACAAACAGAATGGGAGAAAACCTTTGCAAATCATATATCAGATAAGGTTCTAGCATCCAGAATATATAAAGAACTCTTAAAAATCAACAGTAAAAGGATAAATAACCCAATTTTTTAAATGGGTAAAGAACCAAAAGAAAGCTAGAGGTGAAAACATGGGAATACATCACACAGTGAATCTTGTGATGGATGATGACTGTGATTAACAGTGCAAATATAAAAAGGTTCTTTCATGAACTAGAACAAGTGTATGATCCTATCCTATTGCAGGGAGTGGTATATGGGAGAAAATGTACCTGTTGCAAACTATGCACTATAATTAAGAGCAATATTTTTTTCAAAAGAAAACATTTATTGAATCAAAATCAATACTTCCTTTTTAATGTCTACAAGCCAACACAGAACTTTCCTTATTCAAGAATGAACATAATGCACAAAAAAGTATGCTTATATTATAAAATATGTCAATTTTATCTTCTGGGCACTGAGCAGACGTCATTTTAAACAAAATCAAGGCAAACTTGCTCTCTGTAATGACACTTCTATAATTCAATAACAAAAGTGAAAGCTAACATACTTACAAAGTATTTTTAAAAGCCCACTAATAATGCTGCATTGGAAATGCTGAACTTAAATCACTATTGTTACATTTCCACTTTATGCTCATTGGCACCACTTCATGCTCATTGGCACCACTTCACACTTGCATCATGGAAAAGTACCTCTTTCATAGAATGCAGATCACTGTTAGCAGAATCCATGTGATTAGTTAAATCATTAGGTTTTCTGGCTCAACAGCTGTTAACATGTATTTCAGCAAAGTTTTAAAAGTCTAATGAATTTTGAGTAGGCAAATCGTTTTTATGCAAAAATATATACTATCATCTCTCTGTTGTCATTTTCTTCTTTCTTGCATTGATTGGCACCTTCCCAGGAGCCCTTAACAGGTACTCTTGTATACAGTGTGGCTCTTGTGCCTGTTAAGTTAGCGGCAGCTGCCCAACAGTTACAGGCTGAAGAGTCCAGCCTTTGGCTCAGCATGGAGATAACACTCCAATGCTCAGGGAATGTTTGGACCTTGGAGAAGCAGAAAAGTTAGGAGAATGGAAATAATACAATAAAATAAAACCCTGAGTTGGGAAAAAGAGACCATAGCCCCTCTATTGCTGTTCCAGGAATTATGTAACAAGTACAAAAAAACTGTATTAATTTTAAAAGTCAAAATAGAAATAAACTAAATAGCATCAGCAATGACAATGCCAATAAAATGCAATCTGTCATTTAAAGAGTTTACACACAGCATTGTCACTGGCAGGAAATGATTCTGGCTAGGCAAAATAACAAGAGTACTCAGGCAAATCCCTGAGTACAATGTCCACACAGCAAATTAGGGATAACAAATGAATCAAAGTTTAGAAGTTATTGAACAAACTACAAAATACCTATTTTGATTACTAAGTATGTGACTCCTAAGATCCAAATGCTTTTTCTAGACCAATTCTCTCTGTGCTTGGTTCTGACACATCTAAAGGCTGAAAATTGCAGAAATACAAGGAAAGGGTAATCTGGAGCCCTGCTGTACTGGGTAAGTTAACTTCAAAAGAACTGGGGGAGAAATGCTGTCATGTTTTGCCCACATAAAACTTAACATTTGTTCAGTTATCTGTTGCACAATATCCTCATATTAAGGTGAGGGGAATGGGATAAAAAAAAAGCAGAAGAGAAAACAATTGCTGTTTCCTTTATTCGATTACCTAATTCCTTAAAGCTTTCTAAATAATTGCTCAATGAAGCCCATTTTGCTGCATGAAATGTTAATCCTGTCAAATGTAGTTAGATATGGCTGAATTAGACATATGATTTGAGCATTTTAGTGAGAAAACAAACCACTGGCTCTGGTTTAACACAACCCTTGAAGGGAAGGAGGAGCATTTACAGAAATATTTGAACTGATATACTTAAAGACACTGTTCACAATTTGTGAAAGGATGAACATATTTTGGAAACTGAGCAAAGGCTTCTTACCAATGCCATAAAAAGGGACCATCTAGGTTGTTTTCACTGGCAGTGATTCAGCCAAGTCAGGGTGCTGTTCTTGGCAACTTCCATGGCCCCCAAATTTTGTAGGATACAGAAAGGCCAGTGCCTCTAGAGGTCTACAGTTAATAATAGAGGCCTGAAGTTCAAAAAACTGCCACTGAAAACAACTGGATACCATTATATTAAACAAAAATAAAACAAGTAAAAATAAAAAGAATGAGTATACAAAGAAATTAAGCAACTCAGATGATGCTACTCAGAATCAGATTGCATGAGAGGATTACCACAACACTCAAATATATAACCACACTTGTCTACAGTCACAGGTCCTTGTTTTCTAAATAAATATATGGAACATTTATAACAGAATGAATGCCTTGAATGTAAATTTTCTTTTATTGCAGTTCTAATCAAACAGATCAAAAGTCGTACTTCTAAAATAATTAAACTAGTTGTCTTTACCACCAACATGACTTGGTACCACAGCTAAACTTTCTCTAATAGCAGTAGTATCATCAGCCCATGGCAGCAAAGAAATTTTAATTTCTAGCCCCCCCCCCATAAGCTCCCATACAAAGCAACTTCATAAAGCTTGCAGATATCTACTCTGCTGATGTTTCAAATGAATAAAAATGATCTTTGTGCTTGTGGTTCTCATACCTTTCAAAATATACATAAATGGCAACAAGATAACAAATAATAGTAGACCTTTGCTTACCAGTAAAATCATAAGGTGAAGGGTGGGAGGTGGAAAAAGAAATGTTTAAAATGAAAATATACATATACACATACATATATATATATATATTTCAAATGGTGTTAGCATTCAGAAAAGGTCATGCTAAAATCACATCCATTATCAACTCAAAAAACTGAAAATTAAGGCATAATCCAAAGTACTCTGACCATGAGTCCAAATGCATATATGCTAGCTGAAAAAAATGCAGTATTCTTCTGACAATAGGTTCTTCAGAGCAAAACAGTAATGTCTCACTGAAGTAATCACAAGGGGGTGAATAAGACACAGTCACATTTTGGTGAAGGGCCCCGAGGCTATCCTGCCTTGGTGTCCAAGAGCTGCATCTGCATGTTAGCAGACATCCCACCTCCATAGGCTCTCTTGGACTGCATTTGGTTCTGAATGGAGCTAACAGGCTCAGACTGTTCTGCAGTACAGTAATTGAAACACAGAGTTCACTCATACTTATAGTTCAAGGTATAAATGAGCACCAATGAAGTTTCCAAATCTCAACGCAGGAAGCTCCACAAAGCATGCTCCTCAATGTGATGTATGTCCAATGATGCCAAATGATAATTTTATTATTTCACTGCTTTTGTTCCTGTAAGTCAAGTATCTTATGCAGCCAATTTAATAAAGAAGAAGTCAAATTGTTTCCTTTCTTTGCTTCTGGTTCTAAAAAGATTCCTTTCTTAACCACCAGGAATGTATGGTATAAACCTGTTGTCAGAGAACCTAAGATGGTGGCTAGGTGAGAAAGGGCCAAAAAAACACCTCCATGAAAAATACTAGATAAAAGCCAGAAAGTGACCCAGAACACCAATTCCAGCAATGCACCAGCCGGACAAAGTCTGCTAAATCCACAATGACCTTGCATTTGGTGAAACCGGAAGTCTGCATTCTAAAACAAGTGAGTAAGCCAGCGAAAAGTCCAGCGGCCACACTGTGGTGTGGGGAAACCATGGGTTGACATTTAGAGACAGACTAGTTCTTTTAAAAAAAAAAAAACCCCGGAGTGGCCGCAGATATGGCAGTGAGAACCACACAGTGAAGCACTGTAGGAGCAGGCTGTAGCCAACACCTTGGTGTCTGGCATGACGTATAGCCCTCCCCACACATGCACCTGATTGTCTCAGGGCCAGGGGGATAGAGGGGAGCCAAAAGGAGAAAGAAACCATGCCCCTTCCAGATAACTCCCCGTCGGGCTGGAGACACTCCTGCCCGTGGACGGAGTCATAGCCCAGAACTGCACCAAGAGTGTTTCCCACAGTGCCATGCACATGCCACAATATCAGCCATGGACAGTGGCCTTTAGTACACACACAGCTAATTGTCCCAGAGCTGGGAAGGCAGAGCTGTGCGAAAAGCGGGAGATTAACACACCCCATTCAACCATCTTTATAGCAGGCTGGAAACACCCCTGCATGGCCCAGCAACCCAGGGCTTCCCTGGAGGCTGGTGCATGCTTGTGATGTGGCACAGCCTTCCCTCAGCAGAGACCCTGGAAGAGCACAGCTGAGAAGGGGGGCCCGCTCGGAAATCCCAGGGACCCACACAAATACCAAGGACTTGCGGGTCAGCGGCAGAGACAATCTGTGGCAAGACTGAAATGAAGGCTTAGACTCTTGCAACAGCCTTAAATCTCCAGGAACACCTGGGAGGTTTGATTATTAAAGCTGCCCTGTCTCCCTGACCACCCAGACACATGCCCCACATTCAGGGCAGACAGCACCAACAACACACCCAAACTTAGTGCACCAATTGAACCCCACAAAAATCAGATCCCCACACATCACAAAGACAAAGTCAGGGAGAACTGACTTGAGGGGAATAGGTGACTTGCAGATGCCATCTGCTGGCTAGTTGGAGAAAGTACATGCCACCAAGCTGTAGATCTGAAAAATTAGAGAACGGTATTATACCCAGAAAGAACCCTATCAAGTAAAGCAAATGCCTAGAGGCCAAAAACAACAGAAAATCTTAAAGCATATGATAAAACCAGACAATGTGGAGAATCCAAACCCAAATACCTAAATCAAAAGATCTGAAGAGACACAGTACTTGGCACCATTAATCAAAGGCCTAAAATCAAACAATGAGAGCATGGCACAAGACATAAAGAACATGAAGAAGAGCATGGCACAGGATATAAAGGACATAAAGAAGACCCTAGAAGAACATAAAGAAGAACTTGCAAGAGTAAATAAAAAAATAGAAGATGTATGGAAATAAAAGAAACTGTTGGCCAAATTAAAAAGACTCTGGATACTCAGAATACAAGATTAGAGGAAGTCAAACAATGACTCAGTGTCCTAGAGGACCACAGAATGGAAAATGAAAGAACAAAAGAAAGAATGGGGAAAAAAATCAAAAAAATCAAAATGGATCTCAGGGATGTGATACATAAAATAAAACATCCAAATTTAAGACTCATTGGTACCTCAGAAGGGGAAGAGCAGGGTAAAGGTCTTGAAAGAGTATTCAAAGAAATTGCTGGGGAAAACTTCCCAAACCTTTTACACAATATAAATACACAAAGCATAAATGCCCAGCGAACTCCAAATAGAATAAATCCAAATAAACCCACTCCAAGACATATTCTGATCAGACTGTCAAATACTAAAGAGAAAGAGCAAGTTCTGAAAGCAGCAAGAGAAAAGCAATTCACCACATACAAGGCAAACAACATAAGACTAAGTAGTGACTACTCAGTGGCCATCATGGAGGTGAGAAGGCAGTGGTATGACATATTTAAAATTCTGAGAGAGAAATATTTCAAACCAAGAATACTTTATCCAGCAAAACTCTCCTTCAAATTTGAGGGAGAGCTTAAATTTTTCACAGACAAACAAATGCTGAGAGATTTTGCTAAAAAAAAGACCTGCCCTATTTCAGATACTAAAGGGAACCCTACTGACAGAGAAACAAAGAAAGGAGAGAGAGATACAGAAAAATTTAACAGACATATATAGAACATTACATCCCAAATCACCAGGACACTCATTTTTCTCTAGTGATCATGGATCTTTCTCCAGAATAGACCATATGCTGGGACATAAAACAAGCCTCAATAAATTTAAAAAAAAAAAATTTTGAATATATTCAAAGCACATTCTCTGACCACAATGGAATACAAATAGAAGTCAATAATTTTTTATTTGTAACTCCACTATTTACTTCCTACGGATATAAAATACATAAACTCTAAAGACAAATCAGTGGCTTTGGACTCAATGTACAATAGGTAATTTCTGACAAGAACTACATAAAGGTGGGGGAATGGAGGAGCATAGGAACATAGTTTATGTGTTCTATTAAAGTTAAGTTGGTATCAAAGAAAAACAAGACTTTATAGATTTAAGAGGTTAAATTTAAGCCCCACAGTAAACACAAAGAAATTATCAGAGAATATGACCACAGAGATGAAAAGTAGAGTGTGGGTTACAAGAAGTGGGGGAAGGGGCAATGGGGAGTTAAGAAATGAGTGTAGGGTTGCTGTTCAGGGTGAAGGGAAATTTCTAGTAATGGATGGTGGGAAGGTGATAGCATTACAACATTCTAAATGTGATTAATCCCACTAATGGAAGGCTAGGGAGGGGGTGGAATGGGAAGATTTAGGTTGTATATATGTTTCCACAACTGAAAAAAAAAAAAAAGACAGTCTAACTAGATGATAACTGAATGCTAAGGATGATCTTGGATGGGACTGGAGGATAGAGGACAGGTGGCTCAAAGGGACACAGTTAAAACATAAGGAAAAGGAAATATAGAATGTAAGCATTGTATCATTGTTGAATCTATTGTACTTCTTAGCTGCACTTAATAGGATTGCATAAAAGAATGTTCTTGTTCATCAGAAGTGTGTACGTGAATTATAGTGTATGTTCAAGGATGTGTGTAGCTAACTCTCATATGTTCAGAAGACAGAGCAATAGATGATGGATGATAGATAGGGAGGGAGGGAGGGAGGGAAAGAAATAGTGATGCGACAGCATGTTAAAGTTGGTAGATTGAGCTATTAGGGAGGGGGGTCAGGGTATGATGGAATTCTGTGTATGGGGCTAGTATTGTTTTTGCAACTGTTCATATAACTTTGAATTTATTTCAAAATAAAAAAAAATGAAATTATAGCTGCATATCTGGGTAAGAGCCCAGCCCACTTGGGCATATTTTCAAGATCAAATGAGTGAAGCACAGAGGGGCTTATTGCAGTGCCTGAAACATAGCAGGGTGTATGACAGCATTTACTTGGTGTAATTCACACCCATATTGTTTATGCATAATATGAGTACCTATATATGGGTGTGAGGGGGCAAGCATTTCACAAAAAACTTCAGTCAAAAGTAAATGACAGGAAGACATGCAGACATGAAGACAGAATGATAAACAGATAAGATATTTTGTATCACATGATCAAGGCTGTTACCTCAGAGGAAATGTCATTTGAACCAAGACCTAAAGAATGAAGAGAAACTAGTTATGGGAACTCATGGGGGGATAAGGATAGCTGGATAAGTAGAAAATATTCAATATAATTCTTTAGCTGGAAAATGGTTAGTATAGTCTTCAATAGCCAATAGAGGAAAAAAATTGTTTATTAAGATCATTTCACTAAAGCAGGTGTAAGTTATTCTGACCATGAAAAACCCTTGTTCAAATTATTTGCTGTTGCTCTAATCTCAACAACAAAAACTTATTCTCTGTTCCCAGGAACTTTCCCAGCATTGCCTGCAGTAAGATATGAGGGATGTTAACATATGATCCCATAATCAAGACCTTGAAAAACAAGCCTGAATGAGAGGACCTGAAGATAACAAGAAGATGCTAACCAAAAAGCTTGCTCTCTTTTTTTCTTCCTTTCTGCTTTCTTCTGGCTTCTAGCCACCTCTTTGTCTCTTTGAGGTTATAAAAGCCCAAACAATTCTTCTCACTTTGAACTGGGCATGAAAGGTTTTTCTTTCCTCCAGTTCCTTGTTGATGCATCTACAATAAACTCACCTTCTCACCAAAAAAAAAAAAGGCAATGACAATTAAATACCAAAGATAATCCTGGATGGGATCTGAGGATGGAGGAGAGTAGGCTCAAAGGGACACTGCTGGGACATAAAGGAAAAGAAAAAAAGGAAATACAGAATGCAAGCTTTGTATCAATGATGAATTTCTTGAACTTCTTAGCTGCACCTAATGGGAATGCATAAAAGAATGCTCTTGTTCATGGGAAATGTATATGTGAATTATAATATTTGTTCAAGGATGTGTGTAGCCTGCTCTCATATGTTCAGAAGACAGAGCAATAAATGATGGATGATATATAGATAGGGAGGGAAGGTGGGAGGGAGGGAGGGATGAAAAGAAAGAAATGGTGGTGTGACAGGATGTTAAAGTTGGTGGATCAGGGTATTGGGGGAGGGGGGATGGGGTATGCTGGAGTTCTGTGTATGGGTTTTGTATTGTTTTTGCAACTGTTCCTGTAACTTTGAATTTATTTCAAGATAATATTAAAAAAAAAAAACACCTGTTATCTTGACCCAGGACCTACAACTGGTAGTCACTCCTTATCAACACAGCAACCCATTCAGCTATCTCTGGGCTGAGAACATTCCGTATTATGCTTACAGATGACTCTGCAGATTCACTGTTGTAGAAATTGTTCCTTGAAGGTTTCTTTTCATTTGGGTTGGAGGTTTCACTCAAAAACCCACACATTCATAACTGGTGCTATTGTTGCCTTTGTCTCTGGCACCTGCTCCAGCTGCAGCCCTCTGGGAGGCACCAGCTCTTGCCACCCGCATGCCCACAGCTGCACTCCCCAGTGCACATGCTGTTTTCTGGCCCCCTTCCTTCCCTGCCCAGGCTCGCAATCCAAATAACAGAAATATCTTAATATTCTTTCATCAATAACAACAAATGTACCAAACCAATACTAAGGGATCAGCATCAGGGTATGGGATGTTTTGGGTTTCCTTTTACATTTTCATTTTATCTTATTATTATTATTATTGGAGAAATGAAAATGTTCTATAACTGATTATGGTGATGATTACACAACTATATGATGATCCTGGGATCCATTGATTGTATACTTTGGATGGATTGTATTGTGTGTGAATATATCTCAATAAAATTACATTTTAAAAAAAAGGCAGAGACTCGGGCAAGATGGCGGCATAGAGAGGAGTGGAAGCTAAGTAGTCCCCCTGGAACAACTACAAAAAAACAGAAACAACTAGTAAATAATCCAGAATAACTGCGGGGGGACAAACGAGACCATCCACTCATCATACACCAACCTGAATTGGGAGGAATGCCCGAGAACACAGCATAAAATCTGTAAGTAAAACCTGCGGAACCAAGTTATGAGACCCCCTCCCCCATAGCCCGAGCTGTAAAGCCTCATGGTGTCAGAGAGCAGCTCTCTCCCAGCAAGTGAATATAGCTCAGCTGAGCTCCAACTGGGGTTTTAAGTAGCGAGTGTGAACTGCTCACTACAGGTACAAATCCCCCAAAAACAGACAGAGGCTTTGGGTGACGACTAACCTGGGAGAGCCAGAGGGTCGCCTTGGACTGGGTCTGAAGGGGACTGTTTCTTTTTTGGCTCAGTGGAGAAAGCCCCAGTCATTTTCAGTTTCCAGGGCTGTGACTCTGGGAAGGGCGGAGACAGCACAAGCAGAGAGTGAGACCATTGAAATGCTAATGACCTCCACCTGGCAGGTCTATCTTCTCTAGGAGGAAAGGGGTGGGGCCCTTTCCATTCAGAACCAGACCCCAGAGCCTGGGGGAACATGGCCATACCTCCTCACACCAGTCAAGAATTATAGGCTGACAGGCACCACCTGCTGGGCAGAAATGCACAGTGACCCGAGGCATCAAAGGGTGGAGCAATTTTCTAAGACACACCGTCAGGGAAACCAGATACTGAATATTTCTTCCCTCTGGGACCTGAGCCTATTCTGGTCTGGGAAAACCTGATTTGGATAACCAAGGAAATCATGCCTAGACAACAGAAAATTAAAACCTACACTAAGAAAAACAGAGTTATGGCTCAGTCAAAGGAACAAATGTACACTTCAACTGAGATACAGGAATTTAAACAACTAAAGCTAAATCAGTTCAAAAAGTTTAGAGAAGATATTGCAAAAGAGATAGAGGCTGTAAAGGTAGCACTGGACATGTATACGGCAGAAATCAAAAGTTAAAAAAAACAACTAGAAGAATCTATGGAAATGAAAGGCACAACACAAGAAATGAAAGACACAATGGAAACATACAACAGCAGATCTCAAGAGGCAGAAGAAAACACCCAGGAACTGGAGAATGAAACACCTGAAAGCCTACACGCAAAGGAGCAGATGGAGAAAAGAATGAAAAAATATGAGCAACGTCTCCGGAAACTCAAGGATGAAACAAAGTACAATAATGTACGTATTATTGGTGTCCCAGAAGGAGAAGAGAAGGGAAAGGGGGCAAAAGCAATAATAGAGGAAATAATTAATGAAAATTTCCCATCTCTTATGAAAGACATAAAATTACAGATCCAAGAAGCGCAGCGTACTCCAAACAGAAGAGATATGAATAGGCCTACGCCAAGACACTTAATAATCAGATTATCAAATGTCAAAGACAAAGAGAGAATCCTGAAAGCAGCAAGAGAAAAGCGATCCATTACATACAAAGGAAGTTTCATAAGACTATGTGCGGATCTCTCAGCAGAAACCATGGAGGCAAGAAGAAAGTGGTGTGATATATTTAAGATACTGAAAGAGAAAAACTGCCAACCAAGAATCCTGTATCCAGCAAAGCTGTCCTTCAAATATGAGGGAGATCTCAAAATATTTTCTGACAAACAGACAATGAGAGACTTTGTGAACAAGACACCTGTCCTACAGGAAATACTAAAGGGGGCACTACAGGGTGATAGAAGACAAGAGTGTGTGGTTTGGAACACAATTTTTGGAGATGGTAGCACAACAATGTAAGTACACTGAACAAAGGTAACTATGAATACAGTTGAGAGAGGAAGGTGGGGAGCATGTGAGACACCACAAGAAAGGAGGAAAGATAAAGACTGGGACTGTGTAACTTGGTGAAATCTAGAGTATTCAACAATTGTGATAAAATGTACAAATATGTTCTTTTACGAGGGAGAACAAGCAAATGTCAACCTTGCAAGGTGTTAAAAATGGGGAGGCATTGGGGGAGGGATGCAATCAGCATAAACTAGAGACTGTAACTAATAGAATCATTGTATTATGCGTCCTTTAATGTAACAAAGGTGATATACCAAGGTGAATGCAGCTAAGAGGGGGGGATAGGGGAGGCATGTTAGACACTTGACATTGGTGGTACTGTCTGATTCTTTATTCTACTTTGATTTAAGGTTATTTTTCCTTTTGCTGCTTCCTAGCTGTCATTTTTTTTCCTCTTTCTTTTGCCTCTCTACCTTCTTTGACTCTCCCTCCTGCCTTGTGGAAGAAATGTAGATACTCTTATATAGATAGTGGTGAAGGTGGTGAACACATAAATGTATGACCATGCAGAAAACCATCGATTATTTACTTGGGATGGAATGTATGGTGAGTGAACAAAACCATATTAAAAAAAAAATGGGTTGATGACAAAACCTCGAGGGCAATATACTGAGTGAAATAAGCCAGACACATTAGGACAATTATTACAGGGTCTCACTGACAGGAACTAATTATAATATGTAAACTCATAGACATGAAATATAAGGTACCAAGATATAGGACGAGGCTTAAGAATGGGGAGTGGTTGGTTAATATGAGGAGAATGTTGAATTCGGATGAACTCAAATGTTTGGAAATGAACAGGGGTGTTGGTAGCAAGATGTGAGATAACTAACAGCGCCGAATGGTGTGTGAATGAGGTGGAAAGGGGAAGCTCAAAGTCATATATCTCACCAGAAGGAAAGTTGGAGGTCAAAAGATGGGAATGTATAAAACTGAATCCTATGGTAGGCAATGTCCATGATCAACTGTACAAATACTAGAAATCACTTCCATGAACCAGAACAAATGCATGACAATACAATTAGAAGTTAATAATAGAGGGGCATATAGGGAAGAACTATATACCTATTACAAACTATATACTACAGTTAGTAGTATTTCAACATTTTTTCATAAACAGTAACAAATGTACTATATCAATACTATGAGTCAACAATTGAGGGGGGTTGGTTAGGGATAGTGGAGGATTAGAGTTTCCTTTTCTTTTTTTTCTTTTTTCATCTTTCACTTTATTTCTTGTCTGGAGTAATGAAAAGTTTCTAAAAATTGAACAAAAATTAAGTGTGATGGATGCACAGCTGTATGAGGGTACCCAGGGGCAAGTGATTGTACACTTTGGATCTTTGGATAATTGTATGGTATGTGAACAATCTCAATAAAAATGAAAAAAAAAAAAAAACAGGCAAAGGATCTGAAAAGACCTTTCTCCAAAAATGATATACGAATAGTCAACAAGCATATGAAAAGATGTGCAACATCATTAGTCCTCAGGGAAGTGCAAATCGCAAACATAATGAAACACCACTTCACATCCACCAAGATGGCTAGAATCAAAGAGACAGTAAGTATTGGCAAGGATGTGGAGCAATTGGAACCCTCATATGCTCCTGTTAGGAATATAAAATGATACAGTCACTTGGAAAATAATCTGGCAGTTCCTCAAAAGGTTAAACAAAGGGTCTGATTCAGCAATCCCACTCCTAGGTATATACCCAAGAACAATGAAAACATATGTCCATGCAAAAACTTGGACACAAGTACTACTATTCATGGTAGTCAACAAGTGGAAACCCGAATGTCCATCAATTGATTATTGGATAAATAAAATATGGTATATCTATATAACAGAAGATTGTTAAGCAATAAAAAGAAATAAACACCGATACATGCTACAACATGGATGACCCTTGAAAATATGATGCCAACTGAAAGATACCAATCATAGAAGACTAGGTATTGGATGATTCCATATATATGAAAGGTCCAAAATAGCAAATGTATAGAGATAGAAAGTAGATTAGTGGATGCCTGGGGCTGGAGGAATTGCAGGGAAATGGGGAGTGAGTGTCAATGGATATGGGGTTTCTTTTGGAGGCAATGAAAATGTTCTCAAAATTGTTCCCATTCCAGATAAGTCCTGAAATCCAGAGGTACCAGTCTCTCCAAGAATATCAACCAGTTGCATCCCCATACCCCATAATGTTGACACCCCTTTTCAACATGAAGAAGTTAGAATGGTCATTGCCCAAATATCCCTGAAGATTGAGAGAATGTTCAAATGACAGGGAGGAGTTGTAACAGAGAAGATAGGATTTAACAAATGATTATGACTACTGAATGATTATATAGATATTTCTTTTTAGTCTCTAAAGTATTAGAGCAGCTAGAAGGACATAGCTGAAATTGTGGAACTGTCAACTGTGCCATATTTGGAAATTGCTCTTATAACTATTAGTTAAACTCCATCTTGAAATTTATCACTCTTCTACATATATTATATTTCACAATAAAAAATTAAAAAAAAATTGTGGTGAGGGTTGCACAACTCTGCAAGTATATCAGAAACCACTAAACTGTACACTAAAAAGTGTTAGGTGAATTTTTGATACCCAAATTATATTAATAAAACTATTTATAAAAAAGAAGCCAGAGGTGGGACAAGATGGCAGCATAGAGAGGTGTGGAATTTAGTTAGTCCTCTAGAGCAAGTAGGAAATAGCCAGGAACAACTAGTAAATAGTCTGGAACAACTGCTGGGGGACAACCGTGACTGTCCACACATTGTACACCAGCCTGGAATGGGTGGAATGGCTGAGATCGCAGCATAAAGGCTGTAAGTAAAAACTGTGGAACCATGCTGGGATCCCCCTCCTCCCATGGCAGGCTGAGTTGCAAAACCTTGCTGTGGGAGAAACAGCAGTCCCGGCCAGGAGCAAGTGAATATAGCTCAACCTAGCTCCAACTGGGGTTTTAATTAACAAATGTGGACTGCTGAATACAAGCTACAAACACAGCCAAACCCCTAACAAGGAGCAAAGTAACCTCAGGTCACTCCCAGTGAAGAGGAGGTGTGGCTGACAGGAAAAAAAAAATACAGAGGCTTTTGGAGATGGCCGACCTTAGAATACTGGAAAGTGTCTGTGTCCCAAGAAAAGGAGAACAGAAGACCAGATACTATCTCTGGCCAACAGATGAAACTGGGGGTCTGGGGTCTGGCTCTGAAAAGGGGCTTTCTTCTACTTTTTTTTCTCTCTCAATCTGAGTGACTCAGTGGAGAAAGCCTCAGGAATTTTCAGTTCTCAGTGCTCTGACCCAGGCAGGGGTGGAGTTAACAGAGTCAGAGAGACAAAGGAGTAATTCAAATGCAGAAGATAACTCCCTAGGTTGTGTGTCTTCCCTAAGAGGAGGGAGGTGAGTACCAGCTCAAGTGCCTGCCCTCCTTTCAGAACCCAGACCCCAGAGCCTGGGGGAATACAATCAAACCAGAAAAAACTTAAGCTGAGAATTAAAGGGACCACACCTCTTTACACCAGTGGGGCATGACAGGCTGACAGGTACCATCTGCTGGACAGGTTAGGAAAAGCACAGCAGATAGAGGCCTCACAGGAAAGTCTGTCAATTTTCTAAGACACCCTCAGAGAAACCTGATACTGAAGACAGGTCCCTTCTGAGACTTGAGCCTGCTCTGGTATGGGAAAATCTGATTGAAGTAATCAAGGAAGCCAGATGCCTAGACAACAGAAAATTAAAAATCACACTAGGAAAAATGAAGATATGGCCCATTCGAAGGAACAAACTTACACATCAACTAAGATAGAGGAATGGAAACAACTAATTAAAGATCTTCAAATAAATATGCTAAATCAATTCAAAGAGTTTAAGGAAGATATGGCAAAAGATAGGAAAGATATAAAGAAAACATTGGGCAAACATAAGGAAGAAATTGAAAGTTTGAAAAAACACCTGGCAGAACTTATGGAAATGAAAGGCACAACACAAGAGATGAAAAACACAATGGAGACATACAACAGCAGATCTCAAGAGGCACAAGAAAACATTCAGGAACTGCAGAACAAGACACCTGAAATCCTACACACAAAAGAACAGATAGGGAAAAGAATGGAAAAATATGAGCAATGGCTCAGGGAATCGAATGACAACATGAAGCACATGAATGTACATGTCATGGGTGTCCCAGAAGGAGAAGAGAAGGGAAAAGGGGCAGAAGGAATAATGGAAGAAATAATCACTGAAAATTTCCCATCTCTTATGGAAGACATAAAATTACAGATCCAAGAAAAGCAGCTTACCCAAAACAGAATAGATCTAAATAGACCTACACCAAGACACTTAATAATCAGATTATCAAATGTCAAAGATAAAGAGAGAATCCTGAAAGCAGCAAGATAAAAACAATCCATCACATACAAGGGAAGCTTGATAAGGCAATGTGTGGATTTCTCAGTAGAAACTATGGAAGCAAGAAGGCAGCACTGTGATATATTTAAGATAAAGAGAAAAACCACCAATCAAGAATTTTGTATTTGGCAAAACTGTCCTTCAAATATGAAAAGGAGTTTAAAATATTCTCTGACAAACAATGAAAGAGTTTGTTAACAAGATACCTGCTCTACAGAAAATACTAAAGGGAGCACTACAGACAGATAGGAAAAGACAGGAGTGAGAGGTTTGGAGCACAATTTTGGGTGATGGTAGCACAATGATGTAAGTACACTGAACAAAGATGACTGTGAGTATGGCTGAAAGAGAAAGGTTATGGGCATGTGGGACACCAGAAGGAAAGAGTGAAGATAAAGACTGGGACTGTATCACTTAGTGAAACCTAGAGTGGTCAACGATTGTGATAAAATGTACAAATATGCTTTTACATGAGGGAGAACAAATGAATGTTAAGCTTTCAAGGTGTTAAAAATGGAGTGGTATTGGGGAAAAAATACAATCAATGCAAACTAGAGTCTATAGTTAACAGAAACATTGCATTATGCTTCCTTTAATGTAACAAAGGCAATATACCAAAGCTAAATGCCTATAAGAGGGGGATATAAGGGAGGGGTATGGGATTCTTGGCATTGGTGATGTTGTCTGACTCTCTTACTGTACTTTAGTTTAATTCTATCTTTTCTTTTGTTGCTTTTCAGCTGTCTTTTTCTTTTCTTTTTCTTTTGTCTCTACCTTTTTTGATTCTTCCTCTTTCTCTGTGGAAGAAATGGAAATGTCCTCATATAGATAGTGATGGTGGTGGTGAATGCATAACTACATGATTATACAAGGAACCATAGGTTGTTTACTTAGGATGGAATGTATGGTGCATGAAAAACCCTGTCTTAAAAAAAAAACAGGTTGATGGATAAACCCTGAAGGCATTATGTTGAGTCAAATAAGTCAGACATAAAAGGACAAATATTGTATGATCTCACTGATATGAACTAACTGTAATACATAAACTTCCCCCAGCTCCTCAAGGGGGCCCTGCATATATATTTTTATTCTCTGACCAAATTACTTTGGAATGTGTCACTATTTCACACTAACCTATACAAACCTACAATATGTCACTTCCTATTCAAAGTTCCATGTAATTATGGTAAATCAGGTTATTTTTTATTGAGTGTCTTCATTTTCCTTCAGTTCAAAATGTGCTCTAATTTTCCTTTTAATTTCTTCTTTGGTCCTTGGATTATTTAGAAGTGTTATTTAACTTCTGGTGAATTTCTAGGAATCTTCCTTTTTATTGCTTTCTAATTTAATTCCATTGTGGTCAGAGAACATTTTTTTGTGTGTTCATTGAATCCTTTTGAATTTATTGAGACTTGTTTCATGACCCAGAAAATAGTTTATCTTGGTAAATGCTCATACGCACTTGAGAAGTGTGTATAGTCTTGTATAGTCTACTGTCTTTGGGTGGAATATTCTACAAATTATGCTCCAGTCAAATTGGTCATTAGTGTTGTTCAAGCCTATTGTACCATTGAAGATTTTGTATACTTCTTCTATCAATTATTGAGAGAAGGATATTTAACTATCTGACTTAGTTTTGGATTTCTGTTTCTCCTTGAATTCCTATTATTTTTTTTTTTTAACTTTTGATTTGGAAATAATTTCAAACTTACAGGACAGTTTCAAAAATGATACAGATTCTGGGAAGATGGCGGCATAGAAAGAAGTGGAAGACTTAGACTCCCCCAGAACAATTCATAAATGAACAAAAAACCAGTAAATAACCTGGATTAACAGTGGGGAGACAAACATGACTGTACACTCAACATCCACCGACATGAATTGGGAGGAATGCCCGAGATCACAGCATAAAATCTGTAAGTAAAACTGCGGACCCATGCTGATAGCCGAGAACCTAGAGCCAAGAGCCCCTCCCTCACGGAAGCTGCGCTGTACACTTTCTCAGCCCAGCTCCAAGTGAGGTTTTAATACTAACTGCTCAATACAGGCAGCGAATCCTCAACAAGGAGACAGAGGCTTTTGGTGACAACTGACCTTGGGAGAATCGGGGGACGTATCTGTCTCAGGATGGGGAGCCCAGAGGATCAGGTGCTATATCTGGCTGACGGGTGAACCTGGGAGTTTTTCTGTCCCTCACTCTCTCTCTGAGGAGAAAACCTCAGCTGTTCTCAGCCCACAAGGCATTGCAGTAAAGACAGCCTCAGACATTCTGCAATCTGAAAAGAGCTGAGAGCCCCGCGGCACAGCCCAGCGGCCCGGGGCTTCCCTTGAGGGACAGCGCACACTGATGACATAGCACAGCCTTCCCTCGCCTGAGGGAGGATCGCGGCTGGGAGGCAGGATCCGCTCGGAGAGCCCAGGGGTGCTGCGCCGGGTCCGGTGGTTTGTGGGACAGAGAGAAAGTCTGGGGCTGAACTGAAATGAGGGCTTGGTCTCTTGTGGTGGCCTTGAATCTCCTGGAACCTGGGAGATTTGAACAGTAGAACTGCCCTTTCTCCCTGGCCACCCATACACACACCCCACATTCAGGGCGGACAGCTCCAGCAACACACCCAAACCAAGTTCTCCAACTGAACACACAAGAACCATTTCCCCACACTCCGTGGAAAAAAGGTTGAGAACTGACTTGAGGGATATAGGTGACTCACAGACGCCATCTGCTGTTTAGTTAGAGAAAGTGTACGTCACCAAACTATGTCTCTGAAAAATTAGATCGATATCCCTTTTTTTCATACAACTTGAAAGAACCCTATCAAGCAAAACAAATGCCAAGAGGCCAAAAACAACAGAAAATCTTAATGTATATGATAAAACCAGGCAATATGGAGAATCCAGCTCCAAACACACAAATCAAGATTTCGGAAGAAACATTGTACATCACAAAATTAATCAAAGAACTGCAATTGAAGAATGAAAACATGGCAAAGGATTTAAGGACATCAAGAGGACCATGGCCCAGGATATAAGTGCCATAAAGAAGACCCTAGAAGAGCATAAAGAAGACATTGCAAGAGTAAATAAAAAAATAGAAGATCTTATGGAAATAAAAGAAACTGTTGGCCAAATTAAAAAGACTCTGGATACTCACAATACAAGACTAGAGGAAGCTGAACAACACCTCAGTGTCCTAGAAATCCACAGAACAGAAAATGAAACAACAAAAGAAAGAATGGAGAAAAAATAAAAAAAATCACAATGGATCTCAGGGATACGATAGATAAAATAAAACGACCAAACTTAAGATTCATTGGTATCCCAGAAGGGGAAGAGAAGGGTAAAGGTCTAGGAAGAGTATTCAAAGAAATTGTTGGGGAAAACTTCCCAAACCTTCTACACAATATAAATACACAAAGCATAAATGCCCAGCGAACTCCAAACAGAATAAATCCAAATAAACCCACCCCAAGACATTCTGATCAGACTGTCAAATACTGAAGAGAAGGAGCAAGTTCTGAAAGCAGCAAGAGAAAAGCAATTCACCACATACAAAGGAAGCAACATAAGACTAAGTAGTGACTACTCAGTGGCCACTATGGAGGTGAGAAGGCAGTGGCATGACATATTTAAAATTCTGAGAGAGAAAAATTTCCAGCCAAGAATACTTTATCCAGCAAAACTCTCCTTCAAATTTGAGGGAGAGCTTAAATTTTTCACAAACAAATGCTGAGAGACTTTGCCAGTAAAAGACCTGCCCTACTACAGATTCTAAAGGAAGCCCTACCAACAGAGAGACAAAGAAAGGAGAAAGAGTTATAGAGAATTTTAACAGACATATATAGTACCTTACATCCCAAATCACCAGGACATTCATTTTTCTCTAGTGAGCACAGATCTTTCTCCAGAAGGGACCATAAGCTGGGACATAAAACAAGCCTCAAGAAATTAAAAAAAAAAAAAATGAATATACTCAAAGAACATTCTCCAAACACAATGGAATACAAATAGAAGTCAACAATTTTTGAACTGTAACTCCACTATTTACTTCCTACATGATAAAAAATACACAAACTCTAAGGACAGATCAGTGGTTTTGAACTCAATGTAAAATATGTAATTTTAGACAACTATATAAAGGTGGGGGAATGAAGGAGTATAGGAACATAGTTTATGTGCCCTATTGAAGTGAAGGTGGTATCAAAGAAAAACAAGATTGATAGGGATTTAAGAGGTTAATTTTAAGCCCCACAGTAAACACAAAGAAATTGTCAGAGAACACAACCATAGAGATGAAAAGTAGAGTTTGGGTTAAGAGAAATGGGGGAAGGGGCAATGGGGAGTTAAGAAAATGAGTGTAGGGTTGCTGTTTGAGGTGAGGGGAAATTTCTAGTAATGGATGGTGGGAAAGAGCATAACTTCATTCTAAATGTGATTAATCCCACTAATGGAAGGCTAGGGAGGGGGTGAAATGGGAAGATTTAGGCTGTATATATGTTTCCACAACTGAAAAAAGAAAAAAAAAAAAAAAAAGGACAGTCTAACTAGACGACAATTGAATGCTAAGGATGAACTTGGATGGGATTCGAGGATGGAGGACAGGTGGCTCAAAGGGACACAGTTGAGACATAAGGAAAAGGAAATATAGAATGTAAGCATTGTATAATTGTTGAATCTCTTATACTTCTTAGCTGTACTTAATGGAATTACATAAAAGAATGTTCTTGTTCATGGGAAGTACATATGTGAATTATAGTGTATGTTCAAGGATGTGTGCAGCTAACTCTCATATGTTCAGAAGACAGAGAAATAGATGATAGATGATAGGGAGGGAGGGAGGGAAAGAAATAGTGATGTGACAGCATGTTAAAGTTGGTGGATTGAGCTATCAGGGTAGGGAGGTCAGGATATGATGGAATTCTGTGTATGGGGCTAGTATTGTTTTTGCAACTATTCATGTAACTTTGAATTTATTTCAAAATAAAAAAAAATGATACAAACCCCATGCAGAGAACCCCAACTTATTCCCACCCTCTCAGATACCAGATACACCAATTTTAACATTTTGCCACCTTTGCCACATAACCATATCTATCTATCTATCTATCTATCTATCTATCTATTTACCTACCTACCTACCTACCTACCTCTTTATATATCAATATTCTGAATATTGAGAGCAGGTTGCACACATCATAATCCTTGAATCCATAATACTTCTATGTATATTTTCTCTGAACAAGGATATTCACATAGGCAATCATCTTAAGTGCAGTTATCAAATTAAGGAAATTTAACATTGATATAAAGCTTACATTTGGTTTCATTTTTTAATGTCCCAATGATATCCTTTTGAGCCTCTTCTTCCCATTCTTAGATCCCATCCAGTATCATGTATTGCATTTAATGGTCATTATCTCTTTAGTTTATCTTTCCTTTTTTTAGTTGTAGAAACATATACTATACAAATCTTACTATCTCAACCCCTCACAAGCATACCATTCAATGGGCTTAATCATATTCACAATACTGCAGTACCCTTCCCACCACCCATAACTAGAACTTTCCCTTTACCTCAAACTGAAACCCTATACTCATGTTGTATTAACTTCCCATTGCCCCTTTTCCCCACCCCTGGTAACCTATATTCTACTTTCTGTCTCTATGGGTTTGCATATTTTCTAATATTTTCTTTGTGGTTACCATGGGGCTTAAATTTAACATCATAAATCTATAATAATCTCATCTGCTTTGATACCGACTTAACTTTAATAGCATACATAAACTATGTTCCTATATCCCTCGGTCACTCCACCATTATGTAGTTATTTTCACAAATTACATATTTATACATTATGAGTCCAAAACCTTTGACTTATCATTACATTTTATGCCTTTGCCTTTTAGATCCTGTAGGAAGTGAAAAGTGAAGTTGCAAATCAGAAATACATTGGTACTTATATTTACTGAAGATCTTTATTTCTTCATGTGGCTTCCTGAAGGGCCAGTCTAATGGTGATGAAGTCCAGCTTTTGTTTATCTGGGAATGTCTTATCCCTGCCCCTGCTCCCCATTTTTGAAAGACAGTTTTACTGGATATAGAATTCTTGTTTGGTCACTTTTTGCTTTCAGCACTTTAAATATGTTATCCCACTGTCTTCTTGCCGCCATAGTTTCCAATGAGTAATTGGCACTTAATCTTAGTGAGGTTCCCTTGTATGTGAAACATTGCATCTCTCTTGTGGCTTTCAGAATTCTTTCTTTATCTTTGGAATGCTAGGAACTAACAAATTAATAACAACAACAACAGTAATAATAATAATGGGAAAAAAAAGAAAACACATGTCCCAGTCTTTGAAGACTGACCTGTATAAGTGCTCTCCTTCAGAACTTTCCATACAATGAGTTTAGAGACCAACTCCAGGCCAAAGTAATAGGGGCCCCAGTCCTTCATGTGCATGCCTCTTGTCTTGGGCATGCACATTTGGCCATGGGTCCCAATATCCCCTCTTCCCTAGTTAACAGTTTCCTCATGGTCCCATGCCCTGCACTGCATGTCCTATGACCAGAAATCCCTTGTCCCAGCATCCACATGAGTACTCTCCCAAAGCATTTAGTTGAAGAGCTCTGCAGCTGCCTTTTACCTGCAAGTTCAGGGAAAACAAGTCCATCAGGTCACCACCAGATAGACTGGGCCAGTATATGCCTGAGAGCTACTCTGCTCTCTCTGGAATGAAGCCCAGAGATCTACACTGGAATACAGGCAGATTCCATGCCAAGCTGGGAGGAAGGGCCAGCCAGGGCACCACAAACTCTTATCATTTTAAAGTAGCCTTTTACTTGATTTGGCACTTGCCCTGTTACTGCAATTTTTTAACTGTTTTTGGAACTTTGGGAAAGATATTTCTGCCACTTCTTGCATATTGTACAAAACTTCTGTGGGAGGTTGGAACACTGAAGCTTAATTCTGCCATCTTGATCAGGGCAGGGTCAGTCCTGTTGGTTTCTGCTTCATGTACTTTAAAGCTCTTTTATTAGGTGCACAAACATTTAGGATTGTTACGTCTTGATTAAATGATTGTTTATCTCTGTTAACATTCTTTGTTCTGAAATCTACCTTGTGTAATATTAATACAGCTATTCCAGCTTTTTTATTCTATGGTTAGAATGGTATATCTTTTTTCATCTTTTTATTTTTAAACTATTTGCACATTGGTGTTCTTGTAGGAAGCAAATAGCTGGGTCTTGCTTTTTCATCCAGTCTGACAGTCTCTGCCTTAAGAGATAGTAGAGTTAATCCTATTGACCAAGATGGGATAAGATGGCATAAGATGCTCCAGGGTGGAGGCGGGGCAAGATGGCAGACTGGTGAGCTGTACGTTTTAGTTACTCCTCCAGGAAAGTAGGCAGAAAGCCAGGAACTGCGTGGACTGGACACCACAGAGCAATCTGACTTTGGACATACTTCATACAACACTCATGAAAACGTGGAACTGCTGAGATCAGCGAAATCTGTAAGTTTTTGTGGCCAGGGGACCCGCACCCCTCCCTGCCAGGCTCAGTCCCGTGGGAGGAGGGGCTGTCAGCTCCGGGAAGGAGAAGGGAGAACTGCAGTGGCAGCCCTTATCAGAAACTCATTCTACTGATCCAAACTCCAACCATAGATAGACTGAGACCAGACACCAGAGAATCTGAGAGCAGCCAGCCCAGCAGAGAGGAGACAGGCATAGAAAAAAACAACACGAAAAACTCCAAAATAAAAGCGGAGGATTTTTGGAGTTCTGGTGAACATAGAAAAGGGAAGGGCAGAGCTCAGGCCCTGAGGCTCATATGCAAATCCCGAAGAAAAGCTGATCTCTCTGCCCTGTGGACCTTTCCTTAATGGCCCTAATTGCTTTGTCTCTTAGCATTTCAATAGCCCATTAGATCTCTGAGGAGGGCCCTTTTTTTTAATCCTTTTTAATTTTTCTAAAACAATTACTCTAAGAAGCCCAATACAGAAAGCTTCAAAGACTTGCAATTTGGGCAGGTCAAGAAAAGAGCAGAACTAAGAGAGCTCTGAGACAAAAGGCAATAATCCAGTGGCTGAGAAAATTCACTAAACATCACACCTTCCCAAGAAAAGGGGGGTGACCGCTCACAGCCATCATCCTGGTGGACAGGAAACACTCCTGCCCATCGCCAGCCCCATAGCCAAGAGCTGCCCCAGACAACCCAGTGTGACGGAAGCGCTTCAAATAACAGGCACACACCACAAAACTGGGCGTGGACATTAGCCTTCCCTGCAACCTCAGCTGATTGTCCCAGAGTTGGGAAGGTGGAGCAGTGTGAATTGACAGGGCCCCATTCAGTCATCGTTTCGGCGGACTGGGAGACTCCCTGCACAGCCCAGCGGCCCGGAGCTGCCCTGGGGGGACGGCACTCACCTGTGACGTGGCGCAGTCATCCCTCAACAGAGGACCCGGGGTGCACAGCCTGGAAGAGGGGCCCACTTGCAAGTCTCAGGAGCCATAAGCCAATAACAAGGACTTGTGGGTCAGTGGCAGAGACAAACTGTGGCAGGACTGAACTGAAGGATTAGACTATTGCAGCAGCTTTAAAACTCTAGGATCACCAGGGAGATTTGATTGTTAGAGCAACACCCCACTCCTTGACTGCCCAGAAACACGCCCCATATACAGGGCAGGCAACACCAACTACACACGCAAGCTTGGTACACCAATTGGACCCCACAAGACTCACTCCCCCACTCACCAAAAAGGCTAAGCAGGGGAGAACTGGCTTGTGGAGAACAGGTGGCTCATGGACGCCACCTGTTGGTTAGTTAGAGAAAGTGTACTCCACGAAGCTGTAGATCTGATAAATTAGAGATAAGGACTTCAATTGGTCTACAAATCCTAAAAGAACCCTATCAAGTTCAGCAAATGCCACGAGGCCAAAAACAACAGAAAATTATAAAGCATATGAAAAAACCAGACGATATGGATAACCCAAGCCCAAGCACCCAAATCAAAAGATCAGAAGAGACACAGCACCTAGAGCAGCTACTCAAAGAACTAAAGATGAACAATAAGATCATAGTAAGGGATACAAAGGAAATCAAGAAGACCCTAGAAGAGCATAAAGAAGACATTGCAAGACTAAATAAAAAAATGGATGATCTTATGGAAATTAAAGAAACTGTTGACCAAATTAAAAAGATTCTGGACACTCACAGTACAAGACTAGAGGAAGTTGAACAACGAATCAGTGACCTGGAAGATGACAGAATGGAAAATGAAAGCATAAAAGAAAGAATGGGGAAAAAAATCAAAAAAATCGAAATGGACCTCAGGGATATGATAGATAATATGAAACGTCCGAATATAAGACTCATTGGTGTCCCAGAACGGGAAGAAAAGGGTAAAGGTCTAGGAAGAGTATTCAAAGAAATTGTTGGGGAAAACTTCCCAAATCTTCTAAACAACATAAATGCACAAATCATAAATGCTCAGCGAACTCCAAATAGAATAAATCCAAATAAACCCACTCCGAGACATATTCTGAACACACTGTCAAACACAGAAGAGAAGGAGCAAGTTCTGAAAGCAGCAAGAGAAAAGCAATTCACCACATACAAAGGAAACAGCATAAGACTAAGTAGTGACTACTCAGCAGCCACCATGGAGGCGAGAAGGCAGTGGCATGATATATTTAAAATTCTGAGTGAGAAAAATTTCCAGCCAAGAATACTTTATCCAGCAAAGCTCTCCTTCAAATTTGAGGGAGAGCTTAAATTTTTCACGGACAAACAAATGCTGAGAGAATTTGCTAACAAGAGACCTGCCCTACTGGAGATACTAAAGGGAGCCCTACAGACAGAGAAACAAAGAAAGGACAGAGAGACTTGGAGAAAGGTTCAGTACTAAAGAGATTCGGTATGGGTACAATAAAGGATATTAATAGACAGAGGGGAAAAATATGACAAACATAAACCAAAGGATAAGATGGCTGATTCACGAAATGCCTTCACGGTTATAACGTTGAATGTAAATGGATTAAACTCCCCAATTAAAAGATATAGATTCGCAGAATGGATCAAAAAAAATGAACCATGAATATGTTGCTTACAAGAGACTCATCTTAGACACAGGAACACAAAGAAACTGAAAGTGAAAGGATGGAAAAAAATATTTCATGCAAGCTACAGCCAAAAGAAAGCAGGTGTAGCAATATTAGTCTCAGATAAAAAAGACTTCAAATGCAGGGATGTTTTGAGAGACAAAGAAGGCCACTACATACTAACAAAAGGGGCAATTCAGCAAGAAGAAATAACAATCGTAAATGTCTACGCACCCAATCAAGGTGCCACAAAATACATGAGAGAAACACTGGCAAAACTAAAGGAAGCAATTGATGTTTCCACAATAATTGTGGGAGACTTCAACACATCACTCTCTCCTATAGATAGATCAATCAGACAGAAGACCAATAAGGAAACTGAAAACCTAAACAATCTGATAAATGAATTAGATTTAACAGACATATACAGGACATTACATCCCAAATCACCAGGATACACATACTTTTCTAGTGCTCACGGAACTTTCTCCAGAATAGATCATATGCTGGGACATAAAACAAGCCTCAATAAATTTAAAAAGATTGAAATTATTCAAAGCACATTCTCTGACCACAATGGAATACAATTAGAAGTCAATAACCATCAGAGACTTAGAAAATTCACAAATACCTGGAGGTTAAACAACACACTCCTAAACAATCAGTGGGTTAAAGAAGAAATAGCAAGAGAAATTGCTAAATATATAGAGACGAATGAAAATGAGAACACAACATACCAAAACCTATGGGATGCAGCAAAAGCAGTGCTAAGGGGGAAATTTATAGCACTAAACGCATATATTAAAAAGGAAGAAAGAGCCAAAATCAAAGAACTAATGGATCAACTGAAGAAGCTAGAAAATGAACAGCAAACCAATCCTAAACCAAGCAGAAGAAAAGAAACAACAAGGATTAAAGCAGAAATAAATGACATAGAGAACAAAAAAACAATAGAGAGGATAAATATCACCAAAAGTTGGTTCTTTGAGAAGATCAACAAGATTGACAGGCCCCTAGCTAGACTGACAAAATCAAAAAGAGAGAAGACCCATATACACAAAATAATGAATGAAAAAGGTGACATAACTGCAGATCTTGAAGAAATTAAAAAAATTATAAGAGGATATTATGAACAACTGTATGGCAACAAACTGGATAATGTAGAAGAAATGGACAATTTCCTGGAAACATATGAACAACCTAGACTGACCAGAGAAGAAATAGAAGACCTCAACCAACCCATCACAAGCAAAGAGATCCAATCAGTCATCAAAAATCTTCCCACAAATAAATGCCCAGGGCCAGATGGCTTCACAGGGGAATTCTACCAAACTTTCCAGAAAGAACTGACACCAATCTTACTGAAACTCTTTCAAAACATTGAAGAAAATGGAACACTACCTAACTCATTTTATGAAGCTAACATCAATCTAATACCAAAACCAGGCAAAGATGCTACAAAAAAGGAAAACTACCGGCCAATCTCCCTAATGAATATAGATGCAAAAATCCTCAACAAAATACTTGCAAATTGAATCCAAAGACACATTAAAAAAATCATACACCATGACCAAGTGGGGTTCATTCCAGGCATGCAAGGATGGTTCAACATAAGAAAATCAATGTATTAAAACACATTAACAAGTCAAAAGGGAAAAATCAATTGATCATCTCAATAGATGCCGAAAAAGCATTTGACAAAATACAACATCCATTTTTGATAAAAACACTTCAAAAGGTAGGAATTGAAGGAAACTTCCTCAACATGATAAAGAGCATATATGAAAAACCCACAGCCAGCATAATACTCAATGGTGAGAGACTGAAAGCCTTCCCTCTAAGATCAGGAACAAGACAAGGATGCCCGCTGTCACCACTGTTATTCAACATTGTGCTGGAAGTGCTAGCCAGGGCAATCCGGCAAGACAAAGAAATAAAAGGCATCCAAATTGGAAAAGAAGAAGTAAAACTATCATTGTTTGCAGATGATATGATCTTATATCTAGAAAACCCTGAGAAATCGATGATACAGGTACTAGAGCTAATAAACAAATTTAGCAAAGTAGCGGGATAGAAGGTTAATGCACATAAGTCAGTAATGTTTCTATATGCTAGAAATGAACAAACTGAAGAGACACTCAAGAAAAAGATACCATTTTCAATAGCAACTAAAAAAATCAAGTACCTAGGAATAAACTTAACCAAAGATGTAAAAGACCTATACAAAGAAAACTACATAACTCTACTAAAAGAAATAGAAGGGGACCTTAAAAGATGGAAAAATATTCCATGTTCATGGATAGGAAGACTAAATGTCATTAAGATGTCAATTCTACCCAAACTCATCTACAGATTCAATGCAATCCCAATCAAAATTCCAACAACCTACTTTGCAGACTTGGAAAAGCTAGTTATCAAATTTATTTGGAAAGGGAAGATGCCTCGAATTGCTAAAGACACCCTAAAAAAGAAAAACGAAGTGGGAGGACTTACACTCCCTGACTTTGAAGCTTATTATAAAGCCACAGTTGTCAAAACAGCATGGTACTGGCACAAAGATAGACATATAGATCAATGGAATCAAATTGAGAATTCAGAGATAGACCCTCCCATCTATGGCCGACTGATCTTTGATAAGGCCCCCAAAGTCACTGAACTGAGTCATAATGGTCTTTTCAACAAATGGGGCTGGGAGAGTTGGATATCCATATCCAAAAGAATGAAAGAGGACCCCTACCTCACCCCCTACACAAAAATTAACTCAAAATGGACCAAAGATCTCAATATAAAAGAAAGTACCATAAAACTCCTAGAAGATAATGTAGGAAAACATCTTCAAGACCTTGTATTAGGCGGCCACTTCCTAGACTTTACACCCAAAGCACAAGCAACAAAAGAGAAAATAGATAAATGGGAACTCCTCAAGCTTAGAAGTTTCTGCACCTCAAAGGAATTTCTCAAAAAGGTAAAGAGGCAGCCAACTCAATGGGAAAAAATTTTTGGAGACCATGTATCTGACAAAAGACTGATATCTTGCATATATAAAGAAATCCTACAACTCAATGACAATAGTACAGACAGCCCAATTATAAAATGGGCAAAAGATATGAAAAGACAGTTCTCTGAAGAGCAAATACAAATGGCCAAGAAACACATGAAAAAATGTTCAGCTTCACTAGCTATTAGAGACATGCAAATTAAGACCACAATGAGATACCATCTAACACCGATTAGAATTGCTGCCATTAAACAAACAGGAAACTACAAATGCTGGAGGGGATGTGGAGAAATTGGAACTCTTATTCATTGTTGGTGGGACTGTATAATGGTTTAGCCACTCTGGAAGTCAGTCTAGCAGTTCCTTAGAAAACTAGATATAGAGTTACCATTCGATCCAGCGATTGCACTTCTCGGTATATACCCGGAAGGTCAGAAAGCAGTGACATGAACAGATATCTGCACGCCAATGTTCATAGCAGCATTATTCACAATTGCCAAGAGATGGAAACAACCCAAATGTCTTACAGCAGATGAGTGGATAAATAAAATGTGGTATATACACACGATGGAATACTACGCGTCAGTAAGAAGGAACGATCTCGTGAAACATATGACAACATGCATGAACCTTGAAGACATAATGCTGAGCGAAATAAGCCAGGCACAAAAAGAGAAATATTATATGCTACCACTAATGTGAACTTTGAAAAATGTAAAACAAATGGTTTATAATGTAGAATGTAGGGGAACTAGCAGTAGAGAGCAATTAAGGAAGGGGGAACAATAATCCAAGAAGAACAGATAAGCTATATAACGTTCTGGGGATGCCCAGGAATGACTATGGTCTGTTAATTTCTGATGGATATAGTAGGAACAAGTTCACAGAAATGTTGCTATATTAGGTAACTTTCTTGGGGTAAAGTAGGAACATGTTGGAAGTTAAACAGTTATCTTAGGTTAGTTGTCTTTTTCTTACTCCCTTGTTATGGTCTCTTTGAAATGTTCTTTTATTGTATGTTTGTTTTCTTTTTAACTTTTTTTTCATACAGTTGATTTAAAAAAGAAGGGAAAGTTAAAAAAAAAAAAAGGAAAACAAGGAAAAAAAAAGATGTAGTGCCCCCTTGAGGAGCCTGTGGAGAATTCAGGGGTATTCGACTACCCCACCTCCATGGTTGCTAACATGACCACAGACATAGGGGACTGGTGGTTTGGTGGGTTGAGCCCTCTACCATAGGTTTTACCCTTGGGAAGACGGTTGCTGCAAAGGAGAGGCTAGGCCTCCCTATGGTTGTGCCTAAGAGCCTCCTCCTGAATGCCTCTTTGTTGCTCAGATGTGGCCCTCTCTCTCTGGCTAAGCCAACTTGAAAGGTGAAATCACTGCCCTCCCCCCTACGTGGGATCAGACACCCAGGGGAGTGAATCTCCCTGGCAACGTGGAATATGACTCCCGGGGAGGAATGTAGACCCGGCATCGTGGGACGGAGAACATCTTCTTGACCAAAAGGGGGATGTGAAAGGAAATGAAATAAGCTTCAGTGGCAGAGAGATTCCAAAAGGAGCCGAGAGGTCACTCTGGTGGGCACTCTTATGCACACTTTAGATAACCCTTTTTAGGTTCTAAAGAATTGGGGTAGCTGATGGTGGATACCTGAAACTATCAGACTACAACCCAGAACCCATGAATCTCGAAGACAATTGTATAAAAATGTAGCTTATGAGGGGTGACAATGGGATTGTCTAGTTTATGGATTGATGAGTAGAAAAATAGGGGAAGGAAACAAACAGACAAAGGTACCCAGTGTTCTTTTTTACTTCAACTGCTCTTTTTCACTCTAATTATTATTCTTGTTATTTTTGTGTGTGTGCTAATGAAGGTGTCAGGGATTGATTTTGGTGATGAATGTACAACTATGTAATGGTACTGTAAACAATCAAAAGTACGATTTGTTTTGTGTGACTGCATGGTATCTGAATATATCTCAATAAAATGAAGATAAAAAAAAATCCTTATTGGATATGTGGTTTACAAACATATTCTCTCATTCCGTAGGCTGTTTTTTTACTTTCTTGAAAAAGTCCTTTGCTGCACAAAAGTTTTTAATTTTAATGACGTTCCAATTATCTATTTTTTTTCTTTTATTGCTCATGGTTTTGCTGTAGAGCCTAAGAAGTTATTGTTTAACACATGTCCTAAAGATGGTTCCCTGTGTTTTCTTCTAGGAGTTTTATTCTCCTAGTTCTTATATTTAGGTCTTTGATTTGTTTTGAGTTAATTTTTGTATGTGGTGTACATGGTATAAGGCAGAGGTCCACCTTCATTCTTTTTGCATATGGAGATCCAGTTTTCCTAGCATCATTTGTTGAAGATACTTCTTTCCCCATTGAGTGTACCTGCCACCCTTGTCAAAAATCAGTCATAGATGTGAGTGTTTGTTTCTGAACTCTCATTTGGATTCCATTGGTCTGTGTGTCCATGTGCCTGTACCATACTATTTTGATCACTGTAGCTTTGTAGTAAGTTTAAAAATCAGAAAATGTGAGTCTTACAACTGTGTTTTTCTTTTCAAGGTGTTTTTGCCTATTCATGGCCCTCTATGCTTCATATAAAATTGATGATAGTCTTGTATATTTCTGCAGAGGCGACTGTTGGAATTTTGATTGGAACTTTGTTGAACATGTAATGTTCTTCCATTTTTTTAGGTCTTCTTTAATTTATTTTAGCAATGTTTTATAGTTTTCTGTGTACAAGTACTTTACATCCTTGGTTAAATTTATAAGTAAATATTTGATACCTTTGGTTTCTATTGCAAATGAAACTGTTTTCTTGATTCCTTTTCAGAGTGTTAATTATTAGCGTATAGAAACAATACTGATATTTTCATGTTGATCCAGAATTCTTGCCACTTTGAAGAATTCGTTTAATACCTCCAGGAGTTTTGTTATAGATTTTTCAGGATTTATTACATAGGATCATGGTATCTGCAAATGGGGAAAGTTTTCTTCTTTATTTCCAATTTGGATAACTTTTGCTTCTTTTCTTGACTAACTGCTTTGGCTAAAACTTCCAGTACAATGCTGAATAACAGTGGTAACAATGGGCATCCTTGTCTTCTTCCTGATCTTAGAGGAAAATCTTTCAGTCTTTCCCCATCTAGTATAATTTTAGCTGTGGGTTTTTCATATATTACCTTTATCATGTTGAGGAAGTTTCCTTCTATTCCTAATTTTCTGAGTGTTTTTAACAAGCACACATTCTGGATTTTGTCCAATGCCTTTTCTGCATCAATTAAAATGATCATGTGGCTTTTCCTTCATTCTCTTAATGTTGCATATGCATTCATTGATTTTCTTATGTTGAACCATTCTTGCATACCTGGGATAAATCCCAATTGATCATGGTGTATAATGGATTTAATGTGTTGTTAGATTCAGTTGCTATTTTTTGAGTGTTTTTACATTAATATTCATAATTGATATTAGTCTGCAAGATTCTTTTCTTGTGGTACCTTTATATGGCTTTGGTGTGAGGGTGTTGGTGGACTCACAGAATGAGTTAGGTAGGGTTCCCTCTTCAATTTTTTGGAAGAATTTGAGCAGGATTGGTGTTAATTCTTCTTGGAATGTTGGTTACAATTGTCAAGTGAAGCCATCTGGTCCTGGGCTTTTCTGAGTTAGGAGGTTTTTGACAACTGATTCAATTTTTTACTTAGTTTGGTGTGTTGAGATCTTGTATTAGCTCTTGAGTCAGCGTAGGTAGTTTGTGTGTTCCTGGGAATTTCTCCATTTCATCTAGATTATTTAATTTGTTTGCATACATTTGTTCATAGAATCCTCTTATTTCTTTTCATTTCTGTGGGGTCAATAGTAGTGTCTTTTTCTTTATACTTCTCAGCCTGACTCATTTCAATTGCTTTGTCTTTGAGTTCACTGATTCTTTCTTCTCCAGCTCCAATCTGCTGTTCAAACCCTCTAGAGAATTTTTTATTTCAGTTATTGTGGTCTTCAACTCCAGTATTTATCTTAAAAATTTCTCTCTTTATTGAGATTCTCACATAGTTCATTCATTTTCTTGACATTCTTTAGCCCTTTCTCCATGTTTTATCTCACTGAGCATTTTGAGGATCATTTTTTTAAAAAGTCTTTTTCTGGTATTTCCAAAGCCTGGTATTCTCTGTTGATGGTTTCTGGATTTTTATCTTGTTCCTTTGGATGGGCCATCATTTCCTGTTTCTTTGCTTTGTGATTTTTTTTTTTTTTTTGCATGCTGTACATTTCATTATTTTAATGTGTTAACTCTTGGATTTTAACCCTAGGCTGCCTGTTCTTTAAGTTTGTATCCAGTTAGTGATATGACAGAGATTTCCTTGGGTGTGAGGAGCTAAAACCAAACAAACCATTGTAAAACCATCTTTCACAGTTTTGCAAATTGGCTCTGCGTTGGCAGGTACTCTCCTTCAGAGTTTAGCCCTCAAATCAAGAAGATAAGCCTATAGTGAAAGTGAAGTGTAATGTCCTCTCCATTTTTTTCTGAGCCTGGGTCTTGTCCTGGGCTTATGCTTGCTCCTGGCTTTAGGAATTCTCCTTTTTACAGGAATTCAAATTTCCCTTCTACTCGCTATAAAAACCACCCACCCCATCTCCCCCATGCTTTATTGTATTTTTTAAAGCTGGTAATCCTTTGCTCCAGGCTGCTTCAACATAATTGTTTCCTACTTTACTTTGCTTTAGCTGACTGCAATCTGCCTCTGCCTGCAGAGCAAGTTTCTGAGAGGGTGAGCCAGAGAAGAGTTTCCTGGTTCAGTCTTTCAGGTCGCTGATAGATTGGCACTGGGGAGTCACCCCAGTATGTGCATACGATTTACTCTGCTTCTTACAGAACAGGGCCAGAGCCAACAATAGGAGTGCAGGCTAGCTCCACACCATGCTGGGGAGAGGGTGGTGGAGGGGCCAGCAAGGTGCCAGGAGATTCTCCTACCATTTTAAAGCTGCATTTTCCTGATTTTGCACTCACATTGTTACTGCAATCTTTAACTGTTTGCTGGAATTTTGATGAAAATAGCTCTGTCAATTTTTGCTAGTTGTGCAGATTCTGTGGGGGCATAGCACCCTGGACCATCTTTTTTTTTTTTTTTTTTTTTTTTTTTTTTAACTTTCCCTTCTTTTTTAAATCAACTGTATGAAAAAAAAAGTTAAAAAGAAGACAAACATACAATAAAAGAACATTTCAAAGACACTATAACAAGGAAGTAAGAAAAAGACAACTAACCTAAGATAACTGCTTAACTTCCAACATGTTCCTACTTTACCCCAAGAAAGTTACCTAATATAGCAACATTTCTGTGAACTTGTTCCTACTATATCCATCAGAAATTAACAGACCATAGTCATTCCTGGGCATCCCCAGAACGTTAAATAGCTTATCTGTTCTTCTTGGATTATTGTTCCCCCTTCCTTAATTGCTCTCTACTGCTAGTTCCCCTACATTCTACATTATAAACCATTTGTTTTACATTTTTCAAAGTTCACATTAGTGGTAGCATATAATATTTCTCTTTTTGTGCCTGGCTTATTTCGTTCAGCATTATGTCTTCAAGGTTCATCCATGTTGTCATATGTTTCACGAGATCATTCCTTCTTACTGCCGCATAGTATTCATCGTGTGTATATACCACATTTTATTTATCCACTCATCTGTTGAAGGACATTTGGGTTGTTTCCATCTCTTGGCAATTGTGAATAATGCTGCTATGAACATTGGCGTGCAGATATCTGTTCGTGTCACTGCTTTCCGACCTTCCGGGTATATACCGAGAAGTGCAATCGCTGGATCAAATGGTCACTCTATATCTAGTTTTCTAAGGAACTGCCAGACTGACTTCCAGAGTGGCTGAACCATTATACAGTCCCACCAACAATGAATAAGAGTTCCAATTTCTCCACATCCCCTCCAGCATTTGTAGTTTCCTGTTTGTTTAATGGCAGCCATTCTAATCGGTGTTAGATGGTATCTCATTGTGGTCTTAATTTGCATCTCTGTAATAGCTAGTGAAGCTGAACATTTTTTCATGTGTTTCTTGGCCATTTGTATTTGCTGTTCAGAGAACTGTCTTTTCATATCTTTTGCCCATTTTATAATTGGGCTGTCTGTACTATTGTCATTGAGTTGTAGGATTTCTTTATATATGCAAGATATCAGTCTTTTGTCAGATACATGGTCTCCAAAAATTTTTTCCCATTGAGTTGGCTGCCTCTTTACCTTTTTGAGAAATTCCTTTGAGGTGCAGAAACTTCTAAGCTTGAGGAGTTCCCATTTATCTATTTTCTCTTTTGTTGCTTGTGCTTTGGGTGTAAAGTCTAGGAAGTGGCCGCCTAATACAAGGTCTTGAAGATGTTTTCCTACATTATCTTCTAGGAGTTTTATGGTACTTTCTTTTAAATTGAGATCTTTCATCCATCTTGAGTTAATTTTTGTGTAGGGGGTGAGGTAGGGGTCCTCTTTCATTCTTTTGGATATGGATATCCAACTCTCCCAGCCCCATTTGTTGAAAAGACTATTATGACTCAGTTCAGTGACTTTGGGGGCCTTATCAAAGATCAGTCGGCCATAGATCTGAGGGTCTATCTCTGAATTCTCAATTCGATTCCATTGATCTATATGTCTATCTTTGTGCCAGTACCATGCTGTTTTGACAACTGTGGCTTTATAATAAGCTTCAAAGTCAGGGAGTGTAAGTCCTCCCATGTCGTTTTTCTTTTTTAGGGTGTCTTTAGCAATTCGAGGCATCTTCCCTTTCCAAATAAATTTGATAACTAGCTTTTCCAAGTCTGCAAAGTAGGTTGTTGGAATTTTGATTGGGATTGCATTGAATCTGTAGATGAGTTTGGGTAGAATTGACATCTTAATGACATTTAGTCTTCCTATCCATGAACATGGAATATTTTTCCATCTTTTAAGGTCCCCTTCTATTTCTTTTAGTAGAGTTATGTAGTTTTCTTTGTATAGGTCTTTTACATCTTTGGTTAAGTTTATTCCTAGGTACTTGATTTTTTTAGTTGCTATTGAAAATGGTATCTTTTTCTTGAGTGTCTCTTCAGTTTGTTCATTTCTAGCATATAGAAACATTACTGACTTATGTGCATTAACCTTCTATCCCGCTACTTTGCTAAATTTGTTTATTAGCTCTAGTACCTGTATCGTCGATTTCTCAGGGTTTTCTAGATATAAGATCATATCATCTGCAAACAATGACAGTTTTACTTCTTCTTTTCCAATTTGGATGCCTTTTATTTCTTTGTCTTGCCGGATTGCCCTGGCTAGCACTTCCAGCACAATGTTGAATAACAGTGGTGACAGCGGGCATCCTTGTCTTGTTCCTGATCTTAGAGGGAAGGCTTTCAGTCTCTCACCATTGAGTACTATGCTGGCTGTGGGTTTTTCATATATGCTCTTTATCATGTTGAGGAAGTTTCCTTCAATTCCTACCTTTTGAAGTGTTTTTATCAAAAATGGATGTTGGATTTTGTCACATGCTTTTTCGGCATCTATTGAGATGATCAATTGATTTTTCCCTTTTGACTTGTTAATGTGTTGTAATACATTGATTTTCTTATGTTGAACCATCCTTGCATGCCTGGAATGAACCCCACTTGGTCATGGTGTATGATTTTTTTAATGTGTCTTTGGATTCAATTTGCAAGTATTTTGTTGAGGATTTTTGCATCTATATTCATTAGGGAGATTGGCCGGTAGTTTTCCTTTTTGGTAGCATCTTTGCCTGGTTTTGGTATTAGATTGATGTTAGCTTCATAAAATGAGTTAGGTAGTGTTCCATTTTCTTCAATGTTTTGAAAGAGTTTCAGTAAGATTGGTGTCAGTTCTTTCTGGAAAGTTTGGTAGAATTCCCCTGTGAAGCCGTCTGGCCCTGGGCATTTATTTGTGGGAAGATTTTTGATGACTGATTGGATCTCTTTGCTTGTGATGGGTTGGTTGAGGTCTTCTATTTCTTCTCTGTTCAGTCTAGGTTGTTCATATGTTTCCAGGAAATTGTCCATTTCTTCTACATTATCCAGTTTGTTGCCATACAGTTGTTCATAATATCCTCTTATAATTTTTTTAATTTCTTCAGGATCTGCAGTTACGTCACCTTTTTCATTCATTATTTTGTTTATATGGGTCTTCTCTCTTTTTGATTTTGTCAGTCTAGCTAGGGGCCTGTCAATCTTGTTGATCTTCTCAAAGAACCAACTTTTGGTGATATCTATCCTCTCTATTGTTTTTTTGTTCTCTATGTCATTTATTTCTGCTTTAATCCTTGTTGTTTCTTTTCTTCTGCTTGGTTTAGGATTGGTTTGCTGTTCATTTTCTAGCTTCTTCAGTTGATCCATTAGTTCTTTGATTTTGGCTCTTTCTTCCTTTTTAATATATGTGTTTAGTGCTATAAATTTCTCCCTTAGCACTGCTTTTGCTGCATCCCATAGGTTTTGGTATGTTGTGTTCTCATTTTCATTCGTCTCTATATATTTAGCAATTTCTCTTGCTATTTCTTCTTTAACCCACTGATTGTTTAGGAGTGTGTTGTTTAACCTCCAGGTATTTGTGAATTTTCTAAGTCTCTGATGGTTATTGACTTCTAATTGTATTCCATTGTGGTCAGAGAATGTGCTTTGAATAATTTCAATCTTTTTAAATTTATTGAGGCTTGTTTTATGTCCCAGCATATGATCTATTCTGGAGAAAGTTCCGTGAGCACTAGAAAAGTATGTGTATCCTGGTGATTTGGGATGTAATGTCCTGTATATGTCTGTTAAATCTAATTCATTTATCAGATTGTTTAGGTTTTCAATTTCCTTATTGGTCTTCTGTCTGGTTGATCTATCTATAGGAGAGAGTGATGTGTTGAAGTCTCCCACAATTATTGTGGAAACATCAATTGCTTCCTTTAGTTTTGCCAGTGTTTCTCTCATGTATTTTGTGGCACCTTGATTGGGTGCATAGACATTTACGATTGTTATTTCTTCTTGCTGAATTGCCCCTTTTATTAGTATGTAGTGGCCTTCTTTGTCACTCAAAACATCCCTGCATTTGAAGTCTATTTTATCTGAGATTAATATTACTACACCTGCTTTCTTTTGGCTGTAGCTTGCATGAAATATTTTTTTCCATCCTTTCACTTTCAGTTTCTTTGTGTTCCTGTGTCTAAGATGAGTCTCTTGTATGCAACATATTGATGGTTCATTTTTTTTGATCCATTCTGCGAATCTATATCTTTTAATTGGGGAGTTTAATCCATTTACATTCAATGTTATAACCGTGAAGGCATTTCGTGAATCAGCCATCTTATCCTTTGGTTTATGTTTGTCATATTTTTCCCCTCTCTCTATTAATATCCTTTATTGTACCCATACCGAATCTCTTTAGTACTGAACCTTTCTCCAAGTCTCTCTGTCCTTTCTTTGTTTCTCTGTCTGTAGGGCTCCCTTTAGTATCTCCAGTAGGGCAGGTCTCTTGTTAGCAAATTCTCTCAGCATTTGTTTGTCCGTGAAAAATTTAAGCTCTCCCTCAAATTTGAAGGAGAGCTTTGCTGGATAAAGTATTCTTGGCTGGAAATTTTTCTCACTCAGAATTTTAAATATATCATGCCACTGCCTTCTCGCCTCCATGGTGGCTGCTGAGTAGTCACTACTTAGTCTTATGCTGTTTCCTTTGTATGTGGTGAATTGCTTTTCTCTTGCTGCTTTCAGAACTTGCTCCTTCTCTTCTGTGTTTGACAGTGTGTTCAGAATATGTCTCGGAGTGGGTTTATTTGGATTTATTCTATTTGGAGTTCGCTGAGCATTTATGATTTGTGCATTTATGTTGTTTAGAAGATTTGGGAAGTTTTCCCCAACAATTTCTTTGAATACTCTTCCTAGACCTTTACCCTTTTCTTCCCGTTCTGGGACACCAATGAGTCTTATATTCGGACGTTTCATATTATCTATCATATCCCTGAGGTCCATTTCGATTTTTTTGATTTTTTTCCCCATTCTTTCTTTTATGCTTTCATTTTCCATTCTGTCATCTTCCAGGTCACTGATTCGTTGTTCAACTTCCTCTAGTCTTGTACTGTGAGTGTCCAGAATCTTTTTAATTTGGTCAACAGTTTCTTTAATTTCCATAAGACCATCCATTTTTTTATTTAGTCTTGCAATGTCTTCTTTATGCTCTTCTAGGGTCTTCTTGATTTCCTTTGTATCCCGTACTATGGTCTCATTGTTCATCTTTAGTTCTTTGAGTAGCTGCTCTAGGTGCTGTGTCTCTTCTGATCTTTTGATTTGGGTGCTTGGGCTTGGGTTATCCATATCGTCTGGTTTTTTCATATGCTTTATAATTTCCTGTTGTTTTTGGCCTCGTGGCATTTGCTGAACTTGATAGGGTTCTTTTAGGATTTGTAGACCAATTGAAGTCCTTATCTCTAATTTATCAGATCTACAGCTTCGTGGAGTACACTTTCTCTAACTAACCAGCAGGTGGCGTCCACGAGCCACCTGTTCTCCACAAGCCAGTTCTCCCCTGCTTAGCCTTTTTGGTGAGTGGGGGAGTGAGTCTTGTGGGGTCCAATTGGTGTACCAAGCTTGAGTGTGTAGTTGGTGTTGCCTGCCCTGTATATGGCGCGTGTTTCTGGGCAGTCAGGGAGGGAGGGTGGCCCTAACAATCAAATCTCCCTGGCGATCCTAGAGTTTTAAAGCTGCTGCAATAGTCTGATCCTTCAGTTCAGTCCTGCCACAGTTTGTCTCTGCCACTGACCCACAAGTCCTTGGTATTGGTGTATGGTTCCTGAGACTTGCAAGTGGGCCCCTCTTCCAGGCTGTGCACCCCGGGTCCTCTGTTGAGGGATGACTGTGCTATGTCACCAGTGAGTGCCCTCCCCCCAGGGCAGTTCTGGGCTGCTGGGCTGTGTAGGGAGGCTCCCAGTCTGCTGAAATGATGGCTGAATGGGGCTTTGTTAATTCACACTGCTCCACCTTCCCAACTCTGGGACAATCAGCTGAGGTTGCAGGGAAGGCTAATGTCCACGCCCAGTTTTGTGATGTGTGCCTGTTATTTGAAGCACTTCCGTCACACTGGGTTGTCTGGGGCAGCTCTGGGCTATGGGGCTGGCAATGGCAGGAGTGTTTCCTGTCCACCAGGATGATGGCTGTGAGCGGACACCCCCCTTTTCTTGGGAAGTTGTGGTGTTTAGTGAATTTTCTCAGCCACTGGATTATTGCCTTTTGTCTCAGAGCTCTCTTAGTTCTGCTCTTGACTTGACGTGGCCAAATTGCAATTCTTTGACGCTTTCTGTATTGGGCTTCTTAGAGTAATTGTTTTAGAAAAAGAAAAAAGGATTAAAAAAAAAGGGCCCTCCTCAGAGATCTAATGGGTTATTGAAATGCTAAGAGACAAAGCAACCAGGGCCATTAAGGAAAGGTCCACAGGGCAGAGAGATCAGCTTTTCTTCGGGATTTGCATATGCGCCTCAGGGCCTGAGCTCTGCCCTTCCCCTTTCTATGTTCACCAGAACTCCAAAAATCCTCCGCTTCTATTTTGGAGTTTTCCATGTTGTTTTTTTTCTATGCCTGTCTCCTCTCTGCTGGGCTGGCTGCTCTCAGATTCTCTGGTGTCTGGTCTCAGTCTATCTATGGTTGGAGTTTGGATCAGTAGAATGAGTTTCCGATAAGGGCTGCCACTGCAGTTCTCCCTTCTCCTTCCCGGAGCTGACAGCCCCTCCTCCCACGGGACTGAGCCTGGCAGGGAGGGGCGTGGGTCCCCTGGCCGCAAAAACTTACAGATTTCGCTGATCTCAGCAGTTCCACGTTTTCATGAGTGTTGTATGAAGTATGCCCAAAGTCAGGTTGCTCTGTGGTGTCCAGTCCACGCAGTTCCTGGCTTTCTACCTACTTTCCTGGAGGAGTAACTAAAACATACAGCTCACCAGTCCGCCATCTTGCCCCGCCTCTCCAATAAGTATTTAACATCCAGAATATATAAAGAAATCTTACAACTCAACAACAATAACACAACCCAATTAAAGTGGGCAAAAGACTTGAATAGATGTTTCTCCAAAGAAGATACACAGATGGCCAAGAAGCACATAAAAAGGTGCTCAACATCATTAGCCATTAGGGAAATGCAAATCAAAACTCCAATGAGATACAATTTCACACTCACTAGAATGGCAACTAATTTCAAAAAATAAATAATAACTAGTGTTGGAAGGGATATGGAGAAAGAGGAACACTTGTTCATTGTTGGTGGGAATGTAAAGCAGTGCAATTCATGTGGAAAACAGTTTGGTGGTTCCTCAGGGGTAAAGTATAGAATTATGATAATGCCCTATCTTCCCACTTTCTATGTGGGTTTATACATAGAAAGCAGGGACAAAAACATACCTTTGTGCACTAGTATTCACAGCAGCATTATTCACAGTTGCCAAATATTACAGCAACCCAAGTGTCCATTAAATGATGAATGTATAAACAAAATGTGGTGTGTACTTAAAATAGAATATTCAGTCTTAAAAAGGAATGAACTTCTGATATATGTGATATGAATGAACCTTAAAGAATGAAATAATCCAGACACAAAAGGACAACTATCATAATATCTCACTGATATGAAATAATTAGAATAAGCAAATTCATAGTCAGAAACAAGAATATAGGTTAGAAAGGGCTAGGGTGGGGGTAGGGAATAGAGATTTAATGCTTAATTAATATAGAGTTTCTGTTTGGGATGATGGAAAACTTTTGGTAGTGATTGGTGGTAATGGTAGTACAACATTGTGAATGTAATTAACTCCACTGAGTTATGTATTTGAATATGGTTAAAGGGGGAAGTTTTGAATTGTTTATATGTTACTAGAATTAAGTTTTAAAAAGCCAAAGAAAAAGAAATGCCGAGGACTCGGGCAAGATGGTGGCATAGAGAGGAGTGGAAGCTAAGTAGTCCCCCTGGAACAACTACAAAAAACCAGAAACAACTAGTAAATAATCCAGAATAACTGCAGGGGGACAAATGAGACAATCCATTCATCATACACCAACCCGAATTGGGAGGAATGCCCGAGAACACAGCATAAAATCTGTAAGTAAAACCTGCAGAACCAGGTCGGGAGACGCCCTCCCCCATAGCCTGAGCTGTGGAGCCGCGTGGTGCCACAGAGAAGCTCTCTCCCAGCAAGCGAATACAGCTCAGCTGAGCTCCAACTGGGGTTTTAAGTAGCGAGTGTGAACTGCTCACTACAGGTACGCATCCCCAAAAAATAGACAGAGGCTTTGGGTGACAACTGACCTTGGAGAGCCGGAGGGTCGCCTTGGACTGGGTCTGAAGGGGACTATCTGTTTCTTTTTTGGCTCAGTGGAGAAAGCCCCAGTCATTTTCAGTTTCCAGGGCTGTGACTCGGGGAAGGGTGGAGACACCACAAGCAGAGAGTGAGACCATTGAAATGCTAATGACCTCCACCTGAGGGGTCTGTCTTCTCTAGGAGGAAAGGGGTGGGGCCCTTTCCATTCAGAACCAGACCCCAGAGCCTGGGGGAACACGGCCATACCTCCTCACACCAGTCAAGAATTATAGGCTAACAGGCATCACCTGCTGGGCAGAAAAGCACAGTGACCTGAGGCATCACAGGGTGGAGCAATTTTCTAAGACACACCCTCAGGGAAACCAGATACTGAATATTTCTTCCCTCTGGGACCTGAGCCTGTTCTGGTCTGGGAAAACCTGATTTGGATAACCAAGGAAACCATGCCTAGACAACAGAAAATTACAACCTACACTAAGAAAAACAAAGTTATGGCCCAGTCAAAGGAACAAATGTACATTTCAACTGAGATAAAGGAATTTAAACAACTAATGCTAAATCAATTCAAAAAGTTTAGAGAAGATATTGCAAAAGAGATAGAGGCTGTAAAGGAAGCACTGGACATGTATACGGCAGAAATCAAAAGTTAAAAAAAACAACTAGTAGAATCTATGGACATGAAAGGCACAACACAAGAGATGAAAGACACAATGGAAACATACAACAGCAGATCTCAAGAGGCAGAAGAAAACACTCAGGAACTGGAGAACAAAACACCTGAAAGCCTACACGCAAAGAAGCAGATGGAGAAAAGAATGAAAAAATATGAGCAACGTCTCCGGAAACTCAAGGATGAAACAAAGTACAATAATGTACGTATCATTGGTGTCCCAGGAGAAGAGAAGGGAAAGGGGGCAGAAGCAATAATAGAGGAAATAATTAATGAAAATTTCCCATCTCTTATGAAAGACATAAAATTACAGATCCAAGAAGCGCAGCGTACTCCAAACAGAAGAGATATGAATAGGCCTACGCCAAGACACTTAATAATCAGATTATCAAATGTCAAAGACAAAGAGAGAATCCTGAAAGCAGCAAGAGAAAAGCGATCCATTACATACAAAGGAAGCTTAATAAGACTATGTGCAGATCTCTCAGCAGAAACCATGGAGGCAAGAAGGAAGTGGTGTGATATATTTAAGATACTAAGAGAAAAACTGCCAACCAAGAATCCTGTATCCAGCAAAGCTGTCCTTCAAATATGAGGGAGAGCTCAAAATATTTTCTGACAAACAGACAATGAGAGACTTTGTGAACAAGACACCTGTCCTACAAGAAATACTAAAGGGGGCACTACAGGGTGATAGAAGACAGGAGTGCGTGGTTTGGAACACAATTTGGGGAGATGGTAGCACAACAATATAAGTACACTGAACAAAGGTAACTGTGAGTACGGTTGAGAGAGGAAGGTGGGGAGCATGTGAGACACCACAAGAAAGGAGGAAAGATAATGACTGGGACTGTGTAACGGTGAAATCTAGAGTATTCAACAATTGTGATAAAATGTACAAATATGTTCTTTTACGAGGGAGAACAAGCAAATGTCAACCTTGCAAGGTGTTAAAAATGGGGAGGCATTGGGGGAGGGATGCAATCAGCATAAACTAGAGACTGTAACTAATAGAATCATTGTATTATGCGTCCTTTAATGTAACAAAGGTGATATACCAAGGTGAATGCAGATAAGAGGGGGGGATAGGGGAGGCATGTTAGACACTTGACATTGGTGGTACTGTCTGATTCTTTATTCTACTTTGATTTAAGGTTATTTTTCCTTTTGCTGCTTCCTAGCTGTCATTTTTTTTCCTCTTTCTTTTGCCTCTCTACGTTCTTTGACTCTCCCTCCTGCCTTGTGGAAGAAATGTAGATGCTCTTATATAGATAGTGGTGAAGGTGGTGAACACATAAATGTATGACCATGCAGAAAACCATTGATTATTTTCTTGGGATGGAATGTATGGTGAGTGAACAAAACCATATTAAAAAAAAAATGGGTTGATGACAAAACCTCGAGGGCAATATACTGAGTGAAATAAACCAGACACATTAGGACAATTATTGCAGGGTCTCACTGATAGGAACTAATTACAATATGTAAACTCATAGACATGAAATATAAGGTACCAAGATATAGGACGAGGCTTAAGAATGGGGAGTGGTTGCTTAGTATGAGCAGAATGTTCAATTAGGAGGAATTTAAATGTTTGGAAATGAACAGGGGTGTTGGTAGCAAGATGTGAGAATAACTAACGGCGCCGAATGGTGTGTGAATGAGGTGGAAAGGGGAAGCTCAGAGTCATATATGTCACCAGAAGGAAAGTTGGAGGTCAAAAGATGGAAATGTATAAAACTGAATCCTATGGTGGGCAATGTCCGTGATCAACTGTACAAATACTAGAAATCACTTCCATGAACCAGAACAAATGTATGACAATACAATTAGAAGTTAATAATAGAGGGGCATATAGGGAAGAACTATATACCTATTACAAACTATATACTGCAGTTAATAGTATTTCAACATTTTTTCATAAACAGTAACAAATCTACTATATCAATACTAGGAGTCAACAATTGAGGGGGGTTGGTTAGGGATAGGGGAGGATTAGAGTTTCCTTTTCTTTTTTTCTTTTTTCATCTTTCACTTTATTTCTTGTCTGGAGTAATGAAACGTTTCTAAAAATTGAACAAAAATTAAGTGTGATGGATGCACAGCTGTATGAGGGTACCCAGGGGCAAGTGATTGTACACTTTGGACCTTTGGATAATTGTATGGTATCTGAACAATCTCAATAAAAATGAAAAAAAAAAAAAAAAAAAGCCAAAGGACTGTGCAACACAAATGGTGAACCCTAATGTAAACTATGGAGTATAATTAATAGTATAATTATTATAATGATACTGTTTCATTGATTGTAACAAACATTGCACACTAATACAAAGTGTTAATAATAGGGAAATCTGGGGAGGAGGGTATATAGTAACTGTATTTTCTGCATGATTTTTCTGTAAATTTACAACTTCTCTAATAATTTTTAAAAACCAAACTTTATTTACTGGGGAAAAAAAGACTGGAGTTTTTAAGGAATTTACATTTAATGTGATTATTGATGTGTTTAGGTTTAAGTCAATCAACTTGCTATTTGTTTTCTATTTATCCCATCATTCTTCTTTCTCTTTTCTTCTTTTGCTGCCTTCTTTTGGATTGAGTATTTTTCATTGTTCCATTTTATCTCCTTTTTTGGCTTATGAGCTATATACCTGTTGTAGTTTGCTAATGCTGCCAGAATGCAAAACATCAGAGATGGATTGGCTTTTATAAAAGGGGGTTTATTTTGTTACACAGTTACAGTCTTAAGGCCATAAAGTGTCCAAGGTAACACATCAGCAATCAGGTACCTTCACTGGAGGATGGCCAATGGTGTCAGAAAACCTCTGTTAGCTGGGAAGGCATGTGGCTGGCGTCTGCTCCAAAGTTCTGGTTTCAAAATGGCTTTCTCCCAGGATGTTCCTCTCTTAGGCTGCAGTTCCTCAAAAATGTCACTTTTAGTTGCACTTGGGTTATTTGTCCTCTCTTAGCTTCTCTGGAACAAGAGTCTCCTTTCAATGGCCATCTTCAAACTGTTTCTCATCTGCAGCTCCTGTGCTTTCTTCAAAGCGTCCCTCTTGGCTGTAGCTCCTCTTCAAAACATTACTCACATCTGCACTGAGTTCCCTCTGCCCATCAGCTCACTTATATGGCTCCACTGATCAAGGCCCACCCTGAATGGGTGGGGCCACACCTCCACGGAAATATCTCATCAGAGTTATCACCTACAGTTGGGTGGGGCACATCTCCATGCAAATCTAATCAGCACTAAAATGTCTGTCCCACAAGACTGCATCAAAGAATATGGCTTTTTCTGGAGGACATAATACATTCAAACCAGCACAATACCATTTTGTTTTCTTATTATAGTGGTTGCTTTAGTGTTTATAGTATGCATCTTTAATTTATAAGTTAATTTCAAGTGATATTATAGAACTTCATGTATAGTATGAGAACATTACAATACTAAACTTCCATGTTGCCTCTTCCCACCTATGTTATTATTGTCATGCATTTTACATCTTATAAATGCTACAATACATTGTAATTACTTTTTATTATTAAAGAATCAATTATCTTTTAAAGAGATTTAGATAATAAGGGAAAAATTGTAGATATTTATGTATGTAATTACCATTTCCAGTGTTCTTTATTCCTTCACGTAGATACAGATTCCATCTGGAATCATTTTCTTCTTCTTGAAAAACGTTTTGTAGTATTTTTTACAGTGCGGGTCTGGTGGTGATGAAGTCTTTCAACTTTGGAAAACTATTTTAAATTTATTTTAAAACAGACTTTACTTTTTAGAACAGTTTTATGTTTACAGAAAAATTAAGAAGACTTACAGAGAGTTCCCGTCTATTCGCTCATCAAGTTTCCCTTCTATTACCACCTTACCATAGTATGGAACATTTGTTATAAATAATAAGCCAATATTTATAATTATTATCTAAAGTTTATTCACATTTCCTTAGTTTTTACATAATGTCCTTTTTCTGTTCAAGTATACATTACATTTACTTGTCATGCTCCTTAAGCTCCTCTTTTCTGTGATAGTTTCTGAGTTTTTGTGACAGTTTTGAGGAGTACTGGTCAAGTTTTTATGGGATGCCTCTATTAGAATTTGCTTGGTGTTTTTCTCATGATTATACTGGGATTATGGGTTTGGGGGAGGAAGACCACAGAGGTAAAGTGAGATTTTTATCATATCCTACCAAGGGTCCATAATATCAACATGAATTATGATGGTTATTGTTGATCCTGATCACTTGGCTGAAGTAGTGTTTGCCAGGTTTCTGCACTGTAGGGTTACTCTTTCTTTCCTCTTTTCCATACTGTACTCTTTAGAAATAAGTTACTATGTGCAGCCCACACTTAGAGTTGAGATTTATGCTCTCTCTCCTTGAAGGTATACTATCTACATAAAATCTTTGGAATTCTTCTGAAGGGAGATTTGTCTCTTATTCCCCATTTATTTATTTAATCAGTCATTCATTTATACCAGTATGTACTTATGAATATCTATTTTATACTTTGGGTTATAATGCAATAGTATTTTTTCTTGCTCAAATTGTTCCATCTTTGACCATTAGGAATTCTTTCGAAGTTGGCTTTTATGTCTTTTGACATACCCCAGTCAATATAGAGTTTTGTCTTTGGGGAGGTTTATTTTGTTTTGTTTTGAGCATTTCCTTACTTTCTGTAGCTGTAAGATTTTCTAGACTCATCTTGTATATTTCCTTCACCAGTCCTAGAATCAGCAACTTACCTAAGAAGCCGTGGTTCCTTTTATTCAAGAATGGTATTAGAAAACATCATCTGGGTGGTAGGTGTGTTCAATGATACTGGGGTTTCATTGCTTCTAGACCCTCTCAGGTAACAGCAAGGAAATATATGTAAGTATATTAAGCCATGTATCTACACATATCTATAAATATTTCTGTATGTTATCATTTGATCTATATTACACTAAACATGAGTTCACACTGATGTCTCCAACTCTATTGCCACATGAATCATTCTATCCTCCTCTCCTTACTTATCTGTAAGTTCACACACCAACATGAGAAACCTGGCTCTCACTATCTGCTATTTACTAAATTGTTCAGTTCCAGTATGCATGTATCACAGTATCAGAATGTTAGCCCATATCCCCATGGGAGAAAAGAGTTATCATCTAGAATTCAGTGTTTACTTGCTATTCCTTGTGCCTATAGTCTTAGAGACTCCACTCTTAAGTTACTTAGGTCAGTATATATTCTCATCTGCCTTCTTGTCAGGTTGTTTCAAACATGTGTAATACAGTTACATTTTCTGGGATTCCCCAACCTCCTAGATGAATTTTTAAAATTTGCATACATTAACATTCATTCTGTGCTGTAAAGTTCTATGGATTTTAACAAATACATAATAACATGTATCCACCATTACAGTTACATACAGAATACTTTCACCAACCTAAAAATTTCCTGAGCTTCACCTATTCAACACTCTCCCCTCCCTCTCAAATCCCTGGCAACTACTGATCTGAATAACTCTATAATTTTGTTTCCAGAATGTCATGAATTGGAATTACACAGTGTGTATACTTTTCAGACTGGCTTCTTTCACTTAATAATATGCATGTCAGGTTCCTGACATTTTTTTATGGCTTGATACCTCATTTTTTTTTATTGCCAAATAATTTCCATTGTATGGATGTACCACAGTTTGTTTATCCATTAACCTATTGAAGAAAATCTTGGTTGCTTCCAGTTTTTGGTGATTGGAATAAGGCTGTTGTAAACATTTGCATGCAAGTTTTGTGGGGACATAAATTTTCAAATCAGTTGTATAAATATGCAGGAATGTTGTTGCTGTCTCATAAGACAAGGTAAGAAATCTGTTCAGCTTTGTCAGAAGCTGCTAAACTCTCTCTTATAGTGGTTGTGCCATTTTGCATTCCCACTAGCAGTGAATGAGAGTTCCTATTGCTCTGCATCCTTGTCAGCAGTTGATATCGTCAGTTTGTGGGTTTTAACCATTTTCACATAATAGTGTGCAATGGTAACTAGTCTGTTATTAGTTCAAGTATTTTTGTTGATTCTTTGGGGTTTTCTATAGTCAGTGATGTCTTCTCCAAACAAAGACAGTTTTGTTTCTTTCTTCCCAAGTTGTACAGTTTTAACTTCCTTTTCTTGTCTTATGGTGCTATCTAGGACTTCTAGTACTGTGTTGAATAAGAGTGGTGAGAAGGTACATCCTTGCCTTGTTCTTGATCTTGGGGAAAAAGGGTCCAGTTTCTCATCATTAATTACGATATTAGCTGCAGCTTCTTTTTAGGTGTTCTTTATCAAGTTGAGGAAGTTTCCTTCTATTCATAGTTTGTTGGAGTTTTTATCATGAATGGGTGTTGAATTTTGTCAAATGCTTTGTCTGCATCAATTGATATGATCATATAATTTTTCTTCCTTAACATCTTAATGTGATAGAGTGTATTAATTGATTCTCAAATGTTGAGCCATCCTTGTATACATGGAATGATCCATCTTGGTCATGGTACATAGTTTTTACATATTGTTGGATACAGTTTGCTACTCCTTTGTTAAGGCTTTTTACATCTACGTTCATATTAGTCTCTATGTTCTTTCTTATAATGCCCTTTATCTGTTTTTAGTATTAGAGTAGTGCTGGCCTGATGAATTGAGCAAGGAATTCTTCTCTCTGCTTCTGTTTTCTGGAAGTGATTACAGAGAATTTGTATCATTTCTTCCTCAAATGTTTGTCAAAATTCACCAGTGAAACCACCTGGGACTAGTGCTTTTAATTTCTTTAATAGATACAGGCCTACTCAGATTAACTATTTCTCCCTGTGTGAGTTTCGGTAATTTGTGTCTTTCAAGAAATTTATCCATTTCATGTAAGTTATCCAATTTTATGGCATAGAGTTGGTCTTAGTGTTTCTCTGTTATCCTTTTAATGGCCATATAATCAGTAATGATGACCCCTCTTTCTGATATTAGTAATTTGTGTCTTCTCTCTCTTTTTCTTGGTTAGCTTGGCATGAGGTTTCCCAATTTTATTGATCTTTACAAAAAACTAGATTTTCGTTTATCACATTTTCTTTCAACTTGTTGAACTCAGAAGATTTGTTTGAACATCTTTAATTAGTTGTTTCAACTCTTGAATCTCAGTTGAGGTGTTAATTTGTTCCTTTGGGCCATAACTTCATGTTTCCTGGTGTGGCTTGTGATTTTTTGCTGTCTAGGCATTTGCTTTTCTTGATTATTTTATTCTGGAGGTTGTTTTCTCTCTTTTGCCTTGGGTTTTCTTGCCACCCAGTCTTCCCCCAAAATCAAGCACCCATTGTGGCCTACCATAGGGATCAGATGTAGGCTCTGGGGACCCCAGCGAGTTCACTGTGTGAGGTAATATAGATCTGTTGGCTTCCAGTGATGCTCTGTTTTCCACTGGTCAGCAAGACATGGGTTTGTTAGAGAGTCCTGCTTTGACAATTGGGTTGTCTCTATTTCTCAGCCAAAACTGGGCTGGGTTTCTGTGCAGGGTATGTAGACTAGCTCCTGAGGTCCTAATAAAGGGTCTGAAGCATCTTTTTAAAAGGGTTTCTATTCCCTTGCACTTTCAGAATTGTCCAGGAGATGGCTCTTTTTAGTACCTTAATAGTCCTCAGAGGCTGCTTTGCTTCCAAACACAGGCTGCATCTACACAAGTGAGTTGAAATTGCAGGATTCCTATGCCCTCACTTTGCCAGCCAAAATCTGGCTCGATGTTGGGCTACACCTGTGGCCAAGTACTCCCTCAGCTTACCCAGTACTCCAGCTGTCCCCAAGCAAGGAAATGGCCCCTGGCTGCTACTTCCCTCAGTGGTTAGGTTCATGTGTCAACTTGGCCAGGTGATGGTACCCAGCTGTCTGGTCAAGCAAGCACTGGCCTAACTGTTGCTGCGAGGACGTTTGTGGCTGGTTAACAAACCAACAGGCTGGTTTATTACATCAGTCTATTAGCTGCAGCTGTGACTGATGACTCATGTCTTCCACAATGAGAGAATACAGTCAGCTGGATTTAATCCAATCAGTCGAAGACTTTTAAGTGAGACAGAAACAGGACCTTCACTTCTTTAGCTGACCAGCAAAGTGTTTCCTGAGGAGTTCACTGAAGTTGCCAGTTCGTTTCCTGAGTAGTTCATCGAACACGTTCATCAAAGTTGCCAGTTCATTTCCTGAGGAGTTCGAACATCTTCACTGGTATTGCCAGTTAGCTGCCTGCCCTACGGAATTTGGACTTGTGCATACCCACAGTTGCATGAGACACTTTTATAAATCTTATATTTATAGATATGTCTCATTGATTCTCTTTCCCTAGAGAACCCTAACTAATACAGTGGGGGAAGGGCTTTCAGACCTAGGGCTGGAAACACAGTCTCTGTCCACGTTTTCTCAGTCTCTTTGTCCTTCCCTGACTTGGGCCTTGACATGTCCTCCCCTGTCCCCTGGGTCTTCAAACAGTAGGGATATGTCTCCCTGCTGTGAGAGATTTTAAAATCTGTGTCCTTGGTGGGAGGGTTCCCGTCTGATTCTGTTCCTTTCCCACACTCAGCCTGAGTGAGGGGGAGGGGAGAGGACCAACTGGTTTGGAATGGAAGATTCCTACCTGATATTTCTTCTCTTATATTTCATGTCTATGGGTTTATAATAGATACACTCACCTGGATTGTTGCTGATGTTCTCACAAACATTGAGGACTAATGGTTTGGTATGCTGAGCCCTCTATCTTGGGGCTTGCCCTTATGAAGCTTGTTACTGCAAAGAAGAGACTAAACCGGCTTGTAATTGTGCCTAAGAGTCTCCCCCTGAGTACTCCTTTGTTGCTCAGATGTGGCCCTCTCTCTCTAGCTAAGCCAACTAGGCAGGTGAACTCACTGCCTCTCCCTTACATGGGATCTAACTCCCAGGGGTGTAAATCTCCCTGGCAATGCAGGATATGAATCCTGGGGATGAATCTGGACCCAGCATTATGGGATTGAGAACATCTTCTTGACCAAAAGGGGGACACAAAATGAAACAAAATAAAGTTTCACTGGCTGAACAATTTCAAATGGAGTCGAGAGGTCACTCTGGAGGGCATTCTTACACACTATATAGATAACCCTTTTTAGGTTTTAATGTATTGGAATAGCTAGAAGTAAATACCCAAAACTATCAAACTCCAACCCAGTAGCCTTGCTTCTTGAAGACGATTGTATAACAATGTAGCTTACAAGGGGTGACAGTATGATTGTGAAAACCTTGTGGATCACACTCCCTTTATCCAGGGTATGGATGGATGAGTAGAAAAATGGGGACAAAAGCTAAATGAAGAATAGGGTGGGATGAGGGGGATGATTTGGGTGTTTTTTACTTTTATTTTTTATTCTTATTCTTATTCTTTCTAGTGTAAGGAAAATGTTCAAAAATAAATTGGGTTGATGAATGCACAACTATATGAAGGTACTCTGAACAGTTGACTGTGCACCATGGATGACTGTATGGTATGTGAATATATCTCAATAAACCTGAATTTAAAATTTAAAAAAATAGATTGGTGTGATGAATGTATAACTATAAGACGGTACTGTGAACAATTAATTGTACCATGGATGATTGGATGGTATATGAATATATCTCAATAAAACTGAATTTAATTATTAAAAAAAAAAAACAAAACTGATTTACCAGAAAACAAGACATGCATGAAAGCCAAGAGAAACAACATAACCATGGAAATAGGCCCACAAGGGAACTAATGATCTAAGTCAAGGGTCAGCAAACTATGGTCCACAGGCCAAATATGGCCCACTACTGTTTTTTTTTTTTTTTAATAATTCAATTGTATTGAGATATATTCACATACCATGCAGTCATACAAAGCGTACAATCAATTGTTCACAGTACCACCATACAGTTGTGCATCCATCACCAAAATTAATTTTTGAACATTTTCATTACCACACACAGAAAGTAACAATAAAAATTAAAGTGAAAAAACAAAGTAAAAAAGAACAATGGGTGCTTTTTTTTTTTTTTTTTTTGCCCCCATTTTTCTACTCATCCATCCATACACTGGACAAAGGGGAGTGTGATCTACATGGCATTCCCAATCACATTGTCACCCCTTATAAGCTACATTTTTATACAATCATCTTCAAGACTCAAGGGTTCTGGGTTATAGTTTGATAGTTTCAGATATTTACTGCTAGTTATTCCAATTCATTAGAACCTAAAAAGGGTTATCTATATTGTGCATAAGAGTGCCCACCAGAGTGACCACTCAGCTCCTTTTGGAATCTCTCAACCACTGAAACATTTCATTTCATTTCACATCCTCCTTTTGGTCAAGAAGATGTTCTCCATCCCATGATGCTGAGTCCAGATTCCTCCCCAGGAGTCATATTTCACATTGCCAGGGGTATTTACACCCCTGGGTGTCAGATCCCACATAGGGGGGAGGACAGGGATTTCATCTGCTAACTTGGCTTAGCTAGAGAGAGAGGGCCACAAAGCAACAAAGAGGCATTCAGGAGGAGACACTTAGGCACAATTATAAGCAAGCCTAGCCTCTCCTTTGCAGTAATAGTCTTCCCAAGGGCAAGTCCTGTGGTAGAGGGCTCAGCCCATCAAACCACCAGTCCCCAATGTCTGTGAGCACATCAGTAACCATTGAAGTGGGGAAGCCCAACACCCCTGCATTCTCCTCCAGCAATGTTCACATTAACCCACTGCCTGTTTTGTAAATAAAGTTTATTGAAGCACGGCTATGCTCATTCATTTATGTATTGTTTGTGGCTATTTTTGCATTTGTTAATAGGCTAGCATTATCTGCCTGAGAAATAAAATAGGCACACATATTTCATAAGCTATGTATTTCTCCCATGAATTTTATTTTTACCTTCATTTCAGCAGTCACTAATGTTATACTACTGTTACATAATTTGTGTTCCATTGGTAGTAATGATCCAAAAGAATTGCAATATTAATCAATTGTTTCCAAAATGTACAAAATGTGTACATTTTGAACACAAAGGATAAGCAAGGTAATTGATGCTTGGCACTTATTGGGAAACAATATTTCATTATACAGGAATCTTTTGCATTTGTGTTGAGAGGAAGGATTTGACAAGTTAATTTGTCTTTCCTCTTTCCTAAAATTTCTGACACTCAAATCCTCCCTAATCCAAGAAGTAATAACAGCAGCATTATCCACAAATTTTTATAGTATTCAGACATAGTTGTCTTGTTTTGACAACACTGGGCAAAGGATAAGAGGCTTTTCCCTGGGGCCTGAGTGGTGCTATTCAAAGAGCATATGTTTAGAATCATTAGTTGTGCTGTGGTGGCACTAAGCACCAAATCCTAAGTGGCAGAGTTACCTATGTGTTAAATTAATAAATTTACATGCTTGTAATTTATGGATCCCTCTAAAGTGTGGGACCCAGAGTAGGGGTTCCTTTCCCCTGGGTCTAAGGGTGGTACTGACATTTGGTTATAATTTTCATCTTCTCTGTAAAGTTTTCCTGGTGACTTTTCTGTTGCCAAATTTTGTTGTTCTTTCTCACATTTTTTTTTCCTTTTGTATCAGCACAATGCCAAATGCTTCATAGTTTATCACTGCTGGCTCTTTCTAGGAGTTTCTATCTCTCCTGCCCCACTATTCCACAGTGTTCTGTCCATTTCACTTGTTTTAGATAAGATTTATACATTTTTGCATTTGTAGATTTCGGTTTGTTATCTAGTTTTGCTTAAAATGGAGTTTGCAGGATTCACCAACTCTGCCCCCACTGCCTTGTTGTCCTTGATGGTTTCTAGAAGATGGAGGGAAATTTGGATATAAGTTGTCACCAAGTTCATAGTGCCTTCTATTCTCTACTTTTACAATAGAATTCTATCACTAGAATTGCCTACATGATAGCCCCAAAAGCAATGGGTTCCAACCCCATCTGAATGTATATGCATATGTACATGTATATGTATCTGTATGGAGTATTTTCATACATGGAGACAAATGAACTTTCCCACAGTTTAAGTGTTACCGCAATATATCAGACTTTTGCATTATATGAATTTATTTGAAACCTTGCTAAGTGCTTACACTGTTAGTAACAGAGGCTCTGTGTAAGTAAACAGACACCAATTTTGTAAAGGTCTATTGGGACTTCCAAGTTCCATATGGGGACAAGGATTTACAATGTGAAAAAAAAGTGGTGAACTCCATTGCTAGGACAGTGGAGGCCTCAATGTAGCCACTATTTCAGATCACTATACACTCCCACTACTCCTTGACCTGGAGTAGCTCAGTGAGGGGTAGACGTTTTGTAAAAACATGTACTTCTTGGGACTTCAACTTTTTGCCAGGATAGGCAACAAGTGGAAGATGGCCTTTCAAAAGTGGCATGGCCATTCTATATATATCATCATGACACGGCCTGTGCAACATCTCAGACATTCATTGCCCCCTAATAACATCCTCTTTTGCCTATGTTCCCATTTCTCTGGGCTCCTTTACAACAATATTCTTTTAAAGACTATTTCCACTTTCTACTCTCTTTCCATCCTGAGTTGACTCCAATCATCCTTTTGTCCTCATCACTCCAATGAAGCCATTCTGCTCAAAGTCACTAATGAACTCCAGACTGTCAAATCCAATGGTCAATTATCAGTCTATATCTTACTCAATTTCTCTATAGCATGTGACACTACTTTATCTCCCTTCTTATGTGAAATGTGCTTTTAGCTTCTAAGACACTCCTTGTTGTTGTTTTTTTTTCTGTTAACCTTAAGGGTTGACCCTTCTCAGTCTCTTTTGTTATGTCATCATATTATATATAATATGATTCTATTTCCTATTTCTAAACACAGGAGTATCCCACAATTCAGTCTGCTGACCTCCCCCCCCATCTATTGTCACTCTGTTTCCACTACTTTAAATTCTATTTATACATTAATCAGCTCTGACTTTGACCCAGAATTCTAGATTTGTGTATCTAAATCTTCACATGGTAGCCTAGTATTTTCTCAAATGCAATGTATCTAAAACAAAACTCCAAAACTCTATTGACTCTACTCCCCTCCCCCAAAAAAAACTCCAGTTCCCATCCCAGTTCCCCATCTTCTCCATCTCAGTAGAAGTAATCTCCATTTTTTTTTATTGTTTAGGTCAAACACTTTGGAGATACCCCTGATTTTTTCTCTCATATTCACTTCTGGTCTCTTGGCAGAGGAATATGGTTCTACCTCAAAATATACTCAGAATGTGACTGCTTCTCTTCATCTCCACTGCCATCACCCTAATCTAAGCCACCATAATTTCTCATCCACATTAATGCAAAATCATCCCAATTGGTCTGCCTGCTTCGACAATTAGTGATAAAATGTTAAGATGATGTCACTCCTCTGCTCATTACCTTCCAAGGTTCCTATCACATAATGAATAAAATCCTAAAATCTTTACCATTCTTTATAAAGTCTTACACAATACCTTAATACATTTCTGAAGCCATTTCCTACCATTCTCTTCCCTCATTCTACCAACTTTTGGCTGATCCTTGAACATACTGTCTCACTTACACTGTAGGGCATTTGCACTTAAACTGCCTCTGCTAGAATGGTCTTCTCCTTGATATCCACATGGCTAACTCCCCATCTTCAAGTTTCTACTCAAACTGTACCTCATGGAAGCCTTCCCTGACCAACCTACATAAAAATACTCTGCTTTATTTCACTTAATAGCATTTCACACCACCTGATACTATCTGTCTTTCCTCAGTAAACATAAGCTCCAAGAGAATAGGGTTGTTGTCTGATATACTCACTGCTGCCTATCCAGCACCTAGATCAGTAGCCAGCATATTTACTTAATGAATGAACCTACCTGGAGAGAGACAATATTTGATATCCTGATTTACTCCCCAAATCTGGCCTCACATAATCCTGTTCTAAGACATCCAGACTACTACAGCAGTACCTCTTCTGGGACTAACCCTAGAGAGTACATACATGGAAGCTTAAAAAGTAAAATTCCTGAGCGACACCTTATCTAATTAAGTTGTCTCCACAATATCCAACAAGATCTTAGTCATAGTAGATTGGAAGCCTTCCACATTGATTTAAAAAACAAACAGAAAAAAAAATTAAAACAAAAAAAACCCTCAGTTCTTCATGGAAGACTTCACATTATTTCTTCACTAATCTTGAGATGAGAGGGTTTTGTTTGGTTTGGCCTTAGCACAGAGCTTGTTACCTAGCGGGCAATTCAGTGATTCCTGAAAGAATGAACACAGAGACCCCATTGATAATTAAGGCTTTCACATGTTCACTGTCACTCCAATCCTAGCTTCCCCAACCCCACTTGGCCAGTCACTTAGGGCCAGTCACTTAATGGCAGTTGCTTTCAACAACGCTAGGGCCCATTCTGTCCCAGAAAGACTTTGGCTCTGGTGACCCACATTTAAGTCAATTTTTCAAGAAAGCAAACTCCAACAGAAGTCATTCCAGGAAGATTTGAGAGCTGTTAGCATTCAAAATTATTTGAGTGAAGGAGACACCACTTCTAAGATGGGCAGAAATGGTTTGGCATGCATAGATTACTGCCTAGGTGCAAATTTACCAGACTAAAATAAATAAAATTCCAGGCTAATCTTGCTGCATGAGGAGGGATGGCTGCCTGGCCTGTTAAGAGGCCTTCATCCAAGTTCATTACTTATATTGACTACTGCATCCTACTCAAGACAATGAACATAGGCACTTCTGAGTAGCCTCACATCCAACTCTATGATTCAGACTATTTACTTTGTTACTGATCAGGAATTATCATCATTGGTAACTGTACTTCTCCCAACACCCAGTCCAGTACCCTGAGACATTGGTGGCAGGGTGCTCGGTCTCCCCCACTCAGTGCTGTGTGAAAATTAACTTTATGGCTATCCTAATAAAAGTAGTGTTATGAGATCACTTATGATAAATATAAGCTGTGTGCTCTCCTTTGATGTTATCTGAAATCTTGAAATAATGCATATCAAAGCAATGGTAGTTTTAAAATATACTTTTTCAAACTTTACATGCCCCTCTCTTCTAGGTTAAGAATTTCTGATAGAGCAGGAGACTATAACATTATCTATTTACAACCTCTATGCCCTTGCTCAGCTGTGTATCTCTCACTTTAAGTCAACTGTACTCACATAAAATTTCAGCCATAAATAGGAAATTGTTTTAAAGTAGCATTTGTCATATTTTTGTTGGGGAACTATATTAAGTATTATTAAAAATACTTCAGTTAACATCATTTTCTAGATATGATGGCAGCTTGGGTGGTTCAGTATCCAGTTAACTTCAATAACAAAAACATGTTCCTACTGTTTTAATTTTATGTAAAAATGTGTATTTACAGTCCAAAGAGTAAAGACACATGGGTACCAATCATTCTGATCAGTGAATAGAACATCAAGGTACCTTAGGAGCCCCTGTGAAATCTCCTCCTTGATCACATACCCTTCTTCGCTGGATCTACTATGCTGAATTTTATTATTCATTTCCTTATATTACTTTTTTCTATTGTGTCCTTGATGTAGGAAACACAATTTCATCTGTTTTAGAACCATATATATAATACTGTGTGAATTATTGTGTCTTGCTTCTTCTACTTAATATTATAATTTTCAGATTTATCTATGCTGATGTATATAGCTAGAGCCCTTACATTTTCAGACTATATAGTATTTTTTTTCCTTTTCAAAGTTTTTATTTGTTATAATATTAAGTCAACAGAAAAAAAGTATACCACAATCCTTTACATAATTGTCATTTTTAAAGTTTTGGGTACATGCTTTTTACATTAAAATTTAAAATTTTAATTTTAAATGTAATTTTGGTTAAGCCAAAAGGTAATTATAATTTCTCAGTCCAACTTACAAGCATTCTCCAAAACATATACTCTTGGCCTTTAAAATGTTTCTATCTGCTAGATATCTTTCTTGCTAGAAAAATCTGACAAGTCACCCATATCCTAAGGGCTTTCAAAATTGAAAAACTTATGCAATAAATACTTATTAAAAGTTGAATTGACAAACATCATTACAGTCCTAACAACCCAATCCGCTATTGCTTTTCAACCTTCTTGTGACATGGTTGGATAGGATGTTATATTCAAGTTGGTAAGATCCCTGGAAGAAATAGCAGTGTCCCCTGGAGTAGAAGCCTGCATTGATTTTAGGTCCAATTCCTGGAAAGCTTTTGGTAATCAATTTGGGATAATCAGGGTCCATGAGTTGTCTCCTCTCATCATACCTCCAATACCAGTTATCTACAAAGAAGTAGGTCTTGTAGAAAACTGGGTGGAAAATGGCTGAATCAATTTTTTTCACAGAGACAGGAAACCCAAAGAATATATGCTCTTGGGATAATTTGGATGTATTCTTAAATTGCTGATTAACCAGTACCTGTCAACTTTAAAAAGAAAAACTTCATTTCTAGCTCCAATTTCACAGGCAGCTTGAACACCAGATGGCAAAGTTGGCCATAAGTTAGAAATTGAACTAACACTGATCTTAGGTGTCTCAGCACGCTTCCACCACAAGAACCTGTCTTCAAAGAAAAAGATTTTATTTCCAAATGTAGTGACAGCATCGAATTTCAAATTGGGGTCACAGATGTCTACCTGGTGGGAATCTGGCTTGGGTTGGTGCTGTTCTGGGCCTCCATAGAGAACTGAATGCTATGTATGTCACCAGAAGAGAGGCTAAATGTGTGGGGGCCAACATAACTGTAGGTGGGAAACATTATGGCCTTTGGATCATTGGAATGGTCAAGACCCAAGGAATGGCCAATCTCATGAACTGCAACAAGAAATAAGTTTGTGCCTCTGGAGTTTTTAGTCCAGATTTCATCCTCATCAAAATGAGCGTCTCCTCCAATACCAGCTCCAGGTCCAAAAGCATGGGCTAAAACTCCATTTTTTCCATCAAAAGGGTAGAAGTCTCCATGCTCTCTGCGTGAAAAGATCATGTCAGCTTCGCCTGCACTAATCTTCTTGAATTTCAGGGGCTCACATCACTCCATACTTGAAAAGCCTTCTGGATGGCATAGTCAACATCTGCATGTGTCAGGTCAAGAGTATAGTTGTTGATTCTGTAGGTGATAAAATGTTTCTTCCATATTGGCCCCCCTCTCATTGTCTTGAAATTATGAACGTCTGGCACTCCACATCAGGGTGCATGCATCACTGCCAGAGTAGATGTGCCCAGTTGCCCAGTCACTTTTAACCCCAAGAACTGCCTGCATTTCCTGGATTTTACTCTCCACGAGGTTCCCATTGGCTTTTTTTGTCACTGGAACGCTATCCATGTGGAAGTCATAAAAGGCTCCCAAGTATCTTTGGGCAAACACCACACTGTTTTCTTCTGTGTTTGGCCAGGGGAACTGATCCAGAAGCAGTAACTTGCAGGACCAGAATCAATATAAGAAACGTCATTCTAAACTTCTCCCAAATGGTTTACCCCAATTTACTCTGTTCCTTTTCAGACTATATAGTATTTTATTGTATGAATGACCTTTTTTATCTACTCCATTGTTGGTGGACATTTGAGCTGTTTCCAGTTCTTTGCTGTTAGATATAATGATGCTATAAATATTGTTGTAAACATTTCCTAGTACAAAGTCATGGAAGATTTTTTTTTCTAGGGTATCTACCTAGCAATGAGATGTATATATAGTGGACCCTGACCTGTTTTTCATGCCCCCCACCCAATCCCATCCTACTGCGCCCTCCCTAACTAGTTTACAAAAGTTTCCATTTCTCTTTTCTCACACAACCCATAGATAAGTTTTTGTTTTAACAGCTCTAGCCAGACCAGCCTTAATTAGCTTTAATTGAGACCTGAACTTAAAATGATCCTGGGACATAAAATACCCTGTGAGAAAAATCAAAATGAGCAAAGACAACAGGAAAAAGGAATACTGGACCTGCAAGAAAGCAAGAGGTCTGACCATTACGAATTCCAGCAGCATCACAAGCCCATTCCTCAAGAAAATAGAACCCATTGACCAATTATTATAACCACCTTGCAATCTTTAATTTAAATGTAGACACAATTAATGATAATATCCAATCTGCAATCCTAAACTTGAATGTTTACTAGCCAGTTCCAATAACCCTAGCATCCCTAGCCCTACCTCCCTTTGTTTAATCCAATAAATACCCTTCACCTTACCAGGGAGACAGATCTGAGGAAGTATTTATCCTCCTGTCTCTGCAAGGTTAGCCTTTGCTAAGTAAACTTTTTCTCTTCTCAAAACCCTGGTGGCTACTGATTGATTTTGTGTGCATCAGGGGAGGATTCACTTTTGAGCTGTAACATATAGGCACACTTTACAAAGTAATGTTTTCAAGGGGTTCTACCAATTTACACTTCTTTCAGCAGTATTTGCCATTGCAACATAACATAGTCAATACTTATAAATGATTAATCAGAGTAAAGTTTTTCCAACCTTGTATGTGTGAAATGGCACCTGTGATTTTAATATGTACTACCTAGATTATTAATGATAGTTGACTATAATTTAATGTATTATGGAATACTTGTGTCTTCTGTGAAATGTCCAGTCATGTCTTTTGCCCATTTTTCTATTGGGTGTGTCATTTTCTTAGAGATTTGTGGTTTATTATGTAATCTAGATATTAGTCCTTTGTCAGTTATATGTTTCAAGTATCTTCTCCCAGGTTGGGGCTTCTCTTTTCACTCTTTTTGTGATATCTTTTGATGAACAGAAGCTCTTGATTTAACGCATTCAAATTTGTCAGTCTTTTCCTTTGATTTGTACTTTTATGTCTCATTGAAATGTTCTCTAAGTTCATAAAACTATTTCCCCATATTTTCCTCTTTGTGTCTTATATTTTAAATCTTCAGTCTATCTAGAAGTGCTATTAATATATAGCATGCTGTAAAGATTTTAATATTTCCATTCCAGTGTAGTCCAGAGGAATTCCCATCATACATACATACATATATATATATATATATACATAGCTATGTATGTATGTATGTATGTATATATGGTTTCTGGTCTCTCTACATTGTTTCACAGTCCCTTTGTCTATTCCTGCACCAATTCTAAAACTTTCTTAATTATGATAGGCCTTGGTATCTAGTAGGACAAGTATCCCCCATCTCCTCCTTTGTTATTCGCTTTTGAACTTCCAGATAAAATTTAGCACCATGTTGTCAAGTTCAGCAACAAAAGCAAACCCCTTAGGATATTAATTGAATTTGCACTGATGCCACAGATCACTTTGGAGAGAACTGACATACTTACTCTCTAAGAACATCGTATATCCATTAATTTGGGTTTATTTTTAATGTCTTCCAATAAAGGTTTAAGGTTTTCTTCAGAGAGGACTTGCACATCTTTTGTTAAGTTTAATCCTGGCTACCTTTTACTTGTACTCTATATTGATCTTGTCATTAAGCTTGCTAGACTTTAAATTCTAATATTTTATCTAAGATTCACATTTTTTTACATAATCATACCATCTGCAAATAATGACCATTTTGGTTTTTTCCCCCTGAGTTACAAGGCTAGTTTATCTATGTGTCAGTGAGCTATTATTTTACTATACTGGATAGGGGCTTGATGTGGATTAGAAGTGGTAAAAATGGGTATCCTTGGCTTATTCCTGATTCTAAAGGTATTCTTGTAAGTATGTCACCATTAAGAATAAATGTAGAGGCGGGGCAAGATGGCAGACTGGTGAGCTGTATGTTTTAGTTACTCCTCCAGGAAAGTAGGTAAAAAGCCAGGAACTGCGTAGACTGGACACCACAGAGCAATCTGTCTTTGGGCATACTTCATACAACACTCATGAAAACGTGGAACTGCTGAGATCAGCGAAATCTGTAAGTTTTTGCGGCCAGGGGACCCGCGCCCCTCCCTGCCAGGCTCAGTCCCGGGGGAGGAGGGGCTGTCAGCTCCAGGAAGGAGAAGGGAGAATTGCAGTGGCTGCTCTTACCGGAAACTCATTCTACTGATTCAAACTCCAACCATAGATAGACTGAGGCCAGACACCAGAGACTCTGAGAGCAGCCAGCCCAGCAGAGAGGAGACAGGCATAGAAAAAAAACAACACGAAAAACTCCAAAATAAAAGCAGAGGATTTTTGGAGTTCTGGTGAACACAGAAAGGGGAAGGGCGGAGATCAGGCCTTGAGGCGCATATGCAAATCCCGAAGCAAGGCTGATCTCTCTGCCCTGGGCACTTTTCCTTAATGGCCCTGGTTGCTTTGTCTATTAGCATTTCAATAACCCATTAGATTTCTGAGGAGGGCCGGTTTTTTTTTTTTTTTTTTAAATCCTTTTTGCTTTTTCTAAAACAATTACTCTAAGAAGCTCAATACAGAAAGCTTCAAAGAATTGAAATTTGGGCACGTCAAGTCAAGAGCAGAACTAAGAGAGCTCTGAGACAAAAGGCAATAATCCAGGGGCTGAGAAAATTCACTGAACAACACAACTTCCCAAGAAAAGGGGGGTGTCCGCTCACAGCCACCATCCTGGTGGACAGGAAACACTCCTGCCCATCGCCAGCCCCATAGCCCAGAGCTGCCCCAGACAACCCAGTGTGACGGAAGTGCTTCAAATAACAGGCACACACCACAAAACTGGGCGTGGACATTAGCCTTCCCTGCAACCTCAGCTGAATGTCCCAGAGCTGGGAAGGGGGAGCAGTGTGAATTAACAGAGCCCCATTCAGCCATCATTTGAGCAGACTGGGAGCCTCCCAACACAGCCCAGCAGCCCAGAACTGCCCTGGGGGGACGGCACTCACCTGCGACATAGCACAGTCATCCCTCAACAGAGGACCCGGGGTGCACAGCCTGGAAGAGGGGCCCACTTGCAAGTCTCAGGAGCCATACGCCAATACCAAAGACTTGTGGGTCAGTGGCAGAGACAAACTGTGGCAGGACTGAACTGAAGGATTAGACTATTGCAGTAGCTTTAAAACTCTAGGATCATCAGGGAGATTTGATTGTTAGGGCCACCCCCCCTCCCCGACTGCCCAGAAACACGCCCCACATACAGGGCAGGCAACACCAACTACACACGCAAGCTTGGGACACCAATTGGGCCCCACAAGACTCACTCCCCCACTCACCAAAAAGGCTAAGCAGGGGAGATCTGGCTTGTGGAGAACAGGTGTCTCGTGGACGCCACCTGCTGGTTAGTTAGAGAAAGTGTACTCCACGAAGCTGTAGATCTGATAAATTAGAGATAAGGACTTCAACTGGTCTACAAACCCTAAAAGAACCCTATCAAGGTCAGCAAATGCCACGAGGCCAAAAACAACAGAAAATTATAAAGCATATGAAAAAACCAGACGATATGGATAACCCAAGCCCAAGCACCCAAATCAAAAGACCAGAAGAGACACACCTAGAGCAGCTACTCAAAGAACTAAAGATGAACAATGAGACCCTAGTACGGGATATGAAGGAAATCAAGAAGACCCTAGAAGAGCATAAAGAAGACATTGCAAGACTAAATAAAAAAATGGATGATCTTATGGAAATTAAAGAAACTGTTGACCAAATTAAAAAGATTCTGGACACTCATAGTACAAGACTAGAGGAAGTTGAACAACGAATCAGTGACCTGGAAGATGACAGAATGGAAAATGAAAACATAAAAGAAAGAATGGGGAAAAAAATTGAAAAACTCGAAATGGACCTCAGGGATATGATAGATAATATGAAACGTCCGAATATAAGACTCATTGGTGTCCCAGAAGGGGAAGAAAAGGGTAAAGGTCTAGGAAGAGTATTCAAAGAAATTGTTGGGGAAAACTTCCCAAATCTTCTAAACAACATAAATGCACAAATCATAAATGCTCAGCGAACTCCAAATAGAATAAATCCAAAAAAACCCACTCCGAGACATATACTGATCACACTGTCAAACATAGAAGAGAAGGAGCAAGTTCTGAAAGCAGCAAGAGAAAAGCAATTCACCACATACAAAGGAAACAGCATAAGACTAAGTAGTGACTACTCAGCAGCCACCATGGAGGCGAGAAGGCAGTGGCACGATATATTTAAAATTCTGAGTGAGAGGAATTTCCAGCCAAGAATACTTTATCCAGCAAAGCTCTCCTTCAAATTTGAGGGAGAGCTTAAATTTTTCACAGACAAAGAAATGCTGAGAGAATTTGCTAACAAGAGACCTGCCCTACTGGAGATACTCAAGGGAGCCCTACAGACAGAGAAACAAAGACAGGACAGAGAGACTTGGAGAAAGGTTCAGTACTAAAGAGATTCGGTATGGGTACAATAAAGGATATTAATAGAGAGAGGGAAAAATATGGCAAACATAATCCAAAGGATAAGATGGCCGATTCAAGAAATGCCTTCACGGTTTTAACGTTGAATGTAAATGGATTAAACTCCCCAATTAAAAGATATAGATTCGCAGAATGGATCAAAAAAAATGAACCATCAATATGTTGCATACAAGAGACTCATCTTAGACACAGGGACACAAAGAAACTGAAAGTGAAAAGGATGGAAAAAAATATTTCATGCAAGCTACAGCCAAAAGAAAGCAGGTGTAGCAATATTAATCTCAGATAAAATAGACTTCAAATGCAGGGATGTTTTGAGAGACAAAGAAGGCCACTACATACTAATAAAAGGGGCAATTCAGCAAGAAGAAATAACAATCGTAAATGTCTATGCACCCAATCAAGGTGCCACAAAATACATGAGAGAAACATTGGCAAAACTAAAGGAAGCAATTGATGTTTCCACAATAATTGTGGGAGACTTCAACACATCACTCTCTCCTATAGATAGATCAACCAGACAGAAGACCAATAAGGAAATTGAAAACCTAAACAATCTGATAAATGAATTAGATTTAACAGACATCTACAGGACATTACATCCCAAATCAACAGGATACACATACTTTTCTAGTGCTCACGGAACTTTCTCCAGAATAGATCATATGCTGGGACATAAAACAAGCCTCAATAAATTTAAAAAGATTGAAATTATTCAAAGCACATTCTCTGACCACAATGGAATACAATTAGAAGTCAATAACCATCAGAGACTTAGAAAATTCACAAATACCTGGAGGTTAAACAACACACTCCTAAACAATCAGTGGGTTAAAGAAGAAATAGCAAGAGAAATTGCTAAATATATAGAGACGAATGAAAATGAGAACACAACATACCAAAACCTATGGGATGCAGCAAAAGCAGTGCTAAGGGGGAAATTTATAGCACTAAACGCATATATTAAAAAGGAAGAAAGAGCCAAAATCAAAGAACTAATGGATCAACTGAAGAAGCTAGAAAATGAACAGCAAACCAATCCTAAACCAAGTACAAGAAAAGAAATAACAAGGATTAAAGCAGAAATAAATGACATAGAGAACAAAAAAAACAATAGAAAGGATAAATATCACCAAAAGTTGGTTCTTTGAGAAGATCAACAAGATTGACAAGCCCCTAGCTAGACTGACAAAATCAAAAAGAGAGAAGACCCATATAAACAAAATAATGAATGAAAAAGGTGACATAACTGCAGATCCTGAAGAAATTAAAAAAATTATAAGAGGATATTATGAACAACTGTATGGCAACAAACTGGATAATGTAGAAGAAATGGACAATTTCCTGGAAACATATGAACAACCTAGACTGACCAGAGAAGAAATAGAAGACCTCAACCAACCCATCACAAGCAAAGAGATCCAATCAGTCATCAAAAATCTTCCCACAAATAAATGCCCAGGGCCAGATGGCTTCACAGGGGAATTCTACCAAACTTTCCAGAAAGAACTGACACCAATCTTACTCAAACTCTTTCAAAACATTGAAAAAAATGGAACACTACCTAATTCATTTTATGAAGCTAACATCAATCTAATACCAAAACCAGGCAAAGATGCTACAAAAAAGGAAAACTACCGGCCAATCTCCCTAATGAATATAGATGCAAAAATCCTCAACAAAATACTTGCAAATCGAATCCAAAGACACATTAAAAAAATCATACACCATGACCAAGTGGGGTTCATTCCAGGCATGCAAGGATGGTTCAACATAAGAAAAACAATCAATGTATTACAACACATTAAAAACTCGAAAGGGAAAAATCAACTGATCATCTCAATAGATGCTGAAAAAGCATTTGACAAAATCCAACATCCGTTTTTGATAAAAACACTTCAAAAGGTAGGAATTGAAGGAAACTTCCTCAACATGATAAAGAGCATATATGAAAAACCCACAGCCAGCATAGTACTCAATGGTGAGAGACTGAAAGCCTTCCCTCTAAGATCAGGAACAAGACAAGGATGCCCGCTGTCACCACTGTTATTCAACATTGTGCTGGAAGTGCTAGCCAGGGCAATCCGGCAAGACAAAGAAATAAAAGGCATCCAAATTGGAAAAGAAGAAGTAAAACTGTCATTGTTTGCAGATGATATGATCTTATATCTAGAAAACCCTGAGAAATCAACGATACACCTACTAGAGCTAATAAACAAATTTAGCAAAGTAGCGGGATACAAGATTAATGCACATAAGTCAGTAATGTTTCTATATGCTAGAAATGAACAAACTGAAGAGACACTCAAGAAAAAGATACCATTTTCAATAGCAACTAAAAAAATCAAGTACCTAGGAATAAACTTAACCAAAGATGTAAAAGACCTATACAAAGAAAACTACATAACTCTACTAAAAGAAATAGAAGGGGACCTTAAAAGATGGAAAAATATTCCATGTTCATGGATAGGAAGGCTAAATGTCATTAAGATGTCAATTCTACCCAAACTCATCTACAGATTCAATGCAATCCCAATCAAAATTCCAACAACCTACTTTGCAGACTTGGAAAAGCTAGTTATCAAATTTATTTGGAAAGGGAAGATGCCTCGAATTGCTAAAGACACTTTAAAAAAGAAAAACGAAGTGGGAGGACTTACACTCCCTGACTTTGAAGCTTATTATAAAGCCACAGTTGCCAAAACAGCATGGTACTGGCACAAAGATAGACATATAGATCAATGGAATCGAATTGAGAATTCAGAGATAGACCCTCAGATCTATGGCCGACTGATCTTTGATAAGGCCCCCAAAGTCACCGAACTGAGCCATAATGGTCTTTTCAACAAATGGGGCTGGGAGAGTTGGATATCCATATCCAAAAGAATGAAAGAGGACCCCTACCTCACCCCCTACACAAAAATTAACTCAAAATGGACCAAAGATCTCAATATAAAAGAAAGTACCATTAAACTCCTAGAAGATAATGTAGGAAAACATCTTCAAGACCTTGTATTAGGAGGCCACTTCCTAGACTTTACACCCAAAGCACAAGCAACAAAAGAGAAAATAGATAAATGGGAACTCCTCAAGCTTAGAAGTTTCTGCACCTCAAAGGAATTTCTCAAAAAGGTAAAGAGGCAGCCAACTCAATGGGAAAAAATTTTTGGAAACCATGTATCTGACAAAAGACTGATACCTTGCATATACAAAGAAATCCTACAACTCAATGACAATAGTACAGACAGCCCAATTATAAAATGGGCAAAAGATATGAAAAGACAGTTCTCTGAAGAGGAAATACAAATGGCCAAGAAACACATGAAAAAATGTTCAGCTTCACTAGCTATTAGAGAGATGCAAATTAAGACCACAATGAGATACCATCTAACACCGGTTAGAATGGCTGCCATTAAACAAACAGGAAACTACAAATGCTGGAGGGGATGTGGAGAAATTGGAACTCTTATTCATTGTTGGTGGGACTGTATAATGGTTCAGCCACTCTGGAAGTCAGTCTGGCAGTTTCTTAGAAAACTAGAGATAGAGCTACCATTCGATCCAGCGATTGCACTTCTCGGGATATACCCGGAAGATCGGAAAGCAGTGACACGAACAGATATCTGCACGCCAATGTTCATAGCAGCATTATTCACAATTGCCAAGAGATGGAAACAACCCAAATGTCCTTCAACAGATGAGTGGATAAATAAAATGTGGTATATACACACGATGGAATACTACGCGGCAGTAAGAAGGAACGATCTGGTGAAACATATGACAACATGGATGAACCTTGAAGACATAATGCTGAGCGAAATAAGCCAGGCACAAAAAGAGAAATATTATATGCTACCACTAATGTGAACTTTGAAAAATGTAAAACAAATGGTTTATAATGTAGAATGTAGGGGAACTAGCAGTAGAGAGCAATTAAGGAAGGGGGAACAATAATCCAAGAAGAACAGATAAGCTATTTAACGTTCTGGGGATGCCCAGAAATGACTATGGTCTGTTAATTTCTGATGGATGTAGTAGGAACAAGTTCACTGAAATGTTGCTATAGTATGTAACTTTCTTGGGGTAAAGTAGGAACATGTTGGAAGTTAAGCAGTTATCTTAGGTTAGTTGTCTTTTTCTTACTCCCTTGCTATGGTCTCTTTGAAATGTTCTTTTATTGTATGTTTGTTTTCTTTTTAACTTTTTTTTTCATACAGTTGATTTGAAAAAAGAAGGGAAAGTTAAAAAAAAAAAAAAAAAAGAAAAAAGACAAACAAGGAAAAAAAAAAAAAAAAAAAAAAAAACGATGTAGTGCCCCCTTGAGGAGCCTGTGGAGAATGCAGGGGTATTCGCCTACCCCACCTCCATGGTTGCTAACATGACCACAGACATAGGGGACTGGTGGTTTGATGGGTTGAGCCCTCTACCATAAGTTTTACCCTTGGGAAGACGGTTGCTGCAAAGGAGAGGCTAGGCCTCCCTGTATTTGTGCCTAAGAGTCTCCTCCTGAATGCCTCTTTGTTGCTCAGATGTGGCCCTCTCTCTCTGGCTAAGCCAACTTGAAAGGTGAAATCACTGCCCTCCCCCCTACGTGGGATCAGACACCCAGGGAAGTGAATCTCCCTGGCAACGTGGAATATGACTCCCGGGGAGGAATGTAGACCCGGCATCGTGGGATGGAGAACATCTTCTTGACCAAAAGGGGGATGTGAAAGGAAATGAAATAAGCTTCAGTGGCAGAGAGATTCCAAAACGAGCCGAGAGATCACTCTGGTGGGCACTCTTACGCACACTTTAGACAACCTTTTTTAGGTTCTAAAGAATTGGGGTAGCTGGTGGTGGATACCTGAAACTATTAAACTACAACCCAGAACCCATGAATCTCGAAGACAGTTGTATAAAAATGTAGCTTATGAGGGGTGACAGTGGGATTGGGAATGCCATAAGGACCAAACTCCACTTTGTCTAGTTTATGGATCGATGTGTAGAAAAGTAGGGGAAGCAAACAAACAGACAAAGGTACCTAGTGTTCTTTTTTACTTCAATTGCTCTTTTTCACTCTAATTATTATTCTTGTTATTTTTGTGTGTGTGCTAATGAAGGTGTCAGGGATTGATTTAGGTGATGAATGTACAACTATGTAATGGTACTGTAAACAATCGAAAGTACAATTTGTTTTGTATGACTGCGTGGTATGTGAATATATCTCAATAAAATGATTATTAAAAAAAAAAAAAAAAAAAAAAAGAATAAATGTAAAGTGATGTCATCAACATGGCAATATAAACAGCTACTGAAAAACTCCTCTCCAGAGATTCAATGAAAAAAAGGACAATTCTGAATTGTTTGAAATTCTGGAGGACTATATAGACTGGAGGAGGACCCTGCAAATGCTGAATTGAAGAAAGAGAAGAAATATCAGGTAGGAATCTTCCATCCTGGACCAGCCAGTCCTCTCCCCTCCCCCTCACTCTGGCTCAGTGCAGGAAAGGCACAGAATCAGCAGATGGGAACCCTCCCACCAGGGACAGATTTTAAAATCTCTCACAGCAGTGAGACATACCCACACTGTTTGAATACCTGGGGGACAGGGAAGTACAATTCAAGGCCCAGGTCAGTGAGGAACACAGAGACCAAGAAAACGTGGACAGAGACTGCATTTCCAGCCCTGGGTCTGAAAACCCTTCCCCCACCCTTGATGGAAGTAGCAGCCAGTGGCTGTTTCCTTGCCTTGGGTATGGCTGGAGTCCTGGGTGAGCTGAGAGTACTCAGCCACAGGTATAGCCCAACATCAAGCCTGATCTGGGCCAGTAAAGTGAGGGCATAGGAATCCCACAGTTTCAGTTCACTTATGTAGATGCAGCCTGTGCTTGGAGGCAAAGCAGCCTCTGAGGACTATTAAGGTACCAAACAGAGCCATCTGCTGGACAGTCCAGGAAGTGCAAGGTGTATTAGTTAGGGCTCTCTGTGGAAATAGAATCAATGAGGATATCTATGAATATAACATTTACAAAAGTGACTCATGCAACTGTGGGTATGCATGAGTCCAAATTCCATAGGGCAGTCAGCAAACTGGCAACTCCAATGAAGATGTTTGATGAACTCCTCAGGAAACAAACTGGCAACTTCAACGAACTCCTCAGGAAATGAACTGGGATCTTCGAAGAACAAGTTCGATGAACTCCTCAGGAAATGAACTGGCAACTTCGAAGAACTCCAGGAAATGCTTCGCTGGTCAGCTGAAGAAGAACTGAAGGTCCTCTGTCTATCTTGCTTAAGAGTCTTCAACTGATTGATTGGATTAAATCAAGCCAACTGCCTTCTCTCATTGTGGAAGACACGCCCTTCATTGAGTCATCAGTCACAGCTGCAGCTAATTGACTGATGATTTAATAAACCAGCCTATTGGTTTATTAACCAGCCACAAATGTCCCCGCAGCAATGGTTAAGCCAGTGTTTGCTTGACCAGACACCTGTGTACCATCACCTGGCCAAGGTGACACATGAACCTAACCATCACAGTCCACCCCTTGTCAACTTGGCAGTTATACACATCACCTAAAACCATACTTTATCTCTAAGCAGAAACAATAACAGACATGTATTCTGCAGCATACAACTGGAAACACACTAAATCTCTCCAGAATATGGTGTAAGTCCTTGGGTGACATTAACTCTTAAAATTGATTTCCTTTAGCTTAAATGCAGCAACACGAACAGTACAGCTTATGCCATCATAATCCTCATTTCTCTAACTGGTCACATAGCCATAGTTCATATTTATCACTACCTCCTTCTTCCACTACCCATTCCATGTTCCTTTTACCCTCAGCAAGCATGTCAGCTGGCCATGGTTCTTTGCCTGGTGGGGTGACCCAAACCTTCACTCCTGAATCTTCTTTGCCATTGGTAGTCCTGCCTGGATTGGGTTGTTGCAGTTTTCCATTGACTTTAATCACAGGGCATGGTAGTACTAAGAGATGCCCTAGGGGATCTCCTATATTCAAGGAAACTCTTCTTTACCTCTATTGTGTAGTTGCAGTGCTATTTCACCTTGATGTTCAGGATCAATCACCCAGCCAGTACATGAATCCCCTTCCTTGCCTGTTGATTCAGAGGCATAAGAAGCCCAAAGCGGCCAGGTGGCAGTCTTAACTTCCAGTTCAATGGGATTATTGTTGTGTTTCCTGGGGGAAGCACTCCTTTTGGAACAAAGACTTGCAGACCAGCAGAGCTTAAGCTTTTAGGGACAGGAAGCAAAAAATTTACCTAGTGGATCATTAGGAGTGATAGTGAGTGGTGCCACACCTGTTTCCACCCCTTGATTCTTGGACCCATGAATCCTGGCTATGGGAGAAACAGCACCATAGAGTGGACCTGATTCAGAGCATACACAGCCTTCTGGAGAACACTGCCCCAGCCCTGCAAGGTATTGCCACCTAGTTGGCACTGTAATTGAGTCTTCAACAGGTCATTCCACCATTCTATCAACCCAGCTGCCTCTGGATGACAGGGAACATGGTAAGATCAGAGAATTCCATGCCCATTCCGTCACTTCATTTGCTGTGAAGTGGGTCCTTGGTCAGAAGCAATGCTGTGTGGAATACCATGATGGTGGATAAGGCATTCTGTAAGTCCACAGATGGTAGTTTTGGCAGAAGCATGTTGTGCAGGGAAGGCAAACCCATATTTGGAGTATGTGTCTATTCCAGTAAGAACAAATCACTGACCCTTCCATGATGGAACTCGTCCAATATAATCAACCTGCCACCAGATAGCAGGCTGATCACCTCGGGGAATGGTGCCATATCGGGGACTGAGTGTGAGTCTCTGCTGCTGACAGACTGGGCACTCAGCAGTGGCTGTGGCTAGGTCAGCCTTGGTGAGTGGAAGTCCATGTTGCTGAGCCCATGCATAACCTCCGTACCTATCACCATGACCACTTTGTTCATGAGCCCATTGGGCAATGAAAGGAGTTGCTGGGGAAAGAGGCTGATTGGTATCCACCAAACAGGTCATTTCATCCACTTGGTTATTAAAATCTTCTTCTGCTGAAGTCACCCTCTGTTGAGCATTCACATGGGACAAAAATATCTTCACATTTTTTGCCCACTCAGAAAGGTCTATCCACATACCCCTTCCCCAGACTTCTTTGTCACCAATCTTCCAATCATGTTCCTTCCAGCCAAACCATTAGCAACAGCCCAGGAATCAGTATACAAACGCACCTCTGGCCAGTTCTCCTTCCAAGCAAAGTGAACAACTAGGTGCACTGCTTGAGTTCTGCCCACTGAGAGAATTTCCCCTCACCACTGTCTTTCAGGGACATCCCAGAAAGGGGCTGCAGTGCTGCAGCTGTCCACTTGTGGGTGATGCCTGCATATCGTGCAGAACCATCCATAAACCAGGCCCGGGTTTTCTGTTCCTCAGTCAACTGATTGTAAGGAACTCCCCAAGATGCCATAGCTATGGGCTGGGAAAGAGAAGGTAAGGTGGAAGGAGTGGGGGCCATGGGCATTTGGGCCACTTTCTCATGTAACTTACTTGTAACTTCAGGACCCGCTCAAGCTTTCATATATACCATTTCCATTTTATGATGGAGTGCTGCTGTGCACAACCAATTTTATGGCTTGGTGGGTCAGACAACACCAACCTGAGTTACCATGATAGGCAACTCAGGTCTCATGGTAAATTAGTGGCCCGTGGTTAAGCGTACTGTCTCTACTAAGTCCCAGTAGCAGGCCAACAGCTGTTTCTCAAATAGTAGTCATCTGCAGAGGATGGTAAAGCTTTACTCCAAAATCCTAAGGGCCTGCATTGTGATCCTCCTATAGGAGCCAGCCAAGGGCTCCAAACAGCATCTTTATTTGCCACTGACACTTCCAGCACCATTGGGTCAGCTGGATCATATGGCCCAAGTGGCAGAGCAGCTTGCACAGCAGCCTGGACCTGTTGCAGAGCCTCATCTTGTTCTGGTCCCCACTCAAAACTAGAAGTTTTTCTGGTCACTCGGTAAATACACTGGAGTAGCACATCCAAATGAGGAATACATTGTCTCCAAAATCCAAAGAGGCCAACTAAGCATTATGCCTCTTATTTGGTCATAGGAGGGGCCAGATGCAACAGCTATCCCTCACCTTACAAGGAATATCTCGACAGGCCCCACACCACTGGACACCTAGAAATTTTATTGAGGTGGAAGGCCCCTGTATTTTTGTTGGCTTTATCTCCCATCCTCTGCCACACAAATACCTTACCAATAAATCTAGTGTAGTTGCTACTTCTTGCTCACTAGGTCCAATCAACATGATATCATCAATATAATGGCCCAGTGTGATGTCTTGTGGGAGGGAGAAATGATCAAGATCTCTGTGGACAATATTATGACATAGGGCTGGAGAGTTGATATAACCCTGAGGTAGCACAGTGAATATAAACTGCTGGCCTTGCCAGCTGAATGCAAACTGTTTCTGGTGGTCCTTACTGACAGCAATTGAGAAAAAAGCATTTGCCAGATCAATAGCTGCATACCAGGTACCAGGGGATGTGTTAATTTGCTCAAGGAATGATACCACATCTGCAACAGCAGCTGCAATTGGAGTCACCACCTGGTTAAGCTTACGATAATCCACTGTCATCCTCCAAGACCTATCTGTCTTCTGCACAGGCCAAATAGGAGAGTTGAATGGGGATGTGGTGGAATCACCACCCCTGCATCTTTCAAGTCCTTAAGAGTGGCATTAATCTCTGCAATCCCTCCAGGGATCTGGTTTTGCTTTTGGTTTACTATTTTGCTAGGCAGGGGCAGTTCTAGTGGCTTCCACTTGGCCTTTCCCACCATAATAGCCCTCACTCCACAAGTCAGGGAACCAGTGTGAGGATTCTGCCAGTTGCTGAGTATGTCTATTCCAGTTATGCATTCCGGCACTGAGGAAATAACCAAAGAATGGGTCCTGGGACCCACTGGACCCACTATGAGACAGACCTGAGCTAAAACTCCATCAATCACCTGACCTTCATAGGCCCCAACTCTGACTGGTGGACCAGAGTGATGTTTTGGGTATCCTGGAATCAATGTCACTTCTGAACAAGCATCTAATAATCCATGAAATATCTGATCATTTCCTTTTCCCCAATGCACAGTTACCCTGGTAAAAGGGCGTAGGTCCCCCTGGGGAAGGCCGGGAGGAAGATTAACAGTATAAATTTTTGGCAGTGTAACAGGATCCTTCCCCAAGGATACCCGGCCTTCACTTCATTCAATGGGCTCTGGATCTGTAAACTGTATCAAGTCTGGGAATTGATTAAGGGACCGTGACTCTCTGTTTTTGTAATTCAAGGGAGCCTTTTGTTCACGTGACCTAGAATTCTTCTGCCTATATAGTTCAAACAAGAATTTAGTTGACTGCCCATCAATTTTACTACTTGGTACTCCATGATCTACTAGCCAATGCCATAAGTCTCTGCGAGTCATATTATTTTGATTGCTGCTTTGAGCCTGTTTTCCATTATGGTAGCCACGCCCACCTTGTCTGTGGCGATTAACTGCAGCCACTTGGCTTCTACCAACTCAGGACCCAATTATCCCCATTGTGTTTAAGGATTCCAGCTCAGTGATGGCAGTTCCTACAGTAATATCTGATCTACAGAGAAAGGCAACTACAGAGCTCTTCAGGGATGATGGCGCTGTTCTCACAAATTTATTCCTCACAGTCCTGGTAAAAGGTGTGTCCTCTGGACTTTCCAGGGCTGTGTGAGCAGGTCTTCCATGATAAATCCACTCTAACATTCCAATCTCTCTAAGCCTTTGAATCCCCTCCTCCACATTATACCAGGGCAGTTCTGGCATTTCAACCTCTGGTAATGCTGGCCACCTTTTGATCCATGTTTCAGCCAACCACTCAAACAAACTGTTAACACCCTTTCTAACCCCTCGAGCTACAACACTGAATGCAGAATCTCTGCTTAGTGGGCCCATATCAGTAAATTCAGCCTGATCCAACCTTATATTCCTTCCACCATTATCCCACACCCTTAATATCCATTCCCACACATACTCCCCTGGTTTCTGTCTGTATAAGTTGGAAAACTCACACAGTTCTTTTGGAGTATACTGTACTTCTTCATGGGTCACACTTTGTACCTTGCCCTTCGGGGCCTCTTGGGACTTTAGTCTAGTTATAGGTCTTGAAGCAAAGACTGGTGGTAGGGATGGGTCATGAAAAGAGTTAGAATTATCCCTAAAGCCATTTACCTCAGGATATTCTGTTGCATTTTCATCTCTTAAAACAGGATTAATCTCTCCAGACAGAGGAGTGAGGGCTGCTTCCCCAGGGGAGGTGATTACAGGATTAGCAGGCAATGAATGGTTAATCTCTTTAGGTGGAGGTTGGATGGCAAGCTCCGTAGGGCAGACTGGAGCTGGGGAAGCTGTTTCCTCAGGATAGCCCTCTACAGGTAAATCTATCAGTGACTCCACAGAATCCAAGGTTCCAATGTCCTCACTGCCATTATTATCAATCCGTATGTCCCCATCCCAAGTTTCAAGATCCCATTCTTTTCCAGTCAATGCCTTTACTTTAGCAGCAGACACCTTTAACAGAAGAGAGGCTGAGATTTTAGTTTACGTTTTAAATCTGCTACTCACACAATGAGAGTCTGTGTCTGGTTTTCAAAAATCTCAAGTCTGCAGGTATAAAATTTTCTTTCAGGACACACAGAAACCTTTACATCTGTCATATGGCATTTAAGTTTTAAGTCTGAAGCTTTTAGTGCATCCCTTTCTCTTACAATTTTATCCAATGTATCTAAGAGAAGCCAGCCAACATCATTATACCTCTTAATTCTGCAGAACTCTGTGAAGGTGTCAAAAACACTGTCACCCAGAGCCTTGCTTCATACAAGAGTATGATTAGAAGAATGAAATGGTGCTATTTTGCATATCTCCTTTGCCAACTCATGCCATGGACTGTCACTGCCCTCTTGATTATTGGAAATGGAGTCATTAGTGCCTTTGAATCTAATCAGAGTAGAAAACAAATTGTAAAAGCCCATTTTAAGATTCTGTTTCTCAAGAACCACTCCCAGAAGCAAGTTGTATTAGTTAGGGTTCTCTAGGGAAACAGAATCAATGAGGATATCTATGAATATAAGATTTTTAAAAGTGACTCACACAACTGTGGGTATGCACAAGTCCAAATTCCATAGAGCAGTCAGCAAACTGGGAACTCCAATAAAGATGTTCGATGAACTCCTCAGGAAACGAAATGGCAACTTCAATGAACTCCTCAGGAAATGAACTGGGATCTTCGACAAACGTGTTTGATGAACTCCTCAGGAGACGAACTGGAAACTTCGATGAACTCAGGAAATGCTTTGCTGGTCAGCTGAAGAAGTGAAGGTCCTCTGCCTCACTTAAAAGTCTTCAACTGATTGATTGGATTAAATCCAGCCAACTGCATTCTTTCATTGTGGAAGACACGCCCTTCATTGAGTCATCAGTCACAGCTGCAGCTAATTGACCGATGATTTAATAAACCAGCCTGTTGGTTTATTAACTAGCCACAAACATCCTCACAGCAATGGTTAGGCCAGTGATTGCTTGACCAGACACCTGGGTACCATCACCTGGCCAAGTTGACACATGAACCTAACCATCACACAAGGGAGTAGAAAGCCTTTTAAAAAGATGCTTCAGACCATTCATTAGGGCCACAGGAACTGCTATACATGCCCTGCACAGAAACCCATCCCAGTTTTGGCTGAGAAATACAGGCAACCCAACTGTCAAAGAAAGGCTCTAAAACAAACCCACATATTGCTGACCAGTAGAAAACAGAGCACCACTGGAAGCCAGAAGATCTATATTACCACACACAGTGAACTTGCTGCAGTGCCCAGTGCCTACCTCCAATCCCTGAGGCATGCCATGGTGGGTGCCTGATTTGGGGGGAAAACTGGGTGGCAGAGCCAATCTGACAACCGGCCAGTGAAAGAAACAGAAAGATAGAGATCAAAGAAAATCAACAAGAAAACTCAAGGCAAAAGTGAAAAAAACTCCAGAATAAACTAATCAAGAATATCAGATGTCTATGAAGTGGGGTCCCCTTTCCCCTTAATCCTATAACATCTGCAAAGCAAAAATGTGTAAACCGCATTAGGCCTTGAGGAGGGGGGAGTGAGACTGTACCAGTTAAAGGAAGCGAAACTGTGGTTGCACGCATCAGCCAAGCTTAACCCTTTAACAACTGGAGCTGCACCAGTTCCAAGTGAAACTCTTTGTAACTCTTTAACAACCAATAACTGTACCAGTTCCAAGTGAAACTCTTTGTGAAATTGTTTCTTTGTGAAATTGTTTTTTGTGATCAGTAACTGCTCCAGTTCCAAGTGAAACTCTTTGTGAAATTGTTTTTTGTGATCAAGAGCTAATTGCCAACTCTGCTTCTGTTAGACTAGCTTGCTTGCATTTCTAGGATACGATTTCTGTCTATATAAGGCACCAGCGCACACAGGTCAGGGCTGCTCACTGAATTCCCTGTGCGGAGGGAGTCAAGCTGAGCAGTCACCGGCTGGCTAATAAAGGCTTTTTAAAATTCTAATTGGCTGTCTCGAACTTTAACTTGCGGACACCGTAACAGTCTAGACAGCAAAAACTCATTAGCCACACCAGGAATTGCGAAGACATGGCCCAGTCAAAGAAACAAACTAACACTTCAACTGAGATTCAAGAGTTAAAACAGCTAATTAAAGTTTCAAACAAATCTTCTAAATGAAATCAATGAGTTGAAAGAAAATGTCTCAAAAGAGATGAAGGATACAAAGAAGACACTGGGTGGCCATAGGGAAGAATTCATAAGCTTGAAAAAACAAATGGCAGAACTTATGGGTATGAAAGACACAATAAGAGAGATGAAAAACACAATGGAGACATACAACAGCAAACAGAGAGGCAGAAGAAAGAATTACCAAACTTGAGGACAGCTCATACGAAATTGTACACACAAAAGAAGAGATAGGGAAAAGCATGGAAAAAATGAGCAGGCACTCAGGGTACTGAATGACAACATGAAGCACACAAATATACATGTTATATACGTATACGTATTATATACAGGTTATATATATATATACATCCCAGAAGGAGAAGAGGAGGGAAAAGGGGTAGAAGCAATGACAGAGGAAATAATCAATGAAAATTTACCAACTCCCATGAAAGACATGAAATTACAGATCCAACAAGTGCAGTGTACCTCAAACAGAATAGATCCAAAGATACCTATTCCAAGAACTCACTAATCAGATTGTCACATGTCAAAGACAGAGAGAATTCTGAAAGCAGCAAGAGAAAAGCAATCCATCACATACAAGGGAAGCTCAATAAGACTAATTGTGGATTTCTCAGTAGAAACTATGGAGGCAAGAAGACATTGGTATGATATATTCTAGATACTGAAAGAGAAAAACTGCCAACCAAGAATCCTATATCTGGCAAAACTCTCCTTCAAAAATGAGGAAGACTTTAAAATATTTACAGATAAACACACTGAGAGTTAGTGAACAGGAGACCTCCTCTACAAGAAATACTAAAGGGAGTGCTACAGACAGCCAGGAAAAGACAGGAGAGAGAGGTTTAGAGAAGAGTGTAAAAATGAAGATGCCGGGAGGTAGAAAGAGGGTAAAGATTAGCATTTGATGCTGAAGGAGTACAGAATGTTCAACAGGATTGATTGTATAGATCCAGAAATGGATAGCACAATATTAGATGATGGTAGCACAATATTGTAAGTACCCTAAACAAAGATGACTGTGAGTATGGTTGAAAGAGGAGTTAGGGGCATGTAGGACACCAGAAGGAAAGCTAGAAGATAAAGACTAGGACAGTATAATTTAGTGAAAACTAGTGTGGTCAATGACTGTGATTCAATGTAAAAATATAAGGATGTTTCAACATGAGGGAGAACAAATGAATGTCAACTTTGCAAAAATGGGGTGGTATTTGGGAAAAATGACAATAAATGCAAACTAGAGTCTATAGTTAAAATTAACATTGTAATATGTTTCCATTAATTGCAACAAAGCTAAATGTCTGTAAGAGGGCGATAAAAAGGAGAGGTAAGGAACTCTTGGCATTGGTGGTGTTGTCTGACCTTTTTATTGTATTTTACTTTAATTTTATTCTGTTGCTTTTTAGTTGTCTTTTTTTTTTTTTTTTTTTTTTACCTCTTCCTACTTCTTTGTGGAAAAAAATGCAAATGTCCTCATATAGATAGCAGTGGTGAATGCATAACTAGAATTAAGGTAACTCAGACGAAAGAGTAAAGGACGATTGCACAACTATATGATGATACTGTAAACAACTGAGAGTACACTGTGGATGATTGTAGGATATTTAAATATATCCCATAAAATGGCAGGTGGGGGGAACAAACAGAGGGAAACAAGTATTGGAGAGAACTTGGAGAGAGAGATATAGTATTCACTGTTGGTGGGGAAGTAGAATGGTGTAGCCTATCTGGAGGACAGAGTGGTGGTGCCACAAGAAGCTAGGTGTGCCAGTTAGGATGAATTATGGCCCACAAAATGCCATTATCTTTGATGCAATCTTGTGGAGGCAGATGTATTAGCCTTGATTAGGTTGGAACTTTTGAATTAGGTTGTTTCCATGGAGATGTGACCCACCCAAATGTGGGTGATAACTCTGATTAATTTCCATGGAGGTGTGGTCCAACCCATTCAGCATGGGCTTGTTTAGTTCACTGGAGCCCTATAAAAGCTCAGACAGAAGGAGCTCACTGCTAGCTGCAGCTGAGATACATTTTGAAGACAGCAGTTGGAAGCTGACACTGACATTTTGGAGAATGCCATTTTGAAATGTAATCTGTGAGCAAGCAGACATTAGCCACATGCCTTCCCAGCTAGCAGGGGTTTTCAGATGCCATCAGCCATCCTTCAGTGAAGGGCAGTATTCCAGTTTGCTAATGCTGCTGGAATGCAAAACACCAGAGATGGATTGGCTTGTATACAAGCGGGTTATTTGGTTACGAAGTTATAGTCTTAAAGCCATAAAGTGTCCAAGGTAATGCATCAACAATTGGATATCTTCACTGGATGATGGCCAATGGCATCTGGAAAACCCCTGTTAGCTGGGAAGGCACGTGGCTGGCATCTGCTCCAAAGTTCTGGTTTCAAAATGGCTTTCTCCCAGGAGGTCCCTCTCTCAGCTCCTGTGCATTCTTCAAAATGTCCCTTTTGGCTGTAGCAAGCTTGCTCCTTCTGTCTGAGCTTATATAGTGCTCTAGTAAACTAATCTAGGCCCACGCTGAATGGGTGGGGCCACAACGCCATGGAAATTATCTAATCAGAGTTATCACCTACAATAGGGTCAGTCACATCTCCATGGAAACACTCTAAGAATTACAATCTAATCAACACAAATATGTCTGCCCACACAAGATTGCATCAAAGATAATGGCTTTTGGGGGAACATAATACATTCAAACTGGTACAGGCAACATTAGCAAACTGGAACACTAGGTATGTGGGTGTCACAAGGTCCTGCAACCTCATTATGGGGTATATACTTGGAAGATCGGAGAGGAGGGATACCAATGGACATTTACACACCAGTGTATATGGCGGCAGTATTCACAATTTGCAATGGACGGAGGTGGCCTAAGAGTACATTGACTGATGAAGAGAATGGTGAACTGTGGTGTATGCATATAATAAAATATTGAGCAGCTACAAGAAGGAATGAAGTTGTGAGATACGCAATTAGATAAATGGATCTTGAATACAGCATTTTGAGTGAAGCACGCCAGAAACAAGAGGACAAACATTATAATGTCTCACTAATATGGACTAAGTATAATGTGTAAACTCTGAGAACTGAATCTTAAGGCACAGCTTATCAGAGGAACACTTATTGTAATGGTCCCTAGATTGTAAGCTCTTACAGCAGTCACATCTATTCCTGAGTTGCAATGGTTATCTCTAAATCCTGAGATGCTGAGCTCCTTGTACATAACCTGGTCGGTTTCTGGAACCTTGGGTATCTGTGTGACACCCGAGACTTGGAGCTAGAGCTTGGCAGCTATGAATGCCAGTATTACCCCATAAGGCAACTGAAAGAGCTGAAAAAAGAGCCCGGACTTCAATTAGAGATATGAACAAAGCAGATTTGGTTAGGAATGACTGGGGCAGGTCAGGTTCAGGGGTGAAGGACAATACTGACTGGGTTTTAAAACTACACCTTTTGTGTGAGACCAAGAGAGGAGATGTTTACTTGGTGCAGCATCTATTATTCTCTGCAGCACACTAGATAATTTAACTTGCATGGTCAGTTTGTTTGAACACCATAGTTGCATGGAGCTATGAATGGAAAGTGCAATTTGGTGAGTTTGTACAGGCTGGGGTGAAATCCCAATACATCCCAGAGTGATATGGGCAGACAGTAAAAGTGTAGTTGCAGGGCCCCCAAGGAACTGGGGAGAAATGCGGATATGTTGGACTTCCCCACCTAGGTTATTGCTGCCTTATAATTGTGCCCAGGAATCCCCCCCACCCCCTCTCAGAGAACCTCTTTGTTGCTTAGATGTGGCCCCCTCTCTCTCTAAGCCGACTTGGCAGGTGAACTCATTACCCTCCCTCCTGTATGGGACATGACACTCAGGGGTGTAAATCCCCCTGGCAATGTGGGAAATGACTCCTGGGGATAAGCCTGGACCCAGCACTATGGGTTTGAGAGGATCTTCTTGACCAAAAGGGGGAAGAGAGATGAAACAAAATAAGGTTCCAGTGGCTGAAAGATTTCAAATGGAGTCAAGAGGTCACTCTGGAGGTTATTCTTATGCATTATATAGATATCCCTTTTCAGTTTTTAGTGTATTGGAATGGCTAGAGGGAAATACCTGAAGCTGTCAAACTGCAACTCAGTGACCTTGATTCTTGAAAACAATTGTATAACTGTGTAGCTTGCACAGCGTGACTGTGATTGTGAAGAACTTGTAGCTCACACTCCCTTTATTCAGTGTAAGGACAGACAAGTGGGAAAATGAGACAAAAATTAGATGCAGAATAAGGTAGGATGGAGGGAATAGAAAGATTTAGGTGTTCTTTTTTGCTTTCATTCTTATTTTGGAGTAAGGAAAATGTTCAAAAATTGATTCTGGTGATGAATACTAATGTATGACGGTGCTGTGAACAACTGATTGCACACTATGGATGACTGTAGGGTGTGTGAATGTATCTCAATAAAACTATTTATTTAAGAAAGTAAATGAACAATGGGGGGAAGAGGGGAATGGGATGTTTTGGATGTTCTTTCTTATTTCAATTTTTATTTTATTTTTAGGAGTAATGAAAATGTTCAAAGATTGGGTGATGAAGGCACAACTATATGATGATACTGTGATGGTACACTTTGAATTATTGTATGCTATGTGATTATATCTCAATAAAATTGCATTAAAAAAATAAAAGAGTAAAGGACGATATTGAAGGTGTTTGAAAACTTCAACTTCTGTGAGACCAAAGGAAGAGATGTTTATTAGGTGCAAAAATCTATATTTTTTGTAGCATACTATATAATTTAACTTGTATGGTCAGTTTATTCAAACAACATAATTACATGGAACACTGAATAGGGAATGAAATCTGGTTGGTTTGTACAGTTTAGTTTGAAGCCCCGATACATCCCACAGTAATTTGGGTAGAGAACAAAAATGTATTTGCAAAGCCCCCTTGAGGGACTGGGATAAAATGTGGAAATATTAAATTTCCCCACCTGGGGAATTAATGATATTCTCACAAGCATTAGGGGCTACCAATTTAGAAGGCCAAGCCCTAGATCTCAGGACTTGCCCTTATTGTTTCTTACTGAAGAGGCTAAGCCTACTTAAAATTGTGCCTAAGAGTCACCCCAGAGAACCTCTTTTGCTGTTCAAATGTGGCGTCTCTTTCTAAGCCAATTCTGCAGGTAAACTCACTGCACTCCCTCCTACATGGGACATGACTCCCAGGGGTGTAAATCTCGCCGGCATCATAGGACACAACTTGTGGGGATGAACTTGGCCCTGGCATTGTGGGATTGAGAAAGCCGCCTTGGACCAAAAAGGGGAAGAAAAATGAAACAAAATAAAGTTTCAGTGATTGAGATCTCAAATAGAGTCGAAATATCATTCTGGAGGTTATTCTTATGCATTATATAGATATCCCTTTTTAGTTTTTAGTGTATTAGAATAGTTAGAAGAAAATGCTTGAAACCATTGAACCGCAACCCAGTAGCCTTGATTCTTGAAGAAAACTGTATAACTATATAGCTTATGCCGTGTGATTATGAAAACTTTGTGGCTCCCACTCCCTTTATCCACGGTATGGACAAATGAGTAGAAAAATTAGGGCAAAAAGTAAATGAATAATAGGGAGGCATGGGATGTATGAGATGTTTTGGATGTTCTTTTTTACTTTAACTTTCATTCATATTCTTTTTTTGTGTGTGATAATGAAAATGTTCAAAAATTGATTGTGGTGATGAATGCACAACATAACAACAGATTGTACACTGTGGAAGACTGCATAGTTTGTGAATGTATTTCAATAAAATTGAAATATTAAAAAAAAGAAATGTAGATCTTGGGGCTTGCCCTTATGAAACGTATTCCTGCAAAAGAGAAGCTAAGTCTACATATAATTATGCCTAAGAGTCACTCCCAGAGAACATCTTTTGTTGCGCAGATGTGGCCTGTATCTCTAAGTCAACTCTGCAAATTAACTCACTACCATTCCCCCAACATGGAATATGACTGCTGGGGATGAGCCTGGCCCTGGCATCATGGGACTGAGTATGCCTTCTTGACCAAAAAGGGGGAAAAATGTAACAAAATAAAGTTTCACTGGCTAAGAGATTTCAAATAAAGTTAAGAGGTCATTCTGGAGGTTATTCTTATGCATTACATAGATATTCCTTTTTGGCGTCTAGTGTATTAGAACAGCTAGAAGTACTAGTACCTGAAACTGTTAAACTGCAATGCAGTAGCCCTGATTCTCAATGATTGTCTAAGTATATAGCTTTTATTGTGTGACCGTATGATTGTGAAAACCTTGTGACTGACAACTTACCCTTTATCCAGCATATGGGCAGATGAGTAATAAATAATATAAACACGTAAAAATATAATAAATAAAGGGATGATAAGGGATATGGGATGTTTTGGATGTTTTTATTTTTTTATTTTGGAATAATGAAAATGTTCTAAAATTGATGGTGGTGATGAATGCACAACTATATGATGATACTGTGATTGTATACTTTGGATAGATTATATGGTTTATGAATATATCTCTATAAAATTGCATTTTAAAAAAGACAATATAAAAAAAGAATAAATGTTAAGTTTTTAGTAGATACTGTTTTTTAGCTTAGGGAAGTTCCCTTTAATTAATTCCTAGTTTGCTAATTAAAAAACAACCAAGAAATTAATGTTTAATTGAATTCTTACCCTTCTTTTATTGAGACCTGCAAGTCTTTTTCCTTTGATCTGTCAGTGTGGTGAATTACATTGGTCAATTTTTAAATATTAAATCAGCCTTGCATTTCTCATATAAATTCAATTTTGTCATAATAAATTATCTTTTTTATACATTATTCTTTGTGATATGCTAAAATTTTGTTAAGGACTCTTACATCTATGTTCAAAAGTAAGACTGGCCTATAGTTTTCCTTTCTTGTACTGTGTCTGTAGTATCAAGTTATAGAGACTTCAAAAAATAAGTAGGAAAACACATTCTTTTTGTTTGGAAGAAACTGTTTATAGGATTGAAATTATTTGTTACTTCAAAATTTGTTAGAACTCTTTTTTTTTTTTTGCCTACTGATTCAATTACTTTGTTATAGAACTGTTCCAGTCTTCTAATTCTTCTTGAATCAGCTTTGATGAATATTATTTTTCTAGGAATTTATCCTTTTCAAAAAAAGTTTTCAGCTCTATGGTGATAAACATGTTCGTAGTTCCTTCTTATCTATTTAACATCTGCTTATGTTCCTTTTTCATTCTTCATATTATATGTACTTTTTTCTTTGTTAAAAGTTTTCCAAAGATTTGTCAATTAGCTTTCAAAGAACCAAACTTAGACTTGATTAATGTTCAGTATTGTATTGCTTTTAATTACTTCCATTTTGCATTTTGTATTGTTCTTTTTCTAATTTCTTAAACTGGAAGCTTAGCTCATTAATTTTTAGCCTTCTTTTCTAATGTGAATTTTAAGACTATAAATTTGCTGTACTGCTTAAATCTTCTATATTCTCAATAATTTCCTGCTTAAACTCCTCAATATCTGTACTAGGAAACAATAAAATCTTTACCACAATAATGAATTTGTCATTTCTCCTTGTAGTTCTGTTAATTTTGCTTTCTATAGTTTGTGGTTATATTACTAGATACCTTTATTTTAGAATTATTTTATTACCTGGTGATGGAAACCTCTTAGCATTATAAAGTGACCCTGTTAATCTCTCTAGTAAAGTTTTCTTCCTTAAAGACTGTTTTGTCTGATATTACTACAACTACATCAGCTTAAACTTTTTTTTTGGAATTTGGTATGTCTTGTTTCCTTAGTTTTAAGTCTCTCTTATAAACAATGCAGAGAAGAGATTAAGCTAATCGATGTTTTTAAACTAATAAGTTTTGTCTGTTTACATTTATCATGTTAGTCTGCTTATATTTATTGGCTGAAATATTTTCATTTATTTTATCACTTAATCATATGATTTTTATTTTCCCTGTTTTTTCTTTCCTTTATACCTCATCCTTTTTGAGTTTCCTCCTTCTCCTGTCAATTATTCACTTTGCCTTTCCATATAGGAAAACTAGTTCAGGGTTTATGCCTAAAGCATTTAGGCTTTCTTAGAAGAATATTTTATCTTAAATATTAACATTAAAACAAATGACTCCAAGATCAAAATCCCAACAGTTTCTTACTTAATAAATTTTCTGTGCATGGCACAAAAGGCCAGGGAATCTCAGAGCTGCACATACATACAATCACCAAAAACCTCATGTTTCTTTGGACCAGAAGTTTCTCTACCACAATGTATATCTACTTTTCCAATAATCAAATGATTTGTGTTAAAAAAAAAAATTAATAAAAATAGACTAACTGGAGGATATTGTATGCTTACGCATAGGAAGACTCAATATTGTTAAGAGGTCAATTCCTAACTTGATCCATAGATTCAAATGCAATCCCATGTGCCACTGATGAAAAAGAAAATTGACCAATGGAACAGAATGGAGAGCTCAGAAATGGTCCTTCATAAATCCAGTAAACTGATCTCTGAAAAACGAGCAATGGCAATTCAATGGAGGAAGGAAAGCCCCTTTCCAACAAATGGTGCTGGACAACTGGATGTCCATATACCCCCCCCAAAAAAAAAAAAGGAGACCCAGCCCTTAAACCTTTCATGAAAATTAACTCAAAATGGATCACAGACGTAACTACAGAAGGGAAGACTCTAAAACTTCTAGAAGATAAAGTAGAAGAAAATCTATGTGCTCTTGGGTTTGGTGTGGAGTTTCTAAATACAACACCAACAGCATAATCAACGAAAGAAAAAACTGATAACTTGGACTTTATTAAAATAAAAAACTTCTGCTCTGCAAGACACTGTTAAGAAAAAGAAGAAAACAAGCACAGCCTGGGAGGAAATATTTGCAAATCATGCATCAGTAAAGGACTTAAATCCAAAATATACAAAGAATTCTTAAAACTTAATAATAAACATCTCAATTGAAAAATAGGCAAAGATCTGAACAGACATCTGACTTAAGAAGATATAAATGGCAAATAAGCATATGAAAGATTCTTAACATCATAAATCATTAGGAAATGCAAATTAAAACAAGATACCATTACATACCTATTAGAATGGCTAAAATCCAAAAAAATGACAATACCAAATGCTGATGAGGATATGGAACATCAGGACAAGTGGCAGGAAGAATGCAAAATAGTTCACCCACACTGAAAGAGTTTAGCCATCTAAACTAAGCTAAGCAGAGTCTTACCACACCATCCAGCAATCACACTCCTAGGTATTTACCCAGTTGAGTTAAGAAACTTAAGTCCACACAAAACGGGCACATGAATGTTTACAGTAGTTTATTTATAATCACCAAACACTGGAAGCAATCGAAATATCCTTCAATAGGTGAACAGATAAACTGTGGTCCAACTCTATAATGGAAATTATCCAGCGATAAAAAGAAATGAGCTACCAAGCCACCAAGACATGGATGAATATTAAATGCATACTGCTAAGTGAAAGAATCCAGTTCTGAAAAGGCCTCATACAGTATGATTCCAATTATATGACATTTTGGAAAACGGAGAACTATATACAGTAAAAAGATCAGTTGTTGCTAGAGGTTTGGGGGTGGGGGGATGGGAAGGAGAGATGAATAGGTGAAGCATAGGGGATTTTAGTGTGGTGAAGTTATTCTATATGAAACTGTAATGGTGGACAAATGTCATGAGGCATGTCAAAACTCATGGAACAGTACAACATAAAGAGTGGACCTTAATGTAAACTAGAGTTAATAATAATGCATCAATACTGGCAAATGAACGGTAGCAAATGTACCAAACTAATGCAACATGTTACTAAAATGGGAAACTGGGTACTAGGGATGAGATGGAACACTATGTATTATCTGTTCCATTATTCTGTAAATCTAAAACTGTACTAAAAAAGTAAAGATTATTAACTATTGAAAAAACATAGGTTGAAATATGAAATGCTGGAGTATCTTAAAAATCACCATGAAGGGGTCTTTTTCTGATTTGGGGCTCTTCCCCCTTGTCTGGTAAAGTTTTGTTTCAACTTGATACCAATATAGAATTCAATGTGCATATCCTGAATTCTAATCAAGGGAGAATAATTATAAGAGTCCCAACAATATCCAATTTCAAACAGCTCAAAGCAAACAAATATTTACTGAGCACTGATTACTTGCAAGTCACTGTGCTGAGCAATGATTCAGGTTATAAAATAATAAAAACATTGTTGAGTTCTAAGAAAAAAGTCAAAATCCATTAATAGGTGTTTTTATACTTGGATATTTGATCAAGTTTTAACATTCATGTTTTGAAGTTAAAGACTTAATATTTTTTAAAAAAGAAACAAGCATTTTCCCCTCAAGAACAAAACTTAACTGCCATTCTGGAAAACTGTTCTCAAGGATGTGCTCTTAAGTTCTAGGCATAATTTTCAACTTGATGGTATTAAATTCCCTGGTAAGATATCTCCCTTGTTTTCTAGAAGTAATGCTGTTTTGAATTAGTATTCCTAATCCCCTCAAAGTGGGCTTTTAAAAAGTGCTTGGTGTGTAAAATAGAGACAGTAGTTTAAGTACAAAATAAAAGGAACATAACATTAATCAATTTTGCCTTTTTATTCTCAACTACTAAGACAAAGTAGAAAAATAACGCCTCAACACCTAGCAAATTCCACTCATCTTTTTAAGAATCAGTCTGTCACTGTTAATGAATCTTTCTAAATTTGTTTCTTCACCTGTTAAGTGAGAAACCCATAGGATTTTTTTTGAAGCTTACATAAGATACATAAAGTAATTCATGAGAAAGTGTCTAGTATGTATCAGTCTCAAGTCCCTTCTTCCAGATAGCCAACTGTTTTGTGTAGTCAGGGACTTTGCACATTGCAATCAACTTGCATATTAACTGAAAAGAAATTATTTTTCTTGGCTCCAAAAGTGCACAAAGAATATTCCTCAATCCTGTAACAGCAGAGTAGGTACTCAAATATTAAAAAAAAAAAAAAAAAAAGACAGGCTTTCACCTAGCATTTAAAAACAATCAAAAAACAAGCATCATATAACCAAGTAAAATTAAGCTCGTTTTATTACACCTACCATGCGAATTCTATTCAGAATGACCTTGGAGTACTACAAACTTCTTAATCTCAAAGAAATGTTAAACATACTCTCTAATTAAAATAATGATGTATGTACATAAACTATCATCCTTTGAAACATCTCTTAAATGTATATTGTGCACATTTAGAAATATTTTTAGAATAAGGATGAAATAAGGTTTTGATTAACTGATTAACCAGAATAGGTCCTTTGGTGGGGATGGGGGAAGCGAGTTCATTCCGATTTGACTATACTACTGTGACTTCACAGGGACATTGGATTAGAAAAGAACACAGGGCTTTCATGTTTCAGATTTCTTGGATCTGCCCTGAACACTATGAACTCTTTTTCTCAGTTAACATGTAATCACCAAAACATGACTCACTCCTTGTTCCTTACATAAATCTATCCGTAGATGGCAGCACTCTACTATTTAAAAATATTTAAGCCTCTAAAAATAACGTTCAAAAATGGGATACTCGTTTTCACCTCCAAATCTGACAGATTTTCAAAAGCACTCCTTATTGAGTTGTATGTGGAGAAATATACCATTCCACATACAGGTGCGATGAAGGTGAACAGGAAGGCAATTAAATATGTCAGAAACCTTATCAAATGCTCATACTCTTTGAATCAAGCACTCCAAGAAACTAATTTTTGGAAACAGACATGCACTGAGGTTTATTCATAAGAATGTTCACTGCAGTATTCTGTATGCTAGTCAAAAACCTAACTAGTGAAATAACCCGAATATCCAAGGGAACTGATTAAAATTATTTTAATGGCTGTAAGTTGAAATACCAGGAAGCCATTAACAGAATGTATAACCCAATTTACCAAACTTTAATGTGCTAATCACTTGGGGAACTTGTCAAAATGCAGATTCTTATTCAAAAGGTCTGGGGTGGGCTTGGCAGGTGAATTCACTGCCCTCCCCTCTACGTGGGACTTGACTCCAAGGGGTATAAATCTCCCTGGCAATGCAGAATATGACTCCCGGGAATGAATCTGGACCCAGCATCATGGGATTGAGAACATTTTGACCAAAAGGGGGATGCAAAATGAAATAAAGCTTCAGTGGCTGAGAGATTTCAAATGGAGTCGAGAGGTCACTCTGGTGGACATTCTTACATACTATTATAGATAACACTTTTTAGGTTTTAATGTATTGGAATAGCTAGCAGTAAATACCTGAAACTACCAAACGCCAACCCAGTAGCCTTGACTCCTGAAGACAATTGTGTAACAAGGTACATTACAAGGAGTGACAGTGTGATTGTAAAGACCTTGTGGATTGCACTCCCTTTATCCACTGTATGGATGGATGAGTAGAAAAATGGGGACAAAAACTAAATGAAAAATAGTGTGGGATGGAGGGGTATGATTTGGGTGTTCTTTTTTACTTTTATTTTTTATTCTTATTCTGATTCTTTCTGGTGTAAGGAAAATGTTCAAAAATAGATTGGGGGTGATGAATGCACAACTGTATGATGGTACTGTGAAGAGGTGACTGTACACCATGGATGACTATGATATGTGAATATATCTCAATAAAACTGATTTTTTTTTTAAAAAGGGGGTATGGGGTAGGGACCCAGATTCTTCTTTTGTATCAAGTTCCCAGGTGATGCCAATGTTGCTGGTCTGTAGACGACACTTTCAGTAGTGAGGTTTTAGATTCTTTGCATAATTTAAACCAGTAATGTAATAATGTTACTGATAATGTAAAACTCAACTGTCCTCCACATTTCCTATCAATTCCTTCTATAAAATTTATTCAAATGACATATATGTCCAAGAACTTCTGCTTCTCCTAATCGAGATTTTACTGACTCGGCTGTGTCTGCTCCTATACCAACATGCCAACAGTATTTCTCCCATGATTTAATACTTTGATACTACATAAATCAACAAAACATGAGAGTAGAGAGAATTAGTTAAATGAACACTAAGTTAAATACATTTTTTCCAAACTCAAGATGAGTCACTGAAAAAAAATGTTGACTTAGCTGTTACAACAGTAATAGCATATGTTTAAGCTAACACAATAGGGTAGACCTACACTTAAAGGACATTAATTCAAATATTTATTTAACATCTACTATGTGTCACACAACGCTGTAGCCACTTGAGATTAATAGAAAATTAAAAAAAAAAAAAATTCCTGCTTTCATTGGCCTTTATGTCCTAGCGGACAAAAAACGTTAGTGATAAATTGTGTTAGGTGAAAAATGCTTGGAAAAATAAAGGTAAGGGAGAAGCAGAGAATACCATTTTACAACAGAATGGTAAGAATAAGCCCCACTGACCTGACACTTGTCATGTAAATACTCAAAATATTTCAGAAAGGGGGAACAGCCCATGCAAAGGCCCAGAGGCAGGTACATGCCTGGCCTGTTAGAAAACAAGGCCAGAGAGGCTGGAATGGAATAAGCTCAAGGGAGGATATTGGGAGCTTTGATCAGAGGTAACAAGTGTCAAATCATGAAGGAACCTTGTAAGGACTACAGCTTTTCACTGAAAGAAATTGGGAACCAGTGCAGAATTTTGAACAGAGAACATGAACTCTGGCAGCTGTGCTGAGAACAGACTCTAGGGAAGCAAGAGCACAAAGCAAGGAGATCTATTAAAAATTACTGCAGTAATGCAGGCAATGCATGTTGGTGGCACAAACCAGGATGATAGTATTAAGTGATCAAATTCTAGGGATGTTTTGACATTAAAGACAACAGATTCCCTGATGTATTATTGGTTGTGGGGTGTAAAAGGAATTGAGTCTTTTAAGGTTTTGGGCCTAAGCAACTAGAATGATGATATTGATGTTAGATGTTTGGGAAAAATGGGGGGTTGAAAAGGTGGGAGAGGGAAAAAATTATAAGTTCAGCCATGGCAAGTTAAGTTTGAGATGCCTATTAGATACTCAAGTACAGATGACCACCCAGCAGGCACTTAAGTATCCAGTTTGGGAGAAAGGTTTACATTTGAAATATTTATTTGGAGATTAACAGTCTGATTAATAACTCTTACAAGCCATGGGACTGGATGAGATAACTATGTAATACAGGGAGACTAAGACTCTATGGAGTATCCAAAATTAAAAGTTAGAAAACAAAAAGATTAGGGAGGATGACGAGGGGCAAGATGGTGGCATAGAAAGGAGTGGAATAGTTAGTTCCCTAGAGCAACTAACAAACAACAACCAGGAACTACTAGTAAATAATCTGGAGTAACTGTTAGGGAGCAACCATGACTGTCCACACATTGTACACCCCACCTGTACTGGGTGGAATGGCTGAGATTGCAGCATAAAAGCTTTAAGTGAAAACTGTGGACTGTGCCGGGAGCCCCCACCCCCAACAGCAGGCTTAGCTACAAAAACTCACTGTGGTAGAAACCAGCAGTCCCAGAGCCAGCAAACACAGCTCAACACTGGTCCAACTAGGGTTTTAATTAACAAATGTGGACTGCTGAATACAAGCTACAAACATAGACAAACCCCTAACAAGCAGACAGAGGCTTTTAGTGACGAATGACCTTAAAGAGCCAGAAAACTCCTGAAACTCCCAGAAGACCAGGTGCTATCCCTGGCCATTTTCAGTTCTCAGCACTCTCACCCAGGTGAGGGTGGAGATAACAGCGTCAGAGAGACAAAGCAGCAATTCAAACGCAAAAGATAACTCCCCTAGGGTTCGTGTATCTTCCCTAAGAGGAAGGAGGTGAGGCCCAGCTCTAGTGTTGCCTTCCCTTCAGAACTCAGACCCCAGAGCCTAGGGAAAAACAGAAACTAAAGAGGCCACACCTCCTTACACCAGTCGGGAGCGACAGGCTGACAGGCACTACCTGGTGGACAGGTTAGGAAAAGCACAGCAGCTAGAGGCCTCACAAGAAAGTCTGTCAATCTTCTAAGACACACCCTCAGGGAAACCTGGAACTGAATAGAATCCAGTTCTGGTCTGGAAAAATCTGATTGTGGTAACCAAGGAAACCAGACGCCTAGATAACAGAAAACTACAAACTACACTAGGAAAAATGAAGATATGGCACAGTCAAAGGAACATATTGTTTCACTTTATTGAAACAATCAATTCAAGATTTTCAAAGAAATATGCTAAATCAAATAAACCAAATCAGTGAGTTCAGGCAAGAGATGGCAAAAGAGACGAAGGATATAAAGAAAACACTGGGCGAACACAAGGTAGAAATCAAAGGTTTGAAAAAACTGGCAAAATCTTTGGAAATGAAAGGCACAACGCAAGAGACGAAAAGCACAATGGAGACATACAACAGCAGATGTCAAAAGGCAGAAGAAAACACTCAGGAACTGTAAAATAAGACACCTGAAATCCTGCACACAAAAGAACAGATAGAGAAAATAATGGAAAAATATGAATAATGGCTCAGGGAATTGAATGACAACATGAAGCACATGAATGTACATGTCGTGGGTGTCCCTGAAGGAGAAGAGAAGGGAAAAGGGGCAGAAGCAATAATAGAGGAAATAATCAACGAAAATTTCCCATCTCTTATGAAAGACATAAAATTACAGATCCAAGAAGCGCAGCGCACTCCACACAGAATAGATCTGAATAGGCCTATGCCAAGACACTTAATAATCAGATTATCAAATGTCAAAGACAAAGAGAGACTCCTGAAAGCAGCAAAAGAAAAGCAATCCATCACATACAAAAGAAGCTTGATAAGACCATGTGCAGATTTCTCAGTAAAAACCATGGAGGCAAGAAGGAAGTGGTGTGATATATTTAACACACTGAAAGAGAAAAACCGCCAACCAAAAATCCTACATCCGGCAAGACTGTCCTTCAAATATGAGGAGTTTAAAATGTTCTCTGACAACAACAGTTTGTAAACAAGATACCTGCTCTAAAGGAAATACTAAAGAGAGCATTACAGGCAGATAGGAAAAGACAGGAGCGAGAGGTTTGGAACACAATTTTGGGTGATGGTAGCACAGCAATTTAAGTACACTGAACAAAGATGACTGTGAGTATGGTTGAAAGAGGAAGGTTAGGAGCATGTGGGACACCAGAAGAAAAGAGGGAAGATTAAGACTGGGACTGTATAACTCAGTGAAACCTACTCAACAAATGTGATAAAATGTACAAATATGTTTTTACACATGGAAGAACAAATGAATGTCAAACTTGCAAGATGTTAAAACATTGTATTATGCTTCCTTTAATGAAAAAAAGGCAATATACCAAAGCTAAATGCCTGTAAGGGGGACACAAGGGAGGGGGGTGGGACTTTTGCCATTGGTGATGTTGTCTCTTTTATTCTACTTTAATTTAATTCTATCTTTTCTTTCATTGCTTTTTAGCTATCATGGTTTTTCTTTTTCTTTTGTCTATCTTCAACTCTTCCTCCTTCTTTGTGGAAGAAATTCACATAGACAGTGGTGAATACATAAATATGTGATTATACAGGGAACCATCGATTGTTTACTTAAGAAGAAAAGTATGGTGGTTGAACAAAACTGTCTTTAAAAAAGACAGGTCGATGAAGAAACCTTGAGAGCACTATACTGAGTGAAATAAGTCAGACACATAAGGACAAATATTGTATGTTCTCACTGATAGGAATTAGAATATGTAAACACATACACATGAAATGTTACCAGAACATTATGAGGCTAAAGAATGGGGAGAGGTTGCTTATTATGAGCAGAATACTTAACTAGGTTGACCTTCAGTGTTTGGAAATGGAAAGAGGTGACAGTAGCACGTTATTGTCAAGATAACTAACAGTGCTGAATGTTTTGTCAATGTGGTGGAAAGGGGGAAGCTAAGAGTCATGTATGTCATCAGAAGGAAAGCTGGAGCTTAAAAGATGGGAATGTGTAAAACAGTGAATCTGGTGGTAGACAATGTCCATGATTAACTGTACAAATATCAAAAATCTCTTTCATGAACTAGAACAAATGTATGACACTTAACTAGAAGTTAATAATAGAAGGGTATACAGGGGAAAATATACCTATTTCAAACTACTACAGTTAGTATTTTAACATTCTTTTAACAGTAATAAATGTACTATACCAATACTATGAGTCAATCATGGAAGGGGGGTGGTTAGGGGTATGGGAGGATTTGGGTTTTTCTTTTTTTGTCTTTATTTCTTTTCTGGAGTAATGAAAATGTTCTAAAAATTGAAAAAAAAATTTAATTGCGGTGATGGATGCACAGCTGTATGATGGTACACTGGGCAACTGATCGTGCACTTTGGATCTTTGGATGGTCGTATGGTGTGCTGGTTTGGATGTATTTTGTCCCCCAAAACGCCATGTTCTTTGATGCAATCTTGTGGTAGCAACGTATTAGTGTTGATTAGGTTGGAACCTTTTGATTGAGTCACATCTCCACGGAAACAATCAACTGTGGGCAAGATCTTTGATTTGGTAATTTCCATGGAAGTTTTACCCCACCCATTCAGGGTGGGTCTGAATTAAATCACTGGAGCCATATAAAAAGCTGACAATCAGAAGGAACGCAGTGCAGCTGTGACGTTTTGGTGAGCAACTTTTGAAGACGGCAACTGAAAGCAGACTTTTGCTCCACAGAAGCAAAGAGAGGACAAAATACCCCAAGAGCAACATTTTGAAGAATGCACAGGAGCTGAGAGAGAAGGTGGAACACAATCTAGGATCAGCAGATGCCAGCCACTTGGCTTCTCAGCTAACAGATTTTCCAGATGCTACTGGCCTTCCTTCGGTGAAGGTACCCTACTGTTGATGCCTTACCTTGGACACCTTATGGCCTTACGACTGTAACTTTGTAACCAAATAAATCCCCTTTATAAAAGCCAATCCATTTCTGGTATTTTGCATAACTGCAGCATTAGCAAACCAAAACATATGGTATGTGAACAATCTCAGTAAAATCACATTTTAAAAAGGGGGGGGGAGAAACAGCAAAGCTCACTAGGAGAGAAAAAACAGCAGCCTTTTCCCTGACTTTCCTTTTATTTTATATGTGGTCATTAAAAAAAAAAAAGGAATATTTAAAACCACAACACCCAACTGTGCTGGTTTGAATGTATTATGTCCCCCAGAAAAAGCCATATTCTTTGACGCAATCTTGTGGAGCAGATGTTTTAATGCTGATTAGATTGGAATCCTTTGACTGTTTTTGTGGAGATGTGCCCCACCCAACTGTGGGTGATAACCTTGATTGAATAATTTCCACGGAGGTGTTACCCCACCCATTCAGACTACATCACTGGAACCATATAAATGAGCTGACAAACAGAAGGAACTCAGTGCAGCTGTGTGTGATATTCTGAAGAGCAACTGAGAGTGACATTTTGAAGAGGTGCTACAGCCAAGAGGGACACTTCAAAGAATGCACAGAAGCAGAGAGTTTACAGAGACATTTTGGATACGGCCTTTGAAAGCAGACTTTGCTCCGGAGAAGCTAGGAGAGGACAAACACCCCAAGAGCAACTGAGAGTAAGATTTTGGAGAGACGCTGAAGCCTAGAAGAGGAATGTCCTGGGAGAAAGCCATTTTGAAAGCAGAACTCCAGGGCAGATGCTGGCCACATGCCTTCCCAACTAAGAGAGGTTTCCCGGACGCCACTGGCCATCCTCCAGTGAAGGTACCTGATTGCTGATGTGTTACCTTGGACACTTTATGGCCTTGAGACTGTAACTGTGTAACCAAATAAACCCCCCTTTATAAAAGCCAATCTATTTCTGGTGTTTTGCATTCCGGAAGCATTAGCAAACTAGAATACCAACAATTATCCATTTCCAGCAAAAAGTATAAGCCATGTATGTGTTTTTACTGAAAATGTCATTAAAACTTCTACCAAGCTCCTGAAAAATTCACCTGACTTCATGGTATTCCTCCCACTTTTATTCAATTGTCTTAGAAAATAATATTCAATCTGACTTAAACTGTCTACTTTGGGAAGAACAAGTCTACACACTTGCCATAGAATGATTACCAGCATTCCAGGAGCAGCTTCTGAGTTGTGTAAAAAGGACTTCACTGGACAAGTGTTTGCAATAGATAACCTAAGATATACTATTAACTCTGAAAAGCCAGCCATCACTAACAGTGAATAACTATTAGTTCCATGTTTCAAATTCTGCAAATCATTAATAAAAATGGAGTATGTTCTTATGTAGGTTACATGCTCAGGAAGTCTTGCATTTTGTTTTAAGAAAAGATGATCACCCCTCTTTGGGGAAAGCTGAAGAGGTAATGATGTAGTGACTCAAGCAGTTAAGGGGGGGAAAAAAAAAGAATTGGTGGACAGTATTCAAGTTTCTATACTGTACTCGGTGGGGTCAAATTCCTAGATAAAATGCTGAAGTTTTCCACAAGTGTTATAACCATCTACCTTATATCTAACATGACAGCTAGAGCAACTATATAGGTAGAACTTGTGCAAGTACTGGTATGGGATATTTTAAAAAATAAAAGTAACATGAGAGCATTAAATTGCTAAGGCTTGTCTCACAAAAAGCACCGAGCACAGTATCTTGTCCAGAAAATGTGCTCAGTATTTGTGAAAATGAACATTTTAAGGTCATATATTCCTAAAAGCTCTCATTTCACATATAAGTAGAGCCTAAAATGCAATCATCAGAGTTGAGGCTTAGTTTGCCAACATTCAGGAAAAAGACTGAAAAAAAGCAGGATCTGGAATCATAAAACCATTCTAATCCCCTATACTCACCATTCTACTAGTTGTAACCCCAAACACTGAAGTTCACCCCTCAAAAAAATGAGAGAGAGAGCATGGATTAACTCTATTTCGCAGCTGGATTGACAACCAGCTAAAGTAAAAAGCACGAAGTATGATTATTAATGCCTCCCCCATTCCATAGTTTAATCCACTGTCTACCCTCTCCTGGTTGACTGAATGTTTCTAGGTGGACGCCACCACAAAAAACAGAACCTAACCTCTGCTAGACTCAGAAGTCCTGACAATCCTTCTACGTATCGACATTCATTTTCTTCTCCCAAATTTAAGCCAAGTCTCATCCCAATGCCCAAAGCAGACTGGCCTCAACTTGTTTCAAAGAAAACAGAAGTCTGGTTATAATCCCCTAAGACCAGAAAATGGTTTCTGAATCTTAGATTTAAAAACAACAGAACAGCACAGAAATCTTTTAGGTTTTCTTAATCCAAATTTTAGCCAGATATCTTTTGCTTTAAAAACCATCAAAATGCCAATAGAGAAGAAAATAATCACTTTCTAAGAGAATGGCTCAAATAAAAGAAATACAGACATCAGTCCAACTTCTGTAATGTTACACACTGCCAATATAGATGAATTACTCAAAACTGTGCACAATGGTTAATAAATTACAAATCAAAATAAAAAGGACAAACTACAAAGTATTATCAAAACTTTTATTTTCAATACAAGATAAATACCATGCTTGTTATTAGTGCAGTTTAAGACCAACAATGGCCGTATAGCAAACTGCTGAACAGTCACCTAAATGCTAAAGAAAGAAAAGACAGAAAGTAAACATTAAACACAAAATTGCAATTACAAACAATTTAATAAAAATGAAATGAGCTTTTTAATAGACACTAATATGGAAGTCTTGTTCTCATGGACAACAAAAAGATGTCTATTTGATCAAATATCACCTTACCTTTGCACAGAAATCTTATTGTGAAGTCACCATAGAGTCAACAGCTAAAATTGTTAACTTTCTTTGGCCTTCTGTTATTAGACAAATTATTTACAAACTGTAATTCAGTAATTCATGGATACTGGTAGTATGACACAATTTTTTGTTAAGGGCTTTCCATTAAAAATTGTACAACAACTTGGTAAGGCTGTACAGGGCTGTAAACTACTTTTCTAATATATCACAGGATGAAGAGGAAGAAGGAATAATAACAGACCTTTTTTCAAGGCTCGAGTCATCCACACTACAGATGCATTCCTTAGAATACATTATGATTTTCTCCAAAGGATCCTTTCCCATTAAATACCACCTGAGTACTACAGTTTTCAAAGTAAAAAAATAAACATGAATTCACCATTGTATTTAAAAACAATTCAACTTACAGAATGCTGGAAAATGTTATGCAGTTAACAGTGTGGCAAAAAGAATACACTTTCAAAATGAAATGTTTTCTCTAAACTTCAGGGTCTATGCAATTATGAACCTAACGAAAAACTTATAAAGCCCATGGTGGAGTTGTACATTACTCCCACATGAAAAACTCCTGGTAGTACTTACTATCTGCAGTTAGCATTTCAAGATTTGTGTGATTTCAGTTAAGTTCTACTTTATATTTTAAAAGACTGCCATTACAGTATGTCAACTAGTATCGCAGGAAATCTTTAAAGCATTAAAATCTGTCTGTATCTAACCAAGTGTTTACATGGTCCATACAAAAACTATAGTAGCTGCATACTCAAGACAGTGAAAGTCAATCACCTGAAATTTTAAATAAGAAACACTGGTTAAGACAAACCTAAATCAATCTGAACAGGATACAATTGCCTGAATATTTTGAATATTCACAAAAATTCATATTGCTTCTTTCTAATGCCAAGAAAGAAGATTATAAGAACTTCCTCCCAGAAGCCTAGACATTTTAACACACATTTCCTATTTCAATTTACAATCAAACTTTAATCCTGAATATTTAATTTCTCTCCATCAAAAATCTCACATTACAAACATAAGGAATGTCACAAAACATAAGGCCACATCTTAAATTCATAATTTTTGGTTGAATACTTTTAAGAAAGTTAGTCTAAGGCTTCTAAGAGTCAAGTTGCTAAAAAATAAATATACCAGTGTTTGAATTGTAGGTTAATGCTTAAAAACAAAAAAAACAAAACAAAACAAAAAAACTACACACTGTAAGAACAGAAAAGAATGTTTTGCTATGAAAATCCCACTTGATATATTTTAGCACAAAAAATGTCTAATATGTACAATAGATGGACGTGCATTTAAGTACATACAACTGAGGGAAACATTTACAGAGGGTTGTGGGATGGCAAATGAACGTAATGAATAAAATGTAAAAAGCCATTACCTGTAAAACAGTAAGAATCTCAATATTTGTATTCCCAGTAAACAGTAAGAACATAAACGTCTTAAGATAAGCTGAAGCTTAAACACAAAATTGAAGCCATTTTATAAGATACAGAAAATTCAATGATCATTCAACCAAAATGTTGAGAGCCCTCCAATGGAAAAGTCTAATAGTAGTATCTCATTGTATAAAACAGTAACTATTTTAGGCTACTGGTACATTTAAATACATAAGGGAAAGAGAAAGTCTTTGCCCTTTCAATAGTTTTCCCTTTCACTACAAAAAATATTATACAACATTCATTAAAACCTCCATGTTTAAGAACTGACCTTAAACTATGAGAAATAAAGCTATATTCTCCACAGGAGAATTAAATGAAAATACCTTAAGCAACAATCCATAAATTTTTCGTAAATCTCCAAATTGCAGTTAACTGCTTAAGAACAGTAAAGGGGCCACTGAACGGGGACCTATGATCAATAGCCATTGCAATTTACTACAAATCTTGCTTATGAAAGTTAACAAAGTAAAATAAACACTCCAAATTTACATTGGAATAACCTTCCCACAACATACCTCCTTGAACCAAAAACCAGCACATTCAATTCAAAATATTGCTTCAGGAGCAATAATACCATTCAGGAGCTATATCACTCATTCATAATTTTACTGGCTGATAGGAATGTTGACTGTATAGCACTAATAAGTACTATGGTTTAAAATTAAGCTTGTTTGTTTTCATATCCGTTACGATTATTTTTGTTAACTAAGAAAAATGAAAAGGTCTCAGGAATACACACACATTTTTTTTTTTTTTCTTTTTTGATGTCTATGCAAGGATTTATCTCTTTGGATTGTTTTTACACATTTAAAAAAAGTAGAGTTTTCAAACACCACGAGCCCAAAGAAAACAACAGAAAGGGAATGAAGAGTAAAACAAAGTTTACAATTTTTACCTTTCCTGTTATACATTCATATGTTATCAGGTAGAGAAGGATTTTGCAAAATTATGTGGTTAAACATGTTATTTCTATCTGACAACTTAAAATAATGGACTAGCAACAAACAATTCTAGTACACTCACACCGTCTGCAACAAAAGTTACGTAATGAGATCAACAACATAGGGAAAAAAATGGTATAGAATGAGCAATTAAAGGGTCCCACTAATGAAAATGAAGAGGTAAATGAAGGACTTAATTACTACAAAAATTCCAGTTTTCATTTCAAGTGCAGTTAGTTTTGTGATTCCAACCTAAAATTGTTCACAGAAAATTTTATTCTTATCGAAATTTTACTTACCTGTTAACCTCTTAATAGTAACTAAATTTTCTTTGTAATATATTTATGTCCATATTTCTTCCCACTAGGGCATTTAAATTAAAATATAAGAAAGCCAAGAAATTACAAAAACTAACACCTATACACAAAATAAGAAAACTGATACAACTCTCAATTTTTAAAAGGCAACTGCATTTTCAAGAAGCTAAAATACGCAAAAGAATCATTTCTGACAGCAAATAGTTCTGATAAACACCAATGATCCCATGCACAAATACTCCTATTACAAAATGTCTTAAAAATAAAACTGGCAATAATATGGATAATTTGAAACAGGTAATTCTGTGAGAAGTATATGATAATGGACAAGATGAAACTGAAGAACTGCAGTGCAAATCTCTAGAGGGCCTCTATAGTTGCACATTACATAATACCTAGGGTACTTAAATACTTTGAGCACTGTTCTAATTTTAAAAATCAATGTGTATTATCAGAAGATCTCTCTCTCAAAGATAATCAGATACTAAAACATATTTTTTTTTTAAAAAATGACTTGCTTAAGAATTTAAGTCAACAAATTCCTGAAGTAATGATTCAGAATGACCTTCCTATAAAAATGTCTACCTAAGACGACATTCTGCCAATGCTGATTTTGTAATTATGAACACATGCTAACCAGGTGCTTTTAATGTAGGCCTTTACGTAAGGCAGGTTAGAAAAAAAAATCCTTGATTACTAAGTAACTCTAGCATGAATCAGTCGATTGCATGAATATATACACAATTCCTCAAACTGTGGAGTGCACCTATAATCTTCCATTTCAGATACAGGAGAATATAATCCAATGTTAAACATAACACCCTTCAGAAATCTATAGCAACTCGAAAACTAAACCCAGGTCTCTTCACTCGTATTTATCTGCTGCATGGTTGTATTTACATTGCCCACAGCTTCAAAAATAAACCATTAAGCACCATCACTATAAAACAGCAAATAACTGCAGCCTCGATCATAAATTTTCAAAACATCTCTTCAATGCTGGCAGTTCACAAAAAGGGTTTCAATACATCTGTTTAGTAATTAAGCTGCATTACTGTAGCAAATAACATGAATTTTTACTAAAATGGTAAAACCACACAAATTTTTTCACCCCTACACATTGCCTAGATTGCTATGTATCTGTCAAATTTCAGATTTTACAAGATTACATACCATTCAGCAAAGTCACAAGCTAACTAGTAGGTAAAAACAGCTAGAAAAGCAGAATATAGAAATATTAAATATCCATGTCATCCCCTATTCTAATATCAAAATCAAGGGCAAGAGACACTTAATTATTATGTTTAATTCACTGAACGCAAGATTAGATTGATGCATATCCAAAAACGCTATTGCAATGCTTTTTTAAAGGACAGTATAAATGTTGTCATAATAACATTATCTTTAGATATTGCTGAACACAAGACTTTCCCTGAGGTGTAAACATCAAATAACTTGAACAGCTTTACACATCAGCCCCATTAAACAGTTTATTACAACACTACATCTATTGTAATCAAAGTGGTGCTGTTTACAGACATCATCATATGAACATTTTTAACAAGAACAAACTACTATAAAAACAAGCATTTACTTGACTTTTTTCCAATTGCTTGCACATTATAATAGCCAAATGTATATAACCAGTAATAAAGTTGCAAAAGCTATAACTTTTTAAATCACACAGGTTTCCTTCAAATAAAACAGTTAAGCAACATAAAAAGTAAAAGTAGAGCTACTGGTTACCATTTATGCAGATTTGCTTTATTCAGATCTATTCCTGTTCATTATATCCATGAATCCTTACAGGTTCAGTTCAATCACAAGAAGCAATCTGCTGGACAAGCGTCATTTTTCCCCCATGAAGACTGTTTTGTCTTGCAAGGTGTTCCTCTTCCTTCAGCTGTAATGTGTCAAAATTTGTGATGTAGATTTTGCTATTCCCCATAATACACAGAAAAATGCTGGCTTAACTATACATACACAAGTCGTGCATCTACGTCACTGTTTATGTATTCTAACACAAAATAAGAATTAGCTGAAACAGTAGCTGCCTTTGTGGTGGGGAAATACTCCCAATTTATTTGATGAGTGAAAAGTGAGACAGTCTGATTTCGTTTTTCTTAGATATTATTGTCTTACAAATGTAATGAATAAAACAAATATAAATTTAGCAGCTACTGTTTCTGTGATGAAGGAAACATTTATAAGTCATTTTCTAAAGTATGCATACTACAAAAATAAATGGAAAAATACTTGGATGGTTTTAGTGTAAAGATTTCTCGTTCACCCACACAGTAATTCTGTATTAACTCAATTAACAATTAAATGAACTGAATATAAAATGCATATTTTACAAATTAGTTGTATTTATTTGACAGCATTACAGGAACTTCTGCAATTGTTATAAATCAAACACTGCTCCATGTTACAAAATTTATAAATAAAATTTATATATAGCTCAGTATGGGCATTTAAATAAATATAGTGACATCCACGTACAAATCTTCAGACATAATACAAATTTAAAACATGTAATTTTACCCTAGTCTACCTATTTTGAAATATCTAATATAGTATATAAACTAACCAAAAACAAGCTAAATGGGAGACTACAGTGATAAAATTCATTAAAAGCCCACATAAAGGAAAAAAGAGAATTTGATAAACTAAAATTTCAAGAATACATAAATACGCAAATTCAGTAGTGGTTCACAATGAAAGTATTCAATAACTTCGTAAGCACTGAAAGCAAGTTTTCCCTGATGATATAAGTGATCATCAAATTTTTTAATGTAAATTCCAAGAGACTATTCAAAAATAAGAAGTAATTTACGAGTCAAAGGGCACAATGTTTAGTGATATTTTGCCAGAAAATTGAAAAAAGTATATACATTTTTTACAACAAAAAAGGCTCCTAAGTCACTTCTGTCACAACTGTAACTTTTATTTTCTATGCCCTTCCTCCCCTAACTAGGCTGTAAGCAGCTTAACAGCCTTAATACACATATGCCTTCGCAATGTCTAGCAGTAAAAACCTAAATTTTACAACTGGAAAAGGAAAAAACAGATGTTAATTCTGGACTTCCTCTTTTAAAAAATTTCTATCTCTATCTGTCAAAAAATAATGCTACCTTTTATTGCACCTTCAACTTACATGTTGATAAAGCTATTTAATGGAATTATTCAATGAAAAACATTTTAAATGGCACCTTTCAAATGTCTCATCTTTATTACTTACAATGCATTTTTAAAAGTTGGTAAAATATTTTAAAAAGACAGGGTATATGTTCTTATCTGAAAAAAGGATTACTGGGAATTCACAAAATCTCACTGAAAAATAATACTATCTCCCTAATTTTTTTGTTGTGCTGGAGATAAAGAAGAGAGGTCATGTGATTAAGGGGGAAACACTATTTAAAGCCACTGTGAGCAAAACAAAAATATCCAACCCTTCCAAAAATCATACAGCATATTCTGCAATTTTATACCATTTGTCACACCAATGGGGAATTTTGCTCCTTTTTCTAAAGAATCCTACTCACGAAATTACAATATCCATATTTATTAAGGACGAATGCAGTCATCTTTTGCTTGATTATAATTTATAGGTATATCTTTACTATTAATAAATCTCTAATTTTCACCATACACACATATAAAATCTGGGGCTAGTCTGGCAGTTTTTATTTATTTTTATTTCTAAACACTTTACATTTATCCATCTGGAAATACAAATGTTACAATCTCAAACGGAAGCGAATTTGAAGGCAATACAACCCAATTCCAATAATCCAGTTCCATATTAGAGTCTCAAACACCTAAGTAGGCGTCTACATAAACAAAGATATTAAAAAGAAGCTTAAAAGTGACAAATACATCCAATGCTTATATTTTCAGAATACCTGTAGTTACTTCCGAAATGTCAAAGCCACACAATTACTTGCTTTACCTATCAGTTATAAAAGACCGATGTAAACATGTGTTAAAACAACTAAGAAAATAAAAGGAATCTACAGCTCTTCAATAAAATCTGTAAACTGAAGTAAGCACTAAGAAAAATTTCAATACATAGGGGAAATATCTGCATTTTGAGGTATATGTTAGGATCAAGCCAATATTAACAACTCAGATTATGAGCATTTCTATTACAAACTTATCTAAGCAGATTTTCAAGCATTGGTATTCCTAAACTCATGTAAGTTGATCTTTCAAGTAAGAAATTCCAAAATTCATTTGAAATGGCTTCTTTTATAGGTTTTTACATTAATATACTGAGTTAAAAGGATTCTAATATAATTAGAGATGTACTAATTAACTCAATGAAATGAAACTCACTTTTGTCTCTCCAAAAATTTCTCCTTATCTTAATGAGAGGAATGGAAGTAGGGTAGGCAAAAGAAATAGAAATATCTAAATACCAAGTTAACTCTTTTAAAATAAAAATTCCTTCTCATGTTGACTAGAGCACATTACACAAAACAATTCTGTTAATTGTAGATGTTTACCAAAAAGTCCCTCACTACCATAACACTTCATATTTTCATCTTTCTACCTCTGGACACAGTACTTACCTCATTTTAACCAAAGCATTTTATTACACCATAAAAATTACATGACTGTCACTATTGATAACCCATTAAATGGCAGAAACAAACTTCATCACATTCTAAGAAAAATCAGCTTTGCTCCAAAAAAGATTCACAAAATGGACATTCCAAAATAAGTTCTTTATGTGATTTAGAATTCATTGTGAGTTAAAACATGCTACCCAGAAGGCCAACTAGAAAATGTGGATAGCATATATTGTACCCTTCCCCCCTTTTGGTTATCAGTTTTTCTTTAAACAGTGCTAACTAGGTATTTATTCAAAACATATTTATTCAAAACAATCTAATTTACAAACCAAAACAATGGTAGTAAATTTCACACTGAGATGAAGGTGAGAGAGCAAGGTGACCCACATAGGTACTGAAATTTTTTTAAACATTATTTTTAGACAAAACTATATTCTCAAACCACAGTGAGCAAAACACACTATACATCCATTTAATGGATTACTTCCTATCCTCTTGTCACTTCAATTAAGACAGCTGTGTAGTCAGAAAGGTTTTGCAAATTAATTCTAAGGGCAAGGAAAAGTAGAGTGAAAGGAATGGGAGCTAGCACATCCAGATGAGTAGTTATGGATATAGGGAAAAACACAAGGAAACACAGGGCTGGGAAATATTAGGTAGGCCTCAGGTGACCAAAGAGTTTGGCAGAAATCATTTAAAAATTTTATTAACAGGTAATATTACTTCAGGTAATTAGGAAAACTTAATTTTCACATAAGCCCCAATGCAACACTAACTCTCAAAGAGATGAAGCATCTTACTATACAAGGAAAAAAAATAATTAAAATGATACTTTTGGCTTTTTTTGGTTTTTCCAAAGTAATACAAAGATATAAGCAGTATCTTCATTGAATAAAAAACGCAAGCATCCTAAATCTTGTGCAATAGCAGCAAAATATAAGATCATCATATTTATGGTAGAAGGAAGAAAGTAATCAGCAAAGTAAAGTGTAGTTATTTAATCCAGACACCATACATGATGTTTCAAAACTTCTACAAAGAAATGGTAAGGATTTAAGAATACGTAAAACCTCATAAATCATGCAGAGAGGGAGCCTGAAAGAAGAGTATTTAGAAAAATAATTTGCATCTATTACTTTCCAGCACACCAAGCAAAACCTGAATTGTTAACAGACATCTGCTGAATAGGATGTTCCAAACAATTAAAAAGAGTAATACAACCCAAAAGAGAATTAACTGTGAAGGTAAATGAATTTCTGTAAAAAAGATAAAATAATGTTAAAGAACTGAACTACTTTTGTTTTGCTCAGAGTGGTTTGAGAATAAAGGCAGAAATTACAGAATACGAAGTACAATGTATTTACATACTTAAATCTATACAATACTGTTATTTTCTAATTAAAATATCTATTTTTACTTAAATATTAAATGCTTTTTAGAAAAACTAATACATTTTTCATAACTGAGAGAATGCAATTAACATTACCAACAGTTCAAACACAAAAAAAATTAAGATGGGACAGACAATAACAGCTTGCCAACACCGTTAAGTTTCCAGTTATATTAAGAACTTGTCCTTTTAGCAATTCATCATCACTTTAATAAGATTACATTATTGCTTTATTAGTACACACAGACTTTCTACTAACATTCACTTTAGCTTTCAAGTTACTATCATTCCACTTAGTCCATTTAATTTTACATAACAGCTCAAAAGGACTCATATTTTAAAACTTCTAAAAAGGTCAACAACAGACCTTATGATGGTGAGGAAAGTTGCAGGTAGTTTGTTGTTTGTTTAAAAACGTTTTTCACCTGAATATATTTGATCCCAGTCCCACCCAGTGTTCATGTCTACATCCACAATCAATACTGTTTGTCATACCAAAGGTACAATATTCCAGGATAACAGAATTTCTGCACTGGAGATGCTTATGTAAAATTTTGCTTGGATGAAGGCACATGACAATATTACAACTCAATTTTGATTAATGTACAAACAAAACATGGGAATTTTGGTATGGTACATCAGTGATTAAGAAAAAATGTCAACAATAGTTTGCAAGTTGGGAATTCACCGTTAATTCCTGAATGTTATCAAACTCAAAAGTCAGATATAGTTGTACACGTTACTAGAATGTAATGTTAATCAAAGTATTTAAAATTAACAATGGACTTTTCAGAAAGTTTACCTGATTAGATTTTTTCATTAAAAGTTTACCTGATAGACTATGTTATTTTTATTAAAATCAATAAGAAAACTGTCATCAATTAACTTGGGGGATAAATTGGACTAGAGGCCTTTGATGGGGGAACACCCAATTTGGAGATGACTAAAAATGTACACAAGTATTATCATGCTTTCAGCAATCAGAAGTCTGTTGATAACTAACAGTCTAAATAAAAATATAATTTATAGAACCTGTACCTGTTTATAATGAAATGGCTAAAATAGTTAAGCATTTCAAGTAATCACCTGGCCACAATTCACATTAAACAACTGATAAACACTAGGAATTTTTTATAAGACGGGATCCTATCTATTCAACTCAGAGGAAAAAAAAAAAAAACAAACCTACATCTTTAAAATTTAGTCTTTAGATTTACAGGATACAACATTTAATTTATATCTAAAAACAATTACCAATTTCAATTAGCTTAATTTTAAAAGTGAAAGAGGTTTTACCTCATAGTAAAGGAATGTTTTGCAAATTACTTATATTAAGCTCTGTAATACAATACATGAACAACTATTTAAAAATTAAGTTTTGCTAAATATTCAGGATGTACATTCAAATAGCGGGTTAAAGGATTAAAACTGGGCCTTTCACTTCAAAAAGCCCTTAAATGTAAACAATGTAACAGCTTATTTGTGTTCCAGAAAAATAACAAGACTTACATGCTTATTTTCAAAATAGTATTCTTCAAAGTATCTCACTTGCTAAAAATAAATCTGTTACAGTTAAAGAAACTGCTATTCTATCACAGAACTACCATACACTTGATAAAACCTTTGATTTTGCCCATGACAATTTAAATACTGATTACCATGAATGAATTTTCAAGAAGTTTCCCATGACTGCTGAAATAATCTTTTAAAAAGTAGTTTCATATAAGGGGCTTGTTTTAGCCTGATTAAACATGGATAAGAAACCAGTACCTAAAGAAAATATATTTTTGTTTACAGAATAACCTCTATCACATGCACAAGTTTATGGTGCCTTCCCCATTACTTCCCACTTTTCACATGAATAAATGCTGTTCACAAATGAAAAATAAAATTACACGTGAAAATGAAGTATAAACAGACCACTCTTTCCATTTTATGAAAAATGCACAAAAGAAATAGTTTTAAGATACAGAAAAAAAAGACAATGATTATGGTTTATGAATGAAACAGCAAAGAATTATTTCAAGGTTATTCTAATGGGGGATGTATGGTTTGATACAATTAAAAATTTTTAGATAGGGACTACTCAGCAGCCATTTTAACTGAGTAGCTTTTGCAATCTTTGCAACTTAAAGAATACTGTTTTTCTTTTCTTTTAAAAACGAAAGGCAAACTTAAGATGCAAGGAAAACAGTTTCTTACCTAAAAAAATTTTCTTTTAAAGATCTTTTAATGCTGTGAAATCATCCTCCTGTATTATAAACTATTAGCTATTAGATTTTCTTTAAAAGTTTAGGGACAACTGAGATTAGTTCAAGGATAGAAACTTGAAATTTATTTTTAAAAATCCAAGCGCATAACATACATGTATGAAATGACTCCCTTTACTTTATGTTAAATCACATGCAAACTAAGTGTGTGATTAAGAATCACAATTTTTAGATTTTAGAAGTAGACAATGAGTCCTCTTGATTATTTCTTGCTTTTTTAAGACCATTAAGATTTGAAAACTAAAAGTGGTAACTCAACAATATAAATGTTCAAGGAGAAAAGAACAAAATTTTTACCTGTTACTACTTACCTATTATTTGTCACAGATGTTTCCAGAAGATTAAATTCAGAACATGTAGCTGGACCATTTAAAATGTAGGTATATACTGTATAAACAATAGCCTTGGAGTTATAATTACCGTTAAAAATACATAAGCCAAATACAACAGGAACAAGGAATACCCACCTTCTCTAACGATGGCGATACTCGCGCTCGCGGTCGCGCTCTCGGTCACGGTCTCGATCACGATCTCGGTGCCTCTCTCGTTCTCTGCTTCTCTCTCTATAATAATCGTCATGACGGTCTCTACTACGGGATTTATGACGCCGACTCTTTTCCCGTGATCTACTATGGTCCCTCTCTCTTGATCGTTCACGTCTTCTAAAAGAAATTACTGGATTAATGCTCTCCATAATTCAGTAGTTTAAAGAGCTAAGAGTCAATATTCTCGTGTTTAAAAAAACCTAAGAAAGGAAAAAAAAAAAAAACTCCTTCTACATCTACTTTAGACTTACTCTTCTGAAATGGCGATAATTATTTACCAAGTCACTCACAAGCATGAACTGGAAATTTCATTTAAAAAAATTATGCACCAAAAATTTGGAAACTAGACACATTATGGCAATACATCACATCATCTACTTACTAGTAGCCTAACACACAGACATGTAGTATTTACTGAATGAACAAAAAGAAAAGCAAGGGGAGAATATTTTAAAACACTTGTGTTTAATTAAATCTAAAGAAGATCTAAAAAATAATTTTTAGATATATAACCCATGAAATCACTCAATATACAATTTGACTTAAATACATTAAAAAAATCAATACCCATTAACTAGATCTTTTCCTAAGCCTATATATAAATATCTTCAAGAGTACAGCTCCACTAAGATAATTTCTAATTAATATGTAAATATGCTTTGGGGGTGGGGGTAGGGAGCCAGAAGAGTAACCATCAGGAAGATAATAATTGTAAAATCATGGGGCAGGATAAAGACGAGCTCCTTTTCCTTACCCAACTAAAAAAAACTATACCACCAGAAAAGATAGACTACAGGCAGACCTAAGAATATCATGTGGCCCTGCCCAATCAAGACCGTGGAGTGAAAAGCTGCAGGGCTACATTCCCCCACAGAAGCTATGAACAACTTGCAGAAACACCTCCAACAAAGCTCCAGAAAACAGTTAAAGGATTGCAGTTAACAGGCAAGTGTTAAATCAAGAGAAGAACTTAGAAACGGTAGTGTCTTCTGGCCAGTGCAAGTCCCAGGCCCCAGTTCTAGAGGGAAAAAAGTAACTTTCATGTACATTCTTGGGAGCATATATGTGTAGGCCAAAGAGAGAATGCTGAAAGCTGCAAGAAGCAATATACAAGGGAGCCTCAAGAAGATTAAGTGCTGATTTCTCTTTGGAAACCATGGAGGCAAGAAGGCAATAGGATGACATATTTATTAAAGTACAAAAAGCAAAAGCCTATCAACCAAGAATTCTGTAAAACAGTCTTTCAAAAATGAGGGAGAGAAGAAAACATTTCCAGATAAATAAAAGCTGAGGGGATCTGTCACCACTATACTGGCCCTACAATAGATGTTAAAGGGAGTTCTACAGGTTGAAAGGAAAGAACAAAAGTCAACAGATCAAAGCCGTATGAAAAAGTAAAGAACTAAACGGAACAACACAGGTGTTAAAAAAAAAAAATGCCAGTGCTATTATATTTTTGGTTTGTAACTTCACTTTTTACTAAAAAGGCAAATGCATAAAATGTAATGATAAATTAGTGGTTTGGGATTCACAGGAATTTGTGACAAGAACTGCATAATGGTGGGGGGACACGGGTACAGGAACACAGTTTGTGTAGACTACTGGAGGTAAATTGGCACCAAGATTGTCATAGACTTAGAATGTTAAATTTAAGTCCCATGGAAACTGCAAAGGAAGTACTGGAGAATGTGCAAGCTCACAGAGACAGAAAGTAGAGTATAGGCTCCCAGAGGCAGGAGGAAAGGGGAGTATATGCATAATGGGTGTAGGGTTTCTGTTTAGGAAGATGGGAAAGATTTAGTAATGGATGGTGGGGAGAGTTTCGCAACATTGTGAATATGATTAATCCCACTGAATGGTATGCTTCGGGTGAGGCTGAGATGGGAAAATTTATGTTGTATATATGTTCCCAGGGTTAATAAAGAAAGAGCAACTAAAGAGATAATGAAAACTATATGCAATACATGATCCTGGACATGGTCTAATAAAGGAGGAGAAAAGGTTCAAAAGGACATTATTGGGACATATGAAAAAAATTGGGATAGAGACTGTGAACTTTTTATCAGTAATAAACATCTTAAACTTGACAATGCATTTCAGATGATTACGTAAGTGATTATCCTGTTCTTAGGAAATGTACATGGCAGAATTAAGCATTCAAGGAGGATGAATATTCAACCTATGCTCAAATGATCAGAAAACGGATAAACAGATGTTCAGAAAGATGGATAAGACTGTTGGATGAACAGACACAATGATGTACAGCAAATGTGGCAAAATGTCAGTAGAACCAGGTATCTGATAGAACCAGATATCTGGAGAGAGGAGGGTATGTTGGAATTCTTTGTGTGGGGTTTGTATTACTTTTGCAACTGTTCCTGCAAGTTTGAAATTATTTCAAATTAAAAAAAAAAAAAAGAGTAACATAAAGATTTAAGATCTACCTTTCAAAAGTAAGTAAATTTTCAAGAATAAATAAGAAATAGATCACTGATTCATTCATTAACTCTCTCATTCAAGAAACATGTATGGAGCACCCATAATGTACGAGGCACTGTTTAGGCACTGGAAATACTGTAGTGACTGGGACAGATTAGGCCCCTGCCATCACTCAACTTGTGTTCTAGTGAGACTATGCATTTAATAACAAATAAGAATAGATTACAGTGTACTAAGAGAAATGACCAGAGTGATATGACACACTAACCTGGGAGCTTTGTGAAGAGCCAAGGAAAAGGGTTACCAGCAAGAGGAATTCTAAATGCAAAAGTAGTAAGGTAGTCAAGCGCTTGATTTGTCACAGGAAATAGAAGGGCAACCAGTATGGCTGGAGTATACTGGGCAAGGGGAAGGGTACAAAATGAAAAGGAAATGATAAAAAAAAGACTACATTACACAGTGCCTCACTAAATGTTAGCAGTTTTATTCTAAGGGCAACTAGAAGCCTTCGAAGGATTTTAAGCAAATGCCTAACATTTGATGTATAGTTAAGAGATCACTCTGGCCACTGACTAAACAAGAAGTAAAATCAAGGTCCTATTTTAAAGTCCTCCAAACACAATAAATTTTCCATTTTTAAACTAGCAGTTTTGATTGGCATGAGACAGGAAAGTTTTACCTTGATCCAGAACCATAAGACTTAGACTCAATTCCATGAAGGCAATCTTGCAAAGAGCTAATAAGGACTTTGCAACGATCATCAGCAGACACTTTGGATTGTTTAATTAAGGAAATTGCAGTTACCAATGTCTCAATAGCACTCCCATAATCACCTATAGAGAGAAAAACAGGAGAAGTGTGGTTTAAAATAAAACAAATTTTGCTTTCAAAATACCACCAAACCACTTAGGGCAAGGGTGATAAAAGCATTTTACACAAGCAGTGTACTTTAAAATGACTACAGAAGATAATGTCCTAATTGTAGTGTTCCACCTTGTGCGTTCATATGCATGAAATTAACATAGTTTGTCAGTAATATAGCTGTATGAAACAGATTTTGCAAATATGAGAATAAATGAGTTGCTTAAAGCCCCAGTGCCATTAAATGTCAGCAGAAGGCTTAAATGTATACCTAAAATTTAAAACTAGGAGAAACTTTCTACTACACTGTGATACAGATTCCCTCAATGCCTTTTAAATAAATTATAGTTAATGATTTGTCAAGATAAAAAGAACTACTAGACATAAACGACCCACACCTTCAAGTCATTTCTAATAACGTAAGAAATATTAATACAGGAAAAAAGTGTACAAACCAGCACTAGCATCAGAAACAGCTCTTGAAATGGCACTGCTTGAAATTGCCCTATTTCTATTCATGATTTCTTCAAACTCAGCTTCACTCAATGGCGTTCTTGCAGTATCCATTTCCCTAAAAAATCAAAATAAACCTTAAATTATGTATAACAGATTTTCTAAGTTAGTCATAACAGTGTAAAGCAATTAATACTAGCCATTTCCAGATTGAAGCATGCTATTTGCTTCTACAGAGAACAAGCCTAAACAAAATTCTCTTACACCACAATTTTTCAGCTGAAATAAAGTAGCAGCTTAGAAACCTCATCTTTCTGGAGGGCAAAAAAGAGATATATTTATATATCTACAATACTTTACAAAAAGTCAAACAAAAACACTTAATAAATTGTGCTGATAGGTGTATACACATATATGTAACAAAAGAGTTGGCTGAAAAAAATACAGCCCTAAACAAAAAGGTCAGGAATTTGGTTTCATTTGTATTTGTATCCTCTAGACACAGGATCCAATTTACAGCAGAATAACAAATATCTGATCAATGAACAGAATGGAAATTTCATGCAGGACAAGATCTAATACTATCTTGTTTGCCACTGAAACTCTGGAAGAGTATCTGGCACATAAAAGGCACCCAAAAAGATTAAATATTTGTTGGATAAAATGAATAAAAATTCCCAAATTTTAACAATTTTTAAAAATCTCCAAATTTTTCTATACTGTAAAACATGTACAGTACAGAAAGAAGATAAACTTTTTGCCATTTTGGAAGTTACTAGGTAGGATGATGTCAGTTTAGGCAAGCAAGAGCAGTAGAAATTCGTTCTGGTGAAATAAGGAAATAGCTAATCTAACTTTTTGCATGTTTATAAGATATTTTGGTGATACGTTTACATAATATTCCCAAGTCATTCCTAAGTAATAATTATTCCCAAAACTTTATAACATTTTGACCACATTACAAGTTGTTCCAAATCCATGTATGCTTTCAACTAAATGCTGTGACTTGTGCCCATGCTATCCCCGACCGTGAAAAATGCCACATTAAAAAAAATACATTTTTTCTCCAATTTTCAATAAAAGAGGTCTACTGACCTCTTTTGATTATTATTATAACCAAAAATTTATTCTTGGGCCTGTGCAAACTGTATGGAATTAGACAGACATCCAGATTTATTCCTGGAGGACATTATTAGATAAATGGAAGAACAAAGTAGTTTAAATAGTAATAAAGAATCTAAAAACATAATAAACTCAAAGGAACTTCTTTCTGCCATCTTGGAGCCTGTGGAGGCCTACTGGGAACAGGAATTTTAAAACAGCAAATAGGTCAGGTAGGCTGTGGTCCAAAGCCATTTTTGCTGCCTGTAAGTGGGATCTCCAGAACCATGGGGAACACACAGCTCTTTCTAAAACTGAAGGATTTATGCCAGAGATAAACTGAATTCTACTTGGGCAAGAGATGTGCTTTTATGTGTACAAAGCCAAAAAACAACACAGTGATTCTTGGAGGTAAACCTAACAAAACCAGAGCAATCTGGGGAAAAGTACCTTGCACCCATGGAAATAGTCGCATGGTTCATACCAAATTCCGAAGCAACCTTCCTGCTTAGGCCACCGGACACTGAATCCCTGTGATGCTGTACCCCACAAGGATTTAAACTTATTGAAAAGTAAATAAATAAAATTTTGGTTTAAAAAAAAAAAAAAACTCAAAGGAAACTGAATGGTGTCCTTGCAAATTCAAATCATTCTTCATTGATGATAAACATAGCTCCCCAGATTAAAATCTGAGTATGAAGTCTGAAATTTAAATAAGCAATTCAAAGAGTCAGAAACCAGGGTATGGCTGGGGATGGGGGGAGGGGGGAGTTATTGCTTAACTGATACAGAATTTCTATTTGGGGTAAAGATTCTGGTAATGGATGTTAGTGATCTGGCACATTGTAAGCATAATTAACAGCACTGAATTATATATTAGAATTTGGCTAAAAGGGGAAATTTGGGGTTGTATATTACTAGAATAAAAATTAAAAAACAAAAACCAGAGGGCTGTACAACAAACAGTGAATCTTAATGTAAACTATGGACTATAGTTAACAGTATAATTATAATAATATTCTTCTATCAATTTCAGCAAAGGTACAACATTAACACATGGTGTTTATAAGAAGAATATATGGGAACTCTACTTTTGGCATTTTTCTGTAAACCTTCAATTTTTCTAATAAAAAAAGTAAAAAAAAAAAAAAAAACTATGGAAAAAATTACTTTGGAAGGGAGGTTCAGAGATCACTTAGTTCATCAGTGGTTCACACCCAGCTTTTCACTAAGGATCCTCATTATTTTTTCCATAAAGCGTGTTTCAGAAGATTTTGTTTAGCCAAGTATAATTATTAAATTATTTGATGTTCCCATTTTAATTAAAAGTTAGTAATCTGCTAATCAGGTCTTCTGATTAGCACAGAATAATCAATAAATAGTACCTACCAAACAAAATGATCTAATGCCTTAAAAAAAAAAAAAGAAACTGGTTTTCTGTGTAGTGTGATCAACAGTTAATGAAATTTAAATTTTAAAATCTTGAAAATAGCTTAAAGATCCCATTTGCTACTTTATATTAATTTTAAAAATGATGAAAATGAACCCATAGAACTTACTGACTTGCTCTAAATGACAAGGCTATGTAAATGGCAAAGTCGGGATTATTTTTCCTAACCACTATGCTTTTCACCATATCATGCTGTCCCTTCCAAATAAAACAGACAACACAGAAAATTAAATATCTGGGGAGAAGACCATAATTAAAAGACACCTTAGTGATGGAGCTTAGAGTATTTTTTATAAATTAAATACACTCAGTTTACTTTCACAGATACATACTAACTTACCTTCCAGGAGGCCCATAGTCACCCCTATCATATGGTGGAGGTCGGCCATATGGATCTGCTGGTGGTGGACCCCGGCTATCTGATGTAGGCATGCCGCTATTAGTTGGTGGAGGAAAGAAAGCCGGGTTCACATGTGGAGCTGGAGGCGGGGCACCTGGAGGTGGTCCAGGAAGATGAGGAGGAGGAGCAAGTGTAAGGGGTGGCCCAAGAGGGCCAGGTGGACGAGGTGGAAAGGGGCCTGGAGGTGGAGGTGGTCCCTGTTGTGGAGGTGGTGGCCCAGGAGGGGGCCCGTAGCCCGGAACTGGAGGTGGAGGACCAGGTGGAAGCGGACCCAGTGGAGGCTGCCCAAAAGGTTGTCCAGGAAAAAGAACTGGTGGTGGAGGGCGATCTCCTCGATTAGGAGGCCCAGCTAGTGGAGGAGGCAGAACCTGGCCAGGAGGTGGAGGACCTGGTGGACCAGGTGGGCCTGGAGGACCTAAAGGGGGACGTGGTGGAGTCTGTCCAGCTAAAGAATAAAGAAGAGAAAGAAAAAAAAAAAAACAACTTCAATAATAAGATATTTTAACCTTTATGCCAAGATTATCATTTTCAAGTATAACCCATAAACAAAGATTCTCTTTAAATGAAACCCATATGATAAATGCTACACTAACAAATACATAGGTGAAGTATATCCTTATGCATTTAACTAGCTCAATTTATGCTTAAGAAAAATTATTAAAACAAAAATTTTAATAAAAAAAGATTACAGTGCTTAGAGATATTTGCCATCTTTCAGTGTACACACACTTCTTACAGTGAAATCACCCACCTTATATTCTACTCTGATGCCAAGCTAGAAAGTGAAACAAGGAAAAACGGTCTTGAAAGGATTTTTTTAAGAGGTAAGAAAATAAGACGGATGTAAATATTCTATATATAAGTCAAGCAAGTTTGGAGAAAAATAAAGACCTTTTAGGCCAAAAATGGGTATTTCCTCTATGCTGTGCCCCATATGCCATGGAATCCTAGTTTCCAGGAACAAAGGCCGAGTTCCTTTAACAAGATGCTTGATCAAATTTCCTGGATTCCAAAAATAGCATAACAAGGAGAGTAAGTCACATTAATAATGCATTACTTGAAAAAGAGAGAAAAGGAAAAGAGGTATTAGGTAGACATGTTTTATCCATGGTTATTTAAAAAAATTTTTACCTGGAAAAGGTGGGGGTGGCCCTCCTGGTCCTGCTGGCCCAGGAAACCTGTCCCCACCGGGAACAGCCCCTGGAAAACGGCCCCGTCCTCTACCACCTTGTGGAAATGCTGCACGTGAACTGCCTCCTGGAGGACCAGCTTTACCTTCCCCAGACATTTGTCCTGACTGTGTAGCTGCAAATATCCAAATACTCATAAATAGCATTTATTAAAATAGTTCTCTGAAATGTAACCACTGCTATTAGAAACAACTCTATTTCAAACTTCATTTATACTACAGATTAACTTGCAGATGCCCTGGGCATGTGCAAACTGCATGAGAAGTATTGGTTAGGAAAACATTCACATCTATTTAAGTTCTTTTGAAGTCTCAAAATATCCAGGTTTAAATGTATAATTCAGTGAGTAAATATAGGTTACTTTCAAAATACCAGTACTCTGAAGCAGCCAAGACTGAAATTCTTCAAGAGAAATCTTAATTTCAGTAGCATAGATCATTTAAATTTTGTATCATATTCTTCAGTTAAGTCTTAAGTGCTAAAACATTAAAAGAAAAACAACCACTTGAATTTCTGTTAATTACATGATCATCCATCTTTTTAAATAACATTCATAACTGTGTAATAGCAAATCTTTCTATATTCACTTCACCAAGTGGTGAAAGGTCTTGGTGCCAAGCAGAAAACTGACAAATACTTTCTGGTTATCAGTGGTCTCCCCCACCATAACACATATCCACATAATTTCCTTCCATCTAAGGACAAGAATGTAGTTTCTTCCTTTCTATAAGATGGGAGTGACAGGACAAGAATGGCAGGAGTCTAGAACTTGCACACTGTTGTATAGTATTGTATACGTGACATCTAGAAAAAAATGAAATGGGAATAGGTTTCCAGCTTAGGGGCCCACAGTCAAACCCAGCCATTAAATCAGATTTCTAAAATAGATTTCCCAACAAACTAATATTAAAACAACTGCTCCAGTACAAGATCTGACAAATGCTAGCAACACTGATTAAAATATACATCTTTAATAAAAGCCTGAGGGATTGCTTACTTTTCCTGGACTGCATTTCAAATTGACTCAGGAACTGTTTATTGCATGGAGTTACAACAGGATTCTGACCATGCAGCTCTCTTTTAGGTAACAGATCCATTAACTTTTTTGAAGATGCTTCGGATCCAACACCAACAAGGGCAAACCTAAAAAGTTTTACAGGGAGTTAAGGGAAGAAAATGAAGAGGGAGTAAACATTTTATTGTCATTAAAAGAAAATGGTCTGAATTTACTTTTATCTAGGAAAATTGAAAATACTTCTAAATGCTGGACAAGTTCACTTTCATCTTCAAAACAATTTTTTAACAGCTTGGAGATATACACCTCCATTCCCTGTGTCCCATCCCTAAGCAACCACTAATCTACTTCCTATTTTTATGGAGTTGCCTATTCCGGACATTTCATATAAATGGAATCTTATATTATGTGGTCCTTTGTGACTGTTTTTTTTTTTTTTTTCCACTTGATTGCCAAATAAGATTCTATTTACAGATATATTCCATTTTATTCGATGTTTCTACTTTTGGGCCATTATAAATAAAGCTGCTATGAACATTCAAGTAGAAGTTTCTGGGTGGACATGTTTTCAGTTTTCTTGGGTATGTTCTAGGAGTTAAATTACTCTGAATTTAAGCTTTCAAGTAACTGCTGTATTATTTTCCAAAGTGGACTGTACCATTTTACATTCCAACCTGTATCACATGAGGGTTCTAGTTTCTCCACATCCTCACCAGTGCTTATTATCCATCCTTTTGATTACAGCCTTCCTAATAGGTATGAAATAGTATCTCATTGTCATTCTGATTTGTATTTCTCTGATGGCTAATGATGCTGAGCATCTTTCATGTGCTTATCAGCTGCTAGTGTATCTTTAGAGAAATGTCTATTCAACAGATCCTTGGCCCATTTTTAAATTGGGTTGTCTTTATATTCTTGAGTTGCAACAATGCTTTAGGTATTCTGGATACTAGATCCTTATCAGATATATGATTTACAAATAGTTTTCTCCCATGTGGGTTGCCTTCATGTTCTTGATGGTGTCCTTTGAAGCACACAAGTTTTAAATGTTGATGGTATTCAGTTTATTTTTTCTTTTGTTGCTTGTGCTTTAGGTGTCATATCTAAAAACATTGCCTAATTCAAGGTCATGAAGATGTAGTAATGTCCAGTTAACTGAGGTTTATTTACTGATTATACAGTTTTAACATTTTACTCATGCTACTAAAGCCTTCTAAAAAGACTATCTACAGCCATCTTTCTAAATTAGAATACAGTAAACACAATTCATAATCTTGTGTTGTAATTAGTAATTTCCTAGGGGTTAATGAGGTGAGCAGGGGAAATCTCCTACCCAAGGCTTACAACCCACACACATTAAAAAGTCTCAATGCTAGGCTTTAATTATGGCACATAATTTTCTATCTCTTTCCACTGTTATTTCTTATCTGCTGTAGTATGCGCATCTAAAAACAACCTGCAATTAAAAAAATTTTTCTGCTTAAAATGTTACAAACCAGAAAACTAGATATGCCCAAATCCAATTATCATATGTCTAAAACAAACTCAGGATGGTTTCTTTTCTGATTAAATGTTTTTAGCATACTAACATTGTGAAATCTATGCTGGTGGCTCAGAAATTTCTGGCTTACTCAGCTTGTTTTTTACATGAGAAAGATCAAAGCATAGAGAAGAGTTAAATAACCTTCAAGGTAACAGAGACTGTGAATAGCAAACCTAGAATTTAAACACAGGAAATTTAACTCCTGGGTCCGTGTTCTTAATCAAATCTTAAGGTACCACATACAACTATAGCCACAATGTATAAAAGGCCAAAGACAAAATCAGCCAGTTCCTCCTGGTGCTGCTTTTAAGAGCATTTACCCCGCTGTATTCTTATGACATGTTTCTTTGCTCCCCGTAACTTACGAATTCCTCCAAAGCAGATCAGGAAGTTACAAACATTAATATGATGGCAGCCATTAAAATAAAGTAGACCTGTATGTACTGGCATCAAAGAATCTTCAAGACATAAGTATTTATGTTTGGCAGAAGGAAACCAAATCATATATCACATATTATTAACATGTTTCAAAATGCACAGAAAAAAAAGCTAGGATATACAAACTGTTAACAGTGAAAGCAATGATTACCTCCAGGGAGTTGGGAGGAAATATGGAGGGGGAAGGAGAAATACAGCAAGGAGCAAGCAGTAAAGGTCAATTTGGCCTTCTCTTTCATGTTTAAACTCTTTACAATATTTTACTTGTGTAATAGTTTTTAAAGCATGCTATAGATACACCTCTCACTGTTCAAGTGAAACCCTTGCGTTCTCATAATTGCTTATGTGGACATAAAGTAGATTGGCCAAAAGAAAAGAAAAAGTAATAAGAGTTTGTAAAATAATTGCCTTCTCTTTACAATTAACTTTTAAAAGATCTTACAAAGTATAAATTGAATGTTATGAAGAAGTTATAAGGATAACATAGACCTTAAACTATTATGGTTTACAAATATGGAAGCTCTTTCTTAAAATACTGACAATGTTTACAACGTAATTATTAACGTTATTATAAACCACTAAATCATACCACTGGTTAAGAAACTTCCACAAAAAGAAATCCCAACCTATTAATATTCTCTCTGGTCTTGACTCATATTTGAGAGTTTTGAAAGTGAAGTCAACATCAGAAAGACACCAAATACTGTTATTCTAACAAACCAGAATCAACCACCTTCAAGACTTCAGTCATAATTTTAAAAAATTAAAAATGGCAAACACGTCTTTCAAACCCCAGCTGCTACACTGTGAAGACTGTAAGGCCCATCAATTATTTGCTCCCTGCAGTCTTCTTTTCCAAAATTACTGTCAAGGTAATATATACCTTCCAGTTTATGAGATTAAACTATATCTGTAAATATTTAACCACTTTATCAATCTTGATTCACTTTTAGATTAAACTACAGTTCATCAATATTCTTCTACAAAGATAAATCTCTGATCTTAACATTTTTAATCCTTAGCAGGTACAAATTTCCCAAGCATTATCTGAATACATAATGCCTTGTAAGCTTCCCTTATCAAGTAGATTCATGCAATAACACCGGTTGTGCCACATAGCTATTTTCATACAGACAAAAACAGATTAGTTTCAGATTCATCTGTACTATTCTTTCCACAGATAGGAGTGTCTATAATGTATCAGGCATTGTTCTATACCAGTGCTACTCAAAGTGGACTTTGAACCAATGCCAGTCAGAGATAAAAAAACTTTCAGAGAAACATGAGAGTAAACATTTAAAAACTTTAACAATCTGATACTGTTGATGCATCCCAAAACACAATCATTTCCCATTAATTCATTTTGATTGTATTTTAAATATATCAGTTCATGATGGATAGGAAATTTCTGTAACGGAAATGTTCTATATCTGCACTGACCTAAAGAACAGCCACTAGCCATACGTGGCGAAATTTTAAATTTATTAAATTTTAAATAATTTAAATAGCTACATGTAGCTGATGGCTACCACAATGGACAAGGATCTAGACCATAAGCTTCATATCCAGAAGTGAAGAGGCCACAATTATTTAAGTTTCAAAGTTCCATATTTCTAGTTCCAGAATATATTTCAAAATTAGAGAACAAAACAGTTTCCCAACCGCAGTTTAACCAACACTTATTAACCCATGTTTCTTCTGAGGAGAAAAGTTATTTCCTTTTCTAAAAAAACAACCAACCAAAACCAAAAATAGATTGGTTTAATTTCACCAAGCTTTCAGCCTCAAATTACTCTAAAAGGACATTCATGCCATCATGGGGGAATGGGATAGTCATTCCTGGTAGCATGTTTGTTAAGAACAAAGGCTCTAATATTAGACTCACTGGCCTCTCTGTGCCTCCCTTTCCTTATGGGCAAAACGGCTACAATTCTTAGGAGGATTAAATTAAGGCATTTCCTCCCCCCTACATGGGATCTGACACCCAGAGTGTAAATCTCCCTGGCAACGTGGAATATGACTCCCGGGGAGGAATCTACACCCATCTTGGGATGAAGAACATCTTCTTGACCAAAAGGGGGATGTAAAATGAAATGAAATAGTTTCAGTGGCTGAGAGATCCCAAAAGGAGCCGAGAGGTCACTCTGGTGGGCAGTCTTATGCACAATATAGACAACCTTTTTTAGGTTTTAATGAATTGGAATAGCTAGTAGTAAATACCTGAAACTATCAAACTACAACCCAGTAGCCTTGAATCTTGAAGACAATGTATAACAATGAAGCTTACAAGGGGTGACAATGTGACTGTGAAAGCCATGTAGATCACATTCCCCTTTATCCAGTGTATGGATGGATGACTGGAAAAAAGGGGACCAAAAAAAAAAAAAAATACAACTAAAGGAAAAATAAGGCGGGGGGGGACACAATTTGGGTGTTCTGTTTTTACTCCTAACTTTTTATTCTTACTTTCAATTTTTCTGGTGCAAAGACAATGTTAAAAAAAAAAAAACAAAAAAAAAAAACAGATTGGGGTGATGAATGAACAACTATATGACGGTAATGTGATCAATGGATTATACACTTTGGATGATTGTATGGTATGTGCATAAATCTTAATAAAAAAATTAAGGCATTTCATGTAAAATGGTTAGAATAAGGTCTGGTATAAATGTTAACCATTATTAAACTGATTTTAAAAAATGAATGACTGAAGGGAATATCCTCAACCTAATAAAGAGTATCTGCAAAAAACCCATAGCTAATATCAAACAGTGAATGAATGAAAGCTTTCTCCCAATTTCAGGAACAAGACAAGGACGTCTGCTCTCACCACTTCTATTCGACACCGTGCTGGAGGTTCCAGCCAGGGAAATTAGGCAAGAAAAACAAAAAGGGCAGCCAAATCGGAAATGAAGAAGTAAAACTATCTCTTATTTGTAGGTGACGTGATTTTGTGTATAGAAACCCTTGAGAATCCACAAACTACTAAACGTAATAAATAAGTTCAGCAAGGTTGAAGGATGCAAGATCAATATATACATTCAGTGCAACCCAAAGTCCCAATGAACTTTTAGGAGAAAATTGACAAGCTGATCATAAAACTCAATGGAAGTGCAAGGGAGCCAAAATAAACAAAAAAATCTCAAAAAAGAAAAAAGTTGTAGGATGGACACTCTGATTTCAAAACTTACTACAAAGCTACAGTAAATCAAAACTGCTTGGTACTGCCATAAGGACAGCTATACAGATCAATGGAAAAGATCTGACAGTCCAGCAATAAACCCATACATCAACCATCAACTGATTTTCAACAGGGGTGCCAAGAGAACTCAATGGGGAAAAAAATAGTCTTTTCAACAAATAGTGCTGGGACAACTGTGTATCGACATGAATAAGAATAAAGTTGGACCTCTACCTCACTTCATACACAAAAAAATAACTCAAAAAGGATCAAAGACCTAAATTTATAAAATTCTTAGGAGAAAACATAGATGTAAATCTTCATAGTCCTAGAGTAGGCAGTGTTTTTAGATATGACACCTAAAGCACAAGCAACAAAAGAAAAATAAATGACACCATCAACATTAAAAACTTTGCTGCTTCAAAGGACAACATCAAGAACACAAAGACAACCCACAGAATGGGAGAAACTATTCGCAAATCACGTATCTGATAAGGGTTAGTCTTCTAGAATATCTCAAGAATTCTTGCAACTCAAAATATAAAGACAACCCACTTTAAAAATGGGCAAAGGATTTTTGAATAGATATTTCTCCAGAGAAGGTATATAATCAGCCAATAAGCACATGTGAGATGCTCAGCATCATCAGCCATCAGAGCATTGCAAATCAAAATGAGATACTACTCATACCCATTAGGAAGGCTATAATCAAAAAGACAGATAACAAGTGCTAGTGAGGATGTGGAGAAACTGGAACCCTCATGCATTGCTGGTTGGAATGTTAAATGGTACAGGTCACTTGGAAAAATAACATGGCAGTTCCTCAACCCAGTAATTTCACTCCTAGGTGCATACACAAAAGAACGGAAAACATATGTTCACATAAACTCTCTAAACAAATATTCACAGCAGCAGCACTAATAACAGTCAAAAGCAGAAACAATGCAAATATTCACCAACTCATGAATGGATAAACAAAATTTATTTATAAAGTGAAATATTATTCAGCCGTTAAAATAAATGAGGGCCTGATTCATACTATAAAATGTATGAACCTTGAAAACACTATGCTAAGCGAAAGGCTACATATTTTATGATTCAATTTATATGAATTGTCCAAAATAGGCAAATCCATAGGGGCAGAAAGCAGATTAGTGGTTGTCAGGGGATAGGGGGTGGAGGCAATAGGGAGTGACTGCTAATGATTCTATTGTTTCTTTTGGAAATAATGAAAATGTAGATTAGACAGTGTTGATATTTTGTGAATATGCTAAAAAATGCTAAATTGCACAACTTAAAAGGGTGAGTTTTATGGCATATGAAGTTAAAAAAAGAAAAAAATAAAATAATTACCAATTTGTACAGTTATAGATTATTCTTGAGTATTCTCAGGGGGTTCTCCCTAAAGTTCAATGTGGTCCTTTATACAGATCCTTTCTTCAAGTGAACAAACAAGCTTTCCTCTTTGATCTAGTATTATCTTGGGTCACCACATTTAGAAACAACTTAACAGATTCATTCATTTAACAATTATTCATTGAACACCACCTCCTATGTGCCAGGTACTGCTCTCAGGCTGGGAATATAATAGCAAATAAAACAAAATCCCTGTTCTCATTCACAGAGCTTACATTCTAGTGAGACAACAAACAAAATATTTTATAGAAGAAAAAACGAACCAGAGAAAGGAACAGAGACAGAAACAAATGTGCTATTTTGTACAGGGTGGTCAGGGAAGGAAACTCTTAAAAAGGGTCCTACATGAAGTGAAGGAATGACCCATATGGATATTTGGGGGAAAAATAAACCACAAAGACGATACTATGCAAAGGTACTAAGCAGGAATGTGTATGAGAAACAACCAAGAAATAATGTAGCTGAAGCAGCATAAAAAGGGGGAAGAGTGGTAGAAATTAAGTTCAGACAGAGTTAGTGGGAAACAGATCACACGGTCCCTTGTAGACCGCACTCTGATAGGAAGCCATTAATAGATTTTGAGCAGACAAGTAATTATGATGTCACATTTTTAAAAAACTGCTATGATCTGCTATCTGTAGGGGATTAGAGTGAAAGCAGGGAAACCAGTTAGGAAGGTACTAGAAAAGTTTAAGGGAGAGATGAGGGTGGCTTAGACCAGGAAGTTCTGTAGAAGTGAAGGTGGTGAGAAGTGGTCAGATTCTGCATATATCCTGAAAATAATCTTAGTTTAGGGTAAACTGGTACAAACTTTTTTTGGAGAACTGAGCAATATAAAACAAGTATATTCCTTACTTAAGCATTCTGCGTTCAGCAGTTCATCCTAAAAAAATAAAACCTGAAATCTGCACCCACCTAAAACTTTATATAAAATGATGCCCGCCTGAGAGATTTCAAATGGAGCTGAAAGGTCACTGTGGAGGGCATTCTTATGTGCTATATAGCTATCGCCTTTTAGGTTTTAGTGTACTGGAATAGCTAAAAGCAAATACCTGAAACTGCCGAACTGCAACCCAGTAGCCTTGATTCTTGAAGATGATTTTATAACTATGTAGCTTTACAAGGGGTGACAGTGTGATTGTGAAAACCTTGCAGATCACACTCCCTTTATCCAATGTATGGATGGATGAGTAGAAAAATGGGGACAAAAACTAAATGAAAAATAGGGTGGGGTGGGGGATGGAATGATTTGGGTGTTCTTTTTACTTTTATTTTCTATTCTTACTTCTATCCTTTTTGGTGTAAGGAAAATGTTCAAAAATTGATGTGGTGATGAATGCACAACTACGTGATGGTACTGTGAACAGCTGATCGTACACCATGGATGACTGTGTGGTATGTGAATATATCACAATAAAATTGAATTTTAAAAAAAGAAAAAATGATGCCTGCTGCAACATTATTTATAAGAGGCATAAACTGGAAACATAAATTGGAATCAAAAATAAGAATAACAAACTATGTTAGCATACTAGGTATGACAGAAGGAATTAGACATTAGATTATCTGTATGCATTGACAACTGTACTTCTTATATCAAACAAACCACAAAATGAGAATTATAATCCCTTAATTTTTAAGAAAAATCTGATATAAGCATTAGAAAAATGTGAAAGTATATTCACTAAAATGTTAAGAGTGATCATCTATGGAAGGTTGAGAATGTGGGTTTTTATGTTCTTCCCTTTGGATTTCTGTATTTTCTAACACTCCTGTAACAAATCTGTTTTACTTGAATAATTTAAAAAAAGAAAGAAAGAAACATCTAAGAAACATCTAAGTTGCCTATTTTCCCCTATCCTTAAGCAAAGGGAGAACACTGCTTTTCGAAACTGTCATTTCAATAATCATTTCAACCATAGATAGAGAAAATTCAGGGAAGGTTAGAAAGGAATAGATCTAATCTTCAAGCCTCTAACTCCAGAGTTTTAATTAGTTGGATCACAGGATATATGAGATGAGAGTATGAATCTTTGTCCAAGAACTCCCTTCCAATACGGACAATCAAATGTCTCATACATGTGCAGAATTAGCATGAACTTTAAGGGAAGTTGCCAAAAAAATTGTAATGACTTGCTATTAACTTATATTGGGGAAAAAAAGAATTTAAAACAGAATTCTTACCCCTTGGACTGGCCATTTGCCCGATTTTCAAAAAATTTTATCTCCAAAATATCATTCACTCCCAAAGAATGAACTGCTTCAGTTAAGTCTTCATCTGTTGTCCACTAAAAGACATTTTCCCTTCATTAATCATCAAAACATATCCAATTATTTTGTTTCCATTCAGTTTTTAAGGATAAAATCAGGATAAATAAAAGAAAATTAATGCTCAGTGCAAATCCAAGTGCAGTGACTGCCAATCAGCCTCCAATTTCCTAATAAAAAATATCTGAGAACATAACTTCATTCCCTAATAAGATTTTCAGAAATTAGAAGGAACATACCCTCAGAGGCAAGGTAGATGTTTTAGCTATGACTTTACATTTTCAGCAAAAACAATCACATTTGTCACTTTTCTCTTTAAAGGAAAACATTCTGTGAAATAAATTCCATCTTACATTTGATAAGATGGGGAGAAAAAAACTAACAGATACTGAATGCCTGCCCTGTACTTTACATTAACTATTTCTTAATTCTTAGAATAATTCTGCAAGTATTATTGTTCCCATTTTACACATGATACCACAGAGGATTAAGAAGCTTACCCACCAAGGTCATAAAACTAAGAGATTAGCATAGATTCAAATTCTTACTTAGAACCCACACTCTTCATAACTTATGCTACTATCTCCAACATCATAAAGACCGCTCAGACTGGGTGGTAGAAGACTGATCACAACTAGCTTTTAAAAATGTTTAAATAAAAGATTGAAAAATAATGTGCTATTAAGGAAATAGAGAAGGGTAACAAGTTTTACTTTTTGACTTTCAGATATAATTTTATAACTTTCAAGAATATATAATAAATATTTCTAAGAAGAGATGTAAAGATTCTAAGGACTGATTTAATGAACACTAAGAGTTAATGCTAACACAAATATAAATACACACTGAGCATGCAGTTACTATAGCTCCCAATCAATAATCTCATGAACAATGCAAATGAAAATACAATGTAGATAGTAGTGTTACTAAAAAACTAGATTTCAAATTTAAGAGCAGAAATGAAACATAACAGTCTGTAACATGGAAAATCAAAATTATTTTCAAACCAAAGTGGTACTGTATCCCTCTCTTTCTTTCCACATTGATGAACTGATTTGAAAGCTTATTTATGTGAACATTTTTCTTAATAAAACTGGAATGTCTGAAGGGAGGTAGAGGTAAAAAGGATGATTTATTTGAAGACAAAAACAAGAGAACTATATTTAACTGGTATCTCTACCAAGACAAACTGAGTGACCATAAAATTCAAAACTAGAAGAACTGGAATAATGAGATTTTAAAGTTATTTGTATTTTTCCTTCGTTATCACATAAGATAAGAAAGCTAAAGAAGAAAAATCTAGTGACTTCAATTTATACTTTTAAAAAACTGAAGAAAAACATTAACTGCCAGAGCCACTTCAAAATCAATTACCAACAATTTAACTCATATGTGAACTTTACCTACCCATGTCAGATTTCCAATATATAATGCAATTCTCTTTCCAGTATAGGTATAAACAACATTTGGTGCTGCCCCTTTACCCACATCATCTCCAACAGTTGGTGGGAGAGTATCCATATAATCGCGGTCTTCAGGGGCATCTCCATTATTTGCAGATGGAGAGATGACATCATCATACAAATCTATCTGATCATGCCCACCATATTCAGCTTCCTGAGATACAGAAATAATGTTCTAGATTATACAATAGTCAGAATACTACTAAACAGATTTCAATACACATTCATTCAACTTTACTTTAAAAATCTGACAGAAAACAGAAAAAGGCAGAAACATCTGGCAAAAATTTCTCACTTTATGCAACAGATGTATTATTCCTGAAAGGTGCCTATAAAATGAATTTCTATATAATGAATCCTATTTTTTCTCAATTTTTATTATAATGCAGGAAATAACATTCTGGAAAAAAACTGACATGGAGACAAAATAAAGTAATACTTTCCTTAGAAGTAAAAATCACAATACATGAATGCAAATACACATGCTTTAAAATATATATATTTGACATGACAAAAGTATCACAAACAAAAATCAGAGCCATTACTAGTCTTTATCATTTAACAGGAGAAAAATACAGCTAATATTTTCTATGGTATTTAGACCTTGTTTCCCCAACCCTGTGAAAGCTATTAGTTTTAGAAAAAATCATAGAGAGCTGAGCCATATAGGAGGGGATGAACAAATGGAGGTGAAAATGATTCAAAATGTCATGACCAACGAACAATAAATGAAGTACAGGTAAAACTACCCAAATTAGTATCTTGTAAGTTTTATTATCCTCAGTTTACAAAAGAGTTAAGGCTCACCTGACTATTTAGAAATTTAGTCAAGTAAATTAGCAAGAGAAAAGTGATATGAATTAGGATCTAGTAAAGGTCTGCCACTGAGAATCAACAGCAGAATTAAAACAATGCTAGTGGATGTCACTAACATTTCTAAATGATAAGCTTGAAGAGGAAAATGGAAAAGAAACAAATATGTGAACAGGGGAAAAATGAAAGACAATGCAAATAATCACAAAGAAAAATGAAATGTAGACACTGGCAGAACACAACAACATTTAAACTGCCTTTGGGCAAGAGGCTTGACTTCGCCCTGTAGCACAAGAAAAATGAGTAGTCACAGAGAAAAGCTCCTTTTTATCCTCTACCCTTTCCACCACTAAGTATCTGAGTTGAACTGTTTTATTCTTATGAGGTAGGATATAAGAGTTCAGACAGAATTCATATCCTCTCTCATTAACACAATTTATTTAGGAAGAACTGTTATACAAATGGCACACATGGAAGAACTAACAGTTCTAGGGAATAACTATTACATTAATGGAGAATGCTCTAAAGAAAACATTTATTATGGGATTATTTAAAAAAAAAAATCAACAAAATAGTTATTATAGACCCAAAGGAACATAGCTATCGTTCTATTATTCAGAAAGGAGCCATAATAAAATTTTAAAAAATGAAAAAGGTAAAAACAAGACAAAACACACACACACACACACACACACACACACACACAAATCAAAAGGGGAAACACCATTTACACACATAGGCATAGAAACCTGAAATTTGTAAAGTTATCTTCAGGTAAATTTGGGCATAATAAATGTTACCCAATTTACTAATTTACTAATTATATAACAGAATATTTACATACCAATTTTATTTGTAACTAAGTAGAATGTGTCTGTAAGACTTATTTAATAAGGGGCTAAGATCTCAAGGTAGATCAAAAACCAAAAAACCATCTTTAGCAATGGGCAGAAACTAAGACCATAAAATCACGGAATGTTATAAATTTTATTTTGTTTGTACAGCAACACCAAATAATTTTTAAAAGGTGAGTTTTTGTTAAACAAAGTAACATGCTCAAATTACAGTGACAGTAAGAATTAGAAAAAAAGGAAGAAGTATTTTGTAGTGAAGTTTCAGTATAGCTGAAGCTTCACGTGGCGTGTTTGCAGCACAGTGGTTCCACACACTTAAGATACTAAAAAGCTTCCCACAAAGGCTAACAGGCACTCTCAACTTGCTTGCAATCCAGTTCTGTATATCAAGTAGGATTATTATTATTATTCAAGAGAAATTGTTTTTCCATCCTCCTCAGCAGACTATAATCACAATAAACTGGCTAAAAGGAGAGTAAAAAAGAACGTAAGTTATTAATAGCAGGACTAAAATAAAAATATGTAAATTTATACTTTCACTTATACAAAATATGTTAACACCATTATTTTTCATTGATTGCAAATCTATGAAAATGTTTACGTAAGTATACAATAATTTACAAATATAATTTCAGCTACACTAACCTGGTACATTATAATCACTTACTATTTTTGTCCGTCCATGAATTCCTATGTTGACACCAATCAATTTTCCATATTGATATGATTCTACCAATATTAGGATCAGCCATTTTGTCTTGTAGTTGGATTGCTTCCAATTGGTTGAAGTATGTTGCTAATTGAGACCATGGTCCTGGGATTTTATCTCCATGAGGACTAGTTAGCTTCACTCTGTTCAAAGGCCACACAGCCTGTACTCCTAGCCCCAACGGTAATACATTTAGACTTGCTAGAAAAATATTAATGGACCTAAATACATTTGTCAGCATTACTAAAAATCCAACTCAAAGCACACAGCCTTTTGTATCAATAATCTTCCTATTCAGCATCCACATGTAACACCTATTCTCTACATTAAAAATGAGACCATATTCAACTTTCTGTTCCCACTCTAAGAAAGCACACATTTTTTGAAATTATGCAAATGTATATCACAGATCACATATGGTGGGTCCTGAAAGCCTACTGAACAAACTAAAAAATTGGTTTCTACTTTGTCAAAAAGAAAAAGTCAACAGTGTCAAATTCTACTATGTTAAGGAATCTTCTCAATTACTATCTTCAGAAATTTTTAAAGCTTTCAGAATCAAGACAGTATCATGACACATCTAATTATTTTAGATACCAAACATTGCCAAATCTTATCTACTTAGCATAGTAGCTAATCACCTACAAGCTGCACATTATATACCATTTCCAGTAAGCAACAGCTCTGAAGGTTTGTTCATAAATCATTAAGTAACATTTTTACCATTCTAAGTAACTGCAATCATCCTAAAGGCAAGGTTTACACCACAAGATTACATTCTACATGATATACAAGAAGCTGTTGCCAAGTCAAAGAGAAAACACTTGAAAATAAGATGGGCAGTAAAATGACCAAAATTCTGTTAGTTCCTTCCAGGATAAATTTCTCAACCTCTTCTTTTTCCTCCCATTTATCACTCCCCACCCCAAGAAATCTTTATTTAGACATTTCTCTCCCCCACCCCAAACTCCATACCCCCACACTACCAGAAAATTTTAATTATCACAAATATACCGTAACCATTATTGGAATGACACTGGTATAGCTTCCAAAGCACTCTTCATTCTCTCTGACAGGCCCCAAACTGCTTTTGGTGGCCCTAAGGCAGCAGCTAATGCCTTTTCTGCATTATACGATGTTACCATTAGTGACACTGGTTTTAAAGACAATCAAAGAAAGAAAGAAAAATTTAAGTCATTCCCATTTAGAGAAATATATGCAGGGTGGAAAAATACACCTTGCATATACAAGTTGTATTCTACACCAAGGAAAAGAAACATTAGCATGTGAAGTCCAATAGTAAATAACTAATATTTACTTTTTAAGAAAATATATCATTTTCTGATTTTTACCTAATATTGTTCTGAGCAGATTGTAATCCCTGTAAATAGCTCAACTAATAGGGAGAAAGCCAATGTGGTACTAAAAATATACCAGACAAACCACAAAGTAGATAATTCACAGGCAGCTGAACTAACTGCATTCATAAATAATAAAATAGAGAAGAGTTACAGCTCCCCTAAACATTTTTACCCATGTTTCTGAATCAATCTCTACCTACCTCATTCTCAACCTTGTTAGACTGTTTTCTATTCAATTTAACAGAAAAAAGGGTTCACCGATATTTGTCCAACAAAATTTATTTTCCATAACTGGCTAAACAATTGGATACAATAAATATAAAGCATGATTCATGAAATAAAGACAGGTTATTATATGGGGATGTCTAGGTCCCTAAATTTTAGGTGAATTTTTTCTAGCCACTCCCTATACATCTTCACTTTAAAGTTGAATAAAGAGATTACTAAGTCAGCACTATCGTCAGTAACCTACTGCCTGATAGACCAGAAGCTAAACTCTACGTTAAGAGCTTTTTACCCCAAACAAGTAAAATACACACTTCAGTGCACACAGTATAAGCTTTCCTGGCATTCAGAGAATTTCTGACTTTCCTTTTTCCCCCCAACAAAAATTCTAGAGATAAAGATACACATAAAGGAGTAGTTATCTACATTATTGCATCTATCAGAACGTAATTTTGTAGGTATCTCTCACCCCAACTACAACGTACTCTGAGGGGAGAGACTCTCTAATCATATCCCTGACTGCTGGTATATATCAAATACTCAAGAAATATATTTTGAACGATTAAGTTTTAAAAATCATTATAATTTAATAAATAAAATGTAAAGTCTGTAATTACTAAATAATAAGCTAGCTTCTTACTACACTAAGTATAAATGACAGCTCAAACCGAACTAATACGCTATAGAGGCTCAAGACAGAACAGATTTCTTCTCTACTCCAAATTCAAGTAATTTTGAGGTTTGGAAACAGTTCAAATTCTTCCTCCACTGTGGCAACTGTTTTCAATTTGGTGACATTCAAAGACCTTCAGTTTAAGAACTAAAGAGCGCCCATAAAGAATAGCTAAATCCCTTGTGCCTTCTCACCTTCTCTAGCTTTCTTTTCTCTTCTTAAATTCAAGAAGTGAAGAAAGGAACTGTACTGTCGTTTCACTCTCTTATTCTCATCCCATCCCCAAACAAATTAGTATCTTCTAAGACAACTGAATGCTTGACACTTTTTGAAATAGGTTAATACTGTGCCTTACCAAAATAATTTTTAAAAGCTTCATAAAACTATGGCCATTTAAAATAGTAAAAAAGGGAAAATACACAGACTACAAAGCATTTCCACAAAGCATTTCAAGCTACACAAATGCAGTTTAAAATGAAGCACATACTGGCAAAGATTTTTTTAAATGTTACAGCAGTTCAAAGTCAAAAATTTAAGTCAAGACTGGCTAACAGTCAGTAAAACTATGTATTCAACCACAACGTATTTAACTATAGATTTTATAGTTTACTATAGCAACCAGTAGAAATAAGGTCATCAGCTAAGAGTGCAAAAACTAAATCAGTCAGCAGAAACCTTGCAGTTGCCTCTAATATAAATTTCAAAAAAACACATTTCAATGACAATAGCATTTTTAAAAAACGAGATGAACCTTAAAAGTGACCAACAATCTTTTGTGGCCATTTTTTAATAGGAATTGCCACAGCAAGTAGATTATACAAGCAATGATATGCAAAATAATAACAAAAACAAAGCCTCTATTTAATAAAACTGTAACATACCCCTCCATTAATCTATTCAAAGGAATAGTGATGGGGGGGTGGTAAAATTACACAACTACTTATGATATATAATGTTGTAGATACAAGTCAATGAGAAGTTACATTTATAAAGAACCTTACAAAAGAGTTCCACTTCAAATCCACAAAATTTTAATCTCTTCTTACCTCCTGCTCAGTCAACACAATGCACAGGGATAACAAAGTACCACTCCAGCTAGCTATCTGGGTAAGGGAGCTGTCCCTCCAAAATTAAGTATGTAGAAGTCTAAAAATATTTCATAAAGAGGTAATGAAGAAAGCCTAACCTCTTAAATGTGCCCCAATTCTTCCTCTATTGTGGATAGAAACGCAAAGCAATATATTCTTTTGTAAAAAAAGCTAACAAAGACAGTCTTGACCAGTTAATTGTCCCTTTACTTGCAGGTATGGCTTCTTTTGAATGGAGTATTCTACTCATTTGATAAATAAATAAAAGAGAAATGTCCTAGAAGTCTTTGTCTATGGACCTTAAAAAGCTAGAATCCGACTGTACAACACTCAAGGAAATTTTCTAAATTGTAACTGACACAACTCAGGTATCATATATCCAAAATATAAATAGATTAAAAAACAAAGATTTTTAAACCTAACATTTAATGACAAAAGGTTACAGTTAAACACACGCAGTTTTGAACGGAGTACGAAACATTTAAAGCTAATTGTAAAGCTAACTGCGTTTTATTTTCCTTTTCTAATATTTAGACCACAAACTCTTGAAAAACGGAATGTACGATTTTGGAGTTTACGTATTTTTAAAGATCTTGTGCCTCCTCCCATCACAAACAAGATCCTTAAAGAAGAAAAAAAATTAGCCAAAATATTATTAAGCTTCTCGTACGAACCTGGAAAATATAAAAAATAATGCTAATTAGGTGCACTGTAGTTACGCACAATGTGATTTTTTTAAATGTGTTACATAAAATGCAGTAAAGTTGGGAACACAGGCTTAGGGTTTAAACGTCACTACTCTAGTAACAAACTAGACCTTTTACAAGGATGCTCATCATCAGACACCACAGCTCCGTGGCTAGGTCTTCTAGCCAACCGTGACCTGTGATACCGGAAAAAAAAAAACAAACCTTGCTTTCTCACTTTCTCCAACCTCTCAAAATGTAAAGTAGGTCTCTCAGAGGTAATTTAACATCTTGCTTTCAAATACGGCATATCTATAACTCTTTATTTTTAAACTATAATGTAAGAATTTCGGGTGAATGTCCGTTCTTTATCCTTAATCACGCCTCTACATCTGATCTCTCAGTACCACGGATCTTTTTGTTGCATCCTTCCACTAGTTCCTTCTTGCCCAGCCCGTTCTTCAGAGAAATTTTTATCACAAAGACCAAGAGCGACTGGGCCGCAAAGGTGCAAGCCCTCGATTAACGAAGCGAAGGTCCAGACAGCGTAACGACTTTTAAACATGATCTGTGGGTTCGAGAGTCAAAAGACTTGTTGCAAAGGTGCTCACATTTAACCCGCCCTCTGAAAATGTCAGGAGGGGAGGAGGAAGGCGCCACGCCGAAGTCTGTCGCAAACGCAAGTAAGAGGAGCGCCCAGAAAGCTGGGCGCGCGGGATACAAAGGACTGTGAACGCGGCCTTCCATGAGGCGACAGTGCGCGGGCAAAGAAACAAAATGGAGCGACGCGAGGAATCGAAGCCCGGGCGGCAACGCCGGGGAAGAGGCCGCGGCCGGCGCGCGCCCCTCCGGGGCTTCCTCTTCGAGCCCTGCAGGGGAGGGGGTTCTGCGGCGACCAGTTCTGCCCTCCGCGCACACGCGGCCCCACCGCCCGGGCCTAGCGCAGCGGGAAGCGCCTGCCGGCCGCCGCCTACAATAAGGAGCGAAGCGGCGGCGAGGGAGGGGCAGGCGGCTGCTGCACTGGCGGCCTAGGTCCGTGCTCCCAGCCCCGCGGCTGGCGGCAACGCCGCGGCCCGCGAAACGACGCGGTAGAACGGGGGCGACAGGGCGGCGGGGCCGGGCAGAGCGGCCCAGAGGCGCCAAGGGCGCACGGTCTGCAGCCGCGCCGCCTCGCGGCCCGCCTCGAGCCCCGGATCAGCGTCCGGGCCGCAGCGCCGCCCACTTCGGCGGTGCGGGTCCGGGCCCTTACGTACCTGGTTGAACTCTTCGCCCACATCCGCGTAAATGTCTATGTGGTCCACACCGTCCGCCATCTTCCCTCGGCCTCTGCCGCCACCGCCGCCTCCTGCAAGTCTGTCCGCCGCGGCAGCAGCAGCGGATCTAGCGGCGGGGGCGGGGCGCCCTGCGTCACTTCCGAGGCCGAGGGGCGGAGGCGGGGGCGCCAGAAGGTGGCGGTCGCCTGTGTACCCTAGCCGCTGCGCTTGCTGAGAGGGCGATATTTGCCGCTGAGGGCAGAGGTGGTTTCTTTTGTGGGTCTGAGTTAGGCCCGAGGGAGCGGAGAACGATTTCCTTTTGTTACTCGCGCACCTGGCATTCCTGTGCGTCCAAATTGTTTCCAGACGCTGTGTTTTCACGTTGTCTCTGGCACACTCAAACGTGGTGGGATTTTTTGTTGTTTTAAAATACATTTTTTCGTTTCTCAGTTTTCCTTCCATTTCTCACAGCCAGGGTGTCTAGAGAGGTGGAAGTTGTTTGCCCACGATTATACACAAAGTGTGATCCCTCGGTCATCCTGTGAGCGCCTTGAGAGCAAGAACAATGTCTTTTTCCTCCATCCTTTGAGACCAGCAGATTTTCTCTTGCATCGTAAACGCTGGAAACTCGTTTGTGGTTATGTTGAATCACTTCCATGCTATTCTCTTTATGTTTCCCTCTCAATCCCTGATCACTGTCTTCTTTCATCATCCCACACCCGTGTTTATTGCCCCTCATTTTCTTCGCTTGGATCTGCAGCCGGCTTTCTCTGGAGTAGTTCAGATACCTGTAACTTGAATGCAGTTATCTTAGGGCCCATCCAGTAAGGTAGAGACATCTTGAGGTAAAGGGCTTATCTCTTAGAATCATAGATGTCCAAACGGGAAGGGAACTGGAAAATGTGTCACCATTTTGGGGGAACTGAGGCCTAATAGAACCTAAGCAATTTAACCCTGGTTAATAAAGATAAGAGCCCTTGCCTTATCTTTATTTAAAGATGCCTATACAGTTTGAAAACTACCCCCTATTTTTAATTTGTTTTAACCCATTTAAAAACCCACCAAATTAGATTGTTTCCTAAGATAAGGACTAGCCAGAAATCTTACAGCAATAAGCCAAGCAACATCTTCCCATGGGCTTTGGTTTCAGTACAGATTTCTACACAGGCATTTTATGAACTTCATGACCTTAGTCAAGTTACCTCATCTCGCTCATCTTCTGTCTCATAAGCATTAAAATTGGGGTAGTACTATCTACTTCATGAAGGCTGATGATATGTTTAAAGAGAAAATATACAAAGTGCCTGCCATTGAGAAATACTGATTTCCTTTCTATCTTCCGTGGATCTTTATAGAAGAAAACTGCTACTTAAGATAAAAGGTGAGAGCATTTTTTAGAATGGGGGTTTGGTAGGAAGAATAATGACCCTCCCAATATGTCCATGCCCTAATCCCCAGAACCTGTGAATATGATTCATAATATGGCAAAAGGAACTTTGCAAACGTGATTAAGTTAATGATTTTGAGATGGGGAAATTATCTGAATTATCTGAGTGAGCCCAGTATAATCACAAGTCATAAGAGGTAGGCAAGAGAGGCAGAGAGGTAGTTATGACTACAGAAGCAGAGGTTGGAGTGATATGTTTGTTGGAAGAGGTCCACAAGCCAAGGAAACCTCTAGAAGCTGGAAAACACAAGTATGGTAACTTGGAGGTTATATGCACCCCAGAAAACATCATGTTCTTTTAATCCATTCCTGTGGGAGTAGACCTATTTTAGGTGGGACCTTTTGATTAGGTTATTTCAAATGAGGTGTGACCCACCTCATTCAAGGTGGGTCTTAATCCCCTGACTGGAGTCCTTTATAAGAGGACAAAACACATACAGCAGCTGAGAGATGAAATTCAGAGAAACACCCAGAGAAGTTTAGAGAAAAAGCCATAGACGGAGAAACCAGAAGCTGAAGCAACTAAACCTGAGAGAGAAGGACCAACAAACATCAGCATGTGACAGAGAAGCCCAAACTCGGAGTAACCAGTCTTCAGAGAAGGTATTGTCCTGTTGATGCCTAAACTGAGACATTTTTATGGCCTTAGAACTGTAAATTTGTAAGCTAATAAATCCCCATTGTTAAAAGCCATCCCGTTTCTGATATATTGCATTCTGGCAGCTTTAGCAAACTGAAACAGCAAGGAATGGACTGTTCGCATAGCTTCCAGAAGGCATGCAGACCTGCCAAAATCTTGAATTTTTCCCAACAAGACTTTGTATGTCTGACTTCCAGAACTATAAGATAATAAATTTGCATTGTTTTAAGCCACTAAGGTTTTGGTAATTGTTACAGCAGCATTAGGAAACTAATACAGGTAGGCTGGAAGTAAGTTCCTCCACAACATTCAACTCCCAAATATATCTTGGGCTTTCTATTCTTTGTAGACATGAGTCATAGAATTTTAGAAGTAGGAAGGACCTCTAAAATTATCCACCCAGCCCTTTATGAAGGTATTGAGGTAAAGAACTTGTCTTCGGTCAATTGGCTAATCAGTAGTAAAGCCAGAACAAGACCCAAGTCTCAAGACTCCTTTAGTGTTCTTTGAAGGAGCATTGATTTTTTTTCCATCTAAGTACAATAATGACTATGGGATGTTTAATGAAGACAGTAGCATATACAAGGTTGTTATTAATAAGAATTTTTCCTTTTAGTCTATAGTAATGTTTTAATTTTTGAACATTGCTAAGTAAGGAAGTACCTTGCAACATCATTTTTAAATCATCAGAAAGCTAATGAGAGTGAATGAGAAATTTCCTGGCCAAGAAGCAGAAGAGGATAGGGTCTATACATTTAAAGTGCTTTTGCCCTAGCAGGGGAGGGGGAGCATTTGCAGATGCAAGAAAAAGGTGACTAAGAGGCTGAGCTGTACTTTTGACAGATGGGGTATAGAATTAGTGATCCAGAAGATAGATCAGAAAAAGCAAAAGGAGAAAAAAGGATGGAAAATAAGAGAAGAGAAGTAGTGCCTAGAGAGAGGAGATCTAACATGCATTTAATTGGAGTCATAGAAGGAGAGAAGAAAGAGTGGGGTAGAAGCAATATTTGAAGAGGTAATGACTGGGAATTTTCCAAAACTCAAGAAAAACATCAATCTATATTAGAAAAGAAGTCTAGTGAATCCCAAGCACATAAGTTTAAAAATACACACCCAAACACATCATAGGAAAACAGCAGGAAACCTACATCAAGGAGAAAAATCTTAAAAGCAGCTGGAGAAAAAGGATTCTCTTCAAAGAAGTAGTAGACATCCTGTAACAGTGGAATGATTTTTAAGTGTATTGAAAGAATATAAACTGCCAGAATTCTATACTCAGTGAAAATATCCTTCAAAAATGAAGGCAAAATAAAGACATACATAAACTATGAGAGTTTACCACCAGCACTCAAGGAAATTTTAAAAGATGTTTTTCAGATAGAAAGAAATTGGTCCCAGACGGAAGGTTTGGGATGCAGGAAGCAATAAAGAGCAGTGAAATGTTAAGTATGTTAGTAAGTCTAAATGAAGATTGTATAAAACAATGATAGTACTGATGTGGGGGATTTAAGTAAATAAATGTAAAATCAAAATTAGAGTAACCAAGAAGCTAGAAGGGAGGTAGATGATGTTTAAGTTCTCTGCACATCTGCTTCTTCCCTGGACAGAAGAGCTTTCTCTCTTTTTCCGAACACATGGCTATGCAACAGTCAACTCCAGGGTTCAAATAACTACACTCAAGAAAATGGTCACTTGTGTTAGTTTCAATTACAAAATTCTAAGGAGAAAGCAGCTGATTAGCTCCTTTTTTGCTAGAAGTCTACTCCTTGTCCAATCAAGTCTGTCTGATGGGTTGGGTCACACTGTAAAAACATAGCTGACAAATCCCAGCCTGTGAGTTAGGAATGGGTGGAGAATTTCAGACAAAAATCATTGTATGAAACTAGGCAGACACTCCAAAGGACACCTAATACATTTCACCTGTTCAACGGCAACACATAAACAAACGCTATAAATGTTTAATACATGCCATCATTCTGACTTATTCCAAATAAGTCACTTAATACCATCATCTCTGGAGGAACATGACTTGAGTTTCGACAAGCTAGAGACCATAATTTGGCCCCACGGTCTCCAAACTTTTAAAAATACACACCCCTATCAGTATAACATTTTAAAACATGCAGCCATAATATATATGATACATTTAAATATTACTATATGAATTCATTTTATATGAATATTTATATACCATAAACATGCATACAAATATAAAATTTTAAAGGATGAAATAAACAAGACTTTTAAATGTCTTGCTTATCATCTTGGCCTCATACTGTCATTAGTAGATATAACTCCATATTTCAAATAGTCATCTTGAAATTTTTGAAATTTGGGGAACTATTCTTGTAAAATATGATTAGATTATCATTGTTTTCATAAATGGCTGACGAGTTCACAGTAGAAGGAACACAAGTGTTGTGTCTGCCATTTTCTTGTTATTAACTTGTATTTTCATTATTAGTATTGACTGTGAACTGTGGTTTTTAAGACACTTGTGCGTTCTGTCGAGGTTAGCTTAGTTAAAGCTAGAACATATAATCTGTCAATCTATGTCACTGGGCTCTCACTGCAAGTGAAGTGTATCACGTACTTGTATGATGGAATCACCTTTGAATTTTCTGCATTGTGTAACTCCTCCTGTTTCCTCGTGTTTGCCCATATACCATAGGAGGGGTTACTAGGAAGCAAAGGAAGTTAATGATTCAAAACCCTTTATTTTCATGAGCTGCTTCCACAATTTGGTGGGGACAACTGTTTTTTCTACTCCACTTTCCCCTCTGTCATATATCCTCTTATGTCCGGTGGGGTCGGAATGGCAGCAGGCATTTTCTGGGATCTGATTAAGTGAAAGTTGAATGAGGGATACATTTAGTTTGTGTTTAGTTGAAAACATTTATTTCTAAGTTATTGCTAGCCATCCTCACATGGAAACGGTTTCCAGGGATATTTTTACTGCCACTGTGTCAATTCACCCAGGCTTTGTGTTACAACGTGCAAGGGCAGAGGTCGTATGATGATTTGAATGTGTTCACCAATGCTAGGTCCTAGAATTATGTGGGTAGTGGAAGAGAAAGTTTGAAATGTGTGGAGCCGGACACTAGTCTGTGGAAAATTAGTCTAATTATGAGGCATGCAAAATTATAAGTGGAAGATTTGGAAGTTTCTAGTGGCAGGAATACACTAAATAATAGGGCATTTACTTTACTTTCTTTACTTTCTTATTTTGTATTCATAATTTTTTATTCTTTTTCTTTAAGAAACTCCCCAAATATAAAAGTATCAGACCGCATAAAACGTGTATCCATGCCTGCTACATATCTTAGTGACATGAAACCATTTGACATATGAACTGAGTGAGGGCACCAGTATTATTCCTCTATTAAATATTAATTAAGCTGAATTTTTCAACTTTTTAAATTAAAAAAAAAATGTACAAAAGCACAAGATTTAATATCTTTCCATATCTCAATGAATGAATTTTTATATTCCACTTCAGAAACTACTGGTTAAACCAGTTGTTTTTGCTATGGCTACTAAGAAAGACCTAGTCCAGGCCCAGAAAAGTGGGACTTCATGCTCTTCCCTTCACCTCCTTGACTCAGTCAATTCCACATTTCAAGCACTGCACTTTCTGTTACCAAATTCTGTTAGGCTGAACCATATGAAATTGCAGTTTTTAAAGGTAAAAAATGGTCTAACATTGACAAGTTTTTAGGTTCACCCTGATATATCATTTAGGATGTGTTCAGCTGCAAGCAAAATAAGCAGGACTCGAACTGACATAAACAATAAAGAAGCTTATTGTTAGGATATAAGGGAACTCACAACATTGACTGAAAGACTTGAAAACCAAGTTTGGAAAACAGACAGAAACCAAAGGAGGCAAAGTAGAGTCCAAATCATGCAATCGGAATAGAATGCTATGGAAGCTCCCACTAGCTTCTTGCCATGGGACACTCGCCGTGACTGCTGACTCCATCACTAACAGTCACTCATTGCCAGATTGCTGCACCTTTCACTCAGCTACAATCTCCCCAAGCAAACTCTGAGTTTTGTTCCTTTGCACATTCCCTCAAGACTCAAAGTCCGAGGCTTGAACACGAAGGTGATATTTCTTGTTCATGTACTTTCTACTAGGGAGGTCGCACACTGGACCCCCAAAAAAAAAAAAAAAAAGTTCACGTCAAATATGCGTAGACAAAATATTGGATAAGAATAATCCAATGTTAATGTTACTATTTGTTACAGCATATATTTATTATCTTTATAATCAAGAAAAAATTTAAACATTATTTTTAAAAAGGAATAGAAAAGCATAGATTTTAGGTTTTATTATGCATTTTAGCCACACGTTTGGATTCAAGATGGAATTTGTATTTAGAAACCTGTAATCATAATGAGTCACATACCTGATTAAAAAATATCTGAAGGCCACACTGTAATTTGCCATATACTATTTTTCAGCACTTGCATATGTTTGAAAAACAAACAGTTGTCACCATAGTTTTAAAGTGTGTTTGCTAAGAGGAGTCTCATTTTGTACTCTGTAAAATGTATTTGTGTTTTTAATGATTTATTTCTGGAAATTGCTGAGGGTGAAATTGAAATGTAAAGTCCATATGAAGGGCTGGACTCAGCAAAATATAATAACCTTATCATGAGTGGAAGTATTTGTCCACATCAGCAATTGCTTCTTTTGGTGTTAATGGGGCTCAAAAAATTAGTAATCATACTGTTTATTTTTCTTATAACATATAACAATTTAATAAGTGTATGAGTGATGACAGAATTTACTCATTCCACTAATCAACAAGTATTTTTGATGCAACTTCTGTGCAGGGAACACCATTAGCAGGAAGTGTTGAGAGATACAAATGTAAATAAGATTCCATCGGGAGAAATGGCATAAGGTGCAGTGAGACAAATCTTGGTTTGAGACCCAATTTTATCACGTCCTTACTGTGTAATTTTGGGAAAGAGTTATGTAACCACAGAGGGATCTGTTGAAAAAATGGGGATAATAATACTTACCTCCATTGAGGCATTAGGATGCAGGTGAGAGGAATGGAGAGTAGCCAACAATTGTTGAGTTAGTAATATGTGCCAGCCCTTGAGATAAATGCTTTATAAGCATCAACTCAAAACTGAGAATGTACAGTGTGGGAGATGGCATAGCTGGTAATTCTTGGAGGCACAGATATTACTTTGAAATTTTCTGGGAAGATGTGTTCGTCAGGACAAGGCAGGAAACAAATGGCATACTCTAGGGGAAAATGGAAGTACATTTAATGATATAACCATTTAGAGAGTAGGCAAGGTAAGAGAATCCAGTAAAGGTAAAGAAGTACTGTAGGCAAGCAACAATGGGGAACTTGAAGGGACAAAGGAAGCAATCAGCTACTAGAGCCCGGAGGGAGATCTGGAACTATAGGAGAGGGCCACCTAACACAGTTGGAGCCTTCAGTAGAAGAACAGTGTGGAGAGATCCTGGGGAATAAATAATTGATAGTACTCTCCTGCTGACCTTAGATCTGGTTGTGCTTCCCATTGGTTAAAAAGAAATGGAAGTCAAGGGGACGACGTCCCATGGTTGTGGTCCTGTGTCCCTCAGGGAAAATAGCAGGGTGGAGAGGGTGGAAAATGGATCTGGAGGGGCAAAAGGAGAATATTGGGCACAAAAAGTGTAAAAATGAGCAAATGCTACCTCCCATGTATGTTCACATGTGGGATCAACAAGCCTTAATCCCCTTTATAGGCAACCAGAGACTAGAGAAGGCATCCTTCTAGAGCTAGGCTTCATACACTTCAGCATCTGCCTCATTCTAAATTCTAGCTCCAGAGTATAGAGATTAAGTGTACTGTTCAGCTATGATTAAGCCTTTCACATGGCCTATTTGATGATTAAATTGCAAGGAAAAGTGTTTCATTTCAAGAGCTGGATAAACCAACATGGAGCATGTGTTCTGACTAGCAGGCTACTGCACCCCCCTACTCCATCTCATTTTAATAAAGCTAATCTCATGAAGCTAATCTTGCTGCTTCCTTTTCTGCATGCTGTCTTCCTTCCCTCAACCCTAAATATGTGGAGTTGAGAATGGAAATACCTAGGGTGAAGTTATAAACTATGTCTGCACTAGGCTTTAGCACTGTTAAGATTAGCCTTGGTAGCAAATAGGTCTGAAGAAAAGAGCATAGGTATAAATGATAATAGTAATAATAATAATTACTGTTATACTCCTTATGTCAAACCATATTGTAACTTCCTCAAGGTCAGGTCACACATTTTATTTTTATATTCCTATAGCTTCATGGAGGAATGCCTTACTTATGCAAGGTATTTAATGAATATTGGCTGAATCAAATTGTTAAAGAGAATCAACAACCTTCAGAGTAAAAAAGGACCTTAGATATCTGTGAATCCATGTCCTCTCTCTTCACAGATGAGGAGACTAAATCCTAGACAGGTTTGTGGATAGAGCAGTACTGGTGCCACCAGGCAAATCTTTGCAGAAAAAGATAAAAGCAACTCGAACTGAGACATAGGCATTTACTAGTTAGCACTGATAAAAATGGAAAGGAAAACTGCAGATTGTTGACAAACCAGAGCCCATTTAGTGTCAAATCCTGTTGAATTTTCCTTTAAATATTTCTCAAATATTTTTATTCTCCTATTATTTTCCTGCTCCAGGCCCTCAACACCATACATCTCCAACAAGGACAGTCTAATCCAATGTGCCCATTTTACAATTGAGGAAAGTGAGTCACACCAGATCATAGTTATAAGGGATGCATTTTGTTCCCTCTTTATGCAGCGTTTTCATGTTTTGCCTAAAGTGGGAATGGAATTCTGATTTATTTGTAAACACCATTCCTGCCTTCCCTTTCCCAGCTTCCTTTGCAGCTTGGGAGCCATGTGACATGGTTCTGACCATTGAAACCTAGTTCGAATTCCATTAGTAGCATATGGGAAAATGTTTGCTTTCTTAAAAAATAGTGTAGATAATAGCCATTCCTTGTACCTTTCCCCCTTTTTTTCCTGTCTTGAATGTGAGCTCAATATCTAATAGAGTTATGGCAACCATATTGCAACCATTAGGCAATTAACATTAAGGCAAAAGACAGAATTCTAAAGATGATAGAATAGATAAGAAATAAACTGTGCTAGGATTATGTTCTGGGTTCAAAATATTGAACAACTTGAGCATTGTTAGAAAAAAATTATAGTTGAGTAGGTTATTCAAAAAGTTAAAGGTAACCTCCAAAATAAGAAGAGACATAATGTATAGCCCTCACACCAGTGAGAAAGAGTGGAGGGATGAAAAAATGTTGCCAATCTAACAGGAACCAGGAAAGAAAAAAGGAAAGAAAAACAGAAATTTTAATAGAAAACACAAAATCACATGTAGTTTAAGTCTAAATTCATCAAGACACAGTAAGTGAACATCGGTTAAACTCACCAGTTAAAAGACAGAGATGACAGAGTCCATATGATCTTGAGATTCTATGAGAGACATACTGTGGTGATTTGGAGTTAAGCACCCCAGAAAAACATGTTCTTAATCCATTACTGTGGGTGTGACTCCATTGTAAATAGGACCTTTTGATGAGGGTACTTCAGTTAAGGTGTTGCCCAACTGAATCAGGAAAGGTCTTAATCCTACTTCTGGGGGACCTTAAAGGTAGTGAATTGGGTTATGGGTAAACCTGGAAGAATCATGAAAACTCAAATATGAGAGGTGTGGAGAGAGTTAAGAATAAAAGGATGCAAAAGGGTATAGCTGGCAAATACCAGCCAAAATGAAGCTAATATAGTTATATTAATGTCAAATAAAAGAGAATTTAAGGGATAAAAATCATTAATAAGATAAATATAGCCATGTATCTTCAAAGAAATTTTATAATGTATAAAAAAGTATAATGTAGAAGGAAAGAAAGCACTGTGTAAAGATAAAATGTTGGTGATTTTCTTTGAGTATTTTCCTTTGCTTTTTTTCCCTGACTGGAAATAACTGTGAATATTTTAAATTTTCAAATAGAAATTGATACATGATAATTATAAAATTTTGCACAATGCTGAAAAGTAAAAAGGTGAAAGTAAAAATTAGCCTTTTACCCAGAGATAATCCCATGTTGGCAGGCAGATACATTTCTCTGGAAGTCATGTCCCTCGTGGGGGTTAAGTTAATGAATTTATTTGCCAAGTTGGGCTTAGAGAGAGAAAGGCCACATATGAGCAACAAAAGAGGTTCTCTAGAGGTGCCTCTTAGGCATAATTATAGGCTCAGCCTCCCATTTGAACCCTAAGTTTCACAAGAGCAAGCCTCAAGTTGAGGGCTTGATTTATTAAGCAGTGTGTTCCTAATTTCACTTAATATATATTCTATCCCAAGATCAACAGTCAGTTTCTTACGTTATCTTCACTTAGTTGTACAATGATCATCCCTCTCAACTTTAAACACTTATCATAACATAATATATCCCAGAGCTCTTATCAGCTGCTAATTATTCATCCCTAGTAGTAATGTAGTGTTGGTAAGCTATTCCTATTAAATATATTCTTTAATATGTGATGGTTACTTTTTTCCATATACCACTCTGTTGTTAACCCTCTGCACCAGTTATATCATGCTAACACTAACTTAGGTTTGTGGTGCTACTCTCTGGGTTACATGCCTTTAAGCAACCATTTTCGAACATGTTCACCTTCAATGTGTCGCTGATACTTATAATCCCATTAATGAGCTATAGTCACACCCGACCATTCCCATACCATTAAGTTCACCCTCATTTTCATATCTGTACATATTAGATTATCATTCCTCCTTCAATAGCTTCTGTCTATCTCTAGGTCCCGTATATTCTACATTATAAGACTTATTTTTGATTTTTAATGGAGTTCACATTAGTGATAACATACAATACCTCTCCTTTTGTGTCTGGCTTATTTCACTCAGCATTATGTCTTCAGGGTTCATCCATGTTGTCATATGTCTCATGACCTCATTCCTTCTTACTGCTATGTAGTATTCCTTTGTTTGTATATACCACATTTTATTTATCCACTCATCTGTTGAAGGACAGTTGGATTGTTTCCATCTCTTGGCAATTGTGAACAATGCCGCTGTGAACATCGGTGTGCAAATATCTGTTTGTATCACTGCTTTCAGATCTTCTGGGTATATACAGAGAAGTGAAATTGCTGGATCATAGGGTAACTTGATATCTAATTTTCTGAGGAAGGGCCGAACTGTCTTCCACAGTGGATGTACCATTGTACAGTACCACCAGCAATGAATAAGAGTTCCAATTTCTCCATATCCTGTCCAGCACTGTTTGTTTAATGGCAGCCATTCTTATTGGTGTGAGATGATATCTCAGTGTGGTCTTGATTTGCATCTCCCTAATAGCTAGTGAAGATGAACATTTTTTCGTGTGTTTTTTAGCCATTTGTGTTTCCTCTTTGGCAAAATGTCTGTTCATATCTTTTGCTCATTTTATAATTGGGCTGTTTGTACTATTATCATTGAGTTGTAGGATTTCTTTATATATGCAAGATATCAATATCTTATCAGATACATGGTTTCCAAATATTTTCTCCCGTTGCATTGGCTGCCTCTTCACCTTTTAGACAAATTCTTTTGAGGTACAGAAGCTTTTGGTTTTTGAGGAGTTCTCGTTTATCTATTTTTTTCTTTCATTATTGTGCTTTGGGTGTAAAGTCTAAGAAGCAACCTCCTAATACTAGGTTTTGATGATGTTTCCTTATATTATCTTCTGGGAGTTTTATGTACTGTCTTTATATTGAGGTCTTTGATCCACTTCGGGTTAATTTTTTGTGTAGGATATGAAGTAGCAGTCCTCTTTCATTCTTTTGGATATGAATATCCAGTTCTCCCAGCCCCATTTGTTGAAGATACTGTTCTGTCCCAGTTCAGTGGATTTGGAGACCTTATAAAAAATCAGATGACCATAGATCTGAGGGTCTATTTCTGAATTCTCAATTTGATTCCATTGATCAGTATGTCTGTCTTTGTGCCAATACCATGCTGTTTTGACTACTGTGGCTTTATTGTAGGCTTCAAAGTCAGGAAGTGTAAGTCCTCCCACTTTGTTTTCCTTTTCTAGAATGCTTTTAGCAATTCAAGGCCCCTTTCCCTTCCAAATAAATTTGATAACCAGCTTTTCCAACTCTGCAAAGTAGGTTGTTGGAATTTTGATTGGAAAGGCATTGGATCTGTAGATCAGTTTGGGTAGGATTGACATCTTAACAATGTTTGGCCTTCCTATCCATGAACACAGAATATCTTTCCATCTCTTTAGGTCCCCTTTTATTTCTTTTAGTAAAGTTATGTAGTTTTCTGTGTAGAGCTCTTTTACATCCTTGGTTAAGTTTATTCCTAGGTACTTGAATTTTTAGGAGCTATTGTGAATAGAATCTTTTTCTTGAGTGTCTCTTCCGTTAGGTCATTTCTAGTGTATAGGAACATTACTGACTTATGTGCATTAATCTTGTATCCCACCACTTTGCTGAATTTGTTTATTAGCTCAAATAGCTGTGTCATTGATTTCTCAGGGCTTTCCAAATATAAATCATATCATCTGCAAATAATGACAGTTTTATTTCTTCTTTTCCAATTTGGATGCCTTTTATTTCTTTGTCTTGCTGGATTGCTCTGGCTAGAACTCATAGCACAATGTTGAATAATAGTGGTGACAGTGGGCATCCTTTTCTCATTCCTGATTTTGGTGGTTTGTATATATTATGTCCCCCACAAAAGACCATATTCTTTAATGCATTCTTGTGGGGGCAGATGTATTAGTGTTGATTAGATTGGAATTCTTTGATTGAGTGTTTCCATGGAGATGTGACTCAATCAACTGTGAGTGAAACATTTGATTGGATAATTTCCATGGAGGTGTTGCCCCTCCCATTCAGGGTGGGTGTTAATTGGGTCACTGGAGCGTATAAAGGAGTTCACAGACTCAAGGCAGTTAAGAGTGACATTTTGGAGAGGAACTGAGAGTGATATTTTGAAGAGGAGCAGAAGCTAAGAGAGGACAAAACACCCCAAGAGCAACATTTTGGAGAATGCCATTTTGAAATGCAACCTAGGAGCAAGCAGATGCCAGCCACGTGTCTTCCCAGCTAACAGAGGTTTTCCAGATACCAACAGCTTTTCTCCAGTGAAGGTACCCTATCGTTGATGCCTTACCTTGGACATTTTATGGCCTTAAGGCTGTAACTTTGTAACCAAATAAACCCCCTTTATAAAAGCCAATCCATTTCTGGTGTTTTGCAAAACAGCAGCATTAGCAAACCGGAACACTGATCTTAGAGGGAAGGCTTTCAGTCTCTCACCATTGAGTACTATGCTATGAGTTTTTCATATATGTCTTTTATCATATTGAGGAAGTTCCTTTCAATTCCTACCTTTTGAAACATTTTTATCAAAAAAGGCTGCTGAATTTTGTCAAATGCTTTTTCAGCATCTATTGAGATGATCATTTGATTTTTTCCTCTTGATTTGTCAATGTGTTTTATTATACTGATTGATTTTCTTGTGTTGAACCACACTTTCATGCCTGGGACGAACCCCACTTGGTCATGGTGTATTATTTTTTTTTAATGTGTCTTTGGATTTGATTTGCAAGTATTTTTTGAGAATTTTTGCATCTATATTAATTAGGTAAATAGGCCTGTAGTTTTCCTTTCTTGTAGCATATCTTTATCAGGTTTTGTTAGAGTGATGTTGGCTTCATAAAATGAGCTAGGTAGTGTTCCATTTTCTTCAATTTTTTGAAGAGTTTGAGTAGGAATGATGTCAGTTCTTTTGGGAAAGTTTGGTAAAATTCCCCTGTGAAACCATCTGGCCCTGGGCTTTTATTTGTGGGAAGCTTTTTGATGACTGATTGGATCTCTTTACTTGTGCTTGGTTTGCTGAGGTCTTCTATTTCTTCCCTGGACACTCTAGGTTGTTCATGTGTTTCCAGGAAATTGTCCATTTCCTCTACATTGTCTAGTTTGTTAGCACACAGATGTTCATAGTATCCTCTTATGATTTTATAAATTTCTTTGGGATCTGCAGTAATGTCCCCCCTCTCATTTATTATTTTGTGTTTTTTTTGGGGGGGGGGTCTTCTCTCTTTTTGACTTCATCAGTCTGTCTAAGTGTTTGTCAATCTTACTGATCTTCTCAACCAACTTTTGGTTTTATTTATTCTTTGTAATTGTTTCTTTTTTTGTTCTCCAATATTATTTATTTCTGCTTTAATCCTTGTTCTTTCTTTTATGCTACTTGCTTTGGGATTAGTTTGCTGATCATTTTCTAGCTTCTTCAGTTGTTCCATTAGTTCTTTGATTTTCCCTTTCTTCCTTTTTAATGTGTGCATTTAGAGCTATAAATTTCCCACTCAATACTGCCTTCACTGCATCTCATAGGTTTTGATATGTTGTGTTCTCATTTTCATTCATCTCTAGATATTTAGAAATTTCTCTTGCAATTTCTTCTTTGACCCACTGATTGTTTAGGAGTGTGTTGTTTAACCTCCAGATGTTTGTGAATGTTCTAGATCTTTGATGGTTGTTGACTTCTAGTTGCATTCCATTGTTGTCAGAGAATGTGCTTTGAATAATTTCAATCTTTTTAAATTTATTGAGGCTTGTTTTATGCCCCAGTATATGATCTATCCTGGAGAGAGTTCCATGAGCACTAGAGAAGAATGTATATCCTGGTAATTTGGGATGTAAAGGTTTATATATGTCTGTTAAGTCTAATTCATTTATCACATTGTTTAGGTTCTCAGTTTCCTTATTGTTCCTCTGTCTGGTTGATCTATCTATTGGAGAATTGTGTTTTGAAGTTTTCCCATGACTATTGTGGATATATCTATTGCTTCCTTCAGTTTCGCCAATTTTGCCTGACGTACTTTGGCACACCTTGATGGGGTGAATAAACATTTGTGACTGTTATTTCTGCTTGGTGAATTGTCCCTTTTATTAGTATATAGTGTCCTTCTTTGTCTCTTATGAGATTCTTGCATTTAAAGTCTATTTTATCTGAAATTAGTATTGCTACCCCTGCTTTCTTTTGGCTGTAGCTTGCATGGAATATTTTTTACATCCTTTCACTTTCAATCTCTTTGTGTAGCTGGGTCTAAGACGAGTCTCTTTTAAACAGCATATTGATGGTTCATATTTTTTTAACCCAATCTGCCAATCTAAATCTTTTAATTGGAGAGTTTAATCCATTCACATCAAAGTTATTACTCTAAAGGCAGTTCTTGAATCAGCCATCTTATCCTTTGATTTTTATTTGTCAGATCTTTTTTTCCCCTCTCTCTATTTCCTTTAAGTTACCCTTCAGTTCTTCATTTCTGTGCCCTTCTCCAGGTCTCTCTCCTGTCTTTTTTTTCTCAGCCAGTAGAGCTCCCTTTAGTATTTCTTGTAGGGCAGGTTTCTTATTAACAAATTCCCTCAGCATTGTTTGTCTGTGAAAATTTTAAATTCTCCCTCAATTTTGAAGGAGAGCTTTGCTGGATAAAGAATTCTTGGCTGGAAACTTTTCTCTTTCAGAATTTTCAATATGTCATACCACTGCCTTCTTGCCTCCATGGTGCCTGCTGAATATCCAGTACTTAGTCTTATGTTGTTTCCCTTATATGTGGTGAATCACTTCTCTCTTGCTGCTTTCAGAACTTTCTCCTTCTCTTCAGCGTTTGATAATCTGATCAGAATATGTCTCAGGGTGGGTTTACTTGGATTTATTCTATTTGGAGTTCATTGGACATCTTTGATTTGCATATTTATGTCATTTAGAAGGTTTGGGAAGTTTTCCCAACAATGTCTTTGAATACTCTTCCTAGCCCTTTACTCTTCTCTTCTCCTTCTGGAACACCAATGATTCTTATATTTGTGCACTTCATGTTGTCCATCATTTCCCTGAGGTCTATTTCAAATTTTTTTATTTTTTTCACCATTCATTCTTTTGTGCTTTCTCAATCCATTAGCCTGTCCTTGAGATCGCTAATTCATTCCTCTACCCCTTCAAATCTGCTCTTATGTGTCTCAAGAATATTTTTAATTTGATCAAGTGTCTTTTATTTCCATAAGATCTGCTATTTTTAAAATTTACTCTTGCAAATTCTTTTTTATGGTCTTCTAGGGTCTTCTTCATGTCCTTTATGTCATGATCCATGACATTGATGTTTCAATGTTCTTCTTTGATTAGTTGCTTCAAGTTCTGTGTCTTTTCTGATTTTTTAATTTGGACATTTGGATTATCCATATCTTCTGGTTTCTTCATATGCTTTATAATTTTCTGTTGTTTTTGGCCTCTTGGCATTTGCTTATCTTGATAGGGTCCTTTTATGATATGCAGGATTATTTTAACATTTATCTATAATTTGGCAGAGTACAGCTTGGTGGAGGGCACTTTCCCTGACTTAACAGCAGATGGCGTTCTTGAGCCACCTCTTACCCTCAAGCCAGTTCTCCCCCAACTTCATCTATGCACTAAGTAGGGGTCCAACCAACATGGAAGTCCAATCAGTGCACCAATTTTCTGTGTGCACCGGGGACTGCCAGCCCTGCGGGTGGAGGGCATGCCCTGCACAGTTTGGCAGGGAGTCTACTCCAGAACACAGTAATCCTGACCATTCCAAGGTTGCAGGTGGAGTTCTCTGGGGCTGCAGAGCTGCATATCTCAGCTTCCAGCTCAAATGCTCCACAGGCCCTGTCTGCCTTGACCCATGAGTTCCTGGGATTGGGGAAGGGTTCCTAGCACTTCCATGCAGTGCCCTTGCCTCTGGGCTATGCACACCATGGGCTTCTGTGCAGGAAGAGTGGACGCCATCACAAGCCCACCAAATCCTGAATTCCCTCAAGGAAGTGCTTGGCCACGGGGCTGTGAAAGGTTGTCTTCCCAGCCAGCTGCAAATATGGCTGCACAGAGTGTGGAAAGCTGCCCCCTTCCACTCTCCTCTGCCTGCTCCAACTGCCAGGCCCTGGCATGGAGTTTCTTGGTCTTGGGTCTACGAAGGGTTATCACTTGAGCCAAGTGCTGAGGAGAGTGCCTGGGGTGTGGAAGGTTGCTCCACTCCATGTTTGTCAGCTGGCTCCAACCGCTTATTCCTCAGCAGTGTTCCAGGCCAAACACTCACCAGTCATAAACGGTCTCTCAGTTTCTCCAAGTACACACTCACTATGGGTGTAGAAGTCCCTGCCCAGCCAGTGCAGCTGGGAACTGCTGATGTTCTGGAGCTCTTTCTGTCCTTTATCTGGTGTTTTTCATGGAGGAGAATTTTTGCTCTGTCTCTTCTAATCCTCCATTTTCCCAGAAGTCAGAATAACTTTTTAATGAGACTTGGATCATCTAGATTTTTCCCTCAAAATTATTCTAATACAAGGAAGACCATCAAATCATTAATTGAATACCTACCTAGCAATTAATATTTATATAATTAGCAAATTTACACTGGTAAATCAAATTTATGATTTAATAATGTTGAATGTGCTGATTATATTCTTTATAGTATTGTCTCATGAAAAATCTATATACAGAACATTTATGTCTGCTTTATAATACCTAAGCAGCTTATTATATTTTTAGTTGTAGATTTTCTAGTCCTCTCTCTCTCTCTCTCTCTCTCTCTCTTTCTCTCTCTCTCTCTCTCCCTTTTGGTATTTCATGATACTTAGTCCCTGGTAATACAATCTGCCAGTCACAGCATTGTTCTTCCCTGAGTCCCTACTTCCCTTGCTCATAAGGAAGAGGGAGGGAGGGCTGAGGATCAGCCAGGTTGCTGGGATTCTGGAACACCAAGGCCAGTGGAAGATCTCTTGCCTGAAGCTGTACATATCACAGGGATCAAGGAAGCATGCTAAGCACAGAATTGTGTGGAGAGCTGTGCTGAGTGATCTGGAGACGAAAATTCTGGATTTTCAAACTGAGGGAGAGGAACAGAGGCAGATACTGGAAGTCAGGGAGTTATGCCAGGAATTGAAAAGCCAGGGATATAATAGTGAAGGAAAAAGATAGGTTTGGTGAAGAGCAGGAGGCTGGGCCTGTCCAAATATCTGGTTGGAAGTTGTTATTCACTGGAGGTTTTATTGTGCTCACCTCTGTGTGGCACAGAAGGTGTATATGAAGGTTTAGGTGCAGATCTGTCACCAACATGCCACTCCTCATCCCTCCAACTTACTTCCTTCTTTGGGTTTGGCAGTATCACAGCTTCCTTTTGTTAACAAGTAGAAGGCCTTTTGTATTAGTTTTCTATTGCTGCTGTAACAAAAGAAATTACTGCAGCATGACAAACTTAATGGCTTAAAATAACACAAATTTATTATCTTACACTTCTGGCAGTCGGAAGTCCAAAATGGGTATCACTGGGCTAAAATCAAGGTGTTGGCAGGAATGTGGTCCTCTCTGGAGACTTAGGGCAGAATCTGTTTCCTACCCTTTTCTACCCTCTAGAGGCTACCTGGATTCCTTGGCTCATGACCCCTGCTTCTATCAGCAATGTGAGTTGAGGCCTCCTTCCATCTTATCCCTTCAACTTCCTCTTCTGTTGTCAAATCACCCTTTGCCTCCCTCTTTTATCTGGGTAATCCAGGATAATCTCCCCATTTCAGGATCCTTAATTTAGTCACAGCTGAAGAGTCTCTTTTGCCATGTGAGATAACATATTCACAGGCTCCAGAATTAGGAACATGGACACCTTTAGGGAATAACTCTGCCTGCAACAACCTGTGTGGGTTATGAGTGTGTTCCTGAACACTCATGACCTTCCCAATCACTAAAGAGAGCCATGGAATTGGGGGTTTTCACTTAATTTCTGCAATGTATCCAGAGATAAGGGTCACTGAGGAGAGAGCAGTTTGTGCAAGAAGATGAAGCATTTAGTTTTGGATATTGTGGCAGAAGTTCTAGTTGCTCCTTATATCTGTTCTTCCCTTATTCCATAGTAATAGAATTTTTAACTGGTTATATGGCTATTCAGAATAAGAAATACATTTCCCAGATTCCTTTGCAGCTAAGAGAATTCATATGTTGAATTCTGGTCCATAGAATGTGAGTGGAAGTGATATGTACAACTTCTATGTTATGACTTTAAAATGCAGTGGCATGCTTTCCTCTTCCGTTTTCCCCCTTTCTGTTGGCTGGAGTGCAGATGTGGTGGAATGAAGGTATGGCAGTGAACTATCTTGAACCATGGGCACCAAAGTAGCACTTTGGGAATTATGAAGAGAGAATGAGCCTGAATCTGAAGTGCCACCCCAGCCCAGAATTTTATGTGAACAAGAAATAAATTTTTATCTTGCTTGTCATTGCTATTTTGGATATCTGTTATCTGTTTTAGGTACTGAAACCTATGTCTCAACTAATATAGAATAAGTGGGATGCTGCTTAGAAATTAAAATGTATGGTCAGGCAGTGGGCAGCAAAGCTGTTGGTCCTAGTTATTCTGTGCCAAATTACTTGATAAACAGTTGTGGAAAAATGTTGGAAGGCAGAACACATGCAAATAGAACCTACATTTCTATGGTAAGTACTGGAAAAAAATCAGTGTAAGTGCATGTTGGTTACTTTTTGTCATTTTCAGCAATGTTCTGCAAAAGAGAGAAAAACTGGCTAGAGATGGATAATCTGTAAGCAAAGGTGGTAGGCAGTAAAACTCTGCTAAGTGTGGCTTTTGATTTATTTGAGAATCTAGTGATTTGAGTTTAGAAAGGGTTGTAGAAGCCAGCTGCATCTCTCCAAAAAACAAAGCAGATATAAGAAGTGGCTCTGAAGAAGGAGCCTTAATAGAAGTTGAGACAGTAGTTTCAATAATTTCTCAACTACCTCTTATTAATAGTGTTCAGCTAGACAGTGGGAACTAGACTGACAAAGTACCAATTAAGGGTGTTGCCTCCCTCCTCTGGAGCCATTGTTTCAGAAGGCTCCAAGGAGCTGCCATTAAGTTGAGAGAAGGAGACATGGGCAAAGCACAAAGGATCTTAAATAAAGGATCAGTCTTCAGACTTGAAAAGTATGTGTGGATGAAAACTTTTGTGTGATTACTTGTACAAAGACCCCCAAGTCCCTTGTGACAGCAAAGCAGCCTCAAAAAGGGGCTTAGCCATATATTTCTATTTCACTTATATTCTGTATTTTAAATTCTGCCTTCATCTTTTGATTTGGAAACAGTTACTAATTCAGAAACATAAAATCAAATTATGAACAAAATGACAAAACACAACAAAATAGCTGCTAGTACCAAAGGTCCCATATGAGAGGAGTTGCAAAGATTAATTCTGAAACTTTTGGGTTTACAAAGCACCCTAAGTGTAGCCTTTGAGAAGAATGGACTGAAAGAATCTCCCAAAGGAACAAAAACCCTGGGGCCATGGAGAGAAAGGGATGAGGATTCAGGAGAGAGATCCCCATGTTCCTCCTGGCTCCCTTACTCCCCAGGGAGTAGAAGTAGGAATTGCCAGATGGGATAACCTAGGAACTTAACTCCCCATCCAGGGCAGGGAGTCTTTGCAATCACTGCTCTACAGGGTTCGATGATTGCTATGGGCCAGGGATTGCTGTGCATTTCTCATTATTCTTTTTCTCAAGTAGATTTTTTTTTTAAATAGTGGCTATCCCATTCCCTACCATTTTATAATCGGAAGGTTGAAGGTAGATAACCTGTCTTTTAGTTTATAGGCTGTAAGGCCATGAGGAATCATAATTGGACGTTATAAAGAGGACTTAGAATTACCCAGAGATTGTGAACTTTAAGCTGGATGTTGAAACTGGGTGGGTCTTTGGTGTTTGCTCACCCCAGATTGGAAATAAATGTGCGGGAAGGAGGGTACATATGGATATTTGGGTGACTCGAGGGACAAACTGGACTGGAGATTGCTAGTTCCCCTAAATAGCTCTTCTCTTCTTCCTTAGTATTAGAAGTCTTCTGCTAGGCACATAGATACTCAGAAGACAATACATTTTCCAGCTTTCTCTTAGCTAGATTATCCTTATGGTCAAATCCTGTGCAATGAGATATGAGTGGAAGTGATTTTTTTCAACTTCTGGGTTGCACTCTTAAAGGGAGAGGCATGTCCTCCTTCCTCTTTTCCTCTTCCCAGTTGGTTGAAATGTGGTATGATTGAGGTACCTGGGACCATGCAGACCAAAAGAACACCAGAAGGACAGTGGAGCAGTAAGACAGAAGGAGCTTGGGCCCCTGACACTGTAGTGTTATGTCAGATTTTTATATAGAAGAGAAGTAATTTTTCTCATATAAAGCTATAATTTTAGGTCTCTCTTCAGGTGGTTGAAAGTTCTATCTTAACTTTCACAAACGTGATGAGTGTGCAGTGTGTTTTTAAAATTTTCTTATGAAAAATATATAAACATAAGCAAAAGTAGAAAGAATACTATAATAACTGTATGCTTACCCACCACTCAGCTCAGTTCTGACAATCATTTCATGATCTATCTTATTTCACCTATACTCACATCACTCCCCTTTCCTCCACTGGATTTTCTGAAGCAAATCTCAAATATGATATCATTTAAATAAGAGTTTGAAATGCTTTTGTGATAAACAAATAGAAATGTCTGGTAGACAGTTGAGCATATCTCTTTAGCTCTTCAGAAGAAAGGCCTGGCCTGAAAGCAATGCTTTTGGGGGTGTTTTAATTTGCCAGGGTTTGCTATAACCACAGAGGGTTGGCTTAAACAACAGGAATTTATTGACTCAGTTTTGGAGGCTAGAAGTCCAAAATCAAAGAGGTTGTCAGGATCTTGCTTTCTCTGAAGTCTGTTGTAGCATTCTGCTGGTGGCTTGCCAGCAATCTGTAACTCAATCTCTGTCTTTTTTCCCCTCTAACACCAAAGGAATTTAATGGATCAGAGAAAAGAAGTCAATAAAAACCACCTGTAATTTTACCACCCAGAACACTATTTAATAAACACACTTCCATTCATTTTTAAAAAATACATAGCTATGGATGCTCTGCTTGGTTTTTATATTTAACAGGAATGGGTTCGGGTGTACACGTCAATTTGTAGCTGCTTTCTTCCTGCACTTACCCGTATGCTGCCATCATCTTTGCACACTGAGATCTGTCCGTTTAGGCAACTCTCTCACACCAAGCAATCCTCCCTATCAAACTGTACTTGCTCAGCAGTTTTTCTGGGTTGTACTAAGCCAGTGTTACTCAAATTTAAGTAATCAACAGTCACCCTTTGAAAGGAAAAACTTACTGTGGTTTCTTCCATAAACACACCCAGGGATTTATGTAAGAAATACTAACCAAAGAAAGCCAAGGCTTCAGTCTTTCAAATATGAATTTTCACAGCAAAGAGAAGTACCTTTATAATGGGTAAAATAATTTTTTGAAAGATTAGAAATCAAATGAAAAGATAAAACTTGATAATTCACACGCTGTTTCTTTCTGTCTCCTACCTATGGGCAAATTTCCTCTGCTTACAAGGACTCCAGTTATATTGAATTAAAGCTCACCTGATTCATTGTGGCCTCATCTTAACTAATAACATCTTCAAAGATCCTATTTACAAATGGGTTCACATCTATAGGGCCAAGGGCTAGAACTTGAACATGTCTTTGTGGGGAACATGATTCAATCCATAACATGACCTTGGCAGTAGACATGAGATAACCCAGGGAAAGTGTTCCCCCATTTTGAGTTGAAAACAGCAAAATGATTGTAGTTTAGGTGAGCAAGGATTTCATTCACTGGGATCAGGTAAATCATAGTTGTGAAAAACAGGGTAAGTATATGTGGGGAGGAAGGTTTGATGAGCATTACTTTGCCTGCTACCCAAAATCCATTCCTCATTTTGATTTTGTTCGAGGGTAACCCACTCCTAGCTCTGATTTCATTCCACATCACCAGTGATTTGTTCTTGGATGGTCATGTATCTCAGTCATAGATGATGAGATACAAGGAAATGTTTGCTGGGGCTTCTGGGAACATCTCTCTTTCTGGATGGTGTGGTATGATGAGAACGTGAGGCCTGGAACTGCTGTAGCCATTTTGTTATCAGGAGAGGATTCTAATTGAACCATCCAAGGGCCTTACTGCAGAGACTGAGAATGAAGCTGACTCTAGTAGAGAGATGGAGAGAAACCAGTCCTTAGTGACATGGTTATACTGCAGGTTCAAACGTTTCTTAGAACTAGCCCTCACCATGGACCTTAGAGCCAATGAATTGCTTTAGCCATTTAAACCATTTTAAGTTGGGTTTTCTGTTTCTTGAATTACACAGTCTTCTTATTGTCAAAGTAGGGCATGAGGTCAATATTTTTCAAGATCTTGAGGGACCCTAGTGCTGGTTATCTCAGTTTTAGCATGGGAAAATAACTAGATGATGTCCCACTTGAATAATTTTCCTTGGTATTCGGTAGCAATAAACACACATTGCTCTTTGGCAAATTTCTTTTGGACTCTTCCTAATGGCTTATGGCTTCCACAAGTACTGGCCAATTGCTGGGTAATGGTGGTACTGAAAGTTATGGGGAAACAATACATGTGGAACCAGTGGCTGTGAAAGAGTTTTCTGGTGTAGAGAAATGTAGTGAGTTATATAAAACCTGTTTTGGTTGAACGATTGGCCTAAATATTCTCTGTAGAAGTACAGCATGGAGGTATTGTTATAAGACTTAGATTATATACCAACCAGGACACAAGGATGTAAAATGAGATATTTTTGAACAGTGTCTTCAAAACTGAAGCCTAATTGGTGTAAGTAGTTCCTAGAGGTGGATATTTCTTTGACAAAATGCCAGGGTGGTATGGATGGTGTTAATGGAGGGCTATCACAGGAGATGAAATGTACCATGTTGATAAGGGATGACTTAAACCATCAGGGTTGTGTTGAGGTCACGAGGACCATCATTATCTGAATGCAGTTTCATTCTGCAGCACTGAAACTTCAAGCAATCAATGAGCAAAGAGTGCTCAGTGGCAGGTGATATGGAACTATAAAATGATTATGACTAATGTCATCCCTAAATGATTTTCTATATGTGGAAAGAGGAATCTCTTTCCCTTTTTATGTTCCTTTGAGAAAGATAGCAACCATAAAGATTATTTGCCAAGAAGAGTACTGTGATGGTTGGGTTCATGTGTCAACTTGGCTAGGTGGCCTAGCTGTCTGGTCAAGCGGGCACTGGCCTGACGATTGCTGTGAGGCTATTTGAGGCTGGTTAATAAACCAACGGGCTGGTTTGTCGGATCATCAGTCAATTGACTGCAGCTGACTGATGACTCATCGAGGGGCGTGCTTCCACAGTGAGAGAATGCAATTGGCTGGATTTGGTCCGGGTGATCAGTTGGAGGCTTATAAGCCGGACGGTTAGCGACACCTTCACTTCTTCTTCAGCTGCTCAGTGAAGCTTTTCCTGGGGAGCTCTTCGAAGTTGCCAGTTCGTTTCCTGAGGAGTTCGTCAAAGTTGTCGGTTCGTTTCCTGAGGAGTTCTTCAAAGTTGCCGGTTCGTTTCCTGAGGAGTTCATCAAAGTTGTCGGTTCGTTTCCCGAGGAGTTCGTCGGACATCTTTGAAGTTGACAGCTTGTTGACGGCTCCGCAGAATTTGGACTCGTGCACTCCCACAGTTGCGTGAGTCACTTTTACAATTTGATAATAAGAGACATCTCTCATTGATTCTGTTTCCAAGGAGAACCCTAACTAATACAACTTGGAACCGAGAGTGGTTCTTGAGAAACGGAATCTTAAAATGGGCTTTTACAATTTGTTTTCTACTCTGATTAGATTCAGAGGCACTAATGACTCTATTTCCAATAATCAAGAGGGTACTAAGAGTCCATGGCAGGAGCTGGCAAAGGAAATACGCAAAATAGCACCATTTGATTCTCCTAATTGTGCTCTAGTATGAAGCGAGGCTCTGGGTGACAGCGTTTTCGACACTTTCACGGAGTTTTGCAGTATTAAGAGGTATAATGATGTTGGCTGGCTGCTCTTAGATACTTTGGATACAGTTGTAAGAGAAAGGGATGAGCTAAAGGCTTCAAATTCAAAACTTGAATGCCGTATGACAGATGTAAAGGGTTCCATTTGTGCCCTGAAAGAAAATCTTATTTCCTGTGCCCGCAGACTGGAGGTTTCTGAAAATCAGACGCAGTCTCTTATTGTGCGAGTAGCACATTTACAACGTAAACTAAAATCTCAACCTCTCAGGGTGTCTGCTGTTACAGTAAAGGCACTGATTGGAAAAGAATGGGACCCGGAAACTTGGGATGGGGACATATGGATTGATAATAATGACAGTGAGGACATTGGAACCCTGGATTCTGCTGGGTCATTGTTAGATTTACCTGTAGAGGGCTGTCCTGGGGAAACAGCTTCTCTGCCTCCAGTCTGCCCTAAGGAGCCTGCCACCCAACCCCCACATAAGGAGATTAACCCTTCAATGCCTGCTAATCTTGCAATCACCTCCCCTGAGGAAGCAGCCCTCACTCTTTTGTCTGGAGAGATTAATCCTGTTTTAAGAGATGAAAATGCAACAGACTGTCCTGAGGTGAATGGCTTGAGAGATAATTCTAACTCTTTTCATGACCCACCCCCACCACCAGTTTTTGCTTCAAGACCTATAACTAGGCTCAAGTCCCAACAAGCCCCAAAGGGTGAGGTACAAAGTGTGACCCAAGAGGAAGTATGCTATACTCCAAAAGAACTGTATGAGTTTTCCAACTTATACAGACAGAAACCAGGGGAATATGTGTGGGAATGGATATTGAGAGTGTGGGATAATGGTGGAAGGAATATAAGGTTGGATCAGGCTGAATTTACTGATATGGGCCCACTAAGCAGAGATTCTGCATTCAATGTTGTAGCTCGAGGGGTTAGAAAGGGTGTTAACAGTTTGTTTGGGTGGCTGGCTGAAACATGGATCAAAAGGTGGCCGGCATTACCAGAGGTTGAAATGCCAGAACTGCCCTGGTATAATGTGGAGGAGGGGATTCAAAGGCTTAGAGAGATTGGAATGTTAGAGTGGATTTATCATGGAAGACATGCTCACACAGTCCTGGAATGTCCAGAGGACATACCTTTTACCAGGACTGTAAGGAATAAATTTGTGAAACTAGCTCCATCATCCCTGAAGAGCTCTGTAGTCGCCCTTCTCTGTAGGTCAGATATTACTGTAGGAACTGCTGTCACTGAGCTGGAATCCTTAAACACAATGGGGATAATCAGGTCCCGAGTCAGCAGAAGCCAAGTGGCTGCAGTTAATCACCACAGACAATGTGGACAGGGCTACCATAATGGAAAACAGGCTCAAAGCAGCAATCAAAATAATATGACTCGCAGATACTTATGGCATTGGCTAGTGGATCATGGAGTACCAAGTAGTAAAATAGATGGGCAATTGACTAAATTCTTGTTTGAACTATATAAGCAGAAGAATTTTAGGCCACGTGAACAAAAATCTCCCTTGAATTACAAAAACAGAGAGTCACGGCCCCTTAATCAATTCCCAGACATGAGACAGTTTACAGATCCAGAGCCTCTTGAATGAAGGGAAGGCCGGGTACCCTTGGAGAAGGACCCTGTCACACTGCCAAAAATTTATACTGTTAATCTTCCTCCCAGCCTTCCCCAGGGGGACCTACGGCCTTTTACCAGGGTGACTGTGCATTGGGGAAAAGGAAATGATCATATATTTCGTGGATTATTAGACACTGGGTCAGAAGTGACATTAATTCCCGGAGACCCAAAACGTCACTCTGGTCCACCAGTCAGAGTTGGGACTTATGGAGGTCAGATGATTGATGGAGTTTTAGCCGAGGTCCGTCTCACAGTGGGTCCAGTGGGTCCCCGGACCCATTCTGTGGTTATTTCCCCAGTGCCGGAATGCATAATTGGAATAGACATACTCAGCAACTGGCAGAATCCTCACATTGGTTCATTGCCTCCTGGAGTGAGGGCTATTATGGTGGGAAAGGCCAAGTGGAAGCCACTAGAGCTGCCCCTGCCTAGCAAAGTAGTGAACCAGAAGCAATACCAGATTCCTGGAGGGATTGCAGAGATTAATGCCACCCTTAAGGACTTGAAGGATGCAGGGGTGGTGATTCCCACCACAACCCCATTCAACTCTCCTATTTGGCCTGTGCAGAAAACAGATGGGTCTTGGAGGATGACTGTGGATTATCGTAAGCTTAACCAGGTGGTGACTCCAATTGCAGCTGCTGTCCCAGATGTGGTATCATTGCTTGAGCAAATCAACACATCCCCTGGTACCTGGTATGCAGCTATTGATCTGGCAAATGCTTTTTTCTCAATTGCTGTCAGCAAGGACCACCAGAAACAGTTTGCATTTAGCTGGCAAGGCCAGCAGTTTACATTCACTGTGCTACCTCAGGGTTATATCAACTCTCCAGCCCTATGTCATAATATTGTCCGCAGGGATCTTGATCATTTCTCCCTCCCACAAGACATCACACTGGTCCATTATATTGATGATATCATGTTGATTGGACCTAATGAGCAAGAAGTAGCAACTACTCTAGATTTGTTGGTAAGGTATTTGCGTGGCAGAGGATGGGAGATAAATCCAACAAAAATACAGGGGCCTTCTACCTCAGTAAAATTTCTAGGTGTCCAGTGGTGTGGGGCCTGTCGAGATATTCCTTTTAAGGTGAAGGATAAGCTGCTGCATCTGGCCCCTCCTACAACCAAAAAAGAGGCACAACGTTTAGTTGGCCTCTTTGGGTTTTGGAGACAACATATTCCTCATTTAGGTGTGCTACTCTGGCCCATTTACCGAGTGACTAGAAAAGCTTCTAGTTTTGAGTGGGGACCGGAGCAAGATGAGGCTCTGCAACAGGTCCAGGCTGCTGTGCAAGCTGCTCTGCCGCTTGGACCATATGATCCAGCTGATCCAATGGTGCTGGAAGTGTCAGTGGCAAATAGAGATGCTGTTTGGAGCCTTTGGCAGGCTCCTATAGGAAAATCACAATGCAGGCCCTTAGGATTTTGGAGTAAAGCTTTACCATCCTCTGCAGATAACTACTCTCCATTTGAGAAACAACTGTTGGCCTGCTACTGGGCCTTAGTAGAGACAGAACGCTTAACCATGGGCCACCAAGTTACCATGAGACCTGAGTTACCTATAATGAGCTGGGTGTTATCTGACCCACCAAGTCATAAAGTTGGGCGTGCACAGCAGCACTCCATCATAAAATGGAAATGGTATATACGAGATAGAGCTCGAGCAGGTCCTGAAGGTACAAGTAAGTTACATGAGGAAGTGGCCCAAATGCCCATGGCCCCCACTCCTTCCACCTTACCTTCTCTTTCCCAGCCCACAGCTATGGCATCTTGGGGAGTTCCTTACAGTCAGTTGACTGAGGAAGAGAAGACTCGGGCCTGGTTTACAGATGGTTCTGCACGATATGCAGGTACCACCCGAAAGTGGACAGCTGTAGCACTGCAGCCCCTTTCTGGGATATCCCTGAAGGACAGTGGTGAGGGGAAATCCTCCCAGTGGGCAGAACTTCGAGCAGTGCACCTGGTTGTTCACTTTGCTTGGAAGGAGAACTGGCCAGAGGTGCGTCTGTATACTGATTCCTGGGCTGTTGCTAATGGTTTGGCTGGATGGTCAGGGACTTGGAAGGAACATGATTGGAAGATTGGTGACAAAGAAGTCTGGGGAAGGGGTATGTGGATAGACCTTTCTGATTGGGCAAACAACATGAAGATATTTGTGTCCCATGTGAATGCTCACCAGAGGGTGACTTCAGCAGAAGAAGGTTTTAATAACCAAGTGGATAAAATGACCCGTTTGGTGGATACCAATCAGCCTCTTTCCCCAGCAACTCCTGTCATTGCCCAATGGGCTCATGAACAAAGTGGTCATGGTGGTAGGGACGGAGGTTATGCATGGGCTCAGCAACATGGACTTCCACTCACCAAGGCTGACCTGGCCACAGCCACTGCTGAGTGTCCAATTTGCCAGCAGCAGAGACCCACACTCAGTCCCCGATATGGCACCATTCCTCGGGGTGATCAGCCTGCTACCTGGTGGCAGGTTGATTACATCGGACCACTTCCATCATGGAAAGGGCAGCGATTTGTTCTTACTGGAATAGACACATACTCCGGATATGGGTTTGCCTTCCCTGCACGACACGCTTCTGCCAAAACTACAATACGTGGACTTACAGAATGCCTCATCCACCGTCATGGTATTCCACACAGCATTGCTTCAGACCAGGGAACCCACTTCACAGCAAATGAAGTGAGGGGATGGGCACATGCTCATGGAATTCTGTGGTCTTACCATGTTCCCCATCATCCAGAAGCAGCTGGGTTGATAGAACAGTGGAATGGCCTATTGAAGACTCAATTATGGTGCCAACTAGGTGGCAATACCTTGCAGGGCTGGGGCAGTGTTCTCCAGGAGGCTGTGTATGCTCTGAATCAGCGTCCACTCTATGGTGCTGTTTCTCCCATAGCCAGGATTCATGGGTCCAGAAATCAAGGGGTGGAAACAGGAGTAGCACCACTCACTATCACTCCTAGTGATCCACTAGGTAAATTTTTGCTTCCTGTCCCTGCAAGTTTAAGCTCTGCTGGTCTACAAGTCTTGGTTCCAAAAGGAGGAGTGCTTCCACCAGGAAACACAACAATAATCCCATTGAACTGGAAGTTAAGGCTGCCACCTGGCCACTTTGGGCTTCTTATGCCTCTGAATCAACAGGCAAGTAAGGGGATTACTGTACTGCCTGGGGTGATTGATCCTGACTATCAAGGGGAAATAGCACTGCAACTACACAATGGAAGTAAAGAAGAGTTTTCCTGGCATACAGGAGATCCCCTGGGGCGTCTCTTAGTACTACCATGCCCCGTGATTCAAGTCAATGGAAAACTGCAACAACCCAATCCAGGCAGGACTACCAATGGCCAAGAAACTTCAGGAATGAAGGTTTGGGTCACCCCACCAGGCAAAGAACCACGGCCAGCTGAAGTGCTTGCTGAGGGTAAAGGGAACATGGAATGGGTAGTGGAAGAAGGTTGTGATAAATATGAACTACGGCCACGTGACCAGTTACAGAAACGAGGACTATGATGATATGAATATTTCCTCCTCGTTTTGTTATGATTATGTTTGTATTTGTCTGTGAAGAAAATATTTTTGCTTTCTTCTCTGTCTTATCCCCTTATCATATGGCATAAGCTGTAATGTTCATTTTGAAGATATGGTTTTAGGTGATGTGTATAACTGCCAAGTTGACAAGGGGTGGACTGTGATGGTTGGGTTTATGTGTCAACTTGGCTAGGTGGCCTAGCTGTCTGGTCAAGCGGGCACTGGCCTGACGATTGCTGTGAGGCTATTTGAGGCTGGTTAATAAACCAACGGGCTGGTTTGTCGGATCATCAGTCAATTGACTGCAGCTGACTGATGACTCATCGAGGGGCGTGCTTCCACAGTGAGAGAATGCAATTGGCTGGATTTGGTCCGGGTGATCAGTTGGAGGCTTATAAGCCGGACGGTTAGCGACACCTTCACTTCTTCTTCAGCTGCTCAGTGAAGCTTTTCCTGGGGAGCTCTTCGAAGTTGCCAGTTCGTTTCCTGAGGAGTTCGTCAAAGTTGTCGGTTCGTTTCCTGAGGAGTTCTTCAAAGTTGCCGGTTCGTTTCCTGAGGAGTTCATCAAAGTTGTCGGTTCGTTTCCCGAGGAGTTCGTCGGACATCTTTGAAGTTGACAGCTTGTTGACGGCTCCGCAGAATTTGGACTCGTGCACTCCCACAGTTGCGTGAGTCACTTTTACAATTTGATAATAAGAGACATCTCTCATTGATTCTGTTTCCAAGGAGAACCCTAACTAATACAAGTACCCATAGTTTTGGACAAGTAATTTGCCAGGGAAATTAGTTGAGGTCACATATCTCAAATTAGGTAAATAAATGGAAGACAGCATATGAATATCTCAAAAAAAAGCAATTTACACCCAATTTAAATTTAGCTCACTTTACTCCAGTTTGCTAAATCTCCATAGACAAAGGCCCATGAAAAGACAGACATTTCCATTTTTGGTATATGTACCTGGAACTCAGTATTTATTATGTAATTACAAGAATTTATGTCTACTCACGTTAGCAAATCAAGCATCTTCTTTGGAATCTAGATTCTAGGGTAAAAGAATTAGCAACCACATTGGCCAGGAATCTTGGGGGTGGGGAAGGTTTGCTCTCAGAAAAATACAGAGGAAAATATCCCAACTAAGGAGGGACTCCTGGAGACAAGGGTACAGAGCCCCCTGCTGGCAAAAATTAGCAAAGAAGGACACAGACAAAAAGAAACATCGCAGAAGCACTGTCAGAAGTATTGAGGTGAGTCAGAACTTGAAGGTTTACATTCGACAAGGCAGATGAGGTTTATTGTCACCCTTGTGGCAAGAGGAAAGGCTGAGTTTCCAAGACTGGAGGACCTTGGTGTATCCTGAGAAACAGGTGTAAAAGTTTACCCTGTTGGTGCAAATGAAGGCTGCAGTTGAAGTGAGTAGGCATCAAAGAATCAGTAAAGAAGCATAACTAGCAGCCGAGCCACACACCAGAGAATTACAAGTGTTGGTCTTGGAGAGGATAATTGAATCAGTCAGCATAGAAGTGGCAGTCCAGGCCTGAGGAGCAGTTTTACCAACAATTTCTCCAAAACGGGAAGGAGCTGTTGCGATGGTAGCCTCTGGCCAGGAACCTGAACAGCAAGTTCATCTAATAGCCACCTCAACTCCTACCCACTGCTGGGGCTTATTTATGAGAAGTTCAGGAGATCTGGCTTTGCCATGACTTTGAAACCTCAAAGAGGTCACTGTTTTAAGTCACTGCTTCTGCTGTTGGGCCCCAAGTTTCTTTCTGGACCACCTTCAGGCATTCTATTTCCTTGAGGGCGACAACTGTGGCTTTCTCATCTTTTTGGCTCTCACTATCCCTAATACAATGCCTGGCTCATAATAGATGCCTAATCCATATTTGTGAAGTAAATGAATGAATCATTAGACCAGACCTGTGGGAGGCCTATAATTTGGTGAGGATCCAGAGGAGTAATTTACTTACATATTCATTTACCTCTCATTTTTTTATTACATCCCCTTTATTACACAAGGGATTTGTAAAAGCTTGCAAGATTATGTACAATAAAATAGAAAATATAAGTAATAAATAAAGCCAGGGAAACATAAATCAGGAAAAAAAAAAAAAACAAATCAGTAGAGTAGAATGAGATGTACAAGCAATATAGCCCATATAATTATCCAAGCTGAGCCACAGGTTTGGTTCTTAGTTTTCTGCTGAAAAAAAAAATGAGGGGCAATCAAGATTCTCATTAACTGCAAGGTCAAAACACTCTAGCTTCTCAAGCACTATCTGGAACTTAGCTCTGAAGGAAATGTCTGGTATGGGGCTTTATATCTGGAATACTGAGTCAAGTGGTAACAGTGTCTTCAATGATATTCATACAGAAAATCCCACAGAACTTTCTTAAAGCAGTGTCTAATAGTATGAGATCTGTGGCATGACCCATAGTGTAACTCATTGAAAGCATTCTTCTGGGAGACCAAAGTTGGAGGTGGAAAATTTCTAATATTTTAGCTATATCAAAGGATATACCTAGAAACTCCAGAGGAGTCCTTCAAACAATTCTCCGTTAGGATCACCTCTATGAACCAGACCTCTGATAAAAGTTGGGAACTGATCTTTGAAGTTTATATCCACTGTCAAGGCCTGAAGGGTGAATGGTATTCTATGTTGTTGATTAAGGGTGTAATACATACTTTAGCTAATAAATGAACTTTTTACAAGATTTTGTGAAAATTGAGGCATCTACCAAAACCTCCTACAGAATGGGTAGCTAGTCCTCTGTTCTTGTTATCTATTGCTGCCATCCCCAAACTTAATGGTTTCAAACAACAATCATTATGATTATCTCTCACGTTATGGGGGCTGACTGAACTCAGCTAGGTGGTTGTTGCTCAGCTTCTTTCATGGAGTCTTGGTCAGATGGTGACTGGGGCTGAAGTCTTCTGAAAGCTGGGTCACTCACAAGTCTGGTGCCTCAGCTGGAAGTCTCAATCAGCAGAGGGCTGGAACAGCTGGGCTTCTTGGGCAACTCTATCTCTATGCAGTCTCTGTGTGTGGTCTCTGCAGCAGCATGGCTGGGCATCATACATGCTCGCTCAGGCTTCAAAGGCTTGTGTCCCAAGAGAGAGAACCAGATGGAAGTCATACTACCTTTCAGGACCTAGCCTTAGAAGTCATGCACTGTCACTTCTACCACATTCTACTTATTGAGGCAGGTGCAAAGGTCTGTACTGGTTCAGGGGAGAGGAAATAGACTCCAGGTGTTGATGATGAAGTGGCAGGGTCTGGAAGAGCATATTAGAAAAGAAATATTGTTGCAGCCATTTTTGTAAAATACAATGTCACACCCAACTCATTTCAAAGGTCCACAGAGGAAGTAACTATAACTAAGCTGGGATCATTCTTAAGGACTTATCTGGATCTTCCATAAGTGAACAAATATAAGTCCCCCAAGTTCTTTATTCTAGACCATAGCATGGAATATTTTCAAAGACGCTTTTACCAATCACTCACCACAGACATAGAAAAAGTCTCATAATGCTTTCATGAAAAGTCCAGTTTTGAGCAATACTGAAGCCAGTGCTATTTGATGTCTGTAGCAGAGGGGATTGCATCCAGGTCATACAATGGTTTCCTCTCATTTCAAAGAGCATTAAAAAGAGAGTGTGGGAGAGGGAAGGGCACAGCCCCACTTTAGACTTGCCATGAGACAGATTTGTCAAGAAGGCAGATATTGACTCTTGCTAAGAAGTTAAACTGTAGCTTTTGTTTGAAAACCAGTAACTGAGAGTTAATACTGTGCTCAGGAAGTTTAACTTAGAGCCAGTTTTGTCCAGGGTTAAAGGCAGAGGAGAGGAAAGTTAAAGACAAACAGCAAAAAGCTGCTCTGTAGTTTAAGTTTTTAAGTTGTGCTCATTTGATTCCAAGAAGAATGTGAGGCAACAAACAATTATACTATTCTTGATAATTTTTTTTCTTTAGGTAATGGTGGAGTATCTGTGCCTGAAACTCTATTGAATTTTGTATAAAATATTGACCCAGAAATCCTCAGTCTGACATTTATTTTCAGTTCAGCTTTATTGAGATATATTCACATACCCTAAAATCATCCACAGTGTACAAGCAATTGTTCACAGTACAATCATATAGTTGTGCATTCATCCCCAAAATCAACTTTTAAACTTTTCATTACTCCAAAAAATAAATAAGAATAAAAATACAAGTAAATAAGAACACCGAAAACATCCCATCCCCCCATCCCTCCTATTATTCATTTAATTTTTGTTCCCATTTTTCTACTCATTTGTCCATACACTGGATAAAGGGAGTGTGAGCCACAAGGTTTCCACCATCTTACAGTCACACCATATAAACTACATAGTTCTACAATTGTCTTCAAGAATCAAGGCTACTGGGTTGCAGTTCAACAGTTTCAGGTATTTCCTTCCTGATATATTTTAAGGAAAACAAACACAGAGTTTAGATGGAAAGTTTAACAACAAATGGATCTGTATTTTGGAGGAAGTCATTAGAACAGTCTTTGAATCATTTTGATAAGAGAAAGTCTTCACCTGCTTCTTAATTTAAATTAAGCCTTCTAAACCAAGTGAAATACATGAGGAGATATTCTTGGGTCTCAACTAGCAAAGACCTTGGGAACAACAAATTTCAGTGCAACTTTAGGAAGATGATAGCAGGAAGAAAGGGAGGTGTCCCAGCTGTCAAGTGAGATCTGTGCTTATTTGTTCTTACCAAGGACCAGTTATGTCCCCAGATCTGTCATCATTGTTAGTTCAAAACATGGGCCTCCCACAACGTTCATTAAGTTGAATTTTAGGCAATAGGTTTAAATTTGAGCAGATCCTATCTTATCCTTCCATGTTCCTTTTATATGCCTCTACGTTAACCCAAGAAACAATCAGAGGAATATTTGACTAGAACTCTGAACTCCCAGAACTCTGACTCCACAAGGCTTCCACCCCAGGCCCTCCTCTCTGATATGGTCTAAGGGAAACACTCTTGAGTGGTGTGGCAGATGCTGTTCATTGGTTACACAGCAGCTCCTTGGTAACAAAAACCCTGGTTTGGTTTGGTTTGGGTTTGACTTTTTTAGAGGGATGTTATAGATTGAATCACGTCCTCTACAGAAACATGTTCAAGTCCTAGTCCTCAGTCCTGTAGATGTGAACCCATTTGTAAATAGGATCTTCAAGGATCCTATTAATTAAGGTGAGGCCAAACTGAATCAGGGTGGGCCTTAATCCAATATGACTGGAGGCCCTATAAACAGAGATATTTGGACACAAGTAGGAGACAGAAAGAGACGTAAGGCCATGTAACTGGCAGGGACTGAGTTATGGTGGGCTGGCAATCCACCAGCAGAACATCACAGACTTTGGAGAAAGCAAAATCCTACCAACACCTTGATTTTGGACTTGTAGCCTCTGAAACTGTGAGACAATGAATTCCTGTTGTTTAAGCCAACCATTCTGTGGTATTTGTTGTAGAAGCCCTGGAAAACTAAGAAAAGGGATAATACTCATATGATCAAATGCATTAATCTGTTTTTTTAATTCAGTTTTATTGTGATATATTCACATACCATGCAGTCATCTACAGTGTACAATCAGTTGTTCGCAGTACCATCATATAGTTGTGCTTCATCACCACAATCAGTTTTTGAACATTTTCAGTACTCCAAAAAAATAAAAATAAGAATAAAAATAAAAGTGAAAAAGAACACCTGAAACATTCCATCCGCCCATCCCACCCTATTTTTCATTTAATTTTTGTCCCCATTTTTCTACCCATCTGTCCATACATTGGATAAGGGGAGTGTGAGCCACAGGTTTTCACAATCACACAGTAACACCATGTAAGCTACATAGTGATACACTCATCTTCAAGAATCAAGACTACTGGGTTACAGTTCAACAGTTTCAGGTATTTCCTTCTAGCTATTCCAATACACTAAAAACTACAAAGAGATATCTATATAGTACATAAGAATGCCCACCAGAGTGACCTCTCGACTCCATTTGTAATCTCTCAGCCAAAGAAACTTCATTTTGCTTCATTTCCTTTCCCCCTTTTGATCAAGACTTTCTCAATCCCACAATGCTGGGTCTAGGCTCATCCGCAGGAGTCGTGTCCTGCACTGCCAGGGAGGTTTACATCCCTGGGAGTCGTGTCCCACGTAGGGGGCAGGGTAGTGAGTTTATCTACCAAGTGGGCTTAGCGAGAGAGAGGCCACATCTGAGCAGCAAAAGAGGTTCTCTGGGGGAGACTCTTAGGCACAATTATAAGTAAGTTCAGCCTCTCCTTTAAATGCATTAATCTTAAATGTACAGCTTCATGAGGTTTTACATATGTCTACACTGTGTCATCACAACGCAGATGAAGATATAGAAAGTTTCCAGCTCCCCAGAAGGTTCCGTCTTGCTCCTGCCTTATCTGTACCCCCAACTCCACTGAGAGGCAATCGCTATCTAACTTCTATCGCCATTAATTAGTCTTGCCCATTCTTGAACTTTGTATAAATGGAATCATACAATATGCACTCTTTAAATCTATCTTCTTTCATTCAACTTAATATGTATGAGATTCATCCATGTTGTTGCATGTAACAGTAGCTTGTCCTTTTTTATAGTTCTGTAATATTAGATAGTAAGGATATACCACAATTTAAATAAATAAATAAATCTATTCTGTTGATAGATTGGGTTGTTTAGGCATTGGGTTGTTTCCATTTTGGCTAATATGAATAAAGCTGCAATGAACATTCTTACATATATTCTTTGGTGAGCATATATACTCATTTTGCTAGGGTAAATTCCTAGGAGTGGGAATTGCCATCATGGGGTAGGCTATGTTTAACTTTAGTATATAGAAACTGCCAAAACGGCTTACAAAGTGGTTGTACCATTTTACACTGCTATCAGCATTGTAGTATAATTACAGTTTCTCCACATTCTTGCCATGATTTGTTATTGTTGATCTTCTTAATTTCAGCCACTCTGATGGGTGTGTAAGTGGTATTTCATTGTAGCTTTAATTTGCATTTCCTTAATGAGTAAGGATGTTGAGCACATATTTCATATGTTTTTTGACTGTTTGGATACCTTATTTTGTGAGAAGTCTGTTTCAATCTTATGTCTGCCTTGAGTTGGGCTGCCTTTTTCTTGTTGATTTGCAGGAGTTATTTATATATTCTGAATATAAGTCTTTTGTCAGACATATGTATTGTAAATATCTTTTTCCAGTGTATGATTTTTGAAATTCTTTTAATCCTGTCTTTTGTTGAAAGAACTTTAATGAAGTCCAAAAATCTTTTCCTACTTTTGCCCTGATGTCACTGTATCAGTCAGGATTCAACCAGAAAAGCAGAACCAGTAGGAGATATATGTATTACAAGATTTATTTCAAGGAACTGGTTTATAGGATGGTGAGGACTGGCTAGGCAAGTCTGCCATCTGTAAGACAGGCTATGAGACTGTAAGAAGGACAGTTTGGTGCATAGGCAGAATTTATTCTTCATTAAAGAAGCATCACTCTGTCTTAATGCCTTCAACCTGATTGAATCAGGCTCACCCAGGTTAACTAGGGTAATGTCTGTGCTTTAGTTTCCAAGGCTGCTGGAAGCAGATATCGTGAAATGGTTCAGCTTGAACATTGGGGATTTATTAGCTTACAGTTTTGAAGCTGAGAAACGTCCAAATCAAGACGTCATCAAGGCTATGCTTTCTTCCCAAATACTAGCTGCCATTGACTTTGGCTTCTCCCTTACATGGCTGGCACATGGTGGCATCGACTGGTTTCTCCCTTCTCTTCCAATTTAGTTGATTTCAGCTTCTTGCTTCTGTGACTCCCCCCACCCTGCCATATTCATTTCATTTATACAGGAATCCAGTAAGAGGATTAAGACTTATCCTGACTAAGGTGGCTCACACCTTAACCTAAGTAGCCTCATCAAAAAGTCCTACTTAAAATGGGTTTATACCTACAGGAATGGATTAGATTTAAGAACATGCTTTTCTGGGGTTCATACAGCTGCAAACCACCACACTCCCTTACTGAATATCAACTGACTATGGACTTCAATCACATATACAAAATACCTTCATAGCAACACCTAGATTAACATTTGATTGAATAACTGGGGACTATAACCTAACCAAGTTGATACATCAAAAGATCATTACTCCCTGGGTCTGGTTCATAATTTTCTGATAATGTTCCAGAAGTTATTTCAGCTACAAAGACAACTCATAAGAATATAAGAAAGAAGAAAGTAAGTATCAATTCATTTGTTCCAAATAATGTCCTAACAAACCTTGTAGACAGGTAACTGAGGGCAATTTTGCCTTCCCATCAAGAAAATGTAAGTGGCTATCCAACTTGTGTTTTAAAATGGTTAATAAGCTCTTTTGAGGGGGGAGGGGGCTCAAATCTAAGTTTCTTTTTCAAAGTGGAAAATAAAAACCCATCAACAGAACACACCTATTTATGGAGTATCTCCTGTATGCAAAGCAGTGTCCTAAGTATGGTAGAAAGAAATGAAGAGAACTATGTCCTCAAGGGGCTTAGAGTTTAGTCTGAGAGATAAGTATAAATGCATCATAGGAAACATGAAATGACTCCAGGCAACATGTAAGTGACTGGTGAAAGAGTGAGGGAATGTGAGGATCTTAGAGGGAGAGATCACCACCCAGAGGGATCAAAGAAGGCTTCTTGGTCAAGGAGCCACTAGAAGTGGGCATTGTTGGGCAGGCAGAATTCAGAGAATTGGAGAGGATATTTCAGGATGAGGGATGTGGTATAGTGAATAATGGCCCCTAAAGATATCCAAGTCCTAATTTCTGAAACCTGTGGATGTTACCTTATATGGCAAAAGGAATTTTGCAGATGTGTTAAAGGTCTTGGGATGGGGAGATTTTGCTGGATTATCCAGGTGGGTCCAATGTAATCACAAGGGTTCTTCTAGGAGGGATACAGGGAGATTTGACTACAGTCAGGCAGAGTAGAAGCTGATACGATGGAATCAGAGAGAGATGTGAAGATGCGACATGCTGGCTTTGAATGGGGATGAAGGGGCCAGCTCTAGAAGCTGGAAAAGGCAAACTGAGTCTCCCCTAGAGCATCCAGAGGGAGCAGGGCCCTGCCAACACCTCGACCATTTAGCCTAGTGAAACTGATTTCAGACTTCTGTCCTTTAGAACTGTAAAAGAATAAATTTGTGTTGTTTTAAGCCACTACAAAAACACTATCACAATCATGAATACTTTTCTGTTTTCTTCTAGGAGTTTTATTGTTTTACCTTTTTCATTTGGTTGTAATATCCATCTTGAAATTATTTTTCCATATGAAGTAGGGGATCGAGGCAGAAAGGGTAGGGGTATGGGATAGCAATATGCTCAGGGAAGATGGGCTCTGCCCTGAGCCCCAAGAGATGAATCACAGATTGATCCAGGCCAGTCATGGTAATTCTATGCCCCTTTCATTCATTCAGCAAATATTAGGTGCTTACTATGTAGCAAATTCATTCCCAGTGGTGCGAATACAACAATGAACAAGACTGGTAAAGTCCCTGTTCTTGTGGAGTCTTCCTTTGCAAGTAATTGGTTAAGCGTTAGGTATGTGATCCTGTTCTGGGCAATGGGACCTGAAGGGAAGTATTCTGAAATCTTCCAGGAAAGGTTTTCTTGTTGATAGAATGGAGTCTTTCCAAGAAAAAGCTCCCTGCCTTGCATATGGGAGTACGTGAAGTTTGGTGCTGCGTTAGGGTATAACTCCAGAGAACGACAGAGAAACCTAGAGCCCTGACTTCTTTGAGCTCCTTTATAAACCAATTCTGGAGCTGCCTGTCTCCAGGTTTCCTATGTGACATTTGTGCATTCTAAGTAACCAAAAGCATCACAACTAATATATAGAGTTCTTGGCATGTCACCACTGCTTTTTAACACTTGTGCTATAACTTTACCTCAGTTCCTTTTGTCATTCAGCTCCAGCCCTACTTCTGCCTTCATTCTTGGATACTTGCACTACAGGCCTTTTCCAGCTCCCACTCTAACTTGCCCTGGCCTCTAATGACCTAAATTGATCCCTTCTACTGAAGTTTCTCTGCCCCTAATTTTCCACCTCAAAAATGCATCTGCCTCAATTTTCCTGCCACATTAATCTCTTTCTAGTTTGGCTTCCGTCTCTCCCATCCTTCTACATACCAAGCCCCTCTATCAACAAAGTTGAAGAGGTAGATAGTAGATTATGGTCATGTAGCACTTGAGCCAGATTTGGTGCCTTTTTTGATGTGAAGACACATGAAATGTGATGCTATAGTGGAGCAGAAACTATGAGTTTTTCCCAAAAGCCTGTCTGCAGAGACTGAAGTGGATATACAGCAGAGTTGAGAAAATATTTTGTCCTAGAGACAAAGATAGAGCATAGCTGTCTGTTGATTTCCAGTTACCAGGTGGACTGACTATATTTCCTGCAGTTAAGTTCTTTAGAAATTCCCTGTCTTCTCATAATAAATGTCTTTTCTTATGCCAGCCTGAAAGGGTTCTGTTTCTGGCAGCCAAATCACCTAATCTTTGACTCTTTCAGTCACAAAGGAGCTTCATTCTTTCAAGTATACAATTCTCTTTGTTAGAGAATGTTACCAATTGCCTGGAGGTAAGCCAAGTACATTTTTGAGTTGCACCAGCAGTACCTTCTGCAGACTCCGGCCTTGAATTCTGAAATAAGGAAAAACTGTCTCTCCCAGTACTTCCTAAGGGTGGGTTCCTAAATTCCTAGGGCTCCCTTTCCTGCAGAGGTGGGGGAAGCATTTGACTCTTATATCTTAATTTGGGTCACCTCACTCTCCCCCAAAGCAAAGCCTGGGACAAGAACTTGAGTGCAGGTAGTTTATTTGGGGGATGACCCAAAGGAACAGAGAAAGTGAGACAGGGGAGGAGAAAGAGTCCGTGAATGGTGCATTATTTTTTAAATTCAGTTTTATTAAGATATATTTATATACCATACAGTCATCCACAGTGTACAATCAGTTGTTCACAGTACCATCATATAGTTGTGCATTCATCACCGCAATCAATTTTTGAATTTTCCTTACTCCAAAAAAAGAATAAAAATAATGGTAAAAAAGAACCACCCTATTTTTCATTTAATTTTTGTCCCCATTTTTCTACTCATCTGTCCATACACTGGATAAAGGGAGTGTGAGCCACAAGATTTTCGCAATCACACAGTTTCACCGTGTAAGATACATAGTTATACAAGTGTCTTCAAGAATCAAAACTACTGGGTTGCAATTCAGCAGTTTCAGGTATTTTCTTCTCGCTATTCCAATACACTAAAAACTAAAAAGGGATATCTATATAGCGCATATCTATATAGCACATAAGAATGCCCTCCAGAGTGACCTCTCAACTCCATTTGAAATATCTCAGCCACAGAAACTTTATTGTTTCATTTCTCTTCCCCCTTTTGGTCAAGATTTTCTCAATCCCACGATGCTAGGTCCAGACATATCCCTGGGAGTCATATCCTGTGTTGCCAGGGAGATTTACACCCCTGGGAGTCATGTCCCACGTAGGGGAGATAGCAGTGAGTTTAACTGCTGAGTGGGCTTAGAGAGAAAGAGGCCACAGCTGAGCAATAAAGAGGTTCTCTGGAGGAGACACTTAGACACAATTATAAGTAGGCTTAGCCTCTCCTTTACAGTAAAAAGGTTTGTAAGGGCAATCCCCAAGACTGAGGGCTTGACCTACTAATGTCTTCATTGTTTGTGAGAATATCAGTAATAACCCAGGTGGGGGAGTCCAACTTTTCCACATTTTCCCCCAGTTCCTGAGGGGGCCCTGCAAATACATTTTTATTCTCTGCCCAATTACTTTGGGATGTATCAGGATTTCACAATAACATGTACAAACCTACCAGATGTCACTTCCTATTTAACGGTCCATGTAATTATGGTGTTTGAATAAACTGACTGTACAAGTTAAATTATTTACTGTGGTGCAGAAAATACAGATCTTGCAATGGTGCATTATTGAGCTGGTTGCCACCATGAGCAATTGGGGCTCAACCCCACTGTAAACTTTCTGAAAAACCATGGGGTACATGACTCGAAACCATCCCTCCAAAGGGGAAGAGGCTGGGTGCATTTCCCTACTGCTCCTGTCCACCATTGATTGAAAAATGCCTCTGGTACTTTAGGGCTGTCCAGGAAATGGAATGAGGGAATTCCTGTAGCTTCAGTAAAGTCCCAGAGGTGGAAAATCCCAGAGACATGGCACTGGAAGGGACGCTGGAGTGAACTTGGTTACTGTTCAGCTTTAGCTGAAATCAGAGGTGGGCTGAAGGGATGTGCCAAAATCATCTCCTCTTATCCCGTCTTCAGAATATGGATCTTTATCCTCACATCATTAGACATGATTGTGGATCCCTAAAGGAGGGACCCTTGAAGGATCCATGGTGATCCTCTGTGACAAACCTGGTAGCTACTAACCAAAACCCATGTTTCCTTTTTCCTGAGCACTTAGCTGGTCCAGCCTCCCTTGCAGTCAGTGTGGCCAAGTGAGTGAATTCCAAACAATGGAATTTGGGTGGGAATAATATGCCACACTACCACGACTGGTCCATAAACATCTTCCCATGCATGCTTCTGTGTGCTCTTTCTCCATCTGCTGGCTGGATGTTGATTGTCGGTTGACACTGGAAACCAAATGCTGAAGATCACAGAGCCTCTGTCAGCCTGGGTCTTTGAATGACCGGGTGGAACAGAGCATCCCTCCCTGCCTCCTCCTCCCGCTTCTCTAGCCCCACGTCACTCACCTGGAACTGCCTTGCAATTAATAATATGTTGTTTGGGCCACAATACATTTTGGGATTAGTTTGTTACAGCAGTTAGCTGACCCTAACTAATACCTTACCATTCCCCAGGTACACAAATTAGACCTTAAGTATCCTGGAACTACACTATTTGTGATAGACTTGTATGCTAAAAAAATAAATAAATTAAATTAAATTAATACATGTACATGTAAAAAAATCAAACAATTAGGAGAGTCTAAAATCAAAGTAAAAGATTCCTGCTTCCCCACCCTAACTCATTTCCAGCCCCAATTCTATTAGGTAACTTCTTTGAACTATTTCTGTCTTTCTTTTCCTGACTTTTACGTCTATATTATCTCCTCTATTTGTAGTTTTATCGATTTTAAACACTATTAGCAGCATTATGCTATGAAAGATGAGTAGTTACCAAAGAAGTTTTTTAAGCTGGGAAAATGAATTAGTTAGGCAGAATAAATAATGTGGAATAAAGACCTCAGAAGCTTTACAAACACTATTTCATTTCTTTACAATGACCCAGGCAAGTTGAGAGTTAGGGAAGTGTTGTAACTTGCCCAAGGTCATACAGTAATAGAATGTCTGTCTGCAAAGTCAATAGTCCTCGCACACCACTACTCTATGTAGTGGATGCCAATGAACCTTTTTGAAAATCATATTTTTTTTATTGTAGAATATAACATATATAAATAGAAGTGACAAATTTCCAAGTGCAATTTAACAAGTCGTTGGAGAGCAAATTTCAAAGAATATTATGTTACAATTCTGCAGTTTCAGTTATTTCTTTATTATGAAATATAACATATATACAAAAAGGTAGTATCTTTCAAAGTATGCTTTAACAAGTAGATATCTAGGAAATTTCCAAAGTTATTAGGAGTTATAGTACCATAGTTTCAGTTGTTTCCTTACTGTGAAATATAACATATATACAAAAAGGTATAGCTTTCAAGTAGCTATAGAACAAATTTCAAAGGATGCTATGGGTTACAGTTCCACCATTCCAATTCTTTTCTCTAGCTATTCTAATACCCTAGCAGCTTAGAAAAAGAAAACTATATAAAGATTCAGTATTCATAATCCTTTGTTAAATTCCATCTTGTCTGTTGCTACCTCTTCCTCTAGGTTAATCACCTTCCCAATCATCAGGGATTTCTAGGCAGTGACCATCCTAACTTGTTCATGTCAAAAAGGGCTGTTGACTTTATGAGCAAAGGAGACACATCTAGTTGATGTTCTTGAAGAGGCTATTGCCTCTGGGTTTGGGGACTTAGCTAGCATAGAAGCTCTTTGAAGGGTTTAATTTTCTGAAGAATAAACTTAGTGAGTGAAACTTGAATAGAGTCCCAAATAGCAATCCAGGTATTCTTTAAGGTTTTTTGGACTACTGTTGACTTGAGCTTATCATATTGTGGTCATTTGGCTTATCTAGGTGAAGCTTGCATAGCAGTAACCTCTAGGATAGCCTCTTGACTCTATTAGAATTCTCTTAGCCACTAAAACCTTATTTTGTGGCCTTTCTTTCCCCCTTTTGGTCAAAAAAGCCTTCTCAATCCCTTAGTGCCTGGGTCAGGCTCATTCCAAGAATCCATGTCCCACGTCATCAGGAAGGCTTATTCATCTTGGGGGTCCTGTCCCACATCGGGGGGAGTGTGATGAATTTATTTGCAGAGTTAGGCTTAGAGAGAGAAAGTCCACATTTGAGCAACAAAAGAGGTTCTCTGGAGGTGACTTCTAGGCATAATTACAGGTGGGCTCAGCCTCCTCTTTACAACCATACATTTCACATAAGCAAGTCTCATTATCAAGGGCTTGACTTATAAAGTAGGGGGTTCCCAAGTTCACATAGCATATGTTATGTCCACAATAATTCATCCATATCTTATATTATCACCACTTAGTTGTACAATCCTCATCACTCACCATTTTAAACAATTCTCATGACCCAAAATATCTTGTAGCTCTTGTCAGCCCTTAATTATTGGTCCTTAGTATTTGTGTAATACTAGTACGGTATCCCTATTAATTATAGTCCCTAGTATGCAATATGTAGATTTTTCCCATATGCCCTTCTGTTGTCAACTCTCTGTGCTAGTGTCATATATTAGAAGTATATCATGCAAGCACCTATCTAAATTTGTGGTGCTGATCTGTGGGAAACATGCCTTTAAACAACCCCTTTCAATCCTGTTTGCCATCAATACAGCTCTGATACTTATAATCCCATTAACAAATCATTGTCACTCCTATCCATTACTATACCTTTGAATTCACCATTATCAACATATCTGAACATATTAGATATCATTTCCCCTCACTATGTCCCCAATATTCTATGTTATAAGGCATTTATTTTACATTGTTCAGATAGTTCATAGAAATGGTCACATACAATATCTCTCCTTTTGTGTCTGACTTATTTCACTCAGCATTATATCTTCAAGGTTCATCCATGTTTCCATATGTTTCAGGACCTTGTTCCTTCTCACTGCTGTGTAGTATTCCATTGTATGTATATACTACATTTTGTTTATCCACTTGTCTGTTGAAGGACACATGGATTGTTTCCATCTCTTGGCAATTGTGAACAATGCTGCTATGAATATCAGTGTTCAAATGTCTGTTTGTCTCATTGCTTTCTGATCTTCTGGGTATATGCCAAAAAGTGGAATTGCTGGATCATAAGATAATTCAATATCTAGCTTTCTGAAAAACCACCAAACTATTTTCCATAGTGGATGTACCATTATACAGTCCCACCAGCAAAGAATAAGAGATCCAATTTCTCCACATCCTTTTCAGCATTTGTAGTTTCCTGTTTGTTTGATGGCAGCCATTCTTATTTGTGTGAGATGGTGTCTCAATGTGGTCTTGATTTGCATCTCCCCATTAGCTAGTGAAGATGAATGATTTTTTCATGTGTTTTTTAGTCATTTATATTTGCTCTTCAGAGAAATGTCTTTTCACATCTTTTGCCCATTTTATAATCAGGGCTGTTTGTATTATTGTCATTTAGTTGTAGGATTTTTTTGTATTTGCAAGATATGTCTCTTATCAGATCGATGGGTTCCAAATATTTTCTCCCATTACATTGGCTGCCTCTTCACCTTTTTGACGAATTCCTTTGAGGAACAGAAGCTTTTGATTTTGGGGAGTTCCCATTTATCTATTTTTTCTTTTGTTGCATGTGCTTTGGGTGTAAGGTCTAAGAAATGACCTGCTAATACTAGGTCTTGAAGGTGTTTTCCTACATTATCTTCTAGGAGTTTTATGGTAGTATCTCTTATATTGAGGTCTTTGATCCACTTTGAATTAATTTTCATATAGGATGTGAGGTAGGGGTCCTCTTTCATTCTTTTTGTTATGGATATCCAGTTCTCCCAGCCCCATTTGTTGAAGAGACTGTTCTGTCCCAGTTCATTGAATTTGGGGACCTTATCAAAAATCAGTAGACCATTTTTCTGGGGGAATATTTCCAAACTCAATTTGATTCCATTGATCAATATGTCTATCTTTGTGCCAATACCATGCTGTTTTGAACACTGTAGCTTTATAGTGGGCTTCAAAGTCTGGAAGTGAAGTTCTCCCACTTTGTTCTTTTTTAGGATGTTTTTGGCAATTTGAGGCCCCTTTTCCTTCCAAATAAATTTGATAACTAGCTTTTCCCAGTCTGCAAAGTAGGTTGTTGGAATTTTGATTGGAATTGCATTGAATCTGTAGATCAGTTTGGGTAGAATTGACATCTTAACAATGTTTAGTCTTCCTATCCATGAGCATGGAATATTTTTCTACGTATTCAGGTTCTTTTTTATTTCCTTTAGTAAAATTTTATAATTTTCTGTGTAGAGGTCTTCTATACCCTTGGTTAACTTTATTCCTACATACTTGATTTTTTTTAGTTGCTGTTGTGAATGGAATTTTTTTTTATTGCCTCTTCAGTTTGGTCGTTACAGTGTATAGGAACATTACCAACTTATGTGCATTAATCTTATATCCTGTCACTCTGCTGAATTTGTTTATTAGCTCAAGTACCTTTGTGGTCAAATTCTCAGGATTTTTCAAACATAAGATCATATCATCTGCAAATAATGACAGTTTTACTTCTTCCTTTGCAATTTGGATGCCTTTTATATCTTTGTCTTGGTGAATTGCTCTAGCTAGAACTTCTAGCACAATGTTGAATAACAGAGGTGGCAGTGGGCATCACTGTCTTGTTCCTGATCTTAGAGGGAAGGCTTTCAGTCTCTCACCATTGAGGACTATGCTGGCTGTGGGTTTTTCATATATGCTGTTTTTCATATTGAGGAAGGTTCCTTCAATTCCTACCTTTTGAAGTGTTTTTATCAAAAAGGGATATTGAATTTTGTCAAATGCTTTTTCAGCATCTATTGAGATGAACATTTGATTTTTTCCCTTTTGATTTATTAATGTGTTGACTTACATTAATTGATTTTCTTATGTTGAACCACCCTTCCATGCCAGGACTGAACCCCATTTGGTCATGGTGTATGATTCTTTAAATATGGGCCTTTGGATTCAATTTGCAAGTATTTTTTTAAGGATTTTTGCATATATATTCATTAGGAAGATTGGCCTATGGTTTTCCTTCTTTGTAGTCTCTTTATCTGGTTTTGTTATCAGAGTGATGTTAGCTCCATAACTTACTACCTTGAGTTAGATAGTGTTTCTTTTTTTCCAATTTTTTGAAAGAGTTTGAATGGTGTAAATTCTTTTTGTAATGTTTGGCAAAAATTCCCCTGTGAAGCCATCTGGCACTGGGCTTTTATTTATAGGTAGATTTTTGATGGCTAATTGGATCTGTTTGCTTGTGATTGGTTTGTTGAGGTCTTCTATCTCTTCTTAGGTCAGTCTAGGTTGTCCATGTGTTTCCAGGAAATTGTTCATTTCCCTAAATTTTCTAGCTTGTTGGCATATAGTTGTTCATAGTATCCTCTTATGTTTTATTATTATTATTATTATTTCTTTTGGATCTGTAGTAATTATCCCCTTCTCATTTCTGATTCTGTTTATTTGGGTCTTCTCTCTTTGACTTATTCAGTCTAGCTAAGGGTCTGTCAATCTTGTTGATCTCCTCAAAGAATTAACTTTTGTTTTATTTATTTTCTCTATTGTATTTTTGTTCTCCAGCTCATTTATTTCTGCTTTAATCTTTGTTATTTCTTTTCATCTACTTGCTTTAGGGTTAGTTTGCTGATCATTCTCTAGCCTCTTCAGTTGTTCAGTTAGGTCTTTAGTTTTAGCTCTTTCTTGCTTTTTGGTATCCATTTAGAGCAATAAATTTCCCTCTCAGCACTGCCTTCACTGCATCCCACAGGTTTTGTTATGCTGTATTCTCAGTTTCATTCATCTCTGGATATTTAGCAATTTCTCTTGCAATTTCTTCTTTGGCCTGCTGGTTGTTTAGGAGTGTGTTGTTTAACCTCCATATATTTGTGGAAGATCTGGTTCTTTGGTGGTTGTGGATTTCTGTTTGCATTCCATTGTGGTCAGAGAATGTGCTTTGAATAATTTCAATATTTTAAAATTTATTGAGTTGTTTTATGCCCCAGCATATAATCTATCCTGGAAAATGTTCCATGGGCACTAGACAAGAATATATATCCTGTTAATTTGGGATGTAATGATCTATATATGTCTGTTAAGTCTAATTCATTTACCATATTGTTTAAGTTCTCAATTTCCTTATTGGTCCTCTGTCTAGTTGTTCTATCAATAGAAAAGACTGGTGTATTGAAGCCTCTCACTATTATCGTAGACATGTCTGTTGCTCCCTTCAGTTTAGCCAATGTTTGTCTCATGTATTTTGGAGCTTCTTGATTGGGTGCATAAACATTTTTTTTTTATTTTTACATTTTTATTAACTTTATCAAAAATTTTAAAAACAGAACAAAAAACATTTCAAATGAAACCAAAACAAATGAATAAGAAAAAACAAATAACCTAAAATAAGTACATTATTTCCAACATATTCTTATTCTATACCAAGAAATACACAGACTATAACTCAGGAAAGGAATAAGAAAAACAGATAACCTAAGATAACTGTATTTCTGTGAACTTGTTCCTACCATACCCACCAGAAATGAACAAATCATAGTCATTCCTGAGCATTTCTAGAACATTATATTTACCCACAATACTGTTCTTATTAGATTATCATTCCCCCTTTACTAATTGCTATCTATTGCTAGGTCCCCTACATTCTACATTTTAATCATTTATTTTACATTTTTCAGTGTTCACATTAGTGGTAACATATAATATATCTCTTTTTGTGCCTGGCTTATTTCACTCAGTATTATGTCTTCAATTTTCATCCATGTTGTCATATGTTTCATGACACCATTCCTTCTTACTGTCATGTATTCCATCCTGTATATACCACATTTTATTTATCCACTCATCTGGTGAAGTTGTTTATTTATCCACTCATCTGGTGAGTTGTTTCCATATCCTGGCAATTGTGAATAATGCTGCTATGGACATTGGTGTGCAAATATCTGTTCATGTCACTGCTTTCAAATCTTCCAGAAATATACTGAGAAGTACAATTGCTGGATTGAAGGGTAACTCTATATCTACTTTTCTAAGGAACAGCCAGACTGTCTTCCAGAGTGGCTGAACCTTTATACAGTCCCACCATCAATGAATGAGTTCCAATTTCTCCACATCATCTCCAGCATTTGTAGTTTCCTTTTTGTTTAATGTCAGCCATTCTAATTGCTGTGAGATGGTATATCATTGTGGTCTTAATTTGCTTCTCCCTAATAGCTAGTGAAGCTAAACATTTTTTCCTGTGTTTTTTTGCCCATATGTATTTCCTCTTCAGAGAATTGTCTCTTCATACCTTTTGCCTATTTTATAATTGGGCTGCCTGTACTATTGTCATTGAGTTTTAGAATTTCTTTTTATATGCAATATATCAGTCTTTTGTCAGATACACGGTTACCAAATAATTTTTCCAATTGAATTGACTGCCTCTTCACCTTTTTGACAAATTTCTTTGAGTTCCAGAAACTTCTAAGTTTAAGGAGTTCCCATTTACCTATTTTTTCTTTTGTGGCTTGTGCTTTGGATGTAAGGTTTAGGAAGTGACTGCTTAATACAAGGTCTTAAAGATGTTTCCCTGCATTATCTTCTAGGAGTATTATGGCACTGTCTCTTTTTTTTTTTTTTTTAATCTTCATTTTATTGAGATATATTCACATACCACGCAGTCATACAAAACAAATCATACTTTCGATTGTTTACAGTACCATTACATAGTTGTACATTCATCACCTAAATCAATCCCTGACACCTTCATTAGCACACACACAAAAATAACAAGAATAATAATTAGAGTGAAAAAGAGCAATTGAAGTAAAAAAGAACACTGGGTACCTTTGTCTGTTTGTTTCCTTCCCCTATTTTTCTACTCATCCATCCATAAACTAGACAAAGTGGAGTGTGGTCCTTATGGCTTTCCCAATCCCATTGTCACCCCTCATAAGCTACATTTTTATACAACTGTCTTCAAGATTCATGGGTTCTGGGTTGTAGTTTGATAGTTTCAGGTATCCACCACCAGCTACCCCAATTCTTTAGAACCTAAAAAGGGTTATCTAAAGTGTGCATAAGAGTGCCCACCAGAGTGACCTCTCGGCTCCTTTTGGAATCTCTCTGCCACTGAAGCTTATTTCATTTCCTTTCACATCCCCCTTTTGGTCAAGAAGATGTTCTCCGTCCCACGATGCCGGGTCTGCATTCCTCCCCGGGGGTCATATTCCACGTTGCCAGGGAGATTCACTCCCCTGGGTGTTTGATCCCACGTAGGGGGGAGGGCAGTGATTTCACCTTTCAAGTTGGCTTAGCCAGAGAGAGAGGGCCACATCTGAGCAACAAAGAGGCATTCAGAAGGAGGCTCTTAGGCACAACCATAGGGAGGCCTAGCCTCTCCTTTGCAGCAACCGTCTTCCCAAGGGTAAAACCTATGGTAGAGGGCTCAACCCATCAAACCACCAGTCCGCTATGTCATGTTAGCAACCATGGAGGTGGGGTAGGCCAATACCCCTGCATTCTCCACAGGCTCCTCAAGGGGGCACTACATCTTTATTTTTCCTTGTTTTTCTTTTTTTTTTTTTTTAACTTTCCCTTCTTTTTTAAATCAACTGTATGAAAAAAAAGTTAAAAAGAAAACAAACATACAATAAAAGAACATTTCAAAGAGACCATAACAAGGGAGTAAGAAAAAGACAACTAACCTAAGATAACCGCTTAACTTCCAACAATAAACATTTATAATTGTTATTTTTTCTTGGTAAATTATCCTGTTTATTAACATGTAGAGTCCTTCTTTGTCTCTTATGACATCTTTGCATTTAAGGTCTATTTTGTCTGATATTGATATAGCTACCCCAGCTTTCTTCTGATTGCAGTTTGTGCAGAAATTTTTTTTCTATCCTTTCACTTCCAGTCTTTTTGTGTCATAAGGTCTAAAATGAGTCTCTTGTAAACAGTATATCGATGGGTCATATTTTTTAACCCATTCTACCAGTCTGTATCTTTTAATTGAAGAATTTAATCCATTCACATTCAAAGTTATTACTGTGAAGGAAGTTCTTGAACTAGCCAACTTATCCTTTGGTTTTTATTTGTCAGATCTATTCCCCCCCCCCACTTCCTTTTTTCCTTTAAGTTACCCTTACCAATAACTCTTCAGTTCTGTGCTCTTCCCAGACCTCTCTCTCCTTTCTTTTTTTCTCAGCTGGTAGAACTTCCTTTCATATTTCTTGCAGGGCATGTCTCTTGTTAAATTCTCTCAGCATTTGTTTGTCTCTGAAAATTTTAAGCTCTCCCTCAATTTTGAGGGAGAGTTTGCTGGATAAAGAATTCTTGGCTGGCAATTTTTCTCTTTCAAAATTTTAAATATGTCATACCTCTGCCTTCTTGCCTCCATGGTGCCTACTGAGTAGTCAGTACTTAGTCTTATGTTGTTTCTCTTGTATGTGGTGAATAGTTTCTCTTTTGCTGCTTTCAGTAGTTTTTCCTCTTCAGCATTTGACAATCTAATCAGTATATGTCTCAAGAGTAGGTTTATTTGGATTTATTCTCTTTGGAATTCATTGGGCATTTTTGATTTGCATATTTTTGTTATTTAGGTTTGGGAAGTTTTCCTCAACTATGTCTTGAAACGCTCTTCCTAGCCCTTTACCTTTCTCTTCTCCTTCTGGGACACCAATGATTCTTATGTTTGTTCACTTCATTTTGTCCATCATTTCTCTGAGATCCATTTCATATTTTTCATTTTTTCCCCCATTTGTTCTTTTGTGTGCATGCATTCATTTAATCTGTCCTCAAGTTCACTTATCCTTTTTTCTGCCTCTTCAAATCCGCTATGGTGTGTCTCTAGTATATTTTTAACTTGAGCCATAGTGTCTTTTATTTCCATAGGGTCTGCTATTTTTTTATTTACTCTTTCAAAGTCTTGTTTATGCTCTTGTAGAGTCTTCTTGATTTCCTTTGTGTCTTTAGCCATCTCGTTGAAGTTGTTTTGGAGATTTATTTGTACTTCTTTAATTAATTGCTCCAAATTTTGTGTCTCTTATGACTTTTTAATTTGTTCATTGGGCTTGTCCATATCTTCTAAAGCCTTCAAATGCTTTGCAATTTTCTGTTGACTTCCGGGCATTTGCTTGTTTTGATAGGGTTATTTTGGGAAGTGTAGAATTATTTGGGCGTGTATATATAATTTGGTTTGCTGGAGTGCAGTTTCCCAATCCTACCAGCAGGTGGTACTTTTGAGACACAGCTTACTGGAATGCAGTTTCCATAACCTACCAGCAGGTGGTGCTCACAAGTAAGTCTTCCCAGAAATTCTCCTGTGCAGTGGACAGAGTCCAAGCTGGGTGGTGAACCAATCAGTGCACCCATTCACCTTTTGCTCTGGGGAATGCCTGTTCTGGGGTTGCAATGTGGGCCCTGATCAGGTAGGCAGGGAGTCCCATCGAGGGCACACCACAGATGGAACATGGGCCCTGCCTGCCGGTTCTCTGCCTGCCTTGCGCCCACAAGCCTCTGGGGTGTGGGAGGGGCTCTTGATCACCGGTATGGCACCTCTCCCTCCCCCACGTCTTGCCATTGCACCCTTCCTGACTTCTATGGGGCGAGAACAAATGCTGCTCACCAGGTTCCCTCATGCGAGCTCCCTGCTGTCTGGCTGTGGAGGATCACCACGCAGCAAACCGTCAAGGTAGATGCATGGGAGTGGAGAGACACTGCTCATTTCCTTGCCCAGCCGTGGTTTTGCCGCTGCCGGCCTGGAGGCGGACCGACAGGAACACACTCACCGCATCCCTCAAGCAGCTGTCTCTCTTCCGCTTTTGTCAGCATCCCCTCCACATACTATGGGGGACCTTCTGTGGCTGGTCATACCCCAAAACCACAGTCCCTGGTGTCCTCCAGCCCCTTTCTAGTTACTTTCATGGAGGAGAAGCCCGTTCCGCATCACCTACTCTGCCATCTTCCCAGAAGACCCCTGCCCCAGTAAACCTTATGTCTTAAAAAAACGGGGATTAAATTTGTGAGATACTCAAGGTCAAACTATTCTGGGAGAGTAACTGGGATAGAGTGAAGTACTTTGCATATCTATTACTAGAAACAGACCTTAGGTTACTGAATAAGCAATTCCACCTCAGCCAGCATCTCTTGCTCCAGCCAGTAGAGGGCAGTAAGAGACACAGAGTGTATTTGCTTTAGAGAAAGGGAAGACTTGCCTGGAAACCATGCCAAAGTCAAATCTGAATTGTTAGCCTACCAAAGTGTTGGCCAGAAGCCCAGAAGTGTACAAAATTGTCCTTCTCCAATGATAGATCAATCAGAATCAACTTGGAAAAACACACTGCATTCCTTGAAACATCGTAAAATAATACAAATTCCATATTAATATAGAAATAATCATTCAGACACTTGCTCAGTCACCAGATATCAGCCATGAGAAGATTGTGGTCCTGTTGGCACAATGTTCCCATATGGGGGAAAGAGCTCATTTTCTTGTTCTCTGTACTGTGTCCAAACTGATTCTTGTGTTGATTCATGTTACTAAACAAATGATGTCATCTAAAATATATCACAGAGTGTTCTTCTTTAGTGAAACTCTTCTCCTTTAGTCTATGAAATGTTCCACTATGGAATTTTTTAGGTGGGAAAAAAATAATAGAATCTCCTGGTTACTCAGTAATGGCAATTCCCATGAATCTTTAAATTACATGAATAAATCATGGAAGGAGTCTTAGACCAGGTGTGCTACCACAGATCACAAGATAGGTGTCATGTTTTCAGAGTTGGAAAAATCACTTCATTAATTCTTGATCTTAGAATTGCAATAAATTTTGATAATTTCCAAGTTCAGGAGGGAGGGTAATATGCAGAGTGGGTGTGGGGGAAGAGGAAGGAAGGGAACATATCAATCTGGAACTTCTTTCCCAGAAATAAGCCCGCCAGGATAGCAACTAAGAATCTCATTTTAAATGGCTATTAGTTGCCAGAACAATAAACCATCCAATACAAAAATGGTATTTAATATTTAAAGTAAATAATGGATTACTATTTTAAACATCTCTACATTATGATAAATGAAAGTGTTTGTCAGAAATTTTCTTACTTAATCCATGATTCCCTCACATGTTTTCTGCATCTATAGCTAGACTTATGATTGAGAATCTTCTCTGACCCAAGGGGTTTGTGTATTCGTTAGCAAGGGATAACAGAATGCTTTAAATATTCAGGACTTATTTGATATAAATGAGAAAAAAGTTGCCTTTTTAAGGCAAAACTCATCAGGAGCATATTAGTTTGAAGCTGTTATGTACCCCAGAAAAGACCATGTTCTTTTAATCCATTCCTGTGGATGCAGACCTGTTATAGTGGGACATTTTGATTAGGTTATTTTAATTGAGATGTGACTCACCCCATTCAAGATGGGTCTTAATCCACTTATTCTAGCATCCTTTATAAGAGGATAAAGGGCACACAGAAAAAGGCCGGAGAGCTCATAGATGCTCCAGAGAAGCAGAGGGTCAGAAGCTAAAAGAGATGAAATTCAGAGAAACTCACAGAGAAAAGCACCAGAGAAGCTGAGAGAGGAAGCCACTGAAGCCAGAAGTTGAAGGCAATGAAACCCAGGAGAGAATGACCAACAGACATTGCCATGTGCCTTCCCATGTGACACAGGTAGCCCTGATTCTGGCAGCCTGTCTTCAGAGTCCAGGTATCATCCTGTTGGATGACTTAATTGGGACATTTTCACAGCCTTAGAACTGTAAATTTGTAAGCTAATAATCCCCATTGTAAAAGCCAACCCATTTCTGTATATTGTATTCCAGCAGCTTTTAGCAAACCAAAACAAGGAGAAAGTGTTGTGTGGTGGATAACAAACAGGGCTCTATCTCAGACAGACCTGGTCTCCTACTCTAACTCTGCTACTCTACTCTGGGCAAGTTACTCAGCCTCTCTATGCTTTGTTTCCTCCTCTGAAAAAATGGGGGTAATGATAAAAATGCCCAACTCAGGATTGTGCTTGGAATATGGTATGCAATCAATAAACACTAGTTGTTTTCATTGTGTCATAAATTATTTTTGCGCAAACTCCTAATAAATGTTAACTGCTATCACCATCTTGGGCATAACTTCAACAATTATCAGTTATTTCAATTCCTAACCAGCAATAGCTCCTTTACTACCTGTATCTGCAAATCTAAGACTGTCCACGTTCTAAAGCTTGTTCCTACTCTAGCAAGAATTATATGGCATCTATCATAATTAGGAGGCTTTGATGGGAAAAATTGGTGCCAACTGGAGGACAGGACCAAAATGTAAGCAGATTCATGGTTAAGTCTGCAAGTCTGAACATGGGAGCAAAGGCAGATGACATATATTTAAGACTGAATTTGGGTATCAACTTTACTGGGAGAAGAAGGTTGAAGGAGTGGGAAGGAAGAAACAAGAAGTATGTAAGTACCACTAGCCAAATAGTTATTATACTGAATCTAGGATAGTAGGTATCTAGGACTCAAGATGGGCAATTAATGGGACTTTTACAGCACCAGGTACCTGGAAGTGTCCTTGTATGCAATGAGCATTCAACATAGTCATCAACTGATAATATCCCTTTAGGGGTGAAGATACTGGAATTTAGGGGTAAGAAATTCAGGCTCTGCAGGGCATGAGGTACCATAAGGATTTGTTTTGGGGGAAATTGGGGAAAGAAAAAATTATAGGGGAACTTGGGCAGATGCAAGGGTATATTACAAGGGAAGAAGTTAAGATTCTCTTAGGCAGGAACACCTCTGGATGTGTGACCCCTGTTGATAAAAACAATTTGTGTTCCCCAAATCAGTGTGTCAGCACCATTCTAGTGGTACAGTCTCAGAGCCATCTGCTCACCAGTCTAGTCTCCTGGAACCAGGGTCTTACATGGGGGCTGAAGGATGATTTCAGTGGTGCAGAGCCTGGAACTGCTCAGGGCATCTAGTCAACTCTTGTTAGTTGGGTAGGGAATCTTCAGAGATGCCATGTTGGAAATACCCCAAAAGGCAGAAATGGGGACCAGGGTCATAAAGATCCTGATCTAGACTTGGGTCCCCAAGCACCAGATGGGGTCTAGAAAATTTTGAGGAAGGTGCTCCAAAGAAAGAGGCTCCATGAGACACAGGGCCCAGCTTGGGGGCCTGCTTGCCCAGGTCTAAGTGTGGCACTTACCTTAGGTTGGAGTGGAATCAACAGCAACTATATGTTGACTTATTTAGCTGGAGTTTTACAGTCTGGAAATTTGATTTCTTTAGAGAAGGGCTGACTACCTATGGAAGTTAAATGTACCTGGTTATGAAAGTAAAGCATACTTGTTCTTAGGAGCCACAACTAACCTAGGCTAGTGGGTCTCAACACTGGCTGCACAGAAAAAATTACCTGGGAAGCTTCAAAACCAACACACAGACACACACACACACACACACACACACACACAATGCATGCACGAACATGAAAATATGCACACACATGCAGTGCTCAGAATCTGTGGGGGTGAGGTCCTGACTTAAGGATTTAAAAAAATCTCCCCATGTGATTCTAATGTTTAGTTAGAGTGAAGAGTTACTGTTCTAGATACTTCCAAACCCAAGGTCAGAGTGCCACTATCCATTTCTCCAGTGATGGCACAGTTTCTTGCCATATGATTCCTGGGATTCCTGACCAACGGACGGTTACTGCCCACAAATAACTGCCCTCCAGCCATGTCTGGATTATCTACATTTGGGGAGCTCTCACTTACTTTTTACTTCTGTCAGCTGAGAATGTGCAGATAGATCTTAGCTCACCCCCTCTGAGAAACCTGAGGCACTCTCTTGCCCAATGTCCCTGTTCTGCATTTTCCGTATCACAACACCTTTGTTCAGTCATTATAGGGGTAAACAAATAAGTTGAGTATGAGATCCTACTCTAATAGCCTTTTGCTATGAGTAGTCACTGGGAAATGAAATGAATTTCTTTGCAGAATTTGGAGATGACCTAGAATATAATAAACTAGATTGTAAATAACTTATTCCTTTAAAACAACAAGGAAACCCTAGCAGAAGACTTATTGTCCCTTTTTAAGAGCTTATCATATGGCAGATTGTGGGGAGATGTCAGAGTAGGGAGTTCTAGGACCCAGTCCTTCCACCAAAACAACTAGTAAACAGGCAGGAAATGTCTGAAACAACTATTTGGAAACTCTGTAGGCCAGAAGGACACTCTACAGCATAGAGGGAAGACTGGGAGGAAGAGGCTGATAAATTACAGTAAAGATTAGTAAATTGCTGTCTCCACATGGAGGCTCCTGGCACCCATCTCCCACTCCTGCAGCACACTGCCACGGGGTCCAGCTCCTGGCTAGCTCACTGGTGACAGAAAGGGAAATAAAAATCCTGTTCCTCAAGACCAGAGGTGGTTAGCCCAATCACTGCTGATGGCTTTTGATTAGCAAATTCAGATCACTGGGGCCAGCTCTGAGGGCAGCCGCTGTTTTGACCTGCCTGGACAAAGGTGGCAGAAGCCATTGTTTCAAGCTGCCCCAGACAGGGAACATGGTGGTGGAGATTTAAAATGCTATGCTTCCTCAGGGCTGTGGGGGAAATTTAGTTGAGTGGCTGCCTTTGCTGAGCATGCCAGGGAAGCTCAGCTTTGAGGAGCCATAGGAGAAGCTCTTGGCATCCTTTCTGATCTCTTCCCCAGGGCAATTTGGAGCTCTTCTGTGCCCACTTCATGGGCCCCTGGCTTTGTTTTGGCTGGGAAAGACTGACTTGGTAAAGTTCTCTCTGGTATGTCCCTCTTCCCAGAATTTGCCCGCCAGGCAAAAGCAGCTTGAGACAATGAAAGGAGTGTAAGAAACAATAGAGGCAGACAGTTTAGGGCAAAGGCCTGCCCACTTCAAATACCTGCAAGAGGGAGGTTTGCCTCCTGGGAAAGAAAGGGGACAGCCCAATTCCTGTAAACAGAGGAACTCCAAAACAACTAACAAGCAAAAGCCCAGGACAAGATAGAGTCCCAGAAAGACAGGAAAACCTGCACACTGCATTCACCTAGGGCAGACCTTGATGGGTGGGTGGGGGGGGGGGGTGCTGAAGCTAAAAAAAAATCTCTTGTCTTATCACCAGCTGGTTACAAAATCAAGAAGCAGACATCTCAGGGAATAAATCCAAGACTTGAAATTTTAAAATATTAAAATGTACAGTGTGCAAAAAGGAGTACAAGAGAATCAAAGAAACAGGAAATGATGGCCCATCCAAAGAAAGAGGATAAAGATCCAGAAAACACCAATGAAGGAGGCAAGCATGTGCACATACCAAACAAAGCTTTTTAAAAAAAGATGATAAAAATGTGCAAGGAGTTGACGGAAAATACAGAGAAAGAACTAAAGGACAAAAGGAAAACAATGAATGAAAATGTGAGAGTCTAAGTAAAGAGATAGAAATTTTAAAAAGGAACCAAACAGAACTACTGGAGTTGAAGACCAAAATAGCTGAAATGAAAAGTGCCCAGGAGGGTTTCAAGAGCAGATTGGAGCTGGCAGAAGAAAGAATCCATCAATTTGAAGACAAGACACTTGAAATAAGTCAGGCCAAGGATCAGAAAATAAAAAGAAATATTGAAAGTGAAATAGGCTAAGACACCTCTGGGACACCATCAAGGCAAACCAATATATTCATTATGGAAGTCCCCGAAGGAGAAGAAGGAGAGAAAGGAGCAAAAGGAATAGTCAAAGAAATAATGACAGAGAACTTCCCAAACTTAGCACAAGATGTGAATATGCACATTCAAGAAGCCCAGAGAACATCAACCAGGATAAACATGAAGAAAAATACACCCCATCATAAATTGATCACACTATTGATTGCAAAGGGCATGGATCTGAAAGCTGTTAAAGAAAAGCAGCATGTTACATACACAGGAGTCCCAGTTAGATTGAGTGCTGATTTCTCATCAGAAGCAATGGAAGCAAGAAGATAGCGGGTTGAAATACTTAAAGTATTGAAGGAAAACAACTGCCAGCCAAGAATGCTAATATCCAGTGAGACTTTCTTTCAAAAATGAGGGTGAGATTAAGACATTCTCTGATAAACAAAATCTGAGAGAGTTCATCACCACTAGCATGCCCTACAAGCAATGCTAAAGGGAGTTCTTTAGACCAGAAGAAAAGGACAGTAGACCGCAGTTCAAAGCAGCATAAAGAAATAAAGTCCTGTGGTAAAGTTTAACTATTTGAGTAATTATAAATGCCAGTATTATTGTAGTGTGTTGTTTGGTGTGTAATTCAAATTCTTACTTCCTTCAGGTGCTAAAATGCAAATGCATAAAAAGTAATGATAAATCTAGGTTTTTGGACATACAATGTGGTAATAAGCCCATAAAAAAAAAAAGGTGAGGGTACAGATGGGTACAGGAAAAGTACATGTGCAAGCTATTGAAGTTCAGTTGGTATCAAATCAAATATGATTGTTTGTTAAATTTCAACCCCATGGTAACCACAGGTAATATTAAAAAAATATAACCAGATAGAAATGGGAAGTCACTCAAATCAAATAAATATAAAAGTAGGCATTAATAGAAGTGAAGGACAAAAAAGGCATAATACATACAAAGGCTAAATAGCAAAATGGTAGAGGAAAGCCCTTTATTATCAGTAGTGACTTTAAATGTAAATGGATTAGGGGAGACACTAAAATGGCAGCTAGGTGAGACAGGGCAAAAAAACACCTCCATGAAAAATACTAGATAAAAACCAGAAAGTGACCCAGAACACCACTGCCAGTGATGCACTAGCCGGACAAGGTCTGCTAAATCCATAGGGAATGTGCATTTGGTGAAACCAGGAGTCTGCATTCTGAAATGAGTGAGTGAGTCAGCTGAAAGTCCCGTGGCTGCGCTGCAGTGCGGGGAAATGATGGGCTGGCATTTGGAGATGGACTAGTTCTTCAAAAAAAAAAAAAAAGCCTGGGAGTGGCTGCAGATATGACTGGGAGAGCCACGCAGTGAAGCACGGCGGGAGCGGGCTGGGCTAATGCCTTGGTGTCTGGCGTGGAGGATACCCCTTCCCACACCCGCTGCTGATTGTCTCGAAACCAGAGGAGCAGAGGGGAGCCAAAAGGAGAAAAAAAAAACTGCATTCCTTGCAGCCATCTCTCCAGTGGGCAGGGGACGCTCCTGCCCGGGGCCAGACCCACAGCCGAGAGCCGCACCAAGAAACCCAGTGTGATGGGGAATCTTTCCCTCAGCACTACACACAAGCCACAATAGCAGCCGTGGACAGTGGCCTTTAATTCACCCATGGCTGATTGTCCCAGAGCTAGGAGGGCAGAGCTGTGTGAAAAGGGGGAAGTTAATGCTTCCCATTCAACCATCTTTGAAGTGGGTTGGGAGCACCCCTGCATGGCCCAGCAACCCAGGGCTTCCCTAGTGGGCCGGTGCACACTTGTGATGTGGCACAGCCCTCCTTCAGCAGAGGTCCTGGAAGAGCACAGCTGGGAAGGGGGAACCACTCGGAAATCCCAGGGAACCTATGGCAATACCAAGGACTTGTGGGTCAGTGGCAGAGAATAGCCTTAAATCTCCGGGAACACCTGGGAGATTTGATTATTAAAGCTGCCTTGCCTGCCTAACCACTCAGACACACGCCCCACATTCAGGGAGGGCAGCACCAACAACACACTCAAACTTAGTGCACCAATTGGAACCCACAAGAATCAGACCCCCACACACCACAAAGACAAAGTGGGGGAGAACTGACTTGAGGGGAAAAGGTGACTCACAGATGCCATTTGCTGGTTAGTTAGAGAAAGTGTACGCCACCAAGCTGCAGTTCTGTCAAATTAGGAAGCAAGTAAAGCAAACGCCAAGAGGCCAAAAACAACAGAAAATCTTAAAGCATATGATAAAACCAGACGATATGGAGAACCCAAAACCAAACACTCAAATCAAAAGATCAGAAGACACATAGTACTTGGCACAATTAATCAAAGAATTACAGACAGGCAACAAGAACATGGCTCAGAATATAAAGGACATGAAGAAGAGCATGGCATAGGATATAAAAGACATAAAGAAGACACTAGAAGAGCATAAAGAAGAACTTACAAGAGTAAATAAAAAAATAGAAGATATTATGGAAATTAAAGAAACTGTAGGCCAAATTAAAAAGACTCTGGATACTCATAATACAAGATTAGAGCAAGTTGAACAATGACTAAGCTTTCTCGAGGACCACAGAACATAAAATGAAAGAACAAAAGAAAGAATGGGGAAAAAAATCAAAAAAATCAAAATGTATCTCAGGGATACGATAGATAAAATAAAACATCCAAATTTTATTTTGGCCACCATGGAGGAAAGAAGGCAGTGGCATGACATATTTAAAATTCTGAGAGAGAAAAATTTCCAACCAAGAATACTTTATCTAGCAAAACTCTCCTTCAAATTTGAGGGAGAGCTTAAATTTTTCACAAACAAATGCTGAGAGATTTTGCTAATAAAAGACCTGCCCTACTTCAGATACTAAAAGGAGCCCTACCCACAGAGAAACAAAGAAAGGAGACAGAGATACAGAAAATTTTAACAGACATATATAGAATATTACATCCCAGGTCACCGGGACGCACATTCTTCTCCAGTGATCATGGATCTTTCTCCAGAATGGACCGTATGCTGGGGCATAAAAACAAGCCTCAATAAATTTAAAAAAAAATGAATTTGTTCAAAGCACATTCTCTGACCACAATGGAATACAAATAGAATTCAATAACCATCAGAGACTTGGAGAATTTACAAACACCTGGAGGATAAAAATGAGGGGGAGATGAAAACATTCCCAAATAATCAAAAGCTGAGGGACTTCATCATCAGTAACTAGTCCTATAAGAAATGCTAAAGGGAGTTGAGCAGGCTGAAAGGAAGGGACACTAAACAATTGACTGAAACTACATGAAGAAATGAAGATTTCCAGTAAAGATCACATGGTAAATATAAATACCAATACTACTGCATTTTTTATTTATAACTCCACTATTTACTTCCTACAGGATATAAAATACATAAACTGTAATGATAAGTCAGTGGTTTTGGACTCAATGTAAAATATGTAATTTTTTACAAGAACTACATAAAGGTGGGGGAATAATGGAGTATAGAAACATAGTTTATGTGTCATATTGAAGTTAAGTTGGTATCAAAGAAAAACAAGATTGTTATAGATTTAAGAGGTTAAATTTAAGCCCCATGGCAAACACAAAGAAAGTATCAGAGAATATGACCACAGAGGTGAAAAGTAGAGTATGGGTTCCAAGAAGTGGGGGAAGGGGTAATGGGGAGTTAAGAAATGAGTGTAGGGTTTCTGTTTGGGGTGAAGGGAAACTTCTAGAAATGGATGGTGGGAAGGTGATAGCATTGCAACATTCTAAATGTGATTAATCCCACTAATGGAATGCTAGGGAGGGGGTGGAATGGGAAGATTTAGGCTATATATATATGTTTCCACAATTAAAAAAAAAAGTCTAAATAGATAATGACAATTAAATGCCAAGGATGATCCTGGATGGGATCTGAGGTTGGAGGAGAGGAGGCTCAAAGGGACACAGATGGGAGACACACACACACACACAAAAGGAAATATAGAATGTAAGCTTTGTATCAATGTTGAATTTCTTGAACTTCTTAGCTGCGCTTAATGAGATTGCATAAAAGAATGTTCTTGTCCATGGGAAAGGTATATGTGAATTATATTGTTTGTTCAAAGATGTGTGAAGCTTGCTCACATATGTTCAGAGGACAGAGCAACAGATGATGGATGATAGATAGGGAGAGAGGGAGGGAGAGAGGGAGGGAAAGAAAGAAATGGTGGTGTGACGGGATGTTAAAGGTGATGGATTGGAGTGTCGGGGGAGGGGGGTTGGGGTATGATGGAGTTCTATGTATGGGGTTTGTACTGTTTTTGCAACTGTTCCTGTAAGATCAAATTTATTTCAAAATAAAATCTATTAAATTTTAAAAAAATGTAAATGGATTAAACTTTGCAGTCAAAAGGCAGAGATTGACAGAATGAATAGAAAGCAAGACCCAACTATATGCTGTCTGCAAGAGGTTCACCTTAAATTCAGATACAAATAGGTTGAAAATGAGAGGCTGGAAAAATATATACCATGCAAGTTGAAACCAAAAGAGAGCTGGGGAACTAAACTAGCTTCAGATAAAATAGACTTTAAGTAAAAAGCAGTTACAAGGGACAAAGTTGTTCATTATATACTATAGAGGGGATATTTCAATAGGAAGATATAACAATTATAAATATATATGCACCTACCAGCAGAGCCCCAAAATATATGAAGCAAATACTGACAGATTTGAAAGAAGAAATGGACAGTTCTACTTTAATAGTAGGAGACTTTAATACACCACTCTCAATAATAAATAGAATATCTAGTCAGAAGATGAATAAGGAAATATAAGCATTGAATGGTATTCTAAACCAACTAGACCTAAAAGATGTATATAGAACACTTCACCCAACAAAAACAGAATGCACATTCTTCTCAAGTACACATAGATCATTTTCCAGAATAGACCATATGGTGGGTCTCAATACATTTAAAAATATTGAAATCATACAATGTATGTTCTCCAGCCACAATGGAATGAAGTTAGGAATCAACAACAGAGAGAGAAATGGAAAATGCACAAATGTGTGGAAATTAAACAACATACTCTTAACCAACCAATGGGTTAAAGAGGAAATCAGAAGTGAAATTAGGAAATATCTTGAGGTAAATGAAAATGAAAAGACAACTTACCAAAACTCATGGGATGCAGTGAAGGCAGTGCTGAGAGGGAAATTTATAGCTCTAAATGCTTACATTAGAAAAGAAGAAAGATTTCAAATCAGAGACCTAACCTCAAAACTGGAAGAATTAGAAAAAAAGAGCAAACTTAACCCTAAGCAAGCAGAATGAAGGATAGAACAAAGATTAGCATGGAGACAAATGACATAGAAAACAAACAGAAGAAGACAAAGAAGAAGATGAAGAAGAAGACAAAGAAGAAGAAGAAACAATAAATCAACAAAGAATCAACAAAAGCAAAAGTTGGTTCTTTGAACAGATTCGTAAAACTGATAAAACTTTATCTAGATTGACAAAGAAAACAACAGAAAGGATACAAATAACAAAAAACAGAAATGAAAAGGGGGACATTACTACTGACCCTGCCAAAATGAAAAGGAATGTAAGAGGATACTTTCAATAATTGTATGGCAATAAATTACATAACCTAGATGCAATGGACAAATTCTTAGAGGAAAACAAAACAAAACAAAAAACCTACATTGATTCAAGAAGAAATAGATTACAATAAACCAATTACTAGTAAAGAGATTGAATCAATAATCAAAAATCTCCCAACAAGGAAAAGCCTGGGACCAGATGGTTTCACAGGGTAATTCTACGAAACATCCCAAGAAGACTTAACTCCAGATCCACTTAAATTCTTCCAAAAAAAATGAAGAGAAGGGAGCACTCCCTAATTCATTCTATGAAGCCAACGTTACCTTCATACCAAAGCCAGAAACCACAAAAAGAAAACTATGGACCAATATCTCTGATGAATAGAGACGCAAATCTCCTCAACAAAATACTAACAAATTAATTCCAACAGCATATTAAAAGAATTATACACCATGATCAAGTGTGATTTAATTCCAATAAAAAGGTTGATTCAACATAAGAAAATCAATTAATGAAATACACCACATTAATGGAATGAAGGAAAAAAAACATATGATCATCTTGATGCAGAAAAGGCATTTGACAAAATCCGGCACCACTTCCTGATAAAAACACTTAGAACACTGAGAATAGAAGGATACTTTCTCAACATGATAAAGGGCATATGTGAAAAGCTCCTACATAATGGTGAAAGACTGAAAGCTTTCCCTCTAAGATCAGGAACAAGGCAAGGATGCCCACTATCCCCATGGTTATTCAGCATTGTATTGGAAGTTCTTGTCAGAGCAATTAGGCAATAAAAAGAAATAAAAGGCATTGAAATTGGAAAGGAAGAAGTAAAACTTTCCCTATTGAGATGATATGATCCTATATACGGAAAATCCTGAAAAATCTACAACAAAGCCCCTAGAGCTAATAATTGAATTCATCAAAGTGGTGGGAGACAAGATCAAGATCAAAAAATGAGTAGTATTTCTATACATAAACAATGAACGCTCAGGAGAAGAAATCAAGAAAAAAAATTCCATTCACAATAGCAACTAAAAGAATCAAATATCTAGGGATAAATCTAACCAAGGTTGTAAAGGACTTACACACACAAAAAAAATACAAAATACTGCTAAAAGAAATTAAGGAAGACCTAAATAAATGGAAGGATATTCTGTGTTCATGGATTGGAAGACTAAATTGGAAGATGCCCATCCTAACCAAAGCAATTTATAGATTCAATTTAATCCCAATAAAAATTCCAATAGCCTTCTTTGCAGAAATGGAAAAGCCAATTATCAAATTTATATGAAGGGGTAAGTGGCCTGAATAGCTAAAGCCATCTTGAAAAAGAAGGAAGTTGGAGGACTCACACTTCCTGATCTAAAAACTTATTGCAAAGCTATACTAATCAAAACAACATGGCAGAAAGACAGACATACAGACCAATGGAATCACATAGAGAGCTCAGAAATCAACACTCACTTGGGAAACTGGATCTCCATTTGCAAAAAAAAAAAAAAAAAAAAAAAAGAAGGACCCACAACCACACACCATATACAAAAATCAACTCAAAATGGAGCAAAGACCTAAATATGAGAGCTAGAACTGTCAAACTCCTAGAAGAAAACATAGGAAAGCATCTCAGGACCTTGTATTAGGCAATGGTTTCTTAGACTTTACAACCAAAACACAAGCAACAACAGCAAAAAATGGATCAATGGGACCTCATCAAAATTAAAAACTTTAGTACATCAAAGGACTTTAACATGAAAGTAAAACAACAACCCACAGAATGGGAGAAAATGTTTGGAAACCAAATATCTGATAAAGGTTTAGTATCCAGAATATGTAAAGAAATCTTTCAACTTAACAACATGAGGGCAAACAATCAAATTTAAAAATGGGCAAAAGATTTGAATAGACAATCTCTCCAAAGAAGATCTACCAATCACCAGAAAGCACATGAAAAGATGCTCAACATCATTAGATATCAGGGAAGTGCAAATGAAAACCATGAGACACAATTTTCATACCCATTAAAATGGTGTCTACTATAAAAACCAAAAATAACAAGTGTTGGAGAGGATGCAGAGAAATAGGAACACTCATTCATTGCTGGTAGCAATGTAAAATGGTGCAGCTGCTGTGGAAGACAATTTGGCAGTTTCTCAGAAAGCTAAATATAGAAGTCATATGTGGTATTTAAAGTTGTATGTATCCCAGAAAAGGTCATGTTTTTTTAATCCATTCCTGTAGGTGTAGACCTATTATAGAACAGATCCTCATTCAAGATGGATCTTAATCTTCCTACTGGGGTCCTTTATAAGAGGATAAAACTTATAGAAACAAGAGATGAAATTAAGAGAAGCTCCCAGAAAAAGCCCCAGAGAAGCTGAGAGGAACCCACTGAAGCCAGAAGCTTGAAGCAAGGAAACCTGAGAGAGAAGGACTGCCATGTGACTAGCTATCTGAAAGAGGAGCCCAAGCTCACTTTTAACAGGTCTTTAGAGCAGGTATCCTGTTGATGCCTTAATTTTGATATTTTCAGAGCCCTAGAATTGTAAACTTGTAAGGTAACAAATCCCCATTGTTAAAAGCCAACCCATTTCTGGTGCATTGCATTTCAGCAGCTTTAGCAAACCCCAAATACCATATGATCCAGCAATTCCACTGCTCTGTATATACCTCAAAGAATTGAAAGCAGGGTCTTGAGCAGTTATTTGCGCACCAGTGTTCATAGTGGCATTATTCACAATTGCCAAAAAATGGAAGCAACCCATGAATGGATAAATAAAATATGGTATATACAGACAATGGAATATTATTCAGCCATAAAAAGGAATGAAGTAAGGACCAAACTCCACTTTGTCTAGTTTATGGATGGATGTGTAGAAAAGTAGGGGAAGGAAACAAACAGACAAAGGTACCCAGTGTTCTTTTTTACTTCAATTGCTCTTTTTCACTCTAATTATTATTCGTGTTATTTTTGTGTGTGTGCTAATGAAGGTGTCAGGGATTGATTTAGGTGATGAATGTACAACTATGTAATGGTACTGTAAACAATCGAAAGTACAATTTGTTTTGTATGACTGCGTGGTATGTGAATATATCTCAATAAAATGATGATAAAAAAAAAAAAAAAAAAAAAAAGGAATGAAGTCCCGATACATGAAACAACATGGATGAACCCTGAAAACATCGTGTTGAGTGAAATAAGCCCAGGCATAAAAGGAAAAATATTGTATGATCTTACTGATATGAAACTATCAGAATAAGCAAACTCTAGAATGTAGGTAACCAGGGTATGGACAAGGGATAGGGAATGGGAAGTTAAGGCTTAAAATGAACAGGGTTCCTATTTAGAATGATGGAAAAGTTTTGGTAATGGATGGTGGTGATGGTAGCACAACATTGTGAATGCCATTAACAGCATTGAAATACATATCTGAATTCAATTAGAAGGGGAAATGTTAGATTGTATATATGGTAACAGAATAAAAATTAAAAAAAAAGAATCCCTATGGAATTACAGTGCACAAACATGTGTAGCTAAACCATGAACTTTAATTATTAATGCAACTATTAATGTACAACTATAAAAATATATGCTATCAGCAATTGTAACATTCTATGACAATGCAATGTGTTGGTGTTGGGTAGTATATGGGAATCCTGTATTTTAGGCATGATTGTTCTGTAAACCTACAACTTTTCTAATAAGGGAAAAAGCTTACCTATGCAGTTAATCAAATGTCCCAAACATTTGTAGGTATTTTCCTTCCCAGGATCAGAAAACTCTGCTGTAGGCAGGAAGCTGTGAATTCTTCCTCTGAATTTCCTCCTATCTGTCTGTCTGTCTATCTACCTATCATCATCTATTATTTATTTATAATTATTTTAACCCTGTGATGGCTTCATGGTTGCTCCTGCCAGAAACATATAGATGGGCCAGCAAGCTACCCGAATATTTTTAGTGCCACAAAGCTGATTTTTTTTATTAGGAATGAAAAGAAACTGCAATTGCTGCATAATTAGGAGCTACTACTTTTATTTTACAAAATTTTTCCTCAGCTCAGTACCTATATAATTTTCTAAATTCTCTCCTGCAGGTGCTAGCCCATGAAGCCACCAGCACTTAAGTGTGGCCTTCCTGTGACATTTAAAATGTCACCCAGGGAAGCTGACAACACTTTAATGGTAATTTATGTGTGTAAAACTACCTTTACATCCTTTATATCCTTGGAGATGGACAGCAGTCCGGGAGGAGCAAGGCAGGTAAGCTGCATTTCCTTTTCCTTTTTCACAAGGGAAGGATGGAGGCTCAGATGACTTATGTGTCTCACTGGGGAACACACAGTGAGTCAGAATCAGGACTCATTTCCGGGGTGTTGGGTTTCACAAGTCTGCTTCCTCCTCACAATCGGGTTGTGGAAAAATTCAGCCCCCTGCACTCATTTATCCAAGACATAACTGTGTGCACACCCCAGTGCTAGACATGCCTGGGACTGCCCATTCCTGTGTCACTTCCTGGGAGCAGGAAACCTGAGCCACACTTTTGGCTCTCACATGAACTGGCTGTGGTGAGGAAGACATTTAGTATCAGTTTCTCAGCTGTAAAATAAGGGGGCTGGGTCTAGATGACTCTGCAGGACGCACACAGCTCTAAAATGGTAGTTTCTGCAATTTTATAATTGAATTCTAAGATTTTAAAGCTCATTTGACTTCTGATGTTATTCAAAGCTGTGCTATGTCTCCAAGGAAAGCATGAATAGTCCAGATATTTACACATCAAGTAAAGTCAATGTGGAGGTGATAATGCATATGAAAGAGCCCATAAAGAAAAATGTGAGAGCCTATGATGTGGTCAGCATCATGCTGAGTACTGGGGTAGATACAGAGGTTTTGATTCTGCCCTTAAATCAGGGATCTCACCATCTGTTGGTGAGATTAGCCCGTAAGAAATTCTGGTATAAGGAAGTCTGAGGCACAGACTACAGGTACCATTGCCAAATAGAGAGGGGGAGGTCAGTAAGTCAGGCTTCCCCGAAGAAGAATGTAGGACTTGGGCTGGGTTATGGAAAAGAAATCATGGGCAGGATTTGACTGAGCAGAGGTGGAGGAGGAGGACTTTCCAGACCAGGGAAGAAACCCAGGCAAGGATGAGCAAGAATCATTTGCAAACAATGAAGACCCAGCAGACATGTTTGGATATGTTTGCCAATAGAAGAGCTCAAAATAAAAATAATATTTGAGGAAAATATTGTTTGATAGCAATGGGAGGATGGATTAGAGGCAGAACCTCAGAAACTAGCTACCTTTTTCTGAGTTTCTTCTATGTGCCAGGCTCTGTGATGGGACTATATATTTATATATTATCACAACTCTTTGCAAAAATCCACAAAGTAGTTTTTATTATCTCTTCATTTTACAGATAAGGAAATGCATGCACAAAGAGATGAAGAAACAGTCCGAAGTCATCCAGCTAGTAGAAGGCTGAGTAAAAAGGTAACCCTTAATTCCACCATCCCACATTGCCTCTTCCTAGACAAGGAGGCTGCTACCAGTGTCATTCCCCCAAATCAACCAAAACCCAATTATTTGGTAGATTTTGACATTGAGGCAGCCAGTTACTGAGCAGTTGATTACCTCACCTTACAGTAACCTGACTGAGCTGCAATGAGTGTCTAAAGGACTCAATCAGCCACCTCATGGTCTGACTTGAGGACACACTCAGATCCAGTGTGTCAGGCAATGTGATGGAGGGCATAAAAGAACATCAGATGATAGCTGGTCTCCTTAGTGACTCCAGCGAGCAAAGCTACAGAGGCAGACCCTATGAATAGCTGCTGTAACCACAAACCAAAGGACAGTCCTCTGTGCCTAGTGTTGAAAAAACTGTTGGTCTTTTCAGTAACACCTGCACATTCTTGGCTTTGAACACAAGTTGAAACCAAAATTCTAATTCAGTCATTGAAGTTATTTACATGAACTACCCTACAATCATACACCAGGTTCGTGGGAAAGCCAGAAGCAGAAGTTATCGTTTATGATCCCCAAGCCTCTTTTGTTCTGTTTCTGAAGAAATCAGAAGAGGATAGTTGCGTGTATGTTTGGTGGGGGGAGTAGTAATTCTATTTTTGTGTAAGAATTTCTTTTAAATCATACTATGAAGACAAATCATAATGTAAACTTTAGTTCCCAAAATCCTAAGTGTTTTCTTTCTATAAAAATAGAGTTGATAGACACCCCCCCTCCCAATAACTGACACAGTTCAACCCAATCTAAACAACAGTTTGATTACATTACTGCAGCACATCAGCTAGCTTCTCTGAGACCATCCAAAGTGTTAATTGCAGTTGTGAATTAATCATTATTCTAACTGTTAGAGCCTTATTTTCCTCTTTCAAGCTTCTCATTAATAAGTTTGCTTGAGTTAGTTAATGTGCAGATACCATCAATGCAAATTATCATTCATTAATACCCTGCTAGACATGCACTATTTTTTTAACCGTGCACTGCAGCTATCACATGGGATTTTTATGTGGAAAAGGCATAATTAACCACTTATTCTAAAATTCTGTTTTCATTTCTTTATTAGAGTCTATGAATTCAGGATATTTACTAGGATTTCCTTTTCCTTTCACACTCCGAAACCTAAAAAGAAAGCCACATAGTTTCAGTCTTTTCAGAAAGTCATCAGTTGCAGAAAAGAATATCAATAAATATGCTGTATGAGTGCTGTTTCAGTTTGCTAAAGCTGCTGGAATGCAATATACCATTCATGGGTTGGCTTTTACAATAGGGATTTATTAGTTTATAAATGTACAGTGCTAAGACCATGAAAATGTCCAAATTAAGGCATCACCAGGATGATACCTGGACTCTGAAGACAGGCTGCTGGCATCTGGGATACCTCTGTCACATGAAAAGGCACATGTCTGTGCATCTGCTGATCCTTTGCTCCAGGGTCTTGTTGCTTTCAGCTTCTGGTCCCAGCAGCCTCCTCTCTGAGCTACTGTGGATCCTCTCTTAGCATATCTGAGTGTTTGTCTCTGAGCTCTTTCTGTGTCCTTTATCCTCTCATAAAGGACTCCAGTAAAGGAGTAAGACCCACTTTGAATGGGCTGGGTCGCATCTCAATTGAAACAACCTAATCAAGAGGTCCCACCCACAATAGGTCTGCTCCCACAGGAATGGTTTAAAAGAACATAGCCTTTTCTGGGATACATAATAGCTTTAAGCCAGCACAAATGCCTTCCAAAAGCAATATCTTTCCTTTGCCTTTATTTGCATTAACAAAGCTATTTAAATAGTCTTACTATGTCAAAGCAATTCAGCAAAACCAGTGATTAATCTATTAAAATGAGAATGTATAATTTCCCTATTTTCTAGAAATTTTCAGCGTTGAAAAGTAAGGGGTTTTGATAAAAGTTATAGCTAAAGAAGAGTTGCTCTTGTATCTTTGGAATTAGTGAGACTCAGGAGGGGGCTAGCCAGGAGAAGATAGGGAGGTCTAGTATTTGGCGAAGAACCTCCCACTGGGGAGGTTTAGGTACTGGGGATGCTGACCTGGTTGCACCTGCTGATAGCTGAGGTTCTCCTAATTGGCAAGTTCAGTGGGTTCCAGTTTGGACCTGGAATTGGAAAGGGGAGAACCAAGATACAGAGGTTGGAGCCAGTCAGAAACTTAGCAGGTGCCCACTTTTTCAAAGAGATAAAATCCAGCATAAGTGCTTGTTCTAGTTTGCTAATGCTACAGAATGCAGAACACCAGAGATGGACTGGCTTTTATAAAAAGGGGGTTTATTTGGCTATACAGTTACAGTCTTAAGGCCATAAAGTGTCCAAGGTAACACATCAGTAATCAGGTACCTTCACTGGAGGATGGCAAATGGCGTCCAGAAAACCTCTGTTAGCTGGGAAGGCACGTGGCTGGCATCTGCTCCAAAGTTCTGGTTTCAAAATGGCTTTCTCCCAGGACATTCCTCTCTAGCAAGCTTGCTCTTCTTCAAAACATCACTCACAGCTGCACTGAGTTCAGTCTCTTTGAGTCAGCATGTTTTATATGGCTCCACTGATCAAGGCCCACCCTGAATGGGTGGGGTCACACCTCCATGGGAGTATCCCACCAAAGTCACCACCCACAGCTGGGTGGGGCACATTCCAAGCAAATCTAACCAGCACCAAAACGTCTGTCCCACAAGACCACAAAGATAATGGCATTTGGGGGACACAATACATTCAAACCGGCACAGTGCTATTCAGAAATCCAGGCAAGAAGTCAGGGTCGGTGAACCACTAAATTGGGATTCAAGGAGCAGGGCTTATCCTTGGAAGAGTTGTCTCAAGGCCAGGCCCCAGGCCCAGAGAGGAATAGAGTACCAGCAGAGTATTCTAGATCCTCTGCTCAGGGCACTCACAGAACTCTGTGCTCCCTCTATTGTACTCATCCCAGTTGTACATACTAGTTTAATGTCTTCCCCAGAAGCTTGTGTGGGTAGAAACTGAGTTCAGCACTGTGCTGGGCAGGGTTACCACCCCAGTCTATGCTACTATCAGCTGGCCCCAGATGATGGCAATAGCCTCCTAACTAGTCTCCCCACTTCTCTTTCACCTTTCCAATATGTTATTCACATAGTATCCAGCGGATTTTTTAAAATGCAAAATCAGATTTTGCTATTATTCTTCTATAACCTTTCAGTGATTTCCCATTGCTCTGAGAATAGAGCTCAAATCCCAGACATGGTCTCCAAACCAAGCTAATTTCTCTGGCTTTCTTTCAGTTCCTCTTGTCACACTCTTTGCTGCCACCTTTGCAGCCTCTCCTTCATCTAGTTAACTCCTTCTCTTCCTCCAGCTCTCTGCACAGGGGTCATCTCCTTGGAAAAGCCTTCCTCAGAGCCCTAAGCAGTCTCACTGGTATGTACTCCAGGTAGTCTGTGCTTCTTTTTCATAGCACTTACCCCAATTTGTTATTCATTCTTAAGTATTGTTATTTGATTTCTGTCTGTTTTTCTAATTAAACTTGTGAATTCCATGAGTACAGGGAATGTGCCACTTTTGCTCATGCTTGAAATATAATAGAAATCCCAAATATATGTTGCCTTAACACTAGTTATATGTTGCATGAACTCATGGATACCACAGATATTAAGTCCAGTAATGAGAATTGGAGCTAGGTGAGGACTGAGGAGTGGAGGACTTGGGGCTTATGAACCAGACAAGAGGCCAGTTATCAGAGTGGGGGAAGGATTGAGTTAGCATCTCTAGACATAGCGCCTCCAAGAGGTGGTCTGGAAGGCTGTAAGCATGTCCTGCCTCGGTTCCAGAGGGATCATGTCCATCTCTCCCTTCAACCCTGGCCTTCAGTACGAATGAAGAAATTAAGCCTTACCCAACATTACACAGAGGGTCGATGGAAAACCCAAGACTCAAAGTAGTGTCTCCCTTCACACCAAGGAGTCGCTGTACTTTTGTATAAGGACAATCAGGTAGGACATAATTACTGAGGTGTTTGCCTGGGGCTTCTGTCCTGCCTCTGCCTGTCTGACTATTTAATAGCAACATCTGTGTTACTCATTTATTCTTCAGCTGAGTCCAGCCTGGGGACTAAATTATGCTTTACATTACCTAGAGGTTTGTGCAAAGCATCAGTATTCAAGGCTTTGTTGTTGATGATGGTCTTCTGCCCATTCATGTGGGCTCAGTCATGGCCAGAGTGCTGATAGAGATGCTCATGAAGCCAGATGGGAGCTTGGGTTCTGGAAACCCGGGCAGCAGACAAAGTAGCAGGGCAGGCAGCATGTAAGCTGGAATACGGTTGTTCCCATCCAAATAGAGGCTTTGGACAGCGACAAAGAAGCAGGCTCAGAAAGAAGTGCCAGAAATGAGCTGTGCAACTGCCAGGCAAATGACATCCTGCATGCCAGGTGGAAAACAACATCAGCCACATTTGTACACAGACTGGGAGCTCTAGCAGGAGAAAGATATACTCTGTTCTGTTACTTGCTTCAGTATGAAATCTTTTTGTGAAAGAAGAAAATATATGATGTTAGAGGGAAATGTTTCTGTATGTACTGTATACTAGTAAAAATACTTTAAGGGATTGGTAAATTAACATTGCTACATACTCTCTGTATAGTTGTGTTTCTGTTGATTAAAGGAATTCTCCCTGGTGTCCTTTTTCATTAGCTTTATTGATCCACATCCTTGATATTAAATCCTTTTGTCAAGGCAGAATTCATGCCTAATGAGAAAACCTTTCTTTTTGGAAGCAATCTCTCTTGAGCAACTTAGAAATTGTAAAATTCTGTCTCTGCTTCAGTTCTATTACATTAAAAATACAGTATATACAATGAAGGTCTCAGAAAAGGATACTTATTACCTTTTAAACATTTATCTAAAGTCCTGATTTCTAGCAGTTATACAAAAAATGAGTCTCTATAACTTTTGTCCCTTCTCAAGCATCTAAAATCATTATTTCAAATATCTTTACTAATATCTTACAGGGTTTTGTACCAAATGACCAAACTTAGACAAATGCCTTAAAAAAAGAAAAAGTAAATGACTATACAAAGATAAAGGCAAACTGTCTTAATTTATAGTCTGTGGGATGTTCTTCATGTGTCCTTGGCATTCTTTAGAGAGGTCTGACCTTGTATCTAGATAGGCAATATCTGCAGCAATATGTAAATGTGTTTAGAATCAACCTTTGATTGAGTCTTTTTTTTAAATTTTATTTTGAAATAAACTCAAATTTACAGGAACGGTTGCAAAAATAATGCAAACTGCATACACAGAACCCCTCCTCCCCCGATACCCTGATCCACCAACTTTAACAACCTGTCACACCACCATTTCTTTCTTTCCCTCCCTCCCTATCATCCATAATCTATTGCTCTGTCTTCTGAACATACAAGAGCAAGCTGCACACATCCTTGAAGAAACAATATAATTCACATATACATTTCCCATGAACAAGAACATTCTTTTATGCAATCCCATTAAGCACAGCTAAGAAGTTCAAGAAATTCAACATTGATACAAAGCTTAGATTCTATATTTCCTTTTTTTTTTCTTATGTCCCAACTGCGTCCCTTTGAGCCTCCTCTCCTCCATCCTCAGATCCCATCCAGGATCATCCTTGGCATTTAATTGTCATTATCTATTTAGACTGTCTTTTTTTTTCCAATTGTGAAAACATATATACAGCCTAAATGTTCCCATTCCAACCCCTCCCTATCATTCCATTAGTGGGATTAATCACATTTAGAATGTTGCAATGCTGTCACCTTCCACCATCCATTACTAGAAATTTCCCTTCACCCCAAACAGAAACCCTACACTCATTTCTTAACTCCCCATTACCCGTTCCCCCACTTCTCATAACCCATACTCTACTTTTCATCTCTGTGGTCATATTCTCTGATACTTTCTTTGTGTTTACCATGGGGCTTAAATTTAACCTCTTAAATCTATAACAATCTTGTTTTTCTTTGATACCAACTTAACTTCAATAGGACACATAACCTATGTTCCTATACTCCTCCATTCCCTCACCTTTATGTAGTTCTTGTCAAAAATTACATATTTTACATTGAGTCCAAAACCACTGATTTATCATTACAGTTTATGTATTTTAGATCCTGTAGGAAGTAAATAGTGGAGTTACAAATAAAAAATGCAGTAGTATTGGTATTTATATTTACGATGTGACCTTTACTGGAAATCTTTATTTCTTCATGTGGTTTCAGTCAATTGTTTAGTGTCCCTTCTTTTCCACCTGCTCAATTCCCTTTAGCATTTCTTATAGGACTGATCTACTGGTGATGAAGTCCCTCAGCTTTTGATTATCTGGGAATGTTTTCATCTCCCCCTCATTTTTACTCTCCAGTTGTTTGTGAATTTTCTAAGACTCTGATGGTTATTGACTTCTATTTGTATTCCACTGTGATCAGAGAATGTGCTTTGAATATATTCAATTTTTTTTTTTTGTTTTATTGAGGCTTGTTTTATGTACCAGCCTATGGTCTATTCTGGAGAAAGATCCGTGATCACTAGAGAAGAATTTGTGTCCTGGTAATTTGGGATGTAATGTTCTATATAGGTCTGTAAAATTTCTCTGTATCTATCGCTCCTTTCTTTGTTTCTCTGTTGGTACAGCTCCCTTTAGTATCTGAAGTAGGGCAGGTCTTTTATTAGCAAAATCTCTCAACATTTGTTTGTCTGTGAAAAATTTAAGCTCCCCCTCAAATTTGAAGGATAGTTTTGCTGGATAAAATATTCTTGGTTGGAAATTTTTCTCTCTCGGAATTTTAAATATGTCATGCCACTGTCTTCTCGCTTCCATGGTGGCCGCTGAGTAGTCACTACTTAGTCTTATGCTGTTTCCTTTGTATGTGGTGAATTGCTTTTCTCTTGCTGCTTTCAGAACTTGCTCTTTCTCTTCAGTATTTGACAGTCTGAGCAGAATATGTCTTGGAGTGTTTTTATTTGGATTTATTCTATTTGGAGTTCCCTGGGCATTTATGCTTTGGGCATTTATATTGTGTAGAAGGTTTGGGAAGTTTTCCTAACAATTTCTTAGAATACTCTTTCTAAACCTTTACCCTTTTCTTCCCCTTCTGGGACACCAATGAGTCTTAAAATTGGATGTTTTATTTTATCTATTTTTTTATTTTTTCCCCATTCTTCCTTTTGTTCTTTCATTTTCTGTTGAGGATGCTGAGCCATTGTTCAGCTTGCTCTAATCTTGTATTGTGAGTATCCAGAGTCTTTTTTTTTTTTTTTTATATCTCAATGCTACTTTTATTGAAATATATAAATATTTCATCCCAAGTATTTTCACAGATTGTCTTTTTGCCTACAGCATATCTTTTTTTGACAACTATTTTAACAAAAAAAAATTTCATCTAATAAATGTTCTCTATTTATGATTCTTTTTAATGCTTCTCTACATTTAGATGCTGCAAATTTCATTCCATTCTCATTAGAATATAAATTCATCAGATTAAAAATGGGAGCATCATCAAAAGATGCTTTCCACATTTAAGACATTTCAAAGTGCAATTGTAGAAATTTCAAAATTAATCTTATATACACTTTGAGTCACTGTTTAATTTGTTCACTTCCAGTTCCTCCTTGCTTTTCTTTTTTTTTTCTTTTTTTTTAATCATCAATTTATTGAGATATATTCACATACCACGCAGTCATACAAAACAAATCGTACTTTCGATTGTTTACAGTACCATTACATAGTTGTACATTCATCACCTAAATCCATCCCTGACACCTTCATTAGCACACACACAAAAATAACAAGAATAATAATTAGAGTGAAAAAGAGCAATTGAAGTAAAAAAGAACACTGGGTACCTTTGTCTGTTTGTTTCCTTCCCCTATTTTTCTACTCATCCATCCATAAACTAGACAAAGTGGAGTGTGGTCCTTATGGCTTTCCCAATCCCATTGTCACCCCTCATAAGCTACATTTTTATACAACTGTCTTCGAGATTCATGGGTTCTGGGTTGTAATTTGATAGTTTCAGGTATCCACCACCAGCTACCCCAATTCTTTAGAACCTAAAAAGGGTTGTCTAAAGTGTGCGTAAGAGTGCCCTCCAGAGTGACCTCTCGGCTCGTTGTGGAATCTCTCTGCCACTGAAGCTTATTTCATTTCCTTTCACATCCCCCTTTTGGTCAAGAAGATGTTCTCCGTCCCACGATGCCAGGTCTACATTCCTCCCCGGGAGTCATATTCTACGTTGCCAGGGAGATTCACTCCCGTGGGTGTCTGATCCCACGTAGGGGGCAGGGCAGTGATTTCACCTTTCAAGTTGGCTTAGCCAGAGAGAGAGGGCCACATCTGAGCAACAAAGAGGCATTCAGGAGGAGACTCTTAGGCACAAATATAGGGAGGCCTAGCCTCTCCTTTGCAGCAACCGTCTTCCCAAGGGTAAAACTTATGGTAGAGGGCTCAACCCATCAAACCACCAGTCCCCTATGTCTGTGGTCATGTTAGCAACCATGGAGGTGGGTTAGGCGAATACCCCTGCACTCTCCACAGGCTCCTCAAGGGGGCACTACATCTTTTTTTTTTTCCTTGTTTTTCTTTCTTTTTTTTTTTTTTTTTAACTTTCCCTTCTTTTTTAAATCAACTGTATGAAAAAAAAAGTTAAAAAGAAAACAAACATACAATAAAATAACATTTCAAAGAGACCATAACAAGGGAGTAAGAAAAAGACAACTAACCTAAGATAACTGCTTAACTTCCAACATGTTCCTACTTTACCCCAAGAAAGTTACATAATATAGCAACATTTCTGTGAACTTGTTCCTACTATATCCATCAGAATTTAACAGACCATAGTCATTTCTGGGCATCCCCAGAACGTTAAATAGCTTATCTATTCTTCTTGGATTATTGTTCCCCCTTCCTTAATTGCTCTCTACTGCTAGTTCCCCTACATTCTACATTATAAACCATTTGTTTTACATTTTTCAAAGTTCACATTAGTGGTAGCATATAATATTTCTCTTTTTGTGCCTGGCTTATTTCGCTCAGCATTATGTCTTCAAGGTTCATCCATGTTGTCATATGTTTCACGAGATCGTTCCTTCTTACTGCCGCGTAGTATTCCATCGTGTGTATATACCACATTTTATTTATCCACTCATCTGTTGGAGGACATTTGGGTTGTTTCCATCTCTTGGCAATTGTGAATAATGCTGCTATGAACATTGGCGTGCAGATATCTGTTCATGTCACTGCTTTCCGATCTTCTGGGTATGTACCGAGAAGTGCAATCGCTGGATTGAATGGTAGCTCTATATCTAGTTTTCTAAGGAACTGCCAGACTGACTTCCAGAGTGGCTGAACCATTATACAGTCCCACCAACAATGAATAAGAGTTCCAATTTCTCCACATCCCCTCCAGCATTTGTAGTTTCCTGTTTGTTTAATGGCAGCCATTCTAATTGGTGTTAGATGGTATCTCATTGTGGTTTTAATTTGAATCTCTCTATAGCTAGTGAAGCTGAACATTTTTTCATGTGTTTCTTGGCCATTTGTATTTCCTCTTCAGAGAACTGTCTTTTCATATCTTTTGCCCATTTTATAATTGGGCTGTCTGTACTATTGGCATTGAGTTGTAGGATTTCTTTATATATGCAAGATATCAGTCTTTTGTCAGATACATGGTTTCCAAAAATTTTTTCCCATTGAGTTGGCTGCCTCTTTACCTTTTTGAGAAATTCCTTTGAGGTGCAGAAAATTCTAAGCTTGAGGAGTTCCCATTTATCTATTTTCTCTTTTGTTGCTTGTGCTTTGGGTGTAAAGTCTAGGAAGTGGCCGCCTAATACAAGGTCTTGAAGATGTTTTCCTACATTATCTTCTAGGAGTTTTCTGGTACTTTCTTTTATATTGAGATCTTTGGTCCATTTTGAGTTAATTTTTGTGTAGGGGGTGAGGTAGGGGTCCTCTTTCATTCTTTTGGATATGGATATCCAACTCTCCCAGCCCCATTTGTTGAAAAGATCATTACGGCTCAGTTCAGTGACTTTGGGGGCCTTATCAAAGATCAGTCAGCCGTAGATCTGAGGGTCTATCTCTGAATTCTCAATTCGATTCCATTGATCTATATGTCTATCTTTGTGCCAGTACCATGCTGTTTTGGCAACTGTGGCTTTATAATAAGCTTCAAAGTCAGGGAGTGTAAGTCCTCCCACTTCGTTTTTCTTTTTTAGAGTGTCTTTAGCAATTCGAGGCATCTTCCCTTTCCAAATAAATTTGATAACTAGCTTTTCCAAGTCTGCAAAGTAGGTTGTTGGAATTTTGATTGGGATTGCATTGAATCTGTAGATGAGTTTGGGTAGAATTGACATCTTAGTGACATTTAGCCTTCCTATCCATGAACATGGAATATTTTTCCATCTTTTAAGGTCCCCTTCTATTTCTTTTAGTAGAGTTATGTAGTTTTCTTTGTATAGGTCTTTTACATCTTTGGTTAAGTTTATTCCTAGGTACTTGATTTTTTTAGTTGCTATTGAAAATGGTATCTTTTTCTTGAGTGTCTCTTCAGTTTGTTCATTTCTAGCATATAGAAACATTACTGACTTATGTGCATTAATCTTGTATCCCGCTACTTTGCTAAATTTGTTTATTAGCTCTAGTAGCTGTATCGTCGATTTCTCAGGGTTTTCTAGATATAAGATCATATTTTCTGCAAACAATGACAGTTTTACTTCTTCTTTTCCAATTTGGATGCCTTTTATTTCTTTGTCTTGCCGGATTGCCCTGGCTAGCACTTCCAGCACAATGTTGAATAACAGTGGTGACAGCGGGCATCCTTGTCTTGTTCCTGATCTTAGAGGGAAGGCTTTCAGTCTCTCACCATTGAGTACTATGCTGGCTGTGGGTTTTTCATATATGCTCTTTATCATGTTGAGGAAGTTTCCTTCAATTCCTACCTTTTGAAGTGTTTTTATCAAAAAGGGATGTTGGATTTTGTCAAATGCTTTTTCAGCATCTATTGAGATGATCAATTGATTTTTCCCTTTCGAGTTTTTAATGTGTTGTAATACATTGATTGATTTTCTTATGTTGAACCATCCTTGCATGCCTGGAATGAACCCCACTTGGTCATGGTGTATGATTTTTTTAATGTGTCTTTGGATTCGATTTGCAAGTATTTTGTTGAGGATTTTTGCATCTATATTCATTAGGGAGATTGGCCGGTAGTTTTCCTTTTTTGTAGCAGCTTTGCCTGGTTTTGGTATTAGATTGATGTTAGCTTCATAAAATGAGTTAGGTAGTGTTCCATTTTCTTCAATGTTTTGAAAGAGTTTCAGTAAGATTGGTGTCAGTTCTTTCTGGAAAGTTTGGTAGAATTCCCCTGTGAAGCCATCTGGCCCTGGGCATTTAATTGTGGGAAGATTTTTGATGACTGATTGGATCTCTTTGCTTGTGATGGGTTGGTTGAGGTCTTCTATTTCTTCTCTGGTCAGTCTAGGTTGTTCATATGTTTCCAGGAAATTGTCCATTTCTTCTACATTGTCCAGTTTGTTGCCATACAGTTGTTCATAATATCCTCTTATAATTTTTTTAATTTCTTCAGGATCTGCAGTTATGCCACCTTTGTCATTCATTATTTTGTTTATATGGGTCTTCTCTCTTTTTGATTTTGTCAGTCTAGCTAGGGGCTTGTCAATCTTGTTGATCTTCTCAAAGAACCAACTTTTGGTGATATTTATCCTCTCTATTGTTTTTTTGTTCTCTATGTCATTTATTTCTGCTTTAATCCTTGTTATTTCTTTTCTTGTACTTAGTTTAGGATTGGTTTGCTGTTCATTTTCTAGCTTCTTCAGTTGATCCATTAGTTCTTTGATTTTGGCTCTTTCTTCCTTTTTAATATATGCATTTAGTGCTATAAATTTCCCCCTTAGCACTGCTTTTGCTGCATCCCATAGATTTTGGTATGTTGTGTTCTCATTTTCATTTGTCTCTATATATTTAGCAATTTCTCTTGCTATTTCTTCTTTAACCCACTGATTGTTTAGGAGTGTGTTGTTTAACCTCCAGGTATTTGTGAATTTTCTAAGTCTCTGATGGTTATTGACTTCTAATTGTATTCCACTGTGGTCAGAGAATGTGCTTTGAATAATTTCAATCTTTTTAAATTTATTGAGGCTTGTTTTATGTCCCAGCATATGATCTATTCTGGAGAAAGTTCCGTGAGCACTAGAAAAGTATGTGTATCCTGGTGATTTGGGATGTAATGTCCTGTATATGTCTGTTAAATCTAATTCATTTATCAGATTGTTTAGGTTTTCAATTTCCTTATTGGTCTTCTGTCTGGTTGATCTATCTATAGGAGAGAGTGATGTGTTGAAGTCTCCCACAATTATTGTGGAAACATCAATTGCTTCCTTTAGTTTTGCCAGTGTTTCTCTCATGTATTTTGTGGCACCTTGATTGGGTGCATAGACATTTACGATTGTTATTTCTTCTTGCTGAATTGCCCCTTTTATTAGTATGTAGTGGCCTTCTTTGTCTCTCAAAACATCCCTGCATTTGAAGTCTATTTTATCTGAGATTAATATTGCTACACCTGCTTTCTTTTGGCTGTAGCTTGCATGAAATATTTTTTTCCATCCTTTCACTTTCAGTTTCTTTGTGTCCCTGTGTCTAAGATGAGTCTCTTGTATGCAACATATTGATGGTTCATTTTTTTTGATCCATTCTGCGAATCTATATCTTTTAATTGGGGAGTTTAATCCATTTACATTCAACGTTATAACCGTGAAGGCATTTCTTGAATCGGCCATCTTATCCTTTGGTTTATGTTTGCCATATTTTTCCCTCTCTCTATTAATATCCTTTATTGTACCCATACCGAATCTCTTTAGTACTGAACCTTTCTCCAAGTCTCTCTGTCCTGTCTTTGTTTCTCTGTCTGTAGGGCTCCCTTGAGTATCTCCTGTAGGGCAGGTCTCTTGTTAGCAAATTCTCTCAGCATTTGTTTGTCTGTGAAAAATTTAAGCTCTCCCTCAAATTTGAAGGAGAGCTTTGCTGGATAAAGTATTCTTGGCTGGAAATTTTTCTCACTCAGAATTTTAAGTATATCGTGCCACTGCCTTCTCGCCTCCATGGTGGCTGCTGAGTAGTCACTACTTAGTCTTATGCTGTTTCCTTTGTATGTGGTAAATTGCTTTTCTCTTGCTGCTTTCAGAACTTGCTCCTTCTCTTCTGTGTTTGACAGTGTGATCAGTATATGCCTCGGAGTGGGTTTATTTGGATTTATTCTATTTGGAGTTCGCTGACCATTTATGATTTGTGTATTTATGTTGTTTAGAAGATTTGGGAAGTTTTCCCCAACAATTTCTTTGAATACTCTTCCTAGACCTTTACCCTTTTCTTCCCCTTCTGGGACACCGATGAGTCTTATATTCGGACGTTTCCTATTATCTATCATATCCCTGAGGTCCATTTCGATTTTTTCAATTTTTTTCCCCATTCTTTCTTTTATGCTTTCATTTTCCATTCTGTCATCTTCCAGGTCACTGATTCGTTGTTCAACTTCCTCTAGTCTTGTACTATGAGTGTCCAGAATCTTTAATTTGGTCAACAGTTTCTTTAATTTCCATAAGATCATCCATTTTTTTGTTTAGTCTTGCAATGTCTTCTTTATGCTCTTCTAGAGTCTTCTTGATTTCCTTTATATCCCGTACTATGGTCTCATTGTTCATCTTTAGTTCTTTGAGTAGCTGCTCTAGGTGCTGTGTCTTTTCTGGTCTTTTGATTTGGGTGCTTGAGCTTGGGTTATCCATATCGTCTGGTTTTTTCATATGCTTTACAATTTTCTGTTGTTTTTGGCCTCATGGCATTTGCTGAACTTGATAGGGTTCTTTTAGGGTTTGTAGACCTATTGAAGTCCTTATCTCTAATTTATCAGATCTACAGCTTCGTGGAGTACATTTTCTCTAACTAACCAGCAGGTGGCGTCCACGAGCCACCTGTTCTCCACAAGCCAGTTCTCCCCTGCTTAGCCTTTTTGGTGAGTGGGGGAGTGAGTCTTGTGGGGCCCAATTGGTGTACCAAGCTTGCGTGTGTAGTTGGTGTTGCCTGCCCTGTATGTGGGGCGTGTTTCTGGGCAGTCGGGGAGGGGGGGGTGGCCCTAACAATCAAATCTCCCTGGTGATCCTAGAGTTTTAAAGCTGCTGCAATAGTCTAATCCTTCAGTTCAGTCCTGCCACAGTTTGTCTCTGCCACTGACCCACAAGTCCTTGGTATTGGCGTATGGCTCCTGAGACTTGCAAGTGGGCCCCTCTTCCAGGCTGTGCACCCCGGGTCCTCTGTTGAGGGATGACTGTGCTATGTCACAGGTGAGTGCCGTCCCCCCAGGGCAGTTCTGGGCTGCTGGGCTGTGTAGGGAGGCTCCCAGTCTGCTCAAATGATGGCTGAGTGGGGCTTTGTTAATTCACACTGCTCCACCTTCCCAACTCTGGGACAATCAGCTGAGGTTGCAGGGAAGGCTAATGTCCACGCCCAGTTTTGTGGTGTGTGCCTGTTATTTGAAGCACTTCCGTCACACTGGGTTGTCTGGGGCAGCTCTGGGCTATGGGGCTGGCGATGGGCAGGAGCGTTTCCTGTCCACCAGGATGGTGGCTGTGAGCGGACACCCCCCTTTCCTTGGGAAGTTGTGGTGTTTAGTGAATTTTCTCAGCCACTGGATTATTGCCTTTTGTCTCAGAGCTCTCTTAGTTCTGCTCTTGACTTGACGTGCCCAAATTGAAAGTCTTTGAAACTTTCTGTATTGGGCTTCTTAGAGTAATTGTTTTAGAAAAAGAAAAAAGGATTAAAAAAAAAAAAAAAAACGGGCCCTCCTCAGAGATCTAATGGGTTATTGAAATGCTAATAGACAAAGCAACCAGGGCCATTAAGGAAAGGTCCACAGGGCAGAGAGATCAGCTTTTCTTCGGGATTTGCATATGCGCCTCAAGGCCTGAGCTCCGCCCTTTCCCTTTGTGTGTTCACCAGAACTCTAAAAATCCTCTGCTTTTATTTCGGAGTTTTTCGTGTTGGTTTTTTTTTCTATGCCTGTCTCCTCTCTGCTGGGCTGGCTGCTCTCAGATTCTCTGGTGTCTGGTCTCAGTCTATCTATGGTTGGAGTTTGGATCAGTAGAATGAGTTTCCGATAAGGGCTGTCACTGCAGTTCTCCCTTCTCCTTCCCGGAGCTGACAGCCCCTCCTCCCACGGGACTGAGCCTGGCAGGGAGGGGTGCGGGTCCCCTGGCCACAAAAACTTACAGATTTCACTGATCTCAGCAGTTCGACATTTTCATGAGTGTTGTATGAAGTATGCCCAAAGACAGATTGCTCTATGGTGTCCAGTCCACGCAGTTCCTGGCTTTCTACCTACTTTCCTGGAGGAGTAACTAAAACATACAGCTCACCAGTCTGCCATCTTGCCCCGCCTCCCAGAGTCTTTTTAATTTGGCCAACAGTTTCTTTTATTTCCATAAGATATTCTATTTTTTTTATTTACTCTTGCAATTTCTTCTTTATGCTCTTCTAGGGTCTTCTTTATGTCCTTTATATCCTGTGCCATGCACTTCTTCATGTCCTTTATATCCTGTGCCATGCTCTTGTTGTTTGACTTTAGTTCTTTGATTAATTGCATCAAGTACTGTGTGTCTTCTGATCTTTTGATTTGGGTGTTTGGGTTTGGGTTCTCCAAATGTCTTGTTTTATTATATGCTTTAAGATTTTCTGTTGTTTTTGGCCTTTTGGCATTTGCTTTACTTTATACAGTTCTTTCTGGATATAAAGAATACCAACCTCTAATTTGTCATATCTACAGCTTGGTGGTGTATGCTTTCTCTAACTAACCAGCAGATGGCATCCATGAGTCACCTATTCCTCTCAAGTCAGTTCTCCCCAACTTTGTGTTTGTGGTGTGTGGGGGTCTGATTCTTGTGGGGTTCAATTGGTGCACTAAGTTTGGGTGTGTTGTTGGTGCTGTCCGCCCTGAATGTGGGGTGTGTGTCTGCGTGATCAGGGAGGCAGGGCAGCTTTAATAATCAAACCTCCCAGGTGTTCCTGGACATTTAAGGCTGTTGCAAGAGTCTAAGCCTTCATTTCAGTCTTGCCACAGATTGTCTCTGCCGCTGACCCACAAGTCCTTGGTATCGGCTTAGGGTCCCTGGGATTTCCAAGCAGTTCCCCTTTCTCAGCCATGCTCTTCCAAGACCTCTGCTGAGGGAAGGCTGTGCCACATCACAAGTGCATGCTGGCCCTCCAGGGAAGCCCTGGGCTGCTGGGTAATGCAGGGGCGTTCCCAGCCTGCTTTAAAGATGGTTGAATGGGGCGTGTTAATTTCCCCCTTTTCACCCAGTTTTGCCTTCCCAGCTCTGGGACAATTAGTGGGTGCACTAAAGGCCACTGTCCACAGCTGATATTGTGGCATGTGTGAGGTGCTGTGGAAGACACTACCCATCACAATGGGTTTTTTGGCATGGCTTTGGGCTATAGCTCCAGCCCCGGGCAGGAGCGTTCCCAGCCTTCCAGGGAGATGGCTGCAAGGGACACGATTTCTTTCTCCTTTTGGCTCCCCTCTGCCCCCAGCCCTGAGGCAATCAGCAGCAGACTGTCCTCCATGCCAGACACCAAGAGGTTGGCACAGCCCGCTCTTGCCGTGCTTCACTGTGCGGTTCTCAGCGTCATAACTGCAGCCACTCCCAGGATTTTTTTTGTTTTTTTTTTTTTAAAAGAACTAGTCCGTCTCCAAATGCCAACCTACAGTTTCCCCCACACCACAGCGCGCCCGCTGGACTTTCAGCCAGCTCACTCACTCATTTCAGAATGCAGACTTCCAGTTTCACCAAATGCACGGTCCCTGTGGATTTAGCAGACCTTGTCCGGCTGGTGCATCGCTGGAACTGGTGTTCTGGGTCACTTTCTGGCTTTTATCTAGTATTTTTCACAGAGGTGTTTTTTTGCCCTGTGTCACCTAGCCGCCATCTTAGGTTCTCCTCCATCTGGTTGAGTCTTTTAGAACAATTATTTTACTAAAATCATCACTTATCTGAATCATCTTAGAAATGAGGAATTACCTAACACACTCATTCCTCCATACTATATTTTTGGAAGTTATTACAACCTTAAGATAGTCTTTAAACAAAGCATTTCACTTACCATTTGTGCTGGTTTGAATCCATTATGTACCTCAGAAAAGACTATGCTCTTTTAATCCGTTCTTGTGGAGGCAGACCTATTGTGGGTGAGACCTTTTGATTAGATTGCTTCCATGGAGATGTGACCCTGCCCAGTCAAGGTAGGTCTTAATCCTTTACTGGAGTCCTTTAAGAGAGCTCACCATGAGACAGAGATCAGAGAAGCTAAGATATGTGGTCCAGAGTTTCCCCTGGGAAAAGCAAGAGATGGGCCATAGGAGCTGAGACGGAAGCCCAGAAAAATTTTGGAGAAAGCCACTGAAACCAGAAGCTAAACCTTGGAGAGAAGGTTCAGCAGAGCCAGCCATGTGACTTTCCATGTGACAAAGGAACCCCAGATGCCATCAGCCTCTCCTCAGAGAAGGAATCTACCTCTTGATGCCTTAATTTGGACATTTTCATGGCCTTAAAAATGTAAATTTGCAACCTAATAAATCCCATTGAAAAAGCCAATCCATTTCTGGTTTGCATTTTGGCAGCTTTAGCAAACCAAAACACCATTTATCTCAAGCCATATTTCCCTGTAGTTGTGCACATGCTTTAAGAAGGAAATTTCTAACATAACACTCATTCACTGATTTGGGGTGTTTATTCATAAAATGAAGGCTTGTGCTTCTTCAACTTCTTTTCTTTTTTTTGTTTTCTGACCTGATAGTGCTTTATTAAGTATAATAAAATCTCAAGGCTCTAAGGCTCTTTTTGGAACTTGTCCAGACAAGATAGATGCCCTTAACATCTCCTTTTCTCAGGAGCCTTGGGCATCAGCAAAAGGCTCTCTGCCCCTGGGTCTGGAGCTCTTTATGCCCCCTTCTGAACTTGCTCCCTGAATCTCTCTTGCCAAACCCCACATTCTATTTCTGTTCCCACCCTTGTCTCTTAGATTTGAAGCTTCAGACTTTCCCTGGCTGAATTCCTGGATGTGTATTCCATTCATTTGTGCTTTATCCAGCCTCAGCCTTGTCTCAGACTGTCTCCATTTCTTTTGGCAGAGAGCCAGTCCAGCCCACCTAAGGAAGGAAGATGGGACAAACTATTTCCCAAGTCTTAAATATACCCAACATCTAATCTGTAAATATTTGGACACTGGTTTATTCATTTGACCGATATTTGTTGAGTACCTATTCTGTGCCAGTCACCATTCTGGGAGCTGGGTAGAATGCACAAAATCATCAGGGTTCTTGACATCACTGAGCTGCCCATCCAGTGGGGGAGGAAGAAATTAACAAAAAACTCACACAAATAAATGCATAAGTAATTAGAAACTGATAGAAAGAATGAGAGGGATCTTTGAAAGTTATCAGGGTGACCTGATGTGGTTCATTAAGAGTTGGGTGAGGGGGAGTGTAAGAGGATGAGCAAAAGCCATGGAATGATTTCCAGACACAGTCCTGTTATTCACATAGTTTAATCCAGCTTTTCTCAAACCTGGCTGCACAGAGACTCACGTGGGGAGCTTTGAAGAGTACCTATGCTTCAGCCTTACCCCCAGAGATTCTGATGTAATTGGTATGGGCATCAGCATTTTTTACAGAGCTTTCTAGGTGATTCTAACTTGCAGTCAGGATTAAACCTATATGTTGATGGTTTCAATGTCCTGAACTTTTATTTGATGTTCAAATGCAAGTCGACCATATTGCAGTATCCTTAGCTAACAGTTTCAAATAAGATTGAAAACAATTTCTTGTCATTCCTTACTCATTTGGAGCAACTGCCAATGAATATCTTGCAAGATAAACTTTTGCTTCCTTTAAAATTTGTTTTATTTTTTAAAGTAACATAAGCACATTTATTAACATTTTGAAGAAGAATAATGAGGAGGAAGAGAAAAAGAGAGTCACACCCATAATCTCACTATCCTGCTGCAAGCACTGTGAAAATTTTGGTGTGTTTTCTTCTCCCCTTCTCCACCATGCATCTATGTAGACAATAAATTAAGTGATGATTTAGAACTTACAAATAGTTTTATTCAAAATTACACTTTTTGGACTGAGAAAAATTCTTCATAAATCTTGTGACTGCCCTGTGGCCAGTTCAAAGTGAGCAGACTCTCCTCTTCACCTTTCCAGCTAATGTAGCTCTTTGGCTTGAGGGAAGAAAGCTGTCTTAACCAAGGTCATGGTGACCTCCAAATTGCCAGGCTTATGGACCCTTAAGGAAATACCCTTTTAAACTGCTCTCCTCCACATTTGGCACAGCTGCACATTCTCCCCTCCTTGAAACTCTTGTCCCTTGGTTTCTGTAATGCTCTTACCCCTCTAGTTTTCTTCCCACTTCTCTGAAAATATATCTTAGCTCCCTTTGCAGTTCCTGTTTCTCTTTCTGCTCCTAGATGTTGGGGTTCCCCAGGGTTCCATCTCTGGCCCCTTTTGATTTGAGAAATACAGATACAAGCAAAAGATGAGAGAAGTTTATTCCAATATTAAGAAACTTAACCTAATTATAAAGATCATCATATTGCTTCTGACAATGAAAAGGGTTATATATTAGAAAGTCTCCATTTATTTTTATTAAACGGAACTACTACAGGTTTATTATTTTAAAAATGAAGATTATATTACTCTTCCCAAATAATCAAGAATTTGGAGAACTTTTGTTGGTGCATTTCCCTTTTTTAATAGCTAGGCCTTTCGTTTCCAATCACTTAAACTATGTCAATCATATATTCCCCAATAACTTTTTCCTTTGGTTTAGTCTCCTAAAGGACTTGAGACCAAGGAAGTTCAATGACCTTATATCTTGGAACATAAATAGGACTGAAAGATTGAGGTGTATGATGTGGGATGGGAGCATGCATTTTGGGGGCCAGGAAAGTAAAGACAGTGTCTCTACAACATGCAAAATCAATAACAATATTTAAAATTGATTCGGCGAATTGGAAACACCCCCTCAAATATCCTTCTTTTTTCTCTATTGTCTCTTATATTTCTAAATATAAACTATCATTAGCAAATAATTATGATGAATGAGAACACTGTCACTTAATTTCCTGCCAGATGAGGCCCTGCAGGGTTGAAGCCAGCTACATTCAAGAGCACACAATTTTAGAATTGAACAATTAAGCTCAGAGTAGAGGTTACCGTGGCAACCTGACCTCCCTGCCACATTGTTTCAGTGTTTGACTCAGGAGGCTGGTTATTGCAATTTACAATCCCGGCAATGTTTAGGTACAGATAGGGAGTTTGCCTTGTCCAAGTTGAGAAAGGACAAGTACTTTGCCATCTGTAGACGAGGTTTATGATTTTCAGTGAAGTGACAAGGAACTAATGAAAATAATTAGTAGTAACTAATAATAATAGTTTTAAACCATGCCATAAAATATTGAAATGATAGGCGCTGTAAAAATAATTGCATTGAAATTTAATACTTAAGTGTAATCATATAACTCTCTTTCATTCATTCATTAATATTGATTAAACCCTATATGTGCCAGACCTTGCTGTAGGGTACTAGGATGCAGTGAACAGGGTAAGAGAGACAAACAATAAACAGTAAACAAATAATTTATGGTATCTATTATGTTGGAATTTGATAAGGACTATGAGGTCAGAATAAAACAGGGTAAGGGGATTGGGATAATGGGGGAAGGGTTATGGTATCAATTTTAAAATGGGTCATCAGGGGAGGCCTCACAGAGAAGATACTTCAGCACACTCAAAAATGGTGAGGGGGTAGCTATGCAGACAACTGGGAAAGAACATTCTAGGCAGAGGGAATGCCAGTGCAAAGGCCCTGAGGCAGGCATAAAATTGGCATATTCAGGGAGCATCAAGAGAGCTGGAGTGGATTGAGTGAGGGGGAGAGCAGTAAAAGGTGAGATCAGAGTGGTAACAGAGGGCTGGATCATATAGGGCCTTTGTAGGTCACTGAAAGTATTTTGGCCTTTCCTCTGAGAGAAATAGGCAGCCACTAGAGGGCTTTGGGAAGAGGAGTGACAGGACTGGTTAGGAGGCAATAGCAACAACTCAGGGAAGAAATTATGGTGACCAGTGGATAGTAATGGAAGTGGTGAAAAGTGGTCAGATTCTGGATGTATTTTGAAAGTAGACATAACAGGATTTCTTGATGGATTGGATGCAGGGCGTAAAAGAAGGTGAGGAGTCAAGGATGACTACAAGGTTTTGGGCCTGAGCAAACTGGAATGGTGGTGTTGCAATCAATCACGATGAGGAAGACTGTAGGTGGAAAGGGTTTGGTGGAGATGATTAAATTTGAGATCTGTTAGACATAAAAGTAGAGAAGGAGAATGCAGTTGGGTATAGAAGTCTATAATTTAAGGGTGAAGTCTGGGAAGGAGGTATAAAGTTGGGAGTTCTTGGGCAAATAGATGGCTTTAAATCCACAAGACTGGGGGAGTTCACCAAGGGATGAAGAACCAAACTGTGCCCCAGGGCACTGCAATGTTATGAGGTAGAGAAGAAAAGATGGGCCCAGTAAAGGACACTAAGGGGGGACATATTGTAAGGCCTGAAGTTCTATGTGCTGCCTTGACATCCTGGAGACTTACAGGGCCCCAAAGGCCTCACCATGAATTCCTATGCTTTCACCAGATATGCCCCCAACCAGCAAGAAAGCATCCCTGCTTGGCTAGTTCACCTGTCAGCTGGACTAGCTACACGCTATCTGGTCCTCAACCTAATGGGTTTCACTTCCCTGCCAGCCTGCAAGATTATTCAAACGAGCCAATCACATCCCTTCAGGGGAACCAGGGATCACGCTACCCTCTTATTACTACCAAGCCGGCTTCCCACAGTCCCTGCTGTTTCTCTCTCGTCCCATGGGCAACCCCTGTGTAATGCTGCATGGCAGGTGGTCTTCCTCCCTTGGTTTATGAGTATATGTGACTAATAAACTGCTGTCAATCTCATTTGCCTGGTGTTGGGTGTTGTGTATTCTTCTCTTTCATACTATTTAGGATGGGGATCCCTTCTTCACCAATGGAATAAATAGGACATGGTCAGAACAAGGGGCCATAGACATAAAAGTGAAAGCAAGAGAGTGTCAGGTCCTAGAAACCATACAAAGAAAGCATTTCTAGGGAAAGGGAATGACCAAAAGTGTCAAAGGCTGCTGCCATGGTAATTGCCCATTGATTTAAGCAATATGGAGGTCACTGGTGCCCTTGACTCATTAGGATGACAAGGTGAAAGCTCAGTTGGAGTGGGTGCAAGAGAGAATGTAAGAGAGGAATTGGAGACAGCCTATAGACAGCTGTTTTGAGGAGTTCTCTTTTGGGGTTTCAGCAAGAAGGAAAGTGGGATCAAGAGAAGGTTTTTTTTTTTTTTTAATATGGGAGAAATAATAGAATGTTTTAATGCCATAGGTATATAAGTTATTATCGTTTTATGTTTCAGATTGTTTTATATAAACATTTGTCTTACCAAACACCAAATCCCCTCAAACTTTTGTCCTTTACTTTGGAAATTATTACTTTCCTGGCTACATCAATGTCTTTATTCAACCTGCACAACATGGTCATCTTTCAATCTGGAATTTCTCAAAAACATGCTCCTTGACATTCCACTGTGCCCAACAGGCCACTCCTGACAATAGTCCATCTGTATCATTCTCGTACTCTGCTCCTCGTCATCCACAGTGGCGCTAGAGGGAGCTGCAGAACATGTCGCTGTAATCTGCCACACACCCATCGTGTCCTGCTCCATCCAGACTCTTGACACTGAGCTGTATTCCTGGTGTCTCTTTTGATAGTCATATTTCATTATAATTGGTTTCCTTTGCAATTCATTGTATTTAAAAACATCATTCTGAAAAGGGCCCTATAGGCTCCACTAGACGACAAAGGGCACCATGGTGTATAAATTAAGAACTCCTGAATCTAATCTTCCAAAAGGGAAGTGAGCAGCAACGTTATAAGCAGAAAGCATGTTTTTGGTCTTTTTGATTTTTTATTTCCTAAAAGGTATCATTACTAAATTGCTCAGGTATTGCAAAGTTGTGAATAAAATCAACTATAATAATATGCAAAGTGAGTTCATTTCTACATATTTCAAAAGCAATAAAGTCCTAAAAGCAAATGAAGGAATTCATGCTTCTTTATATTGTTTAGCTAACAGAAGAGCATACAAGCTATAGTTTAGACATTTCTCTCCCATCTAATTGCCTTAAATGTCCTTTATATTATAATTTCAAATTGAATATTGTGCCTTTTACGTAGCATAACTTGATGTATCAATTATACTAATGCTGAATGAATCTGCAACCAAAGCTGATGATTTTTTAAATATTTATGGCACATATAGCTGCTGGAGAATGAATTATTGATGTAAAGGGGATAATACATGAAAGGAAGATGAGAAAAATCAACTACTCTAATTCTAACTATGCCACTGTCTGCTGTTTACAGTAAAATGGCCATGTTTCCATGGAGACTAAATGGGAAGGAAAAAAAACGCTGGAGAAGAAGTGACTTCACTGATTACATATATTCTAGATCCCACACTATGGCAGATCTTTGGACAAATGTAGCATGATTCACTGTATCCTCAGGTGCTGACACTTTAAGCATGACTACAGGGTACTTCTGTAGGGGATTAGTACAAATACAGCACACGGCTTTTTTTGAGGCGTCAATTTTCCCATAGCCTCTTTTATAATATAAATGCATTTTGATACACTGTAAGCCCTTCTATACTATTTTATAAAACTCATAGTCATATATTATTTTGATTTAAAAATTTTAAGAAAAAAAATCTCATTGCATGTGTACTATTCCACGGATGTACAATGAAGCCTCAAGCTGGTGGTTAACAGATATGTTTTGTTTGACTGTCAATGTGTTTTTTTGTTGCTGCTAGTATTGCAAAAAATGTTAAGATTTTGCATAAAAATTCAGATTTTGCTATTTGTAAAAAATCAGAAGATCTGGCAACAACAAACCCTCATTTGCATATAGCAACAATCAGCTATGCTTGAGTGGCTGCCTACTGTAGACAAGGTGTATGCTTTCCATTTTTGCCACAGTCCCCACCGCTTCCTGTTATCTTCTTGAGTATTCTTGTTCAAGGCCTGCTTTCTTCATTTGAGTTACTGGCTTGCTCCTATAGGCCTTTGTGTTAGCAACTCAAATGTACACTAATAAATAATCTTTAGTGCCTTGTGCCATGGTATAATCAGCATACAAAACAACAAACGGGAAATTACAGAGAGTTAGGGTAGGCATGAACCTGGCACCATTGATTAAAATTGAGGGAAGAGAAAGGCTTCTATGAAGAAAAGTGTTAGGCTCTCCTTGCATCAATTTACAATAATTTATGTGCCAGGCACTGCTCTACATGATTTACATGTATTAATTCATCTAATTCTTACAACAATCCAATGAAGTAGACAATAGTATACATATCTGTAATAGCTTTAAAGTTGAAGAAACCAAGGCATGGGGATATCTAGTAACTTGCACCATATCACAGAAGCATCTTCCACGAATCATCTAAATTAAGTGATGACCTTCTTTTTAAACCAATATTAATAAACAAATAAACCATACAGTTGGTCTTTGTTAGCTGGGACTCTTTCAGTTCCAAATGCAAGAAAGAAAGCTTAAACCAACATTTAATAATGGGGTTAATTAGTGCACACGATCAAACTGTAGGATGTCAGGATTGGAGCTGACTACGGGGTGGTTTTATGCAGCCAGTTCTCTTACTCACTGTCCTGCCCACTGTAATCTCAGACTCTGTGTTTTGACTTCATTCTTTCAACTTCCTCTACATGCTGGGTGTTGTGGGTTTTGGGGGTTCCTGGAAAGGAGACTCTGGTATGGGGTTTAACGCTCAAGATGTTTATTAAGGAGTGCCTTCAGGATTAATACCCTTGAAGGGAAGAGAAGGAAGCAGGAGTGCGGGAAGCAGGAGGGAGACATCGAGCTGTGACGCAGACCCATTGACAACCTAGGCCACCATGGGGAACTCTGGAGCTAGAATGGCCCTTCAGAGTTGTTCTGAGTTGGGCTAAAACAGCCAGCCCTTTACACCGCTGCATCCATCAGTCTTTGGATGTGGGCTGCGCAGGGAAGGGTAGACCTTGGGCAATGAGGCTTTCTGAATCTGAGGCCATCCCTGAAGGGCTGACAGCTGAAAGTCAACAACACTTCCAGAAGCCTGGGCAAGTCCTGCATTGAAGGGGCATCTTGGCTATGCATCCAATGTTCATGACCGTGGGGATATGACTGCCAGCCATTCTAGGGTAAAACCCTTATAGCTTTTCATCTAAGAAAAAAGAAAGATCCTTCTTGAACTCCAATTCAGAAAACTCCAGGGAAGGTCACTGGTCTACCTTGTATCACATGCCCACTCCTTGGAGCAATGGTGTGGCCAGGGGTGCCTTTAATAGGTGCAGTCTTGGTCATGCCCGCTCTTGTGGGCAGCTGGTGTTCAGCAGAGGACTGGGGTTGGCAGCCCCACAGGACCCCACAGAGTTAGGGAGGAGTATTTCCTCAGAAGGGTGGTGGTGCTATGACCTGAAGAAAAAGGAGGGAGCTCATTATGCAAACTAAAACAATAGCTACCAAAGGATCAGAGACATCTGTCAGCTTGTGACCTCAACCTAGCCTCATGACAGAAGGTCTCACTTAGTTCCCAGTTTTGACAGTGCTCCCCTCTTCAATCAAACACACAATGAATGAGGACATGAAGAGTGAGGAATTTGTCTCAATCCTGTAACTCTAATCTAGCCTCATATACACTCCAAACACCTGCCAATTCACCAAGGTAAGGTGAGCATTAATGGAATATTATCCCAGATCCTCCTCTTTAGTTCCTGGACTGCTTCCTTTCCACTCTAGTCCCTGTGCATTCCTGAACTTTGCCTTCACCTTTCACTCGTGCTCCTCCTCCTATTCCCTGGACCTGATGTTTTTTTTCTGCTCCTGATTTTTGGCTCCTGCTCAAGGGCCCTCTCTTGGATTCATGCCCTACATCTGTCCTCTTCAATCCCTTGGTCCCTACTAACTTGATGACCACCTTTCCTGACTGCTTGATCCCCTACGAGTGGGGCACAAAGGCCTCAAAATGCTGTGCTCTATATACATCATGGGCTTTTAAGTTCTTTAGAAGAAACTCAAATGGAAAAGCACATGGTGACCAAGAGTGAGAGTTATGCAATTAGAAAAAGCCAAAAATCTGCCAAGAGACTCACAAAGCAATAAGTTACCTGCTGGGTTTCCCATGGTCCAGGGGCTGACAGTATCTCGTCAGTATCTCTAAGTTGGGTGGACTTAAGGATGGTGACTTATACTACAGAACTTCACAAGAGATTGAAACTTATAAATAAGAATGACAATTTATTACTTTACAAAGGAAATGTAACTATGGAAAGGACTAGATACTTGAGCCTTTTTGCCAATATGTTCTCTCCTTTATGGCAATTTCTAATTTTGGTTCATTTCATAAGATTATAAGGGTAAAGGCAATAAAATATATAGCTGAATTCAGGATGACTTTGCTAAACTAAACTGTTGAATGGCAGGCAGTGCCACCTTGTGATTGCTCCTAGCATCCATTTGTCAGCTGAGGTAAGAAAGGGCACACGCAGTGTAAGAAATGATGGTTTGGAGAGTCTTTGTGATATACAAAAGGGTGGTAGGTGTAGTGCAGTAAAGTCAAGAATGACCTCTACTTCTATTGCATTGAATTACATTTCTTTATATCTCTTAATGCCCTTACCTAGGTAAAGTCATGCTGCCCTCAGAACCATTTTGTCTTTCTGTGCTGACAGCACATCTCTGAGCAGTGACTGCACTATGCTCACACCTCAGAGGGGAAATTTATTTCCAAGTGCTTGGAGGATAATTTTCCACCTCCCCTGTTTACAGATCACCTGGCTTCCTCCTCATATAAGAGCCCAGGAAGTGGACGCCAGGCCAGCACTTTTGTGTTGCCATTGGATGCAACCATCCCACCCCTAAAGGAGGCTGTACCTTGCCAAGCCCCCTTCTTCCAGGGTCTTTTGAATAATCCATGTGGTTCCACTCTGCCATCTCCCACCCCCCAACTACTCCCAGAGACTGCCAGAGACCGGCTTCCCTCTGGGGAATATTTCCAGGTCTTATTTCCCTTGCTTCATTTTGGATAGTTGAATTACCTGGCTCATCCCCATCATGATTTTCCAAAAGGTGCCTAGCTACCTGCTGCATAGCCACAGCCTGCCTTGTGCTTGGGGATCCAGTTCTATTCAGACTTTGAGTGGCACATCTAAAACTGGACTGAATCTCTCTGCCAGTGTTTAGCCTTTGATTATCTACCCCCAAAAGAAAGTCTGGCTCTGACCTGCTCCCAGTGTGTGTCCCTGATAGCTTCTCTCCAGCTCTCTCCCCTACTTCTCCAGGCATGCCATGGGGCCAGGGTCACCCAGTGGGCCACCCCAAACCCTTGCTGGGGAAAACTCTGTCCAGCCCCAGAAACAAAAATAAATTGGCCTTCAAGCCAATCTGACCTAGTATCTAAACAGATGCAGCCTCATCTCATATAGCATGGTGCTCAGAGGCTGAGTTTAGTGTCACAGGGAGGGACACATGCATTATCCCTGTCACAGAAAACAGACACCCTCTCATAGAGGAGCATGAGAGTGCCATTCTTGCATGAGTCATTACTAGCCTTAATGGATGTAATATACTCAATCGTTCTTTAGTTTAACAATTTTTCCCCATAATTGGATAAACAATGAACAAGAAAACTGATGAATAATGGGAATTTGGGGCATTGTAGAGGAATATGAGGAGGAAATTATGCTGAGTTTTAATGCATTCAAATTCTACATTAATTTATCTCTTCTATCCACAGGTTTCTGAGCAGTCATGCATACTTTATTTAATTTACTTCCCATAAATGTATTCTGTAATGCAGGAAATTTTCTGACAGAGGTTCTCTGTATTATCTGGCTCCCCTGGCTTATCTCTTACCACCCCCATTTCAAATTCCATGCCCAGCAACACTAAATGCCACTTATTGTCTCAGATATGCTGTGCTCTACCTCACTTCTGACTCCCGTCTTGTTATGCCTGAAACAACCCCCTTCACTGCTCCCTTCCTCCATCCATTAATTTATTCATTTTTCCTAGTCTTTTACTTTCCTACTGGGTGGTTGGAAGGTGCTGCTAAACTTCCTGTCCAGGTAGGATGCCCCTTTTATGTGCTTTCATAGCCAGAGCTTCCCAGGGTACCCACCCACAGTGTGCTAAAATATCACTGAAAACCTAGCTCCTTGTGTAACTGAGGAGCTGTCGAGTGGTTCCATGGCTCCTCAAGCAAACAGCACTCTTGAGTGGAGCATTTTCTGAAAAAAAAAATTAAAAAACAATCCTCTTTCACAGACATATTTCTGCTGAGTGTTTTTGCAGCATGCATATGCAGTGGCAGTCAGGTCAACAAATTCAGAAACTGAATAATATATAGTTTATAGTTTAATATATAGTGATGCTTACAGTGAACAAGTAAGTGATTTATTCTATTATCTAATTTTTAAGCTTGTATCCTGCTAGGGTCATTTCAGAGCTTTCCTTGAATGCCAGGAACTAACAACAGCAATCAAAGAAGAGCTCCAAGCCAAAGCCTAGGAGACTCCCTGTTCCTTTCTGTGCCTGCCTCTTATCTCAACGTCCCCTCTTCCCTAGGAAACAGTTCTTCACAGTCCCTGCCACTGCCTTGTACATCCTACAGCCATCGATCCCTTGTCCCAGGGATTGCTCTTCCACAGCGTTCTGTAGGAGAGCTCAGCAAGTGGCCTTCAACACACTGGCAGGGCAAATTCTGGGACAGCAAGCCCCTCCAGCCACCACCAGGCAGATGGGGCCAGACATAGGTGCTCCCAGTATGTTCATGAGGGTTATTCTGCTCCCTCTGGAAACGGGATCCACACTAGGAACACAATGGCTAGGTGGGGTGGGGAAGAGGCCAACCAAGGTACCATGAGATCCTACTGTTTTGTTTGTTTGTTTGTCTGTTTTTGCTGCAAAAATCTTCACTGTTTACACTTGCTTCCTAGCTTATTGGAGGGCTGCAAGGTGGTTGGTTAAAAACCTTCCTCCTGCAAGAGGGAGGCACACAGGCAGAAGCCTGGATGTCAGGGGAATGCAGAGGGGACCGCCCCCAAAGGCCTCTGGGCTCCGGAGGCTCCTAGTTGCGCTTGAGGGTGAGCCTTCCAAAGAGACACTCACCCAGTGCAGCCTGTGGGCCTCTGGAGGTTGGGCAGGCAGGGCAGGTTGTCCCCCATCTTCTTGATAAGTTTTACTTCCTTGTCTAGGAAACAGCTCTCCAGGAAGTCACAGAGATGGGGGTCTGTGTCGGCAGAAGCCGGGGCATGCAGCCCCGACAGAGCCTGGTCCAGGCTCTTCTCCAGGACTGGGGCGGCTCCGATGGCTCCTACAGTTTTACCCCACTCGTCCTGGGACGGCTTCTGCATGTCCTGGAAGAGAGCACTCACTGGTTTTGCATCCTCAAGAGAGCAAAACAAGCCCTTGTGTTTCTTCTTTCTGGGCCACATCATCTCGGTAGAAATAGAAGCCCAGAGAGAGAGGTGATGCAGGTGGACCAGGCAGTTAATGGAAGCCTCCACTTCAGTGGAATAATTTTCTCAGATCTTGGAGCTCATGGTTGGTAGACAATGAGGAGCTAACCACATTGTTTCTGCCCATTCCTGCTGGTTGTTCAAAGCTTCTGTTGGGGAATGGAGCCCTGAACATCTCAATCTGCCATCTTGATTGGGACAGGCTCTCTTAAGGTCTCTGTTATCTAATTTTTTAAAAAAATTAATATTCCTTCCAGGAATTATTCGAGTGTGGAAACCCAAAAGCAAACTTGGGAAATAATGATTTTTTAAAAAAGTGAAAAGTAAAAATCTTTGCAAAATTTTTCAGAACTCTGACTTGCTTCAGTCAATAGAAGTGAATTAGAAAGTGATTCTGTCCCTAAATACAGTTTTTATTAATAGAAAATTTATCTCACTCAAAAAATTCTGTATCATTTGGCATACTTACTTACATAGTCAAAGTGTAAAGTTGTGAATGGGAGTGGAAGAAGTACATGGGGGTTTTCACTTATATTTTTATTGTTTTATTTTTTTAAAGGTGTGATGGATGCATAGGTGTTTGTTACATTATTATTCTTTAAAAAGAGTTAAATCAGGTTTTCCCTACCCCTGACTGAATAAATTTAAAGCAGAGCCAAATTAATAGGCTCCCTAGGAAGCACGCATCTTGTTCTCACCATGCCCACCGCACTTGGTAATTTCCTCTCCTAGTACTGATCACACTGGATTGTACTTTAATTACCTGTGTGCTTGTCTGTAGGTCCAAGTAGACTGTTAACTCTTGAACTCAGGGATGGCTTTTCCTTCACTGTAGTATCCCTAGTCCCAAGTCCATTGTTAACTCAGAATTGGTGCTCTATAAATATTTGCTGAATGGATGGGTGGATGGACATAGGGTAGAGTGATGCCCTCAAAGCAGTCAGCTAAGTAGTGCCAAAATTCCAGCCCATAGGTTTCTGCCATTGATGACTTCCCTCATCCTTTTTCCTTTTACAAAAAAAGAAAAAAAAAAATCTCAAGGGGCAGATAATCAAACAGCAAAGCCTCATCCACAGCTGTAATTTCCTAGGGAGGAGCTCTCCTGAGAGACTCATAGAAACTTAGGTAACTCTGGTAAGCAATTTTGGGGGGGAGGGGAAGGGAAGAAATAGAGAAATAGCCCCACTTATTTATTATTTACCATGTGCCAGGAACTGCTAGGCACTTTCACATATAATATGCTCATTTAATCCTCACAACAATATTGTAAGGTATTACTATCCTCATGTATGCAGATGAGAAAACAGAGCCTCAGAGAGATGGACTGTGGACCTTGCTAAGGTGACACACACAGTAAGAGGTGGAGCTCAGGCTTGCACTCATGTCTGTCTGACGCCAAAGCCCGTGCCTGCTCCTTCTACCACCACTCCACTGCAGTACAGAATGCTTACAGACATACAATGTTTTAACCTGAAAGGAACCTTAGAGTTTGTCCATATAATCCATTTTTTGTTCTTCAAATAAATTTATTTTTTTTAAATAAAAGCTTTGGAACATTTCTGTTGCCAATGAGGATTTTGCAAATCAAGATTTTTGCCAAGAGAAACAAGGAATGCTCAATTAGCCTTTGTCTGTAATTAATCAAGCAATTCTTAAAGTTAGCTGGGAGTCTGTTTGGCTATATTGAATGAGTGAGGCATGCTTTGCTATTTTACATATCTGGGGCATGAATTCTGGCTTGAGTTTCCATAGTATAGAAATTTGTGTGTTCATCTCCAAGTGTAGTTCACTGGCCTAGTTCCCCACTACTTCTGTTGCCAGGTTAACTCATTTACTTATTAACTAACATTTATTGCACATTCGTTATTTGTCAGGGTGAGGCATTTTATATGAATCACCTCATTTAATCCTAACCATGACCCTATGAGGAAAGTATTATAATTATCATCATTTTATTTTTAGGAACAAAGTAAGTTGTTCACAGAGACCATAATTGGTGGACCTGGATGGGGACCCAGGTCAGTGTGAATCCAGAGCCAGTGTTTTTACTGCATCCTATGTGCCTGTCTCACAGATAACGTTGCAGTCTCGATGTCATGACACACATGCATTCACGCATTGCACACTGAACAGTTTGCGTTATTGCCACCTGCTGGTGAGCATTTCCTGGTAATCTGGATTGCATATAACAGGTTGATTGTTGTTTGTTTGTTTGTTTGTTTTTTTGTCAGTAATAGAGCTACACTTTATGGAACTATCAAGCATATCTCCAGAATCATAAATCCCTGTCATAATTAGAAGGGATTTCTTTGTCTGGATTTTTGAAGTCTTTCCTTAGAAAGAGCCCCCCTCCTGTTGAGTAAATGGAGGGTGTTCTTTCTGTTTTCAACAACAGTCTTGAAAAAAGTGAAGACAAATCCTCTAATGTCGGTGGCTGTTACCAGAATGGAAACAGCATGGACAAGTTGAGGCTACTTTTGGAGGACATTAGTGCATAGGAGTAATTTGGTGAGATTATATCGTGCCTAGAACTTTGCCACCACATATTATTTATTTGTTTTTAAATTAAGGGGATTTATTTCTTAGGCAACACAAATATAAGCAGTTGGTAGAAAACACCCTCAGGACTGAAACTAGAGAAGCAGTGTGATATAATGGAAACAGCTGCTTGAGAAATTTCACGAAGCTCTGTTTATGATCACCTCCTTTTGGGAGACGAAGAAAGAAAAGCAGATGTCAGCCTGTGGAATATTTTACAGAAACAAGTTTATGATTATGTCACTTTGAAGAGGGGGAGAAGTGAAAGATATACTTAATGTCTAGTGTGGAATGTAAGATGAATCAGGGATAATTTGGCATTGGTTAGCAGGCCCTGGCCAAAGGGACTATTGAGCCAATACTAATAGTCCTGGCCCTGCTCATAAGGACAGGCATGTGTGTGTTTTGTGTGTGTGTGTTGTGTGTGTTAGTGTGTGTATTGCTGTGTGTGTTAGTGTGTTAGGCCCTTAGTGAAGACGTCCCTGGTCAGAGGTGGGTTTTTTTTACAGTGATATCTGTCAAGTTGTGACTTGACCCTTTACAACTTCTCTCATAGAAAAGCAACCAAGAGCAGGGGCTTATTATCAGTCCAGATGTGGTATAAAAGGGTAATGTTGCATTCATCCTGTAGAAGAATATCCAGACTGTGAGGGTATCCTTGCAGCCAAGGATCATACGAGAAGTGGGGGACAGATTGTGGTATCAAGTATTTCCTATCATGTCTCCCTTAGCCTGCCACACCCATTGAGTGAGTCTCTTTCCCTCTTTTTATAATGCCTGTTGTGCAAAGCTTGATCAGACCTTACTGTGTGGGTTGGCTGAGGAGGATTTTACTGATATCTATTTTCTTCTGCAAAAAATACTTCAAGCTAATTCAGAGATGCCATTTGCAATACAGCACCAGAGAAATCAGGAGATTCAAACCTTCTGACTCTGCTGTGTGACCCTGAGAACCACATCACTTAAATTCTCTGGGTCTCAGATGTTTTACTAGCAAAAGACATGGATTGGTTAAAAAGATGATTTCTAAGGTCCCTGTCAATGCTAAAATCTACAGCCCTACTTTCCTATTATTCATTTAAGGTTTTCTGGGTCTGTTCATATGTCATAAATCGATTTTCAATTGCTAAGGATGAAACTCGGTAAAAGATGGTAATTGGGTTGTGGTGGAGAAGGTGAGTCCCCAGTGCACGGTTTCTCTTTGGAAGATTTCCTCACCTCATTCCACATTGCCTAGCAACAAAGAAGTCTCTACATTCTGTAAGCTAAGCCTTGACAAATATGTACCTATCTCCTCAAAAGGAATATTTGTGGAGGATTCCTGAGGTAGTTCCTTTGTTATAACATTTCTTTAAAATGCAGTATTTATTAAACAGTCTCATCACCTTAGACAATCATTTAGATCATAATGATGCTGAATGGAACCTAACATTTAATCACTTATCTCACTTCATTATAACTGATCTGTTTTCAAATCTGCTTTGCCAACTTGATATCTTGAAGGTAGATATCAAGTTTTATTTACCTTCCAGTTCCCTACTGCATTCTTTACTATATAGCATTCTGGCTCAATAGTTATCTTCCACATAATAAAAGATAATTAATGCATCAGTATCATTCCATAAGTTACAATTCAGACTTGGGCTTGATTTAAGAACACAGTACTGTGGAATTCAAATGCGTTTCACCTGGAAAGCCTTCTCTCTCTCATCTTCCACCCCACCTCCACTCCAAAACACACTTAGTGGTGATGGGAGGGGTAGATTTGGAAAAGGCTCCCCCAGATGATTATATGTACTTCCCATCGTCTTGAAGGAAAAAAAAAAGAAACACAGACTCAAAAATGGCACCTTACCCAGGCATTCTCTCTTGTGGGCTCTGGGCTCTGAATTTCCTAGGCTGCTCACAGACCCTGAAGTGATGTATGAGACCATGGTGAGTAGGGGTGGGGTGGAGATATTTTCCAACTATGTAAGCCTGCATGGGGGCAAGAAAGAGGGAAAATAAAATGCCCTTCTCTGAATGCCTGCTCTCCTTCTCACAGAAAAAGGAAACCTTACATGTCCAAACCAAGGTCTCAGGCACCAAGAATGAGCATGCTTTTAAGGCCAGTTTGTTGATGCAGCTGACAGATATTCTGAGAGGAAAAAGGGGAGTAGGGGATTATTTCATATAAAAACAAATCTTACCAGCCTGCCTTTCAAATATTCAGTTAATATAGAGATTTTCACAAAGAAACCTTGCCAGAGGAGAAAATTTTGAATATTTGGAAATAGGAAGCAAAAGCAATGAAACTATGTGAAGGAGAAACATTTGGATTAAGTATTATCTGGAAACAAACTAGAACATCAATTAAATTTATGGAAATTTGAGATCTTTAGCTCAGGTAGCAGCTCCTCAAAGTGCTTTCCCTGGCCTTCAGTCACTTTCCCTAATTCATGTCACCCCACTGTGTGTTGTATTGCCCTGTTTCATCTTTTTCACAGCATGTATCAGCTGGTATTATCCTGTATATTTGTTTTCTGTAGAATGTCCTTAAGAGCAGTGTGCTGGTTTGGATATATTATGTCCCAATAAAAGCCATATTCTTTGATGCAATCTTATGGGGACAGATGTGTTAGAGTTGATTAGATTGGAACTTTTCAACTGAGTGTTTCCATGGAGATGTGACTCGATCAACTGTGGGCAAGACCTCTGATTGGATAATTTCCATGGAGGTGTTATCCTACCCATTCAGGGTGGGTCTGAATTAAATCACTGGAGTAAAAAGAGCCACACAGGCCAAATGCAGTGCAGCTGTGAGTGACATTTTGGAGAGCAACTGAGAGTGACATTTTGAAAAGGAGCTGCAGCTAAGAGAGTACAAAACACCCCAAGAGCAACATTTTGGAGAAGGCCATTTTGAAATGCAACCTGGGAGCAAGCGGATGCCAGCCACGTGCCTTCCGAGCTAACAGAGGTTTTCCAGACATCGACGGCCATTCTTCAGTGAAGATACCCTACTGTTGACACCTTAGCTTGGACACTTTTATGGCCTTAAGACTGTAGGTTTATAACCAAATAAACCCCCTTTATAAAAGCCAATCCATTTCTGGTGTTTTGCATAATGGCAGCATTAGCAGACTGGAACAAGAGGAATCCTCTCTGTCTTATTTCCTGCTGAGTCCCAGCTCCTTGACACAGAGAAGATGCTCAGAAATAATGGCTGAATTAATGACTTGATGAATATGGTGCATTGCCCATTGGAGATAGTTAATTAAAACTATTTTTCAAGTTGGAAAAATTGCCAAAAAAAAAGGCATCTGTCTGAAGCATCTGCATTTGAATTGTTTTTCTCTGTTGAGGATTTGCCTCAAGAGAATGGGTAGGCATTTGCAGGGTACCTTAGTGTAGTGGTTAAGAGCACGTATTCTGGAGTCAGACTACTGGATGTAGAACTCAGACAAGTGCCCACTAAATATCTATTGAATGAAAGTTTCAAGATTCATTTCAAGTTTGTGTTTGCAGCATTAACGACATACTGATTTTTTTTTATTAAATTAAGTTTTATTGAAATACATTCACACACCATACAATCATCCATGGTATACAATCCACTGTCCACAGTATGATAACATAGTTATGCGTTCATCACCACAATCTATCTCTGAACGTTTTCCTTACATCAGAAAGAACCAGAACAAGAATAAAAAATAAAAGTGAAAAAAGAACACCCAAATCATTCCCCCCATCCCACCCCATTTGTCCTTTAGTTTTTATCCCCATTTTTCTACTCATCCATATACTAGATAGAGGGGGTGTGATCCACAAGGTCTTCACAATCACACTGTCACCCCTTGTAATCTACATTATTATATAATTGTCTTCAGGAGTCCAGACTGCTGGGTTGGAGTTTGGTAGTTTCAGGTATTTACTTCTAGCTATTCCAGTACATTAAAACCTAAGAGGTATTATCTATATAGTGCATAAGAATGTCCACCAGAGTGACCTCTCGACTCCATTTGAAATCTCTCAGCCATTGAAACTATTTCGTCTCATTTTGCACCCCCCTTTTGGTCAAGAAGATACTCTCAGTCCCACGATGCCGGGTCCACATTCATCCCTGGGAGTCATATCCTGCATTGCCAGGGAGATTTACAACCCTGGGAGTCGGGTCCCACGTAGTGGGGAGGGCAGCAAGTTCACCTGTCGAGATGGCTCAGTTAGAGAGAGAGAGGGCCACATCTGAGCAACAAAGAGGTACTCAGGGGTAGACTCTTAGGCACAATTACATGAAAGTCTAGACTCTCCTTTGCAGTAGCGAGCTTCATAAGGGCAAGTCCCATGATCAAGGGCTCAGCACATCAAACCGCCAGTCCCAATGTTTGTGACAACATCAACACCAGTCCAGGTGAGGAAGACATACTGATTTTGAAACACTGATATAGTGGACCCAGAATGTAGCGGAAGAATAAGATATGAGATTCTTAATATATTATTTTTACTTCTATGAAAACCATGCTTAAGGAATGCTGATATTTACTGAACTTAAAAAAAAAATGTTTTCCTCTGCTTTTCATGAAAATGTAAAGCTATTAAAGTCTTCAAGAAATCAAATATGGCACATAATTTTGTTCTCTTGGTGGTGTTCAGCAACAGCACAGAAACTGGAGTCAAAAGATGTTAATTCTGGTCTAAGCTTTGCCACTTACTAACTTGAGAAAAGCACTTAAGCTCTGTGAATCTCATTTCCTTTATCTGTTAAAAATTAAAAAGGCAATAATGTAATACCAACTTTCCTGCCCCTCCCAGGGTGGGTGTTAGACTCCAAGGATACAACCCATGAGTAAGTGCTTAGTATATAATTAAGGGTTGTAAGAATGTTAGCTGTTTCTTATGTTGATGAAGGAAAGACGTAAGCTTATTATGACTTTGTGAATGGTGGAGAATATAATTTTATTTCAGTGTTTATAGCCAAGCCTTCAACTGCCTGTCCTAGCAACGCTGTTTGACTTCAACATCAAATAAAGTAGTAAATGTGTGAAATAATGAGAGTAGAAGTTATGGGGCTATTCCTGTGCTAATTGGGCCAGATCTCAGCAGTGCGTTTATCAGAAATATAGCAGCTAATTATATGGTTTCTTATCTATTATAAGAGACACTAAAATGGAAAATTATCTCCTGATCCCTCCTTCTTATTGTCATTAACATTCAAATATCTAGACCTTTGCTTACTCCACCCTCTGTCCGCCCTCTCTCTCCATCCTCTCTCTCTCAGCTCTTTTCTTTTCAAAAATCCTAATTTCCTCATGAAAACTTTCCATTTCCTGAACCACTAACCCTCATAGTTTAGAAGGAAATTGCTAAAAGGTTAAGTGGTTATCTCCAGATAATGAGATTATGAATAACATTTTCTTATTATATTTTTCTGTACTTTCAAATTTTTCTGTAATGGATATTTATTCTTTCTCTACAAAGAAGAAAAATGAGGAAGCAGATTTAATTAGGCAACATTACTTAAAGGGTGTTTTAGATAACACTAATCCTGGGAGACATATTGCAAAGAAAAAGATATCTGACCAAATACATTTGGGAAATATTAGTCCCAAGGCACTAAAGTATATTAAACACTTGAAAGACACTGAAAAAAAAAGAAGCCTGCTAAACTTTGTTTATTCCAAGTATTTTTACAGTGGGTTTTTTTCCCCCCACAAAACACTTTTTCAGGCAAAATCTATAAACATTTTGATTTACAGAACATCTCTTTGGGAAACACAGGCGTTTGGGAACCATCCTCTTCTGCTGAGAAAGAGAGTGACATGGGCCCCCTCATGTAGGTCCATGGACCACTGGAGGAGCCACCGATGGGCTTTTAGCAGGCACCACAACCCCCCAAAACTATATGCACAACATTGTGTGTGAAACTCTATGCACAACATATATGCACTTTTTTCCTGGGGAGAGACTCCATGGCATTCTCATATTCTCAGGCACCCACAACCTGAAAAGGCAAGGAACCTGGATATAAGTAAAATCAGCTTCTTGACATTCATCACTTTTGCCCAAAGAACACTTCACCATCAAAACAAAGCAGAAAAATCAAGAAATCTGTTGCCATGTTCAGAAAAACAAAATAAAAAATAGGACCCCCAGTTAAATTTGAATTTCGTAAAGCGATGTCTCAAATATTGCATGAGAACACCACTTGTATTAAAAAATTATCTGCTGCTTATCTGAAATTCAAATTTAACCGGGCAGTCTGTGTTTTATCTCTCAACCCTCGTTAATTTAAACATATTTACACTGGGGCGATGAAGCACACTATGAGAAATGCTGATCTAGGGTCATATAGCACTTTACTATTCAAAGTGTGGTCCCAGGACCAGCAGCAGCAGACATTCCCTGGAAACTTGTTAGAAATACAGATTCTCAGGCTCCACCCCCCAGACCTATTGAATTAGAATCTGCCTTGTACCAAGAACCCTAGGTGAATTGTTCACGTATTAAAATTTGAGAAGCCCTGATATAAAGAATTCCTAGCATGGTGGTTTTTGACCTTGGCTGCACATTGGAATCACCTGGAAGCTTTAAACATATGCATGTTTGGGCTCACTTACAGAGATTCAGATGTAATTGATCTGAGGTGCAATCTGGACATTAGGGTATTTTAAACACCCCATTCCCCTCCACCCGAGGTCATTCTAAGGAACAGCGGAGGTAGCACCTTTATATGAAGTAGAGGGACCCAACCAAAGTGAGGGAAGGGAAAGGCACTGTCAGAATCATCAGTGGATGTTTCTTCACTGTACCTTCTGTGTCCCATCCCAGGTCTACAGAACCAGGTGTGGACATTTGCATTTTCAGAAAATGTCCAGTTCAATTCTGCTGTATGCTCCCTCTCCTATTGAGAACCTAATATACAGGATCTATGGCAACTTAAAACAGAGTTTACCCAACTCTTATCTGATTATCAAGTTATCAAGGCAGAAGATCCACCCCTGGGTCTTATGCTTGGTTTCTTTCTTCCTCTGTTGGCACCCATGGACCACAGGTGGGAGAACTCAAAAGACAAGGGAGGATGCCCTTTACCACCAGAGGGAATTTCATGGCAGGTCTAATTTCTAATTTCTATGAGAATTGCTGTGATCCCTGAGGAGAGAGGTGTTCAGGGTCTCTATCAGATTAAGCCATTAGTTTTGACTCTTGGGATATGAAATTGCTTCCCACAAGTCTATTTAAATATAAAATAAATTATGAAAATGGTACCAGAAGCATAGAGTGATTTAAATAATTCTGAGTTAAATTAGCCAGTGCAGGTGGTGACTGGTTCACTTGCTGATATTGTGAAATGCAGCTACCGAGAAAGGCATAAAGCTCTTGCCAGGTGTGTTGGATCCATGGGCTGACAAATGGGCTAAGCAGTAACAATTAAAGAAATTATCTCATCCCTTTCTCCAGTAATTCATTGTAATTAAGTGCAAAACTTGATAAGGGGCAGGCAAGATTTTAGCCAAAAAAAGAAATTACTAATTGTATTATATTTTATGGATTTCACCTGAGGTTGAGCCTGGAAGATGCCCTGGTCTTTTAGACTCCTTTGGGAAGAAACTGGATATCAATTATTCAACATTTTTCTCAGTCTTAGGTTTATTTTCCTACTAATTTATAGGAATAAATAGATTCTTGATTTCCTTAAGGAAGGATGAGAAAGGAGACGTAAGTACAGTAAGAGTAGACAAGTTATCTGTGATACAAGAATAAATTGTCCTATTTCTGGGCTTATGACCACTTTGGTGGCTTGGAGGATTAATGGCAAGTTCATTTGGTTGATAACATTGCCGTAAGGCAGCAAGTGGGCTAGCTAGTTCAAAGAGAACAAGCTGGTATTTTTATTCTCTTTTCCAGAATTTCCAGAGTAGATCTCCCTCAAGGTTGAAATGTTTGAGGATTTTATTCTGGGGAAATACATTATGGTCTACTTTGTGTTTAACACCCCTCTAACTTGAATGTGTTTACATATCATCTAGAGATCTTGTTAAATTGCAGTTTCTGACTCAGTAAGTCTGGAGTGGGGCCTGAGATTCTGCATTTCTAATAAACTACCAGGTGAGGTTGATACTGCTGCTCTGTGGACCATGCTTAGGGTAGCAAGTCTATACAACTTTTGTTTAAGCCATGAAACTCTTCCTTTAAATGGCAGGTTCCGTGGATGGCTAATATACAAAATACATAAAAGCAAAACTCTCAGGTTAAAGCAAGAGTGGGGAGCCTACTCTGCTGGTAAACTACTGCCCTCCCCCCTACGTGGGACATGACTCCCAGGGGTGTGAATCTCCCTGGCAATGCAGGAAATGACTCCTGGGGATGAGCCTAGACCCAGCGTTATGAGACTGAGAAAATCTTCTTGACCAAAAGGGGAAAGAGAGTTGAGAGGTCACTCTGGAGTGGCCTCTTATACACTGTATAGATAACATGTTTTAGTATTAATGTGTTGGAACGGCTAGAGGGAAATACCTGAAGCTGTCAAACTGCAACCCAGTAGCCTTGATTCTTGAAGATGATTGTGTAACTATGTATCTTATACACTGTGACTGTATGATTGTAAAAGTATTGTGGCTCACACTCCCTTTATCAAGTGTATGAACAGATGAGTAGAAAAATGGAAACAAAACTTAAACGAAAAATAGGGTGGGATTGGGGGGATGGAATGTTTTAGGTGTTCTTTTTTATTTTTATTGTTATTTTTGGAGTAAGGAAAATGTTCAAAAATTGATTGTGGTGATGAACCCACAACCGTATGATGGTACTGTGAATAGTCGATTGTACACTGTAGATGATAGTAGGGTAGTAGGGTATGTGAATATATCTCAATAAAACTGTAAAAAAAAAAAAAAGAGTGGGGAGCCTGGAGCCTGTTTTCTCACTCTGCCCTGCTCCCTTCTCATCCCCTGAGTTTGCACTAAGGAGTGTCACTTCAAAACCACTGCCTTCTATTTCCGCACCTGTAACATGCAGATAGTCACAGCACCTGACTCAGGGTGAAATTAGATCATCTGAGTGAAAGTATTTAGCACCATACCTGGCACATTGTAGGTGTTTTATACCTATTAGCTACTTCTAATATTATTGCTATTATTAACCAGAAAGGCTGAAAAATAGCCTTTCTTTCAAAGAAAGGAAGAGCTTTGAATATTTCAGCATAAGGCTTGGTGTTTCACAGTGAGGTCCTAGGAGATATTTTTGTCTTTACTTTGCTGCCCACCTGGCAGCCAAGTTAGCTTCACTAACCTCTGCCCCAGGAGAAATTCTGGAGGGACAAGAAATGGGGCCAGCAGGAGAGAAGGTCAAAGGTGACTTTCTTTGATCTCTTTATTTTCCTAATCATCAAGTGGCTTCAGGTCATTAACTCTTCTGTTCTCTTGACCAAGAATATACCTGTGGTTTTTCTCACCTGATAAATGGAGAAAGTAAACACTATTTAAAAAACAACTTCAACTGTTCTCTCTCTCTCTCTCTTTCTCCTCTCTATCTGAAACCCAAAATTTTTCTTTTACCTCAATAAAGCACAGTTCTTCAACTGTTTCCTGGAAATTAGAATTTGAAAAACAAAAGAAGTTACTTTTTATGATGCTTATTTTGCTTACAAATAATTTGATAGAAAGGGAACACAAACATGTCTAAGAGCAGTAAAAGGGCTCAAGTTTATGAGGGATCTTGAGTTTAAAAAGCAGTGTGGCCCTAAGAGTCACCCCCAGAGAACCTCTTTTGGTGCTCAAATATGGCCTCTCTCGCTAAGCCAACTCTTCAGCAAAGTCACTGCCTTCCCCACTATGTGGGACATGACTCCCGGGGGTAAATATCCCTGGCAACACCTTGATTTCAGACTTCCAGGCTTCAGGTTTTATTTTTAAGTTTTTGTACTAGTAACATATATACAACCTAAAGTTTCCCCTTTTAATGACATTCAAATATAAAATTCAGTGCTGTTAATTATGTTCACGATGTTGTGCTACCATCACCACCAGTCATTACCAAAACTTCACCCAAATAGAAACACTGTACAATTTAAGCATAAACTCCCCATTCCCTACCCCCATCCTGGCTCATAACCTATATTCTAGTTTCTGACTCTATGAATTTGTTTATTCTAATTATTTCATATCAGTGAGATTGTACGATATTTTTCCTTTTGTGTCTGGCTTATTTCACTCAGCATAATGTCTACAAGGCTCATCCATGTTGTTGCACGTAGCAGAACTTCATTCCTTTCTATGGCCGAATAATGTTCCATTGTACATATATACCACATTTTGTTTATCCATTCATCAGCAGATAGGCCCTTGGGTTGCTTCCACCTTTTGGCACTTAGCATCACCATCTTTTGATCATCATTTACCTCTCATTTCAGTACACACTGATGATTCACAGTTAAACCACAGTATAGTTTAATCCAATCCCAAAGCAATCTTCTAATATTATGTAATTAAAGACTCTACTAGAAAGAAGCATCTGAGAATATGACTTAACAAACTGGATTAAAAGGAATGTTAAAGGAATTTTAAAAAGTAGAGGGAGTGAGACAAGAAACCTGGGAAGAAAAAGAAAATTGAAACCAACAACCTTCTTCTTGACACTTTCTGTTATCTTATACTTTAGGTGCCTTTTTGTCTTATTAACATGATAAACCCTCTGGGCAAGAAGAGTGTCACCTTGATTTCAGGCAGCTCCAACACTGTGAGCAGTTCCTTGGAAGTTAAGAGAAATAATAACAATCACATTGGACTTGTTTACACCCTAAAGGGTCTTTTTCTTCTTGTAATGTTTTACCCATTAATAGAATGCTGTTTTGAAGCATATTATAAAATTGAAGATTTTAAGCTTCTCAGACACCTCATTAGGTGGGTGGATGGCAGATATTTTTCATTTATTTAACAAAGACTGCAGGCCAGGCACTGCTCTAGACACTTGGTACACCTCCGTGGACAAAACAGACCAAGATGAGAACTTTTATGGTGCTTACATTTTATTGGGGTGGGGAAGAGAGGAAGACAGAAAATACTCATTAACAAGCAAATAGTAAATGTATGGTGTGTTAGATGGTGATAAGTGCTATGGAAAGGAAAACAAGTGGAGGAGGATTGGGTTGGGGGCTGGATGGTGGTGCTCCATTCTCCCCATTTGCCAATGGGAGGCTGCTTTGGAGGAAAAGCACACTCTGTCTTTCTAAAACCTTATGCAGATCCATGTTCTAACTACAAGTTTTGCCTTGCTGAATCTGGCCCTTTTCTATATCTCTTTCGTAATGGAAACACTATTAAATTTGGTTAAGCACTCCGGCTCTGGAGCCAAACTGTCTGTGTGACCTTCGGCAAGTTAATTAACTTCTCTGTTTTAGTTTCTCCATCTGTTTTAGTTTCCCAGATGCTAAACCAAACACCATACAATGGATTGGCTTAAACAATGGGAATTTATTGCTCAGGGTTTGAAGTTAGAAGAAGTCCAGACTGAGGCATAAGCAAGACAATGCTTTCTCCCTGAAGACTGTGGCTTCTTGGGCTGGCTGCTGGTGATTCCTAGGGTTCCTTGGCTTTTCTGTCATGTGGTATGTGGTCTTCTCCTTTCTCTTCCAGGTTCCATGACTTCCAGCTTCTTGCTTCTCCAGTGGCTTCTCTCTGTGGCCTTCTCTATAAGGACTTGAGTAATAGGATTGAGACCCATCCTGATTCAGTTGGCCACAGCTTAACTAAAAATAACCTCATCAAAAGTCTTATTTACAATGGGGTCATACCCACAGGAATGGATTAAAGGTTAAGAACATGCTTTTCTAGGGTACCTAACTTCAAGCCACCACACCATCTATCAAATTTACCTACCTCACAGGGTTGTAAAGAGGATTGAATGTAGTAAGTAAGAAACTTCAGCCAGACGCATAGTTAATTCTTAGATATTAGCATAAAAAAAGAAAGTGGTGTCCGTGTTTGTGTCGGGTGGGTAGAGGGTCATAAGGAAAAGCCTCTCTGCTCCTTGGAAAATTGACAGACAGCATAAGGGCAAGACCCATTCTATCACTCAATGTCCTTAAGCCCCACTCCTTTGGAATCCCTCCCTTAGGAACCTAAGGTATGGAGCTTAGTCTCACCTCCTTATTCATTCAACAACTCTATTGCCTGCTGCACTGTGGAAAGCCTGGGGCTGCTTCAAAAATGAACAAAAATACCTCCTCCAGTATTCCTTATTTCGTTCCTAACAAATATTCTTCTGTTTTAACAGAGACACATTTTCATAAATTCTCACATTATGCTTTCATTTTAACATAAGTTTAATCACACCAAAAATAGGCATTTGCCTCATTGTAGAGCCACCCGAAATAGTCACTTTGACCTTTTCTTAGGCCATCACTTCCTGATGTTGTTTGGCCTGTCCTTTGCTACCATTAACAACCACACCTCATATCCTGCTTTCTTAAAGCAAAACAAGTAACAAAACTTAAACAAAATATGCTAACTTTCATAAGCTCCTCAGAAGTAGTGGAGAAACTAAGCAAGAAGCTGAAGTACATTCTTAGCTACTGTCTCAATCATTTTTTTCCCAATCTTTTTAGATGTGACCCGCAGTGAGATATATACTGTATATCACATTCCAACACACACACACACACACACACACACACACACACGTTAGTCCAGGTCCTCTGAGAAACAGATGCCAACAGGATCAAAGGTGCAAGGATTTATTAGTGGAGATCCTTGTGTGAGAGAAAATGGGAAAGGAGCTGGTGAGGCTGGGATGCAAGTCTGATCTGAGTGAAGGAGAGAGGGAGTGGTGATGGGTGGAAGAGCTCTAGAGTGCTGTGCAGTCTAAGGAAGATTCAGCAAGGATGTTGGGACTTTGTGAGCCAAAGTCAGAAGAACAGACCTGATTTGTTATCCCTACCATACTCGGATATTGGCTGGGAGCCTCCCATGAAAATGTGGACTCCTTGAAAATGTGGCTGTGGATTTCAGAACACATCAGCTGGGGCATTTGTCCAATTGCGCTGCCTAAAGTTGGAGCTCTGCAACATGCATGCTCATGTCCACAACATATAACAGAATCAGAATTTCATGAAATGATTCTTACTCTCACCAAGATAAATGCAGTCTAATATTTTCTCTTCTAGTCTGTTCCTTTCTCTCTTTCTTTGATTTTAAATGCTGATCATGATCCACAAAAGTGACTTCATGACCTATGAATTAGACTTCATGACCTAAGTTACAGATTGAAAAACACTGGTCTAAACCATCCATTTGTATCCAAATCACCTGAAATTCATGCAAATAGAAGATTTCCAGTTTCCAATCCAGACAGTCTTCCAGGTCTAGGAATCTGAATTTTTAGACATTGAATGTCCCTCCCCAGTGATTCTTTTGTCCATTAGAAAATGAAAAATACTCAACTAAATAAATAATGTGTCAGAAAGCCAGGTGGAACAAATTGGAAATAAATGCAATAAAAAGGAATGCCTTTGCTCTGAGTCAACATGATCAGAAAATTGACAAGCAGGAGAAAGTTAAGTGAGGACCCAAAGGAGATTGCAAGGTCTTGGATAAAGGCAATATGCTAAGGTAGGGAGTTGTCTGGTGATGCTTTCATTGGCCCATGGCAACATTTCCTCATATATCTGAGGATCTGGACTAACACGTTTATGGATGCTGGGGCTTTTCAAGGACATTGAGCATTTCAGAGCAGAACTATATAATCTGAACATAAGTGCTAGCAAATGGCCCTGTAGTCATTGTTCTCCCTTTTCCCTGTTCTCCTCCTCATCTTCTGTTCTTCTCTTACCTTCTCCCTCCCTTTCATTCTTTTATCTCCACTCTACCATGAACCACAGGGACTTTTTGTCTGTACTGAAAAATTCTGAGCTTAAGAGGCCACTGACCCTTGCTTAAGAAAAAAAAATGTGTTTCATTTAACAAGTGTTTAAAAAAAAAAGAAAATTTCAGAAGAGTAGGATCTGGGGTCAGGAAACCCAGAGGTTCTGACCTCACAAAAACCTGTAACACAAAAACCCATCTGGCCAGTACCAAAGAATGAAATTAGAAATAGAGTTTCAGATTTAAGGTTATTTCCCATTATTTTCTGACTCTGTCTTGTTGGTGCCAAAATCCCAACTGGCTGTGAGAAAGCTTTTTACAGTCAGGGTGTCTCATTCAAAGTGAACTGTAATTACATTGATTAATCTTCCTTGGTTGAAGTATAGTCTGGGCAAAAACTAGATTTGAGTTAAATGCTTCCTGCAAAAGTTACTTAGTAGTAGTACAGAAATCCTTCCTGGATCTAGCCTTCGTCTTTGCTGCTTCAGGTTACTTGAATACTGTCCCAAGCCCAGGCCACCCTCTTCTTACTAAAAATCAGATTAGCGAGGTGTTAAAATAATATTAGCACTCAGTTAAGGCTTTCTCCTTCAAGCAATCAGAAGAACATTGAAAGAGATGAAATAAGCTAAACCATTTGAGGTTGGTACAAATGCTCATGATTTTACTGGTTCTTAGGGAGCTCTGCAAATACGGTTTTCTCTAAGACAGAGAATGCAATGCATTGAAGGCAAAATTCAAAGGGGTGACTGCAAAGAAGAAGCAAAATACTGCCAAAATAAACTGAATGTATCCTGGCAACCTTCTTGGGGTACCTTTTTCCTGAGTGTTGAATCTCAAGGACCCTTCCAATAGTAAATTATTAAGCTTAGTGCAAGGTCTAGATAAAAGAAAAAGGGAAGGAATGGAAGATTAAACGTATTTACTGTATCTCTGTGATAATGGAAATCTCTGCTATCCTTTATCACAATGACAAGAACAAGGAGTTGGACAAACAAAATTCAGTTGCAGTGATTGATTGCCTTTGTGGTGCTAGCGTTCTCACACAGGACCTGCCTTAACTTTGTCCCAAGCTCAGGAGGTTCCTCTTTGTCAAGTGAAATGAACGAGCTCCAAGTTGTCAAACCAAGTTGGGTAGCATCTGACGGGTCTTGCTGGGGGCCCTGCACTGACCTGACACTCCACTTTCCATACCTTGGTTTCTAACTTGGAAACTCAGTTCCTCTAAGATTGGACCTAGACTTCTTGCACCCCCACCCTCCCAGAAGCTGGTGTCCTAACCCAGAGTTCTTGGGAAGGCCTTTTGGACCCAGCCTGTCTAGACCTACCCCTAATGCAAATTCTCCATCACTGTTCTATTCAATTGTCCAAACTTCCTCTGGCCCTGGACATCTCCAGTCAGCAGTCTGTCATCCTGGGCTGCCTCCTGTCACCTAATCTACACGGATAACACACTTCATATCTGAGTCTAAACTTCCTCTATTGCCCGCGTGTCTCATCTTCTCCTGCTCTGACCAATTTCACTGTTTGCCAAGCTCTCGTCATGATGTGTGAACCAGAGGCAGCTGTGGAAGGCAGAAAACAAAACAAAACAAAACAAAATGAAAAACTGGGTAGATGTGTTAGGAGTTCTGTTCTGATTCTGAATTTTAGGACTTCTTCCCTTACCTCATAGCTGTCATGAAGACTAAACAAGTAAATGCATCTAGATGATACCTGAGTTGAAATCTGAAGGTTGAAAGGGATTTACCCAGACACGAAAGAGGAGTGGAAGCATTCCACACGGAGGGGGCAGCCACGTAAAGCCCAGATACCAGTGTCTGCACTGTCCAGAGTCCCCAGAAAACAGGCCCGTGGTGTCCCCACTGGGCCAAGGAAACTATTGTTGTGGATACCAGGGTCCTGGAATTCAAAGTCTTTCAGAAAGGTCCCAGCCCAGGTGACTGCTCAGCCATGTTTTTGGTCTCACTTCCTTCACAGCTGAACCTGGATATTCTTGATTAGACTGTGTAAGGTGCTAATTAAAATCACTTCAGTGAACCGTTTCCCATTTATTCTTAATTTTCAAGCACCTCCTTAATGATGCATTATTAAATGTGCCAGATTAGCTTGGCTCTGAATTCCATTTATGCAAGTTGTCCACAATGGGTGGTTCACATGGCAAGATGATATTTTTGCCAAGTTGTCAGTATTGGTTAAACATCATGATTCCTGTATTCAGCTATTAGGTCATCTTGTCTGTCTACCTACAAGTTTTAGGCAATTCTTTATGTAGCCAAACATCCCATAAGATGTGGAGTGATATTTCTCTACTCTACATGTCATAGGTCATGTGCTGGCTAACTGCCTTTTCCCCCAGGAGCACTTTAATTGATTTATATATATTAGCTTGTTTTTTTCCTATGCATATATTTTTTAAATTAATTACTTTTTATTAGAGAAGTTGCAGGTTTACAGAAAAATCATGCAGAAAATAATGAGTTCCCATATAACCTCCCCTCCCTGCCCCATTTTCCCTAGTATTAACACTTTGCATTAGTTTGATACCTTTGCTACAATTGATGAAACAATATTATTACAATTACGCTATTAACTATAGTCCATAGTTCACACTAGGGTTCGCTGGTTGTGTTGTACAGTCCAATGGTACTTTTTTAAAATTTTAATTCTAGTAATATATAGACAACCTAAAATTTCCCCTTTTAACTATATTCAAATATATAATTCAGTGATGTTAATTACAGTCACAATGTTGTGCTACCATCATCGCCATCCATTACCAAAACTTTTCCATCACTACAAACAGAAACTCTGTACCAATTTAGCATTAACTCCCCATTCCCCACTCCCACAGTGCCCCCTGGTAGCCTGTGTTTTAGTTGACTCTATGAATTTTCTTATTCTAGGTATTTCATATCAATGAGGTCATGCAATATTTGTCCTTTTATGCCTGGTTTGTTTCACTCAACATGACATCTTCCTGGTTCATCCATATTGTTACATGTATCAGCACTTCATGCCTTTTCACAGCGGAAAAATAGGCCATTGTATGTGCATACCACATTTTGTTTATCCATTCATGTTGATTGGCACTTGGTTTGCAAATGTGAATAATGCCACTGTGAACATGGGTGTGTAAATATCTGTTCAAGTTCCTGCTTTCAATTATTTGGGGTGTGTACCCAGAAATAGGATTGATGGGCCATATGGCCAACGGTTGAGAATAAGGAGAGAGGAGGGCATGTTGGGAATTTGAAGACAGAGGAGAAGGTGTGAAATTGTCTTCTCAGGGGGTGAGTGGACCAGGAATATGTGACAGCCTTGCAGGATGTACAGAAGGCTCACCTAAGGTGTGATCCTAAATTTAAAGGAAGACTAGCTGATATGGTTGTGTTTTTCTTCACCTGTGTCTGGCTACTCGGGGACAAACACAGGAGCAGAAGGTGAATTAGATTTAACCTGAGATAGAATTTCACCAGGCAAATGTTCCAGAAGAAGATGGAACAAGGAATGATTATAAAGGTAGACTGAGTCAGAAAATCAATACAGAAAGCTAAGCCCAATGCCTGGAACATGGCAATTGCCCAATAAATGGTAGCTGCTGCTAGGTGCCTTCTTTCTAAGTGCCTGCCTTTCTTCTGTTCCCCCTCTGACAGGTACCATGCTAGGAAAACAATCATGTACTTGCCTTCAAGGAGCTCACAGTCAAGTGGAGGAGGCAGATATACAAATAGTGTCGACACTGCAAGACAGCACAGTATAAGAAATCATTGGCATTCTGATCCAGAGGAAATGTCACAGAGGAGGGATATTTGAGCTGAGCACTGAAGCTGGGTAGGGTTTGCCAGAAGAGAAGATGCATTCTGGTCTAAGGGAACAGAAGTCTCAGAGGAGGGCAGGACACACCAAGAAACAGTAAGGCATTTATCAAAGCCTTAGTGCGGGAGTAGCGTTGAGACCTGTGAGGCAGGGGTAAGGAGGCAAGCTGTAACCAGAATGTGTAAGGCCTGGAGTTGATCATGCAGCAACCAGCAAGCAGAGGAGTGATGTCATCAGATTTTTTTTTTTTAAAAAGATAAAACTCCGATAGCATTGTAGAGAATAAATTAGAACGGGAAAAAGACTTTTAGAGAGCATTGGCAATTGTCCTGTGTGGGCCTGAAATAGGGGCCTTGGAAGAGTGACTGGAGAGGGAGAGAATTTGAGAGTGAATTCAAGATTTGGTGGCCAAGAAGAGGGGGAAATATGGAAGCAGCAAGATATAACAATTATTCCTAATTTTCTGGCTTGAATGACAGGGTGAAGCATAACACTATTAACCACGAGGGAATAACAGGTGAAAACTAGTGTGAAAATGTTTGGTGAGGATGGGGCATGGTGGGTGGAAGGGTGTTGATGAGTTCAGTTTTAGGCATGCTCAGTTTGAGGGGCCTGTAGGAGATATCAGCAGGTGGGTGAAATACTAATTTGGTGCTTACAAGAGAGCTCAAAGCTGGAAATATCCATTTGATTATTTCATAGGGTAATTGAAGTCATGGATGTGATTGAAAAATAAAATCTATCATTTACTGAGGGTTTGCCATATGTGAAGCATTACACTTTATATGGGTTATCTCATTTAATGCTGACAGCAATTCTATTTAGAAGGTACTATTGCTTTCTTTGTTTTAAGTCTCTGAGACTTAAAGAGATTAAGTAATTTACCCAAATTCATATAGCTAATAAATAGATTTGAACCCAGCGGTCTGACTCCATTGCCCAATTCTCTGCCCTTTACCATAGAGATAGCCATGCTTAAGAGGCAAGCAGAAGCTCTGTGCAGGAAACAGAGTATTTTTAAAAATTTACAGAGAACCAAGAAAAAGTGGCATCTCAGAAGCCAGATGAAGGGCATCAACTACTCAAAACCATCCAAAGATAACAGAGGTCAATAGGAATAAGTTCTGAAAATAAGCCCAAATCAGATAATTAGAAGGCCATGGCTACATTTCCTAAGAGCAGTCTCAGTGGAACAGAAGAGCCAGAGGAAGACTGTAAAATGTCAAGGAGAAAATAAGGCTGTGGCTTGGTGTAGAAACCATGCAGCCAGGTCAGAAGGCACCTGTATTAGTTTCCTGGCTGCTAAAACAAAAATCATGCAATGTGTTAGCTTAAACAATGGGAATTTATTAGCTCGTGGTTTTGAGGCTGGGAGAGAAGTCCAAATTCATGGTCAAGGCAATGCTTTCTCCCCAGAAACTGTAGTGTTCCAGGGCTGGCTATGGGTGATCCTTTCTCTTGGCTTTTCTCTCACATGGCAGTGCACATGGCAATGTATTCTCCTTTCTCCTCTGGGTTCTATTGACCCCCAGCTTCTCCTCTACTTGGCTTTTTTCTTTGTGGTCTTCTCAATATGACCTCCAGTAAAAGGATCAAAATCCATCCTGATTCAGTTGGCCCACACCTTAACTGACATAACCTTATCCAAAGGTCTTATTTACAATGGGTTCACACCCACAGGAACGGATTAATATTAAGAACATGTTTTTCTGGGTCCGTAATTCTAAGTCACCACAGTACCTGAGGAAGGAAGGCAAGATGTCACCTAGGCAAGGCACAGGGTGACGTCACCTTGGCAAATTCATCCCAAGCCAAGGTCCGGCCCTCAGTCTTGCAGGCTAAGCAACCAAGATTGCCAGCCTAGGGGTTCAAGCATGCCTAAGCTTATTTATGAAAACCGGAATGTTGATTGATTAATATACACTGAGTAATAAACTACCAAGCAAGCTAGATGTTCATGGTTTGTTAATGAGAGCATCATAGCTTTAGGCAAAGCCCAATTATAATCAAAATGTTGCCAGGAAATATGAACTCAGAGCAAGATTAATCACCTAGATAACATGACTGGTGTCATCAATTTGTAATGCACCATGTCTCCAATCTCCACTACGGACTACACTTGCCATATAGTTCAGAAGCTCATGCTCTTGGGCCATGGTATATCCTCTCTTTGGAGTGGCTCTGCCAAATTTTATTCCTCTGTATTTTTGTTTTAGAGAAACCATACCCTTCCTTTTGGCCCAGTATTTCCCAAACATGATCATTCTCATACTATCTTCATAATTTTTGCTATGTCCATACACCACTAGGATGTACTATTATTGGCTTAATTTTAAAATTAGCTTCCTTAAAAATCAATAATAAAGATATTTATCTTAAAAGGAAATTATAAGCATAAAAAGAAACCAGTATCCCTCGATACAAGTAGAAGTCAACTGTAAAGCTAAACACAGAGCCATTAAAATAAAATGTGATTATCTGTTATCCCCCAAATCTTCCTGAATACTATCAGTGCATACATACTACCCTCTGAGAGGCACATTTCTCAAATAGCATGATGCAATTACTAGACGTACACTTTCTCAGTGGCATTCTCAATCACTGTAATGTTCTCACACTGTCACCTTGGCAGGGCAGATTTACTGTGAAACTAAAATGGTTGAGCTTTAGGGCCCCTTCAAAGGCCTTAGCTTCATTTGTAGTGAATTTTTTATTCTTTTTTTAAAGAGAAACCACCACCCACTGCCACCACCGTATTGTAAAATGTTTAGGCCTCCACACCCACCTGAATCCAGTCCTACTTCTGAATTATTCTAGAGGTGACTGAGTTCACCCCTGAAAGTTTTATTTTGCCTCATTTCATTCTGAAGGAGTAAGATTTTCAGGTTTTGTGAGGTCCTGAAGATTATCCCTTAGACTACCAACGAAGGGAAAGAGAGAAATAGGGTGAGTAGCTTGAGGGGTAGGTGAGGGTAAAGGGAAGGATGTTCAGGCTGTAAAAATCTTGGGCATGTTTAAGAATAAGAAGGGGAATAATAATGCCAGAAAGAGGAGGTAATTGATGGCTGGGGGATACAGCACCTTCCTTTAGAAAGGAAGAAGGAGGCTTCTCCCTATGAACTAACAGAAAAGAGGCAAGAAAAGATGTATTTCAGGAAGATCTACAAAGGCAGGAGGCTTCTGACTCGTGTGGCTTCTGTCTTGTCTTTGGATTCTGAGAAAACATCATCTATTAAAGGTGAAGGATTGGAGGTTGTGTGGGAGACTTGAGGAGAAGTATATTTTGGAATTTTCAACGTGGAGCCTGGAAAAAGGAGTTCACCAGAGATAAGATTTCTCTTTGTTAAAACACTGCTGAATAGCTCTGAGGACCCAAACATGGGTACCGGGCAACGCAGTTATAGATTCTCACACTACTCTGAAGCCCTTACAATCTGATTCTTTTAGGGCCTGGGGCAGCTGAAAAAGGAGGGAAAGCAGGCTAAAGAAGTGAAGGAAATGGAGCTGCCAACAACTGTGTCACTGAAGGGAGTGACCAGAGAGGGAGTTGGTGGATAGGTTGGAATTTAGAGACTAGAGATCTTAATGAGGTCAAAGAGCAAGTTTAGCAAAAAGAATATTAGAAGAGGAGACCATGGTCTAAGTGGAATTTCTGAAGAAGAGTTTGAAGAGGCACAAGTTTGAGTGATGGCAAGGTCCAGGGTTGCCAAAAAGAGAGACCTAGAAGGTTAAGGTGACTGGCATAAAAGAGATCAAAGAATCAAGAGAGCAAGGAAGACATCGTTGAGGACAATGGAAAGACCAAAGACAGAGATCTCTGCACCAGAGAACCCCAACAGAAGAGGAATGGCTTGGCTCTCTGGAGCTGGGAGCTGGAATGTAGAGAGGGGTAGTGTGGTAGGCTACTACTTTGACGCAACTCCCCACCCCACCCCAAAGATATTCATGTCCTAATCCCTGGAACTTGTGAATATATTGCCTTATATGGCAAAAGGGATTTTTCAAATATGATTAAATTAAGGATTTTGAGATGAGGAGATTATCCTGGATTACTAGGGTAAGATCAATGTAATCACAAGGGTCCATAAATGATGAAAGAAGGAGGCAAAAGAGTCAGAGAAGGAGATGTGATAGCAGAAGCAGCAGTCAGAATACTGTAAGTGCTGGCTTTGAAGCTGGAGGAAGGGGACACTAGCCAAGGAACGCAAATAGCCTCTAGAAGCTGGAAAAGGCAAGGAACAGATGCTCTTCTTGAGCCTCCAAAAGGCATGCAATCCTACTGTGACTTTGATTTTAGCCCAGTGAAATCCACTGTGGGTATCTGCCCTCCAAACTGTAAGACAATAAATTTGCGTTGTTTTAAGCCACTAAGCTTGTGGTGACTTGTTCCAGCGACAAGAGGAAACTAATAAGGAAGGGAAAGGGGTTGGTTTGAATTTTTTTAAAGGGAGGGATTTTGAAGAATGTGAAAGAGCAGTGTTTGCAGACAGAAAAAACTACCTTTGGCTATCCTATAGAGCGTGTGTGCAAGAATGAGCTGCCCCCACGTGAGAGGGCTGAAGGGACACAGAGTCCTCCAGGAAAATCCAAGTCCCAGTTAAAGCCAGGAAGTAGAGGAAGTAGTGAGGGAAATGGTTAAGAGTGTAGGGATTGTTTTTATTTTTATCTTTTGGCAATAAAATAAGAGTTTCAAGGGGTACAGTGTAAATTGTTAGAAGCCAGGTTGCTGGGAGAAGACTGAATTGAATAGGAATGAGAATACAAAATAGGATCTGTGACCTCCAGTGGGTAGCAGAGCGTTGAGATGGGGATAGGCGGAGTGGGGGTGCTGGCTTTGCTCAGCAGTTTTAATCAAACGCCCTTTGGTTTCCCCTTCAATATAGCTGGCTTATTTTGATGCATGGTGACTGCCTCTGCTGGTTTTGGACAACTTCTATAATAAAACTTGTGGTTTTTAAAGGACTGAGATCAATTTTATGCAGAACAGCACATCATATATAATACTAATTAATTAATAACTGTCATAAACAAGTTATAATAATTTCATCTGTTCACAAGCTGTAATAAAAATGTGTTTCTGATTAGTGAGTGCCTTGCCCATATTAGGCACGTAAGTGCTCATTGAATTTAACTGAATTAAGATAAGTCACAAAGTGCTGGAAATCCTGATTTAGCTCCATGTGAGAGCATAATGCTCCTATGTAATGTTGGCCTCATTTCTAAGATAAAGAGAGATCAGCCTCTGCCACGGAATAATGAGAGAGCTAAGGCAGAAGGGAGCTTCCAGACAAATGTCAGGTTTATTACTGTAAGACCTCAAACACTCTAGCCTTTGAGCTGGGCTCATCCTTAGTGGATCAAAACCCTCCTTTTGTACCTCTGCCACAAGATCTAGAACAAAAGCAAGCTTAGTTCCTTTCCACTAGGCTAACCCCTGAATCCTGGCCTTTAGATATTACCAATACATGAAACGGAGAAGCAGGAAAGAAGAACACAAAGAAAAGTACAGGAAAGTTAGCATCTCTCTAGAGAAACCAGAGCAGAGGGGGTCTAAGCCACCCATCCTTTGGCCTTCCCAAGGTGGGCGTTCCTTTCAAGCAAATGGTCACCCCAGGTCTATCTTATCACACTAGCAGCACAGATAAGAAAAAGGATCCAAGACAGGCAATAACAACAAAAGATAGAAATCCAAAGAGGTTAGCCATTGGGAAGGCAGAGCTTTTAACTTCTTTGTTGGTCATATTGGAAGTTCCACCCCTTCACACCATGGCCCAATTATGTCCTTGACTTTCATTCACGACAAATACTCCCCTCCCTTGGGTGGAGTATGGGAGTGAGAAGCACTGAGTGTCTCTTTACAAACCAACAAATAAGAATTCCCTTTCAAACTCCAAGCTCATAAACTAAAAGTTGTTGATGTGTATGTTCACTGTGTATACATCCTTCCATTTGTTCCTTCCTGCGTACGAAGCTAATTGCTTCTTCACTTAAGCATTCTTCACTCTTAAGAGTTGTTAGCAAATTAAAGAACGTTTACTGATCTTGGTTTCCCAGTGGACCAAAGCATGCATTTTCAGGAACCGGCTGGAGTTATTTATACAGTGTGTATCAGGTGTGAGAGGAATAATTTACCGCCTTTCAAATACACACTGCTTCCCCTTCAAGTGGGTGCACCTGCCCTGAACCCCAGGTGTCTGGCTGCACTCAAATGGAGCTGAACACTAATCTCAGCTAGCTAGCAGTCTCCCAAGTCAGACACAGAAGTAGCTGTCTTGGAAACACTTGTCTGTGAATCCTGAGGAGCTTTGCAGGCAGACGTGGTTGAATCCCTTGAGGAGCTCAGGGCCAGTAGAAGTAGGATCACTCTAGGTTCCATATGCAGTGTCACCAAGATGCTCAGTCTCATATATACTTATTGTTGATGCGGGAGTTATTCTAAATTATCTGACCTCTTCCCCTTTTGTAAATATTGAGCTTGGAATTCTCAGGGCTGTTCCTTCTCTTTCTGGAGACCAGAGTTTCCAAGAGGGCTGACTTCATGAGCGTGTGAACTGTGTAGTCACACAGGGCCCAGCACTTAGAAGGGCCCCATGCTTTGTTTAATGCTCTATGGTCACTGTTTTGAAATTCTTAATAACTTTTTAATAAGAGGGCTGGCGTTTTCATTTTGCACTGGGCTCCACAAATTATATAGCCAGTCCTAGTCTCCAATTGTTTTTGTGTGTGTGTTTGTTTGAGAAGCCTATAATTTCAGGATCACTTATCGCATAGTCCATAACCTTCTTCTGCTTGCATTTATGTGTCTGTATCCATTTTCCAGACTGCAGGTTTTCTGAAAGCATGCATTTTCTTCTTTCTTTTTCCCCAGGGCTTAGCACAGTGCCTGGCACATCCTAAATGCTCAGACAATTTTTGTTGAGTGATTGAATGCTTCAAAGAGGTCTCAGGGATGTTCCCATAACATCCCCACAAGCAGACTATTGGGATAGTGCCACATTTGGTATCAAGTTCACCATAAAAGGGGTAATTAGTTCTGGACACTCCCTAACTACCTCCCCCTCAACCACTTCTCTCTGTCTGAGCCATAAGCTGCTTTAATGCTTGATTGCCCTCACGGATTCTCTATTCACCCAGTTCCAGATTCCATAAGCTGAGCAGGGAACCTGGTACTGACCCAGACAACCGTGTTTAGTGGATCAAACTGAGCTGCTGTTGACAAGGTTCAGGGAGGCCGTCCTTAGGGTTTTGACGTGGGGCTTGGGCACACCTTCACCTTTGCCAACTGAGCTACAGGGCTTCGGAGAAGCGAGTGGAAGAGCAAAGATCGTAAGTCCTAAGACGTTTGTATAATAAGGCACCATATTTCTCACTTTTGACCGCTGGGCAATAAATCTGGTAGATGTGAGCACCAGCAGCCCCACAAAAGCTCCCTCTGGGCCATGGCTCTTGATTGAGGGACCTTCCCTTGAGGTGCTCCTAAGCCCTGTCCAACAATTTTTATTACATTTTGAATAAACTTGAGGAGACAGATTTAAAGGAAACACCCAAGTCTGGGGACCACAAATATGATTTACCATTTACCCCAAATGACTGCCTGTGCCACCATATTAAATAATGTTCTGAGGGAAAAAAAAAAAGTACAGTTATCAGTTAGCAATGCGTGCCACAGGCACTTACACTAATATTCTAGCTATGTATTCTAGCATAGCATTGAATACATAGTAAATGCTCCATGCCCATTTGTTGATGAAATAGATTTATAAGGATTTGCCATCAATGATCTAAGTCCATCCTTGGAACTAACTGGATAATTTTGAACAAGTTCTTCAGCTTGAGCTTCTGTTTCCTTAGCTGTAAAATGACTTGATGGTCTGAAATGCTTCCAGCCCTAAAATTCTTTAATCGCATTAATCTCTTTGTAAAATGAAGGCTTCTTGTGTTAAACAAACACCCCTCAATACTCCCATTTTTTCTGTATATGGCTAAGCCTTCATTTTTAAAAAGCCCTGCTGTGGGGGCCTGTCTTAATTTTTAATGCAACAAAGTACATAGTACATTTTTCATAGGATTGCCAGAATATGTTTCTTTTGAATCTGGACTGTGGCAAATGATGAGAAATGGGGATTTCAACAATTACATCTGAAAGTGACTTCTGAGACTCAGGATCCAAACCTATGACCTTGTCTCAATGTTTTTGTAAATCTAAGAGACATGTCTTCTTCAGGGATTTGTGTTATTTTTATTGGTCTTAAGCTAGAAATGATTTTCCATGATTAAAAACTGAAAACAGAAACATTTGTCTTATTACAGCTTGTATGGAGGGGACTAAGACACATTTTTCTCTTTCCTTTTCCCAGCAGCTACTCCCCATCTCATATCTCCCCTGTCTCATACCTACGATCAGTAGGCTTATTCCTAACTTCAAGAGAGGCTGACCAGGGAGCTTCTTAGGAAAATGACCCAGAGGATCAGATAACCACATAGGGTAATTGGGTTTTTAGGGGAAATGGGATGTGACAGATTTGCCATTATTCTTGGGAGCATGAGGTTGGAAGAGAAAGGAATCTGGGAGACACAAGGAGCTAGCTTGGTTCTCCAGCATCAGAGTGTTCACCTAGTTTAATTTATAAAAAGCAGCAGACACAGGAAAGCTTATCAGCCATCTAGAGGCTCACATGGTCAACACTGGCAACTGCCCACATGGGGCAAGTTCACAAACCTTGACTTATTAGTTTCCTAGACCTGTTGTAACAAATTACCACAAATTTGGTGGCTTAAAACAACAGAAATTTATTCTTGCAAAATTCTAGAGGACAGAAGTCCCAAACCAAAGTGTTGGTGGGGCCACACTCTCCCTGAAGTCTCCAGGAAAATCCTTCCTTGCTTCTTCTAGCTTCTGGTGGATCCAGGGGTTCCTTGGTCTGTGGCTGTGTGACTCTAATCTCTGCCTCCATCTTCATATGGTCTCTTCTGAGTCTCTCCTCTGTGTGTCTCTCATAAGGATACTTGTCAATGGATTTAGAGCCCACTCAGGTCACCCAGAGTGATCTCATCACAAGATCTTTAATTATATATGCAAAAGTCCTTTTTTCCCCAGATAAGTTCACACTCACAGGTTCCAGAAGTTATGATGTGCACAAATCTTTTTTAGGGCCACCATTCAACCCACTACACCTGGGAATTCCTCCTGATCCATATGATTTCCCCTTTAATCTGCCTTGATCTCTGAATAGCTTCATTAGAGATTCATTCTTTGGAGTTAACATTTTTGTCCCCTAAAAAAGTAAAATGCTCACAGGGAAGATAACACAGTGAATGACTACTAGCCATTTACTATCAGCTGTCATAATTTTTAATTTTTAATGTTTATTAATTTTTATTGCAAAAGGAATGTATTTTTGTTGTAAAAATTTTACATTACAGATAAAGCTACAGCATCCCTTGACCAGGACTGCAGTGTTGCACATATTCACACAGACCTTCTTGCACATCGAGTTGTGCAGTAGTGACCCAGAAGCCCTGCCCTTGACCACCTGCTCACCAATTCCCAGCCCTATCCTCCCACCAGAGGGAAACATTGCTATCCGCTTGGTGTAAACCCTTCTGAGCTTTTTCCCTGTGTGTTTGCATACAAATATATGTACCCACAGAACAGAAGAACGATGCTGTGTTGTGTTCCTTTTTGTATAAATAGTATCATTAAATGCATCATTCTGAAACACGCTGTTTTTAAACTTAATGATATTACCTGGAGATCTTCCCACCTTGGTGTATACATTTTTATAAACATTTAACCAATTTTACACATGGTTAAAAAAATCAAATAGTACAGAAGACATAAAAGCAGCAGTCCTTCTTACCCTTCCTTCCTCTGGGTCCCACATCCCAGAAGGAACCACTTCTTGCAACTTCTGCTTTAAATTCTTCTGACAGTTTCTTTTATAATCTGTAAATAATGTTTCTTGGTTTATCAGCTTGAAACATTGCCTATAACTCCCTGCCATGATGGATGAGGATTTAGCTTCCTTACACAGTCACTGTGTGCCTGCTCCTGATACAGTCTTGTCACCACTTTCAGTTCCTTCATTAGTTGTATCTGTACCTTCAAACAGCCAACACAACCTCCATCCCTTGTCCATCAGCATAGACTGTGCCTCTCAAATCTCTGTTTAAAAGACAGTGATAAAGCCAGTTAACATGTTTTTTCTTCCATGGCAAACCTCCATCAATTTTATCTTTCCAAGACTGATATCATTAAACTTATTGTATCACCATAATTAGTATTCCATGATTGATCTGTAGATTGGTTCTTAAGGCTGAAAACCAACAAACCGCATCTACAGACAGCGTTTACATTGTAATGCCCAGGCAAAGGTTTTCATTGCAAAGGCTGGTAGCGCTGCATGCAATTGCACCTCCTTCTTTTCAGATATTCCTTCTGTTCAGCACTCCTGTGCCATGCAAAAGAGACAATTCTGAGCTTCAGGTAGAAACGAAGTTGGGTTTTTTTTGACTCACCTTTTATCCTTAAACTTTCCTTTCCCACTGTCTGTCTTTTATTTGCATCTCCTGTTTCAGGTTCCTCTGCTCACTCCCACTCTTCCTCCCTCCTTGCTTCACTCAGATGGGAGCCTCCTCCGGATTCAGGCTGTCTGCTCTTGGTTCTAGCTTCTTCTGTTCTGTGTCAACACTCCTTTCTCCACCCTCTGTTTTCTAGAAATGTTTTTGAAAATTCTCCTATTCTCTTTGTTGTTGATGGTTTATACATTTTTAATCCTTTGCCGCCAATTTTTTAAACAGTTTTATTCATACCCCATACAATCCATCCAAGTTTGCTGCCATTTTAATGATGTCTTAGGTGAGAAAGATGATAAATGCTTGTGCTCAATTCACCATCTTGAACTCAGATATTAATATCTTAATGTAAACTGATTGAGCTGATCTTTTCCAAAAGGAGAACAATCTGAGAGTAGATTTTTGAATATGGAAGACAGAAAATAATCACCGAACGAAACCTTTTCTGAATATAATTCTCTTACTTCATTTTTCTGTAACATCAGCCCTGCTGATCATTCTCTTTTTTGACACTCTCCTCCCTTAACATTTGGGATCCTATTCTCTCTTTGTTCTCCTCTCAACTCCTTCACCAGCTCCTTTTTCTCCATTTGCCTCTCTCCCTCTATTGTTATAATACCCAAAGCCCTAAGATTCTCCAATTCTTCATTTCCAATACCAGCATCTTTCCCAAACCCCGGATCTTCATTTCAGACTGCCTACATAATCTTCACTGGATTTCCCACAGGCACTATGAGCTCTACATGCTGAAATCTGAATTTGGTGTCTTTCTATCACATCTGCTGCTTTTCTGTGTGTCTTATTTTGTAACAGCACCATCATTCACTTAATCACTTAAGCTAGAAATCTTGACTCCACCTCTCTTTGACAGATACTGGCCACAAACTTATTCCCCATTCTCCTAAGCACAGCTAAGCTGTACTTCCCAGGCTCTTCTGTTAGGTATGACTGATGGAATATGGGAGGAAGTGATGTATGTCACTTCCAAGCCTGGCCCATAAAAAAAGTCTTCCTTGAAATCCTCCACTCTCTCCTTCTGTGCCTCTTTGCTGGCTACAAGTTGACTTTAGCCAGCAAAAGGTGGGTTTTTCCTCTGTGCATGCAGGAAAAAGCAATGTTTTGCTTTTCATTGACCCAGGAAGGGAAGTTGCAGCTTCTGAAAGAAGTGTTACTGAGAAGGCACTTACCCTGAAAAAAGCCAATTAAAGAGCCAATTCCTTTCCATATAGTCCTTTGTAACATACCTATCACCATGTCATTCTGGGACTGGATTAAAGCTGTGTCCACACACCTGAGATTGCCCAAAGAGAAAGACAAGCCATAAACTTTTTCAAGTGCTGAAACATAATGGTCTCTTCCCCCACCCCATAACAGAGTTTTGTCAAACTAGCCTACAAAGTAAGAACCCAAAACTTTTTTGATCCCACTCAAATTATGGAAAAAACCTAAGAATAACTTACAAAGCAATCGAGTTTCCTACCCAGAGGGTCCCTGATAGAAAACACATATCTTCTGTCAAGTAATACCAGGATAGGACTCCAAAAAATGGGCATCTAGGAGGTTGGAATATTCTCCCTAAGATATCCTATTTTTCACCTCTTTCCCATCCCATACTTGTGTAAGAACCCAGATTTGGGGCTGGGGGTCAGGGGCAGCAGGAGTCCTAAAGAAGGTTACAGAAAGTTACTTTATTTTGATTAGGTCCTGCGTAAGATATAGTGGTCATACTTGAGAAGGAGTCAAATACTGAACCAGGAAAAAAAAAAAAAAAGAAAATTGAAAAGGTAGTTCCTTGCCTGAGGCAGTGGTCAGGCCTCAGAGACTATGGAGGTGGGAATTCTCATATAATTCTGGAGTCAAGAAACCATGCAGGAACTGAGCACCCAAGAAAGTGAAAGCTTCTCCGGGTCTTTTGTTGTCCAGGGGAAATCTCTTTTCCTTTCTTTGTCTGGCTCATTGCCATAGCACCTAGGAACGTCTAGAGAGCATGCCTCTGGAGGCTCCAAGATTGCTCCTTGGTTTGCTGCTCTTCTTTCTCTGTAATTTCTCATCCAGAAAGCTCACCCATTCTCATGATTTAGTGATCACCTTTCTGCTGCTAACTTCTAGCCCCAGTTTCTCACTCATATTCCAGCTAATCCTGCTATCAAGATGGCATCCATTCCAAACAGACTCCTTTAGACAGTCCTAGCTTGCCTCACTCACAATGTAAGGGGAGTGCAAAATGCCTGCTGTGGACAAGTTCTAAAAGATTTACACAAACCACCTGTTTCCTGCCACCAAACCACTGTTCTCCAGTCTTGCTTTCACCCCTCACTGACCCCTATTTTGTTCCATTGTTCCATATCTGTCCGGCGCCGCCCCGCTCGACCCCTGTTCCCCGGCCGGCGAGGGGAGAAACAAGGGATGAGAGAGAGAGAGATGCAGACCACGCAAACTGACCTGGCTGGAAGTCACGACTCGAGCCACACGGCGGTTGCGAGAGCAAGTCTTTTACTGAAGCTAGATAAGCATTCTCTGTTACAGGTTTCCACGCGGGGCAGAGTGCCTCGCGGGAGAGCAGCCTCGATGTGGCCGTCAGGTACGGCTCCTAGTGGGCTGTCTCCCCGAGGTTCGCTTGGGCAAACTCTTAAGTACTCTACTCATAACCAATGATCTAGCGCCGCGCATATGCACTCAATTGGCAGATAGGAATAGTGAGTGTGCACGTCATAAGCGGAAGCAGGATATGGGCGCCATCTTGGCTCATTCGATGGGCGGGGGGACTTTGGAGCAGGTTTACAGCGCATGCGCTATGCCCGTCCCGGGAGACGGCTCTCCACATCTCCCCCTTTATTATTTATATCGACCCAGTGTCCCCAGTGATGAGTGTGCTCCCGTGAACCCAGATGGCTCACAATTTGTTCCGGTGCTTTGGGGAGTCTGGACTAGGTCTCAGCCATTTAGCGGCGGAGCCTCTAGCACCGACCAGAATGCTCACCTCATATGGAGACAGGAGAGTCCGTGAGCTGGAAACATGACTCTCCCTGCAGTGCTTTGCCTTGCAACTGGGGGACAAAGGCGGGGGCAGGGATAGCATTAACCAGAGTCGGAGGCGTCACTAGGCGTCCCTATGCATTGGCTAGAGTCAAGTCTGGCCACAACTATGACTCTGCCTTAGGGACCTACCTGAGACAAAAATTATGACTGCTGGCGTCGCCCGTTATACCCGGGACACAGCTGCGCGCTTAGCTACAAACCTCGCTCCCGAGTGCCCCGCCCGAGGCGGCCAGGATGGGGTATGGCCATCAGAATGGTCGCTGTTGGGGGTATCAAAGGTGGAGGACATAGCCATCATAGTGGTAACACGGTACTGCCGCGCTTGAAACAGGCGTTCTAGCAAAGATTTAACAATGACTAATCCCACCAATGGTCCCACCATCAAGAGAATCCAATTAGTCAAATTGGGCCAAGAGAACCAAGAGGTGACTTGGTCCCACAGATTTTTTACAGTCTCGCCCAGTGTGGAAAGGTCGAAACTAACAGGCTTCAATTTCCTAATGTTCTCAAGTCCCTGAAGGTCGGATTTCACTTGGTCGGAGAGATTGGTGAAGTTGGGGAGATAAGTGTCCTTGAGCCACTCGGCGACATCTTGCTGCTCCTCTGTCAAGTTCACCCTAACCGGGGTGACACAAAGCCTCCCGAATAACCATCGGGTATCACACGTCTGCTGGAGAACTCTCCAGAGTCCATCTATTTCTAGTCCAAGTTCATCTATCTCCGCTAGGAGTTTCTGAATGGCCTGGAAATTTAAGTTCAGCATCTGATTGTGGCGGCGTAGCACGTCTCGGGTAAGGTATGCCTCTTGGACGCCGATCCTCTTTTTGGGCAACCGCGGGGTGGTCAGTCCTACTATTATCGTCTTGTCGGTCGTCGCCATCATCAGCAGGGTCGGAGGCTTGGTCTAATGGTTCAGGTTGTATATTCGTTGGCGTTTCTGACAGCTGTTCCTTGGCTTCTTCAGGTGATGTCACGGTTCTCACCAGTCTTTCCGGAACCCACACTGGTTGACGTCCTGGTTCCTGGGGAAAAACACAAACAGAGCCTCTGGCCCAGCTGAGCACCGGGTCAGGGCCTTTGCGGCAACGGCCACACGGCCTGGTTACTGCACCTGGTTCGCCAAACCGTTGAGTGGCAGGGGGCTGACGTCTATTGGGACAATCTCTCTTAAAGTGCCCTGATTGGCCACAGCCATAGCACCCGTTAGACTTTGCCCCTAAGGTTCTCGGGCCTTTTGTAGCCACCTGTAGGGAGCTAGCTAGCATGGCAGCTAGACCTGCATTAGTTAAAGGGCTGCCAGTATCTCTACAGAGCCTGACCCACTCTGTCAAATTTTTTGCTCTGTTTTGTGCCAGGATAACTTTGCACTCCTTGTTGCACTGCTCAAAAATCATTTGCTTAACCACAGTCTCTGCTACTCCTGGATCTGAGAAGATTCTCTCAGCTGCGGCTTGCATCCTGGCTACAAAATCCGCAAATGGTTCTGTGGGGCCTTGGTGTATATTGCTGAGTGAGGCCTGAGCCTCTCCCTTACCTGTTAGCTTTTTCCAGGCACCCACAAAACAGCGGAAGATCTGGGCGTAGACCTCTTGTGGGAAACCCGTTTGGTTCTGGGCATGGGCGCCTCTCCCCAACAGCATGTCAGCATTCCACCCGCCACGTCTCCCTGCCGCATTCCTTGCGGCCTGCTCTTCAGCTAACTCCTCAAACCATGCTTTCCAATCTATGAATCGGCCTGACGGCAAGCAAGCACGGGCTAGCTGAAAAATATCTGCGGGTGTATGATTTAGAGCAGAGAGGTTCTCGATCATGTTCAAGGTATAAGGGGCATTGGGGCCATACTGATGGACGGCCTGCCTCAATTCCCTCAATAGTTTGTAATCATATGATTCGTGCTGATTGCCACCTTGGGGATTGATAATAACCGGGTACATTTCTGAGACTGGCTGCGGCTCAAGTGGCTGGTAGCCACCCAGCATGCCAAAAGGTCTAAATGTTGTGAAAGGGTTCCATCTCCAGAAATGTCTCCCACCACTACCTAATGGCAAAGGGTCCTGAGGGCCTGTGTACTCGGGCGGGGGGTACGGCAAAGGTTGCCCCTCCCCTGACCGGCCCATCGGGGTTTCCGGGTCTGGCAGCAAAGGATAATTACATTTACTGGGCATGGCCACTAGAGGGAGCTCTCGGCGAGGTCCTTTGGTGGGACCGCCCAAGGCGTCAGTTGGGAGCTGGGGTGTCCCTGGGGGTGCAGCGGTAGACATTGGCGGGGCGGAAGGCCGCACGGGTGTGGCGGGAGGCTCCTCCCACTCAATTAGCGGGGATGCTTCCGCCTCCTCGTCAGTATCGCTATCTGACTCTGAGTCAGAGTCACTGGACTCCGGCGGTTTGCCCTTATAGGAGCCGTCCGCTGACGAAACTGACTGGGTTTCTTGGAGCGCGCACCGTGCTTCTTGCAAGGCAGAGGACGGGCTTAGGCCGGCAGCCGATTCTAGTTCAAGGACCGCACGGACGGTCTCCCATATGGGTACTAGAATCGGGTCCATACACACGCCCGTCTGGCGCGCTCAGTCTATGTCGCGACCGAGCTTCATCCAAGAGGGTAGGCTAAGGCTGCCGGTGCAGGCAAACCAAGGGGCAAAAGTATCAACATCATCAAGAAAACGCTGAAGGGAGCTTTTCCTGACCGAGATACCCCCGTTGTTTCAAAAGGTTCTTTAAGGGAGCTAAGAGAGGTGAACTTCCGGACTGCCCCATGATTGCAGTCGGCACTATACTTCAGTCACTCGGAGAGCTCTTCCGAGTCCCCCGGGGTCACCTGAAAACCCACGGGCCCTAACTATCATGTAATAAGACGCACTCACCTTCTCGCGTTGATCAGGCGCGGGAAGTCCGCCGTAAGCTCGATGCGCAGCGCTGCTCTCCTCACAGAGGGACCGTCGAGAGCGAGGCAGGAGGAGGAGCGTTCCCCGTACGGGCCACCACTTGTCCGGCGCCGCCCCGCTCGACCCCTGTTCCCCGGCCGGCGAGGGGAGAAACAAGGGATGAGAGAGAGAGAGATGCAGACCACGCAAACTGACCTGGCTGGAAGTCACGACTCGAGCCACACGGCGGTTGCGAGAGCAAGTCTTTTACTGAAGCTAGATAAGCATTCTCTGTTACAGGTTTCCACGCGGGGCAGAGTGCCTCGCGGGAGAGCAGCCTCGATGTGGCCGTCAGGTACGGCTCCTAGTGGGCTGTCTCCCCAAGGTTCGCTTGGGCAAACTCTTAAGTACTCTACTCATAACCAATGATCTAGCGCCGCGCATATGCACTCAATTGGCAGATAGGAATAGTGAGTGTGCACGTCATAAGCGGAAGCAGGATATGGGCGCCATCTTGGCTCATTCGATGGGCGGGGGGACTTTGGAGCAGGTTTACAGCGCATGCGCTATGCCCGTCCCGGGAGACGGCTCTCCACACATATCCTCCATCTGGCCCTGCTTCTTCCATCTTTTTAGCCAAACTCCATTTTAGATGCATATCCCATGGATTCACTTACGGCAATTGCCCTCCCAGCCCCATCACCACAGCCCACATAAAAGATATTCCCAGTCTCCACCCTGGACCACCTAGCCGGGGCTAATTCTTACCCAGCCACCCACAAAGTCAAAAGGTTCAGACATTCTCATAGCTCTCACGCTCCCATTGTCTAATGCCCAAAGTCAAGGTCTTCAGCTCCCTCCAAACCTGCTCCCATTCCCAGCTTTTCTTGTTTCTAACTGCCAGGGTTTGAAACTTTAGAGACATGTTTAAATCAGCCCTCTCCTCTAGTCTCTAATTCCATTCAGCACCAAACCTTAACACTTCTGTTTTTCTACTGCACCTCTCTAAACCAGCCCTCCTCACCACCCATCCACATCACGCAGCAGCTTCTACTTGGCCTGTCCGACCTTAGTGCTCCCCCTCCCACCCATCCTGCATACCACTGCCACATCAATATTCCTTAAATACTAATTCCACACTGTTATCCACCTGATCAAAAGACTTTCAGGGCTCACTGTTTCCCAGAGCATCAAGTATCAACTTGATGCACTGCTGCAGGGGATGAATAATGTTGAGCTGTATTATAGTTAGAACTCCACTGTCTATTAGTATTAGCCCTAGAACTTGGGTAAGTTAGTTAACTTCCCTGAACAATAGTTTTATTTTCTGTACTATGATGATAATGTGAAAGCACTTTTCTCTGTAAGGTATTATATAAATATGAAGAACAGTTAGGGGTATAGTTATTAAGCTGGGTTTTAAGGTTCTCCATAAATTGGCCCCCAGGCAATAGTGGGAAGGTTTCTCCTACATCCTGATCTAGAAATTTGCAGGGCAGAGGTTTCTAGGACATAGTTGCAGTGCACACAATTATTTCCAGATACTGATTTTCTCAAATTGTGACGTTACTTGTTAGTCCTACTCTGGGTTAGCACAGTGGCTTGTAATCTGGGGAGAGGTGTTTGGGGGATCAGAGAAATAACTTTTGTGATGCTTACATTCAAAGGTGGTGATTAAAACCATTGCAAAGAATGAACTTGTCCAGAGAGGGAGACTGAGGAGATGGAAGGGGACTGAGGACAGAGCCTAGGGCAACACCAGCACAGGGCTAGATCCTTTATTAGATTTCCTAGAGCCTGGCTCAGTGCCTAACATGTAGTAGGCATTCAATAAACATTGTTTGAATTGCATTCAGTTGAATAGCAGAGGTTTCATTCATTCATTTATTCACTCACTCACCAGATATTTATTAAGCACCTACAAAGTATAAGGTTATGTGTTGAATATTTAGGATACATTGATGATCAAAATAAACACTGTTCTGGGAGCTTATAGTTGGGTGGTGAGAGGTTGGAGACAGACCTTATTCAGATAATCTCAACAATATAATCACCAACTGTGATAGCAAATAAACTTGTCTAGAGTGTCAGAGAATGTGATCCTACAAAAGTGATATTTGAACTGAGATCTAAAGGCTGAGTGGGATGCTCAATAAATGCTTATCAGCTATGACTGATGGCTTCTGCTATCAGACCCACAGAAGAGACTGTGACGCTGGGAATTTCTGGGTGAGAGAAGGCAAGACCTGGGCCATTGGCAGAATGCCGGGCAACACATCCTTCTCTGCAAGTGAAACCTTCTAAAGTCTATCAAATTACTCTGTGCAGGTAGCTCCCCACTGTGTGTGTAAGTTTACTTGACTTAAAAGGGTTAATATTAAAAACCTTAGTTTGAAAATTACTTGGAAAAATATTGCAAAGGCACATGCAAAATTTAAGTCCCATTTACACAATTGCAAAGTCATCCCTAAGCCACAAGCTTGGGCACGTCTTTGGGACAATCTCAACTGAGACTCTTATTTTTAGAACCTCTCTAACTAGGCATTTGGCTTGGTCCCGCCTGGGAAGAAAAGCACACGAATTTGGCATCAGGTAAGACATTTCAGCCTATAGTTAATACCTCTTTATATAACGTAACTTTTTCAATTGATAGATTTTCACACACTACAATGTTATTAATTTCCTCTGCCACTTCAAGGACACAGGGCTAAGTAGGTTAGGGATTAAAGGGAGTACGTGAGAAAAGGATTTTTTCTTGTTTCGCTTTTATAGTTTTAGAAAGAAAACAATGCCTAGGAAGATGGATGGAATTTCCTAGCAGAAAGTGCAGGATCAGGTTGCAACGTAAGTGAATGTCATGGAAAACAAAGACGATATGCTTTTGTAGGTGCTCTCTGAATCCAGCCCTTAAAAAGTATCCTCTCATGGACGTTAGAACTTTCCAAGGCTTTCCTCAGGCTAACTCTGAGGCTGTGCCTACCAAGTATTTTTTTTTCCTCTCCTCCTTTAACGTCTTGAAGAAAAGAATGTTCTAATAATAAAAGGGATATGTACGTGCATGAATAAAAAATTAATTATGGAAACAAATATCTGTGATAAACACGTGAGAAAGACAGACTGTGTTGTGCATGTTTGTCATGTTGTATCTTCATTTTGATTTTGTTTTTACATGTGTTTTCTTCTCATCTGTTTTTGAGCACATCACAAAGTTTGGGATGTTGCCTCTTCATGTGACTTTATAACAACTTTCAAGCTGTCTCTCAGAGCAACTGGTTGTTTTTACTTTTTTATAACTTTCAGGAGATGGTTACATGAAATAGTAATTACCTCGTGTAATTCAGCTTTGATGTTTTCTAAATAAATATCTGGGTTACAGCTAGATTATTAAAGTAGTTAAATAGTTTAAAGGGCACTTTCCTTACTATTTGAAGTTATTCTATTTATTCGCTTTCATTTCCTGCTCTTTTAATTACCAAAATCTTCCATTTATTTAGCAAAAGGATTTGTTCTACCTGGCTTTTTTGGGTTTACAGCCTGTGGAATCTCTGTCTCTAAGCTCTGAGAACTGGCCTGGACTCACATGAGTCCTGGTTTGCCCCTTGATCTCCACATCTTATGAACCCTCATCCCAGGCAATATTTTTCCTTAGTCAATAGTTTTTTTTGTGCCCCTGAACCTCATAGGGATACATAAGGAAGCAAAAATACAGCACCCCAGGGTTTGGAGAACAACATCCCCAAACCAAAATGCTTTTGTTTCCAGACTGTCCTTGCTCTAAAAACAGCATGTTTTCAAAAGGCAAGAGGCTGAAGCAAGGGAATAAAAGAAGATAAGTGGTAAAGCAGAAAAATAAAAGTGGCTATGATCAGAGCAGAAAACAGGAAAAGGAAAAAGGTAATGGAGGCTAAAACTTAGCAGGAGATCCCACTTTTTTTTTTTTTAAGAATGTTCCAAGTTTGATTCTGTTTCCATTGTTTGCTGGACCTAATATAAAGCAATTCAGCATTTGCAGAGTTAGCCTGGATGGAGGGGGTCCCTGGATGGAGCAGGAACAGGCCACATGGAGTTCAATCTCCTTTCCCCATACACAGCCGAAAGGAAAAGACACAGCTTGTGGGTTTGACACAAATTCCTTTAGTCCATGACTTCTGTGGGCAAGTGACAAAAATGTGCTCAAACTAGCTTCGCCAAAAATGGAAAATTCTCTTGAATACATATTAAGATATCTCACAGAACCCAAGGCAGAAAAGCAGCTCAGTCTCCAGAGGAATGGAATCGGAAATCAAGTACCATCATAGTTATTTTCTAGGCCCACTCTCTCTAGAACGCGTTCACATGGTTTCTCTCTGTAACGGGTTCACATGGTTTCTTCTTGTCTCCACACGCCTCTGCTTTATTCCTCTCTCTCTCTCTCTCTCTCTCTCTCTCTCTCTCTCTCTCTCTCTCTCTCTCTCTCTCTCTCTCTCTCTCTCCCTCCCCCCTCCCCCCCCTCACTGGGGAGCTCTCCCTGTCCTCTCAGTTCCCACATCTGGTAAACAGACTAGCATCTCGTTACCCAAACTCCAAATGCCCAGGTAGCAACGCTTTTAGATTCCTCCCAACATTGAACTGTTGCAACTGATCGTATCCTGTCAGTTGAAGTCATTGGGGTGGGGGGATCACATGGTACAAACACAGCTTTAGGACCCACACCTGTGTCTGTGCAGCCATTCTCAGGCAAAGGGGATTGAGTGGGACAGAATCCTCAAAAGCTGTCCACTACATCCCCATGCCTTAATTTTCATTTATTTGTTTCAGCTCTGAGCAGCACCGTAGAAGGGAAAGGGAGACGGAGAAAGCCCTGGCTTGTCTGCTGAAATCCTGGGGCAAAGTAGGTCCTCCACAAATGTTTCTTGAATGAACAAAAAAGAAAGGTGACAATGTGGGAGAAGGAAAGCAGAGGGCAATAAGCATGGGTGATAGTATTTGTCATCATGGTCATTTACTTCCAATGGTCTTTTTAAAATGTTATTATTCTCATTTGGAAATGATCCCAAAGTAACCGCTGTTTTGGATATCCAACTGTACTCAAATTCAACATTAGGCTTCGGGGAAATGCATATTAAACCACACTGAATATCACCTCACACCCAGTAGAATGGCTAAAATTGAAAGGACTGACAATTTCAAGCAAGGGTAAGATGTGGAGAAACTGGTACTCATACATTGCTGGTAGGAGTAGGATGGTACAATTTTGAAAAACTGTTTGGTGGGTACCTACTAAAGTCAAATATACCCCTATCCTATGATCCAGCAATTTCACTCCTAGATAAATCCACGAGAGACATGAGTGAATATATCCACCAAAAGACATGTGTAAGAATGTTCAGGGAAGCTTTATTCTTGATAACAAAAAACTATAAACAACCCAAATGTTAAACAATAAATGGATAAATAAACTGTGGAATATATACAGAATGGAATACGACACAGCAATTTTTGAAAGTATAAAGTACTGCTACATGCAACGACATTGATGAAGATCATAGACATAGTACTGAAGAACCAGAAACTAAAAAGTATATGCTGCAAATACATACTGCATGATTGATTCCATTAATATGAAGTTCAAGAATTGGCAAAAACTAATCTATGGTTGCAGATGTCAGAATAGTAGTTCCTTTGAGGGGTACAAAGGAGCCTCGAGGGGTGACAGAAATGTTCTGAATCTTGAGCTGAGTGATGGTTACACAGGTGTAGACTTACGTAAAAATTAATTGAGCTGCACACTTAGGAAAATGTGTGCTCATTCCTGAACTGTATTTAAGTTATATCTAAGTTTTAAAATAATATCCATTTGTTCTCTTCACACAGAAAGACCTTGGTAGGATTTCTCCAGGGTCCTAGAGGATGCTAACAGAACTCTTTCTGTCCTTTCCTTGAAGGTACTCCAACACACTTATCTAACACCACAATTTTCTTCTAAACCCTGCTTCTAAATTGTTGGGCTAATAAAACGGTGTGAACAAACAATGGTGGGACTCCCCCTGCAGCACTGTCTGGAGGGGGTGGGCGAGGCACAGAGCAGAGGGTGTTTGACAACACGGTGTGCAGATGGTGAAGATGATAAGAATACAGCACAGTTGGCATATGTTCCACTCCGTGCCTGGGGGATGATTCCTGAACAGAAAAACATACTTCCGTTTGTCCATTGTTAACTCAGAGTCTGTCCTGGCTAGAAATACTGGCATCCTCTACATTTCTCATCCTCTTTTTTTTTTTTTTGGCAGTAGGATGCTTTCGTGCAAGGAGGTGATGATGGGGTCTGGGAGGCCAGCAGCTCATCCTCATCTTCAGTGCCTTTCTCTAAGGAGATGCATTCTTAGTTATCCTTTGTGGTACAGTAGCTGAGCACACCTCAAGGTACACTGTTCCTCTTACATTCCACCTATACTGGGGCCTTCCTCAGCACCATGTCACGTCCTGGGCAGGCGTTTAATATGAGTTTCCAGGCCCTGGCAAGATTTAGCCTCTCTTTGTTAACCTCAGGGGGGGCCTTTTAATTAATCTTCAAAGCATCTGGATCCTGTTTCTCTACAGAGGTTGAATAACTAAGCTTCTTGAGCCCCTCCATCTAAGCTCCATGAGAATAAAAGAATGAACTGCTCTCTGAGAGATTTGCCTCTATTCCATAATATCTTCCTCATATGAGTTGACAAGGTGCTGTGCCCCATTCCCAGGAGTGGACGGCACCACACAGTGGGGGGATCATTTTAATTTCTGAAATGGACCAAGGGAGGGACAAGTTAGGGAAGAGAGCAGAAGGTTGTGTGAAATCTCTTTTTAGAGGAACTTCAAAGCTTTCTCCTCTCCTTTTTTGATCTCTTTGTTTTTACCTCTCCCGCCTCCTTCCCTGCCTTCTGTCTCATTTTCTTTGTGTCCTTTTCTCTAAGTCAATCTTCCTAGTTTCTCACTGAATTTCACTAATTTCCTGTAGTTGTAGCTCCTCACAGCCTTTCCTGTGGCATCACCTTTTTCAAAGGAAAGCTGGAGCAGAGTGCCCCACACTAGACACATTTCTTTTACTGTCCCTCCTCCCTAACCTGCCTCCATTTCACAACATGACAAATAAAACTTTTGAGAGTTGCTTACATCGAGACCTTATTTATTCATTCATTCATTCATTCATTTGGCTTAAACCATAGGACTCTATTAGCTCATGTTTTTGAGGCTAAGATAGAAGTCCAAATCAAGGCATCATCAAAGTGATGCTTTCTCCCTGAAGACTGTGGTGTTCTGGGGCTGGCTGAAGGCAATCCTTGGTCCTTAGGTTGTCACACGGTGTGTCTCCTGGTCTCTCCCTTCTCTTCTGGGTTCCACTGATGTTCAGCTTCTTGCTGTGGTGCATTCTCTCTCTGTCTGGATTTCATTCTGCTTATAAAAGACTCCAATAATAGGATTAGGACCCATCCTGATTGAGCGAGTCACACATTAACTGAAATAGCCTCATCAAAAGGTCCTACTTACAATGGGTTTACACACAGAGGAAGGGATTAACTTTAAGATGTTTTTCTGGGGTACGTACATTTCCAAACCACCACAGTCCACCCTCTGGAGCCACAAAAAGCATGTTCTTTCTACATGCAAAATACTTTATTCCACCACAACATCCCAAAGCCTTAAGTCATTTCAATAACAATGTTAAGTACAAAGTAAATCAAAACATATTTTGCCAGATATACACAATCTATTTTTCATTTTAATCAAAATACATCAGCAAAAGTTATTAGATACTTGTATGCCTTCAAATTTGTTTCAGATTTCTTACAGAGGAAATTTCCATGTCTTTGACTTTTTTAAAAAATGGCATAAACTTTAAACAAATAAAAAGTATGATGCACTCCCATGTGCCTATCACCCAACTATAATAGTTATTTACAATCTGTCGCCCTTGATGCATTTATCCGCTCTGATGGTTAGTCTTATGTGTCAACTTGGCTGGGCTATGGCACCCAGTTATTGACTCAAACACTAATCTAGGTGTTGCTGTGAAGGTATTTTGTAAATCTGGTTAATGTCTGCAATTAGTTGATTTTAAGTAAAGGAGATTACCCTCAAAAAATGTGGGTGAGCCTCATCCAATCGGTTGAAGGCCTTAAAAGCAAAAACTGAGGTTTCCCAGAGAAGAAGAAATACTACCTGAAGATTGTGGCATAAAACTCCTACCTGAATTCCTGGCCCTCCAGCCTGCACTACAGATTTCAGACTCAAGACTGCAGCCTCAACTCCTGCCTGAGTTTCCAGCCTGCAGGCCCACTCTACAGATTTCAGACATAGATTTCGGACTTGCCAGCCTCCATAATCATGTGAGCCAATTCCTTAAAATAAATTTCTTTATATATATATATATATATATATATATATATATATATATATTTATATTTTCTATTTCTCTGGGAAACCCTGACTGATACATCCCCCATACTTACTTTTCTTCAATGTTTTAAAGCAAATCCCAGATGCCATTTCATTTCATTGTGTATATGACTGCCCTGTAACAGCCACAAAGAAACACAAAGATAGAAGGTATAAGAAAATCATTAAAAATTTTCATAAAACTGCCGATTTTTATTGATAGAATTTGTTTGGAAATGGAAAAAAACAATTTATTTATAATTTAACAAAGTTCAATTGTGTTTCATATTATTTCAGGGCTTCAGGGATCAAAAGCACGTATTTTTCAACTAGCATTTATTCTTAGTGTTTCCCAGCTATATCCATTTACCACAGGTTTCCTACTCTTCTTGAGACCCATGGACTGGAACCAAAACATGACACTTCGAATAATAAGTGAGTGGGAAGATGGCCATCACACATTGTGCTCTGTGGTTTACAACCAGTAGTGCAACTTATTTAGAAGTCTAAAATATCTTTGTTTTTAAAATGTCGAGCTCACCCAGTGCCAAACGGTTATTTGATGTTATAACATTCAAACAAACTGGAGACAACGAAAGGACCATGCATTAATAGATCAGAGCTAAAGAACAGGGATGGGAGCTTTCCTGTTGGGTGTGTTCTTGCTCCTAAGCTATTCTGTGCTTTCTTTCCCAATTGAGGAGAACTGTTTATTAAGCCATCTGGGGTCCCAGAATGAAGGCTTTGTTAAACAGATTCCTCTGAATTTTGTGAGGACAGCAGCCAGAAAGGTTTCAATGGTTTCTACTGTAAACAAACAAACAAACAAACAAACAAACAATGTTTTAATCTGCATGAATTCCTCCTAGAATGACTTGCTACCTGGAATCTGGGAAGTTGACCTTTGGCTTGCCTCACATTACAGCTCTTTGAGCATAAGAGTAGCAGAGAAGGGCCATCTTTATAATAAGTATCAGGCCAGTGGTGGAAGGTTGACAGCTCAGCTTGGAATGACAAGCTGACAGTGGCAGCTCCTAATATTTCTATATGGAAGGGGCTTAAAAGGAGGTAATCTGCAGATTTGTCTCCAAATTGCATTTGCCTTGCACTTTATGTAAAATGAATGAGATGTCAACCGACCACATCAAAGAATGGGGGCAATGATAGGGATTATGGAGGGGTGGGGGTGGGACACTCAAAGGCTCTGCCATTGCTTCAGATCTGTGTCTGGGTAGAATTGCACAGCCTCCTCTTTCCACATGGATTTCTAGAGCAAACTTTCCCCTAGTTTATTCTTTCACAGAAGTATTAGCTTTGCTTATGAATGAATGCATAGGGAGTAGAGACCATTGTTATTAATTTATTTATATCCTAACTATTTTCAAATATAATTTGAGGCAGTCCAGAATATCCAGTTGTCCCTGCCTTTTTAAAAAATTATGCCCCTGACAATGAATTGTAATATGTGTGAAGATTTAATTGACAGAACTAATTCAGGATCACAGGGTAACTCATAGATGTATTATCTTTGATTAGGGGATTTTAAAGCAATTAGAAGGGTTTAAAATTTTATCTTGTTTGTCATTCTTTATAGATTCTCTGCCAGGAAGACTGTCATCTAAAAGCAGGGATTCTTAAGCCAGAGATGGGTATCAGAATTATCTGTGGATCTCCTAAGATTGTAGGCAAAATTTATTGGGTAAGGTCTTTTTCTGGATAGCCCACATTTTTCATTAGATTCTCAAAGGACTCTTTCCCCCAACCCCCAACCCCAAAAGGTTAAAATCCACTGTTCACTATCAAGGTTTCTAGGTAGATTTAGGGAAAACTCAGAAGAATGTCCTCTGCCTTCTCTGCTTAATTGTTTTTGCCCCATTGCCCTGAGCAACCTGAGAGGTGAGTAGTCTGTGTTTGAACCCAGCTTCTGCATTTGTCTAGACTATCAGTTTTTAAGCAACAGGAATCCTGGCAGGGCCTTCTTGTTAACATTGCCAGGAAAGCCACATATTAGTTGAGAGAAGCTGGGTTTGATTCTCTCCCACGGGCTTGTCAAAAATTACAAAAGCAGTGACTCTTCTTACAAGAGGCACTACACATGTGGATTTAGTGGCAGAAAGTCTACTTAAAGTAGGTGAACTCCAAAAGGTTGGTTCATTTCATCCCTTTTATGAGCCATGGATATTGAACACATTTAGGTATTTTTAGCAATACGGTCAGGTGGATTCATATGAACTGTCATCTCTGTCAAAACTGAATTCTCTTTTATCAAATACAGACATAGGGAGGATGCCAGCAATGTCCCTGGCCTACTTAGGCAGAGTAGCAGCATTTAAAAAAATTATCCACAACAATATTAACCTCCATGGATATAGCTAATGGAGAAGTAAGTATCATTGGGAATAATTGGCTTTAACTTATAGAAAAGGTCTTTCATCCGAAAAGCTGAAATACAGGCATATACTATTAGTACCGTTGCAAAATTGCTAAATTGTCTTTAGAGTAGGTATTGTAAGGCCTAGGCTTTTGGATTTCCAATTCTGTCTTGATTTCATTGATTTCTGCCAAACTTTTGTATCCATAGCCAACCTATGTTGCAATTCAATTATAATTTGACAAAATCACACTATGAATACATGCTCGATCATATCTGATTCAGCAAAGAAGTCACTCACATTACTAAGGAATGAGTATATTCTGACATGAATGTTGGTTGATAGATTTGTTCAAATTAACGAGAAGATGAAAGTGAAACAACAAAGACATGTCAGAACTTCTCTAGCTCGTCAATGACATGAGTGACACCTCTTTGTTGACTCAGATAATAGTTTTCAAATACTGGAAGAGCATTTCCTCAATATTTTGTGCTATTTGCAATAGAAAAACTATAGACCTGATGTACTTTTAAATTTAATCTGCATACTTAATATTTTCTCCCTCATTTTAATGACTAGAGTATCAACCAAATAATAAATAAAGCCCTGATTTAGAGTTTTTGCCTATTTCTGTGATATAACTATTCCCACCATGTATTTTTCTAGCTACCACGATGATATCACAGAATATGGACTTGGGAAAAGAAACACAGTAGCACACCATTATATGGTATTTCTACCATACAGATCAAATAGGCATAAATAACCTCAAGAGCAGAGATGAGAGTAAAATAACTAGGAAGTGATGAGTTTTGAGTATTTATTACCTTTGTTTTTAAAACTATTTATTTAATTACAAATTTATATATTTTTAATAATGGCTGTGTTATTTATGAAGATCACAAAATTTATGACAATAAAACCATTAGCTCCCACAGGGCTGTCCAAGCTGGTTCCAGCACACCACTGATAGTACATCACAAGGTAAAGTACATTTCTTACTGAAGGTTACGGTTAAAAAACAGGTTTCACAAACATTGCTCTAAAATCTACTACTGGTACTGTTGCTGACATTCTCAGAGGCCAGTTAGTTTGGCATTGAACTTCACAGAGTTATCTACATGGTACAAGAGAACTTCAAGTTTGGCCAATTTCCCCATTTTCTTCATAGTCTTTGGCATTTAATTCCTTAATACCTAAATTCAGCTGTTTCCCTTTGTTTTGTTTTGTAGTTCCGGAGAAGAACTTGACCCAAACATTCCAGATCAGACTCTCTTTTCGGGTATGTTTCCATGATTGTTTTAAATCTAGAGGGGAGCCTCTGAGAGTTTCATAAGTTTGACTCTCAAGCCAGCCTTCAGCTCTGCTCAGCAGTCGTGCTGCCGTCCCCTCGTGCATTTACCTCACTCCCTCTGACTTGATTATTTACCACTGTCTCTTGTCTCAGCCCTCTAATACCCCCTCAGCAGTCTTCACATTCAGCTCAAGACCTTGCTTCTTATTTCACTGAGAAAAGGGAAGCAATCAGAGGGCGCTTCCTCATATCTCACCACCAAATGTATAATCCACCACCACAAGGTGCTCTCTGCCTCTTCTCCAAATTCTGAAGATGAACTCTCTGTTCCTAGTTTTCTCTGTGTTGCACCCTAGTCCCCTCACAAAATCAGAGGCTCTGCTCCTGCTCTTATCTCTCTTTCTCTTTCTTAATCTCTCTCTCTTTTGCATTATCAGATTCCCCTCTGTGTAGAATCATTCCTACCAGTGTGTGAGCATGCTCTAAAGGTTTCATCTTAAAACAAACAAAAACACTCAGACACCATATCCTCCACCATCTATCTTTCCATCTCTCTCCTCTCATTTAGAGCAAATGTCTTTGAAAGAGTTGCCCATATTCAGTTGCCATTTCCTTACCTCCTATTCTTTCTCTCTTTCTGTCTCTTTCTTCTACTCTTACTTTCTCTCTTAAAAAATACTTGCAATTCATATTTTAGATAAATGATTAATATTCCTGACATACAAAAAGCTCTTAGAAATCTACTTTAAAATAACAAATAGAAACATAGGCAAAGGTGATGAAGACACAGAAAAGGAATTTCAAATAGCCCTTAAACACTAGAAGGGATGCTTAACCTCACTCATAAGAGAATTACAAATTAAACTATACTGAAATACTACTTTTCCTTTACAACCAGCACGCTCATTCTTGGTAAACTGGTACAAGTCTTGAAGAGGGCAGTTTGCCATACCCTTAGGTCCAATGGAAGGGGAAAGAGAGGAAACAGAGGGTGTGATGGTCAGGTTCATGTGTCAACTTGGCCAGGTGATGGTGCCCCAGACAATATTCAGTTGTCTGGTCAAGCAAGCACTGGCCTAACTTACTGCGAGGACATTTTGTGGACTTAAATCATAAGTATGTTGGTTGTATCTATGGATGAGTATATCTACAATCAACTAAGGAGAGTGTCTTTAGAAATGAAGGTGTTTAATCCAATAAGCAGGTGAAGGCTTCAAAGGGAGAAGTGATGACTTCAGCAGTCGAAAGAGAGAACTTTCATCTCTACTTCACAGCCTTTCCTGGGGAATTTGTTGCAAACCTTCATCAGAGTTGCCAGCTTGCAGCCTGCACTACAGAATTTGGACTTGTGCATCCCCACAGTTGCATGAGACACGTTATAAAATCTTATAATAGTTACAGATATCTCCTGTTGCTTCTGTTTCCCTAGAGAACCCTGACTAATGAGGAGGGCATATTATTTCCTTTTAAGGAAGTGAGCAGAAGGTGTACATATCACTTCCACTATTATTCAGTAGATATATCTTGATCCTAGGCAAGATCTGAGTTACATGGTGACCTCTAGCTTCAAGGAGGTTAGAACATGTTGTCTCTGGATGGGTGGCCATGTACCCTGTTAAAATTCAGTGGGTGGTTGGGTTAAAATCCTACATAGAAAAAGGGAAAAATGGATACAGGAAGAAAATTAGCAATCTATGCCACATGATCAAATCTGAAAATCTTTACCTTTTGTAGATAAGTTAAGCCCATTTATAGTTTTCAATATGACAATTATGTTTTGTTTTATTTCTGTCATTTATTTTTATGTTTTTTGTTTATACAATTTTAGTCTTACTACTTTCTCTTTCCTTTACTTTGTTGTATGCATACTGATGTTTTTGTATATGTGCATATGTGTGTGCGTGTGGTTTTCAGATATTTAGGAAAGTTTGTGTTTTTTCTGTTACCATTATATTTATACCTTTATATAATATTTAGTCATTTATTTCTTTAGGCATTCTCTGTTAGTTTCCTCCAGTGAATAATGATAAAATGAGCAAGTGTCTTCTTCCTTGCCCATCATCTCCTTCTCTTCAACCACCCAATTTTTGGTGAATAGTATTACCCGTTTTAGTGTTCTTCATTGTGTTATCACATATGCTTATATTTACAGTATATGATAGCTCAGCTTTTAATGATATCCCTTGACTCTCATATTTTGCCAATAAGGCAACCTGAACTTACTCTTTCTCCTACCTTCACTTTCTCCCCCTCATTCAGTTTTCACCAGTTGTATTACTGCTGCATTATCAAGGTATATATTTACATTCAGTAATGTCACCCTAATTCCCATGTGTTCTGAATGGTGCAGCTACAAGACAGTATGTTTTGGCAGGACATTTCTCATCACCTGGACTCACTGTGGTAAAGGTCTGGTCTCTGTGGGTCTGTCTCAGGCTCAGTGAAGATAAAGAATTTTTCTAGGGTCAAATGGCTAGTACATAAAGGAACTGGAATTCAAACCCAGGTGGGATGGATCTGGAGACTACATTCCGCAACTATATGGCCTCTCCAGTAATATATGTTTTTTGTAGAAACTTTAGAACATGCATAAAAGTTCAAGGAAGAAAATTGAAATCACTCACAGTCCTGCAATCCAGAGGCATCAGAGGTTATCATGGTTAAAATTTCTATAAAGCCTTTTAGCTTTTCCTACATGGACAGGTAGGCTTTTTAATGAGCTCATAATATATATGAATTGTCTTAATAAAAATAAGATATTATTTGCAATTCTTCACTAAATAATAATAGCTAATGGTTATTGAACAACTGTCTATATTTACCACTGTGTGTAAGCGTGCAAGTAATAGAAACCCAATTTGAAATGGCCTAAGCAATAAGAAAATATTGCTCACCTAACTTGCAATCCAGATGCTTGATGATGTCATGCAGGAGTGGGTCCTCTCTATTTCTACATGCTACTTGACACAATGTTGGCTCAATTCCTTGGGTAGTTTCCCTTGCTCATGACTGTCAGCAGCAGCAACCAAGGCTGCGTGTTTCTTCGTTCACATCCAGCCAAGATAAGGGAGACTGACTTCCCATAGCTTCTTTCCAGAAGACCCCAACAAGCTCTCCTCAAGTCCCATTAGCCCAAACTGGCTGAAGCGTGCCCATCCGTAAACCACCAGTGACGTGGGGGGTGGGAATACCATGGTCAGCCTGGACTAACAGAGAGGGGGTGGGGGTGCTGAGGAATCACCCACAAGGAGCTCTCCACAACACTAAAGGTACTTCATCAAAAGCCACCTACTTTTCTAGCTTAACAGCATATTGTGAACATATTTCAGTTCTTCTTCTAAAGTGTAGTTTGTAAGAACTGGCTTCTTCATTTATTCAGCAGTCAATATAAGTAGTAACCCAACTCTCACTATCTGATCCCAGGGAACTTAATAGGTACAAATACATTTTTGGATGTATCCCTCACTATCCAACTCTTGCTTCTGATATTTGAAACTTAGGAGCAAAATAGAGTCAAATAACTTTTTGATGAATACCTCAATATCTGAGCTTTCACTATTTGCTTTCCAGAACTGAGAAATCAAATATAATTAGATAACGCAGTGTGCCTTGCTGTGCAAATAACATCAATATGCATATCCTGGATAGATTTGGGTACTGAGGAATACTGGCACACACCAGGCACTGCACGAGGCCTAGGGAAACAAACAAAGACAATAGTACCTGCCCTCAGAGGGCTGAAAACAGAGTGTGGGGATGGATATGAAACCAGTAATTACACACACAAGCATTTAATTGCAATGTTGATAAGTGCTATTGGGGGAAAAAAGAGGGGTCAATGAAAACGAGGGGCATGGTGTCCTAACCTCTTCTGGCAGGTCTGGGAAGGTTACACTGGGGAAGTAACATGTAGGCCAAGATGAGAAGGATACATAGGACTTTGCCAAGCGAAAAATAACTGGGGAAAAACATTCAACCATGTGACCGTATTCCATCATAGCAATATGTCTCAATTTATTTAACCAATCCTCTGTAGCCTAATATGCAGATTTTTCTCTTACCATTAAAAACATAACTCTGATAAAATATTCTTGTGCCCAAAGTATTTGCAAGACTATGACTTATTTTCTCAGGAAAAATAAATTAATGGAAGTGAAGTTAATGGGTCAAAGTATAGGAACTTTTTACAAGCTTTTTTAAAAAAATGTGTTTACATTGCTGCAGCAGTGGATGAGAGAATGCCTATTTTCCCGTGACCTAATCAACACTCAGCATTATATTTTTGAACACACATTTGAAAATTTAATGGCAAAAGAAATGATATACATTTTACATTTGTAATTCTTCAAAAACTAACTAAAAAAAGCTAAGCATTGTTATATCTGTATTGATTTATATTTCTCCTTCAAATAATAGCTACTCACTAATGGGCAAAATGATGTATGGAAAGGATACTTATTGCAGCATTTTTAATAACATGAAGGGTTTGGAAACTACCTAAATTTCCATCCGTGGGAACACATTAAATAAAAGTTGTTTGTCTATGCATTGGACAATTCTGCAGCCATTTAAAAAACAGCATAAAAAGGATGAGGCAGCTCATCATAAAATGTATTGCTAACTGGAAAGGGGGTGGGGGGAGGGAGGAAGTGCAGAATGGTGTGCTAAATACAAAAGAGAAAACAAGACCAAAAGGGAGATTTTTCATCTATATCCTTTTGTACTTTAAAAAATTTGAATTATGTGACTATATTGCATATTAAAAATAAATTTAAAAATTTAAACAATGACTATCATATGAATATTTGCTATTAGCCAAGCATTGTGCCAACCACACTGTGTACATTATCACCAGTAACTTCCTACTTCCTAAATCTTGATTTCAGGCATCTCCCCTCTGACCACCACCTCCCTTCTCCAACTCACTCCATTACCCCAAACTCTGCATTCCTTCAGGTTCTTCGAAACCCCTGTTTTCTTGGCCCCTGAGCTTTCCCACCATTTATTTGAGTCCTGCCCTCATGTCCTCCTTTTCTGCCAGCATCAGTGTTCCAAATCCATCATTTTAATGGTTTCCTCCACAACATCCCAATTCCCTTGTCATCTCTCGCTATCACACTGCCTGGCAAAATCCCACCATAGTTAAACCCAACTCTTTCCTCCACCCTCTAGTATGGTACCTACAAATCCACCTGCATCTGAACACAAACTTACAGCTTTCCCTCCAATTGCTAGTGATGATGTGCTCCTCTCCATCTCCTCTCCTCCTCTCCTGCATTTATTCTCTTCTTTTCCCTTGCCGATTTCTCTCTCCCTCCACTTGATGGCTCTGAGTAGCACAAAAAATGGGCTCTAATCTCTCTCCTTTCCTCTCCTTGATATTGCCCTCTAGCCCATTCCCCACCCCCTTCAGAGCAAACCAGAGCTGTCTGTGTGCACTTTCTCCAGTCCTCCAGTCCCCATGGACATTTTGCCTCCAGTCTAGGTTCTAGCCCCACAGTTCCATGATGTGCTGCCAGGCAGGGTCAGCCTCCACACTGTCAAATCCAGTGGTCATTGCTCCGTCTCCATTCTCAATCTTCCAGCAGAATTCAGTCCTCTTTCTGAAACAGTTACCTCTTTTGGCTTTCCAGATTCCTCACATTCCTAATTTTTCTCTTGTTCAGTGGCCACACCTACTCAGTTTTTTCTCTAAATGTTGCAGTATCCCGGGGCTTGGTCCTAGACTCTCTTCCCTTGTCTATCTGTGGTCTCTAGGTGATCTCATCCAGGCCTAGAGCTTTATATACCATCTATTGATGCCCCCCAAATTTATATTTCCAGAAGTGACAGTTTTCCTCATCTTCAGATTCTCTAACAACTAGTAACATAGCATCTCTACTTAGACACTAACAGGTATCTCATAGTGTTATGACCAAAGTAGAACTCGGGACTTCCCACCCACACTCTCCCAACTGCTCTTTCCCCAGTCTCCCTAATGTCAGTAAATGGAACCCCTGATTTATCAGTCAAAATCTTGTAGGAACATAGAAACCACATCAGTTATTTGAACAGAGAATTGTTAAGTAGGCAAAGATATGGTGGAGGTCGCAACTTCAGGAAGCAGTTACCTCCTTTAGGGCTGAGGGATTTTTAACATTTAGAAATGTAAAGGAGGGATCCCATGTAGCTAAAGAGGGGGCTCTCGCAGGTGCCAATGTATCTCCAAGGAGGGCATGATGACATGTCCTCTGCAGGCGTTGGAATAACTGCAAACTGGATTTGCTGCTGCTATGGAAAGGAACTTTTGCTACTGGGGTGAAGAAGCTGGTTGTTCTCAGGAACAGGAAACAGGGAGGAGCTAGTTTCTTCTTCCTCCTCAGGACTTGCAGTCTTCCTCTAGCATCCACTATTGGCAGGACCAACCAGTGAGCCAGCTGGCAAAAAAGTGCACCACAGGATCCCATCCCTGGTATAACAAAGCAGAGTATAGAAGGGTGAGTTCAGAGCTGAAAGACAATAAATAACTTAATACCTGGCAAAACCATCTGCCTGGTTAATCAAACCAAAAGCCTAGGAGTGGTTTTTGTTTCCTCTTTTTACTCTTCACATCCAATCCATTACACATCCTGAAGTCCTGCCTCCAAAATATATTCTAAGTCTGTCCACTTCTCCCAACCCCACTGCCACCACCCTAGCCCAAACCACCATCATGAATGGTGGGTGACTGCAATGGTCTCCTCGCTGTTATTCCTGACACCTTGGCCCCTGCTGTGCATCCTTCTCACAGTAACCTGATTGGTCTTTTAAAAACAAACATTCTAGTGGCTTCCCACTGCATATAGAATAAACCCAAATTTCTAACCATGGCCTGGATTTCCTCTGAGTTCATCTTGTATCTCTCTAGCCACACTGACCTTCTTTCTGTTCTTTGAACATGACAAGCTGGTGCCACCTCTTTGTTCCTCCTTCTGCTTGGACCCCTCTCCCCTCACCCACCCTCTTCACAGAGCTGGCTCCTTCCTATTACTCAGCTTGAATGTCACCTTCTCAGAGAGGTCTTCCCAGATTACCCTCATCTAATGTAGTACCCTTTTGAGACAATTACAATGATCTTGTTCATTTATTTTTTACTATCAGCCATACCCCCTGTGCTGGTTTGGATATATTATGTCCCCCAAAACACCATGTTCTTTGATGCACTCTTGTGGGGGCAGACATATTAGTGTTGATTAGGTGGGAATCCTTTGATTATTTCCATGGAGATGTGACTCGATCAACTGTGGATGAGACCCTTGATTGATAATTTACATGGAGGTGTTATCCCACCCATTCAGGGTGGGTCTTAATTGAATCACTGGAGTCCTATAAAAGTGTTCACAGCCTGAAGGAGGTGCTGCAGCTTAGAGAGGAATGTCCTGGGAGAAAGCTATTTTGAAACCAGAGCTCCGGAGCAGATGCCAGCCACGTGCCTTCCCAGCTAACAGAGGTTTTCTGGACACCATTGGCCATCCTCCAGTGAAGGTACCCGATGGCTGATGCCTTACCTTGGGCACTTTATGGCCTGAAAACTTTAACTGTGTAACTAAATAAACCCCCTTTATAAAAGCCAATCCATTTCTGGTATTTTGCAAATGGCAGCATTAGCAAGCTGGAAAATCCCCCAACAGGATAAAAGCCTGCGAGAACAGAGACATTGCCTTGTTCACCACAGTATCCTCAGGTAGAAGGCATTTAATAGATGTTTGTTGAATTAATTAATCTCATTTAGTCCTCCGAACCATTTTCCCTCATTATATAGATGACAAAATAAAGATATGGAGAGGATACAAAAATTACCAAATGGCAGGGGAAAAAATAGATTTGAACCTAGAAGTCTACAATCTAAACTCTTTAATACCATTCCCTCATATAGATGACAAAATAAAGATATGGAGAGGATACAAAAATTACCAAATGGCAGGGGAAAAAATAGATTTGAACCTAGAAGTCTACAATCTAAACTCTTTAATACCATATTTTTAGTCTTTACTTTGTAGATGTAATGCCTTAACTGCATGCTTCTCCAAAGGAACTATGATTTAAATATATTTTTTTTCTTCATCTCCTGAGAAAATGTCTATAAATTTTTCATGGTCCACAGTTCTACTGTGGAAACAGCCTTTCACTGCAACTTCTAAAAGTCACAGAGGAAATTGACAGCCAGGTTTTTTGAATGAACAGAGTTGATTCTTTTTTTAAGAAGATATAATTTTTCTAAATGCTGCTGTCCACAAGTAAGTTTTAGGATAGAAAACCATAGGTGACATAAATCTTCCTTTCTGAAAAAGAAAACCAAGTATTATATTCAGATCAGTAAATGGAACACAATCGGTTCATCCGAGCTTTCATCTCTAATACTTCTCTGATCTGAGTTGGCTGCTCTGAGTCTAAATGATCTGCTTGTTCTGTCACAACTTTCCAGTTCTCATGAAGAAGCAAGAAAAACATTCTCAGATCTTGTATCACTTAAAAAATTCAAGTTATTACTTTGGGAGGGATTTCACAGAGGTATAATCAGCATTATCTCAAATTTCCCATGACTATGCCAGCCATAATGAAAGGTTGCTAAGAAATACTTCATTTCCATCAAAGAACCACTTTGGGGAAATGGGGCCATGGGTGTTTCCCACTGCCCAAGGCTCTTAAGACTTTCTAAAAGAACAAGTTCATTTTAGTTCCTTGGGTATTAGCAAGAATCATACTGGAAAATCTCTACAAGATGAAATAGTAATATGTTCCTAAATTATGGGATTATTTTCTGTGCTCCAAGCTCTTAAATTATATACATGAATTAGCAGTGAGCAAACATTTCAAGATATGGTCTACACTCATTACCTCGCCTCTTGTTAAGCTGACAACTCTTTAGATCACTAAGATTTCCCACCAATAGGTTTCTAATTTACATAGCTTTTCACTTTCCAATAATTTCTTCCACCAAAAATTGGCTTAAGACAGAGAAGTAGAGAGCTGGGGAGCCTGAAATGCATTTAGCAGGACATGTGAGAAAATCAGTTCTGTTTATGTTAGGAAGAATATATAAAACACACTGAAAACATGTTGAACATGTTCTGTTTTCCAAGTCCTATTTGAAAATTTCCTGGCCTTTAGCCTAGCAGTGGCAAGAAGGTAAACCTTGTATTCTAATTGCCTAGCTTTGGTTATCTTGGTTAAGTCACTGCTTTGGTCCTAGAGTCAATTTCTCATCAAAATAACAGAAGTCAATAATTCTGGTATTTTCTTCATACCCCAATACCAAGGTAAGCATTGTTTTTGTGTTTGTTTTTTTTCCCTTTTTCTTATGTCATTTGCCTCCTAGTAAACACCTTATCAGATTGGCAAAGACTAAAAGCTTGACAATACAAAGTGTTGACAAAGATGAACAATGAGAACATTCATGCAATGCTGATGAGAATATAAACTGATCGTCCCCTTCAAAATCAATATGTCAGTATTTAGAATAGTTGCAGATACATACAACTTCAGACCCACCAATCCTTCTTTTAGGAATAAGAAGGTTCACTTATAAGAATGTTCATTACAGTCCTACAATGATTGCAAAAAATGGAAATAGACCAGATATCCATCAAAAGAAGAAAGTGTAGTGTGTCATATACAGTAGAAAACACATAGTGATTAAAATTAATTAGAGCTGCATGTTTCTTTAAAATATAATGCATCTTTAAAATACAATGTCAAGCAAAATTTTTAAAAGCAAGTTGCAAAAGGATATGTGCACTATGATACCATTATATTTAAAGATGGAAAACAATAATCTGTATTGTTTATGGATATAATCTTGTATAGAAAATATATAAAATATACATGGAATTGAAAAACCACAAATTTAAGGTATACAGGAAAATTCAGAAGAATATACAGGAACTTCAAATACATTTGTAATTTATTTCCTAAGGCAAGCACAAAATCTGAAACAAAGATAGCAACAGCCTAAGATTTTACATAGGTGGGTTGTGGGTACAATGATGATTAACATATTTTTCTCTATGCTTTCCTGTTTTTGAAATATTAGGGAAAAAAACACTATTGCTGCTGAGAAGTTTATTTTCATTCAGTAAACACGAATTAAGCATCTTCTATGAGTCAGGCATATGCTAATTACTAGGGGTCAAAGAGTCTTGTCCTGAGAGGACTTAGAATCTACTGGGGGCTGGTCCTGAAAACACCCCCCTGGCACCAAGGCAATTAATTTGTACCTCTGTTATCACCTTCTGTCTTGTATCATAGTTTCAGGTTTCATGACTTTTATTTCCTTCTACAGCAGTTATCCAATCGAACTTTCTGAAATGGTAGAAATATTCACCTATGCAGTCCAATATGATGCTACTAGCTAATAGGTGGCTATTGAGCATTTGAAATGTGGCTAATGTGACTGAGGAATTGAATTTTTAATTTTGTTTAAATTTAATTAATTTAAATTTAAATAGCCACATGTGGCTAATAGCTACCATATTGAATGGCACAGTTGCAGAATATATGCTCTTTGAGGGAAGGGACTATGTCTTTCTCATCTTTATAGCCCCCATCTCAATTCCCACCTTCACCCTCCAGCATGTAGCATGATACTGTATCTCATAGAAGGCATTTGACAAATATCTGTTAAACTGAGTTCTGGAGTTGAGTCCTTGCTCTGTCATTGACTAGCATGAGCCCTAGGGACATTCACTTAATTCCTGTATATTCATTCATTCATTTATCAAACACATACTGAGCACCAGTTCTGGGCTGAGCTGAGGGGATATAAAAATAAATAGAACATAGCTCCTTCCTTTGAGGAGTTCAAAGTCTTGTCTGGGCAATAGTTTCAGAAATGAAATGAGAGTTAATTCTAAAAATTTCCAAGATCCCTTCCAGTGCTAACATTCTATGAATACATTCATTGAATTGTTCATTTGTGCCTGTGATCACTTTGAGAGCTCATTAAAATGGAATAAATCAGTAAAATGAAGATGTCTAAATTATTTGGAGCACGTCGGTCTTATTCATTCATTCATTTAATAAATATTTATTGAACACCCTCTGTGGGCCAGGCACTGTGCTAGGCACTCTGTTGGCAAGACAAGAACAAGCGGTTCCAGCCCTCATGGGACTTATATTTAAGTTTCAGGGGCTTATTGGTGAAGTTGGTGAACAAGGACGGGGTTTAACATAGAGAGGTTCCCCACTTCTCTAACTCTGCCATGGGGCCCAAGGCCCAGCAGCATGGATAACGAATAGCTTCTTTTGGCCACTAGAGGGCATTTCCTGCTTTCTGCATAGGCCCCAGTTTTCTTGGGTTTTAGCTAAAATAGTAGGTGAAGGGCACTGATTGATTCTCAAATCTGGCACACAGCAGAATCACTTGGGAAAAAATTTAAAGGGGTACCACACTAATGCAAAATGTTAAAAATGGGGGTGGTTATATGGGAACTTGTATTTTCGGCATTGATCTTTCTGTAAATGTACAACTTCTCTGAAAAAAAAAAGTTTCACACTCAAAGATTTTGACAAGGTAGAAATAAGATTGACTTCGGGCTTCTGCAATTTGAAAATGTTCCACAAGTGATTCTTACAGGTAAGCAGGGTTGAACAACCAAATACTTGAGTGAAAGCCTACACCCCGGTTTTCAGGGATTCCCATTTTGGTGAAAGAAGTTGAAAGAGGACTCCTATTTTTTTCTGTCACATGTGTAGTTAGCAGAAACTATTATTTTTCAGACAAATTTCAGAGTAAAATTTGATCAGTTTTGGGCTCAGGGTTATATTTTATTGATTTTGCAATCTTCGCTTCCTTCCTATTTTTTGTCTAGATTCCCTCTGCTCCAAATGTAAAATAGAGAATGAAAAAGTTTGTGGAGGTAATAGAAAGGTGAGAAAGAATGAGACCCACTTGGAGAACTAAGCTTTAGAGAACAGATTATGTATCATAAATTCTTCTGGGGCCTGACACATGGTGACATCCAATACCCATGGTCACTACTATTAACAACACTAATGTTTAGCACCATGTTCTGCCCGCTGGCAGCTCACAGAGATCCAATCAATATGCAAAATGCTCAATATAATATGTTCTTGTGACATGAGAAGGTGCTTATTGGGTGGCTGCAGTGCAGGCTGGTCATCTGTACAGTACAGATCCCCTGGACCCACTTCCCTGTCCCAGCTCAACCCACGCTAGCTCTGTCTCCTTAAGATTTATGATCACAGAGACCCAGTCTCTGCATTACTCCCCCCAAAATTGTTGTGAGGATTAAATGAGATTATGTATGTTAAAGTTGTTTGTAAATAGTCATACCTAAAATCAAAATGGCCCAGGCCCATACCTAAAATCACCAAACCAACCAACAAGGTCACATTGACATTCATGCTGAATTACAATGATGTCCTTTCTAAGAAGAGAGGTTGCTGGGTTCTGCTGGTAGACTCAAGGCTGCCTGGAGCTGGGGTGAAAAAGCTTCACTGAAGTTTGGAGCAAAGTAGGAGTGGGAAGGCTGTCCTGCTCACCAACCCCATGCTGCACTTGTCATTTAGGCTCCTAGAGTCCCTTGCCCAGTAACCAGATCCTTTGGTTTCTGGCTCAACCTGCCCCTCAAGTTAGTGGGAAACCTGTGTGAATGTTTTTGCAGTGGGAGACCACGAGAGAGAGGAGGAGAATATGCTTTCTCAGCTTTCCTTACCCGTGCTCCCACATTCCTCTCCCAATGCTGAGCACAAAATTTTCTTCTTCTGCTCAAAGAACAAATGTCCTCAAATATTCCCTTCTGCGAGTAGATACCTGAAGGAGTCGCCAGCCTGCAAACAGCTCATGTCTGACTAGACTTTGGGATCAGAAACTAATCTCTACTCTTCCTATCCCATCTGATTCTGAGAAGCAGGAAGTAAGAGACCATCATTTAAACAACCTGACTTTTCATCCCTTTAACCCTGAGTCACTCCGAGTCTTTAATTGTTCTCTGTTACGGTTTTGTCATTATTGCTGCTTTGTTTTGTTTTGTGAACAAAATAAGCTCTCCCTTCCCCCTCCGCAAAAAAGAAAATCTTAAGCCAGTTCTTGAGTTATATTTTTACAGTTGCTTGTCATAAAATCAGTGTAATTATTTGATTATAGCTATCCCGTGAAAATATTGAAAGGAAGACTCCAGGCAAAGCAAACCACGGAATTATTTAAGGATTACAGACTTCCTTTCAAAGCAGTTATGCTAAATTATGAAGGATGCACTCCCTGGAAGACAATGCGAGTTTATCTAGAAAAGACAAGTGTTCCGTTTTTAGGTAAGCTGAAAATTCTTCTTGCTTCCTTCCCGTGAATTAAAAAAACACACACACAGACACTAAAACACTATTCTATTTATTAATTGTCAGGTAATTTTTTAAAAACTTCCCAGAGCAAATTATAAATTTCTCCTTCCAACCAAGATGATTAACTAATAGAAGACAGTATATCTGGTCCTGGAGGGGAAGACATCAGAGCTGCCAGCCTAGCATACTGGGACTAACCCAGCTTAACAAACACTTGACAGCTTTTTTTTTTTTTTTTTTTTTGAACTCAGCCTAGGAGGCTCATTTCTGTGCCTGTGCCACTCAGGCATCTTCAGTGCTTGCTTCTGAATCACTCACTTGTATCACTCACTCTACCACACATACCTAATAATAACTTCAGTAAAGTTGTCTGTCCCAAAGCCCCAAGACAACCAATAAAATTGCAAGTATTCTCCAGAGGCATGGGTGTGTCAGGGTGTGGACTTATAAATTCACCTCTCTGGAACTAAACATGTAATTAGAAATTCCATATTAGATATGCCTACTTCAGATGGTGCAACCAAAAAGAATGATAATAATATCAGTTTTATTAAAATGGTAACAGATCATCTATTATGAATCTCGCCTCCCTTTTCCACATTTCCTCCATTTGCATAATACATTTCTAGGCAAATCAATCTTTTCAAGAGAGGATGAAAAAAATAAGCTCTTCTTGTTTTATAAAGTCAAGCCACACTTTAACAGCTAATAATAACAGCTACCATTTAATTAAGTGCCTGCATACTACATGATGGGCCTATGCAAGGCATTTTACATACTTCATCTCATTTAACCTCTGAACAACCCTTGAGATATGTACTATTATTTCTCCAATTTTACAGATGAGTCCAAGGCTCTGAAAGGTTAAGCAGCATGATCAAAGTCACCCCATAGTAAAGGATGAATTGTGCACCAAGGCAAAGCTGTATAAGCACTTGACCGAAGGGGTAAATAGAGGCTGAAATCTGCCTGTATTCCACTTGCTAAACCACACAGGAGCAGGGCTGCATCCACCCAGAGGGGTTGCCCTTTCTAACTTGAACTAAGGCACTATATTGGCTAGCGATGGCCATGAAACTAGAACCTGGAGTCAAACCCCACTGAGTTGGTTCCAGATCCAGTGTGCTTAACACTACACTATCTTGCCAAGCTCATTTTCCTGCTTTCAAGGATCCCACATGGGTCACCAACAACTCCTTTTTTTTCCACTGGCTGTGCTTGGAGATGAGTAGAGGGGGCATGTATAAGTCTACCCAAAAGGATGTAGATAGACACCCACTTCTCGAGTAGTCTGGTTTTCTGTTTTATAGGAGGTGGAGTGTGTGGGAGCAGCAGCAAACCACTGTCCTGAAAATTACTAGCAGCCTGACCCCTTGGAAGTTTTCCTGGCCTGCTTTATCAAGGTCACTCAAATAGCAGAGTCGAGGTAGCACTGGATGAATGGCTGTATAACACCCTGGCTTGAGATACCACATCTGTACAATGAGCTAGTAGACGGGAATCCTCTGGCTGACTCTGCCACAGGCTGCTGTTTTGACTTTTGGCCAGTCACTTAACTTCAGTGTATCTCCAATTCTCCATCTGAAAATGTGAACAATGCTATTAGGTGTCCTAACGTCCTTAAGAGAATAGTGCTCAGAAGTAACTCTAGGATTGGAATAGCTAGCAATAAATACCTGAAACTATCAAACTACAACCCAGAACTCATGAATCTTGAAGACAATTGTATAAAAATGTAGCTTATGAGGGGTGACAATGTGATTGGGAGAGCCATGTGGACCACACTCCTCTTTGTCCAGTGTATAGATGGATGAGTAGAAAAATGGGGGGAAAAAAAACCCAGTGTTCTTTTTCACTTTAATTTTTATTCTTATTATTTTTGTGTGTGTGGTAATGAAAAGGTTCAAATATTAATTTTGGTGAATGCACAACTATACAGTAGTACTGTGAACAACTGAATGCATGCTTTGTATGACTGCATGGTATGTGAATATATCTCAATAAAAGTGAATTAAAAAAAAAGTAACTCTAGGAAATGTTTCAAAGTGGACAAATTTATCTTTGGTACTTTAAGTCTTCTGTCCAGCTTTTCTTCTCAATTTCTCTTTTCCCTGCAACATTTCTTCTTGCCTAACCTTTCCATCAGTGGGGGAAATGTGTGCTTATAAAAATCAGTTAGCACCACAGATGTTAGGGCTTAAAAATATTGACTTTCCCCAAACTGTCTTTATCCCAAAGAAAAGGCAAGACTGTGCGCAAAGGATTGAATCACTACTGGATAATTTTAGGAGCAGATGATGACTTAAGTTCTTCCCAAAGCCCTGTAAATCACAAAGATAAACAATTAAGGATTGGACTGTCCTGGGAAAGCTTTGTAAAAAGGATGTTTTAAAAAAGTCACATGTATATGTCTACTTGGTAGAACATTACATGGTCATTACAAATGTTTCTTTTGCAGCACCAGGGAAAACTCCCAGATATAATGGGATATGCAAAAAGCAAGACCCCAAAACATACCAGCTATGATACAACCAGATAAAAATTACGTACATATACAGAGAGCATAGAAACTAATATAGAAAAATGAAAACAAATAATTGGTCAAAGTGGTGGGATAGTGAGTGATTTTTAATTAACATTACAACAGTTTGAAATAGACTTAGAAATAGTAAAAATAAAGAAGAAATTTCATCATTTTTTAAGCATCTATAGAAACTTGGTAGCATGAATAATTGAGTTCCCTATTGTCATAATTTCAGGCTGGTAATTTTAATTGGTAAAAGACATTTTAAGCTTTAACATTTCAATAAAGCTCTTAAATATTGTTTGTGCCAATATAAACACACTGTATCATCAAGCAAATGCTTGAAAATCTTTATGTTGAGATGTTATGTTTATATTAGAAGAATTTGCCAAGGTACCTTAAAAAGAATATAATCAAATAATATAAAATAAAGTCAAATAATATATATAAAATAAATATATGTACACAAAATCCAATAATATATAATGATGTTGTGATTCTGAGAACAGAGATCAGTCAGAGCACCTTTATGCCTCAGAACTTTTACTCAGAACAAATCACAGTATGTTTCATAAATATTCACTGAACAGATGAATGAGTCCTTTCTCAGAAATGTTCAGATGAATCTAAAATCTCCTTTAGTTTAATTGCCACCTCTACAGGGGTTTCTGAATGAACACTCACAAAGGACTGTTAGGAAGAGAGCTAGTAATTATAAGTCATTCCTATTTCGCAAAGAAGGGACAGGATTTTTCCTCTAAATGTAATTTTGGCTTTAATCTAAAACAAACAATGGACCAGAAATTTCAGACATTGCAACTAGCTTTCTGTTTGATGGGCTTTAAAATTTATTCACATGCACACTGGGGAGCCTCTGATCTCAAAGTTTACCTCCAGAAAGGTTGCTTTAATGTTCAGTTCCACCTATCAGAGTGTTGGGCTCTGCTTAGGTTCACCAAAATTTAGAACTCACTCCCTTCTCTGATCTACTTTGATTAATTTACTCACAAGGCAATGGAAGTCTCCAAAACAAGGAGGAGATAGACATTTCAGATAGGGAGAGGCAAAGCCCTGTCAAAGGGCTTTTCTTGTCCCTTTGTTTCCTATTCAAGACAGAACTAAGCAACATCCAGACACTTCCTCTGCTGTCTGCCAAGATGATATTACCTTGAACCTCTGAGCAGTCCAGGACTTCAGAGCTGATGCTATTCACTTAATAAAAAGAAAAATAAAGACAAAGAAATTTTTGTCCACAAATCACAGCCAAGCTCAGTTGTGGGGCCACAGTTTCTGAGTCCTTCCATTACCTCCCCTGGGTCAGAAACGGTGGACCAAGGGGACATCCAATCACATCCTTCCTCTTTTGAGGCAGGCTCAACACAACTTACCTTATCTGAGATACTCTCTATTCTTGAATAAAAACATTAAACAGCAAGCAAGCAAATTTTCTGGACAAGAAAGGACTTTTCACAGGAATTTTGCAAAAATTACATGTCGTAATTTCCTCCTCATTTCAAATATTTAAATATTTTGTTTACCTTCATGGGGAGGGATTAACAGATCCTAATGTAATGAGTTTAATTCTTTCTTCTAAAGGAAGGGAATAATAATGGCTAACACATTGCATCTACCATGTGCTAACAGTGTAGTAAATACTCTGTTTATTAACTTTATCCTTGTAATAACCTGTTGGCATAGATATTATTACTACCTCCATTTTACAGATGAAAAAATTGAGGCACAGAGAAGCCAAGTACTTTACATCCAGTATGTGGAAGAGCTGAGAGCACAGCTTGGCTCTAGAGACCATGTTTGAAAGCAGGACGCCACCTGACTAAGGTCTCCAGTGAGGCCCTTTATTTTTCATTAACAGCAGAATAGACATTCTTTGGTGGAAAGGGTCATCCTCAGTTATATCAGTGGCTCCTGAATTATCTTCATGCCTTTGTGTGGATTTTTTTTTCCTACTCCCTATTCACTGTCCTTTTTATCCAGTTTCATCGATTTACTACCATTTCCTTTCTGCCCTCGTCTGGATGTGGTTTTAGGTTCGCTCACCTGTGTTTAGAAACCTATGAAATCAGTGTGGCTTAGAATGACTCAATCCCTTTTCTTGCCTCTCAGCCCAGTTTTCAGGCCGACAATGGTGACTTTATGTTTTAATTGGAGCTATGTTTAATTATGGCTGTGACAGTGGTAGGTGTGACATCCAGGAGAAAATAAATAAAATTGACTTTGTAAACATATTTCTACACCCACGGAAGTATTTCCATTACTGGGGTAGACAAAATAAAGACTTTTACTTGGAAGCTGAAGGGAAAAGGGGGACAGAACAATACATGGTGTTGTTGGCCTGCTTGTATCAAGGTTCTTTATGAGAATTTCTCATTTGTTTGCATGTCCTTCCTCCCAGGCACACAGGAGGAGCTCTCTTTTGCAAGTGAGACTATTGGGACTTGGAGAGGTTAGGTTATCTGATTCAAGCGGGTCTGCCATGAGGAAGGGCTGGGTGTGAAGCTATGCTCCCCACTACTGGTTTACGTGCTAAGCCAGAGGAGTTCGCAGTTCAGTTCTTTTTCTTTAAATGTCATATAAGGTATAATCTGATGATCCACACTCGAAGACGAACATCTTATGGGAAGGAAATCTTCCTTATTACCAATGACAGTGTGAAGGAACGGGACACAATTCTTTTAAGAAACATCAATCAGCTTGAGAATAAAAATCATCCGCCCCATCTACACTAATCAGTGACATCTGATAGGAGTTTCTGGTACTGAAGAAGTAAAAGATAGGTCTCAACCGTGTCCTACACAGCAACCCTGCAATCCCTCAACTGTGCAATGAGCAGAGTACTTGCACACGAGGTACCCAATCTGCCTGGAATGTCTCTCAGTTTATACTCTCTTTTCTTATAGAATATTCTGTCTCTTGCTTGCTCTCTGTGTCTCTCTCTCCACACACACACACATACATAGATATATATATACACACACATACATACATACACATACTATACACACACATATATACATACTTACATAAATGTAATCATGTCTTTTTTACTGTAATTTTTTCTTTTCTCTTTCTTCTTGGCTCACCCATTCTCCTCTCCTCCCTCTCTTCTTACATGAGCCATCCTCCAAATGTAATCACGTCATTTCCACATCCTTCCCTAGTTTTAGGAATGTTCATATAATCCTATTTAAGTTCATACATACATAAACATGTTTATGCACATACATTTTATATAGGTGCATGTCACTGCTTTTACAAAGATGGGATCATATTGCATGCACTTTTCTGCATTTTGCTTTCCTCACCCAGCATTTCCTTATGGAAATGCCTTACGTCAACTTGTTAGGTATAATTCAGTCTTTTTAGTAGCTTTATAATGTTCCATTGTGTAAACAGTACCATACATTATTCAGTCATTCCCTATTGATAGACATTCACATTGTTTCCATATTTTTGCTACCAAGAACAATGCTGTAATAAACATCCTTGTGTTTATGTTCTTATGGAATTTTGCTTTCATTTCTGTAGGCTAGATTCCCAGCAGTGTGATTGTGGATCAAGGAGTACAAACATTTTTGGTAGATGTTACCTGATTGCTTTCTAAAGAGTCTTCATCGAATCAATTTAAATTTGTATAAAATGCTGTTGATATTAATTTTTAACCATTATTTGCATTAAACAGTTTTCTAGATATAGTATTTGCCTATTAATTTTTCCATTACTTTTATGATGAGTTTTTAATTTAAATAATAAATATCAATATTTTCTAATAAAGGTTCTTGATTTTCCTCTTTATCTCCCTTTCTCACCTAATCCATTTAATACTTACTGAACTTCCTAGAATCAGTTCACCCTCAGAAATCATCCCCTGAGTATTGCCTTCTATGACCCACCCTTCGTTTGATCCATCCCAGGCAGAGATCAGTCTCCCTCTCCTGTACAAACCTGCTTAGCACATTGTATTATATTTGTCTGAGTTTTCAGCTCTATTGAACTGTGAGCTTCTAGAAGCCAGAATCAGTATGTTATTCACCTTTATTAAATGCATTGCTAAACACAGTGTTTTAATACATAGTTACTCAATAAATATTTAGTCGATAAATGACATATTTAAGTGTTTTTACATAAATTCTTACTTTACACCTAGTTTGAATGATTTTATTAGTGCTTCTAAAAATAAACTGAAAATAAAAGATTGGGTTAACTCAATAGTCCTGAATGAGATGGCAACAATTCATGTTTGTGATGCTTAATAGATACTTTAGAAAAAGCATGAATTCATTTCACCACAAACTGGATTGTTACAAAGAGGGAGATAAGTCAAATATCAGTATGAATTTTTTAGACCTGAAGTCCTAATCAAAACTGAAATGCCTGAATGTGTGCTGTACATAGTTTTTATAATATAAAATCATTGATACTGATACAGTCCTTAGATAGCTATCACCTTCCAGATTAACACTGTTGCTTTACAGGAATTTTCATTTGCTACTTTATTGTCAAAAAGCATTATATTCGGTAACATTTCCTAGAGTGTGTGTATAATGCAAAGATTGGTATGTTATCAGACCTTTCTTATTTTCACCATTTGTCTACTTTAATGATTATTAAGGAAGAAAGTTTAAGAATATAGATATCCAAAATGCAAGACTTGGCTTTGCATAATTCTTTATCAAAAGCTTTTTTTTTCTTAACAGAACAAGAAAACTTGGAAACTACTGGAATAAAAATATAAGAGAGGTGATTATCTTGAAACCTAGTGTTTGGTCATTTACTAATAGTAAATAGTAATATTTACTATTTGGAGAGCAACAGTAAAACTAAATTTATCTTAAAATTAATTTATCTTAAATCAGCATGTAGTTCCTTGCAATAATAGGTGCTCAATAAATATTTATTGGATGAATGGCTGATGAATTGTGGTAACTGACAACCTCATTTATAACTTTGTTACCTCATATATTTTTGATGGTTGTAACATACCCACTCAGGGATTGAATGATGTCTCACATTTAAAGGGAAGGGGAGGGAAGGGGAGGGGAGGGGGGGAGGCGAACGGAAGAAAAGATAAATCCCAAACTAATATTGCCCAAGGGCTTTAACAGGAAACCTATATTTGGTTGCTTTCTTACTGGCAATTTAAGGCAAATGTAGCTTCTAGTGATAAGCTTATGGCAGTGTTTATTGTAAACATTCATGTTAAATTTTTGTGGTGTTGGTATCATTTTTAAACAAACTAAAAATACATCTAAAAAGCAGACTTGTCTCTAAAATTTGACTCAGGACTATGGGCCTCAGTCTCCATGTTGTTGTGTAAATGATGAGCATACTAAGGAAGGTGTGAAATGTGATGTGGGCAGCAATTCTAAAAAACAAAATGATTTAAAGCTTGTGGCACCAATAAACTCATACATTCAAGATATTTGGAAGGTAAATCAGAGACTAGAATTAATTTATAGAGCCTTTTAAACAGTGTATCAATTCTTTAGCAATAAATTAAAATATGAACTATTGCACAATCTTCCCTTCAGCCAACATTCCACTCTCCCAGCATCTGGGAAATTGGACAGGGGAGGAAGGAGACTGCTGCTAGTTACCCTGTGGCAGCCAAAGATTGCTCAAACTCTCAAGGTATGAGATGGAGCAAGGAAGACTATTAAAAATAGTAAATTGTCTTCACAAAACTCTTACAGATATTTAGCTTGAAAAATAAATGAAAACAGACAGTTCCAGTTCTCTTCTTTTGCCCTTGGCATCATTTTCCAAATACTTTGCCCTGGTGGGAAAATTGTTTTGTTGACAACTCCTTCTCAGGGTTCTGTGACTCCTCCTTGGGTTCTAGAGGAAGGAATAGATCCTACCAGTCTCCCGTATAGGCAGTCTCTCCACCACAGATGTGGGCATGAGGACAGAGAGAAGACAATCTGATTCTTAGAGGCATCTGACTGATGTGACATTGGATACAGTGAATTTACAGGCAGTTGTAGTGCAAAGATTAATGAAGGAAAAGACAGCCTTCCAGAACTCTCTCTGTACCTTCCAGGGTCTGTCCTCCATTCTCTTGGATCAGGGGCTTGCCTTTATTAAAACAAGATGGTCAGTGGAGTCTGCCACTCAAAGTCTTGTCGTTTCCAGAATAGTGAATTCAGACCATACCAAATTTCTTTCTTTTTAAGCAATGAAATTCCAAACTGGCTTATGAACTTCGGTCAAGACTTCCTAGGTCTGAGGAAACTGTGCCTTCCTCGGGTCACCATGAGGCATCTTACCAAAACTTTGCTGATCGAACACGTGAAACAGCAAAATAGTCAATTGGATCAGCCTGTTTCCCTGGTACATGGCAATTGTAACCTGCATGGGAACAGCATAACTCCAGAATCTTTTACCCTATATTTAGTCCTGAAAAGGTGAACCTAACCTGACCAGACCATAGAAAGCTTGCCTCATATTCAGTCATTTACAGGACTCACACATACAGTCAGGACATATTTATTGAGCACCTATTTAATGCCAAGCCTTGTGCAAGGTTGTGAGGAGACAAACGTGAGCGAAACATGCATATTTTTGCCCTTAGAGACCTCACAACCTAAAAGAAGAAGCAGGTGCATCCCATAGTGAATGCATATGTACTAAGTGCCATGGGATCACATAAGAGGGAGTGTGTAGGAAGAGCTCTGCACCTTACAGTGTGGCCCATTCCATCCTCATTTCTCTGTTTCTTTCAGAGAATGTGCCTCTGTGATTGGACAATATTAGCATCCCAGCCTGGGAAGCCAGGAGGCTGGCAAATAGGAAGTGTTGGTCAATTCTCTTCCATGTTTTCCATATTTTGAGGAGCTTTTGCCTTTGCTGAAGTAACAGACTTTTCCACTTTGGGAAAGTAAACAGGCCTTGTGCAAGACTGTGAGAAGACAACCGTTCTGGTTTGCTAATGCTGCCATTCTGCAAAACACCAGAAATGGATTGGCTTTTATAAAGTGGGTTTATTTGGTTACAAAGTTACAGTCTTAAGGCCATAAAGTGTCCAAGTAAGGCATCAACAATAGGGTACCTTCACTGGAGGAACACCATTGGCATCCGGAAAACTTCTGTTAGCTGGGAAGGCACGTGGCTGGTGTCTGCTTGCTCCCAGGTTGGGTTTCAAAATGGTGTTCTCAAAAATGTCAGCGTCAGCTTTCAATGGCCATCTTCAAAATGTGTCTCTCAGCTGTAGCTTCTCTGAAGTCCTTCTGTTTCTGAGATTTTATAGAGCTCCAGTAATTAAATCAAGACCCAAGCTGAATGGGTAGGGCCACACCTCCATGGAAACAATCCCATCAACAGGTCACACCCTAATCAAAGGTGTTACTAGTCACATCTCCATGGAAACAATGAAAAGATTCCAACCTAATCAACATTAATACGTCTGCCACTATAAGACTGCATTAAAGGGGGCAAGATGGCAGACTGGTGAGCTGTATGTTTTAGTTACTCCTCCAGGAAAGTAGGTAGAAAGCCAGGAACTGCGTGGACTGGAAACCACAGAGCAATCTGTCTTTGGGCATACTTCATACAACACTCATGAAAATGTCGAACTGCTGAGATCAGCGAAATCTGTAACTTTCTGCGGCCAGGTGACCCGCGCCCCTCCCTGCCAGGCTCAGTCCCGTGGGAGGAGGGGCTGTCAGCTCCGGGAAGGAGAAGGGAGAACTGCAGTGGCAGCCCTTATCGGAAACTCATTCTACTGATCCAAACTCCAACCATAGATAGACTGAGACCAGACACCAGAGAATCTGAGAGCAGCCAGCCCAGCAGAGAGAAGACAGGCATAGAAAAAAAAACAACACGAAAAACTCCAAAATAAAAGCAGAGGATTTTTGGAGTTCTGGTGAACACAGAAAGGGGAAGGGCGGAGCTCAGGCCTTGAGGCGCATATGCAAATCCCGAAGAAAAGCTGATCTCTCTGCCCTGTGGACCTTTCCTTAATGGCCCTGGCTGCCTTGTCTGTTAGCATTTCAATAACCCATTAGATCGCTGAGGAGGGCCCTTTTTTTTTTTTTTTTTTTTTTTAACCCTTTTTTCTTTTTCTAAAACAATTACTCTAAGAAGCCCAATACAGAAAGCTTCAAAGAATTGCAATTTGGGCACATCAAGTCAAGAGCAGAACTAAGAGAGCTCTGAGACAAAAGGCAATAATCCAGTGGCTGAGAAAATTCACTAAATACCACAACTTCCCAAGAAAAGGGGGGTGTCCGCTCACAGCCACCATCCTGGTGGACAGGAAACACTCCTGCCCATCGCCAGCCCCATAACCCAGAGCTGCCCCAGACAACCCAGTGTGACGGAAGTGCTTCAAATAACAGGCACACACCACAAAACTGGGCATGGACATTAGCCTTCCCTGCAACCTCAGCTGATTGTCCCAGAGTTGGGAAGGTGGAGCAGTGTGAATTAACAAAGCCCCATTCAGCCATCATTTGAGCAGACTGGGAGCCTCCCTACACAGCCCAGCAGCCCAGAACTGCCCTTGGGGGACGGCACTCACCTGTGACATAGCACAGTCATCCCTCAACAGAGGACCCGGGGTGCACAGCCTGGAAGAGAGGCCCACTTGCAAGTCTCAGGAGCCATACGCCAATACCAAGCACTAGTGGGTCAGTGGCAGAGACAAACTGTGGCAGGACTGAACTGAAGGATTAGACTATTGCAGCAGCTTTAAAACTCTAGGATCACCAGGGAGATTTGATTGTTAGGGCCACCCCCCCTCCCCGACTGCCCAGAAACATGCCCCACATACAGGGCAGGCAACACCAACTACACACGCAAGCTTGGTACACCAATTGGACCCCACAAGACTCACTCCCCCACTCACCAAAAAGGCTAAGCAGGGGAGAACTGGCTTGTGGAGAACAGGTGGCTCGTGGACGACACCTGCTGGTTAGTTAGAGAAAGTGTACTCCACGAAGCTGTAGATCTGATAATTTAGAGATAAGGACTTCAGTAGGTCTACAAACCCTAAAAGAACCCTATCAAGTTCAGCAAATGCCACGAGGCCAAAAACAACAGAAAATTATAAAGCATATGAAAAAACCAGATGATATGGATAACCCAAGCCCAAGCACCCAAATCAAAAGACCAGAAGAGACACAGCACCTAGAGCAGCTACTCAAAGAACTAAAGATGAACAATGAGACCACAGTACGGGATATAAAGGAAATCAAGAAGACTCTAGAAGAGCATAAAGAAGACATTGCAAGACTAAATAAAAAAATGGATGATCTTATGGAAATTAAAGAAACTGTTGACCAAATTAAAAAGATTCTGGACACTCATAGTACAAGACTAGAGGAAGTTGAACAACGAATCAGTGACCTCGAAGATGACAGAATGGAAAATGAAAGCATAAAAGAAAGAATGAGGAAAAAAAATGAAAAAATCGAAATGGACCTCAGGGATATGATAGATAATATGAAATGTCCAAATATAAGACTCATTGGTGTCCCAGAAGGGGAAGAAAAAGGTAAAGGTCTAGGAAGAGTATTCAAAGAAATTGTTGGGGAAAACTTCCCAAATCTTCTAAACAACATAAATACACAAATCATAAATGCTCAGCGAACCCCAAATAGAATAAATCCAAATAAACCCACTCCGAGACATATACTGATCACACTGTCAAACACAGAAGAGAAGGAGCAAGTTCTGAAAGCAGCAAGAGAAAAGCAATTCACCACATACAAAGGAAACAGCATAAGACTAAGTAGTGACTATTCAGCAGCCACCATGGAGGCAAGAAGGCAGTGGCACGATATATTTAAAATTCTGAGTGAGAAAAATTTCCAGCCAAGAATACTTTATCCAGCAAAGCTCTCCTTCAAATTTGAGGGAGAGCTTAAATTTTTCACAGACAAACAAATGCTGAGAGAATTTGCTAACAAGAGACCTGCCCTACTGGAGATACTAAAGGGAGCCCTACAGACAGAGAAACAAAGACAGGACAGAGAGACTTGGAGAAAGGTTCAGTACTAAAGAGATTCGGTATGGGTACAATAAAGGATATTAATAGACAGAGGGGAAAAATATGACAAACATAAACCAAAGGATAAGATGGCTGATTCAAGAAATGCCTTCACGGTTATAACGTTGAATGTAAATGGATTAAACTCCCCAATTAAAAGATATAGATTCGCAGAATGGATCAAAAAAAATGAACCATCAATATGTTGCATACAAGAGACTCATCTTAGACACAGAGACACAAAGAAACTGAAAGTGAAAGGATGGAAAAAAATATTTCATGCAAGCTACAGCCAAAAGAAAGCAGGTGTAGCAATATTAATCTCAGATAAAATAGACTTCAAATGCAGGGATGTTTTGAGAGACAAAGAAGGCCACTACCTACTAATAAAAGGGGCAATTCAGCAAGAAGAAATAACAATCGTAAATGTCTATGCACCCAATCAAGGTGCCACAAAATACATGAGAGAAACACTGGCAAAACTAAAGGAAGCAATTGATGTTTCCACAATAATTGTGGGAGACTTCAACACATCACTCTCTCCTATAGATAGATCAACCAGACAGAAGACCAATAAGGAAACTGAAAACCTAAACAATCTGATAAATGAATTAGATTTAACAGACATATACAGGACATTACATCCCAAATCACCAGGATACACATACTTTTCTAGTGCTCACGGAACTTTCTCCAGAATAGATCATATGCTGGGACATAAAACAAGCCTCGATAAATTTAAAAAGATTGAAATTATTCAAAGCACATTCTCTGACCACAATGGAATACAATTAGAAGTCAATAACCATCAGAGACTTAGAAAATTCACAAATACCTGGAGGTTAAACAACACACTCCTAAACAATCAGTGGGTTAACGAAGAAATAGCAAGAGAAATTGCTAAATATATAGAGACGAATGAAAATGAGAACACAACATACCAAAACCTATGGGATGCAGCAAAAGCAGTGCTAAGGGAGAAATTTATAGCACTAAACACATATATTAAAAAGGAAGAAAGAGCCAAAATCAAAGAACTAATGGATCAACTGAAGAAGCTAGAAAATGAACAGCAAACCAATCCCAAACCAAGTAGAAGAAAAGAAATAACAAGGATTAAAGCAGAAATAAATGACACAGAGAACAAAAAAACAATAGAGAGGATAAATATCACCAAAAGTTGGTTCTTTGAGAAGATCAACAAGATTGACAAGCCCCTAGCTAGACTGACAAAATCAAAAAGAGAGAAGACCCATATAAACAAAATAATGAATGAAAAAGGTGACATAACTGCAGATCCTGAAGAAATTTTAAAAAATTATAAGAGGATATTATGAACAACTGTATGGCAACAAACTGGATAATGTAGAAGAAATGGACAATTTCCTGGAAACATATGAACAACCTAGACTGACCAGAGAAGAAATAGAAGACCTCAACCAACCCATCACAAGCAAAGAGATCCAATCAGTCATCAAAAAGCTTCCCACAAATAAATGCCCAGGGCCAGATGGCTTCACAGGGGAATTCTACAAAACTTTCCAGAAAGAACTGACACCAATCTTACTCAAACTCTTTCAAAACATTGAAGAAAATGGAACACTACCTAACTCATTTTATGAAGCTAACATCAATCTAATACCAAAACCAGGCAAAGATGCTACAAAAAAGGAAAACTACCGGCCAATCTCCCTAATGAATATAGATGCAAAAATCCTCAACAAAATACTTGCAAATCGAATCCAAAGACACATTAAAAAAATCATATACCATGACCAAGTGGGGTTGATTCCAGGCATGCAAGGATGGTTCAACATAAGAAAAACAATCAATGTATTACAACACATTAAAAAATCGAAAGGGAAAAATCAATTGATCATCTCAATAGATGCTGAAAAAGCATTTGACAAAATCCAACATCCCTTTTTGATAAAAACACTTCAAAAGGTAGGAATTGAAGGAAACTTCCTCAACATGATAAAGAGCATATATGAAAAACCCACAGCCAGCATAGTACTCAATGGTGAGAGACTGAAAGCCTTCCCTCTAAGATCAGGAACAAGACAAGGATGCCCGCTGTCACCACTGTTATTCAACATTGTGCTGGAAGTGCTAGCCAGGGCAATCCGGCAAGACAAAGAAATAAAAGGCATCCAAATTGGAAAAGAAGAAGTAAAACTGTCATTGTTTGCAGATGATATGATCTTATATCTAGAAAACCCTGAGAAATCAACGATACAGCTACTAGAGCTAATAAACAAATTTAGCAAAGTAGCGGGATACAAGATTAATGCACATAAGTCAGTAATGTTTCTATATGCTAGAAATGAACAAACTGAAGAGACACTCAAGAAAAAGATACCATTTTCAATAGCAACTAAAAAAATCAAGTACCTAGGAATAAACTTAACCAAAGATGTAAAAGACCTATACAAAGAAAACTACATAACTCTACTAAAAGAAATAGAAGGGGACCTTAAAAGATGGAAAAATATTCCATGTTCATGGATAGGAAGGCTAAATGTCATTAAGATGTCAATTCTACCCAAACTCATCTACAGATTCAATGCAATCCCAATCAAAATTCCAACAACCTACTTTGCAGACTTGGAAAAGCTAGTTATCAAATTTATTTGGAAAGGGAAGATGCCTCGAATTGCTAAAGACACTCTAAAAAAGAAAAACGAAGTGGGAGGACTTACACTCCCTGACTTTGAAGCTTATTTTAAAGCCACAGTTGCCAAAACAGCATGGTACTGGCACAAAGATAGACATATAGATCAATGGAATCGAATTGAGAATTCAGAGATAGACCCTCAGATCTATGGCCAACTGATCTTTGATAAGGCCCCCAAGGTAACTGAACTGAGTCATAATGGTCTTTTCAACAAATGGGGCTGGGAGAGTTGGATATCCATATCCAAAAGAATGAAAGAGGACCCCTACCTCACCCCCTACACAAAAATTAACTCAAGATGGATGAAAGATCTCAATTTAAAAGAAAGTACCATAAAACTCCTAGAAGATAATGTAGGAAAACATCTTCAAGACCTTGTATTAGGCGGCCACTTCCTAGACTTTACACCCAAAGCACAAGCAACAAAAGAGAAAATAGATAAATGGGAACCCCTCAAGCTTAGAAGTTTCTGCACCTCAAAGGAATTTCTCAAAAAGGTAAAGAGGCAGCCAACTCAATGGGAAAAAATTTTTGGAAACCATGTATCTGACAAAAGACTGATATCTTGCATATACAAAGAAATCCTACAACTCAATGACAATAGTACAGATAGCCCAATTATAAAATGGACAAAAGATATGAAAAGACAGTTCTCTGAAGAGGAAATACAAATGGCCAAGAAACACATGAAAAAATGTTCAGCTTCACTAGCTATTAGAGAGATGCAAATTAAGACCACAATGAGATACCATCTAACACCGGTTAGAATGGCTGCCATTAAACAAACAGGAAACTACAAATGCTGGAGGGGATGTGGAGAAATTGGAACTCTTATTCATTGTTGGTGGGACTGTATAATGGTTCAGCCACTCTGGAAGTCAGTCTGGCAGTTCCTTAGAAAACTAGATATAGAGCTACCATTCGATCCAGAGATTGCACTTCTCGGTATATACCCAGAAGATCGGAAAGCAGTGACACGAACAGATATCTGCATGCCAATGTTCATAGCAGCATTATTCACAATTGCCAAGAGATGGAAACAACCCAAATGTCCTTCAACAGATGAGTGGATAAATAAAATGTGGTATATACACACAATGGAATACAACGCGGCAGTAAGAAGGAACGATCTGGTGAAACATATGACAACATGGATGAACCTTGAAGACATAATGCTGAGCGAAATAAGCCAGGCACAAAAAGAGAAATATTATATGCTACCACTAATGTGAACTTTGAAAAATGTAAAACAAATGGTTTATAATGTAGAATGTAGGGGAACTAGCAGTAGAGAGCAATTAAGGAAGGGGGAACAATAATCCAAGAAGAACAGATAAGCTATTTAATGTTCTGGGGATGCCCAGAAATGACTATGGTCTGTTAATTTCTGATGGATATAGTAGGAACAAGTTCACAGAAATGTTGCTATATTATGTAACTTTCTTGGGGTAAAGTAGGAACATGTTGGAAGTTAAGCAATTATCTTAGGTTAGTTGTGTTTTTCTTACTCCCTTGTTATGGTCTCTTTGAAATGTTCTTTTATTGTATGTTTGTTTTCTTTTTAACTTTTTTTTTCATACAGTTGATTTAAAAAAGAAGGGAAAGTTAAAAAAAAAAAAAAAAAACGAAAAACAAGGGAAAAAAAAAAAGATGTAGTGCCCCCTTGAGGAACCTGTGGAGAATGCAGGGGTATTTGACTACCCCACCTCCATGGTTGCTAACATGACCACAGACATAGGGGACTGGTGGTTTGATGGGTTGAGCCCTCTACCATAAGTTTTACCCTTGGGAAGACGGTTGCTGCAAAGGAGAGGCTAGGCCTCCCTGTATTTGTGCCTAAGAGTCTCCTCCTGAATGCCTCTTTGTTGCTCAGATGTGGCCCTCTCTCTCTGGCTAAGCCAACTTGAAAGGTGAAATCACTGCCCTCCCCCCTACGTGGGATCAGACACTCAGGGGAGTGAATCTCCCTGGCAACGTGGAATATGACTCCCGGGGAGGAATGTAGACCCGGCATCGTGGGACGGAGAACATCTTCTTGACCAAAAGGGGGATGTGAAAGGAAATGAAATAAGCTTCAGTGGCAGAGAGATTCCAAAACGAGCCGAGAGGTCACTCTGGTGGGCACTCTTACGCACACTTTAGACAACCCTTTTTAGGTTCTAAAGAATTGGGGTAGCTGGTGGTGGATACCTGAAACTATCAAACTACAACCCAGAACCCATGAATCTCGAAGACAGTTGTATAAAAATGTAGCTTATGAGGGGTGACAATGGGATTGGGAAAGCCATAAGGACCACACTCCACTTTGTCTAGTTTATGGATGGATGAGTAGAAAAATAGGGGAAGGAAACAAACAGACAAAGGTACCCAGTGTTCTTTTTTACTTCAATTGCTCTTTTTCACTCTAATTATTATTCTTGTTATTTTTGTGTGTGTGCTAATGAAGGTGTCAGGGATTGATTTAGGTGATGAATGTACAACTATGTAATGGTACTGTAAACAATCGAAAGTACGATTTGTTTTGTATGACTGCGTGGTATGTGAATATATCTCAATAAAATGATGATAAAAAAAAAATGTTAAATGAGGGTGTGGGATTTAATACCCCTAAGAAGTCCTTAGTGTTGATGAGAGTTCCTATTCCCTTCTTTTTTTTTAAATTAAATTCAGTTTTGTTGAGATATATTCACATACCATACAATCATCCATGGTGTACAATCAACTAGAACCCATGAATTTTGAAGAGAATTGTATAAAAATGTAGCTTATGGGGGTGACGAAGTGACTGGGAAAGCCATATGGACCTCACTCCCCTTTGTCCAGTGTATGGATGAATGAGTTGAAAAATGGGAACAACAACAAAAAAAAGGCAACCAAAGTTCTTTTTTACTTTAATTGTTCTTTTTCACTTTAATTTTTATTCTTACTATTTTTGTGTGTGTGGTAATGAAAATGTTCAAAAATTAATTTTGGTGATGAATGCGCAACTTTATAACTGGTACTGTGAACAACTGAATGTATGCTTTGTATGACTGCATGTTATGTGAACCTTATCTCAATAAAAATGAATTTAAAAAAAAAAAAAAAAAGACTGCATTAAAGAACATAGCATTTTGGGGGACATACACCCAAAGTGGCCAAACACCCATGAGCAAAACATATATTTTTTTTGCCCTCAGGGTCAAATGCCACTCAACAAACCAGGGACGGCTTTCTCCACAGTGGCAGGTGTTCATGTCTGCGGTGTTGGCCAGTCAAAAGGCCAGGAGATAAGGCCAAATGTGATACTGTATTAATGTCAGATTTACAAAGGCCTCAGTCCTCACATGTTCAGTTATCTTGCTCATGCATTTTCAACTCTGGATGCTTTTGATTGCAAGCCAAAAGGCGCCTTGTAGGAATGTAAATGATCCATAGATGAGATCTTCCACTTGGTTTCAGTCTTTGTCAGCAATGATTAAATCTTACTTAGTATTCTATTATGTTTACATAATATGGTCTTAGGTTGAGTTCCCTAGAAGCAGACCCTGAGATGAGGATTCATGTGCAAGTGATGGATTGAGAAAGTGTCCCCTGGAGGAAGCCATGTAAGACAGTAAGAGAAGCAAGACAGAGAGGTGAAAAGTCCAAGCAAAGGATCAGCTTCAGGCCCAGGCCCAGCCTCTGCTTGATCCTGCAGGAGACGAGCTCAGGAATGTAAATCATGCCTCAAAGTTTGTACCAAGTGGAGGAGAGGTATTGGGCTTTCATATGCCCATACTGGTCAATCATTGGCAGAGGGCCATCCCTCCCAGGCATAGATAATTTTCTGTGCATGTGTTGGGGGTGAGGTACAGGGGGGTGGCTCTAGTACCTAAAAACAGGCCTCACAGAAAATTGCAGATGCAGGCCACTTAGAAGTAAAAGCACTCGGTATTTGTTTTAGCAGCTGGGAAATGAAAACATCCACAAATGGGGGAAAGTCCACTAATTAGGTGAAGAGGTAAAAGATAACAGGTAAAGAAATCCAATCCTTAGACGACAGAACCATTAATACCATTGCCTGAATTTGAACTGTTAAACATGACAGAAGAGATCCATTTTTACTCTGTGCTCAAGTCACCTCTTCAAGGACATGGAGTCTTACATCTTATATTCTAGATTCTATGTCTATGAGTTTACATACAATAATTAGTTCTTATTAATGAGATCAAACAATATTTGTCCTTTTGTGTCTGGCTTATTTCACTCAACATAATGTCCTCAGGGTTCATCCGTGTTGTAATCTATGTAGCGTGCTTCAGGACTTCATTCCTTCTTTCTACTGAATAATCCATTGTGTATCTATATACCCCATTTTGTTTACCCATTCATCTGTTGATGGACACTTGGGTTGCTTCCATCATTATTGTGAATAATGCTGCTATGAACATTGGTGTGCAGATGTCTGTTTGTATCCCTGCTTTCAGTTCTTCTGGGCATATATACTGAGAAGCGGGATTGCTGGATCATAGGACAACTCTATACTTAGCTTTCTGAGGAACAGCCAAACTGTCTTCCACAGTTACTGTACCATTTTACATTCCCACCAGCAGTGAATAAATGTTCCTATTTCTCTACATCCTCTCCAAAACACTTGTAGTTTCCTGTCTGTTTAATAGTGGCCACTCTATTAGGTGTGAAATTATATCTCATTGTGGTTTTGATTCATATATCCCTAATAGATAGTGAAGATGAGCATCTTTTTGTGTGCTTTTTAGTCATTTGTATTGACTCTTTGGAAAAATGTCATTTCATGTGTTTTGCCCATTTTTTAACTGGACTGCTTGTCTTTTTATTGTTGAGTTGTAGGATTCCTTTGTATATTCTGGATATCAAACCCTTGTCAGATATGTGGTTTCCAAATATTTTCTTCCATTCAATGCCTACCTTTGCATGGTAGTTTCACTTAAAGTTTTCCCACATTGGGTAACTTGAAACATGTTGATGAGCCACTTAAAAATTTCAAAATGTGCAGTGATTCATGTCAATATTGGCAAGATCTAAACTCCAAGATACACTTAACACGATTAATCAGGAAGTTAGACACCTAAGAAGCTAGGAGGAGAACAAGTTCCCAGGGCCTTCTATGCTGAATGTGTTGGAAAAAAATAAGGAAGATGCATCATGTTAAGGGTTGATTAGCCTCAAAACAAATCTGTAATGGGCTCGTACAGCACGCATCACATGCAATAATTTGGTGGCAGTTCAAATGTAGCACCTATTACAGTGGGAGCACGTCTGCCATCAATTGAAAGAAATTCCTGACCCAGATGCCAGATGTACTGAGTCACCTGGAATTCCCTGCCACCCACACTTCCCACTGCAGGCTGCAAAATATGTACATGTGGTTTCAGGAGGTGACTGAAATAAGTGACTCTGGAAGATGATTTGCACTAAATATAGGGAAAAAAAATCCATCAGCCCATATAAAGTTGGCCATATAATTCTGCACTGGGAACAAAATGGATTTTGTCTGTTGGTTGAGGTATCCTTTACTTGGTAGTGAAGGACAAGACAGAAACCAGCTAAACTGTACTGCTTGCCTTTCAGATTACTTTTGGCAGGTAATCTTGTCATCGCTGGATGGAATATGGCAGTAATGTGCAATTTTAAACTTTAAAAAAAACACAAAAGGTTAGAAACATAGGAAAAAGTCTGAAATTTCTATTTGGAGTCTGACTCCAAAAAAGTTTGCAAAACATCAACTGCTCTGAGTCGAGGGACATTCTGGGCTTCTCCAATTAAAAACAGCTAATACTCATGTCTTGCGACATTTTCTATCCTTTTGCATCCTTCACTACTATCTATAGGGTAAAACTCCAAACTCCTTAGCCTGAGATACAAAGACCTTGACAATCCAGTCCAAACCCACTTTCCAGGTTCATCTCTCACCCTACCCTCCCTAAAATCTATACTCCAATTTGATAAGACTATATTCCATTCACATTCTTTCATGCCTCCATACAGTTAATGGGGTGTTTCCTCTACCCAGGATGCTTCTCCTACCTTCACAATCTGACAAACCCCAGTTCAAAGATCATCTCTTAAGAAAGGCTTTAAAATGGGCTACTCCCTCCTCTGGGCTCCTATAATACTTAGCACATAATTCAGTTATAGCATTTTGTCGCACTGTATGGTGATTGTTTGCTCATCTATTTCTTCTATGAGACTTGAGCTCATTCAGGGTAAAGACAATATCTCATTCTTTACACTTGTTCAGAGCCTAATAATGCCTGGCACATAGTATGTACTCAACAAATACATGTTTATTGGTATTGGTTGTTGAGGATCAACAACTTTCTGAACAACCCTCCCTTTTCTGTCCCAGAAGCAAAGCACCCAGCACCAGACCTGGCTGGGTTTTGAGACCAACCATGTTATTACCCAGGAGGAGATGACGATAATCCTACTCAGGTAACATAGAATCAAATGCACCTTGATGTTCAATCTGCTCTAACCTTATTCCCCAGTTATAGAACTTGAGCTTTGGCCTTTTCCCTGTGATCATACCCTTAACTGATTACTAGGTCCACATTTCATTCTTGTGTCCAAGTTTCTATTTGGATAACATGTTCTACATCTTCCAAAAGTGAGGTTCCTCTCCTCTTTAGGAAAACATACACTTTGATTTTTCTTATTGCAATGCAATGGAAATTGCAAGACATCGAGAAGCTAGTCAGAATTTCACCCTTGATTCCCTATTAGCACAATGCTAGGAGCACCCACACCTGCGTTGCTTCTAGCCCTTACCCTAAAGGTGAGATTGTTCCAGTGTCTGAACCATACTGAGCATGGATCACTTAGCAATGGGGGCTGACTCCAGCTTTGCCTGGAGTCACAGGTACAGGGGAGGGTTGTAGGGGGGTAGTGATGCCTCCAAATAATTGCCACAAATTTTCTTGACACTCCTCCCATCTATCAGTGGGGTATAAGTCCATTCCCCTTGAACCTGGATGGGCTTGTGACTGCATGACTACTTTGACCAATGGAGTATGGTGGAAGTGATGCCATATGACTTCTGAGGCTAGGTCAGAAAAGGGCATGCTGCTTCTACCTTGATCACTGAAGACTACACTTGGCACCCTGAGCCACCATGGAAGATGTACCATTACCCTGTGGCTACCATGCTAGAGAGACTAGTTATAGGTGCTCCATTTAACAGCCCAGCCTTCCAGTCTTCCCTGCCGAGGTGCTGTATTCTTTCGATCCCTCTCCTGCAGTTCAAGTAGATGTGGCCCCCCAAATCTGGGTTTGTTGCTTGGCGCAGCGTAATGTGAGACACACCAAATGGGCTGAGGAGTTAAAAACAAAGGTTTATTTACACCAGCAGGAAAGCAGGGAAAAGTTCCCAAATCTGCCTCCCCTTCAATTGGCTTTTATACACGTTAGAGACAAAGAAAGATGATCATCTTGTGTAACAAGTAACAGGGATCTGTAGAACTTCATTAGTTCTTTATCTGAGTTATTTACTACTTCCTTTAGGATTTACATCCTCTGTGATACTTGGGCATATTGCCTCCAAGTCTGGGACGAAAGATGAAAGCTTTTTCATTTCTCAGTGTAGACTTTACACTTACATGTTGCTCCTCTGTGAAACTAAGAGCTCAGCTTCACAGCTTGCTTACCGTTTTAAGGTTACATTTTAAGGGCTACTCTACAGTGCCATTTTGGACCCTCTAGACCAATCCATCTGCCAGCTGAATATCACCAAGTGACCTCCCTCAATGTCATTTGAAACAGAAAAATCCCTTACCCTAGCCCTGTTAAAATTTCTGACCCATATAATCATAATATGTTATAAAATGATTGTTGGTTTGGGCCACTAAGTTTTGGCTGTCACACAGCAATAGATAACAGGGATAGGAGTGGATACTGAAAGGCCCTGATCTCTTTTATCATTTGCCTCAGGGCAGACATTTAATTTCTATAGCACTATTTGGGATGCTGATAAACACATTTTCCCCTAATTTTTTAATGGAAACTTAAAAAGCAAGCAACTACAATTTCTGAATTCAAAAGGACTGTTGCCAAGGGATTTGGAAATAAAAAATGTTCTCTTTCCTTGTTGCTAACTTGCAGCCCTGTCTCTGGGAATGGGCACACAGACCTTAGCATGGCTTACTTAAATACAACAGACAATAGTCACAGTATCTGTTAATCCCATCTGCTTCCTCAGAAAGGAAAAATAATTATATGGCACTGCCAGGAGGTGTCAGATTCCCCTACATCTCCCATAGTGCAGTTATCCCTTCCACATCACAGGGATTAGGGACACGGCACCCCCGCACTCTGGAAAATCTGCATAAAATTTTTTGACCCTCCCTTCATATCAGAGAAGAAGTCTGAATTTTTTCCTTTTCTTTTATGGGGTGTTTACAGTACCTTATTGTAAAATCTGGGTTAAGTATTTGGTCATAGACTATACATAGGTCAATGTTAAATAAAAATATTATATGAAAAAGAAATTTTAAAAATGCAAAATATGAAAATGAAAAAAATGAAACAAATTTAAGGAGAATAATGCTGAACATACTTCATATGTAACAAGACATTTTTTTAAAAATAACCTTTGAAATTCCCTACTGGTACTCACCATTAGCCTGTGGCACATCTCTGCAATCTAACTTGAAGAAGTTGAATGCTGGTTGATGGTGATGATGAAAGACAACAATAGCAGGGCTATCCTCCCTTGAGGTTTTAAAACCTGGAGCTCACTTCTCTTCTTGGCTGATGTACATCCTCTGAGCCTTTTTTTTCCCCAATAAAGGAAAATTGTGTCAGTATTGAATATCTCTTCCAGTTTGTAGCCTTTCTCTTCGATCAGTTTCCTCAGGGTTTCAGGAAAACCCTTAGGTGTCTAGATCGGCAAGCACTGCCTCTTGCCTTATTTTACATTGTGTAGGCTAAACCTTTTTTAAAAATTTTCAAACCAGCCTTTGCTGACCTGAAAACCCATAGGGGTAGACCATTCACCTTCGTTTTCCTTCAGGAAATCATATAAGGACTTAGCCTTTTCTTCTGTGATGCAGAGTCTACTGGAATGCCTTTTTTATAACAATCCTACACTCAAAGACTACTGCACTTTCTACGTGAGAGCGATGTGGATCTCAGGTGTTATGCAAATGCTTTGCAGTTGTTGGTGTGGCTGCAGAACAGCTTTGCAGATTTCCTTCTCTTTTTCCTTAATATGCCCTACGGTGGCCTCATTAACGCCCTAATGGTGGCCAACCTCAGCAGCCCTTCCGCCTGAAAGAAGTATACCTAACAATTCTACTTTTTCCTTCAAGTTCATCATTTTCCTCTGTTTCTTGGGAGCACTTTCCAAACCGCTAGTAACACTATGCTCAGGACCCATGATTTTAATAGAGTTTATGCTGTTTAAACAACACAAGATACGAGAAATGCGAGATGCAGAGATCACTGTGAGATCACCATGAGATGTCACGTGAGCGATTGCCATAAGCATCCCCAAACCAGTGCACAGAACTGCAGTTCTTTTACTACAAATTTAATTCTAAGGGGAAAAAAAAATGTGTAGCTGTTCATTTATGTTATGAAACAGTAAAACACATACTTTAGAGGTAATATACATAACAGTACATACATTTTTTGCATTTATGAGTTACTAAACTTTTTAAGATATCTCTACATTTCTAACCTTTGTATGTCATCTGCTGGTTTTCACATTGTTTTTGCAAATTTTAACTTTTTACGTTTTTTAACTTTAAAACAGAAATTGTGTCCATTCATGGTATTAAAAGACAACATATGGTGATAATATTCAAAACTAGACATATATTTTAGGAATTTCTGTGTTTCTAAACTTTTTCTGTGTTGTCTGCTGGCCTTGGCGTGTCATCTGCAGCTTCTGCAAAACACCCCAAAACTTCCCATCTAATTTCTTAAGCAGACTTGTGATATATCTAAACCGCGATGGGGAAAGTCACGATGTGGAAAGTTGCGATGTGGAAGGGATGACTGTATAAGCCCAATATCTAGTTCCTCCAAGGTTCACATAGCACCTGATCTGTATCTCTAGTACTGCTTACCCTTTCTACTTTGTACTTTAGATATTTAAGTTTATTTTTATAATAGTCAAGGTTTAATTACAAAGATGGAATATAGTTTAAGCAGGAAGAAAATTTTTTGCAAGATATTAAATGAGTTACCAAATTGTTGGAAGGTCTAAAGAAATAGAATCTATAGCAGAGCCAAGCCACCAAAGGAGCTACTGCCTCTTCCATGATCAAAATGCCACTGGCTCTTGAATCACAGTTGCCATAATTGGGAAGTCACCACAGTCAGGAAGTCTCCCCTATCTGATAACTGGCCCTGCCCCAGGATCACTCCATCTTGGCTGAAATTTGCATCAGCAGAATGGATTCCCCAATCCCAACCCTGAACACCCATAACCGAAGGCTCATTGACCATGGTTGCCAGTAGAAATAGCAGAAGGAGAAAGTGGTATGGCCTCTGACTTGCTTCTGGTTTTTTAATTTCCTGCAATTGCATATGATTTGTTGAACCTAAGTCACATCCAGAACCAAGCTATAATAAAAACTGGAAGATCTAGTTTCATGGGGTTTTTGGTTTGGGGTTTTGTTTATGTTTTTAGCTTTCCAGTCCCTGTAGTATACAAGGACACAGTAGAAAGAAGGTGCAATGGATGTTAAGTTCAATGTATCATATTATCGCAATGTCTCTTTTCTTTTACTCAACCAAAAGCAATTGGATTCACCTTTATATATCATCCCCCTAATCAACCAGCAACTTCCAGTTAATCAATTGTTTGGGATAAAGAAGGGGAAGAGTGGGAAGAAAAATAGAGAAAAATCCTGAAGTCCACCATGCCTCTTGCAATTTCTCACCAAAAATGAAGTCTTCAAGGGCAAGATGATGTCTTCTCAGTCTTAAAACTATTTCTGTCCCAAATATTCTCCATTTGTTCTCCTGCTCCCAGATCCACTCCCTGCCCTCACCCCCCAATCTCCACCCTACTTTGTCCCTCAGGGGGTTGACTTCTGTAGACAGCTTCTCCAGGGTTCTTGTGCCCTCTGATTTCTGGTTGGGTTAGCCAGGGGGAGGTACAGCAAAAGAATAGATGGTAAGGAGAGAGAGGTCAGGTTATTTATTCCTCCATTCCCTCTGTAGCAGGTTATGGTTTGGCTGTTACTTTTCTCTGCCTAATACCTGCCCTTGCATCAGAGCACTCATCGGGTGGCCCCAATCTGCCAGCCACAGCTCTCTCTGGGTTCTGATAACTATCCTCTCTTGCCCTTTCAGGGCTGGGGACTTAGTAACTTTTCACTGATGCCAGTCACAGAGTGCATGACCATCCTTTTTAAGTTCCTTTACCCTTTGTAAGGATGCTGGTTAATGAGTGTGTCATTGGTTTGCTGCCAGGATGCAGACTTCAGTGGGATTGCCAGAGACCATCACCCCACATGCTCTACCACTTCTTGTACAGCATCATACCCAGCAGATCCCATGCTCCAGTTATCTGGTCAGACTTTCCTCCTTCACCTGCAGCTGGGTCTGCCTCCTCAGGCCTGGTGCCCACGGTACTCAAGGTGGCTGTGTCTTGAGATCAAGAAAACTGGATTTGAAAGGACAATGATGGCTGGATATGAGGTTCCACGCATTTAACTGCTTGGTTTCAGTTTTCCCGCCTGCAAAAGAGAGTAACAACCACCTTTCAGGATTGGTGCAAGGATTAAATGAGGCTCTGTATGTAAAATAACTGAGTAAACTATGGAGGATTTTACAGTTTATCTATTACATAAGCATTTATGAAATTTGGCACACTTCCCATCTGTCTTTATTATTACATTTCCCTCTTCTAATTAAATTCATTATCATTAGCAAATTTATATCTTAACTAGAATTATAATCCTGGTGATCTAAATCTTTGTTCCAGAGAGAAAAGGAGGAGGAGAGAAAAAAAGGCAACACAGAGAAGGCATATAAAAAGTCATTTTCACTCCCAAATAGAAAACACTTCCCCAGGGGCCCTTAACTGCTTTCTCAATTATTAACTTGGGATAGAGAATTGGCAGAAAAAGTCACTACTGTGGTTTGTGCCTGTTGACAGTCAGCAGAGATTTTGGCCTTGGGCTGAAATAGTTTAAAGTAATGTGACACAAAGAAACTAGAGTGTGGCCAATCCATTGACTTTCCCGGCATTTTGGGTCCCAGTTGTTCCAGATCTCTCCCAGATCTCAGACAGCTTTTAGAATTTCAGTTAAAAGAGAGGCTAGGAACTTGAAAGGTGAAATCACTGCCCTCCCCCCTATGTGGGATCAAAGAGAGGCTAGGAACTTGAAAGGTGAAATCACTGCCCTCCCCCCTATGTGGGATCAGACACCCAGGGGAGTGACTCTCCCTGGCAACGTGGAATATGACTCCCGGGGAGGAATGTAGACCTGGCATCGTGGGACGGAGAACATCTTCTTGACCAAAAGGGGGATGTGAAAGGAAATGAAATAAGCTTCAGTGGCAGAGAGATTCCAAAAGGAGCCGAGAGTTCACTCTGGTGGGCACTCTTACGCACACTTTAGACAACCCTTTTTAGGTTCTAAAGAATTGGGGTAGCTGGTGGTGGATACCTGAAACTATCAAACTACAACCCAGAACCCATGAATCTCGAAGACAATTGTATAAAAATGTAGCTTATGAGGGGTGACAATGGGATTGGGAAAGCCATAAGGACCACACTCCACTTTGTCTAGTTTATGGATGGATGAGTAGAAAAATAGGGGAAGGAAACAAACAAACAGACGAAGGCACCCAGTGTTCTTTTTTACTTCAATTGCTCTTTTTCACTCTAATTATTATTCTTGTTATTTTTTTGTGTGTGCTAATGAAGGTGTCAGGGATTGATTTAGGTGATGAATGTATGACTATGTGGTGGTACTGTGAACAATCGAATGTACGATTTGTTTTGTATGACTGCGTGGTATGTGAATATATCTCAATAAAATGAAGATTAAAAAAAAAAGAGAGAGAGGCTAGGACAGCTGGGCAGCCTAGCAGAGTTTTTATAGGTTTCGAATTCTGACTTTCCATTTTACCAGACAAAAGAAGCTTTTAAAATATTTAGGGGGCTCTAATTACAAGCAATAATGAAAGGCCTTTTAAAGAAGTAAAGCTTCATATAATTATAAAAGATTAAAGTTTTAAAGGAATGCACAGGACCAGAGAAAATGATTTAATTGTGTTGGAAAGGTTAAGACTTGGTTACAAGACCCAGGTAAAATCCACCAAAATTCTCCAGGAGTCTATTTGAAAAGAGAAGGTCTATGTGATGAATTATTCTAATATAATCAAATATCCCAAATCTAAACTACATCAAATTTAAGTCTCAAATCAAGGCACATCTGAACTAGAAATTATGACATTAACCATTCATAATGATAATAATTTTCACCCCAGTGCCTAAACAGAAATAGGCTTAAGAGACAAATGGAAAAGGTATCTGACCCCTGGCCCAGCTATTTAGGATACATATACATACAGGTAAGAGGGTCACACTATTTAATAACAGATATAGCACCAGAATCAACCCAGTAGAGCAGACTCCACCATGATCTACCATTACAGTTGAACCAGGGCTTCCCGCCTGAGTACCAGCTCTGCCTACATCCCATACAACAGCTCGCTGCTCACCATCTGAGTGACTTCTCAGTCTACAGCAAAACAGTTCACCATTCAGAACATTCCACATTTTCCATAAATGAAACGCAAATTCTTTAGGAATATTTTATTCTTTGCTGTCTATCTTCTCCATTGTGCCACCAAAAACAACTTTGCAGGAGCTGCTTGACTACTTGCAAGAAGGTGGGCCACTAAGCAAGAGGAGCACAGCTCCCTGTGAGAGATGCTGTCTTGAAGGAGGCAGCTGTCTTCAGGGAGTTGTTGCTCCAATCTCTCAATGTACGGTGCTGTCCCCAACTTTGAGAGGGCAATGGGGAGTGTGGGCAGCTGCAATCAGGCCTGTAGAGACCTCGCTCACCACCACAAGCCTGGTCCTGCTGACCTCCATCTTGACCAGCCCAATAGAAGTTCAAAAACAAAGAGTTCCAGTCATTGAAGAGCCAGCAAGTGCAGCAGCATGTTGGGGGCTTTTGGTTTTGTTTTCACTTGAGTAGCTCTTCCATCGTGCCCTGATTAACTGGATTGAAATCTTCCATCTCCTTACACGTCTGTCTGTGTGCCTTTAAGGACAGGGACTTTGTCTTATTCTTTTCTGTATCCCAAACACCTAATCTAGTGCCAGATACATGCTAGGTACTCCAAAAGAATCATGGAGCCAAACAAAACTGGTCTTAGAGTGAAGTAAAGAAAAAGACTCACTGTGATAAAACAGCACCCTCTCTGGATCCACTTTGCATTTAATCCATCTGAAGAGAATGGTTAATAATTAATTAGATTACACTGAATGTTTTACAATTATACATTTCCAATTGGAAAATGAATTTGGTATCCATGGACTAATGTTCTCAAAGTATACTCTAGTATTTTATATAAGTATGAACCAAAATTAAGCCAATTTTGAGCAAATATCCTTTAATTGTCTAGCATCTCTATTTAGAACTTATCAATAAAATTATGGTCTTTAAAAATGGCAAAATATTCCATTTAGAGATTTTTTTCAAATGATCCTGGAACAAAATTTTCCACAAATTAAAGTTACACCTATTAATACAGTTTTAAATAGAGATGGAAATTATAGGAAACAAGTAATGTTCCCTTTATTTTAAAAAATAACTTTTATCAATTTCTTTTGACTATAAAAGAAATACAAATTCATTGATGAAACTTGAAAAAATACAGAAAAGCGTTAAGAAAAAATTATCACATTTTATAAATAATCCCACAATTTATATATAATCAATATAAACAATTTGGTTATTTCTTTTTAGTCTAATTTCTATGTTTCTACGTATTTCTGCATAGTTGAGATTGTATGGTTTATTCAGCTTCGTATCTGACTCTTTTTTACTAAGGGTCAGAATTTAAACCTCATTAAAAAAATAATGTGGCGAAAGTGACACATCTTTGGTCAGGAGTACCTCTGGGCCTACCTTTTCTTATTGGTGAGTGTTAAGTTGAATTTCTCATCCTTGTCACTATTGCCATGCCCCAGTAGAGATTACCTGGGATTAGCCTTACACCCAACTGGGCCTTATTTTTTATTAATCTGACTTTCTCTCAAAACACCTGTTCTGGTTTGCTAATGCTGTTGTCATGCAAAATACCAGAAATGGATTGGCTTTTATGAAAGGGATTTATTAAGTTACAAATTTACAGCTCTGAGCCCATAAAAGTGTCCAAACTAAGGCATCAATAAAACGATACCTTCACTGAAGAATGGCTGATGGCATCCAGAACACCTCTGTCAGCTGAGAAGGCATGTGGTTGGCATCTGCTGTTCCTTTGCTCCCTCCCAGGTTGAGTTTCAAAATTGCTTTCTCCAAAATGTTTTGGTCTCTCTTAGCTTCTTCAGCTCCTGTGCATCTAAGCATTGGGGTCTTCTCTTAGCTTCTCTGGAGAAAACTCTGGGCTACCATCTCCAAATGTCTCCAAGTGTCAGCATCAGTGTCAGCTCTTAGCTTCTCTCTAAAATGTCCCTCTCAGCTGCTCTGAGCTCCTTCTATTTGTGAGCTCTTTTATAGGACTCCAGTGATTAAATCAAGACCAATCCTGAATGGGTGGAGTCCGTATCTCCATGGAATTAATTTAATCAAATGTTTGCCCACAGTTGATTGAGTCACATCTCCATGGAAACACTCAATCAAAAGATTCCAGCCTAATCAACACTAACATGTCTGCCTACACAAGATTGCATTAAAGAATATGGCTTTTGGGAGGACATAATATATACAAACTGGCACAACACCCAACCAAATCTTGGACTTTATGAAAGGCAAGAGGAAGAGGAGAGCAACAAAAATGATTAAAAGTTCATCTGATGATGGAAGGAACTGGAGTTGCTTTCCCTGAATACAGAGGAGAACAGAGACTAAGAGTTTCCCAGTAGCCCCAGGGAATTATGTCTCATATGCCCTTCGATACTCTGCTAGGCATCTTCTGCAGCCCCTCCTAGTCCCCCCCACCCCCACCCATCACTACCTGCTCTGGCCTGCATGCACTATTCCACCTGCACTCTTGTCTTCTGGCTTCCAGTTGGGTTTGGCCTCCCTAATGGGAGGCTGGAGGAAAGGAGGAGAATGATGTTGGAGTATTTATTCCCCAGCTCTGCCCTTGTGGAGTCACTGCAGGCTGGCTATGTTCCTCACCAAAGGGCACAGCTCCTATCAAGTGACCCTCTCCATGGGACCGCTCTCTGTCTCTGGCTTCTGATTACCACTCCCTCCCCTCAACCCTTCAGGCCTGGAGTGGGGGTGGGGAATGCTACCAGTGCTCTACTGTTACTAGTTCTGGGGTACTGCTACACTTTGCTCATCTTTTAAATGGTCCTTTTATGAAACACTTCTCAAATTATCCAGTTTAAGGTTGCCTTCTATTCCCTGCCATTACTCTGTTAGAAATATTAAAACCATATATCCCTCTTCCAAGGCTTGAGTACATCATTCAGTCTTCAGCATCAAACTATTACCTGTGTTTCCCTAGCAGGGTCATTCGGGGATAATAAATGTATCAACAACATATCTTGAGTTCCAGCAAGTGACTACTGAAGAGGATAGTGATGATAATGGTGGTGGTGGTGGTGATGCAATGGTGATGAATGAAGCAATAATGAGCCTGGTAGGCACCTGAGGTGAGCTCCAGTGCAGGCTCCTTTTCTTGTCTCAGGAAAGAATTCAGGGACAAGAGGAATAGTAGCAAGCAGTAAAGTTTATTTGAAAAGCCGCCACACACGGGGAAATAGCAAAGATTGGTAAGAAGGAACACCTGCTTGAGAGGTCAGCACGGGTGTACCCCAAAAGAGGCGATGTGTCCGGTTGAGCTATGTCCAGGTTTTGTATGTTAGCCTGTGGCTAGGCTTTAAGCCAGGATTAGGGGTTGAAATTCCCATTCTCTCCCACCCTGGCTTAACCCCTCCTTTTCCTCCATCTGGCTGTCTCAGCTGGTTCTGAGAAGTGTGGTTTGGTTCTCCTTTTGCTCAGCCCCTCCTTCTTGCTCTCCATCTGGCTATCTCGACTATGGCTTGATGCTCACCCTCCATTTGAACTGACTGACACTCCTGGCCTGCCCAGAGTGCCCTGTTCTAGCCTGCCTGTCATGTTCCTATTCAATATCAGGGCCAGATGCTCTGTTCACACTGGGTCTTATCCTCAAAACAAATCAGCAAGGTGGTTATTGTTCCCGTTTTACTTGATCTGAGTAAATCAAGTATCTGGAAATTTAGGTAGCTTTTACTTAATATCACACAACTAATGCATGGATGTCCATTGCCTCACCTCCTTTAAGTTTCACTCAAATGAAACTTTCTCAATTAGGCTTTTCCTGGCTACCCCAATTTTAACATTTCTTGTCTCCCTTCCCTGCTTTATTTTTCTCTTCAACACATCATCAGATAACATACTAAATATTTTTTTCTCATTGATCTTGCTTAATGTCTATCTCACTCCACTTGAGTGTAAGCTCCAAAAGGGGAGGAAGCTATGTTTTATTCTTGCTTTATATCAGCACTTAAACAATTCCTGGCACATAGTAGATCCTTAATAAGCATTTTTCAAATAAATGAATGGTAATGCTGGAAATCAGAGCAAAGTCTGTCTGACTCGAAGCTCTTTGTTTTTCTACAACATCCTGCTGGTTCTCCTAAGCAAGTCATAATCAAGGTAAGTAGGTAATAACTTCAAAGACTAAAGACATAGTATTATCTTTGTACTAGACACACCTGTTATGCAACCTGCTATGGCTGCAATATGACAACTAATGAAAGAAAACAAAATGAAGTGCACATACTGGTTTTGAAAAATATTTTTACTATCAGGACACCCAGACATATGGTAAGACTGTGTGGGTTCTGATAGAAGTGAGGTACCACTTAGAATGCCAAGGAGAAAAGCATTGAGCAATGGATTTCAGTGCAGGGAGTAACCACCCATGGTTTCACTGCTGGCTCAGTGCAGGTGCTCATCATGGAGGCTTTCTTCAGGATCACAGAAGGTAGATGACATACATACACAAGTTGAGCAACCATGGCCAACAGTGGGGAGCCTGGGTCTGGAAGGGGTAGCCATTCTGGAATTTAATCTTGAATGTTGCCTCATCCTCACTCTTCAGGAGCTTTATGCTCCATTTCCCATGACCTTACTTTGGAAAGGGGGAAGGAAATAGCAATTGCTGAACAGATTGGTGGTAAGAAATAGTTGCAGCAGAAAGTTGGAGAGCCCATGTTGTCCACCTACATACATACCAGGGTGATCAGTTTTACCAGTGATTAGAGTATGGGCTGTGGCCTCAGACATACGTGGATTTACCTCCCTGTTCCAACACTCACCTTGGGTAAATAACTTAGCCTTCCTCAACCTTAGTTTCCCCAGTTGTAAATGAGACTACAACGGCATATAGTTCATTGTTGAAAGGATTACAGGAGATAATCCTTGCCCCAGGCACATAAGAAGTGCCCAATAACTAAGTGCTCAAAACAGAGTTAGACTAGACTAATAGCTGGATACCACTTTTCCCTAGCACCAGATCCCTATCATTTCAGGGAGGGGCAAATTTGATAGAGGACCTCAGGAAATTCCCATACACAGGCTCAGAGACCTCTGACATCACTGAGTCACAATCTTTCCTTCTGACAGAAAGCAGGTAGAATTAAGAGATTGGGATTATTTGTTCAGGTTCTTAATCAAAGCACGCTAAGTTCTCTCAGTGTCCTTTCCCCCAGGCTCCATGTTGTTCAAAGCTTTCTTGGTTAGAGATTATGACTGCCTGCTGTTTTACATTTCTATTAGAAATAGGTTGAAACACACCTTTCAGTGTCCCAAATGAGACAGGAAAATTACGAGTGACTGTCATCAAGAGCCCAGAATTTATTCTCTGAAAGAAAGTGATACAATGGATCAGAATACCTCTCCGTCTCAGGAATTGTAGCCTGCCAGGCCCACTGGGACTCCTTCTCTTGTCTGTCTCCAATAAGCTAGAAATTAGCTACTAGCCACATGAAGCTATTTAAATTTAAATTTAAATTTAAATTTAAGTAAGTTAAACAAAACTAGAAATTCAGTTCCTCAGTTGCATTAGCCACATTTCCAGTGTTAGGCAGCCACATGTGGCTAGTGGATACTATATTGGACAGTGCAGATATGGAATATTTCCATGCTAATCCAGAGGGTAGTGCCAACTCGAGGCCCAGACCCATTCAGACAAGTGAAAAGTTCCCCCTTCAGGCCATGGGTGCAAGCAATGAGGGTAAGAGCCAAAATATTGCTCAGGCTGGAATTTTGTGGTGAAAATAAGAGACCCTGAAATCCTTCTGATTGGACTTACTGTCCTCCAACTTCTATGTCATTGTAATGAAAAAAAAAACAAAGTATGATCTAGCCCAGGGATGAAGGGAAACACACCAGCAAGTTGCCAGATCTTAAGATATTTCAAATCTCTTTCCAAATACCGTTTCAGTGTTGAGCAGTTAGTCAAACACACACTTGGAATCCAGAAGAATGTTCACTGAGTTCCTTACTTCAGGTTCAAACCTTAAATTCCAACAAGGGTGGAGGAGGTCCTGGAGGGGCTTCTCCACCCATAAGAACAGAGCAATGGTTTGAGAGGCTGGGGTTACATCACATGATGTCACCGCAGAGTATCCTGGGACCCTCACCCTCATGCTCTCTTCCCTTTAAGCACAGTCCTTTAGTCATCTTTAATCCTTTCCATATCACTCCCTGTCTTGCCCCCTTTTACATCCAGCCTCCAACTTGAGTTGTTGGTCATTCTCAGCCACCTCACGCCACTTCACGCTCCCCAGATGGAAAGGGGATATGATGGAGGAGGCTGGAAGGTTCTTAATGTCTTTCAGGGTGGAGCAGAGACCCTGGAGGTAGACTGCAGGGCCATGGGACAAAGCCATTAAAAACCAATCAGATATATAACAAGGTAGATTACAAGGGGTGACAGTGTGATTGTGGAAACCTTGTGGATCACACTCTCTTTATCTAGTGTATGGATGGATGAGTAGCAAAATGGGGACAGAAACTAAATGAAAAATAGGGTGGGATGGGGGGATGATTTGGATGTTCTTTTTTACTTTTATTTTTTATTCTTATTCTGATTCTTTCTGATGTAAGGAAAATGTTCAAAAATAGATTGGGGTGATGAATGCATAACTATATGATGGTACTGTGAATGGTTGATTGTACACCATGGATGATTGTATGGTATGTGAATATATCTCAGTAAAACTGAATTTAATTAAAAAAAAAAACAATCAGAACTTTTGTAATGCAAAAATCAAACAAACAAAAAGACAAAAGCAAAACCCTGTGCTAGCATTTTGCCAGTATCTTATTATGCTAATAGTTTCTGTCTCCTCACTCTTGAGTTAAATTTTTAAAAGCTGTCTTTTATTGCTTTAGCCTCAGTAGTCATGGAGCTCTAGTAAAGAAGGTAGAGGAGGCATAAAAAGGCTCGTTCCACCACCTCAGCAACCTTGAACAAACCATAGGTTCACACTGGGAGGCTGCCTCCTCACAACCAAATAAAATGAGAAAGGTTTCTGAATATAAGCACGGGAGAGTCTTAAACTCCCAGGCAAGCAAGAACTATTACATTTCCAAATGAAATATTAGAAGCAGGGCGGTTGTCCAATGGTTTAGTTAAAGAGCTAGAAAACCTCCCAAGTCAGTGTTTGTGAAGTTCTTTGCACTTTTTAGAAAAAACAGGCCAGTGCTCCCTCAACTTCATATCATCTCGTGCAATTTCTACTCCCCCCTCCGTGCCATGCCGTGCTTCCCGAGTGCTGCCACTGTCTCTGGAGAAAAACACACCCTGGCCCAATGGCTTTTAAAGAAGCTTCTCTCCAAATGACATCTTATCAGAAGCCCTGGATATAAAACAGATAGACGTGAAGCTCTCAGGTTGAAGAGGGAAAGGAAGCCCAGCTGTCCCCTCAGAGCCTCTTCCAGAACAGTCTCAGCTTCTCTACTCCAGATGGACTCATCAGAAACCTCATATTGGACATCTCCCCATCAGGGATGTTTGTATGAGGGAAGATTATCATCTGTCACCTGCAAAAGTAGTTGGCATTTTATTTTAAAATAGACAGTACTTTGGTGTGAGGAGAAGAAAGTCAAAGGCAGTTAACAGACCAATAGAAAAAAAATAAAAATAGAAGAAAAATGTTCGTGAGAATATTTTGGTGTTCTTGGAGGTGATTCTCATGCTCGAGAAAGACCGTTTAAGGGCTTTTCTGTTTTTCCTCACATTTTAAATTACAACTTTAAAAACTTGGTTCTTCCTTAAGCTTTCATCTTATAAATCTTATTTCATTTACAAATCTAGAAAAGTTCAGTAATCACTTTTTGTAGAGTTTTTACAACTTAAATATTCTTTTAAGCATTTAAAATTGTGTTTATAATTTTAATATATTTAACTTGTTAGTGCTTCAGTTTTCTGGTTAATAAACAAATCTATCACCTATTTATGGAATTCTTATAATAAATTAAAAGTAAATTCTTTCAATTATTCCATTATTGCCTATAATCTGAGTACAATTATATTATTCCTCTGAGGAATAAATCAATTAACTTAATTACTTTTTCTAAATTGTAATCACAACTTGCCTGATACCTTAGTACACCAAATGCTTAAATACTGCAAGTACTTGAAATACCAAATATACACAGATTATTCTAAATTTAACATAAAAGTATAAATACTTTGGGTTTTGTTTACTTCATTGTTTCTACATTTAATTATAAATCTTCCCACAGAGGAAACAATTATGTCAGCCCAACCCATGGTTGATGTTTTTGTCTGCATGCACTGAGGTTTCCTGTTGGACAGGGAGAACTCCCTCCCAGATCACAGGACTTGATCCTGTCACTTAATCCTAATGGGACATGTGGAGCCTGAGCCCTATTAATAGTCATAACAGGGTTCTATGACTTTCAAAAGGGGTGGGTCTCCCAGGCCCTGACCCTGACTTTAAATTGCATCATTACCTAATACCCTCTATTCTTGGAAATCTGTAACTCCACTAAAATTGTAAATAACTCTTGCACTGCTTTGGCTCTTCTAAAATATCTAAAGGTCATCTCATTTAATTCTGCTGTTCTTAAGGGTTGGTCTAACTGGTTATAAATAAAATCATGCTAACAACAAAAGTAAAGAAGAGTTTTAGGGACTGAAAATAATAAAACTTAAAGTGCTGTCAGGGAAACTGTGGAATTAAATGCAATTTTATGGAGCTTTCCTGAGCCCAAATACTTTGAGGGACATAACACAATCACAGATGAAGAAAATAACTAAAAGGCTCGGTAACAGGCACAACTTAAGAGTGTTTGAACTTGGGTGCATCATCTAGTGGAATTGTTAATGTAGAACTAAAGGGTAAGGAAAAACAATGTTTAATTCTGGATGCAACATCAATTTCCAGAAACTCAGTTTTATCAACACTGCTAAATATTTACCCATATAAATTTATAACTCTGTCACCTGAGCCTGATTAAATCCAAACAGGAAAGCCCTCTTGGTTGTTAAAAGTTAGAAAATTCAGATCACTATTTAGAGTGCAGAACATTCTGTTTTTTTGCCACAAACTGATTTCATTACAAAAGGCAAATTTTGTGTATTTAAGGTAGCCATTGATTTTATTCATCTACATATTTATGTATTTTAGTGACTGCTGTAACCCCCCCCCCCTCCAAATCAGTGGCTTAACACAGTATAAGTTTAGTTTGCAGTCATGTCACAGAACAGTCCAATATAGGTTAAGAAGAGATGGGGCTCTCTTTCACACGGTCATTAGGGGACCCAAGTTTCTTACATCCAGTGTCCTCTACTGAACATTCTGTGTTCTAGCCAGGAGATGGGGGTGAGAGAGAAGGTGGGGAACTCTGGAAGGGGTACATGCGCTATGCCTAGCAATGGTCTTCCTGGCTTTCACCTGCATCCTATTGGTCAGAACTCAGCCATGGTCCCACCTACCTACAAGAGCACCTGCTGGGCCCAGGAGGAAATTAGGAACAGCCTAGTGAACAACTAGCCAGTCTCTGCGTCACATCATATCATAGCTATAGCTTAAATTTTTTTATTTTATTCAATAATAATTAAATTAACCAGACAAAATTATAATTGAAATACAAATCAATATGGTTGAAGAAAAGTTGCTAAAACTTTATCATGCAGGAAGATCACATCACAGCAAGAAAATTAACATCAGTACTCCTGTATCACTTAACTTTTGATACACCACATTTTCACAACTTTTTGCAAGTTAAGTCTATATTCAACAATAAATATATGCTTGTCAAAGTGAACTGTTTTTTTTTCTTGAAGAAGACAATTATGATCTGATTTCTACATAGAAATTTCTAGATTGCAGTGACTACTTGATAGAAGTTCATCTTTTATAATGCTGCATTTTATGGATTATGGATTCACTAAACAGGGAAATAATTTGTATGAGTTGTGTTTTAGGAATAATATCCTGGTAGCAGTGTGAAGAACAAGGAAGTGAGAAACTGAAGAAATGGAGGCTACTGTAGTAGTCCAGACAAGAGACCCTGCAGGATTGAATCAGGCCAGGCTATGGGAATAGGGGAGGTAGGTGTTCTGGTTTGCTAAAGCTCCCATTATGCAAAATACCTGAAACGGATTGGCTTCTTTACAGGGGCTTTATTAGTTTACAAATTTACAGTTCTAAGGCCATAAAAGTGTCCAAACAAAAGCATCAACACAAGGATACCTTCACCGAAGAAAGGCCGATGGCGTCCAGAACACCTCTGCCAGCTGGGAAGGCATGTGGCTGGCAATCTTCTGGGTTTTGCTCCTGGGTTCTGGTTTCAAATGTCTTTCTCCAAAAATTTTTCTTGGCTTCTGTCTCTCTTAGCTTCTCCCTCTCAGCTCCTGTGCATCCTTGCTTGTTCTCCTTGGGTGTTTCTAAGTGTCTAGGGGTTCTCTCTTAGCTTCTCCGGGGCAAACTCTGGGCTTCATCTCTTAGCTTAGCATCTCCAAATGTCTTTCTGTCTTGCATCTCCAAGAGTCTGGGTCTATGTAGGCTCTTAGCTTCTCCCAGGGGCAAACTCTGGATTACATACCTTTGCTTCTCTCCAAAATGTCTCTCAGCTTCTCTGAGCTCCTTCTCTCCGTGAGCTCTCTTAAAGGACTCCAGCGATCTAATTCAGACCCACCCTGAATGGGCAGGGCCACATCTCCATGGAAATAATCTAATCAAAAGATCTCACACACAGTTGTGTGGGTCACATCTCCATGGAAACAACCTAATCAAAAGGTCCCACCCACGGTAAGTCCACATCCACAAGACTGAACTGAAAGAACATGGCCTTTCCAGGAGTATATAACAGTTTCAAACTGGCACAGTGGGGAAGGTTGGTAGAGACATCCTGAGGTGGTGAAGAAGCCATTTTAAGGTTTCTAGTGTAAGACACTGGTGGACAACGTCACCATTAATTGAAATGAGGAGCCCTGGAGGAGAACCAGGTTGAAAGGATAACTTTTAGATTTAAGCATGGTGATTTTGAGGTGTCACTAGAATATAGATTAGTGATGATGAGCATAGGTTTGAGGCCAGTAGGACCTGGTTTTGAATCCCTGATGCAACACTTGCTACCTCTGAGACCTTGGAAAAATTAGTTAACCTCTACAACCTTCAATTTCCTTATCTGTCAAATAGGCATAATTAGACCTACCTCAAAGGAATGTTGTGAGAACTAAATATCTATTTCCTTCACTAGATTTTAACATTGATGAGGCTGAAATCTTTACCTTACCCATTGTCATATTCCTGGCATATGGTTAAGTTCCCAAAACAAGATAGTTTTAATGAAAGTTTAATAATGGCTTACCATTATTATCATTATCCATAAAAATAGGTCCAGCAGGCAGCTAAAAATGTAATATTGCCCTTAGACCCAGGCAAGAAGGCCCACTGCCCTGGGCCTGGGTTTTAGAGCAGTGCTACTCATGAGGTGTCCAGGGACTAGTCAGTTTACAAACAGTTAGTTATTGGACCACAACAGGAAATGTACAGAAATTGAGAATAACCATTTAGAAACATTTGTGCCAATTTGACTTTGGTGCATTGATAGTTTGAAGCTGTTATGTATCCCAGAAAAGGTCATGTTCTTTTAATCCATTCCTATGGGTGCAGACCTATTGTAGGTGGGATCTTTTGGTTAGGTTATTTCAACTGAGAAGTGATCAACCCCATTCAAGGTGGGTCTTAATCCCCTTAATGGAGTCCTTTATAAGAGGATAAAGGACACATAGAAAAAAAATCAGAGAGCTCAGAGAAGCCCCAGAGAAGCTAAGAGATGAAATTAAGAGAAACTCACAGATGCATCACTCATTAAACAGGGTATCACATGTGGTGCAGATTGCATACTAGTCATGGGCAGTGGTATCACTTTTCAACATGTGATATAATCTCAAAGTAAAATTATTTTAAATTTTGATCATGCCTGTTTTTTTTTTTTTAATGTCTAGTTTAACCTTATTAGCTATATTAGGGAAGTAAACTTGACACTTTTATTTTTTAACTCTAAATTACTGATGGTGAAACAAAATTCATAGGACTTCGTGTTCAAAAGACACACATTTCAAAATGAGGTAGTAGGTGTAACTCAAGTGAAAACAACAAAAGTGATCCAGAAGAAATGAAAACCAAAAGTGTTCCTATTAATTTTACTCAGAAGTATAATCCCTTGTGTATTGAGTTCAATTTTGTAGCTATAATTGATAGTGAAGTGCTGAAACTACAGTGTGTTATTTGTAGAACTGTGCCAGCTAATGAAGCAATAAAGCCATCAAAACTGAAGTAGCATTTATCTACCACGTATAAAGATGTAAGTGCAATATCAAAAGGATTCTTGGAAAGGAAGAGTATTGAATTAAAACCTGACTGAAGCAGATGTTCAATATTTCACATATTAGCAGTTTTTCAGGTTTCTTATAAAGGCTTCTTTGGAGTTGCCAAGACCAAGCTGTATAAACAATTACTGAAACATTAATGCAAGACTGCATCGATGATGTAGGCTTAGAAATGTTGGCAAAGGAGATAGCTAAAACGTCTTTTTACAGTGGATCTATAGCTCAACATATCTAGGAACTGGCTAATGATATGAAGGGCCAACTCATAGAAGAAATGAAACCAGCAAAGGATTTCTCATTGCAACTAGATGAATGCACAGATGTTGTTAATGTGGGATTCTTGTAGTGTATGTTCGATTTAAACACAATCATGACAGGAAGAAATCATTCTGTACTTTCAGCTTCTTGGCCAACAAATACAACTAGCTGTGAACTATGTAAAACTACAAAGGATTACATTGTCCATAAATGTGTTTGGAGTTTAGGATTTTGTGTAAGATTATATTATGATGGCACAGCTGCAGTGTCTGAAGAACATTCTGGATTAGTTACCCAGTTTAAGTAACTTTTGCCAGAATGTAAATCTACATATTGCTTCTTTCATCAAAGCAGTTTTGTTACAAAAGAAAAATTAGCTGGACTGCACTGCTATACTTAGAAAACATTGTGAAATACATAAAGGCTAATACATTAAAATAACAATTATTTTAGTATAATGTGATAATATGGAAATGGATCACAAACAACTGTTAATGATTACTGACTAGCAATGGTTACTGAGGGGAAATTTCCTATTGAGAATGTTCAAAATTAGACAAATTCTTAATTCTTGTGCAAGAAGAACCAGTTTTGTTCCAACTCTTTAGAAATCTGAATTGGAATAATGGATGTTGGTGATGGTAGCACAATATTTTGAATGTAATTAATATCACTGAATTGTACACTTGAAAGTGGTCAAATGGGAAATTTTGAGTTGTATATATGGCACTGCAATAAAAAGTTAAAAAAAAAAAAAAAAAAGAATATCCCAAGCTTGCTGAAATGACTCTGAAATATCTTCTTCCATTTTGTCAACATACCCTGGTGAGACTGATTTCTCTATTGTGTTATTAAAACAAAGCATGGGAATAGTTTAGTTATACATGGTTCCCTGCAAGTGGTGTGTTACCAATTCAACCAGGATTGAGGAGTTAACAACAAAGATCATTTGTCATATTAAAAACTTTAAATATTTCTACAAATGGTGTCCATTCAAAGTAAGTGTATAAGCATTTAATACAGAAAATCAATATTTCAATCATAACTTTTTGTTTAGTTACAATAATGGAACAACCACAAATTATGAAGGTATATTAATCACCTGCACACATACTTTCGAGGACAATATGTTCATTTTTGTAATTTTTTCTTCTTCCTTCTTTTGTGTTTATTCTGATTTTTATTGAAATGTGATTTTATATCTGTTGAATCTAATCATAAAAAATGTGCACTTGTATTGTGTGTGTCTGGTTTTATTTAGTTTTTCTACTAATTCTTTTTCATTGTATTTAACAGAAGTGTTTGTCTTAACAGACTGGAAAAGAAAAAAAAAGAAAAATGTTGTTCACCACAGACAGTTTGAGAAGCACTATCTTGAAGCACCCAATCTGGTACCAGGGTTCCATGGGCCAAGGGAACATGCCCAACCAAGGCCTGTAGCCCTCCTCCTGAATATAAGCCTCATACCAAGGAATCTCGGCTCAAAAGACCCTAGGCCTGCTTCCAGGGTCCATGCAAGCTTTTTTCCTGGAGCCTCACTGCCAAGGGTGACCAGTGCCACCAGTGTGCAAAGACCCAGGCCTAGAATGTCTGTAGGGATATGGAGGGAACTCGTATGTGCAGGCTGTGCATACACAGGCCCTTCACAGCATGGGGTATAACTAGAGGTGGAAGAGAAGAGGCAGGCCAGGGGCTAACAGCCGGCTCGCCCGGCACCATGTTCCAGCATGAACTCCATAGAGTCCAAGAGTTCTAAAGTTAAGCCAAACTCCCCTCCCAACGCCCCCCGCCCCAGGTTGTTAAGGAGATATATTTGTCAAGGCAGGCCAATAAGAATGTATTTTATTTAACAGTTGATAGCTTCATCTATAACTTAGTTTGAGACATTTGGAACATGAGCCTCCATTTTGTTCTTTTGCCCAGAACCCACAAATGTTAGAGAGGACCTCTCTAAGGGATGTGTCAAAACTGGAATCATAGACTTGGCAGTCAGCAGGAAGCTGACAGTTGAAGCTGAGGGAGAGGCAAGAGCATTTCAAGAGGGCAAGCCCTGTGGTCAGACTGCCTGGTTTGAGTCCCAGACTGGTCATCTACTAGCTGTCAAACTTTGGACTGTTTCTCTGTACCTCAGTTCCCTCATCTGCAAAGTGGGGATATTTAATAGCACCTTCTTCATGGAATTGTTGGCAAAATGAGTTAATCCATGTAAAGGACTTAGAACTGGCTTGACATAGAGTAAGCTCTAAATAAACCTTCAGTATGGGCCAAAGGAGGGACAGTTTTCATTTCCTAGGCTGTTTAAAGCAAATACCATGAAGTGGTTTGGCTTGAACAATGGGAATTTATTGGCTTACAGTTTTGAGGCTGAGAAAATGTCCAAATCAAGGCATCATCAAGGTGATGCTTCCTTCCTAAAGACCATCTACCAGCGATCCTTGGCTTCTCTGCCACATGGCAAGGCACATGGTGGCATCTGCTGGTCTCTCTCTTCTCTTCTGGATTTCATTGATTTCAGCTTCTCTCTTGGTCTGAATTTCATTCTCTTCCAAAGGCCTCCAGTAATAGGATTAAGATCTATCCTGATTGAGGTGGGTCACACCTTACCTGAAGTAACCTCATCAAAAGGTTCTACTTTCAATGGCTTCACACCCACAGGAAAGGATTACATTTAAGAACATGTTTTTCTGGGGTACATTCAGCTTCAAACCACCACAGTGGCTAAATTATGCATGAAGTAATACAGAGCAAGAATAAAAGAGACTGAGGGGATCCTTGGAAAGAAAGTCCAGAGGTGCAGGGAGGATAGAGAAAGTGTTCCCAGCACCTAGCACAGTACCCGTCAAGTAGCAAGTGCTCAATAAATGCAGATGGATATAAAAAGTGTTCTGGAAAGGAGACTAAGAAGGAACACAACACACCTCATGCGGTAGAAAGGTCAAATAAGGCAGAGTACTTTTAAGAGGCTGTTGGATTCATTCAGCGTCAGGAAATACCTTTAAAAGGAAGTTTCAATTTGGCAGGAAGTCAGAGTCCAGTAAATTAAGGAAGAGTGGGTAGACACTAGTCTCTTTACTTTAGCTTACTAACTTTAGTAGAAACTACTCTTTTTCATGTAGGGAATGAGAGAGATAAAATAGTAGCTTGAGTGGGATGCAAGCTTGAAAGAAAGTTCTTTTATGTTAGAGAAGACATGGACAGATTTGCTGAGAGAAAGAAACCAGTAGAGAGGAAGGAATGATTAATGGAGCAAATACCCAGAAGGATGGAGGGGAGATGGAATCTAAAGAGAAGGACATGGGGGCCAGCCTTACAAAGAAATACCTTATCTGAGGTGAAAGGGAAGAGGATAATGGTAAGAATGTAGAGAAACTTCGAGGGAAGATAAATTGAAGACCTCCTTGCAGTCCATGCAGATGAACTGGATTTGTAGAACAGCAAATAAACATGGCTGACTAGTAGGGAACATATTACTTCATCCATTGTGGCAGATACTGTAAGTTGATTCACTCCACACTTATTCTAGCCCCTGTCTATCTTGTCTTCCTAAGCTATAGAGCAGTGGTTTGCAAACTGTGGCCCAAAGGCCAAATTCAGCCCACTGCCTATTTTTGTATGGCCCATCACCTCGGAATGGTTACCACGTTTTTAAATGGTTGGGGGAAAAAATCAAGAGGAGAATACTAATTCATAACACATGGAGATTTTATGAAAGTCAAATTTCATTGTCCATAAAAAATAATTTGTTAAATACAGCAATACTCATTCTCATATATATTGTATATGGCTGCTTTTGAGTGGTTGTGATAGAGACATTTTCCTATGGATGCAAAAATATTTACGATCTGGTCTTTCACAGAAAATGTTTGCCAACTCATGCTACAGATAGAGGATGAAAAGGGATAAAATGCATTTCTCTGACTCTTTCGCAGCTAGAAACAGGCAAGGAATCCAGTTTCAACAAATCAGATTTATTCAAACAGATTTGGGTGTGGAAATGGCCCACAGGAGGCAGCCACACCCCCCCAGGGAAATCAGATTTTCTGTGAGTAAACTGGTGAGGCATCTAGTTCTTCTGGTGAAGTTGTTGGAGGGTCCCTGTATCTGATTCCTAGCATCATAAATGCTGAATGGCTGAAGACAGCTGCAACGGTGTCCAACTAGAAAGATTGTTTGGTGTTTTGGGGCATTTTTCTGACTGTTTTTTTCCTGGCCTCATTGTTTCTATATAGCATCAAAGCCTAGTTCTGTGTCTACCCTGGAGAATCTGTGAGCTATCTAATGCTCCTTTAATAAATCTCTTCCTGCTTTGCAAGAACACTGATACATTCAGTAAAGGCAACTATATTATATTCTGTAATATTTCCTCAAAAGGTAGGGTAGGTTCTGTGAGTAACTCCTAATTCCAGTAGTGACTCTTCTATCAAATTATATTGCCCTAATCAAGTTACTTAACCTTCCAATATCGGTAAAACTGGTTCAATGGAACTTATATATCACAAGATGTAATGGAGCTATATCAAAGGAATAGACATTTTGCTGAACTTAGACACAAAAGAGTAAGCAGTAAAATGGCTCTGTGTGAGAAAAACATAACTGAAATATATTTAATTGTAAGGGTTTTCTTCCCCAAACACTTTGATTTCGTTACAACTGAAAGAGAAAGATACATTTGTGAGAAGAAGCAAGGAAAATTAGTTACAGGAATCTGACTATCTACAGAAGAAATCCTAAGAGAATCTCAAAAGAAGGATATTGTTTATCATGAAGGTGGGGAGTTGGCACATCTTGGTGCTGATGGAAATGAGTGGGTCGGGAAAGAGGTAATACTGTAGATCCAGAGGTGATAATTCAGAATTCTAATCTCAATTGTTCCATTTATATGCTAAATTACTTCATTCAGAGCTGCTTCTATTTCTTTCAGCCAATGATTATTCTCTTAAGAAAACAAAGTGCTCAAATTAGAATGCTTGCTTTATTGTTATTTATGCATGCTCTCTATTTTCCCATACAGCCATGTGGGTGAGTAATAGTGATATCACCACAAAAATAAAACTCCTTGCATGAACTCTGCTACAGGAATGCACATGTTTTTCAGACCACTAACCCCCCCCCCCCCCAATATGATTCATCTCCCTATTATTAGAGATTTTGCACTTTTTCTTCCTAATTTGAACATACAGTTTTATCTAGAGAGCCATATTTCTCTTCCATGCTTACCTCTCCCATAAAAAAAGGGAAAATGTTCCAGTCTTATTCCATCCAAGAAAAATTAGGAGAGAGAAATGAAGAAAGTAATTGAAAATGGAGTAAAATTAAAAGCACATACACATACTAACAATTGACAAGATGATTCTTGCAGAAATCTGAACAGATAAAGGAGCAAGACATAGAATGTAGGTAAGCTAGTACTACAAGAAAGGTTGACAGAGAAGATAAAAGTCTCTTCTATGAAAAGCACATTCTTGCAGAGCTAAGAAGGGCTCTTGGAAACCACACCCTCTGGACTGGGTCATTAGGCCCTCACCGTCCATAGGTGAAAAGCACCTGTGCAGTCTCTTTTGCTATCACCAAGTAATGATAAGCAACACCAGACATCTGAGAAATAATTAACTACTTGTCCTTCATTTTCTGCTTACAATTAGACAATTGTGAGTGCAATTATTTGTATGTGCAATTTTGCAACAACAAATAATTGTAGCTAAAGAGCTACCTGCATTGTGAAAGAGAGTTGTAATTGGAGGGCCCCTTTTAATAAGCCAGTGCTTAAAGTGTAAGCAAGCATATAATTCAACTAGTGGAAAGACATTCATGGGTTTTTAAATTGCATTTTTATATTTTAACAAGCGCTTTCCCTAGCCTATTTGTGGGCCTCACTACAGTGTTATTGGCATAGTGCAATCATAATTAAATTATAAGTAAGAAATGCCACATCACAGATGAACCTACCCAGATCTCACAACCCTACAGCCAACACTGAAGAGGCACAAGTAAAAGACCTAGGTATTGGAGGAGGCAAGTTCTTTCATCCTGCTTGGAATATAAAGAAAATGATCAAAGGGCAGCCAGCAGAGTGCCTGCCGCATGGAAGGCACACGATTTCCCAAATTAACACTGTGTTGAACCCTCTCCATTCATATGCCCACAACATTTAAAACTTGCCTTTATGTTTGCTGTTAGCACTTGGTGACTTTTTGCTTGTTTGTTTACATATCTTCCCTACTGCCTTGTGGGCTGTTGGTAAATGTCTAAGTCATCTTTTATTTTCCTCAGTATATTTCTCTCTTTGGTGGCAGAAAACTTACTCAAATCAACATACGTCAAATAAAACAAACCAAAATGGGGTAGAGGTGACCCATCAACAGAGGTAGAGAACTTGGTAGGATTCTCTTTCTTTCCTCTCTCTCTTGGGTCTGTCCCTTAGGTGAACTGGTCCCCTTCTCTCTTCAAGAAGTGGTGTCCTCCATGTGGGCGGCAGTATAAGCTGGTGGCTTTTCAGCCAGACTGCTTAGGCTTGAATCTGGCTCCACCACTTACCCAGAAAATTTACTTTTCTACTCTGAGTCTCAGTTTCCTCATCTGTAAAAGGGGACAATAATAATGATACCTGCTTTATAGGGTGGTTGTAAAGATTAAATGAGATGATAAATGCAAACAACTCACAAAAGCACCTGTCACAGAATGGGTGCAACAGATGCAACCTATATTTGTTCCATGCTTGCATCATCTAACTTAGTGACCCCAAAAGAAAGGAAGCATTATCACCCAGCATTGGTGTAAACAATTTTAGGGACAGACTCTGAAGAGCTAAGTCTTATTGAGAGTTTACTGTATGCCAGGCACTATGAGTGCTTTCCACGCATTAGCTCAGTTAATTTTCATCACAATTCTATGATGTAAGTGCTATTATTATCCACATTTTACAGATGAGGAAATCAACACTTAGAAAGGTTTAGTACAGGAACTACAAGGGTTAACAAGTTTGACAAACTTTTTCTGGAAAGAACTAGATATTTTAGTTCTCGGGGCCATATGGTCTCTTGTGACAACTACTCAATCCTCCTTGTGTAAATACGAAAGCATCCATAGGCAACAGGTAAACAAATGATCATGGAAGTGTTCAAGAAAGCTTTTTTTTTTAAATACAGTTTTTTTTTAGATATATTCACATACCCTACAATCACCCATAGTGTACAATCAATTTTTCACAGCACCATCATATAGTTGGGCATTCATCACCAGAATTAATTTTTGAACATTTTTCTTATTCCAAAAGAAATAAAAACAAAAGTAAAAAAGAAAACCTAAAACATTCCATCCCCTCATCCCACCCTATTTTTCATTTAGTTTTTGTCCCCATTTTTCTACTCATCTATCCATACACTGGATAAAGGGAGTATGAGCCACAAGATCTTCACAATTACACAGTCACACCATGTAAGCTACACAGTTATACAATCACCTTCAAGAATCAAGGCTACCAGATTGCAGTTTGACAATTTCTGGTATTTATTTCCTTTTAGCTATCCCAATACACTAAAAACTACAAATGGATATCTATATAGAGCATAAGAATGCCCTCCAGAGTGACCTCTCAACTCCATTTGTAATCGCTCAGCCACTGAAACTTTATTTTGTTTCATTTTGCTTCCCCCTTTTGGTCAAGAAGATGTTCTCAATCCCACAATATATTGGGTCCAGGCTTATACCCAGGAGTCATGTCCCGCATTTCCAGGGAAATTTACACCCCTGCGGGTCAGGTCCCACATAGAGGGAAAGGCAATGAGTTCACCTGCTGAGTGGGCTTAGAAAGAGAGACCACATCTGAGCACAAAGAGGTTCTCTGGGCAAGACTCTTGGGCACAATTATAAATAGGCTTAGCCTCTCCTCTGCAGTAACAAGCTTCATAAGGGCAAGCCCCAAGATTGAGGGCTCTGCCTACTAAATTGTTAGTCCTCAAAGTTTGTGAGACTATCAGTAATAACCCAGGTAGGGAAGTCCAACAATCCTGCATTTTTCCCCAGTTCCTCAGGGGGGGCCTGCAAATATATTTCTATTTCCTGCCAAAATTACTTTGGGATGTATTGGGATTTCACACTAACATGTACAAACATACCAGATCTCACTTCCTAATCAAAGTTCCATGTAATTATGGTGTTTGAATATATTTAACTGACTGTTCAAGTTAAATTATTTAGTGTGGTGCAGAAAATATAGATCCTACACCAAATAAACCTCTCTTCCCCTGGTCTCACACAGAAATTAAAGTTTTAAAATACAGTATCGTCCTTTACCTTTTGGCCTGATTTGCCTTAGTCCTAATCAGATCCTCTCCATTCATAACTCTAATTAAAGTCTGAATTTTTTTTCAGCTTTTTATTAACAGTTGACGTATGAGGCAATACTGACATTCATAGCTGCTGAGCTCTAGTTCTGAGTCTCAGGTGTCACACAGATACCCAAAGTTACAGACACTGACCAGGTTATACACAAAGAGCTCAGCATCTCAGAATTTGGAGATAACCATTACAACTCAGGAACAGATGTGAGTGCTCTAAGAGCTTACAGTCTAGGAACCATTACAATAGCGTTCCCCTGATAAGCTGTGCTCTAAGCTTCAATTCTCAGAGTTTATACACTGTAGTTAGTCCATATTAGTGAAGCATTATAAGGTTTATCTTTTTGTTTCTGGTGTACTTCACTCAAAATGTTGTCCTCAAGATCCATTCACCTACTTGCGCGTCTCACAGCTTCATTCCTTCTTGCAACTGCTCAATATTCCATTGTACGCATACACCACAGCCCACCATTCTGTTCATCAGATGATGTACCCTTAGGCCACTCCCATCCATTGCAAATCGTGAATACTGCCACCATAAACACCAGTGTGCCAATGTCCATTCATGTCCCTTAGCTCTCAGATCTCCCAAGTACATATCACATAATGAGGCTGCAGGATGTCATGGCACTCACATACTTAGCTTCTTGTGGAACCACCTCCAGATAGGCTACACCATTCTACTTCCCCACCAACAGTAAACTGGTACATCCTTCTCTCCATGTTTTCTCCAGCATTTGTATCCCTGTTTATATTTTTCCTGGCAATTTTATAGAGATACATTCACATACAATACAAATCATCCACAATGTACAATTGTTCACAGTATCATCATGTAGTTGTGCATTCATCACCACAATCAGCACCTGAACATAATCATTACTCCAAAAAGAATTTTAAAGAGTAATAAAAAAATTTTTTTTTAATTAAAATACCATACAAAACAATATAATGTCAGACAACACCACCACTACCAAGAACCCCATACCCCTCCCTTATATTCTCCCTCTCATACACATTTAGCTTTGGTATATTACCTTTGTTACATTTAATGGAAGCATATTATAATGTACTGCTAACCATAGACTCCAGTTTGCTTTGATTATATTTTTTCCCCAATACCATCCCTTTTTCAACACCTTGCAAGGCTGACATTCATTTGTTCTCCCACATACATTTAGTCATAATCCTTGACCACTCTAGGTTTCACCAAGTTATACAATCCTGGTCTTTATCACCTATTTTTCCTTCTGGTATCATACATGCCCCTAGCCCTCCTCTTTAAGCTTTACTCACAGACATCTTTGTTCAGTGTACTTACAATATTGTGCTACCATCATCCAGTATTGTGCTGTCCGTTTCTGGAACTATACAATCAATCCTGTTGAACATTCTGTAGTCCTTCTGCATCAAATGCCTGATTTCTACAAAGCTTTTTTTAAAAGACACTGAAATTTGAATTTAATTTTCATGTGTCACAAGACATGTTTTTGTTTGTTTGTTTGTTTGTTTGCTATCATTTAAAAATACAAAAACCCTTCTTAGCTTGGGAGTTGTACAAAAAAGTTGTGGAATGGATTTGGCCCTCAGACCATAGACTTCAGGTCCCTGGATTAGTCACTTGCCCAAGGACTACAGTTTTAGGTCCAGGTGTCTGCACACTTAACCACTACTATATTATCCTCTCATTTTGCAAGAAAGTATTATTGTTGAAAGACTAAGTCAATAAGACTGCAAGGAGACATTTACTACTTTGAAATAAGCAAAAGAAACTAGTGGCTATCCTTTCAATGGAATGCTGGAGCCTCCAGGAATTATCTGAGTAGGCTATTGTACAACTCTGTAAATTAAAGAAAACTAACAGCAGTGGAAATAATTCTTCTCTGTAGACATGCATATCTTTTCTTGACTCCTAGAAGTAAATCCAAAGTGGCAATAGAACTGTGCTTACTCCCTTTTTTTCTAAGTTTAATTTTCTCTTTACTAATTTTATGTTTTGTTTTTTGTTTTTGATTTGTTTATAGCCAATAATTTGCTCACAATTGATGGCAGCAGTGACTGAGAATTTGTTTTATGTCTGAGCATTTGGTGATTTCTGTAAATGGATTACTGGATTATAGGGGTCTGTTCTCTGTTAGATGATTTGTTAGTATTTTAAATGTGTATGTCTGTTGGTCTATTTTGAACTCAAATCGGTATGAGAAGTTTAATCCCATGTCCCGCTCCTTCCCACTCTTGCTGGCCCATTGCACACCCTAGGTTTGCCCCGCCCATCAGTCCACCCAGTGTGTCTGGTTGAGAGACTAGGCTGAGCCACTCAGGCTGTCACCTGAGGGACATCTAAGTCTGATGGAATTCTTTGTTTTCTCAGGATCTACCGACCAGTATGAGGAGGAATCCCCCAAGAGAAGAGGATTCCTATTTCTCAGGCTCCCAAAAATACTTTTTATGAGTTTCAAGTCATCCTGAATAGTTGCCTCCTTGGGCTTTTCTAGAATTTTCTGTGATTACTGAATTTCTTTTCTGGACTACTCAGTGGTTCTCAAAGTATGGTCTTGGACCAGCAGCATCAGCATCCTCTGGAAATTTTCACAAACGCAGATTCTTTGGCCCACCCAGAACCTACTGAAAGAGAAACTCTTGGAGTGGAGCCCAGTAATCTGTGCTTTAACAAGCCCTCCCTGTGGTTCTAAAGTACATTCAAGTTTGAGAACCACTGGCCTACAGCATCTTCACCAGAGGGTGGTGAGGTCTGATTCTGCCCCATGGTACAGTCCTGAGCTGGTCACACACCTCTGTGTTATGGATTGAATCATGTCCCCCTCAAAGACATATTCAAGTCCCAACCCCCAGACTTGTGGATGTGAACTCACTTGTAAATAAGAACTTTGGAGATCCTATTAAGATGAAGCCAAACTGAATCAGGGTCGGCCTTAATCCAACATGACTGGAGTCTTTATAAGTAGTACACAGTAGTAGCAGACAAAAGGAAACAGATGGCCACGCGATGGAGGCAAAGACAGAGTTATGGGTTGCCAGCAAGCCACCACCAGAATGCCACAGACTTCAGAGAAAGCATGATCCTTCCAGTACCTTGATATTGGACTTCCAGCCTCCAAATCTGTGAAACAATAAATTCCTGTTGTTTAAGCCAACCAGTCTGTGGTATTTGTTAGAGCATACCTGGCAAAGACACTCTGGTCAGAAATCACTATCTGAAACCTTTCAGCCTTTCATTGGCTTCCCCTCCAGGCAGACTTTCCCACTTTTCCTGTTTATAAGCAGCGTCCTTACTAGACTGCCCATGAGCTCCTATTTCTGTTTTGAGGATGGTTTTAACCCTTTTGGAGCAGAGACAATGCATGCACCCTGAGCTAAAAGAAGTCCTTCCTGAACCAGGTCTCCAACTCTGCGCACATCCTGAAAGATTTCCTGACTTCTTCCTGATTTGTCTCCCACCCCTCCCTCAACATCACAAAATAGAAATCCTCCAGAAATGGCCTTTTAGACTCTCACACAAACAGGAACTCTTTCTCCTTTGTATCTTTCTGTATTTTTTGGTTTCCATACAATGTGCATAGATTCTGTTTATAATCAAAGGAGGGAAAAGCTATTTTTTATTTTAATAAACTGGAACAAGTTACGAGACTATTCCACTTTTGTAAAATATATATGTGCATGAATAGACATTGGCATGGTGATCATTGACAGTGATGGGATTACAGGTGTTACTAATGGTTTCTTTCCCTTTTCATCATTTTCCAATTTTTTGCTAAAACAAATAAATGAATTTTTAAAACGTATCTATTATGAATAAAATCCTCAAATTCCCTATATTTGTTGGTGCCTCAATGGTTCACCAAATTGTAAGGAAACCATAGGTGAGAAACATTCAAGTCAGATTGATTTTTCCAAGATCCAGAAATACATCAAATAATCCTAAAAACCTATATTACAGTTGCAAAAATGAAGGCCTACAGAGGCTAAGGGTCTGGACCCCAAGCTAGACCAGGCAGCCATATTTCCAGTACCTCAAACAGCACCTGACATACCGACAGTGCTCAGTAAATGAACCAAGTATTCTGAGCAGCCACTATTACTCAGAAATTATCCTCTATTATACCAGGCATGAATTTTGCTCTCCTGCTTGTCCAATTTGGTGGGCCTTTCCCATGCAGGATTTAGCCAACTATAGAAGGCTCAGAAAAGCCTAATTCTTGAAAGGAGTGGTGGAGACTACTTGCTCTTTCTGGCCAGATATACATGAAAGTTTTCCCATTTCAATTCAAGTCTGCTATTTAGGGAGTATCTAGAAAATTAAAAAGCACTAGGAAGAGAAAGGAGAACAAGACTTATGTCACTGCTATTCTCACGTTTACCACCCAGCTGAGCAGCTCTCAGGACCTCCGTTTTGTCCTTGTCAAATGGAGGTGGCACTCACCTGGTGGGGTTGCCCAAGCATTAAAATGAGACATTGTGCATAAAGTGCCCAGATGCTTGGTAAACAGTAGCTTTGATTGTTATTGCTGTTGGACTGGTTTTAAGGACAAATGACTTTCTGTAAAATACTGTCTGAAGTCTATTTTAAATCAACAAACATTTGTGGGTCTCTATTATGCACAAGGCACTGTGCTAGGTTGGGACCTTTAGAGATGGGAAGATGTGCAAATCAGTTTCTATGCTCTTCAGACCTATTATCTATGTATTTACAAAGGTAATCCTGTTTCCCTTGGCCATACCAGCCTGGGGATAAAAACAGTCAAAGTTACAGTCCGAGAGCCATATTTCTTTGTTCTGTCCCCATGCATCCAAATTCTTCTCAAATTCTTCCCAAGTTAAGAGTTTCATCTTTGCTGGGAAATCATCCTCTCAGCCACAGCACCAAATTCCACTCTTACGTTGGCAAAAACAGACCTCCTGATACCAGGTGAAGTCTCCGTTTCCTTCTTCCTCTGTCTAGTTGTTTGAAGACTCCTCTCCCCCACCATTTCTGTTCCTCTGTTGAGGAACCAGAAAACTGCCCTAAGAATCCCCAGTTCCCAAATTAATGCCTCATTGGAGTAACGAAAATGGAAAAAGATCCCTTCCCTTTCTCCAACCATGTAGAAGAACCAAAGTAGGGTGGCCATTCTCTTTTAATGCCTTATAAAGATGCTAATGAAATTATTCTTGCTTTTACCCTCCCCTCTCCTCAGGGCCTTCTCACAGTTCTGAGGAACAGAGCAGAGCCAGACAGCAGGTGAGCAGCACTATCCCTGTCCCAAGTTTGTGGGCCTCAGCTCTCCTTTCTCTGCATGCCTTCTTTACCCCCAGAAACCTCCTTGCTTCTCCTCATGGATGGAATGATCTTCTCATGGAGAGAATCCCCACCAGACCTCCAAGTATGCCCTGATATTTCTGTCTTCCGAGGTAAATTTAACTTAGATTCTCAAGCTGGGACCCTGATGAGCAAGTAACTAAAATAGGAGCAGAGCCTAATCTACACTATATTTTAAATTACATCTCTGATGTAATAAATTGATATAAAAATGTAAAATATTGAAACTCATTTTTCCTTGTTTCTCACTCTTTAAAAAAGATGACTAAACAGCCTCAGAGAAACAAAAATAAAATTGAGGTATGTTTTAATTTCCTAAGCTGCTCAAGCAAATACCATGAAATGGGTCAGGTTAAACAATGGGAATTTATTCACTCCTGGTTTGAGGCTAAAAGAAAGTCCAAATCAAGGCATCCCCAAGGCAATGCTTTCTCCCTGAAGACCGTGTCGTTCTGGGACTGGCTGCCGGCAATTCTTGTCCTTAGCTTGTCACACGGCAAGGCACACGGCAGCATCTCCTGGTCTCTCCCTTCTCTTCTGGGTTCCATTGATGTTTAGCTCCCTTGCTTCCCGTGGCTTTTTCTCTCTCTGAATTTTATTCTGCTTATAAAAGACTCCAATAATAGGATTAAAACCCACCTTGATTGAGGTGGGCCACACTTTACTAAAGTAACCTAATCAAAATTTTCTACCTACAACAGGTTCACACCCACAGGAATGGAATAGATTTAAGAACAAGTTTTTCTGGGGTAGATACAGCTTCAAACCACCACAGGGTAATTAAAAATATATTATTATGGGAGACTTCTGGGGAAGATAGTGGAGTAGGGAGCTCTGGGACATAGTCTTCTCACCAAAACAACTATTAAACAGGCAGGAACTGTCTGCAACAATTATTTTGAAACTCCAGGGGTCAGATGCACACTGTACAGCATTCACGGAAGAGCGGGAGGAAGAGGCTGATAAATTACAGTAAAGAACTATAAATTGCTCTCTCTGCACCATGGCTACCAGCACCCATCCCCCACTCTCACTGCACCCTGCTGTGGGGTATAGTTCTTGGCTAGCTGCTGCTGACAGAAAGGGAAATAAAAATCCTCTTCCCTAAGACCAGGGGTATATACAGTCTATCACTGCCCATGGCTTTTTTTTTTTTTTTTTTTTTTTTTAATCATCATTTTATTGAGATATATTCACATACCACGCAGTCATACAAAACAAATTGTACTTTCGATTGTTTACAGTACCATTACATAGTTGTACATTCATCACCTAAATCAATCCCTGACACCTTCATTAGCACACACACAAAAATAACAAGAATAATAATTAGAGTGAAAAAGAGCAATTGAAGTAAAAAAGAACACTGGGTACCTTTGTCTGTTTGTTTGCTTCCCCTACTTTTCTACACATCCATCCATAAACTAGACAAAGTGCCCATGGCTTTTGATTAGTGAATTCGGATCACTGGGTCCTGGTTCTGAGGGCAGCTATTGTTTCAATCCACCCAGGACAAAGGCAGAGGCAACCACTGTTTTAACTCTCCCCAGACAGGGGTGGAGGCCTGTGGATTTAGAGCTGAGGGAGAAAGTTAGCTGAAGGGCTGCATTTGCTGGGCAGGCCAGGAAAGCACAGCTTTGGAAAGCCATAGGAGAAATTTTTGGTGCCCTCTGACCCCCTCCACAGGGCATTTTGGAGCCAGTCTGCACCCCTTTTATGGGTTACTGGTCCTGTTTGGCTGGGAAAGAAGGAATTGGAAAAGTCCTCCCTGGAGTGACCTCCTCCCAGAATTTGCCCTTAGGGCAAAAGCAGCCTGAGATAACAAAAGAAATATAAAAAACTATAGAAGCAGAGAGTCTGGAACAAGGCCTGCAGGTTTCAGATACCTGGGAGAGGGAGATTTGTCCCCTGGGAAACAGAGGGACAACCAAACTCCTGCAAACATGGAAACTCCAAAACAACTAACAAGCAGAGGCCCAGGAAAAGAAAGGGACCCAGTAAGACCAGAACACCCTGCACACTGCATTAGCCTTGGGCAGACCTTCTTGATAGGAGGGCTGGAGCTCAAGAAAATCTCTGTCTTATCACCAGCTGGTTATAAAACCATGAAACAGACATCCCAGGGAGTAAATCCCAAAGTTAACATTTTAAAATATTAAACATTCAGTGTGCAAAAAAAAATTCCAGGACAAACAAACAGGAAATGATGGCCCATCCAAAGGAAGAGGATGAAAACAGAAAAAATACCAATGGAGAAAATGAGAATGTGGACATACCAAACATAGTCTTTAAAAAAATGATCTTAAAAATGCTTAAGGAGATGAAGGAAAGTACAGAGAAATAATTAAAGGATATCAGGAAAATAATGATTGAATAATATGAGATTCTAAGTGTGCCAGTTTGAATGTATTGTGTCCCCCAAACGCCATTATCTTTGATGTAGTCTGGTGGGGCAGACGTTTTGGTGCTGATTAGATCTGCTTGGAATGTGCCCCACCCAGCTGTGCGTGATGACTCTGATGAGATATTCCCATGGAGGCGTGGCCCTGTCCATTCAGGGTGGGCCTTGATCAGTGGAGCCATATAAATGAGCTGACTCAAAGAAAAGGAACCCAGTGCAGCTGTGAGTGAAGTTTTGAAGAGGAGCAAGCTTGCTAGAGAGGAACGTCCTGGGAGAAAGCCATTTTGAAACCAGAACTTTGGAGCAGATGCCAGCCACGTGCCTTCCCAGCTAACAGAGGTTTTCTGGACACCATTGGCCATCCTCCAGTGAAGGTACCCGATTACTGATGTGTTACCTTGGACACTTTATGGCCTTAAGACTGTAACTGTGTAGCGAAATAAACCCCCTTTTTATAAAAGCCAATCCATCTCTGGTGTTTTGCATTCCACAGCGTTAACAAACTAGAACACTAAGTAAAGAGATAGAAATTTTAAAAAGGAACCTACAGAACTTCTGGAGTTGAAGACAACAATAACTGAAATGAAAAATGCCCAAGAGGGTTTCAAGAGCAGAATGAGCTGGCAGAAGAAAGAATCAATGAACTTAAAGGCAATGCACTTGAAATGAGTCAGGCTGAAGAGCAGAAAGAAAAATTAAATATTAAAAATGAAAATAGCCCAAGACAGCTATGGGATACCATCAAGTGCACCAATATACATGTTATGGGAGTCCCAGAAGGAGAAGAGAGAAAGGGGCAGAAGGAATAGTCAAAGAAATAATGACAGAGAACTTCCCAAACTTAGCAAAAGATGTGAATATGCACATCCAAAAAGTTCAGAGGACACCAAACAGAATAAACATGAATCATATATTGATTACACTATCAGATGCAAAGGACAAGGAGAGTTCCGAAAGCTTCAAGAGAAAAGTAAAGTCCCAATAAGGTTTAGTGCTGATTTCTCATCAGAAACCATAGAGGCAAGAAGGCAGTGGGTTGAAGTACTTAAAGTGCTGAGGGAAAAAACTGCCAGCCAAGAATTTTATATACCGCAAGACTCTGTTTCAAAAATGAGGGAGAGATTAAGACATTCTCAGATAAACAAGAGCTGAGGAAGTTCATCACCACTAGACCTGCCCTACAAACAGTGCTAAAGGTTGTTCTTCAGACTGAAAGGAAAGGACACTGCAAGGTGGTTCGAAGCAGTATAAAGAAACAAAGGCCTATGGTAAAGGTAACCGTTTGGGTAATTATAAATGTCAGTACTATTCTATTGTATTGTTTGCTATGTAACTCCACTTCTTACTTCCTACTGGCACTAAAATGCAATTGCATAAAAAATAATGATAAATCTAGGTTTTTGGACATACAATGTACAAAGATGTAAATGGTATCAAATACAAACACTGGTGAGTGGACAGAGGGGTATGGCAAAAGTATATGTGTTTGCTATTGAGGTTAGTTGGTATCAAACCAAATATAATTGTTACATATTTAGGATGTTAAATTTTAATCCTATGATAAATACAAGGAAAATAGATGAAAAATATATCCAGATAGAAATGAGAAGGCACTCAACATGGTACAACACAAGAACACAAATAAATACAAAAATAGGCTTCAATGGAGGTGAGGGATGAAAAAGGTATAAGACTTACAAAGGCTAAAGATCAAAATAGCAGGAGAAAGACTGATATTATCAGTAGTGACTTTTAATATAAATGAATTAAATTCCCCAGTCAAAAGGCAAGATTGGCATAATGGATACAAAATGCATGACCCAACTATATGCTGTCTGCAAGAGTTGTACACTAAAGTCACGGCTATAAGTAGGCTGAGGGTGAAAAGGTGGAAAAAATATATACCATACAAGAAAGAAATATATATATATACACACACACACACACACACACCTAACAGCCTAACAGCAGAGCCTCAAAATATATGAAGCAAATAACTGACAAATTTGAAGGGAGAATTTGACAGTTATACATTAATAGTAGGAGACTCTAACACAACACTCTCAATAATGGATAGAACTTCTAGTCAGAAGATCAATAACAAAGTACAGGACTTAAATGATACACTAAACCAACAAGACCTAACAGACATGTATAGAACACTGCACCCAATGAAAACAGAATACACATTCTTGCCAAGTGCACCCAGGTCATTCTCCAGGATAGACCATATGTTGGGACACAAAATAAGTCTCAATAATTCAAAAATACTGCAATCATACAATGCATTCTCTGACCACAGTGGAGTGAAGCTAGAAGTCAGTAACAGAAGGAGAAATGGGAATTTCATAAATATATGGAAATTAAACAACATACTCTTAAACAGCCAATGGATTAAAGGGGAAATCAGAAGCAAAATTAGAAAATATCTTAAGGTAAGTGACAATGAAAATACAACATACCAAAACTTATGGGATGCAGCAAAGGCAGTGCTGAGAGGGAAATGTATAGCTCTAAATGCTTACCTTACAAAAAAGAAGAAAGACTTCAAATCAGAGAACCTAACCTCCAAACTGGAAGACCTAGAAGAAGAGCAAACTAAACCCAAAGGAAGCAAAAGGAAGGAAATAACAAAGGTTAGAGCAGAAATAAATGAAATAGAAAAGAGAAAGAGAGAGAGAGAGAGAGAATCAAAAAAATCAAAAATTGGTTCTTTGAAAAGATCAGTAATATTAACAAACCTTTAGCTAGACTGACAAAGAAAAAAAGGGAGAGAATACAAATAACAAAAATCAGAAATGAAAACATGGACATTACTACCGACCCTGCTGAAATAAAAAAGACTGTAAGTGGATACTATGAACAACTGTTTGCCAATAAATTAGATAACTTAGATGAAATGGACAAATTCTTAGAAACACACAAACTACCTACATTGTCTCAAAAAGAAGTAGAAGATCTCAACAAACCAACTACTAGTAAAGAGACTGAATCAATAATCAAAAACCTCCCAACAAAGAAAAGTCCAGGAACAGATGGCTTCACAGGGAAATTCTCCCAAACATTCCAAGAAGACTTAACTTCAATTCTGCACAAACTCTTTCAAAAAAAAAGGAAGAGGAGGGAACACTCCCTAATTCATTCTATGAAGCCAACATCACCTTCATACCAAAGCCAGATAAAGATACCACAAGAAAACTACAGATCCCAATATCCCTTATGAATATAGATGCAAAAATCCTAAAAAAATACTAGCAAACCAAATCCAACAGCACATTTAAAGAATTATACACTAAGATCAAGTGGATTTATCCCTGGTATGCAAGGATGGATCAAAATAAAGAAATCAATACAACACATTAACAGAATGGATGGGAAAAAAAAACACATGATCATCTCAATCAATGAAGAAAAGGCTTTTGACAAAAGACAGCACACCTTCTTGATAAAAACACTTAGGACCCTAGGAATAGAAGGAAACTTCCTCAGCATGAGGTTCAAATGGAAGTTCTTGCCAGAGCAATTAGGCACTAAAAAAAAATAAGTCAAAGGCATCCAAATTGGAAAGGAATAAGTAAAACTTTCCCTATTTGCAGATGATTGGATTCTGTATACAGAAAATCCTGAAATGAATTCAGCAAAGTGACTGAATACAAGATCAACATGCCAAAATCAGTAGTGTTTCTATACACAAGCAATGAATAATTGGAACAAGAAATAAAGAAAAAATATTCCATTCATAATAGCAATGAAAAGAATCAAATATCTAGGAATAAATGTAACCAAGGTTGTCAAAGGACTTGTACACAGAAAACTATAAAACATTGCTAAAAGTAATTAAAGAAGACCTAAATAAACGGAAGTGTATCTGTGTTCATCTATTGGAAGACTGAAGATTGTTAAGATGTCAATACTACCCAAAGCAATTAATAGATTCAGTGCAATCTCAAAGTTCCAACAAGCTTCTTTGCAGAAATGAGACCCAGTCATCAAATTTATATTTATATGAAAGGGCAAGGGGCCCTAAATAGCTAAAGCCATCTTGAAAAAGAAGAATGACGTTGGAAGTTCACATGTTCCAATCTTAAAACTTATTACAAAGCCACATTAATCAAAACAACATGGTTCTGGAACACAGACAAACTGACAGACGAAATAGAATTGAGAGCTCAGAAATCAACCCTCACATTTATGAATAAGTCATTTTTTCTCAGACCACTCATTTGGGAAAGAATAGTCTTTTCAACAAATGGTGCTGGAGAAACTGGGTCTCCATTTGCAAGAAAAAAGGAGGACCCGTACCTCATACCATATACAAAACTCAACTCTAAATGGATCAAAGACCTAAATATGAGAGCTAGAACTATCAAACTCCTAGAAGAAAACACAAGGAAGTATCTTCAGGACCTCATGTTAGGCAATGATTTCTTAGACTACACCCAAAGCACAAGCAACCAAAGAAAACATAGATAAATGGGACCCTCATGAAAATTAAAAACTTTTGAGCACCAAAGGACTTTAAACATGACAGTAAAACAACAACCTACAGAATGGGAAAAAATATTTGGAAACTACATATCTGATAAAGGTTTTACATCCAGAATATATGAAGAAATCCTTCAACTTAACAACAAAAAGGCCAACAACCCAGTCTAAAAATGGGCAAAAGACTTGCACTCCAAAGACAAACAAATGGCCAGAAAGCACATGAAAATGTGCTCAACATCATTAGCCATCAAAGAGATGTAAATCAAAATCACAATGAAATACCATTTTCACACCCATTAAAATGTCTGCTATTATAAAAATGGAAAATAACGAGTGTTGTAAAGGATGTAGAGAAATAGGGACACTCATTTGTTGCTGATGGCAATGTAAAATGGTGCAGCCACTGTGGAAGACAGTTTGGCAGTTCCTCAGAAAGTTAAGTATAGAAATACCATATCATCTGGCAATTCCACTGCCTGGTAAACACCCCCAAAAACTGAAAGCAGGTACTTGAACAGTTATTTTCACACCAGTGATCATAGGAGCATTATTCACAATTGTGTGAAGATGGAAGAAACCCATGTGTCCATCAACCGATGAATGGATAAATAAAACATATTATATACGTAGAATGGAATATTATCTGGCCACAAAAAGGAATGAAGTCCTGATTCAAGCAACAACATGAATGAACCTTAAAGACATCATGTTGAGTGAAATATGGGACAAATATTGTATGATCTCACTGATTTGAATAATTAGAATAAACAAACTCATAGAGTCAGAATCTAGAATATGGATTACTAGGGGACAGGGTGGGGATAGAGAATGGGAAGTTAAGGCTTAAAACATATATGGTTCCTATTTGGAATGATGGAAATGTTTTGGTGGTGATTGTAGCACAACATTGGGAATGCAATAACAGCACAGATATATATATATATATCTCTGAATATGATTACAAAGGGAAAAAGATAGATTGTATTTGTGGTACCAGAATAAAACTTTTTTAAAAATCCATGGAACTACACTACACAGTGTAGTTAACCAAGGACTTTGAGCAATAGTACAATTATGAAAATGTGCTGTCATCAAATGTAACAAATGTTGCACACCAATGCAAGGTGTTGGTGGTGGGGTGTGGTGTGAGAATCCTGTAGTTTATACATGATTGTTCTGTAAACCACAAATTCTCTAATAGTGAAAAAACATATATATAATTATGGAATTATTGTTTTCAACATTTATCCCTAAAAGTAACATTGAAACAATCTGGTGCAACATTTGAAATCAGTAATTCAACTCGCCAGAACTGGTTTTAAGGCTGGGAAGCCCTAAATTCTTTTACTATACTTCTGGCAATGTGATTTCAAGGCCCTTTATGTCCCAGCCACCTTTTTAATACACTTTATAAGATGTCAATGTGTATTTTGAAATGTGATTCTCAGAAATGAAATATCAAACACAGGCATTATCTGTCTATGCAGGGTAGAGTGGGATATGTTGTTTCTTGATGTAAATGCTAAAGTTCTCTAGTGCATAGCTAAGTTCGACTGCTCTGCAGCCAAAGAGCCCCATTGTGTGGCTGGCTGTTCATTAAGATTGCAGGAAGCTAAAACATCAGGTGTTTTCTCACAAGAACTCTCCCTTTTCAATCTATCCATTACCTTACTACCCAAGTTATACTCCTCAAATATAGACCTTAGCAACCTTCAGTTGTCTACTGAATAAAATGCCTCCACTTTAACACAGCATACAAGCCCATTATGATGCACTTGATTAGTTTAGTGAATTTCCCCAAATTTGAGCATCTTGATGTCTAATCTAAACCTGTAGTAAAGGAGAGTCTTGGGGACAGGTGGAACCCAAGGTAGCTTGAGGTGGGTGGGCCCATTGTTCAACGCTCTGGAGAAGCCAGTGCACAGGTGCCAGGAGCTCTGTCCCAGGAGGCTGCTGACCTCAAAACAAGCAAAGTGAGTCCTGAAATTGGTCAGGGCTGGGTAGGTGGGCTGGGCAGAGAGGAGAAGCTGATATGCTTCCAATTAAGGAGGTTTTAAGAAACCAGGGATAAATAGGGCAAAGAGTATATCTATCAAGGCAGGTGAAGGATTCTGGACAAATTCTGGAGGTGGCATTTAGCTACTACAGTGGTCCCTCCTCCCTCTCAGGAAGAGCAAGTCAATTTTATCTTATGTGTCAAATCTGATGGATCAGTGGCTGCTGGATGCGCTGAGTTGAGAAGGATTCTGAGGCTATATTTAAACTCAACAGGAAAAGTAAGACTAGGTGGGTCAGTGACACCTGCCAGTATTGTGGAGCAGAAGTGAGGACGGCCTGAGTGCCATATATGGCTAACTCCATCATGATCCTGCCACAGAGTGGTGCCACCTCAACATTAGCTGGCATTTCTTTACCCTACGACCCTATACCCCTTGATTTCTAATACCTTGCATACTCATCTTTGATATAGGCTTTATTCCATATACTTCAAATTTTCTCATGCTTTTATACATATTTATTTATCAGATTACTTGGTACACATGTTCTCAAACTTTCTCCATTTATTGCACCCTTATTGTCTTGTTAATTTTTTCAGTGTCCCTAGGCAAAAGAAATACCTAACACTTCCATTTATTAAGAGTTAAGTCCAAACAACTTAATAAATATTTATGTCCTAACAACTTAGTGAGCCATTTGGAAAAATTGCATGCATTAATTGAAAGAAAAGTGGTATTTTTATTTCATTCTTAAATAACCACAGCGGCTTATTAAGGGGATGTGTATGCCTGTCAGCGTAAGTTTTCAAACCTTGGAATCAGATTGGATATGACCACCCCCATTCTCTGTTCCACATTGCTTTTCACATAGTAATGAGAAATAAGCAAGGCAAATCTAGCTTCATAAGTACATGATGATGTCAAAGAGTAAAACTGCACTGGACAATGATAAATAGGCAAGGATGACTTTATAAGCCATGTGCAATAAAGAAGTGAGAGAGAGACCAGAAGTCTATTGTGATAGAGAGAAGGATCAGAAGGCTGTCACAATAGGGCAGAGAAAGAGGGCTCAAGTCCTGTGAAGCAGAGGGCAGGAGGGTTTTTCAGAACTGGGATGAGCTAATGGAAGAGGACTAGAGGGGAAGGTCAAGCAAGAGGGGTTGTCAATGACACGATGTTATCCCCTGAGTCTACTATTAAGGTCAGGTAGAACATGTGCTATCTGGATTCTGTAAGGGCCAGGGGCTAGAGTCAAGGAGAAGCCTGTCTAAAGTTTAGTCAAGCTAAGGAGAAGTTAAGACCACCTTGGGCAATAACACGATGGGTGGGGGATTTCTTAATCTAAGCTGTTTTCCAGGACCACGGTGTTCAGGTAAAATTCAACATTGTCAAGGTCATTGAAAGGAATGTAGCACAATCCAGTGCTGCTATTGTGAACTATGCAAGGTAATAGTTTGCATGGCATCTAACAGATGTCAAGTATTGCTGTGTTTTTTTTTGTTTTTTTTTTTGTTAATAATCACCCAGAAGGCAATTAATCATGCTTTATTATTAACCACAAAGAGTTCTCCATCCATTTCACCTAAAGATCATTTCACCCACTGCTCTGTTTGGCAGCCAGTCTCTTGTCTCTCTCTTCAGCAATTGTGAGGCGGATACCTTTTCCTCGGGGAAGAGAAATCCATGGCTTGTTGCCTTTGCCAATAACAAAAATGTTGGAAAGCCGGGTGGCAAAGCTGTTGCCATTGGCATCTTTCACATGAACCACATCAAAAGAGCCAGGATGCCTCTCTCTGTTGGTGATCACACCAATTCTTCCCAGATTAGCACCTCCAGTCACCATACACAGATTACCAGTATCGAACTTTATGAAATCGGTAATCTTGCCCGTCTCCAAATCAATTTGAATGGTGTCATTCACCTTGATGAGGGGATCAGGGTAGCGGATGGTACGGGCATCATGGGTCACCAGATGAGGGATTCCTTTTGTGCCTACAAAGATCTTCCTCACTTTGCACAACTTGTACTTGGCCTCCTCAGGTGTAATATGATGAACAGCAAAGCGACCCTTGGTATCATAAACCAGACGGAAATTCTCTCCAGTCTTGTCAATGCTGATGACATCCATAAAACCAGCAGGATAAGTTATATCAGTTCGGACCTTGCCATCAATCTTTATGAACCGCTGCATACAGATTTTCTTTACTTCATCTCCTGTCAGGGCATACTTAAGTCTGTTCCTTAAGAAGATGATGAGAGGGAGACATTCTCTCAGCTTATGGGGACCAGTGGATGGACGAGGAGCAAACACACCAGTCAGTTTGTCCAGCATCCAATGCTTTGGAGCTGCTACACGCTTCAAATGCTTCTTTGGACCACGAGCCATGGTTGCGCTAGGCACGGAAACTGCTGTGTTTTTAAACATTTAAAATATCCCAAGGCATCCCTGTGGGTTTTCTGTGGCATCCCAGGGCACCGTGGTACAAAGCTTGGGGACCATGGACTTGATAGGCCTGTCTTCCATTTCCTACCAATATCTGTGTTCTCTTTTAAAAACCTTGGAAAGCTCTTTTCCTGTATATTTATTTAAACACTTACTGACCACAATCGCTCCACTAGTGGAGTATGTTTGGTGGGACAAGCACAAAAAGACAACATTTTGCCCATTGGAAGAAAATTATGAAAAATGAAAAAAAAAAATGAGCTCAGGAAGTCTTAGGAAATTAGACAAGCAACCACGGTCTTCCTAAAACACCCAACATATGTCAAATTGTGTCAGAAAAGGTATTTTTTTCCTCTTGAATTATGGCCAACTTCTGTTGGTTGGCTTTGACTGGCAGCTGAGATAGACTGGAACAGCAGTATGTTGGGGAAGTTTTTTGTGTTTTTGTTTCTTTAATCTTTGAAAACCAAGGAAGAAAGGAGAGGACAAAGAGAGGAAGTGAAGAAAGAGATCACCATTCCCCTCACATATGCAGCTATTTTAAAAAATTATACATTTGGCAAATATCTGTATTCCCTTGGCCAGAGGCAGTAGTTATGGTTCCATCAAATGCAGGATGTTAAAGAAACAATGGGCTGGTTGGGGCCTAGGCTAAAAAGGATTAAAGGATCTCTGCACTTGCACTGAGTGTCTTCCCTCTGCCTAATTCCGCCCCAGCCTTGGTTAGGAGGGATTGTCCAAGCTTGCGCAAGTGTTTTCTTTTTTCCATTTTAAGCACCTTATGTCCCAGCCTCTGGGTCCATCAAGACCAGAACAAGGTGAAGCCAAACCGCACAGCAAGACAGGGCTGCTCAAGTTGTGTGGAGCTCTTATGTCCTTGTCACTCAGTACATAGGCTGTGGGTCATAACTCAGGTGGAGCCTTAATTACCCAAGGGAATGGGGCCCTCATGGGTGGTTCCTTAACGACTCTGTGAGTCATACAATCAGAAAGAGAAAAAACAAACAAAAAAAAGCAGATGCTGAAGTCTGCAAGTAATAGAGCACAGTTTCAGAAGAAGCAGAAGTACATTCTTCTGTTTGTCTCCAGATTCCTGATCTTAAGTTTCATCATATTGAAATCTGAGCTGGTGGTAAAAGGGGCAAAAATGAATTTATTACAAGTCCTTGCTTCATGATCAGCATTTTCTTGTGAGCAGGGGTGAGATTTTGTTCTGTCATGAAGCAGCTGTGCTGACGCTTCAAGCAGCTGGCTCTAATGTCAGTATTGACTTCTACCATTGATAATTTCACAAGCTAAATTAAACACTGTAAACTCGCTCATGACACTGGCAAAAAGACAAACAGCCAGTGAAAAGAACCGGCCCCTTGGCATACAGAAGAGAAAGTTTCCCTGTTTATAAACTCTCTAAAAGGGAAGAAAAGAGAAGCATCATATTTTAAATCACGAATTAGCTATTTCCTACTGCAGCCAAGCATTTTCTGTTGGACTGAGAACATATCAACATAATGGTTCCGTTTAATGATGTTTGGGAAGTTAAAGGCCCATAATGTGAAAAGATTGGACTCATCAGCACCATCATTAGCAAATGAATTAGGGCTGTGTCATTTAAACACTGAATGTGGTATTGTTACATGATAAAGAAGCATCCTTTGGAGCACTTCCCCAGAGCCCAGGCAGGCCTCCAGATTTTGGGAATCAGGAACAGCTAAATCAGTGGGATTACTGAAGGTATGGAAATCAAAACATCTGCACAAAACTGTCTCCTTTTAAAAAAAACAGTAAGAAAACTGTTTTCTTACTTCAGAAAGCTGTCGATTTCCAAAGCCAAACTGAAGAACAAACATCTTTAAAGGGCAGGGAAAAGGAATTGCTCACTCTTAACCATCACTAAACAAGCCCAGCAACGAGGCACTTGGAAGCAGCGCAACAATATTGTTAGAGAAGGTACAGACTTGAGGCAGCAAACGGAGTCTAGTTTAGATTCGTGTAAGAAAAAGTTAGTTTAGGAACAGGAGAAAACAGAAAAGATATAGGTTCCATGGCTTTGAATTCCACCAAAGAAGAGAAACAAGAAAGGGATGTATAGTACCACTGTTACCTAAACCATACAGAACCATTTCTGATAGCTTGTGGAGGAAGCCAGGAACCACAGAGCTCTCCGTGCAGGCCAAATGCAAGTCACCCGGAGCAGTTGCAAATGTTATAAATGGAGTTGCACCCCAACCCACTAGCTGTTCTCCCAATAAGTGTAGAGTCATTAAATCTGGTATGTCACCCACTGTGATTGTGAAAACCTTGTGGATCACACTCCCTTTATCTAGTCTATGGATGGATGAGTAGAAAAATGGGGACAAAAACTAAATGACAAATAGGGTGGGATGGGGGGGATGATTTGGGTGTTCTCTTTTTACTTTTATTTTTTATTCTTATTCTGATTCTTTCTGATGTAAGGAAAATGTTCAGAAGTAGATTGTGGTGATGAATGCATAACTATATGATCATACTGTGAACAGCTGATTGTACACCATGGATGATTATATGGTATGTGAATATATTTCAATAAAACTGAATTTAAAAAAAAAATCTGGTATGTCACCTACTAGTAATCAATTTCTCCCCTTGTACAAATTATATTCATTAAACAGAAGCTTCTTTTGGCTTCAACACTAATGGTTACAAAAGTGCTAGGTATCATCTTAGGTTTTTGTATAGTTACAAGGACTGGAACATTAACAAGTAGCTCACCTGTGTCAGCATGAGCCCCATGCCTCCCTGGCTTGGATGGAAGGAGGTTCTATGAGAGGGGAAGGGCACCTGGCACAGAGTAGACTTCAGTTGAATATCTGTTGAATGAATGAAGCACATGTTGATTGTCTGCCCTGTGCCAGTGAGCTATGGGCTCTTCCCTGGGCATTGTTTCATTCAGCCCATCTTCAAACAGCATCATGTAGTGCTATTATTATCTCTGTTTAAGAAATAAGTAAACCCAGGCTTTGGGAGGTGAAATAATTTGTCCACAACTCAAAAACAGACAGCAGTTAGGATCTAGAAGTAAAACCTATGAGGTTTGGCCCATGGTAGGACCTTATGCAACCCATTAATTCCTCTTTATCTTTGTGTCCTCATTTGTGAAATCACACTTTACAATCATCTTTGTAAATATTGTACTCTACATGTGGAGCGAGTTGCTACACAGGGTGTCATGGCAACATGGGTTCAGGGTACAATAGAAACTTTCAGCAAATGAGCACTTTTTACTCACACAGCATAAAGGATCCAAAAGAGCAGGGGAAGAAATCCCATTGTGGCTGGTCCCCCAGGGAGGCCAAAATTTCTTCGGGTCGGGATCGGTTGATAGCAGCTCCACATGCCCCACTTCACATCAGAGAAGAGAGACAAATCTATACTGTGTGAGTGCAATATTTATCCACCCCGGGGGGCAGGTGCCCTGCCACTGACAATTCCTGATTAGCATCTGGGGCTGCTTGTTCCTGGTTTCCGGGTTTAAGTTCTGGTCAGGCCATTTCATTAGACATAACATCTCCCCCAGGTTGTGGAAAGGAAGCTGACTGAAAAACTTGTTGCACAACAGAAGAGGAGGCAGGGGTGGGGGTAGGCGAGAGCTAGGAGGTGGCCACTGAGCATCCCCAGCACTACAGAAAGTTACAAAATTGTCCACTGGGTTTCAGGATAGAGAATAAATCATGAAAAAAAAAAAAAATGGTTCAAGATTCCTAAAGCCCCAAAATAGAATGTTCAGCTGCATGTCTCATGTCTCCTGGCTCAGGGAGACAAGCAAAAGCCTTTGGCCCAAGAATTAAAGAACTGATAGCCAAAACTGATCATCAGTAGTATCTGTATGTAGGTTTGGATTTTATTTCTTTCTTTTTGGATTATGGGGTGGGACGGGAGAGGTACCACTTTAAGTTCACTTGAGTAAGAGGTGAGTTACTACATGGGTCTCAACCCTAATTGCTTATCACATCCCTATAATGCTAAAAAATAATATAGATTTCCTGGTCCCACTATAGACCTAAGAATCAGAACCTTCAAGCACAGGGCCTAGGAACCTGTATTTTAAAACTCCCTGTATTGCTGATGTGCAGCCTGGATGGAGATCTCATCAGGATTGGGGCAACTTTTAGGCACCATGATGGAGGATTTTGTGCATAGAAAACATAATTACAAAATTTTACTGTTGTTGTTTTACAATATGTTTAATTTACTGAAGTTACCAAATCAAAATTTCGGTTATTTCCCAAGCTTCTAAGTTCTGCTTACAAATATTATTTATAAGTTCAGCTTATCTATCACACTTAGCTATTACTGTAAATTTGAACATTTGAGTCAATTTACAAACTTACTAACCACGTTTCCTATTCAGTATGTCAACCAAGTAGGTCAAAATTTATTAATTTAATGTATTCCATCTCCATTTTAAATACTTCAATTGTTGGCCTAAAATCTTCCCACATTCTAAATAATTATTTTAAAAACTTAAATACAGTGAACCTTAAGTTCTCTCAAATACAAAAACTTGGTAAGATTTCAACTTGAAATTACAAGCCTAAATCAATTAATCTTGTAGATCAAATTGCCATAACTTTTATCAAAATCCCTTCTTAATACAAAACATAATATCTGGTTTTGATTTTCTTAAATTTTTCTATATCTAATTCTGAGAAATTCTTCTATATCTAATTCTTATTCTTCCTGGGGTGGAAAGATTGGAAGAGTGCGACAACCCTGGTCAACTGAAATTGGCCAGCTAGAAACTATGGATGGCAATTACCACCCTAATTATTTGAGGTTGTAATGATCAGAGATTTTGGCCAGACATGAGACCTAGAAATGCAGCATCCAGAGCAATTCTTCATAATCTCAGACTATGTTTTTATAAACCTTGTGTCATGGGTTTCAAAATGTTGAAAAGTTTTGGTTTCCCAACTCATGTTGCTCAACTCTGCCTACTTAGAAGACTGCAGCTCCCATCCAGGCTGTTCATGTGATTGGATGTTGCATTTCTTTCCCTCTCAAGATATGTACACGTTTTGGGGGGTGGGTCGTATATTCCTTTATAGCTTTAGTACCGTACAACTTTTAGAGATACTTAAGGATATCTCACATACCTTTGTCTTACAGCCAGAACTCAGGAGGTCGTTCTTCTGATACCCTGGTTTTAGTGGACAGTGTCCAGTGTTGGATAACATGCCATTAGCGCACATTGTGTCTTTGGGGTCTGCTTGAAATCTCTACTCTGTACTCCCATAATTCCTCCAGAAATTCAACAAAACAGTTCCGTGACTACTTACTATAAATCAATTCTAAGATTGAGCATTTTTTTTTCTCACATTTTAACATGTCTGAAATCAGAATCTGTTTATGATCTCTGGCATGTCATAGCTTAATTGTCAACATTTTCTCTTTTTGATGGGACATAAAATAATGATGTGATCTACAACTAATGGTGCATTAATTTCAATGAAATTCAGTAGAGTACTTACTATGTACAGCATCTTGAATATAAAGAACATAAAGAATAGTAATAGAATCTCTCTTAGGAGAGACTGGTAAGCAGGAAACTTGAGTGTAGTGACCTTTGAAGATCCTTTTTCCTTGTGGAATCCTGATTCTCAGTTACCCACAGCCATTTTCATTAATACTACATTTTAATTTATTGGTTTACTTACCTGTCTCCTCCTCTAGCAACCTGAGGGCAAGTACCCTATCTTAATCGCCCTGTATCCTCACTGTCCAGCTCTATGCCTGGCTCAGAGTCAAAACCTGATGATTAAATGGGTACTGGTTTAGTTTCCTAGGCTGCTCAAGCAAATACCATGAAATGGGTCAGGTTAAACAATGGGAATTTATTTGTTCATGGGTTTGAGGCTAAAAGAAAGTTCAAATCAAGGGGTCATCAAGGCAATGCTTTCTTGCCAAAGACTGGGATGTTCTGGGGTGGGCTGCTGGTGGTCCTCAGCTTGTCCCATGGCAGGGCTCACAGCAGCCTCTCCTGCCTGTCCATTCTCTTTCAGGTCCCATTGAATTTCAGCTCCTGGCTGCTCCCTGTGGCTTTCTCTCTCTCTGTGTCTGAATTTCATTCCGCTTATAAAGGACTCCAGTAACAGGATTAAGACCCATTCTGATTAGCCTGGGCCACACCTAACTGAAGTAGTCTCATCAAAAGGTCCTACCTACAACGTGTTCACACCCACAGGGATGGATTATATTTAAGAACATGCTTTTCTGGGGTACATAGAGCTTCAAACCACCATAGGTATACATGCATCTCCTAAGCCTATTTTGTGCTGCAAAGTCTCACTAAAGAAAACTTGGACTTTAGTCTCAATTCCCAAAATACTAAGTCAAGTTTAATTGCCTACTCCAACAGGACTTTCGAGCAGGACTGCCCCGAATGCATATCATTAAGTGACTTTTTCTATGGTAGTTCTTGAAAAAAGCTGGAAAATCATGGCAAAATATAAGGATTATTATATGGCTTGTACTTATTCTGCAGCCAACCCTCAGGTAGACTGCAGTATCATGCAGAAGTGTGGGGTGTGTAGGAATGTGGTGAAGTGAGGCCTTCTCTCTGGTCCTGGGAGGAACCCTGCACTTTAATGGTCCTTCTGTGCTCCACCCTGTTCTCATGTTCAGACGAGGTGAGCTTTAACTTGCATTTTGAATGGATAAAAAGATGCACAGGATCCTGAGGAACAGGACCAAGATGAAGATTAAATAATGCAAGATGCAATATAAGCTATTAGTTTTCTATTGCTGTATAACAAATTATTCCAAACCTAGAGGCTTAAAACAACACACATTTATTATCTCAGTTTTCTTGAGTCACCAGTCTAACTGGGTCCTCTGCTTAGGGTCTCACAAGGTTGCAGTCAAGGTGTCGGTCAGGCTGTGTTTTCATCTGGAAGCTCAACTGGGGAAAGATCCCCTTCCAAGCTCCCTCAGGTTGTTGGCAGAATTCATCCCTTAGTTGTAGGGCTGAAGTCCCTGTCTTCTTGCTGGCTGTGGCCGAGGGATGCTCTCAGCTCTACAGGCCACCTGCAGTTCCTTGCCATGTGGCCGTCTCCAGAGGTCCTCTCACAACATGGCATCATATTTCTTCAAAGCTAGCAGCATAAAGAGAGTCTCTGACCTTAGGGCTCAGGCCCTCTTTCGAGGACTTTTACCTGATTAAGTCAACCTCCCTTTTAATTTGCTCAAAATCATCTGATTCTTGACTGTAATTACATCTACAAAATCCCTTCACCTTTGCCATATTCTTTGGCTAGAAGTAAGTCACAGATTCTCAAATTTGAGGGGCAGACATTACACTGGGTATAAACATCAGGGGATGGTATTCATAGGGGTCATCTTAGAATTCTGCCTACCTCAGCACAACTATGCTCTAACTGTAACTTTAGGGCAAAGCCATGTAAAAATAATAACCATGAGGTTAATTTCAAGAATTCCAGGGTTGGAAAGGACCTTCGGAGTCATTCTCTGCCTCTAAGTAAATAATCCTTAACCAGACCCGAAAAATAAATGCTTATCCTCTTACAGATGTCCAAAGAAAGTGATTCTCTTTGTAATCTATCTTCAAGAATAATAAAAGTTAACATTTCCAGGAGGGAAATAGGGTTTGTAACCCACACCACGTCCAATTCCTTGGTAATGACTTTCTCGCTTTCTGGGGCATGGTGTTGAGAAGATTGTGAAGCTAAGAGCTCAATGGAAAAGAATGCTGGGATCAATTACCAACGTTTGCCAAGAGACAGTGGAAACGAACATATGATGGAGTTGCCAATGTTGTAATGAAAAGAGGACTAGACTAGAAAACCTCTGATCTAGTCCCAGCTCCACTCTAGTGGGTGATTTTGACAAATCATTTTGCCTCAGTCTCCTTTCTTTATCTGTTAAAAAACTGGCTGCCTCATAGCGTTTTCATCAAAATCAAATGACATAACTCATGCCAAGGTACTCTGTAATTGCAAATTGCTACACACCATAAGGTATTATTGCCATCTAACTTCGTGAGATAAATTATTCCAGGACATCTTCTGATACAGCCTTTCGTCCCCAGCAGCCAATTTTTGCCTTCTTCAAGTCTCAAATGGAAATTATCTTTCTCAAACTTGTACTCGGTGAACTGACAGCTCCCTGGAATAGATGTCTAGCTAATCATACCTGATGAGCAGGATGACAATGCTGGTGAGTCTACCCTAATGTCTTTTGACTCCTTTAAGTTTGTTGTATTAAAATCATACAAACCAAAACAAACAAACCAGAGACTTTATTTTAATATCACTGTGTGAACCCCAGGATTACTAAAAGTTTGGACTGTACAGGCCCAGGGAGCATTTTTGAGATCAGTAAAGCAAATATCTGTAAACTAAATGCAGTGCAATTTCTCTGAACTCTTTCTAAATATAGGAAATGTTGATTCAAGAGCTCATACCTGTAGGCTCTGCTCTTATTCTTCATCAGTAATTGGTTTTTCTGGCAGCAAGCAGAAAATGCCAGAGAGGAAACAGTTCCCATCCACCAAACCCTTGCTACTCTAAGTGTGGTCCATGGACCAGCAGCACTGGCATTACCTGGGAGCTTATTAAAGATGCAGATTCTTGGGCTGCACCAAAGACCTGCTGAATCAGAATTGGATTTTTAACAAGTTTTCCAGGTTATTTTCATGCACATTAAAGTTGAAGATGCCTCTTCTAAACTCTTCAGAGCAATGTATCTCAGCCCTCACCAAACAGCTGGGGCATCCAGCCTCTATCAACTGGACTCTGTTTTACAGGAATTACTGGCGTTTGAAGCCTGGTCCAAAATCATCACTCTGACTACCATTTCACTTTGCTGATGGTAATAAACAATCTGACCGATTATCAGTTTCTGTGTAAGAAGAAAGAACACATTATGAGGATTTTGCCAACTTACTCATAAAAGGTCTCACTTGTGACCTATTTGTTAAGACAGAGTACAATTAGGAACTGATTTGGGTTGTGCTCAATTACAGTCCAATGCGAAATTGGTGCTGTTGCAATTATCAAAATGTCAATTTTTTTTAAAATTGTGGTAACATATCTATAACATAAAATTTGCCATTTTAACCATTTTGAAGTGTACAATTCAGTGGCATTCATTACATTTACAATGTTGTGCTACCTTCTCTACTATTCATTACCAAAACTTTCCATCACTCCAAACAGAAAAAGAAACTCTGCACCCATTAAGCAATAACTCCCTATTGCCCTCTCCCCATGGCCCCTAGTAACCTCTAATCTATTTTCTGTCTCCATGAATTTGTTTATTCTATATATTTCATATAAATGGACTCATACATTTGTCTTTTTGTGTCTGGCTTATTCTCTTAGAATAATTTCTCCAAGTTTCATCCATGTTGAAGTATGTATTAGAACTTCATTCTTTTTTATGGCTGAATTATTCCATTGTATGTATATATCACATTTTATTTATCCATTCCTCTATTGATGGAAACTTGGGCTGCTTCCACCTTTTGGCTATTGTGAATAATGTTGCCATGAACATTGGCATACAAATATCTGTTTGAGTCCAGGAATGTCAATATATTATATACTAAAACTCACACATACCTTTCTGACTCTTTGCGTCATCCAAATCCAAATGTGGTCCCACTGAACTCCTAAGGTGTTCACTTGTCACACATACATCCACATCCTCTACAGAACCTCATAGAATATTCTGTCATAGAAGTTGACTTAATAAGGACACAAGCCTGGAAGACAAGTCTGTAGATGAAGAAGAGAAGGAATATGGTGAGAAAAGAAAACAGGAAGAGATGGTCTGGGTTTCATTTATCCGTAGGCTAGACATCATGCTTCCTTGTAAGAAGTCTCTTTTCTCTAGCTTTGAAGACAGGGCTCGGTCTAATTGCATCAGCATCAAGCAATGGCTCTTCACAAAGATTCAGAGGATAAGGTAGACCTTACTAGAGATTTGTGGAAGATGAAGATAAAGTTTTATATTGCATCTTAAACTGCAAACAATAAAATTCCCCGTTAGACATTTCTGTTATCCACGAACTCTGGGCTGTTCTTAAGTCTCTTTTGATACATTTTCTTCTCATATTCCTGAATTGTCCATCTCTTCCCCCTTAATAATTCTCCTTTCCTATGAGAATAATGTGGCTCTGCCCCCAATTCTTTCAATTACATATAACTGTACATTACTTAATACTGTCTTAAGAAGGATGATTTCACTTTGTACTCAGGAAGCAAATGATCCTCCAGTTGCTGGGTTCTACCCTCCTTATGGGACTGCTGGGGATTTTAAACAGCAAATGACTCTGCAGTCTAACCTAGGGGTTCAGGGTTTAGGTTCTGGTGTCAAGATTCTGCTCTGTGACCTCATGTAAGTTACTTAACCCCTCTAAGCCTCAGCTTCTTAACCTGTGTAATGAAGTCTGGGCCCTGAGCAATAAAGACAGCATCTTGGATAATCAAAATAATGCCCACCTTATGCATTTGCGGAGGGTCACATAATATATTTATAAAAAGGACTTCCCTAATCCGAAAGCCTGGTACACAATAATAAACAGATAATAATAATTATTAAATCACTCCCAGTTTAGGTCATTCCAGGTATATAAGGGTCTACTAAGTTTAACTCCAAATAGTCATTTAATAAACATCTCTTTAAAGACTACCTACCACACACATAGTACAGCAAAAAAAAAAAAAAAATGTGGGAAAGGAAGTAGGGAATAAGCAAACATCTACTGAGAGCCATCTGTGTGCCAGGCCTTTGCATATAACATCTTATTTAGTCTTCCAAATAATGTAATGAGAGAGAGTAGCATCACTACTAATCACAAATAGGAGAGGTTATATAACTTGTCCAAAAGGTACACATCTGTGTTTGCACCTTAGTCTATGCAACTCAGGAACTCATTCTCCTCTGTAAATTGCAGCACCTCCAAAGTAGAATACAGGCTTCAAACTGATTGACAGGGGTTGAATTTTGTGTCCCCCCAAAAAGATATGTTCAATCCTAACGCCATGTCCATGAACGTGATCTTATTTGGAAATAGTCATTTCAGATGGAATTAGTTAAATTAAAATGAAGTCATACTGAGTAGGGTGGGCCCTTAATCCAATATGACCGGTATCCTTATAAGGAGGGATGATGATAATAGCCATGCACAGTGGGGGAAGATGGCCACATGACGACAGAGGCAGAGACTGGAGTGATGCATCTGCAAGCCAAAGAATGCCAAGGATTGCCAGCAAACCACTGGAAGCTGGGAAAAGGCAAGGAAGGAATCTCCCCTAGGGTTACAGAGGCAGCATGGCCCTGCCAACACCTTGATCTTGGACTTTGAGCCTCAATAACTGAGAGATAACACATTTCTGTTGTTTTAAGCCACCTAGTTTGTGGCAGCCCTAAGACACTGACCAAATCTGAAATTTTAAAGGAAAAAGGGAGAAAAGAAGGGTCAGAAGAGCAAGAGAGAGAAAGATAAGAAGGGAGAAGGGAGGGAAAAGAAGCGGATGTTGAGGGAAGGATAAGGAACAGCAGTAGGAGGCTGACAGGGTTATCGCCCAGTTCCAACCACAGCAGCAGCTGGGGGAGAGTCGGCACCCTAAGGTGATCATTATCACTGTGGTGAGCCAGAGCCAAGAGGAAATGCATGCTGTCTCTGGTTTCCCAACAACAACAGCTGGCAACAACTGATCTTGCCCTCTCCTTTGGGAGACTTGGACAAAAGTGCTACAGCCTTCTGTATAGAACTTACTTTGTCTTATTTATAATTTGATTTTGCACTACTCAATAATGGTCTTGTACAGGTTAATCTCATCCCCACAACCAGACTAGAAAATACTCTGTGCATGTACCTTGCTCTACTCTTCTGTAAGAAGATGGTCATGGGATAAGAACATAATACTAAATTAAATGAAACCTTTCTAAAATGAAACCAAAAAATACTAGACAGAGTTTCGGGTTGGCACTCATAGGTTAGTTGGGGTAGAGAGGGTTAAGAGTGAATAATGTAGATTTTGGAAATATACTGCCAGAATTATGAGATTAACTTATTGGGCCCTTGATGGAGGGCAGGCATGTGTAGGGAAGGGAATGACCCTTGTCAGTTACCCTGGAAATATGTCAGCTGGAAAGGAGGGGAGACTGATAGGGATAAGAGGGATATTTTCTTTGTTCTGGGTCTTGCCAACACTCGGCTGTGGAATTCCCTGGAGCACATCTGTTGGTAGAACTCGGGCTGCTCCTGGTCCCAGGGAGACAACCTGGGAGGGAAGAAGGGGGCAGGTTCAGGAAAGGGCCTCAGGGTGGGTCCGGAAGCTGCAGTAACCGTGTCCTTTCGTCATACGTACAGCCAGCCTGCCGTGCCCCAGACCAGGGAGGGCACACACCCCACACTTGGGTCAGAATGATGCAGGGGAATGCTGGTTCCCCTCCCCTGAGGTCAAATGCTGGTGTCAGCAGAGGACAACTTGGCTCAGCAGCAGCCAAGACACTCCCTAGGAGCCACCTTTAGCAAGACACTTAGTGTGCCGAGTCTCAATTCTTCATTTATAATATCTACCTCTCAGGGTTGTCATGAAAATTAGAGAAAACATGTGTTATGTGACAAAAGTTTATATATTCATTCAACATTTATGCATCTCATCCCACGTTACTGTAATTACTATTACAATAGTAATTACTTTTTACAATTCCTATTGCACGAGGCAATAGGAATATGGCAGTGAACAAGACAGATCAAGCTCTGGCCATCCTACAGTTTATATTCTATTGAGGAGAGGGACAGACAGTAAGCAAATAAATACACTGTCAGAGCCCAAGATCAGGACTTGGGTGCACATGATTTATTGGGGGGGAGCTCTTCAGGAAAAACCTGTAAGGGATGAGAGAACTGGGATGGGGGAGGGGAAAGAGCCAAACAAGGATGTGCATCCAGCCTTGGCCTGATTATGGAGGGCTCAAGTGCCAATTGCCCCTTCACAGTTGTACCTTGAGGCAAGAGGGTGAAGCTTTTACGTTCCTCTGTTTCTAGCAGTCGCTGGCCTCTTCAGCCAAGGGCAGCCTCTGGAGAAGGTGACGGGTGTACAAGTGTCGCTTGCTCCACCACAGGAGGTGGGGATGGGTTCACCGGCTGGTAAAAGGGATCTGGGCTGAGCATCAACACCAACTATCACATATATTTACAAGGAAAAAAATCAGAGAGTGGTAACTACTAGAGAGTGCTGAGTGAGTACTAAGTACTGAGAGCCAGAGACTGAGTGATGACTCTAGAGTCGGTGGTCAGGGAACAGGTGTGGATTCAGATTTTTTGGAACCTGGAGCTTATACAATTTAGGGGGCACTTTTTAAGTAAAAGAATATAAAATCACAAATATGAAACTAGTACAACCTGAGAATTTACTCAAAATGAGACAAGAAATCAACAAATTACAAATTATAAGAGCTTTAAAAATACGTCAAACATCACAAAATCCAGAAAATAATAACCCAATGTTTGTATTAACTAATTCCCTGACACACCTCTATAATACCTATTCTTACATATTTTGGCTACATCTTATTTACTTCCTTATATGACAATTGATTAGTAACATACTTTCTATTAAAAGAATAGAAAGATACTTCACCATTTCCCCTAAAATGGCAGACCAAAAATAATTATTTTTGTTGTTGATATTTTTAATGTTTCTTTTAGCTTCACAACTTATTCGGTAAAATCATGTAAAATTTTTAGAATTCAGAAATGGCTCTGTCAAGTTTTTTTCATATATGAGCTATATTCTGAAAAAATGTTCCACGGACTAGCTTCTGCTCCATGCATTTCAAATCCACTTTCTCTTCCCATACTATCCACATCTTTTGGGGCTGGGTGTTTTGTAGATATATTCGTATTGAGATATATTTGTGTATTCGTACTGAGACGCTTTCATTTTACAATAGGTGATCAGCAGTAAATGAGAAGAGTATTCTAAGAAACTATTACCACACAAGGATGTTTGGCAATTAACTTAACGGTACAAGGAAGTGACTGCAAACCACTTAAATATTTCCCCAAAACTCAAAGTGAATCCTTAAATAAATTTCCCTTAGCCAAGTACCAAAATACCTTTAGCCATTCCAATGCCACCTGACACAAGGGGAAGCATGAGAGAAGGAAAATCTGAGTAAAAAGAGAGAGTAGCCTTAAGTATTAACTGATTGAGATTAAAATATTTTAGTTTTTGCAATGTTGATAGAAACATATGAGCATGGAAATACATCAGTAGGACCTCTACCAGGACTGGGAAGGGGCCCAGGCAAGCAAGAGGCTCTTCATGGCTTCACCTCTGTCATTGAGGAAGTCTCCGAGGAGGTAATATATAAGCTGAAAGCACTTAGTTGACACTCAATAAATTATTATTATTAGAGTGAATCTACTGCAGTCTTTGAAGGCAGAGATAACTGGCTCCATCAGGAGACACAGACCAACTGATGAAAAGACAAAGGAATACAGCACATCCCCTCTCTTAAAGTAGAAGTTGCCAGCATCAAAGACCATCCTTAAATCACCCCATTTATGATCTTTGGCCACCCCTGCATGCAGGCAATGAATGGTAACTGAGTGTGCAGTGTTGGCTGGAGTCAACAAAGATTTTAAATCAGTACACTGTTTGGCTGGGATTTGCATCCTTTCTGGGTAAGGGAGTCTTTGTGCCTGCCAGGTGTTCTTGATTAGAGCACTAGTCTCCTGTTATTGTACTTACTTGTTTACCTGCCTGTCTCCCTTACAAAAATGAGTGGCGCCAGGGCAGGGGCCCTGTCTTATTTATGTTTGTATTCCCAGTGGTTAGAACACAGCCCAGCACATGGAAGCACTCGATCCGGGTCTGTGAGATGAATACATAATTGACCATCCAGGAATGTATGAAAAATAAAATCTTTCTACCAGTGTCTTTATTTTATCTCAAATTCCCAAGGACAGGTAAGTTAATACTTGGCTCAATTTGGTCAGTAATATAATGCTTGACCCTGAACAACTTAAGAATATTTCTGTCTTTCAGGTAATTTGCAGAAAGCACGAGCTAGTTTACATAAATAATTTTCACTGTTTGATAGAAAGCATTTGCAAAATAAAGGAAAAATAAGGCACAATATGCAGTTTTCATTCTGGTTACTTTGCACTGAAATATGGAACAGATTCTCTTATTTTTTGAGAAGGACAAGAGAGCTGCTTGTCTAGAATCACTGTTGCCTTTGTTAATAAATAAAAGGTCCTTGTGTTTGCAAGGATTTCACATGATGTACTAAAAAAAAAAAGGCGTGCAAAGTTTTCCATAGCAAGTGTGCTCACCAAATTTGCCCAAACCACTTAATAACAAAGAATTCAGAGGGATAAACTACAGTTCTGTTCAGTGCTAATAGAAAGGCTATGGGGTGTCTAGGTGTTTTTTCCTTTGAGTTTCCTCTTTCCTCTCTAGCTTTCACAGGTCCAAAAAAAAAAAAATTTCCTTTTTAATTAAAACTGAAAATTTGAAGCAGATTTCCAAGAGACTAACAATATATCACATCAGAGCTGAATTAATAGCAAGGAAAATTTTTTTTCTTGTATTTAAACTACCAACAGTGTTTAACAAAAGCAATTTAAATCCTTTATAATACTTCCAAGGATTATCAAACACTGGACTAAGACAAAAGCATATCTAACTCCAAAGATTTCAAAGAAATTAAACAATATAAATATATATTTAAAAAACTTAAATCTATACAAATCTTGAAATTAGTAGATGGAGATTTACTCTGGGTGTTTGAAAAATATCTGCATTTATCAAATATCCATGTTTGAAAAGCAAGAAAAGCCTGAGTTTCATTTATGGAGGAATAATAGGAGCTGACAAATGTAATTTCATTAACTAAGGGTAATCCATGTGGCTTCAGGTAGTAGCTCTCTAATATGCCTCCCTATTTCTAAGGGTAATTTTGAATGATATTAAAGGTTTTTGCCTAACTCCACTCAAATATTTCTGCCTACTGTTCTTTATGTATGTGAAAATCCTGGCATCAGTTTCATTACTGGGCCCAATTAAAGTGCAAATAAGTTTTATCAACCATTATTACCTTAGTGTGAATTGGCATTTTGAGCTAACAAGGATATGAGGGAAGCTGGCTGCAGGGGTTCAGGATAGGTATTTTAACCGTGGCCAAGGCGACTGTGCCTGGCAGACAGAGATCCTCTCCCTGGATAGAACCTGCAGGATGAGGCCACACCCTGGGCCATGGTCAGTTCACCCAAGTCACACCATCCCTGAAGGCTTTTCAGGAGATGCCAGACACCTTATCCAGGGCCTGTGTTCCCTTCTCTCTCAGTGCTGCATAATGTCATAGTCAAGCCCATGGACTCTGCACCTGGACTGTGGTCCTTTCCTCAATTATGAATTTCAGCTATATGACCTTGGGCAACATAAATTTTTTGTTTATGCATGTCTGCCCCCTGGGAATGTAACTTTCATGAGGGTGTGGACTTCACTTGGTTCACCCATAAAAAAAGGCCTAGTGCACTGTAGGGACTCAATACTGATTTATTGAATGAATAAGTGAATGAGTGAATGCATGAAGTAGTTAACCTCTCTGGGCCTAGTTCTCTCATCTGTAAAAGGAGGATAATAATAGCACTCAATATGATATACAACAGGTAGCAACCAGTGTCAAATGCAGAAACAGAGTTTGCCTGAAGGGGTCTTTTATGTTCTTCCTATTTAGGGACATTATGGTTTCAGGATGTGTAGCTGCTGACAGCAGGGTGAAAGATGAAGCAACTAACTGCAGGTGGATCCCGTTATGTGTTGTTTAATAACATTTACTTGGAAATTCACTCTGCTCTTTCAAGATTTGGTCATGTAGATGTTCTCAGGTTATGCTTTGAGTTTTATTTTCATGGGCCAGTCATTTATATTTAATGAAATGAAAATAGGTTAAATAAAATGCAATAGAGGAAGGAAGAGGGATGCCAGCAAAGCTTTCCAGTTACATTTTGTAGTTCTCATTCTCATAACACAATTTGGGTGGGAAAATATTTTTAGAATTCAGTACGCTCAGTTACAAAATAAGTATAAAACCATTGGTATCTTTCCTATATATGGCAGTGATCTGTTGGGGAAAAAAATGGAAATATTTTCGCTATAGCAAAACTAAATATTAAACACCAATGAATAAACTTAACAAGAAGTATAGAAAGCCTATGTTAAAAATTCTCTACAACTTTACTCAGAGACATAAAAGAAAATGATTCAATGAAGAGACTATTTATCCCTGGATCAGAATATTCATTACTGAAAAAAGATGTAAATTACCAAATTGATTTATAAATTTAAAGTTAAAATTTCCACATCATTTCCTTGTACTTATTCAAAATAATTTTAAACATTATCTGGAAGACTAAACTTACAAGAATAACCAATATAATTTAGAAAACAGAAGAATATGGGTAAGGAAACATTTGCCTTATCAATTATTCAATAAGAAATATTCTAAGACTATAATACTTAATAATAAGAAGAATGCTAGCAGTGACCCCTTAAATTTATTTCACAGCCTCCTAAGGGTCACAACCTGCAGTTTGAAAAACATTGGTTCATAAATATCCCAAAATTGGAAATTAGGTTAAATGTGTTGCATATAGTCATAATGCAGCATATAAGCAAGTATTTAAAATAATGTGGTAGAACTATATTTATTGGCATGGAAAGTTGTTGACAATATATTGGTAACTTAAAAGAATTTACTAGACTCATTGCATTTTAAAAGAACAAAAAACCATAAATGCTTGTATTTGCAGAAAAAAATGTATGGACCGACAAGTGCCAACATATTAACAATGGTTATTGCCTATCTGTTCCTGGCTGCTGGGTTTATGGATGCGTGAAGTCTTGTTTTCACTTACCTATAATGAATATGTATTATGTAATTAAAATAATACAAACTGTAAGCATTTTAGACTGTTGCATAATACTCAGATTCCTTTCATTCTTATTTTCAGTCCAATTTTCAGAAAAAATAGACTTGGCCCTTAGTCCATAATTATTTAATATTCATCACATGCTCCTTTATCAAAAACTTAAATACTTTTGCATTACCCCTGATTTTCTTTAACATTTACATTTGGAACAGTAGGCAATTCTCAACCAAAATAATTATATTTTCAGTTGCAAAATAGGAACCACTTCTTCCAATTCCTGCCATAGAACTTTTCTTTAAGAATAAAATAGCTGCTTAACTATCTTTACCTTTAAAGAGGAAAGTATCATCACAAACATCTGTTTTGTCTGCATGTTTGAGTCTAGTTGCTCCGGTTGCCATTATGCAACACCCAGACCTCTTATCTTACTACCTATTTGCCGGGCTGAGTGGTCCCAGCTTAGAGCTGGCTATGACCACGGGTGGTAGAACTGAAGATTTATTTGTACCTGGGACCGTTGAATAAGAAGTCACTCATGAGGACATTTTCACACCAGTACAAGCACACCAAGGACAACCTTTAAGGAGAGAATACACAGACAGACAATATAACAACATAAAGCCTGTAGTTATGTGTGTTTGTTGGGAGGAGAAACACTGGTGAGATAAGATGATGCTTGCAGATTTCTGACACACATTTTTATAGTCACAACTGGTTAAGTTACCTAAGTCATCGATTTTCGCCCCCCTGGATGCTGCCCTGAATTATAAACCATTTGTCTGCTTTCCGGAATTTAGTGTCCAGAATAATAGCCTGTTTCCCCCAAAGCATTTGCCTCAATTCCAACATATTCTAGAAAAGAGTTGGTTGGTGAATGTGAGGCAGTTTCATGCTCCCTTAAAATAATGACATTTCCAGGAGTAAAAATTGATTCCTGAATGAGTTTCATAACTCATGTCTCGTTTTCTAGACCTTTACATCAAGAAATGTCACAATTTTATTGTTTCCAGAATTCAGCTGGGAAACAAATTTTATATATCTGTAAGTTGAAAGAACTAGATGAGATGATTTTAAATAGAAAAACTGAGTTAGATCATTCTCTTGCACAGTATCTGGCATATGGGAAATTTAAGAAAACAGACCAAATCTGTCTTTGTGTCCTACACAAAACAGATATTTTGTATCCTGTTTCTTCACTTAACATTGTAACAATATACATTTCCTCATAATATTAAAAACTCTTATAATCCTCATTTTAATGGTAGTATAATATTCCAAGATGTGATTATGCAATTATTATTTAAACCTTATTATAAATAATATTATTTCTATCTTTATGAAGAAAAACATTTTCCAAATCTCAGATGATATCTTTCAGATAGATTTCCAGAGGTGGAATTACCAAAGAGAATAAGCATTTTAAGGCTACATTGTAAAATTATTTTCTAAAAGGGTTATAGCATTCCTACCAGCAATGTATGAATGGACACTTGTCTGAATTCTAACTCTCATTAGGCATCTCATTTTTAAAAAAATGAATAGATGCAAAAATAATTTTAATCTTTGCTATTTCGATAGGTTTAAAAAAGTTTCACTGTCATTTTAATTTCTATTTTTTCTATTCCCAGTAAGGTTAAACACTTTTTCATGTTTGTTATTTGTATTTCTTCTTTTGCATATTGTCACATATGCCTTTTGCCTGGACCATTTCCTCCTGAGTAATAATGAATATTACCTACCATGATGACTACTATGACACAATTTTTTTCACTCCTAGATAATATATTATAATATAATCTCGAATCAAAACTCAGAGTCTAAAATCTTATCCCATCTAAAGTGCTATCTTACCACAAAATGAAGAAAAATGCTAAGATATCTAAGAAACATAATGCCCTATAAATAATTACAATCATTCAAAGCCAAAGTCATTTTTTCATCTATGTTTGATCCTTCAAATATAAAGACTTTTAATTTCATTTTTCCCCAAATGTGCCCCAAAAATTTTAAATATGTTGAGCCATTACTTTCAGAAATTTTATTTACACAGCATAAAACTCCTTTATGAGGAACATTGAGTAAACAAAATTGTTTAGAAAAAAATTGGGTTGTGTGGCATCAGCTGCTCCCAACAGACATAAAAAAAAAAAAAAAAAATAAGCCAACTGAGCTAGAACTAATTCTTGGTGTATCTTCAGCCATCAACAAAGCTTTCATGAAACATTTCAGGACATACTTGCTGTGTCAATCAGTACTTTGTTTATGAGTTGAGTACCTTATTAAGTAAAAGCATTTAGATCAGAGTGGGTCAGAATGACATTTTTTTAATTAAATAGAATGGAAGGGGAAAGAAAGGGAAAGATAAGAAAAGAGCATTCCATGTATTAAAGGTAAGTGTTACATCATACGGATGTGCCAGGTCACTATGTAAAATGCATCCCAACTATGAGCTGTGGTCAAATAGATTTAAGTAGGTTTTAAAACCACTGGACTTTAGGTAATAGCCAGTACTCTTTTCATTAAAAAAAAAAAAAAAAAAAAAAATCCTTAATTAACTCTATCCTCACCCCAACAATTGCTCTCTATTTACGTTTCCCTTTAATAACTTAAATTTATTTTAAAGAGGATTATTCATCTGCTGCCACCATGTGCTAACCACTGTTCTAAGTAGTGGGGATACAGGGGTAATAAACAGATCTCTGCTCACATAGAGCTTCCATCCTAGTGCAGAAAGATGGATGAAATATATGATAGAGAATGTGATGTGGTTCTCTAAGTGCCATGAAAAGAGGAAGCATAAAGGGAGGGCAAGTGACTCAGTGCAATTTTAGATAGGATGGTCAGAGAAGGCATCACTGAGAAGGTGTATATGAGCAGAGGTTCAATATTTAACTTTTAAATGAATGTAATAAACAATAGCTAATAATTGCTGAGATTAAAATATGTAAACTATTTAATTCCCTATCGTGATGCTTACCTTTTTGTTCATTTACATATTTAGTCATTTACTCAACAAATATTTATTTTGTGCCTACCAAGTGCTGGCCACTGTACTGTCCTGGGGATTGAACTAAAAACAAGGCAAACTTAGTTCCTGATCTGGAGAAGTGTCTGTTCTACTGAGGCGCACAAAAAAAAAAAAAAAAAAAGAAATAGACATTTATAATGTGATAATGATGGGGGAGAACAGGTTGTAATTCCCTTCTTGGAGGATCATGGGAGGCTTCCTGGAGGAAATGATGATTAAACTGAGAGATAGAGGGTAAAATAAAATTATTGTAAGTTCTAAATGTATTGACCTATCCTTATTTTACAGTGTAGTTGAGACCACGGGCTATTTGAATGGTGCTGAATGAGAAACTCTTGAGTTGTGATTAAAGTGCTTTTAAGTTCACAAAGCACTAGTGTAATTACAACTCTGCTTAAAAAAATTACAGAAGGAGGTTAAGAGAATGCTTACACACTTGTTAACATTAAATTTAAGTTAAATCTATAATTCTGTATCTTGTATCCATTAGGTAGTGTTCTTTCTGTTTAGTAAGAAGGGCACATACTCAGAGCTATGTTTTTATAGTTCCATGCTGTTGATTATAGTTCCAGGCTATTGATTTACAACCTGCGAACTATGAATATCTGTACTGGGGAACTACTTTTTTTTAGAATGTTGTAGAGAATCATATTTATTCAGTTGAGGTTGTAAACCACGTTATACGAGGTTAAACTTGGTGATAATTAACCAGTAAGGCCTCATTGACATTGTTTTAAATTAACTCAATCAGTATAAAAGACTGGAGTTTCTTGGCACAGTAAAATATCTGAAGCTTTTTCCTCCTTGCATAGTTTATGCAAATAAAAATAGGTGAGGCTAAATTAATTAACCCCAGCCCCCAATCTCATTCTTTCACAGAAGTTAGTACACAAGGTGGAGCAGAAAAGTCAGTGTTTCAGATCAAGGAACCCAAATAAAGCAAAGGCCTAGAGACCAGAACAGGCAAGTTTATTTGAAGAACTGAAAGTAGTTCAGTGTGGGAAGTTTCCAGGTGAAGATGGCAGCATGAACTGATGCATATAATTCCACTCCCATCTGAACATAATTCACTATTGCAATACCCTCCCCAACTCCCATTTAATAACCACCACCAACCAATGTTACTGAAAGCATTTATATTTTAGTCATTTATCTGGTTTACTTTCTGCCTCCCCCCATTAGAATGTACACTCAAGTTCAGTGCTTTTGTTTATTTTGTTCACTAGACCCTTGATTAAGAGTGGAAGACTAAAATTTGATTAGAAGTACAAGGGTGAGATTTGTTAACTTTAATCTTCACTTTAGGTCTAGGGTGATATGGATGGACCATTTGTTGACCCTCCTCCCCCCATATTAGTATGAATAAGTATTTCCCTGTGCTGGTGAGAAATTTCCCAGAGAAGAGTGTTCCAACCTCCTGCCTGGAGGGTAGGAGGTCTGGGCAAACTCAGATTCTGAAAACTGAGCGAGGAGAGAGGTCTGGGAGTTCCTGAGTCACTGGCGTTCAGTATGTAAATGGTCACTGTCATTCCTTCAACTGTGCCTGGTAGCCAGGGATCTCTCTGTCCAGAGACCCTCTTTTTTTTTTTTTTTAAACCCTCTCCAGAAAATAAACCTCCAGTCTTCAAAGGGCTCCAGCAGCAGCCACCCAGCGGTCTGGAGAAGGAAAAGGGATCCTCTGAAACACACAAAGGTAAGAGAGCTCAGAATTCCAGAACACAAGAGCCTGCCTGCCTGTCTGCCAGGGAAAGCGAAGGGGAAAATCACCTTTTCCTTCTTTCATTGGTAAATCTGATGCAACAGGAAATCAATGCCAAGTGTATTTCTATTTTAAATGATTAACATACACCCTGCCACATTAAACCCAGGGAAGCACACTGCTTTAAGACCCATAAAGGGAAAAGAGTTTCAGCTGCCTTCATAAACATTTGTCCCTTTTTTTTAATGTGCTTTTTCAGGCATACTACATAAGAGGCCCATGTTAAGGCATTAAGCACTAAGTTCAGCATTTAGCTAAAGCCTTAACCTATATTCACAACGGGAGGAGAAGGATTTTGACATAAAAGTTTGACATGTTATATTGGTACAACATTTTTGTAGCATTTGATAATTACAGTGGTTACATGTCTGATGGCATTATGAAAAATTTGCATTGTCTGCATCTAGGGAAATATTTGTAAATTTGAGAAGGGTAGCCCATTATGCTTGATAACCCAGTCTTTTCTGGGGAGGAGAGAAGAATTCAAAAATAGACCTATCTGATGAATGCACAACTATGTAATGGTACTGTGAACAATCGAATGTACGAGTTGTTTTGTATGACTGCATGGTATGTGAATAAATCTCAATAAAATGAATATTAAAAAAAAAAGTAAACCTATCAACTCAAGGATTTGCTGGGGATGTTTCTGCACAGCTTCTGCTTCTCCTCAGGCCCTGGTCCTAAAGTCTCATTGATAAGGTCACATTTGGACTAGAAGTCTACCAGGTTACCTGGTCTGATTCTCTCACTATTTAAAACCACAAGACCCTGACTAAGGACACTTGCTATGAGATGAAAGTATTCACACCTTCAGCTAGAGAAAAGGATCTGAACTCTTTTGGGAAAGCTCTTAAAAAACAGTAGATCTTAACACTGCTGGGTTTCCCATCACAGTGACAGTCTGCTCAATCTTGTCCTCACTGCACCGCCCCCCACACACATAGGGAAGCAAGAGAGCTCAGAATATCACTTAATTAGCATTTAGTGTATTTATTATCAACTTCCCCACATTGGAAGCAAATTCATGTCCAAGTTAGCTCATCTCAAGACACAGAAACAGAAAGCTGATTATTTGTCCCATGCCTTTCCGTTGTATGCTTCCAACTTCTGTCAGTTCCCTTTGACATGCAGTCTGGCTGGTCTCTGCTTGGTCTCCACTCATTCAACTGAAAATTTAACATACCTCTGTTCATTTATCTTAAGTCTGATACCTTGATGCCTGATATGAACCATTCCCTTTCATTCTTTCATGTCCTTCTACCTCAAATGAACCACCATTTCTCTTCCAAAGAACAGGCCTTATTTATTTCCCTTGCACAAAGCAATCAATGGCCTCACACAATGACCAAAGTCATGTATATTGCTGATCAAAGAGGATGAGGTGGAGGGAAAGGGAAGCAAGAGAACTGAGTGGAAGGCTGGGAGCTCCATAATAGAGCATATTCAGGATGTTTATGGGAGGTTCATGGATTTCCTCAGCTCTAACACATGTATAAACCATGCAAAACACATGTGCGTTTATGTGAACTTGATGTAAAACAAACTGGAGCATTTCTCCATGAAGCCATATTAACAAGAAAACTGGTCTTCAAATCAAGTCCTTCTGTGCTGAACTTTCCATTAATTATCCAGGTTCCTTCTGTGCTGAACTTTCCAATAATTATCCAGGTTCCAAGCTACCATGCTACCAAAGAGTTGCAGACAGGTGAAGCTCACTCTCACCACCATTTACAGACGGGGAACCTGAAATTCCCAGAGAGATGATGACACCTTTCTCAAACAATAGCATATTGCTTCCTAACGTCCTTCATCTAAAGTTTATAGGACTATGTCATAGTGAGTAGTATAAATAAAGGTGTTGTTTGGCTTGACTTGCTTTTGTTAACCCAGCAGCGAAACACAAATTTACTGATGGTAACAATGGAGAAATTTTATTCAGTAGAATTCCTTTTGAGGACACTGCTGCACTTGTTTGGAAGGAATGTGTTGATAAGTCCATCTGTGAGTACAAAACAAAAAACTACATGCATTTTCATTTTTTTCTCCTGTCTCGTCCTCTCCTTTTGGCACTTTTCAACCCCAACCGTCCTTACCACAGTCCCTGAGCATTCTATTTGGGAATGGCTAAATCAACCCCGTAAGTTGAAATTAACAAATTTCCCTCCTTTTGCTGAAGTTCCCAATACTGAGTTGCAGAGTCTCTTAAATACCTTTCACCTACCTGACTGGGTAGTGTAAAAAAAATCAAGATAAGTAGGCAAAAAAAAAAAAAAAAAAAGGATGCTTTTTAAATTTATTTTTCTATATACTTTCTCACAGGGAACCTAGGCCCAGGAGATTCTGATTGCCATCCAGGAAGCTGTAGTTTTTAAACGTTCCCCAGATGTTTATGATGAGCAGTCAGGCATGGGAACTGCTAGACTAGAGGGGAAGCATTAAAATATTTGCATAGACTAGTAAATATTTGGAAATATTTGGGACTAATATTCTGAAGCCATTCTGAAGCTCTTACCAAAAGAGTTCCGAATTTAAATTTTGTCAGCAAGAACTTTTACTCTTAGAAAATTGTTTTTAAAATTTGTTGTTTTTTTCCTATTTTTGAAGATCACAATTATGTAATTGTCTTGATTTCCTCCCTCATGTGCTGTAGGTAATCAGCATGCTGATAACTGACAATGTATGATTCATTTAACTGTTCTGCAGGTAGGCAAAGGTAAGCTCAGAATGGTTAAGCTTACCTGAATAAGTCATAGAGGGTCTAAAAGAAGGACCTAGGCAGGGCCAGCTTCCTAGGCTTGAGATGTGCACAGTCACACAAGCCCCCACATTTGTTCTAATGCCCTATTTCCATCCTGAAATTCTTAACTTTTTAACAAGGAGCTCCACATTTTCATTTTACACTGAGCCCTGCAAATTATGTCTGGTCCAGGGCTTAGGTCACTGATTCCAAAACATGATGCTCTAGACTCAGCAGGCAGAAGGGTCATATGAGTAAAGAAGAAGCATTGTCCTTTTCATTCAAGAGTCAATGTGGCTATTTTATATGAAATTTTCATACTGATTTTGCCATGTCACATTGCCATACTAACACTAGAATCCATAATCTAGAGACAAGCTGGAGCATATCATAGCTATATCCAAGCTTCAGGGAGAAATCCTCACAAAGATGGGTATAATTTTCTCATAAATATTTACCAGTTTCAAATTATTGGATGTTGGTCATTCCATTTATCTTGGTGTCTCCTTGTGAATGAAGCCCATCCAGTGTCTACATCTTACTGAGAAAAATTTGTGAAGCTAATTCAGAAAGAAGAGTTAAGAATGCCAGAAATAAATGTTTCCATCCTGGGCCAAAGAATGAATCATTTGTGCATTCATATGTTATAGAAAATGTGGCTCCTTTTTTCCAGTTTTACAAGGCCAACACCTATCAGAAATACTAACTCTTAATTTTACTGATTTAGACTAGGTCTCAAAAGCCATAAAAAGGCTGTTCATAGGAATGAACAAAGAATGTATTTTTATCTTTATCTAAGAGTTCTTGCTAGAATTCATTCCAAATCAGCAGAGTAACATTTGCTTTTATATTTCTATGTTTTTGTGAATTTTATAAATCCTGAAGCTAACTCACTTTTGCATGTAGAGGACATAAACTGATATTGGGAGAGAAGACTAGGGATATGGCATAGCTGAAATGTTTGTGCCTTGTTTATTAAATATACTCATCTTTTCTCACCAGAAATCACCAGAGTCTACTTTCTCAGTAGGTACTGAGACCCAAAGGCTGTGTTTCATGTCTTCCTTATCCCTTAAAGCACCTAGCACAACGCTAGGTGCACATGGAAAGTACTCAGCAAACTTTCTTCACCCTCTCTTCACGTCTGGCTTCTCAGGGAACGATCTTCCCCTCCCGGCAATGTTTCATCTTTATCCACTACATGGGCAGTGCCTCCATGTAGCCAATTTTTTATGTTCTCTCTTTTACATTTCCATTAAAACTTACTTGTCCCAGGTCCCATTCTGATTTCCAAGATGAAAATAATCTGATTACTAACTCAGAGTCATGTTTTGAAGGGTTCATGTACTAATAGGAGAGCATGAGACCGCTCTCTATTCTCTTTTAGGTAATGTTTTTTACAATAACAATGGCATTTCAATACAGTGGCCAATGGAGAGACTTTAAAGGTTGAAGTTTCTGGCTAAACAATTGGGCTTTTGAAATCCCTCTGAATCTTACAATTTAGATGGCAGCCTATGGACAGGATGGGCTCTTTGTAAAGGATATTCATTCATTTATCCATTTATATTCAATCAGTAACCATGTCCTGAGCACTTATCCTGTCCCAGGGACTGCTGTAAAGGCTGAGATATAACACTGACCAAGACCACCAGGTCCTTGTTCCCACGGAGCTTACACTCTAGTGGGGAAGAAGGCACAGATAAACAATAAGAAAATATCCAGTAACAATAAGGGCTATGCTGAAAATAAGACAAGGTGGTGTGAAAACAAATAACTTCATTGGCTGGGGCTATGACTGAGTGGTCAAAGAAAGCCTCTCTCAGGAGGTGACATTGAAGTCGAGATTTGAATAATAAGAAGGAACCAGACATGGGAAGGTCTAGAAAAGAGCATGTCTGGCATAGGGAACAGCTAAAGCAAGGCCAGAAAGTGAGAGTAGCTATGCATGTTCACAGGCATTGTGGCTAGACACAGTATTACCAAGGAAGATGAGACCAGAAAGGTAGCTGGGGTCACCTCGTGGGAGGGTCTCAGAGGCCAGAAAGATGCTTTGGGTTTGATTCTAAGCATGACTAGAAGCCATTAAAGTGTTTTAAGCAGGGGAATGGCATGGCCTGCTTATATTCTACAACAACACCCTAGCATCTGAGCTATGACTAGACTACAGGAAACCAGAGAGGAAGCAGGGAGGACATTAGCATGAAAATGATGGTGGTGTGGCCCAGGATGGCAGCAGTGGAGGTGTCAGCAGCAGGCAGAGTCCAGGATACTTTGGAGACAGAGTCAACAGAATTACTGACTTGCACATGGTGTGTGGGGAGTGAGGGAAAGAGAGGGGTCAAGAATGACTCCTGGGTTTTTGGTTTCAGTAACTGAATGCAGGGTGGTGCCATTTCCTGAGGTGGAAAAGCTGGGGTGGGGTTGGGGGAAGAACAAGTGCTGAGGAGAAAATCAAGAGTTCCATTTTTTAAAACTGCTGAGTTTGTGATACCTATTAGACATCCAAGTAGCAATGTCAAGTGGGCATTTAGACGCTAAGTCTGGAGGACAGAGAAGAAGTAGAGATAGAAACATAATTGTGCAGGTCATTGCACATAGATGGAATTTAAAACCTTGAAGCTGCATGAGGTATCTAAAGAGAGAAGGTCCTATCATTTAGAGGATGCGCAGATAGGCAGCAAAGGAGACTGAGAAGGCAAAGCCATTGAGAAGGTGGAAAATACAGACTGTGTGTGTCTCAGAAGCCATGAGAGTGGAACATTTCAAGAAGAGGGAGCACAAACTGTGCTGGATGCTGTTGAAAGGGTGCATAGGATGCCAACAGATCCATGGCCATTGGAGGTCACTGGAACCCTTGACAGGACAGTCTCAGAGGAGCAATGGGAACAAAGCAAAGGGATTGAAGGGATATATGTCATAATCTTCCAGGCTGGGCAATACCCCCAAAGCTGTGCCAGACTAGGAGCAGACGACTGTCCTAAAGGTTCTTTATTTTTTCCAAACTTTGTGGCATATGCAGAAAATACACAACCAAAAAATGCTATGAAGTTTTCATTGCCACCTACATAGCTCATAAATCTTGAAATGCCATGAAAGAGTTCCTAAAAAAGCAATATTAATAATTTTATGTGGTAGCTCTCCAGGACATCATGAAAGAACAACTAATAAAAGCAATTGTAAAAATGCCTAACAAAAATAGAAAACCTACCTGGGAATAACTCATGCTCAGTGAATTTCTATGTTGCAATCCTAACAACGCTACCATACACAAGGTATTGACTCCTATCATACGTATGGTATTGCCTTAAGTGGTTAAGGCATCCGTCATATAACAAATCCCACAACTAGCAAACCGTTTGTCTAGAATTGTGGCAGGATTTTATCTCACTTGTCACAAAGTGCTAAAGAAATTGTATCATATCCCATTTAATTAAATACAGATGTTTTTTAACTGAGCAGATAGCAGATAGAAGGGGCCTGTGCTTGCTGCTAAAGGAGGCACAGAGATGAGTCACATGCAGTCCCTGCCTGCAAAAAAGCCAATAAGGACTCTCTCTCCCACCAGGCTGCCACCTCAGCAAGGCAGGACTGCATCCACCTGGATCACCACTCTAACCCTGGCACCTGGATCCTCCGTCAATATTCGTGAATAAACGAATAAATTCAAAATACAGAAAAGTGAGTATGCCTGGCACCTAGTAGGTGCTCCATAAATATTTAGTGACTAAGCATCCTAGATAGGTTACAAAATAGGCAGGAAAAACATAAACAAAGGGATATAGGACTGAGATTGCCACAAAGGATTAGTAAAAAAGATTGTAGCTTCTGAAATGTGCCTTAAAGGCTGGAGAGAAGTCTAACAGGAAGGGTTAAAAGTCAGATGTTTCAGGCATGGAGACAAGAAAGAACTGTGTCTGTAAGATTTTTAACAACATAAGGATATCCTCAGGTTCTTCTTCCATTCCTGCTCAAAGAGAAAAGAGAAAAGACCTACACACGAAGGAGGCTGCTCATTACCCGGTCTCATGAATTCTACTGCCTTGAGTTCATTAGCTAATTTTGAGCCAAAATATTCTGCTGTCACTGTCTTGATATCCTTAATAATTTTTAAGCAAAGGGCCCTGCATCTTCATTTTGCACTGGGGCCGATAAATTATATACCAACAATTTGGTTGCATACCAGCCTTCAGGGAGAAGCAAGTTCAGCGCTGATTCTTGCCTGGATCTTAAGCCAGTGCTTCTTGCACTCATCCTCCCAAGTATTTCCAATGTCAGAACAGAGGCACCGCAGCCTGACACACCTGGTTCTGAGGGAAGAGAAGTAAGCAGCCATCCTCAACTGTGACATTTCTTTGAAGACTCAGGTTTTATCCTTAAACATAATAATAATAATAATAATAATAATAATGTGATGTTTACATTCTGTTGTATAATATATCAACTGGATAAATTTTTTAAATAGGGTAGGTTTCTTTCCACACCGCCTCATCCCCACCCACCAAAAAACAATCCTTAAGTAAGATTAATACTTCAAGAAGATGCACCCTCTTTATTCCTTGGATATGAAGCCCTGTGACCCCCTGAGTAATTCGCGTGCCATGGCAATGGGGCATAGAGGCCCAGAAGGGGGGAAGTGAAACTTGGATTCAGCAAATACCCACTCAGGGGAGTCCAGCTTCCCCTATCTCCTCACATGCCCCACCCCCATCCCCCACTGGCCAGAGCACGATATGTTACTCATAGACATCTGACTCCTTTTTAAACTCCCTTTATCCTTTTCATTTTTTTAAAAAAGAAAGTCACATTTCCTTGCAAGACCGCAGTCCTAAAATAGCTTTATATTTCAGCTCTCAGTCTAAGGGCATGCTCACAGCCTCTATTAGGCCTCCCAACTCAGGCTGTGCTCATCCCTCCTGGCTCTGTCCACTTCCCAGCCTCCATCCCTCCTCCCTGCTCTAGATATGGGATCCACTGGCTGTCCATGGCCAGCCTTTGGCATGTGCAATACAAACGTTGTGCTGAAAACCAGCAGGCTCTCTCTCACCTCTCAGGATATGCACATGTGGTGCTGGGTGACTCCCACCTGTCCTCAGGACTTAGTTTAAATGCCACTTCCTCTGGGAATCCTTGCTTGACATACCCTACCCCACCCCATGCTCACCACCAAGACCAAGCCAGTGTTCCTATCCTACTCTTTCCTTTCCCTACAGGAATACTTAGCACACTGCACTGCCACACTCTTGTTAACGTGCCTATACCCTCTGCTACACACCAAGCATGATTAGAACACACACCTGGCCCAGGGATCGCAGAAGCTGAAGGAGGAGATGGGGAACCTGAAGGAGCCACAAGCCCAGCTGCTGCTCCATGCCGACCAGGAGAGCCAACGTCAACGTGCAGCAGCTGCAACAGCGTGATGCCCTGCACTAACTTCTGAGAATTAAAAGAATATGGCTGCCATCTCATGCCTCATTCCAAATATCAGGCAAAGCATCTCCTGAGCCCAGGTCAACCCAGAACTATGCAGGGAGAGGACTTCTTGGAAACATAGCTCCAGCTTAGCAAAGTTGACACAATGTAAATCTGCTACACTGTCTCCCCTAGTTGCTTCACTGTTACAAGTTTACAAATGAAGATTTCTTGAATTCCATTGCCAACTGCTTCCCATAATTCTGAAGTAGGCAGGGGTGTAACTAGGTCAGCCATCTTATGTCTGTTTTTTCTGGGACCCCCCCCCAAAAGAAAAACTGCACTTTGAGTGGCTGTCCCTGCTGAATTGACTCTCCTAAAGCAGTTCTATGTGTCTTCCAGAACCGAATATGTTAGTTTGTTATTTAGTCAGGAACATGCCCTCACAGTGTTGCAAACAGGAAACTGAATTACGAAAATCTAGAGGGCTGTAAGGCACACCCATCTTTTTCTACCCACTAGTTATCCACCTTGTTCTAGCATCTGCACTTCAGTTTTCCTCTGGGAAACAAGCCCTTCCTTCACTCTTAGTTTACAAGGTTATGAGCTGCTCTCCCTGCCCTCCATCAAGGAGTGCACTCACAAAGGAGGCTAAGCCAGTCAGTTCTCTGCATTCCCTGGCTGCAGCGATTGGTTCAGGGATAGACACGTGATCCTCCTTAGGCCAATCCAAGCCATCAAGACCCAGGTCAGAATTAGGATTTGGTTTATGGGAGAAGACTCACTCGGGTCTTGAACCTGGAGAGGGGAGCCTATCTGAGAATTGATCTAACACAGTGAAGGCAAAGATAGGACAGGAAATGAAAACAAAAACAAAAAAACAGGTCCTAGTGACATCCTTGGAGCCCTTTGGCATGTCCTGCCTGAAGCCAGCCTTTCCCAGGGCTTTTCAGTGACTATTTCCCAACTCTGTCCTCCTGTGTGTGTTACCAGCCAGGCATTCAATAGTTCAACTTAATTAACTTTTCTTGTGCATGTATTGCACAATCTCCACCAATATTAGCAACATTTACTGAATGCCAGGTACTTTGTTGAGTGTTTTATGTAGGAAACCTTATTTAACCCTCACAACATCCTTATGAGGCAGATGCTATTAGTTATCCTCCTTTTTTAAGGGAGGAGACTGAAACTTAGAGGTGTGAAGGTCAAGTGGAGGCCTAGGTCATACAGGTGAGAAGCAATCAATACCCAGATAGAGCTCTAAACAACACAGTCATCATTATTATGGCTAGCTCTCAGAATCTTCATTTATTTGATTCCAGAGCCTATTCTCTTAACCATCAGAATGGCTCCTTTTCTGTGCAAAATACCGTTAGACATAAGGAGGTTGCAGAAATTAATAATGTATATTTTCTGCCCCACAGGGAGGTTACCATTTAGTGGAGGAATTCTATATACCCAGAAATAACTGTGGGGCAGCAAGTAAGGGATACTTTTACCTCCACCTCCATTCTGACCCTGGCTTCTGAGCAGTGGTCTCAAGATCATGGCATCATAGTTAACCTAAATACGCATTCACACAGAAGACTTACCGAGTTGTGTGGCAGCAATAAATGGCCCCTGAACCAAAGGATGTGGAATTCTAGCAAGACCTTTTTCCTTCTGGAACAAAACTCCAGGCTTCCCAGTCCTTACTGAATTACCCTTCCTAGTGATTCCACTTACTACTGAGATGACTGGAACCTACGGGGACTCTGTTGCTAAACACAGGGAAACCAGGCTCCACTCAGGTTGGGGATTGCACTTCCCCAAATTTCAAATCCAATTCTAGAGTCCAAGAGAGAGGGTAAGCAGAGTAGAAGGACCTCCTCTCTGCAAAATCCAAGCCTGCCCAACTCCTTATATACCCTAAGAAGACAGCCACTAGAAATTAAATAATGTGTAATCTGGTGGGCTGGGTCAATAACCCATTGGCTTTTTATCTTGAATATTCTTCAGTCCCATTTCTGTGTCAGGCTTTCACTTCAAATATTCTCACTTCCTTTCAGGGCCACTAAATCAACATATCAGACACAAAACAGTTTCACACTTTCAGCAAATATTTCAGGAAACAAGTTGTTAGCTGTATTTATCCGAACTCTAATGTTCCAGCAGTTATAGACAGGGTGTTTGGGAGCAGATCAGGGGAACAATTTTAAAACTTAAGTTTCAATGTTTCTGTTGATTCTGGAAAGGTGAAACTGAAATGACTCATCTGTAGTCTGAAGATCATTCCCAATAGGAGTTAAATAAAGGCCTAGCTTAGAAAAACTAGGTCTTTTTTGTTTGTTTGTGAGATTCTTCTCAGGGAATTCAGAGTTTTCTTTGGGATGGGGGAAAAGCTATGTGGGTGCTAGAAATGAATAGAAAATATGGCACATTGGTATAAACATATTTAAAAATGAAGCCACTCATCATTTCAATGTTGTTTCTAATGTGTGTGTGTAAATGCAATAAAAACTATGTGAAAATGTAAAACAAAACATAATATTCTCTCTGCCTGGACTCTTTCTCCATCCTTCAGATTTCCGCTTAAGCAGACATATCTTCAGGAAGCCTGCTCTGACCTCCACTCATGGCCACCCCTACCTGACTAGTACCTTGTTAGTCTATCATTTATCTTGTAATTCCCTTTTTATAATACACATCAAAATGCTAACAATGTTGCTTATCTATCCCCTATAGAATATGAATGTCATTAAAGTGAGGACTGTACCTCCCTTTTTCACTCTGGTATTCACAGTGCTTAGCATATTATTAGATGCTCAGTAAGTAAGTATCAGCAGGCTGGATGAATGAATTAATCAATCAATCATGTGGAGATAAGAGTATCTATTTTGGGTGTTGTCTGAGTGTATTTATAATTTGATTCTGTAGTAGTCATTGTTGAAATGCTTTAGGTTGTTTTCAAAAGGGTCACTGAAAAGTAAATAACTGATGACTTTATGAGTATCAACTACACTCAAATAATCCCTTCTTTGCCATTACACTACATACATACATACGTACACACACACACCTTTTTCTTTCTTCCTCTTCCCCCATGCTTTTTGCTATAGGTATAGCATATGAACAAAGGTAGTGGACCCTTTCTCAAATATACAGATTTTAAAACATTAGCCAAAAGGATAGTTAATTTTAAACATTTAAAACAAAGCTAGAGAAGAAAATGAAATTCAGTAATTCAGTGATAGCACCATTTCCTAAAGAGACAAGAGTGCACTTTTCACATACCCTTATGTGAAGGGTTTGATACCTACATAATCTAATGACCTGATAAATACTGCTAAATGTTACTGCCTTGGCTCTGCCTTATTAGTCCCAGGAAGTTTTCTCGCAACTCTATCAAATAAATGAAGTATAGTAGGAAAAGTGAACATTCTTTTTGCTCTCAGAGACCATGCTTTTAAGAGAAAAGTCACTGTTCTAACAATTGTACCCTAACAGTAAATTATCACCATTGATTCCACTATTGGGAGTATGTTGGAAGGAGCTGGGGTGTAAAAATGAGACACAGAAACATACAGTATACATTGCATCCATTTCTGTCTTGTTTATTTTTACAAGGTGGTAACAACAACAATTAATTATGTGTGTGAGAGAGAGAGTGAGAGAGTGAGAGTGAGAGAGAGAGTTTAGGGCTTACAAAGCATTCACTATTTGCAAGACATTATTTGTTCTAAGCTCTTTGGATTTGTTAACTCATTTAATATATGCAACCCTATAAGATCCTTACAACCTTATTAGATCAATACCACTATTAGCCCCATTTTACAGATAATGGCATGAAAGCACAGAGGGATTAAGTAACTTGTCCAAGGCTACACAGTAAGTAACAGACTTGGGGTTTAAACTCAGGCAATCTGACATCACAGACTTTGCTTTTAGCAATCTATTATATTGCTTAGATGTATAATATATTTATACTATGTCCTTCCAATGGCAATATTTATAAATTGGCAAGCATATACTGAGTATTGACCTAGGGGGATTGGGAGAAACAAAAAATATAGCATGTGTTAGTTGGGGTATCTTCCTAAACTTAATAAAATTTCATATTTGTTCACATTTTTCCTGACAGTGATTCTCCAATGGTGTGTCAGGGAATACTGGAGTATCTGATCAAACTTTGATATGACTACATTTTAATTTTTCTTTACTGTTGGTAGACAAAATATTGAGCTAAGAAGGTCATGCTATGCAGTGTTGAGTGTGGTACAAATTGCTGAGGATAAAACATGAGGCAGAAGTAATATGAAGTCAGACTCCAAGAAGGATCACAGGATCTTAGAACACGAGATTCTCTAGTGGAGAATTTTGGCTCCTCTGGAATGTAAACTACCTGAGGGCAGGGACTTGGCCTCCTTATTCACAGTCAGGTTTCCTAGGACCTACCATGGTGCCTGGCACTGGGCAAGCAATATATACTCGATGAATGAATGAATGAATGCATCAACAAAACAAAACAATTCAGTGACCAGACAGCAAATAGTTTTATTCCCACAGTGACACAGTACTGAAGTGGACCAGGGAAAGAATGACAACAGTGGATGTTTTACAGTCAGTCTGACACATTGTTACACTCTTCCAGGAATTATGTTGTAGTTTTGATGACTTGAATAGTCCTCTTATTTCTTTCTGTGTGTCACCAAAAATTCTAGGATTCAGAAGTTTATTGGGAACACAAATGTATACAGAATTCTTTACGAATCCCCCAAAGGAATGCAACACATTTACAGCTATATATCCAAGACAAAAGAAACACTTTGCTTGGTTTCTGATAGACTGTTTGCATAATAGAAAACACAATCACAATTCCTATGTACAACTAAAAAAATAAAGTCTATTAATTTTAAAAAAGGAACAATTTTAAATTGTTCAGGACTGACTACAGAGTTCTTATTTTAAACAGAGAGTGCCTGGTTTGAGCTGTGTTCTTTAAATTTCTGGATCCTGCTGTTTAGATTTCACACCACTGTAGTCTAGGGGAAGGACAAAACACTGGACCTTAATGAAAACCATTTAGCTTTTCACTAAAACTTCCATATCCCTGACTAAAAATAAGAATTTTTCCATTCTATAACATTGTGAAGTCAGTTTCTTCTTTTATTTTTATCAAGAATTAACAAACTCAGTTTTAGTGGAGGAATAGATCTGATTTACAGGAGCCAGTTTAGAGCAGGTAGCAAACCCTAGTGCTGAGGGAAGGACAAGGAGGGTCAGGCTTAAAATCCAACATCCAGACCATCTCAGACACACAGGAAGCAGTAATGGAAAGATCATGGAGCAGCATTAGCACAAGGCATCATAGTCTATGGATGAAGTGTATTTTAAAAGAAAAAAATAACTTAAAAAAAAAATTTCTTGCCTTGAGTGAGTTATTCCTGAGCTAAGAGTAAAGCAAACTAGGGGAGGCAGTTCGGCATGTAATTAAGAAATGGGCTTTAAGGTTGGGCAAGCCTAGGTTTCAACCTGACTGCAACATTTTCTAGCTGTATGACCATGGGCAAGTTATTTAATCTGAGTTTTACTTTCCTCGTCTGTAAAAAAGGGAAACAATAATCCAACCTTCTAGGGTTGTTAGAAGGATTACATGAAATACGTATGTAAATCACTTTACACAGTTTGGTGGTCTGAAGCTGTTATGTACCCCTAAAAGGCTATGTTCTTTTAATCCATTCCTGTGGGTGCAGACCTGTTGTAAGTGGGATCTTTTGATTGGGTTATTTCAATTGAGATGTGACCCACCCTTCAAGGTGGGTCTTAATCCCATTCCTATAGTCCTTTATAAGAGGACAAAGGACACAGTGAAAAAGCCCAGAGAGCTCAGAGAAGCCCAAGAGAAACTGAGAGACAAGGACACATCCAGAGAAGCTGAAAGAGGAAGTCACTGAAGCCAGGAGTTGAAAGCAACAAAATCTGGGAGAGAAGGGCCAGCAGATATCACCACGTGCCTTTCCATATGACAGAGGTGTCCCAGATGCCAACAGCCTGTCTTCAGAGCCCAGATACCATCCTGATAATGCCTTGAGTTGTACAGTTTCACTGCCTAAGAACTATAAATTTGTAAGTTAATAAATCTCCATTGTAAAAACCAACCCATTTCTGGTATATTGCATTCTGGCAGCTTTAGCAAACCAAAACACACAGCACCTGTTATTTTCATTCAACAGGTATTTATTAAGCACCTGGTATCATCAGCTACTCTGCTCTGTCCTCAGCATACAAGAGTGAAGAAGACAGATAAGTTTCTGATCTTGTAGAGCATGGAGTCTAATTATGGAACACTAGCAAATAAACAGGCTACTTCTTAGTCAGGGTCTAAGATTTTACCCTATTTGCAAGCTAATAAGTTAGCCTGTTACTATTTCATAGACGTTAGCAGAAGACATGCAATTCCTGGGTCAGTGACAGAGGACTTGATTACTCATTGCACAGCAGGCAGCATGAGCTTCACATTCACATTGGTTCCCCCTTGCTCCCCAAGTCCCATGGGGGCAACATGAAGGGGTCCAGTGGATGCTGCAAATGCAACGGGTGTTCATAACAGCCAAGGAACACCGAACTTAGGAATTCACTGCTATGTAGTGGATAAAGCAAGCCTATTCTTTGTCCTGGAGGAAGATGTTACTTCAACTCAAGGTATTCACTGTGAACAGAACCCTGAGAAATAGCTCAGATAAAGAGCGTTAGAGCCTTGCATTCTTAGCATATCCATCAAGAACATGCATGGACACTCAGGACCAATCATGAATTGCCTCACCCAATAGTCATCATCTGTAAAACAGAGATAATAATAACATCAAACCTGTAAGGATGTTGTGAGGATTAAATGAGATAATCTATATCAAGCTTAGAAACTAAAGCTTTTAAAAAAGTTAGTATACCTGGCACAAAAAGTGAGTAATAAGTATAAACTATTGTACAAATAATTTTTGTCCTGTAAAAATGAAAATAATTTGTGCTCTGTAAAGAAGATAGCACCAAAGGTTATGGTTTATTGTCCTGTAGGATATTAATCTGGTTTATATTTAATTTAGGAAAAAAAATCCCCCACTGATATATACATTATTTCTCATATCTTTCTTTGAATCAGCTTTGTTATGCTGCTGGTTCCCCCAATCAATTAAAATAAAAACTTGATATGCATTTATTCTCTATTTGTAAGAGAATTATTTCTTAAAAATTTGAAAATTATATTTTTTGTATATTATAGAAGTACAATTTGGCCATATATGTTAAAAGTCTTAAGAATGTATATGCTCTTTCATTTAGCAATTGCATGCCCAAAAACTGATTCTAAGAAGATAAGGATATGCTTAAAGATTTAACTCTAAGAATGTTTGCGAAAGAGCTGTGTAAAATAATGGTATATCAGAAACAACCAAAATGTGCAACATTAGGGGAATGATTATTACTTAAATGTGTTTTAAGAATAATTGTTTCTCCCCCCCACCCCCCGCCATGTGGGACATGGTTCCCAGAGGTCTAAGTCTCCCTGGCAAAGTGGTCATGACTCCCAGGATGAGCCTGGCCCTGGCACTGTGGGATTGAGAATGCCTTCAGGACCAAAAGAGGGGAAAGAAATGGAACAAAATAAAGTTTCAGTGGCTAAGAGATTTCAAACAGAGTCGAGAGGTCATTCTGGAGGTTACTCTTATGCAAGCTTTAGCCAGATGTTGCAAATTGCCACAGTATGCCAAGCCCCAACCAACAGTATTCCTGAAAACACTAGGGAGTGCACTGGGCTCTAAGTCTCTATAAAAGTTTTTCTTAGAAAGTTTATTTTTTTCAGAAATTTGTTCAGATTGATCCTATGCCAGATAAGGCCTAAACCCAGAGGTACCGTCTCTCCAAGGACATCAACCAGTTTCACTCCTCTACCCCATAAGGTCAACACCCCTTTCCCGTATGAAGAAGTTAAAATGGTCATTGCCCAGATGTCCCTGAAGATTGAGAGAAAGATTAAATGAGAGGAAGGTGTAACTGAGAATTTAGAATTTAATGACTGTGACTATTGACTCATTATATGGATATTTCCTTTTGCTGTCTAGTGTTTTAGAACAGCCAAAAGGAAATAAAGTTGTTGAACTATAATCCAGTAGCCTTGATCTTTAATAATAATTGCATAACTATATAGCAAAAAGAAAAAAAAGTCAGTTACCTGTTTGTATGGATCTACTTCTGGAGGTACTGTACTGTTCCACTGATCTATATATCTCGGACAATACTACACTGCCTTAGTTAACCTACCTCTATTGAAAGTCTTAAAATTGGGTAGAGTGCAACACTAGTTGTCAGTAAGAGGAAGGGGTAAGAGGTATGAGATGTTTGGGTCTTCTTTTTTCTTTTTCATTTCTTTTTCTGGAGTAAGGCAAATGTTCCAAAAATGATCATGGTGATGAATACCCAAATATATGATGGTACTGTGAACCAATGATTGCATAGTTTGGATGGATTGTATATCTTAATAAAATTACGTTAAAAAAAAATCAAGCAATTTAAAAAAAAAGAACGGTTGTTTTGGGGCAAGTAGAATTTGTAGGTTTTAAAATTTTCTTTCATCTTGTACATATTTTCTTGTATCACTTTTTTTTTTTAATAAGAAATTTTATTTTGAAATAAATTCAAACTTACAGGAACAGTTGCAAAAAACAGTACAAACCCCATACATAGAACTCCAGCATACCCTGACCCCCCTCCCGATACCCCGATACACCACCTTTAACATCCTGTCACACCATTTCTTTCTTTCTTTCCCTCCCTCCCTCCCTCTTTACCTCCCTATCATCCATCATCTATTGCTCTGTCTTCTGAACATATGAAAGCAAGCTGCACACATCCTTGAAAAAACAATATAATTCACATATACATTTCCCATGAACAAGAACATTCTTTAATGCAATCCCATTAAGTGCAGCTAAAAAGTTCAAGAAATTCAACCTTGATAAAAAGCTTTCTTGTATCACTTTTGAGAGAAGAAAAGAGAAAATTTGATAAAAGAAAGTTATATTGTTCCGATTGTTGAAGTTGGTTAGCCCCTGGGTGTAATCTTCCCTCTGCTCCAGTTCCTGCTACTATCTCAGGGACCTTCAGAGCCCTTGAGCAGCTCTGAGCCAATACCCCAGCTTTTCACTTCCTTTATATTTCACCTACCACTCTTCAATTATGTAATTCGGTCCAAAATCATCTTTGGATCCTGTCTTCATCCCGAACTATCTTCATCCATCTCTGAAACTTCAGTTTTGCTTTTAGATGCAAATGCTTTTATTGCTTTTCTGTTTAAAAAGTAATATGCATGCTTAACAGAAAAAAATTTTCAGAAAATACATAAAGATATTGCAACTCAGGAATTACCACTCTTAGTATTTTTGTAAGTAATCTTTGAAACTTTTTGCTATGAATACGTTGTTTCTGTTTGTTTCTTTTACCAAAATGAGGCCCTGCTATTCACTTTATTTTTATAATCTGCTTTGTGCCACTCAACAATTTATCTTTCAAAATTTCAATTTATCTTTCAAAATAAATAAACTCAGATCTACAACATTATTTTAATGGCTGCAAAATAATTCATTGCATGGCTATAACACTCTTTATCTAGCCCAGGGTGTCACTACTGACATTTGGATCAGATAGTTCTGTGTTGCAGGAGGTTCTGTTGTGCATTGCAGAATGTTTAGCAGCATCCTGTCTTCAATCCACTAGATGCCAGTCGTGACTATGGAAAATGTCTCCTGGGAGGAATATTGCCCCTTGTTGAGAACCACTAATCTAAACAATCTGTTATTGTAGGACACTTAAGTTTTTCTACTTTGTCACAATTTTAAAAGAGGCACATTCAAAGATATATAACCTCAGCACTTCTTCAAATACTTCCATAGCATAGATTCCCAGAATGGAAGAGTGCATTTTGAATTTTGATGTCTATTCCCAGATTGCCTTTCGGAATGGTTGTGTTGGTTTACCCTACCATTAAAATAGCAGGAATGTCATTTCTCCATATCCAGTCCAATTCCAGTTATTGTCAATCATTTAACTCTTTCTTAATATAAACAAAACAAAACATTATTTGTCCTTTTAATTTGGAGTTTTTTTATTGTTAACCAGGTTGGTAACTTTTAAATGTTTATTGGCCATTTGTATTTCTGCTTTTGTGAACTGCTATTAATGTCCTTCTTCCACTCTTGATTTTGTAAGAGTTAGTGATTCCTCCTTCCAGCTTGTCATCTTTCTGGTAACCTTTATGCTGTTTTTGTCTGTTCAGAAGGCAAATCATCAGCATTTTTATTATGGTGATATCTTTAGTGGTGTCATGTTTAGAATAATCACTTCTGAAATCTTCCAATGTCTACTCTCTTAGACTAACCTTTTATCTTTCCATATCTTTCACATTCTAATATTCACTAAATCTTTTTCACCTCTAGACCAGTGCATCTCAAACCTAAATGTTCACATAAATCAGCAGGCTTGGGTGGGACCTGAGATTCTACATTTCCAACAAGCTCCCAGGTAATGTTGATGCTGTCTTCAGACCACACTTTGAATCACTAGGTCCTCGACCTTCAGACCCTCAATCTTCTGTACTACCTACCTCCATTCTCTTATTGGCTCTCTCCTGAATTTGCTTCCCTTCCTACCTAGTGTGAACTACAGGGCAACTACTATTCAACTGTGTCTCACAAGTACCCATCTCTGTTTTTTCTGTAACAACCGTGGGAATCCCCATCCCAGTACTGAAGTCACCCATTTTCTCCTGTCTCCAGCCACAGCACCACTAAAGGAAATCATCTAACTGCTACTTGCTTCTATTACAAATTTAGGATTTCCAAAGTGAAATCAGCAATCCTTCATTTACTTCCTAGTCAGTTCCTTTTCCCACTCTTTATAGTAACTTAACTATCTCCTCATGCCCCATTCTCCCTCTTCACAGACCACTTTCTCAGTCAGTGGACAACAATGGAGAACTGCTATAAACCATCTTGTAGAAGTCACATTTAGTACGGTAACTGCTGTATACTTTTTAAAATCCACACAAAAATTCAACAATTAAAAAAGCCCAACAATGTCATGTTAAGGTTTTCTAAATCTTAGAAAAATCTGCTTAAAGGCTTATGAATTAAATTTTATTTATTTATTTATTTATTTATTTATTTATTTATCTAACAAGCACCTTATACAGTTCTTACTATGTGCCTGCTAACCTTATTTAGGTAGGTACAATTGTAGCTACAGTATTATTTCCATTTTACAAACTAGGAAACTAAGGGACAGCCAGTTGATACAGCCACTAAGTGTCAAAGTGAGGATTAGAAACCCAGATCCACTGGTGCCTTACACTCTGGTGCCTCGGAATTGTAAGAGGCCTCAGGGATTCCTAAAAGCTCAATTCTAGGAACAGTGTCCCGAGTCTGTAAAAAAGAGGGGCAGCCAATCACTTCAGCGGTTCTCAACTCTGAAAGTGTTTAGATTCGTTCAAGGTGGTTTTTTTTTTAAAATACTCTTTCCTGGGCTTCACACAGAGAAATTCTGTTCAACGAATCTGGGGTGAGGCCCAGGCATCAGGATTTTTAATCTGTTCATTGGAAATGTTATCTCAAATCAGTGGTTTTCAAAATTTTTTGTATTCACCGGACCCTTGAGGAGACCTGACACTGCGTTGGTCAGTGCGTGCGTGTGTGTGCGCGTGTGCCATGGGTGTCTTGGAGCGCGGTGGCCACGCCGCAAACTGCCTCTCAGGTAGTGAAGTCCTTGTTCTGCCTGTGCAGACACAGACCACCCCATTCTTCAGCGGGGACTGGGGAGATAGGAAGAGAGAACTGAAATTGGCCTACGGAGTACTGGAGCGGGGCGTCAGCGTTACATTAGAGAATCTGCTTTCTCCACGCGGTTTCCTGTTTTAAATTTAACTCTGAATTAGTTAAGTCTCGACCACCATAATCTGCGGGAAAATTTCCTTGACTCTACACTTAACGGCATTTAAAACTTACACACGCGCGCGCATACACACACACTTTCTTCTTTCCTCAACCCCACGCAATTGCAAAGGAGGCTGCCGAGCTGGCGCGCCTGGAAGCGCGGCTCTGCGCCACTGCGGCCGGGGCTGCCGAGACCAGGGTGAGAGCGCGCGGGGCTCAGGGCGCCCGGGACTCGAGCCGCGCCCCGGGACTTGTGAGTCGGAGCACGCTCGCCGGCCCCGCCCAGTGCGGGAAATCGGTCGAGCCCTAAACTTCCCCAAAGTCGCAGGAGCCAGACACCCAAGGCGCTCGTGACCCTCAGCGGAGCGCCCAGGACCTCCCTCAACGCCCGGAGCCGTGGCCGAGGCGAGGACACACTTCCAACCTGGGACGTCGGCACGACTGAGACCGCGACCAGCAGCTCGCACTTCCGGCCGCTCTCCGCTGCCCACCCCCACAGGCCGCCGCGCCTCCAGGAACCCGCACGGCGCGAGCCACTGCTCACCCAGGTGCGAAAGAGGCGGAGATACCGGCGTCCGGAGGTTCGGTCCCGCCGGGAGAGACCGGAGCGTGGCGCCTGAGTGGGCCGGTGCGACGTCAGTCAGGAGCTAGGGGTGGAGCCCGGGCGCGCCCGCCCCTTGGCCCGGCTATAACTTGGGGCCCAGCGGGGTTGCTGCGGGTGGGTAGAGATGCGCGCCTGGGCCGGGGTGAGGGTGAGGGTGCGCGGGGTCGGGCGCAGCTGCTGCAGCTGCTGCAGCTGCTGGGTGGCGGCGGGCGGCGGAGACTCTGGTCGGAAGAGAGAAAGGGGGAGGGCGGCGGGATGTAGGGACCGTAGGCTGCCGGTGCTTTCCGTCGCCGGTTGCATTGCTAACCAAGGTGTTGCTTCCAACTTTTACTACCTTAGGAAGCTGGGAGCTTTAGTCTTCAGGACTAGACTAGAGTCCTTAGCCAGACCCTCCCTCTACCCCAACTTCTCTTATCTCTTGTCAGCTTATTGTTATTTTTGTTCATCTCTAGAGCATGGACTTCGCGCGCCTCTGGCTAGGGCTGATGCTGCCTTTGGTAGCTGCGCTGGATTTCAACTACCACCACCAGGAAGAGATGGAAGAGTTTTTGAAGAATGTTGCCCAAAACTACAGTTCTATCACTCACTTACACAGTATTGGGAAATCTGTGAAAGGTAGGGTCCGTCTCGTGCACACTTTCCAAAACCCTAGTCCTGCCTTCCATTCATTAAATATGCCTCAGCTTCATGTCCTCTCCCCATAAAGCTACTCTGAGGGACTCCAAGATGTTAAACTATTGGCTTGCATGTGGGTTGTTTTCTGCTTCTGTTTGTTGTTTTGTTTAGACGGAGAAGTAATAGGAAACCTGAGATTTACTAAACGTCCCCGTTTTAATTCGCTGTCCTTGAGCCCTTTGCATTATTGGAGATTTGTTGTCTTTGGGAATCTTGGATATATTGGTTAATCTGGGGTCTCTATTTTAGTTCCTTTTCAAGATAAACATCTTCCAAGGAAGTCCGTGTATCCTTCTTAGGTTTCCCTTTTTGTTGGCTTCTTTAAGTGTAACCAGACAGTTAGTATTATTTCTTTCAAGTCTCCTAAAACTAAAATAGTGCAATTCTGTTGGTAAGATTTCTGTCATGTATAATTAGCCCTATAGCTTAAAGTTATGCAAAAATTATCATTTCTACAAATTTCTTTTAAACTTAAATAATGCAGTTGTGTTGGTAAGATGTGTCATGTTTAGCCCTATTGCTGAAAGTTGTGCAAAAAAAAAAGTGGCTCTAATACTGATTAAAGACTGCTTTAAAAATTTATCCATATGGAGAAGACAATTGCTTGGTGATAATAAACAGATTGGTACCTTCCTAGCATTATCACATTTATCACTTACCGGCTTTATTTAGAAACTACATATATGTAAATTTTGTTTTTATTGACAGAGGATTTGAATGATAGGAAATTAAATATTTTGTCCATGTTCACCCAGATGGTGAGTTCTATAGATAGGACTGGCAATCAGGTCACTTCTAGGTTTAGAAGTTTTGGGGACAAGGCAAATAATTTTATCAGATATTTTTATTTCTTAATCCTCTTTGATTATGTTGATATCCCAAAGAGGTTATCAGAAAACTTAATGCTTAAATCAGAAATTTTGTAAAGTTTATGCAATTTGCATCTCACCCCTTTGTGAGATGTGTTTAAACTCTATCTGGATTTTAGTTCTGAGGGTTTAAGCAAATTGAGAGTCTATTAATTACCAAAATCTTAAACATTTTCCAAAAAAAAATTAAGGTCTGAGTTTTTATATCCAAGAAGTATTATATAAATATACTTATGCGCAATGCAAAATAAAAATCCAGGCCATGTGTGTAATGGTACCTTTGCTTTTAAACAACACTCCCTAAGAGCTGATGCCAGAACTACTCTGTATTGCTCTATAATCCAAAATTATAGAGGCTGCATGTGTGAGAAATCATATCCTGAATCAGCATATATATTCATACTTTTGAAACCATTTTCCCCTGGGGCTAGAGTAGAACAATTAAAAAAGATTGAGATTACTAATTATGTTAATAAAGGAAACATAGAACACAAGTAGCTTGAGTTATTGTTCAGTCATCATTTAAACCACAAAATGATGAGGATGTTGTTAATTTTAAGTGCTAAGTGGTTTGGTGAGTTTTTTATGTTTTCAAGCACAAAGCATTCGTGAAAGAAAGCTGGGGACTCTCTTTCCTAATGTGAACCTGCTATTCTAATCTGTCCGGCATGTTATCAAACCACACTGATAATGAAAGCCAGCAGGTTTAAAGTTTTTTGCCGTGTATGCACTCTTGTGGTTGGTTAAAGGATTGAGAAGTTAACATGTAAAAATAAAATCTGACACTAGTGGTCAGATATTTGTGTTGTGTATGTTGCTCTGAATAACTACTTGGATTAAGAAAAATCCCAAATCTGCCATTAGATTCCACGGGGTATGTTAACCTGTAGTCACTAGTATCACTGCATGTTAGCATGATAATTGAGAGATGGTGCTTCTTTGTGGATGCTATTTTTCACCAGGTAGGCAATTCATCCTGCCCTCTGGTTTGGTTAGCAACAAAGGATTTACCATATGTGTTATTTATTTTTATTTTTTTATTATGAACATGGGTAACCTTACCCAGAAAGGAAAGCAATATTCAATTTTGTAAATGCATCTCACATACATTTTCATTGTTGTAAACAGGAATTATACACTACTTTCTTTTTCCATTTATCATTATTCATTATATATTTCCAAGAATTGACAAAGTTAACAGATGTTTTAGTATTTTATCCTCTTGATTATGTGATTTTGCCCTCCTTGGAGCATCTATATAGTTTCTGATTACCTCTGTTATAAACAGTGATGCTGTAAAACCACTGGTAAATGTCATTATTACCTTCTGTTATAATTGGTGAATTTTTTCAACTTTGATTTTTAAAATTTTGAAACCCACACCAAAATTCAACACAAATATACCTTCATCTAGATTCAATAATTGTAGGTTGACCATATTTCAGTTGAGGATTTTGCTTGAAAATGCCATTACCTAGTGACTTAAAGGAAATCTTAGGTGAAAAAAGAGAAGCAATTAAAGAAAAAAAAAAAGGATTGACAACTGAGTTGAGAAAAATCAGAAAAAGTACACCGTTTATTGGTTCATTTATTCATTCCTCCACTAGTTAAGGGAGCACTTTTCTTTTTTGCTCCCACTATCTTTGTCTAGTAGGATATCTGGAACATAATCAATCATCTGTATCTGTTTGTTGAATTGATTGTACATTTACTAAGTGAAAGCTATGTGAGGCAAGCAAAGATGTATGCTATTTGTTCCTTCAGGGCGTCCCCTTTCCAAAAACAAATGTGTTTATTGTAGATTTCCCAGACTTGTTTCCTGCCAACCCACCCATTCCCTCAATAAATTTTTTAATGAAATTCCTACTATCTGTGTTTTAATCTTTTCCTGCTCTCTGCTAAGTCTAACCTTTGTTTTATCTGAATAAGATAATAACAGCAAACAATATCTGTTATCAAATACTTTTCATTTGTTAGGTGCTTTAATACATTATTTTAACCATAGTAACTCAACTTAGGCACTACCGTCATTGACAAAATAGGTCTAATGATGCATAGTGAGGTTAATTAACCTCTGGAAGATCACACAGCTTGTAAGTTTTAGAGGGAGGATTCAGACTCAGGTCTGCCCATCTCCAAGTGGCTTACATGGAGCTTGAGAGCCTTAGTGGAGGATTTTAGAGTTATGATTTGGTACATTTGATCTGAAATATAACTCTGCCAAAGACCTAAGCAGCGCGGTCCAGTACAGCTACATGTGACTTACTGAGCTTTTGAAATGACTACTCCAAACTGAAATGTGCTAAAGGTGACTTTAAAGACTTAATACCAAAAAAAAGTAAAATATTTCATTAATAAGCTCTCAATATTCATTAGATGTTGAAATGATAATATTTTGGATTTGAGTTAAATAAAATATATTTTTTAAATTAATTTCGACAGTTTCTTATTACTTTTGTTAACATTGCTACTAGAACATTTGAAATTATACATATGCTTTGCATTGTATCTTTATTGGGCTGTGTTGATCTAGAGACCAGTTTACAAGTTTAAATTTTTTTCTGAGTACCAAAGTAATTCAAGGTCATTTAGAAAATTTGAAAGATAAAACAAAGCTCTAAGAAAATTAAAATCTCACCACCCAAATGAAACAATTAGTAGATTGGAATCATGCTATGTGTACCATTTAATGCCTTTTTTCCTCTACTGAGCCAAATATTTATTTGCCCATGCAAACATGATATTTTTAAAACTTGATTTGTAATGCCTGCTTTATGTCCTATCAATGAATGAACCATTGTTTATTTAACCTATACCCCACTGAGGGATCTTTAGTTTGTTTCTAAACTTCTTCTATAGCAAAGAATGCTGTAGTGAACATCTTTGTACCTAAGACAGCAAAGTTGTCAGAATACAGGCTTTTGAACCATAGTGCCCAAGGTCTTGGTTGTTCTAAGAATGCCTGGCATGTAGTAAATGCTACATAAGTGCTACTGTTACTATTATTACTGATTTATAATCTCACAAGAAGCATATGTTAAAAAAAATAAAGAAGCAAAACACCTCTACTACTAAAGCATATACAAGTCAAGAGGCAATATTGGGATCAGTGGCTTGAAAAGTTACTGTGGTAACTGTTTCTCATTGTTATTTTTAAAGAATTGGGGAGGATTTCTTTCTTATGCTTCTTTCTCCAAAAACTCTCACCTTCACATTCATTAAACAGATTATTTATTGAATTCCTTTGCCAGGAGTCTTCATACCATTTTAGATGCTCAGAAATCTCTCTAGAATGGATTTAGGTCCTTGCCCCTCAGATCTTAAGATGCTTGCACTGTGTTTGCAAACAGATTTCTCATTGTCTATTGCCCTTGACTGGAGATGTTACCTAGTGATGTGCCTTCAGAAAAGAACCTTGTAAATGCAGTTTTGCCACAAAACTTGGTTTTGTATCATACCCTGCTTATTTCCCAATGATCAGACAGTCAGTTTGCTTGAGATGTATAAAATGCTCATTGTGATGCAAATATATATATATATTGAGGACTAAATATTAAGAAATATTTAGCAAGCTTTGCCCCCTCTTTAACTTGAATGCAAAGTCCATTTCTGAAACATCTAACAACCTTGTTTTATAACCATTCAGATTTTCTTAAATACATTGATTGCATTCTCTATCATCCAAGAAAAGATCTGTATTAAGTGCTCTTCATGTGCTGAGTGATCTGTGGAATTTCTTGAACATTTTTGGCATTCACAGTTTCATCTAAAGCAGTTTGAATTCTATCTTTTGGTTTAACATTAGAATGATTTTCTATATGTCGTAAGGCTTTAATTATGAGGCAAAAGAAGAAGGCCGAGATTGGTTTGCACACTTAGGGGGCACCCACCTACCAAGCTGCCATCTTCTGAGAAGTGAAAACAGTGGTTCTTATGAAGAGCAGTACTGCCCCCTAGGGGGAATTTTGGAAATGTGGGGGGGAAAGTTTAGGTCATAACATAATAGTCATTGGAGGGAGGAGCTACTGCCATTTAGTGGGCTTGGGTCAAGGATGCTACTATCTGTGAACAATGAACTGAATAGTCATGCACAATAAAAAAAAATTGGCCCCCACAATTTTCTAACATCCCCCATAGGTAAAAGACCAGCTTACAATGATCTGAGCCTAAAATCAAACTCTGCTTTATTTACAAATACAAAATAATTTTCCCCACAGTTTTAATATATACTGAACTTTCCAGGATTGCATCTATGTGGAAATTGAGGGAAAATTGTATTTTGTTTTCCTCTAAATTTAATCAAGAGAGGTTTCGTATATAGAAAATCCTGACACCAATGACCACTTAGCTGAATCAGTCTGCTTTTGTAAAATATGTGTTCAGGATTACTCTCAAGAATAGATATGAACATCTGACTTCTTTCTTATGACTTTTAGTAGAGTTGTGCCCAAATTTTACATATTGAAACCATATTTTATTAGAAACAGTTTTCTTCTATTTCTCTTTTATATATGGTTTGAACATTATATGGATATTTGTTATATTATGTATGTAAACATGTTATATTTTCTATGAATTTTCTGCCAGTAAAGCAAAGGAGGAGTTGCAAAACTTTGGACATGAAAAAAGAGGCACACTCTGACAGGACTGAGAATTATTGGTCTAAAATCACAGACTTAGCTGATAAGGACCCACTTCAAGTTTACATAGCCGGCATCCAAAAGTTGATTAGTTTCTTTCTTAATCAGTGAACATATGTGTCCAGAGATAACACTGGTGACAGCAGTATCTAGAGTTGAGAGATGATAACTGCCATCAGCCCTTTCTTCCTTTCACGTTTGTGTAGTTAGAATGCCCATTTTTCTAAGACTACAGAGTAAGAAAGTAAAATAAAAAGAATCTTAAAATGAAATTTAAAAAAGGTTATATCAAACACCAACGTGCATTTGGATTCGGGGAAGGAGAGCAAATCAAATCTTCCTGTTTAACGATTTTAGACAATTGACATTCCTCCTAGTTCCCTAGCAATTAAGTGTAATATAGTAGTTTACTGAGAAGTAAGTCCTAATTTGAGTTTGTGTTAAAATAAAACTGACTCAAATTGCATATTAAAAATGTTTTCTCATCTCTGTTTGCCGAGGACTAGTGCATGTCAGATGTTTCGAAAGTAAGAATATTCTGCTGTGTGACCCTTCCCGAATATAACTTCCTCAAGCTCCACTGGAGGGCTTGCTTTCCACTGCATCAAAAAGATGCCGCATCTTCCAACTTGGCTCCACAGGCTTTAGTCAGCTTTACCCAAAGCTGAAGATAAAGGCCTTTATGGTGATGTGCTTATATATACGAAGGATTTACCCTGTCTTCTACTGAACAAGAATTGAGTAGAAGAAACCAGTTATGTAATCCTCTGTTTATTTGAATAAAGAGCTTTCAACTAGTTGCTTAGACAGTTTTTTTATTTCTCTGATAGGAATCTCCATGAGAACATTAGAACCACACTTAAAAGATCCAGTCACAGCTGCAGTAACATAGGCTGGCGGCTATCCAAAGACATAACTAGGACTCCTTTCCAACAAAATGCACAGGGATATGTATGAATACAGTCAGGAGAAATTTAGCATAACATCACATTTTTAGGGCAGGAATGGATGTTGAGACCATTTGATCATTTATTCAGTTGGCTGAGACAGTACAAAATGTTACCTCCTCCAAGAAGCCTGTTTTCTACTCCTCTTGGCAGGGTTTGAATCTCCTTGCACTCTTCTTCTGAGCACTTTCCAGTAGCTCTATCTTTGTTACACCTGGAGGGAAGGGCAAGGCTTTGTTCATCTTTGTATCCTAGGCCTTAATATGTGCTTATTATTTGACAAGCACTTGAAGGGACCATGCTGAAGAGCTTTTCCATGCTTAATAAATAAAACATACGAATGTAGATACACTTTGGCATAGTATAGTGTATATTATATTATTATATAATATATAGTATAAGGATATAAGTATATAGTATGTGTACTTTTATACTTACTTTTATATAGTTATAAATAGTTACAGTATATTTCATGTATGTAAGTAATTCAGTCCCTCAAGAAAATGATATTGGTTTCCTACAATAACCTTTTTTGCTAAATAGTTTTATGGTAGGTAATATAAAAACTTGGAGAGGTAGAATTGGAGGACCTTATTATACCACAGCTCAAGATAAGTTACTAGAATGTAAGAGGAGGCTTTGGGGAATTTAATATCTTTCAGTGAGTTAAGGGCATAAATGACCAAACACATTAACAGAAGAGAAAGTACACATAGAATATCCCCCCTCCTTACCTTCCACCCCCACTCATTAAGAAGTAAAGAGTTCTAAGTAAATATCTTTTTTATACTTAAAGGATCCAGGAACAATTCACGTGTCTATTTAGAGAATTTTTTAAAAGAGAAAAGGATCTTGTGAAAAAGCCTTTTTTCCCCCATAAGTTAAACAGAGATTCAAAATCCTCCAATTCTAAATGTCATTTTTTCTTCCATACTCAGGTATGCTGTACAGATTTTAAATGAAGGCAGCCAATATGTTTAATTACTCTTGCTCTGAGAGGCTCAGAAAGGCACAGACTTTGGAAATATATAGATAAATAGACTATCGAAGGTATCATAACTTTAATTTTTAGTGCCAATTAAATATTCATTCCCTACCCATTGTTGGTGACTAAGTCAAGCCTTTTAAAGAGGGGTGTTCATGCTTGCAAAAGTGTGGACACCTGGAGACATGTGGGTTTTTCCATTATTTTTTAATTTAAAAGATTTATTTATACTTTAATAACAATAACAAATGTATATGGAGTTAAATTTCAGATAAAGTCACTCAGTTGAAGGAGAAATTTTGTTTTATCTATTACTCTTATGGACTCAGATAACATAACCTTACTGTAATAAAAATATCTTAGAGATAAACCTAGCTGGTTTTTCATTTGTTACGGGTAATTTCTTTTCTATTTATGAAAGATAAATTGAGAAACATATTCTAGCCTTAAAAGACTTTTAGTTGGGCTTGGATATCTTGTGAGTTTTAAGAACACGGACTTCTAAATGTAGAAAATGTGTTTTCAGACTCTGCAGGATATGGTTCTAGTATAATACCATGTCAGTTGATTGTGGAGACTGTTACACTTCTTTTAGACTTGGAGAACTGTGGTCAAATGACTCTTGCTTGTCAATAAACAGCAGTCTCTCTGTGCCAGGCACTGTATTAGGCTAGGGATTAGGCTATTAGTCATGAACAGTGTCTCTGCTCTGATGTTTTTTACACAGGCTACTGGGGGAAGCAAACAAAAAAAACAAGGTAAGTACAGATTTTGATCATTGCTGTCAAGCAAATACATAGTTTAATGTAACAGAAAGTAACAGTTCCACTAGAATATAAATTCCATGAGGGCAGGGAATTTGTCTTGTTCATCATCACGTTTCAGTACATAGGACATAGCAGTTATTGCCTGAAAAAAAGGTTGTACGGGAAGAGTGTGATATATAAGGAATGATGGGAGGCTGACTTAGAAACTGTGGACAGAGAGGGCCTCTCTGAGAAGATGGTAGATTTGAGCTGAGATTAAAGGTGAGAATAAGCTAGCTCTTCTAGGCTAGATCGGTGTGTAGAGGGGCAGCAAGTACAAAAGCCTCATGGTGGAAAGGATTTGCTGTGCTCTAAGAGTAGAATGAGACCAGTGAGCTGAAGTATAATGAGCAGGGGAAAGTGATATTTCATGAAGTTGGGGAGCTGTGTGGGGGATAGATCATAGAGGGTCTTATAAGCCAGTTCAAACATGAAGAGATTGAATTCTGTTCTGAGAATAATGGCAAACTATTGAAGGGTTTTAAACAGAGGAAGAATGTAATCAATACAGAATTAATTAGAAAGAGGCAAGGATAGAAGCAAGGAGGATAATCCAATAATAGTAATCTAAGCAAATGATAGTGGTGATTTGGGTTCAGGTGCTATATTATAAATGGAGGGAAATGGAGGGATTAGAGATTTATTTAGGAAATAGAACACATAGTACTTGCTAATGGATTTGGGTTGCAGGGAGGATGACGAAAAGAGAAGAATCGAGGATGATCCTTAGGTTTTATGCTTGGGTAACTGAGACTATGAGGAATTATTTATTAAGATGGGGAAAACTGGAGAAGGACAGGTTTAGATAATGTTTTGTTTTATTTTGTTTTGTTTGAGATTGAAATACTTAGTAGACAACCAGTGGGAATGTCAAGTAGGCAGTTGGATGTATATGTGGAGAGATCAGGCAGTAGAGATAAACTTGGGAGTCATCAACATGTAGATGGTATTGAAACTCATGATTATTAATAAAATAATCTAACGAGAGAATAGAGATAAGGAAAAGAAGGTCAGAATAGAGTTATAAGACACTCGAACATTTAGAGGCTAGTAGAACAGAGAAGCCAACAAAGTGAATGGAGAGAAAACTGGCAATGAGATAGAAGCAAGTCTAGGAGTGTGTCCCAGAAATAAGGAAGGGGAGTGGTTCAAGAAGGGGGTTGTTTCTGGGAACCACAAACACCCACTATATTCACCAGAAGGACTCCCGACTCAACATAAAGTTATACTCACAGCTAAGATTAATTACACAGAGGAAACAGTACAGAAACAGCAGGAAAAGGTGTACATAGATGAAGGCTAGAGAAGTCAGCGAAGGTTTTCCTGTCCTCCCTCTGCGGTGATCGTGTGAATGTGTGTTTCTCTCCATCTGTAAATTGCAAAAACACGTGTAAAATGTTTCCACCCAGGGAAGGCCACTCAAGTCTTTGAGGTCCAGAGTTCTTATCAGGAGCTGATCACTTAACTGTGTGACCAACCATGGTGCAGACCCCAAGCTACATACCTGGTGCACATCATGAATCTTCATGTTTACTTTAAACAGTTCTGACAGGGCTTGGTACATCCTGACTCACTGCCTCGGGGAAACAAAATACCATCACCAACTAGTAAACATTTCAAGAGTTTAGTGCTCAGAGTTGGTCAAGGTCATTGCCACAACTGCAGGTGTTCCCAGATATGCGCAAGAAGTGAGTGAAACAGACTGGCTGTGTTAACTCCTTCCTCACAGAGGTGTGGTTAACCATGTCGAATGCTGCTGTTAAGTCAAAACTGAGGGCGATAAAGTTAAGTGAGATGTGAAATTCTATTTCTCTCTGGACAGATTCATTCAATTTATTCAGCAAACATTTATTGCATGTCTAATACAGTTTGTGGCATATGCTAGCACTAGGAATATGGAAGTAAAGAGGTTGGACATGGCCCTTGCCTTTATGAAGTTGATAGTCTCGGGCGGGAGGGAGGTAAGAGAAAGAGACATCTGATGAATACAGATGTGATGATGCTTATCTCCCCCCCTCACTCTCTCAACTCCAGCCACACTGTTCCTCAGGGTCAAAATCCTGCTTTTCCTCCAGGCCGTTGAGCATGCTATTTATTGCCTTGTCTTCCCCTTTTCCCTGGCTGACTTCTGTTTATCCAGCTACAGTAAGTCCCCCTGCTGTATAGTCCCACAGATCTGCCACATGCTGCCTCAAAATAGAAGTGGTTGTAATTCATAATAAAAATAATATTAATAATATTCCAAAACTAATTTTAAATCTAAAGTACCTGTTCGTAGATACTCTGGCATTTCTCTTGGAATTCTGGATAATTTAAATGTTTATCTGTTTCTGTGTACGTTTGGCATTCACAGAATTGGTCTCCAAAATTGCTGATTAAAAGAAAGCATTCCTTTCTGTAGGAATGCTTGTACAGCAAGTCAAAAGCTTTTTGCTTGATCTAAGGGGAGACACGATCTTCCTAAGGCTTCATACTTGACAGGAAAATGACAGAGAATTATTTGCCTGATTGGAAAATTTCTGGTACTTTTACAACTCATTTTGCATTACAATATGCAAGAAATATGGCAGAACAACCATTCCTGGAATAAAACAAAACAAAACAGTGAGAAAATACAAATACACCAGAATGAGTAAAGCAGAACACTGACAAAATTTAATATTAAGTGTATAAAAATAATAGTTCCTAAGAACTTTCGGTGTAAAGAGTTTTTATTTAAATGCCATAATTGGCTCAACTTGCTCACTTAAATATTAAAGATAATTTACTTTTACAAATAAAACTATTAGAAATGCTTCATTAGTGTATTACACATAGTCTCTTTTCTCTTTTGTCCTCACAGAGCACAGATCATACAGAAAGGAATGCTTTTTTTTAATCAGCAATTTTGGAGACCAATTCTGTGAATGCCAGACTTACACAGAAACAGATAAACATTTAAATTATCCAGAATTCCAAGAGAAATGCCAGAGTATCTAGGAACAAGGACTTTAGATTTAAAATTAGTTTTGGAATATTAATAATATTATTTTTATTATGAATTACAGCCACTTCTATTTTGAGGCAGCATGTGGCAGACTGAGAAGGAACTTAATCCTAGTTTCATTTTATGGGTAAGTTCTTCAAGAGGAGTAGAGAGGATGGGAAAAAGAAAAAAAATGCAACTGTTTTTTATTGAGCACATATTATGTGCCAAGCACTATGCTAGGCTCTCAGGCTATAAAAGGACTGTGAGATAAGTTATTTCTACATTCCCGTTTTACAAATGAGAGCAGGTAGACTTTACAGATGAAGAATTGATGATCCAAAATTATATCTTAGTTACTGACAGGAATGGGGCATTAATCCATTCATTCAACAAATATGTATAGAGCTCCTACTGTACACCAGAACTTGTATGTAGGAATACAAAGAAGACAACCTGGGCCTTCCTTTAGGAACTAGGGCTGGGCTTCACACCCTATCACAATAATGGGATAAGCTCTATAAGAGGGATGTGTTCTAAGGCCTGGCCTTAAGAGTGCCTAGGGAGGCTGAGAAGGGCTTATCAGGGGAGCTGATGCTTAAACAAAGGTTCAGATGTTATCAGGCAGGCAGGTGGAGGGATAGGAACTCCAGGTAAAATGAACCTTTTGTCAAGACAGCAATATGGGAAAGCATATAACTTGTTATGTGATGGGGTAGTCAACTGAAATAGAGCCTAAGGGGTGTGGTGGGATTGTGCTACAAGAAGTAGCAGGAGCCTTGTATGCTAAGGAGATGGGACTTTCCTTGTACATCTGATTGAGGATAAAGATTTGACACTATTTCTAAGGCAATAAAGTTCTTAGACTGTGCTCACTGGAAAACTTCAAGTTTTAGAAGGCTTTTTGTCTATTTCTAAAGTATGTTAGCAAAAAAGTTCTTAGCCTGTGCTCACTGGAAAATCCCAAGTTTTAGAAGGCCTTTTGTCATTTTTTTTTAAACAGATTGTTCAAAGAATAGTGATAAATAGGGAAAATATTTTGACTCATGTAACTTTTCACTAAAATTGGCAATATTTTAGCCCACGTGGGAACTAAGTTTACACAGGACATTCTGTTCTCTGTCCTTAGGAAACTATGTAAAAAAAGAGGAATAAGAAAGGGTATTTGGGGATGAATAATAAGCTTTGCGCTAATAATTGAATGCTTAATATAGCTGGTTTCCTGTATTATTTTAAATCCTCCACAACAATCCTGTAAATTAGGTAGTGTTATCCCTGTTTTACAGATGGGGAAACTGAGGCTCAAGGAAAAAGTGACGTGTCCAAGACAACTTAGTTAGAAAGCAACAGAGCTGAGAATTCAAACCCAGATATGTGAGGATTCAGAGTCCCAGTTCTTCCAGTTTTAAATGGATCTCTAGATCCTGGAGGGTTCTGAAGGGATACCTTGGGCTACTTCAGTACATGAACATTCCTTAAGCTACAGCAGCTCAGCTTTAACTTTCTTACATTGGGTTTTCACCTAAGATTGTACTGGAATAAAGGTTCCACTACCAGAGGTAGGTAGCGTGAGAACCACTGCATTGCCCATGGTGCCTTTACAAGTATAAATTGAGGTTATGCCATAAGCAAGGCAGGGTGCTAGACTCCAGAGGGGTGCCAAAGGACATTAGTCCCTGTCCTTTGCAGCGTTGTGTACACATGATGCTTTACAAAGGTTCAGAGCCCTCTGAAAGCTGATCAAGATAACCTTGTATCAGTGAGAAAATATTGAATATATTCTATATACCACACTAAATGCCAGGAGCTAGTATAAATAACAGGGCATGTTGGCTGGTCACCTGTGTGTTGGGTTAGGCAAAAGATCCCACTCTTGACCACCTCACCCCCATTCCCACATCCTTAATGTGCTCTGGGGCAAAAAATTTTTTCTAAACATCTCAGAATGCTCAGAAACACTTAACCTTCTCTACTGCTTTGCCTGGATTCAGGAGCCTCTCCCCTCTCAACTGAAATTCAGCCTTAAGGCAGACTTCACTGATGGACAAGATGGAATGAGACTAGGGAGCATGGGGGCTAGAATCAGGCCATCAGGAAGGTCTGCAGGACCCCAGGGTATGATTATGCATATGACAAAAAGAAGTCTGAGGATAGGCCAGAGCCCACTTAGCACCCTGAGAGTCGGTGGGGGGAAGCAGCAGGGCGGTCTAGAAAGGAAGCACTTGAGCCTGCATTGACCAGCCTCAGCTCCTCTTGTGCATACTGCTCCATGCAAGTAGAAATGCCATTCTAGGTCCCGTCTCACCACTGAGGGTCCCACTTGCTAGAGGGGAAAAGCTTTTCACTGTGTGCTGTGGTTGGAGATAGAAGCGAATTAAGGAAGGAAAACAAAACCACCTTTTACATTGGGTAAATTAACAGAATTCAAGATGGCCAAAACACTGAGCAATCCAAACTTTATTTCCCGAATTTCCTATAAGGGACATATTATGAGGTGCTATAAAGGTACATATGCTCTATTGAGAAACCATTCAATTTTAAGCTGGAAACTCTAGAGAATTAGTGTAAACTTGTGGAGTGGAGTGCTGCCCAGTATGAGAAAGTAACTGAGCATTTGAGTTCCAAAACGTATTTGGCTCAAAGTTTAATAAAGTCTTTTCTTACAGCTCCCCTCTCTCTCTCTCTTTTTTCTTTTTTTGCTCTGACCAAATACCTGTTACAGAACAATCATCCATAAAATACAGAATTCCCATATACCACCCTATTATTAACATCTTGCATTGGTATGCTTCATTTGTTACAATTAATGAAAGCACAATTTTATAATCTTACTTTTACGATTTTACTTAGGTGTAACTTAGGGTTCAGTGTTTGTGTTGTGTAGTTCCAAGTTTTTTAGATTTTTTATTCTAGTGCCACATATACAACCTAACATTTCCCCTTTTAACCTCATTCAAATATACAGCCCTTCTTTCTATATAACCTTTAAAATAAATTTATATATATATATATATAAATAACAAATTTGGCAGTCATTTTAAAAGTAGGTTTCTAAATTAGACGGCAGGGTTAAAATTGAGTGTTTGGCAAGGTAATTTTAAATTTTTAAAAACTTGGTAAAAAACAGACCTTGGTACAGAAGTAGAGAAACTACCAGAATAGGGGAAAATACCCTTTTATACCCACACACAGAAAGACACAGATATTTGTAAACAATGATAAGCCAGCTTAATAGTGTTTAAAAGCAGATTGCTAGGTTCAAGTCCTGGTTCTGCTGTTTGCTAACTGTGATCTTGAGTGAGCTTCTTACCCTCTCTGTGCCTGTGTCCTCTTTTGTAATGTAGAAATAACAGTAAATACCTCATTTACTGTTGAGAGAATTAAATAAATTAATAGAGGTTAAGTGCTCACAATGTGCCTGGCACCTAATAAGAACTGTAACAGTATATACTATTGTTATTGCTATTATTTAGATCATAGCATGGCATTGACACACTTTGGTGTTTAAAACACTCAACGCTGCCATTTATTGAGGGCATCTTCGATGTCAGACACAGGGCTAGGCAGAATTTCTGCTTCATCTCATTTAACCTTCATGACACCCTATGAGGTAATTACCAATTTTCAGCTTTTGAGACTCTTGCAAGTGGTTCAGCAACTTGCCCTGCAGCAAAGCAATTTCATGATAGATTCAAAATTATGATAATTCATGATAGATTGTGCAGGTTTGGGTTGGCCTCCTGCATACCCTCAGATGCCAGCACCCCTGTGACCTGGGCCCTCCAAATTATACCATTCAGACCAAACCTCCATTTTACAGAAACTGAGGCCAAAAATTGAGCGAATTGCCAGAGATCACTGCCAAATTAGGCTGTGAAGTCCAAATTAAGCAACCAGTTCTAATACTGAGGCTGTGCTTTCTGCTACTCCACAATGTCTCTCTCTATAGGGTCCAGCTGCTGTGGTATGATTGGCAAGAAAGACTCAGTTATCAGATTACTGATTCAATTGGGATCTGGTATATGTATGCATATGTTCAGATACTGGCATCAAATCATCCTTGGCTTTAATTGTCTTAAATTTATATAGTTGGCTTTGTAAATGGACATAGAAAAGTAAGGTTTTGTTTTGGTTTTCCACTTTTGCATTTACTTTGGAAAATCTTCTACCCCTTTGTGTGGTTTAAAATTCATGTTTAATAATAATGTAGTAGTCTTAGGAAAAGATCAGTCCCGTTTTCTCTTTATCACTAGCCTTCTTCTGACCAATCCTCAGCAGATGAGAGCTTCCTATCCTATAGAAACATTTTCACAAGAGTATGCAAAGAATAGGAATGAAGATATAGATTTGCCACATTATTTATAATAGTAAAAACTTAAACTGATGCATTCATATACGGGGAAGTGCAACCTTTGTAAAATTGTGAGGTCAATTTGTATGCTCTGGCATGAAGAGATGTCCAGAAAACATTGTGAGGTGAAACAAGTATATGTCCAAACTTTTTACTATGCATTTACATATGTGTACATGTCTACAGTTTTGTTTTATGGGTTATCATTTTATGAGTATTATACTAAACTTACCCTTTACACTCAGACGTGTTGAAAACTGGTACATGTAGACATACCTCATCATTTTTAACTACTTCATAGTATTCTGTGACATCTTAGTTTGCCAGGCTGCTGTGACAAATTCCACACAATGGGTTGACTTAAACAACATGAAATCAAAATATCGGCAAGGCTTGCTTTCTCCCAGCATCTGTGGTGCTCTAGGGCTGGCTGCCAGCAATGCTTGGGGTTCCCTGGCTTGTATCTCTGTCTCCCATCATGTGGTGATGTCTTCTCCTTTCTTTCTTCTATGACTTCTAGGTTGTCTTTATAAGGCTTCTAGTATATATGGATTAAGAGACATTCTGATTTAGGTGGCCACACCTTAACTGAAGATAACATCATCAAAAGCTCCGATTTACAATGGATTCACACCCACAGGGACACAGAGTAAGATTAATCACATGTGTTTCTTGGGGTTCATAATTCAACCTAATCACATGACGTGATTTTTTTAATGGCTTATTTAATCGTTACCATATTGATGGGTATTTAGGTCATTTGCAACTTTTAGATATTTCAAATGCTGCAATAAATACCCTTGAACAGCACAATAATTTCCCAAGGTAGGACTTGCTAAATCAAAAGGTTTGGGCATTTTTGCCCTTGAGTAGATACTGACAAATTACCCTTATAAGAGGTATCATTTACACTCCCAACACCACATAAGTACGCATATTTCCCCACATCTTAACCAATACTTCAAAATTTTTCCCATTCAATGGGTAAAAACAAACAAAAAAAAATCAATTTTAAACTGCATATTCCTGGTTGCAAATCAGAATGAGCATGTTTTCACATGTATTCAACATTGAGATACTGTTCTAGATGCTGGAGACAGCAGTGAACAAACAAAAATCCCTGCCCCATGAAACATTCAAGGCTTGTTTACCATTTATATTTCCTCATGCCTTTTGCCAATTGTTCTACTTATTTTAGGCCTTCTTAGATGTTCTGGATATTCTTTGTTACATATGCAGCAAATATTTTCACCTATTCTATGGCTTGTCATATAAACTTTGTCTTACAGAAGTTTGAAATTTTTATGAGGTTCATGAGTCTTTTTCTTTATGCTTTTGTATTTTATGTTTTAATTAAAAGGTCTTCTTTACTCCAAGGTCATAAATATGTTCTATACTTTTTTCAATATTTTTATAGTTTTAGTTTTTAAATGTAACACCTAAATCCATCTGGAATTTATTTTTTGAATAGAGTGGTGTGTGGATAGGATAGATTTCATTTTCTGTAGCATATATATACTTTTTTTCTTACAATATACGTTTTTGGATGTTCAAAGTTCGAAAAAGTACATATGACTTTTGTAAGCAGAAAGGGCCATGAAGGTTTTGAAAATACACTCAGGAACTGGATGTCCAGAGGAGAAAAGGAAAAGTGAAGAGGAAGTGGCTGTGGTCGGTGGGATAGATCCGATCATGAAGGGTGGAGATAGAGACAGAGGCCAAAAGCAAGCTCCCAGCAGGCTTTGTGTCCTGGGAACTACATGAGACATCACGGTTCAGAAAACAAATCAGAGTGTATCAGAGATTGGAATTTTGGGTATTTTTAGTTGTAAAGTAACAGGATTGTTAATCCATCATCCGAGACAAAAAATTAGTTTGGGATAATTCCCTATTTAAAAATAATCCAACCCTGGATTAATAATTGCCTTGAATCCCATTGACTCCGCTACCAGGGGTTGGGAAAAGTGGGCTGCTAAAATGTGTAGGCATGTTAGTTAACACTTTATAGATTCAATAAAGAGACTGTAGTGTTGTGGCAGAAATATGGGTAAGAGATAAACAAACCTTCAGTGGATAATTCTTGAGAAGGCGGGAGAGTGGGGACCACACCAGGCGAGCCCACCCCAGATCACTGCAGGATCTTTCTTCCTTTGTCATTAGACCCACACAATCCTTTATTGTCCGTGTTACACTGATGAGCTTGGAAATACCAATTCATCTATCTAACCCATGCGTAGTGCTTACTGTGTGCCGGGTCCTGTTCTAGGGCTTTTCACGTACTCCTTGTTACAGCCCTAGATGAGAAAACTGAGGCTGCAAAGAGTTACATGAGGTGCCCACAGTCACAGAGGAAGTAGCAGAGTTGCTGTGTGGACCCAGGTAGTCTGGCTCCAGTTTCCAGGCTAACTATGCTAATGCTGCCTCCAAATTGGCTATTTTTGTACATGTAGCTGTCAGGAAAGATTTAGACTCTTTTGAGCCTTCATGAGGCAGAGCTTATGAAAATCTATTAGGAAAAGACACTTAAAATGCTGATATGGTTATCAGACCACCCTCAAAGGAGCCACTTGAAAGTTGGAAAATCACCGCTCTGGCCACCTGCACTCTAGACCTGCCCTTGACTTCAGATTTACAGTGTGAGTTCTGTAGTTCCTGGAAAGCTTAGCCCGTGGCAAAAAGTTGAGGTGGGTCCCATCACATGTGCTGTGGCATATTCATGTGGGGACAGGCTCTGCTTCTGCTCCTTTCTGAAAGGCAGCAGTCCTCAATCTGGTGTGCGTCACACAGTGGTATACGCACAGTACTGAGAAGGGATCATCTACGTTTACAGCAGTATGGGTGAATCCTCCATAGGGGACAGTGCCTGGAAGTGACCGCAAAGGGCATGTGTAGCACAAAGGCTACACAAGGGTGTGTTCCATTTATAAAAAATCCACAATGAACTGTACAGTGTGCAGTTTGCTGTATATATATTGTATTTCACTGAGTTTTTTTTTTTTTTGATGATGTGTATTGGTGTCACCTGAGGTATTTATGAAAAGTGCAAATTCCTGAATTCATCCCTGGGATGTTACTGTTCTGGGTGGGGCCAAGACTTTGCAGTTTTAACAAATGCCCCAGATAATTCTGCTGCAGGGAGTCCTGAAACTATAATTACAAGAAATACAGTGGTGCTGCCAGCCTGGTCTGCTGTTGATCTGTGTGACTCTGGGCATTAATAAGACTATATAAACAGAGCAAAAAGGATTATTTGAGAATGACTGAACTCACATTATAGAATGTATCTAACATGTATCATCCATTAAAAAAAATCCACAAAAATGCAGAAACACTATATAAAATACTTGCAACAAAATTTCTCAGAATCCCTTTTATGCCTGTCATAAGAGAAGTTTTAAAATCCTTCCTGCATTTTAATACAAAGAGAATAAATTCCAGGCTGGGCTCTATTCTATCAATGTTTAGCTCTATTAGATTGCAGCCATCCACATCTGACTGTATCACCATCCACATCCTCTACCCCTCTTATTCCCCTTCTGCCCAAGTGCAAAAGCTACCAGATAAAACCGCTCCTCAGCTTTCCCAGTGAGCCTTGTCATACCACTCATGCCCACTTGCATGTGTATGTGGAGAGGGCAGCTTGAACGATACAGTGTCTGTTGGTCTTTAAGAACTCACCTAATTCTGAGTGATGGTTGGGCATGTCTTGAGGTATTGCCCTGTTAGTAATTCTGTTGCTGAGCAGGGCTGACTTGTTGAGCAATGAGGAAACCCTAGCAAATCTTGTTGGTTGCCCTCCTCTAGGGATCTGCCTCATTCTTGCAGCTCAATTATTGATTGAGAGTGCTGAAGTGAAGGAAGTGACAGCTTGAATAAGGTCCCTGTCTACAAATTTCTTAAACTCAATTAAGGTAAATAGAGGCACATTGTCAGAAAGGATAAAAGCTGGCCACCATGTACTGCAAATGATGGGTGCAGAGCTGTGATTGTCCCAGTAGATATGAGATGAACCTGGGCTACATTGACCCACTGTGGGAAAGGATCGAATGTAGTCAAAAAGGGTTCCCTGGAATGATTCCTTACAGTTATTCTGACTTTCCACTAAGCTTCCTGTGCCACAGCCCAGGAAAAAGTGGAGAGGCCTGGCTTGTACCATACACTTATGTGCATCAAATTGATTCTAGGACTTTGGGCATGGCATCTGGCCAATTCTTTCTTGAGAATAGTTCAGTGAGCAAATGTATTATATGACAAAAATGACATGTCCTTTTGAAATTGCCAGGGCATATATGGTTAATTAAATACATACAAACTAACAACGATCAAGCTAAGAGCTGTTTTAATGGGCAGGTAACCAGCGTAGCTTATTAACAACTGCATTTCCTCATGCTCCTTCTGAAATGGGCATTTCTCAACCCACATTTTAAGGTAGGCGCTCATCTGAGATGCAAGGTAATTATATAGATTGATGAAGCTGAAGAGTTGGGCCTGGGAAATTTTCCCGGGTGGCCCATGTACTCTTGAGTCTGCTGTGGCAGATAGCTCAGAACCTGAATGTTCAATGTTGCTTTTTTAGACATAATGAGCAAAAACTGCAGTTATGGGTGTATGCGATGGCATTATTAAAGCTACAGTCTTCAGCTCAGGAATGTCTTTCAAATGCACTTGTGATCAGCCAATAGCAAATGGTTATCATGTAGCTTCTTAAGTTTGTTGACGACAGATATATGCCATGAATCTGTTAAAGGACAAATTGAAAGGACCCCTGAAAGCTACAAACATATGGTCTCTGCACTGATGCCCCACTAGATAGAGTCAGGCTTCTCCTAGGTCCGTGTTCAAAGACCGGGTAATTTTCAAGCTCTTCTTTTTATTCCCCTTCCTAGCAATCGCTGACCCTGACCCTACCTACTCCCCTTCCCTTCTCTCTCCTTCCTTCTTTTTCTCCTGTAATAGTCTTGCTACTCTGTTCTACCCAAAGCACGAAGGGGAGTAGTGATCAAATTGAGACAAAAAGAACAATTCCAACCATTTACATTCCTATTTGTCCTGTCTTGAGGAAGAAATAGAAGTCATGCTTCCGATTGCCCAACACTCAAACGTTACTGATTCTTATGTTAATCACTTGGCCTTTGCTAGATTAATGACTTGGTAACCAGAAAGCTCAATAATTATATTAGTGGCAAATAAGTGAATAAATAAATAAATGGCAAATAAATGAAAGTATTTTATATTTTTTCTAATTGTAATAAAAATTTTTATGTTCTGTACTTTAGTTAACATTCACATTTGCATTGAGATCTTTTTTTTCTGAATATATATGGGTATTTAATAATGTTAATGCACTGACCAGTTTACATAGTAATTTCTTAACCCCCCAGGGAAGCTGTGTGTTTTCAGTAGGAAGCCGCAACAGGTGATTTCCTCACCTTGGAGCCTTTCTCCCTCCCTCCTCTGGCCTCACCTTTCTGGTGACCGCCCTGACAACTCTTGCTCCTGCATCCCACCTTTACGAGCCGCAGAAGCCAGTGGATCAGGGCATGCCGTTTTACCTTTACCTGTCAAACCTGCGCCCGCCCAGCTTCATATCTTGAAATATTTCAAACCTATAGAGAAATTGCAAAAGTGAAATAAATAACCACATATTCTTCATGTAGATCCCCCAGTTTTTAATATCTTGCCACATTTGCTTTACCTCTCTCTTGACGTCCACCCGTAGATTTTTCTGAGTCATTAGAAGCGGTAAACAGTATGCCGCGTTATCCCTAAATACTTCAGCGTGCATCTCCTAATGTTACTGGACAAAAGCGGTGGGTTCTCTGCCCAATGTGCTCAAATGACCAATTCCTGAGACACCAGGGCTTCAAAGAGAGAAAGAGCTTATTGCTAGACATGAAACAGGAGATTGGATTGCCTGTTGGACTAAAAATCTGTCTCCCTCAGTCTAAGGAGTTCTAGGTTTTTATGGATTCAAACAAGGGAAGATAGAGTCATTACCATTCCAATAATAAGTATAAGCAGAAAGGAGGGGAGATGATGTTATTACCATCTTAGTAGCAAGTATAAGGAGAAAGGGGGGTAGATGAGTTTATTACCATCTCAATAGCAAGTATAGGCAGAAACAATTTACAAATGTGAAGAGTGGAACTGTGCTAGAACCAAGTCAATGGTTTGTTCTGAGCTGATACAAGTTCCTCCATTAGTATTATGGGGGTTGCTCTTTAGTAGCCCAAAGTTACTACCTGAAATTACCAAGAGCTGAACTAGTCCCAACTCTTGTTTATACTTACTATTGTGATGGTTATTTTAGTCTAGTTTCAGCCCTTATTTATACTTGCTATTGTAACGCTAACCACTCCACCTTCCCTTGTTTGAATCCATAAAACTACAAAACTCCTTAGACTCCAGGGAGACAGATTTTTAGGCTGCTAGGCCATCTGATCTCCTGCTTCTCATTTAGCAATAAACTCTTTCTCTCTTTGAAAACCTGGTGTCTCAGGAATTGGTCATTTGAGCACGTCAGGCAGAGAAACACTTGCTTTTGTTTGGTAATGATATCAAACAATAAACTCCATTTTTAAAGTTCTCCAGGAGTCCCAAAAATATCTTCTATAACTTTTTTTTCCTCTACCAGATTCCAGTCAAGGGTCACATTTGTTGTTATGTCTAATCTCTTAATCTGCAATAGGCCCCCTGCCTTTTGTTGACACTGACTGATTCACATTGAGCTACTTTTATGTCATTAACTGATTCCTAATGAATCAGTTCCTTATCTACAAGCTCATGAGTTACCCTCTGTTCCAGTTTGCTAATTCTGCCTTTATGCAAAATACCAGAAATGGATTGGCTTTTATAAAGAGGATTCATTAGGTTACAAAGTCACAGTTCTAAGGCTGCTAGATGAGTCCAGACTAAGGCATCAACAAGATGATTCCTTCACTGAAGAACAGCTGATGGTGACTGAAACACCTCTGTCAGCTCAGAAGGCACATGGCTGGCATCTGCTGGTCCTTTGCTCTTGGGTTGTGTTTCAAAATGGCTTTCTCCAAAATGTCTCTGGTCGTCTGTCTTAGCTCTTCCCTCTCAGCTCCTCTGAGTCCTTGCTTCTTTTTCCCAGGACATTTCTCTCTAAGCATCTGGGGGTCCTCTCTTAGCTTCTCCGGGGCAAACTCTGGGCTTCATCTCTTAGCTTAGCATCTCCAAACGTCCTTCTGTCTGCATCTCCAAGTCTCTCCAAGCATCAGCAAGCATCTGGTTCTATGTCAGCTCTTAGCTTCTCTCTTAAATACTCCAGTGAACTAATTAAGACCCACCCTGAATGGGTGGGGCTACACCTCCATGGAAATAATTCAGTTTCCATCCTAATCAACAGACTAATCAGTCTGCCACCACAATATTGCATTGAAGAATATGGCTTTTCTAGGGAACACAACACATCCACCCTCTTACAATGAGTTAGAATCTCTTCATGATAGAACCAGAATGGAAATTCTTAACATGGTTTTCAGCCTCATTAGTCTTGAGATAGTTGAGGTCTGTGTGATGGCTTCAATTGCACAGCAGCAGGCTTGGAAGAAATTGTGAAAGATGTACTTATGGTTAATGGTTCAGCACAACTAGCAGAGGTAAATTGCTTCCTGTGCTGCTCTCATGGCAGTGTGCACATGCTGCTTCTAAGTTCAGTACTGGCCTCAGGCATTTTGTCCTGGGATTTCTGAATGAGGTTCAGTCCTTGAACTTAATAACAAAACTCACCTGATGCCTGGTGGTGTAAATATCTGTGACAGTTTTTGTGCTAATGGATTTTGAAGGACATATTCTCACAGGATAGCCCCTTCCACTTTCTGAATCCACACTCCAAATTTTTTTAATCTTTACTGGGTGTTGTTCTATCTGAACTATCTGCAGATATTTGAGAATATACATTTCTGTTGACTGTTGGCATAAGGTCTTAAGCCATGTGTCATGGACACTGTTTACATTAGAATTTTTTTAAGTTCTCCGATGCTGTGCCATCTGCTAGGGACTGGAGCTTGTCTTCAGCAGTTCTGCACTTGAGGCCCCAAACAAATGGGTGCTTACCATGTGCCTGGCACAATTTTTAAAGCCTGTGAGGATTAAATGAGATAGTACTACAACCCCATGAGGTACAGGTACCATTAACCCTATAACATACATGAGAAAACTGATTCACTCAGAGAGATTAAGCAATTTGTCCAATACCACAGGGCTAGTAAGTGAAGAGCTGGGGTTCAAACCCTGAAGTGGAGAGCTGGGGTTCAAACCCTGATTCTAGAACCTGTATGATCTACTGTTATATAAGGTGGAACTAAAGGAATACTTCATATCATCTAAGAAATCTCAAAATGCTGTTTGAGGCAGATGCTGTGCCACTGAAATACTAGTTTTTATTTCCCTACTAAGCCTTTGACCCATTCGTGAGATTTAAATCTCAGAACAGTGATACCAGTGAGAAGCCACCTTTAATAATCCCACATCCATCAAATGTCCTAGTTTTAGGTCAAGTTTAGTCCTTGAAGGGGCCTCATTTTGGCAACTTTGGGGCTTCTCCTGCTATCAGGAGCTCAGCATTTGGACTAGATTCTGACTTGCTTTTTAGGGTACTAACTCAGAGAGTAGGATGGCTGAATAAAGAAAACTCTTTATTCCCCAAAGTAGTTTATAAATCAATTGCTGTTATTCCTGCCCCTAAAAGATGAGTTCTTATGGAAGCAATAAATAGGCAAAGAAACTATCTTTTTGGGGGTCAGATAGCTCTGAATTAACCTCTTCAGTCTTTACAGCTGTGACACCTATAGGAACCCATTAGAAATTAGAAACACCAATGGGGAAAAGAGAAGCAAAATATCAGTCCTGAACCAGAATACCTCTGACATGCCATAAAAAGGGAGACGTCAAATGGACAATAAATATATAGTTCTAGCTACAAATAACATTTAAAAAAAATCTCTTTAAGTATTTACTTGTACTTTATAAGACAATGCTCATCTTAGCTATTATTATTGTGGAACTGCTTTTTAAAAAGATGATCTATCTGGTTGTGTTTGGCCTCTCTCCTGAGGGACCAAAAAGGGAAGCTCTTAGCTTTTTATAGTATGAAACCTCTAGAGGTTTTCACTTTAGGGATTTAAAAACAAATTTCCGGTCTCCACATGAAATAAAAGACCTGAAGGAAATGTAGAGAAATGATAATGGTTATGGCATGAGTAGAATTATGGTTAGTTTTTAAAACTCCGTTTTTAAAGCTTCTTTTAAATTTATAATTTATAGCTTTAAAATTAAAATTTTTAGAGGAAGGGGAACAGATTCATTAGCCTCTGACCTGGGAATGGAGTGGGAAAAATAGAGAAGGTGGGGTTGTAAGAAGAGGAAGACAGAGGAATTGCCTGTGGATCTTCCTGTTTTGGTTTATGATTGGTGATTAATGAGCAAGCTGCTTTGATTCTCTGGGAATCCTGATTATCTTGATATCAAAAGGGAAAAAGGAAAGAAAATGTATTCCAACAGAATACATCTTCCGTTTTTTCCTTTCCTATATTCAATTTTAAAAGGAAATATTCTTTTTAAAATATTTCTGAGCAATCAGAAACATCTCTGATTTAGAAATTAAAACCTCCAAACTTCCCTTTCTCCTGTTCAACAAGAAATGAAATGGAACCTAAAATCTACATTCCTTGGGTATCATTTCAAAACATTAGTGCCATGGGGACAAATACAAATGCAAATGAAACCCCATCTCACCATAATGTCTGAAGAGTCTGAACCAAAGCTGGATATTTGCTCTAGATCTCAGCAGTCTCTGACATGGAGGTGCTCTAAGAAGATCAGTCCACTCTGGAATTGATCTAGAAAACTGGGTCCTTTAAAAAGCCCACCCAAGATGGTATACCTTACAGACCAGTTGCATATTTGGAAAACATCTCCATCTACTCTCTGGACCAGGGATGACCCTGATGCTGGACAAAATATGGGCACACTGCCCAATGCACCCAGTGATGAATCCTGAGACACCAGGATTTCAAAGAGAGAAAAAGCTTTATTGTGATGCACAAAGCCAGGAGAACAGGAAGTTAGAAACCTCAGATCTGGATATCCAAATTGCAATAACTTTGAGAGTTTTACAGTATTCAGACACAGGCAGGCAGGTTTAGGACAATGAGTATAATGGTTAGAGATGAGAAAGTTAGAGATAGTCTAATTATTGAGCATGCGCAGATTGTTTACATGCTTAGTTACAGAATGTATGTAAGAAAATGGTGGCCTTAACATGATGATGGGCATGATTTTTAGTATTATAATGAGGTATATGTCATCCCCAGTTTAAGGTTTAAGTTACTGCACATGTCAGCAGGCTAATTCTGGTTAGAACTAGTTTTGTCTAGTAAGATAGCCTAGAAATTGGTGTGGGTTAGTTCTGAGCTGACTCAGTTTCCTTCATTAATAAACAATAAGGGGATGTCTACGTGATCATAAGACTTCAAAGTTGTAAAACAAGATAAGGGGTACAGGCAGAGTCAGTCAGGAGTTACGGTGAGGCTTTATGGTTACAAAGTAAAGATTATACAGTTACACAATGAAGCACCATCATCAAAGCAACAGCATTACAGTTCAGTGGGTTAAAATAGTTGCAAGTATTTGCTTCTGGCTACTTCAAAAGATTAACAGACATCAATGCTATAGGTGAGTGATTTACAGTTGTTATCTAAGTGTTTGCCTTCTGGCTACATCAAAAAGTTAACATTCATCTGGATTACAGTTCAGTGAGTTTCACTCAAAGTTTATCCTTGAGTGAACCTGTGATTTTAGTAAGTGTTATGAGAGGGGATATAGAGGTACAGTGAGAGTTCAAAAGGGAGAGTCTAACTCAGGGTGGTAAGGGGTGAGGCTGCAGGAGGAGAAGGGTAAGGAAGGTCAAGCCTTGAAAAGGCAGGTGGGAGTTGGCTATTTTAATAAGGTGGACGGAGGACTATCATGCAGAAGAAAGAGTATGCATTAGAGGGGTGGAGGCAGAAGGCTGGCTCCTTTGGGAACTACATGTAATTAAAAATGGCCAGAGCCTGCTGTATGGGACCATGGTGGGAAGCTCAAGGCATGAAGGGGCCAGATCTTAAGAGGTCTGGTGTGCCACCTGGAAGGTGTGGATTTTATCTTGATGCCATGGAGAGCCATTGTAGGATATACAGTAGAGCAATGTGATCCAATTCACATCTGATTAATCCCCCCAAATAAGAGAAAGTTTGCCAAACATCATGCTTCCATTTGGACTTCATTTTTCAGATGTGGAAAGTGATATCAGAAATAGAAAATTAGAAATTTAGAAATTAGTCTAAGTAGAAAATTGGAAAATTTTCGGGACAGTGTAATGTTAGTGATTTAGTTTATACCAGGATTTACAAACATCTGGCTACCTTGGGAAGCTGCACTTAATCCAACAAAACGGGTTGCAGGCCACAATGCTGCATGCTGCTTTCAGCTTGGACTGTGGTTTAGCCAAAGCCTCTGCTGTCCAGTTCCAGATTCCTAATGTCAGGCAGGTCTATATTCCAGCAGGTGACTGGACTACTATTTTATCTACAGCTGTGTTTTAATGCATCCTTAAAGGACCTCCTCAGCTCACTTCACTTGAGATTGCCCATCTGTAGCTTACCATATGGCAATTACTTAGATCTTTTTCTTGTCCTTTTTATCTCTATTCATGCACAGCATTGCACTACTAGAATTCAGAGCACTACTTCAGCTCTGGAATCATTTCTATGCACATTCAAGTACTATTGATGGTACAAATAGATACGAGATTTTCTAGAAAAAAAAACTCTATGAGATAGCGTTTGCCAGAGGTATCTTACTGTGATGTTCCTTTTTACTACAGCTTTCAATACATTTTAATATTGATTTATTGGCAGCCCACCATAAATTGATAGCTAGTATTAATATGTAAAACACCTGCTGCTGCTAGAAAAATGAAACTACAGCATGTTCAGAAGTTGATAATTTGGATTGAGTGGTAAGACATACACATAAGAACATTCTTAACAGAAGCTAATGTATAATTTGTGCCAGATTAGTAGTTTTAAAGCAATGTATAATTTGTGCCAGATTAGTAGTTTTAAAGCAAAGTTTTTAAACTTTCCTCAACTCTGGGTCACCTCCACAAAATCATAGGGTTCTGGGAATCTCTGCCTGAAAACACATTGGTATCATTAATAAATATAATGAACATTCAGTGGAAGGAAAGATAATTTTGGACTGGGTTGGCTGAAGAGGGTACATTAGGCAGAGTAGGCTAGATTATGCTGCAGAAATAAAAGACACTGAAAATCTCAATGGTGCTATTTTTTAAATGTTAAATAACAAGTGCTTGTGAGAATGTGGAGAAATAGGAAGCTTATATGTTGTTAATGGAAATGTAAAATGGTGCCACTGCTGTGGAAAAGAGTTTGTTGGTTCCTCAAAAAGTTAAGTAAAGAACTACCATGTGACCTGGCAATCCTGCTTGTACTTATATTCCCAAAAGAATTGGAAGCAGGGACTCAGACAGCTATTTGTATGCCAGTGTTCATAAAACATTATTCACAATAGCCAAAAGATAAAGCAACCCAAATATCCATCAGCAGATGAGTAGATAAACAAAATGTGGTATATATATATACAATGGAATATTATTCAATCCTAAAAATGAAATTATGATATATGCTGCCACATGGATAAACCTCAAAGACATCACTCTGAGTGAAATAAGTCAAACACAATGAAACAGATATTGTATAACTCCACTTACATGAAATGGCTATAATATGCAAATTCATTGAGACAGAAAGTCAAGTACGAGTTAAAAGTTGGTGGATCTGAGTATCTGGTTGGGGATCTGTTGGAGTTCTCTGTATGGGTTTTGTATTATTTTTGCAACTGATTTGTAAGCTTGAAATTATTTCAAAATAAAAAGTTTTTTTTTTTTATCTCAATGGTTTTTAACAGTCAAATAAAGGTGTATAGCTCACTCCAGTTGTTTATCCAGCATCAGCTGGTTGTGACATTGTTCTCCATCATCTTCCTTCCTTCCAGAACCCAAGCTGACAGAGCAGCCTCTATCAGAACACTGCCTGTCTTGCAACACAGAGAAAAGAAATGATGAGCATGCATTGGCTCTTAAAGCTTCTACCCAGAGTGATAGATGCCTTTTCTACCTGATTTCTTTGGCTAAAGCAAGTCATGAGAGCACACCTGAGTTCATCAGGGCCCTGATGAGCTGATTGCTAGTGACATAATCTACCCTTCTTATTATGGTCTTCAACTCCAGTGGTTCTGTTTGGTTCCTTTTTTAAATTTTTTAAATTTCTATCTCTTTACTTAGACTCTCATATTGCTCACTCATTGTTTTCCTGGTGTCCTGTGGTTCTTTCTCTGTACGTTCCTTCATCTCTGAGCATTTTTAAGATCATTTCTTAAAAGCTGTGTTCCGTATGTCCACATTCTCTTCTTCATCATTAGTGTTTTCTGTATTTTTATCTTCTTCTTTTGGATGGGCCATCATTTTCTGTTTCTTTGTTTGTATTGTACTTTTTCATTGGACACTGCACATTTTAATTTTTTTAAATGTTAATTCTGGGGTTTACTCCCTGTGATATCTTTTTCCTGATTTTGTAACCCGCTGGTGACAAGACAGAGATTTTCTTGAGCTTTAGCCCTGCTATCAGGAAGGTCTGCCCAAGGCGAGTGCAGTGTGCAGGGTTTTCCTTGTCTTTCTGGGCCTCTGCCTTGTCCTGGGATCTTGCTTGTTAATTGTTTTGGAGTTCCCCTGGTTACAGGAGTTTGATTGTACCCTTGTTTCCCAGGGGACAAACCTCCTTCTCCCCAGTATCTGAAGCTGGCAGGCCTTGTTACAGACTGTCTGCCTCTATAGTTTTTTATACTCTTTCATTGTCTCAAGCCGCTTTTGTCTGGAGGGAAAATTCTGGGAGGAATTTTTATGTTTTATGAACACTGGCACACAAATAGCTGTCCAGTGGCTGTGAAGTGAATTAGACAGAGCAAGGCTGTTGTTCCCCCACTCCCTGGGAAGGCATTTTTGCTTTACTTAGTGAACATCTACTATGTACTCCCAGGGAGAACTTCCCCAATTCGGGTCTTTCCAGCCAAAACAGGGTCAGGGACCCACAAAGAGGATGCAGACCAGCCCCAATGTGCCCTGTGGAGGGGGGTCATGAAAATCTTCTCAAAATCTTCTTCTATGCCTGCCCAAAGTTGAGCTTTCCTGGCCTGCCCTGCAAATGCAGCCCTTCAGCTAACTGGCCTCTGCAGCTCTGAGGAAGTCTTGTGTCTTTAATCTCTACTCCTTCCCTTCCCACCCACCCCCACACCCTCATCCAGGGAAGGGTTGAAACAATGGTTGCTGCTGCCTTTGTCTAGGGTAGCTTGAAACAATAGCTGACTCAGAGCCGGGACCCCAGTGATCCATGATCAGTGATCTGCCGTGCACACCCCTGTCCTTTGGGAAGAGGATTTTTCTGTCCCCTTCTAGTCAGGGACTGGACCCCATGGGAGCCTGCTGTGAGAATGGGAATGGATGCTGGTAGCTGCCTCGCAGAGAGAGCAATTTACAGTTCTTTACTGTAATTTATCAGCCGCGTCCTCCAGTTCTTCCCTGGAGACTGTGCAGTGTTCTTCTGGCCTCTGGAGTTCCAAAATATTTATTTCAGACAGTTCCTATCTGTTTAATAATTGTTTTGGTGGAAGGACTGAGTCCTCAAGCTGCTTACTCCACCATTTTCCTCTGTCACTAACCCTGGAAAAACTTTTTAGAGTTAGGTTTTGTGGAACGCATAGGATTTTAAAAGGCAGAAAATCCAGTGAGGCCATTTTAGGCTGAGGACAATGTGAATAAAAATAGGGAGGTGGGGCTGGGCATAGGGATACAGAAAGCTGCCTGGTTCTGGTGGGAGCATTTGTGTTATCAGATTGTGGGGGGTATGGGTGGAGGTTAGGTGATGAAGGACCCTGAAAGCTTACAGGAGGAACTTGGTTTTGGTATCCAGTGTTTACCAAGAAAAAGTAGTCCTGCAGGTGCACCGGTAACTTTGGAAATGCTGGAGTAGATACTTAGTGAACATCTACTATGTACTCAGCAGTATATTAGGTGCTAAGAATACAGCAGTAAATGCAACAGGCAGTGCTCTTGCGGTTACATTCTAGTTGAGGCAGATATTGCACAAAGCAAACAATTAAATACAGAATCTCAAGTAGCGAAAAATGCATGAAGGAAAATTACACAGGATCAGAGAATGACCTGGGTATGTGTGGTGGTGGTGGCGGTGCAGCAGTAGGAAAGAGGGACGGGAGATAAGATACCTGTGAAGACTGAATGTGAGATCGTCCTGGGCAACAACCATCCCTCACTCCTGCCTGTAATACTCAATATTTTGACTCAATAGCACTCCACAGATTAAAGCCTCCTTGCCTAGGCCTGGCTGTGGAGAAGAAGCCATAAATTCTGAGTCAAGAGAAGGGGCCGGCGGAGGGGGCTGCAACCCCGAAATGTTGGGGAGCAAGGCGGGCCCGGGCCGCTGGCGACCAACCGGCAGAACCTGAATGATGCCTACCGGCTGCCCAGCAACTTCCTCGAGATTGATGGGAGCAACCCACAGATGGGTGGAGGTCAGCCCGGGCTGCTTCACCACCAGCAAAATCAGGGTCAAGACAAATCTTCCTATTTTCAAGCCAAAGGAATCTACCGTTAGAAGATACAGTGACTTGGAATGGCTGCAAAGTGAATTAGAAAGACAGAGCAAGGCTGTCGTTCCCCCACTCCCTGGGAAGGCATTTTTGCGTCAACTTCCTTTTAGAGGAGATGATAGACTATTTGATGACAGTTTCATTGAGGAAAGGAAGCAAGGACTGGAACAGTTTATAAACAAGGTCACTGGTCATCCTCTGGCACAGAATGAAAGTTGTCTTCACATAGTTTTACAGGATGAAATAATAAATAAAAGCTATCCTCCATCCAAAATAAGACATGCCTGAAATTTGATGAGAAGTGGAGGAAAAAAACTTTCCATGACTTTTAATGATTCATGTGCACCAGTGAAGAAGTTCTAACTAATTTTTAGCATGCTGCACCAAAACTGGTGTAACATCCCTTCAGTTTTAACTATTCACTCGTGATGCTCAGTTTGTTTTGTTTGGGCGGTCTACAAGTTAATTTGCTTTACCGAAAATCCCCGATTCCAGCCTGTCTGTAAGTAGCTCTTCCTTGCTGTTATAATGTGGTGCACATTACTTTATAGCCTCATAAACCTGTTGCTCCAATATAATCTGCAGTGTCCTAACTGAAGTTTCTGACTTGGTCTTATTTGCACAGTTTTTATGTCATGTTTGCTTCCTGAATCTGATGAACTAGAATATTTCTCTTCTCCCCTTTTACTACATAATGTCGCTTGTCCTGATTCACAGGTAGGAGCAGTACACCACTGGTTTCCAGTCCCACACACATATAAATGACACCCTGGTGGGCAGAAAGTATCTTCCTTCAGGCTTGTAAAACCCTTCATATGGAAGATTAATGAAGGAAATTTATATTCTGTATACAAACAAAATCAAATTTATATACTAAAATCATTTGTCTAAAAATTTAAATTGTTTTCAAACAAACAAAAAAAAAAAATGAAGAAGAAGAAGGAGGCTACTGGAATCCATCCCTTCAGCTAGTCTGTGTCCAGATGTACAAGCATGCAGATGGCTGAGGTTTCCAGAACCAAGGATGAAGGCTTGACTCCCATACAGAAGCCCCGAGTCCCACAGCGTCCTCTGGGCCCAGGCTCAGGCTCACACAGCAGGTGGCCACAATTCAGACCTCACACCAGGATCTCTGCACAGTGGGAAACTCCAGTGCAGCAGAAGTTGGGGCCAGACACCTGCCTGGCCCTCATAACGTTCCAGGTTGCCTCCTCGCCCCCACAGTAAACTGAGCCACAAAAGTCATAGCCCTAAGTAGGGTTTAGGTCAATACCTGTCCCAGGCCAAATGAAACATCTGAGCCCCATGTTGTTCCAGACAGAGCAGAACATTGTTGTTCCACAACAGCAGCAGGACCATGGGGACATCCATCTCCTTTCTGAACCCACAAACTCCTTCCTTGATAAGTTCCTTGGTCCATAAAGTCAGGAATTCCCAGCCCACTGGAGACAGCAGCTAAGTTTCATTGAGATCATGTGGCTGAATTGGCTGGAGCCATCAAATCTGTCCAGCCATGGGTTCTCAGCTTTGCAAGTGCAGGACAGACAGGCTGAGTGTCCTTGACTGGCAGAACCGCCTCAACTCGGTACAGAAGCCACGCTGAATGCTGGGCAGTGTGCCACAGGGGGAGGGCTGGTGCACACGTTTTGTGTCCCAGAGACAGGATATGTATACAGCAGACTCATATCCAAACTTATTGCAGGGAGAACCACCTAGAAGCCAGATCCCTGAAGTAGGGCCACTCCAGATTCCACAGCTTTTGGACAAAGTGAATAAGGCTTACCGGTGGTTGTTATATGGAAAGTGGTAAGGGGACATTGCAGCTAATCAAACAAAATCAAACGAGCAAGTAGTCTTCAGGATACCCCCTCAACTGCTTCCTTCCATTTTCCAGGTCTCCCCAGAGAGGAGAGAGAAAAAAATCCCAGAAGTTTGGTACATAACAGGGTTGGGCCTCTGATTTGGGTTTTTAATTTTGATTTTTTAATTTTGATTTTTCTTGGAATTTTCTGCCTCTTTGGTGGCTAGCAATACAGCGTAGTGTTTAAGAATAGAGGAGAGACTCTGGCTGGACTACCAGCTCTATCCCTTGTTACAGTGATTCTCAAACCTTACTGTACATTAGAATCACTGGAGAGCTTATTAAAACAAATTGCTCACCTCCACCTCAGAATTTCTGATTTGGTACATCTGGGGAGGACCCCAAGACTGTGCATTTCTAACAAGTTCCCAGGTGATGCTGATGCTGCTGGCTCTAGGAAGATATTTTGAGAATCACTGCCTTACCTTATTAGGTTACCTAAGATGCGATTTCTTCATGTGTGAAAGGGTAATACTAGTACCTGTCACTTATGGTTATTACAGGTAAATGAATGAGTCTCTGTAAAATACTTTGAGCTGTGTTTGTGCATCCAGAGCCAATCTGGAAACTTGTGCCCTGCTTTTTGTCCCTGTCTTTGTTGTTGTTTGTTTGTTTGGGGATTTGTTTTGTTTTGCTTTGTTTTTTGTAATGAGTCACTTAGTAGGAACCTCTTTTCCTCCTCTTCAAATCTAGAGGGCATGCAAACTTTGGATGCTGAGTATTTGAGCTGAACTAAATAGTGTGCTATTTTCAACTCTTCCAGGGAGTTATCCATTTAACATAAAGCTTTATGTGCTATATGTGATAAGTTCCTTGTATATGTGGTAGGGGCAATATACACAAGTGAAACTGAAAGCTTGGTGTTAGATCTTGGATTAATTCTTAGGGAAGGTAGAAGGAACTACATTGTTGATAACCCACTAAAGGGCAGCCTTACAGCAGCCTTGCCAATGGAGTTGTTATTCCCACTTAATGTTTGAAGAAACTGAAACTCAGTGTGTTGGGGAAGCTCTTTCAAGCTTTTACTTAGGTCACAGGGTAATTGTAAGGATGCACAGAGAAATCCAGAAGCCCGGAACCCAGCCAGCTGATCCATCTCTCTGGGTACCAGGGCCTCATGGAATCGGACCGTCCATGCAACAAGCCTCTTAAAAAACCGGAACGGATTTCATGTCACTGAAGCTCTGCTCCAGTGCCTGGGCCACCAGTCTCTGCTTTTCTCTGGGTGTGTCCCATTAAAGCTCTCCAAGTAGAGATAATCTGAGAGGATTATGTCAACAGACACTATGGAGTGTCTCTATTGGATAGCCTTTGATTCAGCACTCTTTCCCTGGATCAGTCATTTGTAACCAGGGAGCAGTCTTGTTCCGGGTGCGAATAAATCAAAGCAACTGGATGCTGAAAGAACTGCCTGGGTCCTTTTTCCCCAGAGAGGATTGGTGCTGGGCAGAGCGAGTGCCTTAGAGTTTCAGGGCCTGTAGGTCTCTCAGGAAGATTGAGGCAGCCTGGGGGTTGTCAGAAGAGCCCAGATTTGGGAATCAGGCCCAGCTTTGAATCCTGGTTCTGCCACTTTTTCAGTTTCCTCAACTATAAATTGTGGATATCACCCACCACACAGAGGTGTTGTCAAGGCCAAATAGTATAGATAAAGTGCTTAGTGTAGTGCCTGGCACATAGCATCTGGACTTAATAAATGGTAGGATTTGGTATTTTGTGGTTTTTAACAATAACAACAACCAAAAACTGGGAAGGTGGAAAAAAATTACTCAGTTTTATCATCCTATCACTTAGCCCTTAATCACTGACAGTGTGTCCTTTTCAACTCTTATAGGAACCCACCAATTATTTAATTTAGGGCTCAATAGGCAATAGAGATATTTCCTTCCATGGTATTTTTAATGGGCAGTCTGTTTTACATGGTTGTAGTCATACAATTTTGCAATCCGATTTTTTTCACATTATAAATATTTTTATGTTACAAATTTTGTACAGTTTTAATAGGCATGCTTTAATGTCCATTAAATTACTTATTGTTTTGCACTTAATTAGAGAATTGGTTGAGTAAATGGTAGTACATTCATATAATAAAATATTAAGCAGCCATTTAAAATGATATAGTGGAAGTATATTTGTTAACAGAAAAACATGTTCATGAGATAATTTTACCTGAAGATCAACTACCTTCAAAACTGTCTGGGCATTTACTACCTCACTCTCAGCAGTTTTCAAACTTTAGTGACCTCAAAATCAAGGGAGCTTGTTAAATGCAGGTTTCAGGCTTTACCCCTAGAATTTGATTTAGTAAATGGAGGCTGGGGCTCACAAATTGGCACTTTAACATCCCAGGTGATTCTGATGCAGGAATGACACCCCAACTTTTACCTGTTGAAGTGATATTTCTTTTTCTAAGCTTCTCCTACTTTCTCCTGAACTCTTTTAGTACTTTGTAGCACTTGTGATCCGCTTTCTTGTCTTGTAGTTCTTTGTGAATCCTTTTAAATTGCACACCTTTTTCTGATCCTCCAGGCAAACTCAGTTTGAGCACTCATGTCACAGCCCTGGGACGTGAACTCGGGATTTGTGTCAAATGCCAAGTCAGCTACTGAAATCAGATACTCAGGTATCTGGAATCCAAATTTCATTTATTTTGCAGTGAAGAAAAAAAGGCTGAGCACTTCAGAACTCTTTAGCACACCTGTTATTAACAAGAACTTTTGAGAATAAAGATAATCTTTCCAACCTTGATAGAAAAAAAAAATGTTTCCGTTACCCTTATCTTGGCAACCAGATTGTGAAAAGTAAATTAAAAAATTTGTTCATTTATTCTAGTCTAGGCCTGAGATAGCTAGTGTTAGTTGGGGTGGGTGGTTAAAACCCTTCAAGAGGCTTGTCATTCCAAAAGGATTACATGTGTATCTTCCACATCTATTGGTTAGTTTTCATTATCAGATTTTGTGGCTTCAAGGTCATGTGCAGTAAACTTAGAGGCCATTTATCCCCAAATTGAGACTGAGCTACCCACCAAAGTGCCTCTTCACTTAGGTAACATTGCTTTGATTTCTCTTTTTCCTTAAGCCAAATAATATCGAATATTCAGTCTTTTTGTTGTCTTACACTATACTTTATGTAACAGGTTAGCTGTTGCAGACACAGATATTGTCACATAATATTTTTCCCTTGCCTGTTAGGGAACTAGGCCATATTTTGTACAGACATGTGGTTATTCTGGCTTTAAAAGCACTAAGCTATAGAAAAGAATTCCCCAGAAGCAAGCCTAAAGAGCCAGGTTTAACAGCTTACTCAGAAAAAGGTCTTTTTTTACTTCTTGTGAAAATATTAACTTTGTAGAATTGAAGCTCCAGATGGCCTGAGAATTTACACCATCAGGGAATGGAATATTCTGGTTAAACCAGTGATTCTGGTGAGGTGGATTATAGTTGTCCATATAGCAAACTCAGAATTATTCTTTAGAATCCTATATCTGTAGAGTTTTCATGACCCTCCTTCTTGGAAAGAGTTATTTTCCACTTTAATACTACATCCCAAACAGTACCTTATACGCATTTCTATTATGTATATCACACTTCAGTGTAATGATTGTTTACATGTTGCTCTTCTCCACTAGGTAGAAGCCCATTGGGCATAGAGAGTAAGACTTTTTACCTTCTGATCCCCTAGTTCAATGCCTGGATATAGCAGGTACTCAATAAATGGATGTGTGAGACATAGGGGACTGGTGGTTTGATGGGTTGAGCCCTCTACCATAAGTTTTACCCTTGGGAAGACGGTTGCTGCAAAGGAGAGGCTAGGCCTCCCTATGGTTGTGCCTAAGAGCCTCCTCCCGAATGCCTCTTTGTTGCTCAGATGTGGCCGTCTCTCTCTGGCTAAGCCAACTTGAAAGGTGAAATCACTGCCCTCCCCGCTGCGTGGGATCAGACACCCAGGGGAGTGAATCTCCCTGGCAATGTGGAATATGACTCCCGGGGAGGAATGTAGACCCGGCATCGTGGGACGGAGATCATCTTCTTGACCAAAAGGGGGATATGAAAGGAAATGAAATAAGCTTCAGTGGCAGAGAGATTCCAAAAGGAGCCGAGAGGTCACTCTGGTGGGCACTCTTACGCACACTTTAGACAACCCTTTTTAGGTTCTAAAGAATTGGGGTAGCTGGTGGTGGATACCTGAAACTATCAAACTACAACCCAGAACCCATGAATCTCGAAGACAGTTGTATAAAAATGTAGCTTATTAGGGGTGACAATGGGATTGGGAAAGCCGTAAGGACCACACTCCACTTTGTCTAGTTTATGGATGGATGAGTAGAAAAACAGGGGAAGGAAACAAACAGACAAAGGTACCCAGTGTTCTTTTTTACTTCAGTTGCTCTTTTTCCCTCTAATTATTATTCTTGTTGTTTTTGTGTGTGTGCTAATGAAGGTGTCGGGGATTGATTTGGGTGGTGGATGTACAACTATGTAATGGTACTGTAAACAATCGAAAGTGCAATTTGTTTTGTATGACTGTGTGGTATGTGAATATATCTCAATAAAATGAAGATTAAAAAAAACTGTAAAAAAAAAAATGGATGTGTGAATGAATGAATGAGCATTCTGTACTGAACAGGTGGCATCATTCAGATAAACTGCATTTTGTGGGTGGTTTCTGTGAATTCCTGTAGCTCCTACCTTTGAAGTATCACCCTGTCATGACAAGATGCCCTAAACTACTGTTACAGTAAATTATGAATAAATATTGAAAAAGATAAGTCAGGTATTTGCTTCTCCCTGGATCCCTCATGTCAACTGAGTGCTCACCAGCATGTGGGGACCCTGATTTCAGGAACTAGATCTGAAATTCTGCAGAAATCTGCTCAACATTAGCCCATTAGTTGCTGATAAATTCCTTTCCTGGGACCTTAAATTCCATAGATGTTTGAACTTTATGTACATGATAGTTATCAAACATTCCCGAATCCTTTGTTTTAAACTATTTGTGTTAAAAAGAGCCAGGCAATTTTAGAATTGAAAGGACCTCTTCATTTTGCTGTTAGGAAACCAAGTCTCCGAAGTGGGCAATTTCCTTGGTGGAAGGAATGCTGGAGTTGAAGTCAAATAGGCTGGGGTTGAATTCTTGTCTCCAGGGCTCAAATCACAGCCTCTCATTGGCTATGTGATCATAAAGCAGTTTACTTAGTATTTTTGGAGATCAGTTTTCTTATTTGTAAAGCTTGGTTAATAATCCAACTTGGTGGGTCATGACAAGGGATTACCTGAAATAACACAAACCAAGCGTACAGTCTGCACGTAGCAAATCCTCAGTGATTTGCCCTTCCTTGCCCAAATCAGTCTGTGGCAGAGCTAGGACCTAGGATGGGTTGTGGTTCTCAGTTTACTTGCCAGGACTCACGGTCATCAAGATGGGAACAAAGGGGCACTGTCACAAATGCATTTGAATAAAGCTTCAGTTCTTACTTTCAAAAGAATCTCACTCTAGGTTACATGTTTTACTGCTGTTGCTTTTTTCACTTTCCTTGCAGTGCAAGTTGTGGCACCCTCAGTCAACCATCAACTGTAATTTAACCTTGTTTAAGTGTATGAATTGGAAGGATCATTTCTATAAAACTCTGGGATCTCATAGCACAGTGTATAAACACTTTGGAAAAATAAGATCTATATAGCCTAATAAGTCTTCAATTTAAAAAAAAATCACATTCTAAAATAAGTTAAATAGTTGTGCTAAATTGAAAAGATTTTGGCTGGCACTAAACCACGGGCATTTTAAGCATGGAGGTGTTAGTCATAGGAACTTAAGCCACCATAAAATGTTAAAGTAATCAGGTGGGAGAAATAGCATGGTTGTTCCTTATTCTCATTCTCCAGGTTTCATTTGTCATTTTAAAAGGCAACTTATTTTTCTGTCTTTTTCTTCCCTGTAAAGGAAGAAACCTGTGGGTTCTTGTTGTGGGGCGGTTTCCAAAGGAGCACAGAATTGGGATTCCAGAATTTAAATACGTGGCAAACATGCATGGAGATGAGGTACGTATGTGACTTGAATTTCTAAAATGTCACCAGAGAAACTTTCCCTCAGGTCTCTTAAGCCCGTGGTAAATGCTAACGAGGAAGCGTGGAGAGGCCTCCAGCATAAATTATAGCAAAGAAGCAAGGCCCTGAAAGTTGTTCCTGTGAGGCCTTCTAAGGCATGTAAGGAACAGTGTCCAGCAGCCATGGCACATACCCAGCGCTGTGAGGATAACTGGAGCTGTTTTATATTGGGGGCTGGAAGAACCACAGTTCCCAACCGCTGAACTCCTGCGAGCAAAGTCCCTGACCCCCCCTGGAGGTTGATTTTTCCCACTTCCTGTTAAAACGTCAGTTATATTATATTTGAAGTCAAAACAATTGTAAGTTCCCAAATCGCTGTCCAAACTACAAATATCTGGCATTTAGGATGCTTTTGTCACTTTCTCTTGATCTAATACTCAGTGTTTTCAATATCTAAGTTTATACGGTCAAACTTAGGGTTCTCTCATACCCACGATACGACAGTCTCTTAAATTGCTTAATAGTGTCTTGCCTCTTTTCCAATTTAGTCAGGATAAAATCTATTTTTATTTTATTTCATTATTTTACTTTTTGAAAAAATGCCCTTTACTACTCTAATTGTCCAGCCACTCTTGCCAAGCAGTGGAACATGTTCACGTCTATTTCTCACCGTACTTCCTTAGAGTAATTTAATAATATGATGACCACAGTATTTTCTGTTTACCAGGATTACATACAACTGAGTAATCAAGTGGGAAGGATAGTCACCAGTTGTCAAAGTAAAGAAAATTTACATAGGAAAATGTGTAACACCCTGTAAAACACACTTAACTTTAAGGAATGTCAAAGTGAATGCATATCTCATTAAGTGCAACCTGCTGACTTGTTAAGACACTTCTGAATTTGCAATAGTTTGGGTGGTATGCTCTAATTAAATACTAGACTTCCTGTCCTGGCTTAACCCTCCCCAAACCCAGGCTCTAGAGGAACAGAATCCACCCCTCTTGACACACACAGCCTGCCCCTTCCAGGCATTCTGGCCTGCTGAGAGAGGGTACTTCTTGCAGATGGAGCTAAGATGCAAACACTTGCTTCTAAGAAAGGGGTAGGTCCTTGAACCTGATTTGTACGTGGATAGAGGTTCAATCCCCCTGTGGCATTTTTTGAGCCTACTGAGCTGTTCCTTTACAAGACTTAACACTGCTAGGGAGTATGACCAAAGTTGTTTTTAATAGAACAACTGTTTATTACAGACAACAGCCCAGACTTTCTTTCCCTTATGTAGTCTATTGATCAAGACCCCTTGGAATCCATTTTTAATAAGAGACATATGGCACTCACTGGCTTCAGTAGTTTATTTATTGAATTCCTAGCATTTCAGAGTTTGCAGCCTGCTACTCAGAAATTAATCCTCTGTACTGAAATTTCCAAAAATAAGCGAGAGTCCTTTCTCTCACCCACCCCAAATTTGCTTATTCCTTCCATGCTGTTTCCCAAATATTTAGCATCTTGCTCTCTGGGTGGTTAGTGTGTCACATCAAATCAGGCTCTCTGGTCCACCATGACTCTTTGAGGAACTCTGAGGATGGTGATTAGGCAGGGGGAGAAAAGTCCCAGTATATTTTGAAGTGAGAATCTGAGGCTTTGCTATGCCCTGTGTGTCCCAGTTGGTGGCAGTGTCTGGGAGTTCTATGAGGCCATTGAGAACTTTATTACTTTGGAATTTGAGATCTTGTATATGCCTGGGGAAAGCGATAGCCTAACCTAGGAGCAGAGAAGTCAGTCTGATAGAGGCTCTACCCACCTTCCTCATCCTTGTTCCTACTTCAGATCTTTTGGAATTGAAAGAGCATTTTCAAAAATTCCCTAATAAAAAAGCAATGTAGCTAACATTTTAGGCCAGTGGTACTTAACCTTCTTTAGGTGTATTCCTTGCTCTTCTGGTTATAAGCTTTGAACCCTCATCTCAGGGATTACAGATCTTCTAGTTGTTTATGGACCTCAAGTGGAGAGTCCTAACCTTGGAGCACTGGGGGGAGATGGAGACTCATGGGCTCTCAAGTTTGGTGAATCCAAATTTCAGACCTGAAAGAGCCCTTAAATCCATTCCCCATCTTAAAAACAAAGAAACTGAGGCCTAGAGAAGTTCTGACTTTTCTGTAGTCACAGAAGAAAGCCAGGATTTAGAAGGTAAATAGATGCGGAATTGCATCTTACACAGGGTTATATTCCAAAGTGGGCAGAAAAAAATCAGTTAGAAGGCACCATGTATGTTGGACATTTACCTTCTTTCAGTAAGTTCAGCAAACTAGATTGTCCTCCAGCACCGGAACAGATTATGGTTTCTTCAGCTGACCAGCAGATAAGGAGGTTGATTTATACTAGGGGCCACATTATAGAAAAACAAAACCAGAGCAAAATGAGCCTTTTTGAACACATGAGGATGCACACTCACAAAAGTGAGATGCACACATTTGAGAAGCCCTTGGGAACTGAGACTGCAGGGGACATACATGCACTGAGTAGCATGATGGACAGAGTCACCACACTATTTTTAAAATGTTCCCTCTCTTCCCTAGACCCCATCCCAGTGTGGGTGTGTGTTCGTGTATCTGTACCTGTGCCTGTGCCTCCCACACTTAATACCACAGCTAGATGGTGGTGAACATCAGCAGCATCTAGAACATCCAATTTTGTTGATGTTATTTGCCATTATATTTACTTTGCCTCATTATACCTTATTTTAGAATTGAGTCTTTTTTTATTAAAAATAATCTATTATTACAAAATCAACATTTGTGCATTATAGAAAAAAACATAAAAGGGAAACATTGTATATGACCTCCAAAAATTAGCACTATTAATTCCTTTTATTTATCATTTCATATATTTATGTAAATGCATGAACTTTATGAACTTTTGCCAAATGAGGCTATGTCAAAGTTAATACTAACCACCTTTAAATAAATCAATAAATTTTTATCTTATCTTTATTTTATCCCCCCACTTTCTGGTTTCTCCAGTTGTTCTCAAAATATCCCCCAGATTGTCCAAATCAGGGGCTAGTCCAGGACCATGCATCACGTTACTAGCATTTATAGTATGTTTTCATTGCATTAAACTAAACTTTATTTAAAAAAAAAAAAGACCTGATCTGTCCTGCAGAATGTCCCATCTTCAAGATTAAAAAAAAATTTTAACCCTCCCTGGAGTCTGCACTGCTCCATCACTCCGTCATCCAGCAGGGGCAGTTAACAGCCAGGCAAGCATAGAATATGAGCTACAACACACCTCTCAGGACATAACATAAAAGCCCTAGTGAGATAGATTTCAACTTATTTTCCACACCAGACACACACCACCATCAGCTGCTGCAAAAATCTTTGCTATTTACATGTGGTTCTTGCTTGTTGGAGGGCTGCGAGGTGGTTATAAAAATGGCTTCTAGCTGGAGGGAGAGCCTCAGGCAGAAGCCTGGAGGCCAGGAGGATGCAGAGGGGCCTCTCAGAGTCTTCCGTACTGCAGAGACTCCTACTCGTGCTTGAGGGTGAACCTTCCAAAGAGATGTGTCCAGCCAGTGGAGGTTGGGCAGGTGTTGCCCATCCACTTGATGAGTTTCACCTCCTCATCTAGTATATGGCTCTCCAGGAAGTCACAGAGATGAGGGTCTGTGTTGGCAGAAGCCAGGGCTTGCAGACCCAAAAGAGCCTGATTCAGGTTCTTCTCCAGGGCCATGGCAGCTTCCATGGTGATCAGGGTTTTACGCTACTCAGATTGGGATGGCTTCTTCATGTCCCGGAAGAAAGTGCTGTCACAGAGCTGGTTTTGCATCTTCAAGAGATGCTTGGGGCCCTCACGCTTCTCCTTTGCCAACTTGCAGAAGTGGCCCTTTAGGCCCACATCATCCCAGTTGAAATAGAAGCCAAGAGAAAGTTAGGTGTACAAGGCTCGTAGATGCAGGTTGACCAGGCGGTTGGTGGAAGGGCCTCCACTTTGGTGGAATAATTCTGACAGATCTGGAGCTCATGATTGGTCAATAATGAGGAACAAACCACCAAAGAAGCAGGGGATGACTGAGATGATGGTCTTAGAGGTTGCAACTGGAGGGTAGCCTGAGGCTGAAGGGGCTGAAAGGGGGGGGTGGGGGTGGTTCCCGGTTTGTTCTGTCCAAACCCTATTGAAGCAAGAGAAAGATCTGTGGGACCACCAGGTGCATTCCCTCCTAGATTTTTTATTTGCTTCCTTAGAGTATGATTGAGCTTGTGCCTCTAGTCTGTCTGTTTACTTCAATCCAGAAGTTAGATTTGAAGGATTGATGAATTTAAGTGAAACATTTTTAGCTAATATACATCTTAGGAGTAATGCAGATGGGTTAATTTGATTGATGCTGAGGGTTTGGGCTAATTGGCCTGACTATACTCAGGAATGCAAAAAGCAAACTGTGGGTTGCAAAATCAGCTTAAAATGGCCCGTTTGCAGGCAAGTTTGTTACAAAAGAAGTGAAGTTAAACCCCCTCCTTCTTTTGTACAAATTTCACTTATACTCTTATTTTTTACAAAGGCCAGTATTATTCTAGGACAAGGCCCATTAAATAGCTACCAGAAAATGCAGTTGTTCTGTAGATATTTTTCTTGGTGTCTTCAATGACCTGACTGTTGGCTCAAATCCTTTCTCTAACACTGGCTCACTACGCTAAGTTAATTAGGCCAACTCACCTTACATATGCACCATGCTTTAAAAGAAAATAACTATAGCCAAGATTTCTTGAGCACGGTCTACGCTAAGTGCTTTGTAGGCATCATTACTTTTAGTCACATCTTAAGAAGGCGTGTTTATTTTCCCATTTTGCAGAGAGGGGAAGCCTGGTTTGTGTTAGGTCACAAGCCGTGTGAATCCAGAGCCTGAGCACCAAGCCTTGCCCAGCTGTAGATTCTGCCTCCCTTTTCTCATTACTGTCTTTGGAATGTTCCATTTTTATCATTTTAGTTTTTAAGTATAGATCTAGGATCTGTGTCAAATTTAAGAAAAAAATTTTGGACAATATCCAATTTTTCCAGCACTGTTTGATGAAAAGACTTGGACACATCCATCATGTAAAAGAGTAACAAGTGCTTAGAGAGAGTAACACTGGAATAAGCCATTCTAAGTCTCCTTACTCACCCTTTCCTCTTCCTGCTTCCTGCTTCCCGCTCCTTGATTGCTGTAGAATCAGCTGGCAGGGAACCCAGGATGAGCCTTTGTAACCTGATATTTGTGGTGTTTTCAGCACGAATGGGGAAATGTTTCTGGGTTCTACCTTTCTCATTTTAATAAGGCTAACAGATGTTTTTCTCATTCATCCAGGCCCTGGTTTGGCATGCTGAATTGTAGAAGTCCCAATTCTACACTTAATTTATGCAAGCTCCTAATAGGCAGCACTTGACACATCTGAAATTTAAGAATTCTTTATAATTAGAAGGGACTGCACTAGCAAACACTGAATGTGGTTCTCTACCATTCCATTACTCTACAAAAATTCAGATTGTTTGGGGGTAGGATCTTTGTCTCCCTCACTTTGGATAATTAGTTCCTTCTTTTTGGAGTTAAAACAGAGCTAATTTTTATTCCAAGTGAAATGCCTAATTCATTTTAAGCATGTATTAAATTCCTCAAATAATTCTCCAGAATCTTTCATCTGCCTTTTTGGTGAGGCTGGGCCAGGGTGACCAGATATCCTGAGTCTGGGATGAGCAGAATTCTTGGCCCCTACCTTCACCCCCCAAAATTTGTTCAGTGTCTCATTGAAAATCCTTTAAATAAATAAAATAACTTCATCATCTGGGCATCTCCTCATACTAAGCACCTTTATTTCAGAAAGGTCTTCCTCTGAATAGTCCTGTCCTTGTTGTGGATTTGGCAATAGTAATTTATTCACCAATTATTTATTGAGTACTTGATATATTAGGAGTTGGACAGGTGTACAGTGGATACAGAGGATGCTGGAGAGTATCCTGCCCTCAAGTCTTAGACTGGAGGGGGGGCGGCCAGTCAGTGACAGACAGACAGGTAACTATAATGCATTGTGGTCACTATTAGGATAGCACAGGTGTGGGGTGTTCTGGGACATGTGGGCAGGTCATCAAACCCAGACTTGGGAGACAGGAAAAGTGTGCTAGGTAATGTAATATTTAAGCTAGTATTTGGAGAAGAAAGATTTAGCTAGGCAATCAGATAAATAAACTTAGTTTGTAACACACCATTGTGGAGCCCCAGAACTGACAGACTATTTTTCTTTGAGAAGCTACAATGCAGTATAGCATTTCATAGACTGATTCCATTGTTAGGATTGCTGAAGTATTTGCTCTCTCTCTTTCTCTCTCTCTCTCACACACACACACGCGCGCGCACACACACACACACACACACACACACACACGCACAGAATACTTATGTCGTGGGTTGTTCCCTTAAAAACTTTTCCATTTTTTCAGGATTAGTTTGTTTAGAATGTTTATAAACATTCATCCTCTATCTGGCAAATTCCAACTTGACTAAAATAAACTGAACCTGATAGAGGATTTATTTCCTGCCTTCTGGGTTATTGGCATTTAACTACAGGATGAATTATCAGCGAAAGGCTCCAGAATCTGATGTGTTCATCAAGACTTTCAGTCTATTAATTAGGAGTTCTTTTTATGACGTGTACGCTCTCACAATAATTTTCAGTAGAGAGGAAGTTAGTTAGCGCATACTAAATAAAAGGCTGTTTAAGCTGTTGGAAACTAAAAGTTTTGACCAGACTCCTTTTTAAAATTTGGACTCTCTAAGATTTCATAGTCAAAGACTTACTTTTTTTGAAAATTCAGTTTTACTGAGATATATTCACGTATCATACAGTCATCCCTGGTGTACAGTCAGTTGTTCATAGTACCATCATGTAGTTGTGTATTCATCACCCCAATCTATTTTTGAACATTTTCCTTATACTAGAAAAAGTAAAAATAAGAATAAAAAATAAAAGTAAAAAAGAACACCCAAATCATCTCCCCCCACCCTATTTTTCATTTAGGTTTTGTACCAATTTTTCTCCTCACCCATCCATACACTGGATAAAGGGAATGCACTCCACAGGTTTTCACAGTCACACTGTCACCCATTATAAGCCACACTGTTATACAATTATCTTCAAAAGTCAAGGCTACTGGGCTGTAGTTTGATAGTTTCAGGTATTTTCTTCTAGCTATTTCACTGCACTAAAACCTAAAAAGGATTATCTATATAGTGCATAAGAATGCCCACCAGAGTGACCTCTCGACTCCATTTGGAATCTCTCAGCCACAGAAACTTTGTTTTGTTTCATTTCACATCCCACTTTTGGCCAAGAAGATGTTCTCAATCCCATGATGTTGGGTCCAGATTCATCCCTGGGAGTCATATCCCACATTGCCAGGGAGATTTACACTCCTGGGAGTCATGTCCCATGTAAGGAGGAGGGCAGTGAGTTCGCCTGCCAAGTTGGATTAGCTAGAGAGACAGGGCCACAATCTGAGCAACAAAGAGGTACTCAGAGGGAGACTGTTACACACAATTATGAACAGATTTAGCCTCTCCTTTGCAGTAACGAGCCTCATAAGGCAAGTCCCGTTATAGAGGGCTTGACATATCAAACCATCAAAGACTTACTTTTGTATGAAGGCAGGTTTGTACATTAAACGTGAGTGTGTGAGGCAATTATATCAAGGTCAGGAATAATTCATATGAATAACGTTTGGTACAAATCTGCTGTTACAGTGGCAGCAAAATATGGCCCAACGACAGCTAAAAATGGATTTTGTTTAACTCCCTTTGAAATTCTTGTCTGTGTACCTCAGTAGTTTTTAAATTAGTTGGTTATTTTTCATGTTTCCAAGATTTTTATTTACCCTTTACAGTTAAGAACTTGAGATTTGTTGTGGAATGTCGAGCCAGAAATAAGATATCATGTTACAGATTGTTTCCTTGAAAGAATCATGATTTACTGTTTTTGTAAAATTGACATAGGTTTCCTTCAATTAAAAAAGTGATACTAGAAAAATAAGAGGAAATAAAAATCATTCAGAATACCATCACCCAGAAATAGCAATGATTAATCATTTCTAGAGATCTCTATGTATTTCTGTAGTAAGAGAATAAGAGGAATTAAAAGAATACAAAATGAAATGTATGTCATATGTTTATGGAATAAGTATGGAATTTAATTTTACTTTAACAGATAATAAACCTGAAATGAAACTAAAAGAGTTGGTGAACTTGATAAATATTTTTTTCAAAATAAGAAATTAACTATAAGAAAATACATCTAAAGTTAAGAAAAAAGATTATGAAAAACTTTGAAATTGTAGTCATTAAAAAATACATATTTAACTTTTGATAGTATTTTTTGATCCCTGGCACTTTGAAAATTCCTCCCCCTTTTTCTTGCTTCCCCCACCCCACCACTCCCTTTGTTAATTATAAACCTTAACTTTTCCATTCGTTATGTACCCCCACTACCACAGCTGCTTGATCAAGCTCTATATCCAATTGAATTCCAACTCAACCCCAGCCTCTTAAGCTTTGGCTTCTCCATTCTTGTTTGCTTTCATTCACTATTGGTTGGATGAATTTCCTTGGCCACTTATGCCTGGAGTTCTGCACTCTTGAGACACTGTGCAGTGAAGGTATTTAAGAGAAATTCATACTTGGAAACCCAGGGGAATTCTGATAGTGCTCCTCCTCTGTGCTTGACTTTGGGACTCAGATCTGCCACAGGATTTTTCTGATACTTCCTGCTATTTGAACCATCTTACAGTCTCTAACCTACATTTAGAAATTTATTGAGGTACAAAGTGGCTCCTGATCCACTTCCCTCTTCTTTCCTTTTACCTTTTCATCTTCTCCAATCCACTTCCAGAAAAGCTCCTTAAAGCAACCATGCTTTTGACATTTAAAATCCCAATGGAAGCTTCTCCATGGCTGGCTTTAGGGCAGCCAGTAAGTAGCCCACTGAGGTTGCTTCCCAAAGTGTTTGAGCTTTCAAAACATTCTATATCTTAGAATTGAGAACTCTGGATGTGGCATGCTTGGCTTCTTTGGTTATTAGTCTGTGCAGACTTTTTCAAGTCACGCTTTTGACTATAAAACCAAAAATCGAGGTAATGGCAAGAGGAGGATAGAAATGAGGAGGAAAAAATTGAAATCAGAGTTATAAATATATTTCCTCTTTAAATGTTATGGCTACCTATGGATACCTAATTTGAATATCCCAAATTTTCTTAGTCCCAATTTCAATTTTTCTGTGTTCATTAGGATACAAATTCATACAATTCATGAAGTGTAGTCTTTCTGTTTTCCAGAAATTGGGGTAAAATGAGTATCTGCCATTTAAGGATTGCTCATCCTTTGTCACAATGGTGAATTCCTGCAGTGGAGTTGTAATTGGAAGTTCTTTTGAGGCTCCACTAAATTTTTACATGCTTAGTGCCTACATTAGTGTCTCTATAGCACTGTCCTTATTTAATCACCACTGCCCCTGACTGCCGATTTACTAATTGCTCAACAACTTCTGGTCTTATAGAAGAGGTAAAAATACCTTACTCAGAAGCCAGTACGTTGAACCTAGAATTATAGGGAGAAATTGGCCTAGTCTAATAAAATCTTTCTATATTATGATTGAAATGTGAAAACGTGAATTGCTTTCTTTTTAAAACTAATAATAATATATAAAAAAAGAGAGAGTAAATTTCTCCCATGGAGATTAAGAGTGAGAGCTCTCAAAGTCCATCCAGTCATGACTGATACATAAAATAATTTCAGGTGGATGCAAATTTTTTTAATTGCTTAATATTTTAAATATTTAATATTTTACCTAACATTTTAATGTGTATTAGAAACATATCTAGCAAAGTGGCAATAAAAAGTTTTACTTTTCATTGTAAGTTAATGTAATAAAATGAGCCAAGTGAAAGAAAATTAATGAAGTAAACAATATATAGGTATAGGTAATATGCAGATATGACAAAATGTGAGGATGATGTGCAAATGACTAGTTTCAGAAACAAGAGAATGTGGAAATCAGAAATATACAGATATGACAAAAATTACACAGCTGTGCAAAAGACTAAAGTTCTGGAAATAGGGGAATATGGGAATCAGAAACATACCTAAATCATGCTTATTACAAACTTGGGTTTTCCTCTACTAAAACCTACATGTGTCTGAAGCAATGGTTCTCAATCTGTCATCCACCAAGAAGGACATGATGATGGCTTTCATAAGCATCATGAATTCCCGTCACCCACCTCTTTCTCTACCACTCCAGAAAGTATTTTGGTAGGCAAGCAAATGAGAAACAATATAATAGAATTAGCCTTTACTCCACACTTAATTCATTTCTAAAAGACTAAGTTATTTACAAATGGATACCTTAACTTTTATTAACAAATCATTTTCAGCACCTCTCACGATTGCCACTTGACAATATCAGTATGCTGGAGAAACTGTGATCTCACAAACAAATATGTGTAGAGGCCCCTTTTGGGGAATTTGGGTCTTGGGGACTGTTTTCCTTACTACCTCTGACCAATAATGTCCTCTTTTCTCTTTAACGCATACAGACTGTTGGGCGGGAACTGTTGCTTCATTTGATTGAATATCTCGTAACAAATGAAGGAAAAGACCCTGAAATCACAAGTCTCATCAATAGTACTCGGATACACATCATGCCTTCAATGAACCCAGATGGGTTTGAAGCCGTCAAAAAGCCTGACTGTTTTTACACGGATGGAAGGTAAGACTGGACTGGTCTAAAAATAACAAAAAGGCCCCATCAGACAGCGCTCCTTGGTCCTGTCCACAGGAGTTGGGTAATGGTGAAATGTCTCACAGTCTGTGCCATAGCATTACCTTGCCAAGAACTCTTCAGGGATGCCTGTTGCTTTTCAGATAAAATGCAAAATCCCAAATAAGTCCGCTTTAGTCCTGGGCCTGCCTTACCTTTCCAACTTCATTTCCCATGTCCCTTCACTCACCAAGCTTCAGCCACGCTCATTTCCTTTTGCTTCCAGGTTCTTTCTCACCCCAGGGGTTCAGCATGTGCCATTTCCCACTCCTTAACCCCTCCCATTACTTAAACACCATGTCCTCAAAGACACCTTCCCTAACATTAGATCCCCTGTTATACTCTCATTTCCCTAGTACTTTCCCTTCATAGCACAATTATTCATGTCTAATTTTTTGTCTCTCTCCCTAATAAACTGTAAATCTATTCTTCTCATCATTGTTAAATCCTCAGTACTTAGCATAGTACCTAAGCCCTCAATAATTATCAGCCGATTTATTAAGACAGTATAGTTCAAGAACTAACTACAAAGAAGAGTGGCTCTTGTGATTTTTCTGATTTAAACAGAATTTATTTTGTTTCATTCAGGTTGCCTAAGGTAGTTTAGAATTTCTCAAATGTCTACTATGCATTTATATTTATGCAATTCAAAATTTTGTTTGCTTTACCAAAAATAAGTAAAATTTCACTGATTGATTCCCTTTAAGTTTTTTTCTAGCATATTTAAATATGACTACTCCACTTTTCAGGAACACATTTATATGAAGTAGCACATTCAGTTATCAATTGCTGTGTAACAAACTACCCCAAAATTTAGTGACTTAAAACAACAACCTTTTTATTTACTCTCAATTCCATAAATCAGGAATGTGGGCAGGGCAGAGCAGGATGGCTAATATCTGTTCCATGATGTCTGGGGCTCAGCTGGGGTCTGGCTGGGACAACTAGCCTAGGGCCTTGTATCTGGATCCTCAGTCTAGGCAGTCAGCTAGGTTCCTCGTTTCTGCATATGGACTCTTTATATGGCAAGCATTGGGGTCTCAGTGCTCCAAAAGGGGGTCTTCCAGGAGGAAAAGCCCCAAAGGGCGAGCCTTTATGAAACCTCTGTTCATCACACTTGCTAGTGTCCCACTGGTCAGAGCAGTGGGGGGTTGAGGGCTGCACAGAGCATGAACACCAGGGGTTGTGGTTCATTGGAGACCTCCAAGGTAACTGCCCACCCCACCTGTATTCCCATATGAAAAAACACCTAGAGCCCAAGCCAAAGGTCTATACATTGGACAAATTAGCTCTCTCATGTACCATCAGTAAACCCTACAAATTCTTTCTTTTAAAGGGAAAATTCTAATCATCATGACCTGAACAGAAATTTCCCCGATGCTTTTGAATTTAATAATGTATCAAGGCAGCCTGAAACTGAAGCAGTCATGAAGTGGCTGAAAACAGAGACCTTTGTCCTCTCTGCAAACCTCCATGGTGGCGCCATGGTGGCCAGCTACCCATTCGATAATGGTGTTCCAGGTAAGCAGAATACATGGCCCAGCTCCGGCTCTCTGCATCCAGAGCAGAACTGCAAGCGTTCTGCTTCTGGATGGGGAAAAACTGCCCCCCACACACACACCTTAACTTCTCTGGCATAGATAGAAAGAGCCTCATTTTCCCAACCCAGAGCCATCCTTCCTGTAACTTATAAACAACAGATAAGCAATTGATTTATAAGTAACAGGATTAATTTGCCATTCATCAGTGACATACTAAAATCAGGTTTGGATTATCTCACAAGAAGCAATATGGCTAAAAGAAAGTAAAACCAGAACAATTTACCTTTCTTTGATAATCATGCAAATAATAATTGCTGACTCCTCTAAAACATTGTAGGTGGAGGAACCTTAAATGCACGTTACTCAGCAAAAGAAGTCAACCTGGAAAGGCTAAATGCTGTGTATATCAACCATATGATATTCTGGAAAAGGCAAAACTATAGAGACAGTGAAAAGATCAGTGGTTGCCATGGGTTGAGGGGGAGGAAGGAGGAGCACAGGAGATTTTTAGGGCAGTGAAACTATTCTGTATGATACCGAAATGGATTCGTGACCTTATGCGTTCATCAAAACCCATAGAACTGAACAACACAAAGAGTCAGCCCTAATGTAAACTATGGACTTTAGTTAATAATAATGTATTAATTGTAACAAATGTACCACACAAATGCAAGATGTTAATAATAAAGGAAATTGTGAGCAAGAGAAAGGAGTATATCAGAATTCTCAGTACTGTCTGTTCAATTTTTTGTAAACCTAAAACTGCTCTAAAAAGTAAAGTCTATTAATGAGTTTTTTAAAACAGAACAGAACAAAACCTCTATGGGATGAGGTATGTACCAAAGACTTAAAATATTACAGTGATTTCATTAACCCCTACAGTGCCTAAGGGAAGTTTATTGACCTCTGGACCTTAGTGAGAGTGACTAAGAAGGATACTTAATTTTTAAACTGATTTAGGAAGAGCTTGGATATGAATATAGCTTATTTTGTTTGCAATATTGCCTTGCATGTGTTCATTAAAAGCTAGAAAGAGTGGAGGGGGTATCCAAGGAGGGAAATTAGAGCGCTAGTGTCGATGTAATTATTGTATTTGCTGACCTGGTGTTGTATCTTCCATCTTACTGTAAAGTCAATTGAAAGGTCTTGGTTTGTCTTTCAAATATAGCAACTGGGACTTTACTTTCACGCAGCTTAACCCCCGATGATGATGTTTTTCAATACCTTGCACATACTTATGCTTCAAGAAATCCCAACATGAAGAAAGGAGAACAGTGTAAAAGTAAAATGAAATTTCCAAATGGAGTTACTAATGGATACTCTTGGTATCCACTCGTAGGTGAGTTTCGCTTTTCCTTTCTACCCGTTTCCTTATTGCCGTCATCCAAAGGTGCCAGCTGATTTGTGTTAAGCCAGCACTTGTCAAAAGATTTTTAGACACAGCACAGTCCCTTCAATCATGTCTCCATCAGCTAATATCACAAGAGCAGTGGGGGTGACTGATAGTTTGAGAGATACTCAGACGTGTTCCTCACTGCCAAGGGTCTCCTTCATTCATTCAAATGCTTTTTCAGCATCTACCTTCTAGAAGCCAGGAACTATGCCAGGAAAGCTGAAGAGGACACAGACCTTACCTTCACATTTAATAGGGGAAGTGCAAACAAATAATTGTGACAGCAGTGTAATTAGACTAAAAATAGAGATTTAGAAAAAGGTACAGTGTATGGCAGGGGTGTAAAGCCAGAGTACTGTTGGGAGTGGTGAAGAGCTTGGAGAAATTTAACACTCTGTCCCATCTAGCAGGGGCAGCTGCTACATAGATCCAGCTAAATTCTGCCACACAGCAGTGGGGCCCCAATATTACCAGATCTTCCAATTTCTAAAAGAAGCTGAATTTGTACCTGATTTTAAAGCCACTTTGCAGGCTAAACAAAAGAGTGCTTCAAACTGGATTCAGTGGGAGGGGGCCTCCAGTTTTCCACCCTTGGAATGGGATGGTCAGGTAAGGGAGGGGGTGAGGAGATGGCATAAGGCAGGAAGGGAGGATATTTTGGTCAGAAGGAATAATATAAGCAGAAGCCCAGGAGTATGAGAGAATTCATCGTAGGCTGGGAACTGAAAAATACTAAGTGGTGTTAGGTGGAAGGGTAAGCGGGAGACAGCTGCTGGGCTGTGGGTTTCTGTTGCCCCCTGTGGAAGTCATCTCTTTCTGGACTGGTTAGCCTTGACCCTACCAATACAAGCTGCAGCATACATTTTTTGCTGGCAAGTCACTTCCAAAGGCGCCTTCTCCAGTTGTCACTTTGGCTACATAGACTACCAAGCGGTCTTGCACAAGCTGGCACTTTTGTATCTGGGCAGCTCTGTGCCAGCTTTCCAGGCAGTGTGAATAAGCACAGAGCATGACTGTAGGCATCGGGGCCAACTAGACTCCACAACAGCCCAAACTTCTGGGTTGTGCAAGGGACAGCCCTCCCACCCTCACCCTAGACCTCCAGCGTAATCCCCGCTCTTCATCCTTCTTAGTGAGGAAAGGGCCCCTCCTGCTCAGTGGCAGTGCTGCCTTCATGATCACTGTCTCCAGCTGTAACTGTCAGGACCAAATCCAGATGTGTGAGAAATTAGCTGGGAACCTACAGTTGCTGTTGAGGATTGTTCCCACATGTGCCTGCGTGTGAGCCGTGTGTCCTTCTCAGAGAAAAAGCAGGCAGAGCCAGCCACCTGGAGAAGCCTAGAATAAAGCCTTGTGGTGCAGCCTGGATGTTTGGTGAGCCAGGCCTGCTTGCCTTCTGCAGAACTGCACACCTCAGGGCACTTGGCGTTCTCATTCCTGGCTGCCCTGCTAGGGATCCATAGTGCACACCTGTACCTGTTTGGCCATTTAAATTCTTTCATCCTGAGACACAGAGACACAGCCTTCTAGCCAAGAATATTTTTTGTTTTGTTTTTCTCTTCCTCCACCCCACTCCCTTCTATTTCTTGGTGAAAATGAGAAAAGAAAGAAATACAAAACCTATAAGGTAAATAAAGGAAGTAGAAAGGACAGAGAAATTCTCCCTGGCTGGAATATGGATCTACATAGATATTACTTAATATTTAAATAATACATTGATCTAATATTTTGACCATTTTCTTAAGCATGAAATTTTTTTCAACTTCAGTACTTCCCAAATACTCTGATGGAATTGAGAATAGATATTTTCTTGGGCAGAGATTGAAGTATAACAAAATTAAAATTTGACAAATTATTTCTTCAAAGTTACCCTATTTCATCAAAGCTGAGATCCACTGATTGTAAAACACAGTGTACCACCAAGAAAGGAAAAAACATTTTCAGTTAAACTAATGACACAATCATTTTTTCACCCATCAAATTTAAGGCACATCCCACTTCAGAGATATTAAAATATGATAAAAGTTGCATTTTGGAAAATATAAAATATGATTACAATCCTGTGAAAATAGGGCCTCCAGAGGTAGGCAGTGGAAAGAAAGCATGGGCAATGACAATGCCGGGGCAGGGACCTGTGCCTTTACCTCCCCAAAGCAGGACACAGCCCCTTCTGTTATCCCCAGTAGCAGTTTGGTGTAACGGGTGAGAGCACGGGAGCCAGAGCAACATGGCCTGTGGCCCAATTGCTGCCAATTACTAGCTAGAGTCCTGGGCATGTTGCTTAAGATCGATGATTATGTTTCCTCATCTGTAAAATTGGGGTCATAATTGCTGTGAGGATTACATGAGTTGACATAAAGTGCTCTAGATAGCACCTAGCACATAGCGAGCACTCAGTAACTGCTGGCTATCATTATTCCCCCAAAATTAGTATAGTTTTGTTCTTAACTTTTTATTTTCAAGTCATTTCAATCAACACACAATTGCAAAAATAAAACAAAACCAATACAGAGAACTACAATATAATCCCTACCCAGATGCCCAGATTTACCAACTTTTAACATTTTGCCACATTTGTTGTATTATTGCATCACTTTCTAAACATTTGAGAGTAGATTGCATACATCCTGCTCCTTAAACACTTAATACCTTCGTGAGTATTTCCTAAGAACAGGGATATTCACTTATGTAACCTCATTAAGTACCATTATCAAGTTCAAGAAATTCAACATTAATATAAATGTAGTTTTCTATAATAAATATAATTATAAATAGTTTGTAGAAATATTTTTAAAGAAACTTCATTCTACTCTATGTCTGTTTAAAATGTAATTTAGGGGAGAAATGTAATTTGAAGACTCCTTTTTGTAATGTAAAAAACAAACAAACAGAAAAGAACCCTTCCCACACCCCTCACCTAATTTTGATGCTCAGTTGAACTTCAGTCAGTTCTGATCCAGTCACCCATCTGGGAATATTTAGGGTTGCCTGGTCACGCTCGGGTGGTAAAATGTCAAGCCCTGAGTTTATATGCTAATATGTCAAATTCTTCTTTTCCTGTTTACGTGTACTTTCCTTGCAACTGTCTAATTCATTCATCCCCAAGGTATGTGATCCTTGGCTCCACTCCAAATTCAGACCTTAACTATAATTAAACATGCTTGTGTTTAGGTGGAATGCAAGATTACAACTACGTCTGGGCCCAGTGTTTTGAAATTACGTTGGAGTTGTCATGCTGTAAATATCCTCGTGAGGAGAAGCTTCCATTCTTCTGGAATGAGAACAAAGCCTCATTAATTGAATATATAAAACAGGTGCACCTAGGTTTGTAAGATTTTCTTATTAATTCCTTATTAACACAAAACACAACATCTGGAAAAACCTATGGGCTGAAAAAATGCAAGCCTCCATATACAGCTCATTTTCAGTTCCAAATAGAACTAACATTAAGAATCCTCTCTACGTGAATATCTGCAGTGTGTGAGAAATACAGCACCCATCAGTTCAGATAAGAGAAAGCATGATGCATGTTGCTTTAACATGGGAATATATATATCCAGTGAATCCCCAATTTACATGCTGAATGCCCTGGAAATCTGGCAAAAGACCAGGAAACAGAGTATTACTATTATATCATCTCCCATTTAGAGAAAAGCCAAGTTTGCTTGTCACTTGCCACACTAGATCACAGACCCAGAGAGCATTTGAACATGCCTTTTTTGCATTTCTTACACAAGTGGAGTGGTGATCTGTGGCATTAACTTCACCCCACCCTCCAACTCTGCAAATGACCTGATGCTGGGAATCTTCCCAGCCTGTTTTCTAAAGTCTGTCTGGCCTTAATCACAGATGGTCAAACTAAATGTGGCAAAATGGTGGTGGTTCTCAAGCACATGAAGCAAACTCATCTGGAGTGCTTGTTAAAACACAAATTGCTGGTGCATCCCCAGAGTGTCCGATCCAGTGGGTCTTGAATTAGAGAAGTTGTAGGTGTACAGAAAAATCATGCAGAAAATAAGGACTCCCCATAAACCCCCCTTCAATCACACAGTTTTCCCTTTCAACTCTTTGCATTAATATAGTACCTTTGTTACCATTGATGAAACAGTATTATTATAATTATACTATTAACTGTTATCCATAGTTTACAAGTTCCCAGGTGATGCTGATACTGCCAGTTCAGGGACCCAGTTTGAAATATATTGCACTAGATAAACACACTACTTATCGATGCTGATGGAATCACATACAGTTCAAGTTTACTTGACCGGTAGGTGTCTTTTTGAGCAGGATAGAGAAGGCTCTTCTGCATTGTCAGAATTCAAGTTATCTTTCTCCATTCAGAATGGTTTGAAGGAAAAAACACATCAAATATTGGCACAATAGTTCTGCTACTGGGTCAAGCTAAAAGAGAGGGAGAGAGAGAGAGATTGTGTGTGTGTGTGTGTGTGTTGTGTGTGTGTGTTGAAGGTATGTATGTGTGTGTGTGTTGAAGGCTTGCATAATTCCTGGTTTTCTGCAAAGCTCTCCACCTGATAAAAAGATGATGAAGAAGGATGGATGAAGGACAAGTCAGAAGCACAGGGGTACAGGGCTGAGTACAAAGATAATTAGGAGTTTCCTGGACCATACATACCTAAAATGGATGTCCCTATCCCCTGCACCTCCAGGCCCATTCCTCACCCTGAGCAGAAGTACACAGAGATTATTGTGAACTCACAGGGTTGTATCTGACTGGCTGAGTCATTCACGGGTTTGATTCCCAGCAATAGGGGATGTTACAAAATGTCGCCTTTTCTTTTTCACCAACATCTTCATAAAGTTTAAGCATATTATTAGAACTTTCTCCTTCCTCATTAGGTCATCAAATTTTGTTTTCGAATCTTCCCTTGTTTAGTTTTCTGATATTTCTCCACTGGATCTTCCTCATGAAGCATGTATTAATTTAGCCTTTCTATTGAATTTCTGTCTATGTTGATCCTCTAGTGTGTTACTCTGCCTGTTCTTTTCTGAAATTCATCCTTCATCAGCATCAACATAGGAGTACAATGAACATATAACTGCACTATTTTCAGAATTTCAGTTGAGTTGTTTGTAAAGGTTATTTGTCAAGCACTGAATTAATTGTCAGTGAAGGACATTTGTAAACTGTTAAATACCATACAGATTGCAGCATCACAGTTGTTATTATTAACTTGGAGGGCCTAAGTCCATTTACACTAGGCTTTATAAAGAACATTTATCCCATACCTGTTCCTGTGACCTGATGGGGACAACGCGCCTTAAAAAAATGTATTAGCACATCAACACTGCCCCCTTGTGGTTAAGTAAGAGGCACTTTTTTAGTTTAATAATGAAACTGTATTTCAAAACACTGATAAAATGTGCTTCTCTCCACATTGGTGTCCATGGAGGAACCAAAGAATATTTTTGTTTGTAGATGATGAAAATAAACACTTCTTTACTTATAAAGCTCCAGTTTAAGGAAATTATTGAAATTGACACTCTTCATGTCATCCAGCAATAGGGTTTCACCACTAGCTAGGATGCCTCTGAGTCTCTGAGATTTTTACCCATCTGGACGTTTTTGGCCTGTATCTATCTGGGAAGAAACGTTTTCATGCTCTAATGGAGGGACCTGGCCAAGAGTGCAAGAATCTGGTGAGGCCTAAGCTGTTGTATTTTCTGGCCCTTTGTGATTCTTTGAGCAAGCCCCTTGTCTGAACCTGTTTTAGTGAAAGTTGGGAATGACAGCATCTACTCTGCTTCACACCAGCTTGTTGTAAAAGTCCAGTGGGGTTTTTCTTTCATTTAAAACTCACTGTAGATCTTAGTCCAACCCAGGACCCTTGTTGCTGTGTAGTCATATGTAGAGGATTTACTCGGTTTGGGTTTTCCCCCTCCCCGGAGAGAAGCAAAGATGTGCGAGACCCCATGTTACCTGCTGCCGTCTCTGCCTCTCCCCTGGACTTCTCAAAATGGATCTGAACAAGTCTCCCAGGTACTGTCCCAGTTCTGACTCTGAATGGTGGCCAACAGATACAGCATTCACTTCTTGCCCAGTAAGGACTTTTCACTCATAAAGTTAATACCTTTCCAGGGGAGGGAGAGCTTTGCATTTCTCCCTCATTTCCAGATGTGGACTCATATGGTATGTCTTCTTTGTTTATCTGAGATTTTTTCAAAACCTCGTATTTTTGTTCCCCTTATGCAATAGTGTTGGCTCTCCTTGCACCTCTTTGGATATAATGGTCCATTTTCATTGTTTCAATTTCAGCACAAAATAAACCATATCTTCTGGTAAAACTATTTCTTCCCCCTAAATGAAAGATTTGGTGATGCTTGGATAGACTATTGTAAAGACATAAAGATCTGAAGAAAGCTTTCATTTGGCTAGTGGTATGGGATTTCTCCATATTTAAGCATGATCTGTGTTTGTTTAATAACAGAGTGATATTCAGATACTCCAGGTTTCCACATTCTTGAAGAATTGTCTTTAAAGTTGGATGAGAGTTTTTAGAGGCTGGTGAAGAAGAATAGGAAGACTAATTATAGACATCTCCCCAAATCCAAATTATTCCACCTTTTCCCGTATTTGAGGGTAGGCACACTACAGGTTAATTGAAATCTGTATTCAATTGTGACATATACTGCTTGCGAGTATTGTGTGGGTACCTAAGGCAGTCCATAAACACTGTTGGTGCAACTGACAAAAAACATCAAGTCTTTTCTATTAAAGTGTAACCAATTCTAGCCAAGAAGGAATTTGCTACCTCTCTTTAAGGTACCGTGACTTTTCTTTTTCTTGGTGTCTTCAGCTAACTACTCATTACTAGCAATCCTGAATCCTGTTTCAGCATTATCTTAGATGTTAAAGGATGGTGTAAAGTCAGTTGCAAAAATAGTTTTATTTTTTATGAATTTGTGTTTTGTTTTATTTGATTTGGGGGAAGTCAATGAAAAATACAGAAGCAGCCAAAAGACTTGCCACTACCACCACAAGCTACCTTGCTCAAATTCATGGATTTTCTAAGTGGCAGGAAGACTATAATCTTCCCCAGAGAAGGAAGAAATATATACGGCTTCTTCGCTCATACATTCCTACCCTTGTGGAGCAAGTTTTGAACAAGATTCCAGAAACTTTTTAATATTTCTGTCTCAACTCCAAATCATATAGCCACAGTCTTTTATTCCTTCACACAGTTTTTCTTATCCAAGCAAGATGAAAGAAAACAAAGGAAGTAATATTTGTTGAGTGTCCTATTCTGTGTTACATGCATTTAATTGAGACTTGAGGATGTTTAGTGACTTAGGAACTGGGATTCAAATTGAGACCTTTCTGTCACACCGGCCTGTGATGATTGTATATGCTATGTTATCTATGTATCAAAGCACCTTCTTAAGAAGGGCCCAATATAAATACCTCTTCAAGGAATAATGACACTGAAATCTAATGAACAAATGCATAATCAGGTCACTGAACCATTACCAATTACTACCCAAAGTTCAAAATGATACATACCAAGTGATAGAAGTAAATATAAATGGAACTTTTCAAGAAAAGAGGCAATAAAAAAGTTTACATGAAGATAGAGGTCCTATATAGTTGGCCTGTATTGAGAAAATGAAAAGGACACATGACATTTAATAATTCCTTGTCTGGAGTTAGGAAAGAAGAGTCAGGTATTAGGTTGGAAAGAAAGTAGAAGACAACTTGGGTCAGATGGAAGTTTGGTTAATGCCTGAGATAAAGAAAGATTTTGTGGTTAAATGTCAAATTTTTTTTTGCTTTGTTCTAACCTTTTCTGGAGGAAACCATTTAAAGTGTGCCTCCTATTTTTCTGCCTTAGTAAATCTTGATTGAACATAACTGTTTTGGGATAGCTTAAGGTCATCTTATCATTGTGTCCCTTCTTTCTCATTTAAGTCACTGAGCTCAGGTGCCCTCACCTTAAGATAAGCATGATTTGCCATAGGAGTCAACAAAGTGGAACGTGAAATTTAGGATTTAAAATGAGAAGACTCTTACAATATAAGTAGCCTTTTCTTAATCGTTCTCCTGAAATTCTGACATGAGTGAGCAGGAGTATGGTATGACAGTTCAGTGTGGGCTCTGGAAGCCTGGGTTTACAGCCAGACTTTTGCCACCTAGTTGGCCATATGAACTGGAGATTATTTTAATAATCCAAAGCCTTAGTTTCTTCATCTGTAAAATGGTGTCAATAATACCACCTACCTCATAGAGTTGATGTGAGTAGTGGCATAGAGCCTGGAATATTCTAAGTGCTTAATAAATGTTGGCTACTGTGGTTAATGATTCCATGCTTCCAAGCAACCTTGTGATTTATAATTTTGCTTCTCATGTGGTTTGTCTGACCATGAGACAAAGATACTTATTCCCTTGCAGAGATAAGTATTGTCTTACAAATTCATAACTGATATTTTAGAGGTTTGTTTTGCTTAGGATTTTATGGAATCCACCTACGGCATTCTTGCCAAACATTGAGTAAACAACTTGGAAATGAGAGGAATGGATCCTAGATTGTCATCCCTGTTCTCTTATTTTGATAATATGGGCTATAAATGGAATACTCAACAACAACAAAAAATTTAAACTATAAACCAGATTGGTAGCTTAACTGTATTTTAAGTTACATCAAAAATAAGATTACTTTTCCTTCACCAACACTTTATTAACTCAAAACAGATAATAAAAATCAGGCATATTTTAAAAAAATAATTACAAGAAAATTTTTTCAGATGCCGTAAATTTCTATTTAACATTTTGTCTTGCAGGTATAAAAGGTCAAGTTTTTGATCAGAATGGAAATCCATTACCCAATGTAATTGTGGAAGTCCAAGACAGACAACATATCTGCCCTTATAGAACCAACAAATTTGGAGAATATTATCTCCTCCTCTTGCCTGGGTCCTATAGGATAAATGTAAGTATGCGACTGTAGTTATTGCTATTAAAATATGATAGAATTCACAATAATTATTCATACAGAAGGAGTCTAAAATACATCTGGAAAGCCCACAAGTAGATACTTCAGAGTAGAAACAAAGGACAATTTGGGGTGGGAATAGAAGAGGGTTATATGAACAAACTAGAAAAATTCATGTTTTTTCCCCAACTGGCAATTCATTTTTTTTTTAAGAGATGCCAAATCCTATTTCTTGTAATACCTTTCTATAATAAAAAATGCAACCACCCTTATTAATAAAAATAATTAAGCAATGTAGCAAAAATACTTCCAAGCTTCGTAGAATACCATTTTTAGTACCCATCCCATGAAACATAATTTCTATTATTAAAAAAAAAAAAGGGAAACGGACAAGTTTCTTAGAATTTATTATAAAGGAAATTGATCTACAGTTGTTACCACTGTATTAAGCAAGTAATAGACATATTTTGCAGCCCTTTCATAAGCAAATGGTGACTTTTCCAATTGATGCAAGTAAAACTCCAGCTTTAGTTCTATTATGATACATGTTTCTGAGCCATTTCTTCCTAGGAGAAGGAGGTCTGAACTAGTTTGAGCCTGAGTATTATTTTGTGAGCGAAATAAACGAGTAAAGTACCTGATTTAGTTGGCCAGATCTTTCTCTGTGAATCGACTTTTCTCTAGAAATTCATGATTCTTCATGGCAGTGCCCCTGCATGGGGCTCATCATTTGCTAATCCTCTTCTTGGGAATCTTCCTCCTACTAAGCAAATTGTTGGAGCTTGAAAAACTTCAACTCACTTTGAATTCTTGCCTAAAAATGCCCTTTATTTTTCTACTTATGTACTATGACATTTCCTTCTTTCTATACTTGATTTCAATATTGCATTTCATTTGGATGGGAACAGAGTATTTTAGGAACCTGTGGACACATTTAATGAATGCAGTGAATGGTTGTACTGGTTAGAGACACTACTAACTGTTTACTTCCTCTGAAGGGCAAATGCATGTTGACACCCAAAGGAATTTGCCATGATTTGCTGATTTTAATAATATTAAGCTTCATAGGTTGTTGGGGGTGTTTTTCTTTGTAGAATCTAGTCTCTTGCCTCCCTTTCTCCCCTTTAGAACAAGGCAGCCAGTTCGTTGGTCATCAAATGCAGGCAAATATAAGAACTACTAGAATACAGGTTTTCCCTGTAGTGAGTCTAAATTATTTTTATGCAGTCCCATAAATAATCTCTTATGGAATAAAGTTATGAATTTTTAAATTACCATTAGCTAGGCTATTGCTTGTACGTGTTGACTATAGTTATTAGCTCTAGGTTGGAAAGGCAAGACTTTGGTAGCTGAAATGAATAGCTAAAATGACCGATTGATGGTTATATAAGTTACTCCCCATTCTTTTCCCTATGTGCCTATAATAAAAGCTTTGCTTAGTGGATATGACCTATACTTAATTTAGTATTTGTCTTATTTGTCATAATCATTTCTCTGTCACACACACACATACACACACACAAATCTAAAGATTCAGGCTCACATAAACAAAATGAAGTAAAAATCAAAGTTTTTTAAGGAAGCAATAGACTTCTACACGTAGATCAATTCCAAGAAAAGTGGGATAAATTGGGGGAATAATTCTACTTACAAATAATCTTACTCCAATGAGGATATTCAGGACAGACTTGGGACAAGGAGAAACAGTCAGCCCGTTACCTTTGCTCTCAGGTCAGTTATCATCCTTGAAAATGATGGTAGCAGAATCAGTCTACTGCTTCCTTCTCCTGTCTTACATCACCAGATAAGGGACCTGTCTTTATTTCATTTTGCAGTTCTTGGCAGCAGCATTAACAACTTATGTCCTTTTCAATAGGCATTGGGTAACTCGTTCAGCAAGCAGAACCGAATCTGTTATAGCCCAGGAGGCCTGGCAGATTGTTACATGCATTTCACAAAGGCCTCATTTTAGTGGTGGATACAAAACATCTGAAATCACTCAGATAATTGTTTCTTGTTTCCTCTCAGGTTACAGTCCCTGGACATGATCCACACCTCACAAATGTGATTATTCCAAAGAAATCCCAGAACTTCAGTGCTCTTAAAAAGGATATTCGACTTCCATTCCAAGAACAATTGAATTCTGTCCCAGTATCAAATCCTTCATGCACTCTGAATCCTCTATACAGAAATTTGCCAAGCCATTCAGCTGCAACAAATCCTAGATTGTTCTTATTTTTAGTGACTCTTTTGCACATATTTTTCAAATAAAGCAAAATGTGAAACTCGACCCCTGTCACCACTGGAATCAGGGATTACTCAAACCAGGTTACTGCAACTCTAACTCCCTCTGTGGGACATAGACTGGATGAGCACCATGGTCTTCCCTAAGATAAGAAGCGGATGGTTCCAAATCCTGCAACAAGCAATGTGGTGTGATAACAAAAGGAATCATTCAGTCTTGATGATGAATGGAAAATACCTACCTATCAAGCCCTGCCCACTTACACTTAAATTAATATTGAAGCAGCCTTTAAAAAATTGTTAGAAGTTAAACTTGAGAAGCAAAAAAGCAGTTCCCACAAGGAAAAAAAGGAGCCAATTTTGTACAGAAAGCCAGGTGAATATAAGCAAATAGTGAACTTTTATTAATCACCTACTGTATACGAGATCTTGCCCTGAGTATTGTATGTGAAGAGGAAGTGAGTGTCATATAGAATTAGTTCTCAGCAGAGAAATGATTTCATGGGACTGGGAACTTTTAGTGTGTGAATTGTCTAAAGGAATGCAAGAGAAAATAGGAAACTATGTCTCAGTGGTCCCCAAAAACCTCAACCTGGGGATGGTGAGAAGGTTGTTTCTATAGAGCCCCCAAAGCAACAGGTCAGCTGTGTCCCTGCCTTTCTGTACCAGAATGCCACAGGAGCCCTCTGTTACACTGATGATTTCCAAATGAGTAACTCGAGCCTCTTGCCTGAGCTTCAGACTCACGTCCGATTGCCCACTGGGCGTATCCACCTGGGTATGACCCAGAGGTACCCCAAGCACAACATGTTGAAAACTGAAAATGCTTTTCTCCTAGAGCAGCTCTTCCTCCTATAGTCTCTACCCCAACTGATGGCACCATCACGTCAGAAAACTGGGAGTCATCCTGGATACTTCCTCCTCTTTCTTCATCCCACATACTCAGTCACTAAAGGTTGATGTTAATTATCAATATGGATGGAGTCTACCCTCTCCTCATCTGAACCACTGCAACAGCCTTCCTGGTCTCTTGCTCCCAGTTGTCCTCTTCAAGTCCATTCTTCACAGTGCTGGGGACAAGGGTCTACTTAAAACAAAAATCAACAGTCAACTGCTTATAGTTGCTACACATGTAACATGCTGTTTGTGTTTCCTCTGAAGAGAATGCCATTCTGATCCATTACATTTCCCTTTGCACACCTCCTTTAAAACTCAGTTCTGGTATCAGTTCTTCCAGGAAGCCGTTGCCGACCATCATCCCATTCCATCCACCCCATCCCTTCCCGGTAAATCTGGGGATAGAGGCCCTTCTTCTTTGTTCTCCAAAATAAATGGTTTGTCTCCATTATTGAATTGACAATACTGTATCATGATCATCTGCTTCCATGTATGCCTTCTCTAGTAGAGTGTGAGCTCTTTGAGGCCAGAGTCTATTTAATTTGTTTTTCAAAATCTCATTTTTATACCCTCAGAGCCTAGCACATTGTGGGTACTGAATGAATGAAAGAAGAAAGGGTTCCAAAAACCTGCTATGCCCAGTCCCTCCCAGAAACTGTGTAGGGCTGTGAGTCATTTTATGAAACTAGGTCCTATGCTTTGGCAATGTCCAGCTCACTAGTAACCCTGACTGAAGAGTATTTTTATGTATATATCAAGAAATAAATCCAAACACAATGCTTTTACTAGACCTTGCATTTGTTCTAAGGTTCATAGTAATGGTCTTATATTACCTGTTAACAGCATTCCATTTTTATTGGAAAACAAAATTCTCCCATTAGGACTCAATGTGAAGAAACTGTCTCCACTATACTGAGTTAGCTTAAAATATTGTTATAAAAATGAAGGGGTGAAAAAACATCAAACAAAAAAAACAATAGCAGCTCTGGGAAGCACATTTCTAAGTGCAGTGTATTACTCATGGGAAGTGAGTTGTCTCAGTTCTTGTTTTAAATGGAAACTGCAAACTAAACATATTGGGCTTGGTACGTGGTGAATGCTAGAGACCCTCAAAGGAATGGGAAGATACATGGGCATTTAGGCACTCCCATGCATATCCTTCATGCACAAAACAATACTTCTTGTTGTAAACAGAATTTGTAGCCCTTTTTAAAACCAGTTCTTATGAAATCTGGCAATAGCCTGGAGAGTTGATCATTCTTATTTAAATTAGCTTTAATTTATTATATACAAGAAAGTATGTATTAATATATTGCAGAAAACTATTTTGGTAATGGTACACATAAAAGTATCTAATACAAAACTGGGTTTATCATTAAGTCCTAAACTGGGCTTTCTAAGTTTTAACTTTTTCTAACATGATTTTTGAAGGGATATGAACCCAAATCTAAATTAGTTTGAGCTTCATGCAATATTTTTTTTTTACTGACACCATGTTTTCAAATCATAAATTTATATCAGAATCAAAATCATTTAAAGAAAAAAAAATAATTAGTATAATCTTCAAACCAAATCTAAACCTAACCTGTATTTAATTCAGAGCAGGTTTGGTCCCTGTTATGCAGCTACGGCTCTGTGCTTGAACAGAAGGTTCATCGTGAGAGGTTAGCACGGTGGAATCCCAGGTCTGCCTTCCACTGATCAAGTGAAGCATCCGAGAGGAGAAACCACCATGGAATTCTGACAAAGTCAGGCCAGATCCCAGAACCTACTGGCATAGCCCCTTTCCTGCCGCTCCCCACCACTCAGACTGGTGGCCCTGGTTTGGGTATGCAGTAATTCCTTTTATAGAGACACCAATATGATAAAGGTTTTCAAAATGGGAGGAAAGAAGATAGCATGGTAGAATAAAATAGAAATTAGAAGGCAGGACACCTGGGTTCAAGTCCTCCACACACATTGTTTCCTTACCTGTAAAACAAAGGCCCCTACTTCACTGATTGTTACTCTGGTAGAAGAAGTGGTATAAGGTGCCAAATGTGGTGCCATTATTGGTGCTTGCCTAGGTGGAAGAAAGACACTCAGGTGGCATAAATATTTTTTAAATGATTTTAATATACCTATTGAAAACCAAATCTTTTGTCTCATAGGTAAACAGAATTGGCCTGAAAGCTGACACATTAGTTGGCTAGAATAATTTAAAATATTTAAAGAAACTTTCATGAAGTAAGTTTTTTTTCTTATGTTCCTTTTCAAGTTGTAATGTTAATAAATATTACCTGTCAGTAAGTCAAAGTGGTTACTAAGTGGTAAAATTACCTGCATTTAAATTTGACTTCCATAACTCAACAACTGGATATCCTTTCATGAATGAATCTAAATGGTGGGAAGTTTTTAGAAAAATGTTAAGGCTCTGCAGATAAGTGTCGGTGTTGATTTTGGTGCTTTATTTAGCCCATTCAGACTTGAGCTGTTGGTGTATCAGAAATGTTAAAAGCCTCTTCTCAACATTTTTGAAAGTCCTAAGAGATTAATGTTGTGTTTTGTTCCAAAAGTAAATTTGCATTTGTAATTTGTTTCTTAAAATCTATTTAGAAAAAAAAAAAATTATCTGATGCTGAGCTGGAAATACCCTTTTCTAGGGGATCCAGAAAAATGAGCACAGCATATTGTCTTACTGCAACAGGATACGTTGCTCATTGAGAAGTCTGGTTCTTATTCTATATAGTACCAATAAAATTGATGTTTGGTTTGTATGACAGATCTTCATGACTTTAGATGGAGGGAGACGGAGAAAATGTGAATGACCATATTGCTTAAAAGCACTAAAAGTTCACAATGCCTAAAACAGAACTTTGGGGAAAAGTTCCAACTTCATTATAGACCTCACATTATATTACTAATAAGCAAATAATGTATTGTATTGCTCACAAACCACTTTTATCATATTTTAACATATGAAATATTCCACAGCCTTTTATAGATGTTTTATACCTGATTTTACAAGTTTTCTCAGTGACTTTCTTTTGTACTATAATTAAGAACTTATTAAAATGTACAAATTGTTTAAGACTATAAAGGTTATTGGGTAGGGGCCATGACTACCTCTGAGTTTAGTAAATTCAGAATACTTCTGCTTCTCAATAAAGAATTAATATTTATGTAAATAATGAATACTGTTTCTTTTAATTACATTTTATTGGGAAAAAAAACTTATGCAAGTATAGCAAAGTCTATTTACTAGAGAGAACTGATTACCATCAAACAGAATCTGGGGAAGACCAAATAGTAACCTTTTTATGAGGCAATAATATTGCAACCACTCTTGAGTACATTTTATATGATATATTCCAAATTAACTTATACCATGGGGCATTGTGTTCCGTGGACAAGATGCTGGGTGCAAAGTGTGATAACTGGTTAAAAAATTTTTGGGAAATTCACAGTGAACATTACTGTATTAAAGGCTCTGAGAAATTATGCAGGAGGCATAGATTTCCCAAACATACTTAACCATGTAATAATTTTCTTAAATAATTTAGCCTAGTATCATTCCCAGGAACTAACATTCCTAGATTTCCAGACACACTTTGGGAAATGCTGAAATAAAGGTAGTGTTTTGTCTCCTGGGAGCATTCTCTCAGAACTCTTTGGGATCCAACTACCGTTAGGAGATACCTTCAGGGTCCTCTCAAAGTGGTGCTTCCACCTTGTGGCTAAAAAGTGCTTAACTCTGAAGAGAGTTGGTCTCACATGCTGCTTATATTAAAAAAAAAAAAAAGAAAAAAGAAAAAAGAAAAAAAAAATGTAAGAAAAGGTGAAAAAAGTTATTTTTTTAATAGAGGAATGTTTTGTTTTTTAAGAAAAACTTTCCAAATTCTATTACAATTCTGACACCATCTCTCTTTTTGCACACAGGAATATCAATTTCTAATATTTTATTAGAATGCTTCCCTTTTTTTTTTTGTCATTTAAGTCATCAATTGCATCAGCAATATTTTTTTCAGGATGCTTTCTAAAAAAGTTTATTTTCCTCTTCTGAGAGAAAACTGCAAAATAACTTTCATTGCCAGTCAACATCTTTTCCTGAATACCTACTTGTGTACACAATGTGTACTAGGCTCTTGGGGAAGAAGGGAACACAAAAAGATGTTGGGTTTTTGTTTTTTGTGTTTTTTTTCATTATTTAGAAAATACTTTATTAGTTCTGTAAGCAAACCCATGTAGATAAGACCTTACATAGTGGGAAAAAAATTAAGTGTAACATTTCTAGACCAATATGGCTATTAATTTCCGTACAACGCCAATTCAACGCGGTACAACTGAGATACTTTTTCCAAAGTTGACAGCACAGCTAGTTTCCAAAAATTCAAATTATAGATATACATTATATATATGTATATAAAAAGACCAATAGCAGTTACATTATGCATCAATAGCAGCAACAGTTTCTGTAGTCATCTGAACAAAATTATAGAGACATCCAGCATACTCCATTAAAAAAAAAAGAAACAAAAAAGTAAAAAACAAAAATCCCAGAAAACAGCAAGTTCTGTTACTGCTTTGGTACCTGGCACCATTTTTATTAGCTTCTCAATCATCATCTGGAAAGAAAAAGATGTTATTATAACCTACATGAAGATTATGATGTGCTTATGATGAAAAGATAAAGCAACATGTCAGCAAACATAAATGTGAAAAGAGTACCTCAGTGTTGAGACAATGCAGAAACAAAGATAGGGTTAATTCAAGGAAAGGTATTTAAGCTAGGTTTTGGGAGTAATTATGGTCATGAATGGGTGCAAAAGGAATATTAAACAACTTCCATTTATTAAAAAGTACTTACCACCTGCCAGATCCTATTATAGGCTGTATACATTTATTTTATCTAAATCCAAGGTCACTAAACAAATGAGTACTAGATCTGTGATGTGAATTTAACCCTTCCCACTACACTAGAATGAAAATAAAATCAAGTCATGTTGAGTCAGGAAGCTTATGAACGTTGTTGCAGCAAAAAGGGTTTGAGAAGAGAATGGTGAAAAAGAAAGCACCCATTTCATAGAGAGCTCTAAGTAAATCTAAAATGGTCAGGCAAAACATCTGAGATATTGTCCAACCAGCAATAAAACTGAAGAAGTTTTTTTTTCTTGAATACTCATATGAGGGAAGTGTCATGAAGGTTTCTGTAAATTATAAATGAACCAAAAATGAGGGAGACCAAAGGTAGTGAAGTCAATTTATGAAGATGTTACTGTGACCTACAGAGGCCAAATATAGGATGGCTGGTGGCCTAGAAAGGTATGAACCAAAATATATTCAAATAGTAGTCATAAAATGTCCCCCTGAGAAAATAATGAAATTCATCTAACATGGCAGTGATGGGGGGAAAAAAAAACAGAAAAGATGGAAATTTGTAATTAGGAATATGAAAGGTATTTTGATGAACTAACTTTACGTGGTTGGCAGGACATCTAAATAGTCGTATTCTGAGGGAAGTTGAGATGTGGGGCTGAAACAAGGAAGAGAGGAAAATGTCTTTTATTAAAAATTTGTATCTCTAAAGGAGAGCTTTAAAAGAAAGAAGTAAGAATTTCAAGTATTTTAAATAACACCACTCTTAGAACAATCAGTTATGGTTCTTTATTATCCAAAGTTATATTACTCTAAAAGTATTTAAATATATCGATTATTTCGATTGCATTTCCTATTAGTAAAATATAGATTCCTGAACACATTGGGAGTTTCCTCTCTGCTTAGCTTTATTGCTCTATTTCCTGTTGCTTTTTATTAGTTCTACTCTGTTAGCAGTGAAATTACAAGGTTAACTATTCAACATTTCTGAGCACCTTCTACATGCTGGTGCTTTCAGATCTTTTTAAAGCTTTTGTAAATGTCAAACCTTCCCTATTGTATATAATCGAAAGCTGACTATATGATAGACGACATGACCACACCTCAGCCCAGGACGGCTCCCCCGCTCCGGGCCTCTCCCCTCTTGCCCGCCAGTCCCCACGGTTCATGGGCCTCTCGAATCTGAGATCGTGGGATGAGATGCCAGCAGGCCCAAGGAGGGTGGTTACTGCTAAAGAGCTGCTATCGCGATCAAGATGATAGAGGTCCTGACAACAAATGACGCTCAGAAACTGCTACACCAGCTGTTTGCCCTTTTCGAACAGGAGTCTAGATATCAGCCAAAGGTCTGTGGCTTGGGACTAATTGAGTCTACACATGATAATGACCTCAGAATGACTGCAAGGCTAAGGGATTTTGAAGTAAAAGGCCTTCTTAGTTTAACTCAGTTCTTTGGCTTCAATACAGAGACGTTTTCTTTAGCTGTGAATTTACTAGACAGATTCCTGTCCAAAATGAAGGTACAGCCCAAGCAGTTTGGGTGTGTTTGACTGAGCTGCTCTTATTTGGCTGTAAAATCAATTGAAGAGGAAAGTAATGCCCCATTGGCAACTGACTTGACCCATATAAGCCAGTATAGGTTTACAGTTTCGGACTTGATGGGAATGGATAAGATTGCATTGGAAAGGTTGTGCTGGAAGTCAGAGTTACTACTGCCTTTCAATTTTTGCAATTCTATTTTTCACTCATTCAAGAGAACATGCCATGTGAAAGGAGAAATGGCCTTAATTTTGAAAGACTAGAAGCTCAACTTAAGGCATGCCACTGCAGTATCATATTTTCTAAAGCAAAGCCTTCTGTGTTAGCATTGTCTGTCATTGCATTGGAGATCCAAGCACAGACGTGTATAGAATTATATTTAAATTTGAAGGCATTTTATATAAGGCAAAATATATAGACCTGGTAAGCTTGGCATATTCATTAAGTTATCGCTAGTATTTTTTCTAGAACACAGGTGATGTTTGTATCCATGATAAAAACTTTCGTATAGAGGTGGGGCAAGATGGCAGCATAGAGAGTTGTGGAATTTAGCAAAAAGTAAATAGCCAGGAACAACTAGTAAATAGTCTGGAACAACTGTTGAGGGACAGCCGTGACTGTTCACACATCATACATCAGTCAGGAATGTGTGGAATGGCTGAAGATCGCAGCATAAAAACTGTAATTGAAACTATGGACCGGTGCCCCTCCACCCGGCACTGCAGGCCGAGCTGCAAAACTTCGCTGCGAGAGAAAGAAGCAGTCCCTTGCCAGGAGCAAGGGATTGTAGCTCAACCCAGCTCCAATTGCAGTTTTAATTTAACAAATTTGGACTATTGAATACAAGCCACAAGCACAGATAAGCCCTGAGCAAGTAGAAATCTGAAGTTCTTCCCAGAGAGGAGGCAGGGCTGAAGAGAAAAAAAAAATACATAACTAAGTAAAAACAGAGGTTTTTGGAGATGGCTGAGTTCAGAGTACTGGAGAACGGCTGTGACCCAAGAAAAGGGGCACAGAGAATTGAGTACAAACACTGTTGACCAGTGAAGCTGAGGGGTTGGGGACTGGCTCTGCAAAGGGGTTTTGCTCTTTTTCTTTTTTTTTTTACTTTCCTCTCATTCTCAGCAGCTCACTAGAGAAAGCCTCAGGTATTTTGAATTGCTAACCCAGGCAAGGGTGGAGTTAAAGAGAGTCAGAGAGATGAAGAATTCAAGTGTAGAAGATAACTCCCTGGGGGTGCATCTTCCCTAAGAAAAGGGTGGTGGGGCACAGATCAAGTGGCAGCCCTCCCTCAGAGAACTCAGACTTCAGGGCTTGGGGTGGGGGAAGGAACAAACCAGAAACAACTTAAGCTTGGCTTCTGACATCCTCGGCCCCTGGCTATGACAGGGTCCACTGTGAATTAAAGGACCACATCTCTTTATGCTGGTGGAGAGCTGCGAGCTGACAAGCACCAACTGCTGGGCAGGATAGGAAAAGCACAGAGCCTTTTCCTCATGGGAAAGTCAGACAACTTGCTCCTCAGGGAAACTTGATTCTGTTTATATCTTCCTCCTGAGACCTGGGCCCCACTGGTCTGGGAAAATCTGATTGGGGTAATTAAGGAAACCAGATGGCAAGACAACAAAAGATTTTGAAAATCTTTTAGGAAAAACAAAGATATGGCACAAAGGAACAAACTTACACTTCAGCTGAGATACAGGAATTGAAACAACTAATTAAAGATCTTCAAAAAATATGCTTAATCAATTCAAAAATCAAATCAATGAGTAGAGGGAAGATATGGCAAAAGAGGTGAAGGATATAAAGAAGACATTGGACAAACATAAGGAAGAAATTGAAAGTGTGAAAAAATAATTGGCAGCACTTATGGGAATGAAAGACACAATACAAGAGATGAAGAATAAATGGAGACTACAACAGATTTGAAGAGGCAGAAGAAAAGATTCGTGAACTGGATGACAGGACAGCTGAAATCCTACACACAAAAGAACAGATAGGTAAAAGAATGGAAAGATACGAGCAGTGTCTTAGTGTCTAGGTATCCCAGAAGGAGAAGGGAAAAGGGGCAGAAACAATAATAGAGGAAATAATCACTGAAAATTTCCCATCTCTTATGAAAGACATAAAATTACAGATCCAAGAAGTGCAGGGTATCCCAAAGAGAATAGATTGAAATAGAGCTACAACAAGACACTTAAAAGATTATCAAATGTCAAAGACAAAAGAGAGAATTCTGAAAGCAGCAAGAGAAAAGCGATCCATCACATACAAGGGAAGCTTGATAAGACTATGTGCAGATTTCTCAGTAGAAACCATGGAGGCAAGAAGGCAGTGGTATGATATATTTAAGATACGGAAAGAGAAAAACTGCCAACCAAGAATTTATATCCAGCAAAACTGTCCCTCAATAATAAGGGAGTTTATTTTCAGACAAACAAACACTGAGAAAGTTTGTGAACAAGATATCTGCTCTACAGGAAATACTAAAGGGAACACTACAGACAGATAGGAAAAGACAGGAGAGGTTTGGAGCACATTAGTGGGTGATGGCAGCGCAATAATGTAAGTACACTGAACAAGGATGACTGTACATACAGTTGAAAGGGAAAGGTTAGGAGCATGTAGGACACCAGAAGGAAAGATAGAAGATAAAGACTTCTAGAATTGTATAACTTAGTGGAACCTAGAGTGGTCAATGATTGTGCTTAAATGCACAAATATGTTTTTACACAAGGGACAACAAATGTGTGTCAACATTGTAATATGCTTCCACTAATTGTAACAAAGGCAATATACCAAAGCTAAATATCTATAAGAGTGGGATATAAGGAGGGGTATGGGATTCTTGGCATTGGTGTAGTTGTCTGACTTTTTTTATTGTATTTTAATTTTATTTCTTCTTTTGTTGCTTTTTAGTTATCACTTTTTTTTTTTTCTTTTTACTTTTTCACCTCTTCTTCTTTCTTTGTGGAGGAAATGGAAATGTCCTTACATAGATAATGGTGGTGAATGCATAACTATGTGATTATGCCAGGAACCTCTGATAGTTTACTTAGGAGGGAATGTATAGTATATGAATAAAACCTTCTAAAAAATAAACAGAAAGATACAAGTGCTGGAGAAAATGTGGAGAAAGGGATATACCTAATCATCATTGGTGGGGAAGTAGAATGGTGCAGCCCATCTGGAGGGCAGTCTGTTGGTTCCACGGGAAGCTAAGCATGGGGTTGCCATATGGTCCTGCAACCCTGTTATTGGGTATATACTTGGAAGAACTGAAAAGAGGGACACAAATAGACATTTGCACAGTGGAGTTTATGGTGGCAGTATTCATGATTCACAGTGGATGGAGGTGGCCTAAGGGTACATGGACTGATGAACGGAATGGCAAACTGTGGTGTATAAATACAATGGAATATTGAGCTGCTACAAGGAGTGAAGTTGCGAGGTGAATGGACATTGAGAACAGTATGTTGAGGCAAATAAACCAGAAATGAAAAGAAAAATATTATAATGTTTCACTAATATGAGCTAAATATAATGTGCAAACTTAAGAATTGAGTCTGAAAGCATAGGTTATCAGGGGAAGGCTTATTCTAAAGGTTACTAGATTGTAAGCTCTTAAAGGAGTTACATCTATTCCTGAGTTGTAATGGTTATTTCTAAATTCTGAGATGCTGATCCCTTTGTGTATAACCTGGCCGGTTTCTGGAACTTTGGGCATCTGTGTGACACCTAAGATTTAGAGCCAAAGTCTGGCAGCTATGACTTTCAGAATTACCCCATACAGCAAAAGTTAAAGAGTCTGAAAAAAGAGATCGGACTTCAATTAGAGATATGAACGAAATGGACTTGGTTAGGACTAAGGTAAATCAGACTGAAGGGTAAAAGATGATACTGACGGTGTTTTTGAAGCTTCAGCATGGGACCAAAGGAAGACGTTTATTAGGTGCAAAATCTACATTTTTTGTAACACATTATATAATGACTTGTATGGTCAGTTTATTCAAACAACATAATTACATGGAGTGCTGATTGGGGAGTGAGATCTGGTTGGTTTGTGCAGGTTACTGTGAAGCCCCAGTACATCCCAGAATAATTCTGGCAGAGAGTAAAAATGTATTTGCAAAGACCCCTTGAGGGTCTTGGGGAAAATGTAGGAATAGTAAACTTCCCCACCTGGGGAATTAATGATATTCTCACAAGCATTGAGGCTACCAAATTAGAAGGCAAAGTCCTTGATCTTGGGGCCTGCCTTTATGAAGTTTGTTACTGCAAGGGAGAGGTTAAGCCTACATAAAATTGTGCCTAAGAGTCACCCCCAGAGGACCTCTTTTGTTGCTCAGATGTGGCCTCTCACTAGGCCAACTCTGCAAGTAAACTAACTACTCTCTCCACTACGTGAGATATGAGTCCCGGAGATGTGGCTCTCCCTGGCAACATGGTATATGATGTGTGGGGATGAGCTTGGCCCCAACGTTGTGGGATTGAGAAGGCCATCTTGGACCCAAAGGGGGAAGCAAAATGAAGCAAGGTAAAGTTTCAGTGGCTGAGAGATCCCAAATAGAGTCAAGAGGTCATTCTGGAGGTTATTCTTATGCATTGCCTAGATATCCCTTTTTAGTTTTTGGTGTGTTGTAATGGCTGGAAGGAATACCTGAAACTGTTGAACTGCAACCCAGTAACCTTGATTCTTGAAGACAACTGTATAACTATATAGCTTACACTGTGTGACTGTGAAAACTTTGTAGCTACCACTTCCTTTATACAATGTATGGACAGATGAATAGAAAACTGAGGACAAAAAGTAAATGAATAATAAGGAAGGATGAGGGGATGGGATGTTTTGGGTGTTCTTTTTCACTTAAACTTTCATTCTTTTTTGTGTATGGTAATGCAAATGTTCAAAAATTGAATGTGATGATGAATGCACAACTATATAATGGTTCTGTGAACTAACTGTACACCGAGGATGACTATTGTATGTGAATATATCCCAATAAAATTGAATTTTTAAAATCACCATTCCCTAATTTAGAGAAGTATACTTTCTAAAGGAAAGGAAGAGAGTATACTTTCAGTAATGTCCATACTGTGCCAAAACAAAGTCTTAAGTAAGTAGGCACCCTTAGAATAGGTAACGTTCAGAATTTTCCATGTAAATAAGTGAATGTAAGGTCTACAGTATTAAAGTCACCATTGTAAACAGTCACTATGTGCAAATGTATAGCCTGAGTCCATCCAGAATAGCTGCAACCAATTCAGATTTACTTTTGACGTCATGTTATGGGTAAATGCACAATGAATAATAAACCAAACTACAGTAATACCTAAAAATTATACCTAACTTTTGTAAACTATGTTTGTGGATAACTTTTCAGTTTTCCCAAATGGCTGATACATTTCAATATTTTGAATACATCAGTGTTAATTTTGAGTCGGCAGAATACCTAACATACTACCATTGTGTTTGGAACTAAACAATGTACGTTTCAATAAAATTACTGAAATGGAAAAAAAAAAATCCAAACCAGGAAAACGCACTAAAATCTTTTCACAATATAATGGAAATTTGCATATGTAATCATGAACCTACAGACCTATATACTAAACAGTATCTTTAAAACTCTTACTAAAAACAAAAATAAAAATCTAAACTAAATGGTGCCAAGAGATAACCATGGCCTGGCTTTGGGGCCCAGAGGCTGATTTAAAACCAGCTTCAAGACTCACGTCCCAACACTTTAATTCAATAAATTCCTGTTGAGCACCTACATTCATGCATGAAACACAAGAAAATTTTCCTGGTCTCATGGAATTTAGTTTCATAGATGACACAGTTAACAGGGCATTCATGCTGATGAGCTGCAGGGTGGCTAGCCCAAGTTCCCCTCTCTGACCCAGCTACATCCCTTCTAGACAGTTCACCATCACTTGCTGAGAAACCACAAAAATGAACTTGCAACACGGTGATGCTAGCAATCAGGTTAAGGACTTTTCCTGGCCCTATTTAACTGCAATATCATTTTCTCTAGTTCAATGCCTTGGAGGCTCCAAGCTGCCCAGTGATATTCATACTTTCACACTTTCAAAGTTGACAGGCAGGGCTATTCCAAAAAAAAAGAAAAAAGAAAGATTCAGACTTATGCCTTTTATTACCCAAATAGATGACATTCAAATACACTTTCTATTTTAAAATAACTTCCATTAATATAAAAAAGTGTTCATAAGATCCAAGAATCACATTCTTGACACAATTTTTAATCATTTAATAAACTGTTTATTTGTAAATCAATAAATATGGATACTAAGCCTAAAAACTTAGACAATCAATACTACATTAGTAATAGGCATTTAGAATGAGAGTCCATTTGCACAGATTTGTTTTGTAAACGGCATCATCACTGCACACATATACTCTGAATGTTCATTAAATTATCTTATACTAACTCTCCTTAGAAAGGATATATTCTGCTTAGTTCTAGCTGAAATAGCATAAATTCCAAATTAATTAGCTTTACTGTATTTGAGAATAGCTCTGGCTCAAGTAGATACCTTCAGTCATTTGTTTCCTACTTTTATATACATATATATATATAAGTATGTATGAGTAAGTTGCGTCTGCGTGTTGTTTTTATGAAGTCTGTCTATAACAATCTACTGCTAGTAACAGACACACAAAGTTGCTGTGTAAAATTATTCCTCAGTTTTATTCTAAACTCATAGTTCAGTTGATTTTATGGTTCTCAAACTGTCACACCTAGGAGAAAAACACTGGGACCTTAAATCAAAACTCAATTCCACCTATCTCAAGGTTTGGCTAGTCATACGATTTTACTCAAGTCTTCTATATAAATGTAAGTCAACAACTTAATCTCGAGTTTGAGAGATGTTTTAGAATCCTATGACCCTGCCATTCTTGAAGGAAAGTGATATGTAATTTCTGGATAATTTAAAGAAAAGTCGATCTTACCAGCTGCTTTAAAAATACACAGTTCTTCTGTTTATCTAATCTCTGAATTTATCTTTCTGAATTCACTGGTTTGTAAAACTGGCCTTAAAGCAAAGGTGTGAAACCTAGGCAACTAATGGAGATAGTGTAACCCAGCCCTAGAGGTACTTCAAAGTGTCCTAAATTGTTTTTTATTTAAGGGAAACAATCAATTCCCACTATATCCTGAAATCATAATGTCAGATTGCACTCCCCACCCCCACCCCAGGACAACGCCACATTCTACTACAGAGCTTCAAAAAAAGTTGTCCTGTGGGTAAATGATGGCTGTTCTTCAAAGACTTCTCAATGGACAGCATTATCAACACCTATCCCTTACTATACCAAAGAGGTTGGAGAGTAAATCGTCCATTTCTACTTCTATAGCACCAAATGTAACCACCAATTTCTTTTTCACCCATGAAGAATACTTCAAGAGGCTCTGAAAGAACAGAGAAACTAAGGATCAGAAGGTTTATGAGTATCTAAAATTCAAAAATTAAATCTTTCACACAAACTTTATCTCCTTACAAGAAAGGTACTAAATAAGTTACATTTAAATGTCCTATTAAAAAAAACAAAAAAACAAAAAAAAAACCCTCCTCATTTAAGAGAAAACAGAAATTATTTAAAATATGAGGGGTAGGAGTAAAAGATGAGCTACATATTCAATTCAAATTACATTAAAACCCAAACATAAAATATAAACAGAAGTGAAATTTTCCTAAAAGGAAATGAATATTCACTAACCTCCACCTCGTCTCCAAGTAGGTAAATCACACTAAAGAGAAGAAAGCTACATGGACCAAGAAATCTACATGGACTTTCTCACTTTGATATACATAAAAAAATAAAAATTAATTTCATGTTGCCAAAATAACTATTTAAACGTTTAGGGTTATACAGTTAGAAATATATAATTCTACTTTTATAGACAAGTCATCTAGGGGAAATAAGTTAGCACAATCATTTGAATTGGTTGCCTACATACTGGACAGGGCTTATTTCGTTTTTTTAGCTTCTTTGCACATGTAAAACATGCCATAAGATGTCCTGTTTTGCCATGGACAATGCAACCATTTTTAGGTCGACCTTGGCAAATCACACAAGGTTCAGTGGCATTAAGGGAAAAACTAGATGGCACACTTTCTTCTTGATCTTGTGTTTCTTCCCTCTCAAATTCTTTGACATCTTCTTGACTGCTATAAATGATGCTACTAGAAGTTGATGGCTGAGAAAAGTCCTCACTTTCTTGGGATAGGGAGGCTTGTGTGATTTTACCATCATTTTCCTCAACACTTGACTCTTTAGAGTCACTCACTGTCATTTTTTTGCAATCAGGAACATCAAAGCCCTCTTCCACATGTGCTGAGTTTTCTAGTTTGGCGCTCTCAGATATTTTCCCTTTATCCTTTCCTTTATCTTCAGGAAGCCAATTCTCACGAAGGGCCCAACATCTGTTGCAATGCGGTGGAAGGGGAGGATTCATTTCATTGCATGAAGTACACTTCCAATAGTCCTTGAATGAAATAAGACACAGCATTAATTTCTGTAACCCTTTAAAAGTAGTCATAACCTTCAAAAAATGAGACATGAATGAAGCAGATCTTGTTGGGACTGGGGCAGATCAGGCCAAAGGGTAAAGAACGATACTGACCGTGTTTTAAAACTTCTACTTCCATTTGAGACCAAAGGAAGAGATGGTTATCTGCAGCAGTATCTATATTTCCTGTAGTACACTAAACCATTTAACTTGTGCAGTCACCTTGTTCAAACACCACAATTACATAGAACTTTGAAGAGGAAGTGAGATCCTGTAGGTTTGCACAGGTTAGTGTGAAATAGCGACACATCCCAGTGTAATTTGGGCAAAGAATAAAAATATACATGCAGGGCCCCCCTGAGAAGCTCAGGGAAAATGCAGAAGTGTTGAACTTCCTCACTTGGGTTGTTGCTGATGTTCTCATAAACACCGAGGACTGACAGTTTGGTTTGCCAAGCCCTCTATCTTGGGGCTCACCCTCTTAAGGCTCGTTGCTGCAAAGGAGAGGCTACACTTGCTCATAACTGTGTCTAAGAGTCTCCCCCCAGGTGCCTCTTTGCTGCTCAGATGTGGCCCTCTCTCTCTAAGCCACCTCGGCAGGTGAACTCATTGCCCTCCCCCCTATGTGGGACCTGACTCCCAGGGGTGTAAATCTCCCTGGCAACGCAGGATATGACTCCTGGGGATGAAACTGGACCCAGCATCATGGGATTAAGAACAGCTTCTAGCCAAAAGGGCAAAGCACAATGAAACAAAATAAAGTTTCAATGGCTGAGAGATTTCAAATGGAGTTGAGAGGTCACTCTGGTGAGCATTCTTATGCTCTATACAAATATCCCTTTCTAAGTTTTAGTGAATTGGAATAGCTAGAAGTAAATACCTGAAACTATCAAACTCCAACCCAGTGGCCTTGACACTTGAAGATGATTGTATAACTATGTAGCCTACAAGTGACAGTGTGATTGTGAAAACCTTGTGGATCACACTCCCTTTACCCAGTGTAAGGATGGAGGAATAGAAAAATGGGGACAGGGACTAAATAAAGATTGGGGTGGGATGATTCAGTATTCTTTTTTACTTTTGTTTTTTATTCTGATTTTTATTCTTTCTGCTGCAAAGAAAATGTTCAAAAATGGATTGGGGAGGCGGGGCAAGATGGCGGACTAGTGAGCTGTATGTTTTAGTTACTCCTCCAGGAAAGTAGGTAGAAAGCCAGGAACTGCGTGGACTGGACACCACAGAGCAATCTGACTTTGGGCATACTTCATACAACACTCATGAAAACGTGGAACTGCTGAGATCAGCGAAATCTGTAAGTTTTTGTGGCCAGGGGACCCGCACCCCTCCCTGCCAGGCTCAGTCCCGTGGGAGGAGGGGCTGTCAGCTCCAGGAAGGAGAAGGGAGAACTGCAGTGGCAGCCCTTATCGGAAACTCATGCTACTGATCCAAACTCCAACCATAGACAGACTGAGACCAGACACCAGAGAATCTGAGAGCAGCCAGCCCAGCAGAGAGGAGACAGGCATAGAAAAAAACAACACGAAAAACTCCAAAATAAAAGCGGAGGATTTTTGGAGTTCTGGTGAACATAGAAAGGGGAAGGGCAGAGCTCAGGCCCTGAGGCTCATATGCAAATCCCGAAGAAAAGCTGATCTCTCTGCCCTGTGGAACTTTCCTTAATGGCCCTAATTGCTTTGTCTCTTAGCATTTCAATAACCCATTAGATCTCTGAGGAGGGCCCTTTTTTTTTTTTTTAATCCTTTTTTCTTTTTCTAAAACAATTACTCTAAGAAGCCCAATACAGAAAGCTTCAAAGACTTTCAATTTGGGCACGTCAAGTCAAGAGCAGAACTAAGAGAGCTCTGAGACAAAAGGCAATAATCCAGTGGCTGAGAAAATTCACTAAACACCACAACTTCCCAAGAAAAGGGGGGTGTCCGCTCACAGCCACCATCCTGGTGGACAGGAAACACTCCTGCCCATCGCCAGCCCCATAGCCCAGAGCTGCCCCAGACAACCCAGTGTGACGGAAGTGCTTCAAATAACAGGCACACACCACAAAACTGGGCGTGGACATTAGCCTTCCCTGCAACCTCAGCTGATTGTCCCAGAGTTGGGAAGGTGGAGCAGTGTGAATTAACAAAGCCCCATTCAGCCATCATTTGAGCAGACTAGGAGCCTCCCTACACAGCCCAGCAGCCCAGAACTGCCCTGGGGGGACGGCACTCACCTGTGACATAGCACAGTCATCCCTCAACAGAGGACCTGGGGTGCACAGCCTGGAAGAGGGGCCCACTTGCAAGTCTCAGGAGCCATACACCAATACCAAGGACTTGTGGGTCAGTGGCAGAGACAAACTGTGGCAGGACTGAACTGAAGGATTAGACTACTGCAGCAGCTTTAAAACTCTAGGATCACCAGGGAGATTTGATTGTTAGGGCCACCCCCCCTCCCCGACTGCCCAGAAACATGCCCCACATACAGGGCAGGCAACACCAACTACACACGCAAGCTTGGTACACCAATTGGGCCCCACAAGACTCACTCCCCCACTCACCAAAAAGGCTAAACAGGGGAGAACTGGCTTGTGGAGGACAGGTGGCTCGTGGACGCCACCTGCTGGTTAGTTAGAGAAAGTGTACTCCACGAAGCTGTAGATCTGATAAATTAGAGATAAGGACTTCAATAGGTCTACAAACCCTAAAAGAACCCTATCAAGTTCAGCAAATGCCACGAGGCCAAAAACAACAGAAAATTATAAAGCATATGAAAAAACCAGACGATATGGATAACCCAAGCCCAAGCACCCAAATCAAAAGACCAGAAGAGACACAGCACCTAGAGCAGCTACTCACAGAACTAAAGATGAACAATGAGACCATAGTACGGGATATAAAGGAAATCAAGAAGACTCTAGAAGAGCATAAAGAAGACATTGCAAGACTAAATAAAAAAATGGATGATCTTATGGAAATTAAAGAAACTGTTGACCAAATTAAAAAGATTCTGGACACTCATAGTACAAGACTAGAGGAAGTTGAACAACGAATCAGTGACCTGGAAGATGACAGAATGGAAAATGAAAGCATAAAAGAAAGAATGGGGAAAAAAATTGAAAAACTCGAAATGGACCTCAGGGATATGATAGATAATATGAAACGTCCAAATATAAGACTCATTGGTGTCCCAGAAGGGGAAGAAAAGGGTAAAGGTCTAGGAAGAGTATTCAAAGAAATTGTTGGGGAAAACTTCCCAAATCTTCTAAACAACATAAATACACAAATCATAAATGCTCAGCGAACCCCAAATAGAATAAATCCAAATAAACCCACTCCGAGACATATACTGATCACACTGTCAAACACAGAAGAGAAGGAGCAAGTTCTGAAAGCAGCAAGAGAAAAGCAATTCACCACATACAAAGTAAACAGCATAAGACTAAGTGGTGACTACTCAGCAGCCACCATGGAGGCAAGAAGGCAGTGGCACGATATATTTAAAATTCTGAGTGAGAAAAATTTCCAGCCAAGAATACTTTATCCAGCAAAGCTCTCCTTCAAATTTGAGGGAGAGCTTAAATTTTTCACAGACAAACAAATGCTGAGAGAATTTGCTAACAAGAGACCTGCCCTACTGGAGATACTCAAGGGAGCCCTACAGACAGAGAAACAAAGACAGGACAGAGAGACTTGGAGAAAGGTTCAGTACTAAAGAGATTCGGTATGGGTACAATACAGGATATTAATAGAGAGAGGGAAAAATATGGCAAACATAAACCAAAGGATAAGATGGCCAATTCAAGAAATGCCTTCACGGTTATAACGCTGAATGTAAATGGATTAAACTCCCCAATTAAAAGATATAGATTCGCAGAATGGATCAAAAAAAATGAACCATCAATATGTTGCATACAAGAGACTCATCTTAGACACAGGGACACAAAGAAACTGAAAGTGAAAGGATGGAAAAAAATATTTCATGCAAGCTACAGCCAAAAGAAAGCAGGTGTAGCAATATTAATCTCAGATAAAATAGACTTCAAATGCAGGGATGTTTTGAGAGACAAAGAAGGCCACTACATACTAATAAAAGGGGCAATTCAGCAAGAAGAAATAACAATCGTAAATGTCTATGCACCCAATCAAGGTGCCACAAAATACATGAGAGAAACACTGGCAAAACTAAAGGAAGCAATTGATGTTTCCACAATAATTGTGGGAGACTTCAACACATCACTCTCTCCTATAGATAGATCAACCAGACAGACGACCAATAAGGAAATTGAAAACCTAAACAATCTGATAAATGAATTAGATTTAACAGACATATACAGAACATTACATCCCAAATCACCAGGATACACATACGTTTCTAGTGCTCATGGAACTTTCTCCAGAATAGATCATATGCTGGGACATAAAACAAGCCTCAATAAATTTAAAAAGATTGAAATTATGCAGAGCACATTCTCTGATCACAATGGAATACAATTAGAAGTCAATAACCATCAGAGACTTAGAAAATTCACAAATACCTGGAGGTTAAACAACACACTCCTAAACAATCAGTGGGTTAAAGAAGAAATAGCAAGAGAAATTGCTAAATATATAGAGACGAATGAAAATGAGAACACAACATACCAAAACCTATGGGATGCAGCAAAAGCAGTACTGAGAGGGAAATTTATAGCACTAAACGCATATATTAAAAAGGAAGAAAGAGACAAAATCAAAGAACTAATGGATCAACTGAAGAAGCTAGAAAATGAACAGCAAACCAATCCTAAACCAAGTAGAAGAAAAGAAATAACAAGGATTAAAGCAGAAATAAATGACATAGAGAACAAAAAAACAATAGAGAGGATAAATATCACCAAAAGTTGGTTCTTTGAGAAGATCAACAAGATTGACAAGCCCCTAGCTAGACTGACAAAATCAAAAAGAGAGAAGACCCATATAAACAAAATAATGAATGAAAAAGGTGACATAACTGCAGATCCTGAAGAAATTAAAAAAATTATAAGACGATACTATGAACAACTGTATGGCAACAAACTGGATAATGTAGAGGAAATGGACAATTTCCTGGAAACATATGAACAACCTAGACTGACCAGAGAAGAAATAGAAGACCTCAGCCAACCCATCACAAGCAAAGAGATCCAATCAGTCATCAAAAATCTTCCCACAAATAAATGCCCAGGGCCAGATGGCTTCACAGGGGAATTCTACCAAACTTTCCAGAAAGAACTGACACCAATCTTACTCAAACTCTTTCAAAACATTGAAGAAAATGGAACACTACCTAACTCATTTTATGAAGCTAACATCAATCTAATACCAAAACCAGGCAAAGATGCTACAAAAAAGGAAAACTACCAGCCAATCTCCCTAATGATCATAGATGCAAAAATCCTCAACAAAATACTTGCAAATCGAATCCAAAGACACATTAAAAACATCATACACCATGACCAAGTGGGGTTCATTGCAGGCATGCAAGGATGGTTCAACATAAGAAAATCAATCAATGTATTACAACACATTAACAAGTCAAAAGGGAAAAATCAAATGATCATCTCAATAGATGCTGAAAAAGCATTTGACAAAATCCAACATCCCTTTTTGATAAAAACACTTCAAAAGGTAGGAATTGAAGGAAACTTCCTCAACATGATAAAGAGCATATATGAAAAACCCACAGCCAGCATAGTACTCAATGGTGAGAGACTGAAAGCCTTCCCTCTAAGATCAGGAACAAGACAAGGATGCCCGCTGTCACCACTGTTATTCAACATTGTGCTGGAAGTGCTAGCCAGGGCAATCCGGCAAGACAAAGAAATAAAAGGCATCCAAATTGGAAAAGAAGAAGTAAAACTGTCATTGTTTGCAGATGATATGATCTTATATCTAGAAAACCCTGAGAAATCGACGATACAGCTACTAGAGCTAATAAACAAATTTAGCAAAGTAGCGGGATACAAGGTTAATGCACATAAGTCAGTAATGTTTCTATATGCTAGAAATGAACAAACTGAAGAGACACTCAAGAAAAAGATACCATTTTCAATAGCAACTAAAAAAATCAAGTACCTAGGAATAAACTTAACCAAAGATGTAAAAGACCTATACAAAGAAAACTACATAACTCTACTAAAAGAAATAGAAGGGGACCTTAAAAGATGGAAAAATATTCCATGTTCATGGATAGGAAGGCTAAATGTCATTAAGATGTCAATTCTACCCAAACTCATCTACAGATTCAATGCAATCCCAATCAAAATTCCAACAACCTACTTTGCAGACTTGGAAAAGCTAGTTATCAAATTTATCTGGAAAGGGAAGATGCCTCGAATTGCTAAAGACACTCTAAAAAAGAAAAACGAAGTGGGAGGACTTACACTCTCTGACTTTGAAGCTTATTATAAAGCCACAGTTGCCAAAACAGCATGGTACTGGCACAAAGATAGACATATAGATCAATGGAATCGAATTGAGAATTCAGAGATAGACCCTCAGATCTATGGCCGACTGATCTTTGATAAGGCCCCCAAAGTCACTGAACTGAGTCATAATGGTCTTTTCAACAAATGGGGCTGGGAGAGTTGGATATCCATATCCAAAAGAATGAAAGAGGACCCCTACCTCACACCCTACACAAAAATTAACTCAAAATGGACGAAAGATCTCAATATAAAAGAAAGTACCATAAAACTCCTAGAAGATAATGTAGGAAAACATCTTCAAGACCTTGTATTAGGTGGCCACTTCCTAGACTTTACACCCAAAGCAGAAGCAACAAAAGAAAAAATAGATAAATGGGAACTCCTCAAGCTTAGAAGTTTCTGCACCTCAAAGGAATTTCTCAGAAAGGTAAAGAGGCAGCCAACTCAATGGGAAAAAATTTTTGGAAACCATGTATGTGACAAAAGACTGATATCTTGCATATATAAAGAAATCCTACAACTCAATGACAATAGTACAGACAGCCCAATTATAAAATGGGCAAAAGATATGAAAAGACAGTTCTCTGAAGAGGAAATACAAATGGCCAAGAAACACATGAAAAAATGTTCAGCTTCACTAGCTATTAGAGAGATGCAAATTAAGACCACAATGAGATACCATCTAACACCGGTTAGAATGGCTGCCATTAAACAAACAGGAAACTACAAATGCTTGAGGGGATGTGGAGAAATTGGAACTCTTATTCATTGTTGGTGGGACTGTATAATGGTTCAGCCACTCTGGAAGTCAGTCTGGCAGTTCCTTAGAAAACTAGATATAGAGTTACCATTCGACCCAGCGATTGCACTTCTCGGTATATACCCGGAAGATCGGAAAGCACTGACACGAACAGATATCTGCACACCAATGTTCATAGCAGCATTATTCACAATTGCCAAGAGATGGAAACAACCCAAATGTCCTTCAACAGATGAGTGGATAAATAAAATGTGGTATATACACACGATGGAATACTACGCGGCAGTAAGAAGGAACGATCTCGTGAAACATATGACAACATGGATGAACCTTGAAGACATAATGCTGAGCGAAATAAGCCAGGCACAAAAAGAGAAATATTATATGCTACCACTAATGTGAACTTTGAAAAATGTAAAACAAATGGTTTATAATGTAGAATGTAGGGGAACTAGTAATAGAGAGCAATTAAGGAAGGGGGAACAATAATCCAAGGAGAACAGATAAGCTATTTAACGTTCTGGGGATGCCCAGGAATGACTATGGTCTGTTAATTTCTGATGGATATAGTAGGAAGAAGTTCACAGAAATGTTGCTATATTAGGTAACTTTCTTGGGGTAAGGTAGGAACATGTTGGAAGTTAAGCAGTTATCTTAGGTTAGTTGTCTTTTTCTTACTTTCTTCTTATGGTCTCTTTGAAATGTTCTTTTATTGTATGTTTATTTTCTTTTTAACTATTTTTTCATACAGTTGATTTAAAAAAGAAGGGAAAGTTAAAAAAAAAAAAAAGAAAAACAAGGAAAAAAAGATGTAGTGCCCCCTTGAGGAGCCTGTGGAGAATGCAGGGGTATTCGCCTACCCCACCGTGATGGTTGCTAACGTGACCGCAGACATAGGGGACTGGTGGTTTGATGGGTTGAGCCCCCTACTATAGGTTTTACCCTTGGGAAGACCGTTGTTGTAAAGGAGAGGCTAGGCCTCCCTATGGTTGTGCCTAAGAGCCTCCTCCCGAATGCCTCTTTGTTGCTCAGATGTGGCCCTCTCTCTCTGGCTAAGCCAACTTGAAAGGTGAAATCACTGCCCTCCCCCCTACGTGGGATCGGACACCCAGGGGAGTGAATCTCCCTGGCAACGTGGAATATGACTCCCGGGGAGGAATGTAGACCTGGCATCGTGGGACGGAGAACATCTTCTTGACCAAAAGGGGGATGTGAAAAGAAATGAAATAAGCTTCAGTAGTAGAGAGATTCCAAAAGGAGCCGAGAGGTCACTCTGGTGGGCACTCTTACGCACACTTTAGACAACCCTTTTTAGGTTCTAAAGAATTGGGGTAGCTGGTGGTGGATACCTGAAACTATCAAACTACAACCCAGAACCCATGAATCTCGAAGACAGTTGTATAAAAATGTAGCTTATGAGGGGTGACAATGGGATTGGGAAAGCCATAAGGACCACACTCCACTTTGTCTAGTTTATGGATGGATGAGTAGAAAAATAGGGGAAGGAAACAAACAAACAAACAGACAAAGGTACCCAGTGTTCTTTTTTACTTCAATTGCTCTTTTTCACTTTAATTATTATTCTTGTTATTTTTGTGTGTGTGCTAATGAAGGTGTCAGGGATTGATTTAGGTGATGAATGTACAACTATGTAATGGTACTGTGAACAATCGAATGTATGATTTGTTTTGTATGACTGCATGGTATGTGAATATATCTCAATAAAATGAAGATAAAAAAAAAAAAAGTCAGTGACGGTCAGGTAGGATGTGGTCTCAGGACTGGCCACCGGGTTTAGCAATGTGGGGGCCTTGTCAGGGGTGATTCTGGTGGCAGGAAGTTGAAGGGGGACAGAAGTCTGACTAGAGAGAACCCAAAGGAGAATGAAAAGAGAGGAACTGGAGGCAGCAAGCATAGACAAGTCTATACTTGTTATACGTGCTGTAAAGGATATCTCAGAAATGGACAACAGCTATTGGAGTAAGGGGGAAAGCACAGCCTATTGCAGTGTGGGTGAGGAGGCTCCAGTAGAAATGAGTCTGGGTGGTGTAGACACAGCAGTGGTGTGCAAACTTCAGGGGCATCAGAATTCCCTGCTGGCCTTGTTAAAACAGAGACTCGTTGAACTGCAACTCAGTAGCCTTGATTCTTGAAGCTGATTGTATAACTATATAGTTTACATGGTGTGACTGTGCGACTGTGAAAACCTTGTGGCTCCCCCTCCCTTTATCCAGTGTATGGACAGGTGAGTAGAAAAATGGGGACAAAAAGGAAATGAAGAATAGAGAGGGATGGGATGTTTTGGGTCTTCTTTTTTACTTTAATTTTTATTCTTTTTTTGTGTGTTAATGAAAATGTTCAAAAATTAATTGTGGTGATGAATGCACAACCATATAGTGGTACTGTGAACAACTGACTGCACACTTTGGATGATTGTATGGTATGTGAATATATCTCAATAAAATTAAATTAAAAAAAAAATGGATTGGGATGGCATAGAGAGAAGTGGAAGCTAGTTAGTCCACCTGGAACAACTAATAAACAACCAGGAACTAGTAAAGAATCTGGAATAACTGCTGGGGGACAAACTTGACTGCCCACACATCATATACCAACCTGGATTGGGAGGAATGCTCGAGATCCCAGCATAAAATCTATAAGTAAAAACTGCAGACCTGTGCCAAGAGCTCCTCCCCCACGGCAGCCCAAACTGCAAAGCCTCGCTGTGATAGGGAGTAATACTCTTCAAACAAGCGAATATACCTCAGCCCAGCACCAACTAAGGTTTTAATTAAAAAATGCTGACTACTCAATACAGCTACGAATCTCCAACAAGCAGAGGCTTTTGGTAAGGACTGACCTTGGAGAGCCAGAAGACCTCTCTGGGAGGGAGGGGGAGCCCAGAGGACCAGGTGCTATCTCTGGCCAATGGGTAAAACTGATGGTGGCTGCAGACTGGCCCTGAAAAGGGGCTTTCTGTCCCTTTTTCAGTTCAGTGGAGAAAGCCTCAGCCATTTTCAGTTTCCAGCATTCTCACCCAGACAAGGGTGGAGTTAGCAGAGTCAGAGACACAATCCAAATGCAAATGATATCTCCCTAGGGGGTATATCTTTCGTAAGAGGACAGAGGTGGTGCCAAGCTCCCCTACCCGCCTTCCATTCAGAACCAGACCCCAGAGCCTGGGGGAAAACAGCCACAGGCCACACCTCCTTACATCAATATGGAGTGACAGGCTGACAGGCGCCACCTGCTGGGCAGAAAAGCACAATGGCTTGAGGCCTCACAGGGTGCATCAATCTTCTAAGAAACACCCTCAGGAAAACCTGATACTACTGTCTCCTGAGACCTGAGCCCTTTCTGGTCTGGGAAAACCTGATTGGGGTAACCAAGGAAGCCAGATGCCTAGACAACAGAAAACTACAACCTACACTAAGAAAAATGAATTTATGGCCCAGTCAAAGGAACAAACTTACACTTCAACTGAGATACAGGAATTGAAATAACTAATGCCAAATCAATTCAAAAAGTTTAGGGAAGATATGGCAAAAGAGATGAACCGTATAATGAAAACACTGGGTGTTCATAAGGAAGAAATCGAAAGTTCGAAAAAACAACTGGCAGAATCTATGGAAATGAAAGGCACAACACAAGAGGTGAAAACCCCCATGGAGATATACAACAGCAGATCTCAAGAGACAGAAGAAAACAATCAGGAACTGGAGAACAAGACACCTGAAAGCCTACACACAAAAGAACAGAGAAAAGAACGAAAAAATACGAGCAATGTCTCCAGAAATTGAATGACAAAACAAAACGCAGGAATGTACATGTCATGGGTGCCCCAGAAGGAGAAGGGAAAAGGGGCAGAAGCAATAATAGACGAAATAATCGACAAAAATTTCCCATCTCTTATGAAAGACATAAAATTACAGATCCAAGAAGTGCAGAGTACCCCAAACAGAATAGATCTGAATAGGCCTGTGCCAAGACACTTAATAATCAGATTATCAAACGTCAAAGATAAAGAGAGAATCCTGAAAGCAGCAAGAGAGAAGCGATCCATCACATACAAAGGAAGTTTGATAAGACTATGTGTGGATTTCTCAATAGAAACCATGGAAGAAAGAAGGAAGTGGTGTGATATATTTAAGATACTGAAAGAGAAAAACCACCAACCAAGAATCCTATATCCAGCAAAACTGTGCTTCAAATATGAGGGAGAGCTTAAAATATTCTCTGACAAACAGACAATGACAGTTTGTGAACAAGATACCTGCTCTACAGGAAACACTAAAGGGAAGTACTGCAGACAGAAACGAAAAGACATGCATAAGAGGTACGGAAAATAATTTTGGGAAATAGTAGCATAGCAATGTTAAGTACACTGAACAAAGATGACTGTGAGTACAGCTGAAAGAGGAAGGTTAGGACCACACGGGACACCAGACCGAAAGATGAAGGATAAAGACCAGGACTATATAACTCAGTGAAATCTAGGGTGCTCAACGATCGTAATAAAAGATACAAGTATGTTTTTACATGAGGGAGAACAAATGAATGTCAACATTGCAAGGTGTTAAAAATAGGGTGGGATTGGGGGGAAAATACAATCAATGCAAACTAGAGACTATAATTAACAGAAACACTGTATTATGCTTCCTTTAATATAACAAAGGCAACATACCAAAGCTGAATGCATATGGGCGGCACGGGCATCGGGGAAGGATAAGGGACTCCTGCCATAGGTGATGTTGTCTGATTCTTTATTCTACTTTAGTTTAATGCTATCTTTCTTTTTGTTGCTTCCTAGCTGTCGTGTGTGTGTGTGTGTGTGTGTGTGTGTGTGTGTGTGTGTGTGTTTCTCTTTCTTTTTTCTTTTTCTTTTGTCTCTCTACTTTCTTTGACTCTTCCTCCTCCTCGTGGAAGAAATGGAGATGTCCTTATATAGATAGTGGTGATGGTGGTAAATATATAAATACGTGACTATACAGGGAACCACTGATTGTTTACTCAGGACGGAATGTATGGTGTGTGAACAAAACCATCTTTAAAAAAAAAAAAAGTTGGAGGTTAAAAGATGGGAATGTATAAAACAGTGAATCTTGTGGTGGACAATGTCCATGATTAACTGCACAAATATTAGAAATCTCTCTCATGAACTAGAACAAATGTATGACACTATAACTGGAAGTTAATAAAAGGGTATAGAGGAAAAAAATATATACCTATTGCAAACTATATACTACAGTTAGTAGCATTTTAACATTCCTTCATCAACAGTAAAATACCAAAACTATGAATCAATAATGGAGGGGGGGTGGTTAGAGGGATGGGAGGATTTGAGTTTTCCTTTTCTTGTCTTGATTCTTTTCTAGAGTAATGAAAATGTTCTAAAAATTGAAAAAAAAAATTAACTGTGGTGCTGGATGCATAGCTATATGATGGTACCGTGGGCAACTGACTGTACACTTTGCATCTTTGGTATGTGAACAATCTCAATTAAAAAAAAAAAAGAAACCTAAAAAAAAAAAAAAGATTGGGGTTATGAAGGCACAACTATATGACAGTACTGTGAACAGTTGATTGTACACCATGGGTGACTGATGGTATGTGAATACACCTCAATAAAACTGAATTAAAAAAATAAATAACTAGTGACAGTTATTTATTGCTAGCTAACTTCTATTGCTAGACAACTTCGATAGGTCTAAGGTAAAATACATCACACAGCTCAATTTTCAACATTTCATATTTTATATCTAGCATTTCATGTGTAGCAATCTCTCTTCAAGTATGAGACTGTAAGCACATTTCCTTTTTCAGCCATACCATGCTAGAAAATCCTAAAACTAAAAATATTTTCATTGTAGTATTAACCATGCACCTATGAAGTTATCTGTTCAGGGACACAAATAAATAAGGTTAGTTCATTCAGTTCAAGCAAATGCTTTGGGATCTTTTACTCTCATAAGGCCTGTATCCACTCCCTTAAAGGCTCAACACTGGATACTGTGTCTAGAGTCTACCCAATCAATCTGGATGAAACCTATCCACTAGAGAAAGGCTAAAACCTCCAAATCTGCTATACAATAGCACTCTCTTAGAAGTGCTCTAAAACCAGGATTCAATTAAGTACTCCCCAACTCCATACACAAGGTAAATGCTAAAACAATCTCAGCAGTCTTTGCCAGCTAAAATATCTCATCCTTGATCGCTACCCAAAATGTATGCTCTTTATTTATCTATCCTTTCCTGTGTTCTCATCTCTGTAACTTCTCGGCGGTTCTTCCTTATCCGAACTTCTCTTCCAAACTTTCCATCACACAACTTGGATAACAAACTGCCCCACATCCCCAGTCTCTTTACTGACATGTTCTTATATCTCCTTAACTTAACTGAAGCATGGTTATTGCCTACGGACACTGTACATGTAAAACTTGCCATATAATATCCTTATCTTGCCCTGAATAATGTAAGCATCTTTAGACTGCCTGACAAGTGACATAAGACATAAGCAGTTAAAAATGGGGGGGGGGGGGGCTGTTCATTGTCCCACACTGGTTCTTCAAAGTTGTCAAAGGATTTCCTACTAGCTAATAAAACCAAAGACAAAGGTCTTGAAATATGGAAGGAAAAAGTGCTTCAAAGAGTCCTTATTGCAACATCTATGTCAGAAACATTTCACTCAACTTGCATTCAACTGAATCAACTGGTTCCTTAAGTTATTTTCTAATACAACAAAAAGCTTGAGAAAGATTTTGCAATTTCACCTGCTTTTTTGCATTTGGATAATTGTTTCCAACTCAATAAAAAAAATGGGATTTACTGTGTTACTCAAATATAATAAAAGGCAATATTAATTAAGAAAATTAAAGCAATAATACTCACTGAAAAAAAAAACAAACTTCCAATTCCTCAAGAATCCAATGAAGCATGAAATACAAAGGTTTACATCCTAATTTTTTTGATGGCAAATCCTATCTCATGCTCTAATACAGGTCAATATTTAAAATATGTAAAATGTTGGTGTGCCAGTTTGAATGTATTATGTCCCCCAAAATGCCATTATCTTAGATGCACTCCTATGTGGACAGATGTATTACTGCTGATTAGATTGTAATTCTTTTAGTGTTTCCATGGAGATGCAACCCACCTAACTGTAGGTGATAACTCTGATTAGATAATTTCCATGGAGATGTGGCCCTGCCCATTCAACATGGGCCTTGATTAGTTTACTAGAGCACTATATAAGCTCACACAGAGGGAGTGAGCTTGTTACAACCAAGAGAGACACTTTGAAGAATGCACAGGAGCTGAGAGAGGAGCTGCAGCCTAGAGAGCAACATTTTGGAGATGGCCTTTGAAAGCAGACTTTTGTTCCGGAGAAGCTAAGCGAGGACAAACACCCCAAGAGCAACTAAGACTGACATTTTTGACAAGCTGAAGCCTAGAGAGGAACATCCCGGGAGAAAGCCATTTTGAAACCAGAACTCCGTAGCAGTTGCCAGCCACATGCCTTCCCAGCTAACAGAGGTTTTCCTGATGCCATTGGCCATCCTCCAGTGAAAGTACCCAATTGTTGATGACTTACCTTGGACACTTTATTATGGCCTTAAGATTATAAATTTGTAGCCAAATAAACCCCCTTTATAAAAGCCAATCATTTCTGGTGTTTTGCAAAAAGACAGCATTAGCAAACTGCAACAGTTGGTAATTGTTAAAGCTAGGGTGAAGAGTACACTGGAAATACAAATTAAGCTCTATGGTGTACATACTTAAAATTTTCCATAATAAAGTTCTTAAAAAGTTTCAATTCCAGCACACAGAACTAAAAATATGTAACAAGAGATTCCAACACACAAAAAAGAACACAAATGCCTTAAATCATTAAGACTTTATAAAAAATTACCTCATTTCAGTGAGTAAACTAGATATATTTTTCTAATCTTAACCTCAATGTTATTTTTGATTACTTAAAAGAGTAGATGCATACTTACAGCTAAGGAAATTTCAGGATCTTCTTCAAATGACTCTGTATCACTCTCTCCTGCCTGATATACAGTAACTCGATATACCTAATAAGATAAAATTCATTAGCATCAATTTATCACCTTTTTTCCTTCAACCAAGGTTTCTTAGTGGTAAGTGATCAACAAATGAAATATACTACTATATTTGAGAAATTCTGATACAAAGGTCAAAATGAATGAGTGTAAAGAGGGAGAAACAGAGGGAAATTGTCACCTACCATAGTAAAAAGTCAATAGTCAAAATCTTAAAAATAAAGCAAAAGATTCAGTTAAAATATTTTATATATACATATATATATGGCAGTATTAAATAACAGCAGTAAACAGCTAGAAATACTGAAAGCAGTCAACTCCAAGGTACTATTTGACCTTAACTGTGTGCATCTTTTAATTTCATAAAAAGCAAATAAAAAGCACATTAAGGCTTACTGACTTCTTGGCATCAGTTATGAGAACATAAAACAGACAATAAAGAATTACAAAAGCCTTACGTTCACACATTAACATTCTAGCTTGAACAAATTAAGAGACAAAGATTTCAAGCCAAATAAATACATGCTCATTTCAATCTCAAAGTTAATGGACATGGAAAATATTTAACAACTTTCTAACACAGATAAGGAAAAGAAATCTACCTCGTCATCTTCATCTGACAGTTCTTGTCCTTCTTCACTAAGGCTATAATCTTCTGAATCGAGAGATTCAACTTCAAATTCTACACTGAATTGATCTGAAACTGAATCCTGATCCAACCAGTCACCAGAATGTTCACTTATACTAGCATCAAGATCCTACAAGAAAAAAAAGTGACAATATATATTCCATCTTGGCCTCTGTAATCTTCCTAACTTATCCATGTGCCTCTATTTCTTCCTCAAATCCATCCTGAACACTACACTAGCACTAGCACTAGATTAAGATTCTGGGTTATTACTACATTGATATTATTTCCATTTTAAAAATCCCATTAAAGAAAACAGCCAAAGCCCCTTGACATTCAAGGTACATACGGTATGCCTATATTAGGATTTTCAGCTCATCTCCAATTAGACATGCCCCTCTGCTAAACATGGACAATCCAGCCCATCTACATTGTTTCTTAAACCAACATTGGCACATCAATTTCCATACCTGACCTCTCTGACTGGAATAACAAGAGTTTCCAAATATACTCAACCTTCTTTGGCAAAGCCTCTGTCAAGACAAGGGCTCTTCTGTCTTTATTTACTACTTCTGATACTACTGAGTATTACATACTATCACCCATAAATTATGTACTGGTATTCTTCCATCCATTCATTCATCACCCATAATCAGAAAGTACAGGTATTCTTCCATCATTCATATTGGTATTCTACCATCATTCATTCATTCAAGAATTTATTCATTCTTCCAACATTTCACGGCATTGGTAAATAGACCTTACTTGATGTCTAGACCTATATATGATATAATACTCCAAGTATGATGACTTATTTGCTGATGGCTAAAATAAAAATTTATTTTTACTCTAAATATTCAAGACAAAAGTCCCTTAGAATCCTAAAATATCTAATAGAATCAAATTTTCAATTTTGTTCCCTAATTTTTTTAAGTAAAGCTTCCAAATTCTCAGATTATTCAACACTCCAATTTATTTCCATTTATTATTGAAGTGACCCACAAAGATTATCCAATATACAGAATGTCATTAATGACTATGCATATTGGTACCAATTTTACCAACACATCCCAGTGCAACTAAGAACTCTACTGTCTTCCACCCTTCCCTCCAGACCTGGGGAGTAAGGGAGATCTTTACTGCAGTTTTATTCAAAAGGAAAATTTACCATTATGTTTAGCAGCAGTCCCTTATCATATATGTGCATTCTATCTGTTAATTAGATAGACTCAGCAGATTAACAGATATCTGCTTATTAGGATTTCCAGAATGAGATTTTTTTTTTTTAAAGTCTTGCTTTATTTAAAATGCAAAGATTACCGGATTTGATGGAGTCTCTGTCGATTCACTGCTACTGCTTCTTTCACGGCATATCTCCCTTATTACACACAGAGCAAGGCTTTCATCAAATGAAAGGGAAATGCTATCAGATTTGTGGCGCTTTCTTTGTCGTTCACCAGTTAATTCATCTGAACTTTCTTCTGAATATGTAAGGAAAAAAAGTTAATCAAATGGCTATACTGCAATTTACTTAGAAACTGTGCTTCAGTTTCAATAAAATTAAAAAGAGAAGAATAATTAATTACTACTACTATTTCAAAAACCACTGAACACTAGTATTCAAAAGTTTTATTGGATCTGAGAGTTACAAGACAGCAACGTATTTTTAAAAAGGATTTTTAATCTTCTTTTAGAACATCATCTCCGTAAGTCACAATTAAATCCAGCTAGTTTTTCTTAACCAACTAATCTCAGATTTTTGTTGAGATCAAACTTATGAATTTAAGATTTCATCCTTTTATTTTCTGAAAAGAACCAAAAATGTTTCATTTATTTAGAAGACATTTAATGTTTCAATTTCTTCAGTGTCCTCTACTTTCAACAGAGATCAAAACTGCTAATTTATTTTTATTTTAAATAATAAATTATCTCTGACCTAAAAAGTCAGAATGTTAGCCAAATCTGTCAGGAATATAAATTAGAGCCCTACCTTACACCAGACATAAAAATAAATTCCAAGTGGATTAAAGAGCTAAAAATAAAAGAAACCATTTAAATACCCATAAGAGAATATTCTTAAAATACTGGGGTAGAGACATATGGCATAAATGCCCTCGAGAAAAATATATCAAGATTAGACTATGTTAAGGTTTACATGACAAAAGAAAAATACCAAACTAAAGTTAAAAGACAAATGTCAGACCAGAAGAAAATATCTGTAACATATAACATAGAAAATGGTTAATATCCACATTATACAGAAATCCTCCTACAAATCAAGTAGGGCAAAAATAAACTTGATTTTTTTTAAAAAAAGTCAAAAAGATATGAAAAGGCAATTCATAGAAGAAATACAAATAACCAATATACATATGAAAAGTGATTACCTATCTCCTTGTGATCAAGGAAATGCAAATTGAAATGAGGTAATCTTTTTAAATGTAAGATTATCAGGGAGGATTTTAGAGATAGGACATTTTCATACACCGTTGGTAAAGAGTATAAAATAATACAACACTCTAAGGACAATTTCTCTAGCCTAGATAATTATTTAAGGATATATGTACACGGATATCCTCTGTACACTTACATGTAAAGAATCCAACAGGGATATATGAAACTAGATGAACTATTCACAGGCCTGAAACAGGTATGACTCTCACACCTTTTCTTATTCCATTTCTCTCTCTTGACCTACCTAGTCAGAAGTCATCTCTTCTTCCTGTGAATTCCCAAACCACTCTTAAATCTTATACTCTAAGTATATTTGTGTTTATCTCCACAACTAGATAACAAGTTCTTTATACAAGTTCTTAATTATTTTAGTATCCCCTATAAAAAAGGTAATCTTGGTTGAATGCACTGGAAACCTAAACCATACTTTTGATCCATATTTTTACCTCCATCAAAAAATAGCATTTGGGGCTTTTTTTTCTGATTATTAAAGTAATATATCACTAACTTAGAAACCTAAAGAAAACAGAAAAATAAAAAGAACAAAATGTAAATCACCTGTAATGCTACCAATGAGGGATAACTACTATCAACATTTTAGTGTAATAACTTCCCAGTTTTCATTTATTTAACAATTTACTTTATTTCTTTATTTCAAATTACTTTATTTCAAAATTACAATTGAAATCACATGATATGTACAATTTTGGGGGTGCTTTTCCTCAATGAAATTAAGAGCCTTTTCCCTTGCTATCAAATATTCTTTCATGCTATTTCAGAACACAGTGTCCATCATATAGGTTCATATACTGTTCAGCATAATTAAACCATTTAATCCCCAAATCTGAACACCTGCTTTGTGTCTAACACATTGCTTAGGCATACAATAGTGAAGAGAAGTCAGCCATTGTCCCTGCCACCAGAAGGAACTTTCATTCAAACATCAAGGCAACAGAAATGTAGATATTTATTAAGTTAGAATGAGTGCTATGAAGGAAACAAACAGGATACTAAGGAAAGAAAATCACTGAAAGGGGCCTACTTTTCTGGGTGGTTAGGGATGGGTGCTCTAAGGTCACTTTTACGCAAAACAGAAAAATGAGGAACTAGCCTTACTACGTTGAGGTAGAAGAGTCCCGAGCAGGAAAAAAAAGGAAGTGTGCAAAGGTCTTAAAGCAGTCAAGTGTTTGACTTAAGTAAGGAATCAAACAAGTAGTTCAGCTGAAAAGCAATGGAAAGGAAAAAGGCAAAAGACCAAGTTAAAGATAGATCAGGGCCTTGTAGGCCAAGGTAAATAATGTAGATTTTATTTGAAGGCCAATGGCAAGCCACCAAAGTAGCTATGTGGGAGAGGGACATAACCAAAATTACTTTTTGCAATCTGTTTTGGTTCTGTGTGAAGATACAGGAAGAGCAAGAGCAGAAACAGAGAGAAAATCAGGAGGCTGTTGCAGTGTCCAGACAAGAGATGACCATGGCCTGGAGCAGAGTAACAGCATTTTCTATTGTCATAGACGGTATGTTTTCAGTGATAATACTATAATGAATATCTCTAAATATAAATCTTTGAATTTCTGATTATATCCCTAGGATAGATTCATAAAAGTAGAGTTTTTATCCATAGTTTTGTTTTTGTTATTGCCCTTTTTGCTATTTGAATTTTTAATGTTATTCCTATTGATTTGAGGGAACTTTTTATATAATAATATTAACTGTCAAATTTCAAGTCAATATCTTCAAACGTTATAATTTTTCTCATTTATCTTTTACATTCATTTGGAATTCATTTTGGCATAACATACAGATGTAACTTGTTCCTCCCCCCCCCCAAATTACTAACCATTTATTCCAGTTCCATGTATTTAATAAGACATCCTCTGTCCTTCCTGCTCTCTGCCCTCATGTATAAGATTCTATTCTGGGTTTACATACTCTATTTCACCTGAATCATATGTTTTTTGTTATTATGGCTTTCAATCAGGCAACAGCTTCTTTCTCCCTTTTTTCTCTATAAAAAATGTTCTCCGCTATTTTCTTCATGTCTTCTTCATTTCTACAATGCTATTTACTTTCTCTATTTTAACTCATTAGTATGTTTTTTTATTAAAAACAATATAAAAATTTAACTGTTAAGGTGACTAAGAATAATGGCTACAGTTTATATCCCTGTCCTCTATTATCCTGAATAATTGAGAGCTGGCTAACTATAAACTCCAGTGGGGCACAGCAACCATAAAAAATGTTGCCAAGAAAGCAATTTTTAATACCAAATAAAATATAAAAACAAGAATGAAACTCAGAAAGTAGTCTAAACCAGAAAACCAAAACAGTTTAATTTAACATAAAAGCACTAAATTCATTAGAGAAACAACAGCAAAAAGCTATTTGAATGTGACAAATAACATACACACCTGTCTCACTAATTGCTCTCCTTCTAGATGAGGTAGTTGGTCTAGAAATCAAATTTGAGGATGAAGGTTTCTCTTCCTGCAGCTCTTGTACAGAGTCCTAGGCATTCAAGAAAGACCATAAAAAGACTAAACCTGTAACACCAGGAAGCTAAGAATTCTCTGTTTCAAATAATCTTTCCAATTTTGAAGAAACCTACTAAAATGTGATTAAAGATTACCTTTTGCTCACTTTCATCTTCAAGGTGACACCTGTTTTCACTCACAGATGTGCCTGAATCTGATGGTTCTAACAGAAAATAAACACACAATTACAAACTAGGGAAAGGATATTTAATAGATAGTAGTCCAGGACAAACCCTTTACATAATTTAACCTTCCAAACAAAAATTAGACAAGTATTTCCCAAGAACCAGTCCCCAATAATTTAATTCTAATGTAGGAGATACATGAAAGAATAATTATAAAAGTATAATAAACACATTAAAAGAAGCATATAAGATAAGTTAAGTAATGGAGAGACAGAGCAATGATTATTTGGTAAGGACAGGGCAGGGTATGAGAAGCAAAGAATCAGGATAAATTTCATACAAGAATACATGGAAGCAGGCACCAAGGAAATACACATCCAGAAGTGAACTTAACAATGCCTGTTGCAGGGAACTAATAGTAGTTCATTACTACAGGAATGTAAGCAGGGTTAGATTATAAAGGCTTCCATGTGTCTTGCTAAACACAACAAGGACAAGCAGCATTCATGCAGTTGTTACATTACTACATTCTTCCCAACTGATACTTCCGAATCTTGACTGAGGCAGCATTCAATCACTCAACATCAAAAAGGTTTAGTCCAAGAGATAAAATTTAACGGCTATCTTACAGCAATTTTTTTTTTTCCCAGAATAAGGACCAACCCTAGAGATTAAACATTTATTTGGATTAGCATCTTTTAGCAGGGCTGCATGTCGAAGAGGGGGAGAAAAGTCAAAGAATGGATATTCAGAACTCCTGTTTCTTGCGAAAGTACTCCACTCTCCAAAAAGAATATTAAAGAAAAAGCTATCCAATGTGAACAGACTGAAGACCCAACTCACTCCTAAACTGGGAAAAAGAGCCCAGGCTTAGACTCAAGAAAAGCTTCCCCAGGAAGCTAGGCAGGATACTGATGATTATGTAACTTGTACACTATGGAGCTCAAAACACCTCCAAGTAAATATCTAATACATCACAGTAATTATTTTATCTAGAAAACAATAAAGGACCCCTAAATGGTAATTTTAAAAAAGGAGTGCTGTATAACTCTGGCAAGATAAAAGAAAAAGAGAAGACAGGCAGGGAAACCAGTATTAGATAGTAACTGCAATAATACAACTGAAAAAGTATTAAAAAGCCAATACTAAGAAATGGAAAAAATTCAATTCAAGAGAAACTAAAAAGATAGAAATCAATAAGACCTGATATCTGATGTGCCAGGCAAGGAAGAAGGAAGTCAAAAAGGATTCCAAGATTCTACCTTGGATGAATAAATGAGTGGCAAAGAAGAATTTTCAGGGAGGTGAACAAATTTGGATGGGAAGATAATGAACTAAAGTAGCTGAGGGTCAGTCATTCAGGTGGATGAGTTAATTTACAGTTGGGTGGATAGAGCTCAGGTCAGAGTTTTAAATATGGGATACATACAGTTACTAAAGAACATAATCAAATACCCTTTAGATACCAGTATTTCTGAAACTAATCATAAAATTACGTGCTGTTTTCTTCTATATATATAAAAGTGGCTCTCAGGGGTCAGTACTACCCCTAGCAAGCATAGTTATCTTGATAGTGAGGTCATCCCTGAGTATTAACATTTTCAAACATACCTTATCATAAATTAGTTTATTTTTTCTTAATATTCTGGTTAAGGAATTGTAACAATTTTCTTAAATTGTACAAATAGATAGGTTATATTATCCAGGAATTTCATTTTAGTATAAAATAGATGTTACAAAATATATATAATAAAAAGAAAGCACCAAGTATGACAAGGTGACACATATATAGAAGTTTTGCAGTTAATTCTACTAACCTGAAACCTAAAACATACTCAGAATAGAAATAACATAAGTAATATTGAGTTTATCATCTCATTAATATAATTTTCCTAGTAATCTACCAAGGTTTATTTAAATGAATGACTACATCAGGGATACATATTTGAGAAAACTCAAACTACTACTACAGATACTACAGTTGTATATTTTACTTGCTATCATTTGATTTCATAAGGAGCTTTGAAATAGTAAAATGCTAAGGCACCCACTATTAATTACTAAATTACTATTATTCTGGATAAGATGGATAAATATCCTAAGACTAATTAAAAATGATGCCCTTTTCTGGGTCTTAAATCCTGAATTTTGAAGAATCAGTATTCAACACATTTACAAAGCACCATTTTAGTAAAACTGTACTGTGTGATGCAGAATGCAAACCTGATTAGGACACAGGAGATGGAAATATAAACAAATTAAGTATAAGAAAGCATTATAACATTAAAGTGTTAATATGGAATAATGGAGGCACAAGAAAGTGTCATTTCATCCTTGGAACTAAACACCCTGAGAACAGTTCTTAAGTTGATTCAGGGATCAGTTTTAAGAGGTCTGTGGTGTTTTGGAGCCAGCTACCTGTACTTGAATAGACTGTACATTTCTTCCCAACTCCATGTATGTAGCCTGAAATTGGCCATTATGAGAAATTTTAAATCTTGGAAATCAGCAACCGCTACAAACTGGGGCTTCCCCCTGGAGAGCCAGTTGTTAATTATTTACCAGCACAGCACTGGATTTATGCATCTTTCTGGGAAGAAAACCCAGTACTTTCATCAGATTATCAAAAGGATATGGGATCCAAAAATAAACAGTTAAGAACCACAACTCCAAAAATAGGAAAGCAAAATACCACTTATCTACACAAATTGGTATACCAAGTTTTGTCTATTACGAAAACAAAAGAGACCCATCCTATCAAGTAGTCCTATCTATGTATCTATATTACTTCCCAAAGCTTTTCAGTACATTTCCCAAGGTTTGATCACACCTCCACTGAACAGCAGCTTTTGAAATTATATACTTCTCAAAACATATTGCAGTGTTTAAATTGACATAATAGGATATTTAACTTTACATGCCATAAATCTACGTAAGAAACTTAGCAGTCTGTTGCTTTATTTCATATGTATTTCTTCATGTTAAACTTATCACCCTTAAATTGTCTACGAATGGATGAATAAACATAGTGTGGTATATCCATACAATAGATTATTATTCAGTCACGAAAAGGAGTGAAGTACTGATACATGTTACGTGGATGAACATGAAAAATATTACGCCAACTGAAAGAAGCCAGACACAAAAGGTCAAATGTTGTATGACTCCATTTATATGAAATGTCCAGAATAGGCAAATCCATAGAGACAAAAAGCAGATTAGTGATTGTCAAGGGCTAGGAAAATGTTTTGAAACTAGACAGAGGTGATCGTTGCACAGCATTGTCAAAGTACTAAATGCCACTGAATGGTTTGCTTTAAAATGATTAACTGAATTTCACTTTGATAAAAAAAAATACTATTATAATCCAATATATAATTAAAGCAACTGTTAATATCATAATTATAAAATGACATGTACATAAAATTTTTTTTAAATGTGTTTATGATATATCTTTATGGTATTAACTTACCCTGCTGATTGACCACTACCAAGTTTCTGTAGATCATTGTATATATTTTCCTTGCAGGGAGGAAAAAAAAAAAAAATCAAGAAACACAGATTTTAAAATAAAAATTTATTTAAATGGATTTAACCAGACTTTTAAATGCATATTAATAGAAACTACTACAAACACTCAAAACCAAATTTTAAATCACTGCATTCAAATTATATTATCAGCATGTTTCTAGTCCCTAAAAAGCAACACAAAAATGAGTAGCAAAATGATTACATAGAGCTACTTTTAATAATCGCTAGTCTCTGTAATCCAAAGATCTCACATTTCCATTTCCTGAAATGTGCTTCATTTGGACTTTACTAAAAAACCCCAGCAGGTGGGACATGCATGAAGGAAGCAGGTCAGCACAATTTTTTCCAAAAGAAAACAAATTTTCTAGCTTCGTACTTAAAAGTAGACTTTGTAAGAAAGTAATGGGTTACGCAAAACCCACTACATAGGAACTTTATTATACTCCTGACTTTCATCAACCTTGGTCCAATTCATCTTAGGGTTCTTCTTTTGTGTTCTTATAATTTATTAGACAAAAAAGCAATATTCATCCATTCAATAAATAAAATCAGCATCTACTTATATACCAGCTACTGTTCTTGACACTGGGGAAAGCAAAGAATGAACCAGAAAAAAAAAAAAACCTGCCTTCATGCACCTTATATCCTAGTAGGGAGACAATTCATTTATTCCAGTATTTATTTACATCATGGGTACCTGTACCTTTTTAAACTAATGATTTTAGAAAATTCATTGTTGGAATGGTGACACAGTTCCTTAAACTCATGAAAAACAATATTCCTAATCATAATTCTTTTCTATTAAGTCAGTAATTTCCCCAATGTTCAATTTCTCAATATAGAATTCAAGTCAAAGATAATTTTAAGATTAGGCTTTCAATATCAGAAACTACACACCTCCAAACATTATCATAAGATCCTATATTCAAATAGTGTGAACATCACATATATAATTATTTCTTAAATTTAAAAAATTAAAGCTTATATGAAAATATTCCAAGACTGATTACAAAATGATGATAGAAATGAATACTGAACAGAAACAGTTTGTCAACAGAAAGATGCTTACTTACATAATGTTAAATTAAGAAGTGGGATATAAAAACGTTCATTACATTAAAACACACATTTGTGCATAATACAAGAAAGGAATGGTTAAAATACCATTCTGTGACCATTTTCCCCTACTTTTCTAGGCTTTCTGTCTTTACCTAATGTTCAATAATGAATATATATTATGTTTATAATAATGAAGTTGTTTTCAAGTTTAAAAGAGTCTCATTTAATTACCATCTTTTTGGCTATATTATTAAGCATTAATTACTAGAAAAATACAGTGAATTGTTTCAGGTAAAAAGTGTCCATTGCATTAAGATACACATCCTAAAGCTTGACACAGATCAACAGTGCTAGACCAAATGGAACAAGGAATTTCAGATTAAACAGAATAAAGTCTTGAGTTCTAAGTAGAATTACCCTAGAAATAACATCCAAAAATTCAGCTAAGTGCCATACAAGTATGACAAAGAAAATTATCTCCAAAGTAACTAAGACTCAAATTTAACCCTTTACCAATTGGTGGTATAAAGAGTGCCTTTGGAAATGACTGCAATAATAATTTATAATATATGGTAACTACAGATAATATTTAAGTGCTTTCTATGTGCCAAATACTGTACTTTTTACACACTCTATAACCCTTACCATAGGGTATTTATAGCAATCTTATTTTACAAATGAGGAAACCAAAGTTTACAGAGGTTAAGTCAATTTTTGGATTGTAAGATTCCAAAGTTAACATTCTCAAGAAATGTGTTACTATGCTAAGAAATTAAATTTCAGTATCATTTATCTATGTTACGATAATTCTTCTCTAACAAAAGGAAGTAGGGATGGAGAGGAACTGAAATGTTTGCCCAGCTGGCTTTTTACAAAGAAGAATTTACCTGTGCTCTTTCACAGAAAAGCTTGGCACTCCAAACAAATCTCCTAGAAGATCATTTGAACAATATACAATATGTTGTTGCTTCTCATCATATAATCGTTTAGCCATAATATACTGGCCAAGATAAAATATAACCTGAAATAGAAATATGATTTCTGAGCATTAAAGAAAACCAAATATTAGTTTCAAATACATTCAATATTATCCCTTTTATCTGGAGAGGATTAAAAAACTAGCAGCCACATCCACACCCAGGCAGAGTAACAAACATTCTGTGCTCTAAAAGAAAGCTGCTTTTAAACCTTTTCCTTTCAATATAATGGAAGTAGAGATATGGCTTCTCTGATTTACTTAACTAAACCTTAAAATACGGGAGTTCTTTTCTTGCAGACTTTACCTCTGCCCAGAAATCTACATACTACATATTTAGGAAGAAGGGTAAATGCAAAATAGCCAATAGCCATAAAGAGTTGCAGAATCAAATAAACTTCCAAAAAACACCAACTAAAATATAGCTGTGACCTAGACCCATTTAATACATAGTCACAAACACCATAAACCTCAGGGGCCTCTGAGGTAATCACAAAGGAGGAAGACAGGAAAATGACAATTACAACTACACAACAGTTTGGGAGAATTCAATGAATGAAATGAGCCCTCAAAGACACCAATATAATCTATACTATAATGATTAATCAAAATAATAACTGAATTATTAATACAATATTCTGTGCTCTCCATTAAGACAAAGAAGCAGGCAATACATTTTTAAAACATCTACATACAAACCTATTAACCACATAAATTTGTGGGCATTTTATAGTTTAATGTACTCTTACAAGTACTGTCTCATCTTTCTGATGCTTCATAAGATTGTTACAGCCATATTAGAAATGAAGAAATTAAAGGTAACAGAGGTTAAATAACTTGCCTAAAGACATAGAGCTAAGGGTTGGGATTTGACCCCAGATCTTCTAACTCCTGGTCCAGTATTCTTTCTACTAGATTTCATCTCTCTCCCATATGCCTCAAAACAAAGATCCTAGAACCTAAAACTGTATCATATAATATATACATTACTGTTATATGGTTTACTGTAAGCATTCTAAGGCTTTATGATGACCTCGATTGATTTTCTCAGTTTTATATACTTCTAATTTCATACATTTTTCTTTCCTCAACTGATGATGATAAAAACACAAGTTAACAGCCCTAAAAAACACCATTTAACTGGACACCTTTTTGGCAAGCACCATGGACTTAATTGGTTTAAGTAGGCTTTGGACCTAAGGAAATACGCCTATGTGACAACAAATTGGAGAGCTATTTGCCAGACAGTGGGAAAGGAAGAAAGAGAACCTAGACTTCTACCAAACACCCATAAAGGAAGTTTATAAAAATATGGCTGAAAAGGGAAAGGGTATGGAGTCTCTTCCAGCCCCACTATCCTGATGACGCTAAGACATTTTATGTTTTAAGCAATCTGAGTCCCAAAAAGTGGGAAAGATGAACAGACACATTTCACTCACACTGAAATTTTGTCTAAGGTGGTACAATCTCTCACTGAAAATCATGCTTCTGTGCACAAAGTTAAAGCTAAATAAATAGACTGAAATGTTATATTCATGTAAATAGAATGTATGTTCATGAATCAGCTCATCTCTACCCCAGAAAGATCCATGTACTGTACTCATTTATCTCTAAATGAACCTGGGATCCATGGACCCCCCCCCCAACCCCCCCAACCCCCACCAAGAAGAGCTCGAATAGAGTGGAGACCATTAATTTGGACAGGGAAAAAAAAAATGTTTATTTTCATTGACTTCTAACTGAAATTTAGCTTTTCTTTCAATTACAAATGTAGGAAACAAATCACAGTGGTATTAACAATACCTGTTATTTTCGTCACCAATAAAAATCACAAGCATTTTCACAATATACTATGCTCGTTGCAAACATCTCAAAATATCATTTATATGCCTCACTACTTCAAAAATTATGTTTATTAGACTGACTGCTAAATCTTATTACTTAATGTGTGAATGAAAAAAACACATATCAAACTTGATTAATATTTTGATGATGGTATTTTAATGTAATTTTTGTTTCTTTGAAATTCTATGTATTTTATTTCATACATTTAAACCCCCAAGAAGGGATCTGTAGGCTTTACCATTCCTTCAAATGGGTTCATAGCATGAAATAGTGAAGAACTGCTGTAGGGTTTCCCTTTGTCTGAGTTTCTAACTGAGAAATGAAGTTCAATTATAATTAGCACTGTCAACTTCAAAATACAGGCCAAACTACCACAATACTTACTACTGCTACTTACTGAAAATTGTTCTATAGCCAATTTTCTCCTCATGGTAATAAAAACTGTAAGTACCGCTATACATAACTAGCAAGACATTAGTTATCTCTTTATCTCTAAGTAGCTTACCTCTTTCATTGTGTAAGTGTCTTTTTGTGCACCAACTGACTTCAGCAACTTCAAAAGCAACGGCTTTGGTCTAACCTATAAAGAATAAAGAGTTGCTATTATACTTCCGAGATTATTCTTGAACTATGAGCCCAACAGCAAACATGTCCATAAAGAAGTTCAAAAGTAGCAGATGCAATGTTTATCTATTTCACAAAGTTAGACCTCAAAAAACAAATCATAATGTTTTTACTAAATATAATAGACCATATAAACTGAATACCATAAACCATTAAGGGGTATGGAAAAAAAAAATGCTGAGGAGGATATAGTATTGGGTGAAGATCATGGGAGACTCAAATGTCATCAGTTGGAATCAAAAACAGTAGCCATCCCAAGGCAATGGACATTATTCTCTTTCCTCTAGCTACCGCTATCATCTGCTTACAGCCTTAAAAAACGCAAACAACTATCAATGGAATACTGACATGAGATTCCTGTAGTTACAGAATCTAAGAGAGGAGACTAGATCTTTAGAGCAGGATGGGTCTGTGCCAGTTTGGATCTATTATATCCCCCAGAAAAGCCATGTCCTTTAATGAAACCTTTTGGAGGCAGACTTATTAATCTTTTTGATTAGGGCGAGACTTTTTGAATAAGTTGTTTCCATGGAGATATGACTCACCCAAAGGTAGGTGAGACATTTTGATTAGATCATTTCCATGGAGGTGTGGACCCCACCCATTTGGGGTGGGTCTTAATTAACTCACCAGAGTACTTAAGAGAGCTCGGGAGCCGACAGAGATGCTTAGAGATGCCTGGAGATGCAGACAGAAGGACATTCAGAGATACTAAGCAGAGATGAAGCCCAGTTTGCCCCCGAGAAGCTAAAAGAGGATCCCCAGACACTTATAAGAGAGACATCCTGGGAGAATGAAGCAAGGAAGCAGAGGAGCTGAGAGAGAGGAGCAAAGACAGATATACCCAGACACATTTTGGAGAAAGCCATTTTGAAACACAACCCGGGAGCAAAGGACCAGCAGACCCCAGTCACATGCCTTCAAGGCTGACAGAGGTGTTCTGGGCCTAACTGGCCATTTTTCAGTGAAGGTATCCTTGTTGATGCCTTAGTATGGATGCTTTTATGGCCTTAAAACTGTATATCTGTAACCTGATAAATCCCCTTTATGAAAGCCAATCCATTTCTGGTATTTCACATAAGGGCAGCTTTAGCAAACCTGAGCAAGGTCCTTTTTTTTTTTAACCAATCTTCTCTTTCTCCAGATAAGGTTCCTAAAGGTTAGGAAACTTAATTAACCCAAGCAGATGTGGTTAATTAGGAGTAGATCTGAAACTGGAACTCCCACCCCTCAACTACAACCCAACATTTTTTTCCTTACCACATCAACACTACCTCTTTGTTGCTCTACATTTAACAAATCTACTTGGCAAACATCTACTGGGCTTTTAACAATACCAGAAAATGCTAGGTATGGGCTGCAGGGTAGGAGTGGGGTGGGATGACAAACAAGGCACATGACCCACACTCAGAAGCCAACCAACTAGATCAAAGGTCAGCAAATTTTTTCTGTGGCCAGATAGAAAATACTTGTAGCACTGTGGGCCAGTCTGCACAATTACTCAAGTCTTCCCATTGCAGCAATAAAGTATAGACATACACAAACTAATGGGCATGGCTACATTCCAATAAAACTTTATTTACAAAAATAAGCAGTGGGCTATATTTAATTCAAAGGCTGTACTTTGCCTGACCCTGATCTAGAGGCTTTGCAAGGGCTATTGAGAAAATAGATAGCAAGGGGAATGAATGTAATGTGCTTTTGCTCTCTCTCCCTACATGAAGATAAAATTCCAGATTAAAAAAGAGGTAGATTTAAGAATGGAAAATACTAAAAGACAATACGGAAATAATTTACAGTCTTGTGATAGGAGGTCTTCCAAAGCATGCTATGAAATTCAAAAGCCGTAAAGGAAAAAAAAGTTTTGAAGTTTTCATGGTGAAAGACAGCATACACAAAAATTTTTACATGCAATAATTGTAACTAAAGTTAAATGTACTTCATACACTGAGAACTACTACAAACTGATAGGAAAAATTCAAAAACCTTAAAGAAAAAATAAACAGATAACCCCAAGCAAATCCCAGAAAAAACACAAGTGATATGACAAATGAAAAGATGTACAGCCTAACCAACAATTAGGGAAATACAAATTTAAACAACCCATAAAAGGGGGGAAAAAAAAAGATTGATAATATTGTTTGGGCAGGAGTGAAAACTGTTACAATCTTTTTGGTGAGCACTATCCATCAATTATGTGTACCCTTTAGAATCCACGAGCTCTCCTTCTATAACGTCTTTCTTACAAAAATATTCACATAACACCTGTATTAACATACATGTACAAAGCAGTACAACACTCAAAAACTAGAGGCAATTTAAAACTCTATCAGAAAAGGAATACATAGGACAATAACATAGATTTAAATACATGTGAATACGTATGTGGGAAGGCACACAGTAAAAATCTAAAACAATACATGGGACAAAGGAGTTTTCAGTTTTACCTTATACATTTCTGTAATGCATAAAAGCTGTACAACAAACATCAATTATTTTCGTGATTTAAAACAAATCATTTTAAAAAGTTACAAACAAGTCAAAATAGAAGAAAAGCAGTTACATAAACTTAACTTCCGCATCCATGCTTAAGAATGTTTTGGAACTCATTTTTAAAATCCATTGGGTAAAGGGTTAACAAAACACTGACTGATTCTTAAACTCTGCAACTATGCCTGACCGGGCAAAATTTAAACTATGTACATAAGATTTCATTTAAGGACTCATGTTATAATTGGGTCTGTGGAATTTAGTTGATTACTCCCTTTTTTTTTTTAAGTTACACTGGAGACAAAAATACCAACCAGGGTCTCTTGTTCCGAAGCAGGAATCTGTGAGGTGCTTACAGCACCATCAGTAGATACAGACATGTTGGTATTGCACATTTGCCTACAAATAGGGAAAAAAAATAAATGATAAAAACTTGAAATGATGTTAACATCTGTAAAAGACAAAAGCAAAATCATATAACAGGAGGAAAATAATGCCTTTATTAAAACTAGAGCCATTAGCCAGTCGGTCCTTACCTGGTTTAGTATTAAAAAAGCGCCGTACGTCTGTGACCACAGGTAGCTCTAACCGCCAGTGAACACAGCTGGGGCAAGGCAAGGTTTAAATAGCCCCAGCTGGAGACAAGTCAGGGCTTAGCTCCTTTTACAGCAGACTCGGAACGTGTCCGAACTTGACCAGCCCAAGAGGAAAAGCTGAGTCAACCTGTCCTCTGAACCAGCCCAATCGCGCCCAGACTGTGCCCCGTTCAAACAGGCGAGCCAACAAGCACCTGTCATTCGTTGCTCAGACCCCGGCCAGAAGGCGTCCGGCGGCTCCGCAGACCCCCGCCCACGTGACCTTTACCTGGGCAGCGGGGGAGACCCCCGCCCCGCTCCGAGCGCGGGCCCGAAACCCCGCCCTCCTCCCGGGCCGCGACAACCACGCCTCTCCGACAAACCTCCGCAACCCACATGCCCGAACTGAGCCCCTCACCACAAAGAACAGAAAGGCTGTGCCCTGGAACGTGAGGGGGTGAGGCTAGAAAAGAGAGAGAGCAAGAAGGCCCAAGCCACGGACCAAACTCAGGCCTGACCACGCGTTTTCCAGAATAACTGCTCCTTACCATGCGGGGTTTTTCGCGCCTGGAGCTGGGGTCTCTCGAGGCTCCCTTGTTCCGTTCATGGGGCCCGCGGAAGTCCAACGCGATGGGCCTCGGCAGCCATTCCACTCGCGCGGCCCAGGCCACTAGGGCCCTCGAACGCAGTAGGTCCGGATAAGGAGGCTCCAGGCGCCAAAAGCGTCGGAACCTCGGTCAGAGGGCTTAGGGCTGCCCCTCAGGCTCTGCTTCTTGCCCCATCCCCCTCCCAGTCACACAGGGCCGTACAAGCCCCAAAAGGAGAGGGGCTCGCTAACAGTCTCCAACGACCAGCGCCCCCTACCGCCTGAAAAAAGCACGCCGGAAGCCGCAGCCTATCCGGGCGTTTGTGCGCACGCGCACCCAGACCTCAGCCAATTGGGGAAGGGGCTCGGCACGCGCGTGTCCTGGTTCTGCCCTCGCGGATAATACGGGGTTCGGAGTGCGCAGTGCGTGCGCGTCCAACCCTGCCGCCATCGCGAACCCGGTGGAGGTTCGGAGGATTAGGTCTGCGCGGCACTAAGTTGGCGGCCCCTGCAAATTGCGGTGTGGGGTTCTCGGCGTGCTCTATAGGCCTGGACGCCCTCGAGCTCCTGCGGGGTGGAGCTCGGCCCCACCCTCGCCTGCAGCCGCCCGCTTTTGGACTTCTTTATTCGTTGTGCGTGTGTGTGTTGTCTTTCATATGTTTACACCTGCCGATTGCGGTGGAAACTGCCGGCAAAAGCAAATCTGTTACTGCTACCGAAAATAAAAACCAAAATGAACAGCTGTACACTATGTTAAGCTCACACCCCCAGCCGCTGGGTTTATATACGAACGAGAGTTATTTCAAGACCCCCCCCCTTTTTTTAAGCAAGATTTAAAATTGCTCATAATATAGGCTTGTACACGGATGCATAAAAATGTTCTGGTTGGACAAGTACGATACTGGTGGTTACCGTTGGACGGTGGAGGGTAAAGAGAACGGTTACTTTTCACTTGATGTTTTAGAATGTTGAGGTTTGTTTGTTGATATTGCGCATTCATTAGCCTTAAAATGTATATTTATGCTAGGCACTCAAATCACTGATATACCGAAAGGCTCCTGATATACCAAAGGATCGTTTTTTATACAATCTCAAAAGCGAATAAAGACATAAAAACTAAGTTGGTTCCATCCAAAAAGCTCAGTCGCTGCAAAGAACAGCTTCTTTTACCAGGAAGTGATAGTTCTTTGTAAGCAAGACGCTTTTTTATAAAATTATATACTTCCCTTTTCTCCCTCCTTAGCCTGCTAGGAAGAAACATTTCTTTTACATAGAGGTCAGTTAAATAATTATTATTTAATTGCTAACAGTATTAACTGAGGAATTTGGTGTGGCTTTTTAAAACTCTTACCTTTATCGAATCAAATATAGTAAGGTTTCTAGTTGTGAGATCCCGTGTTTGACACTAGAAGGAAACCCTGGAGGGGTGGAAAAATGCAAGTGTAAAAAGATAAATGATACCAGTGAATGAACAGGTATGTGCTGTAGGCTCAGACACATTTTGTGCCTTGTAGGATGGGAGGATTTACATAAAAACAGAGGAGAATATTCCAGGCACAAGAAAAATACTATCAAAAAAGTCCAGAAATGAAAAATATGACATGGTTAAGAAACAATAAATACATGTTTGACTTGCATCAAAGTCAAGATAAAGCAGTTTTAAGAACTTGATGCTCCTTAAATGCCAAGCAAGGGGATTTGGGCTTTGGATAGTGTAAGCAGTGGGCAGACACTGAGAGTGTGTAAACAGATGACTTATTCCAAACTGTGATTTAACCAAGAGCAGATTCAAGTTCCAAATGGTTGGGCCAGCCTTCGTCAGCCTTGATTTTTCCCCTTTTCATCAATCCTGTGTTTTGAAAAATTCTCTTTGCCAGGATTATTAGAGCAAAAACTAAGGGCAGAAGTGATAGGATTAGTCCTTTTCTAATGGAACCATTAAAAAAAAAAAAAAAAAAAGGAGTATAAATGAAGGAAGGGAGTATAGGATTTAGAGTATTTGGGAAGAGAGGAAGAGAGATAAGGCCAGGATTCAATCTTTCAAGGAATTGTTGAAAACTTACTGTGTGTACCAATCACTTCCCAAGGCTCCAAGTGGTGAACAAGATAGCCATACTCTCTGCTATTATGGAACCTAGCAGGATGAGTCTCAATTTCCAACCAGAGAGGATGATAGCATTGACAAAAATAAGTAAGTCTGGAGGGGATGAAAAGTTGGATTGTTCAGTGGTAGAAAATCTGGAACTGAAGCTCAGGACTACAGACAGAGCTTTTGAGGCTCAACACTTAAGAATCAATGGGTCCCTCAAAGGAGAGGAAAGACTGGGTCATATTAAAGCAGCAGAGGTAGAAACAGCAAAGGAATGACGGAAATGGCCTGAAGACCAACTAATGCAGGTCCATGTAATGGTGTCTTGAAAACCAGAAGAGTCAGTTAATGATAAGTGAGTACTGCAGAAGTCAGAGAAAATGAGGAGTGAGAAAGCAAGCTGGATCTGCTCACTCTAAAAACAATAATTATTGTTGTGACTTTATCATTAAAAGAAACATGCATACCAGCTGCTGTTGTTTCACATTCCACGGTTATTCTAGGTCACTGTGCTCTTTGTTGTGCTTACTCAAGGCAATGTTGAGAGCAAACTTCTTTTTAATGTTTAGTAGTGTTGTTATTGATACCCTTCTTTGTTCCAAGAGATACCTTAGGCATCTTTATATTCTTTGGGATATCAACTCTGCAAACATATCTAAAATATACTTATCCTGGTCCAAGGGACACTTCATAGTTATATTAATGGCTAATGACTAGTGTTTAAGGAATGGTAGAAAATAAACAAAATTTATCTCAGAAACAGTGTTTAGAATGTTTAGAATGCTGAAAGTTTCACAGTATTTATGTTTCACAATATTTATGAGACCATCTAAAATTACAGAAGTAGTTCAAATTCTATATATCTTTCCAAATGTTTCGAGAGGAATAGTGTTATTTAAAATAAAAAATACCAGCAAATGGTGAATACAAATACAGGCTTTTCTTTTCTATTTTGAAAATTAATCAACCAAGTTTTTGTTTATTTTGACAAGTTTAAAATTTGCAGAAATAATCACAAAACAATGTCCAGTGTCACCACTGCTCAGAATTCACGTCACTTTTGCCTCAGATACATTAAAATAAAGAAGCATTACAAATAAAGTTGAAGCTCCTCCTGTTTTCACTCTTATCCCCTTCTTCTCCCTTCTTTGAGGTAATTATGATTATCAATTTGGTGTATATCCATTGAATCCATTATTTTATGCTTGGATGATAAACAAGTACAGTAGATTACATACCTGCAAGAGGAATTACTGGGCCATAAAGTATTGTCTGATGGTAAGTTTCAATATCTAATCAGGAATCTCTCCTGATCTTTTTCTGTATTGTTGGGGCTCTTTTTGGATGTTACTTTTAGAATTAAACCCAGTTTGTCTAATTCATAAAAAGAATCCTGTTGGGGTTTTTATCTGAATTGCATTCAACTGACAGATTAATTTGATGTTATTTAAATATGGATTCTTCTCACACAAGAACATGACATATTGCCATGTTTTTTTCAGATCTACCTTAACGTCCTTTAATACTGTTTTATAATTTTCTCCTTAAATCTCTTGTATCTTTGGCTAGACTTCCCCCCTCCCCCCAGGTACTTTATAATTTTCAATGTATTATAAACTGTATCATTTTATCTATTTTCTATTTGGTTATTGCTGACATATGAGACAATTACTGATTTTTGTATTTTGACCTTATACCCAGCATTACTGCTGGATTTTCCTTTATCAATACTATCACTTGGATTCTCTTGGACTTTCTATGAAGATAATAGTATCATCTGCAAAAATCATCAAATTTTTCTCTTCCTTTTTTATATCTCCTATTTCATTTTCTTATTTTATAACCATTAGAACAATTATTACTTTATGGAATAGTATCCATAATAGAGGGCATTCTTGTCTTATTTTGGATTTATGATAAAAATGCTTTTAAAGTTTGATATTTACTGGGAGTTTTAGGTAGTTGCCCTTTATCATGTTATAAAAGTTACCTTCTATTCTTTTTTTGAGTTTTCTGGTGGTGTTTGTTTGTTTTTAACATGAATGGGTGTTGGATTTTATCTGATTTTTTTTATTCATCTAGAGATTATTAGGTGGTTTTCTCCTTTACTGTTATGTGGTGAGATTATGTTGATAGATTTCCTAATATTGAACTATCGTTCTGTTACTCTGATAAACCCTACTTAGTTATAAGGGGCCTTTTCTTTCTTTCTTTTTTTTTTTTAAGACACTGATGTATTGAATTTGTAACAGGAATAGTGTAACAGAATGATATGGAGCATAACTGAACTCTTATCCTGCCGTTAGAGGTTACCAAATAGTTCAGAGATTTCACTGGGGATTTTGACCTGTTGAGAATCAAGTTACTCAATTTCCCAAAGCTAAGTTCAAATAAGGCCCAATTCTTGGCTTGAGATCTGGTTCCCACAGGGGCAATACAGGCAGAGCTGGTTTGGTGACTTTTACCACTGAGATTTTTTAGGTAGGACCAGGAGCAACAGAGGTCACCTTTTGAGTGAGGAGAAATGAAGAGTTCATAACCTCTCACACTGCCCAACTAAATCTGAGACTTGTGATCACAGTCTGAGCCACTTCACTGAAAGAAGAGGCATGTTGAGGTTGAGCAGCATCCCCACTCTATGGTTTGCTGAGTTTCCTACAGGTCTGGTAGTCCCTGAAGAAGATGGCAGGCATATATAAGTAGTTTTGCCAGTAGCCCCTAATATGGCCACAACTCGGGTAATAGAACTCTAGAAGCAAAAGACTGTGGGATGCCTGCTGGTGGAATGTGTTGAGTTGAGAAGAAAGAAATTGAGTTTCATTCACATTCCCTCTGCCCAACTTCTTGCCAACAGCCCTTTGGAAAATTAGCATTTTAATACCTGCCACATGGTGGGAACTGATGGCCAATTGATATTAAACAGAGTTGCTGGGACAACCAAGAGAAAAGTGACGGAAATGTCTCCATGTGGCAGCCCCTGGACTGAGCAAAACAAGCCTGCAGAACTTTTCGTTGCACAGCGCTCTGCGTGACCTGGGCAGCTAATGATTAACCTACCATCTTTTTAAGTCAGTAAAGAGAAAATGGTAAATTAACCTTAAAATGTAACTTTAAAACATGAAACGGGAAGTAAGCAGGAGGGGAGAAACTCTTAGTCTCACAAAAGAGCAAGAGGTAAATGTACCCTAGACCTCCTCAAACGTTAATCTAGTCTGGCTCCCAAATATTATCACTCTTGTGGTTATCTACAAAGCCCTATCCTATAATTCTCCTCCCCTTCCTGCATCACCCCCATGACACAGGACCCCGTTCCCAAGTCTATGCTCTCCCACCCTTAGAAATGTCTTTGTCTCAAACACTTACAACTTTGCTTTCCTCTTTAATTGCATGGTCAACTTCCCTGTGAATGTAGCACCTGCTTGGCGAGAGAGTGCCATAATGATCTCTACATGATTTCTCACCCTGTAAGTAAGCCTGAAATAAAAATTCTTGTGTCAGAAAATGCCTAGTGTCTTCTTTGGCCTCTGGACTGGCAAAGCCCTCAAGGGCTGCGACACTCCATGATCTGGCTGGGGTTATTCATAAGAGGGAATCATGGTTATGACCAGCTAATAAGAGAACAACAAGATCTTTAAGGGCAATTGTGTAAAAGACAGGAAATGTCATTTTACCCTCTCTCCTCCTTCCCACCTCAGTACCAGAGGAGTAATGCATTCATTGTCTATTGCTGCATAAGAAATTACCACAAGTGTGTGGCTTAAAGCAACACAAATTTATTAGGTCACAGTTCTGTATGTCAGAAGTCCAATAGGGTTTGGTCTCACAAAGCTGGAATTGGGAAGTCAGCCAGCTTGGGCTTTTACCTGATGGATCTCGGGAATAATTCTGTTTCTAGCTCATTCGGGTTGTTGGCTGAATTCAGTTCCTTGTAGTTGTGGAACTGAGGTCCCCATTTCCTTGCTGGCTGTCAGTGGGGGGCTGCCACATTCCTTAGCACACAGTCCCCTCCATCTTCAAGCCAGCAGTGACATGGTAAATACCCCTTTTGCTTTAAATCTCTCACTTGCTCTTCTGCTACCAGCCAGAGAGAACTGTCTGATTTTAAAGATTCATAATTAGATTAAGGCTACCCAGATGACCTTTTTGCAATATAATGTAACATAATCATGGGAGTGATATCTCATATCCATAGGATCTACCCACACTCAAAGGGGAGGAGATGACACAAGGGTGAGGGCCACTGGGGGTTATTCTTAGAATTCTGCATGCTGCAAAAATAGGGAAGAGGGAGCAGGATGTGACAAGCAGACCCATGCCTAACATTCCACATCCCCATCTCCAATTCCAAGTAACCAGAGCCACAAGTCCAGCCCTGCTCTTGTAGGAGAGGGAAAAGAGACGTGACTCAAATATGAAGTTTCAAAATGGAGTCAGCCTTAATAAGTGAAATGAAACTTTTAATAATTAAAAGAACTGAAAAATTATGGAATTGGATGGAGATGTCACTGAGGAAGACTGCTTCCCATGAGAAAGGGGATTACATGGTAAAGTCAACAAAACACATTTGATTGCAGTAAAACTCCAATAAGAAACTTTTTATACTGATATTTTACATGAGGGCTTTTTGGTCTAGATGTTTGAGATTGGTTTATAATATCCTTCCCTTATATACTCTTGTTTAGTTTTGACATTAAGGTTTTAATGGTCTTATAAAATAAGTTGCATAGCTTTTCTATTCTCTGAAACAATTCGTATAAAACTGGAATTATATGTTCATTGAAGTTTTGGTAAAATTAATCCATGAAACTTTCTAGGTCTGGAGATGTTTTTGGTGTTAGATATTTTTGACTGGCAATTCTATTTATTTAATTATTCTTGTTTGTTTCTTATTACTCTTGAAGTCAGTTTGTTAATATTTATTTTTTATAGAAAATTATCCTGTCATCAAAGTTTTCCATTTCAGAGGCATGTCCATATTATGGTTTTTTTAATCTATAAAATTCTCTATCTGTAATTATATTGCTCTTTTCGATCTTAATATTTAACATCTTATTTGATATTGAGGATGCAGTCAAAAAAATTAGAGTGAATGCATGCTGTAACAGTCACTATCCATGGTCCTAATGGAGGCCTTTTCCAGCAATATGAGGAATTACTTAAGACCTAAATATTCAGATTCTAATGGCTACCTGAACAATAGTAGAGATAATCAAGCATAATTTGAAGTGGACATTTGTTACTTCTTTTGACTGTTTAGCCTCTGAACCCCATTCCTATGTTTGAGGGATTCTCCAGTTTATGTGTTTTGGTGGGATACAGTCCTCTTCTCCTCCACTGTTAGAGCAAAAAGTCTAGATACTTGCTCTCCCAGCCTCCCTTGCAGCTAGGATATGGGCTTGTGACCTAGACTTTGAGTTGGGAATAAGTAATATAAAAGCCAAGGTCTTGGAAAATCCATTCTTGTGTTGGATGGCTGAAGGCGGTTGGAGTTGTAGCATAGTAACTCTGAGATTCTGGGGCAGTGCAAGCAAGCTATGCTGTCCAGTGTCCTGCAGAGGTTAGGATGTCCTACTGGGCTGGTTTGGGGCATGATTTTGGCTGTGGTCCTGGCTGTTGCTCAGCCTGCCCTATACCTGCTTGCTTTCCAAGCTGGTTCTTCAGCCTTTGATTCTGTGAGCCAATAATATCCTTTTAATAGATTTTCCCCCCTAAATCACGCAATGTTGGTTTCTGTTACTTACCACTAAGAACACTAACAGAAACAATTTTGTACTGTCGAACAGATAATTATGCCATAACCCAGAAGCTGGCAAATCTGACAGCTTAGGCAGAGATGGGTATCTTTGAGTGGCAGGTTCGCATGAGCTTCAAATTAAAAATCTCACAAAAATAGGACTTTCTTGCAAGGCTGTAGAGCACTCTGTTGGTAGCATTACATCCTTATGATGTGACTGCATGCTTTTCCTCCAAAGGCAAGCTGGGATGATTGTTGCCATGCTCTGTGGGTGCCTTGAGTGGGTCAGAGAAGTCTTGCCCTGGAGGTCAGCAGTCTCTGCCTGACCACCTGGTTTTACGCTGTGCTAGTTGCTTTGATGTTTGTTAACAGTCTAACCACTACTACTGGCTCCAGATGTTTCTGCTGTTGATGCCTCACATTGTTTTCAAAATGGTTGAAAAGATACTGTGCTTTTTCCATGATGAGAAGCTGGCTCATAAGCATATGGATTTTCAAATTTTTTCTAATGAGCTCGATGTAGAAGGGGACAGCTAACCTCCCTTTGGCAGTCACCCGGTTCAGGGCACTGTAACATTTGCTTTTTTTAAAAAATGGCATGATATTCCTTGTTTCTTTATGATGAGCCAACACTATCACTTACATAGCTTATATCAGCTATTTTGGGTCAAACTGTTCCCCAGAACCCAAAATAAGCATAGACCAAAGAAGCACAAATGACTCACTTGGACTACAAGTGCAACTCTAGAGCACTCAGAGAGCCCTAACTGGTTGAGAGTCTTAGCAGCATAAGACTTCTCATTGGCTAAAACAAAGGGTAAAGCTGCCTTACCAATTCTAGTTGTCTGTGGCCATAGATGGGGAATGGAGATGTATTTTAATTTGAGATTTTAATATTCAATTTTATTTAACATAAATAATGGTGGGATCTGATAATTAAAACAGGCCATTTAGGCATTGTCCAGTCTCTCTTAAATAGAAATGCCCAGTTTCTCTTTGATTTCTCCACCCCTTGTTTTTCTCCCTAAGTTGATATCTTAGTGTTTGAGGGGGGAAGTGCCTCCTGCCTTGTGCTGTTCTCTGCCAATTCTGCTCACATCTACTGATTTCCAGCCTGATTATTGGATGCTTTGCTAGCCTCTGACGCTGTAACCTGGAGGTTAAAGCCTAGTTCCCAGTTGATAAAGTCTGATCCCATTTACACTGATCTGGGAGACTCTTGACTTTAGTACCTCCTCACTGCTTAGATTTGGGAGCTCCCTTTTCATTTCTCATACAAAAAAAAATGTCTCTTTCTTAATTTCAAGTTAGGCTCTCTCTCTTTCTCATTCTCTCTCTCTTTCATATTGCTTATTTTATTTATTTATTTTATGCAGCATTTCTATCTGTTTAAAGGAACTAGTCGTCTACATCAGTATTGACCAGAGAATTGACTCAATTTGTAAAAATAAAATTTAATTAAAAAAAATACATAAATTTTCCTTGTTTGAAAAAAAGGAAGTGGGAAACATTATAGATATGGCCACAGTCCCCTTCAAACCCTCCCCAAATCCCTGTTCTCATCATCCCAGAGGTAACCTGGGTTATTAATTACATTTGCTTCCTCTCAGTTCTTCTTTCAGTCATTTACATACACTTACATATGTCCCTTCCAAAACGTTCTTTCTATATGTAAAATACATTCATTCCATCACAATATCCCCAAAGCCTTAAACTATTTCAGTAAGAATACTGAGTTCAAAGTCTCATCAAAATCAGTTATAGGTGTGATCTGTGCTGGGGCATAATTCCCCTCCACCTGTGGACCTGTGAAACCTAAACAACAAGTTATCTGCTGCCAATAGACAAAGGAGGGACAGGCATAGGATAAACATTTCTGTTCCCATAGGGAGAAACTGGAAGGAAAACAAGGGCCATGGGTCCCAAACAATTCCTAAACCCTGCAGGGCATCCTCCCATAGATTTCAAGGTCTGAGAGTCATCTGTAGAACCATGTGTTGTCCTTGGACCTGATGGAGCCATAGCCCCACCCTTTCCAGGTGCCTGTGCAGCGGCCATGTTCTCCCTGAATCCTTAGGTGAAGGTTCCACCCTTGTCAACCATGGGGATGGCAGCCAGGCGCTAGGCTCCACCCTCCTCAAATTCTGGGGTGGCGGCCAGACTCTCCACAATCTCCAGGCATTACCACCCAGGGGTGTTAAGGCTCTTCCTGAACAAAGGGGTGGAAGGCCCTACTCTCCAAGTGCCCGGGCATACTTAACCCTTTCCACACTCATGGGTGGGCTCGCTATCTTGGCCTGAAAAGATGTCTTCAGTCCAGACCCCAGCTTCCACAGGAATGGATTAACCTTAAGAACATGCTATTCTGGGGTACATACAGTTTTGAAGCACCACACAGGTCTTTCCATGGATTGAAAGAAATAGCTTTCTACATTAGTCAACTCCCTTACCTCTGATTATAAGCCCACTAAAAAATTTCTGCTAACCTATTCAGTTTCAGAGGTACCTTGATACAAAGAAGGGGATGCCCAATAAAGGGGAAATGAGTATTCCAAGTATGTCCTCCTTTATGAATTAAGAAACTGATATTCAGGTGTCTGAATCAGATACTTCGTGTTGTTTAAACAGCTCAAGCCATACCATTTTCTCATGGCTCAGTCTCCAGGGCTTGCACAGTGCCTGGTATATACAAGGAATTCAGTATATCTGTTGAATGAATGCGTGGCCAAACCATCATTATTACTTTGTTGGTTAAAATTTGAAATGCTATGAGTCAGAATCGTTTTCCCCCATAGTGTTACCACATGAACAATTTGTTTCTGCACAGGGACACAGGTCTGTAACTTGAAGTGGAGCTAATTATATTTAAGGCAGATTGCAAATATCTCATTCATTCAATAGAAATTTGCTAAGGGCCTATTAACCATGATGCTAAGCTGTGGGGAATACAATAATAATATTAAATGACACAGTTCTTTTACTTAACCAGGGTGGAAAGTGGAGAAGATTGTAACTGAAAGTAGTTGGAAGTTCTAAGCAGTGGTTGAAAACACAGTGGGGATGATTGTGAAAACCTTGTGGATCCCACTCCCTTTGTCCAATATAAGGATGGATGAGTGGAAGAATGGGGTCAAAAACTAAATGAAAAATAGGGTGGGATGGGGGACATGATTTGGATGTTCTTTTTTACTTTTATTTTTTATCCTTATTCTTATTCTTTCTGGTGTAAAGAAAATGTTCAAAAATAGATTGGGGTGATGGATGCATAACTATATGTTGGCACTGTGAACAGTTGATTGTACACCATGGATGATTGCATGGTATGTGAATATATCCTAATAAAACTGAATTTAAAAAAAAAAAAGCTAAAAAAAAAGGCATGAATATTTTTTGTTGTTGTTTTTAAGACTGGTTAATGAAAGGTCTTTTGTTAAAAGGTGGGGGGGTGGGTGGGCAGGGAACAGTGGGGAAACCGAGCTATTTGTACTTAGAAGACACAGAAGGCTGGCAGTTATCAACTGTAAAGATCCGTGGACCTCCAGAGTCCCAGCCAGCCAGCTGAGGCTCAGGTGACAAGTGCAAAGTAAAAACACCAGGCCTTCCCAGGGGACTGGAGAACCACACAGATTAGTGGACCAAGACCTGTTGGCCATTTAGGTGCTCTCCAGTTTTTGTTTTTATCAGTATGGCTGTAATAAATTCCCAATACATAAGTCCTTGTGATATAATTTACATCCTTAAGTTAAACTCCTACTAATGTATTCTCTGGGTCAAAGGGCTTCAGCATTTTTGCAGCTTTTACCTAAAGCTTTCTAGAAAGGCTATACTGATTTACAGATCCATGATCAACATAGGAGAATATTTGTTTTTCGGTACCCTTGGCTACATTAGATTTGGAAAGATATGGATTTATAAGTCTCTGTATAATTAAAATTAAATGTTTGCTAATTTTATATGTAAAGTTTCCATTCAATTTTTCATTTCAAAACTATTTTAACCAGTTGGAAAGGCCTTTATGTTAAGTTTATGGAAAAAGGAACTCACTTTACATTTTAATGCAGTGGCCACCAGGGTGTTATTTGTATTAATATTCCTGAGTCCAAGTAGAAATGGTCACCAATGCTTTAACTGATAGAATTAATGTAGAGGTGTGATAGAAGGAGAAAAGGGTGGTTGAGAAGGGTAGGGAAAATGAAGTAATGTGGAAGGAAATGAAGAAGAAAAGAGTGAGAAAGGAAAATAAGGGGGGTGGAGGCAGCCCAGCCTCCGTGCCTGTGCTTGCCCATTTTCTTGTGTAGTTGTCCTGCCTGATGTTTTGGGTTCAAACATTTAGCAACAGCAGCTTCCTTTATCATTAGAGGAGAAAATGAAAGAGAAGCACAATTACAGGGTGCAGAGTAATTACTAGGACCAACATGAGAAATCAACAGTTTCTTACTTTCTTTTTTTTTTTTTTAAGGGAAAACCCATGTGTTGCAACTTACTAAGACCCAGGATTTTAGTGTCCTGACCTTCAGACGTTAGTCATTCCTTCCTTTTAAACAGTTGCCTCCCTAGTTTTCCTAATTCATCATGATGTTGTTAATAAACACAGCAGGGCATTTCAAACCTCTCTGAAAAATCTGAAAATTCTAGTAACAGCATTACTAAATGTTAAAATATGTATGAATTGACTGTGCATTTTTTATCTTTCTTCTCTTGATCTTTCTTACTTAAGGGGATTCACTGAGTTAAAATTTAATGTTAAATACTTATAATAAGAAGTTTTAGTTTTGAGATAACCAAAGAGGAAGTTTCTATAAATAGGCTTAGATTTTGAAAACCAGTGGTAGCAGGAGCTCCATCTAACGACCAGAAAATGACACAGCGCAGCTATGGTTTGTTTCCAAGCTCAGAGCCAGTCATCTGCTTTAAAATTCTGGGTAAGGCAAAATAAATATTTCATATCTCTCATCCCCTTACTTGGAAGTGTCCTTGTCACTTTCAAGTTATTTAAAGGCATAACTCTAAATACAGCTGTGGCAGCCCCTGGCCTGAGCAAAACAGGCCTGTGGAATTTGTCAGCCGCACAGCAGTCTGGGTGACCTGGGCAGCTAATGTTTAACCTATCATCTTTGTAAGCCAGTAAAGAGAAAAGTGTAAATTCACCTTAAAATGTAACATTAAAACGTGAAATGGGAAGTAAGCAGGAGGGGAGAAACTCTTGGTCTCACGAAAGAGCAAGAGATAGGTGTACCCCATACGTCCTCAAATGTTAATCTAGTCTGGCTCCCAAATGTTGTCACTATTGTGGTTACCTACAAATCCCCATCCTATAATTCTCCTCTCCTTCCTGCATCACCCTCCCCCCCCATGTCACAGTACTCCGTTCTCGCATCTATGCTCTTCCACCCTTAGGAATGTTCAGCATCGGATGAAAACAATAATTTTGTTCAGTGTGGAAATATAAATGGGGTCACATCAAGGAGAACACCACCAGTCAGGTCCCTGAATTACAACTGCAATCCTCTAGGTTGGGTATGGAAAATTTTAAGCAGGAATTAGTGACCATTAATTCATATAGTTAACAAATATTTATTGGCACAGTGCAAGGCATTTGGCTAATCAAATGCCTGATCAAAACATACACAGTCCCTGCCTCTTTGAAGCTTGCAGTCTATTGAGGGAGAAAGATAAGACACAAACAAATAAATCTGTACTTGCCAATTGTGATGAGAAGCTAGAAGGAAAATAACTGGGTTCTTAAAAGAGAGACTAACGGGGAGTCAAGACAGATCTAGATGCAGCCTGCCTGAGATTTGCCAGAGGGGGTGCTGTCCTAGCAGAGAGTGAGAGAGCTTCCCAGCCATCGGAAACTGCGACAGAGACATTATGATTAATGATCACTCGATTACTCAGAAAGCTGGGACATTCTGGTACAGTTTGTGCTATGCTAACATTTTCTTGTTCATATGTGTGTCATTGCATAACATTTTAAAAGTATTTTGAATACGGCTGTGTTCTTTGGCTTTAGATTGACAGCTCTGTGATGAAAGGAGCTGTCTTCTGTTTCTTTTCACTTTTCTGGGTGTAGCACAGTGTGGTGCATTCAGGGAACTCGTAACTTTTGCTACAGACTGAATAAAGGACTGTTTGAGTCTACCTATTGGGAAAAAGCCCTGGTGAGATTGCTTCACCATGGATTTTGTATTCTTAAAATCTAACGGAGTGCCTGACATAATCAGTGCTCAATAAATATTTGTGAAATAGTGAATAAAAGACCAAATGGATGAATACATTTTTCCCTATACTCAGAAGCCTATTTTCATGTGTTCAGTTAAACCACTTATTTAATCATTCAATCAATCAACAAATAATCATTGGAACACAAACTATGTGTTCATTGTACAGGATGCTGGGGATACAAAAGTGAGGAGAAACAGACAAGACCCTGGCCTCCCGGAACTTACAGTCTAGTAAGTACTACAAAGGTCAGAGGTAGAATATTGATCAAGCATATATCATTTTTATTGTCAAGAGCAAAAGGATACACATGTCCATGTGTTGATTTGATCATATAATTTCCAGAAGCTCAGAGCAGGGCTCCTTGATAAGCAGAGGCCAGTCTGTCAAGAAGGCTGTGGTACAAGTGTCTAAATCCTGGGCTGGGTTTAGTCTCTCAGTAAGGAACGCGGCTCTATTGCAATGTAGATAACAGAATGCCTACAACCAGGGAGTAAACTTCATCTTAAACTAGAGTGACTTTTCGAGCTAGATTAGACTGTTCACTCAGTGTTTGAAGATTAATGCAGGAGTGGGCTAAGAGGAAGCAAAGGGGAGAAAATTCCACAAAGATAAGATAGAAGAAATGCTGCTGGATTAGTGCAAACATCTCAAGAATGTGACACAGTTGCTCTTATTGCATTGTTTGGTGGGAAACTTGCTCTTTCCTACCAACGCTGGCTGTTAGGGCCCCTGACACCTAGGGTCTCAGGTGAGGTTTGCTCATAGAGAAGGACTTACAACCTTTGCTCCATGTAGATTTGGCAATTCAGCCTTATGCTTTTGTAACCTCTTTGTTGGACCACCATGGAAGTTAGAAAAGTCACTCAATAACCAACCTATATGGAGGAACTTGTCACAGTGTGGATAGTGCAGTTTCACAGCTCATTACTCTTTGTCTATATCTCACTTAGAATAAGACTAAAATCTTCAAAGAGAATCAGTGTATCAGTTGAGAGAGAAACTTTCCAGGGGAATTATTCCAAGAAACTCCTTTCCACTGAGCTTATGGATACCGTCTTTCTTTCAAGTGACAGAGTCCAATAAGGGGTCAGAATGGCTTTGATAGCTTCCATGTCTCTAGACCCAAACAAAGAGGAATACATACACACACACACACACACACACACATATGTATCATACCAAAATTGCTTTTATATACACTAACAAGGAAGTTTTTATCTACTAAGTGATTTCCCCTCACTCCCTAAAAAAAGAGGCTTTAGAGATTATGAGTGTAGGTTCTAGGGCCAAACTGCCTTGATGTTCTAGCTCTGACACCAATTTATTTATTCTCTGTATGCTTCAGTTTCCTATCCATAAAATGGAGACAATAAGATTGTTGCAAGGATTAAATGAATTAACACCTGTTTGTTATTATCATTTTTAATGATAACAAGGAATCTCCCCTTACAGGAGTTTTAAGGGTCATAAAAAATACTGCTGTTATCCAGACCTGATTGGCCTCCTTGTCTCTCCAAATGCCATGGCTTTTCCCATTGCTGTATCCTCTTTCTAGAACCTTCTTCCCCAGTTTTATGCATGGTGGACTCCCTTTCATCCTTGAGCTCTGGGCTCAGATGTCACATCTGCCAAGGGACCTCCTTAATGCAGCCCCACGCCCATCCCTAGTTATTCTCTATCCCTTGCCCCTTGTTTATTCCCCGCCCCACATTGATCATGCTCTGAAATTATCTTTTGTGCTTCTCTACTTGTTGACTGTCTATCTTCCCTTACTAGAACTTAAGCTCCACGGGGAAAGGGCCCTTGTCTTGTTTGTCATGACATCCTTAAAGCCTAGGGCAATGGTTCCCAAAGTGTCTCCATAGACCCCCTGGAAAGGTCTCCAGTGGTCAAAACTCTTCATAATAGTACTCAGACTTTATTTGCCATTTTAATTATGTTGACTTTTTCACTGATGGTGCAAAAGCCATAATGTTGCTGGCCCCTTCACATGGATCAAGTCTGTGGCAACAACTGTACTAGCAGTCGTATTATTCTTCATCACCATGTACTCTCTCTCACACACAAACACACACACACACACACACACACACAGCTAATTTCACTTAAGATTCAGTTAAGAATGTCATGAAGAAGCAGTAAAAATTGATAATTGCATTCAATTTTGACTCTTGAGTAAACATCTTTTTGGTACTCTGTGAGATAAAATGGGAAGTGCTCTGCTGCACTTAACTGTCTCAAGGAAAAGCGCATGGTTGTCTCAAGGAAAAGCACGCTTGTGAGTAAGTTGTGAGCTGAAATAGCTGTTTTTTTTCCAAAGGACACTATTTTTACTTGAAAGGACAGTGTTAGACTATGGTTACTCAGACTCGGATATTTGGCAGATATGTCAAGGGAATGTCACCTTAAGGACTACAACCGATGGTATTTGTTGCCAATAATAAAATACCAGCTTTTAAGTAAAAATTTAAAAGTTGGGAAACTTATATTCATCCCCATGAACTTCATACTTACCTAATACTTAAAAGACTTTTCTGATGAGATTAGAGGTGCAATTAGCATATGTGACTTTTTTGATATTGTATAATGAAATGAGAAGAAATTTGGAAGATCTGCATAATTCATTGAATCAATATCTTCCAAATACCAAATGCATGTCACAAAGTCATGCATGAGTAAAAGATCCATTCAAAGTGCAATACAGAAAAATGAGTTTTAATATACCAGAGTACCAAAAGTTAGTTGGCATGATTTCAGATTCTACACTGCTATTAACCTTTAAGAAACTACCACAGTTTTGGTGTAGCATCAAATAAAAATGTCCACAATTATCTGGAAAAACTAGTAAAATCCTCTTCCCTTTCCAACTACGTATCTGTGTGAAACTGGATTTTCTTTATCACTTCAACCAAAACAACATATTATGACAGATTGAATGCAGAAGCAGATGTGAGGTGAGAATCCAGCTGGTTTATTATGCTGGACAGTATTGTATGCAAAAATGCAAAACAATACTGCTCTTCTCACTAATTTTTTGGGGGTTTAGAAAAAACTATGTTTCATATAAATGTTATTTATGTTAACATATAATGACTTATTAGCATTGTTTTTAAATGGATTAACACATATTTTTAAATTTTCTTAGTTTTAGATTCTAACATGGTAAATATCTAACAAAACAAAAGACTTCGGGGTCATCCATAATTGTTAAGAGAGGTCCTGAGATCATTTGAGAACTGCTGCACTATGGTAATATTGGGGTAAAATTAACAGAATGCTTTGACGAAGGAGCTCATCTACGTGGTTGCATTCACAACAGTACTTGGCTCTTATTAAACGTCTGTTTGTTGAAGTAGGTGCACCTGGAAGATAAAAAGACCAATGAATCAAAGATGAGATTGAAGCACTAAATGTGGGTGATGGATGAATGACTGCATCAATGATACTTGAGATTTGGGAGGAAGCGGTGATAGATGTTCAACGTTGAACAAGGTGCGTTTAACCCATGATTGCTGGGTACAGACGAAAAGGACAAATGGATATCTCAAGGTATAGGACAGGAGCACAGAACTAAAGGTATGGTTTTGAGAATGATCATCTTAGAGACGATAGTTAAAACCAATTAATTCATTTATTCAACTATTTATTTAGTATCTTAATAATGTGCCTGACCCTGTTTTAGCCACTGGGGACAAACAAGTTTTCCATTCTTATGAAGCTTCTAAGATCTTAAAGAAAGAGTAGAGGTCAGGATGGCAGTTTGCTGAATATTCAAAGTTAGGAGCAAAGAGGAGAAAGAGAAGTCAAAAGGAAACCACTTAAGGAAATGTATTAAAGAAGCATCTTTGCAAAGCAGTTTTGTTCATTATTAGCAAAGCAGAGTGGTTATAGGCTATAAACCAAAATGTAGAAACAATCCTGTTTTAACCGTAGCTGTAATGGTTCTTTTCAACAAAATAAGATTCTAGTTACACTAATATTTTAAAGGATCTTGCTTTTCTCCTTTTGTAGAGAATCCTTGTTCACACAGAGAATTTTCAATGTGAAAATATTCAGAATTAACTGGCAAGTGGCAATATCACAGATGTCTTTAATTACAAATACTTAGTGAAATTTACAATGGTGATTAATTTTTCATCCATGTATCACATACATTGTATTTACCCCTAAAGTGATTTAAGTTTATATTACAATCACATATCTTATATTTTAAAAAATAATGCTCTTAATAAATTCAACTTGGAATTTCTTCCCCAAGACATTTGCTGTGACCACAATTTAAATCGGCCTTCCTGCTTTCTCCTCTGTGTGGTGATTGTGCATTCATTTCATGTTGGCACTGTGTCCAAGTCTGCTCTTTCTGAATCTAGTGCTCTGTCTAAAGGGTGGATCCTGGAGAAGATAATCCTCCTTTTTACAGGATGTAGGGTAGCAAACCACATTCCTCTAACCTTAGGTCTGATGGAGAAAATTCTTCAATTAGTTTCATTTTAAAAAATAAGGGTCTCAGAATAGCATACAAATTTTTTTTTACTTTTAATAAAAAATCTGACTTTAGAAATTATGTATTAAGATTTTTAAACCAATTTGAAAACTAATTTATATAAAAAGAGTAAGTGATACAGGCTAACCAGATGTCCTGCATTAGGAATTATTATGAATATTAGGAATTAGAAATTGGGGCCAGAGATGTGACCCAAAATTCCCTCTTTGTCCCTCTCTCTATACTTAGCAAACCGATATTTATTTGTTAAAGAATCACATTTCTGTATTTATGTATGTATGCATGTGTGTATGAATAAATGTACGAATGAATGTATGTATGTAAGTATTTAAATTTTCTAGGAAATTTCAAACCATGCTTAAATCCTTTCTGATTCCAGCCACATTTCTTGGCTCAGATAATCCCATCCTGATACTTCCTGATACTATACTTCTATAGTAACTTGAGATCTACTCCTCCTTAAAGCTACACGATTACCTGGTTCAAAATGTGCATTTTGAAACCTAATCACTCAATACTTTAGTACATTTTCTGCACTAAGTATCTTAAAACAATAAAAGATGGTTTAAATAAATAATTTTTATCATTTAAATAGAACTACAGAAAAGAAAAGAAAAGAAAAAAATTCACTTAAACCTATCAACTATTTGTAATACAATCTCTGTTAATGTTTACTTTTGTAAATCTTCCGTATGTTCTCTGCTTATCCAGTGCAGGTCTAAATTTCAACCTGCTTATAAAATTTCAATTTTTCTTTGAATTTTATTATTGATTCTAATGTTATAGAAGATTGCTTATCTTCTTGGTGGATTGTCCTTCTAATAAAATTACTCTTTGGTCCTATTAATACTTTTTGCCTTAAATTCTAACTTGTCCACTACTGATACTATTACTCTAGATTTCTTTTTTTCTTTTTTCTCCTCTCTCTATCTCTTCTTCGAAGAGTCTCTTACAAAAAGTATAATGTTAGATTTTGTTTATATAAAGGCTTTGTCTTTAAATCATTTAATATGAAGTTAATAAAAGTGCAGTTATGATTACTGACATATTTCAATGCAATTATGCCATCTTATTTTGTGTTTTCTATTTGCTAACCTTTTTCATTAATTCCTTTCTCATCCGTTTAAAACCTTCTGTTGAAGAGATGAAAGGGCAGAATTTGGATGCTGCTTTTGTTTGTCCAGCTACACAAAGCAATCCCCCTGTCCTGATGGAAATAACCAGTGACTGCCTGCCTAAATGGATATTTTCAAAGTGGAGAAATAAATCTAGTCACTCATGCATCCCTCCTACCTTGCCTATCCATAGTTCAGAAGCTTGTCACTGGGTGAGTTCTGATCCCTACCTGTCACCCATGGTGTTTCTAGCTTATCCAAAAGAATGAAAGACAGGGAGACTGGGAGGGCGGTGCCAGAGGACAGGAAGTTCTTGTAGTTTTTACTGGATAATCCAACCTTGAATCTTTATGATAGCTCGTTCATTCCTCCTTCTCTCCCTCTGCTTTCCTTCCTCTAAAGCCACAGTGAAGTTTGAGGAATTCTTCAAGGAAATTACTAAAAACTGTTGTAGAGAGACTCATTCATTCATTTGTCAAGTATTTTGTAAGGGCCTGGCTTTGGATATATGAATAAATAAAACAGATCTCTACCTCTGTAAGGCTTACATGCTGATGGAGGGAGACAGAGAATAAGCAACACATTCATGAGTAAACCATTAAAATGGTACAATAGAAAGTTCTATAGAAAATAGAAAGAAAAAAGAAAAAGAAAAAGATGAACAGGGTAAGGAGGCTCCAAAGTGCAGGGGGGTGGGGTGAGGCAGTCTGCAGTCACAAAAAAGGATCAGAATAGGGCTCACTGAGGAAAGACCAGAAGGAAATGACAATTAGCCAAATGGACAACTGAGAGAAGAGCTGGAGCAGATGCTCTAAAGGGGAGCATGCCTGGAGTGTTCCAGGGACAGCATGAAGGTCAGTGTGACTGGAACAGAGTAGGAGGTAAGGGGTAAGAGGAGACAAAGGGAGAGAGGAAACAGGCCATATACTATATGGTCCTAAGGCTGCTGTAAGGATTTTGACTTTTTGAGTAAAACAGAGAAGCCATCGTGGAGTTTTGAGCAGAGGAGTGAAATGACAGGACCACTCTGGCTGCTTCGATGAGAATAGGCTGTGAGGAGCAAGGAAAAGGGAGGGTAGATCCTTTAGGAGTCTATTTCAGTAGCAGTGGATGTGATAGGACGAGGTTGGACTCTGGATATATTTGGAAGGTAGAACCAATCAGATGTCCTGATAGATTGGATATATAATGTGAGAGAAAGAGGAATGTCAATAACTTTAAGATTTTTCTTCTGAGCATTTGGTAAGATACTGTTGTGGGAGAGGTGAGTATGGGGGTGGGAGAAAGATCAGTTCAGTTTGGGGCATGCTGAGTGTGTGGTATGTTAGTCTTCCTAGTGGAGATGTTGAGTAGACCACTAGATAAATAAGTTATATATGTGAGGCCCCAATCTTGTTGCCTCACTCCACCCTCCTTGACTCTTCACAAAACCCCAAGGCTCCAGCAGGCTTGGGAGGGCTGGGAATTCAAGGCCTCTAACATAAGATCTGCTTTAAACCAAGCAACCAGAAGGGCCAGGCTAAGTCAACCACAGAGCTCCTCATAATCAATTCACCTTGTGGCTAAAGTCCTGGCCACCTCCTTCCATCCTCCTCTCATGGGTGGAAACATCCTTCTCAAGCTAGCTATGGAGGACTAGATTTTTACTTTTAAGCCAGCACAGAAGTGGTGCTTTTGTCAAATATAAAATCAAATGCTTGGCTGACACAGCAATGTCAAAGTGCTAGAAAATTTTCTCAACACTTACTCTCAATTTCTGTACTCATTTGAACAGATAACAACCCATTCATGGACCAGCTCTGGTCTACAGACCATACCTTGAGTTGCACTGGTTTAAAGGCTTTTTATCAACTAAGTGATACAGGAGTGGTTCATAAACTCTGATAGTCGTTCCTTGAGTGAACTCTTTTTCTAGAAGGTTTCAGATGAGCATCTTGACTTCCTCTGATTTCTCTGACTCCTTGGGATGAGGAAATTCAGACCGTCCCACTTGGATGTGTAGCTTCACACTGAGAAAGAGGGTGAGGCCAAGATTGGTTTAGAAAGGGAGATAAACATGACTACACCAAAGGACCCCATGTCACAGGACATGTCATACTTCTCCGGAGCCACATAGTGTAATGTGGGACACAAGTGTCAGTTCTTAGTTTCCTTGGCAACATCTCCAAGTTTCAGAAAAGCATTGGGCTTTGGGGAAGTATAAGGGATTCATAGGCTTGACATACCTGTGAGCAATGTCGTTTGAGTGCAAGCACTGGATGTCCTTGTGATGTTCTTTGTCATTTCAGAAGGCTGCTCCTGTGTTTGGCTGAAGAAACCTCCCACTTCCAACCACTCCATGACAATAAGCTGACATTTCCTCCCAGCACCCAGGTTCTCACTGACACCCACAATCCTGTGGTGTGTAGGAATTGGGAGGCCCCCTAGTGCAGCTCTACCTTCCTATGGCTTTATGGGGTCTTGGAACATTATTAGGGTGAGTTCTTCCTAGGTGCTCTTGCTGAGTATCTGTGGAACTTTCACAGTGATGCCCAATTCCAGGGCTTAAACAGTGACCTTGCAGTCACCGATGATAGTGCTTCTTTTGATCTACTGTTTCAACTTAGAACTTGGTGAACTAACGGGGTTGAGATGGTGACTAAATAGACGTAAGGCTGGGACTGGGGCAAGGGGAATATCAAATAAGTGGTCTAGCATTGGGAGTTAGCCCAATAACCAAAGTCAGGGAACACAAAGAGTTTGGTAGAGGGCAAGGTGGGCCTCTCCCACTTGGTTGGAAAGTATTCCCGATTGGAATTGGCTCACCCACCCCAACTCAGTTCCAAGTTTGGCCAGTGGACTCCATCTGTGAATCCATATATTGCTGTACACACTGGCCTATGCCCTCTCTCCCACCTGTTCTAGTTTGCTAATGCTGCTGGAATGCAAAACACCAGAGATGGATTGGCTTTTATAAAAGGGGGTTTATTTGGTTACACAGTTACAGTTTTAAGGTTATAAAGTGTCCAAGGTAACACATCAGCAATAGGGTACCTTCACTGGAGGATGGCCAATGGCGTCCGGAAAACCTCTGTTAGCTGGGAAGGCATGTGGCTGGCGTCTGCTCCAAAGTTCTGGTTTCAAAATGGCTTTCTCCCAGGACACTCCTCTCTAGGCTGCAGTTCCTCAAAAATGTCACTCTTAGTTGCACTTGGGGTATTTGTCCTCTCTTAGCTTCTCCGGAGCAAGGGTCTGCTTTCAACAGCTGTCTTCAAACTGTAGTTCCTCTCTCAGCTTCTGGGCATTCTTCAGAGTGTCCATCTTGGCTGTAGCAGCTTGTTTCTTCTTCTGATCTTACATAGTGCTCCAGTAATTTAATTCAGACCCACCCAATGGGCGGGCCAACACCTCCATGGAAATTATCCAATCAGAGTCATCACCCACAGTTGGGTGGGGCACATCTCCACAGAAACACTCAAAGAATTACAATCTAATCAACACTGATAACATCTGCCCACACAAGATTACATCAAAGATAATGGCATTTGGGGGACATAATACATTCAAACTGGCACACACCCATGATCTACCTCCCTACCCCACCCCAACCCCCAAAGGTTTGGTGCTTTATGGAATAGAAGGATGGCTTGGGCCAGGCCAACCATAAGTCAATTTTTGTTTTAAATTATCTACATTTACTTGTTGCCTCCTGGGTTTTAAAGTCCCACAGATAGAGCAAGTCCTCCATTCTTGTCCTTTTTAGTAACCCCCCATCCCCCACCCCAATGCTTTTACATTCTTGTGGAGGGTTTTCAGCTGCAAGTAACAATTAAAAGAGACTTACACAAATAGGAGTTTACTTTTCATCTCTAAGACGAAGCCTGGAGGAAGGCAGCTCTATTTGAGCAACTCAACAGATTCAGGTCAAGTTCTCTTCACATCTCCTTTACAGTCACAAGATAAACAGCACAATTCTAGATAGACATCACAGCCACATTCAAGGCAGGAAGAAGGGGGGATTAGGCAGTACCTACTCTTTTTATCAAGACAGCAAAAGCTATCTATGCCTTTTATTAGGAAAGCAAAACTTCCCCAGAAATCTTCAGACTTCCAACTATGTTTCACTGGTGAGATATCACGTGATCACCCCTAACTCGGAGTCAAGCTGGTAAAAAGAGCATTTTGTATTTTCAGCCTCTAGAGCAGAGGTGAACAAGAATGGGAATGGTTGTTTGGCTAGGAAACCAACTGTGACTTCTATAGCATCCTTGTCTTTTTTTTTTTTTTTCCTTCTGTATTTTTTGTTAAATTCTACAAAACATCCTAACAAATATAGCCAATGAATCACTCTATGGTTTTCCAAGAACAAGTCCAAAAAGGATACTCTTGCTTCTAAACTCCAGCCAGGGAAAAACCTGGAGAGTCTGATCTTTCCAGTAGGAAATCCCAGTTTTGGAGGTCCCAGTAGATCTCTTCAATGGACTAATTGATTTGAGTCTCCTACTTACTCTGGTTAAAACCCACCCATTACTCTCCTTCACCAAACTGTTGGCTCTGACTAAATTTAAATTGATAAAAGGGGAATTGAGAAAACAGGAAACCATTTTTGGGGGGAGTGTAAGAAAAACAGGAAAAGGAAAGTAGATATTTGGTTGATACAGACCATCTGATTTCAAAAGAAAAAAATAATCCCTTATGGGATTATTCATGAGATTAGATATGGGATTACCTAAATCCAAATTTTAGAAATTCATAATCCTGGCTGGTTAAATAAATATCATGCTTGTTATTGTGGCATACATAGTATTTATATTTTTAGTTAAGTAGAAAAATATGAATTTATGTGGTTCGTGTAAGGTGATATTTTCCAAATTAAAAAGTTTAGCAAAAATATCCCCAACTAGACAAAATTTGTAGAATTGACTGCTTTACATGCCTTGATAAATCAAATGAAATCATGTTCTCTAACACAACAAATATGAAAATGAATCATATTTAATATATCTCCTATACTTTCTAAAAACAGAATCTAGGAGTAAAGAAATGCACATAATCAAGAAAACAGTTCTTATAAGGGTCAAAGTCTTTCTGATTAACTTAATCAAATCTACTCTTAATATAAGAAGATGAGAAATTATAACAATTTTACCATGGAAAAGCAGAATCAGGTGATTTTGGAGCTGGAAGGCCCCTTAGAAATCAGCTAGCTTGAGGACCTCTTTTTAATGATGAAAAAATTGAGAATTGAGTCATATGATTTGCCCAAGGCGAAAGGCTATACTAGCTATTAGCAGAATCTGGACTGGAAGCTATGATTCTGATGTCCAGACTCAACTTGTGCCACTGTACCACACTAGTTCCCAGAATGAGATTGGCCATTTTCTTGACTTTTTTTTTTTTAACTTTAGTAGATACAGAAACAAGAAAATGCATAACTGATCAACCCTTGGTGGACTTGTAAAATTATTTTTTCAAAGTATGCTGGCACTTGGCAAAAATAACTGTAGAGTTTATTAATAGCAACCCACATTTCAAGAATATTTTTAAGAGTGATCTTATAATTTGTGCCAAAAATAAAACTTTCAGAGCAAAAGATCATCCCTCTTACAAAAGTACTTGCACTTTTTCCAGAGGTATATTGTATATTTGGTGCTTTACAATTTTACTTCTGTAATAATGAATTACCATTATAATAAAAACCTTGACACACATAAAAAGACCCCAGCTCTTACCAAGCAACATTCAGTGCAATATAATTATCTGTATTCTGGGATTCCACACCCTCACCTCTCACACTGACTTCTCAGCTTTCTTCAATCTAATTTTTTTCTCCATTACTCCACTGAAAGAGCCCGTACTAAGGTCAACAGTGAATCTGCCAATAAATCCAATGGTTATTTTTCTGTCCTTGTCTTAACTTGACCTCTCAGCAGTATTGGCACATTTTTCTACCTTCTCTCATTGTATCAGTGTCCCGGTTTTCCTACCTGTTTGTCCCCTCTCAGTTTTCTTTGCAGTATTATCTTCCTCTACTCAACCATTGTATACTAGAGTTCCTCAGGGCTCAGTTGTAGACTGTTTTTTTGCTTTATACTAACTTCCTAGGCAAGCTCACTGATTTGATCCATATCAGGCATGCTACTCCCCAAGTTTATCTCCATTCCAACTCAAAAATTACCTGAGTTCTAGACCTGTATATCTATTGTTTAACATCTTTAATTGAATATCTCAAAGATTCCTCAAAATCAAGATGGCTATATATAAACTCACAATCTTCCTCCCTGCCACCACTCCCAAACCAATCTACTTCTTTTTCCTATCTCAGAGAAACAGCACCATTTTATCAAGCTATATAAATCAGACACTTAAGTGTGGTTCATGACTTTACCTTCTCCCAAGTCCCTTTGCCTCAACTCAAAGTTCAGTTTACTCTATACAAATCTCTCTTGAATCTATCCACTTCTGTCATCTCCCCACCACCTTTCCAAGCTACCATAATCTTTCACTACACGTCTCCCAACTGGTCTCTGAGAATCTCTCTGGTTCTCCTCCATTTGTTTCCAAACAAACGGGTTGACTGTGGCAATCCCTTACTTAACCATCAACAGCTCCCTTTTCCTCTTATTAGAATAAAGACGAAGGTTCTTAACATAGCCTACAAGGTCTTCTTGGGTTTGAGGGTTGCCTTCCTTTCCCATCTCATCTCACACTTTCGCCTCCTCCCCACTCCAAAAATCTGGTCTCTAAGTTCTATCCTTTTTGAGGTTCTTTAAACTCATCATGAGCCTTCTAACGAATGAGTCTTTGTATGATGTGCTGTTCCCAAATGCAATCCCCTCCCTTTGCCTAGCCAACTTCTATGCATTTTTCAGATTTTGACTCAGTCATGCTTTCCTCATGGACATCTTCAACTGCCAAGCCTGGGCCAGATTCCTGTTACATGCTCTCCAAGAACCATGTTCCCCTTAACACTTATCTAAGTTTGTAAATATGAACTCATAAACTCATTTCATTTTTGTTTCTTTAATCATAGGGAACAAAGATACAGGATATGACTTTGCATTTATACAATTATTTATACAATTTTAATTGTATCTACAGTGCCTAGCTCAATAAATTTTTGTTAAATGAATGAAATTTTCATTGTAACCCTGATGCTAGCAGGTATAACCCATTTTAGGTTTGAATAGAAACAGAAACAAAACAATATATTTAATAAGCAGAATGTATTTAATCAGACTTTCATCTCTAACCATTCCACATATTCATTCACCCAACTATTTATTAATGGAGAGGATGTGAAGTGCTTGACTAATGGTGTGCTTTTAAATAATAATGATACTAATAACATCATGGTTTAAAATAGCAAGGTTAAAAAAGTGTTTTTACATTGGGGACTGACTGCTTGGTGTGCCGAGTCCCCTATCTTGGGGCCTGCCCTTGTGAAGCTCGTTACTGCAAAGGAGAGGCTAAACCTGCTTGTGACTGTGCCTAAGAGTCTCCCCGAGTACCTCTTTGTTGTTCAGATGTGGCCCTCTCTCACTAGCTAAGCCACCTTGGCAGGTGATCTCACTGCCCTTCCCCCTATGTGGGACCTGACTCCCAGGGGTGGAAATCTCCCTGGTTAACGCACCATATGACTCCTGGGGATGAATCTGAACCTGGCATCCTGGGATTGAGAACATCTTGACCAAGTGGGGGGATGCGGGATGGAGCAAAGTGAAAATCTGGTGGCTGGGTAATTTCGGATGGAGTTGAGAGGTCACTCTGGTGGACATTCTTACACACTATATACATAGCCCTCTTTAGGTTCTGGTGTGTTGGTTGGAGTGGCTAGAAATAAATACCTGAAACTATCAAACTCCAATCCAGTAGTCTTGACTCTTAAGACAAGTGTATAACAATGTAGTTTGCAAGGGATGACAGTGTGATTGTGAAAACCTTGTGGATAGCACTCCCTTTGTCCCGTATATGGATGGATGGGTAGAAAAATGGGAACAAAAACTAAATGAAAAATAGGGTGGGATGGGGGAGATGCTTTAGGTGTTCCTTTTACTTTTATTTCTTATTCTGATTCTTTCTGGTGTGAGGAAAATGTTCAGGAATGGGTTGGGGTGATGGATGCATAGCTATATGATGGTACTGTGAACAGTTGATTGTACACCATGGATGACTGTATGGTATGTGAATATATCTCAATAAAACAGAATTTGAAAAAAAAGCAAAACAAAACAAAACAAAAAAACAAAAAAAAAACTTTCCACCCCATCAGTTGCAAATACAATAAAGAGGCAATGAAAACAATAAAAAAAAAAAAAAAATCGTCGCTTTTATTTTCTTCATCACTAGATATATATCCATTATTTGAAAACTGCAAATATTTTTATCTGATCAAATTGAAGCCTAAATTATTTGTTGTTCAGTTCTGGTTTAGCTTTCTGGCTATTTGTATTTTGTTTGATGAAGGCTGAATTTCAAAAACATTGTGATAGCATAATTTGCAAAAGTATTTTAACTGGTTTTATTTTACCATTCCTAATTGCCATTAAAAGATAACTTAGAATTTTCATGATGTTTGAAAGGGATGGGGTATTATTTTCACTGAGGATCTATTAAAAATGTATGCTTCTTTTAAAAACAACTTTGACTCCCTTGTAGTAAAACTAGTGACAAAAAAAGAAAAAAAAAGTTTTAAAAAATTAAACAGGAGAAATCTTGCTTCATTTCACAAAAACTTCTCCTTTACACTATTTTAAAAGGGAGATGGGGATCTTGTTTTGTGAGATTCTGTGAACACATACAGATGCTGTCCTGCTTCCAATGGTTCTAATATGATATAAAAAAACAAAAACATCAAGTTCTCTTTATTTGTAACAGATAAAAAATGAAGTTCAGTCATTTAATATAGGATAAAAAATAAGTCCAGTTATATGAGCAACAAAAAAGGATGGCATGTTTTCTTCATCAGCACTTCATTTCTGGTTTGTCTCAGTTGTTGGTCCTGGTCATCTGGTGCATTTTTCCCCTGGAATTTTCTTTTCAGTGGGATAATTATCTTTGGGGCAACAAATGTTCATCAGACTCTAGTTCCAGCAGTACACATTTTATTCATTTATATGTATGTAGCCCCACCTTCCCACTGCATTCCTATTGACACCAGTCCTTTATGATGGACCCTTAAATGGCCCTGAGTTTTATTTACAGTTAATAATTTGTACATGGCACAAATCAACTCCACTGTTTTCAGTGCACAGAAGTCACAAAATCCTCATTGTGCTGAAATATTTTTCTCCAGTTTTTGCAAAGCAATTGTATATTTAAACACACACAGAGGATGTTCTTAGACAAGCACAATACCCAAAGGTCATCTGGCGAAGACAAATTGCTTTGTACTTCTTATTACCACAATAAAATTATATCTTTATAAACTGAGGACCAAAGAATACTTAAAACAAAAACTGAAAACCACACATATTAATCATACAACAGAATGACTGATAAATTGAAATTGTGTCAAAATATACAATCAGTGAGGTATCTCATTCAGACAGGCCAGAAAAAAAATCCAAAAGGTATATTTTATACACATGGCTCTGTGTCCTGTTAAAAGGTGTTTACTCACTTATTGTCTATAAATAATATTTAGAAAAGACATATTACAAGGATAGCCTGTCTTCGTCAATTTGTTGTGAGAGATTACCAACTATTTTTAATGCTCAAATGTCAATAAGTGGGCAAGCAGAAATGCATTTTGCAATTAAATATGTGGCACTATACTTCCTTAAGTGGAAATCATGTTGTTTTCATTTCCTTGACAACTCAAGCAAATACCATGCAATGGTTGGTTTAACCAATGGGACTCATGGTTTTGAGGCTAAGAGAAAGTCCAAATCAAGGTGTCATCAAGGTGATGCTTTCTATCCGAACACTTGTGTTCTGGGACTGGCTGCCAGCAATCCTTGGTTCCAGGCTCCTCTGTCACATGGCAATGCATTTGGTGGCCTCTCCTGCCCTCTCCCTTCTCTTCCAGATTCCACTGACCCTCAGCTCCTTGCTTCCCTTGGCTCTCTGTCTGGATTTCATTCTGCTTATAAAGGACTCCAGTAACAGGATTAAGACACACACTGATTGAGGTGGGCCACATCTTAACTGGAGTAGCCTCATCAAAAACACTTAGTTACAATGGGTCTACACCCATGTGAATGGATTAAGTTTAAGAATATGTTTTTCTGGGGTACATATAGCTCCAAACCACCACACATGTATTCCCTCCATATCTCAATTTTTGAAAATTATCCCTGTAAACATTCATGGAACTAGTTAAATACTGACTATTTCTCTTTCAAATCTTGACTCATATTTTCATCAAGTTTCTGCTTAGTGTTTGCAAAGCATTTGCCCTGACTTGTTATAAAAGATTTACCCTCAGCTACCTGAGAAAGGCTGGACATACTCCACACCAAATCCCTAAATGTCAAAGAAAGCTTCATGGATGCTTCAAAGGAGAGATGGGAAGTGGTGGCAGGGAGGTGGTATTAAGAAATTACCAATATGAAATGCTCAAGAGGCTGGGAAAGCAGTACCAGGATTAGTAAGAAACCTGTTCAGTTCTATAGTCTTGTCTTTCAGCTCCTTAAACATGGGTTTATTTTGGTTTTGAATTCCACATACAGGTTTTAGAGTACACTGAAAGCTCAAGAACAAATATCTCTAAAATTACAGGGTTTTTTGTTTTGGATAACATATCACCTCTTACATTATTTTTTTACTAGAAAAACAGAACTTTTAGAATTAGATTTTGTCTTATTGGTCATCTTCTCTACTATACTTTGCTTCTGTAAATGAAATAATTGGGAAGTTCAACTAAACCTACTAAAAGAGAAGAGCCAGATTAAATTCCGACTTGTATAGTTTGGCCAAAAGAGTAACAGATCTCAATTGGGAAACCATCTACTAGCAAGTAGAGAAGTCCTATGTGTCCTTCCTTAAAAGAATAGAAACATTTAAAAACTAAAATATTTGCAGTACTGTAAAACTAATCCCTTTGTCATTATTATAGAACTTTAATTTCTATGTACTTCATTTAGTATAACCAAATCATCCTATATACTTTATACAATCATCTTTGAAAAGAAGCACGAACCATTTTTGTTTTAGAGAATTAAGTTTTTTTTTTTTTAAAGTCATTTTTATGCATAAAATTTCCTTTGTGTTACTTCTTGTAAACCATCATTCAATGAATTTTTACTATATATTTTTTGCTTCTTTGGAAGTAATTTGCACATTTAACAATAATTTTATATCTTCTTGATGCAACTTCCTTTTCTTCACAAAAACCTGATTAAGGACGTTGTACCAATTTACTTTTACTTCCTTCTTGTTCACTGAGTTTAAAATGGGTATAGGCGAGAATGCCAAACAAAGTACATAAAATGCCAAGACCCTGGTTAATTGACAGTGGGTCCTTCAGTAAAACATATCCTCCAAATAATGTAATGCAGAACTTCAAGTGTCCAAACATGTTGTAGCTGAGGTTTTTGGATAAGGACAGAAAGGAATAACACATGAAATGTTATGTTCATACACACACACATGCACACACATGCATATGCATACACACACAGAGGAAGCAAAGGCTGAAAAGAACTGCATTAAACACAGCCTGAAGAGCAGCTATGCCATCTATAAGAACACCAGGAACTATGCTGAAGTGCGAGGTCAATCGGAGGTTTTAGAAATTAATCAGTGACAGGAGACTGCCTCAACTGCCCCTATCTATCACTCCAGAGAAGGGAAAAAGGGCTACATTATAATGGGAAAGAAATTCAGATCAAGGTACAAAGAAGATATTTTGTACAGCAATTTATGATTTGTTTTGCATTTCTAATATACTCTTCTTGGCAAGTGAGGTGAGATGTGTCAGGTATCAAACTGCCAGTTCAGTTTAAACACATCCAGTATGATTAAAGTTAGGAGGGACAGGGAGGAAGAGGAAGTAATACTGAGCACCAGCTGCATGCCAGGTACTGTGCCAGATACTTTGCAAGACACTATCTTATTTAGGCATCACATTTAAATGCACTGCAGTATCACTCTTCACATTTAACCATTGTAGGGGCTCAGGGATTTTAAGCAACTTTCCCCAGATCACAGAGCTAAGTGGCAGAGCTGGGATCCAAACAGATGGATCTATCTAACTCCAAAGTCCATACTCTATTCTAGTTTAGCACCAGTAACTTGCTGCTGGGTTTCTCCTAATCACTGTTTATTTTAAAAGCTAATTAAACACACATGCATGCATATACACACATGTGTACATGCACACACAAATTTCCTTAAAATTTTTTTCTTTTGCCATATTTTAAATATATAATTATTTTTTCTACATAAATTAGTACCTTAGTGTTCTTCAGGTGCATATGATGTCCCCATCTACTCTTCCCAATAACAACATTAAAGATAGCTGTCACTCTGTGCCTCAGTTTCCTCATTGGTAAAACGGAGATAATAAAGTACCAGCCTCACAGGACTATTTCAGGATTAAATGAGTTAATATATATGCAAAGTGCCCAGTATATTATATAGTAAGCACCATATGTGTTAGCTATAATAATAGTTATTCATAGCCCTATTTATGCATAATAAACATCTGTTAGATGCTTGACACACATTGTCTCAAATTCTCACAACAATTCAACACAGGAGATATGATTTCCCCCATTTTATAAGCAATCCGAGTGAGACCCTGAGAGCTCCCACTACTTGTTTGGGCCCACAGGTAGGGTGAGAGTTGCAAATTCTCACCAGAATCTGTCTGAGCTCTAAGCTCAGGCTCTTTCCTCTGTTCTAAGATTGCCAACTGAGCAGCCTGGAAGCTTCTGCTGGGCAGCAGTAGCACCTCAGGAGAACACAGGCTGTGTCACTGGGGAAACCTGTGCTTGTCTGATCCAACGGAGGGATTTCCTGAAAGAAAGAGGATCTTCCCAAGAATACTAATTATAATCATAATAAAGTATGCTTTAATTTCAGTTATCATTTATCTGCAAATGCACTGGCTCCTACTACTTTAGTTTAAATTTCCTTACTCCTCGGTCTCTCTTTTTAGGAAGTTAATGATCTGTTAAAGATATTTATTCTAAAGAGAAGGCAACTTTTAAGAAACTCTTCAGTGAAGCCTCTTTAAAATAATAATAAAGAATTGTCTATACTCGATATTTCCAATTCCTCTTCTCCAATTCTCCATTCTGCTCCAGTTAGGATTTCACCCCTGACACTCGGTCTGCTCTTGTCTAAATCATCAACCTCCACCTCACTAAACCCCATAATCAACCACCCAGCCTTCTCATACTTGATCTGTCAGCAACATTCAACAGCTGATTACCTCATCCCCCTTGGAACACTTTCCTCACTTGATGTCTACACCACTCTCCTCCTTTATGCCTCTGATTGTAACTTCACAGTCTTGTCTAGTCTCTCCTCAGCTCTCTGAACTTTAAACACTGAAATGATCCAGGGCTCAATATTTGGGTGTCTTTTCTTCTGTATGTTTGCTTGCTAATCTCAACCAGTCTCACTGCTTTAAACCACCTCTACACACTAGTGACTCCCTCTGGAATATCTCCAGCCCAAACGTTGCCCCTGAATTCCCAGACTTTTTATCCAAGTGCCTGCTCACATCTCCACCTCAATGTCAAGCAGTCCCCTCATATGTAACATGTCCCAAACTAAGAGCCTGATCTTCCTCCCCAACCCCAAACCTCCTTTGGGGTGTCCTACTTCAGTTGATGGCAATCCCATTCTACCAGATGTTCAAGCCAAAAACCTTGTGAGTCAACCTTGTCTCTCTATCCTCCACATACAATTTGTCAGCAAATCCTGTTGACTCCACCTGAAATTATACCCAGAATCCAATCATGTCTCACCATATCCATTGCTACCATCTTGGTAACAAACCACCATAATTTTTAAACTTAGATATAGCAGTAGCCTCCAACCGGTCTCCTTTCTTCCTTTGCTTCTTTTAGTCCAGTACTCCTCCACCAGGAGAGATTTTGCCACCTGGGAAATGTCTCGAGACATTTTTGGTTGTCACAACTGGAGGAAGAGGAGTGCTGGCTTCTAGTGGATAGAGGTCAGGGATGCTAATATCCTACAATGTACAGGACAGGCCTCCACAACAAAGAATGATCTGGCCCAAAAGGTCAACAGAACCAAGGTTTAGAAACTCTATTTCCCAACACAGTGGTCAGAGTGATCCTATTAAAACATAAGACCATGTCACTTCTCAAAAACTCCAATGGCTTCCCATCTCACTCAGAGTAATGTTCCTTATATAAACACTCTACTCAATCTGGTTCCGTTACCTTTTAAGAGTCCCACCATATATAGTCCCCGTTTTGCTCATCCTGTTCCGACCACACAGCCTTCCTTGTTCCCCAGGGCCTCTCACCTGTGTTCCCTTGGCCTGCAAGGCTCTTCCCCCAGATCCGCATGCAGGAACCTCACTTCCCTCAGGCTTTTCTTCAAAAGCCACCTTCCCTGTGAGGTCTTCCTGCCTATCAAACCTAAAATTTCAATCCTGCCTCAACATTTCATATCCCCTTCCCTGCTTTATGTTTTTTCCTTGGAACATATCACTATCTAATACTGTATGACACATTATATTTATATATACAGCTATTTATTTTTCTAGGCTATCATCTGTCATCCTCAACAGAATTTGAGGGCAAATATTTCTGTCTATTTAGTTCAATCCTGTATCCAAGGTACTTGACAAATAGTAGATATTCAGTAAATAAACATTTATTAAATCAATGAATGGTTCACGGTGGGTATTCAATAAATACTTGTTGAATGAATGGATATGTTCTTAATCAGAGCACATCCTTGGATGCCTTGATTTGGCATCCAAGTTCTGGGACTAGACTGCATGGGTTCAAATCTGGATGCTACAGTAACGACCTTAAGTGAGTTATTTAATCTCTTTGTGCCTATGTTTTCTCCACAACAAAATAAAATGATAGCATTTACCTCACAGGGCGGCTGTGAGAATTAAATAACCTGATATATACTAAGATTTAGAACAGTGCCTGGAATAAAATAAAGTATTGGTTTTTGTTTTTAAAAAAGTATATTAACATCATTGTTGTTTATTGATAGTTGGCAAACACACAACTTATTTACTTTGTTGGCATCTCAATATGCACTCATTTATATAAATCAGTACACTTTGATATAACATTACTAAACTACCTCTCTGATACCAGAAAATCCATTCTTTGCATTTGCCTAAGAGTGGGGGCAGAGTGAAATGCAAAGAGAAAAACAGCATGACAGCAGGATAATGAAAATGGGCAGCTGACTTTGACTTCAAGGCCTGGATTCATTCCTTGGCTTGAAGCAATATTCAGAAAAATAGGCTCACCCATATCCAGATAAGTACAAAAACACACTCAAAAGTCAGATGCCAATGCTTTGAAAATATCTTTCGTTATTTGGATTAACCACACCTTTACTTTATTACTGTAGACAACTGAAACTTGATTAAATACTCAAGCTTCCACCTCACTATTCACTCAACAAATATTTATTTAATCTTATTATGTGCAAGGAAGGGTGTGCCACATTAAGTTTTTAAGGGAAAAGGTGATCTATTATGCAAGAAAATTAAAAACACAAGACAGAAAGCAAATTAAATTTCCATAGAATCTAATGTGGAAAGATAGAGTAAAAGACTAAAAATAACCCACTCTTCTCAATTTAGGCCATGCGGAGTTAGTGAAGGACTCAAATAAGGTAGCGAATGTGACAGAGTTTCGGAAAATATAAAAGACCATGTATTTGTAAGTTATTATAAAAAGGATACGTGACTGGTGAAGTGTTCCCAATGATCCAGTAAATTGATAAATTCACCATGAAAGCTATCACTCCAGATAGCAGCACCATAAGCTACAAATAGACCAAAAGAATCATTAATACAAAGCAACTGCAATCATTATACTCAAGTAAAAATACAGTTCATTAGTCATGTTTAAAAACTCCTATCAACCATCAAGAACAAGATAAAGAATCAATTTGGGAGAGACAGCAAAAATTGAGGGTAAAAGAACAAAACGAATAGTATTCAGAAATGTAATTCTGTCTACCAGGATCAATGGAAAATTCTGCAATATCCTGTCTCTGAATGTGAAGTTCCAGTTTCGTTCTTCTTATCCATACAAGGCAAAAATATTATGTAATAATTTATTATAAAAGCAACTCATATATGCATTATAGGAAAATCATAAAATAAAGACCAGCAAAAATAATAATGCAAGGAACTCATAATCCTAACCACCTACCTCTGTTAATAACACTTGGTATATATCCATCTTTCCAGATCTTTTTCCATTGAATTGAATTTCTTATTTAAGTTATTTAATTTACGTAAATTAAACCATTAAGCATTCATTGGTTATCCACAAAAGTAGGCCAGGCCTTATGAGGAACACTATGTACAAGGTTCTTACCCTCAGAGAGCTTAAAAGACACTATAAAAACCATAATAATCATAGCTTGTTTTTATATTATATAGAATTGGCTGTGCATCAAGAATTATTCTTACATAAACTCATTTAATCCTCACAACACCCATGAGTTAGTTAAATGTTACTATCCCCTTTTCAGAGATGAGAAAACAGAGCAGAGAGAGGTAAAATAATTTGTCTAAGGTCACAAAGCTAGTGAATAGCAGTGCTGAGATTTAAACCTAGGCAGTCTGGTTCTGGAGTCCATGTTCCTAACCTGTTTTGCCATGCTCCCTCTCAACCACATGAAAGGTAGAGCACAATGCAAACTAATAGCTCAGGCAGTAAAAGAAAATGAGTCCTGAGTTTTGCATCATTAACAGCCCAAACACATGGAACAGACAATAGGTTCTATAAGAATCTCCAGGTAGAAGAGGTTGCTTTGTGCTGGAAGAGAAATAGTCCTTTTATCTCAAAAGTGTATATAGGTTAAAGAACGAAGAGGCAGGGTTCCAAACCACGGGAACAGCAAGGGACAAAGCATGGAGGTATTAAAGAACAAAGTGTGTCCATGGGATAGTGAATAAACCAACTTGGCGGGTGGGGGTGGGGGTGGCAAAGTGGGCTGCACCACCTTAAACACACACAACATCGTGTTCAAACCTATCCCGCGGTTTTATTTTAGAAGTTATAAAACTATTTTCTACTTCTGAAGGAATAGAATTTAGGCAAAATTTTATTATTTGAATTATTAAGTTGAAGTTTCAAAGAAAATACATCTTATTTGAAGATTCTTTTTTTAATGGCAATCTCTCACTTGTCAAATTTTCTTTGAGGTGGTAACTGTTGGTTTTATACATTTCGAAGCTATAGTTTTTGATACATATGAAGTTAGAATCACTGTCTCTTCCTGTGAGTTGAACCCTTAATCGCTTTTTTTTCAGTTTTTGTTTTTTCTTTTTTTTTTTTAATTGAGATTGTTCAGATACCATACAACTATCCAAAGATCCAAAGTGTATAATCAATTGCCCACGGCACCACCATACAGCTGTGCATCCATCAACACAATTATTTTTTTTTTCAATTTTTAGAACATTTTTGCTACTACAGAAAAGAAACAAAGACAAAAAAAGGAAACTCACATCCTCCCATACCCCTAAACACACACCCCCCTCCATTATTGATTCATAGTTTTGGTATAGTACATTTGTTACTGTTGACGAAAGAATGTTAAAACACTACTAACTGTAGTATATAGTTTGCAATAGGTATATATTTTTTCCCTATATGCCTCTCTATTATTAACCTCTAGTTATAGTGACATACATTTGTTCTAGTTCGTGAGAGATTTCTAATATTTGTATAGTTAATCATGGACATTGTCCACCACAAGATTCACTGTTTTATACATTCCCATCTTTTAACCTCCAACTTTCCTTCTGGTGACATGTGTGACTCTGAGCTTACCCTTTCTACCACCTTCATACACCTTTTAGCACTGTTAGTTATTCTCATTACATTCTACCATCACCCCTGTCCATTTCCAAATATTTAACTTCACCCTAGTTGAACATTCTGCTCATAATAAGCAACTGCTCCCCATTCTTTAGCCTCATTCTATATCCTGGTAACTTATATTTCATGTCTATGAGTTTACATATTATAATTAGTTCATATCAGTGAGACCCTGCAATATTTGCCTTTATGTGTCTGTCTTATTTCACTCAATATAGTGCCATCAAGGTTTCTTCATCAACCCATTTCTTTTAAGATGGTTTTGTTCAAACACTATACATTCCATCCTAAGTAAATAATTGTTGTTTCCCCATATAGTCATGTATTTATGTATTGAGCACCATCGCCACTCTCTATATAAGGACATTTCTTCCACAAAGACAGAGGAAGAGTCAAAGCAGGCAGAGAGGCAAAAGAAAAAGGCAAGAGAAAGAGAGAAAAACAAACAAACAAACAAACAAAAAAACTTGATAGCTAGAAGGTGACAAAAGGAAAGATAGCATTAACCTAAAGTAGAATAAAGAGTCAGACAACATCACCAATGCCTGGAGTCCCATACCCTTCCCCTATTCCCCGCTTCCCCATATGCATTTAGCTTTGGTATATTGCTTTTGTTACATTAAAGGAAGCATAATACAATGCTTCTGTTAATTCTAGCCTCTAGTTTGCATTGACTGTATTTTCCCCCCAATCCCACCCTATTTTTAACATCTTGCAATGTTGACATTCATTTGTTCTACCTCAAGTAAAAACAAATTTGTAACTTTTACTACAATAGTTGAGTATCCTAGGTTTCCCTGAGTTACATGGTCCCAGTTTTTAATCGTTTGTCTTTTGTTCTGGTGTCCCACATGATCCCAGCCTTCCTCTTTCAACCATATTCACAGTCATATTTGTTCAGTGTACTTACATTGCTGTGCTACTATCTCCCAAAATTGTTTTCCAAACCTCTCACTCCTGTCTTTTCCTTTCTGTCTGCAGTGCTTCCTTTCGTGTTTCCTACAGAACAGGTTTCTTGTTCACAAACTCGGTCATTGTCTGTTTATCAGAGAATATTTTAAGCTTTCCCTCATATCGGAAGGATAATTTTGCCGGATATAGGATTCTTGGTTGGTGGTTTTTCTCTTTCAGTATCTTAAATATATCACATCACTTCCTTCTTGCCTCCATGGTTTCTATTGAGAAATCCACACATAGCCTTATCAAGCTTCCTTTGTATGTGATACATCGTTTCTCTCTTGCTGCTTTCAGGATTCTCTCTTTATCTTTGATGTTTTATAATCTGATTATTAAGTGTCTTGGCGTAGGCCTATTCAGATCTATTCCGTTTGGGGTACGCTGCGCTTCCTGGATCCATAATTTTATGTCTTTCATAAGAGATGGGAAATTTTCAATATTTCCTCTATTATTGCTTCTGCCCCTTTTCCCTTCTCTTCTTCTGGGACACCAATGACATGTAAATTCTTGCTTTTTGTTTTGTCTTTGAGTTCCCGGAGACGATGCTCATATTTTTCCATTCTTTTTCTCTATCTGTTCTTTTGTGTGTAGGCTTTCAGGTGCCTTGTTCTCCAGTTCCTGAGTGTTTTCTTCTGCTTCTTGAGATCTGCTGTTGTATGTTTCCATTGTGTCTTTCTTCTCTTGTGTTGTGCCTTTCATTTCCATAGATTCCACCAGTTGGTTTTTTGAACTTTCAATTTCTACCTTACGTACATCCTGTGTTTTCATTATACGGTTCATCTCTTTTGCCATATCTTCCCTAAACTTTCTGAATTCACTTATTATTAGTTGTTTCAAGTCCTGCATCACAGTTGAAGTGCAAGTGTGTTCCCCTGACCAGGCCATAACCTCATTTTTCTTGGTGTAGGTTGTAGTTTTCTGTTGTCTAGGCATGGTTTCCTTGGTTACCCTAATCAGGCCTCCCCAGACCAGAATGGGCTCAGGTCCCAGAAGGAAGAAATATTCAGTATCTGGTTTCCCTGAGGGTGTGTCTTAGAAAATTGGTACACCCTCCGATGCCTCCAGTCACTGTGCTTTTCTGACCAGCAGGTGGTGCCTGTTAGCCTATAATTCTTGACTGGTGTAAGTTCTGAATGAAAGGCAGGTAGGAGAGCTGGGCCCTACCCCTTTCCTCTTAGAGAAGATAGACGACCTGGGGGACGTCATTAGCATTTCAATGGTCTCTCTCTGCCTGTGCTATACCCTTGTCTGGGTCACAGAACTGGGAACTGAAAATGGCTGAGACTTTCTCCACTGAGTCAAAAAAGGAACAGAGCTAGTCTGAGGTGACCTTTCCAGCTCTCCAAGGTCAGTTGTCACCCAAAGCCTCTGTCTACTTGTTGGGGATTCGCACCTCGTAGTGAGCAGTTCACACTCACTAATTAAAACCCCAGTTGGAGTTCAGCTGAGCTATATTTGCTTGCTGGAAGAAAGCTTCTCTCTGGCACCACCAGGCTTTGCAGCTTGGGCTATGGGGGAGGGGGTCTCACTACTTGGATCCGCAGGTTTTACTTACAGATTTTATGCTGTGATCTCGGGCATTCCTCCCAATTCAAGTTGGTGTATGATGAACAGACGGTCACGTTTGTTCCCCTGCAGTTATTCCAGATTATTTACTAGTTGTTTCTGTTTTTTTTTTAGTTGTTCCAGGGGGACTACTTAGCTTCCACTCCTCTCTAAGCCACTATCTTAAATCCTCTGAAGATTCTTTCTGAACCGTGTGAGTCTTAATCAGTTTTTAAATCAGTGCTACCATAAAAGGACTAAAGGAGTTGTGTCACAGTTCAACTTAGGTAAATACAGTAATATCTCATTAGCTTGGCAACAGTGAGGTCCGTTAAATATTTAACCAAGAGAAACTTGCTCCTTGAAGTTTAAAACTAATAAATACAGCTAAAATACATCATTCTTAATTTTACCGCGTTCACAGAATGTTACAGACCTTTCTTGATGATTGGCACATAATTAAAAACACAATTACATACTCTGTTTTGAGGCAGTGATGCCCTCTAGGGACACTAAGGGATGAAGGTGGCTTCCCTTACACTAAATGGTCTCAGACTGCTGTGCTCTTAGTTTTTTTGATGCTTTTTAATGACCTTTCTGCTGCTTTTAGAAAAAATTTTATTTTAAAATAATTTCAAACTTACAGGACAGTTGAATAATAAAAAATTCAGAGAGAGATGCCTTTCCTTTTTTCAAACATCAGAGGGCCTACCGCAAGAAGCCTCTCTCCTTCTAGTTTAAAGTTTATAAGCTGTAATGGGTTGAAGACCAGTTAACTAAGATGATTAGAATTTTTGTAAAATAAAGAGGAATATGCCAAAATTCACGCATTTGGAGCAACTATCAATGTGTTCACAGGCAGCTGAGCAGGTGAGATTATGGACTTTGCAGCCAGAATGCAGGGATACAAATTCTGGCTCAAATTATTAGCTGTGTGATCTTAGATCAGTTACTTAACTCTCTCAGTTTCCTCATCAATAAAAATAGGGATAACAATAGTATCTACCTAATAGGGTTATGAGGATTAAATAAGTTAATAGGCACAAAGTGCTAAGAACAGTGCATGAAACAGAGTAAGGGCCATAAAAATATTAGATAAATTAAGGCCACCAACATAAAAGGCATTCCCATTGACTGTGTTCCAAAGGTTAAAGTTATGAGAATCAGGAAGGGATTATACTTTCTAACTGAAAGTGTTCCCAAAGTACATATACCTTTAATCTGGCAATTCCACTCCTAGGACCGTCTTCCATTGGGAAAAAAGCATCAGTACATGAAGACATATATACAAGAATGTGTATTGTAACAATGTTCATAGTGGTCAAGAACTGGAAATAAAGCAAAGACCCAAAGGGACTATTACAGAGACACTGGAAAGAATGATTTAGAGAGACTGTCATAATGTATTAAGTGAGAAAAGCAAGATACAGAATGGCATGTTTAGTATGACCCCCCTTTTTAAAAAGAAACAAAATTTTAATTTATGTATATACATGTGCATGTGTGCTCATATGGTTATGAATAGCATGAAGAAAAATACGGAAGAACACACACTAGAATGTTAATATGACTTACTCTTCAGGGGGCAGCAATGGGGTAGTGGGATGGGTAGGAGAGCTGGGGGAAAAGGAATTCATGATAAAAATGGCACATATGATTCCATATATACAAAATCATATAAAACCACATAAACGTGATCTGTGTGCGCATGTGTGTTAGAGATCCATGATATGATCATCAGCAAAATGGTAAAGGTGCGGCAGGATTCCAAGAGACCTTCAGTTTCTTTATATTTTCATGCATGTTCAAAATCTACATAATGATGGATGGATGAGCAAAAAAATGGGTACAAAAACTAAATAAAAAATAGCAGGAATGGGCGGAATGATTTGGATGTTCTTTTCTACTTTTATTTTTTATTCTTATTTTTATTCTTTCTGGTGTAAGGAAAATGTTCAAAAATAGATTGGGGTGATTACTGCACAACTATATGATGGTACTGTGAACAACTGATTGTACACCATGGATGACTGTATGGTATGTGAATATATCTCAATAAAACTGATTTTTAAAAAATCTAATACAATGAATAAGTACTATTTATATTATTAAAACAATACCATAAAGCTATATTTTCATTGTGAAAAAAATAAAATAAAAATGATATCAGCAAATTATTTGAGGGCTATAGTTTGGTGTGGTTAGAATGGTAACCAGATGTCAGAAAACCATTCTAGTGCTGGTCTTGCTGTTGAGCAGCTGTCCCACCCTGAGCTAGTCTGTTAACCTTTCTGTGCCTGAGTTTCTTCATCTAAAAAAAATCCCTATTGGGCTTTCCTTAAAGGGTGGTTATGAAGATTAAACATCAGAATGGATGTGAAATAGTGCTCTGAAAAGTAAAAACTGGAGACATTATCATTAAGCTGTTTCTTAGACACCAAAATAATTAGAACTTACCAAAGCAGAAATGGACCATGGGCCAAATATTCCTCCTTCTCCAAACACGGGCTCGAAGAAGGGCACAGTGACCAACAGCATGGCCGATGACATCGGTGCCTGGTAGTACAGCAGCTGCATTGAGTTTACTTGCAATTCATGCTGTTTGGCTCCTACCCACTGGAAATTAGGAGTTAAACCAAGTTAGGCAGAAAAGAAGTAGCATCACTTAATAAACAAAAGCTGCAACTCTAGCCACAAAGATGGGAACATGGGGTAGAGTTGGGAAAAGAGACGCCCAATTACTCTACAAAATTTCAAAGATCAGTAAAATATATTTATGCCCTTGAAGCACCTTAGATGAAAGGGGTGCTATAAATTTGATTTATGATCATCTATTCTCTTCTCAATTATAAAGAAGAGGGAAAAATCCCCTCTTCCCTCCTAGGACATAGGAAAAAGTAATTAAATATAGGGGCCCACAAATATCAGAGATCTTGGGAAAATAAGGAAGAAGAGAAATTTAGGTGACATGCAGAATACAGGGGCAGGTTAATTAGAGATTGACAAGAACCTCAGGTATCCCGGCTGGCTGGCAACGTGTGTGGTTAGAAAGGTCTGTGAGGTGTTTTCATTCACTTTAGAAAATGCAATGAATGGTAGAAGGAATTTTCCTCTCTAAGAATGACTTTTCTATGGGTAATACCTGTCCCCCACCAATGAATCTCCATAAATTAGGTAATCACAAACCCTAAAATAGTGGTATCATTCAGGAGAACCAACACCTCAAAACCTCAAATCCTGTCGGTCCTCAAAACACTTCACAAATACGGCTGAAAAAGCTTTAAAGAGAGCTTGATGATAGTGTGAATAAGATCTGTCAAGAACAATAAGGCTTTTTAATAACATCTCCTACGTAGCTCTTTTTCCTGTAGGTTTGGGTATCCTGTTACATAGACTCTGAGCCTATAGAAATTCACCAAGACAAAAATAGAAAAGCAAGAAACCTGAAACACATTCCTAACAGCCTTTATGTAAGAGTTTTCTGTAGTTCTGAAGGACAGAGAATCTTTTCTTTGGCTGCCCACTCCGTGGGGAATAGCAGTGAGCCAGAACAAACACCGAGTGTACGCAGGGCTCTCCCTTTCCTTCAGCAGCCTCACTAGACAGCTGCAGGCCTCTGACATAGAAGTGCCGAGGACAGCGCTGACTCTCAGGGCTCCCACTTTCACTCACTGCAGCGTGGTCACCCCTCTAACCAAACTGCTCTCTCCAACAGCACTGTTACCTCCAACTGCCAGACCCAAAGGACTCTTCTCAGCCCCTTCCTCCTGGACCTCTCTGCAGCACCTGCAAATTTCTCTTGGAAGGACAAGATATCTGGTTTGCACTCCCCACTCACCTCTTCCTTCACTTACTGTTTTTAAGGTAGATGTCTGGCCTTCTTTGGTTTCTCTGACTGATTTCTTTTACTATCTGCTGGCATCTCTGAAATCTCTATCAGCTCTGACCTGCTTCCTTGAGCATCCTTAAACTCACAGCTTCAACAGCTTACTGGCCATCTTCTCTTAGATAACCTGCAGGAACCTGTTTAAAATTAAGCTCATTATTTCCTTCCACAAACTAGCTCCATTTGTGACCTTCCACTAATGAATATGTCATCTCCCACAGGGTCACTCTCCTCACTTTCCTCACACTCACATTCAGCCAGGTCTTACTAATTCTCCAAATGGTCTCTGGAATCTGTTTTCACCTTCCCATGTCCACTACCACTGTCGTAGTTCAGGGTCTTCCTGCCGTTCGCTGGAACCAGGGACAGCTTCCTAACTGCTCCGCCTGTTACCCCTTTCTTTCCTCTCTTATCCACCCATCACTGCCTCCAGCTACTTTTCTAAAACACAGGGAATGACCAAGTTATTTCCCTACTAAATTTCTTTCCTGGTGCCTTCAGAATAAGGAGCACATTTCCTTACCTTACCATGAGGTTCAAGACATCACCATATGTTCTCACCCATTCCTTAGCCTTGTCTTTTCACAATGCACCATACTCTTCCTCACCAAACAAATCAAGTTCTTCAAAAGTGGTCCATATTCTCACAAATCATTGCAAAGAAAGACCTCTGCTCTATTTCTCTGCTAAGCAAAATCCTGTATGACCTTCAATTTAAATTGTTATCAAGGGCACTGTCACCTCCAACTGGTCTTACCTCACCATCCCTCTTGTAAAACTGCCACTTCTTCCCCAGTGTCCCTCAGAACTTTCTTCACACCTTAAGGTATACTACTTGTGATCAGCTGTGTACATTTGTCTCTACAATGTTGGACTATAGCTGCTTTTCATCCCTGTATCCTCAAGGCTGAGTATAAGATATCACAAGAAATGTCTGCTGAATGAAAGAATGAATGAATGTGAATGAGTCAACTATGTCTCTACAACTACAGCTAGTAGCTGATGATTCATATTTAACTCCTTTTAATGTCCACAGCAGTACAAGAAATACCTTAGGAACTCTACCTGGAGACAATGGGAAAATGCAACTTTCTTTAAAAGGAATTTTTCAGGACTATTCCTATTCTGTAACAGTATTTTACCATTTACTAATAATAGAAAACTTTACCCATGAATTAGTCTACAATCATTCTGTGGTCAATCTCATTTCAAATATCTACCTGAGGGGGGAGGGTGATGGTGAAAATCCTTTGATTCTAATCTAGAGCAATTTTGAGACTTATGTGGACAGAAATGGTCACATTGACATGGACAGTGAGCACTCTGATTTGAGATTATGTAAAGGAGTACAAAGAGTTCTAATATTCAACTAACCAAATTTCTCGCTATATTTCATAAATATTTAACCCATACTAGGCCCCCTCCCCCAAAAAAGCATTTGACATAAAAGATAAATAGGAATGTTTGCTAATATTTACTGTATCTGGTAACAACATTTAAACCCACTGAAATACACCGAAACACAATGTTTTGTAAAGCACAAAGCTGAGCATCATCACTCTCTAAGGAAAAAACAGTATCGTGGAACCAAGTGTCAAATCTGAGTGGGTGCTCCACTCTTCCATGCCACTGATCTCTTCTTTTATATAAACGGGTTCTATGCCACTATTTGACTTGGTATTTTTTTGCAACAATGTTTCTCAAATGTTCAAATACCAGACGGTTTAAGATGGTAGGGCTGTAACCCTAACATTCATTATAAGAATGCCTTAGTTTAAAACTATTGGATGCTTGTCAAAAAAGTATAACTGGTTAAAATCATACACATTTTGGCTCTAATCCCCCATGCTGGCACATCCAGAATTTCCATTCCAAGATTTTCAGTATAGAGAGAATACTGTTTCACTGTACCCTATACCAAGTTGTTTTTCCCCACTAAATAAGAAAACAAAAAGCATACTTCTGGGGTTTTATGGCAGTAAAAGTAAGAAAATCCATGAACAAATTTTTAATGAATGCCTGCTATAGACAAGGCACTGTGCTGTACAAGGAGTGAAATACCCATTGCTATAAAAAACTCTATTAACATAGACAAATTATTAGAGGCCAATATACAAGTTGTAAGAGCAGCATATACTTTTAGGCAAAGATCTATGAATCCAAAAATTTCCTTCCCTGTTCAAATTTCTGGAAGTGTACTCTTTCATAGTAATGTTATACACAGTAAATGATAAATATAACCAACAAACTTAGTCTGCAAGTAACAAGTCTTGCTACTCATTTTGTAAAGATTTCCCAGAAAATAATATAACTTCACCCCAAACTCAGACTGTAAAGCATGAGTTTTATACACTTACAAATGGGTATTTGGTGAGCATCATATACCCAAGTTTCTCTGTCTCCTTTCTTCTCTTCACCTTGAGTCAGACAATTTATGCAATTATGCTTTCTTCCCAACAGTCTATTGTCTCTATACTGCATTTTCTAAACCTTGGGATACAGCTTCAAAATTTATGAAATCTGCTAAAAAGGCACATAAAGAAAAAAAATTACCAACCACTTGATAAAGGGATGTAACTAAAACACCAAGAGCAGCATACACCATTCCAAGGAAATTAAACTTCACATCGTAATAAGAATTTAGGATTACACCTAAAGTTATAGGAATCTGTAAAGAAAAAAAAGGTAAATATTGTTCAGATTAAATTCAAGAGATACAAATTTAGTATTCCTTTCACGGCATTTTATAAGATTAACCACAAACACATTATTGGTAAATAACCTACCTCTATAAATGGATTTTTTTTTCATTTGGAAAAACTAATTATTAAGCCTATTTCCACAAAGTGAAATACGAGAATGCTACATTGATGTTCACATTTTAATTCCATTTTAAATTTAGGGTAAAATAATGGCTGCATTGCAGTTTGCAAAGAAGTGAATACCTGTTGAGGGCACATGTGAGTGAACGGATCCCAAAACCAGTCAAAGCAACATACAGTTAGATAAACATGCAACTACAAAAGCATTAAGATGCCAAGAAATATTTTAAGTTACTAAGAGCTAAAATTATTTTAGCCCATCTTTTATTTAAAGACCCAGAAACCTCTGCAGACAGACATATTCTGAGATTTATGTTTTAAGCTAAAGTTTTAAACAGTTATAATATTATCATACATAGTCTGATTCCCTGAGGAGGGAGGTGGACGTGTTTTTCAGTGTGAGTGAACTCTTGCAGATCTTCTGATACACTGTATTGCAACACCCAATATAGCCTTTTTTTTCCTTACCGATCACAGCTTTTAAGGATTTACATCAAACAGGACTTACTAAAACTCACAAAAGCACACCCTTCTGGGCTAACAGCCCGGCAGATCGCTAATTTTTTTTCCCCATCTCCCCAAAATAAGAATGAAGGTCACATGCTCAGGGATGACTCATTTGTGGATGTCAAGATGATGGGAACGAGTGTGGAGCAAGATTAAACAACGAACATTCAAATATCCCGGGGAGAAAGACCTTCTAGGAGGTGGGCTGTTAAGAGGTGAGCCTTGGGCAATGAAGTTACTCACCAGCGTGAGCTTTACTCTGGTGGAGAAGGTTTTCTTGTAGCAGACGGTCTGGATAACTATGATCACCGGCGTAGTCATGGCCTTGGCCAACTGATAGGTACCTATAGTGTTGTTCTGCAGAGAGAGGTTGGTGAAGACCACGAAGCCACAGAAGCTGAGGGCCAGGAGGAAGATCTTGGAAGGCGGCAGACTTTTGGGAGCAAAGATGTCCAGCTTCTGGCAGATGTACAAACCCAGCCAGGTGATCACGAAGTGCACCAGAGTCATACTCATGTTGGGGAAACCATGGTGCACATAAATCCATTTGTTGAGGAACACGATGCTGATGGACACCAGCAAGTTAAGCAGGAGCCCGGCGGCAATGCGCCCGTTGCCCCGCATTCTGCCCGCCAACGATGCCATGATCCCAGCCGCCGGCCCAGCGGCGACCCCCACGAAGCCGGGACTCTCCAGCCTCCGAGAGGGGCGCCCAGCTTGTCTCCGGCTGCCCTTCCCCTCGTCCGCAGCCTCCTCGCAGCCACCGGTCTCACTGCCCGGCCGGGGAGAGGCATGCACCCGTCGGTTAGCAGGCGAGAAGCAACAATAGCACTGCACACACGCCCCGCGGCCGCTGCGAAGCGGGTGGGGACGCGGCAGGACGTCCTACGCACCCTGCGTCGCCTCCGCCCGCAGCCACGTGACTCGGGGCAGCAGCACTTCCGTCCCGGAGCAGTCAGAGATGAGGCGTCTCCCGTACGCAGGCGTGTTGGGCTCGGGGCGCGACACCCTGCATCCAAAGATAACTTCCCGGATCTCTGGCCTGACCCGGATCGTGGCCGAGCCATTTGGGACCCACCTCTTGGTTTTTGACATTTCATTGTGTGTCAGTTCTCCAGGCTTACAAGACAGCTTCTCTCAAGAGTGTGCAATGGGTTTTGCAGACACCTTTGGCTACCTGAGACAGGTGGTAAGCAAACTAACTTAGTCCTCATCAGAGAAGGGATAACATTCCTTTTTTTTTTTTAATGCAATTTTATTGAGATATATTCACATACCATACATTCATCCAAAGTGTACGATGAGTTGTTCATGGTATCATCACATAGTTATGCATTCATCACCACAATCAGTTTTTTGAACGTTTTCATTACTCCAAAAAATAAGAATAAAAATAAAAGTAAAAAAGAACACCCAAATCATCTTTTTTTTTTTTTTTCATTTTTATTGAGATTGTTCAGATACCATACAATTATCCAAAGATCCAAAGTGTACAATCACTTGCCCTTGGGTACCCTCATACAGCTGTGCATCCATCACCACACTTAATTTTTGTTCAATTTTTAGAAACTTTTCATTACTCCAGACAAGAAATAAAGTGAAAGATGAAAAAAGAAAAAAAGAAAAGGAAACTCTAAACCTCCCCTATCCCTAACCAACCCCCCTCAATTGTTGACTCCTAGTATTGATATAGTACGTTTGTTACTGTTTATGAAAAAATGTTGAAATACTACTAACTGTAGTATATAGTTTGTAATAGGTATATAGTTCTTCCCTATATGCCCCTCTATTATTAAGTTCTAATTGTATTGTCATACATTTGTTCTGGTTCATGAAGTGATTTCTAGTATTTGTACAGTTTATCATGGACATTGCTCACCATAGGATTCAGTTTTATACATTTCCATCTTTTGACCTCCAACTTTCCTTCTGGTGACATATATGACTCTGAGCTTCCCCTTTCCACCTCATTCACACACCATTCAGCGCTGTTAGTTATTCTCACATCTTGCTACCAACACCCCTGTTCATTTCCAAACATTTAAGTTCATCCTAATTGAACATTCTGTTCATACTAAGCAAGAGCATCTACATTTCTTCCACAAGGCAGGAGGGAGAGTCAAAGAAGGTAGAGAGGCAAAAGAAAGAGGAAACAAAAAAAAATGACAGCTAGGAAGCAGCAAGAGGAAAAATAACCTTAAATCAAAGTAGAATAAAGAATCAGACAATACCACCAATGTCAAGTGTCTAACATGCCTCCCCTATTCCCCCCTCTTATCTGCATTCACCTTGGTATATCACCTTTGTTACATTAAAGGAAGCATAATACAATGATTCTATTAGTTACAGTCTCTAGAGTTTATGCTGATTGCATCCCTCCCCCAATGCCTCCCCATTTTTAACACCTTGCAAGGTTGACATTTGCTTGTTCTCCCTCGTAAAAGAACGTATTTGTACATTTTATCACAATTGTTGAATACTCTAGATTTCACCAAGTTACACAGTCCAGTTGTTATCTTTCCTCCTTTCTTGTGGTGTCTCACATGCTCCCCATCTTTCTCTTCCAACCGTATTCATAGTTACCTTTGTTCAGTGTACTTACATTGTTGTGCTACCATCTCCCAAAATTGTGTTCCAAACCATGCACTCCTGTCTTCTATTACCCTGTAGTGCTCCCTTTAGTATTTCCTGTAGGACAGGTGTCTTGTTCACAAAGTCTTTCATTGTCTGTTTGTCAGAAAATATTTTGAGCTCTCCCTCATATTCCAAGGACAGCTTTGCTGGATACAGGATTCTTGGTTGGTGGTTTTTCTCTTTCAGTATCTTAAATACATCACACCACTTCCTTCTTGCCTCCATGGTTTCTGCTGAGAGATCCACACATAGTCTTATGAAGCTTCCTTTGTATGTAATGGATTGCTTTTCTCTTGCTGCTTTCAGGATTCTCTCTTTGTCTTTGACATTTGGTAATCTGATCATTAAGTGTCTTGGCGTAGGCCTATTCAGATCTCTTCTGTTTGGAGTATGCTGTGCTTCTTGGATCTGTAATTTTATGTCTTTCATAAGAGATGGGAAATTTTCATTGATTATTTCCTCTATTATTGCTTCTGCCCCCTTTCCCTTCTCTTCTCTTTCTGGGACACCAATGATACGTACATTATTGTACTTTGTTTCATCCTTGAGTTCCCGGAGACGTTGCTCATATTTTTTCATTCTTTTCTCCATCTGCTCCTTTGCATGTAGGCTTTCAGGTGTTTTGTTCTCCAGTTCCTGGGTGTTTTCTTCTGCCTCTTGAGATCTGCTGTTGTATGTTTCCATTGTGTCTTTCATCTCTTGTGTTGTGCCTTTCATTTCCATAGATTCTACTAGCAGGTTTTTTGAACTTTTGATTTCTGCCGTATACATGTCCAGTGCTTCCTTTACAGCCTCTATCTCTTTTGCGATATCTTCTCTAAACTTTTTGAATTGATTTAGCATTAGTTGTTTAAATTCCTGTATCTCAGTTGAAGTGTACGTTTGTTCCTTTGACTGGGCCATAACTTTGTTTTTCTTAGTGTAGGTTGTAATTTTCTGTTGTCTAGGCATGGTTTCCTTGGTTATCCAAATCAGGTTTTCCCAGACCAGAACAGGCTCAGGTCCCAGAGGGAAGAAATATTCAGTATCTGGTTTCCCTGTGGGTGTGTCTTAGAAAATTGCTCCACCCTTTGATGCCTCAGGTCACTGTGCTTTTCTGCCCAGCAGGTGACGCCTGTTAGCCTATAATTCTTGACTGGTGTGAGGCGGTATGGCCGTGTTCCCCCAGGCTCTGGGGTCTGGTTCTGAATGGAAAGGGCCCACCCCTTTCCTCCTAGAGAAGGCAGAGCCCCGAGGTGGAGGTCATTAGCATTTCAATGGTCTCTCTCTCTCTCTCTGCTTGTGCTGTCTCCACCCTTCCCGGAGTCACAGCCCTGGAAACTGAAAATGACTGGGGCTTTCTCCACTGAGCCAAAAAAGAAACAGATAGTCCCCTTCAGACCCAGTCAAGGCGACCCTCCTGCTCTCCCAGGTCAGTCGTCACCCAAAGCCTCTGTCTGTTTTTTGGGGCTGCGTACCTGTAGTGAGCAGTTCACACTCGCTACTTAAAACCCCAGTTGCAGCTCAGCTGAGCTGTATTCGCTTGCTGGGAGAGAGCTTCTCTGTGGCACCACACGGCTCCGCAGCTCGGGCTATGGGGGAGGGGGTCTCCCGACCTGGTTCCGCAGGTTTTACTTACAGATTTTATGCTGTGTTCTTGGGCATTCCTCCCAATTCAGGTTGGTGTGTAATGAGTGGATGGTCTCGTTTGTCCCCCCGCAGTTATTCTGGATTATTTACTAGTTGTTTCTGGTTTTTTGTAGTTGTTCCAGGGGGACTACTTAGCTTCCACTCCTCTCTATGCCGCCATCTTGCCCGACCCCAAATCATCTTATACTCCTCCCCCCCCATTATTTACTTAGTTTTTGTCCCCATTTTTCTACTTATTTGTCCATACACTGAATAAAGGGAGTGTAAGCCACAACGTTTTTATAATCACAGTCACACCATATAAGCCATATAGTTATATGATTGTCTTCAAGAATCAAGGTTACTGGATAGCTATTCAACAGTTTCAGGTATTTCCTGCTAGCTATTCTAGTACACTAAAAACTAAAAAGGGATATCTATATAATGCATAAGAATAACCTTCAGAATGACCTCTTGACTGCATTTGAAATCTCTCAGCCACTGAAAATTTATTTTGTTTAATTTCTCTTACCCTTTTGGTCAGGAAGGCTTTCTCAATTCCATGATGCCAGGTCCAGGCTTATCCCTAGGAGTCATGTCCAATGTTGCCAGGGAGATTTACACCCCTGGGAGTCATGTCCCATGTAGCAGGGAGGGCAGTGAGTTTACCAGCTGAGTGGGCTTAGAGAGACAGGCCACATCTGAGCAATAAAAGAGGTTTTCTAGGGGGTGATTCTTAGGCACCATTATAAGTAGGCTTAGCCTCTTCTTTGCAGTAACAAGCTTCTTAAGGGCAAGCCCCAAGATTTGGGGACTTGGCCTACTACAATGGTAGTCCCCAATGCTTACAAGAATATCAGGAGTTCCCCAAGTAGGGAAGTTTAATGTTTCCATATTTTCCCCCAGGCCCTCAAGGGGGCTTTGCAAATACTTTTTATTCTCTGCCCAAATTACTCTGGGATGTATTGGGCATTCATGCTAACCTGTACAAACCAGTCAGATCACACCCCTTATTCAGGGTTCCATGTAATTATGGTATTTGAATAAACTGACCCTAAAAGTTAAAATATATAGTGTGCTACAGAGAGTGTAGACTTTGCACCAAATAAACATCTCTTCATTTGGTCTCATACAGAAGTTCAGGTTTTAAAACACAGTCAATAGCATCCTTTTCCCTTTAGTCTGGTTTACCTTAGTTCTAATCAAGTCCATTTAATTCATGCCTCTAATTGAAGTCTGATGTCCTTTTTAGCTTTTTTAACATTTGCTGTATGGAGTAATGCTGACGTTCATAGCTGCCAAACTCTGGTTCTAAGTCTCAGGAGTCACACAGATACCCAAAGTTACAGGGACTGAGCAACTCAGCATCTCAGAATTTAGAGATAAGCATTACAACTCATGAATAGACGTGACTGCTGTAAGAGCTTACAATCTAGGAACTTTTACCATAAGCCTTCCCCTGATAACCTATGCTCTCAGATTCAATTCTCAGAGTTTGCACATATAGTTAGTCCGTATTAGTGAGGTGTTATAATGTTTGTCTTTTTGATTCTGGCTTATTTCACTCATAGTGTCCTCAAGGTCCGTTCACTTAGGTGCATACCTCACAACTTCTTCTTGCCACCACTTTGTATTCCATTGTATGTATACACCACAGTTCACCATTATGTTTATCAGTCAGTGTAGCCTTAGGCCACCTCCATCCATTGCAAATCATGAATATGGCTGTCATAAATGCCAGAGTGCAATGTCCACTCATGTCCCTGCTCTCAGTTCTTCCAAGTATATACCCAATAATTGGGTTGCAGGACCTTATGACAACCCCATAGTTAACTTCCTGTGGAACCACCACACTGCCCTCCAGCTGGGCTGCACCATTCTACTTCCCTGCCAACAGGGAATAGGTACATCCCTCTCTCCACATTTTCTCCAGCACTTGTACCCCTGTTTGTTTTTTTCCAACAATTTTATTCACACACCATACAATCCACCCTAAGTAAACAATCAGTGATTCGCAGCATAATGACATAATTATGCATTTATTACCACAATCCATATGAGGACATTTCTATCACTTCCCCAAAGAAAGAAGAAACAGAGGGGAAAAAAATAAAGAAAAATATGAAAGATAAAATAAAAATAAAATACAATGAAAAGGGGGAGGCGGGGCAAGATGGCAGACTGGTGAGCTGTATGTTTTACTTACTCCTCCAGGAAAGTAGGTAAAAAGCCAGGAACTGCGTGGACTGGACACCACAGAGCAATCTGTCTTTGGGCATACTTCATACAACACTCATGAAAACGTGGAACTGCTGAGATCAGCGAAATCTGTAAGTTTTTGCGGCCAGGGGACCCGCGCCCCTCCCTGCCAGGCTCAGTCCCGGGGGAGGAGGGGCTGTCAGCTCCAGGAAGGAGAAGGGAGAATTGCAGTGGCTGCTCTTATCGGAAACTCATTCTACTGATTCAAACTCCAACCATAGATAGACTGAGACCAGACACCAGAGACTCTGAGAGCAGCCAGCCCAGCAGAGAGGAGACAGGCATAGAAAAAAAACAACACGAAAAACTCCAAAATAAAAACAGAGGATTTTTGGAGTTCTGGTGAACACAGAAAGGGGAAGGGCGGAGATCAGGCCTTGAGGCGCATATGCAAATCCCGAAGCAAGGCTGATCTCTCTGCCCTGTGGACCTTTCCTTAATGGCCCTGGTTGCTTTGTCTATTAGCATTTCAATAACCCATTAGATCTCTGAGGAGGGCCGTTTTTTTTTTTTTTTTTTTTTTTAAATCCTTTTTGCTTTTTCTAAAACAATTACTCTAAGAAGCTCAATACAGAAAGCTTCAAAGAATTGAAATTTGGGCACGTCAAGTCAAGAGCAGAACTAAGAGAGCTCTGAGACAAAAGGCAATAATCCAGTGGCTGAGAAAATTCACTAAACACCACAACTTCCCAAGAAAAGGGGGGTGTCCGCTCACAGCCACCATCCTGGTGGACAGGAAACACTCCTGCCCATCGCCAGCCCCATAGCCCAGAGCTGCCCCAGACAACCCAGTGTGACGGAAGTGCTTCAAATAACAGGCACACACCACAAAACTGGGCGTGGACATTAGCCTTCCCTGCAACCTCAGCTGAATGTCCCAGAGCTGGGAAGGGGGAGCAGTGTGAATTAACAGAGCCCCATTCAGCCATCATTTGAGCAGACTGGGAGCCTCCCAACACAGCCCAGCAGCCCAGAACTGCCCTGGGGGGACAGCACTCACCTGTGACATAGCACAGTCATCCCTCAACAGAGGACCCGGGGTGCACAGCCTGGAAGAGGGGCCCACTTGCAAGTCTCAGGAGCCATACGCCAATACCAAAGACTTGTGGGTCAGTGGCAGAGACAAACTGTGGCAGGACTGAACTGAAGGATTAGACTATTGCAGTAGCTTTAAAACTCTAGGATCATCAGGGAGATTTGATTGTTAGGGCCACCCCCCCCTCCCCGACTGCCCAGAAACACGCCCCACATACAGGGCAGGCAACACCAACTACACACGCAAGCTTGGTACACCAATTGGGCCCCACAAGACTCACTCCCCCACTCACCAAAAAGGCTAAGCAGGGGAGATCTGGCTTGTGGAGAACAGGTGGCTCGTGGACGCCACCTGCTGGTTAGTTAGAGAAAGTGTACTCCACGAAGCTGTAGATCTGATAAATTAGAGATAAGGACTTCAACTGGTCTACAAACCCTAAAAGAACCCTATCAAGTTCAGCAAATGCCACGAGGCCAAAAACAACAGAAAATTATAAAGCATATGAAAAAAACAGACGATATGGATAACCCAAGCCCAAGCATCCAAATCAAAAGACCAGAAGAGACACACCTAGAGCAGCTACTCAAAGAACTAAAGATGAACAATGAGACCATAGTACGGGATATGAAGGAAATCAAGAAGACCCTAGAAGAGCATAAAGAAGACATTGCAAGACTAAATAAAAAAATGGATGATCTTATGGAAATTAAAGAAACTGTTGACCAAATTAAAAAGATTCTGGACACTCATAGTACAAGACTAGAGGAAGTTGAACAACGAATCAGTGACCTGGAAGATGACAGAATGGAAAATGAAAGCATAAAAGAAAGAATGGGGAAAAAAATTGAAAAACTCGAAATGGACCTCAGGGATATGATAGATAATATGAAATGTCCAAATATAAGACTCATTGGTGTCCCAGAAGGGGAAGAAAAGGGTAAAGGTCTAGGAAGAGTATTCAAAGAAATTGTTGGGGAAAACTTCCCAAATCTTCTAAACAACATAAATACACAAATCATAAATGCTCAGCGAACTCCAAATAGAATAAATCCAAAAAAACCCACTCCGAGACATATACTGATCACACTGTCAAACACAGAAGAGAAGGAGCAAGTTCTGAAAGCAGCAAGAGAAAAGCAATTCACCACATACAAAGGAAACAGCATAAGACTAAGTAGTGACTACTCAGCAGCCACCATGGAGGCGAGAAGGCAGTGGCACGATATATTTAAAATTCTGAGTGAGAGGAATTTCCAGCCAAGAATACTTTATCCAGCAAAGCTCTCCTTCAAATTTGAGGGAGAGCTTAAATTTTTCACAGACAAAGAAATGCTGAGAGAATTTGCTAACAAGAGACCTGCCCTACTGGAGATACTAAAGGGAGCCCTACAGACAGAGAAACAAAGACAGGACAGAGAGACTTGGAGAAAGGTTCAGTACTAAAGAAATTCGGTATGGGTACAATAAAGGATATTAATAGAGAGAGGGAAAAATATGGCAAACATAATCCAAAGGATAAGATGGCCGATTCAAGAAATGCCTTCACGGTTTTAACGTTGAATGTAAATGGATTAAACTCCCCAATTAAAAGATATAGATTCGCAGAATGGATCAAAAAAAATGAACCATCAATATGTTGCATACAAGAGACTCATCTTAGACACAGGGACACAAAGAAACTGAAAGTGAAAGGATGGAAAAAAATATTTCATGCAAGCTACAGCCAAAAGAAAGCAGGTGTAGCAATATTAATCTCAGATAAAATAGACTTCAAATGCAGGGATGTTTTGAGAGACAAAGAACGCCACTACATACTAATAAAAGGGGCAATTCAGCAAGAAGAAATAACAATCGTAAATGTCTATGCACCCAATCAAGGTGCCACAAATACATGAGAGAAACATTGGCAAAACTAAAGGAAGCAATTGATGTTTCCACAATAATTGTGGGAGACTTCAACACATCACTCTCTCCTATAGATAGATCAACCAGACAGAAGACCAATAAGGAAATTGAAAACCTAAACAATCTGATAAATGAATTAGATTTAACAGACATCTACAGGACATTACATCCCAAATCACCAGGATACACATACTTTTCTAGTGCTCACGGAACTTTCTCCAGAATAGATCATATGCTGGGACATAAAACAAGCCTCAATAAATTTAAAAAGATTGAAATTATTCAAAGCACATTCTCTGACCACAATGGAATACAATTAGAAGTCAATAACCATCAGAGACTTAGAAAATTCACAAATACCTGGAGGTTAAACAACACACTCCTAAACAATCAGTGGGTTAAAGAAGAAATAGCAAGAGAAATTGCTAAATATATAGAGACGAATGAAAATGAGAACACAACATACCAAAACCTATGGGATGCAGCAAAAGCAGTACTGAGAGGGAAATTTATAGCACTAAACGCATATATTAAAAAGGAAGAAAGAGCCAAAATCAAAGAACTAATGGATCAACTGAAGAAGCTAGAAAATGAACAGCAAACCAATCTTAAACCAAGTAGAAGAAAAGAAATAACAAGGATTAAAGCAGAAATAAATGACATAGAGAACAAAAAAACAATAGAAAGGATAAATATCACCAAAAGTTGGTTCTTTGAGAAGATCAACAAGATTGACAAGCCCCTAGCTAGACTGACAAAATCAAAAAGAGAGAAGACCCATATAAACAAAATAATGAATGAAAAGGTGACATAACTGCAGATCCTGAAGAAATTAAAAAAATTATAAGAGGATATTATGAACAACTGTATGGCAACAAACTGGACAATGAAGAAGAAATGGACAATTTCCTGGAAACATATGAACAACCTAGACTGACCAGAGAAGAAACAGAAGACCTCAACCAACCCATCACAAGCAAAGAGATCCAATCAGTCATCAAAAATCTTCCCACAAATAAATGCCCAGGGCCAGATGGCTCACAGGGGAATTCTACCAAACTTTCCAGAAAGAACTGACACCAATCTTACTCAAACTCTTTCAAAACATTGAAAAAAATGGAACACTACCTAACTCATTTTATGAAGCTAACATCAATCTAATACCAAAACCAGGCAAAGATGCTACAAAAAAGGAAAACTACCGGCCAATCTCCCTAATGAATATAGATGCAAAAATCCTCAACAAAATACTTGCAAATCGAATCCAAAGACACATTAAAAAAATCATACACCATGACCAAGTGGGGTTCATTCCAGGCATGCAAGGATGGTTCAACATAAGAAAAACAATCAATGTATTACAACACATCAAAAACTCGAAAGGGAAAAATCAATTGATCATCTCAATAGATGCTGAAAAAGCATTTGACAAAATCCAACATCCCTTTTTGATAAAAACACTTCAAAAGGTAGGAATTGAAGGAAACTTCCTCAACATGATAAAGAGCATATATGAAAAACCCACAGCCAGCATAGTACTCAATGGTGAGAGACTGAAAGCCTTCCCTCTAAGATCAGGAACAAGACAAGGATGCCCGCTGTCACCACTGTTATTCAACATTGTGCTGGAAGTGCTAGCCAGGGCAATCCGGCAAGACAAAGAAATAAAAGGCATCCAAATTGGAAAAGAAGAAGTAAAACTGTCATTGTTTGCAGATGATATGATCTTATATCTAGAAAACCCTGAGAAATCAACGATACAGCTACTAGAGCTAATAAACAAATTTAGCAAAGTAGCGGGATACAAGATTAATGCACATAAGTCAGTAATGTTTCTATATGCTAGAAATGAACAAACTGAAGAGACACTCAAGAAAAAGATACCATTTTCAATAGCAACTAAAAAGTCTAGTACCTAGGAATAAACTTAACCAAGATGTAAAAGACCTATACAAAGAAAACTACATAACTCTACTAAAAGAAATAGAAGGGGACCTTAAAAGATGGAAAAATATTCCATGTTCATGGATAGGAAGGCTAAATGTCATTAAGATGTCAATTCTACCCAAACTCATCTACAGATTCAATGCAATCCCAATCAAAATTCCAACAACCTACTTTGCAGACTTGGAAAAGCTAGTTATCAAATTTATTTGGAAAGGGAAGATGCCTCGAATTGCTAAAGACACTCTAAAAAAGAAAAACGAAGTGGGAGGACTTACACTCCCTGACTTTGAAGCTTATTATAAAGCCACAGTTGCCAAAACAGCATGGTACTGGCACAAAGATAGACATATAGATCAATGGAATCGAATTGAGAATTCAGAGATAGACCCTCAGATCTATGGCCGACTGATCTTTGATAAGGCCCCTAAAGTCACCGAACTGAGCCATAATGGTCTTTTCAACAAATGGGGCTGGGAGAGTTGGATATCCATATCCAAAAGAATGAAAGAGGACCCCTACCTCACCCCCTACACAAAAATTAACTCAAAATGGACCAAAGATCTCAATATAAAAGAAAGTACCATAAAACTCCTAGAAGATAATGTAGGGAAACATCTTCAAGACCTTGTATTAGGAGGCCACTTCCTAGACTTTACACCCAAAGCACAAGCAACAAAAGAGAAAATAGATAAATGGGAACTCCTCAAGCTTAGAAGTTTCTGCACCTCAAAGGAATTTCTCAAAAAGGTAAAGAGGCAGCCAACTCAATGGGAAAAAATTTTTGGAAACCATGTATCTGACAAAAGACTGATATCTTGCATATACAAAGAAATCCTACAACTCAATGACAATAGTACAGACAGCCCAATTATAAAATGGGCAAAAGATATGAAAAGACAGTTCTCTGAAGAGGAAATACAAATGGCCAAGAAACACATGAAAAAATGTTCAGCTTCACTAGCTATTAGAGAGATGCAAATTAAGACCACAATGAGATACCATCTAACACCGGTTAGAATGGCTGCCATTAAACAAACAGGAAACTACAAATGCTGGAGGGGATGTGGAGAAATTGGAACTCTTATTCATTGTTGGTGGGACTGTATAATGGTTCAGCCACTCTGGAAGTCAGTCTGGCAGTTCCTTAGAAAACTAGATATAGAGCTACCATTCGATCCAGCGATTGCACTTCTCGGTATATACCCGGAAGATCGGAAAGCAGTGACACGAACAGATATCTGCACGCCAATGTTCATAGCAGCATTATTCACAATTGCCAAGAGATGGAAACAACCCAAATGTCCTTCAACAGATGAGTGGATAAATAAAATGTGGTATATACACACGATGGAATACTACGCGGCAGTAAGAAGGAACGATCTGGTGAAACATATGACAACATGGATGAACCTTGAAGACATAATGCTGAGCGAAATAAGCCAGGCACAAAAAGAGAAATATTATATGCTACCACTAATGTGAACTTTGAAAAATGTAAAACAAATGGTTTATAATGTAGAATGTAGGGGAACTAGCAGTAGAGAGCAATTAAGGAAGGGGGAACAATAATCCAAGAAGAACAGATAAGCTATTTAACGTTCTGGGGATGCCCAGAAATGACTATGGTCTGTTAATTTCTGATGGATGTAGTAGGAACAAGTTCACTGAAATGTTGCTATATTATGTAACTTTCTTGGGGTAAAGTAGGAACATGTTGGAAGTTAAGCAGTTATCTTAGGTTAGTTGTCTTTTTCTTACTCCCTTGCTATGGTCTCTTTGAAATGTTTTTTTATTGTATGTTTGTTTTCTTTTTAACTTTTTTTTTCATACAGTTGATTTGAAAAAAGAAGGGAAAGTTAAAAAAAAAAAAAAAAGAAAAAAGACAAAGAAGGAAAAAAAAAAAAAGATGTAGTGCCCCCTTGAGGAGCCTGTGGAGAATGCAGGGGTATTCGCCTACCCCACCTCCATGGTTGCTAACATGACCACAGACGTAGGGGACTGGTGGTTTGATGGGTTGAGCCCTCTACCATAAGTTTTACCCTTGGGAAGACGGTTGCTGCAAAGGAGAGGCTAGGCCTCCCTGTATTTGTGCCTAAGAGTCTCCTCCTGAATGCCTCTTTGTTGCTCAGATGTGGCCCTCTCTCTCTGGCTAAGCCAACTTGAAAGGTGAAATCACTGCCCTCCCCCCTACGTGGGATCAGACACCCAGGGAAGTGAATCTCCCTGGCAACGTGGAATATGACTCCCGGGGAGGAATGTAGACCCGGCATCGTGGGATGGAGAACATCTTCTTGACCAAAAGCGGGATGTGAAAGGAAATGAAATAAGCTTCAGTGGCAGAGAGATTCCAAAACGAGCCGAGAGATCACTCTGGTGGGCACTCTTACGCACACTTTAGACAACCTTTTTTAGGTTCTAAAGAATTGGGGTAGCTGGTGATGGATACCTGAAACTATTAAACTACAACCCAGAACCCATGAATCTCGAAGACAGTTGTATAAAAATGTAGCTTATGAGGGGTGACAGTGGGATTGGGAATGCCATAAGGACCAAACTCCACTTTGTCTAGTTTATGGATGGATGTGTAGAAAAGTAGGGGAAGCAAACAAACAGACAAAGGTACCTAGTGTTCTTTTTTACTTCAATTGCTCTTTTTCACTCTAATTATTATTCTTGTTATTTTTGTGTGTGTGCTAATGAAGGTGTCAGGGATTGATTTAGGTGATGAATGTACAACTATGTAATGGTACTGTAAACAATCGAAAGTACAATTTGTTTTGTATGACTGCGTGGTATGTGAATATATCTCAATAAAATGATGATTAAAAAAAAAAAATACAATGAAAAGGTCAGACAACATCACCACCATCAAGAATCCCATATCACTCCCTTATATCCCCCCTTGTAGATGTTCAGCTTTGGTATATTGCCTTTGTTAGAATTAATGGAAGCATCTTACAATGTAACTGTTAATTATAGACTCTAGTTTGCATTAATTGTATTTTTCCCCCGTACCATCCAATTTTCAACACCTTGCAATGTTGACATTAATTTCTTCTCCCTCATTTAAAAACATTCTTATATTTGTACCTTTAATAACAATCATTGACCAGTCTAAGTTTCGCTAAGTTATGCAATCCCATCCTTTATTTTCTATCTTTCCTTCTGGTGTCGTAACTGCCCTTAGCCTTCCTCTTTCAAATGTACTCACACTCATCTTTGTTCAGAGTATTTACAATATTGTGTTACCATCACACACTATTATGCTATCCATTCCGTTTCTGGATCTATACAATCGATCCTGTTGAACCTTCTGTACTCCTTCAGCATCATATGCTTAGTCTCCAACCTCTTTCTATCTCCTGATAACCTGTGTTCTCAGCTCTCAAATTTTGCTCATCAATGTTAGTCCATATTAGTGAGACCATACAATATCCGTTCTTTCGTTTCTGGCTAATGTCACTCAACATAATGTCTACTGTCTGCCATTTTGTCTTTTGAATTTTGTATGTCATATCTTATTTTATTTTTATTTTTTCCTCTGTCTCTCTTTTTACCCTTACTGATAGTCTTCATTATTACCCTCTTCTCCAGACCTCTCTCTCCTGTTTTTTCCTGTCTGCCTGTACTGCTCCCTCTAGTATTTCTTATAGTGCAGGTATCTTGTTCACTCTGTGTCTGTGCCTCCACTCCTTTGCATTTGTAAATTGTAGCTGCTTATGTTTGCTATTGAAATGTTAACAACTCCATCTCCCCTTGTTTCTGCTTATACTTGTTATTAAAATGGTAACAACTCCATCTCCCCTTGTTTGAATCCATAAAAGTCTTGAATTCCTTAGACTCAGGAGACAGATTTTTAGGCTGGTAGGCCACCTGATCTCCTGCTTCCCACTTAGCAATACACTGTTTCTCACTTTGAAGCCCTGGTGTCTCAGGAATTGTTCATTTGAAAGCGTGGGGCAGAGAACCCACCACTTTTGATTAGTATCAATTGGAAGAAGGAAGCTTCAAAAGTCAATGAAAGAAGTATGAATATTTAAAATTTAAAGTATAATTAGAAATTTTAAAAGTTAAATGAAGTTCTGAGAAGCAGTTTGGTAATGGAAAATGTTTGCTATATATAATTTTTAAGTTAAGCTTCTTATTTTGAGAGAATTATAGATTCACATGCAATTGTTAAGAAATAACAGATATAGATCCCTTGTACCCTTTACCCAGTTTCTCCCAGTGGTAACATCTTGCAAAACTATAGTACATTATCATAACCAGGATATTGATATTGATAACAGTCAAGATACAGAACATTTGAATCATCACGAAGATGTCTCATGTTGCCCTGTTATAGTCACAGCGACTTCTCTCACACCCCTACCCCCTCCTCAGCCACAGGCAAGCACTAATATTTCTCCATTTCTATAGCTTTGTCTTTTCATGAATTATGTAAATTGAGTCATATAGAATGTAACCTTTCGGGATTGGCCCTGTTTAATAATTCACTGGAGATTCATCCAGGTGATTATGGGTGTCAATACTTAATTCTTCTTTTTACTGCTGAGTAGTGTTCCATGGTTAGATACACAATTAGTTTAACCATTTACCTATTGAGTGATACCTGAGTTGTTTCCAGTTTTTGGCAATTACAAAGAAAAGTGCTGTAAATATTACAGGGTTTTATGTGGACATGTCTTCATTTCTCTGAGATAAATGCCCAGGAATGCAATTGTTGGGTTGTATGGTATTTGCATGTTTAATTTTTAAAGAAATTCCTGAATTGTTTTCCAGAATGGCTGTCCCATTTTACATTCCCATCCACAATATATGAGGGACTCAATTTCTCTGCATCCTTGCCAGAATTTGGTGTTGTCACTGTTTTTCATTTTGGCCATTCTGATGGGTGTGTAATGATATCTCAATGTGATTTCAATTTGATTTCCCTAATGGCTAAAGATGTGGGGTATCTTTCCATGTGTTTGTTTGCCATCTATATATCCTCTTATGTTAATGTTTCTTCATGTCTTTTGCCCATTTCACAGTAAGGGACTTACCTTGCCCAAAGAAAGGTTTTGCTCTTTGCCCCTAGCTCCTGGGAGGGAATCACTATGCCCCTGGAATGTGCTGTCTGATAGGAGTGTCTATGAATACCTGGAGGCCTTGGGCCACACCAGATACTCTATTCTTAAAATGTGGTTTATGGTGTGGGCCTTGGGACATGCAATATCAGCTTGACCTCTGGAAGGGCTGAAAATTAACATCATCTACATTGGTAGTCAGCCATATCTACACAACTGACCCCTTTATTCTGTACTTTACTACTAGGAGAAATAGGTGCTCTCTGCCTGACTGTCTGGAGGACAACTGGAACCTCATGCCTGGTGACTCCTGAACCCAGCCCTATGTGCTTTTTCCCTTGCCTGCTTTTAATCTGTATCCTTTCCCTATAATAAACTGTAACTAGCAAATTGTTGAAGCTGAGGGTGGTCTTGGGGACTACTGAACCAGGAGTTGGTGTAAGAAGTGAGGGCAGTTTTGGGGACTCCCAAACTTTGCACCCATTTTCCAACTTGATTGGCTGTTTCACTTCAAGTTTTGAGAGTTCTCTGTCATCTTACTGGCTTATGGCTTTCAACATTGTTATGTGATGTGTTGGGTTTGAATTGCTTTGCATTTATCCTACTTGGAGTTCTTTGACCTTCTTGGATGTGTACATTAATGTTTTTATAAAATTGGGGATATTTTCAGCTCTTATATCATTATATATTTTTTCTGCTCTTTTCTCTGTCTCCTCTCCTTTTGGTACTACCATTATATGTATGTTGATGCATTTAATGAGTCCTACATTTCTCTTAGGCTCTGTTCATTTTTCTTCATTCTATTCTCTCTCTGTTCTTTGCATAATCTCTATCGATCAGTCTTCAACTTCACAGAATCTTCTGCTGTATCTCATCTATTGAGTTCCTCTGGTTAATTTTTTTATCTCAGTTAATTTTACTTTATTCAGTTACTGTACTTTTCATTTACGGAATTTTCATTCTTTATTTCTGTCTCTTCATTCTCTATTTGATGATATACTGTCATACCTTCCTTCTTTAAGCCTGGTTTTCCTTTCCTTCACTGAATATATTTTTTAAATTTAATTTTCTTGAGATTGTTCACATACCATACAATTATCCAAAGATCCAAAGTGCACAGTTTCCCATAGTACCATCATACAGCTGAGCATACATTCCCACAATTAATTTTTTTTTCAATTTTTAGAACATTTTCATTACTCCAGAAAAGAAATAAAGACAAAAAAAGAAAACTCAAATCCTCCCATACCCCTAACCACCCCCTCTCCATTATTGACTCATAGTATTGGTATAGTACATTAGTTACTGTTGTTGTAAGAATGTTAAAATACTACTAACTGTAGTATATAATTTGCAATAGGTGTATTTTCCCCCCTATATACCCCTCTATTATTAACTTCTAGTTATAGTGTCATACAATTGTTCTAGTTCATGAAAGAGATTTCTAATATTTGTACAGTTAATCATAGACATTGTCTCCCGTAAGATTCGCTATATTATACATTCCCATCTTTTAGCCTCCAACTTTCCTTCTGGTGACATACGTGACTCTAAGCTTCCCCTTTTCACCACAGACACACACCACTCAGCACTGTTAGTTATTCTCACAATAACATGCTACCATCACCTCTGTCCATTTCCAAACACTTAAGTTCAACCTAGTTGAACATTCTACACATAATAAGCAACCTCTCCCCATTCTTTAGCCTTGTTCTATATCCTAGTAACTTATATTTCATGTCTATGAGTTTACGTATTATAATTAGTTCATATCAGTGAGACCATGCAATATTTGTCCTTATGTGTCTGACTTATTTCACTCAATATAGTGCCCTCAAGGTTTCTTCATCAGCCATTTTTTTAAAGATGGTTTTGTTCAACCCATCATACTTTCTTTCCTAAGTAAACATTTGATGGTTCCCTGTATAATCACATATTTATGTATTCACCACCATCACCACTATCTATATAAGGACATCTCCAATTCTTCCACCAAGAAGGAGGAGAAGTCAAAGAAGGTAGAGAGACAAAAGAAAAGGAAAAAGAATGAAAAAAAAGGGCAGCTAAATTAAACTTATACTAAAGTACAATAAAAGACTCAGACAACATCACCAATGCCAACAGTCCCATACTCCTCCCTTATGTCCCCCTGTTATAGGCATTTAGCTTTGATATATTGCCTTTGTTATATTAAAGGAAGCATCATACCGTGTTTCTGTTGACTATAGTTTCTAATTTGCATTGATTGTATTTTTTCCCCAATACCACCCTATTTTTAACACCTAGCTATGTTGACATTCATTTGTTCTCCCTCATGTAAAAACATATTTGTACATTTTATCACAATTGTTGAACACTCTAGGTTTCACTGAGTTATACAGTCCCAGTCTTTATCTTTCATCTTTCCTTCTGGTGTCCCACATGCTGCTAACCTTCCTCTTTCAACCATACTCACAGTCATCTTTGTTCAGTGTACTTACATTGTTGTGCTACCATCACCCAAAATTGTGTTCCAAACCTCTCACTCCTGTCTTTTCCTATCTGTCTGTAGTGCTCCCTTTAGTATTTCCTGTAGGGCAGGTATCTAGTTCACAAACTCTCTCATTGTCTGTTTGTCAGAGACTATTTTAAACTCTCCCTCATATTTGAAGGACATTTTGCCAGATATAGGATTCTTGGTTGGCGGTCTTTCTCTTTCAGTATCTTGAATATATCACCCCAACTCATTCTTGCCTCCATGGTTTCTACTGAGAAATCCACACATAGTCTTATTAAGTTTCCTTTGTATGTGATGGATCACTTTTCTCTTGCTGCTTTCAGGATTCTCTTTGTCTTTGACATTTGATAATCTGATTGTTAACTGTCCTGGTGTAGATCTATTCATATCTATTCTGTTTGGGGTATGCTGTGCTTCTTGGATCTATAATTTTATGTCTTTCATAAGCGATGGGAAATTTTCATTGATTATTTCTTCTGTTATTGCTTCTGCCCCTTTTCCCTTCTCTTCTCCTTCTGGGACACCCATGACATGTACATTCATGGACTTCATGTTGTCATTCAATTCCCTGAGACCCTGTTCATGTTTTTCCATTCTTTTCCCTATGTGTTCTGTTGTGTGTAGGATTTCAGGTGTCTTGTTTTCTAGTTCCTGATGTTTTCTTCTGCCTCTTGAGATCTGCTGTTGTATGTCTGCATTGTGTTTTGTTTTGTTTTGTTTTTATTAATTTTATTTTGAAATAAATTCAAACTTACAGGAACAGTTGCAAAAACAACACAAACCCCATACACAGAACTCCAGCATACCCCTCTCCCGATACCCTGATCCACCAACTTTAACATCCTGTCACACCTTTTCTTTCTTTTCTTTCTTCCCTCCCTCCCTCCCTATCATCCATCATCCATTGCTCTGTCTTCTGAACATACGAGAGCAAGCTTCACACATCCTTGAACAAATAATATAATTCACATATACATTTCCTGTGAACAAGAACATTCTTTTATGCAATCCCATTAAGCACAGCTAAGAAGTTCAAGAAATTCAACATTGATACAAAACTTGCATTCTATATTTCCTTTTTTTCCTTTCTCGTGTCCCAACTGTGTTCCTTTGAGCCTCCTCTCCTCCATCCTCAGATCCCATTCAGGATCATCCTTGGCATTTAACTGTCATTATCTGTTTAGACTGTCTTTTTTTTTTTTTTTTCAATTGTGGAAACATATATACAGCCTAAATCTTCCCATTCCAACCCCTCCCTAGCATTCCATTAGTGGGATTAATCACATTCAAAATGTTGCAATGCTTTCACCTTCCCACCATCCATTACTAGAAATTTCTCTCCACCCTGAACAGAAACCCTACACTCATTTCTTAACTCCCCATTGCCTCTTCCCCCACTTCTCGTAACCCATACTCTACTTTTCATATTTTTGGTCATATTCTCTGATACTTTCTTTGTATTTACTGTGGGGGTTAAATTTAACCTCTTAAATCTATAACAATCTTGTTTTTCTTTGATATCAACTTAACTTCAATAGGACATGTAAACTATGTTCTTATACTCCTCCATTCCCCCACCTTTATGTAGTTCTTGTCAAAAATTACATATTTTACATTGAGTCCAAAACCACTGATTTATCATTACCATTTTGTATTTAGATCCTGTAGGAAGTAAATAGTGGAGTTACAAATCAAAAATACAGTAGTATTGGTATTTATATTTACCATGTGGTCTTTACTGGAAATATTTATTTCTTCATGTGGTTTCAGTCAATTATATAGTGTCCCTTCCTTTCTGCCTGCTCAATTCCCTTTAGCATTTCTTTGAGGACTGATCTACTGGTGATGAAGTCCCTCAGCTTTTGATTATCTGGGAATGTTTTCATCTACCCCTCATTTTTACCCTTCAGTTGTTTGTGAATTTTCTAAGTCTCTGATTGTTATTGACTTCTATTTGTACTCCATTGTGGTCAGAGAATATACTTTGAATAAATTCAATTTTTTTTTTTAATTTATTGAGGCTTGTTTTATGTCCCAGCATATGGTCTATTCTGGAGAAAGTTCCGTGATCACTATAGAAGAATGTGTGTCCTGGTGATTTGAGATGTAATGTTCTATACATGTCTGTTAAATTTCTCTATATCTCTCTCTCCTTTCTTTGTTTCTCTGTTGGTAGAGGTCCCTTTAGTATCTGAAGTAGGGCAGGTCTTTTATTAGCAAAATCTCTCAGCATTTGTTTGTCTGTGAAAAATTTAAGCTCTCTCTCAAATTTGAAGGAGAGTTTTGCTGGATAAAATATTCTTGGTTGGAAATTCTTCTCTATCAGAATTTTGAATATGTCATGCCACTGCCTTCTTGCCTCCATGGTGGCCACTGAGTAGTCACTACTTAGTCTTATGTTGTTTCCTTTGTATGTGGTGAATTGCTTTTCTCTTGCTGCTTTCAGAACTTACTCCTTCTCTTCAGTATTTGACAGTCTGATCAGAATATGTCTTGAAGTGGGTTTATTTGGATTTATTCTATTTGGAGTTCGCTGCGCATTTATGCTTTGTGTATTTATATTGTGTAGAAAGTTTGGGAAGTTTTCCCCAACAATTTCTTTGAATACTCTTTCCAGACCTTTACCCTTCTCTTTCCTTTCTGGGACACCAATGAGTCTTAAATTTGGACATTTTATTTTATCTATCATATCCCTGAGATCCATTTCAATTTTTTCAATTTTTTTCCCCATTCTTTCTTTTGTTCTTTCATTTTCTGTTCTGTGGTCCTTGAGGACACTGAGTCATTGTTCACCTCCCTCTAATCTTGTATTATGAGTATCCAGAGTCTTTTTAATTTGGCCAACAGTTTCTTTTATTTCCATAAGATCTTCTATTTTTTTATTTACTCTTGCAATTTCTTCTCTATGCAAATCTTCTAGGGTCTTCTTTATGTCCTTTATATACTGTGCCATGCTCTCACTGTTTGTCCTTAATTCTTTGATAAATTGTGCCAAGTACTGTGTCTCTTCTGATCTTTGATTTGGGTGTTCAGGTTTGGGTTCTCCATATTGTCTGCTTTTATCAGATGTTTTAAGATTTTCTGTTGTTTTTGGCCTCTTGGCATTTGCTTTACTTGATAGGGTTCTTTCTGGATATAAAAAATACCGATCTCTAATTTGTCAGATCTACAGCTTGGTGGCATACACTTTAACTAACCAGCGGATGGCATACGCGAGTCTCTTATTCCCCTCAAGTCACTTCTCCCCAACTTTGTCTTTGTGGTATGTGGGGATCTGATTCTTGTGGGATTCAGTTGGTGCAGTAAGTTTGGGTGTGTTGTTGGTGCTGTCCGCCCTGAATGTGGGGCGTGTGTCTGGATGGTTAGGGAGGCAGGGGAGCTTTAATAATTAAACCTCCCAGGTGTTCCCGGAGGTTTAAGGCTGTTGTAAGAGTCTAAGCCTTCATTTCAGTCTTGCCCCAGATTTTCTCTGCCACTGCCCCACAAGTCCCCGGCATTTGCGTAGGGTCCCTGGGATTTCCGAGCGGGTCCTCCCCTCAGATGTGCTCTACCAGGACCTCTGCCGAGGGAAGGCTTTGCCATGTCACAGGCGTGCGGTGGCCCACCAGGGAAGCCCTGGGCCACCGGGCCGTGCAGGGGTGCTCCCAGCCCACTGCAAAGATGGCTGAATGGGGTGTGTTAATCTTCCCCTCCTCACACAGCTCTGCCTTCCCAGCTCTGGGACAACCAGCTGCGAGTGCACCAAAGGTCACTGTGTATGGCCAATATTGTGGCATGTACGCGGTGTCGTTTCAGAATGCAGACTCCCGGTTTCACCAAATGCATGGTCCCTGTGGATTTAGCAGACCTTGTCCAGCTGGTGCATCACTGGGAACTGGTGTTCTGGGTTACTTTCTGGCTTTTATCTAGTATTTTTCGTGGAGGTGTTTTTTTTGCCCTGTCTCACCTACCCACCGTCTTAGGTTCTCCTGCATTGTGTTTTTCATCTCTTGTGTTGTGCTTTTCATTTCCATAGATGCTGACAGTTTTTTCAAACTTTCAATTTCTACCTTATGTTCACCCAGTGTTTTCTTTATAGCCTTCATCTCTTTTGCCATATCTTCCCTGAACTCATTGATTTGGTTTTTTATTTGATTTAGCATATTTTTTTGAAAAGCTTTAATAGATTGTTTCATTAAACTGAAACAATATCTCAACTGTATCTTGACTGAGGTGTAAGTTTATTCCTTTGACTGGGCCATATCTTCATTTTTCTTAGTGTAGATTGTAGTTTTCTGTTGTCTAGGCATCTGGTTTCCTTGGTTACCCCAATCAGATTTTCCCAGACCAGAACAGGTTCAGATCTCAGAATTGGGTTATATTCAGTTTCAAGTCTCTTTGCAGGTGTGTCTTAGAGATTCACAGTCTTTCCTGTGACGTATCCGGTCACTGTGCTTTTCCTAACCTGCCCAGCAGGTGGCGTCTGTCAGCTGTTGCTCCCGTCTGGTGTAAGGAGGTGTGGCCCCTTTAATTTGTGTTTTGGCTGTGTTCTGAAGGGAAGACCAGTAGTAGAGCTGGGCCCCATCTCCTTCCTCTTAATGAAGATATACCCCCTAGGGAGTTACCATCTGCATTTGAATACCTTCTTTGTCTCTCTGACTCTGTTATCTCCACTCCTTCTGGGTCAGAGTGCTGGGAACTTAAAATGGCTGAATTTCTCTCCACTGAGGCCCTCAGGTTGAGAGAGAGAAAAAGGGACAGAAATCCCCCTTTCAGAGCCAGTCTACAGCCCCCCAGTTTCACTCATTGGCCAGAGGTAACACCTGGTCTTCTGGGCTCCCCTTCCCGGGACAGCGGAGTCTTCTGGTTCTTTAAGGTCAGCCGTCACTAAAAGCCTCTGTTTGTTACAGGTTTGTAGCTTGTATTCAGCAGTCCACATTTGTTAATTAAATCCCCAGTTGGAGTTGAGCTTAGCTATATACACTTGCTCAGAGAGTGCTGCTTTCCACCCCAGCGAGTTTTTGCAGCTCAGCCTGCCATAGGGGGATGGGGTTCCCAGCGCAGTTCCACAGTTTTTACTTACAGATTTTATGCTGCAATCTCAGGCATTTCTCCCAATCCAGGTTGGTGTGCGATGTGTGGACAGTCACGGTTGTCCCCCAGCAGTTATTCCAAATTATTTACTAGCTGTTCCTAGTTGTTTATTATTTGCTCCAGGGGACTAAGTAAGTTCCACTCCTCTCTATGCTATCATCTTAGCTCCTTAATCAAATATATTTATAATGGTCACTGTGCCAGTTTGGATATATTATGTCCCCCAAAACTCCATGTTCTTTGATGCAGTCTTGTGGGGGCAGAGATATTAGTGTTGATTAGGTTGGAACCTATTGATTGAGTGTTTCCATGGAGATGTGACTCAGTCAACTGTGGGCAAGACCTTTGATTGGATAGTTTCCATGGAGATGTTACCCCCACCCATTGAGGGTGGGTCTTAATTAAATCACTGGAGCCGTATAAAAAGCTGACAAACAGAAGGAACTCAGAGCAACTGAGAGTAACATTTTGAAGAGGAGCTGCAGCCTAGAGAAGGACATCCTGGTAGAAAGCCATTTTGAAACCACAACTCTGGAGCAGACACCAACCATGTGCCTTCCCAGCTAACAGAAGTTTTCCAGATGCCATTGGCCATCCTCCAGTGAAGGTTCCCAATTATTGATGCCTTACTTTGGACACTTTATGGCTTTAAGACTATAACTGTGTAACCAAATAAACCCTCTTTTATAAAAAGCCAATCTGTTTCTGGTGTTTTGCATTCTGGCAGCATTAGTAAATGGAACAGTCACTTTGAAGTCTTTGTTAAGTATGACATTTGGGTCCTCTTACTAGTCATTTCTGTTGCCAGCCTTTTTTCCTGTGTATGGGCAACTTTTCACTTCCTTTGCATATAGCTTGATTTTTGTTGTTGAAAATTAGATATTTTAGATACTGTAGCAAATCTCTATACTGATCTCTCCCTTCCCCTTTCTGGGTCATGTTGTTTTTTGTGTATTTGTTTCATGACTTGGTTGGACTATTTTAGTGAAGTCTTTTGTCCCTGCATGTGAAGCTTCTGATGTCATTCCTCAGAGGGCATAGCCTTGGGCATGTGCACAGGCACTCCGAGATGACAGTGGTTTTACAGTGCTTTCTTTGACCGTTTGCCTCTGTTGGTATCACACTTAGCTGTTATTGTTTCCAGCAATATCTTGGGCATACAGTGCTCCCCAGTCTGATCCAATTAAATCTGGGCTCCTTTGCAGGGACAATTTTCTTTTCTTTTCTTTTCTTTTTAGTAGACTTTTTAAGAGTAATATATTTTCAAAAAATTGAGCAGATATTAACAGAGTTCTCATCACAGTTTTCCCCAGATCACAGTTTGCCATATTATTAATATTGTGTACACCTGTTACAATTGATGAAGTGATATTGATACATTATTTTAACTAAAATCTGCAGCTTACATTAGGGTTGACTCTTCATAGTGTACAGTTCTGTGGGTTTTGACAAATGCATAAGTTCATTACAGTATCACACAGAATTGTTTCATTGCCCTAAAAATGCCCTGAAAGAGGAATCTAGAATTCTTTAACTGTAATACTGGATTTGTCTGTTTCTCCTTCAGCTCTTTCAGTTTTTGCCTCTTGTATTTTGATGCTCTGTCATTAAGGGCATGCACATTAGAGATTATTTATGTCTTCTTGAAAAATTGATCCTTTTATCATTATGTAATGCTCCTCCTTGAAGCTGATAATTTTCCTTGTTCAAAAATTAATATAAGAAAGTAATATACCTACTCCAGCCTTCTTTTGATTTGTGTTAGCATGGTATATCTTTCTCCATCTGTGATGGTTTGGATGTATTATATCCCCCAAAATGCCATGTTCTTTAACACAGTCTTGTGGGGGCAGACATGTTAGTGTTCTTTAGGTTAGAATCCTTTGATTCATTTGTTTCCATGGAGATGTGACTCAATCAACTGTGGGTGAGCCCTTTGATTGGATAATTTCCATGGAGGTGTTAACCCACCCATTCAGGGTGGATCTTGATTAAATCACTGGAGCCATATAAAAGAACTGACAAACAGAAGGAACTCAGAGCAGCTTAGAGAGATATTTTGAAGATGGCTGTTGTGCCAGAAGTGCTAGCCAGGGCAGTCTGGCAAGACAAAGAAATAAAAGTCCTCCAAATTGGAAAGGAATTGGAAAGGAAGAAGTAAAACTGTCATTATTTGTAGATTATATGATCTTATATCTGGAAAACCCTGAGAAATCAATGATACAGCTACTAGAGCTAATAAGCAAATTTAGCAAAGTAGCGGGATACAAGATTAATGCACATAAGTCAGTAATGTTTCTATATGCTAGAAATGAACAAAGTGAAGAGACACTCAAGAAAGATACCATTTTCAATAGCAACTGAAAAAAATCAAGTATCTAGGAATAGACTTAACCGAAGATGTAAAAGACCTATACAAAGAAAACTACATAACTCTACTAAAGGAAATAGAAGGGGACCTTAAAAGATGGAAAAATATTCCACATTCATGGATAGGAAGGCTAAATGCTATTAAGATGTCAGTTCTACCCAAACTCATCTACAGATTCAATGCAATACCAATCAAAATTCCAACAACCTAATTTGCAGACTTGGAAAAGCTAGCTATCAAATTTTTTTGGAAAGGGAAGATGCCTCAAATTGCTAAAAACACTCTAAAAAAGAAAAACGAAGAGGGAGGACTTACACTCCTTGACTTTGAAGCTTGTTATAAAGCTACAGTTGTCAAAACAGCATGGTACTGGCACAAAGATAGACATACTGATCAATGGAATCGAACTGAGAATTCAGAGATATACCCCAGATCTATGGCTGACTGATCTTTGATAAGGCCCCCAACGCCACTGAACTGGGACATGGCAGTCTTTTCAACAAATGGGGCTTGGAGAGTTGGATATCCATATCCAAAAGAATGAAAGAGGACCCCTACCTCACACCCTACTCAAAAATTAGCTCAAAGTGGATCAAAGATCTCAATATAAAAGACAGTACAATAAAACTCTTAGAAGATAATGTAGGGAAATATCTTCAAGACCTTGTATTAGGCAGCCACTTCATAGACCTTACACCCAAAGGACAAGCAACAAAAGAAACATAGATAAATAGGAACTCCTCAAGCTTAGAAGTCTCTGTACTTCAAAGAAATTTGTCAAAAAGGTGAAAATACAGCCAACTCAGTGAGAAAAAACATTTGGAAACCATGTATTTGACAAAAGACTGATATCTTGCGTATATAAAGAAATCCTACAAGTCAATGGCAGTAGTACAGACAGCCCAATTATAAAATGGGCAAAAGATACGAAAAGACAGTTCTCTGAAAAGGAATTACAAATGGACAAGAAACACATGAAAAAATGTTCAGCTTCACTAGTTATTAGCGAGATGCAAATTAAGACCACAATGAGATACCATCTCATACCAATTAGAATGTTACCATTGAACAAACAGGAAACTACAAATGCTGGAGAGGATGTGGAGAAATTGGAACTCTCATTCATTGTTGATGAGACTGTATAATAGTTTGGCCACTCTGGAAGTCAGTCTGGCAGTTCCTTAGAAAACTAGATATAGAGTTAACCTTCGATCCAGCAATTGCACTTCTCGGTATATACCCGGAAGATCTGAAAGCAGTGACACAAACAGGTATCTGCACGCCAACGTTCATAGCAGCATTATTCACAATTGCCAAGAGATGGAGACAACCCAAATGTCCTTCAACAGATGAGTGGATAAATAAAATGTGGTATATACACACGATGGAATACTATGTGGCAGTAAGAAGGAACAATGTTGTGAAACATATGACAACATGGATGAACCTTGAAGACATAATGCTGAACGAAATAAGCCAGGCACAAAAAGAGAAATATTATATGCTAACACTAATGTGAACATTGAAAAATGTAAAATAAATGGTTTATAATGTAGAATGTAGGGGAACTAGCGATAGAGAGCAATTAATGAAGGGGGAACGATAACCCAATAAGAGCAGATAAGCTATCATGGGTAAATTTAACGTTCTGGGAATTCCCAGGAATGACTATGGTTTGTTAATTTCTGGTGAGTATTGTAGGAACAAGTTCACAGAAATGTTGCTATATTAGGTTATTTTCTTGGAGTAGAGTAGGAACATGTTGGAAGTAAAGTAGTTATTTTAGGTTCGTTGTCTTTTTCTTACTCCCTTATTATGGTTTGTTTGAAATGTTTTTTTAGTGTATGTTTTTTTTTTTTTAAATTTTTTATATAGTTAATAGTTAATTAAAAAAAAAGAGTCAATTAAAAAAGAAAAACAATGAAAAAAATATGCAGAGCCCCCCTGAGGTGGAGAATGCAGGGATGTTGGGCTTCCCCACCTCGATGGTTGCTGATGTGCTCACAGACAAAGGGGACTGGTGGTTTGATGGGCTGAGCCCTCTACCATGGGACTTGCCCTTGGGAAGACTGTTGCTGCAAAGGAGAGGCTAGGCCTGCCTATAGTTGTGCCTAAGAGCCTCCTCCCGAATGCCTCTTTGTTGCTCAGATGTGGCCCTCTCTCTCTAGCTATGCCAACTTGGCAGGTGAAATCACTGCCCTATCCTCTACATGGGATCTGACACCCAGGGGAGTAAATCTCCCTGGCAACACAGAATATGACTCCTGGGGAAGAATTTAGACCCGGCATCATGGGATGGAGAACATCTTCTTGACCAAAAGGGGGATGTGAAAGGAAATGAAATAAGCTTCAGTGGCAGAGCAATTCCAAAAGGAGCCGAGAGGTCACTCCGGTGGGCACTCTTACACACAATATAGACAACCCTTTTTAGGTTTTAATGAATTGGAATAGCTAGCAGTGGATACCTGAAGCTATCAAATTACAACTTAGAACCCTTGAATCCTGAAGATGATTGTATAAAAATGTAGCTTATGAGGGGTGACAATGTGATTGAGAAAGCCACATGGACCACACTTCCCTTTGTCCAGTGTATGGATGGATGAGTAGAAAAATGGGGGGGGGAGCACCCAGTGTTCTTTTTTGCTTTAATTGTTTTTTATCACTTTAATTTTTATTCTTAATACTTTTGTGTGTGTGGTAATGAAAATGTTCAAAAATTAATTTTGGTGATTAACATACAACTGTATGATGGTACTGTGAATTCAGTTGAATGTATGCTTTGTATGACTGCATGGTATGTGAATATATCTCAATAAAATTGAATTAAAAAAAATAAGACCCAGAACCAAGTTAATTTCTGCTCCATCATCCTGCCCTTACACAAGTGACTGCACATCTTTGTTTATGACGCATGCCAATGATCTTTACTTCTCTTTCCTTTTCTCACATCAGTTACTCTGATGAGCTTCCTTCTGGGTCAGCTGAGGGACGAGTTGTGCTAGAAAAATCAGGTTCTCCCAAGTTCTAAGGGGACTTCATGAGATTCCTGTGAACATGAAGATTCCCAGTTGGGCAGAAGTTGGGAAGAAAGAGATACACATCTTCTCATCTGGGAGCTGCTAGCTGGAATTGGGACTTCCCTCCATGTTCTAAGAAGTTCAGAGAAGGTAATGGTAATGAGTATGAATCCCAACATCCAAGATCACTCTAATGGCAAAGCTTACCCCTTTGTTTTCCATGAATGCCATTAATGAGCTCAAAATCTTCAAATCACAATGGATTCTTTACAGGTTTCTGCCTCTGTGCAGAGACCTTCTCCTCTGTAACCACAAGCTTAAAGAAAATCTCTAGGTAGGAGATCTTTAAAACATTCTAGTCTCAGGAATCATCATGCTTAACAAACATCAACATGAGTTGGACCTTAAATTCGCAAGCCCCCTAAATAAATCAAGTTCAAAATGAATCTTTCTCTCCCCTTTCCAATTCTATCCAATGCCCACAAAGAAAAATAAACAACCTAACAAGAAGAAAAGCCGACTCCTCCTTTACTAAAATAAAATGAGTATAGGACAGTCTTTTCCAACTCTACCCTGAAATATGTACGCTCTTACTGGGTACCTATAAAGTGGCTAGGTACATAGCTCTCCATGTTATTGCAAATCTGACTTTCTCCATTAAAACACTTGCTCTTCTGACTTGAACTGAGACAAAAGGGGATGTGAGTAGTCAAGTGCACTGCAAATATATATTCCCAGTGGCCTTTTGTGTACAGTTTAAAGAGAAATATGGGAAAACTGAAAATTCCTACATAAGAACATGGTCACAAGTCCTACCTAGAACCTCAGATTAAGAGCCTGACTCCCTTGCAACTACAACTATCCAGGAGCACAATGGTTTTGGTGAGAATCTATTTAAACCAAAATTGTTCGGTCTCTGCTTAACCTTTCTTCCTCTTTTTTTCCCTTTGTATTTTTTTAAAAGAATTTTTGAGATATATTCATGCACCATATAATCCATCCAAAGTATACAATCACTGGACCACAGTATCATCACATAGTTGTGTATTCATCACCACAATCAATTTTAGAACATTTCATTACTCCAAAAAGAAAAATAAGAATATAGAAGAAAGCTCAAAATATCCCATACCCCTTCCCCCTCCCAATTTTTGACCTTAGTACTGGTGTGGTACATTTGTTAGTGTTGAAAGAATACTAAGATGTTACTGTTAACTATAGTCTACAGTTTGCAGAAGGTGTATTTTTTCCTGTATACCACTCTATTATTAACTCCTTGTAATACTGTCACACATTGTTCTACTTCATGGAAGAACTTTTTTTTATATTTGCACTGTTAATCACAGTCATTGTCCACCACAAGTTTCACTGTGTTGTGCATTCCCCATGTTTTAACCTCTAGCTTTCCTTCTGGTGACATAGGTAACTCTAAACTACCCTTTCGACCACATTTACATATAATTCAGCACTATTATTTATATACTCACAATAACATGCTACCATCACCTCTATCTATTTCCAAATGTTTAAGTTCAACCTAGTTAAAAATTCTGCACATATTAGGTAACCACTTCCCATCCTCTAGTCTCATTTTATCTCTTGGTAACCTATAGTCTAGATTTTATGTCTATGAGTTTACATATTATAGTTTGTTCATATTAGTGAGATCAAAAAATATTTGTTCTTTTGTTTCTGGCTTATTTCACTCAACATGATGTCCTCAAGTTTCTTCCATGTTGTCACATGCTTCAGGACTTCATTCCTTCCTATTGCTGATTAATATTTCATCCTATGTATATACTACATTTGGTTATCCATTCATCTGTTGATAGACACTTGGATTGTTTCCATCATCTGGCCATTGTGAATAATGCTGCTGTGAACATCAGTGTGCAAATGTCTGTTCACATCTCTCCCTTCAGATCTTCTAGGTATATACCGAGTAGCAGGATTGCTGGATCGTACGGCAACTCTATGTTTAGCTTCTTGAGGAACTGCCAAACCGACCTCTGTAGCAGCTGTACCATTTCACATTCCCACCAACAGTGAATAAGTGTTCCTATTTCTCCACATCCTCTCCAACACTTGTAGCTTCCTGTTTAACAGTGGCCATTCCACTGTTAAACAGGTGTGAAATGATATCTCATTGTGGTTTTGATTTGCATTTCCCTAATAGAAAGTGAAGATGTGTATCTTTTCATGTACTTTTGAGCCATTTGTACTTTCTCTTTGGAAAAACATCTATTCATGACTTTTGCCCTTTTTTTTAAATTTTCAAACTTTAAAGTTTATTTTTGAAATTGTTTTCTCAGGGAGTTCTGAAGGTTTGACTGTGTGTATTTCCTTTGAAATCTTAAAAGTGGAGTCAGTTTCCACCTTTTAACTATAGAATGCATAGATAAACAGTTAATTCACAAGGTATAGTTTAGTTAAGCCTTCCTATTTCTATCATGTTTGAGAATACATTGAAATCAGTGTACGTTTTGCTAACCTTAGGGTTTCCCACACTCTGATATTCATTTTTATCTAGTTGGGGTTCTACTATGGATATTCCCACACAAAATTCATGTCTTCCCACCAGTCCTACAAACAAGTCCTTTAGTAGTAACATTTGTCTGTTGTTTACAGATTTTGATTTGTGTTTATCATCAGACTTGCAGTGGCTTCTATCTGAATGTCTGAATGGGATAGCCATAGGGTCCCACTCAGGGGAGGGGACTTTTTGGTCAGTGACTCATCTCATATATCCTGGAATTAAGCTCAAGACTGAACAGGGACTCGTTAACTCCTCACCTCTGCTTTAGGTGCTCTTTTTTTTTTTTAATTCAATTTTATTGAGATAAATTCACATAGCATACAATTATCCATAGTGTACAATGGTTCACAGTACCATTATAAAGTTGTGCATTCATCACCACAATTTTTGAACATTTTCATTACCACACACAAAAAAAGAATAAGAATAAAAGTTAAAGTAAAAAAGAACACCCAAAACATCCCATACCCCCCCATCCCTCCCTATTATTCATTTACTTTTTGTCCTTATTTTTCTACTCATCTGTCCATATACTGTATAAACAGAGTGGGAGCCATAAAGTTTTCACAATCACACAGTCACACAGTCATTTTCAAGAATCAAGGCTACTGGGTTGTAGTTAACAGTTTCAGGTATTTCCTTCTAGCTATTCCAATTCACTAAAAACTAAAAAGGGATATCTGTATAATGCTTAAGAATAACCCCCAGAATGACCTCTTGACTCCTTTTGAGATCTCTCAGCCACTGAACCTTTATTTTGTTTCATTTCTCTTCCCCCTTTTGGTCCAAAAAGGCTTTCTCAATCCCGCGATGCCAGAGCCAAGCTCATCCCCGCAAGTCATGTCCCATGTTGCCAGAGACATTTACACCCCCGGGAGTCATGTTCCACATTGCCAGGGAGATTTACACCCCTGCGAGTCATATCCCTTGTAGTGGGGAGGGCAGTGAGTTTACCTGCAGAGTTGGCTTAGAGAGAGAGGCCACATCTGAGCAACAAAAGAGGTTCTCTGGGGGTGACTCTTAGGCACAATTTTAAGTAGGTTTAGCTTCTCCTTTGCAGCAATAAACTACATATGGGCAAGCCCCAAGATCGAGGGCTCAGCCTTCTAAATTGGTAGCTCCCAGTGCTTGTGACAATATCATTAATTCCCCAGGTGGGCAAATTTAATAATTCCACATTTTCCCCCAGTCCCTCAAGGGGGCTTTGCAAATACATTTTTATTCTCTGCCCAGATTACTCTGGGATGTATTGTGGCTTCACACTAACCTGTACAAACCAACCAGATTTCACTCCCTATTCAGTGTTCCATGTAATTACGTTGTTTGAATAAACTGACCATAAAAGTTAAATTACATAGTGTGTTACAAAAACATAAATTTTGCACCTAATAAACATTTCTTCCTTTGGTCTCACATAGAAGTTGAAGTTTCAGAAACACCATCAGTATCATCCTTTACCCTTTAGTCTGATTTACTTTAGTCCTAAACCAAGTCCATTTTGTTTATATCTCTAATTGAAGTCTGATCTCTTTTTCAGACTCCTTAAAATTTGTTGTATGGGGACTTTTGCCCACTTTTTAGTTGTCTTTTTATTGTTGGGTTGTAGGATTTCTGTATATATTCTGAGTATCCAAACTCTTATCAGATATGTGGTTTCTAAGTACTTTCTTCCATTAAGTTGGCTGCCATTTCACCCTTTTGACAAAGTTCTTTGATGTACGAAAGTATTCAGTTTTGAGGAGGTCCCATTTATATATTTTTCTTTTGTTGTTTCTACTTTTAATGTAGGGTCTAGGAAACTATCTCCTATCATTAGACCTTGAAGATGTTTCCCTATATTTTCTTCTTGTAGTTGTATGGTAACTGTCTCTTATATTTAGGTCTTTGATCCATTTTGATTTAATTTTTGTATAGGGTGTGAGATAGTAGTCCTCTTTCATTGTTTTGGATATGGATATCCAGTTCTAGTGGTAGGTAATATGCAAAATTGACTTTGCTTTTAAAATTAAACAGCAGATTGACTTCACATTTGGTGGCCAGCTGTGTGTACCCTATTTTTTCATCTGTTTTTCTTAATAACTTTACTACATTTCATAAGCCCTGAGTTATTAGATAACCTGTTGAATACTTTTACTTTATACTTTACTCCACTCAATTTGAACCCCACATAATAAGTAAAGTTATATACAGATGGTTGTAACTACAACAATGATATAATTTACTACCAACATAGTTAGATTGCTAATAAGGCCTATAAAAGTTGCATATTTTATGCATTTTTAACTCGCTAGGAGCAATTCTTAAAAATTAATCTGTAATTCTGTCATTAATACTTTTCATTTTGCTTACTTCTGTGTGAATAACTAGATTTGCTTTTCTCCTCTCTTGTAAAACAACTCCTTTTTTTCTTCCCTTAACATGTTACTGTTTTCCAACTAAATAGGTACTAAAAGAAGCTGAGAATCTAAGTGGCATATTAATAACTGTAATGCTTAAAGAGAAATGTGCTCACTATTGGCATTCAATAAATGTTTGTTACATGTGGAATAAATGAATTGTAAGGCAGTTTGAGTCATATGCTGTTCAACATACATGTAACTTTTTAACTAGGGAATTCAGGTTACCAGATTTAATTCAAATGTAAATCCAAGCATTTGAAAATAAAAAACAATTTAACAATTCTCAGAAAAAGTAAAGTTAATCATAGTTGCTATTGTAGTTGATAGAAAAAAAGGAAAGAATTCCTTCCCACTAAATTCTTTGTATAAATAAGGGAAAGAGATAAAATATTAAGTATTGGCTAAGTCTTTATCATTTTCTCTAAAATTATCCTTGCAGCTTTTTTTTTAAATATCTATTCCTGTTAGCTTCTCTGAGAGAGAATTTTATCATCTGAATGTATTTCCCTATCTCCTTAAGTACCTAGTATTAGTGAAAAGCCACCATATCATGCCATATTTCTGCGTTTAATTTTTGCTAACATTCAATTTTTCCTATTTAAATGATGTTGTATAAGATATGAAACAATCTTTCAACTTACTATGTGAATGCTTGCTTATATCTTTTGTTGATAGCTTAGACACATTGTGTACTTTTCATCTAGTCCATTAATAAGAAACTACTACTTTTTCTAGACAGGATACACAGACAAATTCTTAAGTTAATGGCTTCTGCCTAACATTTTTAACTGGTTACAAGACAATTGAAATGGCAAAAACATTGTTCATAGTTCAGTTCTCCTATCTTATGGCACAGGTTCTGTCAGATGTAGTATCCAAAAACATGAGCTGGTGGTGTGAAAGCCACATGCCCTCCTCTGTACTACTGCACAGGTCACAACATATTTATAAGCTTTTCCCAACTTAGCCAAATGGGTTAAGGACTGATCCACTATTCTCACAGTCGACTGGTTTGATATTGTTTTGATTATAATCTTCACCACCCACGACCTCATCTACACACTCTTTTAGCAATATTGTGAGCTTCATCAGCATTAAAGCCCTTGTCAGAGTGGCAATGATACTCCTCCATGGTGCTGCCTAGTCTCCCCAGGGTGGAGTGGCCTATCCCTTTACTTTTAATCTACCTGTCTTTATATTTAAAATAGGTTTCTTTTAGACAACACATACTTAGGTCTTTTTTTTTTTTCAGCCTGTCTTTCAATTTGTGTACTTAGACTATTCACATTTAAAATGCTTGATATCTACCATATTTGCAACTGTTTCCTACCTGTTTCACTTGCTTTATTTTTATCTTCTTTTTCCTGCCTTCTCTGGTTTTAATTGTGCATTTTATATGATTCCATTTTCTCCCTTCTTTTAGCATATTAATTTTACTTCCTTTTTAGATTTTTTAGTGGTTGTCTTAGAATTTGCACAATACATTTACAACTAAGTCTATTTTCAAATAACACTTTATGGCTACACTTTATGGTAGTGCAGATACCTTGTAAGAGTATTCCCAAGCCTTCCTTCCTATCTCTTTTAGCACTGCTGTCATTCATTTCTCTTATTCATAAGCTATAATTATCCAATGCATTGTTGCTGTTATTATTTTGAGGTCAGTCTTTGAGGTTTGTTTCTGACTCCAGGAGGGCTCCTCTTAGATGTTTTTTTCTTAGTTCTATGTGGTAAACTAGGTGGCCCATAGTTTAGGTTGTTGCTGTCATGAAGCTCTTAACTGCTTACAACCAAAAATCTCTGTTTTTTTCCTAGAATGCCCTTAGGCTTGAATTTTCTTCCTGCTCATATTTACTAATATTTGTTAATGACCCTTTTTAATAAATTGATTATATTTCTCCTACCAAAAGGGTTGGATTAGATCCTACTCATTTTGTATTCCCCAATTTATTGAGTGGTTACTGTGCCAGATAATATGCTAAGTCTTTATTATCCCCAACTCATTTTAATAGATTTGATGACTCCATTACTAAACTGAAAAGGTCTTCAAAATAAAAGCTTAATATTATTTTAGAAAACATTCTTGCCATACTTTTCTTAATTGTAATTTTTTTAAAATACTAAATTTTATGATAAATGAGAAATTATATGCCTGGCTGAAAAATGAACCAACATTCCATCCTTTTTATAATGTTAAGATATCAAAATTATAAATACAGAAAAAAATTAGGATAATTGGAAATTTAATTTCCTTATTACATCATAGAAATTCAATCCAGGAATTTGTAAGAACAGAATTTTTTTATTATATAATTTTATTAATAAACACACTTAGGGAAATACTGACATAATACATTAAAATTTCCAAGTGTCACCATAATTTTCTGAAAAGTACAAAATTCAAATATCTTAATTTTATAGTTCCCCACCCAACCCTGATGCAAAAGAAAAAAAAAATCAGTAATTACAAATATGTGTATTTTACAAAGAACTCCATTTATCATGGAAATTAGTGGGATTATGTAGAATCGATGAATTATGACTGAATATCATATCCTAATGGATCAAGTCCCTGGTCTAGGAGCATTAAAGAAGATTCCCTTAGCTTCTGTAGCAGCTTTCTTAGTTCTTCCTTAGAAAATACCTGATTTTTTAAAAAAAGAAACAAGTTAAGAATGAGAACAATGATAATCTTTAACTTATACTCTACCTAGTCAATCTGATTAGCTCAATTCTAGAAGAAATCCCTCTTTCAGATTTATATAGTCAGAAGCTAATAAATTATAGTGGTTTGGGAAATTCAAAGGCATTTCTCAAAGCCAGCCTATACACTAACTGCTTACGAATATATGTATTTTGAAAAAGCAGCACAGACATTAAAACTAAATCATTACTTTAAGAAAAGTGAAGAACTAAAAAATGTAAGCACATCTTATAAAATTAGACATTACTATGAAGCTTATCAATCACTAAAATTTAAAACTACAATTGCTCTAGAACTTACCAGATACAGTTTGTGGCGCTCAGAGGATACCATATCAGCTAATTGCAAGCATTCCTGATACTGACCAGTACTATGTAATATGGTATGAAGCAGAAAACATAACATTGGTAGACAAAGCTTCCTCAGTAAAACCATTTGATGTGCTCTTTCGTGGTCTTCTTCAGCATCCTACAAACACATATCAAGTAGTCATTTAAACAACCTCAAGCTAAATACTCTTAAAAACAGAAAAGTCAAGTGAAAAGTCAAGTCCTGCTGCAACAAAAATCAAAATGCTCAGAAGCTCAGGGGTTTCTCTAAAGCTTATCATGGTCCATTAAAAAAACAAGGCAGCATTTCAATCACACTATCTATTAGCTCTTATGACAGAAACATCTTATGGTTAAAAAAAAAAATGAAGATGAACAAAGAATACTACAGAAGAGTAATGGGTATGATAAAAAATGAAAAAAAAAAAAGCCTCTAAATTTGTATTTCTAATAAACTTACTATGCCTTGGGGAAAAAACACAAATAGAAGAGACTCAACACCATTAGAGCATAAACAGAACAGAAAATGAAAGAATCACTGTTGCCCTGGATATACCCAGGTGTAAATTTATATAGATATGAAAAAGTCTGAAAGGACACACCAGACTGATAGCAGTGCCTACTGCTGGGAAAGAGAAAGGTCAGGATGGGGGCTGGGCACACAGCTAGGGCCAAGTAGAACTTCACTGCAAACTTTATTTTTAAATAAGGAGAATGAATTTATGATTTTACAGTATAGTACAGTATAGTATAGAGGCCCAGAAGACTAGAACATAGTGAGCCAGGGGGAGAGCACTAGTTTAAACAGTGGGAAGGTAGTCAAGGTCCAGTTTGTGTATGGACTTATAGGTAAAGAAAGAACTCTGGGTTTTATTCTCAGTATAATGAGAAGTCATTGGAAGGTTCTAATATTTTATGAAGGATCACTGGCTGCTCTGTGCAGAAGGGACTGTAAGGAAGAGTGGGAAGTCAGGGAGACACTAGAGGCTTGGACTAGAAAGTAGCAGAGGTAGAGAGAAGCAGATAAAGATGAGCCATCTACTCCCCACCCCCAACCATCCCTCTGGATTACCAGCACCCAACACTAATGGAACCATTCTACAATTATTTAAAAACTTGACATGTAGATAAGAGAGACAGTGAATATATAATAACAGGGCTGTTGTACGTAGTTATCCCTTGCACAAGGATGGCTGGCCCAAGAAGGTGAGTGGGGGCTGAAATCCAGCCCGTGCTCCAATCTATAGGTCATGCACACTTGGCAAGGAGCTTACCTGTGTAAGGGAAGGGACACCATTTTCTAATTTGTATACAAATGATATATGTATATAGGTGATTAGCAGGAGCCCTGGGTAATTACTACTTTGTTGAATATGTAAGGACTCTGAGTCAAACTTAATAGAGATGATTCAAAATATCATTATTTATTATTTGACTGTTCCAAGAAATTTCTTCTTTTGTGGGTCAGTTTTGAAGAAGTGATTGAAACTGATTATTGATTTTAAAGTGCTTGATAAAACAAGATCGTATCATTCATTGCCTTCCATCCCAACTCCATCCTATTTTACAAAGCTCCATACTTGTTTTTGTGGCTTTCATGACCTAATCTACTAAAATTGGTAATCAGAATAATAAATATTTAGAAATAATGCATGTAAGTCTTTTCAAAATTGCAAAGTTTAATTAGTATCTTGCAACATTTAAATTTCATCCTCATGAGTACCAGCATTAATTAGAAAAGTTTAACTTGAGGAACCTGCTTAAGTTTCAGTACTATTTATGAAGTCAGCAGAGTTCTATTAGGAACCTTAGGCTTAGAAGTGTAGACTTTTAAAGATAATTACTGTATCAGGAATAACAGGAAAAAAAAAAAAAAAAAAAAAAGATGGGCAGAAGGAAAGATACCAAGAATACTCTATGGGTTTCTGTTCAAAATACTGTATCAAATATCCAAGAATCCAGCATTTGCAGTTCTCCTTAGAGAAGAGAGCAACTTTCTGTTGCTGTCATGCCCTAGGGTCAGGTCTCCATGACTTTCCTCACATGATTATCTGTAGTGTCCTTCCTTTCCCCATCCAAACTCTACCCACTTGGTTCAAGATTCAAATTTTTTTACCAAACATCTTGTCCAGATCCTTCTAGGTAGAAGCAACCTTTTCTTTTCCTGAAAGTACTTTATCTGTACTTTTCTTACAGCCTTTAATACTTTTTTGGTTTTCAATGCAAACTAATCTCTGGGGGTAGAGCCCAGTACTTTTTAAAAGCTCCCTAGTTTATTTAAATAGACCATAAGTGAAAGCCACTGCTTTTCATATGTCATAAGGACACATCCCTAAACTGAGATAAACTACATGTATAATTATATTTTAGATTCAGATTTTTAAAAAATTATAATAGTATCCTGAGTGAATATATCCAATGTGAGGAAACAGTTTACCAAAGAATCAAATATTACTATTTCCTTAGCTAATTATTTTTAACTTAAGTTTAAAGTATAAGATGTTCAGTTACAAGTACAAAGGTGTATTAGATCTATAAATGCTCCTGTTCTGTTCAGAGACAGAACTAAGACATAATTGTCTTTTTTTAACAGTTTTAGTTTATACAGTCAATATAGCTTACCTCTCTAACATCTACCATCCACCCTCCATCAACAAACAACAAAACATTATACATTTTCTCCTTCACATCAGCAGTTAGTGCATCCAAATGACCTTTCCAAATACCATAATCCATCTGCAAAAAAACAAAACAAACAAAAACATAAGGCAGACCTATAATGGAACAAAAACCAAAAATAATGTAATTTGTAAACCACAGACAGGAATATATATGGAAAATCACTCTAAAGAGTTGGCATTTCAGTCAGCCAAATATAAAAATAAATATCAACAGATTGCAGTTAAATAGAACACTAAAATGTTAACTTGTAAATGAATGGCAATATCACCTAAAAATATTTTTCATGTTTGGTTAATTACCTACAGAAAAGTAAACAAACAGATGGCTTGTTTTCAAAGTAGAACAGTAACAGGAAGATCACCTGTTACAATAGGAATACAGATGCTGAAGAAATGACCTCTTTAAATATAAAATATGTATTTGTAAGATGCAATAGACACATCTCATGTCCATATTCAACTTACTTCATATTTCTTTTCTTTGTGTTCATGAGCCACTTTCTCAGTAAAAGTTGCTTGAGGTATCAGAGAAGGTTTTTGTGGTGCTGAATTCATATGCTTAAACCACTCATTAAAGGTTTCATGGGCTTCCTAAAATGTAAAATCAAAAAACAAAACACAAACACAAAAGAAAAGTTTTCTCATATGTTCAAAGCTTTTAAAACAGTCTTTCAGTATCAAGAAATAAAACTCTTCAATATTTACTTTTAGGCAAAGAAAAAAATTGTGAATAAATGTTTTGGCAAGTGACAAACACTTACCAGCTATATATTGTGTTTTCTGGCATCTGCTCCTCTCTCAGCCCCCTGAAAACACAGCTATCACTCTGTAATGTATGCCTATATACTTGTTTGTCTTCTTGACCAGCCTATTTGCTTCTAGAGGGCAAGGTTACATTTAGCCCTAGTACTCAGCCCACAGTAATTATTTAATTTGTTGAATGAATTTTGAATGTGTATGTTGTTGTTTTAGTTGTAACAAATCTAGAATATCTTGCTTTTCTCAGTTGCTGCTCAAAGCAGAAACATTAAAGTTGAGACAAGCATTCAAAGAATCTTAAAAACCTAAGTTCCAGAAACCACACAGTCTACCATGTGAAATTTTTTTCTGGTTGGTTAATATAGATTAGAGGATTATGCTAAAGAAAACAAGGTCATGATTTCAATCCCCTTGTGGATCACTCAGATGTACCAAAGTCACAAGAGACATAAGATCATGAGTCAAGCACCAATTTTAGGGTAACAGTTTAAAGTTTGAGAGTGAGTTAGAAAAATCTTCAGGAAGATAGGCACATCTGGAGCTTTCTTTACAGTCTCACCAAATAAGCTCTAATACACAAATGTTCTCTGATAGCATTATCATCTTCGGCAGGAAGTGGACTGTCCATTCCTTGTTCCTCCCATTGATTATAGATTTCCGCTATAGAATCCTGAGGAATTTTCACAAATACTTCTTTTGCAGCTTCATGCTTTTTTGATGCTGTGAAACAAAGATGCACAATTTTTAAAAACATATATGGACTTCAATTTAATGGTTCCTAAATATGTCAGGTCATTGGTTTGACACTTTGACATGAGCTATAACTATTTCAGGTCTCAAGTTACTTCTGTTAAAGGTCTGGGTGATCTTTCTAGCTAAAGGCCTGTTTTTTTCTTTAACTTCATGTGATGGTAACACAAAAGGATACTTTAAATGCAGTTAGCTTCACATATTTTAATTCTTAAAAAAAGCAATTACATTTTTCAAAGTCTGATAGCCTTGAGATTATACTCAAAATTGACTAGCAGAATGAAAATTCACTGTTAAAAATTTTTTTGTTTCATTATACTAGGTTTGACATGTAAGCATAGCTATGTGTCCCCCTCTTTTCCACAGGAAGGATTTAAAAAACACCAAGTGGAGGCGGGGCAAGATGGCAGACTGGTGAGCTGTAAGTTTTAGTTACTCCTCCAGGAAAGTAGGTAAAAAGCCAGGAACTGCGTGGACTGGACACCACAGAGCAATCTGTCTTTGGGCATACTTCATACAACACTCATGAAAACGTGGAACTGCTGAGATCAGCGAAATCTGTAAGTTTTTGCGGCCAGGGGACCCGCGCCCCTCCCTGCCAGGCTCAGTCCCGGGGGAGGAGGGGCTGTCAGCTCCGGGAAGGAGAAGGGAGAACTGCAGTGGCTGCTCTTATCGGAAACTCATTCTACTGATTCAAACTCCAACCATAGATAGACTGAGACCAGACACCAGAGACTCTGAGAGCAGCCAGACCAGCAGAGAGGAGACAGGCATAGAAAAAAAACAACACGAAAAACTCCAAAATAAAAGCAGAGGATTTTTGGAGTTCTGGTGAACACAGAAAGGGGAAGGGCGGAGCTCAGGCCTTGAGGCGCATATGCAAATCCCGAAGCAAAGCTGATCTCTCTGCCCTGTGGACCTTTCCTTAATGGCCCTGGTTGCTTTGTCTATTAGCATTTCAATAACCCATTAGATCTCTGAGGAGGGCCCTTTTTTTTTTTTTTTTTAAAAATCCTTTTTTCTTTTTCTAAAACAATTACTCTAAGAAGCCCAATACAGAAAGCTTCAAAGAATTGCAATTTGGGCACGTCAAGTCAAGAGCAGAACTAAGAGAGCTCTGAGACAAAAGGCAATAATCCAGTGGCTGAGAAAATTCACTAAACAACACAACTTCCCAAGAAAAAGGGGGGTGTCCGCTCACAGCCACCATCCTGGTGGACAGGAAACACTCCTGCCCATCGCCAGCCCCATAGCCCAGAGCTGCCCCAGACAACCCAGTGTGACGGAAGTGCTTCAAATAACAGGCACACACCACAAAACTGGGCGTGGACATTAGCCTTCCCTGCAACCTCAGCTGAATGTCCCAGAGCTGGGAAGGTGGAGCAGTGTGAATTAACAAAGCCCCATTCAGCCATCATTTGAGCAGACTGGGAGCCTCCCTACACAGCCCAGCAGCCCAGAACTGCCCTGGGGGGACGGCACTCACCTGTGACATAGCACAGTCATCCCTCAACAGAGGACCCGGGGTGCACAGCCTGGAAGAGGGGCCCACTTGCAAGTCTCAGGAGCCATACGCCAATACCAAAGACTTGTGGGTCAGTGGCAGAGACAAACTGTGGCAGGACTGAACTGAAGGATTAGACTATTGCAGCAGCTTTAAAACTCTAGGATCACCAGGGAGATTTGATTGTTAGGGCCACCCCCCCTCCCCGACTGCCCAGAAACACGCCCCACATACAGGGCAGGCAACACCAACTACACACGCAAGCTTGGTACACCAATTGGGCCCCACAAGACTCACTCCCCCACTCACCAAAAAGGCTAAGCAGGGGAGAACTGGCTTGTGGAGAACAGGTGGCTCGTGGACGCCACCTGCTGGTTAGTTAGAGAAAGTGTACTCCACGAAGCTGTAGATCTGATAAATTAGAGATAAGGACTTCAATAGGTCTACAAACCCTAAAAGAACCCTATCAAGTTCAGCAAATGCCACGAGGCCAAAAACAACAGAAAATTATAAAGCATATGAAAAAACCAGACGATATGGATAACCCAAGCCCAAGCACCCAAATCAAAAGACCAGAAGAGACACACCTAGAGCAGCTACTCAAAGAACTAAAGATGAACAATGAGACCATAGTACGGGATATGAAGGAAATCAAGAAGACCCTAGAAGAGCATAAAGAAGACATTGCAAGACTAAATAAAAAAATGGATGATCTTATGGAAATTAAAGAAACTGTTGACCAAATTAAAAAGATTCTGGACACTCATAGTACAAGACTAGAGGAAGTTGAACAACGAATCAGTGACCTGGAAGATGACAGAATGGAAAATGAAAGCATAAAAGAAAGAATGGGGAAAAAAATTGAAAAACTCGAAATGGACCTCAGGGATATGATAGATAATATGAAACGTCCGAATATAAGACTCATTGGTGTCCCAGAAGGGGAAGAAAAGGGTAAAGGTCTAGGAAGAGTATTCAAATAAATTGTTGGGGAAAACTTCCCAAATCTTCTAAACAACATAAATACACAAATCATAAATGCTCAGCGAACTCCAAATAGAATAAATCCAAAAAAACCCACTCCGAGACATATACTGATCACACTGTCAAACACAGAAGAGAAGGAGCAAGTTCTGAAAGCAGCAAGAGAAAAGCAATTCACCACATACAAAGGAAACAGCATAAGACTAAGTAGTGACTACTCAGCAGCCACCATGGAGGCGAGAAGGCAGTGGCACGATATATTTAAAATTCTGAGTGAGAGGAATTTCCAGCCAAGAATACTTTATCCAGCAAAGCTCTCCTTCAAATTTGAGGGAGAGCTTAAATTTTTCACAGACAAAGAAATGCTGAGAGAATTTGCTAACAAGAGACCTGCCCTACTGGAGATACTAAAGGGAGCCCTACAGACAGAGAAACAAAGACAGGACAGAGAGACTTGGAGAAAGGTTCAGTACTAAAGAGATTCGGTATGGGTCCAATAAAGGATATTAATAGAGAGAGGGAAAAATATGGCAAACATAAACCAAAGGATAAGATGGCCGATTCAAGAAATGCCTTCACGGTTTTAACGTTGAATGTAAATGGATTAAACTCCCCAATTAAAAGATATAGATTAGCAGAATGGATCAAAAAAAATGAACCATCAATATGTTGCATACAAGAGACTCATCTTAGACACAGGGACACAAAGAAACTGAAAGTGAAAGGATGGAAAAAAATATTTCATGCAAGCTACAGCCAAAAGAAAGCAGGTGTAGCAATATTAATCCCAGATAAAATAGACTTCAAATGCAGGGATGTTTTGAGAGACAAAGAAGGCCACTACATACTAATAAAAGGGGCAATTCAGCAAGAAGAAATAACAATCGTAAATGTCTATGCACCCAATCAAGGTGCCACAAAATATATGAGAGAAACACTGGCAAAACTAAAGGAAGCAATTGATGTTTCCACAATAATTGTGGGAGACTTCAACACATCACTCTCTCCTATAGATAGATCAACCAGACAGAAGACCAATAAGGAAACTGAAAACCTAAACAATCTGATAAATGAATTAGATTTAACAGACATCTACAGGACATTACATCCCAAATCACCAGGATACACATACTTTTCTAGTGCTCACGGAACTTTCTCCAGAATAGATCATATGCTGGGACATAAAACAAGCCTCAATAAATTTAAAAAGATTGAAATTATTCAAAGCACATTCTCTGACCACAATGGAATACAATTAGAAGTCAATAACCATCAGAGACTTAGAAAATTCACAAATACCTGGAGGTTAAACAACACACTCCTAAACAATCAGTGGGTTAAAGAAGAAATAGCAAGAGAAATTGCTAAATATATAGAGACGAATGAAAATGAGAACACAACATACCAAAACCTATGGGATGCAGCAAAAGCAGTGCTAAGGGGGAAATTTATAGCACTAAACGCATATATTAAAAAAGAAGAAAGAGCCAAAATCAAAGAACTAATGGATCAACTGAAGAAGCTAGAAAATGAACAGCAAACCAATCCTAAACCAAGTACAAGAAAAGAAATAACAAGGATTAAAGCAGAAATAAATGACACAGAGAACAAAAAAACAATAGAGAGGATAAATATCACCAAAAGTTGGTTCTTTGAGAAGATCAACAAGATTGACAAGCCCCTAGCTAGACTGACAAAATCAAAAAGAGAGAAGACCCATATAAACAAAATAATGAATGAAAAAGGTGACATAACTGCAGATCCTGAAGAAATTAAAAAAATTATAAGAGGATACTATGAACAACTGTATGGCAACAAACTGGATAATGTAGAAGAACTGGACAATTTCCTGGAAACATATGAACAACCTAGACTGACCAGAGAAGAAACAGAAGACCTCAACCAACCCATCACAAGCAAAGAGATCCAATCAGTCATCAAAAATCTTCCCACAAATAAATGCCCAGGGCCAGATGGCTTCACAGGGGAATTCTACCAAACTTTCCAGAAAGAACTGACACCAATCTTACTCAAACTCTTTCAAAACATTGAAAAAAATGGAATACTACCTAACTCATTTTATGAAGCTAACATCAATCTAATACCAAAACCAGGCAAAGATGCTACAAAAAAGGAAAACTACCGGCCAATCTCCCTAATGAATATAGATGCAAAAATCCTCAACAAAATACTTGCAAATCGAATCCAAAGACACATTAAAAAAATCATACACCATGACCAAGTGGGGTTCATTCCAGGCATGCAAGGATGGTTCAACATAAGAAAAACAATCAATGTATTACAACACATTAAAAACTCGAAAGGGAAAAATCAATTGATCATCTCAATAGATGCTGAAAAAGCATTTGACAAAATCCAACATCCCTTTTTGATAAAAACAGTTCAAAAGGTAGGAATTGAAGGAAACTTCCTCAACATGATAAAGAGCATATATGAAAAACCCACAGCCAGCATAGTACTCAATGGTGAGAGACTGAAAGCCTTCCCTCTAAGATCAGGAACAAGACAAGGATGCCCGCTGTCACCACTGTTATTCAACATTGTGCTGGAAGTGCTAGCCAGGGCAATCCGGCAAGACAAAGAAATAAAAGGCATCCAAATTGGAAAAGAAGAAGTAAAACTGTCATTGTTTGCAGATGATATGATCTTATATCTAGAAAACCCTGAGAAATCAACGATACACCTACTAGAGCTAATAAACAAATTTAGCAAAGTAGCGGGATACAAGATTAATGCACATAAGTCAGTAATGTTTCTATATGCTAGAAATGAACAAACTGAAGAGACACTCAAGAAAAAGATACCATTTTCAATAGCAACTAAAAAATCAAGTACCTAGGAATAAACTTAACCAAAGATGTAAAAGACCTATACAAAGAAAACTACATAACTCTACTAAAAGAAATAGAAGGGGACCTTAAAAGATGGAAAAATATTCCATGTTCATGGATAGGAAGGCTAAATGTCATTAAGATGTCAATTCTACCCAAACTCATCTACAGATTCAATGCAATCCCAATCAAAATTCCAACAACCTACTTTGCAGACTTGGAAAAGCTAGTTATCAAATTTATTTGGAAAGGGAAGATGCCTCAAATTGCTAAAGACACTCTAAAAAAGAAAAACGAAGTGGGAGGACTTACACTCCCTGACTTTGAAGCTTATTATAAAGCCACAGTTGCCAAAACAGCATGGTACTGGCACAAAGACAGACATATAGATCAATGGAATCGAATTGAGAATTCAGAGATAGACCCTCAGATCTATGGCCGACTGATCTTTGATAAGGCCCCCAAAGTCACCGAACTGAGCCATAACGGTCTTTTCAACAAATGGGGCTGGGAGAGTTGGATATCCATATCCAAAAGAATGAAAGAGGACCCCTACCTCACCCCCTACACAAAAATTAACTCAAAATGGACCAAAGATCTCAATATAAAAGAAAGTACCATAAAACTCCTAGAAGATAATGTAGGAAAACATCTTCAAGACCTTGTATTAGGAGGCCACTTCCTAGACTTTACACCCAAAGCACAAGCAACAAAAGAGAAAATAGATAAATGGGAACTCCTCAAGCTTAGAAGTTTCTGCACCTCAAAGGAATTTCTCAAAAAGGTAAAGAGGCAGCCAACTCAATGGGAAAAAATTTTTGGAAACCATGTATCTGACAAAAGACTGATATCTTGCATATACAAAGAAATCCTACAACTCAATGACAATAGTACAGACAGCCCAATTATAAAATGGGCAAAAGATATGAAAAGACAGTTCTCTGAAGAGGAAATACAAATGGCCAAGAAACACATGAAAAAATGTTCAGCTTCACTAGCTATTAGAGAGATGCAAATTAAGACCACAATGAGATACCATCTAACACCGGTTAGAATGGCTGCCATTAAACAAACAGGAAACTACAAATGCTGGAGGGGATGTGGAGAAATTGGAACTCTTATTCATTGTTGGTGGGACTGTATAATGGTTCAGCCACTCTGGAAGTCAGTCTGGCAGTTCCTTAGAAAACTAGATATAGAGCTACCATTCAATCCAGCGATTGCACTTCTCGGTATATACCCGGAAGATCGGAAAGCAGTGACACGAACAGATATCTGCACGCCAATGTTCATAGCAGCATTATTCACAATTGCCAAGAGATGGAAACAACCCAAATGTCCTTCAACAGATGAGTGGATAAATAAAATGTGGTATATACACACGATGGAATACTACGCGGCAGTAAGAAGGAACGATCTGGTGAAACATATGACAACATGGATGAACCTTGAAGACATAATGCTGAGCGAAATAAGCCAGGCACAAAAAGAGAAATATTATATGCTACCACTAATGTGAACTTTGAAAAATGTAAAACAAATGGTTTATAATGTAGAATGTAGGGGAACTAGCAGTAGAGAGCAATTAAGGAAGGGGGAACAATAATCCAAGAAGAACAGATAAGCTATTTAACGTTCTGGGGATGCCCAGAAATGACTATGGTCTGTTAATTTCTGATGGATGTAGTAGGAACAAGTTCACTGAAATGTTGCTATATTATGTAACTTTCTTGGGGTAAAGTAGGAACATGTTGGAAGTTAAGCAGTTATCTTAGGTTAGTTGTCTTTTTCTTACTCCCTTGCTATGGTCTCTTTGAAATGTTTTTTTATTGTATGTTTGTTTTCTTTTTAACTTTTTTTTTCATACAGTTGATCTGAAAAAAGAAGGGAAAGTTAAAAAAAAAAAAAAAAAGAAAAAAGACAAAGAAGGAAAAAAAAAAAAAAAAAGATGTAGTGCCCCCTTGAGGAGCCTGTGGAGAATGCAGGGGTATTCGCCTACCCCACCTCCATGGTTGCTAACATGACCACAGACGTAGGGGACTGGTGGTTTGATGGGTTGAGCCCTCTACCATAAGTTTTACCCTTGGGAAGACGGTTGCTGCAAAGGAGAGGCTAGGCCTCCCTGTATTTGTGCCTAAGAGTCTCCTCCTGAATGCCTCTTTGTTGCTCAGATGTGGCCCTCTCTCTCTGGCTAAACCAACTTGAAAGGTGAAATCACTGCCCTCCCCCCTACGTGGGATCAGACACCCAGGGAAGTGAATCTCCCTGGCAACGTGGAATATGACTCCCGGGGAGGAATGTAGACCCGGCATCGTGGGATGGAGAACATCTTCTTGACCAAAAGGGGGATGTGAAAGGAAATGAAATAAGCTTCAGTGGCAGAGAGATTCCAAAACGAGCCGAGAGATCACTCTGGTGGGCACTCTTACGCACACTTTAGACAACCTTTTTTAGGTTCTGAAGAATTGGGGTAGCTGGTGGTGGATACCTGAAACTATTAAACTACAACCCAGAACCCATGAATCTCGAAGACAGTTGTATAAAAATGTAGCTTATGAGGGGTGACAGTGGGATTGGGAATGCCATAAGGACCACACTCCACTTTGTCTAGTTTATGGATGGATGTGTAGAAAAGTAGGGGAAGGAAACAAACAAAGGTACCCAGTGTTCTTTTTTACTTCAATTGCTCTTTTTCACTCTAATTATTATTCTTGTTATTTTTGTGTGTGTGCTAATGAAGGTGTCAGGGATTGATTTAGGTGATGAATGTACAACTATGTAATGGTACTGTAAACAATCGAAAGTACAATTTGTTTTGTATGACTGCGTGGTATGTGAATATATCTCAATAAAATGATGATTAAAAAAAAAAAAAAAACACCAAGTAAAACCTCATAAGTATATAGATTTGAACAAAAATTTTTAAAAACAAAATAAAATATAGCATACCCAAGAATTTTCTCATTATTGCATTGCCTTGTTTTAGTGCTTCTGCCCTCTGTGCAGGATCAAATACCAACCAGTCAATTACATCAATCTTTAAGCGGTCCTCCTATTCATTTACGGGGAAAAAAAGAAAAACAATCAATTTTGTTTTCTAAGATGTTATGCAAATGAGTAGAATTAATTAATGTCTGCACTTCTAGTGAATATCATTTTCCTTCAAGTTACATAAAATGATGAAAGAATTCAATGTCTTAGTTATTTTCATATTTTAATAATTCTCTTTTATACTACAGAAAAAAACTTATTGAACTGTGAATATGGGATCATATATTCTATATCCCACAAATTTAATCATGTAATTCCTTTAAATGCTATGCCACTTATTTTCTTTCCTAAATGAAACTTTCTAAAAAATTAAATTCCTTTTTTAAATAGGAATCATTATACTACCTAAGCATTTGTGATTTATCAAGTAGTTAGAATAACCTGATTAGCAAAAATCCATGCTCAAATATTTTCTATTAAAGAAATTTCCTTTAAGATAAAATAGTAGTGTAAGTAATCCCTTAGATAAGACCTTAAATTTGCTGCCAATTTTTATATCCAAAGGGTTTTGGCTAACAAAGAAAAATTCTTTTAAAAAAAAAAAAAAAGAAAGAAAAATCAGTGTATTTTAAGGTAGAAGTAAATTCACTAAGGAACAACTATATGAAAGATTACTAAGAGTTATACAACATCCCCCCACCCCAAATTACCTCAGTAGTGCCAGTATCTAGGGCTGGTGCCAGGTCATGATGACTAAAATCACCATCATCTTTCTTTCGAATATTTTCAACTACAGTTTTTGTTATTGTTGCAACATCCAAATCTAAAGAAATTTTTGAAGAGACAAAATGAATAATCTTTGATACTAATATTCTCTAAATAGTCACAATGATTTGGTAAATTTGGAATAATAATTCTTTAAATTAGGAGATATTTTACATGAATTACAGTGTAAGTTATGTTATTCCTAAAATAACTGCATTGAAAAATTTATTTCCTTCACAAAAGAAAAAATAAGATTTAAATCTAGAAGGGCAAATATCACTAAAATCAAAATTATAATTTACCTAGAAAGCCCAATAGATGAAATTCTCAACCATTTTTACCTGCTTCTTTAGCCAGTTCCAGGCAATGGTGGCGCTGTTCAAATTCTGTAACGCCTTCTAAAAACAAGGCATACTGGGCAACAGCTAGGTCTTGAGGCAAATGACAGGCATAAAAGGCTATGAGATTTGTATGTTTCTCACTTATTAAAAGCTGAAAAAAAAAAAGATCAAAATATGTCAATAATAAAACAAGTTGTAGGATCAACAGTGCTTTTTAAAAAGCTTATTTCAAAAATTCAAACATATTTAGACTCATATAAAATGGAGAGATTCATATAGCCATGGATTTGTGCTGCTGAATAGAATAATTTTAAAGTCCAAAAAGATGTACTTAGGATAACTGAAAGATCTCTTATGGACTTTGTTGACTGTTCTGCCATTGGGTATTAAAATAGTGTAATTACAATTTCTGTTTGTATTAAAATATGAAAAGAAGAATCAAGTGTGGATTTTCAAAGCTTACCTGTATGTATGTCTTTAAAACTTCAACAGAAACTTCTTCCTTCATAGGAAAAAAGAAAAAGGCATAAACCAATAATAAACACAACTGTTTATATGTATCAGCAATATGTCTAATAAAAATTCTGCTAATGAATAATTTAATAATGATTTAATAAATATGCCAGGTTAAGTGCTTATCAAAGTTCATATATTACCTGATTTAACTTTATTATAACTCACAGCAGGTAGTTACTGTTATTATCCACATTTTACAGTTGAAGAACTAAGACTTAGAGAAGCTTTATTTACCCGGAATTACATAGCTCAAAGTTGCTGGAGTAACGTGAACCTAGGCTATCTTAACACCAAGTACAAATTCAAACAATTGTATCATTCTGCCTTCTGTATGTACTCGGACAAAAATGTCATCAAACATTTAGGAAAAAAAGAAACAAAAAGAAAAAAAGAAAATGAAAGTTTAAAAACACACAGAACTTAGTCTGGTGGTTGAGTTAGCTTAGCTGGTTTAGAGTTGGGTATTTATTATGAATTTATTAAAATTTGTTAATTTATTTTAAAACCAGATAAAAACCTGCATTCTCTTGCTGCAGCCTGAAAAGCTGAAAGGATCACAGAAAGTTATCACTGATTATATAAGACTAAATAGAAAATTTCTGCACCCTTATCACCATTTCTAGAAAACAGTGATGACAATAAAGTGTGTGTTTTCCTAGCGACAGGTATACAGCATCAGTTTTGCAAAGCAGGACAGATTGTTCATTTTTATTTACTTTGGTCTGTAGTCCCAGAGTGCGGAAAAACAAAATGAGATGAGTCATGAAGCGGAGAAGGTGTCCAGGTAGACTGTTCCTGCCTTTGGAAAGCCATTTGCTAAATTCATCCATCAAACCTACAAGCCATCAAAGCAAAGATTCAGCAATAGGGAAAAAATCAAAAGAACATTTACCTCATTCCTATAGTGCTGTTAAGTCACTGACCCATTGTTAATAGCCATCATATAACTCCCTATATCCTCTTAAACAGACTCTGGGATTAAATTCAAACTTCATTTTATAATAATGAGTAAGTGAATAGTTGCATTCCAAAGCAGCTGATAATTTATAAAGATTAAGAGATAGGTAAGTATAGTATGCCAAGTCTCAACCAACAGTATTCCTGAAACCCTAAAGAATACCCAGGTTTCTATCTGAGACTCTATAAAAGTTTCACTCACTAAGTCTATTCTTCAGAAACTCAAGATTGTTCCTATACCAGATAAGACCTGAAACCCAAAGGCACCAGCCTCTTCAAGAACATCAACGAGCTGCATCCCCCTTCCCCATAATGTGGACATCCCTTTTCAATATAAAGTGGTCACTGCCTACATAGCCCTCAAGATTGAGACAGTGATCAAATGAGAGGGAGGAGTAGCAACAGACAAGATAGGATTTAGTAAAGGATTATGACTACTGAATCATTATATAGATATTTCTTTTTAGTTTCTAGTGTATTAGAACTAGAAGGAAATAAATGAAATTGTGGAACTGAAACCCATACCATACTTTGAAATTTCTTCTATAAGCTTATTAAACTGTACTTTGAAAGTTATCACTTTTCTGTATATGTTATATTTCACAATAAAAAATGTTTAAAAAAGAAGATAGGTAATTAAATGCATCATTTTGATAAACTTTCACAAAAATTACTATGAGAAAATGAAGAACCATACAAAGTAAAAGAAAATTATAATATCTTACCATCGATGTCTCCCAGAATAAGGAATTTTTGAACTATATGATAATGTTCTTGATTCTCTTCCAGAACTCTCTGAAAAAATTTTTACATTTTCCATAAATTTTCTAGTGGTCATTCAGTAGTATGTAATCATTGTAAAATTAGAAATGTCAAACTATTGAAGGAATATGTGTAAAGAAACATTGGAAATCAAGGGCATTAAAAGAAGAAAACAAAATAAAATTAAAAATTTTCTAAAAGCTTGCAAATCCAGAACTGGACAACATCTTTGAAAGTAGAGAACTAGGATATAATTTAATCTCTGTGAAGGCTTATTAAACATTTATTCTTTATGTTTTAGGTCTATTTACCTTAGCACTCCAGGGTGGACTAGAAAGGAAGAACACAGGTGACTTAAGCAAAATAAACTACAAGAATTCTTTCAATATGAACAGCAGCAACTGAAAGCACACTTTGGGTATTCCCTTCTGCATATGTCACCAAGAAGAGCAAAAATTGTCAAAAAAGAGTGATTAGACAGAGTAGAAAAAATCATTTACAAGTACCCTGTAGCTTGACTTTTGAAGCAAACAGTTTATTTTTTTTGTTAAATATATTTTAGTTTTTTATTTGGTCAGTTGTCTAAATTTTCTTTCAGCGTTTATTCTTGTTTATATTCAAACCTTTGCTCCACATTATGAGGTAGGAATCTAGCTTTGGTTTCTTCTAGCCAATTACGCTAGCACCATCCTTTTTCCTCTAAAATGAAAGGTTACCTCTGTCATTTATTAAGTTCTCATATATATTTTGATCTAATTTGGACTTCTGTGTTCCACTGATCTATTTATTCCTGTGCCAATTCCAAACTGTTTATTGTATCTTTAAGTTTTATTTTGGGTAAATCAAGTTATCACTATTGTTCTTTTTCAAAATTTTCTGGCCATTCTCGTATTCTTCTGCTTGGAAACTATCCGGAAATAATATCCCAAAGCATTATGTTTTCATTTTAATTTTGGAGTGACTCAAATTTATATTAAATCCCTTCATCCAGGAACATGGCATATGTGTTTATTCATCTTTTATGTCTTTCAACAAGATTCTATAGTTTTCTTTACAAAGGTCCTGAAATCCTCACAGTAATTTCTTCCTAATATCTTATAGTTTAGGTCATTCACTTAAATGGGATTTTGGCAGTGGAGGGGGGTGGGGGAGGAGGGATATTTCTCCCTAACTTGTTATAACTAGTAAAGAAAGCCTATTATTTGTAACTTTCTCTTCTATTTGGCTACCTTAATAAATTCTCTTATTAATTCTAGTGACTTACTGAGTCTTAAGTTACTAGACTTATAGTTCTATTATATGCAAATCTTCCCCTCTCTTCTAAAATTTGTATCTATTCCTTGGCATTCTTCTTTTATTTCATTAGCTGGAATCTCCAAAAGAATACACTGGTGGTAAACCCTTGACAGAAAAAGGGCTAATTTACTTACTCTAGGAAGAGCTAGAGCTAATTTACTTACTCTAGGAAAGGTAAAACTCAACAGTAAAATAGGTAAATGAACAGGAAAATCATAAATGGTCAATAAACATATGAAAACATGCTCAGCCTTATGCATAGAAAGGAAAATGTGAGTAAAACAGTAAGCTCATTTTCCAGTTAATCTGCTGGACTGGCAAAAAAGTTAAAAATGTGACATCTGAGACTGGCAAGAATGCAGGGAAATGGCCATTTTAATAAATTATTTATGAGAATAGGAATTAATTGCTATAATCTGCTATATATGCATGTGGTGTATATATATATGTGTGTGTGTGTGTATATATATATATATGCTCTTCACTCCAAGAACTCTGCTTTCAGCAAATTTATCCTAAAGAAACAGGACTTGTAGATAAGCATATATGTTTATAAGGATGCTTACTACAGCACTAAAATCCTAAATATCATCAAAACTGGAATGATTTTAGAAATTATACATCATTCTGAAGAACATTATAGTATCTATTAAAAACAGTAAATTATGTTAACTCTATAACCACTAACCTGGAGAAATTAAATGAAAAAAATTAAGTTGTAAAGTAGTATATGTAGTACAATATGAAAAACCACAAAACCCAAAATCCTGTATTGGAGAATCTACATTATTTACACTTATTTGTAAGAGCATAGGCAAATACATGGAAGAATACACATCAGTATGTTTTAACACCTCAGGGGAATGAAAATAACCATAAAGAGGCTGGGGAGGGGTAGATTTTGGATTATTTTGTTACAAGTACTCAGAGTATTTGTTTATTTAAAAAAAAATTTAAATATATTACTTTTTAAAAATATTATATTACTTTGAGATCTAGGGAAAGGAATTCTTATTAATTTTTAATTATGTATTTTAAATCTTTAAAGGAAAGGAATAAATTAGCTTACATGCATACCACATATTTATAAAACAAATCCTAAACCAAAGAAACAAAGAAATGATGTATCATTTAAATATGCAATTATGTTTCTTCTTTTAAAATAATGTCTTTCATTTGGATAATGAACAAGGAATAAAGGGAGAGGAGAATAAGGTTTCACATACATTCAGCGTAACATTTGTTTCCTAATCCAGATATCTAAAATGTAATATTTACCTTTTTATCAGTAGCTTGAAGCTCTTCAAAAACCTTTTCTAAGGTCCAACTTCAAAAGAAAGAACAGGAAAGAGAGAGAAGAATATTAATAACATGAGCAAGGTTTACAATACAAATAAAACTTCAAAGAGAACATTACAAATCACCATGATTAAATAAAACCAACAAACTCACTTTGCTTCCAAATATTCTCTAGGGAGTTCTTCAGTTTCCTCCAGTGTCATTACTGATGTCCGGATCTCCTGTTCCACCAAACTGTCCACCATCACCCGGAAGTAGGCCCATACTGTGTCTTCCCAGGTGTCACAGACAGGAAGAAGCTTTTCCCCCATTCCAAAACAGACACATATACATATTTAACAAAAAAGAAAAGCAGTTAGCGCCTATGAAGTCATTTACCTTGACATAAAACACTATGGATTTCTAAAAATCATACAAAACAATCATTTGTTTTCCACAAAACTAAATCTCATCGTTTGAAATACTATGATTTTTTTCCACACTGAGTTCACAGTAGAATCAATTTCCCGAGGTGACATAAGACGGAACTTCAACTGATTATCACAACATCCCTCAAAACAGCTGTAAAATGTGTGTGGGGGTGGTGGTGGTGGGGGATGGTTTGTGAGAAACACATACACATATGTAAGACAATCCAAGCAGTGACTGTGCCTTAGTGGTACGCTTCTGGTTATAGCAATGGGTACCGTAAGTCATCAGTAAATGTGTACTGACAAAATACATTTACAATTCTTGTAAATTCAAGTCTGATTTTATTAAAATATGAATGTACTGGATATGTCAAATTAAGCAGCACAAGTCACTATTCTGTTTCATGATTATTTCTATCATTGCTACTCTTAAAATGTAACTGTTTATAAGATTTATTATATATGATTATTGGAATATTTTAAGCACCTGATTTCAGTCCATTAAAGAAAAAAGAATTATTAAAATAGCTTGCATACCTGTTTGAGATTCCCACTTAAAGCTGCATAAATTGCTCTCTCATATCTATTAAAAAGCTCCTGAAATAAAATAAATATAAACAAATTTGAGATATTATTTTTTCCTAGTGTATCAGTTTTCCTTATAATCTTCTGGAATTTTGTAATCTCTTCTAAACTGAATTTATTCATTTGATAATTCCTAAACTTTGGTGAAAGCCCTAGCAGGGTAATAAGAATGAAGGATCTCTTAGTTTGATGAAATAATCAATACTTCAATCTTCAGGAAAAAGTCAAACAGATAAATTTCAAATATAAGGTGAAAGCAGGTTCAACCCTAATGGATGCTCTGATAATTTATAATGGTCAAATTTATTTCAAAAAGAATCATCAGGTGTTTCTCTTAGAAAGATTTAAAATATCTGATACTACCTGAAACTGACCTAAGTACAATATCAAAACAAAGTACTTGGAACCTGTCCTGTATCAGTTTGTATCAAATTCTTAAGTAGAATCTATTATATTCATCACTTTATCCCTTTAAACATCTGTATTTCTATTAATGGCATTTCCAGTTTTCTTGTCACCCAAACAAGAGACTTCAGAGACATAACTGAGTTCTCCTCTGCCTTCTGTATCTAATCACTGGCTCTGACTATTCCTGCCCCTTTCCTCTCCTCTCCCATTAATACTATCCAAGGACAGACTTATTTCTTAGTGTCTGAATACTTCTGATAGGCTCCTAACTAATTTTTCAGTCTTTAGTCCATTCAATTTTAAGCCTAGTTTCTATTGCCATGCTAATCTTCTTAAAAGAATGCTGTCATGAGCCCTCAAGGTTTTGATGGTTCATCATTACTAAATATTGAATAAGTTGGAATTTCTCAGCAGCATTTGAGGACCATCACTTTCCATCCACAATTTCAGTTAGTTTTGCTATCACACGTTTTGAAAATGTGAATTTGTTCCAATATGACTGATATACAGGGAACAATATGAGCATAATGCATATTTGCTTGTGCATGATTTCATCCACAAGAATTACAGAATTGTACCCAGTTGAATCAAGCAACCCACTTAGAAACATATGAACTGACACACCTCAAACATCTACCAGTACCTAGGTTCACCAGGTATGTTAAAAGCCATACCCACCCACATCTGGTATTACAACTTACTGTTCAATTTCAAGTAACCCACCCTTCAACACTTCACAATAACTTGCAAGCTACAACCTTCTGAAAGCAAATTTCAGGTTTTTGCAAGTTAAAGTGCCATATTTGTTGCAATAGTTTGTATTTCCTAGTCGTTTAACATGGGTAAAACTGTGCTGCCATTTTTATTAAGGTTTTACATACACTCGAAGTGTTTGAGTAATGTGCCCGTAACCTCATTTTCCCATAAGTCTTGTGGGTTTTTTTGTGCAGTTTTGCAGTGTGGTTGATTTTTAGGAATGTGTATATTTGGTTACAACAGAATTGACTGTTTGTCCTTCTATGAGCCTTCTGCTCCAACCTGGTAAACTACATTCCCTTGAGTTTTACCAACTCTGCATTGTTTTACCATCACCGTATCTAGAATGCCTTCCTCTTCTTTCCATGCTGAACAATTCAAATTCTACTAATTTTTTAAACTTCAAGTCAATTATCTCTCGTAGGAAGCCAGCTTTAGCCCAATACATTTTCTCTGAACTCATTAGGAATCTTTTATTTATTTATTTATTTATTTATTTTTTTGGCCTTATATGCATGTTTCTTATTACTTAGGGTCTGAACAACTCTGATTAGTAGGTAAGCATGTCCACCCAAATTCCTTAATTTGACTGAAGTTCTTTGAAAACAGAAACTTTAGTCTTTTGCTAATTGTGATTGCTTCACAGCACCTGAGCAGGCCTTCAATGAGAGTAAAAAGTCAGTATCAGAAAATATTTCATTGCATCTTACATCTTCTGCCAATCGCCAACAACTGATTTTCCAAATTCTTCTATATGGATTCCCTTCAACAGGTTCTAATTCTGTTCCTACAAAAGAGTAAAAGAAATAAAATTTATAAATAATTTAAAATGAGATCTCTTTATCACAACCATTTCTGAAAAGGTAAGCTGTACTTCAGAAAGATTGGAATTCAGACCTAAAAACCTTATATCCCCAATTCTCAGAATAAAATCTACTAACATACCTCCATTAACATTAGGGTCATGATACAGTTTCCAGCCTTCAAGCGTTGCAGCTCTCCATGCCTGACCACAACGTTTACAGAGTCGTTGTGCCTTTTTAAACAAGAAAAGAATGGTTAGTCAAATAACCATTGTACTACATACACTTTTTCAGGTTACTATTGCAAAAGTACTTGGCCTTGGGAGAGACAAGGAAGATGGCGGCATAGAAAGGAGTGGAAGCTAAGTAGTGCCCCTGGAACAACTAAAAAAAACCAGAAACAACTAGTAAATAATCCAGAATAACTGCGGGGGGCCAAATGAGACCGTCCACTCATCATACACCAACCTGAATTGGGAGGAATGCCCGACAGCACAGCATAAAATCTGTAAGTAAAACCTGCGGATCCAAGTCGTGAGGCCCCCTCCCCCATAGCCCGAGCTGCAAAGCCTCGTGATGCCAGAGAGAAGCTCTCTCCCAGCAAGCGGGTATAGCTCAGCTGAGCTCCAACTGGGGTTTTAAGTAGCGAGTGTGAACTGCTCACTGCAGGTACGAATCCCCAAAAAACAGACAGAGGCTTTGGGTGACAACTGACCTTGGAGAGCTGGAGGGTCGCCTTGGACTAGGTCTGAAGGAGACTGTTTCTTTTTCGGCTCAGTGGAGAAAGCCCCAGCCATTACAGTTCCCAGTGCTGTGACTCAAAGAAGGGTGGAAATAGCACAAGCAGAGAGACCACTGAAATGCTAATAACCTCCCCCTAGAGGGTCTATCTTCTCTAACAAGAAATGGGTGGAGCCATTTCCATTCAGAACCAGACCCCAGAGCCTGGGGGAACATGGCCACACCTCCTCACACCAGTCAAGAATTATAGGCTAACAGGTGTCACCTGCTGGGCAGAAAAGCACAGTGACCTGAGGCATCACAGGGTGGAGCAATTTTCTAAGACACACCCACAGGGAAACCAGATACTGAATATTTCTTCCCTCTGGGACCTGAGCCTGTTCTGGTCTGGGAAAACCTGATTGGGGTAACCAAGGAAACCATGCCTAGACAACAGAAAATTACAATCTACAATAAGAAAAACAAAGTTATGGCCCAGTCAAAGGAACAAACATACCCTTCAACTGAGATACAGGAATTTAAACAACTAATGCTAAATCAATTCAAAAAGTTTAGAGAAGATATCGCAAAAGAGATAGAATCTGTAAAGAGAACACTGGGCATACATAAGGCAGAAGTCAAAAGTTCAAAAAAACAACTAGTACAATCTATGGAAATGAAAGGCACAACACAAGAGATGAAAGACACAATGGAAACATACAACAGCAGATCTCAAGAGGCAGAAGAAAACACTCAGGAAATGGGGAACAAAACCCTGAAAGCCTACACACAAAGGAGCAGATGGAGAAAAGAATGAAAAAATATGAGCAACGTCTCCGGGAACTTAAAGATGAAACAAAGTACAAGAATGTACGTATCACTGGTGTCCCAGAAGGAGAAGAGAAGGGAAAAGGGGCAGAAGCAATAATAGAGGAAATAATTAATGAAAATTTCCCATCTCTTATGAAAGACGTAAAATTACAGATCCAAGAAGCACAGCATACTCCAAACAGAATAGGTTTGAATAGGCCTACGCCAAGACACTTAATAACCAGATTATCAAATGTCAAAGACAAAGAGAGAATCCTGAAAACAGCAAGAGAAAAGCAATCCATCACATACAAAGGAAGCTTAATAAGACTATGTGTGGATCTCTCAGCAGAAACCATGGAGGCAAGAAGGAAGTGGTGTGATATATTTAAGATACTGAAAGAGGAAAACCGCCAACCAAGAATCCTGTATCCAGCAAAGCTGTCCTTCAAATATGAGGGAGAGCTCAAAATATTTTCTGACAAACAGTGAGAGACTTTGTGAACAAGACACCTGCCCTACAGGAAATACTAAAGGGAGCACAACAGAGTGATAGGAGAAGACAGGAGTGCGTGGTTTGGAACACAATTTTGGGAGATGGTAGCACAGCAATGTAAGTACACTGAACAAAGATAACTATGCATATGGTTGAGAGAGGAAGGTTGGGAGCATGTGAGACACCAGAAGAAAGGAGGAAAGATAAAGACTGGAACTGTGTAACTCGGTGAAATCTAGAGTGTTCAACAAATGTGATAAAATGTACAAAATATGTTCTTTTACGAGGGAGAACAAGCAAATGTCAACCTTGCAAGGTGTTAGAAATGGGGAGGCAGTGGGGGAGGGATGCAATCAACATAAACTAGAGACTGTAACTAACAGAATGATTGTATTATGCTTCCTTTAATGTAACAAAGGCAATATACCAAGGTAAATGCAGGTAAGAAGGGGGGATAGGGGAGGCATGTTAGACAATTGACATTGGTGGTGTTGTCTGACTCTTTACTCTGCTTTGATTTAAGGTTATTTTTCCTTTTGCTGCTTCCTAGCTGTCATTTTTCTCCCTCTTTCTTTTGCCTCTCTACCTACTTTGATTCTCCCTCCTGCCTTGTGGAAGAAATTTAGATGCCTGTATATAGATAGTGGTGAAGGTGGTGAACACATAAATACATGACCATACAGAGAATCATCGATTATTTACTTAGGATGGAATGTACGGTGTGTGAACAAAACCATTTTTTTAAAAAAAAAATGGGTTGATGACAAAACCTCAAGGGCAATATACTGAGTGAAATAAGCCAGACACATAAGGACAAATATTGCAGGGTCTCACTGATAGGAACTAATTATAATATGTAAACTCATAGACATGAAATATAAGGTACCAAAATATAGGACAAGGCTTAAGAATGGGGAGTGGTTGCTTAGTATGAGCAGAATGTTCAACTAGGATGAACTTAAATGTTTGGAAATGAACAGAGGCGTCGGTAGCAAGAAAAATAACTAACAGTGCCGAATGGTGCATGAATGAGGTAGAAAGGAGAAGCTCAGAGTCGTATATGTCACCAGAAGGAAAGTTGGAGATCAAAAGATGGGAATGCATAAAACTGAATCCTATGGTGGGCAATGTCCATGATTAACTGTACAAATATTAGAAATCTCTTCCATGAACCAGAACAAATGTATGACAATACAATTAGAAGTTAATAAAAGAGGAGCATATAGGGAAGAAATATATATGTATTGCAAACTATATACTACAGTTAGTAGTATTTCAACATTTTTTCATAAACAGTAACAAATGTACTATACCAACACTACGAGTCAACAATTGAGGGGGGTTGGTTAGGGATATGGGAGGATTCGAGTTTCCTTTTCTTTTTTTCTTTCTTCATCTTTTACTTTATTTCTTGTCTGGAGTAATGAAAAGCTTCTAAAAATTGAACAAAAATTAAGTGTGGCTATGGATGCACAGCTCTATGAGGATACCAGGGGCAACTGATTGCACACTTTGGATCTTTGGATAATTGTATGGTATCTGAACAATCCCAATAAAAATTTAAAATAAATAAATAAATAAATAAATAAATAAAAAGTACTTGGCCTTAAAGTAGTTAAACTACAACCATACACAAACATTTATAACAGGGTTGGGTAAGTTATGACACACAAATTATAAAGGATGACACAGGCAACTAGCAATGGCATTCTTTTTTTTCTTTTTTAAATAAGCAGCTTTATTTACACACGATACAATCTATCCAAAGTGTATAATCAATGGCTCTTCATATAATCACATAGTTATGCATTCACCACCACAATCAATATGAGAACATTCTCATTTCTCAAAAGAAAAGAAAAGAAAAAAAAAGGATAGAACATCTAGTCAGAAGATCAATAAGGAAGTACAGGACTTGAATGAGATACTAAACCAACTAGATCTAACAGACATATATATACAGAACACTGTACTCAACAAAAAGAGAATACACATTCTTCTCAAATACACATGGATCATTCTCCATGATAGACCATGTCCACATGTGGGGTCACAAAACAAGTCCCAAATTCAAAAATACTGAAATTACACAATGGATATTCTCTGATCTCAATGGAATGAAGCTAGAGGGAGAAATGGAAAATTCACAAATATGTGGAAATTAAACATGCTCTTATACAACCAGTGAGTTAAAGAGGAAATCACAAGTGAGAGGAGGAAATATCTTCAGGTGAAAGAAAATAAAAATACAACATACCACTACTTACAGGACGCAGCAAAGGCAATGCTGACAGGGAAGTGTATAGCTCTAAATACTTATATTATCTTAAGAAAGAAGGATTTCAAATCAGAGACCTAACCTCAAAACTGGAAGAAATGGAAAAAGGCGAACTAAACCAAAAGCAAGCAGAAGGAAGGAAATAACAATGATGAGGGCAGAGATAAATGAAATAGAAAACAAAACAAAGAAAACAACAGAGAATCGACAACTAGAATCAGAAATGAAAGGGAGGACACTACTACCTACCACAGAGAAATACAAAGGATTATAAAAAGTTACTATGAACAACTGTATGCCCACAAATTAGATGACCTAGATGAAATGAATAACTTCCTAGAAACACAAAAACTACCTACACTAACTCAAGAAGATATAGAAGATCTCCACAAATCAGTATCTAGTAAAGACATTGAATGAGTAATCAAAAAATGCCCAACAAAGAAAAGCCCAGAAAAATATGCTTCACAGGGGACTTCTACGAAACCTTCCAGGAAGATTTAACTACAATTGTGCTGTAACTCTTCAAAAAAATTGAAGAGGAGGAAACACTCCCTAACTCAATCTATAAGGCCAACATCACCACCATACCAAAGCCAGATAAACATACCACAAGAAAAGAAAGCTACAGACCAATTATCTTTTTGTAAAATTTTTTTCGTTTTTATTGAGATTGTTCATATACCACACAACTATCCAAAGAGCCAAAGTGTACAATCAATTGCCCATGGTACCATCACACAGCTGTGCATCTATCAGCACAGTTAATTTTTTTTCCAATATTTAGAACATTTTCATTACTCCAGAAAAGAAATCAAGACAAAAAAGGAAACTCCAATCCTCCCATACCCCTAACCACACCCCTCTATTACTGATTCATAGTTTTGGTATAGTACATTTGTTACTGTTGATGAAAGAATGTTAAAATACTACTAACTGTAGTATATAGTTGGCAACAGGTATATATATTTTTCCTATATGCCCCTCTATTATTATAGTTACAGTGTCATACATTTGTTCTAGTTCATGAGAGGGATTTCTAATATTTGCAGTTAATCATGGACATTGTCCACCACAAGATTCACTGTTTTATACATTCCCATCTTTTAACCTCCAGCTTTCCTTCTGGTGACATACGTGACTCTGACCTTACCCTTTCCACCACATTTACAGACCATTCAGCACTGTTAGTCGTTCTCACAATGTGCTACCATCACCTCTGTCCACTTCCAAACGTTTAAGTTCACCCTAGTTAAACATTCTGCTCATAATAAGCAACCACTCTCCATTCTTTAGCCTCATTCTATATCCTGATAACTTATATTTCATGTCTATGAGTTTACATATTCTAATTTGTTCATGTCAGTGAGACCATACAATATTAGTCCTTATGTGTCTGTCTTATTTCATTCAATATAGTGCCCTCAAGGTTTCTTCATCAACCTATTTTTTTAAGACAGTTTTGTTTACACACCATACATTCCATCCTAAGTAAACAATCATTGGTTCCCTGTATAATCATGTATTTATGTATTCAACACCATTGCCACTATCTATGTAAGGACATCTCCATTTCTTCCACAAAGGAGGAGGAAGAGTCAAAGAAGGCAGGGAGACAAAAGAAAAAGAAAAAAGTAAGAGAGAGAGAGAGAGAAAACATGACAGCTAGAAAGCAACAAAAGGAAAGATAGCATTAAACTAAAGCAGAATAAAGAATCAGACAACATAACCAATGTCAGGAGTCCCACACCCTTCCCCTATGTCCCCCCACCCCGCTCCTCCATATGCATTTAGCTTTGATAATGTTTCTGTTAATTATAGTCTCTAGTTTGCACTGATTGTATTTTACCCCCAATCCCACCCTATTTTTAACACCTTGCAATGTTGACATTCATTTGTTCTACGTCATGTAAAAATATATTTGTACCTTTTATTACAATCGTTGAGCACCCTAGGTTTCCCTGAGTTACACAGTCCCAGCCTTTATTTTTTGTCTTTTGTTCTGGTGTCCCACATGCTCCTCACCTGCCTCTTTCAACCATACTCAAAGTCATCTTTGTTCAGTGCACTTACATTGCTGTGCTACTATCTCCCAAAATTGTTTTCCAAACCTCTCACGTGTGTCTTTTCCTTTCTGTCTGCGGTGCTTCCTTTAGTGCTTCCTGTAGAGCAGGTATCTTGTTCACAAACTCGGTCATTGTCTGTTTGTTAGAGAATACTTTAAGCTCTCCCTCATATTTGAAGGACAGTTTTGCCAGATATAGGATTCTTGGTTGGTGGTTTTTCTCTTTCAGTATCTTAAATATATCACCCCAACTCATTCTTGCCTCCATGGTATCTATTGAGAAATCCGCACATAGTCTTATCAAGCTTCTTTTGTATGTGATGGATCGCTTTCCTCTTGCTGCTTTCAGGATTCTCTTTATCTTTGACGTTTGATAATCTGATTATTAAGTGTCTTGGAGTAGGCCTATTCAGATCTATGCTGTTTGGGGTACGCTGCACTTTGGATCCATAATTTTATGTCTTTCATAAGAGATGGGAAATTTTCGTTGATTATTTCCTCTATTATTGTTACTGTTCCTTTTTCCTTCTCTTCTCCTTCTGGGACACCAAGACACGTACATTCCTGCATTTCATTTTGTCCATAAGTTCCTGGAGAAATTGCTCATATTTTTCCATTCTTTTCTCTATCTGTTCTTTTGTGTGTAGGCTTTTAGGTGCATTGTTCTCCAGTTCCTATTTTCTTCTGCCTCTTGAGATCTGCTGTTGTATGTCTCCATTGTGTCTTTCATCTCTTTTGTTCCTTTCATTTCCATAGATTCTGCCAGTTGTTTTTTTTGAACTTTAGATTTCTTCCTTATGTACGCACAGTGTTTTCATTATATACTTCATCTTTTTTGCCATATCTTCCCTAAACTTTTTGAATTGATTTAGTTTTAGTTGTTTAAATTCCTGTATCTCAGTTGAAGTGTAAGTTTGTTCCTTTGACTGGGCCATAACTTCGTTTTTCTTAGTGTGGGTTGTAGTTTTCTGTTGTCTAGGCACCTGATTTCCTTGGTTACCCCAATCAGGTTTTCCCAGACCAGAGTGGGATCAGGTCTCAGCAGAAGGCAATAGTATCACGTCTCCCTGAAGGTTTGTCTTACAAGATTGGTACACCCTGTGAGGCCTCAAGTCACTGTGCTCTTCTGCCTAGCAGGTGGTACCTGTCAGCTTTTAGCTCCAGACTGCTGTTAAGGAGGTGTGGCCTGCGGCTGTTTTCCCCCAGGCTCCAGGGTCTGGTTCTGAATGGAAGGTGGGTAGCAGACCTTGGCACTACCTTCTTCCTCTTAGGGAAAATATACCCCCTAGGGTGAGGTCATTTACATTTGAATAGACTCTCTGCCTATGCTATCTCCACGCTTGTCTGATCAGAGTGCTGGGAACTGAAAATGGCTGAGGCTTTCTCCACTGAGCCGAAAAAGTACAGAAAGCCCCGTTCAGGGCAGAAAGCCCCCTTCAGAGCCAGTTCGTGGCCACTCTCTGGCTCTCCAAGGTCAGTCGTCACCCAAAGCCTCTGTCTGCTTGTTGGGGATTCATATCTTGTATTGGGCAGTCCACGTTTGTTAATTAAAACCCCAGTTGGAGCTCAGCTGAGCTATATTCACTTGCTTGGACAATGCTCCTCTCTAGCACCATGATGCTTTGCAGTTCAGGCTGTCGGGGGAGGGGGTTCCCAGCTTGGATCTGCAGTTTTTACTTACAGATTTTATGCTGCGATCTTGGGCATTCCTCCCAATTCAGGTTGGTGTATGATGACTGGACAGTCAGGTTTTCCCCCTGCAGTTATTCCAAATTATTTACTATTTGTTCCTGGTTGTTTATTAGTTGTTCCAGGGGGACAAACTAGCTTCCACTCCTCTCTATGCTGCCATCTTTCACCTCCCCAATTATCTTTTATGAATCCAGATGCAAAAATCTTCAACAAAATACTAGCAAATCAAATCCAAAAGCATGTTAAAAGAGTTCTACACCATGTTAAAAGAATTCTACACCATGATCAAGTGGGATTTATATCTGCTATGCAAGTTTGGTTCAACATAAGAAAATCAACTAATGTAATTCACCAAGTAAACAGAATGAAGAAATAAAACCACATGACCATATCAAGTGATCCAAAAAAGGCACTTGACAAAACACAACACCCTTTTTTGAGAAAAACACTCAGAACACTAGGAATAGAAGGAAACTTCCTCAACATGATAAAGGAAACCCCACAGCTAACATCCTACTTAAGGGTGAAAGACTAAGAACCTTCCCTTTGAGGTCAGGATCAAGAAAAGGATGCCCACTGTCACTACAATTGTTCAATATTGTATTGGAATTCTTGCCAGAGCAACTAGGCAAGAAAAAGAAATAAAAGGCATCCAAATTGGAAAAGAAGTAAAACTTTCTTTATTTGCAGATGATATGAACCTATATACAAAAAAATCGTGAAAAATCCACAACAAAGTTCCTAGAGCTAATAAATGAATTCAGCAAAGTGGGAAGGTACAAGATCAACACCCCCAAATCAGTAGTGTTTCTATACACAAACAGTGAATAACTGGAACAAGAAATAAAGAAAAAAATTCCATTCACATTAGCAGTGAAAAGAATCAAATACCTAGGAATAAATCTAACCAAGGTTGTAAAAGAATATGTACAAAGAAAACTATAAAGCATTACTAAAAGAAATTAAAGAAGACCTAGATGGAGGGATATTCCATGTTCATAGATTGGAAGACTGAATATCATTAAGATGTCAATACTACCTAAAGCAATTTATATTCAATGCAATCTCAACATTCCAACAACCTTCTTTGCAGAAATGGAAAAGCCAGTCATCAAATTTATATGGAAGGGAAGGGGCTCTGAATAGCTAAAGCCATCTTGAAAGAAAAGAATGAAGTTGGAGGACTCACACTTCCCTATCTTAAAACTTATTACAAAGCCATAGTAATTAATACAGAATGGTACTGAACAAAGGCAGACATATAGATCAATGGAATAGATTTGAGAGCTCAGAAATCAACGATCACTTTTATGGCCAATGGATTTTTTTTTTTATTTATTATTTATTATTTTTTTATTTCTTTTTGGCCAATGGATTTTTGACAAGGGTACCAAGTCCATTCAATTGGGAAAGAATAACATCTTCAACAAATGGTGCTGGGAAAACTGGAAGTCCATATGCAAAAGAATGAAGGTGGGCCCCTACCTTACACCATATATAAAAATGAACTCAAAATGAACCAAAGATTTTACTATAAGAGCCACAACTACAAAACTCCTAGAAGAAAGCATAGGGAAGCATTTTCAGGATCTTGTGTCGGGTGATGGTTTCTTAGACTTTATACCCAAATTAGAAGCAACAAAAGAAAAAACAGATAAAAGGGGCATCATCAAAATGAAAACTTTTTGTTCCTTAAAGCACTATATCACGGGAAAAAATATTTGGAAACCACATATCTGATAAATGATTAATATCTAAAATATATAAAGAAATCCTTCAACTTAACAACAATAAAACAAACAACACAATTAAAAAGTGAACAAACGATTGAACTGACATCTCTCCAAGGAAGATATACAAATGGCCAGAAAACACATGAAAAGATGGTCAACATCATTAGCCATCAGGGAAATGGAAATCAAAACCACAATGGGAATCCAAGATAGCTGATTATAGAGAGGCTAGGCTCATCTGTCAGCTAGGGGACTGGCATAAACTGTCCAAAATGATGTTTCTGGGGCTTGGGAGATTGGAGGGAGTCTCTGCAACACCCAGGAAAGTGTGAGACAAAAAGACAGAGAAGCAGAGGTGAGATATTGGGTCAGGTAGCCCTGACTACCGGCAACCCATTCCCCACTCCCAGGAACAAAACCTTCAGGGTGTCCAGTCCCTAGCAGGTGGGTGGCTGCAGACTGAGAGCCATAGAGGTCCACTTTCCCAAATATAGGGAAGGACACGGTATAGCACCATTCCAGCTTTTGGCTGGTGATTCTGGACTGCTGGAACATCTGGTGTCAGCCTACATAGCCTGGTGTTGCTCTGTCATTGTCTGGATCAAATAGAAGAGCAAGGAAGGCACACCTCCAGGAAGATGTCTAAAAGGCTTCTAGGTGAAGAGGGCCATATTCTGGACAGGATATGCCAGGAAAGTGCATCCTTGGGGAGTGGAATTAAAGACTTTTTGGCATCTTTACCTGACCCTCTCCCCGGGGCCCTGTGGAACTGGTGTGCACCCCCTTCATAGGTCCCTGGCTTAGCCCTGGTTGGGCAATACCAAAGAAACAAGTATCAAAGAAGAGCATTAACACAAAACCAAACAACAACAAAATATCTGACAAAAGAGAGAATCTGACCTTAAACTCACCAAAATAATCTGATGCCTAGACATAAGCAAAAAACTACAAAGCATACCAAGAAGAAGAAATATATGGCCCAAAGGAGCAAATCACAAAGTCAGAAGAGATACAGGATTTGAAACAACTAATCAAAGATGTTCAAACTCTCCTAAACCAATTCAAGGAGATGGCAAAAGACATAAAGGATATTAAGGAGACAATGGGTAAGCATAAAAAAGAATTTGAAAGCATGAAAAGAAAAATAACAGATCTTATGGGAATGAAAGACACAAAAGATAAAATTTAAAATACACTAGAGGCACACAGCAGCAGATTTGAAGAGGCAGGAGAAAGGATCAGCGAACTAGAAGACAGGGAATCTGAATTTGAAAAGAAAAAAAAAAAACAGAAAAGAACAAGAAAAGTTCAGCAGGGTCTCAGGGAATTGATTTACAACAGGAAGCACACAAATATTTGCATTGTGAGTGTACCAGAGGGAAAAGAGAAAGTAAAAAGGGCAAAAGTAATCTTTGAGGAAATAATGGCTGAATTATTTCCCAATTCTTATAAAAGACACAGATATCTATGTCCCAGAAGTGCAATGTACTCCAAACCAAATAAATCTGAACAGAACTATTCTAAGACACATACTAATCAGAATGTTAAATGACAAAGATAAAGGGGGAAATTCTGAAGGCAGCAAAAGAAAAGCAATTCATTATATACCATAGCTGCCTGATAAGACTGAGCGTTGATCTCCCACCAGAAACCATGGAGGCAAGAATGCAGGGGTATGACATATTTATGACACTGAAAGAGAAAACCTACCAGTCAAGAATTCTCTATTCAGCAACTGTCCTTCAAAAATGAGGGAGAGTTAAGATATTCATAGATAAGCAGTAGCTTAGAGAGTTTGTTAACAAGAGACCTGCCCTATAAGAAATGGTAAAGGGAGTCCTGCAGGCTGTAAGGAGGATAGGGAGGCTTGGAGGAGAGTGTAGAAATGAAGAATATCAATAAAGGTAACTAAAAGGGTAAAAAGTGAGACAAAAATAAGATATGACATATAAAAGTTAAAGGATAAAATGGTTGAAGTAAATACTGCCATTATAGTAATAACATTGAATGTTAATGGATTAAACTTCCCAATCAAAAGACACAGACTGGCAGAATGGATAAAAGAATATGAGTCACCTATATGCTATCTACAATAGACTCATTTTAGGCCAAAAGACAAACAGGTTAGAAGCAAAAGGCTGGAAAAAGATATTCCATGCAAATAGTATAAAAAAAAAAAAAAAAAAAAAAAAAAAAAAGCTGGGGTAGCTATACCAATATCAGATAAAATAAGACTTTAAATGCAAAGCTGTTATAAAAGACAAAGAAGAACATTATATACTAATAAAAGGCCAATGAATGAAGAAGAAAAGAAGAAATAACAACCATAATTATATACGCACCTAACCAGAGTGCCCCAAAATACTTTAGGCAAATGCTAGCAAAACTGAAGGGAGAAATAGAAGTACGTACAATAATAGTTGGAGACTTCAATGTACCACTCACATCAATAGACAGAACATCTAGGCAGAGAATCAATAAGGAAACAGAGAACTTGAATAATTTGATAAATGAGCTAGACCTAACAGGCACAGACAGAACACTACACCCCAAAATAGCAGGGTATACATTCCTTTTAAGTGCTCATGGATCCTTCTTTAGGATAGCCCGTATGTTGGGTCACAAAACAGGTCTTGATAAATTTTAAAAGACTGAAATTATACAAAACACCTTCTCTGATCATAAGGGAATGAAGCTGGAAAGCAACAACAGGCATGGGAGTGGAAAATGCATAAATTTATGGAGGATAAACAACACCCTCTTAAACACTCAGTGGGTCAAAGAAGAAATTGCAAGAGAAATCAGTAAATATCTTGAGATGAATGAAAATAAGAACACAACATATCAAAACTTATGGGATATAGTGAAGGCAGTGCTGAGGGAAATTTACAGCCCTAAATACCTACATTAAAAAGGAGAGCTAAAATCAAAGACCTAACTGCATATCCAGAGGAACTAGAACTAGAACAGCATGCTAATCTCAAAGCAGCTAGAAGGAAAGAAATAACAATGATCAGAGCAGAAATAAATGAAATTGAAAACAAAAAAAAAATAGAGAAAATCAACAAAACCAAAAGTAAGTTCTTTGAGAGGATCAATAAAATTGACATGCCCTTAGCTAGACTGACAAAGAAAAAAAGAAGATGCAAATAAATAAAAATAGAAATGAGAGGGGGAACATTACTACTGACCCCACAGAAATCAAAAAGATCATAAGAAGATACCATGAACAACATACGCCAACAACCTGGACAAGTTAGATGAAACGGACAATTTTCCAGAAACACCCAAACAACATATACTGATACCAGAAGGAATAGAAGACCTCAACAAACCAATCACAAGTAAAGAACTGTAAAGAAACAGTCACAAAAACTTCCCCCCAAAAAAAGTCCAGTAACAAACGACTTCACAGGTGAACTCTACCAATCATTCCAAGAAGAATTAATACCAATCCTGCTAAAACTGTTCTAAAAGACTGAAGAGGAGGGAATGCTACCTAACTCATTCTATGAGGCCAATATCACCATAACATCAAAGCCAGTTAAAGATACTACAAGAAAGGGAAATTACAGACCAATTGCTCTCATGAATACAGATACAAAAATCCTCAACAAAATATTTGCAAAATGAACCAACTGCACATTAAAAGAATTATATGCCATGATCAAGTGGGTTTTATGCCAGCTATGCAAGGGTGGTTTCAACACAAGGGTAGTAATGTAATATACCACATCAATGAATCGAAGGAAAGGAAACACACAATCATCTCGAGAAACGCAGAAAAGGCAGTGAATAAAATTCAGCATCCCTTCTTGGAAAAAAAAAAAAAAAACACTTCAAAGGACAAAAATAGAAGGAATCTTTCTCAACATGATAAACCTACAGCTAACATCATACTCAATGGTGAAAGACTGAAAGCTTCCTCATTGAGATCAGGAACAAGATAAGGATGCCCACTGTCACCACTATTATTCACATCATGCTAGAAGTTCTAGCTGGAGTGATTAGGCAAGAAAAAGAAATAAAAGGTTTTAAATTTGAAAGGAGGTAGTAAAAACTTCACTATTTGCAGATAACATGATCCTATATTTAGAAAGCCCTGAAAAAACTATGGCAAAGCTACTGGAACTAAAAAACAAGTTAAGCAAAGTGGTGGAATACAAGATCAACACACAAAAATCAATAGTGTTTCTGTACACCAGTAATGAGCTATCCAAGGTGGTAATGAAGAAAAAATTTCCATTCCCAATAGCCACTAAAAGAATCAAGTATTTAAGAACAAACTTAACCAAGGATGTAAGGGACCTGTACACAGAAAACTACAAAACATTGCTTAAAAAAAAAAAAAAAATCAAAGACCTAAACAAATGGAAGACATTCTGTGTTCATGGATTGTAAGGCTAAAGGTCATTAAGACGTCAATTCTGCCCAAATTGATTTACAGATTTTCAATGCGATACCAATCAAAATTCCAACAGCCTACCTTGCTGAAATGCAAAAGCTAATTACAAATTTATTTGGAAGGGTAAGGGACCTTGAATAGCCAAAAACATCTTGAACAAGAAGGATGAAGTGGGAGGACTCACGCTTCCTGACTTTAAAGCATATTATAAAGCCACAGTGTTCTAAACAGCATGCTACTGGCATAAAGATAGACATACTGATCAATGGAATCAAATTGAGAGTTCAGAAATAGACCCTCAGGTCTATGGTCAATTGATTCATTGATCAGTATGATCCATAACCAAAAGAATGAAAGAGGACCCTATCTCACACCCTATACAAAAATTGAATCAAAATGGATCAAAGACCTAAATATGAGAGACAGTATAATAAAACTCCTAGTAGGGAATCATCTTCAAGAACTAGTGGTAAGAGGTAGTTTCCTAGACCTTACACTCAAAGCACAAGCAATGAAAAATAGATAAATGGGAACTCCTCAAAATGGAATACTCCTATGTGTCAAAGAACTTTGTAAACAGGTAAAAAGGCAGCCCACTTAATGGAAAAAAAATTTGGAAACCACGTATCTGATAAGGGTTTGGTATCCAGAATATACCATGAATTTCTATAACTCAACAATAAAAAGACAAACAACCCAACTAAAAAATGGGTAAAAGAAATGAATAGACATTTCTCAATTAGGAAATACAAATGGCCAAAAAGCACATGAAAAGATGTTCATCTTCACTGGTTATTAGGGAAATGCAAATCAAAACCACAATGAGATATCATCTGATACCTACACTAGGAATGGCTGCTATTATACAAAAAGGAAGCTACAAGTGTTGGAGAGGATGTGGTGAAATAGGAACACTTATACACTGCTAGTGGGAGTGGAAAATGGTGTAGCTGCTGTGGAAGACATTTTGGAGGTTCCTCAGAAAGTTAAGTATAGAGTTAGTTACCTTATGATCCAGGAAAACTGCAATTCTTCAGTATATACCCAGAAGAACCGAAAGCAGGGATGCAAACAGACATTTGCACACTATGCTCATAGTGGCATTATTCACAATGGCCAAAAGATGGAAACAATCCAAGTGTCCATCAATAGATGAATGGATAAACAACATATGGTATATACATATGATGAAATATTATTCAGCAGTAAGAAGGCATGAAGTTCTAAAGCACGCAACAACCTGGCTGAACCTTGAGGACATCATGTTGAGTGAAATAAGCCTGACATAAAAGGAAAAATATTGTTTGAACTCACTAATATGACTAATTATAATATGTAAACCTATGGACATAAAATCTAGAATACAGGTTACTAGGAGATAGAATGAGGTCAGAGAATGGTGAGCAGTTGCTTAAGATGTGCAGAATTTTTAACTATGTTGAATATAAATGAGTAGAAATGCTTAAAGGTGTAACACATTATTGAGTATAATTAACAGTGCTAAATTATTGTGAATGTAGTTAATAGGGTAAGTTTAGAGTCATGTATGTCACTAGAAGGAAAGCCAGAGGTTAAAACATGGGACTGTATAACCCAGTAAATCTTGTGGTGGACAATGACTGTGATTAACAGGACAAATATAAAAAATTCCCTCCATAAACAAGAACAAATGTATGAACTTTTACAAGGAGTTAATAATAGAGTGGTATATGGGAAAAACGTACCTATTGCAAACTATGGACTATGCTTAACAGTATTATCTTAATATTCTGTCATCAATATTAACAAACTTACACACCAATGCTAGGGATCAATGATGGGTGCTGGGGGAAATAAGGGGTATGCAACGTTTTGGGTTTTCTCTCTTTTTTTTTCCTTTTTTAACCAGAAGTAATGAAAATGTTCTAAAATTGTGGTGATGAATGCACAGCTATGTGATGATACTGTGAGCCACTGATTGTATACGTTTGATCAATTGTATGGTGTGTGACTATATCCTCAATAAAACTGCATTAAAAAACACCATCTGTGGTTATGTACAGACAGTAGGACCTTGAGAGTTTCCATTTTTCAAGCCTCCAGTAATGTGATCATGTTTTTGTTTTCTCTTTTTAAAAATAATCTCTCTTGTTCACCAGTTGATTTCTAGTATCTTGTATATTACCTTGCAAAGTGGCTGGGACTTAAAAATTTTTTGAATAAATGAGTTGGTACTGTCAACTTTTCTTAAAAAACAGGAATGATGCTTAAGAAACCAAGATTTTCTACTATGAAGAATTAGTTAATATATGCTAATGTTTTATAACACAGAAGTAATAACAAATAACAGTTTGAACTAACATACATCTGCAAGAGTGCTGCAAAACAGCTACAATATGATACCCAAAGTTTGAAGCTCCTACACATCGGACTACCTCATCTGAAAGATTAAACAAAGCCATCCAGTAAACTAATTAGATCCTTTACATTCTACTACAAGATCTGAAATATCCCCAGGGAGGTTACTTTTTAAAGAGGTGAGGTTAAAAAGAGATGTTTGAAGGCTACCATAGCTTTCAAGTGAGTGTCACCTGGAAGAGTAATTAGGGTTAGGGTTATCTTCAACAGTCAGGACTGGAAGTAAGGGTGATATGCCCAGGGTATACAGTGCAAAAGTGTGTGGAAAGTTTGACTTCTTATAAAAATTTTTCTAATAATTAGAGTTGTGCCAATTAAAGTGGACTTTCTGAGAAAATGTGTTTCTTATCACTGGAAATGTTCAAATAGGAGTTAGATCCAGAAATACCGTGAAAAGGATTTCTGCATTGAAGAGGCATACTAGGTGGCCACAAAGATCCCTTCCAACTTAAAGAATCTATGATTTTTGAAACTGGACAAGCAAATTATACATGATTCACCTCTTCTGTCATCCCAGCACGGATTAGAGTGAAAAGGTATTTGAGTAATCTGACTTCATCTTCTCGATCCAGATCATCAAGAGGCATTTTCTGTCTTATAGGAGCATCAGGGTCCTATAATTAAAAAAATCATTAACTATAAATCCATTGTTCCCACATACTTTTTAAACATCATTAAGAGGTGATAAATCTATCTATATTTTATATACTGAAATATATTCATTTCTGATTTAGTTAGGTAACAAAGGGAATGAAAGTGTCACAAGTATTACAAATAGTAATACAATTATCTGCTGGCCCAGTCAAAAGACTCCACTGGCTCACAAAGATACATGCCTAGTTCAGGCAAGATGGAAACACCCCTAGGCCAGACCAACCAGTTAACCTTAGAATTGTTAGTCATTATGCAAGATGAATTGAACTTCACTCTGTTAGATCAGCTACATGGCCAAGTTAATTCCAAATGGAATTAGACACAAATAGAAGATGAACACAGAGGAGAAACTGAAGGACTCCCTATCCATCCTGTGACTAGAAAGAACTCAGCAGGCACTTCCTGAGAATATACAGAAAGAGTACCATTATGGGATTAATGCCATATAAAACACATCAGTGCTCAATAAAAAAATTTTTACACAGATTTCTAATAAAGATTTGCCAAAAAAAAAAAGCAAACCAAAAAACTTTAAACAGTTATTTCTATGCACTAACTTCCAAAGACAGAAAGAAATGTGCTTTTAAACATCTGAGATCACGTACTGTCCTCCATTCACTGGTAAGTAACATTGGAGCTACATGATTAATTTCAAATGTAAAACTATTTTAATGTAACTTAAGAAAGAAAAGAAATTCTGACTATTTCAAAGTATGAACATCAGTTCAAAAAATGGAATGCATGATAGATCAACTGGCTACTTCCATAAAAAAAATTTTGCACACACTGAATTTTAAGAAGTTTTCAAAATAAATGAGTAAATGTTTTTATTATTTCATTTTGGAGCATGGTCTCTTTCTGGCAAAAGGCAATCACTTTCTAGATGTAAAGAGTAAATGATTTTCAGCTGTTACTTACTCAAGGTAATTTAGTTATGTTTATTTCATGCTCTTCCAGTAGTTCCCAAACAATTTTCATCTAAAACCATATCTGTTTCCAAATGGAATTTTATGAATTTTTTCATCTTCTATTTATTTCTCCCTATTCTTCACTATAAATATTGAATTCACATGCCCCACCACCTGTCACCAAGCTCTATTCCTTTATTTTTGCAATAATCAGACCCTCATTCTTTTCAAATCCACCAAATGTTATTCCCAGTCCTCATATATGATTTAGAATAAACTTTCTAATCTCAAGCTATTTCACAAGGCTTCATTTTTCTCCTGCATTCTATATAAAAGAGCTTTCATAGTTCACTACCTTATAGTTGAAGAGCTCAAACCTTGCTCAGACAAAAATTAATTATTTTTTAATTCTGGTAAGTCATGTACAATTTCTGCACTTCTTCAACAGTTTACAACTCATAGGCCATGCATATATTCAAATTCATTCCATCATAATCAAATGCAATTTAGTTGTTTTACAGTTAAATTTTAGTATGTGCAAACCTTTGGGAAACTAAAACATGGAATCAAGGAAAGAAAAATTCTCAGGCTTAAAAAAAACATCACTTAACTTTGAAAGCAACTTTCATTTTAAAGAACGCTTACCAATTCAGTGACAAGAGGACGGACAGTTCCTATATAAGAAGTTAGTTTCCGCTGTTTCAAAGTATGCAGAGTATTTTCCCTGAGAGAAAAAGCAAGTAGGAAATTCTTTAAAAGGAGCAATATTAATAGGTCTATTAAGAAAAACCAAATCACAGAAAACTAAAAAAAATGCAAAAATCCTTAATACAGAAAAGTCTTAACTTTCGAAAAACTGCCCTTTTCACCCAACATTACAAAAACTTTCAAGCGTACAAGGTTGAAAGAATTTTACAGCCACCATCTAGCCCTCTATTCATCTATTAATTCACTTTTTTTGATGCATTGACAACAAATTTCAGCATTCATGTTGTTTATTTTTTTTTTATATACAATTCACATGCAATGAAATGCACAAATTATATATATATATTTGCTGAGTTTGGGCAAATACTCCTCTATATGTAGAACTGCTGGGAAATAGTTTAGGTGTAGGTTTAGTTTTATAAGTAACTGCTAGACCTTTTCCCATTTTATATTTCCTCTCACAGTGTATGAGACTTCCAGTAGCTCTACATCCTTGTCAACATTTGGTATTATCAGTCTTTAATTTTAGTCATTCTGGTAGCTGTATAGTGGTATGTCATTGTGGCTTAGCTGACAATTCTCAGATGACTAATGATGTTGAGTACTTTTTCATGTCCCTATTTGTTTACCTGCTTTTATGACATATCTGTTCAACTTTTTTGCTCTTTTAATGGGTTATCTTTTTATTGTTGAGTTGTAGGTTTTTATGACTCCTGGATATAAGTTCTTTTCACATATGTTATGTGAATGCTTTCTTACAGTCTGTGGCTTCCCCCTATTCATTTTCTTAATGGTGTCTTTTAATGAGTTGTTTCTTATTTTGATGAAGTCAAATCAGTCAAAAACATTTCTGATTACTGCTTTGTATCACTTGAGAAAAATCTGCCTACCCCCAAGTCACAAAGATAGTCTTTGTTTTCTTACAAAAGCTTTGTGGTTTTAGCTTTCTAACATTTAGAACTATAATCCATCTTGAATTAATTGTTGGATATGGGTCTGAGGTAGGGGTTAAGGTTAATCTTTTTCCACATAGATATGCAGTTTTTCAGCACAATTTGTTGGAAAGACATGCCTTTCCCTACTGAATTGCCTTGGCAGCTTTGTTGAAAACTATATGAGTATACAGCTGTGGATCTATTTCTAGATTCTCTTTTCTATCCCATTGGTCAATAAGAAAATGAGACTAACTCATGAAAAACTTGCAAAATAAGGCCCTTAACATAGACAGGCATCTTAACTTAAAATTTTTTTACCCTGAAAATGAAAATTTCTTTCTCCAAAAAATCACAAGTATTCAATATTTAATTTTTAACACACAATGCATAGCACTAATTCCTAGTTAAGCAGAAACAAGATAGTAATTGACTGACAGACCTTGTACATACATAATGTTACTGAATTCAAAGGCAATCTGAACTTTTTCAAGCTTTGAAATCAACTATTTTCTGACTTCAAGTTGTTATCATAATTTAGAAGTATTTAAGGATGTAGGGAAAAGCAATTAAAATAAGGCAGAAGTGTGATCTTGATGATTAAATTACAATTATTCAGAAAAAGCAGGAAGGTGATTGTTTGAAAACATAAACCATGTCACTTTTCTATTCTCAAGGTTTGCCATCATACTTAGAATCCAAAACCCTTACCCAGACCTACTTATAAAAGCCCCATATGATCTGGCTGTCTCCAATCTCTTTTCCTACCATTCTTTTTCTTGCTGTGTTCACACTGGCCTCCTTGAGCAAGTACCTTATTTTCTCAAAGTTTCTGCAATTTCTGTTCCCACCTAGAACACATGTACCCCCAGATTTTTGCATGAATTGCCTCCTTTAATTCTTAAAAACTCTTATTACCTCAGAGAGGCCTTCCCTATATGTTGTTCTATTTAAAACAGCATCCACTGTCACCCCCTACTCCTTAACTCTGATTCATTTTTTTTTCAAAGCTCTTTTTACCTGACAGAATATATATTTGTTTGTTGTCTACCTCTCTTATGCAATTTTAAGTTCCTTAAAGGCAGGGTTTTTTTTGTTTGTTTGTTTATTTACCAATTTTGCTCACTGACTGAATAGTACCTGGCAAACAGTAAGAACTAAATAAATATTTGTTGAAAGATGAATGAACGAAACCAAGGTTAAGAGGCTTCAAGAATAAAAGTTCAGTTACTTACCAATATACTGATTTTGCATAAAACTCAATATTATCAGAAAAATCTCCAATTTCATCTTTGGCAATGCTCTCTAACCAATCTACCACCAGCTAGGAAAGAAATAAGCAAGTATTAATGACAAGATCTGTTAGTGTTTTATTTAAAGTGGTAACTACTACCCTTAATTCAAAAAAAGTTTCTGATTTCAAAAATATCAAGTAACCATGTTTTTTTACCACTACCTTTACTTTTTTAAATAAATGAACATTATGGCAAGAGAACGATATTTTCTTAGGAATGACAGTCTTTAACAGGTTATTCTTGGAAATATGAGTTATTTTAAAACCAAAGAGCAAGGTTTCTAAATTCCTTTTAATTACACACAAAAAGGTCTGGTAGAAAAAATTAAGGAAAAAAAGTTAAAAATTAAAAAAAACTTCAGTTCTATGTATGCCATTTACTTTTTCTCCACATTTCATTAAAAAATATTTTAAAATTCTAATCATACCTGACCTTGTCGGACAAGTGAATCTCTCTGAAACAATGCCTCCACCACTGCCTTTTCACTGGCATTAACAGCCTGTTTAAAAAATATATAGATACTTAAAGAAAGGAAGAAAGAAAGGAAAAGAGGATGCTCTAAGAATATAATTTCAAAAGAAAGGTAAAAGTGAATCTGAACTACATATATTTAACTACCCCGTACAGTAACATCTTACTACAAAGCAAATCTGCATATATAACTGAACAATATTTAAACTGCCAGATCAATTTACAGCTGCTATTATCTAATATTATAATTCTTTTACTGTACTTGGAATTTAAAAATTCTATTTCCCCCAAGACGTTGTTTTAAGGGAAAAATAAAACATAAAACCAAAAATATAATAATTAAGGAATGGATGCAGTCATTTACATGTTCAAAAATGAACCTTTGAAAACTTTAAAACGTTTCATTCTCTGCCGCAGAAGTTGAAAGGTGATAAAACCTGAGAACAATCCGAGGTTCTTAAGAGTGACTTTGTAAGACAATTTGACATAAACATTAGCAAACAGTACTAAGTATATTAAAAGGATAATATACTGTGACCAAGTATACATGGGTCAAATCTATTAATTAATCCACCTTATTAAAAGGAGAAAAGCCACAAGAATACCTTGACAGACACCAAAATGTCATATGATAAAATTATCTTCATAAACTAGAAATGAAAGGATACTTTTAAAATATAATAAATTGAAAGTTATAGCAAACAACATACTTTACCATAAAGTGTCTGAGAACTCTCCTTTTTAAAGTCCAGAATGATGGAATGGATATGAATCCCTGCTATTAGTTAACTTACTTTGAAAGTTCTAGCTGATATTAATGAGACCAGAAAAGAAACTAAGTATTAAAAACTATGGAAAAAGAGTCAAAAGCATCACTAATTGCAGATAACAGGATTGCCTATCTAGAAAACCAAAGACAATCAATGGAAAACTATTCACTGAGATCAGTTAAGATGGCCCAAAATAAGATAAACAACTATATATAAGATAAGCAGTTTTCTTAGATGTTCACAGCATACTGTTGGAATGAAGTATTGCGGAATAAATAAATGAACAGATTAAAAAGGTAACACTAGCATGTCTGGAAGTTTTTATTAGAAAAGAAGTCAGCTGTTGGTGACAGGGCTGCCTTCCTGAAGGGTATTTTGTTCTGAAAGTCTTTAAAATGTAGCAAGCCATTTGCAAAAGTAATTCTAGGGAATAATCAGACAAGTGCATAAAGATGTAATGTTTAGGTTTATTAATCATAACACTGCTTGATTAATATTAGGGCCTACTGTCCTAAAATATGAAACATTAAATAAATTCAGCCTAACAACACAAACAAAACAGCCATTAAAAAAAAAAACTGCAAATAAATTAATGACTATAATTACCTGAAAAAATATTTAAAATATATTTTAGGGGAAAAAGCAGATTAACAAATATGTATTTATTATAAAAATGTTTATTTATTTTCTTCCTTCTTGACTATACATAGTTGTTTTAGTTATGAATTACTTTTGTAATCAGGAAATAAAAAGTAATTAAATGCCCAAAAGGCATCTAGTCTTGATAGTTTTATGGGCATAATTTTATCAGATAATTCTTTTGTTCTTCAAACAGAACATTAAAAAAATGATGAAAGACTTCTGAACTTGTTCTGAAGGACAGCATGATTCTAGACACCAAAAGTGGCTGAGGATAACTGATTAAAAAAAAGGAAACACATTTAGGAGAATCATAAATTAAATATTAGCTAATGAAATTTAGTAGTATACTTAGAAATGCATCATGACTGAAAGTTTATCCTATCTGAAGATAATTCAACATTAGGGAATCTATTATTGCATGCCACTACCTTAATAAACTAAAGAAGATACCTATAGAACCTAAAAAACATTTGAATGCATTCAATACCCATTCCAACTCTTAGCAAGTTAGGAGAAAAAAATGTCCTTAACCTACAGTAAAACATCAAATGTGAAGATGAAACAGAAAAGCATTCTTATTAGAAGTCAGGAACAAGTAAAGAATACCTGCTGTCACTGATATAATTTAACACTGTATAGGTGTTCCTACTCAATGCAATTAGGCAAGTATAAGAAATAAGAGGTGTAAAGATTGGAAAGGATTAAAGAAAACTCACTATTTGTAGAAGATGACTACCCTAGATAGAAAACTCATAGAATTAAATGAAAAAGGTACTGGAGCTAGTAAGACTTCAGAAAGATGGCCCAAAACAAATTATACATACGTATAAATCAATAGCTTTCTATTTGACAGTAATAACTGGAAAACCAATAGAAGAGAATCTACTCACAGTGGGGTTCATATGGGATTTTATGGAGACAAGGACAAGGTCTATAGAAAAATACAAAATATCTGAATAAACTGAAATATACTGTGTTTATAACTGGGAAGATTCAACATGGTAAAGATGTCATTTCTTCCCAAATTAATTTACAAATTCAATATAACTTCAATATATACCCCAATAAGATTTTTTTTAAATGGAAATTAAGTTCATCTAAGAAAAAAATAATCAAAAGAACAGCCAAAAAATGTAGCTAAAAAAGGTATTTTATATTGGAAACCATATATTTGTAGGAAATTCTACAACTCAACAATAAAAGATTAACAGACTAATTAAATAATGGGCAAAATACATGAATACACATTTTTCCTAAGAGGAAATACAGATGGTTAAGAAACACATGAAAGATGCTCATCTTCACTAGCTATTAGGGAAATGCAAATCAAAACCACAATGAGATATCATCTCACGCCTACTAGAATGGCTGCTATTAAACCAGAAACTACAGGTGTTAGAGAGGATGTGGTGAAATAAGAACACTTATTCACTGCTGGTGGTAATATAAAATGGAACAGCCATTGTGGAGGTGGTCTGGCAGTTCCTCAGGATGCTAAGTATATGCCTTATGATCTGGCAATCCTGATACTCAGGATATACCCAGAAGATTTGAAAGCAGGGATGCAAACAGACATCTGCACACTGATCTTCACAGCGGCATTATTCATAATTGCCAAAAGATGGAAACAACCTAAGTGTCCATCAACAGACGAATGGATAAACAAAATGTGGTATACACATACAATGGAATATTATTCAGCCATAAGAAAGAATGAAGTCTTGAAGCACGTGACAACATGGATGAACCTTGAGGACATTATGTTAAATGAAATAAGTCAGACACAAAAGGACATATATTGTATGATCTCAATAATATGAACTAATTATAATATGTAAACTCATAGATGTAAAATCTAGAATATAAATTACTAGGCTATAGAATGAGGCTAAAGAATGGGGAGCAGTTGCTTAATAGGAACGGAATGTTTAACTAGGTTAACTTAAACACTTGGAAATGGACAGAGGTGCCAGTAGCGCATTATTGCGAGAATAATTAATAGTACTGAATAGTGTGTGAATGTGGTAGAAAGAGGAAATGTAGAGCCACGTATGTCACCAGACGTAAAGTTGGAGGTTAAACATGGGAATGTATAACAGTAAATCTTGTGGTGGACTATGACTAACTGTACAAATGTAAAAAATATAAAAAAGTTCTTTCATGAACTAGAACAAATGTATGACACTATTACAAGGAGTTTATAATAAAGAGTTATATGGGGGGAAAATGTTCCTATTGCAAACTATGGACTAGAGTTAGTAATATTTTAATATTCTTTCATCAACAGTAACAAAATGTACCACACCAATACTATGGGCCAACAATAGCAGGGGAGATAAGGAGTATGGGAGGATTTGGGTTTTATTTTTTTATCCTTTTTTCTTTTCTGGAGTAATGAAAATGTTCTAAAATTAATCATGGGGATGTACGCACAACTATGTGATGATACTGTGAGCCACGGATTGTATGGGGATTTACCCTAACAAATAGTAAAACATTTATGTTAGAATGACTAAAGTTGTGTAGTATTGGCTTTCAAATGTGTGAATCAATAAAACAGAAAAGATCCATGAATAAAAATGATTTGGGGTGGAAGAGTGCTAACTTCCATCTTTCCTGCCTGCTGTCGCCGTGGAACAAGTCATCTCCTGTTAACCATATAACTGGAAACTATAAGACATAACCAAGTAAAAATGCTTGAACTAACATCAACCAAAAAGATAATATAAAATAATGCTTCAACAGATATGTTTAACAGGTTATTAGAGATCATTAAAAAGAAAACAGTGAATTAAAAGATAGCTAAGAAGAACTACTAGCCAGAATGAAGCAGAGGGAGACAAATGGATAGAAACATAAGAGACACAGTGAAAAGGTTTTATCACATATGTAAGTAGAGTCCCAGAAGGAGAGGAAAGGTAAGACACTGGGGCAGAAGCAAAATTTGATGAGATAATAGCTGAGAATTTTCCAAAACAGACTAAGGACATGAGATCCCAGATTCAAGAAGCATTACAAACCTCAAAGAGAAAGCGTATCACAGTAAATTGCTTCAAACTGAAGATAAAGACAAAAACCTTAAAAGCAGTCAAATTAAAAAGAGAGACTTTCAAAGGAGCAAAAATAAAACTGACATTATTTTGCTGAAGAAATAATGGAAGAAAGAAGCAATGGAATGTATCTTCAAAATGATTAAAGAAAACAGCTACCAATTCAGCAAAATATTCCTTGAAAAAGAAGGTGAAAGGAAGACAGTTCCAGGACACAAAAAAAAATGACAGCATTTGTCATCAGCAGATATTCACAAAAAGGACCTATTAAATTATATCCTTCAGGAAGAAATATAACCCCAGATGGGGAGTCATGAAGAGCAATAGAAAAAGTAAATGTTTGGGTAAATGTAAATGCGCGTTAACTGTGTAAAAATAATGTCTTGATTTAAAATATACACATTAAGAATACACAATGTATATAACATGGGGTGGGGCAGTAAATGAAGTTGATGTTGTGAAAACCCAGGGCCCTGGGCCCTGCCCCCTCCTCTATTACTGAGATACACCCAGCCATCTACATGACCAGGCAACAGGCCCTTCCCCCCAGGGGGGGAAGCATTAAAATTTCCCTCCCCTAATCATTGTTAGTAACTAAATCTCGGGATACCTTCTTGTAACCAAATCTTGTGAGAAAGTCCGTTGTCACAAACCTTTATAAGCCACCCCCCCTTGGCACTCCTTTCTCTCTGTGGAATCGTGGAATGCTGACTTCACTTTCCTTATCTGCTGCCATTGGGAAAAATCATCTCCTGTTTTGTAAGTCCCTAATTAAACTCATGGGTAACTCAAAAAAAAAAAAAAAAAAGGTTTGGTATATTATTACCAACCAATGAAGAAAGGATGGCCTATTTGATAAATGATGTCAGTATAATTGGATACCTATTTGTAAAAACTTAAATGTCTTGCTTACTTCATAGACAAACTTATTCTGATGAATTCATAAGCTTAATATGTAGAAAGTGCAACTTAAATTTAGGAGAAAACACAAGAGAATACCTTTATAATAGATAAGAAAGGCTTTTCTTATCAAGACACAAAATAGCAAATAATGAAAGTAATCATGATAGATGTGACCAGATCAAAATGGAAATATCTTTTTGACAAAGACCCCTTATCAAAGTTAAAAGACAAGCAAAAGAATGGAGAACATCTTTAACGTATATTTAAGAGAAAAGAGTTTATAAAAAAAAGAACAAAGGATATAAATAGAGAACTTATAGAAGAAATGTATGTGGATAAGAATGAAAAGATACTCCCAAGGATATGCATATTAAAGCAATGAGGTATGCTTTCCCCAGATTGGCAAAAATTCAAATAATTGATAATATCCCATACTGGAGTAAATATTTTCATATACTGTTAGTGAGAGTGTAAACTGGTACATACTATTAGAAAGGTAATACAATAATCTCTATTAAACATTAACCCAGCAATTTCACTTTTAGAAATAGAGGAAATACTCAAACATGTGCAAAAAGTATTATGAAGAAGAATGTTCACTCTAGCACTGATTGCTACAGCAAAAATAATAGAAATGACCTAAATATGTCCAGCAGAATGCCCGAAAAAATTATGGTATATTTATACTCTGTCATATTATTAAAAAATTAAGGTAAACCAAATGCACTGACATGAAAAAACTAAAAAAAAATTAAGAAATGAAAAAAAGAAACTCAGTATATACAGATGAAATCATACTATATGTTAAAAAAACCTGTGTGTGTGCGTGTATATATATATACACATACACTTGAATATGCCTACATACCCATACATACAGGAAAATGTCTGGTAGGATAACAAATTGTTAGACTGAATAGTAAGAGGGATAAAAGAGGACTTTTACCTTTACTTTACAATATAAATCAATATTTGAATATTTTATAAAATAGTATCATTTATTTACTTTTAATTTTTAAGCATTTTTAAGGGAAAGAAAATAATACAAAACTTACTGTAGTCACAAACATATTTTCATCTTCTAATGCAAACTGTATTCTATCTCTGGGGAAAAGTAACACAAAACAAAAAAAGCTTTATTTCACATGAGCACATGAAAGTACCTTTTATGCTATCTGCATGCACAAACCTGCATTCTATCCAATGTAAACAAATGTGCTTCCAATTAACTTAGCCATCACACTTTAAATACAAGACACTAGTGGAAAATGCCTGCTGAACCTGACATGACACCTGAACAAACTGATTATTTGCTAAAAATACACATTGCAAAAAGTTTTTAGCAGCTACCAGGATAAAAAGATGAACTCAGTTCTCTCTATTAATGCATACACCTAACTTTTTAATACAGTGTTTTCACATGGCAAAAATAAAAAAGCAATATGATTTTGTTTCAAGATTTTCTCACAAGGATGAGAAATCAACAGAATGAGAAGAAACCACTAAGCATCTGAGAGAAGGCAAATTTGTTTAACTTCTTTCAAACCTCCATGTCAGTACCTATTATATTAAGTCTACCTTTCAGTTCTTTTTCTTAATCTTGCCTAAATATTTCTGTTTGTAGCACTTCCTTAAATCTTTTTTCTTTTCTTTATATATATCCAATTTTTTAGTATATATATGACCTGATATCATCCTCTTTCCTCACAACTCACTCCTAACAACTAAGATATTAGAATTAGGAAAAACAAGGATCAAATAAAGCAAAACTATTTCGAAGTACATTCTACCCTAACTTTTAAATTAATGTGACTATTGGCTTGTCACCTTATTTTTATTTTATTTATGTGTGCCTCACAAATTTACCTGTACAAAGAAGCCAGCAGCCTCCATGTGACCATCTCCTGTTGAAGAAGCCAGAGCATACTGGCTGTCTTTGAAAACTTTTGAAGTCCTGGTGTTGCTCGGCTCACTACTTTACTCAGTATGTTCACCTGAATTAAAAACACAGATGTAAAGAGGCTAATTTTCTGTAACATTTAAAGTCACTAATAACTTTGTATTCTTCAAGTATATAGTGCTAACACTACACAATTTTAGAATTTTACCACTATCTATTCTTTCTGAGTTAAATTTAATGTAACATTCCCAAAAGAAATTTTTTTGGATAAGGTGTGTTTGTGTGAGTGTATATGTAAAAGTTTAATGTACCACAGATTTCAGATTCAACAATATTAGCCATGGGTACATTTGTTTCTTACGATACATCTACTCAGAAGATAAGCTATATTTAAACTATATCTGGCAAAATCATAATATGAATATAGGAGCAATGAAATTAAAAATATTTTAAAATTATGTTTGAAAAATTTAGAGCATGTAACAAGTCAAGAAAAAATGTTTTCCTAAGATTGGTACTGAAATATTTTTCACTTCTAAACAAAAAGCCAACCCAAGTTCCTGTTGTTCCAAAACAGTAGTTCTTAATCCTTTCTGGGACTGAGGCACATATAAAAGTCTAATGAAAGTTACAAACATGCTCCACTGAAACACACACAATATAGTACATCCAATTTCAGGAAGCTTACGGATCCTTGCTAAAGGAAATGTTTCTCAAAGATTATGACTAGGACTATCCTTATCTTATCACAGGTAATTAAAAAACAGGATCATTCTCATTCAGAACATGAAAAATCACCACCCAACAAGTTATCCCATCCTTTAAAAAATGTTTACAAAGTAATGTTACTAGTGTTTCAAGACTAACGTTTGATAAACATTTTATCTGTACTTCTCATTCTTTATTAAATTTTTAAATTTTCCTCAGTTGTAATCACTTCACTAAGTGATCGTTATTGCTTACTATTATTAAATTACTGCTTTTATTCAGAGATCAATTACTGAAATAATAAATGCTCAAAATATATTGACTATTACTGTCATTATTTCAATTATTCTTGAACACAATAGTTCTCAATTTTTTTTTTTCTCAAAGCCCATTTCCTTTTTTAAAGTAGGATCTTTTTGTCTCCAAAAACAAATCTTGTGCGGACCCTCAATCTGGCCAACCTCCCTCTTCCCTACCACCTCTGTCACTCATCCCTTAAGGTATGGAAATTAACAGGCTAATGCTGTGCAAAAATTAAAAGTATTGAAATGTAGACAATGATGGAGTGAAATTAGTTTACCTGACTGCCGCAAATGTTTTCATACTCTTCTATGAGGTCAAAAACTGTAGTTGAAGCATGCTTCAAAAAAGACTGCAGGAAATCAGAAAACATACTCATGGATGCTAGAACACATTAAAAAGAAAAGAAACAGAAAAGAGTTGAACGATACATTTCTAGGTAATTGTTTGAAAACTAAAAACAAAAGTACAAGTCTCTTAAGATCCCAAACATGTGTTAGCTTTATGATGATGACAAAATGATGGCGAACATATGAAATAAGGTATAGATACACTGACACTAACAGCAAGTATTTTTTTCCAAAAGGGAATGGTAACAACCAATCTGAAATTAACAAGGTGACAAGACTATGTAAAGAAAAAAAACAAAAAACAGTGAGCATTATAATGAGCTACTACTCCACACCCATAACAATGGCTATTATTTAAAAAACTGAAAATAACAAGAGTTGGAGAAGATGCGGAGAAATTGAAAAGTTTGTGCACTGTTGGCGGGAATGTAAAATGGTGCTGCTGCTCTGGAAAACAATTTGGTGGTTCTTCAAAAAGTTAAACAGAGAATTACCATATGACTTGGCAATTCCATTCCCAGGTATACACCCAAAGGAATTGGAAATAGGGATTTGAACAGATACTTGTACATCTATGTTCACAGCACCATTACTCACAATATCCAAAAGGTGGAAATAAGCCAAATATCCATCAACAGATGAATGCATATACAAAATGTGGTATTTACATGCATTGAAATATTATTCAGCCATAAAAAGGAATGAAGTTCTTTTTGATGCATGATAAAACAAGGATGAACCTTGAAAACATTATTCTGAGTGAAATAAGCCGGACGTATAAAGACAAATAATATATGGCTCCACTTACATGAAGTATCTAGAATAAGCAAATTTATAGAGACAGAACGTAGACTAGAAGGTTACAAGGGGCCATGGGGAGGAGGAAATGAGGAGTTATGGCTTAATGAACACTGAGTTTCTGTTAGGGGTAATGAAAAAGTCTTGGTAATGGATGGTGGTGATAGTGACACAACATTTTAAATGTTAATACCCTGAATTGCACACTTAAAAATGGTTAAAATGGCAAGACATTTATGTTTTATACAATACAATTAAAAAAAAAAAGGCAGCATTAGCATCTAGGCCAAAACAAAACATGTCAACAACATTAGAAAGATAAAAACTAACCCTAAAGAAAAAGAGAAGTTATTTGAACAGCACAAATATTACAGGAGTAAAGATATAGGAGACTTCTCCAATAACCTAACAGGGTGCTAGTTACACTGAAAGACAGAACAACAAGATGCTGCTGCAACTGAGAACTGAGGTGAGATTTTCAGCCTTCTAGAACTACTGCATTAAATGATTTACCTAGTCATTACCACAGCTAATTATTAGTGAAATATATATTATAATGAAGTTCAGGAATAGAAGATAATTTTCTTGATTTAAGAAAAGCAACAAGCTATTCTGTCATAAAGCTCAAATTCATTTTACCAGCTTCTCCAGGATCATCTTCGCGTAGCATGACAGCACTGAGAGTTATATCCTCTGCTACACTGTGGGGCTCTAGGTTTGTGAAGAGCCCTGAACGTTGTGATGAAAATGCAGCTGCCCAATTGCTGTCATCCAGATTAGTTACCTTTAAAAAAAAAGGAAGACACAGAAAAGTAATGGAGCTATTGACACTGAATGAACAAAGACTCACAAAAGTAACTAATAGACACATATTTCTTCTTTTCCTGGAAAGAATCACAAAAAAACTACTAATAGCAGTCGCCTTTGTAGAGAGGGAAGAGGGGGTAAATGTCAGGGGCTTTTGCTTTGTTTGGATCTTGATTTTAATAATCCAACTTAAATCTGAACACTTAATGATATATGTATTATCATGAATATATATAATGGATATTTGAAATGATAAAGGAATTTGTGTGTGTGTATCTGTGTGTGTGTATGTTGGTTAGATGTGTTAATGGTATTATGCTTATGATTAAGAAAAGAGTACTTATGTCTTAGAGATATATAATGAAGTACTTATGGATGAAATGGTATGGTATCTGGAATTTGTTCTAAAATAATGTGGGTATAGATGAAGCAAGATTAGCTGTATGTTCATAATTATTGAAGCAGGGCAATGGGAATAGAGGAGTTTACTTTACTGTTCTATTTTTGGTCATGTTTGAAAATATCCTTAAGAGAAAGTTAAAAAAAAGAAATCCACCTTTATCCAAAATTCAGACATGAACAACAATAAAAATGTATCTTTAAATCAATCTCCCCAAAGGAAAAAACCTAAAGGTAGATATGGTGCTCCTACATATTCATGAGGTAGAAACGATGTGCTCAGGAGGGCTCAGCAGCAGCTACTGAAAATTAATTAATATTTCACTTCCTTCTGCGGGAAGCACAAGGATCACACTGAAAATCTTAAACAGCAATAACATTTTGCAGTGAGTAAAATACTTGGGTTCATAGTCAAATCTTTGTAGGCAATATATCAACAGTGAATAATTTTACTTCCTTCGGGGCAAGCTATATATCCTCTCATGGCAAAAGAAATCAGGAAGATACTTTTGATTACAAAGTAATCTGCAAGCATTTGAATTTTGTATAATAAGCACTATATATTTTCTTTGCCTTCACTTTTAAAAGAGTGACAATTTTACTAATAATCTTGTAGCTCTGAAGCTGTATGATAGTAAAAGACATCTTCTTTGATAAACCTGGAGACACCCAATTCACTCACCTTTTTAAGTAGAACAAGGTAAAACCTGCCAAAATAAACCAATTTTATAAGCAGAGTAAAACTGTCTAATAACTAAATCATCTTTAGATATTAATACTCTAAAAATCCACAAGATTATAGTAAATAGAATGATTTAACCTTTGAAAGACAAGACGAGTTTAACATGCAAAGCCATTCTATAAAAAACACCTAATTTAGACAATTTAATTTGTACATAAAAATCCCTTTGCTTTCTTAATAAGCACAGAGTTGGGCAGGGGAACCATCTTATCTTGTTTCTGGAACAAAATGTGCCACAATGCTCTACAACTCTAACAAAACTGTTCTCTTTCCTCTCAAGTAAACACAAATTTTTCCTTTTTCTATAGGGCATTTTAAAAGTCTAGGTCAGGACATTCTGCATCAGTTTATACAATGAGTATCTCATCTATTTTTCCCAAAATTTCCTCTTTTCTCCCCTTTAATGAATTATTTTTCTTCCTTATGGTATTCTTCATCCACTACCCTTGGCTTCCTACTCCTGTATGCTTCCAAATAGGGCTCAGCTTTTGTAGCCATCAGCAAACAGCCACTGAACTTATTTCCTCTGGTATAGCAAACTACCCGATTAAAACATTTGATACACATCTAAAAGTTGCTGGTAGCACAGTTTACATCTGTAAGATGAGATTCTTAAAGGTTTGTTTTCTGAACGCCTAACCAAAAATTACTTTAATCCATATAATCTAGAGTTATTTTGATTTATGATGAATATGACTACAATTCTCATCAAAAGGTTTTTCAGCTGAATTTTATACTTTAATAAAAAGGGAGATTTCAGACCCATTCTTCTACATACCATGGACAGATTTCCCAAGAACCCTGAAGACTGTGTAAGCCGGGGAGACCTTCCTCCTGTTCCAAGAATGCAGGAAATATCTGGCTGCCTTAGTAAGCTTCGGTTCAGGGGAGTAACTATAAATAAGAGGTGAGTAAAAAGAATCCAAGGTGCATGAGCAATGATTAAAACAAAACAAGCTAACAAACAATACAGCATGTATAATTTTCAGTTTTCAGTTATTTAGATTCTAACTAAATAAATACTTTAAATGCTTACATTTTCATGACTAGAAGATTTAACTTCTTTTCCTAAATTTGAAGTTTTGGTACTAACAAGTTTACTGGGAAAATTTTTACTGCACTAAAGAAGCTTTCATTGTAAAATATGTGAATAGTAAAGAAAAAGTACAAAATGAGCCAATGAATTATTAATATTCTAATTGTAGAAAGCACACTGAGGATGCAGTATAGTGTATAGATGAGCTTTGGAGTAAGCAGACTATTGTTTGAATCCTGGTTACATTACTTACTTACATACTTACCCACATTATTTAACTTCTCTAAATCTCACTTTCAATTTTGATCAAATGGAGATAAAAATCTCTACATTACAGCTACTGTGTGTTTATATAAAGTATAGTGACTTAAACATGGTAAGAATTGAATAAATAGTAGCTGCAATCATTACAACTGTATTAATTATTGATATTGCAACCAAATATATTTATTACAAGTACAATACATTTAGAAGTCTATTATTAGTGTCATTATTAGATGTTTTAAAAGCAAAAAAATCTCACAAGGTGATCGAAATGAGCTGGGAGTTCGAGGGATAACCTGATTTCTTGGTGTAGTATTAGCCAAATTTTCATCTTGGGATGCTCGAACTGTTGGAAGAGTTAAGGAAAGTTTTCCATGCAGAAAGAAGATCATTAAGTTAGAATCAACTATATTTATACTACACAAGATATGTGAATACATTTTTCAAGAATGGCATACTTTATGGCTACCATTTTTTATGCAAAGAGTAGATAAAGAATTCCCTCTGTCAATGAAATTCTAAGTTGTCAGTTTTAGATTTCTACACAGTAAATGAAGAGTTCTTAGTCTAACTTCAAATAAAAAAAGGAACTCTAACATCAGCAGAATCTAACCACAACATGATAGTCAGAAGTAAAATAGAACATCCTTATTTTCAAGGAAATATAAATCTCAATCTCATTTTCTTATTATATACTCTAGTATTTTACATTTATAACAAGTGTTAATACCTCTCGTAAAAAGAAAATTCTATAACCCAGATTCCAAACATGTTGGAATTTTTATAATGATGTCTAAAACACAAAGGATACTTAAAACTCTTTTTTGAGCACTCTGTTTCCGTGCAGTCCGTGTTACTTCTGCCTCCCGGATCACAGGGGATGACATCTCTCCAAAGTCACTCCTAAAATAGTATAATCAAGTTCATGCGAATGAAACGAGAATGTATCACTTGGAAAGAACTTTATCGTGATGACTGTAGAAAAGCACCCTAGTTAAGACAATCATTTCAGTAGCCAAGGCTTTGATATTTTTGGTCAGAATGCTCACCCTACTCCAAATCCGTTCCACTCAAATCTTACTTCCATGAAGGCTTCTCTGACTTTCTAGCCAGGGGTTGTGTGGCAACCCCTGGCTGAGCAAAAACAGGCATGGTGGAATTTGTCATCACACAGCAGTCTAATGTTTAACCTATCATCTTTGTAAGCCGGTAAGGAGAAAAGGGGTAAACTAACCTTAAAATGTAACTTTAAAACGTGAAACGGAGAAGTAAGCAGGAGGCGAGAAACTCTTGGTTTCACAAAGAGCAAGATGTAATGTACCCAGACCTCCCACCAACAAATGTTTAATCTAGTCTACCCAGCTTCCTGGCTCCCACATGTTATCACTCTTGTGGTTATCTACAGAGCCCCATCCTATATTCTCTCCTTCCTGCATCACCCCCATGTCACAGGACCCTGTTCCCCGCGTTTATAGCTCTCCCACCTTAGAAATGTCTTTGTCTTAAGCCTTTATAACCCACTTGACCACCTAGCTTAATTGCTTGGGTCAACTTCCCTGCGATGCCACACCCACCTGGCTTAAGAGAGGAGTTATCATGATCTCTTCGTCACGATCTCTCTGTGACTTCTCACCCTATTGGTAAGCCCTGAATACAAGTTCACGTATCAGAAAATGCCCGGTGTCTTCTGTGGCCTCTGGACTGGCAAAGCCCTCATGGGCCGCGACACTATGTCGAACTTTTTCCTACAGAATTACTTCAAACTTGGACTATATATCATAACAATTTTTTAGATAACTGTTTAATGAAGGAAAATGTTCTTTCCCATATTGGATTGAGGAGTTCCCTAATTGCAGAAACTCTTGTCTTAGAGGATCTTCTGTAGTCTCCAAAATGCTTCAAATCATGTGTACTATGGAAAAAATCTTTTGGTTGAGATGTTTGAGCTGATGAGATGGGAGGTTAAGTAAAAAAGAATGCTTGTAAATTGGGGAGAAACAACCCTTCAAGTCACTTCCCCCAAGGGTATCCTAAGGGTGTCTCAGTCTCACCAATGTTGTACTCATAATGCTCCAGATCTCCCATTATTTTCATCCAAAGGTCTAGAAACTAAACTGCATGGATTAAGAAACATGTGTTTTAAAACAAATCTAATTTGCTTTTCTTCCACTTAAAACCCTCAGACAGCTCCCTCTGGCTTAGAGAATCAAGTCTAAATTCCTTTGCATGGCATTCACAACCTGACTGCAGCTTACAAGTTCAGTCTTAGTCAGTCACAAAAATCACCCCTACACAAACATATACATGTGACCATTCATCTACACAAAGTATGCACCTTCATACCCTCACACTTTTATACATGCTGTTCCTTCTACAGAGGTCTGCACTTGCCCCCTTGTCCACCTGGTGAACATCCATCCACTCATCAAGCAACCTACAGGTGAAGAATTCCAGTTCTGGAGACACACAGATCCAGGTTTGGAACTCAGTTCTTCCACTTATTAGCATCCTAATTTCGACTGAAGTTCCTTGACCTCTTTTAACCTCAGTGTTCTCATCTATGAAAAGATGAGACTGCCTACTATTTGCACTGTTACAAAGACTAAACTATCCAATAACACACAGTGACTGTCACAGTGGCAGTCACATAATAGTCACTCAATTGTTGGCTACTGCTAGGAACCAAAAGTCTGAATTGAAAATCCAGTTCCGTCATTGACTGGCTTTGTGATCTCGAAGCGGGTCACTTACCATCTCTAATCCAGGGCCATCACTTACCCCGCCCCCCCAGGAGCGAAAAATGTTGCGTGAAAGCGCAGAATAGATACATCGCAGAGACACCACAGGAATGCAGGGGATTATCATTGACCAAATTCCTCACCCCTCACCCCCGCCAAGCAGCCTTTCCTACAAAAGCTGCAGAATCTCCCAACCAGTGAAAGGAGTCCAGGAGCAGCACACAGAACCTCTTTCGCTTCCTCTGTAAGTCGGGTTTCACTTATTCGTTCCACTAACGGGCAATAGGGACAAGTTCCCGGGCTAAGCTGTCACCACCAGAACTGACACTGTCCATAGGTTCCAGTCTTTTTAAACAAGATGCTCACAAATTTGGCCCAGTTGGTCCACCGCGTTTCAGCCCTCCCGCCCTCCGGAAGCAAACCCTTCGGCCCGGAAGCACTCCCTGCTAAACTAGAAAAGACGGGGGAAAGAAGGGATAAAAAGGTTCTCAATTGGCGCATGCGCGACTTTTCCTTCCTATTGGCGCCAGCCTGACCGGCGCAGGCGCGAAAGGATGTCCGCGTGTGACCGCGCCCACCGGGCGGAGTTGGGCCGGGGGCGGGGTCTGAGTCGGAGGTGGGGAGGACAGGAGGAGAGCCTGACCCAGCTTAGCCGTGACGGGTGCCGTCACTTTGCTTGACCGGCATCTGTGGGCGTGGCCTAGTGGTCTAGGCGCTGGGCTGAAGTACTGGGAAGTCTGGCGACATATAATGCTACAACAGAAAAAATGTGAAGTCATTTTCGTGTATCTTGGTCAGAAGAATCCTGGGCTTGGACTTCCGACATGCGGGGCTCTGCCCTACACCTGGAGGGTCCTTGTCTCAGTCACTGCACTCACCTCGTTTGGATTGGTGGTGTAACACCCTACAGATTTTGAAACTGTTTTCAATAATTGCTGTTTGTTCTTTACTTGTGTGTGTGTGTGTGTGTGTGTGTGTGTGTGTGTGTGTGTGTGTGTGTTTTCGTATTGAGGATAAAAAGTTCACCTGTTTTAAAAAGTCGAAAAGCAGCATGAAAGCAGATGGTATTGGTCTCTATTTCAAAGTGCAGCCTAGGCAAAAAGTAGGGTATTCTGGCCCTAAGGGGTCAGTTGAAGTTTTGCCTTAGACATTTATATTCTGCTCTAATTCCAGGAACCACCGTTCCCAGGAAGGCCTCTTCATATCGTGGTGTTTTGAGTAAGATGGCTTTTGTGTCCCCTGATCTAGGCTCTATCCATCTTCACTGTGAGCAAATTCCTGTAGGATTCTGTAGGGTTAAGATAACAACCTCTATCACAAAGTTGTGAGAACTATAAGTGAGATCACAGATGTACACTGCACATGACAGATCATCAAAATAATAATTTTCTCCTTCAATAACTTAGGTGATGAATCACACCCTGGCATTCTCTCATGCTCCCCAACTCCTAATTTTCCTGTACAAAAGCAAATTTGTTCTCTTAAAGAAAGTGAAACGTGATTCTGAATGATTCTTGTCAGTGGAGAGGCAAGTTTATTCAAAGCGTGAACCAGTGGCTCAGGTTCTTGCCATGTGTCCCTCTCCACAACTGAATTCCAATGTATTTTATTCATATAAGGTATTCTTTGCTTTCCTGTGTTTTGGGTCACTCACTCCAGTGACCCTCTGCCGATTTCCACTTTAGGTATACTTGAAGTGATTGAGGTTAAGTCACATTAGAAAAAGAAGGAACCTCTTTGGGCAAAGAATTAGACGTGTTCGGGTCATATTCAAAGAGAGTAAACTTATTGAAAAGTGCACTGGGGTTCACTTTTGACACATTTCAATAGTAGGCAGGAACACCATGATGTTCCCAAACATTTCAAAATATATTCATTTGATTGCTTTAAAACATTTGATTGCTTTAAAACTATGTGGAATAAACTCCTTGTGTAGTTCATATTGTATATATACTGCCTTTATGTTTAGAGTTCTTGGTTGCAATGACAAAAATTCACTATGGCTAACTTAAGTAAAAAGGAATTTACTGGAAGCATGGCAGAAGCTCATAGATTTTGTCAAAAAGCTGGAGAAAGGGCTTTGGAAGTCTCATATCACCAGGCAACTAGCTACGGAGGCCAGAAAGCAGCAGCCAGCCACAGGCAAGCCATCCCAGGCACTCAGCAGAACAGTCTGATCTGGAGCCCACGTGCACACACACAAACACACCCTGCAGAATAGAGAACCCATTACCTTTTATTTTCCTCTGCTACTTTTTTTTTTTTTTATCATTTTCTCAAGTAAAATTTTATTTTCTCAAAAGAAGGATCCACAGAAGTGTGCTAAGTTATTTCCCAATTTTTTTTTCTTTTGTTTTGTTTTAATTCAGTTTTACTGAGATATCTTCACAACCCATACAGTCATCCATGGTGTACAATCAGCTGTTCACAGTACCATCGTAGAGTTGTTCCTTCATCACCCCAATCCATTTTTGAACATTTTCTCTACACCAGAAAGAATAAAAATAAGAATAAAAAACAAAAGTAAAAACACCCAAATCATCCCCCCCCCATCCCACCCCAATCTTCATTTAGTCCCTGTCCCCATTTTTCTACTCCATCCATACACTGGGTAAAGGGAGTGTGATCCACAAGTTTTTCACCATCACACTGTCACCCCTTGTAAGCTACATAGTTATACAATTGTCTTCAAGAGTCAAGGCCACTGGGTTGGAGTTTGATAGTTACAGGTATTTATTTCTAGCTATTCCAATTCACTAAAACCTAGAAAAGGATATCTATATAGTGCATAAGAATGCCCACCAGAGTGACCTCTCAACTCCATTTGAAATCTCTCAGCCATTGAAACTTTATTTTGTTTCATTTTGCTTCCCCCTTTTGGTCAAGAAGGTGTTCTCAATCCCATGATGCAGGGTCCAGGTTCATCCCTGGGAAGTCATATCCGGAGTTGCCAGGGAAATTTACACCCCTGGGAGTCAGATTCCACATATGGGGAAGGGCAGTGAGTTCACCTGCCAAGTTGGCTTAGCTAGAGAGAGGGGGCCACATCTGAGCAACAAAGAGGCACTCAGGGGGAGACTCCTAGGCACAGTTTTAAGCAAGTTTAGCAATAAGCCTCACGAGGGCAAGCCCCAAGATAGAGGGCTCAGCATACCAACTGTCAGTCCTCAATGTTTATTAGAACATCAGCAACAACCCAAGCGAGGAAGTCCAACACTTCCGCATTTTCCCCCAGCTCCTAAGGGGGGCCCTGCGTATATATTTTTATTCTCTGCCCGAATTACTCTGGATGTGTTGCTATTTCACACTATACTGTGCAAACCTACAAGATCTCACTTTCTGTTCAAAGTTCCATGTAATTTTGGTGTTTGAACAAACTGACTGTACATAAATTGTTTAGCGTACTTCAGAAAATATAGAACCTGCTCCAGATAACCATCTCTTCCCTTGGTCTCACATGGAAGTTGAAGTTTTAAAACATAGTCAGTATCGTCCTTTACCCTTTGGACTGATTTGCCCTAGTCCTAACCAGATCTGCTTCATTCATATCTCTAACTGCTTTTTAAACAGTTGCTGTATGCACTAATACTGACATTCATATCTGCTGAGCTCTAGCTCTGAGTTTCAGGTGTCACACAGATACTCAAATTTCCAGATACCAGTCAGGTCATACACAAAGGGATCAGCATCTCAGAGTTTGTAGATAGCCATTACAGTTCAGGAATAGATTTGACTGCTGTAAGAGCTTACATTCTAGGGACCATTACCATAATTGTTTCCCTGTTAGGCTGTGCTCTAAGATTCAATTCTGAGTTTATACATTGTAGTTAGTCCATATTGGTGAGGTATTATAGTGTTTGCCTTTGTTTCTGGCATACTTCACTCAAAATGCTGTCTACAGGATCCATTCACCTCGTTGGTTGTGTGTCTCACAGCTTCACTCCTTTTTGCAGTTGCTCAATATTCCATCGTATGCATACATCACAGTTCACCATTCTGTTTCTCAGTTGATGTACCCTTAGGCCACCTCTACCCATTGCAAATCATGAATACTGCCTCCATAAACACCAGTGTGCAAATGTCCACCCATGTCCCTGCTCTCAGATCTTCCAAGCATATACCCCATAATGAGGTTGCAGGATCTTATAGCACCCACATACTTAGCTTCTTGTGGAACCATCACACTGTCCTCCATAAAGGCTACAACAGTAAATAAATAATTCCCCCTCTCCATGTTTTCTCCAGCACTCTTATCCCTATTTATATTTTTTCCTACAATTTTATAGAGATATATTCACATATAGTACAATTATCTACAGTGTACAAGCAGTTGTTCACGGTATCATCATATAGTTGTGCATTTATCACCACAGTCAGCACTTAAGCATGTTGATTATTACAAAATAAGTGTTTTTTTAAATGAATAATAAAAAAGATAATAAAAAGAAAAATAAAATATCATACAATACAATATAATACTAAGGTCAGACAACACCATTACCAAGAATCCCATATTTCCCCCCTTACATCCCCTCTATACACATTTAGCTTTGGTATATTGCCTTTGTTACATTTAATGGAAGCATATTACAATGTTACTGTTGGCCACAGACTCCAGTTTGTTTTGATTATATTTTTTCCCCAGTACCATCCCTTTTTCAACACTTTGCATGTTTGACCTTCATTTGTTCTCCCACATGTAAAAACATTCCCATATTTGTACATTTAATCACAATCATTGACCACTCCAGCTTTTGCCAAATCATACAGTCCCAGTCCCTATCGTCTATCTTTACATCTGGTGTCATACATGCCCCTAGCCCACCTCTCTAAGCTTCACTCTCAGACATCTTTGTTCAGTGTACTTACAATATTGTGCTACCATCATCCTGCTGTTGTGGGGTGTAGTGTTCTATAGATGTCTGTCAAGTCTAGTTCATTTATCGTATAATTCAACATCTCCGTTTCCTTATTGATCCTCTGTCTAGACGTTCTACCTATTGATGAGAGCGGTGTATTGAAGTCTCCCATTATTTTTGTAGAGGTATCTACTTCTCCTTTCAGTGCTCTCAGTGTTTGCCTCATGAATTTTGGGGCACTCTGGCTTGGTGCATAAATATTTATGATATGTTTTCTTGATGAACTGACCCTTTTATTAATATACGGTGTCCTTCTTTGTCTCTTTTAATTGTTTTACTTTTGAAGTCTAATTTGTCTGATATTAGTATAGCTAATCCTGCTTTTTTCTTGTTTGTGTGAAATATCTTTTTCTGCAGCACTTGGAGGGGAGTCTCAAAGATAATTGCGGAATAGCAGACAGTTGTCATTAGGGCTCAAATTAATGTGTTGGATGCTACCTGCTGCTCACTCAGGTTGGCCTCTATCCAGTTAGATACCTGCTGGTTACTGCTACCCTCTTTAAGCAGCTTCTCCAACTGCCCGCTCAGCTCCTCTGAGGGGGGTGCCCTCTGGCCAGGGGTCTCTGACTCTTCTTCCAGGGTATACTCCACCTTCTACAACATCTTGGTCTTCAGGCAGAAATTCCTTCCAGGTGAGCCCAGCCTCTAGCCACTTCATCCCCACCTTTTTGGAACCCATGCTTTTGCATAGGAGCCCCAGGATTTCTAGCAATAGAGAAGCAGCTTTGTCCACAGGTCTCAGAACCTTTGTAATCTCCCTAAACAGCTCCTCTGTGGGCACCCCACCTTCTTGCAGAATGGGTGTTACCAGTTCTGCTAGGTAAAGCCACACATGGGGGATGTCGATTTCCATGTCCTCAGCCAATTCCAGGATTTCATACAGCTCTTCTACGTACTGAGCAGTAGAGAGGTGCCTGGCACAGAGCAGCTGGTGAAGCAGCCGCCCCATATGCTCATGAGCAACGGTGGTGCGCTCCAGTGTGGACTCGATGCCATGTTGCACAAAGATGAAGAGTAAGGAGGGTGAAGACAGCTCCTGCACACACTGCACTGCCTCCTTCATGTCATTGTGGTGGAGGTATTCCTCAATGATGGCCCTGGATTTCTTCTCCATCTCCTCCTCAGAGAGTGAGGCCTTTGGGGGGCTCACTGGGAGCAGGGTGGCTTGCCTAAGGTCCCAATCCTCCGTGAGACTAGCTGCCTTGTGCAGTCTCTCAGGCTGGGTGGGACGTTCTTGACTCCACTCCTCCATTTCCTTGCTGAAGCTCCGTTTGGTGGCGGGGGGTGTGTGCACGATCCATCCAGTCCCCACGGTCGCCTCCCTGTTCCCTCCATTCTAGGCAGTCTTCCGGGTCCCCAGCTTTCTCACCTCGTTCTGAGCTCAGGCTACTCCTCTGTACGACATGTCTGTTATCTGTGATTTCTGTGGGTACTGCTTGTTGAAGAGCTGAGAAGCGATTCAAGGTACTAGTAACTGGACGAGCAGCTTCTGATGCTGCATCTGAGGGTTTGACCCCTGAGCCTCCACTGCTGCCCTTGCCCCAGCTCAGTCGTCCTCCAGGTGCAAAGAGCTGGTTGTTAGAAACAATGAAGTCAGGCTTCATGATCTTGGTGAGTTGTGAGGTGTCAATGGGGTGGCTGCCCTTGCTGATGGGGACTGTGTTCCAGCCACCATCACCCACAAGTGGAAGGCCATGACTGATGGGCGGGCCTGGAGGACCACCCTGACGTTTGTCACTGCCCTTAGCCATGAGCTGCTTGATGTGCTCCTGACTTTCCTCCATCTCAGCCTCCTTGTGGATCTGATCAATGGTCTTGGGACCCTGGTCCCCTTGGCGTGGCACCCAATTGCTCTGTTGCGGATCCAGCACATCCTGCAGCATGGGGTGGATGCAGGATGACGTCTTCTTTTCCTTAATAATTTTTTTCCATCTGGTTGAAATACTGATCATTCAGGGCTTGGCTTTCTCGAAGTCCAGGTCTTTGCCAATGGTAGTGAGCAGACGGCAAAGGCTTTCAAGGGACTCTTCGTCATGGTTCTTAAATAGATTGACCACGCAGTCATGCATCATTGTTTCTGTTAACATCTTCAGTTTAAACAACCCCCCAATAAACTTGATATTCCCTAGAGAACACCGCTGGGCTGTCCCGAGCCTCTTCCAGCTCTTCCTTCAGGCCCCCCTGTTCCTCTGCCATAGCGGCTTCATCCATCTCTTTTTGCTTCTCAAAAACTTCATCATCATCTTTGTCTTTCTCAAACTCCTTCTGACATCTATTCAATAGCAGTTTTTGAAAGTTCACAGTCACTATTGGCTTTTCTGTTGTGGGCACTTTCAGCGCCACGAGGCAGTGGCATATATTGGCATAGGCCATGGAGAAGTTGGGCTCTGAAACAGCCTTCTTAAAGATGAGGACAATGACTCCGTTGAGGCATTCCTCAGTATCAATGGCCAGCCGTGTCACCTACTTCATCAGCTGCTGGAACATCTGGGGTGTCAGCTTTTCAGGGTGGAGCACACCCTGTGTAACTGGTCCTGGGGTTTGCTGCCATCAGCATCCTCTTCCCCTTAGTCTTTATCAGCTGCCATCTGCTTGCTGTTGGGTTTCCAGGACTTCTCTGCTTTAAGTTTTATAACACTGTTCAGTCATTAACACTGTGGCAATGATCTTACAAGGTTCCTTTTGGAGGCCCTGCTGAGAGCACTGGGGTCCCAGGTCATCCGGCCCTTGGGGCAGCTCCCCACCTGGCCCACCCCTTGGGTGTCCACAATTGCTAAGGGCTGGTTGACCAAGGTTTGCAAAGGATGGAGTAATGTCTGGGCTGCAATTTACGCCCTGTCGTCAGGTGGGATCAAGTGGTCGCCATGGTGTTTTATTGGCCTTGTCCAATACCACAGCACTGACATGGGGCCATCCCTCTGGCTTTTGCATACTGGCAAAGATGAATTGAAAGCCAAGCAGGAACTCATGGTCATAAAGTTTTTTCTCCTCAAGGTTTAAAGGCTTCCATTGATTTGACTTATGTTCATACTTCTGCTCCCCAGGCTGAATGTTCACAGCATTGTGAATTTTGTCTTCCTTTGAGTCCCAGGTATCCTCTGTCTCTTCAGGCCTTGGGGACATGCTGCTGCCCTCAGACTCTGGGCCTGGATTGTTGCCTGCAGGAGGCTGATTTTCCACCTCTGGTACTCCTTGGTTCACTTCCCTGAAGGCATCTAGAAGGTCTCCCACAGCCTCCTTTTTAAGCTCCTTAATTTTCCATTTCCTCTTGGGCACAGATACCACCACTTTGGTGGCTGCTGCTGCCTCCAAATTCTGGGGCAGGTGAGCTGGGGCATGGGTGCTCTCTGGGGGGAACAGTTCCTCTCTTCCCTTCTCACCCTCAGCTTCTCCTCATTCTCCTTCTTTTTCCTCTTCTACCTCTTCCTACATTTCCTCCTCCTGAGCCAGGGAAGTAGCTGGAGGAGCCATAGCTGGAGTGGTAGAGGGGATGGTGGGGGGAGCCACTGATGTTGTCACTTCCTTGGCCTACTCCTTGGGCTCACTCACTGGGCTTAAGTCCACAGCTGGTGACAAGGGGTCTCAGTTGAGCAGTTCCTCAAGTTGAGCAGTTGGAGCAATGGACATAGGAAGTTAAGAGGGGCAAGCCAGGGGAGAAAGAGGGACAAGTTCTGGGCTCAGCTCCAGCTCTGGTTCCAGATCCTCAGATGGAACCACACTGTTAGGTTCATGAGGAATTTACACTTTGTGAGATGTGAGGGGCATGAGAACCTGGAGAGGACAGGAAGAGAACTCAGATTCTGGAATTGGTTTGCTAAGTGTCAACTCTATCTCCAGTATGGGTTCAGAGAGGGCAATAGGTTCTGGAGACAGGCAATATGGTTTTCCAGTTTCATAGGGGCATGGAGGTTGATTCTTCTACAGACATTTGCATCATCTCCATTGTCAGAGTATCCCCAGGAATAGAGAGGACTGCAAGATTAGGCTAAGATCCCAGTTCCAAGATTGGGGGTGGTGATGGGGTTGGAGAAGGTGATGAAGGCTGGGACTCTAAAGGGCTGTGCTTTGGGCCAGACAGCCCTGGCCAACCCCCAATGATTGCTCCCTGAGACTGGTCATCTGGCCGGACAATGACAGCAACCTGGGGTGTCTCTCCATTAGCTTGAGGCTCCAGACCGCTTCTCATCTGGGGAGGGGTGGGTGTGGAGGTGGTGCGGGCCCCAGACATGATCTGCTCTGTGATATCCTTCCCTCCTTGGTTTGGATCTTGAATTTGGATTGTCTTATTCTCCCTCTTGGGGAGCCTCTGGGGTGGCTGGTTCACCAAAACTGGGGTGGGGGCTATGCCAGTGGGAAACTGCTGCACGCCTTGGTCTGGGTACTAGGCACCAGCATAGGTCCCAAACTCTGTAGGGCTTGCACCTGGATAGAAGCTAGGGGCTCCTGGCTGCAGAGGGTACTGCTGTGTTGGGAAAACATATGTGGAACGCCCCTATCCAGGGATAATAAGCCCCCTGGGAGGCTGGGTAGGAGATCTGGGAAGGGATCATCATTACTTGGGATCCAGTAGGGTAGACATGGGCAGCTGGGCCAGGGTGAGGGGGGGCTGCACTCTGCACTTCGGAGGCTGCACTGCTCGGGGGCTGGGCCTGGCTAGGGTAGGCCGGGCCGAGAGGGGGTACTGAACACCACCGGTGCTGTCTGCTCCAGGGGAAACGCTGACTGTGGGAGTACAGGGAATGTGGCGGTTGGGGGGCCTGTGGGCTGTAAAGCTTTGTTCATTTCATTTGGTGCCACATCAGGGTCCCCTCAACATCCCTTCAGTTAAGAATAAGTCCACAGTGTGGCCTACAGGTTATGGGCATCTGAGAGCCTTCAGTCTCCTTCAGTCCGTGTGACCGAGCCCCAGGCAGCCACACAGACGATGCCCACAACCATTTCCGGCTCTCTGCACAGATCTCCTCCGCTACCTTCTATCTGGAAAAGTTCCAAACCTACAGAACATTTCCCACTTTTACTCTTTCTTTTTTTTCTAGAAACATTTAAGAATTAGCTGCAGATATCATAACATTTCACCTCTAAAAACTTTAGCATACATCTCCTAAAAACAAAGGACAAGACATTCTCTTACATAGTTACATTGAAATTTTCACACTCGGAACATTAAACAATGACATAACATAAACGTATTCAAATTTCCCAATAATGTTCTTTATACCTGTTCTTCCCCCAATCCTGGATCCATGTTTTCATTTCCCAGGCTGCTCAAAGCAGATACCATGAAATGGATTGGCTTTAACCAATAGGAATTTTTTAGCTTACAGTTTGAGACCAATGAGAATGTCCAAATTAAAGCATCACCACGGGGATGCTTTCTTCCCCAAGACTGGCTGGAGAGCCTTGTTCCTCTGTCACATGGCAAGGCACATGGTAGCATCTGCTGGTCTCTTCTTTCTCTTCTGGGTTTCACTGATTTCACCCTATTGCTTCCGTGGCTTTCACTCTCTCTGTCTGAATTTTATTCTCTTATAAAGGACTCCAGTAAAAGGATTAAGACCCATCCTAAATGAGGTGGGTCATACCATAACTGAAGTAGCCTCATCAAAAGGTTCTACTTAAAATGGGTTTATATCTACAGGAATGGATTAAATTTAAGAACATGTCTATCTGGAGTACATACAGCTTCAAATCACCACAATCCAATACAGGATTATACATTTAGTTGTCATGTCTCTTTGCTCCATAACAGTCCCCAGACTTCCTCCCACCCGCTTTTAAGACACTGATATTGTGAAGAGGTCAGATCAGTATTGCAGAAAGTTCTTCAATTTGGATTTGTCTTATTTTTTCCTCATTATAAACACATTTGAAAACATTGAGTGTGTGTGTGTGTGAAGGAATACTACATAGGAATCAATCACATCAGCTGGCTTGTAAAAAGAGTTTGTTTCAGTCTCAAAATCTGCCCGACCCTCCCCACCCTCCTCCTCCCAAAGAAAACATCCTTTTACCTGATGCTCCTTTCTAGCTGCCATCTTTTCTCTCTTCTCTTTTCAGCCAAACTTCTGTTTTGGTAAGTTTTAAATAGCTATTACTGACTTTCTTACTATAAATCCAATATATGTGTCTACTACAGAAAGATAAGAACCTAGACAATAACCAAAGGGGCAAATTAAAAAATTTCCATAATCCTGTTAATATCTGACTACAACTCCATGAGAAACCCTCATCAAGAATTGCCAAGCAGAGTCCAGTTAACTCCAGAACCAACAGAAATAGTATGTTTATTTTATGCCATTAAATTGAGGGTGGCTTGTTCTGAAGCAAAAGATAACTAGAACAAGTGGGATTATACTATAACACTGTTTTATAATCTGCTTTTTCACCAAATGCTATGAACATCTTTCATGTCAGAAATTATTCATTCGCACCATTTTAAATTTAGTCAAATATTAAAAGAAAAAGAGAGTAACATTCCGTTTTGCCTTTTTGTCTCCACTTTGCATTAGTACAACCTAATGCTGTCTGACTTCAACCCCACAGCTAAATTCTATACATGTCTTTGCTAGCAAAAGTTTATTTATCATTTCTAATCATCCCTGGAGCATTTGACATCTCTCTCTTCCCTGCCATTTTTCTGCTCCTGGGTGTCATGGCTTTACTGAGGAACTTCTCCTGGTCCTCTTTGGCTTTTTTTTGGTTAACCTCCTTTGTGGGCTCTTGAAATCAGCCCTTCCCTTGAATATTAATCTTCTCCAGATTTCTGACCTAAGACCCTATTTATTCAAGTCTACCCACTATTATCAGTCTTCAAACTACAAAGCATTTCCTAATAGCTCCCCAATCTGCAGTTCTAGCTCATACCTTGCTTTTAAAAATTCAGACCCATATATCCAATTTTTTTTACCTTTTTATTTTGAAATAATTTCAATTTATAGGACAGTTGCAAAAATAATACAAACCCCATGCAGAGAACTCTAACATATTTCCACCACCTCCAGATATCCAGATCCACCAATTTTAACATTTTGCCTCCTTTGCTGAATCATTCTATTATCTACCATTTATCTATCATCTATCTGTTTTATCTATCAATTTTCTGAACATTTGACAGCAGGTTGCATGCAGAATATCCTTGAATACATATTACTCCATGTTCATTTCCTATGAACAAGGACACACTTATATATATATCACCTTAAGTACAGTTACAAGTTCAAGAAATTTAACATTGCATAAAGCTTACATTGTATGTTTCAATTTTTTTTCTTATATTCCATTAATGTCCTTTTGAGCCTTTTCTCCTCCATCCTTAGCTCCCATCTAGGATCATCTATTTCAATTAACTGTCATTATCTCTATTTCTTTCTTTTTTTGTATGTAAACATACATGAACATAAATCTTCCCATCCCAACCCCTCCCGAGCAAACCATTCAGTGGGATTTGTCACATTCACAATGTTGCAATACTCTCACCACCATTCAACACTAGAACTTTCCCTTCCCTCCAAACAGAAGTCCCACACTCATTTTTCATTAACTCCTCGTTGTCTCCCTGCTCCCCTCCCCTGGTAACCTGTACTGTATTTTCTGTCTCCATGAGTTTGCATATTCTCTGATATTTTCTTTGTGGTTATCATGGGGCTTAAATTTAACATCCTAAATCTATTAAAATCTCATTTACCTTTGATACCATCTTCATAACTTCAATAACATACATAAACTATGTTCCTATACCCCATCATCCCCCTGCCTTTGTGTAGTACTTATTACAAATTACATATTTATACATAAGAGTCCAAAACCATTGACTTATCATTACATTTTATGCATTTGCCTTTTAGATCGTGTAGGAAGTAAAAGAGCTACAAATGAAAACTACAAGAGTACTGGCATTTATATTTACCCATGTTATTATCTTTACTGGAGATCTTTATTTCTTCATGTGGCTTCAGTCAATTGTCTAGTGTCCTTTCAACCTGCAGAACTCTTTTTAGCATTTCCTGTTGGGCTGGCCTAGTGGTGATGAGGTCCCTCAGGTTTTGTCTATCTGGGAATGTCTTAATTTCTCCCTCAGTTTTGAAAGACAGTTTGGCCAGATACAGAATTATTGGTTGGCACTTTTTTGCTCTCAGCACTTTAAATACATCTTCCCACTGCCTTCCTGCCTCCATGGTTTCTGATGAGAAATCAGGATTTAATCTTATTGAGGCTTCCTTCTATGTGACACTTTACTTCTCTCTTGTGGCTTTCATAATTTTCTCTGTTATCTTTGGCATTCAACAGTTTGATTGTAACATGGCACAGTGTGGATCTATTTGGGTTTATCCTGTTTGGAGTTCATTGAGCATCTTGAATATGTATATTCATGTCTTTTGTTACATTTGGGAAGTTTTCAGCCATTGTATCTTTGTATATTCTCTCTGCCCCTTTCTCTCTCTCTTTTTCTGGGGCTCCCACGGTGCGTATATTGGTACATGTGATGGTATTCCAAAGGTTTCTCAGGCTCTGCTCACTTTTCTTCATCCTTTCCTCTTTCTGATCCTCAGATGGGATGGGATAATTTCCATTGTCTTGTCTTCAAGTTCACTGATTCTTTCTTCTATCAGCTCCAATCTGCTGTGAAATTCATCTAGGAAATTTTTAATTTCTGTACTGTGGTCTTCAGATCTGTTTAGTTCCTTTTCACAATTTCTCTCTCTCTATTGTTATTCTCTTTGTGTTCATTTATTGTTTTCCTGATTTCCTTTAATTCTTTGTCATGTTTTCCTTTAGTTCTTTGAGTATATTTAGGACCATTGTTTTAAAGTCTTTGTCTGCCATGTTCTACCTCCTCACTGATGGTTTCTAGTGCTTTAATCTTCTTCTCTTCCTGGGCCATTAATTCTTATTTCTTTGTATGTTTCATAAGATTTGTTAAAACCTGGAAATTTTGATATTTTAATGTGTTGTTGCTGGAATTTAGACTCTGAGACATTTGTTCCTTAAGCTTGTATCCAGCTAGTATTATAACAGGGCTTTCCTTGAATGCCAGGAGCTAATGATGATGACAACAACGACAAAGAAGAAGAGGGGGAGGAGAAGGAGTAAGAGGAGGAGGTGGTGGTGGTGGTGGAGGAGGAGGAGGAGGAGAAGAAACAAAAGAAAACACCTTTCCCTGTCTTTGACCTGTGTGAGTGCTTTCCTTCAGGACTTACCCATAAAATGAGTTTAGAGAATAGCCCCAGGCCAAAGCATAGGGCCTTACTGATCCTTTCTGCACATGCCTGTTATCTTGGGTATGTGCCTGTGGCTCAAGAACTTTCCCCCTTTACACAGATATAAATGTCCCCTCTTCCTTAGAAAATAGTTTCCTCACTCTCCTGGGCACTGTACTGTACGTCTTACAGCCAACAACCTTGACCCAGGCAGCACAACTTTACTGCTCTCATAAAACTCAGTGAGTTGCTTTCTACATGCAAGGCCAGTTCTGGGACAGTGAGTCCCTCAGGCCATCAGAAAAATTGGGCCAGAATTACAGGCACCCAAATATGTGCAGGATGGTTACTCTGCTCCCTCTGGAACCTAGACCAGGGATCCACACTGGGAGCACAGGCCAGTGAGGAAGTGGCCATCAGGGTAACAGGAGACCCTACTGCTTTTTTTAAAAAAATTAGTTTTTATAGTAGAATATAACATATATTCATAGAAGTTATAACTTTCCAAGTGCAATTTAACAAATAGTTAGAGAGTAAATTTCAAAGAATATTACAGGTTATAGTTCCAAAGTTTTAGTTATTTCCTTATTGTGAAATATAACATATACACAAAAAGGTAATATCTTTCAAAGTATGATTTAACAAGTAGTTATATAGAAAATTTCCAAAGTTGTTATGAGTTACAGTACCATAATTTCAGTTATTTCCTTATTGTGAAATATAACATATAAACAAAAAGGTGATAGCTTTCAAATTACAGTTTAACAAGTAACTATAGAATAAATTTCAAGGGATGCTATGGGTTACAGTTCCACCATTTCAATTCTTTCCTTCCAGCTATTCTAATACTCTAGCAACTAAGAAAAAGAAAATTATATAGAGATTCAGTATTCATAATCCTTTGTTAAATTCCATCTTATCTGTTGCTACCCTTTCATCTAGTTTAATCACTTTCCCTATCGCTTCTAAGTGGCTTTTTTTTTTTTTTTTTTTAATTCTGTGCTTGTTCTCTTGCAATCCTTTAACTGTTTCCTGGAGCTTTTAGAAATATGTTTCTGCCAGTTTCAGTGAGGTTATGGAACCCTGAAGTGTCTCACTCCATTTTTTGTCAGCATGGGTCCTGATTATTTACTGGACATATCATCTTTGATGATATAATGCATCTGAAATTGAACATGTCCAAACTCCAAATCTGAACTCAACATGCCACTCCCCTCCAAAACAACAACACAATAACCCTACATTTCCTCCTCTTTTCTATCTTGGCTAATGGCCACATCCAATTACTCAAGCCAAAAATTTGGAATTTAATCTCAGTAGGACTGAAGTTCCATTAAGGCAGAGGTGTTTATCTGTTTTTTTTTGATACTCTATTTCTCTAAATATTTGTTTATTGGATATGCCAGTTTGTATATATTATGTCCCCCAGAAAAAGCCATATTCTTCAATCTGTGGGGGCAGATTGATTAATCTTTTTGATTAGGGTGTGACCTCTTGATTGAATGTTTCCATGGAGATTTGGCCCTGTCCATTCAGAGTGGGTCTTGATTAGTTTACTGGAGTCCTTTAAAAAAGCTCCAGGCCCAGAAGCTTGCTGATGCTTTGAGGTGCTAGCCCAGAGTTTGCTCTGGAGAAGCTAAGAGAGGACAAAATGCCCCAAGAGCAGCAGATCCTTAGAGACACTTAGAGATACTTGGAGTTCCGGACAGAAGGATGTTTGGAGATGCTAAATTAAGAGATGAAACCCAGAAATTACCCTGGAGAAGCACAGACACCAACCACATGTCTTCCCCACTGACAGAGTTGTTCTGGACGCCATCGACCGTTCTTCAGTGAAGGTATCATTGTGTTGATGCCTTAGTTTGGTCACTTTTATGGCCTCAGGACTGTAAATTTGTAACTGAATAAACTCCCTTTATAAAAGCCAACCCATTTCTGGTATTTTGCATAACAGCAATATTAGCAAACCAGAACACTGGGTGATTCTACTCTGTTCCTCACATCCACCTTGTCACCAAATCTTAAATATGTCTTTTTATTTCCATTGTTACCTTCTTAGTCCGAATTCATTCCATCTCTTGCCCTTACTAAGGTGGGTCCTCCAACCGAATTCCTTTCTTCATATTGCTAAGTGAGTGTTCTAAAAATGCAAATCTGATGTCACTCTCCTTTCAGTTTCCTCTGGATCTCAGTATTAACTCCAAACTACTTGACTCAGCTTTCAAAATTTGATTTACTTCTCTGGTATCATGGTACTGTTATCTCCACCTCAAACTATATTCTAGCCATATTCAAGTTTAGTTCCCAAAACATTCCGTGGCCGTTTTGCATGTGTTCTCCTGCTAAACAGAGGCAGGAAAGACAATATGCCAATGCTCACATCATACCACTATGCAGCCATAGAAAGGATATTTAGAGAGAGTCTGCTAACAGTTTGGAAATATTCATGTTTTGCTTTAAATGAGGGAAGCAGGTTGGCAAATTGTGTATATTGGTATGCTCAGAAACAAAGTAAAATGCATAAGAAATATTGAACAAAGATCATACAAAATGTTGGATATTGATCATCTTTGGTTGGTGAGACTGGCTGATTTTGTTTTTATGGTTGTTATTCTGTCTAGTTCATATATTTTTTTTAATTTTAATAAATTAATTTTCATAGCATGGTCCAATTTAAATTCAAAGATACAAAATTCCAGTGAGTCAGATGTGAATCTAATGAGCAAGTTAAGGCAGGTGCTTAAAACTTTTTTTTTTTTTTTTTACCATGCCCAAAATGTAGTTAGAAGGATTTTGAATACAGTTGTAAGATGCATAGCAATTTATATAAGACCAAAAAGAGGTACTTAGCTTGTTAACAGCTTGTTCAGATATGAGACAGTGAGTTTTATTTCCATATTTGGGGCACACAATTTTCTTCTTTGAGCTCAAAACATTGCAAACATACTATTATAACTTCATATATTCTTTTTATCTAAAGAAGTAGAATGTAGAAAGATTAAGCAATTTACTCCAGTTCATGGACTTGAATTAAATCGAACCACAAACCAAAAATATAGTAAATAAAAATGAATCACAAATTGAAAACAAATGCCAGTTTTTGGCTGAATCATGAAACACAGTGTGTATTTTCTTAAAACATGGTTCAACTCAGGTTATATTGCCTGGAGGATTAAGAACACAACTTCAGAAATCAGGCTCCCTGGGTTCGAATCCCAGTTCTGCAGTTTCTCAGCTGTTTAACTGTTTTAAACCTCATCCTGGTAAATAATATTATTCTCTTAGGATGATTATAGGACCAAATACAATAACAGCAGTAAAGCAAAGTGATTAAAAGCTTACAACTTAGAGCTGGATTGCCTACGGTCATGTCCCAGCTCCACCACTTACTAGCTATGTGACCTTGGACGCTAGGTCTATGCCTCAGTTTCTGATTTTGGGGCATAATAATAGTAGGCATAGGGGTGTTACGAAGATTTAATCAGTTAATATGTGTAAATGCTTAGATTAAGTACCAGACACTATAATATGCAAAGCATATTATCCAAGTTAAAAACTGATCTTACTCTTATTCTTACAATTATCAGTTCATTTGTCAACATCAAATGGACATAAGTGACAGAGGCATTAGTGGCATATGGAACCAAGTTCAGTGATTTTTTTTTCTGTGATGCTGCAACAGTAGCAGAGGTATTCTTTTCTGCCTGTCTGTTGAGCTCCAAATAATTAGTATGTTATACTGAAAAATATAAATATGTTTGCAAAGTCTACTTTTGTTCTCCAAATAAAGCAGTTCAGTGGACATCATATTGAAGAATCCTTTATTCATCCATTCATGAATATTTATTAAGTGCCTACTATGTGCCTGGCACTGAGCTTGGACTTGGAAGATACAGCCTGGGAGAAAAAGGACATTCACTCTTAGAAAATAAATCATGTAAACTTATTTAAACACACTTAATTGATCATAACATAGAATACATAAATACTCTAAATCACCATTGTCACTACCAAATAAAATTTGGCAGTATTTTCATAAAATTTTCTGACTTAAACCTATTATGAGATAAAACTGTTACATCTTGCAAATTGATATTAGTGTTTGATTGGCAATGTCTTATTTCTAAACAAATCTATACATATATATTTATATATATGCATACATACATGCATTTATTTATTTAGATAATAAACCGAAAGTGGTATTTTATTTAATTCAGCTTCCTGCTCAAGATGTACCAGATCTTGGAAATCTGAATGAAATTTTGACATTTTGTGCATAAGCAGCAGTGTTATTGAAAAGTAGTTAAACATCAGTGATGTGAAGCAGGACAGAACTTTGAGTGTGTTTTGGGAGGAATCTGCAAGATATTAGTTTGGAACAGATGGACCAGGCAACAAAATAGATTGAAAATGTTAAATTTCAAGAAGAGATTCATGAGTCAGGGGAGAAAAAAAATATTCAATCCAGAAACGTAAACTGTGTGTGCTCTTGAAAATTCATATGTGCTATTTGAACTTCACATGTGGGAGAAAAACTAATGGAAGGACTCAACAAGACACTGATATGATTCTATGAAGATGTGTTTCAGAGATAAAAGCAGGAAGCTATTGATTGAATACATTGTCTCCTCAAAAATGACTCTTTGGGGAGGAATCGGGTTTGAGAAATGCTTTTTCTCTGAGGTTGAATGAGGTCACAGTTTAAATGTGGAGCCTGGTTGACACTTGTTTAATTGTCTGTCTTCCCATTTAAGCAGCGTAGTATAGTGGGGTAGATCAAGGGCTCTGGGGTCAGTTCATTTTTGGTGAGTTATTTCACCTCTCTATACTTGAGTCTTCTCGTCAGTAAAATAAGATAATAGTATTGTCCCCCAAAATTTGTACCAACGATTAAATAAGATAATATTTATGTAGCAGTTGAGAGGTGGGAGAGAACACAAAGACCCTTGGGTTGAATCCTGGCTCCCCTACTTAGTATATAGCTCTAGGAACTTGGACAAATTAATTACCTTTCTATGCCTCTGTCAATTGGCAATAATAGTACCTGCCTCATAGATTTATTGTGAGGAGTAAATGAATAAACATATGTAAAAAACACTTATAACAGTACTTGGCATATAATAACCACTCAATAAACATTGGCCAATATTATAATGCCCAACATACAGTAAATATTTAATAAATGCTATTTAATTGTTTTATTCACCTATACCTCCTGGCACTTAGTAAGTGCTCAATAAATGTTTCTTCAATGAGGGGTCATTTTTGATCAATATAATTTTATTCAACTCCTCAAACAGTATTCTAATGAGTATCTACATTTGTATAATCAGATTTTAACTTATTTTCATTTTTATTATATTCTTTCATACATAGATTGTTCACAGTACTGTTTACCACTTCATATGATTTCTTTATCATCCTAATCTTTGGAGCTTAAAAACAGGAAGAACCCTCCAATAATTTATGTTTCATAGCTTTTCCTCAATTCTCTCAAATTTGAAGAGGAAAATAGAATGGTGAAATGTAGAACTTTATCATTTCAAGCTACTCTTCTACTGAATTGTGATTTAAACACTGATGTCTAGCAGATTTTAAATACAAAATCATAAATATATTATTACACTTTAGCATTCTTACAGTAAGGGTTAGCTCTATGTAGGTTTTCATTGTGGCTTGTGCTTAAGCATAGAGTAATTGGTGACATTTTCAAGGTAGTGGTGAATTTGCTGACAAAAAGTTTGCCAGACAAATAAATCAATTGCAATGACTCTTCTTTACAGACATTTCAGGCTTCATTAATAGTGGAAGTGATCTTGAGGAAAACTGAAAAACTAAAATCATTATTCTCTGTTGACACAGGACATTCTCCAGCTAAACCACAGAACTGTTATTGCAGTTTATGCATTCTGCTTTCCCGTTTTCCAGTACTTCTCTGCTTGGCATAGGAATCCTCTAAATCAAGCACACATTCGTGTTTCTGAAGAGTGATTTATTAGGGCCCTTGGAGAACATTGTTTTGCTCTGTTTTCTCTAAATAGCACGATTTATACTCTGTTTAGATTTTATTATGCAAAGAAGGTAGCTGGCATGAATCTTACCCCACAAACTAGATGGGGTAAGGAAAGCCATGCTCAAGTTTTTTTTTCTTATTGTCCTACTTCTGTCTGAGCCCTCATCCTGCCTGATTTGATGAAGTGAGGGCAGGAAATTCAACCTCACACATTCCAGGGGTTCTCTCCCCATCTCTGGAGTTTGCACAAGAGTCTGGGGGCATGGGGTGTGTGTGTGTGGGGGGCTGCTCATGTGGTGCTAAAAACACAAGGAAAAGGCATTTAACCTTCTGCCCCCCCATGGCTAAGGCAGGTCATTGTCTGTGTCATGTGCTCCTCTGAAGTTGTGGGGCACTCCAGCTCACAAAGCAAGTGAGGAGAAAGAGGCAGGGAGGGGAAAAGAATGCAAGGAAAAAAACTAAATATCATTATCTGAATAAATAAACTTTTGAGAAACAATGTAACAAATAATTAAAAATTTAAATGGATAATCAGTTACTATACGTGTGTGATTATTATCTTTGTCTATAAGCATACTCTAATTAGAGATCTATGAACAGGTATTCTTAAGCTGGACCCATGATGCTGGGATCTATTCTTTTGAGGTATTTTCAAGGCATTATTTTAATGATTGAAAATGGACCATGCTTAATTTCTCAATTAAGTGCAGGAATTGTCTCTTCTAAAATACTTCGAGTATATTTTTAAGCTACAAACATACTGACCTTTAAGAGCAAAGTATGTAGAGTCTATAAGAAGAATGCACTTAAAAGCAAAATGATAGAATATAAATATTGGCAATGCAACATAATGCTAAGAAAAAGCTGTGTCTGTTTTTAACATTGCCCTTGAAACTAGTCTGGAAGCTTGAGTTTGTGCTGCAAAAGGGCATTAGGTAAATCTGTGCTTCAAAATCTGCCGTGGCTTCCTATTTGCAATTTCGAAATGATTGCGTTTAATCTTTAGGAACCTGCTTGCCATCCTAGGGGAGTCCTTCTGCTTCTTGTCCTTCACAAGATCAACTGAAGTTCTGTATCTAGGGAAAAAGGTTGAATTTCAGTTAATAAAAGGAAGTTAAATTCCTTTGCCTTTTTTTGGTTGCTTTCTTAAGGATTTTTTTGTTTTCTGATTGAAGTATGAAGTTATGATGATGGCATTTTTTAAAAAATTTAAATTTATTTTTACTTAAAGAGCATAACAATGTTAAGGAAAAATAAACAATAATCATTTAGGAATCTTCCATATTACTACTGCTAGCACAGCAATTTCCATTATTGCACATAATTCCCCTATATATTTATGTTCATATTTACATAAAATAATGACATTGATACACCTTTTAAAATTTCTGTTCCAGGAACTGTTATTTACCTGTTACTGACAATATTCTCTTTGTGCTCCTGGGTTTTTTATTTTTGTTTTTTCAGACTATTTTTGCTTCCCTCCTTCCACTACTTAGATCCCTTTCACCCCCTCACCTTTCCCTCCTCTATCACCATGCCACTAACTTGTGTTAATCACCCAGCATATACCCCTCAGTACCTTTTCCAGGCTCATGTAATATGCATACCCCTACAGAGACACAGACACCTTTCTGTCTTTCCTTTGTTGACTTCCAACACCTCATAGAAATCCCTCTAAGTCAACATCAAAAACATCAAACTCATTTTTTTAATGGCTGCATAATGTTGTTATTCATGAACCATAATTTATTCAATCATTCCCAATCATTCCTTCTATTGAAGGGCATTCAATCTATTTTGTTTTTTGCTTCTACATAGTCTTGTGTATACATCCATTTGTTTGGGGCAGATATCAGGAGTGGGGGTGCTGTGTGAAATATGCATATTTAAAATTTTAATAGATATTAGCAGATAGCATATTAAAATATTGGTTCACTCAAAGGCTCTACAATTTAAATTTCCACTAGCAGAATAAAACTCCTTTCTCGCACTCCAGCCTTCTGGGACTCTAGTGTTACCTCTGCAATTTTTGCCAGTATGTTGTGCTCATTGGTACTTTGATTTGCATTTTTCTGGCTACTAGTAAATTTGAGAATCTTTTTATGTTTATGGGCCTTTGAGATTTACTCTTTCTTGACCTGCCAAATCATATCCTTCATCTGGTTTTCTGTTGGATCATTTGTGTCTTCTCAACTTCTAAGAACCCTTTATATTTTATGGATATTAATCCTTTTTCTATAATCTGTCTTATATTTTCCAAAATCAGCTTTGTAATATATTTTGCCAAATTTTAAATTTTTATGTATACACACACACACACACATAAAATTTATTTTTTAAAATAGCTTCTGAGTTTCTTGAATTGGTCAAGGTCTCCCCTATTTCTAGACTACACTTCTAGTCTCTTGGATTTCCTTCTAAGATTTTCATAGTTTTACTTTACAACCTGAAAAATTTAAGTGTATCTGGAATTTACTTTCTGTGTGATGTAGGGGGTTGAACTTTTATTTTCTTCAAATGGAGAGCTAGTTGTGCCAACATCATTTACTATTTCCTAGTGAAATATTTTTTTGTCTTATACTAACTTGTTATATATTGGAATCTGCTTCTGGAATCCCTTTCATTCTACTAGTGTAACAGTAATTTCTTCTTTCACATGAAGTTTAAGATCACTTAGTCAAATTTTGATTGCAAAACCTCACCCAATTAAAATTCCAATTGTATTACATTAAAATGCTAACTTGGAAGAATAGACATTTTTATATTAAGTCTTCCCATTCAAGAATATAGCATTTGTTTGTTCAGATTTTATGTTCTTCGATAAGATTTTATAAAAGTTCTTTTTTGTCAACTTTTTCCTTGTGACATTTAAATTTTTGTCTCTGCCAAATATTTACTCACATTTCCACTTTAAGTGTTTATTGTTACTATAAAGAAAAGCTATTGATTTTTGCCACATTTATCTTTTATCCAGCCACCTTCCCAAGTTCTGGAAAAATTTTTATAGATTTGTTGTGCTTTCCAGGTATTCACTCATAATGTCAGCAAAAATAGTTTCATTTTCATTTCTAGTATTTATAATGAATATCCCACTATATTGATTTAAAGCACTCATTAGCATTGTAAGGAGACACTAATAAACCCTATTTCATAGCACTGTTGTGAGGATTAAATAACATATAAAATGCTAGAGCAGTGGGTGGCACATTGTAGGGGATCCAAGAAATGGTAACTAGTTTATTATTACTTCTATCTTATCGAAACTTGTCAGCTCTTCAATCCGGAAATGTCTTTTTCATAGAAACATCAAACCACACAAGAGCCAAGCTACAATTTCCTGATTTTTCTTACTCTTTCATCATTCCTACCTTTAATTGGCTTTGATAAGACTGGGTGACAGCCTTCTTCAATTTCTATTAGTGATTCTCTCACCTTGAGAGGATGGCAGAAAAGGAGAACAGAAAAACAGCCTATATATGGGGACTATTCCACAGATTGTTATCTCCCTGTTCTGGCTTGCTCAAGCTGCCAAAATGTAATATACCAGGAATGGATTGGCTTTTTCAATGGGAATTTATTAGGTTTCAAATTTAGTTCTATGGCCATGAAAACATCCAAATTAAGGCACCCAGAGAAAGATACCTTGACTCTGACTAAAGGCTGAGAGCATCTGGAGTTCCTCTGTCAAATGAGAAGGCACATGGTGACCTCTGCTGGTCCTGGGTTCTGGTTCCCAGATGGCTTTCTTCAAAATATCTCTGGGCTTCTGTCTCTCTCAGCTTTTCTCAACTCGCTGCTTGTTTTTCCTGGGGTGTTTCTGTCTAAGCATCCCTCTTAGCTTCTCTCGGCTCCTGTGGGTCTTCCTTGCTTCTCCCAGGGGCAAACTGGATTTCATATCTTAGCTTCTCTCCAAAACTGTCACTCTAAGCTTCTCCAAGTGCCTGGGCCTGTGTCAGCTCTGGGCTCTCTGTTTCTCTTCCTGAGCTCTCTTGAGGACTCCAGTAAACTAGTTAAGACCCACCTTTAATGAGCGGGGTCACATCTCCATGGAAATTACCTAACCAAAAGATCCCACCCACAACAGGTCTGCCCCCACAAGACTGGATTAAAAGAACATAGTCTTTTATGGGGTACATAACAGATTCAAACTAGCACACTCCCCTTGGAAAAGAGAAACTAGTCAAACTAGGTTTAAGGCTAGATATTAAATATATTTTGATTTAACTCATGCTGTGTTTCAGGGTTTATTTTGTGCAGATCAAAGAGATCAGTCACAAAATATCTTGCTTTCTAGAGTTTACCTTTCTTCTTCCAAAGTGAGATAAAGCAGTTGAGCCAAAGTCGGTTTTAGGAGTAACAGAGCTAATGAAAAAAAAAAAAAGGCCCTTCCTTATGGTGTAATAGCCTTGGGGAGTTACTTAGTGAGCAGCTGACTCTTTTCTGATAGACAGTAATGAAGGAGGCACTGTAAAATGTCTTTGTCTTCCAGGGCTAACATGGTTGGCATTCTACATCCATCCTGTTTGGATGACATCCTGAGACCTGTCCTCTTCACCCTTCCTTGGGCCTTGGCAGGAAGCCCAGGACAACTATGTCATTAATCCTGCCTCTGCTATTAGCCACATCTTGCCAAGGGGAGAATGTCCGACCATGAGAATATCCGACCATGAGAATATCCTGTATGGGTTCAGAGTGGAAGGATGGGGGAGGGGTGGTAGATGCCACTTCCTTCTTTAGTGATATCCTGTAAGAGAGCACTGGTAAACTGAAATAAGTGGCATGGAGTGGCTAATAATGTTGTCTTTCTGAAAAGTTAAGAGCTAGCTGTTAGGTGTTTGCTAAGTAGTAAGTGGTCTAGCTTCTGCAAGAAGTCCAAGATGTATTTCAGGAATCATTATTGCCTTTTAGCCTAATAAAATAGTCTATAAGTCTTCAGTTAAAATCTTGTATGATCCAAGTCATACTTTCTTGAAGTCAGAAAATTCAAAGGAATGAATGAGTGTAGTGTGAACATTTTCTAGAACAGCTTTAGTTGACAATGAAACTTTCAGGAACTGAGTTTGTAACTTAACATGTTAACCTGCCCTTATTGGAGTGATATGAGTTCAAGCCAATGAACTCTAGCAGCCATCAGAAGCTAGAATAGGCAAGGAAGGAATTCTCCCTTGGAGCCTCTGGAGGGATTGTGGCCTTGCCAATTTCTTGATTTTGGACTTTTGGCCTCAAGCACTGGGAGAATATATTTCTGTTATTCTAAGCCACCAAAATTAAGACAATTTATTACAGCAGCCCTAGGAAACTAATATGCACCTTCAAACTAAGACACTAATATCTTTTCAGAAAATGATAGAACAATGTCAACAATATATTATGGTGACCGTTAACAAGAAATTAGTTTTTTTTTTTTTTCCCCACTAACATAGTTTCTTGGGTAAAGCACTAACATGCCATTTACGAAAAACAAGAGGGGAAAAAGATGTTTACATTATTGAAAAGATAGAGAGAAATATTGCAAAGGCATGTATTTGAAGATGCCTTGTGGCTTTGGAGTAGCTAAATTTGGAGTTTGCTAACATTGGCTCTGAAATGGACTTTCTAATTGTTGGCACAGACCTACACAGACCTGGTACTAATTAGGGGATGGTATTTCTACAACCATCCTTTAACCTACTTGGATTAGTAGCCAATTCCCCTCCCAAGAAGTATATAAAGAGACAGATAAAACTTGTGATACATCTAGAGAATAAAATTACCATTGGCTTATAGAGCAAGTAGAAGGGGGCAATGACAGCTTGCTCCTTGCCATCAAGGACACTGTATTCTTAGGCGCTGCACAATTTGCCTCTTCCTGCTCTGCCTTTGTCTTTGTAATAGCAGTCCATTGTACTCCAATTTCTCCCCATCCCCAGCTCGCTCACTCCAGGACTCCTATTATTCTTTCTCAACATTTAATTCTTATGAAAATAACTTCATCCACTCATGGTTTCAGTTGCCTCTGGTAGATGACTCCAATGCCCAACCATTCAAATCTGGCTACCTACAGAAGATACTCACTAAAATATTTCACTTAACATAAACATGATCTTAGGAAAAATGTGCTTTCACTTATGCACTAGAAGCTATGATTCTTTGCCAGCTTCTCTTTTTATTGTCAGTGGTGCTTAATCTCTTTAATACTGCTAATATAATCAAATAATTCACTCTTTCTTCCAGCCCCCACATTAAGCCATTAACCAATTCAGTCAGATTACTCCCATTTAGAACAGTGCAGTGGCAACTGGCTTCTAGTAAGTACTTAGTCTATACTGTACCCATCTAATTGTACTCTATTCCCAGTATGAAGAACTACAGTTCTCTGTCACTGGTTGATTTGCTTAGGTAATCAATGAATTAATAACACTACCTGGATAAAACTAATAGGAATATAAATCATAGTCCACAAATTTTAAAGCAAAGCACAATTACTGTTCTTTTGTTTTTATATGGATAACTGAGCATTAACTATAGAGAGCCAGATATGAATTGTTAGATTTTTGCTCATTTGATAAGTTTTTACTTGGCTGCTCTTCTCCACCATTGGCACATGAGTACCTTGCCAGCAGGGAATGGGTTTACACTAATCATTTGCTCTTTCTTATTTCCATTTGCCTCAAGCATAGTGCCTTGAACATATGATAGTAAGAATTCCTTGTTCTGCTCATAAGGGACATAAACTACCATGCTATAGATATAAATTATGGCAGGTGACAAAAGCATTAAAGACTTTCATCTCTGCCTATTTAAAACTGCTGTAACTTTTGACATAAATGAATATACTATTCACATAAAAATACACTAAGACCTTTCTGTTTAATTTTCAGGAAAAAAAACCTGCATTTTGCCCCAAATGCTGAACCTGGATATCATTTGAGTCACTTTATAAGGAAAATCAAGTTAAACTATGATCATAATAAAACAGTAAAAACTCTCCACACCCTTTCAGACAAACCAGAATAGAAAAATCAGAATGTCTATAAATGATACAAATCTTTATGTATATGAAAAATGATACCATGTTGTTATGGATTGAATTTTATCTCCCCCAAAGATACATTGAAGTCCTAACCCCTAGTACCGCAAAACATGACCTTATTTGGAAGTAGGACCACCACAGAATGAATTAGGCAAGTTAAAATGAAGTCATACTGGAGTAGGGCCTCTGATCCAATATGCCTGGTGCCCTGTAAGAGAAGAAAAACACAGAAACAGGTGGAAGCTGGTCATGTGAAGACAGAAGCAGAAATAAGTTGCTCAGTTAATAGGTTTGAGTAGCCAGTTTTGGCAAGTATCATACCATCAAAGACTTGGGCATTTTTCTCTTAATAGTTGGTTAAAGGAGCGTACAGTAGTTTAGTTCTACTCTCCATCGACTGTACTTCTCTCATGTATTCCTAAAATGCACTATAATAAATTACAAAGCATATATTTATTTTTGAGTGCTACAAATCACGATTTGATGAAGTTCATTGATAGTTTAAGAGAGACAAACACTTTAAACCTGCAAACACTATAAAATTTCTAAGATAAGGTAGTATGAATATTATTAATTATAAAATACTATATAACTCCTTCCAACATTTCCAAGATTTAAAAAGAGACAGAATAACAGATGGAGATTAAATTCAATGAAGACACAGATTAAGGTAAAAAAAAAAAAAATACTGAAGCAATGAGTTTTAATTCTAAGTCTGCTGTCCCACATCTAAAGATGAAATGATTAAAATTTAATTTCTTAAGTGGAGGTTTTTAAACTTTCTATTCGTATGTTCACACATGGTAAAGATTATATATTTACATTTAAGGCAAAAGAAAAATCACTCTGGTTTTTTCTATAAGTTCAAGTTTCTGCAAGTATCCTTGGGGACATGAAAATGAACTCAAGACTTTTCAGACTGAACTATTTTAGTATTTTTCCATTTAAGCGCCAGAAATCTATCTACATATGATTTGTACTCTTAAGCTACAGTTACAATTTAGTATGGAGAAATGGTGCTTTAGTCAAACCACATTTCTATTTTATTAGCATTAAAAAAATAAAAGTGACCTAGAGACTGGCAATGGCATTCACTTTACTTTCTTGAACTCCCATCAAATTGATGTTATCATCAATCCCATTGTACAGATGGAAACCAAGGCACCAAACCAAGGTCACATGCTAATAAGTGGCAGAAATGGGATTAGAAATCCGGGAAGTCTGGTTCCAGACCTTACTTTCTTATTCACTATGGTGACCCATTCATTTTGTACCCCTACCACTCATCTGAAACTAACATGTTGTATCCTCCAGATAATGATTCTTAACCTGGGTGATTTTGCCCTTCAACCCCTACCCCCAAATAAGGGTTATCTGGCAATGTCTGGAGACCTTTTAGGTTGTCATAACTTGTGTGGGTGGGGTATTGGTGTTATTAACATCTGGTGGGTAGAGGTCACAGAAGGTACTAAACATCCTACAATGCAGCCCCCAGTCCCCAACAAATTATATATCACTATGTCAATAGTGCCAGGGTTGAGAAATCTTGCAATAGATTGTAAACTCCAGGAGGGCAGGGCCCTAATTGGTTTTGGTTGCTGTCGTATCTTTAGCTCTAGAACAATATATGACACTGTAAGATTTAAATATCTGTTGAATGAATATTTATCTGTTCTTAAAAGCCTAGAAATGTGCCTGGTTCAGAACTGCTAGGCAACCTACTTTTTTATTAGTGGTAGTAACAGTGGTGGCTTCAAAGAGGGTCAACTGGAAGTAACAGGACATTGCAAATTATAGTGATACTTTAGTATCCACTGAATACTCCACAAACCTACTTTTTTGGGTTTAATCTTCTCCCAAACAACTATAAATAAAACCAGTTTTGCCAAAAACAAGTCTGTTAGAAGTGGGGCTTCTGGAAGAACAAACATCATTTTTTTCTTCAAGCCTTTAAATTCATGGAATCCTGTGAATGAAATAAGTAAGGAATAAGACTCTTCTTAAAATGAAAGCCTTTATATATCCTGTTCAAACAGCATGTATTTAGGAGATTAGCAGACACCCCTAAATTAGACAGTATCACTAATAAATTGATGACATGCTCCAGTGGCTGACAAATATTTTGAGAAACTTTGAGTTAAAAGCTCGTTGTCAAATTTCACAAAAGAACTGAACTACAGGACACGTAAGACAAAGAAAGATCCATTATCTGAAAAGAAAGTAGTACTTCAGTCCACTTCGTTCAAAGATTTTTATAACCATAATACTCTAACTTCACCCTACATTAAAAAAAACCATCAGCATAACATCCAAAGTATTTTCAATCCTTCCTTCTTCACCTCAAAGAGTACTGAAAATCACCCAGAAGGTATTTGTCATAAGTAATATTGCTTGACTTACAAAATTCTTTCTCAAGGAAAAGTTCAAAAGGTGGTTATGTGGATAATCAAACAATACTAGAAAAATCTGACATCTTTCACTCAACATTCCTATAATTAATGAATGAGTCTGACTTGCCCAAATATTAAATTATGAAACCACACTGTGTAGAACGCACCTATTACATTTAAAAAGAAGTTAAACCCATATTTATTTACTAGCACTGTTAAACATTACACAAAACATTCAAGTGGCAAGTAATTATAATGCAAGCCCTTGCATGGCAATCCAAATTTATTGAACTACTGATGCTAAGTTATACAAAATTGCACCACTTTAATTAAGGCTTTAGTTTACATTTGGCCACCTCAAAGTAGTTGTAACATTAGGTTGGTCAATTTCAATACTGTGGCTCCCTGTTGGATAGACACACAATCTTTACACCCAAACGTCGATGCATACAAAGCAACAAGGCATTGTTAAATAAAACAGCAATCATTACTGCAAATTAGGCCTTGTGATCAATTACACATGATTAAAATTACTTCCCACATCCACAGTACTCGTCCACCATTTAACATCTCAACCAAAACGTTACACATGTAAAACAATCACTAACAGGCAAAAATACTAAACCTGTATATTTGGTATTGCAAATACACTTATGCATGAGCAAGCAAGGGATTCACAGTGAGAATCTACAGCTGCAGAAGCCTGGAAATGATTTACAAAAATTGTTAAATCATTAAAAAACTGTTTGAAAATATACACTTCTTGTTGTAGACCCCCACTGTACACACAACTATAAACATTGTTCCCTATGTAAACAAAAAAAGGAAACATATAATAAGAGATTTGAAAAGTCTGGACATTTCCTTCCCAACAGATATTAAAGGCAATGTCTTTAATCTAAGACATTTTACTGAAAGGACTATCATATTTTAAAGACAAGATCACTGTCTCCACAGGTTTTTCAAAAATTAAAAAAACTATATAGCTGTGTTAATCAAAAGCGCTTATTTTGTACAATACAATGATAATGACCTTGAATTTCTTAAAAAAAATTACAATAAGCTACAAGTATCAAAGAAGCGAAGTTATCTGGAGTAGTCTATATAGGAGCTCTTTGGACTTTCTTTTATTAAGCTAAAATAGTGGTGCATTTAGGATTTACATTATTGTATTCTCCAATACAAAGTTTATGGGGTGTGTTAAAGTCTACAGTACACCATTTTCATACATGTACAACATTGGTGGATGAAGAATGTCTCTTAAGCAGTAATACTGGATGTAGCCTCTGGTTTTACCAGCTGCATACTGTAGGACTATCATATAAGTAAAAATCTCTCTTGTGATACTGGAAAGTGATTAGAATGTGCAAACTGATGTAGTAGCTTTCATCCGCCTCTTAAAGGGTACCACCACAGGAAAGTCCATTTAAGATGTTGGTAGGTTTAACAAAGTTGGAATGCTGGCACTGTTGAATTGGGCAACAGTTCTTCAGACCTGTCAAAAGGGGAAAAAAATTAATTGTAAACATGGGTTGAAAATAGCATATAAAAGAACCAAAGGAACACAGTAAGAGAAATGTCTTAAAGTGCTAGAAATGAATATAATATAGGCTATAGTCTTAATCATTACATTAATGATAATGTATCAAATTTCACTGCAAAACAAACCATGAGTTCACATTTTCATCTTTAAACTCCAAAATGATGAAGTCTATTCTGCTGCCCTCTTCAAAGGAAGTTTTGTTTTGATAAAATGAAAAATTCAGATACAAAAAGGAAAAGTACCTTTGTGCAAACTTCTATGTATTACCTTCCAAAAATCAAAAGATAAGAAAAAATCACATTAAAGTTTTAGGTCAAGTCAACCTCAGAGAAATAGGATCAAGACAGATATCAATATTAACAAAATGGATGACCCTATACGAGTGTTTACAATCTTAGAATTACATCCTAAGTACAGGATCACATATACCAGGGTTTTTAGTATCAGAAAATCAAGCCCTTTCTTACTCTTCCAGCAAGAGTGGCTAAGAATGGTTCAGAGAAGTGTACAAAATAGAACTTATTTCATGATGGCTCTTTATAGTTTTACAATGAACAGTTATATACTTGCTAATTCCTTATTTACACAGATTCTATTAGCTTTACGATGGATGTCAAAGAAAAGCTGGGATTACACTGAAATCATATTAATCAAACTTTAAAAAAAATCTGTGAGTGACATAAAAGAAGCAAAACCAAAACTCATTGTCTGCTATATATTTATTTGCTTTCTGTATATATGCCTGGGCCAAATATTTTTTAAGTGTGTTTTTCTGGGGATCAGACTTTTTGCAACCTTCAGAAACAGAGTCAGGTAGAGACAGCTGCTGAAATAATTTTCACAAGTGCCTTGAACTTTAGGTCCTCATTTAGAGTGAAATCTCCACAAACTTAGTTGGATTTCTCATTTTCAAAATCCTAGTGTACTGGATGTAGCAAATCAGAAAGGATGGGAATGTGTGAACTCAAGCATATGTGTGCTGTTAAGAATGAGCACATAAAGTAGGGACAAAGACTGGATGAAGAACGGGGTGGGATAGATGAGGAGCAGTGATTTGGGTGTTCTGTTTTACTTTTATTTTTTATTCTTGTTTTCATTCTTTTTGGAGTGGTGAAGGTGTTCGAAGGTTGACTGTGGTGATAAATGCACAGCTATGTGATGGTGCTGTGAAAGGTTGACTGGGCACAGTGGATGACTGTATGGTATGTGAATATATCTCAAAACTGAATTTAAAAAAAAAGAAAAGGAAAAGAAAAGAAAGAAAAAAAGAAAGAGCACATAAGTTTGATTATGAAAGGACAGTGTGAAGCTTACATTGTAAACAGAAAATGAAAAGGGGATCAGTGGAACTAACATGCAATTCTGAACAGTTACTCATTAGAAAAAATATTTTATACAAATACAAGTGAGACTGAAATTGATATGTCAAATAAAAATATTTAATTATCAAAAAAGAAAAAAAATAAAAAGGAATGAGCACATGATCAGGAATGAAAAAATAAATCACCAAATAGAAAAGCCTTAAATGAAGGGAAGGGACAAAAACTCTAAAAAGATACAGAATCAGTGTGCTATGGTAGTAAAGGGCATTTAACACAGGGGGAAACAGAGACACAAACCTCAAAAGTTTCCAAGAATAAGAGTACAGTAAAATAATGGTTTAATGGGACTTGAGCAGGAAACCATTATCTTTGGCATACTAGCAGCAGCTAATAACTGAGTGCATACTATGTGCCAGGCACTGATCTAATTGCTTCACAAGTATTAACTTATTTAATATGGTTTTTAAAAATGTGTGCTCACTTTTCCTTCACCCTCACCTCTGGGCTTTGTATTTGTGGTTCACTCTGCCTAGAAACCCTTTGTCCCCAACGTGGCTGACTTCTCTTGTCCTTCGGATCTCAGCTTAGATGTCTCTTACTCTGACCGACTTACCCTGAATCCTCAGTCTACATCTGACAAACCCCAACTATACACTCCTTCAGGATCCATAACAGTATAGTAGCCAAGAGTAAGGACTCAAGAGTCAGCCTGGCTGGATTAAAATTCTGGCTTTGTTGTTTACTAACTGTATGGTATTGAACAAGTAACAATCTTTTTGTGCCTCAGTTCCCTCATCTGTAAAACAGGGATAACAGGTTCCTGCTTCATAGAGTTATTGTGACAGTTAAATGAATTAATAAATAAAGTACCCAAAAGAGTGCCTGGCCCCATGATAAATGTCCTATATGTGTTAGGTATTCTTATTACCAGTACTACCCTGGGTTTATCCCTTTCATAGCATTTATCTCGTTTTACAATTTTTTGTCTACTTCTCCCAGTGGATCTTAATTAACTTCATGAGGCAAAGAGATAACATTGGTCTTTGTTCACCACTTTATTGCCAGCATCAACCAGTATCCTGATGGCACGTAAGTATTTACTGAATGAACTTCTTTAGAATAGTCACTTAAATGGAATATTTTACTTCTAAAAATGCCAGGGAAAAGAAATAATTCTTTTCATTAATAGATATCATACCAACTCAAGGATATCTGAAAAGGGAAGTGACCACTTTATTTTAGAACTAACAACCAAAAAAAATTCTTGTGAGTACCCTTACTGAAACTGAATGACTAAGAGTTAGAGAGGAAAGATAAACTAACATACCTGGCTCAGAGCTACAATGCATTTAGTACATTAAAGCAGCTGACATGATGTCTTTTTGCGGGCCTTCCCAGGCACTGGAGTTTTTCTGTTAATTTGCCGTACTAGGTCATAAAAGATCTGTAAACATATTAATTTGTTTTAATTTACAGGAGGAAAAAACTCAAAAAACTAAAACTGATAAAGTAGGATTTCCATGATGTAACTCAACCCTCAGAAAGCAAATATTCTGTTCAGTTAAGGGATGAGAATAAAATTAGGTGTTCTTATAATGGCCAAGTTTGAGAGTCAAAATTGTTCCCCTTACAATAAAATATTGCATTAAAGGAGCCTCAAAGATCTTATCTTAGTTCAATTAGAACACTTATCCTACAAAGAAAACAATCCCTACTCTTCTTCAAGTCTTTCCATATGTCTTTGCTATATAATATGACTTAAGCCACTTCAAGGCAAGAACCATGCATGGCTGTTGAATTTCAGTTTCCATTTTTAATATAATATCCATCATATACCTGAAGACTTAATCTGCTTTTCCCACCCCTATTATTTCTGACTAGTTTAACGTTTTCTTCATGATAAATTCCATTGTACCAGCATTTAATAAAGAAGGGAAATAACACAGCTGCTAATTAATGTCAAAATATTTAACATAAGATTATTTTTGCCTAGAAGATGAATATAGCAGTCTGAGTACACATTTACTTGGGGTTGTATTAATACAGACACATTACTTTCCATTAATTTTGAATTCTAAATGAAGAGTTATCTTAAGTATAATATTTGGCCATACCTCATTAACATTTATTTTTGATTTTGCAGAAGATTCTAAGAATGCACAGTTGTTCCATTGTCTTGCTAGATTTTGACCTTGCTCCTTTCCTACAACTCTTTCATCCTCCAAGTCACATTTATTACCAACCAGAATCATTGGAACCTAAAAGTACATGTGTGAGGGTAAAAATAAATAAATAATTATGCAAATTCAAATCAAAATAATTCTAAGAGTTATCCCTAAGGATTAATTAATTCTGAATTATGCCAAAGAAAAATGTTAAATTAATAATATCCAATAAAAATTATAGTTAAATATGAAAACCACAAACCTTAATTTGTAAGACTTAAACATAAGTATTGATTTTGAGGTATATTAATTACATTGTCAATTCTGTACATTGCCTTCTCTTCTCATGTATGTTAAGTAAAATGGATTATAACCTAGATCCTCAATGAGTCGATGTAGATCTACAAATAAGAAACTTTCACATGACATTTTTAGAAAACAAGCTATGACCTATTTATAAAAGAGGAAAGAAAAACTTTAAATTATATTAAAATGGACTTACAATTAATTACAGTAAGCAAAATATTTAACCTTTCTAAAAGGAAGTACAAAAGAGTGTTACTGTTACAAGGCAACATATTTCAACGTTAAAATGTTTTCTAAAGGGTGTGAATCAACTTTAAGTTTTCTGGTTTTCTGACATGCATTTATCACATAAGCATTTTTAATTTTGCAACACAAAAAGGAGAAATTTGGAATTTCCCTGAAGTAGAATTTTTAGTTTCTCATACAGTCTATATTAAAAAGCTAGAAAGCGGAATCAATTTAAAAAAAAATCAAAACCACTTATTAATGACACCATTACTTTTGTTTGGATACAAATAATGTTTTTAACTTTAAAAGAACACTATATGTAAAAAGAATACTTTTTCTGTAATTTGGCAATTAACAATTTAGAGATTGGCTTTCTAAAACAATTTTGGAAAAATACAACTAAAAAGTAAAAATTTCAACTTTTTAGGAACAGATAGTGTTTTATTACTTGGATGTAAAAGAATTTAGCAGTCCTATATGATAGTGTATTTCTACACTGTAGTATAGTTTATAGTTCTATATTGCTGAAGTTTACATACATGTACACACACATACACACAAACCCCAAAGTCAGCACTTCAAAATATGTATTTTTAAAATCCAGCTAATGCTCTGCAGGAATCTTGCTTTTGGAGTCTCACAATGAATTTCACTTCCACAAATGCTTTTAGTATAATCATTCTCTCTAGGGGGTGGGAACAATTCTTTGACCATATAAGAAGTCAACTGTAAAGAAAAAATATCTAACACTTTCTTACATGGTTCAGCATAAGCAGACCTTACCTGAATTAAATATTCTTTATTATTAAACTAATTACAGCATGTAAAAGGTTCCACTTTTAAGAGCATACAGGAAATCAGATAAAAGGAAGAGGGCTTTAGGAAAGTTAATGCTATTTAACTTCTGGAAAGCAAAGTGAACCACACACAAGTTTGTATGTTCTAGTCAGGAAGCCAAGCCAATTTCATGCCTAATCCTCACAGTTAACACACAATCTCAACTTTGTGTCTTGGCCTATCACACTTTTCCCCCCTAATCTTCTTCCATCCTTCTTTTTTACATTTAGCTACGTTCAACACATTTTTTTAGGTCCCAACTCAAAGGTTCACTATCTTCATAGAGCTTTTTCTACATAGTCCAGTCCAAACTGATTACTTATTGTTCTACTTTTTTTTTTTTTTGCTAATTTTTACTCCTTAATTGTAAGTTCTTTGAAGGGAAGAAACATGTCTATACATTTTTTCTGCATTCCTGCTATTTGCAATAGCAGGCATTTAATAAATAATTGTTTAATGAAATTCATCATAGAAAACTATAGTAGTTAACAGACAGTAGAAAACAGATGTCCTAATTGAAAAATGCTCCCTGAGGATGCTATAATAGTCAAGTCTCCCAAGGTTTCCTTGTTTCAGAAGTCTTCCAGAAAATGGCAAATTACCATAAGTGTCTTCCAGCTCTGACTATATTTGTTACAATTAAACTATAATATGGTGATTTTCAAAGTGTGGTCTTCAGACTGGCAGCATTAACATCACCTGGACACTTGTTAGAAAAGCAAATTCCTGAGCCAGACCCCAGACCCACTAACTCAGAAACTCTGGGGGTCGGGTCTGGTAATCTGTGTTTTAACAAGCCCTAAAGGTGATTCTGATGCAAGATCAATATTGAAAAATCACTGCTACATATATAGTATGATGAAGAATTAAAATGATATTTTAAAAGTTTCCTAAAGGGATTAAACTCCATTATAGTATACTCTGAAGGGGCATATAAATTAATATTAGACTCCAGTATTTGCTGGTTTCTTTCTAAAATTATGATCCTTGTATATCACAGCTGCTTAAGGTGTGTTTATATATATTTATCTGATTCTTGTTGAAAAGGCTCTTAATTCTACCAGAAATGTGGTGAGAACATCATTTGCTCTACTGATAACATTTGTTTCTCATCTCTCCCTCCTCACCAAATGCATGATTTAAAAATAGGAAGGATATAAAATTTACTTTGCATAAGGTAAGGGGAGAGGAAATTAGTCACATTCTACATTGTAATATTTGAAAACAGTGTGTTAGAAATATATTTTTGCCCTTCAAGGAAAAAGCTTTTGAAAATAAAACAAAACAAAAAAACCCTAAAACTTCAGGGAAAAAGTTAAATTGGATACCATTATAACAAGGGTTTTTAAGTAAAATACATTTATTAAGAAATCAGCTTACATCATCGGTGTCTTTTACTCGAAGAATCTGTTCTCTCAGATCTTGTAAATCATTAAATGTGGACTGTGCAGTGATGGAATAAACTAATGCAAAGCCTTGTCCATTTTTCATATACAAATCCCTCATTGCTGTAAATTGTTCCTATAGTGAGAGAAAAGGATCATTAAAAAACAATGTTTTGACAGTTAAAGAACTTTCAAAGTCTGTAATTATAGTTCATGGCAAGATAAAATTTGAAAAACTGGTATTTCAATAAATAGGTTTTTTTATTTAAAAATAATACACCAAAGTAGATTTATGTACAATAAAGATACTTAAGTAGGACAGAAATCCCATCTACAAAAGCTTCTTAAAGACAGCTCTAATATAAAAGTTAATAGCTTTTAAAAATACCATACTATTTATTCAAGGCACCCGAATTGCATCCCCAAGTTACTGACAGTTAACTCACAATGCTCTAGTTTTAAGGGGCCCAGGAGCATGATTACCCATATTTTGTTGTTTTCCCACACTTTTCCTCCTTCACTAGACTGTAAGCCTTTGAGGGGAAGATCAGAGTGCCTGGCACATATCAGGTACTCAAACATTAGTTGAATGAATCCCATAATAAATAAATAAAACCTGAATAAATCTTCCCTTCACCTTCTGATACCTACAAAATCAAATTGGCCTGTAAATACTCTGGAGGAAAGATACAATTTAAAATGCTTCACATAATCCCTGAAGAATAAATAAATGTATGCCTCAGTATTTTACAAACTATTTGAAATATGGAAAGATATTTTAACTTGTTTTAATAGTATTAGTGAGCCTGTGAAAATTTTCATTCTAACAAGCTTTCTAATTAATCCCTCAGTAACTCACTCACTGCAATTACAAAGTACAATATAAAAAAATAATATAAGCAGAATTCAAGAGAGTAGGAAAGAGTTTTAAGCTTTAATGCCAGTACTACTTTTAAATAAGCTTATTTTATGACTATGAAATTTATAACATCAATATTATACCAATATAACATTATACCAATATTATACCAACTGTGCATATATTTGATATTTCATTTTACATACCGTTCCTGCAGTATCCAAGATTTCAAGCATACACTGTTGTGCATCTACTTCAACTTGCTGGGGAAAAAATTAAAACATACCTTAAGTTTTTATGTATACAAGACTGTCTCAATATGCACAAAAGTTAAAAATGGTTTAAAACACAGAGACACAAAGCTACTTTGCAAGCAAATCTCAAGCAGTATTTTAACTATCTATATAAAAAAAATAGTTGGGTAATTAAGGTTCATATACCATATTCCCTCTTCCTCCAAATTGTATTAGGTGCAAAACTCATGTGCAATTCAACATAAGGATACCTATAAAATCCAGTCTTAAAATGAACCACTCAGCATTTAATTCTGGAGAGGAAATGATTTCATAGCAGCTTCAAAAAATCAAACCAGCAATACCTCCAACAATACTAGAAGTGATTCTGTTTATTTCAACTTCCCCATAATACTTTAGATATACCTCCATTTCTCTAGATAACCACATGCCTTCACCATTTTGGGACAAGATTTCTGGCAGCAAGGAAGCAGTGCCACAACTATCAATCGAATTATATATTCCTGTTACCCCCTTTTTACCTAATATTCTCTAGATTAAAAAAAAAAGTTATCCAGAATTAGACATGCAAAGAGGAGAAAAGAGTGGTGCTGCCTCACAGCTGGGGTACAGGAAGGGATCTGTAGTTTTTTTGATGACTGTGGACATGGAAGAGGAATGGAAACAACATCTGCACAACAGCAGGGGTCAGGCTGGCTGCTACATAAAGACAGAAAAATAACTCTCCTTTTAAGAAGTTAAAAATGTCTGAACATTAAACTTTATTGTCATATGCTAAGTTAGTGGACATGGAAATTCACCTTTCTATTGTGAGTACAGGCACATTCCAAGGAGTTATAAGAAGGAAGGTTAGGGAGACCTCTGTACTCACATCTCTGTTAAAAAGCAGACTAGTTCTTCTAGGGGTGAAAACATAGGGTCCTTGCTCTAAAGTATCTATGTCAAATCATAATTGTGGGGTCAGGATAAATTCTGTGTGTGTGTGCGCTTAATATTCTCCTAAACTGGCAAATATGCAATGCCAGGAAATAATTAATTGTGAACTTTTCCCACTAAATAATTTTATAAATTAATTCTGCCTCTTTACCCACTTTGTAAGGAACATTCAATTATTAGAAAACTAAAAATATATATGATAGACAAAAGCAAAAGGCCTTCTAAAAGTAGCATACCTTTCTATAAGAATCTTCTATCGTTGGATCATATTTTTCAACAAAAATTCCTTGAACAAACTGCACAGTCTAACAAAAAAAATAACATACCATTATACTTCTAAAGAAAACATAAAAACAAATCCAAATTTTAAATTATTGATTTCACAAAGGTGGTTATATTGTTTACAAAAAACCATTTGAATGCATACAGTTGGTGAGAAAATTACCTTAGAAAGCTGTCTTTAAAAAAATAATAATCACAAGACCCTGAAATGACTTTAAAACAATTCACTACAAGCTCATCAGGATCCATTTTATTTATCATTACCCTTATAGACTTCTGGGCCAGGTTTTTCCTTAACATATTTCAAGAAATCAGTAAATGTTAGCTGATTCAGGACTAGAGGGAAACGGATAATTCAATAGTTATGGGATAATTTCCTGACATGAATCTGAAATAAATCAAACTTTCTATTAAAAAAAATAAAGTAATAATCACCATGTTCATTAGGTAATTGTAAATTGGCTAACTGAATGTGTATACAACACATACACAATGCAAACTCCCGTCAACTTTGGATAGTTACAAATGAAAAAGCAGTTCATGCCATGTTATACACACTGCTCAGTTTGATCCAGGCATGTCAAATTCTTTGCTAGGTGGCCATTCTTTCGTGGCCCTGTGAAATTGTTTTATCTCACCTGACAGAAAGAGGAGGTCAATCTTTATCTTTGTTAAACTTTCAACTATTTGTTATTTTTCCTAGCTCTTCTTCCCTACTCCTAAGACATGTCTTCTTTCCTGCTATACTATTCTTTGTAGCAGAAAATGTGACTGGTCAAATAATGTAAAAAACTAGACAAAGGTAATATTCTGAAAAAGATTTTTTATGAATTTTATTTGATTTGATATTTTCTAATCAGTATACAGTATAAGTCTACTCCTGGGGAGAAAGATCAAAATTTATCTGGCTCTGAAATATAAAAAAGACACTCAACTTAGAAGCTAAGCTCTCACCTTCTGGGCTTAGCCCAAACTGTGTTCTGACATACCTCACAGCAGTCCAGAACCAACATTCCAGAGAGACTATGATCTACCCAGATATAAACAAAGTTGATTACAGTTACCAAAAAAAGAAAAAAAAAATTACATTGCTTTTAAAACCATTATGGGATTTCCCCTTAACAAACAAATGAAGCTTAATAATAAAAATCTCAACAGAAAAAAAAAAAACAAAAACATGTCTGGGAGTGAATACATGCTTAAATACACTATTAAGAATGACTTACCAGAGCAGACTTTCCAACACCTCCTGAGCCAAGAACGACTAGCTTATACTCACGCATGGTGTGAGGCTGTTGTCAAAATCTAGTACCTTATTTAAAAAAAAAAAAAGCAATAAATCTTTAAGTAATGTCTTTATACTCACTCATGTGCTTCTTATATAAATAAGACATATTCAGCAAAGTAGACTTATTTAAAACAACTATATTATATTAATATGGGCATTCTATAAACAGACTTCCTAAAAGATGCTACTAAAGGCTCTTTATAACTCATCAGAGATAGAAGAAAACAAAATTACAGACATGACTTTCAATCATATTCTAAATTCAATTAGAATAAAAATACTTAGTCTGTTAAGTATATTTTGGAAAGGGCTGAAAAAGCATGAAGTGTCTACTGGTTACAATATAACAGTGACAGACATATCTACTCTCCCTTTCTCAGAAGCCACCCCAAAACAAGAACAGGAAACAAATGCAAACATATACCAAAACTTCTATAACCTTGAACCACAAGCTGCTGAGTGGTGTATCCTACTAAGTGCCAGGAATACACTCAATGAATGAAACAGACAAAAATTCCTGTCCTTAATGAGGCATGTTCTAGAGAAGATTAACAGATAGGGTAGGGGTCTGCAAACAAATCTGTCCTACCACCTGTTTTTGTACATGAAGTTTTTCTGAACACAACCATGACTATTCATTTGAATACTACCTATGGGTGCTTTTATGCTACAATGGTCGAGTTAACTAGTTACAACTTCACTATCTGGCCTTTTACAGAAAAAGTTTGCTGACTCTGGGATACAGGGATGGTAAATGAGTTAATAGAGGAAGCAGAAGACCAAATTTATATTCCTGAAGTAGGGGGAGGCACAGACAAGGAATCTATCTGTCCCTGAAGAATCTTGAAAATGGTCTGGAGTCAGAGGTATAACTGAAGAATTTGAGTGCCCAGACTGAAGAGGTCTTCTGAGTGATCAGTATGATGAAATAGGGAAATTAAACAACAAAAAAAAAATAAATAAAAACAAAAGAAACAACCTAAACCAAGGCTTATTATGACATTTCAAAATACTAATGATAGAGAGAGAATATCCAGAAGTTTCCAGGCTAGGGGTGGGGGAATCATATGAGAATAAAAACCTCCCATAGGGATCTCTGTTCTTTTTGCATGATTTTTCTGCAAAGCTACAAATGCTCTTAAAAAAATAACAAACCCCAAACTCCCACATTCCTAGAAAAAAAAAAAAAATTGGTCAGTAGCCATGGTACAAGTAGCCATCAGAACAGGTTTTAAACCCTCTTAATCAAGAAATGACACTTCTATAGTCATGGTAACAGTAATTACCAGATTTGGTTTTAAATCCATTTAATCAACCAATAAGAATTTGATTCAGGGAACACACTTTTGCAAACCAACCAATTGGCAACAGTCCTTTACTTCTGAGAGTCAGCTAATCAGAATGGACCACTTCAAAGCACACCCATCTGAATGCAAACCAATCAACAACTATCTCATTTGAGTGACCATGTTCCTATAGCTGATATTAACTTACTTCTGCCTTTGAAAGTCTGCCAAACTCTGAACTCCATAATTCCCTAAAATCTTTACAGATCAGCTACCTGATCTGCTCATAGCGGGCAGTGTCTGACCAGTGTAACCTTTCCTTAAGTAATCAATAATTTCAGCTTCATGATTTTTTTGTTTCATCCTTTGGTTTGATTTAAGGCCCTCATTTGGCATCATTCCAAGGACTCTGAACAAACAGGTATACTGAATGGGCTCCTTATGTCCAATTTTTATTTGTTCTTTGAATCTGCTGTCAGATGAGTTAGTTTCAACCATGACTGGAACTGCAATTTAGTTCACTGAGCTCAAGTTGTTGAATTTACTTTGTTATCCTAGGCTTTGTAACCAAATAGGTCTTTGTATAATACAATTAGGCCTTTTGGTTTGAGCTTGGAGATACATTATGTGGTAAAACATTTTTGCCATCAGTTTAATTCTTCAGCTGGCTGCTTTTTGCAGTAGCTTCCATATTTCTGCAAACTCTTGTCTCATGTGTTTTGTTTTGTCCTGGACTGGACTTTCTTATTTCCATTCAGTGAATATGGCACGTTCCATGGGGAATGGATGGAGGCACAGGCCAAATAAACCTACAATCCAATCCAAGATGGCTCCAAGCACTAGAGGTTGAAGACATTTAAAACTGGTAACCCATGCTTGCAAAGGCGAATTATTGGTCAAACTTTGCCTTGGGTCACCTACAAGACCTTGTCTGTCTTGTCAGTTTATAAAGATGGCCATTTTGCTTAGTCCGTATTATAAGGTCAACAACTGTGAGGTTGTTGATTATACGGTTCCTTCCTAACTTCTGCTTGGTCAGGGAACCTGAGAATCTGCTGTTAAGCTTGTTAAAAAAAAAACCACTCTAAAATCATTTTTATTTAGGAATAGTTTATATATCCACTAAAATGAGATATTAAATGTTACAGTTAACATGATTTTTGGCAAATGTTAATACCTGTGTAACCCACAAAGCCCTCATTAAGATTTAGAGCATTTTGATCAGTCCAGAAAGTTTATCATGTGCCTCTTCCAGTTAATTACTTTACTCTTTTTTCTGGAATGTAGTGATTTCTTTCTTATTTGACATGAATTTATCTTTTCAAACTCACAACGTCCTCCTGGAAGAGCTACTGTGTTCTTTATGAACTCCCAATATGTCCTACGTTTTGCACTTATATAAGGTAAATGAAAACAAATGGAATTATGGTGAACTTTGGAAATGTCAAAATTTATATCTAAAGAGTAACTACAGAAAAAAATGAGACAAAATACCATTCAATAATCAACTTCTTTAATTGGTATTCTGGGGCTTCAAAATAAAATGCTAACCCTAAGAGTCTCTCTTCAGTGCTCTCCTGCTCAAACATTGTGAGATGTACACTCCTTGGATTATTCCCTTTCTCTATATACTTTATTTACACTAACCACATTAACACTTCTGTTCCTTCAGCTCCTTCCCCTTACCTCTGAAATGAGCTACCTTTCCTGAGAAACCCCTAGGAAAGCAACAATTATATTATACAATAACCTCTTTGAACTGCTAGAGCAGAAGGCAGATCTATAGAAACTGAATTTAAACCCTAGTCTAGAATTTAGTTGAGGATTATACTTAAGGATTTTCCTAAACCTCAGGGTGACTGATGGAAATTTGTTGCCAAATTCAGGATTCTGTTAGATACTTACTGTCCTAGAATACTAGATCTATACCAACTTCATACTAGGAGCTCATATGGGAAAATGGTTAAAAGCAGCAGAATGAGAAAGACCAGATTTTAAATAACCCAGGATTTCAAAATTTGGTCGTCAGAGAACAAGCACCTTATTTAGGAGATGCACTATTATTTCACAAGTCTTCCTTAGGGGTAGAGTGGACAAGATTCAAAATCATCAACAAAATACAATTTTTGGATAGGAAACTAAACAAAAATTGACTTCAGGAAACTTTCAAAAATATTCTGGGGCATCTGGAATAAAGGAAAACACTCCTTTCTTTTTGTATATGGACTGAGACATGAAATAAGAAACTAAAAATGGAAATCGGGCAATTTAGAGAAAACAGCTGAGCATTTTCAGAAAGCCTTATAAAGTAAACAAGCTAGAAAGAAAAACTAAAGTAAAAGGTCTCTGTTTGCTAAGAAATGGGAGTCTATGGATAAGGACAACTGTACTGCAGAGACTGCAAATAGGAGAACCACAGGAACAACCAATGTCCCACTTTTTTTTTTTTTTTAATCATCATTTTATTGAGATATATTCACATACCACGCAGTCATACAAAGCAAATCGTACCTTCGATTGTTTACAGCACCATTACATAGCTGTACATTCATCACCCAAATCAATCCCTGACACCTTCATTAGCACACACACAAAAATAACAAGAATAATAATTAGAGTGAAAAAGAGCAATTGAAGTAAAAAACAACACTGGGTACCTTTGTCTGTTTGTTTCCTTCCCCTATTTTTCTACACATCCATCCATAAACTAGACAAAGTGGAGTGTGGTCCTTATGGCTTTCCCAATCCCATTGTCACCCCTCATAAGCTACATTTTTATACAACTGTCTTCGAGATTCATGGGTTCTGGGTTGTAGTTTGATAGTTTCAGGTATCCACCACCAGCTACCCCAATTCTTTAGAACCTAAAAAGGGTTGTCTAAAGTGTGCGTAAGAGTGCCCACCAGAGTGACCTCTCGGCTCCTTTTGGAATCTCTCTGCTACTGAAGCTTATTTCATTTCCTTTCACATCCCCCTTTTGGTCAAGAAGATGTTCTCCGTCCCACGATGCCGGGTATACATTCCTCCCCAGGAGTCATATTCCACGTTGCCAGGGAGATTCATTCCCCTGGGTGTCTGATCCCACGTAGGGGGGAGGGCAGTGATTTCACCTTTCAAGTTGGCTTAGCCAGAGAGAGAGGGCCACATCTGAGCAACAAAGAGGCATTCAGGAGGAGACTCTTAGGTACAAATATAGGGAGGCCTAGCCTCTCCTTTGCAGCAACTGTCTTCCCAAGGGTAAAACTTATGGTAGAGGGCTCAACCCATCAAACCACCAGTCCCCTATGTCTGTGGTCATGTTAGCAACCATGGAGGTGGGGTAGGCGAATACCCCTGCATTCTCCACAGGCTCCTCAAGGGGGCACTACATCTTTTTTTTTTTTTTCCTTGTTTTTCTTTTCTTTTTTTTTTTAACTTTCACTTCTTTTTTAAATCAACTGTATGAAAAAAGTTAAAAAGTAAACAAACATACAATAAAAGAACATTTCAAAGAGACCATAACAAGGGAGTAAGAAAAAGACAACTAACCTAAGATAACTGCTTAACTTCCAACATGTTCCTACTTTACCCCAAGAAAGTTACATAATATAGCAACATTTCTGTGAACTTGTTCCTACTATATCCATCAGAAATTAACAGACCATAGTCATTCCTGGGCATCCCCAGAACGTTAAATAGCTTATCTGTTCTTCTTGGATTATTGTTCCCCCCTTCCTTAATTGCTCTCTACTGCTAGTTCCCCTACATTCTACATTATAAACCATTTGTTTTACATTTTTCAAAGTTCACATTAGTGGTAGCATATAATATTTCTCTTTTTGTGCCTGGCTTATTTCGCTCAGCATTATGTCTTCAAGGTTCATCCATGTTGTCATATGTTTCACGAGATCGTTCCTTCTTACTGCTGCGTAGTATTCCATCGTGTGTATATACCACATTTTATTTATCCACTCATCTGTTGAAGGACATTTGGGTTGTTTCCATCTCTTGGCAATTGTGAATAATGCTGCTATGAACATTGGTGTGCAGATATCTGTTCGTGTCACTGCTTTCCGATCTTCCGGGTATATACCGAGAAGTGCAATCGCTGGATCGAATGGTAGCTCTATATCTAGTTTTCTAAGGAACTGCCAGACTGACTTCCAGAGTGGCTGAACCATTATACAGTCCCACCAACAATGAATAAGAGTTCCAATTTCTCCACATCCCCTCCAGCATTTGTAGTTTCCTGTTTGTTTAATGGCAGCCATTCTAACCGGTGTTAGATGGTATCTCATTGTGGTCTTAATTTGCATCTCTCTAATAGCTAGTGAAGCTGAACATTTTTTCATGTGTTTCTTGGCCATTTGTATTTCCTCTTCAGAGAACTGTCTTTTCATATCTTTTGCCCATTTTATAATTGGGCTGTTTGTACTATTGTCATTGAGTTGTAGGATTTCTTTGTATATGCAAGATATCAGTCTTTTGTCAGATACATGGTTTCCAAAAAATTTTCCCATTGAGTTGGTTGCCTCTTTACCTTTTTGAGAAATTCCTTTGAGGTGCAGAAACTTCTAAGCTTGAGGAGTTCCCATTTATCTATTTTCTCTTTTGTTGCTTGTGCTTTGGGTGTAAAGTCTAGGAAGTGGCCGCCTAATACAAGGTCTTGAAGATGTTTTCCTACATTATCTTCTAGGAGTTTTATGGTACTTTCTTTTATATTGAGATCTTTGGTCCATTTTGAGTTAATTTTTGTGTAGGGTGTGAGGTAGGGGTCCTCTTTCATTCTTTTGGATATGGATATCCAACTCTCCCAGCCCCATTTGTTGAAAAGACCATTATGGCTCAGTTCAGTGACTTTGGGGGCCTTATCAAAGATCAGTCGGCCATAGATCTGAGGGTCTATCTCTGAATTCTCAATTCGATTCCATTGATCTATATGTCTATCTTTGTGCCAGTACCATGCTGTTTTGGCAACTGTGGCTTTATAATAAGCTTCAAAGTCAGGGAGTGTAAGTCCTCCCACTTCGTTTTTCTTTTTTAGAGTGTCATTAGCAATTCGAGGCATCTTCCCTTTCCAAATAAATTTGATAACTAGCTTTTCCAAGTCTGCAAAGTAGGTTGTTGGAATTTTGATTGGGATTGCATTGAATCTGTAGATGAGTTTGGGTAGAATTGACATCTTAATGACATTTAGCCTTCCTATCCATGAACATGGAATATTTTTCCATCTTTTAAGAACCCCTTCTATTTCTTTTAGTAGAGTTATGTAGTTTTCTTTGTATAGGTGTTTTTTTTTTTTTTTTAATCATCATTTTATTGAGATATATTCACATACCACGCAGTGATACAAAACAAATTGTACTTTCGATTGTTTACAGTACCATTACATAGTTGTACATTCATCACCTAAATCAATCCCTGACACCTTCATTAGCACACACACAAAAATAACAAGAATAATAATTAGAGTGAAAAAGAGCAATTGAAGTAAAAAAGAACACTAGGTACCTTTGTCTGTTTGTTTGCTTCCCCTACTTTTCTACACATCGATCCATAAACTAGACAAAGTGGAGTTTGGTCCTTATGGCATTCCCAATCCCACTGTCACCCCTCATAAGCTACATTTTTTGTATAGGTGTTTTACATCTTTGGTTAAGTTTATTCCTAGGTACTTGATTTTTTTAGTTGCTATTGAAAATGGTATCTTTTTCTTGGGTGTCTCTTCAGTTTGTTCATTTCTAGCATATAGAAACATTACTGACTTATGTGCATTAATCTTGTATCCCGCTACTTTGCTAAATTTGTTTATTAGCTCTAGTAGGTGTATCGTTGATTTCTCAGGGTTTTCTAGATATAAGATCATATCATCTGCAAACAATGACAGTTTTACTTCTTTTCCAATTTGGATGCCTTTTATTTCTTTGTCTTGCCGGATTGCCCTGGCTAGCACTTCCAGCACAATGTTGAATAACAGTGGTGACAGCGGGCATCCTTGTCTTGTTCCTGATCTTAGACGGAAGGCTTTCAGTCTCTCACCATTGAGTACTATGCTGGCTGTGGGTTTTTCATATATGCTCTTTATCATGTTGAGGAAGTTTCCTTCAATTCCTACCTTTTGAAGTGTTTTTATCAAAAAGGGATGTTGGATTTTGTCAAATGCTTTTTCAGCATCTATTGAGATGATCAATTGATTTTTCCCTTTCGAGTTTTTAATGTGTTGTAATACATTGATTGTTTTTCTTATGTTGAACCATCCTTGCATGCCTGGAATGAACCCCACTTGGTCATGGTGTATGATTTTTTAATGTGTCTTTGGATTCGATTTGCAAGTATTTTGTTGAGGATTTTTGCATCTATATTCATTAGGGAGATTGGCCGGTAGTTTTCCTTTTTTGTAGCATCTTTGCCTGGTTTTGGTATTAGATTGATGTTAGCTTCATAAAATGAGTTAGGTAGTGTTCCATTTTCTTCAATGTTTTGAAAGAGTCTGAGTAAGATTGGTGTCAGTTCTTTCTGGAAAGTTTGGTAGAATTCCCCTGTGAAGCCATCTGGCCCTGGGCATTTATTTGTGGGAAGATTTTTGATGACTGATTGGATCTCTTTGCTTGTGATGGGTTGGTTGAGGTCTTCTATTTCTTCTCTGGTCAGTCTAGGTTGTTCATATGTTTCCAGGAAATTGTCCATTTCTTCTACATTATCCAGTTTGTTGCCATACAGTTGTTCATAATATCCTCTTATAATTTTTTTAATTTCTTCAGGATCTGCAGTTATGTCACCTTTTTCATTCATTATTTTGTTTATATGGGTCTTCTCTCTTTTTGATTTTGTCAGTCTAGCTAGGGGCTTGTCAATCTTGTTGATCTTCTCAAAGAACCAACTTTTGGTGATATTTATCCTCTCTCTTGTTTTTTTGTTCTCTATGTCATTTATTTCTGCTTTAATCCTTGTTATTTCTTTTCTTCTACTTGGTTTAGGATTGGTTTGCTGTTCATTTTCTAGCTTCTTCAGTTGATCCATTAGTTCTTTGATTTTGGCTCTTTCTTCCTTTTTAATATATGCGTTTAGTGCTATAAATTTCCCCCTTAGCACTGCTTTTGCTGCATCCCATAGGTTTTGGTATGTTGTGTTCTCATTTTCATTCGTCTCTATATATTTAGCAATTTCTCTTGCTATTTCTTCTTTAACCCACTGATTGTTTAGGAGTGTGTTGTTTAACCTCCAGGTATTTGTGAATTTTCTAAGTCTCTGATGGTTATTGACTTCTAATTGTATTCCATTGTGGTCAGAGAATGCGCTTTGAATAATTTCAATCTTTTTAAATTTATTGAGGCTTGTTTTATGTCCCAACATATGATCTATTCTGGAGAAAGTTCCGTGAGCACTAGAAAAGTATGTGTATCCTGGTGATTTGGGATGTAATGTCCTGTATATGTCTGTTAAATCTAATTCATTTATCAGATTGTTTAGGTTTTCAATTTCCTTATTGGTCTTCTGTCTGGTTGATATATCTATAGGAGAGAGTGATGTGTTGAAGTCTCCCACAATTATTGTGGAAACATCAATTGCTTCCTTTAGTTTTGCCAGTGTTTCTCTCATGTATTTTGTGGCACCTTGATTGGGTGCGTAGACATTTACGATTGTTATTTCTTCTTGCTGAATTGCCCCTTTTATTAGTATGTAGTGGCCTTCTTTGTCTCTCAAAACATCCCTGCATTTGAAGTCTATTTTATCTGAGATTAATATTGCTACACCTGCTTTCTTTTGGCTGTAGCTTGCATGAAATATTTTTTTCCATCCTTTCACTTTCAGTTTCTTTGTGTCCCTGTGTCTAAGATGAGTCTCTTGTATGCAACATATTGATGGTTCATTTTTTTTTGATCCATTCTGCGAATCTGTATCTTTTAATTGGGGAGTTTAATCCATTTACATTCAACGTTATAACCGTGAAGGCATTTCTTGAATCGGCCATCTTATCCTTTGGTTTATGTTTGCCATATTTTTCCCTCTCTCTATTAATATCCTTTATTGTACCCATACTGAATCTCTTTAGTACTGAACCTTTCTCCAAGTCTCTCTGTCCTGTCTTTGTTTCTCTGTCTGTAGGGCTCCCTTTAGTATCTCCAGTAGGGCAGGTCTCTTGTTAGCAAATTCTCTCAGCATTTGTTTGTCTGTGAAAAATTTAAGCTCTCCCTCAAATTTGAAGGAGAGCTTTGCTGGATAAAGTATTCTTGGCTGGAAATTTTTCTCACTCAGAATTTTAAATATATCATGCCACTGCCTTCTTGCCTCCATGGTGGCTGCTGAGTAGTCACTACTTAGTCTTATGCTGTTTCCTTTGTATGTGGTGAATTGCTTTTCTCTTGCTGCTTTCAGAACTTGCTCCTTCTCTTCTGTGTTTGACAGTGTGATCAGTATATGTCTCGGAGTGGGTTTATTTGGATTTATTCTATTTGGGGTTCGCTGAGCATTTATGATTTGTGTATTTATGTTGTTTAGAAGATTTGGGAAGTTTTCCCCAACAATTTCTTTGAATACTCTTCCTAGACCTTTACCCTTTTCTTCCCCTTCTGGGACACCGATGAGTCTTATATTTGGACGTTTCATATTATCTATCATATCCCTGAGGTCCATTTCGATTTTTTCAATTTTTTTCCCCATTCTTTCTTTTATGCTTTCATTTTCCATTCTGTCATCTTCCAGGTCACTGATTCGTTGTTCAACTTCCTCTAGTCTTGTACTATGAGTGTCCAGAATCTTTTTAATTTAGTCAACAGTTTCTTTAATTTCCATAAGATCATCCATTTTTTTATTTAGTCTTGCAATGTCTTCTTTATGCTCTTCTAGAGTCTTCTTGATTTTCTTTTATATCCCGTACTATGGTCTCACTGTTCATCTTTAGTTCTTTGAGTAGCTGCTCTAGGTGCTGTGTCTCTTCTGGTCTTTTGATTTGGGTGCTTGGGCTTGGGTTATCCATATCGTCTGGTTTTTTCATATGCTTTATAATTTTCTGTTGTTTTTGGCCTCGTGGCATTTGCTGAACTTGATAGGGTTCTTTTAGGGTTTGTAGACCTATTGGAGTCCTTATCTCTAATTTATCAGATCTACAGCTTCGTGGAGTACACTTTCTCTAACTAACCAGCAGGTGGCGTCCACGAGCCACCTGTTCTCCACAAGCCAGTTCTCCCCTGCTTAGCCTTTTTGGTGAGTGGGGGAGTGAGTCTTGTGGGGCCCAATTGGTGTACCAAGCTTGCGTGTGTAGTTGGTGTTGCCTGCCCTGTATGTGGGGCGTGTTTCTGGGCAGTCGGGGAGGGGGGGTGGCCCTAACAATCAAATCTCCCCGATGATCCTAGAATTTTAAAGCTGCTGCATTAGTCTAATCTTTCAGTTCAGTCCTGACACAGTTTGTCTCTGCCACTGACCCACAAGTCCTTGGTATTGGCGTATGGCTCCTGAGACTTGCAAGTGGGCCCCTCTTCCAGGCTGTGCACCCCGGGTCCTCTGTTGAGGGATGACTGCGCTATGTCACAGGTGACTGCCGTCCCCCCAGGGCAGTTCTGGGCTGCTGGGCTGTGTAGGGAGGCTCCCAGTCTGCTGAAATGATGGCTGAATGGGGCTTTGTTAATTCACACTGCTCCACCTTCCCAACTCTGGGACAATCAGCTGAGGTTGCAGGGAAGGCTAATGTCCATGCCCAGTTTTGTGGTGTGTGCCTGTTATTTGAAGGACTTCCGTCACACTGGGTTGTCTGGGGCAGCTCTGGGCTATGGGGCTGGCGATGGGCAGGAGTGTTTCCTGTCCACCAGGATGGTGGCTGTGAGCGGACACCCCCCTTTTCTTGGGAAGTTGTGGTGTTTAGTGAATTTTCTCAGCCACTGGATTATTGCCTTTTGTCTCAGAGCTCTCTTAGTTCTGCTCTTGACTTGACGTGCCCAAATTGAAAGTCTCTGAAGCTTTCTGTATTGGGCTTCTTAGAGTAATTGTTTTAGAAAAAGAAAAAAGGATTAAAAAAAAAAAAAAAAAAAAAAAGGGCCCTCCTCAGAGATCTAATGGGTTATTGAAATGCTAATAGACAAAGCAACCAGGGCCATTAAGGAAAAGTCCACAGGGCAGAGAGATCAGCTTTTCTTCGGGATTTGCATATGCGCCTCAAGGCCTGAGCTCCGCCCTTCCCCTTTCTGTGTTCACCAGAACTCCAAAAATCCTCTGCTTTTATTTTGGAGTTTTTCGTGTTGTTTTTTTTTTTCTATGCCTGTCTCCTCTCTGCTGGGCTGGCTGCTCTCAGATTCTCTGGTGTCTGGTCTCAGTCTGTCTATGGTTGGAGTATGGATCAGTAGAATGAGTTTCCGATAAGGGCTGCCACTGCAGTTCTCCCTTCTCCTTCCCGGAGCTGGCAGCCCCTCCTCCCACGGGACTGAGCCTGGTAGGGAGGGGCGCGGGTCCCCTGGCCGCAAAAACTTACAGATTTCGCTGATCTCAGCAGTTCGACATTTTCATGAGTGTTGTATGAAGTATGCCCAAAGACAGATTGCTCTGTGATGTCCAGTCCACGCAGTTCCTGGCTTTCTACCTACTTTCCTGGAAGCGTAACTAAAACTTACAGCTCACCAGTCTGCCATCTTGCCCCGCCCCCAATGTCCCACTTTTACTATGAAACAGGAAAACAATCCAAAATTTGTCTTGTAGTGCTGCTTCAAGAGATATCATCAGCGAACAATTCCCCATCCTTCCTCTAAACTGTAATATATATCTAGATAGACAAGAAAGCATTCTTTTTGAAATGGTGCTACTATAGATACCATTAATTCCAATATATAGAACACTGGCTCCCTCAGGGATAAATTTTTAAAGTGGTTTGAAAGACGGGTAGGCAGGAAAACTGGTAGTTAAGTATAAAAGAAGAAGAAAAAAAAGAGTACCTCTAAAAAACAAAAACAAAAAAGTTTCATTTTATTTTGTAGTTTTATTATTAGTGAGACTATTTTTCCCCCCCAAATTTAGGGGCCAAATATACATGTTCCTTCCTTCGATGATTCTCTTGTTTGTGGTTTTTGCATCTACGGCAGAGATCTTCAAACTAGGGTACATATATTCCTGGGAGTGAGCAAAGTAACTAAGTTTTAAGGGAATCTACTTCCAGATTTTCAACTTCCAAATATATTCTTTCTAATCACCCCTTCTTCCATTCTACAAAAAGCATCCTCTCATCATTCTGAATCTTATTAAGATGCATGAAGTGTTAAAACCTCTAAGGTGCCAAGCAAAGAGGTAACTGCAAACTGTATGTATTAAGTATTAATGTTTAAGAAATTTTTTGAAAGTCAGAAGGTTTCCAGTTCTTTCCTTTGAAACAAACTAAATGAGAACCTAGTTAAGTTAGCTAAGAGATGATTAAAAATAAGTTTTGATAACTGATTACTGTGACTTTTGCTATATAACTTGAAAGAAGTTCAAAAAATTGGGTGACATTGATGTAACAAAATTCTTTCCCCTCCTATCTTTATGTTTATGTTCATTTCATAAAAATGAAAAATAGCAAAGAAATTCTTGATAACTCTTAACTCATCCGAGCAACAAGTAATAGTCATTCATGGATAAATGGAGCAACTGGGAAAAGGAGTCCCCATCACCTCAGTACAAAATGCAAGTCTCATAAATTTTTATATTCAGTATTTAAAAAATGGTAATATTAAGTGATGCAATCAATTATGTTAACAAAAGAGTTGCAGTAAATTTACACAGTTGTGCAACTATCACTGCAACCAGTTTCAGGACACTTACATCACTCCAAAAGGTTCCGTTTGTAACCATATGTAGTCAATCCCTACTCCCACTTCCCAGGCAACCAATGATCCACTGTCTGTCTTTATAAAGCTGCCTTTACTACAAATTTCAAATAAATGGATCATATAAGATGTAGTCTTCTGTGTCTGTCTTATTTCACTTGGCATGTTTTTGAGGTTCATCCATGTTATTACTTAAAAGTAATTTGTTCCTTTTCTTATTGATAAGAAAATATATCCATTGTATGGATACACCAGATTTTCTTTAACCATACACCACCAACTAATGGACATGTGGACCGTTTCCAGTTTGTGGATATTATAAATAATGCTAATCCATTTGCTTCTAAATTTTAATAACTCAACCCAGAAGAATTTTTACTACAGAGTTTTATGGTCGTAAGAAATTAAACACCTCAAATTTTAAAGTAGAGAAGTATAAGGTCATCAATAAAGACTTTCAAACCTGAAAACAGAGACAAAACACATATAACATACCAATAAGAACCTTTCTAATAAGGGACACTATAAAAGGGCAATACAACTGTGCATAATCATTATCTTTCACTAATCTTTTATCAATATTTCCTTATATGGACCAACAAATCATTTATTTATATTCTGAAGAAGGTTAACTATTTCCCTTTAAAAAAACTAACACTACAGTAACCAAGGTTTGAACCAAAATCTTGCTTTCGATCTTGCCTTGAAAAACTGCTTGAAGATTTTAAGATTTTAAGAGTAGGACAAACAGATTTCACTGTGAATGCCAACTCTGACTGACTGGCAATGGCCATTTGTAGTTCTGTTTTCAGAGGGATTATGTTATTGCACCTAGTCTTAAGAGACTCAACAACTCTATTCAATAAGCAATGTCTGTCACTGGCTTGAAGGAGTGGTTGGGAGGGGGACAATGGAGGGACCGCATGTTTGTGAGCTGTGGGTGTGACCTTCCTGTTCAAGTGTTCTTAACCTGAAGTACATGAACAAGCACTTGGGAATCTGAGAATTCCTTAAAATGTTATGCACAATTTTTAAGATGGGGAGAGTTATTGTATCAGATTTTCAATGAGATTTGTGAGAGCTACTGTTTGAGACATTGAGACTTATTGTTCTCTTTCACTGACCACAAAAGGGGGCAATTTTGATAGCTTAGCATAGTGGTTAACAGCACCCAAGTTTCAAATCCTGGTTTTGTGTAACTCTGGACAAGTCATGAAACCTTTCAAAGCTTCACTTTTCTTACAGGTAAAATGGAAGTTGTAATGCCTACATGATAAGATTGTGAGGCGATTATGCAAGAATGTAAACTCCAAGACCACAGAGATTTTTGTCTGTTTTACTCACTGGTCTGAGCTACCACTCAATACAGTGAAGCAGAACTATTGTTGCTTCAGTTGAGAATTGCTGCTTGACCCTTCTACCTATGAGCTCAATAAAACAAGTAAAAATGTAAGTGAGGCACTGTCCAGCTTTTGTCTGACTAATGAAGTTTTCTTCTAAGTGGGCAAAGAGGAACAACCTATAGTTTAAAACTCATTTCTAAATGTAGTTTTCTGTCCTTCATGTATTTTAGTCCTCCTTTAACGCAACCAGTTTGGAATATCTTAAGATCAATTAAATTATATTATTTCTTTAGCTAAAGAATCTAAGGTTTACTACTACATTCCACTGAATCTAAGAGGTAGTTTTTTATATATTTTAAGATCTGTGAAATTAGACTGTCTTACAATAGTAGCAGTTGTGATGTAGCTGACATTGCTTACGCATGCATGAAGTTGATCTATTTTTCGTGGAGGCATGAACAGGATAACTGCAACCCCCCAGTGCCAACATAAAAAGCAAAAAAGCTAAACATACATCAGTATTTTTGAATCATTACAAAATGTAATTCAAGGGAAAAGGATGGGAAATACTCTCTTGTGAGCCTTTTAAAAAACATTATTACACAAAAATCCTATAATACTGGTGTTAGCTCTGAATCCTTAATATTGAATTACACAAGCCTTAATGGACTCTATTGTGCCTCAAGTTATAGTACAGACTGTAATCTTTGATTCTGACATCCTAGAAGCTAGAATTTCAATATTTGTAGTTCAAGGGTACTGAGAAAATCTTGAAAAATTGTAATGTAAAATAAATTTCAAATCTCTTGAATTAAAATATATATATATATATATAACAAGGTGGTGGATAGGCGATTGTTTTTCTTCTATTTTTGATCCCCCCCAACACTTCCATTGTTAAAAAACAGTAAAAAATTTTTAAAACACACAGATGGAAATTTTAAAAATACTGATAAAGAATTTTTTTCAGATAAATAACATTCTGTTGGTGAAAGTATAAGTTTAAAAAAACAAATGGGCATGAATAAAAGAAAAACCAGTTACATTCAATGGGGAAAGTTTCTTCAAGAAATGGTGTTGGGAAAATTGGCTGTCTACATGCAAGAAAAAGAAAAGATGGACCTCTACTTCACACCATATTAAAAAATTAACTCAAAATGGAGCTAAACTAATAAAACTTTTAGAAGAAAACATTGGGAAGCAATAAACAAACCAAAAGGAAATCAGGAAAACAATTCTATTTACAACAGCAACTAAAAGAATCAAATATCTAGGAATAAATTTAATGAAGGATGTAAAGGACCTGTACACAGAAAACTACACATCACTGCTGAAAGAAATTAAAGATCTCTATAAATGGAAAGATACCCTGTTTTCATGGATTGGAAGGCTTAATATTAAGATGTCAATATTACCCAAAGCAATGTGCAGATTCAATCCCAATCAAAATTCCAACAGCCTTCTATGCAGAAATGGAAAAGCCAATCATCAAATTCATATGGAAGGGCAAGGGCCCCTGAATAGCCAAAAACATCTTGAAAAAGAACAATAAAGTTGGAGGGCTCACATTTCCCAATCTTAAAACTTACTACAAAAGCCACAGTAATCGGAGAACCTAAGATGGTGGCTAGGTGACACAGGGCAAAAAAACATCTCTGTGAAAAATACTAGATAAAAGCCAGAAAGTGACCCAGAACACCAGTCTGGATGCACCAGCCGGACAAGGTCTGCTAAATCCACAGAGACCGTACACTTGGTGAAACCAGTAGTCCGCATTCTGAAACGACTGAGTGAGCCGGCTGAAAGTTCAGTGTCTGCGTTGTGGTGTGGGGAAACCATGGGTTGGCATCTGGAGACGGACTAGTTCCTTCAAAAAACAAACAAACAAACAAACAAACAAAAACCCCCAGGAGCGGCTACAGTTAAGTCGGTGAGAAACCGCGCAGTAAAGCACAACAGGAGTGGACTGTGCCAATGTGTCTCGGGGTCTGGCATGGAGGATAGCCTGCTACTGATTGTCTCAGGGCCAGGGGGGCAGAGGGGAGCCAAAAGGAGAAAGAAACCGCGCCCCTTGCACCCATCTCCCCAGCGGGCAGGGGACACTCCTGCCCGGGACCGACCCACAGCCCAGAGCTGCGCGAAGAAACCCAGTGTGATGGGGAGTCTTTCCCGCAGCACCGTGCACACGCCACAACATCGGCCATGGACAGTGGCCTTTGGTGCACCCACAGCTGGTTGTCCCGGAGCTGGGAAGGTGGAGCTGTGCGAGGAGGGGGAAATTAACACGCCCCATTCAGCCATCTTTGCAGTGGGCTGGGAGCGCCCCTGCACAGCCCGGCGGCCCAGGGCTTCCCTGGCTGGCCAGCATGCACTTGTGACGTGGCACAGCCTTCCCTCAGCAGAGGTCCTGGTAGAGCACGGCTGAGAGGGTGGACCTGCTCAGAAATTCCAGGGACCCTACGCAAATGCCGGGGACTTGTGGGGCAGTGGTAGAGACAATCTGTGGCAAGACTGAAATGAAGGCTTAGACTCTTACAACAGCCTTAAACCTCCGGGAACACCTGGGAGGTTTGATTACTAAAGCTGCCCTGCCTCCCTAACCACCCAGACACATGCCTCACATTCAGGGCAGACAGCACCAACAACCCACCCAAACTTAGTGCACCAATTGAACCCCACAAGAATCAGATCCCCACACACCACAAAGTTGGGAAAAACTGACTTGAGGGAAATAGGAGAATCGTGGACACCATCTGCTGGTTAGTTAGAGAAAGTGTACGCCACCAAGCTGTAGATCTGACAAATTAGAGACTGGTATTTTTTATATCCGGAAAGAACCCTATCAAGTAAAGCAAATACCAAGAGGCCAAAAACAACAGAAAATCTTAAAGCATATGATAAAATCAGATGATATGGAGAACCCAAACCCAAACACCCAAATCAAAAGATCAGAAGAGACACAGTACTTGGCGCAATTAATCAAAGAATTAAGGACAAACAATGAGAGCATAGCACAGGATATAAAGGACATAAAAAAGACTCTAGAAGAGCATAAAGAAGAACTTGCAAGAGTAAATAAAAAAATAGAAGATCTTATGGAAATAAAAGAAACTGTTGGCCAAATTAAAAAGACTCTGGAAGCTCATAATACAAGATTAGAGGAAGGTGAACAACGACTCAGCCTCCTCGAGGACCACAGAACAGAAAATGAAAGAACAAAAAAAAGAATGGGGAAAAAATTGAAACAGATCTCAGGGATACAATAGATAAAATAAAACATCCAAATTTAAGACTCATTTGTGTCCCAGAAGGGGAAGAGAAGGGTAAACGTCTAGAAAGAGTATTCAAAGAAATTGTTGGGGAAAACTTCCCAAACCTTCTACACAATATAAATACACAAAGCATAAATGCCCAGCGAACTCCAAATGGAATAAATCCAAATAAACCCACTCCAAGACATGTTCTGATCAGACCCTCAAATACTGAAGAGAAGGAGCAAGTTCTGAAAGCAGCAAGAGAAAAGCAATTCACCACATACAAAGGAAACAACATAAGACTAAGTAGTGACTACTCAGCAGCCACCATGGAGGCCAGAAGGCAGTGGCATGGCATATTTAAAATTCTGAGAGAAAAATTTCCAACCAAAAAACTTTATCCAGCAAAACTGTCCCTCAAATTTGAGAGAGAGCTTAAATTTTTCACAGACAAACAAATGCTGAGAAATTTTGCTAATAAAAGACCTGCCCTACTTCAGATACTGAAGGGAGCCCTACTGACAGAGAAACAAAGAAAGGAGAGAGATATATAGAGAAATTTAACAGACATAGATAAAACATTGTATCTCAAATCACCAGGACACACATTCTTCTATAGTGATCACGGATCTTCTACAGAATAGACCATATGCTGGAACATAAAACAAGCCTCAATAAATTAAAAAAAATTGAATTTATTCAAAGCACATTCTCTGACCACAATGGAATACAAATAGAAGTCAATAACCATCAGAGTCTTAGAAAATTCACAAACAACTGAAGGGTAAAAATGAGGGGGAGATGAAAACATTCCTGGATAATCAAAAGCTGAGGGACTTCATCACCAGTAGATCAGTCCTGTAAGAAATGCTAAAGGGAACTGAGCAGGTGGAAAGGAAGGGACACTACACAACTGACTAAAACCACATGAAGAAATAAAGATTTCCAGTAAAGATCACATGGTAAATATAAACACCCATACTACTGTATTTTTGATTTGTAACTCCACTATTTACTTCCTACAGGATCTAAAATACATAAACTGTAATGATAAATCAGTGGTTTTGGACTCAATGTAAAATATGTAATTTTTGACAAGAACTACATAAAGGTGGGGGAATGGAGGAGTACAGGAACACAGTTTACGTGTCCTATTGAAGTTAAGTTGGTATGAAAGAAAAACAAGATTGTTATAGATTTAAGAGGTTAAATTTAACTCCCACGGTAAATACGAAGAAAGTATCAGAGAATATGACCATAGAGATGAAAAGTAGAGTATGGGTTATGAGAAGTTGGGGAAGGGGCAATGGGGAGTTAAGAAATGAGTGTAGGGTTGCTGTTTGGGGTGAAGGGAAATTTCTAGTAATGGATGGTGGGAAGGTGATAGCATTGCAACATTCTAAATGTGATTAATCCCACTAATGGAATGCTGGGGGCGGGGTTGGAATGGGAAGACTTAGGCTGTATATATGTTTCCACAATTGAAAAAAAAAAAAAAAAAAGACAGTCTAAATAGATACTGACAATTAAACGCCAAGGATGATCCTGGATGGGATCTGAGGATGGAGGAGAGGAGGCTCAAAGGGACACAGCTGGGACACAAGAAAGGAAAAAAAAAGAAATATAGAATGTAAGCTTTGTATCAATGAATTTCTTGAACTTCTTAGCTGCACTTAATGGGACTGCATAAAAGAATGCTCTTGTTCATGGGAAATGTATATGTGAATTATATTGTTTGTTCAAGGATGTGTGCAGCTTGGTCTCATATGTTCAGAAGACAGAGCAACATATGATGGATGATAGGGAGGGAGGGAAAGAAATGGTGTGACAGGATGTTAAAGTTGGTGGATTGGGGTATCAGGGGAAGTGGGTCGGGGTATGCTGGAGTTCTGTGTATGGGGTTTGTATTGTTTTTGCAACTGTTCCTGTCAGTTTGAATTTATTTCAAAATAAAATTAAAACAAAACAAAACAAAACAAAACAAACCCACAGTAATCAAACCAACAAGATACAAACACAAGGACAGAAACAGACTAATGGAATTGAAGTGAGAGTTCAGAGATCAACTTTTACATCTATGACCAACTGATTTAGGTCAAGAGTGCCAATTTCACTCAATGGGGAAATAAAAGCCTCTTCAACAAACTGTGCTGGGAGAAATGGAAATCCACAGACCCCTACCTCAAACCATACACAAAAATTAACTCAAAATGGATAAACAACAATAAAAAAACTGGAGCTAAAACTATAAAACTTGTAGAAGAAAACATGGGGAAATATTTTTAGAACTTTGTATCCGGCAATGTATTCTTAGACTTTACACCAAAAGCATGAGTGACAAAAGAAAAAATAGATTGGACCTCATCAAAATTAAAAATGTTTGTATATCAAAGGGCATCATCAATAAAGAAAAACACAACTAACATAATGGGAGAAAATATTTGGAAACAATTTATCTGATAAGTTTAATACCCAGAATATATAAAGAACTCCTACAACTCAACAACAAAAAGACAACCAACCAACTAGAAAATGGGCAAAGGACACAAATGGACATTTTTCCAAAGGAGATAAGACAAATGGCCAATAAGCACCCAAAAGGGTGCTCAACATCATTAAGGAAATGCAAATCAAAACCACAATGAGATACCATTTCACACCTACTAGAATGGCTTTAACGAAAAAAAGAAGTGTTGTTGAGGATTAGGAAAAATTCAAACCCTCGCATATTGTTTGTGGAAATGTAAATTCTAGTTTGAATTTCCAGTACAGGTATGGGATTTTGCTGGATTACATATGCTCTCTTTTATGTTATTCTTTGTAAGTAATGGCATTTATTTTAAACACTGGAGGCAGTATGGAAGTTGTCTATAAAGTTAAGAATTTTTAATCCACAATAATTTGCCTATAAATTAACCTGCAAATACATTATGTGCACCAAGCTTTAATGAGTAAACTAACCATTTATAAAACTAATGAAGAACTCCTAGACCCTCATTTTTCTTGGTTTGTCAAACAGGCAAGAATGTACCATACACACAAAATGAACGTAGGAGTGGTATCAATAATGCCATTTCCCACAGAAGATACATATACTACTTCATCGGCAAAAAAGTGTTACTTCAGCAACAAGTAGGCACTTACACAATTATTAATATGAAGTATGATCCACACTGCCTCCCCAACAACCAAAGATTACACATGAGGAAAACCAATCAAATTTCTAAAGAACTACCAAAACACTGAAAATTCTACCACTGTTAAAAACAGGAAGCCACTTTCTACACTAATTTCTCAAATACATAAATATTTCTGAAATTTATCATGAAATAAAATTCAATTTTGGTAATTTGATATTTTATGTAATTTACATTTTAAGATTACCAATATTAGTTACTTATATAGATCACCTAATATTTGTGCGACTTCTAGCAACTCCTTATCAATGAAGGTAACTGAGAGCCCTTACTTGGCTATTTTTCTTATAAAATACCTGCATACACTATTCACTTGTTTATTCAAAAGACTGCTTAATTACTGCTTCTCCAACCTTCTCCACTTATTTTACAGATTGTACTTCTACTTACATTGGTTTTTAAAATCAATTACAGAAGTTTTGTCTAATCCTAGTCTCAAAGTAAAGAAATGGTAAAACAAGGAAACAAAATCTCCCAGGACTCCTTCCAAAGTAGTTTCAATGGTTGCTTCACAATGCTTGAAATGTAAGCTGAGGAAAACAGACACAACCACATTCTATACTGATCAGTACATTTATGTAAAATAATATTTTATCAATCAGAAATTACTGATTGGCATTTTCACAAAACTACAAAACAAATCTGGATGCTATAATGATTCTGGGGTAGCAGAAAATCTTGAAGAGATATAAAAGTAAAAGGAAAAAAATTAGTAAAGTTTTAGTTTAAATGTTCACTATATTAAAGTACATGTCAAAAAGCAAATAACTCATTTAATTATCCACCATTCTGGATTACATATATTTTTCATTAATAAGACCTAAAGCCCAACCTCTGATACTACTGACCAAATTATGAACCCACCAGTGTAATTCTAAATATCAATGGAAAAATTAAAAAAAAAAAAAACCAAAATGATAAACTGATGTTATATTGGGGAAAAACTAACTCTTGATTTAATTATTTGATTAATTACTTATTGAGGACCTAATCTATTCTTCTAAGAATAGTGCTAGAACCTGAGGATTAGAAAAGAAAATCTGAATCTTCTACTACAGAACTTAGACTTATAAGGAAGCCAAGCATATAGATCACCATAATGTAGCATTCAATATATTCAACATCAATGCATATTTACTGAGTGCCTACTATATGTTAGGCATGTACTGTTCTGGGCAACGGAATAAAGCAGTGAAAAAAAGACCTCATAGAATTTACTATCTAGAGGGAAGAAAACAGTCAATAGAAAATACGTCAGATGGTGACAAGGAGCATGGGGAGAAAACAATAAATAAAAGAGAAATAAAGCATGGGAATAGAGAGATTGTTTTATATAGGGTAGTTATGAAGGACTTCTGTTAAGGAGAAAGTACTGGAACTCTCAATACCCACAGAGCCCATTCAATGGATTGATATTAAATCCCGTTTTCAACAAAAGGCTTTAACATTAGGCTTTGTCCTGTTCTGCATTTTTAAATCAACATTTTTGGTGGAGTAATTTATAAGATGCTAATTTGTAGCTGACATTAAATTTGAATTTGGGAGAGTCATAGGGATTTGTCCAGGATCTACTGGAGAGCTCAAAGCTTCTATGACCCTTCTTCCTCTGCCAAAGGGGCATAAATGGGATTTCTGGAAAAATCTAAGTGTAACTGGTCTTATGCAGTTCTGTTACCATATGTACAAAGTGCTCCTCAGTGATTTCCTTTGCCAGCTCTATGCAGGAGGATATCTGACTTTCCCCCCACTGAGTAACAAGAATAACATAAGAGTTCAGGATAGGATGTTCCTGACTCGCATTTTTTAGGAGGCTAGTATGAAGGAAATGTCACTGAAGTATTCCTGTACTTTCTCAGCCTACAGTGATTCTTCCCCTTTTTGATAGGCTGCACCAAACATTTAGGACTTGATTATACACTATTTTGTATTGTTTTCTAAGAGAAGACAACAAGCTATAGAAAGGAACATTATTTTGGGATTTAAGAGGCTTTGGCTCTGTTATTTAAAAAGCTGTGTAACTTGAGGCAAATCACTTAATTCTCAGACCCCAGGTTCCTCATCTTTAAAATGAGGCAATATGGAAAAAGGGAGATATTAGATGCCTTAGTTCAGCCAGGTAGGCAGGTAAATGCTGAAGCAGCAAGGTCTGTATTAGGGAATGGTGTAGATTGTGGCAAAATAGAGAATTCATGCTTATATAGATGAAGTCATTCAAATTCTAAAAATTTTGATTTTTGTGGAAATAAAAATCTGTTTGAAGGATATAGACTTAGACTCTGGGTCACCAGTTTTAAACTCCTGGAGGAGTTGAAGATCTCTAAGGTCTTTCTCAATTCTAAAATGCATTGTTACAGCATTGTTACATATACCAGATTTTGAGGAATTCTATGGACAGAACTTTTAAAAAGCATGTTAAATTTTATATTCCTTCTCCTTAATTACTGTAAAAATAGATGTAAAACTCTGCTTTTGTAATAAAATTGAACAAAAATCTAAATATCCTCGTCCTTTCTCTAACTTCATTCTGGTGGCTTGATATTACAGACATTTTGAAATTATTATTTTAAAATATAACAGATAAAATAAAGGGGACAGACTGCCCTCAACTGGGGAAATCTATTAACGCGAGTGAACATTCAACCAAGGGATGATGTGAGGCCTCCCACAGTTCCGTCTTCCTCCTGGCATGCTTTGTGCAATTAAGGCCTTCTTTTGAACTCATTTAAAATTAGGGGATAGGCATGGGGTTCACTCCCAGGTTACAAATTTTTCTTCAGTTATCACCCCAAATGGAGAGACTGATTGTATAGGACTGGGGACAGGACTGTGGGAACTAAGATCAAGAAATAAAATAAGCAGTAAAAACTGGCTGCAAGAAAAGTCTATATACCAAATAGATGCACCCAAAAAACCTCAGCTTATGAAACCAAATGTCATCTAGGCTGTCCTATAAAACACTAAAGGAAGTAACAAGTTATCTTTAAAGAATGCTTTAATTCTATCCGGGATAAAACATAATACAGCAGACCAAGAGAATTAAGAAAACATTGTTTGTATTAATCCAGTAACAAAATCTGTATCCAAGGTTACCTTGAAAGTCTGAATCCAAGATTATCTTGAAAAGCAAACAAGGTGATTCATCTTTTTAAAAATGATGGACCTATGTATAAATGAATATGCAAATATATGAATATACAAATGTAAGAAGATGAAACCAAGAAATAATCAACTGATACTTTTGGAGACTTCCTTAACCAAGTGAAGCCAATTCATTAATATTAAAGAAAGAAGTCATTTGGCTAGTTTAAGAACCACACCTAGTTTTTCCGTTTACACATGGAAATAAATACTACACCACGTCTGCAGCCCAAGCTGGTAAAAACATAGAATACTGAAATATGGAGACTTAGAGCTGGCTATCTACGCAACTTACTGGAAGGCAGTAACTTATTTCTAAGCTAGTGTCTTAATCTGTAAAATATGGACAATTTCACAACCCTATTTCACAGGGTTGATGTGCAAATTAAATAAGAATGCACACTGTCAATAAAAGCCTTAAATGTTAGTTATTATCATCATCAACTAGATGCAGAGTAACCTTTATTTATTTATTTTGCTGTCTACCACTTGGTCTATAAATATTTGTTGAATAAAAGAATGACTAGTTAAAGATGAATAATTCATTTCCAAAAAGGAAACATCTATTTAAAAATTTTGCAAGACCACTAACAAGTTATATCTTTTACAGATAAATTTCCATTTAAGTTCACATCAGTTAATGACAGATGTCATGAATCCTAACTGAAGATGAATTAAAATCTTGACATTAAAAAAAAAAAAAAATTAGTGCTACACTTGCCCTCTAGGAATTTACAGTCCAGTAGAAAAGAAAATGCCTGGGAGAAGGAAGTATTAGGTCCCAGGGGCACCTGCTTTTATCTCATAATTTGACTAACTCCTTAAATATCATTAATATAGGTAAAAAAATAGGTTATAAGAAGTCCTTGACATGATAAGTGACATTTAAAAAACATAATTTATTTTCATTAAAATATTATGGTAAAGAATCACTAAACGGTTACAGTCATATTAAAAATTTTACAAAAGTTTGGTAATCCAAGCAATTCTCCCAACCTCTAGTTGTTTAGCCCTTACCCCATTTGGAATTCTGAGATCTTAAATTATAAAGAAAGGGCTAAGTAAAACACTTAACTACTGGTTCCTGAAGTCAAGTGACATCAGTTCTCCCACTGAACACTTTCTAGAAGAGAAGATATTTGATTTTTCCTTTCCACCTCCAACTACCAAAATAGTATTTTAGCAGCTAAATACACTATTGTGTTCTCTTCTAACTCCCAAATAAAATCAACTAATTCAAATGTCAGAAGGACCTGTTGGACACAATGATAGAACTCAAAACTCCTGAGAAGACTTAATTTTTGGAGGAAAAAATAAGAGGACCAAACATTATCTCTCATACCTTCTTTTAAAAACAAAACATTCTAATGGCGAACTACAAAATACAGAGAGGTGTTACGATAAATCTTGCTTAAAATATTTACTTCCTGAGTTGTCCACCTCTCTCATGAGAACAAATGGAAAATGATTCCAGTCTTACTAAATCATTCTGCTGAGAAAGTTCTTCTCCGTGAACCAGATTTCTAAATCTATCTGTGCAAAGAATCTGTAGACTATCAAAATGCTTAAAGCATTTTCTCTATTTTGACATTTAATAATACCTCAAGTAGGAAAAAATTCTTCTCTTGCCCTTTTCATGGATTAATACTGTCAGTAAATAAACTTTATTCCAATTAATCACACCAACTTTTTCACTGAAATATTCAATAACATGTACTTTGACATGCAATTTAAGGTCATGTTTTCCAGTTTTATTACTCCAGTTACTTTTTAGTTAGGTACACGATCATGTCCCTGAGATTATATTAACTAGAATATAACAATTTATCAGTAACCTGACAAATGCAGAAGAGCCAGTCTCTTTTAGATTTTTCAGGAGTCAATAAATGAGCACTATATTAAGTGACCACCCTCCAAAAATAAATATATATAAATATAAATACATTTTTAAAGAGAGGAAACAAAAATGTTTAAAAAGCAGACAAGATGCAACATAATGCAAGATCACCTATCACCTTATTAGCATCTATCAGATCCTTCCAAAAAAATTGGATTTGTGTAGAACTTTCTCCTGCTCCCAAGAACTTTGGACATGGCCTAAAAACTTGAGTTTCTTGTATTCCCAAGTCTTTCCATCTTCCAAATCTCATCTTTTCATTTCAGAACAAAAATATAATGTTGGATATATCTGCTTTAAAGGCACAAGTAATTTTTCTAAAACAATGTGGCTCAGTATTTCACAGAAGAATCAAGTGAAAGTTGGATAAGCTGGCAAACTGACTTTGGGCATTGTTAAAATAAAAAAAAAAAAAATGAGAGGTTAATAACCAGTCAAACCATTGCAGAAGAGCCTATTTTAAAAAGCCAACATTTTAATCAAATGAAGGCCATTATCATTATTCCACATAGGCCTGAGAGGTAGGTTAAAATTTAATCATTATAAAATGGGAAGAACCAGGTCTTTAATGTCCCTTTTGGTACAAAGTATTAATATTTTTAATGGTTGATACTGTTTTCCAACAATAACATATTTTAGGATATTTGTTTTTCTTATTTCTTTGTTTTGTTTGAAATGTTTTTTTTTTTTTTAATTTTTTGACAAATAAAGTTTAAAAAAAAAAACAACAAAACAATTATATCAGGCATGGTGTACACCTCAGAATAGTTTATATCCCACTATGGCTTATCTGCTAATAAAATTGACAAGGAGTTTTAGTAGCCACTTTATTCTAAATTACACACCTGCTGTTAAAGAGAGAGATCTCAGTCATGAGGTTCTCTGAGTTATATGAGAACACACAAAACATAATCCTAGCAAAGGAATAAACTGGTCAGATTATCCTAAACATCCATTTAGAAACATAGCCTCTGTAGACTAAAGACCAAAGGTTAGGAGGCGGGGCAAGATGGCAGACTGGTGAGCTGTATGTTTTAGTTACTCCTCCAGGAAAGTAGGTAAAAAGCCAGGAACTGCGTGGACTGGACACCACAGAGCAATCTGTCTTTGGGCATACTTCATACAACACTCATGAAAACGTGGAACTGCTGAGATCAGCGAAATCTGTAAGTTTTTGCGGCCAGGGGACCCGCGCCCCTCCCTGCCAGGCTCAGTCCCGGGGGAGGAGGGGCTGTCAGCTCCAGGAAGGAGAAGGGAGAATTGCAGTGGCTGCTCTTACCGGAAACTCATTCTACTGATTCAAACTCCAACCATAGATAGACTGAGGCCAGACACCAGAGACTCTGAGAGCAGCCAGCCCAGCAGAGAGGAGACAGGCATAGAACAAAAACAACACGAAAAACTCCAAAATAAAAGCAGAGGATTTTTGGAGTTCTGGTGAACACAGAAAGGGGAAGGGCGGAGATCAGGCCTTGAGGCGCATATGCAAATCCCGAAGCAAGGCTGATCTCTCTGCCCTGGGCACCTTTCCTTAATGGCCCTGGTTGCTTTGTCTATTAGCATTTCAATAACCCATTAGATCTCTGAGGAGGGCCGTTTTTTTTTTTTTTTTTTTTTTTAAATCCTTTTTGCTTTTTCTAAAACAATTACTCTAAGAAGCTCAATACAGAAAGCTTCAAAGAATTGAAATTTGGGCATGTCAAGTCAAGAGCAGAACTAAGAGAGCTCTGAGACAAAAGGCAATAACCCAGTGGCTGAGAAAATTCACTAAACAACACAACTTCCCAAGAAAAGGGGGGTGTCCGCTCACAGCCACCATCCTGGTGGACAGGAAACACTCTTGCCCATCGCCAGCCCCATAGCCCAGAGCTGCCCCAGACAACCCAGTGTGACGGAAGTGCTTCAAATAACAGGCACACACCACAAAACTGGGCGTGGACATTAGCCTTCCCTGCAACCTCAGCTGAATGTCCCAGAGCTGGGAAGGGGGAGCAGTGTGAATTAACAGAGCCCCATTCAGCCATCATTTGAGCAGACTGGGAGCCTCCCAACACAGCCCAGCAGCCCAGAACTGCCCTGGGGGGACGGCACTCACCTGTGACATAGCACAGTCATCCCTCAACAGAGGACCCGGGGTGCACAGCCTGGAAGAGGGGCCCACTTGCAAGTCTCAGGAGCCATACGCCAATACCAAAGACTTGTGGGTCAGTGGCAGAGACAAACTGTGGCAGGACTGAACTGAAGGATTAGACTATTGCAGTAGCTTTAAAACTCTAGGATCATCAGGGAGATTTGATTGTTAGGGCCACCCCCCCTCCCCGACTGCCCAGAAACACGCCCCACATACAGGGCAGGCAACACCAACTACACACGCAAGCTTGGGACACCAATTGGGCCCCACAAGACTCACTCCCCCACTCACCAAAAAGGCTAAGCAGGGGAGATCTGGCTTGTGGAGAACAGGTGGCTCGTGGACGCCACCTGCTGGTTAGTTAGAGAAAGTGTACTCCACGAAGCTGTAGATCTGATAAATTAGAGATAAGGACTTCAACTGGTCTACAAACCCTAAAAGAACCCTATCAAGGTCAGCAAATGCCACGAGGCCAAAAACAACAGAAAATTATAAAGCATATGAAAAAACCAGATGATATGGATAACCCAAGCCCAAGCACCCAAATCAAAAGACCAGAAGAGACACACCACCTAGAGCAGCTACTCAAAGAACTAAAGATGAACAATGAGACCCTAGTACGGGATATGAAGGAAATCAAGAAGACCCTAGAAGAGCATAAAGAAGACATTGCAAGACTAAATAAAAAAATGGATGATCTTATGGAAATTAAAGAAACTGTTGACCAAATTAAAAAGATTCTGGACACTCATAGTACAAGACTAGAGGAAGTTGAACAACGAATCAGTGACCTGGAAGATGACAGAATGGAAAATGAAAACATAAAAGAAAGAATGGGGAAAAAAATTGAAAAACTCGAAATGGACCTCAGGGATATGATAGATAATATGAAACGTCCGAATATAAGACTCATTGGTGTCCCAGAAGGGGAAGAAAAGGGTAAAGGTCTAGGAAGAGTATTCAAAGAAATTGTTGGGGAAAACTTCCCAAATCTTCTAAAGAACATAAATACACAAATCATAAATGCTCAGCGAACTCCAAATAGAATAAATCCAAAAAAAACCCACTCCGAGACATATACTGATCACACTGTCAAACATAGAAGAGAAGGAGCAAGTTCTGAAAGCAGCAAGAGAAAAGCAATTCACCACATACAAAGGAAACAGCATAAGACTAAGTAGTGACTACTCAGCAGCCACCATGGAGGCGAGAAGGCAGTGGCACGATATATTTAAAATTCTGAGTGAGAGGAATTTCCAGCCAAGAATACTTTATCCAGCAAAGCTCTCCTTCAAATTTGAGGGAGAGCTTAAATTTTTCACAGACAAAGAAATGCTGAGAGAATTTGCTAACAAGAGACCTGCCCTACTGGAGATACTAAAGGGAGCCCTACAGACAGAGAAACAAAGACAGGACAGAGAGACTTGGAGAAAGGTTCAGTACTAAAGAACGGTATGGGTACAATAAAGGATATTAATAGAGAGAGGGAAAAATATGGCAAACATAATCCAAAGGATAAGATGGCCGATTCAAGAAATGCCTTCACGGTTTTAACGTTGAATGTAAATGGATTAAACTCCCCAATTAAAAGATATAGATTCGCAGAATGGATCAAAAAAAATGAACCATCAATATGTTGCATACAAGAGACTCATCTTAGACACAGGGACACAAAGAAACTGAAAGTGAAAGGATGGAAAAAAATATTTCATGCAAGCTACAGCCAAAAGAAAGCAGGTGTAGCAATATTAATCTCAGATAAAATAGACTTCAAATGCAGGGATGTTTTGAGAGACAAAGAAGGCCACTACATACTAATAAAAGGGGCAATTCAGCAAGAAGAAATAACAATCGTAAATGTCTATGCACCCAATCAAGGTGCCACAAAATACATGAGAGAAACATTGGCAAAACTAAAGGAAGCAATTGATGTTTCCACAATAATTGTGGGAGACTTCAACACATCACTCTCTCCTATAGATAGATCAACCAGACAGAAGACCAATAAGGAAATTGAAAACCTAAACAATCTGATAAATGAATTAGATTTAACAGACATCTACAGGACATTACATCCCAAATCAACAGGATACACATACTTTTCTAGTGCTCACGGAACTTTCTCCAGAATAGATCATATGCTGGGACATAAAACAAGCCTCAATAAATTTAAAAAGATTGAAATTATTCAAAGCACATTCTCTGACCACAATGGAATACAATTAGAAGTCAATAACCATCAGAGACTTAGAAAATTCACAAATACCTGGAGGTTAAACAACACACTCCTAAACAATCAGTGGGTTAAAGAAGAAATAGCAAGAGAAATTGCTAAATATATAGAGACGAATGAAAATGAGAACACAACATACCAAAACCTATGGGATGCAGCAAAAGCAGTGCTAAGGGGGAAATTTATAGCACTAAACGCATATATTAAAAAGGAAGAAAGAGCCAAAATCAAAGAACTAATGGATCAACTGAAGAAGCTAGAAAATGAACAGCAAACCAATCCTAAACCAAGTACAAGAAAAGAAATAACAAGGATTAAAGCAGAAATAAATGACATAGAGAACAAAAAAACAATAGAAAGGATAAATATCACCAAAAGTTGGTTCTTTGAGAAGATCAACAAGATTGACAAGCCCCTAGCTAGACTGACAAAATCAAAAAGAGAGAAGACCCATATAAACAAAATAATGAATGAAAAAGGTGACATAACTGCAGATCCTGAAGAAATTAAAAAAATTATAAGAGGATATTATGAACAACTGTATGGCAACAAACTGGATAATGTAGAAGAAATGGACAATTTCCTGGAAACATATGAACAACCTAGACTGACCAGAGAAGAAATAGAAGACCTCAACCAACCCATCACAAGCAAAGAGATCCAATCAGTCATCAAAAATCTTCCCACAAATAAATGCCCAGGGCCAGATGGCTTCACAGGGGAATTCTACCAAACTTTCCAGAAAGAACTGACACCAATCTTACTCAAACTCTTTCAAAACATTGAAAAAAATGGAACACTACCTAACTCATTTTATGAAGCTAACATCAATCTAATACCAAAACCAGGCAAAGATGCTACAAAAAAGGAAAAACTACCGGCCAATCTCCCTAATGAATATAGATGCAAAAATCCTCAACAAAATACTTGCAAATCGAATCCAAAGACACATTAAAAAAATCATACACCATGACCAAGTGGGGTTCATTCCAGGCATGCAAGGATGGTTCAACATAAGAAAAACAATCAATGTATTACAACACATTAAAAACTCGAAAGGGAAAAATCAGTTGATCATCTCAATAGATGCTGAAAAAGCATTTGACAAAATCCAACATCCGTTTTTGATAAAAACACTTCAAAAGGTAGGAATTGAAGGAAACTTCCTCAACATGATAAAGAGCATATATGAAAAACCCACAGCCAGCATAGTACTCAATGGTGAGAGACTGAAAGCCTTCCCTCTAAGATCAGGAACAAGACAAGGATGCCCGCTGTCACCACTGTTATTCAACATTGTGCTGGAAGTGCTAGCCAGGGCAATCCGGCAAGACAAAGAAATAAAAGGCATCCAAATTGGAAAAGAAGAAGTAAAACTGTCATTGTTTGCAGATGATATGATCTTGTATCTAGAAAACCCTGAGAAATCAACGATACACCTACTAGAGCTAATAAACAAATTTAGCAAAGTAGCGGGATACAAGATTAATGCACATAAGTCAGTAATGTTTCTATATGCTAGAAATGAACAAACTGAAGAGACACTCAAGAAAAAGATACCATTTTCAATAGCAACTAAAAAAATCAAGTACCTAGGAATAAACTTAACCAAAGATGTAAAAGACCTATACAAAGAAAACTACATAACTCTACTAAAAGAAATAGAAGGGGACCTTAAAAGATGGAAAAATATTCCATGTTCATGGATAGGAAGGCTAAATGTCATTAAGATGTCAATTCTACCCAAACTCATCTACAGATTCAATGCAATCCCAATCAAAATTCCAACAACCTACTTTGCAGACTTGGAAAAGCTAGTTATCAAATTTATTTGGAAAGGGAAGATGCCTCGAATTGCTAAAGACACTCTAAAAAAGAAAAACGAAGTGGGAGGACTTACACTCCCTGACTTTGAAGCTTATTATAAAGCCACAGTTGCCAAAACAGCATGGTACTGGCACAAAGATAGACATATAGATCAATGGAATCGAATTGAGAATTCAGAGATAGACCCTCAGATCTATGGCCGACTGATCTTTGATAAGGCCCCCAAAGTCACCGAACTGAGCCATAATGGTCTTTTCAACAAATGGGGCTGGGAGAGTTGGATATCCATATCCAAAAGAATGAAAGAGGACCCCTACCTCACCCCCTACACAAAAATTAACTCAAAATGGACCAAAGATCTCAATATAAAAGAAAGTACCATAAAACTCCTAGAAGATAATGTAGGAAAACATCTTCAAGACCTTGTATTAGGAGGCCACTTCCTAGACTTTACACCCAAAGCACAAGCAACAAAAGAGAAAATAGATAAATGGGAACTCCTCAAGCTTAGAAGTTTCTGCACCTCAAAGGAATTTCTCAAAAAGGTAAAGAGGCAGCCAACTCAATGGGAAAAAATTTTTGGAAACCATGTATCTGACAAAAGACTGATATCTTGCATATACAAAGAAATCCTACAACTCAATGACAATAGTACAGACAGCCCAATTATAAAATGGGCAAAAGATATGAAAAGACAGTTCTCTGAAGAGGAAATACAAATGGCCAAGAAACACATGAAAAAATGTTCAGCTTCACTAGCTATTAGAGAGATGCAAATTAAGACCACAATGAGATACCATCTAACACCGGTTAGAATGGCTGCCATTAAACAAACAGGAAACTACAAATGCTGGAGGGGATGTGGAGAAATTGGAACTCTTATTCATTGTTGGTGGGACTGTATAATGGTTCAGCCACTCTGGAAGTCAGTCTGGCAGTTCCTTAGAAAACTAGAGATAGAGCTACCATTCGATCCAGCGATTGCACTTCTCGGGATATACCCGGAAGATCGGAAAGCAGTGACACGAACAGATATCTGCACGCCAATGTTCATAGCAGCATTATTCACAATTGCCAAGAGATGGAAACAACCCAAATGTCCATCAACAGATGAGTGGATAAATAAAATGTGGTATATGCACACGATGGAATACTACGCGGCAGTAAGAAGGAACGATCTGGTGAAACATATGACAACATGGATGAACCTTGAAGACATAATGCTGAGCGAAATAAGCCAGGCACAAAAAGAGAAATATTATATGCTACCACTAATGTGAACTTTGAAAAATGTAAAACAAATGGTTTATAATGTAGAATGTAGGGGAACTAGCAGTAGAGAGCAATTAAGGAAGGGGGAACAATAATCCAAGAAGAACAGATAAGCTATTTAACGTTCTGGGGATGCCCAGAAATGACTATGGTCTGTTAATTTCTGATGGATGTAGTAGGAACAAGTTCACTGAAATGTTGCTATAGTATGTAACTTTCTTGGGGTAAAGTAGGAACATGTTGGAAGTTAAGCAGTTATCTTAGGCTAGTTGTCTTTTTCTTACTCCCTTGCTATGGTCTCTTTGAAATGTTCTTTTATTGTATGTTTGTTTTCTTTTTAACTTTTTTTTTCATACAGTTGATTTGAAAAAAGAAGGGAAAGTTAAAAAAAAAAAAAAAAAGAAAAAAGACAAACAAGGAAAAAAAAAACAACAACAAAAAACGATGTAGTGCCCCCTTGAGGAGCCTGTGGAGAATGCAGGGGTATTCGCCTACCTCACCTCCATGGTTGCTAACATGACCACAGACATAGGGGACTGGTGGTTTGATGGGTTGAGCCCTCTACCATAAGTTTTACCCTTGGGAAGACGGTTGCTGCAAAGGAGAGGCTAGGCCTCCCTGTATTTGTGCCTAAGAGTCTCCTCCTGAATGCCTCTTTGTTGCTCAGATGTGGCCCTCTCTCTCTGGCTAAGCCAACTTGAAAGGTGAAATCACTGCCCTCCCCCCTACGTGGGATCAGACACCCAGGGAAGTGAATCTCCCTGGCAACGTGGAATATGACTCCCGGGGAGGAATGTAGACCCGGCATCGTGGGATGGAGAACATCTTCTTGACCAAAAGGGGGATGTGAAAGGAAATGAAATAAGCTTCAGTGGCAGAGAGATTCCAAAACGAGCCGAGAGATCACTCTGGTGGGCACTCTTACGCACACTTTAGACAACCTTTTTTAGGTTCTAAAGAATTGGGGTAGCTGGTGGTGGATACCTGAAACTATTAAACTACAGCCCAGAACCCATGAATCTCGAAGACAGTTGTATAAAAATGTAGCTTATGAGGGGTGACAGTGGGATTGGGAATGCCATAAGGACCAAACTCCACTTTGTCTAGTTTATGGATCGATGTGTAGAAAAGTAGGGGAAGCAAACAAACAGACAAAGGTACCTAGTGTTCTTTTTTACTTCAATTGCTCTTTTTCACTCTAATTATTATTCTTGTTATTTTTGTGTGTGTGCTAATGAAGGTGTCAGGGATTGATTTAGGTGATGAATGTACAACTATGTAATGGTACTGTAAACAATCGAAAGTACAATTTGTTTTGTATGACTGCGTGGTATGTGAATATATCTCAATAAAATGATGATAAAAAAAAAAAAAAAAAAAAAAAAGACCAAAGGTTAACCACTTTAAAGAGAACAAAGATGAATTTTTCAGGGTGCCTCAGACTGTGCTGTTATTAATGAAACACAGTATCTAATAAAGTACATACAAATAAGTATGAATTATTTGATATTATGCAATTTTTTTAATCTTAACCATAATGGGTTTTAATAAAATCTACTTTTTAATAAAGCCATCTTAATATTATAAAGATTACAATATGAATATTTATATTTATTCAGTCATTTAACAAATATTTATTGAATACCATTTATTGAACTATTAAACTAAGATTTTAAAAAATTATAATGTCCTATAATGTAGTAAATTGTTATCAAAACTACTGAATAAAAAGCTGATATTCTGTAGTGTCATTATCAATTATTTGAAAACACCAAAGGGAAAAATACATATTTCCACCAACATTTTACATTCATGATGGCAATACTGTAGTGCAGAATAGCAGTGAAAAGCAGGTCAAACTTCTTCATCTCAGACAAGAAGCACAGCTGGGCATGTATTGAAATATAATTTAATAATATCACAGGTCGTTAAATGGGCACTACTGTCTCTAAAGTGGTCTTAGTTCAGGTTCATTAGAAAAAGAGCCTGAGAGGGGAATTCTTGCAGAAGTGATTTACTGGAAGATGATATATCTAGAGTGAGGGAGCAGGTTAGAAAAATAAGCCTGGAGAAGAAAGATAAGCAAAGATGTGGTCTCCTCTGCAGAGTGCCATCAGCTCACCTTGAAGCAAAGGAGCCCTCCTGTTGTACCTAAGTTACTCAATCATTTGCTGTGTGCTGCCTGCCGAGGGCAAGTACTGGCAGTACCCTTTTTGAGGAGGGTAATTCTTTTTTTTTTTTTTTAAATCTTCATTTTATTGAGATATATTCACATACCACGCAGTCATACAAAACAAATCGCACTTTCGATTGTTCACAGTACCATTACATAGTTGTACATTCATCACCTAAATCAATCCCTGACACCTTCATTAGCACACACACAAAACTAACAAGAATAATAATTAGAGTGAAAAAGAGCAATTGAAGTAAAAAAGAACACTGGGTACCTTTGTCTGTTTGTTTCCTTCCCCTATTTTTCTACTCATCCATCGGTAAACTAGACAAAGTGGAGTGTGGTCCTTATGGCTTTCCCAATCCCACTGTCACCCCTCATAAGCTACATTTTTATACAACTGTCTTCAAGATTCATGGGTTCTGGGTTGTAGTTTGATAGTTTCAGGTATCCACCACCAGCTACCCCAATTCTTTAGAACCTAAAAAGGGTTGTCTAAAGTGTGCGTAAGAGTGCCCACCAGAGTGACCTCTAGGCTCCTTTTGGAATCTCTCTGCTACTGAAGCTTATTTCATTTCCTTTCACATCCCCCTTTTGGTCAAGAAGATGTTCTCCATCCCACGATGCCGGGTCTACACTCCTCCCCGGGAGTCATATTCCACGTTGCCAGGGAGATTCACTCCCCTGGGTGTCTGATCCCACGTAGCGGGGAGGGCAGTGATTTCACCTTTCAAGTTGGCTTAGCTAGAGAGAGAGGGCCACATCTGAGCAACAAAGAGGCATTCGGGAGGAGGCTCTTAGGCACAACCATAGGGAGGCCTAGCCTCTCCTTTGCAGCAACTGTCTTCCCAAGGGTAAAACCTATGACAGAGGGCTCAACCCATCAAACCACCAGTCCCCTATGTCTGTGGTCATGTTAGCAACCATCGAGGTGGGGTAGGCAAATACCCCTGCATATATTATGCAATTTTTAATTAAAAAATTTGAATAGCACCATTTCCTGATGAGGCCACCAAGGTGTCAGACACAAATACACCCCTAAGTAGATGAATGAACTGATCAAATGGTTTACATTTTCGCTGGAACATTAAAGAGTGCCTCCCCAAAATAAGTATACTTAAGAGACCTAAATAAAAGCCCAAGTAGCCCCAACACGCTTCTCCCACCAAGAAAAGAAAACAACAATCTGTTTACCTGGCATTTATTTATTCTATTTCCTCGAAACTGCACTAACAGTAATATACAAAGGAGATGGCTACATCATAAGGTGGATTCATCATAAGGTAGCTACATCATAAACTGTCCAGCTTTAGCACTGCATGTCCCATGCCCCAAGATACCTCAGTTCTGGGCAAACCAGATGGTTAGTCATCCTAGGTGGAATACCACCAGGGTAGGAATTTGCTTCCTTTCATGTTTCATAATCCTTAAGATTTTAAACTGTGAAGGTTTAGAAAACACCTCGCAAATTTGGGGGTCTACTACATAGTTTACCTTTTTTTCAAAACAGAATAATGCTCTTTTCTGAAATAAAACATATGGAAATTTTTAAAAGTCCAATGGGCAGGCCAGATTTTCCCTCAAAAAACTACTTAAGATCTGTCCAAGAACAAAAAAAGGACTCAGTTAAGGTCTAAGTACATTATAGCCAAGGATCTGTGTGTAATGCTCATGTGTTGTATAATCAACACTTAACAGTGCCTGGAATACAGAAATCACTTAATTATTAGTTGAATGAATGAAAACCAGTTTCTTGCTTTGGAGCAGGGGTTGGCAAACTATAGCCCTCAGGCCAAATACCATCTGCTGCCTGTTTTTTTTGCAAATCAAGTTTTGTCAGAACACAACCAAGCTCATTCATTTACATAGTTTGTTTTCATGCTACAGTAACAGAGTTAAGTAGTTGTGACAGAAACTATGGGCCACAATGTCTAAAATATTTACTATCTAGCCCTTTACAGAAAAAATTTGCTGCCTCCTGCCCCACTGACTAGAATCAAAGATAGATCATGTCCATTAATTCCATGGTGGCAGGTTTTAGCTCAAGCACCAACTCAAAGACAAACATTGTGCAATTCTCCATTATCAGTGTTCACTGTGCTTTAGGGAAAGGAGAAACAGGGTTGAAAACTCGAAAAACATTTGACAACTTCTACTGTAGAATACTTCACTTTAAATAGCTAGCACTGAGAGAAGGGAGAAACCAGTAGATGCCACCATGTGCTTTGCCATGTGGCAGAGGAGCCAAGGATTGCCAGCAGCCAGTCTGTGGAAAGAAAGCATCACCTTGATGATGCTTTGATTTGGACATTTTCTCGGCCTCAAAACTATTTTCAGCAACAGAATGATGGTGGCCTCCAGGTGGGACAGACTCCCCCCCTCAGCCGGGAGATGTTCAGTTGCTGCAGCAACTCCAGGGCTTGATGCTCAGGTAGTGGCAGTGGCCCCTGAGAAGTGGCAAAGATGGGGAGAGTGGGCACAATGTGGCCAGGGATGTGGCCAAACTCTATTTTATTATTTTTGATGTTATTGTATATGGAATTGTTTTCTTGGGTTCCTTTTAGGATTGTTCATTGCTAGAGTGCAGAGATGCAACTGATTTTCTGTGTTGATTTTATATGCTGCAACTTCGCTCATCAGTTTTTTCTAATGGATTCTTTAGGGTTTTCTGGATATAAGATCCTATCTGTGACAAGAGATGATGGTTTTGCTTTGGTTCCTTTCCAATGCATATGCCTTTTATTTATTTTTCTTGCCTCACTGCTCTGTTAGAACTTCCAGTACAATGAAGAATGGTGGTCATGAGAGTGGGCATCCTTGTCTTGTTTCTGATCTTGGAGAGACAGCTTTCAGTCTTTTATCATTGAGTGCGATGCTGGCTGCGGGTTTTTCATATATGCCTTTTATACGTTGAGGAGGTTTCTTTCTATTCTTAGTTTTCTAAAGGATTTTAATCATGAAAGAGTGTCAGTTGAAATGATAAGGTGTTTTTTTCCCTCCATTCTATTAATGTGGTATATTATTGTGGTGATTTGAAGCTGTAGGTACCCCAGAAAAACATGTTCTTAAATTTAATCCATTCCTGTGTATAAACCCAAGTAGGACCTTTTGATGAGGCTACTTCAGTTAAGGTTTGGCCCACCTCATTCAGGAAAGATCTTAATCCTATCACTGAAGTCCTTTATAAACAGAATAAATACACAGAGAGAAAACCAGGGAAACAAGCTGAAGTCAACAAAACCTGGAACAGAAGGGAGAGATTAGCCACCATGTGCTTTGCAGTGTGACAGAAGAGCCAGGTTGCAGGTCTTTGGGGAGAAAGCATCACTTGATGATGCTTTAATTTGGACATTTCCCTGGCCTTAAAACTGTGAATGAATAATTCCCATTGTTTAAGCAAAAAAAAATAAAGAAAGAAAAATTAAAAATAATAATTAAAAAAAAGCTAGCATTGTTGTTTGACAGTTTTACAAAGATGAATTAATTAGCTGCAAAATAAAAGCCCAAAGAGCAAGAAGCTAAAAGAAACTACTAAGAATCGTCCACCTGAATGTTGAAGACTATCCAGAAACAATGATTTTGGCTCTGGCAGAGGTGACAACACTCATTTTTTTACAACATTCGTTCAACAATTCTATGTGCTAGGCACATTATTCATTTAGTCAACAGATCCAATTGTTTATGTCCATTTGTGACAATGAAAATAACTGTGCTCTCAGAGGGAATGTATGGCAAGAAAGTAAGTCCTCAATATATCTAAAATCTTCATGAGCTTTACAGATAAAATTGAAAAGCAGGGCAGCTTGAAGAAAGTACATTTTTACATTTAAATTTGAAATCTGAAGACCATTTCTGTCCACAATGATCCCGGAAGTGGTTACCATAACACGCACATTAAAGCATTCATACCACCGAACTCTGAAAAATTTCCCTTCAGATTATTTCAGAAAAGTCCTTTGTCAACCAGCAGAAACACTGATAATCTGGAACATTTTAAAGACGTACCTACATTTTTGGGAAGTTAAATAACATGTGTGTAGTACTTTCGAAGTTCACATAGTCCTTTCACATATTTTCATTCAATCTTCAGAACAAAGCTGTGAAGACACAGTCTTTAAATAAGGATTTTAGTTTCACATTATTTATCCAAGTTTTCAGAGATAGAAAACTGTAGAATTAAGACTAGAATCTAGACCAGTGCTGTCCAATAGACTTTCTATAAAAGAAATGTTCTGTATCTGCACTAAAATAGTACCTAGCAGCCACATGTGGCTATGACACTTGAAATGTGTGTGAATTTGAAACTAAATTTAAAATTTATTATTTTAATTAAAGTTCTTTGTAACCACAAAAATTTTTGTCTCTGAAAATATGGAATAAGGTATCTAGGGCTTGAATACTAAAGAAAATTTGGATCTACAGAAAGTGTCACCAGGGCATCTTCTCTTGTGTAAGTGGTATTTCTCTAATCTCATTCTTGTACTTTCTCTCATGTAAAGACACTGCCCTTCTTTTTCCTGACCTCCATATACCTTTGGTGAGAAAGTTTTCCTAAGTTTTCTAAGGACGTGTACCAGACAAGTTTCTCTGTTGCAAGTAACATAAATCAAACCATAGTGCAAAACTGGTCAGATGAAGAAATTGCTGTCACCACTGCTAACACTAGATGTTACAGTTTGTATCACTTGTTTCTGCAGCAGAAACTTGACCTTACAATGTCAACAATACTATGGAGAGAGACCCCCACAATTCCTTCCTCCAAGTTAAAGTACACATAATTTTGCAGGGCTAGGTCAGGTTCTTGTGCCCTAACTGCAAGAGGCTGGGAAAGCTAGCACCTGGCATTTTCTTTTCCTATAAAGCAAGGTTGTCTACCAAGATTCATAAGGTGGAGAATTCCCAAACATAGGAAGCGGGTTCCAATGATAAGTCTTTCACTAGAGAAAAAGTATTTGAAGAAAAAATCTTTAAAAATTACTACTTTGGTTTTAAATTTTATTTAAATTAAAGTCACCTTAAGGACCAAAACTAAATTAACTTAATAAAGGATTATAATAATTTCAAGAGACATTAAAAAAAATCCCTTGACTGTTTACTGACTGTACTTCACAACTGAGATGTCTCATAGGCAAAACAATTGTGCAAATACGAACTCATTTTTCACAACCATAAATCTGCTCCTCTTCATGTATTTCTCTAACACAGTGAACGGTACAACCACCTACCAACAATCAAGTCAAAAGGTCAACCTAAACAGTGTTTCTCAAACAGTGGAACAAAGATTGGGGATGATGAGTCCAAGCATCAGACTAAGTCTGCTGGAGACTGTGTTTTTCTCTGGCCTTACCCTTTGCTACAATCACTAAGAAGTTACCTACCATACTGTTACATATATTAACAAAGCAGTGGGGGAAAAAAGATAGGACCCACTTTTTGTTCTCCTCTCTTATCCTCCATACCTATCTAGTGCAGTTATCAAGTTCCAGGGATTCTCATTCCTAAAAGTCTCTGGTACCAAGCAAGCCTCTCCTGCCATTCCCCCTGCCTTAATCTAGGAGGAACTCATAGTTCCTCCCTAGATTTCTGCAATCTGATCTCCCCACCTTTTACAAGCACTTCAATTTATCCTTCACACTGCAGCCAAAATCATTTTCCTAGTACACATATTTGCTGTCAATTACATGCTCCTTTTCTATTTGCTTATTTCAGCCTCAGAATAAACTGAGAGGTCTTATCTACTGTGGTGGTTTGGAGCTAAGGACCCCACAAAAACATGTTCTTAAACTTAAATCCATTTTCATGGGCGTGAACTCCTCTACATGGGACCTTCTGATTAGATAACTTCAATAAGATGTGGCCCAGCTTAATCAGGATGGGTCTTAACCCTATTACCAAAGTCCTTATAGGGAGGTCACAGAAAGAGAGAGAGCCCCACAGTGGGAGCAGACAGAAACTGAAGGTCAAGGGAATCTGGAAGAGAAAGAAGACAAGAGAGGCTGCCATGTGCATTACCAAGTGACAGAAAAGCCAAGGACCAAGGACCACAGGTAGCCAGCTCCAGAATGTCAGTCTTCTGGGAGAAAGCATCGTCTTGATGCCTTGCTTTGCACTTCTCCCAGAAGCAAAACCGTGAGCCAATAAACTCCCACTGTTTAAGCCAACCCATCGCCTGATATTTGCTTTAGCAACCAGGAAACTAAAATAACTACTTTCTCCAGTCATCTTACATTGTCCTTCTCCCAGTACCTCCAAATTAGTGCCACAGCTATGCTCGAGTTCCCTGAATGTACTTGGTGTTTTTGTTCATGCTGCTCTCAGTTAGGGATGTCTCTGCCCACTGCCTCATCAAGAGTCACCTCATTTTTCTAGACTCTGCTCAAACATGAGTTCCTCTACAAAACCTTTCCTAACTCCTCACGCCTCCTTGAAGAATTTAGTAATTCTTTCTTTGTGCCCTGACTACAGCCCAAATAAATTTTGATTGCAGTGTCTCTTAATTTATTTGTTTATATGGCCTCCCCTCTGCTAAACAATAATCAACTCTGAGGAAGTGGTATTTGAGTGGTTAGCATAAAGTAGGCATGTAAATGTTTAATAAATGTTGTGAATGTTTTAACTCAATTTCTACTTAATTTTAAATATAAAATCTTAATTGTGTGGGACCAAAAGAAACAAACAAAAAACTCCTTCACAAACATGCTTTTTAAAATATTAAATTCTCAGTAGTGCCAAGGACAGAAATATCTGAAGACACTACTTTAAAACTCAGAAATGATTACAGGAAGTGTCTGCCCACTCTTTGTGTTTTCTCCATATGCTCTGCTTATTCTAGGAGCCTAATTCAACACCCACACTTCAGTTCTCATTGCTTTTATCCATTCATTTTGTATATACTAATGTCCAAGAATGCAAGCATGTGTGAATTTGCTGTTTTTCGGAAACTGACTTAGCTCTCACAGAACTGCCAAGATAGCCATGTTTTGAACTTACTTTTTTTAAAAAGTGCTTACTGACCTAGTAATTAAGCAAGTCAGCAGAATAATGAATAGGAACACCAAATATAAGCATTATTTATGGCTTCCAATGAAGTGTGGCATACTTTTTGTTTTTCTAAATGGTCTATTTCACTAAGCGTATCTTTGAATAAACTGAAAGGGATAGAATATGAAAAACCTGTTAAATTAGTAAAAAAAAAAAAAAAAACTACTTCATGTGAGAAACACATCTAGCTGCAAGTGCCAGTATGGGAACTCAGTATCTAGCAAAAACTGCTATTTATATTGAGATATTGAAATTATTAGAGAAAATTTATGGTAGGTATCTGTGCTTCTGTTTTTGCCATTTGGTTAGTTCTTCTCCCCCCTGAACTTTCTGGTAGGATTACTAGGAAACTGTCTATTAGGAATATCCTGGTCCTGTAATTTCATTTAGAATGTGTAATATAGTCATGCAAATTATGAACCCACAATCTAAAATCACAGCATTCCTATTATGATTTCAGACGCATTTGACCGCAGTCATAAGCTTGTCACTTAAACCTAGTTATGAGGTTAACAGTAAAACGAAATAAAATATTACTTTTTGTAGTCGTTTGTTCTTTTTTTTCATGGAAGATACTAATTCCTTTTTATTGCTGAATTTAGCCTTATGCTCACATGGACTATAAAATTATGTTCTAGAGAATAGTCCCCTATCCTTGGAGGAGGGGGACATTGTAAAGAGAAATGTTTATAGCATTTTTCCATTCATGAAAACAGGCGATTTGTTCTGGAATCCTTACCCTTATCTGTAATTCTATCTAATTAATCTGCTTAGTACTACACTTAAGAACCTCACTTCTGATTTCTTATTTCTCTACCACAAAAGCTCATAAATCGGTTTAGTATAGTATTTGCATAAAGTCTATAAAAGAAGATATTTTCCCCTACAAGAGGGGTATCTCTGTGGCTGACATGATTATCTCACTCTGCAACCTGTTCAGCAAACATTATTGGGCACCTTTGATGTTAGTCACTATTAAATTCTAGAGACATGGAGGCGGTGTGGCTTCAGCTAGGATCATGGAATACTGTTGCGGTTTGCTAATGCTGCCCGTTATGCAAAATACCAGAAATGGATCGGCTTTTATAAAGGGGGCTTATTTGTTAAAAAGTTACAGTCTTAAGGCCATAAAAGTGTCCAAGCTATGGCGCCAACAAGTATACCTTCACCAAAGGAAGGCCAATGTGTCTGGATAACTTCTGTTGGCTGGGAAGGCATGTGGCTGGTGTCTGCTGATCCCAGGTTGTGTTCCAGCTCCTCTCTCAACTCCTGTGCATTCTTCAAAGTGTCCTTCTTGGCTGTAGCTACATCTGGGCCTACGTGGCTCTTTTAAAAGTACTCCAGTGATCCAATGAAGATCCACCTTGAATGGCTGGGGCAACACCTCCATGGAAATAATCCAGTGAAAGGTCTCCCCCACAGCTGATTGAGTTACATCTCCATGGAAACACTGAACCAATAGGTCCAACCTAATCAACATTAATACATCTGACCCCACAAGATTGTTATCAAAGAATACAGCTTTTTCTGGGGGACATAATATATACAAACCAGCACAAATACCATCTGGATAGCCTTCTTACACCCAATAGTGACATTTTTGGAGTGGTGGTGTCTTCTTTTTCCCTGAAACTTTGATCTTGAGACCTCTGTTTGCACTTTTTAACCATCTCTTCAAATACCTATCATGTCAAGAAGAAATTGTGGCTAAGATATAAGATCTCACTCATTAAACACTTTTAACACTATTTTCCAGGCACTAATATAAACAGATAAATCTTCACCATTTCCAAAGATTTAACTGGACTCTATCACCATGGCATTAGGTGGTTCTCTCATACCCCTAAAAAACTCATCTCCCTCAGTAGCATATTACATCCTGAGTCAGTGTCAAAAAGAATGCCTTGGCAGAAACAATTTCTAAACTGTGCCTCAAAGTAACATTTTTAGACCCTGTTGTTTTCCCCACAGACACGAAGTAATAAGGAGTAAAGCCTTTCCAAACTATTTGAGACTACAAGTCTGAAATTTCTTCTAGAAACTCTTAAATACTACAATCTCTGAAAACTGAACATTTTATAATTAATTTGGTGGCAAACTTGACCTGGCATAAATTCTTTGCACGGCAAAATGTCATCTGAACACTGAAGTGAAGCTATTTACAGTTTTCATCCCATTTAGTATGACTATTCATGTTTCACTTTATAAATATTAAGTGTTTACTCTTACTAAAATATTTTTTTTTTCCCCCAAAAAAGTTCTGAATCCCAAAGTACCTGGCACCAAGGTAAGGGATTATGGCCCTATAATCTGTTTCACAAACATCTATTAGAACAAACTACTCCCTTGAGTATCCTTTGCACTTTCCAATTTCTGTACTGTTATCCACCCCAATTCACTATTAATCTAAAACTTAAATACCTCTTTAATATCATGCAAAGATCACACCTCATTTTTAACGTATTCTTTGAAAACTGGAGCCTGAGTTCTCCCTCTTCCTCTGACTCTGTAAGTACTCATCTACACTACTTATTTGGATATTGATTATTATCATTTTGAACTGCTATTTAAATTTCATATTAACTTCTCACGTCTTTGCTAAAAACCTTTTTGGCATATATTACTCAATTTATCCTAACATGCAGTTCAGATGAACTAGTTCTCAAGAGACAGATGCCTTAAATAAAGAATGAGGAATTATAGTTGGAAACAGATATAACACTAAAAAAAAATTTAAAGTATGTAGTAAGCTTATGTTGGGAACTAATAAGGACAGACCATTAAACATTTTATGCATTTCTTTCAATTAAGATAATTTTTTGAGCACTTATGTGCCAGTTACTGGGCATTTGAGATAATGGAGGAAAAAAAAGAGTGTCCATCTTCCTAAAACAGTTTAGAGGGAAGTAAGCAAATGGATAAATATGATTACTGACTGTAATCAGAACTATGATGGTAATAAAGATGGGATGTTTTCTTTATAAAAGGTGATCATGAAATACATCTCTGTAAAGCTAACAACTGAACTGAGATCTGAATGTTGAGACTGATCTAGAATTGCAGATAGGGAAAGATCATCACAGACAAAAAGAAGTAGCAAGCACCAAACTCAAATGTGGTAAAGAACTTGTAGGGTCAAGATGAGAAATAAATTCAATGTGGCTAGAGCTTACTGGACAATGGAAAGGAGGTAAAATTGTGAACAAAGCAAGAATCCGATTACGCAGGGCCTATAGGCTATGATAAGGAACTGGTTTTTAATCTAAGCCACTGGAGGGAAAATTGGGACTGGGGGATAAATTGGGACTGGGAGATACACCATGCTTTTACTTGCATTTTTAAAAGATTGCCTTAGCTTCTGGGTGGAGACTGAAGTGGAGAGGGACTCAAGAATGGAAACAAGAAGCTCCCATAGGGGTCCAGAAAACAGTTGACTGTGGCTTAAAGGTGGTATTTATAACATAAACAAGATTTTAGAGCCCAGAAAGACCTTAATAGCCATTTAATCAAGCTTTTTCTACATAAAGATAAAATCTGTCCTGAGAGAGGAGTTTTCAGTTGTTTAGAGAAGTAAAACCAACGTCATCCAGGCCAATGTTATACCACAAAATCATGCTACATAAGACAACATGATGGAACCAAAGGTCTAGCAACTACTCAAACATGTACATCATGTCACAGATTTACCTCCCATAACCACAGGAATCAGTTAAAATTATGGGGACAATAAACATCCAATTTGAGAAACTGGAGGTTTAAAGAAAACTGTGTAAGGGTCTGCTGGGGAGCAGAAATATCAAAAATAACCTAAATTCACACTGATTAGTGATAAAACTTACTTTAAGGCCATAATCTTTCACCACTGGATAATGTCCTCTACATGGGACCCTCTGGTAGGCAAGACCTATCAATCACTAATGCATCATAAGTGCTTTTCAAAGTGAGGTTTACCATCCTTGTTCAAACAGAACTCTGAAGTGAGTAGTGTTGGTTAACAGTAGCCCTGATCATTAGGAAGCAGAACCTCTTCATTATCATCCTCTTTTCTGCCTTACTTCCTACCTTTCCACATTTTCATTGCCTATTATCACTTTCATCTAAACAGAAAAATGTTATAAATGTTCTTTTGTTCTCAAAAGCTTGGAAATCCCGTCTTCTTTTTGTTGAATGAGGTTAAGATTACAGGGCTCTTGGGAGACCAAAAAAAAAAAAGGCAAAGGTAATTTTTTTTTTTTTTAGCTGGCAACTAAAATAGCATAAATAGTAGCTGGTAGCAACCTTCTATTTGGATGTGCTGGATATAAAACAGGATCTCAGTATGTTTCCTAACTCAAACCTACCAAAGAGTCGACCAGTTATTTAATATGGGGAGGACTAAAGTTTCCTATTAAATTCCCTCCCTTATTGTGGAATTAGTTCATGTGGGCATAATTTCTATAATGCTTAATTCCTGAAGCTACCCTGAAGTTAACACCTCCATACTTATATCCTTCTTTAAACTACTTCATACCCCTTCCTTCCACTTCCTTTGGTGTCAACCCTGTTCTTTCGAACAGTGGTGTTCAGACTCAATTTTCTCCTTCTTCACAGAACAAGCCCATTTTATTATTTCTACGGAAATAATTGGCAATAAATTTCCATGAGGCTAAGTACAGTATAAAACCTACCCACCTTTCTTACTGCTTACATAATTTGAAACTGATTACTTGATCCAAATTCATGCTGGGCTAAAAAGCCTTTAAAATTTGGAACTGTCCCAAGACATGAGGTTTATAAAAATAATTGTTTAATAAGGATTGTACATTTGTTTTTAAGCAAACATGAAAAAGAAATAGCATTCTCCCAAAAGGTAAAACATCATTTTGGAGAAGTATCTACTTAAGGTAGACAACACACCACAATTCTCAGGTCGAAGAGATAATTATTAAACTTGAAATGGGAAAAATCTGTAATTTCCCCTATAGACTAAATATCCTAAAATCAAGAAAGCCAACTATTAAATATTCAAAATCTACTTAACTAAGATTTATGTTAAAACTCAGGCACACATTCATCCATCCATGAGTACTCAGCTATATAAAACAAGTAGTAAAACCAAAAAATAGGCTTTAAAATATAATCTCCTAAACTATTACTGTGAGCAAAAGTTGGATCACTCAAAGGAGTAAAACATGAAGAAATTAAATCTAATCTATATATTAAGAGATTTAAGGAGAAATCACATGAACACACAGCTTATATTTACTTATGGTTCCCATTCCTTTTTCTACCTCCCCCTTACAAAAATACAAACAAAGTAAATCAAAGAAGACATTAAACACTGACAGCAGAGCATGGAAATATGAGTAGTATCAAAGAGAGTTGGGAAACCCAAGGTCTACTCTTGGTTCTTCTATTACCACCTATGTGACTCCAAGACCAAGCTAGGCCTTAGCTTCCCAACATAAAAATGAGTTATTTGAACTAATTCAGTTTCAGTCAATAGCAACTAATTAGCTATGTTCATAAAGCAACAGTTCTTTTAAGGCTTAAAATTTTGCAATTTTCCTTTTAGCTTGTATGAAGAGGGCAATGCTGCTAAAATTGTCACACTGCTAAAATTGATAAAATAGTATTCTCACTAGAGATATATTCACATATTACATAATAAAGCACACTATGGAGCTCTGAAGAAAGACTGCTCTTGGTATTCTGAGTCTTTTACCTAGTGTCTTACCTAGTGTTTAAGAGCATAGTGTTTGAAATCAAACTTAGGTTCAATTCCTGGCTTCTCTAGGTACTGACTGTGATTTAACCTGTGTGCCTATTTTCTCATTTGTAGAACAGGGAGAACAAAGGAGGCTCTCATAGAGTTTTGAAGATTTAATGATGTAACACACATAAAGTGCTTGGTACAGTGATTGGTACACAGAAAACACCTGATGATGAATACTGTATTATTATTACTATTCACTTCCCAGAGAAAGAAGGAAAGGAAAGGCTATTTCTGGGAGACTGTAAAATCTGTATCCTGTCTCTAGGCCAAATTTTCCTCTCTGTCCACAAAACCCATTCATTCCACTGATCTAGTTTTATTAACTATGGAACAGTAATATAAGAAGCTCATACCAAATGGGGGTTCTGCTATCAATATCCTTGCCTTAGGCAATGACCATTTTACTGAACTCTTGCAATCCACTTGTAATGTCTGCTAAATGGCAATAATGCTGATTCTATGTATTTCCCTCCCTTGCATACCAAAATGAGAGAATCTCAAGATTTGAAAAGGACTTTTGAACTTCTTAATTTTCTTTTGCAACAGCCCTGGCATAATCATCTAGTCTCTGATTGAAATACCAGGAAAAGGAGTGGGAGAAAAAAGGCAAGTAATAGATTGAGCACATCTCTGGAAGGTTCAGAATTTAAAATGTATTTTCCCTTGCACATTCCCAACCAGCAGTTCTCAATAATTTTGGTCTCGGGGGTTTAAAATTGTTGAGAACACATAAAGAGATTGCTTATGTGGATTACATCTATTGACATTTACATTATTCAAATTTAGAACAAATTTTGAATATTTATTTAAAATAAACCATTACATAACATAAATAACAATTTTTTAGAAATAGCTTTATTTAAAAAAATTGGTAAGTGTCGAATTGGTACAAATTTTTATAAATCTCTTTAATATAGGCTTAATAAACAGCTGGATTCTTATATTCGCTTTTGCATTCAGTCTGTTGTGATTTGTTGTTTTGGTTGATGAGAAGAAAACTTAGTCTCACAAAGATAATACTTGGAAAAAGGAGTAATATTTTAATAGCCTTTTTAGATAAACGTGGATACTCTACTTTGATACTCACCAAAACTTGACAACTGGTTGCAGTATGGAATGGGAAACCATATCAATAATCTTTATGTTACCTATACCATTAAAATCCATTGGTCTAGTTAGCACATTGGAAGGATTTTGTTTTTTTGCCTGTGCATAATTTAATAACATCATGCAACAATCACTTGAAAAATACTGGTTCACTGAGTTATGTGGATCTTCAAAGGTAAACATATTTCATTACATATTACCTAAAAAATCATGTTCATTTATATCACCACCAATATAATCAGAAAAATCTTTTAAATACTGGGAAGCTGTTAAGCGCACAGTGGCTGATAAAACTTTTACAAATTCTAATTTTCACTTGAAAGTTAGAACTTTATCATTGACCACAAATACTGTCAGTTATTTCCCTTCAACTGATGTTATTTTTTGAGAAAATGTCAGCCTAGTCTGAATAAACATAGTTTATCAGGCATTCTTTCAAGTAAAAACGATATTCCATGAAAAAAGTGGCTGGTTCAGCTTGCAACTCAATCACACAAATGGTTTTCCTGGAGACAACCATTATACTTCAGTATTCAGTAAAAGAATTTTAAGCATACTTCCCATGTTGTCACAGTATACTAAAAGACTTGGGCAATATGAGGTTTGACATTTAATTTTTACAGTTTCATCAAGGACACTAAGTGAACTTTTAAAAAAAGTGAGAGTGCGTGCAGTGAAGAATACAATGATTACTAGTACCAGTGTGGTGCTTTGACCTGATTCATTCTAAGGTGCCAACAGTTTTACCCACCATTGCTTTTATACCACAGGTACAAATGTCAATACAATGAAAAAGGCAAAAAAAAATTGTTAGTATTATAAAATTTGTTCTCCCTTTGCAGATATCCTGAAAATATCTTGGTGATCCCCAGAATTCCTTGAACCACACTTTGAAAATCACCAGGCTAGAAATTAAATCAAGCTGTTTAAAATCACAGCTATTTTTCTTAGTCCTTATTCATACCTTAAAGGGAACCTTAAAAATTAACCAAATCAACTTCTTTTGGGAGAAGCAATGCTACGAGAGTAAAAGCTGTATAGAACAAGAACTACTATTACCTTGGTATATTTTTTATGGTTTATAAACATTTACTAATAATACTCCATTTAACCCTCAACAACTTTTAAGAAATACATTTCATTCCCACCGAGAAAGCAAGGAGGTAGGAAGGCTTCAGAAAGGGAAGTACAAATTTTGCCTGAAGATTGGTCTGAAAATTCATTATAGTGGTGGGATTACAGGTGATATTTTGATTTTACTTTTCTATATTTAAAGCATTTTAGCAAAAAATAAACATATTAGAAAACTTAGCCAGTTTACCAACAGAAATGAATTCAGTGTGATATCTCAAGTTCAACAATTTCAGAAGCAACAATAAAAAGGATTCACATGTTTAAATACCTCATTCCGATCTCTGTCTATTATCTGTACAGTAATAGAATTCAAGATTGCTGAGGGATTCTGGAGTTTTCGTATTGTTACTGAGAAACTCAACAATGTTACAAATTTTAGAAGCAGCAGCTACAAATAGAGTGCTAGCAAAATGTACCAGTAGGACTCCATATTCTTACTGCAACCTTAAAGTACATGGTTATCAGCTGGATGCAATACACATAGCACTCTGACACCTAAAAACAATTAATTAAATGAAAACAGCTTATATCTCTGGTTCATATTTTATTGAAAACCTCAGTTCCATTAACTGAAAGCTTAGAAAGTCCCCCATTATTTTTTAAGTATAAAGTGACTTTGAAACATATTCTAATGTGAGGATAAATTTTAGAACATAATTAGAATTTTATTTTACATAACATTTTCAACTTCCTTTCCAGCTTTTGCCAAAAACTGCTATTAAATGGAAAAAACAGATTGTTTTCTTTCCTCACCTTTCCTTTCTCACAAGACAAAGAGGAAAGCAACAAATAGAGCTAACGCACGAATGGGACAATCAATTCACCATGTATTTTCAAAATAAAGTTATTTAATGAAATGCTGAATGTTTTAAATATAGGAAAAGTTATTTATTTTATTAAAAGTACATATTTGCCGAAATAAATTTTCAAAGCTACTGAAAAACTCAGGAAGCTCGATGATACAGCAATAATGATTCCATGAGTCAATAATTTGATGTGATCAAACTATTATTTATAACTGCTTTTAATGGATGCTCTCTTCTTTTAACATCTTTAGTCTATCTGTATAATAGTTAAAAACATTTATGCCCACCACCATTTGGAAAGATCTGGCAAGTTATGAAATCAGAATCATGTTTAAATTTAAAAAGAATGACTGATATATATTTATATAGGTAATATAAATAAAGTTAAAAGAAAGCTTTAAGAACTAGTTCAATGTAAAATTAAAAAGAACATTAGACAGTTATTTAACTCACATATAATCAAACAATTTTAAGTATACTGGTACTCCAGAATATTGTCCTTCTGTATAATAAAAACCAGATGGAAATTTTTCAATTCATATTGCAAATATTTTTACTTTTGAAAAGTAACTTAAATCTTATTTAAAAACCTGGTACAGTCCTCCTAAGTTTTTATTTCTCTTTCTTTTATACATCTTAAGTCTCCTTGGACAGAGAGTTTAGAACTCTTGATTCTCTAACGGTGCAGAGCAAAAATCCTTTCCAAATTGCTGCTTAAATAATCATCAGTTGCTGTATACCCTTAATTTGACCATCATCAGGAATAAATATACCAGTATTAGAAGTTATGGAGAATAAGTGGCACTTCTTTTTAAAAAGTGATTTTAATTTATTTAAGGCAGCACAGAAGTTCGTGATAACTTTTCCCTTTTAAAAGAGAAAGCCTATGAATTCCTAGTACTCAACTAAAGGGACTGGTCTTAGAATCCAATGTTCAACTGGGTTCAAACAAAGTACAAGAGATTATATGACAAGCCAGTCTTTTACTGTAAAGGGATAAATTTATTCTATTCTTTGTAGCTACTGCCTCCATGGTGTTCAAGAGATTTTGAAAAAAAAAAAAACCCAATAAATTAAAAGACTTAAGTTCTCAAATAATAATTAGTGCCTTTCAATACCATGGCAAAATATCTAAGAACACTGAAAAACATTAGACTTTCAGCACAAAGGTAAATTGTGGTACCATATTCCTGCTTGTAAATGGCTGAACAGAAAAAATGTGTCCAATGTTACAATGAATCACTGCATCAGCCAAAATAAGACATCTTTCAGATCTGTTTCTCAACCTGTTCTAAAAGAAATTCAACTTGAGAAGGCTAACAGCAAAAACTCTCAGCCTAATCTTTAAAACCAGCAAGTCCTCAAAAATGGCAAGGGGGGGGAATCAAGGCATATATTTAGTCACAACCTTATATGGTCTTATAAAGTTAAAGGAAGTTGAATCTTTATCAAGTTTTTCTCTAGAGTGCATGTGACATCACTACCATAAAGGAAAAAAGTATTGTTGAAAACTTAGTTCATAAATATTAAACTATTTCTAATGCCAGTCAAGTCTAGACACTACAGATCAGTAGCAGCAACACATCATTTTAACTGTCTTTAGGAAAAGGACGCATGCAAATGCCCATTTTAACAACACTTTGGAAAAAAATAAACTACACCTTGTATAATTAGCCAAAATTTCCTTGTATCTGATCCAGTTTCACTGATTACACTCCTTGAACAAATATTAAACAAGTACCTACAACAAAAGGCAAAAAAATTGAATGTGAGCTTTTCATCCAAATCTAAGATACTGCATTTAAAACAATGTTTAATTAGTTACTATATTATCAAACTCTGCACTGGCTTTTTACCAATCTTGAATTGCATATGAAGACTCACTTGATAATATCCTTATGAACATGGATGAATTTTTTAAAGGATCAATTCTTTATTACATATCACTAGACCCTCCTTAGATTACAGTATAGGTTATCACCACAGAGGCTCATTTTCTTGTCAATTTTCCTTTTTGTAGCTAAGAGAAAACATTGAACATTCTGTCGTTAAGGATTATTTTGAGGATAAAATGAAAATCAATTTGTAAAGTAAAAGAGACCCAAAGCAAGGTGGAAATGTTTCTTCTTGAAGGGTTACTACATTCTTTTCAAATATATTCTCTTTGAATGCTCATTACTGTTAACCCCTAAATCCAAATACTAAACATGTTCCCAAGCAAGTTTCCAGGAACTGAGAATAGAGTGGAGAATGAAACAGATCAAGCCCCTACCCTCATGATACTTAACATTTAACAAGCTGGTATTGAATGTCTACATGCAAGGCACAATGCCAGTGCCTTAGGGCACATAAAGGACAGACATATATCCTGTCCTTGGAGATTACAATTTAGTGGGATAACAAAAACACATAATGGTAACAAGTAGAAAGTGGTAAGTGTCATAGAAAGTAAAAGAGATGGTTTTCTTGGGGGTCAGAGAAGGCAAAAGAAGGCAGAGCAATTCTTTTCATGCTCCTTATCACATTTTAAAATTAAGCCAGTTGCTGGCCCAAATCCTACACTGTATCTCACAGCTTCACTGCTCCAAACCTCCCGCTATGGATTTGTTAACTACCAATGCAAACTCTAACGGGAATGGCTGTAATTGGCTTATATGGGGTCAGGTGTTCATGCCTAGTCCAATCTGCTGTGGCCAAAGGGTCACATGGGACAAATGAGGGCCACCCCTTTCACAGGGGCTCTTAGGGCAATTCCAAATAAAGAATCAGGGGTGAGATGTGCACCCCAGAAGTCACTTCCATATCTGCCTTTGCTCTCCCTAAATCACAAGAAGCCACACCAGGTGTGCATTGCAAGTTGGCTTCAAACACACAAACTAATAATTCCTCCCTCAGCATTAGAAGATGTGAGACAAAGAATTCTGTACACTTCCATCTCCCTCCAGCTCTGGGGCATAGCGAGAATTAAGAGAAACAAGGCTCTCTTAACCAGGGCAACAGAACACTTTTCAGAGGGAAACTGGGTTCCTAAGCAGGCACACAATTAAAAAAGTAAGTACAGTCAAATTTCATTACCAAGACATACAGTATATATATGGTTTTTTGTCATAACCGTGTATGGTAACCCTTGCATCTAAAATAAATAAATAAATAATAAAATAAAACCAGTTCAATATTGGGCTCTTCAGTTGTATTTTGACACGTGTTTCAAAGATTCACTTTGGGGCTTCCTCAGATAAGGCAGCTTCATGATTTGTGAATGCCAAACAAGAAAATTCAAGTGGAAACATTTGTTCAATGCAGAGATTAAAAGCCTGGATAGGCTCAAATAAGACATCATTCAGGGCTCTGTGTCCTTCAAAAAAGTTATTTAACCTCCTGAGCATGTTTCCTCTCCTCAAACCCAGGGATGAACCTACCCAAGTGGTTCTTTCACTCCATTTGACAAGAGTACCCATCTCTTTGGGTATGATGGGAATAATATCCTCTATAAAATGTAACTCACTATAAAAATGTCAAATTTCTTCCTCTACGTTCTCTATTATGGCTGGACTACTATCCTAGAAGTCAGCAGACCCAGTCTGGTTACAACTGGTTATCTTATCTTTTCTAGGCCTCAGTTTCCTCCTCTATAAAATTAGAGGGTGGAACTGAATGATCTAAATAGTCCCTTCCGGCCCTTAAAAAGTCCCATGACTCCATAATGACTCAATAAATACTATTTCAAGACTCAGCTTTTATCTGTGATATGAAATTGAAGTTAAATCTATGTTTTCCTTCTCTATAAGTTGTTTCTTACTATGATAAGGTCTTGTTGAGCAAGTCCAAACGGGCATTCTGATTACAAAAAAGAGGGCTGAAAAATGAATTTGGGAGTTAGAAGCTTTAGTTACAAGCACTCCATATTATTAGATGCTACTAGCAACAAAACCAAAGTCCAATTAACGAGTTAACTTAAAAACATTAGAATAATAATCTTTGCTTACAGTTAACTTTCTACTCCGCAAAAATGTGGTTTCCCTTTATCGTAATACAGAACTGCCTACGTTCATACTACAAAGCATATTGAGACAAAAATTTTCCTTAATTAATAAAGGGGGGTCTGGGGTGGGACAGGCGATGGAGAAGCAAACCATACCCTTAAACTTGCAAGTATGACCTTTTCCACAAAACCATTAGCTTTCTTCGAAAGAAAAATCTGGAGGGCCTGGTTCACTGGGGGTAGTTTTAAATAAAATTCATGGCGCTAATAGTTTAGGTTTAGACTCTTCTGAGATGGCGAAAGAGAGGACAAACTTCCTGGATTTTCTCTCCCTCTACGAGAAAGAGATTTCCTCTTGCTGACGAAGGGAAAGGTCCCTTTAACAGTTTTTCTCTACACGGTGGTTGCTGCCAGACTAGGTGGGGCTCCCTCCGCTGCCTTCCTCCTGCCACTTCCCGCAACAAATGGAGCACACCAACCCCGTTTCAGACAAACTTTTCTCTGCCAGGCTCGAGCCCGCAGGGCGCCGGGGAGTGGTTTCCCCCGAACGCTGCTCGCCCAGGCTCGGTGCTAAGGGAAGCTGGGTCTGCGCAAAGGACAACTTTCTGGTTTCCGTTCTAACTTCCACCCACACCCGGGAGGGAACACAGGCGGACAGAAAGGGGGTCCGGGGCGGAGAGGCCAGTCTTCGGCAGAGACGGTGGGGGCGTCAGGCAGCTAGAGAGGCTACGGCGGCCGCAGGCAAGAGGGAGCGGGCGGGGTGGGGGTGGGGGGGTCCTGGGCTCTCACTTCCTCCGCCATATTTCAGACATTTGACCCCTTCCGCAAAGCGCGCTGTTCCCCTGCAGTGGTTCATCCCTGCAGACCCCGGACGTAGCCCGCTCTCCGGACCGGAGGCCGGCCCTCGCGCCACCTGCCGCGCGCCGAGAGGCAGCCGCCACCGCCGCCACCGCCAGGGGCCCCTGACTGCCCCGCGCGCCCCGCCCGGGCCGCGCCGCACCCCACCCCCTCCCTTCAGCCGGCGCCTGGCCCCCACCCGGCGCAGCACCCGCCGCTTCCTCTGCGGCCACGCATGCATTCTGCGAACCTCTCGCGCTGTCACCGGGTTCGCGCAGCCAGCGTCTCCCTGCGCCTCGCGCTCCCTCCGGGTCGCTGCTCCCGGCGCCACGGCTGTACTGCCGCTACCGCCGCCGCTCCGGCTGGTTACACGCCTGATTCTGGGCGAGGTTTGGCGGTGTCGCCTTGACGTCAGCCGTTCAGCCTCGCTCTCGCTTCCGTCCGCAGGCGGGGCGCGAGGGTGCGCGTCCCGGGAAGCGGCGGGGCCGCGGGGCGGAGCGAGAGGGGCTGAGGGGGCGGGACCGCCGTGGGGAGGCGGGGCTGCTGCGCGGGGGTCTTAGCAGTCGATCTCGCGTCCCGCCTCCCGCGCCGCGCCGAACGCAGGGCCGACACACGCGGTGTCGTACGCGGCGCTTCCCGTGTCGTGTTTGCAACTCGCTTCCACCGCCCGCTCGGCCACGCCTGGGCCGGCTGGCTGGTGGGCGGAATCGCGTGTCGGCCACGCCCGGGAGCGGTTACTTCCCGACCCTACAGCGGGTTACAGGACCATGAAAGGGTTAGAAACCCTCCAAAACCTCGTATAAGTGACATCGCCCAATAGATGACTTTTATAAAAGCTGTAGTTCGATTATCGGCGTGTTGATGTTCGCGAATTCCTTTGTGCTGGAGAAGGTTGCAGAGCGTGCAATTGCCACACCTAGGCCAGGGCAGTCTTTTCAGTCTTGAAATGGCTTGTGTCTTGATCTGGCTAGTTTTTCTTCCACCAGTGTATTAACCCAGGTGAAAGCTTTTCAAATTACCCTGCCAAAGCCAGTAAATAAATTGATGATCAATAGACAACAAGTTTGTACCTTGTGCCTAAATCAACACGATTTATAAGAATAAAATAAATTGCTTGTTTAATGTATGACTCGGTCAGTTTAGTGATTGTAAAGAATTACCAATAGGTAGGATTATAATGTGGCCTCGGCATCAGAAAGCGCTTTATGTGTCAAAAATGCCTTGTTCGAAAAAAGGCAGGGTTATAATGGAAATTCCCTTATCAAGGGAACTTAACTAACGTTGGAGAAAAGACTGAAGTACAACTACCGTGAGTACAAGACACTTAGAGCCTTTGTTGAAAGCGGATTTTGTTGGGCAAAGAGATTTGGACAGAGTCAAGTGTAGGGAAAATTAGGGGTTGGGAGTCATTGAAGGTTAGCTTGGCTTAGTCCAGAGTTTAACTGGGCCCTGTAAATGTGAAATATAAAAATAAATTTTCAAGAACTTGGATAATTTTGGAAGGTTAATGAAAAGTATTTAATTTCACTTCTTAGAAATACATAGTTGTAACATATATACAAAATAACATTTTCCATTTTAACCTTTTTCAAGTTACAATTCAGTGGTGTTAATTACATTAGCAATGTTGTGCTATTGTCATCACCATCACTAACGTCCATTACCAGAACTTTAACATTACCCCAAACAGAAACTCTGTAGTATTAAGCAATAACTCCCCATTCCCCACCCTCTCAGTCCCTGGTACTCTGTAGTTTACTTTCTTCTCTATGAATTTGCATATTCTAGTTATTTCATATACTATTAGATCATACGCTATTTGTCCTTTGTCTGGTTTATTTTACTCAACGTGATGTTGCCATGAATGAGCTTCATTTCTTTTTACGGCTAAATCATAGTCTGTTGTGTGTATATACCACATTTTGCTTATCCATTCATCTCTTGACGAACACTTGCGTTGCTTCCATCTTTTGGCTATTGGAAATAATGCTTCTATTGTACATTGTTGTACAAATATCTATCTGAGTCTCTGCTTTCAATTCTTTTGGGTGTATACCTGTAAGTGGGATTGCTGGGTCATATGGTAATTAAATACAAGCTTTCTTAACCTCCAAACTGTTTTCCACAGTAACTATACCATTTTATATTCCCATCAATGATGCAACTAAGGTTTCTATTTCTCTGCATCATTGCCAACATTTTTTTTTCATTTTAAAAAATAATAGTCATTCTAGTGGATGTGAAATGGTATCTTATTGTGGTTTTGATTTTCATTTCCCTAATGACTAATGATGTTGAACACCCAGTCATGTGCTTATTGGCCATTTGTATATCTTCTTTGGAGAAATGTCTATGCAAGTCGTTTGCCTATTTTCTAATTGAGTTGTTTGTCTTTTTGTTGTTCAGTTGTAGGAGTTGAGTTGTAGGAGTTCTTTATGTATTCTGGATATATTAAATATTAAATCCTTATCAGATATATAGTTTCCAAATATTTTCTCTCATTCTGTTGGTTGTCTTTTCACTTACTTAATAATGTCCTTTAATGCACGAAAGTTTTAAATTTTGATGAGGTTCATTTTATTTTTCCTTTTGATGCTCATTCTTTTGACTCCGTTGCCTGTTACAAGTTCCTGAAGATATTCCCTTATGTTTTCTCCTAAGAGTTTTATAGTTTTTTCACTGATATCTGGAATATTGATCCAATTTGAGTTGATTTTTGTATATTATATGAAGTAGGGGCCCACTTTTATTCTTTTGCATCTGGATATCCAGTTTTCCCAACACCGTTTGTTGAAGAGACTATTCTTTTCCCATTGGATGGACTTGGCACCCTTGTTAACAATTAATTGTCTATAGGTGTGTGGATTTATATGCTGGTTTGAATCAGTTATGTCCCCCACAAAAGCCATGTTCTTTAATGCACTCTTTTGCGGGGACAGATTTATTAATCTTTTGATTAGGGTGGAACCTTTTGATTGAGTGTTTCCATGGAGATGTGACTCACCCAACTATGGGTGAAAACTTTGGTTAAATTATTTCCATGGAAGTGTGGACCCCGGCCATTAAGGGTGGGTCTTGATTAGTTCACTGGAGTACTTAAGAGAGCTCAAGAGCCAACACAGACGCTGACGCTTGGAGATGCCTGGAGATGCAGACAGAAAGAGGTTTGGAGATGCTAAGCTAAAAGATGAAGCCCAGAGTTTGTGCTGGAGAAGCTACAAGAGGACCCCAGAAGCTGAGAAACACCCTGGGAGAACAAGCAAAAGTGCAGTTGAGAGAGAGGAGCTAAGAGAGACAGAAGCCCAAGCAAAGATGCATAAAGGCTGAGAGAGAGAAGCTGAGAGACACATTTTGGAAGAAGCCATTTTGAAATGCAACCTGGGAGCAAAGGACCAGCAGATGCCAGCCACGTGCCTTCCCAGCTGACAGAGGTGTTCTGGACACCATCAGCCTTCCTTTGGTGAAGGTATCCTCTTGTTGATGCCTTAGTTTGGATACTTTTGTAGCCCGAGAAGTTTAAATTCATAACCAAATAAATCCCTTTTATACAAGCCAATCCATTTCTGCTATTTTGCATAACAACAGCATTAGCAAACCGGAAGAGTTTATTTCTAGACTCTCAGTTCTATTTTGTTGGTCTAAACATCTGCCCTTATGCCGGTACTACACTGTTTTGATTACTGTAGCTTCACTATAAGTTTTGAAATCAGGAAGCATGAGTCCTCCAACTTGTACTTCCATTTCAAGATGGTTTTGGCTGTTAGGATTCCCTTGCCTTCATGTGAATTTGATGGTTGGCTTTTCCATTTCTGCAAAGAAAGCTTTTGGAGTTTCGTTTGGGATTGAAATCACTTGGGTTATAATGACATCTTAATGTTTCATCTTCCAACCCATGAAATACTCCCATTTCTTTAGGTCTTCTTAAAATTTCTTTCAGCAACATTAAAAAATTTTTCCATGTGCAAATTCTTTACCTCGTTGGTTAAATTTATCCCTAGATATTTGACTAATTTAGTTGCTATTGTAAATGGATTGTTTCCTTCATTTCTTTTTTGGGTTGTTCATCGCTGGTTTATAGAAACACCACTGATCTTTGTGTGTTGATCTTGCACCCCACCACTTCACTGAATTAGTTTATTAGCTCTAATAACTTTCTTTTAGATTCTTTGGGATTTTCTACAAATAGGGTCATGTCATCTGTCCCCAAAAAGGAAAAGTTTTATTTCTTCCTTTCCAATTTGGATGCCTTTATTTCTTTTTCTTGCTTTATTGCTTTGGCTAGAACTTCCAGTACTATGTTGGGGATAGTGGGGATAGTGGGCATCCTTGCCCTGCTCCTAGTCTCAGGGGAAAGCTTTCAGTCTTTTACTGTTGAGTATCATGTTAGCTGTAGGTTTTTCCTATATTTATTATGTTGAGGAAGTGTGCCAGTTTGAATGTATTATGTCCCCCAAATACCATTGTCTTTGATGTAATCTTGTGTGGGCAGACCTATCATTGTTAATTGGATTGTAATTCTTTGAGTGTTTGCACGGAAATGTGCCCCACCCAACTGTAGGTGATAACTCTGATGAGATATTTTCATGGAGGCATGGCCCCACACATTCAGGATGGGCCTTGATCACTGGAGCCATATAAATGGCTGACAAACAGAAGGAACTCAATGCAGCTGCAGCTGTGAGTGATGTTTTGAAGAGGAGCTACAGCCAAGAGGGACGCTTTGAAGAATGCGCTGGAACTGAGAGAGGAGCTTCAGCTTACAGAGACATTTTGAAGACGGCCATTGAAAGTAGACCGTTGCTCTGGAGAAGCTGAGAGAGGACAAATACCCTAAGTGCAACGAAGAGTGACATTTTTGAGGAACTGCAGCCTGGAGAGGAACATCCTGGGAGAAAGCCATTTTGAAACCAGAACTCTGGAGCAGACGCCAGCCATGTGCCTTCCCAGCTAACAGAGGTTTTCCGGACATCATTGGCCATCCTCCAGTGAAGGTACCCAATTGCTGATGTGTTACCTTGGACACTTTACAGCCTTAAGACTGTAACTGTGTAACCAAATAAACCCCCTTTATAAAAGCCAATCCATTTCTGGTGTTTTGCATTCCGGCAGCATTAGCAAACTAGAACGGGAAGTTTTATTTTATTCCTAGTTTTCTGATTGTTTTTATCAAGAAGGGGTGCTGGGTTTTGTTGAATGCTTTTTCTGCATCAATTGAGATGATCATGTGTTTTTCCCTTCATTCTGTTAATGTGGTTTATTACATTAATTGAGTTTTTTTGGTTGTTGTTGAACCACCCTTGCATTCCTGGGATAAATCTCACTTGGTACCATTTTAATACCCTGTTGGATTTGATTTATTTTTTTTGTGGAGGATTTTTGCATTTATATTTGTAAGTGATATTGGTCTATAATTCTCTTTTCTTGTGATATCTTTATCTGGCTTTGGTTTTAGGGTGATGCTGACCTCATGGAAAGAATTAGGAGGAGTTCCCACCTCTTCAATTTTTTGGAAGAGTTTGAGAAGGATTAGTTTTAGTTCTTCTTTGAATATTTGGTTAAATTCACCAGTGAAGCCATCTGACAATTTTTCAAATTTAAAAAATGGAAAATTTTGAAACACCTTTTTATGGATGTTCCAAAGGCAAATTCAAAACAGCATGTTGGAATTATTACAAATTCTGAATTAATGAATTACCAGTAAATTCAATTTCAATTTTTGCTAACTCTTCACTCTTGGAAACAGGTATTACCTGCGCAAAATGTTGCGGTTTTTTTTGAACTCTCAATCTTTGGGCAATCGATGTTTTTTTTTTAAAGAGAAAATTGGTTTTAGAAGATTAAATCTAGGATTATTTATACTTTGGGAGAATGTGTAATAAAATAGTTTATTTTAATTAAAAATTCATTTATTGTCTCCTATTAGACTGGAATTCATTGCATATATATTTAACTATTAGCTCTCAAAAGATACCAGAGTCTGCATCTCTCACACACTTTTGAAATTGACCACCTTGTTCCTATCTATTTCCTTGACACCTTCACCTGGATAATCCACTGGCAACATTAAATGGTTATGTGTGAAAATTGATCTCATCATTATTGTCACCAAACCAGTTTCTTTTCCATTTCCTTTGTTAATTATAGCACCATCTTTAAAATTAACAAGTCTTCAAGCCTTGTAGTGATTTAACAGTCTTTGTTTTTCCTCTTTTCCATTTCTAAAACCTCCCTTTACTTCTCAACTCCTGCATCTTTGCAGCATGTTCCTAACTTTCCTTCTGGCCTCCAGTCTGTTCCTGCTGCAATCCACTCTACACACGTTGCTAGTTGAATTATTTTTCAGCATATTGAGCAGGTCACTCACTTCTTCAAAGAGCTTTCAATTATTCCTTTTCTACCAAAAGTTAAAATCCTTCTGTCTCACTTCTCCCTCTCACATAAAACTGTCTTACAGTCAGAGTGAACTCTTCCACTTGCCCAAAAGTAATGCTTTCTCCCCTCTCTGCTCTGCATAGGTGATTTCCTTGATTTGGAATGCCCCTTCCCTTTCCATCTCTTTCTGTAAATATTCTGTCCATTCTTGAAGTTCCATCTACTTTCTCCAAGAGCCTCTTTTCTGATACTTCCAAACTAATGTGGTCTCTTCTTTTTTGAATTCATGTAACACATATAAAAAGTTTGCTTCTTTCTTTTGTCACTGTCTTCTATCTTCCTACTAGAACAGGGGTCAGCAAACTTTTCCTGTAAAGGGTCAGATAGTTAATACTTTAGACTTTGTGGACCATATGGTGTCTCTTGCAATTACTCAGTCTGCTGTTGTAGTGCAAAAGCTGCCATAGACAATATGTGAAAAATGAGCCTGGCTGTGTTCCAATAAAACTTTATTTATGTACATTGAAATTTGAATTTTATATAGTTTTCATGTGTCACAAAATATTATTCTTTCTTTTTGTTGATCATTTAATTTAAAAATTTAAAAGTCATTCTTAGCTTATGGCTGTGCAAAATAGGTGACAGGCTGGGTTTAGCCAGTGGGCCACAATTTACTGACCCCTGCACTCAGAGGGGACTGCATTGGCACATAACTTGTGCAGGTGCACGAAATCCTGTGTTTAGAAGGGCCCTATGCTTGATTTAATGCTCTGTTGCCATCTTTAAATTTTTAATAATTTTTGAACAAGGGGCCCTGTGTTTTCATTTTGCACTGGGACCTGCAAATTATGTAGCTGGTCCTACCTGTGCTAAGAAGATAAAATCCATAAGATTAGGATGTATATTACTCATCTTTGTCCCTGTTGACATCTGACATGGTGGGTTTTCACATAACAGGCATTCAAGAAATAGTTGTTGAATGTTCTGTTCCTAAGGTACTGTGGAATACTGGCACACGTGAGAGGCAGAGCTCGGCTCCACTATTTACTAGCTGCATGATCTTTGGCAAATTTCTTTACATGTGGAGCCTCAGTTTTCTCATCTATGACATGGGGTAATTATGTCTGCCTTACAGAACTGTTGTGAGATAATACATGGAAAGTAGTCACTCTCTCTACCCTTGGGACTAGAAGAAACTCTGGGTTAGTTTTCCTCTTTTAGGAGAAGTGAATTAGTGTGCTCATTCATAACTATTGCTGTATTTAACCTGGTATAGTATTTCTAATTTTTCATGTTATTTTCTTCCTTAAAGTTTTACTTCAAAAGCCATCTCTACTTCATTAATTTCATTTTTAAGTTCATGTAAGTAGACACCTTATTGCCAACTAAAAATTAGATTAAAAAGACCCCAACATAGCACAATATTGTAAGTACACTGAACAAAGATGTCTGTGAGTAAAGCTGAAAGAGGTAGGATAGAGGAATGTATGACACCAAAGGTAGAGATAGATGATGAAGACTGGGACTGTATAACTTCGCAAAAACTGGAGTGGCCAATGACTGTTACTATATGTAAAAATATAAAAATGTTCTCACATGTGGGAGAACAAATGAATGTCAACTATGCAAAGTGTTGAAAAGGGGATGGTATCTGGGGAAAAAAAAACATAATCAAAGCAAACTGGAGTCTGTGGTCAACAGTAACATTGTAATATGCTTCCATTAAATGTAACAAAGGCAATATACCAAAGTTAAATGTGTAGGAGAGGGGGATATGGGGGAGGGATGTGGGATTCTTGGTAGTGGTGTTGTTTTCTGTCCTCACTATTATATTGTATTGTATGACATTTTATTTTTCGTTTTATTATCTTTTTTATTATTCACCAAAAAAAAAAAAAAAAACCTTTTTCATAGTAATCAATACGTTCAAGTGCTGACTGTGGTGATAAATGTACAACTATATGTTGATACAGTGAACAACTGATTGTACACTGTGAATAACTGTATGTTATATGAATATATCTCTATAAAATTGTAGAAAAAATATAAATGGGGTGAAAGTGCTGGAGAAAACATGGAGAGAGGGATGTACCTATTTACTGTTGATGAGAGGCAGAATGGTGTAGCCTTTCTGGAGGTCACTGTGGTGGCTCCACAAGAAGCTAAGAATGTAGGATCCTGTAAATCTCCCTGGCAATGCAGAATATGACTCCTGGGGATGAATGTGGACCCGGCATCGTGGGACTGAGAGTATCTTCTTGAGCAAAAGGGGGATGCAAAATGAGACGAAATAGTTTCAGTGGCTGAGAGATTCCAAATGGAGTCAAGAGGTCACTCTGGTGGACATTCTTATGCACTATATAGATAACACCTCTTAGGCTTTAATGTATTGGAATAGCTAGAAGTAAATACCTGAAACTACCAAACTCCAACCCAGCAGTCTGGACTCCTGAAGACAATTATATAATAATGTAGATTACAAGGGGTGACAGTGTGATTGTGAAGACCTTGTGGATCACACCCCCTTTATCTAGTGTATGGATGAGTAGAAAAATGGGGATAAAAACTAAAGGACAAATGGGGTGGGATGGGGGGATGATTTGGGTGTTCTTTTTTCACTTTTATTTTTTATTCTTGTTCTGGTTCTTTCTGATGTAAGGAAAATGTTCAGAGATAGATTGTGGTGATGAACGCATAACTATGTTATCATACTGTGGACAGTAGATTGTATACCATGGATGATTGTATGGTGTGTGAATGTATTTCAATAAAACTGAATTTAATAAAAAACAAAACAAAAACAAACAAACAAACAAACGAAAAGGAATGTGGGGTCCATAAGGTCCTGCACCCTCATTATGGGGTATGTACTTGGAAGATCTGAGAGCAGAGACATGAACGGACATTTGCATATTGGTGTTTATGGAGGAGGTATTCATGATTTGCAGTGGGTGGAAGTGGCCTAAGGGTATACTGACTGAGGAACAGAATGGTAAACTATAGTGTATGCATACAATGGAATACTGGGCAACTACAAGAAGGAGTGAAGTTGTGAGACAGGCAACGGAGGTGAATGGATCCTGTAGACAGCATTTTGAGTGAACTACACCAGAAACAAAGGCAAACACTATAATGCCTCACCAATATGGACTAACTACAATGTATAAACTCAGAATTGAATCTTAGAGCACAGCCTAACAGGGAAACGATTATTGTCATAGTCCCTAGATTGTAAGCTCTTAACAGCAGTCAAATCTATTCCTGGATTGTAACGGCTGTCTCCAAACTCTGAGATGTTGACCCTTTTGTGTATAACCTGATTGGCCTCTGGAAAATTGGGTATCTGTATGACACCTGAAACTCAGAGCTAGAGCTCAGTAAATATGAATGTCAGTATTAACGCATATGGCAACTATTTAAAAAAAAAAAAAAAGCTGAAGAAGAGCCCAGACTTCAATTAGAGATATGAGTGAAGCAGATCTGGTTAAGACAGAGCAAATTGGGCCAAAGGGTAAAGGTCAAAACTGACTGTGTGTTAAAACTTCAGCTTCCATGTGAGACCAAAGGAAGAAATGTTTATTTGGTGTAGGATCTATATTTTCTAAACAATATAACTTCTACAGTCAGTTTGTTCAAACACCACAATTATATGGAACTTTGAATAGGAAATGAGGTATGGTAGGTCTGTATAGGTTAGAATGAAATATCAACACATCCCAAAGTAATTTGGGCAGAGAATAAAAATATATATTTGGGGCCTCCCTGAGGGGAGGATGCGGAGGTGTTGGACTTCCTCACCTGGATTGTTGCTGGTGTTCTCACAAACATTGGGGACTGACAGCTTGATATGCTGGGCCCTGTGTCTTGAGGCTTGCCCCTATGAAGCTTCTTACTGCAACGGAGAGGCTAAACCTGCTTATAATTGTGGATAAGAGTCTCCCCCTGAGGGCTTCTTTGTTGCTCAGATGTGGCCCTCTTTTTCTAGCTAAGTCACCTTGGCAGGTGAACTCATTGCTCTCCCCACTCCTTGGGACCTGACTCCCAGGAGTGTAAATCTCCCTGGCAACACAGGACATGACTCCCGGGGATGAATCTGGACCCAGCATCATGGGATTGAAAACATCTTCTTGACCAAAAGGGGGCTGCAAAATGAAACGAAATAAAGCTTCAGTGGCTGAGAGCTTCCAAATGCAGTCGAGAGGTCACTCTTGTGGACATTCTTATGCACTATATAGACAACACTTTTTAGGTTTTGATGTATTGGAATAGTAGAAGTAAATACCTGAAACTACCAAACTTCAACCCAGTAACCCAGTAGCCTTGACTCTTGAAGATGATTGTGTAACAATGTAGATTACAAGGGGTGACAGTGTGATTGTGAAAATCTTGTGGATCGCACTCCTTTTATCCAGTGTATGGATGGATGAGTAGAAAAATGGGGACAAAAACTAAATGAAAAATAGAGTGGGATGGGGGGGATGATTTGGGTGTTCTTTTTTACTTTTATTTTTTATTCTTATTCTGACTCTGGTGTAAGGAAAATGTTCAAAAATAGATTGGGTTGATGAATGCACAAAAATATGTTGGTACCGTGAACAGTTGATCGTACACCATGGATGATTGTATGGTATGTGAATATATCTCCATAAAACTGAAGTCAAAAAAGAAAAAAGACCCCAACAAATCCAAGTTTACAATTTTCCTGGTTAGCGTTTAATGGTTATGATATAAACAAGTCATACTGTTTAATCTCCAATTGAGCATGGTTATCAATGGTATTGATAACCATTAACCTTAAATATGTTTACATTATTTCATTCAAAAAATGACAATATGAACAAATACTCAAATTTAATCCTCCCAAGGAACTTTCTTACTGGCTTTTCCCCCTTGTGTGTATATGCATGCACATGTGCATTAAGGTATATAAATACAGTTCTGTTTCTTTGTAACAACTACATAGCTGGGGTTGGAGATTGAGAAAGATAAGAAGCCCACTTGTTGGAAGCAAAAGAAGAAAAATAATGAATTATATTCCTACTAAATTTCTTTCTGTTTTCTTGATCACGGATAACGTTTCAAACTTTAGGCAGTCATTTTATAAATTCCAGCACTTGGTCACACAGGAGACCAGGTAAAAGCATATTAGACCATCACCGTTATGGCAAAACAACTCAGAACTCATATTCTCCTAGGGTAGTTTATGTTCCTCTATTATTTCTGTTTTGGGGAAACTATATACTTACATATAAGAAAAATGAGGCAGATTGGCTTGTTTTCTACTCTGTGTAATAACTGTAATAACTGCTTATTTGTCTCAAGATATATTTTGAATTCTGTGTGTACTCTGTTTCAGCAGTTGTGGGCTTGACCACCAAACCTGCCTACCACATTAAGCAAGTATAACAGTTCTATAATTTTGTCACTGTAATGTCTATGATGCAAGGAATAGCGTACTTAAATTTTCCCTTTTTCTCAATCCCTAGCTAAGAAACACCATACAAATGAAAATGACATTCCCAGAGCCATCACACAAATGAGTATTAAAAGTAAAGAAACAACTGAAAAAAACAACTTCATGAAATGCTCCCTCTTATGAAATTTTCAAAGCAAATTTTGATTAAGAAAATATTCATAAGCCACTTGTAAGTACTTCTCAGAATTTGTGCCCTCCCCAATCAAACAGCTAATAAAATCATGCCAACAGTGCTCAAAGGTTACACATTTCCACAGACAGTATCATTAGTATAGTATTTAGCTTCCAGTCCCAGTTACACCTAAGTCCTGTGTATGAATTACATATTTTGATAATAATTAATAAAAATTCCCGGAGAGGTATTAATAACCCATTTACAGATGAGAAAGCTAAAGCTTAGAAAGATTAAGTGCCGAAGTCCACATTTAAATATGTGAGTAGAGTTGAAATGTACATCCTAGTCTGTCTGCCTTGGTTTGGTACCATACTGCACTAATTATTCCTTTGTTAATGCTGTCCTTTCTGCCAGAAATTCTCTCCAATCTCTTTTGTATTTATCTAAATCTTAATCATTCTCCAAGACCCAGCTAAGGTAACACCTCCCCCATAGAATTTTCCCTGGTGTGGTCTGTCCACAGTGGTTCCCCTCTTCTGAATTTCTATAATATTTATTGTCTGTATCATTCATGTTGTACTTATCATACATTGCCTTATTTAAATTGCTTTTGTCTTATCTCCATCCTGAGATCTTTGAGAATTAAAGCCATGTCTTACACTTCTTGGTACCTACCATACCACCTGGCATCACTTATTAGAAATTGAACGTAGTTTGGGGGCGGATTTGATAATCTTGGTTAGTTTCCCCATGCTGCTCTTAGTGGATTTGTGACCTCTGGTAGTTACTTAACCTTTTTTAAAAAATCTTATCTTTAAAATGCACATAACATTTATAGAGTAGGGCTTTTAAAAAGATTTGAAATAAGGAGTCAGGGATAAAAGTAGCATACAGAGTAGAGATGCAGTGGACTGACTGTGGAGTCAGACTCTTTAAGCATTCAGATACAGGCTCCATTCCTCATGGGGAATTTATTTTTTGGTGCCTCAGTTTCCTTATTTGTAAAATGAGTATAATAATAGCACCTACTTTATGGGGTTATTGTGAGGATTCAATGAGTTAAAGCAAGTAGAATACTGTCCACCACAAGAGAAGCGCTCTATAAATGTTACTATCGTCATCTAAAATATTCTTAGTAAATGTTGGTTTCTGCTGTGTCTCCTGGCATAATACTACTTTGTGCAAACATAGTAAGAATTCAAGAAATGTTTGCTAAACTTTCATTTTGCCTTGCTTATGACAATCCTCAATTAAGGACTGGTTATGTTCTAAAGTTTCTTTATGTCAATAGTTTGTAACTTGAAAATATTTAAGCAATGAAACCATGCTATAAAGGTTATAGCATAAATATCTTTAAATATGACTTGATTACAGAGTGCTAAAAGTACTATTCCAGTTACTACCAATCAGCATTTACGACACTGTTCCCTTGGTTTTCAACACCATATTCTCGTGGTTTTCTTCTTTTCTCTCTAACTGCTCCTTCTCAATCTCTTTTGGGTTATCCCTTCTTCCTCCTGAACTTTGAGGGTTGGAGTCCCTCAGAGTCTGATCCTGGGCCCTTTTCTTCTGGATGGCTTTAGTCATTCCCAAGGCTTTACATGTCCTCTAAATGCCAATGACTCATAGGTCTGTAACTGCAGTTCAGACGTCTCTGCTAAGCCTAGATGCGTGAAGCCAATTGCCTCCTGGAAAGCTTCCCTTGGTTACTGCCCCCAAACTGCTCTTCCTCCATGAATCCTCAGATTGATAAATGGCACTGGCTCTCTAAGGCAGGAACCTGACTCTTCTCTCTGCCTTACTCCACATATCAAATACATCACCAAGTCCTATTGATTCTACCTCCCAAATATCTCAAATCTGACCACTTTTCTCCACTTCCACTTTCTGACTGTTTTTTGTATTTTCACTTTTGTTCCCATCTCCCCTAAATAGTAGCCATAATCTTTCTAATCTTTTATCATGGAGAGTTTCAAACATACATAGAGAGGACACTTCTGTGAATCCCCATGTATTCATCACTTAGTTTCGACATTTATCCTCAGTTTGCTAATCTTGTTTCACTTGTCCCCTCCTTTCTTTCTTTCTTTTTTTTTCCTGGTTGTAGTAGTTTAAAGAAAATCCAAGACATCATTTTACTTCACCCATAAATAATTCAGTATGCACCTCCCACAGATAACAACATTTACAAATACATAACCCCAATGCTAGAATCACGTCTGACAAAATTAAAAATGATTCCTGAACACAATCGAATATCCAGTCCATATTTGAAATTTCCTGATTGTGTGAAAGATGACTTATTACTGTTGGTTTGTTCAATTCGTGAACCAAACAAGGTCCAAACATTACATTCAGTTGTTGTCTCTTAAATCTTTTTAAATGTCTAACAATTACTGCTCCCTTTGTTGAATGAATTTTTTTCTTTTGTGATGTGCTTTTTCTTATCTTTCAGCTTCTGTATAAAATGGCACCACTGTAGGTCAATACTTTCATAAGCATTCTTATGCATTTATATTACATATCTTTATTTATAAATACAGGACTAAGAAAGTAAGGACCTCCTTTACATACGCACATACTTAGATTATGTGAAGGAAATACAGAAGATGGACTGAGAACTATTCTTCATTCATTCCAAAATCCAGACAAGGAGTACAGCTATTAAGGAATTGCTACATACTGGGAACTTTACATAATTATCATTTAATCCTTTTAAAAATCCTTTGAGTTGGGTATTTTTATGCCCATTTCCAGATTAGGAAACAGGTTGAGGGAGATCAAGTAAGAGACCTGAGGCTCCAACGTGAGTCTGAGGCAGGGTAGGATTGAAGCACAGGTCTCTGTCTGGGGAGCTTATGGACTTTCTATCTGGGTGTGCTGTTACAGTAATGAAGAAAACCAAGGATGGTAAATAGGAACAAATAAGTCTATCAAAGGATATTTCTGGTAGGTGATTTACCCAGATTAAAAAATAAAAAAGAAAGAAAAAGAACAAGTCCTACTTATGTGTGCATGTGGGAGGAGTAAACTGCATACAGTCCTTTTGGCTTAAGAGGAATATACTTGAGACAATAATTAAACAACAGGATTCTGATAAAAGTTGGTAATTTACAAGTGGCAGAAGCAGCTTTCTAGAGGGCCTTTATCTCTCAGTGCCCTGCTCTAGTTGTAGCTGATTCTTTCCATTTCTTTATTTGTTTTTAAATTACATGTTTGCCTTTTTTTAAGATTGACTTTAGCATCACTAATATGCTTATATGTTTCCTTCCTGCTTCACAATAGACCACAACTTTTTTTTCACTAGGATCCTTTTCCCCTTCTAACTGTCCCTATCTAAATTCTTGAGTAGCTTGTCATGTCCTTAATGTCTAAAAAAACATGTCAGAGGCCGTGTTAGCCAAGGTAGAGAAATTATGTTTAAAGTGTATTTGTCCTGAAAAATTCTGTCTGGCTCACCAGTATACCTGGATGGTATCTACATTTACCTAAACCGTGAGCCACTTCAGCCTCCTCCTTCTCTTCCCCATGCCACTAGCTTGCGATGATGCAAGAATCTCCCTAAGTGTTTGCATGTTCATAATTGCTTCGTAAATGGAGGTGTCCACACACACACACACACACACACACACACATACACACACACACACACACACACATCAAGCAAAGAGTAACTGACCAATAGAAAAAAGAAGAAATGTATTTACATCTGGTTAAGAGTTTGGACCCTGGGGCAGAAACCCTGGGTTCAAATCTAGACTCCATAACTTGTTAGCTGTATGAATCTAGACTATTTACATATCCTAAATTGGGAATTTCTTCACCTATCAAATAAGGATAATAATAGTACCTACCTTGTAGGCTTGTGAGGATTAAATAAATCAATCCATTTGAAATCCTTAGCAAACTCCTTTGCACATAGTAAGCACTCAATAAATATTAGCCTCTATGATTTTATTATCATGTATTTATATCTAGTCCCACTTTTAAAGGTTTCATTGGTAGATTTCCCTGTAGGTCTTTAGGAATTCATTCCAGATTTAGATTTCTTAATTATGTAGTTGCAGGGGGTGATTTTGGTATCCACAGAATGTACAAAGTATTGAAAAAATTAGAAAAGCAGCCCTCTGTGTTTGGGAAATCAAATTTCCTCTTACTTTCTCTTAACTGTTAAGAAGTAAGTAAGAAGGGAAATAATGTTGCTTTTTGAATATTCTGAAACATTAGATTGTTTTTCAACTGTTTGGTAGTATTTGCAGCATATTCCAATAGATACAACCCAAAGTGTAACTACAGGACATTTTCCTCTAGTCTAGCTCATTACTTTTCAGAAAGCAGGCACTGAGTACCTGCTGACCTGAATAATTACAGAACAATAATTGTGAAAAGTCTCAATTTCACCCTCAGAAGCATGATTCCTTTTGTGAATCTTTGTGTGTGTGTAGAAATGATGGACAGAATGGTGGAGTTATTGCTTTTTGAAAAGGTAAACCTGAATAATATAGGGGAGGCAGTATGTCAGGCTTTTACAAATGAATCCTCCAACCAACTACATTGTTCTGTTTTTGTTTTTTTTGGGGGGTCATATACCCTTCTGTCACCTGCCTCTTCATTGTACGTGATATTTATTATATACTCATACAATGTCTATCTAAAACCATAGATTTATAATTACTTTTTAAATGCAATTTTATTAAGATATATTCATATACCATACATTCATCCAAAGTGTGCACTCATTTGTTCACAGTATCATCATATAGTTGTGTATTCATCACCACAATCAATTTCCAACATTTTCTTTACTCCAAAAAAGTAAAAATAAGAATAAAAATAAAAATAATAGTAAAAAAGAACAACCAAAACATCCCATCTCCCCACCCACATCCCATTGTTCATTTACTTTTTTGTCCCCATTTTTCTACTCAACTGTCCATCCACTGGATAAAGGGAATGTAAGCTACAACAACCAACTGTATTTTAAAGATGAGGAAACAGGCTCTGAACAGTTATGTGACTTGTCTGAGTAAATGCTGAGCGGAAGTTGAATCTAGGTTGCTTTGGCTCCAAAACCTATGCTCTCCCAAACTACGTGGCCCAGACCAGAACTTGCCCTTGCCCCTGTCACTGGAACTAGTGGTACTTTTGGAGCCACTGCAGGTTCCGAAGTCACCCACTGGAACTACTGTTACCACTCCGTGGAATGTAGTGGTGGCTCTTGGCATGCCAGCCTGCCCTCTGCACAGGGAAGGAAGCTGCTGCTTAGAGGCAGTGCATTGAAGGGGGTACGGAAAGGCCCCTATTGCCCAAAAATATTCCTTCTCCTCTCTTATCTGTGCCATTAACACCACACTTGGCTTAGAAAACAAAAGTACTATTGTCTTCAGAGATCCTCAGTAACAGTATACACATACTACCGAGAGTAAGAAGGATAAATGAGGTTCCTCCAGCTCTCTCTCATGAGTTGTCTCCTTGGCAGGCCTAGAAAGCCTGTCCTAGGGAAGAGACATTTGACAAGCAAGTGTCTCCAGTGCTCAGGGCTCAATGAAGTCGGCAGATCTGGATAAGGGTCCTGCAACCTGAATAGTAAAAGGGCAGCCTGTGGACTCCAGGAAGAGAGTGAGCTTCAGCCCTGGGCTGCTTGTAGTAGTGACATTTTTTTTTTTTGGTGACAAGTAACATGCACCAACCTGAGCTAGCTAAACAAACAGGGCATTTACTGGAAGCATGCACAGACATCTCATGGAACCATGGAATTATTGAACAGCCGGTTCAATAATAAGGGAGGAGCCAAGGAAAGTCCTGGGAGCCAAGGAAAGTCCTGGGACTGCAGTAGCAGTTCACATGGGTTCCAACCCATAGCTCTCCAGTCTCTTGACTTGGCTCCCAATCCTAGCTTTTCTCAAGCTCAGCTTAGTATTTTCAAAGTTGTCTTAATCAGCCAAGACTGCATGTAGGGAGGGGAAGGGAGAAGTGCAGTGGGAAGTTCACACAAGAAAAACAGGAACCCTTCCTGTGAGCATATCAGGCAGTTTCCAGAGAGGGGGGGGCTTGGGGTGAAACTATATTAGATGCCTGTCACATATCCCCAGAGAAACAGATCTTATTTGGGCAGTCATTCTGTAAGGGAATGCCTCTAAGCAATCTTAGAGGCAGTGTAGCATGGTGGTTGAGGGTGGACTCTGGGGCTAGCTTGTCTGAGCTCAAATTCTAGCTCTGCCACCTCCTTGGAAAACTTAAGTATTCTGTGTGTCTGCTCACCTCTAGTGTGGTGATAATAATAGTGCCCAACCACATGAGAGGATAAGGGTTAAATGAGTTAATACTGGCAAAGTGCGTGAAACAGTGCCTGATGCACAGTAATCCCTCAAGATAAGTATTATTATCAGGCCTTTGGGGCATCATATTATTTACTGAATTGTCAAATGGGTCCACCTTACTTTCAAAATACCCACTGGGGCTCTTTTAACATGTAATTTTAAATAGAGAGCAATTGGATAATCACTTTGTTATTAAATACCTATATATTAACTTAGACATATATGTATATGCATTAAATTATACAAATACACAGATATAAAATTTTTAAGAAAAAAGTAAAATGAAGAGAAAAAACACAAAAGAAAAATATATGATTTAACACTAAAAGCAAATTCATAAGAGCAAAAAAAAAAAAGATACATTGGGCTTCATCAACATTTAAAACTTACTCTCTAATAGGCACCATTAAGAGAATGAAAAGACAGGCCACAGAGTAGGAGAAAAGATTGCAAATCATACATCTAATAAAGGACAGATATCCAGAAAAAAGAATACTTAAAATCAATAATAAGAAGGAAATAAATTACCTAATTAAAAAATAAGCAGAAGATTTGAAAGACATTTTGCCAAAGAAACTATATGAATGGCTAAATAAGCATATGAAAAGATGCTCAAGATCTTTAGTTTGGGAAATGCAAATTAAAATCACAATGAGAGGCCGCAACCTGATCAAGATGGCAAAGTGAGACGCTTCAGGATCCATTCCCCCATGGAAGCTTTGAACCAACAGCAAGAACTGTCAGAAACATCTTTCTCAAAGCTCCAAAACACAGTTCAAGGATTGCAGTAACAGGGTGAGTGCCAAATCAAGAAAAAGGCTGCTTAAAAGCCATGGGATCTCATGGCACCCTTGCTGCCCCCCCCCCACCCCCACCTAGTTTAGCATAAAGCCAGTCCATGTCCCCAGTGTGATACCTGATTCAGGTTCCAGAGGGAGCAGAGTAACACTCGTGTACACACTGGGAGCATGTGTGTTTGGCCTAATATGTCTGGTAGTGGCCTTAGGGACTTGCTGTCCCAGAACTTGCCCTGCATGTAGAAGACAGCTCTCAGAACCCTCCTACAGAACACTGTGGGAGAGCAGTCAAGTCATGTTGCCTGGGGCAAGGAATTGCTGGCTTTGGAATGTACAGAGAAGTGCCCAGGACCACAAGGAAACTGTTTCCTAGGGAAGAGGGGACATTCAGAACTGTGTAAACAGGGAAATTACTATGCTCAAGAAAAGAGTCATGTACAGAAAGGATCATGGAGGCTTTGGTCTGAAGCTATTCCTTACCATCATTGTATAGATAAGCCCTGAAGAAGAGCATTAGCACAGGTCAATCTGCAAAGACTAGGAGAGGTGCTTTCTTTCCTTCTTCTTCTTCTTCTTCTTTTTTGATTGGCAACTTGCAATCAAGAAAAGCTCTGTCATAACTCTAGATGGTTACAAGCTAAGGAACAGAAGCCTCAGTCTCAATTCCAGTGTCAAAACATCATTAAAATATCAAAATGTCCAGATTTCAACAAAAGATTACAAAACATACAAAGAAACAGGAAGTGATAGCCCAGGCAAAGGAGAAGATCAAAGCACTAGAAACCATCAGTGAGGAGGACATATCAGACAAAGACACTTTTGAAAAGTGGTCCCAAATATGATCAAAGAGCTAAATGATAACATGGACAAAGAACTAAAGGGCATCAGGTGTTATAGACAAACACAAAAACGGTAATAATTGAGATGAAAATTATGAAAAGAAACTAAACAGAGCTGAAGACCACAGTCAGAGCTGAAGACCACAGTAACAGGAATTATAAATTCCCTAGAGGGGTTCAACAGCAGATTGTTGCTGGCAGAAGAATGGATCAGTGAACTTGAACTTGAAGATAAGGAAATTGAAATCTTTCAGTCTGAGGAGCAGAAAGAGGAAAGAATGAAGAAAAGTAAACAGAACCTGAGGAAACTGTGGGACACCATCAAGTGTACCAATACACATTTATTCTCCAGATGAAGAACAAAGAGAGAAAGGGGTAGAGAAAATATTCAAAGAAACAATGGCTGAAAACTTCCCAAATTTAATGAAAGAATGAATATACACATCCCAAACACTCAATAAACTCCAAATAGGATAAACCCAAATAGATCCACACTGTGCCATGTTATAATCAAACTGTGGAATGTCAAAAATAAAGAGAGAATTCTGAAAGCTGCAAGAGAGAAGCAACATGTCATACACAGGGAAGCCTCAATAAGATTTCTTATCAGAAATGATGGAGGCAAGAAGGCTGTGGTAAGACATATTTAAAGTGCTGGTGGCAAAAAACTGCCAATGAAGAATTCTGTATCTGGCACAACTGTCTTTCAGAAATGAGACAGAGATTAAGACACACCCAGAAAAACAAACCCGAGGAACTTCATCATCACTAAACTGGCCCTATGAGATATGCTCAAGTGAGTTCTGTAGGTTCAAAGGAAAGGACAATAGATAATAGATCAAAACCACATAAAGAAATAAAGTGCGCCTTTCAGGGTAATGACAAGGGTAAATATAAATGCTAGAACTATTTTATTTTTGGTTTGTAACTCTACTTTTTACTTTCCACAGGATCTAAAGGGCAAATGCAAACAATGCAATGATAAATAAGTAGTTTTGGACTTACATGTATAAACATGTAATTTGTGATAAGAACTACATGAAGGTGGGAGTTGGAGAGGTACTGGAACATAGTTTGTATATATTATTGAAGTTATGAAAGCAAATGAGATTGTTATAGATCTATGATGTTATGTTTAAGCCCTGTAATAACTGCAAAGAAAATACTGGAGAATATGCAAGCTCATACAGACAGATCTTAGAATACAGGTTGCCAGGTGCAGGGACTAAGGGGAAGGAGGAGTTAATGCAAAATGGGTGTAGGGTTTCTGTTCGGGGAGATGGGAGAGTTTTAGTAATGGAAGGCTGTAAGGGTAATGCAAAATAGTGAATATGATTAATCCCACTGAATGGTATTCTTAGGAATGGTTAGATGGGAAAAGTTTATGCTGTATATACAAAGAAAGAAAGCAAGGAAGGAAGGCAGGGAGGGAGGGAGGGAGGAAGAAAGGAAAGAAGGGCAACAAAAGAGGCAATGATAATTAAAGGCAATACGGGATCCTAGAAGGGATCTAACAAAGGAGGAGAGAAGACTCAGCAGTATATCATTGAGACATATGAAGAAAATGAAATGTAGACTGTAAGCTTTTTATCAATATTACATTTCTTGAACTTGATAACTGTACTTAAGGTGGATTCATAAGTGAATATCCTTTTTCTTAGGAAATGTACATGACAATCTTGTGTTCAAGGGGCATGATGTATACAATGTACACTCAAGGGTTCAGAAAGTGTACTGATTGGTAGACAGATGGATAGATAGATGTGCTGATAAATTGATGGCTGGGTAGATGCAGTGGTGCGGTGGACGTGGCAGGTGTTCGAATTGGTGGATCTGGGTGTCTGGGTGGATGGGGGTACATTGGAGTTCTTTGTATGGGTTTGTATTGTTTCTATAATTGTCCTGTGGGTTGAAAGTATTTAAAAATAAAAAGTTTTAAATTAAAAAGTAAATCATGAGAAACCATTACATACTTACTAGAATGGCTGTGATTCAAATGACTGACAATGCCAAGTGTTGGGGATGTGAAGAAACTGGAACTCTTAAACACTGCTGGTGGGAAGGTAAAATTTGCAACCATTTTGGCAAATAGTTTGGCAATATCTTAAAAAGTTAAACATAAATTTACCATATGACCCCAAAATTCCCCCTAGGTATCTACATAAGAGAAGTAAAAACAAATGTTCACACAAAGACTTGTATGAAAATGTTTATTTAGCTTTTTTATAATAGCTAAAAATTGGACACAATTCAAATGCCCAATGACTGGTGAATATGTGAACAAAACATGGTGTTATACAATGGAATAGTATTCAGAAACTAAAAGAAACAAAATACCAGGATATTCAACAGCATAGATGGACCTCAAACACATTACGCTAAGTGGAAGAGGACAGACTAAAAAGACTATATGTTGCATGATCCCATTTATATGAAGTTTCTAGAAAAGGTAAATCTACAGAGATAGTAGGTAAAAGAGTAATTGCCTGGGGTTGAGGGTGGGAGTGGGGATTAACTGCAAACAGGCACCAGGGAGGGAACTTTTTGGGGTGATAGAAATATTCTAAAAATGGATTTTGGAAATGGTTACATACTGCATAAATTTACTAAAACCATCAAAATGTACATTTATAGTGGATGAATTATGTTAATTATAGCTCAATAAAGCTGCTTTAGAGAGACAGAGAAAGAGAGAGAGAGAGAGAGAGCATTTCTGTCCTATACTTCAATCATTTTGACTGAGGTACAGGAAAAGCTATAGCTAGAGATAATGGAGAAAGAAGGAAACTGTTTTACTGCCGCATCATTTGCTGAACATCTTTGTTTCATAATGTTTTATGTCCCGTTCCACCCCATCTTCCCCACTGATCTACCCTAGCATAGTAACTTTCTATTATCAGGGTTGATAAATCATGTATAGAGAATGGAATCTAATAATACTCCATATTGAGACTTTAGGTAGAGAGTCTTTACTGACTCTATTTATAGCTTTAGCTGTTTCCATTCCTATTTGCTGTTGTACAGATCCAAACATTGGAGTGTGTGAAACTCTTCTTAAGGAAAATTCTGCAGTGCTCATTTCTACAGCTGCCTGCTAACACTCAGGATTTTCTTTCCTCTTTCTTCAATGTGTCATATTGCTATAACCTTGACAGGAAGAAAACAACTTTCAGGTTGAATGCTACATCAAGAAGACTTATGTTACTAAAAAAGTCGTTCACTTGACAGTTACTTCCTGTGTCAAACCATCAAATGTTCCCCCTGACTGCAGCCATCTGGAGGTTTATTGTTTATATCATGCCAAAATATTAATATAATGGCCCTGAAGTAACAGCATTCATTCAGTTGTATATCCATCCATCCACCCATCACATTCAACAATGATTTTTTGGACACCAGCTATGTACTATACACTTTTTTTAGCTATTAGGAGATAGAACAATCAGTAAGAAAGGCATCATCTCCACCCACACAGAGCTTAAAGTCTTTTTCAGGTGAATGATAAAGGCCCAGTATTGAAGACACATTTTCCCTACTTTCCAAGTTTTCTTGGGGCTGGCTTTAGCTCCTCTGGTGGCTGCATTGGTGGCATCTCAGATGGCTTGGTGACTATGTGGTAGCTCAGATAGTGGAGGCAAGGAGCTCCAGGTCTGACAATGATTTTGATCCACTGGCAATGGTTTCTTTGGCAAGCTCCAGTGCAACAGCCTTTAAAGGTGTCTCCTTTTTAATAGCAATTGCCAAAGTCTGAGGGATGGCCACAAGAACTTTGGGGTGGTGGCAGCATCTCTGTCATTTTCAGTGGTGTCATCAGCATTTCTGCAAATTAAAAAGAAGTCAAATGCAAGTTATGAGTTGTGCCAGTTTGGATGTATTATGGTCCCCCAAACACCATGTTCTTTAATGCAATCTTGTGGGGGCAGACTTATTAGTGCTGATTAGGTTGGAATCTTTGGATTAGGTTGTTTCCATGGAGAGGTGAGCCACCCAACTGTGGGTAATCCATTTATTTAGATTATTTCCATGGAGATATGGACCCTTCCCATTCAGGGTAGGTCTTGATTTAATCACTGGAGTCTTATAAAAGAGCTCACAAACAGAAGGATCTCAGAGCAGCTGCAGCTTAGAGAGACACTTTGGAGAACACCATTTTGAAATGCAACCTGGGAGCAAGCAGATGCCAGCCACAGTGGCTTCCCAGCTAACAGAGATTTTCTGGATTCCACTGACCTTCCTTCGATGAAGGTATAATCCCACTGATCCATTAATTTGGACATTTTCATGGCCTTCAAACTGTAAATGTGTAACCAAATAAACTCCCTTTATAAAAGCCAATCCATTTCTCGTATTTCGTATAATGGCAGCATTAGCAAACTTGAACATGAGTCTTTTTATGAAAATATGCCTCCTGTATTTGCTTGGAAACATATGAATTCTGTTAAGCAGATCACTTCTGTACCATAATTTTCCAAGAAATGTGATTCCATTTCTTTCTCAAATAAAATTTTTCATATTTCTGTGAATACATACTAAAGCATGTTAGCTTTTCAACTCTTGAAGTATTTTCAGCACAGTGGTATGTGGTAGCTAGGCAATGGCATTTGGCAACATTGCTTTTAGAACAGGAATTAAGAATAACATGTCCAGTTGGAACTCTACTGAGAAAAGAAGACAGTAGGTAATGAGCCAATTTACAACCAGGACCAACAGATAGAGCTCCAATCTATACTTTTGAAAAAAACAACAAAAATATAAAAAAAAAATGGAACAGTGCCTTAGGTAATATAAATGAATTGAAACTGGCTTAGAATTTCTGGCCTAAACTGACCCTGCCTATGACAGAGTTGGAAGCTTCTTGAGTTACATCATTTGCAGAATAACGCACAGTCTAATCTATAGTTCATCAGCCACATGGGACTGACATGAGTAGTTACTTTCCTCCTGACTGGAGATTTCCACCATTGAAAGCACTTCCTTTTAGGTCTGGGATGGCAAATACATGGCAAACGTGCCCATGCCCAGAGTGCCATTACTTATTCATTACAGCACTCTTCACCACTGAGCCCAGGATGGCCCTGGCATCCTTTAAAGTCAGCATTCCAGGCCCCACTACAGTCAGTTGGAGTTAACACAAGATGAAATCTATTTGTCATCCTTGGAGTAGGGAGTAAAAACTGGACATTCAGAGTGAAATGAATATACCTGTATGCTACCTGGCAAGGAAGAGTTGGCCTTGACCCAAGATTAACAGCTTATTTTTATCACATTAATAGCTGGTCCTGAAGAATCAGGAGAGAGACTCTGAGTATAAGCAGGACAAGAATGGCTGTGTGACCAGGCCTGGTAGCCCGAAGCGCTGGGCCATGGAGACAGAACCTAGAGAAGAGTGGGGAGATGAGAGAACAGCCAAACTTTGCTTATTTCACAGTTTCCCTGGGGTCAGGGTGTTCAGGCTCTTAGTACTGTCCTGAGGAGTTTGGTGGAGAATGACTCAGAAGAGGTCTACTAACAATGAGTCACCTGCCACTTCCTGCATTACCTGGACCTTTTGGGAAGTTTTCCGTCAACTACTGGTTAGGGCAGCCCAGCCCTGATAACCACAGGGCAACTGACAACATCATGCTTTAAGGCAAATCTGAGTAAACAGAGTCAGACATCCCTGTGCCAATCATTTCCACTGAAAACGGAAACAGTCTTTATGACTTCAGAGGCCATGAAGTGTATGGCTTTACAATGAATAGCCTGAAGCCATGTGAGGGCAGCCAGCCAAATCATGGAGCTTCCATTGAAAATTCCTTGATAAAGTAACTTAATAATGGGGATAATTTTATTGGCTCTTTAATAGATTGACTAAGACTGTAAAGCAACTTCACAAATTGCCACTTTCCCACTTACTAACCGTGTGACCTTGGGCAAGTCTTGTTATTTCTTGATTTCCTTATCTGTAAAGTAGGATGATTTCTTATTTAAAAAGAAAAGTGATAGCAAAATTTATTAAGGATTGTATTCATTTCCTAGGACTGCTGTAACAAATTACCTCAAATTTGCTGCTTAAAATAACAGGGATTTATTCTCTCACTGATCTAGGGGCCAGGAGTCCAAAGTCAAGGTCTTGGCAGAGCTGCGTGCCCTCTTAAGGCTCCAGGGAAGGCTCCTTCCCTGCTTCTTTCAGCTCGTGGCATTGCTTAGCTTGTGGCAGCAAAACTCCAATTGCTGCCTCTGTCTACACATGGCCTTCTTCTCTGTGTCTCTGTGTCCTCCCCTCTTCTTATAAAGACACCAGTTGTTGGATTTAGGGCCCACCCTAAATCCAGGATGATTTCCTCTTGAGATCCTTAACTGATTGCATCTGCAAAGACCCTATTTCCAAATAAAGTCACACGCTGAGGTTCCTGGTGGACATGAATATTTGGGGGACTCGTTCAACCTGCTACTGGTATGTACTGTTTGCAACACATTGAGGCTGGTCCTGTGGTCCTGTGGAGTCACCTAAGGTGAAATAAACACAGACAGCGCCTTCAGAGAACTCACTGTAGCAGAGGAGAACAAGACAAGTAGAACAATAACAAAATTCAAGGCAGAAAATGCGATGTCTGAGAAGAAAGGCAAGTATTGTGGTGTTGAGGGGAAGACAGACCACTGACCCAATTTATTCTTGTTGGAAAGGTGGTCAGCAAAGCCTGGTATAGGTTTGTACTTGTTTTTGCTGGTGGAGAAACAAAAGGCTGATTCCATTTATTTTACTCCCTTACACATAATGCGTGGACAAAAAGCACAGTGAACTGGTAACTAATTTGAATTTAATATAAATGAGGCTGTACTATATGTTTTAAAATTATAAAGAGTTCAACTATAATGTATTAACATAGGGGAAGGTAAAACTTTCTCAGATACAAGCCAGAGGCTTCAGAGCTAGTTATGGTTTAGAGCAAGGGATGGAGGGAGGTTTGATGTCTTCAAATCAAACTCTCTGTTCATTAGAACAAAGGTGCCAAGTGAAAGAAACTTGAGCAGTTTGTTACTTTTAAAAACATTTACTCTTCTTTTGACCCCAAGCTGAAAGAAAAACTGAAGAATTTTAAAGGAACAAGCTAAAAATAAACTGAACTTCTTTAGTCCTCCTTTCAGCCGTAGGGTTCTAACCCAATTAACAAACTGATTTAAATGAAAATAAAATTGTGATGGGTTTGGTTGCTCTCACCTCCTCCCTGCTATTGAATCCCATTGTAATTAGCGTTTTTATTTTTTAATATCTAACTTTAGTCAAGAAAATAAAATTGAATGTGCAGGCTGAGTAATATACTAAATCCAGCTGCATCCCCATTCAATGGGATTCATATTTCCACAATTTTACCCGTATATTATGTTTTTAGGACATGAAGAATAACTCCAAAAGAAGAGATCTGTTTAGCAAGGGATTCTCTAGCTGCATCTCTTCATATTCATCTCAAATAAGGAACAAACTACATTTGAGATACATACGTTTTGCCTCAACTCACCTTAGACATACTAAAAATTAAGTCAAACAAAAATGGAAAGAAATAACTTCTGTGGTATTTCCTTCAATTTTTTTTTCTAAATTAAATTTTCAAATGCAGTATATAACCAAGTTGTGATTGTTTCATCATTTCTATTACCTTAAAAGAGTTTAAATAGTTTATCCTAAACCAGATAGTAACTTAAATAGTAGGGCTAAAACAGAGTCCAGAAGTGGTGATTTTTAACTTAGTTGGAGTACCCTCTGCCCAAGCCATTATGTCATATTCTTGTCTAATTTTCCATGTCCACAAGCTTGCAGGCTTCTCCCCGATTCATACATAAGCAATGTATTTTGTTTCCAATAAAATTATTTCTTCTCATTTGCAGGAGTAAATTGGTTTATTCTTTCATTCTGAGAGCCACAGAATATATACTTGGATTTAAAAATGATGGCTATATTAACAGTATATTCTTGTCTCAATAAGGTGTTTCATTTATTTTTATCTTTAAAGTATTTGATGGACATCTTCCATGAAAGTATTTTCATTTTTTGATTGGATATTAGGGGCTATGTACCCTTTTGTCTTAGCTTGAAGTTCTTTTCCTTTCTCCCCCTTTTCTTTCCTCCCTCCCTCCCTTTCCTCTTTCCTCCCTACCTCTCTCACACACTCTTTTTTTCTTTGCTTTGTGGGATTTACATCATTTGGTGAGAATCAAGCAACAAAAAAATTAAATTAGAAATTTTATAAGGATCTCGAATGCCTAAATATTTCCCCCCAAAATATGACTAACTCTGATTCAAATTGCTTCCAAGCTCAAGGGTCAAGTCCAGAATAAATTATGTGGTATTAAAGACAGAGGCAATCGCAAGAGTTTATTTACCAAATGTCAGAATAACAAATCAGTGGGTGAGATGCTCCCCCCACCCCACTGTCACACACACACACACACACACACACACACACACACACACACACACACACCTTCATAACTTCCTTTCTAGATGTTTGGCAATTTTTGCAGTGGATAATCTAAGGTGTGCTATTTAAAACAGACCTTATTTAAAGTCTTTTTTACTTGAAATGGGTCATTTAATACTTTCCAATATTCAGATGCCATATTTCCTACAAAAATTAGGACTTTAAAGCTTAGATATTAAATTCATCTCAGTAAATAATGTATTTACCAGTTTTACATTATAAACGTCTTTAAACATTAATAGGGGTGAAGGAAATACATTTTCACTGAGTTTCCATTCTGTGTCAGTCTCCTTAATTGGGGTCCAGGTCCTGAAGGTGACTGGGTTGAAACCCAGGCCCTGCCACTCTCCACCTGTGCGACTTTGGGCACATTACTTAATCCAGCTGCACCTTAGTATTGTCATCTGTAAGACGAAGATCATGACAGGACTCAGCCCTTCTGTAGTTGTGAGGATTAATTTGATAATACAATAAAATATCTAGCACAGCTCTTGGTCCTTAATCAGCATTCAGTAGGTGTCACTTCTCACTGCTGTAGCTATATGCACTCACGTTAGCACCTTCGGGTCATTATCTTCATCCGGTGAGGGGCTGGTCATGATTGTATCTCTTTTATGGATACATAAACACAAAACCAGTGAGATTTAGTTACCTGCTCCAAGTCATAGGGCTTTTCACCCACAGAGCTGGTATTTGAACTCTAACTCCAAAGCCTGCTGCATGGAATTCTTTGCATATAAATGATACCTCATGATAGGACATTTTCTATATGATTATTGACTTTCAGAATAAATAAATTGGTAAATTTCAACTTATCATGTATTCCAGCAACCAATTAATTTCAGTAACAGGAATACTGGTAGACATCCTGAATTTTTATTTTTATGAAAAAAGAAGCAGGTGATTAAAAAATAAGTTGACAGAAAAATTTAGCTGATGAAGAATGAAGAGAAGTAGGAGAAGGAGGAGAAGGAGAAGGGAGAGGAAGAGGAGGAGGAGAGGGGCAAGGAGAAATACACAGGCGGTAACACATGGATCCTAAGGTATATTTCAAATTTGGGGCAGATTCACACCAATCTCTGACCCCATGTACATTATCAAAATTATTTTGGAGACATCAAAATATGACTTGAAGGACACAGACTTTGAAATCAGGTAGAGTCCAGTTACCTGAATTTCAGCTCTGATTTGGGGGCCCTAAGCCCTAGTTTTCTTCTCTGTAGTATCAGGACAGTAGTATGTACTTTGTAGGTTTGTTAGGGAGGTAAAATGAGAGCATGTTTGTGAAATGCCTGGGATAGTTCCTAGGACATATATTATGACCAGTGAATGGCAGGCTATCATAACATAACTAACTTTTTAAAAAACATTTTTAATTGTGAGATACATATACAGAAACATGATAACATTCAAAGAACGGTTTAACAGATGGTTATAGAGAAAATTTCAAAGTATGTTATAGGTTAGAGTTCCACAATTTCAGTTATTTCTTTCTAGCTGTTCTAATAAACTAGAGACTAAAAAAAAAATCTATATAATAATTCAGTAGTCATAGTCCTTTATTAAATCCTATCTTGTCAGTCGCTACTCCTCCTTCTCGTTTGATCACTGTTGCAGTCTTCAGGGATATCAGGGCCATGACCACTCTAACTTCATAACTAACTTTTATGATAATTTTTGAAGTCATATGACTTCTAAAGAGCATTGATAATGTTAAAGAATGTTTGATATTAGAGATGGATGACAAATTAGAGAGCTTTCTAGTTCAATTACTTCATTTTATGTTTGAGGAAACTGAGACTCAAAGAGATTAAGGGAATTGTCAAAAACCACAAAGCTAATTAGTAGAGCTGGGACAACGAACCTGGTCTCTTAATTAATGATTCCCCTAATTTTTTAAAAGTTGTAAATGGATGATCATACCACTTGAGCAATGAACTATGGAATATGATTATCTGCGAACAGAATTTAGGATTTTAGTCAAATAACACTATAATAAAGTTAGACATGTATTAATGATTATTGTGCTGCATGATGACAAGGTATAAATTGTAAGTAGTTCATATTAATAAATATATTGTAATTATGTTGCACAGCCAAGTCAAGAAAGGGATAATCAAATGAAGAAGAGCGGGAAACTGCTCTGAGGTTCTCTGTGAAGTCTTCTGAATCTTACCCAGGGGGCCTGGGTAACTGTGTTTCTCTGGCAAAAGGCTGAGAAGTGATTTTGGAGGCAGGAAGGTCAAGAGCTGTTTACCTCTCACCTCCTCCCCTGCTAATGGAGGAGTCAGCCAGTATTCCTCTTCTCCTTCCCTATCAGCTTCTTTCTTGGATCTAGAAGTTTCTGCTGGCAGAGTTCAAATTTCAGCAGACAATGCTGGAGGCAACACCCAGAGCGGAGTGATGGAATAGCTTTGATTTCGGCAAAACTGATTTCTGGGCTTCATCATCACTGTGTTCTTATTCCCAGCACTTCATGGTTGGTTTGTGAATAAACCAAGAGCCTCAAAGAACACCTGGGTTATGGAGCACACCCACCCCAGCCGACTGGAGATTCTTGGCAGCTGAAGTACCCTGGAGTTGTTGTTCTTTGGAGAAAACCCTTATTTTTCTAATTCCTTTTCTTACTCCTAACTGAACGTAGACTTCCTTTTTCCACCCTTCATCAAGACCAGTTCAACAAGGTGATTGAGAGAAATCCTCATTTCCTCAAAGACATTTTCTCTACCGTGTTCACATGGCTGTTAACAGATATTCTTCTGAAAGTTTCCCTGAAGTAAGGGAATGTTCATTTATACTTGCTATAGATTATTTTAGTCAGATTGCTTTTCTAATACTTAAACTGAGGGAAAGAGAATTTTGAAGAGGGTTGGGGAGTGAGAGAAGAGATTAAGTAAAGAAGCAAATGAGTTTTGGGAATTTTAGGGGAGAGGAAGCTTTTATAGGGGATCTGAGAGGGGAACTTCCCTCAGCCAGACAGCAGGGATGTGACAGAAAATGTGCTGAGACGTAGGGAGGGCATGCACAGTGAAGGGGGGAAGATTTTAAAGACAAACTGCATGCACTACAAAAACTTTCTAGGACCTCCCCTCCTCTCACTTCTCTCTCTCTCCCTACCATACCCACTTATTTAAAATCTGATCAAGTTCTTGACACACCTCATTCCTGGAGGGGTGAAATGGCAGGAGATCACTAAGAAGTGAGCTGTACAGAGATCTTTCCAGAGATTGGCCCAGGACTACCTTTAGGCAGTGGGTGAGTACGTTTCTTAAAATGTGTATGAGGACATTTACTGGTTGTGTCTAGGTACAGTTTAGCTGGAGCTCTGTCCCCTAATGTTGTTTTCCTTGTGCCTTGTTACTTGGGTCTAATTGACTTTTATGCCCGTTGACAGGTCCACCTTCTTTACTCAGGTCACCCAGTCAATGTGTGTGTGTCAGAGGGAGGCTTGTGTGTGTCAGAGAGAGGTTGTCAGTCACTTTGGCTTTGCATTACATGGCCTATGTGGCAACTGTAGCATTCCCACAACTACTTTTACTCTCCCAGCTACTTTGCTGGTGCTTCTGTCACATTGCCTGCCATTTTTATGGTTCTTGCTTTATTCCCCTTCTGTCAGCACAAATGCTCTAGCTCAGCATTGCTGCTATTGCTGAGATGACCCTGGAGTTAGAGGAGAGATTTGTCCCTGGGTGGTGATGGCTCTTTCTCTCAACCCGTCTCAGGTTTTGAGATGGAGTAGGATTCTACGCAGTAACCCTGAGACCTTGGGCAAATCATTTAAAATTTGGGGCTCTGTTTCCTTACCCTTAAAATAGATATAATAATGCCTCCTTCTTGGGCTGTTAAAAGAAATTGGGGCATTTTATGAAGGATTCCTGGAGTATGGTAGGCACTTAGTTGGTGGTGGCTGAGATATTATTTAAAGGTTCACACTTCTTTTGGCCAACATGACATAGATAACCCAGAATTCCTAAGGGTGGGCATGGAAATTAGGACACTTCTCATGACTTTGTTATAATTGGTGATTTATAGATGGTTTCTAGGGTAATCTTTGTTCCCAGGGAATGTAGCTAACTTCAAGATCTTATTTTTAGACATTCTGGATGATGAGACTTCATGGAAAAGTTTTTTTAGACATTAACACTAGACCCTTAAATCTTTTCTTAATGAATTCAGCGTAAGTGCAGAAACAGCTGGTCTTTTCAGAGGTGGGCTGGCCATGGGGACCAAAGGCAGTGTGACTGTCCCAGGTGTAATTAGTCCCTTGCTGGCAGGCCAGGCCTGAGTATTATTGAGGGAGAGCTGTATTACTAGTTTTGCATGGTTTTATTGTCTGAACCCAAAGATAATGGTGCTAGGCCTGCAGCCATGGCTGGACATAGCCTTGGAATTGTTGGTTTGGGGTCCATTTCTAAGGTTGCCATATGTCTAGGGAAAGATGATGGGTCCCAGTCCTCACTTGCCTTGGGGCAACAGCAACAGCAACTGCTTGGGCCCCAGAGCAACAGCAACTTGAAGAGGGACTTCTCAACTGGGTGTGGATTCCAGGATAAAACATCATACTTTACTGATACCAATATCAATATCCAAACCAATACCAATAGCAATACTATACTAATGCTAATACAAACACTAATTACAATATTATTAAATGCCAGTGCTAATACTTCTATTTCTGATAAACTACTATTTATTGAGCATTAAGTTATGTGCCAGGCCCTCTGCCAAGAACTGTGTAGGTAATAGCACATTTGATCCTCGTAAGAATCTTTTGATAAGAAAATATGTAGTGCTTAATATTTGCCAGGCACTGTTCTAGCTACTTTACGTTTATTTACTTAATTCATTTTTCTACAATCCTAAGAGACAGGTAGCATTATTATTCCCACGGATGGGATCAGAGATGATCCCATCCTTAAGGAACTTGCCTAAGCCCTTAGAGAGGATTGAGGATCAGAATGGTTAAGTAACTTGTCCAAGTTCACAGTGATAAATATGCGGCAGAGCAAAAATTTAAAATAGGTCTCTCTGATTCTAAATCTGGTTTCATGTGGTGCATTTGAGTGATGCCAGTTTGTATTTATAAGCTTTCTGTATGATTTCTGCATCTGCTAATGCAATTTCTGATAGTAAACTGTGTTGAAAGAATGTATCATTTTTGTTAAAAGAAAATTTTACCCTCAATTTTGCTCCACTTTAAGGCATCTTTTTAAATTCAGAAATGTTTTCTTTTGATTTTTCTTAATTTCACTGAACTGACTTGAAGATAGGCTTCAAACATGGCACCAAGATTGGTCTCTCATCCAGTGTTGTGAATAATACCGACACTGTCTTTTAAAAGCTCCTTGGCTTTGAAAAAAATACAAAACATATTCTTTGTGATGAATACATCATCATATTTTATTTGTGTATGTCTCTTTAATAGCAGACAAAGATACCAGAACTATTGCCTTAAATTGTTCTTGCCAAGCACCACTTTATTGTAGAAGTTTCTTTCACTAAATTGGATTTTAAGGAAAGCTTAGAGCTTAATGTTTATGGGGAATTTTCAGAGGAATTTGATTAGTTTCATATTTGATTTCAGTGTTCAGAGGAATGTCCCAAATAAAGCCTTTGAGGCCAAAATCTTTTATCTGCAGATTGGCCAAAACATAACCTATACAGAGTAAATTCATAGCCATTTTCCTGGGTCTCAGTCCCCTACTGAAGAGATGACTCATGGGGCTAGCTGGTGGTTCATTTTTTCTTTAATCCATGCATTGGCCTATAATGGCAATCCAGTGTCATTTGTTATTTGCAGTGGAGTTAACATTTTACAACCTAGACCTTTTCTGGATGGCAGTGACTGGAATCGTACATTTATACATTACAGCTTTCCCCAGGCCCCTCAGCTGTGAAAAGTGCTAAAATTCAGGACCAATCCTGTAAGGCATCTAATCGTATTACAAAACAGTCCATAGCCTTGGCAGAACTCTTCTGTGGTCTCTGATGGGAGTGCAGGAATAACCAGGATTCTTTCATGGTTTAAAGCAGGGTTTTTAAACCTGGGGTCCAGAGACTCCCAAGGCATCTGGGCTTTGAATTCAGGGGCCCATGTGCCTGATAGGAAAAGATTTACATCTTTATTTTCACTAATCTCTAACTGAAATTTAGTATTCCCTTCTATTATGAATATAGGCCACAAACCACAATCATATTAACTGTACCTGTGATTTGTCTCCAATAGAAACCACAGGCATTTTCCTTTCACATTAGGGTTGTTGCTGATATCTCAAAATTCTGTTTATCCTACTCTCTACTTTGAAAGTATGGTAACTATTGGACCTACTGCAACAAATAAAGAAGCACATGTATTACTATATCAAATTTCAAAATATTTGATAGCTGTATTTCAACATAATTTCAATATAATTTGTTTGCAAGCCTATGTATTTTATTTGATAGGTTTTAACACACTTTCCTGAAAGGGGTCCACCAGACAGCTACAGGGGTGTGTGGTACAAAATAGGTTAAGAACCCCTGGATAATTGGAACAAAGGCATGTGTACTGAGGGAACTCTGGTCAAGTGCTTTCTCCAAGCCAAACTCTCTGTGTGGTGCCCTAGAAAATCTTATGAAAGAGGGAGAGAGCTTCATTTGCCTTTCTAGCTTTCATCAGGGATGACTGATCCTCCATCTAATAGATCTAAGTCTGTTGCTTATAAAGAAAATGGGCCAGTCATTGCCAGGAATGTGAGCAGGTCCCAAGGGGCAGATACATTTCTGTCCACGGTGTATCAGGCAGGAACCAAGGTGGACTGTGGCGTTTCTATGGACTGTGCCAACCCATGTGATTTCTGCACAAGCTTATCTATGTTGCTAAATGTTCCTCTACCCAGTTTGAGGGGAATATGTAACATGTAAAACACACTGACTCAATTTAGGTCGTTATTCTTAAAGATGCATACAGAGAATCTAGCTCCGATTCTCCAAAATTTAGCATGGATCTTGTGGCACATCTCCATTCAGAGGTGGACTCTGTGACTTCGGACAGCTATTATCTGAGATAAACATTCTACTCTCTGATTACTCATTGATGAAAGCATTATTTAAAAAGCATAACATTAAAATAAAAATAATTTGGGGAAATTATGTGTTATCAGTTTGGATTAAGATCTACTGCATATAATTGGAAACCACATATCACAGTAGGTTAAACAAGATATTTATTTTCTCTCATGTAAAAAAAAAAAGTCTAGGAGTAAGAAGTCCGGTACTAGCATGGAAGCTTTGTAAAGTTGCCAGGGATCCAGGCTCCCTCTATCTTTCAGCTATTCCAGCCTTAGCAAGTGATATCTAGTCTGTGAGTTGCCTCATGATTCAACATAGCTGACTGAGCTCTACCCATCACACCTGCATTCCAAGTAGTGGGAAGGAGGGAAGATAGAAGGATAAAAGAGTTCTTCTCCTAGCTGAGCCAGCTTCCTTTTAGCAGCTTTCTCAGAGTCCCATCCAACACTTCTGCTTTTATTTCATTGACCAGAATTTGATTGCATGGCCACACTGTAAACAAGACTGGGTAATATAATCTCCTTATTAAATGTTGAGTCTTCTCCAATAAAATTGGGATTATGTGTCTAAAGAAGAAAGGGAAATGGATGTTGGGTGGCACCTCATTGTCACTATGACATTATATATATAGTGGCTTTTAATTAAACATATACATGGTTCAGAGCAGTATCCAAAAAAGTGCTAGACTAGTAGACAGAAGTCCTGGGTCCTAGTCCTACCTCTATCTTTTTTTATCCCCAAGGAGTTTTATTGAGATATATTCACATACCGTACAATCCATCCAAGCTTTTCAGTCCATGGCTTTTAGTATATTCATGCTATTCATTCACATTCATCACAATCAATTTTAGAACATTTCATTACTCCAAAAAGAAAAAGCCCATATCCTTTAGTAGTCACCTCTCAACCTGCCTCTATCTTTTATCAGCAATACCTTGAGCAAATTACTTACTCTCTGAAGTTTAGTTCTTTCATTTTTAATGTAGATGTGTCAACTATTTTCCAATTGTTGTAAACTTTAACTGAGGTAATGTATGTGAAAGCACTTTTAAAACTATAAAAGCATTGCATAAATGCAAGATATTTTGTGCCTTTGGGATGTATGAAAGTTGTAATCAGGGAAGAGTAGATCTCCCGGTAAACCAGTCACAACTGAAACCCTGAGCTAAGAAACAACCTTCATCTCTGTATTGACATCAATTTCTGATAATATATTTTCTAAGTTTAGGTGGAAATTAAACTGTTGCATCACCAGACCATTAAATGATGCCAGCTTCATGTACCATAATTGTGATATGGGTAAAGAAAGACAATTTAAATGATAGTATCATGTCAGATGACCATGTCTCTTCCTGGAAATCTTGGTCACTATTGAGAGGACAGAATCAATTCTAGCTAGTGGAAACAGAAAAGGATGTATTGCAGGATTTAAAATGGCTTACAGTATCACTGAGGGGAGGAGCTGTAGATACAGCTTCTAGGCTGGGCTTCCAGAGATAACTCCCAAAGTCCCTGCTGCTGCTGCCTTGATCAAGAAGCCATCTGTTAAATCACAAGGCTCACTTGAGCTCCTGGCTCCAGAATCACTGCCACAGCATTATTGTCATACAACTGATCCACACCAGCAAAATGATGCCTCCTGCCTGTCTCTTGCCTCACTTCACTCCATTTGGAAACCAAGTCTCACATGACTGCATCTGATTGATAGAACCTCAATCAATCCAGAAGCCTAGCTTCAAGGGAGTCCAGGAAATACAGCTTTTGTCTTTCCAACCTCTGCTGGAAAGGAAATCACCTAGAAGCAGGTTGGAATAGATGTGGGATGTGTCAATCCACAGTAAATGCTAGGGTGAAATTTAAAGTTTATCTATAAAATGGGACGTGCTATCTGAGGTACAAAAACACTGGCTACATGTGTTAGAAATGAAATGATTTCAATGTGACATGATATAATCGGAACAGAGCCTTTCTGGAAATTCATTTATCTCAAATAGGGTTTAAAGAAAGAGCAGAGTGGGTAGGAAACATTCGCATTCATATATTTGTAGCATGTTATTCTTAAGTTAAATACATTAGCCCCAGCATTAAGCATAACTTAAACATATGTGGGTTTCATCCTGAACATTATTTTCTCATCTATATAATTTCTATGACTTTCTGTTTATTTCCATTGATTTAGGACCAGAATAACTTACTCAGTCTAATGTCTCTACCAATCAGGACAAAAACACAATAATTAAACTTCAAAGTGTGCGTAAAGATGATCTAATGAAATTTTATTGACTGGTAGAGTTCCCAATAATTATCTTTCTGCTTGAACAGCTTAGCTAATAAAACAAGAGACATTCAAAAATAGGAATTGGCTAGAGAAATTGAAGAATGACCACATTCTTAATGATTCTAAAAAACATTGTGGAAAATAAAATGCATTCATCAGAGTGAGAAGGCAGTTTTGTTGTTGCAGGTCAACCCAGCTTCTGAGAAGGGTCGAATCCTGATCTGATGATGCAGAACTTCTCAGACAATAGAACCATGACCTCTTACCTATTAGTGTATTGGAGAAATTGGTATTTTGATGGTTGGTGTGTTGGAGAAAGTAGGCAAATATGGTCAATGGATGGAAGAATTAGACTGATGTTTCCAAAGAATTCTTAGGCATGGCCTATAAAGAAGGTGGGAGAGAAGGGAAAACTGGAAGGCAATGGGACAGTGAGAATATCTTTCTTCCTAAAATCTGTTTTGATTTTCCCCAGGATAGTGGTTCTCAAACTTTTTGATCTCAAAATCCTTTTAAATTCTTAAAAATTATTGAGGCCCTCCAAAGAGCTTTTGTTTATGTATGTTTTATCTATCAATATTTACCGTCTTCTAAATTAAAACTCAGAAATTTAAAAACTGTTATTTATTTAAAATAATAATAAAATATTACATGTTAACATAAAGGTTTCTTGTGATCTGAACCCATATCAATAAACTTTTTCACTCTTACATTAAATTCCTTTGGTCTATCTTTGTACTTTGAATGAATCTTTCACAACTTCTTGATTTTATAACATCATTTGGAAAATATTAGTTCACTAAGTTATGCAAATATTCCAAAGGGTGACACATTATATTATACAACGTTGTTTGTTGACATCACTACTGTCTTCACCAGAAAACTATTAAAGCATTGGGAAGCTGTCAAGCTTAAAATGCTGAATACAAGTTTTCCAAAATTTAATTTTCTGTTTCCAATTTTCAATTGAATATTGAATTCTATCATTGGCTACAAATGCTGTCAGGTGTTTTCCTTAAAGTGGCAGTCCTGCCTCATTTATTTATTTATTTATTTATTTTGAGAAAATGTCTGCCAAGTCTGAATCACCATAGTTTTTGCTGGTTGTTCTTTCAAGTAAAAATGATGTTGCACAACAAGAAGTGGCTAATTCAGCTTGCAACTCAAACAATTTACACAAGTGCTCTTTTTGGAAACACCCATTGTACTTCAGTATATCAAGTGTTTTATATGTACTTCACATCTCATCACACGAAATATACCCAAGAATCAAGATGTAAAAAAGAGATACTTTTTACTGCTTTATCAAGGATTTTTAAAGTGAAAATGGCATGTTTCCCCCCATGAATGCATGCTGGTGAAGAATCTGACTACTAGACTAGTTAGCCTTGAATTGTGCTAAGGTGCCTGCAGTTTTGTACACCATTCCTTTTGTACCACTGGAGCAAATATCAACAGAGTGAAAAACACAAATAATATCTTTGTTTTTCATGAAAATAAATTTAATCTAATGGAACCCCTGTGTTTCAGTTTGCTAAACCTGCTGAAATGCAATATACCAGAAATGGATTGGCTTTTGACAATGGGGGTTTATTAGCTTACAAGTTACAATTCTAAGACCATGAAAATGTCCAAATTAAGGCATCAACAGGAGGGTACCTTCTCTGAAGAAAGTCTGCCAGCATCTTGGACACCTCTGTCACATGGGAAGGCACGTGGCCAGCATCTACTGGTCCTTCGTTCCTGGGTTTCATTATTTTCAGCTTCTGGCTTCAGTGGCACTCTAAGCTTCTGTGAGTGTGTCCTTGTTTCTCAGCTTCTTTGGGGGCTTTTTCTCTGAGCTCTCTGGGCTGTTACCATCTTTTATCTTTTCATAAAGGACTTCAGTAAAAGGATTAAGACCCACCTTGAAATGGGTGGGTCACAGCTCAATTGAAACAACCTAACAAAAGGTCCCACCTACAACACATCTGCATCCAGGGGAATGGATTAAAAGAACAAGGCCTTTCCTGGGGTACATAGAACCCCCAAACCAACACACCCTGAAATACTGCTGCAGCACTGTTTGAATTGACAATTCCCTAGGGAGTTATCAGTGTTTACTGTCATTAGCAGGGACATTTGGGTTTGCGGCAAGTAAGCCACCATCTTGTGCTAGCCTCAATACATGAAATACTGAAGAAATCTTAGATTATTATTTGTATATCATTTGCATTAATCATCAATTGCTACCTGATGAATGAATGCTCCAATCAAAACTCATTAGCTTCAAGAAAACTTGATTTTTAGTGTTTCCCAGTTTCCCTTCTAGGCTTTCTTCTAATGATATTTACTCTTTCGGGCCATCTCACCCATGTCTGTGGCTTTAGTGCCCATTATTTATTTGTATGTAGTCAATTCTTGGTCCTGCACTTCCCACCAGGAGGTTCTTCTGAGCTCTAAGTTGGCATCTCCAACCATTTCTCTGAATGTCTTATAGGGACCTCAAATCCAAAGTGTCCCAAATTGAACACCTTTCTCTTCAAACCTGCTGCCTCTTCCTTGTTCCCTCTGTTTGGAGCCCAACCCAGAAACATGGAAGTCAATCCAAGGCTCTCCTTTTCTGCAACTCCATAACAAATTGATCCTTAGGTCTTGTTGACTCTCTTTTCTATCCTGCTATCCTGCAACTCTATTGTGAATCTCTGTACAAATCATTTCCTCTAGTATCCTCATTGCTCTCTCTGCCTTAGATTTGCCCTACTTCAATCCACCCTTCCTTACAGATGCTAGTATTTCTTTTTCTTAAAGCCCAAAATGATTATACAACTTCTCTGCCATAAACCCTTCATTGGCTCCCTGCTGCCTTCAGACCCAAGGGAAAATCCTTATCATGACATACAAGGTCCTTTAGTGTCCACTCTTGTCTCTTTCCAGCCTTATTTTCCACTGTGCCCTTTGTGCTCCTGGCCACACCATTCCATTTACAATTCCCTCAAAGTGCCATGCTCTTTCCCACCTTGGTGAGTTTACTCACACAGTTCTCTCTGCATAGAAATCCTTTCCCTTTTGTTTGCCTAGATGAATTCACACATGAATCAGCTTAAATTCTCAACAGAAGCACATCCTAACCCTCCAGTCTGTGCCTCCAGTATATTCCCAATTGACAGTTCCTTATTATACTGTTTGGGCATCATTGATTTTATTTGCTGCCTCCACCAGGAGATTTAGTCTTTTTGCACAGTCTGCCATGTAATGTTCATCTCTTTCCCCAGTGTCTATCATGATGTTGGACCCACAAGAAATGTAAAAAAAAAAAAAAAAAAAAAAAAAATTAAAGTTATTTAACACATTGCATTGGGTGAAATCATTTCTTAAAAAAGAATACACATTTTATGTCTTCACATTTTGGAGGGAAGGAAGGTGTCTAATGACTCTGCATCAGCATAATTGAAGAATTATGATGGAATAATGATACATTTTTATTCAACATAATTTCACTGTTCTTTTCTGGATTTGATTGTGTTTCAGCTAGTTTCATCCACCTGCCTCCTTTATGGAAGTAGCGTGATATAATCATGCAATGGAAAATACACAGTCCTTGAGTTGTGATAGGGTCTGCAAGAGAGTCACCTGTCTTTGTTTGAAGGACTTTTCTCTTTTCAGTTAGGATGGGCAAAAGTACTCCTTTGCTACGGTTTTCAGCTGTCCGAGGCAGGTTGAGGTAGAATGGGGTTAGGACGGGGCAAATTTTGTCATTAAGCTGAATCTTAGGGATGGGAGAGAATCTAGAATGGTAAAGAGGGTCTTTTCCCCTTGTGTATCTGAGAAGGCCTATTGATAGCAGGCTTCTGGAGATCAAGGTGCTCATGATTGCCAGGAAACTGGCTTTAGGATTACTTTTATTCTAGATTTTCCTCAGTTATGGCTGAACTGTCAAGAGGTAGAATCAGGGGTTCCATCAGAGGTTGATGCTATGGGATCCATGTTTAGAAAATCTTTGAGACTCATGAAATAAAGTGGATGTGTGTTCTGAAAGAATATCATTAGAAAGACCCCACAATCTTGTTTTCTCCTGTGAATCCTTAGAAACATGCAGAGATTATTTTATGAATGTGAAGTCTTTAATATTTCACAGCTCAATGCTTGGAATTTACTTTAGCAAGTTAGATTTATCCATTTCAGATTCCAATTCAAAATTAAAGGCCTCTCATGTGAAGCAGAGGAGACTTTGGTTTTAACAAACAATGTTTCTGAATTTTCACTGGGACTGCGCTGGTTGTATTGACTATGGAAATTTTTTGATATTTCAGAAGCCTTCTTATCGCAATCCTTTCTTTGGCCTATATTCCTTCCTTCTTTCTTTCTTTTTAAATCTTGTTCAAGTTGGTTCCTCCTTTCTTTCTACTTATGGCTAAAAGATGACTAACATCTTTTACCCACATCTTTATTTAGTTGAATACACTATCTTACTGAAAGCTAGTTCTTTTCCACAGTAATTACTTAATTTTTATTTCAACCTTTTTGAAAGTAAACTTTCTCTAATTTGTAAGGATAATGAATTTCCTCTTTAATCCTATGGTTTATTATATATGTTCATTTCTTTTTAGGTCTGGGTGTGGTTAGATACACATTATTTTACTCCTCTTATGGAGAATCTCTAATTGAGTCTTCATTCCATCAAATGTATTTCCTATGGTTGATATGATTGCTAAATACAGAGTAATTCCTCACCTGCCATGTCTCACATCATTTTCTGTAATTTTACAAAAACCTTTATTTACTTTAATCCCTATATATGGATTTTGATTCTCCACCACATTTCCTTTTCCATGTTTATGTGTCTCAATTTATATAGTTTCTGTATGTTGTGTATTTTATATAACTGTTCTAAACAATGTGACCATAGAATGCCAAACAAGGTTGCAAGAGAGACATGCATAGAACTAGAGTCTTCCTGGGTTTTATTGTATTATTGATTTAACAGTAATCTCATTAACAGTGTTACTTTCCAAAGTATCCACAAACATTACTTCATATTGCTAAACACAGAGACAGTCCTTTGGAAAGGAGTGCAGATAATTTTGTAGAAAGGATGCAGTCATTGCAAGGTATGTTTTCGCTTGATGCTTAAACAAATAAAAGCTGCAAATGAACCAATAAAAAAGAGAAGGAAAGCATTTGCAAAATAATCTTATGATGCACTCAGAGAAGAGTAGTATAATGTTTCCTTCAGCTATTATTATGGTATACTATTTGGTTGATCAGCTGGCTGGCCTGCCCCAAAGATTTCACATCCTGTTTCCAATTATAGGACTACAGTTTAATGTACCACCAGTGTTGAGCAATGACATTTTGCTTCATTTAACTAACTTCTTTGCACACGTTATCCTCCTTTATCAGCACTGTAAAAATGAAACTGATGGCAGTGTTTATAGTCACTGCAAAGAGTAGTGTAATAAGCTGATGAGTCATGAACTCATTGTTTCCTGTTGCCCAGCATTTCTAGCAAAGCTGAAAGGTTGAAGGAAAATTAACTGTACATTTTGTAAACAGACAAAGAAACATAGTGATAGGTTAACTCTGACAATATTAAAGCTAGGATAAGAAATTATTTGTTTAACATATTTTAAAACCAAAGAAATCATAACAGTGAGGTTCAAATTTATCTACTAAGTTGGACTTATGATATGTATTTGCTGCAAAATATACAGAAAATCATCTGGAGCCATAAAAATTTGCAGAAATTTCCACCTCAGCAAATCACCTTATAGGTAGTTTATTTCAAATGATCCTTGTATATTATTTTAATAATTTAAGAAAAGTGATCAGTTAGATTAAGTTAAATATTTTATGCCACTACTACTGTAGCATTAGATGAATGAACTGGTTCCATGCTCTGCCATTAATATGGCTGGCACGGTAAAGTCTCCCTTCCTTGTTTGAAGGGCTTAAATAGTTGGGTTGAACAGGATGGGAGAAATAATTGCATACTTAAAAATTCTTTCTGATGGATAGTGCTTTCAAAGGAGTTCATATTCAAACTCCCTTTTTCTGAGATTCAAATGGTCAAAGAAGAATTTCAAATTCTAAATCTACCTTTTCTTCTGCATGCTAGAAGAAGGCACATTTTCAAATCTTTTTGCCAGTGCCTACAGTTCTATCATGAGTGAGGGTAGGAGGGGCCTTCATATTCACAAATGACATAACATTTTGATTTTTGATGTGCCGTCTCCAAATGTGGTTTTACATAGAGTCTCAATGACAGTTACATCCTACAATTTTAAATGTATATCTTGTTATTAGATTGCATCACCGTGAATTAATATTTTGGAATGAATTCTGCAAGTATCTTGGGAATATTACGTTATATTGTGTGTGTATGTGTGGGGAGTATTATTTTGCCAAGTGTTAAAATTTACATAACATTTGTAACCCTGTTCCAACATTTCTTCATTTTTTAATAAACCCAGAGCCTAAAAATATGAAAGTGGCTTTTTCTTGACTTCTCAGAGGCTTTGAGAATAAATATAAAGAAAATATGTGATAACCTAAATGAATTATTTCTAAATGAATTATTTTAGAAATAATTACGTGTGTTTTTAGAGGAGTGAGAGAAGATTCAAGGAAAGAGTCTCACCCAGCAATTATGGTGGAGCAATTGGAAAAAAAGAGAGAAAAAAAGATTCAAGATATCAAAGTGCATATTAGCCAGCCATGATTTCAGTTTCAAGAAGAGTTGTCCACCTTTGGTTAACCCAGCATTGGTTAAGACATACCTACATATTTTACCCTCCCAGTCTAACCTGGGAATGCTTTCTTTCAGCAAAGCCCAAATGCAATTGTGTTTGAGCCCTAAACAGTGTTAATTTTCTCAAGCTGAGTGCCAGGGAAGCTATTTTCCTTCTGATAAGCTGCTCCATCAAGCATCCAATTTTTAAGTTGTAAAGGTGATATTTTTTTCTCAGAAGTACCCTCCCCTGTTCTGCTTTCATTGTTTCTTTCTCTTTTAACGCTGCTGCTTCTTGTTTTGCTTTATGCCTACTGTATCCATGATTTCTTGCTGCTTTGGGTCCTGTATCCTGCCCTACACAAGCTGTTCTAGTTTGCTAATGCTGCTGGAATGCAAAGCACCAGAAATGGATTGGCTTTCAGAAAAGGGAGTTTATTTGGTTACATAGTTACAGTCTTAAGGCCATAAAGCGTCCAAGGTAATGTATCAACAATTGGGTACCTTCAATGAAGGATGACCAATGGTGTCCAGAAAACCTCTGTTAGCTGGGAAGTCACGTGGCTGGCATCTGCTCCAGAGTTCTGGTTTCAAAATGACTTTCTCCCAGGACGTTCCTCTCTAGGCTTCAGCTTCTCTCCAAAATGTGACTCTTAGTTGCTCTTGGGGTGTTTGTCCTCTCTTAACTTCTCAGGAGCAAGAGTCTGCTTTCAACGGCCATCTTCAAAATGTCTCTGTAAACTACAGTTCCTCTCTCAACTCCTGTGCATTCTTCAAAGTGTCCCTCTTGGCTGTAGCCAGCCCACTCCTTCTGTGTGACCTTGTATAGTGCTCCAATAAACTAATCAAGGCCCATGCTGAATGGGTGGGGCCACACCTCCACGGAAACTACCCAATCAGAGTCATCACCCACAGTTGGGTGGGTTGCATCTCCATAGAAATACTCAAAGAATCACAATCTAATCAACACTGATAGGTCTGCCCACATAAGATTACATCAAAGATAATGGCATTTTGAGGGACATAATACATTCAAACTAGCACACAAGCCAACAGCACCCTGGACTTATATTCTTATTTTCTCCCCATGGAACCAGTTTAGGTCAGCTGTGATAACTTACCAGATCTGCAGAACTAATATATGCTAAGTTCTTAAAGTGTGGTCTCTGGACCCAAAAGCATCGGTATCACCTGGGGATTGGGAGAAAGGAAAATTTTGGGGTCTTACCCTAGAAGAATTGGAAACTCTGGGCATGGGGTCCAGCAATCTGCGTTTTAATAGAGGAAATCTCTCCAGGTTATTCTGATGCATGCTACAGTATTGTTCAATGATAAGAAGTGAACATTTATGTTTTAATAGGGGACAATAACTTCACCCAAAGAAATGCATTTTTTAATAGTGGAATTTCAGGTTAACATCTACAAAAGGAAGTATCTCAGATTACACCACTATAGTATCTCAGATCATACTACTAAGCAATTTCACCTTTGTATAACATGGATGATAGAAACAATTTGAAGTTGCAAATAAATCAGATGGTAGGCATTTAAGTGTATATAGTCAGAGAGAACTAGTTTGGAGAAAGTTTGATTTTAGTTTGTTAAACATGAGGTAGGGAAATGATTGAAAGGAAATTTGCCATTTTATTGCAAACATGGGCAAGCTTTTTTCTTTTTCTATCCTTTTGCATTTGACCTTGAATTATTATGAGAATGCCTACAGAACCTCTACAAAGGAATTTTTTTATGCAGTAGCTTTAATGTTGACCTTAAATTGGTCTAGATTCTAGACTGTAATTAACTTTCTTTGTAGTTTTTATGTAGATGAATTGATTTCATTCCTCAATTTCTCTTTCAATAGTAGATAGTTTCAATCTATGGGTAGTGTATGAGAATAAAGACTGTTAATGAAAACTACTGAGAAATGTTTTTATAATAACCTATCTTTCTAAGCATGAATAGCAGTGTGCGTATTGTACTGCTATATCTAAAATGTGTTTTGGCTTTTGTATTCCCCACACATGCTTCTTGTTGACAGAAATTAGACTACCTAGGAAGCCGTGAGGAATTATATGAATTGCACTTCTCAAGCTATCATTGCAGTCAAGGACATAGGTAAGATTTTGAGCCCCAGGTGTCTATTGTAATGGTATGCAGATAACAATGTACAAGCTTGTCAATAAGAAGAAAGTGCCATGCCAATGGCTGATTGTTTTGTGGAAACCAATTCCCCCCTCCCTTTTTGTGGGAATGCGTGGTTGGCACACAGGAGGCTTATGAGTTGAATAATGGAATATTAAAATAAAAGCAAAATAAACAGAGAGGATTTAGTTCATTTTTAGCTAAGAATGTCAGTGATATTCGATTCTGAGAAGACATGTCGAAGGAAGCAGAAACAAAGGTGACCCATGAGGATTCCACATAGACCCTACAGAGTCCAGTTTGAAATTTATTTGATGGCATTTTTTTCTCCTCCTTCCAAAAGGGTCTTCAGAATTAAAAGGCAGCTTGAAGAGTAGGAAGAATGAGAAGAATACCAAGTTTTCCAGAAGCTGGCAAGGTGCTGACTATGACTTTCTGATTCCCTGTAATGTCTCATCGGGAGCTCTAACCCGGCACCTTCACTAACAGTCCAAAGCTGTGAGGTGACTTAGAGAGCTGAACTAATCCAAGTTATGTCTGATCTATCTCATGCTCTTCTTTTTTTAATCTAGCCTTTTCCATCAAATTTTCTCAAAGCACCAAGTAAATATCTATTAATCTTCCCAACATCTAATACAAAAGATACAGAAACAAAGTATTTTTCTTCATCCCTGGTGGGTGGATGGGTGTGCTAGGAGAGAATTTAATGACCTCCTATACTTTGAGTCCTCAGTTCTAACTATCCTATGGTGATAACTCCTGATAACATAGGCAGTGTGGAACAGGAGAAAGAGTCTGACTTTGAAGTCAGAGAGATCTGGGGCTGTATCCCAGAACAATGACTTAATTAACCTTGTAGCAGTGGGTTAACCTTTCTTAGCCTCAGTTTCTTCATCTATGAGATGGACATGGTAATGGTAGCTTAACGTAAACATTAAAAATGCTATGTGTAAAATCTGTGATCCCCAGCAAGCCCTCAACACTTGATAACAAGTTATAATAGTTCATTTATCTTTAATTTTATGTATTATGTTAGGTGAAGAGGAAAAGCCCACAAATTTGGTTCTGGACCATTGGTCTGCTTTCAGTAGAATTCTGCTTTCAGTAGAATTTTTCAGTTGTGCATAGGTTGTAGTCCTGAATCCACTTGTGTAAGCCTTATGACAAGATATTCCAATGAAAAATCAGTTAATTTTTATCTAGGATATATTTGTTAATCTGTGGTCAAGCTCTTAGCCAGATCTTTTGCAGGATTCCTTTGAAATGCCTGAAAGAAAGAAATCATTTAGTATTTACAATTGATTGCCTATTTTTTTTTGCCTAAATTTAAAAATCTCTTTTAAGATTAATCAACATTAGAATTAAGTTCTGTTTATGTAGTTTATTAAAAAGAAAAATAGAAGGCAACAGATGACTCCTTCTGTGTGTGGCACGCTCCTGGTGCAACTCCATCTAACCTGGGACCGGGGACTCACTTCTCACAGTCCCCTCTGCCGAAACAGGCCCAGCTGACCTCTGCTGGGCTCCCTGGGGTCTGGTCATTGCCTGGCCCTTTCTTGCTCTCTTCTGGGCCATCCGCCCTGCCTTGTCCACTCCAGCTGTTTCCCATTCATTTCCTGGCTCCATAGCTGCAGAGGGCTTGGGAATTCTTCCTGAGCCAGGCGGTGATCAGCATTTGTAGCAGCTGTCAGTTTTCCTGCCAGATGGGAGTCTTCCTCTTGCAGCACCCCCCACCTGTCTGCAGCTGAATGGCTTCTGGACGTGTCCATGGCAGCCAGAGCTCAGAGCATGTGTGACACAATCTGAGCTGAAATCCTGCATTGGGCTGAATGGGAGCCCACCATCTCTACACCTCACTGAGAGCAATGGAAACCCCTCTGCCCTGCCCCTATCCCCAATCTTGAGAAGGAACATCTAAGCAGATTTCTATACAATCCTGTCCTGCCCTACTCCCATATCCCCTAATGAGAGCACTACGGAAGGTCAGCAGACTTTGGAATCAGCTAACCAAGGTTAAATCATGGAAAACACAAGAGGTCCAGACAGGAAATAGGGGACACGACTAGCTTCAGATGGTTAACAAAAAACAGAACTGGCTAAACACTCACCCCTGGAGATAAGTGGAGCAGGCCACTGCCTGTTACCAATTTTGTACCTCTGCAGGTCTACCGTTGGCTTTGCCCAGTGCCTGAAGTTCTAGTTCCCAGCCCAACTTCCTCTTTCCAGTACAAGCTGGGTGTGGTGCAGCATTTTCCAGAGTGTTCCGTGGAATACTAATCCCCTGAGAAGCTCCTCGAGGAAGGCTTTCTGTGGTTGAATAACATTGTGCAAAGCTGCACACCATAGCTCGCTCAAGAAGATTCACAGAGCACATTAGTATATCACAGGCACTTGAAGTTCTGCTTTACCCAGAGGCTCCTGAAGTCCCTGGAGCACAGAATACTTCTGTCAAGTAACACCTAATAACAACCAGTAAAACTAATGTTCAGCAGCCATGTTGTTCCTTAAACCCGCCAAGCACACACCCACCTTGGGGCCTTTGTCCTTGCTGTCCCCTCTGCCTGGAAGGTTCTTTCCACGGATATCCACATGACTCACTCCCTCACTTTATTCGGATCTCTGCTCAAATGTCATCTCCTCAGAGATGTCTTCCCTGATCATCCAATCAAAAATAACTTCCCCTTTTGCCTCTATCTAGTCTAGTCTCTATTTATCCCCTTACATTGCTCTATTATTAGTTTTTCATAGCACTTACAAGTCTCTGGAGTTATGAATCATTTTATTATGTAATATTGATTTATTTATGATAAATCTATTGAAATTAAAATGGATGCTCCTTGAGGGTGGAGATATTGTTTTGTTCTCTAAGGTATCCTCAGCTCTGGAACCATGTCTGGCACGTCGGCACTCACCAAATTTTTGTTGAATGAACCAGTGAACAGCGGAAAAGAACAAGGGATCTCAAGGCAGAAGACCTGGCATTAAGCTGTGACTCTGCCTTACTCTCTCTTGGTGAGACCTTGGGCAAATCCTTTCATCATTTGGATCCTTAGTTTCTTCATGTAAAAAGAGGAAAAATCAAACCTTTTCTGCCTATCTAATAGGAATATGAGGAGAGTCAAATGAGAGCTCTACTGAGTTGGTCCTTTGTAAACTTTCAGGGGCCAAACATGTTTAGGTTGTTTTTATTAAAGATAAAACACAAAAATGAAGTGGGATTAGCTGTGAGTATGAGGATTGGCCATTCTGACAGAGGGAGGGACAAAATAGGAAAAACCCAGAAAAGGCAGGGGGACCTGGAGAGGAAAGATGCCGTGATACTCTCCCACAGTCCCAGGGAACTGAAAGAAACACTTAAGAGGACCAAAGGAAGGTGCACCAAGAGAGGCTGATGGGATTATCTAGTAGTTGTTGCTTTTTGAATGTCTATCGTGTTTCTGCAACTGCTTTTTAAACAAACTTCCCTTAATCTGTATGACAGTCCTATGGGGTAAGTGTTGTCTGTGTTTTATTTGTGAGGAAATTGAGGCAGAGGGAGTTTCAGGGAAGACCCAAGGCCGTGTGGGAAGTGAGAGTCCATATCTAAATGCTGGTGTCTCTGGAGCTGAGGTTGACGATGCAGACTCACTTCCCCTGAGCCACCCTGGTCTGTCCTTCCCCTATTGGAGGTGGCACTGTAAGGGTAAGGACCAGACAAGCCAGAGAACATGCTAGCCTTTTTCTTAGCTCTGTAAAAAAAAAAAAAAAAAAAAAAAGAGTGGAGCCATGAATCTTCAGCACAGGGGCCTACATGCACTGCTGATACACAGAACCATTCCAAGGGGAGGGAGCAGGGGAAGGAAGGAAGAAGGCCTAGGACTGATTTTGACTTTGTTATTTGAGGAAATTGTTGAGGCTGGGGTACATGCAGACTGCTGCTAGCCTTATTTATTTGTATTATTTTCTGTTGCCAAGGCTCATTTCTTCTTGTATCTTGTTTCTCTTTAGTTTTTAATCATGTCAATATTATTTGCATTAACTAAATATCTGATGTTACCATCTCAGTCCATCTAAAAATCATAAATGACTTCAGTAACAAATCTTGGAATTGAATCAGTTGAATGAGACCTAATATTCCTCCCTGTGTTACCAATGTTTGCCTAATGAGGATTTAAATCAACTTTGAAAACCTTAATTTATTTGACTATTAAATTCAGTAAAGGCCTCCCACCAATCTGGTGGTTAGCGTTAATGAGTGAAACTCGCCCCCTCTGAAAACACTGGGAAATTTGCCCGTAAAATAGAGGACCATGGTTGGAAATCAAACCTTGGCAATTTTAGAATACAGGACAGTTGAAATCTCTGGAGTAAAATGAGCATGATTAATATCATTTCTACTCTACAGAGTTCTTTTCCTTGTAGAAGTTGTCAGGTAGTGAGTCTTGAGGGAGGCTGAGACTCTGAAGGAGGCATTGCCTATATAGAAAGTACAAATCTAAGCAATTATCAGGATGATTCAGCCCCAAAACCTTGCATCGAAATAAACAGATATTCGGAAGTGAGAATGGGGGTGGGGAAGTTATGTTTTTCTCTCATAATTTTTTGAATCATCCTTTCCGTTTTCTCAGTTCAAGTGAATGGACATATTGGGGGGTGGCGTGTGGAGGAAAAGGACTGGACGGTATAGGAGGGCAGACAGTGTCTTCTTACTACAAATGCAGGGGTGATTGAGCATTTGGCTTTTGCTTGCCTTAAGGAACAGGGCCATGTAGTGAGTGGTTAAGGGTTTGGAGTCAGACACTTGGAAGCATGAAAATAGGCCAGTTTCTGGATTCTTCATCACCACTGTGACTATCCTGGTTTAACAAATCTGAGTCGTAGATGCTTCCCAACTCATCTTCCTGATTCTAGGTTCTTGTCAACTCAAATCCCATTGACACACTGCTTCCACAGTGTATTCATGAAAGAATGTGTAGTTCTCACCTGACTTTCTCAGAAACCTCCTGAGTTCCCTTTTATTCATCCAATAAATATTTGTTGAAGCTCTATTCTATCTATCTGTGTATGTATGTATAGATGTATGTATGTATGTAAGTATGTATGTATATATGTATGTATTGACATCTATCTAGGCTGGGGTAAGTTCTAAGAAATCAAATTAAAGTAGAATAAGGTGACAGAGAATAATAGAGGAGGTACAGTTTAAACAATCCTTTAGTTTAGAGGAATTTTTTTGGTCATGAGAAACCAAACTGGAAAGATAGTTTAAGGGAGTTTTGTTTTAATAATGTAGGGAATATTACAACATATTTGATGATGATGAGAATGATGCAATAGAAAGGGGACTATTGATGACCCAGGAGAGAGGTGATATTTGTTGAAGTTGTGACCTGGAGTAGGTGAGAAAGGCTGAGATCCAATGTGTGGCTGGCCCTAGACAAGAGCATGCGGCATTCATCCATCATAACAAAAGTCTAGGCAGAACATATGGATACATCAGAGAGATTTTGGTTGATGTGGCCTTGTGAGTTGTCTTAGTCTGCCAGGGCTGCTATGACAAACACCACACAATGGGTTGACTTAACCAATGGGAATTCATTGTCTCATAGTTTTGGAGGCTGGAAGTCCAAAATCAAGGTCTTGATGGCCATGCTTTCTTCCAGAGCATTCTAGGGCTCGTTTGCCACCATCCTTGGGACTCCTTGCCTTGCAACTGTCTCTGTCACATGGATTCTCCTATTGGCTTTTACTTCTGTGCTCAGTCTTCTGTGTCTTGGTCTAGATTTCCTCTCTTTATAAGGACTTCATATGGATTAAGACCTATCCTGATTCAATTTGGTCTCATCTAAAGAGGATCATTGAAGATTCTATTGACAAATGAGTCAACACCTTCATGAATAATAACATCTTCGAAAGTCCTATTTACACATGGGTTCTCACTCACAGGAACATGGATTAAGACTTGAACCTGTCTTTTGTGGGGAACACGATTAATTCCCAACAGGGGGCTTGGAAGTTCTCTTCTGATTGTTTCCATTTTCTAAGTAGAACAATAAGATGCTCAGTAACTGAAAAAGAGGAAGAGGAAGAAGATGTTGGAAATTTGAAGAGCAAGAATAAGGTTAAAAAAATAGTCATTTAAAAGAGGAAAATGCTATGACTAGGCAGAAAAGGATTCCCATTTCTGCCATTTATTGTGTCATTCTAAGCTTTTCAAAAATCTCTCCTAGCTCTCTCAACTCATCTACTCTCCACTCCTTGTCATTCCCCATGCACATTTCTATTTTAGATCATGATGGCAGGTGCAGTATAACAGAATGGTTAGGGGTGGGAATACTGGCATCAGACTCTCAGAATTTGAATCTTGGCTTCACCACTTTCTTTCTTCTGGCCTTGGCACATTATTTAACTTCTCTGTATCGGTTTCCCCATCTGCAAAATGGGAAAAATAACACCACATACCTCTCGGGGCTGTCATGAAGATTACATAGGATAATGCATGCAGAGTATCTGACATATGATAAAAACTCAGTAAATATTAGCCAGGGTCATTTTCACTGCTACCATCCTCTCCATCCTCAGTGAGTATACAAGTTGCTTGAGGGAAGGACTATTTTATTCATCTTTGTGACACCATGATACTTTGTACATAGTAAGAGTCTAATAATTGTCTATTTAATGGAATGGAATCTATATTTTAATAATACTAGGTGCATTGCAAACGGCTCTCAGACTCCTTGAAAATCTGCTCATTATTATCAGCATGTTCTCCTTGCAGGTGTTGTCAGGTGTCAGATTGAGTGTTTGAATGCTGTACTCCACTGAAAATAAATTCATGGTGTGTTTCTTGAAAGCGTATCACACACACTCTAAATGGCACTTTATTTTTTTAACGGGCACTTGTTAGGTTGGTTCCCACTGTTCTGTGGTCTTCCCTGCTGGCCTGATTCTTTTTGGAGCCCGTAGGAGCTCTGAGTACATGAAGAGATTCACAGCTGCAGAAATCAAATGACTGAAGTTCTGAACAGCCTTGCTGAGAAAACAGTCATTTCTGTTTCTTCTGTGTCACAGTCCTGTCACCTGCTTTTCCATGAGATGGTCAAACAGAGGCAGAGAGACAATCTCTAATATTATCTTAGAAAGGCCTTGTAAATTGAACATTTGCTAAGGAGAAGTGCTTTGAAAAACAGTACAATCATTCATTGTCCCTCTGGGACAAACAACTGTGGTACCAACGGCAGAAATCATTTGGGTCGTGCAAATCAAGCTTCAGAAACAGCATTTCATTGCAGGGAGACAGCAAGACTTGACTTTCTTACTAAGTACTCAGAAGAAACTACCAAGCAGGGGTCAAGAAAGGAGAGGGGGGGGCTTGATCATGGAAATACAGGCCAGGAGGAATAAATTTTAAGGGCGTTTGTTTATAATCATTTTGCATAAATGTTTGAATAATAATCACACCCCCAAATTACATGAAAATTATACCCCTTTCAATTGCCTGCAACAGCTTACATTCCCATTATCAACTAAGCCAAGGAACATGTAATGATGTGAAACCTAAGCTCTCCATGAAATGTTTCCATAAAGTTACAGTCAGGTTTTCTTTTACTTGTATTTAGTTGTCAACTTAAAAGGAATTAAATTTCATTATACCATATAAGTAAAATATCCTGAAGGCATTAGCTCCTGCTGTTGCAATAAGCTATCCCATGTTGAGAAAATTTCTGTGGCTTGCAGATAAACGTACCTCCTTTAGAAAAGCAATTCTCACAACCTAACTTAAGTGGATGGAGTACTGGCTATTTCTAACGAAACCAAGGAATCCATGATGTCATCTTGTGTGTGGCAATCCCTCAATTAAGAAGAGAGGACTAGGAAGAGCAAAGCCCTATGGTTTTACGGGGCAAGCTAAAAGAAATGTATCAAAGCTCATTATGCTTGGTCACAGTTTGCAGTAAAATACAATCCTTTAGAAAGTGAAAGGATCTGCTCTTTTATGTAACTTGGCTTGGGAACCCGTGGTCACAAACCACACAGATCAAGAGCCCTTCCTTTGAGCAAATGTAGAAAACCACTCGCTAGTTCCTCCCCTGTAAGCATCTCTCCCAGTGGCTCTACTTTGTTTTAAAAACTATTTTTGGTAGAAGTCACGCTTACCAAGCTCTAAAATATATGAAACCTCCTGTTGTCTATTCTAACACTGGAAGCAGCTCTAATATAAAAATTGGTGCATCATGTTTAATAAGGCGGAGGAATGTTACTTTATTGACAGTTGGCACTAGTGTTCTTCTAGAAAGGGAAAAGAATGGCAGGGAGAGTAGAAGAGAGCCCGGGAGAGGCTTGGGTGTGGGCGGAATGTTTCTGAGACGAAGGGAGCAATTTGGCAGTAACTTCGCAGCACAAGTCAGGAGAGTGAGGGAGGGGAGGGGAGGGAGAGAAGGACCGGAGCCAATGAGAGGGCGGAAACCTGCTTGCATCTTCTCCACGTGATTCTTCGTCTCCACCCACCCGCACAAATCGTCACTGAAATTACTAAACCGACTAAATATTTGGTTCAAGATTTTGTCTTTTTAATCTTTTCCCTTTAGTAAGAATTTGTGTGAGGGCTGTGTTTTGTGTCTGGATCAACTGGGTAGAATAGAGATAACTTGTGGGGACCTAGGAGTGTGGAGGCAGAGAAAAAAAACCTCTGAAAATGCGCTTTTAGGAACTTTAATCGTGGCGAGGCCTCTGTACTTTCACAGATCTAGGGGGGCTTACTGGAATATTTCAGGGGGCTAGAGAGCCCCTGATGGCATCTTTGTTCAACCACTTACTTTAGTGTAGAGTTACTACCTTGTAATATTGCTTCACCAGTGGAAGCTACTGTGGATAGTCTTAAGCTGCTTTATGGACAGATACTTGGAAACATGACTGTAAACACCAGGCATCAATACTATTTGTTTTGCAGTTCTTGAACTGGCCAGAATTCAAAATGTTAACTTAAGAGGCAGGTTGATGAAAGAGCAGGCTTTCAACTATAGGCTAGAAAACACTAATTTTTTAGAATAGCAAATAACTTTAAAGTCCTAACCTTATATTGCATAGACACCCAGCAACACCAGTTTTTCAAAAATTAATTTGAAATCCTTGAGAATGAAGGATAAGTTTAGAATCAAAATGGTGTCTAGTTCTTCATTAGCCGAGGTTGATTAAGGTGCAAATGATGGGTAGGTTGCACTGTTATGTGTTCTAAGATCAAATTTAGGAAACTGCAATGTAAACCAATGGACAAAAGGATAAAAATATATTTGACAAAGGTCCTCAGTGTGTCTTTGGCTTTTGCGGTTTAAAAATAATAACGTTCTATTACCTAAAGAAATGATTCAATGTGTATTGAATATTTCCTCCAACTGGAATGCTCTGACCCAAGGTTTCAGATTAGACACCTCCTGAGATGAGACACCTTCCCTGAACAGCCCTTATAAACTTTTCCCCTGCACTTCATCCTTTGAATTTTGTTCACAGCACTTATTGCCATTTGAAATGACCCTGTTCCTTTATGTATTTTTTTTTTTGTTTTTTTTACTGGTTTACGGTCTGTCTGCCAGCCATGGGAGTATAAGGAGCTTGAAAGCGGGGGCATGACATGCTTTGCTCACTCCTGCTTCTTTAGCTCTGGGAAATGCCTGGCACATAATTGGAGCTCAGTAAATATTTGCTGAATCTTTGATGGGTTTCACTCAGCATCTAATCTGCAGAGATTATAAAAATCCTCATAGGCTGCTACAAATACAGTGTGGTTACTTTTATAAAGGAAACACATACTGAGGGATTCTGTGGCTGGTATTTTGATCTAATTCCTCTTTATTATCATCCTAATCTTGGATGATGTAAATGGTGATCGCTTTGTACCCGTCACAGCACTTTGCAAGAAAAAAATTCACAATTATAGTCTTTCTGCACTCAAAGTGAATCTACAAATTCAATTAAATGACATAACGGTAGAGTTTAGTTTTGATTTGGAAGAATGTTTTGAGGTTCCATTTTAGTTTAGGTTAATAGCATTTTTTAGATTTATATTCTTGGGACATTCGAAGAATTTGTTTACTTTTTTTTATTAAAAAATTAAGAAAAAAATTCAGTGGTGGAAGTTAGTATTACCAACTTATAAGATTTAGCAAGATTTACGATTTAAAAAATTTACTTGAAAACAATTACAAATAGGGAATACATAAATGTATTCAAAATGAGAACAAATAAAAATATTCTTTAGCTTCATATTATGTATAATTAAGGTAAGAGATTTCAGAAGAACAAAGGTGCGCTTTTGGGAGAATGGAACTTTCTTTCTACTTCATACCTATTGCTTTGATTTTTGAGCAGTGATGTTATTTGTCTGTGATTTCTTGTCAGAGGGACCTTGTTTTATAATGTAGCTAGTCTTGCTAGACATACAAATCTTTAATTTTATTCTATGTATATGATTTCCCCTACTCCCATATGAGAAAATTAGCAAAAGCACTGTTGAATTAAACTGAATACATAAAAGAAGTTTCCAGAAAATTTTCAAAATTTCTTTTCTGAAATTGGTGTGTGCATCTTTATTTCTGATGGAATAAAACAAAAAGTATTTTCAGGTGTTTATCCATGTACAAATTGTTTTGGTTTTGTCTCCAAAAAAGTACAGTAAGTATATTTATTTCTGCATTAAAATTATCCCTAAATTTAGTAATTTAAAATAATAATAGACATTTATTCTCTCTCACAGTTTCTGTGAGAAATTAGGCTGGGACTTAGCTGGGTGGTTTTGGTTGTGGGTCACCCATAAAGTTACACTCAAAAATTTGACCAGAGCTGCAGTACTCTGAAGGCTTGATTGGGGCTGGAGAATCTGCTTCCAAGAGGATTCTCTCATTTGGCTGGCAAATTGGTGCTGGTTGTTGGCAAGAGGCTTCAGCTCCTTGCCATTCAAACCTCTCCATATGGCTGTTTGAGTTTTTTTTACAGCATGGTGGCTGATTTTTTCCCAAGCAAGTGATTCAAGTGAGCATTCATGGAAATCACTATGTATTTTATGACCTAACCTTGGAGGCCATACATCATCACTTTTGCCATATTCTACTGGTCCTACAAAGCAACCCCAGTACAATGTGGGAAGGGGCTACATGAGGGCATAGACCCCAGGAGGCAAGGACCGTTGGGGGTCATTTCTGAGGCTGGCTAACACAGTGAAAAATATCATGGTGAGCTTAAAACCAACCACTGTCAACCAGTTTTGAATTGATTAGTAATGTTCACTAAAACGTACTTTGTAAATTATGAGGGAGAGGAGTGGTGAACAAATGAAAATAGCATTTAGCAAAAAGGCCTGATATATATAAGTAACATTTTCCCCCAAATATTATGAACAATATATGTATCACCACATTGGATAAAACAAATAAATATTGTCAAATTTGTTTCATGAGATTATGAACAGCCTCTGCTTTTGGTGGGGAATGAGATCAGATAAGTGTAGAGAAAAGGTAGAGCAAAGGGAAAGATTGGAAAAGAAAATAATGGGGACCTGGAAAACAGAAAAGTAGTAGAAAAAGAGAAGAGGAAAGGAAAAGGTGATAAAAGGGAAGAGAGAGGAAAAATGGGAGAGATAATAGCAAAAGATGCAGAAGATAAAAGATGAAAATACAAAGCAAAATAAGTGTAGGACAAAAAGATTATCTGAACAGAAACAAGAAAGAGGAAAAGGAAAAATCATGAGAAGAGAGGAGAGAAAGGTAAAAAAAAAAAGAAAAAGAAAAAGAGAATGAGTTTTCTCATTACTTTCCTCTACCAGATTTTAGGTCCCTCATTACCTCAGAACAGGGCCAGAGGTTTGCAGCCTCTTTCTTGGTTTTCTTACTTTGTTTTCCTCGCTTCTCTGGGAACTTCTCTTTATTGCCTGTTTCTCAGAACCCTGGTTTTTCACATTGTTGCTGAGACTGGGTTGGATAAGAATTTCTGGAGAGGAGAGTGGAATGGCCATTTTGTTAAATATTCAACTTGTCCTTTCTATGTACATGCTATCCTGCTGGATAGTATTTTTCAAAATGTATTGAAAATATGTAATTTCTCAGAAAGAAAAATAGACACAAATGATTTTCTGAGAGAATTTTGGTTCGTAAAAATTATTGCTGTATTTGGGTTTGGTTCCCTTTGTATTTCTGCAGATTAGTACAGTTCATTTTGGGTTTTTGATTCAGGATTCACTTCAGGTTCCTGCTTCAATTCATGTTTCTATGGTCAAAGCAAAATTCTGGTTGGAAAAGAAAAAGAACTCAGCTGTCGGTTGCTTGGCCAATGCTTAAGTTTTTTTTTTTTTTTTTTTTTTTACATGAGAACATTATATAATTAGTGCTTCAATAATGTTTAACTTACAGATTTAAGGGAAATTTGGATAATCAATTTTCAAATATTGAAATATTAAATGAGTAAATTGGTATCTGTTCTTTTCATTTATTTTCAGTGTGTTTTCTGATGTATAAGTTAACTCATAAAGGTACATTTAATTAAAACAACTCACACCATACGCAACCTTCTTTATAAACCATCTCTTGACCCCTCCTCCCCAAACTAGTTTATTTTTCAAAAAAAGTTCAAAATTTTTTTCAAACAAGTGATACATTCACAAAGTTGAAAATTCTTCTTGCTTGCAATTCATTGGACTTCTTTTTTTTTTTTTTTTTTGCTTTTTTTTTTTTTATTAAATTCAGTTTTATTGAAACACATTCACATACCATACAATCATCCATGGTATACAATCCACTGTCCACAGTATGATAACATAGTTACGCGTTCATCACCACAATCTGTCTCTGAACATTTTCCTTACATCAGAAAGAACCAGAACAAGAATAAAAAATAAAAGTGAAAAAAGAACACCCAAATCATCCCCCCATCCCACCCCATTTGTCCTTTAGTTTTTAGCCCCATTCCTTCACTCATCCATACACTAGATAAACGGGGTATGATCCACACGGTCTTCACAATCACACTGTCACCCCTTGTAATCTACATTATTATATAATTGTCTTCAGGAGTCCAGACTGCTGGGTTGGAGTTTGGTAGTTTCAGGTATTTACTTCTAGCTATTCCAATACATTAAAGCCTAAGAGGTGTTACCTATATAGTGCATAACAATGTCCACCAGAGTGACCTCTTGACTCCATTTGAAATCTCTCAGCCACTGAAACTATTTCATCTCATTTTGCATCCCCTTTTGGTCAAGAAGATACTCTCAGTCCCATGATGCTGGGTCCACATTCATCCCCGGGTCATACTCTGCATTGCCAGGGAGATTTATACCCCTGGGAGTCAGGTTCCATGTAGGGGGGAGGGCAGCAAGTTCATCTGTTGAGATGGCTCAGAGAGAGAGAGGGCCACATCTGAGCAACAAAGAGGTACTCAGGGGTAGACTCTTAGGCACAACTACATGCAAGTTTAGACTCTCCTTTGTGGTAATGAGCTTCATAAGGGCAAGTCCCATGCTCGAGGGCTCAGCACATCAAACTGCCAGTCCCAATGTTTGTGACAACATCAACACCAGTCCAGGTGAGGATGTTCAACACATCCACACCTTCCCCCAGATCCTCAGGGCTGGGGAGGGGGAGGATGTAAATATATTTTTTATTATCCACCCAAATTACTCTGGGATGTGTCACTATTTCACTCCAACCTATACTAACCTACCGTATCTCACTTCCTATTCAAAGTTCCATGCCATTGTGGTGTTTGAACACATTGACTGTAGAGTTGTACCGTTTAGAAAATTTAGATCCTGTACCAAATAGATATCTATTCCCTTGGTCTCATATGGAAATTGAAGTTTTAAAGCACAATAAGTTTCAACCTTTACCCTTGGGCCTGGCTTGCCCTGGTCTTAACCAGACCTGCTTCATTCATATCACTAATTGAAGTCTGGGCTGTTTTTCAGCTTTGTTTTTTTTTTTTTTTTGTTTGTTTTGTTTTTTTGAAAGTGGCTGTATGCACTAATACTGACATTCATATCTGTTGAGCTCTAGCTCTGAGTTTCAGGTGTCTCAGAGATATGCATTGTTCCAGAGACCAATCGGGTTATACGATAGGGGATCAGCATCTCAAAGTTTAGAGATAGGCATTACAGTTCAGGGATAGAGTTAACTGCTGCAAGAGCTTACAGTCTAGGGACTATTACAATTATTGTGTCCATGTTAGGCTAAGTTCTAAGACTCAATTCTAAGTTTACACATTGTAGTTAGTCCATATTGGTGAGGGATCATCCCTCTTACCATGTTTTCTCCAACACTTTTACTCCTATATATATATTTTTCATTGGACTTCTTGAATTTGTGTTTGGCATCTGTCATCATTTGGAAACATTCTTAATAAATATCTCTTCAAATATTGTCCCATTGTCACTCTATTTTTCTCCGGAATTCTGATTAGAGGCTTTCACTTTCTCAATCTATCCTCCATGTCTTCTAACCTTTGTTTTATGTAATACGTCTCTTTGTGTTTCTCTGCTTCTTTCTAGGCAATTTCTTTTGACCTATCCTCCATTTCAACAATTCTTTCTTCAGCCGTGCCTAATGCTGTTAAACCCATCCTTTTAGTTTTAAATTACAATTATTATAGTTGTAAGTTCTTGAGGTTTTATTTGATTGTTTTTCAAATCTTCTTATTGTTATCTGGATGTATTTTCAAGCTTGACTTTTATTTATTAGAGTGAGCATAGTCATTTTGTAATTTGGGAACGTCAATTCCAATACCAGAAGTTTTGCGGCTCTGCTTCTGCTTTCTGTTATTTCTATTGGTTCTTGCCCCAGTACTTTGTTTACTTGATGACAGTTAATTGCTCATTTTCTTTGGAAAACTATTTGTGAGCATTTTTCAAGACCTGGATAATGGTGGGTTCTTCCAGTGGGAATTTATGTTTGCTTCTGCTGAATGTCATGGAACACCACTAGTTCTTGACTTTTTCCTGCTTACACAAGTTGCGTCAATTTGGGCTGCAAATACCCATGAGGGCTTGATTGTCATTGCAGTTTATTAGGTGCTTTCCTCTAGTTTACTCCCCTTAGCACCTTTCCTTATAGTCCCTTGAGGCAGGGGTAGTAGTTTTATTTTTGATTCATCCTTACACCAGTCCTTTGGGACCTAACCATCCTATGACATTCCCCAAGAAGTCCCTGGGCTTTGTCTTCTGCTCCCCCACATCTCCTGAAGTCATGGAAACCAAGGTTGAGATTGGTCAGATTTGGCCCTTAGTGGCCTGCTCACTTCTGTAGGTTCCCATCTTCACTAAGATATTGGCCTCATGACTCCATCCTAGCATTCATTTGATTATTAATTATTAAGATTATTAGTATAATCTTAATATTTTATCTAGTATTTTTAGTTAGATGGTTGTTTCAGGTATCCCCTTTATTACTGGAAATGGAAGTCCTGGTATAAAATTCAGCTATTCTAAGTGGTTTTCAATTTGAAGCCATTTAGAAATCCTATCCCAACTATGTGTCATAGGTACTATTGTGATTCTTATTGTGTAAGTGAGGAAATCAAAGCATGGAGACGTTAAGTAACTTCTACAAAATCATGTATCTATTAAGTGGGAGAGATGGGATTTGAATCCAAATAGCTGGCTCTAGCATCTGTTCTCTTAACAACTGTCCTACTTATAAAACTATAAAGAAAAAATGTGAGAGCATCCCGGTTGAAAAATAGGTAAAAGAAAAAAAGTAGGAGATTCAAGGAAGAAGAAATAGAGTGGCCTATAAATGTGGTAAAAGATATGAAACTTCCCTTGTCGCCAAAGAAATGCAAATTAAAACATGAAATGTCTCCTTTGCTCTCCAGGCTGGTAAAAAAAATTAAAAAGTTTGTAATAATAAGTGAGGATTTGTGAATACTGACATTTTATATTTTGTTGGTAGGTTTTAGAGGTCTATTTGGCAGTATTAATCAAAATTGCAAATTCACATGCTATTAGATTAGTAATCTACTTTGCAGAATTTAGTTATCTGTACTCCCAGAAATATAAACAGATGTGATATAGCTATATAATTAAATGGAACTTAAACATTAGAAAGTATATATATATATACACTGATGTGGAAAACTATCCAAAGCAGAGCAATGGATATAGCGTGATTACATGTGGGTTAAAAACACAGTCATCTGTGTCAAGAGCAAGCCCCTCTGTGTACATTCTTGCCTGGTGCTTTTCTTGGAGTCTCTGTATTGGCTTTCTAGAGTGCCTCTTCACCATGGGTCTCACCTCACATCTTCGTCTTTCCATGTGAGGGCTTATTGTTGAGATTCTGCTGGGGTCTCCTGTACCTATGTTTCCTTTGGACATAAGAGTCCTTTCTTCAACCCACATTAGTCTGTTTCAGTGTTTAGCGTGGAGTCTTTGTTGTTGCTAGTATGTGCTTATCATTTGCCCTAGTGTCCATTGCTGATACAGGTTTACTCATGTTTGTGTATTTTTATTTCCTTGGTCATTTCAACAATATCACAGGAGAGGGGCAACTGGAAACTCGTGTTCAAATCACCCTATTACCTGTAATAATTTTAATACCTTCTTTTTCTCCTGATTTTCTATAATTATTTAGGGATATTTTGGGAAGTTCTAATTTGGAAGAGTACAGAATTGGGAATTTTTCCAGAACCAATTAAATAAGCAAAGTTTTGATAGAGAAACTGATAGACTGTGGTAAAAATTCATGAAAACATGTTTAAGGAATGTGGTTTATTTCACACTACTAGAATGGATGATTACCTTAATCATCTGTACATTTAATACTGTGCAATGATTTTAATTGAATACAGATTTTTCACTGTACCTGAAGGAACAGGCTGTACCAAGGAAACAAAAAGGATCACACTGTGATACCAGTGATTGAAACAGGTCTATTTCTTGCTGAGCATGTGATGTACTGTGATATCGTTCAATAAAGCCCGCAGGAAGCAAAGAGATTGAGATGGCCTCTGTGAAGACAAGGAGGTGTCTTTGCTCACTGTTGGGTAACATATTCATCAGTCTTGGAATTAGAGAGATTAAAAATAATAATAGGATGTGTGTATGGAGAGCCCTGCATTAAAAAAGGTAAATTCTTATTTGTATGCTTCATCGAAGTTTATAATGTGCTTCCACATATATTACCTCATGGGATCCTCACAGCAATCTAGTTGAGGAGGGCAATGCATTATTGTCCCTTTTGTGCAGATGAGGAAACCGTAAGTCAAAGTTGTTAAATTATTTAATCAAGGTCACAGATTGAGCTAGTAGAAAGCCTCATATATAAAATACTTTAGATCAAATCATTTTTTTGATATGATGCATTCAATAACTGAAGGGGCAAATCAATGTACTGTGATATTTTTGAACACTGTTTTTTTCCCCACAAATGTGCATTAAGAAGTAAACTAATGTAGCTAGGACTTGAACTTTCATAATAATTTCAATATGATTTGATCACATTGGGAAACACTGATAGCTCTCTGAAATTACCATCAATTCTGCCTTCCCTAAAAGGCTGGGAAACCTACCAAACTTCTTTCCCCTGCCTAAGAGAAACCAGTAAAATAAAAAGGGAGAATAGGCTTATATGCTAATTCTAAATTTGGTATCCTCTCCTCCTCTCCATTTTCCATTTCATTGATTTTCTGTGGGAAAATCATGCATTGGGAATCTGTATTTGTAGGTGAATATGAGTAAGCTGAGGAGAGTTAATTAACAAACACTTAGTGGACATCTATTTTGTATACAACACTTAACAAAACATTTGGGTTATTGACAAGAAGAAAAAGACATGATCTCAACTGATGAGAAACTTTGAATATAAATGGGAAAAAATAAAGCTGATGAGAACAAACACAAAACAATATATAGAGAAGTGTGAAATAATTTAGAATATGCTAAATACGTCACTAATAGGAGAATGCTGCATAAATGATCAAAGCAGAACTGGGCCGAACTTAGAAACTTATCTTCAGTTGGTGAATGTTGAATCAAAATTTGAGATCCTTTTTATTCTAGAATTAACGGAGAGGAGTGAGATTGATTTGTTTGGTGTGTGAGTGTTTGCGGGGTGTTTTGGAATTATGGGAGCGAGAGGAAGGGTGGTGAGTAAGAAAGTAGGGTCAATAAAAGTAAACACACATCTCTAGTGACATGAATGTGGTATAAAGAAGTAAATCTGGAAAGAAATATTTAAGCACACAATCTGTGACCCAACTTTTAAAAATGAATTGCCTTGTATTTGAGAAGAATTGTGTTTTTGTTCTACATGTAACAGCTTGAAGTTTACTTTTGGTATTGATAATAATGGGTAGCAGGAGTTTAACTAAATGCCAAGAAGTGGCAAAAATATATAATTTTTATCATATACCTAGCAAATGAGTGCATGTTATGAATGTCTCATTTCTCTAAGATGACACTTAATTGAAATAACATGTACACTACTTTGACTATCTGTGTCTATCATCATCTACCATAACATTGGAGAAGTTGCTTAAATGTACTCAGACTCAAGTCTTCCAGGGTCTGTGAGGCTCAATTAAGATAATATATGTGAAATTACCCAGTAGATGGTAAGCACTCAATGTACTTTTCTTTCTTTATTATTTTCCCTAAAAAATTATGGGTCTTTATGGAGAATCCTGTGAAGTCTAGGTAGGAACATAGTGACTGTGGAATGTATTGCAGTTCAAATTGTATCTTTTATATCCTTTTCATGGAAGCATTTTGGGGAGCTCTGTGCCTTTAAACATCACCCAGTTTTCTGGAAACAGTTCTGGGTGGAAGTAGGTCCACTCAGCAATCACAACAATTGGCATTTTACTGCATAGAGTAAACATTTACAAGCTTGACTTTTTCCTCCTGTAGAACTTTATTTATTGTAGAAAATTTGGAAAATGAAAAATGTGAACAGCATTGGTACTCACACTAGCCAGAGATGATCATTTTAGTGTTTTTCCTTCCAATCTATTTTTATGCCACATACACCTAAATTGGGACCAACCATATGTATCTTTTGTATCTTGAATTCATTTAATGCTACTCAAAGGTATATTCTATGTCATTAAACATGAGAATTCTTTGAAAACATGATTTTGAATGGCTATGTAGTATCCTGTTATATGGTCCTACCAATGATTTATCTAATTATTCTCCTATTGTTGAGGCTGTTTAGAATTTTGCCATAATAAATATCACCACAATGATCATCTGAATATATATGTCTCTGATGCTTTATTTACATCAGATTCCTAGAAACAGAATTATGGCCTCAAAAAGTATAAACATCTTTAAGGATCTAAACTCATATTGAAAAATTGTCCTATGGAAAGCTTATATCAGTTTTACACTCCTGTTAGCAGTGTACAAGAATCAGTAGCTCCCAGTACCCTCAAAGCAAGCATTTCTATGAAGACATCCTTCACAGGTGAGTGCCACGCTCACCTGCACAGAATAATTTCTCAAAACCTTTGTTCATGGTCATTTATGAACAATCATTGCCATTGTACCTGAGGCTTTTAATTTCTTGTTTATTTTCATTATACTTTACATGTTTCTTTTTAAAGGTAGTTTTCCATAGAACAACAAACCAGCAAGCGTTCTAATAAAACTAAAATCGAGACTTAATTTCTTAGATAATATCGAGACAAGCTGACAAACTCAGACTTGTGGGAAGACTGGATGGACAGTTGCCTGGGAACTATTCTGTAAGTCATTGTTTTTAAAACCTCCAGAACCAGGAAGAAGGAGCTGATTAGCTGGGATGGGTTATATCATACTCCGATTTCAACTGTTTCGAGAAATAGCATAGTTTTGTGCATATGTTAAGTGGTCAAAAATTAGTAAATAATGATCAAACAATGAGCCACTTTAGGCTCATTTGGCCCCTGACTTAGCCATGAACTTTTATTAAGAGAAGGAACAGCCTCTCTGTAGTCCTCCGACAGCATTATTCCCTTTTCACATTAATAATTATCTGTGTACGTCTGTTTCCCTTGCTGCCTAGCAAAGTTCAGTGAGATAGGGAATGAGTGTTTTTCATCTTTGTTTTACAACTAGCACTTGAGAAAAAGAAGTAATATAATAATATAGGTGAACAATTATCTGATCGCTGGCTGGAGAAAGACTTTCTGAGCAAAATAGCAATGGAAGAAAACCCAAAAGAAATTATTGAAAGACTTGAATACTTAAAAATTTAAAATGTCTCTGCATCATTAGCCCCTGTCCTCTATAAATCTCCAAGTTCATAAACAAACTTAAATGGTGAAACAAATGGGAGAAAATATCTTTAAAAAACTGACAAGAATTTAACAACTTTAATCTTTAAAGAACTTAAAGAAATCAATAAGAAAAATATTGAGTCCAATAGTTTAATGGACAAAGGACATGAATACATAATTCACCAAAGAGAAAATAGAAATGGCTAATAAGTTTGAAAAATGCTCAACTTAATTCACTTTTATTTATTTATTTATTTATTTATTTATTTTCATTTTTATTGAGATTGTTCAGATACCATACAATTATCCAAAGATCCAAAGTGTACAATCTCTTGCCCCTGGGTACCCTCATACAGCTGTGCATCCATCACACTTAATTTTTGTTCAATTTTTAGAAACTTTTCATTACTCCAGACAAGAAATAAAGTGAAAGATGAAAAAAGAAAAAAAGAAAAGGAAACTCTAATCCTCCCCTATCCCTAACCAACCCCCCTCAATTGTTGACTCATAGTATTGTTATAGTACATTTGTTACTGTTTATGAAAAAATGTTGAAATACTACTAACTGTAGTATATAGTTTGTAATAGGTATATAGTTCTTCCCTATATGCCCCTCTATTATTAACTTCTAATTGTATTGTCATACATTTGTTCTGGTTCGTGGAAGCGATTTCTAGTATTTGTACAGTTGATCATGAACATTGCCCACCATAGGATTCAGTTTTATACATTCCCATCTTTTGACCTCCAACTTTCCTTCTGGTGACATATATAACTCTGAGCTTCCCCTTTCCACCTCATTCACACACCATTCGGCGCTGTTAGTTATTCTCACATCTTGCTACCAACACCCCTGTTCATTTCCAAACATTTAAGTTCATCCTAATTGAACATTCTGCTCATACTAAGCAACCACTCCCCATTCTTAAGCCTCGTCCTATATCTTGGTACCTTATACTTCATGTCTATGAGTTTACATATTATAATTAGTTCCTATCAGTGAGACCCTGCAATAATTGTCCTAATGTGTCTGGCTTATTTCACTCAGTATATTGCCCTCGAGGTTTTGTCGTCAACCCATTTTTTTTTTTAATATGGTTTTGTTCACTCACCATACATTCCATCCCAAGTAAATAATCGATTGTTCTCTGCATGGTCATACATTTATGTGTTCACCACCTTCACCACTATCTATATAAGAGCATCTACATTTCTTCCACAAGGCAGGAGGGGCAGTCAAAGAAGGCAGAGAGGCAAAAGAAAGAGGAAAAAAAAAATGACAGCTAGGAAGCAGCAAAAGGAAAAATAACCTTAAATCAAAGTAGAATAAAGAATCAGACAATACCACCAATGTCAAGTGTCTAACATGCCTCCCCTATCCCCGCCTCTTATCTGCATTCACCTTGGTATATCACCTTTGTTACATTAAAGGAAGCATAATACAATGATTCTATTAGTTACAGTCTCTAGTTTATGTTGATTGCATCCCTCCCCCAATGCCTCCCCATTTTTAACACCTTGCAAGGTTGACATTTGCTTGTTCTCCCTCGTAAAAGAACGTATTTGTACATTTTATCACAATTGTTGAATACTCTAGATTTCACCAAGTTACACAGTCCCAGTCGTTATCTTTCCTCCTTTCTTCTGGTGTCTCACATGCTCCCCACCTTCCTCTCTCAACCGTATTCATAGTTACCTTTGTTCACAACTTACATTGTTGTGCTACCATCTCCCAAAGTTGTGTTCCAAACCACTCACTTCTGTCTTCTATCACCCTGTAGTGCTCCCTTTAGTATTTCCTGTAGGGCAGGTGTCTTGTTCACAAAGTCTCTCATTGTCTGTTTGTCAGAAAATATTTTGAGCTCTCCCTCATATTTGAAGGACAGTTTTGCTGGATACAGGATTCTTGGTTGGTGGTTTTTCTCTTTCAGTATCTTAAATACGTCACACCACTTCCTTCTTGCCTCCATGGTTTCTGCTGAGAGATCCGCACATAGTCTTATTAAGCTTCCTTTGTATGTAATGGATCACTTTTCTCTTGCTGCTTTCAGGATTCTCTCTTAGTCTTTGACATTTGATAATCTGATTATTAAGTGTCTTGGCGTAGGCCTATTCAGATCTCTTCTGTTTGGAGTACACTGTGCTTCTTGGATCTGTAATTTTATGTCTTTCATAAGAGATGGGAAATTTTCATTAATTATTTCCTCTATTATTGCTTCTGCCCCCTTTCCCTTCTCTTCTTCTGGGACACCAATGATACGTACATTATTGTACTTTGTTTCATCCTTGAGTTCCCGGAGACATTGCTCATATTTTTTCATTCTTTTCTCCATCTGCTCCTTTGCGTGTAGGCTTTCAGGTGTTTTGTTCTCCAGTTCCTGAGTGTTTTCTTCTGCCTCTTGAGATCTGCTGTTGTATGTTTCCATTGTGTCTTTCATCTCTTGTGTTGTGCCTTTCATTTCCATAGATTCTACTAGTTGTTTTTTTGAACTTTTGATTTCTGCCGTATACATGCCCAGTGCTTCCTTTACAGGCTCTATCTCTTTTGCAATATCTTCTCTAAACTTTTTGAATTGATTTAGCATTAGTTGTTTAAATTCCTGTATCTCAGTTGAAGTGTATATTTGTTCCTTTGACTGGGCCATAACTTTGTTTTTCTTAGTGTAGGTTGTAATTTTCTGTTGTCTAGGCATGGTTTCCTTGGTTATCCAACTCAGGTTTTCCCAGACCAGAACAGGCTCAGGTCCCAGAGGGAAGAAATATTCAGTATCTGGTTTCCCTGTGGGTGTGTCTTAGAAAATTGCTCCACCCTTTGATGCCTCAGGTCACTGTGCTTTTCTGCCCAGCAGGTGATGCCTGTTAGCCTGTACTTCTTGACTGGTATGAGGAGGTATGGTGATGTTCCCCCAGGCTCTGGAGTCTGGTTCTGAATGGAAAGGGCTCCACCCCTTTCCTCCTACAGAAGACAGACCCCCCAGGTGGAGGTCATTAGCATTTCAATGGTCTCGCTCTCTGCTTGTGCTGTCTCCACCCTTCCCCGAGTCACAGCCCTGGAAACTGAAAATGACTGGGGCTTTCTCCACTGAGCCAAAAAAGAAACAGATAGTCCCCTTCAGACCCAGTCCAAGGCGACCCTCCGGCTCTCCCAGGTCAGTCATCACCCAAAGCCTCTGTTTTTTGGGGATGCGTACCTGTAGTGAGCAGTTCACACTCGCTACTTAAAACCCCAGTTGGAGCTCAGCTGAGCTATATTTGCTTGCTGGGAGAGAGCTTCTCTCTGGCACCACGAGGCTTTGCAGCTCGGGCTATGGGGGAGGGGGTCTCACGACTTGGTTCCACAGGTTTTACTTACAGATTTTATGCTGTGTTCTCGGGCATTCCTCCCAATTCAGGCTGGTGTATGATGAGTGGATGGTCTTGTTTGTCCCCCCGCAGTTAGTCTGGATTATTTACTAGTTGTTTCTGGTTTTTTGTAGTTGTTCCAGGGGGACTACTTAGCTTCCACTCCTCTCTATACAGCCATCTTGCCCTCCTGCCCAATAGGATTTTTTTCTCAACTTAATTCACTTTTAGTCAAAGAAATTCAGAGCTAAACAATTAGATACCATTTTTGATCACCAGATAAAAACATTTACCATTTTTGGTCACGAGATAAAAATGTTTCCTTTCCTTTCTTAATGTCAAGACGCCTGGCAAAGGCAGAGTGTGCAGAAATGGATTTTGGTACAATCTTTCTGGAAAGCAATTTGAGAATTATGTATTGAAAGCTTTAAAGATGTTCATACTCTGACACAAAATTTCCAGTTTTAGAAATTTATCCTGAGGAAATAATCTGAAATGTGAGTAGAGGTATTCTGTATAATGCTCTTTATTTTAACAAAATATTGGAAAAATTAAAAAATTCCAACAGTAAGGGAGGGTTAAAATTTTTTTGACATAGCTAGACAATTAATAGACCATTTACACATCCTTTAAAGTGGTGTTAATGGATTAAAAAATAATAACATGGCACATAGGAAATAACGTGAAGCAAAAAAGTATTTATAAAATAGACATCTATCCATGCATGAATGTATGTATAGAAAAGGTACTAGACCTGATCTGTTGGCAAGAGCTATCTCTGATGGTGGAGTTACAAGTAATTTCTCCTTCATACATCTATGAAGTTTTTGAGCTTTTTACAATGAGAATGTAGTGTTAATATAACTTGAAATTTCAATATATTTGAAGTTTGTGTATGTATATATTTGAAAAAAGCTTAGTTGTTAAAAAAAAGAATCGGCAACAGGTGCAAGGGGGTTCTTTTTTAAGGTGGGAGAAATGTGAGAAAGCTCTATGCTGTGGGAAAGAGTTGGTGGAAAGGGAGAGGTTAAAGGTATAGGAAGAGGCTCTTATTGAAGGCTGAGGTCCTGGGCCAGCCAGAGGGGAGGGGGCACCTCTAATACTGAGATCTGAAGGGGAAGTTGCAGACAAGTTAGTCAGTGTGATAAGGATGTGGAGAGATCCTTGCCTGATCAATGCTATTTTCTTTGAGGAAGTAAGAGGTGAGATTCTCTGCTCAGAGTCTGTGGTAAAGCTTCAGAAAAGTATGAAGCTTTAAAATTGCCACTGAGCAGAAAGAAGGAGTATACTTTTCATTTTCCCTCCAAAACCTTGTTTTTATTCCTTTGATCAATGATTAGCATTAATGATTCAAGACAGGAATCTGGGAGTTATCCTCCCTGCCCCTATTGATCAGTAAAGTTCTCATAATTCAAACTCCTAAAATATCTCTCAAATCAATCTTTTCTCTCTCTCTTTTTTCATCTTCTTGCCTGGATTACTGCAATACTTTCCTAACTGGTCTTTGTAGGCTCAACATTCCTTCCTATCCTCAATTCATCCATCACACTTTTGCCAGAACCATCTTTCAAAAAACCTATTAGGAATTTTGTCATGCCCCTATTTAAAAATACTTCAAGGTCTTCAATTGCCTGTAGGATAAAATCCAAACTCCTCTGCGAGATATTCAATGCACTTCTTGATCTGGTTCTTGTAACTTTTTAACCTTGTTTTTCCTTATCATTTCTCCATTCAACCATCCATGCATCCATCCATGCATCCATCCATCCATCCACTCAAATATCCATCCATCCTTCCTCTCACAGCTGCCTACAATATGGTAGGAACTGTGTATGTTAGGTACAGGGAAATAACCAGACAAAGTATCTATGCAAGAGCAACTGATAGTTTGGTGGAAGAAATAGACACAAATATACAATGAACAGTATAGGCATCAAAATATGCACAAGGTACAGTGAATACACAAATAAATGAGTGTCAGGTCTCTGGAGGCAGGGATTGGACATAGAGTTGGAGTCAGAAAAAAGTCTGATAGAGGATATGATCCTTGAGTTGAATCTTGAAAATCTTGAAAGGTAAGTAGGTGTTTTAAATTAATTTTTCTTTTTCTTTTGGAAAAGATGGAGAAACATGTTTCATGAAGAGGCATTAACATGATCAAAGGCATAGAGGTGTGGTACAACTAGGACAGTGTGTGGAATGCAGGTCATTTGGTGTGCTAATGGTACAGGGTGCAAGATTGTGTGTATGTGTTGTGGAAAGTGGAGGAGGGTGTGGTAGTGAGAACAGAGACTGGATAAGGAGGTAAGAGCTAGTTAGTGGAGTTCTAGGCCTCACGCTGAAGACAATAGAAAATATTAACAGGTTTTAGGTAGAGGAGTTACATAATTAAACTTGGAAATTGAAAAGATCTGGTTGGCTACGACCAGACAAGACATATAGGTGATGAGGTCATTTAATAGGTTATTGTTCAGGTGAGAGAGGATGAAGGCCTAAGGACCTGAACTCAGGAAAGAAAGTTGGATATTTTAGAGATACTAAGGCTATATGACCATCTTTGGCAATGCTTTTCAAAGTATGGCTTGTGGACTGGTGCCAGCTTGTGAACTGTTTGTTATCAGTCTGTTATGAGATAAATACAGAAATTAGGATTGTTTATAAACTTTTGTAGCAATTTGAAGGAATAATTTTATATCTTTTGAATATAACAATGAAAAAAATGGGGTTTGAATTTTGTAGGTTTCTGCTTTTTATTTCCTTTCTCTAGTAATTCATTTTTTTTTAATCATCATTTTATTGAGATATATTCACATACCACGCAGTCATACAAAAAAAATTGTACTTTCGATTGTTTACAGTACCATTACATAGTTGTACATTCATCACCTAAATCAATCCCTGACACCTTCATTAGCACACACACAAAAATAACAAGAATAATAATTAGAGTGAAAAAGAGCAATTGAAGTAAAAAAGAACACTGGGTACCTTTGTCTGTTTGTTTCCTTCCCCTATTTTTCTACTCATCCATCCATAAACTAGACAAAGTGGAGTGTGGTCCTTATGGCTTTCCCAATCCCACTGTCACCCCTCATAAGCTACATTTTTATACAACTGTCTTCGAGATTCATGAGTTCTGGGTTGTAGTTTAATAGTTTCAGGTATCCACCACCAGCTACCCCAATTCTTTAGAACCTAAAAAGGGTTGTCTAAAGTGTGCGTAAGAGTGCCCACCAGAGTGATCTCTCGGCTCGTTTTGGAATCTCTCTGCCACTGAAGCTTATTTCATTTCCTTTCACATCCCCCTTTTGGTCAAGAAGATGTTCTCCATCCCACGATTCCAGGTCTACAATCCTCCCCGGGAGTCATATTCCACGTTGCCAGGGAGATTCACTCCCCTGGGTGTCTGATCCCACGTAGGGGGGAGGGCAGTGATTTCACCTTTCAAGTTGGCTTAGCCAGAGAGAGAGGGCCACATCTGAGCAACAAAGAGGCATTCAGGAGGAGACTCTTAGGCACAAATATAGGGAGGCCTAGCCTCTCCTTTGCAGCAACTGTCTTCCCAAGGGTAAAACTTATGGTAGAGGGCTCAACCCATCAAACCACCAGTCCCCTATGTCTGTGGTCATGTTAGCAACCATGGAGGTGGGGTAGGCGAATACCCCTGCATTCTCCACAGGCTCCTCAAGGGGACACTACATCTTTTTTTTTTTTTTTTTCCTTGTTTGTCTTTTTTCTTTTTCTTTTTTTTTTTTTTTAACTTTCTCTTCTTTTTTAAATCAACTGTATGAAAAAAAAAGTTAAAAAGAAAACAAACATACAATAAAAGAACATTTCAAAGAGACCATAACAAGGGAGTAAGAAAAAGACAACTAACCTAAGATAACTGCTTAACTTCCAACATGTTCCTACTTTACCCCAAGAAAGTTACATAATATAGCAACATTTCAGTGAACTTGTTCCTACTACATCCATCAGAAATTAACAGACCATAGTCATTTCTGGGCATCCCCAGAACGTTAAATAGCTTATCTGTTCTTCTTGGATTATTGTTCCCCCTTCCTTAATTGCTCTCTACTGCTAGTTCCCCTACATTCTACATTATAAACCATTTGTTTTACATTTTTCAAAGTTCACATTAGTGGTAGCATATAATATTTCTCTTTTTGTGCCTGGCTTATTTCGCTCAGCATTATGTCTTCAAGGTTCATCCATGTTGTCATATGTTTCACCAGATCGTTCCTTCTTACTGCCGCGTAGTATTCCATCGTGTGTATATACCACATTTTATTTATCCACTCATCTGTTGAAGGACATTTGGGTTGTTTCCATCTCTTGGCAATTGTGAATAATGCTGCTATGAACATTGGCGTGCAGATATCTGTTCGTGTCACTGCTTTCCGATCTTCCGGGTATATACCGAGAAGTGCAATCGCTGGATCGAATGGTAGCTCTATATCTAGTTTTCTAAGGAACTGCCAGACTGACTTCCAGAGTGGCTGAACCATTATATAGTCCCACCAACAATGAATAAGAGTTCCAATTTCTCCACATCCCCTCCAGCATTTGTAGTTTCCTGTTTGTTTAATGGCAGCCATTCTAACCGGTGTTAGATGGTATCTCATTGTGGTCTTAATTTGCATCTCTCTAATAGCTAGTGAAGCTGAACATTTTTTCATGTGTTTCTTGGCCATTTGTATTTCCTCTTCAGAGAACTGTCTTTTCATATCTTTTGCCCATTTTATAATTGGGCTGTCTGTACTATTGTTATTGAGTTGTAGGATTTCTTTGTATATGCAAGATATCAGTCTTTTGTCAGATACATGGTTTCCAAAAATTTTTTCCCATTGAGTTGGCTGCCTCTTTACCTTTTTGAGAAATTCCTTTGAGGTGCAGAAACTTCTAAGCTTGAGGAGTTCCCATTTATCTATTTTCTCTTTTGTTGCTTGTGCTTTGGGTGTAAAGTCTAGGAAGTGGCCGCCTAATACAAGGTCTTGAAGATGTTTTCCTACATTATCTTCTAGGAGTTTTATGGTACTTTCTTTTATATTGAGATCTTTGGTCCATTTTGAGTTAATTTTTGTGTAGGGGGTGAGGTAGGGGTCCTCTTTCATTCTTTTGGATATGGATATCCAACTCTCCCAGCCCCATTTGTTGAAAAGACCATTATGGCTCAGTTCGGTGACTTTGGGGGCCTTATCAAAGATCAGTCGGCCATAGATCTGAGGGTCTATCTCTGAATTCTCAATTCGATTCCATTGATCTATATGTCTATCTTTGTGCCAGTACCATGCTGTTTTGGCAACTGCGGCTTTATAATAAGCTTCAAAGTCAGAGAGTGTAAGTCCTCCCACTTCGTTTTTCTTTTTTAGAGTGTCTTTAGCAATTCGAGGCATCTTCCCTTTCCAAATAAATTTGATAACTAGCTTTTCCAAGTCTGCAAAGTAGGTTGTTGGAATTTTGATTGGGATTGCATTGAATCTGTAGATGAGTTTGGGTAGAATTGACATCTTAATGACATTTAGCCTTCCTATCCATGAACATGGAATATTTTTCCATCTTTTAAGGTCCCCTTCTATTTCTTTTAGTAGAGTTATGTAGTTTTCTTTGTATAGGTCTTTTACATCTTTGGTTAAGTTTATTCCTAGGTACTTGATTTTTTTAGTTGCTATTGAAAATGGTATCTTTTTCTTGAGTGTCTCTTCAGTTTGTTCATTTCTAGCATATAGAAACATTACTGACTTATGTGCATTAATCTTGTATCCCGCTACTTTGCTAAATTTGTTTATTAGCTCTAGTAGGTGTATCGTTGATTTCTCAGGGTTTTCTAGATATAAGATCATATCGTCTGCAAACAATGACAGTTTTACTTCTTCTTTTCCAATTTGGATGCCTTTTATTTCTTTGTCTTGCCGGATTGCCCTGGCTAGCACTTCCAGCACAATGTTGAATAACAGTGGTGACAGCGGGCATCCTTGTCTTGTTCCTGATCTTAGAGGGAAGGCTTTCAGTCTCTCACCATTGAGTACTATGCTGGCTGTGGGTTTTTCATATATGCTCTTTATCATGTTGAGGAAGTTTCCTTCAATTCCTACCTTTTGAAGTGTTTTTATCAAAAAGGGATGTTGGATTTTGTCAAATGCTTTTTCAGCATCTATTGAGATAATCAATTGATTTTTCCCTTTCGAGTTTTTAATGTGTTGTAATACATTGATTGTTTTTCTTATGTTGAACCATCCTTGCATGCCTGGAATGAACCCCACTTGGTCATGGTGTATGATTTTTTTAATGTGTCTTTGGATTCGATTTGCAAGTATTTTGTTGAGGATTTTTGCATCTATATTCATTAGGGAGATTGGCCGGTAGTTTTCCTTTTTTGTAGCATCTTTGGCTGGTTTTGGTATTAGATTGATGTTAGCTTCATAAAATGAGTTAGGTAGTGTTCCATTTTTTTCAATGTTTTGAAAGAGTTTGAGTAAGATTGGTGTCAGTTCTTTCTGGAAAGTTTGGTAGAATTCCCCTGTGAAGCCATCTGGCCCTGGGCATTTATTTGTGGGAAGATTTTTGATGACTGATTGGATCTCTTTGCTTGTGATGGGTTGGTTGAGGTCTTCTATTTCTTCTCTGGTCAGTCTAGGTTGTTCATATGTTTCCAGGAAATTGTCCATTTCTTCTACATTATCCAGTTTGTTGCCATACAGTTGTTCATAGTATCCTCTTATAATTTTTTTAATTTCTTCAGGATCTGCAGTTATGTCACCTTTTTCATTCATTATTTTGTTTATATGGGTCTTCTCTCTTTTTGATTTTGTCAGTCTAGCTAGGGGCTTGTCAATCTTGTTGATCTTCTCAAAGAACCAACTTTTGGTGATATTTATCCTCTCTATTGTTTTTTTGTTCTCTATGTCATTTATTTCTGCTTTAATCCTTGTTATTTCTTTTCTTGTACTTGGTTTAGGATTGGTTTGCTGTTCATTTTCTAGCTTCTTCAGTTGATCCATTAGTTCTTTGATTTTGGCTCTTTCTTCCTTTTTAATATATGCGTTTAGTGCTATAAATTTCCCCCTTAGCACTGCTTTTGCTGCATCCCATAGGTTTTGGTATGTTGTGTTCTCATTTTCATTCGTCTCTATATATTTAGCAATTTCTCTTGCTATTTCTTCGTTAACCCACTGATTGTTTAGGAGTGTGTTGTTTAACCTCCAGGTATTTGTGAATTTTCTAAGTCTCTGATGGTTATTGACTTCTAATTGTATTCCATTGTGGTCAGAGAATGTGCTTTGAATAATTTCAATCTTTTTAAATTTATTGAGGCTTGTTTTATGTCCCAGCATATGATCTATTCTGGAGAAAGTTCCGTGAGCACTAGAAAAGTATGTGTATCCTGGTGATTTGGGATGTAATGTCCTGTAGATGTCTGTTAAATCTAATTCATTTATCAGATTGTTTAGGTTTTCAATTTCCTTATTGGTCTTCTGTCTGGTTGATCTATCTATAGGAGAGAGTGATGTGTTGAAGTCTCCCACAATTATTGTGGAAACATCAATTGCTTCCTTTAGTTTTGCCAGTGTTTCTCTCATGTATTTTGTGGCACCTTGATTGGGTGCATAGACATTTACGATTGTTATTTCTTCTTGCTGAATTGCCCCTTTAATTAGTATGTAGTGGCCTTCTTTGTCTCTCAAAACATCCCTGCATTTGAAGTCTATTTTATCTGAGATTAATATTGCTACACCTGCTTTCTTTTGGCTGTAGCTTGCATGAAATATTTTTTTCCATCCTTTCACTTTCAGTTTCTTTGTGTCCCTGTGTCTAAGATGAGTCTCTTGTATGCAACATATTGATGGTTCATTTTTTTTGATCCATTCTGCGAATCTATATCTTTTAATTGGGGAGTTTAATCCATTTACATTCAACGTTAAAACCGTGAAGGCATTTCTTGAATCGGCCATCTTATCCTTTGGTTTATGTTTGCCATATTTTTCCCTCTCTCTATTAATATCCTTTATTGTACCCATACCGAATCTCTTTAGTACTGAACCTTTCTCCAAGTCTCTCTGTCCTGTCTTTGTTTCTCTGTCTGTAGGGCTCCCTTTAGTATCTCCAGTAGGGCAGGTCTCTTGTTAGCAAATTCTCTCAGCATTTGTTTGTCTGTGAAAAATTTAAGCTCTCCCTCAAATTTGAAGGAGAGCTTTGCTGGATAAAGTATTCTTGGCTGGAAATTCCTCTCACTCAGAATTTTAAATATATCGTGCCACTGCCTTCTTGCCTCCATGGTGGCTGCTGAGTAGTCACTACTTAGTCTTATGCTGTTTCCTTTGTATGTGGTGAATTGCTTTTCTCTTGCTGCTTTCAGAACTTGCTCCTTCTCTTCTATGTTTGACAGTGTGATCAGTATATGTCTCGGAGTGGGTTTTTTTGGATTTATTCTATTTGGAGTTTGCTGAGCATTTATGATTTGTGTATTTATGTTGTTTAGAAGATTTGGGAAGTTTTCCCCAACAATTTCTTTGAATACTCTTCCTAGACCTTTACCCTTTTCTTCCCCTTCTGGGACACCAATGAGTCTTATATTCGGACGTTTCATATTATCTATCATATCCCTGAGGTCCATTTCGAGTTTTTCAATTTTTTTCCCCATTCTTTCTTTTATGCTTTCATTTTCCATTCTGTCATCTTCCAGGTCACTGATTCGTTGTTCAACTTCCTCTAGTCTTGTACTATGAGTGTCCAGAATCTTTTTAATTTGGTCAACAGTTTCTTTAATTTCCATAAGATCATCCATTTTTTTATTTAGTCTTGCAATGTCTTCTTTATGCTCTTCTAGGGTCTTCTTGATTTCCTTCATATCCCGTACTATGGTCTCATTGTTCATCTTTAGTTCTTTGAGTAGCTGCTCTAGGTGCTGTGCCTCTTCTGGTCTTTTGATTTGGGTGCTTGGGCTTGGGTTATCCATATCGTCTGGTTTTTTCATATGCTTTATAATTTTCTGTTGTTTTTGGCCTCGTGGCATTTGCTGAACTTGATAGGGTTCTTTTAGGGTTTGTAGACCTATTGAAGTCCTTATCTCTAATTTATCAGATCTACAGCTTCGTGGAGTACACTTTCTCTAACTAACCAGCAGGTGGCGTCCACGAGCCACCTGTTCTCCACAAGCCAGATCTCCCCTGCTTAGCCTTTTTGGTGAGTGGGGGAGTGAGTCTTGTGGGGCCCAATTGGTGTACCAAGCTTGCGTGTGTAGTTGGTGTTGCCTGCCCTGTATGTGGGGCGTGTTTCTGGGCAGTCGGGGAGGGGGGGTGGCCCTAACAATCAAATCTCCCTGGTGATCCTAGAGTTTTAAAGCTGCTGCAATAGTCTAATCCTTCAGTTGAGTCCTGCCACAGTTTGTCTCTGCCACTGACCCACAAGTCCTTGGTATTGGCGTATGGCTCCTGAGACTTGCAAGTGGGCCCCTCTTCCAGGCCGTGCACCCCGGGTCCTCTGTTGAGGGATGACTGTGCTATGTCACAGGTGAGTGCCGTCCCCCCAGGGCAGTTCTGGGCTGCTGGGCTGTGTAGGGAGGCTCCCAGTCTGCTGAAATGATGGCTGAATGGGGCTTTGTTAATTCACACTGCTCTACCTTCCCAGCTCTGGGACAATCAGCTGAGGTTGCAGGGAAGGCTAATGTCCACGCCCAGTTTTGTGGAGTGTGCCTGTTATTTGAAGCACTTCCGTCACACTGGGTTGTCTGGGGCAGCTCTGGGCTATGGGGCTGGCGATGGGCAGGAGTGTTTCCTGTCCACCAGGATGGTGGCTGTGAGCGGACACCCCCCTTTTCTTGGGAAGTTGTGTTGTTTAGTGAATTTTCTCAGCCACTGGATTATTGCCTTTTGTCTCAGAGCTCTCTTAGTTCTGCTCTTGACTTGACGTGCCCAAATTGAAAGTCTTTGAAGCTTTCTGTATTGGGCTTCTTAGAGTAATTGTTTTAGAAAAAGAAAAAAGGATTTAAAAAAAAAAAAAAAACGGCCCTCCTCAGAGATCTAATGGGTTATTGAAATGCTAATAGACAAAGCAACCAGGGCCATTAAGGAAAGGTCCACAGGGCAGAGAGATCAGCTTTGCTTCGGGATTTGCATATGCGCCTCAAGGCCTGATCTCCGCCCTTCCCCTTTCTGTGTTCACCAGAACTCCAAAAATCCTCTGCTTTTATTTTGGAGTTTTTTGTGTTGTTTTTTTTCTATGCCTGTCTCCTCTCTGCTGGGCTGGCTGCTCTCAGAGTCTCTGGTGTCTGGTCTCAGTCTATCTATGGTTGGAGTTTGAATCAGTAGAATGAGTTTCCGATAAGAGCAGCCACTGCAGTTCTCCCTTCTCCTTCCCGGAGCTGACAGCCCCTCCTCCCCCGGGACTGAGCCTGGCAGGGAGGGGCCTGGGTCCCCTGGCCGCAAAAACTTACAGATTTTGCTGATCTCAGCAGTTCGACATTTTCATGAGTGTTGTATGAAGTATGCCCAAAGACAGATTGCTCTGTGGTGTCCAGTCCATGCAGTTCCTGGCTTTTTACCTACTTTCCTGGAGGAGTAACTAAAACTTACAGCTCACCAGTCTGCCATCTTGCCCCGCCTCCCTCTAGTAATTCATTTTTATTGTATTTCATAAAAGTATTGAGCTATGTGGATTAGAAAGACAAGCTGGTCCTTCTTATAGTTTGTTGAGAGGCACTTATCTAGAGTTCTTGGTGATTAAGTGAATATGGTAGTGGTTGGAAGGAAGGAGTCAAAGATGACTTTCGCTATGTGTGGTAGTTAGAGAAAGAAGCAGCAGACATTTATTTATTTATTTATTTATTTATTTATTTATATATTTATTTTAGAGATGGCAAATTTCCACTCCTGTATTGTTTTGACTATAGTTAATTTTAAAAATGATTTGGAGAAACATGCCATAATCTTTTATGCCCCCGGGCTTTTGCATGTACCATTTTCTCTATTGGAAACATTCCTTACCCCTTATTCTCCTGGCTAATACTTAATATAAAGGCAAATGCTTTTTAAAGCATTTACCCAGCTGGTAAACTGGTGAAGTTGGGTTTTGATCTAAGGAATCTGACTCAAGAACCCATGCATTTAACTGCAATAGCATATTGCCACCTTAAGACCCAGCTCAACAATTTCCTCTTCTGGAATCCTTCCCTGTTGCTCTTACTTGGCGGTGCCTCCCATGCATTCCCATGAAGCATGTGTTCATATCTCCATCAGGGTACTTGCTCTGCCCTACCAGAAGCAATTGTTCCTTTGCAGCTCTCCTTTCCTAGACTATGAGCTCCTTGAAGGCAGAAAGAATTCCTTACATCTCTGATTCCCCAATCCAGAGGACCATGCCCAGTGTTCACTAGGAGCTTAGTAAGTACTTGTTGAATAGATGCAGGCTTAAGAAACAGCACATTTTGGTGGGAAGTTAGCTGAGGTCTATGTGGCTAAACCTGAAGGGGTAGACTGGGTTCATAAAATCCTTTAAAATACTTCCACATTCATGGGTATTGTATTTTTCAATGCTGTAACTCTGTAATGGGAGTCACTAATCAGAGGTATGCTGATGAATGTTTAAAAACTGCCTCCCACTGCCTCCCCCCTCCTAAAAGTCCTGATTTTTAGCATTTTTAATTTCATGGAGTAAATGCTCTCACCATGGCCCTTTCAAGCTACCAACATGATGTTACTGAATAAAGAAGTGGAAGGACGTGTGCAGTAGCATTTCATTATAAAATTCATCACACGGTTACACTAGCAATAAATAATCTTAAGAGCACAGATGATAGTAAAATGTAATAAAACAATTAGGAAGCAATGAGTTTTGGATATTTATTACCTTTGTTTTAAATTGTGTCTTTACCTCCAAGTTTATATGATTTACATATTTAATTTTTAATAGTAGCCTTTTTAACAGTTGGCTTACAAAATTCCTTAAAACTTCATTGGGTGGTCTTCCACTAGTCAGCACTGTCACGGTGGGTGTGCTGAAGTTGACCACTGGCCTTGAGGGATTGGCTGTAAGTGATAGTCCACATGAGAAGCTAAGAATATTGTACACAAAGATCCTTGATGTTCTTGATGCAGCATATAGAAAGTATACAGAATGGATTACAAATGAGAAGCTGGGTATTGATAAAGCAGAACCAGATGTTAAAAAATTAGAAGATTGACTTCAGAGTGGTCAAATAGAAGAGTGATTCTTCAGGCTGAAAGTGAACTAAGTCTGATGAGAAAAATGATACAATGGGAACCATGGGAGCCTTTAGTGGAAGAACCTCCCACCAATCAATGGAAATGGCCAATATAATAATTTAAATGACTTTGGTGGGTTGGGATGGGAAAATGGTGTAATTAAATGTTCTGGTATATTATTAAAAATGTTTCATTATAATTAACATCTTAGAATCAAGAAAATTGATACAGAACATATTGCGGGGGCTTATTAAAATTACTGATTACTTCACAATTATGGTAATAGGGACTTGTGTATCAATTTTTGATTTGTAAAGCATTCAGTCAAAATATATTATTTTAAATATGAAAACAAAAACAAAAACAAACTTCATTGGTTCTCATGAGCCAGTATGAGCTGGCTCCAGGAAACCACTGTTGCTAACCCTTTTACCTACAGATTCATTCAAGACCAGCTCCTGGGACCAGTTGGTTCCCAAGCAGATAATTATAAGAAGTTCTGGATCAGTAGCTTCCTGAGGTAGTATGAGCTCTCTTATTATCTGCTCCAAGTTTTGTGATCCAGTTCCTCAGTACTTGAGTTTCTGCCTTTTTTTCAATAACCAATACTTCTTACAGATACTACCATACCTACAGAGACTGTTTTTTTGTCCCGAATACCTGTTTCCTAGTTTTCAGCCAGGATTGATTGAGTTGTACAAGTTCTGTCTGCACAGCAATGCACCATTCATATGTGGACTGCTTGCTTGGAATATCACATGCTCCATTGTTTCCTGTTGCTCACATGCCCCATGATGCTTGAATACGTGCCCTGTTGTTTGGACCTGTTTTGACTCTGGTAAATGACTCTTTCATTCTGCTTGTCCTTTCAGTTTTGAGTCTACTTTTGGACTCAAAGTCCTGTATTATTTTTGTCTCAATAACTGACACCTGGCCTTATTCCATGATCTGATTGTTGGTTGCCTGTCTTCCCAGTTTTGGCTTAGCCAAACAATCCTCAAATCCGAATGCTGATAGAGAACAGTATGAGGAAATGAGATGATTTAAGCAGATAACTACCCTTTTGATGTTATCAACATCTGCCAATAGTTGCAAAGACTGTGGATGTCTTACTTCTAAACAACTCCTGGAGATTCAAGACCCCTGAGAGTTTTGAAGTGTGCCTTGGTTAAATAATGGAGGAAACAAATTAAACAAATGGCAGTTCTCCCTTGGCTGTCAGTTCAACAGGGCTCAGAGGAGACTAAGTGAGCATGTGGGTCTTTTATAGATTGAGTTTCTCTTTGCTGTAACTTCATAGGAAGGACATATGGGATTAATCTAGGCTAAGCAGTATAAAATGGGTAGTCTGTTTATTTGCTATCTGAATCTAACAAAATCAAGGCTCTTCATTAAGAAAGAGGAATTGGCATTTCTCTTAATGTTCAGTAGATACTAATACCAGTAACCTAATATTGATATAAAACTAATGCTAATAGATTTCAGTCTTGAGTATCCTTGTATGATCTAGGAATCAACTTGAGAAAACCACAAGGGGAAAAGCATTTAAAAAAATTCAATTGGTTCTGTCAACAGCAGTGGAAAAACTTCAGTTGCTAGTCTAGGAGTCTTGCTCTTGGTTGGAGGTGAAGAATTGCCCCAGGGCCTCAGGCATTGTCAGTGCTTTGCCCTGGTTTAGAGGTGGCGGAGACAATTCCCAATCCAGGAAAAGGTTTCTATGCTTTTCACTGAATAGTTTGAATCCTTATTAATGCAAAGATTATTTGATTTTCCTATACTCCAGGAGAATATTGCGTTCAATGACATAGTAAAAAGCTGTCCTGAAACCAGAAGTTGTTTTTCTGAAGTACATTCTGAATCCCACACTCTTTCCATAGTAACAGAAATACCTTAAATCTTTTCCTGGACAAATTAGGGTTAAAAACAGATATTCCAAAAATTAAATAAATAACTAAGTGGAGTTAGAGATCTCTCTAAGTCTTGGTCTTCTCATCAAAGAAAATAATGCCAAGCAGAGCTGGCTTCATGGACCCTGCATGTAAAGGGGCTCCACACTTGGTTTAATGCTTTTCTGCTGAGATTTTTAATAATTTTTGAATGAGAGGTCCTGCATTTTAATTTTTTTCAATTTTTTTTTATATTAGAGAAGTTGTAGGTTTACAGAAGTATGGAGAAAATACAGAGTTCCCATATAATCACCTCTATTTCTAGCATTTTGCATTATCATGGTGTCTTTGTTATAATTGCTGAGAGAATATTATTGTAATTGTACCATTAATATAGTCCATAGTTTACATTAGGGTTTGTTATTTCTGTTATACAGTCCTAAGGTGGTGGTGTTTTTTTTTTTTTTAAATTTTTGTTCCACCAACATATTACCTCCTGAAATTTCCCCTTTTAACCAGAATACATAGTTCATTGGTGTTAATTACATTACCAATGTTGTGTCACCGTCATCACTATACATTACCAAAAGTTTTCTATCACTTCAAACAGAATCTTTGTATTGATAAAGAATTTGCTCCTTATTCCCTACCCCCACCCTGACCCCTGGTAAACTATATTCTAGTTTCTAACTCTATGAATTTGCTTATTCTAATTATTTCATATCAGTGAGACCATACAATATTTGTCTTTTTGTGTCTGGATTCTTTCACTCAACATGATGTCTTCAGGGTTCATCCATGTTGTCGCATGTATCAGAACTTTGTTCCTTTTCATGGCTGTATGATATTCTATTGTATGTAAATACCACATTTTGTTTATCCATTCATCAGTTGATAGACACGGTTGCTTCCATCTTTTGGCAATTGTGAATAATGCTGCTATGAACATTGGTGTGCGAATATCTGTTCAAGTCTCTGTTTTCAATTCATCTGGGTATATGCCTGCATTTTCATTTTCTACTGGGCCTTATAAATGATTCAGCTGGTCTTGATGCTAATAGAGGTAGAAAAAGGCTTCCAAAGAGGATCTTCTCTGCAGGAATGGTCCAGAATAACATTGAAAATATGCCTTGAAATAAAAGTTATAATTTTTATTTGTCCAGCCAGGCAAGAGTAAGCAGAACAGTCACCACAAGTGATGACTTAAAAACAACCAAGTGGGTATTAATACTAACAGATAACATTGATACAGTGTTTATCAAGTGCTTTGCACATATTACTTCATTTAATCCTTACTATATCCCATTCCACAGCTGAGGATATGAGACACAGAAAGGATAAAAAAATTGCCAAAGTTCACACAGGTATGTGCATGGCAGAGGATTCAAACAAAGGTGGTGGCTCCAGAATGATTTTTTTTAGTGTAATGTTTCTCCCTTCTACTAAATGGAACAATGACATTGGTTTGCTAAAATATGCTTTGCACTGTCTCTAGTACAGTTGTTACTTTTAATTCAGTGAAACGGATGAGCTATGGCCTTTTAAAAGGTCAGTGGGCACTTGGAAGCTAATCGTGAATTGCACCATAGAACAAACACATTCTTTCCTGTGTCAACCACTGGCTATTTTAAAAGAGAGGAAAAGTACTAAACATATCACACTTTAGTGTCTCATGACTGGCATTCAATTTCAACTCAAAAGATTTTTAACTACAATACTAAGCTTGTATACTGGAGATGTCATGCTCATCCTTGGAAACTTGTACTGTACTTTTTCCTTTTAGGAAAGTGGTAATTGGTTCATACTTATTAGATATGTTACATGATCCTGGCTAAATAGATGTTAGGTCCTATAAAGCCATTTTCAAACTAAAGTCTTCCTTTGCCTGTATCATTTGTAATCTTTGTAAGCACCAGAGCATATTGATTGAAAGGATGGGAACCAGCATCCTATGGCTCACTTTCCTGGGCCTTAGATTTGCATTTGTAATAGGAATAATAAAAACAGCCTCCCATGACTGCTGTGACTATATACCTAATACTTCTAGAACACAGTAAACACTCAATATATATGAATAATATTTTTTTTTTTTCATGAAAGCTGGTATAGAATAGTTAGGTAGCAGATCTTGGGAAGGTAACTTCTCTGCACCTCAGTATCTTCATCAGAAAATAAAGTTAATAATACTTATCCCACAGGGTATTTTAAGGATTAAATAAGATAAAGTATAAACAGCACTGAACAGAGGGTCTGGTGTATAGTAAGATCTTACTAAATGGTAATTGCTATTACTCTATTTGAATGTTCTGTCTGTAATGTAGGTCTAGGTAATTTAACAGTGAAATCTGTGGCCCAGTATAAAGCCATGTTATTTTTAATAGTATTTTTATCTTTTTAAAATTTTCCTTAGGTCATATTCTGTTAAGAGATTGAGATAAATATTAGTTTTTACTGTACATGATACTTTTCTGTATTAATTATGCATTTAAAAAATAAAGTTTGGAAAGACAAGTTTGGTCTTTTTCCAATGGTCCTGTTATAAAAGGGCTATTAAAAATAATGCATAAGGGAAATACTGTTCATTCATTATTAAAACCTTGTAGCAGTGATTACATCAGCTCAGTCTGGCCATCGATCGGCCCTCAGAACTCTCACTTCAACAGGAATCGAAGGGAGCAGACAACAGCAAAGGGAAGGCAGAGAGCACGCCTCTTCCTGTGTCCTCCAGATCTTGCTCCATCAGTGATGCCCTCCTTCTCCTGTATCTTCAGCTCTTCTTCTCCACTGGTCTCTTCTCTCTGTGCACCAATATGCTGAGGTCTTTTCTACCTTACAAACAACAGATAAAAATCAAACTACCTGTCCCTCATACTTGCTGCTCCCTTGAGGAACTGTTTCATCTTCCCCCTTTCTTTGACTTTTGCTAAAAGTGGTCCTCACATCCTTAACATCTCCCAATCTTTATCCCTTTTTACTCTGTCTTTCATTCCTTTGGCTTTCCAGAAACTTATTTTGAAAGCATTAAGAACCTCCTAAGCATCAAGACATATGCTATTTTCTTAGTTTTCATTCTTCTTGACCTTTCTGAAACATGTGATACTATCTCTTAGCTTCTAGGGCATTATTTGTACTTTTTTTTTTTTTTAACATTTGTGCTTGATTTGCTCATAGAAAATGGCAATGATGAATATTGTTAGGATAAAACAAGGCAATATCTCTAACAAATTTAGCAATCGGTTAGGTTCACTTGACAATCGCATCTATCCCCAAGACTGATTTTCACCCTACATGGATTACTCCTACATCTGTATTTTGTTTTGGCTTTTCTCTAGTCATTCATTCTTCCTTTCAAATAGGCTGCTGAACATCTGTTTATACCTGGAAGAATAAGATGGTGGATGGTTAGAGTTGGAAGAATTCTAACTCTCAATTCACAGTGAAGGGAATGGTGGTATGGAGAATAAACTGATTTGGGCCAAGGCTGCTGGGTCAGTAAAGATGGTTCTGTACAGAAATCTCATTGCAATTGGCCTAAATGTTTAATCTTCCATAACAAGATGTTCAAGAGTAGGGCATACTAAGGTTGGTTAATGTAGCAGATCAGTGGCAACCTCAGTGATCCATGTTCGTTCTACTGGCTTTGCCATCTTCAGCACAGTGGTCTGTCCATAGGCCAGATCCTGGTGGTTAGATGGCTGCATCAGTCTCTGGTGTCCCATCTAGACCCAACAACATCTAGTCAAAGAGTTCATCTCTTCCTTTTAAAGAGTGAGCATACTCTACCCTGAAGCATACAGCAGACTTTCCTTCGTGTCTCATTGGCCAGACTTCTGACTTCCTCAGTGTTTTGGTTTGCTAAAGCTGCCAGAATGCAATATACCAGAAATGGGTTGGCTTTTACAATGGTGATTTAATAGCTTATAAATTTACAGTTCTAAGGCCATGAAAATGTCCAAATTAAGGCATTAACAGGACGATACCTTCTCTGAAGAAAGGCCACTGGCATCTGGGACCCCTCTGTCACATGGGAAGGCACATGGCTTTTGTCTGCTTTCCTTTGCTCCCAGGTTTCATTGCTTTCAACTTCTGGTTCCAGGCCTCCTCTCTGAGTGTATGTGGGTCCTCTCTTAGCTTCTCTGGGGCTTTTGCCTCTAAGCTTCCTCCATTTTTTTCTGTCCTTTATCCTCTCATAAAAGACTCCAGCCAAAGGATTAAGACTCACCTTGAATGTGACAGGCTACATCTCTTGAAATAACCTCACCCAAAGGTCCCACCCACAATAGGTCTGCACCCATAGGAACGGATTAAAAGCACATGGCCTTTTCTGGGGTACATAACAGCTTCAAAGCAGCACACTCAGGAAGGGGATACTGTGATTGGCTTAGACCAATCAGAACTCATCCTGTGGGGCCAAAGTCCAGACTCCTACCATGCTTATGACATTCTCAAGGTGGGAAGATGCAGAAGTGAAACCTGAGTTTTCTTAGAAATGAGGCAATGGGTGGTAGGAAATGGATATTGGGTAGGTTCCACCAGTGTCTGCCATTGTCCCACAGTTAGTTAGAGACAGTGCAGCTACTAGAACCTGGGTTTCTTGCCCACCACTCAATCCTTTTTCAATAATTCTCTCAACATCTGAATAAAACTCTATTATGTTATCATCTAAACTTATCACCTTCCCACCCACACTTGCCGCATATTATATTCTCCTGTGTACCATTTTCTGCTAAAGGTGTGTTACTATTTTCTCTCTTAGTTAGCCATCTTTGACCCCTTTCTCTCCCTTGCTCTTTACAACAGTTCACATTCCAAATATTATTTAATCTCTCCATAAATATGTATTATTTCATCCTTTAATTTCCATCATTACTGTTTTCTGTTTATCAGGCCTGTATTATGTATGAATTGGATTATTACAGTAGTCTACTAATTGCTCCTCCTGACTCCTTTCTCTTTCCAACTCTCATTTACTCTTCAAATCACTGGTATATTCATCTTTCTGAGACATTCTAAAACATTTCTCTCACTTGTGGTAAAGTTTATGTAGACAGGTGCTCAGTGTGACTAAGCAGTAGTTTTTTTAAGAAGGATGAACTGCCATTTCAAAGTTGTTAGTAGTTTCTATTGCTAGTGTTGGAATTTGCAAGTTTCCTTAAAGCAGATAGCATTTTACCTGAGAAGAATCTCTCTGATGGCCTCTCTTAGATAGATATAAGGCCAATTAGGTACCATTGTTCAGGGGAAACTATGCAACAGGACTTTTATATTGACAAATACTGTCCTCTGGGAAGTTGCAAAAAAAAAAAAAAAAAAGGGTGAGCATATTGGCATGGCCCAAGAAACCTTCTCAGTAGTGGTGGATAAAACTATGACACTTTTCTTTTTGAAGTTTAACTGATGGATTGAGATAGACCCAACTGAGGTCATTTGGCAAAACACATCAGATATTTTTGAGGAGAAACTAAAGGGAAAGAAGAATCTGGAGTGGTGACTCAGGCACACCCCCATAGAGACTACATTGGGAGAGGAGGCTGGTTTCTGGATGGTTCTGGTGTAGCAAGTGGACTGGAAAAATACTGCATAGTTATGGTATATATTTGAGGCCAAATTAATGGAAGGGCTGATTTAAGAGTCTGGTTCCTGGGTGTCTTGAGGTTTCCACAGGCTGGTCCAATATTGAGGGAAGGTTATTCTACTTGTACTTGAGGAACTCCTGCATCTGAGTCAGTACCTCATACTCTTGTGGGGACTCTGGGAGTTTAGTGTCACAATTTTCTTGCAATAATTCAAGAAAAATGATATAAAGGCATCTGAACTAGAGAGAAATAGATAAAACGCTCTTTATTCACAGATGACATGAATATTTATGTAGAAAATCCTATACAATCTATAAAAAAAGCTTCTAGAACTAAGTGACTAAGCAATGAGCTGATATAAGATCAATAATGAAAAATCAATTGTATTTCTTTATATTAGCATTGAACAATCAGAAATTAAACTAAAAACAATACCATTTATAATAGTATCAAAAATATGAAATATTTGGGGATAAATCTGAGAAAAGATATGAAACACCCATACATGGAAAACTACAAAATATCACTGAAGAAATTAAAGAAGAGCAATAAATGGAGAGATATACCATGTGAACAGATTGGAAGACTCAATAACGTTAAGATGTCAGTTCTCTCTAAATTAATATGTAGATTCAACACAGTCCCAATAAAAATCCTAGCAGGCTTTATTATTTTTTTTGTAGAAATTGATGATCTGATTCTGAAATTTATATGGAAATGTAAAGGACCCAGAATAGCCTAAAGAATTTTGAAATAAAAGAACAAAATTGGAGGACTTACACTGCCTGACTTCAAGGCTCATTGTAAAGATATAGTAATCAAGATGGTGTGGTATTGGCATTAAGGTAGACAAATTGATCAATGCAACAGAACAGCAAGTCCAGAAATAGGCCCATACACATATGGAAAATTGATTTTTTAATGCAATTTTATTGAGATGTATTCACACACCATAAAGTCCATCCAAAATAAACAGTTTCACCATTTCATCATATAGTTGTGCATTCATCATCACAATTAAATTTAGAACATTGTCATTACTCCAAAATAAAGAAAAAATAAAAATAAAAATAAAAAAAGAAAACCCAAAACATCTTATACCCCTTGTTCTAGTTTGCTAATGCTGCCAGGATGCAAATCACCAGAAATGGATTGGCTTTTATAAAAGGGGGTTTATTTGGTTACACAGTTACAGTGTCCCTCTTGGCTGTAGCTTCTCTTCAAAATGTCATTCTCAGCTGCATTGAGTTCCCTCTGTTTATCAGCTCACCTATATGGCTCCAGTGATTCAATTCAGACCCACCCTGAATGGGCGGGACAACACCTTCACAGAAACCATCCAATCAGAGTCATCACCCACAGTTGGGTGGGGTACATCTCCATGGAAACACTCAAAGAATTACAATCTAATCAACACTGATATGTCTGCCCACACAAGACTACATCAAAGATAATGGCATTTTGGGGAACATAATACATTCAAACCAGCACAGCCCTTATGCCCCCATTCTCTCTCTCTCTCTATATATATATATTCATCTTTATTTTATTACTCATCTTCCCATACACTGGATAAAGGGAGTGTCAGTCACAAGGTTTTCACAATCACACAGTTACACAATACAAGCTATATAGTTATACAATTATCATCAAGAATCAAATCTACTGGATTACAGCTCAACAAATTCAGGTATTACCTTCTAGCTATTCTAATACACTAGAAACTAAAAAGGAATATCTACATAAAGCATAAAAATAACCACCAGAATGACCTCTCAACTCTATTTAAAATCTCTTAGCCACTGAAACTATTTTGTTTCATTTCTCTTCCCCCTTTTGGTCAAGAAGGCTTTCTCAATCCCATGATGCCAGGGTGAGGCTTATCCCTGGGAGCCATGTCCCACATGGCCAGGGAGACTTACACCCCTGGGAGTCATGTCACATGTAGGGGGGTGGGTAATGAGTTTATTTGCAGACTTGAGGCCACATCCGAGCAACAAAAGAGGTTCTCTGGGGGTGACTCTCAGTCATAATTATAGGCAGGCTTAGCTTCTCCTTTGCAGGAATAAGTTTCATAAGGGCAAGCCCCAAGTTTGAGGACTTGACTTATTAAATTGGGAGTTCCTAATGCTTGTGAGAATATTAAGAATTCCCTGAATGGGGAAGTTTAATATTTCCACATTTTCCCCCAGTCCCTCAAGGGGACTTTGCAAACACATTTTTATTTTCTGCCCAAAATACTCTGGGATGTATTGGGGTAACACATTAACCTGTACAGAATAACAAGATCTCATTCCCTATTCTAGATTCCGTTTAATTACGTTGTTTAAATTTGGTCAATTAATTTTGACAAAGATATAGAGGCCATTCAGAGAGGAAGGATAATCTTTTCTACAAATGGTGCTGGAGCAATCGGATAGTCATAAACCAGCAAAACAAAACAGCAAAACCCAGTACTGAATTTCAATCCATATCTTGCACCATATATAAAAATTAACTCAAAATGAACCTTGACCTAAATATAAAACTAGAAGACTAGAGAAAAAATAAAGGAGAAAATCTTTGTGACCTTGAGTTAGGCAAAGATTTCTTAGATGCGATATCAAAAACACAATCCATGTAAAACTGGAGAAATTAGACTTCATCAAAGTTAACAACTTCAGCTCTTTGAAAGACATTGTTACATGAAGGAAAAGACAAGCTACAGACTGGGAGATAAAAATAGCAAATTATAAATCTGATAAAAGACTTGTATCTAGAATATATAAAGAACCCTAAAAACTCGATAACAACAATTATGTTTTAAAATGAGGAAAATATTTGAACAGATACCTCATGAAATAAGCTGTATGAATGGCAAATAAGAACTTCATTAGTCACTGGGGAAATGTAAATAAAAACCATGATACCACTACACATCTATTAGAATGTCTAAAATGTAAGAAAATATTGGCAAGGATGTGGAGAAACTGCAACTCTTATACAGTGCTGGTGGGAATGTAAAGTTGTAAATCACTTTGGCAAATAGTTTGGGATTTATTTAAAAAGTATAGCATTTGCCCTCCCCCCTACGTGGGACCTGACTCCCAGGGGTGTAAATCTCCCTGGCAATGCAGAATATGACTCCCGGGGATGAATCTGGACCCGGCATCGTGGGACTGAGAGTATCTTCTTGACCAAAAGGGGGATGCAAAATGAAACAAAATAGTTTCAGTGGCTGAGAGATTTTGGGTGGAGTCGAGAGGTCACTCTGGTGGACATTCTTATGCACTATATAGATAACACCTCTTAGGTTTTAATGTATTGGAATAGCTAGAAGTAAATACCTGAAACTACCAAACTCCAACCCAGCTGTCTGGACTCCTGAAGACAATTATATAATAATGTAGATTACAAGGGGTGACAGTGTGATTGTGAAGACCTTGTGGATCACACCCCCTTTATCTAGTGTATGGATGAGTAGAAAAATGGGGCTAAAAACTAAAGGACAAATGGGGTGGGATGGGGGGATGATTTGGGTGTTCTTTTTTCACTTTTATTTTTTATTCTTGTTCTGGTTCTTTCTGATGTAAGGAAAATGTTCAGAGATAGATTGTGGTGATGAACGCATAACTATGTTATCATACTGTGGACAGTGGATTGTATACCATGGATGATTGTATGGTGTGTGAATGTATCTCAATAAAACTGAATTTAATAAAAAAAAAAAGTATAGCATAAACCTACCATATAACACAACATATGTACATACAAAGACTTGCACGAGTACATTCACAGTAGCTTTATTTGTAATAACCCCAAAGTGGAACCAACACAAATGTCCATCAAAAAAGTGAATGGGTAAACAAATTGTGGTACATTCATAAATGGAGTTACTCATTAATAAAAAGAAACTATTGATATACCCAACAACATGAATGAGACTCAAAATAATTATGCAGAGTGGAAGTCAGACTAAGAAGAGTACATATTGTATGATTCTATTTACATGAAGTTCTAGAAAATGCAAATCAATACATGGTGACAAAAAGCAGGTCAGTGGTTGCCTGGGAGGGGGTAGGAGACAGAGAATACAAAGCGGTAAGAGGAGGCTTTTTGGGGTGATGGATTTGCTCATTATCTTGATTGCAGTAATGGTTTCACAAGTATATACATATATTAAAGCATCAAATTGTACATTTTAAACATGTGCAGTTAATTGTATGTCAATTATACCACAATAATGCTGCTAGGAAAAAAAGATGAGCTATTGTTTTATTTTGTACCCTGAATTGGTAAAGTAGGAAATATTGGTAATATGGTATTTCTCCAACTGAATAACCTTCAAATCCCTGAGCCTGGTATTTACAGCTCTTCATGACCTGGTCTCAGTCTAACATTCTAGTTTATTTCCCATTGACATCTTGAATTCCAGTTAAAGGGGACTGTTTCCCGAACAGGGTGTACCTTTTCTTGTGCACTCTGTTAGCCTGAAATGGCTTGCTCACCATTTTCTGAGTCAATCACATGGAGATGACCCCTCCCTCCTCTGAACTCCCATAATGCTTTGCACTTTTCTTTAAGGCACTCATCTTATAAATCTTTATATTATAGCTTGTAAACACATTTCTTACCTCCCCTGCAAGACTGAAAGACTCTTGAAGGTAGTGACCCAGGTATTACTTATTTTAGCACCCCAGTGGAGTCTTAGAGAATGTCTTGTAGGTAGTAATAATAGATAAAAACAATGTATATCTGTTTAACCAAAGGTTTTTATACTAGCGCAAGGATTGAAAGCTTTTTATTGTGCTTTAAAATATCTGAACCTTTCCCTAATTGTGGTGCAATCTTAATTAATGTAAGATTGGGGATACATTTCCCATACATGTAGGTCACTTGATCTCTTAAGTTCTAATAAATACCTTTTGTTTTTGATGTCTAGAGACATTTCTCATCATCTAAGTATCAGTAGCTACTGTTTGTAGTAAACTTGTCATTGTTAACAAATCTTATAAACTCATAATGTGTACATTCACATTTCAGCAACAGTGGCATTAAAAAACAATGATTATATTATAAGAAAAAAGCAAAAGTCTACCTGTTTCTGGAACATTTCTTTGTATTTTTTGACCCATGATGAAATAATGAAACCAAAGCCCTAAGAAATAGGCCTGTGATAAAACCTTTGAATAATTTTACAGAGTTAAGGTGAACAAGAAACTGGGCTAAAAGGTGAGCTTTGTTTCAGTTTCAAATACCTGACAAAATTGGGAAATTGGATAAAAGGAGTTTAGGAAATTGTAGTAGATGAAAATGTACTGATGTAAAAGCATCTATTTTCCTCACATAGAGATGGATGTGTAATGCTCTCAGATCTAATGGAAGGGCTCATTTCCAGAGGTATTGTAGTTTTGAAATGGGTTTACTTGAGGATTCTGGGTCTAATTTCATATTATTAAACTCTGAAATTACAGAAGTCTTTCCAAAGTAATATTTGAGTCTCAGAATGTCTTCATGGTACACCGTGAGCTTGTGTACAAAATCTGATGGACTTGTTTGCAATACAATCCTCTCTCCTGATAACAACCAGTGCCATATCTTAGTTCTTGCCTTTCCCATGGGCTGGGTTTCTTCTTTTGCTCAGTGTAAGAGATCAGCCTGGATGGTGAAGTGACAGCCACAGAAGGTTTCTACAGTGGATAACAGGGCAACGGCTAAGAGCTCAGGGTTTGGAGCTGGACCTGGGTTTGAATCCTAATTCTGCTTCTTTTTAGTCTGTAATCCCATCCAGTTATTTAACATCCTAAGCCTCAATTTACTTATATAGTAAATGGGTACAATGAATATTAATAGCTTAGCATGGTGACTGACACCCCCTTGCCTCTCCTCCCCCCATGTAGGCAAGTAGTATCATTTAACAACCAAAAATTATTTTCGTTTTACTTTAAGAAAATAGCCGGTTTCTTTTATTTTTTATTTACAAAATCTCTAACTGAGAATTGGCTATCCACATTGTCATTGTAAAATATCCTTGTTGTATTAAGAATAATTTTTTTTTTAACTGACAATGTGAATGTGGATATTTTTCTTAGAAACATTTTGGAGAATTTGCTGATTGTGTATCTAGTGCTGGAAGGCCAGCCCTACCATGCCCAAAATATTCACCGTATTAGTGCCTCCAAATAGATACACAGATGGTGTGACAGAGTCCCAGATATTGTCCACTCAATTCACTGTGGGCAGGAAGAGGACCTATTTTTAAGGGGAGAGAAGAAGACCATAACTTGTTAAAAATAGGATTTTCTTCTATCTCTCTCTGCTGCTTCCACCCCTCCTTCTTTCCATCAATTTCCACTTTTCCTGAAGTCCTCTTATCAACTCTGTTCATTTCCCCCTCCTCCTTCTCTGCTCTAAAACTGGTACATTTTGTGAAAGGGAAAACACTTGACACCATCCCCAGAAAGTCAGTGATGGGGAAATGCATTTTTTTCTAAACATTTGGTCTTCTTTTATTTGGCTGCCTGAATGAGGTTTCTTGATTATTCAAAAAAGTCCTCCTATGTTGGTGTTCACAAATGATTAAAAAGGTAATAAATTTCAGTATCTGCTTGGTAATCCAGGGAGATAGAACTGTGCAAACACAAAAATTTCTTTTTAGGTTGAATTTGACATTAGGAAAATCTACCCCTCTCTTCCTGCACTCTCAGTATTTACCCAGGCTTTAAGCACCAAGTAGCAAGACAGTGGCAAGGGAGCTAGCATTCATCGTGGGTCTGCTCTGCAGCAGGAAGCTCACACGCATTATCTCATTTATTTTTCACAGTGATTCCATGAGGAAAGCATCACAGTTCAAATATTTCGTAGGTGAGGACATGTAAGGGCTCCCACATGCCCCATCAGAGAGAGGCTGACTCCAGTGCAGTTCTTCTAGGCATTGGTGATCCCTTGGAAGATTTAGCTGTCTTCTCCAGATGGCCATCCCCTGGTGTGGGTATCATGCTGCAATCCTTTGATACACGTGCCTCTTTGCCCACCACGCTACGCCAATTTTGGTGAGCTGTAGCTCTCAATTCCAGCCACCCTCTGTGGCCAGCCAACTCTTGGGACTGTGGCCAAGTGTGGAATTCATCTTTCTAGGAGAGAGGGCTGCGGAACTGCTTCTCCCCTTCGCAGTCTATCGACAACATCCATCTCCCCAAAGCTCTTGCTTCTATACTGGTTATATTAGGGCAGGTCTGCAAGTTCCTTTATATCAGCTGGGATGGTGCCAGTGGGTGGTAAGACCAGTTCTCTGAACTGGTACCTGTCAGTAAACCCTGCAGAGCAGTGGCAGAGGAACTTGTTGTCTTTGGTCATCAGCTACAATTCTGGGTCAACAAGAGCATCATTTTACACTGATTAACATAATCCTTGTAAAAACCCTATGAGGAAGGGACAGTTATGATCCCAGTGTAGTGTAGTGATTACAGACACGGGCATGGGTTTGAATCATGACCCTTATACTGTTGATGTGATGTTCAAACAAGACCACTTATCTGTGTGACTTTCACCTTCTTTTGCCTCAGTTTCCTCTCTGTATAATAGGAAGAATAATAGTACCCATCTTATTCTGTTGTGAACACCAAATGAGAATTCCTACATGTGTTCTGTAAGTGGTCATTATCATTATCTCCATTTTCCAGAGGAGGGAACCAACACCCAGATGGGTTAGATAACTTGCCCAAGGTTGCAAAGCTAGTAAATGGCTCCAAAACCCTGGCAATGTCATTTGTCCCTGGTGGTGCTTCTTAACTTTTTACACATCCTGGCACACAAGGAAAATGATATTACTCAAAGGCATTGAGGAGAATGGGTGGGACAGCCCAAGGCTTGAGGTGACTGGTCTGGGGGACTCTGGCTACCCAAGGCCCATTCTGATCAACTGACATATTGCTGTACTGCGACAGAGGATAGTGACGGTCTAGGCAGGCCAGGGTGTCAGTAAGTCTTTCTGGGGAAAATGATGTCTTAGGTGCAAGGTTGAAGGATCAGTAAAATTTGGTAGATGAAGGAGGGTGTAGTGAGAGAATGGGTAGGAGAGACTGCAGAGTTTTCTCTTCTGGAAGATGGAGATCACAGTAAGATATATTCAAAGGATATATGGGAAAACTAAATGAAGTAATGTACATAGAAAGGGCTTTGTAAAATGTGATATCCATTTAGTTGTTGCCACTCTTGAGGAAAATAGACAAAATATTTGGAATCATAAGCATGATCCAGGCTTAGTGGTTAGAGAGATGAAACATTTCTACCAAACATTCACTTGGGGAAAGCTATGGCTTTAATAGGTCTTATTCATTCATTCACTCATTCATTCATTCATTCATTCATTCATTTATAATCAAATAAAAATGTTATTAGCTTCCTCCAAGGTTTGTTATAGTGCTTATCCTATTTTTGTGGAGTAACTGAAAAAAGTAGGAATAGGAGCAAGAATCCTGTAATCCCAAGCCAGGTGTATCTCTGAAGTCCAGACTAGTTTGGCCTTGTTTGGGGAAATGGTGTGCCAGGCTGCCTTTATGTGCTGGGCCCAGAGGCTTCTTGGGTAAGGATTTGTCCTGAGGGATGAGGCAGCCACAGCAAGCTGATCCAGAAACAAAGCTTTGGTCATTGGAGAGGAGGGGAATGGGACTGTCACTCAGGTTGTCTCCTGCTCAGAGCCTGATGTCTGAGTCCTTTGGAAAGGGGGAATGGGAAGGCTGTGAGAAAAACTTGAAAGAGTCACTACACTGACAATGTTGTCCATCCCTGGAACTCAAGAATGTCTGTCTTGATACTTCTTTCTAAGAGAGTGAGTCGAGAAGGGAAGAGAGACATTCTTCTCAACCGCTGAACACAGCACCAAACAGCCTTGTCATCGTGAGGGCTCCAGGGCATCAGCTGTGCAGGAGATGGCAGTGCCTACTGGATACAGTGGCAGCGAAAGAACAGAGACCACGGAAGAAGGGAGAAGAGCAGATGCCACACAAATAGCAACCGGATTTTTTTTTGTCAGCATGTGGGAGATGTTCATAGGAAGAGTGCTTGGGGGTAAAAAGTTAGGGGAACACAGAACAAGGCAAAAATTGTTAAGTCTTGGAACCATTCCTCCAGGTCTCATTGCTATTTTGTTTCTGGACCCTTGAGTTACTAACACTTTGAGATCCAGGATGAACTCTACAGACTAATTCATATCAAACTATTATCTATGCTAAGAAGTTATTTTTTTTAAAGAAGGGAGTTCTTTAGTTAATATTTGTCCAACTTTGACATTTTCTTTCCTGAGTTTTCTGTAAAATTCAAGTCAAGTAACTTGCACAAATGAATCAATATTTTAAAGGCTACCAATCTTATACATGCAAAAAATGAAGGCTTACACTCCTTCATACTCTTTAATGTAATGCATTCATTATTTATGAGCCCTCAAAGGAGAGACTTGCATAGCACAGAATCCTAAGTGCTACACAATGGTGGCTTTGGGATAGTTAGAAACCACACATGTGCTATGTAAAACCACCATCGAATGACTTTAGCAGATTAACTTGAGAGTCATGATTGCTGTTTTGTGTTTAATAATTTGGATCAAGTAACAAGGAGAGAATTTTCTCTGATGTGACATTCTTGTGGTTATAGTTTTAACAAGATATCCTTCTTGAAATTTTACTCAGATGTTAGAGTGCACATCAGTTCTTGGAGAAGCTGACTCATCCTGTGTGGCTGAACTCAAATGTCACCTCCCCTGGGCACTAGTCCCCCACACCTCAAGCAAGATTAATTGGTAATACCTTTTTTATGGCACTATTATCACATGGTGTCTTAGCTATTTATGTGTTTGTTACACCCAATAAACTATGAGCTCCTCTGGGGAGAGAGTGTTTCTTGGCACAAGAGGCACTTAATAGAAGTTTGTGGAATATGCATATCATCAGTGGTTTTACTGTTAAAATATGGATCAATTTGTGCATATTGTTCAAGGGGCTGTTACCATCCAGATGTAGAACTCAAAACAAAACAAAACAAAACAAAACAAAAACAAAAACAAAAACAAAAAACAAGAATTTGGGATGTTGTCTTAAAATCTCCTTTAACTGGAGAGATTCAAGAAAGGACAGTATTTTGAGATAAATGATTGAGTGAATGAATGAAGGAAGATTTTTCTGTGTTTAGTGTACACTTGATTTATACCTATATTTAAAACTAGAACTCAGGGGAGCAAGGTATGGGTTTGATATTATTGAGTGACTTCTGTCTACTAGCTCCATATTAGGAGGTTTCCATGGCATTATCTCACTTTAGATACAACCACCCTGTTGGTTGGGTACTATTAGCCCTTTTTGCAAATGGAGAAACTGAACTTCAAAGGTTCAGTAATCAAGTAATGCGGTCGCAGTTAGGGGCGGGCAGCCACGGAACCCTCTACGCTCAGGGTTGCTCGAGGGGTGCCGGCGGCGGCTCTTCCCGGAGGCGAGGGTGAGGTGGGGGACTTGGCCGAGTCCCCGGCGGAGGCGTGCAAGGTGTGGAGGGCGGCGAGAGAGGGACGCGAGACACTCTCCTTTCAATGGGGTAAAAACAAAAGCCTTTATTCAGGGGTGAGCACAAGTTATATAGGGTGGCAAAGAGGGCGGGGTCGGTGCTAGGGGTGTGGGGTCCTTACATGGCAATGCTGAGGGGATAAAGGCTAGGATTGGTTCTGAGAGGGCGCGGAGGTTGTTTGAAAAGGGGCGGGAGTTGCTCTGGCAACGGTGTATGCGCACTGGCGGTGGCGGGAGTTGCTCTGGCAATGGGGAGTGTGCGGGCGAGATAAAGGGGGCGGTTTTCTCTGGCAAGCTTCCTCTAACGGTTGTATTTTGGATGAGGGAGATGGGGCCTGCAGCTGGCTCCACTTTCTCAGGCCCGGGGGGCTGTGGAGGGTATTACTGCCCATGCCCACTACCCTCCCCAGGGGCTGGCCAGGTTCCCTGGCCCCGGCCCGCCAAGTTGGAACTCAGCACCAGCAACCCGCAATTCCCCCTTCTTTTCTAATTAGAGGAAGAAGCTCACAGGAGAGATCCGCCAAGGGATGAGGGAAAGGGGAGGCCGGGGAGGGGAAAAGGATTGACGGCCGCTCAGAGAGGCTGGAGCTCGGCGTTGGTGTGGCGTCTGGGCGCTCGAGAGGGGCCTCGCTGCTTGCGGGATGGACGAGGGTGGTAATGCTGCGGAGGGCTAGCTTCTTTAGTAGAGGCAAGTCGTTGATACTGGACTTGCACAAATGATGAGAAGACAGCATTGGCCTGGCTTTTAGCAAGTTGGACAAGTCTGCGGATAACACAGGGTCCTAGGGCGAGAGCTAGAATAATCATTAGTAGGGGGCCGATGAGAGGGAGGAGGTATGGGAGGAGGGGGGTAAAGATGTGGGACCAATAGTTGGTGGCTTCACGGTTTCTTTTTCGTTGTTCTAGTCCCTCTCGGACCTTCTTTAGGCTGTTTTCGGTGAGACCTGTGGAATTGGCATATACACAGCATTCTTCTCCTAGGGCGGCGCAAAGGCCTCCTTCTTTGAGGAGAAGAAGGTCGAGACCTCGGCGGTTTTGGAGCACGACCTCAGAGAGGGAGTTAACAGAATTTTTAAGATGGGAAATAGCGTTTTGTAGGTAACTAATGTCCTCGTCAACAGCCGCCCGGAGGTGATTCAGGGCGGAGCCTTGAGTGGCTAGCGCAGCGATTCCAGTGCCAGTGCCTGCAAGACCAAGGAGGGTGGCGACCGTGAGGGCGGTGATGGGCTCTCGCTTTTGCAGAGGGGCAGGAGCTGCAGTTCTTTCTAGGCGGAGGAAGAAGTCTTCCTCGCTGTGGTATAGGACCCTAGGGATAAGGACAATTAGGAGGCAAGTTTCATGAGTTGTATTGAGGGTTCGCACGTTAAGGCAGGGGGTAAGTCCTGTAGAGGAGCAGAGCCATTGGGAGGAGTTGTGGGGAATAAGAAATTTGGCAGAGCTGTCGGGGGATGAGTAGTTGGCACAAGCTGTGAGGTTGGGAGAGTTGTATGAGAGAGGGCGGATGCACTTTCCTGTGGAGGTAACTGAATGAAAGGTTAGGGGGACGGCAGACGTATTCCAATTGCATTCCGAGGGGCTATTCTCTGTATTTTCTGAAAAGGAGAGGTTGGAGGCGACGGGCTCATACAGGGAGGAGGAGGTGGAGAGGCAAAGCCAACAGGAGGAGGTAAGATTGGGGTGGGAGGAATTCACTGAGGTGAAGGCCGCTTGGATAAGGCCGAGGAGGGGAGAGGAGTAATGAGAGGGGGGCGGAAAAGGTTGAGGTGGTGGGGTTGGCGATGAGCTGTTTGTAGCTGAGGTGTTTGCAGCTGAGGTGCGGCTGGAGGGCTGTGGATAAAGGGGGTTAAGGACTTTGTTGGGGCCAATGCCGCTCGGATTGGTGGCGGTGGGGTGTCTCTTTTGTATGGAGAAGAGACCACCCCAATCATAGCCCTCCATGTAGAGGCGGAGGCCATATGTGCGGCCACTAAGCCAAATGTCCTCGCCGGGGTTTTTAACCTTAAGGGTTATATTGTGCCAATTTGGCTTTGTCCATGACACTTGGAGGTGCTGATCTCTATTGGGAGCTTCAGACCATCCGTAGGCCATTGTTTCGCATCCCCAGGAGGGGCAATAAAAATGCGAGGGGTCAGCACAGCCTTTGCCTGTGGAGGGACAAATGTAATAACCAGAAACGAGGCTGCCTTGACATTGATTACGTAACCAATTATTGTTGTTTAAACCTGTGAATTGAACAAATTCACAAATGCTGGCAGTAAATGAAGGAGCCTCGGCTGTAACATTATAGAGGAGGTCCTTCTCTATCCCCCCCATGATATGGACTGTCCAGTTAAAAGGTTGGTGTAGTGAGTTGGCCTGGGTGGGAGAGGCGAGGGCAAGCATGATCATTAGAAGGGAAGCAATGCTTGGGTGGGGGTTATGGAGGTGCAGGGGACTTGCTTTTGCCCGTCTGTATAGGCGCATAATCTCCATGATTTCTTGTCTTTCCGGGGGTATCTCCGGACTGGGCTCCCGGTCTAGGTGCAAGGTTGTCATCTGGTACACCAGGTTGCGGAGACGACGGCGTTCTCGTCTCGTTAGACACGTGGCTGCTGGTGGCGGGTCGGATTGCTCTTCCTGGGATCCAGATTGGCTGTGATGCATCATCTGGGAAAACACAAGCAAACCCGCGCCCCTGGGCGAGGAGTGGGGAGGGACCCTTCTAGGCATTACTTTCTGGGTCCTTCCAGTAGACCATCGGGGCCTGGGTGGGCCTATACGAGGGCCCCCAATGTTTATGTAGGGGCAAAAGCCCTTCCTTATTGAATGTGAATAGGTTAAGGTGAATAAGGGCTGCTATGATAAGGTCCCCTGGAGTTGCCTGGGGGAGCATGGCCCTTTCTTTTTCAATTTGTGTTTTTAAGCGGCGGTGGACGGCTTCCACAATGGCTTGCCCCTGAGGATTATAAGGGATGCCGAAATGATGGGTGATGTTATATAACTGAAGAAAGGCCGCAAAGGAGGCACTGCGATAGGCAGGCCCATTGTCCGTTTTTACGTCCCAGGGGACTCCCATGAAGAGAATTCCTTGTCTTAGGGCCTTGATACAGTGTTTGGCCGTTTCCCCGGCAAGGGGGACTGCATAACACATGGCCGAGAAAGTGTCAATCATTACATGTACATACTTGAGGCGCCCAAAGGACGGAACGTGAGTTACGTCCATTTGCCATCTAGAATTGGGTTTTAGGCCTCGTGGGTTGACTCCCTGAGGTTGCAGGGGGCCAAGCGGCGCGAAGGGCGCACAAGTTGCGCAATTGCGGACAAGATGTTTACAGGTGTCTAGGGGGAGGTCACATAGATGATGTAACGATGCAGCCGAAAAGTGAAACTTAGAATGCAATAACTTGGCCTGGTTAACAGCGTTCCCCGGAGGGGCCGCTGTGCGAGTTAGCATTGCTTGGGTATCTTGAGCTGAGACCGCTTGGTCTACTATACTGTTGCCATCAGCCAATGGCCCCGGAAGGCCTGAGTGACTACGAATGTGGCTAATGAACCAAGAATCCTGTCTATGCTCCAAGATGCTCCTGAGGTCAGAAAGTGCTTTATCGATGGCCGAGTTCCCGGGGAAAAAGGTGGAAAACGCGAGGACTCGGCAGACCTGATAAGTGTAGAGGCTGTCGGTGAAAATGTTTACTGGGTGGTCCCAGTGGGTGTTCAGCGCGTATGACACCGCCAGGATTTCCCCCACTTGGACTGAATGAAGGTTGACATAGCTGAATAGGCGGGGTTTTGGGTGGTCCGGGGGATAAGAGAGGAAGGCGAAACGGGTTTTGGAGGCGTCAGTAAAGACGGTAGTGGCACCCGGGATGGGTGCAGAGGAGGGGAAAGGGTGGAAGGGGCTGTGGAAGGGAAGCTTGGTGAGTCCCTGTAATAGTCGATGGCTAGGATAGTGGCAGCTGAATTCCCCATGAAATCCTTCTAAAAGGATTTGCATGTCCGGGTTATCACATATAAGCAGGCGGGTTTGGCCTGCGTCCAGGGGCCAAACAATTTTTTCCGGCGGCGCTCCAAATACATGAACAGCCAGGGTGACTAGATCTGAAGCTAGGCTGATCCAGAGCCGCACTGCGGGGCAGATTTTCCTAAGCCGGCTTTTAGCGGGGTGCGCCCAAAGTAGAGGGCCATTTTGCCACAGGCAGCCCATGGGTGTTCCGGGCATAGGAAGGATGAGTGCCATAAGATTGCCCTCTCTATTGCTGAACCTGTTGAGACAGCAGGCGGCGAGCGCCTTGTTAATGGCGGCAATGGCTTCCTTTGCCTCCTGGGTGAGCTTAATGCGCCGGGAGACCGCTAGCGGCGGGGCTTCTGGGACACTCAGCAGCATAAAGAGTGGTTGGAGCTGCGCGGTGGTGATCGGCAACGCAGAGCGGAGCCAATTGATTTGACCGCAGAGCTGTTGGAGCTCAGTGATGGTGACCCGATCTGGTATGTCCAGCTGGGGAGTGGACGGGGCAATGGTTTTATCAATGCTAAACCCTAAGAAGGCCAATGGCGGCACAATCTGAACCTTTTCGGGCTGAACCGTAAGGCCGAGGTCAGCTAAATTAGTGGTGAGGTCTTTGAGGATTAGAGGAAGCGCCTCGGTGTCCTCAGAGGCCACCAAGATGTCATCCATATAATGGATGAGCATGGCCCGCTTTCGCAGGGGGGCCACTGCGTGATTAACATACATTTGGCAGATGGCCAGACTGTTACGCATCCCTTGAGGGAGGACTTTCCATTGGTACCTGCTAGCCGCGCCCGCGTGATTGGGGACGGGGACTGTAAAGGCAAAGCGAGGGCGGTCTCGCTCATGTAGCGGGATGGAAAAGAAACAGTCTTTGATGTCAATGGTGGCTACGTGATAGTGAGCCGGGATGGCCACCGGATGGGGGAGGCCAGGCTGCGGGGAACCCATGGGAAGAATATGCTTATTGATCTCCCACAGATCATGGAGGAGCCTAAATTTCCCTGTGGCTTTTTTATGAATAACAAACACTGGCGAATTATAGGGACTAGAAGAAGGTTCTATGTGGCTTGCGTCCAATTGTTCTTGGACAAGGGCTTGGAGTGCAACTAATTTGTGCGTGGGAAGGGGCCACTGCTCCACCCATATAGGTTCCTCAGTATCCCACTGCAGAAGAATGGGCGCTGGAGGTGTTAAACGAGCAGTGGCGCACATTATTGGGGGGGCTGCGTGGTAAGCACTGCCCCAGAGGCGGCGAGGATATCACGGCCCCATAAAATTTGGTCTATGGTGTGTAGGAACAACGGGCGGAAGGTGCCTGAGTGGCCTTCTTCATCCTCCCACTTAATGGGTCCCATGGCCTGAAGAGAAGTGGAGGTACCGGTGGCTCCCACTACCGAGGGACCATCGAGAACCATGCACATGGTGGCATACTGAGCGGGCATGCAAGAGACTTCTGCCCCTGAATCGAGCGTGCCCGTGTACCATTGCCCCCCTATTTTTAATTTACGGGTAGGCTCTTCCGGAGTGATAGGGACTGTCCAGAGAAGCGTTTTATGGCCTTCCTTTTGAGGCTCTGGCGGGGAGACTTCAACGGTGCCGTTAGATGCCACATGCCACTGGTACGGGCAATCCCCCCTAGGGGAGGAAGAATGACAATGGTAGGGGCACTCGGGAAGTCCTTTGGGGCCACCGTTGTGGCCCCAGGTGGGATGATCAGTTCCATTAGAACCGGCTGGGACGCTGCCTCTTAGGGGCGGGGCTGAGGCTTGCCCCGCTTGGAGTTTAAAGCTTGCTCAGCGCCTTGGTGCTGACTCTGACTGGGGCGGAGGGGTTTGGGGTTAGATTTGCAATCGCGCGCCCAGTGATAGCCACGCTGACAGCGTGGGCAAGGAGTGGGAGGGGGGCGCCCATTGCGCGGCATGAAAGGCGGGCGGTTGACCTCCGCATTGGGGCACTCCCGGGCAAAATGGCCGCTCTGCCCGCACTTGAAGCAACCGGCGGTGGCGGCTAAGGCGGCAGTGACAGCGCCAGAGACAGCCTGGGCTAGGGACGCGGCAGCTGGGTCAAAGGCGCTGCAGGCAAGTACCCAATCGTGTATGCTCTTCTCCCGCAAGGGAAGGATAGCCTGCTTGCAAGGGGGATTGGCTACCTCGAGAATGAGTTCTCGAGCGAGGGCCAGTTGGGCCTGGGGATCACTAACCTTTCGAGCGCAGGTTTCTTCGACCCTGGAGACAAAGGTGGCGAAAGGCTCACTCAGCTCCTGGAGGAGCTTGGTGAATTTATTAGGCCGACAGGCGGAGCAGTTGGCAAACGCTCGTAGGGCGATTCCCCGAAGGATAGGCCAAAAGGTGGCGGGTGCATTGGTATAGGCGGATGCGTGTATAAACGCTCCTGTGCCCAAGTAAGCCTCGTGGGGATGAGTGGCCCCAGTGGCTGCGTCTCGCTCGCTCTGCCTAGCTGCTTCTGCCTGGAAGTGGGCACGCCAATCAACGAACTGGCCGGGGCCAAGGATGGTACGGGCAAGCGAGGCCCAGTCTTGGGGGAGGCAAAGGTCCATGGCGACCTCCTGCAGTATTTGGGAAGCGTATGGGCTACCCAATCCGTCCTCCTTGACGGCCCTGCGAAGTTGCTTGATAGTGTCTGAGTCAATGGGATACCAGTCGTACGGTCTTTGTGGTGTGGGGATAACGTTAAGGGGAAAGCAGCGAAAAGCGCGAGGGAAAGGAGGGCGCGCTTGCAGAGGGCCTGGTACGGGAGTGGGGGTAGGGGCAGCGTTGCCCCAAGGGTTGCCTTGAGGTGTAGAAGGCAGCCAGGGGTTGTTTGCCGGCGGGGCGGGAGGGGTGGCGGCAGCCGCCGGCAGCGGCTCTAAGAGGGAGAGGAAGGCGGGTTGTGAGTGGGGGGTGGGTGTGGGTTGCGGCGGCGCAATCCAAGAGTCCGCCGAACGGGGAAGTGGAAGCGGGAGGCCCCAAGTGTCGCAAGATGGGGGCGCGGTGGGCGTGGCTAAGGCGTAAGATGGCGGGCTAGCTCCGCCCTGTGGAAGGGCGGGGTAAAGCGCATGCGGTTTCCGGCCCGGCTCAGGGCTGACATCATAGCTGGAGCACTTCCTGGGAAGCGCTTGTTCTCATGTTCCATGGCGTTGGTGACCCGATCAATAAGGCGATCATAAGTGACGGGGTCCCAAAGATGGCAAGTGGTGAGCCATGGGTTAAAGGGCAGCAGGAGGTCCCAGTATACTTGCAGCTGCCGGACAGACACCTTGCAACGATGTGTGTCCAGAAGACCCGCCAGAGCGCGAACTTGAGGCGCTTGGCGTGCGGATAGACGATTACCCATAGCGGAGGGGAAAGGAGGGGGGGGGGTCGTCTACCGAGCAAGGAGAATGAGGTAAACTGTGGCCGCGAGGCCGAAGAAGACGACGAGAATAGAAAGCAGGACTCTCTGGTAACGGGAACAGTCTGGGGGGGCGGTCACGGCGAGGCACACTGCGCCGAACAGAGAAACGAAGACACAGAGGACTACACCAAAGTAATGAAGGGGTAGAGGGAGAGTGTTAGGAGGAATGGGGGTCATAGAAAGAGAAGGCGAGAGGTAGTCGGGGGCAACAGTATTTGTAGCCGGGATAATTCGGCAAGGGAGAGGCGGCTCCGGGCGCGGAGCGGCGAGGGAGAGGCGGCCCTTACCTTGCAGGCGAGGTGGAGGGGGAGATGGAGAGGCGTCTGGGCGAGCGGACGATTTGCTGGACCGTTGTGTGGAGAGGGGACGAGTAGATGTGCCTCACACGGGGCACCAGTTGCGGTCGCAGCTAGGGGCGGGCACCCACGGAACCCTCTACACTCAGGGTTGCTCAAGGGGTGCCGGCGGCGGCTCTTCCCGGAGGCGAGGGTGAGGCGGGGGACTTGGCCGAGTCCCCGGCGGAGGCGTGCAAGGTGTGGAGGGCGGTGAGAGAGGGACGCGAGACACTCTCCTTTCAATGGGGTAAAAACAAAAGCCTTTATTCAGGGGTGAGCACAAGTTATATAGGGTGGCAAAGAGGGCGGGGTCGGTGCTAGGGGTGTGGGGTCCTTACATGGCAATGCTGAGGGGATAAAGGCTAGGATTGGTTCTGAGAGGGCGCGGAGGTCGTTTGAAAAGGGCGGGAGTTGCTCTGGCAACGGTGTATGCGCACTGGCGGTGGCGGGAGTTGCTCTGGCAACGGGGAGTGTGCGGGCGAGATAAAGGGGGCGGTTTTCTCTGGCAAGCTTCCTCTAACGGTTGTATTTTGGATGAGGGAGATGGGGCCTGCAGCCGGCTCCACTTTCTCAGGCCCGGGGGGCTGTGGAGGGTATTACTGCCTATGCCCACTACCCTCCCCAGGGGCTGGCCAGGTTCCCTGGGGGGGGGGCTGTGGAGGGCGCTACTGCCCATGCCCATCGCCTCCCCCAGGGGCTGACCAGGTTCCCTGGCCCCGGCCCGCCAAGTTGGAACTCAGCACCAGCAACCCGCAAAGTAAGTAGTCTGAACCTGAATTTCAACCCAAGACTAAACAGTTCTTAGGCTATGTCTATATGTGATGGAAAAAGAAGAATTCAACAGTTGTTAAGGTAATTCAGGGCAGTCCCCTTTTAAATACCTGTCTAAAGAAAAGAGTCAGTGGGGACCTGAAAGAGGCAATACCTGTGGTAATTAAGCAAGTGGACTAAGAGTCAGAAAACTTGGGTGCAGAATCTGGCTTTGCCATGTTCTAGCCATGTGACCTTGGGCAAATTATTTAACCACCTTGAGCCTCAGCTTCCTCAACTGGGAAAACAGTTGGAGGGGAATCACCTGATATCATTTCAATTTCATAGGGATGTCATGAGAATGAAATGACAGACTGCACATAAGCACCTAGGCCAGTGTTTGACACACATTGGTGCTCAGTGCATTATCATAATTTTCCAGATGTTCTATGTTTACTGTCCTAAGTAACAGATAATTGCTCAGCTCCCTACTTTCTTAATGTTTAGTACGTGCAATCTTAGAGTAAGTGGAAGAGAATTCCATTGAATCTCCTTTTCCCTGTGACCTGCTGCCTGAGAACACAGTTCAGAATCATTGGATAGGATTTTGGTTTCCTGATTCTGTTTTGTAATCTTGCCTAGACATGCTACTTAATTTCTCTGGACTCACTTTTCCTATCTGTAAAATGGAGTGCCAAACCACATCTATCTTACAGAATTCTTGCCAGGCTTACTTGAGAAAACATGCCCATTCATTTATTTAGCAAATATTCATTGGCACCTACTATGTTCCAGGTATTGCTATTTGCTGGAGATGTAGCAGCTGGTTCCTCACCCAAAGGATCCTATAGTTTGGTTGGAAATCAATCAGTTGACAGACAAGACTAGCCACACACTGACAAGTGCTAAGATAAGGAGCCTGTGGAAGGGCCCAAATTTGGCCCAAGGGAGTCAGGAGAATCTTCCTGAAGGGAAGGAAATCCAAATGGTTACCTTAAGAAGAAAAGGGCCTTGTAAACAATGATACAGTAAAAATTGTATTATCATTTAAATAAAATAAGTGTATATAATAACTGATATTTAAATTTAATGCAGACTACATTTCCTATTTTTAAACTTTATTGTAACAACAGATATACACCTCAAAATTTCGCATCTTAGCCACTTTCATATGTACAATTCAGTAATATTAACTACATTCACAATAAAGTGCTACAAATCACCATTTTTCTACCTTTTTCATCAGTCCAAACAGGAACTCTGCACGCATTAGGCAATAACTCCCTCTTCCTGCCGGCCACCCCCAAACCATCCCCTGGCAACCTGTCATCTACTATCTTGTTTCACTTTCTGATGTAACTTTTGAATTTCGCTAAGTTTTTAAGGCAGAAATCTTGTGATTTGGGGGTGGGGGTGGGGGTGGGGGTGATGGGGAGATAGTTAATTATCCCTAAAACTCCGTCTACCATTTTCCTGAAGATTTTTGTATGGGAATATCAGTGTTCTTTTATGTGTCTTTAATCATTAGCTGTGTAAATGTGAATAAGCAAAGTAAATATGAATTGTGGAACTCTTCCTGGCTTTCATATGCAATGGGATCAGTGTGTGAATTGTGTGTGTGTGTTTGTGTGTGTGTGTGTGTGTGTGTGAAAATACATGTATACAACTTGGATTTGATCCTGAGTTATTCCCTGGGTATAAATAAGGCACTTTTGAAAGGCACGTTAACTTTTTCAGGTCACTGAGGTTTTCATTAGAATGCTGGACTATAAATAGTTCCCGAGTGGTGTAATGGAAATGATGTACCATTCCTTCTCCCCCAAAGGGCTTAGCACACCAGAGAACAGCATTCACTTGCAAGTGTCTGGCTCATTGTGTATTTGTTTATAAGGGCAAATGTTGTGTCAACTTTTTGAGGTGAAAAAAAATCAGACAAGGGCATCTTGGTGAATATTTTGTTTCTTAGGAAAAATTATTTTACATATAGAGTTTACCTGGTGTACCATGTAAAAATCCTTAACACAGCATGTCTAGTAGAGTTTAAACCTTTATTTCACTTGAATTTCTTAAATGTCATCATTTGGTACAAAATAGGAAATACCTCATTTTGCAAATAATCTTGCCAGAGATTCCCTAGTCTGGGCTCATATATAAAGCAGAGATTACATAGAAAAGGATAATTGAGTAATTACCTGGTACATTCAAACAACAGAGCCAGCCACAGAAGAAAATTCACAAAAAAAGTCTTTGTTTTGTTATCTTTTAGAGTTAAGGAAAATTACCTACACTGTTTCCAATTTATTTTATCTGAACTATTTCTGTGAGAGCCACTGAATAGGTCATGTTGGAATAAAGTGGATTTGTTAGGACAAATCCTAACAAATTAAGATTGTGGCTGATCTTCCCAGCTTTTTACTGGACCAGAAGCTGCTTGAGGGCACAGATTGTATCTTATTTATCTTTAAATTGCCCCAATGTCTTAAACATGGTGGCCATTCTCTAAAGAGTTATGAATTTATTTAAATTCCTTTTGTTATGAAACTCATTTCTGGGCCTCCTAGGAATCAGTGTTTGAAAAATATAAACCTCAGTGCTTCTTTTTTACATCTGGTTTAGTTTTCCATGGGGACCCATGTGTGTTATGGAAACATGGAATATATTTGTGAAAGGAAAATATGTATTGTGACAAGGAAAGCAGCAGCAAAAGTTGGGGAACATTTGGTAAATACGGGTGGAGCCAGTGCAGACCTTTCTGACCTAGTGGACTTCATATAGATGAAGATTTTGAAAACTGTTTGCATGGCTGTAGTACATTATACAGTTTGTCTTAGTTTTTTCTTTTGACAATTTTATAATTAATTAAACTGGAAAACAAAGAAGGTGTTTGTGTGTAGGTGTGTGTGTGTTTTTGTGTGAACAGGAGGTAAATGAAATGTCATCCTCAACAAAATGAGCGCTGCTTAGAATGATGGTAATGGTCATTTATTGAGTCTATATGCCAGACACTCTCTAAGTACCTTAGTGCATTTAATTCATAAATAACCCCACGTGGTAACCATTGTTATCTCCACATTTTAAGGTTAATAAGCTGATATCCATAGATGTTTCATAACTTGCCCAGGCTCACATGGTAAGTGGCAGAGCTGGCATTCAAACCCTAAACTCTGTGACTAGTAAATCTGTATCCTTGCCACGGTGTTGTGCTGGAAGTAGGGGAGACACCTATGCAGGATGACACTGAGCAGTGTCAAAGCATCTTTTTCCTTTTGGATGCCATTTGCTTCTAATTATTACCTGTAGAGCCTTTCTTTGAGTCTTCAGGACAGATTAAGGCTTTGTTTATGCAGAGCAATAAAACAGTCCAATCTCAGCTTCCACAACTGGCAACAGTTCCCAGGAAGTCAGTAACTGGACAAGAGTGAATCACCTTGAAGAAAAGAAGAGTGAAGTGAGAGGGTGTTTAATGCTTTGTCTTTTCTTAATGCAACTCATTAAGCAGTTTGAATTCTGAGTAGCAAGAAACAAATGAAAATGTTATTTCGCTTTCCAAATCATGTTGAATTAATTCCCTAGAATTTTTACCTTCAGGCAACGATGAGCAAGCACCACGGCAGAGCTGCAGGTGGAGGAGGTTGAGACACATTCTGTGTTAGCAGTGATATGGGAGCTAAGGTGGCATTTGACTAGGGAGGAGAAGGACAATATAAGAGGAGCATTAGATAGTTTCTAGTCATTCTCCTTTCCTAGGCACACAGGATAATTATAAAGTTAAAATGCCTTTTAAGTTTAGTATCACGAATATAAAAATAATTAGTCTATTTGATTTTTTTTGTTCAAGTGCCATCATACTCTGGAGCAGACAGGGAAGACTGGGTCTGTTGCAGTGGGTATCACCAGCTCATCATCTGTGTTCCAGCCACCAGGCTGTCTCTTGGTTTCTTGAGTGTGCCAGTCTCCTTCCTACTGGAGGACCATTGCATTTTTTGTTTTCTCTGTCTGTAATGTTCTGCCTTTTCCTCTTTGCCTAGCTAACTTTAACTCACCCTTTGGCAGGTATCAATTTATGCAACATGTCCTCAGAGCAGCCTTCCCTGAACTTGAGACTAGGTCATGCCCCCTGTTGTCTGCTCTCCTAATACCTTGCATTGCTCTTTTGCAACATTTATACCAATTTGGATTAAAGAATTAATTTTGAAAGCAGTTGTATAAAGCTGGACAACACCAGTAGAATGTGAGCTTTGTTTGGTGGGGACTGCGGCTGTCTCCTTTGCTGGTTAATTCCCAGGGCTTAGCAGAGCACCTTGTACATAATAGGTGCTTGATAAACACTTATTGAAGGACTCACAAATGAGTGAGAGTGTTGGGGAGTCTGGAGCATAGTTTCTGATTGCCCCAACTCCCTTTATGGACCGTCAGGTATCTGCGGCCACCACACTGGGAATTGTTATTCCTTTTGTGTTCCTATTCTAAACAGCACTGTACCTATTTGTGGAATGTGGGTGGTGCGGCTTGCTAGTTCCTGACACTACAAGTGCATTCTGAGAACACAGTCCCTAAATTGTCTCCTCTAAATTCCCACTGCCTATAAGTCTGTGAAAGCCCTCTGCCTGTGAACAAAGGAGGAATGTAATAGATCTCCAAGGATTTCAGTAGGAAAAGGTAATTATTTCTGAATTGAGTACTGCTTGGGAGACTCTCCCCCTATCGCTAAGAGCCTTTTCTTCTATGCTTATATCCAGTCTTCCACCATCCACCATCTCCTTCAACTTCAAATGAAAACCGGCCTCTTTGCTTCTTCATTGGAGTTTCCTTGTTGAATAATTTCCTGTCCATGTATCCTCATGAGACTGTACTGAAATTTTATTCCCAGTGCCATCAGGAGTGAATCTAATCAAGTTGAACTCTAGAGAATATGCTTTAACTGCATAAGAACACAGCTAAGTAAAAGGCATGTTGATCAGAAGGGGAAATCAGTCACTATAAAACTCATGCTGCAGGGCAACTCATTTCCAAGCAATATCATAAGAGAATCGCCTAAATAGAATTAAACTTACATGGATTTTTAAAAAAAGGAACCATTCATTCATCAGACTAAGAGAAACATTTCACTTAACTAAAAGGCCAGAACTTGTTGACATCCTACTTAGACAGGAAACATGTTATGCACATGCTCATCAGAACTTAATGGATGGCTTCAATTATAAAAAGTCCAGCCATGTTGAACTCCTGCTGAATGATCCCTTGAAGGAAACTTTTCTTGCTACCTACTCTGTAATCAGATGCTATCTCTATCCACACAGCCCTTTCGAATAATTTCTGAAGAAGGAGAGGCCATTAGTTTGGGAAGACGATTTATTGCCTGATGAAAGAGCAATTTGCAAATGAACATGACTCTCCAGGAAGCAGAACTCTTTCATCCTCAGAAATAAGTGATGATGATTGGACTTTACATATGTTTTCCTTTTTGAGCTGCAGACCACAAAATTTGTTTATGACTATCTTTAGCAAGAACAGGAAACTTAGACGATGAAACGTAAATGGAGGGAAATAGAGTTAAAATGTTATAAAATGCATGGGAAATATGTTCTGAATGACCCAGTAACTTTAAAAAGTCCATTTTAAAACAAGAGAATGATGCAGCATTAGGTTATTTTTTTCAGTGGCAGGGAGGGGCACAGCTGGGCCAACCACACTTTCTGGCCCTGTGACCAGCTGCTCATTATTTTTCAGATGGGTCATAGGGTGGGGTCAAGGTTACACTCTTCTGCTGTGGGAAAAGTGTTTCTTTGTTAAAAACTTCCTAGTTTGTATAAAGGTCCAATGAGGAATGCTGACTCCTTAGCAGTATTCTAACCTAACCTTAACCCCAAAGCTAACTTTGATTTTGATACAGAGTAGTGAGTAATCTGAGGTGACAGATAATGTTTGAGGGCGTGTTTTCAAATGTTCATGTAACCCCTTAAAGAGATTCTTGGCACTCTTCGCCTCTCATTTTCTCCAAGGCTCACATCTACACTCTAAGGTATCTGTATCAGTTAGAATAGGCCAGGTTATGTTGCTGTAACAAAAAAGCCTGAAATCCTGTGGTATTTGTTTAGGGACTGCTTTGGGTGATAAGGAGACTGTTACCCAAAGCAGAAAGAATGATGGTCTTTCCCTTTCCCTGAAGATGGACAATGTTTGAAATGGGTGGCTGCTCCATCAGCCTGGCTCCTGAAGTAAGAAGATAAGCAACATAGCCCCAGATGACCTGCAATGGAAAAAAAACTTTGTTATTCCAAGCCATTAAAATTTAGCAGCATAACCTGGTTTATCCTAATACAGTGTCTATTGATGTTTTACAGATGAACAAACACATGTTCATACAGATTAAATAGCTGGCCAAAGACTGTCATCAAGGGTCAGTGAATCCATGTATAAGCTTTTTTAGCACATCGGACTGACTCCTTATTTCTGTCTATCAGAGCCACCAAAGACCACTGATTCTTCCATCATCTACTAAGGGTTGTCAGTCTAACGAGGTCATTCTAATCAGAAGGGCCTCTGGGCATGGACTCAGTCATTTACAGAGAGCAACATAACAGAGCAACTGAATTTTTTTGGTTTAGCATTGCAGGTAGGGTAACTAACTGTCCTGGTTTGCCTGGAACTGGGCATTTCCTAGGATATGGGACTTTCAGTGGTAAAACCAGCAAAGTCCTGGGCAAACTGGGGTGATTGCTTAGGGACTGTGTAGCTTAGACTCCCACTGCACATTGCAATTCTTTCCATTATAATATTTATCATACTGTGTTGTAGATGAGTCAGTGTTCAGGTCTATCTGCCCACAAGACCCAGAACTCCTGAGACCCAGGACAGTTTCTTTCCCATTTTGTATTCCCAGTACTTGTAGGGGGCCTGCCAGGTCAATGGAGCAAAAAAAAACAAAGCAAAACAAAACAAAACATTTTTTGAATTATTGAATGAATGTTTATTGTTTTTCATTCCCCTAACTAGTCTGGTGTGATTGTTTTTTTCTTTTTTGAGGATCAATTCTTCCTAGATACTACTTTAACTATAAAGAAAGGTAGAAATCTTCCTTGGCTGCAACTTCAGGCTTGCATAAAGCCTTCCATGTGATCCATAGTGTAAAATTATATAAACCCAGCAGTGAGTTTCAGTATAAACAGATTCCTTCTTAGACTGACTGAATAATTGGATCTCCTTGTTTGGCATTCATTTAAAGACAGAAGGTCATGGGACAAATGGTGGGTATTTGAGTCTGTGGAAACATATGTTATAAATTTGGTTTAGCTGTTTCTGGTAACTGAGATTATTGTGACTGAAGACCCAGGCTTTCCAAGTCTGCCCCCCACCCTTGGGAATGCACAACAACGTGCCCTCCAAAACCCAAGGCAGGAAGAAAAAGCCCCTGGGCATGCCTCACAGATGGACTGCGTTCATGCCCAGTTAAGGTCAGCAAACAGTGGACTGAGAGACTTGCTATGGGGACTCAGACCCGGGTCACATCCAGTTGAATATTTTCATAACAGGCCTAAGGGATGTGCCAAGAAAGGGCTAGGCACTTCTTAACCCCACTTATAGACTAATTCCTCAGACCTCTTTTGTTTAATCATTTTTTTTTTATTGTAACATACAACATAGAAGTGATAACTTTCCAAATACACTCTAACAAGTAGTCAGAGCGCAAACCCCAAAGAATATTATGGGCTACAGTTCCACAGTTTCAGTCATTTACTTATTGTGAAACACAACATATATACAAAAGAATAATATTTTTCAAAGTATGATTCAACAAGTAGTTACATAGGAAATATCCAAAGTTTTTAAGAGTTACAGCACCATAGTTTCAGTTATTTCCTTATTGTGAAATACAACACATAATACAAAAAGGTGATAGCTTTCAAATTACAATTTAACAAGTAGCTATTGAACAAATTTCAAAGGATGTTAATACTCACTTTTATAAGTATTAGAGCTTTGTTGAAGGTGAATAGGATTGAAAGGGGTTGTTTAAAGGCATGTGTCCTACAGATCAGCACCACAAATATAGATAGGTGTTTGTGTTGCATGATATACTTCTAAGGTATGACACTAGCACAGAGAGTTCAAAACAGAAGGGTATATGGGAAAAATCTACCATTGCATAATAGGTCCTATAATTAATAGGAATATCATACTAGACTACACAATACTAGGGATAAATAATTAAGGGCTGACAAGAGCTATGAGGTATTTTGGGTCATAAGAATTGTTTAAAATGGAGAGTGATGAGGATTATGAGGATAATGAGGATAATGTGAGATATGGATGGATTATTGAGGACATAACGTATGCTATGTGAACTTAGGAACCCCCTACTTTATAAGTCAAGCCCTTGAGCTTGAGGCTTGCTTGGGTGGAACTTATGGTTGTAAAGGGGAGGCTAAGCCCACCTATAAAAATGCCTGAGAGTCACCTCTAGAGAACCTCTTTTGTTGCTCAGATGTGGACTTTCTCTCTCTAAGCCTAACTCTGCAAATAAATTCATCACCCTCCCCCCAACATGGGTCAGGGTCCCCCAGATGAATGAGCCTTCCTGGCAACATGGGACATGGATTCCAGGAATGAGCCTGACCCTGGCATCAAGGGATTGAGAATGCCTTTTTGACTAAAAGGGGGAAAAGAAAGGCAAAAAAATAAGGTTTTAGTGGCTAAGAGAATTCCAATAGAGTCAAGAGGCTGTCCTGGAGGTTACTCCTATGCAAGCTTCACCTAGATATGCCAAATGACCACAATATGATAAGCCCAAGTCAACAATGGTCCTGAAAACCTTAATGAATACCTGGATCCCTATCTGAGACTCTGTAAAAGTTTCACTCACTTAGTTTATTCTTCTGAAACATAAATCCTTCAGATAACTCCTATGCCAGCTGAGTCTCAAAATCCAGAGGCAATAGCCTTTTCAAGAACATCAACCAGATGTGTCCCCTTTTTTCATAAAGTCAACACCCTTGTCAACATGAACAAGTTAGGGTTTTCACTGCCTAGACATCCCTGATGATTGGGAAAGTGATTGAACTGGAGGAAGGGGTAGAAACAGACAAGATGGAATTTAACAAAGGATGATGAATACTGAATCTCTATATGGTTTTCTTTTTTCTTAATTGCTGGAGTATTGGAATAGCAGGAAGGAAAGACCTCTTTTTTTTTTTCATTAATTATCCACAGTGGATATCTCATAAGTCCTAAGCTTTCCTTAGTGATTGGGAGGTGATTTAAATGCTTTACAGGGGCACTGTGAAGTGTTGGCAAGATTGCTGAACCTGCATTAAGAGGACTTTATAAAATCCACATTCCCAATTTCCTCATCTGTAAAATGGGTTTAATAATACCTACTTTATTACCACATGAAATAGCTTGTGAAGGTCAAAGGAGATTAAGTTAGCGAAAATAGTTTGAAGATTGTAAAATGCAGCATGAATATAAGATAGTTACGCAAATAAGATATAAAATAATCTATATTATATACCTCAATTCATTCACTTGATTCTTTCCATCCTACAATAAAATTTATCTAAGTTTGCCTTCCGCTTTAGACTTCCTTTTATATATTGCAATACTTTCCTCATCTCAGGAAGGGAATAAATATTTGTTGTGTGCTTTATGTATACTCTGCTCATAAAAGATCTGAGTCGCAGGTGACATTATCTTAATTTTACATACAAGTAATTAGTTCATAGTGATTTGGAAGCTTGTCCAAGTTTACACAGCTAGACTTTAGGTTTAAACTCAATTATGCCTGCCTCATAGCCCACGAATTTTTCTGCCACACTATAATGCCTTTTAATTTTGAAAGGTTCCCCTTCATTTTTTGTATCTTGGATTTGATGTACAAGTTCATCGTGGGCTTGATCACAAAATTATGATTGTCTAGATTTTGTCATTATCCTCTAATCTTTTGTCACTTCAGATTGAAATGCCCTACTCTTTATTCTGCCAGTCCTCTCCATTTCCTGGATCTTTGTACTTGCCTTTATTTGGACTTTCTTGAGCTATAACAGCTGAAGCTGCATGCCTTATTCCAGGCACTGCAGCGCTGGCTATCAGGGTTGGGCTTGTTTTCAGCTGTATCGCCAATACTCATCATGATGTACAGGGTATCACCAGCTGCTTTTTTGGCTGAAGTATGGAAATTCCAGAGGAAAATGCTCCAGCTATAGCCAGCAACCATGTGGGAGGCTGCTAGGGAGCCCAAGGTTTTGTGGTCTCTGAAACTCATTCATTTATTCATCAAGAACTTTAAAAAATGCTGACTCTGTGCCAGTCTTTTCCTATGTGCTGGGAATGGAGTAGAGAACAAAACACCCCAAGTCCTTGGTTTCGTGAAGTGTATGGAGTTATGCAGAGAGACAGGTGATAAATACACAAAATGTCTAATATATCAGATAATAAGTGCTGTGCAGAAAAATAAACCTAAGAAAGGGGAATAGAGAAGACTGGGCAAAGGGCTTGCCTTCTTACATAGGATGGTCAGAGACCTCTCTGATAAGGTAAAGTTAAGCAGGAACTGGAAGGAGGTAAATGTTATCACAGGGAAGAACATTCCAGGAAGAGAGAACAACAAGTGCAAAGGTTGTAGGGAAGCTCCTTGCCCTGTCTGAGGAATGAGACTGGGGGAGATGAGGTGAGAGATGAAACATCAAGGTCAAAGAGGCGCAGATCACATATGGTTTTGTAAATTGTGGTTAAAGACTTTGGACTTTTTTTTCTGTGTGAGACATGAAGCCATTAAAGTACTATGATCAAAGAATTGGCCTGATTGAACTTAATGTTTTAAGAACTCCTGATGGCTGCTCTGTGGGGAATAGCCAGTGGCTTGGGCCTGGGTGAGTGTGGGAGCTGGGGAAAAATGGGGTTGGGTTCTGGATGTAGATAGACTGTGAGAGAAAGAGGGGAGTTGATGAAGATTCCAAGGCTTTTGGCTTGAGAGATTGGAAGAATTGGATGAATGGAGTTACCTTTATTGTGACGAGAAATACTGCAGGAGGCATGTTTGTGTGTGTGTGTGTGTGTGTGTGTGTGTGTGTGTGTATGTGGTAGTAAGGAATCAGGAGTTCCATTTAGTGCATTTTAAGTTTAAGATACATCCAAGTAAAGATAACAAATAGACAGCTAGATGTGAGTCTGAAGTCTTCAAGGAAGAGATTGAGGCTGAAGTTATAAATGTAGGATCTTAAAAGCCCTGAGGCTAAATGAGATCATCTAGATAGATAAGTGGTAAGAAAAGAGGTCACAGAACTGAACCCTGGAGCACTCCAACATTTAGAGTTTGGGGAGATAAATGGAACCAGTAAAGAAGAGCCGTCACTTAGAAAGTTGTTTGGTGGGTGTATAGCAGTGGTTCCTGTAATATGGGGCTATATATTGGAGATTAGCTCCCAAAGTGAGGAACCACCAGGCATATTTATTCTTGTGCATGTGACCACTGAATAGGATTGTTGTGCAAAAGCACAAAAATGACCCCTTTATTATCATTAAAAAACCTGCAGGAATTTGGCGAGTCTCTGCCAGGCTGGGAAATTGTAAAATAAGCAAGTAATAGAAAGAAGATTCCAGAAACTCTAGATACTGTTGATATGCAAATCATTAGCATACACTCAATACATTCATCAGATCAGACTTATAAAGCATATTAACAAAACCATTTATAAATATACACACATATATAAGTATGAGCAATAAATGTCCATATAACAAATATACAATAAATATACCTATAAATAAAGTTTGGACTTGGGAACTTTTTTTTTTCCTCTCTGATTGTATTTGATATTTCATTTTCTAGGTCACTCTATGGAAAGCTTATTTAACCCATCACACATCTCAGATGTGGATCTAATTTTTCAACTTTAAATTCTCAACCACATTAAAAGTTTTCTTTAATTGTAGTTCTGGACATCAGCAACTACCACATTTGATAGGCAACCAAAGTCATGTGTGCAAGGGTGGTGAAATATTAATGGATTTTTTTTTTACACATTTCCTTCTTATTCTGTGAACCCCTGCAACCCACCTCACCCCCATTCCTAATTTGGCCAACTAGGGGTAGCTCTCTAGTTCCCAAGGGGTAGTGGGGTCAAAGAACAAAGATACCAAATTCTGGGTTAAATTTGAAAAGCCTTGACCTTTGCATAAGACAGAAAGATTTAAAAGAATCATAGCAGAGAGATAAGGTTCTCTGGAGTAGGTAGGGGGGGGTAGAATGGGAGAGGAAGCAGAAGGCTGAGACTCAAGTGGGTACCGAGAAGGGACCCTCCCTTGCACCCCAACCTCACTATATCCAAAGTCATGAGTGGGGTAAAATATGACTTCTCCAAACATCACATATTCTCAGCCCCCTTCTCTAAGTTCTGGAAGAAACTCATTGTTTCCTCTGCCTTGTTTTCAGAGGAGGAGTTCTGGGACATATCTGTTCCCACCAGGGACACCCATTTGGGTCATGGTGCTGGGAAGGGAGTGAGGCCCTTGGGGAAGAAAACACAGCGGTTTTGAGCTCTCTTCTCTGTGGAGCACTGTCTCAAGGACACCTGCTCTTCTCTCTCCCCTTCCACGTGATGGAGGAGTAGGATGTGCGGGGGCCGCCCCTGCTTGGGAGAGGCTGCTGCCCTCGGCAGGCCTAGCAAGGCCAGGTGGGCTGCTGCATGGATGTCTTCATCTTCATCCTTCCATACTTTTCTCTTGGGGAGTCTTCCTTGTACCCACAGATTTAGATTTTTAGTACCCACTTCTTTGTGCTCCAACACTATTCCCCTTATAACATTTACTTGTCACACTATTTACTTGTCTGTTTCTCCTGTGAGACAGGGAGCCTACTGAGGACACAGATCAAGTGACAATTGTTTTTAATATTCCCCAACACACTGGGTACTGCCTCGGTCATGGTAGGCAAAAAAATTATTTGTTAATTGATAAAGGAAAAAAAATCCCTCATCCACTCTCTATGACATGAATGTTCTGTTACCTGGTGTGAGTAGCTAGAGTAGGTAGAGGAGAGTGACTTGACCTATGCAACATTCTGTTCAATAGATGTTAACAATGACTGTAACCACCCTAGTCTCGCCTCTTTGCTCAATGTCCTTTCCTTTAAATAACAGGTTGAGGCCTATTTTCTTGAGAAAGCCTTTACTGATTATCTATCTTACAACCTGTTAGTCTCCTTCTTCTTAAGACATTTCCTGTTATCACTGTGACTGCAGCTACAAGTATATGCTCCTGGATTTCGTAGCTGGTTACCTCTTTTTGCCACAGTTATGTTCTTAGAAATCGCAAAATTGTGTCTTTTGTAGAACAGAACGTTTTATTCCTCTAGCAATAATGTTATAATTAAGGGCTGGTCAAGGACTCAGAATCAAATAAAATCAAGTCATGATCCGTAATGTGTCATAATAGACAAAGCTACAACTACAATCCTCTAAAATAATTTAAATTAGTAGAATCATGCCCCATGTCATGAACACATTGATTATATACAAAGATAGCTGGAATTATGTAAAATGTCCATAAAACCATGGAATAAACCTTACACTATCAAAAATTTTCTCCTGAAACTAATGTATACATTGAAATGAATATTTCTAACTCATTAATGGTCAGTGATTTGTTCTGCTTTTTAATTTTAAATGAATTATTTAAATAGTTCGGATCTCTTTAAAAAAAAAATCAATAGAAGTAAGTTTGACGTTATGCTCCTGTCCTTCATAGGTTTTCCTTTCCAAAGCAGAGGCTGTCCAAGTAATGCGATTGATCCTGCAGTTGCACCCAAAGTTGTAGGGTCAAGAAATATACCTTGTAGTTTATAACTGTGGTGGTGCTTCTTTGTGCCACTGAGAAACTAACCTAATATTTCTAACCTGCCCCTTCTCCTTTTTTTCTCTCCTTCTTCAAAGCTAAAAACGTGGCTGCCGTAGAAGATGAAAGCAGAGCTAAAGAGAAACATGAAGCCTTAAATCACTCTCCTCAAGCTCCACTTCCTTCTGTGAATGATTCTTCCTTGACTTAATTTTTATTGTGCACGCAATAAAACAATCCCTGATTGTGAGCAAACGCCTAAGAAAAGAGCTCAACACGTCGGTGACACGATTTCTAAGAGGTCTGGTTATCCTTGCTTAAAAATTCAATGAGTCACTTCAGTAAACACTTATGAAGGCCTACTGTGTGCCAGGGGATGCTGAGGTGAAGGCAACACAACCTGGGCTTCAAGGAGCCCCTGTGAGGTTGGGAGTTAAAGAAGCAGCACCTAAACCTACCCTGGGAACCAGATTATTTTGGTCATGTGACCAATGGGCTTGTGATTGGCTTGTATCTAAAATCCTGTCTGGTAAGAGGAAGGTAATTTAGAATCTGTTATAAAATAAGCTTCTATGTTTTCTAGTGAGATTGAGTGTTGCAATTTGCTTCATGTTTAATTAAGAAAAATCTCATAAGCCCATTGCAAACACAAATAGATTCTCATAATGTTTAGTAAAGGCTGATTTTATAGGCAACAGGGAATACAAATGTGGAAATAGGAGCGTGAGAAAGTATCTTTGAAGAAATGAGTCTCATCGTGTGGAGCACATTAAGTAATCATTCAAAGTGGAACCAGATTGGATGGCCTAGCCCGGATTTACATGGTTGTGCCCTTGAACTAATATTTTCTCTCAGAATTCTTAAGAGGTTTTCAGGAGATAGCAAGCTACACACTTCTGAAAATAATACATGTCCATGTTCATAGCAGTTTTCTGGGGGAAATAAGTAACATCAAGGATAAGATTACTTCCAAATAATCTAGCAAAAAACAAGACATGCAAGCAGAGAATTGATGAGTATGAGTTCAGATGTTAACAATTGTATCTAATTTTGTTTGTCTGGAAAGTTGCTGCTGTGTGGCAGACTTATCTACATTTTTTGGCCTGTAAAATAATTCTCAAGTTCCTTTTGATAAGGATGAACACAATCAGAAACAAGACCCCAAAGGTTTTCTTTTTCTCAGTGGCTACACACTCCTGGGCCTGAAACCCTTACTCTGAGTCTGTAATATATATATTTGTGCACAGAATGCATTTCTACAAATAGGAAAAGACAGCAGTGGAAAATTAAGCAAAAGTATGAGTCGTCTCCGTAAGTATAATGCTCTAGAAGTAAAACTATACATAAATAATCAAGAAGGAGGCCTTTCCATCATAGTCTCTTCCCCTCTGCTCTACTCTCCTCTCTTCTTCCTCCAATTCAGCCTTCACGTGGCCTCAGAGGTTATTCAAACTGGTCATATCTTTCCCTTACAGAAACCTTCCAGTGGCTCCCTCTTGTACTCAGGTGAAGGGAAAACTCTTTAGTGTGGCACACAAGGCCACTTTAATCTGGCTTTTGGGGTTCATTTCCCTCCAATATACAGCAGGCACCCTATGTTCTCACCACAATGCACTCTTGACAGAGTATGCCATATCTATATCTTCACACATTTGCATATAATATAACTTCTGCCTGAAAGAGTTCAAATATCACTTCTGTGAAATCTGTCCCAATTCCTTGAGGGAAAGAGAGTTCCTTCTTGGCATAAGGGGGTCTCTATTAAAGCACTTGTCAAAACGCCACATTGTTATTTGTCAAAACAGAACTCTCTTTATGCCTCAGTTTTTGTTGAGACACCAAATTTAGATTGAAAAATTAGATGCCAAGTACCACCATATTCCAAAGTGGGGTTCTAGACCATAGGTGCTTGACTTGCAAAGGAGATGCTCTAAAGTTGGATTTCTGAGCTCATCATCTACTGGGATATAAAAGAGTTAAAGAGTCAAAGAGGGAGGGATGCTTTCTTTGAAGAGAACTGAGAATGCATTCCTCTGATCCAGCTCACAATGAGGAAATGGAGGGAGGGACTTCACTCTCTCTTCAAGTCAATCAAGAGGGGGACCTCAACAGTATCATTTAAGAGAAGAACAGGAGTACCATGTGATTTGAGGGGCAAAGGGTAGTCACTGATCCTGTGCTTGAGAATACTGAGGACAAAAGGCTGAGACTGGAACCACCTGCCTGTTGGCAGAGCAAAGGGTGACAGGTCTTCACTGGGAATCAGGGGAATGCCTGGGTGTTTCTCATTGACTCAAGTTGCTTAATGGCCTGGAGCTAGTTTTGAATCCCACCTAAAAGGGCTGCCAGAAGGGTGCTGGGACTTTAGCAGACATAGTGACTCTAAAAGGCCATGGGAAAAGAGAAGAGTCAGAAGCCAGAAGGGAGGCATTGCCCATATCTGCAGTGGAGGTGCATCTGAGGACCCCACAAAGGCACCCCCTGATAGGAAGAGTCAGCTCTGAACACCCTCAAAGACCAGAGAGCTCTGATGCCAGGCCACTTGATAGGTAAGAAACTTCCTGCTTGTTTTCTTTCCCATTCCCTGCTCCATCCCTGGAGGAGCCTGTGACAGTGCTGGGAAGGGAAAGAAGGTGAAGAGAAGCAAGAGGCAGGAAGCTAGAGGAGAAGCCCTTTTTGCCCCTTCTTCCCCACTGCCTGTTCCCCAGTCTGAGGCAGCCCCAATTTGGGGGAGTCCAGAAGCTTTAACTTCAAATGAATGAGACTGTTCTAGTGACTAACAGAGACAGAGGGACTTTGCACTACTAGTGTCAAGAGATTATGGATCTTTTTATCCAGAGGGTAGGGAAAATATAGTCCACAGAATGGGATTAGAGCACTGGCAGAAAGAAAGAATAAAATATTTCCCTTCCCCCCTCCATACACACACCAACCCGTTTGGAGACCTCCTTTTTTGTACCAGTTAACATGTGTTTATTGATTTGTTGCTCTCTTTATACTGAGAGACTTTTGGGGACAGACACCATATATTACATTCATCTTTAGAAACCCCGATGAAGCAGTGTCTGCCACATAGTAAATGTTTGTTGCATGAATAAATGAACAAATGAATTGATAAATGGGGGCCATACAGTTTTAGGGTCCAAACTCAGGCTTTGCTATTTATTAGTTGTAGGTTCTTTGGCCAGTTACTTAACCATATAAGCCTTAATATACTTACATTTTAAAATGGCAACAAGATAGTACTTAACCTCCTAGCATTTATTTGAGGGTTAGATGCTGAGATAATGCATGCGAAATGCCTAGCACAGCAGCTGGCACATAGCAAATGCTCAGTAAATGAGAGTGTTAATGTCACAATTATTATTGCTGTTGGCATTTGAGTGGCAGGGATTAGTATACGCTGACCCCTTCCCTGCCACAGTTGGGCCTGGTGTCCTTGCAACCTGGGTTTCTCTGCTTCATTCTCCTCAAGGAGTAAACTGTTGGTTTTCTGCTCTCTTGGGGAGAGAAGGGTTCTGGCAGGAGGACAGACTGTTTTTATGTGGACACTCAACCAAACCTCTGTTTTCAGTGCCCCTCATTTTTAGACCTCTCATTCCCGCATCTTTCTGGGATTCAGTCTGCTTCTGAGCTTCTCCCACAGCTGCTTTAGTGGCTACTCCTCTACCTGCTTGCCAGTATTTTGTTGGCAATGTTTTGCTATCTTAGTCTCTGCTTTGCCCTCGTGTGTTCATGCCTTAAACACAATCATTTTACCATCATTTGGGCAGAGGATGGGGGAGATTGGGAGAAAGTTGTACTTACTGTGAGTGTCCAGTCTGCCATGTATAGCCGGAAGTATGTGTAACTTTTATAATGAGAAAAAGTCATTATATTATATATAATATTCATTGTATATAATTATGGTTATAAAAAATTGACTTGGAGATATAAAATGTACTTGCATATATTTTATACATATAAAGTTAAAAATGCAAAGCAATACAGGCTTTTTTGCAAAATAAGCCAGGTAGACAATAAGTGCTTTAGTGTTTTGATACAGTAGTGATCACTAGGGGTTGAATTTGTCAGAGGAGGCTTCATGACAGAGGGGACAATTTTCCTGAGCGTTGAATAATGGGTAGAATTTGGATTTCTTAAAGGTTGGAAGTGGTCTTTATTTAATTCATCTATTTATTAGCAATCATGTGTAACTCAGGGTATTATCTACTGTAGTAGCCATTGCTTTGGGCTACTCAGCATGTTTTTCCCTTGTTATCCTCATTTCGATAAGGAACTGAGTCCTCCCCAGGAGAGAAGGAAGCCAACACAACAGAGGGAGGCAGAGTTTGGAGACAGAGAATTCATGACTGATGATGAGATTTGAGCTTGATTCAGTTATATCTACAGCCAGAACACCCCTGGACTGCCAAGTTGCAAGAACCAATAAATTCCCTTATTTTGCCTAAGCTAATTTTAGTTGGGTTTCAGTCCCTGGCATCAGGAAAAGCCCCATCCAATATGACAGGACAGTGAGACTATATTTAACTCTGGATGTTAGAAAAGCACCACAGTGGGCCCAGATAGACCTCAATTAATAGCCGAACTTGAAATTACAACTTGCAGTTTGTTTCTCATTATTTTTATTGGTGGTAGATAATTCTTATCCTTTGCCTCAAGGATGCACATTGATGGCTGCATTTTCCCCTTGGAGTTTGTTATTTTTCTCATAACAGAGGCATTATTTGTAAGCAAAAATTAAAGATAAAAATCAATTCCCATCAGCTTAGAAAAAAATGTGAGCATGTCCCCAGGGCTATGAGAGCTGCAGAGCAGTTCATTTATAGAGTGCTGCTGCAAAGCAAAGCTCACCAATTCCCCAGGATTCAGGGTTAAGGGAATTGATAATTTTATGTCTGTAGATCAGAAGTCTTTGCTGCAGCAGCCGGGCAAAGATAGCAAACCTAGTAACCAGGCAAATCAGATATTAATAACAGGTAAGATTAAGTATTGTTATCATCATTCCAATTTTCCAGATGTGGAGATGAAGGCACAAAGAGGTTACCATAACATGCCCCATATCATCCAGTTTATGAATGGTTAAGCCAGGCTAGGCACCAGGCAGTCTGATGCTAGAATGGCATGTTCTTAACCATTGCACTACACTGCTCTGGCTTATTAGTCAATTTACGGAAGCACCCTTTGTTGACATTCTACTGTTAAAAGCACCAGCCAAAGTGGTCAACAGACAGATTTACTGGATAATCAGGAAAAAAAAAATTCTGCCTGAAATGCATTCCTCCATTTGCTTTAGTACTGGACAACTGGATTTTCTTGTAAGGTTTTAAATATTGTTACTGAAAAAAAAAGGCAAGGGAATCAATTACTATAACATTTCCAAAGTTACCTACTGTTTGATGTTAAAAGGCTTTCACTCATTCATCCAGTTATTGAGACAGACTTTTTCTTCACTGATTTGCAGTCTGGCCCACCCCTTTACTCCCACCCTGGGCCCTTCTCTGCTAATAATCCTGGTTAAGTGCAGGCATCAGGTGGTGGTCCTTGGATCTCAAGAAAGGTGAGCATGTGGCCCCATTCTGGGCAATGAGATGTAAGGGGAAGTTCTTGCAATGGCCTACAAGGCCCGAAATGATATGGCCCCTCCAAAACCCTTCTGCATTCATCTCTTACTGCTTCTCCCTGGTTCACACTGCTCCAGCTGCTCCGGGCTCCTCACTAGCCCCTCCATATTCCATGGCTATCCTGTCTTACCTCTGGCTTTTCCCCAGATAGCTACTTTACCTCTTTCAAAACTTTGTTCAAATGTTCCCATCTCATGAGGCCCCTGGCCGCTGTATTTAAATTTACAACCTATTTTTCTTACCACATTCTCAGTTTCCCTATTCTGCTCTACTTTTTCTTTCTCCCACAGCACTTACCAATTTGCAACACACTATATAATTAACTTACTTATTATGTTCATTTATTTGTTGTCTCTGTATTCTTGCTAGGTTTGTAATCTATAGGGCAGGGATCTTTGTCTATTTTATTCACTGACGTATTTCACATGCTGAGAAAAGTGCCCAACATGTAATAGCTGCAAATGAAGTAATTGTTGAATGAACCAACAAATGAATGAATGCTGGGGTGGGGTGGGGGTGGTTTGGGGGAATTGGGGAAGTATTTTCCTCTTTTATAAGAGAAAGAAGGAAAGTAGAAACTCTCTGTTCCCCTCTATTTCCTGTTTCCAGTCTATTTTCTGCCCGGAAAGCTGTTGGGTGAGGATCTGATATTTGAACTGCTGCAGCCCTCTCACTACTGAGGAAGAGGCGAAGAGAACCATATCCCTGACCCAGAGCTCTGCCTTTGCTGAACTACTGAACTTGCCCCAGCAAAAATCTATCTCCACATATCTAGTTTGTGAAAAAATCAAATCCTGCTTTTTAAAGCCCCTGTTAGTTAGAAATGCTCTTGCTTGCAACCAAACACATTCCTCAACAGATGCAATAATTTGTGTATTCATAAAAAAAAAATACAGTATGCCAGATATGAGGCCAAAGATATAACTATGAAGAAGACGAGGTCCCTGACAGCAAGAAAATTATCCTCTAGTGGGAAAGGTTGAGAAACATGTCAATCAGCAGAGTGGATAAGGGCTAGGGAGAATTTACCCAGTTTTATCCATTAGGCCTAGGAGTATAGTGCCAATGTTTATGATTTTTGGAAGGTCTAGGAGCAATATTTAAAGGCTGGAAAAAAATTAGGAAATGTTACATTTAATGTTATAGAAAGTATCATTATTTGAACTAGTCAATTACAACTCAACTCATGATGTGGTTATATATAAATTTGATTTCACATGGGACGTAGGTACTTTTTAATATGTTTTATAGTGACATAGATGGGGTCTTCCAAAGTCAGAATGTCTGAGGATTACAAAGGTTGGTGAATGCCACTCTCTTTGGAGAGATATTTGGGATTTTATTAAATACTAAAGGGTAGCTAACTCAGAGGTGTGGGTCAGAGAAGGCTTCTCCTGGAAGAGGTCCTATCCAAGTTGAAACTTGAAAGAAGAGGAGGAAGTAACCAGGTAAAGAAGAGGAAGGTGAGAGGAAGAAGTTCAAGGCAGAGGGAATAACATGTGCCAATAATTAAAAACATGTAGTGAGTGCTTGCTGTATGTCAGCCACAATGCTGATCTTTGGTATTTAAGATGGTATTTGTGGTAACCCTCTGAGAAGTTACTTTTATTATTCCAGTCTACTGGAGGTTTCGTGGGACTAGGTGAATTGCCTAAAATCACACACCTTATAGGTGGTAGATCCAGGATTCAAACCAATTTGATGGCACCTCTTATGTGCCAGACACTGATCTAGGTCCTGGCAGTGATGAACAAAACAAATTCCTGCCCCATGAAACTAACATTCTAATGCTGTGTTACAGCAATAAACCCGGGGCAGAGAGACTTGGCACATTCAGATCTATGGTCTCCTCTATTCCCAAAAGAATCTTGGGAATTTGCCACCATATTGGGTGGAGGCAGGTTGGACTCTTGGAATGCCAAAGTTGGCTCCCGGAGTTCATTTTGAGCTTTGGGGGCATTTGTACCACACTATAAAAACCGATGAGAATTTATGTTTATTTAAAAATTTCTCCTGTAAGTATTTCATCTGTCACGTGAAAAACAAGTCCCAAAGAGAAAAATGCACACATTGCTGTACTCCATGTCTGAGAAAGCAAAGGGAATACTTGTCTGTTGCCAATCTGTTTAAATAGAGTATATAAGGGAGGCACCAGTAAAAAGTATGGTTTTGTAAAAGGTCACTGGAGGAGATGGAGATGATATTAAGTGGTTGCAAATCTATCTTCCAGGATTTTTTTTTTTAATACACTGGGTCTGTTTTATAAGAAAAGGAATTTAAAGAGACAAGAGCAGGAGTTAAGTATTATTATAAAACCTTTTGTAGATTTAATAATGTGGTCTTTAAAATTTGTCACTCCTGCAAAGCAGAGAGAGAGAGAGTTTTATAATAGTAGATACAATTATTTTTGGTTCTTTTGGAACGTTGTCTAAATTATATTCTCTTTTCTAGCCAAGTTGCTAAAGTAAAAATGTATCAGAAGATTAATGTACTTTTATTTATATAATAATAATAATAATAATATCTTACAACTGCTGAGCTGATTGTACTTTCATGGTATTTCATTAAATCCCCCCAACCCTGTGACAGAAAAATTATAATTGATATCATTTCAGATATGAGGAAACTGTAGTTTAGGCAGTTTATGTGATTTTCCCAAGATTACAGGTGTTCTAGTTGGAAACCCAACTCAGGAATTCTGCCTATAGATCCTGAGCTGACTTAAGAGAATGGCTCTAATGCCAGTTGAATCTGGTGTTGTACTCCAACTCTACCCTTAGAAATTATTTAGTCTTTTCAAGCCTGTTTCCAACTCTGTAAAATGGGGATAATAATAACTACCTCATAGTTTTGTGGTGATTAAATGAGATTATTACTATATATGAAGTGTTTAGTTGGCACACAGTACATGCTCAATAAAAGGAAGTTATCATTATTTATGAAGGTGCTGAGGTTGAGAAACCCTGAATTAAAACAACAAAAATTAATTGAGTATACTTTTAATGAGCCGTGTAAACATCACTTCTCGAAGCACAGAGGAATTAAAAAAAAAGGAACAATGTATTATCTTTGCATGTGCTGAACACAAAACTAAGTTTAAGGAAATGACACAGCTGATGTTGGATATATGAATAGAATGAGTATCTGGAAATTCTCATTAGAAAGAAACTATCAGTTTAAGAAAAGTTCTTTGTGGTTTAAGAAAAGTTCTTTGTGTTGTAGAGAGGACAGTTTTCAAAACCGCCAACTTATGGTTTAATTGTTTAAAAATAAATTTTCGTATTCATAAAAATAAATTTATCAGCAAATGGCCTTAGGTGACTTTCCATCAGACATTGAAAACTTTTTCAACAGCCAGGGCTTTGGTAACACAAGTAAGACATGATTTAATGAAGAAAAATTACAGAAATTTTTATCCAAGTGGAAAATGAATACAATTTAGATTTATTAGTATAAAGATTAAAATGCAGTGTTCTCCTATTTAGAAATTAGGAATCTCAGCACCTTTCATGATGATCTTAGTCTCCTTAATTTGAATATTTCAAAACTAATTATATTATGAAAATTGAATCTCACACACCAATTCACTTAGATTGTATTGATCATGATGAACTAATTTCTTTAGATTTATGATCTGAATAATTTATTATCATGCAACTCACCCAGCATTAGTGGCTTCTGCAAAGTAGTTCAGAAAGGCAATCTCTTGCCACCTTCTATTCATGTTTGAAGAAAAATTTCCTGTTTGTATGTCATAATCTGTCACCCTAGGGCCCAGAGATGGCAGGTTATGTAATGCACCAACATAAAGAGCATTTACAAAGGGAGATTATTTTTTAATGGAAAGTGTTAAAGAAAGATGCATTGTCACAGTTAAAGCAGTCTTACCACCATGGCTGATTACTGTTCCAGGAAGGACCTCAAAAGTGGTCCCACATAGCACCATGGGGCAGGGCATACTCTTCACCAGTCCTCCCAGGGCCAACTTGATGCCATGGTTGGCAGCAGGAGTGAGGTGTGGCATTGAAAGGAGAGAAGTGGTGGTGGCAGCTGGGAGGAGGAATCATGCATCCATCCATGCAGTCAACGTGTAATTTATTGATCTATCAATATGTGCCAGGCCCTGTGTTTGTGATAGAACCGTGAGGAAGGTGGGATAGAAAGAAAAGAGGACAGCTTGTGAAGGAAGCACCTAGCTTCCCCTTGTTCTCTTAACGCTTACAGGTTGTGGGAGAAAACTGTTAAACAGATAATTAGACAAAAAGTTTGTTACACTGGTTATCAGTACAACTACAAAAAGTACGGGGTATTATGAGAAAGAATAACTGGAGTAAGTAACTTAAGCTAGGGGGTCAGAGGAGGGAGCTGGTAGGTGTAGTCTTGCTCAGTATCGAAAAAAAGAGACACAACATACTTGATAAGCAGCACAACTGAGGTATAAAATATTCCTAACTTAGTGTGAGGTTCTAAGCCTTTAAAAGACATAGAATCCTGTGACAGGTGGTGGTTATTCACTAATCATTAAGCTAATGGAACAAACCAGAGTCATACAGGATATTAAAAAGTCCCAAATGACCTTCATTAGTTACTGAATAACTTCTGTGAAGGAGGTGGTTTTAAGGAAGGATGAGGTTGGCAAGTGGGCAAAGAGCCGAGGGAGATCTCCAGGTCCGGGAGAGATCTCCAGGTCTAGGAGAGAAGTTCCGAAGGAGTAAAGAGCATGCAAGAGGTGAACACGATGTGTCGGGCTGAAAAGCCCAGGAGCCCAGGGGGAGAATTGAGCATTAAGATCACAGGAAATGAGGAGAGCTACAAGGCAGCAGGAAGTGGAGCCCTGGGGTGGACCTCAGCCCAGGAATCTGACCTGGACGGGAAGTGAAGGGCCTCAGCTGAGGAGCAGAAAGGGGGATCATTTTTGTGTTGGTTGTAATGTAGAAAATAAGTGTCAGCTACGTAAACCTTGCTAGAGCTTGTATCCTGTTTGGGGTTTTAGGAAGGTTGGAGCTTCTCTAACGAAATAATCTGGCCTGTGGGAGGTATTTGTGAAGGACAAGAATGGGGAGAAGAAAGTTTGAAGCATGGGCATTGCTGTGGGGCTCCCTCTCTTGCCACAGCTCCCTTCTGGGTGATCTAAGAGAGCTGCCTCAAATCTAAATCAGAAGAAAAATAAGTCACCCCCCACCCCAGCGCCTCACCCATGATGAAATCTTCTATTGTTTGACTCTTGGTAGGGATAAATTTTTGTATATTTTAGTAAAGTCCTCAGAGTGATGTTTCCTGGAGATTATATTGATAATTCATCCTGGTTAGTCCAAAGAAGGAAAATGATAAAAGAACCCCCAAAAACCCACTGAATAGGGGAGGGGAAGATAGGTGAAGTTAAAATGAAGAGAGAATATATGTGAATATAAACTGGTTTTTAACCAGCTGTAAACAAGTGGTATGAAGGAAGACGGTAAGAGATACAAAAATAAACAGCATTAAGTTAAAGGGGATAATTTGAAGAGCCAAAATAAAAGATGGATGTTGCAAAGGATCCAGCTAACTTTAGAGACTTTAGAAGTTCCTTCATTTCTTTTCCCCTTTCCGGAGACTATGAGGTTTTAAATCTTTTAGGATTTCACAAGATCCTAAATATGTATGTCTTAAGTACACCACAAACACACGTATTATTTTTCCTATGGAGAAGGAGGAGAGACCAGGAAATACATTTTTGTCTGTCATTTAGAGAATAGCTTTTAGTACATTTTATTTTGCCATTTAAAGCTCTGGAGAACAGTTGGCAAATAGAAATTGGTCCACAGAAATAACATGGCTTCCTGGAAACTCAGGGGGAAGGAAATGGGTGGTTTCCTTAATTACCATAGTATTTGTTTTTGTGTGTTATAACTAAAGATAGAATTCTGGCTAATGTCCTCAGGAGGGAAGGTGAATTTGGAAATTAATGAATTCGGAAGCTAGCTATTTACAGATGTTTTCAATATCCTGGCTGTATCAGAAAGAGTAGACTGAAATTTGTTCTTTGATACATAATCAGTTTAAACTCAAAGGCATGATGTTTACATATGGAGGGCTAATGACTTCAACATAGGCAAGAAAGCTTATTTACAACAAAGATGTGATTGGGGGTGATGGTGGCAGGAGGAGTGTCTACAGGGACTTAATTAATTGATTTGCTAATTATTCTTTTCTGCTGGGTGTTATAGTACTTTTACCAATGAGCAGCAAGAAACAAGAAGACTGCCGCAAGCTATTTCCATTCAGCAGCAGTGGCAAAAGCTTCCTGGCCACTTGAAGGTATTTTGGGGACCTTTTCTTTTATCCCCTTTTATGTATTTGCTCAATAAATGGAACTTTATGCCAAAATTGTGCACTTTATACATACATAACTGAAGAACTTAATCTATTCCTATAGGCATATTTATTTATCACTTATGTGATTTAGCCCAGGTCTGGGGCTTAAAAATAATTGAGTGAGACCGGAAATAAATTAGATAAATAAGATAATCAGATAAGATGCACTTATTCCTTTGACTTCTTAGAGACACTGACTAGAAATGGATGCATCCATGCTCATTGGGGTGGGAAGTGCTGGGAGAATGGCTAGAAATCTCACTCATTTTGTTCAACTTTTCTGTAGGCTTGCATTTCTTTTGTATTCGAAAGTCATGACACTTGGGAAATTAGAAAATCGCCAGGAGATTCCGAGTCTATATGACAAAGGCAAACTCTTTTAACTTCAAAGTGCTCACCTTGTGAACCCTTCGCTTTACCCTGTTCAGGAGCCCTGACAGTTTCTCCCACGGGCATGCTCAGTCCTGAGCCCAAGCTTTCCTTAGACTGTGCCTCCTGCGGAGAATGTTGACTCCTCCCGAGGGGTGGAGGTGGCCAATGTTTATTAAGCCTCTGTCAGGCTTTAGGTTCTGTGCTGGGCGATTCACGTGCATTGTTTAATAACATCCCCATTTTACAGTTTGGGGAATGGAGGCCTAGCCCATGCCAGTGGGCTCACTACCAGAAAGTGGCACAAAGCCAGAATATGAATCTTGGTCTTTTCTGTCATTGCTGGACTTTATCTTATAGTGCTTGAATTATTCCTTGACTATTTCAAATGCTCAGGCCTTATTTCTGATAGAAGGCAAGGACTTTATGGGCATCTTTTAATCTGCATAGAGCAGGCACTCAATAGTTAGAGACTACTGTTGGAGTGAAAAGTAAAATGTAAAACACAAAAGGATTTTATAAATATGTTAAAGATCATAGGAAAGAAACAAATCCCAGAAAAGTAGGTTCTTAAAACTACTACATGAGCATCCCAAGAAACTCTGTGGTTCTCATTCTGGGATAGTAGCACCCCAGGGGTGTCTGCAAATGTGTGGGGTCTTCTTAGGTTGCCAGGATACTGGAGATTACTGGTACTTAGTGAGGGGTGGAATGGACAGAGGTGTCAAGCATCCTGCAGAATGTGAGACAGTCCCACAAAATTGCCAGGCCCTAACTGTCAGTGATGCAACTGGCATGGTAGCCCTGTGATGGAAAATGTGGTGGCCCTTGGAGACAGAATGTTTGAGTTCTGACCTAGCTCTTCCATTTAGTAGCTATGTAACTCTGGTAACGTTAGCTGCCCTCTCTTCTCCAAGTATTTAATTAGTAATCAATAATATTAGCTCTTCCTAGTTTCCAGAAAAGTGTCTCCAATAGTAAGTTATGCTTTTTGAGGAGTGAAAGAGTATGCCATACTAATAGTAACAGTGTAAGAATCAAGGTGCATTAAAAAACGGTGCTTCTCAAACCTTAACGTGTTTGCAAATTCCCTGGGAATATTGTTTAATTGCAGATTCTGATCAGAGAGTCTGGGGTGGGGCCTGAGAGCCTGCATTTTGCTGATGCCAATGCTGTTGGTCTGTGGACTGCATTTTGAACAGCAAGGTTTTTTTTTTTCCCCCACCATAATCCAGGTTTTAATTTATAGTATTTCTAAAGTAACTGGGATATTTTAAAATTTTATTTCATATTTATGATATTTTGGATATTTACCCTAAGAGCTGAATTTGTTAATATTTTACTTTCTCTAAATATTTTTTCCTGGACCTCATAGTCTATTTTTTTTCATTCCAGTCTTTCTGTTTTGATTTGGCTAATTTTCCAATCTACTTTTTTTTAAATTCATTTTATTGAGATATATTCACATACCATGCAGTCATATAAAACTAAGCGTACATTCAATTGTTCACAGTACCACCACATAGTTGTGCATTCATCAAAATCAATCCCTGACACCTTCATTACCACACCCACAAAAATAACAAGAATAAAAATTAAAGTGAAAAAGAGCAATTAAAGTAAAAAAGAACACTGGGTGCCTTTGTTTGTTTGTTTCCTTCCCCAATTTTTCTACTCATCCATCCATAAGGTAGACAAAGGGGAGTATGGTCCATATGGCTTTCCCAATCACATTCTCACCCCTCATAAACTACATTTTTATACAATCGTCTTCAAGATTCATGGGTTCTGGGTTGTAGTTTGATAGTTTCAGGTATTTACTGGTAGCTACTCCAATTCATTAGAACCTAAAAAGGGTTGTCTATATTGTGCGTAAGAGTGCCCACCAGAGTGACCTCTAGGCTCCTTTTGGAATCTCTCTGCCACTGAAGCTTATTTCATTTCCTTTCACATCCCCCTTTTGGTCAAGAAGATGTTCTCCATCCCACGATGCCAGGTCTAGATTTCTCCCCAGGAGTCATATTCCACGTTGCCAGGGAGATTCACTCCCCTGGGTGTCAGATCCTATGTAGGGTGGAGGGCAGTGATTTCAACTGCCAAGTTGGCTTAGCTAGAGAGAGAGGGCCACATCTGAACAACAAAGAGGCATTCGAGAGGAGGCTCTTAGGCACAATTATAGGGAGGCCTAGCCTCTCCTTTTGAACAGCAAGGTTTTAAAGTATTTATTGCATTTCTGTTGTATACCTGAAAGGATACAAATGTGGGTAATGGAGGTTGGATTTAAGGAGTATAGAATACAGTTTCTTCACAGAAGGCGCTTCCATCTGCTTTGCCACTTTTATCTGCACCAGAGAAAGATAGAGAGGGGAGGGTGGTGGATTTTCCATGGATAGCTATATTTCTCAGGGGAGAAAGGCAGAGAAAATATTTCCTACGTGTATTTCCTCACGAAGAAAAAAAGGCCATTTGCGGACCCCAAGTAATTTTAGAATAGAAGTGATTAAATAACGGAAAAACTTGGCTACCACTCTTGGATGCAGGGTGTAAGCCTTGCATGTCTCAGAACTAGCATGAGCTGTGTGTGTTTGAGTGTTTCTGTGCATGTACTGGTGTACATGTGTATATGTGAGCTGGAAAGTGTGTGAGGTCATTGCTAGGCAATTGCTTTCTTAAATGTCATTGGAGAAGGGGGATCAAATATTTTCCCCATGAAGATTAAAGCTCTAAGTTAAAGGGCAGGGGTTCCCAAGGCAGACTTGACTGGGAACTTTGCATATTTTAAGCAGTACAAGTTATTTGAATATAGTCATTGAGAGAAGAGACTACTCATTATCCACTTAAATTACTTCCTGGCTGCAGCATGGCGTTGTATGAAAGCCAAGGCAATTGGTTCTGCATTTGGCCAGCCAATTTAGCAAGAAATTTTGCAAATTACGTAGTCCTTACAGATGGTGCTGTTGGGGTTTGTTAGAATGTTTTAAACACTGACACACTTGACCATGAGCTGAATTTTCATCCTTTTGGTCTAACTGCAGCCAATCCTAGACTATCTCTACTGGCAGCCACAGACCGGAGACCAGGAACAGACCTTTCCTGAAAGCTTATGATAAGTGATTTCCTTTATAAACTGCTGGCATGAAAAAAAAAAATAACTTGGTGGTAAACTTGGCCAAGGGGAGCTCCTGGAAATTTTGGAGTATCTCTGCTTATCACTGAGTTGCTTGAGTCACACTTTTAATTGGATCTAGATTAACTCTCTGGTGCTCTGCCTAGAGGCCAAGAAAGAGCCAGTACCTTTAGGAGGGATGCTAGTGTTCTCTGCCAGTGTGAAGTGTAGGGAGAGAACAGCTGGAGGGCTGTGGCTTTTTCCAGCAAGAGGTTTCTAAATTTGTCTCTTAGAAGCTATCAGAAAGTTCAAGGTAATGTGTCATCTTCATGGGCTGAGTTTTTGCTCAGATCAGGGACGGGTCCTGATCTTTGCCATTGACTCCCTGCTTGTTTTCTTGGTTTCTATTTGAAACGTCACCTTTTATCCCTCACTCTCCGTGCCCTTTTGGTTGTGCTTTTGTTGGCTTTACGTAAGCAGCATCTCTGGATGCATGAATGAGGCAGATAAAATTCCCCAGGGTTACTGATCTGCCCTTCATCTATTTTTAGCACTGCAAAGAATTACCATAGCCCACAGCATAGTTCAATCACTCTAAGCCAGTGAGCAAATTCTGTGGGTTTGTATTTTAACCTTTCCCGGAGGCATTTGGTATAGGCTAAGCTTAAAGGCACATGAGTCAATCATTGATTTTTCAAGACATGTCATACTTAGGCTTCTATTATCACCAGATTGTCACTGTCAACTAGACATTCAGCTCTGACTCCTAATTTTGTGCTCGAAGCTGCACAAAGCCTATTGTGTCCTGTATATGTGGCTCTGCGATGCAGAAATGGCGACAAGGGCTTATCTAGTATCCACTAAAGGACTGTTGACAGACAATTTGCTCTCCTCAGTCAAGGGATCTTTCTTAAGAGAACAGCTTAACCTGTTTGGCCTTTGTATCTATTTCATCCCTAAGGGTGGGGACTCCCCAATAAGGATGCGGACAATGTGTCTGATTTACCTCTATATCCCAGAATTTACCATACAGTCTAAAAGTTTTTCTTGATAGATAAATTATAGGAAGGCATCCATTCATTTGTTCAACGGTTGATTGACGCATTCAACAAACATTCACTGATCAACATCTACATCCCAGCTTGTTGCTGGCCTGGAATGGCGTTTCCCCACCTGTTTGTAGGAATATGTACCTATTCACCATTTTTGGCTCTAAGAATTCCCCTGCACCTCCTCTATCCTTGGGTTCATACTCTCTAAGGTCATCAGCTCTGCCTTCCTATCCATATTTGCTCATTTCCTTTACCTCTGCTGGGTCTTCTGCTAGCGAAGTGGTACCTCCCACTTCTCAACATGACTAGTTTCTGTTACTAGTTTCTTTCACTCAGGATCAAACGGGAGGTTAAGGAGATAGTTGTCCAATGATGTGACCTTTGATGGTTTTGTGATTCATCAACTTGGCTAGGCTGAACCAGTTCCCCCAGAATTCCCATTCTAGTATGTTTTGGGTTAGAGTAGACTATGTGGGAGATTATCTCACAAAAGTTGGAAAATGGAAGGGAGGCACACACACATCTTCTCCCAATTATACAATCAAACACTAATCTAGGTGCTGCTGTGACAGGATTTTGCAGATGTAATGCAAGTCCCCAATGAGTTGACTTTAAGTTAATAAAAAAGCAGATTATCCTGGTGGGCCTGACTTAGTCAGATGCCCTTTAAAAGAGTGCCTAGCTCCTCCCTGACGTCAGAGATTTTGAGCAGCAGAGCAGAATGAAAGCTGTGGAATCTTTTTACATTCTGGGATGACATTACTCACCTTGTTGCTGATCTGCTGACCCCCTTGTTGGTGGGAAACTGCAGCGGTCTTTAATCGCTTTCCTTTCTCACTGGATCTTCCTTCAGTCTCACTGACTTGTGTGCCAAATGTGTGTGTTAGGCTCCATAACAAAGAGTCCTGGCTTCTGTAGGATACCCTCATCACCAAGTTTGTCTTTGTGGGATCCCAACCTGCTTGTGCTCTATCCTTCTTGGCCACTTGCCTTGTGGATGTCAGGCTTACTTAGCCAGCTCCCCAATTTGGCTAAGACAATTCCTTTTAATAAATAAATGAATAGATAGATAGATAGATAGATAGAAAAACCTTTTTCTAATGGTTCTGCTTTTCCAATTGAATCCTTGACTGATATATGAAATAAAAAAGCAATAATTTGTCTTACATGTCATTAAGCAGATTAAAATCTAGATGGCCATCAGCCTTCATTCATTTAATAGTAACTGTTCTAGGGTTGAGAAATAAGCAACAAACAGGTCAGGCATGGTCCCTGTCCTTAGGGAGCAGATGTCCTAGTTGGGAAGGCAGATGTTAAACAATAGTTACAAGGATAATAAGGGTAACAGAGAGTTGCCAGAAGGTGTAAGTAGGAGAACCTCTACAATCTGAGGTGTCAGGGAAGGGACATGAGGGCCCAGAGGAAAAGGTGAGAGAGCATGACAATGCATGAAACGAATTTAGAGTAACCTGTGTAGAGTTGTTCATTGTGTTGGAAGAGATGAGACTGGAGAGGTAAATCACAGAGGGCCCTCCGAGCCAAGATAAGGATGTCTGAGTTCATTTTGAGGGAAAATATTTTTATTTTAAAAAATCATCATGCTTTGGAACCCCATGATTCTTTTTATTTTATGGTGGCACAATGTGATTTCATTTTGAGCCTTTGCAGATCCCATGGTATTAGTGCACTTGCTCCTGTTCTTACTTATTTTTAGCTTTTTTCTAGAGTCCTCTTGTATAATCCATGACACTCTTTTATTGTGCAGGCATCACTTGGCTATTGTCAAACTATTTTTAACTCATTCTCCTGCCTTATGCTTTGAATTCTCATGGCACACCTGTTGAAGGCAAAAGAGAACAAAACCTGAACTCTTCACATTAATTTACCTGACAATTTCCTTGTCTCAATGTTTATTTTCTGTTCTATTAGAACTCAGAGAAAGGGCTTCCAGAGGGTGAGAAATCTGTGGGCCTCCTTATTCATGCCCTTCTGTTACCACCTGAGATGCAAGGAGCTCAGCCCTTCCTTAGGATATTAACCCTTCCTGTCTGCTAAGGGCCCTAATGCTCTAAGAATTTTCTTAATTAAGTAATTCAGCCACATGCCATCCTGGAGAAGTGGGCCAGTAAATACCATTAATCCCACAGGCTAGAGAGGTAGGAAAAATGGGAGTGGAGAAGCTAGAAGCTAGGTAATAAATCCCATCTCAAATCTTGAACAACGTGAGCCTAAATCCACTTTTTGTCTTCCTCTCCCACTCCTTCCCCCCCCTTTCCTCCCCCTTTTCTTCCCCTGTTCACGTCTACCCTGTAGCTCTCACCAGGAAAACAACAAGGTATAGAGGAGTGAGCCAGATTTTAAATCCAGAATGATTTGCTTTGGAAGTCCATTTCTTCATCTGTAAAATGGGGATAACATTATCTCCTTGTCAAATGACATGTACCAAACAACTAGCTTATTGGTTGGCATGTAGGGGGAGCTCAGTAAATATTGGGTATTAAGCATTATGATTTTGAGCAAGTGGCTCTTCTAGAGGGAGACAATTTAACAGCATAGCAGTTTATTTAGTTTACCCTTCCCTTTTGTACACATTTTCATTCAAAAAGTAAGAAGTATCATTAGGCTTAAGAGTGGTACCTGGTCTTTTAGGGTTCAAGTCAGGGATTAAGGTAGACTGGTCAGGTCCATGGGGAGTGATGACACTCTAGAACTTGTCCGGACTCATTTAAAACTGAATTGGAGAGTGGCCTACTGGCTGTGTCTGAGCAGCTCCTCCTCCCTCTCCCAAATGTAGGCTAACTCAGTAATAACTTGACCCATTTAAGAACTGTATGGGGACTAGTGTTCCTAACTGATTCCAGAATGTGACTTGTCAGGTCCACATCTAACCTCCTGATATTACAGATGAGGGGATGGAGACCATGAAAATGTGACTTGCCCAAGGCCATGCAGTGCCCACATCCCCTGAGAACCAGTCCACTGCCGAGGCTGCCATGCCAGGCGACCCATCTGGCCTCTCGGTGGTGAAATGGGGCCCCCTTCATCCTTTCTCCAGGTGCTTGATCCTTGTTTCTAAGGAACCGGTAGCTAAAACTGCAGGACACGGGACTAGGGCACTGGCTTTCAGTCCTGTCATAGTCCTCTCCCCACGAGGCGAGTGAGGACAGTGGTGATGTCTGATGTCTCCTCAGCTTGGTCAAGGCCTCTTCTGTCCTGCCGTCTGAACTTCATCACCAACTCTCAAACCTGCCATTCTGTGTTTTGCTTTAGGGTTTGCATGTGCTGTTCCCTCTGCCTTACGTACCCCTCTCCACTCACATAATTCCTGTTCATCCTTCAGATCTGAAGTGAGACATCACTTTCTCCGGAAAGCTTTCCTGACACCTCCCGTCTATGTTGGCTCAGCCTGGTGTAGGATTTCTTAGCATCCTGCACATCTTTGTGCCTCTCATCACATGTATAATTACTTGTATTCTGTATTCCTTGCCATGCATGAGGGCAGGGTCTTGGTCTGTCCCACCTACCGTTATTTTCCAAGAATCTAGCATAGGGTCTGGCACATTTTTCTTCATTCAAAAAAAAATTTTTTTTAAATTAATCAATCCTGTCTTTTAATGAGGAGAAGATCAGAGATGATGACGCATGCTCACTTGTGTTAACAGGCAGGAGTGGCCAGCATGGGGGGCAGATACTACCTTCAAACCATAGAAGTGGTCCAGGCACCAGCTGATGCTCCGTTGAAAGTATAAATGAGCAGGGTGGAGGGACTGAGCTTCAAAGCTGGCATCTGCTTTGTGTGTATGTGAGAATAAACAGTAAAAGGGCAGCAGAGGATATATAGGTTTGACTGACGGAAATACTTTCTGTTGTGATATTAAGGATTGTTAAAAACGGGACAGAATATAGAGGAAGGTTGTGGAAACGCCTTCCCTAGAGGATTCAGAAAACAGGCCAGAGTGCCATTTCAGCCGGTTATTTTGGGCCTACCGCAGGCAGCAGGGTAGACTAGACTTCCTCTTATGGTGCAAGTGTTCTATTCTCTGACCCATAATAAATAGATCTAGAGACGCGGTTGTCGACAAATACATAAGCACACACACGAGTGGGAAAAGCTTCCAGCCAGTCTCGTGGCTGTAAGTGTTGCTAATTCATTTCCTACATGCTTTCTGAATTCACCTTTTGCTTAGAAAACTACCTTAGTCTTTAAACATGGCTTTTCTATGAAGGACTTGTTCTATATTTTCAAGTGAGCACTGGAAGACATACCAATTTAACTCTTGTATTGACACGCACCTAAAAAAACAAAAGTGAGGAATACAAGCTAGGTAAGAGGATCAAAAAAATAACCTGCTACTCTGACAAAATTTTCTTAGCCTACAAAGAAAATGAACTGGAAGTTGATGGGTGTTCTAATCCCAGTGAGGAGGCTGGGACACATTTTCTCTTTCCTCTGGTTTCAAAGTGAGGGAAGGGAATGGTCTTGAATATGCAAATGAATCTAATTTAATTAACTTTTATGACCATAGCTCCTCTGAGATAACCACTGGAGCCAATTAGAGTCCATTAAAATTCACTCATTTCCCCGAAGCTTCATTGAGGCACCCTGGTCTTCTCCAAGGAAAACAAAAAAATGTGAAAAGATGGAATCAGAAACAACAACAACAAAAGGGTAAGTTGCTGCAGTCGCTCTGTTACTTGCTCTCTCTCACCAGAAGCTGCTTACACAGTCATTTGCTCCAGTTCGTCACCCGGAGCACAGCCCTGCAAGCAGCAGTGGAAAATAATTCCAGGTCAGTCATGTAACTGCTGACCCAGAGTTTATCATAAACTGCAGCTTTGAAAGGTAAAGGTAATGCTATTTCATACTTCCAGGTGTATACTCTATCCCTGTGAGGGTAAGGGAAGAATTGCCTTAGTCCTTTGCAGCCTGGTTGTGTAATATTCTTTCCTTTTTCTTCCCCCTGATTGCAAATGTAACACATACGTATTGTAAAAAATGAAAAGATTCAGAAAGGCTAAAATATGTTCACATCTAGGAAGAGCTGGGAAGGCTGTCCTCCCCAGTTTTGCTCTCTTACTAATGAAATATTTAGAGGACTATAAATGTCTGGGGGTGGGACGAGTAGGTTAGATAAGCATGTGGAGTGGGATTTTCACATTCCAGTTCCTTTCTTGCCTTGTAAAGCTATACCCCACGCTACTCACCTCTCTTGGTTCAAACACTGTACAATTATGTAGCGGCCAATGGTTTTCAAATCCTGTCCGCTGAACCATTCATTGTCAATTGTTAGGTAAACATGTGGTGAATCCGTCAACTGTCTGATGAGCCCTGCAAGTGCCTTGAGATGTGTTCAGCAAAGTGTGCAATTGGGTTTCTGGGAGCTGTTGCCTGCTAGTTCTAGGAATATTAAATGTCATGACTACAGTATGGCAATATTTCCATGACTTCGTAAAGGTGAGCTCTGTCTAAAACAATTATATTTTGGAGAGTGGGTCACAGTGCCAGCATTATGTGAGTATGTATTTGTGCAGGCTACTAATTGGGAAGCAGAGTTGAAGTTGCTGGAGTAGGTTTTCTTTTGTTTTCTTATTTTGTGTTGTTTCATTACGGAAGTTGTAGGTTTATGTTAGGGTTCATCGTTTGTGCTGTACAATCCTGTGTTGCTTTTATTTTTACAATTTTTATTCTAATAGCATATATAGAACCTAAAAATTTCACTTTTAGCCACATTCAAATATATAATTCAGTGCTGTTAATTGCATTTACAATGTTGTGCTACCCTCACCACCATCCCTTACCAAGATTTTTCCATCAACCCAAATAGGAACTCTACAATTTAAGCATACACTCCCCTTTCCCTACCCCCACCCCAGCCCCTGGTAACCTATAGTCTAGATTTTGACTCTATGAATTTGCTTATTCTAATTATTTCATATCAGTGAGATCACATAATACCTGTCCTTTTCTGTTTGGTTAATTTCACTTAAAATGATGTCTTCAAGGTTCATCCATTTTGTCGAGTGTATTAGAAGTTGATTCCTTTTTATACCTGAATAATATTCCATTGTATGTTTATACCACATTGTTTATCCACTTATTGGTTGATGGACACTTGGGTTGCTTCCATCTTTTGGCAATTGTGAATAGTGTTTGGATCCCTGCTTTCAATTTTTTTTTTCCAGGCTCATTAGCATTTTTATTTTTATTTTAATTTATTTTTATTTTGAAATAAATTAAAACTTACAGGAACAATTGCAAAAATAATACAAACCCCATGCACAGAACTCCAGCATACCCAAACCCCCCTCCACCGATGCCCCGATCTACCAACTTTAATATTTTGTCACTTTACCATTTCTTTCTTTCCCTCCCTCTCTTCCTCCCTCCCTATCTATCATCCATCATCTGTTGCTCTGTCTTCTGAACATATGAGAGCAAGTTGCACACATCCTTGAACAAATAATATAATTCACATATGCATTTCCTATGAACAAGAATATTCATTTATGTAATCACATTAAGTGTAGTTAAGAAGTTAAAGAAATTTAACATTGATATAAAGCTTACAGTCTATATTTCATTTTTTTTCCTTATGTCCCAATTGTGTCCTTTTGAGCCTTTTCTCCTCTATTCTTAGATCTCATCCAGGATCATCTATGGCATTTAATTGTCATTATCTATTTAGACTGTCTTTTTTTTTCAATTGTGGAAACATGTCTACAGCATAAATCTTTCCATTCCAACCCCTTCCAAGCATTCCATTTACTAAGGATTAATCATGTTCACAATGTTGCAATGCCATCACCTTCCCACCATCCATTACTAGAAATTTCCCTTCACCCCAAACAGAAACCCTACACTCATTTCTTATTAACTCCCCATTGCCCCTTCCCCCACTTCTTGTAACCTATACTCTACTTTTCATCTCTATGATCATATTCTCTGATACTTTCTTTGTGTTTACCATGGGGCTTAAATTTAAAATCTTAAGTCTAAAACAATCTTGTTTTCGTTGATACCAACTTAACTTCAATAGGACACATAAACTATGTTTCTATACTCCTCCATTCCCCCACCTTTATGTAGTTCTTGTCAAAAATTACACATTTTACATTGAGTCCAAAACCACTGATTTATCATTACACTTTATGTATTTTAGATCCTGTAGGAAGTAAATAGTGGAGTTACAAATCAAAAATACAGTAGTATGGGTATTTATATTTACCATGTGATCTTTACTGGAAATCTTTATTTCTTCATGTGGTTTCAGTCAATTGTTTAGTGTCCCTTCTTTCAGCCTGCACAATTCCCTTTAGCATTTCTTATAAGACTGATCTACTGGTGATGAAGTCCCTCAGCTTTTGATTATCTGGGAATGTTTTCATCTCTCTCTCATTTTTAACCACCAGGTGTTTGTGAATTTTCTAAGTCTCTGACGGTTATTGACTTCTATTTGTATTCCATTGTGGTCAGAGAATGTGCTTTGAATAATTTCAGTTTTTTAAAATTTATTGAGGCCTGTTTTATTTCCCAGCCTACAGTCTATTCTGGAGAAAGTTCCGTGATCACTAGAGAAGAATGTGTGTCCTGGTGATTTGGGATGTAATGTTCTATATATGTCTGTTAAGTTTCTCTATATCTCTCTCTCCTTTCTTTGTTTCTCTGTCAGTAGGACTCCCTTTAGTATATGAAGTAGGGCAGGTCTTTTATTAGCAAAATCTCTCAGCGTTTGTTTGTGAAAAATTTAAGCTCTCCCTCAAATCTGAAGGAGAGTTTTGCTGGATAAAGTATTCTTGGTTGGAAATTTTTCTCTCTCAGAATTTTAAATATGTCATGCCACTGCCTTCTGGCCTCCATGGTGGCCGCTGAATAGTTACTACTTAGTCTTACATTGTTTCCTTTGTATGTGGTGAATTGTTTTCTCTTCCTGCTTTCAGAACTTGCTCCTTCTCTTCAGTATTTGACAATCTGATCAGAATATGTCTTGGAGTGGGTTTATTTGGATATATTCTATTTGGAGTTTGCTGGGCATTTATGCTTTGTGTATTTATATTGTGTAGAAGGTTTGGGAAGTTTTCCCCAACAATTTCTTTGAATACTCTTTCTAGACCTTTACCTTTCTCTTCCCCTTCTGGTACACCAGTGAGTCTTACATTTGGATGTTTTATTTTTCTATCATATCCCTGAGATCCATTTTGATTTTTTCAATTTTTTCCCATTCTTTCTTTTATTCTTTCATTTTCCATTCTGTGGTTCTCGAGGTTGCTGAGTCATTGTTCAACTTCCTCTAATCTTGTACTGTGAGTATCCAGAATCTTTTTAATTTAGTCAACAGTTTCTTTTATTTCCATAAGATCATCTATTTTTTTATTTACTCTTGCAATTTCTTCTTTATGCTCTTCCAGGGTCTTCTTCATGTCCTTTATATCCTGTGCCATGCTCTCATTGTTTATCTTTAGTTCTTTGATTAATTGCTCCAAGTACTGTGTCTCCTCTGATCTTTTGATTTGGGTGTTTGGGTTTGAGTTATCCATATCATTTGGTTCTTTCATATGCTTTAAAATTTTCTGTTGTTTTTGGGCTCTTGGCATTTGCTTTACTTGATAGTGTTTGTGCCAGTTTGAATGTATTGTGTCCCCCAAACGCCGTTATCTTTGATTTAGTCTTGTGGGGCAGATGTTTTGGTGCTGATTAGATTTGCTTGGAATGTGCCCCACCCAGCTGTGGGTGATGACTCTGATGAGATATTCCCATGGAGGCATGGCCCCACCCATTCAGGGTGGGCCTTGATCAGTGGAGCCATATAAATGAGCTGACTCAAAGAGAAGGAACTCAGTGCAGCTGTGAGTGACATTTTGAAGAGGAGCAAGCTTGCTAGAGAGGAACATCCTGGGAGAAAGCCATTTTTGAAACCAGAACTTTGGAGCAGACGCCAGCCACATGCCTTCCCAGCTAACAGAGGTTTTCCGGACGCCATTGGCCATCCTCCAGTGAAGGTACCCAATTCTGATGTGTTACCTTGGACACTTTATGGCCTTAAGACTGTAACTGTGTAGCCAAATAAACCCCCTTTTTATAAAAGCCAATCCGTCTCTGGTGTTTTGCATTCCGCAACATTAGCAAACTAGAACAGTGTTCTTTTAGGATATGTAGGATTATTCAAACCCCAGTCTCTAATTTGTCAGTCTGCGGCTTGGTGGCTTACACTTTCTCTAGCTAACTGGCAAATCGCATCTGTGAGTCACCTATTCCCCTCAAGTTAGTTCTCCCCAACTTTGTCTTTGTGGTGTGTGGGGGTCTGGTTCTTGTGGGGTCCAATTGGTGCACCAAGTTTGGGTGTGTTGTTGGTGCTGTCTGTCCTGAATGTGGGGCATGTGTCTAAGTGGTTAGGGAGGCACGGCACCTTTAATAATCAAACTTCCCAGGTGTTCCTGGAGATTTAAGGCTGTTGCAAGAGTCTAAACCTTCATTTCAGTCTCACCACAGATTATCTCTGCCACTGATCCACAAGTCCTTGGTATTGGTGTAGGGTTCCTGGGATTTCTGAGTGGGTCCCTCTTCCCAACCATGCCCTTCCAGGGCCTCTGCTGGGGGAAGACTGTGCTATCTCACAAATGTGCTCTGTCCCTCAAGGGAGGCCCTAGGCTGCCAGGCCATGCAGTGGCGTTCTCAGCCTGCTGTAAAGATGGCTGAATGTGGCATGTTAATTCCCCCTTTTTGCACAGCTCTGCCTTCCCAGATCCGGGACAATTAGCTGTGGGTGCACAAAAGGCTATTGTTGATGCCTGATATTGCGGTGGGAGCACAGAGTTGTGGGAAACACTTCCTGTCACACTGGGTCCCTTGGTGTGGCGCTGGGCTGTGGCTCCGGCACTGGGCAGGAGCATTCCCAGCCTGCCGGGAAGATGGCTGCAAGAGGTTTGGTTTTTTTCTCCTTTTGCCTCACCTCTGCCCTCCTCGCTCTGAGACAATTAGCAGTGGGTCCACAAAAGGCTATCTTCCATGCCAGATATTGAGGTGTTTGCACAGCCCTTTCCTGCCACACTTCACTGTGTGGGTCTTGTTGCTGTATCTGCAGCTGCTTTTGGGTTTTTTTAAAAAAGAACTAGTCCACCTCCAAATGCTAACCCATGGTTTCCCTGCACCTCAGCATGGCTGCCAGACATTCAGCAGGTTCCCTCACTTGTTTCAGAACGCAAACTCCTGGTTTCACCAGGTGCATGGTCCCTGTGGATTTAGCAGACCTTGTCCAGCTTGTGCATCGCTGGAACTGGTGTTCTGGGTCATTTTCTGGCTTTTATCTAGTATTTTTCATAGAGGTGTTTTTTTGCCCTGTCTCTCCTAGCTGCCATCTTCGGTTCTCCTGCTTTCAATTTTTTGAGTATATTTCCTCAGGTGGGATTGCCAGGTCATATGGTAATTCTGTACTTTACTTTCTGAGGAACCACTGAACTGTCTTTCACAGTGTCTGCACCATTTTACATTCCCAGCAATAATGAATGAGTGTTCCTATTTCTTCACATCCTCTCTAACACTTGTAATTTTCCATTAAAAAAAAAAGTAGCTATTCTAGGGGGTATGAAATGATATCTCATTGTGGTTTTGATGTGCATTTCCCTACTGGCTAATGATGTTGAACATCCTTTCATTTGTGTTATGCCCATTTGTGTACTTCTTTGGAGAGATGTCTATTCAAGTCTTTTGCCCATTTTTAAATTGGGTTGTCTTTTTTTGTTGTTGAAATGTAGGCTTTCTTTATATGTTCTGGATATTAAACCTGTATTGGATATGTGCTTTCCAAATATTTTCTCCCATTATATAGGTTTTCTTTTTACTTTCATGATGCAGTTATATGATGCACAAAAGTTTTAAATTTTGATGAGGTCCCATTTATCTATTTTTTCTTTTATTGCTTGTGCTTTGGGTGTTAAGTCTAAGAAACCATTGCATACAAGGTCCTGAAGATGCTTCCCTATGTTTTCTTCTAGGAGTTTTATAATTCTGGCTCTTATATTAAGGTTTTTGGTCCATTTTGAGTTGATTTGTGTATATGGTGTGAGGTAGGGGTCCACCTTCATTCTTTTGCACAAGGACATCCATTTTTTTCCAACACTATTTGTTGAAGAGATTATTCTTTCTCAATTGAGTGACTTGGTACCCTTGTCAATAATCAGTTGGCCATAAATGTGAGGGTTGATTTCTGAACCCTCAGTTCAATTCTATTGGTCTATATCTGTCCTTGTACCAGTACCATGCTGTTTTGATTACTGTGATTTTGTAATAAGTTTTAGGATTGGTCAGTGTGAGTCCTTCAATTGCATTCTTCTTTTTCAAGATGTTTTTAGCTATTCAGGGCCCCTTACCTTTCCAAATAAATTTCATGATTGACTTTTACATTTCTGCAAAGAAGGCTGTTGGGATTTTGATTGGGATTGAGTTGAATTTGTAAATCACTTCGGGTAGAATTGACATTGTAACAATATTTAGTCTTCTAATACATGAACATGGGATGTCTTTCCATTTATTTAAGTCTTCTTTGATTTATTTAGGTCTTCTTTGATTTCTTTTAGCAATTTTTGTAGTTTTCTCTGTATAAGTCCTTTACATCCTTCATTAGATTTATTCCTAGATATTTGATTCTTTTATTTGCTATTGTAAATGGAACTTTTTTCTTGATTTCTTCTTCTGATTGTTCATTGCTAGTGTACAGAAACACTATTGATATTCGGGTGTTGATCTCATACCTTGCCACTTTGCTCAATTTGTTTATTAAACCTAGGAGCTTTGTTGTGGATTTTTTTCAGGATTTTCTGTATATAGGATCATGCCATCTATAGAGAGGGAAAGTTTTATTTCCTGCTTTCCAATTTGTATGCCTTTTTTCTCATTGTCTTACCTAACTGCTCTGGCTAGAACTTCCAGTACAAAATTGAATAACAAAGGTGACAATGGGTATAGTTGTCATGTCCCTGATCCTGGAGGGAAAGCTTTCAGTCTTTCACTACAACTAACTGCAACCAACTATGATGCTAGTTGTAGGGTTTTCATATATGTCCTTTATCATATTGAGGAAGTTTCATTCTATTCCTATTTTTCTAAGTGTTTTTTCTTAAGAATTGGTACTGGATTTTGTCAAATGCCTTTTCTGCACTAATTGAGAGGATCATGTGGGTTTTTTCCTTTGTTCTGTTAATGTGGTGTATTACATTAATTTATTTTCGTATGTTGAACCACCCTTGCATACCTGGGATAAATCCCACTTGAATATGTTGCATTATTCTTTTAATGTTATGTTGGATTCAGTTTGCTAGTATTTTGTTAAAGACTTTTACATCTATATTCACAAGGGATATTGGTCTGTAATTTTCTTTTCTTGTGATATCTTCACTTGGCTTTGGTATAAGGTGATATTTGCCTCATATAATGAGTTAGGGAGTGTTCCATCTCTTCAATATTTTGGAAGAGTTTGGGCAGGATTGGTGTAAATTCTTCTTGAAATGTTTGGTAAAATTCACCCATGAAGATATCTGGTCCTGGGCTTTTTCTTGGGGAGTTTTTTGGTTACCAATTCAATCTCTTTACTAGTTATTGATTTGTGGAGAACTTTCATTTCTTCTTGAGTCAGTGCAAGTAGTTTATTCTAGGAATTTGTCCATTTCAACTAGGTTATCTAATTTCTGGCATATAGTTGTTCATAGTATCCTCTTATAGTCCTTTTGATTTCTGTGGGGTCAGTACTAATGTTCCATTTTCATTTCTGATTTTAGCTATTTGTGTGTTCTCTCTTTGTTCATCATCAGGAGAATTTTTTTTAATCAAGTAGATTTAAGAACTCAAATTTTATATTACCTTTATTTAGTTTGTAAAAATAAAGCACTTAAATTCTAACAAAGGTACACAATTATAAAATAATTAGAAAGCAAAATGATAATACATGTGGAAAACAGACATAGACACTTCTTTGATGATAAGGGAAAGGAGGGAAAGATGTAATCACAAAACAATTGAAAGCAAATATTTTTTCACTAGTAGTTTCATCTGTCTTTTTTTCAAGCCCTTTAGCTTAACTTGTCCTGGGTTATATCATTTTTTTGCCTGGATTATTGCAATTTCAACAGCTAACATTAATCTTGGGCTTACTACATGCAGGGTACTATTTAAAGCAAATATCAGCTTGTTTTAACTCATCAATATTCTGAAGTTGATTGTGTCAGTTGGGGCAATTGAGTACCCTGTATCCATTATCTCCTCTTCTTGATTGCTAACGGAACTCTAATTTTGCTTGGGGAAGGCCAGTGTGTCCAACTAAATACTTAATTTGCCAACCTCAATCACTGGTAAGATGGCTCTGTTATCTGGTTTTGACAAATGAGACATAAACAGAAGTCTGCTGGAGGCTGCTGCAAAGCTTTTTTGCTTTCCTGATAAAGTGGGGCAGTCATGGCTAGAATATAAACTCTTAACCTACATTACTTCTTTCTGGTTGAGATATAAATGTGATGGCTGGAGCTGTAGCAATCATCTTGTAAACATGAGACAATGAGACCCAATGCTAAGAAAGGTTGAGTTGAAAGGTAGAAAGAACCTGGAATCTTGATGGCATTGTTGATCAGCTGAACCAACCCAAGAAAGTGTTTATTTCTGTACCATTCACATGAGTAAAATAAACTCTGTTTAAGCTAATGTTAGGTGAACATTCTGTTATTTGCAATTGAAAGCCTTCCTAATCCACTTTTCAGATGAGAAACTGAAAGACTAAGTAACTTACTAAATTTATATAACCTTTCAGTGGTGATATGTGGATCTAAACTCATACAGTCTGACTCTAGAATCTAGAGCCTACTCTCTTAGACATGATTCTATATCACATCCTCAATATGCTAGATTGCAAGGTCTACTTATGATTTTCTCAGGAAACTTGAGCTTGATTTTGAGCCTCCCTCTGACTTATCCTTCCCAGAAATGCCACTGCAGTATATCTAAAACTAGATCTCAGCTTCTCACTTTCTTGCTTAAAACCCTCAACATTTTTTTCTTCCTCTAAAAGCAGGGATGCGACCTCAGATGTTTTTAGAAGCAGATAACTAACATAATTGATCAAAGCAAGAAGATCCTAATAAAATCAATTGTGGTGGCATATTAGTCATCTATTACTGTGTTAACAAATTACCCCAAAACTTAGTAGCTTAAAATAACATTTATTTCTTACATAGTTTCTGAGGGTGAGGAATTAGGGAATGGCTTAGCTGTGTGGTTCTGGCTCAGGTCATTCATCAGGCTGCAGTCAAGATGTTTGGAGCTTCAGTCATCTGAAGACTTGACTGGAGCTGGAGGAACCACTTTCAAGAAGGCTTACTCATATGGCTGTTGGCTGGAGGTTTCAGTTCCTCACCATGTGGACTTCTGCTCACAAAATACTATCTAGTTTCCTCCAGAGCAAGTGATCCAAGGGAGGCAGAAGTCACGATATCTTTTCTGATCTAGACTTGGAAGTGGCATAATATCATTTCTGCCATATTCTGTTGGTCGCACATACCAACAAGGGGACTATACAAGGGTGTGCATACCAGAAGCTAAGATTTTGGGGGTCCATCTTGGAGGCTGACTGCCACTGGTAGCTGTTGCCTCAGCCAGTTGTTGCTATAGTGGATCACAGTTCTGGTATTGCTGGATTTTCCCATTTCTCAAATAAAGCCAGATATATAGATTTCTAAGCTAATTCTTGGGATGGTAAATGTTGGCTAAAAGTTTACAAAAATCCTTGCATGGGCCAATACAAATGTAATCTGGTTAGAGTCCATGTGCTATCAGTTTGCAACATCTGGGTCATAGCATGGAAGGCATATGTAGGTCCAGTTCCAATCCAAGTGGCTTCCTGGAGTGATATTTACAATAGGATTGTGAGAACAAATCCAGGCTTAACCAAGAATATGCACCATGATAACTTAGTAATGCCTGCCTTGGATGAGGGAGGGTAGATGATGACTTAAGTGCTTCAGATTGACAGACATGACCATATAATGTATTGCCCAAACTAAGACACTTTCGAGAGTGTAAGGGGATGCTATAATAATTACACTATAAATTGGGACTGGCCCTGGCAAGCCAGGGTGCATGATCACCATTTACATACTCCTTCATAGGATCACTTCAGTGTCCTCTATCACCTGCATCTCTGGTCATTAGGACCTCACCAGACCATCACTTCTCTCAGACCACATGGTGCACCTAAAACCCAATCGCCCACACTCCTGCTGTTCTCGTCATCTTGTCTTTTCTTCCCCACTAGCCTGTTTCCTCCTGGACTTCAGCTTTGTCAAGTCCCAGAAGAAGTGTCATCTTTCTTTCCATTGCCTTCATCTCCTTTCCTCCTTTCCAGGCAGACTGATTGTTCTTTCATCAGGGTTTTGTAGCACATTGTGCATACCCTTAATGCAGCATTTATTACAGCATGTGCATGACCCTAATCTTACTCATTTAGGAGTGTCAGTGCTATCTCAGTGCCTGGCACAAAGTAGTGTTTGATAAATATTGATATTTTATTTTGAATCTCATCTTCCCTCTTTTTCTCTAACCTCTGCAGTGGGAGAGGATTATGAACAGCGAAAATGCCAAGAAGGTAGTAAGAAGAAGGTCATGTAGGAACAGAGAAAACCCACAACTGGATAATTGGTTCTTAAATAGCTGACCATGAATTTAAATAGCTCTCACAGTAATTTCAGATTCTTTTTCTGTCCACTTCCAAGCAAATAGAAGCAGTTTACATTCAGAATGAGTCTCTCTTCATAGTTTGAATAAGTACTATCAACCGTGCTGTAGAGATTGGGAGTAGTTGGCTTATGTATGTGCTTTATAAAAGCCTTATCCCACAGAAGTTCGTAACTAAGCAGTGAAAATCAATCCCAGGCATACACAGGAGATGTAGGAAGAGTTATTCTCTTGTGCACACATCTAACACTTACTAATACTCATGTGCATTGTCTATAAACCTCAGGGGAAAAAAGAAACTGATGGAGAGCAATGCTATCTATAAACACTCATGAATGAAATTGAATTAAGAGATGTTAGAGGTATGGTCCCTATGGGGCTGTGGTGGGTTTCTGCTGGAGGTGGGTAGAGTTGATGGTAAGACACCGTTAGAATCCAGCACATCGTTGTTATGAATTCTAACCTTAAAATCTGAGGTGGGTTGGAGCAAAGGATAATCATGTGGTGCTTCACTTTGGTGGGCTTTCATTCCATCTCCTTCTGCATTAAAGACCCAGGAAACTTGGACCCAGTTCTGGCTCTGGTCCTTCTTGGCTGTGGGATTTGGAGTAAGTCACAACCTTTCTTGGAGCCATCATCCTCTTTAAGATGGGGCTACTAACAACACCTATTTCACAAGGTTAAAGGAAACAGAGTATGTGGAAGGACTTTGTGGGCTGTGATGAACTAAATAAATGGTAGTTATGACTATTATTAGGCTGATGAGCATGAGTAGTGATGGAGAGAGTGGGAGGAGGAACAGAATGGAGAACCATACTTAAGCCGCCCCCGGGCCTCCTCTGAGAAACACTGGTTTATCCTATGATGGCAAGGTTAATAATAATTCCCAGTAAAGCCTGAAGTATTTAGAAATTGGTCTGGGATAAGGTTGGGATTGCCAAGGAGGGTTGGTCCTGACATCACATGCTTTACACCTGTGGCTGGCAGTCAGCCTCTGGCTCTATTATTTGCTCTGGAAAGGGCGAGTCTAAATTGGAGTCCTCTTTCCTCTGTTTGAGCTGCTTCTGCAGAGTCCCATAGCGTTGATTATAGTTCTTACACTCTGCAACTGGCTTTTTCATTCCTGACTCACCTCCAGGCTCATAAATATCCTGCAGAAAACACAGAGGTTTTATAAGTTGCCTATCTTCTAACCTTGTGCCTTGCTGTGTCCTGTGTAATAGCAAGGACATATGTTTTCTTTCCTGCCCTATTATCCCTAAACCTATCCAGGAGCACAAACCTTGATGGAATACCTTCAGGTCTTTCATATGAGAAGTAGGAAAATGGAGAGTTTCTCAGCAGTTGTGTGACTGTGGATGATTTTCTCATCTACAAAAAGGGGGGATAATAATAACTAACTTGCAGGGGGCTGTGAGCGTCTACAAAAAATGTAAAGAAAAGCACCTGGTAAATGGTAACTGTCCAATAAATTTAACTGCTGCCAACTCTGCAATAAACTCACTGCCCTCCCCACTACATGGGACATGACTCCCAGGGGTGTAAGTCTCCCTGGCACCATGGGACATGACTCCAGGGGCTGAGCCTGGCCCTGGCATCGTGGGATTGAGAATGACTTCTTGACCAAAAAGGGGAAAAAAAGTGGAACAGAATAAAGTTTCAGTGGCTGAGAGATCTCAAATAGAGTTGAGAGATCATTCTGGAGGTTATTCTTATGCATTATATAGATATTCCATTTAGTTTTGAGTGTATTAGAATAGATAGAAGGAAATAACTGAAACTGTTGAACTGTAATCCAGTTGCCTTGATTCTTGATGACTGTATAAGTGTATATAGCTTTTACGGTGTGACCATTTGATTGTGAAAACCTTGTGACTGATACTCCCTTTATCCAGTGTATTGGCAGGTAAGTGATAAAATAAAGACAAAATAAATAAATCAATAATGGGGGGATAAGGGGTATGGGATGTTTTGGGTGTTCTTTTTTATTTTTATTTTTATGTTCTTTTTGAGTAATGGAAATGTTCTAAAAATTGATTGTGGTTATAAATGCACAACTATATGATGATACTGCAAGCCACTGACTGTATTCTTTGGATGGATTATATGGTGTGTGAATATATCTCAATAAAATTGCATTAAAAAGTAATTGGCAAAAAATTTAATTGCTGCTATTATTATTATTACTATTATTAATGATAATAACATAGAAGCATACAGAACAAAGCGGCATTTGAAAAGAATCCTGGAAATATTGGTTTATATTTATTCAAGAGGCTGTCTATCATACATCAGTATTTTTCATGAGTGATTTAGAAGAAAGTCCCACCTCAGAGGGAGAGGCAAGGCGTCAGCACGCACAAATCTAAGTAACAATGCGGTAGATGGAGGATGTTTCAGTAGACTGAAGAAATATCAAATAAGATGTTAAGTTGGACTGGTGTACACACCATGATATTTTTTAGTGGAGAAATGCTCTGGGTTTTACTCTATAGTATTTTGAAAATAGCTTTTCATGGTATTATATCATGACTGTGGAACATGACTAAGAGATGGCATCAGAAGCAACCAGCCCTGTATGTGTCAGCTTTTAGACCAGGAGACTGCAAATCTAGGGCCAGGATGTCTTCAGGGCTGGCCAAATACATACTACCCCGAGTTCACTCACCAGTGCTATAAACCCCACCCCTGGGAGTTCCATTTCTTAGTTAAAGGCCTTAATCCCTATTAAAATGGTAAAATCCTTGCTGTCATTGATCACTGACACATTTGTATGAGTGAATTTGGGTCCAGTTTGAAGGGTAAGCTTTCCTGGAGGAGAAGGCTCCTAGGGAAGCTGGGAGAAGAGCTGTCTTCCCCGTCTGACTGCAGAGTGGGAGAGAGGGATGTTTGGAAGCTGGGGCTGAGGAGGGACAACTGCTCTAAGACTGTCCTGTCCAGAGAAGCCCACTGGGCCATCTTGTATCCTCAGTGCAACTTTATCTCCTGTGCCCTTCTCCTGCAAGTTGGCACTGATTATACTTACCGAGAGGGAACATGGATTTTCTCCCTGATTCTTCTATTTGTTCTAGGAACGTTATTGGCAAGGAAAGAAGGCTTCGTGAGTGGTGGGAAACTGCATTTCAGGCCTATTTGTAAGACCTTGCATTTTGATGGTGTAAATTGTCTCCAGGGCTTTAAAATATTGAATAAAACAATAAAAAAGTAATAAAGAATTTTTTAATAGCCCAAGGTGGATAATAGAATTCTTCTTGTGGGAAAATTATTATGTAATGTTAAAAAATCATTCTTTTTCATAAAGATTTTTTTTTAAATGAAGAGGAACTAATAAAGACTGAATTAAGAAAAAGTCTACTGTTTGAATAATACATGATATTCAGGTTTCATAGGCTGTTGTGAATGATTCAAAGAGCTATACCGATAAAGATATATGAAAACTGAAAGTACATTTATTATCAAATTTTATTAATCACAGCCTGTAATTATCTTGTGTATTTGCTTACTGGTTTATTACTAGTATTCTAAGTACAATGAGGGCAAGGACCATTTTTCTGTTCTCCCTTTTTCTATGACTTTAGTTCAGTGATTGCCTGACATCTGTAAAATGACAAATTTATAATCCAGACTTATCCCCTGGCTCAAAATGACCCTTTTTCTAAATTCACTTTAAGTACTAAAATGAGGTACCTGAAGACTGTTAAAAAACAAACAAAACAACTCATCCTAACACGAAACTTTATGCCATAGATTACATTCTCCTGCTGGTCAGTCTCTATATTTTAACATCTGTCATTTTAAAATAAATTATTCAACATTATTAGATTACTTATAAATGACATCAATCAATTAGCACTGCAGGGCTGAGCCTTGGAGGACTTTTCTTAGGGACTAGATTGGTAAATCTCTTAACTCTTCATATTCCCTAGAAAGGATTAAAGCAATATGGGCTCCCACAAAGCTCCCTCTCTTGCCCGTATTGAAGATTTAATGAATTGTGCATGCTATTTGGGATGCCCCTTCCAAAATGACTGGGCAGGGGCAGAGGTATGGTTTGAACAAGAAGAATGAGACTGAAGCACCTCTACCACCCCACCATTAAAAGAGTTAAATCTGGTGAGTCCTTACATTTACATTTAAGGGCAGTGAATCAAAAACTCTGGTGCTGCTGGCTAAACACCGGCTTTTTTTTTTTTTTAATCATCATTTTATTGAGATATATTCACATACCACGCAGTCATACAAAACAAATCGTACTTTCGATTGTTTACAGTACCATTACATAGTTGTACATTCATCACCTAAATCCATCCCTGACACCTTCATTAGCACACACACAAAAATAACAAGAATAATAATTAGAGTGAAAAAGAGCAATTGAAGTAAAAAAGAACACTGGGTACCTTTGTCTGTTTGTTTCCTTCCCCTATTTTTCTACTCATCCATCCATAAACTAGACAAAGTGGAGTGTGGTCCTTATGGCTTTCCCAATCCCATTGTCACCCCTCATAAGCTACATTTTTATACAACTGTCTTCGAGATTCATGGGTTCTGGGTTGTAGTTTGATAGTTTCAGGTATCCACCACCAGCTACCCCAATTCTTTAGAACCTAAAAAGGGTTGTCTAAAGTGTGCATAAGAGTGCCCACCAGAGTGACCTCTCGGCTCGTTTTGGAATCTCTCTGCCACTGAAGCTTATTTCATTTCCTTTCACCTCCCCCTTTTGGTCAAGAAGATGTTCTCCGTCCCACGATGCCGGGTCTACATTCCTCCCCGGGAGTCATATTCTACGTTGCCAAGGAGATTCACTCCCCTGGGTGTCTGATCCCACGTAGGGGGGAGGGCAGTGATTTCACCTTTCAAGTTGGCTTAGCCAGAGAGAGAGGGCCACATCTGAGCAACAAAGAGGCATTCAGGAGGAGACTCTTAGGCACAAATATAGGGAGGCCTAGCCTCTCCTTTGCAGCAACCGTCTTCCCAAGGGTAAAACTTATGGTAGAGGGCTCAACACATCAAACCACCAGTCCCCTATGTCTGTGGTCATGTTAGCAACCATGGAGGTGGGGTAGGCGAATACCCCTGCATTCTCCACAGGCTCCTCAAGGGTAAACACCGGCTTTTATAGAGAAGTCTCTGCAGGGCCTCTACATATTGAAATGAATCATTGTCTCCTATATCAGTTTTGCTTTTCATTTGCTCATGTATTTCATCAGCTTTTAGAGGTGTTTGATCTATTGTACTTATTGTGACACTTATTTATACGTTGGGTTCTCTGCAAACCTATACAAAATAAGTCATTTGAAGACATTTAAGGGCAATTAGCATCCTCCATTGCCAAAGTGTTTGGTTCCACAGACACCTCTTAAAGTTTAGGAGGACAAAAGATTTGCTTTTTATTCCATCTCTAGATTAGGAACAAAGTTGTCCCAGTTTGCAGGGACTTTCCTGATTTTAAAACTGAAAGTCCCACATTCCTTGAACCTCCTCAGTCCTGGGCAATTCGAGAAGGTTGTCAACCCTATCCCTCATTTTGTCAGGAGAACTTTTATGAGAATTTCTTGAAACTAGAGCATGCAATTGATTTTGAGTCCAGCATTATGCTTTAAAGGATAATAAATCTCCATTATGTCAAAGAAACAAAAGTCAATAGGCAATAAAAATATACATGTTTTAAGGAATTGCCTTGTGCAGAGTTCTTTGAAGTCCAACCCTTTGGAACTGGTCCAGGATTTAGACATTGTGCCTCGTTGCTTTTTGGTCCCTGGAACTCAGGGTCAAGTTATACAGAAGCTGTGAAGAATTTCACTAGGCTAAACAGATTATACATTGGTTCAGAATTGATTTCAAAAGAACTGATAATGGTGACCATATTGCAGGTAGCAATGATGCCTTTTGATAGAATGAATTACTGCTGCAAAACAACCTTATAACAGAACCAGCTTTCTCTTCCATGCAAATGTGATTGATCTGGGCATTCGAAAATGCCCCTTTCATTCCTCTTAAATGTGCTCAAGACATGAATGCTGAGGGAAGAAAGTGCTCGAAACCAGGCTTGCCAGGGATTGAGGATACTGTGTCCATGGTTTGAGCACCCTACTCTGCTGTTGTACATGTTAATTCCTTGAACAATAATAAAGGACCCTCTGAATATGTCAATCTGCTTTTTCAATCCCTTTTTTATGATTGACACATAACTGATTCCTGGAGAGTGGAGCGCAAGGATTTGGGGTTCAGATAGACTGGGTTTAAATCCTGGCTCTGGCCAGTCCTAGCTATAAAATGTGGGCAGGTCTCTTGACTTCTTTAGGTCTCAGTTTTACCATCTAAAAATGGGTTTAATCATTCTTCTCATGACTGCTGTGAAGATTAAATAGGATGATCTATGCAAAAGTGCTTAGGAGGTACTGAGATTATCCTAAAAAGGACAAACAAACCCAATACTGTGATGATGTGTTCACTACCTTTGGGTACCCACATGTCAAAGGTGATCTTAAAATGCTGCTGGCTTGGTAAGTATTGGGCCTGAGGTAGAGAAAGCCCTTCAAAGTTGGAGTCAGGGTGTATGGGATCTTCGCTGGGCTCCTGCCTAACTACTCTTGGGCTTTGCTTTCCACTGAGCTGAAGTGGGGGAACTGCATTCACATGACTCCTAGAATCCCTCCCACTTCTAAAATTCCCCGTGTCTCTGAAGTCTGCAGCTTGTGACTCTGAGGCGTGTCTGCAGAAGAGCAGCTGTTGTACTGTTGGTCACATTCTATTCTACGGAAGCCACCACCCTGCATCTATGTGTTCTGCCTCAGGAGTGGTAGCCCCACGCAGCCCTACCGACCAGCCACCATGACCTCGCCCACCCTTTCCCCACTCCCCAGCCATAGCTATTTGAACTGGGGATGGTAACTGAACACACAGTGAGCCCCTTAGAGTCTCTTGCTGGACATCTGGAATTAGAATATAGAAATGTCTGGTTAATAGACAGTGATGCTGGACCTGGAAGGCCACCATGTGGGTGTCAGGAGGCTGAGGGCACTATTTTTTGGAAGCCACGATGGGTCATGTGAAAGCAGAGTAGAGGATGGCAATCTGGGGGTGGGTTTGTTGGGGAGAGAGAGGGAGAGAGAAATGAAATATGAGAGAAGCAGAGGGAGAGAGAGAACGTGGTGATGAACAAAGTAACTTCTTTGGTTTCATTCTCTGTTCCAATCCCCCACAAGTCCTGACTGGAAAGTTGAGTTCCATTGTTGACTCCTGTGAAATTTCCCTGTATTCTCTTTTACCTAAGCAAATGTTTGAGTATTTTCTGTTTCTTATCCCTGACCACACTCTAAGAAATATGGTGACATAGACTGCAAATTGATAATGTAGACTGAGTTTTCCAAAGGCAGAAAGTTTTTCTTGTTCATTTCTGCAATCTTCAGCATTTGGCTCAGCATTCTACACAAAGTAGGGGCTCAATGAATTAATATTGAAATGACCTGAAAATCACATATGTGTGTATGAATAGTGTTTTGATGGCAATTACATAAAAAGGTTTAATGATAATAGATGCTTATGTTTCAGGAAGCATTTCTCTGATCTTCTCAACTGGTCATCATGTATTTATTGCATACTGTCTACACTCTGTCTCCAGGATCTGCATGGGACATAGCCTACTCTAGGCTTTATTTGACAATGTCTGCTGAACCGAATGGTCCAGGATTGTTTCACATAGTGTAGTGATATAAAAAGAAATATGATTTGTGGTTGCTCTACAGAAGTAATTTGCAGTGTAGTTGGAAAGATACAAGAAAAAAAAAAAATCAAACGTGATTTGCAAGAAATTCCAAACAGTAGAGAGAACAGAGGGTCAGCGAGGTCTAGTATATTTAGAGAAGGTTTGTGGAAGAACAGGAAGTTGACTTAAGCCTTGAGGGCTGGGTAGGTTTGGGCATGACAGAGATAGGTGGAGAGGAGGAGGAGAAAAGGATAAGCAAAGACAGGGAGGCAGTAAAGAGAGTTTTGTAGTACTCACAACTTATAATTTAGTGATTCACATTAAGAAATGTAAGACAGAGTGTCAAGTATGGGAGGCAATGGAGCAACATGGCTGAGTTCTGACTCCGGACTTAAGATTTCCTGAGTTCAAATCCCAGCTCCCCCACCTTACCAGCTTTATGACTGAACAATTTGCTTAACCTTTCTGGGCCTCAGTTTCCTCATCTGTAAAACTGGAGATACTATAGCAGATAGGGATGTTGTAAGGATTAAAAGGGACACTATGTATAGAGTTCTTAGATTAGTGCCTGGCACTTGGTGAGCACTTAACCAATGTTAGTTGTTATTCTCTGTTGTTGTAATGAAAATCAGGTGTTAAGATTGAATTAAAAGGACTACCTTATTGATTTTGAGTGGCCACATCAAACGGAAAATCTCCTGGTAATTAAGAAGTCAGGTAATATCTGAATTGCAAATGAGTTTGTGGAGCACTGGTGGGGATTGGTTTAAGGGGGAAGGAATATTGAGTGTGTAAAACTGAGTGGAAGGCTTTGAGAGCTGGGAGAGTAGTCTGGAATTGGTCGACAACGGCTGGGGCATAATCATGTTTTCCTGAGCTGGGGAGTGATGTGATGAAAGTCAGAGGAGAGACAGGGCTAGGAGGTCCAGCAGGGACCAGTACTGGGGCTCTTATGCTAACTCAGCTGTTAGGTGATGAAGGCCAGGGACAGGGTTCTGGCTACGAGGATGAAACGAGGTGGGAAATCTGAGAGACTCTTCAAAGGAAAGGTGTCCACTCTCTGCACCTGTCCTGCCACCACCCTGGTCCAAGCCACCATCACGTCTCACTTGGATTATTGCAGCCTCCTCCTGACCTCTGTCTCCTTCTGGCCTGCAGTCTCAACACAGCCACGCATTTGCTCACAGCCTCTGTGTGTGAGCTGCTGTAACAAAGTTCCACAGACTGGGGAGCTTAAAACAACAGGAGTTTCTTCTCTCCACAGTTCTGGAGGCTAGAAGTCTGAGATTGAGGTATTGGCAGGGTCCTGCTGCCTCTGAAACCTATAGAGAAGATTTCCTTGCCTCTCCCTAGATTTGGTTGCCTAAGGCATTTTTTGGCTTGTGGCAGCCTAACTGCCATCTCTGCCTCCATCTTCACAGGGCTGTCTTCTCCCTGTGTGTCTTCATCTTCGGGTAGCTTCCTGCTCTCTGTGTCTGGGTCCAAATTTCCCTCTTCTTGTACGCACACCAGTCATGTTGGCTTGGGCCCCACTCTAATCCAGGATGGCCTCATTTAACTTATTGCATCTATTTCCAGATAAGGTCACATTCCGAGGTACTGGGGGTTAGGACACAATTCAACCAGAACACCTGCCAACAGTTCCCACCCCATTCAGAGGAAAAGTTGAAATCCTCAGTGGGACCTACAAGGCCTGATTTCTGGGGTGCAGTTACCTCTCTGGCTTTATCTCCTACTATCCCTCCACTTGTTGGACCCGTTGCCTCTCAGAAAATTTGCTTATGCCTGTTCTTCCCTTAAATATCTGCACAGCTAAGTCCTCCTCCTTCAAGTCTCCACTCAAATGTCACCTTATTAGTGACACCTTATTAGTCACTTTGACTACCCTTTTCACAATAGTAGACCTTCTCCACCTCAGTGCACACGGTCTCCCTTACCCTGCTCTTATCCCCGCCAATAGACGGACTGTTTACGTTATTTGCTCCTTGTCTAATTTCCCCACTGCAATGTCAGCTCTATGAGGGCAGATATTTTTGACTGTCTTGTTCACAGATCTATCCCCAGGACCTAGAAGAGTGGCTGGCATACAGTAGGTGCTCATTAAATATGCATTGAATGAAATGTATGACTAAAAAGCAATTAGATTCATGGTGTCAGCCATGGAGCCGGGAGACCCCTCAGAAGCTACTTCATTTGATCCTTGCAGTGACCTTACCAGGTACATATTGCTTCACTATTTTATGAATGACACAACTGAGGCACAGAGAGGTGAGGTGAATGGGGACTTGGAGCTGTTAAGTGACGTGATCAGGAATTGTATCCAGTTCCTCTGACACCGGCTCCTTGGCCAGTATTCTGAATAGCTGAGATGAGATGGGGAGGAAGGAGTCAATATGTTGTCAAGGTTTCTAGCCTCTGAGAAATGGAGGATTGTGGAACCACTAATGGAGATGGGAATGCTGGGAGAGAGGGCCAGCGTTTCAGAAAAAGGAGTTAAGTGAGGAGATGCTGCACCAAGTAAATATTCCAGGGGAAACACTGCTTTTAATTAGGGTGACTAAATAATATATTTTCCAAACTGGGACACTTCTGAGAGCGGAAGAGGGCACTGTTAATAATTAACCTGGAACAACAGGCATGAATTGGGACTGTCCCAGCAAAGGGGGACGAGTGGCTGCCCTGCACTGAGGGGTTGGGATGTCAGTGAGAGGTCATGGCTAGAGATTTAGGTGTTTCCCTTCTTGTTAGACACAGGGGAGGCCACAAGGATGGGGCATCTCATCAGGTAGAGGGAAGAAGAGGACGCCAAAGCCAGCTCTGAGACCCTCCCACAGATAGGAGTGGGAGGAGAAACAGCACAGAGACCAAGAGGCTGAACAGGAAGGAGGGGAAGTGGGTGGAGGCCGTATTTTGCAGGGCAACTTAAAAGTAGGTCAGCTGGAACTTGGCAACAGAAAGGAGAGAGATTAGAGAATCTCTTGCTTTTTGAGTTTGTAGCAAAATCTCCACCACCACCCCCAACAAAGTGCTAAAAGGCATTTATATTTAATTAAAGTAGATTAAAATTAACTTTGATTTGACAACTTTTTTCCTGCTACTCTCCTCATTATCCTTTGAGACTCTCTGGGGTGCCTTCAAAGGCTGGATTAGGAATGGGGGGTTTGTCAACCCTGCCTGGAAGTCACCTTCTCTCTCTGCCTGAGGTACTGGCCTCAGGTACTGAAAGCTCCTACATTTAGAGTGTCAATTGACAGTGATAAAATCTCAGCCCCAGTCGCAAGATGCAAAGGGAAAGGGGTTAATTTTGTGATTTCTTTGGGGTCAGAAGATTGTAAATTGAATTTCTGGTCCTGCATAGGTAATTCAGAAGACTGTAAATTGAGTTTTTGGTTCAGCATAGGTAATTATTGCTTGAAATCTGGATTTCTTTGGTAAACTAGAAATTTTGACAACTTTAGGATCAGTTGGAACCAATATTTTCCTCCCTCAGCCTCTTACTTTAAAGAAGGGAGGCGGGGAGTGGGGAAGGGACCCCAAGCAAAACAAAACTAAACTGAAAGCAAGCGAAACAACCCTAGTTCAAAACATAATTGCAACAATAGTTTTAATAAAAGTGCTGGTGAAGTAGACCAACCAACGAAGGTGTTTATCAGCTGGTGATCTGTGTTGTGGTTGTTACGAAGAGAAAGCTAGGTTGCTAATCACATTTTTGTTTACCCAGACATGGCTTGTCCAGTTGGCTCGAGCCAGTAGGAGCCTTTTCCAGGTGGAGAGTGTGTGTGAATAGCATGGTATAGGGTTCTCTGTTCATTAGGCAGTAAATTCACATAACTACGGCCCTGGAAACAGAATCTCTTCCTTGCTGTTTCTGAAAGTGAGTATTAATAGCTTTATTGGGTAGCAGCATCAGGCAAAAGATAAGCAGCAGGCCTTTCCCATCGTTTCTTTTTATCAGAGCAAAAGTGTTACTGGGCTGAAATTACTGTGGTACATAACTCCTGGAAACCAAAAGGAGACAAGTCTCCCAGGAACTCAAAAGCAACAAAATCATTAGCATTGAGCCAAAGCCCACTGGCATATATCACAGAAATCAAAAAGAAATAGAGGGCTACTCTGAGAGACAAAATACATGGCTCGAGCATCCTCCAGTCGGAGGCTAATCTCAGCAGCCGTGCACCGGTTTTCACAGAAGCAGTCCCTCGCAGCTGATTAGCCTATGTTGCCAAGGCAGACCTTGACAGAATGAATGAGGAAGCAGGAGTTTGTTTTGGCATACCACCCCACCTTTGTCCTTCCCTTCCCGACCCTGAAGACTGAGTCCTATTAAAGAGCTTATGTAAGGTTTAACATTAAAATGATAATTTGTTAGAGGCATATGGTGTGATATCAACAGGCTCAGTACTCCCCTCCTTTCCACTTTCAGCACCTTCTCTGCTCTCCCCTCCTCTCGTTCCCATCTGTTCTATTTCCACTGCTTTTCTTTTTCCTTCTTCTTCCTTCTCTGCCCATTCTTCCTTTTTTTTTTTCCTGAAAGATAAAACAAGGAGAGAGAGAGAGAAGAAAGAGAGAAAGAGAGGGAGAGAGACACCCAGGAAGGAAGGGTATCTGTAGATTGTAAATCTGTAAGATTTGTTGATCCCAGAGGTTTCTTTTTATTGCCAGTTTTGCTTTCAATTGTATAGGGTTGTTGGGAGGATTAAATGTGGAGTATTTAGCCCAGCGCCTGGCATGCAGTAGTGTCTCAATAAACGCTAGTTGTTAGTATTTAACATTTAAAAGTTTGCCCTTAGAATAAACAGCTTCAGATCTCGGGCATTCCTTTTGGGTGGGATTTCTTCTCTCCTCTTCTTCTGCAATCTTTTAGGGTGATTGCTTGTGTAGAGGCACACATGTGCATGCACTCCCCCGTGCCCCCCATGCACATTTTCTTTTCTTGTTTTACATAAGGAACACACTGCAGAGAGAAGCCCAAGCTACACCTTGGCTAGTAAAGTGGCTTTCAAAAAATTGTGACTGCCACGACTGCCACCCACATATACATCTAAATAAAACAGAAAACAAAGTTTCAATAAACAATACTTGTCTTCACTAATTATACTATTATGTACTGCTCTAGTCTATACTCTTTCATTAAAAAAATTCTGATTATCACACACTAAGTTAATTTCATGGCCATCATGGGTTGTTCACCTGTAGTTAGAAAATAATGGTCCAGCAGGTACATGGGGGCTTTGCTGGATCCCACTAGCCATGTCCTAACTCTCGGCCTTCCACCCCTACCCTGACTCTCCAGACTTGTCATATTCTCTACTCTTCCAGTTTCTCCTTCTTGCCTTTCAAGAAATAGCAAATTAGAAATGCCTTTTCTATCTTTTTCTTCCCCTCCCGTATCTCCCTTTCTTTTAAGAAAGGGCTATTAAGATGGGAGGGCTTTCTCCACTCCCTAGCAAGAATGATCATTCTTAACTGTTGCTTCCTGAATAATAATAATAATAACAGTAATATAACAATGCTAACAGTTATAATAATGATATCTAACACTCATTTCACTCCTGCTTTGTGCCAGGTACCCATCGAATGGCCTTACAAATTTTAAATCATTTTGTACTCATATCACCCTATGCAGTAAACTATCCTATAATTACTCTGTAGGAAGCATTACTTGCCCTTTTCTCCCAACATCTTGTCAATGTCAGGAAAACTTGCCCACCTGGGCTAAATATTAATTAAAAATAAATGACAGTACTTATATGGAACAAACAACTTGCTTTCATAAATCCTGATGTGGAAAGAACAGCTAAAGATGATGCCCACAAACCTAGAATCAGCAAATCTGAAGCTTGGCATATTGCTGTGCTTAGGCTGAAATTATTCTTAATAAATTGCAAACTTTAATCTGAAAACATACTATAAAAATTATGTAAGCATACACCCAGAGAAAATTCCTGTAGCATTTATCGTTTGGTCCTTATTTTAATGACTTGTTTATTTAATTTTTAGAAATTTAACAAGTAACATTAATTTTTCTCTGATTATAAAAGTAATACCAGGTTCACTGTTAAAACTCTGGAACAAGCAGTCAAACATGAAAATGAAAATAAAAATGACCCCAAATTCTACCACCCAAAGATAACAACTATTCACATTTTGGTGCAGTGTGAGTATGTTTAGGCCTTCAGAAATATTTCGTTTGGCCTTCACAGTGTTTTAAAATGTTTTGTTTTGTTTTTTTTCACATAAAAACCTAGATTTCCGGCATCTCTTGAAAAAATATCAAGATCTGACCACACTGAGTCCACATTCTTGCAGGCAACAGCTGAGTGCAGCTGAGAGCTGCCCCTTTCAGGCAGGGTGGGGCACACATATTTCATGTACCCATTTTCCCACTCCTATCTTTCTTACACTTTGTCAGCTTCATTCACTTGTTATTCTCATGCCCTGGTAGACATTTGAGTTTTCTCTCTTTTGGTTTTAAAAACAATTCTTTATCCAACATTTCAGGTCAAACACTGTACTTTTCCTGGTGGTAGTGGTGGCAAAGGGTGATGGGTAGGCAGGGGTCCCCCTGGCCCCTTGGTGGAGTAGATTGGGGAGCAGTGGTCTTTTACTCCTGGCTTCTGCTCTTTCTCCCTAGTATATCTGCAATTTAAACATGCTCTATAGCTGGAGGATTAATTTCTTTTAAGACCTTCCAAATCTATTCTGCATGCTATTTACATAACTTTGAACACATTCCTTTGAACTAATAATGCTGATTTTATTATGCTAAGAAAGTGCTTCCTTCTTCCTCACTTTCACACATTGCCCAACACTGAAGGGCACCACGCCATATCCAAACCACTTCTCCTCAATCCCTTGGTTTCTCCTCAGGACTAGGTCTTTCCATTTGACCCAACTACAATTACTTTACAAACATTTCCCCAGGTCATTAAACGTGATTTATGAAAACAAGTTTTAACGGCTGCATAATGTCATTATATGGATATATTACATTTTCTCAACCACCTTTTCTGAGTGAGGGCACAGTGGGAGTGGGCCCGTCGGGAGTGGATGTCCAGTGATGGCGGGAGGGCAGGCTAGGAAGTGGTGGACACAGGGTACAACAACCAGATTCTGGAACTGGTTGCCTTAAGAGGCAAAAGTCTAACATGAGCAGACAGTCCAAAAACTAGAGCTCCAAAATCAACAGGTTAAAGGACAAGTGGGGACCAAGATACAATGTTAGAAATCTGCAAGGAGATTGGGGGAGCAAATGACCAAGGAGTAAGGAAGCCAGTGGATTGGAAAAGTGAACCCATAGTAATTTCTGAGCAGGGGTGCAGTGTATATGCTGCAAGTTTTTTTTTTTTTTTTAAATGAGGTTCCCATCTCTGCTAAGTAAATTTAAAATTACTGAAGCAGCTTATGTAATAACTTATTTATCCATTCCTCTATTGTTGAAAATTTAGTGATTTTCCACTATTATAAATAACCTTGCAATGAAAATTTTGGTGCATAAAGCTATTACATTTCCAATTATCACTTTAGGATAGATTTGTAGAAATACTTACACTTTTTAAGATTATTGAGATATATTACCAAAATGTTTCAAAAAAGACTGCTCACATTTATGTTCCCATCAATAGTGTTTGTTCTGCTTGGACACCTTCAAATTAACTTGGTCACCCATGTAAATCTTCAAGTAAAAAGCTGCCACTGGCATCTGTACTCCATATATGGAATTTTTTTTAGGCCACCGACTTTCAAATGTTTTTTTCCATGACCCACAGTGAAGACTAAATTGTACATAGTGACTCAACACAGACATGTATATGACTGAGACAAAGATTTCACAGAACCGTCATTTATCCTTCCTCTATGTGATGTACTCTGGTAAACTCATTCTGCTCTAATTTTTTTTTGAAAAAGCTGGTCATGACCCATTAAATTGACTTAATAACTCTCTAATGGGTCATCACTCTCAGTTTGAAAGACACAATTCTAGGACAATTTCTGGGACAATTTTCCAGCTTGACTCCTTAAGACTTCAGCTTCTCTCTTTTCCTACCCATTTAACCCCCAGACTTCCATTCTTCACTAATCCCTTTGAAATGATGGCCTGTTTTGGATTTACTCTTCTGAATTTGACCATTACCACCCTTTAGACATTACTTCCAGACTCTGCCCTCAATGTTGAGCACCCAGTCACCACTGCACCTCATCCAACTTCCTCGGATCCTGTCCTGGGCTGGCATCATCTCTTCATGGCTCCTGCCTGACAGGGAGGGGGAATTTGATAGGGAAAGAAAGTTCTTGTCACATTGCACACAGCACTGCATGCCATCATTAAAAACATCTTGTTTAGACCACTCTAGATAGCCACCTGTGGGTGACTCCCTCATTTCCATCAGTCTTTGCTCAAATCCTACCTCCTATTGGGGATTGAATCATGTCCCCCACAAAAGGCATGTTCTGGTCCCAACCCCTGGTGCTGTGGAGTGAACCCGTTTGTAAATAGGGCCTTTGAAGATATCTGGTTAAGGTGGACCCACATTGAATGAGGGTGGACCCCAATCCAGTGTGGCTGAAGTCCCCACAAGCATAGGAAATTGGACACAGAAAGAGAAGCCATGGGAGAAACAAGAAGCTGGAAGACAAGGGAACCTGGAAGAGCTCCTCGGAGAGTCATCTCCTGACTAGCATCTGAAATAGAACCCCTCTCATTCTCTATCCCCTCATCTTGCTTTAGTTTTTCTTTTTAGGTCTTATTTAGTATCTGGGTATCCCCTGCTTGGAGTCATAGAATGTTAGATCAAGGAGAGTCTTAGAGGTCAGATCTGATTAAACTCTCTCATTTTACAGGGAGGAAATGCAAACCCAGAGAGGTGAGTAAGCATTTCTGGTGAACTAACTTACTCATGGCAAAGTTGAACTAGAATTCAGATCCTTAAATACTTCTCAGTTTCTCACTGGCTCATGTTACTATCCTAGTTCATGCTGTGGCCTTCATACTGAGGTCTTTGGGAGTAACTTCGTTCTATAATAAGCTCTCGGATGCACTGCGTTAGACTGAATTATACTCAGTAGTAAATAGTGGGCAAAAATGTTCTGATGTATTTCTCAATGGCACCATAATATATTTACACAGTTGAAAGGTATTTTTCCTCCTCAGATAGCAGCTCCAGCATCAGCACCAGTCCATGGGCCATGGCAGATCTTGAGGGATTGGAACTAGAAATTGTTCTGGGTTGGCAGGTATAGTAGATTTGGTGGTCAACCGGCAAGATGACACACTCAAGTGGGGAGTAGGAGGCGTGGAAAGAAGACAAGTATAGACTAAAACAGTGGTCATCATCATGAATTCAAAGAGTGAGCCTAAGTTCAGAGATGAAAAAAAGTTAATATTATTCTTCATTTTATACATAAGGAAACTGAGGCACTGAGAGGTAAGTAAACGGAGATACCACCCCAGTTCTGTCTGTCCCCCAAACCCATGCTCTGTCAATTAAACTAAACCAAAACCCATGCTCTGTCAGTTAAACCTAAAATGCTAGGTACAACAATCTAGAAGACCAACTGAGGTTGGCAGCCAGAAATTCCATACAGGCAAAGAGAGACTTGAGTTTAAGGGTTCAGTGGGGCACAGGGTTTGATGATGAATGGAACGAAAGGATGAAGATGGAGGCTTGTGTCACAGGATTTGAAAAAAGAGAGAGGGGTTACGTAGCAGCTCAATAGAGTACAAACTGTTGGTTCTGAGCAGAACCTTCAGAATAGGGGGTAAGTTTGGCTGATGTTCAGTGTTCTGCTGGTAACTTTTGCACCTGCAGCAGCTAAATCTTTTGGGGAGTTCTAGACACTCTTCCAAGCAGTACTTTTCCATCCCTGACAATCCACAGCCAAGGGGAAGGTATGAGACCCAGAAGTTAGCCTAAGTGGATGCTCCCTTTGGAACCTTAATCTGTCAGTGTGACAAAGAGATGGAAAACATTTGGAGCTCATTTATTCCACTGGCAAAACACTTTCTAGACCATTACAAAGTTCCTGCTATGTAAACCCTGAAGCAGCCTTACTTTTTGTCCTTCTTGGGGCCTGGTTCTTCAGCATTCCCTTTGATTTTATGAACTATCCCATATTTTTCTAGTAAATTCCCCTTTTTGTTTAAGTGAGCCAGAGTAGATTCCTGCCACAGACAACCAAGGACCTTAAATAACACTATGGGCAATCTGACTTGGGAGTCCCAACCACCTCTTCTGCCAAAGCTGTATGTCTTAGTTTGCCAGGGTTGCTATGGCAAATAGCACATAATGTGTTGGCTTAAACAACAGGAATTTATTGCCCTACAATTTTGGAGGCTAGAAGTCCAGGATCAAGGTTTTGGCAGGGCTTGCTCTTTCCTATAATTGCTAGCACTCAGGCAATCCTGCATCAATTGGTGATTTCTCTCTGTGTCTGCTTCTCTGGTTTCCACTGATTTCTCGGTTCTATTTCTGTGTCCAGTTTCCTTTGCTTATGAGGACTTTAGCAATATTGTATCAAGGCCCATCATCATTCAGTTTGTCCACACCTTAACTAATAGTATCTTCAAAGGTCCTATTTACAAACAGTTCACACCTACAGGAACATGGATTAAGACTTGAATATGTCTTTTGTTGTCGGGGACATGATTCAGTCCCCAACACTAAACTAAAGGGCATACCAATAAACATTTGTTGACTACCTACAAGAGTGCTAGTTGGTATGTCAGGGGCTAGCATTTATGTAATCTCATTTAACCCTCATATCAATACCTCAAGATGGAAATTGTTACTGAATTCTAGATGGAAATACTAGGGTAAATAAACTGCTCAAGGGCATATAGCTTGTAAGTAGCAGAGCTGGGATTTGAACCCATGTCCAGTAGCCTTTCAATAGGCTTGCCTGTTCCTTTTCCTTTTCTCCAACTACAATACTTCTGTTAGGAATATTTTATATCAAAAAAGTTATACTTGTTATTTGGAAAATCTATCAGCTATTAGGAAGATTTAGGGGCCAAAAAGTTTATTTTCAGTCAATATCATAGAAAGCAAGCACCTGAACAATAATAGACTTCCAAAAGATTTATGGAGTTATAGTGCTCTATGACGATAGGGATTAATCAATTTAACTTTCTCATCTTATAGACAAGAAAATGGAGGCCAAAGGATTTCTGGATTGTGAGCTATTACTGCAATTGCTATTTGTTGATAAGGAGGTTTAGATCTAAACCAATTTAGTTTAGTCACAAGACAGATGGGACTGTGCAAATTTTTATAGTTCAATTAAAATCATACAGCTGAAAGGAACCTCCAGGTTGCTTATAATAATGTATCCATCTGCCTCTCTCATGCGAGTTTAGACAATATCAGGAGGTCATCTTTTTCGTTGCAGCCTATAAATAAGGCAATTCAATCACCGTCTTTGTAAAGCATTAGTGTGTCTTTCACACCTCTCAATCTAACGTCAGTTTTACATATAAATTGTGGAGCACTTTATATGCCTATTTAAAAACTAATATATTCTATTTAAAGGTGTTTTAAATTGGTCAGTTGTTTGAAAATTAGAAGCAGCTTTTAAACTAAACTGTATTACTAAGCAATAGAATGGGGTTGTAGTGAGTAACCTCAAGAGTGCTTTCAGAATTGAAAACATCCTAAGCCCTAGGTTTCAAAAGTAATTATCAGGGGTGAAAGATGATTGGGTGATGGGCATGTATTTTTTCCAACCTGGGAAAAGATCAGTTAGAGGGGGTCTATACAATAAAGTCCAAACTGGTTAGGCTCATTTGAGGACCCTCCACAACTGAAATCAATGTAGTTTATAGAAAGCCTCTTTTATGTGAGCCACTGAGCTAAGAACTTGGAGAATACAAAGACAACCAGATACAGTCCCTGACTTCAAGAAGATCGAAAACTTGTTAGGGAAATAATGCAGGTACAAAAATTCCTCTAAAATGCACCAAGTGGAAAGTAGTATCAGGTCCAAGGAAAGGCACTGTAGGTAGTAGGTTAAGGCTACACCTGGCTAGCAGAATCAGGGAATGCTTTTGAGCTGTGTTTTGAAATGTCCCTATATAAACTCTCTATTTTAGGTCCTAAACATGCTTTGCATGCTCTTCTTTGCAATCCCCCTTCTTTGTCTTTCTATCTATTAAAATCCTAATCACATACTCACCTACTTATATAAAAATACTAAAAATGATTGTTTTACAAGGATGAGATTATTGGTAAATTTATTCTCTTTCCTATCTTTCAGTTTTTGTTTGTGAATGTGATTACATTACAGAGAAAAATGTTAAGCTATTGTAAGTATTTCCCTAGGCCAGTTCAAATCCTTCCTCCTCAGAACGATTCCTGACTACTGTATAATGTTAAATTTGAATTGGAAATATCAATATGAATGCCTGATTTAAAGGTAAATCACTGAAAGAGCTCAGAATCAATAACACCTTAGTAGCAATGAATACTCCTAGTACAAAGAACTTGGTTTCCAAATATCATTTTCCACTAAAATGAACCAGGGCTTTTTGAAGAAATTCTGGGGGTGGGGAACACAAGGTGAGCCTGGGCCATGGTATAGTGCCAAAAAGAAAGGAAGTGCTCTAAGACCAACAGGGGCCGATCAAGGAGTCAGCTTGAAGGAACTCCCTCTGGCCAAATTTGGGGAAATTTGGTCATTAAAAAGAATGACCATAGTGATTGAAACATTGAATAATAAAAACCTATGAGTCCATAGTGAAGAGAGAGAAAAGAAGGAAGAGGAGGAGGAGGAGGTGAACAAGCAGTTCATGACTCATTTGCCATCGATGGAGACTCTTACTTTGACAATTGGCATATAAAGGAAAGGAAGTAAACATGTAACTTATTTTTTTTAGGAGGAACTACAGATTTTCCCTGGGTGAGGAGGAAAAGATTCCCCCTGCCCCCAAGAATGCTAGATAATAAATATTTTAATTTGAACCATATGAAATTGCTGATATTCAACCATTCTTAATCTACAAACTTTCATGTGGTTCAACCAAATAAAAGGAGTGAAAGAACTAGAAAAATAGAAAAATCAACATTTTGCAACCCCCAATGGAATAATTGATTCAAGTGAGAATTATCAATGTATGCTCATTAGGTGAAAATTTGTTGGAGAACAGTACATTCCTATGGTGCCGTGTCTCTCCTTGCATCACTTGCTGATTGCAAAAGTAAAAAGTACCTTTACAGTGGTAAGATTTGGCTCAGGAGACTTGGGTGATGGTCAAACTTAGCTTCATTAATAATGAGATGATCTGACTTCATAATTTTCCAGATGTGATGCAGTATGAACTTCACAGTATAATCTATGAAGCATTCTTGCCAAAAATGTTTAAGCTGTGTATTGGTTACCCTCCATTTGTCCTTACACAAGCATTGGGTGCCCATCTCTACCCTTCTCTGTACCCCTGGAGGCTTCCTTCTCTCTTACTTTATCAGGCAGACTCCTTTGCCCTTCAGCTGTTGATTAGATTTGGCCAACAGGAGCTGTGGCAGAAATTTGGAGGCTGGAGAACAGAGATATCAGGGTATTTATTCCCTATCATTGCATTCTCTGCCTGGGTACACTTTTGATGGTGGCTGTGCTCCTTTTCTGACTACAGCTCCCGTTGCAGGTACCTCTTCCGAAGCCATAGTTCTAGAAGTGCTTCAGCACAACTCCGTCCTCTTGCTGCTTCCGGTCTAGGAGTGGTCCTCCCCCAGTGCTTCACCATCCCTGGTTGTGCCCCCCTCCCCAACTCTGTGAATTGTCCATCTTTGAGTGTACCATCTACTTCCAGTCAGGACTCTGATGATGCAAACTGAGCCCAATCAGGACTTTATTTTAACAGAACATCAAGACAAGAGAAACATGTTAAGCAATATCTTGTATCACAGTCAGACAAATCCAGAATTTGGGACAGTTTACAAGAGAGTTGGTTTGGTTTCTTCAAAAGGCCAATATCATAAAAAAAAAAAAAAAAGTAGGGAACTCTTCTAGATTGAAAAAGTTTAAAATAGACTAAAGAGACATAACTACCAAATGCAGTGTGTGAAACTGGTTTGCAAAAACTAGATATAAATCTTGAGGGGAACAGGGGAACAGTTGGGAAAATTTTAATATTGACTAGATATCAGATGCTATTAAGAGATTATTGCCCATATTCTTAGAAATGAAAAAGGTATTGTGGTTTTTAGGCAAATGTTCTTTTTCAAGAGGTACATGTTGACGTAATTGAGGGTCAAGTGTTAATGACTGCAACTTCCTTCAAAATGCATAGCAAAATATTTAGATAAATAGAGAGATAAGTCATATAGCAGAATGTTAATGGTTATTAAATCTAAGTGATGGGGATATGGGTGTTCATTGTACTATCCTTTCAACTTTTCTGTATATTTGAAAATTTTCATAATATGAAAAGTAGAGTGCATTAATAAAGGGAAAAACTTGTGATCACCTACCCAGGAATAATTTCTCCTTTTCCCAAATGCCTGTAGTTATTTATTTTTAACTTAATTAGAACTAAATTAATCAGAAGCTAAGAACTGAGGGCTGTATTTTTTTCTCTATATATAACTTACAGAGGCATGTATAAAAATTGTGTACATTTAAGCCTAAGGCTTCATGGCAAACATAGGACATATGTGGTCAGAAGTTTTCTATTTCTATTTTCATTAATGGAAGGGAAAAGGCACGAGAAACTGGATGGGATGCAGAGTACAGCAATTTAGACACTTTCTTGAAATTTTCAGAAAGCAGTTGTGAGGTCCCTTCTTGGTTGCAATGAAAGCCAGTGAAGACAGACCGCATGGAGGGTGATGCTTCACAATTCCCTAAAAAGTTTTGCAACCTCAGACCAGCCTTTGGAGGATCTGACTTCAAAAAGATTGAGGAGAATTCAGACTTACGGTCTACTCAAGCCAGAGACAAAGCTAAGATTAAGATTAATTTGAGTGTACCACTGAATAGGATCTAGTCCTGTATCTATTGAACTCCTGTTTTGAATTGCATGTCACCACATTAAAATTAATGTACTTCTCTTCCTGGATAATATTTAATCCTTTTTGAAGATAGATTTCCTTGTATGAAAGTATTATTGAGTGGAAACATATGAAATTTTTTATTCATTTGATAATGCTCAAAAGCAGCCAGGAATTTTGGACCACTTGGTTGAATTGCAGGTCTAGAACTTAAGAACCATTGCCCCTCAGTAATTTCTCTTATTGTGTTTTGCTCTTCTAGTGAGGTAGTCTTGCAACATCTCAGCTATCATAACCCACAGGCCCTGAAAACCTGCTGGATCCACTATGGGAGGCCAGGGCAGGGAGAGAGGTACAGAGTCAGCTGAGTGATGGCTCCTGTGTAAATGTGATGATTAGCCACCCAAAAGCCATCTCCCACCTTATTTCCAGAAAGAAAATTCTGAATTTTCAGGAACCAGGTGCGTATATGCGTCAGGGGGTCATGACAACCCTGTCCATTTGCCAATTTTTGATTAACACATGGGCATGCGACACAATTGGGCCAAGGAAACCTAAGGGGCTGTCTGTCATCTGTGAGGCTTCTAGAAAAAGTTCCTTAGCTCTTAAAAAAACCAAAAAAAGATGTATTTGGGAAAATAGATTCCTTCTGTCTTTAGATGTTATTAGGTGAGGATGTGATCCTGTTTTGTGCTGGTTAACTGGCTCTCCAAAAAACAAGAAGCCCTGATTTGGAGTGTTTGCCAATTTTTATTTCCAAGATGTAAATTCTCCCACCATGGAAGACTGCAAGCAACCAATGGCTCAATAATCCACTGGCAAAATTCCTGAATACTTAGCAGTCAGCTCTCAGGACTCTGTGGGAGACAACCCCAGCACACCACTGATTGCTGAGAGCTGCTGGGTCCATCTTGTGAGGTGGGGATGACAGAACAGAAAGACAGAAATATTCTAGGTCCTTAGTGACACCTGTGAGCCATGGAATTAACCAACCCTGGAATCTTCCTATGAATAAATGTACTTACTGTTTAAACCAGTTGGAGTTGATGTGTGTGTGTGTGTGTGTGTGTGTGAGAGAGAGAGAGAGAGAGAGAGAGAGAGAGAGACAGAGAGAGATATTTGGGCTTGATCTAGCTGGTACAGATATCCATGGGGTCCCATCTAGTGGAGGGAGGGGAACACCACAGCCAAAGTGTCCAGGCAGTGGCAAATTGAACACTGGAAAATGGAAACACTTATTGCACTGGCATCAGGAAAGGGGATGGGGGGAGGGCATTGTTGGGGGTGGGGGGAAGGAGCATCCGGTGTAAGAGGACTCTGGCCAGTTGCTGAGAGGAACAGGATGATGGCCAAGGGCCAGCCAGGCCATCAGTGTCTTTGCCAAGGAGGCTGAAGTTCAGGGCAACACTCCAGCGACAGCGGGTGCTGGGGTGCAAGTCAGGAAGCCGGGCAGAAGCCCAGGCCTAGGACAGGCTGCCCTGCCAGGTGCTCACAGTGCAGTGCTATGGGGTGGAGAGAAAGGGGGGCATGGGAGAAGGGGGCAAGGGAGAGAGAGACGTATCATTCTAGATTTCTAGACTATACTCATGGCTACCAATGCTAAAAGGCTACCAGTGCTAGTCAGAATTCACTCAGACTCTAAGCAGCTGAATCTGAAGGTTGGGGGTTTTCAGTAACTGCCATGAGTCAGGCTGAGAAATGCAGAAGGAACTGAAATCTTCTCCAAAGCTGCCTCAGCACATATTCTTGGTGGTGACAGAGAATTGCAGCCTACATTCCTTCTAAGACCTTAAAAAGGGACATCATTACTCGCCTCACCCTGTTACCTTCTCAGTCTCTGGGGTCCTGAAACTTCCATCTGAGGCTGATGTGTGGCTTTCTGAGTAGTGCTCTGTTCTCCCTCATGTGATGAAATCTGTTTGCCTGCCTGTGGCAGAAGCAATTTTGTTCCTGTTACAAAATGCCCCTCAGTGTGATTTCTCTGGTTACTCATTTACTCCCTTTTTAAAAATTTATTTTTCTATCCAACTGATAGTCTATCTACAGTCTCATTCTTCTTCAGCCCAGTCCCATTCACTGAATACAACCCAAGGAAGGACTTTTATAATTGAATTGTATAGAGGAAGTAGGTTCAGAAAGAATGAAAGCTGATGTGTCACATCATTCTCTGGGGATTTTTGGAGCATTATTTTCCTCTCTGACTTAGCTGGAAAACCAAAGGGCAGGAAACTTGGCTTCCTTTGCACTCCATTTCTGCTGGAAGTCATGGTTAGTAACTGTTATTTTATTCAGTGGGGTGAGTTCTGTGACAATTCATTATCATGGCATAATTAAGGATGGGATCAAGCAGGAGAGGAAACCTTCAAGACCAAAGTTCCCCCAAGAAAACGCTGCTTTTCTGCTTGTCTAGAAGAGTTTAAGGAGCTCCTTCAGAATTAGTGGGATGCTTTAGAGAGTGAATAAAAGGAATGCTCTTCCTTGAGAAACCCCATCATAAGTAAAGTCAAAAGACAATCATAAAAAGGAAATATTTGCAACTCATTTAATAGACAAGGGCTAATTTTCTTAATATGTAAAATTTTCTTACAAATAAGAAGAAAAAGACCAATAGCACAATAAAAAAAAAAAAAAAAATGGACAAATGGAATGTCCAGAGAAAAGGGAATACAAATGTTTCTTCAACATATTTAAAGTTTAGTTATCTCAATAATAAGAGAAACAGAAATTAAATTTATATGGGCTTAAACAATTTCCTCTGTTAGATCAGCAATGATAAAAAAAATAAATGACATCCTGTTGGTAAGAGTATGAGAAAACAGAGGAGAGGATTATGGGAAGATGGTGCAATAGGGAGCTCCAGGACTTAGTCCTTTTACCAGGACAACTATTAAACAGGCAGGAACAGTCTGAAACAACTATTTTGAAACTCTGTAGCCATAAGAACCCTGTACAGCATCCAGGGAAGAGTGGGAGGAAGAGGCTGATAAATTTTATTGCATCGTCTTTTTTGGTAAGTAACTCCACTTTTTACTGCCTACAGATCTAAAATGCAAATGCATAATAAGTAATGATAAATCTCTGGTTTTGGATATATAATGTACAAATATATAAGTGGTAATAAGTACAAAAAAGATGGGGGGGACAGAGGGGTATTGAAAAAGTATATGAGTATGCTATTGAAGTTAAGTTGATATCAAACCAAATATGATTGTTGTATATTTAGGATGTTAAATTTTAACCCCATGGTAACCACAGCAAAAATAGATGAAAAATATGTCCAGATAGAAAAAAGAAGGCACTCAATATTGTACAACACAAAAAGTCAAATAAATATAAAAATAGGCATTAATGGAAAACAAAAAGTAATAAGACATACAAGGGCTGAATAGCAAAATGGTAGAAGAGGGTCCTGCATTATCAGCAGTGACTTCAAATATAAACTCTGCAGTCAAAGGCAGAGATTGGCAAAATGGATAAAAAAGCATGACCCAACCATATGCTGTTTGCAAGAGACTCACCTTAAATTCAAAGATACAAGTAGGTTGAAAGTGAAAAGATGGAAGAAAATATACCATGCAAATAGGAAACAAAGGACAGTACAAACTGATAAAGGGGACAATTTGGTAAGAAGACGTAACAAATATAAATATATATGCACCAGACAGCAGAGCCGCAAAATATGTGAAGCAAATATTGATTTGAAGGGAGAAACTGATGATTCTACATGAATATTAGGAGACTTTAATACACCACTTTCAATAATAGATAGAACATCTAGTCAGAAGATCAATAAGGGTATAGAAGACTTGACTGAAACTCTAAACCAACTAGACCTAATAGACACATATAGAACACTTACCCAACCAAAACAGAATACACATTCTTTTTGAGTACACATGGGTCATTCTCCAGTACAGACCGTATGCTAGGTCACAAAACAAGTCTCAAATTCAAAAATATTGAAATCATACAATGTACATTCTCCGACAACAATGGAATGAAACTAGGAATGAATCACAGGGAGAGAAATGGAAAATTCACAAATATGTGGAAATTAAATAACATACTCTGAAAGGATGTGAGGAAACAGATACTCACATACTGACTGATGGGAAAATAAATTGGTACAACTGTTATGAAGAGTTATTTTGAAATATATTCAAAATTATGAATATCTTATCAAAACCAGTTCTAGGAATTTATCCCACTTATATATTCACACGCATAGAAAATAACATGTGCACAGGTTATACACTGCAGCACTGTTTGTAATAGCAAAATATTGGAAACAATCTAAATATCCATCATCAAGGGATTAAATAAATTATGGTATATCCATATAAAGAATACAATGCAGCCATAAGAAATGAGGATAATTTTTGTGTACACATATTGAATGATCTCCAAGATGTTTTGTTAAGTGAAAACTGGATTAAAAAAGAGGGGTAAAATAATAATTATACTAGATATACATAAAATATGTCCTAAAGGATGTCCAAGAAATTGATACTATTCATTACTTAGGTGGAAAGGAACTAGGTACCTGGGGCATAGAGTGGGAGAGAGCTTTTCTTTCTTTACTTTGTAACCATTTAGTTCTTCTTCAGAATGTATTACCAATTCAAATTAGTATGTAACAAATTTAAAAAGAGGAATGCTCTGATACCAATTAAATCCTAAATTACCTAATTTTACCCAATCTACACTATATCTCATTTTTTTCTTTCAACCTTTTTTTATTACTGAATTTAGTGGCTGTCCATTGTACTTTTCTGCAGTTTCCCTGCTCCTGCAGGTGTACACATTTTCTCTGCTTCTGACCTCAGTTAGCCTCTTATTTCTTCTGCAGGTGTCAGGTAACAACCCTTCCTGCTGGATATCACCATGTAGATCTCTTTTTCTATGTGCCAGAACTGGGACAATCACCTCAATCCATGCTTCAACACCTCCTCCCCCTAAAAGGACAGAAGTGAAGTCAAGGTTAGGAATTAAGCAAGAAGTTCGCTGTCTTTACTGGGTACCAGGAAATGGACAGAGTGAGGACTAGCACCCTATGGCCTGTGTGTTGCTAATGGTGGGTGAGTTTATTTTAAGAGTGGAATTGTGGAGAGTGATAACTATATCATGTGAGAGCAAGAAAAGTCCACCCTATGGAGAGAACTGGAGGTTTGGGTTCAAATTCTGGTTCTGCCACTGACTATATAAGTGATTTTTTAGGCAAGTTTTCTGAGCCTTACTTTCCTTCTCTATAAAACCAGTTCTATATTGGTTAATGGAATGTGGACTGCTAGCAGTCCATCAAAATCCATTTTTGTTTTCTTTTGTGATAATAGACATGTAGTTGGCCACAAGGCTCTAACATTACATTTCCAAGTCTGCCTTTCTGTTAGTTATGCCAAAAGACCAATTCCCTGCAAGTGGAATCTGGGTAGACATGTATGTGTCACGTATGGTTTTGGGACATGAGATATCTGGGCTTGCTTCCTACATGCTCTTCTCTCTTCCTTCAAGCTAGAAACCAGAGTAACCCAACTTTGACCTTGGAGATGAGGACAAGGCAGCAGGGGTGGCAAAGCAGTGACTTGGAAGGAACCTGGCTCTCTGAATGACCACATGGATCAGAGCTGCCTGCCCACCTGGAATGCCTGTTACATGAGAGAGAAGTAAAGTCAGACTTAATGGTAGAGTGTCCTTGTTACAAGCCTAGTCTTACCCTAACCCATGTAGTCAAGATTCTTTATGCTGCAACAAGTAGAATATCCAACTCAAATTAAATTAATAAATGGTATTCATTGGCTTCCATATATCAGAAACTTTCAGAAGTAGGGAAACCTTTAAGGTTGTTTGATTCGGTATTCAATGACATCATCAAAGAATTGATTTCTTCTTATCCCTTTGTTTTGTTTTTGCGGAGTTAGCTGTACCCTTAGGCTCATTGCCATCAAGGTGGCAAAATGCCTACAGCAGTTTCAGGCAACACATTAGCTCACCGCACCTTCCAGGAGGAGAGAGTGCAAGTGAGCGTCTTTCCAATACCTCAGCAAACTTCTTATTGGCCCAGATTTGGTCACACGCTTTCCCTGAACTGTGACCAGAGAAAGGGATTATACTGATCGATTTAAGTTCCAGTCATTTGTTCCATCCTTAGCAGCAGGGGCAGCACACTCCTTGAAAATTTATGGGTTGTGTGGAAGAGGAGTGGACACCCTAATCAAAATTGGAGCAGTTACCAAGATAAGAGGGAGCGGATGTGGGAGAGAAAACACCATGTCCTCTACAGGGATATAGTGGTTGTTTTAAGGATGAAATTGAATAAGACAAAACATATAAAGGGCCTAGCACAGTGCTTGGCCCATAGTAGATGCTCAACTCTTCTTTCCTAGATCTGGTTTGCTGTGCCACTAAGTGATAAAGGGTTAGAGAAGATTCCCTTTTCGAGTGTCTGGGGACTGTGTATTTGCTGAACCAGTAAAACAGGATTGTGATGTACATTTCAGTTTCAAGATTTCTGTCACCAGTAGCAATTATTGGTAGGAGTGGCCTATGGTTGGCATCACCAACTCATACTCAGCTCCCAGGAGAATGAATGAAAGAAGACTTGCCTTTCAGTCTTCCTTCCTCCATTGGTCATAGATGCTCACTGGTCCATTAACTTATAAAGACCTAGGTCTGAGATTCCTGCAGGGGCTGCCTGTCCAGTACCTTATGTTGCCCATGCTGCTTCAGGTAGAATGTCGGTTGAAAGATCTGTTTGGACCAGGTGATTGGCTTTTCTGCCTCCATTCACTTACTAGGGTTGGCATAATTCAACGAAAAGACTCCGGGCTTGGGTCTGAGACCTCACTTTAGCATCACCAGCTGTGTTACCTTGGGCTAGTAATTTAATTTCTTTATGCCTCAATTCCTTCAACTGTAAAATAGGGCCTTCACTCTTTTTCTACCAATCATTAAAGGTTGCTGTTTCAAAGAAATGATGGGTTTCTGAGCACTCTTAAATTAAAGGATTAGTAAGCCACAATAATGGAAATACTTTGCTGGTAAATAAGTTTCTCCATACTAAGGGCCAACCAACCTGGGGCTTGGGAAACAAAATCGGTTGAGAGAGAATAGGCCAAGGGGAATGTTTTTGTTCAAGGTGGCTGAATGGGGATAGGCCAGATTTTATTAACAATTATGTATTGATTGCTTAGGTGTGTCTGTTACAGGTATTTCATCTTTGTTAGCTGCTTTAATTCTTTTAATAGCCCCATGAGGTAAATGCTACCAGTTCTACGGATGAGGAAACCAAGCCTGAGAGTGGTTAAGTAACAGGACCAATGTCACGTTAGGAACTAGCAAAGCAAAGACTGGAGAGCTGCATCTGTTTAACCACTAAGGCAAGCAAGGCTATCATCAGATTTAGGCAGGAAAGAGGAGGCTTTCCCCAGGTGGACCAGCTTATAAGACAAGGAGACATTCATCCAGGAGCTTGTGGATGCTCTTTCATGGGTTTATTCATTCATCTAATCCACAAATGTTTAATGAGCAATTCTCAAGTAATAGGAACTGGGCTAAATGTGAAATAAAATGATGAATAAAACACAGTAAATGAGGGTTCAAGAAACATTCGTGCAGCAGAGTAACCTGTCAGACATTCCATCCATCCTCAGTTCAATCCCATTAGGAAAATTGCTCCTATTGCCTGGCCAGTATTGAAGTTTTAAACATTATGGTTCTGTCCAAATGAGCTGCTTACACTTCTTCCTGCCAGAGAATGGCATAAGTCCATAATAACTGTAGATCATATAACAATGATTTCATTTCAGAGGCAACAGCACAATGGTTTTGAAAAGGTAATAATTGACTATTGCTCTGAGATTATCTTATCGTCTCACAATGGTTATGAAGAGAGTGGGATTTTAAGAGGCCATTCAAGTAAGAGTGACAGAAGGAACTATTTTTTACTTTCCTCTGAATGACTCTCAAAGTAAACATTTAATTCAGAGCCCATAAAAGTCTGAATGAACTTCTGTGATAAATTCAAAGTCCTTAATGCTAAAGGGAGACTGGGTTATTGAACAATATGGAAAAGGAAAGGTGGGGCTAATATATATGTGGTGTGTTGTTTGCTTCAAGGGTTCCTGAATGGAAAGAGATGAGCTAGGTGAGACCCACAATTAAAATGACCTCTGAAATGATGTTTTGCATCTTAATTTAAAGGGACTGTACCCTTCTTCTTTGCCAGTATTGTGCGAATAAACAGCCTAGGTCTGAAAACACTCTAGTTTTACCTGCCCATATCAACAGCATTTGATGCACATTTCTTTTGAGGGGAGGACAGCACTTTAAACTCCTATGAAGAACCAGACATGTTAACATGTTACGTATTTTTGCTCATTTAACCCTCACTGCAACTTTGTGAGTTAGGTAGCAGTTTCACTATTTCACAAAGCTCCTTCTCCTACTCAGATTTATTGATTCATGCAACCAATATTTACTGAGTGCTTACTGAGTGCCAAGCATATTGTAGTTGCTGGGGATACAACAGTGAACAAAACCTACAGAAGTTCCCTCTCCCATGGTGCTTTTATTTTTGTGGGTGGAGTCTGAACTCAACAAACAAACAAACATCTCATCTGTGAGCCTTTGGAGATCAGTGTTATGGAGAAAGTAAAGAGAGGATGCGGGGGTCAAGAATACTCGGGTGGCAGGGATAGGGAGATTTTGTGAATTTATATAGGATGGTCACAGTATTCATTATCTATTGCTACATAACAAATCATACCAATACTCAGTGGCTTAAAACAACAAACATTTATTACCTCCCAGTTTCTGTGGGTCGGGAATCCAGGTGTGGCTTAGCCGGCATCTCAGCCTCAGTGTCCCTCAGGAGGTGGTATTCAGTGTGTCGGCTGGCAGTGTTAGAAGGATTCAGTTTGTTGCAGGCTGCTGGATGGAAGGCTGCTGGCTATTGGCTGGTGGCCTCCCTCAGTCCTTGGCCAGTGGACTTCTGCTTAGGGCAGCCCACAACATGGCAGTTAGCCTTCCTCAGAGCAAGCGAGTGAGAGAATGAGAGAGTGTGCCCCAGGTGGGAGCTAGTCTTTTTGTAACCTAATTTCAGAAGTGATGTCCCATCACCCTTGCCCACTGCCTAAGTCTATATGCTGGAAGCAGGTCACTAAATCCAACCCATACTCAAGGGTTGGGGATTACATAATGGCCAGAATACCAGAAGGTGGGGATCATTGGGGAACATTTAGAACCCGCCTACCACAGTCAGGGAGGCCTCTCTAATGAGATGGCATTTTAGCAGAAATGTAAAGGAGGTGAGGGAAGAAGTCGGAATATCTGGGAGAAGAGAACTGCAGACAGAGGGAAGAGCTCATGCGAAGGCTGAGGGGACAGTGGTACAAGATGAGGTCAGAAAGATGGCACTGGGTTAGCGAATGGAGAGTTTTATGTGGGCTATTGTGAGAATTTAGCTTTTACTTTGAGTGAGAAGAGAAGACTTTGGAGGGCTTTGAGCAGAGGAGTGACATGACAACTGATGTTTTAAGAGGGTCGCTCTGGTTGCTGTGTGGAGAATAGACTGGGGGAAGAGGCATTGGTAGAAGCAGTGGGACCAGTGAGGAGGCTATTGCAGTAACCAAACTGAGTGACAGCCATGGCTTGGACAGGACAATAATAGTGGAAGTGCCAAGGAGTGCTTGGATTCTGGATATGTTTCCTAGCAGAGCTGACAGGATTTGCTGATGGTTTAGATGTGGAGTGTGATGAAAGGGAGGCATCAATGAAAGGACTCCAAGATTTTTGGATTTAGCAACTGGGAGAATAGAGTCGCCTTTTATCAAGCTGGAGAATGCTGGTAGAGGAGCAGGTTTTGGCAGAGAAGATATATATCAGGAGTTTTGTACATGCTAAGTTTGAAATGCCTATTAGACATCAAGTGGAGATGTTGAGTAGGAATTGAAATTTGAGTCTAGAGCTCTGAAGAGAAGAATGAATTGTATATATAAATTTGGGAATTCCCAGCATTAATAGGGTATTTAAAACCAGTGGACTGGATGAAAATAGTGAAGGAGTGAGCTTGGATTGAGAAGTGGAAAGGTCTGTGGATCGAACCCTTGTTTTGCACCTTAAGGTTTAGGAATTAGGAAACTGATCAGCAAAGGAGACTGAGAAGGAATAACTAGAATGGGAGGAGGAGAAACAAGAGAGATTATTGCTCTAGAAGTCAAGTGAAAACATGTTTCAAGGGGGGAAAGGGTGATCAACTGTCAAATACTGTCAATAGATCCAGCAAGAAGAAGACTGAGAATTGACCGTGGATTTGGGAACATGAAGGTCATTGGTGACCTTGATGAGACCTTGTTTCAATGGAGAGGGAGAATGACAGGAGAATGAAGTAGAGAAGGTGAGAACTGATGCTCCTGTTTTTGACAATTGATTTATAGCATTACCGGCAATAAGTTTTCCTGGGGAACTTATTAAAAATATAATTTTTGGGATTACACTCCCGAATCTCTGGGGCTGTGACTCTGTGGTCTTCATTTTCTGTATGTACTATAGGTGATTTGGAGACACATTAATATATGAGCACCAATGTCTTACCGTATATAATTTGTCTTATAACTATGAAAGCTGCTATTTGACTTAAGATATTATGAATATGTTTCATTCTGTGTTACCCAAATGAAGTTATTGTGGATGATAGTTTGTCCTGGAGCCTTTCCTATTATTTGCCTTTAAACTTTTTTTCCCCTGAAGTTTTTAAGAAAACCTGAACAAGGAAATTTTACAGCTCCAAAGAATAGTAATAGGTAAATCTCCTTTCTATAATGGCTTCTAGGAACCACAAGAATTTTGAAATGTTCTGAATCAGCATGTTAGCTTCCTGAGGGATCTGGAAACTGAAAGGAAAAATTTATGCAGAATAGGAGGAATTCAATATTTTGTTGGTCACTGAAGTGCTTAATATACTGAGTTACTCCACCTGGAAAGACTGAGGAAATATTCTAGTTAGTAACTGACGGTGGGCTGGTAGCTCCTGGGAGTTCTCTGTCACTAGAGCAAAGGCTACACTGTCCAGCAGTATCTGGAGATTGTTGCTTTCTGATTTGAGACTTTGGCCCTAGGACCAGATATGTTTCAAAAAGAACAATGCAGTGTTGGAGGAACAGGGGTGGTTCAGTTCCAATTTAAACTTGTTTTTCCCTGTATTCTATGCAGAAAAGGGGCTTACTAGTAATTTAGGCTTTGGGAGGAGGGTGTTTTAAGTTGATGGTCCCTCTCCCCTTGATTTCCCTTTCTTTCCTTTTAGCCCCTTTCCAAGATCTCAACAGTTTCACCCATGTCTCTTCCCTCTGGAACCTTCAGCCTTTCTCACAAGAGAAGCTTTGACCCCCTTGGTCTTTTCACATACCTTGCAAACTCCAGGACCTTGATGTCCCAGAAGGGAGACAGATAAGGTGCAAACTAACCCCATAATGAAAATTCCATTTCCAATGTTTCTTTTAGTGAGAACTGCTACTGATTTCCTCCTTAGTTTACTTAAGAAGCAGGTGACCAATGACAAAATTTTTCTTAGAGACCACATTGCTAACAAAAGTACATAGAAATTATATTCCAGTTACTTCTATGTGTATTTATATTATCAATTGTGGCCAAGGCAATCTAAAATATGGAAGAAAGTAATGAAAATCACTATGAAAATGATGTTCTTAAGTCTAGTTGTGGGTGTATGCATGAACGTAAGTTCCTCCAATGACGTAAATGGGTCAAAGCAAAGGCATAAACAGACAAAAAACAAATACACAATATATATATCACAGAAAATCCCAGCAAAGTCCTGCAAATCCAGCAGCTCCTATGTAAACATTAACGATTGCCAAGACCCTAAACTTGTGTCTGTGAAAAAAGTTGATGAGGCTGGAGAGGATTGTTGCTAAGCTTGTATATGTTCTGTGAAGACAGATGGAAAAGCACCATCACAATTTTGAGACTGGAAAATATAAGTTGGGCAAAAATAGGATTCCCCAAGGATGTTTCCATGAGAAAAGAAAGTTACCAGCTGAGGAAGACCCTTCCTTCATCACCTTGAATATATGAACCGGCACCCGTGATATGCAGGCAATGAATGGTAACATCTGGAATCGGGGTCACATCTGAACATGTGTGCATCATTCATTAGAGTGAACACATATTTATTTAGATGGGAATGCTACATCTTTGTAATTTGCCTCAATTCTCTCCCCTCAATTTTGGAGCAATTCCCTTCTCCCGTAACACTTGTGCTTCTTTATCCTTTTGGGAAAAATCCCTGTGAAGACTTGTGATCTTTGAAAATGATCTTGTTAGTGTATGATGTCACAGCTGGTGGGTTTACAGGGTGGTTTGCATTATTAATAGCATTTTTTTCTTGACATATTTGAACTAAGTGCCTCTTTAACTCAATATGTTATGCAAAACAATGTTCAAGCTAACATCACTTGGTATAAAAATAACAAACAGGACCATGGCCCTGGTTCCAGCCAGTGGAAAGGCTTTGAAGTCTGCGCTGATTTAGTTGCTGAAAATCAGTTAATCACTCAGTGACCTGTTCAAATGGGCTCAAGTTAGTTTCTTTTAATAATATATGTGGTTAAAAAACACACAAAATTCTATTGTGTGTTATTTTTTGGTGAGTAGATTTGTCAAACGTTTCCCAAATGTACTTCTTCCTCTTAAAAGATGCAACAGTGACATTAAACAGACAGTAATTGTTGCATAATTAATGTGTGTAGCAGGTGGACCTGGCAATTTCAGTTTGGAATCCCTGCTCCTTAATCCTTAACTGCCTTGCCCTGTCATACTCCCACCACATCTCCCGTCATGCCCGAGAACCTCCCCCGACACTTGTAAATAGCATAGTGGACACAATTTAATTTGCCCTGGAGGGCAGGTCTTAAGTTTACTGCAGAGGGGTAAGGCAAGCACTGTCAGCTAAATACATGTGTGTGCTTCTGTGCAAACACACATTTGCTTCCTCAAACCTCATTCTCAAAGCTCTTTATTACCTGTTCAGTTCAATACACTTCCCTAACATTCTGCTTCCCCCACCAAACACATGCTTCTCAGTTTCTTTCAGTGTTCAGCTACTCTTCAGCAAGTGAAGGCAACCCACTCAAATGATATAAAAGGACTTTTACTTTTTTTTTTTTTTTTTGCCTCTCAGATCCTTTTACTAACACTAATCACATACCATATGCTTTCCAAGATACTGGTTTCCCTGCTTTTGTTAACTTCTCTCCTGTATCACCCAAGGTCAAGTTTCCTTTGTTAGGTACAGACAATACCACAGGGTAGGGAATGGAAGATAGGGAATGAATATCTGCAACCAATACTTCCTGCTTCCTGGGAAGCGTCCCTTTACTTGTGCATGTTGAGGGTGAGAGAGAAGGCTCTGTCAGAGCTCATCAGTCAACCTGCTCTTCTCAGGTATAAGCAGGTCTTCCTTTCCCACTAAGTTACTTCTCTGACTAAAGGGCTACATGAGATGGTCTCAATTTTATCTCTTCTCTAAGCTTTCTTCTTTTCTATCTCCTCCTACCAGCTTTTACTTTTTCAGTTATAATGAAAAGACCTGGTTTTGCTCTGTTGGTAACTACTAATATAACTTCAGGCAACTCATGCAAATAAATGCTCTAACCCTCAATTTCCTCATCTGTAAAAAAAAGAATATTAGAGTAAATAATTTTTAATGTTCCTTTCAGCACTGTAGTTCTTGGAGTTGAGGTAAAATGGCTTAAGAGAAAGATCTGCGTTGCCTCAAAGCTTGTCCTTGCTCAGCAGGATATGCCCTCTCAATCAGCTGGCACTTACTGTGCACCTACTGTGTGCTGGGCACTGTATCAGGTCTTTCCACACTTGGCGTTTCATTTAACTTCCATTGCAACCCAGGAGGTAGATGTTATTGTTATTACTAAAGCTGGTTTATAGATGAAGGTGCTAAAATTCAGAAAGGTTTAAGTAGCACTTTCAAGATCATAGATAGGGTAATTGGCATAGCTGGACTTTGGCCATCAAGCACATGCTGTTAATCGTTTTGCTACTATGCTTCCCAATAAGTCACTGGCTGTTTGACATTGCCTGTAACAAGTCATCTCAAAAAGTCAGTTCATAGCTGCCATCTTGGGGTCAGAAGTCTGGGATCCAGTCTTGGCTTCTTTGTTTACTGTGTCTTCAGCCACATTGTGTAGCCTCTATGAGCCTCAGTTTCCTCATCTGTAAAAGAAGAAAATAGTATCTGCCTCACAGCACTGTGGTAAATATGAAAAGATTTAAGCTGTGTGTCAGCAATTGCCAAGTTCTCTATCTTGCTTCTATCACTTAACTACTACTTGCAGTCTCAACCCCAGTCCAGGCACCAGGACCAATTCTGTCCTTGGTGGGAAGGGCTTTAAAGACCTCTGTGTCAATGCTGAAGAGGATTCAATATCAGTCATCATTCCTGCCACTCTGTGGCTCAGTTGTGGCAAGTAGACCTCTACCCTAAATGCAGCATGGTAGAGTTGCTGAGATGGACCCTGGGACAATATGGCCAGTGTTTTAACCTTAGCTCTGTCCTTATTCATGACCTTGAGCAGGTTACTGCACCTTTCTGCACCTCAGTTTTCCCATCTGTAAAAGGGAACCTTTAGACGGTTGTTATAAGAATTCAATAAATTTAATGATGTAACAGCGCCTGGTATATAGCATTTATTATTGTCATTATTATAGAACTTACTAGATTCATACTTTATAATATAAATGATGTAAATTATATACTTACATTATTATCAACATTAATCAGGTGCCTGCTTGGTTGTTAGAGGCCCTTCCTGGATAATTTGCCCATATTCCTGTCTTCCCAGGGATGCAGTCCTTCCTCAAATCACACACTGGGGCAGAATTCCTGCTACGGAACCCTTCCCTGAGATTTTGCTATCTGCTGAGGACCTCCTTGATATTGGCTGTCCTCCCACAGTCTGAATATTGCTTTCTCTGGTGTTTGCAAGTTCACGCTCTGACTGTTACTCCAAACCTCAGCAAGAGGCAGTTTGGTTATTTGGCTACAGACACCATCAGGTGTTTTCTTTGAAATGACAGGCTCACTTTGTGCATTTGTGAGAAAATATCTTCCAAATGTATAAATCAGAATAAGTTGTTCTTTCAAGTAAAAATGATGTTTTGTGAAAAAAGTGGTTAGTTCAGCTGGCAACTCAAAGAATAACGTGTTTTTCCTGGAGACAACCATACTACTTTGGGGTGCATTGGAGGTGCTTTATGTGAACTTCCCAGTTTGACACAAGGAACATTGAGAAGGCCTGCACTGAAGTGTTGAGATTTAATGAAATTAACACTCTTTAATGCTTCATCAGGGACATTCTTTTTTTTTAGATTCAGTTTTATTGAGATATATTCACATACCATACAATCATCCATGGTGTATGTGCTGGTTTGAATGTATCATGTCCTCCAGAAAAAGCCATATTCCTTGATGGAGTCTTGTGGGGCAGATGTTTTGGTGCTGATTAGATTTGCATGGAAATGTGCCCCACCCAACTGTAGGTGATAACTCTGATGAGATATTTCCATGGAGGTGTGGCCCCACCCATTCAGAGTGGGCCTTGATCAGTGGAGCCATATAAATGAGCTGATGGGCAGAGGGAGCTCAGTGCAGCTGTGAGTGACATTTTGAAGAGGAGCTACAGCCAAGAGGGACACTTTGAAGAATGCACAGGAACTGAGAGAGGAGCTTCAGATGATGGGACAGTTTGAAGACAGCCGTTGAAAGCAGACTTTTGCTCTGGAGAAGCTGTGAGAGGAAAATGCCCCAAGAGCAACCAAGAGTGACATTTTTGAGGAACTGCAGCCTAGAGAGGAACTTACTGGGAGAAAGCCATTTTGAAACCAGAACTCTGGAGCAGACGCCAGCCATGTACCTTCCCAGCTAACAGAGGTTTTCCGGACACCATTGGCCATCCTCCAGTGAAGGTACCCGATTGCTGATGTGTTACCTTGGACACTTTATGGCCTTAAGACTGTAACTGTGTAACCAAATAAACCACCTTTTATAAAAGCCAATCCTTCTCTGGTGTTTTGCATTCTGGCAGCATTAGCGAACTAGAACAGTGTACAATCAACTGTTCACAGTACCACAGGTGATGGTACCACCATATAGTTGCATATTCATCACTGCAATCAATTTTTGAACATTTTCATAAAGGACATTCTTAAGTGAAATTGACTTTCTCTTTTTACTTGCTGGGTTTTTTTTTTTTGTTTTTTTTTTTTTTACTGTGAGTGTGTGGTGGTAAAGAATATGATGACCACTGGGTCTAATTTGGTGCCACTGCCTTGATTTATTCCAAGGTACCAGTGGTTTGATCCACTATTACTTTTGCACAATCAGTTCAAAAGTCTGTGTAGTAAAAAAGGCAAGTCATTTTTTAGTATTATTATTAAAATAATTTTGATGTTAAGGACCCCCTGAAACAGTCTTGGAGACCCCCATGGCTTTGCAGACCACCCTTTGAGAAGGTGAAAGAGAGGAAATGAAAGGATCCAAGGTGAAAGAGTGGGCCTTGGTTTCTGACCCATGGCTGCCTGGGATCTTATGTCCTGAGTGAGCCCTGACTGTCCAGCTCCTGCCAGCTCTCCTGCTGTCCCTGTCCTGGGCTGTCCATGAGGCAATGTGAAAACATTTTTGGGAGCCCCAGGCATTGAGCCTATTTGCTTGCTCTACTTCTAGTCTCTGTAGTGCTGCTACCAAGGGGAAGGAGAAGCTTAAAACTATGTCTTTCTCCCTGTCCTTCTGACTATAAGGATTTAATAATGAAAATACTGATATATCTATATAAAATCTTCAAATTGCTGGATAAACTGTCTCAAAATAGAACTGACCAGAAATGTCTACCCTTCTCCTTGTGGTTGGAAAACGGCTGTCCCTGAAAGGGGGCTGAATTGATTACCTTGAACATTTTCCTTTCACATTCTATTTATACTGGAATGTAACAGAAGAGTTTGGGGAAAAAAAACACTGGCTGTATATGCTGTACATAGGATCAGCCTGGAGGACAGCCTTTCCTTAGCGTTACCACATGTAAATGGATCTGGAAGCTTTGAACTGTGAGCCGATTGGGCTCCCTTCCAAACTCCCGAGGCTTGTTTAATATAAAAACATTACGCTTGGCAACCTATATCAAAGGTCTAATCCCTTATTATGTTTCTATAACTAGCTTAAACAGTATGCATGATAACAGAAATATTTACCTGTGATAAATGATAATTAATAGGATTAAGTACATTTGGTTATTTCTGTTCCAAATATGCTGGAATAAGCTTTTTTTAAAATCTAAAATTCTGTTTTGCTCTTGGAGATTTTAGATAAGAAAATTATATGTTTTCAGAGCCATAAACTTTGGCAGATTTCTAAGAGTCCAAAACTGTGTGTGGGTTTGTTTTTTAAGTTTATCCATTTATTAAAATCATTAATTTATCAAGGGCCTATCCTGTGCCAAACATTGTTCTAGATATGGAGATGGAGCAGTGAATAAGAGAGATGCAGCCTCTGTACTCATGAGGCTTATAATCTAGAATGGAGGGCCAAAAATAACACGTAGAAAACTGAGCAAGATAATTTTACATAGTGACAAGCGTAAAGGAAATATCATAGGATGTGAAGATGGTGAATCACAGGAAGATGGAGTGTGGTAAGAGAAGGCCTCCCAGTGCAGGTGACATCTGAGCTGTGGGCTGAATGATGAGAAAGAGCCAACCATGGGAAGAGCCAAGCAGAAGATCATTTGAAGCAGAGGGGAGAGCAAGTGCAAAGGCCCTGGGGTGGGAATGTGTGTGGTGGTTGTGAGCAATAAAATGAAGGGTGGTGTGGTTTGAGTGCAGTGAACAAGGGAGAGAAGAGTACAAGGTCAGGTCAGATCATGCAGACTTGTAAGCCATAGTCAGCCTCCTGAAGGTTTTGAAATAAATAGACAACCACTAAAAGGTTTTAAAATATGGATTGACATGATCTGAGTTTTGTTTTTGAGTGGCCACTCTAGATGCTGTATGGAGGATGGATTTTAGGGAGGCAAGGATATAGCAGGGAGGGGAATTGGGAGGCTATGATGATGGTATGACTGGATGGTGGCAGTGAAAATGGATGAAGAAGGTGGGTTTAAAGATATATTTTAGAGGTAGAGTCAAAAGGGAGGCATCAAGGATGTAACCAGATTTTTTTTTTTTTTTCTCTTTGAGCTACTGGATGGAGGGTGAAGGCAGAAATTGAGATGGGTGTGTCTGGGAAAGCAACAGGTTTGGGAGCTGAGTTGGAGTTTGGGGGTGGGGTGGGGTTGAATGGCAAGTGCTTTTTGAGGATGGAAATGCCAATTTTTGTTTTGGACGGTATGTCAGGAAGAATTGTGTTCAACAGCAAGGATCTGAAAACCTGACAAACTATTTATTAATTAAATTTATTTGTCATTTGGCAAGCATTCCAAAGATAGGCAGACCTGGCTGGTACTGCAGCTCATGAATGCCACAGGGATCCCAGGCACATTCTCTCTCCAGCCTGGCTATCCTTAGCATGCATCTTTCATTCTGACTCATGTAGCAGGAGTGCTGTAGCTCTAGGCATAGCCTATGTCAGGAAAGCAGAAACTTTTTCAGAACAACCCAGCAGACCTCCACTTTTATCTCATTGACCAAAATTATGCCGTGTGTCCACCTCCAACTGTAAAGGAGGCCGAGCGTTTTAGCTGGGCACATTGGTTCACTGAACAAATTTGGGCATTTTTATAAAGAATAAGGGGCAAATGGGTATTGAGGAGGCAGGCAACCAGCAGTGTTGCCAGGGACACATTAAGTTTAAGATCCCTGTAGCACAAGCAAGTAGAAAAGTCAAGTAAGGTTGGAAAGACAAGCGTGAAGTTCAGAGGGAGGTCAGAGCTGATCATATTAAAGTGAAAGTCATATTTAAAGCCAAGCAAGTAGATGAGAGTACAGATGGAAATGTATTGAGTCTATATTTGTTATTGTGACCTGCCTTTAATTAATTTTATTAATTTAACAAAATTTTGATGGATACTTTCCATGTGTCAGGAATTGTTTCAGACTCTCAGGGCACAAAGATGAAGAACTTGTGTCTCTTGCTTTCAAGGAGTTAAGAGATAGAACAAAAAAAAATCAGCTTTGTTAAATGATTCAGCAGAGCACATATTAAAAATTAATTCATTTATATATCTTTATAGCATTATAACTGAATTATGACAGGAACTACTGCAGATTCACTTTTTAAGTGAGAATTTAAGTAATTTACTAATGTTAGCTTCACCTGTCTATGTATGCACAGTTGCATATTTTAATTTAGAAGTGCATCAAGATAAACTCAGATTTTTGACCATGATTAAATGCTAACCTTATTATTAGAACATTTGCTGCTAAAATTAACATAATCCTTTATGGAATCATTAAGTGAACTTTGAAATTTTACTAGGAAGAGCAGGAAATTACTTGTCAGATGACTGAGTTTTAGATTGGGACTGCATAATGGTTTATTGTAACTCAATTAACTAATGCTACCTATAGTTTCAGTTGGAAAACTCATGGGTGTCTCAAACTTATCATGTCCCAAACTAAGATCTTTATTTTACCTCCCTTCCCCCAAGTGTTCTCCCATATCATGTTTTTCTGTATTCCTTTTGAAGTTAGTGGCACTATTCTTTTGGCTCAAGCCAGAGCAATAGGTATCATTCTAGACAGGTCTGTCTCCCTCATTCCAGTTTATCAGTAAGACCAAGACTTTGTCTCCCAAATATTTCTTGATTCTGTTCCATGTCTCCATCTTGGATTATAATAATCTCCTGTCTGGACTATCAAAATAGCTTCCTAAATAATCCTTCCACGCCCATGCTTTCTCCAGTTATGCACCTTTAAAATTCATCTCTGCAGCTAGACTGATTTTACTAAGGCAAATTGCCCAATTCATTAGTCTTTTAAAAGCCTGACAAAACCCCTCCTGGCATTCTATAAAAATGGTTTCCTGGGTAAAATCATTTCAAAAATATTGGACTGAACTGAAATAAAGAGGTCCTTTTATTGCACGATTTGTCAGAGCCTTTGCTATGCTAATGTACGCTTTGTGAAGCACTAAGAAAGGGTGTAATTTAGGATGTTTCCAAGCAAAAGTCACAGGGGAGCTATTATTTTGAGGAACATCAAGTAACATCTCATGAAATGCATGTATGAACACTAGTACTTTATATTAAGCGGCTTAAGAAATTTGGTCTCCAGAAAGAAATTCCATCACTGTAATGTGGCATACAAGGCCTTCCATGATCTGGCCTTTATCTTCTTCATGAGCCTCATCTTCAATCACTTCCTAACTTGAACTTTGTGTCTAATAATAGCAACCACATCCAGTTCTTGTATACACTATGCTCCTAGTCACTTTGCACAAGCTCTTCCTTCTGGAACACTTTTCTTCATCTGGCTAACTCGACTCATTTTCAACTCTCAGCTAAGAGGCCTTCCTTGAATCTCAGAGCTAAGTGCTTCTCCTCTGAGTTCCAATTACCATAGCGCAGAAAATATAAACTAATCTGCTTTGTTTCATTCCCCACCCCCCACCCCACCCCCAGTTTACCTGGAGATAAAGACTGAGAGACCATGTTATGATGATGATGATGATAGCTAAGTTTGCTGCATACACCAGGTGCCAGGCGCTGTATATGAATCATCTCATTTAAAACTCACAAAACTCCCATGAGGTAGGTATTGTTAGTATCTTCATTTCATAGATGAAGAAGCCAGGGCTTAGAGAGGCTGAGGAACTTGCCTCAGGCTATACAGCCTGGGACTGATGGGCTGAGCTGTGAACTCCAGCAGCCTGACTCCTGAAGCTGCCCCTTCCTCCACTGTGCCTACAGACCAGCATGGTGCCTGGGAGTGGACACTCAATAAATGTTTGCTGATCTAAACTCATATATAACACATCTCAAAACTACTAGTGCTGAGGAGGTTGGACATGATGTCGGAAAGAGAAGCATTTGTTGTTAATTCTCATTTCCTGCAAAACTGGCAGTAGTAAGGGAGGGATGGAGGGACAGCCAGCTCATGCACCAAATCACTATGAGCTTTCTTGTTGTCTTGGACCCATGTTCCAGGGCAGCCAACCCCAGTTTCACATCTGTGTTAGTCTTTGCAAATTCAAAAGCAAGTTAGTGGACTATTAATCTTGCTATTTAATTGAGTAATATCTACTAAGTATTTTCATTCAAATCTCAATGGGAATTTCTAGTTAGAAATGAGTGTTAGGAATATTTTATCTCAAAAATAATTTCGCACATACAGTATGTCTATATGAGTTTGAGAGTGATGTTGAATACTCAATGAAATTTAATGAGTATAAATTGAGCACTTGTCCTGGGCCTAGTTATGAAATAAGTTTGTATAACACAGTTTCTGCACTTCAGAATTTTGCTGTATGATTTGGGAATACCTGAAGTATATTGTAGTAGGTCTCTAAATTGGTATTTTTTTTTAACAAAGAAAAATTCAAATATATTATTATGTCATGTTCTATGATGATCAAAAGCCATCATGACATGATTCTAATTTGAATTATGAGTAAGAAAAATGTGAGGTCAGGATCTCTGTAAGCCTTTTCTTTGCTTGCTAATTACATTTTTCAGAGGATAGAAACATTGAAAATGGAGCACTAGCTTATAAATGGTATGAAAAGGATTGGTACCTCCCATAAGATATGTTTTATGAATTTTGTTTACAAAATGCCTCTTCCATGTTAGATCAAGTATCTTTGTTTAGAATAAAGACATGTATGATTTTCTTTTCCAAATTAAGCTATAAAAGGGAATATACTTGCATTGCCTTTTTCTTCCTCTTCTCTTTAATTTGTGCTACATCATTTGGGATAAATGATTTAATCTTTTTATATCAGAAATCTTCCATGTCTAAAGGATTTCATTATAAAGGATATAATGTAGTTTCCTAGTCTCCCATTCGTTTTTCCCTGAGAAGTTACTAAGCATTTACTCATTGCAGATTGTAGCCTTAGATTACACCTGAGTTCTCACTGTGGGCACATCATTCTTTCTTCATAGTAAATTTCCACCTTTTTGCACATGTGGGTTTTCAAACACCTGTTAATTTACCTGGGAAAGAGCCGTAGACACCATCAGAGTGAGTAGATATGGTTGTTCCATTTTTCAATCTCACAAAGCTATTTTTGGAGTAATGTGCTAATCCTTGTATGAGTGAAGGGTTCAGAAAAATACCTGCTGTTGTGTTGTTTCTTTATTCTTGCGTTAGATCATAGCTTACAGAGAGAAATAAAGGAGTTTTGATTTTTTCTCCTTAACTAAATATTATAAAACTTTAAAGCTCAACTTTGAATAAGCTTTGCACATAGGTTAAATAAAATCCATCAACTCACAATATTTTTCCTGTTGCCATTCACTAGAGAATAATAGAAGCCTGAAAGAAGGACAGTTCTGTGAAAGTAAGATCTTAAATTTGGTTTGGGTTTACAAACTAATAGTCCCTTCCTGCCCTGCTCCCATATTTTTAGGCCCTCTACCTCTGGTCCCAAGGTAATCTGCAAGGCAGCTGTAACAGTTCATCAGAAGTCAGTGGTCTCCCCTCTTCTTTGTCCTCGCTATCTTGCTGGCAAATGTCTCTGTGGTGACCCAACTCTGCTTCCTGTTCAAACTGTATAAACGTTTCCTTTAATTCAATATCCAACTTTTGATCTTATTTGCAAATGTATAGTTTGTAATGCTTCCTCCATTCATGAGCTGATGCATTTTTCTCTTGCTAACTTTTCATTGTTAGTTAACCTTTTCGCTAAATGACATACAAGGGCAGAGGGAGAAGAGGCTCTTTGAAGCTTGTCCTACCTGTGATTTTTATGGGCCTGATATGGAGGCTTAGTGAGGCGGAGGCATGGCTTGGCTGATCAACACCCATTTCCAGCTCTCTTCACCCTTGCCTACCTCTACAGCAGAGAATGGAGAAGCTAAATATTCACTGTCCTAACATCTTCCATTACAAGGAGCAGCCATGTGACAGGGTTCTGGCCAAATGGAGCATAAGCAGAATTCTGTGGAGGATGATTTGGGGAAGGGCTTTTTCTTTCCTCATAAATGAGGCCAGAAGTTGCTGGCACTAATCATTTAATTCCTTTTGGTCTTGAAAATGGTTTTGACGTCTGGCTCTACAGCATCCATCTTGAGCCTTTGAGACATTATTATATAGTGGCTAACCTACTAAATGGTAGAAGAAACCTTGGCATTTATTATCTCATGGAACAACACATCATACAGAACTGCTGCCCTCCAGACTTCTTATATATGAAAAATAAATCCTTATGTAGTGGTTTTAAGATGTGTCCACAAATTCATTGACATTCCTCCCATCAAAAAGTATAGTCTAATTCCCCTCCCCTTGAATATGGGCCAACCTTTGTGACTTGCTTCCAACAAACAGAATGCAGTGGAATAGAATGCATGACTCCTGAGGGTAGGTTGTAAAAGGTGAGACAGTTTTTGCCTGGTTCTGTCTCTCTCAGGATGCATTCCTTGGGAACACTGAGCTGGCATATAAGAAGTCAGGCTACCCAGAAGCTGCCATTCTGGAGAAACCGTATGGAGAGACCACACAGAGAGAGATGCCTGCAGAGCCCCAGCTGTGCCTGTCACCAGCTGTCTGAGTGTTCCCAGCATGAACTGCCAAACATGTGAGTGAGTGAGTTTTCAGACAATTCCAGCCCCCAAGTCTTGGAGCTGCCATAGCTGATGTAAGTGTAGCAGACAGGCTTCCCCTATGAAGGCCTTCCCAAATTGCAGCTTTGTGAACAAAATATATGTTGTCAGTTTACGCCAGTATGTTTTGGGGTGGTTTACTATGCAACAATAGAAAACCAGAACCTTCTATTTGTTTATACCACTGTTAATTGGATGTCCTGTTACTTGCAGCCAAATGTATCCCTACCTGAAATACTTAGCAGTAGAGAAGGTTTAAAAAATAATGGGATGATTATTCATTCTATTCCTCTTAGTTAGGCCACGGTAATCAAATTGACTGTATACTGACATCACACTTTCCCACTAAAGTTGATGCTGATTCAGTTAGGCAAAGGTTTAATTGACAATAGGACTGGGCCAGTAGATATGTAGAAAAGGAGAAATTTTAGTTCACAGTGTCAGACTACTGTTTTCCTGCTCCTTTGGCATTTCAGTAACAACAACAACAAAAAAAACCAGTATCAATAGCAACAACAATATCAACTATGATTTGTTTAGGCCTTACCATGTATCAAACATACATATCTCTAAAATTCACAACCACTCTGTGAAGGGGGTATCATTATCCTATTTTGTTTTTAAATGAGGATGAGGAAACAGGCTTAGACAGGTATACAACTTACACAAAATCAGAAGCTAGTGAGTCACCAAGCTGGGATGTGAACCCTGATCCATCTGTCTCAAAGATTCTTGATATTGGTCACACTCCAAACAGCTTAAAATATGTCCATGGAAAATGGAACATGCTTAACCCAGACCAATGTGTGTAAAATTTTGAATTTCAGAATGGAGATCATTTGGTGCATGGGTTTTCTGGCCCCCTCAAATCATTCCACTCCGAACATACTACTTCCTAGCAGGTAAAGTTGGCCTGAGCCCCCAGTTTGACCAAACTCTTATCAGTGTTATTAATGTCAGAGGCTGTTTTCTTAATGAACTGCTCCTAGCATTTGACAGCTTTATTATTTCATTAACATTTGCAGGTTTTTAAAATCGATGACTATTTAATGCTATGTTTAATGGGCCAGATTCCTTGAAGAAAAATCCCATTAGTTAGTTCCCATTTTTAAAAGAGTCAATGGTCACTAATTATTGTTGGAATTTATTTAAAGGTTTTAATACAGAGTTTTCACCATAAACTCATTTAGGAATCCAGTATGTAGAAATTAGCAAGATTATTCTAGACTAATATTTGTTCACCAATACCCTTGCCTAACACCCTATGGCAATACTTCATTTTTGTACATATTAGAAATAATGTCTAGATATCACCCATTTTTAAGGGGGAATTATTTTTAAAGAAAGTCTCATAAAGTGTTAAAAGGATTTTTGCTCTTATTATTGAAAAACAAGAGGCATGGTAGGAGGAAGGAGGTAATGGTAGAAACTAAAATGTGTGAGAACTGTGTGCTAGTATATCTGCTTGGTACTTTACATATGTTCTCACGGCAACCTCTGGGCTAATTTATTATAGCTATATTTCAAGGGAGAAGATTGAGTCCCAAGAAGATTAAATAAGATAAAGCCAAGGTAAATTTGTGGCAGAGCCCCAAAATAATTTCTATATTTTTATTTCTAGTCCATTGAAATGGATACTTTATTAATTAAAGACCATATCTGAAATTGTTAGATGAGATTTAAAGATGACGAAGCCTTTTTTAACTTACTGAGTCAACTCAATTGCACAAAATCACTTCTAAATACATTTTTTTATACTTAAAGGTATTCTCATCTTTATTGATTTTTATTTTTTCTCTCACGTTTAGCTATTAGCAATAAAATCCCCAAAGACTTCTGGTATTCTTGAACTTTCTCCTCTTTTAAATTTTTGCTTAAATTCCTTTTCAATGCTCTATTTAAAATGATGACTTCCTTCTCCCCCTCCCAGGTAACCCCAAATCTCTTTTCTGTTTTTTTTCCAATAGTGCTTATCATCATATGTTTATTTATCTGTTTGTTTTCCTCTAACTGGAATATAAGCTCTCTAAAGGTAGATATTGTTGTTGCTGTTGTTGTTTTGTTTTGTTTAATATTTTCTATCTTCAGTAGTGCTTGCCACGTATTAGGCACTTAGTAAATATTTGTTGAATGAATGAAGGAATGAATGTTTTCCAAGATAATGATCATAAATCAAATCCAACTCAATGGACATGGATAGCCTTACACGGAAGATGCAGTATAAATTAAAAATGGAAATCTTTTATCCCAAAGTAACATAATCCTATTTGCATTGATGGAAATACCTAATCAGCTTAGCAACGTAGTCTGGGCAATTTACTCATCCCATAGCACTGAAAATTTAAATCTAATGAAACACTAGGTTTTACAAACTGTAACTCCTGAAAGCTGGTTGCACAAAAGCCAATTTCATTTTTGTGTGTTTATTTGCTCCATATTCAGATCCTTAAACTGCTGGCAAATTGACAGCAGGGTGGAGCAGCACATGTGTCATTGTGCTTATGATATGGAAGGGGTGGGTGTGGAGGCTGAGTTGGGGCAGCAGAGGAGCCCTTGCAAAGAGAAATTACATAAGTGGTATCATATGCAGAAGCAGCCTCTAGGGGTTAAAAATAACTGGGCAGGGAGTGTTAGCCTTTCTTGGATCTGACTCCCGGATTTACTATCCTTAAAGGTCGGTCTTATATCCCTGGGTGGGCTGGAGAGTGTTTAAGTGCTCAAAGTTCCTAACAGCAGCCCTGCAAAATAGCTTAAAGAGCCTGGGAATGTCTTTTTTATTTTTGTTTTTTTTTTGTCCCAAGACAGCAAGATGGTTCTTGCAAAAGTTGAACCAACATCTGAACCAGAGGCTGAAACCCAGCAGATGTTCACACCAGGCCTCTAATGTCACTCCCTCCAGTGTGGTTTCCTTAAACAAATAGGAAACACAGAAAAACAGAGAAGACAATGGCTTTTCCATTGGCAGCTCCAAAGCAGATTAAAACAAGCACTAATTTCCCATCCTATTCCTCATTTTCCTGCCTACTTTTTTAGGGAACTGAATTGTTGATGCTGTATCTTATATTCACGAGGCCTGATATTTTTATTTTTGTAAGCTGTGAAAAATAAGCTGTGACCGCATATCTACCCTGGTGTCAGGGTCCTTGGGAACAAGTATCATAATTTACTTGGCACTAAATCCCCATCTGGCACCTGACAAAATATATATAGTGGAAAGTCATAGTAACATTGTGGGAGTGGTGGGAGTAGGGGTGAAATTTAACCAAGTTTGGAAAACAACATAAATTGCGTATTAGATCTGCCACCTCCCCATGGTGACCCCAAGCCCTGAGCGCCCGAGTCTATCAAGAATCATTTTAGAGTCTTCACGTCACTAGGCAGGGGCAGGGTGCTTCTGTTGCTTGGCCATCTGTGCTCTGGATCTCACTTGATGACACCTCTGGATTATAACCCTTCGCCTCAGTCCTGGGTCCTCTGTTGCCCTCTCCTAGCCAAAGTCTTTCCTTTGGTTCTAAGATGCTTGTAGCATTTCTGCCTCATACACTTGGTATTAGCAGGTAATGCCCTTTATTCCACTGTCTCCTCCTAAAGTCCTGCATAGTCACCAGAAACCATACAAACAATCTTCCACCCATGTAAATGACTGTTTTATAGAAGTATTATCTATTCAAGCTGCAACTGACTCCTTCCAGAGAGAGTCCTGAGTTCTCTCATTCCTGGAGCCAGTATTTCTCAAAATGTCAGGATCATCTGGGATGCTTGTTAAAATATACAAATTCCTACAGAAATACAATTACCTACAGAAATAAAATACAGGGTCCTCAGAGTAGGGCTGAAAATCTGCATATGTAACAAATGTGCCATGTTACAAATATGTAATTTTTTACATATAATACATGTAAACATGTAATTACATAAAACATGTAATACACGTTACAAATATGCAACAAATGCTGCTGCTTCCATCTCAAGATGAGGGTCCAGAGAACTAGTTAAATTCATCCCTCCACACATCTGGTTTAGAATTTTTTCTTAGAGATGAGAATACCTTTTCACCAACAGGGCTGGGAAACCTTAGGAAAAGTCTGCCAATTAAAACAACTCTGACACCAGCCAACCCTCCAACTTCAGCACTCCGAAACAACTGAGCTTTGCTCCTTGGGGAAACTCGAGGCCAAAAACTCCACCATATCTGTCATCCTTATTGTCTTTGGCCATCTTCCCCAGGTCCCTTTGAGGAGCTCCTTGCCCAAGTTAGTTGTGCTCTCCTGTACCCTCAACTTTTTATTGCTCTTTGCCTGCTGTCCCTGAAAATCTTCTACTGCTCCCCTTGTCTTACTGCACCTCATATTCGCCCCACCCCACTCCCATTCCCTCTAGACTCTGGGACTTCCCCTCCATGATGGATCCTGTACCTGAATTCTGGCTCTCCTTGGGGATGCTCCTTTCCCATTATTATTCACAGAACTGGGGGATGGGGGCAAAGGGGTGAAGTTGGGAAAGAGGTGGAATACTCTAAACCAGGTGCCAGGAAACTTTTTCTGTAAAGCATCAGATAGTAAATATTTTAGGCTTTGTGGGTCTAAAATAGGCTCGGTAGCAGCTATTCAACTCTGCCATTGCAGGACAAAAGCACCCATAGACTATGTGTAAATGAGCACGGATATGTTCCAAGGAAACTTTATTTTTGGATATTGAAATGTGAATTTCAGATAATTTCCACATCTCATAAAATATTGTTCTTTTTCTGAATTTTTTTCCCCAGCCACTTAAAAATGTTAAAACCATTTTTAGCTTGAGGGCTGTACTTTAATGTACGTACAGTGTACTTAGGATCTTGTTAAAATGCAGACTATGATCCAGTAAATCTGGGGTAGAGTCTGAGATCCTGTATTTCTAACAGGCTGCCAGGTGATATCAATGTGGCTGTTCAGTACATTATACTTTGAATGAAAGTTACTGCAGTCATGCATAGGAACATCTCCTTTGTATGATTAAATAAATTAAAAATAGTTTAATGATATTGGAAAATGCTCATGCTATAGTTCACGTTAGGTAGAAAGAATGGAAAAAAATGGTAGTTGAGAGAGCAGGTTTTCAAACCAGACTCCCACTGACTAGCTATATGAATCTGGGCACATTTTTTTTTTTAGCCTTTTTCAGTTTCAGTTTCTGAACTGTAAATAAAGTAATAATCTTTGTCTCAGACAGTTGCGGATTTTTAACCAGAAAATGTGCTTAAAAGACAGCACCTAATAAGTACTCAATAAATCTGAGTCATTAATATTTTTAAATTATAAAAGACATTTTAAATTATAAAAGACATTAAACTGTATATATCAAATTAATAACTTTAATTTTCAATGCCTTGGGGGATTTCCTTGCTTTCTTTCTCAGAAACATTTGCAAGGGTCATACCCATTCATTCATTCAAGAAACATTTGCCGAGGCCCTACTTTTCCTGCCAGGCACTGTGCTTTGCTGGATCTGCCAAGATGGGTGAAACACAAGTACACATCAAACAATTTTAGCACAGAGTATGTACTATATGAGAATATTTGCAGCATGCTGGGGGAACATAGAGGAAAGAGCCTTGTGATGGTTAAGCGCATGCATCAACTTGGCCAGGCTATTGTTTCCAGGTGTTTGGTCAAGCAAGCACTGGCCTGACTGTTGCTGTGAGCACATTTCTAGACTTAAATCATCAGTAAGCTGATTTGCACCGATGGTTGATTGTATTTACAATCAACTGAGGAGATTGCCTTCAACAACGAGAGAAGCCTTTAAAGGGAGAACTAATGATTTCGGAAGTCAGAACAATTTCCATTTCTACCTCAGCCAGCCAGCTTCTGGGGAACTCATTGAAAACCTTCATTGGAGTAACCAGCTTACCGCCTGCCCTGTGGAATTTGGGCTTGCCCAACCGACAGCCACAGGAGCCAATTCCTACCAAAAAAAAAAAAAAAAAAAAAACCCAGAACTTATAATGTTTACATTATACATATATATACATATACACACACACTCTCACAAACATTGTCTGTCTGTCTCCTGTCAGTTCGTTTCCCTAGAGAACCCTGACTAATACAACATTTCACTCTGCTTTGAGGAGTGGGCAGAGGGATACCAGACAAGAAGTGACAAATAAGCTGGGCCTCAAAGGGTGGCTATGAGTTTGTAAATGGAGCAGGGTTCACACAGGCAGAGGGGAATGCTGGGAAAGTCCCGAGAGCCTAGATCCGGTGGGTGTGTGGGAGTGGCCAGGGACGAGGCACCGACCAATCAGAGCAGAGGCAGGCTTTTAAGTCATAGAGGTTTGCGCTGGCTGGGCGTCAGCCCTGGGAGGGCCATTATCCCTTTCTGAAAAAACATCCCGGCAATGACCATAATACAGCCAGGAGGGAGTCTGAGAAAAGACTGTGCCAGAAAATCTTCGACCACTTTTGCTGGAGTCACAGAAAGACTGGGGGGCCCTGGTGCAGAGCCAAGAATCTCCGGCCTCTGAGGCTTGCCCCTGAGGAATACAGAGCCTGGATGAGGGTTCTCTGTCTCCTGGACCCAACAACAGGAGGGCCAAAGGAAAGGGAGCTCTGTAAGTGGGTCTCTGGGAACCTACTTGGCTCAGTCATTGCAAACTAGTGTCTGTGACAAGTGGGAGACTCCACCGAACTGCTGGGGCTTGCGTGAGGACATCCCGGTGCCTGCCATCAGAGAGTTTGTCTACTAGAGGAAAGAGGATAGAAATCACTACATCACAGGGTAAAGGGAGTACAACTGAATTGAGGGAGGCAAAAACAAAGTCCCTACAGAACTTTACAGGAAGGAGGAAACGATCTTAAGGAGTGGGGGTGGGAGCCCCAGGTGAGCTCCACGGAGGGACCCGTATGTGAGATGACCTTAGAGATGTGCGTTTCTGTCTCCGAGTGTTCCCTTCCGGATCTCTAGTTTGTTGGGGAGGCATTTGGGCCCATTTTTATAAATAAATAGTTTGGGTCAGTGGCACTGGAACTGACAGTAGGTTCCTGACTTGAACTTTTAGTGCCCAGAAGGGGCCAAAAGCTGCCATCTGAGAGGGCCACAGGGAGAAACTTGCAATCAAGGAAGATTTGCTTGACAACTCCAGAATTGAAATTTAGAAACGGTTCCTGGCACTATCTCTTCTATTTTCCCTTCTTGATCCCTTGAGGGATTCTGTCCTCCATAGCAAGGCTTCTGAAGTAAAGGGTCATGTGTGAGACACAATGGGCCTAGCAACAAGGTGGGTAGGAAGGATGGTGGGTTTTTCATTTGGCGTGGTACATTTGGGTCCTGACTCACTGCACCCTAAGTGGCACAGTGCTGGCTCCTGCCCACTCTCCTCTCTGTTAATTCCTCCTTTCTTGGTGGTGTGGGATGGGCTTTTGCCCTGGTACCCTTTTAAACCCTGCCTGATTTTGAATTGATTTTTCTCCATCTCCCCTTCCCTAAATTGAGAAATTGATGTCTAGCCTTATCTGGGCCTGTCTGGTGACCCTGGAGACACCCAGCCAGGTTGCTTAGCCTGAAGGGGGGTGTTCCAGTTTGCTAATGCTGCCAAAATGGATTGGCTTTTTTAAAGGGGGTTTATATGGTTACACAGTTACAGTCTTAAGGCCATAAAATGTCCAAGGTAATGTATCAACAATCGGGTACCTTCACTGGAGGATGGCCAATGGCATCCGGAAAACTTCTGTTAGCTGGGAAGGCACGTGGCTGGTATCTGTTCCAGAGTTCTGGTTTCAAAATGGCTTTCTCCCAGGACATTCCTCTCTCAGCTCCTGTGCATTTTTCAAAGTGTCCCTCTTGGCTGTAGCAAGCTTGCTCCTTCTGTCTGAGCTTATATAGTGCTCTAGTAAACTAATCAAGGTCCACGCTGAATGGGCGGGGCCACACCTCCTTTGAAATTATCTAATCGGAGTTATCACCTACAGTTGTGTGGGTCGCATCTCCATGGAAACACTCAGAGAATTACAGTCCAATCAACACTAATACTTCTGCCCACACAAGATTGCATCAAAGATAATGGCATTTTGGGGGACATAATACATTCAAACTGGCACAGGGGGTTTGCACTTGGGACAGAAAGCTGAGAAGAAGATACGGAGGAGCTGTTCCCCAGACCAGCCAGTGGACCAGGCTTGGACTCAAGGGAGAGGGATCTGCAGACAGAAGCTGAAGGTGCTGTTTTCTTCTTTTTTTGTTTTTTTTTTAATAAGGAACTAACTCTTTTAGGTAAAGGGCCACAAGGTCCAGGTAAGAAAATGCTGCTCAGCCTGTATCTAGACATTGTTAATCCCTTATAGAGCTAGAGCTTAGAGAGTCCTGAACATGTTTCCTGAATTGTCTCAGCTTGGGTGTTCCCATAGTTTTGGGGAAAAGGGACATATTCCCTGCAATAACTCATTTCATGCTGTTGGGTCAAGCAAGCCCTGGACTCATTGTTACTATAAGGGTATTTTGTAGATGGGTTAGCATCTATAGTCAGTTGATTACATCTACAGATGATTGCATTTACAATCAACAAAGGAGATTGCCCTCAGTATCGAAGGGGTTCTCCTCATTCAATCAGTTGGAGGTCTTAAAGCCAGAACTGATGATTTCAGAAGTCAGAAAGGAGAATTCCTGCCTCAACATCAGCCAGCCAGCTTCTCCTGAGGAATTCAACTTCACCATCATCGGAGTTTCTGACGGGAGGCCTACCCTGTGGAATTTGGACTTGCCAGTCCCCAAAGTTGTGTGAGCCAATTCCTATTAAAAAAAACTCTTAATATTTACACACACACGTGCACACACACATATTTCCTGTTGGTTCTGTTTCTCTGTGGAACCCTAACACATTCCCCATAGAAGATAGTTTGCCACCTGAACAGTTGTAAATTGCACCCTAGGCAGGACAGCAGAATTCTTACGGAGGGCTAGCATGAGGCACTGCTCCAAACAGTTGCTTGCGTAACAAACATCACTGATGATGCTGGGATATAAGAACTTAAGGGGATTGGTGGTCAAAGATGGTGGCATAGAGAGGAGTGGAAGCTAAGTAGTCCCCCTGGAACAACTACAAAAAACCATAAATAACTAGTAAATAATTCAGAATAACTGCGGGGGTACAAACGAGACCGTCCACTCATCATACCAACCTGAATTGGGAGGAATTCCCGAGAACACAGCATAAAATCTGTGATATACCAAGGTAAATGCAGATGGAGGGGGATGGGGGAGGCATGTTGGACGCTTGACATTGGTGGTGTTGTCTGATTCTTTATTCTACTTTGATTTAGGGTTATTTTTCCTTTTGCTGCTTCCTAGCTGTCATTTTTTTTCCTCTTTCTTTTGCCTCTCTGCCTTCTTTGACTCTCCCTCCTGCCTTGTGGAAGAAATGTAGATGCCCTTATATAGATAGCAGTGAAGGTGGTGAACACATAAATGTATGACCATGCAGAGAACCATCGATTATTTACTTGGGATGGAATGTATGGTGAGTGAACAAAACCATATTAAAAAAAGAAAAAAATGGGTTGATGACAAAACCTCGAGGGCAATATACTGAGTGAAATAAGCCAGACACATAAGGACAATTATTGGCGGGTCTCACTGATAGGAACTAATTATAATATGTAAACTCATAGACATAAAATATAAGGTACCAAGATATAGGATGAGGCTTAAGAATGGGGAGTGGTTGCTTAGTATGAGCAGAATGTTCAATTAGGATGGACTTAAATGTTTGGAAATGAACAGGGGTGTCAGTAGCAAGATGTGAGAATAACTAACAGCGCCGAATGGTGTGTGAATGAGGTGGAAAGGGGATCAGAGTCATATATGTCACCAGAAGGAAAGTTGGAGGTCAAAAGATGGGAATGTATACAACTGGATCCTATGGTGGGCAATGTCCATGATCAACTGTACAAATACTAGAAATTGCTTCCACGAACCAGAACAAATGAATGCAATACAATTAGAAGTTAATAATAGAGGGTCATATAGGGAAGAAATATATACCTATTGCAAACTATATACTACAGTTAGTAGCATTTCAACATTTTTTCATAAACAGTAACAAATGTACTATACCAATACTATGAGTCAACAATTGAGGGGGGTTGGTTAGGGATAGGGGAGGATTAGAGTTTTCTTTTTTTCTTTTTTCATCTTTCACTTTATTTCTTGTCTGGAGTAATGAAAAGTTTCTAAAAATTGAACAAAAATTAAGTGTGGTGATGGATGCACAACTGTATGAGGGTACCCAGGGGCAAGCGATTGTACACTTTGGATCTTTGGATAATTGTATGGTATCTGAACAATCTCAATAAAAATGAAAAAAAAAAAAAGAACTTAAGGGGCCTGTTTGTGAACATGTGTGAGATATCCTTGGATGCCCCCATGCATAAGTGTGGCAGAACAGACTGTGAGCTGTTATTGTTAATATAACCTCATTTGTACCCACTGGCTGAGAAGGGCTGGAGAAATTTTGAGATACATTTGTAAATGCTTATATATACATCTGAAATTGATGTTGAAAGCATGTTCTAAGAAAGAACCCAGTCATAAAAACTCTGGGGCACACATAGGTCTCGGTGAACAGGTGCCACACTTAATCTGGATATGAATCAGCAAACCTGTAATTATTTCTCATAGTTTCCTAAACCACCTTTGTCAATAAGTAGAGGCAGGGCATGTGACTGGTCCATCAAATGGAGGAGTGCAGTAAGCTGGAATTTTACTTGTAGATGGTCTGTCTCCTCCACTAGACAGTATAATTGAGACTCTGCATTTTGTTCACTTCAGTATCCCCAGGGCCTAGATCAGTGCCTGGCACACAGTAGGTGCTCAATATTTGTGACTGAGTTAATGAAGGAACACCTGGGTTTTATGTATGAGATGGATGCCGTCTCTCTCCTTCTCCGTTCCTGTTACTTGGGTCCCTGGCCTACAGAAAATTACATCTCAGCGTAGAGACTGTGGGTGAATATCTGGGGCATTACGGGTGAGTATGTTGGTGTGGGTTTTTGTCTGGAGGCCCCGGCTCAGTAGACAGCTCCAAAGGCTCTGAGGGACTTTCAGAGAGAATACCGTGCAGTTCATTTTTCTTAAACATGTCATTTTTACCATTATGAAAATAACACATGCTTGTTAAGTAACGATTGGAAACTCTAGAAAGGTGGGAAAACTACCCGTAATCACTTCACCTGAACATAAATCCATCCTCCTTTTTCTCCTGGATTATTAAAACAGGTGTTAAACTTGCCCCCATGCCTCCAGCCTTGCTGTGCTCTAATTTAGTCACGGGGCTGGGAAGAGATCTTTCTGAAACACGAATCTGATCATGTCACTTCCCCCAGCCCACTTTTAAAACACTTCAAAGCCTTCCTGTTGTCCCTAGCGTACAGACTGCTCAATAGGGTTGGCTCTGCTTGTCTCTTCAGCTTCCTATCCTCCGAGCTCCTATCATAGGACACTGTTGCCAAATGGAATTTCCTTTAATTCTTCAAACAAGCTGCATCTTCTCCTGCTGCTTCTGGTCTTTTTCACAAGCTGTTCCCTCTACTTGGAACCCCCTCCATCTTTCTTGGTCCTATTCTTTCTCTTTTTTTGGACTCTGTTTCCCATGTTCATCTGTTTTTCATCTCTTCTCTCTCTGATTCAGAATTTGGATACTGTATTATTTCCCCTGAAATCCTTCACCAACTATTCTCCTCCTTCCTCCTCTCCCTACCAAATCCAAGTTTTGAGGTTTTCCTGAAACTTTCCAAAACCCACCGATTTCTTCTGTCATATGGCTTATCACACAGTATTTTAACACTTCTCTGTGAGGCCATCTCTCTCTCTCCCCAGCACACAGTCCAGCATCCGTTCATCAAATAGATCAAGAAATTTTGTCACAGTGAACTTAAATTGAACCATTATTTACATTTCAGAAACATTTCCTCCTAACCTTTGGTTTAATTACATTGTTGCTGTCCTTTTTATATAAATGTGATTCGATGATATAAATTTTATGTAAGTATAATCATATTATATAATCATTATACGAAGTATTTTCAGTTCTACTCAGTCTTCATACACATCATTTTTAATGACTGCATACTACTCCATCAAGTGAATGAACTTTGGTTTACTTAGTCTGTATTTTAGACTTAAATATTTTATATGTTTTTTGCCTTTTACAATTTATTAGTAATATTGTTATAAATAACTTTTGATACCTTTGGTCATAATGCTTTTTCATATTTTGAATTATATCCTTAGAATGTCAGAAGTGAAATTTCAGGCTCACTGGGCATTTAATGTTCATAATACTTATGTTCATAATACTTATTGCCCAATTGCCTTCCCAGAGGGTCACATCAATTTATACTGCCACCAGCAATTTATTTGAGTGTTCATTTCACTCATCCTCACCAAGCATTAGAAACTCAAAGTACATGCACCTCTCAGAGGCAACAGCACCAAGGACACGGGTGACCTTGGCCACTCTCCTGCCTTCCAAGGGCACTGTCTCAGTTTTAGCTCGTGCAGTGCAGGTTCCTTTCCCAGTCCTCATTCCACTGGGCTCTACAACCTTGAATAGGGTATTACATCACTCGGAGCATCTGTTTCCTCATTTTAGGGGAATGAGATAATCTTGAAGGCTGCTCTGTTTATTCTCTTTTAGACCCTTTAATTGGACACAAGGCAACCTTCACTGGCATTTCCCACTGAGAATTCTGTCAGTGCACACACACACACACACACATACACAGAGCTATGAATAATTTGAAGCCCACCTGAAGGCAATAGCCACTGAGACTATCTTCTCACACACCTCTTTTTTCCTGGTTTTCTGATTCATTTGCTCTTCCTATACGTTATAGCCTTTATTCTCACCCTCCCTTCCTACTTATTTCTCTCCCTCCCTTCTTTTCTCCCTCCCTCCCTCCTTCTTTCCTTCTTTCATCCATCCATTCATCCAATTGTTCAACAATTTATCAAGCACCTATGAGGCCAAGCATAAGTGTTGGGGAAACATGGAAAATTAGGCAGTAATCCCTGCTTTCATGGAGTTTATATTCTTATGAGGGGGAGATAGACTAAAAATAACAACAAACAAACCCATACATTAAAAGTTACACATTGTGATGGGCATTAGAAAGAAAACAGACAGACTATTTTGAATATTGGGAAAAATCTTTAGATTGGGTGATACCTACCTCCCTCCCTTTCTCATAACTCCTTAACTCAGTAAGGGGCTTGTTTTTCTCCACAATACTTCTTGCCCTCTGGTAGAGTATGGGAAAGAGTATTTCCTGGTTTGCTTGTTTATTGTCTGTGTCCCCCGATTTGAATGTAAGCTCCATGAGGGCAGCGGCTTTACTGGCCACACCTGGACCGGCCCACTGAAGGTTCTCAGTATTTGCCAAGGGACAGCCTGAGTGCAAGTCCTCTTGGGAGGTGTGGGGAAACTGTAGCTTCAGGATGAGGAAGAGTAGTCTGTAAAGACAGGTGCTGGGGTTCAGGCAGAGGAAACAGTGTGTGCAGAGGCTTCTGGGGAAAGGGCTGGAAAAAAGCCCAGTGCGGCTGGGTCAGAGTGAGCAAGGAGGACAGGAGCACAAGATGAGGTTTGGCAGGCGGGTGGGGGCACTATCATGTTAGGCCTTGTAGTCTTTGATCAGGGTTTGGATTCCATTCAAAGAGCAATGGGAAGCCGTTGCAAGCATGCTTTGATGGGACACTGGGCCATGCCTCCCTGCATCGGCAGAATATAACTAACTATACTGTGGGGCAAGGGGTGGGGGAAGGAATCCACATAGTGAGTTCATTTACATGATTTTGTCCTCACCCTGTGACCTACAATCTTCCTGCCGAGTGTGGAGGACCAGACCCCTTCCAAGCCTATTGTTTTAGGACCCTGTAATTATCAGGCTGCAAACATGTAACTACTCTCCCCTAGTCATCATGTTTCCTTATGTTTTGATACCCAGCCTCTAGTGGTTGACCCAGATGGGAAACCTCACTCCTGCAGAGTAGTCCAAAGTTGCCTTTTTTAGGATGACAATATATCTGAGGCATATTTGGTGATTTGGGGGAATGTCAGTTTTTGTGTGTGATTTCAACGTGAAAAGTGAAGCCACAGATTGCTCTTGAAATCTGTTCTTTGGCCTGATGACATAGAATTTTGTCCAGGCAGATTTATTTTTCCCCTGACCTGTTTAGGGTCTGGTTGAGAGTCTTGTTGTGAGGATTCAACAGTAGAGGTGACCCTCAAGGAAGATATCCCAAAGAGTGGGGCCAATGGAAAGGCCCTCCAATTCGCAGCCTTTGTCATCCAGCAACCCTTGGAGATGCCTTCTGCATGGCCTCTGACCCCTGAGGCTTTGGTGCCAATCCTTCAGCCATCCCAGTGATTGACCACAGCTCCCTGCTACTTGCACGGGCACCTGTCCCTTGTCTGGCTGCCATATTACTGGCCCTTTCCTTCCAGTCCACTTTATGACCTTCTCGCCTACTTGCTGCTTGGATCCCCTTTGTTTGCCTGTCCTGGAATGCCAGCCATTTGGATCCAGCATTTATCAGCAACCCTCAGTTAAGCCAAGCCATTAGGTGTCCCTGGCGGATCTATTTCCCTTTGTCCAGTCCTTGTCCTTGAGCAACACCTGGGAATCCATGGGATCCGCGGGACTGGAAGGTGTGGGATTAGTACAGAGTAAAACAGAAAGTGTGCGTGGACATTTGGGTAGCCTGCAGATTCAGGAGACTGTAACACGGGACACATTAGAGGCACCATTTCCCTTCTTTCTGGAAGAGATGGAGGGGGGTTGTCATTTTTTTTTTCCATTGTGAGGAAATGGCCCTGTATAGATTTTATTGTTGTAATTGAGTTAAATTTACAACAGACTTAGTCTGCCACATATTTAATAGAATACCTAATTGGTACTGAGTTGCATGGCAATTAGGAACACACTGTAAGCAATTTACTGATGTATTATTTCTTTTATTCAGCTAAACCACAGTTTGTTTTTCTCATCTCACTTTACTTCTCCAGCATCTATATTTGGCATCCATAGTATTCCCCGATAGTGCTGTATTAATAACATGTGATTGCATAGCACTTCGTAGTAACTATTATCCTGAAGGGGAAATTAGACACAGAGTCCAGACGGATAATTAACAAGTGGAAGAGCCAGTACTGGTGTTCTGACTTCAGCTCCTCATTCTTTCAACAACATGAGGTGCTGTTGCATAATCGCTCTCACCCAACACGCCCAAAGGTCTTAGGACCTCATTTGCCAAAGCTGGGGGAGTGGCTCAGGAAGGGTAAGGGCTTTCTTGCCCTAAAGGAGGATCTGAGCTCTAGATCCTGGGGGCTAGTGGTCTTAAGGCAGAGGGTGGGAGGGATGGAATCAAGTATAAAGGAAGTTGGGCTGTCAGCACAACCTCTGCACTAAAAAATGCAGAACAAGTTTATACCGGGTGGGTTTTATTATAATATCAGGAAGAAGAAGAAATTCTCATGCTAAAGAATGGTTCCTCTCACTTGCGTACTTCCCAAAGAGATATAGCATCTTATAAAATTAGAGAGAAAAGGCAGAAAGGAAAAAGAATATAAGGAATCTAGGCTCTGGGTATTGGAGGGGATGGAGGTGGGGAGAATGCCTTAGGAGGATGGGGAGCAGGTAGAGCAGTTAGTGGAAGGGTGTGTGTGTGTGTAGGGGAAGGGAGCTGTATTGGGAGATTGAAGACAGACTTCCTGAGGCAGAATGTTGCCACGCAATCCAGCATGTTACAAAAAGATTAATTTTCTTGTGAGTCTTTTCTACTTCAGAGTTCCACACCTATTCTTTTGGGAATAGGGTTTTTCTCCACTTGTTTCCTGCTGTGGAACTTCCATTAATTGGCTTGCCAAGGGCAGCGGGTCACACTATCTAAGATGGCAATCAGACAATTGCTTAGTGGCCACTGGAATAAGCAGCTTACTTTAGACAGATGGAACAGTGGTAGGAATTTGTACTCTACTTGGTGACAGTCAGGTGGACACTGTATTTTTCTTGGTCATTGAACCCACATACAACCACAGAGCAGGCGACAGCAAAGTGTGAAAAGATGATAAAGCCAGTTGAGCAATCTGTTCTTTGCAGACTTGGGAGACTCAAATGAAAAGCTACTTCCGAATAGGTCAAATGGATGCCCGGCCACGGTTGCTATGGTAACCAACAAACATGTTTGGCTTTGAGAAGCCCTGCCCTGAAGAGGATGATGGCTTTTTTAAATGAAATTTGTGAACTTCATCTATTTCTCCACTATTTATTTATTTTCAGAGTTGTTAACAGTAACAAATTACCTATTACCTGCATGCCTTTAACCTTTTAGCCATCAGTTCCATTAAAAAGAGGATAAAAATACCTGCCCTACTTACTTCACAGGTTTTGTGAAGATATATATATATATATATATATATATATATATATATATATATATATGAAAAGTGATTTGAAAATATTTAATGCATTATAGACATATAAAGGGAGCATAATAATTTAACTTCACAGTCCTTGGATAGAATATTTATTACAGATGACCAATGGGTTTTCTTTTAAGGGTTAACCCTAATTGAACGATAGTGGTTGCCTCTGTGTTGAGAAGGATTCCGAGGCTTCCAAGCTTAGTTGGCCATGGTGGCAAACATTTATGCCTGTTAGGAGTGCAGGAGGGAGGAGTGGCATCACATGCCATGTCCTTGCTATTTGGTTTAGGATGTTCTTCCATTGCTCCTTTCTGCTGCATTTGGAGGTTAAGCACACATTTTTGCTCTGTAGCTTGTTTGGTGCTGATCTGCTATTACTGATTCTTGGGAGGGAAGCTCCTGACATTCCAGGTTGAGACCAGTAATGATTTAAAACAAATAAAAACACAAACATTTTGATTTCTGTTGGTAAAAGTGATAGATGTTCATTACTGGAAATTTGACAAATACAGAGGATTGTACAGAAGAAAATAAGCACAGCCCATAATTCCATTATTCTTCAATAACTTTTAATATGTTGGTTACAGGTTTCTTGCCTTTTGATGGGAATGATTTTTTCAATGGTCACTGTTTATGTGCAAAGAGTGGACTGTAGGCAGGTGAGTGCAGGTGGCCCAATTGGTAGGCTCTTATAGAAGTCTAGAGAAGTGCTGGTGGCCTGGGCAGAGGTGTGGAGGTGAGAGGCGGTTGGATTTGGAATACCTTTTGAACATAGAAACAAAGGGGCTTGCTAATGGATTGGGTGTAGGTATGAGAGAAAGAGGGGATCAAAATGATGCCTTCCAGGTTTCTAGCCCCATTTCTGGTAAAACGATGATTCCATTTACCAAGATGAGGAATGATGGGATAGAAGCAGGTGTGTTTGAGTGTGGGGTGGGGGCATGGTGGTGGAAATCAAGAGTTCAATTTTGCAAATGAGAAGCCTATTAGACGCCTGAGTGAACATTTTGGACAGACAGTTGGATATATGTCAGGATCTCAGTGGGAGAGGATAGGACCTGAGATTTTAATCTGCAGATTATCAGCACAGAGAGTAAAATTGGGGCTGGTTTAGGGAGTTGAATGAAGATAGGGAGGAGTCTGAGGACTGAGACCCAAGCCCCTCCAAAATTTATTGGATGAGGAGGAGGATGCAGCCTGGGAGACCAAAGGAACCAGTGATGGGCAAGGAGGAAAACCTAGAGAGAGTGTGGTGATCTGGAAGCCAAGGGAAGTGGGCAGTTCAAGAGAAAGGAGTCCTCCCACTCTCTCTCTGCACAGAGAAATATTACATATATGTATTCCACATACATACACACATATTTTAAGTGAAAATATGTACATTTGTACATAAATATAATGGTGGTTTTCATTTATTTTGAGTGCTTACTCATGTCCTTGAAAATCCTTCTAAAATATTATTTTGAATGGCTTTAAAGTATTTCATCCTTACGGATGTAACTTTGAGAGAAGCATCCTCATGTGTACATTGTGTGTTTCCTTAGATTAAAATTCCTGAAGAGGAATTATTGGTGGACATGAACATCTTTAAGGCTTTTGACACATATTATCAAATTGCCTTTCAGAAAGGCTGTATCAAGGTTGTACACGCCACAAGTAATCAACTGAAACCAAGTATTACTATTAAAAAATATAAATGTATATTGTATATATAGCCAATTTGATAGATGAAAAATGCTATCAGTTTTTTTTTTCCCTGCATTGCATGCCTTTGATTAGTGAAAGTAGACCATGCTTCAGCAGAAGACTCCTGTGCAGTCTGGGTGGTGAGCAAATTGATCCATGCATCCAGACTTTAAGTATGAAAAAATGAGTGTAAATATCATTCAAGCCAGCCATTCAGGACAAGGGGGATGGGGAGGAAGAGGAAAGCTTGTTCTGAGCCAGTGTCTCGGTGAAGGGTGGAGTAGATCTTCCGTCAGCATTACAGAAGATGGTGTGGTTCCCACAACTCACAGTGCCTCCTCCCTTCCCGGCCCCACTTCCTGTGGGTCCAGCCTGGGAAAGGGCGTGGTCCCCGAGAGGCGGAAGCAGCTCTCCCACGTGCAGCAGCAGCTGCCCAACATCAGATAGGTGGCGGAGTCTCTGTTGCCACGTGAACAAAGCCCAAATTGCTCAACTACACAAGAAACATGAGCCAGAAGGACCCAGGCAGACTGCCCCACGGACAAGCTACACCCTTTCCTGATTGGGTGGAGCGTTTCGGTTCCTAAAAGCCCGCTCTCTGTGTACAGACCTTCTCTATACAGCGTCTCTGGGCATCTGTCCTGCCAACGCTGAAAGATACTGTGTGTTGTGAAACTGCAGCAGGGCATGGCAAATTTCTTTTGGTCTGCGGCATTGCAAGGGGCAGTTGATTACACCATACTGTTATGCTATAGATGCGGAAATTGCAGATACTGAAGTGATAGGAATCTTAACAATGTGTGGAACATAAAGATAGCCTGAAAATGGGGATCGTGGCAATCTTGTATGTTTCTCGCTTCATAACCATGCTGATTGGAATAAGAGTTCTTTAAACAAAAATGCAAACTCAAAAGCAAAAAGAAAGCAGCACAATTCTTTGCTTTTTCAATGGCAGAAAAACCTGTTTAATTTTCTATTGTAGCCAAGGAAGAATTCCTGAAAAAGTAAAACCATATAAATTAGCACCTGTTCAGAGGCCCCAAATCCAAAGGAAATCATTCTGTGAGAAGTTAGAAATGAAAATGGATATTTTTCAATAAAATAACACTGATACTCCATTTCTTCAAATGTTTTCTTAATTATAAAATAATGTTTTCATTCTAAATCATTCAAATAGTGCAGATCTCCATAAAATAAAAACAAGTCTTCTCTGACTCCCTCAAACCGCACCTCCACTCTCCAATAGTTTAGTATGTATTTTCCAGAGCTTTTTTCTATGCAATTACAAAATGTATATGAGCAGATATACATGCATATGTATAGCTTATCAAACTGTTAGCATATAGTTAGGGTTTAATATATATATATACCCAAACACATAATTAAAAAAAAAAAAGTGAGATTACACAATGCAAATTTTGCAACTTGTTTTTTAAGTTTTATTTAAACACATTTTCTCTTTGCCTCTTGGCAGGTAGTTTAATTTTACTTGTGCTTTATAAAAACAAAACACAAAAAATCTTTTTGAGCTAAGAACGATCAGATTCATTCATCAATCATTATTTATCGAGTGCCAACTATGCATCCAGTGCCGTTCGAGGTGCTGGGATACAAGAGTGAACAGAATGATACAAACCCTTGCTCTCATGGAATTGATATGCTAGTGGAGGGAGGTAGACAGTAAATTAAGTATAATATAGTGTTGGATATGGCGACATGGTGGTTAGATATGGTGGATAGAAAAGGTCTCACTGAAAAAGTGACATTTGAGCCAAGATCAGGAGTGGGAAGGGGTAGTGCCATGTGGATGTCTGGAGGAAGGGCAGCCCAGGAAGAAGGAACAGGGAAGTACAAGAGCCCTGAGGAAGGAGGTGTCTCACTTGCTCAAGAAACAGTAAAGAGGCAAGCATGACCGCACAACGATGAGAGGAAATGGTTGGGATGGATCATGTGGGCTGTTTGGAAGACTTGGACTTTTACTCTGAGTAGAATGGGAGGTCACTGGGGGATTTTGAGCAAAGCAGTCTTGTGATCTGATGTGTGTTTTAACATGCCCACTCGGCTGCTGTTGAGAGTAGACTCTTAGAGGCAAGGTCAGAAGCAGAGAAACCATTAGGAGGCTACTGCAACAATTCAGGGGAGTGATGATGAACTTTGGGCTAGGGTGTTGACGGTGGAGGTGGTGAGAAGTTGTTGGGTTCTGGGTAAATTTCACAGGTAAAGACAACAGGATTTGCTGATGGATCAAATGTGTCTGTGTGTCTGTGTGAGACAGAGGAGAAGCCGAGGATGGCTTATCAGGATGAAGCAACACATGGAGTGCTCCTAATGTGACCAATTAGTAAATAAAAGAAACAAAAACATGAGAGTATGGATGACAAGATAGACTAGAACAAGAGAACCCAGAGGACTCTTGTGGGCCCCTTGATCTTCTACATTTTGCCTCCACAATAAGATGTGCTCTGCCATGCATGTGTCTCTTCCATACTAACACTTCTCAACCCTCATGCTGAGAGGCCCCAGTGGCAGAGGAGCCTGAAAATGGTGCTTCCTCCCATTACAGGCAAGACATTGCATTAATGCCTGGTATTTAAAAAGAAATAATGTCAGTTTTGGATTCTGCTCCAAAATATCTATGCATTTGTCTTCATATATTCATTACTTATAACCCAGGAAAGTTGCTGTTGTTGTGTGATGGGTTCTTGGCATACACCATGAATCCATGAGGAGACACTGGTTTTGAGAAGCTCAGGTCCATGCCATGGCCAGCATATGCCCAGGGATGCCACCTCCACTGAAGAGCTCACTTATTCATAAACTGGCTGGTGCCCGAAGCACCCTCGGGACCGTGCTGTATTCCTTGTGCTGAGAGCAGCAATCAACAGTGTTGGGTTCCACACCTAACGCTCTTCTCACCAGCTTGGGCCTTTCTATCTCCATACCATTGTGCGGGCTCTTTCTTACAAGTGGAAATATATCCTTCTTCTTTTTATCTTTCAGCATTCTACCCATCCTTGGCTTTAAAGCTTGCCTCAATTTTCACATCATTATGATGGCTTACCTTACCAAAATGATAACATGCTTGGATTAATTCTTAGAGCATTTCTTTTTTATGGGAGACCTGGTGGTGTATGCTGGAAGAGCAAAGCTTTGGAGTCAGAAGAGCTGAGACTAGGAATCAGACTTATCAATGTTTTAATGCAGGCTCTGCCATTATCTAGCTGTGTGATGTTAGGCAAGTTTCTTAATCTCTAAGCCTATAAAATGGGATTAGAAGCAGGGTTGGTAGAATGATTAAAATGGTTCAGTGAAAAAGTAAACGTTTAACTCCTAGCACAGTGCATAGATGTTTGATAAATATTAGTTCTCCTTCCCCCTTCATCTTTAAATCTGTCACTTCTAATATTATGCCTTTTATGATTGCCATTTCAATTGTTATAGGTTCTATCTCTCTAACTAGACAATAAACTCTTATAGGTTAGAGACCACATCTTATATTTTTTGACATCCCCAAAAGCATCCATCATGGTACCTTGAAGGTGGTAAATGATAAATGTTTGCTGATGGATTGATTGATGGACTTCTTAACAAGGTTAAAGCTGAAGGACATACCACTCTCCAGAATCAAGCACATAGCAATGAGCTTCAGAAAGGAAAATGAGCCTCAGCATTCACAGAGGAAGGTCATTGCTTAGCTTGTCTGGGGGACATGCTGCTGATAGATGAAGGGGGAGCAGGGTGGCTCTGCCGTGTGGGCTGCAAACCCTGCTTGCCAGCTATAGAAATGGTTCCCCATCCAGATGGCGACATCCTGATAACCATGCCATGACCAAGTTCATTAACAAAGCATTACAACAGGCCGTCACAGTGGCACATGGATCGATTGACTGCACAGCTGTTATTGTGTGCTTACAAGGGAAATTAGGAGTAATTAATGGGCTGGGGATTAATAGCAATACTATATTGGAGTGAACGATTTAATTTTCTTTCTGGGTAAAGAAGGGAAGCACAAAGATTTCACCCAGTTGGAGGAGTTGTATCATGGGGCCATAGATATGAGCAACTGCTAAATTTCTTGCTTTACTTATAAAAGTATAATTTTTAGTTTCTACTTACTGTGCGCATGGTAATTCAAACAGTACAAAATCGTACTCTCTTGCTGGTGTCTCAGGCGTTCTTTTTAGGGGTGCCTTAGGCTTCTCTGTGCATGGGTCCATTTGCTAGAGGTGATTTTAAGAATCTGTGAACTCCCCGCCAGTGGCTGCAGCTGTTTGGTCCTTCACTGTATCTCCAGTGGCTAGCACAGTGGCCAGCTCATCCGGTCCATATTATATGGTCGATAATTATTCACAGATTGACTGACTAGATCTGTTTTAGTCAGTGGCTGGCTAGGTAGATGTTAGCAGTTTCGAAATGATTTGCATTAGCTTAGCATATCTTTATTGTGAATTAACCAAAGACATACAATTTGACATGTCTGGAGAACAGAGCATCTTAATTAATTCTAATGTATTGGTACAATAATTTAAAACCACTGATACAGAAACTGCTGGCTTAAATATTCTCCACTGACTGGAGGAGCTCGTTGGAAAATATGTACCACCTGAATTTAAATAAGGACTGGCTAATAAGAAAAAAGAAGATTAAAAAATATGTCAGAACATGTGCAAATTGGTGTGGTTATTAAAGTTGCTACTTTTGGAGGCTCTATACTTTTTTTTTTTTTAATTAGAGAAATTGTAGGTTTACAGAACAATCCTGCATAAAATACAGGATTCTAATACACCACCCCACCACCAATACTTGCATTGGTGAGGAAAATTTGTTACAATTGATGATAGCACTTTTTTCGGTAATTCTATTTTTTTAATTAAATTCAGTTTTATTGAGATATATTCACATACCATATAGGCATCTATGGTGTACAATCAACTGTTCACAGGACCATCATACAGTTATGCTTTCGTTACCCCAATCTACTTTTGAACATTTTCCTTATACCAGAAAGAATCAGAATCAGAATAAAAAATAAAAGAAAGAACACCCAAATCACCCCCCATCCCACCCCTATTTTAAATTTAGTTTTTGTCCCCATTTTTCTATGCATCCATACATATACTGGATAAAGGGAGTATGATCCACAAGGTTTTCACAATCACACTGTGACCCCTTGTAAGCTACATTGTTATACAATCGTCTTCAAGAGTCAAGGCTACTGGAATAGAGTTTGATAGTTTCAGGTATTTACTTCTAGCTATTCGAATACATTAAAACCTAAAAAGTGTTATCTATATAGTGCATAAGAATGCCCACCAGAGTGACCTCTTGACTCATTTGAAATCTCTCAGCCACTGAAGCTTTATTTCGTTTCATTTTGCACCCCCCTTTTGGTCAAGAAGATGTTCTCAATCCTACGATGCTGGGTCCAGATTCATCCCCAGGAGTCATATCCTGCATTGCCAGGGAGATTTACACCCCTGGGAGTCAGGTCCCACATAGGGGGGAGGGCAGTGAGATCACCTGCCTAGGTGGCTTAGAGAGAGAGGGCCACAACTGAGCAACAAAGAGGCCCTCAGGGGGAGACTCTTAGGCACAGTTATCAGCAGGTTTAGCCTCTCCTTTGCAGCAACAAGCTTCATAAGGCTCAAGTCCCAAGATAGAGAGCTCAGCATATCAAGCCATCAGTCCTCAATGTTTGTGAGAAATCAGCTACAATCCAGGGGAGGATTGTAACACTTTGCATTTTCCCCCAGTTCCTCAGGGGGCCCTGCATATATATTTTGGTTTTCTACCCAAATTACTTTGGGATGTGTTGTCATTTCACTCTAACCTATACAAACCTACCATATCTCACTTCCTGTTCCAAGTTCTATGTAATTGTGGTGCTTGAGGCTCTATACTTTTTTAATTGCCACATATTACTGAGGCTGTTGCTCCTTCTACTCATGTTACTATTACCTTTGATACCACTAGGACCATTTCTTGACACATGTGCAAGTGTCTTACATGCATTACCTCATTTGATTTCATAGCAACATTATCGGGTAGAAACTATTACCATCTTCATTTGGTAGATGAGGAAACTGAGGCACAGAATGATTTGGTAACTTATGTTCACAAAGTTAATAAAATAGAGGAATGGTGATTGAAGCCAAGCTTGATGCTAGAGCACATATTCTAATCAATACTTCAAAGGCACACCTCATTTTTGACCAGAAATGGAACATTCTGATTGATCACTCTTTCCATCATTTGCCAAATTTAGCTCCAAGTGACTTTTGGCTCTATTAAAAAGAATACTGTTTTACTGACACCATGGCTTTCCAAAAGATGTGTCCCTTGCTAATGCCAGTTTAAAAAGAGGAACTCCCAAATGGTTTGTATCATTAAAATGAGTTAGCTTCCAAAGTGGCTACTTTGAAAGGGATAACATCCATTTGTGGGTATATAAATATGTGTTTGCTTTAAAAGAAATCTGTCCTCGTATGTATTGTCACATCTCATTTGTTTCTTTTATTTACATAGAGGAGGAGTCAGGGAATTTCCTGCTATATAGACAGAAAATAACAAATTGCCCATATTTCTTCACATTTTATCACTAAAACTTTATAATCCAGATAGTCCTCGGCAAATCTGTAAATTATGCAAAATGTGTCTTGCCACATCCCCTTCTTTCAGCACTTCCCTTTAATTTTATTTCACCATCTACTCTCTCCTCTCCCCACTAAAAAGTTCCAAGAGTTCAGCGAGCCTTGAGAGTTTATGCAGAGCATTCAAGTTCAAGAACCCACCCTGTCCTACCCTTCTAAGTGCTCCTTTCATGTGTTCCAAAATTATCCTTCTCTTTAGCCATGTGACCAAAATCTCATTCTTACAGAATAACCGATAGCATGTAACTTATAGGAGAAAAGAGAGCAGCAAAAACTAATCTACATTAAGGTATAAATGACTGATTGTGCTAGCTTAACATAGAGACCCTGACAGTAGCAATGGCACTGAGAAAGAGGAGCTTATTAGGGTTGAAAGGAGAAACTCCTTTTGCAATGGGTACCGTTCTTGTGCTCCTGCAAAGATAGATCCTACACGGGAACACATCTGTCCTCCCCCAACTGATGAAAATCTTACATCTATGGTTGGACGTTATTCTATGATGACTCCAGAGGCCTACTTCTCCTTTCGGCATGTGAGAGGGGGCACTTATTTACCTTAGTTGGTAAAGGAGGGGGCTGTTGGTTACAGGTGTTGATGGAGGGTCGCTAAGTCTCCCAAGGGGACCCGAGGGATCCCTGGTGGGGATGTGTCCATGAGAAACACATCAGATTGTTTTTAACAGGGAAGAACTGAAAACCTTAAGCCGTCTTCAGCCTGTTGCCTCGAATGTGGCTTTCGACTTATAGAGTGTCTTCGGTTCTCTGACACAACTTTTCTGCTTAAATAATATTTGGGGAATGCCACCTAGTGGCGATAGCATTTGGTTCATGGCTCATTCGACGAGAGTAAATCAAACCCCAGTAAATCAGTCTCCTAGGCTTGAAAACATCATGGGAGACCATCTAGGTCATCCTTCAGCTTTGATGTAAGCAGACAAGTAAATCACCCTTTCTGTACATCTGAGAAAGAAAAGATGGGGCCGCACAAAGTCACTTGTGCTCAGAAGCCACCAGCTTCCAGTTCCCCAGTGAACTTTGAACTGCAGGGCTCCAGGCTCCCACTGGGCCTTGTATTCCACAGGCTTTTTGGCAATCCCGGCAACAAACGCTTGGAGACATTTAGTCCTGACTTCATGTTTGTCCTTGCCCTGACCTCATTTCCTCCCTCTCCCTGCCCCAACTTCTCTGCTGCCCCTTCCTCTCCTCCACATGCCCTGCCGCTGCGTTTAGTGCATTCTAGTGTGCCTAAGAATTGTCATTCAATTCCTTACTACCATAGTTTTCTTTTTAAATTTTACTTTTACTGTTTTTCCCTTGTTATAAAAGGATTTATGTTCAATGCAAAACATAGGTAACAGAAAATCACACACACACACACACACACACACACACACACACACACACACACACTCATTATCACTTAGAGATAATCATTGTCAGCATTTTGGCAAAAATCCTCACAACTTCTTTTCCTTATCTGTGTGTCTGTGTGTGCGTGTGTACCTTTTTAAAACAAAAATGATAAAAATGACTTCTTTTCACTTAATACAAGATGAGTATTTTCCTATGTCAATACATGACCTTCCTTTATATGATTTTGGAAACTGCATCATAAGATGTACCAGAATTTACTTACTTAATTACTGTTAAATATTCGGAAAGTGAGAATGGTAGAGAATATTTTAAATTTCATAGTCATATTCAATTCACACTTTATCAAGCTTCTTTTTGTGCTGTGCACCTGTGTGCAAGGCAATTTTCATATTCACAATCACATTTAACCTTCACGAGATCCTTATGAAGCAGGCACTGTGATGCCAGGTTACAGAAATGAAAATTAAAGGTTGGAGAAGTTAAGTATCTTACCCAAGATCACGTGGTTTGTGAAGAGGAAATGCAGAATGAAAACTTTGGTCTTTGCAGCTATACTCCCTCAGCTACCTACCCCCTAGGTCTTAATAGATATTGAGCCTGAACATAAATTTTCTGAGCATTCTTTCTCTTTGTTCTCAAGATAGGGCCAGAGAGAACCCCTAAAAGAAGGTTAATGTCAAAAGACATTAGAGCTAAGGTGGGGTTTGTGAAATAGGATATGAGAAAGTGGAAGGATTGCTGCCTGGAAGGGACTCCTAGATTTTCACAGCCCCAGGCATAATAATTGCTAAATGATCTGTATATGATCCAATTTTATCCTCACAACTACCCTGGGAACTAGACACTAGTATAACCCGTATTTATAGAGAAAATTAAGGTTTACAGAAATGGTTGGCCCAAGATCACCCTGCTGGTAGAGTGGCAAAGTCAGGATTGGAACCCAGTTAGCCTGATTCCAGAGCTGTTCCGACTGCTATACAAACTTCCTCTCCATATTAATATCATCTTAAGAATTTTATAGCAATGGAGTCACAGGTCCCAACCCTGGTTTAGAGGGTGGGTTTGAAGGAGGTTTAAGGCACAAAGGGGGAGAAAAAGAGAGATAATAGAAGACCAAAGTGAAACAAAGTGGGTGTGTGTGTGGGAACCCCAAAAGAATGCCAGTGGCAAGAGAAGGAACCAGTTGGGAAGACAGACCCACAGTCTTTGAAGCAAAAACTTTGGAAAGAAATGCTAAGCTGTTGAAAAGGTTGGAATTTCCACTTTTTGTTTTGTAAGCAATGCAGGAAAATATGAACACTTGCTAGAAATAGCCTTTTCTCCAGGCAATGCTATAAATTTTCCAAACATGGCTAGCTCAAAATATTCATCAAATTACTTATCATAAGCACCAATGAAACAGTATTCCTATCAATTATTTCACAAGTTTATATGGTAGCATGGAAAATTAACGGCAATATATCTTTTTAGACATTGTGTCCATTTGGACTCCTCCTTAGTTTTTTAATCTGTAGAATAAAATGGATAATAGGTCCTGCTTCACAGGTGTTAAAATTAATGAATAAATGCAAAGAGCTTGGGGAAAGATTTAAAGGGGCTCTGTTAGTATGCTATTATTATAGCCTCATTCCTATTCTGAAGTCATAATGCTCTGATGGTGACACCGTAGTCGTCACCATGGAAACCAATGATATATGCCTCTCTCCATCCTCGGCAGTTTCAGAGGTTGCCACAAAAATGATTTGCTCCCTCTTCTTAACATCTCTAAGTTCCTTAACTAGTGTGCAAATGCTTTCTCCACCCAGCTTTCCCTTGAATGTGTCCTTTTATCTCCACCTCCGTATTTCTTCTCTTGTATTACCCTCCACTCAGACCCATGGCTGAGAGTCTGGACTGCTCATCTTTCCATTTCTTTGTTCTCCTCTATCTTGCTCTTCCTCACCTCTTTGCATGTGGGAACAGACTTTGTTGCGTCGTCAAGTTGTTCCTTATCTCTATTAACTTCTGCTTGGAGACCCCCAGCCAACTTAATGATATTATCTTTGTTATTGCTGCCAATTACTGAAGCTTTGATCTCTACAGCATTTTGCTTCAATTATTAAGAAGTCATCACAGATAGATGGCTTTAATTGTAATTCCTGGAGACGGGTGAAATCAAATCAATAACACTAGTTATCTGTCTATGGGCTATCAAGTGGATATTATACCAGGTTGTCTCTATTAACATTTTGTAAATGAGTTTAATTAGATTTTTTTAAAAGTCTGATATTCTTTGTTCTCTTGAGAGGTGTTGGGCGTATAAAGACAGGATATCCTTATTACAATACTTAATCTGGAGCAACGAAGCATACTAATACCCTAATGAATATTTAAAATACAGTTTTCCATGTTACCAAGTAGCTTTCAGTCATCAAACCAATAGAATAAGGCCCAACACTAGAGTAGCAGAAAACTATTCTCTTGCAGCCAGTGGCCATTTTCAGTGTTGAATTGCCCCTCCCCCACCCCCTTTGGAGTCATTTAAGATGAAAAACAGGAAAAAAAATATGCTGATTTAACAGTCTTTCTATCTCCAGATAATCCCCTTTAAAATGTTCTTGCCCACTTTAGTTTCTCTTTTTCAGTGGGAGGTTAAGTGTCTGACATCTCCTTGCTGCAGAGTGACTGTGAATGTGTGGGAAGCACTACGAAACAGTGGACGTGGCTGGCTAAGCCTCTCTGACAGGGAGAAAGGACAGAGAGCCTGACTGTGAAGTGGGTGCTCTGGGAACAAGTCCTCCTGTCTTTATTGCCTCCCTACCTGCTTTGGTTCTGACTCGAGTTGAGGCCCGGTGAAAGTGGGCCTGATACCTCACTAAGTTCTAGATGGTCCCCAGTTGAGAGGGCCCATGGAAGCTGCCAGTCAGTACTAGGGTGCCAGCCACTCTTCACTTGCCTTGCTCTGGGGCTGGAGTTGAAGAGAGATTGGACTTCTGTCTCTGGCTTAGCTCCTCATCTCCCTCTATCCCCTTTCTCTCCACTGTCAAATGATCTCCCTCTCCCTGCTGGTTCTCAGATGTCGAGCTGAAGTCAGAACAAATCACTGCTTAGCTCTGCTGTACCCCAGCATTTCCAGGGAGTAGACAACCAGATGCCAGGCTGGCTGATGCCTCATTTAGTTCTGGGCTTTGTGGGTACAAAGGAAGTAGAATAAGTTGAATCCAAAGTTAAACCAAACAAAAGGACAGTAAACCTGCTTTGTGGTCTATATCTGCCCTTTTAGAATAAGGAATGGGAAAGTGGCAGCCCCCACAGCCCACAGTGGCCTGTTCTACTTTAACATTCCCCGTATTTCCCTCTGTCACTCTCATTAGAATGGAACCCTACAACACTCACACCTAAATTAGGTGCTTTACATCCATTACTTCATTGCATAAATACAATAAACTATTGCGGTGTTTGTTGTTGTTGTGTTCTTATTGTTCCATTTTTACAGATGAAGAAATGGAGATCCCATAATCACCTTGCAGTTTTGGGGGGGTGGAGCTCAGGGCTTGATACATATTGAAGGTTCAATGATGTTTGCTCTTAAGCTGAAATTTGATCAGTTCTAAGGAAAAAAACCCTGGATTGGCACGAAGGCAAATGTCTTCTTTAAGAATAAGGAAATATCGACTCATTACTAGTCTCTAGGATTCCTCTGGGGGCTACTTTTTTGTCTTTCATTCCACAGCAGATCAGTCTTCCTTGTTTCAGTGGCTGCTTGATTATAAAATCCCTTCTGATTACTCTGTAATGTTCAGCTTTGTTAGGTTCTATCTCAGTACACACCTATGTGTTGATCGGTATAGCTTGTGAAAAGGGCTCTGTGGTCAAATATTTTGAGAAATACTGGCTTAAATCAGGGAAGAGTTTTTTTTTTTTTTTTTTTTTAAATCTTTTTACTGCAGGGCTTCTTGCACCTTTAAACATGCTAATATGCATTGGGGATATTCAAAAGGGGGATATAAAGATTTCACCAATTCTAAGCAGTACTTTCCCCTCACCCTTTATCACCTCTGAAGCTAGGATATTTTTTATGGTCAATGACATCTTACAGAGACTGTTGGCCAGGCTGCAGTTATATCTGGGCATGTGTGAACTCGACCACAGCTCTTCCTGTTTTCATCATGTCAACTGAGTTAAGTACATTCTTAACATAATATATGTGATGTTTAATTGCTTTTTAAAATGTCTTCAGAAAGCGTGCACCATGATCTGGCATTCAAATGACAATGTATGGAAACAGAGCAGTGGGGTGTATATATGATATTAGAACAAAAATTCATCATTGCAAGGTTAATGACAATCTCATTTTTTCCTTGCGAAGCAGCAACCAAGTGCTTTATAGTCTTTAAAAAAGGAAGGTACCCAGCAGTTGAGGCTATGTTATGTATTCAGCAGGAACTGAGAGGGAAAAATAGAGATTCCTCTACTCTTTGTCTATTGATAAAGCATTATTATCTATTGATTATGCCTGCAAGATTTTCACTGTCTCCAGGTTACGAAGATTAAGAAAGAAAGCCACTCTTGGTGGAAGGCCAAAGCATTCCAAGTTTAATCCAAATAAAACTTCAGAAACAGCCAGATAAATACCCGCTACAACTTAGGCCATATATAAATTCTCTGATAGGATCCCTTGCCTTACAGGTTGCCGCTGCAGTGAAGGGGGAGCTAGTGCTGTTTTACATGAAGTTGGGGAACTTTTAGAAATGAGTCCACTTTGCACCTCTCTTCCCATCTTTTGACTAGCTACTGTTTGTGAGATACATTTCAGTGAACCAGATGGACTTGCTGATCGTGTCACGATATTCTGTTGGCTCAGCCCCTAGGGAAGAGGCAGGTGACAGAAGGGTTTAGGCAGCAAAAGGAAGCTGAGAACAAAAGGTGGTGTTATTGCTTGGAGCCACAGTGCTGTTCAGGTCCCTTCGGTTCACATTTCCCAGGCATGTGAACCCCGAGGATGTTTCGGTGCATTCCATCTCCTTAAGAGGCATGAACGGGCTTTTTTTCCCATGTGGGTTGCTTCCTGATATTTCTTTGGCCTTCCTGAGAACTGTCTGACCTTATAAAAGCTGCAAGTGAATACGACAACTATTACCTTATGGTAATTTAAGGAAATTATATCTTCAGGAGACAAGATGCTGTTCGGTTGCTATTTAGCTGTGCCAGTTGGGTAAGAAAGGGAAATGGTTCACAGCCCGGTCCAGTGGGACCAGTCAGGGGCTTGATTACACCTTGGTTCCAGGCTGTCTTGTGGAGCAAATGCCTTGGCATTAGCAGGTTCCAGAAGGACTGTAATGCTGACACAGTCCAAGTTTTAACTTGGGCATCGGCTCTTATGAAAGGGAACACACAGGCGGTAGACCAGTTGGACAGGGTCTCTTCTGTTCTTCACCCAAGATGGACAAAAGAAATGGATTCTACTGTAAACGTGTGACTCATAGCCCCAAAGAAAATCAGATGGAGATGGCTTATCTTTATGGCAGTTTGCTAAATGGCAGTTATTTAAATAAAAACAAAGGATACATTACAACTCCTTAGGGCTAAAAGAAATTTAACAAACTGAAAGAAAGTTCTAATGCCTTAAAATGAGTCATCTTTGGGTACAATAGCTGTGCCACACATATATTATGGTACAAATATATTGGTAATAAAATGTTGACAGGTTTCATTACACAAAGTTTATAAATCAAGCTTCTGGATTTATGCATCAGAGACACTCTTTGTTCTGGGAAGCTGCAAACTAGAAGGTACGTGATAAGAAAGTGCTAGGAAAGAGTCCAGCTGTTAGCTATTATCGTGTTTCTTTTGAACATATTGTACAAGGCATGCATAGTTACAAAGAGAGTATCTGAGGAGATTAAAAACCATGGTTACATTAATGCACACCTATCTCAGGGGAACTGCATTCACTTTTCTCTCACAATCTATGCTTCCTGCAACTTTTCTGCCCAATCTGGCAGCCTGCCTTTGGGATGTGCAGTGCCTCAAGTTAAGGCAGAACAGATGCTAGGGGCAAGACAGCTAATAATCTGCTTGATTGTCAGTTAAGGACGTGTGTGGCAGCTGAAGCATCCTCTTACACAAATATTTTGCTGGCACTATAATGACATACAGATAAGTGCTGGTTCAAAGCAATGTTAACTATCTTTAATATAATGAAATTTGAAGTCTTCTACCCATATGAAAATCACATATAAGCTTAGAGAAAATGTATTTGAATATCAGTGAGGTGGTATAAAACACTGATTATATTACAAGGTTTCTTAATTCCCATTTCATTTCACTGTGAGCAAAGGTTACAAGAACTTAGTAACCAGGTTTGCACAGCCTCCAAGTGACAACCAGGGCAGACACTCTAAAGGGCAAGCCTCTCAGTGGGCAGAATTTTCTGAGCTAACAGGCCACTAGTCTTCCCTCTATCACTAACAAAAAGCCAAGAGATGCAGATTCCTACTTAGGCCACAGGAAAAATGACTGATTTGTTCAACCCGGAGAGACTCACCACCTCAGTCTTCTGCTGGAGACTGGCTACAGCCTTTCTTCACACGGGGGAGGTGATAAGCGTTGGAAGCAAGAGCCCAGCTTTTGGGACTGTTGTTTTCAGTGTTAGAGTGCAGGGTTCTCGGCCATTGTGGGATCGCTGAGCCCCTCCATACTTTCTTCTAAAGAGTGAAGATCTAGAATTCAGGTAGATGCAGATAAGCTGTTATGGGGGGGGGGGGTTGACTGATTTTAAAAACAGACACAAGTTAATATAGCACTTTGTTATTCGCAACTGTTCTTCGTAATAAGGCAAAGGAGAATCACGTGGCTTTCAGAGTCCCCAAGTAGCACGCGTTTCCTTCTAGGGCAAGGGCAGTTGCCAATTTACAATTTCATGGTGGACTGATGGCTGTGGTTGGATGAGCTGTGAGAGCAATTCTGGTGGCCTCACTTATGACATGTGGGGGTGGGACCAGATGATTTTTTGGGTCTCTTCTGTGATTCATTTGGAATCACAGAAATAAAGAAATGACACATTGCATCTTTAAAAAAATATATGATCCCTACTTATTCCTTTCCCTTCACAACCCAGAAATATAGCTATTTTTGTGTCACTGAATGAGGGTGAGTCCTTTGATTATTTTCCTCGGGTTTTCGATAGATTAGTTTTCACAATATAATCTTTCTAGACTGTATTTTTCATTTCTTTACATATACCACATGTGAAGATTATTCTTGGTCAGTGATCAATCACTCTCTGGGCCTCAGTTTTTTCCGCTGTCAATGGAGACAATATTTCTAACTTTATAGAATTATTTTGAGGATTAAACTAATATATGTAAAGCTCCTTAGTCCTTGGCATATCGTATGGTGTTTACTATTATTATTCTCACCAAGGTTTTCTGAGCCTTTAAACTTACTTGTGGATTTTCTAGATGCAGAATGGGGATAGGGTCAGGCAGGGACACTGAAGTTGAGGAGATCATCACAACTTTCTAGGCCTTTATAATCTAATACACACAAAAAAGAGGCTTAGAATATTTGAAATGCCATGGAATATTATGCGGCAATAAGTTTTCTGGTTTTAGGTACTATAATAACTAGAAAGAATGAGATCCAGTGAGTTTTTGCACTTCAGGGAGAAGGCCTGAGGATGAGCTGGGCTGAGGAACAGGTAGGCTTGAGACAGGAGAGCATTCCAGATGAGAACAGAAAGCAGAGAGGCCAGAAAGGGCAGGACATGGTGCTGGGGCAGTGGGGAGTCAGAGCTAGCAAAGAAGGTGAGTGGAAGGAAATAAGACCGGTCAGAGATGAGCTGGATTATTGAAATTCTGGAAAGTTAGGCAGAGGATTCTTCAGCTGATGGGAATGAAAACAGGAAGGAGCTGAATGTTTCTGAGTGAAGGGGAGAACGACAGGAGGGGACTTAAAGAAGATTTCCTTGGTTGTGGGGGGACGCTCAAGCTCATGGAGACTCAGGGGAAGATTGTCTCTCTGGCTCTCTTAGTGTGAGGAAACAGCAACGAACTGGGGCATAGCAGACCGATGAAGAGGAAAGAAAAAGATTTACGTGGCATTTCAAAGAAAAATTGGTAGGAAAATAAGCAAGACCTGTCAGTCGACCGACAGGGTAAAGGAATTGAAGTAGCGGGTAAGCCAAAGATTATTACAGATGTCATGTTGGGAAAACTAGAGAACTGATTAAAAGGAAAGAGCAGCAAATGAGGAGCTTGGTAGTGAATAAATTGAGTTGGTGGAGATAGGTGATCTCCAGTAATGATAGCTAACATTTATTGTGTGTTTACTGTGTGGCAGGCACTAAGTGTTTTACACCTAGAAACGTTTACTCCTCATGGTAATTGTTTGAGGTGGGTATTATTGTGATCCCCATTTTACAGAGGCACAAGAGGTTAAACATTTTACAGTTGAACTGGGATTTAAACCCAGACCATCTGATTCCACCACTTTGCTTAGTTGCCTCTCAGGAAGTCCAAACACTGACAAGAAGTGAAGACTGAAAGTAACAGTTGGGAGTTATCAGGGCAGTGGTGTTAACTGCAGTTACGAGAAAGGACGAGCTTTCTGAGGGAGAAAGCATGTAGTTAGGAGAGCAGATGGCTGAGAATGAATCTGGGTTGGAGGGTGGGGGCAGGCAGTGGAGCTTCAACCACAGGGAATGGAGCAAAGCCCCAGTCAGGGTGAATGAGAGCAGAGAACAGCCACTGATTGGCCCTGAAAGAACTGGTTGGAGAAGGCAGTGGAGAGAAGTCAGGGTTAAGCAGTGAGAGCTTTATCAGTGACTGGAGGAGGAAGAGGCAAAGTTTTGTCAGAGAAATGAAGAACAGGATGTTCTGTATAAAGAGTTGGTCTTTTTTTTTTCTTTTTCCCTTCCCAAACAAGAGAGGTCTATACCTCAAGAAGCAAGAGGAAAGAGGGAGAATGACAGTGTGGAAAAGGAAGGGAATATGTGTCAGAAAAAAAAGATACTGCAGGAATCAAAAAGGGAGGGAATCAGCTCTGAGGTTTGACCATCCAGTAGTCCTCTCTTCACAGAGTAAAAGCTATTGATTCTCTCCCTTCATGACCCTGTTTTTTTTCCCCTCCTACACACAACCCTTTAGGAAAATTCTGTCTCCTGATCCATGAATCTCTAGGCCTGATGCCCTGTTGTCTTTATCACATTGTGTTGTAGTTTGAAGCTATATGAACCCCAGAATAACATGTTCTTAAATTTCATCCATTGCTGTGGATGTAGCCAGTTGTAAATAGGGCTTTTTGATGATGTTACTTTAGTTAAGGTATGTCCCACCTCAACCAGAATGGGTCTTAATCCTACTACTGGAGCCCTTTATAAAAGAATGAAATTCAGACAGAGGAAAAAACCCACAGGAAGAAAGAGGCTGGACATCAATGGAATGTGGAAGAGAAGGGAGAGACCAGGAGACACTGCCCTGTGCCTTGTTGTGTGACAGAGGAGCCCAGGATCACTGACAGCCAGCATCAGAACTCTGGTCTTCAGGAAGAAAGCATCGCCTTGATGACACCTTGATTTGGACTTTTTCCCAGCCGCAAATCATGAGTGAATAAAGTCCCATTGTTTAATCCAACCCATTTCATAGTATTTGTTTGAGCAGCCCAGGAAACTAAAATACCCTAGTATTTCTTTTGTCTTTTTATTGACTTCTCTTGGAGTCCCTGTTTCTTAAATTATGAGTTTTTCTCTTTCTTGGTGTGGTGGCCCGGGGCCCAGGCCCCCTCCTGTATGGCAAGTAGCAAGCCTGCTTTAGCCAAGGACAAAGATCAAAAAAGTAAACAATCTCCCCGGAGGGGCAAGAAGGTAATCACAGATGTAAAATGACACTGATGGTATCTTAGTCTTAAACATTAATCTTAAAACATCAGATCTTAGGCCCCTTTAATGATTATACAAGAAATCTGATGTCCTCATACTGTATGGAATGTCTTCGTTCTAAAATCATATATTGCTCCTTGCACCCCCCATCCCACCACGCCAAACCCCATTCCTTGTAAGTCCTAATAAATCTATGTCTACTTCTCTGCCTGGTGTGTTTTTTGGTCATGCAGCAGCACCAGCCTTTGCTCTGCACAAACCCAGTCTGGGCCCAACACTTGGTTTATGTCTTTGTTTTGATGGGTCACATCCTTCAGTAGCTTCCTGAGAACGGAAGGGATTGTTTTAGTTTTTGTGTGTTTGAAAAATATCTTTATTATATGCTCACTCTTGATTGTTATTTTGATTTTGATAGAATTACAAGTTTGAAAAATAATTCCCCATGCTTTTTGAGCATTATCTTCTACCTTTGAGTGTTGTCATTGTCTTATGCCAGTCTGATTCCTGAACCTTTGTATTTACCCTTGTTTTTTTTTTTTTTTTTTAATGTATCTTCTCTTCCTTTTCTAAATTCATGAGATTGAATCACAGATTTACATCTCTGTCTCAGTCTTTACTCTGAACTCCATCGACTCTTTGGCTTCTCTGCTGGGGTATCTTTTAGGCAGCTCAAATCAGTTCCTCTAGTAGTTTTTCCCTCAAAATCCATCCACCATCATAATCAGTTCCTCTAACAGTTTTTCCCTCAGTGGATGGCAACTCCATTCTTGTAGTTGTTTAGGCCCCAAACCTTGACTTTGTCTTTAACTTTTCTCCTCTCTCACATATGACATCTAATTCATCAGTAAATCTTGTCAGCCAGTTCTCTCTTTAAGATTTATCAATATTCCAATCACTTCTTACCACCTCCCCTGATACTACACTACTGTAAGCCACTGTTGGCATTTGTCTAGACTAGCGTGGTCTCCCTGCTCCTACCCTTCTCCCCTTACAGTCTATTTTCCTCCCAGCAGCAAGGGTACTTCTGTTATAATGTAGTTGTATCATGACACTCTGATGTTCAGAATCCTGCAATGGATTTCCATCTGTCTCAGAATAAAATCCAAAGTCCTTTTCATGGCCTACAAGGTTATCATCTACTATTTTCCCTAAAGCTTCTTTTGCTCAAGCTACACCCACATTATTAAACAAACCAAGGGTGTTCTCAGGGCCTTTGCATATGCTGTTCCCTTTGCTTTGTTTCATTCATTCAGCAAATATTTCTTAAGTGCCTCCTGTGTGCCACTTACTATTCCAGGCAGCTGGAATACTTCAATCAACCAGGCAAAGATCCTTGCTGTGCTTATATTCCAACATGTCCACCTATCTTGCTCCCTCTGTGCAAATGTCACCCTACCAGAGAGACCTAACCCCACTACATCACCATTTCATACTAGTTTATCCTGGTTTATTTTCCATAATAACACCTATCACCATCTGACATATCATGTAATCATTTCTTTGTTTATTACTTGTCTCCCCAGTAGGATGTAAGCTCTATAAGCTTACATTGCTTGTATTAATCTCTGCTGCAGTTCTATCATAGACCCTGGTGCATAGTAGGTGCTTTCAAATATTTATGAATGAGTTAATGCATGCTTTGGGTGAGCACTTTTAATTTTATTTTTTCTCTTTCTGGGAAATTTTCTTCCATTATTTTTTGGTAATTTCCTTCTCTACATTTTTTTTTCTCCTGTTTCCCTTTTTTCAAATTCCTATTACTGGAACTTCTTGATGATTATTTATTGTATTTTTAAAAATTTATTTTTATCATTTTTTTCTTTTTGATTTGACTTCCAGGAGGTGTCCTCAACTTTATTGTCTAACTCTTAGGTTAAATTTTAAAATTCTGCCACAATATTTTTAGCTCCTAAGAGCTCCTTCATATTCTCTCATTGTTCTCCCATTGTACTATTATATTGGTAAGATCACTTTATGTACAAGCTGGATTCAATAGGGCAAAGCAGAAATCAATTTTATTTTTTCCCATCTCTTTTTGTGAAATCCCTTTTCTTTATGCAATCTTAGCTAGTTCCCCAAATTTTCCAGTCACTCTTCATAGGAAAAAAATCCCTTAGTCTCTTAGTTAGAAGAACAGTCTCTTTTTAGTGATTTTAAAGTCCCCACAGAGTATTAAACTCTGATCCAAAGCTCCTTTTTAATTCCTTCTGTTTCCTTACCCCACTCTTACCCTTGTGCCTGACTGGACTTGGATAGCTGTAGTCAGGGAGAAGTGCATCATTGACTTCTTCTTTACTTCCTTGTTTCACTTCTTCCTTCTACTTCTCCTCTGCTTGTTAGATGTTGATTCTGACCTTTCCTGGGCTGAGCTGAGGAAGAAAAGGGATTAATGAAAAATGCCCCTTGTGGTTTGTGCAGTTTGTAATCTGATGATTTCCTCTAGAGGTGACAGATGCACAATTGTTGGCTCTTTCTCTTGAGAGATTTTTTTTTTTTTTGATGTCTGCCCACCTAGGAACTCTGGCAGAAGCTCCCTTGGCACAGCCACCCATGATCCTCCACTTAGTACTGGGACTTCTGGAAATCCACCTTTGGGTCACATTTCCCCTCCAGGCAATGCTCTCAGGAACTAACATGACCTAGGGTTGGTTCCCTCCCATCTGTCTAACTTGGCCCACAAGGGAACACATACATTCTTGTCCTACTGCTGGTGGAGTGTACTTTGTTCCTAATGCAACCAACTTTCTTCATTCTGCCATAAAACCATCAACTCTAGCACAACCTTTCTCCTTTGCGCCTCCCCAGGCAGGAATTAGATAATAGCTGTTCTGTTTCACAAAGTCCAGGGAGCAGTTCAGTTGTCAAACTTTCCAAATGGTTCCCTTGAAGCTCTTCTTACGAGGCCAGAGGTAATGGACAACAGATCCTTCCTTCTCTCTAAAAGGAGAGTCCAAAGGAGCCTTGTGTGGGGCACAGTGCATGGAAAAGACTGGAGAATTGAGGAATGTAGTTATTAATTTTTTCCACCCAGAAGAGGAAAAGAGACTTTCTGATAATACAGCTCTACGAACTACCTAAAGTTTACCTGCTCCTGAGGACAGCAGAAATGTCCCAGCTCAGCCCCAGTGGAGGCATGAGTGCCTGACACATCACTTGAGTTCTGAGATCTGTATCTCTTACCCACAGTACTATAGAAAAGCCAAAACTTATGCCTCTGGTACTCACAGCAACTGGAAGATAATATTAAAAGAAATATTATGACAGAAAATCAGATGCAGATTTTAAAGGGTTGTTAGAGAATGGTTGTTGAAAGTATGATCACGGGCATCAGGCAGACCTGGGTTTGAGTTTTAACTCTGCCTCTTAGTGGCATGTGACCGAGGCAAGTTATTTAACATCTCAGAATTTTACCTGCCTCCATATGTTAACAGTCACACCTGCCTTCTAGGTGTTAGAGTTGTTTGTGCTGCATTGTCTGTTGATAATAACCGCCATTCCTGTCAGAGGCTGCGAACTATCTTTTCCGGAATCCCTTTCGCATGAGACTCTGGGTTGGAGTTTGTGAATGAGACTTTGAGTCGGTGACTTGGAAGGCAGTAGTGAAGGGAGACCATTGTTCTTGGGAAAATTGTTGTCAAGACGGCTTCGTCTGCTGTGGGGGCTCACAGTCCTGTCTGTGAGCTCACTCTGTGGTTATAGCAGCTTCTCAGATTTCTCCCATGAGCTTCAGTTTCTCCACCCACACTCCAGGGCTTCAGCCTGAAGTCATCAGTGTCTATTTCCCCAGTCCCCCAGCTGCTGGTTTCCAGACGCTCATGCCCCCAGCTCCTCTCACATTCATGTGAGCCCTATTTTCTATTATAATAAATCCCTGATTCCTGTACTACTTATAGTGTCTGTTTTCCTGACTGGATCATTCTGATATACCATATAAAGTTTTAAGACATGTAGCAAGCATTCCAGAAGTATTATCTAATATTAACAATAAACATAATAGGTATTGTTTAGAATAAATTTGAGACTAATAATGTTAAACTATGTGAGTTCCACTGTTTAGGAACAGCAAAGAAGAGGAGTGGTACAAAAGGACACCATTCTTAACAGAATGCTCACATATTTACAGAGCTTTTCAATTCCAAAGTGCTTGCACATGCCTCATTGTGTTTGGCTAAGAGGAAACGTATTGGAAATGGACAACACTTGCCTTCTTAACAGTTAAAGCCCATGATCAAGAGAACAGCACAATTGAAATAAGAAAGGTGTTTACATTGTAAAGAGAACATTTATTTGAAGCATGGATTTGTTCCACTGGGTTTTCCCTCCACAGAAGAGAGTTAATTGCCCTCTGACCAGCATGCCCTCTTATGCTATGGGGTGAGGCCAGGATCACAAAGAAGACGTAACAAACCATAATGGCCGTCCAGTTAATTGCAGAGTTTACTTTCCCAATCACTTAATTGAACACACACTTTACGAAATGTACAATTGTTATTGTGCTGCATGGTAATTAGGCATAAATGATAGTAGCTAGCTTGTAAATCACTGTAATTGGAATTAATTTTTTGAGAGCCAACTTTTTTCCTCCTCTTTGTTCTCTAATATTGACAATTTTCCTTCATATTGTGCTTTATATTTATGCAGGTAAAAAGTCAAGTCTTGGACCCAATTCCTTAGGCCCAGCTCCTTCCCTCCCCCCACCACCTCCTCTCGCCCAGGGCTGGGATTTCTGTGCTCCTCTCCATCCCCAATTTCCATCCTTCCTTTGCCTGTGGCTTCAGAAGCAGAATGTCCTGCTAGACCCAGGATCCAGCTTTCCTAGCTGTTTGAATGACACTGACACCACCAGAATTTCTAGAAGCACAGGGATGTGGATGGTCTGCTCCAGGGGCAAAACAGAAGCATCCACTGTGCTATAGGGAAGGGTAGGAAAGACCAACCCTGAGAAAGGAAAACGCACAGTGAGATTCAGATGCTCTGTTTTGTCTCTGGGAATTTTGAGCTGAACTAAAGTTTGGACAGGTTTAAGATGAAGGGATAAGGGCTTCTTTCTAGGATACTGCCAGTGCTAGGGGTCAATTCTTTGCTAAAGCAGTAACCTGAAAGGAGGAGGCAGCGTTTGATGCAGGTCCACATGGCTAAAGTACTGACAGATACTCTCCTGTCTTCACACCTGAAGGTTTGGGGACTAAGCCTAGCCCTCAGGGGGGACAGAGGAATTTTTGTATATGACTACAATATTAAAAAAATTGACTGCTTAGTAGGAACAAGTTTACAGTGATGCACTGCTCCTACCCTGCTCCAAGGAAGGATGTGTTGATGCCGCTGCTGGCAGTGCCCTCTGCTGTCAGCCCTTTCACGGCTTTCTCCTACCACAGGCAGCCACCCTGCCCAAGGCCACACTCCTCCCAGGGAGGTCCATTTTGGCCTATGCAGGACAACTCTGACAGGGCTCCCGGAGGCCAAGACTCTTGTTAGGCCTGCCTTGCAACTGAACTTCTCCTTCTACTGGAACCTGCTTCCATCCTCTCCCTTCCATGGTGTTGATCCCGAGGGACCTTACTCATAAATACTGGGCACATTAAACTTCATCTCAGAGTCTGCTTTCCAGAGAACCCAGCCTGCAAAGAATCTGTTCTCCAGATCTCCAATATTTGTTTATTTCTTTATTTTGCAGTTGTCTTTTCTGCTATTCTTTTGACCTCAAGGGTTTATACTTGATTTACTCATTTATGGTCATTTTATGGAGTTTTAAGGAGGAATAAAGAAAAATGCATGTGTTTGGTCCACCATTGTCAGGGATAAATGGTAGAGAACATAATTCATTCTGGCTATTTAAAACAGAAAGGGTATTTTCAGGGTATTCAGTGATGGGGTAGATTTACTGAAGTAGCTTCAATTCTTCACTACTTCTTTACAATGTGACTTTGTAGCTCCTCCCATCAAGAGGTTGCATCCATTTCCCCTGGAATCTGGGCTGGCCTTTTGATTTGCTTTGGCAAACAGTGTAGTAGAAGTGATGGTTTTCTGGTTTGCTAATGCTGCTGGAATGCAAAACACCAGAAATGGATTGGCTTTTATAAAAGGGGGTTTATTTGGTTACACACTTACAGTCTTAAGGCCATAAAGTGTCCAAGGTAACGCATCAACAATCGGGTACCTTCACTGGAGGATGGCCAATGGTGTCCAGAAAACCTCTGTTAGCTGGGAAGGCACATGGCTGGTGTCTGCTTGTTCCCAGGTTGCATTTCAAAATGGCGTTCTCCAAAATGTCAGCATCAGCTTCCAACGGCCGTCTTCAAAATGTCTTTCTTAGCTACAGCTCCTTCTGTCTGAGTTTTCATAGGGTTCCAGTGAACTAATCAAGGCCCATACTGAATGGGTGGGGCCCCACCTCCATGGAAATTATCTAATCAGAGTCATCACCTACAGTTGGGTGAGTCACATCTCCATGGAAACAACCTAATCAGAAGGTTCCAATCTAATTGACACTAATATGTCTGCCCCCACAAGATTGCATTAAAGAATATGACTTTTTCTTATATGCAAACAGCACAGATGGTGTGCCATTTCTAAACCTAGGCTACAAGAGGCCTTGCACACTTTGCTCTTCCTCTTGGAACTCTTCCTCTGCCATGAGAACAATCCAGGCCAGCGTCTGGAAGATGGGAGACCACACAGAGCAGACATGAGTTCTCCTAGCTGATGTCATCTGAGTCCAGCCAGCCTCTAGATAACCCATCAGCTGACCACAAATGCATGAGCAAGCTCAGCCAAGAGCAGCAGTACTGGTCACCTGACCCAGATTCATGAGTAATAACACATAATTATTGGGCTTTTTTTTCCTTGGCTTTTTTAAAATTCAATTTTATTGAGATTGTTCACATACCATACAGTCATCCAAAGTGCACAATCAATTGCTCATGGTACCATCACACAGCTGTGCATCCATCACCACAATTAATTTTTTTCAATTTTTAGAACATTTTCATTACTCTAGAAAAGAAATAAAGACAAAAAAGAAAACTCAAATCCTCCCATACCCCTAACAACCCCCTCTCCATTTTTGACTCATAGTATTGGTATAATACATTTGTTACTGTTGATGAAAGAATGTTAAAATACTACTAACTGTAGTACATAGTTTGCAATAGATATATATTTTTTCCCTATATACCCCTCTATTATTAACTTCTAGTTACAGTGTCATACATTTGTTTTAGTTCATGAAAGAAATTTCTAATATTTGTACAGTTAATCATGGACATTGTCCACCACAAGATTCACTGTTTTATACATTCTCATATTTTAACCTCCAACTTTCCTTCTGGTGACATAAGTGACTCTAAGCTTCCCCTTTCCACCTCATTCACACACCATTCAGCACTGTTAGTTATTCTCACAATAACATGCTACCATCACCTCTGTCCATTTTCAAACATTTAAGTTCAACTTAGTTAAACATCTGCTCATAATAAGCAACTGCTCCCCATTCTTTAGCCTCTTCTATATCCTGGTAATCTATATTTCATGTCTATGAGTTTACATATTATAATTAGTTCATTTCAGTGAGACCATACAATATTTGTCCTTTTGTGTCTGTCTGACTTATTTCACTCAAAAGAGTGCCCTCAAGTTTTCTTCATCAACCCATTTTTTTAAAGATGGTTTTGTTCCATCCTAAGTAAATAATAAATGGTTCCTTGTATAATCATGTATTTATGCATTCACCACCATCATCACTATCTATATAAGGACATCTCCATTTGAAGAAGGAGGAAGAGACAAAGAAGGTAGAGAGACAAAAAAAAAAAAAAGAAAGAAAAAATGACAGCTAAAAAACAACAAAAGGAAAGATAGAATTAAACTAAAGTACAATAAAGAGTCAGACAACATCATCAGTACCAAGGGTCCCATACCCCTCCCTTATATCCCCCTCTTATAGGCATTTAGCTTTGGTATATTGCCTTTGCTACATTAAAGGAAGCATAATACAGTGTTTCTGTTAACTATAGTCTCTAGTTTGCATTGATTGTATTTTTTCCCCAATACCACCCCATTTTTGACACCTTGCAAGGTTGACATTCATTTGTTCTCACTCATGTAAAAACATATTTGTACATTTTATCACAATTGTTGAGCACTCTAGGTTTCACTGAGCTATACAGTCCCAGTCTTTATCTTTCCTCTTTCCTTCTGGTGTCCCACATGCTCCTAACCTTCCTCCGTCAACCATACTGACAGTCATCTTTGTTCGGTGTACTTGCATTGTTGTGCTATCATCACCCAAAATTGTATTCCAAACTTCTCACTCCTGTCTCTTCCTATCTATAGTGCTCCCTTGTAGAGCAGGTACGGTACGTTGTTCACAAACTTTGTCATTGTCTGTCAGAGAATATTTTAAGCTCTCCCTCAGTTTTGCCAGATATAGGATTCTTTGTTGGTGGTTTTTCTCTTTCAGTATCTTAAATATATCACACCATTTCCTTCTTGCCTCCCTGGTTTCTACTGAGAAATCTACATATAGTCTTATCAAGCTTCCTTTGTATGTGATGGATCGCTTTTCTCTTGCTGCTTTCAGGATTCTCTCTTTGTCTTTGACTTTCGATAATCTGATTATTAAGTGTCTTCGCATAGGTCTATTCAGATCTATTCTGTTGGGGTATGCCACACTTCTTGGATCTGTAATTTTATGTCTTTCATAAGAGAAGAGAAATTTTCATTGATTATTTCCTCTATTATTGCTTCTGCCCCTCTTCCCTTCTCTTCTCCTTCTGGGACACCCATGATATGTATATTCATGTGCTTCATGTAGTCATTCAATTCCCTGAGATGTTGCTCATATTTTTCCATTCTTTTCCCTATCTGTTCTTTTGTGTGAAGTATTTCAGGCATCTTGCTCTCCAGTTTCTAAATGTTTTCTTCTGACTCTTGAAATCTGCTGTTGTATGTCTCCATTGTGTTTTTCATCTCCTGTGTTGTGCCTTTCATTTCTATAGATTCTGCCAGTTGTTTTTTCAAACTTTCAATTTCTACCTTATGTTCACCCAGTTGTTTTATTTATATCCTTTATCTCTTTTGCCATATGTTCCCTGAACTTGTTAACTTGGTTTTTGAATTGACTTAGTATATTTCTTTGAAAATCTTTAATTGATTTTTTCATTAAAGTGAAACAATATCTCCACTGTATCTCAATTGAGTGTAAATTTGTTCCTTTGACTGGGCCATAGCTTCATTTTTCCTAGTGTAATTTGTAGTTTTCTGTTGTCTAGGCATCTGGTTTCCTTGGTTACCCCAATCAGATTTTCCCTGGCCAGAATGGGTTCAGGTCTCAGAATGGGGCTATATTCAGTGTCAAGTTTCCCTGAGGGTGTGTGTTAGAAGACTGACAGACTTTCCTGTGAGGCCTCTAGCTACTGTGCTTTTTCTAACCTGCTCAGCAGGTGGTGCTTATCAGCCTGTCACTCCCCACTGGTGTAAAGAGGTGTAACCCCTTTAATTCTTAGCTTAAGTTGTTTCTGGTTTAGTTGTTTTCCCCCAAGCCCTGGGGTCTGAATTCTGAAGGGAGGGGAGGCACTAGAGCTTGGCCCCATCTCCTTCCTCTTAGGGAAGATACACCCCTAGGGAGTTTTCTTCTGCATTTGAATTACTCCTTTGTCTCTCTGACTCTGTTAACTCCACCCCTGTCTGTGTCAGAGTGCTGCAAACTGAAAATTGCTGAGGCTTTCTCCATTGAGCCATTCAGGTTGAGAGAGAGAAAAAGGGAAAGAAAGCCTCTTTTCAGAGCCATTCCATGGCCCCCCAGTTTTGCCCATTGGCAAGAGAGAGCACCCAGTCTTCTGAGCTCCCTTTGCTGAGGCACAGGCATTTTCTGGCTCTCTAAGGTTAGTTGTCTCTAAAAGCCTCTGTATTTTTTCTTTAATTAATTTTTTTTCCATCAGCCCCACCTCTTCTAGTGACCTCAGGGTACTTTGCTGCTTGTTAGGGGTTTGTCTACGTTTGTAGCTTGTATTCAGCAGTTCACATCTGTTAATTAAAACTCCAGTTGGAGCTAGGTTGCACTATATTTGCTTGCTCTGGGAATGCAGCTTTCTCCCACAGCAAGGTCTTGCAGCTCAGCCTGCCATGGGGGGAGGGGGCTCCTGGTGCAGTTCTGCAGTTTTTACTTATGCTGCAATCTCAGCCATTCCACCCATTCCAGGTTGCTGTACGATGTGTGGACAATCATGGTTGTCCCCCAGCAGTTGTTCCAGATTATTTACTAGTTGTTCTTGGTTATTAGTTGTTCCTGGGGACTAACTAAATTCCACACTTCTTTTATGCCACCATCTTGCCCCCCCATCCTCATGATTATTGTTTTAAGCCTCTGCATTTGGTGGTAGTTTGTTACATGGCATTATTGTGGCAATAGACGATTGATACACATGGCTTAAGGAGTCATTGGGAAGGCAGAAGTAGTAGAACCTAGGGCCACATCAGAGAACAGACTTACTAAAGGAGCCTGCAGTCAGGAAGTTGTAGAGCCAGGAAACTGCCTGCTGAATTGAGGAGCCACTTGCTAAAACCACTGGTTCCAGAACCACATTATCTCAACTATGATCATGAAGCTGCTGATAAAACTGCTGACTCCAGCGACTCTAGCACCATGCTTCTGCTCCGCCATGAGTTACACCCTCACAAGATGCCTTGTGCTCTGCCTCTGTCTCATCAACTCCATTCATACAAGGGCTTCTGATCAATGGAATGGAAATTACACTGGAACCTCAGCTGCAAAGGGGTCTGTGAAATGTAGTTTTTACTTTTCCAGCTTCTGCAGTACATGAGAAGGAGGTTGGAATGGATTTGGAGTGAGTTAGTTCTCAATGTCTGCCACAACTATGATGAACTAAAAGAAGCATGATTTCTAAAACATATTTCATAGATAGTAATCAATGATACTGAACCAATTTCTTTAAATTTGTATACCTTATTTTACAATTGGGCATACCACTCTCCACACTGTGAAACATCGTTAATTCAGTTACTAGAAGTTGAGAAACCTAAGGATGAACAACATGGTACTAAGATTTCATGAACTTTTTGCCCCAGCAAAATTCATAGAAAAACTTCTAAGTCACTGAGGAGAGAAACTGCCTTTATGTTCTGAAAAACTCTTGGTCTCTTATTGATACTTGATATAGTATTACTATCAGAACAGTAATCTCTGAAGGGATAATGAGAGCATTTTGGTCTTGATCTGCAATTACTGAGGTGCATATACACTAACCAAATGGTAAAAGAACATTTCAAAGTCTATTTTGATGTAACTGTAGAGATTTATGAGGTTCTTAGGAAGGTTGGTGGGTAGTATCCTCTAATCTGGCCTGAAGACATGGCATGTGGATTTAAGTGGTCAGAGAATTAATGCTTGCAAATCTGCAGAGTTAACAATTCTAGAAAACTCTGTGTTCCTTTGGGTGCTTTTGTAGGAATGGCAATTTAAGACAACAGATAATCAGTGAAGAAAATGGAAGGCAATTCTTAAGATAACAGAATTATCATCAGTGAAGGTGTTAAAATGAAAGGAATTTTGTGCCCCCAGATTTTGTTACCCGTATCTTGCTCAGCTGAGGCACAACATATTTTATGGCATGTGAGGCTTGCAGTAGTTTATGCCTTACTAAGAATCATTTTAGTCAGCTTGGCCTTGTATGGAGAAGAGTCCTTCAGGCTCATGAAAAAAAAAACAATTTTAAAGGCCCTGTTGTCAAGAGAACCCTGGAGTTCCTCCAAAAGGTGCCCTACTGATCCAAAAGCCAGACACTCCTTTGTAAACAAAGGCATCCCGTGGCTAAAAGTCTGGAGGGAAAATTGCACTTGGCTCATCGGTAAGTCTTAATCACAGGCCCTGTTTATTCGAATCTTATTGAAGTAAATGTGAGGAATCAGCAATTTTGCATCTGAGACAGAATCCATTGATTTAATTTTGTCATTTTTTTTCAGTTGTGTGGTCAGAAATTTATTCATACTAGGAAAAAGCAATTAATAACTATGGAAAATGCAAAAGAAAGTGGTTGTCAGACGGCTTGCTTTTTGGGAAAGGCTAACTACAAGATTTACTAAGGAAAGCCCATGTTAAGTGAGACCCAAGAGGAAGTTACAGGGCTAAAGAGAGTGTTTAAGCTTAGAAACTGGAATTTCAGTTACTTTGTAAGGTATTTCCAAGAAGAGTACACATATGCAATTACAAGGCTGGTGTATCACAAAATTGATAAAACGGTGGTTCCTAAAACAGCTATTATTATAATTTCTGAAGCAGCAACGGGAAAAAAAGATAGAGAGAGAAGCTGAGCGCTCTAAGCATGACAGAGAGCAAGTAAGTTACCTTTTTGGGACCTGATCATGAGCAAATGTTAGTTAAAATCTTCCCAAGGAACTTCGGGCATGGATTCAGCTACTGAAGGCAGAAGAAAAGAGAAAGTGAAAGATCCTCTAGATCAGGTGTTTCCCAGGATGGAATTTAAAAGCAGCTCCTTTATCCTGCCTGCTCTTTAGCCCCAATCTTGGATCAAATTTTCTGGCACTAAACTTAAAAGCATCTTCAGAATATCAGGGTACTCACGGTTAGTCCCTTCCTTGCGTCCTTCTTTCTATTCATTACCTGTGCTCTTTCCTTTCCCCATTAGACTGTAATCATATTTGATGCCAGGGTCCATGTCTTACTCATCTTTGTGCCTTTATTGTCCAACAGTATTTTGATCTTATCAGGTATAACACATTTTTTTTGTTGTTAAATAAAAATAAATACAGACAGAAGCAAATACAATTCTTCCATGTGTCAGTTGCTACTGAGGAAATGTTGAGAGATTCTTAGATTGTGAAGTGATCAAGTTCTACTTTTAATAGAATGAGTACTATATGAGTATATTTATACTTCAAGGACAAATACAAGTTGCTTTAAAGGATTTTGGTGTTTTTGTCTCTGAAAGAAGCAACTGCCTTCTTGTGATACATGTAAATCAAAATGAATATTAGAGTCAATGGAAGGAGTTTTTTGATGTAAAGAGAATAGCCTTAACAATAAGTGCTATCAATACCTTGAAGTTTCCATATATTTATAAGTAAGCTGCTGCTTTGAATTAGTCTTATGAGTAAGGGAAAAAGTGCCTGTGAATGTTGCCATTATGTGACATCACATGACACCATTTTTTTCCTTTTCTCTCTCTTTTAAATCTACATGCTCTTTTATACCTTGCTTCTTTCTTTGAGATGGTTCCATAGTAGTTCTTTCTTTGAGATTGTCCCATATTAGTTCATAAAGAGATACTTCTTTCTTTATAAGGGTTGTATGGGTGTGTACAACTTAATATGCTATTGTCTTTCAGCTCCAATCATACCTTCTATACTCTGCATTGTGAAGCTTGGTCTGGGACTCTTCAAACCACGTGGCTGGCTCTCTGTTAGGTCTGTGACTAGAGAACATGAGAGAGAAACTGGAATGTTCTTTATTTGCTTGCTGTTTCTCTCAGCATCACTTTAATAATGACCTGTTACCCCACAGTGGTGGTAGTTTGAAAAATCCCTCTCTCCCTCCTTTCTTCCTTCCCTCCCTTCCCTCCTTCCTTCTTTTCTTCCTGTCCCCCTTTGTTTCCTTTTCTTTCTTTTTTCTTTTTGCATTCCTAGAACCTGCCCCATTTTGTCTCCTCAGAAGCACCATCACCAGCTGGGCAGTGACCCTTTTGCAGAGGGCTGACCATCTCTGTGAGGACTCTCCTGCAAACCTCTGAGTTCTAACACTTTTGGGCTCACTTAATAGAGGGTAACAGATGACCACAAGGGTTCAGCAGGTCAAGGAGACTTCGTGTATCTGTCCAGTACCTACGGTCAATGGATACTCAATAACAGCAAAAGTGGATGTGATCATCCACAGCAAGAGAGTCAGCTACGGTTGTGTGACTTATCGGTAAGTGGCAATGCCGCTGGGAACACTGTATATGCTAGTTTTACACATGTGACACATCCCCTTTGGGACTCTCCCAACACTTGGGTACTGGGTCTGTTTCCTGCAGTAGCAAAGGCTAAGGGCTGGCAAAACACAGGCGACAATTCTCAGCTACTAGTTTGTCTCTTTTTTCATTTCTACATCTTCGCCTCATAAACGGGTAGGCCTTTGTTTAAAAATAACAAAGTAAACTGCCCTTCTGTGAGCCCTTATAATGAGTCTTCAGCAAACCTAGATTATAGCTAAGGTGCTTTTACTATCTGCTGTTTGATTTTATTGTCGTTTATTCCCTACTCAGCAGAGCTCTATTGCAGCTATCATTGCTCTTATTTAGTCAGGGTATAGCGGTCTGCTCACTTATACTTATTTTACCTTAGCATTATGTGGTAACAAAGCTGTGTATACAACCAGAACTGTGTGTTTCTTACCCTGTAAGATCTGGGATGCCTTTCTGCGGAAGACTTTTATGTTCCATGGTGTCTCCTTTGCGCCATTCTTAATTTACACGACAGAGCTGCTGTCATCCCCAATTAACATTTATCAAGGGCCCCCTGGATGCCTGGCTGCATAGGGACTAATTAAATATTCTCTTTGTTTCAGATATCATGTAGCTCCTTCAAATGAATTTTTAAGTATCTCACTGCTGATGAAGAAGAACAGAGATATCAATTAGGATTCTGGAATACAAGTCTTTGCAGAAAATGCTTAAAGGAGAGCACCCAGGATGGGTGTTAATATTTGAAATCTTAATAGAGGGTGTACTTTTTTTCGTTCAACAAATGAGAGAAATAAAAGGCACTTGTATTCATTGTTCCCGGAATTCTGGGGCCTGGAAGCATTCTTTTCAGGCATTAAGCCTTCGATCATCCCATTTTCCTCTTCATTTATTCAAGTTCTTCAAATCTTCAGGGCTGAGTCTGAATATTTCTTCCTGAGGTGTTTTCTAATCCTCTCTGCCCTCAGGGATGACTCTCTCTTCCAAATTCCTGTAGCTATTATCATTTACACATCTCACCTGGAAACCCAGCACATGCTACACTATGCTCGGTATTATTGAATACACACATGTTCATTTTTCCAAACTATATTAGAGAACTGTCCAGACAATTTATTTCTTTCCCAGTCCTCAGGGTCAACACCGTGTTCTGTCAATGGTAGAACACCAGAAATACTTGTTGATGGTGATGGCCATAGTCTATTAAAATTAGACGGAATTTTATTTTTAAAAAAAGGGTAAGAGGAGAGACAAGCCTAAAGCTTTGCAAGCAGTGACTCAGGAGAATCTTTAATAAAAGTTTCCTAATATAAGTGCTGAATGTACATTTTTGGGGGAGCAGTAGGATTGGGGATAGAAAGAACATCATTGGGAGAAGACAGCAGTTTGTCTTCAAGATCCAATACAATTTTTTTTCAACCTGCCTAAGCTGTATTAATTTTTTGGCCCATCCCTTTTGATGTCTCAATAAGCAGTGTAATGTGGCTGTCCGTTGTAGGAACTGAATATTCAGAAGAACAGACTTGACATTTTCTTTTCACAAAAAGAACCATTCGGTTTCATCACACACTTTGGAATTAAGAACAAACCATCATGTTTTATGATATCAAGAAGTTCGGCTCAGCGAGGGCAAGCTCATTCCACCAGAACGCAGACACGTTGTTGCGCAGCAGTCGCAGTACTAAAAACCTTCCATCCCTCCCCAGGACGAAGCTCCCGCGTGGCCCCGCCCATCCCGGTTTCCCGAGCCTCATTGGTGGTTCTTCCGCCCGCCATCTCTTTTTAGACTCCTGCTTTGGCACGGGAGATGGGCGTCTCCCTTCCGGGCGCTGATTGGTGGAATTCTAATAACTGCACGGGAATATCCGAGTCTCTATTGGTCCTTAGGCTTGAGAATGGGCGGGGAGTGACAGAGCGACAGGGCTCAAGGAGGAAAACGCGGAGTGCGCCGGCGCGTAGTCTGGGACGCCGGGTTGAGGCTTTTGCTAGGGAACTTAGTGTTGTCGCCCCGCCCCCTCGGGGCTCTTTGTCCCGTTAACTGTCGAAGTGGCGGGGGCTCCAGCGCTGGGAGACATGCCGGTGCGCTTTAAGGTGAGGCCGGGGTCCCCGGGCCCGAAGGCGGCTGGGAAGAGCCGCGGCGGGGCGGGTGCCGGGCCACTCGGGCTGTCTGCGCCGCTGTCCTCTACCCGGCAGAGGCTTCCAACCCCGGAATCTCCCGAGGTCCAAGAAGGTGCTCGTCGCCTCGTACTTAGCTCTTGAGCTCACACAGACTTCCAGGTTGCCGTGTGAAAGCGTTGGATGGTATTGAGATAGGGTTATTTTGGGTGATCAGGGGAGTGGAGATGGGAGGAGGGCTCTTTATAATGAGAAGTAAATGCAACTTCAGATTGGGAAACATATGGCCCGTGTCAGACTAGTATTTAACCCCTCTTTCTTTTAAAACTTTAAAGTCTGTGTGTCTGTGTGTGTGTCTTAAAGGCTTGAGAAGTGGTTCCTTAGTAGAGGCAGGATATGAGAAATACGCTTTTTTTTTTGTTTTTCCATAATTGTGCATTTGCTTGTTAAACGGTTTGTTAAAAGTTCCAGGTAGCTGGTAGCTGTCAGGGCCTAGCCCCTTTCAACAAAACAGGTGACCACAGCATTCCACGAATCCTGTCTTATTCTTGTATCTTAAGGGGTTGTATCCAGAATCGGATGGGAGTTTGTTTTTCTTTGGTTGACATTGCCAAAATTTCTAATAGTACTAGGCATAATTGATAATCTTGTGTACTAGGTGAGAATTTAGATATGATGAGGATTTAGATTGTCACCCATTATCAGACATGAACTCAGGTTTTGGAATCAGCCAACCAGAGAAAGAAAGGGTAGCCTCTCTGAGTTTTGGATTCCTGCCAGTATCTGCCTGGAGTGCTTGTGAGCATTAAAGGAGATAAAGCATGTGAACTACTTAGCACAGGACTCAGTAAATATGAATGCTCACTAAGGAGCTCTTCTGTGTTTATCAATTTTTAAGGCTTTGAACTCTTTGGAGGTTCAGAAATTGTTTTTACTGATGTCTGCTTTACAACATTCATTAATTGCATTGTACTCAAATTGTACTTTGCATTACAGGGACTGAGTGAATACCAGAGAAACTTTCTGTGGAAAAAGTCATATTTGTCAGAGTCCTATAATCCTTCAGTGGGGCAGAAGTACCCATGGGCTGGACTTAGATCAGATCAGTTGGGTAAGTTGAACAAACTAATTGTCATTATAACTTGAGTAAACCTTGGTCTAACTTTGCAAAACCATTTATTCTAAATTATGAAGCATTAGTGTTGTTCACGTGACCTGGTTGACCCACTTATTTGTTTAACAAATAATTATTGAGGGTTTACTATGGGCCAGGACTGTTCCCAGCTACTAGGGATATAGCCCTGACCAAATCCCTTAAATATGGGGAGAAACAGACAGTAAACAAGTAACTCAGTAAATAAACAAGGAGATTTCAGATTGTTATATGAAATCATGGGGTAATGTGATAGATAACTTGGGGAGGGTTGCATTGGAGGAATACTTTATATGGGATGGACAGGAAAAGCTATTCTGAGGAGGTGACGTTTGAGCTGAAACATGAAATCTGAGAAGGGACAAGCCTGGAGAAGAGTATCCCCAAGGTCTTGAGGACGGGAAGCTTAGGTAGGTTAAGTAGTTTGTCCAATGTTCACAACTAGGAAGTGGCAGAACTGTGATTTGAAATCAGATCTGTTTTGTTAAAAGCCCATGAGTTTAGAGCTCACATTCTTGTCATCATGTGTGAAACATGCTCCTCCCTGTATCACTATATGCCAGGGAAGTCAGACCCCTGGGCCAAGGTTTCCCAGAGTGTGGTAGAAGGAAAGGTAGATAGACTTGACTTTTGAACTTGCTTGCTTGATTGTCCCTCTATAAAAGAATATAAGATCTCTGAGAGCAGGGCTTTGTTTGTCTTATTTACGACCCTGTTCCTGCCAGTACTTAACAGAGGATCTTGTCATACTCTATAGTGTTTATTAAAATTAATTTTTGGAAGAATGAATCATCATGAGTTTGAATCCACAGTAGCTGTGTTACCTTGGGCAAGCAGCCTGTTTCACTAAGTAGAATAAGGAAGCCCACTGCACAGGATTGCTGGGTGGAATTAAATGAGATTGTGCATGTTAAGGGCCTGGCGCATACTCGGATCCGTGCTTGGTGCCTAATGTGTGGCATGTGTGGGGAGAGTGCCTTGGCATGGGGTATGTAAGCCCCTCAGATGTTAGGTGTTTGAAGCCAGGGAAGTTAGTAAGATGAGGGAAGTGTTTCCAGGATTAGATATGGAGAACAAAGGGAAAGGTGGGCTAGAGTGGGTGGCTCTTTCAGGGTTCCTCTTAGTCTAGGGCTGGACTTCAGAGACTGGGTGTCCCTGCTTCTCCAGCATGGTGGTGGAAATACCCCCTACTCATAATCCTCTTTCCAAATGACCAGAAATTCATGGTTCCTTTAGATTCAGAATCCAAAATTAATCTCTTTCAAAGTATAAATATTCAGCAGAGGGCCTAAGGGGATATTGTGACACAGAGGAATTGATTAACTAGATAGCTGCCTCCAATAACATTTTAACTTAGATCAGCTACATTTTGGGTAGGGATGAAGAAATGAGACAGTGGAAGCAGGGTTGCTTTGGAGCATGGTACATTATGAAGGAAGGCATGACTGAGGTGAGACACCTTAATGGAGAATTTTAGGTAACACGTGGGCTCTGCATACCTAGGTGTTGGGGATGGGAGTGAGAACTCCAGAACATAGAGAAAGGGAGGTGGGCAGTAAGCAAAGAACAACAGCAGTTTTATCCTTTTGAAGTTGTGTCTGTTTTTCCCTGGAGATTTCTGGTGCTGGGAGACAAGAGTAGATGACTTGAGAACCTCCCCCTTTCATTTTAATCTTCTACCAGAAACCTGGCTCTGCATTAAAGCAGAGAAGTCTAGGGCAGTGGTCGTCAAATTTTTTGCTTTCGTACTCCCTAAAAGATTTTGAAAATCTTTGTACACCCACCCACATTTTTAAGCTGCTGTTTAATTTTGATTGTGAGTTTAATGGAAAGTTTCAAAGGATGTAATTTCCAATATATAGGATACTGTGTATATATGCTTTACATATATTTTGTTGATACTTTGGAGCTGCTGATTTAGCTAATGCAATTTATAGAAGATGTTCATCACATAATTGACAAAGTCAATCCTCATTGAGAAATTAACCAGACAAATCAGATTATCTGTGACAAAAAGGTCCAACTTTAATATTCAGTTCAAATAAATGTGTTAATATGTGTTCCCCGTGACAACCCTCCTCTCACACATGAATTTTTTTGATTCTAAGATAGGTAGATGGAAAATGTGTGGAGTTGCATGAAGTAAAGTGCAGCCCCTTTGTTATTTTTAATCTCTACCTTCTTTGCTGTCAGTTATTCTCCCTCAGGAGTTATGCTTTCTCAGATTATCTCTTTCTTTGTCCCTTCCCCCCCTGAGATTTTTTAATGCCCTGGGGTGCTGCACTGTAATAAGTTTCAGCTGATTGTGAGATGTGCCTTTCTTTTGTGAAGTGGGAAAAGTAAGATTATGAAAGAGGCAGAGGGAAATAAAACTGCAGCTGGCAGGTGCAGATCGCAAACAGATCAGTTTTAGAAAAAAAAAATTACATATGGAAGTTGACGATTTAGGAATTTATTCCCTTCAGCTGCCCATTCCTAATTACTCCCTTGACATATATGCACCCAATTTGAAGACCACCAGTCTAGAGAAGCCTCATAAAGATGGGGACCCTGGGTTTAATGAGCAAAACATACAAGATAGAGGCTAAGGAACTCTGGATATTGCCCCATGCCAGATTTTCTGTCCACTTCCTCTTTCCTTCCTTTATGGTCTTAATCTTCCTTCCCTACCCTGCACAGTCTTCTTTCTTTTTAAAGAATGGCTTCAAACTAGGACAGTATCTCAGTAGATGTCTTCTGCAGAACTCCTTTTACCTGGGGAGAGTGTTAAGTTTTTTAGACATTTGCTTGCCAGGCAGAACTACAGAGAAGTTGTATCTTAGCTCTTGTTAAAAGGGTTCATTGTTTTCAAGTCTCAGGAAGTCAAGGCTAATATAGGACTAAGATCCAGCATAATGACATCTCATCCCTTCTTATCTTGGTCTGGTCTGCATAAGAGAAGCTTTGTGACAAGTTCCAAATTTTGACAGCACTAGGGCCCATTGTTCTATTAAGTAGCACAGGAAAGTAATTAAAAACTGAGGCAGCATATGCTACCTGGCCTGCCAGGTCCATTACGTTGCGATTCTAGTGACTTCTATTAGGATAACTTGAATGTGTGACCCCAATTTTAAATTTTTTGTTATCATCAAACTTTTAATACTTCTTTACGGTAAAATTTAAAACTGTATGTCAAAAAACTATTTTTTTAATCCTGTAAGCTGAAGAGTATTTTATATATATAACTTTTTAAATTCTATCTCTTCTCTCATAGGTGTTATTAAAGCTTGTCTTGGTAATTCTGTGCTTTGCAGTTGCTATTTTTGTATACTATGTTTTATAGGTATCACGAAAGAACCAGGGTTTATTTCAAAAAGAAGAGTCCCGTACCATGACCCACAGATTTCAAAATCTCTTGAGTGGAAGGGAGCTAACTCAGAGAACAATGTGGTTTTATCACCAGAATCTAAAGGCTCAGAGACACCAAAAACACAAGAGGCAGATCACAAAGAAGATGTTAACCAAGGAAAAGTTCTCACACTGGAAACCTTCAGGGTTCCCAAGAGAACCAGATCTCACTCTGCAGACTCCCGATCTGAAGGGGCTTCAGATCTTGTAGAAAATGATGAGGATGTAATAACACACCCTACACCAATTAAAGAAAATGCAGAACTGGAACACTCAACCAAGCTAGCAGACCATACATCAGTTAATGAAGAAGGAGAACTGGAAGTCTCTACCAAGCTTCTTTCAGAAAAAGTGGATAATGGGGTAGGCATACTCACTATATACTTCTTTTCAAAAATATAGATTTCTTGTGGGATTCGTCATTTCAGTAATGTTACATTTTGTGATTAAAGATTTTCCATTGTTGTTTTCCTGTCTAATTTCTATAAGAGGCTGTAAGAGACTGAAGTTCTATTCTTAAGACTTACTATTTTGTATTGGGTCTATTAAGATATCCCTTCATTGGGCGGGCAGCCTGCCTCTGAGTTTTAGTCATCACTTGAGTCCTGAGGGAGAGATGAAGTTGAGGCAGAGAAAGGGAGTAGGCCATTACTTCTGGCAGCAGTGGTGAGCTGAACTTCTACCTAGCCCCTTTTTGGTATCTTATTGTGTACCAGCAGGAAAACAAACAGAATCTCAATTGACAAAATGCGAAAGGAAGGAGAGTTCTGGCTGGATCTCAAAGATCTTGCCATTCTGCTCTCTTATGTTACAGCTGGCCTGTGGAAGGCCCCCGAGAGCACTTAAACAGAGGCTGCAGGGACCCATGCAGGGATCTCGCTGCTTCCCACATTTCTTTCTCCACTCCTCTGCTGCTTCCTCGTTTCAAGTTCACTGCTGACTGAAACTACGGAGAGCATCTGTGGCTTTTTGAGGAAACCTGGGCTCTCATAGTAGAAGCAAGGGAGGTGATGTTTGAGCCTGGTGGACAGGGGAAGGGGTGCCCACAGAAATGATGGGTGGATAGGACAAGGTGCTATTATTTCTCAGTAACAGATTTAATTACAAATAATTGGTAGGAGGGGACTGGGAGGTGTATCTTTTTCTGGGATATGTAATAATTCCTTGGTACTATTAAGAAAGGAATCGGAAGTGTTTTGACATTTTAAAAGAGATTTTTTTATTTGTTGAAAAAGTTTGAATAGAAATTCTTAATGCCTTTGAGTGGGAATTTTTTTTCCAACAGTTGGATAGACTTCTGCAGAAGAAAGCTGGATTGACTGTTGTTCCTTCACATCATCCTTTGAGAAATTCTGAATATCAAAGGCAGTTTGTTTGGAAGACCCCTAAAGAAGCTGCTCCAGTTTTTGCAGCCAATCAGGTAGTTTAATGGATGTAGTACATATCATTTGCTATATTGATGCAGACTAACATAGAACTAAGGGATGAAAGAAAGAAATTCAGTACTTCTGTAGGCCTAGAAGTAGGTTCTAGAAAAGTAAAAGTGAGCATTTTGCTAAAACTGTCCTATAACTTATGATTTATAGTGGTAATATTATACTGTCCTAGGCTACTGATGATCATTGTTGCCAGATCCATCAAATATTCTAAATATGAGACAGGGTAATGAAAACTTTGAGGACTGGTAAGTTTTTGCATGCTGTAAGATTCTTTTATTTATAAAAGCAAATATATTAAATTGGTTTCTTTCTAAAATGTGTATTTAGTTGACTATTACATTGCATGTTTTCTGTCTTCTAAGAAAGGCATGAATGCTTTGGGTATTTATTTTAATAAATACAAAGTGTGTTCCAAGTAACATAAGATATATAATTTTGTCCTTGTATTCAGACACACAATAATGGCAATTGTCAGTTTAAGTATACGTGTAAAATTTAAAAACCATAATGATGAACTAAATGTGATATTGGATGTTACTGTACCCGTTCACAATTTTAATATTAGATGACCATTACTAATACATGCTCTATCGTATTACTACTATATTCTTCTATATAGTTCTTAGGTCTTAATTCTTATGTATGTTCCTAACGATACTCCCAGGCCTAGGTAGGAAATGCTTCCACTAACTGCCTATGGCAATTTCATCTTTTCTTTCTCCTGGTCTTTGTGTTTTTCTTTATAGACACACACACACACACACACACACACACACACACACCTTCACACATGCTCACACACCCTCACATTCATTTTCTTCTGTATCTCAGATTCTCTTGTGTGGTTTATATACCCATAAGGACTGAGAAGATAATCAGATTCAGTGAGACAATAACATCAGTTATCTTGCATTAAGATAATGATACCACTGATCCTATAAATTGTGGCAGCTTTGGACATAATTGTTATTCAGTCATTTTAAAAACTTTGAAAATTAATATAGTATGTCAGGAACATATGAAATAATATAAAATGATATGTATTCATATCAACCTAATAAATAGGAGCAGCACTTCCGTTGCTTGCTTACAGGTGACTTACATGATTAGTGAACTTACAAAATTATTTAAACCTAGAAACTGATTTTTCAGGCTTTTAGAGTATTTGACCTGTATATTTGACCTGTAAGCTAGAGCTGATCCAAATCAAAGCCCTATGGACAACTTTTATATATGTCAGTGAAAGCATTTGTGTAGAATTGTTATTTTTATAGGATCAGAGTACCATATAAAATAAATCATTACCAATATCTTCACTAGTAGTTCTATGGCTTTCATTAGTGAGAGTTTCAAAGAACTTTTTTTAAATGCAGTTACTCTTTGTTAGTTCAAAGCATATCAGTTTCGGAGTCTGTGAATTGAAGAACTCTGTGACAGAAGCTTTCAGTGCTTGTTGACAAGGGACCTCTAAAAGAACCGTTCAGTTCTATTTTATCAAACACCTGCTTTCTGAAAAGATGTCTTTTATTAACATGTAAGGAAGTCAGAACAATTTTCTAGCAGGGAAGTCTTTGAGGTTATACTGTACCAAAACAAGATGTATTGTTTGGATTTGATCTGTATGAAGATGTGCTTTTCAGCATTATAAAGCGGTAATATATATTATTTGAACTCCATATCTTTTTCAGTTGTTTCCTTGTAAATTGTGGTGATATAGCATAAAATGGAAACCATATTGTGAAATAATAAGTTTAAAAGGAATCATTTAAAAATAGAAGTAATACTTGCCCGCAGTTCCCTGTCTTAAGAAAAAAGCTAAAAATAAGCAAGCAAAGAAAAACAGTGGAACAAATCAAACATATCAGATATTTAAAATGTTAAAAAATTTTCCTTTGTTGCAGGAAGAAAAAGAATTCATGTAAGGAGGAAAAAACCTGTTATACTAAACAACAGAGTTGCCTTATAAAAACAATTTTAAAAGCAGCCACTTGATTACTAATGCACCTATCATAGCTAATATCTGCTCATGTTCTTAAAATGAGCCTGTTATGCTTATCCCATTATCAAACTGAGGGTGGAGGAATGGGGAACTTTGGGGAGAAAAGATAGACACAGGTGTTGCTTATTTTTTTTTTTTTTTTTGACTTAAGCATAATTTGATTACATCTATTATTCAAACAAGTATAGAAAGTTGACCTTCAGTTGTTAAATATGTGAAATGAGCTTACAAACAATCATATACAATTTTGCTTGTTTTGGATCCCATAGTTCAACTTTATGAATGAGATTTTTTTTTAAGCAATTTAAGACCTAAGTTCTGTATATTTAATCAACAAAAATCTAAACTAAAGCAATTTTTGTTTTAAGGTTTTCCACAATAAAAGCAAATTTGTTCCACAATTCAAAGGTAATTCAGTCATCCATGAAACTGAATACAAAAGAAATTTCAAGAGCTTATCTCCAGTGAAAGAACCAAAATTAAGAAATGATTTGAAAGAAAATGGCAATCTTGAAACTGCATTCCCTGAAAATCAGAAGGTATTCACCAACTGTTAACCTTAAACAAAACAAATACCCATGATTTTAGACCCTCATATTTTCTTTCATTTACTACAACCTGAGGTTTTTCTTTTTAAGCTAATTCATTAATTCATTTGTTCATCAAATACCAAATGTGCACTGAGCACCTACTAGGAGCCATGCACTGGGTAGGTACTGAGAATTCAGGGATAACAAATATGCTAAACACCAGCAGCTCTTGGGCTAGTGGGGAGACAGATATGTAAGTAACTGAATATAATAGAGTGTGATGAATGCTTAGCCACACTGTAGGTAATTCCACAATGGAAATGTCAAATGATTGCCTTATAGTAAAATGAGCTCCACAAGTGATGGAAACACATTGTTAAATTAAATAATGGAAATTAAACATATAGACATGCACATGTATTTTAAACCAAAGCTTTAGCACTCCAAATTATAGCCAGTGTAATTCACATGATTTACTTAGGATATAGAAACACCTGCTTCTGTGTGAAATTATAGCCATTTAGCTTGCCGTGTCAGGCTACAGTTGTTATAGATTATAGGTAAATGAGGTGTAAATACTATTTTTGTATCACCTGGAATGTTGATACCTGATATTTTATGTGTTCCCAAAATAGAAAGTTTATGACTAAAAGTAAAGTGATTTCCATATATATTTTTTCTTTTGGACTTATGCCATTCTTGGGGGGAAGAAAAGAGTTGTTAACTTTTTAAGTAAAACAATGTGGTAACTTACTTATTGGACACTACTTTTAATCATGGTAACATAATTACATGTAATTTTAGGATACCAAGGGCAATGTAACAACACTGTTCAATAGATGGTAACATCAAGTTTGTTAATATTTTAGTGTTTTTTTTCCCTAGCCAAGGATCTAAAATCTTTATTGTTGGAAAATGAAGCTATATCCTGAGCTACACTTCAAAAACAACTAGCCAGATATACTAGGTTTAAAACTTTCTTGATTTCTTGATTTTTTTTTATTAATTTATGCTTTATCTTTAGTAGTTAAAACTTTCCTAAAAACAGAAATGTAATACAGTATCTGATTGTAACTTTATATGTGTTTTTACTTTACTGTATCATGTATTTTAAGTGTAAAAAGTTTAAATTATCTCCATTTTAGTGTAATAAAAAAGATGATCCTTTAAAATCAGAAGCAGAGATGGAATCAAAAGACTCAAACCAGCCTAAAAAAAAACTTATTCCTTGGAGACATCAAAGACTTGGGTATGTATTTTATAAGAAAAATATGGTATTTAGATGATCAACATTGCCGAATATTTACTTTCATTTCATTTCTATTAGGAAGGTGAATTCTGAATATAGAGCAAAATTTCTGAGCCCAGCTCAGTATTTATATAAAGCTGGGTCTTGGACATACGTGAAAGAAAACATGCCAAATCAGGTGAGTATTTACAACCTCAGTAAGAGCCCACATTTTCTTTCAGGCTGCATAACAGTTTAACTTCACAAGTTTCATTTAGTATAAGCGACAGCAATGTAAAGATCTGTCATAAAATAACAGCACTAAAAGTAGCAGGAATTTATAGTTATATGTATTAGGCTATGATTTATTTACTTTTTTGTACCACTGGCTTCTTAGACATTAATATTTATTATTATTCAAGTTTTTAAAGTTAAAAACACTTCTAACAATCAATTTATTGTGTTAATAAACTCAGTTTATAGAATTATAGTAGTATAAATTTGATTATTTTATAGCACATAGACCTGCAATCTCTAGACTGAAAATGATTTTCAAGATTAAATCATTTGCCTGATAGTGGCACCCACTGTCCATGTATACTGCTACAGTGTGTAAAAGTAAAAGTAAGGGTTGGGCTGCAGTGTTAGAGATTGTGTTGGGATCCCATGGTGTCTGGGAGAAATTCCGGGACTCTTAAAGAAAGGTTTGAGGGAAATAGTAATCCTAAAGTTTGCAAGTTCTAGTATAGTAGTAGCCTTTTACAATCAAAGGATAAACAGTGGAACTTTTTTGGTTATTATCTAAACAGCATCTTTTAAACCGTATTTTGGCATTTTTCTGCCTTTTCTTTGTGAATAAGCGAAACATTTTAGTTTAGATTAGACATCAGTAAACACCCCCTTCCTTCACCCCTTTCTCCCTCCCCTCACCCCCCACCATGGTATTGTGAAGAGAAGGATAGTTTGGATGGGAATGAATCTTTTATTTAGCTCAGTACTTAAAATTATCCATTATCAGGCTCTGGGGTAAGGTGCTGGCTCTGAGCTTTTGGCATTTTGAGCTGGTGACTACTGCGTTGTTTCTGGAGGTTATTTGATTCCTTCCACTGTGGCTGCCCTTGGTGTGCTTTCTTTGCAACTTGAGTGTGGCTTAGAGGATGCACAGACAGAGTAAAAGACAAAGCTCGAAGGTGTTCACCCTGGTGAAATCAAATTAAAAATACGAGGATCAAGAGCAGCCATGATGGATGAAAGGAATTGAGCCAGCTGAATCCCCAGCAGTTTATGGCCATGGCAGACCTTGGTGAGGAGCTCTGTGTGTGGGGAGTCTGATGGGCTGTGAGGAAAAGCCAGGGGCAAAGGGAGGACCCAGACTATGGCCACAGGGGGCTGGTGTGACAACAAACAAGTCAGCCCCAGCCTGTGGCGCTCAGGAACTTCACTAGGTCTGGGTCGTGAGGAGTTTTGGAAAGATCGTCTCTTAATCTCTGAGACTTCTATAAACTAGGATGAGTTGGTATTTAGGCCTCAGAACTAGACATTTAATACACTGAGAGGATTGTTACCTCTGATGTCTTGATAAGGTGAAATTCTTAATACCCTGCCCTGGTAGAAGAGAACACTTTTGTTGTTAATTTAAGATCTGTGTTTTCAAGGTTTCTTCTTATGATAACTTGGTAAAGTGATTGTGTGTATTTATTTTATTAATTGCTATTGGTGGTTTATTTAAATTAAAGCTACAGTTTTTGGTTAAAATAATTAAAAAAGTATATTGGAGTTAGAAAAGAATAAGAATTTTTAGCTAAGAAGTCAGTTATTACTGATGGTAATAACAATTTTAGTTGGCTAAATTATAGACACTTAATCTGGGCCTTTTTTTACTTAAATCTTAAATTTTTTTACTGGAAGACATTTACTGTATGTGGTTTATTACGTGATACCTGATATAAGGTACCTTCCCTCATCTTCCAAATGAGAGGATCCATTAAAAAAAAAGTTTTAATCTACTTCCATATATATATTTTTAGCGATAGTTGTTTACTTTTATATTTCATTTATTAACTTAGACACAATTAGAATCACATATAAAGTAAAAATTAATCGGTAAACACAGTCCCCCACAACTTTTCATGAAGGAATATTATTCAAACTTTTCAAATACACTTTTGACATCAATGTCTGTGTTATCATTAGAATATTAACTCACTTTTTGAATTGTTACAGTTTTCTAGTCTATATATCATCTTCATTTTCTTCTGTGTTGTTTGAGATATTTTAGTCTGTTGAATCTATTTGTAATATAGTCATTGGATATTTTATCCTAATTCCCAAGTAGCCATTCATGTAACATTGAGATGAGTGTATATTTGTCATCTCCATAATTTGCCTTTAAGTGAAAGAAGCAATTCTAGCAGATAGTAACCATTTATTCTTTTAATTTTACTACTCCATGTTTATGATTGGGAATATTATAGTTTTTTTTAGAATAAACAAAGATTATTTTAAACAGAATTGTAACAGTAAAGCTGCAACTTAATTTTTTTACTTTGTTGAATTTTACTTAGGAAAGCCAGCAGGTGGCAGTATACTGTGTAAAATGAGAGTTTCAGAGGGTTGTAAAGGCTCCTTTCCATATTTGTTCACGTTATTCATGTTATTTGCATATTAGGGAATGCCAGTCACCTTAAAGTTCGATAGAACATTTAAAAAATATTCTGTCACTTGGTTGAACATATTACAATTATTATTTCATAGGATATTGTTTTAAATTAAATATTTAGTACATTTTTAAAAAGTCAGGGTTTGCTCATTACAAGAAAGCGTTAAAGAATTTGGAGAGAGAAGTCTCATAACTACCTAAGTGGGGGTTTCTATAGTAGTAGCAGCTGTATATAAAGACAGGAAATAAAGCCTGATTTAGGGGTTTCTGGCATGTCAGTACTCTTCCAGATGTGAAGAAATCAGAATAGTAATTAGGTTACCTGTCATCAGCAGCATTCCAAGTGTGCAGGAAAGTGGCTAGTTTTCAAGGTAATATTAAGAGATCTTGATTACTGAATTGAAAATTACTAAGAGTACTAAAACTGTTAATTTATAAATTTGGTATAAGTTTAGAAAGAAGAATAATAAAGTATTTCATTGATTCCCATTAATATTCAATTATGGCATTAACCTCTCATTAAGTATGTTTTTGTATTCCTCCCCATAGGGTTCTCTAAATGCCATGTGGTATGCAGAGGTTGGTTGCTTTTGAGTTTCTAAAACTATAATAATGTCTAGAGTTCTTGTATAATTTCAGTTGGAGTAAGAAGTAGTTATCAATGTTTTTCTGAGCTGCTACAGATCTCTCCTTGCCTGCTGGCTTGAAGTGAAATAACTGCATTGTGCTTTAGCTTGACTCATGATTTCTGCTTAAAAATGCCCATAGCCAGATTTATGTATATGGCTATTAATGCCTTTTTTCCTCGTTGGTCTCTGGCTGTATTTGTGCAATGGCTTTGTTATGCTGCTTGGTGGCACTTGCAAAGGAGCACCTGCAGTAATGTGTGATGCCTGAACTTTTCTGCATAGGTGAAAGAGCTCCGAGAGAAGGCTGAATTTTATAGGAGACGAGTTCAGGGAACACATTTTTCTCGGGACCATCTGAATCAGATTCTCTCTGATAAAAACTGCTGCTGGGATGTCTCCTCAACCACGAGCTCAGAAGGAACCATTAGTAGCAACATCAGAGCTCTTGATCTTGCTGGGTGAGATGTTCTTTGTGGATGGTGAAAAAGTGTACTGTTGCTTATAACAGATCATGGAATTATATAGGAAAATGACCTGATTGTTCAAAATTTGTCTTCTAGTCAAATGGAAATGTGCCAGCCATTTATTAAATTTCGTTATTTTCTCTGTGAAAAATAAAGCTAGCCATATTTGCCTTATGCACTTGTGTATACGTAATATATAACGTAAATCCAGAGGCTTGATTATATAATATTCCTTGTTAACAATTAAGGGCAGAATAGGATAATTACAGTAGATACAAAAGCACTTTAACAGTGAAAGAGAAAGGAAGAAAAAGCAACAACAAAAACTGAATATAAGCTATTAGTTCATAATCTTATCATTCATGAATGGGTTTTGTGACTAATATGGAACGTAGGCCCTGATTTTTTGGGAGAATTCTCTCCTGTTTGGGTATTAAAGTGAACATGACTTAAAACTATATGTAAGAGAAATAGCACTTTAACATGTAGCAAATAAAATAGTTCTTAGCTGCTGCAGTATATTAATATAGACATGCATATCAAATTAACCTAGCAATTTTAATTGTCATCTGATTTAAAAAGTTCATCAAGATATCTGTTATTTTCTTTAACAATGACCTGAAAAGATGAATCTATCTAAAGCTTAAGTTTGAATCAGCTTATTTGATCATAACTATGTTTGAATTTCTGCACAAAACCCTGATTTGATTAACTAAACAAATTAGACCATGTGGGATCCTAGTTTATTTGCCTAAATGCCAGTTTAGGGGTAAATATGAGTTTTGTCAGCACGTGTGCGAGCATGTATCATGTGTAAAGGCAGGAGTAAGAGGAGATAAGTGTATTTTACTTTGAAATGTTAATAGAGACTCTTCATTAAAACTTTCATTTATTACACTGTTACATCTTAATTAGATGTCTTTCTTCAATATCTAGGGCAAGGCATACATCTGGGAAAATTATGTATTTGTGGACAGTTGAAGGGGGTAGACTCACTAATTACTATAAGCTAGAAAATTCAAACTACTCAAGTTTCAAATAAAACTTGTTTTATTATGCAGAGATCCAACAAGCCATAAGACTTTGCAAAAATGTCATTCTACAAAACCAGAAGAAAAAGGACCTATCTTGGAAGAACAGCCCCAGAGAAATGCTGTGGAGAAATTGGGGGTGTCAGATGCTCCCACCATACCTGTTAGAAGACGGCTGGCTTGGGATGCAGATAACACCGGTGAAGATATAGAAAAGCAGCCAAGAGGGAAGGCAGAGGATGAGGAAAGTGAAAGGGGAGAACTAGAGAAGTTGGGAGAAAATGAAAAATCTAAGGCAGACAAGATAAAAGAAGGGTGAGAGTTCTAAATGAACCATTATATAGAAGTGTTGTTGTAAATGCTTAATCTGTATTTTGTTTTGTCACTAAGTATTGTGACTTATATCTTTGGTTTTATGACTAATAACAGATTTTACTTTATTTTTAATGAAACAGGCATTCCTATATCATCTATAATTTGATTCATTGAGTTATTTGAGCCCACCATTAATTGCTAATTGAATACTTGAATGCTGAGCTAGTTGGGGAGGAAGTTGGGTTATCTTCATTTATGTTCTCCTAATTATGATTTGCTAGATTTGTAAATGTGTCTGGAAGAATGATTTCCTTGATGACTTAAGAAAGATTGCTGAAGTTCTTTAATATCAGATGGATATAGCAAAAAAGAAAACAAACAGTTATGTAATATTTTAAAAAGTGATTGCTGCAAATAGCTAATTCCTATTGATTTATGTACAAATTTGCTTTGGAGATTGGTCCTCTATCATTGATGATGGTGCTTTTTGTCCATAGTTCAAACCCTTGTCATTCACTCATGGGTTTTGAGGCCAATATGGAAGTTAGGCCCTGATTTAACAGGAAAATTCTCTACTGTTTTGTTGCTGGCTTGCAGTGATCTTGCTTCTTTTCCAGTACTCAGTGACTCTTAACTGGTTATGGATTTGATTGTAATTTTTTCAGAAACAAATGACCTTGTCTTCTAAGTTTTATACTTTATTATATGGTGATGGCAAAGTATTTTTGCTCATATTTTCTGTAGGAAAAACTTCTTAATAGATTGTTTCAATTTGCAGGTCAGAATCTTCTCTGTCCTCAGGCAAAGGAGGCAGGCTTCCTACTCCAAAGCTGAGAGAACTTGGTGGAGCTCAGAGGACTCATCACGATCTTACCACTCCAGCTATTGGTAACGAGCTATCACTGTGCAGTTCTTATTTGATATTTTTCTACTTGATAATTTAGTTTAATTGAAACCTGTCGTCTTCTGCATTTTTTCTAGGTGGTGCTGTTTTAGTGTCGCCATCTAAAGTGAAACCTCCAGTTCCAGAACAGAGGAAGAAATTGTCCCCTCAGGATGGCGTAGACATTTCACAGAATGATTTTAGTAAGGTAAAATATTTATATTTTGGGGAAAAGCGGGTTTCAGGAAGTGATTATGTTAGTCTTATGTAGTTAATGGAAAGGTCCAGATTTTAGAAAATTTTGTGTATCATAATAACCTACTTTTTTTTAAAGCAAAGGCATTGAGTTGCTTTTTTTCTGGTGGTGACATTGCATCTGCTGCTGATACACTTTCAGATCTTGTCAGTAGTAACCCAATAGGAGGAGAGAGAAGAAAAATAGTAATACTTATTGCGCATCTACTGTGAGACAGGCATGGTATTCCCTACATTCATTCATCACATTTTAATTTTATTCCAACTATGTTCAAGGCACTGGACCTATAAAGCAGTGAACAAAACAGACAAAATCCTGACCTTCATTGAACTTACATTCTAGTGGAGAAGAGAGACAGTAAATAAGATAACTAGGTAAAATGCATAATATGTTAGATAATGATAAGTAATAAGAAAAATAAAGCAGGATAAGTGACTAAGAAATGGCCATGTGAGTCTTCACTGGGAGGGAGGCATTTGAGCAGAATCTGAAGGATGTGAGGGGTTGACTCATATGCAGGCCTGAGAAGGCACTGTTGGCAGAGAGGGCAACAAGTGCAAAGTCCCTGAGGTGAGAGGGTCCCTGATTTCCTTGAGGAACAGCTGGGAGGCCTTGAGCAGAGAGCGAGGGAGGGAGAATAGTACAGACGGTGAGTTCAGAGATGTAATGAGATGCTAAGTTGTGTGGGGCCTTGTAGGTCATAGCAAAGACTTTGAATTTTACACTTTACAATGGGAGCAGAGGAGTGACGGGATTTCATTTAGGTTTTTTCAAGGTCTCTCTGGCTCCTTTGTTGAGAATGGACAATAGAGGGATCCAAAGCTAAGGCAGAAAACCAGCTGAGAGTCTATTACAATATCCAGGCAAGAGGTGATGGTTGTTTGGATTATGGGGAAGTCATGTGATAAAGTCTGATTCTGGGCATGCTTGGAAAGTATAGCTGACAAGATATGCTGATGGATAAGATAATGGGGTGGAAGAGAGAAGAATCAAGGATGTCTCAAGACTTTTGGCCTGAGTGACAAGGATGGAGTTGCCATTTAACTGAGATGGGGAAGAGCGTGTGAGGAAAAGATTTGTCAGAGAAGATCAAGAGTTATGTTTCGGACACGCTAAATTTGAGAAACTTATTAGACATACTAGTAGATGTGTTGAGTAGGGAATTGATAACACGAGTTTGGAGTGCAGGGGAGAGGGACTCTTGATCACATAGTTGGTACAGGTACTTAAATTTTTGAGAGCGGAAGGATTCATTAAGGTTGTGGGTATAGAAGGTTGGGTGTAGCAAGGTCTGAGCCCCAGCGTTTTGATATGGGGGAGATGAGAAGTAACCAGCAAAGGAGACTGTAGTGAAGTAGAGGGAAACAGGAGACTGTGGTGTCCTGGAGGTGTCGAGGAAGATGGAGTATCAATCCTATGATGGTTCAGTAAGGTCTGAGAATTGATTATTGGATTTAGAAACATGGAGGTCATTAGTGACTGACCAAGGTCATTTTTGGTGGAGGGGAATGACAAAGCCTAAATGCAAGTGGGTTCAAGAGAAGAGTGGAGAGGAGTTGGAGATAGCCATTTGGATACTTCTTTCAAGAGTTTTTCCAAGAAAGGAAGCAGAGTAATGGAGTGATGATTGGCCATAGAAGTTGAGTTGGTAAGGGAGGGGAAATAGGACTTGAGACTGTAAGGTGCAGTGAAAAGGGGACAGGATCAATGAATGGAAAGTCTCAGCTTAAAGTCTTGTTGGAATTGTGGTACGTGAAGGGGGTTAGTGGGTTAGTTTTAAAGTTAGGAGGTGGTGGTCATAAATGGAGATTGTGGAGAGGCTGCAGTTATCAGTAATGACAAAATTTAGCATGTGGTCATGGGAGTAAGTGGTTTAAGTAGGATAGAGAACAAGATAATTAAAAGAGAAGGTAAAGGAATTGAGATCATCTGTGTAGATACTGAGATTGCCAAGACTTACGCTAGTCTGACAGTGGAGAGAGTATTAGAACTAGGGACTAGAATCTTTAGCAGATAGGAAGAGTGACTCAGTGATTATGAGATAACTGCAAAATGATAGAGGAAGTGGATATAGTTTAATGCTGCAAGAGTCAAAGCTTGGCATTTTTAAGGAGGAGTAAGGGATAGAATGGTCCTGAAGAGGCATGAGGAGCAAGGAGGATTCCTGTGCCAGCCTCAGGTATGGACTGCAGGATAACAATCTACCCACTTAATCAGAGCAAGACAATGAAACATTCAAAGAAGAGGTTTAAAATCTAAAGGGGATTTTACTGCTGACTCTTTGTGAGTTCTCGAGGGCACAGTTTAAAATTATAATAAGAGCATAAAACAAAACCAGCTAGTAGAAGATGTAATCATAAAGATGTCAGGTCCTCTCATATAATTTCAGCAAATTTAATGATATTCCATTTATAATCCTGACAAACTTTATTTCTTTTTATTTTAATTTTGGGAACTTGGCAAACTGATTATAAATTTTATTTGGAAGAATAATGTGGGAAAATTAATAAAGGAAACTTTGAAAAACTAGTTTGAAAGACCCTGCTTCCCAAATATCCATATGAACCACAGTGTTAAATTAACATCCTATTTCTTACACAGAAATAGATAAATAGATTGTTGGAGTCAGATGAAGATGGGTTATTTGAAAAATGATTTTAGGACAATTGGTAGTCTTATTTGGAAAAAAATAGATTATCCCTACCTCAAATCATATATAAAAATATGTTTCAGATGGATTAAAAAGCCAAATGTAAAAACAAGCTAAAGGAATAGAGGAAACTACAGAAAAGTATTTTTAAAAATCCTAGGATGGGGTAGGAATTCCCAAGCCAAACACAAAGCCCGGAAGCCATATGGAGAAAAAATTGATCAGTTTTAAATGAGCAGATTTTAAATGTCTGTACTTAAGAAAACAAAACAAAACAAAAAAGAAAATTGGCAGTTTAGAAAAAGGGTTAATATTTCTTGTATATAAAGTGCATCTACAAATCAAAAATGTTAAAAAGGGACAGAAGATATGAAAAAGTCAATTCACAGACTAGTGGAAATTTTTTAAAAAATGAGATATAATTTTTCATCTATCAGGCCCAAATTTAAAAGAACAGTAGCATCCAGGGTTATAAACATGTGGAAAAACAGGCAGTTTTATATACCTTTAGTGGAAGTATAAATTGATACAACTGACTTTATGAGTTTGCTTATTCTAATTGTTTCAAATTAGTGAAATCATACCATATTGTCCTTTTGCGTCTGGCTTATTTCACTCAACATGGTATCGTCAGAGTTTAGCCATGTTGTCACATGTATCAGGACTTCATTCCTTTTTATGGCTGAATAATACTTCATTATCTGTATATTCTACATTTTATTTATTCATTCATTGGTTGATGGACACATGGGTTGCTTCCATCTCTTGGCATTTGTGACTAATGCTGCTATGGACATGGTCGAGTCCCTGCTTTCGATTATTTTGGGTATATACTTAGTAGAGGGATTGCCAGGTCATATGGTAGGTCTAAGCTTAGCTTTCTGAGGTACAACCAAACTGTCTTCCACAGTGGCTGCACCATTTTACATTGCCACCAGCAGTGAATGAGGAGCAGGACAAGTTAACCAAGTAAAAGGGGAGGGGAGAGGAGGAGTGTAGAATCCTGTGTCAGGATTCTGTGGAGAGAAAGAGCAAAGGATTTTAAGAAGAAAGGATCAGTGTAGCTTGACTGTATGGTATAAGGTGAGCTTGGAAAAGAAGGTAGGGTTTAAACTGTAATATTGAGAATTGTTTTTATTATCTCAAAAGCAATGGGAAGCCATTGAAATGTTTTAAATGGGGGCGTGATATGATTGGATTTATGTTTTGAAAAGATCTCCGTGGCTGCCATGGAAGGCAGGAGTAGACTGGATACCCTTAAAAGCCCATTTTGATAGCTTAGATAGTCTTTTGTTAATAGCTGGACTAAGAAGGTGGGTCTAGATAGAGAAATGGATGAAACTGAAGAATTGTGTAGAAGGCAGTGATGTAAAGACTTGGTGCTGGGTTGGAAAATTGGGGATGAGGGATAAGAAGGTGTTATGAATGATGTCTGCATTTCTGGCTAGCCCACCAGGATTGATGGGTGGTACCATGCATGAGTGAGAGAATTCTGGACAAGAACACTTGACAGAGGGGAATATCAGTTTTATTTTCATTCACTCAATTCAATATTTAATGTGCTCTTACTATGTGCTAGGCACTGTTGTAGGACCTATGAGTCATTGGTAAACAACACAAAATTCCTAACCTCACGGAGCTTACATTTTAGTCAGGCAAAGTAGATAATAAATACTTTTTAAAAAAAGATAATTTCAGAGAGTGGTAAGTGCTATGAATTAAGTAAAACCAGATACTGGGATGATGAATGACCCCTGGGGGTGGATGAGGCTACTTTGGTTCGTGCCCTCAGGACAGGCGCCTCTGACGAGGTGACCTTTTGGCCAAGACCTGACTAATGAAGGAGGTGCCCATGCAGAGATCTGGGGCAGAGATTGTTTTCTAGGTAAAGAGAACAAGTTCTCAGCACAAGAACAAACAGCAGTTTTGAAGAGAGAAAAAAGGCCAGTGTGGCTGGAGCACAGTGAGGGAAGAGGAAGAAAACAGTAGGAAATGAGGTTGCAGAGGTGGGCTGGGGAAAGGAGCTTGGATGTTATTCCGGCAGCACTGAGAAGCCCTTGGAGGGTTTGAAGCAGTGAAGTAAATATGATTTAAGGATAGATAAAATCACTCTGGCTACTCGTTGAATGGATACGAGAAGGGGTTACTTGGGCCAGAGCCGAAGCCGTTAGGCCTAAAACAGATACAAAATCAGTTAAATTAAACCTGGGAACCCCATGGGTTAAAAACACTTTACCCATTTCATTGAGAGATCTTTTTGACAATAGTAAAACCAATTTGATGGAAATCCCAAATTCTCTAAATATTCCTAGGCAAAAAATTCAAAAGAACAATTTTTCTTTAGAATTGTTTGTATTCTACTAAGTGGTACTTGTAGTTATCAGGAGAAGCAAGTGGAAAATTTGTGGTTTCATCCTATATCTTGATTGAAAATTTTTAATGGTTGAGACCGCGGGCCATCTTCACTTTGAGGCAGTGAACTCTGTTAATCTAATCTAATTGCAGAAAATAGTACCTAAGGTCAAAAAGCAATTTTTAAAAAATATTGGATTGATCAAGTTAATAAGTAAAAGCAACAATTACAGGGAGTAATCAGGAAAGTTTGGAACTGTATCTGATTTCACTGATTTGCATTCCTCTTAAAAATAAATTATACAGAGACTTTTAGGATAGTGATACATCATCATTGTAGAAAATAGAAAATGATCAAACTAAAAAAAGGTAACAATTTGTCTCACACCTGTGCAGGAGTATCTACTGTTGATTTTTTTAGGTATTTAGATACATGGGTGTGTTTGTGTATTTATTTAAAAAACCCTTATACTGTAAGGTTATAATCTCTTTTTCTCTAGCAGTGCCCTCTGAACATGTTTCCTTGTTTTTTTTTTTTTTTTTTTTTTTTTATCTTCATTTTATTGAGATATATTCACATACCACGCAGTCATACAAAACAAATCGTACTTTCGATTGTTTACAGTACCATTACATAGTTGTACATTCATCACCTAAATCAATCCCCGACACCTTCATTAGCACACACACAAAAATAACAAGAATAATAATTAGAGTGAAAAAGAGCAATTGAAGTAAAAAAGAACACTGGGTACCTTTGTCTGTTTGTTTCCTTCCCCTATTTTTCTACTCATCCATCCATAAACTAGACAAAGTGGAGTGTGGTCCTTATGGCTTTCCCAATCCCATTGTCACCCCTCATAAGCTACATTTTTATACAACTGTCTTCGAGATTCATGGGTTCTGGGTTGTAGTTTGATAGTTTCAGGTATCCACCACCAGCTACCCCAATTCTTTGGAACCTAAAAAGGGTTGTCTAAAGTGTGCGTAAGAGTGCCCACCAGAGTGACCTCTCGGCTCCTTTTGGAATCTCTCTGCCACTGAAGCTTATTTCATTTCCTTTCACATCCCCCTTTTAGTCAAGAAGATGTTCTCCGTCCCACGATGCCAGGTCTACATTCCTCCCCGGGAGTTATATTCCACGTTGCCAGGGAGATTCACTCCCCTGGGTGTCTGATCCCACGTAGGGGGGAGGGCAGTGATTTCACCTTTCAAGTTGGCTTAGCCAGAGAGAGAGGGCCACATCTGAGCAACAAAGACGCATTTGGGAGGAGGCTCTTAGGCACAGCCATAGGGAGGCCTAGCCTCTCCTTTGCAGCAACCGTCTTCCCAAGGGTAAAACCCATGGTAGAGGGCTCAACCCATCAAACCACCAGTCCCCTATGTCTGTGGTCACGTTAGTAACCATCGAGGTGGGGTAGGCGAATACCCCTGCATTCTCCACAGGCTCCTCAAGGGGGCACTACATCTTTTTTTTTCCTTGTTTTTCTTTTTTTTTTTTTTTAACTTTCCCTTCTTTTTTAAATCAACTGTATGAAAAAAAAGTTAAAAAGAAAACAAACATACAATAAAAGAACATTTCAAAGAGACCATAACAAGGGAGTAAGAAAAAGACAACTAACCTAAGATAACTGCTTAACTTCCAACATGTTCCTACTTTACCCCAAGAAAGTTACCTAATATAGCAACATTTCTGTGAACTTGCTCCTACTATATCCATCAGAAATTAACAGACCATAGTCATTCCTGGGCATCCCCAGAACGTTAAATAGCTTATCTGTTCTTCTTGGATTATTGTTCCCCCTTCCTTAATTGCTCTCTACTGCTAGTTCCCCTACATTCTACATTATAAACCATTTGTTTTACATTTTTCAAAGTTCACATTAGTGGTAGCATATAATATTTCTCTTTTTGTGCCTGGCTTATTTCGCTCAGCATTATGTCTTCAAGGTTCATCTATGTTGTCATATGTTTCACGAGATCGTTCCTTCTTACTGCCGCGTAGTATTCCATCGTGTGTATATACCACATTTTATTTATCCACTCATCTGCTGAAGGACATTTGGGTTGTTTCCATCTCTTGGCAATTGTGAATAATGCTGCTATGAACATTGATGTGCAGATATCTGTTCGTGTCACTGCTTTCCGATCTTCCGGGTATATACCGAGAAGTGCAATCGCTGGATCGAATGGTAACTCTATATCTAGTTTTCTAAGGAACTGCCAGACTGACTTCCAGAGTGGCTGAACCATTATACAGTCCCACCAACAATGAATAAGAGTTCCAATTTCTCCACATCCCCTCCAGCATTTGTAGTTTCCTGTTTGTTTAATGGCAGCCATTCTAACCGGTGTTAGATGGTATCTCATTGTGGTCTTAATTTGCATCTCTCTAATAGCTAGTGAAGCTGAACATTTTTTCATGTGTTTCTTGGCCATTTGTATTTCCTCTTCAGAGAACTGTCTTTTCATATCTTTTGCCCATTTTATAATTGGGCTGTCTGTACTATTGTCATTGAGTTGTAGGATTTCTTTATATATGCAAGATATCAGTCTTTTGTCAGATACATGGTTTCCAAAAATTTTTTCCCATTGAGTTGGCTGCCTCTTTACCTTTTTGAGAAATTCCTTTGAGGTGCAGAAACTTCTAAGCTTGAAGAGTTCCCATTTATCTATTTTCTCTTTTGTTGCTTGTGCTTTGGGTGTAAAGTCTAGGAAGTGGCCGCCTAATACAAGGTCTTGAAGATGTTTTCCTACATTATCTTCTAGGAGTTTTATGGTACTTTCTTTTATATTGAGATCTTTGGTCCATTTTGAGTTAATTTTTGTGTAGGGGGTGAGGTAGGGGTCCTCTTTCATTCTTTTGGATATGGATATCCAACTCTCCCAGCCCCATTTGTTGAAAAGACCATTATGACTCAGTTCAGTGACTTTGGGGGCCTTATCAAAGATCAGTCGGCCATAGATCTGAGGGTCTATCTCTGAATTCTCAATTCGATTCCATTGATCTATATGTCTATCTTTGTGCCAGTACCATGCTGTTTTGGCAACTGTGGCTTTATAATAAGCTTCAAAGTCAGGGAGTGTAAGTCCTCCCACTTCGTTTTTCTTTTTTAGAGTGTCTTTAGCAATTCGAGGCATCTTCCCTTTCCAAATAAATTTGATAACTAGCTTTTCCAAGTCTGCAAAGTAGGTTGTTGGAATTTTGATTGGGATTGCATTGAATCTGTAGATGAGTTTGGGTAGAATTGACATCTTAATGACATTTAGCCTTCCTATCCATGAACATGAAATGTTTTTCCATCTTTTAAGGTCCCCTTCTATTTCTTTTAGTAGAGTTATGTAGTTTTCTTTGTATAGGTCTTTTACATCTCTGGTTAAGTTTATTCCTAGGTACTTGATTTTTTTAGTTGCTATTGAAAATGGTATCTTTTTCTTGAGTGTCTCTTCAGTTTGTTCATTTCTAGTATATAGAAACATTACTGACTTATGTGCATTAATCTTGTATCCCGCTACTTTGCTAAATTTGTTTATTAGCTCTAGTAGCTGTATCGTCGATTTCTCAGGGTTTTCTAGATATAAGATCATATCATCTGCAAACAATGACAGTTTTACTTCTTTTCCAATTTGGATGCCTTTTATTTCTTTGTCTTGCCGTATTGCCCTGGCTAGCACTTCCAGCACAATGTTGAATAACCATGGTGACAGCGGGCATCCTTGTCTTGTTCCTGATCTTAGAGGGAAGGCTTTCAGTCTCTCACCATTGAGTACTATGCTGGCTGTGGGTTTTTCATATATGCTCTTTATCATGTTGAGGAAGTTTCCTTCAATTCCTACCTTTTGAAGTGTTTTTATAAAAAACGGATGTTGGATTTTGTCAAATGCTTTTTCAGCATCTATTGAGATTATCAATTGATTTTTCCCTTTTGACTTCTTAATGTGTTGTAATACATTGATTTTCTTATGTTGAACCATCCTTGCATGCCTGGAATGAACCCAACTTGGTCATGGTGTATGATTTTTTTAATGAGTCTTTGGATTCGATTTGCAAGTATTTTGTTGAGGATTTTTGCATCTATATTCATTAGGGAGATTGGCCGGTAGTTTTCCTTTTTTGTAGCATCTTTGCCTGGTTTTGGTATTAGATTGATGTTAGCTTCATAAAATGAGTTAGGTAGTGTTCCATTTTCTTCAATGTTTTGAAAGAGTTTGAGTAAGATTGGTGTCAGTTCTTTCTGGAAAGTTTGGTAGAATTCCCCTGTGAAGCCATCTGGCCCTGGGCATTTATTTGTGGGAAGATTTTTGATGACTGATTGGATCTCTTTGCTTGTGATGGGTTGGTTGAGGTCTTCTGTTTCCTCTCTGGTCAGTCTAGGTTGTTCATATGTTTCCAGGAATTTGTCCATTTCTTCTACATTATCCAGTTTGTTGCCATACAGTTGTTCATAATATCCTCTTATAATTTTTTTAATTTCTTCAGGATCTGCAGTTATGTCACCTTTTTCATTCATTATTTTGTTTATATGGGTCTTCTCTCTTTTTGATTTTGTCAGTCTAGCTAGGGGCTTGTCAATCTTGTTGATCTTCTCAAAGAACCAACTTTTGGTGATATTTATCCTCTCTATTGTTTTTTTGTTCTCTATGTCATTTATTTCTGCTTTAATCCTTGTTATTTCTTTTCTTCTACTTGGTTTAGGATTGGTTTGCTGTTCATTTTCTAGCTTCTTCAGTTGATCCATTAGTTCTTTGATTTTGGCTCTTTCTTCCTTTTTAATATATGCGTTTAGTGCTATAAATTTCCCCCTTAGCACTGCTTTTGCTGCATCCCATAGGTTTTGGTATGTTGTGTTCTCATTTTCATTCGTCTCTATATATTTAGCAATTTCTCTTGCTATTTCTTCTTTAACCCAGTGATTGTTTAGGAGTGTGTTGTTGAACCTCCAGGTATTTGTGAATTTTCTAAGTCTCTGATGGTTATTGACTTCTAATTGTATTCCATTGTGGTCAGAGAATGTGCTTTGAATAATTTCAATCTGTTTAAATTTATTGAGGCTTGTTTTATGTCCCAGCATATGATCTATTCTGGAGAAAGTTCCGTGAGCACTTCCGTCACACTGGGTTGTCTGGGGCAGTTCTGGGCTATGGGGCTGGCGATGGGCAGGGGTATTTCCTGTCCACCAGGATGATGGCTGTGAGCGGACACCCCCCTTTTCTTGGGAAGTTGTGGTGTTTAGTGAATTTTCTCAGCCACTGGATTATTGCGTTTTGTCTCAGAGCTCTCCTAGTTCTGCTCTTGACTTGACCTGCCCAAATTGCAGGTCTTTGAAGCTTTCTGTATTGGGCTTCTTAGAGTAATTGTTTTAGAAAAAGAAAAAAGGATTAAAAAAAAAAAAAAAAAAAAAAAAGGGCCCTCCTCAGAGATCTAATGGGTTATTGAAATGCTAAGAGACAAAGCAACCAGGGCCATTAAGGAAAGGTCCACAGGGCAGAGAGATCAGCTTTTCTTCGGGATTTGCATATGCGCCTCAGGGCCTGAGCTCAGGCCTTAGCTCTGCCCTTCCCCCTTCTATGTTCACCAGAACTCCAGAAATCCTCCGCTTTTATTTTGGAGTTTTTCGTGTTGTTTTTTTTCTATGCCTGTCTCCTCTCTGCTGGGCTGGCTGCTCTCAGATTCTCTGGTGTCTGGTCTCCGTCTATCTATGGTTGGAGTTTGGATCAGCAGAATGAGTTTCCGATAAGGGCTGCCGCTGCAGTTCTCCCTTCTCCTTCCTGGAGCTGACAGCCCCTCCTCCCACGGGACTGAGCCTGGCAGGGAGGGGCGCGGGTCCCCTGGCCACAAAAACTTACAGATTTCGCTGATCTCAGCAGTTCCACGTTTTCATGAGTGTTGTATGAAGTATGCCCAAAGTCAGATTGCTCTGTGGTGTCCAGTCCACGCAGTTCCTGGCTTTCTACCTGCTTTCCTGGAGGAGTAACTAAAACATACAGCTCACCAGTCCGCCATCTTGCCCCGCCTCCTGTTTCCTTGTTAAATATCTTCTGTAATCTTATTTTTAATGGCAACATGATATGCAGTCTATAGTTATACCATAATTTTTAAAAAACAGCTGCCAATTGTTGAAACATTTAGGTTATTTTTTAATTTTCTTCTAAATAATGCTGTAAAGAATATCCATCCTTTAGCTACATTTTTGTTTATATTATGGTCATCTATTTTTATATAAATACTCTCCAAGTATTATTAAAAATTTTAAAGCTTTTGCCATGTATTGCCAGCCTGCCAGGCTATGCTCCCACAGATTGTATTCCTACCAATAGTGCATGAGAGTGCTGATTTTTCCACAACTTTGCCAGCTCTGGGTATTATAGTTTTTTAAAAAAAGTAACCTTTGTGCTTTGATAAGTGGAAAAGTAGTAACTCAGTGCTTTTACTTTGAAAGTATTTGATTGTTAGTGCGGTAGAATATGTTTGCTGTTTGTACTTTGTATATACATGAATTGCTAATTCATATCCTTATTCTAGTTTCCAATTGGGGTTGTCTTTTTTTCCTATTACTTTTTAAGAATTATTTATGTAGCAATGATAGTAATTCTTTGTCTTTCATATAAGTTGTATATTTTCCCCAAGTTTTCGTTTGCTTTTTAATTTTATTTTTTAATGCATATATATTTTTTATGTAGCCAACTATGTTTGTTTATATTTCTTATTATTTTTATAAAACTTTACCTTCATGGAGGTTACATAAATTTTCACGCTTATTTTCTCCTACTGCTTTTATGGTCATAGTTTAAAAGTTTAAGTGTTTGGTTTATTTTATATATGTATACACCACACGTTCTTTTTTTTTTTACTCATGTAGAAAGGAAGTCGTGCTTTGTTCCTACTCACTTCTCCAGCTGCTGGTAAAAAAACAGTTGATCCTTTACCTTTGAGGGAAGATTCTGAAATCAATATCCCCAAATTTTATGAGACAACTCTTCCAGTGTCAAAAATTCCAGAATATCCGGCAAAGACCCCTGGGCACTCTCTGCCACCACATGCTCCTTCCTACTGGCATCCTTCTCGTCGAATTCAGGGCTCTCTAAGAGATCCAGAATTTCAGCATAATGGTAAGTATTTTATTTCATTGTCTTTTAAAATGAAATAGAAATAAAAACTTCAAATATGTACTGTATATTAATAAATCACAACATTTAATTTTTTTAGTTGGCATAATAAATTTCCTTAAATAGGAAAAATCTCATCTTTGGAACACTGCAAGTGTTAAATACAGTTAAATGTGCTACATTTAAGTTCACTTTTATCTAAGTATGAAGTATCTCTCAGGTTCTTTCCCACGTACCTACAGACATTTCTCTAGATGCCAGTAACACTTCTTCCCCAGGTGTAACAACCAACAGTGTCTTCAGATGTTGCCATGTGTCCCCTGGATAAGGAATTCAAGGTCATAAATTATTTCCCTTTAGTTTTTTTAGGTATTACTCTGCTGTTTTCTAACTTTCACTATTAGCATAGGTAAGTCTGGTGCTATTTTTATTCTTAATCCTTTATGTGTCTGTGTGTATGTGTGTGTTTTTTTCTTTCTGGCAGTTTTTGGGATCTTCTCTTCACACCAAGCTAATCCTCTATAATTTATAATGATGTACTTTGGAATGGTTTTCCTTCTTATGTATTTTGCTGGTAACTTTTCCATCTGGAAACTCATGTTCTAAGAAATTTTCATGAATTATTGTCAGTAATAGCTTCCCCTCAATTTTCTCTGTTCCCTCCTTCTGGCACCCCTGTTATTCAGATGTTGGACTTGTTGGATTGATCTTTCTTTTCTTTCTTATCTTACCTCTCCTATTTCCCATATCTTTCTTTTTATTTTACTTTCTGAAAGGGTTCCTCTTTTTTTTTTATCTTCTACTCTTCTTTTGAGTATTTTTAAAATTTTTGCCATAGTATTTTTAATTTCTAAGAGTTGTCCGTTTTTAAAGTTGTATGTTCCTTTTATAGAGAATCCTGTTCTTGTCCATGGATGAAATGTTTTATCTCTCTGAGGAGATAAATGATAGTTGTTTTTCTGTTCATTTTGTTTTTGTTTTGAAGTTTTCTTTTCCCTGAATCGTCTCCAACTTTCTTTTTCACTTTGTTTGTTTTAGTTCTATAGTAATTTATGGTTGTCTTTGGATACTTAAGAATAGAGTGCTAGAAGGCTGATTTGGAAGTGTTGAATGTGTGGGTGCTTCTTAGTGAATAGTTGGCATCTTGTAGAGAGATATATGGCTGGGCCATTTCTGGACCTCAGGAAATAGTATCTGTATGTCTTTTCTATAGCATGCTGAGAGTCCTTAGAGAAGGATCTTATGGAATTCAAGTGGGGAATAGCACTGGAAGTTCCAAAGTTCAGTGTATAGATTTTCACTAATCTCCCTGTTGCTCTCAGTTGAACCTGGGGTCCTTCAGTCACCGCCCGCAGCTCTGATTTACCTTCTTTAGAGAAGAAACCTCCATTCTTCTTTTGAGAAAGTGTCACTTACTCAGCTGTATAAATTTAGGAAAAGGATCTGGTGGGTCTAACTGTTTTGTAAAAAGTCGTTCATCGAATTCTCCTGGTACAGACTTACCCTCCCTCCAACTTTCAGTGGTACCTAGTACCACCAAATGCTGCAACTGTTAGGAGGAATCACTTGGTTGCTTCTTTGACTTCCCGCCGCTGCTGGCTTAAGATTCACCTTGCTTGGGTATGATAACACACTCTCTACTCTTTCATTTGCTTTTCCACCTTCCAATATTTTGTAGCTGTTTTCTTGTCACACATTTTCTTTGTCCTTATAGGTTTATTCCATTTTTAAATGTGTATATTCAATCTGCCATCTTTAAACAGAGGCCTACTATGTTTCTTTAAAATTAGCATAGGTCAATATTATCATTGAAAAGAATTCTGAGAACCTATCCATAGTTTGTTCATAGTTTATTTACCTACTTGCTAAGCACATTATAAATTAATGAATGACCCTTTGATACTAATTTCTATCAAAACATAAAATTAATAAAATTTCTGAAGTCCCACTTTAGGGTTTACTGTAAATAAAATGTAAAGCTGTTTGGTGGCTTTGAAGGATAATTTCTTATTTTGTTTATTTTTCTTTAAGTGGGAAAAGCAAAGAGGAACGATTTCCAGTTACCTCAGCATGAAGGCTTTAATGATGAAGGTATTTCAGTAGTCAATATAAGATAAAATTATGGGGCTCATTATGGGGCTCTATTATATGGTAGTTTAAAATAGTAATATGATTTTACATTTGATTATTAGTTTATAGTTTATGAAGTACATCCACATGTGTTATTTCGTTGGATCCTTGGAATCCTGTAAAACGGGGTGAAATTATCACCATCTTACAAATGAGAAAAAGCTAAGGTAAACAGATGAGGTAAACAGATAATAAGATTGTGTTTATCATCATACCTGAGGCCAGTACTCTGTTTTTCCACTCTACCTAGCCCAGGGCTCAGGAATTTGGCCTAGCATCATGCTCATCATTTTTTGAAATATCTGTATATTCTTGTTAACTTTCAATTCAGAAAAATAAATATGATTAGGGAAAGTGGACTTTTTGTCCTGTGTAATTTTCATTCTGATACATTCAGATGCTTCTAATGTGGCAGGAGGAATTTTGAATTCTTGTTGTGAACAATTGAAATTACTATTTTAATTCACACTAAGAAGTGTGAAATTACTGAATTTAAAAATTTTGAATTGTAAAATAAATTTGTATTAATACTTTATATTATAAAGTTCGCACTGATTAAAGGTTTTTTTCCCCACTGTAGCAAGTTTGGGACTTTTTTTTTTTTTCAGATTCAGTGAGCTAGAAATTAAGTTATGATGTTTTGTAATGCAGATATCTGGCAACTTTGAATCCAGTTTTCTTTTTAATTGAAGAGCAATATTCGAAAATAACCTTATATAACCTTATAGTCGATTTACTTAGAATAAGAAATTCCAAAATAATGAATGGTAGCACATTAAAATCAAACATTATTTCTGTATTCAGTGAGATTATTTTAGAAATAATCTACATGGTAAGTACCATGTTGAACATATTCACTTATGGCATTTTGTTTTTGAAAAATTTAAGGAAGCTTTTTGCTTAGAAAAGCTCTGCTTTTAAAGTTAAAGTAGGACAAGACAGTATGATGACAAATTGTTTCCAGGTACTATAGTGCTGAAATCATAGGCCATGTGTTTCAGGTAAAAACATTGTAGGATCTCAGAAAGGGGAAAAATGCTCATTTAACATTAAAATGTTTGATTTCTAAGTATGATAAACTGGAAAAATTGTCAGCTCTCCTGTAAATGTTACTTCACATTTTAATGGATTATTTCTTTTCCTTACAGAGCCAATATTGATATTACAGAGCTTGATGCTTTTAATCTTCTGTTGATTTTATAAAATATAATGTTTATATAATATTCTTTGTATGGAATATAATTTTGGGGTTCTTTCATTGCAGATGAGGACAGATTGTCTGAGATTTCTGCTCGCTCTGCAGCTTCCAGTCTCAGGGCTTTTCAAACTTTGGCACGAGCTCAGAAAAGAAAGGAGAATTTCTGGGGCAAAACATAATTAAACATGTACCGTAGCTGAGTTACTTTTGTGTAGTGAACCACTGGCATCATTTTTCTTTATTGCTTACTGTGTTAAGATTTTTCAGGTGTTTGGAATTTTTTTCTAACATTTTCTATTTAAAAAGAATTATTTGAATTTTTCAATAGTCAATTGAATTTACTTGGGAAATTTTAACACAGGGTTATACAATTTACATTTTAAAGAATTCTTGTTACATGTATTCCAGCTTTCAAAGAGTTAGAATACACAGTTCTTCACATGTTCTACCTTTTGTATTCTGTGTAGGGATAACTGGTAGAATTGAAATTTCACCCATCCAGAGAATATTCCAAGATGAACAAAGTGAAGTAAAAATTAAGATCCAAATTTGAAATATATATTCTGCTAAGATTGTTATGTGTGTCTTTATATATATATATTTATATAATTGTAGATGTCATAAAATGAATTCGTTTTCCTTTAACTTTTATTGTATTTTTTTATTTTAGTACCTTCTGTGTGGTTACAATGTTACGATAATTGTACTTGATGTATATATTTTTCTTATTTATGTTACAAAGTTTGCTGAGAGAATATGTATATTTTTGATCTTCATGTGTACTCTATTTGTATCAGGTGTTTGGTTTACATTTTAATAATGTCTGAATTTTGAAAAATTATTTGTATAATGCTGAATTAAAACTTTGTAGATATTTTGAAATCAAAATTGATCAAGTATTTGCCTTCTCCAGAAAGTTATTACATGGAACAAATAATTATCTTTTAGAAGCATTTTTCTGCTTATAACACGCTAATCAAAAGTTATACTTCTTTTGCATCTGTCAGAATGCAAAGCTGAGTCTACAATATTTTTGCACAGATACAGAAAAAATATAGAATTTCCAAGGCAGATTCATTTTTAAAAAAATTTAACACAAACTTTTTGACTACATCTCTTCACTTATAGAACATATTCTCATGTCTTACTGTTAATTTTATCTTGCAAATCATAAATTTTCTAAAATATATGGATTTTATAAAATATATTACTTAAAATCTTTACAATAATACATATAAGATACTGAAGATAAAATATTCAGAATATTCCTGCCTTTTGGTTAGAAAACAAGTGATAATCTGTAGTAAAGGGCTTATTTGGTTGAAAGTGTTTTGCAAATCATATATTCACAGTAAAGTAGTTGGTTAAAGATCTTAAGTTATCATGAATTTAAAAAAAACTGTGGGCATATAACTATTTGCCTACCTTTTTAAGATAGTTTTTAAATTAAAAAACATGAAAGCACTAAAGATGGAAATAAAAATTAGAAATTAGTATAAAACTGGATTTGGGGAAACAAATTGTCTTGGCATCTATAAAATGTGTACTGTGTACTGAGGCATATTAGTTGTGAATTTAAGTTTGGAACTTACTGTCTCTCTAAAAGCTTAGAGGTATCTTCTTTCTCAAAGGTTGGTGAGTTTGGTTGATTAGGGCAGAGTTTTCAATAGTTGACCTCTGATCTAGTAAGTTTTAAAACAATTTTATTGAGGCATAGTATTATGTACAATAAACTGCAACCATTAAAAATGAAATTTTGAGAGTTTGGATGTACACACCTGTGAAATCACTATCAAAATTAAGATGCAGACCATTTCCATCTCCCTAAAAAGTTTTTTTGTTTCCTTTGCAGTCATCTCTCTCCACCCGCCAGACTCCAAGTCAAACACCAATCTGATTTTTGTTAGTATAAATGAATGCAAGAATCTTTGTGTCTGGCTTTGAGAACCAGGTAAAGATGTACAAACACACATATATGGGAGGCTTTGCATGTAATTCTGGTGTCATCTCTGGACTTCTGTTGGAGTCAATTCCAAATTGAGAACCCTGGAGAATGATTTTCAGGATTAAGGATAAGACTATGATAATATACTTGGTACACATGTTACAATGTGATTTAAGCATAACATCCTCTTTCATAGATGAGAAAACAGACTTAGATTAAATGACTGGCGCAAGAGATCATTACGAGTGCATCATGTTTTTGAGAGCCATTCATGTTGTAGTAAGTATGTGCCCTTTTACTCCATTCACCTGGTGGACATTAGGGTTGTTTGCAGTTTGGAACTATTATGACCCACACTGCTACTAACATTTTTGGACAAATGTTTTCATTTCTCTTGGGAAAATGCTTAGGTAATTCAGTTTTTATTAGAACTTCTACTTCGAGTATTCAGTATATAGCCAAATAATATTATAAACTGGTGGCTTGGTCTCCTTGTCTGAGTTGGTGATTTTCACAAGCCAGACTGGGGAGTGAACAACTCAGAATCACAATGGGAGGTTTTTCTGAAATACTCATCCTACCATTCTGCTCCTGTTTCCTCCTATTGTCACCCCAGATACTGAGATTCTCAAGTATCCCTTGTTAAGAACCAGGTATAGATACACAAATACATATATATGAGAGGCTTTGCATGTAATTCTGGTGTCACCTCTGGACTTCTGTGGGAGTCAATTCCAGATTGAGAACCCCTGAAGATTGATTTTCAGGATTAAGGATAAGAATATATGTATGTTACAATGTGATTTAAGCATAAACATCCTCTTTCATAGATGAGAAAACAGACTTAGATTAAATGACTAGCCCAAGAGATCATAACCAGTGATTTAAATCTAGGTCTTCTTACTCGAAATCCACCCACTCTGCCTCCTCTGGAGAGTTTATGCTCAAATTGTAAGTCCTTCTGTGATTCAGCCCTCACTGGTTCATTCATTTGGGAGTTATCTTTCTACTTTACCTTTTTAGAAGATAAATGAAACGTCTACTTTTCTTTTCTAGTCAGGAAAGGGCATGTGGGCATTGAACTACTGTACAAATGATTTCAACCCAAATGAGAGCAAGTTAACATTCAAACTGAGTTTGTCCTTCTATAGAGTAGTGTTGTGACTGACAGGGAGCTCAGGGATGGACTGTGGATCTTTGTTGTAGTTGTACATGCACAGAGCAGATACCAATAAACATCCTGGCTTCTAGACGTTTATAAAGAAATAAATAATCCACAATGGTAGGTAGCCCTAGAATAATATATATCTGGTTTTGGAGTATGTTGTTGATACCTTTTCTTGCGGTGGTGTTAGTCATGTTAGCATGCTCAGGCTCAGACTTTGTCAAATCGCCATCTTCACTCAAGTTCCCAAGGCCACTCTGCTGCACAAAGGCTCCTCCAGGCAAAAGAACAGTCTGGTCTTCGGACTAGCTAGGGTTGTGCCTGCTGGGCCTGGCCACATGGGGGCTCTGAGAAGCCAGCCGGCCCTTCCAGTTTAACTCATGCATTACAAGCAGGCCAGTGGTCTCCTTAAGCACCTTCGGGTAAAGTGCTAATGTTGACCCTGTGAGCTGATCTGACCGAATGCATCTTTCTTCTGTGGTGAGCAGAGACACAGAAAGAACCAGTCCTTTGCCCTCAGGCTAAAAGCTGAGTTTCCTTAAGGCTCCCACTTCACACCCTGGTTCTGCAAAACCTGTGGTGGGCAGCAGCGTCTCCCAAGCAGGGCGGTTTCCGCATCCTACTGCCCCTACCATATGGGAAAAGAGCAGTCATCCTAAAGATGACACCATCTTCTCTTCCACTAAGTGTTCCATCCATTAGTCCCATCACGGCTTCATTATGCTAATTCCATCATGCTCCGGTCCCATAGCAGAGTGTCTCCTTGGAAACTGAGTGAGAGATGAGGACTTGGGGGGATACCAAACCCCATTTTGGAGGTCAGAGCATGAGGTAAACAGGTAGAGTGGTGTTTGGGAAGTAGTTCATAACCAATTCAGACCACATGATGGATAATGTACGTAATGCTGGGAAATTTTTCAGTTTTCCCCTTGTATATTCTGCACCCAGTAGTGTGCTGGAGTCAGCTCATGGGCTGATTGTTAAATATGCCAAATTTCGTAAGCAAGTTGTTAAACCTTCAGGAGTTTGAAATTGGCCACAGTGGGAGTTTTTGCGCCATGGAAATCAGCAAAAACCACATATCAGCTCTGCACCTCATTGCCTGCCCCAGTCCCTGCTCCAGGAGCAGTTTACTAGCCTACCACTACAGCCTCTTTCATCAGTCTCTCTTTTTCCTTTCCATATCATTTACCTGATGGAGAAACAATTCCCTTCAGAAGGAAGCAAGGACACAGCTCAAGATAAGTGGCTGTAAAATTTATTATGCAATATGCATTTTCTTTGGCCTATAGAAATAAAGTACTTTGGCTTAGTTTCCTTGCTTGGCTGAAGTCCTCCAGGAAAATAAAGGCAAACCACAAATAGCAGATAATATTCTGTAGAAGGAGGCTAGCGCAGATAGACCCATGGAGCTACCCAGAGGTGGGGCCAAGGAATCCGTATGTGTAATTTCTCAGGTGATTCTGATGTCCAGGTAGTTTGGGAACCACACTGGCTTTGGGGTTATAGTGTCCTGTGGTCTAATCACACTTCCACTTGGAACAAGCTGGTTATCTTCTTTGAGCCCATGTTCCTTACCTTGCAGATGAGGGTAATGGTTGCTTCGCAGGTTTAGTTTAAGATTAAATGGCATAAGGCCTATAAAGGTGTTTCATGTGTGCTATTCAAACGTTATTCAATTCAAAAAGTTCTTTTGTGTTGAAGAGAAATTTTCATTAAAATAATGGGAAGAAGAGTTTGTTTTACAGAGCTTAAAGTTAAATCTAGAAAGCAGGAGGCAGTGTATCCTGAAATTGTGGCATCTTACCTCACAGACCCATCGTCATGACCTACATTCAGCTCACACAGAGCCAGTTTTGAGTAAGGGTGCCTAAATGATTTGTCTATTTCCGTTGTGTGGTAAAGCAAAAAAAGCTCTGACTACAGTGTTGTGACTCAGCGACTCGGCAAGGTGGAATCAATTACCTGCTCTACGCAGACTACATCAGTGTAATCGTGAATTGGAGATGTGGATGTTCTGAGTCAGGAGGAGATAAGGGACCCACAATAATCACTAATGAAAGGAAAGATAGACAAGGTGGGTCCCTGAATGAACGTATGCCCAATATCGAAGATGTCCTAAGTTTACTACAAGCTGTTGTTTTAAAACAGGAATTAAATAAAACCCAGTGGTTTGTAATTTCAAGAAGAAAATATAAATAAGACTAAATGACACCCATTATGGGAGAATGTAGATGTAATTTCAATTACAGTCAGAGTTTGGATATTTCACTCAGGAAAATTTTGCCCACAGTGAGGACCTTAGCATTTGATGTTCCCGTTAAAAAAAAATTATTCAGGTCAAAACAGTTAAGGTTCTGGGAAAATCAACAGAAAATTGAAAATAGGTGTGTATGGCAATAACACTTTGGTTCCATAATGTTATCGTTCCAATAATGTTATGAAGTTTGCCGACTTATTTTTGCAAAGATGAAACATTCAAAGTGCTTTGCTAATTAGAGAGCATACACTTGGCATTGGCAAATACCTAGCCCGATCACTTGAATTAATTAGTGAATTGTGGTCACTGAGAATTAAAGAGAAAATCATGCATCTTTATTGATGCTGGAAGCACACATCAGTTTCTTTTATCATTCAGAATCAAGATGTGGTGACCAAGATAAAAAGTCTTATTCAGGTTTATTTTTATAATTTGAAGAAATATACCCAATAGTAGAGAGTAATATATCAACCTGTACAGTTGCTGAGTCACTAATTAAATAATATAATCAAAATAAAATAAAACTTAAAAACACTGAGATCAGAGATGCTTCTAGAAAACATCAGATGACCCTCCTTTATTTACAGATTTACTAATTATTTTCATTCATTCATTAGAAGGTGCATGCAAAAATTTCACCTATATTTACAGCTGTGCACAACACATTTATCTTAGTGTATCTTTAGGTAATAATCCTCTTAAAGTCACAGCAGCAAGTCACAAACTAATTTACTAAACATCTAGCTATTTTTGTTGTTGTTGTTAATTCCATATAAGGAGAAAGAGCATTTGCTGCATAGATTTTCAAATTTTTCATGACAACTTATTTCCATTTCCTTCTTCTTTATGAAGGGCAGCATAGCCAGCCAGTGAGTCGTCTTTTTTAGTGTGTCAGAGCCCCTTTTAAACTGTATCTTGGTCTCTAATAACAAAAAATCCATCTAAGCCACAGGACATATGTGGTATGCATGTTTTGTGTGCATGGGCCTATGTGCATGTGTGTTGATAAATAATGACATACGGTCATTTTGTCATTTACTGCAGTTCCTTTATATGCACTAAAAGTAAAATAAAAGTTAGACAAATCTTATATTCTTTTCCTTCTGCCAAATCAACCTGCTTTAAAGGACAATTGCCCTGTCTTTGCCCTTCTGGTTCTCCATGGAAGCATGGAACACATTCCTGTCTACGCTGTAGCACTGGTTGCTCTAGACCTCCAGAACTCAAATTGTCCCTTGGACTCTGCAGGGCACCTTTAATGTAGACATGGCGGTGACACGAGGGCAAATGTGTTTATATTCAATACCATATTTTTCTCTAGGTGAATGATTCAATCTCTTTAAGGATATTTCCCTACAATGGATTTTCTTTAACAATCTTCACAAGACCACAAAGGAGCTGGGAAAAAGAAACACCCACGAATATTAATTTTAAACAGAGGTCACACTCTTGGGTCAGACGAGGATGTTTGAAACTTGGTTCTGTTACCTAGCTGCGTGATCCTGGGCAAGTTACATAACTTCTTGGAGCTGTAATGTTGGATATGTTAAATAGGGATGATAATCATAAATTGTCTCAAATAGTTGTGAGAATTAAATAATTTCATGTATGTGAAATAACTTAATACTGGCATACAGAGCTCAATAATTGTAAATATTTTCATTTTTTAATCTTATTTCCAACAAATATCTGGAATCTAGAGGAGATGAGGGATATTGGGAGGAGCAACAATTATTTTAACTTAGTATTTTTAATAATGTATTTAACATATTTAACGTGAAGCAGGAAGACAGGACAGCGGCCTAAGAACCAGGAGGGTCAACCCTAACAGGCATGCTACAGTGCATTCACATTGTATTGTCTGGACGCTGGGCACAATTTTGCTGCATCCACTGAAGCACTTGCTATGGGGAAATGGGTAAGGACTGGAAACAAATGGTATAATCCTTGGCAAGTAGTGCTGGCAGGTGGTTTTTGGGAGGTGAGAGAGAATGAATTCTCCATAATATAGTGAGAGATTATTTTGATATAGTAAACAGTTCCTCCCACCCTCATTCCCCAGCCTGTTATTTTCTGTTAAACTAGTTTTCTCTCCCAATTCAGCACTAGACCATCAGTCATCATTACCATTAGAAGGTTGTCATGCATAACCAGAGAAGTAGAGTCAAGTTTCTGGCTTTTGCTTTCAAAAGCTGTGGTCCAGATAAAAGATAAAAATTTGTGACTATGTAATCAAGCAAAGCCAATGTTTCCAGCCCTCAGGAAATTCAGTGTCCAGCCTGGGGATGGAAAGGGGAAAGAGAAGGGATAGATGTCTGTGGGTTCACTGGGCTGTTCCCTGTGACTTCCAGAAGGAGCCACAGATTAAGTGAGGATTATAGATATTTCAGGGACCCGCTGCTTCACTTCCCATGTGGAGTCTAGAGAGGTGGCAAACCTTTGGAAATCTGCCAGCCTTATTCCCCTGTACCTGGTATAAAGTAGAAATGACTTCATGGTCTGTGGCCTATTTAAGCAGAAAGTTCATCAGACAGCATCTAAGGATTTCCTATGGCCCCAGAATGGCATGGAGAACATTCAAATTTGTCCAGTACTTTTGAGAGGTGCTCAGAAATAATTGCAATGGGATCATCCTCTGGGCATTGATGATCAAGGATCAGAAAGAACAATGTATATCTCAGCAGACAGGAGACTGGGGAGGTGATGACAGAATTAGGTTCCTCCCTGTCCCCACTGTTGAGCAGGAATATAGAGGCCACCCCAGAGATGATAGAGAAGTGAGAATGATGCTTAACTGATTGCAATTACCTGAAGTTGACTCCATTCTACCACCCGACTCAATGGAACTTGAAAGGGAAATTAGTTCAGCTATAGAGAAAAACAAATGAAATTGTGTCGTATACCTGGGCATGCAGCCCGAGCTTGTTCTCATCACTGTAACTCTTAAAGTTGTAAAACCACTTGGGGTATCTTTGCATGAATTAGTTGAGAATCACTTCTCCAAGTCCTTTAGGTTTAAAAGTTCTAAATATTTGATAAGTAAAAGCAACAGTATAAATCTACTTGAGATCTCTTTTTTATTATTAAGTTATTTATTTTAAGATAATTTACAAATATCTTGCTGTTTTCAGTATTTTTAAACAATGAACCAACAGTTTCTTCTGACAAGGACAGGTAGTAAGCGAAACAAAATCTGCTGGCTTAATTTCTCTTCTTTATCTCTTATCTGAGGATGAAACTTGATTTTCATGAATCCAGAGCTGCTGCACCAGAGATGATTTCAATCAACTGTTTCATGATGACAGCTTGGTGGGTGCGATTGAATGTCAAAGTCAATTTGTCTGTCATCTCAGAAGCATTCTTGGTAGCATTGTCCATGGCCACCATCTGTGCACTTTGCTCGCTAGTAGCAGACTCCTTTGAGTAGTAGATGATGTCTGCCACATTGTATTCTTGGTAATTTTGCAGCACATCAACATCAATATCATCATAGATACTCATGCTCTCGGCACTTGCAATGGTATTAGGGGAAAAAACAGGCTTGTCTTCTCTCTTACAGAAGATGACGGACCTGACTTTATTAAAGACAATAGATCCTTCATTAAATTCATATCCATAATTTAATAATTCAAGGGCAATAACTGATGCAACTCCAAATGTGGGGGGTTTCCTTCCCACTTCTTTGAATGTCACCAGAAACTGATCAGAATGAGTCCTATAAAGTATGCCCCTGATCTTATCACCAATTCCAACAAGCATAATGTCTCTTCCAGCTGCTGAGTTTGAGGTCACCTCTGTTTTTCATCTGTTGAGCAACTGAGGAATGAATAGTACCACAAAGTCCTCGATCCAAGGATACACCAATGATAAGTGGTGTTTTCAGGCCCCTTAATATCAGATTTTCATACCAAGCCAAAGAACCTACTCAATATACTCGAGCTGGTTTCAGCTCCCTTTCAGCTCTAGTATATTTTGCTGCTGTTACCATTTTCGTAGACTTGGTAATTTTCTGGATGTTTCTGATTGACTCTACTCGCCTGGTAGTATCTTTCAAAGTACCTGTATTTCATGGAGTGGGTCCACTGCGGTTGCCAGGCCCAGGCCGAGACCCCAGGGAGGATCACCGACGGAACACGGCATAGCCGCTCTGCTGAAGGGCGGTCAGGTGGGCTTCACCACGCATGTGCAGAAACTCCCCGCAATGCCCTGCACACCTCACGTTTCCCTTCAGTCTCGCATCCTCCCACCAAAGCTGTGATCTCTTTCTGTAAAGCCATTCCCGGGGGCAGCATTGTGGCTAAGCACACGGGCTGTGGAATTAGAATGACTGGCTTTAGATCTCAGCTTTGACATGCACAATGTCAACTAGGGAAGTTGCTGAACTTCTGTAAGCCTGTGTTTATCCTCCCCTAAGGATTAGATAAGCAGGTCCGCATAGGTTGCCTACACTGTGCCTTGACACAGCCAACATTCAGTAAATGCTAGTTCTTATTAGAAGACAAATGTCAGTAATCAAATGCTTATCATGTGCCTCATCCTTTACCTACACTATTTCATTCAATTTTCTGAATGATTTTATAAGTATTTTGTCTCCCTACTGCTTCCAGTAAGAAAATTGAGGCTGAGAGAAGTTGGTATCCAAACCCAGGTTGTCTTAGTTTGCCAGGGCTTTTGTAACAAAGCACCACAGACCAGCTGGCTTGACCGTTAGAAATATATTATCTTGCTGGAGGCTAGGAGTCTGAACTCAAGGTGTCAGCAGGGCCACGATTCCTCTTAAAGGGGAGACTCCATTCCAAGCCTCTCCCCTGGCTTCTGTGGGTGACCAGTAATCCCTGGCGTTCCTTGGCTATGGCAGCATAACTCCACCTCTACCCCCGACACGTGGCCATCTCTCTCTGTGTCTATGTCTCTCTTACTGTGTCCAAATTTCCTCTTCTTATAAAGACACCAGTCAAATTGGATTAGGTCCACCCCAATCTAGTTTGACCTCATATTAACTAACATCTTCAAAACTCTTATTTACAAATAAGTTCACATTCACAGGAAAGGAGGTTAGGACTTGGACATATCTTTTGGGGGACAAAATTCAACCCATAACACAGATCTTTCAATTCCAAAGCCATGTACATTCCTCTCTGCTGCCACAGACAGCAAGTCAGTGGCAAGCTGGTAGTTAAATGCCGGAGTTAAACTGATGGTAAGAGATTTCTGGCTCTTAAAATCATGAGGAGTAGGAGGAAGACAGAGGCATAGTGAGGAGTGGAAATTAGTTAGTCCCCCTGGAACAACTAATAAACAACAGGAACAACTAGTAAATAATCTGGAATAATTGCTGGGGGACAACAATAACTGTCCACACATCGTATACCAACCTGGATTGGGAGGAATGCTTGAGAGCACAGCATAAAATCTGTAAGTAAAAACTGTGGACCCAAACCAGGACCCCCCTCTCCCCAGGCAGCCCAAACTGCAAAATCTCACTGTAGTAGAAAGCAGCACTCTCTGAACAAGTGAATATACCTCAGTCCAGCTTCAACTGGGGTTTTAATTAACAAACGCAGACTGCTCAATACAAGCTACAAATCCCCAACAAGCAGACAGAGGCTTTTAGTGATGACTGACCTTAAAGAGACAGAAGACTTCTCTGTCCCAAGAGGGGAAGCCCAGAGGACCAGGTGCTATCTCTGGCCAATGGGTGAAACTGAGGTGGGGGGGAAGGGGGGTGTCGGCATGGACTGGCCCTGAAAGGGGGCTTTCTGTCCCTTTTTCTCTCTCTCAACCAGAGTGGCTCACTGGAGAAAGCCTCAGCTGTTTTCAATTTGTGGTGCTCTGACCCAGACAAGGGTGATGATAGCAGAGTCAGAGAGAGAAAGAATCTATTTAAACGCAGATAATAACTCCCTAGGGGGTGTATCTTCCCTAAGTAGAAGGAGGCAGGCTCAGCTCTACTACTGGCCTTCCATTCAGAACCAGACCCCAGAGCCTGGGGGAAAACAGCCAAAACAGAAACTAAGCAGGCCACACCTCTTTACACCAGTCAAGAGCAACAGGCTGACAGGTGCCACCTGCTGGGCAAGTTAGGAAAATCACAGTGGCTTGAGGCCTCACAGGGTGTGTCAATCTTCTAAGAAACACCCCCAGGGAAACCTGATACTGAATATTGCCTCCTTCTGAGACCTGAGACCATTCTGGTCTGGGAAAACCTCACTGGTGTAACCAAGGAAACCAGATGCCTAGGCAACAGAAAACTACAACCCACACTAAGAAAGTTATGGCCCAGTCAAAGGAACAAACTTATACTTCAGTGGAGATACAGGAATTGAAACAACTAATGGTAAATCAATTCAAAAAGTTTAGGGAAGATATGGCAAAAGAGATGAAGTGTATAATGAAAACACTGGGTGAACATAAGGTAGAAATCAAAAGTTCAAAAAAAACAACTGGCAGAATCTATGGAAAGGCACAACACAAGAGATGAAAGACACAATGGAGACATACAACAGCAGATCTCAAGAGGCAGAAGGGACCACTCAGGAACTGGAGAACAAGACACCTGAAATCCTACACACAAAAGAATAAATAGGGAAAATAATGGAAAATAGGAGCAATGGCTCAGGGAATTGAATGACTACATGAAACAGATGAATGTACATGTCACAGGTGTCCCAGAAGGAGAAGAGAAGGGAAAGGGGCAGAAGCAATAATAGAGGAAAGCATCAATGAAAAATTTCCCATCTCTTATGAAAGACATAAACTTACAGATCCAAGAAGTGCAGCATACCCCAAACAGAATAGATCTGAATAGACCTACACCAAGACTCTTAATAATCAGACTATCAAAAGTCAAAGACAAAGAGAGAATTCTGAAAGCAGCAAGAGAAAAGCAATCCATCACATACAAAGGATGCTTGATAAGACTATGTGCAGATTTCTCAGTAGAAACCATGGAGGCAAGAAGGAAGTGGCATATTTAAGATACTGAAAGAGAAAAACCGCCAACAAACAATCCTATATCCAGCAAAACTGTCCTTAAAATATGAGGGAGAGTTTAAAATATTCTCTGACAAATAGACAATGACAGAATTTGTGAACAAGATACCTACTCTACAGAAAATACTAAAGGGAGCACTACAGACAGATAGGAAAAGACAAAAGTGGGAAATTTGGAACACAGTTTTGGGTGATGGTAACACAATAATGTAAGTACACTGAACAAAGATGACTGTGAGTATGGTTGAAAAAGGGAGGTTAGGATCATGTGGACACCAGAAGGAAAGAGGAAAGATAAAGACTGGGGCTGTATAACTCAGTGAAACCTAGAGTGCTCAACAATTGTGATAAAATGTACAAATATGTTTTTACATGAGGGAGGACAAATGAATGGCAACCTTGCAAGGTGTTAAAAATGGGGTGGTATTGGGGGAAAAATACAGTCAATGCAAACTGGAGACTATAATTAACAAACATTGCATTATGCTCCCTTTAGTGTAACAAAGGCAATATACCAAAGCTGAATGCATATAAGAGGGGGATATAAGGGAGGTGTATGGTACTCTTGGCATTGGTGATGTTGTCTGACTCTTTATTCTACTTCAGTTTAATGTTATCTTTCCTTTTGTTGCTTCCTAGCTCTCATGTTTTTTTCTTTTTCTTTTTTCTTTTTCGTTCATCTCTCTACCTTCTTTGACTCTTCCTCCTTCATTGTGGAAGAAATGGAGATGTATTTATATAGATAGTGGTGATGGTGGTGAATACATAAATATGTGACTATACAGGGCACCACTGATTGTTTATTTAGGACAGAATGTATGGTGTGTGAACAAAACTGTCTTAAAAAAATTGGTTGTTGAAGACACCTTGAGGGCACTATATTGAGTGAAATAAGTCAGACACGTAAGGACAGATATTGCAGGGTCTCACTGAAGTGAACTAATTATAATATGCAAACTCATAGACATGAAATATAGGTTACCAGGATATAGGAAAAGGCTAAAGAATGGGGAGTGGTTGCTTATTATGAGCAGAATGTTCAACTAGGTTGAACTTAAATGTTTGGAAATGGACAGAGGTGATGGTAGCACTTTGTGAGAATAACCAACAGTGCTGAATGGTGTGTGAATGTTGAGGAAAGGGGGAGCTTAGAGTCATGTATGTCACCAGAAGGAAAGTTGGAGGTTAAGAGATGGGAATGTGTAAAACACTGAATCTTGTGGTGGGCAATGTCCATGATTAACTCTACAAATACTAGAAATCTATTTCATGAACTAGAACAAATGTATGACACTATAACTAGAAGTTAATAATAGAAGGGCATAGATGGAAAAATATACCTATTGCAAACTATTTACTACAATTAGTAGTACTATAACATTCTTTCATCAACAGTAACAAATGTACCATACCGATACTATGAGTCATCAATGGAAGGGGGTTGTTAGGGGTATGGGAGGATTTGAGTTTCCTTTTTTTGTCTTTATGTCTTTTCTGGGGTAGTTAAAATATTCTAAAAATTGAAAAAAAATTGTGGTGATGAATGCACAGCTGTATGATGGTACTGTGGGCAATTGATTGTACGCTTTGGATTTTTGGATAATTGAATGGTGTGAGAAAAATCTCAATTAAAAAAAACAGCAAAAAAAAAATCATGGGGAGCTACATAAAATCTTTTTGATTTTTCATTTGAAAAGAATAAAGAAAAAAGCCAAGTTTATCCTAAGCAGGCAAAGATAGCAGTTTATTTCAGTATCAGAAAGGTTTTACAATGGATGCATGTATTTATTTTTATTTAAAATAAATATCACTGCAAATGATATATTCTTTCTTTTTACTAAGCAGTTCAAGTTTGGTGAAAATAGTTTCCCTGGATATTTAATAAAGTTATATTTCATCTACACCTGGAGAAACCCAGCCAGCTGGTGTTCCATGGAGCCTGAGGCTGAGATGCCACTACTCCTGTGGTAGCAGCTACATAAACGTCATGCCTGGTGACCTAGATGGAAAAAAAATAGCCCAGCGAGGCTTGTCCTTAAAAGTACAACCCTATAAAATCGTATATGTGATTGAGTTGTACTGGGAAATGTTCCACTTGCTTCTTCAAGACAACAAAGTTTAAATTAAAAGATGCTTAAATTAAATTATTAGATTGAACCACATGAGACTGACATTTTTGTAGGTCCAAATGATCAAATATTATCAGCTTATGTTGTTAAAGCTGTGGATTAAATTAAAACATTGATTCCATATTAGCTTCTCTTGTCCCCTTAAGTTAGGACTAGATAGTAATTCTATTTTTGTTTTCCCAAGTGCTTATGGTTGTTGAGGTGTTCCTATGCCTCAAGTCCTAGTCTATATGTTTTAAATTCGTTAGCCCATTTAACAGAACATTTGTTGTACAAAGTAGGAACTATTACCACCATTTGGCAGATTTTTCAAGTTACATAGGGCAGTCTTATCAAATAATAAAAATGCCTCTATTTTTGGGTACTTGCTATAGGCCAAGCACTGTTTTCAATGCTCTTCCTATATGAGCTCATCACCTATAGATAAATGCTACTGTTTTTCTCATTCTCCAGAGGAGGACACTGAAGTGAGAGAGAATCAGAAAATTTCTCAAGTTCACAAAACTATTAGGGGGCAGAGAGGGGAAATTTGACATGAGATTGGTCCAGTTCTGAACCTCAGTACATTACCACATAGCTACACTGTTTCCTTCCATTGACTAGTCCGTCCTCCCTCTCCAAATGAAAGCAGCACACCCCACCTTCTCTTTAACTGGTCTCAGAGTACTTGATAAACATCCTTGCATGCACATCAATTGCATGTGCAGCTGATTTCTGAAAATGCAGCATTTCCACAGCAGTTTTGAAACTAGGCCAATCTTACTAAATTTGATCCACCACCACCTCCTCCCACCCCTTGTACAAGTGTGAAATGGCCTTAGAAAGACCACTGGAGTTAGGGACATTCAATTTCCCTAAATCAGATTCTCAGAGAAGCACCTGCCTCTTAGAAGTTGTGATGTCTCGGAAGACAACAGACAAATGCCTCTGCACATTTGTGGCAATGAAATGATTTTTCTGGGTAGTGGCTTAGTTCTTAGTCACCATGTACAGTATTACTGGGTCTCTTCTAGGACACAAATATTACTGTAACCATAAACAATGGAATGAGAAAATTGAAGAACCAAGGTGAATATAAAAGACAAACCGTGGAAGCAAACCTGGCTATTTAGCACCTTTATTGAAAAGATTTTCTGAAGCCAAATGATTTAAAGAATTTGCTGAGGGGATTTAAAGAATTTGCTGAGTTTAGATTTTCTCCCACACATGGTTAAATTACGGAGTGGCTGCTTTCTGCTGTAACAGGGCAGCCATCCAGGCCCACAACAAGAAGGGCAGGACTTGGAAGACGTGCCACACTCGGGAAGACTTGCCACACTCACACTCATGTGGTTCCAATAGGAGCCGTGCCAAGAAGAGTTTTACTTTCTTTAATTTAAAATATGAGTTTAAATGAAAAATAAAATGAGAAGGTGATGGTGAGGATATTTGGTATCACCCTTTCAAAGCTGCAATGCCTGTGCAAGATATTTTGCCCTACAAGTTTCAGAACAATAAGCCCCCATGAACACTGGCAGAATAATAATACTATCGGCTACTATTTACCATGCATGTATTATATGCCAGGCATTAGGCTAAGTGCCTATGTGTTACTAATATTATTTATTCTTTAGACATCTGTATTTTACAGATGAGGAAATAGAAGCTTGCAGAAATTGAGTTCACAGGCCATGTAAATGGTATACTTGGGTCTGGAACCTCGGCCTTGTTGACTTTGGGGACCCCAGTCTTGAGTCCCGCGTCTAATACTTTTCATAGGGAATGTGACCAATAAGAAGTAAGGCTGAACCCACAAGCTGCAGTCCCTTGAGTGTAGTGTCTTGCTTTGTTTAGCTCTCCTGCAGCGTATTGCCCAAATTCCAGCTCTCAGCTGAGGAATTTCAGTGGTTGTTTATCCCCAGTCACACCCAACACTTCTGTGCCCTGCCTTCCCTTCAAATCCTGAGTCTTCCTCTGATCACATTCCTGTACCTGAGGATCCTCGAACAAGCCTGTCCAGCCTGTCTGTGACGTTATAACACTTCCTTCAACCAGGAAAAAAGAGGGACACAATAAGCCCCATAGTCTGGCAAGAGCTGCACAGATTTGTATCTGAGGATGTGATTTACATGTTAAAATAAGGGCGGAACAGAAGCATGGGATGTTGTTCAGTCTTTTTATCTTAATCCATGCCAATGCTGTTTCTTTAAAAGTTAAAATTTATTTTTGGAATAAATAATATATTCATGTGATTTAAAATCAAAATATAAACAGGTTATATGTATAGTTGTTATATTCCCACCCTTTGTCCTTGTTCACCCTGATTCTCCCTCCAAATTAGTAAGCATTTTTATTAGTTTCTTGTGTATTCATCCAGTGTTTTTAGTGCAAGTATAGACAAATACAAATATATTTTCTTCCTTTCTAAACAAAACTTCACTTTTTCTCTTTTTACTTAATACATCCTGGTGATCTTTCTGTATCTGTATGTGGAGAGCTTCTACTTTCTGTTTTTTATAGCTACATAGTATTCCATTGTGTGGCTATACCATAGTGTATCTAACTAGTCCCTGTAAATAGATACTGTTTGCAGCCTTGTAATTAAAAACAATGTTGCAATGAATATACCTGTATAGTTGACTTTTTAAAAATTCAGTTATATCTGTCGGATAAATTCCCAGAAGTGGGATTTCTAGGTGAATGTGTTTGTTTTTTAGTTTCAAAACTAGCATTGAAACTTTACTTGTTTTAGATAGTAGAAAGGTGAAATGAGTTAGGAATTGAATGAATTTCAAAACCAAGGTTCATATGGAAATTACTCCTGAAATACAGATAATCTATTTAAAAATTTCAGTTGGTGAAAAGAAGTAACATCTGCAGTCCAGTCAGTGAAAACTGAAAATATCAGGCTATAAATACTTCACTTGGCCCTAAACTTTTAGATGTTTTCTATACTTTAAACACATGGTGCTGTAGCTTATGTTTGGAAAGACACTGGGAAACTGAATACTTTTAAAAAGGCACACTTCTTTCCAGAGCCCACTTACACAGTTTGCTTTATCTACCAGTACAAGGTTAAAAAAGAATAATAAAATTGATTTCATTCAGTTAAAGGAGTTTTGGTATTTCTTTGTCCCATACCAAACTCCTTCCCCCCCAAATAGGCTAGTGAAGTAAAACAAAAAAATAAAGAAAATTTTAAATAATCCCTTCCAGTTCTCAGAAATTTGTTTTATGCTATACAAAATTATCATCATTTAGGGTTGATCTTTCACCAGACTTAAATTTGCAAAGCTGTAATATACTACTTAAGAAACCTTCTGTTTAACAGCTTGATGATCTCAGTCCACAAATGAGCATAGACTTTGCTGTGTTACAGATACTTGAATTGGGGGGTGGGGGTGGGGAGGATAACATGATAGGCTAAATAATCACAGCTCATGAAAGACCTGAACTGTTGAATATTTCTTACAACACAGAATAAAGATGGCAAGTGATTTACCATGAAGTGGCATTTGTCAGTCTATTAGCACTTATGTGGTCTTTCCTAGTTACTCAGATTTAGATTTGTGCTAATGTAAAGCTTGGATCAATTAACAGAAAGATGAAAAAACACAACTATCATTTGGGATATTCAAAGAAATTAATTCAATAAAAGAGGATGTGTCCCATAATTAAGGAAAGCCATAAATATCAAACTGTGCCATAACAGCGAATTTAGAGTTTCCTGCTAATCAATCAGAAACAGTTGGGAGACTTAGATCACCTTTCAACTGAGAGTGTGAGAAGGCAGAGAGTAAACACACTGACTTCAGTAGCAAGAGTACTGCTTCTAAAGAAACTACGTTAAAAGAAATGTCACGATAAACAAGTTGACTTTTACCTCATTTGATGCCAAAATATGTGTATACACATTATAATCTACAAGGAGTGATTAAGGGCAAAAATATAGCTTATGAGCATTTGAAAAATATTTATGCTCTAAAACTAAATAAAATCTTAATAATAGGGCTGTTGTGAGTCTGGTGGCATCTGCTCCAGAGGGCCCTATGCTGGCTTCAGAGGGGGTGTTGCCTGTCTAGGTGGATATGTACTGCAGAGTTCACTGGAAGATAGGCCACAACTGGGAAAGGCAAAGAAAAGCTTCCTTTAACTTCCATTAATTATCCTAGGATACTTGTTCTTGGAAATCTTCAGCCTCCTTCTAAAGTATTAATCCATGTCTTCTAAATAAACAGACCTTTTTTTCTTGGTGGAGCTTTCCTCTTCTGTTGATTTTAGCACCATCGTTTTATCAGCTCTGTCCGCCCACTGCTTTTTCTGGAAATACTGGTAGAGGACCACCACAATTACTGCTAGAACCATCAATGCATGGGAGGAGCAATGGCCAGAGCCAGGAAGTGGATCTCAGAGAAGGGTGCAGTGTGCAGGACACTGAGACGGATCCCCCCTATCAGCCCATCAACATCAGGTGGGTTCTTCACGTGGCAACTGTATGTCCCATTGTCATCAAACTGCAGCTCCCAGAGGATGATGGAGTCGTACTACAGCTCCGGGTCCCCGTCCCAGACCACCCGGTGCTTGACCCGCCCACTCGTGGGCTGGAAGGGCTGCATGTGGTAGGAGTACACAAACTGCTCAGGCCCCGCATCTTGAGGATGGAAATTCCAGGTCACTGTTAGAGCGTCACCCACAGGTGCAAAGCTGGAGAAAGTGCATTTTAACCGAACGTCTGTCCCGTTAACAGCCTGCAGCACTGAAAAGTAAATTTCCACAGCTGCTACAGGCCAGAGTGCTGTGAGCTGTCCCGAGGAGAAGCAGCCCCGCCCGCGTAAGGGTCTTGCCCTGTATGACGGAAACCCAGCCCTGGCCCCCGACACCCGACCCGGCTGACTCAGGGCTCCAGCACCCCGCCAGGGTCACTCCCGTTGGAGCGCACCGCCTGGTTCTCGGAGAGAGGAGGCGGCGCCGTCCCCTCGCCTGTAGGAATCCGCGCGCGCGTGCTTGTGACTCACTCCCGCTGTGGCTGTGCGCCCTGCTGGAATCGTGAATGCGTTTTTTATGGTTATTGCCAAATTGTCCTTCATAACGCCCCCCCCCCCCCCACCGGTAATATAAGAGAACCTCTTTTTCCACCGACTGCAGAGTGTGTTGACACGCTTTTGACTTTTGCCAATCTGATAGGCAAGAAATGGCAGTTTTGATTTGCAGTTATCTTCTATGACTGAGGCTGAGAATCTTTTCAGGTATTTAAGAGCATTTGTGTTCCCTTTTCTGTGAAAAATATATATTGGGATACAGGCTACAATTTTTTTTCCCCAATTTATCAATTACTTTTGACTTTGCTCTTGATTTTTTCTTTTCTTTTTTTGTCTTTGCCATTCAGAAGGCTTTTTGTTTTGTTTTGTTTTTGTTTTTGTTTTTGTCTGTGTAGTTGAATGCAGCATTATTCTAGCATTATACTTTCTCATGCCTCTGGATTTTGAGTCACAGCTAGAGAGGCCCTCCCTACTCCAATGTTATAATGGAATTCACTCAAATTCTCTAGTAGCACTCTCATGGCTGCTTTTTGCCTCCCTGTTTAAGTCTCTGGCTTACTTGGAGTTTATCCCAATAAGTATTGTGTTAGTTATGGATATAGCTTTGTCTTTTTGCAACTGACTTCCCCATTACCCCAGTACCATTTTGTTAAAAGTCTATCTTGACCCCACTGATTGGAGATGCTGCCTTTAGCATATGCTAAATCCCTATAGGCATCTAATTCTCAACTTTCTATTCTTTTCCATTGGTCTATTCATTTATTCATCTAATAACGTCAAAGTGCTTTAATTATTGAGACTTTATGGCACATTCTAATATCCTTGCAATATTTCTTTTAAGAGAGAGAGGAAGTCCTTCTCTTAGTACTTCAAATGAGAAAGGAAGGTGTCCTTATCAATTACCTTCAGTATAAAAGTCTCACCTTTTTTACACATCAGTATGTGTTAGTACCAGGGTACCTCTATCACTAATCACCTTGCAAGGGAAGCAGCAGTGGGAGCAATATGTGCCTGAAGCTGGATGCTGGATGATGCTGTTTTACACCTCCTAAGATGGGGTGTGGCACGAGAAGTATGTGGAGTACGTGGTGGGGGTGAGAGGGGAGGTGGTCTCCTCTTTAAATTAGACCTTTGAAACAATTCCAAGTGACATCGAATTACTGCCAGATGTTATCTTTGTTGAAAGTCTAATGCCTGACATGTATCCCAGAGTTCTAAACTTTTTGCTCACTGCCTTTTGAAAAGATCCTATTAATTTAGAGCCTAGAAAAGAGAAGGGAGTGCCCTCTGAATTTTGGCTAACAAGCCCCCTAAGCCATCTTTTGTCCACTATGTTCTTAAGAAACATAACCACTGTGTAGGAAGCTCCCTAGCATCGTCTTCAGGCAGAACACTTCCAAATCAATGCTGTAGAACAGCATCTAATTAAGAGAAAGTGTACATGTAGCACAAATTACATCTGTGAATTCTCCCCGAGGTGCATACAATATAAGAATTGCCTTTTCACTCAGCTACTATAATAATGGTTTCTTATGAGTCTCTGGCTCATCATCACTTCATTAAATCCTTGAATGGCCCTGATGCAGTTAGCTCCAAGAGGTTTAGGCACTTACTAGCTGTGCACTCAGCCGGAGCGTGGCCGAGCTATTTGTGCGTGCATTGTGAATGTGAGCTGGGCAAGGAGGTGGGAGTGGAGGTGGGCAGGAAACCCTCTATTCTTGATACTACAAACCTCTAAGTTTTCTTTCTCAGTAGGTGCCCATATTATTAATCCCTAGACTATATGTGGTTTGCTTTTAGCACACTCTAGGCCCCCGCAGTGGGAATGCTGCCCCATTTCTTCCCACCGCCTTCTCTGTCTTGCACTTTGCAGTAACTTTTCTATCTTCTCCCATTCTCCTTCAAAATCCCTCTGGTTTTTGAGAAGACTTTCAGTGGCTCTTTGGGGGTGTGGCAGGTGTCCTCACAAAACTCATTTTTCCCTCTGGCTAATGATCCACTTATTTCCTACCTAGGCAACTCAGCACAATCCAGGTCTGAGAGGGATGGACTTTCCACTGTGGTCCACAGGCATTTCTTTTATTTGTTTTCCTCTTGACAAAAGTAATATATACCCATTAGATAAAATTAAACCATTGCAGAAATATAAATGTTAAAAGTGAAAGTCCCTTGTAATCCCACCCTGCAGTGAAAACCATTTTAACAGTTTAGTCATCCCTCATTTTTTCAATACGTGTGTGTTAACTAGACAATTCTGATTTTACAAAGATGGGCTCATGTTATACACACTGTTTTGCAGTTTGCTTTCTTCACTTAAGAATCCTACCCAATTTCTTTGTATGCTGAAATCCCTGTTGCCGTAGCCAGAGAGCTCTATTTTTTCTTTTTCTTTTCTTCTTCTTCTCCTTCTCCTTCTCCTTCTTTTTGATTCCCATCCATTTCCATCCTCCTATCTTTGGACCCATGGTATAGAAAAAATACTACACTGTTGTAAGAGGGAGGAGTCTGGTGATTATGACCCTAATTCTGCTGCTGGTTAGGTGTATGACTGTAGACAGACTGCTTAACCTCTTGGGCCTCAGTTTTCTCATTTGTAAAATTAGGGAGTGGGCACCTGATTTCAAAGTTCCATCCCCCTCAGCTCTCTCAGACCAGACCCACTAGGAACATATATGAATTGAACACCTGCTACATTCCAGACACTGTTCTAGGTGCTGAGGAGGCAGCAATGGATACAAGAGGCAAAAAATCTTGCCATCATGAAGTTTACATTTCAGTGCTGAAGGTATTGCCCTCCAAATAGCACAGCCAAGCTTCTACAAACAGTTCTGTCTACCCTTCTTCCATTTTCTCTTCTCAATTATTCTCTAACCTACAGCAACTAAGTTCTGCCTCAACCACTCCCAGGAAAGTGCTCTAACAAATGCCACCAATTACCTTCTATTCACAATATACAATGGATTCTATTGAGTCTGTGTTTTATTTGAGCTCTATGTAGAACATGACATTATTAATTATTTTTCCTTTACCTTTTACTAATAGTTTGCTTCCATGGCAAGATTTCTCTCAAGAATGATCAGTCCTCCTCCTGAATATATACATATTCATATATGTTTTTAGTCCAGCTCTTCTTTCTCTACCATTCTTTAAACACTGAAATTCCTTGGGGTTATGCTCTGGTCCCACTGTTCTTCTTATTCTGTAAGTCCCCCTTCTATGCCAGAAAGGACTCCAGAACTTTCTGTTTAGCTCTATACTTGTATATCCAACTGCCTAAAGGTATTCTAATGGCCCCCCAAATTCAAAGTTCAAAATTGCACTTATGACCCCCATTGACTTGTTCTTCCCAGAATGGTCTCCAGTTTAAAAAATGGTGCCACAAACCAAGGCAAGTAAGTCAGAAATCGGAGAATCTTTCTTGACTTCTCTGATTCCCTACCCCCTCCCTCCAGCCCCCAACTGGTTGATCCTCTCTTTAACACCTCTCAGCTTGCTCTCTTCTTCTCTGTTCCCACTGTTACCTCTAAAATCTGGCCCCATGGTTGCCTGCTTGGAATATTTCACTGGTTTCTCAAGTTCTCTCCCTGCAATCAGCATTGTACCTCCACTCCTACTCCTATGATGGCCCATCTTTCACACTGAGTCCAGAGTGAGAGTTCTATTATTGTAATAACTAATATTTATTTTGTATCTCTCTATACCAGGCACTGTGCTAGAGGCTTGACACACATTGTCTGTATGTAATCCTCACACTATATACACTTACACTCATTTTCCATGAAAGGAAAATGATATTAAGAGAGGATGAAATCCTAACTACTAAACAATAGAACACAAGAGGCTTTGTGATTTAGTCCCTGGCTACTTCTATACAGTCATGTCTTATCAAAAATGTCAGGCAAAAGTCATTAACTTTAGAATTTGTCTGTGTATCCTTTCTAAAAAGAGTAGTAGTTTCTTATTAATGCACTAGATGAAAAGTACATAACATGCTTCAAAGCTTTCAACAAAAAATGTAATAAGCAAGTATTCATATAGTAAGTGGACAGATTGTTTCATATCCTATACAGCATCATTTAAATAGGAAAATTGAATGTTAGCAAAAATTAAATGCAGAAATATGGCATGATATGGCAGCTTTTCACCAACACTAGGTACTTATGGAGGTAGGGAAATACATTCAGATGGCAAAATTCTCTCTCAGCTAGAGAAGCTAACAGAATAGAGGTCAAAAAGCTGCAATGATGATTGTGGAGAAAATGATAAAGACTTAGCCAATACTTAATATTTTATCTCTTCCCTTCATTTAGTTGCACAAAGAATTTAACAGAAAGGAATTCATTCCTTTTTTTTTTCTATCAACTACAGTAGCAACTATGATTAACTTTACTCTTTCTGAGAATTGTTAAATTGTTTTTTATTATCAAATGCCTGGATTTACATTTGAATTAAATCTGGTGACCTGAATTCCCTAGTTAAACAAATTTAGTTACAGTGTATGTTGGACAGCATATGACTCAAACAACTGCCTTACAATACATTTATTCCACATGTAACAAACATTTATTGAATGCCTATAGTGAGTCTATTTCTCTGTAAGCATTACAGTTATTAATATGCCATTTAAATTCTAGTTTCTCTTAGTACCTATTGGTTGGAAAACAGTAACATTTATGTTTGGGGGAAGAAAAAAAGAGTTGTTTCACAAGAGGGGGGAAAAGTAAATCTGTAAGCAAAATGAAAAGCACTTATTACTGACAGGATTATAGAATTATAGATGTAATTTTAAGAATTGCTCCTAGCAAGTTAAAAATGCATAAAATATGCAATTTTTATAGGCCTTTTTAACAATCTATGTTAGTAGTAAATTATATCATTGTTGTAGTTACAACCATCTGTATATAACTTTAAATACTTATTAGGTGGGGTTCAAATTGAGTGGAGTAAAGTATAAAGTAAAAGTCTACAATCATTAGCAGGTTATCTAATAACTCAGGGCTTATGAAATGTAGTAAAATTATTAAGAAAATAAAAGATGAAAATTCGGGTACACACAGCTGACCACTGATTTAATCTTAAAAAACAAAGTCAGTTTTGCCTGTTACCACTAACACTAATAGAGTCTGGAATCATGATTCATCGAATTTTTTTTTTGAAAAAAAGAGCTTAATTTAGTATTGTCAATATATAAAGGTAGTATTCTGTGTGCATGTTTGATATTTTGCTGAATAACAATAATTGTTCAATGTTTAAGAAGAGTATCAAGAAATGTAAAGATAGAGTTTAACGCAGTGTGCTACATTTTTAGCACATCGAAAACTCTTATAACCATTAGCTTTATGTTACTTTAGGCTGCTGACTCTTGTGCCCTTGAAGATAGTAATAGTGACCAAAATATCTGTGCAGTTAAGGGTCAATTTTGATTATTGTTATGAAACCTGATTTAAAAAATAGTCATCAAAACATACCTCGTGAATTTGCTATCTGCTCTGTTTCTAGTTAAAAAAATAAAGATCATCTTCCTGTTAAAAAAACAAAGCAATCTGTCTGCTACTCAAGCCAGAAAATGTAGTCATCCTCAACTTTTTTCTCTCCCTCAATCTCCATGTCCCATCAGTCTTTAAATTCTACTTAACCTAGACCTATCTTATTAATATGTTTTGCATCCATCTCCTCTCCACCCCAATAGAAGCCGCTTAAGACCACTCTCATCCTGTAATCTTTTGCCTAAATTATTGCATTTAGATTCTCTACCTCCAATCTTTCCCAAACTGTTTTCTTCACTCCCACCAGAATGTCATTCTGAAAAATAAATGGAATCGCATTAGTTCCCTGCATTGTAATTCTACGGTGACTTGCTTTTGCTCACAGGGTAAAGTGCAAACTCACAGGAATCGCTGAACCTTTCATGACATGCTCTGTGCTTTTCTCTCCAGCCTCATCTCTCTCTGCTTACCCCTCTCAGCCTCACCTAACAAAGATAGCTTTGTGTATGGCGTCCTCCTTTTTGGGATGTACTTCCCTCCCCTCTTTGGCTGGGTGACTTGTATTTTCCTTCAAACCTCCACTCAGAGGATCTCTAGTTCATAATGTCTCCTCTATTCTCAGAGAATGCCACCTCTGACTTTTCACCGTGGACTTTAAACAACTTGAAGTTATCTTCAGAACATAGCCAAAATCCCAGCATGTAATAGGTGCAGAACAGATGTTTGCCAAAAGAAGGATTGAGCTGATTTTGAGGGCTGACCATGTGCAGTTTTTACCCAGTGTATATATGATTGATCAATGGATACGATCACAAGTCATGCTAGTAACTAGCTTCTCTTACCGCATCATGGGCCACATTCCCTGGAAAGAAAATTCCTGGAATTATAGATGATCTCCCTTTCCTTTGCCTTGTGGAACATAGCTAAGCTTAGCCAGTCTTCATTTCATTCCCCGAGTTTCAGCAACAACAACCATCATCAGCACTGAAGAAAAATCCAAATTGCCTTAAAGTAGGTAAAAAAGCATCTTTTCCATAAAAAAGTTTTACATTACTATCTTTTGGGGGAAATTAATGGGCTTACTGAGGTAACCATGGTTGTAGGGGATGTGAACTCTCAGTGCTATTTGGTGATAATCTGGAGCCACTAAGGCACAAAAATATTTTTTCCCATGTTTTGACTTTTAAAAAAAATAGTTATATTGAATGAGGCTGGACCTTAAACACATACACACACATGCACACACAAGGAATCAAACAAAACAGCATGCATAGCATGACTCCAGTTTTGTAAAATAAGAATAATCTAGTTGCACACCCAATGAAAAGAAGTGGAGGAATATACACTAGACTGTTAAAGAGGTTTTTGTTTCATGAGTGGGATTACAGGGCACCTTTACTTTTTGTCTCATGGGTGGGTTTACAGGGGACCTTCACTTTTAAGATTATTTATTTCTGTTTAAGTGGTATGAAAATGTGCAGAAAGCTCTAGGAAAAAATTTATGGTTTATTCTGGAGGATTTTGCTTTTCTTCAACCTCGGGGTGGAAATGTTGTCTGAAACAATCAATTAATGATTTGGTTAAGCACTGTAGCTGATGCTATTTGGCTTTCCCATGACACTTGAAAGTATATTTTCTAGCTTTGTCCCTTCTCCCTGCAATTGTTACAAAAAAACACACTTTTGTTTAAATATTTTGGTATTTGTTATTCTCTAATAATATGATTGCATTGTAAAAGTCTTAGATCTTTATAGCTCAGTGTAGAATGCTAAAATTTACAAATTACTTACAGCAAGTTATTTTCAAGTTGTGAGATAATTTCAACCATGGCTGGAACTCTTGGGGGAGGGAGTCACATCTCTAGCAGTGAAGCTTGTGCCATTGCCATCTGGGTCACACTCTGAGTCAGAAAGGACCTCAGAAACATGTAGCTCAAAAGCCCCAACCAGTGCAAGAATCTTCTCTGCAAAGTCCATGGCATGCCAGACACTTGTTTAAGTCATTGATGGCTACCCATGTTTCCTCAGGCAAAGTCCAAACTTCTTGACATACTCCAGAAGGCCTTCCACAGTCTGGCCTCTCCTTATTCAATTCCAGTTCATTAATTCATTAATTCACTTTTTTACTCTTCTATTTACCTATCCATCAAATATTTTCTGAGTGATTACTGTGTTCTAGGCACTGTTCTGAGAACTGGGGATTTATAACAACAAATTCTATTGTTATTCTATTGTTATTTATAACAATACTCTACTGTGTATTCTAGAGATACATTTTTAAATAATTGCTTGAATTAGAGAAATTGCAGGTTTACAGAAAAAATCATGCAGAAAATACAGATTTTCCATATACCCTCATATTCTATATATTTTTATATTCTAGTGGTCTAAGACAGGCAATAAACAAGTAAAACATAGATTATGTCAGGTGGTAATGAATGCCACATGGGAAGGTAAAGCATGGAAGATGTAGTGATTTTAAATATGCCCACCCACTCTTTGATTTTCTTCTCTTCAAGAGGCTGAGCTAATTCTCCTTTCTTCAAGTATGGGCTGGACGTAATGACTCACTTCTAACAAATAGAATAACGCAGAAGTGATAGTGTGTGACTTTGGATGCATAAAAGGCACTGCAAATTCCTCTTCTCTCTCTTAGATCACACACCCTGGGAGATGTGAGCTGCCATGTCATGATCAGCCCTAGAGAGAGTCCCCGTGGCAAGGAACTGCGGCCTCCAGCCAGGTGCAGTGTGGGGGAGCCTCCACGGATGGGGGTCCTCCAGCCCAGTCGAGTCTTAAGATGACTGCAACCCCGGCTGATGGCTTGACTACAATCACATGAATGACTCGGGGCCAGTGTGAGATAGAAAATGTTTGTAGTTTTAAACAAGTAAAATTTTGGGGGCAATTTGTTACACAGCAGTAGATAGCTAATACAGAAAAAAAAAAAAAAAGTGGGGATTGGAAGTTGCCAGGGTGATTAGCGAAGGTCTCACTGAGAAGGAGCCTTGCAACAAACACCTGGAGGAGGTGAGGGAGTGAGCCATGTGCACATCTGGGAAAGACACTGCTACTTTTCCTGCTGCACTGGAGTCATACTAAACTCATGTCAGTCATTTGAACACACCACTTTCCCTCTCAGTTCCAGGCCTTCCCTCATGTTATTTCCTCACTCATACTTCTCACCATTACCCATCACCCCACACCACTCCCCGAAACTGGCACCCTCATATGCTCTTCATTTATCCATCAGGTTTCAGCTTAAGTGCCACTTCTTCCAGGAATATCTACCTAGTCTGGGGTAAGTACAACTTCTGTGTGCTTTTACAGTGGACTGAGCTTACCTCCTCTCATAGCGCTTGACACACAGTATAAGAATGACCCTTTCATCTGGAGGTCCTCTTTGCGAGGACAGGGTCATATCTATTGCAGCTGTTACCACAGTGTCCAGCAGAGTGAAGAACACTCATTAGGAACTCGGTAAATATTTACTAAGTGAATGAAGATATTCTGCTTCTGCTTGGACACAGCTCTACCACCAAAGAACTGTCACATAAAACTCTGAATGCCAGACTCCTTATCACCCTCTCCTCTCTCCCTGTCCCCCTTTCTTTCCTCCCTCCTCTCTCTCCCTTCCTTTTTCTTTCTTTCTTTCTTTCTTTCTTTCTTTCTTTTCTTTCTTTCTTTCTTTTCTTTCTTTCTTTCTTTCTTTCTTTCTTTCTTTCTTTCTTTCCTTCCTTCCTTTCTTTCTTTCTTTCTTTCTTTCTTTCTTTCTTTTCCTTCCTTCCTTCCTTCCTTCTTCCCTCCCTCTCTCCCTCCCTTCCTCTCTTTTTCTTTCTCCCCCCCTTCTCTTTCTTTCTTATATCTTCTTCCCCTTTCTTCCAGGTTTATTAAGGTAAAATTTACTATAGTAAAGTTTACACCTTTTCAGAGTACAGATCTATGAATTTTGACAAATACGTAGTCTTGTAACCATGACCAAAGGGTTTCAACTCTCTCTTGGTTCTCTATTGGTGACAGTGCAAAGCAGCATACAGTTCTTACTTACACTGCTTCCACTCTGCTTAAATGGGATTCTCTGATTGTATAAATGATTCTGGTTGGCTTTCTCAGAGTCTGGGGACTGGGCATGCAAGGGGGTACCAGTGTTTCAGCTGTGTCTTGGCTGGCCTGCATGGTGATTATTTAAAGGAATGTTATTACATTGCATTCTGCTTCCCTTTCTTCCTGTCTCTGGGGGCAGAAATTGTGAACAGGCAATGATGACTCTTTAGCTTCACTTGGACACTGAAGGGCAAATTTCTTTCTCTTTTCTAATAGAAATAGAAAGAATAACATGGCATGAGTTCTAAGCAAAGAGGGATTTTTAACAATAAATTTACAACTTTAAGTTTCTCACTCTGATATGAATCTCTATCATAGTTGATGTCACTATTCTCTTTGTCAACATAATGCTTCACAATTGCTTCTTCTCTGTGCTTATGTTTCACTAATCTGATTAGAATACGAGAAACTTTTCCTTATATTTCTTTCCTCCTATGTAATGGGGACTAGCACAGACTGGGCACACAGTAGCCACTCAATAAATGTTCTTTTGAGAAACTGGCTTGTAAGGAGAAGTCACCTTTGGTAAATTCATAGAAAGGTCATTTTCAGATTGATCGGAATTTCAGGGCTGATCTTCCCCTTGGAATGCCAGTTTTCATATATTAATGAATGAAGCATTTGCCACTTTGACTATGGTTTCACTAATGAATGAAATAAATTGTCTAGCAATCCAGTGTAACAAATGTAGACATCTAGGAAGGTGGATTATCTCAAAAGATCAAGGTAGAGTTTTGGTTCTATCTGTGGGTGAGAAAACATGAAAGAAGGAAACATTTGTGGCTCTTGAGGTAAGGTGATGCTAGCTTCCAGTTCTTTCCCCCAATCCTCTCATTCTATAAGTCATTGTCGAGAATACTAAACCACCAGAGTGACACGGGGGAATCCCACAGGCAAACATAACATTAGAGCACATTCTCAGAGCAGTCTCAGGAAGAGGTTTCTGGACATCCTGGGGAGTTAAGTAATCGCTATCTGGAAGGAAGTATGCCATAGGGTTCTAGAAATCAACTTTGGGGTCAAATGATGCACGCAGACATTCTGGAATCCTATGCAAAAATATCAAAGTACCTCTTACTCTTTCTCAATTGCAATGAATGCAACTGCAAATATTTCCAAAGAGGTCTTAGAAATTTTATTGGTGTGAGAAAGTCAGAAAGGCCTAGCCCAATATGTATGTGTAAGAGATGGAAAATTGCAAAGAGGCACTTATCCAAAAACTTTCCTCTACAGGCCTGTTATGTCGTCCACAATTTTCAATCAATCCATTCCTTTAAGCTAAGATGTTAAAGAATCTTGTGAAAATGCTTGTCTGCATGTAGGTTTTCTTAACTATTAATGCCTAGGTATGGATTAGTTGGCCATGATAGGGTTGGTTTCCTTGACTCATCTTGGGTGAGAGAGAGTAAAAAGGGATAAATCAGAAATCTGTGTGCCCTAGGCAGGAGCCTCTCACTTCCATGATATTTTTGGATAAAGTCCTACCCTGGGGTAAAATTCAGCCACAAATCACCTCTGGGATGCTTTTCTGTACTGGCAGTGCCTGGGGGTGGGGGGAGCAGGCATTGAAGCCAAAGAAATCAGTCTTCATTACTCAGTTACCTCCTTATTGTCTGAATCTCTGATGAAGAACAAAAGTGTTTTGATCTTACTCAGTGCACGCATGATCTTGCTCAGGTTGTGTCGAGAAGTTGCCAAAAAACAACTAGTAGAAAACAAAAAGCCTCTGCCAACCAACTTACTGTTTTGTTTGCACTAATATTTCTCTCACTTAGGTCCACAGGCCATCTCTGCGAAGGCGAAATCCCCGAGGAATCCCCGAGGCACCACCTCCCTTTGTCCTCTTTTCCCAAACACCTTATCTCGCTGCCCTCAGCAGCCCTCTCCCAGTCTCACACCCCTCTGCCCTTTCAGCAGGGGCAGCAGGATTTAACCTCTACTCCCAGACGGGGAGTAAGGCCAGAAGACAAGATGCGAAACTTTGGGCCCATGATCAGTCAAGAGGAGAGAGGCATTTGCACAGCAGGTATAATCAGCGATTCTGCCCAAAGTCTTCAAATATGGTCTAAATTTCCCTCTGAGTAAGAAGTTCCCATTCTATTTGTCTTTTTCTTCTAAGAAGCAGCATCTTTCCCAAGAACTTCCCTCTGCCATCTTAGCATTTTGGATATGCCAGTCATTTGCTAGGTCATTCTGACTGAGCACCAGCACTGTATGGGACAACTCTAAAAATTACTCGTTCCCCGAACACCTTAACACAGTTGACATTTTTTTCTACTGAATTGCCTCAAAGTTTTAAAAGAATGTTTTGAGTCACGGACTTAAACTTGTGTTAAATCTGAAGCTTACCCATCAGTGGCTCAAGTGTTTTTGGGTACTGGGCATTGTCTACATTGCTTTTCACCTCACTAATAGTAACAAATGACTCTCATGCTGGTGTCTCAAGCCTCCTGGCAGGTTATGCTGATGCTGGTTGCTGCTTCTCCAATTCACGTTCTGATAACTTTCAGGCTCTCTTCTTATGCCTTGCTTTATATGAGTCCCTTCCGTGCTCGACTGCTCATAACAGCTTTCTATTGCCCATCATATCAACTCCAGACTGTTCTGGATGGCAGCCAAAGCTGCTTATAAGCCTATTCTCACCCTCCCTACCCACCTTTCTTTGTAAGCACCACCCAACACATACATTCCGCATTAATCTAAGGAGTCTTTTCTCTTTCTTCTACCAACCCCATTGCAAGCTTTTGTTTCTGTTGTTTCCTCTTCCTGATAGCCCTCTTCCTTTCTTTCAACTGGTCCAAATACTAATATTTAAAATTTCTCTGGAATCCAATGTCTTCTTTGAAGTCTTGGGATGAGTTTTCAATATCAGTTTCTAATCAGGTGCCTTTTTGCAGAGGTTGTAATTTCATTGTAACATATTTTATTCTATTTAATGTTAATTTATATTTGTGGGATAATATCATGTAGAACCTTAATTTTTCTTTTTGATTAAGTGTCATCTCCCCTGTACTCTGAGTGTTTCAAAAGCAAGAAACATGCCTTTTTCATTTGTGCAACCCTGGTGTCCAGTCCTGTGCCTGAGGTATAGCATTTGCATTAAAAATGTGGTAGAATGAATTATATTAATAAGCTCCTTAAGTACAGGGCCATGTCTTAGTCATTTTATATCCCCCAAAGCCTAAGACAGTACTAAGCATATGGCAGATAGTCCACAATATTTGTCACATTGAGTACAGAATAAAGGCATATTAATTAGCTAATGTCAGTTAAATTTAAATTCCAATTCTCTGATCAGTATTTACATACATCAATGTTTTGTCTCAAAAGTAAGCTCACTTTACATTAATCCTAAGGCCACTCCAACACAATTACTATGTTCTCTATTACTGTATATTTTTTTTAAGTATTAAAAATGAGCCCAAGAATCCCTTTTTGATGAAACATTAGAAGAGTAAAAAAAAACAGATATTTGTTAAACACAGTAAATTATTATTAGCTTAGTTTATTTGATTGTAAGAATTTGGAAGAAATAATAAAATTGCATCTCTTTTAAAATATACTGCCTTTCAGACCTGCCCCTAATTCAGAATGACATCTCATTCAACTAAGCCAGATCAGTAATGCTTCACCCTATTTGTGGCATAGACACAGTTTTTGAATTAGGACAGTGACAAAGAGAAAGGAAAAGGGACATTTTCTCAGGATTGACCTTTGTGATGTTTTAAAACCAAATCATCTTGAAATTGAGAACTGTGTTTGTTCATTCATACTTTAAAAAGTTCAAGAGAGTTGTGAGAATATAGGCAATGTCTAGTTCACATGGCTCATAATTTTCCTATCAGAAGCTGAGCAGGTTTGGTAAAACTGCACCAGAATACATAGAGTTTTGAATATGAATTTTTAATATTAGGTTTTAAATAATGCTAAATAATAATATTCCACCTGTGCAAAATGATCGTGAGAAAAATTAATGATCCTAGAATTTGTTAGAGAACTGGGATAAAGTAATCATTGATAATAGTTAATTAACTATGCATTTGAATCTCTATGGTATAAGCAAATGTGAATTATGAATTTTTTTTAACCTGTTTACTAGTCAAAAGAATAAATAAAAAGAGGGAATGAGATGTACTTATGGTCTTTTAAAATCAATGACAGTAAAGGGAAGATATTAGGAAACAAATGCCTAATTCTGTTTCTACACGTAACGTAGTAAAAATTTTGCTTAAATGTTCTTTCTTCTATCATTTAAATTGATTTCAGTACTTGGTGTTACTAGAGAGGAGAATCTACTTGTTTGTTTTATGACTTATTCCAGTGTGTATGGTCTTCCTTTTAAGATGAGATGGAGCACTGATTCATAAGCTTCACCCACCAGGAAGCAGGGAAAGGTGGCTGTGGTTGACAAGTGTCTTTGTGGGCAGGGTGTAACAGAGAAGGTGTGGGGTGGGCTGGGCATGATACGAAGTGTCCTGAATACCGTCAGGGCCAACTTTGGGCAGAACAGTGTAGTAAATAAACTTTGCCATTGGAAACCCCAGTTTCTGGCTTTTGTTCTTTGCTGGATGCTTCCATGCCCTCCCTCCACCGACCCTGGAGAGAAGCTCTCACTCTCCATGTTCTCAGGCACGAGTTTTCCAATGATCCTTTTCTCCATATTCATTCACACCCTGGGAAATGTGATTTCATGCCTGCTTACCACTTCATTTCTCTTATAAAGTAACTAAGGATTAAAAATAATGTACAAAACTTCAGCAGAGAACATTTTGAAACACTAACAAAGGGTATAAAAAAGACACTACAAAGTAGAGAGATGGTTAATGCTCTTAGATGGAATGAGTTCACATTACAAAGATATTAATTCTCCCCAAATTAGTCTGTAGGTTAAATGACAACACAATAGAAATTTGTTCGTGTATTTTTCCAGGAACCTGATACATTTATTATAAAGTTTATATAAAATATATGCGAGAGGTCCACAAATGGCTAAGTCAACCCTGAAAAGAGGATAGACTTTCCCTTCCAGATATAAAGCCTCAGTAATAAAAAACAATGTGAGACCTGTTCAAGAACAAAGAAAAAAAGAAAAAACTAATGGGACAAAATAAAGACCTCAGAGATAGCAGTCTATATATGGGAAATTCATACATGATAACGGACTCACTGTTTAGTAGCTTGCGTTGGGAAGACTGGGTCATTATGTGAAGAAAATAAAATTGGATTCCCTAGTTTCCAGTACATTCAAAAATGCATTTAAAGCCCAATCATGAAAGATAAAACCATAGAGTAAATAAAATAAAAGATATAAGAGAAAATAAAATATATTTAAATAAATATAAAATAAAACCTATCTGTGACTTGGGGTGAAAACAAAACCTCGAAAAGTACAAACCATATAATGAGAACAAGTCTTTGATTACATCCAAATTAGATGTTCTATTCAACAAAGAACAAATAAGCAAATTTAATAAACACAAACTGGAAGAAGAGTTTGTTATGCCTAAAACCAACAAGGGAGGAATATCTAGAATATATAGGGAACTCTTAAAAATCAGCAAGAAAAAGACTAAATGCCTGACACAAAAATGGGCATAAAATGTAAATGTCAACTCACAAACGTGAGAATCCCAACAAGTATATTAAGAAAAATGCAAATTAAAACAAGATGATATCACTTTAAACCGCCAAAGCTGGCAAAAGAGTTGGTTAATTCTAAGCATGGATAATACTAAGTATTGTAAGGAAGCGGAAATCTTGATTCACAGATGTGAGAGAAATGAATGCTGCCTTTCCAGAGAACAACCTGGCAGTATCTAGTGAAAGTAAATAAACATATTCATATGACCTGGTCAATATACCCCTAGACGACTATTCCAAAGATACTCTTGCAAAAGGCCATTAAAAGGACTTGGATGAGGTTGCTCAGTGCTGTAGTGTCTGCAGAATGGGCAAGTAGAGGCAGTCCAGGTGCCCAGCAGTGGGGTAATAAGTGCATAAAATATGGTGGGTGCACACTATGGAGTGTCATGTTGGAAGCATGAGCTACACAGGGCAACACAGAGAGCGCAGAGTGCAAAAGTAAGAAAGAACATTTCCTATAAAATGAAAATACCTACACAAACTAAAGAGTACCTCATGATTTATAAGGATAAATACATATTCAGAAATGCATATCAAACATATTAGAGCACTGGTTTATGGCAGGGGTAGAGGTGGAGATGGGGGTGGGAGGTGTTTGGTGGGGAGGGAAGGAGAACCATGAGAGTGGAGACACACACAGACACACATGCACACTTACAAGAGGGACCGTGTGTGGAACAATGTGCTTTGGGCTGAGAAGTATGACAATCTCAAAAATTTTCACCTGAGATATCAGAAAAGGCTTCCTTCTCCTAGTGAGTAGGGAAGTAATTTAATTCATGCATTCACTGAATCTTTATTCATCATCTGCTACATGCCAGCCATGTTTAGCTGCTAGTGATAGGATGGTGAAGGAGACAGAAAAAGCCTACTTTCTGCTTGGGGATTCTGGGTGGCTTTTTCAGACATAGATTGTTGCTTGCATCCAAGATGAACCATGGGTTTATCTAGAGTGAAGGAAGTACCCAGGTTTTAGGAGAGACTTGAAAAATGACAAGGAAACAACTGAAGAGAAGGCTCTTGTGATCTGAAATTATTCAGTACTCATATGTCTCCAGTTATTTTTTTTTTTTTTCAGGAGCCATTTTATGTGATATCCATAATCTTTTCTAATATTTAACATTTTTCAGACTCCTAGTATTCAGGAATCTGCAAACAGCCCAGAACAGTTTTTCACTTAGTCAAGTGCACTAAAACCTAAGATCTTGGCCTCATTAACAAGTTGGGCCATCGGGAACATAATGAATATCATATTGTTGCTATTAAAGACAGCTTTGCAATTTTCTGGCATTCTATTCTCATTGCACAGCTATTTATTTCCTATTTAGGAACAATAGTGAAGTTGGGCAAATAGGACTGGCTTGAACACCAATTTGAGAAGTACTGTGAAGACAAGTCCAGAATTACCTTTATGTGTGTACCCTAAGATATTTAGTAAATTGTTTAAATTCATGTATCTATTTGTCTATTTATTCCATATGCTTTTAGTGAGTCCTTCCTACCTGGACAGCACTAGCCTAAGTGTGGGAGACACAAAGATGAGAGAGGCAGAGAACTTCTTCTCAAAAGCTTGCAACTCAGTGAGGTCAAAAAACATTTCTCCCGGGGAACAATATTACTTATATTTCTCAGTTTCCCAGGCAAACCAACAAAAACCTATTTAATTCAATAGTATAGCTTAACTCTAGTGCATAATATAGCTTAATTGGTCAGAGTTCTGGGCAAAAAATGGCCACATTCATGCAATAGAGAATTGGATAAAGAAAAGTTTCCTTGTCTTTCTTGGGCTCATGGGCAGCCCCAAGCAAAAGTTTGGAACAGACCTAGTTTTCATTTTTCTCTGTAACCTTTCCTGTTGCATCTTTCTCCTTCCTCCTAAGGTCAGCTTTCCAAATGCTCGATGTCCTCAAGCCGTCCTAACCCATCACTATGGCACCTTACCTAGATCTGTGCCATCGAACAAAATGCTCAAGATTGTACAACTCATCCCTTCCCTTCCTCAGTTCTCCAACACTCCAGATCTTAACTAGTTGAGAGGATAAACATCTGGTTAAACTAATCTGCACTAACTCACATTCCTTTTCCCAGCAATAGATAGTTGTATTTTGAAAGCAGTTTGCTTGTTTACCAAAAAGTACCACTTGTTGATGAACAGATAGTTGTGGAAAGAAAACAGTGAGTTTCCCAAGTGAGGAGAAGAGGACTAAGTGGTAGGGGCAACCATGTGGGCAAGTCTGCCCTGACTGGACATCTGTGTACATTTTAACTTTTGCCAACTTCTTTTTGTCACTTTTGAATCTAGTGACTTACTTAAAACTTGTTTTCTGCCCCTATACCTCAGGATGGTTTCCAGCCTAGTTTTTAGGTGTTATTTAGGATTCAATGTAGTTTTAATAATTTAAAGCAACTTGTATCCATTATATTGCCAGATTCTTTTCTTCAGAAATCCATTTATATCATATAAGTGATGATGAGAGGTGTTTGGAAATATTAATTTGAAACTTAACTTGTGTGGTATTTAGAATGAGCCCAGATAAAATAACAAAAGGAGCTCATATCTACTGTATCCTCTGTATTCTTTGATTAAACAATACTTGCATCTTAAGAAAAATGGTGACCAGAGTGCTCAGCATTATTATTTCCAGATTTAGCTTGGTATTGACTATAATTCAGTGAATAAAATTTTAAGATAAATTTAAAGCTACCATAATTGTTATGATTGCTTTTTAAAAAGTCCCAGAATGGGAAGAAAACAGTACTTAGATTAGCCAACACTGCTGTTTTAAAAATATGTCTTGTTTAGGATTCCACATGTTAAAAAATTGAGACAAAAATGTTTTAAAGAAATGGAATCACCTCCAAGCCACCATTACCATTGCCTTTGAAGCAGAGGATCTAGGACATGTGTCCTTTATTTCTGAACACGTCTAATGAGATAAAAATCTATGAAGCTGGTAGGAAAATGAGTCCGTGACCAAAATGCTTACTCAGTTACTATAGGAGATCAAAGAATACCATACTGAATCTGGAATGTATGAAGACAAAGCAATTATTTTCTTTGAAAAATATGTAGGGTTAAGAAAATTTCTAGGATATGTCTGTGAAAGCACCTTCTGGGTCCTAATAGTGACGTTTTAGGGAAACACTTGCATCTCGAGGTGGGAAGGATGGGAGGTGGTGTTTTGTGGCCTCCGATGGTGGTTAGGTAGTTCTCAGAAGACAGTGCTGGAAATTAGATAATTGCTGATGTCATATTTTTCATGATTAAAAAAAATGGTCTCCTGGGGGCTATAAAAGCGGCGGCTTTTACCCCTCTCATCACAAGAAGTAGCATCGAAACAGGTAAGTGTTTCAGCAAACTTGCTAAATTGATTTGTTTGGTGTGAATGACTTTTTTTTTTTCCCTCATGTCATGCCTGTCTTTTGTTCTGTTGATACCAGGTTCTCCTTCTCATTTGCCCATTGCTCAAGTTAGAGCTGTCTACAATGACCACCCAGAAATCTGTGAGTTCTTCCCTTATGGGTGCTCTGGCTGCCAGCTGCCTTCTTCTCATTGCCCTGTTGGTGCAGGGAGGAGCCGCCGTGCCCATCAGTTCCCACTGCAGGCTTGCCAAGTCCAACTTCCACGAGCCTTATATCACCAACCGGACCTTCATGCTGGCTAAGGAGGTACTCGTCTCAATCTCTCTCTTTCTCATCTTATCTACTTGGAACCTGAATAAGCCTTAAATTATTCTTTACAACACCTTTAAGATCTTTAAGAACTCAACATTTACCCCCACTGGCAGATCAAAGATAATTTCCCATGTCCCTTCATAGACTGTTTAGGGACCTGGTTTTACCAGAGGACCTTCCATTTTGGCCTTTAGAAGAGATAACATTGAGTTTTACCCAAAAAGGAGCCATTCAGCAGCCCGTCTAACTATTCATTACCCCTTCTACTCCTCAGTGCATTCTTTTAAACTCCTGCACATATCTGAATTGTTCCTGTAGTCTTTATAGGGTTGCTCTGGGGAGAGGGGCTGGAAGGTAGAATACATCTCTACTTACAGACTTTTCTTCTGTCTCCTCAGTGTCCAGGCACTTAGTCTTTTTTTCTCTTCCAGGCCAGTATGGCAGACAACAACACTGATGTCCGTCTCATTGGGGAGAAACTTTACCACGGTGTCAATGTAAGCTATGATAAGCAGGGCAGTGTGCCATCCACAGTTATTTGGAGTGGTGGTGATGATGGTTTGCATCTTCTGCATGTCCTCCTATTGTGACCCCTGCTGTTTGACTTTGGCCTTGCAGATGAGAGAGCGCTGCTATCTGATGAAGCAGGTGCTGAACTTCACTGTTGAAGATGTGCTGCTCCCCCAGTCTGATAAATTCCAGCCCTATATGCAGGAGGTGGTATCCTTCTTGACCAGGCTCAGCAACAAGCTAAGCCAATGTGTAAGTTCTTCTCCCAACCTAAATCCACCCACCTCCAGCTGCCTTCTTCCACTGGGGTCCCCTTCCCACCCCATTGCCATTCTCCTCCACCTTCTCCCTCCCCTAGAATGCTGGCAGTAAGAGGTGCCTCAGCAATATTATTCCCAGGAGAGTGTTTGTTTTGCTTTAATTGAGTCACATTTTGAGTTTATGGTGGTGAACGGGGGGTCTGAAAAACAAGTGCATGGAAGCCTTATTTGTTTGGCTCTGGATAAAAGCAACTCAATTCGTATATGATGAGGAAGGTGTTGAGAGCTATAAGGGGAAAAAAGAAACCCTAGATGTGGAAATGGGTCACTGATTAAAATGTGCTGGGGGGTGGGGATAGGAAGAAAGAGAAAGTGAAAGAGAAAAAGAGGGAGGTGGGAAGGTTTAACTGCTGCTTTTTGATGTCATGGGAAGTGACAAAATCAGAGGCGTGTGAGTCCGATGCCTCTGAACATTTAAAACTATAAAAAAAGATTTAAATGGAGTAGGCAGAGGGAAGGAGACCTAGTATTTATTGAGGAGGGTCTACTTTTCATGCAAGCTGTTTTATGTACTTTTCTTGTTCTGATCACGTTTTTAATGAGGTATGATTTGGGTTTTATTCCAGAGATAATCTGCATAAACTAGTCCACTCTTTCCCCAAGCTTAAACCTCAGTAGGATTTCCTAAAGATGAATAGACGTCCCATGTAAGGGAAGTGACTGGATGTTGGTGTCCAGAGGAATTCAAAAGCTCAGAAAATCTAGGCCACTGGTGGAATCTAGGTCACTGTGGGCAAAATTAGTAAGAGCTTCGATTCCAGGTGAATTGTAACGCCCCTCAGACAGACAGGCTGAGGTTCATTAAGTTTGAGCACTACAATGTTAAACTAGTTACTCTTGCTTTTATTTTGTAGCATATTCAGGGTGATGACCAACATATCCAGAGAAATGTGCAAAAGCTGAAGGACACAGTGAAAAAGGTATGGCCATGAACTATTAATGCCAAACCTTTGAATAGGAGAGACAAATGCCATTGTCTCCTTTCTTTTTCTGCTTTTGGGATTTCTACTTGATTCTCCTAGTATCAGGTTGATTATTTAGGTGCCTGCATATAGGGGTGTGAATATATATTTCTTAATAAATTTTCAAATTGTGCACATCATAGAATTCTAGAGCTGGCTGGGAGCTTGAGTCATTTATCCTCTTTACCCCATAACCTTGAGATGTCGAGTGACAGAGCCAGGGCTAGCACATGGGGCTTCTGAATTCTGGGTCAGCACTTTTTTTCCATCAGCAATAGATACTTGGTTTTAGTACTATTAATTCTTAGGGAAATTTCAGATTCCTGTTGACTCATGTACTTTGAAGAAACACTTGTTCAAAAACAGAGAAGTGCCTTGAGCACATTTATGGGAAGTGAGTTTTGAAGCCATTAATTTGATGATTTAAAACTTAGAGAAATAGACTTAAATCAATAACAAAAGAGCTGGACTTGCCATAGAGCAAATTTCTGGGGTGACTGATACTTAGATTTAATTATCCTAATGTAACCTCCAACAGCTATTAGTTTCAGTTTAGAAGCAGGAGTGAACAACCTTCATATTTTTTATACAGTTTCACATAGAGTGAAAACATTAGTAATGGATTTATCATAGTGAAATGGAAGTCCGAATTGGATATTGTATTTTATTTCTCTCTCCCTTCCCCCTTCCTTTCTAGTTTTCTTTCTGCCTCCTTCAACAAATCCTAGTGAGACTCTATCTACCTTGAACTAGCACACATTTCTGCAATGAATGATATCCTCAGGGGGCTATTTGGGGAAAAGAACAACAGTAGATGCCTCAGACTGTCAGTTGTGACTCATCACAAAGCTAGAGGAGTCATTTGTAGCTTGAGAAAGAGATGCCTTTCTATGCAGGTGTAATTAAACACTTAGAAATAGGAAGGCTCTAGTTGATGGACTTTTCTGTAACAAGCCTAACCTCAAATCGCGCCGCCCCCCCAATTCAATCTTAATTTTTTAAAAAAGTGTATTTTCCTGGGTATATTTTAATGAATATGATCATTTCTTCCTTTGATAATCTAAGGCTTTGTAGTTTTCCATTGTGAAGATGAGTTCTCTTGTTAAAGAACTATTACTCAGATGTGGAGGGATGAATATTAGTGTGCTGTAACCAAGAAGTTTTTTTGGTTAAAATTCCCAATGTCAGCTTATTTTGTTGTCTTTATAAAAGGGGAGTGAAAAACATTTGCTGGTGATCTGTGTGGGAAAACAGGTTTTAAAACCTTTCATCCATTTTAGAGAGAATCAACTTTCATATTTGCAATGGGTTGCCACATAGAAGAATGATTGTGCTTTTTTTTGGTAGTTCCAGAAAGCACACACCAAAGTGAAAAGTTACTTAGAGAAAACTCAACTAGTCAGAGATGGCTCAAATGGGAGAGCAGTCTTGGGAGGTATAAATTTCTGTCACTTCAGTTATAAAAGCAGAGAGGACACTGGATATAGCCTATGGTTCCTAGAGCAAGAGGAACTTTAAAATTCTTTGGAGTTTTGGAAGCATCCTTTGGTACTATGCCGAAGGAAGCCTGGAAAGGGGATGATGGAATAGAGGAAGAGGAGAAGATTTTTCTTGAAATAATTGAGAGCAAGTTTAGCCAATTAAATGAATTTCAGAAGAGGATGTTTTAGCTTGAATTTGGGTTCTCTATCCCATTGAATTTTAAGGTTCATTTTCATACTACTTGGAAGAAAGAGAAAGGAATTGGATGTTAGGACCTGCATCTTGCTTTCTATTAATTAAAACAACTGGAAAGGACTTATTTGATATTTTTTCCCTTAAAAGTGAAAACCTGTTTTTTTTTTTTTTCTTTGCCAAATACGTGGGAACAGAAAAAGCATAAATGTGTTGCTAGATGTGTGGTTTTGGTTCAAGGCTGCTTGAGCTGAGATTTTATACGTAATTGGTCATAGACAGTTGACAGGACAAGACATAACTGGTGGTGCTCGGGATCCCCCAAATCCCAGCATAGCTTTGACATGGTCGCTCTGGTTAGCGTGTCCAGGTTCATTCGTATGAGGCCCTGTTGCAATTAATGCCTGCCGCTGTTCTCTCCATTCCCATAACCACAGTTTTAAGGTCTTTGGCAAAACATATTATACTTTTGCTAAAAGTGTATTATTAATCTTTTTCAAAAGGCTAAAAATTAATTTCTGTTTCCAGAAACCTAATCATGCTGTCTCCCTCTAATTTGTTTCTCTTTGGAAAACACAGTGTAAATGCTAAAATACTTTCGTATTCTTATTTTCACAGCTTGGAGAGTCTGGAGAGATCAAAGTAATTGGAGAACTGGATTTGCTGTTCATGGCCCTGGGAAATGCCTGCATTTAACCAGAGCAAAGCTGGAAGATGAATGACTAACCCTTCTTGCCTGTTAGAAATACCAATAAGATCCCCTAAAGTTTTCTTTTATTAAAAGGAAAATATGAATCTAAATTCCATCATCATGGAACCCCCTGCTTAGCTTAAAAAGGAAAACAACATAAATTGTGTTTATATGATCGGAAGGTGGACCTCCAAGCATAAAGAGACTTATTGATAACATTTTATTTTAGCTGGTGTTTTACACCCGATAGTAATTTGTTTTAAAGCAATTGTCTATCCCCACACACAAAAAAATTGCTTCCCATTCCTTTAGAGGAAGAAAACTCGCAAATAACTTCATGCTTATATAATCAATATCTTGTATTTATTATTTATTTAATGTTATAAATATACATTTTATTTATGCAATTTTATTATAATGGATTATTTATAGAAACATTATATATTGCTATTTGAGTTTAAGGCTAATATTAATATTTATGACAATAATTATGGAGCTAAACTATGTTTTTTGACCTTAATAAATACTTTCATTTCCTAAATTTTGTGGCTTTGTGAATTTTTTTTCCTTTAATATCACCATCATCACCATCATCTTATGATATAGTCATTGCCATTTTCTAAATGGGCCAAGAACCTCATATAAATGACTTTATTCTTCACTCTAAGCAAATGAGGTAGGTAGGCATTATCTGCATTTTGCAGGTGAGAAAAATGAATCAGAGACAGGTTAAAAACTGTAATTAGTTGACCCTCATTGAAGCTGGTCTTTCTGATTTCAAAGCTCTCTGCTATATTGCCTATATAGATTTATAACATTGATTCAGCATGCAGGTCTGACAGAAAGTAAGACATCGAAAGGAATGTGTCTTCATTGCTTGCAGTTTGCAGATAAAGCTAAAGGAGCCGTGTTGCTGGGAGAAATTCTTGCAATGTCTGTGGCTGTAGATGAAATGCTTAAGTCCTCCTTTCTTTCTATAATGCAGGCAGTAAAGTAACTGAGAAGCTGGTTGTGTTTTAGAATCTTCCCTACTAGTGGGGTTCAGCACTGGGAGAAAAGTCTTGTGGGTAGAAGATAGGCAAGGTATAATGAAATGCACAGACAGGGAGGGAGGTAGGGAGAGAGACAGAGAGAGAGAGAGAGAGAGAGAGAGAGAGAGAGAGAGAGAGAGAGAGAGAGAGATGGAGATAAAGCTGTAAATCTTTAAAATATGCACAGTGGTACAGAGAAGGGAAAGGAGAGGAAGATATGAAGCTGGACTAGTTCTGCCTAACAGAACAGACAAATGACCCGGGCACTGAAGAATGGTACCTTGGAGGCAAGGAGCTTCAAGAGATTGTGCAGATCTTTTCACAGAAGGTGAAAGTCAGTGGTCAGCCATCTAAAGTGTTTCCATCTCCAGCAATCAGAAATCATGGTTCCCCCTGCCCCCACCCTCAGGTCACTCACCAGTTGTTTGCCAAGTTCCTGCCAACATTGAGGCAATCTCTTTGGTGAGCATATATCATGTAAACCTCAGGTTCACACATGGATAAAGTGGAGTTGACAATTCTGCATTTGTGTCCCAAATGCCGAGAGTTTCCAAAGCTAAGCTTCAGAACGTGATAGAATTATGGTAATATCTGGGATCAGTTGGGGTTTCAGACTCTCTTGTCTCTTCTTCCAAATGTATATCGACATAATGACTTGAACAAAACTTGGTATTGTACTTGTTTTTAATCAGTTGTCTAGAAAGTGAGCCAAAAGTAGAAGAATTTTTGCCCCTATGTTCTAGTTTGTCCTAGTTTGCTAAAGCTGCAGAATGCAAAACACCAGAGATGGATAGGCTTTTATAAAACGGGGATTTATTTCACTACACAGTTACAGTCTTAAGGCCACAAAGTGTCCAAGGTAACACATCAGCAATCGGGTACCCTCACCGGAGGATGGCCAATGGCCTCCGGAAAACCTCTGCTAGCTAGGAAGGCAGCTGGCATCCGCTCCAAAGCTCTGGCCTCAAAACGGCTTTCTCCCAGGACGTTCCTCTCTAGCAAGCTTGCTCCTCTTCAAAACATCACTCCCAGCTGCACTCTCTGAGTTTCCTCTAGCTGAGTCAGCTCATTTATATAGCTCCACTGATCAAGGCCCACCCCGAATGGGTGGGGCCACGCCTCCATGGGAACATCTCATCAAAATGATCATTACCCACAGCTGAGTGGGGCACATTCCAAGCAAATCTAACCAGCACCAAAAACGTCTGCCCCATACAAGACCACAAAGATAATGACATTTGGGGGACACAATACACTCAAACCGGCACACCCTATAATCGGAGAGCTTTTCTAAGAGATATTTAAAACTTTCCACAACGTCAGATACATTTCAGAAGGAGCGATAGTCAGTTTTGGCTTCTCCTTCTCTCGACCTGCACATTGAATGTATCAGAAATTCTGTTAGTTTTAACTCCAAAATAATGACAGAATCTTCCATTGTCTCATTCCTTCAATGGCTAAATCCTACTCAAGCCTACTGAATTGCTGCAGTATCTTCTAAATGTCTTCCTACTGCCTAATTTGTTTAACTTTTTATTTTGAAATACTTTCAAACTTACAGGACAGTTAGAAAAATAATGCAAACCCCATTCATAGAACTCCAACATACCCCTAACTCCCAGATACCCAGATCCACCAATTTCAATGCTTTGCCCCATTTGCTGTATCATTCTATCTATCTATCTATCTATCTATCTATCTATCTATCTATCTATCTATCATCTATCTATTTTTCAATCCATTTTCAGAATACTTGATTGTAGGTTGTATTTGTCGTGCTGTGTGAACACTTTTTACTGTCTATACATTTCCTAAGAAAAAGGATATTAACTTATGTAATTACTTTAAGTGCAGTTATCAAGTTCACAAAACTTAACATTGATATAAAGCTTATAGTCTATATTCCATTTTTTTAAATTCCAATAATGTCCCTTTGAGCCTTTTCTCCTCCCTTGTTAGGTCCCATCCAGAATCAGGTACTGCATTTAATTGTCATTGTCTTTTCAGTTGTTCTCTCTTTCTTTCTTTTCTTTCTTTCTTCCTTCCTTCCTTCCTTCCTCCCTCCCTCCCTCCATCCCTCTTTCTCTTTCTTTCTTTCTTTCTTTCTTTGTTTCCTTCTTTCTTTCTTTCTCTTTCTTTCTTCTATGGGAATACACACACACACACACACACACACACACACACACACACACACACGCACACACGCAACACAAATTTCCCATCTCAACCACTCCCAAGCATACCATTCAGCTGGATTAATCACATTCACCATACTGTAGTACCCTCACTACCTTCTATAACTAAAATTTTCTCACCTCCCCACACACCCATTATACATTAACTTCCCACTCCCCTGGGTCCCCTGCCCTTGGCAACCTGTATTAATTTCTGGCTCTATGAGCTTGCACGTTCTCCAATATTTTATCTGTAGTTACCATTGGGCTTGAATATTTTTAATATATATAATTTTTATTAGAGAAGTTATAGGTTTATAGACATGTCATGCAGAAAATACAGAGTCCCCATATACCCATCCCATTCATAACACCTTGCATTAGTGTGCTACCTTTTTTTTCAAATGGTAAAAGAATATTCTTATAATTGTACTAATAACTATAGTCCATAGTTTACATTAGGGTTCACTATATTATACAGCCCTGTGTGTTTTTTTTTTAATTTTTATTTTAGTAACATATAAACTACCTAAAATTTTCCCTTTTAACCACATTCAAATATATAATTTAATGCTGTTAATTATATTTACAATGTTGTGCTACCATCAATGTCATCTATTACCAAAATTTTTCCATCACTCCACCAGAAATTCTGTATCAGTTAAGCATTAATGCCCATGGGACTTAAATCTAACATCCTAAATCTACAACAATCTCATTTATTTTGATACTGACTTAATTTCAACAGCATACACAAACTATATTCCTATACTTTTCTGTCCCGCCCAACTTTATGGAGTTCTTGTCACAAATAATATATTATACATTATGAGTCCAACCAAAAATACAATGGCACTGACATTTATATTTACCCAAATGGTTACTCTCACTGCAGATCTTTATGTCTTCATGAGGTTTTGATCTATTGTCTATTGTCCTTTCCTTTCAACTTGCAGAATTCTCTTTAGCATATCCTGTAGTCTAGTGATGACGAATTCCCTCAGCTTTTGTTTATCTGGTAATGTCTTAATCTCTGTCTTACTTTTGAAATGGTTTTGCCAGATATGGATTACTTGGCTGACAACTTTTTGCTTTCAGAACTTTAAATATGTCATTCCATGGCCTTCTTGCTTCCATGGTTTCCAATGGGAAAACTGGCATTTAATCTTATGGAGGCTCCCTAGTATGTAACACGTTGCTTCTCTCTTGGAGCTTTCAGAATTCTCTCTTTATATTTGGCATTCGATGGTTTGATTATAACATGGTGTAGTGTGGGTCTATTTGGGTTTATCTATTTTGGTTTTTGCTGAGCATCTTGGATATGTACATTCATGTTTTTTTTTTTTTTTTTGTTAAATTTGGTAAGTTTTCAGCCATTATTATTTTTTTAATATTCTCTCTACCCTTTTCTGTCTTTCTTTTCCCTCTGGGACTCCCACAATGTGTATGTTGGTATACTTGAAGGTGTCCTACAATTTCCTCAGGCTCTGTTTACTTGTCTTCATTCTTTATTCTTTCTGTTCCTTAGACTAAATGATTTCTATTATCTTATCTTCAAGTTCATTGATTCTTTCTTCTGCCAGCTCCAATCTGCTGTTGAACCCTCCTAGGGAATTTTAAATTTCTGTTACTGTGGTCTTTAGCTCTGTTTGGTTCTTTTTCATAATTTTCATCTCTCTATTGATATTCTTGTGTTCATCTATCATTTTTTCTGATTTCATCTAGTTATTTGTTCATATTTGCCTTTAGCTCTGAGCATGTTTAGGACCATGTTTTAAAAGCCTTTGTGTGCTATGTCCCCGGTCTGATCCTCCTAGTGCTTTAATCGTCCCCTTTGCCTGGGCTGTCACTTCCTGTTTCTTTGAATGTTTTATAATTTTTTGTTGAAATCTGGAAATTTTGACATTTTAATGTGTTATTGCTGGAATTCAGACTTTGAAGCATCTGTTCCTTAAATTTGTATCCAGATAGTATTATGGCGGAGCTCTCCCTGAATTCTAGGAGCTAACAGAAAACGCAAAAGGAAAAATAGAAAACACTTTTCCCAGTCTTGGCAGATTGACCTGTGCAAATGCTCTCCTTTGGGGTCATTCATACTAGTTTAGATAAGAGCTCCAAGCCATAGCATAGAGGCCTCCCTGAACCTTTCTGTGCATGCATCTTTGCATGCTCTGGTGGCCCTAGGAATTCCCTCATTTACATGGACCCTGGGAAACAGTTTTCTCATGGTCCTGGGCTGTCCCAGTTTGCTAAAGCTGCTGGAAATGCAATATACTAGAAACGGATTGGCTTTTACAATGAGGGTTTATTTGTTCACAAATTTACAGTTCCAAGGCCATGAATGTGTCCAAACTAAGGCATCAACAAGAAGACACCCTCACTGGAGAAAGGCCAATGGTGTCTGGAACACCTGTGTCAGCTGGGAAGGCACGTGGCTGGCATCTGCTTGTCCTTTCCTCTTGGATTGAGTTGCTTTCAGCTCCTGATTCCAGTGGCTTTCTCTTTAAGCATCTGTGGGTTCTCACTTAGTTTCTCTGGGCAAACTCTGGGCTTCATTTCTTAGTTTAGCATCTCCAAACATCTTTCTGTGAGCATCTCCAAAATGTTTTGGGCATTTTTTCTCTAAGCATCTGTCAGCTCTCTTCAAAATGTCTCTCAGCTTCTCTGAGTTCTCTCTCTCTAGTAAGCTCTTTTAAGGACTGCAGTAAACTAACAAAGACCCACCTTGAATGGGAGGGGTCACATCTCTATGGACATAATCTAAACAAAAGGTTCTGCCCACAATAAATCTGCACCCACAAGATTGGGTTAAAAGAACATGGCTTTTTCTGGGGTGGATAATAGGTTCAAACCAGCACATGGGCACTGCACTGTATGTCCTACAGCCAACAATCCCTTGCCCCAGGCAGCACAACTTGATTGCTCTCATGCAGCATTCTGTAGGAGAGCTCTGTGAGTCACTTTCTATATGCAGGGCAAGTTCTGGGAGAATGAATCCCTTGGGCCACCACCAGACAGATTGGGCTGAACTTACAAGCTCCCAGTATGTGCATGAGGATTATTCTGCTCCCTCTGGAACTGGGACCAGGATCCACACTGGCAGTGCAGGCTGGCTCCACACCAAGCCTGTGAGGGGGATGAGAGGGGCAAGCCAGGGCACTTGGAGATCCTTTCCTTTTTAGATAGACTTTTTCTTGATTCAGCATTTGTCCTGTTACTGCAATCCTTTAACAGTTTTCTTGAGTTTTGAGAAAGCTGTTTCTGCCAGTTTTTGCTGGTCATTCAAAGTTTCTGTTGGGGGACGAAGCCCTGATGCATCTCACTCCATTATCTTGACTGGGGTGGGATCTCCACTGTATTTTTAACCCAGCAACCAGAGTAAATTTAAAAAGCAAAAACATTAGATTGTGGCACTTCCTTGCTTTCCCCAGTTACTTCCCTTCACAATGACAATGAAATTCAAACCTCTGACCATGGCCCCTGACTTCTCCCCAATGCCATCCCACCACCCTCCCCTGGCTCCCTCTGCTGCAGCCACCCCAGCCTCCTTGCTTGTCCACATATACAACAGACTAGCTCCTGCCTAGGAGTCTTGCACTCACTGTCCCTGATGCCCGTAATATTCTTCCCACAGGCATTTCATTGTCAATCTCTCCCTGCATTCAAGTCCTCACTCAATGTTACCTCTTCAGGGAGACTTGCCCTGACTACCCTATTGTCCTAGTTTGCTAATGCTGCAGAACGCAAAACACCAGAGATGGATAGGCTTTTATAAAACGGGGGTTTATTTTGCTACACAGTTACAGTCTTAAGGCCACAAAGCGTCCAAGGTAACACACCAGCAATCGGGTACCTTCACCGGAGGATGGCCAGTGGTGTCCAGAAAACCTCTGCTAGCTAGGGAGGCAGCTGGCATCTGCTCCAAAGCTCTGGCCTCAAAACGGCTTTCTCCCAGGACGTTCCTCTCTAGCAAGCTTGCTCCTCTTCAAAACATCACTCCCAGCTGCACTCTGTTAGTTTTCTCTCTCTGAGTCAGCTCATTTATATAGCTCCACTGATCAAGGCCCACCCCGAATGGGCGGGGCCACACCTCCATGGGAACATCTCATCAAAATCATCGCCCACAGCTGGGTGGGGCACACTCCAAGCAAATCCAACCAACACAAAAACTTCTGCCCCACAAAACTACAAAGATAATGGCATTTGGGGGACACAATACATTCAAACCAGCACACCTATCAAAAATAGCCTCTTTACCATCTCTCCAAACACCCTCTGTTCAAGTTTGCTAATGCTGCCGTTATGCAAAATACCAGAAATGGATTAGCTTTTATAAAGGGGGTTTATTTGGTTACACAGTTACCAACTTAAGGCCATAAAGTGTTCAAGGTAAGGCATCAACAACTGGGTGCCTTCATTGGAGGATGGCCAATAGTGTCCGGAAAACCTCTGTTAGCTGGGAAGGCATGTGGCTGGTGTCTGCTCTGGAGTTCTGGTTTCAAAATGGCTTTCTCCAAAATGTCAGTGTCAGCTTCCAACAGCCATCTTCAAAATGTGTCTCTTAGCTGCAGCTCTGAGTTCCTTCTGTCAGCTGTTTTATATGGTTCCAGTGATTTAATTAAGACCCACCCTGAATAGATGTGGTAACACCTCCATGGAAATTATCCAATCAAAGGTCTCACCCAGTTGATTGAGTCACATCTCCATGGAAACACTCAATCAAAGATTCCAACCTAGTCAACACTAATAAGTCTGCCCCCACAAAATTGCATCAAAGAGAATAGTGTACTGGGGGACATGATACATCCAAACTGGCACACCCTCCTATTCCCATTACCCCAATTCATTTTTCTTTGTATTAATTACCACATGTGAAATTGTTTATTTGCTTTGGCCATTTATTACTTTTTCAGCATATACTTTTAGAGTTCACCTTTATGTCAGGAGCAATGATGGTGAACACCTTGCTAACAAAACCCCTGTCCACATGGAGCTTACATTCTAGTGTAAATGTAATGGAGAGATCCATGCTATAATAACATCCTATAAGTGCTATGATGAAAAACTAAGCAGGGCAGGGGGATAGAACTTGTTGGGGGTGGCTATTTTAGATAGACAGATGAGGGAAGGCCTTCTCAGAGCAGATACCCACATAGAATGGAGGTATGAGCCATGGGAATATCTGGGGATATGGCAAGAGATAAGCCCTGGGATGGGGCAGGTGTGGAGTATTCAAGGAATAGCAAGGGGTCCAGGGCTGGAACAGGGTGAGTGAGGGGCAAAGTCATAGATGAGGACAGAGAGTCTTTGTTGGCCAGGACAGGACTTTGGATTTTGTTCTAAGGCAGACAGCCAACCACCGGAAGTTTTTGAGGTTGGAAAAAAATTGATCTGACTCATGTTTTCTATAGATCACTCTGACTGCTGGGTGGAGAGTAAGACTAGAAGAAAGGCCAGTGCAATAGTCTGGGAATGAGACAATGATTGCTTGGGTTGGGTGATGGTAGTGGGGGGTGGTGAGAAGTGGTCAGATTTGGCATTTTGAAGGTGGAGCTGATGGGACTTACACTGAGGTATGTGAAGAAGGAAAGGAGTCAAGGACGATTTTTAAGGTTTTGGCTTCAGCAATTGGGTGAATCTACCAGGCATTTACCAAGATGGGGAAATAAAAGTCAAAGGTTGTGTTATAAACATGTTAAGTTTGAGATGTCTTTTATAGACGTAGGGGCAGTTTTTTAAATAGGGAGTTATAATATGTTAGAATTTAGGAGAGAGGCCAAAGCTGGGGACATAAATGGAGTCAATGAAGAATAGGTCACACCATTGAGATAACTTAATAATAAAAGTATTAGTTAACATTTATTGAGTAAATTGCCAAGCATTGTTCTAATTGCTCTACATGAAATAACAATTTTATCCCACAATTCTAAAAGGTAGGTAATATTATTATCTTTACTTTGTTCGTGTCACTGCTTTCCGATCTTCCGGGTATATACCGAGAAGTGCAATCGCTGGATCGAATGGTAGCTCTATACCTAGTTTTCTAAGGAACTGCCAGATTGTCTTCCAGAGTGGCTGAACCATTATACAGTCCCACCAACAATGAATAAGAGTTCCAATTTCTCCACATCCCCTCCAGCATTTGTAGTTTCCTGTTTGTTTAATGGCAGCCATTCTAACCGGTGTTAGATGGTATCTCATTGTGGTCTTAATTTGCATCTCTCTAATAGCTAGTGAAGCTGAACATTTTTTCATGTGTTTCTTGGCCATTTGTATTTCCTCTTCAGAGAACTGTCTTTTCATATCTTTTGCCCATTTTATAATTGGGCTGTCTGTACTATTGTCATTGAGTTGTAGGATTTCTTTGTATATGCAAGATATCAGTCTTTTGTCAGATACATGGTTTCCAAAAATTTTTTCCCATTGAGTTGGCTGCCTCTTTACCTTTTTGAGAAATTCCTTTGAGGTGCAGAAACTTCTAAGCTTGAGGAGTTCCCATTTATCTATTTTATCTTTTGTTGCTTGTGCTTTGGGTGTAAAGTCTAGGAAGTGGCCTCCTAATACAAGGTCTTGAAGATGTTTTCCTACATTATCTTCTAGGAGTTTTATGGTACTTTCTTTTATATTGAGATCTTTGGTCCATTTTGAGTTAATTTTTGTGTAGGGGGTGAGGTAGGGGTCCTCTTTCATTCTTTTGGATATGGATATCCAACTCTCCCAGCCCCATTTGTTGAAAAGACCATTATGGCTCAGTTCGGTGACTTTGGGGGCCTTATCAAAGATCAGTCGGCCATAGATCTGAGGGTCTATCTCTGAATTCTCAATTCGATTCCATTGATCTATATGTCTATCTTTGTGCCAGTACCATGCTGTTTTGGCAACTGTGGCTTTATAATAAGCTTCAAAGTCAGGGAGTGTAAGTCCTCCCACTTCGTTTTTCTTTTTTAGAGTGTCTTTAGCAATTCGAGGCATCTTCCCTTTCCAAATAAATTTGATAACTAGCTTTTCCAAGTCTGCAAAGTAGGTTGTTGGAATTTTGATTGGGATTGCATTGAATCTGTAGATGAGTTTGGGTAGAATTGACATCTTAATGACATTTAGCCTTCCTATCCATGAACATGGAATATTTTTCCATCTTTTAAGGTCCCCTTCTATTTCTTTTAGTAGAGTTATGTAGTTTTCTTTGTATAGGTCTTTTACATCTCTGGTTAAGTTTATTCCTAGGTACTTGATTTTTTTAGTTGCTATTGAAAATGGTATCTTTTTCTTGAGTGTCTCTTCAGTTTGTTCATTTCTAGCATATAGAAACATTACTGACTTATGTGCATTAATCTTGTATCCCGCTACTTTGCTAAATTTGTTTATTAGCTCTAGTAGCTGTATCGTTGATTTCTCAGGGTTTTCTAGATATAAGATCATATCATCTGCAAACAATGACAGTTTTACTTCTTCTTTTCCAATTTGGATGCCTTTTATTTCTTTGTCTTGCCGGATTGCCCTGGCTAGCACTTCCAGCACAATGTTGAATAACAGTGGTGACAGCGGGCATCCTTGTCTTGTTCCTGATCTTAGAGGGAAGGCTTTCAGTCTCTCACCATTGAGTACTATGCTGGCTGTGGGTTTTTCATATATGCTCTTTATCATGTTGAGGAAGTTTCCTTCAATTCCTACCTTTTGAAGTGTTTTTATCAAAAACGGATGTTGGATTTTGTCAAATGCTTTTTCAGCATCTATTGAGATGATCAATTGATTTTTCCCTTTCGAGTTTTTAATGTGTTGTAATACATTGATTGTTTTTCTTATGTTGAACCATCCTTGCATGCCTGGAATGAACCCCACTTGGTCATGGTGTATGATTTTTTTAATGTGTCTTTGGATTCGATTTGCAAGTATTTTGTTGAGGATTTTTGCATCTATATTCATTAGGGAGATTGGCCGGTAGTTTTCCTTTTTTGTAGCATCTTTGCCTGGTTTTGGTATTAGATTGATGTTAGCTTCATAAAATGAGTTAGGTAGTGTTCCATTTTTTTTCAATGTTTTGAAAGAGTTTGAGTAAGATTGGTGTCAGTTCTTTCTGGAAAGTTTGGTAGAATTCCCCTGGGAAGCCATCTGGCCCTGGGCATTTATTTGTGGGAAGATTTTTGATGACTGATTGGATCTCTTTGCTTGTGATGGGTTGGTTGAGGTCTTCTATTTCTTCTCTGGTCAGTCTAGGTTGTTCATATGTTTCCAGGAAATTGTCCATTTCTTCTACATTATCCAGTTTGTTGCCATACAGTTGTTCATAATATCCTCTTATAATTTTTTTAATTTCTTCAGGATCTGCAGTTATGTCACCTTTTTCATTCATTATTTTGTTTATATGGGTCTTCTCTCTTTTTGATTTTGTCAGTCTAGCTAGGGGCTTGTCAATCTTGTTGATCTTCTCAAAGAACCAACTTTTGGTGATATTTATCCTTTCTATTGTTTTTTTGTTCTCTATGTCATTTATTTCTGCTTTAATCCTTGTTATTTCTTTTCTTGTACTTGGTTTAGGATTGGTTTGCTGTTCATTTTCTAGCTTCTTCAGTTGATCCATTAGTTCTTTGATTTTGGCTCTTTCTTCCTTTTTAATATATGCGTTTAGTGCTATAAATTTCCCCCTTAGCACTGCTTTTGCTGCATCCCATAGGTTTTGGTATGTTGTGTTCTCATTTTCATTCGTCTCTATATATTTAGCAATTTCTCTTGCTATTTCTTCTTTAACCCAGTGATTGTTTAGGAGTGTGTTGTTTAACCTCCAGGTATTTGTGAATTTTCTAAGTCTCTGATGGTTATTGACTTCTAATTGTATTCCATTGTGGTCAGAGAATGTGCTTTGAATAATTTCAATCTTTTTAAATTTATTGAGGCTTGTTTTATGTCCCAGCATATGATCTATTCTGGAGAAAGTTCCGTGAGCACTAGAAAAGTATGTGTATCCTGGTGATTTGGGATGTAATGTCCTGTAGATGTCTGTTAAATCTAATTCATTTATCAGATTGTTTAGGTTTTCAATTTCCTTATTGGTCTTCTGTCTGGTTGATCTATCTATAGGAGAGAGTGATGTGTTGAAATCTCCCACAATTATTGTGGAAACATCAATTGCTTCCTTTAGTTTTGCCAATGTTTCTCTCATGTATTTTGTGGCACCTTGATTGGGTGCATAGACATTTACGATTGTTATTTCTTCTTGCTGAATTGCCCCTTTTATTAGTATGTAGTGGCCTTCTTTGTCTCTCAAAACATCCCTGCATTTGAAGTCTATTTTATCTGAGATTAATATTGCTACACCTGCTTTCTTTTGGCTGTAGCTTGCATGAAATATTTTTTTCCATCCTTTCACTTTCAGTTTCTTTGTGTCCCTGTGTCTAAGATGAGTCTCTTGTATGCAACATATTGATGGTTCATTTTTTTTGATCCATTCTGCGAATCTATATCTTTTAATTGGGGAGTTTAATCCATTTACATTCAACGTTAAAACCGTGAAGGCATTTCTTGAATCGGCCATCTTATCCTTTGGATTATGTTTGCCATATTTTTCCCTCTCTCTATTAATATCCTTTATTGTACCCATACCGAATCTCTTTAGTACTGAACCTTTCTCCAAGTCTCTCTGTCCTGTCTTTGTTTCTCTGTCTGTAGGGCTCCCTTTAGTATCTCCAGTAGGGCAGGTCTCTTGTTAGCAAATTCTCTCAGCATTTCTTTGTCTGTGAAAAATTTAAGCTCTCCCTCAAATTTGAAGGAGAGCTTTGCTGGATAAAGTATTCTTGGCTGGAAATTCCTCTCACTCAGAATTTTAAATATATCGTGCCACTGCCTTCTCGCCTCCATGGTGGCTGCTGAGTAGTCACTACTTAGTCTTATGCTGTTTCCTTTGTATGTGGTGAATTGCTTTTCTCTTGCTGCTTTCAGAACTTGCTCCTTCTCTTCTATGTTTGACAGTGTGATCAGTATATGTCTCGGAGTGGGTTTTTTTTGGATTTATTCTATTTGGAGTTCGCTGAGCATTTATGATTTGTGTATTTATGTTGTTTAGAAGATTTGGGAAGTTTTCCCCAACAATTTCTTTGAATACTCTTCCTAGACCTTTACCCTTTTCTTCCCCTTCTGGGACACCAATGAGTCTTATATTCGGACGTTTCATATTATCTATCATATCCCTGAGGTCCATTTCGAGTTTTTCAATTTTTTTCCCCATTCTTTCTTTTATGCTTTCATTTTCCATTCTGTCATCTTCCAGGTCACTGATTCGTTGTTCAACTTCCTCTAGTCTTGTACTATGAGTGTCCAGAATCTTTTTAATTTGGTCAACAGTTTCTTTAATTTCCATAAGATCATCCATTTTTTTATTTAGTCTTGCAATGTCTTCTTTATGCTCTTCTAGGGTCTTCTTGATTTCCTTCATATCCCGTACTAGGGTCTCATTGTTCATCTTTAGTTCTTTGAGTAGCTCCTCTAGGTGTGTCTCTTCTGGTCTTTTGATTTGGGTGCTTGGGCTTGGGTTATCCATATCGTCTGGTTTTTTCATATGCTTTATAATTTTCTGTTGTTTTTGGCCTCGTGGCATTTGCTGACCTTGATAGGGTTCTTTTAGGGTTTGTAGACCAGTTGAAGTCCTTATCTCTAATTTATCAGATCTACAGCTTCGTGGAGTACACTTTCTCTAACTAACCAGCAGGTGGCGTCCACGAGCCACCTGTTCTCCACAAGCCAGATCTCCCCTGCTTAGCCTTTTTGGTGAGTGGGGGAGTGAGTCTTGTGGGGCCCAATTGGTGTCCCAAGCTTGCGTGTGTAGTTGGTGTTGCCTGCCCTGTATGTGGGGCGTGTTTCTGGGCAGTCGGGGAGGGGGGGTGGCCCTAACAATCAAATCTCCCTGATGATCCTAGAGTTTTAAAGCTACTGCAATAGTCTAATCCTTCAGTTCAGTCCTGCCACAGTTTGTCTCTGCCACTGACCCACAAGTCTTTGGTATTGGCGTATGGCTCCTGAGACTTGCAAGTGGGCCCCTCTTCCAGGCTGTGCACCCCGGGTCCTCTGTTGAGGGATGACTGTGCTATGTCACAGGTGAGTGCCGTCCCCCCAGGGCAGTTCTGGGCTGCTGGGCTGTGTTGGGAGGCTCCCAGTCTGCTCAAATGATGGCTGAATGGGGCTCTGTTAATTCACACTGCTCCCCCTTCCCAGCTCTGGGACATTCAGCTGAGGTTGCAGGGAAGGCTAATGTCCACGCCCAGTTTTGTGGTGTGTGCCTGTTATTTGAAGCACTTCCGTCACACTGGGTTGTCTGGGGCAGCTCTGGGCTATGGGGCTGGCGATGGGCAGGAGTGTTTCCTGTCCACCAGGATGGTGGCTGTGAGCGGACACCCCCCTTTTCTTGGGAAGTTGTGTTGTTTAGTGAATTTTCTCAGCCACTGGATTATTGCCTTTTGTCTCAGAGCTCTCTTAGTTCTGCTCTTGACTTGACGTGCCCAAATTTCAATTCTTTGAAGCTTTCTGTATTGAGCTTCTTAGAGTAATTGTTTTAGAAAAAGCAAAAAGGATTTAAAAAAAAAAAAAAACAAAAAAAAAAACGGCCCTCCTCAGAGATCTAATGGGTTATTGAAATGCTAATAGACAAAGCAACCAGGGCCATTAAGGAAAGGTGCACAGGGCAGAGAGATCAGCCTTGCTTCGGGATTTGCATATGCGCCTCAAGGCCTGATCTCCGCCCTTCCCCTTTCTGTGTTCACCAGAACTCCAAAAATCCTCTGCTTTTATTTTGGAGTTTTTCGTGTTGTTTTTTTTCTATGCCTGTCTCCTCTCTGCTGGGCTGGCTGCTCTCAGAGTCTCTGGTGTCTGGCCTCAGTCTATCTATGGTTGGAGTTTGAATCAGTAGAATGAGTTTCCGATAAGAGCAGCCACTGCAATTCTCCCTTCTCCTTCCTGGAGCTGACAGCCCCTCCTCCCCCGGGACTGAGCCTGGCAGGGAGGGGCGCGGGTCCCCTGGCCGCAAAAACTTACAGATTTCACTGATCTCAGCAGTTCCACGTTTTCATGAGTGTTGTATGAAGTATGCCCAAAGACAGATTGCTCTGTGGTGTCCAGTCCACGCAGTTCCTGGCTTTTTACCTACTTTCCTGGAGGAGTAACTAAAACATACAGCTCACCAGTCTGCCATCTTGCCCCGCCTCTCCACAGTCTATTATCTTTACTTTGAAGATGAAAAAACCAGTGTACAGAAAAGTTATGTAACTTGTTCAAGATCACACAGCTATTAAGTGGCAGAGCCTACATTCAAATTCAAGTCTTACCACAAAGTCCATTTGTTTCATCAAAGTCCATGATGCTTCTCCACCTGAGAGACCTCTGAGGACCCATCATGGGGCTCTCCAACCTTTAAAAGTGGGAGTAGAAGGAAGACTTAGCAAAGGAAACTAAGAAGTTCAGCTACTGAGTTAGGGGAAAACCCACTGAATAAACTACCTATAAAAGGAGGGAGTGATCTCTCTCTAACCTGGAATGTAAACTCCATGAAGACAGGGACTTCTGTCTATTCTATTCAGTATCCCCAAAGCCTGGAACAGTCCCTGGTACATGGTAGGTGCTCAATGATTATTTGTTGAATGGATGAGTGAATTGCAGCATTTAAAAATTAGCAAAGAGTTGGAATAAAAAAAAATGGGATTATTTAAATAAATTATGGTATAATGCACCTAGCCCTCAGGAATTCCCAAATGCTTCAATCCTAGGGCAAGGAGTCTGAAATGAAGAGATTTAAAATTCTGAATGCTGAAGGACATAAGCCATTAGGTGCCAGTCTTTTCTCAGGTCTGGAGGGCAGTGCTGGCAATTTTGGCAGCAGCACGACAGCACAAGAGAGTCATGACTGTTCACAGGGAGACTTGCATAGTTATTGTTTGGCACCTGCTGGAGGAAAGCTGTCTTTTTGGGCATCACTGGCAGTGGCTCGCATTTAGCTGGCACCATCAGCATTGCTTGTGCTCCTGGCATTGGCAGAGGTGTTGGATAGCTCCTTTCCCAATGACAGATGGCAACACCCAGGTATTCAAGAAGGCTAATCTGTGAGCTTGTGTGAGACACCTCCTGGAGATGCTAACCACCATTTAGAAGGACTCTCAGGGTGCCTGGCGCTAGAGACGGTGGGAAAAGAGCCAGAGAAAATTGGTGTGTGCCTGTTACTGTGATACTTGGCTTGGGATGCCTGAGAAATAAGAGCTCTGTATGACTCATATTTACTAACAAGAAGGGTACTCTTTCACTATTTCCACTAGTCCTTTATATTATATTGTTCATTAATGTGCAGTTCTTCATATAGGAACTGAAATGGAGACAGGGAGATGATTTTGTTCTGAAAGGAGGTTTAAACTATAAAATTTGAGAGGAGATACTTTTATCAGGTGAGGAGGATGAAGTGGTTCCCAGGCATGAAGGCTGAAGTCCTTTTTTCTCTGGCGCAACCATAGCCACAGGGAATTTATCTTTAAAACAAACCCTCAAGGACTGTTTATTGTTGAAAAAACAGTCAGAAGGCTGAGATGACTGACCCTGCTTACCAAGAAGAAATTATATTACTGCTATGCAATGAGGGCCAGGTGGACTATAACTAAACCACAGGGATTCGCTGGCTGCTTCATAACCAGCTTTGCTCAATGATCTGGTCAATGGAAAACGTCATCAACACGAATAGAAGAGATCATCAGAGACTCAGTTCCTACAGGAATGAGGGTTTGAGTTGCTCTCCTAGGCGATGGTCCCCATTCGATTGAGATGCAGGAACAGGGTAAGGGGAATGTGGATTGAGTGGTGGGAATAATCCGTGATTTTCACCTTAGGTCTGTGAACAGCTATGAAAGCAGGAACTGTAGCAGATAGGTTGTATGTTAATGTTTTTCCTCTCCTCTCTTTCTCGCCACTACCTTATATGAGGAGTACCGTGGTGGCTAAAGATTTAGGTTTCAGGAGGGAATATGACCAAGTCGACATCAACCTATAATGATATGGTAGCTGACAAGATTCTGTGTCTCCTGCGTTGGGTTACGCACATTTCCTTTGAGGACCAAGGGGAAGAATTGTGCCCAGCTAGCCCTCCAGATTCATACTCTATTTGTTTGCACTCAACTTTGTGCCCAGAGAAGCTAACATAAATGGATTGCCCCATATACGCCCTTGCTCTCTGGGTTTTGATTGCATTTGGCTAATGGAAGAAGGTGGCAGAAGACTGAAGGGTGGGCAGAGGATAAGGCCAGAGCGTTTATCCCCTGGACCTTTCCTTGTCAGGGTGCCACACAGGTTGGCTGTATCCTTCTACCAAAAGCTCCAGCTCCTTGCAGAAAACCCTATCCATACAGCCTCTTTCTACATTCTAGAAACTACTCTCAAACCTTGCCCCTAACAGGCTCCCAGCTATTCTTAGCCTTGGGAATTGTACTATTTCCTGGTTTCCTTAAACCCTTTTCCACACCTTAAAAAAAAAACAATCCTTTTTAAAACTCTTCTCCCTTTCTCCAGCGCAAGTGTGCCATATGTTACCCGCTGGAACTGTGACTTATACATGGCTCTACTCCTTCTATCAGCAAGCTGGAGTCTGGTAATTTAGATATGATCATTTATGGACAATAAATAAAGCTAGTTTTTGGCATATTTGAGTTGTGTGTAAATTTTTGACTCTGTAATAAAACAAAATCAGAAGCAATGCTATTTTGGTTTCTAAAATTAAAATACTTCCTTTAATAATTTTGTTTCCTATTTTTCTAACAGGTAAGTAGAGGTACTTATGTCAAAGTACACTATTACCTAAAAGACTGAAAGAGCTCTTGTCTCTCCTTTGGTCCAGGAGAGTCTTTGCTCCTTTCTGTGGCTGTTCTTTTCCTCCCCTCTTTTCCTACACAGCAGGCAAACACAGGGGACTTCTCTTCTAGTCTGGCACTATACTAGCTAGAGGCTGGGAGAATGATTATGCCTGAATAATTCTGACTTCTTGACCTCACCTTGCATTTTGGCTGCTTGTCTTGTATGGGGTCCTTCTTTCTTCTCTTTCCCTGTTGTGCTAAGGATATTCAGGGTGACCCTACATGTCTCATATGGTCACAATGCCTTCTTTATTTCTATGGGTTTAACTATCTGGGGTCATTCTCTGCAGCCTGTAGTTCACCCCGGCAAAGCGTGTGCAGATAACTGTTAACATCACTCAGAAATTGACCAGTTGGTGCTCTTGTTAGTAGGTGCTGTTTCTTTTTGAAGTCAGCAGGCTGTAAGATGCTTTTCTGAGTGGTTGTTTCATCCTTGACATTTTCATCTTGTCATTGCTGCAGATGCTATTTGTAGGCACGACTGCCCAGGAACTTTATGAATCTTTCATTGCTCCTTGACTAAATGACACCCAATGACATTTCCATGACATTTCAATTTAATTTGTTTCCATAACCAGCTGTTTAGTTCATAGGGTGTTCATGATCCTGTGTTAAGAGCCATGAAATAGAAGGTTAGATATAATTTAGATGCTGTCCTCAAAGAGCTTGCAGTCTTGTCAAGAAAACAAGCCAAAAACTGACTAGAGCACACCTGGAAGGAAATGAGCTATAGGAGTGGCACCCCCAAGGCAACAGCCATCACTGGGGAAGGTGCCAAAAGTTAGATTTGGACTGATATTTTGAAGGATGAGAGGGATCTCCATTGGATCAAACATCATCTCTCTGAATCTTCCCTTTTCTTCCCTTTGCAACCTGGGCATAGTTAATTGCTCCATGGCCAGAACTCTAACAGCCTATTTTCCATATCCCTCTAAGTATTTATCACACCACAGTTTAATCATTTGTCATGTGTCCGTCTCCAGAGCTCTTCAAGGACAGAAATTGCTATTCACATTTGTGTTCTCAGAGCCTAAAAATTCTTGGCACTTTACAGGTTCCTAATAAATGTTTGATGGATGATTGCAGAAAGGATTAAATGGCATTCTAGGTCCAAGGACCTGGATGAGCAAAGGATTGGAGACATGAAAGAGGATATTGTACCCAGAAAAAGGCCAGAGCCATTGTGGCTGAAGCACAGTTATGTGGACTGATGCATTGGGAAATGATTAGTAAGAACATTAATTCTATACAATTTTCTATTTCTTGTGTTTGGAAATTCAGTTATTGATAGGATTTATGAAAAGGAAATTCAGTGGAGTAACAGGATTTTGGCTAATACCATGCATCATCTCCCGGCCTGCTGTGGGCTGATAGAATAATTGCATCAATACTCTGTACTTTAATTTTCTCTTACTTGAGGTTGGGTAACTGGTAGCATACTGCTTCACAGAAAACCTGTGAGGACACATGTGAGAAAGATGTTAATTTTTACCCAGTTCTCCATATGTGCTGTGTTAATGTAACTCCTCCATACTGTAGTTAAAGATAGTACATTTAAGGGGTTTTTGATTGACATACCATTTCAGTGGGACATGATCCAATAACCTACCCACTCCACCCACTAATACTTCCCTCCACTAAATGCCTCACAAGGATTCATGAGAAAGCTGGCATTGCTGATGGGATGAGGCAACATTCGTACAAAAAGCTAAATACAAAGCAATTAAATAGTTTCTGACATAGCTGCACAAGAGATGTTACCTCACAGGGAACATTCAAACTGTAGGAGACCCATCCACAGCCTGGGTGAAGCACCTTAGTGGATAATCACTGATGAGTGAAGGCTGCTGGGAACCCCCTTAGCTAAAGCCATAGTAGCATCCTCCTGAGTTCTCCCTCCATGATTTTGTCAAACTCTCATGCTTTTGTCTTCAGAAGGTGGTTTGTTCCCAAAGCACATAAGATCTGCATGGTAATCTGAAGCTGTATGTACCGCAGAAAAGGTCATGGTCTTTTAATCTATTCCTGTGGGTGTAGACCTATTGTGGGTGGTACCTTATGATTAGGTTATTTCAATTGAGATGTGACCTGCCACATTCAACATGGATAAGAGGATAAAGGACACACAGAAAAAAGAAATGAAATTAAGAGAAGCTCACAGACAAACACCCAGAAAAGTTTAGAGAAAAAGCCACAGGCAAAGAAGACAGAAGCTGAAGCAAGGAAACCTGGGAAAGAAGGACAAACAGACATTGCTGCATTCCTTGCTATCTGACATAGGAACCAAAGCTCACTGGTAACTGGTCTTCAGAGAAGGCATTGTCCTGTTGATGCCTTAATTGGGACATTTTCACAGCCTTAGAGCTGTAATTTGTAAGCTAATAAATCCCCATTGTTAAAATCTTTTGGAACATTGGCATACTTGTGGTATATTGCATTTCCTTAGCTTTAGCCATCTGTTCTTCACTGACTCACAGTCTTTGAACTGCAGATTCCTTGTACCTAAAATGAGAATGACACCTACTATCAAGTAAGAATTAAATGGGATAGTGAAATAATTAATGAAAAACACGTTTTGTAAAGTGTCTGGCTTGATAAATGGTGTCTATTATTTGTTTCCAGCATCAAGATTTAGGAATATTGTTCTGATAGCCGTATAGACAAGGATATGTGAGATTAATTTGCAAGTTGCAAGTTGTACTCACTTCACAAAGAACTGTGCTAGGAAGATACATGAAAGAAGGGAGGTTTTTTGTTTTGTTTTGTTTTGTTTACCAAAAGTATAGTTTTGGGGTTTTGAGGAGGCAGGAAGAAAGGGTTTTTGCCTTAACTTTTCAGAAGGGGAAGAATTTTAAATGCAGGAAACATGCTTGAACTGTAGCAAGAACAAAACACAGGAATACACTGTTAACCCTAACCAGTTTTCTATTTGTCTTTGACAGTATACAAATTACCTTTTCCCATAAAAATAGAAAATAAGAATGACAAAAAATTAGGAGCATATTTTTACCTCTCAGAATATTTTTTGTGATTCTGTCTATCTGCATGGAGCCATGGTAGACTGCAGGCTACCTTAAGAGAGGCAATGCCCAGAGAGGAGCAGGTTAACTCACATGAGAGCACACAGCTAGGAAAGTGGTGAAGAAACAACTTGAACTTTGGGATCAGGGAACAAAGCAGCTGTTTGGATGATTTCATGAAAGAAGTGGTTTGCTATTAAGATGGAGAAGTGTTTTATTCGAAGGGTTGCTATTGAGGTATACAGAAGGAAGAAGCAGCTGGAAAGAAGTTTTCTGACTCCCGTATTATGCACTGGACAGTAATTATAATTATCTTTAATTAAGGATCTATCCACAGATACCTGGGCCAGAGTTATGGTCATTCTGAATAAACAGAAGTAACTTAGGAACCCACAAAATGTTATTATCAGCCCCCATGATAGAAAACACTTCTGGAAAGAAAACCACGGGAGTGAAACCAGCAGCTGCATCTTGCTATTTGTGGGATGGATATGAACTGGATAATGGAAACACAGCAAAACCGAGAAAGAAAACTGAACAACTGCTTCTTTTTGCCCACAAATGTTTAATTATGCAAATTTCTAAGTACAAAAGCTCACACCATTTTTAGGTGTGGAGAATAGGGTCAAACCTCTTTCCTTGGTCAGTATTACCATGGGGTTTTAGGAAAGCTGGACCTGATCATCCAACAATTTGCTCCTCAGTGGCTTAACTGAAGCCTCCACACATCAATGCTGAGGCTCAGGGGTCTGTAGCCTTAAGAATTGGGGGGAAGGAGAGGATAGAGAAATTGACTAGTTATAATACTCATGTTCAAAGAAATATATGTCCAGAAGGGACTTAGATATTTCTTTAGGAAGGAATATGTTTTAACCATTCTAGTTTGATAAGGATGACAAATGAGTAAGACGCTCAAACCTCGTCTGGTAATACATTCACAAGCCCTTACTTCCTTAGACTGTTTTAATATTCCTTCTGCTACAATTTAAGTCCATTTGCCCTAATGATGAATTTGTTGAATTGTAATTATGAACCAGCCTTCCATATAATTATTTTTCTATATTTGGTAACAATTTGAATTTAATTTTCTGAAACTAATAAACTAATTACCTTAAAACTGAGGAACATAAATGCTCCCTAAAACAATAGCAACAGCAGCAATAATAAAACAGCTAATGCTTTTGAGTAATTGCTCTGTGCAAGGCAAAATGCTAAATGCTTTATGTATAATTTCATTCTCACAATGAACCTACCAGGTGGGAAATATTATTTTTCCCATTTACAAATAAGGTAACCGAAGGTGCTGGACATTTTTGTATTCCTATAAATACTTTTGAACTTTGTCGTGGTATCTAGTTAAGTTACTTGGAAACAGTTTGCTTCTCTTGGGTCTTGCTTTTAAGATTTGTTGGGCACACCAGAGTAGCACTTATTTTAGGGCTAATTACTCCCCACTCCTGAGGTAAGACCCTACGAGTACTCTACCCAATGTCCTGTGAATTACGAGGACTTTTTTTTTCCCCCAGTCTGGCTGGTGGGAACAGTCACCAATTCTCAGCCCTGTGTGAACTCCAGTTACTGGTCCTTCTAATCCCTTCAGGCAGTTCTTTCCCCAGCCTTGGGTGATTTCTCCACATACATGTGCTGTTCAGTAGTCAGCTGAATATTTGAAGTAGATCTTCTTCACATCTCTGGAGTTCTCTCTTTGTGCCATTCTCTCCTCTCTAGCACTCTACCCTGCAAATTCCAGCTGCCTTGATCTTCTTGAGCCCTCGGCTCTGTCTCCTCAACTCAGGGCATCCTCTGGTTCTAGCTGGCTTCCCCTTCCTTGCACTGCAGCTGGAAACTCTCTCAACACAGTAAGCTGGGCAATTACAGGGCTCTCTTTGGTTTCCCATCTCTCATGTCCTTCCATGTCCAATATCTAGAGAACTGTTTTTTCTTATTTTGTCCAGTTTTTCTCTTGTTTCAGGTGGGAGGGTATGGTTTGTTCACCCCAGAACCTCAGAATGTGAACTTATTTGGAAATGGAGTTTGCAGGTGTAAAGTTAACATGAGGTCACGCTGTATTAGGGTGTGCCCTATATCCAGTGTGACTGGTATTCTTATATGAAGAGGGAAATTTGGACCTAGAGACACAGACATGGAGGGAAGAATGTGACAAGGAAGGCAGAGTTTGGAGTGATCTATCTACACGCCAAGTAATGTCAAGTATTGCTGGCAACCACCAGAAGCTAAAAAGAGGCGAGGACCAGAAACAAAGGCAAACACTATAATGCCTCACCAATATGGACTAACTACGATGTGTAAACTCAGAATTGAATCTTAGAGCACAGCCTAACAGGGTAACCATTATTTTAATGGTCCCTAGATCGTAAGCTAGTACAGCAGTCACATCTATTCCTGAATTGTAATGGCTATCTCCAAACTCTGAGATGCTGATCCCTTTGGGTATAACCTGATTGGTCTCAGGAACGTTGGGTGTCTATGTGACAACTGAATCTCAGAGCTAGAGCTTGGCAGATATGAATGTCAGTACTAGCACATACAGCAACTGTTAAAAAAAAAAAAAAATCTGAAAAAGAGCCTAGACTTCAATTAGAGATATGAATGAAGCAGATCTGGTTAAGACTAGGGCAAATCAGGCCAAAGGGTAAAGATCGAAACTGACTGTGTTTTAAAACTTCAAATTCCATGTGAGATCAAGGGAAGAGATGCTTATTTGGTGCAGAATCTATATTTTCTAAACAATATAACTTCTATAGTCAGTTTGTTCAAACAACATAACTCATGGAACTTTGAATAGCAAGTGAGATGTGGTAGGTTTGTATAGGTTAGAGTGACATAGCAATACATCTCAAAGTAATTTGGGCAGAGAATAAAAATATATACACAGGCCCCCCCTGAGGAGCTGGGGGGAAATGTGGAAGTGTTGGACTTCCTCACCTGGGTTGTTTGCTGATGTTCTCACAAACATTGAGGACTGATGGTTTGGTATGCTGAGCCCTCTATCTTGGAGCTTCCCTTATGAAGCTTGTTACTGCAAAGGAGAGGCTAAAACTGCTTATAATTGTGCCTAAGAGTCTCCCCCGAGTACCTCTTTGTTGCTCAAATGTGGCCCTCTCTCTTTAGCTAAGCCAACTTGACGGGTGAACTCACTGCTCTCCCCCTCTATGTGGGACCTGACTCCCAGGGGTGTAAATCTCCCTGGCAACGCAGGATATGACTCCTGGGGATGAACCTGGACTCAGCTTCATAGGATTGAGAACATCTTTTTGACCAAAAGGGGGATGCAAAATGAAATGAAATAAAGTTTCGCTGGCTGAGAGATTTCAAATGGAGTCGAGAGGTCATTCTGGTGGACATTGTTCCGCACTATATAGATAACACATTTTAGGTTTTAATGTATTGGAATAGCTAGAAGTAAATACCTGAAGCTATCAAACCCGAACCCAGTAGCCCTGACTCTTGGAGACGATTGTATGACAATGTAGCTTACAATGGGCAACTGTGATTGTGAAAACCTTGTGGATCGCACTCCCTTTATCCAGTTTATGGATGGATGAGTAGAAAAATGGGGACAAAAACTAAATGAAAAATAGGGTGGGATGATTTGGGTGTTCTTTTTTACTTTTATTTTTTATTCTTATTCTGATTCTTTCTGGTGTAAGGAAAATGTTAAAAAATAAATTGGGGTCATGAGTGTATAACTTTATGGTGCTACTATGAACAGTTGATTGTACCCCATGGATGACTGTATGGTATGTGAATATATCTCAGTAAAACTGAATTTAATTTTAAAAAAAAAAGAGGCAAGGAAGGATTCTTCCCTAGTGCCTTCAGAGGGAGCACTGCCCTGCTAACACCTTGGTTTTGGTCTTCTAGCCTCCAGAACTATGAGAGAAAAAATTTCTGTTGTCTTAAGTCACCAAGTTTGCGGTACTTTGTCCCTATGCCCTAGGAAACTAATAGAGAGGGTAAATCTGGTCCCTGTTACTGCATCTTGGCTGGAAGTGGAATTCTCTAAATTGAATTCTAATGGTGTTCAGAAAGGACAAATAGTGTGCAGCACTCCACAGCTCACTTCCCCTCCCCTCAGGATGGAGTGTAGGGAGAAGCATATTTACTCTACCAAGCTATGGACCCACTCCAAGCAAATGTACCTTTTTGACCAGAAATGGCTCATGTACTCATAGCAATTATTGGTTTAGATGAGGGGTCAGGAAACTTTTTCTGTAAAGGGCCAAAGAGTAAATATTTAGGCTTTGTGGGCGATATATGTTTTTTTTTTTTTAACATATTCTCTTCCTCTTCCTCCTCCTCCACAACATTTTAAAGCTTAAATCATTCACAGTTCATTTTTTTTTTAATTCAGTTTTATTGAAATATATTCACAAACCATACAGTCATCCATGGTATACAATCAACTGTTCACAGTATGATCATATAGTTATGCGTTCATCACCACAATCTATTTCTGAACATTTTCCTTACATCAGAAAGAATCAGAATAAGAATAAAAAATAAAAGTGAAAAGAGAATACCCAAACCATCCCCCCATCCCACCCTATTTGTCATTTAGTTTTTGCTCCCATTTTTCTACTGAATTTTTTTCAATTTTTTAACTTTGTTTATCAAAAAATTAAAAACAAACAGGCAAACAACAACCAAAAAACCCCCACAACATTTCAAACAAAGCAATGGATTAAGGAAAACAAATAACCTAAAATAACTACTTTGCTTCCAACATGTTCCTACCATACCCCAAGAAAATTAACAACCTCTAAGAAAACAAAGGAATAAGAGAAAAAAAAAAAACCTAAAATAACTCTATTGCTTCCAACATGATCTTACTATATCCAAGAAAGTTTACAAACCATAATCATTCCTGAGCATTCCCATAACATTGAGATTACCCTCCATAGTTTATCTGTTCTTATTAGATTATCATTCCCCCTCCACTACTTGGTATCTCTAGGTCCCCTACATTCTACAGTATAAAACATTGTACATTTTTCACAGAATTCACATTAGTGGTAACATACAATATCTCTCTTTTTGTGCCTGGCTTATTTTGCTCAGCATTATGTCTTTTTTTTTTTTTTTTTTAATCTTCATTTTATTGAGATATATTCATATACCACGCAGTCATACAAAACAAATCGTACTTTCGATTGTTCACAGTACCATTACATAGTTGTACATTCATCACCCAAATCAAACCCTGACACCTTCATTAGCACACACACAAGAATAACAAGAATAATAATTAGAGTGAAAAAGAGCAATTGAAGTAAAAAAGAACACTGGGTACCTTTGTCTCTTTGTTTCCTTCCCCTATTTTTCTACTCATCCATCCATAAACTAGACAAAGTGGAGTGTGGTCCTTATGGCTTTCCCAATCCCCTTGTCACCCCTCATAAGCTACATTTTTATACAACTGTCTTCGAGATTCATGGGTTCTGGGTTGTAGTTTGATAGTTTCAGGTATCCACCACCAGCTACCCCAATTCTTTAGAACCTAAAAAGGGTTGTCTAAAGTGTGCGTAAGAGTGCCCACCAGAGTGACCTCTCGGCTCCTTTTGGATTCTCTCTGCCACTGAAGCTTATTTCATTTCCTTTCACCTCCCCCTTTTGGTCAAGAAGATGTTCTCCGTCCCACGATGCCAGGTCTACATTCCTCCCCGGGAGTCATATTCCACGTTGCCAGGGAGATTCACTCCCCTGGGTGTCTGGTCCCACGTAGTGGGGAGGGCAGTGATTTCACCTTTCAAGTTGGCTTAGCCAGAGAGAGAGGGCCACATCTGAGCAACAAAGAGGCATTCGGGAGGAGGCTCTTAGGCACAACCATAGGGAGGCCTAGCCTCTCCTTTGCAGCAACCGTCTTCCCAAGGGTAAAACCTGTGGTAGAGGGCTCAACCCATCAAACCACCAGTCCCCTATATCTGTGGTCATGTTAGCAACCATGGAGGTGGGGTAGGCGAATACCCCTGCATTCTCCACAGGCTCCTCAAGGGGGCACTGCATCTTTTTTTTTTCCTTGTTTTTTTTTTTTTTTTTTTTAACTTTCCCTTCTTTTTTAAATCAACTGTATGAAGAAAAAGTTAAAAAGAAAACAAACATACAATAAAAAAACATTTCAAAGAGACCATAACAAGGGAGTAAGAAAAAGATAACTAACCTAAGATAACTGCTTAACTTCCAACATGTTCCTACTTTACCCCAAGAAAGTTACCTAATATAGCAACATTTCTGTGAACTTGCTCCTACTATATCCATCAGAAATTAACCATAGTCATTCCTGGGCATCCCCAGAACGTTAAATAGCTTATCTGTTCTTCTTGGATTATTGTTCCCCCTTCCTTAATTGCTCTCTATTGGTAGTTCCCCTACATTCTACATTATAAGCCATTTGTTTTACATTTTTCAAAGTTCACATTAGTGGTAGCATATAATATTTCTCTTTTTGTGCCTGGCTTATTTCACTTAGCATTATGTCTTCAAGGTTCATCCATATTGTCATATGTTTCACGAGATCGTTCCTTCTTACTGCCGCGTAGTATTCCATCGTGTGTATATACCACATTTTATTTATCCACTCATCTGTTGAAGGACATTTGGGTTGTTTCCATCTCTTGGCAATTGTGAATAATGCTGCTATGAACATTGGCGTGCAGATATCTGTTCGTGTCACTGCTTTCCGATCTTCCGGGTATATACCGAGAAGTGCAATTGCTGGATCGAATGGTAACTCTATATCTAGTTTTCTAAGGAACTGCCAGACTGACTTCTAGAGTGGCTGAACCATTATACAGTCCCACCAACAGTGAATAAGAGTTCCAATTTCTCCACATCCCCTCCAGCATTTGTAGTTTCCTGTTTGTTTAATGGCAGCCATTCTAACCGGTGTTAGATGGTATCTCATTGCGGTCTTAATTTGCATCTCTCTAATAGCTAGTGAAGCTGAACATTTTTTCATGTGTTTCTTGGCCATTTGTATTTCCTCTTCAGAGAACTGTCTTTTCATATCTTTTGCCCATTTTATAATTGGGCCGACTGTACTATTGTCATTGAGTTGTAGGATTTCTTTATATATGCAAGATATCAGTCTTTTGTCAGATACATGGTTTCCAAAAATTTTTTCCCATTGAGTTGGCTGCCTCTTTACCTTTTTGAGAAATTCCTTTGAGGTGCAGAAACTTCTAAGCTTGAGGAGTTCCCATTTATCTATTTTCTCTTTTGTTGCTTGTGCTTTGGGTGTAAAGTCTAGGAAGTGGCCGCCTAATACAAGGTCTTGAAGATGTTTTCCTACATTATCTTCTAGGAGTTTTATGGTACTTTCTTTTATATTGAGATCTTTGGTCCATTTTGAGTTAATTTTTGTGTAGGGGTGAGGTAGGGGTCCTCTTTCATTCTTTTGGATATGGATATCCAACTCTCCCAGCCCCATTTGTTGAAAAGACCATTATGACTCAGTTCAGTGACTTTGGGGGCCTTATCAAAGATCAGTCGGCCATAGATCTGAGGGTCTATCTCTGAATTCTCAATTCGATTCCATTGATCTATATGTCTATCTTTGTGCCAGTACCATGCTGTTTTGGCAACTGTGGCTTTATAATAAGCTTCAAAGTCAGGGAGTGTAAGTCCTCCCACTTCGTTTTTCTTTTTTAGAGTGTCTTTAGCAATTCGAGGCATCTTCCCTTTCCAAATAAATTTGATAACTAGCTTTTCTAAGTCTGCAAAGTAGGTTGTTGGAATTTTGATTGGGATTGCATTGAATCTGTAGATGAGTTTGGGTAGAATTGACATCTTAATGACATTTAGTCTTCCTATCCATGAACATGGAATATTTTTCCATCTTTTAAGGTCCCCTTCTATTTCTTTTAGTAGAGTTATGTAGTTTTCTTTGTATAGGTCTTTTACATCTTTGGTTAAGTTTATTCCTAGGTACTTGATTTTTTTAGTTGCTATTGAAAATGGTATCTTTTTCTTGAGTGTTTCTTCGGTTTGTTCATTTCTAGCATATAGAAACATTACTGACTTATGTGCATTAACCTTGTATCCCGCTACTTTGCTAAATTTGTTTATTAGCTCTAGTAGCTGTATCGTCGATTTCTCAGGGTTTTCTAGATATAAGATCATATCATCTGCAAACAATGACAGTTTTACTTCTTCTTTTCCAATTTGGACGCCTTTTATTTCTTTGTCTTGCCGGATTGCCCTGGCTAGCACTTCCAGCACAATGTTGAATAACAGTGGTGACAGCGGGCATCCTTGTCTTGTTCCTGATCTTAGAGGGAAGGCTTTCAGTCTCTCACCATTGAGTACTATGCTGGCTGTGGGTTTTTCATATATGCTCTTTATCATGTTGAGGAAGTTTCCTTCAATTCCTACCTTTTGATGTGTTTTTATCAAAAAGGGATGTTGGATTTTGTCAAATGCTTTTTCAGCATCTATTGAGATGATCAATTGATTTTTCCCTTTTGACTTGTTAATGTGTTGTAATACACTGATTGATTTTCTTATGTTGAACCATCCTTGCATGCCTGGAATAAACCCCACTTGGTCATGGTGTATGATTTTTTTAATGTGTCTTTGGATTCGATTTGCAAGTATTTTGTTGAGGATTTTTGCATCTATATTCATTAGGGAGATTGGCCGGTAGTTTTCCTTTTTTGTAACATCTTTGCCTGGTTTTGGTATTAGATTGATGTTAGCTTCATAAAATGAGTTAGGTAGTGTTCCATTTTCTTCAATGTTTTGAAAGAGTTTGAGTAAGATTGGTGTCAGTTCTTTCTGGAAAGTTTGGTAGAATTCCCCTGTGAAGCCATCTGGCCCTGGGCATTTATTTGTGGGAAGATTTTTGATGACTGATTGGATCTCTTTGCTTGTGATGGGTGGTTGAGGTCTTCTATTTCTTCTCTGGTCAGTCTAGGTTGTTCATATGTTTCCAGGAAATTGTCCATTTCCTCTACATTATCCAGTTTGTTGCCATACAGTTGTTCATAGTATCCTCTTATAATTTTTTTAATTTCTTCAGGATCTGCAGTTATGTCACCTTTTTCATTCATTATTTTGTTTATATGGGTCTTCTCTCTTTTTGATTTTGTCAGTCTAGCTAGGGGCTTGTCAATCTTGTTGATCTTCTCAAAGAACCAACTTTTGGTGATATTTATCCTCTCTATTGTTTTTTTGTTCTCTATGTCATTTATTTCTGCTTTAATCCTTGTTAATTCTTTTCTTGTACTTGGTTTAGGATTGGTTTGCTGTTCATTTTCTAGCTTCTTCAGTTGATCCATTAGTTCTTTGATTTTGGCTCTTTCTTCCTTTTTAATATATGCGTTTAGTGCTATAAATTTCCCCCTTAGCACTGCTTTTGCTGCATCCCATAGGTTTTGGTATGTTGTGTTCTCATTTTCATTCGTCTCTATATATTTAGCAATTTCTCTTGCTATTTCTTCTTTAACCCACTGATTGTTTAGGAGTGTGTTGTTTAACCTCCAGGTATTTGTGAATTTTCTAAGTCTCTGATGGTTATTGACTTCTAATTGTATTCCATTGTGGTCAGAGAATGTGCTTTGAATAATTTCAATCTTTTTAAATTTATTGAGGCTTGTTTTATGTCCCAGCATATGATCTATTCTGGAGAAAGTTCCATGAGCACTAGAAAAGTATGTGTATCCTGGTGATTTGGGATGTAATGTCCTGTATATGTCTGTTAAATCTAATTCATTTATCAGATTGTTTAGGTTTTCAATTTCCTTATTGGTCTTCTGTCTGGTTGATCTATCTATAGGAGAGAGTGATGTGTTGAAGTCTCCCACAATTATTGTGGAAACATCAATTGCTTCCTTTAGTTTTGCCAGTGTTTCTCTCATGTATTTTGTGGCACCTTGGTTGGGTGCATAGACATTTACGATTGTTATTTCTTCTTGCTGAATTGCCCCTTTATTAGTATGTAGTGGCCTTCTTTGTCTCTCAAAACATCCCTGCATTTGAAGTCTATTTTATCTGAGATTAATATTGCTACACCTGCTTTCTTTTGGCTGTAGCTTGCATGAAATATTTTTTTCCATCCTTTCACTTTCAGTTTCTTTGTGTCCCTGTGTCTAAGATGAGTCTCTTGTATGCAACATATTGATGGTTCATTTTTTTTGATCCATTCTGCGAATCTATATCTTTTAATTGGGGAGTTTAATCCATTTACATTCAACGTTATAACCGTGAAGGCATTTCTTGAATCAGCCATCTTATCCTTTGGTTTATGTTTGTCATATTTTTCCCCTCTGTCTATTAATATCCTTTATTCTACCCATACCGAATCTCTTTAGTACTGAACCTTTCTCCAGGTCTCTCTGTCCTTTCTTTGTTTCTCTGTGTGTAGGGCTCCCTTTAGTATCTCCAGTAGGGCAGGTCTCTTGTTAGCAAATTCTCTCAGCATTTGTTTGTCTGTGAAAAATTTAAGCTCTCCCTCAAATTTGAAGGAGAGCTTTGCTGGATAAAGTATTCTTGGCTGGAAATTTTTCTCACTCAGAATTTTAAATATATCGTGCCACTGCCTTCTCGCCTCCATGGTGGCTGCTGAGTAGTCACCACTTAGTCTTATGCTGTTTCCTTTGTATGTGGTGAATTGCTTTTCTCTTGCTGCTTTCAGAACTTGCTCCTTCTCTTCTGTGTTTGATAGTGTGATCAGTATATGTCTCGGAGTGGGTTTATTTGGATTTATTCTATTTGGAGTTTGCTGAGCATTTATGATTTGTGTATTTATGTAGTTTAGAAGATTTGGGAAGTTTTCCCCAACAATTTCTTTGAATACTCTTCCTAGACCTTTACCCTTTTCTTCCCCTTCTGGGACACCAATGAGTCTTATATTTGGACGTTTCATATTATCTATCATATCCCTGAGGTCCATTTCGATTTTTTCAATTTTTTTCCCCATTCTTTCTTTTATGCTTTCATTTTCCATTCTGTCATCTTCCAGGTCACTGATTCGTTGTTCAACTTCCTCTAGTCTTGTACTATGAGTGTCCAGAATCTTTTTAATTTGGTCAACAGTTTCTTTAATTTCCATAAGATCATCCATTTTTTTATTTAGTCTTGCAATGTCTTCTTTATGCTCTTCTAGGGTCTTCTTGATTTCCTTTATCTCCCGTACTATGGTCTCATTGTTCATCTTTAGTTCTTTGAGTAGCTGCTCTAGGTGCTGTGTCTCTTCTGGTCTTTTGATTTGGGTGCTTGGGATTGGGTTATCCATATCGTCTGGTTTTTCATATGCTTTATAATTTTCTGTTTTTTTTTTGCCTCGTGGCATTTGCTGAACTTGATAGGGTTCTTTTAGGATTTGTAGACCAATTGAAGTACTTATCTCTAATTTATCAGATCTACAGCTTTGTGGAGTACACTTTCTCTAACTAACCAGCAGGTGGCGTCCACGAGCCACCTGTTCTCCACAAGCCAGTTCTCCCCTGCTTAGCCTTTTTGGTGAGTGGGGGAGTGAGTCTTGTGGGGTCCAATTGGTGTACCAAGCTTGCGTGTGTAGTTGGTGTTTGCCTGCCCTGTATATGGGGCGTGTTTCTGGGCAGTCAGGGAGGGGGGGGTGGCTCTAACCATCAAATCTCCCTGGTGATCCTAGAGTTTTTAAAGCTGCTGCAATAGTCTAATCCTTCAGTTCAGTCCTGCCACAGTTTGTCTCTGCCACTGACCCACAAGTACTTGGTATTGGCATATGGCTCCAGAGACTTGCAAGTGGGCCCCTCTTCCAGGCCGTGCACCCCGGGTCCTCTGTTGAGGGATGACTGTGCTATGTCACAGGTGAGTGCCGTCCCCCCAGGGCAGTTTCTGGGCTGCTGGGCTGTGTAGGGAGGCTCCCAGTCTGCTGAAATGATGGCTGAATGGGGCTTTGTTAATTCACACTGCTCTACCTTCCCAACTCTGGGACAATCAGCTGAGGTTGCAGGGAAGGCTAATGTCCACGCCCAGTTTTGTGGTGTGTGCCTGTTATTTGAAGCACTTCCGTCACACTGGGTTGTCTGGGGCAGTTCTGGGCTATGGGGCTGGCGATGGGCAGGAGTGTTTCCTGTCCACCAGGATGATGGCTGTGAGCGGACACCCCCGTTTTCTTGGGAAGTTGTGGTGTTTAGTGAATTTTGTCAGCCACTGGATTATTGCGTTTTGTCTCAGAGCTCTCCTAGTTCTGCTCTTGACTTGACCTGCCCAAATAGCAAGTCTTTGAAGCTTTCTGTATTGGGCATCTTAGAGTAATTGTTTTAGAAAAAGAAAAAAGGATTAAAAAAACAAACAGAAAAAAGAAAAACAAAACGGGCCCTCCTCAGAGATCTAATGGGTTATTGAAATGCTAAGAGACAAAGCAACCAGGGCCATTAAGGAAAGGTCCACAGGGCAGAGAGATCAGCTTTTCTTCGGGATTTGCATATGCGCCTCAGGGCCCTTCCCCTTTCTATGTTCACCAGAACTCCAAAAATCCTCCGCTTTTATTTTGGAGTTTTTCGTGGTTTTTTTTTTTTCTATGCCTGTCTCCTCTCTGCTGGGCTGGCTGCTCTCAGATTCTCTGGTGTCTGGTCTCAGTCTATCTATGGTTGGATTTTGGATCAGTAGAATGGGTTTCCGATAAGGGCTGCCACTGCACTTCTCCCTTCTCCTTCCTGGAGCTGACAGCCCCTCCTCCCACGGGACTGAGCCTGGCAGGGAGGGGCGCGGGTCCCCTGGCCGCAAAAACTTACAGATTTTGCTGATCTCAGCAGTTCCACGTTTTCATGAGTGTTGTATGAAGTATGCCCAAAGTCAGATTGCTCTGTGGTGTCCAGTCCACGCAGTTCCTGGCTTTCTACCTACTTTCCTGGAGGAGTAACTAAAACATACAGCTCACCAGTCTGCCATCTTGCCCCCAGTCTCCACAGTTCATTTTTGGCACTAGGCACGGTTCTGTGAACTAGGCTAAAAGGGAATGGCTTTGTGGGCAACTGATAAGATCTGCTATAAATGGCAGAATGGTAAATGTATTCAGCATCAAATCTGACCCATAGTTAACAAAATTGCATTAAAATTACCTGTGCCATGACTATAAAACTGTTTCCTCTTCTTAGCCATTTCTTGATTACAATGAATTTTTTTAAACAATAGAAAGTAAATCTTTGAATCAGATTCTCATGGGCTCTCTTGTTCCCAGCTACCACTGCAGAGAGCAATTTGGGATTAGATAAAGTTCCGTGGGTTGGTTGTAGGATCTGTCTTCCTCTTGGTTGCTGAAGCAGCCAGATATTACCCAGAGGTGTGAAGTTAACTCCAAATGGGACTAACCTTCATGGGAGGAAGATGGCTTATAATTTTCATCTACTTCCTTCCTCCCCTTGGTCTGATCCAAGGCTTGGTATTTCTATACAGACCATCTGTAGCTGTCCTACATGGCCAAGAGACTGATTGCCTCTTGTCATAAAGCACTGGTTGACTCAGCAATGCACCTCCATGAATTTGCTTCCCATCCTGTTGGTCTCATTTCTCTTTTCTCTCATTCTCACTGCATCCTAAGAAACAGTGCTCAAGCTTTGCCTCCGTTCTAGTTTCTGCTAGAATCTGGCTCCATGAAGATAAGGATTTTGTTCTATTTCACTTACTGGCTAGAATAATGCCTGACTTATAGTAGGTTTTCAGTAAATATTTTTTTGCATGTTGAAAGAATTAATGAATGTATTAATTCAGGGCAGTCACCTGGAAGACATGAGTACCAAGAACAAGTTGCATGAGAGCTCCCAGTCCTTGCAATACAAAGAACACAGATGTATTTAACTGCAGTAAGGTGACCAGCTGATGTGTAGGAAGACATGAGAGAAACGATACACAACAAATAGAAATATCCAACATCACCTAACCCACAGCTGCACTAGAGGTTACCAACTAACCCAGCTGCTCAGCTGGTCTGACCCTCCTATACTACTGGTTTGGTTTGAAATGCTGAGGAAAGACAGGAAATAATGATGAAGGCCGGGGAGAGGATGCCCAATGTGGGCTTTATAGACCTCACAGACAAAATCAGAAGATAAAGAGATGCTTGTGGCTGACCAACAAAGCTCAGAAGTGGGTCAAGGAGAAACATCTAGAGATGCCTTCCCAGAGCAGAGTTTCTCATCTTCATGTAAGCACCAATATTCTTCCTGCCTTCCTCTCAGAGCCCTGATTACCCTTTGGTCTTTTCTTTCCTCACAGGGCATTGTGTGGTGATCATATGGGGTATATCCAAGAAGCCAACAGGTATTTATTGGGCACATACTATGTGCCAGTCCCTTTTCAGAACTGGGGAAACAGTAATGGACAAGAAGACAAAAGTCCTTGCCCTGATAGAGCTTAGATTTTAGTGAAGGGAGATAGACAGTAAACAAAAATATATAGGCAAAAATATATGGTAAAATATATGGTATGGTTAGGAAACGATAAGGGCTTTGGAAAAAATAAAGAAGAGAAAAGTGGAAAGGATAGGCAGTGTGATGAATTCTAGTCAGGGTATGTAGGGAAAACCTTGCTGAGAAGGTGGCACTTGAGGAAAGACTTGAAAGTTTTGGAAGAGCTAGCTTTACAGAGGTCTGGGAGAATAGTACTTCTGGAGAAGGAACAGCAAAGGCAGAGGCTCTGAGATACAGGCATGCTCAGTGGGTCTGAAGAGCAGCGAGGAGGCTACTGTAGCTAAAGTGGGTGAGCGAGGGGGAGAGCAGTAGAAGAGGCCAGAAAGGTAAGGAGAATAGGCAAGATCCGGTAGGACCATAGGCTATTTGTGAAGAAGCCCTTCAGGGAGACATCGTATCGCTAGTTGTTTTAGTTTCCTAGGCAAGTGCCAAGAAATGGGTTGGGTTCAACAGTGGGAATTATTTGCTTATTGTTTTGAGGCTTGGAAAATGTCCAAATCAAGGCATCATTAAGGTGATGCTTTCTTCCTGATCAGTAATCTTTGGTTCCCCTGACACATGGTAGCATCTGCTGATCTCTCCCTTCTCTTCTGAGTTCTTTGATTTCAGCTTCTTGCTTCTGTGGCTTTCTCTCTCTTTTATTCTCTTATAAATTATATTCCCTTATAAAGGACTCCAGTAATAGGAATAAAACTCATCCTGATACTCATAGTACAAGACTAGAGGAAGCTGAACAACAACTCAGCGACCTCGAGAACCACAGAACGGAAAATGAAAGAACAAAAGAAAGAATGGGGAAAAAAATCGAAAAAATCGAAATGGATCTCAGGGATATGATAGATAAAATAAAATGTCCAAATATAAGACTCATTGGTGTCCCAAGAAGGGGAAGAGAAGGGTAAAGGTCTAGAAAAAGTATTCAAAGAAATTGTTGGGGAAAACTTCCCAAACCTTCGACACTATATAAATACACAAGGATAAATGCTCAGCAAACGCCAAATAGAATAAATCCAATAAACCCACTCCAAGACAAATTCTGATCAGACTGTCAAATACTGAATAGAAGGAGCAAGTTCTGAAAGCAGCAAGAGAAAAGCAACTCACCACTACAAAGGAAACAACATAAGGCTAAGTAGTGACTACTCAGCAGCCACCATGGAGGTGAGAAGGCAGTGACATGACATATTTAAAATTCTGAGAGAGAAAAATTTCCAACCAAGAATACTTTATCCAGCAAACTCTCTTCAAATTTGAGGGAGAGCTTAATTTTTCATAGACAAATGCTGAGATATTTTGCTAATAAAAGACCTGCCCCTACTTTCAGATAGTAAAGGGAAGCCCTACTGACAGAGAAACAAAGAAAGGAAAGAGAGATATAGAGAAATTTAACAGACATATATAGAACATTACATCCCAAATCACCAAGATACATATTCTTCTCTAGTGATCAGGGAACTTTCTTCAGAATAGACCATAGGCTGGGACATAAAACAAGCCTCAATAAATTTTAAAAAAATTGAAATTATTCAAAGCACATTCTCTGACCACAATGGAATACAAATAGAAGTCAATAACCATCAGAGTCTTAGAAAATTCACAAATACCTGGTGGTTAAAAATGAAAACATTCCCGGATAATCAAAAGCTGAGGGACTTTCATCACCAGTAGATCAGTCCTATAAAAAATGCTAAAGGTAATTGTGCAGGCTGAAAGGAAGAGACACTAAACAATTAACTGAAACCACATGAAGAAATAAAGATTTCCAGTAAAATCACATGGTAAATATAAATACCAATACTACTGTATTTTTGATTTGTAACTCCACTATTTACTTCCTACAGGAACTAAAATACATAAAATGTAATGATAAATCAGTGGTTTTGGACTTAATGTAAAATATGTAATTTTTGACAAGAACTACATACAGGTGGGGGAATGGAGGAGTATAGGAACATAGTTTATGTGTCCTACTGAAGTTAAGTTGGTATCAAAGAAAACAAGATTGTTATAGACTTAAGATGTTAAATTGAAGCCCCATGGTAAACACAAAGAAATTATCAGAGAATATGATCATAGAGATGAAAAGTAGAGTATGGATTATGAGAAGTGGGGGAAGGAGGCATTGGGAAGTTAATAAGAAATGAGTGTAGGGTTTCTGTTGGGGGTGAAGGGAAATTTCTAGTAATGGATGGTGGGAAGGTGATGGCATTGCAACATTGTGATGTGAGTAATCCCACTAATGGAATGCTTGGGAGTGGTTGGAATGGAAGATTTATGCTGTATATATGTTTCCACAAACTGAAAAAAAAAGACAGTCTAAATAGATAATGACACTTAAATGCCAATAGAGGATCCTGGGTGAGATCTAAGAATAGAAGAGGGAAAGGCTCAAAAGAATACAATTGGGACATAAGAAAAAAATGAAATGTAGAATGTAAGCTTTATATCAATGTTAAATTTCTTGGACTTCTTAACTACACTTAATGTGATAACATAAATGAATATTCTTGTTCATAGGAAATGTATATGTGAATATATTATTTGTCCAAGGATGTGTGCAACTTGCTCTCATGTTCAGAAGACAGAGCAATAGATGATGGATGATAGGGAGCGAAAGAAAGAAATGGTAAAGTGACAAAATATTAAAGTTGATAGATCAGGTTATCGGTGGGAGGGGGGTTGGGATATGCTGGAGTTCTGTGTATGGGGTTTGTATTATTTTTGCAACTGTTCCTGTAAGTTTGAATTTATTTTAAAAAAAACAAAAACTCATCCTGATTGAGGTGGGTCAACACCTTAACTGAAGTAGCCATCCTCAAAAGGTCCTACTTACGATGGGTTCACAAACAGAGGAAGGGATTAACTTTAAGAACATATTTTTCTGGGGTACATACAGCTCCGAACCACTACACTAGTGACCCCCTCAGATGCCTGAGGACAGTCTATCACTTGCTTATGCTGATCACCCCAGGACACAGGGCTGAAGAGATGACCAGGAATTAAAAAATTTGATAAAAAATTCTAAACTCCACCTCAAATCTTGCTGTTATTGCTCTATTACTGTGAACGTTCTTTTTGATGCACTTGGAAAATGAGATGCAATGGCTATTTTCAAGTCATATGTGCTTGGGTGTGTGCAGTGTAAATCCCTTTTTTCCTTTTTATTCGTGGGCTAAGAGCAAAGAGAGAGAAACAGAGACCTGTTTTCTGTAATCCTTTGTGGTGGGCTGTTATGGGAAGTCTGCTTCTGACTTTATGTTTGAAATCAGGGTTAAGGTACCATACTCTTGACAGGCTCTGCTGATGATGTACCTTTCATTAGTCAGAGAATGAATGATCAATATGTATCCTTCTAATCTAAAATATACTAAAATAACCAACAACCTACAAAGTATAGAGTTGACAACAGCACATTATTGCATAATAGCTACTGGAATGTGCAAACAGTTTAAGGTAGGTTTATTCTCACTGCCTACAGGAAGATCTTGAAATCATATATAGCTTATATTCATTTATTCACCTAGAAGCAAGATGGTACAGTGGAAGGATCTCTGGATTTGTGGTTCAAGACCTCAAGGTTTGCTACCTCTTGGCTTTGTGACTCCAGGCAGGTCACTTAAATTCTTTCAGCCTCAGCTTTCTCACCTGAAAACTAGAGAAAACAGACCTCCTTTATCTTACAACAGTGTGGGAAGACAAAGAAAAGGAATGTCTTTGTGAAGTACTATAATAAAAATTAGATATTGTTATAATGTGCAGTTGATCCTCATCCTCATCATTTGTGGATTATGAATTTGTGAATTTGCCTACTTGCTAAAATTTGCTTGTAACCCCAAATCAATACTCATGGTGTTTTTATGGTCATTTGCAGACAAGCATAGAGTGGCGAAAAATTTGAGTCACCTGACGCCCACGTTTCAGCTGAGGCGACGTTTGCCTGCTTGTTTCCACTTATACTGTAAGCAGCATTCTTTTGGTGTTCTATTTAGTGTCATGTTGTTTGTACAGTTCTGCTTTTTGTGGTGATTTGCTGTTTAAAATGCCCTCCAAGCACAGTGTTGAAGTGCTGCCTAAAGTTCCTGAGCGCTGTGATGTCCTTAGGGAGAAAAATTCATGTGTTTAAATAAACTTCTTTCAGACATGAGTTTTAGTGCTGTTGGGCCGTGAACTTGATGTTAATGAATCAGCAACATATCTTAAATAAGAAGTCTTTAAAGCAAACCCACATAAAAACAAGGCTATGTATTGATTGTCTGATGAAAATGTGTGATCACAGGCTTGCAGGAACTCCCCCTGTATTTTCTCTAGGAGCGAGGACTTAGTATTTGCTTATTCAGTGTTCGTGGTATTGGAAATAATGAGACTCGACTGCATATGTAAGTACTATAAAGCACCACAAAAATTTAAATTTAGTATTCCTGAGGTTGTTTCTTCTTGTTCCATCCCCTCCTTTTTGCTTAGGTCACTGTTTTATGTAATGCACCCACAAGTCAGACACTTCTTTTGCCCTGATCTCCAGGTGTGGTGGGAGGCTGCACAGACAGTGGGAAATGCCTGGGCCTGAACCCCCATTCCTTCCTCTGCAAAGCGGAGCTGCTCTGAGGACCGCTAGGTGCAGAGAACCTGCTCTGAGGACTACCTACAATCCTCAACTGTAATACGAAGTATTTCATTCTGCCCTGCATTTTAGGATTTAAAAGTTGCCTCACCTAACTCAGCCAAAGGAATATTGAGTTGGTCACACACGACAGTCAAGGCCTCTCTCTTAGTTCCACTAATTTCTGGTTGAACTGAGAAATAAGCAACCAGGTCATGCTTTCACTTCTTCCAAAAGCATAAATATGACTCAGGCGTCACTTCCTTCTCTCCTGCCATGTCAGCAGCTGGGCTCCCTTGTTTACTGTTGCTGTTTTTCATTCTTTTCTTTCTTTTTTGTTGAGGTGCTAGTCCATAATATGAAATTAACCATTTTCAAGTGAACAATTCAGTGGCAATTAGTACAGTCAACAATGTTGTGCAACCTCCACCTCTATCTAGTTCCAAAACATTTTCATCAACCCCAGCAGGAAACCCCATACCTATTAAGCAATACTCCCCATTTCTGCCTCCTCCAGCCCCTGGCAACCACTAGTCTGCTTTATGTATATCTGGGTTTACCTATTCTATAAATGGAATCAGACAATATGTGACCTTGGTGTCTGGCTTATTTCACTTAGCATAATATTTTTGAGGTTTATCCATGTTGTACCATGTAATCAGTACTTCATTCCTTTTTTTTTTTTTTTTTTTTTTTAAATTAGAGCAGTTGTAGATTTACAGAAACAAATCACGTAGACACTTCATTCCTTTTTATGGCTGAATATTCCATTGTATATTTGTATATCCATTCATCTGTTGATGGACATTTTAACCCCTCTGCTCAAAACTCCCCACATGATCCAGAGTAGAAGCTGAACTCCTACCAATAAACCGAAAAGGCTCTGCGTGATCTGGGTTTGTGTTTCCTCTCTGACGTCACATCCTTCCCACCCTCCCACACCATCCTTGCTGGCTCAGTTCCTACCTCACAGGCTTCCTTGCAATATTGAACATGCTAAGCATGTTCCTTCCCTAGAGCCTTTGCATTGACTGTTTCATTTGCCGGCAAACATGTTTCTCCGTAACTTACTTCCTTACCTCATTCAAGCCTTTGCTTAAATGTTACCTTTCCAGTGAGGCATTTATGAACACCCTACTTATAGTGATCTCCTTCCACATCTAACTACCCCACATCCCTCCTACCCTCTTCTATTTTTCCAAAGCATTTATTTTCTAACAATGTATAACTTACCTATCTATAATGTTTATTTGTTGTCTGCCATCACCATCACCTCCACGACTGCTGCCACTGGAAAGTTTTATGAAATCAAATATTTTTGATGATGAAATATTTTTGATGATGAAATCAAAATATTTTGTCTGTTTTGCAAGTGGATGCATCCTAAGCCCCAGTACAGTGCCTGGAAGATACCAAGCACTCAATAATAGTTGGTGAATGAGTGAATTAATGATGTAGTATGAAAACTTGTAGCATAGGCAGGGGCTCTCAGTGAATGTTCGTGGCTTCTCATCTTCACTTGCTCCACTTACCCAGTTTCCACACATCCTTCCTTTCCTGCCCATCCATTGCCTTCGTTCTTCATTCTTCCCAAACCCACTCTATTCATCCCTCTAATCAAGCACACATGATATAAATAAGTTCCCTGTGTATAATTATTCAATAGAGAGGGATTCTAACTCTTCTGGAGAGACAAAAGCAAGGTATCATTGACTTGAACATATTTTTTTGTCTAAAACTATTTCTTTTCCTGCTACTTCCTTTGGTTCTATCCAGATCTTAGAAAAAGATTTCAGCTTTTTTTTTTTTTCCTTTTTAGCATGATTGAATTAAATAGATTCATTTACTTCTTGTTTATAGCTATATTGCTTTTAGGATTTATGACCCTAACCTAATCACTGAAGTCATTAAACATTGTATTGCAATGAGTTTAAGATACCATGTATTGGAAATTGAACCATTATTTTATTAACTACTGAGAAAAGAAAAAGCACTGCTAATTAAGCTATGATGTAATACTTTCTTAACATTTAATACTGTGTTGTTTTGAAAGACAGTATGTAATTTGGTCACTCTTCCAAAGACAAATATTTGCTTATCTAATATCAAATTTGCACCCCCACTGCTGTTCTATACCTTTCAGTGACCACAGTAACTTTTGTTTCCATGATGTGTAATTGTGACGGCCAATTTTATATAGTCAACTTAGCTAGATTATGGTGTCTGGTTGTTTGATCAACAGTGGCCTACTTGTTGCTGTGAAGATATTTTGTAGATAGGATTTGCATCTATCATCAGTTGATTGCATCGAGAATCAACAAAAGAGATGGCCTCAGCAATGTGGTAATCTCCTCATTCAATCAGTTCAAAGGCTTAAACGCCAGAACTGAGAGTTTCAGAAGTCAGAAGAATTTCTGCCTCAACTTCACCATTGGCTCTTGTTGGAATTTCCAGACAGCAGCTTCCTCTGGGGAATTCAGACTGAGGACTTCAACATCACTTTTACTATGGGAGTTTTCAACCTGCGGCCTGCCCTAGGGAGTTCCAGCTTGCCAGCCCCCATGATTGCATGAATCAATTTCTTTACACTAAATCTGTTGCTTCTGTTTCTCTGGAGAACCTTGAATAACAGAGTAATCTTTCTGAAGTCATTCGACTGAAGAGATTTGAAACAGCAATTAAACTCAACACCTGGAGCAACAACTGTGCACACAGTTTAAATGAACTGATGAAATCATTAACATTATGAACAAGTTCATGACTGCACAGGAAGATGACAGCATATGGGCTGCTGACTGGATTATAGATAATTCTAATTTTGAAGATAGAAAGTGTGAAAAAATTGTGTCATAGAGTTAAGCAAATGGGTTAGCAATTTAAGAATCTCAATTGTTTGTTTTTTTTTTTTGTTTGTTTGTTTGTTTTTGTTTTGTCCCACAGAAGAAAAAGAACAGGTGTGAAATTGTGTCAGAGAAGGCTTCAAGTAAGCTGTGATTCTCTGAGTTGGTGAGCTCATCTTACTCATTGGAAATGCTTAGTAATCAGAGAGTAGCAAGGATTCTTTTGGATGGGAAGGGACTTGAATTTAAGAGAAGTGACTGCCATGCCATCTGTGCATTGGGGCAGTCAGTTCTGTTTTTGGGTACATTGGTGGTTAGAATGTTCTCCCATATGTTACACAGAAGCAGTTTCCCTTAAATATCCACTTAATAGTCCTAATCTGCTCTCTGGACTTGTGTGGATAAATTGAATTCTTCATGCTCACACATTCTTTGAATCTTGTCATGTTGTTGGTCATCCTTTCCTTTCTCACTTACTTGAACCATTTCACAAAGGTTTTGAAGGCTTGAGATGAACTTCAACATTATCAGAGTACCACACATGCATTTATTATTTCATAAATAATAATGAAACAGCTACCACTTTCAGGTGTCTCTACAACTGTCATTGTGTTAGGCACTCTATATTACCATATTTTTTCACATGACAACCCTCTGAAGTAGGTGTAAGTATTAATGAAAAATACTGAAGCTTAGAGAGGATTAGTAACTTTCCCAAGGCTATACAACTAGTGAATGTTGGATCTGAGCTTCAAAAGCAAATCTCCTTGTACTAATAACAATTTTTATACATTTCTCTGTAAGAAACATAAGAAAGTGATATAATAAATACATCCAGATGAGCAAAGAATTTTCTTCAAAATAAGTGCCCCCAAAGATGCACTTACTTTAATGGTTCTCCTGTTATTTAGGACATTTTGGAGGAATCTCCTTTGGAAATGCCATCAGGACCTGTGTTTTGAATATTCCTTATATTTTTCACTGTTCATCCTTTGAGGTCAGAATTGACTGTTTAAAAGACCCCAAGGAGACAGATCTTTTCAATAAGATGTAGGATTACTATGATGTGGTGATATAGTTTTCAGTTAATAAAAAATGACCACAGTTTTCTTGAGTTGGCTGTAAACCAAGCAGAGGCATCCTTGAAATATGTATGATTTGAGGAATGCAAGACATTTATGAAAATGCAACTACTGGAGGTTAAAAAACCAAACAGTTCACATAACAACTTTGTTTATCAATATTAGCAATTCAAGTTGCCTGTAAGTTTTGTTGGTATGCAACATGGACTCCAAATTGGCTGCTCAAGGCAGTCTATGGCTCCTGGAAGTGTTTTGTGTGGTCCTTTGATTGCACCCACTAGGAGTGTTTAATAGGCTATTTAATGGGGCAGTTTTTAGGCTTGGTGCAATATACGCAAGACAATCACCGATTTTCCTATATCCACCCCACCCAGGGTGTTTATGTTAATTCCCATACCCTCTGAAGGCATTTGAGCTTTTGATCCCTGGTGTTCACATACTCCTTCCAAAGGAACTTTAAATACTGGATATTCCTCTGCTCAAAAAACCTTCAAGTTTTTCATGTGCCAGTTTCAAATACCTTTAAGTCACTCCAAGGTAAAAACATAACACTTCATTTAGAAAACATTTTTTTAAACAAAATTTCAGTGATTCTCATTTTGCACTTCTATTGACTATCTTTTGTTACAGCTCTTTGTGAATAGTTCTCATCTCATTTGATAGGGCTTGCCCTTCATCAGACTTCTTTAAGCCCAGCAGAGAAAGGGGTCTTTCACTGGAATTGAAGCTTGTGGCTCTGGCCTTCAAAAAGACCCACTCACTTTTTGAAAAGCAGAAAATAGCCTCAAGTTTTTGACCTCTCACCTTATACTTCTCTTCTTTCTCCTTGCTACTTTGTCAGTCCTGCTTGCCTAGATTTAGAACATAGTCTTGGGTTCTGATGCTTGTTAATAACCCTGCCTAATCTTGATGAAACTCTTAGAACCAGATTCCTAGTTGCTGACTTGTCCTTGCTATTACGGCAACTCTATGCTGGCTTTGGGGACCTCTCCCTGCTTCTCAGTATCCTGTCCCTGGGCTATATCCATCTCTTATGTTGGAGTGGATACCCCAAATGAATCACATTTACGCCATAGGAAGAAATGGAATGGAATCGAGGGTGGGAGTCCATGGAACATCCATCTTGGTAGCCCCCTAGTACCTAAAACAGTTCTTTGTATAGGTGGGTCCCTAACAATGGCATAAATTAAAAAAACAAAGTAGTTGTCATAGTATCTCCTGAGGTGGGAAGAGAAGTGTTCATTTGGACTAATACCAGATGTGCCTCTTTTTTAGATGAAGCACCATGGTTGAGGCTGAGGCTTCAAAGATGTCAAAATATGGTCTCTTTCCTTCAAGAATTCACACTCTGTTGGGAACCCACAGGTAGATGGAAAGTCTGGGTGATAATCTTGGACAGAAATTGTGGAGAACCTATTATGTTGTGGGCTTTTATCCCAGCTCCAGTTCTAAACAAATCTTTGAATTATGTTAGGGAAATCACAAGTTCTGAGTTGAAAAACATTCTGAGAAGGGTGGACGGCTTTTCTCTTGGGCTTTGATGCTAGCCTAAAAGGGTTAATTTCTGGGGGAATGGAGGAGTGACAAGAAGGATTTGGCAAGTGGTAAAGTAACACCCATTTGGAGTCATGAACAGATCACATAGGGCTGCCCCATTCTATCCCGTGGTTAAATTGTTCTGGGATATTGGTTAGAAAAGGACAGTTTTTTTCATACAGGGAATTATAAATTTTTTTTTTAATCACATGGCCTTCTGGAGATCAGGTCCTTTCATTGGCATGGCGTGACTTAAAATAATGAAATCTGTTGTGAAACGCAACTGGCGTTCTGAATTTTGGGGGAAATGGAGGCCTAACCTTACCAGTAAGACTGAGTTTTACTTGACATCACACGTGGTGTGGTTAGCAATATTTGATTATGAAGCAAGCTCTAAAAAATAGAGCAACCAACTGATCTTCCTCTATATAAACTGTAAGTTATCTCTCACAGCATCTCATTGGAGAGGCAGCTTTGAGGGCTAAAGTAAGTAGGTTATCCTTTCATCTAACCAACACGAGCAACTAACTGTCTGCTACTGTGAGTAACCAGTATAGAGTGGGGTGTTGGGAAATGCAGGTGAATTGCCTTTTGAGGTCTGGGTTGCTGTGTGTCACTCTGTCTCTTGCCATTGCCAAGCACAAGCAAGCTTCCTTCAACAAAAGTTGTTACCTAAAGGGAACACTATTGCAAGCTGTCGACACCCTCTATGTTAAGGCAGCACGGCTCAAAGCAACAATTCCGGTAAGTATTAGGCCCTGCTTAGAATGATGACCTAATGGACATCTGCAATTCTGGATAAAATGTGTTTCTCTTTGTTTTATTGTAGGAAGACTACATCAAAAATATAAGATTATTAAAAAAGAAAACAAAAAAGCTGTTTATGGTAAGCCTTTTTTTCATTTTTCTTTTCCCTTTTTCTACTTCATTGATGCTTTTTTCCTGCATTTTAAATTTTTCCAGATGGTCATTAAGTAATAATCAGGGGCATGTTTCAGTGATATTTTAAAAAAATAAAATGGACTGCTGTTTTGCCTTATGCAATGTCTTATATCTTATTTATAGAAAAGCTGCAGATTTCAAGAACAGCTTCTGTCCTTCTTCATGGAAGATGTTTTGGTCACCTACAATTACAAGTTTGCAAGGAAATACACTTTGTGGGAGGAATTTCATAGCCTTAGGCAGAAATTGAGCCGCTGTGTAAAGTATGGCACAGCAGACCATGGTGAGTTGATTCTAGACCACCTGACCGGGGAAACAGCATGTAGGAAGCTGTTCCACACCAAAGGGTCAGTAAAGGGGGTTGTCTAATATTGGCTTGTAGTTCCATGGAGAGTCCATTGCCAGGGAAATAGCATCAATATCGGTGCATAATTCATAATGCCACTATTTATTATCTCCCAAAGAATGGCAAAAACCCTATGGAAGAGGATTATCTATTTTTTTAATCATTCTCTCGTGTGATTCCTAAGTAATTCATTTATCAACTAACAAATTATTTGTTGAACTATGTGTCTGACACTAGTTTAGGCTGTTATTTTTCTTTTTTTTTTTTAAAGTCCCATAATGATGAGAGCTTTTAGATATTTTTTCCTTACTTATTCAAATTTTATAGCTCTCTCTTTTTAAAGCATAGTCTTAGGTCAAACAACAACAAACAAAAATAAAATAAAAGAGGAGTATATGTCTTCTTTGGTACCTAAATGATTTGCCACGACAGTAGGGTCGCTGGTGCAGGAAGCAATGGGGAATTAAAAAAGTGACCACATTTCTAAGAAGTCATTAACAAGTAATAAGTGACCAATGCAAAAAAAAAAATAATAAATAAAAATTTAGGTTCAGTGCAATGTTAATTGAATTGCCTCTGTAAGGAGAATCGACTTTCCTGTGACTTTGTATGGCTCCACATACAAAGGTGGGATAGTGATGATTACTACAATCCTTGGCATGCCAGACAGAAAGAGTTTTCTACCCTCAGGAGTCACTGTCACGGAGACTTAAATGCTCGGAAGTTGGAGGTGGATTTTTTTTTTTTTTTTTTTTTAATTTTAATTTAGGATGTCTTTTTCTTCTGTTCCATTAAGTGCCTAATTCCAGCCCATAGTGCAGGGTTGTTTCATGAGTGTGAGCTGGTCAGTCAAGTAAAAAATTTCAGCAAATCTACATTCTTTTTTTACTTTGGTTAGTTTGTGTTTAAGCTATGTCCTTATTTGGGACTTAGTTTACATGGCGTCTCATAAACTCTCATATTCCATTAAAATAACAACAACAATAAGAATTATGCTCTGGTTCCTCCTTGTAGAACCCAGGGAGGAGAGTCTGGACATATTCATTTGCCTGGAAATAATGGAAAGATCTTCAACTTATCTTTGGTATATTTTAGATTAACCTAAAGATCATATTATTAAGGCAGGAGAGTATATCTATTCTCTTAAATTTAAGTTGAATAATTATATAATTTTATTTTTACTTATCACCAAGCTGATTAGATTATTATCACACAAGTAAGAGAGAGTTTTTGCCACTAAAAGACTCTAAGAGGAGGACAATAATCTGTTGAAGGACTCGATATGGGGGAAATAATGAGAACTTTGGTATTCACTATAGATTGGTGGAGTGATCCCAAGGGACAAAAATTCTTTTCCTTTCGGTATTTGGAGGTTGGAGGCCCTCTGCAGTCTTTTTTATAGGTATTTAAAATAAGTCCCTTCAGTTCCTGTTCTGCTAGAGTCCTTGATTTCTCTGCTTGGACGTGGTGTCCATTGCATTAGCCATGTTTTTCTAAATTAAATGTGTTAATGAGGGTGTGGCACTAGAAAAAAAAAAAGCCTTACCTGATTACAGTACAGCATAACTGGACACCTGAAACTTCCAAACCCACATCTGTTTTTTACCATTGATTTGTTTCCTTGGCTCAAACAGCTATAACCCTAACCAAGCAATGTTCTAGATGAAAGCCTTAGAAAACAGATCTGTCTGGGAACTCTGGTCTTCCTTTATTTGTTTTTGGAGACATGTTTCCCCCAGAGCAACTCGCACTGTCAAATGAGATGGCTTTTTTAAGGGACTTGGAGCACAATGGGGTCAGAGCAGTGCGGCGCGTCGCCGGCTGGATGTCGCTGCTTACCAAAGTGTCTGGCTCCCCCCTATGGCAAATATGAACACATCATCCGATCGGCGCCTCCTCAAGTGCCACGTAACTCAGCGCTCTCCTTACGTTCTCCCACCTCAAGCAAACCCTTGTGAGCTTCTTGTTAATCTGTCCTAAAGTTGTGGACTTCATGTCCTTGGGTAACTAGCCACCCCTGTGAAACTGTGAAAATTAGAGCGGAATGATTAGCCTGAACTCTAGAAAGCCTCCTCAGACGTTGCTCTAGGAAAACAGGTGCTTGCCTTGTGTTTACTCTTTTGGACCAATCATAAATCTATATTTTTAGCAACACAGGTTGTATATGTTTAATATAAATTTACGGAACATCTGAGAAACTCTGAATTAGTATTTGGGGGGTAGAGTTTAGCAGGGAGAAATTATAAAGCACGAAGGCAGACAACATTAATTTAAATGAGATAGTTTCTTAATTAAAAATGGTCACTAAAAATAGTCAATGTGTAAAACAGTCAACATATAAGAAATAATTACTTTTGCTGCATTTCTCCTGGTGCCCCTGCTGTTGGGGGTGCTGTGGGGAAAAAATGAGTAAAACACAGACCTTGCCTTTCTTGGAGTTTGCAATGTGTGTGTGTATGTGTATATTAGGGGAATGGTCCTGAGAGGAAGGAATGGGACTACAGAGTAATTCCACAAGCACTTCTATCAAGAGGAAGAAAGTAAAAGTACCACAATAAAAATACTAGCAAGCCTCCGGGGATTCAGATCAGGAAATGGTCAAGTTTGAATGGAACAGAAAAGGTTTCAGGAAGGAGGGGACTTTGAGAGGTACCCTGAGTTCTGTGGGTGCTATTTCCACAGAACTTCAGCATATATCAAAATTGGCCCAAACCTTCTTCCATGCTCAGGAAACAGGAGGAAATGGCTCAACCCCTTTTCCAGGACCAAGGCTCTGGAATAATGCTTTGGTTAGTGTGATTGCTATAGTCTAAATAGGATTTTAAGGGGTTGCTTAAAAACCAAAGCTGAATTTATAATGTTTGCCATAGTCAAATGCTGTCTGAGTCCTAAACAGTTTGATTTACAGCCAGAATTTTGGCATATAACCCATTTGCTTAATGTGTGCTGTTACTTGGTATTTGAATTTATGCCAACAATTAAAGCATTGGCATGTGCTTTTCTGAAACAAATTGTTTTGTAAAGAACTTGGAAACAATAAAAATGCAAAACAATGATGTGGATTGCTTTACATAGTTTAGAGAACCCAATAATTATTTATTTTGGAACTTAATAGGTTTGAAGACAAGAGATTACTATAGCTCTTATAAATTGTTACCTGTAATAAGGTACTTTTAAGTGTCTGGTTCTGTGTAGATGTTTTACTCTGTTGATAATTTTAATGGACCCCCAGCATTGTTAAAAATGATTACTGTGCTAAAGATGCAAAGGTATTTTAATTTGTGATAACAACTTTTCTCATATCATACTCTGCCCTATTTTAACAACTAAGATACGACTCTGAGTGAATTAGTTGATTATATGTTGAACTAGGTGGAATGTTTCACTTATCAAAGTACTGAATTCCTCCTTTAAAAATTTACAATGGCCTTCCTTTGATATCTTTAGGAGCATTTGGGTTGGGGAAATATTGTAAGTCCAGTGATGGAATTTTGATGTATATACCAAATCTCATTATTTGGAGTTTAACTTGAGTTATATCTGAGTTATCCTCGGTGGGTTTATTTATTTATTTACTTTTTTGTATCACCAGAGAGAAAACCTAAAGATTAACTCTAGTACTATCAGGAATTAGATAGTGGCTCAGAAATTGTCAGCTGGAGAGGAACAATATTTTTTTTTCCCCATTTGGCAGTTCACTTACATGGACTTTATGATTATGGTTATAGATAATGGTACAACATTATCTTATTGACATATCATCAACTGACCATTGAACATCTCTGGGCTTTAACTTTCTTAGTTCAAATCTCAGATGTAAAAATAAAATATTGATGGGAAGTTAATAGTCTTGTTTTTCCCCCATTTGTTCTTTTCCAGGGAACATTGTGTCACTCATTACTATTTGATAAAGCTGTGGGGTACAAGTGGGAGGAGAGTCAAAGGAGTTTTGTCAAAGGAGGTGATGCTTGAGCTTAATTTCCAGGAGAATAAAGGGGAGGGGTGGCAGGGGAGAAGCTTGAATAAAGACTTGATGGTATGAAACAACATACCATATTCAGGAAACTGAGTTTGAATGTAAAGTGGCTGTGAGAAATGCGAAGAGGGTGTTGTTCAGATTTTATCCAGGTGATGTTGATAGAGGTCAGGTAAAGGAAGGTGTGTAGGACTTGCTAAGGAGGTTGGAATTTGTTCTGATGTAAATGAAAGCCTTTGAAAGGCAAGGCATGATTAAACACTCTGTACTTGAGAAGGACCTCTTCGGTGGCTAAAATGGGGGGAGGGTGGGGAATTGGTGGCTCTAGGGGCTGAGGCTCAAGACAGAGGAAACAGTGAGAAGAGCATTTCAATAATGTGCCTGAATTTAAGTGGTGACACCTTCCCTGTCATGGGGAAGGGCAAGAAGAGTGTGAGGAAGAGAGTAGCGTCTGGGATGAGCCTCAGGTTTCTTCTTGGGGCTGGTTGGATGGTGGTGTCATTCACCGAGAATTCAGAAGTAGAAAGCAGGCAGGAGGGTGAATAGGTTGCTTTAGACCTGATAAAAGTTAAAAGTCACCCCATACAAAAGTGTATTCATGAAATTATTCTCTCTCTCTCTATCTCTCTCTATTTTGTATGTTTAATATTTATTGATGAAATAGCACATGCTCGCTCACTCTATTTTGTGGGCTTAATATTTGTTGATACATTTATCTCTTTATTAACAGATTTATTGAGGTGTAATTGACATACAATTAACTGTGCATATTTAAAATATACAATATGATAGTGTCAGTTCCTAGGGCTGCTGTAATAAAATACCACAAGCTGTGTGGCTTAGAAAAACAAAGTTATTGTCTCATAGTTCTCAAGGCTAGAAGTCTGAAATCACGGAGGTGGCAGGGCCATGGGTCCTTTTCGGAAGCTGGCAGGGCTCTGGAGGTGGCTTGCCAGCAATCCATGGCATTCTCTGGGTCGTGACATAACTCAATCTCTGCCTCCATCGCATGACTGTCTTCTCTCTCTCCCTGAGACCAAATTTCCTCTCCTTATAGGGACACCAGTCACATTGGATTAGGGACCACCCTAATCCAGTTTGGCCTCTTCCTAACTAATACCACCTTCAAGGATCCCATTTCCAAAGGAGATCACATTTGCCAGACTGGAGGTGAGGACTTGAACATATCATTTTTGGGGACACAATTCAATCCATATAATTTTGACATGTATACTTTTGAAACTACCATCACAATTAAGATAATGAACATATTCATCACCCTTAAAATTTTCCTTGTGCCCCTTTGTTTTTTTTCTCAATGTTTTTTAGAATTTTTTAGTGAAGTCATTTGAGCCTGGAGTTTTCTTTGTGGAAATATCTTAAACTATACACTCTATTAAAAATTAGTTCTAAGGCTATTTCTTCTTGTGTGAGCTTTGGTAGTTTGTACCTCTCAATGATTTTGTGCATTTCATCAAATTTTTCAAATTTATAGCCACTTCTCTCATTTCTGAGATTAACAATTTTTGTCTTCTTTCTTACTTTCTGATTTGTCTGGTTTCTGATATGTCTGGTTCATCAATAATATTGATATTTGCAAAGAACCAGCTGTTAGTTCCATTTCTTTTCTCTATTGATTTTCTGTTTTTGATTCATTGATTTCTGTTCTGATTTTTTTCATCTCCTTTCTTCTGTTGAAAGGAAAACTTGACTAGACTCATAAAATAATTTGCCTAATTGCTAGTGATCAAAGTTGAAAGTGAAAAAAAATTTCCATTAGTTTTCAAGATTTCATCATCTGCTTTAATTAATACTTGGAGAGCCTGAACAGTAGTTGGTAACTAGAGAGACATATTTCTTCATATTGATTGTGTATAATTAATTAAAAAATATGATAAGTCTTGGCAGATAGAATATTTGTGTCTCCGTTTCTTGTAGTGGGGTTGCCAAGTAATTTGTATCATCTATTGCAACTAGCTTATCAACTTGTAAACAATGCCAATTATTCAGTCTTTAATTTCAGATATATGTATATTTCAGATATTTATATATTTTGACTGCAATTGGTTGAACTGATAAAACAAGAATTAGAAAATGAGACCAACTCTGTCTTATTCTTTGGTTAAATGCAAAGTCCAAAAGCCTATGTTAAAAAATTCTGAATGTGCATTAGATTTCCTGTTTAGAAGCCAGATAGTAGAGATAGACTTAAATTCAAATCTCAGCTCTGTCACTTGCTCTGGCCTTGCATAAGTTTCCTTATTTATCAAGGGCTAAAAACAACAATGATAATAACCTTATCCTGTGGATTTGGGAATAATTAAGTGAAATAATATGTAGGTGTCTAGCAGGACACCTAGCATGCAGTAGTTCTGCAAAATTTTGTCTTTCCTCATGATTTCCATACACAGAACATTATTTTATTTCCAATTACATTTTCCCAACATTTTCCAAAGGGGTGGTTCTCTTAATCAAATGCCTTTTTAGTGCCTAATGTTAGCATTAACACATGTAATGTGTATAATTTACAGTACAAATTTAATTTAAAGAAACAAGATCATTTATGAGTAATTGGTTTTTAATCTTGGTAAATATATTCTCTAATTAGGTTATGCAAGCTCTTTGCTGACAAATTCATTCCTTGGTTAATGATATACAACTTCACTGTCAAAATTATGGGGCACAGCTCTATCACTGAGTTAGGAATTTTTCTCATGTGTGAAATAACATGAACTCATAAATGATACATTGAAAATTTAAAAAAATCGGCGGTAAAGTCTTCCTACTCCAGTATCTGTTTAGGGCATTTAAAGACCCTTTCCAGGTATATTTTTCTATAATTGGAAAATTGAGAAATGATCTGTGATGGTCCAAGATTATTCTAGGTAAGTGAGATTGTATATGCTTATCTATGTCAGATGACATGGGAATTATAGGGAGTATAGAAAGAGGGTAATGTTTTTTAAACTCTTCTGATATATATGTACTCTGGTGCTGAGCATTTGTAATTTTTTGTTGACATTAATGTCTGATTATGAATTCAGTTTTGCAAAGAGACACTTGGCAAATTGGTTAGTCACTCTTTCCTCCTTTCATGAAAACTTGGTTGCAGATATAGTCATGCTTTCCTCCAATAAAGCTAATTTGGTTTTTTTCTTTCTCAATTTCCTATAAACCTTTCTGGTCTCAGTGGTTTTGTGTTGGTGTCCTAGTGCCTTTCTTTTTGCCAAAATGACATTTAATTTTTTTGTGTTTCTATTTTCAAAAACAGGCTGCACCAACGTACTTTCTTAACTGCTGTTTTAAATGAACCTCAAATAATATTTGTAAAACCTTACATGAAAAATTGGGCAGTTATTCAGTGGATAAGATTTTAAAACTCTACGTCTGCTGTCATATAACAAAATTAAATTAATTTAGTCTTTTAATCTAATCCTTTATCTGTTATTTGTGTTTTGGGGAAAAATAGCTTCAGGAAACCAATACTATGGCCAGAGTAGGAACTATCTTAGCCACTAGGGTAATTATTTTAGTCACTCAAGTAAACTTAAAAGAGGAATAAAAATATGGTTGAAACCAGTGGGAAGTTATATGCCCAGATAAATAAAATGTATAAGATCTTAAGTATGGTTTTACATTCTCCCAATGGCTGTGAGAATACCATTCTGTTTATAATATAATATAATCCTTTTTCTAGAAAGGATTTGAGGCCATTCTTTTGAAAATGTAGCCTTGGTGGTTAGTTCTCTGAAGGACTACAGTCTGTGTAGCTGCTCACACACTGACCCATGTATCTTGTTTCCTCAGAATCATTAGTGGAGAGTGATTTTCCACGTTTGCTTTAGTTGTCGTACACAAAAATATGTTTGATTTTTAAAACACATGTAAGCATTGGGGATACAAACTAAGTTTTGTATTGATTATTTATTTATTCAGTTGCTTTTACCAAAGGTATAAAATTCACTAACACCTAGGATATGCTTCAAACTATTATTAAACCAAAAGACTTCTGCAGGCTCTGAGGAAGTAAGTTCATGCTTGCAATACATTCACTGATTCATGCATTCATTCACTCAAGAAACATTTATTGAGTATCTAGTACTTGCTGAACACTATTCCAGATGCTGAGGATTCAGCAGGGATTGACAGATAATGTCTCTCTTGTTGTAGACCTTATTGGAAAGACTTTCAGCCAGTTTCAGCTAGTTTCAGATTGTGGTGGTGCTGAGAAAGGAGCAAGCTCCAGGATGTGTTGCAGCAGGGTTTGGGGTTAGGGGCCGTACCTTAAATAATTTAGTCTTGGAATTTCAGCTGAGACTGAAGGGTGGTAAGTCATTTCTGATCTCTGCAGCCTGGGGGCAGCTTGCTTCCTCTGCATCCCCTCTCCCGGCTCCTCCCACTTTATCTTACTGATCCTTCAAGATGCAGCTCACTTGCTTTTTCCTGGAAACCTTTTGGGTTTCTGTAGTCTGGTTGTTCCTCCTCTGTCTCCCAGAGAAATTGTTTTCTTTTTTAATCACAGTATTTATAACTTATTGTAATTCTGTATCACTGTCTGCTCTCAGTAGACTCTGAGCCATCACTTACGCCCCGAGATGATTTTCATCACATAGAGTACTTTTATATATTAAATAAATCAGTGCTTTGTGGGAAGAGACACTATTGTATGCCTAGCATATAGTGCCCAATAAATACATGTTGATTTAATGATGAATGATTAGGCTGTGGCCTGTGTGTTTCTGGGGAAATGTTTATTTCACAGTTTTCTTTGAACTGGTCTTTAGTTATTCTCGCCCTACTAATAATTTGCCCTACTAGATTGCATCTGTTTCAACTGAGTTTGTCAAATCATTCATCCATTCATAAAATTGCTGACCTCCTTTGTCATGCAATTCCATTTCAGCAACTACAACTATACACTGAAATATAAGGAAAAATAAACCCTTCTTTTATGAATTCCTCTTTCTTGGCAAAGCAATCTGAATTATGGCAGTAAACGCTGGGCTGTCTCACTGGGTCTTGGTAGAAGAAGCCTGTGGACACATTTACAACAGTGAGGAAAATGAAAACCTTCTGGGTCAGATCTTTCCTTAGGGTCATTTATAGAAAATGGAGCTCAAAGCTCCAGAAAGCATCCAGTAAACCTGAGGGTAGCTCTAGTGGCAACCCTGGCACTGTTCGGTTTTCTTCTGTCCAGGCCCTGTTTTTCTCCTTTTCTACTGTCGTTGCTCTTCCTGTAGTGGTATGTGCCTTTGACACTCGGAGGCCAGAAGCCTTTCTTATACTTCCCACCCTGCTGTGGGATGCATTCATTGCCAGTGAAAGTTCTTTGGCCAGAGGACATAGTCGACAGGAATGCCTTAATGTTACTTAACTTCTGTACCTTCCAGAATTTGAATGGCGTCTTCAAACTCCTACCTCAGTGTTGAGTCTTAACATTCTAGCACAGGAACATTTGATATTGTGCCATGTGACTTGATCTTCCCATCTGAGCGTCTTCTATAGCATCCTTAAGATTCAGCAGGAATTGACTCTCTTTATGAACACTCTTTTTCCAATTGCAATATTTGGGCCAACTACTTTGATATTAGATAATTCCAGGCTAGAAGGACTTAGATAGCATCTAGTCCAAATCACCATTTATAAAATAATGGGCAAACTTCTATAGGCCTTCCCACTAGCTTCTTTCTTGACTGGGACTAGACTGGCTATTTCTAAAATTTCCTTTTATAGTTCTAATCTGACAAACAAATGTTCAAAGAAAACAAAAGACAGATACATACACACATACACACACACACACACACAAGCGATCTCTCCCTTTGTTTATTATCACATTGTCTGTCTTCAGGTAACTCTGCCCCACACCCCTCTGACACTCAATTCAATCTTTTAAAGTTGTTTTCTATATTCCTCCCCTATGTAAGACAGATTAGAGATCTTTGAGTCAATCTGTCTTTGTAACTGGATTTTGAAGGTTTTCAAGCAGAGATTGAGTTAGTTGACTTAGTTCCAATATAATTTAGTGGTTATAAATGCAGACTTTGTAGCCAGAATGTTTGGCTTCCCATCCCAGCCCCATTTGCTCACTGTGTGAACATATGCAAAATATTAACCTATGCCTCAATTTCCTCATCTGTAAAATGGGAGATAATAATTGTACTACCTCAGAGGGTTGTCGTGAGGACTAAATTAGTTAATGTAATCAAAGCCTTCTGATTAGTGCCTGGCACATAATACTAACAAAATAAATGTTGACCATCATTAGCTTAACCTAATAATCTTCTCAATATTTCTGTATTGACTTGAAGGAGAATTAGAATAAAGAAAAGAACTCCTGGAACTGCTGAATTTTTACCTTCTCATTGTTGTATTTTGTTGATTTCTCTATTTACAACCATTTTATTTGCTAACTGTCTTCTGCTCATCATTATATCTCTGTGCCTAGCTGAGGGCCTGGCATAGTAGCACACTATGAAGGTTGTTTAATGAATAAGGAATTCCTTCCGACTGTATGCTCTGACACTGGCTGCTTCCGTCCTCAGTGGCTGATGTCCCTTCTTTCTCTATTAGCTTGGGCACTGGCTTATAAAGACCAGCACCTGGAATATTTATCTTTGGAGGAAAAATATGGATTTCCTTGTAGAGTAATGGGAAAAATGTAGTCTTATGGTTGTAAATAGAAAACTAAGTCTATAATTATAGGAACCGAGCCAGGCAGACTGGGTTAATTAGCTGGCTTTCAGAACAGTTTGCCGAAATGGAATGGTATTTTGACTGTATTGAATTAAGAGTTTGTTCATATCTTGTGTGTCGTCACCTCGTCTAATACAATTTTATTACTTGTGGAAATAAAGGGATCCTTATAACATAGTGAGAAAAATAATAGGTTTGTCAAGTAGTTTTACTTCTGAGGGAAATGATATTTTATACTAACATGAAGAATGACACAATTCTTATAAGGAGACTTACTTAGCAGCATTAGACGATGAAGACAATGTTCTTCTTTAAGTTCACCTACACACTAAAGACAGAATAGAACATTCCATCCATCCCAAAGGAAAGGAAGAACCCATGTTGCAAAAGTTGGTGGAAAGGTAACATGAAATTCAGGAAGTATTCTGGAAGGCAAGGAAGGAGTGTAATTGGTCATTTGGGCATGGAGTTTTGACTCTTAAGAGTCAGGGTCACCAAGTTATTATTGTGAAGAGTGTGTGAGAGAACAGGCCTTGCACTTAATAAGTCCCTAGGAAATGTTGCCTATTATTACTATTAATATTTCAGCTCATATATTGTTATAGAATAATATTTCAAGTGACTTCTTTACTTGGAACTGATTTTGAACGTACCAAATGGATTTATGGAAATGATTATATCCACATTGTGATGAAAACTAACTTCAAATTACTATGTCACGCAGAAATAATAATAGCTAACATTTAGTTTTGCATGGCTTTATGATTTGCAAGGCATTATGCTAAGGACTCTTTATGTATTATTTTTTAGAGTCCTCAAAAAACAGTCTTTAAGGTAAGTACTTTTATCACTTTTGATGGATAAGGAAAAGGAGGCTGAGAGAGGTTAAAGTAACTTATCCATGATCACTCAGCTGGTAAGTGACAAAATCAGGATTTCAATCCAGGGCTGCCTGATTCAAAGCTGGGGCTCTTATCCATTGTGTTCCACTGCCTTGCTGTACTTACAGACCACAGGTCAGCAAATCATAGCCTGTGGCCCACATCTGGCCTGCCACCTGTTTTTGTATGGCTCACAAGCTAAGAATGGATTTTACAGATGAATGTTTGCAATCAATTTGATAATAGGGAACACTAACTTTGCACCCTAATTAAGCAAACTGTTAGTTCCCCAAAGAATTCTTTTCTCATTAGAGCACTTAATTGCAAAAAAATTGTACTGTACTCAATTATTATATTTTTGAATTTTGTCAATAAAAGGTTTCTGAAAATGTGTTGACTCTCTTGCTCCGTAAGTATTTATATAATTTTATACATATTTATATAAGTATTTACACAATAGTCTTTTGACCTGCAAAGCCTAAAATGTTTATTTTCTGGTTCTTTTCAGAAAATGTTTGCCAGTCGCTGATAGAGACCATACATAGAATATCTGGGGTGTATGGAGGGTCCTGTCTGATTCCTCGGCACTAATGCTGAGGGATATAACCCTTCAGCAGTGTGGCTGGGGATGGACTCTGTTCCAGTCCTGCCTGGAGGCATCACATATTAAATTTTTGACCCACTGGATTGGAAGGGACTGGAAAGTCCTATTATTAAATTCAAGGCTCTTATCACAGGGAGTGCTAGCCTGTGCTTGTGAATCCTGCAAAATGCACCTTAATTCGAACATTCAGTGTCTGTAGCTGCTGAGCACAGTACTGCGGACCAAATTTTGTAATACAGGGGTGCTAATGAGAAAATGGAATTCTTTAGGGAATGACATTTCATTTAATTGGGGTTCCATGTTCGAGTGCCTAATCAGGAAAGCCCCTTGCATAAGAAAGCCTCTTCGTTCCTCCCTGAGGTTTCACCTGAAGCCGCAGTCCCCACTGGGCAGAGCCATGACAGGGTCACCGCCAGGAAGCCCCTGCAGTTGTGGTCGGTGTATGACTGTGTAGTCATTTTAGTTCTATTGCTTTTGACAAGAAAAGGAGCCTGAGGCACCCGCCTCCCTCCTCTTTGTTTCTGACCCAAAGAGACTCATAGGTTGACCTTGGCAGTTTTTATTCATTTAAAAAAATCCTATTGTGATAGAATACATATACAGTAGGACCTCCTTTTACACGACCAATGCATTCTAAGACCCTCTGCTTAAGTTGAAAATCATGCATAATAGTGAACCCCATTATTTATTATTTCTTATATGAACATACCTATCACACATTTTATACATAAGGCAAATAAACAATCTAGTAACAATAAGTAAACAAAATGAACCACAGAAATAATTTTTAAAAAATTTAGTTCTCTCTTTCTCTGCCTTTATTTTTTTTTGATTGCCAATCACATATGCCTGAATTTGCATGTGTCAAGTTTGTGCAAAATGAGGTCCTACTGTAACACAAAACTTGCCACTTTAAACAATATAATTGAACAATTCTATGGCATTGAGTACATTCACAATGTTGCAATCATCACCACTAAACATTTCCAAAATTTTTCCATCAACTCAAATAGAAACACTGTACCTATTAATAACTCCTCATTCCCATCTCTTCACAACCCCTGGTAACCTCTAATCTACTGTCTGTCTCTATGAATTTGCCTATTCTAGATATTTCATTAAGTGGAATCATACAATATTTATCCTTTTGCATTTGGCTGATTTCATTTTGCATAATGCTTTCAAGGTTCATCCATGTTGTCCCATGTAATAGAATTCATTCCTTTTTATGGCTAAGTAATATTTCATTGATTTCATTGTGGATATACTATATTTTGTTTATCCATTCATCTGCCAATGGACATGGGTGATTTCCACTTTTTGGCTATTGTGAATAATGCTGCTATGAATGTTGTTTTATTCATTTCAATAGATATTAAATGAATAACATCATTTAGCTCTTGTGTTTCCTAAGTTTTAACTGATCTTCATATTTTTTGGATGTACTTCTGCACTAATTTACCACTAGGTTTGGACCTCTTGAGACACTGTGGCTGAGTGAAATCTGGACATTGGTTTCTTTGTCTCTAAATTTAGAAGAATTGGTCTGTATTATCTCCTTGGTCTATTCTAGTGCTAAAATTTTATGAATAAAAACTAAGTAGATAAATTGAACATTCTTATCATTTTCTTCCCTTCCCTTTTCATGAATTAATCTGACAGGAAAATTTGTGGGGAGCAGAAGGGGATGTCAGTTTCCCTGTGCTTGACTCCTGAGCCATTCTGGTGCTCAGGTGGGGTTTGAAAATTCACCTCTTCAAAGGAGCCTGGCAGTTTCTACCAGCCAGGAAAACCACAAGCCAGTTTCTTAAGATGTCAGAATCTTGTCCTAATTTTAAACCAATATTAATTTTCCAGGTGCTTTCTCCTGGCAAACTACAGCTGAATGTCATACTGTGTATTATGCATAGTAGCCACAGTGATTTTTTGAAAGACATATTTAGTCTTGCCATTTCTGTTTCAATGCCTTTGCCCTGCATTTATGACAAAATCCCAACTCCTAACCTAGCCCCACATCTCTCATGCCTCTCTCTCTCGCTCACTTGCTCCAGCCAGGCTTGCCTCCTCTAAGTTTCTGCAAAGCTCTAAGTTCTTTCCTGCCTCAGAGCCTTTGCAACACCTTTCCCTCTGCCTGAATTGTCCTCCCCGGGCATCCTCCTCACTCCCTCTTCCTCTCTTTTCATTTCCTGACTCCTTCTCGTTTTTTACATCTCAATTTAAATGTCATCCTTCAAAGGATTTTCCCTGACCACTCTATTGAAAGTATGTCACCCCTACGTTTCTGTCATAGAGTCATGTATATTACAAATACAAATTTATCATTAATTGTAAATTTTTACTTTTTGTTTGTTTCTTTATTTACCATCTCTCTCTACCAGAAGGCTGTAAGCCCTGTGAGGACAGAGACGATGCAGTATTTAGCTGCCAGTGCATGTAGTACATGCTTAATAGATACGAAGAGTGAATATTACTAGTGCCTTTTCAATAGTATTATCTGTATGTACTTTTGATTTCTTAGATTTCCTGTGCTTCATCAGCTAGAGAGATGAAATCCATCACCAGGATGAAAAGAACATTTTATAGAGTATGTATTCCAAACCCTTGCTTTCAAACACTTTTCTTTTTAAAGTATGAAAATGTTCTACATTTATATTTGTACTTTATCTGCAGATTGGAAACAAAGGAATCTACAAAGCCATCAGTGAATTGGATATTCTTCTTTCCTGGATTAAAAAATTCCTGGAAAGCATTAAGTAAATCAAGAAGCCAAGAGCATTAATTTGATAGTTGTTTTGAAATACTGCATGAACCACCAGAAACAAATTTAAATGGTATTTCCTTAAAAAAAATTTGTATCCAGTATTGCTAGTAACTTCAGAATAGGTTAGAGGAATTGAATGTTTTGAAGTTTAGAGATAAGTAAATTATCAAGAATACATATATATTTTCTGTATTTTTAAAGAATGTTTTCATCCTGAACATGTTTTGTTATTCACAAGTATGTTGTATAAATTTAATTTAAAGTCATACAACCTGAATCAGTACACGTAATATTTATAGAGGGAAAATGACAATATAAGGTTATAGAGACTTATGTAGATGCTATGTATATGATTATTATATACTTAAGGGTTTGATGATTGTTAAATATGTCCAATTGTTAAATATGAACTTAGCTTTTAGCAGAAATTAATTTTAATTAAACAGTTTCTTTTTCCTGGATGTATTAGAATTTCAATAAGTGCAATGGATAACAACCAAATCAGATCAGATAGGGCATACAGCCAACTAATTGCTTTGAATGATTTATCAGAAATATTAGATAATCCAAGCTACAAAGACCACAAGTAACCAGAACTGAAATGATGCCAAAGCTTGATAATGCTTGTTCCGGGAGCTGTACAATAGGAAAGTGGATAGAGGCCAAATAAGAGCCTAAATGCAGCTCAGATTCCACAACACACATTTCTTATTGCCTAAAGCCTTTATTTGCACGGTTACCCTTTCGGTTAAATGAAAAAATTGGCGTGACCATTGTTTGGCTTTAAATGGACTCTACTTCATGGCTATCTGGCATACAAGGCATGGGCAGTGTCTGACAGCATGTCCTGGGCAGCCGGCCAATTCAGTTCCACAAGGCCTTTGCTGTGCCCCTGCTGCTCACGGTTCTGTGGTTTGATGTCTGTGATCCTAACAGGCAGAGTTTCCTTGAGACCTTTGCTGATTTTGCCCTTAATGCCTCATCTCTTCATTGCTTTTCCACCTTCTAGTTCTCCTTTTCAATCATGTGGCCATTATCCTGTCCACAGGAGTTCTTTCTTCTGAGTCAGTCCATCAAGACTACCCTCTCCTGATTTATCCCTATTCCAAAATTACCTCTTTGTCTCTTGCACTTCACCTTCCTCCCTTCCTCATCAACACACTGTGCCTTATGTCTGTTGGTGATCTTATTACTGGAGAAATCCATAGGAAAGGAAAGGCGCAGTGGGTACTGGGGAATTGGAATAGGGAGACTAGAGAACTCTCTCTTCATCTCTTCCTGAGGAGTCAGGGCTTCCCTGGCAGGTTTCTAGGTCACCAGTGGTGGAGAAGCCTTCTTTCTTTAGGAGCATGTGGAAGAATGGAACTGGGATCTGGAGAATCAGGAACCTACCCTGGGTTTTGCCATGGCTCCTAGAGGAGATAGTGTGCCCATGGCCTCTCATTTCTCTTCATTTAGGGCAGTCAGTAATTCTAGGAACAGGCAACCTGCACATCTGAGTTGGACTGTGCTGCAGATCCGCAGAGCCTAGGGTTTCCAGTCTTGGTTGCTCATCATTCATAAGCTGCCTCATTACTTGGGGTCTCTAGACATCAGAGGGGCTGAGTAACATTCACTTACCAGTCAGCAAAGAATAATTTGTTATACCCCTTCAGGTCCTTAGGAATAAAATTCCATTTGCCTTCCCCAATTTTTTTGGGTGATTGAACTCAGCTTTTTGTTGCTTGTTTGCTAAATTCTTTGGCTTACCCAGAACAGTCAAAAAGGTTGCTGTTAGAAATTTCGGTGCGCAATCATAGAAGGCACAGAGACTAATTGACTTCAGGCAGGAAAGTTTTATTGAGCAGCAGCATGGTGGGGGTTGGAAAGAAAAGTGCCATCAGCATGGCGGGGCTCTGAGGTAAAGCTTCAGCCTGCTTGAGACAAGGGAGAGCTGTATTTATGTTCAGCTACTAGGGGTGGTCAGTTGGTCAAGATGGACAGAGATTTAGCTGGTGGGCCAAGTGGTGATTGGGCCTGGGGGTCTGCCAGGGTGGGTATTGAGAAGGAATGGAGTGGAGCCAATGGCTGAGTAGTGGGGTTTTTTGCCATTTTAAGTCTTGGACTGTATATAGCTGGAGAAGGGGGGCTTTGGGCAGGATGCAGTGGTCGCAATATGTTATTCTGGCCACCAGGAAGTTTAGCACAAAAGGCTTGTCGAATGTGCTGTCTGTGAAAGCCTGCATTGGAGTGGAATTCTCCACCATTTGCTAAATGCAGGCTCAATATAAGAATTCAAAAGGTCTCACCAAGTAAAAAACAATATTCATATGCTGATGCCTATTTACAAACAGACTTTATTGAAATGCTGGGAAAGAAACCAGTTTTATTTTGTGAATAAAGACTGATACACAGAAAAGACGGCTAAGAATAAGCTGGCATCCTGGTGCACAGAGCGGAGACGTGTCTTGGTGGGGTCACCGTGGGCTCAGGCGTCAAGCCCTCAGATTTACAGCTGGAGGGCAGTGCTGGCAATTTTGGCAGCAGCACGACAGCACAAGAGAGTCATGACTGTTCACAGGGAGACTTGCATAGTTATTGTTTGGCACCTGCTGGAGGAAAGCTGTCTTTTTGGGCATCACTGGCAGTGGCTCGCATTTAGCTGGCACCATCAGCATTGCTTGTGCTCCTGGCATTGGCAGAGGTGTTGGATAGCTCCTTTCCCAATGACAGATGGCAACACCCAGGTATTCAAGAAGGCTAATCTGTGAGCTTGTGTGAGACACCTCCTGGAGATGCTAACCACCATTTAGAAGGACTCTCAGGGTGCCTGGCGCTAGAGACGGTGGGAAAAGAGCCAGAGAAAATTGGTGTGTGCCTGTTACTGTGATACTTGGCTTGGGATGCCTGAGAAATAAGAGCTCTGTATGACTCATATTTACTAACAAGAAGGGTACTCTTTCACTATTTCCACTAGTCCTTTATATTATATTGTTCATTAATGTGCAGTTCTTCATATAGGAACTGAAATGGAGACAGGGAGATGATTTTGTTCTGAAAGGAGGTTAAACTATAAAATTTGAGAGGAGATACTTTTATCAGGTGAGGAGGATGAAGTGGTTCCCAGGCATGAAGGCTGAAGTCCTTTTTTCTCTGGCGCAACCATAGCCACAGGGAATTTATCTTTAAAACAAACCCTCAAGGACTGTTTTTGTTGAAAAAAACAGTCAGAAGGCTGAGATGACTGACCCTGCTTACCAAGAAGAAATTATATTACTGCTATGCAATGAGGGCCAGGTGGACTATAACTAAACCACAGGGATTCGCTGGCTGCTTCATAACCAGCTTTGCTCAATGATCTGGTCAATGGAAAACGTCATCAACACGAATAGAAGAGATCATCAGAGACTCAGTTCCTACAGGAATGAGGGTTTGAGTTGCTCTCCTAGGCGATGGTCCCCATTCGATTGAGATGCAGGAACAGGGTAAGGGGAATGTGGATTGAGTGGTGGGAATAATCCGTGATTTTCACCTTAGGTCTGTGAACAGCTATGAAAGCAGGAACTGTAGCAGATAGGTTGTATGTTAATGTTTTTCCTCTCCTCTCTTTCTCGCCACTACCTTATATGAGGAGTACCGTGGTGGCTAAAGATTTAGGTTTCAGGAGGGTATGACCAAGTCGACATCAACCTATAATGATATGGTAGCTGACAAGATTCTGTGTCTCCTGCGTTGGGTTACGCACATTTCCTTTGAGGACCAAGGGGAAGAATTGTGCCCAGCTAGCCCTCCAGATTCATACTCTATTTGTTTGCACTCAACTTTGTGCCCAGAGAAGCTAACATAAATGGATTGCCCCATATACGCCCTTGCTCTCTGGGTTTTGATTGCATTTGGCTAATGGAAGAAGGTGGCAGAAGACTGAAGGGTGGGCAGAGGATAAGGCCAGAGCGTTTATCCCCTGGACCTTTCCTTGTCAGGGTGCCACACAGGTTGGCTGTATCCTTCTACCAAAAGCTCCAGCTCCTTGCAGAAAACCCTATCCATACAGCCTCTTTCTACATTCTAGAAACTACTCTCAAACCTTGCCCCTAACAGGCTCCCAGCTATTCTTAGCCTTGGGAATTGTACTATTTCCTGGTTTCCTTAAACCCTTTCCACACCTTAAAAAAAAACAATCCTTTTTAAAACTCTTCTCCTTTCTCCAGCGCAAGTGTGCCATAGTGTTACCCCGCTGGAACTGGTGACTTATAACATGGCTCTACTCCTTCTATCAGCAAGCTGGAGTCTGGTAATTAGATATGATCATTTATGGACAATAAATAAAGCTAGTTTTTGGCAATTTTGAGTTGTGTGTAAATTTTGACTCTGTAATAAAACAAAATCAGAAGCAATGCTATTTTGGTTTCTAAAATTAAAATACTTCCTTTAATAAATTTTTGTTTCCTATTTTTCTAACAGGTAAGTAGAGGTACATTATGTCAAAGTACACTATTACCTAAAAGACTGAAAGAGCTCTTGTCTCTCCTTTGGTCCAGGAGAGTCTTTGCTCCTTTCTGGTTGGCTGTTCTTTTCCTCCCCTCTTTTCCTACACACGCAGGCAAACACAGGGGGACGTTCTCTTCTAGTCTGGCCACTATACTCGCTAGAGGCTGGGAGAATGATTATGCCTGATAATTCTGACTTCTTGACCTCACCTTGCATTTTGGCTGCTTGTCTTGTATGGGGTCCTTCTTTCTTCTCTTTCCCTGTTGTGCTAAGGATATTCAGGGTGACCCCTACATGGTCTCATATGGTCACAATGCCTTCTTTATTTCTATGGGTTTAACTATTGGGGTCTTCTCTGCAGCCTTGTAGTTCACCCCGGCAAGCGTGTGCCAGATAACTGTTAACATCACTCAGAAATTGACCAGTTTGGTGCTCTTGTAGTAGTGCTGTTTTCTTTTTGAAGTCAGCAGGCTGTTAAGATGCTTTTCTGAGTGGTTGTTTCATCCTTGACATTTCATCTTGTCATTGCTGCAGATGCTATTTGTAGGCACGACTGCCCAGGAACTTATGAATCTTTCATTGCTCCTTGACTAAATGACCCCAATGACATTTCCATGACATTTCATTTAATTTGTTTCCATAACCAGCTGTTTAGTTCATAGGGTGTTCATGATCCTGTGTTAAGAGCCATGAAATAGAAGGTTAGATATAATTTAGATGCTGTCCTCAAAGAGCTTGCAGTCTTGTCAAGAAAACAAGCCAAAAACTGACTAGAGCACACCTGAAGGAAATGAGCTATAGGAGTGGGCACCCCCAAGGCAACAGCCATCACTGGGGAAGGTGCCAAAAGTTAGATTTGGACTGATATTTTGAAGGATGAGAGGGATCTCCATTGGATCAAACATCATCTCTCTGAATCTTCCCTTTTCTTCCCTTTGCAACCTGGGCATAGTTAATTGCTCCATGGCCAGAACTCTAACAGCCTATTTTCCATATCCCTCTAAGTATTTATCACACCACAGTTTAATCATTTGTCATGTGTCCGTCTCCAGAGCTCTTCAAGGGACAGAAATTGCTATTCACATTTGTGTTCTCAGAGCCTAAAAATTCTTGGCACTTTACAGGTTCCTAATAATGTTTGATGGATGATTGCAGAAAGGATTAAATGGCATTCTAGGTCCAAGGACCTGGATGAGCAAAGGATTGGAGACATGAAAGAGGATATTGTACCCAGAAAAAGGCCAGAGCCATTGTGGCTGAAGCACAGTTATGTGGACTGATGCATTGGGAATGATTAGTAAGAACATTAATTCTATACAATTTTCTATTTCTTGTGTTTGGAAATTCAGTTATTGATAGGATTTATGAAAGGAAAATTCAGTGGAGTAACAGGGATTTTGGCTAATACCATGCATCATCTCCCGGCCTGCTGTGGGCTGATAGAATAATTGCATCAATACTCTGTACTTTAATTTTCTCTTACTTGAGGTTGGGTAACTGGTAGCATACTGCTTCACAGAAAACCTGTGAGGACACATGTGAGGAAAGATGTTAATTTTTACCCAGTTCTCCATATGTGCTGTGTTAATGTAACTCCTCCATACTGTAGTTAAAGATAGTACATTTAAGGGGGTTTTTGATTGACATACCATTTCAGTGGGACATGATCCAATAACCTACCCACTCCACCCACTAATACTTTCCCTCCACTAAATGCCTCACAAGGATTCATGAGAAAGCTGGCATTGCTGATGGGATGAGGCAACATTCGTACAAAAAGCTAAATACAAAGCAATTAAATAGTTTCTGACATAGCTGCACAAGAGATGTACCTCACAGGGAACATTCAAACTGTAGGAGACCCATCCACAGCCTGGGTGAAGCACCTTAGTGGATAATCACTGATGAGTGAAGGCTGCTGGGAACCCCCTTAGCTAAGCCATAGTAGCATCCTCCTGAGTTCTCCCTCCATGATTTTGTCAAACTCTCATGCTTTTGTCTTCAGAAGGTGGTTTGTTCCCAAAGCACATAAGATCTGCATGGTAATCTGAAGCTGTATGTACCGCAGAAAAGGTCATGGTCTTTTAATCTATTCCTGTGGGTGTAGACCTATTGTGGGTTGGTACCTTATGATTAGGTTATTTCAATTGAGATGTGACCTGCCACATTCAACCTGGATAAGAGGATAAAGGACACACAGAAAAAAGAAATGAAATTAAGAGAAGCTCACAGACAAACACCCAGAAAAGTTTAGAGAAAAAGCCACAGGCAAAGAAGACAGAAGCTGAAGCAAGGAAACCTGGGAAAGAAGGACAAACAGACATTGCTGCATTCCTTGCTATCTGACATAGGAACCAAAGCTCACTGGTAACTGGTCTTCAGAGAAGGCATTGTCCTGTTGATGCCTTAATTGGGACATTTTCACAGCCTTAGAGCTGTAATTTGTAAGCTAATAAATCCCCATTGTTAAAATCTTTTGGAACATTGGCATACTTGTGGTATATTGCATTTCCTTAGCTTTAGCCATCTGTTCTTCACTGACTCACAGTCTTTGAACTGCAGATTCCTTGTACCTAAAATGAGAATGACACCTACTATCAAGTAAGAATTAAATGGGATAGTGAAATAATTAATGAAAAACACGTTTTGTAAAGTGTCCTGGCTGATAAATGGTGTCTATTATTTGTTTCCAGCATCAAGATTTAGGAATATTGTTCTGATAGCCGTATAGACAAGGATATGTGAGATTAATTTGCAAGTTGCAAGTTGTACTCACTTCACAAAGAACTGTGCTAGGAAGATACATGAAAGAAGGGAGGTTTTTTGTTTTGTTTTGTTTGTTTACCAAAAGTATAGTTTTGGGGTTTTGAGGAGGCAGGAAGAAAGGGTTTTTGCCTTAACTTTTCAGAAGGGGAAGAATTTTAAATGCAGGAAACATGCTTGAAACTGTAGCAAGAACAAAACACAGGAATACACTGTTAACCCTAACCAGTTTTCTATTTGTCTTTGACAGTATACAATTACCATTTTTCCCATAAAAATAGAAAATAGAATGACAAAAAATTAGGAGCATATTTTTACCTCTCAGAATATTTTTTGTGATTCTGTCTATCTGCATGGAGCCATGGTAGACTGCAGGCTACCTTAAGAGAGGCAATGCCCAGAGAGGAAGCAGGTTAACTCACATGAGAGCACACAGCTAGGAAAGTGGTGAAGAAACAACTTGAACTTTGGGATCAGGGAACAAAGCAGCTGTTTGGATGATTCATGAAAGAAGTGGTTTGCTATTAAGATTGGAGAAGTGTTTTATCGAAGGGTTGCTATTGAGGTATACAGAAGGAAGAAGCAGCTGGAAAGAAGTTTTCTGACTCCCGTATTATGCACTGGACAGTAATTATAATTATCTTTAATTAAGGATCTATCCACAGATACCTGGGCCAGAGTTATGGTCATTCTGAATAAACAGAAGGACTTAGGAACCCACAAAATGTTATTATCAGCCCCCCATGATAGAAAACACTTCTGGAAAGAAAACCACGGGAGTGAAACCAGCAGCTGCATCTTGCTATTTGTGGGATGGATATGAACTGGATAATGGAAACACAGCAAAAACCGAGAAAGAAAACTGAACAACTGCTTCTTTTTGCCCACAAATGTTTAATTATGCAAATTTCTAAGTACAAAAGCTCACACCATTTTTAGGTGTGGAGAATAGGGTCAAACCTCTTTCCTTGGTCAGTATTACCATGGGGTTTTAGGAAAGCTGGACCTGATCATCCAACAATTTGCTCCTCAGTGGCTTAACTGAAGCCTCCACACATCAATGCTGAGGCTCAGGGGTCTGTAGCCTTAAGAATTGGGGGGAAGGAGAGGATAGAGAAATTGACTAGTTATAATACTCATGTTCAAAGAAATATATGTCCAGAAGGGACTTAGATATTTCTTTAGGAAGGGAATATGTTTTAACCATTCTAGTTTGATAAGGATGACAAATGAGTAAGACGCTCAAACCTCGTCTGGTAATACATTCACAAGCCCTTACTTCCTTAGACTGTTTTAATATTCCCTTCTGCTACAATTTAAGTCCATTTGCCCTAATGATGAATTTGTTGAATTGTAATTATGAACCAGCCTTCCATATAATTATTTTTCTATATTTGGTAACAATTTGAATTTAATTTTCTGAAACTAATAAACTAATTACCTTAAAACTGAGGAACATAAATGCTCCCTAAAACAATAGCAACAGCAGCAATAATAAAACAGCTAATGCTTTTGAGTAATTGCTCTGTGCAAGGCAAAATGCTAAATGCTTTATGTATAATTTCATTCTCACAATGAACCTACCAGGTGGGAAATATTATTTTTCCATTTACAAATAAGGTAACCGAAGGTGCTGGACATTTTTGTATTCCTATAAATACTTTTGAACTTTGTCGTGGTATCTAGTTAAGTTACTTGGAAACAGTTTGCTTCTCTTGGGTCTTGCTTTTAAGATTTGTTGGGCACACCAGAGTAGCACTTATTTTAGGGCTAATTACTCCCCACTCCTGAGGTAAGACCCTACGAGTACTCTACCCAATGTCCTGTGAATTACGAGGACTTTTTTTTTCCCCCAGTCTGGCTGGTGGGAACAGTCACCAATTCTCAGCCCTGTGTGAACTCCAGTTACTGGTCCTTCTAATCCCTTCAGGCAGTTCTTTCCCCAGCCTTGGGTGATTTCTCCACATACATGTGCTGTTCAGTAGTCAGCTGAATATTTGAAGTAGATCTTCTTCACATCTCTGGAGTTCTCTCTTTGTGCCATTCTCTCCTCTCTAGCACTCTACCCTGCAAATTCCAGCTGCCTTGATCTTCTTGAGCCCTCGGCTCTGTCTCCTCAACTCAGGGCATCCTCTGGTTCTAGCTGGCTTCCCCTTCCTTGCACTGCAGCTGGAAACTCTCTCAACACAGTAAGCTGGGCAATTACAGGGCTCTCTTTGGTTTCCCATCTCTCATGTCCTTCCATGTCCAATATCTAGAGAACTGTTTTTTTCTTATTTTGTCCAGTTTTCTCTTGTTTCAGGTGGGAGGGTATGGTTTGTTCACCCCAGAACCTCAGAATGTGAACTTATTTGGAAATGGAGTTTGCAGGTGTAAAGTTAACATGAGGTCACGCTGTATTAGGGTGTGCCCTATATCCAGTGTGACTGGTATTCTTATATGAAGAGGGAAATTTGGACCTAGAGACACAGACATGGAGGGAAGAATGTGACAAGGAAGGCAGAGTTTGGAGTGATCTATCTACACGCCAAGTAATGTCAAGTATTGCTGGCAACCACCAGAAGCTAAAAAGAGGCGAGGACCAGAAACAAAGGCAAACACTATAATGCCTCACCAATATGGACTAACTACGATGTGTAAACTCAGAATTGAATCTTAGAGCACAGCCTAACAGGGTAACCATTATTTTAATGGTCCCTAGATCGTAAGCTAGTACAGCAGTCACATCTATTCCTGAATTGTAATGGCTATCTCCAAACTCTGAGATGCTGATCCCTTTGGGTATAACCTGATTGGTCTCAGGAACGTTGGGTGTCTATGTGACAACTGAATCTCAGAGCTAGAGCTTGGCAGATATGAATGTCAGTACTAGCACATACAGCAACTGTTAAAAAAAAAAAAAAATCTGAAAAAGAGCCTAGACTTCAATTAGAGATATGAATGAAGCAGATCTGGTTAAGACTAGGGCAAATCAGGCCAAAGGGTAAAGATCGAAACTGACTGTGTTTTAAAACTTCAAATTCCATGTGAGATCAAGGGAAGAGATGCTTATTTGGTGCAGAATCTATATTTTCTAAACAATATAACTTCTATAGTCAGTTTGTTCAAACAACATAACTCATGGAACTTTGAATAGCAAGTGAGATGTGGTAGGTTTGTATAGGTTAGAGTGACATAGCAATACATCTCAAAGTAATTTGGGCAGAGAATAAAAATATATACACAGGCCCCCCCTGAGGAGCTGGGGGGGAAATGTGGAAGTGTTGGACTTCCTCACCTGGGTTGTTTGCTGATGTTCTCACAAACATTGAGGACTGATGGTTTGGTATGCTGAGCCCTCTATCTTGGAGCTTCCCTTATGAAGCTTGTTACTGCAAAGGAGAGGCTAAAACTGCTTATAATTGTGCCTAAGAGTCTCCCCCGAGTACCTCTTTGTTGCTCAAATGTGGCCCTCTCTCTTTAGCTAAGCCAACTTGACGGGTGAACTCACTGCTCTCCCCCTCTATGTGGGACCTGACTCCCAGGGGTGTAAATCTCCCTGGCAACGCAGGATATGACTCCTGGGGATGAACCTGGACTCAGCTTCATAGGATTGAGAACATCTTTTTGACCAAAAGGGGGATGCAAAATGAAATGAAATAAAGTTTCGCTGGCTGAGAGATTTCAAATGGAGTCGAGAGGTCATTCTGGTGGACATTGTTCCGCACTATATAGATAACACATTTTAGGTTTTAATGTATTGGAATAGCTAGAAGTAAATACCTGAAGCTATCAAACCCCGAACCCAGTAGCCCTGACTCTTGGAGACGATTGTATGACAATGTAGCTTACAATTGGCAACTGTGATTGTGAAAACCTTGTGGATCGCACTCCCTTTATCCAGTTTATGGATGGATGAGTAGAAAAATGGGGACAAAAACTAAATGAAAAATAGGGTGGGATGATTTGGGTGTTCTTTTTTACTTTTATTTTTTATTCTTATTCTGATTCTTTCTGGTGTAAGGAAAATGTTAAAAAATAAATTGGGGTCATGAGTGTATAACTTTATGGTGCTACTATGAACAGTTGATTGTACCCCATGGATGACTGTATGGTATGTGAATATATCTCAGTAAAACTGAATTTAATTTTAAAAAAAAAAGAGGCAAGGAAGGATTCTTCCCTAGTGCCTTCAGAGGGAGCACTGCCCTGCTAACACCTTGGTTTTGGTCTTCTAGCCTCCAGAACTATGAGAGAAAAAATTTCTGTTGTCTTAAGTCACCAAGTTTGCGGTACTTTGTCCCTATGCCCTAGGAAACTAATAGAGAGGGTAAATCTGGGTCCCTGTTACTGCATCTTGGCTGGAAGTGGAATTCTCTAAATTGAATTCTAATGGTGTTCAGAAAGGACAAATAGTGTGCAGCACTCCACAGCTCACTTCCCCTCCCCTCAGGATGGAGTGTAGGGAGAAGCATATTTACTCTACCAAGCTATGGACCCACTCCAAGCAAATGTACCTTTTTGACCAGAAATGGCTCATGTACTCATAGCAATTATTGGTTTAGATGAGGGGTCAGGAAACTTTTTCTGTAAAGGGCCAAAGAGTAAATATTTAGGCTTTGTGGGCGATATATGTTTTTTTTTTTTTTTAACATATTCTCTTCCTCTTCCTCCTCCTCCACAACATTTTAAAGCTTAAATCATTCACAGTTCATTTTTTTTTTAATTCAGTTTATTGAAATATATTCAACAAACCATACAGTCATCCATGGTATACAATCAACTGTTCACAGTATGATCATATAGTTATGCGTTCATCCACCACAATCTATTTCGAACATTTTCCTTACATCAGAAAGAATCAGAATAAGAATAAAAAATAAAAGTGAAAAGAGAATACCCAACCATCCCCCCATCCCACCCTATTTGTCATTTAGTTTTTGCTCCCATTTTTTCTACTGAATTTTTTCAATTTTTTTAACTTTGTTTATCAAAAAATTAAAAACAAACAGGCAAACAAACAACCAAAAAACCCCCCAACATTTCAAACAAAGCAATGGATTAAGGAAAACAAATACACCTAAATAACTACTTTGCTTCCAACATGTTCCTACCATACCCCAAGAAAATTAACAACCTCTAAGAAAACAAAGGAATAAGAGAAAAAAAAAAAACCTAAAATAACTCTATTGCTTCCAACATGATCTTACTATATCCAAGAAAGTTTACAACCATAATCATTCCTGAGCATTCCCATATACATTGAGATTACCCTCCATAGTTTATCTGTTCTTATTAGATTATCATTCCCCCTCCACTACTTGGTATCTCTAGGTCCCCTACATTCTACAGTATAAAACATTGTACATTTTTCACAGAATTCACATTAGTGGTAACATACAATATTCTCTCTTTTGTGCCTGGCCTATTTTGCTCAGCCTTATGTCTTTTTTTTTTTTTTTTTTTAATCTTCATTTTATTGAGATATATTCATATACCACGCAGTCATACAAAACAAATCGTACTTTCGATTGTTCACAGTACCATTACATAGTTGTACATTCATCACCCAAATCAAACCCCTGACACCTTCATTAGCACACACACAAGAATAACAAGAATAATAATTAGAGTGAAAAAGAGCAATTGAAGTAAAAAAGAACACTGGGTACCTTTGTCTCTTTGTTTCCTTCCCCTATTTTTCTACTCATCCATCCATAAAATAGACAAAGTGGAGTGTGGTCCTTTATGGCTTTCCCAATCCCCTTGTCACCCCTCATAAGCTACATTTTTATACAACTGTCTTCGAGATTCATGGGTTCTGGGTTTGTAGTTTGATAGTTTCCGGTATCCACCACAGCTACCCCAATTCTTTAGAACCTAAAAAGGGTTGTCTAAAGTGTGCGTAAGAGTGCCCACCAGAGTGACCTCTCGGCTCCTTTTGGATTCTCTCTGCCACTGAAGCTTATTTCATTTCCTTTCACCTCCCCCTTTTGGTCAAGAAGATGTTTCTCCGTCCCACGATGCCAGGTCTACATTCCTCCCCGGGAGTCATATTCCACGTTGCCAGGGAGATTCACTCCCCTGGGTGTCTGTCCCACGTAGTGGGGAGGGCAGTGATTTCACCTTTCAAGTTGGCTTAGCCAGAGAGAGAGGGCCACATCTGAGCAACAAAGAGGCATTCGGGAGGAGGCTCTTAGGCACAACCATAGGGAGGCCTAGCCTCTCCTTTGCAGCAACCGTCCTTCCCAAGGGTAAAACCTGTGGTAGAGGGCTCAACCCATCAAACCACCAGTCCCCTATATCTGTGGTCATGTTAGCAACCATGGAGGTGGGGTAGGCGAATACCCCTGCATTCTCCACAGGCTCCTCAAGGGGGCACTGCATCTTTTTTTTTTCCTTGTTTTTTTTTTTTTTTTTTTTTTTTAACTTTCCCTTCTTTTTTAAATCAACTGTATGAAGAAAAAGTTAAAAAGAAAACAAACATACAATAAAAAAACATTTCAAAGAGACCATAACAAGGGAGTAAGAAAAAGATAACTAACCTAAGATAACTGCTTAACTTCCAACATGTTCCTACTTTACCCCAAGAAAGTTACCTAATATAGCAACATTTCTGTGAACTTGCTCCTACTATATCCATCAGAAATTAACCATAGTCATTCCTGGGCATCCCCAGAACGTTAAATAGCTTATCTGTTCTTCTTGGATTATTGTTCCCCCTTCCTTAATTGCTCTCTATTGGTAGTTCCCCTACATTCTACATTATAAGCCATTTGTTTTTACATTTTTCAAAGTTCACATTAGTGGTAGCATATAATATTCTCTTTTTGTGCCTGGCTTATTTCACTTAGCATTATGTCTTCAAGGTTCATCCATATTGTCATATGTTTCACGAGATCGTTCCTTCTTACTGCCGCGTAGTATTCCATCGTGTGTATATACCACATTTTATTTATCCACTCATCTGTTGAAGGACATTGGGTTGTTTCCATCTCTTGGCAATTGTGAATAATGCTGCTATGAACATTGGCGTGCAGATATCTGTTCGTGTCACTGCTTTCCGATCTTCCGGGTATATACCGAGAAGTGCAATTGCTGGATCGAATGGTAACTCTATATCTAGTTTTCTAAGGAACTGCCAGACTGACTTCTAGAGTGGCTGAACAATTATACAGTCCCACCAACAGTGAATAAGAGTTCCCAATTTCTCCACATCCCCTCCAGCATTTGTAGTTCCTGTTTGTTTAATGGCAGCCATTCTAACCGGTGTTAGATGGTATCTCATTGCGGTCTTAATTTGCATCTCTCTAATAGCTAGTGAAAGCTGAACATTTTTCATGTGTTTCTTGGCCATTTGTATTTCCCTCTTCAGAGAACTGTCTTTTCATATCTTTTGCCCATTTTATAATTGGGCCGACTGTACTATTGTCATTGAGTTGTAGGATTTCTTTATATATGCAAGATATCAGTCTTTTGTCAGATACATGGTTTCCAAAAATTTTTTCCCATTGAGTTGGCTGCCTCTTTACCTTTTGAGAAATTCCTTTGAGGTGCAGAAACTTCTAAGCTTGAGGAGTTCCCATTATCTATTTTCTCTTTTGTTGCTTGTGCTTTGGGTGTAAAGTCTAGGAAGTGGCCGCCTAATACAAGGTCTTGAAGATGTTTTCCTACATTATCTTCTAGGAGTTTTATGGTACTTTCTTTTATATTGAGATCTTTGGTCCATTTTGAGTTAATTTTTGTGTAGGGGGTGAGGGTAGGGGTCCTCTTTCATTCTTTTGGATATGGATATCCAACTCTCCCAGCCCCATTTGTTTGAAAAGACCATTATGACTCAGTTCAGTGACTTTGGGGGCCTTATCAAAGATCAGTCGGCCATAGATCTGAGGGTCTATCTCTGAATTCTCAATTCGATTCCATTGATCTATATGTCTATCTTTGTGCCAGTACCATGCTGTTTTGGCAACTGTGGCTTTATAATAAGCTTCAAAGTCAGGGAGTGTAAGTCCTCCCACTTCGTTTTTCTTTTTTAGAGTGTCTTAGCAATTCGAGGCATCTTCCCTTTCCAAATAAATTTGATAACTAGCTTTTCCAAGTCTGCAAAGTAGGTTGTTGGAATTTTGATTGGGATTGCATTGAATCTGTAGATGAGTTTGGGTAGAATTGACATCTTAATGACATTTAGTCTTCCTATCCATGAACATGGAATATTTTTCCATCTTTTAAGGTCCCCCTTCTATTTCTTTTAGTAGAGTTATGTAGTTTTCTTTGTATAGGTCTTTTACATCTTTGGTTAAGTTTATTCCTAGGTACTTGATTTTTTTAGTTGCTATTGAAAATGGTATCTTTTTCTTGAGTGTTTCTTCGGTTTGTTCATTTCTAGCATATAGAAACATTACTGACTTATGTGCATTAACCTTGTATCCCGCTACTTTGCTAAATTTGTTTATTAGCTCTAGTAGCTGTATCGTCGATTTCTCAGGGTTTTCTAGATATAAGATCATATCATCTGCAAACAATGACAGTTTTACTTCTTCTTTTCCAATTTGGACGCCTTTTATTTCTTTGTCTTGCCGGATTGCCCTGGCTAGCACTTCCAGCACAATGTTGAATAACAGTGGTGACAGCGGGCATCCTTGTCTTGTTCCTGATCTTAGAGGGAAGGCTTTCAGTCTCTCACCATTGAGTACTATGCTGGCTGTGGGTTTTTCATATATGCTCTTTATCATGTTGAGGAAGTTTCCTTCAATTCCTACCTTTTGATGTGTTTTTATCAAAAAGGGATGTTGGATTTTGTCAAATGCTTTTTCAGCATCTATTGAGATGATCAATTGATTTTTCCCTTTTGACTTGTTAATGTGTTGTAATACACTGATTGATTTTCTTATGTTGAACCATCCTTGCATGCCTGGAATAAACCCCACTTGGTCATGGTGTATGATTTTTTTAATGTGTCTTTGGATTCGATTTGCAAGTATTTGTTGAGGATTTTTGCATCTATATTCATTAGGGAGATTGGCCGGTAGTTTTCCTTTTTTGTAACATCTTTGCCTGGTTTTGGTATTAGATTGATGTTAGCTTCATAAAATGAGTTAGGTAGTGTTCCATTTTCTTCAATGTTTTGAAAGAGTTTGAGTAAGATTGGTGTCAGTTCTTTCTGGAAAGTTTGGTAGAATTCCCCTGTGAAGCCATCTGGCCCTGGGCATTTATTTGTGGGAAGATTTTTGATGACTGATTGGATCTCTTTGCTTGTGATGGGTTGGTTGAGGTCTTCTATTTCTTCTCTGGTCAGTCTAGGTTGTTCATATGTTTCCAGGAAATTGTCCATTTCCTCTACATTATCCAGTTTGTTGCCATACAGTTGTTCATAGTATCCTCTTATAATTTTTTTAATTTCTTCAGGATCTGCAGTTATGTCACCTTTTTCATTCATTATTTTGTTTATATGGGTCTTCTCTCTTTTTGATTTTGTCAGTCTAGCTAGGGGCTTGTCAATCTTGTTGATCTTCTCAAAGAACCAACTTTTGGTGATATTTATCCTCTCTATTGTTTTTTTGTTCTCTATGTCATTTATTTCTGCTTTAATCCTTGTTAATTCTTTTCTTGTACTTGGTTTAGGATTGGTTTGCTGTTCATTTTTCTAGCTTCTTCAGTTGATCCATTAGTTCTTTGATTTTGGCTCTTTCTTCCTTTTTAATATATGCGTTTAGTGCTATAAATTTCCCCCTTAGCACTGCTTTTGCTGCATCCCATAGGTTTTGGTATGTTGTGTTCTCATTTTCATTCGTCTCTATATATTTAGCAATTTCTCTTGCTATTTCTTCTTTAACCCACTGATTGTTTAGGAGTGTGTTGTTTAACCTCCAGGTATTTGTGAATTTTCTAAGTCTCTGATGGTTATTGACTTCTAATTGTATTCCATTGTGGTCAGAGAATGTGCTTTGAATTAATTTCAATCTTTTTAAATTTATTGAGGCTTGTTTTATGTCCCAGCATATGATCTATTCTGGAGAAAGTTCCATGAGCACTAGAAAGTATGTGTATCCTGGTGATTTGGGATGTAATGTCCTGTATATGTCTGTTAAATCTAATTCATTTATCAGATTGTTTAGGTTTTTCAATTTCCTTATTGGTCTTCTGTCTGGTTGATCTATCTATAGGAGAGAGTGATGTGTTGAAGTCTCCCACAATTATTGTGGAAACATCAATTGCTTCCTTTAGTTTTGCCAGTGTTTCTCTCATGTATTTTGTGGCACCTTGGTTGGGTGCATAGACATTTACGATTGTTATTTCTTCTTGCTGAATTGCCCCTTTTATTAGTATGTAGTGGCCTTCTTTGTCTCTCAAAACATCCCTGCATTTGAAGTCTATTTTATCTGAGATTAATATTGCTACACCTACTTTCTTTTGGCTGTAGCTTGCATGAAATATTTTTTTCCATCCTTTCACTTTCAGTTTCTTTGTGTCCCTGTGTCTAAGATGAGTCTCTTGTATGCAACATATTGATGGTTCATTTTTTTTTGATCCATTCTGCGAATCTATATCTTTTAATTGGGGAGTTTAATCCATTTACATTCAACGTTATAAACGTGAAGGCATTTCTTGAATCAGCCATCTTATCCTTTGGTTTATGTTTGTCATATTTTTCCCCTCTGTCTATTAATATCCTTTATTCTACCCATACCGAATCTCTTTAGTACTGAACCTTTCTCCAGGTCTCTCTGTCCTTTCTTTGTTTCTCTGTGTGTAGGGCTCCCTTTAGTATCTCCAGTAGGGCAGGTCTCTTGTTAGCAAATTCTCTCAGCATTTGTTTGTCTGTGAAAAATTTAAGCTCTCCCTCAAATTTGAAGGAGAGCTTTGCTGGATAAAGTATTCTTGGCTGGAAATTTTTCTCACTCAGAATTTTAAATATATCGTGCCACTGCCTTCTCGCCTCCATGGTGGCTGCTGAGTAGTCACCACTTAGTCTTATGCTGTTTCCTTTGTATGTGGTGAATTGCTTTCTCTTGCTGCTTTCAGAACTTGCTCCTTCTCTTCTGTGTTTGATAGTGTGATCAGTATATGTCTCGGAGTGGGTTTATTTGGATTTATTCTATTTGGAGTTTGCTGAGCATTTATGATTTGTGTATTTATGTAGTTTAGAAGATTTGGGAAGTTTTCCCCAACAATTTCTTTGAATACTCTTCCTAGACCTTTACCCTTTTCTTCCCCTTCTGGGACACCAATGAGTCTTATATTTGGACGTTTCATATTATCTATCATATCCCTGAGGTCCATTTCGATTTTTTCAATTTTTTTCCCCATTCTTTCTTTTATGCTTTCATTTTCCATTCTGTCATCTTCCAGGTCACTGATTCGTTGTTCAACTTCCTCTAGTCTTGTACTATGAGTGTCCAGAATCTTTTTAATTTGGTCAACAGTTTCTTTAATTTCCATAAGATCATCCATTTTTTTATTTAGTCTTGCAATGTCTTCTTTATGCTCTTCTAGGGTCTTCTTGATTTCCTTTATCTCCCGTACTATGGTCTCATTGTTCATCTTTAGTTCTTTGAGTAGCTGCTCTAGGTGCTGTGTCTCTTCTGGTCTTTTGATTTGGGTGCTTGGGATTGGGTTATCCATATCGTCTGGTTTTTTCATATGCTTTATAATTTTCTGTTTTTTTTTGCCTCGTGGCATTTGCTGAACTTGATAGGGTTCTTTTAGGATTTGTAGACCAATTGAAGTACTTATCTCTAATTTATCAGATCTACAGCTTTGTGGAGTACACTTTCTCTAACTAACCAGCAGGTGGCGTCCACGAGCCACCTGTTCTCCACAAGCCAGTTCTCCCCTGCTTAGCCTTTTTGGTGAGTGGGGGAGTGAGTCTTGTGGGGTCCAATTGGTGTACCAAGCTTGCGTGTGTAGTTGGTGTTGCCTGCCCTGTATATGGGGCGTGTTTCTGGGCAGTCAGGGAGGGGGGGGTGGCTCTAACAATCAAATCTCCCTGGTGATCCTAGAGTTTTAAAGCTGCTGCAATAGTCTAATCCTTCAGTTCAGTCCTGCCACAGTTTGTCTCTGCCACTGACCCACAAGTACTTGGTATTGGCATATGGCTCCAGAGACTTGCAAGTGGGCCCCTCTTCCAGGCCGTGCACCCCGGGTCCTCTGTTGAGGGATGACTGTGCTATGTCACAGGTGAGTGCCGTCCCCCCAGGGCAGTTCTGGGCTGCTGGGCTGTGTAGGGAGGCTCCCAGTCTGCTGAAATGATGGCTGAATGGGGCTTTGTTAATTCACACTGCTCTACCTTCCCAACTCTGGGACAATCAGCTGAGGTTGCAGGGAAGGCTAATGTCCACGCCCAGTTTTGTGGTGTGTGCCTGTTATTTGAAGCACTTCCGTCACACTGGTTTGTCTGGGGCAGTTCTGGGCTATGGGGCTGGCGATGGGCAGGAGTGTTTCCTGTCCACCAGGATGATGGCTGTGAGCGGACACCCCCGTTTTCTTGGGAAGTTGTGGTGTTTAGTGAATTTTGTCAGCCACTGGATTATTGCGTTTTGTCTCAGAGCTCTCCTAGTTCTGCTCTTGACTTGACCTGCCCAAACAGTAAGTCTTTGAAGCTTTCTGTATTGGCTTCTTAGAGTAATTGTTTTAGAAAAAGAAAAAAGGATTAAAAAAAAAAAAGAAAAAAAAACGGGCCCTCCTCAGAGATCTAATGGGTTATTGAAATGCTAAGAGACAAAGCAACCAGGGCCATTAAGGAAAGGTCCACAGGGCAGAGAGATCAGCTTTTTCTTCGGGATTTGCATATGCGCCTCAGGGCCCTTCCCCTTTCTATGTTCACCAGAACTCCAAAAATCCTCCGCTTTTATTTTGGAGTTTTTCGTGTTGTTTTTTTTCTATGCCTGTCTCCTCTCTGCTGGGCTGGCTGCTCTCAGATTCTCTGGTGTCTGGTCTCAGTCTATCTATGGTTGGATTTTGGATCAGTAGAATGGGTTTCCGATAAGGGCTGCCACTGCACTTCTCCCTTCTCCTTCCTGGAGCTGACAGCCCCTCCTCCCACGGGACTGAGCCTGGCAGGGAGGGGCGCGGGTCCCCTGGCCGCAAAAACTTACAGATTTTGCTGATCTCAGCAGTTCCACGTTTTCATGAGTGTTGTATGAAGTATGCCCAAAGTCAGATTGCTCTGTGGTGTCCAGTCCACGCAGTTCCTGGCTTTCTACCTACTTTCCTGGAGGAGTAACTAAAACATACAGCTCACCAGTCTGCCATCTTGCCCCCAGTCTCCACAGTTCATTTTTGGCACTAGGCACGGTTCTGTGAACTAGGCTAAAAGGGAATGGCTTTGTGGGCAACTGATAAGATCTGCTATAAATGGCAGAATGGTAAATGTATTCAGCATCAAATCTGACCCATAGTTAACAAAAATTGCATTAAAATTACCTGTGCCATGACTATAAAACTGTTTCCTCTTCTTAGCCATTTCTTGATTACAATGAATTTTTTTAAACAATAGAAAGTAAATCTTTGAATCAGATTCTCATGGGCTCTCTTGTTCCCAGCTACCACTGCAGAGAGCAATTTGGGATTAGATAAAGTTCCGTGGGTTGGTTGTAGGATCTGTCTTCCTCTTGGTTGCTGAAGCAGCCAGATATTACCCAGAGGTGTGAAGTTAACTCCAAATGGGACTAACCTTCATGGGAGGAAGATGGCTTATAATTTTCATCTACTTCCTTCCTCCCCTTGGTCTGATCCAAGGCTTGGTATTTCTATACAGACCATCTGTAGCTGTCCTACATGGCCAAGAGACTGATTGCCTCTTGTCATAAAGCACTGGTTGACTCAGCAATGCACCTCCATGAATTTGCTTCCCATCCTTGTTGGTCTCATTTCTCTTTTCTCTCATTCTCACTGCATCCTAAGAAACAGTGCTCAAGCTTTGCCTCCGTTCTAGTTTCTGCTAGAATCTGGCTCCATGAAGATAAGGATTTTGTTCTATTTCACTTACTGGCTAGAATAATGCCTGACTTATAGTAGGTTTTCAGTAAATATTTTTTTGCATGTTGAAAGAATTAATGAATGTATTAATTCAGGGCAGTCACCTGGAAGACATGAGTACCAAGAACAAGTTGCATGAGAGCTCCCAGTCTTGCAATACAAAGAAACACAGATGTATTTAACTGCAGTAAGGTGACCAGCTGATGTGTAGGAAGACATGAGAGAAACGATACACAACAAATAGAAATATCCAACATCACCTAACCCACAGCTGCACTAGAGGTTACCAACTAACCCAGCTGCTCAGCTGGTCTGACCCTCCTATACTACTGGTTTGGTTTGAAATGCTGAGGAAAGACAGGAAATAATGATGAAGGCCGGGGAGAGGATGCCCAATGTGGGCTTTATAGACCTCACAGACAAAATCAGAAGATAAAGAGATGCTTGTGGCTGACCAACAAAGCTCAGAAGTGGGTCAAGGAGAAACATCTAGAGATGCCTTCCCAGAGCAGAGTTTCTCATCTTCATGTAAGCACCAATATTTCTTCCTGCCTTCCTCTCAGAGCCCTGATTACCCTTTGGTCTTTTCTTTCCTCACAGGGCATTGTGTGGTGATCATATGGGGTATATCCAAGAAGCCAACAGGTATTTATTGGGCACATACTATGTGCCAGTCCCTTTTCAGAACTGGGGAAACAGTAATGGACAAGAAGACAAAAGTCCTTGCCCTGATAGAGCTTAGATTTTAGTGAAGGGAGATAGACAGTAAACAAAATATATAGGCAAAATATATGGTAAAATATATGGTATGGTTAGGAAACGATAAGGGCTTTGGAAAAAATAAAGAAGAGAAAAGTGAAAGGATAGGCAGTGTGATGAATTCTAGTCAGGGTATGTAGGGAAAACCTTGCTGAGAAGGTGGCACTTGAGGAAAGACTTGAAAGTTTTGGAAGAGCTAGCTTTACAGAGGTCTGGGAGAATAGTACTTCTGGAGAAGGAACAGCAAAGGCAGAGGCTCTGAGATACAGGCATGCTCAGTGGGTCTGAAGAGCAGCGAGGAGGCTACTGTAGCTAAAGTGGGTGAGCGAGGGGGAGAGCAGTAGAAGAGGCCAGAAAGGTAAGGAGAATAGGCAAGATCCGGTAGGACCATAGGCTATTTGTGAAGAAGCCCTTCAGGGAGACATCGTATCGCTAGTTGTTTTAGTTTCCTAGGCAAGTGCCAAGAAATGGGTTGGGTTCAACAGTGGGAATTTATTTGCTTATTGTTTTGAGGCTTGGAAAATGTCCAAATCAAGGCATCATTAAGGTGATGCTTTCTTCCTGATCAGTAATCTTTGGTTCCCCTGACACATGGTAGCATCTGCTGATCTCTCCCTTCTCTTCTGAGTTTCTTTGATTTCAGCTTCTTGCTTCTGTGGCTTTCTCTCTCTTTTATTCTCTTATAAATTATATTCCCTTATAAAGGACTCCAGTAATAGGAATAAAACTCATCCTGATACTCATAGTACAAGACTAGAGGAAGCTGAACAACAACTCAGCGACCTCGAGAACCACAGAACGGAAAATGAAAGAACAAAAGAAAGAATGGGGAAAAAAATCGAAAAAATCGAAATGGATCTCAGGGATATGATAGATAAAATAAAATGTCCAAATATAAGACTCATTGGTGTCCCAGAAGGGGAAGAGAAGGGTAAAGGTCTAGAAAAAGTATTCAAAGAAATTGTTGGGGAAAACTTCCCAAACCTTCGACACTATATAAATACACAAAGGATAAATGCTCAGCAAACGCCAAATAGAATAAATCCAAATAAACCCACTCCAAGACAAATTCTGATCAGACTGTCAAATACTGAATAGAAGGAGCAAGTTCTGAAAGCAGCAAGAGAAAAGCAACTCACCACATACAAAGGAAACAACATAAGGCTAAGTAGTGACTACTCAGCAGCCACCATGGAGGTGAGAAGGCAGTGACATGACATATTTAAAATTCTGAGAGAGAAAAATTTCCAACCAAGAATACTTTATCCAGCAAAACTCTCCTTCAAATTTGAGGGAGAGCTTAAATTTTTCATAGACAAATGCTGAGATATTTTGCTAATAAAAGACCTGCCCTACTTCAGATAGTAAAGGGAGCCCTACTGACAGAGAAACAAAGAAAGGAAAGAGAGATATAGAGAAATTTAACAGACATATATAGAACATTACATCCCAAATCACCAAGATACATATTCTTCTCTAGTGATCAGGGAACTTTCTTCAGAATAGACCATAGGCTGGGACATAAAACAAGCCTCAATAAATTTTAAAAAATTGAAATTATTCAAAGCACATTCTCTGACCACAATGGAATACAAATAGAAGTCAATAACCATCAGAGTCTTAGAAAATTCACAAATACCTGGTGGTTAAAAATGAAAACATTCCCGGATAATCAAAAGCTGAGGGACTTCATCACCAGTAGATCAGTCCTATAAAAAATGCTAAAGGTAATTGTGCAGGCTGAAAGGAAGAGACACTAAACAATTAACTGAAACCACATGAAGAAATAAAGATTTCCAGTAAAATCACATGGTAAATATAAATACCAATACTACTGTATTTTTGATTTGTAACTCCACTATTTACTTCCTACAGGAACTAAAATACATAAAATGTAATGATAAATCAGTGGTTTTGGACTTAATGTAAAATATGTAATTTTTGACAAGAACTACATACAGGTGGGGGAATGGAGGAGTATAGGAACATAGTTTATGTGTCCTACTGAAGTTAAGTTGGTATCAAAGAAAACAAGATTGTTATAGACTTAAGATGTTAAATTGAAGCCCCATGGTAAACACAAAGAAATTATCAGAGAATATGATCATAGAGATGAAAAGTAGAGTATGGATTATGAGAAGTGGGGGAAGGAGCATTGGGAAGTTAATAAGAAATGAGTGTAGGGTTTCTGTTTGGGGTGAAGGGAAATTTCTAGTAATGGATGGTGGGAAGGTGATGGCATTGCAACATTGTGAATGTGAGTAATCCCACTAAATGGAATGCTTGGGAGTGGTTGGAATGGAAGATTTATGCTGTATATATGTTTCCACAACTGAAAAAAAAAGACAGTCTAAATAGATAATGACAATTAAATGCCATAGAGGATCCTGGGTGAGATCTAAGAATAGAAGAGGAAAGGCTCAAAAGAATACAATTGGGACATAAGAAAAAAATGAAATGTAGAATGTAAGCTTTATATCAATGTTAAATTTCTTGGACTTCTTAACTACACTTAATGTGATAACATAAATGAATATTCTTGTTCATAGGAAATGTATATGTGAATTATATTATTTGTCCAAGGATGTGTGCAACTTGCTCTCATGTTCAGAAGACAGAGCAATAGATGATGGATGATAGGGAGCGAAAGAAAGAAATGGTAAAGTGACAAAATATTAAAGTTGATAGATCAGGTTATCGGTGGAGGGGGGTTGGGATATGCTGGAGTTCTGTGTATGGGGTTTGTATTATTTTTGCAACTGTTCCTGTAAGTTTGAATTTATTTTAAAAAAAAAACAAAAACTCATCCTGATTGAGGTGGGTCACACCTTAACTGAAGTAGCCTCCTCAAAAGGTCCTACTTACGATGGGTTCACAAACAGAGGAAGGGATTAACTTTAAGAACATATTTTTCTGGGGTACATACAGCTCCGAACCACTACACTAGTGACCCCCTCAGATGCCTGAGGACAGTCTATCACTTGCTTATGCTGATCACCCCAGGACACAGGGCTGAAGAGATGACCAGGAATTAAAAAATTTGATAAAAAATTCTAAACTCCACCTCAAATCTTGCTGTTATTGCTCTATTACTGTGAACGTTCTTTTTGATGCACTTGGAAAATGAGATGCAATGGCTATTTTCAAGTCATATGTGCTTGGGTGTGTGCAGTGTAAATCCCTTTTTTCCTTTTTATTCGCTGGGCTAAGAGCAAAGAGAGAGAAACAGAGACCTGTTTTCTGTAATCCTTTGTGGTGGGCTGTTATGGGAAGTCTGCTTCTGACTTTATGTTTGAAATCAGGGTTAAGGTACCATACTCTTGACAGGCTCTGCTGATGATGTACCTTTCATTGTCAGAGAATGAATGATCAATATGTATCCTTCTAATCTAAAAATACTAAAATAACCAACAACCTACAAAGTATAGAGTTGACAACAGCACATTATTGCATAATAGCTACTGGAATGTGCAACAGTTTAAAGGTAGGTTTATTCTCACTGCCTACAGGAAGATCTTGAAATCATATATAGCTTATATTCATTTATTCACCTAGAAGCAAGATGGTACAGTGGAAGGATCTCTGGATTTGTGGTTCAAAGACCTCAAGGTTTGCTACCTCTTGGCTTTGTGACTCCAGGCAGGTCACTTAAATTCTTTCAGCCTCAGCTTTCTCACCTGAAAACTAGAGAAAACAGACCTCCTTTATCTTACAACAGTGTGGGGAAGACAAAGAAAAGGAATGTCTTTGTGAAGTACTATATAAAATTAGATATTGTTATAATGTGCAGTTGATCCTCATCCTCATCATTTGTGGATTATGAATTTGTGAATTTGCCTACTTGCTAAAATTTGCTTGTAACCCCAAATCAATACTCATGGTGTTTTTATGGTCATTTGCAGACAAGCATAGAGTGGCGAAAAATTTGAGTCACCTGACGCCCACGTTTCAGCTGAGGCGACGTTTTGCCTGCTTGTTTCCACTTATACTGTAAGCAAGCATTCTTTTGGTGTTCTATTTAGTGTCATGTTGTTTGTACAGTTCTGCTTTTTGTGGTGATTTTGCTGTTTAAAATGCCCTCCAAGCACAGTGTTGAAGTGCTGCCTAAAGTTCCTGAGCGCTGTGATGTTCCTTAGGGAGAAAAATTCATGTGTTAAATAAACTTCTTTCAGACATGAGTTTTAGTGCTGTTGGCCGTGAACTTGATGTTAATGAATCAGCAACATATCTTAAATAAGAAGTCTTTAAAGCAAAACCCACATAAAACAAGGCTATGTATTGATTGTCTGATGAAAATGTTGTGATCACAGGCTTGCAGGAACTCCCCCTGTATTTTCTCTAGGAGCGAGGACTTAGTATTTGCTTATTCAGTGTTCGTGGTATTGGAAATAATGAGACTCGACTGCATATGTAAGTACTATAAAGCACCACAAAAATTTAAATTTAGTATTCCTGAGGTTGTTTCTTCTTGTTCCATCCCCTCCTTTTTGCTTAGGTCACTGTTTTATGTAATGCACCCACAAGTCAGACACTTCTTTTGCCCTGATCTCCAGTGTGGTGGGAGGCTGCACAGACAGTGGGAAATGCCTGGGCCCTGAACCCCCATTCCTTCCTCTGCAAAGCGGAGCTGCTCTGAGGACCGCTAGGTGCAGAGAACCTGCTCTGAGGACTACCTACATCCTCAACTGTAATACGAAGTATTTCATTCTGCCCTGCATTTTAGGATTTAAAAGTTGCCTCACCTAACTCAGCCAAAGGAATATTGAGTTGTCACACACGACAGTCAAGGCCTCTCTCTTAGTTCCACTAATTTCTGGTTGAACTGAGAAATAAGCAACCAGGTCATGCTTTCACTTCTTCCAAAAGCATAAATATGACTCAGGCGTCACTTCCTTCTCTCCTGCCATGTCAGCAGCTGGGCTCTCCTTGTTTACTGTTGCTGTTTTTCATTCTTTCTTTCTTTTTTGTTGAGGTGCTAGTCCCATAATATGAAATTAACCATTTTCAAGTGAACAATTCAGTGGCAATTAGTACAGTCACAATGTTGTGCAACCTCCACCTCTATCTAGTTCCAAAACATTTTCATCACCCCAGCAGGAAACCCCATACCTATTAAGCAATACTCCCCATTTCTGCCTCCTCCAGCCCCTGGCAACCACTAGTCTGCTTTCTGTATATCTGGGTTTACCTATTCTATAAATGGAATCAGACAATATGTGACCTTTGTGTCTGGCTTATTTCACTTAGCATAATATTTTTGAGGTTTATCCATGTTGTACCATGTATCAGTACTTCATTCCTTTTTTTTTTTTTTTTTTTTTAAATTAGAGCAGTTGTAGATTTACAGAAAAATCACGTAGACACTTCATTCCTTTTTATGGCTGAATATTCCATTGTATATTTGTATATCCATTCATCTGTTGATGGACATTTTACCCCTCTGCTCAAAACTCCCACATGATCCAGAGTAGAAGCTGAACTCCTACCAATAACCGAAAAGGCTCTGCGTGATCTGGGTTTGTGTTTCCTCTCTGACGTCACATCCTTCCCACCCTCCCACCCTCCTTGCTGGCTCAGTTCCTACCTCACAGGCTTCCTTGCAATATTGAACATGCTAAGCATGTTCCTTCCCTAGAGCCTTTGCATTGACTGTTTCATTTGCCGGCAACATGTTTCTCCGTAACTTACTTCCTTACCTCATTCAAGCCTTTGCTTAAATGTTACCTTTCCAGTGAGGCATTTATGAACACCCTACTTATAGTGATCTCCTTCCACATCTAACTACCCACATCCCTCCTACCCTCTTCTATTTTTTCCAAAGCATTTATTTTCTAACAATGTATAACTTACCTATCTATAATGTTTATTTGTTGTCTGCCATCACCATCACCTCCACGACTGCTGCCACTGGAAAGTTTTATGAAATCAAATATTTTTGATGATGAAATATTTTTGATGATGAAATCAAAATATTTTGTCTGTTTTGCAAGTGGATGCATCCTAAGCCCCAGTACAGTGCCTGGAAGATACCAAGCACTCAATAAATAGTTGGTGAATGAGTGAATTAATGATGTAGTATGAAAACTTGTAGCATAGGCAGGGGCTCTCAGTGAATGTTCGTGGGCTTCTCATCTTCACTTGCTCCACTTACCCAGTTTCCACACATCCTTCCTTTCCTGCCCATCCATTGCCTTCGTTCTTCATTCCTTCCCAAACCCACTCTTATTCATCCCTCTAATCAAGCACACATGATATAAATAAGTTCCCTGTGTATAATTATTCAATAGAGAGGGATCTAACTCTTCTGGAGAGACAAAAGCAAGGTATCATTGACTTGAACATATTTTTTTGTCTAAAACTATTTCTTTTCCTGCTACTTCCTTTGGTTCTATCCAGATCTTAGAAAAAGATTTCAGCTTTTTTTTTTTTTCCTTTTTAGCATGATTGAATTAAAATAGATTCATTTACTTCTTGTTTATAGCTATATTGCTTTTAGGATTTATGACCCTAACCTAATCACTGAAGTCATTAAACATTGTATTGCAATGAGTTTAAGATACCATGTATTGGAAATTGAACCATTATTTTATTAACTACTGAGAAAAGAAAAAGCACTGCTAATTAAGCTATGATGTAATACTTTCTTAACATTTAATACTGTTGTTGTTTTGAAAGACAGTATGTAATTTTGGTCACTCTTCCAAAGACAAATATTTGCTTATCTAATATCAAATTTGCACCCCACTGCTGTTCTATACCTTTCAGTGAACACAGTAACTTTTGTTTCCATGATGTGTAATTGTGACGGCCAATTTTATATGTCAACTTAGCTAGATTATGGTGTCTGGTTGTTTGATCAACAGTGGCCTACTTGTTGCTGTGAAGATATTTTGTAGATAGGATTTGCATCTATCATCAGTTGATTGCATCGAGAATCAACAAAAGAGATGGCCTCAGCAATGTGGGTAATCTCCTCATTCAATCAGTTCAAAGGCTTAAACGCCAGAACTGAGAGTTTCAGAAGTCAGAAGAATTTCTGCCTCAACTTCACCATTGGCTCTTGTTGGAATTTCCAGACAGCAGCTTCCTCTGGGGAATTCAGACTGAGGACTTCAACATCACTTTTACTATGGGAGTTTTCAACCTGCGGCCTGCCCTAGGGAGTTCCAGCTTGCCAGCCCCCATGATTGCATGAATCAATTTCTTTACACTAAATCTGTTGCTTCTGTTTCTCTGGAGAACCTTGAATAACAGAGTAATCTTTCTGAAGTCATTCGACTGAAGAGATTTGAAACAGCAATTAAACTCAACACCTGGAGCAACAACTGTGCACACAGTTTAAATGAACTGATGAAATCATTAACATTTATGAACAAGTTCATGACTGCACAGGAAGATGACAGCATATGGGCTGCTGACTGGATTATAAGATATATTCTAATTTTGAAGATAGAAAGTGTGAAAAAAATTGTGTCATAGAGTTAAGCAAATGGGTTAGCAATTTAAGAATCTCAATTGTTTGTTTTTTTTTTTTGTTTGTTTGTTTGTTTTTGTTTTGTCCCACAGAAGAAAAAGAACAGGTGTGAAATTGTGTCAGAGAAGGCTTCAAGTAAGCTGTGATTCTCTGAGTTGGTGAGCTCATCTTACTCATTGGAAATGCTTAGTAATCAGAGAGTAGCAAGGATTCTTTTGGATGGGAAGGGACTTGAATTTTAAGAGAAGTGACTGCCATGCCATCTGTGCATTGGGGCAGTCAGTTCTGTTTTTGGGTACATTGGTGGTTAGAATGTTCTCCCATATGTTACACAGAAGCAGTTTCCCTTAAATATCCACTTAATAGTCCTAATCTGCTCTCTGGACTTGTGTGGGATAAATTGAATTCTTCATGCTCACACATTCTTTGAAATCTTGTCATGTTGTTGGTCATCCTTTCCTTTTCTCACTTACTTGAACCATTTCACAAAGGTTTTGAAGGCTTGAGATGAACTTCAACATTATTCAGAGTACCACACATGCATTTATTATTTCATAAATAATAATGAAACAGCTACCACTTTCAGAGTGTCTCTACAACTGTCATTGTGTTAGGCACTCTATATTACCATATTTTTTCACATGACAACCCTCTGAAGTAGGTGTAAGTATTAATGAAAAATACTGAAGCTTAGAGAGGATTAGTAACTTTCCCAAGGCTATACAACTAGTGAATGTTGGATCTGAGCTTCAAAAGCAAATCTCCTTGTACTAATAACAATTTTTATACATTTCTCTGTAAGAAACATAAGAAAGTGATATAATAAATACATCCAGATGAGCAAAGAATTTTCTTCAAAATAAGTGCCCCAAAGATGCACTTACTTTAATGGTTCTCCTGTTATTTAGGACATTTTTGGAAATCTCCTTTGGAAATGCCATCAGGACCTGTGTTTTGAATATTCCTTATATTTTTCACTGTTCATCCTTTGAGGTCAGAATTGACTGTTTAAAAGACCCCAAGGAGACAGATCTTTTCAATAAGATGTAGGATTACTATGATGTGGTGATATAGTTTTCAGTTAATAAAAAATGACCACAGTTTTCTTGAGTTGGCTGTAAACCAAAGCAGAGGCATCCTTGAAATATGTATGATTTTGAGGAATGCAAGACATTTATGAAAATGCAACTACTGGAGGTTAAAAAACCAAACAGTTCACATAACAACTTTGTTTATCAATATTAGCAATTCAAGTTGCCTGTAAGTTTTGTTGGTATGCAACATGGACTCCAAATTGGCTGCTCAAGGCAGTCTATGGCTCCTGGAAGTGTTTTGTGTGGTCCTTTGATTGCACCCACTAGGAGTGTTAATAGGCTATTTAATGGGGCAGTTTTTAGGCTTGGTGGCAATATAAGCAAGACAATCCCGATTTTCCTATATCCACCCACCCAGGGTGTTTATGTTAATCCCATACCCTCTGAAGGCATTTGAGCTTTTGATCCCTGGTGTTCACATACTTCCTTCCAAAGGAACTTTAAATACTGGATATTCCTCTGCTCAAAAAACCTTCAAGTTTTTCATGTGCCAGTTCAAATACCTTTTAAGTCACTCCAAGGTAAAACATAACACTTCATTTAGAAACATTTTTTTAAACAAAATTTCAGTGATTCTCATTTTGCACTTCTATTGACTATCTTTTGTTACAGCTCTTTGTGAATAGTTCTCATCTCATTTGATAGGGCTTGCCCTTCATCAGACTTCTTTAAGCCCAGCAGAGAAAGGGGTCTTTCACTGGAATTGAAGCTTGTGGCTCTGGCCTTCAAAAAGACCCACTCACTTTTTGAAAAGCAGAAAATAGCCTCAAGTTTTTGACCTCTCACCTTATACTTCTCTTCTTTCTCCTTGCTACTTTGTCAGTCCTGCTTGCCTAGATTTAGAACATAGTCTTGGGTTCTGATGCTTGTTAATAACCCTGCCTAATCTTGATGAAACTCTTAGAACCAGATTCCTAGTGCTGACTTGTCCTTGCTATTACGGCAACTCTATGCTGGGCTTTGGGGACCTCTCCCTGCTTCTCAGTATCTGTCCCTGGGCTATATCCATCTCTTATGTTGGAGTGGATACCCCAAATGAATCACATTTACGCCATAGGAAGAAATGGAATGGAATCGAGGGTGGGAGTCCATGGAACATCCATCTTGGTAGCCCCCTAGTACCTAAAACAGTTCTTTGTATAGGTGGGTCCCTAACAATGGCATAAATTAAAAAAAACAAAGTAGTTGTCATAGTATCTCCTGAGGTGGGAAGAGAAGTGTTCATTTGACTAATACCAGATGTGCCTCTTTTTTAGATGAAGCACCATGGTTGATGCTGAGGCTTCAAAGATGTCAAAATATGGTCTCTTTCCTCAAGAAATTCACACTCTGTTGGGAACCCACAGGTAGATGGAAAGTCTGGGTGATAATCTTGGACAGAAATTGTGGAGAACCTATTATGTTGTGGGCTTTTATCCCAGCTCCAGTTCTAAACAAATCTTGAATATGTTAGGGAAATCACAAGTTCTGAGTTGAAAAACATTCTGAGAAGGGTTGGAAGGCTTTTCTCTTGGGCTTTGATGCTAGCCTAAAAGGGTTAATTTCTGGGGGAATGGAGGAGTGACAAGAAGGATTTGGCAAGTGGTAAAGTAAAACCCATTTGGAGTCATGAACAGATCACATAGGGCTGCCCATTCTATCCCGTGGTTAAATTTTTCTGGGATATTGGTTAGAAAAGGACAGTTTTTTTCATACAGGGAATTATAAATTTTTTTTTTAATCACATGGCCTTCTGGAGATCAGGTCCTTTCATTGGCATGGCGTGACTTAAAATAATGAAATCTGTTGTGAAACGCAACTGGCGTTCTGAATTTTGGGGGAAATGGAGGCCTAACCTTACCAGTAAGACTGAGTTTTACTTGACATCACACGTGGTGTGGTTAGCAATATTTGATTATGAAGCAAGCTCTAAAAAATAGAGCAACCAACTGATCTTCCTCTATATAAACTGTAAGTTATCTCTCACAGCATCTCATTGGAGAGGCAGCTTTGAGGGCTAAAGTAAGTAGGTTATCCTTTCATCTAACCAACACGAGCAACTAACTGTCTGGCTACTGTGAGTAACCAGTATAGAGTGGGGTGTTGGGAAATGCAGGTGAATTGCCTTTTGAGGTCTGGGTTGCTGTGTGTCACTCTGTCTCTTGCCATTGCCAAGCACAAGCAAGCTTCCTTCAACAAAAGTTGTTACCTAAAGGGAACACTATTGCAAGCTGTCGACACCCTCTATGTTAAGGCAGCACGGCTCAAAGCAACAATTCCGGTAAGTATTAGGCCCTGCTTAGAATGATGACCTAATGGACATCTGCAATTCTGGATAAAATGTGTTTCTCTTTGTTTTATTGTAGGAAGACTACATCAAAAATATAAGATTATTAAAAAAGAAAACAAAAAAGCTGTTTATGGTAAGCCTTTTTTTCATTTTCTTTTCCCTTTTCTACTTCATTGATGCTTTTTTCCTGCATTTTAATTTTTCCAGATGGTCATTAAGTAATAATCAGGGGCATGTTTCAGTGATATTTAAAAAATAAAATGACTGCTGTTTTGCCTTATGCAATGTCTTATATCTTATTTATAGAAAAGCTGCAGATTTCAAGAACAGCTTCTGTCCTTCTTCATGGAAGATGTTTTTGGTCACCTACAATTACAAGTTTGCAAGGAAATACACTTTGTGGAGGAATTTCATAGCCTTAGGCAGAAATTGAGCCGCTGTGTAAGTATGCACAGCAGACATGGTGAGTTTGATTCTAGAAACCTGACCGGGAAACAGCATGTAGGAAGCTGTTTCCACACCAAAGGGTCAGTAAAGGGGGTTGTCTAATATTGGCTTGTAGTTCCATGGAGAGTCCATTGCCAGGGAAATAGCATCAAATATCGGTGCATAATTCATAATGCCACTATTTATTATCTCCCAAAGAATGGCAAAAACCCTATGGAAGAGGATTATCTATTTTTTTAATCATTCTCTCGTGTGATTCCTAAGTAATTCATTTATTCAACTAACAAATTATTTGTTGAACTATGTGTCTGACACTAGTTTAGGCTGTTATTTTTCTTTTTTTTTTTTAAAAGTCCCATAATGATGAGAGCTTTTAGATATTTTTTCCTTACTTATTCAAATTTTATAGCTCTCTCTTTTTAAAGCATAGTCTTAGGTCAAACAAACAAACAAACAAAAAATAAAATAAAAAGAGGAGTATATGTCTTCTTTGGTACCTAAATGATTTGCCACGACAGTAGGGTCGCTGGTGCAGGAAGCAATGGGGAATTAAAAAGTGACCACATTTCTAAGAAGTCATTAACAGTAATAAGTGACCAATGCAAAAAAAAAAAATAATAAATAAAAAATTTAGGTTCAGTGCAATGTTAATTGAATTGCCTCTGTAAGGAGAATCGACTTTCCTGTGACTTTGTATTGGCTCCACATACAAAGGTGGGATAGTGATGATTACTACAATCCTTGGCATGCCAGACAGAAAAGAGTTTTCTACCCTCAGGAGTCACTGTCACGGAGACTTAAATGCTCGGAAGTTGGAGGTGGATTTTTTTTTTTTTTTTTTTTTAATTTTAATTTAGGATGTCTTTTTCTTCTGTTCCATTAAGTGCCTAATTCCAGCCCATAGTGCAGGGTTGTTTCATGAGTGTGAGCTGGTCAGTCAAGTAAAAAATTTCAGCAAATCTACATTCTTTTTTTACTTTGGTTAGTTTGTGTTTAAGCTATGTCCTTATTTGGGACTTAGTTTACATGGCGTCTCATAAACTCTCATATTCCATTAAAATAACAACAACAATAAGAATTATGCTCTGGTTCCTCCTTGTAGAACCCAGGGAGGAGAGTCTGGACCATATTCATTTGCCTGAAATAATGGAAAGATCTTCACTTATCTTTGGTATATTTTAGATTAACCTAAAGATCATATTATTAAGGCAGAGAGTATATCTATTCTCTTAAATTTAAGTTGAATAATTATATAATTTTATTTTTACTTATCACAAGCTGATTAGATTATTATCACACAAGTAAGAGAGAGTTTTTGCCACTAAAAGACTCTAAGAGGAGGAAAATAATCTGTTGAAGGACTCGATATTGGGGGAAATAATGAGAACTTTGGTATTCACTATAGATTGGTGGAGTTATCCAAAGGGACAAAAAATTCTTTTCCATTTCGGTATTTGGAGGTTGGAGGCCCTCTGCAGTCTTTTTTATAGGTATTTAAAATAAGTCCCTTCAGTTCCCTGTTCTGCTAGAGTCCTTGATTTCTCTGCTTGGACGTGCTGTCCATTGCATTAGCCATGTTTTTCTAAATTAAATGTGTTAATGAGGGTGTGGCACTAGAAAAAAAAAAAGCCTTACCTGATTACAGTACAGCATAACTGGACACCTGAAACTTCCAAACCCACATCTGTTTTTACCATTGATTTTGTTTCCTTGGCTCAAACAGCTATAACCCTAACCAAGCAATGTTCTAGATGAAAAGCCTTAGAAAACAGATCTGTCTGGGAACTCTGGTCTTCCTTTATTTGTTTTTGGAGACATGTTTCCCCCAGAGCAACTCGCACTGTCAAATGAGATGGCTTTTTTAAGGGACTTGGAGCACAATGGGGTCAGAGCAGTGCGGCGCGTCGCCGGCTGGATGTCGCTGCTTACCAAAGTGTCTGGCTCCCCCCTATGGCAAATATGAACACATCATCCGATCGGCCTCCTCAAGTGCCACGTAACTCAGCGCTCTCCTTACGTTCTCCCACCTCAAGCAAACCCTTGTGAGCTTCTTGTTAATCTGTCTTACAAGTTGTGGACTTCATGTCCTTGGGTAACTAGCCACCCCTGTGAAACTGTGAAAATTAGAGCGGAATGATTAGCCTGAACTCTAGAAAGCCTCCTCAGACGTTGCTCTAGGAAAACAGGTGCTTGCCTTGTGTTTACTCTTTTGGCCAATCATAAATCTATATTTTTAGCAACACAGGTTGTTATATGTTTAATATAAATTTACGGAACATCTGAGAAACTCTGAATTAGTATTTGGGGGTAGAGTTTAGCAGGGAGAAATTATAAAGCACGAAGCAGACAACATTAATTTAAATGAGATAGTTTCTTAATTAAAAATGGTCACTAAAAATAGTCAATGTGTAAACAGTCAACATATAAGAAATAATTACTTTTGCTGCATTTCTCCTGGTGCCCCTGCTGTTGGGGGTGCTGTGGGGAAAAAATGAGTAAAACACAGACCTTGCCTTTCTTGGAGTTTGCAATGTGTGTGTGTATGTGTATATTAGGGGAATGGTCCTGAGAGGAAGGAATGGGACTACAGAGTAATTCCACAAGCACTTCTATCAAGAGGAAGAAAGTAAAAGTACCACAATAAAAATACTAGCAAAGCTCCGGGGATTCAGATCAGGAAATGGTCAAGTTTGAATGGAACAGAAAAGGTTTCAGGAAGGAGGGGACTTTGAGAGGTACCCTGAGTTCTGTGGGTGCTATTTCCACAGAACTTCAGCATATATCAAAATTGGCCCAAACCTTCTTCCATGCTCAGGAAACAGGAGGAAATGGCTCAACCCCTTTTTCCAGGACCAAGGCTCTGGAATAATGCTTTGGTTAGTGTGATGCTATAGTCTAAATAGGATTTTAAGGGGTTGCTTTAAAAACCAAAGCTGAATTTATAATGTTTCCATAGTCAAATGCTGTCTGAGTCCTAAACAGTTGATTTACAGCCAGAATTTTGGCATATAACCCATTTGCTTAATGTGTGCTGTTACTTGGTATTTGAATTTATGCCAACAATAAAGCATTGGCATGTGCTTTTCTGAAACAAATTGTTTTGTAAAGAACTTGGAAACAATAAAAATGCAAAACAATGATGTGGATTGCTTTACATAGTTTAGAGAACCCAATAATTATTTATTTTGTAACTTAATAGGTTGAAGACAAGAGATTACTATAGCTCTTTATAAATTGTTACCTGTATAAGGTACTTTTAAGTGTCTGGTTCTGTGTAGATGTTTTACTTCTGTTGATAATTTTTAATGGACCCCCAGCATTGTTAAAAATGATTACTGTGCTAAAGATGCAAAGGTATTTTAATTTGTGATAACAACTTTTCTCATATCATACTCTGCCCTATTTTAACAACTAAGATACGACTCTGAGTGAATTAGTTGATTATATGTTGAACTAGGTGGAATGTTTCACTTATCAAAGTACTGAATTCCTCCTTTAAAAATTTACAATGGCCTTCCTTTGATATCTTTAGGAGCATTTGGGTTGGGGAAATATTGTAAGTCCAGTGATGGAATTTTGATGTATAATATTACCAAATCTCATTATTTTGGAGTTTAACTTGAGTTATATCTGAGTTATCCTCGGTGGGTTTATTTATTTATTTACTTTTTTGTATCACCAGAGAGAAAACCTAAAGATTAACTCTAGTACTATCAGGAATTAGATAGTGGCTCAGAAATTGTCAGCTGGAGAGGAACAATATTTTTTTTTCCCCATTTGGCAGTTCACTTACATGGACTTTATGATTATGGTTATAGATAATGGTACAACATTATCTTATTGACATATCATCAACTGACCATTGAACATCTCTGGGCTTTAACTTTCTTAGTTCAAATCTCAGATGTAAAAATAAAATATTGATGGGAAGTTAATAGTCTTGTTTTTCCCCCATTTGTTCTTTTCCAGGGAACATTGTGTCACTCATTACTATTTGATAAAGCTGTGGGGTACAAGTGGGAGGAGAGTCAAAGGAGTTTTGTCAAAGGAGGTGATGCTTGAGCTTAATTTCCAGGAGAATAAAGGGGAGGGGTGGCAGGGGGAGAAGCTTGAATAAAGACTTGATGGTATGAAACAACATACCATATTCAGGAAACTGAGTTTGAATGTAAAGTGGCTGTGAGAAATGCGAAGAGGGTGTTGTTCAGATTTTATCCAGGTGATGTTGATAGAGGTCAGGTAAAGGAAGGTGTGTAGGACTTGCTAAGGAGGTTGGAATTTGTTCTGATGTAAATGAAAGCCTTTGAAAGGCAAGGCATGATTAAACACTCTGTACTTGAGAAGGACCTCTTCGGTGGCTAAAATGGGGGGAGGGTGGGGAATTGGTGGCTCTAGGGGCTGAGGCTCAAGACAGAGGAAACAGTGAGAAGAGCATTTCAATAATGTGCCTGAATTTAAGTGGTGACACCTTCCCTGTCATGGGGAAGGGCAAGAAGAGTGTGAGGAAGAGAGTAGCGTCTGGGATGAGCCTCAGGTTTCTTCTTGGGGGCTGGTTGGATGGTGGTGTCATTCACCGAGAATTCAGAAGTAGAAAGCAGGCAGGAGGGTGAATAGGTTGCTTTAGACCTGATAAAAGTTAAAAGTCACCCCATACAAAAGTGTATTCATGAAATTATTCTCTCTCTCTCTATCTCTCTCTATTTTGTATGTTTAATATTTATTGATGAAATAGCACATGCTCGCTCACTCTATTTTGTGGGCTTAATATTTGTTGATACATTTATCTCTTTATTAACAGATTTATTGAGGTGTAATTGACATACAATTAACTGTGCATATTTAAAATATACAATATGATAGTGTCAGTTCCTAGGGCTGCTGTAATAAAATACCACAAGCTGTGTGGCTTAGAAAAACAAAGTTATTGTCTCATAGTTCTCAAGGCTAGAAGTCTGAAATCACGGAGGTGGCAGGGCCATGGGTCCTTTTCGGAAGCTGGCAGGGCTCTGGAGGTGGCTTGCCAGCAATCCATGGCATTCTCTGGGTCGTGACATAACTCAATCTCTGCCTCCATCGCATGACTGTCTTCTCTCTCTCCCTGAGACCAAATTTCCTCTCCTTATAGGGACACCAGTCACATTGGATTAGGGACCACCCTAATCCAGTTTGGCCTCTTCCTAACTAATACCACCTTCAAGGATCCCATTTCCAAAGGAGATCACATTTGCCAGACTGGAGGTGAGGACTTGAACATATCATTTTTGGGGACACAATTCAATCCATATAATTTTGACATGTATATACTTTTGAAACTACCATCACAATTAAGATAATGAACATATTCATCACCCTTAAAATTTTCCTTGTGCCCCTTTGTTTTTTTCTTCAATGTTTTTTAGAATTTTTTAGTGAAGTCATTTGAGCCTGGAGTTTTCTTTGTGGAAATATCTTAAACTATACACTCTATTAAAAATTAGTTCTAAGGCTATTTCTTCTTGTGTGAGCTTTGGTAGTTTGTACCTCTCAATGATTTTGTGCATTTCATCAAATTTTTCAAATTTATAGCCACTTCTCTCATTTCTGAGATTAACAATTTTTGTCTTCTTTCTTACTTTCTGATTTGTCTGGTTTATCTGATATGTCTGGTTCATCAATAATATTGATATTTGCAAAGAACCAGCTGTTAGTTCCATTTCTTTTCTCTATTGATTTTCTGTTTTTGATTCATTGATTTCTGTTCTGATTTTTTTCATCTCCTTTCTTCTGTTGAAAGGAAAACTTGACTAGCTGGACTCATAAAATAATTTGCCTAATTGCTAGTGATCAAAGTTGAAAGTGAAAAAAAATTTCCATTAGTTTTCAAGATTTCATCATCTGCTTTAATTAATACTTGGAGAGCCTGAACAGTAGTTGGTAACTAGAGAGACATATTTCTTCATATTGATTGTGTATAATTAATTAAAAAATATGATAAGTCTTGGCAGATAGAATATTTGTGTCTCCGTTTCTTGTAGTGGGGTTGCCAAGTAATTTGTATCATCTATTGCAACTAGCTTATCAACTTGTAAAACAATGCCAATTATTCAGTCTTTTAATTTCAGATATATGTATATTTCAGATATTTATATATTTTGACTGCAATTGGTTGAACTGATAAAACAAGAATTAGAAAATGAGACCAACTCTGTCTTATTCTTTGGTTAAATGCAAAGTCCAAAAGCCTATGTTAAAAAATTCTGAATGTGCATTAGATTTCCTGTTTAGAAGCCAGATAGTAGAGATAGACTTAAATTCAAATCTCAGCTCTGTCACTTGCTCTGGCCTTGCATAAGTTTCCTTATTTATCAAGGGCTAAAAACAACAATGATAATAACCTTATCCTGTGGATTTGGGAATAATTAAGTGAAATAATATGTAGGTGTCTAGCAGGACACCTAGCATGCAGTAGTTCTGCAAAATTTTGTCTTTCCTCATGATTTCCATACACAGAACATTATTTTATTTCCAATTACATTTTCCCAACATTTTCCAAAGGGGTGGTTCTCTTAATCAAATGCCTTTTTAGTGCCTAATGTTAGCATTAACACATGTAATGTGTATAATTTACAGTACAAATTTAATTTAAAGAAACAAGATCATTTATGAGTAATTGGTTTTTAATCTTGGTAAATATATTCTCTAATTAGGTTATGCAAGCTCTTTGCTGACAAATTCATTCCTTGGTTAATGATATACAACTTCACTGTCAAAATTATGGGGCACAGCTCTATCACTGAGTTAGGAATTTTTCTCATGTGTGAAATAACATGAACTCATAAATGATACATTGAAAATTTAAAAAAATCGGCGGTAAAGTCTTCCTACTCCAGTATCTGTTTAGGGCATTTAAAGACCCTTTCCAGGTATATTTTTCTATAATTGGAAAATTGAGAAATGATCTGTGATGGTCCAAGATTATTCTAGGTAAGTGAGATTGTATATGCTTATCTATGTCAGATGACATGGGAATTATAGGGAGTATAGAAAGAGGGTAATGTTTTTTAAACTCTTCTGATATATATGTACTCTGGTGCTGAGCATTTGTAATTTTTTGTTGACATTAATGTCTGATTATGAATTCAGTTTTGCAAAGAGACACTTGGCAAATTGGTTAGTCACTCTTTCCTCCTTTCATGAAAACTTGGTTGCAGATATAGTCATGCTTTCCTCCAATAAAGCTAATTTGGTTTTTTTTCTTTCTCAATTTCCTATAAACCTTTCTGGTCTCAGTGGTTTTGTGTTGGTGTCCTAGTGCCTTTCTTTTTGCCAAAATGACATTTAATTTTTTTGTGTTTCTATTTTCAAAAACAGGCTGCACCAACGTACTTTTCTTAACTGCTGTTTTAAATGAACCTCAAATAATATTTGTAAAACCTTACATGAAAAATTGGGCAGTTATTCAGTGGATAAGATTTTAAAACTCTACGTCTGCTGTCATATAACAAAATTAAATTAATTTAGTCTTTTAATCTAATCCTTTATCTGTTATTTGTGTTTTGGGGAAAAATAGCTTCAGGAAACCAATACTATGGCCAGAGTAGGAACTATCTTAGCCACTAGGGTAATTATTTTAGTCACTCAAGTAAACTTAAAAGAGGAATAAAAATATGGTTGAAACCAGTGGGAAGTTATATGCCCAGATAAATAAAATGTATAAGATCTTAAGTATGGTTTTACATTCTCCCAATGGCTGTGAGAATACCATTCTGTTTATAATATAATATAATCCTTTTTCTAGAAAGGATTTGAGGCCATTCTTTTGAAAATGTAGCCTTGGTGGTTAGTTCTCTGAAGGACTACAGTCTGTGTAGCTGCTCACACACTGACCCATGTATCTTGTTTCCTCAGAATCATTAGTGGAGAGTGATTTTCCACGTTTGCTTTAGTTGTCGTACACAAAAATATGTTTGATTTTTAAAACACATGTAAGCATTGGGGATACAAACTAAGTTTTGTATTGATTATTTATTTATTCAGTTGCTTTTACCAAAGGTATAAAATTCACTAACACCTAGGATATGCTTCAAACTATTATTAAACCAAAAGACTTCTGCAGGCTCTGAGGAAGTAAGTTCATGCTTGCAATACATTCACTGATTCATGCATTCATTCACTCAAGAAACATTTATTGAGTATCTAGTACTTGCTGAACACTATTCCAGATGCTGAGGATTCAGCAGGGATTGACAGATAATGTCTCTCTTGTTGTAGACCTTATTGGAAAGACTTTCAGCCAGTTTCAGCTAGTTTCAGATTGTGGTGGTGCTGAGAAAGGAGCAAGCTCCAGGATGTGTTGCAGCAGGGTTTGGGGTTAGGGGCCGTACCTTAAATAATTTAGTCTTGGAATTTCAGCTGAGACTGAAGGGTGGTAAGTCATTTCTGATCTCTGCAGCCTGGGGGCAGCTTGCTTCCTCTGCATCCCCTCTCCCGGCTCCTCCCACTTTATCTTACTGATCCTTCAAGATGCAGCTCACTTGCTTTTTCCTGGAAACCTTTTGGGTTTCTGTAGTCTGGTTGTTCCTCCTCTGTCTCCCAGAGAAATTGTTTTCTTTTTTAATCACAGTATTTATAACTTATTGTAATTCTGTATCACTGTCTGCTCTCAGTAGACTCTGAGCCATCACTTACGCCCCGAGATGATTTTCATCACATAGAGTACTTTTATATATTAAATAAATCAGTGCTTTGTGGGAAGAGACACTATTGTATGCCTAGCATATAGTGCCCAATAAATACATGTTGATTTAATGATGAATGATTAGGCTGTGGCCTGTGTGTTTCTGGGGAAATGTTTATTTCACAGTTTTCTTTGAACTGGTCTTTAGTTATTCTCGCCCTACTAATAATTTGCCCTACTAGATTGCATCTGTTTCAACTGAGTTTGTCAAATCATTCATCCATTCATAAAATTGCTGACCTCCTTTGTCATGCAATTCCATTTCAGCAACTACAACTATACACTGAAATATAAGGAAAAATAAACCCTTCTTTTATGAATTCCTCTTTCTTGGCAAAGCAATCTGAATTATGGCAGTAAACGCTGGGCTGTCTCACTGGGTCTTGGTAGAAGCCTGTGGACACATTTACAACAGTGAGGAAAATGAAAACCTTCTGGGTCAGATCTTTCCTTAGGGTCATTTATAGAAAATGGAGCTCAAAGCTCCAGAAAGCATCCAGTAAACCTGAGGGTAGCTCTAGTGGCAACCCTGGCACTGTTCGGTTTTCTTCTGTCCAGGCCCTGTTTTTCTCCTTTTCTACTGTCGTTGCTCTTCCTGTAGTGGTATGTGCCTTTGACACTCGGAGGCCAGAAGCCTTTCTTATACTTCCCACCCTGCTGTGGGATGCATTCATTGCCAGTGAAAGTTCTTTGGCCAGAGGACATAGTCGACAGGAATGCCTTAATGTTACTTAACTTCTGTACCTTCCAGAATTTGAATGGCGTCTTCAAACTCCTACCTCAGTGTTGAGTCTTAACATTCTAGCACAGGAACATTTGATATTGTGCCATGTGACTTGATCTTCCCATCTGAGCGTCTTCTATAGCATCCTTAAGATTCAGCAGGAATTGACTCTCTTTATGAACACTCTTTTTCCAATTGCAATATTTGGGCCAACTACTTTGATATTAGATAATTCCAGGCTAGAAGGACTTAGATAGCATCTAGTCCAAATCACCATTTATAAAATAATGGGCAAACTTCTATAGGCCTTCCCACTAGCTTCTTTCTTGACTGGGACTAGACTGGCTATTTCTAAAATTTCCTTTTATAGTTCTAATCTGACAAACAAATGTTCAAAGAAAACAAAAGACAGATACATACACACATACACACACACACACACACAAGCGATCTCTCCCTTTGTTTATTATCACATTGTCTGTCTTCAGGTAACTCTGCCCCACACCCCTCTGACACTCAATTCAATCTTTTAAAGTTGTTTTCTATATTCCTCCCCTATGTAAGACAGATTAGAGATCTTTGAGTCAATCTGTCTTTGTAACTGGATTTTGAAGGTTTTCAAGCAGAGATTGAGTTAGTTGACTTAGTTCCAATATAATTTAGTGGTTATAAATGCAGACTTTGTAGCCAGAATGTTTGGCTTCCCATCCCAGCCCTTCCATTTGCTCACTGTGTGAACATATGCAAAATATTAACCTCTATGCCTCAATTTCCTCATCTGTAAAATGGGAGATAATAATTGTACTACCTCAGAGGGTTGTCGTGAGGACTAAATTAGTTAATGTAATCAAAGCCTTCTGATTAGTGCCTGGCACATAATACTAACAAAATAAATGTTGACCATCATTAGCTTAACCTAATAATCTTCTCAATATTTCTGTATTGACTTGAAGGAGAATTAGAATAAAGAAAAGAACTCCTGGAACTGCTGAATTTTTACCTTCTCATTGTTGTATTTTGTTGATTTCTCTATTTACAACCATTTTATTTGCTAACTGTCTTCTGCTCATCATTATATCTCTGTGCCTAGCTGAGGGCCTGGCATAGTAGCACACTATGAAGGTTGTTTAATGAATAAGGAATTCCTTCCGACTGTATGCTCTGACACTGGCTGCTTCCGTCCTCAGTGGCTGATGTCCCTTCTTTCTCTATTAGCTTGGGCACTGGCTTATAAAGACCAGCACCTGGAATATTTATCTTTGGAGGAAAAATATGGATTTCCTTGTAGAGTAATGGGAAAAATGTAGTCTTATGGTTGTAAATAGAAAACTAAGTCTATAATTATAGGAACCGAGCCAGGCAGACTGGGTTAATTAGCTGGCTTTCAGAACAGTTTGCCGAAATGGAATGGTATTTTGACTGTATTGAATTAAGAGTTTGTTCATATCTTGTGTGTCGTCACCTCGTCTAATACAATTTTATTACTTGTGGAAATAAAGGGATCCTTATAACATAGTGAGAAAAATAATAGGTTTGTCAAGTAGTTTTACTTCTGAGGGAAATGATATTTTATACTAACATGAAGAATGACACAATTCTTATAAGGAGACTTACTTAGCAGCATTAGACGATGAAGACAATGTTCTTCTTTAAGTTCACCTACACACTAAAGACAGAATAGAACATTCCATCCATCCCAAAGGAAAGGAAGAACCCATGTTGCAAAAGTTGGTGGAAAGGTAACATGAAATTCAGGAAGTATTCTGGAAGGCAAGGAAGGAGTGTAATTGGTCATTTGGGCATGGAGTTTTGACTCTTAAGAGTCAGGGTCACCAAGTTATTATTGTGAAGAGTGTGTGAGAGAACAGGCCTTGCACTTAATAAGTCCCTAGGAAATGTTGCCTATTATTACTATTAATATTTCAGCTCATATATTGTTATAGAATAATATTTCAAGTGACTTCTTTACTTGGAACTGATTTTGAACGTACCAAATGGATTTATTGGAAATGATTATATCCACATTGTGATGAAAACTAACTTCAAATTACTATGTCACGCAGAAATAATAATAGCTAACATTTAGTTTTGCATGGCTTTATGATTTGCAAGGCATTATGCTAAGGACTCTTTATGTATTATTTTTTAGAGTCCTCAAAAAACAGTCTTTAAGGTAAGTACTTTTATCACTTTTGATGGATAAGGAAAAGGAGGCTGAGAGAGGTTAAAGTAACTTATCCATGATCACTCAGCTGGTAAGTGACAAAATCAGGATTTCAATCCAGGGCTGCCTGATTCAAAGCTGGGGCTCTTATCCATTGTGTTCCACTGCCTTGCTGTACTTACAGACCACAGGTCAGCAAATCATAGCCTGTGGCCCACATCTGGCCTGCCACCTGTTTTTGTATGGCTCACAAGCTAAGAATGGATTTTACAGATGAATGTTTGCAATCAATTTGATAATAGGGAACACTAACTTTGCACCCTAATTAAGCAAACTGTTAGTTCCCCAAAGAATTCTTTATTTCTCATTAGAGCACTTAATTGCAAAAAAATTGTACTGTACTCAATTATTATATTTTTGAATTTTGTCAATAAAAGGTTTCTGAAAATGTGTTGACTCTCTTGCTCCATAAGTATTTATATAATTTTATACATATTTATATAAGTATTTACACAATAGTCTTTTGACCTGCAAAGCCTAAAATGTTTATTTTCTGGTTCTTTTCAGAAAATGTTTGCCAGTCGCTGATAGAGACCATACAATAGAATATCTGGGGTGTATGGAGGGTCCTGTCTGATTCCTCGGCACTAATGCTGAGGGATATAACCCTTCAGCAGTGTGGCTGGGGATGGACTCTGTTCCAGTCCTGCCTGGAGGCATCACATATTAAATTTTTGACCCACTGGATCTGGAAGGGACTGGAAAGTCCTATTATTAAATTCAAGGCTCTTATCACAGGGAGTGCTAGCCTGTGCTTGTGAATCCTGCAAAATGCACCTTAATTCGAACATTCAGTGTCTGTAGCTGCTGAGCACAGTACTGCGGACCAAATTTTGTAATACAGGGGTGCTAATGAGAAGAATGGAATTCTTTAGGGAATGACATTTCATTTAATTGGGGTTCCATGTTCGAGTGCCTAATCAGGAAAGCCCCTTGCATAAGAAAGCCTCTTCGTTCCTCCCTGAGGTTTCACCTGAAGCCGCAGTCCCCACTGGGCAGAGCCATGACAGGGTCACCGCCAGGAAGCCCCTGCAGTTGTGGTCGGTGTATGACTGTGTAGTCATTTTAGTTCTATTGCTTTTGACAAGAAAAGGAGCCTGAGGCACCCGCCTCCCTCCTCTTTGTTTTCTGACCCAAAGAGACTCATAGGTTGACCTTGGCAGTTTTATTCATTTAAAAAAATCCTATTGTGATAGAATACATATACAGTAGGACCTCCTTTTACACGACCAATGCATTCTAAGACCCTCTGCTTAAGTTGAAAATCATGCATAATAGTGAACCCCATTATTTATTATTTCTTATATGAACATACCTATCACACATTTTTATACATAAGGCAAATAAACAATCTAGTAACAATAAGTAAACAAAATGAACCACAGAAATAATTTTTAAAAAATTTAGTTCTCTCTTTCTCTGCCTTTATTTTTTTTTGATTGCCAATCACATATGCCTGAATTTGCATGTGTCAAGTTTGTGCAAAATGAGGTCCTACTGTAACACAAAACTTGCCACTTTAAACAATATAATTGAACAATTCTATGGCATTGAGTACATTCACAATGTGCAATCATCACCACTAAACATTTCCAAAATTTTTCCATCAACTCAAATAGAAACACTGTACCTATTAATAACTCCTCATTCCCATCTCTTCACAACCCCTGGTAACCTCTAATCTACTGTCTGTCTCTATGAATTTGCCTATTCTAGATATTTCATGTAAGTGGAATCATACAATATTTATCCTTTTGCATTTGGCTGATTTCATTTTGCATAATGCTTTCAAGGTTCATCCATGTTGTCCCATGTAATAGAACTTCATTCCTTTTTATGGCTAAGTAATATTTCATTGATTTCATTGTGGATATACTATATTTTGTTTATCCATTCATCTGCCAATGGACATGGGTGATTTCCACTTTTTGGCTATTGTGAATAATGCTGCTATGAATGTTGTTTTATTCATTTCAATAGATATTAAATGAATAACATCATTTAGCTCTTGTGTTTCCTAAGTTTTAACTGATCTTCATATTTTTTGGATGTACTTCTGCACTAATTTACCACTAGGTTTGGACCTCTTGAGACACTGTGGCTGAGTGAAATCTGGACATTGGTTTCTTTGTCTCTAAATTTAGAAGAATTGGTCTGTATTATCTCCTTGGTCTATTCTAGTGCTAAAATTTTATGAATAAAAACTAAGTAGATAAATTGAACATTCTTATCATTTTCTTCCCTTCCCTTTTCATGAATTAATCTGACAGAAAATTTGTGGGGAGCAGAAGGGGATGTCAGTTTCCCTGTGCTTGACTCCTGAGCCATTCTGGTGCTCAGGTGGGGTTTGAAAATTCACCTCTTCAAAGGAGCCTGGCAGTTTCTACCAGCCAGGAAAACCACAAGCCAGTTTCTTAAGATGTCAGAATCTTGTCCTAATTTTAAACCAATATTAATTTTCCAGGTGCTTTCTCCTGGCAAACTACAGCTGAATGTCATACTGTGTATTATGCATGGTAGCCACAGTGATTTTTTGAAAGACATATTTAGTCTTGCCATTTCTATGTTTCAATGCCTTTGCCCTGCATTTATGACAAAATCCCAACTCCTAACCTAGCCCCACATCTCTCATGCCTCTCTCTCTCGCTCACTTGCTCCAGCCAGGCTTGCCTCCTCTAAGTTTCTGCAAAGCTCTAAGTTCTTTCCTGCCTCAGAGCCTTTGCAACACCTTTCCCTCTGCCTGAATTGTCCTCCCCGGGCATCCTCCTCACTCCCTCTTCCTCTCTTTTCATTTCCTGACTCCTTCTCGTTTTTTACATCTCAATTTAAATGTCATCCTTCAAAGGATTTTTCCCTGACCACTCTATTGAAAGTATGTCACCCCTACGTTTCTGTCATAGAGTCATGTATATTACAAATACAAATTTATCATTAATTGTAAATTTTTACTTTTTGTTTGTTTCTTTATTTACCATCTCTCTCTACCAGAAGGCTGTAAGCCCTGTGAGGACAGAGACGATGCAGTATTTAGCTGCCAGTGCATGTAGTACATGCTTAATAGATACGGAAGAGTGAATATTGCTAGTGCCTTTTCAATAGTATTATCTGTATGTACTTTTGATTTCTTAGATTTCCTGTGCTTCATCAGCTAGAGAGATGAAATCCATCACCAGGATGAAAAGAACATTTTATAGAGTATGTATTCCAAACCCTTGCTTTCAAACACTTTTCTTTTTAAAGTATGAAAATGTTCTACATTTATATTTGTACTTTATCTGCAGATTGGAAACAAAGGAATCTACAAAGCCATCAGTGAATTGGATATTCTTCTTTCCTGGATTAAAAAATTCCTGGAAAGCATTAAGTAAATCAAGAAGCCAAGAGCATTAATTTGATAGTTGTTTTGAAATACTGCATGAACCACCAGAAACAAATTTAAATGGTATTTCCTTAAAAAAAATTTGTATCCAGTATTGCTAGTAGCTTCAGAATAGGTTAGAGGAATTGAATGTTTTGAAGTTTTAGAGATAAGTAAATTATCAAGAATACATATATATATTTTCTGTATTTTTAAAGAATGTTTTCATCCTGAACATGTTTTGTTATTCACAAGTACGTTGTATAAATTTAATTTAAAGTCATACAACCTGAATCAGTACACGTAATATTTATAGAGGGAAAATGACAATATAAGGTTATAGAGACTTATGTAGATGCTATGTATATGATTATTATATACTTAAGGGTTTGATGATTGTTAAATATGTCCAATTGTTAAATATGAACTTAGCTTTTAGCAGAAATTAATTTTAATTAAACAGTTTCTTTTTCCTGGATGTATTAGAATTTCAATAAGTGCAATGGATAACAACCAAATCAGATCAGATAGGGCATACAGCCAACTAATTGCTTTGAATGATTTATCAGAAATATTAGATAATCCAAGCTACAAAGACCACAAGTAACCAGAACTGAAATGATGCCAAAGCTTGATAATGCTTGTTCCGGGAGCTGTACAATTAGGAAAGTGGATAGAGGCCAAATAAGAGCCTAAATGCAGCTCAGATTCCACAACACACATTTCTTATTGCCTAAAGCCTTTATTTGCACGGTTACCCTTTCGGTTAAATGAAAAAATTGGCGTGACCATTGTTTGGCTTTAAATGGACTCTACTTCATGGCTATCTGGCATACAAGGCATGGGCAGTGTCTGACAGCATGTCCTGGGCAGCCGGCCAATTCAGTTCCACAAGGCCTTTGCTGTGCCCCTGCTGCTCACGGTTCTGTGGTTTGATGTTCTGTGATCCTAACAGGCAGAGTTTCCTTGAGACCTTTGCTGATTTTGCCCTTAATGCCTCATCTCTTCATTGCTTTTCCACCTTCTAGTTCTCTTTTTCAATCATGTGGCCATTATCCTGTCCACAGGAGTTCTTTCTTCTGAGTCAGTCCATTCAAGACTACCCTCTCCTGATTTATCCCGTATTCCAAAATTACCTCTTTGTCTCTTGCACCTTCACCTTCCTCCCTTCCTCATCAACACACTGTGCCTTATGTCTGTTGGTGATCTTATTACTGGAGAAATCCATAGGAAAGGAAAGGCGCAGTGGGTACTGGGGAATTGGGAATAGGGAGACTAGAGAACTCTCTCTTCATCTCTTCCTGAGGAGTCAGGGCTTCCCTGGGCAGGTTTCTAGGTCACCAGTGGTGGAGAAGCCTTCTTTCTTTAGGAGCATGTGGAAGAATGGAACTGGGATCTGGAGAATCAGGAACCTACCCTGGGTTTTGCCATGGCTCCTAGAGGAGATAGTGTGCCCATGGCCTCTCATTTCTCTTCATTTAGGGCAGTCAGTATATTCTAGGAACAGGCAACCTGCACATCTGAGTTGGACTGTGCTGCAGATCCGCAGAGCCTAGGGTTTCCAGTCTTGGTTGCTCATCATTCATAAGCTGCCTCATTACTTGGGGTCTCTAGACATCAGAGGGGCTGAGTAACATTCACTTACCAGTCAGCAAAGAATAATTTGTTATACGCCCTTCAGGTCCTTAGGAATAAAATTCCATTTGCCTTCCCCAATTTTTTTGGGTGATTGAACTCAGCTTTTTGTTGCTTGTTTGCTAAATTCTTTGGCTTACCCAGAACAGTCAAAAAGGTTGCTGTTAGAAATTTCGGTGCGCAATCATAGAAGGCACAGAGACTAATTGACTTCAGGCAGGAAAGTTTTATTTGAGCAGCAGCATGGTGGGGGTTGGAAAGAAAAGTGCCATCAGCATGGCGGGGCTCTGAGGTAAAGCTTCAGCCTGCTTGAGACAAAGGGAGAGCTGTATTTATGTTCAGCTACTAGGGGTGGTCAGTTGGTCAAGATGGACAGAGATTTAGCTGGTGGGCCAAGTGGTGATTGGGCCTGGGGGTCTGCCAGGGTGGGTATTGAGAAGGAATGGAGTGGAGCCAATGGCTGAGTAGTGGGGTTTTTTGCCATTTTAAGTCTTGGACTGTATATAGCTGGAGAAGGGGGGCTTTGGGCAGGATGCAGTGGTCGCAATATGTTATTCTGGCCACCAGGAAGTTTAGCACAAAAGGCTTGTCGAATGTGCTGTCTGTGAAAGCCTGCATTTGGAGTGGAATTCTCCACCATTTGCTAAATGCAGGCTCAATATAAGAATTCAAAAGGTCTCACCAAGTAAAAAACAATATTCATATGCTGATGCCTATTTACAAACAGACTTTATTGAAATGCTGGGAAAGAAACCAGTTTTATTTTGTGAATAAAGACTGATACACAGAAAAGACGGCTAAGAATAAGCTGGCATCCTGGTGCACAGAGCGGAGACTGTGTCTTGGTGGGGTCACCGTGGGCTCAGGCGTCAAGCCCTCAGATTTACAGGTCCTCATGCTGGACTCCAGCAGAACAAGAGACAATCGTGCTTTGAAAGATAGGTAACAACCACCCAATGCTCACGAGATGCTTTATAATCCCCAAAGCCATTTAGCATTTACAGAGAGAAATCCCTTCTGGTAGTAAAACCATTTGTACATTTTATGGATCGTACACAGAAGACCTAACTTCCTATTAAAAAGCTCTGTTTGTCAACATATAATTAGAGCTCAGAGAGTTGAACAAACCCTCACGTCACGGTACAGCAGAAGGAGGCTGAGGTACCAGTGTGTAGCGTGGTGTGGGAGAAAGCGCTCCACCGGGGCTGAGGCCGGGCCAGCCCCGACTGCCTCTTTATCACGGTCATCCATACAAAACAGCACCCCCTTCCCAAGCCCACCCATTCCCCTCTCCTCTGCTTCATTTTCTCTCAGCCACTTCCCTCCTGCTGACATGCTTGTATGGACTTGTTTATTCTCCGTTTCCACCACATCAGAACGTAGGCTCCTTGGGGCGGAGGTTTTGACTGTTTTGTTCCCTGCAGGGTCCCAGCATCTAGAACAAGGCCTACATAAGTGGGCACTACGTAAGCATGTGGTGAAGGTGTGAACACACAAGAGTGGATTGAGGTGGCTGCTCCACTGCCCTGGGGATACATGGCTAGTGCCAGGTGACTGCCTCTTGTGCATCTGCTGCTGGATGGGTCCTGATTGCAGTTAGTTACCACGGGGAACTGTGCACACATCTGCACAGCGAGGGACTGAAAGCCTGCTGTACTCCAGCTACCCTGGCCCTCTCAGTCGCATGCATGCTTTTCTCACCACCCCATACCCCGCTGTGCCTGGCTAATTCCACTGATTGTTCAAGATTCAGTTTAAACATCATCTTGCTGTTTGTTAACGGTTTCATACAGAATCTGTCATAATTATAATTTCTTTTGTGGTGTGCATATTTAATATCGGTCTCTTCCACTATACTGTCAGTCTGATTTACTGCAATTTTGCCCAGAACCTTAGACACAGTAAATGCCCACTTAATATTTGTTGAATGAATAAGTGATTAAAATAGTGAATTGGATTAGACGGTGTCCAAGGTTTCTTTTGGCTTTTGCCTTCTCTGCTGTCATAATTTCCCTGGTTGGCACGAACCTTGAGGAATGTAATTTAGCCGTGCTTCCTGAGTCTTGTCCTCTGACAGCACCTGTACTATTATTTGTGTAACACTGAATTTAAATCAACACTTTTTTTCATTTGCTCCAAACAAAAGGTAACTGTAAATAAATATATGACTCAAAATAGTTTACTAAACTTACATATGTATGTTCTCAGCTAGGCGAAAACATGTTCATTTGTGTTCCATGTAGAATAACATTGCAAACCCCTGCTGGTATCTTGCAAAGCCCTCGTGGAATATGTCTCACACTTTGGGAAATACTGCATTAGAATGAGTTTCCACTGTCTCATTCTGGCCCAACTTAGAAATACTTCAAAATTGGAGCTAGATCACTTTAACCTACCCACAGATACCAGTTTAGGAAAAGTCAAGCCATGATGCCCAGGTTTCAAACTGGTTTTGCCGCTTCTGTCATTGTTTCCAGAGATGTCGGCACGAAAGCAGGCTCACCAGTCAGTCATTCCACGGCTCTGGTGACTGTGGCTCTCGTCAGAGGAGGCTGGGACGGCTGTGCAGCTTTCCTTGCCCCACCGGCGCTCTGGGAGAGCAATCTCCTCCTGGGTAGCCGTGGTCCATGCAGCTTCTACAGGGGCAGCTATAGGAGTCCCTGTCCTTCTGGGTGGTGGGGCCCCGATGGGACTGACGTACACTGTGGTAGGAACAAAAAGTGAAAGCGCAGTCAGCTTGAGCAGAAGAAGTGGCAGAAAGACTCAAAAGCAGATGCAGAACTGTGTTCTGAATCACTGTACATCATTAAAATTCCTGAGAATGCACATCCCTAACTGTGGCTATGAACTAAGATTTAAATCAGTCAGTCAAGCCTATAAACATTTATTGAAGGCTTACTATTTGTTAGTCTTGGTCATAGCTGAAGTAATAATAATAAATACAGTTCATGGTATCTCCCTAGCAATTTACAACCCAGGAAGGAAGATAGACATAAAAACAAAGAATATTATTGTATTCAGTGCAATGCAAGCAATAATGGAGTAGTAGTGGGACAGTAGTCAGAATAAATTTCCTGAAAAGATGAAGTTTGAGAACTTATCCTTTAAGACTCAGTTCAGGTGTCATCTCTGCCCAGCAAGCTTTCCTTGATCCTCCCGCTCCCTAACCCCAACTGCTAGGCTGGGTTTGATGCTCCTTGCAGAGCATGTTTTCAGAATAGTGCTTATCACATTGTATTGCAATTTTCTGTTTGCTTGCTTATCTCTTTCCCAAAGGCACAGACTTAGCTTATTTAGCATTGCATCCCCTTCCCTGGTGTCTAGCATGGTGCTTGGCAAATAGAAGGTATTTAGGATTTTTATTTTTTATTTTTGTATTGAAACAATGGAAGGAAACAATGGTGGTGAGACTGGAAAAGGGGAAGTGGATTTGGGAGACATTTAGGAGATAAAATTGATTTGATTTGGTGACTGAGGAAGGAGTCTAAGATGATTCTAGGGTTCTACACTTTCTACTGCTTGGTAATAAATGAGGACTCATAAGAATGTATTCTAATGAAAGTCTAGCATCTCATTTTGGCCAAACAGAAATGCTTTAAAATTTAGAATTCATATAGGCATAGATTCTCATAGTTTGAAAAGAACTAATAAGGCCACATTGTCCACCTTTGCTTCTTATACTAGAACCTTCTCTATAGCACTGCCTTCCATCCAGCATGTGCTTAACTACCTACAATTATGAAAGACTAAATGCTTCCTGAAAGAACCTTCTCTATCTCTAAATAATCCTGCCTAGTAGAAAATTGTTTATATGGATCTGAAATCTATCCTTTTGAAATGTGTCGTATTTTTCTTAGTTCCGTTGCTTGGGTTGTAGAGTAATTCTGTCCCATCTGCCACATGATAGGTGGATTAGTTAGGATATATGTTGTGGAAAAGGAGGCCCTGCACCTTCTTTTTAAAGGCCAAGCTAGAAGTTACCTATGTCATATGTGTTCCCACTTCAGGGCTAGAACTTAGCTACATAATCACACCTAGCTGTAAGGAAGGCTTGGAAATAGAGTTTTTATTCTGGGCAGCCATGCAACCAGATAAAAATCGAGGGTTCTAGATTATGAGAGAGAAGGAGAGAATGGATCTTGGGCAACACCTAGCTGTTCCTGACACTGCCACCTTTTAAATATGTGAAGTCAGCAATTATTTCTCCTTATTTCCATCTAAGCTTCATCATCTCCTCCCTCCTAATCTCTTCTCCCCGCTAATTAGCTCCAGGTTTTCCCACTGTCCTCAAATATCATGATGTTGGGTGCTATCACCAACTGAAGCTTATTCTCTTTGCTCTTAGTGAATACTTGCTAGATTCTTGGGACTATGCTTTCCCTTCTAGGTAAACATTTCCTTGCATTTCTCATTTATGTTTTATTAGGCTTTAAAAAATTACAAAAATACTATATGCTTGTTCTAAAAATTGAAACAATATTAAGGCATATAAAAGGATACGAAGGAAAACAAAAAATATCTCCCTGCCGCTTCTTTTCCACTTTTCCAGGTAAGCCAATGGTGGCAGTTTGCTGGGACTCTTTGTCCAATATTTATTTTTACAACCACCCTGATGACAATAACCAAAAATTTACATGCATATATATAGCCTCTCTCTCTTTTTAAGAAACAAAAATTATTCTACCCTTCAACTAGCGTAACATAACATAAAACATACCAGGGTGTGTTTGTGGGTGTGTTTGATTTAATAGCTACAAAACAGTCTATGAAATGAATACATCCATTCTGATTTGTTGTTTTCAGGTATTTTTTTTTGTCCATACAAAACATGTTGTAATGAACATCCATATATATATATATATATCTTGATTCATGCTTTTATTTTTACAGGAAGTCTTTCTAGAAGCAGAACTCTGGGGTCAAAATATATGCCAAATACTGTCAAATTACTTTCCATAACTGTTATATTGCCCACCCCATATTCTTGTTAACACTGGATATTATCAATGATTTTTAATTTTTGCCAGTCCAGTGCCTGTAAATGGTATCTCATTACTTTAGTTTGCACTCCCCTGACAACTTTTTAAGATTGATCGCCTTTTCATATGCATACTTGACATTTCCTTTTTTTGAGATATACCCCCAGTTATCCTATAAACCATTTATTTCAATATATGTTCAATATAATACAATTGAAAATTTATCCTAACCTAATCAAAATGGTACATTCTAATTAACTTTAACATTCAAACAATTCAGTAGGGATACTCACACCCTGGATAACATGTTTTACATCATCTCCACCCCTGCAAGGCCAACATCTCTCAACAAGAGATTGCTATGAGGATGGCCTCTCCCTTTATCCATAGCCGTGATTCTGATCGATGGTGCTCCTCTCCAGTGCTCTGCTGCTCTGGGTGGTCACTGGCAAGGGAGAAGCCCTGCCACGAATGTAGGTATTTGCATTTGCAGCGGGAGGCAGAGATGGGAACTGAGAATGCTCCATGGTTAGAGATCTCCTCACTTGCCTATCCAGGCCCTATCCAAATCTCCCTCCACAACCCCAGCCAATTTGGGTTGAGTCATGTTTGCTCCATTTACCCACGAAGGAACTCTGACCCACTAACTCCTACCTAGCAGTCTTAAGGACCAGGGAAGTGCATCAAGAATTCCAGGGCCCCAGACCTCCCCCTCTGCTAAATGCCTTCGTGCATCACTGGTTTTATGTTTTTAGCTAATTAGGAAAAAAATTCTTCATAAATAAAGCTAGTTGGCATGGAAAAAATATTTTAGAGAGGTGGCCTACCCTTTTGAAAATTGAAAACCTCCTACCATGGCATTCTACATTCCCTTTTCCCTCTCCCCTGCAGGTGTCACCTTCTAACAACTATATACATTGCTTATATATCACTTTTATTTCATATAATATGTCTCTTCCTACTAGAATGCAAGTTTCATGAAAGGAGGGATTTTTGTTTGTTTTATTCACTGTAGTATTTCCAGTACCTAAACGGTCCCTGGCTCACACAGGTGCACAATAAACTTTTGTTGAATGAGTGAATGAGTGAATATGCGAGTGAATGGTATGTGTAGTGATAAGAGGAAGAAAACAAGGGACCCCTGTTGCCAAGGATGTTAGATATCCTAACCATTGACTAGTTCCTAACCTCACCCTTTATGACAGGATAGAAATTCTTGCAAAGCGGTGGGTGAAACAGCTTCCCAACTATGTGGTCACATTTCCTTTAAACAGAACCATTTTCAAAGCAGTTGATTCAAAATGAGTCTCTGCTGATTTGTTATTTTTCCATTTACCAGTATCATTTATGATTCAGTCATGCCTGGTTTAGATCAGGCTTAGATTGGTCTAGAATGAGAAGGCATACTGGGGGTTAGAAATGGACAATTAGAAGGGTCTATAGCCCTTGCAGAGTAACATAAAATTTTGAGATACTTTTTGAAACTGGTGAGGAAGCATTCTTGTCACAGAAATGAGTTTCCTTTGGTACTTTTCAGCCATGGCAATTTTCAGAATTCTGGTGATAATTTCATGCAAGGTGTAAGATATAGTATATTGTGGAATCCCAGCTTTTCAACCGTATGTTATGAATGGGACCCTACTCTCAGCCTCTCTGGTCACAATGATTGGTACAAAATTTAGGAACTGGCCCACGACCCAAGAAGGCCTAATCAGAGTGAATTCCAAAATTTGCAGCTGAGCCCTGAGAAGAGAGTTTATCTCTTTTCCACAAGCCTCGAACTTGGAAGGACATAGGCTGGAACTATTGCAGCTTTCCTGCCACCATGAAGTCAGAACTTGCCTGAGAATCAAGCCTACTCTTTAATCACTCAGTTTCTGGGACTTGATACTTTCTTATGGTTCCTCCTACCTCACTTGACTGCTGCTTCTCAGTTTCCTAAACTTGCTCCTTTTCTGTCTGAACACTACATGTTGGAAGACCCCAGGGCTCAGTCTTCTAAACTCTATGTATTCTATTGGTGTAGGCATAGTTAATTCACACCCTTGGCTTGAAATAACATTTGTGTGCTGATGACTCTATTAAAGTCCTCAGGCTCGTCTTAACCCCTGAATTCCATACTAATACATCCAACTGTCACTTGGCATTTATGTAAGGGATCTAAAACAGAATATGCCAGAAACAGAAATTTTGTCCTCCTAAAATGACTTCATCCTCTAGTCTTCAACAACTTGGTAAAATAAGACAGAATGGTGTAGCGGTTAAACACACAGACTCTGGAGCCAATAGAACCTGGGTTCAAATACAGGCAGTAATTTACCAGTGGAGTGAGTTTAATCTCCCTATCCTTTCCTTTCTGTGGAATGGGGATGATGGCAACAGTACCTGTCTTATCCTGGATTATGTAAAGATGTTAGAGCCATGCCTGGCACATAATAAATACTTTAAAAGCATGAGCTATTATTTTTAAATGATAAACTACCTTCTACCCAATTGCTCAACCCAACATCCTAGGGCCATCCTTGATTTCTTACATTCCCACATACTCCAAATCAAATTCATCAGCATGTCCTTCTAGTTCTCCTCCCCTTTATAACCTGATCCTTCTGCTTCTCCTGCCTGTTCAGAACATACTGGTCTGTGTCACTGTCATCTCTCACGTAGGTATAATGTGAGAGCCTTCTAACTGGTCTCATTGTCTCTACTATCCCCCTGCCCCCGAATCCAGCCTCATCACAGCTTCCACACAGATCTTTAAAAGTGTAAATCAAAGTGTGTCCCTTCCTGTTTGATACCCTTAATGACTTTGCTTGCACTGAGAATTAACTTTATAATTTAGCTAAGAAGGATCTACGCTGCTAGTTTTCTATCTGAACACTACATGTTGGAGCTTTCCTCTCTGAGCACATCTCTTTGCTGAACCTTCTGTTTCTGAAATATGTGAAGTTCAATCATATCTTGGACATTTGTACTTGCTACTTCTTCCTGGAATGCCCTTCTTCCAATTCTTTGTGCAGGTGGCTCTTTTCATTCAGTTCTCAGCTCAAATGTCCCTTCCAATAAGATGATGTTCCTGACCCTGCTAATGCAGGCTCCACACCCAGAGATAAAAAACTCAAATGAATGAATTAATGAGGCATTTTTACTTGTAGCAAAGTTTTTGACTAATTTGTCAGAATGGAGGATATCTTCATGACCAAAAGGGGGATGTGAAAGGAAATGAAATAAGCTTCAGTGGCAGAGAGATTCCAAAAGGAGACGAGAGGTCACTCTGGTGGGCACTCTTAACACCCAATATAGACAACCCTTTTTAGGTTCTAATGAATTGGAATAGCTAGCAGTAAATACCTGAAACGATCAAACTTCAACCCAGAACCCTTGAATCTTGAAGACAATTGTATAAAAATGTAGCTTATGAGGGATGACAATGTGATTGGGAAAGCCATATGGACCATACTCCCCTTTGTCCAGTGTATGGATGGATGAGTAGAAAAATGGGGGCAAAAAAAAAAAAAAAAAAAAAAAAAGGCAACCAGTATTCTTTTTTTACTTTAATTGTTCTTTTTCACTTTAATTTTTTTATTCATTTTTACAGAGATATAGTCACATATCATGCAGTCATATAAAACAAAGTGTATATTCAATTGTTTACAGTACCATTATATAGTTGTGCATTCATCACCAAAAATAATTTTTGACATTTTCATTACCACAAACACAAAAATAATAAGAATAAAAATTAAAGTGAAAAAGAGCAATTAAAGTAAAAAAGAACACTGGGTGCCTTCTTTTTTTTTTTTTTTTTTTTCTTTTTCCTTCCCCCATTTTTCTACTCATCCATCCGTCAACTAGACAAAGGGGAGTATGGTCCATATGATTTTTTTCACTTTAATTTTTATTCTTATTAATTTTGGGTGTGTGGTAATGAAAATGTTCAAAAATTAATTTTGGTGATGAATGCACAACTATATAATGGTACTGTGAACAACTGAATGTATGCTTTGTATGACTGCATGGTATGTGAATATATTTCAATAAAATTGAATTTTAAAAAATGGCAAAAAAAATCCATGATTAATTCTTAGAAAATAAAAGAAATAATTATGATATTAAAAGATGTTTTGGAGGAAAAGATTCTTGCTGTTAACTTGATTAATTTGTGCCAGAAGATTACTTTTGGGAACATGATATAGGTTTGTTTTTTCTATATATTTCTATTGGGTGTTGAGTCTTATAGACAACCACCTGATTTTTTTTTTTTAAAGTCACCAGAGACATTCCATACAGCAAATTCTAAATGAGGTAACAAAAGAAGAGTTTATTAGTTTCAGAACAGATTTTTTTTTCAGAGTCTGGGTCCATTCTAGCAAAGATTGAGTTTATATCCTCATTTCTATCAGTTTTGGTTCTTAAGGCATAAAACAGGTCTGCTTCTGGATGTTGCTTAACTCATTTTATGGCTTTTCCACTTTACCCTCAACTGGGCTTTCTAAATTCTGACACATTGTGATCTTAGAGATACATTGGCTGGGGCCATTTGGTAAAATGTAACATTTAAAATGCTACCTTCACTAGATGAATCCCCAGCTGGATAATAATATCAAAGCATACAGTCATAGAGCATAATGACTTACAAAACAGTTCTGGGTACACTATTTTGCTAACCCTTCAAATAACCCCATGAGACAACATGAGTGCTTTTCAACTTATTAGCCTGACATTCAGAGAGTGCATCACGAGGCCTTCTACTATCTATCCCTCCTAGCCAAAAGTCCAGCACATAGTAGGTGCTCAGCAAACATTTGTTGAATGAATGACCAAATGAGTTTATAAAGCACACTACCCCTGACATGTGTGCTTCCCTAGAGACAAGCCCATTTTGAAAAAATGAGCCATGTTTTCATTTCTGGTTTATCTCCTTGCATACACTGTTTTTTGTCCATCAGCTGTGCACTCTGTACTTCTTTTCAAGCCAAATTCCATATTTTTGTTATGGTCTCCTCTAGTCTACAAAATCTTTTGTGGATGCTTTAGTCCACATTGACCAGCTAATGTGGGAAATCAGTCAATTTCCCAGTGTTGTCAAAGACTGGCTATAAATATATATTGAGCTTTCAATGTGTACCTGGTATTATTTATATTTTTCCAATTATGCCAATTTATTCTAACAATTTTTAAGGTGTTCCCACACATTTATCACATTGCATTTTAAAATTCATTTAGCTAACAAAAATTTATTTGTTTTATTTATTATGTGTAAAAATTTATTTGTTTTATTTATTTGTTTTATTTATTATGTTCTGAAAGTTGACAGATGAAAATCCCATTCTAGTTGTGGGAGGCAAGCAATAAACAAATAAAGAAGCAAATATAAAGTATGTCAGATAAGGACAAGCTTTTGAAAGAACAATGAGGCTGGGAAGGGGATCAGGGATGAGGGTGGGGGGTGGTCAGGGATCCTCACAACAAGGAGTAAGCAGATAGCAAAGGTATTACTGATTTTATATTTTGTGATTTCTGTGGCTGTAGAAACTTGTGATATGCTTGGGGAAGTTAAATGATTTCTGTAAGATCATATAGTTATTAAGAAGCAGACTAAAACCATAACCATGGCTGCCTTTATGCCTTACTTTTTCTCAGGCCAGTATCTCCATTATCTGATGACTCTTAATAAGCAGCAAGAACAGTTTATTAAAAATTGGACAACAAACTTCTCAAATATTTAGAGGGACAATAGGACCAAGTAATTGAAATTGAGACTAAATCAAGAATATATGGTCACCATAATGATACAGATCCCTTAAATCTAATAGCAAACAAGTACTATACACAGATTATGGGGAACCATGCTCCAAAGGAAGAAGCAAACATGCGACTGAAATCAGCCATTCTCAAACTCTGTTCCATAGAATGTTAGTATCTCCCCATGTTAATAGTGTTTTTTTTTAAATTAAAAAATGTGTTTTCACTTTGTACATGGAGAATTACAGTGCACATTAGAATATTAAAGGCTTAGAGAAGTTTTGAATTAAAACACTCTAATTTTGTTTAACTTGAGTTTCCAGAAATTTGATCCAAGAATAAGTTAGCTTTACAGGCATTTAGTGACATCTCATGTTCTAGTTTCACAGAAAATGGTTTGGGAAACACCAGTCCAGATAAATGATAATCTTGCATTGAAGCAGACCTAGAAAAGATTTAGTGCTTCTGATCTAACTGTAGGTGTCACTCAAGGAAAACGAGATAAGAATTAAAACTGATGGGCTTGGTTTCTTGAAACAAGAAATGGCAACCAATTTGGTCCTCCAATTATATTACATTAAGAAAAGAGTAGGCATCAAATACATGTAGAAATTTCTTTCATTTTACAAAAAGAAACCTTACCTCAAGCTAATCTTCAAACTCTAGCCACAGTGCTGCCCTTCTTCTTCAATTTACAGCTAACTTTCCTGGGAGAAAAGACAATGCCAGTCGTCTACTTCCTCGGTAGCCACTCACTGCTTGCACTACTCCAAATCATTCATTCAGTCATTCAAAAAAAAAAAAAAAAAATAGCTGTTTGTGCCAGGCACATTTGGAAGCCCTGGGGAAAAAAAACACAGGTGGAGATTGCATTCTTTTAATGGGAAACAGGTAACATAAAAATCAGCACAAGTATAGTTGATCCAGATTATTTGTGGATTCTGCATTCCTGGAGATCTTGTGGTCATTCGTGGTCACATCCAGAGCAACCAAAAATTTGAGCTGCCCCAGGTGCACATTCCCAGCTGAGGTCAAATAAGGCCAGCTCTCATACTGTAAACAGTGTTTATCGTACTGTAAACAGTGCTTAAATGTTGCTCTAAAATGTTCTGAAGGCACAGATACCATTTCTAGATGGGTCTAAATGGCAGCAGTCTCTAAAAGACTGGTGAAACAAAGAACTTCCTGGGAATCATTGTATGCAAATATAAGGAGGAAGCAAAAGACATAGGTGTTTTTAAGCAGAAACACAGAGAAAACAAGGTTACATGTTGATCTGTGGAGGACCAGCAGCTCATAGGAACATAACCTTCTATTTTCCCTCAGAACAAGGTTCAGTATTCAGTAATTCAGTGTTTCCAGTGACTTCATAGCACATAACAACTGTGAATAATGAGAATTAATTGTATATAATAAATTAGACGATCAGAGCTGTAAAGCAAAAATAAAGCAAGGCAAACAGTATAGGGAGTGGTAGAGGGTTAGGATAGAAAGTTACCTTTTTATATAGAAGGTTGAGCTCTGAGAAGGTGACACCGAGCAGCTGCTGTGCAGCTTGAATAGCAGTGACCCCGCTCTTGGCTCCAGGGTGGGCCCAGGTTGGTCGATGTCTTTGCCCCATTGAATGGTTTGGGTAACACAGGACCAGTTTAGGAAACATAGGACTGATGGATCAGGATGATTAATTCAGAGGGAGCTCAATCATTTTGAAGATCATAAATTTTGATCAATAATTGTAGGAAGTAATGTTACCTCTTCCCGATGTGAAGGAGAAAAGTTTTGACACCAGTTACTGTCGGTGATCATCTCATTACCATGAAGAAATTTAGCCTAAGAATGAAGTCAACACAAGGAGGCCAATGTCCAGAGAATCACAAAGAAATGGAGCTGGATTTTAAATTAAACCATGCCCTCAACCTGCTCTGTCTCTTAGGTTGTACAAGTAATCCTTTTCATTGTTTTAGTTCAATTTAAATGGGATTTTCTGTTACTTGCAACCAAAACCTTCTGAATTAAACAGTTTAGATTTCAACCCTCACAACTTGGGATCTGGGGTTCCAGATACAATTGTTGGGTTTAAAGTTATACCCAGAGGTTCCTTTCCTGTTCCCATTTCTACAGTATTCATTGTCTCTTTTGACAATGATGATGTCCCAGTGATGTCCAACTCTTGGGACCAGGTTGCACAGGCCCTCTAGCTGCCCAGGTCTTTTCCTGGCTTAGGTGTTGGGTCCCCAGGTAGTTTCAGGCAAGAGGGTATCATATTGGATCTGGGTTACACAAGAGACAGCTGTTAAAGTTTGAACAGGCTGTGAGGACTGGTTGTGGGGCCAATGAAGCATATTTGGTCAAGTTGTTCTGGAAAGCATGTATAGCTTCAGAATGCTCTGGGGCAGCCCCTGAATGGTCTGTATTCCTAGACAGATACTGCTTCTCATAGGCACCATCTGCTGCACACACTGGATCTTCCTGGCTAACTTTCTTCTAGTCTGGATTATAGGGAGAAGTTTTTAAAGTGAAAAACCTATTATGACACTTAACTCTCTCCCCCTTTGAAGTTCTCAATGGCTTTTCATTGCCCTTAGCATAGTAAGCAAATGCCATAAAAATGGCCTCCAACAGGACTGGGCTAGGAGGAGGCCAATGAGGCAGCAAGCATGCAAATTTGAAGGACACACTCCCTCTCAGGATTGTGCAAATGGAACTTACAGGACTCTGAGAATGGATGTCTTCTATATCTTGTACCCCAGTTGCTTCATTCTCCTCACGCTAGTTCTGACCCTGGCCTCCAAGGTATTGTGTGTTCTCATTCAACCTTGTCTTGTAGAGCACTTTCTTCAACTGCCCTTGCTCTATGAGCTCCAGGCATCTAGTCTTTGAACTCTTTGCCAGAAGCATCTGCAAAGGTGATGGTTGAAATACCAGTAAGACAACTTTGACCAATCAGAATGGATGGTGACTTGGAAACAACTGGCATGGCTACACTGGTGTGTGCAAGCATCAGCCCTGGGAATCTGCACATCCTGTTCGCTCTGTGTGGGACACATTTCTTTCTCCTTTCAACAACTTTTCTAAATCCTTCCATGATGTATATGGGCCAGGCACTATTTTTTCAATGATAACCTATATAATCCAGGCAATAATGCCATTATTACACCCATTTTTACAGATGAGGAAACTCAACACAGGGCTTAAGCAAAAGTACACAACATTACACAGCTGCTGGTGCTAGCCTCTTGGCATTCTGACTCCATTGTCCATGCTCTTAACCGCTGTTGGGAATTGAATTATGTATCTCATAAAAGACATGTTTAAGCCTTAATTTGCATTGCCATGAGTATGAAACCATTTGTAACTAGGAACCCATTTGAATATGTTATTATTAGTTAAAGTGTGGACTCATTTATGAAAAGGATCTTTGAAAATACTATTTAGATGAGGTTAAAATGAATCAGGGTGGGCCTTTTAATCTGTATGACTGGAGACCTTATAAGGCAAAGGAAATTTGAATGCAGTTCAGTCAGAGAAGGCCTCAGGAGAAGACCAAGGAGGTAAATCAACATGTGATGGAGGCAGCGATGCAAGCCAAGGCACCCCAAGGATGTGGCGAACCAGCCCCAGAATACTACAGACTTTGAGAGAATGCATGTCCTATTGAGACCTTGAAATTTGACTTCTAGCTTCTGAAACCATGAGATAATAAATTCCTCTTCTTAAAACCAACTCATTGTGTGGTATTTGTCATAGCAGCCCTAGTTAACTAAGACTACCACCATACTAAGCCTTTTGTGATCACTCCAGTTTGATTAGTTTTGTATGTTACATGCTCTCAATTGTTTTCCTCCCCCCACCCCTTTCTATATTGATAAATAACATTTAGTGGGCCCAACATGGAGGTGCTTGTGCTAAGCCCTCCAAAATCTAAGCAAAACCAAAGTCTAAATAAGGTTCTATTCCCTGTACATGTCTGGCTCACCCCCAAAAACAGAATTTAAGTCATCCAATCAGCTACTGCTAACTCCCTATTCTTATGCCAGCCAGCTAGCTTCTTCACTGCTAAGCAACTGACTTCACAGACCTTTTAGGAAACATGGTCTACATTGACCAATGAAGATTTCCTCCCAATGTGCACCTTTTTTCTGTCTATAAAAGCCTATTGCTCTCTTTGTTCAGTGGAATTCCTCTCTACTTCCTGGTGATTGAAATCTCCCCAATTCATGAATTGATTGAATATAACTCTCTGAGATCTAACAAATTTTGTTCAAGTTTTTACTTTAACAATATCATCTATCATCTATCCACCCACCCAACTATCCCTATCTATCTCTATCATCTATCTATCTATCTGTCTATCTATCATTGTCATCTATCTGCTCATCTATTCTATTTGCCTATCTATCTTTCTCCCCACACCCCCATTAGAATCAAGCTCCAATGTGCAGGGATTATTGTCTGATTTATTAAATACTATATCCCCAGCATGCAAAACAGGACCTGGCATAAGGGGGGTATTACATAAATACTGGTTAAATATTGACTGAAATATATTCACTAGTATGTTTATTTGATTACTATCTCTCCTCCCCTCCTCCCAGACTATAAACTCCCTGAGAGCAGGATCTTTGCTCAAGTTTGTATTTTTGGCATGAGCACAGTGCCTGGGACATCACAGATACTTGATATTTTTTGGCTTAATCAATGAATAAACAAGTGGGAGGATTTCCTGGAGTGGGGGCTCTTTTTCCTTCTGGAATAAGCATCCTCTGACTTTTTGGAACTGAGGATGATAAAGCCAAACAAATAGATCAAAGAATGCAACTTACCTCATGCAGAGCCACTGGGGTAGTAGGTTGGTCTTGATTATTCTAGGCTCAATGATTTGATCATAAGACTGACAGAAGTATCTTCTGCCCTGAGAAATGCTCTTGATTACCATTATTTCTCCTTTCCCTATGAGATTTATAGGGAAAGCTATAAACTTTTACTTTACTTGAGCAACTTTTTTGGCAGTTTTTGCTTGAAATGGTTGCAGGTTCTTATGCTGAGATAACACAGACCACAACATTTTGGCGAAGCATCAATTTTGACAGCAATACATTGAGGTCAGACACAGCCATTTTGGGGAAGAGTAGAACAGAATATAAGGCTGAAAGGTAAGAACTTTATCTTTCTTCAAGAAATTGTGCTACCAGGAATGCCAGAACAGATATATAAAAGTTAAAAAAGGCAAACCTGAATAACTTCACAAATAACTAGATAGTTTCGATTTGTTCTCAGAACACCTAATTAAAAAATCCCGGCCCCTAATCTTGTATTCTATGAATATCTTAGCCAGGTAGAATGTGACCCATGAATTCTACATCCATGTTCTCAAATAAAAAAACCTAAGAAACATACATATTCTTCCAGAAGATCCTCCCCTACCCCTAAATGGGACAATAACTATAGAAAAAATTCCCAATTTCAGTAAAGGACATGAGTATGTAAATAAAGATATTTCAGTCAAACTAGAGGTAAATAGTTAACTGACCTTAGGTTGGTGACCAATTTTGTAAATACAAAGATAATAGGCCACAACATAGAAGAATAGATCAATAGGTCTCATTAAATAAAAAGTAAAAAAACTTGTATATGAAAACCATCTTTACCACATTTAAAAGACAAAAAACACATTCGGAAAAGATTCTTATAACAATCTTTTAAATACATGAATAGCACTTATAAATCAATAAGTGGGTATAAAAGATGCACTTTTCCCATTGGTTTTCTTTCTTTTGTGGATGGGTGCTTCTCGGTCTAGTCTTAGGGACCAGCAGGGACACTAGCCTAGGTTTGGCCCTCTGAGCAGCAGCAGCTTCTGGCCTTACACCAGCATCTGTCAAGACATGGAACGAATGGGCATTTTTTTTTCCATTGGTTTCCTTACTTCTCTCTCTTTTTTGTTGTCTATCAGATCCCTGAATGTCCAGTATGCTGGCCTCAGTTTCAATATCAACAGCAGCAGCTTCCAGCTTCCCACCAGCATTTTCTGAGAAACTTGGAGAGGCAGTGCACATTTTTATGTTTTTCTTTCTTTTACTCTTTCTTTTCTTTTCTTTTTTTTCTTTCTTATTTTTTTCTTGCTCTTGGTCTGGTGGATTAAGGAGTAGGAGAAATAGATTTCCAGTTACAACAGTACAATACTCAGAATATCCAGTTCTCAACAAAAAATTACAAAGCATACAAGCAGACGGGAAAGTATGGCCCAGTCACAGGAAAAGAAGGAATTCAATGGAAGCTATTCTGGAGGAAGATCAATATCTGGAATTACTAATCAAAGATCTTAGATCAGCCCTCTTAAATAAGATTAAGGAACTACAGGAAAATGTAGACAAAGAACAAAAGGAAATCAGGAAAAACAATACATGAACAAAATGAGGATTTCAATAATTTGATAGAAATTATAAAGATAAATGGAATTCTGGACTTGAAAAGGTCAATAACTGTATTAGTTAGGGTTCTCTAGGGAGACAGAATCAACAAGAGATATCTACAAATATAAGATTTTATAAAAGTGTCTCACACAGCTGTGGGTATGCATGAGTCCACATTCCATAGGGCAGGCAGCAAACTGGCAACTCCAGAGAAGATGTTCAATGAACTCCTTAGGAAATGAACCGGCAACTTTGATGAACTCTTCAGGAAATGCTTCACTGGTTAGCCAAAGAAGTGAAGGTCCTCTAACTTCCTCACTTAAAAGCCTTCAACTGATTGGATTAAATCCAGCTGCTTGAATTCTCTCATTGAAGAAGACACACCCTTCATTGATGTAATCAGTCAGAGCTGCAGCCAATTGACTGATGATTTCATAAACCAGCCTTCTCCTTATTAACCAGCCACAAAAGTCCTTGCAGTAACGGTTAGGCCAGTGCTTGCTTGACCAGACACCTGGCAAAATTGACACATGAACCTAATCATCACAGTCCAGCCCTTGCCCTTGTCAACTTGGCAGTTATGCACATCATATTAAACCACACTTTAGAGGACAATAACAGACATATATTTTGCCTAACAATACTCAGCTGTCCTACATACAACCAGAAATACTCTAAATCTCTCCAGAATAGGGTGCAAGTCCTTGGGTGACATTAACTCTGTTTTTTTTTAAATTCAGTTTTATTGAAATATATTCACATATCATACAATCATCCATGGTATACAATCAACTGTTCACAGTACGATCATATAGTTATGCATTCATTGCCACAATCTATTTCTGAACATTTTCCTTACATCAGAAAGAATCAGAATAAGAATAAAAAATAAAAGTAAAAAAAGAACACCAAAACAATCCCCCATCCCACCCTATTTGTCATTTAGTTTTTGTCCCCATTTTTCTACTCATCCATTCATACACTAGATAAAGGGAGTGTGAGCCACAAGCTTTTCACAATCACACTGTCACCCCTTGTAATCTACATTATTATACAGTTGTCTTCAGGAGTCCAGACTACTGGGTTGGAGTTTGGTAGTTTCAGGTATTTACTTCTAGCTATTCCAATACATTAAAACCTAAGAGGTGTTATCTATATAGTGCATAAGGGTGTCCACCAGAGTGACCTCTCAACTCCATTTGAAATCTCCCAGCCACTGAAATTATTTCATCTCAGTTTGCATACCCTTTTGGTCAAGAAGATGTTCTCAATCCCACTATGCTGGGTCCAGATTCATCCCCAGGAGTCATATTCTGCATTGCCAGGGAGATTTACAGCCCTGGGAGTTGGGTCCCATGTAGAGGGGGAGGGCAGTGAGTTCACCTGCTAAGGTGGCTCAGTTAGAGAGAGAGAGGGCCACATCTGAGCAACAAAGAGGTACTCAGGGGGAGACTCTAAGGCACAATTATATGCAAATTTAGCCTCTCCTTTGCAGTAACGAGCATCATAAGAGCAAGTTCCATGATAGCATGATAGAGGGCTGGGCACATCAAACTGCCAGTCCCAATGTTTGTGACAACATCAACACCAGTCCAGGTGAGGAAGTCCAACACTTCTGCACCTTCCCCCAGCTCCTCAGGGTGTGTGTGGGGGGATGCTGTAAATACATTTTTTATTCTCTGCCCAAATTACTTTGGGATATGTCACTATTTCACTCCAATCTATGCTAACCTACCGTAGTTCACTTCCTATCTTCCTATTCAAAGTTCCATGTAATTGTGGTGTTTGAACAAACCAACTGTAGTTATACTGTTTAGAAAATATAGATCCTGCACCAAATAGACATCTCTTCCCTTGGTCTCACACGGAAGTTGAAGTTTTAAAACACAGTCAGTTTTGACCTTTATCCTTTGGCCCAGTTTGCCTTAGTCTTAACCAGATCTGCTTCATTCATATCACTAATTGAAGTCTGGGCTTTTTTGCAGCTTTTCCTTTAACAGCTGCTGTATGCGCTAATACTGACATTCATATCTGCTGAGCTCTAGCTCGTAGTTTCAGGTGACTCAGAGATACGCATTGTTCCAGAGAACAATCAGGCTATACACTAAGGGATCAGCATCTCAAAGTTTAGAGATAGGCATTACAATTCAGGAATAGAGTTGACTGCTGTAAGAGCTTACAATCTGGGAACAATTACAATAATCATTTCCATGTTAGCCTATGTTCTAAGATTCAATTATGAGTTTACACATTGTAGTTAGTCCATACTGGTGAGGCATTATAGTGTTTGCCTTTATTTCTGGCATACTTCACTCATACTTCACTGTGTACAGGATCCATTCATCTTGTTGTGTGTCTCACAGCTTCACTCCTTCTCGTAGCTGCTCAATATTCCATTGTATGCATATGCCACAGTTCACCATTCTGTTCCTCAGTCTATGGACACTTAGGTCACCTCCACCCACTGCAAATCATGATTACTGCCTCCATGAACACCAGTTTGCAAATGTCCATTCATGTCTCTGCTCTCACATCTTCAAATGACATACCTGATTCATATTGGGGTTGCAGGACCTTATGGTCCCCACATACTTAACTTTTTGTGGAACCACCACACTGACCTTCAGAAAGGCTATACCATTTGACCTGCTCATCAACAGTAGACAGGTACATCCCTCTCACCATGTTTTCTCCAACATTTTTACTCCTATATATGTTTTTTCCTATAATTTCATAGAGTTATATTCATATACCATACATTTATCCACAGTGTACAATCAGTTGTTCATGGTAGCATCATAAAGTTGTACATTTATCACCACAATCAGCACTTGAACATATTGATTACTACAAGAAAAAGTGTTGTTTGTTTGTTTTAGCAATAATAAAAAAGACGATAAAAAGAAAAATAACATGGGGTGACATTAACTTTTAAATGTGATTTTCTTAAATTTAAATACTGCCAAATGAACAATGCAGCTTATGTCATATGATAAGGGGATAATATAGAGAAGAAAACAAAGATATTTGCTTTACAGACAAATACAAACATACTCATAACAAAACAAGGAGGAAATATTCATGCCATCATAATCCTCATTTCTGTAACTGGTCATATGTTAGTAGTTCATATTCATCGTTACCTTTTTCTACTACCCATTCCTTGTTCCCTTTATGCTCAGCAAGCATTTTAGCTGGCCATGGTTCTTTGCCTGGTGGTGTGATCCAAGCCTTCATTCCTGAAGTTTCTTGGCCATTGGTAGTCAGTCCTGCCTGGATTGGGTTGTTGGTTTTCCATTGACTTTAATCACAGGGCATGGTAGTACTAAGAGGCACCCTAGGGGATCTCTTGTATTCCAGGAAAATTCTTCTTTACCTCCATTGTGTAGTTGCAGTGCTATTTCTCCTTGATAGTCAGGATTAATCACTCCAGCCAGTACAGTAATCCCCTTCCTTGCCTGTTGATTCAGAGACATAAGAAGCCCAAAGTGGCCAGGTGGCAGTCTTAACTTCCAGTTCAATGGGATTATTGCTGTGTTTCCTGGTGGAAGCACCCTTCCTCTTGGAACTAAGACTTGTAGACAAGCAGGGCTTAAGTTTGGAGGCACTGGAAGCAAAAATTTTCCTAGTGGATCACTAGGAGTGATAGTGAGTGGTGCCACTCCTGTTTCTACCCCTTGATTCCTGGGCCCATGAATCCTGGCTATGGGAGAAACAGCACCATAGAGTGGACGCTGATTCAGAGCATACACAACCTCCTGGAGAACACTGACCCAGCCCTCAAGGTATTGCCACCTAGTTGGTGCTGTAGTTGAGTATTTAACAGGTCATTCCATTGTTCTATCAACCCACCTGCCTCTGGATGATGGGGTACATGGTAAGACCAGAGAATTCCATGAGCATGTGCCCATTTCCTCACTTCATTTGCTGTGAAGTGGGTTCCTTGGTCAGAAGCAATGCTGTGTGGAATTCCATGATGGTGGATAAGGCATTAGCAAGTTACTGGATGGTAGTTTTGGCAGAAGCATTTTATGTAGGGAAAGCAAATCCATATCTGGAGTATGTGTCTATTCCAGTAAGAACAAATCTCTGCCCCTTCCATGATGGAAGTGGTCCAATGTAATCAACCTGCCACCAGGTAGCAGGCTGAACACCTTGGGGAATGGTGGCATATTGGGGACTGAGTGTGGGTCCCTGCTGCTGGAAGATTGGGCAATCAGCAGTGGCTGTGACCAGGACAGCCTTGGTGATTGGAAGTCCATGTTGCTGAGCCCATGCATAACCTCCATCCCTACCACCATGACCACTTTGTTCATGAGTCCACTGGGCAATGACAGGAGTGGCTGGGGAAAGAGGCTGATTGGTATCCACCAAATGGGTCATTTTATCCACTTGGTTATTAAAATCTTCTTCTGCTGAAGTCACCTCTGGTGAGCATTCACATGGGACACAAATATCTTCATGTTTTTTGCCCACTCAGAAAGGTCTATCCACATGTCTCTTCCCCAGACTTCTTTATCACCAATTTTCCAATTATGTTCCTTCCAAGTCCCTGACATCCAGCAAAACCATTAACAACAGCCCAGGAATCAGTATACAAAAGCATCTTGGGCCAGTTCTCCTTCCAAGCAAAGTGAACAGCCAGGTGTACTGCTCAAAGTTCTGGCCACTGGGAGGATTTCCCCTCACCACTGTCCTTCAGGGGCATCCCAGAAAGGGGCTGCAGTGCTGCAGCTGTCCACTTTCAGGTGGTGCTGGCATATCATGCAGAACCATCTGTAAATCAGGCCCAAGTTTTCTTTCCCTCAGTCAACTGATTGTAAGGAACTCCCCAAGATGTCTTGGCTGTGGGCTGAGAAAGAGAAGGTAAAGTGGAAGGAGTGAAGGCCATGGGCATTTGGGCCACTTCCTCATGTAACTTACTTGTGTCTTCAGGACTCACTCAAGCTCTATCTTGTATATACCATTTCCATTTTATGATTGAGTGCTGCTGTGCACACCCAACATTATGACTTGGTAGGTTGGACAACACCCAGCTCATGATAGGTAACTCAGGTCTCATGGTAACTTGGTGGCCCATGGTTAAGCATTCTGTCTCTACTAAGGCCCCAAAACAGGCCAATAGCTGTTTCTCAAGTGGAAAGTAGTTATTTGCAGAGGATGGTAAGGCTTTACTCCAAAATTCTAAGGGCCTGCATTGTGATTCTCCTATAGGAGCTTGCCAAAGTCTCCAAACAGCATCTCTATTTGCCACTGACACTTCCAGCATCATTGGATCAGCTGGATCATATGGTCCAAGTGACAGAGCAGCTTGCACAGCAGCCTGGACCTGTCTCAGAGTCTTATCTTGCTCTGGTCTCCACTCAAAACTAGAAGCTTTTCTGGTCACTCATTAAGTGGGCTGGAGTAGCACACCCAAATGAGGAATATGTTGTCTCCCAAATCCAAAAAGGCCAACTAAGCATTGTGCCTCTTTTTTGGTCATAGGAGGAGCCAGATGCAACAGCTTATCCTTCACCTTAGAAGGGAAATCTCGACATGCCCCACACCACTGGACACCTAGAAATTTTACTGAGGTGGAAGTCCCCTATATTTTTGTTGGATTTATCTCCCATCCTCTGATATGCAACTACCTTACCAACAAATCTAGAGTAGCTGCAATTTCTTGCTCATTAGGTCTAATCAACATGATATTATCAATATAATGGACCAGTGTGATGTCCTGTGGGAGGGAGAAATAATCAATGTCCCTGCAGACAATATTATGACATAGGGCTGGAGATTTGATATACCTCTGAGGTAGCACAGTGAATGTATACTACTGGCCTTGCCAGCTGAGTGCAAACTGTTTCTGGTGATCCTAAATAACAGCTATTGAGAAAAAAGCATTTGCCAGATCAATAGCTGCCTACCAGGCACCAGGGGAGGTGTTGATTTACTCAAGCAGTGATACCACATCTGGGCCAGCAGCTGCAATTGGAGTCACCACCTGGTTAAGCTTATGATAATTCACTGTCATCCTCCAAGACCCATCTGTTTTCTGCATAGGCCAAATAGGAGAGTTGAATGGGGATGTGGTGGGAATCACCACTCCTGCATCCTTCAAGTCCTTAAGAGTGGCATTAATCTCTGCAATCCCTCCAGGAATCTGGTATTGCTTCTAGTTTATTATTTTACTAGGCAGGGACAGTTCTAGTGACTTCCACTTGGCCTTTCCCCCCATAATGGCCCTCATTCCATGAGTCAGGGAACCAATGTGAGGATTCTGCCAGTTGCTGAGCATGTGTGTTCCAATTATGCATTCTAGAACTGGGAAAATAACCACAAAATGGGTACAGGGATGCTCTGGACCCATTGTGAGATGGGCCTGAGCTGAAACTCCATCGATCACCTTGCCTCCATAAGCCCCAACTCTGACTGGTTGACCAGAGTGATTGGGTCTCTTGGAATTAATGTCACTTCTGAACTAGTGTCAAATAATCCCTGAAATATTTGATTATTTCCTTTTCTCCAATGCACAGTTATCCCAGTAAGAGGCCATAGGTCCTCCTGTGGAAGGCTGGCAAGAAGATTAACAGTATAAATTTTTGGCAGTATAACAGGATCCTTCCCCAAGGGTACCCAGCCTTCCCCTCATTCAAGAGGCTCTGGATCTGTAAACTGTCTCAAGTCTGGGAACAGATTAAGGGGCCATGACTCTCTGTTCTTTTAATTCATGATATACTTTTGTTCACTTGACCTTGAATTCTTTCTCCTTATGCAGTTCAAACAAGAATTTAGTAGACTGCCCTTCTATTTTACTACTAGATACTCCATGATCTACTAGCCAATACCGTAAGTCTCTGTGAGTCAGATTATTATGACTGCTACTTTGAGCCTGTTTTCCATTATGGTAACCATGCCCACCTTGTCTTTGGTGATTAACTGCTGTCGCGTGGCTTCTGCCAACTTGGGATCTGATTATCCCCATTGTGTTTAAGGATTCCAGCTCAGTGACAGCAGTTCCCACACTAATATCTGACCTACATTGAAGGGTGACTACAGAGCTCTTCAGGGATGATGGAGCTAGTCTTACAAGTTTATTCTTCACAGTCCTGGTAAAAGGTGTGTCCCCTGGACATTCCAGGGATGTGTGAGCAGGTTTTCCATGATAAATCCACTCTAACATTCCAATTTCTCAAAGCCTTTGAGTCCCCTCCTTTACATTATATGAGGGCAGTTCTTGCATTTTGACTTCAGGTAATGTTGGCCACCTTTTGATCCATGTTTCAGTCAACCACCCAAACAAACTGTTCACACCCTTTCTAACCCCTCAAGCTACAACATTGAATGCAGAATCTCTGTTTAGTGGGTCCATAACAGCAAATTCAGCCTGATCCAACTTTGCATTCTTTCCACCATTATCCCATACCCTTACTATCCATTCCCACACATATTCCCCTGATTTTTGTCTGTCTAAGTTGGAAAGTTCTTATGGTTTTTTTGAAGTACAGCATATTTCCTCATGTGTCACACTTTGTACCTTGCCCTTTGGAGCCTGCTCAGACTTTAGTCTAGTTATAGGTCTTGAAACAAAGACTGGTGGTGGGGGTGGGTCACGAAAAGAATTAGAAATATCCCTCAATTTACCTCAGGACATTCTGTTGCAGTTTCATCTTGTGAAACAGGATTAATCTCTCCAGACAGAGGAGTGAGGGCTGCTTCCTCAGGGGAGGTGATTACAGGTTTAGCAGGCACTGAAGTGTTCATCTCTTTAGGTAGAGGTTGCATGGCAGGCTCCTCAGGGCAAACTGGAGGTTGGGAAGCTGTTTCCTCAAAGCAGGCTGGAAGTTGAGTAGCTGACTTCTCAGGGCAGACTGGAGGTGGGAGGGCCATTTCCTCAGGACAGAACTACAGGTACATCTAACAAAGTGTTCTCAACAGAATACAGGGTTCCAATGTCCTCACTGCCATTATCAAACCATATGTCCCCATCCCAAGTTTCAGGATCCCATTCTTTTCCAATCAATTGCTTTACTTTAAGAGCAGACACCCCACGAGTTTGAGATTTTAGTTTATGTTGTAAATCTGCTACTTTCACAATGAGACTCTGGGTCTGGTTTTCATAAATCTCAAGTCTATGGCTACCGGAAATAAGATTTTCCTTCAGAGCACACATAGAAATCTTTACATCTGTTATACGGTGCTTAAGTTTCAAATTTGAAGCCTTTAGCTCATCCCTTTCTCTTATAACTTTATTCAGCTTTTCTAAGAGCAACCAGCCAACATCATTATACCTCTTAACTCTGTGAAACTATGTCAAGATGTCAAAAACACTGTCACCTGGATCCTTGCTTCATACAAGAGTATGATTAGGAGAGTCAAACAGTGATAGTTTGTGTATCTCCATTGCAACTCAAGCCATGGACTATCAGTGCCATCTTGATTATTGGAAATTGAGTCATTAGTGTCTTTGACTCTAATCAGAGTAGAAAACCAATTGTAAAAACCCATTTTAAGATTCTGTCTCAGTTCTGGTACCAAGTTGTATTTAGTTAGGGTTCTCTAGGGAAACAGAATCAACAAGAAATATCTATAAATATAAGATTTTTAAAAGTGTCTCATACAACTGTGGGGATGCATAAGTCCAAATTACACAGGGCAGCCAGCAAACTGGCAACTCCAATGAAGATATTCAATGAACTCCTCAGGAAATGAACTGGCAACTTTGATGCACTCCCAGGAAATGCTTCACTGGTTAGCTGAAGAAGAAGTGAATGCCAACTAATTTTCTCACTTAAAAGTCTTCAACTGATTGGATTAAATCCAGCTGATTGAATTTTCTCATTGCAGAAGACATGCCCTTCATTGATGTAATCAGTCACAGCTGCAGCCAATAGACTGATGATTTAAGAAACCAGCCTTCTACTTTGTTACCCAGCCACAAATGTCCTTGTGGTGACAGTTAGGCCAGTGCTTGCTTGACCAGACACCTGGCAAAGTTGACACATGAACCTAACCATCACAATAACTGAAATAAAAAATTCAATAGGGGAGTTCAACAGAAAATTGGAGGAGTCAGAAGAATGGATCAGTGAACTCGAAGACAATTGAAATTGCTCAGTCTGAGGGAGAGAAAGAAAAAAGAATGAAAAGAAAGGAAGAACTAGTATAACTATAAAAATATTTTGTGTGCTTCCTTGGCATCTGTTCCAGTTTGCTAATGCTGCCAGGATACAAAATAACAGAGATGGATTGACTTTTCTAAAGGGGGTTTATTTGGTCACAAAGTTATAGTCTGAAGGCCATAAAATGTCCGAGGCAAGGCACCAACAATAGGGCACCTTCACTGAAGGATGGCTGCTGGTGTCCAGAAAACCTCTATTAATTCAGAAGGCATGTGGCTGGCATCCTCTTGCTCCTAGGTTGTGTTTCAAAATGGTTTTCTCCAAAATGTCAGTGTTAGCTTCCAATGGCCATCTTCAAAATGTGTCTCTCAGCTGCAGCTGGCTGTGAGAGCCTCCTGTTTGAGCTTTTATAGGGTGCCAGTGAACTAATCAAGGCCCATGCTGATGCGGTGGGGCCATGCCTCCATGAAAATTATCTAATCAGAGTTATCACCTACAGTTGGGTGGGTCACATCTTCATGGAAACAACCTAATCCAAAGATTCCAAATTAATCAACACTAATATGTCTGCCTCCACAAGATTGCATCAAAGACAATGTCATTTTGGGGGTCATAATACATCCAAACTGGCACAGCATCCATATTATTTTGGCCAAGCCACTTGCCTCAACACTGACCTTTGGCCTAGTTAATGAACAGCTTTCCAGCCCTGGGATGTAAATTCCCCCAGAGCCCAAACTTGCATCTCTGGCCAACACCTACACCACACACCATCATCCCAAATTCAGCTTACCTTAAATGATAAGCTAACCATTGCCACCACCCTCAGAACTCCATACTTTTCCCTTTTTATGTGTATTTGTTTTAAACTAACCAATCTTTGACTCCCACCAGAAATTTACTAATCTCAGCCCAGGACCACAATAAAGGCACAGACCTACAGGTCCCTCTCACTCTGCTTGTGTTCTCTATCTACTGGTTAAACCACATGATCTGACTGTACTTCCCATTGACCTCTCGTGGTACTCCTCTCTCTATGAAACCTGTAACTGTCTTTCCTCATATCTTATGGCCTCAGACTCCCATTATTTTGCCCCTGAATTGAACTCAGAGCCAATTTTAAATCCAACTTAACTAATTCGAAACAAGAACAGAGTTTGAGGAACCTGTGGGGCACCATCAAATGAAACAATATACACATTACAAAAATCTCCAGAAGGAGAAGAGAGAGATAAGGGGCCAGAAAAAATATTCAAGGAAATAATGTCTGAAAACTTACCAAAGCTGATGAAAGATACAAATATACAAATCCAAGAAGCTCAACAAACATGAAGCAAGATGAACCCAAAGAGATCTACACTGAGACACATTATAATCAAACTTTCAAATGCTAAGAACAAAGACAGACTCTTGAAAACCACAAGGGAGAAATGATGTATCACATAAAAGGGATCCTTAATAAGACTACCATCCAATTTCTCATTAGAAACCATGGAGGTCAGATGGCAGTGGAAGGGCATATTTAAAATATGGAAAGAAAAAATTTTTTATCCAAGAATAATGTATTTGGCAAAGCTGTCCTTCAAAAATGAGAGAGAAATGAAGATATTTTCAGATAAACAAAAACTGAGGGAGTTCATTGCATTCATTATACTGGACCTGCCTTATAAAAATTCTAAAGGGAGGCCTTCAGTTGAAAGATAGGACATTAGATAGTAACTCAAAGCTGTATAAAGATCTCCAGTACAGATAACATAAAGGTGAATATAAATGCCAGCATTATTGCATTTTTCATTTGTGACACTGTATTTCACTTCTTATATGGCTTAAAATTCAAGTTCACAAAAATAAGCACAAATTCTTGTTACTGTGCACACAATGTATAAAGATGCAGTTTGTGACAAAAATAACATAAAGGGGAGAGAAAGAGGGATGTACAGAGTTGTGTAGGCTACTGAAGTTGAATCGATACCAATATAAACTAAACTGTAACAGATTTAGGATGCTAAATGTAATCATCATGGTAACCATAAAGAAAACATCTACAACTGTTTCACAAAAGTAAATAAGTGATGCAAAATGGTTTATTATAAAAGATCATCTAAACAAAAAGGAAGACAGTTATGGAGAAAAACAGGGCCAAAAGATATGACTTAAAAAACAATTAGCAAAATGGGAGAAGTAAGGCTTGCCTTACCAGTAATATCTTAAAAACTGTTCTAAGAGACAAAGAAGGACATTGCATATCAATAAGAGGGTCAATTCAACAAGAATATATAACAGTTACAAACATATATGCACCTAACAACAGGGCCCAAAATATATGAAGCAAACTTTGATCAATTTGAAGGAAGAAACAGTTGTACAATAATAGTTGGCAATTATAATAAACCACTTTCAATACAGGATAGAACATCTAGACAGAAGATCAGCAAGGAAATAGAGGACCTGAACAACACTATAAACCAACTAGATCTAACAGATATATACATATAACAACTCACCCAACAACAGCAGAATACACATTTTTTTTCCAAGTACATATGGATCATTCTCTGGGATAGACCATGTGCTATGACACAAGGGAAGCCTCAATAAATTTAAAAATATTGAAATCATACAGCAAAGTAACTTCTCTGACCAGAATGGAGCACAGTAGAAATCAACAGAAGGAAAATGGAAAATTTCGTAATATGTGGAAATTAAACAACACACTTTTAAACAGTGGGATACAGTGAAAGCAGTACTCAGAGGGAGATTCATAGTTATGAATGTCAATATTTAAAAAGAAGAAAGATCTGAAATTAGTAATATAACTTCACATCCTGAGGAACTAGAAAAAGAAGAGCAAAGTTAATCCAAAATTAGCAGAATGAAAGAAATAATCAAGATTAGAGTAGAGGTAAATGAAAAGGAGAATAGAAAAACAATTATGATTCAACAAGACAAAAGGTTGCTTTGAAAAAAGTAATAAAATTAAGAAACCTTTAGCCAAAGAAAGAAAAAGACACAAATAATTAAAATCAGAATTGAAAATGGTAATATCACTATTGACTTTACCAAAATAAAAAGAATTATAAGAGAATACTATGAAAAGTTGTGTCAAATAATTAGATAATTGAGATGAAATGGAAATGATCTTAGAAATAAAAATTTACCAAAATTGACTCAAGAAGAAATAGAAAACCTCAACAAACTTATAATAAGTACAGAAATTGAACCAACAATCAAAAACCTTCCACCAAAGAAAAGTACTGGACTATATGGTTTCACTGGTGAATTCTACCAAACATTTAAAGGAGAATTAGCACCAATATACTTCAAACTCTTCCAAAGAATTCAAGAGGAGGGAACACTTCCTAAATCATTCTGTGAGGCTAGTATTACCTTTATATCAAAGCTTAATAAAGACATCAGAAGAAAAGAAAATTGTGCACTAATTTCCCTTTTGAATATAGATGCAAAAATCCTTAACAGAATCCAATAGCATATTAAAAAGATTATTCACTATGACCAAGAGGGATTTATCCTAGGAATGCAAGGGTGGTTCAACATATGAAACTCAATCAATGTAGCACACCATATAAATTGAAGGAAAAAAATCCATATGGTTATCTCAACAGATACTGAAAAGCCATTTGACAAAATCCAGCCCCCTTTCATGATAAAAACACTAGAAAACTAGGAATAGAAGGGAACTTCCTCAACATGATAAAGGCCATTTATGGGAAATCCACAGCTAATATCACTAAAACTTAAAGCTTTCTTCCTAAGATCTGGATGAGACAAGGATGCCCACTCTCACAACTACAATTCAGTATTGTATTAGAAGTATTATCTAGAGCAATTAGGCAAGAAAAAGAAATAAAAGGCATCCAAATTGGAAAGGAAGAAGTAGAACTTTATTTGTAATTGACGTGATCCTTAATACAGAAAATCCAGAAAAAACCACAACAAAGCTCTAGTGCTAATAAACAATTTCTGCAAAGTGGTAGAGTAGAAGTACAAAATACAAAAACCAACTGTATTTCTCTACATTAACAATAAACAATCTGAAGAGGTAATTAAAAACGCTTATACATTTACAATAGCATTTAAAAGAATACAATATCTGAGAATAAATTTAACCAAAATTGTAAAAGACTTGTATATTGAAAACTACTAAACGTGGCTGAAAGAAATTAAAGCAGACCTAAATAAATGGAATACATTCCATGTTCATGAATTGGAAAACTTAATACTGTTTAAATGTGAATATTACCCAATATGGCCTACAAATTCAATGCAATTCCTGTAAAAATTCTAGCTGCCTTTATTATTCGGAAATGAAAAAGTTAATCCTAATTCATATGGAACAGCAAGGAACCCTAAATAGCCAAAACAATTTTGAAAAAGAAGAACAAAGTTGAAGAACTCACATTTCTTGATTTCAAGTTGAACTACAAAGCTATAGAATCAAAACTGTGGTGCTGGCATAAAGAGAGACATATAGAACAAAGGAACAGAACTGAAAGTCAAGAAACAAATCCACACATTTATGGCTAATTGATTTTCTACAAGAGTGCTAACTACATGCAATGGGTAAAGCATAGTATCTTCAACAGATGGTGTTGGAAAAACTGAATATTTATTTGCAAAAGAATGAAGTTGGATCCCTGCCTCACAACATAGACAAAACTTAACTCAAAATGGATCATGGACCTATATAAAAAATTATAAAACTCTTAGAAGGTAACATATTTCATGACCTGGGATTCAGTAATGGACTCTTAGATATGACACAAAAAGCACAAGTAACAAAAGAAACAATAGATAAATCTGACTTAATTAACATTAAAAACTGTACATCAAAGGATATTATCAAGAAATAGAAAAGATAGCCTACAGAATGGGAAAAATAGTTGCAAACAATATTTTGGATAAGGGCATAATATCAAGAATACATAAATAATGTTTACAACACAACAACAAAAAGTCAAACAACTTAATTTAGAAATGGGCAAAGGCCTTGAGTATACATTTTTTCAAAGAAGATATACAAATGGACAATAAGCATCTGAAAAGATACTTAACATCGTTAGCCATTAGGGATATACAAACCAAAACTATGACGAGATACCATTTCATACCCACAAGGAAGACTATTAAAAAAAACACAACAAAATAAAGCAAAACAAACAAACAAACAAACAAAAACAGAAAATAACAGGTGTTGGAGAGGATATGGAGAAATCGGAACTTTAGAGCATTGTTGATGGGAATATAAAATGGTGCATTGTGGAAAGCAATATGGCAGTTCCTCAAAAAGCTAAATATAGAATTTCCATGTGACCTGGCAATTCCACTTTAGGGGGTACACTCAATGAAAGTGAAAACAGGGTCTCAAACAGATACTCGTACACAAACATTTATAGCAGCATTATTCACAATAGCCAAAAAGTGGACACAACCCTATTGTCCATCAACAAGTGAATGGATAAACAAAACGTGCTACGTACACACAATGGAATATTATTTGGCCATAAGAAAAAGTGAAGTTCTGAGATGTGTTGCAATGTGGAAGAAGCCTGAAAACATTACACTTAGTGAAATAAGCAACACACATAAAGACAACTATTATATTGTGTCACTTATAAGAGATATCTAGGAATAAATAGCAAATCTGCACAGATAGAAAGTAGGTTAGAGGCTACCAGAGGATAGGAGGAGAAAGGAAAGGAATTCTTACAGCAGGAAGCCTGAGAATTGCTGTTTTATGACAGGAATTCAAGTTCTGGGCAAGAAGAGGCTTTCAATTTTGGAACCTAGGCCAGTCTTCTGGAAATAAATAAGTCTCACCCAGTAGTATTTATAAGGATAAAAATAACAGGAATTACTGCCATTGATGTGTTGATACTTTCTCCTACTCATTTTTACCCTGATTTACCAATTTACTTTCTGGGGTTCAGGTGTCCATGAATCTTAATCTCTTATAGATCCACATCCTTTAAAAGGAGTGAGGATTGGGAGCAAGAAAGTGATGTCAGTTCAGCTGTGCTCTGCCTCCTGCACCATCTATTGAGCTGATGAAGTGAAGGGGTAGAATTTACATACACCCTCTACTGCTCAGATCTCGTCCCATGTTGATCTCATTACCCTGGAAATTCTGGATTTCGTTATAGAAAAATCATCTCTGGGCCAAGAGGGACATCTTTGTATATTCTGAGATTTGCACCTGCCTCGTTTCCATCTGGGGAATGTCAAACTCCACTTCTGACTGTTTAGGTTTTTAGTTTGACACTGTCAATTGATTAGCTAACTCAAGGTTTCCAAAACTGGATTTCTTTCCTGGTTGGTTGTTCATTTTCAACAAACTATTTGTTTATTCAACATATGTTTATTGAGTGTTCACTGTGTGCTAGATACAAAATCCATCCTTCAAGGTGCTTACATTCTAATGGAGGAATGGAAAAAATAAACAAAGAACAATAACAAACCAGAAAATTTCAGTATGTGTTATAAAGGAAATTTATCAAAGTAATAAGATAAAAAACAACTGGGCTGGGGATGGATAGCTATGGAGGGGATTATTTTAGATAAGGTACTCAGGAAGGATTTCTGAGATGAAATGATATTGATATTTGAGCAAAGAATTAAAAGAGCAAAGATGAGACAGCCTTGTGAGCCATATGAAAGGGCATTCCAGGAGGAAGCAGCAAGTGCAAAGCTTTTGAAGTGGGAAAGACCCTGAAGAGTTCATGAAACAGAGAAACGTCCAGAGTGGCTGGAGCATGAAGGTTTGGAGAAGGAGGCAGGAAGTAGATCAGGTAGGATTAGTAGGACAGGGTGAGAAGTTTGGATATTATTCTGAGAATAAAAGATATCTTTGAAAGGTTTTATTTCTATTAATATTTTCAACTCCTTGCTGTGAAATTTTGAAACAAAAAGTTATAACACTATTTTTAGAAAGCCTATATACTTAGCACTCAGCTTAAAAAATTCTCAACATTTCGCAATTTTGATTCACCAATATCTCCCACTTCCCACCCCAGATTATTTTAAGGAAAATTACAAATATTTTTATTCATAAATACTTCAGTATTTCTAAGAAAAAAGGACTTAAAAACACAACTGGAATAGCATTATGACATATACAAATTAACAGTAATTAACATCATACATGGCTTTTTACAGTTGGTTTGTTTGAATTAGAATCTAAAACAATGAATTGATATATTTATTAAATCTATAACAGCTTGCGCCTTTTAATGTTTTTAATTCTTTTTTTACTAAATTTATTTGTTGAAATATCCAGTTAATTTGTCCTATAGAATTTCTCATCCTCTGGATTTTGCTACCTGTATCCCCATGAAGATATTTAACTTGTTCTTTTTTCCCCAGAATTTCCTACAAACTGGTATTTAGATGTAGAGTCACGATCAGATTCAGTTTCGAGTTTTTGGTAAGAATACTTCATGGTGGTGCTGTGAATTTCCTATTGCATCACATCAGAAGGCACAGAATGCCTGGCTGTTTCTTTTTTCTTGATGTTAAGATAGTTCAGTGGTTTCAGGTGTTGTTAGATAAAACCATTATAATCAGGGGAGTGGCAAGGCATGATTTATGTTGTGAAGATCACTCAGGCTATTTTGTGGTGAAATGTTTGCAGGGAGGAATGGTAATAAAAATATTTAATACCTTGTATTACATGGGCAACCACATTAAAATTGGACATACCCCCTGAATTGCAGGCCTGATTGTAAAGGTGGAAGCTTGGCAGGTCCTGGTGAGAGAGGATGGTGTCTTGGACCATGGAGGAGGTGGTGGAGATGGAGGGAAGGAAGGGTTTAGGATGCTTTGGGAAGATCCAGGGTGCCCAATGTGTGGGCTGTCTAGACTGGAGCTATCATTTCAGCTTAGCACCTGGGTATGTAGGGGTACTCTGGCTTAAACCCCATCCCCAATTATTTTTTACTGGATTCTCCTATCAGAGAAAAACCCTGATTCTAGAAACAGGGAGGTTGGTTCTCATTTTCCCTTTGTCTCTTTGCAATATCAACTCAGTGGGAAAGCAGAAGAATCAATGTACCATTTATGGAAAGGATAAATAATCTATTGGTTTTCTCTTCAAAGAAAATTAAAATTTAAGGAATCAAAACATTAAAATGCATATGTTATTTTGAGGGGATCAGAAGGAGGAAATGTAATTAAGTATGAAGAAGATAATTTTATGTTTGCTATTTGTATTTATTAAAACAAACTGAATATTGTAAGTGTAAAATTCACTGGTGATACCTCTCAGTCTATTGCTTCCTGCTTAACTCATCTCCTAATGAAAAAATGGTGTGTGTCATCACAATAACTTGCCTTTAACCACAAGTGAAGAACTAAGTTTTATTTCCAGACAAAATGCAAAAGCCAACAGTGTTCACTTTTTTTTTCTATTCATGTGTAATAACTTGGGAATGACCAGTGACACTTTCCTACTGAGAAAGAAAAGTTTTCATGGTAGTAGTAACCACAGGTTGGGTTGATTACTCACACTACTACATTAGTAACATTTTTTTGTTCTATACTCTACATAAGGAAAAAAGTCTGCAAGTCTGAATGTGAAACCACAACCTCAGCTGTCGGTGGAAATGATAGTTAATGGCACCTCACTGCAACATCAGAGGGCCAATTCTTGGTAGAGAGGATTATCTTGAAAGTGGTTTCCAAATCAATGGATAAGAATGAGTTGTGGCAAAAGTTAAATAATCTAATTGCTTATCACACTTTAAAAATAGATTATTTTTTTCCTAAGGGGAATCCGGTTAATAATTATGAACAACTCAACAATTCCCTAGGTGTGGAATTTGTGCTTTCTAAAAAATATTTCAAAAGATACTCCAAGTTATGTTGAGACAATTTGGGGCCTCAAAGTATCCAAGTCCAAAAGCCTATATTGGAGAGTTAAGGTTGTCTAAAATAGCCAAGACAAGCCCTAAAACAGAATAGCATTTGGTTTAAATGCAAGAAAACCTAGATTTATCATAAAGTTTATCAAATTCTATAAACATCATGGAGGCAAGAAGTGTTTATGAATAATATGGGTTTTCTGTAATTATTTCTATACTGGTGAAGTGTATGATTTCTAAAATTCTTGGAATAACATGTTTTTGTTTTGCTTTTTTTTTTGTTTCTCAAGTGTCACTTGAAAGTTTTAAGCGTATAATTCATGTAGATTTTAAATTTATCAATCATTTTTCAGAGAATCTTGTCTAAGAGTGTTGTAATGGTAAATCTAAAATTTATTGTTTTCAATTTGGTATGTAACAAGACATTTCACTTCAGAGCCCATAATTGGTGACCATAATAACAAATGTAGAATAAAAATTAATTATTATTCTTCTGTAACATGGATCTTTTGGAGCAGCTACAGATAATAATGCCATCTAATAGAAATTTTGTGTGGATTATGATAAACACTTTTAAATAAATTTTGCCTATTTCCATTTAGTGGATTTCTCAAATAATAAATCAGCTTCCCTTTAAGTGGTCCATCATATTCATATATGATATATATTGCTAATTATTTTTGAGGAAGAGCTTACATGGGTCCCTGCTTGTAATGAGTTCTGTGACTTTGGGCAGGTCGCTGTACTTCCCTGAGCTTCAGCTCTCTCCTCACTGAAATGAATACATTCAATACGAAGGCTCCTAAGCTCACTCTTAACTCTGATATCTCCTACTGGATCCAGGCATGTTGGCTGTGAACATATGCCATAGTCATTCCTTCCTATGTGTCTGTCCTGATGTGGTCACACTTTCTTAGGAGGCCTTCCTCCCATAGCTCCATTTATAGATATTAATACAGACATGGACATCCCTTCCCCAGGTGGTCTAGAAGGAACGCAGAGTGCCTGACCCTCTGGGAAATTAGACCTTTCTCTTCCACCCATCTCCAGGAGACCATAGGAAAGAGTGAAAAGGGGGCCCAGAACTCTGTGCATTCCTGGTAGGATAATCAGCATTCACATCCTCCTTAACATCCTTGGCTTTGAGACCACCAGAGATAATCCCATGATGCTTTTTATTCCTATTTCAGACAGACTCTACAAGAATCCCAGGACTCCCAGGTCACCCCTCATCACCAGATTTTCATCTTCACATTGCTCTATAGTTCCTTTTGTTCTGACCCCATCTCCCACCTGTCTCAACTCCTGAAACCCTCCCATTGTGCCCTCTGAATTCGCCCTAAGTTGCCAGCAAAATCCCTTGTGTCTTTAATACTTTCCCTGAATGCTCCCTTCACCTTCTTGCTGTAACTGGCTCAACTCTCCCCTGATGACCTGGCTCCCTTGCAGCTTTCTCAAAGTGTAGTTGTTCTCTGCCTTGCCTCTTGTACCTTGGGCATGGAGGTGGAGGTAGATTGTGTCCTTGTGTTTCATCACAGCATCCACACTATTCTCCTTTTCTTCCTTAAACTCCTTAGCTATTTCCTGCTCTATCACGTCATCAGACTATATCACTACTAGTCCCTCCTGTGCTTTTGGAAAGATTTTACCTACTTTCTTTCACTAGTCCACTGTCACTTCATCTCCACTTCTATCATGAACTTCAATATCCATGTAGATGGTTCTTCGAACAACCTGGTCTATTAATCTTGTGACCTCCCTTCCCCCTAGATCTTCCCCTTTATCTTACCTTAGCCATCAGTTCCCTTGACCAGATCCTAGACCTTGCATTCTAATAACAAAAACCCATCCCCATATTATCTCAATTTCAAGAAGTCTTCTCTCTGACTTACCTGCTCATCCCTCTAGTACCCAACTCTAGCAAACTCCACTGAAATTGATGATCTATTAATCCTAGCATTTTTCACTGTTTCTCACCCCTGTTTATCTTTACTTCCCTCAATATCCAGCTTAAATTCTACGGTCTATCATTTGCTCTTCTCTTCCATCATCATATTCTCCTGGGGGTAATCCCAATCATGGTTAAATCCAGCTCTCTGCTGCCTAGACTGAGCACTGAACCTTGTGATGAGTTCTCTGCTTTTTGGGAAAAATATGTATTTTTATAAGACTTCCACTACAAACTAAAGCTACAAAGTCCTGGCAAATGCCAATAATAATGTACATTATCATCATCATCATCTTCATCATCATCAACAACCTAGCTCACTCGATGCCAAGCAGAGTTCCAAGTGCTTTTTATTCTGCACAATAACTGTGAAATAGGTGCTATTATCTTCCCCATTTTTTTTGTGTGTGTTTTTAACACTGTCATGGCTTTAGTCAAAACACAGTTGCACAAAAGTATTAACTTCAAAGTTTTTTAAAGAGAGATTCTTTAGGAACTTAACACACTGTATGCATACTGCCATATAAAGAGCATTAAAATAGGACCAAAAACCTCTACAAAATATAAAACCCACCCTTACTTATTTGCATGAAAATCCCATCCACAAAGCTAAGTAAGTTTTAAAAGTTATCTGGAGGTTGTTGTTTTCAAACCAAAGAACTCTATTTTTGATTGTACAATGAGATAATAAGAAAGTCAGTATATATATTTAATTTTAAAAATAAGTATTTTATAGTCTGGCATACTATGTGATGAAAATTTTTATGGACTAAAATGGGGCATTTCAATTGTTAAAAAGGAGTAAAATGTTAAATCTTTTGGAAATCTCAATCCCTCCACCAAACTTATCCCAAGAATTTTATTTCAGTCAGTTGTGCAAATTTTTTAGTTTCTCCACAAATTACTTTGTAATTTTTACTTTAAAACCCCAAAGTATTACATTTTTAAATAAAAAGTAGAACTATACTCAGTAATTTAAATGTGTCCCAGTATTTAAACATAACTTCAATTGGCCAACTTAAAAAATATTTACAAATATTCAAAACAAAGGGAAAAAAATTCAGAGAGCTGAGTGGAACCTCCGTGACAAAAAAGGAGATGTACTTGTCTACTGATTATAATTTATTTACTAGCCATGCAAGGAACACATACATGCACACTTGTACTTATCCCAAAAACTTTTATATTTTTACTGGACATCCATTTGGAAACAAATCTTAATTTTAATATCAATTTAGTTTCAAATAATTTTCCAATTGCCTTCCATTTTTAAACTGAGGAAAATAAGGCCCCAAGAGACTAAGTAAATTGTCCAAAGTCACTCCATTCAGAATAGTGGAGGCTCAGATCTGAACTAAGTTCTCTGACTCCAAGCTCTGGGCTCTTAATGTGTTCATGTAGGGTATTAAGTGCAACCCAAGTATGGAGCCACCATTCCAAGAACTTCAAGCAGGTTCCCTGATGACGGCTTCTTAGAGTTAGCTTTATCTGTAGTCAGTATGAAGTACTCCACTAACCCGGTGTGCCGATCTGTGATGTCTTTTCTACTTCTCTATTTTAGCCCCCACTGTGGAGTGGAACTTTCTCCCATGCTTCCGGAAGGAGCTCCATGAGTATAACACTCCTGGTCTCTCTCCACCCTTTCACTTGCTCTGCCCCAGTGGTAGTGGAGGGACTCAACTTATTGCTGTATTTGGGATGACAAACAGGACATACAACCCAACCACTTTCTCTTCCTTCTCTTCCTCCTGGAATGAGTGCCTGTGGGGAGCATGGCTTCTGTTCTGCTCAACCAGGGGCTCATAGGGGCTGCCCATGACTCTCTACCACTGCTGGCTGGGTAAGTCTCTGAAAATCTGAGGTTCAGTTTAGGAATCCCACTTACCCACAGAAAAGCCACATTCACTAATATCAGCTTAATCAGCAAAAGGTAATATTTTACTCTTCTATTATCTCAATCTTTTATGTTATTTTTCAATTGAGACAGAACCAGGGACAGAAGATGGATGTTATTTACTGTGTGTTACATTGAACTCCAAAATGCATTCTTCTTATAGCATGAAACCCAGCATCTCCTTCTTACAGCTTCTTAAAACTTCCCTTCCCTTTACAAAAATCCTGGGGCTTAAATGTCTGAAAAAGTAGATGCACAATTAAGCGGGCCTGTCTAGTCCTTTAGGACAATTTCCTCTGCTGCCTTATAGTAACGTTGTTGCAGAGTGGCCCTTTGCGGTGTGATGGTGAGCCTGGGCCATTTCCTTGCACAGGCTACCGAAACACTCTAGGGTTGGTGATTTCAATCATTCCTGTGCTAAACTGCCCAAGGGGCTCCTAAGTTCAGGTTCCAAGCTTGCTGCTCTTACTGCTAGACCTTTCAATCCCCACACCTGGCTGCCTCTCAGGTGCCACCTGGCCCCAGGAGCACTTCCTTAGAACTGTTTCGGGACCACCCTCCTCTCCCTTGGGATCGCTTATAGGGCTATGGCAGCTTTTCCCATTTAAATAATCAAAATACAAAGGCTCTGCTTATACTCTTTCTTTTCTTTTCCAGGTAATGGGGATATTTGCCTTAAGTAACTTTTCTGTGACTATTTCCTCATCTGCAAAATGGTGATAAAAATAGTAACTACTTCAGAATTATCAAGAGGAATAAATGAGTTAATCCATGTAACTGGCACGTACGAAGCATCCATTAAATAATTTAACAATATAAGTTCTTATAATTTCTTTTTAGAGGAAAGGCAATGTCCCCACTGTTCTGTGAAACATAATTGGCAAGGAAACCAGCTACATGTGTGTGAAGGGTGATGTCTTAGTTTCCTGGCTGCTATAACAAGTGCCACACAATGGCTTAAACAATGGGAATTTAGTGGCTCATGGTTTCAGAGGCCAGAAGTCCATTTCAAGGCATTGGCTGAAGGTTTGTTTCTTCCCCGGGTTGGTAGAATTCTGGGTGGCTGGCAATCCTTGGGTTTCCTGGCTTTCTCATCATATGATGATGTCTTTCCTTCTTCTTGTGGACTCTGTTGACTTCTAGTTTCTGGCTCCTCTCATGGCTCTCTCTCTATAAAATTTTCAGTAGTAGAATTAAGACCCATTCTGATCATTAGGCCACACCTTAACTAAAAATAACATCTTCAAACAGTCCTATTTACAATGAATTCACACCCACAAAATTGGATTCAGATTAAGAACATGTTTATTTTTGTGGTATATAACTCAATCTGCCACAGATGATAAAGAAAAAGCAGTAAGAATGAAATATTTACTAAATAAGCAGTAGAGTCTAATCTGATATATGTTATCACCCAATACTATTAGGCTGGGAAAATAACTAAAGGGACATATTTAAAATCCTTCAGACTTAAGCAAAATATTGCAAAAATCACCTTTCTAAATCATTCCTGCCCTCAGTATAGCTTCCAGGAAATTAAGATCTTCAGGAAATAACTTCTGGAGTAGGGAAGGGAGATGGTGGAAAATACAGAGATAAGTTAACTCCCTTCGGCAAGACTGTGACTATAAAGATTGATCCCTGTGCTAAGTCCTTCCCCAAATATGAATAGACATTTGCTTATGTTCCATGCTTTGTAGTCCCCTGATTGCTCGCCTCAAAACAGTTTGCCCTGGACCAGAGATAGCTGCTAGATTTGGAAATATCAAGAACATGGAATGCTCCAGAAGTGGCCCAAATTAGCCAAGGGAAACAGAAGAAAACAGAAAGCTTGGAAGGTATTTGAGGAGCATAAAGAGAAGCAAGAGCCAAAAGTGAATGAAGTATGGATTTACCAGTGGGATGGAACCTAAAAAGACAAAGACTAGAAATGAGAAGGACGAGAAGGTTTCTGGAAGACATGTCAATAGTACTAATGAAACCTCATGTTTATTCATTAATCATTCATAATGAATTATATTCATTATTGTTTGTGTGTTGGGTATTGTGCTTGGTGTTGGAAATACAAAGGCAAATGGAACAAGTTCTTTGTCCTGAAGAAGCTCCCAGTTTAGTGGAGAAAACAGACCTATAAACAAAGCTATGATATAATATGGTAAGTACAATGACAGAGATTGCACCTATATTAAGGAAGCACAGTGATGGAGTCAGTGAAAACTTCCTGGAAAAGGTGATGCCTGAGCTGACAGCCGACAGAATGGACAGCAGGAGCTGGCAACTGAAATCAACTGGGTGAGGCAGGAGCTTAACATGTGAGTCAGGGAATGCTGAGACGAGGCTGGAGTGGGGGCTGGGGTGGCCAGAAACCCATGGAAGAGTTTCCATGTCATGTTAAAGAACTTGTAGTGATGAGTACCTCTTATTTGAGGATAGCATGCCATAATCATATTTCATTTGGGAAAAAAACTGTTTGTAGAATAGAGTTGAGTGGGCCACACTTTGAGATAAGGACAGGTTAGACAGACAGCTGTTGTAGTTTAAGAAAGATAATAAGGCTGTTTCCTAAGGATGGACAGGAAGCTAACAATATTAGACAGTTTAGGAGATAAAATTGGCAGCTGTAAGAGACGGATTAGTTGTCAGAGTTCAAATAAAAGGAAGTCAAAGGTTTCCTCTTGCAGGACAGGGTGAAGTTGATGCAGACCCCATGGAGAAAGTACACAGAGGAGGAGGCTCAGGGTGGGCAGACAGTGTTTGATGTAATAATGTGACTGTGCGACAACTGCAGTCAACTTCTTCTGGGGTATCTTCTCAGCTCACAACTGCCCCCTTCTCTGGGACCCACCTAACCCCTGGCAGCCATGTTTACACTAGGTAACCCAAGTCCTGGCTGAGGTTGTTTTTCCCAGGTGCATCCATCAGGGTTTGGTCTGTAAAACAGAAGCCACTTTATGTATTTCATAAATGCAAGGTTTTTATGCAGGGAATTAGAAGCTTATTCTGCCATTGTTGGGAGCTGTGGTCAGGAGAGCCACAGTGGACAATGTGGGGACCTTAAGATTCACCCTGAAGCTGCCGTCAATCTCAACAACATATAGGAGGCTGCTACTGACCCGCTCAGACTGCAGCACTCATGTGGGAAGTTCTCATGAAGCTTGCCTAGAAGCTGCTTTGAACCTCACATCTGCCCATGCACCTGTCTCTAGAGAATGACGGCTTCTCTTCTCTTCTACTTTCTAAATTCTGTGCAAGTACTTAATTGGCAGACTAATCTGGGAATATCCAGAGAAGAAGATTCTGGGAAATGAGTTTTCTGTCTTCTCTGAATCACCTTAGAAGGGTTCTGAAAATCTGACAACAGCCAGTCCAGATGCATCAATCAATTCCTATTGAGAATTTCAATTTGTGATTCAGAGACTGTCGAGTCTCTGCCTATGGCTGGAACCAGAGCATGAGTGAAAACTCCAGAGCTGTAGGTGCCATCCTTTGTCATGTGGGGTGATAAGCAGGGAAGGATGCAGATATGCACAGAAAGGTAGAGAAGAGAACCATGTAGCCTGAGAGAGAGAGGGTGAGAGAAAGAGAGAGCCTGAGAGAGCAGGATCCTGGGTTCTGATCACTCCTCAGTTCTTGGTTTCTTGATTCTGGTCTCTTGAAGAGTGTCTGAACTTCCTGCTCTGGATTCTCTGAGCAAAACTGGAGTCCTTAGAATAAATTTATTTTATTTTATTTTATTTTATTTTATTTTATTTTACTTTATTTTATTTTATTTTATTTTATTTTATTATTTTATTTTATTTTATTTTATTTTATTTTTTATTTGGCTTAGCTAGCTCAAATTGGTTTCTAATCTTTTTAAACAAAGGAGTCTTAAGTAAGGTAATTGGGGATATCTATGCAATAGTGGGATGAGTGGGTCAGATGTTCAGGAAAGAGGTCTCTGGTGGAGGCAGAGATTGAGACCATCGGCATATAAAAGTGGTGAAGTGTGAGAATGGAGGAGCTCATGGAGGCAGAGTGGAAGAGAAGAGACAAGGCAGAGCTCAGAACCCTGCCGACATGACTTTTTGGGGTGGGGATGGGTTGAGGATAGATTTCCATGGTCTTGCCACTCCACAGTTTCTTGGGTGGTGAATCTTCAGCCATAAACATCTGCCTTAATGAGGTTACTGAAACATTCCACTTTGGAGAAACTCTTTGATTCATTCTCTCACCATTAGGGTTAGCCAATATAGAACAGGTTAGAAATCCTCGATATTATTCACAAAATTCTATGAAATTGCAGAAGCTAAAGTCCTACACCATTTACTGTTTTTAATAGTTATTTATCTCTATATATTATTTCCAGGACAATGGTTACTTTTTTCAAAGGTGAATGATATTGTGGATATTAAAAGAGTTACAAGTGGATCTTCAAATATACTTTAGTGCTGGTTTGAAAAATAAAGACAGTGGTCTAGGAACAAATGAATAAAAATGAATGTGAAATGGTATTGGAAGGATGGATAAGATAGACAAGTGTATAAATAAATATATATAAACTTTATTTAATAAATGGTATTGTAAAATATATTAACCATTAGGAGTGCTTTTAAGGCTTCGATTTCTGTCATGTTTGCTTGATAATGACTGAAAAATCTAATTCTGAATTTCTTTTCAGTATAATTAGTAATAATTTTGAACTTAGTTTTTATTAGTTCCGAGAATGCTGTTTTTACAAACTCAGAATTAAAAATTACCAAGTATATTTTAGCATGTTTACTTAAGTAACAGTGGATACTATCACTAAAGTGATATTTTCTTAATTTTTTTCTTTTGGTAGGCAGATACTCTCTACCTTCAAAACTTAGAAATATCAAAGCTGTAATAACACATTTCATTTACACATTCATGTTGAATTATGATCCTGAGCTATCAGGATGTAAGTGTCTACGTTTTAAATAAACACTTTTGTGTGGTAATTTGTAAATTAACCCTGTGTGGTTGGCACTGTATGCCTGTGTTCCATCTTCTTGGCATAGCAACCCAGCTTATACTGTAGACATGATTTATTGAGAGGCACCATATTTTCATATGACTCCACAGCTGATTGCTTCTTAGGTAGGCACTTGACTTGTGTTCAACCTATCAGAAACTCTCACTTGGATTTTTCAGGTTGACTACAGTAGCCTCCTAATTAGTCTCAGTTTCTACTCTTGCACCACTAATTTCCGTTGACCGGCTCCAGTGAACCTGTTAAAACATGTCACATTATGTCACTATCCTGCTCAAAACCCTTCTGAGACTGCCGATTACCCCTAGCATGCAATCCAAAGCTTTCTCCATGGCTCCATGGCTCATGTTTGACACTTGCTCCTCAGGTCCAGCCACACCAGCCTTCTTGCTATGACTCAGACCTCACTAAGGATATCCTACCTTGGGTCTTTCCATTTTACTATCCTCTGTGGCTGGAACACTCCTCCCATTCATGCCCATATCTCGGTCCCTCAATTCAGCCAGCTCTCTGATCAGGAAGGCCTTCTTCCACCAACCTAAAACAGGATTTCTCTGTTCTCCTACTTTACTTTTTCAAACCATAATGACTATCTGACAATATATTACAAAATTACGTGTTTATCAGTGCATTGTTAATATCCTCCGCTAGAGTGTAAGATTCACAGGGACAGCAGTTTTGTCTCTTTAAAAAAAAATCAGTATCCCCAGTGTCTAGAACATTATCTAGCACATCAACACATATTTGTTGGGTTAATACAGTTATTCAAACTGTAATTAAGAAAGAGAATTGGTCTATCTTTGGTGGTAAAACCTATAAAATATGAAGCTTGGGCTGAGGTATTGCTGACTGTTTCCTTCTAAGTAGAGGATGGCTCTCTGTGATAGGCGAGATTGATATTGTCTCACTGAGAGGAGCAGAGATGAGAGCCAGACAATACTTGATTCCTGGTTCCGGCTGTCCCTGAAGTTCTCCCTCTGTTACTCACGATATCTCAGCGCCCTTCCAGTAAACACTCATCTTGGCTTAAAATGGTGTTGCTGGGATTTCATCACTTGCTATGCAGCATCCTGGCAAATGCATCGTATCAATACACTGGCATTGACACTGAAAAAGAAAGAGGTATTATCAAAAATTAAAATAAATTATTAGGGAATAATTAGGTCAGAGTTAAGATTTATCACAGCAGATCTGCCAGTGCCCTGCCCATATCCTTTCAGCACCCTCCGTTCCGGACCAAGCCCATTGCACGGAACTGTGGGCACCTACTGCTTTTGGCCCCGGGAGCTTCTCTCTGTCTCTTGCGGGGTGTACTGAAAGTGCTAGGGAGTCAATGTCACTGGGGACAGTCTTCAGCCAGCAAAGGAAGAAAGTTGGAAGATAAATACCTTACTTCCCCACCCTTGGGTAGGACACTGGTAAGATGCATTCTGCACCACCACCCAGAGGTCTTTCATGGGTTGAGTCCTAGTTGCCCCCCATGGCTCTGGCTTGTTAACTACCCAGCCCTGGCTTTCCTCCCTTCTCTGAATCACTTTACCTCTTCCTTACCAGCACTTCCTGGGACCACAACCAAAATAATCCTTGTTTCAGGCTCTGCATTTGGGGTAACTCAACTTAAGTCAGTTTCTCTATATAAAATATTTCCATTTATTATGAAAAATAAATAAATGTACAAATATAGCTCTCAAAAAACCACATGAATCTAAAAAATAATATCAAACACAGGTAGTGCTTATTATATGCCAAGCGATGTTCCGAGAACTTCACATATAACTCATTTGTTTCTCCCCAAAATCCTGTGACATAAATGCTATTATTCTCAGCTAAACTCAGAGAATTTAAGTAGCTCACCAAAGGTCACACAGCTGCTAAAAGATGGAGCCAGGATTCATATTCATTTATTCTGACCCCAATGTCTGTGCTGTTCACCATGATACTATAATAAAGTAATATTTTAAATAATATTAAATATTATATAATATTAAATATTAGTAATCTAATATTAATCTGAAAATATGGTGTAAAATTAAATTGTTTATTTGTATCTATAGCACAGACAGCTAATGACATTAGATCTTATCATAATCTCAAAAAAAAATAGGAGTAGCTATGACATGAACACACTTTCTTTAAATCCCTAATTAATCTATCAGCTGTACAATAAAGTGGCTTGTCATTAGAATATAACAGTGAATAATTATGGGTAGCAGTCTCTGTGACTGACAACAATACAACTCTTAGGAAAACAAGGACAGGCATAAATTTAATTCAGCATGTGTAAGGAGTTATTACCCTGCTCCCTATATGGATTTGGCATTGCATTGCAGCTAAAAAATTCGAGCTCTTTTCAGGATTGCAGCCCTAACCAGACGACCTTGCTGACTCCATCCCTCAGGCCCAGTAGTCCAGTGTTAGTGGACACTGCATGCAAAGAGCTGAGCTGCACACTTTGGGACAGACAAAGGAGGTTAAGCTATAGTTCATGCTCTCTATACCTTAAAATCTGGTGGGTGGGACAGGCATATGAGGAATTTTTTTTTTTTTAAATGGGAAAAACTTCAAGTGAGGTTATTCAAAGCACTGAACTTTATATGGATTTATATATTTTTGCATAGTTTCTGCTCCTCGGCTCAACTGTTGCAGCTATGGCAGTGGATGTGGTTACCTCAGAAGAGGGAAGATGCAAAACAAACTGTTGAAGGCCTGGGAGCCCTGCAGGTGGTTTTCTCACCATTCTTCAAACAAGAGGAAGTCAGGCAGCCTTCTGACTCCATGACAGAGAGCACTCCCCTACATTAGACCCGCAGAGGGGCAGCTCTGCCACTCCAGGCCTTTGCCCTCTGGCCAAGGCTGGAGTTTCTGTGAAAGCATCAAGGCGCCCTGCTCAAGAGGGAGGAAGTATGACATCATCGCCAGGTGGGGAAATAAGAGGTATTTCTTTCTTTCTCAGGTTGACCCACAGGAAGGAGATGGGAAGTCAGGTCAAATTGGCTTAACACCTCTGTCCTGGGAAATCCTATCAGGTGACTAAAAAGAAAACCTAACCTGCCAGGTCACCGCTCATTCACTGCAAAGAGATGGAAGGCATCTTGGGGGAACCCCCAACCACAGGCCAGTAGAACAGAAAGCATCGCTTGTTTTGCTGAAAAAGCCAACTAGAAAAATACTTCTTCAAATTCAACCTGGGGTGACAAGGAATATTTCCCAGACTCGATTCTTTTTACTTTCTCAATGGAAGTATGGACCAAATGCCTTATAATACGTCATTTAGTTTTCCCCTCTTGTAATTGAGTTTTTTTTTTTTTTTTCCTGTTTAGGAAGAAAGTAATCTGACAGGATGCAGGGCATTTTTTTTTTTTTTTTTGTTTAATACATTTCCTAATAAAATCACAAGTAATGATCAGTATGTAAATCATGATCCAAGATTCTAATTAGCAAGTGATGTTTCTAATTTTCAAAAAAGGCAAATCATTTATCGTGAAGTTTGGGAATACCTAATCTTAACTGAGGAGACTGATACATGCTTAGAGTTACCTTGAGTAATATATCTGTGCTAAAATCTGAAATAAGCAAGAATATAAGAAGAAGAAAAAATATGAGAACTTTGATTTTCTTAATTGGCATTGGGGTAACCATGGCCTTTTAAAATGAAAGGAATGGGCAAAACCTATAAATGTGACACTACAAATCCTTTGTGGAATTAGGAAATTGTAGTTAAAACAAACAAGCAAAAAAAGGCAAAGGAAAGAAAAATCAAGGTGTGAAACAACTGAAAAATTTGATGAGTAGCAAATAAAGAGAAGTGCATTTATAGGCTCCTCAAATTAAAAATGTCTGAAATAGGTTTTGAGAGCAATGTAAGTCAGAGAAGTTAGTGACAATGTTCGCTTGAAAGCCTTTAAAATGCATTTCAAAAGTTATTTTTAAAAATATGAGCTATATGTTTCTTAATTAGATATAAGCTGTAGTCAATATATGAGGCTTCGGCAGCTGCATTAAAGTAATGAAAATGTGCTCAAAGTGTATTATGGCTTAAACCAAAGTTTATTTCTTGCTCATGTAAAGTCCAAAATGGATATATCAGAGCAGCAGATGTCTTTCATCCTGTGGCTCCATGCTCTTCAGTACTTGGACTGTGCACATTTATATCTGTAAACAGAGAAGGGGCATGGGAGGCTTGCACACAGAGAGGGCACACATCACTTCCATTCATGTTCCATTGCCTAGAGCTCAGCCACATACCCCCTCTTAAGTGCAAGGGAAGCTGGGAAATGTAGGTGAGCTCTGTGCCAGGAAGAAGAAGAAACAGGTTTGGTGAGTGGCAAGTCAGTCTCTGCCCCAGATATCTCCTCAGGTGGAGTGTACATAAACTGGATCAGTACATGAATCACTGCAATGATGCCTTTGTAGTTGTTCATTAGAGGGTTAAAAAATTCAAGGATTGCCTAGAGTGTGAAAAAGAAAGATATTTTTTGTAAATTCCACTGAGGGTTTTGCCACCTCAAGAGGTCATCTGGAAATCCCTGATGAGTTCATTCGTCCCCTTTGCTGGCAACAAAACATCCTCCCCCTTCCTAATGCCACTATAGTTTTCTTTTAGAGAATATCACCACATGTGATTTGTGTAGTCAGGCTGGGCTGACACATCTGGGTGCCTGTACTCTAACCATGAAATCCAAAGGGATCCCTGGAAGATCCTTCTACCAGTATTTTTTCCTCATCACTACAGGATTGTCTGCCAAGAGGCAGTCACCTGACCCAAGATTAGCCTGGTAGCCCAACAGCCTATCAGCCTCTCGGTTCTGCAGCAGAGTGATGCAAAGATGGGAACAAAATCATTAGAATATTCTCCTTTATGGTGCTCTGGAAGAAAGGTTGAGTAGTTTCTGGAGTTGAGACCTTTCGGGATTGCCTGGTACAGCTCATCTCTTACAGATCCTGGTTCTTCAGCTTTGTCTTCCGTTCATGAGTTCCTCCATATACCTTCACAAAGTGTTATCTTTTAGCTAAAATTAGCTGAGTTGTTTTTAGTATGTGTAATCAAAGAACCCAAATGATATAATATTGAAAGCATCAAGTTTTAAAAACCAAACTGGGGAATATTAGAAATTCCACAATCAAGTGCTAGAGAGATCTGCTAGATCAAGCAGAGAGGTTAAGAGCCCGAGTAGTGGATTTGGCCACACCTAGATTTATCACTTATTAGCTGGGTGCCCTTAGTTAAATTACTTAACCTCTCTGAGCCTCATTTTCCTCCTCTATAAAATGAGAATTTATTTATCTTCTTTAGAAGGCTGTCAGAATTAAATGAGATGACATACTTACAATGATTAGATAATACTATTAGCTACCATTATTTTTACTGGTGGAAATATTTGGCTAAATGACCTTCTATCACTAAGCTCTATTTCTCTGGGGCTAAATAAAGATTCATTGAGATTTTCTTGGCTTTTGTAATATTCACACTGAGACCAGAAGCCTTCAGTTTACATATAATTTTGACTAGTTGCCTCAATTTGTTTGAGTAATTGTAACATGTAGAGGAGGCTCACCCTTAGTAACCACAACTCAGCAAAAATAATGACTACGTATATCATTTAAACAGTAGTTTTAAAAGTAATTTTTACTTTTATTAAATTAGTACATGTATAGGCTTTGTTGCTACATCACTTTATATGTTCCTGAAAAACTTCATGTTCTGCAATATCTCGAACAAAAAGTAACAGAGCCTTTGGGGAAAACTGCAGTTGGAGCAGATCATTCAATACATATCAACATTTGTAATCAGAGGGATTAACCAAGACAATAAAAATCCTAATAAAAATACAAGCATTGTTAAGTGTCTAGGGAGTTTCCAGCTATCATTACATTATCGCAGTGAATCAATCACTTGCAACCTTAAAACTTGTGCTGCTTTCTTCTTTGAGGGATGTTGGGCCTAGGGATATTTGCTTTTGACCTAGAACATTTTCATTTCAATTAAAAACCCCATCTGCTGCGTAGCCATTTTCAGTAATCCATTGTTTTCATACAGGAGTGAAAGTCACTGAAGCTTTTTCTTCTGCGCTTGCTGCTTCCTGGATAGTGGAAAGTTCAGAAATTCCTGAAGCTCCCAAACCAACCACTATTTGCATTAAAGGAAAAACTCGAACTTTTCAGTGTTTTTCTTAAAGTTGTAAAATCCAGTATGAACCAAAATGACTTCCACATTATATCAGCATCATTTCCTATTTACCAGTTGAGTATGAGGTAATCATATTGAGAAAAGCACATGTTACAGCAGAGCAGATTTACAAAAAGAAAAAATCAAATAGTGCATTTCCATTCCCAGAACACACATCTCTGAGGCAATCACTTTGAATTATTTTAGCTATTTAGACTTAGCTCTATCTCACTAAAAATTTTACATAGCATTTGTTTTCATTTTAAACAGTATCTATACGCTTCCTGCCATGGAAAGTTGATTTAATAATATTACCCTACAGGCATACACTTAGCTCTCCCCATTCCTCCATCTTGCCATTATAGCTTTATTATGTTTATAATGTAAAAATTTACACTATTATGATTAGGTAAATATTGGTCATAATATTTATTGTAGTCTGATTACATTTTTTCTTGTGCAATGTTTGTTTTTTCTAAAGTTAATAATTGATGTGTTTGGTTGGTTTCTTGGTTTTCAACATACCCATCATTGAAACTGAGTATTAAGAATTAAGGAACCGACATCCTTGATGTATGTTAGCCTTTTGAAGTAGGTAGAGGCAAATATCTGTAACTGTTATAATTCACTTAACCTGTTTCTTTGATGCTGATGCTATGTTTTGTAACTGCACAATCTTTACCTTGTTTTTGGACAGTAATGAGTTAACTCATGACTGGCCCTTCTTGTTTCTTCTTATTTTATGATACGTGCCACAGCTGGACATTGTCAGTTCTTAATAGCCCTTAACATCTCACTTGTTTAGCTTAGACCCTTTGCTTGTTATCTCATGTTAATCAGTGATTTACAACTGTTTAGCTTAGCCTCATTTTTATTTTACGTGGATTGAACTATTTACAACTGTACTGTAATCTATAACCATATGCATTACCCCAGCTGGACTTTGTCAGTTCCAAATGAATGCTAATTAAGCAATTTACGACCCAGTTGTATGTAACCTATAACTTGATGCTTACCCCAGCTAGTTTAGAGCAGTTTCTAGGCCCACGCTTGCAGATTATGTTGTAAATCCATACTCAGGTATTAGCCACAGTGGAGAAATCTAAAATTGAAGTCAATTATCACTTGGTCATCATTTTTCCATCTTCCATAATTTTACTGACATTTTTCGTCTGCTATTGTATCATTCTTTTTTTTTTTTGTTCACTTGAGGCTTTATAGTGTTTTTACTTATTATTATTTTAGGGGTTATGAAAGAGAGTAGAGATAACATGAGTATTCAATCTGCCATGTTTCATGTGACATTCTCAAAACATGTGACCTCCACCATCACTACAGCAAGGGAAGAGAGAGATGGAAGGCTCCACAGAGACTTTCCTTGGCCTTAGCCCAAAAATGACACACTTTCCTTTGGTTCAGAGATCATTGGCCAGAACAATCCACAAGTTAAAGCCATTTAACTACAAGAGGCTTTACTGTGTTTTATTCCATGTGTCAGAAAGGAGATTAGATCTGGATATTGGAAGGCACTAGTAATTGTTACTGGATCAAGGTGGTGGATTCTTTGCTCGATGTGCTCAAATGACCAATTCCTGAGACACCGGGGTTTCAAAGAGAGAAAGAGTTTATTGCTAGGCGTGAAGCAGGAGAGCAGATGGTCTATTAGCCCAAAAATCTGTCTCCCTGAGCTGCAGTAATTTTGATAGTTTTATAGTATCAAAAGATGGGCAGGTTTTAGGATGATGAGCACAATGGCCTCCAATGATGTAATTAGAGGTGATTTAATTATTGAGCATGCACAGATTGATCACATGCTTAGTCACAGAATGTATGTAAGAAAATGGCAGCTTTAATATGAGGATAGGCATGATTTTTAGTATTACAATGAGGAATAGGTGACTTGCAGGTTAAAGTCTAAGCTACTGTGCATGTCAGGCAGGCCCACTTTGGGTAGATCCAACTTTGGTTATTAAGATAACTTTAGATTTGGGGTGGGTTAGCTCTGGGCTGACCCAAAACCCTTCATTAATAAACATTAGGGGCTGTCGTTAGTGATCATAGGACTTTAAAGTCAAAAAACTGGATAAATGGGTACAAATGAAAGTTAATCACAAGGTTTTTTTTGTTTTTTTGTTTTGAATATTGAGAAATATTCACATACCATACAATCATCCATGGTGTACAATCAGCTATTAACAGTACCATCTTATAGTTGTGCATTCATCACCCCAATCTATTTTTTTTTATATTGCTCAAAGTAGATTTCCATTCTATCTTTTTTTTTTTTTTTTTTTTTAAGAAATTTTACTTTGGGATAAATTCAAACTTACAGGAACAGTTGCAAAAACAGTACAAACCCCATACATAGAACTCCAGCATACCCCGACTCCCCTCCCTCGATACCCCGATCCACCACCTTCAACATCCTGTCACACCATCATTTCTTTCTTTCCCTCCCTCCCTCCCTCCCTCCCTCCCTATCTATCATCCATCATCTATTGTTCTGTCCTCTGAACATATGAGAGCTAGCTGCACACATCTTTGAACAAACAATGTAATTCACATATACCTTTCCCATGGATAAGAACATTCTTTTATGCAATCCCATTAAGTACAGCTAAGAAGTTCAAGAAATTCAACATTGATACAAAGCTTACATTCTATATTTCCTCTTCTTTTTCCTTATGTCCCATCTGTGTCCCTTTGAGCCTCCTCTCCTCCATCCTCAGATCCCATCCACGATCATCCTTGGCATTTAATTGTCATTTTAGACTGTCTTTTTTTTTTTTTTTTGATTGTGGAAACGTATATACAGCCTAAATCTTCCCATTCCACCCCCTCCCTAGCATTCCATTAGTGGGATTAATCACATTTAGAATGATGCAATGCTATCACCTTCCCACCATCCATTTCTAGAAGTTTCCCTTCACCCCAAACAGAAGCCCTACATTCATTTCTTAACTCCCCTTTGCCCCTTCCCCCACTTCTCGGAACCCCTACTCTACTTTCCATCTCTATGGTCATATTCTTTGATACTTTCTTTGTGTTTACCATGGGGCTTAAATTAACATCTTAAATCTATAACAATCTTGTTTTTCTTTGATACCAACTTAACTTCAATAGGACACATAAACTATGTTCCTGTACTCACTCCTTCCCCCACCTTTATGTAGTTCTTGTCAAAAATTACATATTTTACATTGAGTCCAAAACCACTGATTTATCATTATAGTTTATGTATTTTAGATCCTGTAGGAAGTAAATAGTGGAGTTACAAATCAAAAATACAGTAGTATTGGTATGTATATTTACCATGTGATCTTTACTGGTAATCTTTATTTCTTCATATAGTTTCAGTCAATTGTTTAGTGTCCCTTCCTTTCAGCCTGCTCAACATCCTTTAGCATTTCTTATAGGACTGATCTACTGGTGGTGAAGTTCCTCAGCTTTTTTCTCTGTTGGTAGGGCTCCCTTTAGTATCTGAAGTAGGGCAGGTCTTTTATTAGCAAAATCTCTCAGCATTTGTTTGTCTGTGAAAAATTTAAGCTCTCCCTCAAATTTGAAGGACAGTTTTGCTGGATAAAGTATTCTTGGTTGGAAATTTTTCTCTCTCAGGTTGGAAATTTTTCTCTCTCAGAATTTTAAATATGTCATGCCACTGCCTTCTCGCCTCCATGGTGGCCACTGAGTAGTCATTACGTAGTCTTATGCTGTTTCCTTTGTATGTGGTGAATTGCCTTTCTCATGCTGCTTTCAGAACTTGCTCCTTTTCTTCAGAATTGACAGTCTGATTAGCATATGTCTTGGAGTGGGTTTATTTGGATGTATTCTATTTGGAGTTTGCTGGGCATTTATGCTTTGTGTATTTATGTTGTGTAGAAGGCTTGGGAAGTTTTCCCCAACAATTTCTTTGAATACTCTTTCTAGACCTGTACCCTTCTGTTCCCCTTCTGGGACACCAATGAGTCTTAAATTTGGATGTTTTATTTTACCTATCATATCCCTGAGATCCATTTTGATTATTTCAATTTTTTCCCCATTCTTTCTTTTGTTCTTTCATTTTCTGTTCTGTGGTCCTCAAGGAGGCTGAGTTGTTGTGCAACTTCCTCTAATCTTGTATTATGAGTATCCAGAGTCTTTTTAATTTGGCCTACAGTTTCTTTTATTTCCATAAGATCTTCTATTTTTTTTTATTTACTCTTGCAGTTTCTTCTTTATGCTCTTCTAGGGTCTTCTTTATGTCCTTTATATCTTGTGACATGCTCTTCTTCATGTCCTTTATATCCTGTGCCATGCTTTTGTTGTCTGTCTGTAGTTCTTTGATTAATTGTGCCAATTACTGTGTGACTTCTGATCTTTTGATTTGGGTGTTTTGGTTTGGGTTCTCCTTATTGTCTGGTTTTATCATATGCTTTAAGACTTTCTGTTATTTTTGGCCTCTTGGCATTTGCTTTACTTGATCCCTCATTTGTCAGAACTGCAGCTTGGTGGCGTACACTGTCTCTAACTAACCAGCAGATGGCGTCTGTGAGCCACCTATTCCCCTCAAGTCAGTTCTCCCCAACTTTGTCTTTGTGGTGTGTGGGGGTCTGATTCTTGTGGGGTCCAATTGGTGCACCAAGTTTGGGCGTGTTGTTTGTGCTGTCTGCCCTGAATGTGGGGCGTGTGTCTGGGTGGTTAGGGAGGCAGGGCAGCTTAAATAATCAAACCTCCCAGGTGTTCCCAGAGATTTAAGGCTGTTACAGGAGCCTAAGCATTCATTTCAGTCTTTCCACAGATTGTCTCTGCCCCTGACCCACAAGTCCTTGGTATTCGCGTAGGTTGGGATTTCCAAACGCTTCCCCCTTCCCAGCTGTGCTCTTCCAGGACCTCTGCTGAGAGAGGGCTGTGCCATGTCACAAGTGCATGTGGCCCGACAGGGAAGCCCTGGGTCGCCGGGCCATGCAGTGGCGTTCCCAGCCCGCTTCAAAGATGGTTGAATGGGACGTCTTAACTTCCCCCTATTCGCACATGGCTGATATTGTGGTGTGTGTGCAATGCTGCGGGAAAGACTCCCCATCAAACTGGGTTTCTTGGCGCAGCTCTGGGCTGTGGGTCCAGCTCTGGGAAGGAGTGTCCCCTGCCCTCTGGGGAGATGGCTGCAAGGAATGTGTTTTTTTTCTCCTTTTGGCTCCCCTCTCTCCCCTGGTCTCGAGACAATCAGCAGCAGGTGTGGGAAGGGGTATCCTCCACGCCAGACACTGAGGCGTTAGCCCAGCCTGCTCCCACCATGCTTCACTGCGCGGCTCTCCCCATTGTATCTGCAGCTGCTCCCACGCTTTTTTTTTTTTAAAGAACTAGTCCATCTCCAAACACCAGCCCACCGTTTCCCCATACTGCAGCATGGCCGAGGGACCTTCAGCTGGCTCAGCCACTCGTTTCAGAATGCAGGCTCCTGGTTTCACCAAATGCATGTTTCCTGTGGATTTAGCAGACCTTGTCTGGCTGGTGCTTTGCTGGAAGTGGTGTTCTGGGTCACTTTCTGGTTTTTATCTAGTGTTTTTCACGGAGGTGTTTTTTTGCCCTGTCTCACCTAGCTGCCATCTTAGGTTCTCCCCCCAATCTATTTTTGAACATTTTCCTTACACAAGAAAGAATCAGAATCAGAATAAAAAATAAAAATAAAAATAAAAACCCACCCAGATCACCCCCCCATCCTACCCTATTTTTCATTTAGGTTTTGTCCCCATTTTTCTACTCATCCATTCATACACTAGATAAAGGGTTTTCACAATCACACTTACTATACCCATTGTAAGCTACATTGTTATACAATCATCTTTAAGAGTCAAGGCTAGTGGGTTGGAGTTTGGTAGTTTCAGGTATTTACTTCTAGCTATTCCAATATATTAAAACCTAAAAAGTGTTATCTATATAGTGTGTAAGAATGTCCACCAGAGTGACCTCTCTACTCCATTTGAAATCTCTCAGCCACTGAAGCTTTATTTTGTTTCATTTTGCATCCCCCTTTTGGTCAAGAAGATGTTCTCAATCCGATGATGCCGGGTCAAGATTCATCCCTGGGAGTCATATCCTGAATCACAAGCTTTTTACAATCACAAGGGCACAAGGTAAAGGCTATTCGATCGTTATCAGAAATCAAAGCAGCTGGATTATAGTTCTGATTTCAGGTATTTCCCTCTGTCTACTCTAATATGCCAGAAAGTAAAAAGGAATATCTATATAATGATTCAGTAATCATAATCATCTCTTAAATCCTAAATTCTCAGTTACATAATGTTCACCACACATTTATTTAGCTATTAAAATATGTGAGACATTTCACTATTATGTATATTAACCTAATTTATACTAATGAAACCCTTTGAGATAGTTACTATTTGTATCACCATTTTACAGATGAGGCACTAAGCACTAAGCACAGAGAAGTTAAGTTTCTCACTAAAAGTAACAGATAGTAAGGAGAAAAGCCATGACTGAACTTTAGCAGCCTGACTCCAGAACCTTTATATTTAAACATTGGGTAATACTGGCTCATATTAATTTAATCCACAAAAATTTATTGAGCAAAAATTTTGTGCCAGACACTGTGTTAGGTACACAGGAAAAAAAAAATGAAAGAATTTGTGCAAAATGCTCACAGTATTTATCTACAGGTAGTGAGATCATAAGTGATCTTTTTCTTTATTGTGTTCTTCTGTATTGTCTGATATTTTTATTTAAAAGATCCCACCATTGCTTTTATAAATCTCAAAAAATAGTTTCATTTAAAAAATAATGGATGGGAATTTGGTTCAAGTACAGTACTTCATGAATTGGTCTAGAGATTAGGGACAGAGTGTTAATGATGCTTCAGATCCTGGTAAAGAAAAAACTTATTATGTATTGGATGTCCATGAATTCAGAATTCCTCCCTGTAACCTGGAGCAATTCTGAATCTTTCCACCTCCTATATGAAACTGTTATGATGGGAGATAGAAGGGAAAATCTCCTTTGGAACATTGCACATGCTTTCAAAATTTAGTGCCATTTCAGGGGCCACCCAGAGGTGACCCTATTCAAATGTCTCAACTTACTGATGAAATTCCGTAACTGTTCTATCCTTAAGACAATTATTTATCTTTGAATTCCTAAATTTTTAGGTCGTATCTCTACCCAGTGTAACTTTAGTCCTTAGTAATGTCCTATATTCTTCCTAAATCCCAGTCATTGAAACATAGAATGTTAGAATTTGAAGGAAACTTGTAGTCCATTGGGTCCATTTCTTCATTTTAAACATGATGTAATTGAGATGTGAGGCATGACTAAAGGCTTTGTTCAAAATTCCATATCAGATTAGAAGCAAAACCAGGACTGGAATTCAGAACACCTTACTTTAGGCTAAAGTTGTGTCCATTAGATAACTTCATGGGTGGCAATATTTTCCTCCTAATACTAATTTTCTTGGAAGAAGAGACCATGTCTTTTACTTCTTCATAATTTGAAAGAACTCAGAAGATCTAGCCAATAGGGCAAACAGGAAATGGAATATTAACAAATTGGTAGCATCTACCTAGATTTCAGTGCAGAGGAGAATTCAGAGGCCATATCTGGACTTAGTAGGAAAGAGAGCTATGACTGACTAGTGGTGTCTGCCATGAGTACAGGAGGAGGGGATAAGATACATATGTCAGATATATGAGTTTTTCCCACGTATCAGTCCTCGTCAACTATATCAACCTCACTGGGATGGGTGTGCATGGAGAAGAAAGGAAGCATGTGGATACCCAACCAGCTAGTCAGATCAAGGGAATCAACCCTAGCCACCAATGTGGTGACATATGTTCCTGCTGGATTGTCTCACTGTTAACTTCTTTGTAACCTCTAAAGCTAAGGGTATGTAGCAGGTGCTCAATAAGGACTTATTGAATAATTAAAATTAGAATATAAACAACTATTTTTACAACAGAACCATCCCATCCTTTTTTTTTTTTTTTTTTTTTTGGTCATCATATGTCAATCACAGTATCTGGTGCTCTAGATTACCAGTGAAATAATCCCTTCCAACAGAAAATTGAGGAAACTGAACTGCCTCAATGTAAGATTTCTTCCATATTCTTTGAAACACCCCTCAAAGTTGCCCAAATGGCACAAAAGAAAAAGGGGGATTCAGAAAACTTTCCTCTAACATGCGGGATTTTATGAGTCAAATCATAGGGAAAATCTGACTCCGTGCGGACTTCCATTCTGTAGTCACGCTTCTTCCGTAGGCTCGGCTTGCATGATGTCAGGAGTTCCGGGAGCCAAAACAGCGTGGGGGAATGGATCCAATATTGACTCATGCTGGTGGAAGAAATCAACACCAAAGTCTGGATGAGATAATTTGGTTGTGAGTGCTAGGGATGTGACTGCTGATCACAGAGGAAAAAGGGCAACCAAGGTGTGAGTTTTGTCTTACCGACTACCTACTCAGTTAAGGCTGAGGATAGCATGCGATATGATCAAAAATCTTTCTGACGCTTAATGTATAATCATATCCAGTTTTCAGAAAGAAAGTCTAGCTGAAAAGAAAAAAGAAAGTTTTTAGCCCCTCTTTTTAAATAATCTGGTCACACCTTGGTTCCTGGTGGCTTTGCAAATATTTTAAAGGATATCTTGGTGGTGAATTATTCTGCAGTTTCAGTGTTGACTGAACCAACAAAGTGTGAAACCTCTACTTTGCATGTGCAACAGAAGGTGTTTTACAGGCAGAAAAGAGAGAGAAACGTCTTCTTTGGCAAATCTGACAAGACAGGAAAAGATCATAAAAGGGGATACTATTGTAGTGACAACATTCTGAACCAATGAATCATGTTGAAAGATGAAAATTTAATACAGATGCTTTTGTTCTGGCCTGGGATAAAGGACTAGCTACATACATAATTTGCAGGGCCCAGTGTGAAATAAACATGCAGTCCCCTTGTTAAAAAATTATTAGAAATTTCAAAATGGTGAAAATAGAGCATGAAACCAACGATGGGACCTCATGGGGCACTGTGAAACTGCACAGGGGGCACGTTCATGGAGCTGGCCCACTGGGATATCTAATCAAGAATTTCAAAACCTTCCTTTGCAGTCTTACTATTTTTTAAGGAATTAAAGAGTTAATATTATTTTACAATTTCTACAGAAAAACGTCCCAGAAACCAAAGTATGATTATTTGAATTTACATATTTAACATAGTTATAGGTACATACAATATACTTAACAGATATTGATTGATTGGGGATGGATGGATTAGGAAAAAGATCTTGGTTCTAGATTTAGCTGTGCATTAACCAGTTGAATGAACTGAAGCATATCACCTGGATTTTCTGGGCCTTGATTTGCAAATCTAAAATGTGAAGGGATAAATCATAGCTGATCTCTATAATTCCATAATTCTGTGCTTTGGTCATGCCATCAAGAGTTACTAAAGCTTTTGTTTTTTCTTTTGTCATGTAGTTACTAATCCTAAACATTTGACTTTGTTGTAAACATATTCCTAATATAGATCTGTAATTTTGAATAAGGATTCTCAGTTTATAAACACAAGATAGCACATCACTCCCTATTATGGATCCCACTATTCTTAACTCTTCGCCTCCAATACCATATTCTAATGAATAAATCAAGGAATGGGCAGGATTAATTTTTACTCCTTTTCTGAAAGTTGGGGATATTCCTCCTCAACTTAGAGTTGGTCATTGGTTTCCTAGAGGGTATTGAGTGCCTGCATTGTTTCTCATGGCTTTGATAAGGGTTTCTTGTCACTTGGTCACTGTAAGCACACTCCTTGGACCATATTTCTCCTTGAGGAGAATTACAATAGAGATTTGTGTGCAGCAACAAAGTTTCTGAACTCTTCATTTGTTGATCATGATGCTTTGGTCCTGCAGATATATTTTGATCTTGTATATACTTTGGAAAGATAACCCCTCAAAAGAGTTTGCTGACGTTTTATTTGGATGTTCCAGTCACTACATACTTGCAATTGTAATTCCTAAGAACCAAATGTCCCAGAAACCAAAGTATGATTATTTGAATTCACATATTTAACATAGTTATAGGTACATACACTATACTTAATAAATATTGATTGATTGGGGATGGGTAGATTAGGAAAAAGATCTTGGTTTTAGATTTAGCTCTGCATTAACCAGTTGAATGAACTGAAGCATATCACCTGGTTTTTCTGGGCCTTGATTTGCAAATCTAAAATGTGAAGGGATAGACAATAGCTGATCTCTATAATTCCATAATTCTGTGCTTTGGTCATGCCATCAAGAGTTATTAAAGCTGTTTTTTTTTTTTTTTTTTTGCCATGTAGTTAAAAGCTGTCAAAAGATGTTGCCTAAAGAGTCGTAGCATCATATTTCCCACTGAGATCATAAATCCTATTTAATTAGAAACTACTTTTCTACTGGTTAGGCCTAATGGCATTGGGATTAGAACTTGAGGGCAAATAACTCAGAGTTGATCCTTAGTTAAGCATTCAAATCAACATTTATTCAGCTGTCTATGGAAAATCTCCATGCTAAAATGTTTTGGGGAAGAATAGGGTATCATAAAGCAGTAAAACAATTTCTGATTTTAAGGAACTCAATCTAACATGGGAGAAGATACATGAGTAGGCAACTTGTACTATGAAGATGAGGAATCAGGCTTCTAAGAAAGGTATGAACCAAGTGCTAAGGCTGTGTAGAGAAGGTGATTATTAATTATATGAAGGATAATGTTGGGAGATCTCATGGAGATGACGGTTCTTAAGCTGGGCTTGGAAAGAAAGACCACCCTGCAGACCACAGTAGAGAGGAAAGGGAACTCAAGTCCAAAGAAACAGCATGAACAAGGTTCAGGGTGTGTTCTTTTAGGAAAGTCTAGTCACCCAACATGCCTGAATAACAATAGGTAGCAATTATTGAGTAGTTACCGTATGCTAGGCAAATTCTAAGCCCTTTACATGGATTGTCGAATATAATCTTTACCACAGTCCTGGAAGGAGATACTATTATTAGCCTGTTTTACAGATAAAGAAACTGAGTCACAGAGAAATTAAAAGACCTACTCAAGCTCACATAGCTGAATAGTAGTGGAGCCAAGATTTTAGTCTGCATCTATAATCTCAGTACTCTAGAGTAGACAGTGCAGATAGAAACAAGGCAGGCTGGAACCAGAGAGTGGAGGATCTTCTGTGCCATCCTGAACTACTGTATTTCATGAGTTAATTACCAAGGGAGGAGGGAGAGTCCTTTTTTTTTTTTTTCTTTTTGTATTTGAAAAGAAAAGAAAAAAGTAAAAAAGTTAAAAAAAAAAAAAAGGCTCTCTATTAGTAATGACTATTTAGAACAATTTATTGTCCAGAGCCACAGTGTCCAATACAGAAGCCACGAACCACATATGGCTATTAAGCATTTGAAATATGGTCAGTCCAATTTTGTCATAGGTGCAAAATGCACACTGGATTTCAAGGATTAAGTATGACAAGAAGAATGTAAAATATCTTATTAATACTTTTGTATATTGATAGATGTTAAAATGATAATTTGGATGTATTGGGCTAAATTCAACATATTTTAAAATTACTTTTTACCTGGTTTTACTTTTGTTGATGGGGCTACAAGAAAAGTTAAAATTGCCTGTCAGACACACATTGTTTCTCTACTGGGCATTTCTGCTCTAGAGCAATTTGAAACTTACTAGACAACTCTGATGAAGGACTTTCTCACCACCTTGGTTGTTTAACCACATTCTTTCCTTGCCTTCTGGTCATTTGCAAGAAAAAGTTTTAAAGGCGCCCCCTTCATAAAGGTTTTCAAGCACCTAGAATTTCCTTTTTCACTTGTTCCCAACCACAAATGATCAACGTGCCCTGTGGATGAGGAGGCAACATTTTACAAGGGCAAAGCGGAGGGGGGGGGGTTGCAAAAGAATTTCCAGCCCCTGAATGGTGTGAAGTAAAAGTGCTTTCAAAGGATCCCACAAGAATGGCACAGTTGGGCATAATGGGTCTGTCTCATCGTCAAAGGACCCAAGGAGTTGAAAGGAAACTCTAACTACAACCCTGAAATGCCACAAAACCATAGATATTAATACAGACTAACTAGCATCCCCGCCTATCTGTCACCATCTCATCTTGAAAAACTTGTGAAAAAGACGTAATCCTGATGAGCCTTCACTCAGGTATAAATACCGACAGCAGAAGGAGATGCAATACATTGTTCTGAGCATCCGCATATCTGCCATCAGAAAAGAAAGATCAGCCAAGTCCTTTGGAGCTGATCAACTCAATACAGGAGCTACTTATTTCAACTACTTTGGCCTACCTCTCCCTGAAACAATGAATTACACAGGCTATCTCTTAGCGTTTCAGCTTTGCATCATTTTGGGTTCTTCCGGCTGCTATAGCCAGGCCCCTTTTTTGAGAGAAATACAAAACCTAAAGGAATATTTTGTAAGTATGACCTTTTAATAATTCTTGCTTGTGGTTGAAAATGACTGAATGTTGTCTTACAGTTCTGTCTATGATAAGCTATTAGTTCTAGTCCACAGTCATCTTGAGAAGAGTTGGTGTTATTTTTTTAACTGTTGACTGGATGAGCTTTTTGACTAAATGATCATGATATTGCTTTAAGCTCAATTTGTTATAGAGACAAAGAGAGGATTCATGCCTTTTCCAAAGGATAGGCATAATATAGATATAAGCTATAATGATATTGTTGATAATTTTTTGGTGAGAATCCATTCACCAATTTTGATAAATCAAGTAATATATATGCTTATTGAAAAACGTGACTGGCTATTAGTTTGGTTTTTCAAACTGCTATGAAGGTGACACGAAAAAGTCAAGATGAGTGGTAAAAATGGTAATAGTAACAATCTATTAACTAAAGTAAGAGCAGGATAGGTCTGAAAGTCTTGGTTTAGAAACAATCACTTGCAGCTAGCTGTTTTGCTCCAGAAAGTGGGTTCAAAATTCTATGGCCCCATCTACAGTATCTGTGAATTACTCCTGAACTCAGTCAGTTGATGAGATTTTGTAGGAGTTATGATTCTAGCAATTTTTGAAAAATTTGTTTTGTTTTATGAGTTTCTTTTAAATTATTATTTATGGTTAATGGGAATAGCTTTTGCAAATAAATATTTTATTCTTTGTCCCAAATTTAGCTATTATAATAACAACTATTATAATAAAATTTGAACATTCACAAGCGATTTTATTCTTGAAAACAAAATCAAATCACTTTTATAGTAACTGTTGAGTTTTTGGAACTTTATTGCAAAGCCAACATAATAATACTGTATAGGAGGCCTCCGGTGGACGTTATAGAGCTCTATTCCATAGGGAGACAGTGTTTTATGGTGGGATGATTTTGCTGAGTTTTCACAGGCTTGACAAAACTTTCTTTAGTTTAATTTAGTTATTTGGGACACTCGCAGTATCATCAGCCTTATTGAATTCATTTGCAATATTACAAATTTAAGGGTTATTCTAGTAAATAAGAAAGCTAAAAGAGCATGGTAGTCTTTGGCTACATCTAACATAACAGCTTTTGGATATACTACTTTTAAAACTAAACAGAAGAGTTGAAAAGAAAATCAGTGAATATTGTCAGCAAATGTACTTGAAGTACATTTGTAGGGCAATTTAAGGACAGAGTGTGGACTAACTTTTCCTTCTTTCATGTAGAATGCAAGTAGTTCGGATGTAGCAGATGGTGGGCCTCTATTCTTGGATATTTTGAAGAACTGGAAAGAGGTAAGCTGAACAGCTCTATATGGCTGATTTTCCTCTTGCTTATTTTTTGATGAATAAATTCGCAACATCTTCTCATTGTGCTTTCTTTTCCCAAGGAGAGTGACAAAAAAATAATTCAGAGCCAAATTGTCTCCTTTTACTTCAAAATCTTTGAGAACTTTAAAGGCAACAAGATCATCCAAAAAAGCATGGATACCATCAAGGAAGACATGATCGTCAAGTTCTTCAACAGCAGTTACAACAAGCTGAATGACTTCTTAAAGCTGATTCAAACTCCGGTGAGGCTATCTTAATTTTTAATTTGATTTCATTGCAGAGGCTCCTGTAAAGTTTTTAATTCCCAGAAAGTAAAATTAGGTACTGAATAGAGCTGTTAAAGCAGTGGAATGAATCTCTGACTGAAATTCCTCTTTACTAGTTTCAGTTGTGCTTTGGGTGACTTTGCAAAGTCAGTGTGGGAATCACATAAATTTGTAATTTAGAAAAATGTGGGCACAATGACAATTTTATAAAGATAGGTGAATAGACAAATCCAATGAGGAGTAAGTAGATAAAGAGGTAGAAGAGGCTATTGAGAAGCAACTGTCTCAGTGCCCCTTGTTTATGTGATGGAAATTCTCCTCCTTTCGATGGGAGGCTACATATCTTAGCGGAAAGAGCAGTGGGAGGGGGTGAGAAGATTTGTGTTCTCCTCCCAGCTCTGCCACCAAGAGACTGTGTGATTTCAGATGAATCACATGGCTGACTGGCATTCAGTTTCTTCATCTTAAAGGAACCATGTTGGACTCATTATACAAATTCCATAGTTTCCTTTGCTCTAAAATGCTATGGATAAAAAAAGAGAATGAGAAGAAAGCTAAGAACTTTGAGGAGGCACTAGGGGTCATGTCACTATCAGGCTCTGGTCAACCTCTCAGGGTGTGCAGCTCAATTAGAGGTGAGGGTGTTTGTTGTTTGTTTTTAGAGAAAAGAGATAGGTAGAATTTACACTTTGTGAAAGAATTGTTCTATGAACTTTCTAATACTAGAATAGCTCTGCTGAGGAAATCCCTAGGCTTCCAAGGTTTACCTCATGAAGTTGTCTTGAGTCTTCAAAGTGAGGGCTTCTAGAAGTGAAAGACAACTTGGAATCACATTTTCCAAAATTTTATCTTGGGAACAAAGACCACTAGATTCATTTGGATTTGGCTTTGATATAATGGGCTTGAATGAGAGGGACAAGAGTTATGACTTGTGCTCTCAGCATTTGTGTCCAGCTTTTACTCTACCTGGCTCTTCCTCTCCCATGTAAACCCTCAGGAAGTGAAATGGGAGCTTGCTCTGCAGGATTTCTCTAGTCTCTAGTACTTTAGATATTAAGAATGCAGCTTGAAAACATTATAAAACCATTACTATTTTCCATGATATAGTGTTTTTACAATATTCAGCAGGTGTCCTTTGGCCACAGGCTAGAGATTGAGAAAACAGTTTTCCCTGTGCTGCTACTGGCTTACTGTTCAGTCCTGGATAAATCTCTTAGTTGCTTAGTGATGCTTTTAACACTGGGTAGTGAAATTTGTCTTTTTCTACTTTGCTGTAACTGGACCTCGAAAAGAGAAAAAAAGTCTGTTGATTACATCTTTCTGGAGGCCCCAGGCCCTCTGCTTCATGATGGGCAATCCTAGAAAAGCTCTCAACAATTGTCCTTGTTTGCTCAACTGCTGACATATTGTAGATACGTTATGCCATTTAGTACTTAGCTGCAGTAGACCAGAATCCCCTTAGTCATTCTCAGAAATGTAGCAAGGTGGTCACAGTGTTCCTAACATTGCAAAGAAGCGTAGTGGCAGAGCCAAGATGAAAGCAAATGGTCCTTATTTATGAAGCATAGAATCACCTACATAGTCCTATTAGTTACAGACAGGGATTGCAAGAGGTTCATTTTGCTGGCATAGAAAGCAGAATACAGGCTAACTTTGCTGCCATTCCTAATTTTAAATGTTATGTACAGTAAATTGATTATTGACATAGGAATATGATTGTTCATTTTTAGTTACATTATGACAATGATGAGACTGACCTAAGAGTGGGGAAATTAAAAATTATGGTTTCCATTTGTCTTGGACCTGGTATTTATGAAGTGTTAACCTGTAGCAGTGGTTTTCAAACTTTGTGGATATCAGAATAGCTTGGGGAACTTAGTAAAAGCCCAGAGGCCCAGGCCCTCTCCTACTTCAGGCACCTGGGTCTCTGAATTCTTTATTAGGTCTCCAGGTTATGTCATGTGCCCCACCATATTACAGCATAGCTAGCAATTTAATTATAATTTTAGCCTTACTGAAGAAACCAACATTATATTTTAAGCAATATATTGCTAGTAAGAGTAACTTTTTTTTTTTTTAAGGGATACTTCCATTTTCATGACCATGGCATGAACAGCAGAATACCTCAATGGCTTTTTTATGCCTGAAATTAATTTTGCTGTTTTCTTTTGCAACAGGTGAATGACCTTATGGTCCAGCGCAAAGCAATGAATGAACTCTTCAAAGTGATGTACGATCTGTCACCCAGATCTACCCTAAGGAAGCGAAAAAGGAGTCAGGGTGTGTTTCAAGGCCGGAGAGCATCCAATTAATGGTCATCCTCCCTGCAATATTTGAATTTTAAATCTAAATATATTTATTACTATTTAATATTTTACATTATTTATATGGATAATATGTTTTTAGACTCATAAATCAAAGAAGTATTTATATTAGCAATTTTTATGTAATGAAAAAATTAATATCTATTAATATATTTGTTATTTATAATTCCTGTGTCCTGTAACTATTTCACTTGACCCTTATATTCTGACTAACTAGGCAAGACTATGTGATTACAAGACTTTATCTTAGGGGCCGACTAGGCAGTGGACTTGAGAAAGACCCTGAGGATTGTGCATTTATTTCACTTGGTACAATGAACACTTATAAATGAAATGATATCATCCAGTCATTGCCTATTTGGAAACATGTCTGCATTCTGAGCCACTGCTTTAATGGTATGTCAGACAGAACTTGAATGTGTCAGGTGATATGAACTGTCCCCTGATAAAAACATAGCATCTCAGAAGATTTCATGCTTGGTGTTTCAGAATATCCTTGACAACTGTGATTGCTCCAAGCCTACTGATATCTAATATATATGAATAAAGTATAAATTTACAACTATTTATACTGTCAGACTTTTTCTGAGAGAGAATGGGGTGAATGAACTACATGCTAATAAATCAGTAGGAGGAAAGTCATTTTTATGTGTGGACGTCTTGAAATTGGATTAAGCCCCATTGAACTCAGTGTTTCTCTCCACTGGCAATTTGTCAGCATTCACTGTTCAAGTTGGCAGCTGTTTGAGTTATCGTTCCAAGATACAGATTTAACTATGTCACAATTTCCTTCAGAGCTTCTGATATGAAAAGTATCATAGCTTGGCACACAAAGATTTATTTCTAACCCCTCCTCAGTTCTCCACTCTGTCCCTCATCCTTGTCTCCCCTTCTGTCTCCTCCCATGCTGTACCCCTGCACCCCTATCCCAGTCCGCCTTGGTCAAACACCCTTGGGTGTAGGACAGTGAATGTCAGTAACAGGGAGAGAGGCCTATCTTTGGAATCTGGGCTCTGCCATTGCAAATAGTGTGGCTTGCAATTAATTATTTGTATTTTCTGAACTCCAGTTTCCTTGTCTAAAAATGAGGAACAATTGTGCTTTCATCATAATGTTGTGGTGGGAGTTCATTCTTTCACTCAAGAAATATCACTGGAGAACCTACTATGTGCCTGGAGCTGTCCCAGGTACTTGAGATACCTTAATGAAAAAACAGACAAGGATCCCATTCCTTGGGGAGTTTAAAATTTAGCAAGGGGGGACTCGGGCAAGATGGCGGTATAGAGAGGAGTGGAAGCTAAGTAGTCCCCCTGGAACAACTACAAAAAACCAGAAACAACTAGTAAATAACCCAGAATAACTGCGGGGGGGACAAACGAGACCATCCATTCATCATACACCAACCTGAATTGGGAGGAATGCCCGAGAACACAGCATAAAATCTGTAAGTAAAACCTGTGGAACCAGGTCGGGAGACCCCCTCCCCCATAGCCCGAGCTGCAAAGCCTTGTGGTGCCAGAGAGAAGCTCTCTCCCAGCAAGCGAATATAGCTCAGCTGAGCTCCAACTGGGGTTTTAAGTAGCGAGTGTGAACTGCTCACTACAGGTACGCAGCTCCAAAAAACACACAGAGGCTTTGGGTGACGACTGACCTGGGAGAGCCGGAGAGTCGCCTTGGACTCGGTCTGAAGGGGACTATCTGTTTCTTCTTTGGCTCAGTGGAGAAAGCCCCAGTGATTTTCAGTTTCCAGGCCTGTGACTCTGGGAAGGGTGGAGACACCACAAGCAGAGAGCGAGACCATTGAAATGCTAATGACCTCCACCTGAGGGGTCTGTCTTCTCTAGGAGGAAAGGGGTGGGGCCCTTTCCATTCAGAACCAGACCCCAGAGCCTGGGGGAACACGGCCATACCTCCTCACACCAGTCAAGAATTATAGGCTAACAGGCGTCACCTGCTGGGCAGAAAAGCACAGTGACCCGAGGCATCAAAGGGTGGAGCAATTTTCTAAGACACACCCTCAGGGAAACCAGATACTGAATATTTCTTCCCTCTGGGACCTGAGCCTGTTCTGGTCTGGGAAAACCTGATTTGGATAACCAAGGAAACCATGCCTAGACAACAGAAAATTACAACCTACACTAAGAAAAACAAAGTTATGGCCCAGTCAAAGGAACAAACGTACACTTCAACTGAGATACAGGAATTTAACAACTAATGCTAAATCAATTCAAAAAGTTTAGAGAAGATATTGCAAAAGAGATAGAGGCTGTAAAGGAAGCACTGGACATGTATATGGCAGAAATCAAAAGTTCAAAAAACCTACTAGTAGAATCTATGGAAATGACAGGCACAACACAAGAGATGAAAGACACAATGGAAACATACAACAGCAGATCTCAAGAGGCAGAAGAAAACACTCAGGAACTGGAGAACAAAACACCTGAAAGCCTACACGCAAAGGAGCAGATGGAGAAAAGAACGAAAAAATATGAGCAACGTCTCCAGGAACTCAAAGATGAAACAAAGTACAATAATGTACGTATCATTGGTGTCCCAGAAGGAGAAGAGAAGGGAAAAGGGGCAGAAGCAATAATAGAGGAAATAATTAATGAAAATTTCCCATCTCTTATGAAAGACATAAAATTACAGATCCAAGAAGCACAGCGTACTCCAAACAGAAGAGATCTGAATAGTCCTACGCCAAGACACTTAATAGTCAGATTATCAAATGTCAAAGACAAAGAGAGAATCCTGAAAGCAGCAAGAGAAAAGCAATCCGTTATATACAAAGGCAGCTTAATAAGACTATGTGTGGATCTCTCAGCAAAAACCATGGAGGCAAGAAGGAAGTGGTGTGATATATTTAAGATACTGAAAGAGAAAAACCACCAACCAAGAATCCTGTATCCAGCAAAGCTGTCCTTCGAATATGAGGGAGGGCTCAAAATATTTTCTGACAAACAGACAATGAGAGACTATGTGAACAAGACACCTGCCCTACAGGAAATACTAAAGGGAGCACTACAGGGTGATAGAAGACAGGAGTGTGTGGTTTGGAACACAGTTTTGGGAGATGGTAGCACAACAATGTAAGTACACTGAACAAAGGTAACTATGAATACGGTTGAGAGAGGAAGGTTGGGAGCATGTGAGACACCACAAGAAAGGAGGAAAGATAATGACTGGGACTGTGTAACTTGGTGAAATCTAGAGTATTCCACAATTGTGATAAAATGTACAAATATGTTCTTTTACGAGGGAGAACAAGCAAATGTCAACCTTGCAAGGTGTTAAAAATGGGGAGGCATTGGGGGAGGGATGCAATCAGCATAAACTAGAGACTGTAACTAATAGAATCATTGTATTATGCTTCCTTTAATGTAACAAAGGTGATATACCAAGGTGAATGCAGATAAGAGGGGGGGATAGGGGAGGCATGTTAGACACTTGACATTGGTGGTATTGTCTGATTCTTTATTCTACTTTGATTTAAGGTTATTTTTCCTTTTGCTGCTTCCTAGCTGTCATTTTTTTGTTTCCTCTTTCTTTTGCCTCTCTACTTTATTTGACTCTCCCTCCTGCCTTGTGGAAGAAATGTAGATGCTCTTGCTTAGTATGAGCAGAATGTTCAATTAGGATGAACTTAAATGTTTGGAAATGAACAGGGGTGTTGGTAGCAAGATGTGAGAATAACTAACAGCACTGAATGGTGTGTGAATGAGGTGGAAAGGGGAAGCTCAGAGTCATATATGTCACCAGAAGGAAAGTTGGAGGTCAAAAGATGGAAATGTATAAAACTGAATCCTATGGTGAGCAATGTCCATGATCAACTGTACAAATACTAGAAATCACTTCATGAACCAGAACAAATGTATGACACTACAATTAGAAGTTAATAATAGAGGGGCATATAGGGAAGAACTATATACCTATTACAAACTATATACTACAGTTAGTAGTAGTAGTTCAACATTTTTTCATAAACAGTAACAAGCGTACTATATCAGTACTAGGAGTCAACAATTGAGGGGGGTTGTTTAGGGATAGGGGAGATTTAGAGTTTCCTTTTCTTTTTTTCTTTTTTCATCTTTCACTTTATTTCTTATCTGGAGTAATGAAAAGTTTCTAAAAATTGAACGAAAATTAAGTGTGATGGATGCACAGCTGTATGAGGGTACCCAGGGGCAAGTGATTGTACACTTTGGATCTTTGGATAATTGTATGGTATCTGAACAATCTCAATAAAAATGAAAAAAAAATTTAGCAAGGGGGAGACAGACAACAAACAATAAACTTAGATGATATGTAAGTAAATTACATGGCATGTTAGAAGGTGTTAGGTACTACAGACAAATGTAAAAGTAGAGCAGCATGGGAGGACTGGGAATACCGTAAGTGGGATGCTGTGGTGGGTTACAGTTATAAGTATGGTTGCTAAAGAAGGCCTCCCTGAGGAGGTGACACTTGAGGAAGCACTTGAAAGAAGTAAGGGAGATAGTCGTTTGTTTTCCAGGCAGGGGACCATCCTTGCAAAGGCCTTAACTGGGAGGTTTGCCTGGAGTAATAAAAGAAGAGTCAAGAGATCAGTGTGGTAGAGCAAAACGAGTCAAAGATCACTCCAGTATGTTTTTAGCTGAGCAATAAAGATGATGAAGTTGTCATCAGCTGAGACGGGGAAACTGGATGGTACAGGTTTTGTAAGGAAGATCAGACATTTGGTTTTGGACATAAGTTTAAGGTGTCTATTAGACATCAAAATGGAGATGTTGAGTGGGTGATTGGATAGATCAATCTGGAGTTGAGAAAGGTCTGGACTGTTGACAAATTTGGGAGTTGAGGCATACAGTTGAGCTCACAAAGCTAATGAGTTTAGACAGTGAAGAGAAGGAGAGCAAAGGACTGAGTACTGGGACATGCCATCATTAAGAGGCCAAGGAGAATCTGAAAAGAGATGACCAGTGAAATAACAGGATGACCTAAAAAATGAGATATTCCAAAAGCCACATGAAGAAAGTGTTTCAGGAATCAACAGTTGGAAAGGCAGACAATAGGTATAGTAAAATGAGGACTGAGACCTGACCATTGGATTTAGCAAAATGAAAGAATTGGTAATCTTGGACAAGAATAGTTCTGACATAGATGGGGGTGAAAGCCTGATTGGAATGGGGTTGAGAGAGATAAGAGAAACCTTGGAGACTGAACACAGATAAATCTTTTTAGGAGTTTTGTTGCAAAAGAGGGAAAAGAAACAGCATGTCTGCATATTGTCTTAGTTTGCCAGAGCTGCTGTCACAAATACCAGTTTTGGCTTAACAACAGGAATTTATTGGCTCACGCTTTTAGGCTAGAAGAAGTCCAAAATCAAGATGTTGGCAAAGCTTGCTTTCTCCCAGAGTCTCTGGCATTCTGGTGCTGCTGCTGGTAATCCTTGGGGTTCCCTGGCTTGTATCTCTGTCTCCCGTCAAATGGTGATACCCTCTACTTTTCTTGGCTCTTCGGGTTTCCCCTTACTTCTGACTGTGTGGCCCTCTCTAACTTTCGCTTGAGTTTATTCTGTTTGTATGGCCTCAAGTAATATGGATTAAGAAACACCCTCATTCTCTTAGGTCATACCTTAACAAAAAAATAACATCTCTAAGAGGTCCTAATTACAATGCATTCACACCGTCAGGAATGTGTATTAAGATTAAGAACATGTCTAAATTGGGTCACTAATTCAAGCTACCACATGAATTGATGAAAATATTTCAATTAAGAAAAATAATAGTGTAGAAAAACAATGATGTAGGAGAAGGGAGAACTTCAGAAAGATTCCTTGAGTACGAAGGAGGGGTGAATTGTAGACACAGAAGGATTTACTGGCTTTGGGCAGGAACATAGATAATTTATCTTTGCTCATAGGCAGGAAAGTAGATTATGTGGGTTCCTGATGGTAGGTGGGTAGATGTGGTGGGATCTTTTGATGTTTAAACTGGTTGAAATTTTCTCAGTGAAGTAGGAAGCTGAGAGTGTGGTTCCAGGAGGGATCTTGAATGGAGCAGAAGAATGAATGAATTAGGAGAGTGCCATGTGGATTGCTGGGTCACGTTAAGGTCCCACTTAAGGTCCAGTGTCACATCATTAAGGAATACCAGTTGGTGAAGTTGAGTGTTTTTTCCAGCCATGCAGAAGTATAAGGAAGATAGTTACATTTAGCAGACTGTGATTTGGCCAAACAAGAAGGTCAGAAGGAGAGAGGGAGATGAACTTTGAGCTGGTTAAGGAGGAGAGAGAATGTACCAAGTGTACCAGTGGAGCTGAGGGAGGGGAAAGAGGTGAGAGGAACAATGGATGCCTGCTCCACCTCCAGGCCCAAAAGATGAGAGAAAAATAACATCTATCACTTGAAGAGGATGAGGGAAGCCGTGTCCTTTGGGGAGAGCCAGTTTATCTTCAGTGTGTGAGGAAGCTGAGGATCTAGGGTATTTGGTTACTGAATTCCTGAACTGTGAATTCCAGAAGACCCAGTGAAATGGCTTTCATATTTGTGTAGAGGTAGGAAAGAGGGTCATAAAATGGGATATGAGAGATGAGAGATAGTTTGTGGGTCTGTGGCTTCTTATGATCACTGGCGTATACCAGGAAAATGGGTATAATGATACTAGCCCTGCCGGCTTTGAGGCATATAATGGTGGCTATAGTGTGCATGTTGAGGATGCAGAGGGCAGGTGTCTGGGGCTTCCTCCTGACCACTGTTCTAGTTTGCTAACCCTGCTGGAATGCAAAACACCAGAAATGGATTGGCTTTCATAAAGGGGGTTTACCTGGTTACACAGTTACAGTCTTAAGGCCATAAAGTGTCCATCGACAAAGGGTACCTTCATTGGAGGATGGCCAATGGCATCTGGAAAACCTCTGTTAGCTGGGAAGGCATGTGGCTGGTCTCTGCTTGATCCCAGGTTGTGCTTCAAAATGGCGTTCTCCAAAATGTCTGCATCAGCTTCCAAGGGCCATCTTCAAAATGTCTGTCTCAGCTCCAGCTAGCTGTGAGCTCCTTCTGTTTGTCAGCTCATTTATATGGCTCCAGTGATTTAATTTAGACCCACTTTGAATGGGTGGGGTAACACCTCCATGGAAATTATCCAATCAGAGTCATCACCCACAGTTGGGTGGGGCACATCTCCACGGAAACACTCAAAGAATTACTGTCTAATCAACACTGATACATCTGCCCACACAAGATTACATCAAAGATAATGGTGCTTTGGGGGACATAATAAATTCAAACTAGCACACCACTCTTATGGGAGGCTTAAGTGAAATCGTGTACATAAAGGAATCAGCTTAGTCCTAGACATAGCATAAGCAATCAGTAACTGTAGTCATTATTTTGATTACTGGATAACAAAATAATAGCAGGTACAATTTGACTTTTTGAATCTTTGGTGGGGTGAGATTGAAAAGATATTGGGCTGATCTTGGATGATGGCAATTGATCTGAGCTGCAGGTGTCTTCACACCTGTTAGTATTTAAGATTAGTGATGAAGACTTTGGGATATCTATAGATGGAAGGATACTGTGAGATTATCTTATCTGGACCATAGAACCAGATCTGTGGAAGGGATTGGAAATTCCCACTGTTGATCATCATGAGAAGTGGTTAATCATGGGATGGGAAATGAAACCTTGGGAAGTGAGCCTTAGTCTAGGGCCAGGTGAAACCTCCTCTTCTCTCTGAGGATGGGGGATATACATAGACTATTGGGTGGTGTGATGGCAGCTGGCAATGAGACAGAAAAATGACTTTTTAAGAGAACTTGAGTTGAAACTCGGCTTATGCAGTAGTTATAAATTATTCTCTATGTTATATGTTCCTTCCCTTAAGTTCCTACCTGGTCTCCAAGGTGCTGTGGAGCTTAGGGAAGGGATGGCCTGGCTTGAGACTAAGAGGCCTTGGGGACGGCAGTGACTCCTCACAAAATGCCATCGGGGCAGTTATCTCCCTAGGCTCATGAGTAGCAGAGGCAGCAGCTGGGCCTAATGTAGGAGGACCTTCGTTAGTCCCTGCCTTAGTGACTCCCAGAAACAGCTGGTACACCCTTGCTGGCAGGGTGATTTTCAGCAATCAGGCCTTTAGAAATGTGGCATTAAAAATCAATAGACTTTCGTCTTCTTTCTCTTCACTTCACTCTTCTCTCCCCGCCCCCACTTTGTTTAAAATTAATATAGCTAATCTAGCTTTCTTTTGTTTAGTGTTAGCATATGTCTTCTCCATCCCCTTACTTTTTTAAAATGCAATTTTATTGAGATATATTCACATACCAGATAATCATCCAAAGTGTTCACAGTATCATCATATAGTTGTGCATTCATTACCACAGTCAATTTTTGAACATTTTCATTACTCCAAAAAAATGAAAATAAGAATAAAAATAAAAATAAAACATGCAAAACACCCCATACTCCTTATCTGCCTCCTCCTATTATTTATTTACTTTCTTTGTTTTCTTACTTATCTGTCCATACACGGGATAAAGGGAGTGTCAATAAGAAATTTTCATGATGACACAGTCACACCATGTAAGCTATATAGTTACACAGTCATCTTTAAGAATCAAGGCTACCAGGTTGCAGTTCTACAGTTTCAGGTATTTCCTTCTAGCTATGCCAATACACTAAAAACTAAAAAGGGATCTCTATATAACACATAAGAATAACCTCTGAAATGACCCCTTGAGTCTATTTGAGATCTGCCAGCCACTAAAACTTTATATTGTTTCATTTCTTTTCCCCATTTTGGTCCAGAAGGCTTTCTCGATCCCACAGTGCAAGGTCCAGGCTTATCCCCGGGAGTCATGTCTTACATTGCCAGGGAGACCTGTACCCCTGGGATCTATCCCTTTATTTTTAATCTATCCGTGCCTTTATATTTAAAGTGGGATTTTTGTACACAACGCTACTTGGGTCTTGTTTTTTTTTTTTTTTTTTAATCCTTTTCCTACCTTTTTATCCTGAACAAAATAGTCCTAAAGCAGGTAGGTGATTCAGGAGCAGGGCAGGCATCTCTGGTTGCCTAGTTGCCTGATGGAGTCAAATCCTGAGCAAGATTGCTAAGTCTATTTTTCAGAAACTTAAATCCTCCAGACTATTCCTATGCCAGATAAGTCCCAAAACCCAGAGGCAACAGCCTGTTCAAGAACAGCAACCAGATGCATCCCCCTTCTTCATAATGTTGACACTCATTTTTAATATGAACAAGTTAGGATGGTTACCGCCCAGATATCCCTAAAGATTGAGACAGTGATCAAATGAGAGGGAGAGTAGCAACAGACAAGATAGGATTTAACACAGGCTTATGACTACCGAATCTTTATATAATACGTATTTTTTTAGTCTCTAGGGTCTTAGAACAGCTGGAAGGAAATAACTGACATCGTGGACTGTAATCCATACCATTCTTTGAAATTTGCTCTCTAACTACTTGTTATATTGTGCTTTGAAAGTTGTCACTGTTCTGTATATGTTATATTTCACAATAAAAAATTTAAAAAATCCTGAGCAAGGTGAGGAGGTGCACAGGAACGAAGGCAAGCTGGTGAGGAAGGTGCCCGAGCCTGAGCAGGATGGGGAGAGTGTCCAGGAAGGAGTGCCCAGGAGCACTTTTCTATTGTGGATGTAACTAATTACCACAAACACAGTGGCTCAAAACAACACAAACCTACCATCTTACAGTTCTGCAGGTCAGAAGTCCCAGATCTCCGAAGTCCAAAGTCTCAGTGTTGGCAGGGCTGCATCCATTCTGGAAGCTCTAAGGGAGAATCTATTTCCTTGCCTTTTCCATCTTCTGGAGATGGCCTGCATTCCTTGGGTTGTGGCCCTTTTTCCTCCATCTTCAAAGCCAGCAACTTAGCATCTTCTATTCTTTCTACTTAACTGACTCTGACCCTCTTCTTTTCCTTTTATGAAGTTTTATTGGGCTCACCTGGATAATCAGAATACTCTCCCCATCTCAAGATCCTTAATTACACCCGCAAAATCCCTTTTGTCAAATAAGGCAACGTATTTTGGTATATAAGGTAATATACTTGCAGCTTCCCAGGATTAGGAGGTGGACATTTTGGGGGGTCATTATTAAGCCTACCACAGGGAGGCAGCCTGACATGAAAGTCAGAGTTTCAGCAGATGGGGCAAATGGCCTGGAATGGAGTGTCAGAGGATGTCCATGTAGTAGGGCAGCCAACGTGAGGAGGCAGAGTCTGCATAAGGTGAGGATGATATCCACCCAGGGAAAGGGGAGTTAATGGAGATGGGAGGTTGATTACTTGGGGTAGAGGTGATTAAATATGTAAATTTATTAAGGATACAGGTTTATCACTGTTGGTGAAAAAGAGTTGAAGTACAGGAAGGGAGAGTATTCAAATAAACCCTTTCACATGAATTGGAATTGGATGTATCATTGTAAACCTATGGTTTCCATGGTTCCAATTCTTCATCTTCAAAGCCAGCAACATCAGGACAAGTCCTTCTCATGCTTCCATATCTCTGGTTCTCTCTATTCTTCCTCTCTTTTCATACCTTATGATTACATTGGGCTCACCTTGGATAATCCAGGATAATCTCCCCATCTCAAGGGCAGCTGACTGGCAAATTTAAATCCATATGCAACTTTAATTCCTATTTGCCATTTAGCCTAATGTATCCACCTAATCTAGGAATTTGGATGTAGACATTTTTGAGAGGACATTGTTCAGCCTATCAGAACATGTAAGCAAGAGAAGAATGGCGTGAAATATTTAAAATACTGAAAGAAAACACCCAGAGTTCTCATCCATAAAAATTATTCTTCAAAATGAAGGAGAAGCAAGGCATGCAACTAGGTGAATGGACTTTGAGGACAGTAAATTGAGTGAAATAATCCAAAAATGAAAATACAAACATTATAATGCCTCACCAATATGGATTAACTATAATGTGCAAACTCTGAGAACTGAATCTGAGAGCATAGGTTATCAGGGAAAGTCTTATGGTAAATGTTCCTAGATTGTATGCTCTTGCAGGAGTCACATTTGTTCATGACTTGTAATGGTTATTTCTAAATTCTGAGATGCTGAGTCTTTGTGTATAACCTGATCGGTCCCTGGAACTTTGGGTATCTGTGTGACACCTGAGACTCAGAGCCAGAGTTCGGCAGCTGTGAATGTCAGTATTACCCCATACAGCAAATGTTAAAGAAGCTGAAAAAGAGATCAGAATTCAATTAGAGATATGAACGAAATGGACTTGGTTAGGGAAAAGGGAAATCAGACTAACAGGTAAAGGATGATAGTGACTGTGTTTTCAAACTTCTACTTCTGTGAAGACCAAAGGAAGAGATGTTTATTTGTTGCAAAATCTATATTTTCCATAGCACAGTATATAATTTAACTTGTACGGTCAACAATTCCATAATTACATGGAGCCTTGTATGATCAATACTTTCATAATTACATGGAACCTTGAATAGGGAGTGAGATCTGATTGGTTTGTACAGTTAGCGTGAAGCCCCAATACATCCCAGAGTAATTTGGGCAGAGAATAAAAATGTATTTGCAAAGTCCCCTTGAGGGACTGGGGAAAATGTGAAAATATTAAAATTCCTCACTAGGGGAATTCCTGAATTCTTGCAAGCACTGTGGACTACCAGTTTAGTAGGCCAAGCCCTTGATCTTGGGGCTTGCCTTATGAAGCCTGTTACTGCAAAGGAGAGGCTAAGCCTACTTATTATTGTGCCTAATAGTCACCCCAAGAGAACCTTTTTTGTTGCTCAGATGTGGCCACTCTCTCCAAGTCAACTCTGCAGGAAAACTCGCTGCCCTCCCCTCTATGTGGGACATGACTCCCAGGGGTGTACAAACTCCCTGGCAACATGGGACATGACTCCCAGGGATGAGCCTGGACCCAGCCTTGTGGTATTGAGAAAGCCTTCTTGACCAAAAGGGGGAAGAGAAATGAAACAGTATAAAGTATCAGTGGCTGAGAGATTTCAAACAGGGTTGAGAGGTCATTCTGGAGATTATTTCTTATGTGTAATATAGATATCTCTTTTTAGTTTTTAGTGTATTGGAATAGCTAGAAGGAAATACCTGAAACAGTTGAACTGCAATCTAGTAGCCTTGATTCTTGAAGATGATTGTATAACTATACAGCTTATATGGTATGACCATTGATTGTGAAAACCTTGTAGCTCACACTCCCTTTATCCAGTGTATGAACAGATGAGTAGAGAAATGGGGACAAAAGCAAATGAATAATGGGGGGTGGGCGGGGGATGCGTGGGGGAAGGGGTATGGTATGTCTTGGGTGTTCTTTATTTTTTTGGAGTAATGAAAATTCTCAAAAATTGTGGTGATGGATGCACAGCTCTATGGTGATACTGTGAACAAATGATTGCACTCTTTGGATAATTGTATGGCATGTAACTATATCTCAGTAAAATTGCATTAAAATTGATATTAAAAAAGTGAAGGAGAAAAAGACTTTCTCAGACAAACAAAAACAGGGAAACTATCAACAGTAGACCTGCTCTGCAAAAATGTCAAAAGATTTTCTTCAGGCAGAATGCACATGATAAAGGCTAGAGACTTGGAGGAGCAGAAGCTGGAAGTTGAGGGAACTCAGAAGAGAATGAAGATATCGCCATGTCTTGCGATACTCGCTTATTCATTACAGGAGGTTTTTGGTGGGTGATTTTCTCTCCCTTTTTTTTTTTTTGGACAATTCTTTGGGATTTTCTACATAGACAATCATGTCATCTGTGAATGAGACAGTTTTATTCCTTACTTCCCAATCTGTATACCTTTTATTTCCTTTTGTTGAGTATAGCAAGGTCACAGTATAGAAAGTTAATATATGAAAGTCAATTACTTTCCTATATACCAGTAATGAGAAGTTGGAATTTGAAATTTAAAAAATGATGCCATTTATAATAGCATCCAAAAAATAAATACTTAGGTATAAAGTATGTATAGGACCTATATGCAGAAAGTTACAAAAATAAAGAATCTCTAAATAAATGGAGAGATATTCCATGTCAATGGATTGTTAGTCTCAGTATTAAGATGTCAATTCTTCCTGACTTCATCTATAGATTCAATCAAATCCTAATCAAAATCCCAGCCAGTTATTTTTGCAGGTATTGGCAAACTGATTCTAAAATTTATATGGATAGGCAAAAGACCTAGAATAGGCAACACAATACTGAAGAACAAAATTGGAGGGCTTACACTATACAATTTCAAGGCTATAGTAAGGTAAGATGGTACTGACTAAAGACTAGTCACATAGATCAATGGAACAGAATAGAGAGCCCAGAGACAGACCCACACAAATATGGTCAACTGATCTTTGAGAAAGGAGTTAAGGCAATTCAGTGGAGGAAAATAGTCTTTTCAACAAATAGCTGAACAAAGCCATGCTTTCTCATAAAAAATCCTTGTACCAGCTGCTAAAAGAATCTATATTTTCCTATTGCTTTCTTTTGTTTTTCGTGATAATCTTATGTGTTAGACTTATCTAATTGTTATGCTGAATGGAGACTTGATTGGAAGACTTGGAGAGGACTGAGACATAATTGGCTTCTCTGGATGTAATCAGCATCTGAGTGCCTATAGGAGAAAATACAAGAGTAAGAGTTTCTTATTCTGCTCTGTTGACCTAGAATGAGAACGTGGCAGCCCACTGATTGGGCTTCTTTCAGGCAGATGGTGATGAAGGATCAAAGATGAAAGTGCCCTCACCCTCTGAGATGCATATGTAAAGCCACATCAGAGAACCAGTGACATCCTGGGTATGGTCAAACCTGAGGAGACGTAATAGGCTAGTGTACAAAAATACTAAAGAGCAACTGGTGACATATGTGCTGTAGCTAAGAGCCCTTTTTCAGGATTCAGTCAGACCTTGTTTCCATTAGCTATGAAACTTTGGGAATGCTATTTACTATATTTAAGCTTCATTTGCTTCATCTATAAAACTGGAATAGTAAGGTCATTATGAGGATTAAATAAGATAATGCATATAAAAATGTTTGAAGAGAAAAATGCTCAGTAAATATTAATTGTTATTGTTATTTTTGCTATTTTTGTGAATAAATCAATGAATCATTGTCATAACCTTCCCACTATGACAAGCCTTCTTTAGCTTTTCTTCATCTGAAGAACTTTTCATTTCTAGAAAAAGATAAGGGAGAGGAAGCAAGTGATAAGGAAAGTCAGTAAAACAGACATAATTGATTTTGTTTTATTTTATTTGTGTTTTTATGGGCATTGTGTATCATTACCTAAGCTAATGTGTAAGTTTTGTGAGGTCTCATATCTGAGGGCCATCAGCGTGAAGTGAAAATTGGGAGTGGGGTGCATAGGGCTTGTGAAACTGACAGCGTCAGAGTTTCATGTCGGGAAGAGGCAGCCCAGCATTCTGGAAGCTAATGAGAGGTTGTGACATGGCAGTTTTGAGGAGGGAGGATGAGGACCTCTAGAATGCAATCCAAGCCTTAGGGATAGGTGTTATCAAGAGTGATTCTGGGAGATCTGTCCACATAAGGCTGGTACTTATATGGTGAGCTGGGTCTCCCTGGCAGCATCTAGTCCTTATGAGGAGGGAGCTGGCACAAGTGTAAGGGAAATCAGGGTACATATGAGCACATCTTGTTAAGTGCACTGGACCAACCTGGGAGGAGGAAAGGGCAGGGTATCCTAGGGCTTGAGTTGTCAGAACTCTTCTCTGCTGCATTAGATCCCTAGTAAGCTTCTGTGGATGGAAAGGAAGTATGATTGTTATGTGCCCTGCTAATACCAGTACTGGCTTAGGTTCTGGAGTATGGGCAGTACGATACTGAAACTACAGAGAGCTGGAAAAGCATGTTTCAGATGGAAAAAGATACATAAATTGTGAATAGCTTTGTAATAAGTTCAAATGGATCAGTGACCACACTGGGATAAAAAGAACTATTTGATAGAAAAACCATTAGGAAACTTACTTGAAAGGGTAAGGGGCCCTGAATAGTCATAACATGTTGATAAAAAAGAAAGAAGTTGGAGGACTCGCATTTCCTGACTTTAAAGCATATGAGAAAGCTATAGTGGTCAAAACAGTATGATACTGGCACAAGGACAGATATATCAACCAATGGAATCAAATTGAGAGTTCAGAAATAGACCCTCACACCTATGGCCAAGTGATGTTTTACAAGGTTGCCAAGTCCACTCAATTGGGAAAGAATAGTCTTTTCAACAAATGGTGCTAGGAGAACTGGATATTCATATGCAAAAGAATGAAAGAGGAACCTATCTCACACCATATACACAAGTTAATGCAAAATGGATCAAAGACCTAAATATAAAGGCCAGGACTATAAAACTAGAAGAAAATGTATGGAAGCGTCTTCAGGATCTTTTGTTAGCAATGGTTTCTTAGACTTTATATCCAAAGCACAAGCACTGAAAGAAAAAAATAGATAAACGGGACCTCCTCAAAATTAAAAACTTTTGTGCATCAAAGGACTTTGTCATGAAAGGGCAAAGACAATCTACACAATGGGAGAAAATATTTGGAAACCACATATCCAATAAGGGTTTAACATGCAGAAGATATAAAGAAGTCCTACGACTCAGCAATAAAAAGAAAAACAACTCAATTAAAAAATGGGCAAAAGATTTGAATAGACATTTCTCCAAAGAGGATACACAAATGGCTAAAATGCACATGAAAAGATGCTCAACATCACTAGCCATTAGGGAAATGCAAATCAAAATCAAAATGAGATATCATTTAACACCCACCAGAATGGCTGCTATTAAAATAAATATAAAATTACAAGTGTTGGAGAGGATGTGGAAAAAATAGGAACACTGATTCATTGCTGGTGGATTATAAAATGGTGCAGCTGCAGTGGAAGACAGTTGGCATTACCTCAGGTAGCTAAAATATAGAATTACTTGTAACCCAACATCCTGCTACTAGGTTTATACCCAGAAGAATCGAAAGCTGGGACTCGAACAAATATTTGCACACCTAGTTCATAGCAGTGTTATTTACAATTGCTGAAAGATGTAAGCAACCCAAGTGTTCATCAGCTGATGAATGGATAAACAAAATGTGGTATAAACATACAATGGAATATTATTCAGCTGTAAAAAGGAATGAAGTCCTGATGTATGCAACAACATGGATGAACCTTGAAGAGATCATGCTGAGTGAAATAAACAGGACACAAAAGGACAAGTGTGTGATCTCACTGGTATAAACCTAGTTATAATAAGCAAACTCACAGAGTTAGACTCTAGAATACAGGTTACCAGGGGATAGATTGGAGGTAGAGAAAGTGGAGCTGATGCTTAATTTGTGCAGAATTTCTATTTAGGTTGATTATAAAGGTTTGGAAATGGATAGTGGTGATAGGAACTGTGCTGATTTGGATGTATTATGTCCCCCCAAAGGCCATTATCTTTGATGCAGTCATGTGTGGCAAGAAATGTATTGGTGTTGATTGGGTTGCAGATTTTTGATTGGATGTTTCCATGGAAATGTGATCACTCAACTGTGGGCGAGATCTTTCACTGGATAATTTCCATGGAGATGTGGCCCCACCCATTCAGCATGGGCCTTGATTAGTTTACTGGAGCACTATATAAGCTCAGACAGAGGGAACAAGCTTGCTACAGCCAAGAGGGACACTTTAAAGAATGCACAGAAGCTGAGAGAGTAGCTGCAGATGAGAGACAGTTTGAAGATGGCTGTTGACAGCAGACTCTTGCTCCAGAGAAGCTAAGAGAGGACAAATGCCCCAAGAGCGACTGAGAGTGACATTTTGAAGAGGAACTGCTGCCTGGGAGAAAGCCATTCTGAAACCAGAACTTGGAATAGATGCCAGCCATGTGCCTTCCCAGGTAACAGAGGTTTTCCGGACACCACTGGCCATCCTCCAGCGAAGGTACCTGATTGTTGATGACTTACCTTGGACACTTTATGGCCTTAAGACTGCAACTTCGTAGCCAAATATATCGGCTTTATAAAAGCCAATCCATTTCTGGTGTTTTGCGAAAAGGCAGCATTAGCAAACTAGAACAGTAACAAATTAAGGGGGGTATAACTAACAGCACTGAATTATATTTGTGAATGTGGTTGAAAGGGGAAGTTTTGGGTCATGTGTGTTACTAGAATGAAAGTTAGAAGATAAAACGTGGGACTGTATAACACAGTAAACCCTGCTGTGGACAATGGGGTGGGGTTAATAATACAAATATAAGAATGTTCATCATGAATTATACCAAATGTGCGACACCATTACAATGTGTTAATAATAGGTTGGTATATGGGAAAAACACACCTAATGTAAACTGTGGACTATAATTAGCAGTGATATTCTAATGTTCTTTCATCAGTTTTAAAAATGTACCTCACTAATGCAAAGTGTGAACAATAGGGGGGTATGTGGGAACGATGTAGTTTTTACATGGCTTTTCGGTAAATCTAAAACTTCTCTAATTAAAAAAAAACAATAATTGAAAAAGCATTATGCTAGGAAACCAGACACAAAGTACTACATATTGTATAATTCCATTTATATAGAATATAAATACATCTATAGAAACAGAAATAGATTCATGATTATTTGGGCTGGGGAAGGATGGAGGGATCAAGAGGTGACTGTTAAAGGGTACAAGGTTTTCTTTTTGGAGTAATGAAAATGTTCTAAAAATGATTGTGGTGATGAATGCACAACTCTGTGATTATACCAAAAGCCATCGATTGGATACTTTGGATGGATTTTATGGTATGTGAATATATCTCAAGGAAACTGCTTTTTAAGAAACTCAATTTGACTGAGGTAATGATTCTTCCTGAGGCCCTTGCTTTTCAGAAATACTAAGTGTTTATGAAGATCCGATGCCATTGCTCACTGACTGTAGGCTTTGACTAACTCAAAAGGATATTGGGATGATTAAATGACATAATGTTTGTGACTGTGAATTGTCAAGTTCTATGTAAATGTGAGCTAGTATGAGGCTAACACAATTCCCAGGAGGAGCCCTGTAATGTTCTGGGTGCCAAAAACCACGGACCATATGTGATGAGGAAATAGAGCAGATTTTTTTATTTTTTTAATTTTTTTTTATTTCTTGGGTTTCTTTGGGACTTAAATGATCAATTAAAATCTAATTTCTTGAGATTCTTTAAAAGTTGTCTGTCCTCACTCTCAAAAACTGCCTTAAGAAGGATTTTGTGGCTCATGTTAAGAATGTATCATGGAGGAGTTTTGAATTTTTAACAGATTCTTCTCCATATTTGTTTGATCTTGGACATTCCCTTCTGTTGAAACAAGGTGTCTGTGCTTGTTGTCATAAAGTGAGGTAACAATGGAAAGGGGAGAAAAAAACTGTTTCTGCTTGAGTTTTCAAAGCCTAGAGCCTTAAGAGTATAAAAGAGACTTAAGATATAGACAAACAATTTGAGAAACAGCACTATGAGCTAGAGGAGCAAAGCTTGCCCCAACCCCAGAGCTATCAAGGACTCCTGCCTAGAAGGAGTCAGGGGCGCTGGAGGGAAAGAAATGGGTGGAGAAGTTGATGAGCTGGGATAGGAAAGCTGGATTTGAGGGAACGATGAGGCCCAGAATGGAGACTCTATCTGTAAGTAACCAGCTTCTAATTGAAAATAACTATATATCACCTAGACTCATACAAATATCATTTTTTCTAAAAGACATTTTCCTTGACCTTCACCAAGGGATTCTGAGAGACCAATTCTATTTCAGGCTAGCCAAATCAGTTAATACCTCATCAAACACCAGGATATGATTTTATTTTATTTTTCTAGGTCATCACAAATATGGTTGATATTCTACTTACTTTGCCACAGCAGCAGTTGAGGAATAGTAAAATGAATGCAACAATGCAAGAACAAGTCAGACCTCTGGCCTTTAACCCTGAGAAAAATGATGATATTAATGATCTATAGATAGAAAAAAAGGATAGCAAACAATAGTAAAACTATGGATAGAAATATGATCATTCTTATGCCTGGTAGAAGCTTTGTGGGCTGGAGTGTGGTTTTTGTGGAATCCGATAGCAATGTTTATTAATCTATCTCTTGTCATCACACTGTGCTCGGCAGCACCCACTAGCAGGTGCTTAGACTTGCATAGATGATTTGCACATTATTAGTGTTTGGGAAGCTGAGTGATGATGCTCTCTAGGAGGCACTGGTTATTAGTGTATAGGCCTATGCTACCCCAGCATCCAAATGTATAACTTTTGGGCCTATGAATATCTCAATTCTCTTTGTTGTTCTAATTTTCTGAGCACTATGCCTAGACTACTAGAAACTTTTCTAAAAATTACAGCATCCCTTGGTGAGCAAATGAGAACTCTCACATTCATGAACTATAATTTAGACTTTCAGTTGCAGAGAAAATGAGCTAATACTGTGTATTATGGAAAATATTTTTTAAAATGTTAAACAAATATAAGGTAGTGTTACCTATTTCAGTGGGTGTTACTTCTTTGAGCTCAGAATGGTGAAGTAAAAGTTGCCTTTATCTTTGAAGAACAGATGACATAAAGTAAACAAAGACATCTCAGCAGAACAGTTTTCAAATGTGGGAAAGTGAAGTAAGCTGATTCAAGGGAAAAGCAAAATTGTTTGTCTCTCTGTTGGTGGTAACATAAGACTGAATTGGGGTGACACAGTAAGGCTCACATCTCATAAGAGGGGTGAGAACAGGATCAATCAATTCAATGGGAGTCTTTTAACGGTCCCCGATATGCAATTTTCCAGTTCAGTTTGTTACAATGTTTGTTCATTAGGAAATAATGCAGATGAGTGGAATCCATTTTTACTTCCCCTCTTCACCCTTATTTGGTTTTATTGCACTTACACGTGAGAGACAGAATCTGTAAATTAACCTCCTTAACAATATACTGCTTCCCAAAATCCAGGAAATGATAAAACTTTTCTTTTGTAAGCCATTCAAAGACCAACATAATGTGCATTACTCCTTGGTTAAATCAAACGGGACCCAGTTTTTGTCTTAATACATATACTGTCATGAAAACAGTTTACCTTCAGACCTATCACTTATTCAATATTTAAAGCCTTTCACTCTAAAAGAAAGGCTGCTAAGGTATAGCCCATTCATTTCCATAAAATGCAGCAAAGGAAAACTTCTCTTCTCCCAGCAAGTGTAGAATATTTTAAGTTGGTGGAGGGAAAAATGAATCTTTTGTGTGTCACAAGGTTTTACCTCATGATTTAAAAAGAAGTGTGAAGTGGAAAGAATGCTTCCGGGGCTTCATAAAAGTACATTCTATGTATCCCAACTAGTGTTTCAAATCATCTAAACACAGCTATGAGCGTTCCTTGAAGTTTTTAGGATTTTTTTCAGATTTTACCAAGAATCTTTCTATTTTACAATAACGTGAGTAATTAATCATATTAATCTCTAAGCCTTTCTAGGGAAATTCTGTTGTCCAAAATTATTTCTCAATACCTTAGGTGGAGAGTCATATTCGATGGTGTGGTGCAGGTCTCTAGAGAGGGTCTGTATTTTCCCTTTGGGGATGTGAACAAGCCAAAGGAATTGAAGGAAGAACACTATCTGGACAAGTTGAATAGAATACTGAATTCCAAGGAGTGAGATTTTAAAGCAAGGGGGAGAATATAAAGCCTCCCCACTAATCTCTTGGATAAAAGTAGTATGTACTTTATAGGGTCATTGTATAAATTGAGAGATAAGGTATGTGAACTGCCTGGGACATGGAGCAATTATTCACTACACAGAACTGTCTGATGCATTGCAGGACTTCTAATATCCTTGGCCTCTCCACTGATGAAACGGAATCTCTTTAACCACTGTAACAATGAAAGTTGACCATGTACATTTCCGAAAGTACTTGGAGTTAGGTGGGTACCACTTGTCTAGCTCTGAGACCATTGGACCAATTGAATTCTAAGGAGCCTTCTAGATCTGTGAATGTATAAAACCATAATTTGCAGCTTTGCCCTTCTCTTGTTTCTGATCAATGGTATGTGATTGATTTTCCAAGGGGTTTAGCAAGACCATTTCAAATATTTTCCATTTAGTTTCTTCCCCCATTCATTGAGGGTATGATGTACAAGGAATGGAAAACATCAGGAAAACAGGAAATATGAATATGAGTAACTGATCTTGGGCAAGTTGGGGTGGGGGGATTATACCAGAATCCTGGGTAACTGATTTTTAGCTATTTTTGTTTTTATCATTAAATTTAGGAGCTATGATCAGAAGAGAAAATGCTGCATAATGGGAAAATGACATGCTGGAAACTCTGGCCCAGGAGTCAGGAAATCCCCACCATTCATTTTCTTAGGTCAACACACTGGGGTTGAATGGCACCCAACTGAAGGGGCCAGAACCCAAAGCCATAGCAGTCTGCAAGCTTGTGACCATCGTCTATATGACACCAGGACAGCATGACACCGGTCAATCTATGGGATGCCATTGGTGAAGGCATTTTGTCATCATGTAATTAGAAACAGTGGATTGTTTCTCTGAGTTCTTTTTTGACTTCATTTTAATTCATAACTTGGGGCTACTAGAGGTGAATCAGAAAATTTCAGAAAACATATTCTGAGAAGTGGCAGCAAAGAGGGGCATGCCACGAATAGCTCAACAACCACGACCCAAAACATGCCCATATGACTTTCAAAACAGTGGCCTCCCCTTCTTGGACCTTGCATCTTTCCAAGAGCATCAACTTATTAGATTCTTAACTGATGTTCATAGAGGAGAGAAACGACTTGTCTAATTTATTTCCTTTTCAGTTTCTGTTTAAACGTTATTTTTGAGCTTTAAAGGTAAGTCTTTGGTTGCTGCTGTTGTCGTCGTGCTGTTTCATCCTAACACCCATGAGCTCAGGTTGAATGACACAGAGAAGGCCAGGCAAAGACAGAAACCTAGAAAAAGAGTTGTTGACCAGTAACTGCCATTTCCAGTAATGGGACAGTGACCTAGCGACCCTCTTGAAGTGGAAATAGGGGAAAAGTGGTCTTCGGAAAAATTCTGACTTCTAGTCAGGGAAAAGATCATTTCCAGGGTCTCAGTTTCTGAAGTGAGAAGAGACAGAGTTGGGAGACAAGGTTCTAGTCTTGATGAGATTTTGTTTTCCCTGTCAAATAGCTTAAAGGTCACATGCCTATTAGTATAAGAATGTTTTTAACCACACAAGTTTCAGTAAAATAAAAATCAAATGCTACTAAGGAAACTGGTTTTTTACTTTGAACATCAGGTTAGCAAATAAGGAAAATAGCAGCCTATCGGGCTGAATGGCTTGAAATTCTGATGGTATAGCAGTGCCAGAGAAACCACAGGCTGGGTTTTCTGCCCTAAAATGTGGAAACATTTATTTTCATCTTTTTTCCTTTCTCAAAGACCAGACCAGAATGTTGGTGCTAAAAACCAGTTCTCAGGCTGCTCACCAAAACAGTTAACCCCAAATGGCAAAACATGAAGGGACTGGAGTAAAGGCAGTTTCTTGATTATACTGAGAAGGTGGGAAAGAGGTTAGTTTTGAAGAGATGTCAGGAAACGACTTCTTAGAAGTGAAAGGAGATGCCATTTCTAAATTTATTAGATGGGACTGGTAAGGGAGACAGGAAAGCAGGCTGGTAGAAGCAAGAAGAGGGCTCAAGTCACCTCACTGGAATTCAAGGCAGTGGCCAGGGGAGACTGGTTTCCTGGCTTACCAGCTCTGGGAAAGGTTTTACAATTCAGGAGAGCAAATTGGACTTTATGCAAAGAGTCTGTAATATGGAACTGCTAAGAGTATCCCATCCCTTCACCCCATCCTGCCTTGCCTGAGAGTGTCGGTTTGGAAGGGTAAAGAAAATAATGAAAGTCACTAAAAATCTTTAGCACAGTGCCTGCCATCAAATAAGCACTCACAAGTGAAAAACATTTTATCCTTATCATTTTTCATTTTAGTAGAGTGTTTTATTCCTAGCCCAGTGGTGGGCACAGAGAAGGTTCTTAATTAACACTTGTTGCATGGATGGTTAATTGGAATAATCACAGTGGTAATAATAGCTGCAAAATTTGTTGTGTACTTACAATGTGCTAGAAGCTCTCTACATGCTGCACTGTAAAAAAGGTATTATTACTAGCCCCTTTTTACAGATGAGGAGACTGAGGTGCAAGATCACTGGCTGTCAGTGGCAGAATTAGGACTCAAACCCAAGCAGCCAGCCTCCAGAAACCATGCTTTCAACCAGGACACCTTACAGGAGAGAAAAAGCAGCTAATCAGGAACTGGCAGGTTCTGGCAGGTTGTGTTTGGGCAGGAAATCCTGGAAAAACATGTGAGGAAAAGGGTTGCCTCTCCCTTGCACAGCCGAGAAACCCCCAGTCGAGACAGGAGATGCGAGCTGAGAGGGAATGCAGGGGCAGGCCAAGGGCAGGGGAAGTAGCCAATTATTCTGCCATGCTGAGGCCTCCACACAACCCTCCCACCTTCCCCTCACTCCCAGGGCCTGCAGCTTCCTGGCGCTGCCTCTGAAGTGGTGAGGGGAAGCAGCTTGGTCAGATGTTGCAGTGGCCACAATAGCAGGGCAGTTTCCTATGCAATCCACAGAGAAGAAATGATCACAGAGGTCTGAAACCGGGTTTCACTGGCCAAAGAGGAAATTTAAGCTAGCTAAGAAAGACAGAGCCTCGGGTAAATTTGCAGAGTAGGAAACATGTATTTCCTGTCCCTACTCACTTCTGCTTTGTGAGTCTCCTTCCTCACACCCCGACTCCACTTTGCACCTCAAAGCCTTTTGTGATCCCAGGACCCCTTAGAGTGATGGTTTGCTTAGGCCTGTCCTCCTCATCCAAAGACCCATGCCCAGAGTTTCTCCCATCACACCTTTAACTTGTTCTGTAACTTTCACCAGATAGCTGAACCGCTGGAAAAAAACATGATTGGCTAATTTTACCTAAGGAAACAGACAGATTTCAGAACTTTGAGATACTTATCCCAGGGATGTTGGTATTTACAAAGAATCTTCCTTAAGAGTCAATGACTTAATTCTAAAATAATCCAGTTCTAAGGGAGGCGCTTCAGGCTCTGTGGCAGGGAGGTGGGGGGATTTTGCATATCCCATAATTTGCAGGATTGCAGGGCATCAGTGACTGATTGGTCTGCCCGTGAAAAAAGTGGCAAGGGCTCATGGTAGCATTTTAAATGAGATGCATGGTCTGTAATGCATTTTATTTCATGCCATCTTCCAGTATTCCCTAACTATTTTATTTGTATATTTTATCTTCTCAAATGGATTATCAGTTTTGGGGGACAGGTCAATTTCTCATCCATTTCCTGTATCACATACTGCATAGTGAAGATACTCAATAAACAAGTGTCCCTTGTGTATTCAAGTGGAAGCACAGTGAATATTGTTAGAGAATCCATTCTGGGAAAAAAAAAATTCTTAAACCACAAGACAGTTGTTTTAAAAGGGCTATTCCCACTACAAAGATGTAACTTTTAGGAAACCTACAAATAAGGTTATTACAGAGTTCACAGATGTTTCCAATGTTACATATTAACATTTTCCTGGGAGAGCTGCATTTTAATAGCAGCCCCTTTAAGATGGACTACCCTGAAGATCATAGTTGATGATTTGGGGCAGGGCCCTCCTTTAGATGCTCCTTAATTTACAAGGCATTGTCATCTCAGTCCTTTTCTTTCCCCCTAAGGTAATCTTTTTTCTCCTCTCTAACTGTAAAAGTGGATGATGCCGTGTGACCATCTCTTTTTGGTAAAATATGACAAAGACCTGCTAGAATGACAGAGATGCCAAAAACTAGAAAGATAAAAATAGCTTTTCAAGTTTTCTTGAAATAAAGGAACTTGATGTTTCTTCCTCAACAAATTCTTACTCGTAAAAGAGTTATGTATCACTAACCCCATCTTCCTAATATAGTTCTTGAGAAAGGAGGTTTGATCTTCAGAGAATTATCTTTTTCAGCATGTCAGGACTACTTCAAAGAACTTTACTCTTAAACTCAATTCCCTCCACACTTATCCCACAACTAGATTTGGGTTTTCATCTATTCGAGAAAAATGTATTGAGCACCTACATAATCCAACACTGTGGCATGCGCTGCTAATATCTCTACTAAGCAGAGGTCCCTGCCCTGAAAGAACTCCTCCTCATCTAAACAAAAGGCAGACAAGCAAATACATACTTGCAAGATCACAATGTGTTATGATGGTGATGAGAACAGGGTGCTAAGAGAACACACTTAGGTGAGGCAGAGAATGAACCTTCCAGATATAGGTAAAGACATTTTGTTTTCTCCCTTCCGGGGTTCAGACACATCCTAAATCCATAAAACAAAAGGGCATTTTTATGGCAACTCAAGGTGAAGCTAGCATGCTAGCATATAAGAGAGCAGACCAAAGAGGAAGGCCATTTTGGCAATATGAAAAGTCTGATTGTATTGCTGAAACTCATTTGACAACCCTCCCCATCACCCATGCAGAAAGGAACAGGGAGGAAATAAATAGGCAGTGTGCTGGTTTGGATCTATTATGTGCCCCAGAAAAGCCATGTTTTTTAATGCAGTCTTGTGGGGGCAGACTTATTAATCTTTTTGATTAGGGTGTGACATTTTGATTGAATGTTTCCATGGAGACATGACCCACTCAACTGTGGGTGAGAATTCTGATTATATTATTTCCATGGAGATGTGGCCCCACCCATCCAGGGTGGGTCTCAATTAGATCACTGGAATCCTTTAAAGAGGGCTCACACAGAGAGCACAGAGGACAAACTGTCCCAAGAGAAGCTGAGAGAGAGATTTTGGAGAGATGCTAAGAGCCAACACAGACTGTGATGCTTGGAGATGCTTGGAGAAGCTTGGAGATGCTGACAGAAGGACATTTGGAGATAAGAGATGAAGCCCAGAGTTTTCCCTGAAGAAGCTAAGTGAGGACCCCCAGAAGTTTAGAGAGAAATGCCCTGGGAGAAAGGAGCAAGGACGCATAGGAGCTGAGACAGAGGAGAGAAGACAGAAGCCAAAGACATTTTGGAGAAAGTCATTTTGAAATATAACCTGGGAGCAAAGGACCAGCTGATGCCAGCCACATGCCTTCTCAGCTGACAAAAATGTTCTGGACACCATCAGCCTTTCTTCAGTGAAGGTATACTCTAGTTGATACCTCTGTCTGGACATTTTTATGGCCTTAGAACTATAAATTTGTAACCTAATAAATTCCCTTTATAAAAGCCAATCCATTTCTGGTATTTTGCATAATGGCAGCATTAGCAAACTAGAACAGGCAAGATCCGGAGGAAAGAGTGTTCTAAAAGGAAAGAGTAAGACTCCAAAAGGGATTGCTGCACGAGGTTGTGGTAAAAACTGAGACTGAAGAACCCCTCCTTAAGTTATGGTGGTTAGTGAACTCTATGTGAACTGGAAGCTAATAACTCAATTAGTAAGTTTTGCTTACTTTTCTGAAGCCTGTGTGCATGTTCAGCAACACAGAGTATCCCCTCTCCCTTTTGCTGGTACTGGAGTTACGCAGCCAGGTAGGACAGCATGTGCAAAGGTAAAAAGGAAAGGGAAATTATGTATTTCTGGGTTTCTCAAAACATCCCTTAACCCCCAATTGCTAATCCACTCAAGGCTCTGAAAATACCCCACCCTCTCTTTCCTACTGTATGCCCCATTCTTCCCCTCCCGAACCCCTTTCTCTGAACCATCTGGAACCCGAAGTGAATCATCAGCAACAGTCCCTGTATTCTCAGCCTCTTCTGCAAATGTTCTCACTTTCTAACTGAAACCTAGCTTTACCCCAATAATATTGCTTCCCTGTAACTGTCTCAAAAGGTGACATTTTTCTCTCTCACAGTCCTCACACCTCTGAGCCTGGAGGTGGGGTAGATAGGGATCCTCTTTATTTCCAACTGCTCCTACTGGATCATTCTCCCACCTTCCTCCTTAAAACTTTGCAATTTGACTCTCATGCCATGAATTTATATTCCCCTATCTGCAGTTGTCTACTTCCCTTAGATCACTTCCCCCTTCTCCAAAACTACTACTATTACAATTGTTGGTGTTTTCAATATCCAGAAAGATGATACTTAAAATGCCTTGTCTTTTTATTTCCTTAACTTCCTCTGTTCCAGTCATCTTGTCCTTCATGCTACCTCAGCCACTTACTCCCGTAATCATAACTTAGACCTTGTCATTACCAGCATAATTTCATGATTTCAAGGTCAAACATCCCATTCTCTGACCATTGCTTATTATATGCTGATGCCTCTAGATTATATTTCTCCAGGCTCACCTCTTATGTATCCCAGACCCCATAGTCATTGTCCCTACTATTCCTCCCCCCTTAGATGTCTAGCAGACATTTCAGGCTTGCCATGGCCAAAACAGAATCCTTGATTTATTTTTGACAAATATATTCTTTATGTCATCCTCATTTCAGTTAATGGCACCACTCCCTGTCCAGTTCATCTAGTCAGAAATCTAGCCATCATTCTAATTCCTCCTTTTTACTAATTGCAAATATCTTGTCCATTAGCAAGTCTGGTTGTTTCTACCTCTACCCTTGTATTTGGGTAACTGATTCAATTTGAGGTGGTTTTTGAATATGGGATGAGGTAGAAATCCAACTTTATTCTTTTTCATGTGAAAATCCAGTTTTCTCAGCACCTTTTGTTGAAGAAACTATTTTTTTCCAACTGCATGTACTTAGTATCCCTGTCAAAAATCAATTGGCCTTAGATGCGTGGATTTATTTCTATACTCGCAATTCTATTCCATTGTTCTATATGTCTATCCTTATGCCAATACCACTCTGTTTTGATTTCTGTAGCTTTGTAGTAAGTTTTGAGATTGGGAAGTGTGAGTCCTCAAATTTTGCTCTTCTTTTCAAGAATTCTTTGGCTATTTGGGGTGTCTTCCATTTCCACATGGAATTTATGATCAGCTTTTCCACTTCTACAAAGACTATTAGGATTTTGATAAGGATTACATTGGGGAATATTCTCATTTTAACAATATTAATTCTTCTTATCCATTAATGCAGGATTTCTTTCCATTTATTTACAACTTCCTTAATTTCTTTCAGCAATGTTTTGTAACTTTCTAAAAAATGTATGAGTCCTTTACATTGTTGATGAAGATATTTGATTCTTTTCATTGCTATTACAAATAGAATTGTTTTCTTGATTTCTTTTTCAGATTGTACATTGCTGGTGTATAGAAAATGACTGATTTTTGTGTGTTGTTCTTGTGTCCTAAAACTGTGCTGAAATCATTTATTAGCTCTTGTAAATTTCTTGTGGATTCTTTGGGCTTATCTACATCTACAGTCCTGCCAACTGTGAACAAACATTGTTTTACTTCTTTTTTTCCAATTTGGATGTCTTTTATTTCTTTTTTCCTGCATAATCTAGAACTTTTAATACAAGGTTGAATAGCACTGGGCATCATTGTCATGTTCCTAGTTTTAGGGGGGAAGCTTTTAATCTTTTACATTTGAGAATGATGTTATCTGTGGGTTTTTCGTAAACGCCCTTTATTAATGTTGAGAAAGTTTTTTCTATTTCTAGTTTTCTGAGTGTTTTTATAAAGAAGGTTACTGGATTTTGTCAAATGCCTTTTCTGCATCAATTGAGATGATCATGTCATTTTTTTTCCCCCACTTTTTTATTCTGTTGATGTGGTATATTACACTAATTGATTTTCTTATGTTGAACCACCTTTGCATTCCTGGGATAAATCCCAATTGGCTGTGGTGTATAATCTTTTTAATGTTCTGTTTGATTTGGTTTGCTAGTACTTTGTTGAGGATTTTCACATCTATATTCATAAGGGAAATCGGTCTCTAATTTTCTTGTGCTGTCTTTAACTGACTTTGGTATCAGGATAATGCTGACCTCACAGAATGAGTTAGAAAATGTTACTTCCTTTTCAATTTATTTGGAAGAGTTTGCGAAGGATTGGTGTTAATTCCTTAAATGTTTAGTATGATTCAGCAGTGAAGCAATCTGGTCCTGGACTTTTCTTTGTTAGATGAAATGCATTCTTAAATCTGTCCACTCCTCTCCATCTCCACTGCTACCCTCCAGTTCAAATCACTGTCATCTTTCCACTGGACTATTGCACCAGTGTCCCTGCTTCCATACCAACTTCCTTCTCACCCACCCCTCCTGTACCCACCACAAGCCATTTTTTATACAGCAGCCAGAGTGACCTTTATAAACTGGATCAGTGCCTAACGCTTGTTGGTAGATTCTCACTGCCTGTAAAATGAAATCCACATTCCTCACCATGGCTTATAGGGGCTTCAAGCCTCTCTCTCTCTCTCTCTCTCTCTCTCTCTCTGATGCATGGATATCATCTATCATTGTCTCCTCCTTTGTTCACAGTGCCTCAGACACTGGCTTCCTTTCATTTTCACTAACATATCACCCCTTTCCACCCTATGACCTTGGTATTTGACTTCGATATTCCTTTATCTGAAAAGCTTGTCCTACTGCCCATCCTAAGATTGGCTTCTTGTTATCCTTCAGGTCTCAATTTGTATACTACCCCCTCTATGCACCTTCCCTGGTCTTTCTTTCCAAAAACAGACCACCCAAAGTTACTCTCTTTTATATGCCTTTATTTCTTTCATGGCATGTCTCACATCTCTGGTTGATTATTAAAACAGGATGCTATGCTGTGACTTTTTCTCCCACACTAAAATGGCCTCTGGATCTCATGGAGCCTGTTGTATGCTTATTACATTTAAAACATGCTTATTACGTTTAAAATGGAATCTGGAACAGGTCATCCCAGAAGTCCTGGGATGACCAGTTCCAGATCCTGTTTTAAATATTCCCAAGTCTCAATCTCTGCTGCACTTCTTCATTTTGGTAGTGCCACAGATGTTGTGCCATATTCTTAGCTCATCTCATATTCTGAATGTTATTGACTGTACTATTAATTTTAGGGATCATCATTTTGAATGCTTGCCCATTAAAACTATTATGTTTTCTTCTTCTTTCACTTAAGAAGTAAATTAGACTGCTTGACAATGGGACCAATTGTGTTTTGTGTGTGCTCTTTCTCCTACCAGAAATTCAGAATGTCAGATAGTATTTTTGCAAGTTATTTGGTAACTAATATCCTAACTTGATTTCATTAGGTGTACTGGAGAGACAGAGGAAAAGATATCTGAGCATTTGGTTCCGATGATCCTCCACGTTTACCTCCCTTCCTTTCAAGAACAATAGTGAATAAATTCTTGACAGAATTGAAGCAGATTTTATGTAATAAATATACAATTAAGAAGCTGTATGAAAAAGAAAGCTCATTAGAAATCCCAAAATAAATCAAAATATTGTATGAAAAGGCCATTGTTAAATATGAAGCAGATTAAAACTGTCTGAGCAATTGTAGGATTTTTAGAAATGAGAGGTAATTTGAGCTTGATTCTTCAAGTGGTTCATGTTTAGTGATATAGGGTGGTATCTCTTTTTGTCTGGGTCACTCCTATTATTTGGTGACTAATAGTTAACTGTAGTCTAATATAAAAACTATGCTATTTTGCACATGAATTGGAATCAACCTGTGGATGGGCCTCCGAAGATTGACATTACTATAGAAGAGACAGTTAATTAAAGCCCTGGCAATGTATAAGTAGAGCTATATAAGACAGAAGGTGGACAATGGAGGGGAGAATATGGGAGATAATTACCTTATCTTACAAGTGGGGAGTCAAAGGATGGACCAAGAAGTATGGATGTTATTTAAATACTTGAATAAAGCCAGTAAAAGAGGTTGAAAATAAGTATTACTAACCAAAATTGGGAAGAGAAGGAAACAAAGATGAATAAAGATCTGCATCTTTCACATCAAGAAGTTAATAACTACTGCCTAAGGTGGATAAACCAATAAGGTAAATCAAACCAATGAAACTTTATCTAGAATTGTGAAAGAAATCATCAACAACTAAAAACAGAAATGATTAAAAATTGTTCCTTTTGGGGAGTAAAATTGGGGGAACAAGGAAAGGGAGACTTTTGTTCTGTTTTGTTTCTTTTAGTATTGTTGGAATTTTTTTTTCCACATGAACGTATTCTTTAAAAATACCTTAAAATGGATTAGACTAGAAAATAATTACTGAGAAAATGGAGGTCTAAATGTAATACATTATATTTAAAGTCATACAATATTTCTTTAAGTCAGCAAAGTCTGTTCTATCGTGACACCGTTTTTCTAATGCCAACTGTTATATTGGGGAGTCATGCTAGTGTATCACGTAAATTGTATTGGCTCATAGGCAATTGTATGCAGTCTATCCACACCTAAATGTTTTGCACCACTGGGTAGCAGCAGCTGAATGTAAAGTATGCCAGTGGTTTAACACAGTCAGCTTTGGCTGAGGACAGTCCTGCTCCCAGTGGAAGGAGTAGAGTACCAGTTACGTCATTCACCAAGGAGTACAGTACCCTTCTCCCGTTCCTCTTCTTGGCTCAGCTTGGCTCAGCTGAGCTCCTTTCTTGGCTCAGCTTGGCTCAGTGTCCTGTCTGCAAGTGCTTGGCATGCAGTTCTCTCCAATCTCTGTGCATTTTTTGTCAACTTCATAGCTGAGCAGGCTTACCCCTTCCTCATGTACCCTTCCAACAAATTACTTCTCCTTATTTTTAAAGGTCCCACATTTACCATAGCTTTTCTGTTTTAATTATAAATTTTACATGCATTTTAAACTGTGTTGGTAGTTTTATTAAGATTGTGTTATTTCTATTGAAGCTCCAGTCTCAAGGTGGTGTGGGTCTAAGTGGCCTGCTCTAACCCTACTTTTTCCTTCACAAATAATGTTATTTCAGGGTGTGATTTGAGGTTTTTGATATCACTTATATTAAATTATAATAGAAACTGTGTATTTCTTTTTAAAAGATTTTTATTATGAAATTTCAAACATTTAAAAAAAATAGACACAATAGAATATTGAACCCCTATGAACCCATTGTCCAGTTTCAACAATTAGCAACTCACGGCCAATCTTGTTTCATCTATACTTCCCGTACTCTTTCCACCACCTTAATATTTTGACACAGATCCAAGAAAGTATATAATTTTATCTGTAAATATTTATCTCTAAAGTATAAGGAGTTTTAGTGTAACAAAACCACAATATCATTATCACACCTAAAAAGATTTAAAATATTGCTTCATATCATCAAATGGCCAGTTAAAACCTGTACTTCTAAATTTGCAATGTGTGTGTGTGTTTATGTCAGACTGTTGCTGTATATATAAATACACATGCACATATTTGACTCAAAAAATTAAAAGATTATTGTCCTACTATTAAAAATAAAATATGCTTGAATTGAAATTCTAAGTTGTGATTCCTCTTTCATCTCCAAATCAAGCTATTGTTTCTATAAAGTAGAACTCAGAGGGGCAGTTTCTTACTGTCTGAAGGTACTGGACAAGAAATATTCCAATACAGCAACTTGATAAAACTGATGGTTGAGAGGTTTTATAGTCACTATCAGCCATGGCTCCAATCGTTAAACTTCCCGGAGACCTCAGGGAAGAGGGCAGAGTCTCTCTCCATGAGCTCAGGATTTGAGTGGACTTCAAATGTACCTTGCTTCTCAGCAGCTTTGCCACTCTGAGAATTCCATGACACTTTCAATCTTCCAAACATGATGATGACCTTCAAGAATAAAGCCGTTGGGTCCCTCACAAGGCAAAAAGTATCCTTTTCTTTCATTTTTGTAAAGAACATGTGCAGAAATCAGTTTCAATTCTCTGATCTTTCCATCATCTATCTCCCTGATCTCAGCATTTTCTCTATTTGAAGAAACTAAAGAAAAAGCACTAGCCAGATTTGGTGTCCCAACATCTCCTTTCTTTCCTTGGTATTTCAACATCCAGTGTTTCCTTTGTGGGGTTGATTTTATTTTAATTGAACTCCAGTTCAAAATAAGCAAATAGATATAGATATATTATATACCTATACCTATATCTGTATCTATATCTATTTTTATAACCTCTCTTTGTAGATAGATAGCTAGATATTAAAGCAAAGTTCAGATGTCATTTACTAATTGTGACTTTGCATAAGTTATCAAACCTCTTTTTTCCTGAATTTTCTAATTTGTAAAATGGGATAAAAATGGAACATATCCCATAGGTTTGTTGGGAAGAGAAAATGAATTAATACACGTAAAGTGCATAGTAGAGTGACTAGAATATAGTAAGGGCTCAAGGAAAATTAATAATATTATTAATGTTCTTATTTTCTTAATTGAGATTGTTCACAAACCATACAATTATCCAAAGATCCAAAGTGTACAATCAATTGCCCATGGTACCATCATACAGCTGTGCATCCATCACCCCAATTTTTTTTTCTAATATTTAGAACATTTTCATTACCCCAGAAAAGAAATAAAGCCAAAAGAAAAGAAACTCAAATCCTCCCATACATCCAACCAGCCCCCCTCCATTATTGATTCATAGTATTGGTATAGTACTGTTGATGAAAGAATGTTAAAATACTACTAACTGTAATATATAGTTTGCAATAGGTATATATTTTTTCCTATCTGCCTGTCTATTATTAATTTCTAGTTATAGTGTCATACATTTGCTCTAGTTCATGAGAGAGATTTCTAATATTTGTACAGTTAATCATGGACATTGTCCACCACAAGATTCACTATTTTATGCATTCCCATCTTTTAACCTCCAACTTTCCTTCTGGTGACATATGTGACTCTGAGCTTACCCTTTCCACCACCTTCACAGAACATTCAACGCTGGTAGTCATTCTCACAATGTGCTACCATCACCTCTGTCCACCTCCAAATGTTTAAGTTCACCCTAGTTGAAAATTCTGCTCATAATAAGCAACTGCTCCCCATTCTTTAGCCCCATTCTATATCCTGTTAACTTATATTTCATGTCCATGAGTTTACATGTTACAACTAGTTCATATCAGTGATACCCTGCAATATTTGTCCTTATGTGTCTGTCTTATTTCACTCAATATAGTGCCCTCACAGTTTCTTCATCAACTCATTTTTTTTAAGGCGGTTTTGTTCACACACCATATATTCCATCCTAAGTAAACAATCAATGGTTCCCTGTATAGTCAAGTATTTTTGTACTCACCACCATGACTACTATCTATATAAGGACATCTCCATTTCTTCCACAAAGAAGGAGGAAGAGTCAAAGAAGGTAGAGACACAAAAGAAAAAAAAAGGAAGAAAAAAAACATGACAGCTAGGAAGTGACAAAAGGAAAGATAGCAATAAACTAAAGTAGAATAAAGAGTCAGACAGCATCACCAATGCCAAGAGTCCCATACCTCTTCCCTATGTCCCCCTCCCGATATGTATTTAGCTTTAGTGTATTGCCTTTGTTACATTAAAGAAAGCATAATACAATGTTCCTGTTAATTATAGTCTCTAGTTTGCATTGATTACATTTTCCCCCCAATTCCAGCCTATTTTTAACACCTTGCAAGGTTGACATTCATTTGTTCTACCTCATGTAAAAACATATTTGTACATTTTATCACAATTGTTGAGCATCCTAGGTTTCACCAAGTTATCCAGTTCCAGTCTTTATCTTTCCTCTTTCCTTCTGGTGTCCCACATGCTCCTAACCTTCCTCTTTCAACCATACTCACAGTCATATTTGTTCAGTGCACTTACATTGCTGTGCTACTATCTCCCAAAATTGTGTGCCAAACCTCTCACTCCTGTCTTTTCGTATCTGTCTGTAGTGCTCCCTTTAGTGTCCTGTAGAGCAGGTATCTTGTTCACAAGCTCTGTCATTGTCTGTTTGTCAGAGAATATTTTAAACTCTCCTTCATATTTGAAGGACAGTTTGGCCGGATATAGGATTCTTCATTGGTGGTTTTCTCTTTCAGTATCTTAAATATATCACACCACTTCCTTCTTGCCTCCATGGTTTCTATTGAGAAATCTGCACATAGTCTTATCAAGCTTCCTTTGTATGTGATGGATCACTTTTCTCTTGCTGCTTTCAGGATTCTCTCTTTATCTTTGATGTTTGATAATCTGATTAAAAAGTGTTTTGGCATAGGCCTATTCAGATCTATTCTGTTTGGGGTATGCTGCACTTCTTGGATCTGCAATTTTGTCTTTCATAAGAGATGGAAAATCTTCATTGATTATTTCTTCTATTATTTCTTCTGCCTCTTTTCCCTTCTCTTCTCCTTCTGGGACACCCATGACACGTACATTCCTGTGTTTTGTGTTGTCATTCAATTCCCAAAGTTGTTGCTCGTATTTTTCCATTCTTTTTTCTATCTGTTCTTTTGTGTGTAGGCTTTCAGGTGTCTTATTCTCCAGTTCCTGAGTGTTTTCTTCTGTCTCTTGAGATATGCTGTTGTATGTCTACATTGTGTCTTTCATCTCTTGTGTTGCGCCTTTCATTTCCATAGATTTTGCCAGGTGTTTTTCAGAACTTTTGATTTCTACCTTATGTATGCCCAGTGTTTTCATTATATGCGTGATCTCTTTTGCCCTATCTTCCCTAAACTTTTTGAATTGATTTAGCATTAGTTGTTTCAATTCCTGTATCTCAGTTTAAGTTCAAGTTTGTTCCTTTGAATGGGCCATAACTTCATTTTTCTTAGTGTAGGTTGTAGTTTTCTGTTGTCTAGGCATCTGGTTTCCTTGTTTACCCCAATCAGGTTTTCCCAGACCAGAATGGGCTCAGGTCTCAGAAGGAGGCAATAGTATCAGGTCTCCCTGAGGGTGCATCTTAGAAGATTGATGCACCCTTTGAGGCCTCAAGCCAATATGCTTTTATGCCTAGCAGGTGGCACCTGTCAGCCTGTCACTCCAGACTGGTGTAAGGAGGTGTGGCCTCTTGCTGTTTTTCCCCAGGCTCTGGGGTCTTGTTCTGAATAGAAAATGGGTAATAGAGCTTGGCATCACCTCTTTACTCTTAGGGAAGATACATCCCCTGGGGAGATATCATTTTCATTCAAATAGTCTCTCTGACTCTGCTATCTCTACCCTTGTCTGGGTCAGAGCACTGGGAACTGAAAATGGCTGAGACTTTCTCCACTGAGCTGAAAAAGGGACAGAAAGCCCCCCTTCAGGGCCAGTCTGTGGCCATGCTCAGTTTCACCCATCAGCCAGAGATAGCACCTGGTCCTCTGGGCTGCCCCTCCATCCCAGAGAGGTCCTCCAGCTCTCCAAGGTCAGTATCACCAAAAGCCTCCATCTGCTTGTTTGGGATTCATACCTTGTATTGAGTAGTCAACATTTGTTAATTAAAGCCCAGTTGGAGCTGGACTGAGGTATATTCGCTTGTTCAGAGAGTGCTGCTTTCTAGCACAGAGAGGCTTTGCAGTTTGGGCTGCCATGGGGAAGGAGCTCTTGGCTCGGGTCTGCAGTTTTTACTTACAGATTTTATGCTGTGATCTCGGACATTCTTCCCAATCCAGGTTGGTGTATAATGTGTGGACAATCACACTTCTTGCCCATCAGTTATTCCAGATTATTTACTAGTTGTTCCTGGTTGTTTATTAATTGTTCCAGGGGGACTAACTAACTTCCACTCCTCTCTATGCTCCCATCTTCTTCCAACCTGATTAATATTCTTTTAAGTGTCCAATGAATAATGATACACTTGAATAGCATCATTTTAAATTTCAAAGTTGTCAGTATTGATTACTGTTCATGTGAAAAGTGATCACACAGTACTTTCATGATTCATAATAAAACTAAATAAAGCTGAGCTCACCCTTTTCTCTTTATCCCACTTCATCTCTTTCTTTCTCACCTTCCACCTACATTTGCCCTTCAATGAGAAAATATTTTGTGAAAGGGGCAAGCTAATACAGAACAAAGGAAAACAGCACCTCATAAGAAAATGTTCTTTCTTGAAAAGCTATTGAAAGATAAAATGTTCTAGCTTCACTTCAGGTGTAGTTTTTCCTTCCCCCACCCCAGCCTTGTCATGCAATACCTTACTGAGGCTTGAAGACTTGTGGACCTCTTATTGTAGCTGGAGGAAAAATATTGCTTGACAGGTGCTCTGAGTAGCCCTGGGCACTCAGGAGAAGTAACAGAAGTAAAACTAGCCAAGCCTTGCCATCACCTTAGTGCCACCACATGGCAAGTTTTCTGATATTTGCAACTCATCCTTTCAAAGAGCATTAATCAAACGTCCACTCTCCTCCAGGAGATAGGATGAATTTCAACAATGTAGTCATTTGTTCACCTATACTTACTAGGAGAAAACAAGAACAAGTACTCAGGGTAGTGGTCTCCAATGCTAGGGGGAAAGTGGGGTTGGGGAGAGGGTGGAGATTATTCTTTTCAAGCCTTGGTACCATTGTCAGCTTTGAGGAGAGGAGGATCATGAACTTCAAGAAAAGAACTGAGTGAACTTCGTGATTTTTATTATTATTATCTAGTTTTTCAAACATTCTTTCAGTCACTTTTATGATTGTTGCATGCTGTTTGAAATTTTGAGGTTTATCAAAAGACCTATTTGAAAGAGTGTAAGGACACAGCTGCAGAAGCACTGCCAGATTTATAATAAGCACAACTATGAGCTGGAAGACAATTTTATATTCAATATTTGTAGTAGACTATTACTTTGTGACCTCCAATCAACTGCATCTCCCAGTAATTTATGCCTTAGGCTTGACCATGTGACCTGTTTTGGACTTGGCCAAAGGGACATTAATGAGCATGATGCAAATAAAGGCTTGAAAAATGCTTGCAGATTGGGGCTTATTCTCTTGGAACACTCCTCTGGGAAACCTAAGACCACCAGGCTATAAAGAAGCCCAAGCTAGCCATGTGAACAGCCATGTAAAGGAAAACCAGTGAATGTAAACAACAGCCAAAAGTGAGGCTCCAGACATATGGCCCCCAGATTCATCACCCCAGCTAGACCCCAGCATTTGAACTACTTTAGCTGAGGCCCCATAACTCTGCCCTGAATGAATTCCTGATCCACATAATCGAGAGCAGTTAACTGGTTGCTGTTATAAGCTACTAAATTTTGGAGTGGTTTGTTATGCGCTCACAGATAATTATAATAATACTGAATTTGGGAAGGAATTGGATGAAGTGATTTGAGTAGTAATTTAGCCACTATGATGTCCATCTTGTTTATTTCATGTTCCTGTCACATCCTTAATAATAAGGATGAATGGGATAAGGTTATTGGACTGTGGAACTAGAAGAATCTCTAAGTTATGAAATTTATTTCTCCTTTCATATGGGAATAAAACATAGAAGCAGAACTTTTAGAGTTCCCTGGGGCCATTCATGTATAGAGTGTCTCTCAGTGGATCTTTAAACATCAACCCTGACCTACTAATTATAATCAGTTATTATAATCTATTGACTATTGCAATATCAGCCCCCAAGATCAGTGCTAATGGTTCGGAGCCAGTGTTTGGAGCCCTACAAACCCAGGGTCAGATATATAAACTATTGAAGCCTCAGTTCTCTCTAAGTCTTACTATCCCTCTATAGAATGGATCTAATAATAATCATATTATCTTCCTCACATAATTGCTGTAAGAACAACTAAATGAGATATGGTAGGTTATTATCTCTTAGTACCTGACAGGTGGTAAGCTCGTATTAGCTTTTATTGTTACTATTATTATTAATATAGTTATATCTTTCACAAGAAGAGGGAAATGTTGGCCTTCTTTGAGGCAGAAAGTTATTACCTGGAGAACTGACATCTGTAACCATCTAGTGGCCTAATTCTAGTGTGGTGCTTATCTAACTACACTGTAATTATCCTGCTGACTTATCTCTCTTCGTCTATTAGACCCCAATGGCTCTTCGGGGCAGGGATTGGGTCTTGAAAAGTTTTTTTCTCAGTTTTGTTTGCTTTTATTAGGATTATGTTATTTTACATTGATATAATATGTTACAATAAATGCAACATATTACAATATGATATGAATTCATTTTGCTGCAAAAGATTTAAATAATACATAAGCACACACAAAAAACAAAGATTTACAGTCTCCTTTAATTCATATCACCATGCCTGTTTTTATCTCTAGATAGGCCCACTGTCAACAAGTTGGTATGTGTCCTCCAAGATACTATTGTATGTATTTACATTTTTAGTTTTTATTTTACATATGTTTTATACACTTAAGATTTTTTTTTTCACACAAATAGAACCATACTTCACTTATTTTTGTCCCCTTGCTGTTTCAGTATGTATAGATTTACCTCTGTAATTGTTACATATTATTTCATGGAATGGTGTCTGTGCCCTTCCCTATTGATACAGGTTCTTATTTTTCTCTGATACAAATAATGAAACAATAAATAACATCATCAGCTACTGTTGTGCATATTTGTCAGTATTTCCTTAGGAAAGAGTTGCATACACTCAGAGGGTATCTGCATTTAAAATTTTGGAGGAGACTGTCAAACCATTGTCCAAGAAGGAATAACCAATTTATACCCCATGAACAATGTATAGGAGTTCTTGGCTCTTCTAGTATAGTCATTATCCAACATCATCTCTAGAGACTTTTCAAATGTTTGTTGTCCATTTCCATTTCTTCTGAGACTTGCCTATTCACATCTGGTGACCTTTTAAAAGAAGTAGGTGGTAGAATCTAAGGGGTTGAATTCTGTCTCCCAGAAAGATACATCCAAGTCCTAATCCCCGTGCTTGTGAATGTGACCTGAATCTTTTCAGATGTGATTAAGTTAAGGATCTTGAGATGAGACCATCCTGGATTTTGGATGGGTCTTAAAAGTCAATGACTGGTGTTCTTATAAAAGAAAGGAAAGGAAGAGCTGCGACACAGAGACACATGGGGAAGAAGGCAATGCTGAGAAAGGGGAAGAGACGGGAGCTACGCTACCATCAGCTAATGAATGTCGGGAGTCACCAGAAGCTGGAGAAGGCAAGGAGATATTCTCCCCTGTAGCCTTTAGAGGGCTGTCCTGCCTTCCTGCCAAAACCTTGATTTTGGATTTTCAGCCTTCAGGGCTGTGAGAGAATAAATTTCTGTTGTTTTAAACCACCAAGCAGCCCCAGGAAACTAATACAAATTTGGTGCCAGGAAGTGGGGTGCTGTAACAGATACTTAAAATTGTGGAATTGGTTTTGGAATTGGGTCATGAGTAGGGGTTGGAAGAATTTTGAAGCATATGATAATAAAAAGCTAGATTGCCTTGAGAAGATGGTTGCAGATGTTAAAGATGATTCTGGTGAGGTCTTAGAAGGAAATGAGGTACATGAAGAAAAGATGATTCTTGTTATAGGTGACAGAATTTTGGCTGAATTGTGATCTACTGTTGGTTGGAAAGCAGAAATTGTAAATAATGACTTGGATATTTAGCTGAGGAGAGTTCCAAGAAAAGTGTTCCTCATTTGGATTTCTCTAATATTTCCTTTGGATTAGATCAAGGTTTTGTATGACTATAAGCATACCACAGAGGTGATGTGCTTTTATTGCATCATGTCATTATATTGCTGATGATATTGAATCTTGATTAGGTGATATGTGCTAGGATATCCTTAATGAAGTTGCTCTTTTCCCTTTATAATTACTAAGTTTTTGGGGGGAAATACTTAGGGATTATGCAAATATGCTCTTTTTCCTTAAAATTTTGAACTTTTGCTCACTAATTTTAGCTTGCGTCAGTAGATCTTGACTGTGGCATTCTAATGGTGCTTTTTTATTTCTTTCATGCCTTCTATGTTATGAATTGAAATTCTTCTCTGAGAAAGAGTTGTCCCTTCTCCCCATTTTTTCTTATTTAGTTACAGGTGTATATCAGTACAGATTTATTATTTGGGCTATTATCCAACGCTGCTTCTTGGAGCCCTGGTTCCTTCTCATGGAGAATAGTATTTAGAAACCATGATCTGGAGGTTAGGTGTCTTCATTGTTACTGGGTTGTCACTGATTCTAGTCTCTCAGCAAAGAGAACTAGGAAATATATGTAGGTATACTTACTCATGCATAAACAAACACATTCATATCTGTATCTACCTGAATGCACATTAAAATTGATGAGTTCATTGATATTAAAAATCAGTGCGTTCACCTTGATGACTCTAACTCCAATCCAGCACCACAGGGTTTATTCTGGCCTTAACATTTCCCTTAATTGTAACTCTGTTCTACAACAATAAGAAAATTTCCTCTCATTATCTATACTATATTTAAATTTTTGTTCAAACCCAGTATACAAATAAAGAAGTTTTAGAATTACTAAACCCTACCCCTTTGAGGAACAAATTTATCACCTAGAGTAAGATGTGTAAATTATTTTGTTTTGAGTCTTACAGCATCAAGTCAAAACACTGTGTTCTAGTTTTCTAATGCTGCCTTTTCACAAAACACCATTAATGGATCAGCTTTTATAAAGGGGGTTTATTTGGTTACAAAGTTACAGTCTTCAGGCCATAAAGTGTCCAAGGTAAGTCATCAACAATTGGGCACCTTCACTGTAGGATGGCCAGTGGCATCCGGAAAACTTCTGTTAGCTGGGAAGGCACGTGGCTGGTGACTGCTCCAGAGTTCTCGTTGCAAAATGGCTTTCTCCCAGAACATTCCTCTCTAGGCTGTAGCTCCTCAAAAATGTCACTCTTAATTGCTCTTGGGGCATTTGTCCTCTCTTAGCTTCTCCAGAGCAAAAGTCTGCTTTCAAAGGCATTTGAAATGTTACTTTGTAAGTTGCAGCTCCTCTCTCAGCTCCTGTGCGTTCTTCAAAGTGTCCCTCTTGGCTGTTGCAAGCTCGCTCCTTCTGTCTGAGCTTATATAGTGCTCTAGTAAAGTAATCAAGGCCCACGCTGAATGGGCGGGGCCACACCGCCATGGAAACTATGGAATCAGAATCATCATCCACAGTTGGGTGGGGTGCATCTCCACAGAAACATTCAAAGAATTACAATCTAATCAACAATAATACGTGTGCCCACCCAAGATTGCATCAAATATAATGAATGGTGTTTTGGGGGACATAATACATTCAAACTGGCACATACTGCTTTCCAAAAGTTACTTGGATCAGCCCCCCCACCCCGTCTTGCTTCCGTGTGGTTATATTTTTCATTAGTAATACAGTTATACACAGTCTGCAGTCCATCTTTCCCCAAATCTTGGTTGATTTTTTTTACGGAGAACAAAATTCGCTCTCAATGATGCACAATTCTACAGGCTTTATCAAATGCATAGAATTGTGTATCCACCACCACATTTCTCTTCAGAACATTTCATCACCTCTAAAATTCCCTTGTGCTTTCCCTTTGTTGTCAGCCCTTCCCCTCACCCCTCAATGCCTTGCAACCACTCCTTTGTTTTCCAGCCCTGTATTTTTGCCTTTTCCAGAACATCATAAAAGTGGAATCATAAGTTTTTGTTCTAGTATCTTTCATTTGACAAAATGCATTTAAGATCTATCCATGTTGTATGAATCAATAGTTTATTGCTTTTTGTGCCACAGTTTGTTTACTCATACACCAGTGAAGAATCTCTGGGTTGTTTCCAATGTTTGGTGATTATGGATAAAGCATATATACATTTGTATACAGGTTTTGTGATAACTTAAATTTTCCCTTTTTTCATTTTTCCTGAGTGGACTGTTAAGTCACAGGGTCAGTGTATATTAACTTTATAAACTGTTTACTGAAGTGGCTATACTTTGTATTCTCGCCAGCAATATTTCAGAGTTCTGCAATGGACCCATTCTGTCCTCTTCTGTGAGCACCCAATGGTGTTCAGGAGAAAAAGTCTCTAAGAGGATACGCATTTCCTCAATTTCTGGGGCCCCCTAGGGTTCCACTAACCCTGACTTGGTAGTCACCAATTTGTTGATGATTCAACTTCAACTCTTCTTACAATTAATTAAAATAACCATGTTGTGAAATAATTCACATAGTATGAAAATATTTAAAGTTCAAAAACATGAAAAATATTTTTATATATTGCTCAAGAGTATATATGAATATAGTGAAGATATGAAAAAGTAGATGAGAATGACAAATACCTAATTGAAAATACTGATTTTCTCTGTTAGGAAGGAAGAGGTACAGTGAAGATGAATACAAAAAGGGCTTCAACTGTATTGGTAATGTTCTATTTCTTGATCTATGTGATTAGATAGGCATCGAATTATCCTTTACATCCTTGGGCATTCAAAGATCACATAAGATTAAATAATAAGTACAACAAAAGAAAACTGAACTATAAACCTTGAGAAGCCAATTTCAAAAATAAATACATGGGGCTTTTTCTTTCCCCATTGTATTTTTTTATTGTTTTAATTAAAATGTTCATTTATTATTTTTGTATTCATTTATTATTTTTGTATTATTTTGTGTTCATTTATTATTTTGTATTTTGTATTTTTGTATGTGTTTTTTAAAAAGTATAACACCACTGGGATGCCCAAGTTTCACATATTTCTGTTAATCTCTTTGTGCTTCCTCTCTGTCTTAATTTTCTAGAGCTGCTGTAACAAAGTGCCACAAAATAGAGGGCTTAAAACAACAGAACTGTATTGTCTCACAGTTCTGGAAGCTGAAATTCTGAAATCAAGGTGTTAGAAGGACCACACCCCTTCTGAAGTCTGGGCAGGATTTTATCTCTCTCTCCTAGCTGCTTTTGGCAGTGGTTGGCAATCTCTTGTGTTCCTTGACTTGGGACATAACTCAGTCTCTGCCTCTGGAGTCACACGGCCGTCTTCTCTCTGTGTGTCTGTGTCTCCTCTCCCTGTCTTATTAGAGCACCAGACATACTGGATTAGGGACCCACCCTACTCCAGTGTAAGCTCATTTTATCTTAACCAATTCCATAGAAATGACTCTATATCCAAATAAAAGTCACATTCTGAGGTATGGCTGTTAGGACTTCAACATACCTTTAATACTCTCCTATGGTTTCATAAGAGTCCTGCCCCCCACCCTCCATTTTTTAACAGAAAGAGCAGGGGAAAAGAATTGTGTTTTCAAGAAAAGAGTTGAAATTGGGATAGAATAATACAGAAAATTTCCAGGATGCCACAAATATTGGGCCTGTTTGAATCATCTCCCATGAAAAAGCAGCGTGCTTTGGAGTCAGAGACTGCACAGAGAAAGATCTGACTCTACCTTTCTCCTTGTATGAAGTTAAATCTCTCTTACACTTCCATTTCCTTAACTTTTAAGTGGGAATAATAATAGCTACCTTGTAGGATTATCTTGAACTTTATAGATAATATATGTGAAGTATATGGCCTAATGGTACCCCTTGCTCACTGAGTTCCAACCACATATACCTTCTCTCTGTTTCTCCAATAGGCCCAGCTTATTTCTGCCTCAGGGCCTTTGCACAAACAATTCTCTTGGCATGGAATGCTCTTCCTCCTGATCTTCCCATGGCTGCCTCATTTTTATCATTCAGGTCTGTTTATCTGGCATCCCCTTAGATAAATCTTGCCAGACTACCCAATCTGATGTAACCCCCAAGTCACTCTCTATTATATACTGCATAGTACTAATTACTACCTGATATTCTCTCATTTATTTAGTAGTTTATTATCTGTTATGTATCCCATTCCCACTCGGCCAGCCTGTGCTTAGAACCCCTAGCACAAAATAAATAGTCAAAATAGTCAAAGAATATTTGTGGAAAGAATGAACAAATAAATAATAGTCACTTGCATTGTTATTGAGAAATTCTTAATATTGTTTCACTCCTACAAGATTATTTAAAACCAATGACTAGCAGTTTTTTGTTTTCCTGTTTCCTTTAGTACTACTTCTTAAAAGAGATTTTGATTGAAGTTTGTTTTAGAGCAGGTATAGAAAGTTGAACTTTCTCAGGGAAAGAGACTTTGCATGATGTTCTTTGAGACAAGCAGCCTAAGAAATGATCTTTCTAGACCCTAGGAGATAAAAATCAGAAACGCTTCCTTCTCTTGTGTAAATCGTGATGTGAAGAGAGGCATTGAGAGGAAGAGGTGGATATAAAACTATTTAAGGAAGCAGAATTTTAGTATAATAGGGAGAATTTGTAGAAGTTTGAGGTTTCTGTATTGGGCCACTGGGTGGAGAGTGGTGCTGTTCAGTAAGAAGGAAGTACAGGAGCACATAGAATAAGAGAAGCAAGAACTGGAGAAGTGAGAAGAAGATGATGGGGAACCAGTAGTTTGAGTGGGGGGTGATGAATCAATTTTTGTCTGTTAAGTTTGTGGTGTCTGTGGGGTATCTAGTGCAGAGTTCCAGGTAGCAGTTGGATATGTTTGTTCTGGAGCTCAGGAGATGGGTCTGGGCTGGACTTGATAGATTTAGGGTTTCTGGTGGTTTCAAGATATATATACCCCAGAAAAACATGTTCTTAAATTTAATCCATTCCTGTGGATGTGAACCCATTGAAGTAGGAACTTTTGATAACATTACTTCTGTTTAGATGTGGCCTAGCCCAATCAGGGTGGGTCTTAATTCTGTTACCAGAGTCCTTTATAAGTGGAATGAAATTCAGATACAGAGAGAGAAAGCCACAGACAGAGCAGACAGAAGCTTAAACCAACAAAAAACACAAGAGAAGGGAGAGTCTAGAAGAGGACGCCATGGGCATTGCCATATGACATGCTAGGGACCAAGAATTGCAGCAGCCAACCTCAGAATGCCAGTCTTCAGGAGAAAAGCATCACCTTAATGATGCTTCGATTTGGACTTTTTCCTAACCTCAAAACCATCAGCATAATAAGTTCCCATTGTTTAAGCTGAGCCATTGCAGGTATTTGCTTGAGCAGCCAAATAAACTAAAACAGGGTTTCTTATCCTCCAGATGGTATTGGAAGTCAAGAGAGTAGTTGAAATCGCCAGGTAGTGTGTGTAGAGTGAGAGAAGAGGGGCAAGTCTCGAATATCCAGTTACAGTAACATCAAGGGATAGAAAGAGAAGAGGTGGCCAAAGAGCAGGAGAATCGGAGAACCAAGAGAGTGGCATCATAGAAGTCAAAGATGTCAGAGGCCCTAGATAGGACAAGTACTGAGCCTGGAAACAAGTCCACTGATTTGTCAATCTGAGGTCATTGGTGACCTTTGTCAGTCACAGTTTCAGAGGTGTCAGGGAGGCAAAATTAGAAAGTAGTGGGCTGAATAGAGAAGTGAGAATGACATAGGATCTAGTTTGTCTGCCTTCCTTAAGGTATGGCAATCCAGCTCGGCACAGTCCTCCAGACATGATTTGACCAGTGCAATATAGTGGTGCTACCAGTAAAGTGCAACTTTTTAGCAAGAGCACTGCATATATTGGTGGTTCATTTTTGGCTTGCGGTCAACTAAGAGCTTCTGTGTTTTTTTTTGTTTTTTTGTTTTTTTATTTCAAGTAAGCAAGACAGAGTCCTTCTATCCTGAATGTGTGTAACTGATTTTTCTTTTTAAACCCAGATGCAGATCTTTACATTCATTCATTTCAAAAAGCATCTTGTTAATTTCAGTCAATTCTTCCAAACTCATTCTGAAATCTGATTTCATTATTATTCATTATTCACTTTATAATCCTGCCCAGGACCCTACTTGTTGAATTTCCTGAACCTCTTCCTTAGGAACAGGAGATGGAGGTCCCAGTTACTACAATCCTCACACCTGGAAAATGAGAATTGAACTCAATTTCATTCCAGTAGTAGAAATATAAACCCAAACTGGAATCCAACTGACCAGAGGTTTTTCAAGAATGTCATTTTGAAATAACAAATGACTAAAACTCAAGACATATAACGTGTGTGTGTTTTTTTGAAACAGCAAAATCAAAAGATATATAATGTCCTTGGTTAACTTTGAGACTCTACACTCACAACTAAAACTGTCATTACAGTGAACTTATCTAATGGGTAAATGCACTGTAGACATTTTTTGATAAAAGGCTAGAAACAGACTTAAATCTGAAAACCAGGGTACTGGCTTGCCTGAGTATTCCACTAAATGAGGTTTTATATATTACTGTATGTAGCATTTGGAGAACTTTTCTTTTTTTAATTTTCAAAATACCATGAAATGTGATCTCTGTGAGGTCGATGGGTGATTTCCACTCTACTTATCAAAAGACCGAGCGAGGTGCAGGGAGGTTAACTAATTGCCCAAGGAATGTAACTCAGATCTTCTGACTTCCCACCAACGCTTTTCCCACGGCCTTCCCAGCACTCTCATCAGAGACCTTCATATACAGTTAAAAAAATAAAGCATGATATCCAGTTGCTTGAGGAGAACAATATACAAGCTATGCACACATAGAGACAGAATTAGTTTTATATATAGCTCAGCTAATTGTGTGAAGTAGGTGGTCATGAAACTGTGGGACTCAGAGTTATGGTTACAGTAAGGCAGAATGTGGGCAGAGGATGCTTCCCCGAGGTGGCTCAGGCAAACTTTTCTGTACATCGCCCTTTTGTTTCAGCTTGCTTCTTAGCAAACACAGGGACCAGGAGCCCACCAGCTCATTTTCTGTACATGAAGGAATCTGAATTCAGATTTGAAGAGTGCATAGCCTCTACAACCACCCTCTCTGCCTACAGCCCCTGGCTTCCTTGCCGGGCTACCCAAAAATGTTTACTAAGAGTGGCAGCTGAAGTCTGCTTGGGAAGCTGAAGCCTGTGTACATCAGATGACTGACCAAGATGCTTGGGTGTGTGCTGACTCATTTAAGAACAATTGATTTAGAGAGCTGTCAGGACGTGGGTGTTGAGTGTGCTGTGGTTGATTTTCCAGCATGCTACCCAAAAAGCAATGGATGGAAGTGGCAAGTGATGAAGTTAGAACAGAGTTACTGGACTGTTGAGAATATAGCTAGTTATCTCCTTTCTAAATCTGACTTTGGGGATGCCTTAGTTTTTAGCATCTGGATTTAGCAATGTTTTAGATTATTAGATTATTAATTAGAAATATTGAAACAGGAATAGTAGTATTTATTGAGGACTTACCAGGTGCTAGGCATTTTTCTACGTATTTTACATGCTTTAAATAACTCAATTCTCACAACCACTCTTTGGGGCAGGTACCATTATCGTGTCCATTTTTCAGTCAGGGCAATTGAGTTTTCGAGGTAAGAAGGAACTTGCCTGAAGATACTAAGGTATCTATGGTGGAGTGTGATATTCAAGCCCAAGTCTGTGTTGTTAATGATGACATGTTACCAAGGGTTGGGTGACATTTAAATAGAAATATTGTGGTTAATGTTGAGCAAATTTTCACACCTCCTCCTGATTTTTCACATATACATATATGTGCATATATGTATATATATATATATAGAGAGAGAGAGAATAAGAGATGAAAATTTGTCCATTTATTTAGAAAAATGTGCACTAAATGTGACTGCATTAGGAGCACAAAGAAGACAGAGAAGTCCTGTCCCTCTTTAATTCTTTTAGTTGGTTGATCCATGCTCAAGGATGTAACAAAGGACAACTTAGGGTAGAGTCTGCTGTGAGAGACCTAAGCCCATCGAGAGAGCTGTTAAGAGAGAGAGAGAATTGAGGGTAAGTGAATCACTCTGATGGCACAGTTTTGTATTTCAGACATGACATTTAATCATCTGTAAAATCTTTCCTTGAACTTGTCCCAGTGCTTTTGGAAACTTCTTTCCATAAGCCCTAGTGCCCTAGTGCTATATGAGGTGTGGGACAGTTGGAGACAGAGGGATTTAACCCACCTCTCTTAGGCCTCACTGGTGTGACTTCAAACCAGGGGCATTGTTGTTTTTTTTAATTTTTTAAACTGCCTAAATTATGAAAGTGTGGGCTGCCCCTTCTTTTGACCTAAATGCTAGAAATTAGTGCCTTATGGCCAGTATGTTCTCCAGCTAGTCTGGGAGCTCTTAGTGACCTGTCTCATGTTTCCTCACTGCCACCTGCCTCTAGGTCCTCCCATCCTCCCTCCCATTGTACCACCCAACGGCTACCTCGGCTGCCATGGACCCTGGGTCTCAGCTGCCCTGATCACACATGTCACCTCTTGGGGACCATCCCTGCACCCTCCCCAGACGTCAGGGATTGGGCCACTGCTTCCCATGCATCAGCCTGTTTGAGCTGTGGGGACAAGCCCTTCCATAATTTTCTTTAACACAGCCAAGACCAAAGTGCATTACGTGGTAAAATTTAAACCACCGCTCTTCTAACTGCGGCTTTTCTGAGAGTGATTACTTAGCTTTCAGTTGGCCTCTTCCTAGCAGAGACCAGCTCCTTCTCTTCATCCCTCCTCCACACTTCCCCCACCTATGGGAAGGTCCTAAGGTCTCCAAACCTCAGAAACCCTGAAAAACTCCCCAAGCCCCAGAGATAGTCTAATGTCCCCACATTCAAGTCTAAAGTCCACTGTGCTGATCATATCCTCTGAACTGGAATAAATGTTCTTCCAATGACTTTCTTAGGAAAAACCCCTCCAGAACTTGCAGGGGTGTAAGTTTAACCTCCGTCTCTTCCAAATGATCTGAATACCCAAATCAGACATTAAGTAAAGCTTTCAGTGGGGTTCTGCATGAACCATGGCACCAAACCCCTTCCAGTCCAGCTTGTCGTTTTTCATTCAGCACAACATGAAGAGAGGTTCACGGTTGCACTTCCTTCTGTGGGTTGCTTGCTCCCAAATTTCAACTCCTACAAAGAAGTCAAAAATCACATGCCCCACTTTGCAAGGAGGCCTAAATAGGAAATAGTCTAAAGAGAGAAGACAAAACGCTTACTGAAGAAGGAAACATTTCTTTCTGAAAGACAGAATTCATAGGAATGAAGATACGTCAAAAACACTCCCAGTTGACACTATTATACAGTATATAGTGTCTCATCCTGAATGTCAGGGCACCTTACAGCAGTGACTGGCACATGGAAGATACTCTAACTATGGACTGAATCACGGTAGCATCAGCATTAGGTTGTTTTAGTGCATTCTATTTTCCCCAAGCATGGTGGAGGGATGTTTGCTTTCTATTTGCATTAACAGCAAAACTCCTCTTGTTTTTTTTTTTTCCTCCCTTTTTTCCTCTTCCCAGAATAGAACTGCCTGCCCCAAAGATAAATTCAAATCTCTAGTCTAGAAGAAAGAAGCTGCTTGCTCCTTCAAAAATAGCTATTTCTTCCATTTATTTTAGACATCATCATTTACTAATATTTTTATTATCTTAGTTTAGTCAAAGTGGAAAGAACACTAGAATCCTGATTCTGTGCCTCATTAACTTGTGATATTGGACAGCCTACAATCTCCTTGAGGTTTAGTTTCTTCATCTTAAAATGGGAATAATTATATCATGAGAACCAAATGAAAATATGTATAAGATATTAATTTGAGAAGAAAAAAGTGCTAAAGATGCAAATTAGAGTATGTTGTTATTTTTATCATCATCATCATCATGATTTAAGCTCCACCCATTTCAGTGCTTCTAACATCATCATATTTCTGGACAAATTCCTTTTTCTCAATCATTTCATTCAATAGTCATTGAACAACTATTTATTGAGCAGCTAATATGGGCCAGATGCTTTTCTAGACCCTGTGGAAAATGTGAAGATAAAAGAAACTGTTCCTGAAATTGCAGGGGCTTATAACCCAACTGGGATGGCAGGCTTTCACCATATGATTTCATAATTAACTATATCAATTGCAACTGACATAAGTGCTCCAAAAGAAAAGAACTGAGACCAGCCCTTGCAGACCACTAGCCTGGCCAGGCACTTGCTGCTGCCTCTCCCTGCTTTCTGGGCTGCCAGAGCCCTCTGCAGCAGCCTTTGGAAGGAAGGGGCTCTTGGTCTTGTCACATGAGCTCCCACCATCAGCACCTCATATCAGAGCCTCCTTTAAGGGGGTCTCTGCTGTCTTTCTCTGTTTAAAATGGCTTCTGGGTTCTTTGGAACTTGGACAACTCTGCATTCCATATTCTGCACCAAGCAAAATTGTTCCTGGATCTTCCAGCAGTGGCCATGGGGCTGGCTGCAAACAGTGCTAAGGAACTTGCTTGAAGCCCCCTTCACTTGCATTGGGGTTGTCGGACAGTGGAATCATCTCTGGTGGTTTGGAATATGGCTCAGGTTCCTGACCTCTTTCTTGGCTCAGGGCAAGGTCTTAGAACTGCAGAGGTCAATTGTGTAGAGCCCAGCACTCGCCCTCGTCTGACACAGGGTTAAGACATATTTTATTGACTTTCATGGTGAAATGCATTCATTGCCAGTTAGGGATGGTGTAGTTTGCTGGAAAGAGCTCTGGACTGGTCATCAGAGGTCTGGCCTTGTCACCAGCCAGCTCGGTGACCTTGAGCAAAGCTTGACTTCTGTGGTTCTTGGCTGTAATTCCTGTAAAATGAATGTATGCTATTCATCATTTAATTGATGTTTAGTAAGTTGTTTGAAGAAATTGGACTAGGCATCTACATAGATACATATTTTTGATAACTTAAATTATTTGGATCTTAGACTTTTTATTCTTGGAATACGTATTATTTAGCGACTGGAAGAACAAAGTGACATATATGCCTCAAAGTACTTGACAGTCTTGCAGCATTGATTATAAAATGAACAACCAGACAATCCCAGGATCATTTGAACTTTTCTTGATCATTCTTAGGCATATCAAGGTGAAGCCATGAATATCTTCAAATATTCTAACCCTACTTTCTCTTTAAGAATTCACAGAAACATAAATTTCCAAAGTGGAAATTCTCTTTAAGAGAATCTAATTAATAAAATAGCATAATTATTATACTTTTTAGGCTTTAACACAGGCATAATTCCTTCACTATTCTGTTTTCCACCTTTTCAAATGGTGATGAGGATCATGAAGACCATTTGTAAGCAAAATTTTGTAGCTTATTTTAACATGTTAGTGAAGAAAAAATTTACCCTTTGATCTCCTGCATTCTTTTCTGTTTCTCTGACCCAGTAAGTTTCATTTTAGTGAGGGAGAAGTGAGAGAAGAGAAGATGTTGGCTGACAGAAGTTCTGGAGCTTCAGGGAATGATGAAAAGACTTTGCCTCCGATTGCATGGGCGTTTCAAATTTGACCAAGAGGTAAAATTTATGTGTTTTGAGTTTGTGGTTATATAAAGCAGTTTTATAATTTACGTCGAATATTTGTTTGGTGAGGGCTGATATAACATATGCTATCACTTTTTTTACTAAGGAATGGTTAGCCTATTCAGAGAAAGAGAGAAAGATGAATGAAAAGATAAGTACATTGATGCTGGCAATATTTAATTTAATGTTTATTCTACTTTTTTTTCCCAGACTCTGGGTTTTCCCCAGTTACGAGTTATTTTAAGCTTATTTCTTTTATTTTTCTAAATCTTGACTTGTAATGTAAATATCAATCCCATATTAACAAAAGAGATTTTTCCTCAGTTTTATGGTGAGACTTTTATAGCCTGAATTTTTAGTTTATCAAATAAGGAAATAAGAAATTTAAGAATTCACTTCTTAATTTTTGGGTATGTAAGAAGCTAAGAGAGTCTGTTGGTGGGAGCTAGCCAGTTTCAAATGGTCACCGATTCTGAGGCTATACTTGATATTTTTACAGACACATTTATATCCCTTCCCCACCAAATTTAAGAATTAACCTGCCAACATAATTCTAAGCTCATATCAGGTAATGAAGTACAGAGGAAGGACTGATTCAGGGCTTGCTGTCCGAGTCAGGCAATCAAACAACAAAAAACCTCTTACCCACCCCCAATTCATCATGGTTCTTATTGATGTGTTATTACAGGCCTAACTACACCATATTTATGTTTTCACATATATAAAAATCTAAAGTTATAGATTTTGAGATGGTTTTCATCATAATTCCTTTTACTTTGGGGAGCTCTGGACAGATCAGCCCATTTATGATGTCATTTCAACTATGTCTTAACAAAGAAAATATTTCATTGTGAGTCTTTCATGACTTTTTCCCCCCATGTCAGCATCTAATTTCTCCTTTATTACCCTCCATAATTCTCTCTCTTTATATTCTTTTTAAAAAGTTTCCTCTGATTGCCATCTTTGCATGGCCTATTTCATTTAATACAGGAATGCACAAGTGCTTTGCCAGCATGGAGAGGCTGCTTTTCATTCAGAGCCACATTTCATCAGAAAGAAGGGCAAATCCAGTCAGAACTCAGACTTTCTGGTTGTTATGTAGTTGCTAAAAGGATTTCAAATCCTTACAATTCTAATATTTTCCTTTCATCCAATTAAGTTGATTTCTCTCCTCCACTATTCTCTACCTTTTTTTCACCAACCTTTTCCTTTCCTTTAGCTGCCTCTTTTCATCAGAAACTATCACTTATGGAATGCCTAATTCCTCTCATGAGTGTGGAAGTTGAAACAGAGGCTAAATTGTAGCCTTCAGTCAGTTGAAAGACACTCATTGCTCATTTTGATCTGAGCTGGAGCTCTGGACTCTCATCAGAAATGAAATTCAGTCATTCTTGAAGTATTTATGGAGAAATACTATATGCCAGACTTGCTTTCTGGCAAGGAAACCAGATAACACATTGTGATGGTTAGGTTCATGTGTCAACTTGGCCAGGTGATGGTACCCAGGTGTCTGGTCAAGCAAGCACTGGCCTAATAATTGCTATGAGGATGTTTGTGGCTGATTGATAAACCAGAAGGCTGGTTTATTAAATTATCAGTCAGTTGGCTACAGCTGTGACTGATGACATCAATGAAGGGCATGTCTTCCACAATGAGAGAATGCAGTCAGCTGGATTTACTTTTAAGTGAGACATATAGAGGACCTTCCCTTCTTCTTCAGCTGACCAGCAAAGTGTTTCCTGAGGAGTTCGTCGAAGTTGCCAGTTCATTTCCTGAGGAGTTCATCGAACACATTCATCAAAGTTGTCAGTTTGCTGCTTGAGGAGTTCATTGAACATCTTCATTGGAGTTGCCAGTTTGCTGCCTGCCCTATGGAATTTGGACTCATGCATACCCACAGTTGCGTGAGACATTTTTATAAATCTTATATTTACAGGTATCTCTTGTTGATTCTGTTTCCCTAGAGAACCCTAACTAATACACCTAAGAAGAACAGAGTGCAATTATTCTGCTGCAACAATGTAATTCCAACCTTAATTCACTAACCCCCACACACAGCTATTATAAGTCCTAGAAAAGGCACAGGAAAGGATATTTTAAAATAACATTTTACTGACTTTCAAAATAGTGCTTATTGTTACTAAACAGTTACTCACAGTCCCTGAAATTTGCACACAGATTTTTCTGTAGAAAGTTTACATTGTGCCTGATATGTCTAAAGTCAATGGGTTATTATGAGATCACAGAGAAAAATATTCATGATTGTTCACCACCTCAATCTGCAGACTTGGCCAAGTTGCTGTATTCATCTTTCAACTACACATTTTTAGGAAATGTAAAAGGTTGCACCTCAAACTAAAGACTTACTCCTAAGAAAAGTTGAGGTGGATACTTAGTAAAGTTCAAATCTGTTAAATACCTCACTTCTGGTACCCAAATTTGTTCTGGTTTGCTAATGCTGCTGTTAAGCAAAATACCAGAAATGGATTGACTTTTATAAAGGGGGTTTATTTGGTTACAAAGTTACAGTCTTAAGGCCATAAAGTGTCCAAGGTAAGGGGGTACCTTCACTGAAGGATGGTCTGTGGTGTCCAGAAAACCTCTGTTAGCTTGGAAGGCTCATGGCTGGCATCTGCTGCAGATGGCTTTCTCCCAGGATGTTCCTCTCCAGGCTGCAGTTCCTCAAAAATGTCACTCTTAGTTGCTCTTGGGGTGTTTTTCCTCTCTTAGCTTCTCTGGAGCAAAAGTTTGCTTTCAAAGGCCATTTCCAAAATGTTGCTCTGTAAGTTGAAGCTCCTCTCTCAGCTCCTGTGCATTCTTCAGTGTCCCTCTTGGTGAAAGCAAGCTCACTCCATTTGTCTGAGCTTTTATAGGACTTCAGTGAACTAATCAAGGCCCAACTGAATGGGCAGGGACACACCTCCATGGAAATTATCTAATCAGAGTTATTACCTACAGTTGGGTGGGTCACATCTCCATGGAAACACTCAAAGAATTACAAACTAAGCAACACTAATACATCTGCCCACACAAGATTGCATCAAAGATAATGGTGTTTTGGGGGACATAATACATTCAAACTGGCACACAGTGAACAAGCAAGTGTGTCCATGTTTAATGTAATTGGAGGTAGTGAGAGCTGGGAAGAACAATCAAGCAGGATTATTTATTAGAGAGGAGAAGGGGTGGAGGCAAGGCTATCTGGGGAGGTGGCATTTGATCAGAGGCTGAATGAACTGGGAGGGAGACATTCAATCATCTGAAGGAGAGTGTTCCAGGTGGGGGAACAGCAAGAGCGAAGTCTCTGAGCAGGGGTGTGCTGAGAGTGCATGAGGAAGGGCAGGGAGTCTAGTGTGTGACTGGAGGGACGTGAAGAGGAACAGGGGAGGAAATCAGGTTGCAAAGTAGTGGGGGACCAGATCCTGTCTTTGAAGCACATTGTAGTCAGGAAAACAAGGTGGACTTAGAAACAATATTTATCAACTGCAGTACATCACCTAGGACAAGATAATGTATCTTAAACAAGAACACTGTTGGATATCTGAAAAGGGAAGGATCACTGTGGCCTGGCTATAAGCAAGGAAGGCTTTCTGGTCTTGAGCTGTTACTCTTTTACTGAGCTTATATTTGTTGAGTGCAAATTGGTGTCAGGCTGTGTTAGTGTTGGTGGTGGAGATACAGTGCTGAGCAAAGCAGACCAATCCATGCCCATGAACTTATAATCTAGCTGGGGAGACAGAGGTAAAGCAAAGAATTACACAAATGAGTATATAATTACAAGCTGTGAAAATTGCTCTGCAAGTCCAGTGTAGCACTGAGTGCTGGAAGAGAGTAAGATAGGGACCTCAGCTAAACTGGGACAGGAAAGTGACAGGATGAGTGGGAGCCAGGCAGAGGGTGTGAGAAGTGTTCTGCATAGAGGAGGCAGCCTGTGGGAGGCCCCTGATGGAACGGGCCCAGCCTGATGGAAGAACTGAAATGTGGCCAGTGCGGCTGAACACAGCTATTGAGGGTGGATTGGGGGTTGGTGGTGTGGGGAGATGTTTCTCAAAATGAGGCTGCAGCTAGATCTAGCAAGGCTTTGGATTTTGAATTTTATCCTAAAAATACTGGGAAGTAACTAAAGGTCTTAAGCAGGGGGATGACACAATCAGATTAATGGTTTAAGATATTCACATTCCAGATGGCAGGAAAAGTGTTGGAAGAGGGTAAAAGAGGGAGCAGGGGAGCAGGTAAGGTGCTATTGTAGGGGTCTAGGCAAGGATGATGCTGGCTCAGGCCAGGATGGGGACAGTGGAGATCAAGAGGAGGAGCAGGCATAGTTCTGAAGTATGTTTATCACGTAGACCTTATCTATGTTGTAAACAAATTAGAAGTACAAAGAAAACAAAAGCTCCCAGCCTTACAAATTCTAAAATTCTAACAAGATTTCAGTCACACCACAGATCTTGCCTGTTGGCAATAATTGTCCTTTATTTCTGGAAAATCCTTGGGAGTCTGATTTTCTGCATTCAAACAGATGGCAAAAAATTAATGAATTTATTTATACAACAAATAGAATACCTACCATATGTAGGTATTATTCTATTATAATTAGAATTATCTATTATTCTATTATGGTGGAGACACTGTGGGGAGTAAAGAGGTGCGCAGGTTTCTTTTTTCACAGCTGGTACTCTGGTAAAACATACATTCCTGTGTATACTTTAAGAATTATGCAGTTTTGGCCAAAAGAGAATAAACCAGTGATATGTTTCTTAAATATCTCAATTTGATATAGGAAAGTGTAGAATAATAATTGCTGACTTTTTATGACAAGATCTCAAAATCTTGTGTCAAAAAATGTTTAAAGTAAATAAATTAATAGACAAATAACTGGGAAATTGTTATAATGCTATTATATGAATAAAGTTATCATAACATAAAGATCTTGGATAAGTAAAGTAGAATTCCCTCAATAGAAAAAATGTACTAAAAACATAAAAAATACTGTAAATAATACAAATGACTTCCAGGTACAAAAATTAACCTCAGTAAAAATAAAAGAAACTCAAATTAACTAGACCAAATATTATTTGCTCCACTAAAATTAGCAAAGATTTCTTCACTTTGGATCATGATACTCAGTGATGGATGGGTCTTCTGAGACAGGCACCCTTCCCTGTGGATGGAGGAGTGTGAATTGGCACACATTTTCTGGAAAGCAGTTTGCAATATGCATGATGAGGCTTAAAATGTTAAATTATTTTACTGAATTGAATTTTAGGAATTGCAATTAGGTTTTTCAGAGCTTCCAGAGATCTCATTTGGACTCAGTTGTGAATGGATGAGTGGCCTCAGCAAAAACCTAATCTGAGTTGGAATTTCCATCCATTTTCTGGGTAGGAGAGAACATTGTACTGATTTAGCTCAAAGCAGGAGAGCTTTCTTACCCTCACACCCCAGAGAGCTGCACGGAGGCTTCTTTTCACTAGCAGATTGGGTCAGAGCCTGAACATACCTGCTAGAAGCTCTCTGCTGCCATCTCCAGTCCCCTGTTTTGTCTCAGCCCTGCCTTCCATCTACTGCCTAGATGTTAGAGCTCCAACACTCACAGGCACAGAAAAATGAAAACATCAGTGAATTAGGTGTCAGTGACAGTGGGTTCTACTTAGATAGTCTATATTATATGTTAGGCAGTGTGTTTTATGTGTATTAATGAATTTAATCCTCACAATAATCCTGTGAGGTAGATACTATTATGATCCCCATTTTACAGATGGGGAAACTGAGACACGGTGACTTGTCTGAGTTCATATAGCAAGTGTGTAGCAGAGCTGGGATTTGAATGCATGAAGTCTGGATTAAAGGGGTCCTGCCTCTTTAATTGAATGACTCAGGTTCATGTCCTGGCTCTCCAACTTGTCAGCTCTGTGACTTTAGAATAAACACCAAATGTCTCAGAGCCTGGGCTCTCCACTGTGAGAAATGGATATAGTAATACCAACCACACTGAAAAGTTATGATAATGGAAAGAGATGATGCATGTGAAATTTCTGACACGTAATAAGCATTCAAATTCTTACTACATAATTCATAAGTACATTATAAATACATGCTAGTTTGTACATTGGCTTTCCCATAATGCTTAAGTAAGATTTTTAAATGAATTGCAGAGTCAAAGCTGCACCCTCCCGAAACAGTTTGGGGCCCATTCCTTGTGACATTTTTTGGTGGTTGTGCAGCTTACTGAAGAGTTGTGCTCCCTACCTCAAAGTTAAGTTGCTCAGGCCACAGACTGGAATGCTTGATTACTCTAGACCAGGTCTCTGTCATTTGTGGGATTCAGGGTCCACAGCAATGAGTAACAAAAAATGTGGGCAGTGCCCTGCCACTGTGGTGGAGCTGCAGCCAGGACTGGGTATGAACTAACTTACGGTCTTGGGGCTCTGGATGGAGAATTTAGAAGTGAGATTCTCATCTATTTGATTTCACAAGCTGGCTTCTAAGGAATGGCTGTGGCACAGAACTTTTTGCCGACTACAAAGATGTGGTTAAAAGAGCATCTTGATCCACCTACCTCCTCACTTACATGGTCACTGTTTGCTCATTTTGATTCTGCAGAGTAGGTGTTCTAAGAAAAAAAGAAAAATAAATTCCTCATACACCTCAGAGTGGAAGTGGAAAAGGAAACATTTATCTTGAGTAACGCTGTCTACACAATGTTTAATGAGTTTCCGTGTTTATTTATGTAAAACATACATCTGGTTAGCTTCAAGTTTCCCTTTTTTCAAAGGTATGATTTAACTTTATACTGCTTTCTTTCCCCGATCTCCCCCTCCTTGTGCTTTAGAGACATGCAGAGCTAGGTTTAACATCTGGCTCGACTGTTAGTTGAGAGACTTTGGACGAGTTACTTAGCTCTATAAGCCTAGATTTTCTTATCTATAGATTGAAAGTAACAATACCTACCTGATGGGAATGGTAAGAGGATTATATGATAATGTATATAACACATTTTGCAAAGTACTCAGTTTATAGTAGGTGAAATGTAAGGCTAGGGAGCAAAGTAGCACATAAAAGAGGAAATGTATGTAGGCAGGAAAACAAGACACCTGAAAAAGGGAAAGGAATAGAAGGTATAGGAAATGACCAAATGGCACACAGATGTGAGAAAACAGATTTTCATGGGATAAAAAGACACTTGTTTAGAGTTTGAAAGAAGACTTTGTCATTTACTAAGAACTGCATAGCAGGAAGGCAAAAACTGCAATAGTACCACACCTAAGGGTCGTATATCAAAATCAAAGCGTTTCTTTTATACATGGGTACACTTTTAGATGCCTATTCTATCCTAAAATCTTGCTTTGAGGTCCTCATGAGGAAAGCCCTCGAGACCTCCAGACAGCTGAGTAGAGACCTTGTGATACTTATCAGGGAAGGATAAGTTGCTCTCAATAAGCTTTTGAAGGAAGTCATGGTGTTTGTCCGGTAAGGCTCTATCATTGTTAGAAACTAATGTTATTTCTGTAACTGTTGACATACAATGTTGTCTTATTGTGAAGGGGCTGATTTCGTCATCTCAGTGGAGAAGATGTGTTGGGCACTGCTTGCCTCAAGGAGAGCACTGAGAGAAAGGAGAGACCATTTACTCCCTGGGCATATGCCTGAGTACTGGGAGCACACGGGTGAATAAAATGGGTTTCATGGCTTGAGAAACTGGTTAGGTTAATTATTGCCCCAAAAAGTCACCCCCAAACTTAGATTAAAATAGCAGCAAATTATCACCTCCCATGATTCTCTGGGTGGTCCACGTGGCTCTTCTGCTGGTCTTGGTTGATGTCTCTCCTGTGCTTGCTGTCTAATGGTGGTTGTGACTGATGTCACCTGCAGGCTTGTCTGGGATGCTGGGATGGCTGGGCCCTTCTCCCTCTCCATGTAGTCTCAAAGCTTCCCCTCTCCACGTGGCCTGTCCATATGTTTTCTCCAGTGTCCATTCATTAGGTAACTGATATTCTTACAAGCTGACAAAAATGAGCCTTCAAAGATGGAGGAAGTGGAAGCTCCCAGGCCTTTTGAGAATCGACACAGCATCATTTCCACTCTATTGTATTTGTTACTATGAATCATAGGCAGAGATGTGATGGTAAACCAGCTGTCCCAACAAACAAACAAAAACCCCTGCTGATTGATTTCCCTAATGTGAATATCCCCACCTTGACTGATTTCAAGCTACCAATGTGATGTCACTGAACTCAGAACTGGGAAGAGATATACACAATTGGTTCTTGTGAGCTGATACAAGCCTGCTCTGGCACACTGCTGTCATTTGCCAGTCAAGATTCAAAGTGGGAGGGCTCTACACCTGGGTGAGAACACCATATGTGGTCCATTGGGTGCCATCCTTGGTGACCAGCTACCACAGAAGCTAACAATCTAATGGGAAAGACAAATTCATAAATAAATTATTATATTGTTAGTGTTCAGCAAGATATGGTAATCATCATATTAAACGTATGTTCAGAGAGTTATGGGCAAAGAGAGAAAATAACTAACTGCCAGAGGAAATCAATGAAGATTCCTAGAAGAGGTCACGATTAAGCTGGGTCTTGAAGATTAAGTAAGACAGAGTTTGCCCAGCAGAAAAGGGGGAGAAGACACCCAAGCACAGGTGACAATGTATGTAAAGCCAAGGACTGTTATACTGAAATGATTCAGAGACTGGCAGAACATTTCCTTTTCCATGTGACTGTAGAGGAAATACGTCTTGGCTATTCAACTATTCTGTCCCATTGTTCACATGAACCAAATCCTAACATTTTGTTTCTAACTTGTGTCTCCTCCCAGATTCTCATACATAGAAGTGGACAAAATTCTTTGACAGATGATTTGGTTCAACATTTGAAAGGAAATCTGGTCCCTGTGATTAGATGGTCCCTAGAGGACACAAACAGAAGGGGAGGGTAAAGATGTCAGCAGATACTAGATTATGAAGGGTCCTGAATGCAGGTTAAGGAGTTTGGAATTTATTCTGCTATCAATTAGAATCCATCGGACAAGTTCAAAAAAAAGAGGTGGCACAAATGTATTCGTTTCCTCTGGCTACTATAAAATATTGCCAGAAATTTAGTGGTTTCGGACAACACTAATTTGTTACCTTACAGTTCTGGAGGTCAGAAGTCCAAAACCAGTCTCACGGGGCTAAAATAAAGGCATCAGCAGGGCTTTGTTCCTCCTGGAGGCTCCAGGGGCGAATCTGTTTCATTGCCTTTTTCAGCTTCTAGAGGCCACCTGCATTCCTTGTTTCATGGCCCTTTTCTAACATCACTCACTTCTTGCTTCCATTGTCACATTTCTTACTACTCTGACGCATTTGCCTCTATTGTAAAGGCCCTTGCAACTACATTGGACCCACCCAGATAATCCAGGATAATTTCCACACATCAAGATCATTAACTCAATCACATCTAATTTATTGCCATATTAAGTAGCATATTAATAGGTATTAGGACATGGACATTTTTAAAAATTCAGTTTTAATGAGATATAGTCACGTACCATACAATCATCTACAATGTACAATCACCTGTTCACAAAACCATCATACAGTTGTGCATTCATCACCACAATCAATTTTTGAACATTTTCCTTGCTCCAAAAAAAAAAAAAGAATAAAAATAAAAGTAAAAAAGAACACCCAAAACATTCCGTCACCCCCATCCCACCCTATTTTTCATTTACTTTTTGTCCCCATTTTTCTACTGATCTGTCCGTACACTGGATAAAAGGAGTGTGAGCCACAAGGTTTTCACAATCACACAGTCACACCATGTAAGCTACAGAGTCATGCAATCGTCTTCAAGAATCAAGGCTAATGGGTTGCAGATCGACAGTTTCAGGTATTTCCTTCCAACTATTCCAATACACTAAAGACTAAAAAGGGATATCTATATAGTGCATAAGAATGCCCTCCAGAGTGACCTCTTGACTCCATTTGAAATCTCTCAGCCACTGAAACTTTATTTTTGTTTCATTTCGCTTCCCCCTTTTGGTCAAGAAGATTTCCTCAATCCCATGATGCCAGGGTCAGGTTCATCCCCGGGAGTCATGTCCCATGTTGCAGGGAGATTTACTCCCGAGAGTCAGAGAGATTTACACCCCTTGGAGTCAGGGCATGGACATTTTTGGGAGACCATTATCAGCCCACTACACATGATCAAAAGTATCAGTGTGGAGATCACATGCAGTGTTGATTTAAAAAGTGTGATGGAGAAGTTCAGGAAAATCAATTAGAGGCTGTTGCAAGAGTTCAGATATGGCCTTGAAGTAAGATGTGACAATGAGGAGAGAAAAGGGGATAAGGATTCCAAAGACGTCTCAGAATTGGGATTAATGAAGATTTTTATAACCAGTAAGAACTAGGGAGTGAAGGAGGGGAAAGAATCAAGGTTGACTCCCAATTTTGGCTTTAATTGGGTTATTGTGATACCTAATTAGCCCACAGGAGATGCATGGGGAGAATTTAGGGTGGGGGGTGGGTGGGCAATTATCTCAGTTTGCACACTGTTGTTTGAGTTACTCTTTGAACATTGCGGTGGGAATGACAGAAGCCACTGGAAAATCAGATCTGGAACTACTATAAGAGAGAAAAAGATTATCTATGGAGAAAACCTTGAGTAAGAAGGGAATTCAAGAATAGGATCCTTGAGGTTTCAACATTTGAGAAGGACCAGCTAAGGGGGCAGAGAAGAAATGAAAAAGTGTCACTGAAGTGAAGAGATGAGAGGATTTCAAGAGAAAGGAAATGGAAATAATGAAAAATCTATTACAGTTATGTAAAATAAGGTCGAAAGGTCTATTATATTATGCAAGCAGGTAGAAGGTAGTGTTAGTGATCTTATTAAGAGCAATTTTAGAGCACCAGTGAGGGTTGGAGCAGATGAAAGGGTTGAAGGTAAGTGGGCATGAGAAAGTAGAGAAAACCATTGCAGACTATTATATCAGGAAGTTTGGCTGTAAATAGAAGATAAGAGATTGTATAGTCACTACAGAGAGAAAGAGAGAGACGTGTTTCCTGCGATAATGGCAGTGGCTTTCACATTTTATAACCCGGGGGAAAGAACCACTGGATAAAGGTACAGGAACAGGAGGAGAACACAAGGTTAGGTTAGCTCTATGGATAGAAGTGGAAAAGAAAGAGGCATAAATGAACACATAAATAGATATTTTAAAGGGGAATATGGAAAAGATGAGGGACCTTAAACTTGACAGACTCTTCTTTTTTCTTCTAAGTGGCAAGAACACTCCCCTAAGTCAAGAATTCAAATCTGAGCTCACAAGTTCTGTCTGGTATAAGTGTGTACAGGTTTGGATCTATGGTAGGTGACCTCGGGAGAGTTGCCTAACTTTTTACAGTCTTAATTTCCTTATCTATAAATTGTGGATGCCAAGAGTATCTACTGCTTCATAGACTTATTTTGAGGATAAAATTAGATGATCTGCATAATGTGCTTAATAAATGTTAGGCATTATTATCAATGGCATAAATTAGAGTCCCTTCTATCCTTCCTTCCAACCTCTGTAACCGTTTTTAAAATGCTTGTTTAATTCATTTCTTTAGCTTTTCAAGACTTCTTCTACTAAATGTACTTTAAGGCTTAATAGTTGGCAGTGTGCTCTTTGTATATATTTGATCTTCAACTACAATATCATTTATTTAAAGAATTTAATCCACAAATATTATTTCTGCTTGACACATAAGAATATTAGACCAATGGGAATGCCATAATATTTTAGGATTAACAAAATCCTGTCCCAAACCATATCTGGGAGAACATTTGATATAATATTTATACCTGGAGTTCTATTAGGGAATTTTTACAAATTTCCTGGTGTGAGATTATCATCCTATCATTTCTAAATTTGGGCAACCCCAGAGCTATCCCTGACCTCTTGGTAGGGGGCTCAGGATCTTAACTGAAATACCTCTATTATCTTCTATTAACTATAAATCAGATTAGCAGATTGACTATCCTCAGCTACATGCTGAGTTTGTACCAATAGATCCTGTGAAGTCTAGGTCTTGAATATGGCTTAATTTATCACAGAAATAACTCTGTTCTAGCAACACCTTGAATAATGACATATATATCTCCCCTAGGTAGTGTGTGTGTTGTGGGGGGTGGGGGTGGGAAGGAACAAAGTGAAATGAGGTTGGAGAAAAGAGAGGGAATAAGAAGAAGAGGGAGAGAATTGTTTTCTGTCATTCTGCTAAAAAAATACCTGTATTCTTCTTTTTCTCAATCCAGAAAATAAAGTCCTAAACTAACATGGCAGCTCCTATATTTCAATCATCAGTTTAGGATGAGTAACTGGATGAGTAAAAGTTGTCCAGATTTACCAAAAATATAATTCTCATGGAACACAGAATGGGCACATATCAAGAGATAGGGTAGAAAGTTTTCAATGGACATATCAATTACTCAACTGACTTGGTTTTCATTGAAGATTTTTAAGAGCCTTTCAGGCATTAGGCAATGATGGTGGAAACACTAGCTGTACGCTGCTTTCTTAGGAAAGGGGTGTTGATTCTTCATGGTGCTACTGAAACAGTTCAAAGGCACCATCTTAGAAATTGAACTGCCTTTCAGCATGTGCTTTAAAATTCCTGGAAGAAAAATGTATTTTATTGATTTTATTTATACTTTATTATCCCTTAACATCTTTCAGTAGCATTAGATCAGTCAGAGCTGAACTATGGATTTATCAAAGAACAAAGCTGTCAAAAACTCTGTCCTTATGAAGCTTACATTCTAAGTTGTGGAGAAGCACATAGTACAGAAAATAAATACTTTATACTGTATGCTGTAAAATAAAACAGGAAAAATGTATTGTACCACTCCTTTTTTTCAAATACTTCAGTTATTTCCAATGGCTTTTAGTAGGAAGTCTAACCTTCATTTCCGGTTCAGGTCCCCTCTGTTTCTTCACCTTTTTTGCTCCCATTCCCACTTCAGGCTGTAACTGTAAAGGAATTCTCTCTGTTCTCTGAGCTTGCCACTAGGACTTTTCAACATCCTTCAAAAACCCCTTTTCCTCTACTCTCTTGCCTGGCCAACTCCTAGTGGGCCTTTAAAGTCTCAAAGCCTCCTGTACAAGTCTGGGTTATACACTTCTCACAAGTGGTCTCACAGCACCCTGTACTTCTCTTGCTGTGGCACTTTGCACCCTTTATTATGGCACTTCTTGGTGGATGTGTGTGTGTGTGTGTGTGTGTGCATGTCAGTGTGGTTGCCGTTTTGTTTTGTTTTAGTTTGCCGGGCACATAGTAAGCACTTGATTAATGGATGGATAAATGGATGGATGAAGAAGTGAATGGAATAATGAAATGGATTTTAACTGATATTGGATCCCCCAAAGCTACAGAAACTTTAATCCTTTGGGTTCACACCTAATTGTCCTCCTGTCACTTCAACCTCCCTTGAAGGATGAGTATGAGCCTCTTTATATTTTTCTTGTTAGTGAATCATGGTTCACTCCCAGAACAGGTGAGCAAAACCTCCTTAATGACTCTTCTGAGCTAGTTCCTCTGTATTTTGAGGAATTTAAGATGCTGATATAATTTTATTAGTATGTGGTAGACAGGCCAGAAGCTTAGCCAGTCTGAAGCATAGCTGTAAGTTGAAAGCCCCCGAGAACACTGTGGGTGGCTTTTTATGAATTCAAACTTCATCCCAGGGATGTAATTTTGGACACTTTCAATGTTAGGATAGTATGTTAGACGATATTTTTGTTTGCCCTGATGTTTTCTTTGGGAGAGGGAGGATGATTTGATTGATTTTGTGTTTTGTGTTCTTCCATTTAGTTGCCAAATAATGGCCTATTCGAGATTAAATCTTATTATTTACCTGCTTCCCATCCTGAAGATACTAACGTGTGTTTCAAAGGTTGCCTTTGAATGGGGTGCATGTGTTTAAGAATCTGAGATAGCCCATTCCTCTGCCCCCAGAAGTTGCAGGACTATATGATTTAGCCACTTCTAGGCGCAGGGTTGTATTTTCATGCCTGGAGAGGGAGGGCATTTGGTAACTCAGAATGGGGACAAATATTGTGGGTTCTGCAAAGATGCAAATCTACTGGAAACAGTGCCCTGGGGGTGGTGAGAGGCCCTGGGGGAGGAAGGCTGTGAAAGGGGCTTGAAGATAATTGAAAGAACAATATTTCATGACACTCCCTTTATTTTCCTGAAGTTAAACTTACAGATAAGTATAACCCTGCTATATATATAATTTTAAAAAGTCAACAAAATGCTATAACTGTAATATTCATTTTAGCTCACAGATATTAGAACATAACTACATTAGACATAATGAAACAGAAAAATGCTTCCACCTTACTTATTATAAATATGTTTAGATTTAAGAGATTAAGATCATATTTAAGTGAACATTGGTCACATCTTTTATTTGACATTTTGAAATAGGACCTAAAAAGTACTCATGCATATACATTGAATTGCCATGACTGAGGCAGCTACAAATGCAGGCTAATAGAGGTGTGCAGTGTTGGGGATTCAAACCCCCAAAAGGGCACTGCTGTTGGTGATATATTGGTGAAACTTCTTTGTAAAATTCTGTACAAAACAACACATGATCTTTTTTAATTTACACGGTATTTCATTCATAAAAATTTCATCATATATATATGTCTGTATGTGTAAAATGGAATTACCTTCTGCTGAGCTTAATTATAGATGAGCAGCTCACCAACATATGGTACAAGGGACAATCAAAAGTCACATGGGGCCCAGTACAGTTCTTGCACTGCTACATGCACCGTTCCATGCATTGCTGCGGTGCACATCAGGCTTTCTTGGGTTCCTGGCCACCACTTATCAAGTGCTCCCCCTTTCATTCCTCTGATGTACAAACAAATTTCTTAAACTTCCCCTAGTAAAAGTTTAGTTACAGACAAACCAGTTAGAAGGCTGTTCCCTTAGACGGGAGGTAAGGAGCCAGCATGAAGAGACTGGCAGAGGGGTGAAGAGAAAGGACAGGATTTTACCACAGATTTACTCTCTGCAGTAAAATAGGCCATTTTGGAGAATAGCTAGAGGGTTGCACAGAGTGGGCGGTGAAGAAAGGAGAGGAGTGTAGGATGATTCTGACTTAGGAGGTCAGGTTGAAAGTGACACCATTAACTGAGTCAGAGATGGAGGTGGGAGGCAGGTTTGGGAAGGGGACAAGAATTTAGAAGACTTTAAGCTTCTACTAGAATTTTTTGAGTCTTTATATGTCCTTTAAGGATATGGAAACCGCTGGCTTGAGGTAATCCCAGTAGACTTTTTGTAGAAAGTTTTCTAACATGAGGAAAGTCCAGGGAAATGACAGTGTGTATGAACAAATGCTTCGGACCCAGCCACCCAAATCTTACCTTTACCCCTTCCTAGCAAAAAGACCTTATCATGCAAATCAGTTACCCTCTTTAAAGGCCTGTTTCCTTACTTGGAAAACGGGGATAATATTAACCTCGCAAGTTGTGAGAATTTGAGGAGGTATGTAGAGAACTTAGCACAGTCACGGTATGCCGCAAATTTGCAATAAATGATGACTGTCACTGGATGCATAAACCCAGGGACTGAACTATAGAGGCTAACTAATGACAATGAAGAGAACCAGGAGTTACTGAGTGGTTAATAGGTGCTAGCATTTATTGAGCATTTATTATGTGCCAGATACTGTACAAAATGTTAGACATGTATTATCTTTTAAATTACCCACCCAGTAAATAATCTTATGAGGTAGATGACATTGTTGTCATCTCAATTTTGTAAGCATTATAGGAAGGTTCTGCAACAGGCCTGAGTTAGCACAGACACTGGTGCTGGAGTCAGGCTTTGAATCCAGGCAGTCTCTGATCCCTGAGGGTTGCTCTCACCCTTTCCACACCAGGGCTTCCCATCCAATATTAGACTGAGCACAGATTCACTAATGATGTGGCACCTTCCTCTCTCACTGGGTTGTGCTGCAGTGGAGTGATCACAATTTGATTCCACTGTCAATGTGCACTCACAATCAATGTGGTGCTATGGAGTTGTGCCATTCTTTCCTAGACCAAAGTTATTTAGAACTTTATGGCTATTATTAAAATAATGATAATCACTTTTTGTGATATATTACTCTTAATAAGCTATGAATGTTTTCCAATATTCACTGTTATTTCATTTAGATTTTTTGCAAAAACTTTATATTTTGCAAAACCTTTTTTTTATTTTTCAAAGCATTTTTTTTTAAATTTTGCAAAATAAGGGATATTGCCTCTAGTTTCTTTTTTCTGTGTCATCTTAGGAGGTTTGGTTTCATGCTCTTGCTGATTTATAGAAATAAATTCATAGAAATAATAAAGCCTTTTCATCTCTTTCTATGCTCTGGAACAGTTTAAATAGTACTGAAGTCACGTGTTCTTTAAAAATATTGAATTTACCCATAAACTGTTTAAGTCTCATGACTTTTAAAGGGTACACTTTGGCAGCTTTATCAATACTTTGCCACAGTCATTGGTTTGCTTAGATTGTATGTTTCTTCTAGGATCAGTTTTGGTACTTTTTGGTTTCCTAGAAATCATCCAATTCCTTGTTATTGAATTTATATACACAAAGTTGACCAAATTATTATAATTCAATTCTGTGACTGATTATTTCTCAATTTTCTTTCATCCCACTGTACTTGCTTAGTGAGTAGCTAATGTATTTTAATGTTTGTTCATTTTTTTTCAAATAACCTGTTTTTAATGTATTTATTAGTTCCATTATTTTTGTTTTCTGATTCATTAATTTTGGATTTTATCTTAAGTATTTGTTTTTTTCTATTTTATTTAGAATTATTTTGAGATTCCTTTCTACATTTTTATTTTCCTTTCTTCTTGTCTAGCAATTTTTGTGTGTAAGGCTATGAATTTACCTTTGATGGATACTCATTGATGGATATATTAAAACTTCAATGTATTTATTTATGAGTTAAGAAAGATATCCTAAATTTCCATGTGGCAAAGGTTTTGTACTATTTTTTAATAATGTCTAGTTTTACTGAAATATCAAAGAATATGACCTACATTATTCCTACTTTTTGTAATTTACTGAAGTTTTTTGTGTGACCAAATTCTGCAAATGATTAAAGGTGTTCAAAAGATAGGTATATTCTTTCATATCAGGATATACCTTTGTAATTGTGTAATTGAGTCTTTGGTATCTTTACTTATTTTTGGCTAATTTGAACTGTCAAGGGCTGAGAGAGGTCAATTAAATTCATTTATAGCTACTGTGTTTCTGTTTAATTCTCTTTATACTTTTGTAATTTTGGCTTTAAGAATATTGGAGCTATGCTATTTGATGCATAAACATTAGGCACAGTTTTTCACTGTGGACTGCATTTACTTATTACTATAAAGTGTCCATTCCTTGAATTCAACCTCACCTTATATTAATATCTTGATCATTGTTTTCTTTTTATTTTAATTTACTTACTGTAACTTCTGATACTAAAAAGGTGACAAGTGACACTTTCCAATTTTTGAGTCACTTGTGTAACATATTATATCATATTCTTGGGTTTAGTTGTTTGATCCAATTAGAGTCCTTTTTAACAAGAGAGTTTCTCTGCTTTTCATTTATTTATATCACATACATGTTTGGTTTCTTTTCTATCATCTTGGATTTTTTAATAACATGCTTTCTGTTCTTAAGGCTTTTTAAAAATATATTTTGCTGTATTGGTTTTTCTGTGTATTTTGTGTGTGTTTTCTGAAAGATTTATCTCCTGTTTTAAGTTCTTCTATTACTTATTTGTAAGTGGGACCTGTCAAACGTTCAGCGTTATGCAGCAAAGCAAACCAACCATCACAACACACCAGTGAGTATCAGGACGGTGAGAAGATACGCCCGGGATAGATATCATGCAAGCAATGAAAATGAGCTTCCTCCTCCACCAGGGGCTCACAGAAGGCTACTCAAAGGAGCCCGTGTTCAACCAGGTCTTAAAGCTGCATGGCAGTTCTCTGTGTTTGTGGCTTGGTCTTGGTGTGTGTGTATGTAGGAAGAGGAAAGACATGTGTGAGAGAATGAAGGTGTAAAAGAACTTGGTATGCTCAGGGAGTTGAAGTAGACAAGATAGTATGGGCACAGGTTGTGTAATGGGACATGAGCCTGGAGATCTAGCAGGGGTCAGACCGTGATGAGATTCTTTAGATCTCAGAGGATCCACTGCAAGATGTTGAGTAGGTGAAAGACAGTGTTTAAACAATTACTCTGGCAGCCAAGTAGAAGACGGTTGGAAGCAGAATGAGAGGTGCCAATAAAAGCAGGTCAACAAACTAGATATCCATCATATAAACTCAGCTTTAGGATTAAGCCTATGATAGTACGTATCGAGAGAATAGGATATTTAACAGGTATGAATGACTGGCAGCCGATGATATATGGGGTTGGGTGGAGAAAAGGACCATCTATGTTAACTCCAGGTTCATGACTTATGTGAACTGTATACTGTTGTTCATTGGAATACAGAACTTAGGAAGAGAAGAAAGTTGGGAGGAAAACATAATGAGGGCTTTAAATTAAAAGCCCCTGTGAGACACTCAGGTATGGATATTAAGCATGTGGAGATCAAGAATGGAATTTAGAGCTGAAAATCCTTTGGGTATGGGTGGTGGTTTAAGCCATGGGTTGAGAGGGCTACCAAGGGAAAGTGGCCAGCTGTGTGACAATAAATATTAGCTACTAACCATATATGCCTATGTAGATTTAAAATTGAATTGATTAAAAAAGTAAAATTTAAAATTCTGTTATCAGTTGCACTCATCACATTTGAAGTGCTCAAAAGCACTTGTGGAGTAAGGCTATCATTTTGGACAGTGCATATTATAGAACAGGTCCATCACCACAGAAAGTCCTTTTAGACAGCATTTGGTATTACGGGGTTAAAAAATAGAGGTTTGAAATATATCAGAACCCTGATATTCTGAATATTTATGTGGTCACTGAAAAAGAAAATCCTAAAACAAAGGCTGGGAAGGAGACATCCACTGAGCGCTCTTTAACGTGCTGGGCAATTTTGGCTTTTCATATGTTTTCTGATCCCCAAAACTGCCTTGTTAAGTTGGTATTTTTTTTAAAAATTCAGTTTTATTGAGATATATTCACATATCATACAATCATCTGTGGTGTACAATCAACTGTTCACAGTCCCATCATGTAGTTGTGCATTCATCACCCCAATCTATTTTTTGAACATTTTCCTTATACCAGAAAAGTAAAAATAAGAATAGAAAATGAAAGTAAAAAAGAACACCCAAATCATCCCCCCCATTTTTCATTTAGTTTTTGTCCCCATTTTTCTACTCATCCATCCATACACTGGATAAAGGGAGTGCGATCCACAAGGCTTTCACAATAACATTGTCACCCCTTGTAAGCTACATTGTTATATAATCATCTTCAAGAGTCAAGGCTACTGGGTTGCAGTTTGATAGTTTCAGGTATTTGCTTCTAGCTATTCCAATGCAATAAAACCTATAAAGGGTTATCTATATAGTACGTAAGAATCCTCACCAGAGTGACCTCTCAACTCCATTTGAAATCTCTCAGCCACTGAAACTTTACTTCGTTTGATTTTGCATTCCCCTTTTGGTCAAGAAGATGTTCTCAATCCCACGATGCTGGGTCCGGATTCGGCTCCAGGATTCATATTCTGCATTGCCAGGGAGATTTACACCCCTGGGGGTCAGATCCCACATAGCGGGGAGGGCAGTGAGATCACCTGCCGAGTTGGCTTAGCTAGAGAGAGAGGGCCACATCTGAGCAACAAAGAGGTACTCGGGGAGACTCCTAGGCAAAATTATAAGGAGGTTTAGCCTCTCCTTTGCAGTAATGAGTTTTTTAAGGGCAAACTCCAAGATAGAGGGCTCAGCATACCAAATTGCCAGTCCTCAATGTTTGTGAGAACATTAGCAACAATCCAGGTGAGGAAGTCCCCCAGCTCCTCAGGGGGCCCTGCATATATATTTTTATTCTCTGCCCAAATTACTCAGGGATGTGTCGCTATTTCACTCTAATCTATACAAACTTAGCAGGTCTCACTTCCTATTCAAAGTTCCATGTAATTATGGTATTTGAACAAACTGTACCAGTTAAATTGTTTAGGAAATATAGATCCTGCACCAAATAAACATCTCTTCCCTTGGTCTCACATAAGTTGGTAATTTTAATGCTTTTAGGTTAATTTTTAAGGCAATTTTGCCCAAATCTCCAAGCTGGTAACTGGCAGAACTTGATGTGTAACCCAAGTGTACATAGTATTCTGAGTTCGATGATTTTTCAATTAATCCAGACTGCATACCTTGAGAAGATCAAGGGACACGGTATCACTGAAGCCAACGAGGAAGAGAATTTCATGAACAAAGGAATGGCAAGTCACACCAAGAGGTCGAGTAAGGTAAAGTCAGAAAAGTCTTCATTAGAATGGACAACAAGAAAGCTGCCCAGTTTCAATGGAGGATGGGGTGGAAGCCCTAATAGAACGGGCTGAGTCTAGCTATGTAGCCATTTGGGGCATAGGCAGGTATAACTGCTCCTTTATGAGATTAGATGTAGGCGATTCTTTCTTCACACAAAAGACGGTTCCCTGAAAAGATGTGTTCTAAGTTCTTACAAATTATGAATATTAAGTTCCCTAAGGTCACATCTCTCATCTTTGGTATAGTCTGATGAGACTGAATCCTAAGATCTACTTTTTATTCCTTGGTTTCCAGCTGTCCCGACATTAGGCTAGTCACTTAACTCTCCAGAACTATTTTACTCTTTGTGCAGTGGTGTTGGAAATATGTGCCTTGTTTATCTAAAGGAGATATTTTTGCATACAAGGAAACACTGGATTTGATAGCGAACTGTGAAGTGATACATAATATAACATGGTATTCCTAACTGATCAGACAAAATGATATTAAAAACTCCATAAATTTACCCACAAATGTTTATGCATCTATCGGAAATTTTCAGTTAAAGTTATTAACTCTATATACCTGGAGAGGAATAGAAAAATTTAGCAACTTTTGCTGGCTACTCCCAACCAAGTAAGTTGATGCTTTCTGAAAGCAAGATCCATGGCTTCCTATGGGCGCTGCCGATTTAATCTTTATGTCCTGGTTGACTCCACCAAACTGAAGGAAGGAAAAGAGACAACTTTTACCCTTCCCAAAATGTTTAAAAGAGGAGAAAAATTAATCAGAAAACCTAACCCAAAAAATTCAGAGTTTACATACAGGCATTTCTAATTATTTGACTAACTAGATGACAACCTATGTCTAGAACTTTATAAGTTTGTGGAAAAACTTGATAGTATTTCCCAAAGAAGCAAATCACGTGAGTACATTAACTGGAGAACTCCCAGAATTCTCTTTCCTTTTGAGCGATATTGACTGGAGGGAAGAGAATTGCTACGGAACACTGTGGTTTGGTTACAGTAAGGAAAAGCATGAGCAGATGCACATTTGTTACCAGATTGTGGAAAATCTACAAAGGCTTCCCAGGTGCTTCTCTGGATCTGAACTCAGCAACTGAAAATATTTCCCATCCAGCAGAAATGTTGCTAACTCCCCAACTCCCAGGCTCTAAACACTAAAATCTTATCATATCTATCTTAGATATGTCTGAAGCAGCTCCAAGAAGAACCCTTAATATTTTAGATCAGAATAAATCAGAGGAGGACAATAAACTGTTTGTCAATAAAGTGTTTCTCAGGCTCCTCTGAAACTTCTCTAATTAGACTCAAAGCGCATTGAACTCACAACAAGCTTACTGGAAATGTCAGTTATTAAATAGACATTTTACCGTAATTGAATGTTAGTGACACACAGTTCAGACCACAGGCCCTGGCAGCCCAGAGAAAGGGTTGCTTGTAGCAAACTGTGCACTGACAGGAAGCAAACTTCTCAGCTGGGTCCTACCACAGTGCTTTTGCCTTAAGCTGCAAGAAGAAAAATTTACCAACCACCACCCTAGCTATTGCCACTGAGTCGCTATCATTGAAATAACATAACATTAAGGGGCCCAAGGAAGATATGAAGAAAACCAATGTCCTAGTGGGGCTTTTAAAACCCAGTCAAAAAATTTTTTTTTGGTTGAGCTTCATCCTGTTACAGGCAAATGGTCAAAGTAAGATGCAGACGGAAATCCCCAAACCCAGTTGTGGGGGGTTAGGCCACTGACTTGGACTCTACTGAAATTTTAGCAGAAATGATATGAAATTCCTCTGTTCTTCACATCTGGTTATAAATTGCCGTCTAAGATCCAAAAATCCTTATCAGGTTGAGTTTTAGCCCCTGGCTCACAAACCAACAGGAGGAATTGTTTTCACCTGTGCCCAGGGTAGAATGCCACCATTGGATGAGGCTGGTTGTATTCCTTGACCAGCTGCTGTATATCCCCAGCCTAGTGGCAATATTGCTTTATGACACAATGCTAAATTAGGCCTCGTAATAATGAGGTTTCCTCCCTTCTGTTTCAGACCCCTCACCTTCGTGTACTTGGCCCCATCTCTAGCTTCCTCTAGATCCTCAGCTGATCTTTCCTTCATTCTCCAAATGTGCTCCAGTCTCCTCCATCTTAAAACAAACAGAAAAAAAGATAAAGCAAATGAATGTTTTCTCACTCACCTCTATTTATCTAAAGCTTTTTCGTTTTCTCATCACAGCTATAAATATTTGGTTAATAATGGCATCTTAAATGCCAAATCCAGTGAAATCAGCTTCATTATCTCAGGAATGTGCAGAATGTTCTTACTTCTCCAACCAGCCACCATCTACTGTGTAAAAGATGAGCCTTGGATCCTGCCATCGTCTTTAAAACATGGTTTACCTGGTTCCATTTAAGTGAGCCTAGAGTGTAGACTTGGTGGGCTTCTTCCTGGATCCCATTCAGCTTTGCGTTTCTGCCTTAGGTCTCCCTCCCTCCATGACTGGTGATCCACCATAAATCCCAAACAGGACCAGAACTCTGGAGCCCTGATTAGCTCTTGCCATCACTTTTTCTCCTAGGCTTAGATTCAAGTTTTGCCTCTGGTGGAATTCCTGTTACATATGAACAGATATCCTGGGACAGCCCATTTTCTGACTGACTCCTACTTGTTATTAATCATGTCAACTTACATCATGTGTCACATATATGTGTCATCAAAATGTAGAGTAACTACCAAGGTCCTAAGGTAAAACTAAAAAAAAAATAGTATTAGAACTTCAAACCATTTCTTTTCCTTGGTCAAAGGATAAGCAAGGGAATGACAAGACTTAGGTAAAGGAAGAAAATGTATTTAAAATGATAATATGATAAAATGATAATATGGATTTTTATTTCTTTTTAAAGAGAAAGTATCAGTGTTGATAAGATAATAAGAGTTTGGGTAAGAGATTAGAAGTACGGGGACAAGAACAACAATCCCGCCGGTAGAAAGCGTTTTTGGCTGTAGAATTAACACAACTTGGAGATTGATTTTTGCATAAGAAGGGTGAGAGAGAGAAGTTTCAAATACAGCCGACTGGCTTATAATGCTTTGATCTGAGCTGTCTCATAGGCGTTAGATCTGTAGTGTGCTGGGTTGCAGAGAAAGATAAAGTGAGTGGCATTAGAAAGACCAGAAGATCTGAGATCAGGTTTGGGTTTCAATCCCAGCCTGTCTCTGACCAGTTGTGAGATATAAGTAAGGCATTCATTGGCAGGAGACCTAGTTCTTTTATCTGCAAAATAGGGAAGGGATAACAGCAGCAGTATTTTGCCTACCTCACAGTGTTGTTCTGATGGCTACATGAGAACATTGAGGTGTAAGTATTTAGCAAACTGTAAAGTAGTAAACTAAAGTTACATATTATAAGGAAAATTCTGTTTTAGATACAGAACAAGATTATTCCAATCAATTTCATCAATTTCTTTTTTTTCACTCTCCTGCCAGTTCCAGGCCCAGTCTGCACAATTCATGATCTGGGATGAATGAAGCAGGGAGCCAATTTTTCATCTCACATGCAACTGCTGGAAGGTATTACTGTCCTAAGGACAGCAAATGGTAGCCAGGAGTGGGGAGCAGGTTTGGCTGCAGCCTTTTATCCTCCCCTGCTGGGATTGCTAGATCTGAATGACTGAACTATTGCCTTAAAAAAAAAAAAAAAAAAAAAAAGTCTACTCCTGTTTCCTTTTTGGAATCCCAGCTATGAACTAAATCCTGCTTGGAAGGGAGCTTGGCAACCTATCTGGCCAGTATGAGCCCTTCCACACTGGATGGAGCATTCTTCCAAGTTGGGCAGACTCAGAACAGCAAAGTTGCCACTCATCTGCTCAGAGCTTTCCTCTGACAAGGGAACCCTGCTCTCTAGTGACCAGTGGGTTACTCTTGAGGTTGTTTGCATGTTAAAGATAGCTTGCAGTCAATCCGTAAATTAGCTTAGTCTCCATACCCTAAACCTAACCTGTCCCGGTTTCTTCTCTTCACCACTAACCCAGAATTTGGGGAGAACCCATCCAGATTATAACTATTTCTTCTTCCAGATTCATCTCAGCATTCAAAAATGTGCAGATCTACATTTTTTTAGTGATTTAAAAAAATTATATGTAGGCATGTTGATGGTTATCCACCCAGAAAAGATGAGCCACATCTATTTTCAATGTGCCAATAATAATATTAATATAAAAATAGCAATTAACACTAGAAAATCATTAGTTCTATGTGACGTACATGCACTGTTTCATTTATTCTTCACGGCAGTCCTATCCTGCAAGCATTCATAGTTTCCTTGTTTTATAGAGGAGATCAGAGAGCTGAGTCAGTTGCTCTAAACCAGAAGCTAGTAACTTGGTGGAGCCAGGGCTTGACTCTACTTTTATTTAGATTATATTACCTAAGTGGACTCCACCGCTGTACCACAATTCTACCCTAAGTAAACTAACGGGATTGAGACCAAGCAAGATGTGAAGTTGGCTGGGTAGACAAAGCCATTTAAATCTTGGCCTGAGAAATTTGTATTTGATCTCATAGGCAATTGGGAGTTACCTTAGATTTTTGAGCTGCGATAACATTCACTATAGGAATATTGATGGGATATTCATTAGGAGGAAATGCAAGCAGACAAAAGTCAGGGGTATGAAGACCATCTGAAAGTCCATTATAAAAAGACACCTGAAGCCTATGTGGAGAAAATTATTAAACTTTATATTGAATGACATTAAAAAGACCTAAATTTATCTTTAAATAAAAATCTCTTGAATGAATAATCTCTAAATAAATTGCAAGATATACTGTATTCTTACATGCTCAAGGACAAGAAGACAGAACATTGTAAAAATGTCAAACTTCCCCAAATTAATGCGTACATCAATGAAATTCCAGTCAATATTGCAACAGTGAATTTTTTTATAAGTCAGTCTTGCCAGGCAGATTCTAAAATGGATATGGACAAACTAAGGCCAAGAAAAACCAAAACACTGCAGAAGGATAACTACCTGGGGAACTTGTCCTATAAGACATCATGACTTTTATGACTAGGTAAGAATTAAGATAGTGTGGTATTTGTGCATGAAAAAAACAAAACAAAGCAGAAAAACCAATGGCAGAGGATTGAGTCCAGCAATAAATCAAGGTATATATGGAAATTTCATATACTGTAGAGTTGGCATTTCAGATTGCTGATCAGAGGAGGGACTGTTAATTGTTTAAATAAATAATTGTATCCCTAACCCATACTATACATAAAATTCTATTCTAGATGAGTTAAAGGCTTAAATGTAAAAAACAATATTTAAGCTTTTAGAGAAAATATAGGAGTATTTTATGACCTTGTGGTATGGAAGAATTTCTTGAATTAAATGTTAAATTTTTAAAAATAAAAGCGTTAAATATTAAAAATGAAACTAATAAATGTGACTACATTAAAATTAGAAACTTCAGTTCATCAAAGAGACCATAAAGATAGTAATAGGAGATAGACAGTATGGAGGAAAAGCTGCTAGCTATAACATTACTAATAAAGGATTAAAACCCCAAACATATGAAATACCACAAATTGATAAAAAAATAATAGCAACTCAGTTAGTAAATGGCCACAAGACAAAAGCAGGTATTTTATGGAAGAAGAAATACACATGGTGAATAAACCCATAGAAAAGTGAGTGTTTAACCTCAACAGCTTTCTGAAAATGCAAATCAGAACTATAGTGAGATATCATTTTACACCCACTAATTTGGCAAATATTAAGGAGACTTATGGAAATAAGTGTTAGAGAGAATGTGTATTAACACATCTTTGGAGGGCATGGTACAATCACTTTGAAAATCAATTCAGCATTATTTGGTAAAGCTATGCATATTCCATGGCCCAACAATTATATTCTTAGATATATATCTTAGAGAAGTGCTTTTCAAATTTTAAAATGCATACAAATCATCTGATGGCCTTGATTAAATGCAGATTCTCATCTAGGAGGTTTAGGGTGGGGCCCAGAGATTCTGTATTTCTATTAAGTTCCCAAGTGTTGCAGATACTGCAGGCCCATGGACCACACTTTGAGTGGCAAGCTTCCAGAGGACTCCTGCACATGTGCACTAGGAAGTCTTGTATAAGAATATGTTCTAGTTTGCTAATGCTGCCTGAATGTAAAACACCAGCAATGGATTGGCTTTTATAAAAGGGGGTTTATTTGGTTACACAGTTACAGTCTTAAGGCCATGAAGTGTCCATCAACAAAGAGTATCTTCACTGGAGAAAGGCCATTGGCATCCAGAAAACCTCTGTTAGCTGGGAAGGCACGTGGATGGCATCTGCTTGCTTCCAGGTTGTGTTTCAAAATGGTGTTTTCCAAAATGTCTGCATCAGCTTCTGACAGCCATCTTCAAAATGTCTGTCTCAGTTCCAGCTAGCTATGAGCTCCTTCTGTTTGAGCTCATATAGTGCTCCAGTAAACTAAACAAGGCCCAAGCTGAATGGGCAGGGCCGCGCCTCCGTGGAAATTATCCAATCAGAGTTATCACCTACAGTTGGGTGGGTCACATCTCCAGGGACACTGAACCAGTAGGTTCCAACCCAATCCACACTAATACGTCTGCTCCCACAAGAACGCATTAAAGAATATGGCTTTTTCTGGGGGACATAATATGTACAAACCAGCACAGAATACTTACAGCAGCACTGTTCATAATAGCAAAAATCTAGTAACATTCCCAAATCTTCTCAAAAAAGATAATAGGTAAGTAAATTGTGGTATATTCAAAAAATTAAATATACAGCAGTGAAAATAAATAAACTGAAACTATACAGAACAATATAGGTGACTCAGAAACACAATGTTGGCTAAGAAAAGGCAAATTTTAGGGACCAAGATGGTGAAGTGACCATAGAAAAAGAGATACAAGGTTACTGGTAATGTTCAATAATTTAAGACGATTAGTGGGTTAATAAATGTTTATTTTATGATTATGTTTTGTAACTCATTGAAGAAATTTCTATGTTTGTATCACATATTACATTTAAGATTTAATAAAGGGAAAGAAAGTTTGTCAAAGTTCAATCAGGAAAAATAATGACTCTGGGTATAAGGAGAGGTTTACCCAATTGTTGGAAACCTGGGAAAATAAAGGTCAGTAAGATCAGAGAAATTCAGATGTCTCATAGCATTTCCAGGAAACCATGGCCAATGGTCTCAGGTAAGTACTTGCAGCACTGAGTGGTGATTCTCTGGATAATGGCAAAAACTCGGGGCAAAGGCCAGTGTCCACCATCATCACCTTCCCACCCGATAATCCTTTCCTATGTCTCTTTCAATTTTTAGTTGCTCTCTGACTTTAAAGTTAATAATAGTTGATTCATAATGCCTTTCAAGCTAGAAATTATCTTAGCAATGTAGCTTTATGATGGTATTCACCCTTGATAAAAATCCTATTTTAGTGAAAGTGAAAACCTATTGTAACTTTGAAGCCTGTAGGTACAATGTTTTATTGTTTTTTTATGAGCCATCTGATTAAGTTTCTCAATGGCTTAACTATGGAGACTGATGCAAAAGCTGTAAGTAAAATATTAGCAAATCAAAATCAGTAACATACAAATGACCAAGAATGCTTTTCTCCAGAATGCAAGGATGGTTTGACTCAAAATATCCACAAAAGGGCTGTCTCATATTTTTGGCAATTTAATGAACTAAATATTCTTAAAACCCTTTTAGTGATTGCAGTAAGCTGAATAATGGACTCCCAGAATTGTTCACATCCTAATCCCTGCTGGCTGTGACTATGTTACCTTACATGGCAAAAGAAAATTTGCAGATGTAATTACGTTAAAGATCTCAAGATGGGAAATTATATTGTTATTTGTATGAGTTTGATATAATCACAAGGGGCTTTGTAAAAAAGAGGCAGAAAAGCATCAGGGAAAGTGCAGAAAGTGATGTGATGATGGAAGCAGAGGCAGAGAAGGTGACCTGACAACAGAAGAAGAGGGAGCAAGCAGGTGTGATCACAGAAACAGAGGTTGGAGTTGTATGCTTTGAAGGTGGAGGAAGGGACTGCAAGCCAAGGAATGGTCTCTAGAAGCTTGAAGAGGCAAGGAAAAGAATTCTCCCCTTGAGCCTCTGGAAGGAATGCAACCCTTCAGAAGGAATTAGCCCAGTGAAAAAATCATTTTGGATTTCTGACCTCCAGAATGGTAAAATAACAAATTTGTTTTTTTTTCAAATCACCAGGTTTGTGGTTGTTCACTACAGCAGCAATAGGGAAATAGTAAACACACACACACACACACAGACACACACGCATACACAGAAGACAAACAAAAACCCCTACTGATAAAGCTAGTAATCACACACCCCAACATCATGAAAATAACATATTTAAAAAAATTTTTTAAATGCATAGCTTAGCTGTCAAGAAAGTAACAATTTCCTCAGAGGCCAAACAATAATGAGGAAGCACAAATTGCAGGAGGTAAATTAGCATTGGAGTTGGCAGCTCCCCTGCAGAGATCTGCCAAATCCTGATGTTCTAGGGCTTGGGTTTTAATGGACCATGAATGAAGAAAGGAGGACAAAGCCTAAGGTCCATATAAGGCAGTCACTGGTACCCAACTGAAGTAGGACCTCCCAAGCGCAACAGCCACATTGAGAAAATAAGAAAGAGAAACCATCCTGAGAGAGAAATGGCTTTGGCTGTAAGTAGAAGAGGAAAAATGACCCCAACCACCGCCGAATTCATAATCATAAAACCATCCTTACTCAAGTAGAGATGCCAGAATTAACATTACCTGTGTGACACTCCCAGAATATCAAGCTAAAAATTTACTTTAAGCATTCCCAGGAAACTGGCAGAAGGAAACACACATTGTCTCCGGAGTAATATACCTCAAATCCAGGTCTCAAAATGTTCCTAGAAATAAAGTTCTAAGGAGTGTGAGCTCACAATCAAAATTCACTAAATGTATGAGATAATAAAGTTTTATGAGTGAGTCAGATGAAATAAGAATCTGTAGGATTAGACTTGAAAAAATTGCACATATTAGAATTAGCAGGCATTGAATATATGAGAAAGGATATTGAAATATGACTGAATAAGAAATAATGAAAAATACCAGACAGATTTGAAGATGAAAAATAAACATTTAGAAATAGAAAATATAATAATTGAAATTAGAAATTCAATGAATGGGATTAAAACACAGATTAGATGTAAGTGACTGTGAGAATTAGTACACCAGGAGAGAAATCTGAAGAAATTACTCAAAATTCAGTCCAACAAAAATAGGGAATAATATAGAGACGTCAAGATCAGTGTGCTAGAAGGAGACATTTGAGGTAATGTGGGGAGGCAACAGGGACAGAGGTAATGTCTGAAAATTTTCTATATTTATGAGACATTTGAAGCTTAGGTTAAGTAATCTGAAAACAAAATAATCTTTAAAAATTCACAGACATATTGTAAAGAAGTTGCAAAACACCATTCATTCATTCATTCACTCTTCATTATTATTTTACTCAACCCATAAGCACCTACAATGTTATAGAAACAGGGATCAGGAATGAATAAGCAGAAAAAAAGACACTACCTCCATGGAGTTTATATTCTGGTGTGTCTGTAGACACTAAATGAATAAGTAAAACATGTATAATGTCTAATGGTGATAAATACTATGCAAAAAATTTAGCTGAGGAGGGGTATAAGGAATGCTGGATAGGGACCAGTTGTAATTTAAAATATGGCTGTCAGGAAATCCTCCCTGAGGACCTGAAAATTGAGCAAGGACCTGGAAGAGATTAGGGAGAAGCCGAGTGATTATCTGAGGGATGAACACATGTACAAAGGCCCTGGGGAAGAAATATGCCTTGTATGCTGGATAAATAACAAGGACATAAGTATGGCTAAAACAGAGTGATGAGTGGAAGAGTGATTAGAGATGAAATCAGAGTGGTCAGAGGAGGGCCATGTAGGCTAATGAAAGGATTTTGGCTTTATTCAGAGCCAAATGGAAAGCCACTAGAGGCTCCTAAGCATAACAATTATGTTAACTGATTCACAGATAGCAGCATCATTCTGGTTACTATGCTTAGAATAGACTGATCAGAAGTATAAAAGCAGGAGAATAGCTAGGAAGGTATTATAATAAACCAAGCAAAAGGTGGTGGTGGCTTGTAAACATGCATTTGGTGAGAGGTGATTGGATTTGATATGTATTTTGAATGTACAGATGATGGTATTTAAGAAGGACTGAATGTGGGGTGTAAGGAAAACAATTTCTTTTGTCCCACTAATGAAATGATAACATTGCTATTTACTGAGTTGGGTAAGACTGCTAGAGAGATTTGTTTGGGGAAAGGGGTGAAAATTTGAGATAGGGTTTGAACATGTTATCATTGCAATGTTTTGAGAGGAGCTGTTCAGTAGGTAGTTGGTATGTCGGTCTAGAGCTCGAGAGAGAGGTCTGGACTGGAAATATAATTTTGAGAGTCATTGTAATGTAGGTGGTTGGTATGTATAGCCATGAAACTGGCTAATATATCTAAGAGATGGGGTAACAAAAGAAGAGCATCCCAAAGTTTAAAGTGAGTATCTTAAAGGCAAATATATATATTAAAAAAACATGTTATCTACAAATGGTCAGCAATTTATTTACAGCTGACTTTTCAAGAGCAACAATTGAAGTTAGAAGAAATGGAGTAATATCTTTCCAGTGCTGCAAGAAAGCACTTTAAAAGCGTTTTAGAGTAGAGGTGAAAGACATTTTTGGGAAAAACTGAGTTTACCAGTATACTACTCTAAATAAATGTCTAAAGGATGCTAGAAGTAGGAAAGTGGTCCTCAGAAAGAAGATCTGAGATGAAAGAAGAACAATAGGGGACTGACTGGGGAATAAAGGAAGACTCCAGTTTGTCTGGCAGGTGTCTGAACAATGATCCTTTAGATGATAACCCACTTGCATAAAACTGGAAATATTTTACCACATTCAGAAGTTATTAATTTCTAGAATCTGAGCTGCTTAAAATGTAAATTTCTAATTGACCTTGAAATTAGTCCCCTCTTACAGTTACCTACTGTCTTTAACATAAGTAAAATGTTTATGCTGCTTCTAAATGTTATTACTCATTAGCTTTATTTAAATAAACAAATATAATTTGTTTTTTTAAGAAACTGATGGAAAATCTAGAAATAAAAGTAGTAAGTTAAAATGTTCACTAACTTGTATTCTAATCATTTATGTGCAGGGAAAGCATTTCCTATAATAAATAGTGTGCCTTTTCCAAAGTTGTGGTGGTTTTGGAAAATTACTATTAAAAAATAAAGAAGAAAAGGCAGATAATGATCCATACATAAACATCTCCGTGGATTATATACTTATTTATCATTTCAGGAATACAATTTTTTTTCTATTTTTTAAACAGTTTTATTCACATACAATACAATCCATCCTAAGTGTACAATCAATCATTCCCAGTATAGTCACATAGTTACGCATTCACTACCACAAACTATATGAGAACATTTCCATTTGAAGACAATGTTTTGATTAAGCACTTCCATTGTGAAAAAATTTCTGATGTATTAATAAATTATATTAACTCTTTTGCCTAAAGAAGAACAAATTACTAGTGATGTTCCTTACATTAACTAGAAGAAAAGAGAAACAAGCATTTCAATTGATTCCAAACAAGCATTTATTCAACTCTGACAGCCATTCAAAGTTTTTAAGGAAGAACTTCTTAGGAAAGTAGAAATAGAAGAAAATTCATAAAGCATACACTAAAACCTACAATAAGCATTGTGCTTAGTGGTAAAACATTAGAAACAATACTATTATGTTGAGGAACAATGGCACAATGCCTTGTATCAGAGTTTCTGTTTACTAATATACTGAAGGGCCTATACAATGTAATACCAAATAAAAACATGCAAAAGATGTCATTATTATCAAGAAAGTCCCTAAATACTATTTACTAATATGTCTGATAGTCAATGTAAAAATTCCAAGAGAATCAATAAAATAACTTATTAGAATTAATTAGAGAGTTTAGGAAGAAGTGTAGATCAACATACAAAAATCAATAGCTTTTATAAATGCCAACAATGACCAATTAAAATGTATTGGAAAAACATTTTATTTAAGAATTTCAGCAAAAAATGTGAAATACCTAGGTATAAACCCAGTAACAAATAAGCAAGATAATTATGGAAAAAAAACTAATAAAAATGTACCGAAGATCTGATATATTAAAAAAATACACATATATCATATTTGAGCGTGGGAAGATTCAGTATTTTAAAGATGTCATTTCTCCTCAAATTACATTATGAATTCAATACAAGCCCAATCAAAATCCTAAAAGAAAATTCCATGGAATTTTACAAGCTAATTGTAAAATTAGTAGGGAAAAGTAATGCAAAAGAATAGTTAAAGAAATTAAAAACAAGCACAAAAGCAAAGAAGGGGAGCTTGCCCTTCCAAGAATCAAGATATTTAACAAATCTATGGTAATTAAAAAAGTATATTAGAGTAGAAAAAGACATAAAGATCAATGGCATAGGACTGATGGTCCAGGAATGAGCCCATGTATATATGGGACAATTAGCTATCCATTTTAGAAAAATAATAAAATTGCATCAATACCTATTGTTATTCACCAAATATATATATCTTGTGAATTAAAGGAATAATTGTAAAAACAAAACCGTAAAGTATTAGAAGAGAATATTGGAAGATATGTTTATGTCCTTATGGTAGAGAAGGTCTTAAACCAAAAATGTAAATGCATTAAGAATAAAAAATATTTTATCCTATATAAAAATATACATTTCTCCACTCTCTGCACAACTACTCCTTATTCATCTCAATAAAAGTCACCATGTTTATTCAACAGCTTAAGTCAAAAATCTGAGTAACCCTTGATTTTACTTTTTATCATTTCCCTACAACGATTCATCAACAGGCCTTCTTGACTGTACCCTAAAATAGCCTCTCAGTATATTTTTCTCCATCTTTGCTAATACCACCCTCATCCAAGTAACCGTAGTCTTTTGTGTGGACTATGGCAATAACCAAATTACTTTCCCTGCTTCCTTTCTTGCTTCCTTTTGCACATAATAGCTAAAGCAATCTTTTTAAAAATGTAAATCAGATCATGTAATTTTCCTGGGTAAAATCCTGAGCTGCATTTAAAATAAAACCCACATGCCTATCTGTGGGTTCTAAAACCCTAAGAACTCCTCCCTGCTATTCTCCCGTCTCATTTCACTTCATCCTTGGGACTGAACTTAGGCTTGTTCCTTTGAACAGGCCAACCCAATTCCATTATTAGATCTTTGGTCATTCAGATCTTTGGTTAAATATTACTTTCTCAGAGGGATGATCTGACCACCCAACCCAATGTTGCCACTCAGTTCCTCTCTATCATGTTTATCACCTCTGATATTTTTCTGACTTGTCTGCTGTCTTGTCTCATTCATATGTAAACCCCACAAGAGTAGAGACCTTGTATACTTCACTCTATCCTCAGCATATATATATATACACACACACACACACACACATACACACACACACACTAGTTTCTGGCATGTAATAAGCATCCAATACATGTCAGTTGAAAGAATGGATGACCAAATGTGTTTAAGCATGGCTAGTTCTGTAAAAGTCATCATGGCAGATACATGAAAAATATAACGATGGCTCCTGTCACACAAGAAGCTTCCACTTGGCTTGAGGTCCCAAACAATAGAGGATTGCATGACTGATCAGTAATGTATGTGGTATTGACCATAAGTGAGGCAGGAGTTCAGAGAAGAGTGTGGGCAATGCATGAGACCTCAGCTCTGTCCCAACATTTGCATACTGTTCCAGTATGCAAATCATTTAACTGATTGTACAGTGGTTGCAGCAGGAGTTGAATGGTGCTAAAATTGTCCAGTGATAGTTCATATCCCAAGAGTCTACTCAGACAAATTTTTTCCATTGTCATCTCATCAGTATATGCTTTCAACAGAAATATTTTGAGTAGTTTTTAAACCTTATCCAAAGTGAGTAAATAATTGAGCAAATTACCTTTCTAAACAAGGGGTGTGTGTGTGTGTGTGTGTGTGTGTGTGTGTGTGTGTGTGTGTGTGTAGGGAGTGATGACTTTAAAGGTTTTTTATATGAATTCTTAGGCAAAAGAAAAGAGATACAGTGAGAACTTGACATCAACCACCAAAGGACTCACTAGAACGTTTCTGTTTTTTTCACTTAATTGGCTTATTTCTTGGTCTTAATGGATTTTACCACTTTGGCTTCTCAAAGCATAGCCTAATCCTTTTTAGATCCTTTATCATCCATTTATTTAGTAGGGTATTAAAATTAAAGCATTAGTGGTTTGTTGAAGTCATTAATACTTTGGCCATTTGTCTGTGTGGAATTTGCATTCACATCCCAGGGAATTCTTCCTGTTTTTACAATTGATATAACTAGTGAATGTATTAATTAAATGAATGTCCCCAAAGGTTAAAAATGATTGTTTTGATTTTACAGTTGCCTGTTGAGAAGTAAAGAAATAAGTTAATAAAGATCTGCCTGGGAGAAACAAGTGAGCAAGGAACGCATTGGAAGGGGAAGTTAAGTGTTTCTATTCATTCCTTCTGTAGTAATCCTAATACAGTAAAGACTTCAAGAATTGTCTGCCTTTGCTTTTCAAATAAATGACTTAGGGTGTGAAAAGCAGCACATCCGCCCTGTGGTTGAGCATTTTCTTCTGAGTAGCTTAGCTTTGAACTTCTCTGTAGTGGTGGGCTGGTCCTGCTCCCGGGCCTCTCCCTGGGGATTCCTTTCAACTAACTCAGTTATTTTCAGTTTACTGGAAGACCCCAAGATGGTCTGAGGAAGACTGTTAGTGTCCTCATTTCCTGACTTAAGTCTACAGTGATCAAATCCTCAAAAATAAAATTCTATACTTAGAAAAGTGTAACCACGTCCTATACTGGTATAGGCAAGATCCCAGTCTATTGCATTCAGAGCTTAATGCAATTAAACCCTCAAATAATAGAACCCCAGCCAACCCAAATCTTCACTTAACCAATTTCCCCCTCTACATTCAAAGTTTAGGGAAAGAGCAGAATGACAACTGTTTTGCAGAAATATATATATTTTTTTTAATTTTTGAAGGGTTCCAATGTGATATACAACAATAAGATAAAATAATTGATTTTTAATAACCAGACTCCAAACTTAGTTCCTTTTGTTTATGATAATATGATAATATTAGATGTTTCCTCTCATTCTTCAGGGTTCTGAATAAGGGAACATCCAAACTCATACTTGAATGAAAATCAAAGTATTATTTTATTACTCTTCACAAAATTCCTATGTTGTGGATTGAATTGTGTCCCTCCCAAAACATATGCTGCAGTCTTAACATCTGGAACCTGTGACTGTAACTTATTTGGCAATAGGCTCTTTGGCAGATGTGAACAAGTTAAGATGAGGTCATACTGAATTTGGGTAGGTCCTAATCCAATGACTAGTTTCCTTCTAAGAGGAGGGAAATTTGGACACAGACACACAGGGAGAACATCACGTGAAATGGAGGCAGGGATGGAAGTGATGTGTCTACAAACCAAGTACATCAGCAGCCAGGAGAGAGTCTTGCAACAGTCTCTCTTAGAGGGCTCAGTAGAAACAGCTTCTCCCTTACAGCACTAACACTTGTATTTCAGACTTCTAGCCTCCAGAGCTGTGAGAGAATACATTTCTGTTGTTTTTAGGCCATCTGGTTTGTGGTTATTTGTTATAGCAGCTCTAGGAAATAAATATGCCCTGTAATCCCTAGAACGGATGGCTTCTAGCAAACTGTGGTGGCAAATGAGGCCCCTGAAGTAGTGTTTAATACATGCACTATTCACACAAATTGAAGAAAACAAGCCTGCAGCATGAGCTACCTGACTTACCCACCCAGTTACAAGATGAGGAAAGCTGATGGGCCTCTTCCTGCTTCCACTCCTACCTTGCAAAGGTGTGCAGAAATCTAAAGGGAACTTATGCCCCTGGGAAGAAAGAGAGTTCCCAGCAAGTGGACAGTAACCTAAATCCTGGAGTAAAATCTGCAGCAGTGAATATTAGGCTCCAACTAATGAGGGTGGGGAAGCCAGGAGTCCTGGTGGTAGAGGCGAAGCATTGTCTACCAAATTTTACCAAGTGCAAAATGAGACAGGGTCACCCATATGATTGTGCAAGTGTGCACTACACCACTCTAGGGCATGGAAGGGTTCCATCTATATGGGCTATGATGTAAAATGCCCCTGAGGGTTCTGCAGCAGTAGGAGAGAGTCACAAAGATTTTTTAGGACCTATATAAGAAACTGACTAGATCTGTTACTATGGCCAGGTAATTTAATCCCTAAAAACCTCAATTTCCATCAGCAGAGGCTACTATTTGCCAACCCAATAATCATTCTCTCCTACTTCCTTTGTAATAGATCCCTGTATTGACAGGGATAGATTTGTGACCAGATTTTGAAAATACAAAGTACATTTCCCAGCCTTCCTTGTAGATGTGAGTGGCCAGTGGGAACTGTCTGTAAAGGAAACTAACGCAGCTGGCAGATGCATCCTTTCCCCTTCCTCCCTCTGTCACCCGGAGTAAGATTGTGATAACTGGAACTCTAGCAACCACAAGGTTATCATGAGGTCACCTAGAGGGTAGAAACCACTCACTAAAGATGATGAAGCAGAAAAAGAGATATCCTTGGCAGGAGCTGGAGACAGTCAAGCGTATAAGTCGGCCTACCCTGAGAACTGGGAGATTCCTTCTCTTAGGAATCCTTGGAATAAGAGTCAGAGCTATGGTAGATGGCAAGGGAGGTGAAGGGAAGTGATATGCAAAACTGAACTAGGAGGAGAACCTAAGATGGTGGCTAGGTGAGACAGGGCAAAAAAATACCTCTGTGAAAAATACTAGATAAAAGCCAGAAAGTGACCCAGAACACCAGTTCCAGTGATGAACCAGCCAGACAAGGTCTGCTAAATCCACAGGGACTGTGCATTTGGTGAAACTGGGAGTCTGTGTTCTGAAACGACAGGCTGAGAACACCCCTGCACGGCCCGGTGGCCCAGGGCTTCCCTGGAAGGTCACCATGCACTTGTGACGTGGCACAACCTTCCCTCAGCAGAGGCCCTGGAAGAGCATGGCTGAGAAGGGGAACCCGCTCGGAAATCCCAGGGACCCTATGCCAATACAAAGGACTTGTAGGTCAGCGGCAGAGACAATCTGCGGCAAGACTGAAATGAAGGCTTAGACTCTTGCAACAGCCTTAAATCTCTGGGAACACCTAGGAGGTTTGATTATTAAAGCTGCCCTGCCTCCCTAACCACCCAGACACACACCCCACATCCAGGGTGAACAGCACCAACAACACACCCAAACTTAGTGCACCAACTTAACCCCACAAGAATCACATCACAACACACCACAAAGACAAAGTTGGGGAGAATTGACTTGAGGGGAATGGGTGACTCATGGACGCCATCTGCTGGTTAGTTAGAGAAAGTGTACACTACCAAGCTGTAGATATGAAAATTAGAGATCGGTATTTTTTATATCCTGAAAGAACCCTATCAAGTAAAGCAAATGCCAAGAGGCCAAAAACAACAGAAAATCTTAAAGCATATGATAAAACCAGGCGATATGGAGAACCCAGTCCCAAACACCCAAACCAAAAGATCAGAAGAGACACAGTACTTGGTGCCATTAATCAAAGAATTAAGGACAGACAATGAGAGTATGGCACAGGATATAAAGGACATAAAGAAGACCCTAGAAGAGAATAAAGAAGAAATTGCAAGAGTAAATAAAAAAATAGAAGACCTTATGGAAATAAAAGAAACTGTTGGCCAAATTAAAAACACTCTGGATACTCATAATACAAGATTACAGGAAGTTGAACAGTGACTCAGCATCCTCAAGGACCACAGAATGGAAAATGAAAGAACAAAAGAAAGAATGGGGAAAAAATCAAAATAATCCAAATGGATCTCAGGGATGTGATAAAATAAAACATCCAAATTTAAGACTCACTGGTATCCCAGAAGGGGAAGAGAAGGGTAAAGGTCTAGAAAGAGTATTCAAAGAAATTGTTGGGGAAAACTTCCCAAACCTTCTACACAATATAAATACACAAAGCATAAATGCCCAGTGAACTCCAAATAGAATAAATCCAAATAAACCCACTCCAAGACATATTCTAATCAGACTGTCAAATACTGAAGAGAGGAGTAAGTTCTGAAAGCAGCAAGAGAAACGCAATTCACCACATACAAAGGAATCAACACAAGACTAATAGTGACCACTCAGTGGCCACCATGGAGGTGAGAAGGCAGTGGCGTGACATCTTTAAAATTCTGAGAGTGAAAAATTTCCAACCAAAAATACTTTATCCAGCAAAACTCCCCTTCATATTTGAGAGAGAGTTTAAATTTTTCACAGACAAACAAATGCTGAGAGATTTTGCTAATAAAAGACCTGCCCTACTTCAGATACTAACGGGAGCCCTACTGTCCTAGTTTGCTAATGCTGCAGAATGCAAAACACCAGAGATGGATTGGCTTTTATAAAACGGGGATTTATTTCGCTACACAGTTACAGTCTTAAGGCCACAAAGCGTCCAAGGCAACACATCAGCAATCGGGTACCCTCACCGGAGGATGGCCAATGGCCTCCGGAAAACCTCTGTTAGCTAGGAAGGCAGCTGGCATCTGCTCCAAAGCTCCGGCCTCAAAACGGCTTTCTCCCAGGACGTTCCTCTCTAGCAAGCTTACTCCTCTTCAAAACATCACTCCCAGCTGCACTCTCTTTCCTCTTTGAGTCAGCTCATTTATATAGCTCCACCGATCAAGGCCCACCCCGAATGGGTGGGGCCAAGCCTCCATGGGAACATCTCATCAAAATTATTTCCCACAGCTGGGTGGGGCACACTCCAAGCAAATCTAACCAACACCAAAACTTCTGCCCCACACAAGACCACAAAGATAATGGCATTTGGGGGACACAATACACTCAAACTGGCACATTCCACCCCCTGGAACCCAAAATGACATTATCTTTCTAAATACAAAATACATTCATTTCATCACAATATCACAAAAACTTAAATCATTTCAGTAACAAAAGTTAAGTACAAAATCCCATCAAAATAAGTTTAGGCTTGGTCAGTTCTAAGGCATAATTCCCCTCTAGCTGTGGATCTGTGAACCTAGAACAAGTTATGTGCTTCCAATATATAAAGGAGAGACATTCATAGGATAAACATTTCCATTGCCATAAGGAGAAACAGTAAGGAAAACAGGGTTAACAGGAGCAAAACAGTTCCTAAAACCCACAGGACAAAGTCCATTAGATTTCAAAGTCCGAGAGTCATTTACAGAACAATGTTGCATCCTTGGGGCTTGAGAGAGTGGGAGCCTAACCCTTCCCAAGGGCCTTTTCTGCAGCCCGTTCCTCTCCAAACACTTAGGTGAGTGCTCCAACATTTCCACACATTGGGGAGACCACCTTCTCGGCCCCACCCTCCTCAAACATCGGGGCAGCTCCCGGATTCCCTTCCATCTCCGGGTCACACGCTCAACCCCTTCAGAACAGTGTGGTGGCAGCCAGGCTCTCCCCAATTCCCTGGAAATGTGCTCCACCCTCTTTGGGACCTGAGGTGGCAAAACTCTTCCAGAGCATCGAGGCGGAAAGCCCGCCCTCGACCTCCAGGGCAAACTCACCCTTTCCACGCATGTGGGCTGCTCTGCTCTCCCAGCCCTAAACCTCTTGACTCCAGACCTCAACCTCCATGGCTCTGTCTTTGAAGAGATTTTTCCTTTAATTTTTTCCTTGTCTGTCTCCTCCAGTCCAGACCGGCAATGGCTCCGTCTATAAAGATCTCGCAAAAATTCTGTTGGCTTTGCATGAAGCATGCAGGGGTCAAAGCCATCAGACAATAGGAGTTTCCACAAATCCTTTCTGCTTAACTCCTTATCCAATCTTGGCTTGTCCTCAGGTTGGGCTGTAGCTTCTGGGATTCTACCCACTGGAAGCCCGTAATTTTCTAAGCCATCAACTTCTGGTTTCTTTGAACCCAAGAGTTCAGTTCTAAGTTTCTCTCTCTCTGCTCGCATTTTACTATAAGCTGCAAGGAGAAGCCAGGATACGTCCTCCACACGTAGTCTGGAGATCTCCTCAGCTAAGTATTCCAAGTTGTTGCTTCCAGATTCTTCCTTCCATCTGACACCAGGACTCAATTTTGCCAAATTCTCTGCCACTTTAAAACAAGGATCACCTTTCTTCCAGTTTACAACACATTCATCATTTCTGTTCAAGTCCTCATCAGAAGTATCTTTAGAGTCCATATTTCCACAAACAGTCTCTTTAAAGCAGTTTTGGCCTTTTCTATCAAGCTCCTCACAACTCTTCCAGAAATTCCCCCTTATCCATTTAAAAAGCCGTTCCAACATGTTTGGTATTTGCAAACTCAGCAGCAAAAGCACCCCACTCTCGGTACCAAAATCTGTCCTAGTTTGCTAATGTTGCAGAATGCAAAACACCAGAGATGGATTGGCTTTTATAAAACGGGGATTTATTTCGCTACACAGTTACAGTCTTAAGGCCACAAAGCGTCCAAGGCAACACATCAGCAATCGGGTACCCTCACCGGAGGATGGCCAATGGCCTCCGGAAAACCTCTGTTAGCTAGGAAGGCAGCTGGCATCTGCTCCAAAGCTCCGGCCTCAAAACGGCTTTCTCCCAGGACGTTCCTCTCTAGCAAGCTTACTCCTCTTCAAAACATCACTCCCAGCTGCACTCTCTTTCCTCTTTGAGTCAGCTCATTTATATAGCTCCACCGATCAAGGCCCACCCCGAATGGGTGGGGCCAAGCCTCCATGGGAACATCTCATCAAAATTATTTCCCACAGCTGGGTGGGGCACACTCCAAGCAAATCTAACCAACACCAAAACTTCTGCCCCACACAAGACCACAAAGATAATGGCATTTGGGGGACACAATACACTCAAACTGGCACACCTACCAACAGAGAAACAAAGAAAGGAGAGATAGATACAGAGAAATTTAACAGACATATATAGAACATTACATCCCAAATCACCAGGACACACATTCTTCTCTAGTGATCACAGGTCTTTCTCCAGAATAGACCATATGTTGGGACATAAAACAAGCCTCAATAAATTTTTTAAAAAAGTTGAATTTATTCAAAGCACATTCTCTGACCACAATGGAATACAAATAGAAGTCAATAACCATCAGAGTCTTAGAAAATTCACAAACAACTGGAGGGTAAAAATGAGGGGGAGATGAAAACATTTCCAGATAATCAAAAGCTGAGGTACTTCATCACCGGTATGTCCGGCGCTTCTCCGCCCCGCCTCGAGTCCTCGGTCGGCCGGCGATGGGGACCAGAGAGATAAGGGGAGAGAGGGTGCGGACAACGTCTTACCCGGAGCGCTTGTGATCACTCAGGACTCGCAGCGGTGGAGCATGTAGGCTTTTAATGGGACTAGGCAATACAGGTTCCACCCGGGGCGAGACGCCTCGGGGGAGAACAACCTCGATGCGGCCGTCAGGCGCGGCTCCTTGTGGGCTGTCTCACCCTACCCCGTCCGGGTAAGACCTTTTATACATAATTAACAACCAATAAGCTTCTAGGCTAGTATCGCGTATACAGGATTTCGATTGGTAGGAGCGGGTGGCGGATACATGCGTCACTATGCGGAAACAGGATGCAGGCGCCATCTTGGCTCACTCGGTGGGCGGGGGTAACTCTAGAGCAGGCTGCAGCGCATACGCTAGGCCCGATTCGGGAGGCGGCTTTCCACAGAGTGGGAGCCGGGACCGGGCGGGCCGCTGGGCATTACTCGATCGCGGGCTCGGCGCCGGCTCCCCGGGCAGCAGCGCAGACGCCCGCGCCCCGGCACCCTTCGGCCGGGCGCTCGCGGCTTCCCAAACGGCACACACACGCGGCCCGGTACGAGCCCACCCGGGCCCGGGGGCTTCCCGTGCGCAGAGCACCCGCCCGCAGCGGCGGCGGCGGCGGCGGCTTTCCACATCTCCCCCTTTCTTATTTATTTTTGACCCAGTGTCTCCAGTGATGAGCGTGCTCCCATGAACCCAAATGGTTCACAACCTCTTTGGTGCTTTGGGGAGTCTGGACTAGGCCTCAGCCATCTAGCGGCGGAGCCTCTAGCACCAACCAGAATGCTCACGTCATATGGAGACCGGAGAGTCCGTAAGCTGGAAGCAACGTGACTCTCCCTGCAGTGCTTTGCCTGGCAACTGGGGAACAACGACGGGGGCAGGAACAGCAGTAACCAGAGTCGGGGGTGTCACTAGGTGTCTCTGTGCAATGGCTAGGGTCCAGTCTGGCCACAACTAGGACTCTGCCCTAGAGACCCACCTGAGACAAAAATTATGACTGCTGGCGTCGCCCGTCATACCCGGGACACAGCTGCGCGCTTAGCTACAAACCTCGCTCCCGAGTGCCCCGCCCGAGGCGGCCAGGATGGGGTATGGCCATCAGAATGGTCGCTGTTGGGGGTATCAAAGGTGGAGGACATAGCCATCATAGTGGTAACACGGTACTGCCGCGCTTGAAACAGGCGTTCTAGCAAAGATTTAACAATGACTAATCCCACCAATAGTCCCACCATCAAGAGAATCCAATTAGTCAAATTGGGCCAAGAGAACCAAGAGGTGACTTGGTCCCACAGATTTTTTACAGTCTCGCCCAGTGTGGAAAGGTCGAAACTAACAGGCTTCAATTCCCTAATGTTCTCAAGTCCCTGAAGGTCGGATTTCACTTGGTCGGAGAGATTGGTGAAGTTGGGGAGATAAGTGTCCTTGAGCCACTCGGCGACATCTTGCTGCTTCTCTGTCAAGTTCACCCTAACCGGGGTGACACAAAGCCTCCCGAATAACCATCGGGTATCACACGTCTGCTGGAGAACTCTCCAGAGTCCATCTATTTCTAGTCCCAGTTCCTGTATTTCATTTTGGAGCCGCATGATGGCTTGGGAGTTTAAGTTTATCATTCGGTTCTGGGCGAGCAGCGCGTCTCGGGTGGTATTGGCCAGGGTGTTGACTGTTTCCATCGTTCTGAGGTCCAGGCCTGAAGTACAGCGTTTCCGACCGCTGGGATGAACAAGGAAGCGACGATACCGCCGATGTTCCATAGCCAGTCTTTTACACTTCTGGGCTTCCTATTAAAAGAGGGTAAAAGGGGCCCAGAAAACGGAAAATCTCCTGTTGACACAACCTGGGTGACAGGTCCTACCCAGTCGGTAACATTGACTGGGACCCAAACATAGCTGGGACGATAAACTAGGATAGCAAAGGGAGGGAACCCGTTCCAGCACTCCGATAGACGGCAGGGACTTGTAGAGCAATTGAAATCTGCGCTCTCAGAGGCTAAAAATGCAAAGGGAGGTGACACGCAAACATCTCGGTGCAACTGAAAAGAACAGTTAGTGTCAGCCCGCGTTCCTTCAGCATCTGAAAAGGAGCAATTGGTATGGTTACTGGTGGCGAGTGACGAAGTGTTGGAGAGGGTACCGTTCAGAAGCATTCCTGGATAAGGGCAAGTGGGTGAGGCTTAGAGACGGATCGCGCGTGAAAAGATGAGGCGAAGCGGGGGATCTGGCAGAGAATGGGGCTAGGGTTGGGGGATGATGCCACAGGCCCCAAAGGAGGGCTTCATCGCCTCGAATCACCGCGAGGGCACTGAAAAGGCAAAGGCAAGTTAGAAGGAAGCTCGCAGTGGGAAAAGTGGGGTTTGGTCGTCGCCATCATCAGCAGAGCTGGAGACCGGGTCTGATGGTTCGGGTTGAGGACTTGCTGACTCGTCAGGTAGCAGTTCCTTGGTACTCTCGGGCGGTGTCACGGTTCTCACCAGCCTCTCCGGAACCCACACCGGCTGGCGTCCTGGTTCCTGGGGAAAGACACAAACAGAGCCTCTGGCCCAGCTAAGCACCGGGTCAGGGCCTTTCCACTGCCCCGACAGGACATCCTTCCAACGGACTAGACCTCTATGCTGAGGACTCGGGGTGGTGTGTTGCAGGGCAGGTGTCATTCCTTGTGAATTTTCGTTTAAAAAATTGTATGTAAACAAGGCTACAGACAGTCGAGCTTTTGGGGACAGGCCGTGGCCTATACCCTCTTTCTGTTTTTTAAGCAAGTCTTTGAGAGATCTGTGCGCTCTTTCAATGATTCCTTGCCCCTGAGGGTTATAGGGGATGCCATGTTTTAATTGGACATCCATGTTGTCACAAAATTTTTGGAAGGATTTACTAGTGTAGGCAGGTCCGTTATCCGTCTTTAACGTCTTTGGCTTACCCCAAGCTGCCCATGCAGCAAGGCAGTGTGCAATGACGTGGGAGACTCTTTCTCCTGGTTCAGCAGAGGCAAATAAAACTTGGGAGCATGTGTCCACCGACACATGTAAGTACTTGATCTTACCATACTCTGAATGATGAGTGACATCCATCTGCCAAGTATCCCCTGGGGTGAGACCCCTAGGGTTGACCCCAACCGAGGGGACTGCTCTCTGCTCTGCACAATTGTTGCAGGCTCGGACAATATCTCGAGCAGCTGCACGTGGTATGCTGAACCGCTTAGCTAGGGTACCTGCGTTGATGTGAAACTTGGCATGGAATTCTCGGGCTTGTTGATACGGTACCAGCGTCGGAAAGATGTGCAGCTGTCGAGTGGCTACATCTGCGCTATGGTTCCCCTGGGCCATAGGGCCAGGCAAACCTGTGTGGGCTCTAATATGGGTTATGTAAAAAGGGTGTTGCCTGGTCCATATAACCTCCTGTAGTTTGGCAAAGAACGTCCTTACTGTAGAGGAATGTTTAATAATGCCCACCGTTTCTAAAATTTGCACAGAGTTCACAACATAAGCAGAATCCGAGACGACATTTAAGGGCTCGGAAAGGCTTTCCAGGACTGCAATGATAACCTGCAGTTCTACCCATTGAGGCTTTTGTGGTTGGAAGAGCACTGTTTTAGGAGTGTCCCCCTCCACACAATACGCCCCTGTTCCAGAGCTGGAGCCGTCCGTGTATACGGTGGGGGCGCCTGCTAGTGGCCTAGGAGAGGTTACTTTGGGAAAAATCACTGGGTGCCGGGTGACAAACTGCAAGAGAGGAGCCTTAGGGAACTGATTGTTAATGGGACCAAGAAATGTACACCGGAGAATGGCCCATTGATCTATGCATCTGGTGAGTATCTCAAGCTGCTGGGAAGAATAAGGCACCCTGAGATTTTTGGGCTGCTGACCGAAATGCTGCACAGCCCTTTTAATGCATTCTAGGGCCAAGTCTGCAACCGCTGTAGGATAGTGCTCTAGGACTTTTTTGGGGGAAACTCCAGGGTGGACCCAGAGCAGCGGCCCCCGCTGCCACAGTACCGCAGTGGGCTGTAATTCTGTCGGCAGCACGCAGGCTTCAAAAGGCTCATCAGGGTCTATTCTCTTCAATGCAGCGCCACTGAGCGCCTGTTCCACCTGGCATAGTGCTCGCCTTGCCTCTGGAGTGAAGCTTCGAGGTGAGTTTATATTAGAATCCCCCTTCAACAGGTCGAACAAAGGTGTTAGTTTGACATTGGGTATTTTTAGGTATGGACGGATCCAATTGATATCCCCCATGAGTTTTTGTAGATCATTGAGAGTGTGTATATTGTCTAGCCTGAGAGACACCTTTTGGGGGGAAACATGAGTGGGTGCGACTTTCGCCCCCAGGAAAGTGGTAATGTCAGTCATTTGGATTTTTTCAGGGGCAATCTCTAGGTTAGCTTCTCTAAGACTAAGGACTAAATGTGACAAAACTGTTTTAAGAAGATCTGTGTCTCTATGGGCTAAGAGAATGTCATCCATATAATGGATGATTTTCACTTGAGGGAACTGCTGCCGAGTGCCAGCTAGCTTCGCAGCGACATACAGCTGGCACATGGTAGGACTATTAGCCATGCCTTGGGGCAGGACTGTCCATTCAAAGCGTTGACAGGGCTCCTCTTGGTTACTAGAGGGCACAGTAAAGGCAAACTTAGGGGTGTCTTCAGGGTGGAGCGGAATAGAAAAGAAGCAATCTTTCAGATCTATGATGAAAATCGACCAGTGCTCCGGTAATGCCGAGAGGAGGGGCAGTCCCATCTGAACGGGCCCTAAAGGCTCCATGCAATCGTTAATAGCTCTTAGATCATGTAGCAGTCTCCATTTACCAGATTTCTTTTTTATTACGAATATAGGGGTGTTCCACGGTGACGTGGAAGGGGCGATATGGCCCTTTTCTAGTTGTTCTGATACTAGGGCGTATAACGCTGAGAGTTTTTCCTGTGGCAAGGGCCACTGAGGCACCCACACCGGAGCCTCGGCTTTCCATTTCAGTTTTATAGGTGTGGGTGGGAATTGTTCCTCAGTGGCCCCCAGGAAAAACCCAGGCCTTGTCTGTCAGTATTAGAGACAGCTGGTATAGGTCTTGTGCGCCCGTGCAATGAGGCTCCCAAGCCTTTGCCGGGGACATATCCCATTCTTTTCAGCAAGCACTTAGAAGTTGGAGAGTAGCCACTGATCAAGGTAACGTCCATCTGGGTTAGAATGTCTCTTCCCCATAAGGACACAGGCAAAGGTAGGACAAAAGGTCGAAAACTGCCGTGATGTCCTTCTTCGTCTGCCCAATGAAGGGCAGCTGCGCTCAACATGGGTGTTGAGACTTGACCTATTCCTCTAATGGCGTCCTCCGCTTTGCACGTCGGCCAGGCGGAGGGCCACTCTTGCTGTCTTATGATTGATCGATCGGCCCCGGTGTCTAGTAGGCCCAAGAAGGGTCTACCTTGCACTTTAATAGTCAGCATGGGGCGATCCTCCAGGGACATATGGAGGCCCTCAAAAACTTCTCCAGAAGACCCAAATCCTTTATCCCCTCTCTGTCTGGGTCTACTCGGGAAGGATGTATGTAAGCTGGGTAAGAGCAGGAGTTGTGCCAGCTTATCACCCTCTGCAATGACTAGAGTACCTCGCTGAGATTGAACCATGACTTGGGCACGGCCTGTGAAGTCTGAGTCTACAAGTCCTGGTATGACTGTCAATCCTTTCAGGGCTGTGGATGCTCTTCCCAATATGAGCCCTACAGTGCCAGCCGGTAAGGGTCCCTTGAAGGAGGTCCCCACCAACTGGACACCCATGGAGGGGGTCAGTACGAGTCTGGTGGTGGCACGGAGGTCCAATCCTGCTGAGCCGGGGGATGCACGAATTTGGTCGGGTTCTGCGCTGTCGTATGGCATGCAAGGGGGTCCGTCGAGGGGGCGGACCCCCTCCGCCCGTTTTTTGGAATCTGCTCAGGGCGGCCAGAGAGGCGTTTACCTTGCGCATCGAAGACCGACTTACAGTCTTCCGCGCGGTGGGGCCCTTTGCGGCAACGACCACACAACCTGGTGGTTGCATATGGTCTGCCGAGCTGTTGAGTGGCAGAAGGCTGATTTTTATTGGGGCAATCTCTTTTAAAGTGCCCTGATTGGCCGCAGCCGTAGCATCCGTTAGGCTTCATCCCTAAGGCTCTCGGGTTCTTTTCAGCCACCTGCAGGGAGCTGGCCAGCATAGCAGCCAACCCTGCATTAGTTAAAGGGCTGCCAGCATCTCTGCAAAGCCGAACCCATTCTGTCAAGCTCTTCCCCTTATTCTGTGCCAGGATAACCTTACATTCCCTATTGCATTGCTCAAAAATCATCTGCTTAACTACAGTTTCTGCAACCCCTGGATCTGAGAAGATTCTCTCAGCCGCAGTCTGCATCTTTGCCACAAAATCCACAAAAGGTTCTGTGGGGCCCTGGTGAATGCCGCTGAGTGAGGCCTGGGCTTCTCCCTCTCCTGTCAACTTTTTCCATGCCCCTATGAAACAGCGGAAAATTTGGGCGTAAACTTCCTGGGGGTATCCTGTCTGATTTTGGGCGTGAGCACCCTTCCCTAACAACATATCTACATTCCACCCGCCGTGCCTCCCCGCCGCATTCCTCGCTGCCTGCTCCTCAGCTAACTCCTCAAACCACGCTTTCCAATCGATAAACCGGCCGGGTGGCAAGCAGGAGCGAGCCAGCTGAAGGATATCAGCAGGTGTATGATTTAGGGTGGAGAGGTTTTCAACCATGTTCAAGGTGTAAGGGGCGTTGGGGCCGTACTGATGGACGGCTTGCCTCAGCTCCTTCAAGAGCTTGTAATCATAGGATTCATGCAGATTACGACCTTGGTGATTGATGATGACTGGGAACATTTCGGGGGCTGGTTCGGGTTCGAGCGGTTGATAGCCGCCCAAAATGCCAAAAGGTCTGAATGTGGTAAAAGGACTCCACTTCCAAAAATGCCTCCTACTGTTATTTAGGGGTGAAGGGCCCGGAGGGTCCGCATAGTCGGGCGGGGGTTCCGGGCGTTGCGAGGGAGGGTCAGGGTATCTACTCGGCATGGCCGTCAGAGGGAGCCCTCTACAAGGGCCCTTTGCGGAGTCGCTTAAACTGTCCACCGGATGCAGGTGCATCCCTAGGGGCGCAACAGTCGTCGCCGGTGGGGCGGAGGGCCGCGTGGGTGAGATAGGAGGTGCCTCTAGCTCAATCAGCGGAGGTGCTTCCGGTCCTTCGTCTGCCTCGCTTTCAGATTCTGAGTCAGAACTATCAAAACTAGTACTCGACTCTGGCGGCTTGCCCTTACGGGTGCCCTCCGCGGATGAAACGGACTGAGTTTCTTGGAGCGCATGTCGCACCTGCAACAAGGCAGCAGGCGTGGTCAGGCCCATGGCCGACTCCAGCTCAAGTACAGCACGAACAGTCTCCCATATAAGGACCAGGACTGGGTCCAGACAAATGCCCGTTTGGCGCGCTCGGTCTATATCACGGCCAAGTTTCATCCAAGAGGGCAGGTTGAGGCCGCCAGAGCAGGGAAACCAGGGGGCAAAAGTGGCCACATCATCAAGGAATCGTTGGAGAGAACTTTTCTTAACTGAGATACCCCGCTGTTTCAAAAGGGTCTTTAAGGGGGTTAATAGGGGTGAACTCCCAGACTGCCCCATGCTTGCAGTCGGCGCTATCTCTTAATCACTCGGAGAGCTCTTCCGAGTCCCCGGGGCTACCTGAACGCCCACGGGCCCTAGTCCTCGTATGGAAAGGGGTGCTTACCTTCTCGCGGTGATCAGTCGCGGAGGTCAAGCCGCGAATCCCGGGAGCACGTCTCCGTCGGGTCGAGGGGAACGAGGGGTCGATTGAGGAGTGTGTTCCCCGTACGGGCCACCACTTGTCCGGCGCTTCTCCGCCCCGCCTCGAGTCCTCGGTCGGCCGGCGATGGGGACCAGAGAGATAAGGGGAGAGAGGGTGCGGACAACGTCTTACCCGGAGCGCTTGTGATCACTCAGGACTCGCAGCGGTGGAGCATGTAGGCTTTTAATGGGACTAGGCAATACAGGTTCCACCCGGGGCGAGACGCCTCGGGGGAGAACAACCTCGATGCGGCCGTCAGGCGCGGCTCCTTGTGGGCTGTCTCACCCTACCCCGTCCGGGTAAGACCTTTTATACATAATTAACAACCAATAAGCTTCTAGGCTAGTATCGCGTATACAGGATTTCGATTGGTAGGAGCGGGTGGCGGATACATGCGTCACTATGCGGAAACAGGATGCAGGCGCCATCTTGGCTCACTCGGTGGGCGGGGGTAACTCTAGAGCAGGCTGCAGCGCATACGCTAGGCCCGATTCGGGAGGCGGCTTTCCACAGAGTGGGAGCCGGGACCGGGCGGGCCGCTGGGCATTACTCGATCGCGGGCTCGGCGCCGGCTCCCCGGGCAGCAGCGCAGACGCCCGCGCCCCGGCACCCTTCGGCCGGGCGCTCGCGGCTTCCCAAACGGCACACACACGCGGCCCGGTACGAGCCCACCCGGGCCCGGGGGCTTCCCGTGCGCAGAGCACCCGCCCGCAGCGGCGGCGGCGGCGGCGGCTTTCCACACCGGTAGATCAGTCCTATAAGAAACGCTAAAGGGAATTGAGCAGGCTGAAAGGAAGGGACACTAAACAATTGACTGAAACCACATGAAGAAATAAAGATTTCCAGTAAAGATCACATGGTAAATATAAATACCAATACTACTGTATTTTTGATTTGTAACTCCACTATTTGCTTCCTACAGGATCTAAAATACATAAACTGTAATGACAAATCAGTGGTTTTGGACTCAGTGTAAAATATGTAATTTTTGACAAGAACTACATAAAGGTGGGGCAATGGAGGAGTATAGGAACATAGGTTATGTGTCCTATTGAAGTTAAGTTGGTATCAAAGAAAAACAAGATTGTTATAGATTTAAGATGTTAAATTTAAGCCCCATGGTAAACACAAAGAAAGTATCAGAGAATATGACCATAGAGATGAAAAGTAGAGTACGAGTTACGAGAAGTGGGGGAAGAGGCAATGGGGAGTTAAGAAATGAGTGTAGGGTTTCTGTTTGGGGTGAGGGGAAATTTCTAGTAATGGATGGTGGGAAGGTGATAACATTGCAACATTCTGAATGTGATTAATCCCACTAACGGAATGCTAGGGAGGGGTTGGAATGGGAAGATTTAGGCTGTATATATGTTTCCACACTTGAAAAAAGAAAAAGTCTAAATAGATAATGACAATTAAATGCCAAGGATGATCCTGGATGGGTTCTGAGGATGGAGCAGAGGAGGTTCAAAGGGACACAGCTGGGACATAAGAAAAAAAAAAAGGAAATACAGAATGTAAGCTTTGTATCAATGTTGAATTTCTTGAACTTCTTAGCTGCACTTAATGGGATTGCATAAAAGAATGTTCTTGTTCATGGGAAATGTATATGTGAATTTTATTGTTTTTTCAAAGATATGTGTAGCTTGCTCTTGTATGTTCAGAAGACAGAGCCATAGATGATGGATGACAGGGAGGGAGGAAGGGAGGGAAAGAAAGAAATGGTGGTGTGACAGGATGTTAAAGTTGGTGGATCGGGGTATCAGGGGAGGGGAGTCGGGGTATGCTGGAGTTCTGTGTATGGGGTTTGTATTGTTTTTGCAACTATTCCTGTAAGTTTAAATTTATTAAAAAAAAAAAAAACTGAACTAAAGTAAGCAACCCTTATCTTCCTCTGGAAAGATTTGTGCCATTTGATATTATTTGACTTCATTTTAAGAGTTACAGTGAATAGTTTTACAGGAAGAAGAGGAAGTGTGAATCTATATTAAATAGACTCAAGGATTTTCCAACTAGGTATTCTTGAGATACATAGTATCTAGATAAAACATTGAGAGACAGGCAATGGAGAAATAGGGAAAAATAATTAGAAGTTATCATATGAAACAAATGGTAAGTGGAGCAGCTTAAAGGTTGGGTATGAATTAACTTGTTACCCTTATGGTGTAGGTATTTCTGCCCTTGAAGGCCTCATGATCACTCCTTAGTAACTCCAACAAACTTTATGGAGCTCTTCTTTTGTGACGGGTTGTGTACTAAGTGATTTTCACATATATTAACAAGGTTAACCATCACCACAACCCTTTGAAGTGGGGAGTATGGCTATTGTGCATAATGTTGCTATAAACATGTGTGCACATGCATTTGTTTGAGTATAAACCTAGGAGTGGAATGGCTGAGTCATACAGAAATTCTATGCTCAGTTTTTGAGGAACCGCCAAACTGTTTTCCACAATGGTTAAATCATTTTGCATTCTCACCAGCAATGGACAAAGTTTTGAATTTATCCATATCTTCCCCAACACTTGTTATTTTCTGACTGTGTTTTTAGAAAAATTATAGCCTCCTAGTGGGTGTGATGTAGTACCTCATTGTGTTTTTTTTTAATTTAATTTTTTTAATTAGAGAAGTTGTAGATTTACAGGCAAACCTTGCAGAAAATACTGAGTTCTCAAAAACACCCCCTCACACACACAGATTATCCCTATTATTAACCCTGTACATTAATGTAGTATCTTTGTTACAATTAATGAAACAATATTATTATAATATTAACTATGGTCCATAGTTTACATTAGGATTCACTGTATTGTATAGTTCTATTTTTTAAAAAAATTACTCTAGCAACATATATACAATATATAAATTTCCCCCTTATAACCACATTCAAATATGTAATTCAGCAGTGTTAATTACACTCATAATGTTGTGTTATTATCACCCACAATCCAAAACTTTTTCATCCCCCAAACAGAAACTCTGTACCACTTAAACACTAATTTCCCACTTCTGAACCCCCACCCTGGACCCTGATAACCTGTATTCTAATTTCTGATTATGAATTTTTTTATTCTAATTACCTCATATCAGTGACATCATACAATATTTGTCCTTTTGTATCTGGCTTATTTCACTCAATATGATGCGTTCAGGTTTATCTATGTTGTCACATATGTATAAGACCTTCATTCCTTTTTATGGTTGAATAATTTTCCATTGTATGTATATACCATATATTGTTTATCCATTCATCTATTGGGTTGCTTCCATCTTTAGATGATTGTGACTAATGCCTATGAACATTAGTGTGCAATATCTGTTTGAGTCCTTGCTTTCAATTCTTTTGGCTGTATATCTAGAATGGGATTATTGGCTCATATGATAGTTCTGTACTTATCTCTCTGAGGAATTGCCAAACTGTTACCATAAAGTCTGTGCCATTTTACATTCCCACTAGCAATGAACGAATGTTCACATTTTTCCACATCTTCTCCAACACTGTTATTTTCCATTTACCTAAAAGTAGCCATTCTATTGGGTTTGAAATTATTTGCATTTTCCTAATTGCTAGTGATGTTGAGCATCTTTTCACATGATTTTTGGTCATTTATATATCTTTTTTGGAGAAATGTCTATTCAAGTCTTTTGCCCATTTTTATAATTGATTGCTTGTCTGTTTGTTGTTGACTTACAGGATTTCTTTTTATATTCTGAATATTAAACCCTTTTCAGATATGTGGTTTCCAAATATTTTCCATTAGGTAAGGAGACTTTTTACTTTAATGATAAAGTCCTTTGATGCAAAATAGTTTTTAATTTTGATAAAGTCATATTTACCTATTTTTTCTTTTGTCGCTTGTGCTTTTGTTGTGAAGTCTAAGAAACCATTGCCTAATATACAGAGATGCTTCTCTGTTTTCTTCTAGGAGTTTTATAGTTTTGGATCTTTGATCCATTTTGAGTTAATTTTTTTATATGGTGTGACATAGGGATACACTTTCATTCTTTTGCATATGGAGAACCAGTTTTTCCAGCACTATTTGTTGAAGAGACTATTCTTTCCCCATTGAGTGGAACTGACACCTTTTTCCAAACTCAATTGACCTTAGATGTGAAAGTTTGTTTCTGAATTCCCAATTCTATTACATTGGTCTATATATCTATCCTTGTGCCAGTACCATGCTATTTTGATTTTGGTATCCTTGTAATAAGTTTAAAAATTGGGAGATATAATTCCTCCAACTTAATTCCCCTTTTTCAAGAGGTTTGGCTATTTGGGACCCTTACCCTTCCATATAAATTTGATTATTGGCTGTTCTATTTGTGCAAAGACTGTAGGATTTTGACTGGAATTGTGCTGAATCTGAACATTGCTTTCAGTAGAATTGACATCTTAATATTTTGTCTTCCAATCCATAAGCACATAATCAAATAAATGTAAATAAAGAGCATATATGATATCATTGTCCACTGTCAGATTGGTAAAATTAAGAAAAACAACAGTGCTTATAGTTGCAAAATAGTAGCAAAGCAGCCCTTTCACACTGTATTGGAGGGAGTGTGGTGCTTCTACAGGACACTTTGGCATTATGGACTGTGGTAGGCAGAATAATGTTCCCCTAAATACATCCACCTTTTAATTCCTGGAATCTGTGACTATACTATGCTATATAGCAAAGGGGAACTAAGGTTGCAGATTAAATTAAGTATGCTAATTAGCTGACCTTAAGATAAAGATGCTATTCTGGTCCTTAAAAGTGGAAGAGGGAAGTAGAAGAGGTGGTCTGAGTGATGCAATGTGAAAACGATTTGACATGTTATTGTTGATTTTGAAGATGGAGGAAGGAAGCCATGAGCCAAAGAATGTGGGTAGCATCTACAAGGTAGAAAACACAAGGAAATGGATTCTCCCCCAGAACCTCTGGAAAGAAGTGCAGCCCAGTGAGACCTTTGACAGACTTCTGACCTTCAGAAGTGTAAGACAATCAATTTATGTCATTTTAAGCCACAAAGTCTGTGGAAATTTGTTCCAGCAGCAATATGAAACTAATACATGTATCAAAAGCCTTTAAAATGTACATAATATTTGCAATCACGGGCCAACATTAATGTCTTTTTCTAGCATCCACACTCAACTCTCTTGTCATTTCACCTCAGAAAACCAAAGCCCTGGTAAAATCCACCTCTCCTGTACTGCACTCCTTCACCAGTGCACCTGAACATAGCTGGAGAGAAACTCACAACCATGCTGTCCTGGCTCATGTTAAGTTCATGATCATCAGTCTCTAAAGAGATTTTATTCCTGCCTGTTAAATCATGCTATACTCGTCTAGTCCATTAATTCTCTCATTCTCTTAGATGACAATTTTACACTTTCTCCTATTCTAACACCTTGTATTCGAACCCCACTCTCATGAGGAACTTGTTTGCTATTTTACTGAGAAAGCTGACACATCAGAAGTGAACTTCCACTCACTCCCACATCCCATCTCCCACCCGTCTGCCTCTGTGTTCATAGACCCAGCCTTGCTTCCTGCTACTACACTTCTAAGGGTAGCTCAGTGCTCTAAATCCTTTTCCCTCTTGCCTCCTCAAGAATACGCTCTAGCAATTGCTTCATTATTGTCCTGCATCAACATTTTTTTCCCTCAATAATGGATTATTCTCATCAGCATAAAAATATGTTGTAATTTCTGCTATCTTAAAAAATGCTTAACCCACTTCTCCATTCATCTCTAGCCCCAATTCTTTGTTAATTGTAAAAGCAAAATCTAGTGATCTAGAGAAGGAGTTGTCTGTACTCACCATCTCCAATTCTTTTCTTCCCGTTGTCTCTTGAATTCATGGTAACCAGATTTTGCCCCTACCACTTCACAAAAGTGTTCTTGTCGAAGTCACTAATAATCTCATTTTTCCACTTCCAGTGGTCTTCTGTCCAGCCTCAACCTATTTATCCATCAGCAGCATTTAACACACTTAGTCAAGCCTTGCTTCTTGAATTTTCTTCACTTGCTTACAAGACATCACTCTTCTAGTTTTCTTCCTGCCTCAGTGACCACTCTTAGACTCCTTTGCTGGATCATCCTTATTTCCCCAAATCTCTATGTATTTGAATTCTCCTCTGAAGTTTAGTTCTACTTGGAATTCTAATATAGATATCAAATATAACATGTTCACATTGGAACTCCTTTAACTTGTTTCTTTCCTGGTCTTCCTTATTTGCTCAGGCCAAAGCTCTGGAATCACCTTTGACTCTTTTTTTGCACCTATATACCATGTCCAACTCTTTAACAAATCCCGAAAGCTCTACCTTCAAAATATACCAGAATCCTCCCCACTTCTTTTTATATGAACTTGTCTCTTACCATCCTGGCCCAAGTCACCAAAATTCTCTCTCTTTACTTTACTTGCTTCCATACTTGCTCTTTCTCAAGATAGCTGCCAGGGTGATACTTTTAAAATGCAAATTAAGGCAATACTTTTTAAACTATCTGTGGTAAAGGACTATTTTTTAAAATTTCCATTCCATCATGCATTGGTGCTTTTGTGAAGTACAGCACAAATGAATTACTAGAAAAATGAAATTTAAAAAAGGCATAAAAATTACAAGTTGAATTTTTATTATCAGATTCAATAGGCATTCAATAATGAGAAGAAATATAACATAGGAACCTTTCTTTAACAAGTTCTAAATGCTTGCTCTCAGCTTATCTACTTGCTTTGTCATGAGCCTGTAACAGACGGCTCAGGACTGGCACAGGCCCACAGGCCACCAGTTGGGTAGTGCATGTCAATCCAGTGACTTCTGCGTCACTCCATTAGCAGCCAAGGGCCTTGCAGAGCCCGGAAAGGCCCTCCAGGATCAGGTCCCCATCACCTCTCTGGCATCTTCTTTGGTAGCTCGCCTCCTGATCTAATCTGCTTCAGCCACACTGACCTCCTACTCTTCCTCACACGGGCCAATTGTCTTCTCACCCCAGGGCTTTGTACTTGGCCTTTCTTCTATGGAATGCATTATCCTCCAAAAGCTGCTGACTTTCCCTGACCTTCTTCAGGTTACTGCTTTAATGTCACTTTTGAGGGCTGCCCTCCCTACCACCCTACTTAAAAATAGCAATCCTCAACCTTCCTCAATAAGTTTTATTTAATTTATTATCTTTATTCCCGCACTAGAATGTAAGCTCCATGAAGACAGGGGTTTTTCTTGGTTTTATTCATCACTGTAGTCTCAGTGCTTAGAATAGAGCCTGACACATGGTAGATACTAAAAACAAATTATTGAATCAAACAATTGAATAAATTCAACTCTTAGGAATATATCATAAGAATGTTATCAGAAATGTGTTAAAAGTTAAATGTAAAAGAATGTTCATAGTGGTCTTAAAATATTTATTGAGCATATCTATGTTGATATAAAACTGTATACCTTCTATATGTCCATCAATAGGACACTGATTAATTGAATTATAGTGAGCATCTATACTTTTTTTGCCTAATAGCTCTATTCTCCTGAAAACTGCATTTGCCCATTCACATGGCCTCTGTAGGGTTGATATATTCTATGAGCTAAGTGGCATAGGAGTGGGAATTAACTAATGATCCCCTTGCCTAACATTTTGAATACCATACTCTGAAAATTATAGTCAGTACAGTCACAAGCAATGTTTCCTGCTGTGTGGAGAAAGCTATGTTGCAGTAAAAGAACATGAAATGGATCCAAAGAGGAAAGCAAATCAGGAGAGAGGAAGTTTTAGTGCTGCTTAAGCCCCTGGTTCTAGTTGTTCCTGATGTTCTACTGCATCTTTACCTTTTCCTCAGCTGTTCAATCTTAGATTCTGCAATCTGATTAATCTCCTTTTCTGTTAAAGTCTATTCACTTTGGGTTTCTGTTGCTTGAAACCAAATGCACATGCAATGGAGAGGAAGGCAGCCTTAGAAAGGATGATGTATAACAATATACATTGACATAGGAAAATTTCCATAATAGATTCCTGTGTAGAAAAATAAGTTGCAAATAATCATAGCCATATTATGTAAAGTAGCACATATTATATATATGCATATGCATATAGAAAGCAATAGAGCGACCGGGTCTACTACGCGGTGGTAGCGTGGCCGTGGCGCGGCATCAGCAGCAGTATCTGCAGCAGCCAGGGCGCCTGAGCGGATGTTCATGTCGGGTCGCGTTGTCTCTAGCAGCACGCGCACCACCCGATTAGTGGCTGCATCCACTGCGTGCGTGAGGATGCGTTCAACGCGCAGCAGCTCTTCGCCAACGCCGACGGCCTCATTTATAACGACTTCCTGATCTCGCCGGGGTTCATAGACTTCATAGTCAATGAGGTGGCCCTGACTTCAGCCCTGACTCGGAAAATCACCCCATAGACCCCACTGATCTCACGGGAGATACCGATACCGTGATCGATACCGTGACAGAGGCTGACATGGCCATCGCGACGGCTCTGATGGGAAGTATTGGTTTCATTCACCAAAACTGCACCCCAGAGTTCCAGGCCAATGAGGTGTGGAAGGTCAAGAAGTTTGAACAGGGCTTCGTCACGGACCCCGTGGTGCTGCGCCCCTCGCACACGGTGGGTGACGCGCTGGAGGCCAAGACCTGGTGTGGCTTTTCCGGCGTCCCCATCACTGAGACCCGCAGGCTGGACTGTAAGCTGGTGGCATCGTCACCTCCCGAGACATCGACTTCTTCGTGGAGAAGGACCACGCCACCCTCCTTAGTGAAGTGCTGACGCTGCGGAATGAGCTGGTGGTGGCTCCAGCGGGCGTAACATTTAAAGAGGCAAATGAGATCCTGCAGTGCAGCAAGAAAGGGAAGTTGCCTATCGTCAAGGATCGCAGCGAGGTAGTGGCCATCATCGCCTGCACCGAACTGAAGAAGAACCGGGACTACCCTCTGTCCTCCAAGGACTCACAATCAGCTGCTGTGTGGGGCTGCCATTGGCACCCGCGAGGATGACAAATATCAAATACCGTCTGGACCTGCTCACCCAGGTGGGTGCCGATGTCATCATGCTGGACTCCTCCCAGGGGAATTCAGATTGCTGTGGTGCACTACATCAAGCAGAAGTACCCCCACCTCTAGGCGATTGGTGGGAATGTGGTGATAGCCGCTCAGGCTAAGAACCTGATCAATGCTGGGGTGGATGAGCTGCATGTGGGGATGGGCTGCGGCTCCGTCTGCATCACCCAAGAAGTGATCACCTGTGGTTGGCCCCAGAGGAGTGCTGTGTACAAGGTGGCCGAGTACGCCCAACGCTTTGTCATAGCCGATGGCAGCATCTGACCATGGGCCACAAAGTCAAGGCCCTGGCCCTCAGAACCTCCACAGTGATGATGGGCTCACTGCTCGCCACCAACCACAGAGGCCCCTGGAGAATACTTCTTGGATGGGGTGCAGCTCAAGAAGTACCAGGGCATGGGCTCGTTGGATGCCATGGAGAAGAGAGCAGCAGCCAGAAAGGACACTTCAGCGAGGGGGATAAGGTGAACACTGCACAGGGCATTTCAGGCTCCATCCAGGATAAAGTCTCCACTCAGAAATTTGTGCCCTACTCATAGCAGGTATCCAGCATGGCTGCCAGGATATTGGTGCCTGTAGCCTGTCGGTTCTGTGGTGCATGATGTACTCAGGAGAGCTCAAGTTTGAGAAGTGGACTATGTTGGCCTGGATTGAGGGTGGTGTCCATGGTTTGCACTCTTTGGACAAGCTACTGTACTGAAGACAGCAGTAGAGGCTGAGGAGGCTTGACCCAGGGACTCCCCTTGGGCATAGCCTCCCTCCATAACTGAGCAGTCCACAGATTTGCACTAAGGGCTTCCCAGCTCCTTTCCAGGAGAGAAGAGGGGAGGCCCTGCAGGGTCTGCAGCCTTTCCCTGGGCGTACCTGGCACACACACTTGTATTCATAATGGTACTGCTCACAATTGCCAAGAGTTGGAAGCAGTCCAAGTGTCCTTCAACAGATGAGTGGATAAACAAAATGTGGTATACACATATGATGGAATATTATGCAGCAGTAAGAAGGAACAAGGTTCTGAAACATATGAAACATGGCTGAACCTTGAAGACATAATTGCTGAGTTAAATAAATCAGACACAAAAGGGGAGATATTGTATGTTACCACTAATGTGAACTCCTTGGACAATGTAAAATAAGTGTCTTATAATATAGAATATAGGGGACTTAGGGATAGACAGAAGCTAGTGAAGGGGGAATGATAACCTGTATGAACAGAACATGATAATGAACAGGCATGATAATGAGGGTGATCTTAAAGATACAGGAATGTACAGGGAAGACTGTTTGTTAATGGTATTATAAATATCAGTGCCACATTGAAGGTGAACATGATCAAAAGTGGTTGTTTAAAGGGATGTATCCCACAGATTAGCACTACAAATATAAATAAGTGTTTGCATCACATACTTCTAAGGTATGACACTGGTACAGAGTTAACAACAGTGGTATATGGAAAAACTACCCATTACGTATTATAGACTATTTTTAATAGGAATACCTTACCATTAACACTAAGGACAAATAATTAGGGGCTAATAAGAGCTTTGGGATGTTTTGTGTTACGATAATTGTTTAAAATTGAGAGTGACGATGATTTTATAATTGAAAGATAATGTGAAAAACTGACTGTTTACCTTGGACAGAATATATGCTATGTGAAATTAGGAATCCTCTCCTTAATAAGTCAAGATCTTGATCTTGAGGCTTGCTCCTGTGAAACTTATGGCTGTGAAAGGGACACTAAGCCTTCCTATAATTATGCCTAAAAGCCACCTCCAGAGAACCTCTTGTTGCTCAGATGTGGCCATTCTCTAAGCCCAACTCAGCAAATAAATTCTTTAACCACCCCACTATGTGGGACATGACTCCCAGGGGAGTAAATCTCCCTGGTGATGTGGTACACAACTCCTAGGAATGAGCCTGGCCCTGACATCAAGGGATTGAAAATGCCTCCTTAACCTGAAGGGGGTAAAGAAAGGTAACAAAAGAAGGTTAGAGTAGTTAAGTGATTTCAAATAGAGTCAAGAGCCTGTCATGGAGGTTACTTTTGTGCAAGCTCCAGCTAGATATTCCAAATGGCCACAGTTTGCCAAGCCTTAACCAACAGTAGTCATGAAATCCCTAGTCCCTATTTGAGATTCTATAAAAATTTCACTCACTAAGTTTATTTTTCAGGAATTTAAATCCACCAGAGTGTTCCTATGCCAAACAAGTCCTAAAACCCAGAGGCAACAGCCTCTTTAAGACCATCAAACAGATGCAGCCCCCTTCTCCATAATTTGACACCCCCTTTTTAATATGAACAAGTTAGAGTGGTAACTGCCTGCTAGACACCTCTGAAGGTTGAGGAAGTGATTAAACAAGAGGAAGGGGTGGCAACAGACAAGACAGGGTTTAACAAAGGATTGCGACTACTGAATCTCTATCTATCTATCTATCTATCTATCTATCTATCTATCTATCTATCTATCTATCTGCCTGTCTATATGCTAGGGTAATAGAATAGCTAGAAGGAAATAAATGAAATGGTGGAACCGTAACCCATAACATTCTTTGAAATTTACTCTCTAACTACTTGTTAAATCGTACTTTGAAAATTATCACTGTTCTGTATTTTTGTTACATTTCACAATAAAAATGTATATATAAAAAAGAAAGTAATGGAAGGACATATGCCGAACTATGGTTATGTTTGGGTGGTGTGATTTCTGAGGACTATTTCATTTTTCTCCCTTTCTTATATTTTATGTATTTTTAAAAATTAAATATTTATAAATACAAAAGAATAAGGGTAATTTATTTTCAGATATTTTCATTCAAAATACATTATAAATAGGAGAGAAAATGGGGAAATTATGCAAGAATTTTCTGGTACTTGACCCGTTTACTCTCTCCCTTACTTTAATAAATTTGGTATCAACTACCCCCCATACACACCACCACCAACAATTTACTAATGAAAAATTCTATAAAAATTGAAATTAGAATGTATATCCTCTCAAACGTCCTACTTTAATCACTACTTTCTTTCATCCTTTTTAAGATTACAAGACTAAATGGGACTTTCTTATAATTAAAGAGGTTAATTTTTTTTTCAGGAAAAAAAAATCAGTGAACAGCTATCATTGAGCATCTCTAATGTGAGAAGCCATGCTAGTTTTATAGGGACTCCAGAGAAGTATAATCCTGCCCTCAAGAAACTCAGAAACCAGAAGGATTATAATACAGAAACAAATAACAGTTTTCCAGACAGTGAATCCTAAATGGCATGTATACATCAGGTCTTCAGGAAAAGGAAATAGTTCTGGCAGTGATGGCCAGGGAAGCTTTGTGGAAAATTCTGGAGTCAGCAGAACAAAGAACAAAGAAGAAAGAAACCAAGTTGGTGTGTGTGGGCTTGTAGGTGCACTTGAATGAGACAGTGAGGATCTGGTTATGGTATAGAACACTGGCAGGGACAGTTAGTAGACCACTCTAAATAAAGCAGAGGGCATTAGGGTAGTTCATGACCAGGTTGTAGGAAGCCTTTCATGCCAGCACAAATAATTTTTCTTTTAGCTCTTAATTCAGGATTAGAAACAACAGCTTTCGATCATGTGAAATCTCTGATCAATTAATGGTGGTTGCTTTGAGAAGGACTACAAAGCACCATAATCAATCAATGTTGTCTACCTAGGCATGGGAGTTGAGAGTGTTTTTGACTTTACTGAATGTAATGGGGAGCTTAGATTTTGCTCTGTTCTTTTTTCATTTTGCCTAATCCTTTAAATTTTGATTCATGCTCCCCAATCTTTTGATTCCCATGTAGGTCTCCCTAACAGGTAGAATGTGCAACTTGTGTTTTGCATTCATTATGTTTCTTAGATATACAGTTGTTCTAGTTTGCTAATGCTGCCAGAATGCAAAACATCAGAAATGGATTGGCTTTCATGAATGGGGGTTTGTTTGGTTACACAGTTATAGTCTTAAGGCCATAAAGTGTCCAAGGTAATGCATCAACAATTGGGAACCTTCACTGGAGGATGGCCAATGGCTTCTGGAAATCCTCTGTTAGCTGGGAAGGCACATGGCTGGCGTCTGCTCCAAGCTCTGGTTTCAAAATGGCTTTCTCCCAGGACTTTCCTCTCTAGGCTTCAGCTCCTCAAAAATGTCACTCTTAGTTGCTCTTGGGGCATTTGTCCTCTCTTAGCTTCTCTGAAGCAAAAGTCTGCTTTCTAAGGCCGTCTCCAAAATGTCTCTGTAAGCTGAAGCTCCTCTCTCAGTTCCAGTGTGTTCTTCAAAGTGTCCCTCTTGGCTGTAGCAAGCTTGCTCCTTCTGTCTGAGCATATATAGTACTGCAGTAAACTAACCAAGGCCCACACTGAATGAGCGGGGTCATACCTCCATGGAAACTATCCAATAAGAGTCATCACCCACAGTTGGGTGGGGCGCATCTCCATGGAAACACTCAAAGAATTACAATCTGATTAACACTGATACATCTGCCCACACAAGATTACATCAAAGGTAATGGTGTTTTGGGGGACATAATACATTCAAACCAGCACAACTGTCAGTCCTCATTATTCATGGATTCTGTATTTACAAATTTGTCTACTCACTAAAATTTATTTGCACCCCCCAAATCAATACTTGTGACACTTTCACGGTCATTTGTGGACATGGACAGGGTGGCAAAAATTTTGAGTTGACAGGCTCAATCCCAGCTGAGGCTGAACAAGCTGACATTTTGCTTTCTTGTTTCAGCTTTCATGCTGTTAACAAGTATCCTTTTTGCAGTATGTTTAGTGCCATGTATTTTGCATTTTTTGTGACTTTCTTGGTGATTTCACCATGTAAAATGGTCCCCAGATGTGGTACTGAAGTGCTGTCTAGTGTTCTAAGTATCAGAAGGCTGTGATGTGCCTGAAGGAGAAAATATGCATTAGATAAGCTTTGCTCAGGCATGAGTTACAGTGGTGTTGGCTGTGACTTCGATGTTAATGAATTAATAATATATATTAAATAAGATATCTTTAAACAGAAACACAAAAAACAAGGCTATGTATTGATCAGTTGATGAAAATGTTGTGACCAGAGGCTTTCAGGAACCTAACCCTATTTAGGCTCTAAACTAACCCTGTAGCCCTATAGTCTGCATTTCTCCTAGGAGCAATGGCTGAGAAGCTGCTAATTGTTTGCAGTCACTTTAGAGAACATAAGTACTGTGAATAGTGAGAATTGGCTGTACTCATATTGCTCTGTGAAGCTGTAGTTTATTTCTACTGCTGTATGATATGTTGCTGGAACAAGTAAAGCCAGTCCTCTGACAGAATTGTCATGAAAGTCAGTTTGAGGCTTCTGATTATAATTTGAGTTCTCATGTAGTTTGCCTACAGGAAAAAGAATGTGCTTCGCATGACAAGATGAGCATTTTCAGCACGTGAGAGTCGTGCTTCTCATTCTAACTCTATAACTTGGTATGCTGATGTCTTCCTCTGGCTCATGTATGCTTTAATGAGGATGAGTATATCTCTCATGGCTTGTGAAGAACAGGTCTCTGATACCTGAAAGTGAACAGCCAGTTCCAGGCAGCCTTCCCTTAGATGATGCAGAATTTGGGCCATTTTCAGAGGTTGTATCTTCCCTAATGATTTTAATTAACTCACCCTGGCTCTATTGATCACCCTTTAAATATTTTTATTGTGCAATGTTTGGTAAATATAAAAGAAGATGACAACATAATAATAACATAATAATAAAATATATAACAACAGCAAATTACCCATGGCTTGTTTGTATCCATGTGCTTTTCTTCTCCTGCCTCTCTTTAAGAGGCAACCATTATGCTGCAAGTTGTGGTTATCATTCCCTTGCTTCCTTTAACTGATAATTTTAGTACATGTATATATCACCATATATTTACTTACTGTTGCTTGTTTTTAGCTTTATAAAAATTATATCATACTCTATGTAGGCTTTTTGCAGCTCGTTTTTTTCCATCCGTTACCTTTTTTTTCCCTTCCTCCATCCCTCCCTATCTAACATCCATCATCTATTGCTCCGTCTTCTGAACATATGAGAGCAAGCTGCACACATCCTTGAACAAACACTATAATTCACATATACAATTCCCACATACAAGAACATTCTTTTATGCAATCCCATTAAGCACAGCTAAGAAGTACAAGAGATTCAACAATGATACAAAGCTTACATTCTATATTTCCTTTTCCTTATATCTCAACTGTGCCCCTTTGAGCCTCCTGTCCTCCATCCTCAGATCCCATCCAGGGTCATCCTTGGCATTCAATTGTCATCTATTTAGACTGTCTTTTTTTTTTTTTCCTCAATTGTGGAAACATATATACCGCCTAAATCTTCCCATTCCACCCGCTCCTTAGCATTCCATTAGTGGGATTAATCACATTTAGAATGTTGTAATGCTATCACCTTCCCACCATCCATTACTAGAAATTTCCCTTCACCTCAAACAGCAACCCTACACTCATTTCTTAACTCCCATTGCCCCTTCCCCCCTTTATGTTAACCCATACTCTACTTTTCATCTCTATGGTTATATTCTTTGATAATTTCTTTGTGTCTACTGTGGGGCTTAAAATTAACCTCTTAAATCCATATCAATCTTGTTTTTCTTTGATACCAACTTAATTTCAATAGGACACATAAGCTATGTACCTATACTCCTTCATTCCCCCACCTTTATATAGTTCTTGTCAAAAATTACATATTTTACATTGAGTTCAAAACCACTGATTTGCCATTAGTTTGTGTATTTATATCATGTAGGAAGTAAATAGTGGAGTTACAATTCAAAAATTATTGACTTCTATTTGTATTCCATTGTGGTCAGAGATTGTGCTTTGAATATGTTCAATTTTTTTTTTTTTTAATTGAGACTTGTTTTATGTCCCAGCATATGGTCCATTCTGGAGAAAGATCCATGATCACTAGAGAAAAATGAGTGTCCTGGTGATTTGGGTTGTAAGGTTCTATATATGTCTGTTAAAATTCTCTATATCTCTTTCTCCTTTCTTTGTTTCTCTGTTGGTAGTGCTCCCTTTAGTATATGAAGTAGGGCAGGTCTTTTATTGGCAAACCCTCTCAGCATTTATTTGTCTGTGAAAAATTTAAGCTCTCCCTCAAATTTAAAGGAGAGTTTTGCTGGATAAAGTATTCTTGGTTGGAAATTTTTCTCTTTCAGAGTTTTAAATATGTCATGCCACTGCCTTACCACCTCCATGGTGGCCGCTGAATAGTCACAACTTAGTCTTATGTTGTTTCCTTTGTATGTGGTGAATTGCTTTTCTCTTGCTGCTTTCAGAACTTGCTCCTTCTCTTCAGTATTTGAGAGTCTGATCAGAATATGTCTTGGAGTGGGTTCATTTGGATTTATTCTATTTGGAGTTCCCTGGGCATTTATGCTTTGTGTATTTATATTGTGTAGAAGGTTTGGGAAGTTTTCCCCAACAATTTCTTTGAATACTCTTTCTAGACCTTTACCCTTCTGTTCCCCTTCTGGGACACCAATGAGTCTTAAATTTGAATGTTTTATTTTATCTATTGTATCCCTGAGATCCTTTTTGATTTTTTCAATTTTTTTCTCCATTCTTTCTTTTGTTCTTTCATTTTCTGTTCTGTGGACCTCTAGGACACTAAGTCATTGTTCAACTTCTTCTTATCTTGTATTATGAGTATCCAGAGTCTTCATCCATTACCTTTTTAACATAGATTCAAGTTTTTCTGTGTAGTTGTGGTTTATTTTCACTGTTATATGATATGCTTTACTGTGACTATAGTGCTTTTATTTTTCTATTCTGTCAATGCACAATTAAATTATTTGTTTCTTTTGTTTTTTTTTTACATTACAAAAATGCTCTTATGAGCATACTTGTTCCTCTCTCCTTGTGACCTGTGTAAAAGTTTTTCTAGGGTATATATCCAGGAGTGGAATTTCAGGATATAGGGTGTATGAATATTCACCTTTGTGAGAAAAAGTAAAATTGTTTTCCAATATGATGTTACCATTTTATAATCCCATCACTATTTATAAGACTTTGTGTCCTCTTTAATATTTTTGAGCAGGGAATGACCTGGAAAAGTGATATTTTGGGAAGATAAATCTTATTTACATGCAGGGTGGATGTGAAGGAGTAGAGGCTTAAAACTGGGAAACCCATTGAGAGGCTTATTAGAGTAGTCCAAGTCTGAGTAACCTACTAAAGGGGGTAAGCAATGGGCTTGGATGACCATTTATTTTTGTCACTATATTTGACTGTTAAGGCAGAGAGAAAGTTAAATATAACTTCAGCATCTTTAGCCTACACCAGAATTCATTTAGTCAAACAATAAAAATGTATTGAGAACCTGCTATTTGTCAAACACTGTTAAGCAGGAACATAAATTTGCATTGCAGTTTTACAACACAGGGAGAAATTAACAAGTTACTGATAGCTACAGTCCAGTGTCATCAGCACGATGAGGGAGGTTAGCACAAGGTGCTAAGTTCAAGGAAAGGACAGGTGCCCAATCCAGTCTGGTGTGGGCCTGCCAGAGGAGGGGTTGCCTGAGCTTCCTAGTTTTGAGAAGTAGGCTTTATCTGGGAAAATAAACAGTAGAAAATCTCTTTTTAGACCAAGAATACAGATCCTGGAAAGGCAAGGAAGAGGGAAGAGCCTTGTGCATTTGGAAAACTGTCATTGCTTCTGCATGGCCAATGCCTGGCTAGGGTGTGGGGAAGGGTTAAGCAGCAAGCAGGCACTGTATCAGGCAGAGTTGGAACTTTTTGATGAAGGCAGTGGGGAGCCTCCAGTGTCCTAGCTTTGTCCCCACACTCACCTCTCTAGGTGTCTCCCCCACTTTTAATTCTTGAAGTGTGACTTTTCATTTTTATTGTTTAAATGTGAAACACATGAAATTTGTTTTTAAAATGCAGCTTACAACAGAAGGGTAGGTCCAGTCTAGTCATTTATTTCCGACTAGTGAAGGAATTATATAAGAGCTTTTTGGCTAAGGCAGTAACTCCTCCATTTTCAAGGTCATTTTACCCATAGTAGCTTACAATCCCTGGCCTTTCCTCACTTTCTTGACTAGTTTCCAGCCCACTTTACTTTCTATGCTTCTGTCTTCTGAGTGTTCCTTGAGCTTGATGGCATTATGGTAAGGATGATCATGTAATTTATCATCCTACATGAGGCTTTTTTGAGATTGAAAAGAGGTGCTATTAATAGTTACAGGGGCAAGGAGGATAAAACAGGGTAGGCCCTATATGTTTGCTTCCTACCAACAACTTGCTGAGCTTCTAATCCCCCAATTCCATCTTAATTGCTGGATTCTGTACATTTCCTCAGTTGGCAAAACCTCCTTACTTAGACTCTTTAGGTCTTTTTGAATTTGCTTTAGCTATTGTTTATTTATTTTTTAAATTTTATTTTGAAATAAATTCAAACTCACAGGAACAGTTGCAAAAACAATACAAACCCCGTACACAGAACTCCAGCATACCCCGACACCCCTCCCCTGATACCCCCATCCACCAACTTTAACATCCTGTCACACCACCATTTCTTTCTTTCCCTCCCTCTTTCCCTCCCTCCCTTTCTAAAATCCATCATCTATTGCTCTGTCCTCTGAACATGAGAGCAAGCTGCACACATCTTTGAACAAACTATATAATTCACATATACATTTCCCATGAACAAGAACATTCTTTTATGCAATCCCATTAAGTGCAGCTAAGAAGCTCAAGAAATTCAACATTGATGCAAAGGTTACATTCTATATTTCCTTTTTTTTTTCTTATGTCTCAACTGTGTCCCTTTGAGCCTCCTGTCCTCCATCCTCAGATCCCATCCAGGATCATCTTTGGCATTTAATTGTCATCTATTTAGACTGTCTTTTTTTTTCAATCGTGGAAACATATATATAGCCTAAATCTTCCCATTCCACCCCCTCCCTAGCATTCCATTAGTGGGATTAATCACATTTAGAATGTTGCAATGCCATCACCTTCCCACCATCCATTACTAGAAATTTCTCTTCACCCCAAACAGCAACCCTACAGTCATTTCTTAACTCCCCATTGCCCCTTCCCCCACTTCTCATAACCCATACTCTACTTTTCATCTCTATGGTCATATTCTCTGATACTTTCTTTGTGTTTACCATGGGGCTTAAATTTAACATCTTAAATCTATAATAATCTTGTTTTTTTTTGATACCAACTTAACTTCAATAGGACACATAAACTATGTTCCTATACTCTTCCATTCCCCCACCTTTATGTAGTTCTTGTCAAAAATTACATATTTTACATTGAGTCCAAAACAACTGATTTATCATTACAGTTTATGTATTTTAGTTCCTGTAGGAAGTAAATAGTGGAGTTACAAATCAAAAATACAGTAGTATTCGTATTTATATTTACCATGTGATTTTACTGGAAATCTTTATTTCTTCATGTGGTTTCAGTCAATTGTTTAGTGTCTCTTCCTTTCAGCCTGCTCAATTCCCTTTAGCATTTCTTATAGGACTGATCTACTAGTGATGAAGTCCCTCAGATTTTGATTATCCGGGATTGTTTTCATCTCCCCCTCATTTTTACCCTCCAGTTGTTTGTGAATTCTCCAAGTCTCTGGTCTCTGATGATTAGTGACTTCTGTTTGTATTCCATTGTGGTCAGAGAATGTGATTCAAACAAATTCAATATATATTTTTTTAATTTATTGAGGCTTGTTTTATGTCCCAGCATACTGTCCATTCTGGAGAAAGATCCGTGATCACTAGAGAAGAATGTGTGTCTCGGTGACCTGGGATGTAATGTTCTATATATGTCTGTTAAAATTCTCTCTATCTCTCTCTCCTTTCTTTGTTTCTCTGTTGGTAGGGCTCCCTTTAGTATCCAAAGTAGGGCAGGTCTTTTATTAGCAAAATCTCTCAGCATTTGTTTGCCTGTGAAAAATTTAAGCTCTCCCTCAAATTTGAAGGAGAGTTTTGCTGTATAAAATATTCTTGGTTGGAAATGTTTTCTCTCTCAGCATTTTAAATATGTCATGCCATTGCCTTCTTGCCTCCATGGTGGCCGCTGAGAAGTCACTACTTAGTCTTATGTTGTTTCCTTTGTATGCAGTGAATTGCTTTTCTCTTGCTGCTTTCAGAACTTACTCCTTCTCTTCAGTATTTGACAGTCTGATCAGAATGTGTCTTGGAGTGGGTTTATTTGGATTTATTCTATTTGGAGTTCACTGGGCATTTGTGTTTTGTGTATTTATATTGTGTAGAAGGTTTGGGAAGTTTTCCCCAACAATTTCTTTGAACACTCTTTCTAGATGTTTACCCTTCTGTTCCCCTTCTGGGACACCAATGAGTCTTAAATTTGGACGTTTTATTTTATCTATTGTATCCCTGAGATCCTTTACGATTATTTTGATTTTTTCCCCATTCTTTCTTTTGTTCTTTCATTTTCCATTCTGTGGTCCTTGAGGATGCTGAATCGTTGTTCATCTTCCTCTAATCTTGTATTATGAGTATCCAGAGTGTTTTTAATTTGGCCACCAGTTTCTTTAATTTCCATAAGATCTTCTATTTTTTTATTTACTCTTGCAATTTCTTCTTTATGCTCTTCTAGGGTCTTCTTTATGACCTTTATATCCTGTGCCATGCTCTTCTTCATGCCCTTTATATCCTGTGCCATGCTCTCATTGTCTGTCTTTAGTTCTTTGATTAATTGTGCCAAGTACTGTGTCTCTTCTGATCTTTTGATTTGGGTGTTTGGGCATGGGTTCTCCATATTGTCTGGTTTTATCATATGCTTTAAAATTTTCTGTTATTTTTGGCCTCTTGGCATTTGCTTTACTTGATCTCTATTTTGTCAGAAGTACAGCTTGGTGGTGTACACTTTCTCTAACTAACCAGCGGATGGCATCTGTGACTCACCAATTCCCCTCAAGTCAGTTCTCCCCAACTTTGTCTTTGTGGTGTGTGGGGATATGACTCTTGTGGGGTTCAATTGGTGCAATAAATTTTGGTGTGTTGTTGGTGCTGTCTGCCCTGAATGTGGACGTGTGTCTGGTTAGGGAGGCAGGGCAGCTTTAATAATCAAACACCCCAGGTGTTCCTGGAGATTTAAGGCTGTTGCAAGAGGCTAAGCCTTCACTTCAGTCTTGCAACAGAGTGTCTCTGCCACTGACCCACAAATCCTTGGTATTGGGGTAGGGTCCCTGGGATTTCCAAGCGAGTCCCCCTTCTCAGCCATGCTCTTCCAGGACCTCTGCTGAGGGAAGGCTGTGCCATATCACAAGTGCGCGCCGGCTCTCCAGGGAAGCCCTGGGCTGCTGGGCTGTGCAAGGGCATTCCCAGCCTTCTGTAAAGATGGCTGAATGGGACATGTTAATTTCCCCCTTTTAGCAAGCTCTGCCTTCCCATCTCTGGGACAATTAACTGTGTGTGCACTAAAGGCCACTGTCCATGGCTGATACTGTGGCATGTGTGCGGTGCTGCGGGAAAGACTCCCTGTCACACTAGGTTTCTTCGCATGGCTCTGGGCTGTGGGTCTGGCCCCAGGCAGGAGCGTCCCCAGCCCGCTGGGGAGATGGCTGCAAGGGGTGCAGTTTCTTTCTCCTTTTGGCTCCTCTCTGCTCCCCTGGCCCCAAGACAATCAGCAACGGGTGTGGGAAGGGGTATCCTCCACGCCAGATACTGAGGCATTGGCCCAGCCTGCTCCTGCCATGCTTCACTGTGTGGTTCTCCCTGTTGTATCCACAGCTGCTCCCAGGTTTTTTTTAAAAGAACTAGTCCATCTCCAAATTCCAACCCACCATTTCCTCGCACCACAGCGTGGCTCCCAGATTTTCAGCCGGCTCACTTACTTGTTTCAGAATGCAGACTCCTGGTTTCACCAAAAGCATGGTCCCTGTGGATTTAGAAGACCATGTCTGGCTGGTGCATTACTGGAACTGGTGTTCTGGGTCACTTTCTGGTTTTTATCTAGTATTTTTCACGGAGGTGTTTTTTTGCCCTGTCTCACCTAGCCGCCATCTTAGGTTCTCTTTTGCTTTAGCTATTCTTGATCTAATATCTACTAAGCTTTAGGATCTGCTATCACCTATGCAGACTGGGAGGCCAAAGGCAGTGAAAAGAGTCCTGCAAGGATGTTGAGGGTGTTCTTGAGAAAGCAAACACCCTCACAAGGTTGGTAATGATTTTTTTTTAAGTTCTAGGTCCCAGGGTCCCTACATGATACTCTAAGTAACTTATCTCATAGTCTAGTGAGGTTAGTAATATTATATCCATTTAGAAACTCAGAGAGGTTCAACAGCTCTCCTAGAATACCATTACAAGTAAGGATTTAAACCCAACACTGTCTTTTCTCAATACTCACGCCTTTTCCATGATAACACCCATGGGATTAACAAATGATGCTAAGGCAATGTGAAGGTATCTGGCCCAGTAGATAAAGATTGAAACAGGAGACCATTGTGCCAGGAGATGCCCGGGGCTCTCTGGGCAGTGTCCAGAAGGGATAGATGGATGTCCCAGCTGTGGGGCAGCATCTGGGCATGAGCAACCCTTGGAGATACAGACAGAGGCAGTTGTTATCAATTTAAGTTATTCTCCCACAAGGCTGAGGTTACAACAGAAATTGGTGAATGCATTCACTAAAGTTTAAGACAACTTAGATTGAGTAGACAGGTATGCAACAAAGTTTCCCCAGTCTTCATTAACTTGTGTTAGAAAAGGCATTAATTATGTAAAATTCAATTCCCTCTAGTTCATTTCTCCCACTTCCTGAAGCAAGGCCTGGAGGCCCTGCAAAATTTCTTCCCAACAAGCATTTTGGGGGTATGCTTTCAGATAGGTCTGCTCACCTGGGACCATTCTGGCACCCAACTGCTAGACGTCATCTCAGGGGATTCTTTGTCTTCTTTTGGTGTCTCAGGCTCTGTGAGCATCCTGCTAGGCACTGCAGAGTCCTGGAGATTGAATTCAAGGTATGCATAGTGATCTGTGAGGGCACGCTGGCTACCACTGCAGGGGCTTCAGTTGGGGCTCAAGGCCTCTAACTCCCAGCTGAAAAAAAGCAGTCCAATTTTATCTGGAACATAAGGAGTCTCCATGTTGGATTTCTTTGAAGAAAACATCAAACTTCTAAAAGTTTGAAAACTATTTCACCAGAGCTTTCTTGGTGCCAGGAGTGTGCTGTGTTCCAGGGAAAAGTGCACAAGTGCTCTTATTCCTGCTTGATGGGGAATTTTGTAACCTGGGGAACAAAGCACTGCTGTTTGAGCACTGAGTCTCACAAAGTTGCTTATTAAAATAATTCTGATTTCCAATTCCTTTCTCCAGGGGCATCAAGCCTGATCTATGGAGCAGGAATGAACACCGTGTATTTTTCCAACATCCCACCTGTTTCTTTCAGAGTTGTTGGTTGCAGCAACTCAATCTAGGATGAGCAGAAAAGGAATTTATTAAATAATATAAGATTCTCCAGGTAGCCAGAAACCAGGCTCAGAAGTTCCACATCCAGGATCAATGCCCAGAAGCAGACTAAGAGCAGCTCTGACAGGAACTGCTCTGCAGCCCCCACTGAGGACTGCTGGGGCTGGGTTCTGGATGTGACCTTGGCTGTTGTGCCCTCTGGAAATTGGAATTTCCCATTGCTACTCTCACCAGAATGGATTCTAGCTGGCACCTGTTTCTTTGAACCACCTGCTTCTGATTTAAAATGTTGCTTAGGTATAAGTGACGGTTGAAGCTAAGGTCACAGGCTCACGTCCTAGCTGCAAAGGAGGTGGGGAATCCTCCAAACTAGGAAGTGTGTTTCATTGGACTGGGAAGCCAAGAAGAATGACAGATTTTCACCTGACCATCACTACCACCAGGTTCTCTTTCTCTCCCTACTTACCACCTCCCCTGATCCACACATTCTCCTTTTACCTAATTCATTCAAAACCAAAAAGCTTCATTAGAATTGAAATTCTCATAGGCTTTCACCACCAGCTCACCAAACACACCCAGACATGACTGACCTCCGGCAGTGGAAACAACTAGAGTCAAGCCAAATCTCTCTTAAATGTGACTCATTGAAATGATCAACCCCCCGCCAAAACTATAGTCTATGTAACTACAAAGTGCAAGAAAGGATAGCCCAGACCTGAGGGAGAAGAAAACATTTTTTAATTACGGTGAAAGTAGGTTTTAGTTTACACCACCATCAACATGAAAGGCCATAAAGAGTCTTTTGTTTTCATTTTCGTTTTTTACTTTCCTTTATTCTTCATTCAATATTCAACTTGACTATTTATTGAGTGGATCTAAGCACTGTTAATAAAGCAGTAAATGAAACTCACATAGAGCTTGTATTCAGAGAAGAAGCAGATCATGGACAGGGGTCAAATATATAGCTAATATAATCTCAAATAGTGATAAGTACAATAAGGAAAATAAAGCAGGGCTAAGGAATAGAAAGTGACTGAGCTAGAGCTCATTTATATCAGGGGATCAGGGAAGGTGATGTCTGAACAGAGTTCTGAATAATGGGACAGGGATAGTCAAGTGATTTTGGAACAGGGGACCCTGAGACAAAAATACACCCAGGTGGGTCTGGGCTGGCTCCAGTGCCTTTGCCCCCTGCCGAGTGTACCTGGCTCTGGGCCTCGGGGTCGGGGGTCTTTCTTTGTGAATGAATAGCACTTCAGCCCTCCTGGTGGTTGCTCTGCTGTGATTCATCACCTTCTTCTAAAGATTCATCCTGAGTTATCTCCAAACTTACTCCCTGAAGACTGCAGTCTCTTGATTATCTCGCTAAAGGAATGTCACAAAAATTTTGACATTTTTAGGTCATTGCAAGGATTTTGATTGGGAGATGAGAAAATGCTCAAAGAATGAATCCATCCAAGAGCAGGAAGCATGGCAATTTGATGCAAAGGTGGAATCTGAAACATAAATTATATTTTCACTGGATGCTTTGGCTAAAAGAAAACCCAAGGACTCATGGTCAATAGCTAAAAGAATCCTGTTAGGTCTCCATGATCCTTTGACTAGAAAAGTGTCTATTTTTGAATCATGGAATAATATGGGGGCCCTGGAATCTGAGTACCTGTTGGGTGGAGCCTTCAGTAGTAGTAGCATCTCTATCTCCTACAACAGACCCGACTTCTAACACGTTCCTTCCCTTTGTTTGTAGCCAGTTCCCCCTCTAAGTAACTCATCTCCCTCAATAAAATAATGTATTTTAATCATTAAAAAATACATCCAGGTGTTGAAACTAAAGGACAAAGGCCAGTGTGAGGCCAGTAGAGAGAAGCCCAAAGATGAAATGGGAAGGATAAACAGGGGCCAAAACATGGAGGGCCTTGTAGAGCACAGTTAAGGATTTGACTTTTATTCTAAACATAATGGAAAACTGTTGGATGATTTTAAGATGGGCACTAACATGATCAGATTTATATTTTTAAAAAGTTCTCACTTGCTGCTGATTCATAACGTATTATGCAGGGCTAAGTAAGAATGGGGAAAACTGTTGGGAATCTTTGCTATAGTCCAGGTAGGAAACCATGTTGCCTTGGACTAGGATGGGATCAGTAGTGGTGGTAAGATCAGATCAGGGCTGGCATGTATTTTGAAGCCAGACCTGTTATGACTTGCTGATTAGAGAAAGAAGGAATCCATTACGAATTTCCAGAAGAAATTCAGTATGAATTTCCTTGCTGTTGATTTTATTTTACAAAAAGGGACCCACCCATATTTCCCATTCCATATACCCTTACAGAACCTAGACATTCCTCCATGAAGAGGCAGAGTCTGTGTCTCCCTGTCTTGAAGTTGGATGGGTCTTTGTGACAGCCGCAGCTATTAGAATACGGTAGAAGTTAATGAACATGGCTTCTGAGGGTAGATCACACAAAGAGATGCTGCTTCTGCCTGTCTTTCTCCCTCGGGGCACTCACCCTTGTAACTCAGCCACCGTACTGTGAAGCAGCCCGGATCATGTGGAGAGGCTCACATGGAAAGGAAACAAAGCCCCTGGCCCTCAGAGTCAGCTGAGCTCCCAGGCAACAGCTGGCATCAACTCGCTGGCCACGTGAGTGAGCCTTCTTGGAAGGGTGTTCCTTCTTGTGCGAACACACTTGCTCAAGTCCTTGATTTTGTCTACACTGGTATCTTGAACTACATGACAATTTTTCTCTCCCTTTAGCAATTGTGTCCAAACACCAGGTATAAATGGCCCCGAGCTCATCCTCCATTTTGTGTGTTCATAGAGCCCTTTCCCCCATTTATATTCTATCAGATGGTACATCTTTGGTAACTAATGTGAATCCCTCATTGTGCAGTGTACTTTGGTTCTTATTCCTCTGCTGCCCTCTAGGGACCACTAGCTACATTGCCGGTTTAGATTCTTGATCTAAAGCAGGAACTCTTCTAAACACGTCACATTACTTTGATGCCAACAATTCGGTGAAGTAGTCACTACTATTAGTATCCTTTTAAAGATGAGAAACCAGAGGTACAAGACTCAAGTAACTTGTCTAAGGTCCTCCAACAGTCAAACTGGAATTTGAACAAAGGCAGTCTCGTACTAGCGTCTAGGCACTGCACTATTCCCCTCTCCTTTGGTTGACCAAAGTAGAAACTCTAGGCATCCATGTGAGGCTGGTTTAATTTTATAACTTGTAAAAATAAATTTGCTTTTCAACTTTTTTTTTTTTTTTTTTTTTTTTTTTTACCTCTTGTATGGATTATGGCACTAGACTCCTAACTGCTCTCCCCATTGCTAGCCTTTTCCACCCAGTCTATTCTCTACACAGTAACCAGAGGGATCTTTTAAAAATAGTAAATCAATGAATGAGCTAAAGGGTACCTTCTATTTCCACCTTTTCTCTATACAGGAAAAAGTATAAGAACTAATTTCACCAAAGGGGTAGATTAGTCAGCTAAGCAAATGGGACTAAAATATCCTGACACCCTAAAAACCACAACCTAAAATGGAGTCTTTTGATGTGTGGTTATACCACTTACTATGCAGTGCTGATATCTGAATAAGTAACCTTTATCTTATTCACCATCACACTTATCCTTCAAGGAAGAAAGCTCATCTTCTCTCTTTTACAAGAGAAGAAATTCTACTGTACAAAATAGTTCTCTGACTCATATCAAGTCACTCAATAAATATGGCTGGAACTGTCACTCAGAATAGAACTCTAAATCCTGAAATCTAATTGGCTTTCAAAACTGAGATGAGGTGTGTACAGTGGAACTCTTTAAATACAATCTTATATAGAAGTTTAATGTGTAAAACAGGTAAAAGCTGCTCTGCTTGAATAGGAAGCAATAAATGTGGGGAGTGGTTTGGCCCTTTACAAAGACTTTTGAAGCACATCTGAGAATCCTGTAGAACTCAGCTAGAAAACATTACTCTGAAGCTTAATGTGTGTATCTAAGGTAAAAGAGTTTTTACTAGCAATGAAGATGAGAAGTAGAAAAGTTGTCAATCCAAAACCCATAACCAATATTTGTACATTTCCAATATTCCCCAGTTCCTTTCCTTATATTTGGACTTTCTAGGTTTTTAATGGAAGATAAAAGAAAGCTAAAAATAAAAATGGTCGCTATTCATACAAAACTACCCTTGATGACCTCATCTAGCCACCACCTCTGGCTCTGCTCCTCTGGTTTTCCAATTCATGTTGAGCTTAAGCTGCCTGCTGGTGGGTGGGAATGGGGAGAAGGGATGGAAAGGAGAAAGCTTACTGAGTGTATGCTCTCCTGCTATTGGAACTGTGCTCCTGCTGACTTGTTGGCTGATAATGCAAAAAAGAGCCAAAAGTGGCAACAGGAAAGTCAACCAGGTTTCTTAGATCAAAATATCCTTTACCAAGTTCCCATCTCTCCAGTCCTTGATGCTGAGAAAGGAGGGACATCATTACTCAATTTTAGTGTGGATCTAGATCAAAGTGGGTGATTATTTTAGATGAAGATTACCTTAGGATTAAGTAGACTTTTTTTTGTGCTTGTTTTTGTAGTTTTAAGAAGCTCCCAGGATCATTCTGATTCAGGCAGGTCTGTTGCATATAGGTTTGCCAGAGAAATTGAAAGTTATTAAATGATATTATACATCATCTATGAAGATTGAACATTTCCAGATCCATCTTTCTGATAGACAAAAGTGACATTATTCCTTAGTTCTGTAATACAACCAAAATGCGTTCACCTACCATGCCATTTCCCTCTCTTCATTTCCCGCTATGAGCTCTAAGTACCTGTAGTTATAAATCTCACGACTCTTAGACTGATGGCCTGGCTCATTCCTGACTCTGCCTTCCAGCACTGGAAAAAAAAAGTGATATCTTTGTGACTGTTTAATTATTCCTACCTCTGACAGCCTTGCTCCATGGTGACATCTGTGAGGGAATAATTTGGAAATGGAAGAATCCATATGTTTTTGGATTAAAGGCATAACAGATAACTACTGAGAGAATCATAAAATGTGAGATTTGGGGGCACCTGAAGACAAGCACATGGCTTACGAATGTAGTGCCATGAGGAATTTTCTGAAGAAGTCTCGTGAAGCACCTGTTTTCAGTTTTCCACCACATTTATGAATTTGTTACTCATCAGTGGAAAATATGATGCTCTGAGGGCCCGCCACAAGGGTGGGCTGGGTGGAGTGGTGGGTTATCTCTAAAGACACTTCTTCTGCTCCACACATAACATCCTGTTCCTCCCAGCTACCACACTTCACTTCAGTTTTCTAGACTGTAGGTAGGATTCCTAGGTACATAGACTTATTTACAGGCAGTTCTTTAAGAGGGTCATTGTCACTGAGGCTTATGAAGTTCATGTGACAAACAGTAGGACCCAATAGTAGCCTTATAGAGAGAATCCCATATTTAGTTATCAACTGGTAGAAATTTTTCTCAATGTCAACCAACCAATGATCTATAATACACCATGTTCTAAACTTTGAAAATATGTTCTGTACTTAATGAATGCTTCCATCTTGCCAAGTTTAACGTAATTTCCCATTCAGTGCATAATACCCATTCTTGTAAATCACATGAAGGCTTACCTCAAGCCTGGAAGATTGGTCCAGAAAGTTACAACCCATTCAGAGTTTAGACTCAGCTTTGCATATTTATGAATCTGTTATTGGTCCTGACCCACAGGAGGAATGCTCTCAGTATTTATGTCAAGATTGTGAGTTCTAGCTCCAGGGGAAGGTACAAATAATAATGACGCCAAGCTTAGAGGAACTGCAATCCTTTTTAGATTCTGAAGTATATCTGTATATAGAGATATATATAGATATATTTATGTCTCTCCATTTATTTTGATACTCTTTGATTTCTTTCATCAGCACTATGTAGTTTTCAGTATACAAGTCCTGCAAGAGTTTATATTTACACACAAGTATTTCATTTTTTTGAGAAATTGTAAATGGTGTTGTATTTTTAATTTTGATGTCCATGTGTTCATTGCCAGTACATAGGAGTACAATTAATTTTGTATTCTGTGACTTGCTAAATTCACATGTTATTTTGAGAAATTTTTGATAGATTCCTTGGGATTTTCTGTTTAGTCATCATATTATCTGCAAATAGGGGAAGTTTTATTTCTTGCTTTCTGATCTGTATGCCTTTGATGTACTTCTCTTGCCTTATTGCACAGCCTAGAACTTTTATCACTACGTTGAATAAGAGTAGTGAGAGCACTCACTTAGATATATATTATATTTCAAATATGTATTGAGCATGTTCCTTATGTCCGGCAGTAGAAAGAGTAAGATTAGTTTTAGAGATATTGAACAGTGACTTTATAACTTGGTTTGAAAAAATGTAACTTCTGTCTTTTCCTGTGTGACTTCTCTCTGAAGGGATAAGTTTATGGAAAGTTAGAATGGATGGTCCTGGAGTGAGGTTTCTAAGAGAAGTCCAGTCCCTCCCTATTTAAAGCAACCCTTGGCAATTCCTCTTTGGGAACTACTTAAGCAGCTGAATCTATTTTCTCAGGGTTCTGCCACTTTGCAGAATCTGGCTCAGAGTGCCAATCTTCATTTACTAATTCATGAAATGGGAGAAATAAAACCTATATGGAAGGGTCATTGAGAAGACTAAAGATCATTAGGTGTGATAAATAGAAATATGGCCAGGATCCCAAATCTCATTTATTAGATTGGGTTCTCTAAGAGCAGAGCCTGAGACAAGGATTTCAGTCAAGTGACTTATTGAGGGAGTGCCCTTCAGAAAAAAAATCTTTAAGAGAGAGAGGGAGGCAAACTAGGAATGAGAGAATTGATGAGTGAGGGTGTAGTCTCAGGTAAAGTCTAGTCTTGGTCTGATCCACGTACAGCAAATCTGTCCTGACTTGAAGGAAACAAACTGGCCTTTTGCATTCCATGAGTTAGCCCTTGGCCATTGGGAGGGGTGGGACAGGCAGTGGTTGCGTTGGCAGTGGGGTGACCTGCCAGGCACAGCTGGGTGAGGTGGCTTCAGTCAGCCAAGGGTAAGTCTCATGTATTTTTAACCTCTGCTCTTCATCTGAAAGGTTCTAACCCTTAGGACTGTGTCATTGAGGACTCCATTCTGTCCTTAGTACTTCTTACCTTGGTGTCCAGTTAGAAGGCATCTTTGAATTCCCCTTAGAGTATAGTGTATGAAATAGAAGCAGTGTGTTTCAAGATTCTAGCACAGTGCTTGGCATGTGTAGCAGATTCTAGTTTTTCTATTTTAGTCTTCTGCCCCTAAAGCTGTCCCTCATTTTAGAGAATAGCTGAGAACGTATCCTCCTTTGAAATCATGTCAGAGGTGAACAAAACAGAAGAGAATGTAATCAAAGCACTTGGCACACAATACATGGTTAATAAAAGCTCTCTTTCTTGAGCTTTTTCTCAGGGCCACTCATGTTTAGATTTTTTTTGTGCTATAGAAGAACTTATTTCAGCTAGTCATAATCAACAAAATGTAACTGATTCTCCCACAGCACTGCAGAATGTCTCTCTAACCGAACTTAGTACTTACACATCTGTATTTTTCTTTACTTTATTTTGTATTGCATTCCTTAGCCAGCTGATGCCTCCTGCCCCAGTCCTTAGTTTCCTGTCAGGGGCAAAGAAACTCCCCAGTTAACACTTGTTATCCTGGTATGAATTATGATGATGAAGTAAATTAAGACACACTGGATCAACCAAAAATAATCCTGTATAAAAGAAGCCATATGAGAAATTTCTTCTAGAATTTTGCACCAGGAATTTAACAATAGCTAATAAAATTTTAAATGTTCAGATTCTTTGGTTCAACTTCATGGAATGTATACCTCCAAGTTGGAACCAAACAAGATGCACATCAAAAAGAAGTCAAATAAATAGAGATTAGATAGATCTATATACTGATGAAAAAAGTTCTAAGATACAGGTGAAAAAAACAAGCAAATTTTATACACACACATACACACACACACATTTACCACTAACTAGACCTTAAATCCATTTGAAATTTTTGTATTTACTTGTGAGATAGCAATTAGATTAAAAGATTACACCATGTTTTCTTCTAGATGGATAAAGATTCATAACACCATTTATTAAATAATCTGAAATTTCCCCACTAAATTAGAAAAGGTTAACTTTGTCATAAATCAAATTACCACAGATAATTGAATTTATTTCTGAGTGATGCTGATTTGTATTATTCCTTTAATAGTATTATAGTAATCTGATCTGACAGTTTTAATATCTCAATAGCAAGTATGCTTGCTTAACTTTCTTTTAAATAAAAATTTCCAATCTCCCACATATTTTTTTTATTAATTTTAAAACCTTGTTTCAGTCAAAAAAATTAAAAACAACAATGGAATATGATCAGAATTGCATTAAATATTGATTAATTTGGATAGGACTGACAATTTCATAAAGTGTCTTCCTTGAATTCACTGTCTCTTATACTAACTCATACATGTTCTACACATACACCCTTTTTTGGTGAAAAAGCTATTTTTTCCATTTGCTTTCAAACTGGTTATTGCTAGTATAAATGAAAGTTGTTAATTTTTTATTTGTCTCATATCAAGTCATTTAATAAGCATGAATTCTGATTGACTCCTTATGTCTTATTCATTCTCCTTCGCCTGTGTTGGAAAAATTTTGTGGTTGCTCTTAATCCTGAGTTAGATACAGGAAGGATGCATTGGATGACAAACAATCTTACAATCAAGTTCAATTTAGTTTCACTCTTGCTCTTTATTATCACTGTTCCTAAAGTATCTTTCCAGCCTCAGAAGAAGAAAGGAAAGCGATGCACAGGCCTGACCACCAAACCCCTGGACTAGAAATCCTCGAGGTCAGTGAAGGATAAAGCTGCAGCTGTTGCAGGAGGACCCACAGACTGATCTGTCCTCTTTGCATTCAGGTGCATTCAGGTGGTTGCTTTCTGTTCCAGGTTTTGGGGCAAGTAGGTTTAAGTAGTCAGAATAGATTTGAATAGTTAGAATAGGTACCCAAGGCCAGCCTCACACAGCCCCAGACTCCTGAAACCTCTGTTGTAATCAGGATTAGTGTGAACTGATCTTTTTTTTTTTTTAAATTCAGTTTTATTGAAATACATTCACACACTATACAATCATCCATGGTATACAATCAACTTTTCACAGTATGATCATAATATAGTTATTCATTCATCACCACAATCTGTTTCTGAACGTTTTCCTTACAACAGAAAGAATCAGATAAGAATAAAAAATAAAAGTAAAAAAATAACACCCAAACCATCCCCCCATCCCACCCTATTTGTCATTTAGTTTTTGTCCCCATTTTTCTACTCATCCATCCATACACTAGATAAAGGGAGTGTGAGCCACAAGATTTTCACAATCACACTGTCACCCCTTGTAATCTACATTATTATATAATTGTCTTCAGGAGTCCAGACTACTGGCTTGGAGTTTGGTAGTTTCAAGTATTTACTTCTAGCTATTCCAATACATTAAAACCTAAGACGTGTTATCTATATAGTGCATAAGAATGTCCACCAGAGTGACCTCTTGACTCCATCTGAAATCTCTCAGCCACTGAAACTATTTTATCTCATTTTGCATACACCTTTTGGTCAAGAAGATATTCTCAATCCCATGATGCCAGGTCCAGATTCATCCCCTGGAGTCATATCCTGCGTTGCCAGGGAGATTTACACGCCTGGGAGTCGGGTCCCACGTAGGGGGGAGGGCAGCGAGTTTACCTGTCTAGGTGGCTCAGTTAGAGAGAGAGAGAGGGCCACATCTGAGCAACAAAGAGGTACTCAAGGGGAGACTCTTAGGCACAATTATATGCAAGTTCAGCCTCTCCTTTGCAGTAACGAGCTTCATAAGGGCAAGTCCCATGATAGAGGGCTCAGCATATCAAACCGCCAGTCCCAATGTTTGTGACATCAACACCAGTCCAGGTGAAGAAGCACCAAGGAGCTGGGGGGACTGGGGGAGGCTGTAAATATATTTTTTATTCTCTGCTCAAATTACTTTGGGATGTGTCACTATTCCACTCTAACCTATGCTAACCTACCATATCTCACTTCCTGTTCAAAGTTCCATGTAATTGTGGTGTTTGAACAAACCGACTGTAGAGTTATACTGTTTAGAAAATATAGATCCTGCACCAAATAGACATCTTTTCTCTTGGTCTCACATGAAAGTTGAAGTTTTAAAACACAGTCAGTTTCGACCTTTGCCGTTTGGCCCAGTTTGCCCTAGTCTTTACCAGATCTGCTTCATTCATATCACTAACTGAAGTCTGGGCTCTTTTTCAGCTTTTTTTTAACAGTTGCTGTTTGCACTAATACTGACATTCATATCTGCTGAGCTCTAGCTCTGAGTTTCAGGTGAGTGTGACCTGATCTTGATGGTTGTATGTTCCACAAGACGTCTTCACAAGACACACAGTCTCATAAATAGAACTTACAAAAGCAGAGATGTAAATTTATGCAGTGCATTGCAGCTAGATCAACAACTCTGTGAACTAATTTCAAAAGAAGGACCATGACTTTCTTTCTCTCTTTTTTTAATTGGATAAGCTTTGGGTTTACAAAAAACTATGCATTAAATACAGGGTTCCCGTTTACCACCCTATTATTAACATCTTGCATTGATATGGTATGTTTGTTACAATTGATGAAGGAATGTTTTAAAAACTATTAACTATAGTCCATGGCTTAACTTAGGGTCCACTGTTTGTGTTATGCAGTTCCATGGATTTTAAAACATTTTCATTCTAGTAACATATATACAACCTAAAATTCCCCCTTTAAATCACATTCACATAAATAATTCAGTGCTGTTGATTACATTCACAATATTGTATTACCATCACCATCATCCATTACCAAAATTTTCTCTGTACATTTTAAGCCTTAATTCATTATTCCCTAACCCCACCCGTCCCCTGCTAACTTCTATTCTAGTTTCTGACTCTATAAGTGTGCTTATTTTAGTTATTTCATATCAGTGAGATCATACAGTATTTGTTCTTTTGTGTCTTGCTTATTTCCTCAACATGATGTCTTCAAGGTTCACCTATGTTGTCAAATGTATCAGAACTTCATTCCCTGTTACAGCTGAATAATATTCCATTGTGTGTCTATACCACATCTTGTTTATCTTTTTGTTAAGTGATGGATGCTTGGGTTGCTCTCATCTTTCTGCAATTGTGAAAAGTGCTACTAAGAACACTGGCATGCAAATAGCTGTTTGAATCCCTAGTTTCAATTCTTTTGGGTATAAATCTAGTAGTGGGATTGCCAGGTCATATGGTAATTCTATACATAGCTTTCTGAGGAACTGCCAAACTATCTTCACAGTGGCTGTACCATTTTACATTCCCACTAACAATTAATGAGTGATCCTATTTTTCCACATCCTCTCCAACCTTGTAATTTTCTGTTTTTTTAAAAAATAGTAGCTATTCCAGTGGGTGTGAATTGGTATCTCACTGTGGTTTGATTTGCATTTCTTTAATGGCTAATGATGTTGAGCATCTTTTCATGTGCTTTTTGGCCATTGATACATCTTCTTGGGAGAAATGTCTATTCAGCTCTTTTGCTCATTTTTAAATTGGGTTGTTTGTCTTTTTATTGTTGTTTTTAAGGATTTCTTTGTATATTATGGTTATTAAAACCTTGTCAGATATGTGTTTTCCAAATATTTTCTCCCATTGTGTAGGTTGTCATTTTGAAGTTCTTTTATTCATAAAAGTTTTTAATTTTTATGAGGTCTCATTTATCTATTTGTTGTTGCTTATGCTTTGGGTGTAAAGTCTAAGAAACCATTGCCTAACACAAGGTTCTGAAGATGCTTCCCTATGTTTTCTTCTAGGTGTTGATAGTTCTGGCTCTTGTATTTAGGTCTTTGATCCATATTGAGTTGATTTACATAGGTGGTGTGAGATAGGGGTCCACTTCATTCTTTTGCATATAAAGATCCAGTTTCCTAGCACCATTTATTGAAGAAATTATTCTTTCCCAATTGAGTGGTTTTTATACCCCTGTCAAAAATCAGTTGCTCATAAAACTGAGGGTTGATTTCAGAACACTCAATTTGTTTCCATTGGTCTGTATGTCTGTGCCTGTGCCGGTACCATGCTGTTTTGATTACTGTGGCTTTGTAATAAGTTTTAAAATTGATCACTGTGAGTCCTCAGCTTCATTCTTTTTCAAGATGGCTTTAGCTATTCAGTATCACTTACCCATCCATATAAATTTGATGATTGGCTTTTTCGTTTCTGCAAAGAAGGTTTTGAGAATTTTGATGGTGATTGCATTAAAACTGTATATTGCTTGGGGTAGAACTGATATCTTAAAAAATGTAGTCTTCCAATCCATGTACAAGAAATGTCTTCCTCTTATTGGGTCTTTGATTTGTTTTAGCACTGTTTTGTAGCTTTCTGTGTACAAGTCCTATCCAGCATTGGTTGGATTTATTCCTAGATATTTACTTCTTTTAGTTACTATTGTCAATGGATTTTTTCCCTTGATTTCTTCTTCTGATTGTTCATTGCTTATGTGTAGAAACACTACTAAGTTTTTGGGTGTTGATCTTGTAACCTGTCACTTTGCTGAATTTATTAGCTCTAGGAGATTTGTTGTGGATTTTTCAAGATTTTCTGTATATAGGATCATATCGTCTGCAAATAGGGAAAGTTTTAATTCTTCCCTTCCAATTTAAATGCCTGTTATTTCTTTTTCCTGCCTCATTTCTCAGGCTAGAACTTCCAGTACAATGTTGAATAACAGTGCTGAGAATGGGCATCCTTGTCTTGTTCCTGATCTTAGAGGGAAAGATTTCAGTCTTAACTATTAATATAATATTAGCAATGGGTTTTTCATATATGCCCTTTATCATGTTGAGGACTTTTCCTTCTATTCCTACTTTTCTAAGTGTTTTAAACAAGAAATATGGATGGGATTTTGTCAAATGTCTTTTCTGCATCCATTGAGATGATCATGTGGGGTTTTCCCCTTTATTTTGTTACTGTGTTATATTACATTAATTGATTTTCTTATGTTGAACCACCTTTGCATACCTTGGATAAACCCACTTGATCAACATGCATAATTCTTTTAATATGCTGTTGGGTTTGCTTTGGTACTGTTTTCTCGAGCATGTTTGCATCTATATTTGTAAAAGATATTGGTCTGGGATTTTCATTTCTTGTGGTATCTTCTGTTGAATTTGGTATGAGGGTGATGCTAATCTTGTAGAATGAATTAGGGAATATTCCTCCTCTTCAGTTTTTTGGAAGAGTTTGAGCAGGATTGATGTTATTACTTCTGGGAATGTTTGGTAAAATTTACCTATGAAGCCATCTGGTCCTGGACTTTTCTTTGTTGGGATTTTTTTGATTACTGAGTCAATCACTTTACTAGTTATTGGCTTGTTGAGATCTTCTGTTTCTTCTTGAGTCAGTGTAAGTAGTTTGTGTGTTTCTAGGAATGTGTTCATTTTGTATAGGTTATCTAATTTGTTGGCATACAGTTATTCATAGTATCCTCTTATAGTCATTTTTTATTTAAGTGGGTCAACAGTAATATCCAACTTTTCATTTCTTATTTTAATAATTTGTGCCTTCTCTCTTTTTTTCTTTGCATGTCTAGCTAAAGGTTTGTCAATTTTATTGATCTTTTCATACAATCAACTTTTGGTTGTGTTGACTATTGTTTCATTTTTTATTCTATATTTCATTTATCTGTGTCCTAATCTTTGTTATCTCCTACCTTCTGTTCATTTTGGGTTTAGTTTGCTCTTCTTTTACTAGTTCTTCCAGTTTTAAGGTTAGGTCTCTGATTTACCGTCTTTCTTCTTTTTAAATGTAAGCATTTAGAGCCACAAATTTCCCTCTTAGCACTGCCTTTACTGCATCCCATAAATTCTGGCATGTTGTATTTTCATTTTTATTTGCCTCAAGATATTTCCTAATTTCCTGGTGATTTCCTCTTTAACCCATTGGTTGTTTAAGAGTACATTGTTCTGTGAACAGTTGATTGTACATCATGGGTGATTGTATGGTAGATGAACATATCTCAATAAAATTGAATTTAATAAAAAAAGAGTATATTGTTTAGTTTCCACATATTTGTGAATTTTCCATTTCTCCCCCTCTATTGATTTCTAGCTTTATTCCGTTGTGGTCAGAGAAGATACATTGCATGATTTCAATATTTCTAAATTTATTGAGACTTGTTTTGTGATCTAACATGGGGTCTATCCTGGAGAATGATCCATGTGCATTCAAGAAGAATGTGTATACTGTTGTTGGGTGAAGTATATCTGTTAGGTCTAGTTAGAGTATTGTTCAAGTTTTCTATTTCCCTATTGAGTTTCTGTCTAGATGTTCTATCCATCACTGAAAGTGGTATACTAAAGTCTCCTAATATTAATGTAGAATGATCTATTTCTCCCTTCAACTCTGTTAGCATTTGCTTCATATATTTTGGGGCTCTGCTGTTAGGTGCATATATATGTATCATTATTATATCTTCTTGTTGAAATGACCTTGACTCAGTATATATCAGTATATAATGATCATCTTTGTCCTTTGTAACAGTTTTTTACTTAAAGTCTATTTTATCTAATACTAGTACAGCTTCTCCAGCTCTTGGTTGCTACTTTCATGATATATTTTTTCCATCCTTTCACTACAACCTACTTATGCTTTTGAATTTAAGGTGAGTCTCTTGTACACAACATATGGTTGGATCATGCTTTTTTATCCATTCTTGCAATCTCTGTCCTTTGAATAGAGAGTTTAATCCATTTACATTTAATGTCACTACTAATAATGCAGAGTTTCTTCTGAAATTTTGCTATTTAGGCTTTGTAGATCTTGTACCTTTTTTGTCCCTCAATTTTTTCCATTAATACCTACTTTCATATTTATTTGATTTCTTGTATTGTACTATATTGATTCCCTTCTCATTGCAAACTGGAAAAAGTTTTCACATATTTTCCTTATGGTTACCATGGGGTTAAAATTTAACATCCTAAATATACAACAATCATATGTGATTTGAAACCAATTTCGAGTTCAATAGCATACATATACACTGTTCCTATACTCCTCTGTCCCCCCACCTTTTTTATATGTGTTACAAATTACTGTCTTTGTACATTGTATGTCCAATACCTTAGATATATCATTAATTTTTATGCATTTGCATTTTAGCACATGTAGGAAGTAAGAAGTGGAGTTAAATACCCAAAACTACAATACAATAGTACTGGCATTTATAATTATCCAAATGGTTACCTTTACCAAAAGTCTTTATTTCTTTATGCCACTTTGAACTACTGTCCAGTGACCTTTCCTTTCTGTATAAAGTACTCTTTTAACATTTGGCTGATGGCAAGTCTAGTGGTAATGTCTCCCTAAGCTTTTGTTAACCTGAGCATGTCTTACTCTTTCCTACATTTTAAAAGGAAAATCTCTCCGAATATAAAATTCTTGTTTGGCAGTTGTTTTCTCTCAGCACTTTAAGTAGTTCAACCCACTGCCTTCTTGCCCCCATGGTTTCTGAAGAGAAATCCATACTTAATCTAATTGGGACTCCTTTGTATGTAACATATTGGTTTGCTCTGGAGGCTTTCAGATCTCTCTCTTTGTCCTTTGTATGTGACATCCTGTTCAATATGTGATGGGGCATATTTTTCTAAACATTTACCCTGTTTGGTGTTTTCTGGACTTCTTCATATTTTTTTTCTAAGTATTGGAACTTTTCTGTCATTATTTCTTTGAATATTCCTTGTGCTCCTTTCTCTCTTTCTTTTCCTTCTGGTACTGCAGTAAGGCATGTGTTAGTACACTTGATGGTGTCCCAGAAGTCTCTTAGGCTATTTTAAATTTTTATAATTTTTTATCCTTTCTGCTTCTCAGCCTGACTCAATTAAATTGTCTTGTCTTTGAATTCACTAATTGTTTTTCCTGCCCGCTCCAATCTGCTTTTGAAACCCTCCTGGGAATTTTTCATTTCAATTATTGTGATCTTCAACTCCAATAGTTCTGTGTGATTCCTTTTAAAAATTTCTATCTCTTTATTGAGATTCTCATATCATTCATTCATTGTTTTACTGATATCCTTTGTTCTTTCTCTGTATATCCTCCATCTCCTTGAGCATATTGACTGTTTTCCTGATGTCCTTTTATTCCTTCTCTGTATTTATCTTCATCTCCTTGAGCATATCAAAAAACATTTTTATAAAACTCTTTGTTCAGGATGTCCACTGCTTGATTTTCTTTGTTGATGTTTTCTGGATTTTATCCTCTTCCTTTTGATGGGTCATTATTTCTGGTTTCTTTCTCTTGTAACCTTTTTTGTACAATGTACCTTTTAATACCTTAAAATTTAACTCTGGGAGTTAAATTTCTTGAATTGGTATCCAGCTAGTGATATGACAGAGATTTTCTGGAGGGTCAGGAGCTAACAAAACCAAGCAAATGTAAGGAAAAAAAAAACACCCTTCACCATCTTTGCAAATTGGCTTTGCATTCACTGGTACTCTCTGTCAGAGTTTAGCTCTCCTATCAGGAAGGTCAGCCCAAGATGAATGCAAAGTACAGGGTCCCCCCAGTCTTTTCTGAGACTGTGTCTTGTCCTGAGCTTGTGCTTGCTAGTGGTCTTAGGAGCTACCCTATTAATAGGAGTTTGAATGCCCCTCCTCTACTTCCCTGAAGATAGAACTTCTTTTTCCAGATGTTCTGCTGCAGGACTTAAAACAGGTAAGCCTTTGCTCCAGGCTGCCTATGTCAATTGTTTCTTACACTGTTTGTGTTATGTCAAATTGCTCTTGCATGGAGAGAAAATTCTGTGAGGGAGGGCATGACAGAGAGGAATTTCCCAAGTCAGTCTTTCCCAGCCAGAACAAGGCCAGGGACCCACAAAGGGAGTGCTTGCAGGCTCCAAACTGCAGTGGGAGGGGATGGAGGAGGGGCCAAGGAGAGTGCCAGGAGCTTCTTGCATGACAACCCAAAGTTGCAAAGTTTCTTGACTCAGCATGTGGCCAGCAAATGCAGCCCTTCAGCTGTCCTCCACAGCTCTTAGAAGCATATAATCTTTAAGTCTTCTCCACCACTTTCTTCCTGGGCAGATTGAAAAAGTCACCATCCTCAGAACCAGCACCCCAGCAATCCAAAGTAACTAATTAAAAGCAGTGATCAGTGATTGGACCATACCCACTTTCCACCAACCCCCTCCCCCAACATCTTGGGGAACTGGAATTGTATGTCCCTCTGGCACTAGCAAGCTATGCCAGGGGCCATACCTCATTGTTTCATGAGTATGGAACAATGCAAGAGTAGGGTGGGCAATGGTAATGGCTGAGTGGAGAGAGTAATTTACTGGTATTTACAATAATCTACCAGCCTCTTCTGCTGTTTCCTGGATGCTGCATAATGTCCTACTGGATTCTGGAGTTTCAGATAGTTCCTACCTATTTATTTATTTACTTATTTATTTTAATTTTATTTTGAAATAAATTCAAACTTACAGGAACAGTTGCAAAAACAATACAAACCCCATACACAGAACTCCAGCATACTCCAACCCCCCTCCACCAATACCCAGATCCACCAACTTTAACATCCTGTCACTCCACCATTTCTTTCTTTCCCTCCCTCCCTATCATCCATCATCTATCGTCTGTCTTCTGAACATATGACAGCAAGCTGCACATGTCTTTGAATAAACAATGTAATTCACATATACATTTCCCATGAACAGGAACATTCATTTATGCAATCACATTAAGCACAGCTAAGAAGTTCAAGAAATTCAACATTGATACAAAGTTTACATTCTATATTTAACTTTTTTCTTATGCCCCAACTGTGTCCCTTTGAGCCTCCTCTCCTCCATCCCCAGATCCTATGCAGGATCATCCTTGGCATTTAATTGTCATTATCTATTTAGACTGCCTTTTTTTTTCAATTGTGGAAACATATATACAGCATAAATCTTCCCATTCCAACCCCTCTCAAGCATTCCATTAGTGGAATTAATCACATTCACAATGTTGCAATGCCATCACCTTCCCACCATCTATTACTAGAAATTTCCCCTCACCCCGAACAGAAACCCTACACTCATTTCTTAACTCCCCAATGCCCCTTCCCCCACTTCTCATAACCCGTACTCTACTTTTCATCTTTATGATCATATTATCTGATACTTTCTTTGTGTTTACCATAAGGCTTAAATTTAACATCTTAAATCTATAACAATCTTGTTTTCTTTGATACCAAATTAACTTTAATAGGACACATAAACTATGTTCCTATACTCCTCCATTCCCCCACCTTTATGTAGTTCTTGTCAAAAATTACACATTTTACATTGAGTCCCAAACCATTGATTTATCATTACACTTTTTGTATTTTAGATCCTGTAGGAAGTAAATAGTGGAGTTACAAATCAAAAATACAGTAGTATTGGTATTTATATTTGCCATGTGATCTTTACTGGAAATCCTTATTTCTTCATGTGGTTTCAGTCAATTGTTTAGTGCCCCTCCTTTCAGCCTACACAATTCCCTTTAGCATTTCTTATAGGACTGATCTACTGGTGATGAAGTCCCTCAGCTTTTGATTATCTGAGAATGTTTTCATCACCCCCTCTTTTTTAACCTCCAGCTGTTTGTGAATTTTCTAAGTCTCTGATGGTTATTGACTTCTATTTGTATTCCATTGTGGTCAGAGATTGTGCTTTGAATGAATTCATTGAGGCTTGTTTTATGTCCCAGCATATGGTCTATTCTGGAGAAAGATCCATGATCACTAGAGAAGAATGTGTATCCTGGTGATTTGGGATGTAATGTTCTATATATATATATATCTGTTAAATTTCTCTATCTCTCTCTCTCTTTTCTTTGTTTCTCCATCGGTATGGCTTCCTTTAGTATCTGAAATAGGGTAGGTCTTTTATTAGCAAAATCTCTTCAGCCTTTGTTTGTCTATGAAAAATTTAAGCTCTGTAAAATTTAAGGGGAGTTTTGCTGGATAAAGTATTCTTGGTTGGAAATTTTTCTCTCTCCAAGTTTTAAATATGTCATGCCATTGCCTTCTCACCTCCATGGTGGCCGCTGAGTAGTCACTACTTAGTCTTATGTTGTTTCCTTTGTATATGGTGAACTGCTTTTCTCTTGCTGCTTTCAGACCTTGCTCCTTCTCTTCAGTATTTGACAGTCTGATCAGAATGTGTCTTGGAGTGGATTTATTTGGATTTATTCTATTTGGAGTTCACTGAGCATTTATGCTTTGTGTATTTATATTTTGTAGAAGGTTTGGGAAGTTTTCCCCAACAATTTCTTTGAATACTCTTTCTAGACTTTTACCCTTCTCTTCCCCTTCTGGGACACCAATGAGTCTTAAATTTGGATGTTTTATTTTATCTATCATATTCCTGAGATCCATTTCAATTTTTTCATTTTTTCCCCATTCTTTCTTTTGTTCTTTCATTATCCATTCTGTGTTCCTCAAGGTTGCTGAGTCGTTGTTCGTCTTCCTCTAGTCTTGTACTATGAGTATCCAGAATCTTTTTAATTTGGTCAAAAGTTTCTTTTATTTCTATAAGATCTTCTATTTTTTTATTTACTCTTGCAATTTCTTCTTTATGCTCTTCGAGGGTCTTCTTCATGTCCTTTGTATCCTGTGCCGTGCTCTTCTTCATGTCCTTATCCATATCATCTGTTTTTTTCATATGCTTTAAAATTTTCTGTTGTTTTTGGCCTCTTGGTATTTGCTTTACTTGATAGGGTTCTTTCAGGATATGAAGGATTATTGAAACACCAATCTCTAATTTGTCAGATCTACAGATTGGTGGCATACACTTTCTCTAACTAACCAGCAGATGGTGTCCATGAGTCACCTATTCCCTTCAATTCAGTTCTCCCCAACTTAGTCTTTGTGGTGTGTGGGGGTCTGATTCTTGTGGGGTTCAATTGGTGCACCAAGTTCGGGTGTGTTCTTGGTGCTGTCTGCCCTGAATGTGGGGCATGTGTCTGAGCGGTTAGGGAGGGAGGGCAGCTTTAATAATCAAAGCTCCCAGGTGTTCCTGGAGATTTAAGGCTGTTCCAAGAGTCTAAACCTTCCATTTGATCTTAACACAGATTGTCTCTGCTGCTGAACCACAAGTCCTTGGTATTGGCATATGGGTCCCTCTTCCCAGCCATGTCCTTCTTAGGGCCTCTGCTGAGGGAAGGCTGTGCTACATCACAAGTGCACACCATCCCTCGAGGGAAGCCCTGGGCCACTGGGCCGTGCAGGGGTGTTCCCAACCTGCTGTAAGGATGGCTGAATGGGGCATGTTAATTTCTCCCTTTTTGCACAGCTCCACCTTCCCAGCTCTGGGACAATTAGCTGTGGGTTCATGAAAGGCTATTGTCCACACCCAGTATTGTGGCATGTGCTCGTGTTGCTGGAAACACTTTCTGTCACACTGGGTCCCTTGGCACGTCTCTGGGCTGTGGCGCCTGTGACGGGCAGGAGAGTTCCCAGCCCACCAGGCAGGTATCTGCAAGGGGCATGGTTTTTTTCCCCTTTTTGCTAACCTCTACCTTCGTTGCTCCAAGACAATTAACAGCGGGTATATGAAAGGCTATCTTCCACGCCAGATATTGAGGTTTTCGCACAGTCCGTTCTTGCCATGCTTTGCTGTGTGGTTTTTGCTGCCGTATCTGCAGCCACTTTTGTTTTTTTTAAAAAAAGAACTAGTCCACCTCCAAATGCAAACCCATGGTTTCCCCACACTGCAGCGTGACCGCCGGACATTCAGCCAGCTCACTCACTCGTTTCAGAATGCAGACTCCCAGTTTCACCAAGTGCACGGTCCTTGTGGATTTAGCAGACCTTGTCCAGCTGGGACATTGCTGGAACTGGTGTTCTGGGTCACTTTCTGGCTTTTATCTACTATTTTTCATGGAGGTGTTCTTTTGGCCTGTCTCACCTAGCCGCGGTCTAATGTTCTCCCCCTCTTGCCTATTTAATAGCTGTTTAGGTGGAGGGATTGATTCCTGGAGCTTCCTACTCAGCCACTGTCCCACCTCAATTTTATTTTTCACATGTTTTATATAAACTGGAAGGATAACAGGGAAAGTTGTTAATGGTTTCCAGCCCAATGAGTGAGCTAGCATGTGGAGGTTTTACTGTGACCCTTCGTGACAGTTTTCTTCTTGGCCCTTTGTCCCATCAACACTTTGTACTTACCCTTTACCATCTATCTATCCCATTGCATAGACTTTTGCCTGCTGTCAAGAATCAACCTCATGGCACCCCCACATCACCACCACCACTACCACCAGAAACAAATTCTATGGAGGTAAGTTTATTTTACAAGTATTTGAGACTATATTGAAATAAACTCAAATGCCTGCAGACACTTTTTTTTTTTAAGAAAAGAGAAATAGATGCTGACATTTTCTGAAGTTCTTATCACATACACAATCCACCTCCCCTAGGCAAAGTTTCTAGGAATACAACTATACTGTTTTTTCAATCACACTGCCTAGAATTCTGTGCAATATATCTCTATTGGATATACATATTTAAGTCATTACTGTGTTATTTTCTATAAAAAGTAATTCTGGCTTTGATTCATCATTTTGAGCTGATAGACCACCGATATTTCTGTACTCTGCTACCTCAGCAGATGCTGGTGATACAAATCACCCTTCCTCTCTAAGAAATTCTGTTATTCTTGAGCAGATTTTTAACCAAGGAACAGTGGAAGGTCTGATACCTTTCGACCAGTGCACAGCATTATAAATTCACTCTAATTTGGGGGAGATATTTTTCTTAATTACCATAGGTATGTATGGTTACTTTTCATTTTTTTAATTATAAAATAAAAAATCATCATTAAAAACACTCTTAAAATAATCAAATTAAGAAGATAAAATTAATGACAAACCCCATCATCCAAACCAAAGACTCTCCACTCTACCATCTCTTCATCTGCACTGAATATTATTAATTAGAAAAATACTGTTTTGATCAGCACCATTCTATCTTGGTATTATTTTATCTTGCATTTCTATTATTACTAATAATGAATACAGGTGATTAATTATAAATAATAAATACAGTCATTTTTAATTCCCCTTTTAATTTATTTTTTGTATTTATTTATGTTTGTCCCTTTTGTATCTACTTTATTTTGTATTTATTTGTATTTTCCACTTTTTTCTATGGAGCTTTCTGCCAATTAATATAAGCTCATAATACAATAAAGACATTAATCTTTTCAGTATTTTCTGCAGGCATCTCTACAATTTGATACTATTCTCCTGATTTTTAGAGTTTATGAACTGAGGTTTCATATTTTTATATAGTTTAATCTGTTAATTTTCTCCCTTAACTCCTTTATCATTTCTAAGCTTAGTAAATCCTTTTGTTTCTAGATATTTGATAAATATTCATGTCTTTTTTTTTTTTTTACTAGTTTCTATTGTTTGATTTATTCATATTTAAATCCTTAATTTGTCTGAAATTTATTTTGGTGTATAAAATGAAATGAGGCTCTAAATTGATTTTTTTCCAAACTGCTAACTGATCACTCAGACAGTACTTACCGACTAAACCTTCACTTTCTTATTGATTCATGGTATTGAATACAATACTGCTGTTCATACTAGATTCTATTTTTGGACTACTTATTCCCTTTAGCCTACTGACAAATTGTTTTTATTTCAGAGGCTATGTAACATATTATGATAAGTTATACCTGATAGGATTAATCCAACCTTAGTTTTTCTACTAGTTTTCTTTTCTGAATTATTTCCCAGATATGTGTCTATGTGTGTGTATCTCTGGAATTTGACAAGAATTATTTTGAATATGTAAGGTCATTAGGAAAGAACTGGCATCCTCATAATAGTCAGAGGACAAGATCTTCTTTAGTATTTCAGATGCAACTAATAGCCATGATATTTGGTAGTACAATGGAAGACGCAAACAGGATTATTAGTAAAGAATCGGGTAGCACAGCCGCATGGACACTATGGTCACATTCTGTAGCAAGATCCTATTTTGTCATCATTGTTATCACCATCGTAATTTCATAAGTCCCATCATATTCAACAGCAAGGACAACAGACAGAAACTAATCACTGTTTACTTGTAGCTATTGGTGGTACCAAAAGTTTAGAAGACATCATTGCTCATCAGGAGCAAACTAATCCAACCTCTCCCATCAGTCCAACACATACTCCTTCTCATTTCCTTAATGATCACAATTATGATCAGGCTCTTTCTAAGCTTTACTTCCCTCTTATGGCTCCTCTTTGCTTCCAAAAACAAGACCAAAATTCTCAATATGGTATACTAGGCCTTAATGTGCTCTTGTATACCTCCAGGCTTTATTTCCTCTGCATGTGATGTCATTCCTCCTGCCTCTCTCCTTTATAAATTCTTTCCAATTCATCTAAGTCCAGATCTTATATAATTTTCTCTGTTAGTCTGCAAAGCCCATGGTCATTAGTCACTTCCTTCTCTTTAGTCCCAAATACTTTGTTTATACAATCTGTTTTTGTGATTCAAGGCAGAAATGTTCCATAAAGTCCCTTCAACACTGAATTAATGAATACTGAACCATTGCCTCTCGGGGAGATACAGGGTTAGGTTCCTGGGATCCTGGTCACAACATTTCCCCAATTGAGCAATACATATACACAGTGTTGTTTTATATGTTATTTCTCTTTAAGGACACACTGTATCTTTTGTGTCCTTAAATTTGCATGCAGTGGTTCCATCGGAAGTTCTTTGTTTCATCAGCCTTTTAGAGACTGTCCCCATTTGACTCCATCTAGAAACAGTAATTTTGCCTTCAGAACGTTTCAGAGCAACATTTAAAGAAAGCCTCTGAACATAAATTTAAGCAAGTTTAATCACAAATTGCTTTGGGGCAGTAAATAGAACTTATTAAATAAGATGTTGATTCATTAACATTGAACTCATGGCCAACAGCACTATAACTTAAGTTTTAAGGAAGCTTATCTGACACATATTTTCTCCATAAGGCACATCACAGCCTTATGGAGAAAACACTAGACAGCACTTCAGCATTACTCTTGGGGGCCATTTTAAACAGGGAAATCACCAACACATTGCTCCTAAATTTGAAAAACATGATACTAAATATACTGTGAAAAGTTCACTTGTTTACAGGATGAGGGTGGAAACAAAAAGGCAGAGCCATCACCATGCTTGACCTCAGCTGGGAACATATGTGTCAGGCAACTCAAATTTTTCACTGTCCTTAACATGTTTTCAAATGATCTCAAAAGTAATGTGAATATTGATGTTTGGGTTACAAATAAATCTTAGTGAGTAGGAAAATTTGCAAATATGGGATTTGCAAATCCCATATTGAGGATTGATTATACATCTCTGATCAGCAAGTTTCTTTTGCTTCTATCCCTCACTAGATGGAAGTCCTTGAGTGCAGGACCTAAGTTTTTTTATAACTGTCTAAGTATTAAGTAGCATGGATAGACATTCAATACGTGCTTGTTGATTGAATAGATAAATGAATTTAAAAATTGGATGTCCAAGAATATTTCTATAGAAAATATATTGATAAACAAATTTCTATGAAATATTTTATATGCCTCAAACATTCTGAAGCCATTTAACAAGACTTGGGTAACTCAAAAATCTAAAACCCAATGTGTATATGTGTTTTGCAGGCAGTAATTTCCTCCCATGATTTCAAGATGATACATGTGGGTTTATTGACTCATCAGTTTGTTTCAGTACACATGAGCACATATAGTTTACCAAATAATGCTCAACTTTAGAAAACATCACTCTAAAGCACCCAGCAGACAAGCGGTAACTTTGTGAGCTGGACCTAAATGTCACCACCAAGCTGGACTTTCCCAGCTGAAGTTCTCTGTGCTAAATAGAAACTGCAGAGTCTACCTGTGAAAAATATTTACATGTCAGCAGAATTGACTTTATGCACAGACAATTCTCTAAATGGTGTTTGCTTCAACCAAAATCTTTTCTGTCTGCCTGCAAAGGGACCTGACATATTCATCATTCTATTGCTCCTTTAGGTTGTTAAAATAAATAAAATTTTATGATCTAGAACATTAAAGTAAGCATGTGCTAATTGTGCACATTTTTTAAACCACTGAGTACAAAAAGGCCAACCCATCCAAAGCATATTCTAAATTTCTTGTAAAAGAAAAATCTAGTCCCTTCTCCGTATCCACAGTCTTGGCCACAAACACAGTCCTGCTTCCAACCTTCCTGAATATAAGTTTGTACCTTCTGCTGCTTCATTCCTCAGACTTGATTCTCAGATCCATTTACCTGGTTTTAGTCTTGGCCATTCTTAACTCAACCTTTCTGTGTTCTCCTCTTCCTGGAAACTTTAAATTGTCTCTGGTCATCATAGATACACATCATATTCAATGCTTTAAGGCCCTGGGAACCTACTGCTGTGTTACCACCCAGAAGTGGATGGTGCTTCTGCTGGCCCAACCTGGTATGCAGAGAAATTAGGCCCTGCAAGGAGTCTCTGATAACCTTAGTCAGGAGAACAATGGCTGGATTTGTCTGGTTCAAGGGAGAACTGCTTCTTGGAAGAAAGTTAAAAATTATGTATTTTCAGTCAGGAACAAGCATGTCGTAAGAAGGAATGCTGTAGTACTTAGACTCCTACCATTCATTGCTTCTGACAATAAAATGAAGGATGTATAATAAATGTGTTTGGTGAAATTTTATTGTGTTTCAGCTATCACCCCACAACCAAGCTGTTTCCCATATTCCTTTGTCAAAATGTTTTCTATCAAAAAGAACTGAAATTTATAAATAAGTAAGAAGTATATGTAGAACAGTATGTCAGAAATAGTGCATGTAAAACATGACTGGATTATTGCAAGTGCTAATGGAAATGAGAGGATGGTTGTTGAAAATGTAATTAAATTTTTGTTGCTTGTGTCTGGTATAGTCAAGTTTGCCCCACTTTGGCAATTCTTGCTTGTGCTTCATTTTGCTTTATCATCCTGCCTTCAGGAGACTGGAGAAAGGCAGTGCCTGACATTGCTGCCCCTTCTAGGAGAGTATATGAAAGGTGATGGATGTGAATGCTGAGGTTTCTGTCTCTCCACTCCCACCCCACCCCAGATGCTGTCTGAAGCACTTGTGTGTAGGACTTGCAGAGCGGATTGGGCATTTGTCCCAGAGCACTCAGGTTTCTGACTTCCCTATGGTGAAAGGAAAGGTTTATTTGTTCCTGGATGGTTAGGACTGATTGCTGGAGATTTGCAGACCAATTATCCTCAAGACTGAGCACTTTCACTTCTGGAGACTCAGCCGTTAATAGTTTTCCGTAAATATTGGTTTATTTGCATTGAATTGAAACCAATAAAATTGAATGAGTGAGTAGAAAAAAAAATGACTGGATTATTGCAAAATTTGAATAATTATTAATAATTGAATAGCTCAAAATTTATAAGATACAGTTATCCCTTCCACATTGTGCTTTCTCCGTAGCAGTTTCAATATACTGCTGCTCAGCATAAGAAATTAAATGGGAATTTTTGGAGAGCTTTGTGGAAGCCACAGATGACACACAAAAGCCAACAGAGGACACACAATGGCCAGAAATGTAGAGACTTCTTAAAAAGTTTAGTAAAAAGTGGTTTAGCCTACACAGTGTAAAAGTAACAGAAGAGGCAGAATCTGACAATTAAGAGGCAGCTAGGGAGTTTCCTAAAGCCCTAAAAAAAGTTTTTATGCAAATTTTCCAGATTGCAGGGGCAATGTGCCCTTAACCCCCATGATGTGGAAGGGATAACTATGCTAGATTTACATATTATTATTTTTTCTCCTTGATTCTTAATTTACTAAAGCATGCTCTCAACAAAATAGTCAGATTTTGTTACAAGAGTCAAATGATGTCACTCCTCTGCTGAAAACTCTTTGGCAATGGTTTCCCAGATATCTCACTCAGAGTAAAAGTTCACGTCCTTACAAAGAGGTTGACAATTCTGTCCATGATATTCACTCAAGAATCTTCCCTGTCCTCCTGCAAGGAGGCCTAAAAGAAATCTCACCATGAATCCCACAGGGGAGTTTCTCATTCAGTTCAGGGTCATTAAAGTCCTATCATTCAAAACATTGGCTCTGGCCCTGATGCTCCAGTTCTCTTTACTTCCCCTACCTCCTCTCACCTCCCTGGCTCACTCCATTTCAGCCACGCTGGCTGTGCTTTTCCTCCAGCACTGTACTCCTGGGATAAGGCTCACTTTGGTAATGAATTATTTTTCTTTTTATTTATTATTGCATTCAATTTGATGAAGTTCTATTAAAAGATTTTGCATCTATGCTCATGAGGAATATCGGTCTGTAGTTTTCATTTTCTTATAATATCTTTGTCTGGTTTAGGTGTCAGAGTAATGTTAGCCTCATGACTTTTAAATTAAATTGAGAAATATCCCCTCCTCTTCAATTTTTAGAAGAGTTTGTATAGAATTGGTAGTATTTCTTGCTTAACAGTTTGGTAGCATTCGCCAGTGAAACTATTTGGGCCTGGAAACTTCTTTGTGGAAAAGATTTTCACTCAACCTCTTAATAGATTGTTTCTTTAATAGATTTATATGTCTGATAGATATAGGACTATTCAATATCTATTTCTTTTTTGAGCAAGCTTTGGTAACTTATGGTATTCAAGAAATTTGTTCATCAAACTTACCGAGTTTATTGGTGTAAAGTTATTAATAATATTTCTTTATTTTGCTTATAATATTAGTAGAACCTGTGATGTTACCATTCTCATTCCTGATATGAGTAGTTTGTGTCTTCTTGCTGTCTCTCTCTATTGTTTCTGTTCATTCTGGTGAAAGGTTAATTAACTTTATTGATTTTCTCTGAAACTAGTTATTTTATTGATTTTTTAATTGGTTGCTTTCCGTTTCATGGTTTTCTGCTCTGATCTTCATTATTTCCTTTCTTCTCCTTACTTTGGGATTTTTTTTTTTCCTAGTTTCTTAAGGTAGAAACAGAGGTCATTGATTTGAAACCCCTCTTTTTTCCTAATATAAAGGTGCTATAAATTTAGCTGTATTTTATGAATTTGGGTATTTTGTGTTTTCAGTTTCATCCAGTTCAAAAATTTCTATCTTCCCTTTTGATTTTTTTTTTTTTTTTTTTTTTTTTTGATTTGTGTGGCTGTTTAGAAGTGTGCTATTTAGTTTCCAAATATTTGAGGATTTTCCAGAGGTTCTTTTTGGTACTGATTTTTATTTATTAAATAGATTTTAATTTAATTCACTTGTGGTCAAGAACATATTTGATATGGCTTTAGTTTTTTAAAACATTTATCTAGACATATTTTACAGCCTAGAATATGGGGTGAATACTGTAGACATGTTCTTGCCTCAGGGCCTTTTGCCCTCATTTGCTCCACTGGGAATGTTCTTTCCCAGATGTCCACGTGGTTCTTTCCCTCAATCCTTTCAAGTCCCTATTTCAATGACACCTTCTTTGTGAACATCGCCTGGCTACCAATGTGCCTATGCACTGCTCCAGGTACTCCCCACCTTGCTTTATTTGTCTCTACTGCACTTTATATATATATTGTGTGTGCATTTTAATTTTTTTCTGTCTTTCCTTCACTAGAACGTAAACTCCAGGAAGACAAGAATTTTTCTCTATTCTATTCACTAATGTATCCCCAGCATTTGAAACTGTGGCACTTAGTAGCTACTCTATAAATTTTTGTTGAATGAATTTTATTTTTTTAAAAACCTGAGATAGGTAGGTCCAATCTACTACCACAATTTTATCAACATAGCAACAGTAACCAGCTAGCAAAGTGAAGAGTCAAGGCCCTTTATGCCCTGTGCTTTATATAATTATTAGTGCCATCTGCTTTGTAAAAATTTTGTGCCAGGTGCTAAGCTAAAGTCCAAGAATTCAAAGATAAATGAGCACAGCTCTGGTCTTGAAAAGAGTGGTAAGGGCAGGAGGTCAAGCTCATGGTGGGCGTAGCTAGATATGAAACTGGAAAGATAACAGGGAAAGGTCATAAAGGACATTGTACACCATGCTAAATGCTTAGATTTTACCCAGAGAGTAATGTGAAGACACTGGCAGGTTTAAGAAAGGAAATGGCATGATCAAATTTGCAAGTCAGAACGAGTTAGAGTGCATAAATTATTTTTATCAACCAATGTTTGTTGAGTGTCTATTTTGTGCCAAGAACCATTCTCAGTACTGGAGGCAGAGCAAGAACAAAACACTTTCATGAAGCTACTATCTAGTGGAGACTAGCAATAACACAATAATCAAATGAAAATAGAATATACTTTCTGGCAGTTGTAAATGTTTTGAAGGAAAATAAAGGAAAGTTAAGGAAGTCAAGAGTAATGGAGGTGGGATGTAATTTAGATAGGGAAATCAGGGAAGGCAATTTTAAGGAAATTACATTAGAACAGAGATATTAATAAAAGGAAATGGAGGAAGACAATTCAAGAGAGTCCCAGGAAGAAAGACAAGGAACACCATGCACAATCACTCTGAAACAGAAATTAACTTTGCATGTTTGAATAAAATCAAGGCAGTAAAAGTGGCTGGAGTTGAGTGAAAGAGGGGGAAAAGTGATATGCAATAAGGACAGTGAGATAGGGATAGATTATGGTGGGTCATAAACTGTGGTTGAGTTTTATTCTAAGTGTAGTGAGTAGTCACTGGTGCATTTAAATCAGGAAAGTAACGGTAGCAGATGTACTTTTTAAGATGGCTTTGGTAGACATTTGGAGAACAGACAAGAAAGGAAGCAATAGAACTTTAGGAGACTATTGCAGGAGACTAGGTGGAAGAGAATGTTAGAACCTGATGTTCACAGTGGAGGTGATGGGATATGGAGCTGGTAGAGCTAACATAACTTACTAACGGACTAGACATGAGGTTTGAAGGAAAGAGGAATCCCAGGTGATTCCTGAGGTTTGGGCTTAAGCAATTGGCCAATGGCAATGCCATTGCCTGAAATGAGGAAGATTATGGAAGTAGTGAAGGGAATAGTGAAAAATATCAAAAATTTTCTGTTAGACATGTGGAGTTTGGAATGTATATTGGATCTGCAAGCAAAGGCTGAATAAGCAGGTGGATTTATAAGTCTAAAGTTCAAGGAAGTGGTTGAGACTGGTGTTATATTAGAATGTCATCATCATAAATATAAGTTCTTATGAGGAACTTCCATCAGTGTTACAGTCCTGACTTCTCACTGCTCCCTTAGTCATGCTTCCCCAGGAGAGGAGAAATGACACAACTGAGAGGTCAGTTTGGGAGAAAGAACCAGGAAGTACTAGTCGAATGAATGAAAGAACTAGTGTTCATATTCATGCTCAATTTTCTTATGTCCTTTTTGGATCTGTCTGCCAGCAGAGAATATGCATTTTCTAATCCTCTAGACTCAGTTTTTTAGAGGCAAGTTTCCATTGGTGGAGACCTGTGGGTGTCCAATTGTGCCTCTGATTGAGTGGATTAATGTGTAAAATATTAACAAACCCAGTGTGTGATTAATTTCATGTGTCAACTTGGCTAAGTTTTGGTGTCCAGTTGTTTGGTCCAGCAAGCACTGGCCTGATCATTTTTGTTCATAGATAGATCAGCAGCTATAGTCAGTTGATTGCATCCATGGCCCATCACATCTACAATCAACAAAGAAGATTGCCCTCAGCAGTGAGGGGAATTTCCTTGTCCAATCAGTTGAAAGTTTTAAAGCCAGAACTACTGAGGATTTTAAAAAACAACAGCAAAAATTCCTGCCTCTCCTTCAGCCAGCCAGCTTCTGGGGAATTCATCCTCATCATTGTCAGAATTTTCAACTTGCAGACTGTCCTACAGAATTCAGACTTGCCCCATGGTGGTGTGAGCCAATTCCTATAATAAATCTCTTAATATATATAAAACCTCCTGTAGGTTGTGTTTCTCTGAAGGATTCTTACTAATCCACCCAGTTACCCTTCAACCCATAGTATCCATTATATACATGCTAAAAATTAGTAATAAAGGTGACATTTTATCTATTCTCTTGGATTCCTCTGTCTGTCTTGCAATTGATTCTGAATTTGGGAGTGGGCTAGGAGAAGTTGCCTGTCCAGTGAAAATTGATAGAGAAAATAATAGGGTTAAATATAGAAACTTGGAGCACAGCAACATTAGGAGAGGTAGATGAGGAGTCATCAGTCAGACTGAGAAATGAAAGTTAGAAGAAAACTAGGAGAGTGTGATGGCTGGAATCCAAGCAGAGAAAATATTTTAAGAAGTTAGGGTGGTCATCTGTTTCAAAAGCTGCTGAGAGGTTGAATTAAATGAGAATATAAGAAACTGGCTAATCTTGTCAATCTGAGGCTGTAAGTAATAAGTAAAAGGAAGAGAAAAGCCATAATCCTGGCTGGTTTTAGTGGAGTTCTGAACGTCAGCACGGCATCCTTTACATAGTCAATCGCCTTAGTTAAACATCTCCCTCAAGTAGGTTGACCAATCATCCTGATTTCCCCGGGAATAAGAAGTTTCCTGAAATGTGGGACTTTCAGTGCTAAAACAGGGAAAATGTAGGGCAAATTGGTATAACGTGGTCACCTTCCCTCAAGCAATACTTACACTACTACAAACACATACATATAAACTGGCAACCACAATCACACACAATCATAATCACACCACGGCAACTAATTGGCCTGCACCTCTTAAGGTAATCTATTCTGCTTAAAATGTGTAATCCTTCTGGGTGGTGATGTGGAGATGGATTGGGGGAAAGGAAGGTGACAGTAAAAAGGAAAACTAAGACATGGGCACCAGTGACAAGCCTATGTACAATCATTTAAAATAAAGATAGTGATATCCTGATGTAAGGCAATAATAGTGAGGATGGAGGAGAGATGCATGGATTCTATAGAATGTGGGTACTCATCAAATGCAGGAAAGTAAGAGAGAGGGAGGTTTCTGGTTTGTGTGTGTAAGTAAATGGAAATCATTTATCAAGATAAGGAATATGAGGTTTGTGGGAGAAAATGACGAGTTTGGTTTTGAACATGTAGAGCTTGGAGTGCCTTGGAATCTCCTAGAGAGGCAATACTGCGTAGCTATTTAGGGCATGTACCCTGCCTTGGTACATATCCTAGCTCTGTCACTTATAATTAACTCTGTGACTCTGGGTGACTTAATCTACTGTACCTTGGTTTCCTCATCTGTAAAATAAGCAGAATAATGGGATGTGCTTGACAGGGTGATAATGAGGAACAGTTTCTGGCACATAGTAAGTGATTTCTTCTCTTACTGGAGAGGAAGCAGCTGGATATGTGGGAATAGAGCTAGTAAAAAGGACTGAGTTGGAAATTGGACACTGATAAATGAAAAGCACAAAAGAACATATGAAGAAAACAGTTGGGAGACTGAAGAATATTGTGTGTGTATGTGTAGGTGTCTGTATGTGTGTAAGAGATAGGGAAAGGGCAGATAAACGTTATATAACATTTTAATGATGATTGCTAAGAAAATAATATATTTTCACCATGGATCATGGTAACAGAAGGTGTGCTGAGTTTCTTGTCTCAATTTGCATTTGGAGTTCTTATCAGTTAGCTGATAACAAATTAAAAAAAAAAAACTAAATAAAAAAATTCATTTGTTCTTAAATTTCTGTGGCTTAGCAATTTGGTCTGGGCTCAGCTGGGCAATTCTTGGGATGATATTGCCCTGGGTCACTCATCTGGCTGCTGTTATTTGGAAGCTCAGCTGAGGTTGGGTGGCCTCAGTCACAAGTCTGGAGGTTAGTTGGGAGAGATTGCTTGTCCTCATGGAGGCTGGCCCAGGGTTCCTTGTGTGATGGTCTCAGGGTAGTAAGGGCCTAAGAACAAAAGTTGCAAATCCTTTTGTAGCATAGGCTCTAAAGTCATATGGTGTCCCTTCCATTGACTGCTCCTGCTTAAAGTAAGTCACAGGGCAAGCCCATATTCAAGGGGAGGGTACATAGAGGGAAGGAAGGTCAATGTTGCATTGCAGAAGCAGGTGCACTAGAATGGAAGAATTGTTGTAGGCAACTTTGTAAACTGTCAACCAAAGATCCCTTGGCACATTTCTCGTATCGGTACCCAGTAGGATCTCAGGTGTATAAAAATCTCCTTAACCCCAAACATGCTCAGAGCAAGATGTGTACATGATCTGTTAAGGGTATGATAAAAATAGGAATGAGTAAATGTGCAGGTCTTCAGAGTTAGTACTCAGAGGTGATATTAACTATTACCAAACTCTCCCTTAATGGAAATACAACTGGCCAAGTGAATCAAGTGGTCACAGGTATAGAACTAGAGAAGAGAGAATTCTGTTGGAGACCCTGGGAGCTGTAGAGGAGAAGCCAAAGCAAAGCCATACATTGGAGAAATCACAGTTGAAACACAACAAGTAGAATACAGATAAACACAAAGTCTAAAAGAACAGGGCAGTATTGAACAGGACCTGCAGCATTCATAACTACCCTTTATTTGCCAGTTGGATTTATTGTTTTGGTTTAAAGGACAGAAAGGAAGGCAGTGGTTGACAGGGGACTTGGTGTCAAAGAAAGGTGCCAGAAATGATGATACTCTGTACTGTGCTCTGAACTCCCCTGGGGCCGTCTGGGTTTTCCGGTTCCTCCTCCCTTCCCATATGTCCGTCACAGTCATTGGCTAACCAAAAAGTGAGAGACGAGCCCACTGTTTCAGCAATGAGTTTATATGTGATGTTTCTTGCCAATGGATCTCCTTCACTAACATGTTTGTCGGATCCCAGTACATGACAACGCATTAAGATAGAGGCAATGCAGTGGGATTCAGGAAGCTATGTTTTCCTTGGTGTAGACGTCAAATATGTCCCTGTGCTACAATGGGTCACAAAATCTTGCTGAAACAGTAGTCAGATTGTTTCTCCAAACCTTATCTGATACCAAATCTTGTCTGCAGTTCCTGGTTAAGGCTTCTGATTTTCAATCCACTTGAATTCAAGAAAAATATATTAAAGGGTACATTTGAGCACAGCTCTGGTGTTGAACTACCTGAGATTATACACTTATTGGCTGTGTGACTGTGGCAAAGATAACCTTCTCATGCCTCAGTTTCCTCAAAAGTACACTGAGGACATGTAACTTAGAAAGAGAGTCTTGAGAGGAACCTTGAAGAAATGATATTTAGTTTTGAATTATGTGAGGACAGTGTGGACAATCAAATGAAATTACCCAGTTTCCTACTTCCTCATGTTCAAAAGTGTGAGAAGGGGAAATGGTATGCTATTTTTCTATTATGGAAACATGATTGTTTTGAAACATTCTCTCACCTGACTTTTTTGGGTGCATGTTTCATTGTTATTTTGGCATGTCAGTTTACTCATATTGGGATGCAGTTTTCGTTGTGACTTCAATAGGAGAGTTTTCCACAACACTATCAATTTCTCTTCAAAAGAATATGAAAGAGTCGATTCAAAGAAAATAATGTTGGTTCCTCTTGTGGAGGATAAGGCAATTCTTAAGCGTTGAATGCTTTGCTTTCTTCACCCACTCTGTCCGGATTCGGTTCACGGGTGGAAATATGTGCGTAATGTACAATTTTGTTCCTTTGCATTGCTGAAATTTTAAGTGGCAGTTTTGCTAACAGCTATAATTTCTTAGTTTAATTGTCATTAGAGGTTGTAAGGATTTCTTTCCACTTTTAGTCCAGTATCAATTTTTGGTCCTTCTCTCTCAGCATTTTAATATATTGGCTGTGTAAAAGAAAACCAAAAGGTTCCTTATAGTCTCTATCTCAAAACTGGTTTCCTTGAGACCTGTGCTCTCTATTTTAATCCACACAGAATATTCCACAAGTCATCTGAGTAAAGTGCAAGATAAATTATGTACTTTCCTTACAAAAATTCTTAATGCCTCCCTATAACACACACAAAAAAAGTCCATATTCCCTAGTGTGGCATTCAAGCCCTTCCACAGTGTTGGGGACTCAATCATGCCTCCCACCCCTCAAAGACATGTTCAAATCCCATCCTCAGTCTTGGGTGGAAACTCACTTGTAAATGGGGTCTTTAAAGATCCTGTTAAGATGAGGCCAAATTGAATCAGGGTGGTCCTTAATCCAATATGACTGGAGTCCTTATAAGCAAAGGAAATTTGGACACAGAAGAACCACAGGAGGAGACAGAAAGAGACCGTTTGCCATGTGATGGAGGCAGAGATGGATCCCAGCAAGCCACCCCTAGATGTTATAGACTTTGGAAAACACATGGCCTGCCCATATTTTGGTTTTGGACTTCTGTCCTCCCAAACTGTGAGACAATAAATTCCTGCTGTTTAAGTCAAACAACTATGGTATTTGTCATGGCAACACCAGCAAACTTAGACACGCAACCTTATCCCAGTCCAGCTTTCCAGATTCATTCTTGCCATTATTCAATGCTTACCCTTTTCTAACCCAACTGTGAGTTTTCAGGCCTCCATGGCTTCAATTATGCAAATTCCTCTCCATAGACTGCCTTTCCCTTTTTGCTCCCTGGAAATGTTTTGATCAGTCTTCAAGGACTTTTCTAACTGGCCCTTCTGAGTCTGAATAACTGGCCTTTCTCGGGACCCTCATAGTTTTTCACTGGTTACCTGTTGTTGGGCTTCACTTCTGTAACAAAAGCCATTGTTTATTTAGAAGTATTGAGATACTGGGCTTCAAGGACTCCTGGATCAGATTAAAGGTTCTAAGAGATAAATTTTAACGTTTCCAAATTGTCCAGGTCACCCATACATTAGCTGTTCTAGGGCATTCTAGATACTTTGGAATTTATTAGAATTTCCTTGAAAATCAGATAGTAGATTATGAGTGTACACATTGGAAATTCAAAGCACCTAATTTTGACTGGGTGCTACTCTGGTGCTGAGGGTTGTACTTAAATTACCTCCTTCAGGCCTTACAACTACCTCCTCGAGTAGGCCTCATTATATTCATTTTATAGACAAGGAAACTCAGTTTCTTAAAGTCAGACTATGTGCTACTGAGGCACAGGGAGGCAGGGAGGTCAGTGGATATGAGTGTGGAGTTTGAATCCTGGCTATGCTCTTTTCTAGCTGTGTCATCTTGTGCAAATTACTAAACCTTTCTGGGCCTCAGTCTCCTTCACTGTAAAATCTGATAATAGTGCCTTCCTCATGGGTTTTATTTTTGTCAAGGATAAAATGAGTTAGTTAGAACAGAGCCTTGCATGTAATGTAGAAAGCACTTATAAGTGTTGTTATTATTGTTATTACTATTGTTAATTTTAATGAACATAGAACTGAAAAGTGAAGGAGCCAGGATTTGGACCCAGGTCTGTTTGGCTCCTAAGACCATCTCCTTTGTACATATGAAACTGCCTCCTGCTATGTCATTTGCCTTGAGAGTCAAGAGTCCAATGAGAAGTCTTTTTCAATGTTTCCCTCAGATTCCCAAACCCTTCATCCAATTATTTTAGTTTAAAATGGATGACCAGTACCATATGCACACTTTCTGGAAATTGAAGACTCCAGAAGTATTAGAATAAGAGAGATAACAATCTGTATCCGTAAGCCCTATTATAAAATTTTTCCCAGGTGGTTTTTGATGCCTGTAATCTTAACGTTATTTGCTGACTGGTGTTTGGGCTTTTTGTGTAAGGCCACATGGTTAGAGGATTCAAACCAGCCTGAGCACACTTGCCCAGTTCATAAAACAGCTCTCTCTACCTTCCTTCCCCCATTAAGGGGTGAAGGAAGGTTTTATACACTTGTAGGAGTGTGTCTCTTCCTTTCCAACCCCCTTTCTCTGTTCCTCTGAAAGACATGGGCCCCGCATCGCTCAGGAAGAGCAAAGCAGAGGTGAGAGGCAGATAAGAAAGGTGTTATGTTTGGCATGACTGGTTTAGTCTTAAGATTGGGCCTAAATAGCTATTTAGGGTGAATTTTTACATCTCTTGGTTGTAACTTGCTGTGTCTGCATCCATATGATACTGCTTAATGAAGCAAGAGATTTAGATTGTGAGATGAGCTCCCGGAGAGTATCATGCTTTTAATTTAGTTAAATTCAAGTCCAACAAATTCATTCTGACCCTCAAGCTAGGACATCAGATTAGGTTCTGTGGATATAAATCTATATAAGAGAAGGCCAGTTACCTCCAAGATCTCCAGTCCTGTCTAACAGAAAAACAAATAAATAATGCTAACACAATGTGATAAGTTCTATGGTGGAATCCATAGAGAACCATGAGCCCACACAAACAGGAGAAATGGCCCAGATGATTGGCTGCAGTGAGAAATGGTATGGGGAAGTGATCAAGAACAGCTGTCTCTGAAGAGCAAATAGGAAATCAACCACCCAGAGAAAGGGATGGTGAACACATCAAGCAAAGGGCAAGATAAGAACTAAAGCTTAGAGGTATGAAAACACCTGGTTTATTCAACTGACTGATCTAAAAATAGCCACTCATAGCTGCTCTCCATGTTTTCTAATATTAACAATTTACAACAACCCTATGACATAGGTTCTATTCTTTTCTCCATTTTATAGGTGAGAAAACTGAATCACTTGCCCAAGGATATAGCCAGTAAGTGACAAGATTTGAACAAGACAAGCTACCAAGAGAACCTACCCTTACCTATTGTATACCACCTCTCTAGATTGATTTTTAACCTGGAATTGCCATGAGAATCTTGTGGGAGATTTCCAGATACAGACAGTTCTCTGCTTTACCCACAGAGAGTGGTTTAGTGCCTCTTCTTAGTAAATGGCTCCACTATTCAGCCAGAGTCTTGGGAATAATTCATAGCATCTCTTCCTTCTTTATCTTCCATATCCAATTCATCTCCATATTCTCTCAATTCTCCTCTAAAGATGTATTTCAAGTGTTTCCACTCATCTACATCTCCACTTCCAGGGCACAAATCCAAGCCCTCCAAACCAACTGTTTCTCAACTTCCTTTCTAGCCCCCTTCTAATCCATTTTCCACATCTCAGCTGTAGCGATTTGTCATTCTTTGGCTCAAAGCCTTCCAATGGCCTTACATTGCCCTTGCAATTTAATGCAAACTTTCATCCTGGTTCACAAGGATCTGCATGGCTAAACCCATGCCTGTATCTCATCTCATACTACCTACCCTCTTGTCTAGCCACTTGGATATTCTTTCACCTCCACCAATGGGATAAGGTTTTTTTGTTTGTTTGTTTGTTTGTTTTGTTTTTTAACTTCAGGGTATTCCTATACGTGGTCTGTTCCTACTGTGGGAACTACTCTTTCTATACCTGGCATCTCCTTCAAGTCTTGGGCCTTCCCTCAAGCCCTTTTACAGTAGCCCCCTTTCTATCATTCTCTTGCAGATACTATGTTTTTTTCTTCCATATTGAATTTACATATCAAAACAGCTACCTCCAACACAAGCTTGAAAACTCCATGAGGATAGGGATTGTGTTCACTGTATTCACCAGTATATACCTTAAGCTGATCCCAGTGCATGGACCAGAGTAGACGCACAATCCTGTTTTAATGAATAAGTCATGGGCAGAATGTGTGCATAGCTACATGTGATCAGAAAAGAGGTGATTGGATTGGTAGGAGGTCAGTGTGGATATTTGCAAGGAGGATGTTTTCTGTTAAGTTGAGGAAAAGAAAACACTAGTGAAATGCAAAGTTGAATGAGAAAGCAAAAAGGAAATGAAACTAATGTCATGGGGAGTGCTGAGATTGAATCATGTCCCCCCAAAAAGACATGTTCAAGTCTTAATCCCCAGTCCTGTGGGTATGAGCCCATTTGTAAATAGGATCTTTGAAGATGTATTATTAGTTAGGGTGTGGCCAAACTGAATGAGGGCAGACCTTAATCCAATATGGCTGAAGGCCTTATAAGCAAAGGAAATTGGACATAGAAGTAGAAACCAGAAGTAGGAGAAGGTGAAGAAATTGACTGTGATGGAAGATTGTCATTACCAGAATGCTACAGACTTTGGAGAAAGCATGGGTTGTCAACACTAAAATTTTTGGGGGTCTATACCCCAAAAATGTGAGTCAGTAAAGTCCTATTGTTTAAGCCAGCCAGTTTGTGATATTTGTCATACAGCCCTGGCAAACTAAGACATGGAGGAAATAATAATAAACATTCACTGAGCACTGACCATGTGGCAGACACTGGCTTGGCACTTGGCATTTATCTCAATTATTGCACCAATCCAATGAGGGATGTCCTTGGGTTTCCAGTTTTTTGGAGAAGGTAAAGGGTCTCAGAGAAGTTAAGTGATCTGCCTGAGGTCATGTATCTAAAAAGAAGCAAAACCAGGGCGAGGCCTGACTTCAAAGCCCATGTTTCTAACCAGTAAGCCAACAGCCCTTGAGTGTGCAGAAGAATCAAAGCAACGGAGATTGTGATTAAGTATGTCTGGATGAGGGCCCAGGAAACTTCAGTTTTAGCACTCATTTCTAGTGATTCTGAGATGCGTGGACTAGAATCTATGGCATGTTACTCATATTATGCCTTCTAGGAGAGTAGATTTTAGGTCACTCATAGCTTCTGATCTCAGCCTTGGGGCCTCTAAGACTTCATTTCATCTGTATACTTAAGATGATATTTTCTCATGAGTTTATAATAATTAAATGAAATAACTCACATAGGGCCATCACACAGTAGGTGTGCAATAAATATTCCTTTCTCCTTTCTGTTCTAGACTTTTCTTTCAGGAACTTTCACTGCATTAGGAATGAGAAAGTAATTTGAAGCAATGTCCATTTCTGGAAAAGGTTTTGTTCCCCTATGTTTTATGTCTAAGGAAACTGAGGCACAGAGTCTTTAAGAACAAACTTTGTCAAAAAGGTGAAGAGGCGGCCAACTAAATGGTAGGAAATGTTTGGAAGCCATATATCTGATAAGAGACTGATATCTTGCATATATAAAGAAATCCTACAACTCAACAATAATAGTTGAATACAAATAGCCCAATTATAAAATGGGCAAAAGATACAAAAACAGCCGAATTATAAAATCAGTAAAAGATATGAAAAGGTATTTTTCCAAACAGGAAATACAAATGGCTAAAAAGCACATTAAAAAATGTTCATCTTCACTAGCTATTAGGGAAATGCAAATCAAAACCACAATGAAATACCATCTCACGCCAATAAGAATGTCTGCCATTAACCAAACAGGAAACAATAAATGCTGGAGAGGATGTCAAAAAATTGGAACTCTTATATATTGCTGGTGGGAATGAATAATGGTACAGTCACCGTGGAAGATAGTTTGACAGTTTCTTGGAAAATTAGATATTGAATTATCCTATCATCTAGCAATTCCACTTCTCGGTATATATCCAGAAGATTTGCAAGCAGTGACACAGACAGACATTTGTACACCAATGTTCATAGCAGCACTGTCCACAATTGCTAAGAGATGGAAACAATCCAAGTGTCCTTCAACAGATGAGTGGATAAACAAAATGTGTTATATACATACAATGGAATACTATGCAGCAGTAAGAAGGAACAAGGTCCTGAAACATATGGAAACATGGATGAACCTTGAAGATATAGCACTAATTGAAATTTCAGACACTAAAGGGAGAGACATTGTGTGTTGCTACTGCTATGAACTCTCTGAACAATGTAAAATCAATGTCTTATAATGTAGCCTATTGGCAACGTAGTGATAGACAGAAGCTAATGAGGGGGAATGATTATATATGTTCAGATATATTAATGATGGTGAATTCAAAGGTATAGAAATGGATAGGTGTGATGATTGTTTGTTAATGGGATTATAAATATCAGAGCAGTACTGAAAGTGAATAGGATTGAAAGGGGTTGTTTAAAGGCATGTTTCCCACAGATCAGCACCACAAAAATATATAGGTGCTTGTGTGATATACTTCTAAGGTATGACACTAGCACAGAGACTTGCAAATAGAAGGGTATATGGGGAAAAATCTACCTATTGCAAACTAGGGACTATAATTAATAGGAATACCTTACTGGTACCACAAAAATACTAGGGACTGATAATTAAGGGCTGACAAGAGCTATGAGGTATTTTGGGTCATGAGAATTGTTTAAAATTGAGAGTGATGAGGATTGTACAACTAAGTGATGATAATGTGAGATATGGATGGACTATCATGGCCATAACATATGCTATGTGAACTTAGGAACCCCCTACTTTGTAAGTCAAGCCCTTGATCTTGAGGCTTGCTGTTGTGAAACTTATGGTTGTAAAGGGGAGGCTGAGCCCACCTGTATTTATGCCTAGGAGTCACCTCCAGAGAACCTCTTTTGTTGCTCAAATGTGGACTTTCTCTCTGTAAGCCTAACTCTGCAAACAAATTCATCAACCTCCCCCCAACATGGGACAAGATCCCCCCAGATGAATGAGTCTTCTTGGTGATGTGGGACACAGATTCCAGGAATGAGCCTGACCATGATATCAAGGGGTTGAGAATGCCTTTTTGACCAAAAGGGGGAAAAAAAAGGCAGCAAAATAAGGTTGCAATAGCTAAGAGAATTCGAATAGAGTCAAGAGGCTGTTCTGGAGGTTACTTCTATGTAAGCTTCACCTAGATATGCCAAATGATCACAGTATGAAAAGCCCAAGTCAACAGTAGTCCCCAAAACTTTAAAGAATACCCAGATCCCTATCTGAGGCTCTATAAAAGTTTCACTCGCTAAGTTTATTCTTCAGAAACTTAAATCCTTCAGAGTGCTCCTATGCCAGCTAAGTCCCCAAAGCCAGAGGCAACAGCCTCTTCAAGAACATCAACTAGATATGTTCGCTTTTCTCATAAAGTTGACACCCCTTTCCAACATGAACAAGTTAGGGTGGTCACAGCCTAGACATCCCTGAAGATCCGGAAAGTGATTAAACTAGAGGAAGGGGTAGCAACAAACAAGATAGAATTTATCAAAGGATCATGCATATTGAATCTCTATATAATTTTCTTTTTCTTGGTTGCTAGGGTATTAGAATAGCTAGAAGGAAAGAATTGAAATGGTGAACTGTAACCCATAGCATCCTTTGAAATTTGTTTTATAGCTACTTGTTAAATTGTAATTTGAAAGATATATCTTTTTGTATATATGTTATATTTCACAATAAGGAAATAACTGAAACCCTGGCACTGTAACTCCTAACAACTTTGGAAATTTCCTATATAACTACTTGTAAATCATATTTTGAAAGATATCCTTTTGTATATATGTTATATTTCACAATAAGGAAATAACTGAAACTGTGGAAATATAACCCATAATATTCTTTGAAATTTGCTAACTACTTATTAAATTGCACTTAGAAAGTTATCACTTCTACGTATATATGTTATATTCTACAATAAAAAATATGATTTAAAAAAACACAAAAAAAAAGAAATAAAGAAAGTTGGCTCAGGATCATCACTAGTAAGTGGCAATCCTGATAATTTCCAAGCCATGCTGATGGAGAAATTAAATTTGGAAAGAAGTCTGCAGTAAATGCTTGTTGGATTGAATGTAAAACTTTGCTGTTTTTTTCTATAGCTTTGTTCTTACAATGAAATATAATCATCCCTTTTCCCTTTATTTGTTGCCTTTTGTCTTTTAATCTTCTTTAATATATGTGCTGTGTATTTATTAAAAACATCAAGTTCTTTTTAGGGGACCACATAATATTGAAAACAAATAAATATAATCAATGGGTGAGGTAGCGAGTAGGCCATAAGCGCAATTAAGTAGACATGTTGCTTCAGATAGAAGCTGTAAGAACTCTGGGGACTCCAAAGCAGCAGGTGTAAAGAGATGGAAGACAAAGCTTCTGTCTGAAAAAGTGGTATTACTTGCTCATGTTGCTTTATCTCACCCTGGACAAAAAGGTCAGCCACGGTACTAAGTCTATGTCTTGGACCCCTCCTTACTTAGAACCGATGCTTCAGGAGTGGTTTTTCTCTAATTTTTCTCCAGCTTTGCCTTTGTCATGCAGAAGCAGGTGAGCTTATGTCCTTTTATCAGAAACTACTCTTGGAGAATGTTTTGGCTTCATAAAGCTGCCAGAATGCAATATATCAGAAACGGACTTGGCTTTTACAATGGGAATTTATTAGCTTCTAAGTTTACAGTTTTGAGGCCATGAAAAATGTCCAAATTCTGGCATCAACAGGGTGAAACCTTCTCTGAAAACCAGTTACTGGTAAGCTTGGGCTCCTTTGTCAGAGAGCAAGGCACATGGCGACGTCTGCTTATCTTTCTCTCCCAGGTTTCATTGCTTCCCAGCTCCTGGCTTCAGTGGCTTCCTCTGCTGTGGGTCCTCTCTTAGCTTCTTTCTCTTTTATCCTTTTATAAAGGATTCATTAAGAAGATTAAGACCTATCTTTAATGCAGTGGGTCACATCTCAATTGAAAACCTAATCAAATTTCCTGCCTACAATCAGTCAACACCCACAGGAATGGATTAACTTAAGAAAGTATTTTTCTGGGGTACATAACTGCTGAAAACTACAACAGAGAATAAACGCATAATCCGGCCCTTTGTTGAAGCCTCTCCCTGCGATGTCAGCTAAATGATTCATGTCTCTTTCACTTGCCTGAGACAACAACTTATCTAAGGAATTTTTTTTCATTTGATGTTTTGATCCATTAGTTCTTATTCTAAAGGTTTTGCTTTCTTAAGACTCATTTTGTTTGTTCTGCATGTTCCTTGTTTGTGCTCAATGCCTGAGTTTTCACTTTTCTTCATCAAAATCTGTTTGTATGGCATAGTAGATATATGTATGTTCTAATTCCTTTTTTAAAAATATGAATAACTATTAATCTGACAACCTGAAATAAGACTCCATTCTGTTTTCCAAATATACACTTTAACTTTGTGTTTTTCAAATTGGACTCTGCAAAACTGTATTCTGGAAGATGTTACTAGGTTGGCAAGAAAAAATAAAGGGGAGGCATTCAATGGTTAAATATGTCTGTGACATGCCACCTATTGTATGCCATGCTTGGAGTGTTATATTGCACATTGGCCTATTAAAGACTTTGAGAATTCCTGTAGCTAACAAAACTGCTTAGCTTTGTGTAACTCCTGTAAGAGGATGGCAGCACCCTCACTATGTGGTGCTTCCCCAGGCAGCCCCAACCTCCATCGACACATTGGGAGGAAGTGGGACTGGGGACATTTCCTTGCAAATCCAAATTCTGAATCTTGGCTCTCAGATCTAAGTGCCAAAAATATGTGCTACCAATGAATCCAATAAAATCATTTCACATTCAACTGTTTACCAACTTTCTAATAAATCCTAGGTAGTATGGATTGGGTGTCTGTATTGCAATGAGGCTTAAATATCTTAGAACAATGTTTGGCCATTCCAATTCTATCACTATTTTCTCCCCTGATAGTCCTTTCCATTTTGTTTTCACTTCTCTACCACATCCCATTTAACCTTCCTCTTTAACCACTTCAATTTTCTTCTCAGTCCCTAAGGGTATACTATTCAAAACCAAAATGAGGTACACCACAGATAGAGCAAAGCTTTAATTGTTTTATATATAAACACATGCTGTTTTCCTTCTGTATCCTGTGCTATGTGTCATTTGCTTAATTAAACTACTCTGGAATTATGTTATGCATGTGAATTCATGATAAAAGGTAATGTCAGTGGGGTATAAACACATGCTTATTGAATTGAATTGAGTTTGTGGTGATTAAACCAACTGTGGGATCCAGACTCTCCACACCCTAAGCTATTGGCCCAGGTTAGTTCCATGTCTTTGACGTGATTTCCTTTGAAATGCTTTCAGGAGGAGGCTGTTGATTGCACATGCTCCCCTTCAATGTGGGGAGGAAAAATGAAGGTAGCATTCCTTTGCTTTAGCATAGTCTCTTTGAATTCCTATTTAATAGCAACTAGGCTGACACATATGCATATACTCATTTCTTCTTCCCATCTGGTTGCTGTTATTTACCAGATCATTTTACCTTAAAACTGTTTGATCAAAAAGTATAGGACATCACTACTAAATGAGTTAAACAAAAAATGGAGTGAAAAACAAAAATGGTGTCTATATAATAAGCAAATTACCTGATAAGAATTTTCACTATTTCACACTTCTACTTAGCACAAGCAAAAATAAAGAGGTTCCAGTGTACTACAGTGTTTGGCATTTGTACTGCAAGCTTTAAATTATAATTTTATTCTTCTCCACAAGTCATCTCTAAGGAAATGGCTGTGCTCATAAATACAAAATTGTTATAGCCAGCAGGCAATATTCTACTAGTCAAGACAAGAGAACACTTTATAAAAATTAGGTTAAACATGCAGAATGTCTGATAATTATATTATCAGTATAAAGGGTAAAAATCAGACAAACTATACAGAAAATAAAGAATTAAATGATTAATATTTTGCTTTGAGAAAACCAGAAATTATTATATTCCAAGAAATAATAATGATAAATAATGATAAAAGATGTGATTAATATGCTGCATCTTTTTTTTAATTATATTCAGTTTTATTGAAATACATTCACACACATTCAATCATCCATGGTATACAATCAACTGTCCACAGTATGATAACATAGTTATGTGTTCATCACCACAATCTATCTCTAAACATTTTCCTTACATCAGAAAGAACTAGAACAAGAATAAAAAATAAAAGTGAAAAAAGAACACCCAAATCATCCCCCCATCCCACCCCATTTGTCCTTTAGTTTTTATCCCCATTTTTCTACTCATCCATATGCTAGATAAAGGGGGTGTGATCCACAAGGTCTTCACAATCACACTGTCATCCCTTGTAATCTACATTATTATATAATTGTCTTCAGAAGTCCAGACTGCTGGGTTGGAGTTTGGTAGTTTCAGGTATTTACTTCTAGCTATTCCAACACATTAAAACCTAAGTCGTGTTATCTGTATAGTGCATAAGAATGTCCACCAGAGTGACCTCTCGACTCCATTTGAAATCTCTCAGCCACTAAAACTATTTCATCTCATTTTGAATCCCCCTTTTGGTCAAGAAGATACTCTCAGTCCCATGATGCTGGGTCCAGATTCATCCCCGGGAGTCATATTCTGCATTGCCAGGGAGATTTACACCCTTGGGAGTTGGGAGTTGGGAGGACAGTGAGTTCACCTGTTGAGGTGGCTCAGTTAGAGAGAGAGAGGGCCACATCTGAGCAACAAAGAGGTACTCAGGGGGAGACTCTTAGGCAAAATTATATGCAAGTTTAGCCTCTCCTTATACTGCATCTTTTTTTAAGCCCAAACATACTTTTCGTCTTAAAGAGGAAAATTCTGACTTTTACTTTCTTTTTCCAGAATAGGACCCAAATTTAAGCTATTATTTGAATAGAGTTCATAATCTAAAGTCATTTTTTTCACCATGGGATATTTTTATTTCAGTAGATAGACTACAAAATGGCAAATGATTAAGTCAGTTATAAAGATTTTGTAGCATAATGAATGCTAATTTACCCAATAACTGTCACAGATACCAACATACTTCTATATTCAAGCCTAAAAGTTACTCCAGTACTGAGGTCATAACTAGCATGATTCTTCCATATGGTCAGTCTTCATTTACTGTATAAAACTGTCATAAAATCAGAAGAAACCTTAGCGAGTCCTTCCAAAATGGCATAATTTTCCAAATGATTTTCCTCTGGTTTCAGAGCCTGTTCTTTTCTTCAATCCTTTTTTAGTCGTTTGACTTTTGCAATATTTTCTTGATGTTTTTGTTTCTTTTTCTGCTCCTTTTCCCTGGCTTCAATCATCTTAGCCAATTTCCAGGACAGTAAAGCACTTGCTAGGATAAGTGGATTAAGTGCCAAAATCACTGTCGTAAGGAAGCCATGAAAGTCCTTTGCAGCTCATTCCACAATATGCTGAGCCCAAGCCTTTATATCAACCATCTTTGCAGTGGTCTTAGGAAAACTTATGCTTGATTCATGCTCTCTAATTTTGTCCTGGGATTATTAGAGAGCCAGTCATAATTTCAGATGACCCTTGGTTGTCTTCTTCTTTAGTTCTACCATACACTTCTGAGAGAAGGTTTAAATTCATTAAACCAGAGACCATTTCTTTTAATCCATTCTTGTGGGTGCAGGTCTGTTGTGGGTAGGACCTTTTGGTTAGGTTATTTCAATTTTAGATGTAACCCAGCTCATTCAAGGTGGGTCTTAATCCTTTTTACTGGATTCCTTTATGAAAGGATAAAGAACAGAAAAAGCTAAAAGAGCTTAGAGAGAAAAGTCCCAGTGATGCCGATAGAGGACCCATAGAAGCTCAGAGAGGAGGCCACTGGAACCAAGAGTTGAAAGCAAGGAGACCTGGGAATGAAGGACCAGTAGACACCAGCCATGTGCCTTGCTATCTGACAGAGGAACCCTGGATGCCAATGGCGTTTCTTCAGAGAAGGTATCATCTGTTGATTCCTTAATTGGGATGTTTTCATAGCCTTAGAACTGTAAATTTGTGGACTAATAAATCCCCATTGTAAAAGCCAACCCATTTCTCATATATTGCATCCAGGCAGCTTTAGCAAGCTGGAACAGATTTTGGTACCAGGAGTGGGGTGCTGAGATGCAAATACCAAACATGCTAGAACAGCTTTATAAATGGGTAAGGGGAAGATTCTGGAAGAATTGTGAGATGCTTGATAGGAAAGGCCTAGATTGCTTTGATGAGACTGTTTGTAGAAGTATGGATGCTAAGGTACTTCCAATGAGGCTTTAGATAGAAATGATGAATATGTAATTGCAAACTGAAAGAAAGGTGATCCTTGTTTTAAAGTGGCAGAGAACTTGACAAAATTGAGTTCTGATGTTGTATGGAAGGCAGAATTTGAAGGTGATGAGGTTGGATATTTGGATGAAGAGATTTCCAACTTAAATGTTGAAGGTGCAGCCTGGCTTCTCCTTGCAGTTTATAGAAAAATGTGAAAGGAAAGGGATAAGCTGAGAACTGAACACTTGGGTATGAAGAAACCAGAAATTGATGGTTTGGAAAATTCTGATCTTCCAGAAAGTGAGTTCCCAGAGAATGGTGCCCCATTTGAGGATTTAACAGAACATAGAACCAGCAAGCCATTTCAGTGTGAGTCAGGATTGGAGATGGAGATATCCAGAAAGGATTTGTGGAAAGTCCTATTGTCTGACAGTTTGGACCCCTGTGTGCTGCATGTGAAACCAATGAGCTTTTTGTAAGGTCTGTATGAAAGGAACCATTGCCAGTATGGACTACAAGGGACAGAAAAGGGAAAGATTGAAGAAAAAATAACTTCAGTTGCAGAACCATGGAAGGTGAGGTCTAGAACCAAGAACCTTGGGCTAGGAGAGCAGACCCACCCATGCATGTGGAAAGGGTGAGTTTGCCCCAGAGTTTGCAGAGGGTGGGCTTTCCTTCCCATTGTTCATGAAGAGTGCTGCTGCTGCAGACCTCAGAGAGGGTGGAGCACATTCCCTGGGGATTGGGGAGAGCCTAGCTGCCACCACTTTGCTCTAAAGGAATGGAGCCTATGTCCTGGAGATGGCAGAGAGCCCAGCTTCCACCCAGATGCTTGAGGAGAGTGGGGCCGAGAATATGGTTTTCTCTCCAATACTTGGAGACGTTGGAGCCCTCACCCCAGTGTTTGGAGAGAACAGGGCACTGCACAAGCACTTGGAAAGGATGGGACTGCTGTTCTCTCAAGCCCTAAGGATAAAATGTAATTCTATAGATGATTTCAGACCTGGAAATCTAATGAAGTATGCCCTGCAGGTCTTCGGAACTGTTTGGGACTTGTGAATCCTGTTTTCCTTTCCATTTCTCCCTATGGAAATGGAAACCTTCACTCTATGACTGTCCCTCCTTTGTGTATTGGAAGCAGAGTGTTTGTTCTAAGTTTCACAGGTTCACAGACAGAGGGAGAATTTTGCCTTAGGAAAGACCACATCTGTAACTGATTTTAATGAAGCTTTGTACTTAATATTATTACTGAAATGATTTAAGGCCTTTGCAATATTGTGATGGAATGAATGCATTTTGCATATGGAAAGAATATGTCTTTTTGTTGTCTGGAGGGCGGAGTATGATGGTTTGATGCTGTTATGTACCCCAGAAAAATCCATGTTCTTTAATCCATCCCTATGGCTTGCACCTATGGGCACAGACCTGCTGTGGGTGGGACCTTTTGGTTAGGTTATACCAATTTGAGATGTGACCCACCCCATTCAAGGTGGTCTCAATCCTTTACTGGAGTCCCTCATTAGAGGATAAAGGACAGAAAAAGCCAAGAGACTTTAGAGAGAAAAGCCTCAGAGATGCTAAGAGAGGACCCACAGAAGCTCAGAGAGGAGGCCACTGGAACAAGAAGCTGAAAGTAATGAAACCCAGGAGCGAAGGACCAGCGGATGCCGGCCATGTGCCTTGCTATCTGACAGATGAACCCTGGATGTCAGCAGCCTTTCTTCAGAGAAGCAATCATCCTGTTGATTTCTTAATTGGGATATTTTCATGGCCTTAGAACTGTAAATTTGTAGACTAATAAATTCCCATTTTAAACCCAACCCATTTCTTGTATTTTGCATTCTGGCAGCTTTAGCAAAATAAAACAGAGAGTTAGAGACAAACTTTATTTCCTTTGGGGTCATTCTGCACCGCTCACTAGAGTAGGACAAAAGGCCGAGATTGAAGTTCAATGCCCTGCCCTGGACTCGAGAGTGTGCTGAGTCTGGAAGACTCCCGAGGCAACCAAGCATAGTGGCCACCAGGGCAGACTCAAGCTGGAAAGCCCTGCACAACTTTGGGCAAACTCTTGACCTCTCTTTGCCTCAGTTTACTCTTTATAAAATGGGAATAAAAATAGTCACTAGTTGGGAAAAATTAAAACATGTCAATTACCATAGCCACTCTGTTCTCTAGATTTTTTTGCATCTCACATGATGGTGATGCACCCAAAGAAAGTAGATGGCAAACGCCTGTTGAATGAGTGGGAAAAAAGCTATTTGATTAAAAAGACTCACAGAGACACAGCAAAGTATATATATTTTACACAAGTACTGCTGTGGACCATGAAACATTTCAAAAACATCCATTTCTCTCACATCTTTAATGATCATACAAACTGCTTAGTGTCCCCATGTAGAGGTAATTGCCAACAGGACATAACCAGAGTTAAACCTTCAAAACTTCACATGTCAGCCCTCTTCAGGATGCCTGGTGATCATTGCTGTGTCAGAAAAGATGGGTCTGGAAAAGCAGAATTTGCTACAGACACAAACAGAAAGCGGTGAATTTGACTCTCATTTAGATTAAGGAACTGGAGGCATGGAGGCAGGTGAAATGCTACTGAAACCCAGCCCTTCTGAGCATGCATAGTGGGGCAAAGTGTAAATGTGGAACATTTGCAAACCCATCTGTCCAGTCACGGTGGGCGGTGGATACTCACTTTCCCTGCTACTTCAAAAATATGAGGTCTTTAGTTGATGCTGCACAAGACACAGCATGAAGAGTAAAACCAATTAGAAAGAAAGAAAAAACAAAATGACCTATAAACCACACATTGCTCCTGGGGCTACGGAGGCAAAAATGCCAGAGTAGGATGGGCTATGTTTCCATGCTTGATTACTCAGAGCAGGAGACTGGGCTTTTGTTTTATGTGTTGTTTTGTTTTTCTTGATTAATTTAACACCCCCACATAAATGAACATTAGAGCTTTCCAAAACCAGAACAGATTGCTTGTTCTATCATTTCTGAGTAGCTGAGGGAGGTCTGTGCAACCCAAACAGGAAACAGGAAGGCAACAGCTCACTCTTGCTTTGGAATCTGTCATACAATCCTTGTCTCTTTCTATTAGAAAACCTCCTGCCTCAGAGGCTGATCAGTGATGTTGCCAGAAGAGCAGGGCTGACTCTTGCTCTGTAAGTATTGGGCTGCCTCTGCAAGGTCCTGGCAATGTCAATTTTGGCTCCTCCTGATCCTCTCACTTTGGCTTCTTGGTACCAGTTTTGAGGGAACCACCACCAATGCATCTCAGCCATGCCGTGTGTCTTAGCTTCCAGGGCTGCTGTAACAAAGCTGACTTAACAGAAATTTACTGTCTCAGTTCTGGAGGCTAGAGGTCCAAGATAAAAATGTCTACAGGGCCTTGCTTTCTCTGCAGTCAGTAGGGTTCTGGTGTGCTGGCAATCCAAAAATGTTCTGTGATTTGTGGCATAACCCAATTTCTGCCTCTGTCACATGGTCTCTTTGTCTATTGTTAACTGTGTCCCCAAATCCTCTCCTTATAAGGACACTGGTCACATTGGGTTAGCCTCATCTCAACTGGTAACACCTTCAAAGATCCTATTTACAAATAAGTTCACATTTATAGGACTGGGGCTAGGACTTGAACATGTCTGTCTTTTTTAAAATTCAGTTTTATTGAGATATATTCACATACCATACAATCTTCCACAGTGTACAATCAACTGTTCACAGTACCATCATGTAGTTGTGCATTCATTACCACAGTCAATTTTGGAACATTTTCTTTACACCAAAAAATTAAAAATTAAAAATTAAAATAAGAATAAAAATTTTAAAAGTAAAAAAGAATACCCAAAGCATTCCATACCCCCCCAGCATACCTTATTTTTCATTTAATTTTTGTCTCCATTTTTCTACTCATCTGTCCATATACTGGATAAAGGAAGTGTGAGCCACAAGGTTTTCACAATCGCAGTCACACCATGTAAGCTACATAGCTATACAGAATCAAGAATCAAGAATCAAGGCTACCAGTTGCAATTCAATAGTTTCAGGTATTTCCTTCTAGCTATTCCAATACGCTAAAAACTGAAAAGGTATATCTGTATAAAGCATAAGAATGCTCTCCAGAGTGATCTCTCTACTCCATTTGAAATCTCTCAGCCACTGAAATTTTATTTTGTTTCATTTCACTTCCCTCTTTTGGTCAAGAAGATTTTCTCAATCCCACAATGCCAGGTCCAGGCTCATCCCTGGGAGTCATATCCTGCATTGCCAGGGAGATTTACACCCCTGGGAGTCATGTCCCCCATAGAACATGTCTTTTTGAAGGACACAATTCAATCCATAACACGGTGGTCTGACTTCCTCTTGATGTCAGCACTCATAGGCTAAGTCTGCTTGAGTTTTGTCTGCTCACTAAAGGGGAAGTAAAGAATATATATTATTATTGAGCTAAGTCGAGGCTCTTATGTTACTGCCAGTAAACTGCTGACAATTAACATAAGATGATATTTGGGGCTTGAATGAGCTGGAAAGTCATCTCAAGATCCATTCTATGAACCTGCTTTAAATCCATACTGTCTGAAATATGGTGTCTGTAGGACTGTAGTTCCTTCTGCATTTTCAGGTTATTTAGAAGGGATTATGGTATGCTCATGGCAGTGAGAAATAGCTACATTAGCTTCTGAGAGAGACCACAAAAGAAAGTGGTTGTCAAAAGCTGTTTAAATTCTTAGTAATCAATTGCTGAATAATTGAACCACAACCCACAATTTGATTAAACTAGGTCAAATTTAAGTTTATGTTACTTGAATTTTTGCAAAGTGGGCTGGTGTTGCAAAGAACCACCACAGATGTGCTGCTAAACTGAGCACTCAATAAGATTATGTTCTTTATTCTAAATATGCCCCAAGTCATGACAGTCTTTTGCTTTTAGGAAGCAAGTGAATCAATTGAGTAGATATAATGGATAAAGTCTAAAGGTCCGAGGACTATGCCCAAACTGATTGAACAACTTACTTAACCTTTCTTTGCCTCAGTTTCCTCATTTAAAAGTGTGGGCATGATAATAAGACTGTCACAGGGATATTGTGAGGATAAAATGATATGATTTATCTAATACTTAACCAGGCTCATAGAAAGGACTTGAAATGAACAGTGGCTATTAATTGGGCCTGGGAAAGTTGCTACCATTCCAATTTTGCAGAGGAAGAAAAGGAAGCTGGAATGATCAGCTTATTTCCCAAGATCACCAAAGTAATGAATGAAATGATTCCATGAGACCTGGCACATTGAAGCTTCAAATAATGCCCTTTTCTTCTCACTTCTCTAATAAGTGTTCGAGGCAAGCAAGAATTTGGAAGCAAATGATAATGAAACTAAGAGCAGATAAGTAAATGGTTAGGGAATTAGGGAACCACAAGATAGAAAGAGTCTGGGATACTGAATGACTGCATGCAGAAGAATCTATGTACCAGCCTCACGCTGAACTATTCTGTGCACAAAAATTCCTTTTTTACTGTGTTAATCTACTGACATTTTGGAATCTATTTGCTGCTGCCTTAAGTAATACCGAGATTTTGAAAAATAGTTTCTTGGTCTCTCTTGGGCAAGATTCTCTTGGAATGAAGTCTAAGTATCTATAATTTTTTCAAGTACCCCTATATGATTCTGATGTATCTGGTCTTTGGCAATATTATACTACATTGCAGACTAATTTTCCCCTTTATACAGCTAAAATCTTCCAGTTGGATATTTTATGGAAAGATGTTTCCATTTTGAGTCTTGCTTGAATCTAAAAATAAAAAAAGTTCTAGCCTGACCATTGTCATTTTCCAGAAACATCTTCACTTATTTCTTGATATTGTCTTTAAAATGTAATCCATTTGTAGATAATCCATTAAGATTTGACCCAGAGATTCAAGAATTATCTTCTAATTGTAAGGATTCCAGGTCATCTATTTCCTTTCTATCTCTAGCTTTCTATCCTTTTTTTCTTTTTTTTTATTTGTGTCTAGCTTTCTATCCTATATCTCTTTATCTATCTATCATCTATTATCTGTCATCTGTCTATAATCTATCATCTATCTATTATCATCTGCCTATCTATCTACCTATTTAACACAACCGAGTAGCTTTCCCAAAAGCATTTTCTTTCAATTTTATTTTATAATTAGAGATTTTTTGCATTGTGAAATTCATTGGAAGTAATATGTAACAATTACAGCAAAAGATTTCATCAGCCATGCATGTGTTTTAGTGATTACATTGGAACTGTAATTTATCTCCAAATCTTGGAGAGGGTTTTGCATAAATTAAGTCCTTTAATCCTCAAAATAATCTTATCATCAAGCCCTACATTTATTCTCATTTCACCAAGAGAAAATCAAGGTTTGGAAGTATACTAGTTAGGGTTTTCTGGGGAAACAGATCTAACAGGAGATGTCTGTAAATACTATGAGCTTTTTGTTAAGAATTATTTCATGTGACTGTGGGGATGCAGAAGCCCAAATTCCATAGGGCAGACTACAAGCCAGTAACTCTGATTCAGATCCTTTATGAATTTCCCAGGAGAAGCTTGCTGGCTGAAGTAGAGATGGAAATTCTCTCTTCTGACTGCTAAAATCATCACTTCTCCCTTTAAAGCCTTCAACTGATTGGATGAGACTTCTTTCATTGTTAAAGGTAATTGCCTCAGTTGATTGTAGATGTAATCAGACATAGATGTAGTCAACTTACTGATGATTTAAGTCCATGAAATGTCCTCATAATGACAATCAGGATAGTGCTGGCTTGATTAAACAAATGGACACCAAAACCAGGCCAAGTTGCATATGAATTTAACTACTACGGGAAGAATGAAGGAACATGTCCAAAGTCACACAGCAAGTAAGTAGTGGTACTGGGACATGAGTCCATAAAGCCTGGCTTTAGGTTCTGTGCATTTAAGGCATACACTGTTTATCTTAATAGAGAAGTAGTGATTCCATGTGATTTTCCTTAACATTTTATGGGTATATGAGCTTTCTATTGCTGCTTAACAAATTATCACAACATCAAGAGCTTAAAACAGCACACATTTCTTATCTCACAGTTTCCATGGGTCAGGAGTTGGGCTGGACTTAGCTGAGTCCTCTCCTTGGTGTCTCATAAAGCTGTATTCAAGGTATAAGATGGGGTCTCATCTGAGTTTCAAAATCTCCTTCCAAGTTCACATGATTTTTGGTAGAGTTCATTTCCTTGCAGCTGAGGACTCATGGCCACTTACTTCTTCAAAGCCAGCAGGAGAACCTCTTTCTGAACTCAGAGAAGTCCTAAACCCTCTTTAAAGAACTCTCAAATGACTAAATCATGCCCAGCCAGGATTATTTTCCTTTTAATTAACTTAAGCTCAACTTATTTGAAACCTTAATTATATCTGTACAATCTCTTCACTCTTGCCATGTAATGTAACCTAATCAAGGAAAGATGTCCATCATCATTGCCATATAATGTAACTTAATCACGTGCATATCACCTGGGGCAGAGATCATGGAATCCGTCTTAGAATTCTACCAATTCTTCTTACCAGAGTGGATATGCCTATCTTCTGTGAGTGAGGGAGATGGATTAACAATGGGATGGGATGATATTTCCATTAGGACTTGACTCATCAATCTCAGTTTATGAAAATAGCAAGGATTTGTTAAGAAAAGTTTTTACATAAAATTTCCTTTTTTAACCTTCTAGAATTCTTTACACACTGAAAGAATGTTGATGGTATAAGCAATTTAAATTAATTTTTTGAATTATTGTAAATATACTCTGCTGATTATTTGTCTATGACATTTCTTAGAAACACCTAATCACTTTTCTCCTACGATAACCTATTGGGTAAAAATCAATCTCCGTAGTGTGGCAAACCAAGACCCTCATGAATTAAATAAATGTGCCACTTTGTCCTCATCTCTTGCCACTGGTTTCTCTTCCCAGCATTTTGCTCCAGATTAATTTCATGCCTCTGCCATTCCTATACATGATGTGACTATAAATATGTTTAATTTTAGCTGGAATTCATTTTACAGCTCACATTGAGTCCCATACCACTTGGCTGTTGAATTCTCTGGTTCTTTGAGACTGGCTTAGATGTCATTTCTTTGCAAAGCTTTCCCCAATTTTCCAGGTAAAAGATAAGAGGACTATCTGTTAAAAATGGATTTTCACTTTAGGTTCAGATGGAGGGAAGGAAGGGGGTTTAATGTTGATCTGAACCCCTTCTGAAGAGCCTTATATCATTCTGGATCTAAGTATGTTGTAGAAAAAATACTTCAGAAGAAAATAAAATGGATTCAGTAAATTAGAGTTAAACTAAAAATGTCAATTTGAACTCTTAACCTGTTCTGTCACTAAAGAGGTTGCGGAGTAAAACAATCTCCTATGTATTCTCAATGCCTGAGACTGAGCTCTCCATTGAGGTTCTCCATTAAAGGAAACAGAGCTCTTTGAAAGCTAGATGATACTGTGGAGCATTTTACTCTTTCCAGAATGCAAGGATGCTTTAAAAATATCTGCAATAACACTGAAAGGATAGAAGAACCAGCTTTGAGGTATTTTCACTGTCCAATTTGGAACAATTTGAGAATTAAAAAAATAATTATTCATAAACAACTTGAGTTCATAAAAGCCATAATAATATTCAAATGGGAGAAGAGAAAGCTTTCAAAAAGATATTTTTCTACAAAATAGGTTGAATGTAAATAGATATACTTAATGTTTATTAATTTTAAGAGTGGCGGTTTCGATATAGTTATATGTTCCGTTTCTTATATTGAGTATGTGCCTCCCTGATAAAGCATAGATATATACTTTTCTTCATGCCGATGTGTAGGGAAGGTAGATGAAGAGAATTGTGAGTAAACCCAGTAGTTCTGAACAAAGTAAAAAGTGTACCAAGAACAAGATTGTGGCCATAAGTACAGAAACAGTATGCTGAAAGAAGGTAGATTTGCCACATTTCCCAAGAGTAGATTAAATCTCTCATTTCCTATGAAACAAAAGCTCTTGGATGTCTTGGGCAATTTTCAAGTGTCTTGGTTTCTCCTGAGCTACTATCACAATTGCCACACAATGGGTTGGCTAAACAATGGGAATTTATTGGCTCACAGTTTTGAGGCTACAGAAGTCCAACATCAAGACATTAGCAAGGCTTGCTCTCTCCCTAAAGACTGTAGTATTCTAGCTGGCTGGCAGTCCTTGGGTTCCTTGACTTTCCCATTACTTCGTGATGTTCTCTCCTCTCTCCCTGCTCTTCTGGTTTTGCTGACTTCCTGCTGCTGGCTCTTCCCCATGGCTTTCTCTGATTATGTCTGAATTTCTGCTTATAAAAGACTCCAGTAATCTGGATTAAGGCCCACATCTTAACTAAAAATAACATTTTCAAAAGGTCCTATTTTCAGTGGGTTCAAATCCATAGGAATATAGATTATGATAAAGAACACAATCTACCGTATCGAGAGATGCTAACAAGGCATCATAAATCCCAATAGTGCTAACAAATCATGACAAATTATTTATAATAATAAAGGAACAAAGATTATCTATTTCTGGCCAAGTGAACTGTTAAGAATATATTATTTCAGGAAATATGCCAGATTGCAAGAAACTAAAACTGTGTGAAAGCTGTGATCTTGAAAAGACCCGTTGATGGGATAATTGTACCTTGATTCTAAAGTGGGGGTTAGGAGGACTGAGGGACAGATATTAGATCAAGTTTGAATCATCTTGAAAGTTTCAACCAGGTCCCATGTCCTGACTACGAACTGGTGGATAACTCAGAATCTGCAACCTTAACTGGGCTGAGACAATGTTTCTTCTCTTGGAGACTAAAGGTTACTTTCCCTGGGAAAGTGTAAACTAATTAGAGGAACATGAATAAATGAATAAATTATTTTAATATACTAAGTGAGACTATCACAATAAGTATTTTAGTCATGGTGATAATTTGAAATTTGTATTCTACCTTTCCTTTTATTTCATTTGGCTACTTCTAATGTGCAATATAATTTATTTATTTTTATGTATATTGCTGATTTTCTGTCTCTCTTCTTCTCACACTTTTCCACTCCTGCCAAGTAAGTAAACTCTGTGGAGGCAGGGGTCTTGGTCTGCTTTGATCCCTGATGTATCTAAGCACCCAGAAAAATACCTAGCACATAGTATATGCTGCAAAACATGTAATGAATGAATAAATAAATAATTGCTATCTGCTTTTAAGGTTTTTGCATTATTTAAGAAAAGTCAACACATTAGACCTGGGACTATGTTGAGAATTTAATGAGGATTGATTGATTGAGTTTATAATCAATATCTAAATGTTTAAGATTATTTGATTTATGACATTTGTAAGTTTCAATTTATTCTAGGACATCATGTTTATATGAAAACATTTAATTTCTTAAACATAATTTAATAAGTTTAATACAAATAAAGCACAAGCCAGAATGTGTGCTCTTCTTCATACAGAGGCTGTACTTGGACGGGAAAGAGCCCAGCACTGAGGGAGTGGAAGTACTCGCTCTTCTCCAAGGGATGTGGTATCCCCCATTGGGGAGACAAAGTGAACAGGGCAGCCTGGATTTCATGTGGGAAACACTTACTTTCTGGAACTACTGAAACTAGCTATGGTTTTCATGATCGATTTCTTGCTGTGTGATCCCAACACAGATTAGAGAACACTCCACAGAGAAAGAGGGTGCAAGTGGAGAATGGTTCTGTGTGTGTGTGCATGAATGCAAATTCCTGCTTGTTTTTGTACTCTCTATCGCATGGCTAAGCTCGTGGGCAGGCTTGTATAGACCTTCTGAGGATACCAAACACCAAATAGAATAGATGCTTCTGGAGAAATTACACTTCCTGGAGTTTTTACCTAAATTGGTTTCAAGAAGGAGACAGAGCTCTTTCTCTCTGGAGGGTAGGCCCAGGCATTATTATCTCCATTTTTTAACTAAGGAAACTGAGACTTAGATAAACTAGGTGTAACAGGGATAACATTTTTGGAATTTTCCCAGATGCATCTTCTTTTGTGGGTGAGCTAATGTTTCTCTCTGCAATCTGTCCACCATTAGGATTTTAGAAAAGGAGTCTACAAATGCCACCTCAAAGAGGATGTTCAAAAGATATTAAAAAAAGATATATAAGGGGGATATAAAAAGAAGTATCTTACAGGCATACAATAATAAGTGGGATGTATACACTTGTATGCTGGTGAACTGCACGAGGGAGAAAGAAAAGAGAATTAGGAAAGCAGGTGTTAGCTACATGTGTCCTGCTTAGGGAAGTCTGCAGAGGAGCCCAATTTTGCCTCCATCACAGTTTGGAACTCTGGGAGGAAAGGGCCATTTTGGGAGGCTCCTTGACAACACGTGGGGGTGATAGAGTAGCAGTGGTCTTGGCAAGTGGTTAGAAGGATGAGGCAGAACTTGTGGCTCCCAGAGATTTAGGAAGGTCCCTTATATATCAGTGAGTGGATGTTCCGGTTTGCTAATGCTGCCGTTATGCAAAATACCAGAAATGGGGTGGCTTTTATAAAGGGGGTTTATTTGGTTACACAGTTACAGTCTTAAGGACATAAAGTGTCCAAGGTAAGGCATCAACAGTTGGTACCTTTATCGAAGGAAGGCCAATGGCATCCAGGAAAACCTCTCTAAGTTGGGAAGGCACATGGCTGGCATCTGCTGATCCCATGTTGTGTTCTAGCTCCTCTCTCAGTTCCTGTGGTTTCTTCAAAATGTTGCTCTTGGGGTGCTTGTCCTCTTATAGCTTCTCCAGAGCAAAAGTCTGCTTTCACGGCCATCTTCAAAATATCTCTCTCAGTTGCTCTCCAAAAATGTCACTCACAGCTGCTCTGAGGATCTTCTGTCTGTGAACTCCTTTACACAGCTCCAGTGATCCAATTAATGCCCACCCTAAATGGGCGGGGTAACACCTCCATAGAAATGATCCAATCAAACGTTTCACTCACAGTTAATTAAGTCACATCACATCACACTCAAAGGATTCCAATCTAATCAACACTAATACATCTGCTCCCAGAAGATTTCATCAAAGAACATGGCATTTTGGGGGACATAATACATCCAAACTGGCACAGTGGATGTGTTGTGTGCTAAGAGGAGTAGAGAACCAGGGGAGGCGTGAGGATGCACAAAGAGGCTACAGTGTTGGAAGTCACAATTGTCCAGACGCAAATGGTAGGACTAGAGTGTGTGCCAGCAAATGCTCCAAAGACCCAGGGGACCCAGAGATAAATCAGCAGTGAGGGGACCAGCCCACTCACTGAGCATCCGGAAAGCTCTGGTGTGACTTTCCCTTGCTGCTAGGTGGTCACATCAGCCCCAGTCTGCCATCTTTGGAAAGAGCAGGGAAAAATAGAGGAAATTGGAAAGAGTCAGCATTTCTTCAAAAGCAAATGTATCTCATGAGTTCATTTAAAATAGAAGAGACTTTAATATCTGCATTAGCTTCCTAGGGCTCCTGTAACAGATTGCCACAAACTGGGTGACTTCAAGCTACAGAAATTTATTCTTTCACAGTTCTGGAGGTTAGAAGTCCAAAATAAAGGTGTTGGCAGGACCATGCTGCCTCTGAATTCTCTAGAGAAGAATCTCTTCCATGCCTCTCTCCCAGCTTCTGGTGGTTGTAGGAAATCCTTAACCTTCCTTGGTTTGTAAATGCATCTTTCCAATATCTTCCTCCTTCCTCACTTCAAGTTTTCCTCTGTGTCTGTATGTTTGCATACAAATTCCCTCTTCTTACAAGGACTCCAGTCATACTGGATTAGAACCTCCACCCCCCACCCCAGTCCAGTATAATCTAATCTTGACTACTTATATAAGCAGACCCTAATTACAAATAAGTTCAAATTCACAGGTTCTGGGAATTAGGATTTGAACAATTCTTTTTGGGGGGACACAATTCAGCCCATAAAAATACCTATTATTGGCAAGTTTAAAGAGTCTTCTCCACCCCAATACCCAGTAAGGAGGATGTTTATGAAGAACAGTAGATCTATTTAGGAAATAAAGAACTTATATTTTGTTCATAAGTCTAGGTAGTATTTTCAAGTTTTCATCCCTGATACCTAAGGTATATATCCGAGCCCACCCAGGTGGGAGAGCTGTGACCTCATCTCAGTCAGACAGCTAGGACAGCGCTCTTTCCAGTACACCCCAGTCCCCTGTTCTTGGAAGTCAGCAAAGCTGGACTGCTCTCATATATTCCTGAAAACCATGTAATTCTGTGAGCCTCTGAGAAAATGAGGCATTCAAGTTCTAGAAAAGGAGAAATCAGTCGGAACTGGGTTCAGGAAGGGAGAGTGTGATGGGGATGTCTGAAGAGCACATGGGTGCCACAAGGATAAACTAGGTGTGGGAAGGTAAAATCTGCTAACCTCATGATGTTCTTTATTCTGTGTGTGTCATTTCTAATGTGCACCCACAGAGGTTAGTCAAGTGCTCAGGGTAAAAATAGGACAACTTCTTTGGGCCTACACTGAGCAGGCCCTGAGTGGGTCAAAGGATGATATATACAGGTTTTCCTTTTGAAATCCACTCAACTCTATTAAAAAAGGATGTGGCTCCCCAGGGTACCACAGTGATAAGAACAGTCAGAATTGGCAGATTCAAAAGATGGTTTTTGTGCATCAGTTAAGCACAACTGGGTCCTAACATCATCCATTTATAAGGAAGACAACTAGATCTTATCATAAAAGACTGATTAGAAAGCTGGAGGCAAGGAAGTAGAAATGAACTAATGAGATCTTTTAGACTTGAGCAATCTAAGACAATACATGGCATTTACATAATACAATTACGTCCAGGACTATTATGAAAAAGTAAAAGAGAAACATTGCAATTATCTCAAAAATATAAAAATAATGTAGACAAATATTCTAAATAATGCACAGCCTCCTCCCACATCCTTAGATAGCTCTTATATCCAGAATAATTATGTAGTTTTGTGGCTCAGTTGTCAAGATGGTTATCTCAGCTCTCCAATTTGCTTTTACCTATTTGGAGAGACAGAAGCACATGGGAAAACAGGAGGCCCACTGGTATTTCCAGCTGCACAAATGCAGTATTAATCATGATCACCACTGAACCAGAGAGGGCTGTTTTGGATATAGGAATATTATAGTGATTTAAAAAAATAGCCACTGTTTCCCTCAAGATTCCTCAGCTATGAATTGAGCTCCAGGGATTTTTAAGCCAGGGAGAGAAAATTATATCATTGTAATGATTGAAGTACTATCCACGAAAAGAAGGGAAGAGAGCAGTCAGGTCCCATGTGCAATCCTACTTTCATCTGCTCACCCAACCTGTTTCTACATTGGCAAAAATATTGGCAGAAATGAAATAATTTTTCACACAATTAAAATCAATAATTCACCACCTCTTCCATGTATATATGCTGTCAATGAAAAAAAAAAAAAAAAAAAAAAAAGGATTGGGGCCAAGGTAGAAAAGGAAATAGAAGTGAGTAAAAGGAGATCTGGGGGTCAGAGGGTGGTGAAGATGAAAGGAAGAGGAATTGTCTGACTGAATAATTCCTAATCCCTGAATAAAAATACTGTGTCTTGGGAGACACCATTGACCCAATGTTCACAGAACGTTCACTTTGATTTAGCTCCCATGTGCGGTGAGCAAACACATTCTCTCACCACTCTCCCTGGGAACCTTGGGGTGTATTTGGGGTTGTGGTCCTGGTTTAGAAAGATGTTGACTAACCCACACACAAACTGAACTCAGGACCTTGGCCTCATCGATTCTGGGCTAGCCCGTTCCTCATTTTCTAGGTAAGGCTTCATTAACCATTCAGTATTTTTCTTGAATCTTGCCAGGAGAGGAAACATCACAATTTAACATAGCCAGCCTGTTTCAACGTTTACTTGAATGTTCAACCTAAATCGTCATGTCATTAATAAGTGCATGTGGGTGAGCACTTTTGAGAACACTGTTAAGGATTTCATTCCTGTAAAAAGCGGTAGTTCTTCATTCCTAACCTCTTCCTATCCTCATTTGCACATAGCTTTGCTTTCTTGTGAATGAGTTAATCTCTTGAAGTACGTAAGTAAAGATTTCAAACAAAATCAGAGACCATCTGAGGCAGGTGAGCTTTGTTTGCCCTATTTCTTAATGTCTTATGCCCTCTGGTGGTAAAATCAAGTGATCTGCTCTATTTTGATTGGATTTTTCCAAAACAAAACATTTAATTAAAATTAAATATATAAAAGCAACATTCACCATAATTAACCATTTATTGCATATATATACATTTTTTTAAGAAAATAAAGTACTTCAGCATTGTTTATTTGATGCTAAGAATATCAGGTAACCACAGAGTAGTGACAAGTCTTGTGGTTTGTAAAATCTGCCTCACCTTTATAGAGCAGGAATGTCAGGCCTTGATCGTGTTCTTCATTTCTCCACTTTCCCTTTTAAAATGGGGGAGAAAACATCATAACCGCCCATGAGTACTTGTTATTTGTGGGCCAAGTCTTCTGCAAAAATTACACCTAACGGTAATACCAGTTTGGGCAGAAATGGAACTCTGTGAAATCTGCTGCCCAGAAAAATATATACTGCAAGAAAATTAGATTTTAATTCTCCAGGGTAAAATTAACTAGGCATTAATTTACAAAAGAAATTACATCATTACCCAGATCATATCCTCTGAAAATATGAGTAATAGTTGGAAAACTAAAACAATGACTCAGAGAGTGGAAATATATTGATCTGGGGGAGAATTTATGTAATAAATGTATCTTTCCATATATTAACTTTTTATGTTAAAGTAATTTCAGACTGATTAAAAATTGTAAAAATTGCACGCAGAACTCCCATATACCCTTTACCCAACTTCCCCAAATGTTAACATCTTACCTAACCATGGTACAACTTTCAAAATCAGGAAATTAACAATAATATTATACTATTACTTAATCTACAGACATTATCCAACTTTTGCCAACTGTCCCATTAAGGCCTTTTTCTGGTCCAGAATCAAAATTATGATTAAATTCATAATAATTAAATTTAGATTATGCATATTTCATATGAATTACACAGAAGAGATAGTGTGGCTTCTTGGCACATCATATCAGAAGGATCCATAATGTTGATATATCTTATTTACTATTGGTGACTTTGATTACTGGAATAGGTGGTATATGCCAGGTTTTTCCACTGGAAAGTAACTATTTTCCCCTTTCTACTTACCAGGTATCTTGTAGAAAGATACTTTTAAGACTAAGCTAATATCCTCTTTCTTATCATATGTTTGCCCGCTAATAGCCAAGGAGTGACTTTTTATTTCCATCATTCCTTCAACATATATAAATTTCGGACATTTTAATTCTTGTTAACAGATGAGAAATAAAAAACCCCAGTATAGCTTTAATTTGCATTGCTCTGATTATGAGTAAGACTGAACATCTTCTCCTATTTTTAAAAGTCATTTTTATCTTTTTTTGTGAAATGTCTGCTCTTTTTTTCCATTTTTCAAATGGGCTTTTGATCCCTTTCCCCTCAGTTTTGAAGTGTTCTTTTTATCTTTATAATATTAGTTCTTTCTCTATAGTTAGATATATGTTGCCAACATGTTTTTCAAAGTTTATCAGTTGTCTTTGACTTTGTTTATGGTGTTTTTGCAAGGCCAAACATACTTTTATAAAGTCAGTCATCAATCTTCTTTATTGAATCTGGACTTTAAGTCAAAGTTGGAAATCTTTCCTACACCAAAGTAAAAGAGGAATTCAATCAAGTTTTCTTCCAGTACTTTCTTTTTCTTCTATTTTTACATTTAGACCCCTGTTGGAGTTATGCTTATGTATGATATGAGGTAAAGATTTAAATTTATTTTATTCCAAATGGCCCTGCAGTTGTCCTAGCACATGGACCAACACTTTTTGCCTCAGTAATTTGGGATGCCACGTTTATTGTACACTACATTTCAGTATTGTACTTGGGTATACCTCTGGGCTTTTTGGTCTGTTCTCCTGGTCTGTTTGTCTATTCGTATACCAGGATTATGCTGTTTTAATTATGGCGACTTTATAGTATGTTTTAATGTCTGTTAGAGGTAGTTCTTCCACTTAGTCTTTCTCTTTAGTGTTTTCCTGCCTATTTTTGCATGTTTGCATTCCCACATGATTTTTAGTATCAACTTGTTTAGCTCCAAAAAAGTTTATTTGTGTTTTTATTGGGATTGCGTTAAATTTATCCATTAACTTAGGAAGAACTGATATGTTTATGATATTGAGTCATGCAATCCAAAGACTGGGGTTGTTTTTCCATTTGTTTAAGACTACTTCTTTATCTTTCAGGAGTGTTTTCCTCATATAGGCTTTGTACATTTCTTGTTAAACTTATTCTAAGGTATTTAATCATCTTTGTTACTATTTTGAGGATTTTTTTCTCATTGTTATGTCTTCTGACTAGTTATTGTTTGTGTATATGAAGAATAATTATTTCTGTATGTTATGTTTTATCCTGCTTCCTTTATAACTTATTTTATTGTTTTAGTTAATGCCCTTTCTTGACATGAGCCAGAGATAATTTTTTAGTGTGTTAAGCCTTTAAGATTTGGTTTGTTATACTAGCTAGCCAATTTTGACTATACAATGTGGATATATATTTATTCCTATCTAAAAATAAAGAAACTGAGACCAGAGATATTGACAAATTTGCCCCAGGTCACAGAGCTAACAATGGACAAAACTGGCTTTTTTATCACTGCTTAACACTCTCTCCACAGGGTCTGGGATCCCCTGAGCTTCTCTATTGGTTTCTATTTTAAAAAGAGACAAAGCAAGTTGATTCTTCATCCTTCTTTTCCTTGTTTACGTGTGGCCCTGTTGTTAGCAGTAGAGAGCAAGTGGGAGTGTAAGGAAGACTGCTGGATGTATAATTGCACTGGAGTAGACCAGCAAGCTATATAGATGTAAGAGGTGGTGAACTTCACTGCACTTTATGGACATAGTAAGCTGTACAGATTTTGTAGCTGTACATCATTGCGATCTTTCAAAAAAAAATTAGACGTCATTCTCCTTCTTTAAATCTATCAGTGGCTTCACGTTTGTCTCAGGATAAAGGCAAAACTCTTTCACCTGGGCTTTGGTTTACTCTCCAGCTGAGCTCCAATCCACACATTTCCATACCGACGCTCCAGCCTTATTAAAGTACCTGCATGTTCTTCCACATCCTTCATCCCATCCATGTCCCATTCAGACATCATTTCCTCCACGATGCCTTTCTGGAGCCCCTCTTTAGTACACCCATTCCCTACCTTCTGTACTGCCCTGTAGTAACCTTTATCGTTTTGTTTTGTAATTACTTATTTACTGGTCTATCTTATAAAGTCTTGAAAGCGGAGATTATGTCATTTAATTTTGGATTCCAGATCCTAGTACAGTGCCTGATGCATAGTAGGCCCTAAATATTTGTTGAGTGAGTGAATGAGGAATGAATAAATATTATTTTCATGCCTTTCCCTTTGATTTTATGGTATACTCTTATATCTTCTTCTTCCTGGCATGGGGAATGATTTTTTTGTATCCTCAGGATTGTCATCATAATGAGATATGGGCTTTTATGAACTTTTCAAACTTTCAGGAGAAACCTCAAATCTAAGATTTTTTTTTTAAAAAAAGAAAATAATCACCTGTAAAATTTCTTCTTTACCATTTATTTTCTTCTCTAAATTGGAATGAATAGTTCAGTTGAATAGTTGCCAGCCTTTTATAAAATGCAAACCTGAAAATATTCTTTGAAAATATGACCATGCAATTTCTAAAATGAATAGTTTTCTGTTAAAATCCTGGTCCAATTTTGGCAAAAAAATATTTTACATGTATCTGATTTATTTTCTGAATTACATTTCTTGACTATGGCAGTAATAAGAGCTATTATTTATTGGGCTCCATACATGTGCTAGATAAAGTTTAAAGAATATTACATACAGATTGCTTTGTGCAGTAGACATTAAATTTCCTCATTTTATAGGTGATGAAGCTGAAGCATTAAGAGGTTAAATAACTTGCTCAACCTACCTTAGATATAGCTAGTAATAAGAGGAACTGAGATGAAAATTCAGGAGGGCTGCTTCCAGAGTCCATTTTCTAAAATTACCTGGGCTACTATTTTATCTAAAGTTCATTGTACTGCACCTCATAGAATATGTAATGTGTGTGTGTTACATATGTATCTATTTTATCTCTCAGATATGACTCTAAGAACTTTCTTGAGAGGAAGGTTCTTACTTCTTTAGCCTTCACACAGTTCTAGACACATTTTGTGGCCATTTCATAAATACTTGCTCAATCACTTTGAAGAGTTTATTTAGATTCTCCCCTTGTTTTAAGGAATTTAATATAGGGCTTTTTAAAAATTAGGATAAAGCATGATATTAAAATTTTTTTGATCCAAGAAATGAATTTATGATTGTTATCATAATAGAAATGATAGGAACCCAAGATGGGGAGAAGATTCCCAGGCCATCGTCCACCCATGATTATCTTTCTTCCAGATGGATGTAATGATGCTTTGATGGGTACCAATTGTATTAGTTAGAGTTCTCTAGGGAAACAGAATTAACAAGAGATATCTATAAATATAAGATTTTATAAAAGTGTCTCACGCAACTGTGGGTATGCACAAGTCAAATTCCATAAGGCAGACAGCAAACTGGCAATTCCAATGAAGATGTTTGATGAACTCCTCAGGCAGCGAACTGGCAACTTCAACAAACGTGTTCGATGAACTCCTCAGGAAATGAACCGGCAACTTTGACGAACTCCTCAGGAAATGCTTCACTGGTCAGCTGAAGAAGTAAAGGTCCTCTATCTGTCTCCCTTAAAAGTCTTCAACTGATTGGATTAAATCCAGCTGACTGAATTCTCTCGTTGTGGAAGACACACCGTTTGTTGATGTGATCAGTCACAGCTGCATCCAATTGATGATTAAATAAACCAGCCACAAATGTCCTTGCAGTAATGGTTAGGCCATTGGTACTTGCTTGACCAGACACCTGGGTACCATCACATGGCCAAGTTGACACATGAACCTAACCATCACACCAATGAAACTTGGTGCCTTGTGTTCTATTTGCTTTGTACCAATACTGTTTAATAGAGCACTCATTTAACTCATTGTCTTTTATAGCTTCCTCTCCTGAGGGCCATGGCTCTTCTCTGAAGGCAGGGGAAGAAGCTTGTTATCACTATATGATGGTGCAACTAAGTTCTTCTTTAGCCCCAAAGACAACCCTAACTCGACTTGTGTATCTCAAGTTTCCTGCAATGACACCATCAGGCAGCCAATCTTCTCTGGATGTGTCTGAATTTATTGCATGTATATTTCCAAAATGTATTTGGAAATTTACAATTTGATTACTACTTTCCCTAACCTATGTCAAACTCAGGCAAGCACACAAATTTTTAAAAAAAACAAAACCCAAAAAACATACGTCTGTACTATATAAAAAGTGAACCTTAATTTAAACTATGGACTATAGTTAATAGTATAAAACTGTTCTTTCATGAATTGTAACAAATGTAAAAACCATACTGATGCAAGGTGTTAATAATAGGGTGGTATACGAGAACTCTGTATTTTCTACATGATTTTTCTGTAAACCTACAACACATATATATATATACACACACACACATATATATACAATGTAGACAGCAAAAAAAGTTTAAATAATCCATTGTTATATTTTTATTTAACCCAAATAAATATCTAAATTATTTTCATCTCAACCTATAACAAATAGTAAGAAATAGTGATGAAAAAAGATTTAATGAGGTATTGATAGATGATATGCTATGTGCTAAATGAACAAAGTCATTCACAAAAGCCATTTACATGAATAGGCCACATCAAACAAATCTATAGAGACATAAAGTAGATTAGTGGTTGTCTGGGGTTGAGGGTAAGGTGAAGGAAATTGAGGGTGATGATTTAAGGGTTTGGGGTTTCTTGTAGAAGGATAAAAGTGTTCTAAAATTGACTGTAGTGAAGTTTGTATGCCTGTGAATATACTAAACTCACTAAATTATACCCTTTAAATGACTAAATTGCAAGTTATGTAGTCTCTCTTGTTAAAGCTATTACCAAAATATAAAAAAGTATAATAATTGTATGTATTAAATTTCTTTGGCAAAGCTTCTATGCTGTAGGACTAAGTCCTCTAAGAACTTACATCAGATTATCTTTTTTTATAACAAGTACCTTGTCCTCCAATCATTTTAGATTATAAAAATAATATATGCTCATGGTTGAACTATTTAAAAATCAGAAATGTATCTTAAAGTGCTTAATAATTCACAATCCCTTCACCTAAAGATACTCACTGTTAATATTTTGGTGTATTTTCTTAGTATAGATAGATGGGATCTATAATAAATAAATTGAAAGAGAAATAACAGTAATTGATATGGGCATATGTATATATATATATATAGTTTATTTCTACTAAACATTTTCTCATGGGCATTTTCACATCATCTAAGATTCTTCAATGACCTTCTTTTAAAGAGAAGGCTTTGTATTGCTTATTATATAACTATATAATGCTCTATTTAATGATCTGACATTGTAGGGTATTTTAATGTTTTCACTCAGATGAACACCAGATTGCTCTTCTAGTTTCTGTCTGAATAAGAAAGGCAAGTATAGCATGAGCTACATAAAGGCAGAGGGAGATTTTCTAAAGGAATCAAATAACATTCGTCTGCCCAATGAAATCCAGGAATTAATAAAATAAAAATAAAAAAGAAAGAAATCATTTTTTTGTGAAAGGCCGGAGGACCTAGAGGCTCATCTGTGCTTTATCAAGATGATTCAAGTCCAACGGGGCCGTGTCTGTCCCTGAAACGCTTCAGCATTGGCAAAGGGCAAGAAAGGAACAAGAGGACCCCTTTGTCAGATTTGGGGCTATTTCTAAGCTAAGCTGCAAATATCGCAAATACAACTTTAAATACCGTATTTTGGGTGTTTGTGATGGTTGCCAGCTGGTGGGAGGACTAAACGGAAAGAAAATTGGAAAGAAAATCAAGGGATGTTTTTCTGAACCTTAAAATTGGCACAGTGCTATTGCCTCTACTTACGCAAATAATTTACCTTTTCTCAATTAGCTTGCAAAGAAAACACCTGCTTCGAGATATATTTATTCAGAAAGAAACAGTGACTAATTTGGCAGGCAGAGACCATAAAGTAAAAGGAATTAGATTAGTCCTAAAAGAAAATAGACTGGGGATGTGGCAAGAGAAATAAAAGAAAAATTTCACTTTAGTGTTCTGTACAATGGAGCATACAAGGATTTCATTGCATGGAAATTCAAATTAAAATAATATATACTATTTCATACCTATCAAATTGAAGAGAATTAAAATGGCAAGTATGGCAAGGCTGTGGACAAATGGAAATACACAGTGCTGGTGAAACAAAGCAATTTTGCGATATCGTGCTTAGCTGGAAGTATACATATATGCCCTCCAACTGAACTTAGGGAAACTTTGACGTAAGCGCATAAGGAAATATGTGCAAGAACATTACTGCAACATTGTTTGAGATAGGGGAATATTGGAACCAAACCAAATGTTCATTAGCAGGAGAATAGATGCATGAATTTTGGAATAATTATTTAGTGGAATGCTATATAGCGGTGAAAATAAATGAAGGCTATATGTGTCAACATGAATAAATCCCAAAAACATGTTTGTGACCAAAGCAAGATTTGAAAGAATACGTAAAGTATAACCCCATTCATATGAAGTTGAGGAATGCAAAACACTACTCCATATCACCTATGGATACCTATGGAGCAGAAATATAAAAACATCACGGGAATGATAAATACCAAATTGGAAAACAGTGTTTACCTCAGAGAGAGGGAGGAGGAGAATTGGATCAGGAGGTGGTACATAATAAGCTTAAATTCTACCTACAATATTTTATTTCTTAAGAGAAATCTGAAATAAATATGAAAAATGTTAATATTAACAGAGGTGGATGATAAAGTACATGGGTACTTTATATTTTATTCCATACACTTTTCTGCATGTTTAAGTGTTTTCTTTTAAAAAAACTACAAGCAAAAAAAAAAACAAAAAAAAAACAGTCCACATCCAGGGACCTAGGAAATGGCTGTCTCCAGAGCTCATTCTAATTTTTCTCTATACCACACTGTTTTTAACATGTGACATTCCTGATTTCTTCCTTTGTTCCAACAAAGTATGCTGCAGGATCATTTCTCTCACAGCATCTGCCAACTGTATTGCCTTTCTTTGTTCATGAGTCTACTTTCCCTTGCTCGATTACAAGTTCCCCAAAGGCTCATTTGCTCCCACCTGGGATAGTATCTGACACATAGTTGACTTTTTAATAAATATTTAGTGAATGAAGAAATGAGTTTAAGGGCAGGACAACTGGGAGACTGTCATGATATTGCTGTTGCAAACTAATGAAAGAACTAGGAGAATGTAAATTGGAAAGAGAAAGGAGAGAAACTGGCGATGACATCTCAGTTTCTAGGATACAGGGGTTGTGGTAATGGAAGAATGGGGTCTGAAAAAACCATGGGTTAATTTTGAGTGCTTATTCCATGCCAGGCATATTTCTAAATATTATATGTGTACTAATTTATTTAATTTCCCTATACCATGCTCAAAACCTAGGAAGTATGTACTATTATTATTGCCATTTTACAAAGGAGGAAACTGATGCATAATGAGGTTAAGTAACTTGCCCGGCGGGATTTGAAACCTGACGCTGTGTCCAGTGACACCGGGGTCAGGAGACTAATCACTGTCTTAGTTCACCAGGCTGCTATGACAAATGCCACACAATGGTTGGCTTAAACAACAAGAATTTATTGGCTCACAGTTTCGGAGGCTGGAAATCTGAAATCAGGGTGTTGGCAAAGCCATGCTTTCTCAACAGAGTGCAAAGCATTTTTGTGCTGGCTTGTTGCAATCCCGGGGTTCCTTGGCTTTCAGCTCTGCCTCCTGTCACATGATGACATCTCTTTCCTTGTGTCTGATCTTCTGGTTTCTGCTGACTTCTGGCTTCTGGCTCCTCCCTGTGGCTTTCTCTCACTATTTCTCCAGTAATATGGATGAAGGCCCACCCTGATTCAGTTGGACCACAACTTAACTGAAAATAACCTTACCTAAAGGTCCTATTTACATATAAGCTCACACCCATGGGAATGCAGACTGAACATGACTCTCACTGGGGTGTATAATTCAACCAACCACAGTCACTACGTCTCCTACCAAACAGAAATTGAGAGAGCAAAGAATTAGAGTGGATTTCCTTTTTGTTTTTGTTTTGTTCTTTAACATAATGAGGTCTAACTTCAAAGTCCAAATGTCCTGCATCCTTGCTGAGCTCAGAGTTTGAGAAGCACGGATTCTGGAGCTCTGGTATAGAAAAGCAGGGTAGTGAGGGCATCCACAAGGCAACAGGGCATCGTATGGAGAGAATTTAAAAACAATCACATAACCGACTAGAAGTCAAGTCTGCTTGCTTATTTTCACCATATGCCCACAATTCTAAACCCTATTCTTTTCTGAAAAAAATCTTTTGTTGGTCTAAATTATATACAATTGCTATAGTTACTGCACATTTTAACATTCCTTATCCATTAACTGTCATTGTTTTCTACATGGAAATTAATTCAGAGAACTGCCAGTAATTTGCAGTCAGTCCCTGATGCTCATGGACTTGGCTCCATAATTTCTAGGGGAGGGGGGATAATAGGGTTGAATAGAATAGGATAGACTTCACTGAGAAGAAGGGGAGGAGTCAGTGAAAGAGAGATTAAAGAGAAGGGTGACATTTAAGTCTGGTAGATTTTACAGTTATGGCTCTTCCTACACTGACCCTGGGCCTGGCCATAGTCTTGCTTGCCAATGGGACCATAACAAATGTTATGTAAAAAGAGACTTATAAAATGTTTGCCCACAGGGGCTTTCTCTCTCTTGTGGCTCTCGGGAGCCCTGGAATCACCACCATGTGAACTGGCCTGAGCTAGACTGCTGAATGATGAGTGATGCATGGCCCAGTCATCCTTGTCACCCCAGCTGACATCAGGCCAATTACGAGACATGGGACTGAGGCCATCCCCGAGCATTCAGCCCCGATGAGTCGCTAGCTGATCTCTGAAATATGAATAAGTGCAGCTGATATCATCTAGCCTGGCCCAGACAAGCACAGCCATGTAACTTACATTCAGATTTTTGAGTAATGCTATGTGGTGGTTGTTTTCGGCACTGAGTTTTGGTGTGGTTTGTTGCAAAGGAAAAGCTAATTGATACAAGGTCCTTGAGTAGGTGAGTGATGATAGGATCGAAGATAGAGGTAGAAGAGGCAGATTAGTCTAGGATATGAGATAATATGTATGTGTTTTTGTTAGAATACACCACCACTACCACCACAACCATCACCACTACCACCTCACATAACCCCATCTCCTGAGTCAGGAGAAAGGAGTAGATTAGGTTAAGAGTACAGGCTCTGGATCGAGACTACCTGAATTCAAATCCTAACTTTGTTCTTTACCGACTGAGTGATCTTGGGCATGCATTTTTCTCATCTGTAAAGCAGGAATGATAGTATTTACCTCATAAAGTTGTGGAAAAGATTAAATGATATACATGTAAGGGCCTGGCTCATAATCAACACCCTTTAAATACTGGCTGAAGAGTTATCTGGGCAAAGCTACAGCATAAAATAGGTAAAGCTGAAGGAATTGCATCAGCTAACATCAAAATCCTCAAAAATATAGAATGTAGGTTATCTTCAGGGAGTGACAGGTAAAGCAGTGGGAATTTGGGAAGAATGAAAATGAATGGTGGTGAAAATTTTAAGACGGTACTTATAGAGGCATAAAATAATGACTGAATAGCAATGGTGGTCAAATTGAGGTTAAAAAAAATTATCAGGGACTCACTAAGCATCGCTACTATGCCATAATGTTTAGTAGCTTGGGAGTAGAATTGGAGAGGGCAAAATAGTGGGACTTGGATGGTGAGGGATGTAGCAAAGAAATGACAGGATCCAGGGAGCTAATATGAACATTTTAGAAATAGCTGGTCATGGAAGCAAGAATGACCAGAAGGGAAGTGATTGGCTGAGAGAATAGAATGGGGTCAAAGGGCAAAGAGCAGAAGTCAGGTAGACCTATCTAAAAGTACGAAGCTGCAACCTTCTTAGTTGGTGGGTAGTGTCAGTCTACCCTTAGAGCCTAGCTCCATTGCCTAGAGCCAAATGGTTTTGTTACCCTATGATTTTCTGTAGTTTTCTTTCAGGTAGCCTTGTTTTCTGAACTTCTTTAAGGGACACCAAACAATTTATATCAATAGAGGTCACAGATGAACCTTATGGAACAACTAACAAGACTGTGACAAGAGCTCTGGGTTTAAAATCCAGCCCATCTTGGTGGCTCTCATTTGAGGGTGCTGTGCCCATTGGACCACTGGTTTCAGCTGCTAAAACTTTTCTCACAACTGACCATTATTAGCCTCACCTGTTAGAGCGGCAAGAAACATTTCTCTTCCACTGAGATGTGCTTCTGGGGGTCTGTCTGGCTATAGACATATTTGAGTATTTCCTGATCTCCTGAATGTGCTTGTGAACTCCCTCATCTCTGCTTTCTTAGGTTCTGTCTGTTTTTCAAGCCCAGCTCACATCCCTAAGCCCTAAAGAGACTTTCCCAGTTGCTTCAGCCCTATGTTATCTCTTCTCTCAGAATCATTGTAGCAGCTCATCTGACCCTTAGCATGCGCTGTCTTTTATTACAGGTTTTCTGAAAACCAGAGAATCATTGTTTTAAGCTAGAAGTTCTTTAAAACTGGCAGGGCTTGGAGAGCATCTAAACCAATTCCCCCATTTTGCTGATGAGGAAATTGAAACCCAAAGACAGTAAGTGGCTAGACTGAGACCAGAAATCAGCCCTCCTTTGACATTATCTGGTGTTTTTTTTACTGTGTTACATTCATGTCCTGAGAGGACATCAGGTTCTTTCAGAACAGGGACTTCTTTGAATCTATAGCATTTGCATTTTGAGGGCTTTCACAGATATTTTATTCACAGCGACATGGTGCTTTACCAAAGCACATAAAGGCAGCTGGAAGAGGAATGAATTCTATCACAGAACAAGTTTTACAGTTAAAACAATATTTAATGTTTTTTCAAGCCCTTATGTGTTTAAAGGTTTCTAAATAAAAGTACTAGAAAGTTTCAGTTTATTATATAAGATGTTCAGATGTTTCTACCTTATTTCTACAAACAAAATGTTGTGAATTGCCCTTAGTTTTGTTTCTTTAATTTACTGCTAAGGGTTGTCTTATTTTAGATGTGCATGGACTTGTTCTGACAAGTCATAGATATTTGCTTTAATCATAGCAGAGAAAAAAATCTCCCAACTTCTGGAAGATGGAGGCTAGGAAAGACAGGGCAAAAAAACACCTCCATGAAAAATACTAGATAAAAGCCAGAAAGTGACCCAGAGAACCAGTTCCAGGAATGCACCAGCTGGACAAGGTCTGCTAAATCCACAGGGACCATGCACTTGGTGAAATCAGGAGTCTGCATTTTGAAACGAGTGGGTAAGCCAGCTGAATATCCGGCAGCCACACTGCAGTGTGGGGAAACCGTGGGTTGGTATTTGAAGTCGGACTAGTTCTTTTTTAAAAAACTGAAAAGCGGCTGCAGGTATGGCAGTGAGAACCGCACAGTGAAGCATGGCAGGAATGGGCTGTGCCAACACCTCAGTATCTGGCATGCATGATAGCCTTTCATACCCCCACTGCTGATTGTCTCCGAGTGAGGAAGGCAGAGGTTAGCAAAAGGGAAAAATAAGCAGCCCCTTACAGCTATCTTCCCAGAGGGCTGGGAAGGCTCCTGCCTGGCACCGGAGCCACAGCCAAGAGCTGCGCCAAAAAACCTACTGCGATGGGTAGTGTTTCCAGCAACACAAGTACACACCACAATATCGGGCGTGGACAATAGCCTTTCTCACACCCACAGCTAATTGTCCTGGAGCTAGAAAGGTGGAGCTGTGCAAAAAGGGGGAAATTAACACACTCCATACAGGCATCTTTACAGCAGGCTGGGAATGCCCCTACATGGCCTGGCGGCCCAGAACTTCCCTTGAGGGACAGCGCGCACTTGTGACGTAGCACAGCCTTTCCCTCAGCAGAGGCCCTAGGAGGCCACAGCTTGGCACAGGGACCCACTTGGAAGCCCAGGAACCATAGGCCAATACCAAGGACTTGTGGGTCAGCAGCTGAGACAATCTGTGGCGAGACTGAACTGAAGGTTTAGACTCTTGCAGCAGCCTTAAATCTCCAGGAACACCTGGGAGGTTTTATTATTAAAGCTGCCCTCCCTCCCTAACCACTCAGACAAACACCCCACATTCAGGGTGGACAGCACCAACAACACACCCAAACTTGGTGCAACAATTGGGCCACACAAGAATCAGACCCCCACACACCACAAAGACAAAGTTGGGGAGAACTGACTTGAGGGGAATAGGTGACTCACGGATGCCACCTACTGGTTAAAGTGTATGCCACCAAGCAGTAGATCTGACAAATTAGAGATTAGTCTTTGAATTAACCTACATATCCTAAAAGAACCCTATCAAGTAAAGCAAATGCCAAGAGGCCAAAAACAACAGAAAATTTTAAAGCATATGAAAAAACCAGATGATATGGATAAGGACATGAAGAAGAGCATGGCACAGGATATAAAGGACATGAAGAAGACCCTAGAAGAGCATAAAAAAGAAATTGCAAGTGTAAATAAAAAAAAATAGATGATCTTATGGAAATAAAAGAAACTGCTGACCAAATTAAAAAGATTCTGGATACTCATAGTACAAGACTAGAGGAAGCTGAACAATGAAATTAGCAACCTGGAGGAGGACAAAACGGAAAATGAAAGAACAAAAGAAAGAATGGGGAAAAAAGTTGAAAAAAATTGACATGGACCTCAGGGATACGATAGATAAAATAAAACATTCAAATATAAGACTCATTGGTGTCCCAGAAGGGGAACAGAAGGGTAAAGGTCTAGGAAGAGTATTCAAAGAAATTCTTGGGGAAAACTTCCAAAACCTTCTACACAACATAAATACACAAAGCTTAAGCCCACTCCAAGACATATTCTGATCAGACTGTCAATACTGAAGAGAAGGAGCAAGTTCTGAAAGCAGCAATAGAGAAGCAATTCACCACATACAAAGGAAACAACATAAGACTACGTAGTGACTACTCAGCGGCCACCATGGAGGCGAGGAGATTCTGAGCGAGAAAAATTTCCAACCAAGAATCTGTATCCAACAAAGCTCTCCTTCAAATCTGAGGGAAAGCTTAATTTTTTCACGTACAAACAAATGCTGAGAGATTTTGCTAATAAAAGACCTGCCCTACTTCAGATACTAAAGGACGCCCTACCAACAGAGAAACAAAGAAAGGAGAGAGAGTGGTGGAGAAAGGTTCAGTACTAAAGAGATTCAGTATTGGTTCATTAAAGGACAATAATATAGAGAGGGAAAAAATATATCTGTCGAACATAAACCAAAGGATAGGATGGCTGATTGAAGAAATGGCTTCACAGTAATAATGTTGAATGTTAATGGATTAAACTCCCCAGTTAAAAGATACAGATTGGCAGAATGGATTAAAAAATACGAGCCATCATTATGTTGTATACAAGAGACTCATCTTAGACACAGGGACACAAAGAAATTGAAAGTGAAAGGATGGAAAAAAATATTTCATGCAAGCTACAGCCAAAAGAAAGCAGGAGTAGCAATATTAATCTCAGATAAAATAGACTTTAAATGCAAGGGTGTTATGAGAGACAAAGAAGGTCACCACATACCAATAAAAGGGGCAAGTCAACAAGAAGAAATGACAATCATAAATGTTTATGCACCCAATCAAGGTGCCACAAAATACATGAGACAAACACTGGCAAAACTAAACGAAAGAATTGATGTTTCCACAATAATTGTGGGAGACTTCAACACATCACTCTCTCCTATAGATAGATCAACCAGACAGAAGACCAATAAGGAAATTGAAAACCTAAACAATCTGATAAATGAATTTGATTTAACAGACATATATAGAACATTACATCCCAAATCACCAGGATACACTATCTTCTCTAGTGCTCATGAAATTTTTCCAGAATAGACCATATGCTGGGACAGAAAACAAGCCTCAATAAATTAAAAAAAAAAAAAATGAAATTTTTCAAAGCACATTCTCTGACCACAGTGGAATACAATTAGAAGTCAATAACCATCAGAGACTTAGAAAATTCACAAACACCTGGAGGTTAAACAACACACTCCTAAAATAAATGGTTTATAATGTAGAATGTAGGGGAACTAGCGATAGAGAGCAATTAATGGAGGGGTTACGATAACCCAATAAGAACAGATAAGCTATTGTGGGTAAATTTAATGTTCTGGGAATGCCCAGGAATGACTATGGTTTGTTAATTTCTGATGGGTATAGTAGGAACAAGTTCACAGAAATGTTGCTATATTAGGTTATTTTTTGGGGTAGAGTAGGAACATGTTGGAAGTAAAGTAGTTATTTTAGGTTAGTTGTCTTTTTTCAAGTAACTCTTGTTATGGTTTGTTTGAAATGTTTTTTTTATTGTATGCTTTTAAATTTTTTTATATAGTTTATCTAAAAAAAGAGTTAATTTAAAAAAATGATAAAATAAAGTTGGCATTTAGCCTCTCAAACCATCATTTTATACTTACATGATGCATTTTTCCATGAACAATACAGTATTATACAATTGTGTGAGCTTTTAAAATGTGCATAAATGGTATCATAATATACTTACCATTCCATCACTTGTGTTTGTGTCTCAACATCATGTTTGCAAAATTCATTCATTAACTGGGTATAGTAAATGGGGTTTATTGATTTATTATGCTTTATATTCTAGATATGAATATTTCATCATTTATTCATCCAGTTCTCTTAAGATGGAAATTTGACTTATTACTGCATACTTTGTACTATTACAAAGAGTGTTGCAATTAATACTTCTATTCATGTTGAGTAAAAGTTTCTCTAAAGCTTATACCTACATGTGAAATTGCTGAGCTCCAGACAAAGTCCACAATACACATACAAGAATATTCACAGCAGAACTGTTTATAAAGCCAAAAATTGGACAGAGTCAAATTATATCCATCAATAGTGGAATATATATATTTGATATATATATGCAAAACAATTAAAGAGAATTGGATAGATGAAAATGTACTGATATGAAAAAATGTTCAATGAAAAAGGAAAGTTGCAAAACTATATATAAAATAATCCCACTTTTTATAAAAATAAATGATGAAATTAATAACATATATGCATACAGAAAGAGAACATTAAAGGAATATTAAAGAAAAAAAAATCTCCCATCCAGTCCTTCTGTCAGTTGGGAGGAGCTTAGCTTGGTGGATATTGATATTAATTTCATTTCAGAACAAAATGAAAAGAGCAGCAAGGAGTGGATTTGATAACCAGAAACATGGACACAATTTAATTTGGCAATATGGATTGGAAAATATGGAAACATAAAAATACCAAAAACAAATATAAGAACACATGTTGGGAACTGAACCAACTCTGTTACCATAAACTACCAATTTTCCCCTTGTTTTGACTTTTAATCATAAAAGTTTCATTTATTTCTCTAGATTAGGGAGCATCTGTAATATGTGAGTTGGCATCCATCACCTTGAACAAGTTCCTCTCTGAACTCACTTGAAAACTGAGTGCAGGGCCTACCATTCTCATTCCAACTGTCCTCCTGTGACCACCTTAAAAAGAAATTCCCTAGAATGGTTTGATCCAAGCTTACTGTGAACAATGTATCACAATTCAATGAATATTCTACATGCTCATTTCCAGGTGGTGGTTCTAAATTTCAGGCAGGGTTTGCGAGCTTCCGGAAATAAAAAGATTTTCCAGTCATCCTTACCCCCGCCCCAGTTTTCACGGCTGGCATTTCAGCCATGTGGGCACACTTCCTGCTCTCCACCTCAGCCTTCCTTCTTCCTCTCACTTCCTCACATCGGAGAAATGACAAACACCACCCACTAGCAGTCAGTTCTCCTAATTCCACCCACAGGAGACAAAAACCTACAAAAAACACACATTTATTTGTTTAAAAATGTAACTTGCAGACAGAATTTTCACAGAAAAAGTTGTCTCACCCTCTTGGTGCTAGTCTGTTGTGTATTTTCCTTCCAAAATTGTTCCTCCACAAATGAGTACAGCTTCTGCTGGCATTTCTCTGAAAGTATATTTAAGACCTCTTTAAAGAGTCAGAAAAGATACCTGAATTTGCAGCCAGTTTCCTGTTGGGCTCACGTTTTGCAGAATGTATGCGTAGTGTGCAGAAGGTGGGCAAGGTGTTTAAAAAAACAGGAAGTACCTGCGAATGTGTGACATTATTCCTGGAAGCAGAACGCTCCTTCAGAGAGGGCTTTAGATGGTTCCTGCTTTTCCAGAAAGGAGTGCTTTGCAAGGCCTTTCAGGACTTTAAAGACCATGAATGGGGCTTTCAAATGGTAGGATCATGTGGAAAATCTGGTGCATCCATGGGCATGGTGAAATCCACAGCTTTCTATCTCTTCCTCACAGGTTTCTCTGTTTGCTGGGGCTATTGCTATGCATGGAGACCAAAGTAGGCTTTTAATCACCCCAGGGATATTACAACTAAATTAGCATTTGAGATAACATAGATTTTGTAGCTTTATGGAGTTTTTCTTTAATAAGAACACATTTCACTCATTGATTCATTCATTTGTTCAGTAAATAGTATTGAGCACAAGGCACTGAGATAGACCTTAGGGTTTCACTGGATATAAAACATACAGTCACATGGAAGCTCCAATCCTATGTTTCAAATTATCTACAAGCGAGTATCCTCTCAATTCTCATTGCATGGTTTGTATGTTTTACAGATGTGTTTAATTGAAATGCCACAGAAGTAAGTCCCCTCCTCTGTGTTGGATACTTTAAACTCTCACTGGTGGCTGGCAAGCCCAGTTGGGGGCAGCACTCGGGAGCGAAGTCCAAGTCACGCATTTTAGTCTTATTGTCGGCTAGTTACGTTGACCCTGCTCCTTGGTTGTAGGCACCATAGCTAACTGTTACCCTGAAAATACACTCTTGGCCATCAAATAAACTGGACCACAGAGTGTCACTGAATCACCACAGAGCTATTACCACTACTGGGGGTTGGGTGGGTGGGCAATCTCAACGGCTTCCCTTGTATGGTTTATCAATGGCCTTATTTTTGTATGTGAGCAAAGAATGGCCTATGGTAAAGAATGCAATTTCTTCCCTCATACACATGTGGTAAAAAAATAATGCACTTTGTCTCTCATCTATAAAATAAGGATTGGATTAGCTACTCCTGTCTGTCCCTTTAAGAGGTTACAGTTTATAATTCTATCAGTCTCTTTCCCCTAGAAGCCTATTTCCTTGGGGGATATACAACTCAGAAGCTGCCCAGTGAGGGAGGTTGCAAACGTGATCAACTGGTGGAAAACCTGCTCACTTGATTTCCTTGAGTATCTAACAGAGCATCTGAGGGTGGATGAGAGATGGGTGAGAGAAGGAGTTGAATACAGAGGGAGCTCCTGGCACTTTCTCCAGCCGTTTTCTAGCTACAGACAGCTATACACAAAATCAGAGCGGGCAGCCAGTGTGGCTGAGTTCCAAGTGCAGTCTTCTAGAATTGAGATGACTCACCCTACTTTATCAGGTTTTGAAGCTTTTTTCTATTACATAGTCACTTGGCCTGTGCTGTGATAACCCATGCTGGTTGTAACAGAGTCCTCCAAATTTGCCAGTGTCTTTCATTTGAATAACTAGTTCCTGAATCTCAATAGCAAAAAGCTCTTGCAGAGTCAGATCATGGCATCTCACTCCTACTTCCACAAAAGGTTTTGCAGTTAGGATGCTAGAACCATAAGGTTGCCGTGGAAAGAGGGCCTCCTGATGGGCAGAGGTTCAAAGTCCATCAACCCTCAATAATAGCATGTGTTCCAAAGGAGGGTGAGTTAATGGTTGAGGAAAGTCCCTCTTGTGATTTACAGGGAACTCATTAGGGTATAAAGGCTCTTTTCCATAGCAAGATTTTAAGAAGAGATTAACTTCATAAATTCCAAGGGTCATGGCACCTTGTAGCAAGAAGCAAGAGAACTATTGAACTGAAAGATAAAAGAGAATAAATAAACTATTTTTGATGAGGCTGCAGGATAGCTACCTAACTGTTGCAATTAGAGCTTTTGATGCCTTGTATTTGAAAGACTCCAAGTAAACTTTGCTGGTTTTCTGGTTGGACACATTAAAGAAAAGAGTAGAATGGTTTAGGAGGAAGAGATCTTGGTCTAAATCCCAGCTCTGCCACTTACCTTGGGCAAGTCGTTTAGCATTTTCCAAGACCAAGTTTTTTTTTTCTTGTAAAATGGAAATAATTTTCATCCTTACCTTAAACAACTTTCAAGAGAACTAACTTATATAAAGCATATGGAACAGGGCCTGGCACACAGTAGCCATGTGATTCTCAGGTTCAGGAATTTGTTTGGGACTTGAGCCAGGAGACCTGGGGTAGATCCCAGGTAGCTCCCCGAGGCCCTCTGTGCTTTAGAACACTAGCATAAAGGCTCCACACGGCCAGGGTTTGGCTATCATGTGAGCACCACGTAGATAGGTGTCCCTTGTCCTGCCCGTAAAACCATTGAAACACCTCTATTTTACATCAAGGAAATTCTAAAGTAACTAATCAGCTGCCAGTCACTTTAAAGGGCACATTCCACATTGTGTAATTCTCAAAAGCCTTGTCAGGATTGGGCAGAGCCAGCTTCAGGACCTAGTCTTCAACTTATTTGATGGGCGACTCGGGCAAGACTTCAACCAGCCTCACTGCCCTTTTCCTGAGGTAAGGGCGGCAGTAACATCTTCTCCACAGGGTTCCTAGGAAGATTAAGTGAATTAATAAAACAAAATATGTAAGCTACTTCCAGAAGGGGCCCTTAAAATCATCCAGAGTGTTCCTCCAGTCTCTTCTTCCACTGCAGCAGTGATCTTGGAGGCCGTCTGCACCTGATGACTTGGCTATAAGATGGAGGATGGTCTGTGAACCCTCATCCAGTGATGAAGTGAGCAAAAAATAAAACTTCACTGTTGTTGGGGTTGGTGGTTTGGTAGTTGTGGCAGTAAACATTACTTCCTCTAGCCAAGGCAAGATCTTAGACTACAATAACAGAAGACTGTTTCTGGTCAAGAGAAGAGATAAGCTCCTTTCTACACTCACTGTTTAGATCACTGGGTCCATTCTGGGAGCCACACTTTAAGAGAGGTAATTTAGTCAGAGAAAAAAAATAGTGTATGCAAGGGAAGAAATTATCTGAAAATCATGACATGATTAGGAAAGGCTGAAAATATTGAGGATATTTAGCCTCAGGGAAAGGATATTTGTGGAGCATTATAGTTGTCTTCAAATAGTTGACGTTTAGAGGAGAAATTTTGTTTTTCCTATTTGGTTGCAGGTACAAGTATTCAAGCAAATGGGTTGAATGACCAGGGAGATAGATTTTGGTTTAATATACTGGTGGAATTTCATTCTCTCTCTGAAAGTGGCATGAACTACTTCTTGAAAGAATGTGCTTCTTATCACTGGGATGCTTCAAATGTTAACTTAAGAGCCGTTTATAATGGGGTCTTGCAAGAAGGATTCATACATTAGATGAGGGTTGAATCAAGTGGATTCTAAGTTTCCTTCTTTCTCAAAGATTATGATTCTGAAACCATCACCTCTGATTTGTCAGTTTCCTAAATTATGCTTTTCTACGTATCAATTTGCGTAAAGCCAGGCACACTTGCAATACAGACGAATGCACTTCCTTCAATTGCAGGTTCTGCAAACCCACAACAGAATCGATTTGGATTCAGGCTGATGCTGCACTCCTCTTTTGCAACCTGATTCAAATGTAGACAGCAGTGAGCTGACAATGGAGCAGCATGTGGAGTTTCAGCACCTCTCCGGGAATAGAGGACATGCCACCAAACAGGTGGCTTCAATTGACAGAGCTGCTGCTGTCAGGGAAGACAGAGGGAAGTAATCAAACCACCAAGGAGACGCGGCAGGTAGGCAGGGTCAGTGCTGGAGTCCTCGGGGGCATCGCCAGGGAACACGGTCCCACTAGGCCAGTGCAGTGGAGATTAATTGAAAAGAAGAGAAATAAAACACTCTGTATTCTGTGGGTGTTACTGTCTGTGACACACTGACTTCTCTTTCAAAGCTTTAATGCCAAGTAAAAAAACAAAAGTGGAATACAGAGAATGATGTTGCTATTTAATGAGATGACAACTGAGATGCACTTGAGGTAATGACTTCCAAATTGTGAATGAGCCTGTAAAACTCTGAGCAGCCACCCCCATGTGACTACACTTAAACAGTTCCCAGTGTACTTTGGAGCCTTCCTGCCCCCATGCCAGCTGGAGTACACAGCTGATTCATTTGCTGAAGTTAGCTTTGAAACTGCCTCCCTCTAATTTTGAGTTCACTGCCAAAGGGGATGTTCTCTAAACATAAGGCCAGGAACAGGCTGTTTGAAAAGCACATTGAGTTGATTTAAATAAAAAGGAATGGAATGGTCAAAGAAGAAGACAAATTGGAACGTGTCTTTGGTCAGCAGCTGCTTTAATTTATTTCATATTAACACAGTCCTCTTTAGCACCTATGATCACGCTAGCAGTTCCCAAAATTGCTTTTCTTGTGGCAGATCCTACCTGACCAAAGCACACAAGGGAGAGATACACTTAGGAGCCAGTTTGTACAACTCTCCATACCTCCTTTGGAAAAAGAAGCATTCAATAATTAACGGGCCATGTCTTTGTAAACCTGGCATTCTAGATAAGTGTCCTCCTTTCAGCATTACAAAAAGCCTGTGGAACCTGTGAGGAAGATGCTTAGTAATCTTCATAGTGAGATGACTCCTAACTTTTAGCTGTAACCAAATTTCATGCTGCTGAGGAGGAAACCTGAGAAGATTCTGACACTATTTGATTAACAGGGCCACAAAACCCCGAAGGGTGTTCCCACGTCCTCAAGGGGCTCCTTTAGCGTAATCTATTTCTGTCAAATTTTCCTTTCATGGAATTCAGGTATTCAGGAATACACTTATTGTAGAACTTGTTTGGCTAGCACAGGAATTTAGGTGCCAGGAAACAAGAATTTTGGATCATTTCCATTGGGATAATTAGAAAAAGTAGAAAATGAGGATTGGTGATAGACAGTCAAGGTAAAGCAAGGAAAGTTTCAGAGGAGAATCAAAGATTTTTAGGGAGATCTATGAAGATGAGGAAAAATAAACTAGGCCAGAGTCATCCACACCCTAGCTCCTTCTTTGAGAACAGAGGGAGCATGAACTTTGGCCTGTAAAATTTTGCCAGTGTTACAGATGTCTTCCCACTCAATGAACAGAAGCTTCATGACACCATGAAACAGGGATCAGGCAAAGGGTTTTGTCTGTTTGTCTGTTTTTTCCCATTCAAGCTTTCATTTCTTATGCAAGGCAAGGCTAAGCTAAAGTGAGACGCCACGCCCATTCCTTCCATCCCTCTGCCAGTGGAAGAAAAGCAGTCCAAGGGTTCAAAGTAGTCCAAGGTTTCTGACTTGTCATGGCTTCCTCTCAAAGAGGCAGACATTGAGGGCAAGCCCTGTGGATATGGGGGTGATCCTTGTCATTTCCCATCAGTTTCAAGCTGGCATCTAGTCACAACTTTTTTTTCCTTTGGAGCACCGAGGGACATTCTTTTTCTTCACTATCCTAATAGAATCACAGGAGACAAAGCAGTACAATCTCCAAGATGGCTTTGGATTAGAGATTGTCTGCATTTGTTGTTTTCTCTTTCCTCAGTATTGTCTGTCTTCTCAGAAAAAGGCACTCAGACCTTGAGAGATTTCATTAAGAATAACAGATGATAGTCACACCCGAATAATTTTATGTGCTTCTTAGAAGAGAGACAAAATAGCATATGTAAAATACAAGGAGCTCTTCAAGACCATAATGCTACAATAAATTTTACTTCTGAATCATAGAAAGGTACTGGATGCTCATTGTGTAATATTTTGAAAAATGTAGAAAAGCATGGAAGAAGAAAATAAAAATTGCTCATAATCCATCACTTTTAAGAGGGCAAGTGATAGCCTGAGAGTCAAATCCTGTCCAGTGCCTCTTTTTTCCATTATGGCCCTCAAGCTAAGAATGTTTTTTATGTTTTTAAAGGGTTGTAAAAAACAATAACAATGCCTACCAGGATGACAACAACACACACACAGAAAGAAGAATATGTGACAGAGACTTTACATGGCCCAGGAAGCCTAAAATGTTTGCTATTTGACCCTTTACAGAAAATGTCTTCTGACTCTTGATACAAAGTAACAACTATTGTTTTGGTGTCTTTCCTCTCTGAGTACATGTGCAAATTTTTGAGAAAAAATTCTGCAATACTCTGTATGATTTTGTATATTATTTTTCCCTCCTACTCTAATACTATGTCATGAACATTTTACCTGTCATTAAATATTCTTCAGAAACATGATTTTTAACAGTTGTATAATATTAAACTTGATTTTTTGCTTCCCAGCTGTTTTCATTTGTCTACCAATATTGGAAATAATGGTTATCTTTTGTGCCTGGCAACTTAAGATGATGAAGGGAAATCAGACAAGAATTGTATAACTGTCAACAGTGCCTACGACAGCAAGCTTTAAAAATCTTGGTTTACATTAAAGGATCATTTGTATTTCAACTAAAAGTAAGGCAATCTGGGGTTCAATTAAAAACTTTTGGAATTGTGGGCTAAAATTCTGACCATGCAATAGATTGACTATAAGATTTAGGATTAGTTAACCACTCCATGTCTCAATTTTCTTATCTGAAAACCAAGGATAATAAAACTTATCTGATAGGGTTGCTGTGATGTTTACATAAGATATATGAAAATCATTTTGAATAATGTGATATAAATAATAACTATTATCAGGCTGGAAAGACAAAGTTATCATTTTCTGAGAAGGAAATATTTTACAGGATGTGTATTGGGTGGCAAGGTCATTATATTGAAATAATAATGAACAGAGGACAATTTCAGAAATGACTTTTTAGCAGCTCAGTTCTTCCCTGGAAATTTACTATTATCCTGGGGATATTGGATAGTTCAAAAGCTGAGCACTTCTGCATAGCATTTAATTAAAATGCAGTCTGAACATGCGACAGGAAGAATTTTAAACAGTCTTGCTCAATGTAAAATATGCCCAATGTCAGCATGTTATGTGTTTTTTAACTAGTGGATTCCCCATCAGAATGTATTTGACATTTAATCTATGAAACAGATAGATGGAATTTTGTAACTTTTCAATGATTCTTAATATGCCATTTCTGTTATTCCTCATCCATTAACAATGGTCTAGGAGATAAATATGTATAAAAATATTTATAAGAATCATGTTGCCAATTTATATAAACTTGACTTCTCAAGTCTCCAATGACATAAATGAGGAGAAAATCATCTGAAAACATGTTTCTTTCATAAGTACCACTCTTAAAAAGCCCCTATTAATGTAGACAAAGTAAAGTGGATATATATAAAGAATATTTTTGTTAAATATTAAGCATTTGCTAAACTGTCAATTACCCACATCAATCATTACTATTAATAAAGTATGTCAGATAATTGCACAAATAAACTACTCTCTATGGCTTCTTGTTTCTACACATCAGTGTGGAAATTAGAATTCAAGAATCAGATGGTGACAAAGACCATTATGAATCACTAGGATTTCCCAGTAAGAGGGATGAAGCCAAGTTTATGAGTCCTCAAGATTATACAAACTTAGGTGCCCTCTTTTAGAAAAAGAACAAAAGAAAATAAATACGAATATATGTAAGAAAGTGAATATTTACTTAGAAAGGACCTGAGCAAGTGAGGAGCCTCTGAAGTTTCAGATTCATTAGCCTCACTATAAATCCACCTTTGCACAGGGAGATTGAAAAGAACTTCCTTTCTAGAAGCCCTCTTTTTTTCCTCCATCTGTCTTCTCCTTGCCTCTTGCCTTAGTGTAAAGAATCCAAATGAGCTACACTGGATAGATAAAGAAACATCATTTTCACAATCACAAGGCTTAAGAGAGGGCACACTTGAAGAGCCAGCTGTCCTGCTGACGTGAATGTTGCCCAGATTTCACGCTATGGTTGTAAGCCAGAAGACCAATGAACAATTAAAACCAACTGTATAAATAGAATTCTGTTTCAGGAGACATTCCATGACCACTTTTCAGTGCATACAGGAGAATCTGGCAGCCCACAGATTTACCAACCAATTCTTGAGCTAGTTCCTCATATCACGTGCAATTGTGACACTGCTGGAAGAATATCTAGGTGGCTTGCTGCACACGTGCTTGTGGTCTCTGTTAGGAGTGTATCAAGCCGACCTTTTTAGGAAAATGATTTCTGGCTTTTTGGAAAGCCTAGCTCTGAAGCAAGGGAGTTTCAGAGAGCTACTTGGGTGACAAATTGCACAGATAAGATGGCATTTCTTTCCTGTATGAATGACAGTGTGCTGAGTGGCAGTGTGACTGCCTGCTGATGGCTGGGGAACTCTAAATAGCAGGCTTTTCTCTGTTGAAGTGCATATAGCTGGCTTAGATGTAAAATGACAGGAGTTATATAAGCAAGGGAGAGAATTAAAATGAATCAATGCATATATTTTGTTGAAAATTGTGTTTTTGTAAGTTCTTTTATTCATAATTAAATTTTGGTGATGAATGTCCAAAGTATGAACATGGATCCATTCAGTAAGAAATTGATTGCATTTTAGGGAAAAAAGAATTTACTTTCATTTTGACTTAATTTCATAGTTCTTCCCAACTAAATCTTAGCCTCTGTAAATACCATTGCCTTATCTAAAGGTGTCATGTCATTATCCCATCAAAAACCATCCACCTAAGAATGAGTTGGGACCAGGCATTGTATAAAGGAGATATCAGGCAGAACAAAAATGATAAGTTAAGCAAAGGTGGTCTTTCCACATCCTCAGTCTTTCCTATGAGCCTCATTATTTCTCTCTCTCTTGGTCTTTATACACCCCCATTCCCCTACCTGTCATCCAGATCCCCACTTTCGTCTGCTATAGTGTTAACTGATAAGGTATTTGTTCATTAAAGAGTAAGCCCAATTCTTCTACTTAGTAAAATTGATGAAACCTTTGAAATGAAAAAGAATAAAACTTTTGTGTGGAATGACAGGTAGAAGGGTTTGAATCTGAAGACAGGATTTCATTAGTTTCCCCTAACAGAACCATGAGATTAGCTTCTTACTTCATCCTCCAGGACGTCAGGCTCTGCACAGAGTGTTTTAGGAGGGAATACTCTAAGATAAGCTATAAAATAGATTCAATTCAGAGACAGCCAAATCCAGATCAGCTGAAGAACTGGACTTTCAGAGTTGGAAGGGTCCTTAGAGTTGGCCTTGTTAAACCCTGGATTTTCTTCTTAATAAAATTGAGCCTTAGAGAAGGTTAGGGACTTGCACATGATCATTCAGCTACTGTGTTGATAAAGTTGGTTCTAGAATAGAGGTCTCATAAAGTTTCTTGTACAATACTATTTCGATCAACTCTATCATGCCACCTCCAAAACACATGTAAATACAATAAAACATAAATGAAGTGGAGCATATCATAATGTTTTCATTTTTAATATGGAGTACAATTTATGAGGCAGGAGTATCAGGTTTCATGAATGTATTGGGGAGAGGTGGATAGACGAGAAATGAGTAAACTTTAAAAACAGAATAGGATGGTCCTTCCTGAAACCAGAATGAGAATGATATGGAGGGAACATCAGAGAGAGTATAGATGGAGGAGAAATGGCAACTTTTCACCTACCACTCAAATCCCAATCCTCTTCCCTACCTTGGCCAAGATAAGTCAAGGTCATAGTGAAAAGTCATGTTGGACCCATGCCTTTTCATTTTATCATCAGCAGTAAATAGTCAATGACTTTTAGTTGAGACACACTTACAGGGATTTATCAGAGAAAGAGCAGTTTGATTAGACCTGGACTTTATTCCAGCAGGGAGACACATTTGAATAAGTGCCTCTAAAATATCCCTTAATAGAGACCAATGCAATAAGTGTAACCATTAACTCTATACTTGTATTTGCATCTGACAGCAGTTCATTAGATTTAGCAGAGGCTGTTGGTGCCCCTCACGTATCTCCTAGTCTTTCAATGCATGCTCGCTGCAATTATAAGCAGTCCCTGCATTTCCTATGCTATGGGATTTTTCTGACTGCTAAAGCCCAATTTGCTTCCTATTTTCCAGGGGAATTAATGCTTCCTGGGAGCAGCCCTAAACTAATAAGTGATAGGAGTTGGAGTATAAATAGCCCAGCTCCCTTAGCCCTGAGGCATGTGTTCTCCACTGGTTTCTAGAGTTTCCTACAGTGGTAGTTTGCTTGATAATACACATTGTTTTGGCTGCCTTCCTTCTCTGTCTCACTTCCCTAACCCCTGACTGATGTTTTCTTCATCTCTCAGATGAACTACTTACATCCCAAGTCTTGTCTCTGGGTCTACATTTGAGGGAACACAAAGAAATCAGTGTTCCTTTGTCAGCAATGACATCTCACAACAAACCTTCGGAGAATGCACCTATATCAGATTTAATGATTCAGTTACAAGGAATAGCAAACGTCATTTCAGAAACTTTAAAAAAAAAAAATTAGGGGGTTGGGGGTTATTTTCTTTCTTTTACAAGCATTCCAGCATCAGATAATTGCTTAGAGTAGGTTAAGCTGCTCATTGATACCATCAAGATCCAAGTTTTTTCTTTCTTTCTGCTTTGGTATTTATAGCTTTCATCTACAGCCATTTGCTCGTGTCACAAAACACCTGTCACACCTCAAAAACCACAGCCATGTTCCAAGCAGAAAGATGGGAGAAAGTTGATGTTTTCCTCCTTACAGAGCTTTGTCTTTTATCAAGAAAGGTAGCTCTTTCCAGTAGGCTTCACTAACACTTAATTAGCTAAATTAGATTACATGTCCACCTTCAGACCAATCACAGCCATGAGGAATGGAAATAAAGTGCCTGGTTTAGACCATGCAGTATTCATCCCTGGGGAAGTTGACTATCTGAGCAAATAGGATTTTTTTTTTCAGCTGGGAAGAAGACTGGTAAATGGCTTAAATAGGAAATGGACAGCATCTCTCATACCGCCCCTAAAAAGTCAGACCTGTCTCACAGGATCAGGGTAAATACTTCAGCTTTTTCTCTCCATGTGATCCATTCCAAACTAACAGAATACGCAGGTGCATATTCAAGTACATGGCAGAAGCAGGATTCAGGCTCACACCTTCTAATTCTGGAGACCATTTTTTCAATGTAGACATAGAGGGTTGTAGGTTTAAGGTGCCTTTCTTAAAAGTCTGTTTTCTACTTTCTTTTGTTAAGTCTTAGATATCCTTAGACCCCATACTTCTGATGTGAACTAGGCAAATAAAATTCTATCTATAGCCTAAAAGCTGCAAGCCATCCTAATTAACTACTGCCTGTAAGAGGGCTCTGCTCAGATAAGGGTACTATTTTTGCAGGCACGAGAAGAGGACAGAATCCTAAGCATTAAAGCTACTTAAAAGAAACTCATTAAATGGAATTGAAGGCCAAAAATTCCCAAGAACAAAATTCTGGTCTCTATATAGTCACCACGAAAGTGTCCTTGTAAGAATGTCTGCAAGAAGCCCCCTTAGAATAAAGCTGGACATCATACTTGGGTGCTGTCTCCTGTGGAATGTAAGCATTCCTATTAAAACATTGCATGCTAACTGGTCATCATAGGTGGATTGCATTTAAATTGTTATCAGATATGCCTAAAGAAATATATAATCGGAGTTCTTTACTGGAAAGAAGAACCTCAAACTCTATCTCTACCTTTCCATTGGCCAAAGGAGAAATTAATAAATCAATGACTATTCAATATCTAATATTCAAATAAACTGCACAAGATATTTCTTTCAATAAGAATAGAAAGATCCTTGTCCTAAGAAGAATCTACCCCATCAAGGGTCAGAACCTGGAACTTTGGCCAATCATAGATTGCTTCCCAGGGAGATGTATAAAACAATTTAAGGAATTAAATGTGAATGAAAGCTCACCAAAAGCAGTTAACCCAAACCAGAATCTATCTACTTCTGCTCCATGGAATGTTATAAAACAGATTCAGTTAATTCCAATAACCCAGTATCTTATCTTTTAGAAACTACTTTGATTTCTCTTAGGAAATTAGAGCTAATCCAGAAAAATCCTTTGATCTGTGCTTACGTGCCAGGGATTGTCTCGGGTGCCTTATATGAATTAACTCTTAACCTTCTCAACAGAACATAAAGGTAAGCGCTCTTATTACCATCCCTTTTTTACAGAAGAGGAAAAGGAATAGAAAAATTCGAGTACATACCCAGATCACACAGCAAGTACATGGCAGAAGCAGGATTCAGGCTCACACCTTCTAATTCTGGAGACCATTTTTTCAACTACTTTCATTGCCATGGGAGATAATTATTAACTGTCATTAACCCACAAATACATCAGGCATTCAAGCAAGAGAAAATAGGGTTGTATTCTGTCCTCTCCTTTTAAAAATTATTTCTTAATGAACTTTCTGGATAACATGATGCATGTTTTCTCTATTTTCAGGTCCTACAGCTTCAATAAGGGTAAAAATAAGCATTTTCTTCTAAACAGGACACAGGGACTATTATCTCAATCTAAGTGTGGATTTCATTGGCAAATGATCCTGTTTTTTAATCCTTGCAAGGAGGAAATCAAATATTCCAAAAGTAAAATCATTATTTTTGGAGATGCTCATAGAATTTTTACCTGATATACAGATAATCATTCATTCAGTCAGTCATTGATTCAACCAATATTTATTAAAAAGCTACCAAATCTCAGGTACTCTCTCAGACACTAGGGATCAGCAAGGGATGAAACAAAGTCCCTGCTCTCACAGGCCTTACATTCTAGTTGGTGGAGACTACCAAATCAATATATAATCAAGTAAATGTATATAGCAGATGGTGATAAGTGCTCAGAAAACATGATGGGATTGAAGTGGGTTGTTATATTTTATATGGGATGGCTAGAAAAGAACTTTCTGATAAGGTGACAAAGAACAAATTATCTCATTGGGTTTCATGGTGTAAATTTTAAAAAAAATCATCTGAGAGAATATACTGGGAAGTCTTATTGCTTAAAGAAGCTAGGCAATTCTATGGGTGCTTTGATGGAATTTTATGTAGCCAAAGTGGTTGTCTGCTTATCTTTCCCTTAAATTATTTCTAGGCTAAAATTATGAACATGATACAGAGCTTTATGGCTTCTATCACTCATTCATCTCTGGCTTGCAGTGGATTCAATAAATGTTTTCTAAGGAGAACCATAGTCTAACATAGAGATGCTACCTTCATTCCTTTGCAAACAGAGTTAAGAGGCCTTCTATCTGGATGGATGTCCTCATAGGCACGTCTGTATTTTCAAGAGGGTCTCAACTCTGCACCTAGCTCAACCATCTATTAGGTCATATTTAATTGATGAACAAGAATAGCTACATACTGGATACTTGACAAGGGATAAAACTTAGAACAATAATAAAAGAATAAAAAATAATAACTAATATTACTGAATATCTCATATATGCCTAGTGACTTATTAAGCATTTTATATCTATTAATATCACTTCATTTCACAGCCACCCTATGAGATGGCCCTTTGAAAAGATAAGGAAATTGATAGCTAGAGAGGTTACGTAAACTTCCTAAAGTCAGACAGCCCACTAGTGGGTGCAAAGAGCCCAAACCCAAGTCTGTGAGCTCAGCCACATACATTTCAAAGTTCAGTCAATCTTCATTATTCATGAATTCCGTATTTGTCAATTCATCTATTCACTAAAATTTATTTGTAACCCCCAAACCAATACTCATGGCACTTTTGCAGTCACTCACGTGCAGAGTGGTGAATATTTTGAATTGTCCAAAATGTGCACATTCCCAGCATAAGTCAAAGAGAGAATCTGCCTTATTGTTTCTGCTCTTATACTGTAAAGAGTCTTTTTTGTGGTATATTTAGCGCCCAATTTTTACAATTTTTTGTGTGTTTTGTTGGTGATTTCACTGTTTAAAATGCCCCCCTCCCAAGTGTAGTGCTGAAGCATTATTTACTTTTCTAAGTGCAAGAAGGCTATGATGTGTCTTGGGGAGAAAATGCATGTGCTAGATGAGCTTCACTCAGGCATGAATTACAGTGCTATAAGTTCAGTGTTAATGAATCAAAAATGTATATTATGAAAGGTGTCTTTAAGCATAAACATAGATAAAACAAGGCTGTATTTTGATCAATTGATGAAAATGTTGTGATGAGCAGCTTGTGGGTACTTAACTCTCTATTTCACCAAGGAGCAGTGGTTCAGAATTCAGTGTTCACAATGGCTTTATAGAGCATAATTATTGCAAATATAAGAAGTGTCAATACACTTTACTTTTCTTTCGCACTTATTTCTTATTATGTGATGTTTATACATTTACCGTATTCTTATGAGCTTTCCTAAGCTATTATCCAAGTAAGGGAGGGAATAAATAAATAAAATGTCCTTCCCACAGATTTTTCTTCTCTGTCTTCCAGAGACCACTTAATCTGTGATTGGAAATGTTCCTCTAATAGTTAGCCCTTTCCTTGTGCAGTTCACTTTCCTGAGCACTGCTGATTCATGCTTCCCCAACATTCTGCTTCCTCCTCATCTAATTTACCCTGTTCTCCATGCCCAATCCTCAGCCGGTTTTCTGGAGTAATTGTTTAAGAACCCTGATAGTTTAAACTAGTCCAGCTTTGGAGGAAGATACTAATAATCTCTGTCCTTAAATTTTAAGCCCCTTCCTTGATCTACAAGTGCCTGGAAAATTTACCATTTTACAAATTGAAGGACAACTGCCCCAAATGTATATAATCATTGAGGATCTGAATGAAGCAAGATATTCCCTGAAAGCATTCCATTCTCTTCCTCCTTTGTTTCTCTTTTCTTTGACCTTGCCTCTTAAAATTGTCTTCAGCTAAATTGCATATGGTTGGGTATAGTGGTAGCTTGGAACTAGGTACCCCAGAAAAACTTTTTCTTAAACTTAATCCATTCATACAGATTTTAGCCCATTGTAAATAGGACCTTTAGATGAGGTTACTTCAGTTAAAGTGTGGCCCAGCTGAACCAGGATGGGTTTTAATCCTATTACTGGAGTCCTTTACAAGCAGAATGAAATTCAAACACACAGAATGAAAGCCACAAGGAGCAGCCAGAAGATGGAAGTCAACAGAACCTGGAAAAGAAAGGAGGAGCCAGGAGAAGCTTCCATGTAACAGAAAAGCTGAGGACTAAAAATTGCCAGTACTACAGTGTTCTGGGAGAAAGCATCACCTTGATAACACCTTGATTTTGGACTTCCCCTAGCCTCAAAACTGTGAGCTAATCAATTTCCATTGTTTAATCAAACCCACTGCATGGTATTTGATTTTGCAGCTAGAAAATGAAAACATTTTTGTATACATTTGTGTATATTAAAATTTTCAGGACTAAAATATTCTGATTAGTTAAAAATTTAAAAGATGTAAAAACGAGGAGTGGAATTTCGTGAGTTGTTTGACTAACAGATGAGTGAATACTTGAAGATTTTAGAGGGAAAATATGTTGTGAATTTGGTTATTGCTACTTAATCTTATATTAGTTGTTTTGGGCATAAATACAGATTCTGTGAACATGTGAACAGCCTGAAAGCATCTTACTTCTTCTGTATTCTTGGTCCTGTCTGTCTGTGGGATCTGGGTGGTAGTGAGGTCTTGAGCATGAGGTGATACCCCTCAAGAAGCTAGTGTGGGGCTTTCTCCCTGAGGAACATCCAGAGCCTATAAATGCCTAATGGGGGGCCCCAGGGAAAGGATGTGAACCTAAGGTCCCTGAGATCTATGTACTGCTGTGCCAGGGGTAAAACTGGCTTTTGCTCCATATGAGTGTTTCTGGTGTCCCTGGTCCCCAAGAAAGAGAAAGAAAACTGAGAAGTTGGGCTGAGGCCTCCACTCGGTGAAGATGAAGTGGAGAGGGGAGACTTCCTCCCGGCTCCCTCCTCTGCTTCCTGTGGTGCTCCTGGTTTGAGAATGCTCTGCCTTCCACATGTGGAACTCCGCCACTTACAAACTCCAGACACCAGAATGGAGCTTAAATGAGCCAACAACCACAGAGAAAGGCAGTTATATGGGCCCATCATCCAGAGGAAGACCATACCAAAGAGGGAGGAACCTAGGGAAAGAACTCCACTGAGGAGCCACTGAGGATATCAAGATGTGAGCCCAATCCAAAGGCTTTATGGAACTAAGAAACCATGATTTTTTAAAAAATTAAATTCAGTTTTATTGAAATATATTCACATACCATACAATCATCCATGGTGTACAATCAACTGTTCACAGTACCATCTTATAGTTATGCATTCATCACCCCAATCTATTTCTGAACATTTTCCTTACATCAGAAAGAATCAGAATATGAATAAAAAATAAAATTAAAAATGAACACCCAAATCATGCCCCCCCCCAATCCCACCCTATTTTTCATTTAGTTTTTGTCCCCATTTTTCTACTCATCCATCCATACACTAGATAAAGGGAGTGTAATCCACAAGGTTTTCACAATCACACCATCACCCTTTGTAAACTACATTGTTATACAATTGTCTTCTGGAGTCCAGACTACTGGGTTGGAGTTTGATAGTTTCAGGTGTTTACTTCTAGCTATTTCAATACATTAAAACCTAAGGGGGTTTATCTATACAGTGTATAAGACTGTCCACCAGAGTGACCTCTCAACTCCATTTGAAATCTCTCAGCCACTGAAACTTTATTTTGAGAAACCATGATTTTTAACAACAACAAAAATCAGTAAGATTGAAGAAGCGGGTCGGTTCTGGTGATGTCAGTGTTAGTGACTAGAAATACCAAGTAAAATAGCTCATGGAACAGAGCACAAATTTATAGAGATGGAAAAGAGGAAAGAAAGATCCAGGTCCAGAGATTTAGCATGCGGATCATCAGTTGCCCACAAGGAGGAAAATAACAGACTGGGGAGAGGCAACAATTTCACACATAGTAGATGAAAATTTCCCTGGACTAAAGACATACCCAAGTCTAAAGTTTTAAAGGACATGCTAAATTCCAAGTAGGTTTGTTGAGAGGCAAAAGAAAAAGCAAAACAACATATTGGGGCCTACCATAGTAAAATTTTTGAACTGTAAGCATGAAAGAAAAAAAATTATGCTTCCTGAACAAGATATGTAAAGAAGAAATAGAATCTGTTGTTAGTTTTCCTGAGCTTCTATGTCAAAAACCAAAAACTGGTTTTGACTTAAACAGCCAATTGATTGGCTCACGGTTTAGAGGCTAAAAGGCTTGCTTCCTCCCAGGGCCGGCACCCTTCTTGCTGGCCTGCAGTCTTTGGTTTTCTTGGCTTTTCCATCATGTGGAAACTTTCTCTCCTTTCTCTTCTGGGTTCCCACTGACTTCCGACTTCCAGCTCCATCCCATGGCTTTCTCTCACTTTGACTTTCAGTTTCTTTTGCTATATAAGGCTTCCAGTAATCCAGATTAAGACTCAACCTCATTCAGTTGGGCCTTAATTTAAAATAATATCTTCAAGAGATCCTATTTACAATGCATTCACACCCAAAGGAATGTGAATCAAGGTTAAGAGCACCTCTAAATTGGGATGCATAATTCAATCTACCACGCACAGTTATTAGTGAGACAGCCTAAAGTAGGGGTTAAGAACAAGGACTTGAGCCACAGTCTGGTTTTAAATCCTGGTTTGCCATGGACTAACTATGTGGCTGTGAGTAAATTACTTACCCTCTCTGTTTTAGTTTACCCATATGTAAAAAAATGATAGTAATGGCACTTAATCCATAGGGTTTATGAGGCTTAAATTAGTTAATCGATCCACAGAGTTTAGAACATTACCTGGCAAATAATAGTAATATATGTAGTCATTATTATTATTAGATTCCTTATTTTAAAGCTGCAAGTAAGAGGATAGGAAGATCATCCACAAAAAGAAAGACTAAACTCAGGAATTCTATTAACAGCAAAGTTATTCTTGATCTGGATGATGGAGATCTGTGGCTATGCTGGGATTCAGGGAGTGTATCAACAAATTACCTGAAGAAAATGCATGAAAAATGCATCAGAACAGAGACTTCACCTAGAATTAGAGGAAAATAAAGAAGAAAGGAAACAGCGCTCTCCTTCTTCATAGACCTGGTCTAGAGAGGCTCCACCGACACTCCATGCTTTCCAGGGACCCTCAGATCACAGACAGAACAAAAACGAATTTATTAAAGGATATTTGGATACCCCTAAATCTGGATATCCCTAGATGTCCAGATCCAGTGCTCAGAACAGGCACAGCACAGCTCTTAATCCTAATCACTCACTCTTGAGTGGAGCATCATCCTGGAAAACACTCTCCACATTTCTTGCAGTGCATAGAGGATATATTTAGCATAAATACTTAGGTCAGAGAAAGATAATTGAATCAACATATCAAATACTTCCTCTCAGATTACATGAATTCGATAGTTCTTCCTAGCTCATTTCCTAGCTCAGTGTCCATTTTTCTTCTCTTCTGGTTCCAATTCCTGGCTCTGGAGGTACTCACAAATTGACATGTTGTTTACAAAAGCTGTACAGGGCAGCTGAAGAATATTTTGCAATATTCACAAGGCATATTACTCTTTAATTTATACATCTGTAGATTAGACATAACATTTATGGAGCATGACTGATTTTGACATCATTGACACTAGATGGATATTGAACACTAAAATTGAAAGAAGGATTTCATTTTTGAAAAATATGAAATAAAATTTCTTAAATGCTTAAAAATTAAATAAAAATTCAGCCTTATTTGAATAATTTTGATAAAAAATTTGACAATTTTTAATTATAATTTATACTTTAATAAATCATTTTGGATATATTTGAAGAAAAATTTTTTTAAAACATGTAGGAGAATTTTAGAGTATCTCCCATTTATTTTAATTTTTGATGAAATTATATTCAATTTGTAAATTTGGAATTAAATTATATTTTATTTTTATTCTTTTAGACTATTTTAACAACATAATTAGTAATTTTGCTTAAATAATGGCAAGAAGATAGATTTTATGGAATAAATATATAATAATCTGTGATTTGTGTATGTCTTCATTGTATACCCACCTAAACAGTACTGGGTCATCGACTAAACATGTAGAGATGTGCAGTAATAATTGGATTCAGTTGCTTTTCATACTTTGCTAACTTTCAGTCCTTCAAAAACCATATTTGTGCCAGTAATTTCTGATTTTGTTACCATTTTGCAGGTATATATTTTCAACATTGTAGTGTAGAACACCTTTTATTGAGTGGTTTGCTACCTTGATTCACACCCTTCATATGTTTATATAGAAAGTGTATGAATCTCCATTTGTACTCTTGTCCTGGATCCCACAAATGTTTAGGGTTGATGAAGAATAAAACAGTTAAATCCAAAAGGATAATGATAGACTATTTAAAAATCTGTAACATAAGTACCAAGTAAGAACTCCTGAATTTTGAGGGGCAAACATCAAGGAAGATTCTAATTAGAGTCTGAATCTAAAACCACTAAATTACTTAGCCAACTCAGGAGTTAGTCACTGGGGAGAAGGGGAAAGTGATAGTATTCTAAAAAAGAAGTCTCATCTTACAGAAGTGCTGAGAGAGAAGCAGGGGAGTCATTTGGCATCTCATCTTCAAATGAGAGTAGAGAAAGACATATCCAGTTGTGAGAGATGATAGAAATATCATGCAAGGTAGAGTTGATGGTTAAAGAGCTAAAATGAATAACGAAGGTCATCCTGTAATGATTTTTTAAAAGTACATTTGTGAAGGTTAAATATTTATAAAGTTGTATGCTACAAAGCTAATGGATAGATATCTGAAGAAAAATCATTATCACACAAAGAGAGCACATCAAAAATGCCATTATAAGACTTCAATATATTTTTTGTACTTTTTTTTATTTTGAAATAAATTCAAAGTTATAGGAACAGTTGCAAAAACAATACTAACCCCATACAAAGAATTTCATCATACCCTGACCCCCCTCCCCCGATAGCACAATCCACCAACCTTAACATGCTGTCACATCACTATTTCTTTCCCTCCATATCTATCATCCATCATCTGTTGCTCTGTCTTCTGAACGTATGAGAGCTAGCTGCACACATCCCTGAACATACACTATAATTCATGTATACACTTCCCATGAACAAGAACATTCTTTTATGCAATCCCATTAAGCGCAGCTAAGAAGTACAACAGGTTCAACAATGATACAAAGCTTACATTCTATATTTCCTTTACCTTATGTCTCAACTGTGTCCCTTTGAGCCACCTGTCCTCTATCCTCTAATTCCATCCAAGTTCATCCTTGGCATTCAATCATCTATTTAGACTTTCTTTTTTTTAGTTGTGGGAACATATATACAGCCTAAATCTTCCCACTACACCCCCTCCCTAGCCTTCCATTAGTGGGATTAATCACCTTTAGAATGTTGTAATGCTCTTTCCCACCATACATTACTAGAAATTTCCCTTCACCTCAAACAGCAACTCCACCCTCATTTCTTAACTCCTCATTGCCCCTTCCCCCATTTCTCTTAACCCAAACTCTATAATTCATCTCTATGGTTAGATTCTCTGATAGTTTCTTTGTGTTTGCTGTGGGGGTTAAAATTAACCTCTTAAATCCATATCAATCTTGTTTTTCTTTGATACCACCTCCACTTCAATAGGACACATAAACTATGTTTCTATACTCCTCCATTCCCCTACCTTTATATAGTTGTCTAAAATTACATATTTTACATTGAGTTCAAAACCACTGATTTGTCATTAGGGTTTGTGTAATTTATATCATGTAGGAAGTAAATAATGGAGTTACAGTTCAAAAATTATTGACTTCTATTTGTATTCCATTGTGGTTGGAGAATGTGCTTTGAGTATATTCAAATTTTTTTCTTTTTTTTTAAATTTCTTGAGGCTTGTTTTATGTCCCATCAAATGGTCCCTTCTGGAAAAAGATCCATGATTGCTAGAGAAAAATGAGTGTCCTGGTGCTTTGGGATGTAAGGTACTATATATTTCTGTTAAAATTCTCTATATCTCTTTCTTCTTTCTGTTGTTTCTCTGTTGGTAGGGCTCCCTTTAGAATCTGAAGTAGGGCAGGTCTTTTATTGGCAAAGTCTCTCAGGATTTGTTTGCCTGTGAAAAATTTAAGCTCTCCCTCGAATTTGAAGGAGAGTTTTGCTGGATAAAGTATTCTTGGTTGGAAATTTTTCTCTTTCAGTATTTTAAATATGTCATACCACTGCCTTCTCGCCTTCATGGTGGCCACTGAGTAGTCAGAACTTAGTCTTATGTTGTTTCCTTTGTATGTGGTGAATTGCTTTTCTCTTGCTGCTTTCAGAACTTGCCCCTTCTCTTCAGTATTTGAAAGTCTGATCAGAATATGTCTCGGAGTGGGTTTATTTGGATTTATTCTATTTGGAGTTTGCTGGGCATTTATGCTTTGTGTATTTATATTGTATAGAAGGTTGGGGAAGTTTTCCCCAACAATTTCTTTGAATACTCTTTTGTAGACCTTTACCCTTCTCTTCCCCTTCTGGGACACCAATGAGTCTTAAGTTTGGACGTTTTATTTTATCTATCATTTCCCTGAGATCCGTTTTGATTTTTTTGATTTTTTTCTCCATTCTTTCTTTTGTTCTTTCATTTTCTGTTCTGTGGACTTCTAGGACACTGAGATGTTGTTCAGCTTCCTCTAGTCTTGTATTGTGATTATCCAGAGTCTTTTTAATTTGGCCAACAGTTTCTTTTATTTCCATAAGATCTTCTATTTTTTTATTTAGCCTTGCAATGTCTTCTTTATGCTCTTCTAGGGTCTTCCTTATGTTGCTTATATCCTGGGCCATGGTCTTCTTGATGTCCTTTAAATCCTTTGCCATGCTTTCATTCCTAGGTTGTATTTCTTTGATTAATTCTGCGAGGAACTTTGTTTCTTCTGATAACTTGATTTGTGTGTTTGGAGTTGCATTCTCCATATCGTCCGGTTTTAACACATGCATTGAGATTTTCTGTTGTTTTTGGCCTCTTGGCATTTGCTCTGCCCGACAGGGTTCTTTTAATTTGTAAAAAAAAACCTATCTAATTTTTCAGAAACAGTTTGGTGACATACACTTTCTCTAACTAACCAGCAGATGGCGTCTGTGAGTCATCTATACCTCTTAAGTCAGTTCTCCACCTTGTCCCCGCCATGAGTGGGGAAATGATTCTTGTGGGGTCCATCTGGAGAACTCAGCCTGGGTGTGTTGCTGGAGCTGTCCGCCCTGAATGCGGGGCCCTTGAGGTCAGGGAGGAAGGACGGCCTCAATATTCAGATCCCCCTGGTTCCCAGAGATTCAAGGCCGCCACAAGAGTCCAAGCCTTCATTTCATTTCAGCCCCAGCCCCTCTCTCTCGATGTCCCACAAACCACTGGACTTGGCGTAGCGTCTCTGGGATCTCCGAGCAGGTCCCCCTGCCCAGCCACGATCCTCCAGGACCTCTGCTGAGGGAATGCCGTGCTACATCATCAGCGCATGCCATCCCTCAAGGGAAGCCCCTGGCCGCCGGGCCGTGCAGGGGTGCTTTCAGCCTTATGCAAAAATGGCCGAACGGGGCGTCTCCACACCCCCCTCCTCACACAGTTCCTCCTTCCCAGCTCTGGGACAACTGGCAGGGCTCTGGGCTGTGGGCACGGCCCCAGGCAGGAGTTTATCCAGCCTTCTGGGGAGCCAGCTGCTAGCCATGGGGATTCTTTTAGCTTCTGGCTCTCCGCTCCATTCCCCTGGCCCTGGGGATATCTGCAGCGGGCTATCTTCCAGGCCAGACACCGAGAGGCCGGCCCAGCCCCCTCTTGCTGTGTTTTACTGCGTGTTTCCCATGATCACACCTGCAGCTGCTCCTGGGTTTCCCCCTTTTTTCTTTTTTTTTTTTTTTATTAAAAGAGCCCGTTGGTCTCCAGACGCCAAACCCTGGCTTCCCCAGATCGCCACGTGGCTGCGGGACTTCCAGCCAGCTTACTCACTCGTTTCAGAATGCAGACTCTCAGTTTCACCAAGTATACAGCCCCTGGGAACTAGCAGATCTCGTCCAGCTGGCACATCACTGTAACCGGTATTCTGGGTCACTCTCTGGTCCTTGTCTAGTGTTTTCCACGGAGGTGTTCCTTAGCCCTGTCTCACCTAGCTGCCATCTTGGTTTCTCCCCCAATATTTTGTATTCAAAAGTAGTTCTAACAGCCTTGAAGACTTAGGAACGTAGAGTGTATTGGCCAACCAAGAAACTTGGATATGTGGCAATACATTTTGTTACTATGTTTTTGAAACTCTGAAAAAAGTTGAACATGCACTTGACTATAACGAAAATCTTAACAAATGTTTTTGACATACATGTTATGGGTCACTGTCTCTGCTTATCATTCAATAAAGCTAGAAATAAATATTTTAAATGTATCTAACAACCTTGAGTATTTAGAAATAACCAAACATACTCCTGGATTACCTTCATATCAAAGAAGTAATCAAAAGTAAAGCTAAAAATCTGTCAACATAGCAATTAATAAAAGAACTTTCCATACCAAAGCTAGTGCAACACAGCAAAAGCTGTACCCAGAGGAAAAATATAGCTTTAAAATGCTTTCATTATTAAAGAAGAAATATGAAAATAAAGGAAATTTATAATCATTTTAAGAATTGGAAATAAAAGCCAAAAATTATTTTTTAAAAAAGATGAAGTTATCCGAAGTCTGGTTTTCTGAAGATCAATAAAATAAATTAACCCCTTGTAAGTCTGATTAAGGAAAAACAAGTTAAAAAATAAGAAAGATATGGAACAAGAAAGAGATATACCACAGATTTAACAAAATCAAAAGTATTACAAAAGATTACTACATGCAACTCTGGGACAGTAAATGGAAATCCTTAGTTGACTATTTACCATAGAAGAGAGTAGAAAAGTCCGGGAAGGTTATTAAGTAGCATGTTTGAAAAGGCACCTGGTAACTTCCACTTTGGATGTATGGAGACGTACATACTCTGGGGTACCCATCTGCTGCAAAACAACAATATGTTGAATGAAACATAGTAGAACTTGCAGAAGTAGGGTCTATATACAAGCTGACATGCAGACTGCCCCCAAAATAGAAGGAATCAAATAATGAGCTTAAATCTAAACTGAGAGGCGGGACAAGATGGCGGACTGGAGAGCTGTATGTTTTAGTTACTCCTCCAGGAAAGTAGGTAGAAAGCCAGGAACTGCGTGGACTGGACACCACAGAGCAATCTGACTTTGGGCATACTTCATACAATACTCACGAAAACGTTGAACTGCTGAGATCAGCGAAATCTGTAAGTTTTTGTGGCCAGGGGACACGCACCTCTCCCTGCCAGGCTCAGTCCCGTGGGAGGAGGGGCTGTCAGCTCCGAGAAGGAGAAGGGAGAACTGCAGTGGCAGCCCTTATCAGAAACTCATTCTACAGATCCAAACTCCAACCATAGATAGACTGAGACCAGACACCAGAGAATCTGAGAGCAGACAGCCCAGCAGAGAGAAATCAGGCATAGAAAAAAACAACATGAAAAACTCCAAAATAAAAGTGGAGGATTTTTGGAGTTCTGGTGAACATAGCAAGGGGAAGGGCAGAGCTCAGGCCCTGAGGCTCATATGCAAATCCCGAAGAAAAGCTGATCTCTGTGCCCTGTGGACCTTTCCTTAATGGCCATAATTGCTTTGTCTCTTAGCATTTCAATAACCCATTAGATCTCTGAGGAGGGCCCTTTTTTTTTTTTTTTTTTTTTTTTTTAATCCTTTTTTCTTTCTTCTAAAACAATTACTCTAAGAAGCCCAATACAGAAAGCTTCAGAGACTTGCAATTTGGGCAGGTCAAGACAAGAGCAGAACTAAGAGAGCTCTGAGACAAAAGGCAATAATCCAGTGGCTGAGAAAATTCACTAAACACCACAACTTCCCAAGAAAAGGGGGGTGTCGGCTGACAGCCATCATCCTGGTGGACAGGAAACACTCCTGCCCATCGCCAGCCCCATAGCCCAGAGCTGCCCCAGACAACCCAGTGTGACGGAAGTGCTTCAAATAACAGGAACACACCACAAAACTGGGCGTGGACATTAGCTTTCCCTGCAACCTCAGTTGATTGTCCCAGAGTTGGGAAGGTGGAGCATTGTGAATTAACAAAGCCCCATTCAGCCATCATTTCAGCAGACTGGGAGCCTCCCTACACAGCCTAGCAGCCCAGAACTGCCCTGGGGGGACAGTACTCACCTGTGACATAGCACAGTCATCCCTCAACAGAGGACCAGGGGGTGCACAGCTTGGAAGAGGGGCCCACTTGCAAGTCTCAGGAGCCATACGCCAATACCAAAGACTTGTGGGTCAGTGGCAGAGACAAACTGTAGCAGGACTGAACTGAAGGATTAGACTATTGCAGCAGCTTTAAAACTCCAGGAACACCAGGGAGATTTGATTGTTAGAGCCACCCCCACTCCCTGCCAGCCCAGAAACACGCCCCATATACAGGGCAGGCAACACCAACTACACACGCAAGCTTGGTACACCAATTGGACCCCACAAGACTCACTCCCCCACTCACCACAAAGGCTAAGCAGGGGAGAACTGGCTTGTGGAGAACAGGTGGCTCGTGGACACCACCTGCTGGTTAGTTAGAGAAAGTGTACTCCACAAAGCTGTAGATCTGATAAATTAGAGATAAAGACTTCAATTGGTCTACAAATCCTAGAAGAACCCTAACAAGTTCAGCAAATGCCAAGAGGCCAAAAACAACAGAAAATTATAAAGCATATGAAAAAAACAGACGATATGGACAACCCAAGCCCAAGCACCCAAATCAAAAGATCAGAAGAGACACAGCACCTAGAGCAGCTACTCAAAGAACTAAAGATGAACAATGAGACCATAGCACAGGATACAAAGGATATCAAGAAGACCTTAGAAGAGCATAAAGAAGACATTGCAAGACTAAATAAAAAAATAGATGATCTTATGGAAATTAAAGAAACTGTTGACCAAATTAAAAAGATTCTGGACACTCATAGTACAACACTAGAGGAAGTTGAGCAACGAATCAGTGACTTGGAAGATGACAGAATGGAAAATGAAAGCATAAAAGAAAGAATGGGGAAAAAAATTGAAAAAATTGAAACGGACCTCAGGGATATGATAGATAATATAAAATGTCCAAATATAAGACTCATTGGTGTTCCAGAAGGGGAAGAAAAGGGTAAAGGTCTAGGAAGAGTATTCAAAGAAATTGTTGGGGAAAACTTCCCAAATCCTCTAAACAACATAAATACACAAATCATAAATGCTCAGCGAACTCCAATTAGAATAAATCCAAATAAACCCACTCCGAGACATATTCTGATCACACTGTCAAACACGGAAGAGAAGGAGCAAGTTCTGAAAGCAGCAAGAGAAAAGCAATTCACCACACACAAAGGAAACAGCATAAGACTAAGTAGTGACTACTCAGCAGCCACCATGGAGGCAAGAAGGCAGTGGCACGATATATTTAAAATTCGGAGTGAGAAAAATTTCCAACCAAGAATATTTTATCCAGCAAAGCTCTCCTTCAAATTTGAGGGAGAGCTTAAATTTTTCACACACAAACAAATGCTGAGAGAATTTGCTAACAAGAGACCTGCCCTACTGGAGATACTAAAGGGAGCCCTACAGACAGAGAAACAAAGAAAGGACAGAGAGACTTGGAGAAAGGTTCAGTACTAAAGAGATTCGGTATGGGTACAATAAAGGATATTAATAGAGAGAGGGGAAAAATATGACAAACATAAACCAAAGGATAAGATGGCTGATTCAAGAAATGCTTTCACGGTTATAACGTTGAATGCAAATGGATTAAACTCCCCAATTAAAAGATATAGATTCGCAGAATGGATCAAAAAAAATGAACCATCAATATGTTGCATACAAGAGACTCATCTTAGACACAGGGACACAAAGAAATTGAAAGTGAAAGGATGGAAAAAAATATTTCATGCAAGCTACAGCCAAAAGAAAGCAGGTGTAGCAATATTAATCTCAGGTAAAATAGACTTTAAATGCAGGGATGTTTTGAGAGACAAAGAAGGCCACTACATACTAATAAAAGGGGCAATTCAACAAGAAGAAATAACAATCATAAATGTCTATGCACCCAATCAAGGTGCCACAAAATACATGAGAGAAACACTGGCAAAACTAAATGAAAGAATTGATGTTTCCACAATAATTGTGGGAGACTTCAACACATCACTCTCTCCTATAGATAGATCAACCAGACAGAAGACCAATAAGGAAACTGAAAACCTAAACAATCTGATAAATGAATTAGATTTAACAGACATATACAGGACATTACATCCCAAATGACCAGGATACACATACTTTTCTAGTGCTCATGGAACTTTCTCCAGAATAGATCATATGCTGGGACATAAAACAAGCCTCAATAAATTTAAAAAAGATTGAAATTATTCAAAGCACATTCTCTGACCACAATGGAATACAATTAGAAGTCAATAACCATCAGAGACTTAGAAAATTCACAAATACCTGGAGGTTAAACAACGCACTCCGAAACAATCAGTGGGTTAAAGAAGAAATAGCAAGAGAAATTGCTAAATATATAGAGACAAATGAAAATGAGAACACAACATACCAAAACCTATGGGATGCAGCAAAAGCAGTGCTGAGGGGGAAATTTATAGCACTAAACGCATATATTAAAAAGGAAGAAGGAGCCAAAATCAAAGAACTAATGGATCAACTGAAGAAGCTAGAAAATGAACAGCAAACCAATTCTAAACCAAGTAGAAGAAAAGAAATAACAAGGATTAAAGCAGAAATAAATGACATAGAGAAAAAAAAACAATAGAGAGGATAAATATCACCAAAAGTTGGTTCTTTGAGAAGATCAACAAGATTGACAAGCCCCTAGCTACACTGACAAAATCAAAAAGAGAGAAGATCCATATAAACAAAATAATGAATGAAAAAGGCAACATAACTGCAGATCCTGAAGAAATTAAAAAAATTATAAGAGGATACTATGAACAACTGTATGGCAACAAACTGGATAATGTAGAGGAAATGGACAATTTCCTGGAAACATATGAACAACCTAGACTGACCAGAGAAGAAATAGAAGACCTCAACCAACCCATCACAAGCAAAGAGATCCAATCAGTCATCAAAAATCTTCCCACAAATAAATGCCCAGGGCAAGTTGGCTTCACAGGGGAATTCTACCAAACTTTCCAGAAAGAACTGACACCAATCTTACTCAAACTCTTTCAAAACATTGAAGAAAATGGAACACTACCTAATTCATTTTATGAAGCTAACATCAATCTAATACCAAAACCAGGCAAAGATGCTACAAAAAAGGAAAACTACCGGCCAATCTCCCTAATGAATATAGATGCAAAAATCCTCAACAAAATACTTGCAAATTGAATCCAAAGACACATTAAAAAAATCATACACCATGACCAAGTGGGGTTCATTCCAGGCATGCAAGGATGGTTCAACATAAGAAAATCAATCAATGTATTACAACACATTAAAAACTCGAAAGGGAAAAATCAAATGATCATCTCAATAGATGCTGAAAAAGCATTTGACAAAATCCAACATCCGTTTTTGATAACAACACTTCAAAAGGTAGGAATTGAAGGAAACTTCCTCAATATGATAAAGAGCATATATGAAAATCCCACAGCCAGCATAGTACTCAATGGTGAGAGACTGAAAGCCTTCCCTCTAAGATCAGGAACAAGACAAGGATGCCCACTGTTACCACTGTTATTCAACATTGTGCTGGAAGTGCTAGCCAGGGCAATCCGGCAAGACAAAGAAATAAAAGGCATCCAAATTGGAAAAGAAGAAGTAAAACTGTCATTGTTTGCAGATTATATGATCTTATATCTGGAAAACCCTGAGAAATCGATGATACAGCTACTAGAGCTAATAAACAAATTTAGCAAAGTAGCGGGATACAAGATTAATGCACATAAGTCAGTAATGTTTCTATATGCTAGAAATGAACAAACTGAAGAGACACTCAAGAAAAAGATACCATTTTCAATAGCAACTAAAAAAATCAAGGACCTAGGAATAAACTTAACCAAAGATGTAAAAGACCTATACAAAGAAAACTACACAACTCTACTAAAAGAAATAGAAGGGGATCTTAAAAGATGGAAAAATATTCCATGTTCATGGATAGGAAGGCTAAATGTCATTAAGATGTCAATTCTACCCAAACTCATCCACAGATTCAATGCAATCCCAATCAAAATTCCAACAACCTACTTTGCAGACTTGGAAAAGCTAGTTATCAAATTTATTTGGAAAGGGAAGATGCCTCGAATTGCTAAAGACACTCTAAAAAAGAAAAACGAAGTGGGAGGACTTACACTCCCTGACTTTGAAGCTTATTATAAAGCCACAGTTGTCAAAACAGCATGGTACTGGCACAAAGATAGACATATAGATCAATGGAATCGAATTGAGAATTCAGAGATAGACCCTCAGATCTATGGTCGACTGATCTTTGATAAGGCCCCCAAAGTCACTGAACTGAGTCATAATGGTCTTTTCAACAAATGGGGCTGGGAGAGTTGGATATCCATATCCAAAAGAATGAAAGAGGACCCCTACCTCACCCCCTACACAAAAATTAACTCAAAATGGACCAAAGATCTCAATATAAAAGAAAGTACCATAAAACTACTAGAAGATAATGTAGGAAAACATCTTCAAGACCTTGTATTAGGCGGCCACTTCCTAGACTTTACACCCAAAGCACAAGCAACAAAAGAAAATATAGATAAATGGGAACTCCTCAAGCTTAGAAGTTTCTGCACCTCAAAGGAATTTCTCAAAAAGGTGAAGAGGCAGCCAACTCAATGGGAAAAAATTTTTGGAAACCATGTATCTGACAAAAGACTGATATCTTGCATATATAAAGAAATCCTACAACTCAATGACAATAGTACAGACAGCCCAATTATAAAATGGGCAAAAGATATGAAAAGACAGTTCTCTGAAGAGGAAATACAAATGGCCAAGAAACACATGAAAAAATGTTCAGCTTCACTAGCTATTAGAGAGATGCAAATTAAGACCACAGTGAGTTACCATCTAACACCGATTAGAATGCCTGCCATTAAACAAACAGGAAACTACAAATGCTGGAGGGGATGTGGAGAAATTGGAACTCTTATTCATTGTTGGTGGGACTGTATAATGGTTCAGCCACTCTGGAAGTCAGTCTGGCACTTCCTTAGAAAACTAGATATAGAGTTACCATTCGATCCAGCGATTGCACTTCTCGGTATATACCCAAAGATTGGAAAGCAGTGACACGAACAGATATCTGCACGCCAATGTTCATAGCAGCATTATTCCCAATTGCCAAGAGATGGAAACAACCCCAATGTCCTTCAACAGATGAGTGGATAAATAAAATGTGGTATATACACACGATGGAATACTATGCAGCAGTAAGAAGGAACGATCTCGTGAAACATATGACAACATGGATGAACCTTGAAGATATAATGCTGAGAGAAATAAGCCAGGCACAAAAAGAGAAATATTATATGCTACCACTAATGTGAACTTTTAAAAATGTAAAACAAATGGTTTATAATGTAGAATGTAGGGGAACTAGCAATAGAGAGCAATTAAGGAAGGGGGAACAATAATCCGAGAACAGATAAGCTATTTAACATTCTGGGGATGCCCAGGAATGACTATGGTCTGTTAATTTCTGATGGATATAGTAGGAACAAGTTCACAGATATGTTGCTATATTAGGTAACTTTCTTGGGGTAATGTAGGAACAGGTTGGAAGTAAAGCAGTTATCTTAGGTTAGTTGTCTTTTTCTTACTCCCTTGTTATGGTCTCTTTGAAATGTTCTTTTATTGTATGTTTTTTTTTTTATTTTTTTCATACAGTTGATTTAAAAAAGAAAGGAAAGTTAAAAAAAAAAAAGAAAAACAAGGAAAAAAATATGTAGTGCCCCCTTGAGGAGCCTGTGGAGAATGCAGGGGTATTCGCCTACCCCACCTCAATGGTTGCTAACATGACCACAGACATAGGGGACTGGTGGTTTGATGGGTTGAGCCCTCTACCATAGGTTTTACCCTTGGGAAGTTGGTTGCTGCAATGGAGAGGCTAGGCCTCCCTATAATTGTGCCTAAGAGCCTCCTCCCGAATGCCTCTTTGTTGCTCAGATGTGGCCCTCTCTCTCTAGCTAAGCCAACTTGAAAGGTGAAATCACTGCCCTCCCGTCTACATGGGATCAGACACCCAGGGTAGTGAATCTCCCTGGCAACGTGGAATATGACTCCCAGGGAGGAATGTAGACCTGGCATCGTGGGACGGAGAACATCTTCTTGACCAAAAGGGGGATGTGAAAGGAAATGAAATAAACTTCAGTGGCAGAGAGATTCCAAAAGGAGCTGAGAGGTCACTCTGGTGGGCACTCTTATGCACACTTTAGACAACCCTTTTTAGGTTCTAAAGAATTGGGTAGCTGGTGGTGGATACCTGAAACTATCAAACTACAACCCGGAACCCATGAATCTCGAAGACAATTGTATAAAAATGTAGCTTATGAGGGGTGACAATGGGATTGGGAAAGCCATAAGGACCACACTCCACTTTGTCTAGTTTATGGATGGATGAGTAGAAAAATAGGGGAAGAAAACAAACAAACAGACAAAGGTACCCAGTGTTCTTTTTTACTTCAACTGCTCCTTTTCACTTTAATTATTATTATTGTTATTTTTGTGTGTGTGCTAATGAAGGTGTCAGGGATTGATTTAGGTGATGAATGTACGACTATGTAATGGTACTGTGAACAATCGAATGTACGATTTGTTTTGTATGACTGCGTGGTATGTGAATATATCTCAATAAAATGAAGATTAAAAAAAAAAAAATCTAAACTGGGAGTGGTGAGCACACACAAGATGAATGTGCCTTAGAAACAAATGTGAGCTCTTCGATCAGGATACTAAACCTTGGACCAGACTCAGAGGGAAATTTGAATGAGACTCCTCATTAACATCGTATTTTAGAAGGGGGTTAAAGTGGTTCCATATTTGTAGCACCTCCTGGCTCCTGGCTGAAATAGATGCATGCACACTCTCTGATGGAAAATATAAAATCTTAGGCCTGAAGTTTGGTAAAATAAAGATATTTTCAGATTAAAAAAACCCGAGTTCTACCATCAACAAACATTTATTAAAACACTTTGCATTAGTTTCCTGTTGCAGCTGTACCAAACTACAATAAACTCAGTTGCTTAAAATAAACAACTTTATTATCTTACAGCTCTGGATTTCAGAAGTCTGAAATGGGTCTTGCTGGCTAAAATCAAGGTGTCAGTAGGTTTTCATTCCTTCTGGAGGCTTTAAATGAGAGTCTATTTCCATGTCTTTCTCAGCTTCTGGTGGCCACTTGCATTCCTTGGTTCATGGACCCTCAGTCTTCAAAGCCAACAGTGTAGCATTTTCAAATATCAATCTGACTCTAACCCTCTTGCTTTGGTCCATCACTTTTAAGGACTCTAGTGATTACTTTGGGCCCATCCAGATAATGTAGGATCATCTCCTAATCCCAAGTTCCTTAATTTAGTCACATTTGAAAAGTCCTTTTTGCCATGTAAGGTAACATAGTCACAGGTTGTGGGGGTCAGAATGTGGAAATCTTTGGGGTGCATTTTTTATGCCTACCAGACACTTGAAAAGGAAATACACTAGGAAGAAGGAAAAGGATTCCAGAAGGGATGCCTCAGTGGCAAGAAAAAAGGGGTGAACAAAGAAATAGTGAATTTAAATACAAATTAAAAATATATATTGCATACTAATTTGAGGGATTAAAATGCAAAACTCAAGTATTGGATGAGAACATTAGGCAAAGTGGGAGTAAAATGGGAATGAGAAGACTTAAAGTGTTTCAAGATTCTTGTATTACTTAGGAAGGGGGCTAAAGTATATTTCATTTTAGACCTTAAATATGCATTATAAAACATAAAGTGAAGCCACTGAAAATAACATACACAATTTGCTACCTCCCCCCACCAAAAAAGGAAAATTAAACCCTAGAAAAAGCAAGTAGAAATCAAAAGGTAAAAGGATAGAAACTAGTCAAAATCACAATCAGTAACAGCAGTGAGTATAAATAAACCATGGCATCCGGTTAAAAGATTGTTGGATTTTTAAATTGAGATATAAATTGTTTTACAAAGGACAAGCCTAAAATAAAAGGGCAGAGAATGTCTTTACAGTACGTCAGTTCAGGTTTCCTGAGAAGCAAATGCCAAGAAGGGATTAGATGTGTAAGAGATTTATTGGGGTAATGCCAGTGAAGGATAAAAAGGGAAGGAGAAAGAATTGGAGGGGAGAGCCTTCAGACAGTGAGGCAGGCTGACACCCGTGAAGGGGAGAGAGGAAAAAGGAGGATTCGGCAGGAAAGCCTCAGATAACAGCACAGTTCTCAGATAGTCTCAGCCAGACCAGTGGGGAGCCATCAGCACTGACTGGCCATTAAAGTAGTTCCCACTCAGCGGGAAGACTGTGGTGCAACTAAATATGGGGCAACACGAGGCAGTCATCTCCCTGAAGCAGTTTCTCTTGAAGGCAGATCTGAGCAGTGTACTTGCATGCTGAAATTCAAATGATGGAGAAAGACACACAAAACTAATGTTAACAAAAATAAGGCAGGGTAGCTATACTGAAAGGAAAAAGACATTTTAAGACAGATTACCTTTATGAAAGGTAACAAATCTCATTAGTTTCTGGTTTACCCTTGTGTTTTATTTCTAAGATACATGTGTATTTTCTAATTTGTTGCAAAAGCTTCCTTTGCACTTTCCTCTTTTCACTTAACAATATGCCCTGGAAATCACTCCATATTAGTTCCTAGAGACATCCATCATTTTTTTTTACTCCTGCCTAGAACTCTATTGTGTGAATGTATCATACTTTATTCAACATGTATCTGCAAAACAACAACAACAGAAACTAATAAGATTGGTTTCCTACAGTGGTGGGTGGAAAAAGGTGGGAAAGATGCAGATGGGAGAGGATGATTAACCAATGTTAGTTAGGATAATATTTCTCTTGAATGTAACTCTGTGTACTTTTGACTTTTGCTACCATGTTAGTGTTTTACATTCTCAAAAATATGTCAAATCACATCAACAAACAATGTGGAAAAATCTTCAAAATGGAATATAAACAAAATCATAGGAACCTGACTATTTCAAATGAATAACAAGATGTCTCTGAAAGGGGAATGTAAGAATTAACCAAGTAACTTTTGAATACTGTACATTGACTACGTATCTTTAGTCTGAAGACACGAAGAATTGTAAACTTATATTGAATTCTAGTTAGTTTGTTTTTTGGCAGTGGTATGGATTAGCAATTCTGAAACTTTCAAAATTGGGATTGAACAAATGAATAAAAGCATATTGGGGAAATGGAAGTCAATTTCCTCACTTTGGATGATAGAAATATAAATACAGGTAAAGGGATGACAGAACCATATAGGGTTGAACTGGAATTGGAGATATTAGCATGAACTTATGGATTTAAAAAAAAGACAGATAGATGATAGATGGATTGGTAATAAAGACAGAGAAATAGATATATGTATGTATTTTCCCCACACATCTCACTGCCCCAGGTCTGTCTGCAGAAAGGGCCTAGAAATAAGAAATCCCAATACCAATGAGCACACCAAATCTTGGTTACTAAATGCCATCCCCGTTAAAAGGAAATAGGGCTCCTTGCAAAAAATGTCTTATTCTAAGGTTAGAGAGGAAAAGTACCACATGAGTTAAAAAAAGCAGCATATGATTAAAAAAAAAAAAAAAGAATCATGTCAAAAGAAACCAGGAGAAGACAGAGGGCTTTCCTAGATTAGACCCTAAATCTGCTCTCTTTCATTTGTTCGTTGTGGAGCCTGGCTCCATTCTTTGAAAACTTTTTTTCTTATATTCTCCGTAGTTCATCTGAAGTAGCATTAGCAAGTATGCTCTTCAAGGACTCAGTGCCTGTGTCTTTCCCATGGAGGTTTGGTGTCCCAAGAGTTTTAAGTCTTAAATAATCAATGGATTATTTCAGGCCAGGTTTATGGTTACTTTTGCAGTAAAGATCCCTCAGAAATACGGTAGGCTTCTAATCTACTTCTTTCCAGTCAGTCCCAAGTGTCAATAACCCCATCTCATACCCTCTCCTAAAGGGAGCTTCAGGTGTCTGCTTTATTTATTGCCTCTTCCCTGTGCCTCCAGCTTGCAAGGTAATGGTGCCTGCCTCCTTGTCATTTGAGAGAATAGGCTCAGGTGGACAGCAATATTGTTATGCCAATTTTTGTTACAAGACTGAGTCACTTTATTTAACTGAGAAATCTTAATAGGTCTCCGCTTCTCAAAGATTTTTTTTTTTCAGTCTTTCATTTCTTAGATTCTAAAGGAATTAGCTTTTCCACCTTTGTGAGTCCCCATATTTTCAACTCTGATTTCAAGTCAGCCAATTTTTACCGAAGGTCATTTGTTTGTTTGTTTCTTTTGTAATACCTTGCTAAAAGCAACAAGTAAAGGAACCCCATATAAATAAAGACTGTTTCCAACCACTTCTAAAGCCACGGCTCAGTAGAAAAATACATGGTCAGTTCATGTTAGGACAGGTGACAATTTTACCAAATATTTTGCCCCTAAACAGTATTGTTTTCCATTTTTTCCAGCTTGTGCCATCTGATCCCTCACTGCACACACTTGACCTCTAAACCAATGTTAATTATTTATGGTTTTTATTGTAACAGCATTCTATGTTAAGGCATAGGGTGCTTTATGTATTAATTAGGCTAGTACTAGTTGCTGTAACAGATAAATCTTAACATGTAAATTATTCCTACATAATCGTCCAATAAGTGTCCTGGTTGGGATGCAGCTTTCCTCTACAGGGTTTTACATTCCTTCCATCTTGTGCTTCTAAAGCTTTGATGTCCTCACGTCCCAACCAATGGATGGGAAATGAGAGCATGAAACTTAGAAGTGATGCACATCACTCCTGCTCGCATCTCCTTTGGAGAGAAGTAGTCACATAATCTCTGACTGAGCAACAACTCTGCACTCTGGAAAAGGAAGTGCATATGTATAGTTATCTATCTCTACCACTGTTTATAACAAATTCTGCATAACCCTTTGGTTAATCTTAGACAAAGGGCTGCACAGAAGCATACTTGCTTGTCTGCTTTTACTCTCAACTTGGTAAAATTAAGCTTTTTTCTGTACAGTAAAGTGAAATCCTGTCAGGGATTGAATCAAGCACCCCATGAAAGGCATGTTCAAGTATTCATCTAAGTTCCTGTGGGTGTGAACCTATTTGTAAATAGTATCTTTGAATATGTTAAGATAAGTCAAGGCATGGACTCATTTGTGAATAGTGCTTTCAAAGATCCTATTTAGGTGTGGCCAAATTGAATCAGGGTGGGCTTTAATCCATATGACAGGAGGCCTTACAAAGAAAGGAAATTCAGACAACTGAGCAGGAGAAACCAGAAGCCAGAAATAGAAGAAGCCAAAAGTAGCAGAAGCTGGAAGTCAGAAGGAGCAAGAGTGGAGAGAGATGTCATGTGGAGGAGGACTGCCGTCACAAGAATGTTCCAGCTCTTGGAGAGAGCATGGCCTTGCCAACATCTTGATTTCGGACTTCTGGCTTCCAAAACCATGAGACAATAAGTGCTTATTGTTTAAGCCAACCCATGTGTAGTATTTGTCATGGAAGTTCTTGCAAACTAGGACAAATCCCGAGTAAAAGAAAACCTCACATTTACTTTTTTTAGTGCGAGGTTTATCTTCTGTTAGGAAATACCTGAAACTGTTGAACTGCAACCCAGTAGCCTTGATTCTTGAAGATGATTGTGTAACTATGTGGCTTACATTGTGTGATAGTGTGATTGTGAAAACCTTGTGGTTCACACTCCCTTTATCCAGGGTATGGATGGATAAGTAGAAAAATGGGGACAAAAATTAAATGAAAAATAAGGTGGGATGGGGGGTGTGTATGTGGAATGACTTGGGTGTTATTTTTTACTTTTATTTTTTATCCTTATTTGCATTCTTTTTGGAGTAGTGAAAATGTTCAAAAATTGATTATGGTGATGAATGCACAACTATATGATGGAAACATGAATAGTTTGTACACCATGGATGATTGCATGGTGTGTGAATATATCTCAATAAAACTGAATTAAAGAAAAAAAAAAGGTTTAGCTTGTTAAATTTCATCATGGCATCTCTATTGACATTTTAATGATTTAAGGAACATATTTTGTTGAGTTGAAACCTATTGAGCAGAAATAACACAACTGTTGTTTAATTGTTTTTTAAAAATTCTGTTCTTTGCTGCATTATTCTGTTATGCCTCTTCAGAGCACTTTGTTCTCCAGGGTCTCAAGGTTAAGAGAATCATGCTTAACTTACACCCACATTTCTTGGAGAGGCAGCATAATAGTGGTTAAATTGGTACAAAGGTTGTGGATTGACAGAGTTGAAATGGAATACAACTTCTCTCACTTGCCATCTGTGTGATCCTGGGCAGGATGCTGTACCTCTTAGAACTTATTTCTTCAAGTATAAAATGGGAGAGAATAATGTTTACCTATCAGTACTGTTGTGAGAATTAACAACTCTTTAGCACACGTCCTGACACACTGCAAATGCTGGTTAAAGGGGGAATTATTGTGGCATATGGTTTGTTATCATATTGTGTGCCTAAGTGTTTGGATATTCTTCCAGATACCATTGCTGCAGCCTAACAACACATTTTTCTTTTCAGCACAGTATATTTTTATGTCCCCAGGTATCTCTGTATTCTACCTACAGACCACATTGACTCCATGCATAGACAAAACATTCTGTTTAGCTTTGGACTCAGAGAAGGCAAACTCTTCTGTGATAAAGGATCAAAAAGGATACAGTGATATAGTCAATTCAGTAATTTAACCAATATTTATTGAGCACTTAACATGGTCCCTTCTACTCTGTGAAGCCCAGGTGATACATTGGGGAATAAGGTAAAGTTCCCTTACAGATATCCTATAGTTAAAGTCTAGTGATAAGTCTTTTGAGGGCAGTATGGTGAGAGTGCTCAAGGGGCTTTTAGCAGGGGCATTTATACCGGCTTTCCAGAGGCAGAAAAGGCTTCCTACAGAAGGTGCTCCCTCAGTTGAGCACTCAATAATTAATAAGTATTAATTATTCAGATCAAGGGAGGATGGTGTGAGGCATTGGGGCTTGAAGTAGAGGGAGCAAACCACCTACAAAGGCCCTGTAAAGGCTCAGCTTCCTGGTGATTTCTCAACAGTAACTGAGTGTATGTCTGTGGTCAAAATGTTTGTATGCTATTGTTATCCGCTAGATTTGGAGACTTCAACTCATCTGAGGCACTTGAGTGTTCCTTTACAATCTTGCCACTTATTGGTCTCTAATTTGTTCCTAAAATGCTTTTACTACACTTTTCCAGTTGGAAAATCATCCTTCTGGACAAAAAAGTAAAAATAAAAACAAATGAGCAGTTCAGTTCTTTTGCCTTCTCTATGTTATTTGTTACCAGTGTGTCATCTCTTTTAAGCAGTGATCTATTCCTTCCTTGTTTCTCTTATTTTGCAAATATGGCTTTTTAAAAATCATCCCTCTTTTTTTTTTTCTTTAGCATTGTTCTTAAACCTTGGCTCATTATGTGCTTCAGTTTTCTGAAAGCTACTTTATAGATTGGTTTTTCTCATTTGCATTTGTGTTTGCTCATGCTGTCCTCCCATATTGTGTGTGTGGTATGTGAGGATGTCCTTTCCAAATATGAGCCCATCAGAGAGGTCCCTGGATAGTCAAATTGATCTATTTAAATGCCCTTCCCTACCGTCTTCATTTTATTCTTCATTTGGACTAGAGCATTGAGAATTTCCTGATTTTAGAACCCTCAAGCCATGTCTCCTTTTAAGATCCCATCTTAAAGAGAACCTGTCTCTTGCCATAGGATCAGACCAAATGTTTTTCTCTTGTCTGAAACTTGCCTTCCTAAAAATCCAAGGAATAAGACTAATGATTTCCAAAGTTCTCTTTCTTGGCTACTGAAACTATCAACATGACCAAGAAATGTGGACAATGGGAGAAGGTCCTTAGCATGTATGACAGGATGTATAATTTAAGTTTCCCTATTGTCTTGGAGCTTCCATAGAGATCCAAAAGGCCAAGAACAACCAGTCACATGCTCCCCCACATTTTAGAGGAAGGGCAAGTCCAACTATGCTGAGCATACAGACAATGTGGTCCAAAGTGAGGTATACCTGCAAAAGCTCTTTACCCCTCCAGGCTGTTTTAGATGAGAAACTTCACTGAGATGTGGAAGCAGCTGATGGGAGGTTGTCTTTGGCTGTGTTTCCACTTTATTTCTCTATGAGAAGGGGAAGGGAGAAGAGAGCTTTCCTTTGCTTTAAGACAACTGAGAAGGGTACAAAAGAAATACTTGAAGAGTTTGATATGTGGTCCCTAGAGCTTGAGGGACACTGAGATACCTGAAAAAATCTAAACCCATGGCTGGCCAGCTGCTCTTCAGGGCCAAGGAAGAGGTAGTGAGGAGAATGGCCTGCAGGTCCAGATACTTGTGAGCCTGACATGGATCACACAGAAGGGGAATGGGTGGTTTGTCTTAAGAGGGTCTTATCTCAAAACAATGCTGGTTTGTGCAAGATAAACCTCAAAAGAAAGGCAACCACCAGCAACAAGTGGCTTGGGGAAAATTAGGAGACCAACAGAGGAGTTGTTGCCCACAACAAGGAAACTATAGGCAAGAGATCCCCAGAAATGAGGACTCTGAGAAACTCATAAAATTGCCCTAAAGAGAAAAGGTCATGTTTAGCATTGCCACATCCAAAGATCAGTGTGTCAGAGTTTAACTGAACAGATCAAATAATAAATATTTACCCCATATCTCCTCCCCCTCCTCCAATTCCACCCCTCAAGGAACTCAGCACAGATGAGTGAATGGGGGATGGAAAGTAGAAGAGCAAGGTGAATAAATGAAGAAGGAGTCAGCCGTGGATTGTGCTCCCCATCCATAAGTATAATAATGCTGGAAATGACTACCCACCAAAGAGTTACCTTTTCCAAGGTCATTGCCTTTTGCATCTAGGTGAGGGCATGCAACTGAGTTCTGCCCAATGGAATGTAGAAGAAGGGATGCATGGTACTCCCTATCCTGGTCCCCACTAATCTCCAGTAAAATCTTCCATGTTCTCTCTTCCCCTCTTCTGCCAACTCAGTGTTGATATCCAAGGTGTAGCAGACATTATAAGTGCCTTATCCATGTGCCCTCAGCCCTTATTATTTAAATGGACACTAACCATACTCCAGCTGCCAGCATCTGAATTTCTTTGTCTGAGAGCTTTCTCTGGACACTAAAGCCTTCCTTTGTCCATATATATGGCAGGTTGGAAAAGCCAGAAAATTAGGGCATATTTAGCAAAAGCTAAATTTCCATTGTATAGTCCACTGATATTTGAAGATTTATCTATTACAAAACCTTAACTAACATGCTGTGTATGCCCCACATCCCCTTTGGCAGGTTTCCAAGTATAAAGCAGGTCCAGACCAAGGGAAGGGAAAATTTCTAAATTGGATGAGAGCTTGAAATTTTCACATTACACTGCCTGGATTGTGGGGTGTGTGTGTGTGTGTGTGTATGTGTGTGTGTGTTTTGAAAAAGAATCTTAAGATTTATTATCTGAGAGTGATCAAGATTTCATCTAGGAATGGGAAAAAAGCAATTTGAGAAAGTGGTTAAAAAAACAAAAGTTGCTTCCTGCTTGCATCCTACTAAGGTCAGCTCTATCAATAAACTAGTTAGAGGCTCCAGATGTTTCTTTGAGTAGGAGTGGCTATATGGATAGTTCAAATGTGAGCTAACAAAACAATTTTAAAAATTCTTTGCTTGCCAAATTAAATACTGCTTGCCAGTATTTTATTTGATTAGTTTTCCACTTGACCCTGCATAAAGCTACATGATAAATCAAACAGTACTCCAATCTGTGATATTGACCTACCATCTTATTTTCTTATACAAAAGAATGGGAATATTAGTTACGAATGCCTAGTATGGGAGTTTTCATGACAAGTCATCTATACCTACTACCCACCCTCTACCTAACTATCCCAAGCCTGGTACCCAGATTTTGCATTTCTTTCTAGGTCCTTAGGGCTAAAAACTTTCGTCAAAACATGTGCTTTGCTGTCAACTTCTCTTTAGCTTCTGAGCAAAGTCTCCTGTTTACACTTTGCCCATGTTCTTCTGTTCCTTCCCCACCCCTTTATCTCATCAAGAAAACAGGGACCCTGAGGTCGTGCCCAGATGTAGCCCAGTAGGTTACCACTTGTTCAGGACGGACAGTGATGATAGCAAGAGAACAACAGAGAGAGATTCTGAACACTCACGGAAAAAAAAAAGGAAGAAGAAATAGCTGTGATCAGTAAATTTAAATAATAGAATGGCAAAGGCCATAATGGAAGCTCATCTTGATTTTAACCTAAGTGTTTTTATACCACAAAGAGACACCATCCCTGCACATTGAATGAGATGTCATTTTATCCACAAGGTGAGATTAAAATTCTAAATTCCTTTGATTGAATAACAATAGATTACATTTATCGAGTACTTATTATGTACCAGGCCTTGTTCAAGGCACTTACCTAAATTCTAACACATTTTATCCTTACAACAAACCCTGTTAGGCAGGACTCTCCTTATATCCATTTTACAGAAAAGGAAATTGAGGAATAGAGAGGACAAGAAAATTGTGCCAAGTCATCTCCTAATAAGTGGTGGAGGCTTGATTTTAATCCAGACAGGCTGGCTTTTGAGCCTGCTCTATTAACCACTGTTGTTAATTAACCGTTATTATTGTTGAGTGCAGAACTCAAGTCCAAGCACTTCACCTTGATGGTTTAACTCAACCCTCACAACAACCTTCAAGTCATCATTCTCAATTTACAAATGAAGGTACAAAGACTCAGCGAGTTTACGAAACTTGCCAAAGTCTGTATTTGTAATCTGATCCCAAAACACTCTGCCTTAACCATAGGTGACCCTATAATTTATTGTCTAAAGTCTAGGGTAATTTTGAGAGTGAAGGTTGGACATTATTAATAATTATACCAGGATTCTAGGCACAAATCAGGACTCTTTCAGGTGCATGGAGATGCATGAGCTCTTCACCCTACTTAACGTGACCAGCTGATGCTCTTCTACCTCAATTCCTTGAAGGATTTCTTACAAAACGATAAGTGGTATAAGTGTTTCACCAGGTTTTGTGAACTGCTAACACCCAGCTCTTCGTATTTCCCTGCATGTCCTTGGTAAACATGCATGTCCTTGGTAAACCTTGTTAGATCAATTTCCTCTTCCCCACTTCATGTCTTTTGAAAACAAAAACAAAGCCCCCACAATTAGATCTTTTAAATGTACTTTCTTCAAGTGTAAAATGACAGTTTATTGGCGCCTAGTAGAAAATAACATCCTTTCAACTAATAGAACTGAGCTGAACGAAATGGGAGGAGAGCGTCACAAGGACTAATAATTTAAAGAGAAATTTATAGGTCTGCTGATTTCATGACTAAGAAATAATTTGCTATCTGTATCTTAAGGGGCAAGGAAATAGTGCTCAAAACCAGCTGTGCATGGTAATCACCTCTTTCATTAAAAAATGTATATGTGTAGAGAGATGCCCAAGTCTTGTCCCAGATGTACTGAATTAGACTCTTAGAGGGTGGACACTACAGCAGTTGCTTTTTTTTTTTTAAGATTCACCAGTTATTCTGGTTTACAGTCAGCTTCAACAAATCAATAATAAATCCTCCTGTTCCCAACAGGACTTTCCTATAGAAATATGGGACATGCATGCTAATATCCATCTTGCATGTGTTATAGTTACTACACAATTTATCCTGGTTTTCTTCAATATTTTAGGCACAACTTTTTTTGGTTGCTTTTCTAAACTAAAATGGACAAACCTCATCTCTCAGACTTGATTAAATGGTTTGCAATCTTTCTCATGGCTCTTTTCTCTCATTCTCTAACCCTTCTTCATTCTCTACATCTTCATATACATACATATAAATATTTGGATATGCATGCAAATATAGTATATATGGTTATACATATATATATGGACCTGAATTAACTTCAGATTTAAAAATAAATCTCTCTTTTTCTTTTCCATTAAAAATCATCCTGTTTTGGTTTATTTTTAGGATTATAAAAGACCTCTTGAAACACCTCTTGATTTTTATTTATATTGTAAATAATAAAATATCTGGTAAAACAATTTTGAAGAAATTCCTTTTGTAATCACAGAGTTATTTTACTTAGTTCCCCACTGATTTTTTTCTAGCATTTTATGAAAATTTAGAAAACATACAGCATAGTTGAGTTTTAAAGTAAACATCCATGTGTCTATCTCCAAGATCATACCATGAACATTTTACTCTACTTGCATTGTCTTATCTTTGCACCTCTCCATTCCCATATTAATCCAACATCCATCTCATTTTTGAAGCCTTTCATGGTATATTTAAACACTGATTTTAATAAATAATTATTGTGTTAATAATGTTTATAGTAACAAAATACCTCAGCTGCATCTTGTCATTCAGCTAAGCAGGTTTTCATTCAAAATAATTGTGCCAGTTTGGATGTATTATGTCCCCAAAATGCCATGTTCTCTGATGCACTCTTGTGGGGGCAGACATATCAGTGTTGAATAGGTTGGAATCTATTGATTGAGTGTTTTCATGGAGATATAACTCAATCAACTGTGGGCAAGACCTTTGACTGGATAATTTCCATGGAAGTGTTACCTCACCCATCCAGGGTGTGTCTTAATTAAATCACTGGAGCCATGTAAAAGAGTTGACAAACAGAAGAAACTCAGGGCTGCAGCTAAGAGAGGACAAAATACCCCAAGAGCAACATTTTGCAGAACGCCATTTTGAAACGCAACTTGGGAGCAAGCAGATGCCAGCCACATGCCTTCCAAGCTAACGGAGGTTTTCCAGATGCCAATGGCCATCCTTCAGTGAAGGTACCCTGTTGTTGATGCCTTACCTTGGACACTTTATGGCCTTAAGACTGTAACTGTGTAACCAAATAAACCCCCTTTATAAAAGCCAATCCATTTCCGGTATTTTGCATAATGGCAGCATTAGCAAACTGGAACAGTAACTCCATGGGAAAAGATAGCAAAGGTCAGACTCCCTTCTGTGGAAAGTCGAACAATTTTATCTTTTGCTGGTAAGAAATCTATATATAATATAATGTATATTTTATTTTAACATTTAATTACTTTTATAATACAATTTGAAAATATTAACCTTTTGACCAAAAAGTATTAAATGAAAGAATACTAATTGTCTAGTATGGCTTAGGAAAAAGCACCAGGTGAAGTCAGACCTTTATGTAATAACATGCATCTGATTTTGCATTTGTAACAACAAATGGAGCTTACAAGTTTACAATAGGCCCTAGGTGCAGATAATATGTTTCTCTGTGGAATTAAAAAAAAAGAATGAGATCTCTGATCTGGAGTATTCAGAAAAGTAAAGGATACAAAATTATTTTGGTTTAAAATTTTTATATGGTATCAAATTACCTGATTAGTTTTTACTACTAACAAAGTAGACTCATCAATAAATTAAAGGGTCAATTTTTGATCTGCCTATTAATACTTGATGGGCAAGCATGATATGAATAAAAACTACTGGAATAGGAGTACCTAAAAGGCAAAAATTGTGCTACCCAGTGTAATACATTGAAATAATAAATGTGCAAAGTTTTGTTCCCCAAAATGAGAAAAGGAACAGGTCTTATTTATACCATGTGCCTATGGTGCTGTAAGGTAATATGGCTTTTCTTCTGTACCAATTGAAAATAAAAGTAATGGAGGATTTTCATAAAATCAGGACCTTTGCCTAGGTATTATTTAGGGACACCATGGAGTAGTTCTCTTGCCTGAAGTCCCACTGTCGTGTTTCATGGCTTTTGGGGATATCCTGGGTAAAATGCAAGAATCTTCCTTTACCTTCTCTGCCTTCCTCAGTCCTTCTCAGCTGTAGGTACTGAATCCTTCACTGTTAGCTAGAACTCAACCTATCTCATTCTTCTAGACTGATCAGAATGGGGAGACCAGTAGATACCACATCCCATCAGTAGGTGGAAGTTAGAATTTGCTTTGCTGCCATACGCTTGATATCTTGGCATCTTGGAAAGCCTTGGGTTCACCTCAGTGCCCATTAAATCAGCCTTCTGCTAGCTCCCATGTTCTCAGTGTCTCTATGGACTGGACCAATATTCTGCTGAGTGCTCCAGTTCTTTGAATCCAAGTCTGCTTGATGATGTGTGGATGAAGCAGTTGCTGATATCCTATCAGTCTCTTGCCTATCCTTTCTGAGTCAGTTGGGCAGATCCTGAGTCTCATAATTCCAATGCAAGTGGAGATGCCACTTCATTGATAGACTTGAATCCATGACCCAAGGTCTAGTATGAACTTGAGGATGGCGTATGTTTGACAGACCTCCCATCTTGCATCCCAGACACTGGACTGTATCCCCCTGCATATAGATGCTGAGGCTGGTTTGATTGAACCTGAGATTGTTGGGTACCACTTGGCACAGTAGATATTAGATTTCTAGTTGCTTCCCCCTTGGGGAAAGTCCTACATATTATAACCTGGGCAGCTTTAGTTCATCCCATCTCCTTTAATCCATGTGAGGCTCTAGACTATGTCAATCTGTTTAGAACACCCAGAATATTTAGGAACATGGAGGCTACAGTCATACAGTGCTGAGTTCAATTTTTGGCTCTTCCACTTCTCAACAGTGTGACATTTTGCTAGTCACTTAACCTCTCTAAATTTCAGTTTTCTCATCTGGAAGATGAATTTACTGTGGCATTTTCCTCATTGTGCTCTTAGGGTTTTTTTACTAAGATTATGGATGAAAAGGGCCTAAGTTATCATCGTGCATAGTAAACATTCAAGCAGTGGAAGTTTAAAATGAAAGCTGGAAGTACTAATATTAATCCAGTCACTCAAAACCATTCCTAAAATGAGTTATAAATAGGTTAGTAATTTTAAATATACTTTCATTCACTCATACTTTTTGAATCTTTGCTACCCTAGAGTTGTTCAGCTTGACAAAGCTCTGTGGGGATGATACAGTGGAGGATTGAGGACCATAAAAATTGAATAAACTCATTTTATTCCTCCTTCATTCTCTTTCTCCTGCAATTAATATATCCATTTACTCAAACCTCTATTTATTTATTTGTTATTCCCAAAAGATGTATGGAGTCCCAGGCACTGCTCCAGGGTAGGCATGCAGGCTGAAGTAAGGAATAATGGGTCTTATAGGCATGTTATGGAACTGGATTTTTACTACAGGTAATGGGAAGCCATTAAAGGGACTTGAACAGGGAGAGACATTCTTAACCTACACATGCATGCATGGTCAGTGGATCATTCTGGTGACAACATATGTGGAGGATGAATTTGCAGGGCAGGGACCAGAGGTAGGGAGAACAGCAGACTTCGTGTGTGACAGCACAGGATGTGCTGGCTCATGCCTTTGAGCCTGTGCTCTGCCCTGCAGATCCTTCCCCTGCTCCTTCCCCAGCCTCTCCACCTCCAGGAAGCCTTCCCAGGCTTACTATAAACCAAATGGCTCTAGTCTATGCTCCCCAGCACTCTGTGCTTTTCCTAACATTTACTAGAACATATCAAATTGTTTCATTTCCTTGTCTGTCTTTTCCATCTGAGAATAAGGTCTTTGAAGGCAGGTCCTGTGCCTTATTCATCATTTTATTCTGAAACAGCTTAGTGCATGGTGCATTCTAGATGCTCACTAAATAGTGACTGTATTACGGTTCTCCAGGAAAACAGAATCAACAGGAGATATCTGTAAATATGAGATGTTATAAAAGTGTATCACGCAACTGTGGGGATACATGAGTCCAAATTCCATAGGGCAGGATGCACAAGCCCAAATTCCATAGGGCAAGCAGCAAGCTGGCAACTCCGATAAAGTCTTCAGTGAATTCCCCAGGAGAGGCTGACTGGCTGAAGAAGAAGAAGAAATTATCTCTTTTCTCTCTTAAAAGTCTTCAAATGATTGGATTAACTCCAGATGATTGAATTCTTTCATTGTGGAAGACATACCCACCCTCTTGGCCTTGTCTTTCTCCTTCCAGTTCTCTGACAAATTGTTTTTTGGCCCAACTGTTCACTTGGTCTTGCTTTAGTATCATTAGGGTGAGATGGGTTGAAAAGAGAACTTGGTATATGAGGGCTTTTCTTGAACCAAAGCCTTCCACGGTTAAAGTAGCCTTTGGTTCTAATCTCCGCCACTAGGTGTCGCTAAGTAATCTAACTACATTCCCAATTTATGACTGAAAAAAACGAGTAGATATTGAGCTGAGGCAGAAATAAAAATTAAGGTCATGTGGCCTAAATAAAATCCTGCAGATTATCTATAACAGCTTTTTCAAAACATCAGGTTGAATCCTTGGAATATGAATTGGAAAGTTCACGAATTAACAAGAGCACATGAAGGGGTTTAGCCTTTACTGAGGAAAATGAATAAATCCTTTATATTTTTTACGTCCTTTCTTTTTTCTCTCCTATTAAATTGGAAATCCTGCTGTCTTCCTTTTCATTAGCACAACTGGATTTTATATGGTCTGAACACACTGGCTGGGCAGGCAGCACCTGCTGAGACTAGTCTACACTACCTGAGCCCTCATCATTTAGTGCGTATATATATATTTTCTTTTAGGGCCTATTTTTAAAGATGCTGACCTGAAGTACCTGAAAAGAATGTTCAATAAACATAATATCATAAAATGAATATAAAAAAATAAACATAATATCTTACTTTAGGAATATCTTTGGGGAACTCCTATTCATCCTTCAAGATTCAGATCAAATGTCCCCTTGCCTGGCCAAAACTTCCCAATACCCCCAGACAGTCCCTCCTTTCTCTTCACTCCATGGCATAGCTGTACATTCTTTCAGGTGGCATTTTTCACTGTACGCAGTCCTTGTTTATGTATCTGTTTTCCCCATAGAGTGTGAACTCCCTGAGGACTTTAGAGAACCACTTCCCAAACTCACTGCTATTGCTGCCCCTTTGACTGCTTGGGACCTTTCCACTGATGGATAATATACCAGTCAGCATGTAATTACCAGCTCCCCCAAGCACTTCACTACAACCTTCTCTCCTGTCATTTCAGCGTGAGGTAAACTGTATGTTTTGTGTTTTGTAATATTGTGTGTTTAGAAAGAGTAATCAAGAGCTCATTAATATGCGGAAAGAGGCCATTTATTGGCTAGTGTCTCCAAATGTTCGTAAAATAAGTTGCTCATCATTCATCCATTGCAAGTCCACTTAAAATCAGTTATACTGCAGAAGAGAGGGAAGTGTGTTTGTAAGAGATGCTAAACCAATATTTAAATTAATGGTAAGTTTTTAAAGCAAATCATTGCACTTTTCCTTCCTGAGGAAGAGACATAACTTGAGATTAAGAAACATCTTTTCTTAAAGAGTTTAATGTGCTTGAAAATCCAAATATTTCAAAATATTACCTGTGGCTACTTCTAAATTTTCTATAAGAGTTTAATTTTCTAAAATAAGTGTAAATTACTTTAAGGAACTTACAATGTGACAAAATTTAGCCCATCTTTATTTAATGCTTACTATGCACCTGAAACTGTGTTGAGGGGGGAGGAGAACTGAGCATGGCTGGCATCTGCTCTCAGGAAGCTCACAGTCAATGGAGCCAGGTATACAGTGACTCTAAATACAATTTCCTAAGAGCCAGGAACCCAGAGGAAGCCTGGATCAGTCCTGTAAGGGAGGATGAGATTGTCAGGGAGGTTTCACAGATAGGCGTGACATTTAACTAGAATTTTACCATCTGGGAAAAGTCAGGATGCTTTACAATTTCTACCTCATAGCTTAGCTAAACTGAAGCACAGAGGGATTTAGGCAATGTTTACATGGAGCTTTAAAAAATCTAGGTTTTAAAAAATTTGTTAACTGATCAGATGTATTTTTCACTCAAGATGATGAAGTTATTAGAGTAAACTGGAGTGAATGTTTTCTGTTATTACATTGACAGAGCTCTAACATAGAGGGTTTCTAGCTTTGGCATAGTTGAAATTATCCAAGGTTGTGAAAATACAGATTATTCCCCAGTGCTACTGAATCAGAACCTCCTGTGAGAGGGAGGCAATGTGTTTTTAACAAGGTCTCCTTATGACTCTGGTTAAGAACTATTTTATAAGCTATTTGACAGTTAGAGGTAAAACTTGGCCTTAGAGGGCATGCTAAAGTTACTAGTATTACCTTCTGATTTACTTACGACTGTTCTTCTTGAGTGGAACAATAGCATTGATTAGGCAATCTACTCTTTGTTCTAGATCTGTATATAGGTCATTTTTTCAAAAATTGCAATACCTTGATGAGTCCCATTTTAGAGATAAGAAAACTTAAGCTTAGGAGAGGTTAAGGCTCATAAGGTTCACACAGCTATTAAGTAATGAAATCAGTGATAAGCATGCTGAACCTCTGCTTCTTGCCCATTTGAATAATCCAGTTTATCTCAGCCCCAGGAAGATCAATTTAAAAAAAAATCCTGCAAGTTAATTATTTAAGTCATTTACATTAAAAAGAAAACACGACAGTGATTTTCTCACTCAGTTGCTCTGCACTGGCTGCTGACAACTCAATTTCCAGGGAAGCAGGAGAGCTAGCTTTATGACACAATCTCAGGTGCTCCCATCTCATGCTCAGGTCTCTTCCTGGCACTCCTGTATCAGAAAACAGAGGTGGACAAATCTCCATCAGTTGCCTGTGCCTTACCAACTACCAGGCCTCTTGGATGAGGTTACTGAGTTCCCTGGGACATGAATTTCAGAGGTGGGGCTTCTAAAAGTATTCAATGTGCTGGTACAATGCATTGGATTACATTTGCACAAACCACTCCTTTTGTAAATGGGCAGTTGAGATTTAGCCAAATGCAAGAAGAAAACTTCTGACACTCTTGATTCTTCACTTTGGCTAGCTAATGTATGCCTGAGGGCAAGCTTGGGTGTAACCAGAATGAAACTGGAGAACACTAATTCTTGCTGACCTCTAGAAAAGTTAAGAGAGAACCAGGGCATGAGATGGGTCAGCCAAGTTCAACCCCGAGACAACCCCAGGAACTAAGTCACAGAATTTCTGATCTTGAATATACAGGGGCATTTATGACATCACAGGAGTCTTGTCATGGTTGCCACTGACAGACTCAACAAGACAGATGGAATTTTTCCCTTTGCTGAGCACCATCAAAAGATAGATACTAATTATAGAGCATTGTTAAGCAGCTATTTGCAAGACAAACATTTTGCAAATGGATTTGCATACAGTATTTGTTATCAGCGATGGGTGGCACTGGAAATTTTGTTCTATTTTTAAACAGTTATTGAACTGTTAACAGTTATTGATAACCAGCGGAGTCATAAATACAATTTTAAAATTCAGCAATTGAGTTTTATTCTTATGAAGTCATTGTTAGACAGATTTAAGTGCTTGTACCATTGAAAACAAAATCATCTATTTATGGATCTATAATCAAACCTTTTTGACCTTGCATTTGGTCATTTAAAATGGGTCAGCTTTTGTGCATATACAGCTGTGTGTGTGTGCTTGTGGATTTGTGTGTACACATCGCTTCATGTCATGACAATTTAGTGTGTCTGCTTCTGATAGTGTGTCTATATTAACAGAGTAAAAGAGCAATCTACCCTTGATTCTAGGACAAAGGTCTTAAGAGGGTTTCAGCACCTCACTTTCTCACAAAGGTGCCACGGCAACTTCTCTGCTGCATTTCCCTCACAAATAATTTTATTAGTCCTTACTTATAAACTGATCCATCATTTTCCTGGAATGGATAATGAGCAGTCCATGCTTTAATGCTATTTTTCAACTTTGTTTTTATGGAAGCTGCTATTTCAGTAGCCTGAGAGGCTGATATGTCTGGCACCTAAACGGTCTCCCCTCAACAAGCCATCCAGGCAGGATAAGCCAGCTGGTTACATAACAGTAGAAATGCCCCTACAGAGACGGTTCAGGGGCTGGCAGAGGTGGTAAGAATTTTGCTGGGCAGTGTTCTGGATGGCCTGTCCCATCTTGTCCATCTTTATCCCACTGTTCCCTAATGCATAGCCCCACTGGAACACCAGACACTAGTATGGGCTGCTCAGCCCACATATACTAATGCCTGAGTTAACTTAGTGATTCAACCCAGAGGAGATGCTGACCCCCATCTGTTCTTTGGGGATGTCCTTGTATAGAAACAAACTGTCCTAACTTGGGTTATTCTTTTCTAGCATGGAAGCTTGGTAGGTTTGGACTATATTGATACATGTGAAACTAAGTAGAAAATGGAGGACTTTCTCTGCAGAAAATAAGTCCACCACACCATTACATATGCACACATACATGCACAGACACTCACACACACATACACACTTGTACAACAATATTTGACTGGAAGATTTCTCTGTAGAGGGAAACATTTTCTCCCCTTACCATGTTCCTGCCCTTGCATTTGCCCTTGAAAAATGGGTCCGTGTTTGCATGTGTTTGTGTGTGTGTGTGTGTGTGTGTGTGTGTGTGTGTGTGTGTCGTGTTTTATTTTCTTCAGAGAAAGTCTTCAGTTTTCTACTTACCTTTAGCTTGTGGAGAAAGAAAGTGTTGCCAATTCTTCTGCTCTCATGCTCAGGAGTGAATCTTGACTTCTCTTTCCCATGGGAGGAGATGTGGCTAATCTGATTGGTCCCTGGGACAGAGACTGCTAGTTGCAGCAGCCATTCACCACTTTTTCCCTACGAATACACTGTGATCCCATATGATTATATTCAGGCCAGCACTATGTCCAGATAATAGGCTATATATTGCAACCTCCCTTGCAGTTAGAGGAGGTCAATGAAATGTAAGCAGAAGTTGTTGGGTGAGGTTTCCAGGAAAACTTGGATTCAGCTGGAAGGTGTGTCCTTTGCTCTGGTGCTGCCTTCCTTCCTGTTGCCTGGGGCATGAATGCTATGGCTGGAGCTGCAACAGCTATCTTGAAACCCCAAGGATACCTGGAAAATAGAAGCTTCAGGCTAAGAAGGGGGAGTTGAAAATAGAAATATCCTCGGTCCTCAGTGATTGTGAAGCATACTACCAATTCTGGTGTACCTATCTCTGAACTTATTTATGTGGGAGAAAAATAAACTTCTTTCTTTTTAAAGCCACTGCAATTTGGTTTTTTTTTTTTTTTTTTTTAATACAGCTGAACTTAATCTAGCTGTTATAAACCATTAAAGTAACATAATCAAGAGCAGCTTTACCCTGCCGCTTTCACAACCCCTTCTCCCCTACCCCCACTTTTGCCCTCGTGGTAGCTTCACATCTCCAGGTAGCAAGCCCAGGGGTAGGTCTGCTTTTCACCTGAGAATTGAAAGCATAGGGGGAGTCCACCATCACTGAACACAGGCATCCAATGGCAGCAGGCCCTGCCTCCTTATTTGAGGCAAAGTGTCCAATCAGATTGTTAATCACTTTCATTTCCATAAGGAAGAGCAAGAAACAAAGGATAGGGAAGGGTGGATATTTCTTTTATTATACTTCTGAGAGAGTAGAAGTGTGGGTGAAATCCCTTTTTCTATGGGATGAAAGGGGAATATGGGAAGAGGAAGAGAAAGTTTCCCTAGAAACACAAATCCTCAACTTCATCACGTGTGTTTAGAGTTCCACATTAGTCTTAGCTTGTCTTTAATGTTTAGTTCTTTAGATGTTTTAAAGGGAAGGAAGGGCTGGGTGGAGAGATGGGTCACTGGATCCAGGGCCCTTCAATCCCACATGCAATTCAGCTTTACCCTTCTTTAGCCGGTGGCTCTGAGGAGAAACCAGAGGATGCAGAAACAGGAATGTGTTTCTCCACAAAATGGCGGGACACGTGCTTTCTCCCCCATGCATTTCCCAGGGGCAGAGGTGGGACAAAGAAAGGGCATGGGGAGAATAGACTGTGGTTCTCTCTCCTGCCTTGGGATTTATGCTTTGTGAATTTTGGACTAAATTGTGTAAATTGTGAAGGAAGGAGCAGAAAAATTATTTTGTTACAAATACATGTAATTTACAATGAATTAAGGATAAGCAGCCAAAATTTGTGATGGCTTTTTGGAACTCAGGGCTCAATGCACAGCACTTTCCAGAGTGCTCCATGGAAGATTAAACTAACAATGTTTACTATCAAGAATATGGGGTAGGCTATACTTCCCACATTTCAGAATCTTATTCTCCCTGTCTACTATCTTAAACGAAATCGTAAGGAAGAGGACTGAGATCCTTTTGATTGAGATCCAAAAGTGGTTTGAACATCACCTCTTAAGACAAAGGCATGTTCTACATTATTTTTAAGAAGGGTCATCAGAGTTGAGAATTTTTGTCAAGAATATGTGTCTGTTTTAGAATCAGAATTTAACTGTGATAACTGGAGGAAAAACCTAGAGTTTGACTCTCCAAGCAGTGTGTGTGTGTGTGTGTGTGTGTGTGTGTGTGTGTGTGTGTGTCCCAGGTCTTGCCTCCCTGGACCAGCTTGGAGAAAACATGCCTCAAATGGGTGACTCCCTTGCTGTGAGAAACAATCACCTACACAAATGTTTTAGATTCAACTGCTGCACCGTGACTCTATTTAAAGCTACCTGGTGTTCAGTGTTCAGCCTATTTCATAACAACAACGCCCTGTATTTACATATCATCTTTCTCTGGAAAACACAGGTTTTTCAAAAATATATTCAGGTCTTATCACAAATGTGGGTGGCGGGTGTTGTTCTTTTCTTCTTCTGGACTAGGAAAATGAAGAAACGGAAAGCAATTACATGACTCATGCGGGCTCACTAAAGCATTAGTAAAACCTATACTTAATTGTTTTCCATTTAATATAGTATATAGTATAATTTGGTAAATCAATTATTGGTATTTTCCATATAATTTTTAAATTAAGATCCAAATCACATACTATAAAATTCACCCTTTCAAATTGTACAATTCCGTGGTTTTTAGTATATTCACAAAGTTGTGCAACCATCCCCATTATCTAATTCCAGAACACTTTCACTACTCTCAAAAGAAACCCATACCCATTAGTAGTCAATCTCCATTACCTCCTTTCTCCAGCCTCTGGAACCACTAATTTGCTTTCTGTCTGTATGAATTTGCCTATTCTGAAAATTTCATACAAATGGAATCATACTATATGTAGCCTTTTGGTGCCTGACTTCTTTCACTTAGCATAATGTTTTCCAGGCTTGTCGATATTATAATACATTTCAGTACTTCATTCCTTTTTATGGTTGAATAATAATCCATTGTATGGATATACCAATTTGGTTCATCTACATGTCCATTTGTTGACAATCCTATATTATATTGCTATAAACATTTGGACAGAAGTTTTTGTGCAGACAGATGTTTTATTTCTTCTAGGTATGTACATAGAAGTGGAGTTGTTGAGTCATATAGAAACTCTATGTTTAACTTTTTAGCATTTCCACAGCGGCTGCATCATTTTACATTTCCACCAGCAATATATGAGGGATCCAGTTTCTTCAGATCCTTGCCAACACTTGCTATTTTTATTATAGTCATGGGGGGGGTGGTTTGAATTGGTATCTCATTGTGATGCCTATTGATTTTTTTTTTAAATCTTCATTTTATTGAGATATATTCACATACCATGCAGTCATACAAAACAAATCGTACATTCGATTGTTCACAGTACCATTACATAGTTGTACATTCATCACCTAAATCAATCCCTGACACCTTCATTAGCACACACACAAAAATAACAAGAATAATAATTAAAGTGAAAAAGAGCAATTAAAGTAAAAAAGAACACTGGGTGCCTTTGTCTGTTTGTTTGTTTGTTTCCTTCCCCTATTTTTCTACTCATCCATCCAGAAACTAGACAAAGGGGAGTGTGGTCCTTGTGATGCCTATTGATTTTTAAACAATGAAAAAGGATGTGAAACTAGAAATCTTCAATCAATCATTTCCTGTGCTGGGAGGGTGGGTTAACTGGCCCAGGAAAGAAACCCCTTTCATCACTAGACTTCCCTTCATTTTCACTGCCCTGTCTCTCTTCTGTACTAGGCTTTCTGCTGTCTGCACTTAATAAGAAAGAGAAAAGACTGCTGAAGGGCTCACCTCCTCTTCCCATCCCCTGAGTCCCATACTCAACTTACCTGGAGGCTTTTCCAATTTTAACTTCCATCTCTCCACAGAAACTCTTCTACTGTTGATGCCAGAACAATGCATTTCCTATAATCATTTTCTTCAGCTCTTCTGGAATTCTCTTTTCTCCCTCATTTGATATATTTCTCGTATTAATAGTGATAATAAATACCAAACATGCCCGCAGCACTTATTATACGTATTATCATGAATCCTTGTAACAACCCACTGATGCATGTTGCTACTGTCCCAGTAATTTTGAAGATGGGGAAATGAAAGATGAGGGTTGTTCAGGCAATTCCCTCAGCCACACAGCTGTCACTGATGAAACAGGACAGACTGGTAAGGAGTGTGATACAGGTCTTGCCTGCCCTGGTGTTTATTTCTTCTTGCCCTTTTCTCAGACTCTGAAATGGTTTGGAAGATTTCCTTACACTGGAAAATCCTGAAAAATTATTTCTTCGTTCCCTCTCCTCCAAATGATACAATAACCCTGGAGGGAGTTATAGAGCTAAGTAGACCTGGGATGACTTGATTGTATATTTAATTATACTTTCAATTATTCCGTTAGACCATTTTTGTCTCCTGAGGCAACTCTCCTTCTCAGATATTTTCTAACAATTAGAAAAGAAGATTGTAGATCTTTTTCTTAATGAATTTAAGCATGGTCCCATCTATAGGGTCAGTTTAGGTTTGGAGTCATTTCTTGGTTTGGCAGATAAGAATTATCAAGGCTAATCCCTAAACACACAGTACAACCATCATCATTTTTCTTGCCTATGAAAGAGAATCCAGCATTATTTCATACCAGGTGAAAGATGACTCCTCACTTAAAATATCTATGCTTCCGCTGTTTTTTTAAAATGCAGTATTAGAATAGATGGCAACTTACAGTAAATGAGAAGAGGATGCAGATTTCAATATTCCATTTGGAATAAGTAAAGAGGCCTCAATTTTTAAGGCTCTATTTAAACTGAAATGGTATCTCTTGACACTGAGAGTTGAGTCATGTGTTTTCTTGCAGTTTAAAGCACCAGGTTGGAAAACTTATGTCTCCAAATGCTTTTTCCCCCTACCTATCATAACCCCCCAGACTTCTTAAGTGTGAAAGTGCACTTTAGACTCAATATCTGGAAAAATGAATGCTATCATTTGCCTGGGCCTTGATCATATATTTTACATGGCATGACAAGTGAGGCCTGCTTTTCCTTCCTGTATTTTATTCTCCTATCTGAAAAACTAAAAGTTGCTCATCTTCTGAGAGAAAAGATATGATGGGAGTAAAAATATTTCTCATTTCTTCTCTGGAAGGTGTGTGTATATCTGTGTGTGAGTGTGTGTGTGTGTGTTTAAAAATCTTCAGGGAAAAACTAGAGAATAAATGAAGAGAATATGGCAAATTAATTTTAATTAAAGTACTGTATTAAAGTACTCCTCAGAGCTGCTCTTCTGGATGTCATCATAAATAGCACCGTATTCATTACGTAGGTAAATAAGAGTTCAAAATAAATTTTGTGAAAAAGTCTCTTAATTCAGGTCTTACCTCAGGTTTGTTTCATTTCTTTTAAAAAATGCTTCCTTCTAGCTCTAGTTCATAGTAATTTTCAGGGATATAGCTGTTTCAGAGTTCCAAGAATGTTTTACTGGAGATTTTTTTTTCTGACACTCATTCTCTGAGATGAATTACATGTGTGTTAGGTCACGAAAGTTGCTGAAATGCTATGTAAGAGAAACAGACTGGCTTTTAACAATGGGAATTTATTGGCTTACAAGCTTACAGTTCAGAGACTGTGAAAATGTCCAAATCAAGGCATTACCAGATGATACCTGGACTCTTGTCAGATGGCAGGGTGCACGCATCTGCTTCTCTCCCTTTTCTGGGTTTCCGTGCTTCGGTGGCTTCCTCTCTGTTTCTGTCTCCTCTCTCAGCTTCTGTGTGTCTCATCTGTCTTTCATCTTCTTATAAAGGACTCCAGTAAGAGGATGAAGACATGCCTGGGGCATGCCTCAGCTGAAACAACCTGATCAGGAGGTCCCACCCACAATAGGTCTACACCCTCAGAAAGGAATTAGCTTTAAGAACATGATCTTTTCTGAGATCCATAAAACCTCCAAACCATCACAGCATGTGACTGATATTTTGCATGATCCTTATAATAGGCCTACTTTCAAAATAAAATGGATATGAATTTTTTCCATTAAAAATTTTTAAATTGGAAAATATATCAATGATTGAGATTTTGGGGGTATATTCAACCTTCAACCATTGTATTTGATTATTAAAATACACAAAAACACTCTGCCTCTAGGGGCTATGCCCTTCCTCGTGCCTGACTGCTTCTCCAGCGTCAGGGTTGCTCCCTGTTCCCAAGACTTCCAGTTTCCACCTGATCACCCCTGCAATCATCTCATTGGGAGGAAAAAGCAACAGTCTTGAGACAGAAAGCTTGCATTTGCATCCAGACTTTATCATTTGCTCATCTTGTGACTCTGGGCAAATTATTTGACTTCTCTGTGATAATTTCATCTATAAAAGTGGGAAAATGCTTGACACTTATTATTACTATTATGCTTTTATCTAACTTTCCAGACAGAGGCTTACTAGTCTAACTTACTTAGAATCAATGGTGGCTTAAATAATTAAGTGTGCCAGTAATTCCCCTGTGGTCATTCCCCTGATTCCCCATCTTCACATTCATCATTGATTCTAGTATTTGTCAGCATTTAAACAATCTATAATGATCTTTCCCCCAAAGGGATTTTACCTTTTCTGCTATTCCATACTGACATTTTTCTGCTTCACATCATTTTTGGAAATGGGTGAGTAATAAATAAAATGAGTATCAATACATCCTTGCAAAACAAATTGACACCTAAATTGGATTGCTTTGTTTCTGAGAGCACAGTTTCTAAGAAGGGAGGATTCCCAGGAGTTAGTTTTTTGGGTAAAGCTGCTTTTCACAAACAGATGCAGAAGAAGGGCCAACGAGAGGTGAGAGGGTCCAAGACCACCTACGGCCCAGGTGGGAGTGAACCATGAACAAAGAGTAAGCTCATGAAAGAACACAGTGTCCTTGGAGCTCTGAGCTCCACAGAATTGATCAAGAGGCTCACCCTGAGGAGCTCTGACTAGAGCAGAGAGTGTGCAGTAAGAAGGATGGCTAACCTGGGGCCAGGAGAGGGCTCTGGGAGGAAAAGGCACTGAAGCTGCCCATGAGCAGAGGCACCTTAGCCAGCAAGGCCAGCAGAGGGCAGTGTGTGTGGCTCAGCCCAAGCCAGCATGGAACACCCCTAATGAGGATCGGAGGTGCATTTACCCCAGCAAAAGTGATGCCACCACACACTGGTTTTTATTGAGCATTATTCACAGTTGACAAAAGATGGCAGCAACCCAAGTGTACATCAACCGAAGAATGGATAAGCAAAATGTGGTTTATGTACATAGTGGAATATTATTCACCTATATAAAGGAATGAAATTCTGATTCATGTGACAACGTGGATGAACCGTGAAGCTAACATGTTGAGTGAAATAAGCCAGAAACAAAATAAGCCAGACAAATACTGTATGATATCACTGACATGAAATAATTAGAATAAATGAATTTATAGAATCAGAAACTAGAATATAGGTTGCCAGGGGCAAGGGTGGATGCAGAGAATGGGAAGTTAATGCTTAAATTATATTGTTTCTATTTGGGACGATGGAAAAGTTTTGGTAATGGATGGTGATGATGGCAGCACAATATTGTGAACATTATCAACAGCACTCAAATACATATTTGAATGTGGCTAAAAGGGGAAAGTTTAGGTTGTAAATGTGTTACTAGGGTAGAAAATTTTTAAAAAATTCATAGGACATGAACAGGGAACCCTAAAGTAAATCATGGGCTACAGTTAATAGTACAATTATAAAAATGCTCTTTAACCAATTGCAACAAATGCGCCACACTAATGCAAGGTGTTACTAATAAGGGGGTATATGAGAACTCTGTATTTTGTGCATAGTTTTTCTGTAAACCTACAACTTCCCTAATAAAAAAATAGAAATAAATTTTTAAAAAGTGATGCCACCATTCAGCTCAATCATGATAAGGTATTATTTTAGTCATTGAAAGTGATAATATTCCTTGCAGATATCTAAGATGCTGTAGAATATCTTGTTCTTAGCAAATGGGATAAACTTAGTAAATATATGAATTCATTCATTCATTAACTCATTCAAAAAATATTTATGACTTTCCTATTATAGGCATATATAATCTGGTAGGTTTTAGGGATATACTAATGAACAAGACAAATGAGTCCCCATAGTCATAGTTTATATTCTAGCCAAGGGAGTCAGAAGATAAATAAAAAGAATAATATAAGCTATTGATAGTGCTTTGAAGACTTACAGACAGTAATATTTTAGATAGAGTAGTCAGGGGAGTCACCTTTGATGCTTGAATCATGAAAATTAGACATCCACTTTGAGATCAATGCAAAGGGAACCATAAGTGGACTTAAAAATATTTAATATTTGCTGGTATTTCTATCTCTTAAACAAACCTCATTTGAATAAACAGTGATCAGAAAACTTTGCTGAAAATAGTTATTGAATATGTTCTATATTCCTAGCAATGAGTTAGGTGCTAGCACTATGAAAGTAAAAGCCATGGCCCCTGCCCTCAATGAGTTGACATTGTAGCAGGGAGGGTCAGCTGTATAAACAATTACAGCAAAAAGTGAGAATGGCCATGACAGAGGTTTCATCAGGGAGATTTACTCAAGAAGTGTCTTTAATATAGTGGAAGCAACAAGACTGCTCTTGTATGTTGGAAGACATTTCTCCATGAGTCTCTCATGTTTCCGTATGTCCTGTGAGAAGAAAGACAGATCACTTTTTGTTCTGGACTATCTTTTCAAAGATGTTTATATTGTGAACATCTTGGAAGGTAGAGATAGTGTCTCCCTCCAGGACAGAGGGAATATTTGCTTCTTTACTAGTGTATTAAGGAAAATGTTTCACTCCAAGTCCAAGATTGGACATGTCTCCTTGCAGCCCCATTGAAAGATTGGAGTTTCCTAAACTCAGAGTTCCTTAGCTATTATGAAAACCCACTGTGTGCACAACTCCTACCTAGGCTACTCCATACTGCTTCTTCAGATTTGGAGGGCCAGAGGAACCGACAAGACTATGAAGCTTATTCTGCCTGCTGTGCCATGGGTAATAAAGTCCCTTGTCTCTGACCCAGGAGGATCACGTCCCCTGCAAGCATCCATGCAACAATGGCTGCCTACCTTGTAAACTTGTAAGCAGATAAAATTCCAGACCCTTCATAGTGCATGGTGTGGTGGTGATATACAGATTATTTCTGCTTCCTAAGCCTTAATTTTCTTATTTGTCAGCATAGGATGAAAACCCCTACCTCACAAGAATTGAATGAGATGACACTGATGTGGCAGAGGCTGTTAGAAGCTCCCCATTATCCATTCTTTCTTTCTTCTGTAACATAGAAAATTTATAGTTTGGCAATTGGCACTCAGAATGAGAAAAACTATGTCCCCCAGCTTCCCTTGCAGTTGGAAATGAACAACAATAAATTTCTGATCAGTGGGATGTGAGCAAGAAGTTATAAGTGCAATTTCAATTGAAGTTCTTGAAAGGAAAGAGAATGCACACCCTTTCCCTTTCCCCTTTCTCCTTTCCTCTCCCCTTTTACCTGGGATATAAAAACAGTGGTGAGACATCATGGGACAGGTAGATGAGCCAAAACCCTACAGATTGGTAAGGTAATCTCTGCGGAACCATCCCTCAAGTCCTGGAGCTAATGCACAGACCCTTATGTGAAAGAAAAGTAAATTTCTGTCTGTTTGAGCCATTCCTATTTGGCATCTCTATTACAGCAATGAACCTACATCCTAATTAATGGAGAAGTGATATGATCAGACTGACAAATTAGAAAGATCCTGCTGGTGATGATAGAGAGAAGAGAATAGAGGACAGGAAATTAGAAGGAGGGACATTACCTAACTGCCTAATTGTGTGGGGTTTTTTTTCCCAAAGAGTTTGAATGTTGGCAATCTTTGTCTTACCTGGTTTATAGCTTCTTACAAGAATGTTCTATTACATAATCAAATGAATTAGAGACACACTGAATTAAAATTAAGCCCATTACGAATGGGCTGAAAAAGTATTCCTCAATCTTACTTTAAAATGGGCCTTTTCACCATGGACCATTCATGGCCATCAATGTACCAGGGAACACAGTTTGGGAAACCTGAATCTACACAGTAGATGTAAACATAGTAGATTTAAAGACACCTCTCCAGCACTGTAAAAACTGTTAATCTTCGATAACATCAAAATATAAACCTTCCACAAAACATTTCATGAAGAAGAATGTCAGATTTGAGGACTAAATGAGCACTCATGAATGCACACACCCCTTTTCACAAACTAAAACTAAAAGTTGCAGCTTCCCCAAATACTGCCTGGTACGAATGTTACTCTATACAGAATTAAGCTTTCAGTTTTTGTTCAATGTGTGAATGAATAGGGTAAGGAGGGAAAGGATACGATTTACTGCCTCAATTCCACTTGGGAAAATCTTCAGGAAGAAATTCTTGCAGGAACCTCACTGGAGTAAATACTAACCTCACGGCAAGAGGTAGGGTTCATGGTGCATGGCCTCTTTGCTCAGGAAATTCATGACAATCTAACAGGCAAAATGAATGGAGGCAGAACAAAGTGCGTAAAATCAAAATCCTGTGACTCTGGCTCTGGGAATGTTTGATCTGGCAGGGGATATTTTCCATGAGTAACCAAGTCCTGCATAGCACTTACGAGATCAAATGACAGTATAAATTGGATTAACAATTAGTGTCCTAATTCTGTCCATGGCCAATGTGAGGAAAAGTAACTCTATCTAAACTCTTCATAGAATAGTACCTCATGCAGAATCCTTGGGGGAAAAAATTCAAAATGGCAATCCCATGCCAAACATTCCTGCCATTTTCTCAACAATTCAGTTAATCCCCTGTGCTGGCAAAAGCCTGTTTTCATTCATTCATTTGGTCCTTATTGGCAAAGGAGTTCTTAGATACAAAGGAAGCAGCAACAGAGGTGTTGCACCATAGTTGACACTGTCACTGTGCTGACAAGGTTTACTCCAGCTGTCAGTTGAGAAGCATTTCATTTCATCTGACACCACACAGTTCTGTGGTGAGAAGCGGCAGGCAGGCCCTTTCATCCTTTGTCATATCTTCATTAGCAACAGCAATAATAAATTACCTTGGAGGAAAGGGGTGCAGAATAAATGGCAAATATTATGAGCCAGGGTCTTTATTTAGGATCTTCTATATTGTCTCCTGGAATTGGAGGTGAATTCATAAGCAGCAAGATTTTTGAACTGCTGGGAAGGGTAGGGAGATGCTTCTGTTTCCTATCCGCATGTCAGTCACTTAAGAAATCCCTGCATGTGCAGTTTCCTCATTTTCTTCTATGGTTGGGTCATTACCAGCTTAACAACCCAAAAAGCAAGTACAAATTGTGTTTCCAGGTCTGTACAAGAATAAGGTAACTTCTTTTTAAGGGCTATGAAGAAATTCGCAAGATAAAAGAGTCTCAGAAATTAATAGCAATATTTCCCAACATTCAGTAGGACACTAATGCTGTGGCATGATGACATGTATGTGAGGGGTTTCCTGATCAACTATTAGTTCGGGGAGCATGAGGTTATATAAAATTAATCAGGTTTCTTTTTTTGTAGGGCTTCTTCAGAGGCTTTACTGAGTGATGCATACTGTGAAACTTTAATGGAGAAAAATATTATATAGGGTTTCCTGAGTTTATTCTATGTTATGTGACTACATAGTCCCATGAAATATCTAATGGAATCAGTTCATCCATCAGCTATTATGTCTGAGGAGCACATGCTAACGCCAGACTAAAAACTTCCTTCAAGAAACTGGCTGAGCAATCTCACCAAGGTTCACACTCTCTGTAAGGAGGTTGGGCCTAGCAATATTTTAGCAGAGAAATATAATTTAATCCTTGACACGATTAATCATATAGCAGTAGAAGTTGCCTACTCTGAGCTGTAGCATAGATGGGCCACAGGATTTTTGCAATTTTCACTTCCCTGGCTGGAATTCTTCCCTGCAGAATGCAAGTTGCAAGAGTGAAGTTATTACAGAGCTATAACTCACAATTGTCTCTAAAATATTAAATAATGATTCACAAAGGTTGATACCTTATTGTTTGAAACTACACCTTATAATTAGGCCTCACACTCTAATATGCCCTGTGAGGGGTGATTGATGACCTGGAGGATCCTGGAATAGATTTGTAGGATTTCACTGTCAATGAGCATGTGCGTTCATGTGTGCACAGAAGCACACTCACAATTTCACACACCTGTGCAAGTGCTGGGTTGGAGGACTGGGTGGAGAATACAGAGGGGGGTAATAAACCATTCTTTCCCACAAATCTTTAAAGCTACTGAGAATTTCTGAGACTGCAGTTCTTATGAAGATCCTTCCACCCCATTTCACAGGTTTTAGGTTATCAGATTATCACAGACCATGGGAAAAAGGTTTGAACTCAAGGGAAGTCTTCACTTGATGTCCTAGATTTACTGCATCGAAGAAAGTGTGACAAACAGTTAAATGTCATTTTAGTTACAAGCCGAACTCTAGGAGTAATATTTCGAAAATGCAAACCAGTGTGAGAGGCAACTTGGCATAGTGATTAAGAATATAGTTTCTAGAGCCATCCTGCCTAAGTTAGAACCTAAGCTCCGTGTTCCATGCCTCATCTTCATCATCTGTAAAATGGGCATGGTAACAGTACCCAGATCAGTTTGTCAAAGGATTAAGTGATTCATATTTGAAAAATTCTTAGAATAGTGCCTGATACCTAATAAATGTTTATTATGTTTTAACGTCTTTTAAACCGTGTTTTTCATTTTTATTGCATGTCATAATACACAGAAGTCATACCACCATTTACTCGGAGTAAGCTGGCAAGCAAATGTCACATGGAGAAAGCAGTAGAAATCATATAGCCAAAGTGTTAGCACTAGCAAAGAAGACGACCCCTAGTGGACTGCAGGATGGAAAAGGGGAAGCAGCCATTGAGATTTGTGAAACAGTCTGCCCCTCCCACCAATAGAATTCCTGAAAGGGAACAGAGATGGAGGGTTAATGGTAATGCAGACAGTAGAGAAGATTTTTCTTCATTTCCAGTTGGAGACTGTGGGAGAACTTGGTCACGGAGTGGCCCCTCCTCCCCCGCACGCTGACATTAGTGGGTCTCACCAGAGTACACTTAGCTTCTGTGGCATGGTTAGCCCAAGGGAGGCCTACATTGAGTTCTCCAAATTCTCCCTCTGCTCCCTTTGGGCACCCTAAAGTTCCCAGGACCCTAGGGTGGGGGCATCTGTAGAAATTAGCTAACAACTCTGGGGAGTAAATTTATTAGACATGTTGCTAGGTAGGAATAGTGAGTTGAGAACCTCAGGCTGACTGCCTGAGTCAGGGTTTCCAACTGGGACGTGGCCAGCGACACAGATGCCTTCTTGCAGGGAGCAGGGGAAGGGGTGTCTGAAAGACTGAATATCTAAAAACAGACTGAGACATGAAGTTAATTTCTGCAACTAAGTTTGCAACCAGATTGGATTATCAGAGTGAAAGATGTTTGTGAGGTAGATCCAGAATTTAAAAATATAGAAACACCCTTTTTTTGTGCACATCCAAGGGCAGTGTGGTTTAAATACACATCCCCGCAATGGAAACATTCACTTAAGTCCTTTCTTGAGAGCCAAAAGTGTGCAAAGTGTCATGCTAGCTGCTTAAGGGGATAGAAAGATGAGTCGACAAGGGTCCTGCCTTGGGCCCGGGACACAGAAAAGGAGAGTTCAGGATGGGAAGGGACTGCTGAGCTCAGGTGTGATGTGTTGAATTTAAAGGGATGGTTGAACCTCATGAGAAGGTGTCCAGCAAAGAGTTGGGAATGTAAGGCTGGAGCTTAGGAGAGAGAAGAGAGATGAAGATACATGTTGGGGATCCCATCCATTTAGAGGAGATAACTAAAGCTATAAGATTCCCAGGATAATTAGAGACAGAAAAGAGCCAAGTTTCTATTCATCTTCTCTGTGCCAGTATTACAATCAGTGTAAAGTACAGAGAATCTAGAAGTAGCAGTGGCATTGTCCAAGGAAAGGTCCAGAGTCTCCAGTTGTGTACCCAGGGGTGGCAGAGACTGCTTGGGCTGACCAATTGGTGAGGTGAGTCCTTCTCTTCTTCCTACAGATGTGGCTAGACCACGTTTCCCAGCCTGCATCACACTGGTATGATGTGTGATGGAATTCTTGTCAATATCCCATAGAAGTCCCTCAGCCCCTTTTTATGTTCTACACAAAAACAAAGTTGCTCTCTTTCCACAACTACCAGCTTAATAAAGAAGACACAGTTTGGACCCAGGATTGAGTTACTATATGGAGAAGGGTTCCCACCCACTCCCACCTTGCAATGGACAATGACATGAAGACAATGGTGAGAGATTAAATTTTATTGCTGTTATTAGTATTTAGGAAGTTTTCTGTTTCAGTAGCTCATATATTATTTACCTTAACACATACAAACCAAGATTAATCAGACTCACTAGTTCACTCTAACCAAAACCTATGGGATACTGGAGTTGCTATCAGAACACTAGCTTCTTAATTTGCATTGACAAATGGATTTGTCATACAGACCAGAAAATTCCCAAGGAGACACGATGTAAGCCTGCTCTCTCTGTCATCAGGTTGCATGGGAGCAAACATAATCCAAAGCCTCTTCATCTGCTTGCCATGGAGCTCACTACTAAAGGACTGGAGATGTGGAGTTCTTACTATCATGATATTCCTGGGTGATGCAGAAGGGAATGAGAAGGAAGGAATTCAGACGGAACAAAATTTCGTGGTACACTTAAGACACTTTTCTGAAGCAGCCGTCTCTTGGGAATAGTTTTTTTAGTGTGCCTAGGAATATGTGAAGCTTAGTAACATCAGACAATTCTTGGATAGGTCCTGCCACTCATATTTCCCCCTTTTTTTGCTTTCCTAGATGCTTCTTTTCCAACTCCATCCTGTCTGAAGGACACATTCTTCCACTAGCTGTGTTCATACGTTTAATCAGGTTACCAGTCTGTCTCCTCCCACTGTGTGTTCATTGTACAGTTCTCCTAGATTGTGGGGAGAGGAAGTTGGAGAAACCTTCCTATGGCTTCCAAACAGGCCCAGCATCTGGCATCCTCCTAGTGCTGGGATATAGAGAGGAATGAGGTGAGCACTTGCCCTACAGCCCGGTGGGACCCACAGACATAAGCACACAAACACCCAGGTTAAGATATGGTGTGATAAATGCAACCACGGGAGCAGGCAGGAGGTACTAGAGGAGGGTGTGGCTAATTCTTCTTGGTAAATAGCAGCAAGAGGAAATGAGGAAAGGCCTCCTGTAGGAAGTAACAATTGAGCAGGGACAAGGATGTAGGTGTTCCAGAAAAGGGAAATATCATAGCAAAGGAACAAGGCATGAAAGGGCTTGGGCATTCAGGAAACTATAACAAGCTAATTATTATATTTGGGGAGATATGTGTGTGGGGTGGGGGAGCATAACAAGAGAAGAAAGAGTGAGGCAGGCCTGATGAGGTAGGCAGAGGTCTTTGCCATGTGGGGCCTTTTAATGAAGAAAATCTGCACTTAGAAGACAGACTAAAGAAAAGGAATAAAAGAATGATCAATCAGAAAAGTAGGAGAACACTGCTAGAGAAGCGGGGGGCAGGGGGTGAAGGGGTTGGGGGTCAGCATTGCTGATTGCTTCTTGAGAGCAAGAAAATGAAGATTCCAAACACCAGCTCAGCCTTTTGCCCTTACTTCTCTGTGCCTCATTTTTTTCTCATCTGCAAGATTGGAGTGATAACATGTCCATAGAGAGTTGCTGTGATTATTAAATGCTATTATGTATATAAACTCTTAGCAAACACTAGGCATTTGAAACATAGTAGCATAAAAACCAGATTTAGTCACACAATAGTGACATCTTTAACAGGCATGTGCTATACACTGGCATCAATTTGCTCCCTAAACATTCAGAATCATTTCAAAGCTGACACCCTGGGAAGCTGCCCTTGACTGTCAGCATGTGTAGAACTCATTAAATTCCATATTCGCTTCATGTGACCAAAACCCTATGGGAATATACAAGGACAAGGATGTGTGAATAATGGCTGTGAAACAGGATTTCAAAACATTCCCTCTTTTACTTTTTTGGAAATTAAACATCTACTTTGACACTTCATGAATCTTTTCCTCTAGATTGTTTGGTTTGGACTTAGCATGTGTAACTGATCTGCCCAGGAGAGCAAAACAAAAACCTGCTTTCCATGTGCATCTAGCTGACGGGGATATCCAAGAGGAAAGTTTCTTCTTTAACCAATCATACCACCAAGAAAAGTACCAAGATCCTTCACTCAGCATAGTGAGTGATTTTTGTTGTTTTTTTTCTCGAATGCAGGTGAGAACTAGTTTAGAAGACAACCTCTCTGGGGGACGTATTTTCTGATATTCATTGTACACTCAATGGTGCTTAAAATCAGCATCTCCATTGGGGCTTGTGTTATTACACTAACTCGGTTCCACAGGTCTAGGCCTGGGTCTTTTAAACTTCCCCAACCTCCAGATCCTGGCACTGTGGGTATTTTGCCCTTGTGGTTAAAGCCCAAGGAAAGGAGCCTTATTCCCTAAGGTGAAACCCATGAATATAATATTCTGATTAAAATATGCCCATTGTCTAAACCTTTTTGAGATATAGTTTGAGAATTATATATATATATACACATATATATACACACACACAATTGTTCTCTTTTCAAAGCAAATTTACTATATTTTCTATCAAAATTAATCCTTTTTCATCTGAACGTAGAATCCCCCTTTTGCTTTGCTATCTTCAACTCTTGCAAGCATAGATACAAGTAGCCTGTTTGGAACAACGGAAGAAAATTCCAGGTGCAGTGAATCATCCCCAGTTACCCATCTCGTTGTCGCTGGTTTTAATGCGTTGGAAAGGATCGAGAAGTATGGAGAAAACCCTCCATGCTGGCTTCTGCAGCTGTGGGCTTCTATGAATCATGGAACATCAAGGAATTGTGCCAACAAGCATTTATTTGTCTCCTCAGTCTCTTGGTCTCTTCCTTAGCCCCATTCTTCCCTAGAATAGGTCCCCCCCCACCTTGCCTGGAGTCCTGCAATAGACTTGGAATGGTCCCCCTCTCCATGTTAAACTCTCTGGTAACTTTAACTCTCAAGTCCTGCCTTGACCTGGGGCTTCTGGAGCCTCATAGGTTTCCATTGCCCATGAAGATGGTGGGCAGTGAGGCACAGTGAGGTGACAAGGCAAGAAAGAAGTCTGCATGGAGAAACCGGGGGACACATTCCTGAAATGGCATGAGAACTGCGTGGGGAACCAGCCACGAGACCCTTTGAGGACAGCTCAGTCCTGGGCATTAGGCTGGAGGGAATCGGGATAAGGGGCTCACATTATGACAACCTGGATATAGAAAGCAAGCGTAACATTCTCAAGTGCCTGTCTTTAGGCACCTGGGACATAGCGGTGGGGAGGTGGTGTGGCCAAAAAGATTGGGCAAAAGGAAATACATCAAAATGTGGGGTGGAAATACATGCAAGTTGTTGAAGTAATTAGCTTTTTCTTTATTTTTTCTCTGTAATTTCCAAGTCATGTGCAATATCACAATTAAAAAGCCCAGCATTTTATAAAAGTTATTTGTTATTGTTTGTCTGTCCCCTAGGAACTGTTCAACCAATGTATCCTTGCAGCCGCTCATGGCTTTCTAGCATATCTCACATGACTGCTCTTAAAGTGACACCCTGCATGCTCCAGTTCCTTCAGAGACCACCCTTTCCCCCTTCTGCCTAAAAGGGGCAAAACCAATTGCTATTTAGTAAAAGAGTCATGCAGTAAATGTTGACTATATTCTTTAAAGGATCTAGAAGCATCTTAACTTCTATGGCATATTTCAGGAGCTCAATAAATATTTGTTGAATGAATAATGTAATCAATTGATAATTAATTCTCTTAGTAATTGCATGCTAGGTATTCCAATTTAAATATTGACTCCTTAGCAATAGCTCTGTCATTCATAATATTTTTTAGGACTGTAGACTCAGATTGACTTAGGAGGTTTTCTCCAACATCAATTATGGAGATGTTGCAGTTTAATATGGTAGTCCCTAGCTACATAGGGCTAGAGCACTTGAAATACGGCTAGAATTAATTGAGATCTGCTGAAAGTATCAAATCATACAAGATTATGAATTATCTTACTAATAATTTTTTAAAATTTTGATTATATGTTTAAATGACAGTAGTTTGGATATATTGGGTTAAGTAGAATATATTATTAAAATTAATTTCTCTGGTTTCTTTTTACTTTTTAAAATATGGCTACTAGAAAATTTTAAATTGCCTATGTGGCTTGTATTATATTTCTATTGCATAGCACTATTACCGAGCAAACATTTTTAAAGGGGGAGGAGCTTTAAAACATAGTTTTAATGTGATTTTTTTTTTTTGTAGTATTGGAAATCTCTCTTCTTATTCTTCTGCTGTAGGTTGTATTATAAATCCCCACTTCCCCGGTTGGTAATATAATTTGACAGGAAGGATATAAGAAGGTTGGGCCTTTTTATTAAAACAATACCGTATATATGGACTACTGGACATGGTATGGATTAGAAGTTTAGGGGTTAACAGTAAAATAATTTTATTTAGATAAAATGATTGGAAGAGTGAGCCCAAAGGAGCAGAGAACATAAAGTATATGTCTGTCCTGAATCTCTAAATATTTGTCCAGAAGGGGAGAAGGGTTGTTCAGAGAGGTTTTTATGAGTTGGTGGAGGGGAGTATTGTATTTTTAGGTGTGACTAAACCATTTGGTATCTAAATATCTTACACATCTCTTTTCAAATAAGATGGACCCTCTGCACACAAAGTACTTGCTGGAAGCATCAATCAATTTTAATCAAAACCTTGATTAAAATGAATGCTATTTGCAGATAACCAAAAGAATTCTAACTATTGCTGGAAGCATCAATCTTAACCTACCACCAAAACCTTGATTAAAATAAATGTTATTTGCAGATAACCAAAAGAATACTAACTATTTGTTTACATTCTGGTCAACAAATTTAATACATTTGGTAAACCTAATGCCTCATCAGAATATCCTCACCTAACCACACACAGTTCTATACCAGGATTTCAACTGCGTTTAATCAAGAGGTGATATAAGAAATGACTAAGTAAAATGTTTTCTTTGTTTTTGTTTTTTGCAAAACAGATGTTTGTTGGATTTCTGGAAATCTTTATGATTAGGCTCCACATGAATAATTTGCCCCTGATTTTAGAGCTGTGAAAAAGTTGTTCTCTCCTTAAAAATGAGTATCTTTCTTTCTACTAGAAAAAAAAAAAGATCCCATGACACTGTTCTTTGCCTTGGGTATTCGTAAGCTCAGAATTAATTTAGTGCTTGATTGTGGAAAGAGTCCAATTTCTGATTCTTAATAAAATTACCTTTCTATAGCTGCCCCTCATTCTCTTCTTCTTACCTGAAGTACCCTGGGTACATAATTATAGTGGAGGCCCTTAGTGGGCTGGGACTTGTGCTCAGCTACCCTGGCTTCTAAAGTAGTCACCACTCACCCTCCACCTTCAATCCAGCCACACATGGAGCCTTGGGAAAGCTTTATCTCGGTCCCCAGTTTGGGTTCAGCTATATATGGACTTGTCTGATGGAGTATGTGGTGGGTACCAGAAGCCCCCATGGAGCTGTGATATATTAAGAGACACCTGGCTACATTCCAGCCTCAAAGAAAAAGAACTAAAATTAAAAAAAAAAAAAAATCTTTCTCTAGACTAGTGATACAAACAAGGAAGAGCTACAAAGTGAGAAAGGTGATAGTTATAAAAACTTGACATTAAAAACCTATTGTGTAATGAAGTTGTGTCCCAATGTTTTATACAGAATTCTTACTAGTCTACAAGGCCCTATGTGATTGTTTCCAGCCTTACTCTCCAGCATTATCCTGTACCACTCTTCTGCTCATTCAGTGCTCCAGGCATTCTGGCCTTTATGTTCCTCCACTTGGCCAAGCTCGCTCCTGCCTCAAGGACTTTGCACTAGCTATCTCCTCTACCTGAAGCACTCTTTCCCCAGACTTCATGTCCAACTCCTTCTTGTTATTCAAGTTCCAGCTCAAACAGAATTCAGAGAGGCTCTTTCTAACCCCATTTGAAAAATCTCTTGTGCATTTCTATCACTTTATTTTATTCATTGATCAATGTTACCTGAAGTTATATTTGTTCATCACCCCCCCCACCTTTATAATGAAAGCTACCTGAGATTAAGGATGTTGTTTGTCTTGTTCACATTTCTAACCTTAGCACCTAGCAGAGTGGCAGGCATATGGAAGGTTCTCGATAAATATTTGCTAATCCATTCATTTATTCATTTAATTATGTCATAAGCCAGGTTCCCCAGGAAACAGACTCTCAGATGGATAGTTTCCTGAGGAGAGGGAACTTGGGGTCAACACCTATGGGACAGTGAAGGATGTAGGATTGGACGCAAGGAGGAGTGGAACCTTGATGGAATTACAACAACTTGGCCAATCCCACAAGAAACTCTGGAGCTGGGAGAGTCTTTTATAGTTGTCCCACCTTGAGGCAAGGAGGCCAGTCTTTTAAACCTCCTACATCAACAGGTCATTGTGTATAGCTGCCCCTTAGAAAGGGTGTGTGATCTTGGGCCACTCAGGGCAATTCCTGGAGGGGGCTCAGCTGTGAACAATCAGCCACCAACATTCACAACTTCCATCCTGAAGGGCTGTGTGGTAGGAATCAGGGCTCTACACCATATCACCCACTACAATTCAACACTCGCTCTGTGTCAAGAACTGCTTTAAATGCTGATAATATAGTTTTGAACTAAAGGAACTAAAATCCTGGGTCTCCTGGAGCTTGAATGCTAGTAGATGAATGGATGGATCAATCTGTGTAAACTATTTGTATTATAATATTCCCCTCTCTGTAACAGAACATCTTTTGAATTATAAACAACTGAAGAACTGTGATCCCTAAGGGGCATAATAAAAAGGAAAATAAAAACCTGAGTCCTTTGAAGGGATCTAGAATAAGCTTATCAGAGCTGGGGTGATAGGGCCCCATTTCATCCCACTATATAATTATAGCAACTTGTCAGAAGTGTTCCATGAGATGATTCATTTATTCACTCATTCATTCATTCTGTTACATGCACCAGGTGACTTCTATGTATGTGCCAGGCACTGTCATGAGCTTTGGGATGAAGGTATGACTAAGACCAGTCCCCTCCTCCTCCCCCTCCCCCAGACACAATCCACCCTCACAGAGCCTACCACAGACAGGCAAAGAGTCAACTGCAATCGAGTGTGATGGGAATTCTAGGGATAATAAGAGCACCCAAGAGGGATTAGGTAGGACCTGGTTATTTCCTGGTATAGGAAGTATAGCAGCTTCATGGAGAAAGAAACATCTAAGACACCTAAGTTGAAATCTGAATGATGACTGGTAGTTATCCAGGAAATTATCAAAGGAACAAAACAGATCTGAAGACCATAGAACATAAATTTTAAATTGCTTAGAGGAGTTCGACAGCAAATTGGAACTGGTAGAATAAAGTATCAGTGAACTTGGAGAGAAGACAATTGAAATCATCCAGTCCAAGGAGCAGAAAGAGAAAAGAAGGAAGAAAAATGAGCAAAGCCTGAGGAACATGTGGGACACTATCAAGCAGCCTAAGATACGCTGTATGGTAGTACCAGAAGGAGAAGAAAGAGAGAAAGAGGCAGAGAGAATAGTCAAAGAAACAATGGTTGAAAACTTCCCAAATTTAGTGACAGACATGAATCTACACATTCAAGATGCTCAATGAACTCCAAACAGGATAAACCCAAATAGACCCACACCGAGTCAAGTTATAATCAAACTGTCAAATGTCAAAGATAGAATAGAATTCTGAAAGCCTCAAGAGAAAAGCAAAATGTCACACACAAGGTAGCTTCAATAAGATTAGGTGCCAATTTCTCATTGGAAACTATGGAGGCAAGAAGGAAGTGGGAATGATATATTTAAAGGGCTGAAAACAAAAAATTGCCAACCAAGAATTCTATGTCCAACAAAATTGTCTTTCAAAAAGGAGGGAATAATTAAGACATTCCCAGATAAACAAAAACTGAGGGAGTTTATCACCACTAGACTGGCCCTTCAAGAAATGCTAAAGGGAATTCTGTAGGTTGAAAGGAAAGGACACTAGACAATTGACTAAAATCACATGAAAAAAAATAAGATCTCCAGTAAAGGTAATGACATGGGTAAATATAAGTACCAGTACTATTGTATTTTTAATTTATAACTCTACTTTTTGCTTCCTTTAGGATTTAAAAGGCAAATATATAATATGTAATGATAAATCAATGGTTATGGAATCATAATGCATAAATATGTCATTTTTGACAAGAACTGTAAAAAGGTGGCAGGATAGAGGTGTACAGGAACAGAGTTTTTACATGCTTTTGAAGTTGTTAAGTTGGTGTCAAAGCTAACAAGATTGTTACTACATTTAGGATGTTAAATTTAAGCCCTGTGGTATCCACAGAGAAAATATCAGAGAATATGCAAGCTCCTAAAGACAGAAAGTAGAGTACAGGTTACCAGGGTGGGGTCAGGTGCAATGGGGAGTTTGTGCAAAATGGGTTTCTGTTTGGGGTGAAGGAAAATTTCTAGTAACAAATGTTGTTGAGGGTACTGCAACTTGTGAATGTGATTAATGCTTCTGAAGGGTATGCTTGAAACAGGTTGGGACAGGAAGGTTTATGTTGTACATATATATTTACACAATTTAAAAAAGAAACAATTTAAATCTAAAGAGATAGTGACAATTAAATGCAGTACATGACACTGGGTGGAATCTAAGAATGGACAAGAAAAAGCTCAAAATGAAATTATTGCAATGTAAGAAAAAATTGGAATATAGAATATAAGCTTTATATCAATTTTAAATTTCTTAAACTTAAGAATTTCACTTAAGAATATCCTTGTTTGTAGGAAATGTGTATGTAAGTATTTTGTGTTCAATGAGTAGGATGTGTGAAAGCTGCTGTGAAATATTCAGAGGGGAGAGAGAGAAGACAGAGAGAGAGAGGTAGAGGGAGAGATGGATGAATGATGGATAGAATGATACGGCAAAGTTGGGAAAATGTTAAAATTGGTGGCTTGTATCTTGGAGGCATATATTTTGGAGTTCTCTGCTTGGAGTTAGTGTCATTTTTGCAACTGTCTTGAAAGTTTGAAATTTTTTCAACATAAAGTTAAAAATCAGTGAGTGGCACCTCCAGCTGGGTGTCCACCATCCTCTAAAATCCAATAAATTGACAACAGATGCCACTGTTTGAACTACTGTATCTCAAACTTATTTTACCACAGAATTCCCCACATACCTTTCTTATTGCTGATTTTCTTCATTTTGTAAAACATCTCTCACCGTCCCTGGAGTAGTGACCTTCATTGGGAGATGCTTTCCTGGTATCTGTCCCTTTGGCTCCTCTTCCATTGTTTTCTTTGGTCCATGTATCATGCATGATTCCTGTTATCTCATCTTCCCTCCTTATTCTCTGCCACTGAATGGATAGTCCATCATGCAATGGGGGTAACTTATTCTTGGATATATTTTATTCCCTTATCTTCCTTTCTCAAGAGGTTTTCTGTTGCTTGTCCCATCACTTCTAAACACCTTAGCCTGACATTCAAAGTTTTTATCAAAGTCCCCCACCTTCACTCCTAATACTCACCTCTGGTAATCCTGTCTGCATGTGGTCTTCCCCAGCACGACTGGCTCATTCCTTCCTTTGAAGATTCATGTATTCTACTTCTCTCTGACAAATCATACCTTACAAATCACCTCAAAACTCAGTTCTTCGAGTGTTTTCTATATTAGTGCAACTCACCTCTTTCTTGAATAAATCAACACATATAATACAAGGGAACAGAGTCGGTGAATAACTGGATAGGAATGGTGCCCGGTACATAGCAGGGGATGTTTTTTAAGCACTCACTATGTGAATAACTAATACTAGACATTATGGGTTATAACAGCAATGATAAAAGGATAAATACATTCCTTGCCACTAGTGGACCTAATTCATGGAACTGTAAGGTTAGAAGGGAAAAAGATTATCTAATCCAATCATCTCATTTTAAAGATGAACTTAGTGAAAACTGGTGACATTGAATGAATTTCCTAAGGTTGTATATGTGGTAGAATCGAAACAAAAGCTTAGGACATTTGATTCTCCACCCAGTACATGTTTCACTTTTCCATACTAGTGCATTTAATAATTCACTGTGTTTGTGAACAAATGGTGACCTAAGTCATTACCTGGGGGGTGTCAGATGATAAGAACTTAAGGTGCTTATAAAAGGGAGGAGAACACTTTGGGTGGTGGCATTCAGAAAGAACCAGGGACAACAGGAGAATCAAAGAGAGGGGTTGGTAAGGGTTGGTGGGCAGGACAGGCATTTTTATTTGGCAGAAATGTAAGTAAGCAAATGTTTGGAAATGAGAGGATAAGGCACATTGCAGGAAGCAAAACAGAGATATCCTAGCTGGGAAGGCGAAATAAGGCTCAACAGTAGCCTGTCCTGTGTACCTCAGGCACTTCCGAATGTATCAGGAACTGATTCTTGCATTTCTTCTACCAGAGCTTTATAATCTGAAGCCTGAAAAGACTCCTGTAATCATGGCACCAAAGTTTTTCTAAAGGGAGAGATGGAGCCATCCATTCCCTTCCACGCAGCTATCACAAAGAGGCATGCTGTGCTAGTTTGTTTGCCAAGGAGGAGAGGCTGGCTTCACGGTTCCACTTTTAACTTTGTCGTCATGCACTCTTTTCTCTTACTATGAATGTGAGAACCTTGCAGTTATTTTAGGTACTTTGTGTAAAATGACCTTCTTGGATGATGCCAGGGCTTCTTGTATTCCTGAAATTAGCTGGTTGTGGCAACTTTCCAGATGAAGTGCTTGCTGGTAATTAAATTCTGATGAGTAGTTAAGAATGGAAGTATTCCAGGAGGGTGAAGCTCTGCAGAGGTTAACTGTGCACTGGCATTGTGTGACCCATTGCACCTTCACTCGGCAGGCACTTGCAGTGCCTGGGCTGCCACAGAACGCGAATGCATTGGTATCAAGGGATGTTGTTAATGATATTGAAAGCTGTCAAAAAGTAATGGCCTCCCATCAGCAGAGAAATCCTTAGGCAGTCCAAAATCATTTACCAACACACTCACGAAAGCCAAGAAATTTATTTCCAAAGCGGGAAATGTTTATTCTATGTTGTTGTCCCCAGATGATGCTCTTACTTGTATAATTCCATATGATAAATGATGCACCAGCTCTTGTTCTATTGGACACATGCTCTAGGAGGAAGAGAGGAACAGTTGCTACCTATGCCTTATGGAATCCCTAAGCCAATTGGCTCAGAGAACTGCTTTCGTTTCTATGTGTCATACATTAGAAGACATGGAAAAGTCATTGTAAAAACAAGTCCTCATACTGTTATAAATAGGTTTAGTTGTCTCAGGAGGCCAAAGGTTGGTTTAAATTAAAAAAAAAACTGTGACCACTTTATATCTTGTGTTAGTAAATGGTGTGCATTTGAACATGATTGCTGAGAGATCTGGAATTCCAGAAAATGAGACATTTCTGAGTGATAAATGAATAAAAGGGAAAAAATCTACCAGTTCTTTATTTGATGCTTTTTAATAATACAACAACAGTGGAAGATTCACACTTGCTATTTCTCATTTTCTGGTGACTCTGACAGTTCATTGGGAAACCAGTGAAGACTAGCAAATTTGTCTGTGTCCTTCCTACATAGGCCCTTTATATAACCTGGGGTTCCAGCCAATGTTCTCATGGCTTCCTAGGGTAGGGACACATTCATCACAAACCTCTACCTTATAACTCATGTAACAGGTTATATGAAATCACCCCCATTATGTTGTGGTTTCAACAACTGGTTTCCTATCTTGTGCCTCTGTACTAGGTACCTTGTATTGATTTGTTGGCCATTACTGAGCTATTTAGGATCTGGGATCAGCCTTTGCCCTCCTTCTCATTTCAGAGACAGGTGAGCTTCTCCCAACCTCATATCCCTTGACTGAAGCCCCACAACCTCCTGCTGGATCTCTAGACACCAAGTGACTATTATCCTGTTATCCTCCACTTATGACCCAATACTTTGGTCTCCTCTATGTCTTCCTCATCCATAGGGCCTCCTGTTCTCGGGTCAGGCTCTCTCTATCTGACCCATTCCTTCCATGCACCAAGCCACAGTTTCAATGGACAAGATTTTTAAGACACAGGTGCTTCCTTTGTTTTAATTATTGTTCCTCAACATTCTTTTAGCTTTAGATACTGCTGTACTACTTCCCGTATTTATTTTTTCATTAAAAATCATTTGTAGTTCCTATGTTGTGCCAGGCACTGGAGCTGGTACAAAAAATGCAAGACATGGTTCTATCCATGAACATTCTCACAGACTAAGGTAACATTCTATATAATAATATCTTACATTTATATAACACTTTAAGTTTGCAAAGAAATTTCATATATATTTCTCAAACATTATTCTATAAACTATAGAATAATTGACTTTCCATATTCAAGACCACAAATATTCCAAAGGAATCATGGAACTAGTTTTCCCATGATGTAATTTAAATTCATACCACAGAGAAACCTTATAAAAGTAATGAATGTGGGAAAGCCTTCAGCCAGAATTATCACCTTTTTCAACAAACAAGAATTCATACAGGAGAGAAATGCTGTAATTGTTCCATTGCCTGACCAAACTGGTTTCTTGACCTATATTAGCTGCTGAAGTTTCTATTTAAAGAGGTCCCAATTCGAGACCATTTAAGGCTTTAATTTCAAATTCACCTGTGAAATTGAGAGAATGTGCAATTTATACGTTTGAAATATAACATTTAAGTAGCTTAGCACAAGCACAGTTGCTCAACCTGAGAAAGCCTGATGGGATCATATAATTTCGTGTGTATGTGTGTGTGCATATTTTGGTGAAAACTGACACACAGTTAATATTCACCAGGATCAGCTAAGGCATAGCTATGTCACTGGAAAGTATGAAAAACCCTGAAAATGTTCTCTTGTCAACTGATCAACTGAAAAAAATATATATGCTTCTAACCGTTTCAAGAAAAGGTATCAGTGACAATAAGTGCTAAATTCAGAAAGGTATAATGGTAAAATCACTTTATGGAGCTACATATTTTAACTCCGTACTCCAGGCTCTTTATTTACTTTTGGGTAATTTGCTAGTAATTATAGTGTAAATTGCTCTCCAGGAGCAGCTTAGGGCCATGTGTACAGCCTTGAACTCAATAGGTGGGGTTGAAAGGAAGAAAACAGGTAAACCAAGATCAAACATCTACTGCATCTTAGCAACCAGGGGATCTCAGACCCCTCAAGGCACTTTGAAGATAATGATTCAGCTAGAAAAATATAATTGGCTCTGAATCGATATATTTAAAAGAGCAATTTAGGTTGCCAATCATAGTCATAAATCTTTTGGGGATTATTTGGTAAAACATTTCAAAATTCCATCTCCTTCTTTACAGTTAGTCCTTAAAGTTGGAGTTAGAAAACACTCATGAAATAACATGTACTTTAGCATATTACTTTAAAAGAGGAGACATTCTCAAAAGCATAAACTCTTGCAAATTAGTCAGAAATCCAGATATTAAATGCTGTTATTGTATCACCGGAGCTTCAATGTAAAAATGTTCTCCTTCCAAAAAAAAGGTAAAGCTGTTCCAAATGAATCTGTAGATACATAATAACACCACTGGAATACATTAATATGTACACAATTGCATACAACATTTTCCTTGATACCTTATTATTACTATCTTAAGACAAAGTGGTAAGTTAAGAAAACTAATATTTAATTATTAGCTACTATATCCAACTGTTGAAATCCATGTTAAAATATTTTATCTCCTTTATTACTGACAAAGACTATGTCATGTAGGTATTATTATTCCCATTTTACATAGGCAAGAACAAGAGGTGAGCAAGTTTAAATAATTTGCCCAAGGTCAAAGTCCATGCCAATCCCACTACACCCCTGCCACCCAGGAGTAAGTGCTATTTATAGTGTATAAATATTGACAGTTGGGATAGTGGGTTAGCTAAACACATGCTGCCCTCATGAAGCTAATATTCTTTGGGGAAAGACGAACAATAAAAAAATTAACTAAATACAATAGTTTAAACAGTGTTGTGCCTTGATGAAAATGAAACAGGACTATGGAAGGGAATAATGGAGAGTGGGGGAAATACTAAACAGGAAGGTAAGGTGTGAAAGCTGAGAAGACAACATCTGAACTAAGAACGGAATGGAGAGAAGGAACCAGGAACTTGGATAATAGAGGGAAGAGAATCTTAGATGACAGACCAGCAAAGGCACAAGCCCTGGGACGGAAAACAACTTCATTTGTTTCAGAAACACAAAGGCCCATGTAAACATCCTAGTAAAAGCAAAGTAAATTGAATCCAGCAGGACATTAAGAAATCACCTTCAAGGCATGCAAGGCTGCCTCAACGTTGGTGAATATATCAAGGCAATTCACTGGATTAAAAGAGGAAAACCAGGTGATTATCCTAGGAAAAGCTGAAAACAGCATTTGGTCATAGATAAAACCCATTCCTGGGAGGGAGGGGAAAGAACTTAGGAAATAGAAACATAAGGAAATTTTCTTAACTTAGTATTGGATATTTACAGCAAAAATCTTTAGCAAACATCATACTTAAGAAGGAAATATTAGGAACATTTTTGTTTAAAACACCATGCTAGCCCTTGTGTTATTACTCAACATTGTCCTGATGGCCCTCATCAACAAAATAAGACAAGAGAAATGATATAATTATTGGAAAGGAAAGGACAAAATCAGCAGAAGATATGATTGTCTACCTTGAAAATCTAAGAGAATCATCTTATATGCTATTCAACTTAAAAGTTTTCATCAAAGATGTATAGTGTGCAGTCAACATCCAGTGAATCAATAACTTTCCCGTAACTAGCAATAAGCACTATTAAAAAAGGATTCTAGCCTTTTCCAGCAGTGATGACCTCCCCACGAGAACATGCTTCTTGCAAAGGACCTCCTTCATCCCTCTCCAGAAGAGGAGAAGAGGAAACCCAAGAAGAAGTGCCTGTGCAGAGCCCCAATTCCCACTTCATGGATGTGAAATGCCCAGGATGCTATAAAATCGCCACGGTCTTTATCCATGCACACGCAGTAGTTTTGTGTGTTGGCTGTTCCACTGTCCTCTGCCAGTGTACTGGAGGAAAGCAAGGCTTACAGAAAGGTGCTCCTTCAGAAGGAAGCACGACTGAAAGTACCCTGAAGCAAGAATCAATATTTTAAAGACGAAAATTTAAGTTCTTTCCAAACTTATCTACAAACACAATGCAGTCCTAATCAAAATTTCTACAGCATTTCTCATAGAAGAGCATATGCACAAAGATTGCTGAGACGGTTTTCAAAGTATGGTATTATATGGTAATGAAAACAATGTGATTTGGGCATAAAATTAGATACATAGAACCATGGAACCAATTAGAGTCCAGATGGATACATGCATGTATCACTACATATAATATTTTAGTAAACAACAGCAATAGAGTTTCAACTCAGTGGGAAAAGGATGAGCAGTTCAGTAATGGTGTTGGGATAACTGATTAACCATTCACAAAAATAAATCTCAGTGGATTAAAGAACAGGGTGTGTGTGTGTGTGTGTGTGTGTGTGTATGTAACAACACATATATTTACCTTGAGAAGTATTTGTACATATACACAAGAAGGCATGTACAAAGAGGTTCATTTCATGATCATTTTATTAATGAACTATCAGGAACACTGTCCATTGATGTTAGAATCATGAATGAAATTATGACATATTCAAATATGGAATGTTGTGCAGTAGACAGAAGAATGAAGTACATCCATATGTGTACTCATGTTGAAAGGTCTCAGAGTCATATTGTTGAGAGTAAAAGCAAGTTATAGAAAATATCCAATGTTACAACACTTAAATAAATGAATCAAAATCATTCCACACTGAACTAACGATTATGCCTACAGATATTTATATGTACATGTATATGTATATATTTACATATATGTAAATGCAAGGGCAAATATTTTAAATATATATGAAATTAACTTCAATGGTTTCCTTTGGGGAGTGGACTGCTCAGGTTTTCAAGGCTGCATAGCAAAAAAAAAAATTACTTCAAGTATTATACAAATATGCTATATTGCTATTTCATCTCCTAGGCAGAGTAATGAGAAGAATGAATCTTATTTATCTCAGAAGAATCCCTGGAAATTAAAAATAAAGATCTTGAGGGCTAATGAATCAAATGAATTATGGGAGGTTAAAATCCACTAATATTTTTCATTACTTTCTGTTTGAATATTTTGGAAAAAATAAATGTGAGGGGTAAGAAGGAAAGAGGAAAGCCTAACCATTTGATTTTGCTTTGGCAGAATCATTCAAAATCTGTTTTCCTATTTTATTAGGCTATTTATTATTCTTATGGTTATACTAAACTTCTGTAATCACAGAAGTATACAGAGTGGTTAACCAAAATCTCTTTTGTTCTCAAAAGAAGTATCAACTAATGCTTCACCCAATACATACTATCAGGACATATTTGTTAACTGATTGGAACAACATCTTTAGGTTAATTTATAGCGTTAGGATTCAAGGATATTTCCCCAGCTACATGATTTCTGAAGGGAAGTAGCGTGAATCCCCTACTCTTGGATGAAATGCATACAACAGATTCTGCATCCTGTCGGGTTCCAGTACTTGCTTAACGTGGACTGCTTCATATGGTGATAAATGTGGTGAAGAAGTTCTGATGTCCTATTGAATATTTAAAATACCACATAAATCTCACTATTAATTTCATTCATTCAGTGGATGCGTTTGTCAAATCTCCTGTCAAGGTTTGTGGACACTGGTTTCTGAAAGCATAAGGAGCAGGAAAAATTTTAGCCCTGACAACCAAGATAAACTACTAGCAGTTGAAAAACCACTGAATTATACTCTGCAATACAGAGCTGCCTTGAGGACTTAACTATTGAACTGAGAAATGAACAAAAGCTGAAATACACCTAATCCTTCTCAAAGACAGTCAGTTCTACCAATCACCCTAGATCTTGTAGTGGCTTTTAAAAATTTGTCAAGAAGTGCTTCTCAGTGTTAAATGAAAAATAATCCTGGAGACCACAGGCTGTGAATCTTCTAGTTAGTTTTCTGGCAATAATATGGAGAGGAAGAGGTATTTGTTTTCAAACAGGCATTTCTCCATTCTTGCCTTGAAGCCATCTGATACTCAGATTATTTCTACAGCAATTAATCAGGTCAGCAGATCTCTTTGGACATAGCCCTCCCAAATTCTATTAAAGAGATTTGGAAGAGTAATTTCTACTACATACATTTTCTGCCTTACTCATTGTTTAGCTTGTTTTTTGGCAAATGTCTTGGAGGCTTTATGACTCTTATACAGAATCCTATGGGACATGTGTGTGGTGAAGTCCTTAGCTCTGCTGATCTAGGCTTCTAGGAACTTTTTTTTTTTTTTTTTGGCTCTTGTTTAAGTCCTCCAATATAAAGCCTTTTTTTCCCAACATAGTTCATAAAATGGATCACTCTGATAATTTCCCCTTGAACTTTCAATGAGCTTCTCAGATTTAAAAAAAAAAAAGGTCAGAAACAGAATTCTAGATTCATGACCTCCCCACTCCCACCAAATCTGCTCCTCCAGGATCCCCCATCGTAGTAAACGGTCCCATTCAGTCACAGGTTACTCGAGTCAAAATCCTGGGAGTCATCCTTGATCTCTCTTTTGCTTTCAGGCCCCATATTCAGTTATCAGGACATTTTGTCAGTGCTATCATCAAAATACTCGCGACGTGACCCCTCCTCACCAACCCCACCACCAGTCCGGGCCTCCGCCGTCTCTCACCCAGTCTGCTGCACTGGTCTCCTGGACCTACTCTTTATCTCTTGGTGTCTGTTTTCCAATACTGTTAAAATGTAAACCTGAGTGTGTCCTGTCCTGCTCGAATCCCTCCAGTGGCTTCCCATCCCACCTAGAACAAAATTCACAAGCCTTACTTTGGAAACCAAGTCTTCGTATAATCTGGGCCCTGATGACTCTCCATCTGGATTCATTCCCCTCTTGTTTCTCTTCCCTCACTCTGCTCCTATGACACTGGCCTCCTGGATTTTCCTCAAACACAGGGAACATAACAAGAATGCTCTACCTCAGGTCTCCCGTGCTTGCTATTCCCTGCCTGCAGCACATCTCCCAGGTAATTGTATAGTTCACTTCTTCACTTTATTCAAATATTACCTCCTTGGAGAGAATCTTCTAGGACACTGTGCCAGTTTGTGTATATTATGACCCTCAAAAAAGCCATGTTCTTTAATGCAACCTTGTGTGGGCAGAACATGTATTAGTGTTGATTAGGTTGGAAACTTTTGATTGGATGTTTCTCAATTGTGGGCGAGACCTTTCATTGGATTATTTCCATGGAGGTGTTGCCCCACCATTCAGGATGGGCCTTTATTGGATCACTAGAGCACTTTAAAAAGAGCAACACAGGCCCAGACAGTACTAGAGCAACTGAGAGTGACAGTTTGAAGAGGAGCTGCAGCCAAGATAGACATTTTGAAGAATGCACAGGAGCTGAGAGTGGAGCTGGAACACAACCTGGGATTAGCAGATGCCAGCCACATGCCTTCCCAGCTTTCAGAGGTTTTCTGGAGGCCAACGGCCTTTCTCCAGGGAAGGTGCCCTATTGTTGTTGCCTTACCTTGGACATTTTATGGCCTTAAGACCATAACTCTGTAACCAAATAAACCCCCTTTATAAAAGTCAATCCATTTCTGGTATTTTGCATAATGACAGCATTAGCAAACTGGGACACCCTATCTAAAATAGGACCGCTGTCACTACTGTGTTACCCTACTTTATTCCTTCCTAGTCCTCAGGTTACATACTTTATTACCTATCTTCTTCACTACACTGGAAGCTCAGTGAAAGCAGGGACCTCGTCTGTCTATTCACCACAGTATCTCCAGAGCCTAGGTCATGCCTGGCACATGGCAACACTCAATAAACAATAGTCAAAATGAATGATTGTACACTTAAAATGGGCAAGTTTTATGGTATACAAATTGTACTCAATAAAGCTGTTAAGAAAATCAGACCTATAATTTTTTAAATCGAGAAAAAAGTGAAAGAATTGGGTGACTGAATGAATTAAAGCAAACTAAGCTTGAATTGACTATACTCCCCAAAATGAGATTAAGAAGTATTGAACTATAGAAAACAGCATATCTGGTTGTGATTCTAATTTCATCCAGTGAATGACTGTCCATTTCTTTTTCATTGATATGCTTGGAAGTTTGAAACATTAAAACATGATATTTAATAAAAATTACACATTTGAGTGTTTGCTATATGCCAGGGACTGTGCCAGTTTGTACATAAATTCTCTCACTTAGTCCTCTGAGGCAAGTGCCATAGTAATCTCATAATGAGGAAAGTGTGGCTTAGAGAGTTTGTTTCTAGCCAATGGAACACTTGGATTTGAACCCAGGCAAACTCTAGGACTCTTCCCGCATTCTGGCAGAAAGGACAGAGAAAAAGGCCAAATGATGGATGTCAAACTGCCATTTTTTTAAGTGCTAGGGGATCCCAGGATGTTTTTAAACTCATCTTGCCTGCCTCTCGCATCCTTATTCTTTCCTTCTACTTTGGTGGGGTCACCCATTATGCCGAGTCAGGCCCACGATTACCCTTTTCCAACTGAACTGCCCTCCCAGTGGTGTGTTGCTTTATATGATTATTATAGGATCCCAGCACCTATTTATCAAACAATTCTTCCTTGGTCTCTACTATAGTACATGTTTTCATTCCAGAGTCTCTTTAAATACAGAGGTTTACTGTCTCTCCCCAAATAGCCCATTATTTTCAACTACTTTCCACATGGAACCATCCATATTACTGTTGAATATTTTCTACAGCATAAATTCTCTTAACTCATATCTAATTTGACTAAATCCTCTGAACAATACTGTGAAATAGACATTACCATCTCAATTCAAGAGAAAAGGAAACTGGGTCACAGACTCTTGACCCTTGCCTCACACTCCCCAGAAATGTAGAAGCGGGAGTAGAATGCAGATATGCTTTCCATTTCACCATATCAAATCACCCGTTAGTTTGTTGTGGTAAAATATGGTAGAAGCTATTCTGTCCAATATGGTAGCTACTAGCTACATGTGGCTATTTAAATTTAAATGAATTAAAATTAAACAAAATAAAAAATTCAGGCCTTCAGTTATATTAGCCACATTTTAAGTAATCAATAATCAGGTATAGAAAGTGGCTACTTTAGTTGACAGTGTAGATAGCAAACATGTCCATCATCACAGAAAATTCTATTGGACCATGCAGGCTAGATTCCTGAAATATAAGGAGAATTTCCACTATAAAGCGTTACTGTCTGCAGTTGCATTTGGGCATTAGGTTCACTGTATTCCCAGGAAGTAGGAAATCATCTCATTTTAGTAGTTATCTAATTCAGAGTTTCCCAATCTGGGCCTATCATCAGAATTTCAGATTCCTAGGCCCATTAATTCTGGAATAAATCAATAATGCTTGGAGACATATCACTAACTTCTTACCTGTTAGTTGGGGACCCCTACTATTAATAAATCAAAGAATCAGAAAAGACTAACTAACCCCTAACTAATCTATTATAGCTCTCTTATTTTATGGTTGCTGAAATTGAAGCCCAAAGAGATAAAGTAACTTTTCCAAAGTCATACAGTTAATGGCAGAGCCAAGACTAAAATATGAATTTCCAGATTCTCTTTCCAGTGCTCTCTTCACTAAACCATGCAATTTTATTGGACATTCTTAGTCTATGAAAGCCTATACTCAATGACAATTAGGAAAAGAAGTTGGAGGGCAGCTCCCTCTTTCCTCTACTCATGCCTTTCCTTCTGCAATCCTTAAAAATGGAAAGGCTGTTTTTCTAGGCTACGTAAAAAGGAGCAGCCACTTGAGGTGACCAACAGCTGGCCAACAGATTATACAGCCTCCTCCTTGGATAATGAGACTATGTCTGATAGCCCACTTTCACCCCCTGAGCTTGTTCCAGATATGTGTCTGCTGAGGACACCTGCCATATCACCCTTCCTTCAGTAGCCACCGTGCACAACTCTGATCTCCCTTCCACAGGAGTTCTAAGTAAGTAACAGTGCTGGACAGCTAGAAAAGCTTCCACAACTTCTAGCCTTCTAAGCCATCCTGCAACACCTGGGTGTGAAAATAGAACCCCTGTCACTTTTCCAAACAGCAGGAGACCTGGCCTGAAGGAGACTAAGTTCTTGGGCATGCTTTGATTTACAGCTGCTGCCTGGAGCAACGTTTCTGCTCCCTGAGGTTTTTGGTAGCAGAGGGTAGTGACTCTTTTCAAGTGCTGCTTTTCTTCCTCACGACCCTTCCCGTCCATGTACTATTGGCCATTTGCTCCCTCTAGTTTTAAATGTTTATATGCAGCTGTGTGCAAAGCTTAGTGACTTTGGGGGCATAACATCCTGGCACTATTTTTTTTCATTAGTCTTAGAAGGAAAGCTGAGACTTCTCAAGCACAAGGCAAAGCAAGGACTGAGCTCCTAAGATGACATTCTTCTGTGCTTGAAAACACCCACTTGCTAAATTTGGTTGCTGTTTCTTTTTTTAGCAGGGTAATGCAAAAGTCTGAATTTCCCATGCAGAGAAATAGCATTCACCGAAGGCAATGCATATTTGAATTTCCTCTCCCCAGCGTCCACTCTCTGTTGCCACTTCTGATTTGATTTCTCACTTATAAAGAATTATTACAAGGTAAAATGGATTATGAGTTTCCCTTAACACAGAACAGAATTGAATAGTCACAAAAATTCAACAGCTGCCTGTGTTCATTTTTATCCTAAGAATCTGATGAACAGACACAGGAGTGAATATGTTTTAAGTAAACAGCCCATATTCCGTAGGGACCTTGGTGCAGGGAATAAAATAGAGCCTCAGTCCAACTGAGCTGTATAATCAGCAAAGCCGCCGCCATCTGTCAGGATCCTCTCTTCTCCCTCTGGCTTGGGCTCCCGGGACCCAGATGACAGACGGGCATCATTAGCTAGCTTGAACACTAGGTCACCCCACTGAGACAGGTCACCTTGTGTCTTTGGGGTGTTTTATTCCCCCCACCCCTGCTCTCAGTTCTGATCCTGAGAAAGGAAAATTGAATTTTAGTCTTAAGATTAAATGATGACAGTATGCAATCTGTCAGCTCCTTGCTGGTAGCCAAGCAGGTTTGTTCAATTATAAAAGAAGGATAAAAACCTGATCCCAGCCTTCGCTTCCCCCAGTCCTTCAGAATCAAAAACCGGGGAACCCTGCCTGTGTGCAGCCCAGTTAAATTCACTCTAACACCTCAAATATGCTGCTTGCTTTGCAGTGATGTGTGCATTAATGAGTGGGCATGGAAATTTCAGTGTATTCTGGCTATGATGTACCGGAAATGAGAGAAAAATGGCATGGATGGAGAATCAAAGAAAGAAATTGAACATGCTGGTAAGTAGTGACAGGTTCCACACCGTGAAACCAGTTTGAGGTACACAGAACAAAATGCAAGCCACAAGCAGACACTCCCAATGCCCCTGATTTTTAAAAATTGGTCATCCGTTTCAGCAGCTGATTGAGTTTCACGTAATTCCTTCCATAGTTCTTTCACAGATTTTTTTCCCGTTAATCCACCCAATAATGTGAGCCCTGCACATTTTTTACTTTCTCTAGGGGCAGCTGTCAATCTCATTCTCCTTCACTGTGGGATTCCCCGGACACTTGCTTCTTGACCTTTAGGCTGAACTCACTTCCTTCTCTCTTCCTTATCTTGGTTTCTGAGGGCTTTCTCACGAGTGGTGATGACCTAGTTCTGGACCTCACTTTAGATAAGCTCTGGTAAGAATTTTTTATTAGTCAAATCTAAATGTGATCAATTTTCTCTCCAGAGATAACTCATTAAGTCTCTTAATAAAGGAATAAAGGTTTTGGAGAGGGATGTAATTATGAATTGAGCTGCATTTTAATTTGGAAGAAGGACGACTGATAGAGGCCAAAGACACATGATTTGGAGAACCTTTTAGATTTCACTTATGTACAGAATAGTTTCACATTTTGGCCTTTCATCAGGGAACTGTTCTAAACTGCCTGCAAGGCATATCATCCTGCAAAATGGTGGATTTTCGTTTATGGATCTTAAAAGTTTTTTTGAACAGTGGCTATATTTTAGAAATATCACAAAATACAGTGATGACTTGGCCTCTTCTGATTTCTTGATTAGGCTGCTAAGCAAGATTGGAGGAAATCAAATAACAATGCAGATCGGGGCCTCCATAAACTCAGTCTTTGGGTCTCAGGTTTTCCATCCTTCTACATGTTCTGCTTCAACTTCCTTTTCCCTTGCTTCTCTATGATTATTTCAGACCTCATGTCTTCCAGCCTTTGGTGGCCCTAGGTGTCCCTTGGGGGGCTGGTGACAGCCTAACTTCAATCTCTGCCTCTGAGCTCACAAGGCATTCTCCCTGCATCTATCTCCATGTCTCTGTGTCCAAACTTCCCTCTTCCTATAAGGACACCAGTCATATTGAATTTAGGGCCCACCCTAATCTGATAGGACCAAGTCTTAACTAGTTATACCTGCAAAGACTCTATTTCCAAACATGTCTCATTCTGACGTTCTGAGTGGACATGAATGGGGTGGGAGGCAGTATTCAACCCAGAAAGGCCCCATTTCCTCACAGAGTTGCCTATGAGATAAAATACAGGCTCTTGCACCAGGGAGGCATCTCCTCACAAATGTTCCAAAATGCAAACATATAGTATATTCCAAACTACAAAGGCATTACTTTTCCCTCCACTTCTGTGACTCTCTCTGTCAATGGACTAAATCCCCTTCTCCAGAAACTTTTGTCCATCTAGCTTCTTCCCTTTCCCTGATTCCCCCACATCCTCTTGATATCCAATTCCCTAGGTTCTACCTCCTTCTCGTTTCTCATGTCAGACTCCTCTCACTCTTGCCTCATTTCCCAACTGCCACCCTGCCTTGGGTGTTGCTTTGCTGTAAATGACCCTCCACACTGTTTCCAGAGGGGCTTTCTAAAACACAGATAGACATGTTCCTATTAATTATCTCCAAATGAAGCACAGAATGGCAAGTCTTTGCCCAACCTCTAAAACGTTAGAGTCAGAGTTTGTGTTTAAACCCAGAATGCCTGGTACAAAAACCTGTGCTCCTGACTAGTCAGCCATGCCTCTCTGAGAAGGAAAGGCTCATTCCACCCCAGTTCCCCTCACGACCTGCTCTCTCAAGGACTTCCTTTCCACGAGGATATTTTGCCTAGACACAATTTTGTTTACCATCACTGAAATAAGATAACCATGAAGTAATACATCAATTGACTGATTTTTACTGACCTTTTGCTTGTTCACATCTCTGTACACATCCAGAGATACTCATCCCAGAATCAGAGCAGCAAATTTTCCAGGAAATACTATTTTGTTAAATGCAACAGACTCTATGCTACTTTTGAAGGAAAAAAAAATGTTGAAAATATAAATTCTCAAATGAAATAGATACTTGACTCTCCCAACTTTTCTGTCTTGAAGACATCACAGACCATTTATTGATCTCTTTCAAAATATAAGAGGGGAAAAATGCATGTGTCAATCGAGTAAATAATGTGAAGGTTAGACAAAGCTGTAATTCAAAGACACTCTGGGAAATATTTGTAATTGCGATTACTTTTTCCAGGGTGCATGACTTTTTATTTGCTCCTCACACTACTAGTGCATAAAGTAGAAACATTCATCCCTGTTTTATAAATGTGGAAACTGAGGCTCAGTAAATTCAACCATCTTGTCTCAAGTGACCCTGTTGAATGGTGGTGGAAGCAAGATTCAAAGCCCATCTTCTGTCATTAAGTCCAAGCTGTTTCCACAGCTCAGCCTCTCAGAGATTCAAAGATTTTTTTTCAATACACATATTATTTTGGAATAATTTGAGATTTTATAGAAAGTTGCAAAAATAGTAAGAGTTTCCATATACTCTTAACCCAGTTTCTTTTAATGTTAAAATCTACTACAATTATCCAAACTAAGAAGTTAATATTAGTATGTTACCATTAAATAAATGCCAGTCCTTATTCAAATTTCACTGGTGTTTTCCCAATGACCTTTATCTGTTCCAGGTTCCTATCCAGGATACATTATATTTAGTCATCATGTCACCTTAGTCTTTTCTGGTCTGTGACAGTTTCTTAGTCTTTCCTTGTTTTTTATGACCTTGACAGTTTTAGAGTACTATTTGGTATGTTGTAGAATGCCCCTCAATTTGGGTTTGTTTGATGTTGAAAATTTTTCATTACTCAAAAATTTTACTTTCTGTTTACAGCACTGTATTCTATACTTAGTTGACTTTTTGTAGACAAATATCAAAAGGCAGATATCCTGTTCTTTTGCTTTTGAAAATGATTGCATATTTTCTCTTGAAATCACTAGGGACTCAGAACTTTTTTCAACACTGTTTTTACCTTGCATGTGGTTGTAATGCCTATACACAGGTCAATCATTTTTCCCAGATAATTGGATCCTTGAGGTCTAAAACAGCAAAGGAAATCATCACAGAAAAGATGAATATACATGCAAAATTAAGATCAGAAGCCATTTCAAAGAGAGACAGAATAGTAGCTAACCTACAGTACTAATAGTAGTAAATTAGCTGTTACTATAGCAGAAATTGGGTTAAATGAGCTTTTAGATTTACTAGACCAATAGTCTTGTCCCAGAGTTGATAATTCTTTGTTGCCAGTTACTTTGGGTTCGAGGAATATGGAAGGCTGAATTCTGGTGGTTCACTGCAGATACTAAAAGCTTATAAAACGAATGATCAAGATGACAGCCCCTACCCAGCACCTGGCACACAGCAGATCCTTGATCAGTGCGAGTTTCTTTCCAGAGAACGCATATCTAGAGCTTACTGTCTAATGAGCAGCCTTCTAGTACTTTATATACCTCAGCTTCTTTAATCCTTATCACCCTCCCATTTTACAGCTAAGGAAACTGAAGTTCAGAAAGGTTAAGTGACCCAGGGTCACACAGATAGCAGCTGGTATGGCTGGGATTTGAACCCCAGCAGTCTGGCAAGTGCATCCATGCTTTTACCCATGATACCCCGCTGCTTTTTAATCTATGCAGAACCATCTGAAAATTTAGCATTGCACATAAGAGAATTTTCAAGATGACAGAATTTTAAATAACTTAACGTTTTCTGTTGGAACTATTTCTAAAACACATCCCTTGCCTTCCTAGCACAGATCAAATATTGCCTGATATATCAGAGGGTTATTAATGTGAACACCAAATCTTCTGTTTGGCTTAACTAGTTTTACCTTACCCTATACAGAATGGTGCCACACTGATAAAGTGTTGATGAGTTATTTTCCTGCTATTTTGATTTATCAGTTTCTTTTGTCATTGTCATCTCTGTCACTTCTTGATGCTTTTCACTTGCCTGACTCTGACAACATCCTATTTCTCTCTTCATGATCATTTATGTCTACTTAGCTCTTATAATTGTATGTAGCATAGACTCTGGTGGATGCTCTAAGGACTCTCTGCTAAATTGAGAACATAAGAAAGCATGACATATATTTCAGTGCTTGCACATCACTTAGATGACTTCTTTGCTTGTTTCCTTGGCTCTGTCTCCACAGAGTAGAGTTGAGATCACTTCTGGATAAGTAAACTGACATATCCCACATCTTGAAAATAATGTCTTAATAAAATAGATAATAAGCTACCAATAGTTACATTATGGCCTTAACCACCACAGTCAGACACTTACTAAAAGTCAGGTCATTAATGGTAAAAAAAGAAATTCGTTGCTTATCTTTCAAAAAATAATGAAAATGTGATCCATTATACCATTTAAAGCTCCCAATCATGTCATCTGAGAATTGGGGAATAGTGAATTTTAATTTGTTCTAATCAATAAAATTCTCCTGTGGCAAATATTCTTAATCATATGTGGCATCTGGAGGTTTAGATTGGGCTGTGGATTTCATCTTAGTAAGTATTTGGCACCCCATGTGACACCTACAAATGGTGATCTCTGACTAATGCCATTTCCCATCCTTACACCTAAATTCTTGCCATTGAAACCATGAGGCTATTTTCATTTTGTCTTCCCAAATGCAAAAATTATTCCAGCACATTTTCAGATGGATGGAGTTTTTGTTCCTGGCTCATTCTAGTGGAAACAGAGGAGTCCTCTGTCTGGGCAGGGTTGGAGCCAAATTGAGCAGGAAACTCTTTCAGCTGCTATTCCAGACCTGGCTGCACTTGGGAGAGGGTTTCTGGATGTGAATCAAGTGTTTTTGAGTGTAAAATCTTTCATGGTCTTTAGTGCTGGTTACTTCCATGACATCCCAAAGCATCCATATAGGGGAGAAGCCCCTGTTAGGTACTACTGGGGAAATTCCACAGGGTCAAATTGTTTCCAGAGCTTAGCATTTTTTCTACACAAGATATTCAAACAAATCTGAAACTGGTTACTTATAGTTCCGAGTGGGAATTATTTAGTGACAGAGGGTTATTTGGTTCTCAGGTTGTAAATATAACACACAAATCTCATCACTTATTGATCTTATGCAAGGTGAATATTTTATCCTTCTATAAATGGAACTGAGTATCTACCAAGTAACCTTAGTTCATCAATAATAAATATCCCTATTAACTATGTGGTCAGTGAACTTTCAATCTGAGACTTCATAAGAATTTATCAATTAACAAGTATTATTTAGAATTAGGGAAAGCATTCCCCCTTCAATTCTTTAAAATTACATACTTCCTCCACTGTAACAACACCTTAAGTCCTCTAAATTTGATAAGCACATTATCAGATTCATTCTCTAACCAAATTTAACTATTTTATTTCCTACCCCATGAGCATTATCCTGTGGACCACAAAATAGAAGAGATGTTCAATTTTGACACTGAGTTATAGTCAAGGCAGTTCCCTAATAGATGAATTATTAATATTCAAGATAAATTGGGTTCCCAGGCAACTTTCCCAACATGACTTTTTAAGTGATAACAAATGTAACTGGGACTTTCCAGAAATGGCATTGAAATCCAACCTCTTACCCAACAACTGCCCCTCATTTTATGTGTGATAGAACACAGCCATGAAAACTGGACTCTGTTTTTGAGGTGGTTATCCAAACACCAGTTATTTCTAAGAATAGCAGTGACCATATATTACTAACCAATTAAGGCATTAGACTGTGCTCACTGCCTGCTTATAACTTATTTCCCAGTCAGCCTGGAGAACTGGGTTGTATTTGAATAATAACCAGGGGGGAAAGGTCCTTCTTGTATTTTTTTCCCCAAGAGTTGACTGTGAGTAATAAAATGAGTTTTTCTAGCAAGGCCCCAAAATAGATAGCTGCCAAATTTCCCCTTTTGTGTTGGTATCTCATTAAGAAGTAGGGCTGGTCTCCTTCTTGTAAAAAGGTGGTTTTCTAAGAGCAATTGAGTTAAGAAAAAAAAAAAAATCCCATTCTCTAGTTAATCAGTGAAGAAATGTTTGCTTAAAATATTGCCCTACCATTTGTTCCTTTCTACTCTCTCCTATTTCCAACTTTGAGAATTTTTATCCTCACATCCTTTCATTTTTCTTTTCTGATCCTCTCACTAACACCCACTCATTTGTTCACACCTTTCTTCAGTTTCCAAAGGAGACTTCCCTCATTATCAGGTAGTTTTTCCTGCTGTGCCCTCTACCAACTGGATTACCACCCAAGGGCTCTACCCAGGGTGACCTGCTGCAGTGTGCTTCCGGTCTCCCTCTTCTAATAGAAGTGGAGAAACTGTTTTAATCAGCAGATTGCAGCTGAGGTCAAGTGGAGCGTAAGAAGACAGCAGGAATTTCTGCTCTCACCGCCACTTCTCATGGCTCATTGAATCACGTTCCTTCTTGAAGAAAAGACTAGGGAGGTGGAGGAAAGATGGAAGGAAGAAAGAAGCAAGAAAAGAAGGGAGTAACCATTGCTACCATATATTGAGGGCATACCTTATATCAGAATCTTCATGTACATTAGCTCATTTAATTCTCAAGACCCTGCAAAGGATGGTCATCCTTATTTTAAAGATGGAAGTTGTGACAGTCAGAGAGTCTAAACAGCTTGTCCTGGGATGCACAGCTAGTAAGTTGTGGAGACAGAATTTGAAACCAGGTCTGTGTGATCCCACACTCAGCTTATTTCCACCATTGCACGCTGCCTCCCTGGAGGCAGGACTGAGGGGGCATTAGCCACTCTCTGTGTTCTGAGGGAGGACACCAGGATCCAGGGTATCAGTGAAAACAATTTGGTTCCCAGGTGATACTTTCCTTGAGACAGACAACCCGGTTGTCCTTCCAAATAGGGAACCCTCAATTGGCTTAGAAGGTGTTGACATTCATTCATAAAAATAACTTTGTCGACTCACTGCCAATCAAACATTTTTAACTAGCATTATGGGCAAAAAATATGGTTAATAAATCAGAATTTATCTAACCACAGTTTTTAAGCATACAGATGATATGGCTGATAATGGCAATAATCACTATAAAAATTAAAACAGCTACCATTCATTGAATATCAACAATGATCCAGAAACTCGTATATCATTTCTAACTCCTCCTAACTACATCATGAGGTAGATATCATATCTCCATTACTCACTGGCATTATGTAATTGCCTAGAGGCAAAGAACAAGAAAGTAATTGAGAATAATTGGGAGCCAGGTCTGTGTGCCACCAAACCACACACTTCCACTCTATCAGGGCTGCTCCTTCCCTGAGTCTGCCAGAGCTGGGGGCTGAAGCCTGGAGGAATTGCCTTGAGTGTCCATGACTGCGAGCAATCAAGTTCCCATCTGTGATTAAATTGAATAATTGAATATCCTTTGTCTCATTCTTACACTAGGTTTGACTGTAAATTCTCTTGCCCTCATTGTTTAATATTAATAAACTTTCAGTGGTTCTCAATGTTCCAGAAAATAGATATCCAACAATTTAAAGACCTCCAGAATCTGACCTCAGCCAACCATCCAGCCTTATTCCCACCCTCCTTTGACCAAACTTCTCCAATCAAACTGTTTCCCTTTCTTTATGAAACACCAGGGGCTTATCCATTGCCTGACTTTTGCACATTTCATTCCACTTCTCTTAAAAGCTGCTGCTTACCCTCACAGTGAACCCAGCTCATATTTCACTTCCTAAATCATCTGGAAAATCCAGATTGAAGTACTTACTTTCACTCTCTATTTTAATAGTAATTATCATCTGTCTAGTTTATTTGCCAATTAATTTTGTATGACTTAGAGGCATGGCTACTCCAGTGCCTTGATATACTATTGACATCTTATCATGCTATTTAGCATTTTAGTTTGATCTCAATTAGAGAGTAATCTCCTCCTATACCCCCTCATATCATCTGTGCAGCACAAAACGTATTGCCTAGTTTAGAGCAGGCACTTAAGATCTTTGGCCTGGTTTCTTTAACAACCCTGTATTGTGTCACAAGCCACAAGGTATGTTTCTAGAATAATATAAAGGAATTACTAGAGATAAACCTCCACTGGCCGAATGACCTGGATAAAAGTTATCCATCGACTTGGTGCTAACTTTCATTTAACCTGAAAGGATGAGAATGTAAAGCAAGATGAAATTAACAGGATATAACCCTGAAGAATGAAATGAAATTTGGCTTGGAAATGAGGGATCTCTTCATGCATTTCATTTACAGCATGCCATTTTCACATCAATTTCTATGTCTTTGTGTATGAAACTAAAGGCTCAGCAGAAAAAAATGTCAAATTTGGGATTAAAATAACTCCTTCAAAACTATGGTAATTCTGATGAACTGCTTCCCTGAAGTGGAAAAATATATATATATCTTACCTCCAGGAGTGAGAAGGTGGCATCAGGGCACTACAGAGAGTCTGTAACTATAAACCAACTGGGCTTTATGCTTCCTGTAAGGTTTGTTTGTTTATTCACCTGCTTGTGAGTCAGGGGTGGAAAAAGCTGTTCCAATACTGGAGAGTGGCCACCTTATTAACCTGGAACTGTCTTTAGAGCTGATTCTATGACCTCAAAGTTTCTTTCATCTTGGATAAATAATTGAGGTAAGGAGAACAGTAAATCCATCCAAAAGAAAAAAAATGGAAAAACGAATGTCCTTCCCAAAGACTAATTGAACCTATCACATTCCACTAAGTCTTCCCCCTGTAGAAGGCAAAAGAATAAGATGAGAATGCTCATTATAATCATTACTTAAAGTAACAAACCTTTTGTGACAAGGGCCAGAGATTTCTGAAATGAAGAGTAAAACTCCATGTTTCATTTTAGCACAAATTACTTTCCTGTTCCGTTTTGGCAAACGCTTCAGTTTTCATCTCAAAGTTGTTCTTAGAATGAACATGTAATTATCTGGTCTTGTTTACAGCAACAAAAGTCAGGTTCTTTAGCAGATATTAATAACCACTGTGCTAAGAGCATTCTTCTAGCTCACCCCACATGCTGAGCTTTGCCCTGATTTCAGCCTTGTGATAATTTCATGATGCCCATCCTGTACCCTACCAACTTTTTATGACTGCATATCCATGGTGATAACCACTCTCAGTCAAATTGCCTCTTATTATACCAAATTATTATACATTACAAAGGGTATCATCTTGCTTTATTGCGGTTAACAGAGTCTGTACCTGATTTATTTGCTCTCCTGAGGCTTGGAGAGCCTAAGATAGGGTAACGGTGACTCAAGAAAAAGTTCGTAATGGCAATGTCATTTCTGAAGCCAGGTTCAAGCCTGTAAAGTGGGAAATTGAAATAATTCTGAAAAGAAAGCACAGTGTAACACCAAAGAAATTTTGCCTAAACTACTTGGCTATTTTTGACTCAAAGGGGGTCCAGATATTATTTCAATTTTATGTCTATTTCTACATTTATAAACCTGTAATAGCAGCTATCACCATGTCATGGTCTAGACACATTCACAGTGGTAGTCATTTAATATTCACAGCAATCCTAAGATGTAGCTATTATTGTCCTCATTCTACAGATGGAAAAACTGAGACACAGAGTTAAGTATTTTGCACAAGGCCATATAGTTAATAAAATGGCAGATTGGGATTTGAACCCAAGCAGGAATGATCTAGAGGCTAAAGGCTTAACCACTATTTGCTACTGCCTCTCCAACCTAGTCTGTCATTGCCAGAGGAGTCAAGTTTTATTTCCTTTTTGGGCCCAGCCTCTCGTATGTAGGAGCACAGTGTGTGATGGTCCAAAATCAAGGGCAGTCTTGTGCTGCGGCAAGCCTGAGAGGTCTATTCCTAGGCCCATTTTTTGAAGAGCCAAAGTTAACTCTCCAAGGAAAGGGAATAAGAGCAATTCTTTATTGGTCACCTCACAACCTTATGAGGAAGAATTTATTACAGCTATTCCTCTTTTACAGGTGAGAAACTCAGCTAAGTTGCTTAAGTTTACATAGCTAATAAGACACAAAAGAGGGGATAAAACTCACAACACCACTCTATCAATCATTCTTTATCCTTAGAGTAGCAAAATCTAAAGTGAATAAATAAGTATTAGATGAAATAACAACAAAAAAGAACTGGGAAGGAGGAAGAGAAACAGAGGAAAGAGGGGAGAGAGGGAGGGAAGTTTCTAGGTTCAAAGAAGTTTGGGAAATGAATGATTAAACAAAATTATGTAGATTCCTTATCTGCAGGATTTCTCAAAGCATATATATATATATAATTGGTCAGCATCGTTATGATATAGTAAGGAGAATTTCCCAAACTTATTTTAACCGCCCCCCCCCCCCTTTTTTAAGACATTGGTAATGATGCTCTATAACATAAATTTTGAGAAATGCCACTCTAGAGATTTGAAGACCTTCCAAGATAAAACATGTGGTCCAGGAAATGCTTCTATTTCATTATAGTCTTTAGGACAAAGGCCAAGGTGTACAGAACAGGAGATCCAACTTCCTTAAGCTTAGATTTTCATTATCAGGACTGAGTCAGAACCAGTAAAAGACTCCTTTAAGACAAATACATTAAACACTGTATTTAATTCTTAGCATTGTGTACTCAACATTTCTTTCCTACTCTGTTGTAAACTATATGTATGTGTGTATGTGTGTTTCTATGCCATAAATGCCCCAACTAGATTTTAAACTACTTGATGGGCAGGTATTATGTTCTATGTTTTTTCTTTGCCATTATGTTTACTACATTGAATCTCTGCCGAGAGTAAGCATGCAAAAAAATGTTAAATTGATTAATACACCTTTTTAATACAGGATCCAGAAGAATTCTAAAGCTGAACCAGTTGACTGCCTATTATGTTCTTTTGATGATCAAATGAGATAATGCATGTGAACATTTATCACTCATAGTATTTATCCCAGAAAAAAATGCTAATGCAAATTCAAGTTGCTTCAAAATCATTATGATAGGAGTCTCTACCACCAATCATAAATCAGAGGCTGTATTTAAACATAGCCCCTTTTCTTGACAACTCTTTGGCCTTCAAGCCCTGATAGGGCTCTCAAGAAAATGCAGCTCTGAGGTTTAAAAGTGACTTTTCCATACCAGTTTGAAAACCCGAATTAATCTATTCTCATATTTAGCCCATTCCCGGCCTTTCTGGTCTGCTTCTTCCCTCCATTCACCCTTTTGTTCTCCTTACTTGCATACCTGCTCTTCCCACCTGGATTTCAAGCTCCTTTGAGGGCAGATACCATGTAATATCATCCTTGTGTCCCTCTGCTCTGGTAATCTATTGCTGAGTAATAATTTCATTCCCAAATTTAGTGGCTTAAGACAACAATCATGTCGGTATTGTTGGGCTTCATGGCTTCTGTGAGTCAGGAATTCATTAAGGGCATGATAGGACTAGCAGTCAGATGGTGGCTGGAGCTGCAACAGTGGGAGTGGGGAAGGGGCAGCCAGGTGACATCACCTGTTATGACCTAGCCAGGAGTTTTGTGGCATCATGTCTACCTCACTCTATTGGTCACAATAGCCACACAGACCCTGCCCAATTTCAAGGAGGATGGAATATAGACCACACCTCTCAGTAGAAGTGTTAAAGTCACATTTTAGGAAGGGCCTGTGTGATGTGAGTTAATTTTGTGGCCAATTTGGAAAATGCAATCTGTAACACCATCAGAATTGTTGATGTTTTGTTAGGCTGAACAATAGCTACCCGAGGATATCAGGTCATAATCCCTGGAGCCTATAAATGTCACCTCATTTGCTAAAAGGATCTTTGAAGCTGTGATTAAGTTGAAGATTTGAAGATGAGGAGATTATCCTGGATTATCCAGGTGGGCCCTTAAATGACATCACAAGGGTCCTAATAAGAGAGAGGCAGAGGGAGATCTCAAACGGACACAGAGAAGGCATAAGAAGACAGAGCAGAGAGATACCTGAAGATGCTGGCCTTCTAGATTGGAATGATGTGGCCACAGGCCAAGGAATGCCAACAGCAATCAAAAGCTGAAGAGGCAAGGGCCAGATCTCCCCTAGAACCTCCAAAGGGAGCACAGTTGTGACAAAACCTTGATTTCAGCTCAGTGTTACTGATTTCAGACCTCTGACTGCTAGAACTGTGAAAGAATAAATTTTGTTGTCTTAACCCACCAAATTTGTGGTAATTTGTTACAGCAGTGACAAGAAACTAATACAGATGGGATGCTTTGCAGAAGGCAACTGCTGAGTAAATTTTTGTCAGATGACTAAAATGAAAACAGTTTGTCTAAAAATGTTGTCTAAGTGAAAAGATCAACCCAAGAAATTTATTTAGATGAGACTTTATTGCAGCTTCTGGTCCAGCTCCTTGATATTTACTCTGCTCACTCTATGAAACAGGTACTCACAGTTTTAAAAACATTAAGTGAGAAGGATGTCACTAACTCTGATTTGTCCTGTTAGCAATTTTTTTTGTAGGCTGGCTCTAGGCAGTGCCTTATTTGTGTTGGAGTCTGTGTGCTTTCACGCTTAGTGGATGTCGAAAATAACTGCTCTCTATCCTTTAGGCTGCCCCACACTCCCAAACATTTTCCAAAGTTCTACAGACCATGCTGATAGATACTTCACATGTGTTAGTTGTAACTTCCATCAGCTCTGGAAATAAGGAGAGCCAAATATTTTCTACAGAGAAGAAGTGATCTTTTACCCCAGTGCATTCCCACTTTAGGACAGGGAAAGAACAGTGCTGTTCATCCAATTAATTGGATGACAGTTAACACTCACTCAAAGCGATCTTTAAATACTCAAAAATCCTCTATTCAAAACAAAACTAAATCACAGGATTTTCTGCAGTAAAAGTGTCTTGGAGATTCTTGGTGAACAACCTTAGTTAAGAAAGAAGAATGAAAAGTTATTTGACATAGACTGAATTTGCATAGCAGATTAGTACTGCTCTATCTTATGTTATCTGTATGTTTTCCTAATAATGAATGATCAAAGCAACTTAAGGCTGACAAAACTAAAAATAAAAATTCAAGGAAGAAAATTTGAATTGTGAAAACTGTATCATTGTAGAATCCAACAGTATTCTAAGCCAGCATTTCACAAATGGTCTACTATGGAAGTAAGCATTATACAAAAAAAGGTTTCTATGGGCAATGTTTAGCTAAAAAATATTAAGGAGTGTTTTCACTATAAGACTTCCTCATTCCTTTAATAAACAAATATTTACTTTGAATATTTAAAGGAAGTTAACCAAGGTGGTACTTCTCTACTGCACTTTTTTTGTTCCGCTACCTTTTTCTCTTCCCCAGAAGCCAATCACAAATCAAGATTTCAATTTTCAGTGGCTCTATAGCCAAACTACAGGCTAAGGCACAAAAAAGTATGCTCAAGCAGCCTTTGGTCCATATCACTTCAAGCTATATTTTGCCCGTTTTTTTTCCTTATGACTATAATGAATGGGATAGTCAACCAAATCTTTAAAAAGGCATAGCATATCCTAAATTAGATGAAAATTATTTGGCAAATACTTGTATTCTTGGGCTTAGTGTTGTAGTCATTGGAGAATTATTTATAAACCATCTAGAGAAATTCTGACCATGGTGTTAAAACGCCTTTTGCTTTCAGAATTCTGGAACATATTACCTAATCCCAAGTAAAATCCAGAACTAGGAAAATGTTAGGATTAGAAAATTTAACACCCAAAAGTGACCAACACATACAGACCTAACATTTTGCTGAAACACAAATTTGAACCTCAAGTGCTATGAAAATATAGACATGAGCAGATCACTTAACTGGAGAATGAATCTAGTCAACCACCAAGTTTCCGTACCTCAACACAGATTTGTTTATTGTTATTAAGTTTACATTTGATTATGTATTTTATAGGGATAGATAAATCAGCTACAATTGTATTTGACCATGAGTAGCAGAAAACTCTTAAAATCGTGGATTAGGTAAGTAAGAGGAATATTTTTGCTTATATATCAAGGAGTCTGGAGGTGGCAGCCCAGGGCCAGTATAGTGGCTTAAGGATCCCATCAGGGAATCTGGAATCTTCTCCCATCCATCTCCATTACTCGCAGTAAATCATGCTTACGTTCACAAGACAGCTGCTACATCTGCAGCCATGTAACTGCCACCCAGGCAAGGAAAAAGGCAAAGGACAAGGGGAAAGGGAAAAGAGCAGAGGCATGTGTCATCTAAGTTTAATCCTTTTTATCAGGAAATCAGTATTTTTTCCTAAAATTCTTATCACAAATTTTATCTTACATACCATTGGTCAGAACCATGTCATATGGCCACCCTTGTCTATGAAGGTAGCCTAAAAAAAAAGAAGATTTTTTTGTTTTTCTTAAGCTGGGCACATTGCTGCCATGAAAAAATATTGAGATTCTATTAGTAAGGAAAAAGTGGAAAGTAGATTAGACAGGTGCCTGGCAGTTTCATTCCCAGACAAGTTGTTTCTTCAAATTTGATAGGGACATGTGAAGGTCTTGAAGTATATCTTTTAAAATTCTCAAGGGTCCTCTTTATTTGGGTAATTTTTAAGTTCATTTGTGCTAAAGATAAAAAAAAATTTGTTAAGTACAATTTTTCTGGTATGTAATGAATGAAGATTCTGAAAATATTATATAAGTATAAAATATCAATGTGCATATACTGTAATAATTTGTATAATATGTAATAATCATAATAATAAATTATATATAATACATCCTTAGAATCTCCATTTATTAAATAGAAGCTAAATTGTAATTTTAAATTTTTCCTTATTATAATTTATAATGATTTAAACAGATTATTATAATTCATAATGATTTACCATATAATAATATATACATATGATTTTTAACTACAAAATAATCTTCTTTTACAGTTGATTAATTTAACAAATATTTATTGATCATGTACCATCTGAATGGGATGTAGGGAGATTGATAAAAATTGAAGGAAGAGTAACAAAAAGGTCTAAACACAATTCCTTCTCCACCAAAGGACCAAATATCAGTGGATCCAGATCCACATGTAGACACCAGCAAGGAGTGAACAGGGGATGGAGGGGAGGACTAGCAGGAACAGGGATAGCCACAGGCTTAGATCAGCTCACTGCTCTCATCTGGGGATGGCAGAGCCCCACCCTGGTCGGATAGAAGGGTGTGCTCATCCAGGGCGTCACTCAGTATTCATGGTCACTTTCACATATGTTCATTACACCCATGAGGCACCTGAGAATTTGTGAAGTTCCTCTGTCTGCATCCTCTCACCTGATCCTAGTGCGATATTCTCACTGACATATATGTTTTTTGTTGTGTCACTATTCAAGTGCCTTCTAACAGTGTGTGTTCTCATAAAGTTGAGGGCTGGAGCTCACAGAGAAGCAGTTTTTGTTACCTTGTCACTTCTAAAAGTGGATATTGAGGGAGTCCTTCTGTGTGCTTCTTGAGCCCAAATAATTAGCTCACAATCATTTATAAGGTGTCTAGTTAATTGGGGCTGTGCTAGGAACTATATTGAGGTAAAAAAGGAAATAAAAGGCAATGCTTCTGCCCCCCTCCATCCTTCTGTTCTTACCTCACCATTCGTGGATACCTCCTATTCCTTCCATTTCTGGCCCTATAGCTGTTTCCCTAGATGATAACCTCAAGGAAAATGCCAGAGGTGTAGATAAGGGGCAGCAGTGGGGGAAAAAAATTAGTACTTTCTTCCTCAGTAGTCACTGAAAATCACTAAAGATATTGCAGTATTTTTTCTCTATCTTGAAGTCCTAGCAAGATGGCGTTAATGTTTGGTGGGGCAGATACTTTCTCTTTGATGTGCTTGACAAAAAGGGAGAGGGAAAGAGAGCATTCATTTGTATGTGTCCTTCCTATTTTTACTGCTTTGCTTTTTATCCCCAGTTCTCTTGACAACAAGGAGAGAAAACTGAATGGAGAATCATGTACTTAGATGAGGGGGATTCTGGTTATAAATTTTGGAAAATTATGCATACAGTCTCCAGGTCCCTGTAATCAGTTATCTATTGCTGTATAACAAATTTATTCTAAAACTTAATGGCTTAAAAGACAAACATACATTATCTCACACTTTCTGTGGGTCAAGAATCAGGGTTTGGCTTAGCTGGGAGCTTCTGGCTCAGGGTCTTTGAGGTTACACACAGGCTGTCAGCCAGAGCTCTGGTCTCAACTGTAGGTTTGACTGGGGGGAAGATCTTCCAAACCCATTCACATGGTTGATGGCAGGATTCAATTTCTCATGGTCTGTTAGAGTGAGGCTCTCAGTTGTTAACTCATTTCACTCTCTCAGTTCTTTGCCCTTAGCCCACTCCATAGGGCAACTCACAAAATGTCTCTTTATGGTTTTGTTCTGAACAATTTCCTCTGACCTACCTTCTTCTCTTCAGCCATGTTTAACTGGCTTTTAAAACTGTCCACTCCGATTTTAATTTTTATTATTGTATTTTTCAGTTCTAGAATTTCTATTTTTGTTTTATTTGACTTTATAGTTTCTGTTTTCCCAAGTTTTATGCCTGTCTTTACTTCATTGAATAAAAGAGGTAAAAACACTGCACTTAGTGTTTTGGATGTATCATTTGACATAATCTTCACAAAAAAACTGAGGTATTGTTTTATAATCTGTGCTTGATAATTCCAATATCTGACATACCTGGGAGTATCTTTCTTTTGCTTGATATTTTTTGATTGGCTCTTGCTCATGGTATCTTTCTACCAGTGTTTTTTCCCCATGTATTTGGAAAAACATTTGTAGAAACAATTTGAGGCATAAAGTGAATTTATCGTCTTCTACAGAAGATTTGTATTTGTTTCTGCCAGGGATTTGGGAGTGCTAGTAGCCCAATACAACCTTAATCCATTTCAAAGTTTGAGGTTTCATGGCTACTTGTCTTAGTTTACCAGGGCTGCTATCACAAAATGCCACCGACTATTGGCTTAAACAACAGGAATTTATTGTGCCACAGTTTTAGAGACTAGAAATCCAAAATCAAGATGTCAGCAGGATCACACTTCCTCTGAAGTCTGTAGTGCTCTGGTAGTGGCTTGATGGCAATCCATAACTCAATCCCTGCTTCCATCAAATGGCCATCTCTCCTAATTCTGTCCAGATTTTCTCTGCTGTAAGGACACCAATCACATTGGATTAAGACCCCCACCCTCACAATTCGGTGTGGCCTCATCTTAACTAACAGGATCTTCAAAGAGCCTACTTACAAATGGGTTTACATCCATAGGTCCGGGTGTTAGGACTTAAACATGTCTTTGGGGAGGGCATGATTCAATCCAAAACACCACTCAATGATACAAGCTGTGAGAGCTTACTTCCAACTTGCTTTAAATTCTAGGGCACCACTCTTTAGGTCCCAGCCGAAAGTCAGAGAGTGAATTACAGGGTTCCCATTTTTTGGTGAGTCTTAGAGCTCTTTTTCATTTTTCCCTTAGCATTGGGAAGCAACCAATATAACTCAGTTTCTCAACTGCCTCCACTGGATCCGCACCAGGACAAAAATAGTCCCTAGTGCTGTGCTCATTTCTCTGAGTCTCCCTTCTCTTCTGAATATGAGCCTGGCAATTCCTCACTATTCTGTTTGCTTTTTGATGCTTTAGAAAAAAAATTTTTTAAAATATGTCATCCAACCAGTTGCCATGAGAGAGAAAGACTTCTATTTTACCCAATTCCACATTACCAAAATTGGAAGTCCAGAACTTCCTATCTGGCATTCTCTTCCCTTCCTTCTAGAAAATGCTCATTCTTGTGAATGAAGACATGCCCAGCATATAGTCTCAAACTCTTTATCTTCTCCTGTAATAGGAATATCAGCTTGCATTTACTTTACATGTAATTGGTAACCACTTTGGGAAGGAGAACAAATAGATATATAACATGTCATTGTAATGGTCTTTCTGTACTCTTAATTCATCCAATTATTCAGAAAATATTTATAAAGCATTAATTTGTGACCAGATATTTTTTATAGGTACTCAGGATATAACGTAAAGAGAGAAGACACACTTCTGTACTCAGGTTGTTTGTGAACTAAGCCAAAGTACAGTACTTCTAGCATTTGTTTCTAGAGTAACTCACCACAAGACCATAACTTCAAAATTAATATAAAAAATAGCCAAGCTAATCACTTAGAGTTTTTAAACCCAAGTCAGAGAAACCAATTTTCCCTTACTTAAGGAGAAAGGGAATTTACTGAAACGACCTTGAGTAGTTCATGGAATCACCAAGAAGGCTGGAGAACCAGATTCAGAATGGACAGGAACAAGGGAGGCCGAGCAGCAGACAGGACCACAGCCAGATCCCATCACCAGTCCAGTCCGGGAGGAGCTGCTGCCCCACTGCTGAACACCGGGTAACTTGGCCTGCACTTCTTCTGCTAGAGGTGTACCTCTGGAAGTCTCCGTAGCACTCCGGCCCATGCTGCCCCACGGAATGCACGAGCTGTTACAGAAGCTACCAGGACCCCTTCTCCTCACCCTGAGGAAGGGTCTGTGTGTGAGTGTCTGATTGGCTGAGCCCAGGTCACATGTGCACTCTAGTCTCAAGGGAAGCTGGGAAAGGAAGGCTCTGGCACTTTCAGTTCTATAGGCACACTCAGGCTTGGCATCCCAATCAGACCCGTAAGATAAAGAAATTCCCATACATAGTAAAGCAGTGAAGTTAATGGGCAACCAAAAATAGTGGCAAATGCTAGCTTCACTGCCATATATGGAGAGTGGATTCTATACCAAGTACTGTGCTTAGTGCTTTGATGTAACATTTCACACAATCTTCACAACAAATGTATTCCCTTTCAGCAGATGAGGAAATGAGGTTTAGAGAAGTTAGGTAACCTGCCCATGGTCCTGCAGGCAATTTGTTCCAGAACTGGGTTTTTAAACCAGATCACTCTGACCACAGAGCTCCTGTCTAACCACTTTACACACTGCCCTCTCCCCAGCTGCCTACCTACCCTCCTTTGCTAAGTGTAGGCTTAGAAGTCCTTTCCTATCCACTAAGAAGACACTGGGGTCATCATTAAAATAAAATTCTTATTGTATATGGTGTTTAAAATGATCATTAAGATGCAGGAAGTCTCCTTCTTCCGAACAATTCATCAACACAATCCACTAAGGTGCTGATTACTGATTAATGCTGACCAGTTACTGGACATTACTGGCAACATAAATACCATGTATATTACTCATTAACAATTTTTTAAGATGCCGTCTTCTTGGCTTCCTTAATGCCAGCCAGAAATGGGTTTTCAGAAATGGTATTTTAATCCATGATCTCACTCCTTCACTCTAAGCTAAGAGGACGAATTAACAGAAGGAAAGTGTAACCTTGGATAAAATGCATATGTACAAAAGCACAAACGTGATACATTAAGGTATATTCCCATTCTTTTTTTAGCTAATCCTTTTTGGAGACAGTCGTATAAATACTTGCTGAGCAGAAGAATCAGGAAAAGGGCTGTCTGCCATCCAGGTTGCAACTATGAATATGTCACATTCATTCCTGATGATTCTAAAAGTGTCTTTGTCAGGCTGGGACCTTGCACTACCAAAAATGAAAAATAAACCCCATTTTGAAAGTTGTATCAAAAAGTGTGATGGTGCAGAAACAAAGGGAGAAGGGAGAAGGGAGGTCTCTGGGGATAAAGGGAACAGGCCACTCTGAGTCAGCCAGCAGCTGAAAATACAATCTGGATGTCCTAACACGGAAGGCATTTGCAGTTGCTTTTCAGTTATGGGTCTGTGAGACAAAGGGCCATGTGTCAGGTAGCTCAGACAGCTCCAGGGAAAACATGAAGAGGAAAATGAAGTGAAGAGGAAGAATGTGACATGGCAAATGAAATTGAAGGATTTGTGAAAAGAGGAACAAGCTAAAGAAGGTTCTCAACCACATAATACAACATTCGAAACATCCCATTCCTAGACAAAGTTAGCATCAGTACATCATGTGGTGTTATTTTATGGCTATTTTAATACAGTTTATGAACTAGTTTTTAATATGACAATAAAAATAGAAGTAAGTTTATATTGCCACAAAAACTTTGGTTTAGGTATTTCTCACTATTGAGACCCTAGCTCTCTAACTGATGCCCTAGAGATACTTTTGCATCTAATTTTCCTGAGAAGGTGATTCAACTGCTTTATCTGTGCTTTTATATCATTTCTGGTTTATTCCAGAGTATAGAAGTACTTCCATATACATCCACTGCCACATAACCTTGGAAGAAAAGGATGTCTTTGAGAATAGAATTTACCATGCAACTATTTTTGGAAGGAAAAAAAAAAAATCTCTTAATCGTATATTGTGCAAGAACTTTCCTGGGCTCTGCTTCAAACTAAATTGGCCTAGATTTTCATAGGGATGCACTGACAAATGTTTAAGGTTGGATAATAAATCAGAAGCTTATTTCAGTAGAGTAGACTATTCAGCACAATGAAGACGGTCTCTCCTATCCTACCTGAGTGAACATTTTTCCAAACACATGGTGCTTAGTGTTAAAAGAGGTCACCTATCGAAATTGGAAGTCATTAACCCTGAAACTGACTCCACTCCCTTTGGTATTAACTTTTCAACATCCCAACCTGTATATGATGTTATAAAACACAATCGTACTACAAGCAGGTGTGAAGTTTCTTCCATTCTGGATTAGTCTACCTTTGTTCATTGTTTTCACAGCACAGAAAACCTTTAGGATTTTTTTTTTTTAATGACATTATAGCTTATGTTACCCAAATGTCCTCAGGCTTCACCAAACAGTGACCACAAATGAAGTCATTTTAATATCCATTAAATAAATATTCTGCTTTTGCCCACAGCTGCTCATATATAAAAATCAACTCCCTGCCCCACTTTTCTCCCTCCCAGCTGCCACCACAGATTCCTTGAGTTCCCGAGTATCTTATGTGCCCATGAACAAATTGGTACCTCTGGTCCCATTGTGACATAGTTTTCCTTCCCTTTCTTTTTCAGATCCCTCCAGTCTTCTGCCCATGAAGCCACATAAGAGCTCCTCATTGCCACTGATGTTAAAGGTGCCTGTCAGGCAACCAGCAATATCCAAGCCAAGGGCGACATTTCCTGCAGCTCCCAAATCCAACAATCCAACTGCTCCAGGGCCGTTTCTGCTCACCGGGTAGTTCCTGTGTCCCAGGTCCCTGGAGGCACCCTCCCCATCACTGTGCCATGCTTTGCCACTTGGGCCCTTAAGCGGCACTACTTCGGTTGATTATTTTGAAAAGGTTGTCATGAAACTATCTTCTTGAAGTTTGACTTATAACTCACTGAGCAGAGGCTTAAAACCAGTCCAGAAGCTACTGCAAGGGAGAAAAGCATTCATCACCCTATTAGCCTCATCTCTTTCCTCTATCAGGAGGGCTTCCAAACAGACCAATAATGAAAATAATGACCATTTTCCTTATTCTTTTCCTAGAAAATGCAAACCAATGCACATTCATTCATGCAGACTGATTGTTAGAGAGATCATAAACCCCTCCAGTTCCACAAACAGTTGAACTCTCAATCCTAGTCTTGATTTAGCTCTGACATTCTGTTATGATATTCTGCTAACATAAATGTGTTTTCTTAGCTTTTCCACTAGATTACAAATATCTCAAGAACTTGTCAACTTTGTACTTTCCTTTTCCTGCCACAGTGCCTAAAATAGTGTCTCATACATCATTATTTAATTGACCTTTCTTGTGTAATCCTAGTAAATCTAAGGGCCCCAGATGGCCTAGTGTCGGCACAGTCACATTCAAAAGATACGCAAAACTACCTGCATAACTTGAGGAAGAATTTATATCTTCCATATTGGTAAAGTACTAGAGTTTTTTTGTTTGTTTTGCTTTGTTTTGTTTTTATCGTGCATTCATTATGATCCTAGAAATCCAGTCTTGGTTATCATTCCTTCTTACCAAAGTTCCACAGTCATATCAATTACCAAACAATACACACATAAAAAAGGAAAAACGAACAAACAAACCAAATCTCTCCTACTCTTATTTTCTCTCACTTCCAGCCCTCAGGTACCACATACCCAACTTGTGATACCACATTCTCTGCCTCCCTCCCCAATTTCTCACTGTGAAAAGCCACCTGTGAAGTGTAGTTTCCTCTCTCACTCTGGTCACTTTTTACAATGAGGGTCATCAGCTTGGAGAAATAAAGAATAGTTCAAGAACTGACCTGGGAGAAAGTCTATGTTACAGAGATAGTAACAATTTTTCCCATGCTAAACTTACAACTTTTTGTTTTTGCTTTTCTGCTTATTATTTTTAAAACATAAAAGCAAAGTTGTAACTGACAAATCTATTTTAGATCTTGTTAGCCATTTTCTCTAAAGAAGAAAAGTTCTGACACAAGATATGAGTTGCTAAGGCAGGTATTTTTCCATAGCTATTTTTGTGATGTTTTTGCCCTTTTAAGCTTTTGTGCATTTAACCAGCACAGAATTGTCAGCAGGAAAATGAGAACTAATTTTACACTCAACTAGTGTTTAGGAAAGACAGAATTAATGGGAGAGCACTCCATGTAGATACTTTACACTCCTCTACACTATCTTCCTGTTTTGATTATCTATTGCTCCATGACAAACAAGCCATAAAATATAGTAACCTAAAATCCCATTTTATTATCTCTCATGACTCTGGGCTGTCTGAGCTCAGCTGGACAGTTCTTCTGCTCCATGTGATTTTGGTTGGAGCTACAATCATCTGGGAATCAACTGGTCTACCATGTCCAAGTTGGCTAACTCATGTTTCTGGTGCTTTGACAGGAATGATTAGAAATTTGAGCTCAGTTGGAAGGCTCAGAAGAGAAACTGGACTTCTCTTTCTCTACATAATCTCAGGGTCTCTGCTTTCCATGTGGTCTCTCTAACAGGGATATGAACTTACTTCATGGCTCAGGGCTCCCAAAAGCATAAAAGCTAAAGAAACTACCATGCTTTCTTAAGATTTATAGGTGTAAATATATTTATAAGTATAAATATATTCCAAAAGCATGGGAGTTTTAATAATTACGACAACAGCAGATTACATTTTTTTGAGCATTTACTACATGTCACATATGTGCTAAGTACCTTATAACATTTTACAATGCGTTAAGTACTTTACATACCTTATCTCATTTAACCCTCCTAATAAATTCATATATGCAGATATTAGTATTATCTCCATTTTACAGTTGATGAAACTTTGATATAAGAAGACACCCAATTAATAGGTGAGCTAGGCCTTGAACCTTGGTTTGTATGACTCCATAGTCCCTGAGCTTAACTACAGCTGTATACAGACTTCTCTCCTGCTTATCAAATCAAGTTTTCAGTTTCTAACATTAATGCTACAGTTTGGTTTGAAATTCTGTAACTCAAGAGGAAACTTATTTATCAAACACTTACAACTTTCATTGCTCTATGCTTTCACAAATATTTATTAGGTGATGTAATCCTTATAATAACCATAGAAGAAAAGTTTTGAATTTTTTTTTCAGGGGGTGGGATACTTTCTTTGCTTTGATATGGAATGTTTTACAAACATAGCCCCAAGCATCTCATGAACCCTCCAGTTGATTTTTTGAAAATTCATTCAATTCTGAAGTGCAAACTATAATTTCTCACTTACATTCCTTGGAAAAATTGCTTCACTGAAGTGCCTAGAAAATTCCAAATGATTTTAGCTTAAATAAACTCTGTCTTTAGGCTTTTAAATATCTACTTACAATTCTAGTGAAATTTATAGAGAATAATCTGCTTGGAATCCATACTTATTCAATTCTATATTCAGGCAAAATATATATGCATGTATTTCTTAATTATATGGAAACATAATATAAATAACTAGAAACTAATGGTACAAATTGAAACCATAATTTTTGACATAATACCTTTTAAATATACCAGAAATATCCATAGAGTGCACATAAACTTTCTAAGTCATTTCAAGATGGCAGCTTGAGCACACAAATTTACAACCCAGGCCTCCTGAGGGCCCACTGAAATAGAAGTGTAAAAGCATACACACACACACACACACACACAATAAACAGATAACAGCAAAGTACTTAAGGTTGGGGTTTGAAGAATGGTAATTGTTAGTAAATGAGAAATTTTAACAGATTTCAGGTTGATAGGAAGCAGATGGAAGACATAGATTCATCTATAAGAGAGCCTGCAGTGAGGTGGGAGATTTTCTGCATTGCACTGGGAAAGTTGGAACGATCCTGTTCCAGTTTGCTAATGCTTCCCTTTTGCAAAACCCCAGAGATGGATTGGCTTTTATAAAGGGGGTTTTTTGGTTACAAAGTTACAGTCTTAAGGCCATAAAGTGTCCAAGGTAAGACATCAACAATAGGATACCCGTCACTGGAGAAAGATCATTGGCATCCAGAAAAACTCTGTTGGCTGGGAAGGCACGTGGCTGGTGTCTGCTTGCTCCCAGATTGTGTTTCAAAATGGCATTCTCCATATTGTTGATCTTGGGGCATTTTGTCCTCTCTTAGTTGCAGCTGCTCTTCAAAATGTCACTCTCAGTAGCTCTCTGTCTGTCAGCTCATTTATATGGCTCCAGTGATTTAATTCAGACCCACCCTGAATGGGCAGTGTAACACCTCCATGGAAATTATCCAATCAAAGTTCTTGCCCACAGTTGATTGAGTCACATCTCCATGGAAACACTCAATCAATAGGTTCCAACCTAATCAACACTAATATGTCTGCCCCCACAGGATTGCATCAAAGAACATGGCATTTGGGGGACATAATACATCTAAACCAGCACAGATCCCAAGCTGAGAGTCAGCAGGGAAGATGGAAACCTGGGGCTGACAATGCTATTTAGGTCTAAACATGGAAACTTGAAGCTTGCCTTTGCTACTTACTAACTGTGTAAAATTTGGCAGGTTATTTAACCTCTCTGTGCCCTCATTATCCTGAAAGTTAAAAAGAGATAATAATAGTACCCAATCCATAGGATTGTTGTGAGTGTTAAATGAATTTATATATGTGATATTCTTAAGACAGTGCCTGGCACATGGTGCTATATAAATATTAGCTATCATCTTTATTGTCTTTATCATCATCATCATCATCATCATCTGCCCAAAAAAGTCGGAGGTTCCCATAGGGAATGTACATAAAGTATTATATGTTCCAGAAGTATGATGTGTGCAACCTGCTTACAAATATTCAGAAAACAGATGATGGAGGGGTGGATAGATAGAAGGATAGATAGACAGATAGATACATAGATACAGAGATAATAGAATGATATGGCAAAGGTGGAAAAATATTAAAGTTGGTGCATCTGTGTATCTGGGGGAAGTAGGTGTATGTATGGGGTTTGTATTATTTTTGCAATTGCCCTATATATTTGAAATTATTTCAAAAGTTTAAAAAATGTTAAAAATAAAACATACAAAAAAGTCAAAACATAGTTCTTAAATAAACCTTAGGAGCAAGGCTATAGATTATATGGATTGAAGCCTCAGAGTAAAGCCCTCCTCAATCTGGATTTGGGGCTTGATGCCCAGTGCTGGCTCCTTGCCCACTTACCATAAAACAAATCCTGTCAGTGAACTTCTCTCTCCTAACTATATATGGCTTCCAGTCAGACTTCCCACTAAAGGAGAAGAAAAATACATCAGGAAATAGATCTACTAATATAAGAGTAAAGTAAACCCACTGTAACTACTTAGTCATTCATTTTTAAATATGAATAGAAAACCAGGGATTGCCAAAAGCAGAATTTAACAGGACCTTTAAAAAGAAAGTTCAAGATAAACAGCAAAAACTGACACCAAAGGAAGGGGAGCTAATTCAGGGAGCAAAAGATAACTTCAAAACATAAACAAAAAAACAAAACCCCAGTAAGTATTCTCAGGGATTTGAGAAGAGATGGCACATACCAAAGAGAGAAAGAGAGAGAAAAAGGAATAGAAAATAAAAAGAAAAAAACAAAACAACAACAGAAAGAGCTCTGACTTTAAAATAATTCTGAAAATAAAAAGCAAAAAATTCAAACAAATGCTAGCAGTTAAAATCCAGGAGACTTCCCAGGATTTAATGCATTAGGGCAAAAAAATGGAAAATTGGGAGAGGAAAAAAAAGCCTTAGAGAACAAATTCATATGGGTTCCACATGAAACTAGTGGGTTCTAGAAAAAAAGAAAGAAGTAAAAATGGATGGGGGAGACAGAAGAAGATGGCAGCATAGAGAAGAGTGGAAGCTAGTTTGTCCCCCTGGAACAACTAATAAACAACAAGGAACAACAAGTAAATAATCTGGAATAACTGCAGGGGGACAAACATGACAGCCCACTCATCATACACCAACCTGAACTGGGAGGAATGCCCAAGATTGCAGCATAAAATCTGTAAGCAAAAACTGCAGATCCAAGCCAGAAGCCACCTCCCTTCATGGTCCAAACTGCAAAGCCTCGTGCTAGAGAGAAGCTCTCTCCCAGCAAGCGAATATAGCTCAGCTGAGCTCCAACTGGGGTTGTAATTAACAAGCGTGAACTGCTCAATACAAGCTACTAATCCCCAACAAGCAGACAGAGGCTTTTGATGATGACTGACCTTGGAGAGCTGGAGAGTGGCCACAGACTGGCCCTGAAGGGGGCTTTCTGTCCCTTTTTTGGCTCAGTGGAGAGAGCCTCAGCCATTTTCAGTTCCCAGCACTCTGACCCAGACAAGGGTGGAGATAGCACAGGCAGAGAGACTACTGAAATGCTAATGACCCCTCCCTAGGAGGGGCATCTTCCCTAAGAGGAAAGAGGTGTGGCCCAGCTCTACGACCTGCCCTCCATTCAGAACCAGACCCCAGAGCCTGGGGGAAAACAGCCATGGGCCACACCTCTTTACACTAGTCTGGAGCTACAGGCTGACAGGTGCCACCTACTGGGTGGAAAAGCACAGTGACTTGAGGCCTCACAGGGTGCATGAATATTCTAAGACACACCCTCAGGGACATATGATACTATTGCCTCCTTCCAAAACCTGAGTCCATTCTGGTCTGGGAAAACCTGATTGGGGTAACCAAGGACACCAGATGCCTAGACAACAGAAAACTACAACCTACACTAAGAAAAATGAAGTTATGGCCCAGTCAAAGGAACAAACTTAGACATCAACTGAGATACTGGAATTTAAACAACTAGTAGAAATCAATTCAAAAAGTTTAGGGAAGATGTGGCGAAAGAGATGAAGCATATAATGAAAACACTGGGCGAACATAAGGTAGAAATCAAAAGTTCAAAAAGGCAGCTGGCAGAATCTATGGAAATGAAAGGCACAACACGAGAAATGAAAGACACAATGGAAACACAACAGCAGATCTCAAGAGGCAGAAGAAAACAGTCAGGAATTGGAGAACAAGACAACTGATAGCCTACACACAAAAGAACAGATAGAGAAAAGAATGGAAAAATATGAGCAACCTCTCTGGGAACTTAAGGACAAACTGAAATTCAGGAATGTATGTGTCATTGGTGTCCCAGAAGGAGAACAGAAGGGAAAAGGGACAGAAGTAATAACAGAGGAAATAATCAATGAAAATTTCCCATCTCTTATGAAAGACATAAAATTATAGATCCAAGAAGCACAGAGTACCCTAAACAGAAGAGATCTGAATAGGCCTACGCTAAGACACTTGATAATCAGATTCTCAAACATCAAAGATAAAGAGAGAATCCTGAAAGTAGCAAGAGAAAAGTGATCCATCACATACAAAGGAAGCCTGATAAGACTATGTGCAGATTTCTCAAAAGAAACCATAGAGGCAAGAAGGAAGTGGGGTGATGTATTTAAGATACTGAAAGAGAAAAACCACCAACCAAGAATCCTATATCTGGCGAAACTGTCCTTCAAATATGAGGGTGAGCTTAAAATATTCTCAGACAAACAGACAATGAGAAAGTTTGTGAACAAGATACCTGCTCTACAGGAAACACTAAAGGAAGCACTGCAGACAGAAAGGAAAAGACAGGAGGGAGAGGTTGGAAAACAATTTTGGGAGGTAGTAGCACAACAATGTAAGTACACTGAACAAAGATGAATGTGAGCATGGTTGAAAGAGGAAGGTTAGGACCATGTGGGACACCAGAACAAAAGAGGAAAGATAAAGACTGGGACTGTATAACTCATGAAACCTAGGATGCTCAGTGATTGTAATAAAAGGTACAAATACATTTTTACATGAGATAGAAGAAATGAATATCAACATTGCAAGGTGTAAAAAAATAGGGTGAGATTGAGAAGAAAATACAATCAATGCAAACTAGAGACCATATTTAACAGACACATTGTATTATGCTTTAATATAACAAAGGCAATATACCAAAGCTAATGCATATTGAGTGGGGAGAGGGACATAGGGGAAGTGTATGGGACTCCTGGCATTGGTGATGTTGTCTGACTCTTTATTCTACTTTAGTTTAATGCTATCTTTCCTTTTGTTGCTGTCTAGCTGTCATTTTTTTCTTTCTCTCTTTTTCTTTTTTCTTTTTCTTTTGTCCCTCTACCTTCTTTGACTCTTCCTCCTTCTTTGTGGAAGAAATGGAGATGTCCTTATATAGATAGTGGCAATGGTGCTGAATACATAAATACATGACTATACAGGGAACCAATGATTGTTTACTTAGGATGGAATGTATGGCGGGTGAGCAAAACCATCTTAACAAAATGGGTTGATGAAGAAAGCTTAAGGGCACTATATTGAGTGAAATAAGACAGACTCATAAGGACAAATATTGCAGGGTCTCACTGATATGAACTAATTATAATACGTAAACTCACAGATATGAAATATAAGTTACCAGGATATAGAACAAGGCTAAAGAATAGGGAGCAGTTGCTTATTATGAGCAGAATGTACAACTAGGGTGAACTTAAATGTTTCGAAATGGACAGAGGTGATCGTAGCACATTGTGAAAATAACTAACAGTGCTGAACGGAGTGTGAATGTGGTGAAAAGGATAAGCTCAGAGTCATGTATGTCACCAGAAGGAAAGCTGGAGATTAAAAGATAGGAATGTATGAAACAATGGATCTTGTGGTGAACAATGTCCGTGATTAACTGTACAAATATTAGAAATATCTTTCATGAACTAGAACAAATGTATGACACTATAACTAGAAGTTAATAATAGAGTGGCCTACAGGGAAAAAAATATATACCTTGTTCTAGTTTGTTAATGCTGCCAGAATGCAAAAAACCAGAATTAGATTGGCTTTTATTAAAGGGGTTTATTTGGTTACACAGTTACAGTCTTAAGGCCATAAAATGTGCAAGGTAAGGCATCAACAATAGGGTACCTTCACTGGAGGATGGCCAATGGTGTCCAGAAAACTTCTGTTAGCTGGGAAGGCACGTGGCTGGTATCTGCTCCAAAGTTCTGGTTTCAAAATGGCTTTCTCCCGGGATGTTCCTCTCTAGGCTGTGGTTCCTCAAAAATGTCACTCTTAGTTGACATTTGATACTTGGGGTATTTGTCCTCTCTTAGCTTCTCTGGAGCAAGAGTCTGCTTTCAATGGCTGTCTTCAAAATATGTCTCATCTGCAGCTCCTGTGCTTTCTTCAGTGTCCCTCTTGGCTGTAGCTCCTCTTCAAAACGTCACTCACAGCTGCACTGAGTTCCCTCTGCCCATCAGCTCATTTATATGACTCCACTGATCAAGGCCCACCCTGAATGGGTGGGATCACACCTCCACGGAAATATCTCATCAGAGTTATCACCTACAGTTGGGTAGGGTGCATTTCCATGCAAATCTAATCAGCACCAAAACGTCTGCCCCACAAGACTGCATCAAAGAATATGGCTTTTTTGGTGGAACATAATACATTCAAAACAGCACATACCTATTGCAAACTATGTACTACAGTTAGTAGTATTTTAATGTTCTTTCATCAACAGTAACAAATGTACTATACCAAAACTACGAATCAATAATGGAGGGGGAATGGTTAGTGGTATGGGAGGATTTGAGTTTCATTTTTTGTTTTTATTTTTTTTCTAGAGTAATGAAAATGTTCTAAAAATTGAAAAATAAATTAATTGTGGTGATGGATGCACAGCAGTACAATGGTACCATGGGCAGTTGCTTGTGCACTTTGGACCTTTGGATCTTTGTATGGTTTGTGAACAATCTCAATTTAAAAAAAAAAATGGATGGGACATATGCTACCAAGGATTCAGTGAGAAAATATGTCTCGTGGCTGAGGAAAGAATGAATGATTCAGATTGAAATGGTCTCTGAACACTAGCAGAAGGAAGAAAGTCCATACTGCCCACATCATTAGGGAATTTCAGGTTACTAAGGAGGAAGAGAATAACCTAAGAGGAAAACCTGGTGAGAATAATTATGTTAACAACAGCATAATAGGGACCAGATTGGAATCCGCTTTCTAATCAACAACATTAGATGCCAAAAGACAATGCAGTGATGTCTTCAAAGTCCCCTTGTATCACCTTCTTTGTGCTAAGTGAAGATCCTAATTGTTTGGCCTTTGTCTCTTAAGCCACACCAGCCAGGCATAAAAAATATGGACATAATGGCCATGACAAAAAAAAAAAAATGTTATTTTTCTAGTTTGGCCCCTTCAGAAAGAACTCCAGCTATCCTTCAAATTCCTCCCAAATATTTTAGAATTTCTCCAGTGTGACCTAAAAATTAGTCATCTTGGCTCCAAGAGGTGGCCATGCATTCCATCTCTCCTGCACATGTCCCCTTGGTGAGGTCTAGTGCCATTGCCAAGACCCAAAGCAGCAGGCCGGCTGCCAGTGTCTGCCAGGCATTCCACCATTGACAATGGTGCAAGTGAGGCAATATGTCACAGCATTTAACTGCACAGGATCTAGCAACAAATGGCCTGGACTTGAATCTCAGCCCTGTTACAAGTGTAATCTTGACCTCAGTAGGCCTTCATTTTAGCTTCTGTATTCATCCCACGGTGTTTTTGTGATGGCAAAATGAAATAACCCCATTAAAGAACATGATGCAATGCCTAGCACATAACTCACACTCAATAAAGTTTAAGTGTATTAGCAAAAGCAAACTAAAATCTCCAGTGTCATGCCACTGATACCTGCCAGTGTGCACCCAAAGTGCTGCCACCTGCTCAGAGCACTGTCCCCACCAGTACTGAAGCTGTTGTTGCCTTGGTAACATTTTACTCAGGTGAGCAGGAATGTAATTCTCCTGATTTATGACTCCACATAAGATCTACTTCAAGCACCTATTCTACCACCCGTGATAAAAACTCAGTGAACTTGGAGCCTCATTCCCGTTTCCCAGGTTGCATGTAAATTTCCAGGGGCTTTGATACCACTGCTGTGTAGTCTGGTGGTGGGAAGAGGTGGAACTTAATCCCTGGTTCCCCCACTGTGATTATGCTTTGGCTGCTCTGGGGTCCTCAGGCATCCATAAAACTAGCTCCTGGCTTCCCTGACTCCCAACCTAAAGACCTTTCAGACCCAGCTCTCTGACAGTTATCTGCATGCCAGGGGGAGCCTCGGAAACTGTGGTGGGGCTGGCTCCAGCCCTTCACTAGCACTGGGCCAATAATGAGTGCAGAGGAAATCGTTCTACTGATGACCTGGACCCCAAGCAAGCTTCTCAACTTTTGCTTGTTTCTCAAGCTCAGAATGGGCCCACAGGCCCTCTACTGCAGACTTCACAAACTTGTTCAGGATGTTTTGTCCATCCTCTCTTCCTCCTGGGGACTCTGGTTGAGAGCTCAGAGAAAGACGCAATCCCCTTTCTGAGTGACACACACCAGCATCTACCTCCCTTGCTCCTACTCTGGGAGGAACTTGAACTTGCTTTGGAGGAGGGGAAAAGAAAAGCCTTGTTCATACATTATATGCTCTCTTTGTCTGGAGCCCTCCAGGGCTACTGCTGTTGCTCCTTGGCTGTGATATCCCTGAGGAACAAAAATGCCACCAACAAGGCGGGGAGATGCAAGAACAGAAAACAATATTTAAGAACATCAAATTATTTGCCACCATCTTGGTAACTCATAGAATACCATCAGATAACATTTATTGAGAACATACTATATGCCAGGCATTCCTCTAAGTCCTTTGTTGTGTTAACTCATTTAGTCATTCTAAAAACCAGTGAGGCAGAGATTATTTTATTCCAACTTTCCAGATAAACAAGTTGAGGAAACTTTCCCAGGTCACTGTCTTAGTTTTCCAGGCTTCTATGACAAATACTACACAATGGTTTGGCATAACAACATTTATTGCCTCATGGTTTCAGACGCTAGAAGGCTTGCATCTTCTCAGTATCAGTAGAGTTGTAGTTGGCAGGAAGTCTTTGGTTTCCTTGGCTTTCCTATTACATGGCAATGTCCTTTCCTCTCTCTTCCAGGTTCTGCTGACTCTGGCTTCTTCTTCTCCATGGCTTTCTCTTTTATAAGGCCTCTGACAGTAGGATTATGTCTCATCCTGACTCAGTTGGCCACACTGTAACTAAAAATAACATCTTCAAAAGGGCTATTTACAAGGATTCACACCCACAGGAATGTGTGTTAAGATAAAGAACATACTTTTTTCCAGAGTACATTATTCAACCTGCCACTTCATTGAGAATGCACATAGGAAAGCTGGAATTCGAGCCTGGGCAGTGTCATTCCAGGGCCTGTGCCTCCACCCACCCTCCACCTCCCTCTCCTGATTGACCCCAGACAGCTGCCATGGTTTTTCCTCAGGCTTATTGCAGCACTGGGCATGAGTCTGTGGTTCTGGGTCAGAAGACAGCTGAGCTACAGGCATGATGCTGTACTCAGAATCATCCCCTACATCCCACCCACCTGTGAAGGCCCATCGTCCTTGAAGCACGTAAGCCTCCTGTCTCCCTTTCTTTCTCTGCATTGAGTTATTTACTAGGTGACCCACATTTCCCATCTGGACATCAACATCAGGGTAGACTGTATGCTTACTTAGAAAATTAAAGCATGGTTTAATGGAAAATAAGGCCAAGTTTAAACCACCAACTTGCCCACTATTAGCTGGGAGACCTCAGGCAAGTTTCTTATTGTCTCTGAGCCTTAGTGACTTCACCTCTGAAAAGAGGATAATACATACTTCACAGGGTCATTAATGCATAAAGTGCTCAGTAGAGTTCTTGGCACATAAAAGTCACAAAGTAGATCTTGATTTGGCTCCTTCTAGTGATGAGCATGTAGCTGCCCTCAAACCTTTGGTGGCATACACCTATTTAGAGTGCTCTGTGCAAAACTCTCTGCTTGAGGTCCCTCATTCTAAGGTCAGTCCCATTGCCTGATTATGTACATGTCACTGTCCTAGTTTGCTAATGCTGCAGAATGCAAAACACCAGAGATGGATAGGCTTTTATAAAATGGGGGTTTATTTCGCTACACAGTTACAGTCTTAAGGCCACAAAGCGTCCAAGCAATCAGGTACCTTCACCGGAGGATGGCCAATGGCGTCCGGAAAACTTCTACTAGCTAGGAAGGCAGCTGGCATCTGCTCCAAAGCTCCGGCCTCAAAATGGCTTTCTCCCAGGACGTTCCTCTCCAGCAAGCTTGCTCCTCTTCAAAACATCACTCCCAGCTGCACTCCTTTTCCTCTCTTTGAGTCAGCTCATTTATATCGCTCCACAGATCAGGGCCCACCCTGAATGGGCGGGGCCACACCTCCATGGGAACATCTCATCAGAATCATCTCCCACAGCTGGGTGGGGCACATTCCAAGCAAATCCAACCAGCACCAAAAACGTTTGCCCCACACAAGACCACAAAGATAATGGCATTTGGGGGACACAATACACTCAAACCGGCACAGTCACTAAGCAACAGCTTGAAAGATTCACTCTTGCAAAAGCTTTTCCCTTAGCAATGACTACTCTATTTCAACTTCTATCTATCATGTAATAGGCAGAGTTAAGTCAATCAATTTCTCCCTGAAGGAACTGAACACATAACCTTAAATTAATGTGATTAATAGTTGTGCCAGTTTGAATATATTGTGTCCCCCAAATGCCATTATCTTTTATGTAATCTTGGGTGGGCAGATGTTATCAGATTGTAATTCTTTGATTAGATTGTAATTCTTTGAGTGTTTCTGTGGAGATGCGCCCCACCCAACTGTGGGTGATTACTCTAATTGGATAATCTCCATGGAGTGTTGGCCCGCCCATTGGGTGGGCCTTGATCAGTGGCGCCATATAAATGAGCTGATGGGCAGAGGGATCTCAGTGCAGCTGTGAGTGACATTTTGAAGAGGAGCTACAGCCAAAAGGGACACTTTGAAGAAATTTTCACACAGGAGCTGTAGATGAGAGACAGTTTGAAGATGGCTGTTGAAAGCAGACTCTTGCTCCAGAGAAGCTAAGAGAGGACAAATACCCCAAGTGCAACTAACATTGCACTTTTTTGAGGAACTTCAGCCTAGAGAGGAATGTCCTGAGAGAAAGCCATTTTGAAACCAGAACTTTGGAGCAGACACCAGCGACGTGCCTTCCCAGCTAACAGATGTTTTCTGGACACCATTGGCCATCCTCCAGTGAAGGTACTCGATTGCTGATGTGTTACCTTGGACACTCTATGGCCTTAAGACTGTAACTGTGTAACCAAATAAGCCCCCTTTATAAAAGCCAATCCATTTCTGGTGTTTTGCATTCCGGCAGCATTAGCAAACTAGAACAATAGTTAACGTTTATATCCCACTCACTATGAGCTAGGCACCATGCTAAAGCTTATTTAATCCTTACAATCTTCCAAGATAGGAATTTTGTATCCATTTTACAGAACAGGTTAATGACATTGAGAGAGGTTAAGGAACTTGGCTAAAGTCACAGAATCAGCACATGGTGGAGATGGAATTTGAACAGGGGCAAAGACCATCTGAAACCAAAGCCATTGCTTTTCACCACTGTTTTTAAATAATAATTGTAATAACAATAGAGTATAATTAGAAAGCTTAGGTTTTATACTTTTTGTTTTCAAACAAATTATATATTATAGTCTCAGGTTCCATTAAGCCTTCTAATACAAAGGCAATGGAAATAAAATAGAACCCATCTTAACAGAAGTGTTTTTCAGGCCAAGAAAAAGGAAGTCACACATGATAATTTTCTCAAAACATGTACAGAATCTTATCAAGAAGGACATTTAAAACATGATTAAAATTTGCTGTGCTGATTTTATTTATGTCTTCCACAAATATATTCACTGGCCATTTTAAGGATATTGAATTTGTCCTCTCTAATACAGTGATACGGGATAGTCTCCAGTTGACATGTAAACTAAAAGCCAAATTTTCTAATTTAAATATTCAATGTTGATTTATCTATTCATTGGTGTTTGCTACAGTATAGCATGAATTCATTTGGCCAATTTCCCTTTGGAGCTTCAGTTAGCAAACTTCCTAGGGATCTTTGGAAATTATAAAATAAAAAATAAACCAGATTCAACAGATAAATATCACTGTTCAAAAACTTTTACAGCTTTTATAGGGAATAGAATCCAACACCCTCATCCTGTTACAGCCTGATTAACAAGAAGTTTTCTTCAAGCAGATGGAGCATAAAAGTTGCTGCTCCTTGGAATCAGTTGTCTAACTGAGTTCAATATTTGCTTTTGGTTTTCCATGGTTACTATTATTATTGCCATTTCAATTTATACATTACGGCCATAGCATATGCCTCAGGGTACAAGAGGAAGGAAAAATTCAATTTTAGTGTTGTCTTATTTGTACTTCACTTGAAGCAATTTGGTTTGCCACATGGAGTGAATAAAGCTGTCATGTTATTTTTTTTGAAAGGAACACAATAACTATAATGGACTATGCATTCATTACTGAGTAGATTAATTTTTTTTCTTTCATTGTAAGGCATAAAAGAGGGGATAATTTCAAATTGAATTGTGCCTGGTGAATCATGATGCACATTTTCACTCTAGACATACAACAGGTCTCAGCTTTTCTGCCAGTGTTTTCCAAACACATAATCTTTTTGAAGACTGTTATTCAGAATGCAATAAAAATATGTTTTCTGGCTACATATACTAATTAGCTGCAGGAAAAATAAATTAAGATGTAACTTTTGACTTCCAGAAAGCATTACCATATTTAATGCTTTCCTTCTTCCCTCCCTCCCCCCTTCCCTCCTTTCCTTCCTTCCTTCCTTCTTTCCTTCCTTCCTTCCTTTCTTCCTTCCTCTCTCTCTTTTGAGTTCCCTCTACCTTTTTTCTCTCTTTACATTGTCTCCTTAATATCCTCAATCGACATCTAGCCATTGCTAAATCCTTTCTTACATATTGGAAAGCTTAAGGGTGTTCATACCAGGATTAGGACATATCTGGACATGTCTGGCCCAGTCTGGATGTTCATTGTGGTGGATCCTTCAGAGTTCTATTTACATGATAAACTCAAGATCTCCCTAAGAAATGGCTCATTACAAGTGAAGAGAGAATTGAAGGGAATATGTTTGATTCAAGACAACGGAACAGAGTTGGAGAAGAGGGTCATTTGGCAACCAACATGATCATTCAGATAATTCCTCATTCAACCCCTTGAATGTAAGGACTAAAAATTAAAACTTTAAGGACTTTTTCACCAAAATACCTTCAGACATTGAGAGCACAAGGAAGCATTTTGGGTAAGCTAGGCAACATATAATAATAATAAAAAAAACTTACATATATTACCTTGGCAATCATCAAATTGGCCCTATGATATAGTCACTATTTTCTCCATTTTATAGATGAAGAAACTGAGGCTTAGAGAGGATATGTAACTTCTCCGTGGACAAGCAGCTAAAAAGTGGCAGACTCAAGATTCTAACTTATGTCTTTCTGATTTTAAAATCTATGCCATACTGTCTTCCACCAAGACAAACTGTAGCACAGAGGAGCGTGGAATAGAAACGGTGGACTGAGAAGACATTCCAATTGGCCTGCATCTGCCCTGCAAGGTGGGAGAATTATAGACACTAATGTACATTAGGCACCAGTGCCCTTATCAGAAGCCCTCGTTGGCTCTTAGCAACCTCTCAGCAGCTGAGCGAAAAAGGAGGAAAGAGGTGCCCAGCAGATGGTAGTCAAAATTACCACTTGGAGAATATGTGAATAATTCCTGGGTTTCTCAGAACAGTTAAGGGGAAATTGAAAGGCAATGGAAGTTCTTGTAGAGTAAACTGGGGGCAGAATAAAAGGGATGCTGTTGTGTTAACAGTTTTACGACTCTGTTTTTAACACCAGGCTTGCAAGGCCTAAGGAAACAGGTTATGCAGAGAATTCCCCAAATCAGGATTTGAGTTATAATAAAACAAGAAAAACAGCTCTTTGTTTTTATCTTTTGATGCACCTGGACTTCAGTTTGTCACTTCTCAGAGAGTGAAAACAACTCTGGATAGCTCTGTTTTCTTCCCTCTGAATTCACTTAGGAGCAAGATAACATTTCTGCCTCTCTTTATCCCCCTGGCCTCTATTGTTATTCAAAACTATTGCCAAGTAAGGGCCCTTTATTAATGTAAGAGTACTCTAAACAAATGATGTGCCCATCCTTTTCCTCTAAGCAAAACCAGTGACCATATTTGGAACACTTGCTTCTTACAGGGAGTACTGGGCAGGGTAGCAGGGGATTCAAAGATGACTCTGCTGTTCTTCACTGCTCTCAGTTTCTCTCTCGTGGAAGGAGACAGATCTATATATGACTAATCACACACAAGACAAAATAAAACAGAGCTAAATGGAGGCAGAGTAGTGAAATGAACAGCATCTAGTGTCATTCTTACATAGGGGCTTTGCACATCTCTATCAGTCTCTTTTTAATATGTGTGTGGCTGAGGTAGGCACCATTTCACACTATTTTTCCTGGCTTCCTCCCTCTATTCTTTCAGTTATTACATCCTTCTTGGGCACTCTCTACAGTTACTTCCTCTCTCTCCTCCAAAATCCCTTCCCAGACACCCACTGAAATTACTGAACTCCTCAGAACCACCTTCATACCAAGCTACTAATGACATGTTCTTGCCAACCATTACTCTTTAGATCCATCTGTCTTCTTGTCTGCTCAGAGGAGCCCAAAAGTATTTCTAGATCTTTAACAATCTCTAAGCCACATGGGGAAAATGCTTTTCAACTAGTTAATAACACACAGACTAAGGGTAAAGCACTAAGGTAGACTTTTATGTGCCCAATTACCACCTTAGATGCCAACTGTGCCCCCAGGGGTTCTTAATGAGTTATATAAGAAGAGTCTTTGAAACACTTTGGCTTTTTCTCTTTCCTTACAACCCAGCACCTACCATGCTCTGCTGGAATGAGCAATTACAAAATGCAGAAGAAGACTAGCACCAATAAGAAAAAAAGCTTCAAAATAGCTGGGACTTCTCTGTGTTCTTTGCTGCTTTATCTTCACTGCCTAACACTTAGTGGTGCTAAATAAATATTTGTTAAGAAAGAGAGATTGGTAGATTGATTTACACATTGGACTTGGCTTGTACTAGATGAACCCTAAGGTCCCTTCCCACTGAGATTTTATGACCTAGTAAGAGTGAGGAGAACTGAAATTTGAAAAAAAAATACATTAAAATTCATCAAGTTACATTGTTTCTTCTCTGTATATATAAATCGCTAGACAACAGTGTTAAGGCCAATACTGAGATCAAGGCAATGGAAAGAATTTCAAGAGTCCATTTATTTTATTCTCAGTTGGCAACTAAATCATCCCATAAAAGGATGCAGGATGATATAATGGAAAGAGGCTTTGGAGTCAAACAGAGCTGGGTTTGAAATACTGTTCTGCCACTCACAGGCTGTTTGACTTTGTATGCTTTATTTAACAAACATCTTTGAGCCTCTGTTTCCTCTTTTATAATGTCCATAACATATGACAATATCTTAGAGGGCTTTTGGGGTTAGCACACTAGCATACAGAAAGACCTGAAAAAGTTTTAGTTTCATTTCTCCCCAGAAAGCTATAGGCACATAGATATTTTTAAAAGGTATGTCTCAATTTCTCTCAAGATATCATTTCGTATGCATTTCCTATCCTTGTAATTCTACAAATTTTGCAATTCTGCTGAAATGAAAGGCCATTTTACTTTTTATAAAATAATGTTTTACTTACTGTTGCCTGGAATGTGAATTGAAAAATATGACTATTGCCAAACCCCTATTTGTGCCATAACCCTACATAAACTTATAGATCAACGTCAAATCTCCTTTGTGCCTATTGTAAAACTAAATCCTCACTTTGCCTCATTTGTCAGAGGTTTTAAAGAAAACAATTTTTTAACACTTAGTATATCACTAAGTCTCAACCTGCTAGAAGACAGGGCTTGTTTACATTCTGGACAGACAGACTCTAAAATATTAATAAGAATCCTCACTAGTGAAGATACATATCAAAGCCAAAGGAAAAGAAAGCTTGTGTTATCTCTTTGACAAAATGAAGGTTAAACACTCTCTAAAGAGTTTTAGGTTTAAAATAGTTGTTATGAACCCAATCAGGTTGCAAAGTGATTGGAAACAAAGGAAACTTTGCCCCTAAAGGGACATTTGGAAAATGAGCTGAGGGTCCTGGAGTAAACTCCTGTAGGCCAGGGACTGAGTCTCAATCATTGTGATTCTCAGGGACAGGGTGGTAGTAGTAACAGCCAATTGTAGGCCAATTGAAATAACAATCGTCAACTCCACAAAGACTATGTCTATACAGGGGGACTTTTAAATAGAAAAATAAAGAATATAAAAGTTAAAATCCAATAGTATGAATATTTTACTTACTTTTAAAATGGTGTTACTGTTTCCTCAAGAAGAATTTTGCTCTTTTAGGGCAAAGAATATCACTTTATTTTTTTAAAGATATTAAAACAAATATTTCAAAGGTCATTACTTATGGGTCATAAACCACTTGTGGGTCTCTGTCTTGACTCCCATTAAAAATACTCAATAAGCAGATTTACAAAGAACTGATGTGTCCATGCGGAATAGACTCATTTTCATACACTTCTGCCTTCAGTAGACAAAGCCAGTCAATGGCATTTACTCTGGAGCTGCCTTCCCCTGTAAGAGCTGACAGTCATACACATGCATGTAGCAATGTGCCAATTTCATAAATGCATAAAAGAAACTCATCTAAGGTACCAAATAATCCAAATATGTAGAAGTCTTCTGCCTTGCAACTCTGTAAGAATGCTAATAATTACCTCACAGGGTAAGTGAGATAATGAAATTAATCACTCAACATAGTACCTGGCACATAGAAGATACTAGATGCCAATATAATGCTTTTAGTGATTATAGGAGCAAGAGTAGGAAAGAGGACAGGTTCATTTATCAGGTGCCCTGAGTTCCACACCCCACTCTGCCATTTTATAGCTGCGTGACTTTTTTAACCTCTCTACCTCAACTTTCCCATTTGCAAAACTTGGATGCTTATCTTTTTGAGAGAATTGAATGAAATAATCCATTTAAACAATTTAGCATGGTGCCTTTCTCTTGGTGATCAGTCAATAAATGTCTATTATTATTATTGTCATCATCATTACTATTGATAAAAATTAAATTCATTTTGTCTGTACTTTTTTTGCAGGGGAAATACTAAATAAATTAGAAATCAAGAAAAACACTCCCTAACATTCTGCCTCTGAATATTTCAGGTAGCATGGTAGTATGTACAATAATTATTTTTCATTACCAATGTATTTGTTGATAAATCACATGAGTTTCAAGCCTTGAATTGAAAGGAATATTTGCTCTGGCACAGTAATTGAAGTGGAGGGAGGAATGTATTTATTGGAGGTCAGCTGGCGCTTCCTCAGAATATACATCCCTCCTTCTCCTAAGACTTTGATATATCCTGAAGTAGGCATGAGAATTTGAAAAATCTCCCCATTTGGTTATTACATACTCTCCCTTGCATTGTGAGGACCCCTCACTTATATATACGACTAATGACTATTTATTTTTAAGGATTTTTGCTAAGTATAAAATAATTTAGGTTTGAAAAGTTATTAAAAATGTGAAAGAAAAAGAGAGAATGAGAGAAGGAGGGTGGGGGGGAGGAAGGAAGGAAGGATAGATGGATTTGGAAGACATCTAGTTACCCCTACATTTTGAAGATGAGGATGTTTAGATAAAGACTTACTTGGGCTCATACAGCTAAGTAGGTATTGGGCTAGGTTCCATTCTTTCTCTATTATTTACCACTCTGTTACAACTCTACAAAAAAAAAAAAAAAAGAAAAGAAAAGAAAAGTCAAAGGCTGATTAGTCAAACCTGAGTCTATGTGAGGTAGAGAAATTGGAACATTTTGCCATAATTCACAAATGAGTTCCTCAGTTCAATATAATCTTATCATGTTCTATATGGCTAATGTTCATCTTTGGCATACAATATGGCATAATGCTGTATTATTGGCTTGTCAACTCAATGTGAAAGAAATCAGTTTTAACTGATTATTGAATGAACTAGTGGGTCCTGCAGACCCATGAAACTGGAGCTAAAACATATATCTACATTTCTTTCCCTTAATTGTAACAGATTTGTATAACCAATGATTACAATTGGTTTCACAGACCTCAAAAGCTCTTAAAGCTTTCCTATTGTGCATTTCATCTTTGGAGCCCCCAAACATTTGATAAAACAATTCACATCACCATTCAGAGACTGAGAACTGATTATTATAGGGCATCAATGACATTTTAAGTTCCCAGGCTCTACTTCTAGGGTTGTGAATGGCTACTGTCTAATTACAATTGCTCCATTGTCAGAAAAATTTTCCCTTTGTAATAGAAGGATGGCTGTAAGAGCCTCAGAACATCCATCTCTTCATGTTTAAATCCAGCCAAAAAAGAGAATCTGTCCCTGTTCCAAAAGTCCCACAAGTATTTCATGATATCTTAATGGCACTGATTTGTTCACATGGCCATGTCTAAACAAATCACTGTGGCCAGGGGAATATGAAGTTTTATGAGGCATGATTCAGACACCATCCCCAAGCAAGGGTCTGAGGCAGCTCTAACAGGGCCATTTATCGTGAGAGTAGCAAGAGATGGATCCCCAGTTAAAACTGGAGGTGGCAGGGGAGTGAATCTCCCTGGCAACGTGGAATATGACTCCCAGGGAGGAATGTAGACCTGGCATCGTGGGACGGAGAACATCTTCTTGACCAAAAAGGGGATGTGAAAGGAAATGAAATAAGCTTCAGTGGCAGAGAGATTCCAAAAGGAGCCGAGAGGTCACTCTGGTGGGCACTCTTACGCACAATTTAGACAACCCTTTTTAGGTTCTAAAGAATTGGGGTAGCTGGTGGTGGATACCTGAAACTATCAAACTACAACCCAGAACCCATGAATCTCGAAGACAATTGTATAAAAATGTAGCTTATGAGGGGTGACAGTGGGATTGGGAAAGCCATAAGGACCACACTCCCCTTTGTCTAGTTTATGGATGGATGAGTAGAAAAATAGGGGAAGGAAACAAACAGACAAAGGTACCCAGTGTTCTTTTTTACTTTAATTGCTCTTTTTCACTTTAATTATTATTCTTATTATTTTTGTGTGTGTGCTAATGAAGGTGTCAGGGATTGATTTAGGTGATGAATGTACAACTATGTAATGGTACTGTGAACAATCGAATGTACGATTTGTTTTGTATGACTGCGTGGTATGTGAATATATCTCAATAAAATGAAGATTTAATTAAAAAAAAAATAAAGTACACTGATTAGAAAAATGAAAAAAAAAAAAAAAAATGGAGGTGGGGTGGATTTGGTTTGGCCCAAAATTAAAGAATGTCTGCTCCTTTAGGGATGGTCAATGGGCTACGTGATGACAGAATAACAAGATTAGGATTATTTTGTTAAGAAATATGGAAACTGAAAAACCACCGAATGGAAATCTTGAAAACAATAAGCATTTTAGATCAATGGTTGTCAAATACTTAAATATTATGATAAGGGTACCACTTTTGAAACTTCTGAAAGTTATTTCAGTAGCGGTAACTGCTGCTTCGTATAGAAAGCAATACCTTCGTAGAATTCTTCACCACCGAGAGACTGTATTTCTGAAAAATATAATTAATTCAAAAGTTTGGGGGGGGGGAGTCTAAATGTATGCCTGACTTCAGAACATCCAAGACTCATGTGGTCCCCTTTGAAAGCTGAGGTAAATAGCCCTGTAAACCAATCATTATATTCTAATGAGACCTGGGTAATCTACCAACCTCAATAATCTAATTTAACTTAACAAGCCTGATGGAAACATTTTTAAATGCAATTTTACATCCCTGAAAGAGTTCAGGGATTAAGTAAAGCAGAGAGATGCAATGAGGCCATAAAGAAGGAGAAAGTGTTTCCTATTGCTCTATTTCCACCTCCAACAGAGAGAAAAAAAATATAGCTGCAATCCATAGAGATGAATCAAGAGAGTGAGACAAACATGTTTTAAAATTTGAGGACAATTCGCTTCAAACCAAAACTGAATCAAACAAATGGCTGTATATTGGTGCTAAACATTTATAATCAAAATTTTTTTGTTTTCTATTTTTAATTTTTCTCACATTATATAGTAATTTAAATATAAATAATACAAATTTATTAAATTTATATTAAATTATATATAATGTATTAGATAACATAAATATTATATATCATTATGATATATAGCCTCATGGCTAATAATTGACTCTTCATTATGCAAGGGCACTTTCACTCCCTTTTCATCTTGCTCTCCTGAAATAAAAATCTGATAAAGTTTCTGCTTCATTCAGTGTAGTTTGTTTCATCAAAAGAGCTAGAAATCCTTGGGAATGTAAATGTGTCCTTTGAGCAGGCTTTCATTCCTTTTTCTTTTGTTCCTGGGGTATTATTGTGCTTTCCTGGTAATTTAGCCACAGAGGAATGATGAAATAGAACAATCTATTTCAATGACTTGTGGTTCATTATGGACACTGAGGGGCAAAGTTGAAACAAAAGGTCACAGCGAGATTTCATTGCTCTTCAAGTTCTGTCATGGATAAGAATAAAGGCACACGTTGGGAAAGAAACTGTACAGGGACAGTACTTTTCTTTGTAATTTTTTCAAAATCCTAGATAATAATATATTTACAGTAAATAAATGCCTTCAAGAATATCAAGTGTTGTTTTAAACAATGTAGATGTTTAGATAATTTGACATAAAATCCTTTAAAAAAATACAGACATTAATTTTCTGTAAGTTTGGGGTCTAGGAACCCAGGATGCTTTTTATATATTGGGGTGGAGGCCAGGATGTTAGTAGGTGCTAAATTTATCCTTACCTACACTCATCGACAGTGATCAAAGTTGTGAGGACATGAGTAAAGCCATGTGCATATTTATTAATTTATTGAGCTCGTTCTATATGCCAGAAATGCAACATTGAACAAGATAAACAAAGTCTTTGCCTCATGAGAAGTCTAACAGGGAGCCAGAAATTAAATTAAAACTATTTCATTATAATTGTAATAAGTGACACAAATAAGCAAGGGTGTGATTGAAATGTCTAACAGGGGTACCTCAATTGGTCTGGGATGAGGGGAGTGACATCTGTACTGCTTCTTGAAGGAAGATGGGTGTAGGCAATGAGAGGACAGGATTAATAAAGCAAGGGAAAAGACTAATATTCCATGCAGAGAGAACAACATCTCTAAAGGTTCTGAGATGGAAAGGAACATGATGTGTTCAATGAATTGAAAGAAGACCCTCGTGGAAAAAAGCAAAGGAAGGAGGAGAGAGAGTAAGAGTTGAAGCTGGAGGTGAGCAGAGGCCAGAACACATAATGATCTGAGGCTTTATAAACCAAGAGCAATGGAAATTCATGGAAGGGTTTTAAAAGGGGATATGTTATCTATACCTGCGTCTATCTATAGCCATATCTATATCTTAATCTATATCTATATTTATCTCTCTCTATATGTATATATTCCTCTTTGATATGTTTTAGGAAATCATTTGGAGAGGCATGAGCACAGAAAGACCACTTAGGACTTTATTGCTACGGTTCAGAAAACAGATGTTGGTGACTTGGCAAAGGTGGTAGAAATGAATGATTTGAAGGTATTTAGGAGGCAGAATTAATAACACTTGATAATGATGGATAGCATAAGTGAGGTAGAGAGATGTGAAATTGACTCGTGTGTTTCAAAACTGAGAGGATGGGAGATGGCAATCTGTGACACAGGGAACACCAAAGACAGAGGATGTTTTGGGAAAAAGATTGAATTTATTTCTAGAAATATTACTTGTGACATATCCAAGTGGAGATCAGGAGTTGACAGTTATTTGTGCCTGGAAAACAGAGGAAAAGTCTGAACTTGAGAGAAGCATTTGCAAGTTTATTTAATAAATATTTCCAAATGCTTGCTGTTTACCCATCACAGGTCTAAGCACTTTATAAACACTAAATAGTTTGAGTTTCCTAACAATCCTTTGAGGTAAATATGATGATTAAACCCATTTTACCTATGAGAAAACTGAGGCTCGGAATTATTAAAGTCACCTAGCTAAGGATTCAAACCCAGGCAGCCTGGCTCCAGAGTTCGTACACTTAACCCCCAGACTGCCAGACCATGTGAACCAAAGGGAGTGTGTGAGTTTGCCAGAGGAGAGACTATAGACTTAACAGAAGAGAACAGAGCCATGAGGAACTCAAACTTTCAAATGTCAGTAGAGGACAGTGAACTGGCAAAGAAGACATACCACTTCCACAAGTCCTTAAGACCTATCTGTCCCAAAATGTACTTCCAGCAGGGTCTCACACTTTCAAGTCAGCAGAGCCCAAGGAGGAGCCAGATGATCACTTGTCTCCATTAGTCTCGACACCCTTGCCACCGGAGACAAAGCTTCGGAGATTTATCCTGTTTTGAAAACCAGGACAGATTTACCATACCACTTTCCAGGCTCTGAACAATTGGTGTTCCTCCAAGGCTAAGTCTTTTGCCAATAACTTGACTTGTATTATTTTTAGTGAAATATCATGTAACAAGCTGCTCCTAAAATATTTCCAGCGTGAAGTGCTGGTAAGAAAAAGACCAAAAAAGAAGAAAGCTGGGGGTGGAGGGAGACAGTGGAAAAAGAAAAGGAATTATGGAAGAGTAAGGCAAAAAAAAAAAAAAAAAATCTTTGAGGAAAGAATATGAATTGTTAAAGAGAGAAAGCTAGAATATCATCAATACCTGTCAGCAACCTTAATCTCCACACCCTCAACTTTCCAAATTAAGCAATACCCACTTCATTTTCAGTAATGTTGTTAGTTCATTCCCACTTGTAGAATCCCATGGTAACCCTTGGCGTCAGGAAGCAGTGCAGAGCAGGGCTTAATAGCACAGGCTCTGAAACCAAGCGCCATATAAGTGTGAACTGGCTCTGTCACTCATTAGCTGTGTGACTTCAGGAATTCACTTATCTATGCCCTCAGTTTCCTCATCTGTAAAATGGGAGTTGTAACAAAGCCTAATTCATAGGGTTCTTATGAAATGTTTGAAGTAGTACCTGACACATAGTAAATGCTCAAGAAGCATTTGTTAATCTTCGTATTTTTATTATTATTAGAAGTGCTGATGCTCTTCAAATACTTTCCGCAAAATAATATGATAGTATTTTCAAAATCACCAGGGTACCATACTAATAGTCATTCATAGTCACAAGCTATTGAAAGGGGGTTTTGAAAACTTAATTATTGCAAGTTGAATTACTCTCAATTATTTTTTGTATCAGTCAGGTTTTGATCAGAAAAGCAGAAATATTCTTTATATACTCTATGTATAAATGAAAGAGAGATTTGTCATAAGGTTTTGATTTTATGCAGTTGTGGGATTTGATTAAGCAGTGTCTGTAAATCTGTTGTCTTCATTACTGACACAGGAGTTCAAAGGTCATAGGGCAGAAGGCTGTCAGGAAGGGAAGGTAGATAGATGTAAAGTGGAGGAGAGCAAGGACAAACTAGAACCAACATATATGAGGGAAAGCCCACAAAGATGGACTGAAACCTATGTTAGATCTTGTTACCACTGACTTTGATGATACAGCTGTCCTAGAGAAGCAGCCCTTAATCATGGTACTAAGCACACACAAATGGCCCCAGAGTTAGACCAGCTGAAGAAGGATCCAGGAAAAGATGGAGCAGTTTTAAGTATGTCTGCTGCTTCATGCCAACAAGGTGAACTAGAAAACAAGTGACAATGTGTGTGAATTACAAAATGATTGCTCCTTCACTCTGCTCTCCAAATATTTCTCTAAAATCTCTATTTTGGCTTATCCCAGCTGGAAGTGTATAGAAAAGGGAATTATGGGAAATGTATTTCAGCCTAACTGATCTGTTGCCACATTACAAAGTCATCACATTATTTTTACCATGGAGGTTTATTAAATTATTATTATGAACCCAACACTGGGCCAACTGCTTTACATTACTTATTTTATCTATTTTCACAACCCACACATCTATCCATCTATCATAGGTAAGGAAATTGAGGGAATCTGTCCTGAGTAAACTTGCTCAATGTCAGATTTCTGTGAGTTATTCATAAATGATGAAACATATAGCTAGGTTTTAGAGTTGGTGTGTGCATGAACCAGATTTTCTGTATCATTAGAATTCTTCTCCTTAACAGCATAGCTAATAAGTGCAACAGATAATCATATTGCACCTCCTATCCTGCCCTTCTTAACATAATAGGACAATTCTCAAGGAATTGATGTAGCTAGTAATAATATTACATTCAGAATCTTGTGAAATGGGAGTAATTTTCAGGTACTGCTTATATTTAAATATCATTCTCTTAAAAATTAAATAGATATCAATACCAAATGGAATTATTCTTGGGGCTCAATTTATTTCATTTCAAAAGCTTTAAATTAGTTTTAGTTATAGTCTAAATGTAAGTTATCACTCGCATACCATTACTTATAGCTGGGCATGTAATCTGCATCAATTTGCACTGAAATTAGTACAAATTTAAGCAGAAATCTTCTTTGTCACTTAGTTTAGAATCGTCAATATCTGTGAAACTGAAGTCCTTACAGGTAACCATGGAATGCCACCCACACAGACAAAATCACAATTTACCAGTTAAAAGCCCATTATAAAGAAAATATGGTATAATGGCTGAGATATTCCTGCAGATAATAGCTATAAACTCTGGACATTATGTGAAAGCAGCTAGCTGAAGTCAATTGAGAGTTCAGAGATGCAAGCAAATTGTTTTGGGGAGGTCATGCTCATAGGAAAAGAGTTATATAAAGTGGGTTCCCATTTTTATACTTTTAGCCTGGGACCAGTTGCAATCGATGAGGCTTCAGGGACAAAGGGAACATTCATGGATAAACTACAGTCTTCTTGTCTCGGGTCCAGGAAGATTGACTATGATGAAACTTCAGTCTCTGAAAAAGGTGGGGAAGCCCTGGGAGAAAAAAGGTCAGTTTGATGATCTCCAAATTCTATGTGCTCTCATTCTGGATGACTCTTGAAGGACACATGTGCAGGGCAGGCTCAAAATAGTTCTGCTAACTGCAGAGGATCAAGATGGTTTCAGGGCTCTGTCTTTCCCACAGAAGCTTTGAAAAAGCAGCAAAAAATAGCAAAACCCTCATTCCAAAAGCTCCAGAAAGTAGTTAATGGATTGCAGTTAATAGGGAGAGTGCCAAATAGAGAAAAGGGCTGCTTAAAAGTGATAGATTCCAGTGGTACCCTGGCTGGCTCCTTCCCCACCCCTCATCAACTCCACTTGAAGTCAACCCATACTCCCAGTGTGCAGATCCCTGGTCCCAGTTCCAGAGGGAGCAGAGGAACCCTTGTGTACATACTGGGAGCATGTATGTCTGGCCCAATCTATCTGGCAGTGACCCCGAGGACTCGATGTCCCAAACCTGCCCTGTGTATAGAAGGTGGCTCATAGAGTTCTCCTACAGAACGCTATGAGGCTTCAAGTTGTGCTGCCTGGGATAAGGGATTACTGGCTGTAGGACATACGGTGCAGTGCCCTGGACCTTGAGGAAACTGTTTCCTAGGGAAGAGAGGACATTCCTATCCCTGAAAAAGAGGAATGCTTAGGGCCTTATGCACATGCCCAACACAAGAGGCATGCCCAGAAAGGATCAGTGAGGCCCCTACACTTAAAACTCAGGGATAAGCCCTGAAAGAGAGCACTTGCACAAGTCAATCTGCAAGGGCTGGGAAAGGTGTTTTCTTTTTTTCCTCCTCCTCCTCCACCTCCTCTTTCCTCTTCCTCTTTTGTTCACTCTGGCATTCAAGGAAAGCTCTGTCATAACTCTAGCCAGATATAAGCTTAAGGAACAGACACCTCAGAATCCAAATTCCAGCAATAGCACATTAAAATATCAAAATGTTCAGGTTTCAGTACAAGATTACAAAACATATAAAGAAATAGGAAGCAATGGCCCAGGCAAAGGAAAAGATTAAAGCATTCAAAGCAATCAGTGAGGAGAATCAAGGATTGGACATTCCAGAAAAGTCTTTAAGAAAATGGGCCTAAATATTCTCAGGGAGCTAAAGGAAAACATAGACAAAGAATGAAAGGAAATCAGGAAAATGATAGATGGCAAAGAGAATATCAATAGAGAGAAGAAAATTATCAAAGGGACCAAACAGAACTTAAGACCACAGTAACAGAAATTTAACATTGCCTAGAAGGTGTGTAACAGCAGATTGAAAGTGAAAGAAGAAAGAATCCATGAAATTGAAGATGACAATTGAAATCATCCAGTCTGAGGAGCAGAAAGAAGAAAAAATGCAGAAAAGTGAACAGAGCCTGAGGAAATTGTGGGGTACTATCTAGCATACCAATATACTTATTGTGGTAGTACCAGAAGGAGAAGAGAGAGAGAACCAGGCAGAGAGAATATGCAAAGAAATAATGGCCAAAAACTTCCCAAATTTAATTCTTATATGGAGGGTGTCACATACAGCAACTGCAGAATAACATTCTTTTCAAGAGTACATGGTGAGTTCTTGAGAACAGACCATACTCTGAGTCACAAAACAAGTCTCAACAAGTTTTTAAAAGTTGAAATCATATAAAATATTTTCTCTAATCAAAATATAATTAAATTACAAATCAATATCTGTCAAATATATGAGAAAAACCCAAATATTTAAAAATTAAACCACACACATAAACAATTCATTTATCAAAGAAGATAAAACAAGGGAAATATTTTGAATTGAACAATAATGAAACGATAATGAAAACACAATCTATCAAAATCTGTGGGATGCAATTAAAGTGGTATTTAAGAGGAATTTACAGATTTTAATACTTATTAATATATATTTTAACTCAATGATCTAAATTTCCACCTTAAGAAATTAGGATAAAAAAGAGTAAATTAGATCTGAAATAAGTAGAAGGAAGGAAATAATGAATATAATAGGCAAAATCAATGAAATAGAAAAGGTACAAACAAAAAAGAAAATCGATGAAACCAGAAACATTCTTTGAAAACATGAAAAACACTGATAAACCTCTAGCTAAAATGATCAAGAAAAAAAAAGGAAGATAAATTATTGATAAGATAATAAAAGATGGGACAACACAATAAGAGATCCTACAGACACTAAAAGGCTAATAAGGATATATCATGAATAACTTTATGCCAATACATCTGAGACCTTAGATGAAATGGATAAATTTCTTAAAAGACACAAATTAAAAAACTCATTCAAGAAAAATCAGATAACCTGAATAACCTTATATCAATTAAAGAATTGAATTCATTATTAAGAATCTTTCCACAAAAAACAGCTCAGGTCCAAATACCTCACTGGTAAATACTGCAATGATTTAGGGAGTAAATAATACCAATTCTACCCAAATTTTTCTAAAAAACTGAAGAGGAGAGAACATTGACTTATTCTCTGAGGTCAGCATTACACAGAGAGCAAAACAAGTCAAAGAAATCATAAGAAAAGAAACCTATAGCACAATATTCCTAAGGAACATAGAAAAATCCTTAATAAATTTTAGTAAACTGAATCTAACAGTATATTAAAAGGACAATATAACTTGACAAAGACGGGTTTACTCCAGGAATGCAACATTGATTAACATTCAAAAATAAATCAATGTACTCTTATACATTGTTGGTGGAAATGTAAAATGGTGCCGCTGCTGTGGAAAACAGTTTGGTGGCTCCTCAAAAAGTTAAACATAGAACTACTAAATGATCTGGCAATCCCACTTCTAGGTACATACCCCAAAACAAGTTGAAAGCAGGGACTTAGACAGATACTTGTACACTACTGTTCATAGCAGCATGACTCACAATAGCCAAAAGTAGAAACAACCCAAATGTCCATCAACAGATGAATGGATAAATAAAATGTGGCATAGCCAAACAATGGAAAATTACTCAACCTTAAAAATTAATTATTGAGGTTCTTAAGCATGAAACAACATTGATGAACTTTGACTATATGTTGAGTTACGTAAGTCAGACATGAAGGGACAGATATTGTATGGCTCCACCTAATGAAATAGCTAGGGGAGAGGGTATGGGGAGTTAATGCATAATGGTTGTAGGATTTCTGTTTGGGGTGATGGGAACAAGTTCTGGTAATGGATGATGGTAAGAGTAGCCCAACATTGTGAATATGATTAATATCACTGAATGGTAAGCTTGGGAGTAGTTGGGGAAAGATTGCTGTATATGTGTTTCTGCAGCTCAACAGAAAAAGGAACTGAAGAGATAATGAAAATTAAATGCAATACACGGTTCTGGACTGTATTAAATAATGGAGGAGAAAATGCCACAAAACTGGTGAAATGAGAATATCTATATTTATACTAATGTTAAAGTTCTTGAACTTGATAATTATATATGAGATGCTTACATAAGTGAATATCCTTGTTCTTAGGGAATGCATGTGGAAGTATTGTGTGTTTAAGGAGCATGATGTATACAGCCTACTCTCAAATATTTAGAAAGTTGATAAATAAATAGATAGGCAGATAGATAGATGGATTGATAGAATGATAAAGCAACGTGGCAAAATGTTAATACTAGTGGATCTGGGTATGAGGGGCAGTATTTAGAGTTCTCTGTATGGATTTTGTAATATTTTTGCAACTATCATGTATGTTTGAAATTATTTCAAAATTAAAAGTTTAAGAAAAAAATAATCAATGTGATTCCCTATATTAATAGAATAAAGGAGGAAAAGCATGTGATTATTTCAAAAGATTCAGAAAAAGTCTGACAAAATTGAGCACACATTATAATAAAATATCTCAGCAAATTAACACAAGAAGGCAACTTCCTTAACCTGATTGTTCTGGTTTGCTAATGCTGCCATTTTACAAAACACTAGAAATGGATTGGCTTTTATAAAGGGGGTTTATTTGGTTACAAAGTTACAGTCTTAAGGTCATTAAGTGTCCAAGGTAAGGCATCAACAATAGGGTACCTTCACTGAAGGATGGCTGATGGAGTCCAAAAACCTCTGTTAGCTGGAAAGGCACGTGGCTGGTGTCTGCTCATCCTGGGTTGTGTTTCAGCTCTTCTCTCAGCTCCTGTGCATTCTTCAAAATGTTGTTCTTGGGGCATTTGTCCTCTCTTAGCTTCTCCAAAGCAAAAGTCTCCTTTCAAAGGCCATCTCCAAAATGTCTCTGCAAGTTGCAGCAGCAAGGTCCTTCTGTCTGAGCTCTTAAATAGGGCTCTAACAAACTAATCAAGGCCCAGGCTGAATGGGCGGGGCCACACCTCCATGGAAATTATTTATCAGAGTTATCACCTACAGTTGGGTGGGTCACATCTCCATGGAAACAACCTAATCCAAAGGTTTCAACCTAATTAACGCCAATATGACTGACCCCACAAGATTGCATCAAAAAACATGGCATTTTGGGGACATAATACATCCAAACCAGTGCACTGATTAATAATATCTACAAAGAAAATACAGTTAATATCATACATAATGGTGAAAGATTGAATGCCCATCCCCACCAAGATCGGGAATAAGGCAAGGCTATCCATTTTCATGATCCTTATACAATATTGTACTGGAAGAGTTAACCAGAGTAGTAAGGCAAGAAAAAGAAATAAACAGCATACAGATTGGAGGAGAGTAAAAGCAAAACTATGTTTATTTGCAAACAACATAATCAAATACATAGAAAATTCTAAGCAATAAATTTGCAAGGTAACAATTTGAAAATTCAATAAACAAAACTGAATTTTATGTTATATACTAGTAGCAAACAATTGGAAAACAAAATTAGAACAACTTTATTTTCAAGGGCACCAAAGATTTTAAATACTCAACAAAAGATATATTGTACCTAGGCACTGAAAATTGCAAAACATTGTTGAGGGAAAATAAAAAAGACCTAAATGAATGAGGAACTATTTTCTGTGTTCAAGAATGGAAGATTCAATATTGTTTGTATTTTAATTCCTCCACAAATGATCTACAGATTCAATGCAATTCCAGTTAAAATCCTATCAGCTTTTCTTTTTGAAGATGACAAGCTGATTTATATGGAAATACAATTGATCTAGAATAGCTAAAATAATTTTGAGGACTTATAATGGTTGGAGGATTGCACCAAATGATTTCAAGACTTACTACAAAGCTACAAAAATCTAGATATTTAATATTAGCATAAGGGTAGACAAATAACATCTTTGGAACAGAATAGAGAGCTCAGAAAATAGAAATTGACTTATATAGTCAATTGATTTTTGTCAAGATTTTGAAGTATTTGATGGGAAAAAAATAACAGTCTTTTCAAATGGTGTCTATGTGCACAAAAGAGAACCTCAACCCTTATCTCACAACACACACCAAAACTAACTCAAAAATGACATCATAGACATAAATGTAAGAGAAAAATCATAAAACTTCTGGAAGAAAACAGATTTTTTTTTAAAAATTAGGTTTCAAAAAGTTTTCTTAACCAGGAACAGAAAAGCATGAAAATAGAATAAGAATTGATGAAATGGTCTTCAACATAATTTAAAATTGTATTCTTTGAAAAGACAGTTAAAACAATTTAAAAATAAGCCATAGACTAGTAGAAAATATTTGCAAAACTTAGGTCTAATATCCAGTATATAATGAACTGTTAAACTCAATAATAAGAAAACAAATGATTCAATCAAGAAAATGGACAAAACATTTAAATGGATGCTTTACAAGAGAAGCTATGCAAATAGTGGGAAAGCAAGTGAAAAGATGCTCAACATAACATCGTCAGGGAAATACAAATTAAAACCACGATGAGAAACGACTACATACTTAGTAGAATAAACTTAAACTAAAAATACTGACAGCACCACTTTTTGACAAGGATGTGAAGCAGTTAGAACTCTCATACATTGCTGCGGGGAATGTAAAACTGGTATAGCTACTTTAAAAACTTTGGTCACTTCTTATAAAGTCAAACATATACGTATATATATGACTGAACAGTCTTACTCCTTAGCATTTATCCAAGATAATGAAAATATATTCCACAAAATGAATGTCCACACATGAATGTTTATAGCAACATTATTCATAATAACCCAAAACTCAAAACAACCCACATATCCATCAACTGCTTAATAGGCAAATAAATTGTAGTATATCCATACTATGGAATGCTACTCAGCAAGAAAAAGAATGAAATATTGACACACAACATAATGCGTGAATCTCAAATGCCAAAGACTACATAACTGTGAGATTTCATTTATATAAAATTCTATAACAAGAAAAATTATAGTGACAGAAAGTGAATTAGTGGTTGTCTAGGGGCTGATATTCAGGGAAGGGTATTATCTACAAAGGGGAATAAGGATATTCTGGGGGGAGAAGGAAGTGTTCTGTCTTGACTTTGAGGGTGTCTGAAAGACAGTATCCAATTGCAAAAATGCATCAAAAGCCATGTATAATTTACATGGGTGAATTTTGTTGAAAGTAAATATGCCTCAATAAAGCAGGAGAAAAATAAAAACAGAAAACATGGGATCAACTCCAGGGCCTATTTCATGAAATATGTCTGTTGGTCTGCTGATGATGATTGTGAAATAAGATATTGTGCTGGTTTGAAAGTATTATGTCCCCCCCAAAAAGCCATATTCTTTGATGCAGTATTGTGGGGCAGACATATTAGTGGGGATTAAGTGGGAACGTTTGGATTAGGTTGTTTGCATGGAAATGCACCCCAACCAACTGTAAGTGATACCTCTGATGAGATATTTCCATGGAGGCGTGGCCCCACCCATTCAGGGTGGGCCTTGATCAGTGGAGCCATATAAATGAGCTGACGGGCAGAGGGATCTCAGTGCAGCTGTGAGTGACATTTTGAAGAGGAGCTATAGCCAAGAGGGACACTTTGAAGAAATTTTCGCACAGGAGCTGCAGATGAGAGACAGTTTGAAGATGGCTGTTGAAAGCAGACTCTTGCTTCAGAGAAGCTAAGAGAGGACAAATACCCCAAGTGCAACTAAGAGTAACATTTTTGAGGAACTTCAGCCTAGAGAGGAACATCCTGGGAGAAAGCCATTTTGAAACCAGAACTTTGGAGCAGACACCAGCTATGTGACTTCTCAGTTAACAGAGGTTATCTGGACACCATTGGCCATCCTCCAGTGAAGGTACCTGATTGCTGATGACTTACCTTGGACACTCTATGGCCTTAAGACTGTAACTGTGTGACCAAATAAACCCCCTTTATAAAAGCCAATCCATTTCTGGTGTTTTGCATTCCGGCAGCATTAGCAAACTAGAACAGATTTCATGAAAAAGAACTCTGGAGTTGATTCAGCTACTTGGAATCAGGGCATTGAGATCAATAAAACTCTTCCCCTAAAAATTTCTTTTATCAAGAGGCAATTTCTCTGGATAGCAGCTTCCTCATCTAAATGGGAAACATATTTATAAGTTCTCCAATGTCCCTTACAGACAAATAACTCTCCCATGTGATTCCACTCTATTTCTTGTTCATGTCAGACATCATTAATTGATCATGGCCCAAAGTCCTGTGGAGCTCAGAATCTCAGACTCTTTGTCATTGCAACTCAGAGTTGCAATGTGTGACAAATCCTATTTGTCATCTCTATTCTAGAAAATAAGTGAGATCTTGTAACAGGACTTCAGTGGAGTCTTGAGATCATACTTCAATTGATGCTTATTATGCTGCTATATAGTTCTACTAGGCTAGGTCAAGATGGAGAATGGATAGCAACTTTTGTGTGAAAAGCTAGTGTAAAGCAAACCTGATTCAGAAAAGATGGAAGAAATACTCTTATGTCTGCATTGAAGCCAAGCTTTAAAAATGTGGCCTAAATGTGGAATTCAAATAAACGCTACCAACATTTCATTGGCCCATTCATCCTTTCCTTCTAGGCAAAGTGTTTCTTTTCTGATTACTGCAGCTAGAGTAATTTATCACCTCTGAAATCCTTGCTACAACTGATCATCCATGAAGCACGACTGATACTGTCTTATAATATAATTACCTTTACATAAGTACCAGTGCAAGCTGTGTCTGGACTCAGCAGGAAATTGTGCCATGATCAATTAGTGATGTCTTCCTTGTACCACAGGCTCATTTTCTGACCACTGTTAAGTGTTTTAAAGATATTGTCTTATTGAAACCCAAAGCACTCTAAAGTAGATATTATTTCCTCCATTTTACAGACTATAAAAACTGAGTTTCTGAGAGGCTGCATAGTTTGTTCAGATTCATATCTCTAAGAGATTTGGCCTTCAGAGCCGAGATTTCCCCTCCACATCTTGCTCCATCTGTCTATCTTTTTAACACTCTCCTCCTACTCTACTCAGTTCCTGGCAATTTCCTGGCACAAAATAGGTTCTTAATAAATATTTTTACAGACTTAATAAATGAGAGACATGCCACATTGGCCCACAGCAGCCTAAAATGGGGATGTTCCTTTTTTAGACAGCCATCAAGCTGAGGCTAGTCTGAATCACAAATGACAGACTTTTAAATGTGGCAGCCATGTTTGGAAAATAAACATAATATTTATATGTCTATAGGGCAGAGAGGGTTGCCGACCTGATAAACATGTCCTCAAGTGATTAAAAGAAGCATCATTTTCAATATACACAGGGCATCAATATATAAAATCCATATGGTACTTAATCTATTACTTTTTCATGGGTGAAACTGTCATCAAATGAAAAGTTGCCTGTATCACTCCCTTAAAATCCTTTATTGGGTTGTCATGTATATCAAAGTCTGCAGCTCAGCCCTAAATGCTCTTCATGAACTTCTCAATGCCTTTTCCTTTAGCACATCCCTACGCTCACTTTTCTGACTAACTTCATCTGAGAAATACCAAGTTACTTGGAGCTTTCACATATTGAAAGCAGTGTCACATCTTTCTGTCTTCACATCCTGTTCTTTTGCCTTAAATGCCCTTTACCCATTTGTACTCTTACACTAATTTAATGCCCCACCTCTTTTGGAACCCTTCCCTAATTTCCTGCATCCGTTATCGCACCCCTCATATGTGTAACTGACTGCATGTTTACCCTCTTCCACGTGACTGTGACTCTTTGAGGGTACAGATCAAACCTCACTTTATAATTATATCACCCAACACAGTGCCAGGCATGTGGTAGGAGCTTAATAATTACGTTTTGAGTTAATGAGTATCTGTTCTGTTCCTGGATGGCATATGGATATAAAGAGATAAGGAAAAGATCAAGTATTTGTTGCTAGAAAAAAAAGAGGCCCATTTTTCCAGAAAATGCAGTAGTTTATCTCCAGGTTTCTATTAATCAACCTGACAGAGACTGTAGTAGTCACCCAATGACATTTGCCAGCCTCCCTTGCAGTTTGGTTGGCCACGTGATGAGTTATGGCAAAAGGAATATATGCAGAAATGATGTAAGCCACTTTTCAGCATGGCTGAGAAAAATTTCCTATGTGTAATTGTCCATGCTCATTGTCTTCCTGCTGGGTGAAGCCAAGGTGACTTTGAAATCCCAATATAGTGGAGCCACAAGATGGAAGTAGCCTGGGTCCCTGAGTCAACTGTTTGGAGGAGGGCTGCTGCATAGACACCTGATTAGACAACTCCACACTGAATGTTATGTTGCTGAAATTTGGGGGTTGTTGTTTATAGCAGCTAGTATCATTTATCATAACTCATATAGTCAGATAAGAATTTTATTTGCATTCATATTGATTGTTCTTAAACAGGATTCTACAGACATCTGAAATGACGCCTTAAGACCTTAAGGAAGAATCATCCATTGACTAACAAGTTGCGTTTATTAAATCCTCTGTGATGTGTTCATAAAAGAGGAACTGGAAGCTGTGAAGGAAAACATTTCAGAACAGATCAGAAGGGAAGCATACCCAGAGGAGACATGAGATATAGTGGAGGAGAGGGGAAGTATTACAGATACACCTATAGAGTGGTTTCATGTGATCTTCCTTAACTTACTGTTAGGGAGTGAACCGTGTCCCCCAAAAAGACATAATCAAGTTGTCACCTCTGGTGCTGTGAATGTGAACTCACTTGGACATAGGATCTTTGAAGAAGTCATTAATTAAGATGGGGCCAGATTGGATTAGGGTGGGTCCCAATCCAATATGAAGACAGGGAACTTATATAGAAACACAGACAACTCATGCAGATGCAGAGACAGGGAGAGAGATGGTCGTTTGATGGAGGCAGTGATTGAATCATTGGCAGTCTACTACAGAACCCTAAAGTCTTTAGAGGAAGCATGGCCCTAAAGTCTTTAGAGGAAGCATGGCCCTGCCACACTTGATTTTGGACTCCTTGCCTCCAAAGCCATGAAATAATAAGTTTCTGTTGTTTAAGCCTAGAAGTGCTGCACTTTGTTATAGCAGCCTTGGCAAAATAAGACACTTAGGTAGAAATGAAGTAGGCAGAGTAGGCAAAAATGAAGCTTATTTGACTGTTTAAGTGACCAGCATGGGGGGGGGGTGGTGGTGTCAACTCAAGGTCTTGATTATGATTTAAATTAATTTTGAGGCTTCTGAGACTTTGGAGGAAGAGAAAATCCGAATAAAGTGTTTTTGGCAGATGAGGGAGATTCCCCTAGGAAAGCTGCCCAAAGGAAGGTTCTTCTTCCCATCAACATATCCGTTTCTCGATCCTTTCTTCACCCAACTCCTGTTTTCTTCCCTGCAAGAGATGGTGTTTCTGACACTAAAGTCATGTTCTGCCTATTGTTGAAGTGGCAGCCAAAATGTAACTCTAGAGACATGGTTCCTGATAAATAAAAAAGTGGAGGTGTGCATATATTAGCAAAACAAACTAAGACCAGTCACTTTAGGAATGAATGACCAAGGGATGACTTTCCTATGATACTGTAGAAGACATTTGATTCACCTCTACTTCACTAGTGCAGGATCTTAAAATAGAATGTGGGAAAAAAAACAGAATTATGCAAAAATAAATGGTTATTGTGGGAACTTAGGAATTACCAGTTGTAACTAGACCCATATCTTGTTACCAATAGAGCCCCCAACAAAGGTATCATTGGATTCTCAAGAGTTCAGTTCTAAAGGTTAGTGCAGAAGACCTTTCCTGGTTTGACATCCCCATTCATTCTTATCTCTCTTCTTGGGGAAGATCTCTGTGGCAGCCACAGAAATATGCCACTCAGATCTCCTGCTGGGAGGGATGTAACTGATGGATGGCCCCAGCTGCTGTATTCTGAGTCCACACAACATTCATACCTGGCACTACCCTTTCCACTAGCAGCTCTTAGCCAGTGACTGAGCGTGGCAAGGATCCTAAGTCATGCTCATTCTTGTAAGGTTGCAAATCTGATGGGAGACTGGCTCAAGGACTCCCCAGTGGCTTGGCCAAAACTTTCTTGATGCTGCAGTCTAAGATTCTGCCAATCAACCCTCCTTCCTTCCTTCCTTCCTTCTCTCTTTACAGGGGTTAGGCCTGCATCATGGCACCCACCAGCAAGTTGACTCTTTTCCCCAGTAAATGCCTCGCTCTCTAATCCAGTCTTGGCATCTGCTTCTTAAAGGACTCATGCTCACAGGTACAGGTTTGGAGTCTGTGTTGTGGAATCCTGCCCTAATTGCCGTAAAAACAGGCAACTCACCAAAGTGGGACCATCACAAACTCAGACCCAGGAATTGCAGATGTGGAGGACAAGAGACATGCAGACTGAAGTCATTAGAACTCAGTCATTTTCAAGAACTCTGTGGGCCTTGAATGTTGAGGTCCCTGAAGTTGCCTTCATACTTTCTTCTCCCATGGTTTCATTTGTAACTCTTCCTTTATATCTTTGGATTCTCTGATTTTCTTCCATTGAATTCCCTTTTTTCCCCCTTTTGCTTAAGTTTGGCAGAGTCCATTTCTGTTGCTTGCAACTAAACAAATATTAACTACCATGGTGAGGCACAGCCCAGCTTCTTATTAGCTTTTTATGGTGCTGGAAACTTTATCCAGATCTTTTCCGAATCTATTTATGTATTAGGCATCCGACGGCATCTCTGTGGTATTGAATTTTTTCCTCTGCATGAAGCAGGCTTTATTTTTAAATTGTGAAATCCTTTGTATTTCCAGGGTATCGAACATAAATCTAAAACCCCCAATGTAAAGTAAAAAATTAAAAATATATACCTCACAGAAAGGCTATTTTAATAGTTAGAAGTTATAGGAAAGGATTTATCAAGCATCATTTGCTAAATCTCAAACATTAAATTAAAGGGCTCAGAAACTATAAAAGGGGGCCCTTGTCTTAAATTAGGCATCTGGTTAGGAAGGTCAGGGAGAGAGAGAACTTAAAGCAATATATGAATTTCTGTCTATATTCTAGAGAGGAAACTTTTATCTTAGAATGTCAAATTGCTAATAAAATCGAAGACCTTGGTTAATGGAAAACAACACTGAAAGTAGACACAAAATGAAGCAAAAACAAATTATGATACCTTACAGATTAGGTTCTTTAACACTCTGCTCCTGCCCTCGGCTTGTTATCTTGCTATGTCAACATATTTCTAAATGCCATCCATTGTCAAGCTGAGAATCACAATCAGAGATGAGATTGGAACCCCAGTGTCCTAGAAACAGATTGAGAGATCCATGTGATGTAACAGGCACCACCACATCTAAGAGTATAGCTACCGCTGTTATGAGAAAAGTTTTATGAGAAAAGTTTGCATGTCTTCACTTAGTTTTCTAATTGATTCAAGATTGATGGAAGAACTTTTAAGGGTTTTTTTTAATGCCCCAGAAATCTTTTTTTTTTTTTTAAGTCGATTACCAGCCCATTGACTAAACTTAAAGGGGAAAAAATAGAAAATGTTATAAGCATAATACATACTCAGAGACATGAAAGTTTTAGCAAATAACAGGATGTGATCTAGATTTTCAATAAAAAAACTAGGTTACAAACCGAGATTTTATTTGGCCTCAAGAGCTCTCTCAGGAGTTCAAACTGGAGGAGCTCATCAGCCCTGTATCTGAGAGGCAAAGTCCACATCATTACATGAATATGGAGCCTCAAAGTTCCCCTGGGTAATTTCAAAAGCTTTTTATTTGGTTTAAAAACAGAGATGACGACAGGTGATTAGTCGTCATCTGCTTAATCTCCAATGACAGAAATAATGAGCACAATTTCATTTCTGGCCTGACTTACCTCTGTTAATCTTTTGGGAAGTAGCAGAAAGATGGCAATCATGTGGTGAAACATTCCTTCCTGCATACTCTAAACAGAGACCAAAGCATATCTTTCCATAAGAGGCCCAGTGACATATTCTCCTCCATCAAGGATCTAGAGCAAGTTGTGAGTCCTGCCTGCTCTGTGTGTTATTGATATGTCAGCCTCAAGTCTACCATGGCCCCTAAAATTAACATCATAATGATGGACATCTAAATCACAAAGATTCCCCACCTGCTCATGGGAAACTCAAACTTTTGTCTGATCTTCTTACCAGTGGATTCTGGCAATTTCCTAGGAATGCTTCTATGTTCTGCAAATCCAGCCTGGTTTGTACTTGCCACTTTTGCTAACTCTTGACCACTCATATCTTCTTTCTGCATGGGTACCTGTTTCCTTCAGTAGCTCATCTTTTCTTTTGGCAACAAAATCTTCCCAAGGACACCAATAACTTAAAAATCTGTCTAAAGGGAAGCCCAAATCCAAATTGAGAGGAGCTATGTCTAAACATGGTAATAATATGTGCCAATGTTTATTGAGTGCTTTCCATGAGCCATGCTCTATGTGATTTAATTTAATTCTACTACAGTTCTATGAGTCATATGCTCTTATTAACACAAACTTATAGATGAGCAATCTGAGGCATAGAAAGGTTAAAGACATTGTCAGTCACAACAGTTAGTAAGAAGTGGAGTTGGGATTTGCATCCAGAGATCTTGGGTTATAACTTTGGGCTCTTCATCTCTGTTCTGTATTTCCTCTCTACCTCCTAATTAAGTAAACACAATAGGCAAAGAAGCATCTTTGCCCACTCTTTAAACGATATTCTACATTATTTTTTCAAACCTTTTGGCTGATTGGAGTTCAAAATTCCCTATTCCAGAAAAGGGTCTTTAATCTTCATTTGCATATATACAGGAAACACACAGGGATGGTGTGCTGATTTGAATGTATTATGTCCCCCAGAAAAAGCCATATTCTTTGATGCAATCTTGTGGGGCAGACATATTCGTGGGGATTAAGTTGGAACATTTGGATTAGGTTGTTTGCATGGAAATGCACCCCAGCCAATTGTAGGTGATAACTCTGATGAGATATTCCCATGGAGGTGTGGCCCCACCCATTTAGGGTGGGCCTTGATCAGTGGAGCCATATAAATGAGCTGACATAACAGAAGGAACTCAGTGCAGCTGTGAGTGACATTTTGAAGAGGAACTACAGTCAAGATGGACACTTTGAAGAAATCACAGGAGCTGCAAATGAGAGACAGTTTGAAGATGGCCATTGAAAGCCGATTCTTGCTCCGGAGAAGTTGAGAGAGGACAAATATCCCAAGTGCAACTAAGAGTGACATTTTTGAGGAACTGCAGCCTAGAGAGGAACGTCCTGGGAGAAAGCCATTTTGAAACCAGAACTTCGGAGCAGACGCCAACCGTGTGCCTTCCCAGCTAACAGAGGTTTTCCAGACACCATTGGCCATCCTCCAGTGAAGGTACCCAATTGCTGATGTGTTACCTTGGACACTCTGTGGCCTTAAGACTGTAACTGTGTAACCAAATAAACCCCCTTTATAAAAGCCAATCCATTTCTGGTGTTTTGCATTCTGGCAGCATTAGCAAACTGGAACAGATGGCCTACCCCAAAGAGTCCCCAGCTGTTATGATATATGAACTACTCTGCTCAGAATTCCAAAATTACAAGGTTTTGCTTTCATTATCCTTGCTCTTATCTAGTGTGGTTTGTTCATTTTTCAGCTTCTGCCCCACCCATTGGAAGAAGGTGAGTGACTTCCCCATTATAAAAGAAAGCTATTGCATCAGGCAACCTCTCCACACTCATTCCAGGAGACTTGGTTTCAGGTTTCTAAGTCATTTCTTGGTCATTATTCCTTGGTCAATACTGTTCAAGGTCAGCATCTGCAGCCATTGATAATATCTACCCTTTCTTTAACCCGGTGACCCTTTTCTTCTTGTTTTGCCTTCTACCTCTCTGAATTCTTCTTGGTTTTATCTTCTGTCCCAGGATACTATTCTCAGTCTGCTTCTCTTCCCACTGTGACCATGTCCATTCCTGTAAATGAAAGCAATAAGCAAATGTTTCCCTAGCGTAGGTCTACCTCTCTGAATTCTTCTTGGTTTTATCTTCTGTCCCAGGATACTATTCTCAGTCTGCTTCTCTTCCCACTGTGACCATGTCCATTCCTTCAAATAAAAACAATAAGCAAATGTTTCCCTAGCATAGGTCTTCAGTTCATACCTTTCCTACACACTAAACTGGCTTTAGGATATCTCTACTTGGATGCCCCAAGATCATCTCAAATGCAGCACAACCAAAACTATACCCCTCATTCTCATCTCCTGCTCATTACTGCTCACAATAGCCTTACAGTTCTGTATCTCCCATCTTGGTGAATGGCACAGGCTTCTCCCCAGAAATCAATCCAGAAGCCTGGTAGTCATCAGCAATTCCCCTTCCTCATTTTCACCACGTCTTCATGCAGCGACCAAGTCTTTTTGAGGATTCCATTTCCCATATATTTCTCCCAACTTTCCCTTCCTTTAATTTTCACTGTTGTAGATCAGAACATCATCCACCTTTTGCCTACTCACTGGTCTCCCTGCTCCCAATCTTACCCCACCACAGCCTATTCTCCATACAGCAACAAGAGGGATCTTCTAAGTCATTCTGCTGATCAAAACTCTTGAATTTCTTCCCATTTCTTCATAGTAAATGCCAAAGTCCATACAATTTTTCTGGAAGCCCTGACTTGCTCTCATTCTGCTTTCTCAGATTTACTTCTGCTAAATAAAATAAAATGGTTGCCACGTTGGACGTTGCCAGGAGGGACCCCTTTTTGGGAAAGAATTTTCCAGAAGACGAAAAGAATTGACTTTCAGGGGCTTTCTGAGAAAATGAAACAATGGAGAGTATGGTAGAGAACTGCAGATGAGCAGTTTACCTGTTGATAAACCAGTTTCAGTCCTAGAGAGATAGCTTATCAGATTGGACATACCATACTAATACCATACTTTGTAAGACTTCTCCCTCCTATGTAAAATGGAAACTTAATGTCTGCCAATTGAACATTTCCTCACTTGCTTTTGTGTTCACCCTGTGGAACTCCCTTCTACTTTCTGAATGGGATACTGCTCAATTCCCAAATGGTGCAATAAAACTGTGAGATCATTCATTGCACAAAAGGTTTTTCTTTTATCCCTTCTCTCCTTCTTGCTCCCTTTCTTCCAGTTACACCTGCTTCCTTCTTGGTCTTGAACAGACTGAGCCCTCCCAGGGCAGAGCCCTGCTCTAGTACTTTCTATGTCTGGAGTGATCTTCCACCAAACATCACATGGCTCATTCTCTCACAGCCTTCCCTGATCACTCCCCTTAAAGTAGAAGTACTCCATCCCCACACTCTTGTCTCTCTGTGCCTGTCCCCTTCCACTGTGTGGAAGTCCCCTGGGCCCAGGGCCTTCCCCAAGTGCCTTGAAGACTGCATATAGCAGTTTGCTTGACCTAGGACAGTTAAGGTCTGACCTACTCTTCTTAAAAAATCAGGCGCTTAATGTTATCTATACCTGAAACTACCTTCTCCTTGAAACTCCCTGAGGCTACAAGATCATCTATAATCCTCCCCTCTTCCCTGTTGACTACAATCATCCTTCCCTACATCACAAGAGCCCCACTCCCCTCATACCCATTTGAATGTCTTTGTCCTAACCCTTATAAACCACTCCCTGGCACCCCCTACTTTTGCAGAGCATCTTCCCGTTGAGCTCTGAACCTGCCACCATTCAGAGCAGCCCCTGAATCCATTCATAGGAGCTCCTGAATTCAGGGCAAGGTGACTCAGCTTCTCACCCTGTAAGTAAGCCCCATAATAAAATCTGATGTCACAGAACATGTCTGGTGCTGTCTTTAGTCCTTTGGCTACAAAAGCCCTCTTGGGCCAAGACACGCTGGAATTTAATTTCTATCAGAGCATACTCCTTCAGTAATATATCTTCAGCATCTTGGAACTGTGCTTGGCACTTAAGCCAGGTTAGCGTGCATGAATTAATGAAGGAAGGAAGGAACAAGTAAATAATGAGCAAATTATTTTCTTGATCAATTGCTCACAGCCCATCAGCTACTCTGCTTCCAATATGATTATCTAAAATGTGTATCTGGTCATCATTTTAAACGAACTCTTCAAATCCCTCCTGTACCCATAAATACTTAGCATGGATGCTAGTTTTACATCCCAGGCTTCACCAGCCTCACCAGCCTCACTTCTGGCCACTCCCCCATAAACATCCTGGGCTCTATCCCAGCATTTCCCAAACAGATGTACCATGTGGACAAAAAAATCTGGACAACTCAACACCCTATATTCCCATTTTAAAGAGTCACAAAGTGCACTGGCATATTAAGATATCATGCAATTAATAAGCCAAACCAAACAAACAAATTTAAAAAGAAAAGCTGTTTTAAGATTTTTTTAGTTGAATTTTCTCAAACTTTTTGGTTCATGGACCTTTTCTCCTAAGGAACAACTATGAATAGGATTTCACGGGATATGGTTTGAAAATTATTGCCCTATAAGACTACTTACAGTTTCATGAATATTACATGTTCTCTCATTCTTCCAGCCTTTACTTTGTAGTTCTTGGGTCTCGAAGGCCCATCCCGGTTTTGATACCTAAAGAATTTCTTTCTTCTCATTCTGTAGGGTTGCTTCCTCCATAAAGACTCTCTCCTCTTGACCCCATTGTATCTATACCACCCCCATCACAGCACTCATCTTGTTTATTATTCCTGTGTATTTTCTGATCTCCCCTCCCCCAGGACTGTGGTTTCCTTAAAATTAGAGATTTGGGATCATTAAACTGTATGCTCCAACCTCTATTGTAGCACATGGGCATTGGAAGCACTTGAAAGTATTTGTGGGACATAAGGTTGACACTTAGCAATAATTTCCATGGTACTAAAAGTGGAGGTGAGCGAAGATTATGTGGAATGAACAAAGAAATATTACCTATGATTCAATTACATGAACAGTGTCTTACCTCCTTTTGTGGGATGGTATAAGGGAAATAAAAGACACAGCCAAACAGGAAGCAGTCTGGTTAGGACCTGCCCACCCTGACTCAGATGTACCCAGCAGTGTGTAAGTGACTTCATGAATAGCCAAGATTCCTGGAGTCAGTAATTTCCATTGTTGCTCCTGCCTGCTTCTAGAGACGGGAAATAAACAGCCCATCTCCAGCCCACATAAAACACAGATGCCTCCCAAACTGCAAGTTTGCCCTGGAAAACTGTCACAGCCATGCCAACTGCCTGTGTTTTCACTTTCCACAAATCTATCCACAGACAGAATGACTATAAACCTTTGTTGCAGAAAATAAAACAGGCTAAGAAAGCAAACAAAAAATAAGCATATGAACCATAATGAAAAATGTGAACATTTACCTCAAAGTTCATGTAAAATGGGAAGTCAAAAAGTTTGGGCCAATCAACTTCCTACCCTCCAGTATCTAGTATAGTGCATGGAACATAGCAAGTGCTCAAAAATGTGTGACAAATGAATTTCTGTAAAATGTGTCAGATTAAAAGATTTCATGGGCACATCAAACAGGAATATAAACTAGTTCCTTGCAAGGTTGTGTGGCTGTGAGAACTACCCATGGCTTCCCAACAACAGAGGAAAGACTAGATAGGTTAGTGCTTCCAAACTGTTCATCTATTACTGGATCAGAAGGACAAAGTAAGGGGAAAAGAGCACACAAAGGAGGGTAGCTATTGCTAAGCAAAGTGACTCCCCATTCAACTGATTAATAAACCATCTCACCACCATACCAGACTGAAAGCTATGTATTTCCGTACAAAATTGTTATCCCTGCTGCCTGCTTCCCCTAGCAACACCCATTCTCCAGGGTTCTGTCTAAGGTAAACAGAAAAAGGGCAATTACTTCTGGATCCATTCCCAAACAACTTAATAACTCTGCTGTCTATAGAACTAGGGGATAGGGATGGGAGGAAATGATTTCTCACCAATTAGATTATTTTTTAAATATTTTTAATCAATTCCAAATGGCATAGACTAACCCTAATTTAATTTTCCTAGTTCTGCCTAGGAGGAAACAATTCTGTCCTATAATTAGAAGCCAGATCCATTTTCTCTTCCTTGTTCTACGCCCTGGAAGGTTTACCACTGGGACTTCAATACCTGGCTTCTTTGCCCTCTGGCTTCCAGTTTGGTTTAGCCAATGAAAGGCACGAGCAGGAGATTAAAAAGAAAGAGGAAAGAGGTCAGGTATTTCTTCCCTTGATTTCTCTGCTATACCATAATTCTGGCAGTAACCACAGGCTGCTGTAACTACAGCTCCTTGCACAGCTCCAGTGCCCACCATGTTTTCCCCTTGTCCCTCTGGTCTACGAGTGGCAGTAGCATCCCACTGTCGGTTGTCACTGGCTGCCCCACCATTCTTTATCAATTCCCTAAATCTTCCTGCACCTATGCGGATAGCTTCTTTGATAAATTATTTTCAGTTAACCCTCAGTGTGCCTTCTGACACTACAGTAAAGGGTTTCATTTTTATCATAAGTATATAAATGTTTTAGGCATTGGGGAGGGATGAAAGAGAGAAGTCATAATTAGATTTGAATTTCAAAAATATAACTCTGGCTGTGGCCCTCTCTCTCTGGCTAAGCCAACTTGAAAGGTGAAATCACTGCCCTCCCCCCTACGTGGGATCAGACACCCAGGGAAGTGAATCTCCCTGGCAATGTGGAATATGACTCCCGGGGAGGAATGTAGACCCGGCATCGTGGGATGGAGAACATCTTCTTGACCAAAAGGGGGATGTGAAAGGAAATGAAATAAGCTTCAGTGGCAGAGAGATTCCAAAACGAGCCGAGAGATCACTCTGGTGGGCACTCTTACGCACACTTTAGACAACCTTTTTTAGGTTCTAAAGAATTGGGGTAGCTGGTGGTGGATACCTGAAACTATCAAACTACAACCCAGAACCCATGAATCTCGAAGACAGTTGTATAAAAATGTAGCTTATGAGGGGTGACAATGGGATTGGGAATGCCATAAGGACCAAACTCCACTTTGTCTAGTTTATGGATGGATGTGTAGAAAAGTAGGGGAAGGAAACAAACAGACAAAGATACCCAGTGTTCTTTTTCACTTCAATTGCTCTTTTTCACTCTAATTATTATTCTTGTTATTTTTGTGTGTGTGCTAATGAAGGTGTCAGGGATGGATTTAGGTGATGAATGTACAACTATGTAATGGTACTGTAAACAATCGAAAGTACAGTTTGTTTTGTATGACTGCGTGGTATGTGAATATATCTCAATAAAATGATGATTAAAAAAAAAAAAAAAAAGAAAGAATAGAGTGGGTTTAACAATGAGTGAGAAACTCACCAGCAGAAGGAATAGTCAGAATATAGAGCAAAGAAAATATAGAAAATAAAAACCTTTATTAATTAGCTTTTCCCAGGATCATATTCAGTGCCATGATTTTCAGGGAATCAAACTGATCAAAGGCTTATAAATCACATAGATTTCCTCATTCCTACCAAGGACCTAATGAGAAAATACTTTTTGAAAACACATTTTAACAGGTATCTTCCAAATTTCTTTTTTGTGTTTTCCTTATGATATGCAAATAAAAATAAAATCACTAAATTAAAGTGCTGTAAAAATTGAAAAAAAAAAAAAAAAAAAAAAAAAAAAAAAATATAACTCTGGCAATAGTTTGGACAATAGTTTGGAAAAACACAAGTAGATATGGGTAGATCAGTTAGATATTACAGTCATCCACAGGAGACTTGGACTAAGGTGTAGATAAAGGTGAAGGTCAAAAAGAGGATTCAAGAGAAAGTAAAATCAACTGGACCTGGTGACCCATTCAATACAAGGAGAGAGTGAGGTGAGAGATTGAGGTGTCAGTGATAACTGACATTGTATAACCGATGGAGAGGCATGCCAGGCACTGAGAAATGCAGCATTGGAAGACCAGATTTGTAAGATAATGACCGTGATTTTGATTTGGGGCCTACTGATTTTGACTTGTCTTTAAGATACTTACATAGGCAAATAAAGGCACATATCTAATACTCAGAGTAACTGTCTAGACTGGAGATATGCATTGGAGATATGCTTTGTCTGCATATAATGTTAATTAACCTTGTGAATTATGATCCCCAGGAATGAGAAATATGCTCAAAGTCCCGGACAGAAAATTTATGGAGGCTCTTTAAAGCCCCTAAAAAAGAAGACAATGAACAAATACATGAATTGGATCTGCCAGTTTTTTATGACCCAGATCTGATGCAATCGTCTTACACAAACATTAAATATGTAAAATATTGAAAAGAGCTATCATATATTAAGTATATATTTTATCATTTTTCATTGTCCAAGTCTGATGCAAAATTTTTGCATGATAAGCGAGCAAAGTAATATACTTATGTTCTCATGAAGTACTTTTTTTTCTTCCTGAAGTACCAGGTTTTGAAATTAGGACTTCATATTGCACAAATTTAAAGGAAGTTGTCATGGTAACTAACTGCAGAGGATTGCCATCATTATTTGTGCTTTTCTGTGTCTTAGCATTGTGGCCTAGTTCTTATCCCTCTCACCCATATCAACTCGGAAAAACAACTCCTTCTGCTCCAGATTCCTTTCTTCAGCAATTGTAGGAGAAACTTTCCTTGATTCTTATTCCTCTATACTCTAATATTCACTGGATCTGATCATGCTGTGGGATTCCACCTTTATCCATTCTATAATTAAAGCGGCTGAATCTGAACATACAGAACAACAGCAAAAAAAATCTACTTTTGTAAAGGTAACCAAAAAGTATACCTTGTTGCACAAGAGGCATCGTTTTAGTTTAAATGCACATATATGTGCATACATGTACGTTTATATACTGAAATGTCTCATAAAACCATGCTTACCTTTGCCATTTGCAATGTCATTTTAAATGTTCTATCCTATTGTACTTAGTTTTTTTTAAAAAATGCTGATTGTGGCTGTTCTAGTTTGCTAATGCTGCCAGAATGCAAAACACCAGAAATGGACTGGTTTTTATAAAGGGGGTTTATTTAGTTACACAGTTACAGTCTTAAGGCCATAAAGTGTCCAAGGTAACACATCCAATCGAGTACCTTCACTGGAGGATGGCCAATGGCGTCCAGAAAACCTCTGTTAGCTGGGAAGGCACGTGGCTGGCGTCTGCTCCAAAGTTCTGGTTTCAGAATGGCTTTCTCCCAGGATGTTCCTCTCTAGGCTGCAGTTCCTCAAAAATGTTACTTTTAGTTGCACTTGGAATATCTGTCCTCTCTCAGCGTCTCCAGAGCAAGAATCTGCTTCCAATGGCCATCTTCAAAATGCCTCTCATCTGCAGCCCCTGTGCTTTCTTCAAAGTGTCCCTCTTGGCTGTAGCAAGTTCACTCCTTCTGTCTGATCTTGTATAGTGCACCAGTAATATAATTCAGACCCACCCTGAATGGGCGGGCCAACACCTCCATGGAAATTATCCAATCAGTGTCATCACCCCAGTTGGGTGGGGCGCATCTCCATGGAAACACTCAAAGAATTACAATCTAATTAGCACTGATAGTTCTGCCCGCACAAGATTATGTCAAAGATAATGGCATTTGGGGGAGACATAATACATTCAAACTGGCACAGTGGCCCACTGGATTGATTTCATGACCCATATTGGTCGCAACCTCCAGACTGAAAAACATTCTCTAAATCCTGGTTCCTTCACCAATTTCATAGTTCTCTGCTTCACTGTTCATGCATCCTGGGACCCTTACAATGACCCAGGTGTCACCATTGCTTTTGCTGATTTTTGACCCAAAGCAAGTAGGTGAAAAGAGGAGGAAGAATGGCTGATGAAATAAGCAGGTACATGAGGATGAATTCATGTGTGTGCATGCATAGACACATGTGTTTGTCACAGTCCCAGGGAACTCGTCATTGTGTCTGCTCTGAGGAGGTTGAAGAATTTGTTTGTTATATCACACAGGCACATTTAGGAGAAATTCTTGCCTGGGCTTAGTTACAAGAGTGTTGTGCTTCTACTGAGCAGTTGGTATGTTTTTGAATCAGGACACTCTGCCTTGTGAGGGCGAGCAGGTTTCCGTTCCCTTGTCAGCTGCCAGAAACCTTCGAGCTAAACACCAGGGTACATTCCCTTCATTTCTAACTCCCTGTTCCATTCTCATCTTTAATTTTTACTTCATTCTTATTTATGTGCTATCTTGTATTTTATCTATCTTTGAAAGCCACCTCAGTTTTTTTTGGGGGGGGAGGGATATTGCAGGATATAAAGAAACAAGGGGTATAAGTAAAGAAAAACAGGAAGGACTGCACTGAGATGGTGAAGAACCTGAGCTCTGGAATTGGTTTGCCTGAATTTAATTCCTGACACTTTCACTCACTAGCAGGGACTGAAAGAGGGTACATTACTTGACATCTTTAAATCTTGGTTTCCTCATCAATTTGATAAAGGAAGTAAGAGCATCGGCTCAGAGGGTTACTGTGAAGATTTTGAGAGAATTCATTGAAGTATTTGTTGTCAAGACAAACATATTTGAGTTTGTATGTGACTGTTTCTGGACACAAACACACACCCACATGAATACACATACACCGGGGTACAAGATGTGGCCTGAAGAAATATTAACAGCTCTTTACTGATTCAAAGTTAGCGGCATGTGTGAATGTGTTAAGAAATGGTATTCTCATGACAATCCAATGCCTTAGGAAGGTTCACGTGAAAATGTTGCTAAGTAGTCACTGGTAGAAAGGAGTACAGACCCTGTTAAGGTGAGAAAAAGAGTACAGAAAAAGAAGCAAAACAACAACAACAACAAACCAGAGAATGAGATTTTTCCAGAGTGGAAAGGAGAGGGAAAGGGGTCATCTGGGGGAGGCATTTGTCCACCAGAACAAACAGTTCAGAGATAGGCAGGGCTGCTTGTTGACACTGTTGCAGGGCTAGGATAACTCCCTGGCTATCCCGGATTTGAGAATCACAACTTCAGATATAATGTGAACGAAGCTTGGGAATCTCATGAGAAGAGCCATTTTCCCATGACTTGTGTAACTGTTTCTGGTCGGGCCAGAAATGCCATGGGAACTATTTCTTAAAAGCACCACTTGGCTTAGGATCAGAAAAGTGTCCAGAACATCCTCAGACAGACCCTCACCACCTCATCATTTTCTCTTGACTGCTTTTCATTAGCAAAGGCATTTTTTTCAGGTTTCATTTGTGAAAATCTCTAGGTAATGCACTTAGAGGAAATTACAATAGGGAAGAGGCAGTGACTCTGTGCTAACAGCCACCAACTCTTGGAAAACTTGGGAGGGGTGTGTGTGCGTGTGGTGGGGAGGGAGTCGGAGATACAAGAATAAGACTTGAAAATCAGTCAAGTTTTATCACAAGAAAATCTTTAAACCACTCTCCTTTCCCAAAATAAGTTGATGTGAAAGCTCATATGAAAAATTTGAGTTCAAAATATCCATATAGTCAAGCCACAGCTAAAACTGGGGATTGAGATAGGACAAACGGCCAAATCTTTGATGGTATAGATATCACAAACCAATTTACCCAAGTGCTTCTGCCTTTACAAACAATAGAAAATAAATAGAAGAAAAAGGCAGGGGAGGAATGGGAGAGGGAGAAGGAAGAGGCAGTGGAGCTGGGAGGAGAAGGAGAGGGGGTGGGAGATAAGGAGAAAGCAGAGGGTGATGGGGAGGTGGAGAGAGGGAGGGGAAAGGAGAGGAGTGTGGTATAAAGGGCTGTGGACAAAAATCAGGAGGACCCTGGGTTCTAGCGCCAGTCACGGCCCTTGAACTTACGGGTCTTGAACTTACGTGTGAATCTGGGGCACATCTTGGGCCTCTGTTTTTCTCTCTCTGCATACTTAGAGGCTATTTCACGTCAGTGCTTTAGGCAACTACTGCTCCAAGGGAGTCCACAGAGCATTGGCCTAAAATCTGCACGCTCATTTCTAAGCCCTCTCCAACGTGACTCTCTGGGCCTGCCACTGTTCCTTACCAATTCCATGTTGCGATGCTGTTCATGGTGACTGTGCTGCTCAAATGAAGTTCTTTGGATTCTGCCGGGATTGCAATCTTTTCAACGGACATCAGCCCACTTTCTGCTGAATTTCACTCTCTAAGAAACAGCAAGATGAGAGTGCAATTTCAAATATTTCCCAAACTTTTAACTAATGAATAGCTATATCATAAATGTAAGAGACCCCCAACTTGACATACTCTGTGTCATCAGACATGGTGACAAGATTCCAACCACAGCTCCAGTGCAGATGCCTCAGCACAGACTCTGTGACAACTCAGTCTGACTCACCACTGTACAGGGGAGCCACATGGAAAAATCTGGCCTGAAGTGTTTGCTGGAACAGTCCTGGAACCATTCCATTGCCACTACCGTGCATATGCACAGCCTCTGATCTAAACCAAATCTGAATTTAGCCACTAATCTAAACCTAATCTGAATTCAGAAAGCTGTGAGAAGCCCACCTAAGAATCTGTAACCCAAACCCCAGTCCAGGAACCAAACCATTTAACCCACTGGCAGCAGATAGTTCAGAAAATGAACTAAATTTAGAAGTCCAAATAAGCACTGAAGTTCTTTCTTTTGTATCTGGGTCCAAAGAGCTGGTCTGGATATCACACTATTAAACAAAGTAGTGCAATCAACAAGCGGTAATGCCCAAGGTGAATTCAGTTTTGGAAATAAGCAAGGTGCTCAGCTTTTCTGTAGTTTAGTCCTGCAGCTGCTAATCACTGGCAAGGCACAGCCAGGCTGTATCAGTCAGCACACATTTTGGGGTGTCTTCAGGGCCCACACTACATTTGGCTCCTCTTGTTCCTAACCAAGAGATATGACCTACTTTGGGCCTTTGTTTTTTTCTTAACAAAATCAGATTAAAACCTCTTTTTCCTGCAGTTTGTTCCCAGCACAAGGTCTTTCCAAAGACACAGCAATCATGTGAAATTCACTATCAGGCCACAGAAAACAGAGCAAACATTTGGTATATTTAAAGAATCATGCTTGTATTTCTGTTTTGCCACCTAAAGCAACTAGCTGACTCCCTTCAGCAGTTCCCGATATGGGGAAGCTGAAAATGTGGGAGGAACAGGATATTTGCAAGCAATTTCCAATATTTCAAAAAAACCTCACAGAATGTGGCTCTCCAAGATAAGGCTGCTAACTAGCACATCAAGTTTCTTTGCTTTAGGCTGGAATTATGTCACCTCAATATAGAAAATATTCTTTTTAAAATCTTATGCTGATCCAAAGTTTTGATTAGCAGTTATTTAAGTCTTTGATTAATACAAAATGGTAAAATGAATTTTTTCCTTATAAAATGTAGTTTGGGAGATTGCATCTTTCAAGACATGAGATCCAGAAGGGAATGATGATTAAAGGAATCCTTGAGGGTGAAAATATTGGAAACTACTGAGAGATTTAGTCTAAGGAAGTAATTAAGGAAAAATCTAGTCACAAGAAAATTTATCCTAGCCTTGACTAAGATAAGGAGACATATAAAGTAGCAGGAAGCATGTTACCAAATCATAGTACCCCAATACCAAACAATTCTAAGCACTCATTAATTAAAAGATGCTACAGATGTGAATTTATTGAAATGGAAAAAAAATATTTCTAATATATTGCTAAGTGAAAAATAACAGGTTACAAAGAAGTTTAATAATGAGGGTAAATCCCTAAGAGTTAATAAGATTTGTCTCTAGCTGTAGGATTATGTGTATTTTATAATTTCCATCTGGTTGTCTGTAGTTTCTAGATTTTTTATGTTGGTTTTATGATAAAGAAAAGATAAAGGGAAAGACGATTTTTTTTTTTTTAAATTGTCATGGCCAGTAGAGAGGAAAAAAAAAACATGATATTGAACAACAAACATTAAGGATCATCGAAAATGAAATTAAAATATAGTAAAGGTTGTAGAAATATATAGTAAGTTTGAGAGATCCTAAATATTTAATCTGAGTACTGCATGCCTTTGCTGCTCTAGTCTAAAATGCCTCCCTCACAGTTCACTTCTACACCATTGACATGAAGCTTTTTCCTACCTCTCTAGCCTTGCTTTTGAAAATTCTTTTGTGTTAATTTTCAGAAACATATTAAACATTTTATTCTACCTTTTTAAAAGTGGTCACATCAAATTTTGTTAGGCTTTCTTTTTTTTTTCCTTATTCCCAACTAGTATGAAAACTCTGTGCAGAGTGATAGTGCCTTATATTTATTTTTATTTTTGTGCAATTTTTCCCCCTTGGGCATCATCGTAATATGGAGCATGACTAGTTCAGTTATATTCACATAGTAAGCATTCAGTAAATACCTGTCATACTCTGTCAACATGACTTTTTCCCTTCTTGTAAGATGAATCATGTCCTGCTTATCTTTGTACCTCCTTCAGTGCCTACTATGATAACTTTTGCATACAAGAAGAGCTCCATAAATGTTGAACAAAATAATCCAATTATGAGGATCAATGCTTGGCTTCCTCTGTGTTTACTAGAAAATTCAAAACAATCTGTTTCCTTTTAGCTCAGTGGTTCTCAAACGGGGGCAATTTTGCCCCTCAGGGAACATTTGACAATGTCTGGAGATCTTTGAATGTCATAACTGGGGGGAGGTAGGGTGCTATTGGTGTGTAGTAGGTAGAGACCAAGGTTGCTATTAAACATCCTATAATGCAAAAGACAGACACCACAGTTCAAAATTTCAATTGTGCCAAGGTTAAGAAACCCTACTTTTGCTGTATAGATATGTCTAAAAGCCATCAGCACAGCGCATTCATTTTCTTTTCTCCTTTTTAATTGCCTCAACACATACATATATAGCTATGAAAGAAAGAATCTCCAAGATTCAGACTTGAAACCTGCAACCCTATCTAGCCCTGTTTTGTCATCTATTTACTGATAAATGAGATCTTCCCCACTTACCTCTCAGGGTTATTTTGAGGGTAGAATGAGAGAATAGATCTTCAAAATGCTTCAGAAACAGATGGAATATATTAATAAGTGCTGCCAAGATACATACCAAGAGGGAAATGAGTTATTTAGTAGAATATGAAGCTCATTCCTTCACCAATAAACACATACATTTTCTACTCGGAGTCATCCAGGAAGCATTTATTAAGTATTGTCCATATAGAATAAACTGCTATTAGCTTTTGATAGAAAAAAGTCATATAATTATACAACAGGAAGGTGAAATTGTAATCATTTATGGGCTCTAGGCAACTAGAAATATTTTTGTTAAACTGGAAAATGCTCTCCTTATTTCTATCTATGGGCATAAACCAAGACTGCAGAAAGCATGGCTGAGTTAGATCTAGAACTCATTATCACCTCTTGTAATCAGACAGTGATCATATTTGTTAAGGTTTTCCTGAGGGCTTATCTATATGAACTCTGCCCCTCTTTGGTTTGGCCGCCAATATCTAAAGCTCCTGAATTCCTGATCTATCAATCACATATGTTGGGTTCTCAAATCCAAGGAACTACCCAACGAAAACATCTGACTCTACTAAATGGACTTAAAAGTTTAGTCCTTAAACAAAACATAAAAATATTGAAAGGCACGAGGAATTGTTGTAAAACAAACCAGATATTTTAATTCTTTTGTCAGGCTCCAAAGCTTTGATTTGATCTGTCAGGATGGCCTAAAATATGTATGATTGTGCTGTAGGAGCTTTATGTCCACTGATCCTATAACTACAGAACCATGATTTTATTGGCATGCTTAAGACACAATTTTTCACTTTGCATATTACAGTTGTTTTCCTAAATTTTTGGCGAAGGGGTTTGCAAATTGGGTCACTATGAGAATAAGAGCCAGTTGGGGAGCTCTGGAGGAAGAATACATTTATGACAGTTTTGAGTCAAAAGTGTAGCTGTGTTAATTGATAGCTTTGTCGTCTGTCCAATGAATATTTATAGAATGACTCGTGCAAATATAGCAATAGTAAGGTACTGCATTAGCAGCAGAAAAGTAAACAGAGAGCCTACATACAATCTATCTAGGAAGACACATACATGCGTGAAAATATGTCATCAGAGATATATCACTGGACGGTGAATGAGATCTGTCACATGAGTGGCAAAGTTAATAATTTCTATAGGTGAGAAGGAGATTTAGAGTAAAAGGAAAGGATTCATTGGAGATAAGAAGCTTGAACTTGGGCTTGAGTGATGAGCAGACTTTGGTCAGGGGAAAGGAAAGGAAAAGGAAAACATTTTTGAGATGAGCACAAATGGGAGAAAAGATTCAAAAGTGTAAATTCATTAATGCAATCACAATGAGTATCACTAATGCTATTAATATATTCAACATACTATGCTGGAGTCCTTAGGTACAGAGTGAATTAGCTACATACTGTATTCTTACAGAGTGCACAGTCTCATTAGAGGACAGAATCACAAATCCCAGTACTCTTTTTGCAGTGATCTCCAAAGCAAGGTGCAGATACTCCAGGGAAGTACAAGATGATGTGCTGGGATACAGAAAAAAATACAAGATTTTCTAATTATATATTTTAATTTTATCATTTTAATTTACATATATTTTTATATACATATGTATTACTATAATAGTATGTTTATATAATTTATAGATAACTATATATATATTAAGGATGAATGCTCATAAATATCTGTTGATAAGGATGCAAGATCAAAAATGACTGAGATCACTGCTACAATGTTAGAAGTGTTAACACTGGAAGTGTAAACAAATCCCCTGGGAACCTAGACTCATGATGTTGGGAATGTCCAAATGGTTCTAGAGGAAGGGTTGGGGAAGAAGGGAAGGAAAGTGGTGGGGAATAGGCTAGAAAGGGGTAGAACTGGAGTGACATTTGAGGGTGTCATGAGTAGCTTAATCTCACAAGAGCAGATAGGTCTTATAGATGAGATGCAGAAGCTAAATTAGGCTGGTTTTCAGACAGTGAAAGGCCAAATTCGCATCTGCAGAAGAGTACTGTCTCATTCAAAGACTCTACAGAAGTTCTAGCTAGGAAAACACTAGTGTATAAAAAGTCAAGATTTTCCAGTTTTTGCAACTTTTTGATTCTAAACCAGGTATAAAGCGTCTCACTATTTGCAGAAAGTTAAACATTCATGGTTCATATCCTTTTGAAGCTTATATGTACAAACTGTAATATTTTCTATTCAAGCAAGAAGACTTCCTATAAGAATCACATAAGGTTGAAAGTCTCTAGTCTGTTAATTCCAAATTGGCCATGCTCTGAACAGAAGAAATTGCAAAATTAAATCATTCCTGCTATCATTGTCCTCTTTACTTTCTAGAGCAAACACTATGGACACATAAATACACATTCCTTGTAATCAGTTTAACTCTTCTCCAGTGGAATGTTAAGTCCCCCATTTCGCTGGTTTAGCCATGCTATGTATGTGGATAAAAATCAATTTACAACATACTGTGTCCAAGCCCAGAGGAAATACTGGTAAACATCATCTTTGTTACCATGGAATATGAGAAGTGCTGTAAATGAACCCTAGAGACAAAGGGAGAGCATATAGTTGGAGATGACATTGCATGGCAGAGCATCACACACTACAGTAATTATGTTGTTCTAGTATACTACTGGACATTTGAACTCAGAAAAAATAAATGTCATTTGTGGCTGGTGGTTTGCATGGCTGCTAATATATTTAATGCATGATAGTAATTCTTCTTTAATTCCAACCAAAACCTACAAATCTTATTATCACAATTAGCATTCAGACTATCACCAAGGAGAAGTTTGTTTTACCAGCTGCTATATAAATTCTACTGGTTGCTAGTGAAGGAAAAATCAAGTGCTTTTCTGAGAGCTTTAGGCTACTATTTAGCTATGGCCTCAGTAACCAAAATGTCAACAGAAAGACAGAAAACTCCAAATTATTTTAGAATAAACCATTGAATTTTCATCATCTGCCACAAAGAGAAAATATTTCCTAACAACAATGAAATATTAATGAATCCTTGGTCATCATCATAACACAGGTACAATTTTCCACAGAGAGGACTGTTATGGATTGACTCATGCCCCCCACGAAGACATGTTCAAGTTCTATGCCTTGGTCCTGTAGCTGTGAACCCATTTGTAAATAGGATCTTTGAAGCTGTTACTAGTTAAGGTGAGGCTAAACTGTATCAGGATGGGCCTTAATCCAATATGACTGCAGTCCTAATAAACAGAGCAAATTTGGGCACAGACAAAGGGGCAGATGGGGAAAGATGTAGCTATGTGACAGAAGCAGAGATTGAGTTGCAGATTGCTATCAAGCCATCACCAGAATGCTATGGACTTCAGAGAAAGAAAGATCCTTACAACACCTTAATTTGAGACTTGCAGGTTCCAAAATTGTGAGACAATAAATTCCTATTGCTTAAGCCAACTGGTCTGTGGTATTTGTTATAGCAGCCCCAGTGAAGTAAGACAGCCCCAGAATTCAACTAAAATTTTTCTCCATCATATCTTCCAAGGAAGAGTCCTATAAAAGCCTTTACAGGGACCCATGAGGATACAAATGGTTCTAATGGAATGATTTCATTTCTCAATGTTAAACTGTAGTGAGCTAGTAAGACTGCATTGGCAAAAGTGGAAAACAGCAGAAACCTGAGTTCAGAGCTGGATTAGAGATGCTTCTAATTGTTTGTGTAAAATGGAACTCCAAGATTAGACCAAAAAAAAAAAAAAAAAAAAAAAATACAGCTAGAAGGGTTATTTAATTCAAAATTAAACCAAATGAACCATCTTTCAAGTTGAGCTGATTAGCATTCTCTGGACAGGAAAACTATAAACTTAGATTTTTTAAAAAATAAGAAAAATAAATAAATCTCAAAATGCTTTTACTATATGCCACCAATGATAAATTTGGAAAAAAGCCGTTTAGGCTTTTTTTCAATTCAAATATTACTCATGCTTCATTTATTGCCTGTCTGAAATTTCTTGCATGCCTTTTGCTAGTGATAACATAGGAATCCATTACTACGTCTCAAAGACAGCTGGACTACCCTAATAAGCTACTAGGGGACATAAAAGTTATATTTAATCAAATGCATCTTCAAATGGAAAAGTTCTGAGTTCTACATCAGTGCACATAATAAACAGCTTCGAATTTGGTACTTTCCTCAAAGTGGTTTTGATATTGTAATTTTCACTTTTTTCCTTCTAGCCTGAAAGCAGTTTCTCAAACTTTAGGATGCCAATCTAGGTTTGGGGCTACAACTATCTAAACTAGTTGCACAATTATTAGCTATTTGAGATAGTCACATTATTTGGTTCGTAGATAACAATGTCTTAATTCACACGTACCAGGACGGATGGATAGATGAACTGGATCAATGGACACAGAAATAGATGAGTAAATCCTTTGAGAGGCATGACAGTTTGTGCATTTGCCAACAAATGAACACCCATTAACTCATATACATACCAATGATTGTGACTGGTAATAATGTGTATTCAATAATACCTCAGCATTCACTTTCTCTTTTTTCACTTTCTCTTATTAAGTGAAGTTCAATCCATACTTTAAGTGAAATATATCAGTAACACAGGGTAGTTTAAATTTTCCAAAATGCATGTCTCATGAACAGTTTTGCATAAGTAATTTTATTATAAGTAGTCCACATATTTTTTTTACTGTTCTGTCCTTAGTGAGTGAAAATGTAAAATTCTTTCAGCCACGGATGGGGAATTGAAAAAAAAAAAACTACCCAATGCAGGCTATTAATAGTAAATATGTACTGTACATGGAATCTATGTGCTAGAAATATCTTCAGAGATAATCTAGTCTAAAGTTCCACCCAATGCAGGAATTCTTGGTAAAACATCCTGGACAGATGTTTATCCTGTCTTTCTAAACCTATTAGCCATCAGGAAATATCTTAGACGGCAGCTCATTCACTATGAAACCCTATCAGTTTTTACAAAGCTCTTTCCTTTTTTATGATGAAATGTGCATCCTTGTAACTTCTTGGTTACTTACTAGGCTTCTAGCTACATGGGACTGTTTCTTTAAAGACACTGGCTACTATCTAATAACTACCACTTCTTTCAAGTGTTCTCCATCCATTAGATATGAGGACAATGACAAGATCAGGGAGTCAAAGAAAACCCTGGATATCAAAGAGATGACTCCAAAATATTTGAAAGTCTTGTAAGGTGCATTTCTTCTAGCACTGTGGCATTTAACAGGTCTTCTGTGCTCCTGGGGCAGCAAAGAAGTCAAGTCTATATGTGAATGGGGAGGTGTCTTAGCTTTTCCAGGGCTGCTATAACAAAATATCACATACTGTCTGGCTTAAACAACAGGAGTTTATTGTTTTGCAGATTTGGAAGCAACGAGTCCAAAATCCAGGCACCCTCAGGACCATGCTTTCTCTGTAGCCTCCTGGTGATGGCTTGCCAGTGATCCATGACTCAGCCTGCCTCTATCACAGAGCTGCCTCTCTCTCCATCCACCTCCTCCTACTGTGTCCAAATTTCCTGTTTGTAAGGACCCAAATACAAAATGCTCCAATACAATTCAATAAATTGATAGCATAAGAAATGACAGAGAAGAACTGACTTAGCACTAATGGGTGAAAAACTGCTTCAGACTTCAAATACTGAGGCTGCACCTAATTTAAAATAAGAAACTACGTCTGTGTCAGCAGTGTGACATGGCTAAAAAGCCTGGAAAATCTTTGTTATTAATAGAAACATAATTTTCTTGAGGAAGGGAAATTACCCTTCTTTTAATATCTTTTATTATTATTATTATTATTATTATGGTCAAAACACAAAAGACCTTAGAAGTCTTTGAACAGACTGGAATGTGTCCAGAAGAGAATGACAAAAGTCTGGAATCAGTTCAGATTGAGAAAAGGGAAGTGCGGTTGTTTAATCTGGGAAAGGAAGACTAGGGTGAAAAGAAAATGGCTGTCCTCAATAGGTGAAAGACTGGGTTGTGGAAGGGGAGGTGGCCTCAGTGGCAGAGCCAGGGACCTGGATGAACACAGCAGGGATTCAGATTCCAGCTCATTGTAGGAAAAGACTTTCTAATATCAAAGCTGCCCAGAGACTGGAGGGCCCTTACCAAGCAGGAAGAGTTTCCCGATAATTAATGGTGCTCATGCATCTCAGATGGGCTTATGATAGAAATGTGGTTGAAAACAGCACCCACTGGAAACATAGAGTCAAATATTTATTGAGTGCCAACCAGTGTCTTGCTACTGGGCATCCTTCATTCACTAAACAAGACAGATGCAAATTCTGTACTCATCACTTACCATCCTAATTGGAATTAATTATCATTCTAAATAATCTTTAAATTTGCTTTAAGCCTTGATAGTCTATGATACTACTAGTCTAATATGCTCTATGTTATTATACAGAATTGGGAAAATGTGTCAAATTTGACTTTATACAATATTTTGAAGGAGAAAAGCTTTTTTTTTATAACATTTGATCCTTTATTCATCATTTATTGAGTGTCTATAACATCCTGGGGGCCCCATAAGAAATAGTCGCACCCTATAGGGTGTCATATAACCTGTCACTTTAACCATCCTTTAAAGCCCTTTTATCCTCCAGGACTTGGGCCACCTCAGAGTCACAACACCAGTAAATAAGGTGATCATTTAATTTATCTTCTAAATAAGAACATTTTTGAGAGTAAAAACAGTACTATTAATAACTGCACCAAGACAACAGGTGTAAAGGGTACTGTTCTGGCAAGTGAAGACACCTAGTCACCTTATTAATAAATCTCCAGAGCAGAAGGGAGCCCAGGCCTTCTGAGAATAATAAAGCCTCTCTGAATTTGATCCTGTAGAGAAGGCATCATTGCTTTGCCAACGCAGCTCCCCTCCTCTCCTTCTGGGAAGTGCTCCTCCCTGACTTCATCTATTCCAGGAATGTGATTCCTGGTCAGTCTTGATTCATCTACATTTGGGCACCAGATCCAGTGAGAGTCTGTTCCTGATGTATTTTTGGAACTGGCCTTTCTATGTATTTTTGGAACTGGCCCTTTCTAGTGGCAAAATTGCAAGATATGAAACTTGGTGCTTTTGGTGAAGGAGTGGTCTATGTAGGGAGAATGAAACTAATACACAGAAAAGAAGTAGTGAGGGGCAATCAAAAAATAGAATCCTAGCAGTGCTTGAATCTCTGGTTTCACTTTCTTCATGATTTGGTTGTTGAACATTTTCATTATGTGAGATATCTCAATATACTTCCAATGTTTTTCCTATTTTACTTTGGCTAGTTGGGGTTGGGTTTGTGGTACTTTCAATCCAAATTTCCCTGACTAACCCAAGATGCAAAGGAATGATTTAAATAGAAAAGATGGCTCCCCAAAAGCTTGGGATGCATTCACCCCTAACCTTCCTTAGTCATTTGTCCTAAAAATTGTCAGTCAGCCTAAACTCCACAAATGTGGAGGAAAGTGAACAGTTGGAAACAAGAAGATACAATAAAATAAGTCATTCCTGGGAGCTGGCACATTCTGGTATATTCAAATAGGGTTCTCACAGTGAACGATTTTGGGTCCCACCACTGAGGTGATGGACACTCAAGTTAACGAAGGAGAATACTATTCAAGTTGAGTTTTAGGGTTTATTGCTTTTGAATGTCTTTAGTAATAAGTAGCTGCTTTTTTTTCCTTCAAAAATAAAGCAGAACCAGTGATTTTATTAGAAAGAGGAATATTCTCCTTGACGGTTAGACAGAAAATAGCAGTTTTCTTAGTTAGCATCATGTGTTATAATTACCAGAAATGTTACTATATGGAGTAAAGTAAAAGGATAATATAGAAAGAAAGGCTTGAAATAGTATCTCTGAGTCACAAATGGAATCATCCAGATGTGCTGGGTGTTGGATAAAAGAACAAGGCAGATGTGTTTTACAAGTGAAAACAATCTGAGGGGCTCTGTATGTTTGAAATATCACCACCCACTAGTGACCTATCCTGTTTTATATTGGTGTATTGCCTCTTTCTTCCTCACACTGCCCAGAGACTCTTGCTGTTTGTGCTGTCCCTTGGCCTTCTTTGCTGCATTCTGCATTTCTTCTCATACCTTTATCATTTTCTACTCTTCAATGCCCATCATACATACTCATTAGTCTTTCTTTTTGTCATAACTTCTGGTTAATAATTATGTTCATTTGAACCATCCCTTGTTTTTACATATTTCCTTCCCTAGGGACTGACCACCTCAGCTGTGCATGTAGCTCTGTAACCTGCAAAGGATGCTTATCAGCCCTCATTGTTCTTGCCCTCTCTGTAGCATTAATATAGTTGATCATGTATTTTCTTTTGAATGTGTCTTTTCTTTTGACTTCTATGACATACATAGATTTCTTCTCATTCTCGTTCCATTTCTCTTAGCAGCTTTCAATGTATTCTGATACCACCCCTATCTAGATAACTTCATTAAATCTTATGATATCAACCACAACCAATAGTTTAATGGCTCTCAATTCTGTTTTTCCAGCCCAGGTCTTTCTTGGGCTCTTAATTCATAAATCCAACTCTCTATTGACATCTTATACTTGGTAACCCATAAGTGCCCCAAACTAACAGCATGGAAACCATATGCCATGTGGTGAGAAGTGCAAGCCACATGAAGAGATCATATATAGGTGCTTTAGTCAACAGTCCCAGCTAAGCCCAACCCAGGCACCAAACAAGTTGATGAAAAAGCCAACAGATGATTCTGGCCCTAGCTGTTCAAATCAACCCAGCCTTTTGAGTCTCCCAGCTAAGGTCCAGTTTCATGAAGCAGAAGCAAACCATCCCCTCTGTGCCCTATCTGAATTCCTGACCCACAGAATCAATGAACATAATATAATAGTTGTTGCTTTATAAGTTTCATAGCTTTTTATGCAGCATTAGATAAAGGGAATACCCTATTATGCTATCATTTAGTCGCCTGGAGTATTGTATTCTTGGCTGCTTCTCTATATCTTCCTGTTCTAGTTTGCTAATGCTGCAGGAATGCAAAAACACCAGAAATGGATTGGCTTTTATAAAGGGGGGTTTATTTGGTTACACAGTTACAGTCTTAAGGCCATAAAGTGTCCAAAGTAACACATCAGCAATCGGATACCTTCACTGGAGGATGGCCAATGATGTCAAGAAAATCTCTTGTTAGCTGGGAAGGCACGTGGCTGCCATCTGATCCAAAGTTCCAGTTTCAAAATTGCTTTCTCCCAGGACATTCCCCTCTAGTCTGCAGTTCCTCAAAAATATCACTCATAGTTGCTCTTGGGGTGTTTGTCCTCTCTTAGCTTCTCCAGAGCAAGAGTCTGCTTTCAACGGCCGTCTTCAAAATGTCTCTGTAAACTGCAGTTCCTCTCTCTGCTTCTGTGCATTCTTCCAAGTGTCTCTCTTGGCTGTAGCTCCTCTTCAAAATGTCACTCTCAGCTGCACTGAGTTTCTTCTGTTTTTCAGCTCATTTATATGGCTCCAGTGAATTAATTTAGAACCACCATGAATGGGTGGGGTAACACCTCCATGGAAATTACCCAGAGTCATCACCAACAGTTGGGTGGGGCTCATCTCTATGGAAGTGCTCAAAGAAATGCAATCTAATTAACACTGATAGATCTGCCCACACAGATTACATCAAAGATAATGGCATTTGGGAAGACATAATACATTCAAACTGGCACACTTCCCATAGTATGTTCCTCAGTTACAGTATTCTTCACATTGCCGTTAATCGTTGACTTCCTGAAGTGTTTGTTTTATTCATTTTTGTTTCCCCATTGCCTGGCAGGCAGGTTTGCAATAAACCTTCTTGATGGGATCCCTTCCTCTATCTGATTACTCATCACTGTCTTGGCCAACTGATGAGATCTTCCTTCACTCTATCTTATATTCCCAGTTGATGACATTTGCCCAGAACCCTTGTCCAAATCACTTTTGCTTCTTGGAATAGGTCCTTCAGCAACCACAGCTCCAGGAGTTCACCAGCTCCTCCCCTATTGTAGAAGTCAGTCTAGTTCCAACTCTATCTCCTCCCTAGTGAGCCCTAAGCAACCAGAAAAAGCTTAGCATGGGTCCCAAGGAATGCCACAGATCCACGTCTGATGGTTTAAGGAAAAGTGGAGAAAAGAGACTATCATCTTTTGAATATCAACTGTGTGTCAGGACCTGTGCTAGAGGGTCTCCATATATTATCTGACCTAATCTTCTCAGCAACCCTGTGAAATATGACATTATAATTGCCATTTTATAGATGAGGAAGATGAGGTTCAGTGAAGTTTATTAACCTATATAGTGTCACTTAGCTGGTAATTTGCAGAATGGAGAATTAGCCCAAGCTTGCTTGCTCCAAAGCCAATACACTTCCTGCATGCCATACTTCCTGTACAGAGAAGCATTTGTCCCATGAGAGAGCTGATGAAAAAATTTTCACAAGGTGAGTTTTATTTCTATGACTTTAACAAAAAGAACACTTATCCTCTGATAAAATGCAAAGTACCCTAAAGTAGCACATTGACTATAATCAATCATAATAGTTCAGTATGAACATGTTTATTCAAGGACAGATTAGACTGAGGAGAGGGAACCAGGGAAGGGAGAGGAAGGAAACCAGCACACAGAAGCCTGAGGGAGAGGAAGGAGTTGTCTCAAGGTGAGGTCGGAGGGAAATTGCAGAAGGGGAAGGCCTGGAATTTAAGACAAAGAGTCTTTCCCTGGAGATTTGGGTGGGGTCATGTTCTGGGGAAGATCAGAGGTTCTAGGACAACCTTTTAAATAATACAGACAGGAAGTGGAAAACTTTTTCTTCTTTCACCTCTGAAGCAGAGAAACTTTAAAACTTTATTAAATCAAAGACTGGAAAGAAATATCCCAAAATAAAATTTGTTCTTATAAGGTTAGAAGGATTCTATTTTTTAATTTTCATTATCATTCTTTTTAATTACACATAGATATATTTTTTCATTATTGTTAAAAGACTCATGCATGGCACAGTTGGGATCAGGATCAATTTCTATTTCTTTTTCATTAGATCAGTGTATTTTAGTGACAATCAATATTTTAGAAAAAAAAAAATAAGATCTCTTTCCTCTGGCCGCATTGATCCATATCTGAGCCAATGAATTACTAAAGTACAGTTTCTGTTTCTCCTGTTGTGTAAGTCTTGGGATCTTGGGCCAAGCTGCCACACCAATGGCACTGGAAAATCAAGTAAGTACATTTTGACAATTTGATATTCCCTGCCTGTGCCTTTCTCCACGTGGCTCATATTTATGTGCATGAGGAACTAGGAAACGAGCACTGGACAGCATCATGATTCAAAACCTTATGTAAGCAAGAAGTTCAGAGATTGGTCCTAAAACCTGGTTATACAAAATTAGTAGATTTTTCTTTAAGCAGGGATTTATTCCTCTGCTTCTCTCTAAACTGAAGTTACACTTTTGCCAAAGCCCTGGCCAGGGTTAGTTAGCCCTAGAGCTGAGTGAAGATGTATTATCCATGTTCAGAAATACATACACACAGTAAGCTTAGATTTCCACAGAATGCCTTTAAATATTATATATAAAGTATGTCAAAGAGCAAAGGCTGATTACTGCCTAGCATTTCCAAACTTCATTGCATAAAGGAAAGAACATCTATTAGATACTTTGCCAATGACATTTTTTAATGCTTCTCTTTAGTTTTACATGGATAGGTGATTCAAACTATGTATTTCTATAATTATAGCATCTTTTTACATACAAATTTAAAGGATTCTTTATATAAGTGCTTAAATACATCTGAAGAACCTGAATTAAAAATATCTTAGTGTCTATTCCAGTTTGCTAATGCTGCCGAAATGCAAAACACCAGAGATGGACTGGCTTTTATAAAGGGGGTTTATTTGGTTACATAGCTACAGTCTTAAGGCCATAAAGTGTCCATCAACAAAGGGTACCTTCACTGGAGAAAGGCCATTGGCATCCAGAAAATGTCTTTTAGCTGGGAAGGCATGTGGCTGGCATCTGCTTGCTCCCAGGTTGTGTTTCAAAACGGTGTTCTCCAAAATGTCTGCATCAGCTTCCAATGGCCGTCTTCAAAATGTCTGTCTCAGCTACAGCAGTGAGCTCCTTATGTCTGAGCCTATATAAGGCTCTAGTAAACTAATCAAGGCCCACATTTTATGGCCGTGGCCACACATCCATGGACATACTGAACCAATAGGTTCCAACCTAATCCACACTAATATGTCTGCCCCCACAAAATTGCATTAAAGAATATGGCTTTTTCAAGGGGACATAATATATACAAACCAGCACAGTGTCCTAGTCCTCTATCCTAATAAATATCCATTTATTCCTCTGTCCAGTCAAAAAACATTGTTTGTTAAATATCTACAGGATTCCCTAGTATGGTTATGATTATGGTAATTATATAGCTGCCAAAAAGAGTGCAGTAGGAAAAGCTCATCCATTTAAAAATCCTCTTCAGCCTTAGAACATTGCTGGCAGGTGTAGGAGAGCAGAAAATAGAAAACACCAGCACACAACCCTCTCTATTAAGGAAACACTTGCTCAGGGCTCAGCTTCTGGGAGCCCAGGGCTAAGGGTGAACTGAAGCAGCCCTATAGCCAGGAGCTGCTGTGTAGGAGAAATCTACTGGACACAGTGTCAATGAAGCTGGAGTGTTGCTTGCTCTTTCTCAACTACATTTCCTCATCTGTAAAATGAAGTGTCCATCATTAGTGGGGTTATCTTAAAGATGAAATTAAATAACCTAAATTTCTGACTCAAAATAATATCAAGTAAATGTTTGTGTATCCATTGTTCTTTAATTCAATTATTACTATTATTATTTAATCAGGGGTACTAAGGTAGAAAGAAAACATCAGAAAGTTGAAATAAAGGAAGAAATATTTTTACTGGACCCCTATGCTTATATAGTACCTTGGAGAGATAGGAGCAAAATGCAAAGGGAGGGAATCCTCTGGAAATACAGAAGGAGTGGTCCTTTCCCTACTATTTTTTGTGATACTGCTGAGAAAGTGAAATATAGTGAAAACAGAAGCACAGATTAGTAGGCTCCATCACTTACTAGTTGTGTGACCTTGAACAAACCACTGAACTTCTCAAGAGTTGGTTCCCTACTATATAGAATATAAGAATATAGAACATAATAGTACCTACCTGGCAAAGTTTTTTTTCTCCTTTTGTTTTATTTTTATCTTTAAGAAGACATGCAGATAAAGGGACTGGCCCAAACCAGGCACTAATTTGATAGCTACTATAATTTCTTTAAAATTGCTAATTGTAAAGGGAGAGCTAGTGCTCTTAAAAACAGTTCATAATCTTGGTATACCTCTCTTCTCATGGTTCATGTATTATATCAGCAGCATTGTATTTCTGGAATACCAGAACATGTTATATGTAAGCAAGAGGAACTGGGCAGTCTTAATGCATGTCAACCAACCAACGTCTACTCATATCTGAGTACAGCTTTTTTTTTGCCCAGTTTGTGAAAAAGGCCTGAGCTGGACATTATGTTTAGAGCTCAACCATCTTGTGTTGAGTAAATATGCACGAGCTGTCTCTGAGGAATAGGATGGAAGGGAGATTAGACAATATGAGGAAGAAAAAAGAAATTTCCTTGGCAAAGTGGCAGAGAACTACACACTGTCAAATCCATAATGTTTCCCAACTGTGGTATCAAAACTCCAGTACTAAGCCTATGAGGATGGGGCTGATACCAGCTGCCAGGATTCAGCTCTGCTCTTGGCTACAGTCCACAGTCAAACAACATATCCTATGATGACCTGGTCTAAGAAGAGAATTCCTTCTCATCCACTTTATTCCGTATCATTTTTTCACTCAACAAAGCTATATGGTGCTTCTTTTATGTGGCAGGAACTTTACCAGGCTCTGGTGAGATAAGCAGGCACCTTGCTCTTATGGAGCTTATATTCTAGTGAGGGAGCCAGACAATAAAAGAAGCAAGAAAATGAATTAACAATATAGATTGTTGGCAAGAAGAACACAAGCAAAGTAATAGGATAGAGAGTGATCATGGTAGGGCTGGTTTCTATTTTAGATGGTAAGGGAAGGCACTCTGGGAAGATGACAATTAAGCTGACTCCTGATAGAGGCAAATATCCAGAAGCGTTTCACTATGGGACTGGCAAGTGCAAAGGCCCTGAGGCAGGAAAGAGCTTGGCATGCTTTAGAGACTGTTAGGAGGAAAAAGATGAAGTGAAGACTCCAAATACATGAAGCAAAAACCAACAGAACTGAAAGGGGAAATAGAGAAATCTGCAATCCTAACTGGAAATGATAACACATAGCACATTTTCATAAAAACTAGCAACTTAAAACAGCAAAAGTATTATATTACAGTTTCATTAAGGCAGACAGTATGAAGAAGCTTAGCTGGGTGGTTCTAGCTCAGGGGCTTTCAGGAGGTTTGTGTCTAGATGTCAGCTGGGACTGCGAGCATCCAAAGGCTTGATTAGGGTGGGAAGATCCACCTTCACTCTCACCGCTGTCTCAGGAGGCCTCAAATCCTCACTGGCTGTAGCAAGAGGCCTCAGTTTCTTACCAAATGGAAGCTCTCCACAGCGCTGCTCAAGTATCTTTACAAAATGGCAGCTGACTTCCCTCAGAGTAAACAATCTAACGAGAGAGGAAGCTGCAATGCCTTTTTCTTTAAACCTGGTCTCAGGAGTCACACGTGGTCACCTCCACCATATTCTGTTCATTAGAAGTGAGTTGCTAAGTCCAGCCCACACTCAAGGAAAGGGAAAGGAGGAATATCAAAGGATTTGTGACCATTTTTAAAACCACAGGCATGTTAATTTTTAAGTACATGCTTGTGAAACATCCAAGTGGTAAGAAAGCAAGCATTAGGAGATCCCAGTCTAAATTAGCAGAAAGAGGCAGGGGCTGGAGATGCAGATTTGAACATCACCAGTATAAATGGTCTGAAAGGCCAAGAACTGGATGAAACCATCTAGGGAGAGAGCGCTTTAGAGGAAAGAAGAGTGCCCGGCACTGAGTTCTAGGGCCCACTCTAATGAACAGTCTGGTAAAGGAGAGAGGGAAGGAGGAGCCAATGAGGCAGGAGGAAATCAGAAACATAGAAACAGAGGGAGCAGGACCTCAATAATAATAATCAGCAGCACAAGAGTGATGGCCGATAGCACTTGCTGAGCACTGCCTATTGTGCCAGGCATTGTTCTAATTTCTTCACATATTAGAGATACTTTCTTACACCCAATTTGTAGTTGGAGAAATTGAGACATAAAGATGTTAAAATAATTTTTCCAAGGTCTTACAACTAATAAATGGGGATCTGGGAGAATGGACTAATTGCTGAATTAAACCAAAAGCCTGATTAAACCCAACTCTCTGCTTCTTCAAAGCCTGTATCTGTGATGTCAAAAGTTTTTGGACCTTCTCTATTTCTATTTTATTCAACCTGTTAGCATTATTTATCACAATTCATTCATTTGTTAAACAAATATCTATTTGATGACAAACACTGTTTTAGGCATTAAAGATAGTATTGTGTGGTGAATAAAACAGAAGGAAAAAAAAAAGAATCCCTGCCCTTGTGGAGATTACATTCCAGTGGGAGAGGCAGATCATTAGATAAATAAGTAAAATATATAGTATGTAAAGTAATGGTAACTGGCAGGGTGAAAAATAAAGCTGGGAAGGGAGAAAGGAAAGGAGGGCAATGGGAGGTCAATTTTAGACAGACTGGTCAGGGAGAACCTAAACAGAAAGAAGACATTTCAGTAAAACCCTGAAGTGAGAAGCAAGCATTGCAGATATGGTGATGGTGGGGGTGGGGGGACTTTCCAGGCAGAGGGGGAGACTATTGAAAAGGCCCTGAGGCAAGAATGTGCTTGGCATGTGAAAGAATGGCAAGGAGATCAGAGTAGTTGAAGTAGAGGAATCAAGGAAGAGATTAGCAGGAGAGGGCAGAGATGGGAGTCAGAAGAGACCAGGTCTTGTAAATATAGTGTGAACCTTGATTTTTATTCTGAAAGAGATGGAAAGACTTTGGAGGGTTTTGAGCAGAGGATTTACATGATCTGACATGTTTTAAGATCATTCAGAAACTGCTATGTTAAGAATAGACTATAGGGAAGTAAGAATAGAAGTAGAGAGACCAATTAGGAAGCTATTAAAGTAATCTAGGCAATAAATGATGGTGGCTTGGCCAGGAATTTAACAGTGGAAGTGGTAAGAAGTAGTTAAACTTGCAATATTTTGAAGGTGGAGCCAATGGGATTTACTGATGGATTGAATGTGGGGTGTAGAGATAAAAAGAATCAAGGTTAACTTTAAGGTTTTTGGTCTGAGAAACTTGAATGGAGTAGGTGTTTATTGAGATAAGGAAGACTCCAGCAGAAGTAGGTTTGGGGGGAGAATATCAATAGGTCAATTTTGAATTTATTAACTATTAAATGAGATGCTTATTAAATATCCCAGTGGAGATGTTGAATAGTCATTTGGACACATAAATGAATCTCAAGTTCGAGGAGAATGATCAGGGTAAGATATAAAATTGGAAGTAATCAGAGTACATATAGGATTTTTAAAGCCATGAAACTGGATGAGGGCAAAGGGAGTAAGTGTAGATAGAAAAGGCACAAGGTTCACCCACTGATTCCTGGGCTTCTCTAATGTCTAAGGTTGTGGTAGTGAAGAAGAACCAGTAGGAGTTTGATAGGAGCTTCCAGACAGGCAGGTGGAAGAGTAAGCAAGTATGAGGCCATGGTTGCCAAGCAAAGCAAGTGTAACAAGGAGAAGAGCATGATCAAATGCTGCTGATGGGTCAAGTAAGATGAGAGCTATTCACCTTTGGATTTAACAACTTAGAGTCCATTGTTGACCTTATTAAGAACAGTTGCCTTGGGGTGGTGGGGTGAAAACCTGATGGGATTGGACTCAGTAGAGAATGGGAGGTGGGAAGCTGGAGACATTAAGTGTAGGCTATTCTTTTGAAGAAGCTTGCAATAAAAGGAAGAAGAGAAATGATAGCTGTAGGAGAAGTGAGGCCAAGGGAAGTTTGTATTGCTGTTGTTTTTAATGGGGGGAGCAACAATAATTGTAGACTGATGGGAATAATCTTGTGGCGAAGGAAATATTGAAGATGGGAGATGCGAGGGCAGAATTGCTGGGATAAGTCAGAGTAGGAAAGAAAAGACAGGATCTAGTGAACAAATGGAGGGCTTAACTTAAGCCAGGAGCATGGACATGTGAATTAAGAAGAAAGAAGTGTGGACATAGATTCAGGTAGTGGGTTGATTTAGCTGTGTGCACTTATGGGAGCTCTTTTCAGGTTGTTTCCGTTTTCTGTAAAACTAAAAGCAAAGTACGAAGGAAGCAAGGTCATCAGCTAAGAATGAGAATGGGAAGATATTGGAGGTTGGAAAAGAGAAGAGAAAGTATAAAACACTGAGGAGACTGGGAGTGGATAAATTAGAGGACTTGCTAGTAGCTGGTGATCATAACTTTGAAGTGAAATTAGTTTCATGGTTTTATGTTATTCTCCAAATACTTTAACTGCACAGGTATAGGTGCTGAGTAGGCCTGAGAGCAATTTCAGGGGAATAATAGGCAAAGAAGTCAAATTGGAGCAACTTGAAGAGGAAATAGGATGTGAGAAAGTGGGGACTCCCAATTTAGACAAGAAATTTGAGACGTCTTAGGGTAAAACACGACTCAGACATGATGCAATATTTGAAGGGGAATGTGGGGTGGGGGATATAAAGTCTTTGTTTAAAGATGGGAGACACTAGAGCATGTTTGTACACTGATGGACTGGTCCAGTAGAAAAAAGATACTGATCATGTAGAAGAGAGAGGGGATCATTGAAGGAATAAAGTACTTGAGAAAGTGGCAGGATACAGAACAGAGAGCACAGGAGGAGAAACTGACCTCCGATGAGCACAGATATGAGTAGATTTCTAGGGAAGATTGGCAAGAAGATCAGATTTTTGCTCTAAGGGTTTCTATTTTCTTAACAAAAACGAGGTGAGGTCAGCAGTTGAGAAGAGGAGAGGTATGTGAAGTGGGAGGAGAGAAGAGATGGTAGGAAGTAACTATCTTGAAGAGTGGGACAGGTGCCTTACTATGGAAGCACAGTGGAATTACTGGCCACGGTCAGGTGCCTGTTTGAGGTTTGTCATTCAGAATTTAAAGCTAAGGTAGTCAGTCTGGCTCTGTAATTTTCTTTAGCAAGTAGCTAATGAGAAAGAGGAGAGTTGGTGTGATGATTACTGTTATGTGTCAACTTGGCTAGGTTATGGTAGCCAACTGTTTGGTCAAGCACTGGCCTGAGGGTATTATAGTGAGGGTATTTCATAGATGGGATTTGCATCTATAAATCATTTGGTTGCATCTACAATCAACAAAGATTTCCCTCAGCAATTTGAATTAAGAGGAAAGAAGTGTGGACATAGATTCAGGTAGTAGGTTGATTCAGCTGTGTGCACTTGTGGGATCTCTTTTCAGGTTGTTTCCGTTTTCTGTAAAACTTAAAGTAAAGTAGTAAGGAAGCAAGGTCATCACCTAAGAGTGAGAATGGGAAAATATTGGAGGTTGGAAAAGAGAAGAGAAAGTATAAAACATTGAGGAAACTGGGAGTGGATAAACTAGAGGAATCATCACAGAATGAGAGTTTCTGAGGTCAGAAGAAGAATTTCTACCTCAACTTCAGCATTGGTTTTTGCCAGAATTTCCAGTCAGCCAGGTTCCTCTTGGGAATTTGAACTGACTTCAACATCACCTTTATGCTAGTTTCCATCTTGCAGCCTGCTCTGTGGAGTTTGAATTTTCAAACTCCTGGTTGCATAAGCCAATTCCTTACAATAAATTTTTTTCTGGAGAACCCTGACTAATACTGAAGGGTTCTCAGGGAGACCTCCAAGCTTATACAGCTCCATCTATGAAAGTTATCCTATCTCTAGAACCAAGGGAAGGCCATGGAAGGGGGAACCAGAGAGTGACACTGTATGTGTTATTCCAACTGCTGATCCTTTTAAATGAGATTCTATTTTAAGAGTCTGGATATCAATAATGCTCAATCACGCTCTTGCAGGTTAGGAAAGATACTGGAAATCATAGTGAGTACTGAAAACAAGTATTCATCAGAAACTAAGACCTAAGGCTTGAGCTAAAGATATTAATGGGGCAGAAGAGGTTAGCTTATCTATTTACTCCAAAAGATAGTTATAACCTTGCAGGACAAATTATTTGGCTTGGATTCTGTTTACTTAGATCTTATCTAGATCTGCTGGTTGCTTATCTTAGCATCTCTTCTTTTCCCCACCTATCATTTCTTGTGCTGGCCTGCAGTATCATCCTAGCAGGCTCTGAGATCAGTCTTGACCTTAGTGCAAGGAGATATCAGCAGCTCTACTTCAGGACTCAAAGGATGCTAACCTTCTTATTCTGGCATATAAAGCCTTTTATAAGCTCCTGTCAGCCTACTTTCCCAGATTCATTTCCCACCATTCCAGCTATACCAAACTGCCTGCTGGTGGATCCCTGATGATTCATACCTCCAAGCTATTCCCTCTGTTCACCTAAAATACCCTTCATTGCCTTGTCCTTCTGGGTAGCTGCTATTTTTCCCTCAAGGCTCCTCAAATATCACCTCTTCAAGCCTTCTCTGGTTCCCTTCATTGTTAGTTCTCCATCAGCACTTAACATGTATCACATTGTCTTGTAATTTATGTATTTTGTCTATCACAATATTCCTTGAGGGACTGAGTCAATTTTATCTCTGCAGTCCCAGCACTTATCCCAATGCCTCGCTTGTGCTAATCACTTATATTTGTAAAACAATGGCATCAGATCCAACTAGTCGCAAGAAAAGTATTAGTTCCAGAAACAGAGTTTCTTCATTTTCCCCAAGAACAAGCCCCAAACTTTTTCAAGGTCTGTAGCATTTTGGGAGTTAGTAATATGAAGTTGTTAAGTTTTTAGTTTCTAGTCAAAGACCTGGATTTGAATCTGAGCCCCACCACTTGTTAGTCAAATACCTCTTTGTACCCCAGTTTCTTCATATGTTTCACAATGAAAATAAGAGAATCGACTTCATAGGGTTGCTATAATGTTAAATGAAACAGTGCATGCAATGTATCATAGCTCAGTGTTTTCAGGGATTGACACATAATGGTCAATCAACATTGGTTATCATAATCATTATTATTACTTGTAATTATCTGGAAGCTAGATTCTTATTGATTTGTCTATTCCTGAATCCTGGTCTTAAATTCTTAAGTATATTTCCTCAGTGAATGCATCTCTGTTTTGCATTTACTTCCCCCCATCCAATCCAAAATACACCACACCAAAACATCTGGTCTTCTACGGGCAGGAGCCTGGCACCTAGGTAGCCAATCTTGCCGACCTCACCGATCAGTGTCTGCCTGGATCCTGGTGAGTTTTGTCCCTGACTCTACCTTCTGCCTAGGCTTCCATCCCTATCTGTCTGTAAACAAGGTTCAGCTTTTCTGATTGTGCTTCCTTCCCTCCTGGGTTGCATCTGCTTCCACTTCCATTATTTTCTGCAACCCCAGCTTTCCCAGCCCCCTCTGGGTCTGCACTGAGGTTAACCCTTTCTTCTATATCTGGCTCTATAGCAAAGTAATGCTCATTTCATGTTTGCTTTGCACACATTTGCTATGCACACTTGCTGCGCACACATTTGCTATGCATATATTTGCTGCATAGTAACTCTCAGCCCTATCACTCTTCACAGGAGAGTGCGCTGACCCAGTTGAATTCCTTGAGGTTTTTTTTTCCCCTACGTGGATCCCCAGACATCCTTCTGTGTTATCTAAAAAGTCTTTGATTTACCAGATTGTTTGCAGCTCTAACCAAATCACACAGATTAGGTTATACTACAATTTGTTAGTTTCAACCAAAGTCATCTAAATGACCCAATCATTTTAATCTAGGTGGAGCCCTGAAATGAAAGCATACTAGCTATAGTGGGTGATGGTTAAACATACAGTGACTTTGGCTTTTTATTCAAATGAACTTCCTCACCAGAACTTCAGGCCTATGAAATATTGACTAGAAACTCCATCCAATTTTCAAATAGTCAGAGGAAATTAAATGGGTTTGTAGCAGACGTAAATACGTAGATACAAAGAAAATCCCGCATTCTAATTCTTTCCCAAGCTTCTCATTTAGAAACGACCTTGTCCAATTGTTCTATCTGAAAGTTTCAGTCAACTGAAACAGCAAGTTAGGGGAAGAGAGAGACCAAATTCTGCCCAGGAAATGATTATTCCTGGATAACCAAATTATCCTTAAAACAGAACTACATAAGTAGATTAAACAAGGAAATTACTTCCATATCATCAAATGAGTTAATAACTTTTGTCTATAAGACAATTTTTCATTAATTTTTACTTTCATAGAATGCTACTATTTTGTGTTATTTGTATGCACTTATAAGAAATCAACACATACCTAATGACTATGTTTTGATTATACAATTATATTTCATAAAAGAGGATATATTTCTAGACTCAAGGACCTATCCAACCCAAGTAACATCCCTTTAGTACCAAAGGTAACATTTCCTGCAAAACAAAAGGGAGGTGATTCCTTTTATCTATTTCCTAAGGAGAGAAACCACAGGGCAACAGATTCCCCTCATAATGTTAGTGGTTAGTTAACCTGTAGCGAGAGTATGTGAAGGACTGGGGGGAGAAAAATCATGGCTTACAACATTTTGAGATATGTTCCATTCGACAGTCACGCTTCACTTTGCTCCATATTAAAAAAGCAGCAGAGATGAAAGGAACAGTATTTTTCTGCAACTTGCAAAGGATGCCATCCAGACAATTTGGCAAAGGTAGAGGGAAGAAGAGACCAGCTCTCTCCCAGAGCTTCCGCTGACAGCGTTCATCAGTTCATCAGGATTGGAGTAGAGCGATGCACTACACATCTGCATTCCAGCAACCCACTCCCACATTTAAACTGCTGTTCCCTTGTGCCTGTTACTAAATATAGCTCCTGCATTTCAGACTGACAGGAGAGCTCCAGCAGGGTACACCAACAGCTGAATCTTCACACACTCCTAATATGGTAAGCCCTGCAGCCAATCAGCCTGTGAGGGAAGGGGAGCCTTCAGTGCTGTGCTCTACACCCTCCTTAAAGTTAACCCTTTTGTGAAAGACAGATTAGTCACTGCAGATTCTCTGGCTGCAAATAATAAGTTAGCAAGCTCTGAAAACCAGGACCCAGCCCCTTTTCCAATTAATATTGTGTGGGAACGGTAAGCATGAAGTCAAGGAAGCAGGGCAAAATCAACTGCCTAGACTCCATGGGTCACTGAAATGCAAAAGGAAAAGAAAAATAAAAGGAGGGAAAAAAAGCATTCTCAAGAGTGTAGAAAAGGCAGTAGAAAAAGAAGACAGCTAGGGGACCAACAAGCACGTGCTACCCCCATGCCACAGACTGTATCTGCTCAGCAATGGCAGCTGTTGCCCAAGACTAAGGGAGAAACAGGTGCATTGGCTGGCTTTTACAGCAGACCCATGCCGTGAGCAGGCTATGGGAACTGGGGGCCACTCCATACTTTTCCCAGCCTGCTGGAGACCCCACCATCCCAAGGACTGGGACCATTCAGTGTTTCAGAGAGCTTATCAGGGGCCAAAGGGCCATTGTTCCTTAAAGGAATAATGAGGAACAGCCAACAAGAGCTCCTGCAATTAATACTCCCTAATAAATTGTTAACATATTAGAATGAAATACTAAAAGCTTCTTCCTTCCTCTGGAACGAAAAGGAAAACCACCATAGCAGCTTCCCCATGAGAAGTCTACTAAGACCATGAGTACCTTTTAGAAAAAGGGTGCTATATCATAAAATGAAGTTAGGTTTCAAGAGGTCTTCATCAAGCTGATTATGGCAGCTGCTTCTCAGCGCTCCCTGGCTTAGACAATGTGGTAGGCAGGTTATGTGTCTCCAGGGAGATGGGGAGGGAAGGGACTCCTTGTAAACAATGTGAAGGATCTATTCCCTCAGGGGTTCAAATGTGGGAGCCCTTGAAGGTGCAGTGGTGACCATATCAATAGCAGGCCAACAGTGTTTTACCCGTCTACCTATTGAAACCCTACACTATACAATCTGCTTTCTATATTTTATTTTGTCAAGGTCAGAGCCCCTAAGAACTACATTGTTAAGGGTTCTCTAGATTAGAAAAGAGACAGTGGTTGGGATTATTTTTTACAAAAGGTCTGGACCAAAATGCTTCTAAGATATCGTGTTCTTCCTGGTGAAACATGGTTGTGCACACAGAGTAAAACCCCACCATCCAGCCTTGCCCAGATATATGTCTGTTCTGCCTTAATACATCCTACTGGGGGGAGGAGGGGTGTAGGGGGCAAGGAACCAGGAATCCAGGAATCCAGGGTGGCTTTCAAGTGGAATGGTTAGATGGGAGCTCAGTAAAGTCCCCATGTCCATCCATCTGCTGAGGGTCATGCCCCAGAGAGCTGCGGTGGAAAATCCTTCTCCTGACACATGTGAGAAAAGCCTCCAGCCTCTGTGGTTCTTTGCTTGGGTGATGGATGAGAAAGAAGGCCACCTACAGCATTGGTTTGTCTTCCACGTGGCTCCCTGGCCACTGGTCATCCTCTGCTACCTCTTCACTTTCTTCTCCTCCTGGAACTCCAGGTCCGGCCCTTCAAGTCACATCCCACCTAAATCTCTCTGTCTTCTAGGGTGTGGGGTGAGCAAGATCTTTGGCTACTGACTCTATTTTCTTTTCATACCTTGTTGTTGTATAAGCTCATAAATGGCATGCTCAGTTCCCCTCAGAGCCAAAGCTCTTGATTCAAATGAATTTCCTTAGCAAGTCGAATAAACAAACCTGTAATTAATTATTTATCTCCCTTATGTTTTTGGATATAGCAATCTTCATTCTCCTTGTATTGATACGGAAGCCTCTAGCTACTACAAGAAGTCTCAGGAAATGTGGGGAAGAAAGAGAACTATAAAAGTTAGTGTATAAGATTTTATCTTGTAACCTTTGAAATAGCTAATAGATTCTATTACAAAAGGAATAAACAGCATCCACTGGCAGTAAAGCAAAACAGAGATTTTTAGAAACATTACTTCATTTTCAATAAAATATTGATAAAAAATGCTTTGTCTGAACTTTTATCACTGTCTGTATTTGCAACCAAACTAAAAAACAAACAAACAAACAAAAAGTATAAACACTTCTCTTACGTTCTTTCAGTGGTTGCAGTTACCTTCACTAAGTCACAACTTCAAAGTTATCTCATCTCCAGCCCACCTGCCCAGCCTATCCCAGCTGAGTGTCAGAGGAGGAGATGCCCTTAGCAAAGGCTGATACTGCTTTGGCAATTTGCATCTCGAGTCCCAGACCAATAAGTAGTCCCAGTTCCTAGTGCCATGAATCAACATGTCCATCCATAATCCCAAATTATTTGTATTAAAAATCAGTACAAACCAATAGGATTCATTTAGTCCATTCAACAGTTCTATTTTGAGTTCTGCTATGTGTCCTGTTCTGTTCTATCTGATGGAGATACTGCATTGATAGACAAAGTGCCTTCCCTGTGGAGGTTTTAGTGCAGGAAGCAGACAAAGCAAATAAAGAACAATAACAACAAAGTACTGATTTTGATCATTACCATGAAGGAAATAAACAGGGCAACATGATGAGAAAGAAAATACCTGGAAGAGGGGCACTATTTTAGAAAGTGTGGTCAGAGAACAAGAGTTAGGACAGACCTGGAAGTGCAAAGGTGAAAATTCTGCATCACTGGGTACCTGAGTCTTTCAGGAGTTGACCCATATCCCAGAATATACCAGATGGGAATACTCTTTTCTTTTTCCTCTGGGTAAGGAATCAGAAAGAATCTTCCCTTCTGATTATAGCCAAGAAAGTAAGCAGCTGGAGCCACCAACCTAAATAGATGAACTGATTGACCAAATTATAGACCTGTGGCCCTGACCTTCCAAGCACATTCTGCGTTTCTAGATTTGCCTAAAGAAAGCCAGACTTGGAAAGACAAGTTTTCTACTTCAGATAGCAGGCCTAGAAACTGGGCTATTAATAAAATAGTGCATAATGAATACAATGATTTCAGCCAGTGCTGTGGGTGGATTTTCTCCCCTTTGCTTTTCTCTACAATGCCCATGGCTCTTCTAAACAATCTGACACCATGGCTCATCAACACTTAGGTGAAAACATCTACACTCCATGTCGATTTTTACCTGCCTAATTTTTGATGACTTAGGGGTTGCAGGGAGAGGAGACCAACTGTATTCAGTGGAACAAAGACACATTTTTGTAGGGAGAAATTCTTCAAGGCTAATCACCGAAACTTCCAAGAACCACAAACAGAGGAATGACACAATTCCAGTACCATAATAAAGTCTCGAGGGTCTCAATGAAACATCATTTAATGACATGCCTTAGTCTCAGGGAAACAGTGAGAATTATTTCGAGATGCTTATGAAGCCCTCTCCAATGAACAGAAGCATAAATCCCAGCTCTAATTAGTAATGCTATTCAGCTTTAAGATGAACTGACATGCCCTTTATGGGGCTTTGAGTTGATAAAGCCTGTAGATCAATATCACCCTAAAGGGTTGTTTCTCTCTGTTCACACAGGAAAAGCCAACAAAAGAAAGGGCTCTTCCTAGGAAGCAGTGAAATTCTTCAGGAGTGGGTGAAGATGTAGACAAAGACCATTTTTCACAATAAACATTAGCTGACTCACTACATTTTCTTTAACACAGATTTATTGGGTGGGTTTGTGTGAATGTGTGCCTTTGGCAAAGATTTCGAAGATTGTTCTTTTATCATGGAAAAAAAAATCCCTCAGCAAAAGGCCAAGGAAACTATTTCAGCTAAGAAACTAACTGCTACGGCCTGTAATATAACCCATGAAATAATTGTAACCAGAGCCAGAAAATGCAGTCATTGGAAAGGCAGCAGTAAGAACCAGGCTTGTAACGAGGAGCCCAGATAGTTGTGCTTTGATCTCAACAGCTTCTACTGCAGTAAAACAAGCCTGAGGTGATTTGAGAGTCCACAATTTTTAATAAAAGAAAATATTAGGAAAGAATTAAAAAATTATGGATAGGCCCTAAAAATTGCATAGATGAGGAAATCCTTATGAGTTTACTTAAAAAGAAAATAATTAAATTTTTTAGAATGATTTTTTATCTTAAACCACAAGAAGAGGGCCTGGGGGAAAGGAAGAATCCACAGCCTCACACATATGGTTGGATCAAGTGTTCACAGGATGATCGCTGAAAAGAGATTAAATTAAGAGCTGGGGATTTAATTAAGTCACCTTAGCACTTTGATCAGGGAGACCGTTTACCAGAAATGACATTGCTCAATATTTGGCTGCTACAGCAGAAGGAAGCAATGAAGAATCGATTGCTAGAGTAGGCCTTGTGGACATGCATATAGACAAAGGATGAGTGTTAGATATGAGTGTTAGATCACCGTGCCCTTTATTCTCCTTTGCCCTCCCTGGGGTTCCCTTCTCTGCCTTTCTCTATTCTCCTTGCAATATCCTCCCCAAATTACTATGTACTGCTCTGTACTCCAGGGGATGAGTTCTGCAAAATGTCTTACCCAGACTCCCAACCAGCTGAGTGCTGGTTGGTTTGAGGTTGGAGATGGGGAGGAGAGACCTTTCTGGTGATTCTTCTCCCACCCCTCCCTGCACCAACTCCTTATCTCTGACTAGCAGCATCGTAGCAGGCAACCCCTCCATGACTCTAGTTTTCCATGAGCCCCTGCCCCTTCAACCTTGGAGGTGATATGGCTTTCTGCTCTTGCTAATTTCTGGATGTTATTTGCTTTCACTCATACCTCTCATAATAGCTCTTCATTAAATTCTCACCTGACTTGAACTGCATTTCCTGCCAAGACCCTGACCCATATAGTCCTGAACACATTTCATACCAAAAAGGCTATATATTCTGGGGCAAATAGTTACAGTATATCTTTGGTACTTTATTTAGATTCAATGCCTTAATGTTGACAGTTCATGTTTTCTTTAGTCATTTGCAGCATGAGGCCTGTGTTTCTTACATACACATTATATAAGGTCTGGGGCAGAGTCCCTGATATCCACTATAAAATGGATATGGGGAAACCAGCAAGAAGGGGCAAGGCAGCAGGGGTTAGCTGTAGCAAGTTTTTCCTATTAGTTTTAAAGTGTATGGCTCTAGAAATAACCCCAAAGATATATTTATAAAAGTATAGGGACATTTTGCATTTGTTTGTCTCCCTGTCTATGAGTAGTTAGTCAAGACAAGAGAGGGACTAGAGAGGAGAGGAGAGGAGGGGATGGGAGGGGAGGGGAGGGGGTTAGGGAGGGGAGGGTGAATGGGAGGGGAGGGGAGGGGGATGGAGTACAGGTTGGGGAAGAGAGTCAACAAAAAGAGGGCTACTAACTCTTTTCTAAATTTCAGCCAGGGCTAAATAAACTCTCTTTCTTAGAAAATTGAGCAATTTTACTTGTAGAACTAACGCCAAGAGCTTCACTTTGAAAAAAGAGCCAACCCACATAGATACCTAATTCACCAAATGGAGCTCAGAGGTCTTTCTTGAACAATCTATCTAAAATATTCCCCCATCCTCCACCATAACCTCTGTTCTGTGACCTGCTTTATTTGTTCTCATAACAGTTTGCACTCACCGGCATTACATTATAGTATTTTTAATGTATTGTTGGTCTTTCTTTCTAGAATGTCTGGAATGCAAGCTCCATGAGGCCAGGACTGCTGCATGTTTCTTCACCAGTGCCAGGCGTAGAGCAGACGTGGCAATTTGATAAGTCCAGAGAACTACAGGGGTGATTCCTCCTGAGAGGCAGATGACAAATAGTGTTGAACAAACAACTGTGATTGCATTTTGTTTCAGGAAGTCTGGATTGAGAACATTTACTTATTGAAAGCAACATCCTCCCCAAATTACTTTTTATTGCAAACTTGTTTCAGGGCTTGACTCACATGTTGCTGGTGGCAGAGAATAAAGTGTCTCTTTTCTCTTCCTTGCTGCTGTATTTTCTTCTCAGAAAAATAAAAAAGACAAGACACCAGATGGAGAGACTCACATTGTTGGCAGATTTAGGAAAAAAAAAATCCCTTGAATTTGTGTTGATGATGCATTGGTGGTGCAGACTGACAAGTGAGTAATCTTCCATCTTATCACTTTAATTTCAGGCTTCAGAGATGCCCAGCTCTGTTGTGCAAGGAGTTTTATTAAAAAATTGTGAGGAAGGAAAATAAATCTCTCTGGGCCTGTCTGATTTCATTACCTCTGACACAGCACACAAATGGAGCAGAGCCGGGAAGGCCAAAGATGGTCATTCATGGCACTGAAATGAAGCAGAGTCCTCTGAGGCCCCCGACGCTAATCACAGATGTTCTAATCTGTTGGGATCTCAGATAATCATGAATTTGAATATAGAACCTAGTGTATACTTCTCAGTCATTGAGCCTCCAACATTCTAAGTCATAAAACAAAAACCCACTGATCTTCAACCTTCAACTTGCTCCCCTAGAACAACATCTACTATTGCTCATCTCTCCAACAAAACTGTATTCTCTGACAATTTTCCCTATAATTCCAGATCTAGCGGTAAACAGCCAGCAGTTCCTCTACCTGCTTTGGTGCAGAGCTTGAATCCTGCATTCCATAAACGGGAGGTGCTGTCGTTCAAATCACAATGCAGGTGACATTTAAATCGTCCAAAGCCTAGGTACATGCGGCACAATAAGCTCAAACGCCTGGATTCACCTGACTGCACCTCCTGAAATGGAGTCCCCTACGGAAGGCGGAGTCAGGCCTGCCTGTTCCATCAGAAGGAGCACTAGGTCATATGAAAGCAGTCAGCTCAGCCCTCTCCTGTACATATTTTGCTGGTTACCAAGAGAAGTCTCCAGCTCAAGGTGTGGTACTGCTGATAGATGTCCAATGGACTTTGTGAAGGTTTGGAGTGAGTAAAGGGATGGGAGGGAGTGTGCTGGCAATACAAAATGGTCAAGTACAAAGCAAACAGACCCAGACTGGGGGTCTGGATTCAAACCCCTACTCCATTACAGGGTCTATCACAACCTTTCTCCACCCTAGATATACCCTTATAATCAACTGAAGAGCTTTTAAAAATACTGATGCTTGGGCACAACCCCCAGAACAATTAAAAGAGAATTAAATCAGAGTCCCTGCTGCCACCTAAGAAACGCTTAAGAGTAGAAAATGCAAAGCTAATGCAGAAGGTGAGTCTCTTTGGTTCCCCTGAACCACATTCTCACTCTCAGAGAGGTCAGTGTGGCAGCACCAAGGCCACGAGGTTCGCAGCCAAAGGGGACAGTGGTGCTGGGCTGACTCAGGAGAGCTAGGGCCACTGGCTCTGCTCAGGACTCAGTGCTCTGACCAGCTCAGAGGGCAGACTAGGGCCTCCATTCCATGGCTACTTTGGGGTCTTTAGAAGCTTCCAGGCCAGCCCCCAGGGCTTTAGAAAATACCTCACCTACATAGGGCCCCAGAGCACCTACTTTGGATTCTGATAGCAATCAGACTTGGGGTTCTCTACCTGATGTGCATAACAGCCAATGTATGACATCAAAGTTTCAAAGGGAAAGAGTTTTGTTGCAGCTCAAACCAAGGAGAACAGATAGGGCCTATGGATTAAAATCTGTCTCCCCAAGCCTGAAGAGTTTAGGATTTTTATGGATTCAAACAAGGGGAGATGGAGTAGTTACCATTACAATAACAAGTATAAACAATTATACTTTACAAATATGAAGGAGTGGAGCTAAGCTAGAACTAAGCTAGAATAACCATTATAATAACAAGCAACTTCACTGCAGTCAGTAGCGAGTTCTGGGCTGACTCAGCTTCCTTCATTAACATTAGGGGGTTGTCTTTGTGACTATAAGATTAAAGTTGTAGAACAGGATAAGGGGGTACAAAAAGGACCAGTCAGGAGTTTTTACAATTTGCAATTCAGTAATTTCAGGTATTTCCTAATGGATATTCTACAATATACTAGAAAGCGAGAAAAAAGCATCTATATAATGATTCAGTCATCATAATTATTTGTTAAATCTTAATTTCTCCGTTACAATTCCTCCTTTTTGTCTTTGCTGATTCCTCAGTTTTGAGGGATATCTGGGCCATGACCGTTCTGACATCTTCATGCTGAAAAGGCCATGACCTTATGGGGTACAGGAATGAAGCTGGTTGCTCCTGGAGAGACTGGTACCTCTGAGTTTCATGGTTTAACTGGCATAGGAACAATCCAGAGACTTTAAGTACTTGAATAATAAACTTACTAAGTAAATTGAAACTTATAGGTTTAAATAAAAGGAGTAGAAAGATTATGATTAGGTGATTTATTATAGATTTTTGGATAAAGCCTTGGTTGTTCCTTACAGTTTTCAGGAACAGTGTTGGCAATATCAGGCTGAGGCCTGCGTAAGAGTAACCTTTGGAGTGACTTCCTGACTCTACTAGAAATCTCTTAGCCATTGAAACTTTATTTTAATTCTTTTCTTCTTTTGATCACAAAACAACGCCAATCCCACGGTGCCAGGGAGATTATCCTGGAAGTCATGTTCCATGCAGGAGGGAAGGTAATGATTTTATTTTCAGAGTTCAGCTTTGAGAGAAGCCACATTTGAGCAACAAGGTTTTTCAGGGGTTGACTCTTAGGTATTACATCATTTCAGAAATAAGTTCCATAAGTGCAGACCTCAAGATCGAGGACTTGGCTCCTTAGCATATTTCTTTTCATTAGGCAGAGCTAGGGTTAGGGTTAGGGTTAGGGTTAGGATTAGGGTTATATTTTAGAGTTAATTTTATGGGTCTCCCTGTTGCATATTTAAATGGTAATAATAATTTTTTTTTTTTTTTTTTTAAGGAGTAGATCTTAGACTCTGACTTTGCAGCATTTCTTGATTACAGTTTTAGTAAGTTGGGATCTCCTTATTGCTTGAGAGAATAGCAGGAATTCCCCAAGTGAGGAGGTTCAGTAGTTTTATGTGTTTTTTTTCCAGTCCCTCAAGGGACTTTGTGAATATTTTGTTTTTTGTTTGTTTATCTATTTGTTTGTTTTTATGGCTAAAACACTCTGAAAAGTATCAGGGTATTACATTTACTTGCACAGAATTCCAAAATCTTATTCCCTATCCTAGGTTCCACATCAAATAAAGGTGAATTAGGTTGTCCAAACAAACTGACCAGACAGGTTAAATCAGATAGTATGTCACAGAAAATGTAAATTTTGGACAAAATAATTCTCACCTCTTTTTGTCTTAAAATACAGACAAAATCATCTTTTACCCTGTGTTCTGATTCACCTTAGTCCTGAGCAGATCAGCCCCATTCACATCCCTAATTGAAGTCTGACCCCCTTTTCAGCTTATTTAACAGTTGCTATATGGAGTAATGTTGCTTCTTTAGTACCTCCAGAGCTGGAGAACTCTAACTCTGAGTCTCAGGAGTTTCACACAGATGCCTAAGTTCCAAGGAGCTACCAGGTCCCACACCCAAAGTACAGACCATCTCAAAATTTAGAAATAACCAAGACCCTGGAATAAATGTGACTGCTGCAAAAGTTTACAATCTAGACCCTAGTTTCCTTATGATCACTTCCCAAATGAAGCTATGTCCAGATATAAAAACATTTGACAATTAACTTATATTGAAGTCATCAACCACAGACTATAGTAGAAGTTTTGTCCTGTCTCACCTTTACACTTTCATCAGTTTTGTTAATTAACAGGTAGAACATAATTTATACATTTGCCTTGCTTCTCTTTTTTTTAAAGGGTTTTCCAGTTAAAGCCAGAAAACCTGCTACACAAATTCTAAAAGAGCTGTAACAATCTTGCTTCTCTTTTAAAGTGCCTTTTTGTTGAAGATGAAATTCTGATCTGTAGCTGACCACATGCACTTTCTAGAGAAGCATCAGAGTAAAACAATGTAACTGACAAGGAAATTTGGTTGTTTCTTAAAAAAAAAATAACTAGTACTATGACTAACAACAATATACTGTTGTCTAATATCATGCAGATCAGTGTCAGGACATAACATGGACAGTGAGAACACTGTCAAGTCTCTAGGAATTTTATAAAATTTCAAAATATTTATATAACTAACATTTCACCCATACAAATTCAACCAACAGGTTAGAAAATCCCTTTTAATTTTTATAATATTTCCCATGCAACTTATAACATATCAAATGAATCTATCTAGTTCTAGCACCTCTCTTTTTACAAGGTGAAAGAACAAATCCTTTGCAACAATTTGAAATAAAAATATATCCTTTAGGGTTTGAATTTGGGAAGGCAATATGTCAAACGTTATCAGCTTTAAATATTGTGTTAAACAGAAAAATGGATCACTGCCAAAGAACATTTGGTTTCCTATTTGGCCAAAGTGATAATAACAGAGCAAAATAGGAGCTAATATGATTGTAAGGAAAAGAGCTAGTTCCTTTAGAAGTGAGAAAACTTATCTTCTAAAATAAAGGATGATGAGGTCAACATAAATATCAACAAAGATATTATCCTATGACATAGAATCTTTGTCTTTTAGACAGAATCCTCAGAAGGTTAAGAAAAACTTTTTATAACCTTTCACTAAGAGCAGACCAACAATCTGCATTATTTTAACAGAAAACTAAACTCCAATTCTGTATGAATACACAGCTTGATACAAAAGCTCTTAAAGATATATTATAAACAAACCTACTGAATTTTAGTCAGCACTGACTGTGACAAAAATTCACTTCCACAAACCCTCTACAACTTTCCCTGTCCATTCAGGTCTTGTCCTACATGTTAAAACTAGACTTTTTACCTTAGGACAAAACCACACTCCCTTAAACAAGCTGATCAAATTTTAGTCAGCACTGACTATGACAAACAAAATTCACTTCCACAAACCTTGCAGAGCTTTCCATATTCACCCAGGCTTTGTCCTACACTTACTAGAAGACAAAACTACACTTCTTTCCTTAACAAAGCACATTCTGCATACTTTACATTACTGCATACATTTAGTTACCAAAAGGATCTTTGATAGTCTCTTCAAACATCCTAAAAAACATAATTATTTTTAAAATAAAGTTTGTCAAATTAATAATTAATTTCACTAAACACAAACTTACATTTTACCATCTTAAAGATACAATAGATATAATGCTAGCCTATTTTATCAGTGAACTTGTACAACTTCGGGGAGAACATACACAAGTAGAAAAAAATTGTGTTTGTTTGGTTCAAAAGTCATCATAGAAACAGGAATAGGACTAGACTTCGTCACTGCATTTTTTTTGCAGCTATATTTTCTTTCTTTTCCCATGGAGGTTAAAAAGAAATCTCTTTGTTTACATAATTTCCTAAAATTATGAACAACCTCAAAACCTCAAAATTATGACTATTCAAGTTCTGGAAAATATACTACAATTGTTTAATTTGTCCCAAGCCAAATCCAGGAAAAGTTTTCCATAGCTCTCAAGGACATTTTCCTTTACCTACTGAAATTAGGCAGTTAGATTTTATTCAATTACCCCCAACCCAGTGTTATTTATGCTTTAATAATGATTTTTTTGGCCAAAAAAAACACATGAAAAAAAAATGTTCATTTTCATTAGCTATTAGGGAGATGCAAATTAAGAACACAATGAGATATCATCTCACACCAATTAGAATGGCTGCCATTAAGCAAACAGGAAACTACAAGTGCTGGAGAGGATGTGGAGAAATTGGAACTCTTATTCATTGCTGGTGGGACTGTATAATGGTACAGCCACTCTGCAAGTCAGTCTGGCACTTCCTTAGAAAACTAGATATTGAGTTACCCTTTGATCCAGCAATTTCACTTCTTGGTCTACATCCAGAAGATCTGAAAGCAGTGACACAAACAGATATTTGCCCACTGATATTCACAGAGATGGAAACAATCCAGATGTCCTTCAACAGATGAGTGGATAAACAAAATGTGATATACACACGATGGAATAGTACGTGGCAGTAAGAAGGAACAATGTCGTGAAACATATGATAACGTGGATGAACCTTGAAGACATAATGCTGAGTGAAATAAGCCAGGCACAAAAAGAGAAATATTATATGCTACCACTAATGTGAACATTGAAAAATGTAAAATAAATGGTTTATAATGTAGAATGTAGGGGACCTAGTGACAGACAACAAATAGTGAAGAGGGAACGATAATCTAATAAGAACAGGTAAGTTATGGAGGGTAAACTTAATGTTATGGGAATGCTCAGGAATGACTATGGTTTGTTAACATTTGGGGAGTATGGGAGGAACAAATTGGCAGAAGTGTAGTTATTTAAGGTTATTTGTTTTTCTTAATCCTTTGGTTATTGTTTATTTTCTTGGGGTAGGGTAGGAACATGTTGGAAGCAATGTGGTTATTTTAGGTTATTTTTTCTTATTTCTTTGTTTTGGTCTTGTTTGAAATGTCTTTATTGTTTGTTTTTTAATTTTTTGATACAGTTAAAAAAATAAAAAATATAAAAAAATAATGATTTGTTTACTGTGGCTACCATTGCAAAGGTATTATTGGGAATAAATAGTTTTAAATTGGGGAAATCTCTGAAAACAAACATGGCCTATTCCACATTTCCCTTGTGCTTACCTTCCCTGATCTCCAGGCTCAGTAGAAAGAAATTAAAACCAAACCCATCCCCCCCCCCCCCCAACTTTCTGTACCCAACTCTGCCCCCATAGCTGCCTTAACTGGTTCATTCATATTCAGTCAAGGTTTAGGAGACCTTGGGGGCAGGGATAAGTGAGATAGAAAGAATGAGGTCTGGTCTGTTGAAATTGGTTTTAGAGGTTTCAAATGAGGGTGATGGGATTTAAGACAGATAAGGTAGCCCTAGTATTGATGAGAGTCCCTATGCCCTCCTTTTAATTGTTTGTTTGTTTTTTTCCAGTTATCACATCTATTTCACTTAAGGATATGACCCTATTGGAAAAGTCTTTGCCATTTCTGGAGGCAGCTCTAGCAGTTGCATTGAAAGGCACTTTGCTTTCTTAGAGAGCAGGGCCTTGCATAGTGGTGGGGGTGGGAGGTGCTGCTGCCTTCAGGAAATTCCAGGCGGCAGTTTCTTTCCAATATCCAGGTTGTTTGCAGTAATTACAAGTACTAACACCATGAACCCTGATGCCTAGAGGGTTTTTTTTTTTTTTTTTTTCCCAAATAGTTTTGTCTATTTAGATTTCTACATGATTTTACCAACAGTCCTTTCAGAGCTGGGCTTGAATTTCAGAGTCCAGGTTCTTAAAAATTTCTACACAGTACTGCCTTCTGAATTTTCCTGGCTTAAAGTAAAAAGGTCTAAGTCAAGCCAAAACACAGAGGGGGAAGGCAGGATGAGTTTAAAGAGCACTAGAAGCTCAGTTTTTATTTCCTAATTTCTGGGGCTCCAGGAGTACTACTTTATATACATAAGCACTTCTTTTACCTTTAAACAATTTGAATCTAGCTCTTTTAAGAGCTTTTTGTTTGTTAATTTGGTCTTACCATCCAGAGGTAGGAAAATATATATTCAACAATATTCAACAAACAGACAAACACAAATAGACAGACACATAAAAAAACAGAAGCACAAAAATGTAAAACTCATTAATTTGAACCACACTTTTCTGGTATGTCTTGCTGTTAAAATATCATTCATATACTGTGTTAATGGAGAAATTCTCTGGATTTTAGTTTAAGTGGATATTGTTTAATATGATGTACAATACCTGTTAGAGTTTCATTTGAATTGGTCTTACTATTTTTACACATCCAGGTTTTCCATCAACCCATGCCTCTGGTTTTATAGCTTTTAAGATTTCTTCTGGGTTAGGGATTTGCTTATTTTTCTTAGTGAACTGCAAGTGCTGCTTGCAATGCACAAGCTTGTCTTGGAGGACCTTCTCATGATAAACAATCTGGAGGAAAAGTTATTTGAGCATCTAACTTAGTTAACAGGTTCTTCCCTAATAAGCGAACTGGACATTTTAGTATTGGTTGTAAATCATTTTAGGTTTTTATTTAATCTCTTTTATTAATAAGAAAGTCAATTAATTGTTTTCCCACCTGTAGTCACCCGAGGCCCCCAGTGGGAGATTGAAAGAAGTGGTGCTTCTTTTTAGTAGAGCCTGTAACCCAGATGTTGGGATTTAAGGGATGATTTTGATTACGAATCATTATATAGATACTTCCTTTTACTTTCTAGTATATTAGAGCAGACAGAGGGAAACACTTGAACCCTGAACTGTAATTCAGATGCCTTGATCTCTGATCATGATTGTATATTCTTTATCTTGTGCCTTTGTGATTGTAAAAACCTTGTGACTAAACTTCACCTGTACCCATTTATCCAGTTTTTCAACTTTAAAGTCATATGATCACTAAAGACAGCCCCTAATGTTTATTAATAAAGGGTCTTGGTTCAGCCCAGAACTAACTCACCCCAAGTCCAAAGTTATCTTGGTAACCAAAGCTGGATCTAAGCAAAATGGGCCCGCCTGACATGTGCAGTGGCTTAGACTTTAACCTACAAGTCAGTCACCTGTACCTCACTGTAATACTAAAAATCATGCCCATGATCATATTAAGGCTGTCAGTTGCTTACACACATTCTGTGACTAAGCATGTTGTCATTCTGCACATGCTCAATAATTAGATCACCTCTAATTACATCATCTGGAACAATTGTACTCATTATCCTAAAACCAGTCCATCTTTTGATGCTATAAAACTATCAGAATTACTGCAGTTCAGGGAGAGAGATTTGGGACCCATAGGCCATCTGGTTCCAGGCTTCGCACCTAGCAGTAAAACTCTTTATCTCTCTGAAACCCCGGTGTCTCAGGAATTGGTCATTTGAGCACATCAGGCAAAAGAATCCACCACCTTGGTCTGGAAACAAGTCCTTGGTCACCTTTATTTTAGGTCACTGTTGGTTGCATTATCTCACTGGGGCATTTGGAATTAGGGTCTTTCCAGCTTTCCTCAGGTTTTTGTTTGTTTGTTTCCAGGGATGGCTAGGGCAATCCCTTTTCCAGAGTCATTCTTCCTCGCAGTATGCACATAGGTTTGTTCCTAATCTCTTAAGAATTTCTCCCACTCCTCGAGGAGGGCCCAGGGCTCTTACCTTCCTGCTGTAGTCTTGTCCTGGTTGTCCTTGGTTCATTAGAGCCTCAAGACCTGCTGTTTGCCTTTTGAAGCATGGGTTTTCTTTAACTTGGTCTCTGTTATAAACTTTGAAGAAAATTTCAAACAAACTGGAGATAGACAATCCTAATTCTCTGTCAGTTTTCTGTAGCTCTCTCTTTATATCAGGAAAAACTCTGAGTAATAAAGATCACATTTAAAGTTTTGGCATTCTTTGGATTTTCCAGATCTATGTTGCTTTATTGTGGATATGTAGTATAAATTCTTTCAGGGAAAGCTGAGGGATTTTCTTTTGGTTCTTGTATTGTTTCACTAATTTTTTTTGTACGTTTATAGGTTTAGGGACCCCTTTTTGAAGACTTGCAACAATACATTCTTTCTAATGCTCTAATTTAGCCCAGTCACCAGCATCATTTGGATTCCATTCAGGATCCCTTACTGGTGCTGCTAAATTTGCTCCAGAACACACTGGGTTTCCAGGATTTTCTCTTTGTTTCTTACCTGGTTCCTGCTTTGCTTGTTCTATTTTACCATTCTGTGTTCTTCTCCTATTATTAAGGTATTTTACAAGGCTTGGACATTAGCCCAATTTGGTTATAGGTTGCTAATTGTGAAGCAACTAAACTTTCTATTTTCTTTGGGTCTACTCTATATAGTGGGGTATTATTTTCCCAGTTATATAAATCTGATGTAGAGAATGGAGTAAGCATATATACAAAACTTCTTGGGCATCCCTGTTTGTCTGTTCCTGTAGGTATTTGCCATAGGGGTAGAAATTTCACAGTGGCTTTAGCTGCTGGTCTTAGAGAACAGCCCAGGCTGACTTGAGTACCCTGACAGGTACAGGGAGTGGGGAGACCATTTCGATCTCAGGCCCTTTAATCTCTGGTAAAGGGGCATAAAAAGGAGGAGTTAATAAAGGCTCTAATAGATCATCCAGACTTGAATCAGGGAGGACATTTTTCTTTTCTCCACTAATATTTGCAGGTAAGAGTTAATATTTTCTCATTAACTTTGACTTTGGAGGGAGACAAATAAAGGATTGAATACACATCATTTCATTACATTTCTGCTTTCTTTTGCAGAACAAATCTAATTGCAATACAGTGTTCTTTTTTTATAGAACCAGTCTCAGGCCATTTCTCTCCTGATTCTAAATCATATTGAGGCCAGACGGTGTTACATAAATAAACCTTTTTTTTTTGTTTGCTTTTTCATAGACTCACAACTAAAACCTCTCCAACTTTTCAAAATATAGCCCAAAGGGCTACATTCAGGAATGCCATTAGAATTAGAATTCCCCATTTTTCAAAGTTTCAGTAAGTAGTAACCAATTAGGAACAATTGAACAGTATAAATGCAGTAATACACCAATTAATTTAAACAGACACTTAATACTATATCTAAATAAAACACCAGTTAACACTTAAACAGATGTTAAACACTTAATTTCATTAAATACCAAATAATTGTTGGATTACTTATTTTTCAGGAGTATACCCAACAGACAAACTCAGGTCAGGGCTTGAACCCTCTACAGAATTGTTATCAGACAAAGGTGGTGGATTTTTTGCCCAAAGTGCTCAAATGACCAATTCTTGAGATACCAGGGTTCCAAAGAGAGAGTTTATTGCTAGGCACAAAGCAGGTGAGCAGGTGGTCTATCAGCCCCAAAATCAGTCTCCTTGAACTGCAGTAATTTTTTTTTCATTTTTATTGAGATTGTTCAGATACCATACAATTATCCAAAGATCCAAAGTGTACAATCAATTGCCCCCAGTACCATCATACAGCTGTGTATCCATCACCACAATTATTTTTTTTTCAATTTTTAAAACATTTTCATTACTCCAGAAAAGAAATAAAGAAAAAAAAAAGGAAACTCAAATCCTCCCATACCCCTAAACATGTCCCCTCCATTATTGATTCATAGTATTGGTATAGTATATTTGTTACCGTTGATGAATGAATGTTAAAATACTACTAACTATAGTATATAGTTTGCAATAGGAAAACTTTTTCCCTATATGACTCTCTATTATTAACTTCTAGTTATAGTGTCATACATTTGCTCTAGTTCATGAGAGAGATTTCTAATATTTGCACAGTTAATCACAGGCATTGTCCACCATAAGATTCACTGTTTTATACATTCCCATTTTTTATCCTCCAACTTTCCTTCTGGTGACATATATGACTCTGAGCTTCCCCTTTCTACCACATTCACACACCATTCAGCACTGTTAGTTATTCTCACAATGTGCTACCATCACCTCTGTCCATTTCCAAAAGTTTAAGTTCACCCTAGTTGAAAATTCTGCTCATAATAAGCAACCGCTCCCCATTCTTTAGCCTCATTCTATATCCTGGTAATTTATATTTCATGTCTATGAGTTTACATATAATAATTAGTTTGTATCAGTGAGACCCTGCAATATTTGTCCTTATATGCCTGTCTTATTTCACTCAATATAGTGCCCTCAAGGTTTCTTCATCAACCCATTTTTTTTAAGATGGTTTTTTTCACACACCATACATTCCATCCTAAGTACACATTCGATGGTTCCTTGTATAGTCACATATTTATGTATTCACCACCTTCACCACTATCTATATAAGTACATCTCCATTTCTTCCACAAAGAAGGAGGAAGAGTCAAAAAAAGGTAGAGAGACAAAAGAAAAAGAAAACAGAAAGAGAAAAAAAAAACATGACAACTAGGAAACAACAAAAGGAAATATAGCATTAAACTAAAGTAGAATAAAGAGTCAGACAACATCACCAGTGCCAAGAGTCCCATACCTCTCCCTTATGTCCCCTTCCTATAGGCATTTAGCTTTGGTATATTGCCTTTGTTACATTAAAGGAAGCATAATACAACGTTTCTGTTAATTATAGTCTCTAGCTTGCATTGATTGTATTTTTCCCCCAATCCCACCCTATTTTTAACACCTTGCAAGGTTGACATTCATTTGTTCTCCCTCATGTAAAAACATATTTGTACATTTTATCACAATTCTTGAGCACTCTAGGTTTCACTGAGTTATCCAGTCCCAGTCTTTATCTTTCCTCTTTCCTTCTGGTTCCCACATGCTCCTAACCTTTCTCTTTCAACCATACTCACAGTCATCTTTGTTCAGTGTACTTACATTGCTGTGCTAACATCACCCAAAACTGTGTTCCAAACCTCTCACTCCTGTATTTTCCTATCTGTCTGTAGTGCTCCCTTTATTATTTCCTGTACAGCAGGTATCTTGTTCACAAACTCTCCCATTGTCTGTTTGTCAGAGAATATTTTAAGCTCACCCGCATATTTGACGGACAGTTTTGCTGGATATAGGACTCTTGGTTGGAGGTTTTTCTCTTTCAGTATCTTAAATATATTACCCCACTTCCTTCTTGCCTCCATGGTTTCTACTGAGAAATCCATAGTCTTATCAAGCTTCCTTTGTATGTGATAGATCACTTTTCTCTTGCTGCTTTCAGGATTCTCTCAGTCTTTGTCATTTGGTAATCTGATTATTCAGTGTCTTGTCATAGGTTTATTCACATAAATTCTGTTTGAGGTACGCTGTGCTTCCTGGATCTGTAATTTTATGTCTTTCATAAGAGATGGGAAATTTTCATTGATTATTTCCCCTATTGTTGCTTCTGCCCCTTTTCTCTTCTCTTCCCCTTCTGGGACACCCTGACATTTACACTTATATGCATCAAGTTGTCATTCAATTCCCTGAGACATTGCTCATAATATTCCATTCTTTCCCCTGTCTGTTCTTTTGTGTGTAGGATTTCAGGTGTCTTGTTCTCCAGTTCCTGAGTGTTTTCTTCTGCCTCTTGAGATCTGTTATCATATGTCTCCATTGTGTTTTTCTCTTGTGTTGTGCCTTTAATTTCCATATTCTGCCAGGTGTTTTTTCAAACTTTTAATTTCTAAATTATGTACAACCAGTGTTTTCATTTTATTCTTCATCTCTTTTGCCATATCTTCCCTAAAATTTTTAAATTGATTTAGCATTAGTTGTTTCAATTCCTGTATCTCAGTTGAAGGGTAAGTTTGTTCCTTTGACTGGGCCATAACTTCATTTTTCTTAGTGTAGGTTGTAGTTTCTGTTATCTAGGCATCTGGCTTCCTTTGTTACCCCATCAGACTCTCACAGACCAGAACAGGCTCAGGTTTCAGAAGGAGGCAATAGTTTCAGGTTTCCCTGAGGGTGTGTCTTCGAAGATTGACACACCCCATGAGGCCTCAAGCCACTATGCTTTTCTGCCCAGCAGGTGGTGCCTGTCAGCCTCACTCCCGACTGTTGTAAGGAGGTGTGGCCGATGGCTGTTTTCCCCCAGACTCTGGGGTCTGGTTCTGAATGGAAGGTGTGTAGTAGAGTTTGGCATCTCCTCCTTCCTCTTAGGGAAGATACACCACTTAGGGAGACTTCATTTGCATTTGAATAGTCTCTCTGCCTGTGTTATCTCCACTTTTGTCTGGGTCAGATCACTGGGAAGTGAAAATGGCTGAGGCTTTCTCTACTTAGCCAAAAAGGGACAGAAAGCCTCCCTTCAGGGCCAGTCCATGGCCCCCCTCAGTTTCACCCATCAGCCAGAGATAGCACCTGGTTCTCTAGGCTCCCTCCTGTCTTCCAGAGAGGTCCTGCAGCTCTCCAAGGTCAGTCGTCACCAAAAGCCTCCGTCTGCTTGTTGGGGATTCATAGCTTGTATTGAGCAGTCCACATTTATTAATTAAAACCCCAGTTGGGGCTGGACTGAGCTATATTCGCTGGCTCTGGGAATGCTGCTTTCTGCCACAGTGAGGTTTTGCAGTTTGGGCTGCCATGTGGGAAAGGGGCTTTTGGCTTAGGTCCACAGTTTTTACTTACAGGTTTCATGCTATGATCTCAGGCATTCCTCCCAATCCAGGTTGGTGTACGACTTTTGGACAGTCACGGTTGTCCCCAAGCAGTTATTCCAGATTATTTACTAGGTGTTCCTGGTTGCTTGTTAGTTGCTCCAGGGGGACTAACTAACTTCCACTCCTCCCTATGCCACCATCATCTCCCTGAACTGCAGTAATTTTGATAGTTTTATAATAAAAAAAGCTGGGTAAGTTTTAGGATAATGAGCACAATGGCTCCAGATGATGTAATTAAAGGTGATATAATTATTGTGCATGTGCAGATTGATTACATGCTTAGTCACAGAATATGAAAGAAAGCCTTAATATGATGATGGGCATGATTTTTAGTATTATAATGAGGTACAGGTGACATAGGTTAAAGTCTAAGCTACTGTGCATGTCAGGAGTGCCCGTTTTGGTTAGATCCAGCTTGGTTATCAAGATAACTTTGGAATTAGGATGGGTTAGTTGTGAGCTGACCTAAGACCCTTTATTAGTAAATATTAGGGGCTGTATTTAGTGATCATAAGACTCTAAAATCAAAAAACCAAATAAAATGGGTACAAGTGAAGGTCAATGACAAGTTTTCTATGATCACAAGGGCACAAGATAAAGGCTATACAATCATTGTCAGAGATCAAGGCAGCTGGATTATGGTTCTCTAGAGGTAACTCTTAAGCATTAATTATAAGTAGACTTAGCTTTGCAATTACAGAAATAAGTTTCATAAGGGCAAGCCTCAAAATCAAGGGCTTGGCATATTAAATTGGGAGCCCCTATTGCTTAAGAGAATATCAGGAATTCCCCAGGTGGAGAAGTTTAATAGTTCTAATTTTCCTCAGTCCCTCAGGGGACTGTGCAAATACTTTCTCATTTTCTGCCCCAAACTACTCTGAAATGCATCAAGGTATAACATAAACTGATACAGAATATTAAGATTTTATTCCTTATTCTAGGTTCTATGTCAAATAAAGCTGAATTAGATTGCTTAAATAAACTGCCCAGACAGGTTAAATTAGATAATTTGCTACAGAAAATTTAAATTTTGAACAAAATAAACATCTCTTCTTTTGGTCTCACACAAAAATTAAAGTTTTAAAATACAGAAAATATTATTTTTTACCTTGTATTCTGATTTACCTTCATCTTACCCAGATCAATTTTATTCACATCTCTTATTGAAGTCTGATCTCTTTTTCACTTTCCTTAACAGTTGCTGTATGGAGTAATGCTGATTTTCGGAGCTAGATTGCTTTAACTCTCAGTCTCAGGCATCACACAGATACTTAAAGTTCCAGGGAACTAGCAAGTTATACAAAGAGCAAAGCATCTCAGAATTTAGAAATAATAGTCAAAGCTCAAGAGTACATGTGACTACTATAAGAGCTTTCAATCTATGCCCTAATTTTCTTACAAGCATTTTTAAATGAAACTTTCAGAAATAAAATATATTTGGCAGTTGTCATATATTGACAAACCATAGCAGAGGTTTTGTCCTGTTTCACCTTTACACATTTACCAGTTATATTAATTAACAGGTGAAACATGTTTATTTGTCCTGCCTCTCTTTTAAAGTCTCTCCTTGTTGTATATGAAGCTCTGACCTATAGCTGACCACCTTTAGAGAATTATTAAACCAAAGCAGTGTTACTGACAAATAAATTTGTCTGTTACCATGATCTGTAGCTTTTTCTAAGAATAACTGAAACCATGACTAACAACATCATACCATTGTCTAACATCAGACAGATCAATATCAGGATATAACACAGACAGTGAGGACATTGTCAAGTCTTTAAGAATTTTTATACAATTTTTAAATGTATGAATAACACTTCACCCATACTAATTTAGCTAGCAGAAAGAAAAAAGTCCATTTTAATTATTGTAATACTTCCCAAACATCTCCTATGTAATATGATAAACTACTTTAGCACCTCACTTTTACAAGGTGAAAGAGCAAATCTTTTGTAACCATTTTCCTGTAAAAGTAAGAAGTCTTCCAAAATAAAGGCTGACAAAGTTAACATCAATGAGGATATCATTCTGATACAAAATCTTTGTCTTCTAGACAGAGTACTGAGATGGTTAAAGAAATTTTTTATAATTTTTTATTAAGAGCAGACTAACAATCCACATTACTTTAACAGAGAGCAAACTAAACCTTAGTTTTGTATGAATATAAGGATAGACACAAAAGCTCTTTTTTTGAGATCATCCACAATCATCCACAGTGCACAATCAATTGTTCACAGCATTGTTGTATAGTTGTGCATTCATCACCACAATCAATTTTTGAACATTTTCTTTACTCCAAAAAAATAATAATTAAAATAAAAATAAGAATAAAAATAAAAATAAAGGTAAAAAAGAACACCCAAAACATCCCCCCTCCCATTTAATTTTTGTTCCCATTATTCTTCGCATCTGTCCATATACTGGATAAAGGGAGTGTGAGCCACAAGGTTTTCACAATCACACAGTCATACCATATAAGCTATATATTTATACAATCATCTACAAGAATCAAGGCTACTGGATAGCAGTACAACAGTTTCAGGTATTTCCTTCTAGCTATTCCAATATACAAAAAACTAAAAAGGGTTATCTAAATAATGCATAAGAATAACCCCCAGAATGACCTCTCAACTCCATTTGAGATCTCTCAGCCGCTGAAATTTTATTTTGTTTCCTGTCTCCTCCCCCTCTTTTGGTCAAGAAGGCTTTTTCAATCCCATGATGCTAGGTCCAGGCTCATCCCCAGGAGTCATGTTGCACATTGCCAGGGAGATTTACACCCTTCCCTTCATAGATCCATTAAAGCTTCTTCTGAAAACTCTTCGCATTTCTGTTGAGCACCTTGTAGTAGGGCTAAGGAAGTGTGTGGTTGAGCTGGGATCAGTGGCCTCTGAATCTGTGAAGAAACTGCTGGAGGCCCTATCATACTTGGTGTGACCAAAAGTGAGAGTAGAGGCGGAAAGCAGAAGATGCTCTCATGCTCCCTGGCAGAAACTCTTTTTATCCAATTATAGACTAAACATGGTTAAAATGTGGTGATCTCTGAAAAGAATGAATAAAACAAGTAAGTAGGAAAAAAAAAAAAAAAAACAGAAAACCATGGGAGTCATGTTCTAATAGGGGAGAGGGCAGTGAGTTTACCTGCAGAGTTGGCTTAGAGGGAAAGAGAGGCCACATCTGAGCAACAAAAGACGTTCTCTGGAGGTGATTCTGAGGCACAATTATAAGTAGGCTTCATCTCTCCTTTGCAGTAACAAGCTCATGAGGGTGAGGCCCAGGATAGAGGGCTTGGCCTTCTAAATTGGTAGTCCCCAATGCTTGCAAGAATATCAGGAATTCCCCAGGTGGAGAAGTTTAATATTTCCAGATTTTTCCTCAGTCCCTCAAGGGGGCTTTGCAAATACATTTTTATTCTTTGGGATGTATCAGGGTTTCACACTAACCTGCACAAAACAGATCTCACTCCCTATTCAAAGTTCCATGTAATTATGTTGTTTGAATAAACTGACCATACAAATTAAATTATATAGTATGCTTCAGAAAATATAGATTTTGCACCAAATAAACATCTCTTCCTTAAGTCTCACATAGAAGTTGAAGTTTTAAAACACCTTCAAATTCATCCTTTACCCTTTAGTCTGATTTACCTTAGTTCTAATCAGATCAGCTTGATTCATATCTCTAATTGAAGTCTGAACTCATTTTCAGCTTTTTCAACAGTTGCTCTATGGGGTAATACTGACATTCACAGCTGCCAAATTCTAGCTCTGAGTCTCAGGTATCACCCAGCTACCCAATGTTCCAAGGACTGACCAGGTTATACACAAAGAGCTCAGCATCTCAGAATTTATAGATAACCATTACAACTCAGGAATAGATGTGACTGCTGTAAGAGCTTACAAGCTAGGGAACTTTACAGTAAGCCTTCCCCTATGCCCTAGATTCAATTCTCAGAGTTTACACATTATAGTTAGTCCATATTAGTGAGGTGTTTTAATTTTTGTCTTTTCATTTCTGGCTTATTTCACTCAAAAAGCTTTCCTCAAGGTCCATTCACCTAGTTGCATGCCTTACAACTCCAATCCTTCTTGCAGCCACTCAATATTCCATTGTATGCATACATCACAGTTCACCATTCTGTTCATCAGTCGATGTACCCTTAGGCCACCTCCATCCATTGCAAATTATGAATACTGTCACCATAAACACCAGTGTGCAAGTGTCCATTCATATCCCTGCTCTCAGTTCTTCCAATTCTATACCCAATAATGGGGTTGCAGGACCTTATGGCAACCCCATACTTAGCTTCTTTTGGAACCACCACACTGCCCTCAAGATGGGCTGCACTATTCTACTTCCCAACCAACAGTGAATAGGTACATCCCTCTCTCCACATTTACAAAAGCTCTTTAAAAAAAAAAATTATAAACAGGCTTTTCAAATTTTTAGTCAGCATTGACTATGACAGACAGAATTCACTTCTATAAACCTCTACAACCTTCCATACTCATTCAGGGCTTGTAGTCAGCAATGACTACAACAAACAAAATTCACTTTCTCAAACCTTCTGCAGCTATCCATATCCATTCAGGGCTTGTAGTCAGATACAAACAAAATTCACTTTCACAAATTTTTTATAACAAACAAAATTCACTTTAATCAGAAAATATGATCATCTTAGTATAGAAAATAACAAAAACACTATCTATCCCATCTATAGTCTTTATTTATCCAGACTGTATACAATTAGAAATAAATTTGACAGCAAATTTACAAAACCCTTTCAACATGCATACTTCCTTCCAATAGTATTCATGAAGGGTAGAAAATACAGAGATCCTACAAAATAATGGAAGAAGGAAGAAATGTATGCTTAAGTTTGGATCACAGCCAGGCATTTATATGCTTTATACTCACAGCACACAAATGATTACTTTACAATATGCCTAAAATTTTTCAGTCCAATCCAGCACTACCTTCAAAGGTCAGAAGACCCCAAATTTGAAATCTAATCAGCTCTTCAATAATTAAGGGATTTATATCCAGAAAAGACTCAAATTTTTCTCAACATTATTTCCAAGTCACTAAATAGTACCAGGAAAATATTAGTTCACAAAATTAAGTTATGGTTTGTAAAAAACTACTTCAGAGCTCTACTTATTCAAATACTACTTTCTGATTCAAAGGTCTTACAAGGGTCATTTCTTCTATAAGTTCTTCCTAAGTCATTCTTTATCTACTTTTAAAATTATTTAAAAAATTCTTTTTAAATTCTTTTTAAATTCCTACAATCATAGGAATCTACTGTCTGACATTAACAAAGCCACCACAGATCCAAATTCTTCCACATACTGAGGTAACAAATGACAAAGTACTTAAGAAGCCAAATTCTTTGAAGTCCAGGTAATTAAGGGCAAAAATCTCATTTATATTTCTTACTAAACCCAACTGACTCCTTAAATAGGATATATTTGAAGCATCATCATATCTTCATTTTATTATATTTCATATAAAAGTCATTACCAGGTACAGTGCTCAGTTTATGCAACCTGTCTAGTTAGGCTATTTTTAAGAGGAATTTTGAGTATGTACTTATAATACTAGCCTATTTTATCAGTGAGCTTGTATAAATTTAGGGAGAACATACCTAAGCAGAATAAAGTTCATTTATTCAAATTTAAAAGTCATTATAAAAATAAGAATCAGACTAGACTTTGTCACTGCAATTTTTGCAGCTGTATTTGCTTTTTATTCCTTTTATTGGAGGTTTAAAAAAATCTTTTTTGTTTCACAATATCCTAAAATTATGAAAACCTCAAGAGTATACTGATTGTCAAGCTCTAGAAAATATACTTCAATTGTTTAATTCGTCCCAAGCCTAAATCCAGGAAAACTTTTCCATAGCTCTCAAGTACCTTTCATTTCACTTACTGAAATTTGGCAGTTAGATCTTATTCAATTACTCCTATCCCAAGACTATTTATATTTTAATAATGATCTGATTACTATCATTTCCATTGCAAAGCTATTATTGGGAAAAAAATAATTTTAACAAACATGGCCAATTCCATAGCATTTCTTCTATGCCTGCCATTTCTAACCACCAGGTCCAGTAGAAAGAATTCTAAACTACACCTCCCCCATCTTTCTGCACCCACCTCTTCCCTCAGGACTGCCTTAGGTAGTTAGGGCTGAGGGCAGGGGGAGGTGGGACAGAAATAATGAGGTCCAGTCTATTGAACTTGGTTTTAAAAGTTTTAAATGAGTGCAGAGAAATGAGAGTTCCTATGCCCTTCTTTTAATTATTTTCAATTATTAGATCTATTTCACTTAAAGCTGTGACCTGACAATTTGAAAAGGTCTTTGCTTTTTCTTCCAGGCAGCCCTCTGGTAGCCTTAGGAAATTCCAGAGGTGTTTTCTTTCTAATGTCCAGGTTTGTTTACAGTAATTACAGAAACTAAACCTCCAAATCCTGCTGCCCAGATGGCTTTTCTTTTCTTCTCTTTCTTTCTTTTTTTTTTCTTTCTTTTTATTTTTGAACTTCAAGAGTACCATTTTATGTATTTATATAAAAGTGCTTATTTATTTTTAAGAAATTTGAATAGAGCTCTTTAGGAATATTTTGTAAATTTGCTATTACCGTCTAGACGTATGAGAATATACATTGAACAGGCAGACAGGCACAAATAGAAAGTTAGTCAAAAGAGACAGAAACACAGAAATAGTTTTGAGAGGGACAATTAGAACAATTCTAATTGCAATATGTTATTCTTTCCATAGAGCCATTCTCAGGCCATTTCTCTCCTAATTCTAAATTATATTGAGGCTAAACTGCATTACAGAAATAAACTAAGTTTCCTTTTTTTCATAGGCTCATGACTAAAATTTCCTCATTTATTCAAGATTCAGTCCAAAGGGCTGTAATCAGGAATGCTATTAGAATTTCCCATTTTAAAGAATTTCTGTAATCAACAACCAGTTAGAACACTTGCATAGTGTAAATGCAGTAACACAAAAACTTAAAAATTTAAACAGATGCTTAACACTTGCTATATTTAAGTAACACAGCAATTAACAATTAAATAGGTATTAAACACTTACTATAACTAAGTAACACACCAATGAACAAACAGGCATCATACAATTACTCAATTTCATTAAATACCAAATAATTGTTGGATTACTTATTTTTGGAGTATACTCGATATACAATCTCAATTCAGGGCCCTGAACCCTGTACAGAATGGTACACCCCCACCCCCACCCCCCAAAAAAGAAAGGTATAGAGATCAAAGCAAATAGGATCGTTCTGGAAGTGAGATCCAGGCCTTTAAGCCTAGGTCTAGGGTACTCGAACTGCCAAACTAACTTCCTGATTCACTCTTTACCTTGATGACTCACTCAGATGTCAGACTTGGAATTGGAAAGGGTTTCTCTCTTTGAGTCTTTCTAAGGTGCCAAAAGGATCTAGAGTGCTGGCAGAACTGAAATAAAAACCCAATTGCTGAGCCTCTAGACTAAATACAGCCCAGCAGCTGCAAAATGCTTGGTTACCACAGTACCTACCCTGTGGGGCTCTGGAGTTTCAGGCAGCACCCCATCTGAGAGTCTCCAAGTTGTTACTGGACAAAGGCGGTGACTTCTTTGTCCTATGTGCTCAAGTGACCAATTCCTGAGACACCAGGGTTTCAAGAAGAGAAAAAGTTTATTGCTAGGCACAAAGCAGGAGAGCAGATGGCCTATTGGCCTCAAATCTGTTTCCCTGAACTGCACTAATTCTGATAGTTTTATAGTATTTAAAGATGGGCAGGAAAGGAGAGGCTAAACTTGCTTATAATTGTGCCTAAGAGTCTCCCCATGAGTGACTCTTTGTTGCTCAGATGTGGTCCTCTCTCTCTAAATAAGCCACCTTGGCAGGTGATCTCACTGCCCTCCCCCCTACATGGGACCTGACTCCCAGGGGTGTGAATCTCCCCGGCAATGCAGGATATGACTCCCTTTTGGGATGAATCTGGACCCAGCAGCATGGAATTGAGAACATCTTGACCAAAATGGGGATGCTAAATGAAACAAAATAAAGCTTCAGTGGCTGAGAAATTTCAAATGGAATCAAGAGGTCACTCTGGTGGACATTCTTACATACTATATAGATAATACTTTTTAGGTTTTATTGTATTGGAATAGCTAGAAGTAAATACCAAAAACTACCAAACTCCAACCCAGTAGACTTGACTCTTGAAGATGACTGTATAACAATGTAGATTACAAGGAGTGACAGTGTGATTGTGAAAACCTTGTGGATAGCACTCCCTTTATCTAGTGTATGGTTGAATAGAAAAATGGGGACAAAAACTAAATGAAAAATAGGGTGGGATAGGAGGGAAGATTTGGGTGTTCTTTTTTACTTTTATTTTTTATTCTTATTCTGATTCTTTCTGGTATAAGGAAAATGTTCAAAAATAGATTGGGGTGATGAATGTACAAGTATATGATGGTACTGTGAACAGTTGATTGTACACCATGGATGATTGTATGGTATGTGAATATATCTCAATAAAACTGAATTAAAAAAAAAACATGGCAGGTTTTAGGATAATGAGCACAATGATTCCAGATGATGTAATTAGAGGTGATCTAATTATTGATCTAATTATTGATTGAGTACATGCATACTCACAGAATGTATATAGGAAAATGGCAGCCTTAATATGATGATGGGCATGATTTTTAGTATTATAATAAGGTGTATATGACATAGGTTAAAGTCTAACCTACTACACATGTCAAGTGGGCCCGTTTTGGTTAGATCCAACTTCAGTTATCAAGATTACTTTGGAATTTGGGTGGGTTAGTTCTGGGCTGACCTAAGTCCCTTCATTAATAAACATTGGTGGCTGTATTTAGTGACCATAAGACTCTATAGTCGAAACACTGGATAAATGTGTACAAGTGAAGGTCAGACACAAGGCTTCGGTAATCACAAGGACATAAGATAAAGGCTGTACCATCCTCATCAGAGATCAAGGCAGCTGGATTACAGTTCAGAGATTTCAAGTATTTCAAGTATAGACCAGAAAATAAAAAGGAATATCTATATAATGAGTCAGTAGTCATAATCATACCTTAAATCCTAACTTCTTGGTAAATCAGAAAGGTGTGGAGGTCAGAGCAAGGGGGATCATTCTGGAAGCAGGGCCCAGGGCCTCAAACCCAGGCCAAGGGGACTTGAACCCCATTTGAACTTTCCAATCCACTTCTACCTTGTTGACCTACTCACCCAGTCAGATGTCCAGTCCTGGAACTCTGGAACTGTTTCTCCTTCTGGAGTTTTAAAGTACCAAGGAGTCTGGGGCTCTGGTAGGGCAGAAGAAAACCCAGTTGCTGAGCCTCTAGGCTAAAAGAGTCTAGTGTCTGCAAATGGCCTCATTACCATGATTACCTGTCTGCTGAGTCTCCAGAACTTCAGGCAGTCGGATTCCTTATCCTTTATGGATATTGTGTCCCACCAGAATTGCCAAATGGATGCCGATAAAAGGCAGGGTTCTCTGCCCAATGTGCATAACAACGAATTTATGACACCTGGGTTTCAAAGGGAGAAAGTTTTATTGCGATGCTAAGTAGGGAGAACAGATAAGGCCTGCAGGCCTAAAATCTGTCTCCCTGAGTCTAAGGAGTTTAGGGTTTTTATGTATTCAAACAAGGGGAGATGGAGTTGTTACTGTTACAATAACAACCATAAACAGCTACACTTTACAAATGCAAAGGAGGAGAGCTAAGTTAGAACTAAGCTAGAATAACCATTACAATAGCAAGTAACTTCCCTGTAGTCAGGAGTGAGTTCTGGGCTGACTCAGGTTCCTTCATTAACATTGGGGGTTGTCTTTGTGACTATAAGACTCTTGAGTTGTAAAACAGGAAAAAGAGGTACAAGTGGGGCCAGTCACAAGGTTTTTATGATTTTCAATTCAGTGGGTTTCAGTAATTTCAGGTATTTCCTAACGGCTATTCTACAATATACTAGAAGGTAAGAAAAAGGCATCTATATAATGATTCAGTCATCATAATTATTTGTTATGTCTCAATTTCTCAATTATAATTCTTTGTGAAGATCATTCCCACCGCCAAATATTAAAAAGACCCCCCCTCCCTCTACCAATCCCCCTCTGTGCTGGTTTGAATGTATTATGTCCCCCAGAAAAAGCCATATTCTTTGATGGAGTCTTGTGGGGCAGACATATTAATGCTGATTAGATTGGAATCCTTTGAGTGTTTCCATGGAGATGTGCCCCACCCAACTGTAGGTGATAACTCTGATGAGATATTTCCATGGAGGCATGGCCCCACCCATTCAGGGTGAGCCTTGATCAGTGGAGCCATATAAATAAGCTGATAAATGGAAGGAACTCAGTGCAGCTGCAGCTGTGAGTAATGTTTTGAAGAGGAGCTACAGCCAAGAAGGATACTTTGAAGAAAGCACAGGAGCTGCAGATGAGAGACATTTTGAAGATGGCCATTAAAAGCAGACTCTTGCTCTGGAAAAGCCAAGAGAGGAAAAATACCCCAAGTGCAACTAAGAGTGACATTTTTGAGGAACTGCAGCCTAGAGAGGAACATCCTGGGAGAAAGCCATTTTGAAACCAGAACTTTGGAGCAGACACCAGCGACGTGCCTTCCCAGCTAACAGATGTTTTCCAGACACCATTGGCCATCCTCCAGTGAAGGTACTAGATTACTGATGTGTTACCTTGGACACTTTATGGCCTTAAGACTCTAACTGTGTAACCAAATAAACCCCCTTTTATAAAAGCCAATCCATCGCTGGTGTTTTGCATTCTGGCAGCATTAGCAAACTAGAACACCCTCCAATTTATCTAAGAACTTCCTCTATCCCTGCTTAACCTAATCTACTTCTCCTGCTCATAAAAGAAAGGGGGAAAGCTCTTTTTCTTACATGTTAGGAGGCCTTTTTAGACTTGGCAGTGGTATTGCTTTTTACTCATGGAATTACAGTCCTATGGAGTGGCTTATGCAGTGCACTGCCTGTACAGCTGTGAGTGGCAGCCCTGGCTCTGACAACCTCGAGATGCCATGGACTAGACAAGCACTCTGCAGACACAAACGTGCAAATGACTGAATGTAAGAGACACACACACGCACAAAGACAGTAAGCCAGCAACTTGGCAAAGAAAGGAAAATATTCTCAGCAACAGCAACAACAAAACAAGGAGAATGATCCATTTCAACCTAGGCAGTAATCAGATGGTTTCACATGAACTGTGATTTTAGTTGCTCTTCCTCAGCCCTAAAAATTATGCTTTTCTTTGAAGAGCTTAGGTAGTGCTCTAAATTATACATTCTGTAGTAGAATTCAGTGTTCTCTTTCTCCATAGGATGGTATTAAAGAGACTGGATATGTGTCCTAGAGTTTAATTCTCAAGTTACATAATTAGTAATGGTGCATGATGCAAAATGTTCTTTTAGAAAGTGGCCTGTTACAAGATAGCATCTCACAGGAAGCAAAGCTGAAATTGTTCTGCAGTTTCAGAATTTTTAGTGCTAGGGCTTCTTTAGCCCCAAGTCATCATTGTTTGCTGCTTCTATCATTATCATTATTATTATTACTATTTGATCACTATTAAGAGAATGCTGCTTTAGAAACACAGCAGTTGGAGAGTGGGAGGGAGATGGGACATGGCATTAATATGGAGTCTCAAAACTACAGCTCTCTGCATCTCCCAGGAAGCCTTTCTGAGTTGTTTTCTTCACAAAGAAAACTTTGAAATTTGATTTTCTATCTCTAATTTTCATGAGACCCCAGTGCATGTCACAATTTACTCTTTGGTGAATAATCCAGTGATGGGCAGGGAGATCAAATGGGAAGAGAAATCAAATTAGTTTAGGTTGAAGGCACTAAATCTGCAATGGGATCAATCAATCAATCCTCATTTCTTCTCTTTTTGGTTCTTCAGTTATATAATTATCTCTTATCTACAGGATTAATATGCCTTTTTACAGAACATGTAATCTCACAATTGACTAAATATAGTTGTACCTTAGATCTCTAATTTTCCTGAAAGTTTGGTTTCAGCTCACTGACCATTTCAGGAGACAAGCAGAGGATTTGCTCCGGTGTGGTCATAATTAGAGACAAAGAGAAGTTCCTCTTTGGTGAAAGGCATCTCTGCAAGCTAAAGGTTGATCTATTGTTTTCTTAGGGAATATTTTATCTCCTCTCTGGAAAGAAGTACCCCTACCCTTATCCCCCCCACCCCCACCCACACACATACTCACAACTTGCTTTCAAGCCTGTTCACTGCTGAGGATATCTGTTTTCTTTCACACACCAAATCTGGGAATAATATTATCTCCTGACGTATCTTTTAAAGTTAAAGAAATAGTTCCGGTAACTGCAACCACAGCAGTCCACATCAAGGGCACACAGTCCTGCCTTTGCATGTGGGAATTCAGGCAAATTCAAAGATTTTTGAAACACCTTCCAGAGTCAAAAGCTAGCCCTGTGCACTTACGGGGCAAACACCCTGAGTCCTCATGCCAGGGAGTTGTTTTTAAATGGCCCAGGCTATTAACATTTTAGTTAGGTTTGGTATGAGGAGTGACACTTCATAGATTTCTAGTTACTTCAACGTCAGTCTTTGGGGTTTTCAGCTTTTGGTCAAAAGCTTAACATTCCATGCCATAACTATGACATTGGTGTAGTTTAGTACTAAACACTGATTGATAATGATTACTACTTAGTATGACTAAACAATGTCCAGAATGCTTTTACAGCTATTGTGCAGAAGCACAGTAGGCATTCTAAAATGAGGAATGAATGAATGAATTCAATTTACATGATTTTTAACAGAAGCTGCCAATGTTGAGGGAATGGGTGATTAGCACTTTTGTTGGGTGTCACAGAGTGAGCTGAAGAATTTTGCAAACTTATGACAACTATTTTCTAGATTTTTCCAAAATAGTTCCAATTTCTATTAATTTGCCATCTTGTTGCTCTAAATACTCTCAAAGTAGTCATACTGATCACCCTGCTTTTTGGTTTATAGTCAGCATAATCAAAAGTCAATACATTTTTGGTGCATATCCAGGCATTTTAGAAGTAAAGAGAGGTAGATCCTAGGTCCCTCTAAATTTTTGAGGCTACAAGCATAGTATATATATATATGAAGGCCAAATCAGGGTTACAAAAGTTTTGGTATAGTTTAAACATTGCCATTTAATACCTTTAACACAAAAATACAATGCAATATAATTGTGCTAATTACAAGAAATTTATAAAATTCTGTGTGTTTGTGTATACACACATACCCTGTGGATGGTGTGGTTTGTTACTGGGACACTAGTTTAATGATATAACATAAACATCTTTTGGTCCTGTCCCTATGTCTCTGGCTATAAACTCATTTGGAGAGCATGTAAACATCTAAATGATCTAAATGGGAGGTGCCTCATAATTGTGGTCTCCAGGTGAATGGCCTTAGTGTAAATGCTAATAAAGCAGCCCTGAAATTTAGCACAGGACCCACGTATTCCTGAGCTGAGTCTATCGAGAGAACCCTCATCCACAGACATGGGACAGGGTGCATTACTGTGTGAACTCTGTCCTTCTCAGGCCTCGCTTTGGGGCTGTCAGTCTGGAAAGAGCTGGGAAAAACCCTGCCGTCTGGAAACAATTTCACAGGCCGATACATTTTCTAAACTAACTGCAGCGTTGTTAGAGCCTCCAACATGAGCTCTTTTTTTTCCCACAGTAGTTTCAAAGGGAGCAATATTTAAAGCTCAAACAGAATCCAGCTTTCAAAAGCTTGCAGGCTGCCCACCTGCCACCGTTGTGGGCTTCCTGTGGTAAGCAGAGGGGACCGCATGCCTGTGTGAAAAAATGAACTATTTCCCGACCCAGCTGGACCTGTTAGTCACCAAGTCCAGCTCTGTACAAGAGGTTGGTGGTGGGTTTTAGGGAAGTTTAAAAACAGCGGAATGGACAAGTTTTACTTACATGCATCTCAGCATTTGAAATTTGTGTCCTCATGACCTGTTCCTCAGATATTTGCACTTACTAGTGATGAGGTGAAAAGGTTTCCTACTAACTTAAGGAAAAGAAATATAACATGGCAATGATTTATAAATAAGACATGAATATTCCTTCCCTGTACAGTGTGTTCCTTCTCTCCATTGCTCCCTCCACATAAGCAGGGATTGGTGCTGGGTTCATGGAATATCTTTCCCCAGTCGTGAACACAGCCCCTCCCCTACGTCTCTGTCCTTATCAACAGCTGTCCAAGGTCTGGGTCGCTTCATTAGGTAAAACTTTGGATCAACTTTACATCTTATCTTTAAGCTTGCGTTTATTTTAGTGATTAAAGATCGGAAGAGGTAGAAAGCAAGGGGTACTCTGAGTTTAAGTATTGCCTCAGGTCCATTGCATCAGATATCATGGAAAAGCATGAAAAACAGATGTTGTAATGGCCAAGCAGCCAGACTGTGAGCTTTCCCTCATATGTCTGCTCAGAAATATTGAGGAGTAAATTGAATTGCCAGGTATTTAAAAATTATAACAGCTTTTATATAGCACTCATTATATGCCAGACAAGATGCTAAATGCTTTTTATACACTAGCATAGTCAATCCTCTCAGCACTCCTGAAAGGTTTATATTATTTGTGCCCTTTTGAAAGATGAACAAACTGAGGCTTAAAGTGACTTGTCCAAGGTCACACAGCTAGTTCATGGAATGCAGGATTTGGGCCCAGGCTGCCTAACTCCAAAGACCAAGATGACACACACACACAAATATGTCCTTTTGAAACTCTCATGCATTTACCATGCATTCCAGCCATTTGGGGTTTACAGTAATCTGAAATATTGGGCCAGTTTACATGTCAAGTTTTATAATCCCATTAAGATGATAAACTTCTTGCTGTCAAAGAGTGGGTTTTTGACTTCGTGTGCTTCAAAGTGCCTACCACAGCAATTTGTACAAAATAGGCAACAAAGAAATACATGCATTAATAGATTAAAAAGAGGAGAGGTAAATTACTAATTATCAACTGAGTGGAAGAAAAAGTGAGCCCACTAGAATCAAAAAAATAAGAAAGATTTTGTTTGTCCTCCCCATTTCTCAGGGTGTGGGTCATTTTTAAAAGGTAAATTCCAGGTCTATCTTGAGCTCTGATTCGGGTAATATCATAGCCAGGTTAATTAACATTTTGTAATAGGTACATTGTGAATCAAGAGGGCAGTGGAATTCTCCCACAGCATCCTGAATATGTCAGTTGGAAATGATTCCAGCAAAACTCCAATGTAAATCAAGATTGGTTCCCACAAGCCCAGATTCTTTGCAACTTCAGAGGCTCATGCCTTTAATCCTCTCCCTCTCTCCTGAGGGCTCATAGCTTCTGCAGTGGCTGGAGGGCACAAGGAGAGGCAGAAGCTCAGGCCTCGTGCACACGTGAGCAGAAGAGAGACTGGGCACAATCAGGGGGTGAAAATTATAGGCAGCAAAATCCTATAAGCAAAAAACCCAGGGACAGAAACCCTAAGGACCAGGGTAAGGAATATTTATAGATTCCCATCAGTATGGGGAGAGATGCAATCTTAATTACAGCTTCAAAGAAAGCCAAGTAAAGGAGCCTTGCACTTTTCTTCGCAAGGTGGTTATATTGTCTACGCTGTCCCCTTTTGAGAAATTTGTCCCATGCACACAAACACTTGCACACACACACACCTTGTACACACACCCACACAGCTACTCAAACAGTACTGGACGCCCTCTTTCTTGTCTTTATCAAAGTACACAGCTGTGTTTCTCCTAGACTGGGCTGGACTCCAGGCCACATCTCCCTTCTCGGGGGTAGTTGCATATAAGTGAGTCAGGGTAGCAACACTAACGTGGTAAAGTGAGTTAAATTCCCCCTTTCTCTCTGGTTCTCTCTCACAATTCAGCAAGATCTGCTACCTAGATTTTCTTCTTTCTCTTTCATATACACAAGCAGGAGCTTTTAACCCATCTTTAGGGAGGTAAGGGAGAGGCACTTTCTTTTTGACATCTGTCTGGCTCCATTTCTAGCAATAATCTGTGGCTAAAGGCAGGGCCCAGCTCTTGGATGCCTTTTGCCTTCCCGATCTGTGCCTCAGCCAGCTGTGTTGCAGCCAGCAGTGCACATCTGTGCTCGTGGCCCTGGAGGGGTGGGCTGCCCTCCCCAATGCTGCCTTTGTGCAACCCGCTGCCCTCTCCTCCGGTGATGTCACAGCCTGCCACAGAGCTCCAGTTTCTCCACCTGTAACATGATACGCTGCCATTAGGGGCCCGGTGCTGTGTCTGCTGTTTTGAAAATGAAAATTCTTGCTTCCAAGTTCAGTTACTATCTTTGTGTGACCTTTACTCCTGTTCATATGCCAGCTTGAAACTGCCACTGTAGCCTTTGGGTCTCCCTGCACTTTCACAACAGAAGAACCACCGGCTTCCTCTTGGAGTGGTTTGAATGGCCAACCGAGAGCTGTGTCATGAGCCATTCATTGCCACAAGTGCTGTCCACTTTTTAAAAAAGGGTTGCTGTTTGTGTGGCACTTCTGAGCTTCCATGGTGAGGACCAAGAAAGAGAATGAAAAGATTGGAAATTAAAATAAGAGAAGCTGCCAGGCTTTGTGCAAAGGGCTTCACACGTTTTATTTCACTGAATCCTCAAGACCAGCCTATGAGAACAATGCTGTTTTTATCCCCCATTTTTAAATGGAGAAATTGTAGTTCAAAAATGGTAATCCTGTCAATAATTAGCAGGGGAAGGATATGCACAAAAGCTCGGGCTTTTTCACCTTGTAATATCTGGTTCTCCAACACTCAACCTGCCCTTTCTTCAATGGCTATTTGCCCCACAGTTAGGAATGGCCCTGAGTGGCCTTCATCTCTCATGGTCATTCCTAGACCAGGGATTGTTTCAGGAACTCAGATTTAGGCCAGTCAGCATCTAACATTTCCCTAGTGACAATTACTGATGCAGGAAGAGTAGATGGTTTAAATAAGTCCAAGCAAATGAAAGGGATGGACATGGGAGGAATGCTCTCCTTCTCTCTCTCTTCCTCCAGAAGTGAACAGGGAAGCATATGGTGCTGATTTTTCCTGAAAGCCCCCAGACTTCCATGTGAAGAATTCATCTTGGGATGAAGTCTTCTTTGTACATGGCAGTGTGGAGAGAAAGAACCTGAGTTGTTGATGACATAATGAACTGCAAGATCAACAAACCTTGAAGCCTGCCTGCCTTCTGGGCTTTATTTTATATGAGCAAATAAATGCCCTCATAGTTTAAATCAGTCCCTGCAACTGAAAACATCCTAATCAATACCTACCCCATGAGTCTTCCTCAGAGAAGAAAGGGAAGAGTAGTGAGAGCCCTTACAGATGAATTCACTCTGTGAGAGAGTTCTCAGAGTGCCCTTTTCATAGATGAGGAGGCTAAAGCCCAGAAAGGTTAAGTAACTTGTCCTAGGTGACACAGCTAGTAAATGACAAGGTTGGGATTTGGATGAAGGACGGTCTTACACCAAGCTTGTATCTTTCTTCCAATATGCATAATGTAAATCTTGGCCAATCATGAATGATATATAGATCATAGTCCAGTCTTGTGCAGTGATTAGGCAAGGGCATAAGCCTGATAAATTATCTGGTTTGCACAGGAAAATGTCATTTGCCGCAGGAAACTTGTGTGCTGGGAAGGGAGATACAGGGGGAGCCCCTTTTATGTCTGGGCCAATGTGGCAGGAGTAGAGAAAGGCTATGATTCAGAGGTTAATCACTTGCCCACTGGTCAAAGGATGGAAGGCCAAAGGTTACTCTACTGGATTGTGTGTGTGAGGCTAATGAACACACCGGCCAAGGACTGGCTCAGCTACCAGTGGAGGGCACAGCAGCTCAAGTGGAAAGCCCTAGAAAAGACAGTAGTTGGTAAGTTATAAAAGAAAAAATAGGGAATGAGGAAGGAATCCAAAGATATTTATTAGAAACATGATCAATATGAAAGTGACTCTCTGTCAAACTGTTGATTTATCTTTCTTGCCAATGCTGAAATTTATTCATGTTTCTAGTATCTGTTTCCAGTGCATTTTTGTGTATCATATATTTTTTTCCTAAAACTGGTTACCACTTTGTCCTGAGATCTTGCTCAAAAAGTTACATTTGTGTCCAAAAACTTAAAATATTGTGGTGCCTGGCTACCTTTCCTAATCTCTAGCTGTTCCAAGGCTTCCACATATAGCTGCTCACATTGAACACTACACCATTTTAGGAGCACCATTCACATGGCTTCCCTTGAATGGCGCAGTGTACAACCTGCCCAACCATACCAAGAGGTCCTGCCCACTTCTCTAACTACTACTCTTCTGCTATTTGTCTAAGACTTTTTTCTTAATGGTGTTTGTGCCTATTTCTACTATATATGAGAAAGATTGGCTGAGGGTTGCTACAGTCACCCAAGCAGTCCAATGTTAGTGGAAAATGCTCTGGCTTTGGTTTCAAACAGGACTGGGCTGGAATTCTGGGTCTGCCATGTACTAGGTAGTTGACTGTCTCCACATTAACCAACTGAGCCACTGTTTCACCATCTGTAAAATGAAGAGAATTTCATCTACCTTTTGGTGTTAATGGGGGAGATTAAATGAGATAAAACATGTCAACATATATTTTTGTTGGTTATAATTATCATCATTAATATTATCAAAGTCCCTAGCCTAGGGTCTGCAATGGAGTAGGCCTTCAATAAATTCTCTTCTTGCATCTCAATATCAATTTCAGTCCCTTCTCCCTGCAGTGGGTAAACCAGGTCCAACAGATTCCTGCATCCTAAATGAATACTCTCTCCTGAACATTTTCCAAACTGGGTAGGAGAGCATTTTGTGATGTGAATTCCTTTGGAAGTTCTTGGGCAGGGGGAGAGGTTCTTTGGTCAAACATTTGAAAAGTACTGCATTCTATATCTGCTTTTGATGATTCTCATTGTTCTTGGCATATTAAAGTCTTTGAAAAAATCTCACTCCAAAGAATTTGTTTAAATGCTTTAACTAGATTATTTCTCAAGCTAATTTGACCATTGATTCTTTTCAGAGTAAGCAGGTTAACTGTGCTTCCTAGAATATACTTTGGGAAATGTTGATTTAGGGATAGATGCTAGGAATGTTGAATAGCCCCAGGGAGAAGTTGGTAACCCAAAAAAAATACACTAATCAGAAGAGATGGCTGGGACAAAGCTCTCCTGCAAAGTAGAACGATATTAAGAGTCTAGGGTTGTGACTTACTGGATAGATAATATCGCCTCTGAGAAAAAGGGAGAAGAGTGAGGAAGGAAAAGGATAAAAGAGGGCAAAAAAAAAAAAAAAAAAAGCAAAAGCATTTCTCACTAAACCAAGCATTTATTGAGCAACTGTATGCGAAGGATGCAAAGATGAATGACATTGTCCCTGTATTAAGGAGATAAAGAAAACAGAGAAAAGAGAAACAGAAAGGGAAAAGGCATAGGAAAAGAAAGACAATAGGTTAGAAAGGGAAAGAAAGATATATTTGAGGAACAGTTCATAAAAATATACCAATGATAAAGCTTCCTGTCTGTTCTGCCTCACAGAGTCTTTAAGTACATGGTAATGTCTCAGCAAATGAATTGATTATATCATTGTTGGTTTTTTTTTATTTTTTTTAAAGAGGATTCTGCCAAAAGATTAAAACTTTGTGCAAGGAAATAAATAGACAAAAACAAAATTGTATCTAGAAAATTTCAGTTTTAGGTGGGCAGCAAATTAGCTAAGGTAATAATGAAATAGCAACAATATCAGTTTTTATGATGCATCTCTAAAGCAAATACAATGCACCAGGCCGTAAAATGACTTAAGAATAATCCTAAAGCTAAAGAGGAGGCAGTTTTTCAAGCTTGCCTTTAGAATATGCATTTCATTCCAACATCTCATTTGCAGAAAACTGTGACCAGATTATCCTCAGTGGAAGGAGAAGGAGTAGAAAAATGGAAAACTAGGAACTGCTCTCCGAGGCAGGCTCAGCACCTGGGAGGCAGGCTTCAGAAAATCTGAAATATTAATGTTCTTCTTAGAATACTGGAATTACTGCTTCCCTCTTGTCTTCCCTTCTCTGCACCAGCATGTCTCCAGCCAATGACTCCTTTATTCCTTAGAAAATGAAAGTTCCAGGCTTAGTTTCACCCCCTAAAAATCATGTTCCCTTTTGCTGATTTCCTTATGGTTTAACCGTTCCTTTCCTCATGCGTTCATTCTTCTTTAAATATTTACTGCGTTTCTACCATGCACCTTCCATGTAACAAGCACTTTGGAAGGTGTGGGGGCACTCAAAGAATCTGTTAACTCCCTCCAACTTTACTGAAATGAGATTTATTTTCTCCTCTCAGTAATCATAGCTTTTCTGCATTTTTATTTTGCACCTTAAAAAAAATAATTGTGATATTTTTACTACCAAATATAGAAGTAGCCACACTGATAAATTGGATTTCACAATTAATGTAGCTGATTTCATTTCCTATTATGTTTCATATTCAGTCACATTTTTGATGGGTGTAATATCTGTCATTGGGACTTTATCAGTGGGACTATTTTAACGTGAGATGCACTTACCTCCCTTTCTTCTTTAAAATCCCAACATGAGAGTTTGTACACAGAAGTGATAGTTGAAGCATAAGATTAGTTGAAGTGTCCAGGAGCAGTCTATTGTAGTACAGGAACCAGCAAACTTTTTCTTTAAAAGACCAGACAGTAAATATTTTTGGATTTGCAGCCATATGGTCCCTGTTGCTACTAGTCAACTAGTCAACTCGTCCATTGTAGAGCAAGAGCAGTCAAAGAAAACACATAAACGAATGAGCATGACTGTGTTCCAATAAAACTATTAATGGACACAAATTTGAATTTCACATAATTTTTCTGTGATGCAAAATATTATTCTTCTTTAGATCTCTTTCTTCTGTCTACAAACATAAAAACTATACTTAGCTTATGGGCCATAGAGAAACAGGTGAAGAGCCAGATTAGGCCATGGGATGCAATTTGCCCATCCCTTTTGTAGTGGAAAGTTAATGATCTTTAACATCACAAAGATCAGTGTGTGAATCTGTTCTGATGACAACTAATTTAATTTATTTGGTCCCCTTATCTGATTACAAATAATAATTTTGACCTTGCATGGTTGTCATAAGGATTAAATGAGAGAGGCAATATGAGTAAAGCACCTAGCACAGTGCCTGAAATATCATATGCACTTAATAAACAACAGCTACTATTATCATTATTATTATCATTCAAAAAAGAGTAATATATACAGAGAGAGAAAGAGAAGTAACAAGTGACAAGAGAAGCAACAACAAACTCAGAGTGTGGAAAGAGAAAGAGGAGCCAAGAAAGGAAATTAAGAAGTAACTGGAAAGAGAGGAGGAAAGGGCCACGAAGAGTGTATGATTCCAAAATCCTCCTTCTGCTCTGATCTCCCTCCCAAGCTCCAGAACCAGGTTTTCCAACTCTCTCTTGAATACATTCACCCAAGTGTCCTCTGGCATCTCAAACTGAGCATGACCTGAGCTGAATTTATCTTTCCCTAATCTTAATTCTGCTCTTTCTTAACACTTTACATTTCTATTAATAATACCACTAAGCTCCAAACTTCTAGGTCGTATATGATTTGTCTGTGATACCTCTCTCTTTACTCCTCAACTTGAATTTACATTTGAAATTTTTCTCAGGCTCTATGAGCCTAGCTCTGACACTCTGTCCTGGATTCTCAAAAACCTACTGTCCATTGCAATCCTACCATCCAGCTCTCCATATCCTCCTCCTACTTCCAGTTTCTCTTTTCTCCGGTTCATCTTACCCAGACTTTATGCATAGGGGATTGTCCCAATCCAAAGTACAGTGTGTTTCCATCACCTACAGGAAAACACTCCTAATCAAAGGTAAGTGACCATCCAGGACCTGCCCTGACACCCTGTCTGACAGGATTTCCAGCAAGGCTCCTTACCACTCCATCTGATTCAAGACACGTTGCCTGCTTTTGTGCTAACATTCTTTGGTATCTGCTGTACCCTCCACCTGGGAAGCTCTTCTCCCCTTCATTACATTTCTAAATCCCAGCAATCCTTCAAGGCCTAATGTAAATACTCCCTTCTCCAGGAAGCCTTCGGGGGGATGTAGTCTTTCCTTCCTCTGGATGTCCAATGCATTTATCTGTTTTTCTTTCTTGCCAATCACCATGTGTTCTCTTTTGTGTTATTTATGTACCTGCTTTATCAGTTGTACTAGATCAGTGGTTCTCAAACAAGGGTGATTTTGCCACCCAGGGGACGTTTGGCAATGTCCGCAGAGGTTTTTGGTTGTTTGGTTGTCACCACTGGGGGGAGGGAGCTTCTGCCGTCCAGTCACTAGAGGCCAGGGATGCTGCTCAACATCAGTGTCCAGGACAGACCCTGACAACAAAGAATTATCTGGCCCAAATGCAAATAGTGTTGAGGTTGAGAAACCCTGCACTAGACCCTAAGTTCTTTAAAGTCAGGGTTTCATGAATTAATGGTTTGGTAAATTAATGGAATGAGTAGAATTTTGGAAGAAAATGCACAAAATGAAGGATGATATGTTATAATCACTTTGCAATAGTATACGTGTACATGTGTGCATGGTATATTTGCTTCATTGTATATGAGGAGCCAGGGCTTTCAAATATCTGCAGGTTTTCATGGTCTTGCTTGGTGCTGCAAAGAATACAATTACCTGCCTCAGAGGGTTTCCTGAGCATTGTTAGCCTGACAGTTCATGTTTGAAAAACGTCATTCCTAAAAAACTATTCTTCTATAAAATATCAAATTATGTTTCATTTTCTTCTAGTATTTTAGCTCTCTGAGAAGATATCTTAACTCTGGATGAGTTGGATGATTTTAAGGCCATCAAATCCTTGAAAGTTGCTATCTCTTCTTCAGCAAGATCTGCAATTAAATCATCCAAGAAAGAATCACATTTTGAAGACTGCCGTTAACTCATACTACTGTTTAAACAACCTTCATATTTTAAAAAATCCCTGCTAAATTTTTTCCTAACTTATACTTGCTAGATTTAAGCCTGATTTTTAATCTGCTCTGAGAAATAGAGAAGCTGAAGATGACAGACTACAAATAATAATAACAACAATGACTAATTCTTTCTGATTGTGACATCACATTTTACCACACACTTTCCCACTTTCTAAATTTCAAAGTAATCACCCCTGTGGTGCTCAGGGTTGAGTCTCCAGGCTCTTGATTTCCTTCTCTTTACTGCTCATTGGTACCTGCTCCTGTGTGGACAGGAAAAGACAAGAAGAGGCATTTGTCAGTCATATTTGCTAAACTCTGGTTTGAGTAATGGCTAGTTTTAGGCTTATAGATAATCATACCCATTAACACACACACACACACAAAAGCTGCAAGTTTTTGGTAATTGAGTTTAAATGAGTTAATATTCTGGGTTTGTTAAATGATTCCTTAAATTTCAGGTCTCACCCTCTGTGCTGGTTTGAATGTATTATGTCCCCCAGAAAAGCCATATTCTTTGATGCAATCTTATGGGGCAGACATATTAGTAGGGCTTAAGTTGGAACATTTGGATTAGGTTGTTTGCATGGAAATGTGCCCCACCCAACTGTAGACGATAACTGATGAGATATTTCCATGGAGGCTGGCCCCACCCATTCAGGGTTGGCCTTGATCAGTGGAGCCATATAAATGAGCTGACAAACAGAAGGAACTCAGTGCAGCTGGGAGTAACGTTTTGAAGAGGAGCTACAGCCAAGAGGGACTCTTTGAAGAAAGCACAGGAGCTGCAAATGAGAGACAGTTTGAAGATGGCCATTGAAAGCAGACTCTTGCTCCAGAGAAGCTAAGAGAGGACAAATACCCCAAGTGCAACTAAGAGTGATATTTTTGAGGAACTGCAGCCTAGAGAGGAACGTCCTGGGAGAAAGACATTTTGAAACCAGAACTTTGGAGCAGACACCAGCCGTGTGCCTTCTCAGCTAACAGAGGTTTTCCAGACACCATTGGCCATCCTCCAGTGAAGGTACCCGATTGTTGATGACTTACCTTGGACACTTTATGGCCTTAAGACTGTAACTTTGTAACCAAATAAACCTCCTTTATAAAAGCCAATCCTTTTCTGGTGTTTTGCATTCCAGCAGCATTAGCAAACTAGAACACCCCCTTTTATAAAAGCCAATTCATCTGTGGTGTTTTGCATTCTGGCAGCATTAGCAAGCTAGAACACCCTCACTTTCAGATCTTCATATACTTATTATGTTTCATAGGAAATGAACAGTTTAAAATAGCTGTTTCTAGTATAGGATATTATATTAAGAAGTAAAATATATAATGATTCCATGCTCCACCTCAATCCCTAAATATCAATGCGTACTCCCCTTCAAATGAGCGTGCTATGCCCAAGGGTCACTTCTGACAGCTGTGGGTAGCATCACTCCTGCCTGTAACTGAGGGTCATAGGATAGGAATTTAGTGCTAAAAACATCATAAGCTGTAGCCCATGTGAGGAGTTGATAATATGAGGAGAAGCCAGATAATTATTTTTTTTTGGCCTAAATCTGCAAAATAAACTTTTCAGAATTTGATTTTGATTTGCTTCTCTTAAAGAGATATTATTATCAACAATGAACAAGGTTTTTCACTTTTTTCATTTCACAGAGCTTCCAGCTAAGTCTATCCATGTTTTATATGGAGGTTGCCATTTGGTCAATATTGCTGAATACTTTACAGCAAATTGCATGCCCTCTCTTATTTAATCCTTTCAAAACACCATGAGAGAGCTACTGCTATTACAGAGGCAGAAGCTGAGGCTCCAGACAGTTAAGAGGCTTCCCCAAGTTCACACACTTCATCAGTGCCAGGGCCAGACACATACTTGAGCCCAGGTATGTCTAATTCCAGAGCCCTTATTCTTCAAGGTTATCTGGTCCCTTCAGTGCTGGCACCAGGAAAATAACTGCAAGTCACTAGGTTCTGCTACATTCCTTAAAAATACCTGAGGGAGTTTTTTTTTTTCTTTAATGCAATTTTATTGAGATATAATCACATAACATACAATCATCCAAAGTGTACAATCAGTTGTTCATAGCATCATCATATAGTTGTGCATTCATCACCACAATCAATCCTTGAACATTTTCATTACTCCAAAAAAATAAAATAAAAATTAAAGCAGAACATCCAAAACATCCCATTCCCCTTCTCCCCTTCATTGTTTATTTACTTTTTTTAAATACAGTTTTATTGGGATATATTCACACACCCTATAGTCATCCACAGAGTACAATCAGTTATTCACAGTGCCATCATACATTTGTGCATTCATCACCAGTATCAATTTTTGAAACTTTTTCTTACTCCAAAATAAAAATAAAAGCAAAAAAGAACACCCAAAACTTTCTGTCCCCTCCATCCCATCCTATGCTTCATCTAATTTTGTCTCCATTTTTCCACTCATCTGTCCATAAACTGGATAAAGAGAGTGTGAGCAACAAGGTTTTCACAATCCAGTCACACTGTGCAAGCTACATCATTATACAATCATCCTGAAGAAACAAGGTCACTGGGTTTCAGTTTGACAGCTTCAGGTATTTCCCTCTAGCAATTCCAACACACTTAAAACTAAAAAGTGATATCTATATAGCACCAAAGAATACCCTCCAGAGTGACCCCTTGACTCCATTTGAAATCTCTCAGCCACTGAAACCTTATTTTCTTTCATCTCTCTTCCCCCTTTTGGTCAAGAAGATTTTTTGAATCCCACAGTGTTGGGTCCAGGCCAGAGGGTCATTTCCCACAGTGCCAGAGGGATTCACACCCGTGGAAGTCATGTCCCATGTAAGGGGGAGGGTAGTGAGTACACCTGCCAGGTGGGCTTGAGCAACAAAGAGGTTCTCTGGAGGAGACTTTTAGGCAAAATTATAAATAGGCTTAACCAATCCTTTGCAGCAACAAGCCTAACAAGGGAACACCCCCAGATCAAGGGCTTGGCTGGCTAAATTGGCAGTCCTCAATGTTTGCAAGAAAATCAGCAATAACCTGGGTGGGGAAGTCCAACATTTCCACATTTCTCCCCAGTTCCTCGGGGGCCCTGCAGATACACTTTTACTCTCTGCCCATACCACTCTGGGATGTATTGGGATTTCACCTCAGCCTGTACAAACTACCAAATCCCACTTTCCATTCGAAGCTCCAGGCACCTATGGTGTTCAAACAAACTGACTGTACAAGTTAAATTATCTAGCGTGCTACAGAAAATATAGATCCTACACCAAATAAACATCTCCTCCCCTGATCTCACACTAGAGGTTGTAGTTTTAAAATCTAGTCAGTATTGTCCTTTACCCTTGGGCCTGATTTGCCTTAGTCCTAACCAGATCTTCTTGATTCATATCTCTAATTGAAGTCTGAACTCTTTTTCAGCTCTTTCAACAGTTGCTGTAAGAGGTAATACTGACATTCATGGCTGCCAAGCTCTAGCTCTGAGTCTCAGGTGTCACACAGATACCCAAAGTTCCAGAGACCAACCAGGTATACATAAGGAGCTCAGCATCTCAGAATTTAGAGATTACTATTACAACTCAGGAATAGATGTGACTGCTGTAGGAGCTCTCTATCTAGGGACCATTACAACAAGTGTTCCATTACAATGTGCTCTAAGATTCGATTCTCAGAGTTTACACATTATAGTTAGTCCATATTAGAAAGGCATTATAATGTTTGTAATCTCGTTTCTGGTGTACTTCATTCAAAATGCTGTACTCTAGATCCATTCACCTAGTTGCATGTCTCACAGCTTCATTCCTTCTTGTAGCCGCTCAATATTCTATTGTATGCATACACCAGTTCACCATTTTGTACATCAGTTGCTGTACCCTTAGGCCACCTCCATCCATTGTAAATTGTGAATACTGCTGCCATAAACACCAGTGTGCAAATGTCCACTCCTGTCCCTGCTCTCAGATCTTCCAAGTACATACCCCATAATGACTTTGCAGGACCTTATGGAAACCACAAATCTAGCTTCCTGTGGAACCACCACACTGTCTTCCAGATAGGCTATGTCATTCTACTTCCCCACCAACAGCGAATACATACATCTCTCTCTCCAAGTTCTCTCCAGCACTTGTATCCCTCTGTTTATTTTTTCCCCCACAATTTTATAGGGATATATTCACATACCATACAATCATCCACAGTGTACAATCTTTTACAGTATTATCATATAGTTGTGCATTCATCACCACAATTAGGACTTACACATATTCATTACTCAAAAAGAGAATTGAGACAAAAGAATAATAAAAAGGATAAAAGAAAAAGTAAAAATAAAATAAAATACAGCAATAAGGTCAGACAACACCACCTCTCCCTTCTACCTCTCTCTCACAGACATTTAGCTTTGGTATATTGCCTTTGTTACGTTTAATGGGAGCATATTACAATGTTACTCTTAACCCCAGACTCCAGTTGCATTGATTATATTTTTTCTCCATTACCATCCCTTTTTCAGCACCTTGCAAGGTTAACATTCATTTGTTCTCCCACATATAAAAACATTTTTTACATTTGTATATTTAGTCACCATCACTGACCACTCTAGGTTTCATTGAGTTACACAGTCCCAGTCTTTATCATCCATCCTTCCCTCTGGTATCATACATGCCTTCAGCCCTCCTCTTTCAACTTTACTCACAGATGTCTTTGGTCAGTATACTTACAATACTGTGCTGGCATCACACAGTGCTGCACTCTCTATTTCGGGATCTACACAGTCAACCTTGTTGAACATTCTGTAATCCTTCAGTAACAAATGCCCAATCTTTACCATCTTTCTATCTCCTGATAACCTGTGTTCTCAGCTTTAACTCTCAAAGTTTGTTCATTAATGTTACTTCATATTAGTGAGACCATACAGTATTTGTCCTTTAGTTTCTGGATAACCTTGCTCAACATAATGTCCTCAAGGTTCATCCACATTATTACATTGTTCTGTGAATTTGTTCTGTCTTACAGCTGCATAATATTTCATCATGTGTATGTACCACAGTTTGTTTATCCACTCATCTGTTGATGGACATCTGGGCTGTATATGCCAGTATAAACATAGGTTGACAAATGTCCGTTTCTGTCTTAGCTCTCAGTTCCTCTGAGTGTATACCTACTAATGGATTGCTGGATCATAGGGCAATTCTATACTTAGCTTCCTAAGGAACTGCCACACTGCCTTCCAGAGTGACCACACCATTCTACATTCACACCAACAGTGAGTAAGTGTGCCTCTTTCTCCACATCCTCTCCAGCATTTGTAATTTTCTGTTTTTGGATAATCGCCTTTCTGGTAGATGTGAGATGATAGCTCATTGTGGCTTTGATTTGCATTTACCTGATAGCCAGTGAAGTTGAGCATCTTTTCATATGTTTTTAAGCCATTTCTATTTCCTCTTCAAAAAAGTGTCTATCCATGTCTTTTACCCATGTTTTAATTGGGTTGTTTGTCTTTCTCTTATTGAGTTGTAGGATCTGTATATATTCTGGATATTAAACCCTTATGTGATATGTGGTTTCCAAATATTGTCTCCCATTGCATAGGCTGCCTATTTACTTTTCTGTCAAAGTCCTTTGATGTACAAAAGTGTTTAATTTTGAGGAGATCCCATTTATCTATTTCTTCTTTGATTGTTCATGCTTTGGGTGTAAGGTCTAGGAAACCACCTCCTATCACTAGGTTTTAAGATATTTCCCTACATTTTCTTCTAAAAGTCTTATGGTCTTAGCACTAATGTTTAGTCCTTGATCTGTTTTGAGTTAATTTTTGTATAAGGTGTGAGATAGGAGTCCTCTTTCATTCTTTCAGATATGGATATCCAGTTCTCCAAAAACCATTTATTGAAGAAGCTGCTCTGTCCCAGTTTCTTTGGCTTGACTGCCTTATCAAAGATCAATTGTCTATAGATGAGAGGGTCTATTTCTGATCACTCAATTCTATTCCATTGGTTGGTATATCTATCTTTATGCCAGTACCATGCTGTTTTGACCACTGTTGCTTTGTAGTATGCTTCAAAGTCAGGTAGTGTGAGACCTCCCACTTCCTTTCTCTTTCTCAAGATATTTTTGGCTATTTAGGGCAACTTGCCCTTACAAATAAATTTGGTTATTGGTTTTTCTATTTCTGCAAAGTAAGTTGTTGGGATTTTAACTGGTATTGCATTGAATCTATAAATTTATTTAGGTAGAATTGACATCTTAACTATGTTTAGTCTTCCAATCCATGAGCAAGGTATGTTCTTCAATTTTTTAGGTCCTGTTCGATTTCTTTTAGCAGTTTCTTGCCATTTTCTCTGTATAGGGCTTTTGTGGCCATGGTTAAGTTTATTCCTAAATACTGGATTCTTTTAGTTGCTATTGTAACTGGATTTTTTTTTAATTTCCTCCTCCTGTTGTTCATTATTTGTGTATAGGAAAACTACTGGTTTTTGCATGTTAATCTTGTAGCCTGCCACATTGCTGTATTTACTGATTAGCTCTAGAGCTCTGCTATAGATTTTTCTGGATTTTCTACATATAGGGTCATATCATCTGCAAACAGTGAGAGTTTTACTTCTTCCTCTCCAGTTTGGATGCCTTTTATTTCTTTTTCTTGCCTAATTGCTTTAGCTAGCACTTCCAACACAATGTTGAATAACAGTGGTGACAGTAGGCATCCCTGTCTTGTTCCTGATCTTAAAGGGATAGCTTTCAGTCTTTCCCCATTGAGTATGATGTTAGCTGTGGGTTTTTTCATATATTGCCTTTATCATATTGAGAAAGTTCCCTTCTATTCCTATCCTTTGAAGTGTTTTCATCAAGAAAGGATATTGAATTTTGTCAAGACATTTTCTGCATCAATTAAGATGATCATGTGGTTCTTCTGCTTTGGTTTATTGCTGTAGTGTATTACATTAATTGATTTTCTTATATTGAACCAGCCCCTATACCTGGAATAAATCCTACTTGATCATGTTGTGTAATTATTTTAATGTGCTTCTGGATTGGAATTGCAAGTATTTTTTTTTTTTGAGGATTTTTGCATCTATATTCATTAAAGATATTGTCTATAATTTTCTTTTTTTTTGTAGTATGTTTTTTGACTTTGGTATTAGGATGATGTTGGCTTCATAGAAGACAGGTAGCTTTCCCTCCTGTTCAATTTTTTTGAAGCATTTGAGCAGGATTAGTACTAATTCTTTCTTGAATGCTTGGTAGAATTCACATGTGAATCCTTCTGGTCCTGGGCTTTTCTTTTTGGGGAGCTTTTTGATGAATGACTCAATCTCTTGTGATTGGTTTGTGGAGGTCATCTATTTCTTCTGGAGTCAATGTTGGTTGTTCATGCTATTCTAGGAAATTGTCCATTTCATCTAAGTTGTCTATATTCTCATTATCTCCTTTATTTCTGTGAGGTCAGTAGTTATGCCCCCTTTCCCATTTCTGATTGCTTTTATTTGCATCCACTCGCTCTCTCTCTCTCTCTCTTTTTTTTTTTTTTTTTTTTTTTTTGTCAACCTATCTAAGGGTCCATCAATTTTATTTATTTTCTCAAAGAACCAATTTCTGGATTTGTTGATTCTCTCTATTGTTTTCCTGTTCTCAATTTCATTAATTTCTGCTCTAACCTTTGTTATTTCTTTCCTTCTGTTTACTTTGGGGTTAGTTTGCTGTTCTTTCTCTAGTTCCTCTAAACGAGCAGTTAATTCCTCAATTTTTTCTCTTTCTTCTCTATTAATATACATATTTAGGGCAATAAATTTCCCTCTCTGCACTGCCTTTGCTGCATCCCATAAGTTTTGATATGAAGTGTTTTCATTTTCATTTGCCTCAAGGTATCTGCTAATTTTTCTTGTAATTTCTTCCTTTGCCCACTGATTCTCTAAGAGTGTGTTATTTAGCCTTCATATATTTGTGAATTTTCTGACCTTCTGCCTATTATTGGTTTCCAACTTCATTCCATTATGGTCTGAGAAGGTGTTTTGTATAATAGCAATTCTTTTAAATTTGTTGAGACTTGCTTTATGACCCAACATGTGGTCTATCCTAGAGAATGATCCATGAGCACTTGAGAAAACTGTGTATCCTGCTGTTGTGAGGTGTAGTGTTCTATGTTTGTCAAGTCTAGATCATTTATCATACAATTCAACATCTCTGTTTTCTTACTGATCCTCTGCCTAGATGTTCTATCCATTGATGAGATAGGTGTATTGAAGTCTCCAACTATTATTGTGGAGGTATCTACTTCTCCGTTCAGTGTTGATATTGTCTGCCTCATGTATTTTGGGGCACTCTGACTCCGTGCATAAATATTTATGATTATTATGTTTCATTGATCAACTGTCCCTTTTATTAATGTATAGCATCCTTCTTGTCTTGGTTGTTTTACATTTGAAGTCTAATTTGTCTGATATGAATATAGCTACACCTGCTTTTTCTTGGCTGTTGTTTGTGTGATATATTTTTTTCCAACCTTTCACTTACAGCCTATTTTTGTCCATGTATCTAAAGTGAGTTTCTTGTAGATGGGTCTTGTTTTTAATCCATTCAGCCAGTCTATGTCTTTTTATTGTGGCATTTAATCCATTAACATTTAGTGTTATTTCTGTAAGGGAAGTACTTTCTTCGACCATTTTGTCTTTTGGATTTTATAGGTCATATCTTATTTTTTCTCTCTCTCTCCTCTTTTACCATTTCTGATAGTCTTAATTTCTACTCTCTTCTCCAAACCTCTCTCTCCTGTCTTTTCCTATCAGCCTGTAGCACACCTTTTAGTATTTCTTGAAGTGCCAGACTCTTATTCACTAAATTCTCAGTGTCTGTCTGTCTGAAAATATTTTAAATTCTCCCTTTCATTTTTGAAAGACAGTTTTGCCATATATAGAATTCTTGGTTAGCAGTTTTTCTCTTTCAGTATTTTAAATATGTCATACCACTGCCTCCTCGCCTCATGGTTTCTGCAGAGAAATCTCTATTGAGTTTCCCTTGTATGTGATGGATCACTTTACTCTTCCTGATTTCAGAATTCTCTCTTTTTCTTTAACATTGGACAGTGTTACCAGCAAGTGTCTTGGAATAGGTCTATTGGGATCTATTCTGTTTGGGGTATGCTGCACATCTTGAATCTGTAATTTTACATCTTTCATAAGAGTTTGGAAATTTTCAGTGATTATTTCTTCTATTATTGTTTCTGCCCCTTTTCCCTTCTCTTCTCCTTCTGAGACACCCATAACACATATATTTCTATTCTTCATGTTGTCATTCAGTTCCCTAAGACTCTGCTCATATCTTTCCATTTTTTTCCCTATCTATTCCTTTGTGTGTAGGAGTTCAGATGTCCTGTCTTCTAGTTCACTTATCCTTTCTTCTGCCTCTTCAAATCTGGTGTTGTAAGTCTCCATTGTGTCTTTCATCTCTTCTATTGTGCATTCATTTCCATTAGTTCTGCCATGTGTTTTTTCATACTTTCAAGTTCTTCCTTATGTTTGCCCAATATCTTCATTCCTTTCATCTCTTTTGCCATATCTTTCCTCAGTTCATTGATTTGATTTTTGAATTGATTTAGGAGACTTGTAAGAGCATCTTTAATTAGTTGTTTCAACTCCTGCATCTTAGTTGAAGTGTTAGTTTTTTTCCTTTGGCTGGTCCATATGTTCTTGTTTCCTAGTACGGCTCATTATTTTTAGCTATCTAGGCATCTGATTTTCTTTATTAATTTATTCTGGAGCTTGTTTTCACTTTTTTACCTAGGGTTTCCTTGCTGGTTGGCTTTGTTCTCTCTTCTTTGGCATTCATTTCAATGTATTCTAGACCTCTACCATAGTTCCTGTTTAGTTGATCAGAATTTTTCACCTCTTGTTTTTCTGGTTTTTGCTTTGCCTCCATGTAACCTTTCTGTGAGAGGGACTCCCCAGATATGATCAACCCCAATCAGATTCTTCCAGTCCAGATAGGCCCAGGTCTCAGGAGGTGGGTATGGACTTTCTCTGAGAACAAGAACCTTCAGGTTTTCAGAGCCTCCTGTGAAACCTCTAGACTCTGTGCTTTTTCTATCCTGTCCAGCAGGTGGCACTTGTCAGCCCACAGCTCCCCACCAGTGTAAAGAGATGCCATAGATGTCTTTAATTCTCTGCAGACCTTGTTCCTGCTGGGGGCATGGCTGACTCAAGCTGGTTTCTATTTTTCAGCCCCTGGGCACTGAATTCTCTGAAGGAGAGCCACCACTTGAGCTGGGCCCCACCCTCCCCTTTTCTTGGGGAAGTTATTCCCTTCAGGGGATTGTCTTCCCCACTAGACTCATTGTTTTGTCTCTCAGAGCTATCTTAGCCCTGCTCTCGCCTGGGTCCAGTGGCCAGTTACAAATATTTGAGGCTTTCTTTAATGAGCTACTTAGAATAGTTATTTCAAAAAGGAAAAAAAAGAGAAGAAAAAAAAAAGAAAACCAAAAGTAAAAGAAATCCCTTTCAAGGCCTTTCCCAAGCCCCCAAGTTTTGTCAGTCCCAGTATAGACTATTTAAAGATAAGCCCTTCAGGCTATTATCTATTTTACCTGAATAGTTACTCTGATACAACTGTAATTCCACCCTTGCATGGGAGCTGGGCTGAAGCAGGAGCTCTGATGGGCTATTGAAATGCAAAGATATAAAGAGTCAGAGAGCAAGAAAAGAGAGAGAGAGAGAGAGAGAGAAAAACAGCCCTGCTTTACAGAGCCAGACACCAGCTTCCTGAGTTTGCAGGTTTGCAGACAGGAGTTGGTACCCATTCTATGTGCCCCTTTTTGTTGGAGCCCAGCCCTTTTCAAGTATTCTGCACACCTCCAACTCCAAAAGTCTAGGGTTTTGTTTGTTTGTTTGTTTGTTTTTGCTGTTTTTGTTAGCCATGCCTCTTCTCTGCTAGGCCGATTGTTGTCAGATTCTTTCATGCCTGCTCTTATCTGTATTTGGAGCTTTTATTCAGCATCTGAATTTGTTAATTAAGCCTGCAATTGGGGCCAGATTGAGTCCCCCTTCTTGCTCCCAGCACAGATTGTTTCTTTTTCCCTCAGGGAACCAGCTCCAAGACAGTCTGCCGTGCCTGTGGGGGAAGAGGTGCCAGCTCCCCAGCCAGGGAATCTTACATGTTTTGCTGCAATCTCAGCCATTCCACCATTCCAGACTCTTGTATGATGTGTGACTGATCACAGACTTCCCTGAAATGGCTATTCCATCCAGTTCCTGGCTATTTACCAGCTGCCCTACAGGAGTAACTAAATTCCACACCTCACCACTCTGCCTTCTTGAAGGAATTGCTTTAAATTAAGACTTTATAAGCATAAAAGAAGCAACTATTGCGATAAACTAACCTTATATTATGAGATTAATTGTGTACCTTTTTAAATAGTTCATTGAAATATATACACATGTTTGTCTTTTTACATATATACATATTATGTATAAATGTACTCATATACATGTACAAATATATATTTATATATTTGTATATAGTATATTTTATTCATATTATAAGCCTGGGATTTTGGCTCAAGTCTTAACACTGTCCCTTGATATTTGTCCTTGAAAAAACTAGTTAAAATCTCTAGTCATTCTCATTTTCCTTTTCTGTAATGGAAATAATAACAGGATCTATTCACTGAATTGTCAGTGTGGCAATTAAATGAAAAAATTTTCTGATGATTGACAAAATAAGAAATTATTTTAACAGCTGGCATCAGAGTTATACAAAGAGATTGAACTGTCTTAGTGTAGGAAAATAATATACCAAGCTGCTTGAGTGAGGCTGGGGGTAAGGGATGGAATAACAGGAGGAAATAATGAAAATGATAATGCACAAAGAATAAATGGGACTTCAAGCAAAGAACAGAAAGAAGAGAGAGGGGATAAAGACTGGAGAAAAGCTGAGGAGGGAGTGGGGGCCTCAGGAGAAAGGTGACAAGAGAAGAAATTCCCAAGGGTGAGGAAGCCAAAGAACTTTACAAAGTTCTACTACCCAATGCTAGATTTTCTGTTTCTCTATGATGTTAACCCCGTCTGTTGCTTCAAACCTTCAGTAAAGTCTGCTTCATCCATAAACACATCAGGCTAGTGATTTGAAAGAGAAGTCAAAGAAAGAGGCCCAGTCGACCCATCTGGGTTGGTGCAGTTCAGAGAGAAGACATATGTCACAGGAGATACAGCGTGTGTGAGAAAGAGCTCAATCAGGCAAAATTTTGAAGCCTGAAGTGTCTGTTAGACTGTGAGCTCCCAGAAATTCATAGAAATCTAAGGAGGACTCGGGGGATTTCTTCAAGACATGGGATAAGAGTCCCAAACCAATTTTAAATAAATCTCAAAGAATTACTATGATCTGGAGTACATCATTCAATTAATCATTCAATTAATATTTATTGTCTACTATGTACCTGAATCTTTTATGGAGACTGGGATCATAGCATTGAACAAGGCAAGCTTCCTGCTCTGATACCTTACTTTCTAGGTAGAGGACAGAGTGAAAGCAGTTGAGGGAGACAGTAAATAAAACTAGTAAAGAAATTAGTGAACAAGACCATTTCAGAGAATGGAAAGTATTATTTTAAAAATAATAATAAAACAGGACATGTGTCATGAGTCCTTCAGGACAAGGCAGGGAGGACTGGTGGGGTGCTAATTTAGATCAGTCAATCAGGGAGAGCTTCAGTGAAGAGGTGACATTTAACCTGAGACCTGAAAAATAGGAAGGTGCCAGCCAGGCAGAAATCCTGGGGTGTTCACTCCAAGCAAAGGGGCAGCAAGCACAAACACTGTAAATAGCAACAGAAAAGACCAGTAGGAATGACTGCAGTTGGGCTAGGTGGAAAGAGGTAGACCTGAAAAGGTATATTCACTGCCCTATAACAGTGCTTGACATCTAGTAGATGCTCAGTGTTTGTTTGTTGAATGAATGAATCAAGGGTGCTGAAACCAGGACTAAATGAAGTGATATCCCTATCCTCATTCAAATACAGCCTTTTATATGTTTTTTGGGGGAGGGTAATTTTTATAATTCACAAATTCCCCTATTATGTTGTTTCACCAATGATCAGTTTTAGTTCCTGTGCCAGTTTGAATGTATTACGTCCCCCAAATGTCATTATCTTTGATGTAATCTTGTGTGGGCAGACTTATCAGTGTTAATTAGATTGTAATTCTTTGAGTGTTTCCATGGAGATGCACCCCACCCAACTGTGGATGATGACACTGATTGGATAATTTCCATGGAGGTGTTGGCCCACCCATTCAGGGTGTGTCTAAATTAAATCACTGTAGCCATATAAATAAGCTGACAAACAGAAGGAACTCAGTGCAGCTGAGAGTGACATTTTAGAGAGGAGATACAGCCAAGAGGGACACTTTGAAGAAAGCACAGGAGCTGCAGATGAGAGACAGTTTGAAGATGGCCATTGAAAGCAGGCTCTTGCTCCAGAGAAGCTAAGAGAGGACAAATAACCCAAGAGCAACCAAGAGTGACATTTTTGAGGAACTGCAGCCTAAAGAGGAATGTTCTGGGAGAAAGCCATTTTGAAACCAGAACTTTGGGGCAGACACCAGCCACGTGCCTTCCCAGCTAACAGAGGTTTTCTGGACACCGTTGGCCATCCTCCAGTGAAGGTACCCAATTGCTGATGTGTTACCTTAGACACTTTATGGCCTTAAGACTGTAACTGTGTAACCAAATAAACCCCCTTTTATAAAATCCAATCCATCTCTGGTGTTTTGCATTCCATCAGCATTAACAAACTAGAACAGTCCCCTATAAATTTGTATCTGTCCATAGTGGAGCACAAAGAGATGTGTATTTAAAAGACCTATTTTTATCTCAAGGACATGGGGTTCAACAGCCATGCTTTAATTTTATTTTGCATTTTTCTTTTTACGTGCTTTTGCATAAATCTGGGTTATGCAGGAATGGGAGTAGAGACACATTTAATAACGCCTCCTGTGATGCTTGCCGCTGCCTGTCCTCTGTGCTGCGGTGGTGGGAGGGGTCATCTGCTCCAAAAGAGTAATTAAGCCAAATGTTTGCTGGGAATCTAAAACATTTCCTTCTAAAGGGTAGAAGTAAATTGAACAGTAATCAAACAGGAAACCAAAATATTTATTTCACTATGAAGCGTGACTTCAGAAACACTCTGAACCACACAGAGAAATTAATCAAATTGCTTTAGAATCCCATCTTCTTGTATTATTTTGTTTTATAATCCTAAATTTTATCACACCACACAAGTTGATCATTTACTTTATGATACTGATTTTTTTTTAAAAAAATGAATTTTCACTCCAAAATTCAAATCAGTCTTAATGGAAGAAAATCTGCAACTACTAACAATATTCCAAAGAATGTGCTGTAAGCTTTCAAATTAAGTCTAAAGAAGTGGTTCAAAAATGTTTAAGACACACCATCACTGAAATAAGTGAATAGCTTCCCAATGTGACAGTCAATTAAATGCACAAATTTTTCTAAGATTTTTTAAAATTCAGACACACCTTATAATAAACTTATACATATTTAGTTTGTGGTACAATAACTTTTCCAGCTTGCATCTCAGTTAATTAAAAATGGTTCATTACAGTTTTTATAAAGTATTTATGAAGGAACTATATATTTTTGGAGGGGCAGGGAGAGGTTACCTAATTTAGAAATGCATGGTGCTGGTCAAAAATTTTAAACTACCCAAAGGGTTATAAAAATTATTTAACTATTTCATAAATACATTAATTATCTTGTGGTTCTAACTTAAAAAAAAAAGGCTTTCTTAAAAGAGTACTTATTGAAAAATCATTCCTGATTAAATACCATAAGTAATAGACTATTGAAGAAGGAGGAAGAGGAGAGGAAGACAGAGGAAGAAGAGGGTAAGAGAAGGGGGAGACATGGGAGGGGAAGGGGGAGAATGGAGAGGGGAAGGGCAGAAGGAAGGAACAAAATCTGTGTGACTGGAAGACTTCAGAAGTCTAGCTGATATCCCAGTTATTTCAAATAGTAGTCATTACAAAAATTTTCATAAATCAATGCTATTTGTTAGCCTCTGTTTCATTCCCAAACTTCATTGATAGTAAATTAGGATTTCTCTTGAGCTGTTAACATATTTTTAAGTTGAATTCAGTAGCCAATTTACCCAGACTGGCCAAAACCTTTCAAACACACACTGATATATATGTGTGTGTGTGTGTGTGTGCATGTGTGCGTGCATGTGTGTGTATTTTTTTTCTGCATGATCTCTATGGGTAAGCTTAAATAATTTTCCAACTATTTTTGTCCAAAGAGTCAAATCGGTAATGTACATAGACACAAGCTCATTCATTATAATCTCAGAACAAGTCACAATAGTATGTTATAAATAATATAGCCCAGGAGACTTATGGGGAAAGGCAGGCTTAGAAACAACCCTGCATCACAGAATGTGCTCCTTCATCACTTTGTGAGGCTTGTTTGGTCTTCATTCTATGTGACAAAGATTTCTCATAATGAACTGGTAAATGCACTGGGGCAAATTTCAAGAAGAAGAAGACAATTATTAATAGTGGGAAAGCTTCATACTGAGGTCAAAATCACTTTCATGACAGCAAATAACACAGGGGTTTCTACCCACTAGAGAACTAATTGGTGAGGGGGGATGGTGTGGGGATCAATTCTAGTTACAACAAAATAGAAAATATTTCTCATTCCGAGTCATTTCAGAGATGAAGTTTGCTCTAGAAACCTAGAGCTAGATCTAAAAATCTGGTTTTGCAATGAAACTTCCACTGGGGAAAGTGGAAACAGAAAAGCTTAAATATATTCCCTTAAAGTTCCCTTGGGCTTTTCTTTATGCCCAAGGCATTTCTGATAGAAACAGCCTTCAGAGACAAGAAGTGTTGTTTTGAAAATTACCTGTCTTTTTGGAACATTGAGAAAAATACTTATGCATTTTGGTTCTTCCACTCCTGCTGCTTTTTGATGAAAACTTATTTTTGAAATATTTCATTTATCTCCCAATTACTTAAATTATTTAATTTTGCTAATCTTCTAAAAATATTTAAATTATTGATTCAAGATTCCAGGAATTTTTTAATTGCACAGCCAAATTTCATTTATTAATCACCTATACAAAATGTATCTATTGATCTCCTACTAGGTACCAGAGATAAGGCAATGAACAAGATCAACAAGCTCCTTAATCTAATGAAGCTTTAGGTTGTTGACGGGGAAGCAAGGGGTTACAAAAATTAACAAATGAACAGAAAAAATAATAGATGGTGCTAATACCAAAGGAAATTAAAATAGGGCAATGTGATAAAGAGAGACGGGTGGTTATAATAGGTTGACTGGTCAGGGAAGTCCTTTCTGAAGAGGCAGTAGTTAAGCTGAGAATCAAATGGTGAGAAGGAGCCAGCCATGCAAAGATCAGGCAGAGGGAACAGCCAATGTAAAGACCCTAAGGCAGAATGAATGAGATAAGTTCTAGGAATAGGAAGAAGGCCAGGATGGAATGAGTTCAGAGGGTTGTGCATGGAATAAAAACCCAATCCAGAAATTATCAGCTGAAGCTGAATTGTTGATTGAATTGAGAATCACCAACACATCTGTGCTGGTTTGAATCTGTTAGGAACCCCATAAAAGGTCATGTTCTTTTAATCCACTCTTGTGGGGGCAGACCTGTTGTGGGTGGGACCTTTTGATTAGATTATTTCCATGGAGATGTGACCCCACCCATTTAAGGTGGGTCTTAATACTTTACTGGAGTCCTTAAGAGAGCTCAGGGAGGAAGAGAAAGCTCAGAGCGGACACAGATCCAGATGCTTGGAGATGCACACAGAAAGACATTTGGAGATGCTAAGCTAAGAGATGAAGCCCACAGTTTGCCCCAGAGCAGCTAAGAGAGGACCCCCGATGCTTAGAGAGAAATGCCCTGGGAGAAACAAGCAAGGATGTACAGGAGCTGAGAGAGAAAAGCTAAGACAGAAGGAGAAAGCAATGGAAATGAGAAGGTAACCCTGAGAGAGGCCCAGCAGATTCTGGCCATGTGCCTTCCTAGATGGAACCCCAGATACCATCAGCCTTTCTTCAGAGAAGGTATTGTCCTATTGATGCCTTCATTGGGACATTTTCATGGCCTTAGAACTGTAAATTTTTGAACTAATAAACTCCCATTGTAAAAGCCAATCCATTTCTGGTATTTTGCATTTCAGCAGCTTTAACAAACTGAAACAGCATCAAATTTTTATGTTACTTCATTTCAGTTAGTTATTCTTCTACTATATCCCCCTCCAATATATCCTGCACTTATCAGTTAATTATCCTTCTAAAATATCACATTAATTGATTCTTCTTTCTTGTTCAAAAACCGTCTGATGGGCCAATTGCCTACAGTTTAAATTATTTAATTTGACACTTAAGAGAACTCCAAGAAGTTATACTAACTAATATATACATTCCTTTATAATATATATTCTTTTGCTCCTCTAATGAATCCTCTCCTCTAGCTAAACGCTCTTCCAACACTCCTTTTACTTTATCTTCTTGATTATTTTTCTCATACAATTCCCTATTATCCAGCATAACCTTTTCCTTCCTCTTCATTAAATTCATATCAAGTTCTATCAGTTAGAAGTCTTTTTGTAGCAACCACAAGAAAACCAAACACGAAGTGGCTTAAATGAAAAGGGAAACTTCTTGGCTCAAGTAACTTAAAAGTTCAAAGTTAACAAGCTTCAGCACAGTTTGATCCAGAGGTTCATGATGTCATATACTTTGAGATGAACTTCACTCTGTATGACTCAATGTGTTGACTTCATTCCTAAGGTTGGACTCATTTGGGATAGACAAAAATGGCCGCAACAGCTTTATGCCCCATATGGTTCACCTGTCATCCAGGGGAAGAAAGAATGTTTTACCCAGGAGTGCCCATGGGAAAGAGAAGGTACTTCTTTTCAGGAACTTCAACAACTTTTACTCATTTTTCCTATGACCATGCCTAAATCCCACTATTTCCAAGTGGTAGCCCCACATGGATCTTAAGAAATATCTCTTTTAAAAATTTAAACCACATGGTTTAGATGGTGGAGGAGAGGGCACAAAAGAAAATGAGGATACTGTTGTTGGGAAAATAGGGAAATAGATGCTAGGAAAGCAAACAACATTTGTCCACCCTACTATTGACAACAAGATGATTTTGACTGGAAGTTACAGAAAATCTGACACAAATAGGCTTAACATTGAGGAAATGTACTGCCTCAAACAATAGGAGATCCAGGGGCAGCTCAAGCTCCAGACACAATACATATAGGGCTCCCACTCTGCATCTATTTTCTGGGCTCAGCCTTCCTCCATGCATCAGCTTGTTCTCCAAGACTCATGGTCTCATAATGATAAATCAGTGGTTTTGGACTCAATGTAACATATGTAATTTTTTACAAAAACTACATAAAAGAGTATAGGAACATAGTTTATGTGTCATATTGAAGTTAAGTTGGTATCAAAGGAAAACAATATTGTTATAGATTAAAGGTGTTAAATTTAAGCCCCATGGTAAGCACAAAGAAAGTATCAGAGAATATGACCATAGAGATGAAAAGTAGAATAGGGGTTCCAAGAAGTGGGGGAAGAGGCAATGGGGAGTTAAGAAATGAGAGTAGGTGTTCTAGTTGGCTAATGCTGCCAGAATGCAAAACACCAGAAACGGATTGGCTCTTCTAAAAGGGAGTTTATTTGGTTACAAGTTACAATCTTAAGGCCATAGAGTGTCTGAGGTAAGCCATCAACAATCAGGTACCTTCACTGGAGGATGGCCAATGGCATCCGGAAAACCTCTGTTAGCTGGGAAGGCATGTAGCTGGTGTCTGTCTGCTCCAAAGTTCTGGTTTCAAAATGGCTTTCTCCCAAGATGTTCCTCTCTAGGCTTCAGCTTCTCTCCAAAATGTCATTCTCAGTTGCTCTTGGGGCATTTGTCCTCTTAGCTTCTCCAGAGCATAAGTCTGCTTTCAAAGGCCATCTCCAAAATGTCTCTGTAAACTGCAGTTCCTCTCTCAGCTCCTGTGCATTCTTCAAAGTGTCTCTCTTGGCTGTAGCTCCTCTTCAAAATGTCACTCACAGCTGCACTGAGTTCCTTCTGTTATGTCAGCTCAATTATATGGCTCCACTGATCAACTTAGACCCTCACCGAATGGGAGGAGCAACACCTCCATGGAAATTATCCAATCAGAGTCATCACCCACAGCTGGGTGGGGCACATTCCAAAGAAACTCAAAGAATTACAATCTAATCAACACTGATAACATCTGCCCACACAAGATTACATCAAAGATAATGGCATTTGGGGGACACAATATATTCAAACTGACACAGTAGGGTTTCTATTTGGGGTGAAGGGAAACTTCTAGAAATAGATGGTGGGAAGGTGATAGCATTGCAACACTCTAAATGTGATTAATCCCACTAATGGAATGCTACGGAGAGGGTGGAATGGGAAGATTTAGGCTATATATATGTTTCCACAATTAAAAAAAAAAAGTCTAAACAGATGACAATTAAATGTCAAGGATGATCTTGGATGGGATCTGAGGATGGAGGAGAGAAGGCTCAAAGGGACACAGATGGGACACACACACACACACAAAAGAAAATATAGAATGTAAGCTTTGTATCGATGTTGAATTTCTTGAACTTCTTAGCTGCGCTTAATGAGATTGCATAAAAGAATGTTCTTGTCCATGGGAAAGGTATATGTGAATTACATTGTTTGTTCAAAGATATGTGCAGCTTGCTCTCATATGTTCAGGGGCCAGAGCAATAGATGACGGATGATAGGGAGGGAGGGAGGAAGGGAGGGAGGGAGGGAAAGAAAGAAATGGTGGTGTGACAGGATGTTAAAGGTGGTGGATCAGGGTATTGGGGGAGGCGGGTCGGGGTATGATGGAGTTCTATATATGGGGTTTGTACTGTTTTTACAACTCTTCCTGTAAGACTGAATTTATTTCAAAATAAAATCTATTAAATTTAAAAAAACTAAAAAACAAACAAGCAAACAAAAGACTCATGGTCTCAAAATGACTGCCAGAAGTAACTGGAGAAACTAACTTCTGTTTTCATGTATGGTTGGAGAGGGTAAAAAATTTTTCCCCAACTATGAAATAAGTTCTTCCTTTCATATGTGCCTACCCTTGAACCAATACCAGTGGCTGGGGAAATAAAATTCACTCATTAGCTTAAGCCTAATACCCTGAACCCAATCATGGGGCCAGGGAGAGAGGAGAAGCTAGGATAGCTAGGGTTGGCTTAGCATTAAACTAATCAGGAGTCTCCTTGGAGAGTAAGTTGGAGTTTGCTTCTCCTGAGATAAGTGGGCTGTATGAGGGGTGGGTTCTGGAAACAATGTCCTCCTGTTAAGAAGGGTAAATGGATGCCAGTTAGCAACCAATGTTGTCCACCCACATTATCCTTCAAAGTACAAAATGAAGCACACCTCCTCCATGAAGCCTCTCCAGATTACCCCAACCAGATGCAACCACTCCCTCTATGAATTCCTTCAGTACTTATTGCTCACACTGACATTTGACACTGACCTTGTATTCTAAATAATATTTTTATGTACATATTTCTAATCTCCTGGTCTAAACCATAACCTCCTTAAAAGCTGGGTTATTTAAAAAAAAAAAAAAAAAAAAAAAAAAAAAAAAAGGCTGAATAAGTACCCGTCTCTGTATATTGCAATACAACTGGAATATCACCTTGCCCAGAATACTGTAGGCTCAATAACAATCTGTCACTTAATTGAGTGGCTCCTATTATAAGTAAAAAGATCCAGGCAGCCTTTAAATTTAGAAATGAAGATATAGATTCAGCTCACTAATTCAATTATTCTTTCTTTCTAGTAGAAATCTCCCTTGCTTATTATCTCCCAGTAGTCTTTCATGTAGACATATTGGTGATTCCCAACCTTTGAATTCATCTGTACTTAATAAAATGGTTAGCTTTGAGCCTAATTAAATAGTGAGAAGCTCTGATAATATATGATTTGGCAAATATTTTAAGTAAGTATCTGGATAAGATACAAAAACTCAAGTGGTAATACAAGTTTTATTATAGAAGCTGAATAAGATAAAAGAAAGAAAGCCTCTTCAATTATGAAAAGATGTTTTAACTGCTTTTTCCATTTTAATACTATAAATAACAATTGTGCTGAAACATTAAAACCACATATAGATTTTCCAGCATCCCCTAGTTCTACAATGTTTTAAGAGGTCCATTCTCAACACTGTAGGAGTAAAATTTTACCAGCATCTTTTGAAATGATTATACCATATTCAATAGCAGAAATTTTTAGAGTGATTTCTGTTCCAGTTTGCTAAAGCTGTCATTATGCACAATACCAGAAATGGACTGGCTTTTATAAAGGGAATTTATTAAGTCAAAAGTTTACAGTTCTAAGGCCATAAAAGTCTCCAAACTAAGGCATCAACAAGAGGATACCTCCACTGAGGAAAGGCCGATGGCATCCAGAATCCTCTGTTAGCTGGGAAGGCACACAGCTGGCATCTGCTGGTCTTTGCTCCTGGGTTCTAGTTTCAAAATGGCTTTCTCTAAAATGTCTCTAGGCTTCTGTTTCTCTTAGCTTCTCTCTCTCAGCTCCTGTGCATCCTTTCTTGTTCTCCCAGGGCATTTCTCTCTAAGCATCTGAGGGCCCTCTCTTAGGTTCTCTGGGGCAAAGTCTGAGCTTCATCTCTTTAGCTTAGCATCTCCAAATGTCTTTCTGTCTGTGTCTCCAAGCATCTGTGTCTGTATCAGCCCCTGATGGACTCCAGTAAACTAATCAAGACCCACCTTGAATGGGCAAGGTAACCCCTCCATGGAAAATAATCTAATCAAAAGGTCTCACCCAGTGTTGGGTGGGTCTCATCTTCATGGAGATAACCTAATCCAAACATCCCACTCATAATAAGTCTGTGTCCATAAGATTGCATTAAAGAACACAGTCTTTCCTGGAGTACATAACAGTTTCAAACTGGAACAATTTCTCATCTAAAATTTCAGTAATATTGTATGGCTTTTGATTATCAACTTCAGAGATTTGTGACCAGTTTGAAGATATCTTAAGTATATATGAAATTTACTGTACAAATGAATCCCACTTAAAACAGACAGTTAGTATAATTACCAAGAATGAATAATGTAAAGTGGTCAATATTATGTTTTCAAAGAGAATTCATCTTTCAGGGAATAAGAGTAAATAATTCAATTGTATATTAAAATAGAAAGAAGAAGAATGGGGTTCTCTAGATAAAATCATCTTATCTTCCCATCAAAGGGGAAATGGGAGAAAGCAAACTGGATACAAACCCTTCCCAAAGCTTTCCTCTATATGGATATACATAACAAAGCATGGCTTCAGTGCGGAAAAATGATTTGCTACTTGGAGCAAGCTTTACTCTTAGTTAAGAAAGGCTGTTTAACTGAGAAGAAGTTGAGATCTAACAGTGAATCAAATTTTAATTGGATTTTCAGTCTATCAAGATGGCAATGTTAAGACACCTCAGGGGCCATTCCTCCATAGAATCTTTGAACAACTAGAAATAACTGACAGAGCCAGTGTCAAACAAACATTTGTTTTGTTTCTTTTGTGAGCTCCTGACACTCAGGAAAATTTCTGTCATATAAGTAGCTGGATACAAACTTAAGGAACAGACAAATCAGGGACTAAATCCCAGAGTTAACAGTTAAAAATATTAAAACATACATTGAGCAACAAGAGATTATAAAACACGCAAATACACAGGAAATGATGGCCCCTCCAAAGGAACAAGATAAAAATTCAGAAACATCAGTGAAGATAACAAGACTTTGAACATACAGGACAAAGATTTTTAAAAATTAGATCACCAATATGCACATGGAAATGAAGGAAAACACAAAGAAAGAAGTAAAAGATATCAGGAAAACAATGAATGACCAATATGAGAATCTCAATACAGAGATAGAAATTTTAAAAAGGAACAAAACAGAAATACTGGAGCTGCAAAAAACAATAACTAAAAGGAAATTTTTCCTAGAAAGTTTCAATGACAGATTTGAGCTGGCAGAAGAAGAATCAGTGAACCCACAGACAAGACAATTGAAGTGATTCAGGCTGAGGAGCAGAAAGAAACAAGAATGGAAAAACATGAACGGTGCCTAAGAGACCTCTGGAATATCAGAACACACAAGCTACCAACCACAACTCAAGCAGAAATACAAGCTCTCAACAGACCAGTAACAGATCAATTTCTCCCAGTAAAGAAATTGAATCAATCATCAAAAATCTCCCAACAAAGAAAAGACCAGGACCAGATGGCTTCACTGGTGAATTTCACCACACATTCCAAGGAGAATTAACACCAATCCTGTTCAGATTCTTCCAAAAACAATTGAAGAGGAGAGATCACTTCTTAAGTCATTCCATGAGGCCAAAATCACCCTAATACCAAGGCCAGATAAGGATACCACAAGAAAAGAGAATTACAGAAAATATACTTAAAGAATATAGACGCAAAAATCCTCAACAAAATACTAGCAAACTGAATCCAACAGAACATTGAAAGAATTATACACCATGTTCAAGTGGGGTTTATTCCAGGTGTGCAAGGTGGTTCAACATATGAAAATCAGTTAATGTAATACACCATATCAACAGAACAAAGGAAAAATCCACATGATCATCTCAATTGACGCAGAAAAGGCATTCAAAAAAATCTAGCATCCCTTCTTGACAAAAAACACTTAAAAAAGTGGGAATAGAAAGAAAATTCTTCAACATTATAAAGGGCATATATGAAAAACCCACAGCAATGGTGAAAGAATGAAAGCTTTCCCTCTAAGGTTGGGAACATGACAAGGAAGCCACTGTCACCACTGTTATTCAACATTGTACTGAAAGTTCTAGCTAGAGCAATTAGTCAAGAAAATTTTTTTTTTAAAGTCATCCACATTGGAAACAAAGAAGTAAAAACTTTCCCTATTTGCAGATGACATGATCCTATATTCAGAAAATCCTGAAAAGTGACAATAAATCTTCTAGATCTAATAAATGAATTCAGCAAAGTGGTGGGGTACAAGATCAACACCCTAAAATCAGTAGTGCTTCAATACAATAGTAGTGAAAAATATGAAGATGATATCAAGAAAAATTTCCATTTACAATAGCAACTAAAAGAATCAAATAGCCAGGAATAAATTTTAATCAAGTGTGCCAGTTTGTATATTTATGTCCCCCAGAAAAAGCCATATTCTTTAATGCATTCTTGTGGGAGCAGTGTGGATTGGGTTGGAACCTATTGGTTCAGTGTCCATGGAGATGTAACCCACCCAGCTGTAGGTGATAACTCTAATGGGATAATTTCTGTGGAGGTGTGGCCCCACACATCTAGTGTGGGCCTTGTTTAGTTTACTGGGGCACTGTATAAACTCAGACAGAAGGAGCTCATAGCTAGCTGGAACTGAGACAGACATTTTGAAGACAGCCATTGGAAGCTAATGCAGACATTTTGGAGAACACCATTTTGAAATGCAACCTGGAAGCAAGCAGACGCCAGCCATGTGCCTACCCAGCTAACAGGTTTTCCAGATGCCAGTGGCCTTTCTCCAGTGAAGATACCCTTTGTTGATGGACACTTTATGGCTTTAAGACTGTAACTGTGTAACCAAATAAAACCTCTTTTATAAAAACCAATCTATTTCTGGTGTTTGCATTCCAGCAGCATTAGCAAACTAGAACAAGAAGGTTGTAAAGGACTTGTACACAGAAAACTATAAAACATTGCTAAATCAAAGAAGACCTAAATAGATGGAAGCACATTCCATGTTCATGAACTAGAAGACTAAATATCATTAAGATGTAAATCCTACCCAAAGAGATTTACAGATTCAACACCATCTCAATCAAAATTTCAACAGCGTTCTTTGCAAAAGTGAAAAAGCTAATCCTCAAATTTATATGTCAGAGTATGGGCCCTAAATAGCCGAATCCATTTTGAAAAAGAACAAAGTTGGAGGATTCACACTTCCCAATTTTAAAGCATATTACAGAGTTGTGGTTGTCAAAAGAGTATTTGCTGGTACAAGGACAAACATCTAGACCAAGGGAACACAACTGAGAGTTCAGAAATAAACCCTCACATCTATGGCCAGTTGATTTTGGACAAGGGTACCTAGTGCTCTTAATGGGGAAAGAACCATCTCTTCAACAAATATGGCTGGGAAAACTGGATATCCATATGCAAAAGAATGAAAGTGGGCCCCAACCTCATACCACTTACAAAAATTAACTCAGAATGGATCAAATTTCTAAATATAAGAACCAAACCATAAAACTCCTAGAAGAAAACATTGGGGAAGCAACTTCAGGATCTTGTGTTAGGCAATGGTTTCTTAGACTTTACACCAAAAGAACATTCAACAAAATAAAAAAATAGATGAATGGGACTTCATATATTAACTTAATTTAATTTAAATTTAAATAATTTTAATTAAAATTTAGTTAAAAATTAAAAACTTTTGTGCATCAAAGGACTTCATCATGATCGTTAAAAGATGACCTACAGAATGGGAGAAAAGATTTGGAAGCCAAATATCTGATGAGTTTAATATTCAGTATTTTATCAAGAAATCCTACAACTCAACAACAACAAATGAAAAATGAGCAAAAGACTTGAATAGACATTTCTCCAAACAAGATTTACAAAAGGCCAATAAATGCATGAAAAGATGGTCAACATCATCATTAGCCATGAGGGAACTGCAAATCAAAGCCACAATGGTATAGCATTTCATACCTACTGGAATGCTTCTGTTTAAAAAATGGACAAGGACAAGTGTTAGAGAGGATGTGGAGAAATAAGGACACTTATTCATTGCTGGTGGGATTGTAAAATGATGCAGCCACTGTGGAAAAGTTTGTTGTTTCCTAAGAAAGCTATGTATAGAATTAACCATATGATCCAGCAATTCCTCTCCTAAACATATAGCCCAATGAATTGAAAGCAGGAACTCAAACAGACATTTGTACACTGATGTTGACAATGACAATTATTCACAATTGCCAAAAGATGGTGGTGAACTGAGTGTCCATCAACAGAGGAATGGATAAACAAAATGTGTTATGTACACACAATGGAATAGTATTCAGCTGTAAAAAAGGAATTAAGTTCTGAGATGTGACAACATGGATTAACCTTAAAGACATCATGTTGCGTGAAATAAGTCAGACACTAAAAGGGAAATATTGTATGATCTCACTGATATGAAATAATCAGAATCAGCAAATTCATAGAATCGGAAATGAGAATAGAGGTTATCAAGTGCTGGGGTGGGGGTGGGGAATGTGGAATTAATGCTTAATTAGTACAGAATTCATCTTTTGGGCAATGGAAAAGGTTTGGTAATGGATGGTGGTCATGGAAGCACAACATTTTTTAATGTTATTCATAGTACTGAATTTTATTTTTGAATGTGGTTAAAAGAGGAAATTTTAGGTTGTATAAATCTTACTAGAATAAAAAAATGTTTAAAAACCGTAGGACTGTACAACACAAACAGTGAACCCTAATGTGAACTATGGACTATAGTTAATAGTATAATTACAATAGTCATAATTGTTTCATCAATCATAACAAAGGTATCGCACTAATGCAAAGCATGAAAAATAGGGGAAACCAAGTGTGTTGAAGGTGGTTACATGGGATCTTGACTTTCTGCATGATTTTTCTATAAAGCTACAACTTCTCTGATTTAAAAAAAAAAAAAAATCCCCACAAGCATTTAGTAACCTCTGGCCATATTCAAGTTTCTACATAAGATAAGACAAGAGAACACTTTCAAGGTTTCAAAACCCAAATTTTACTTCTGAGCATTTCCAGGCCCATGCTTTCTGTCTTGAATTTCAATTAGTTATGAATTTAACTCTCCTGCAAACCAGCTTTTAGAACCGTGAAACAAAGTTGTATGGAGGGAGGGCATTTCAAAGACAACAGCCTAAGACCTTGACTTGGCCTGATGGAAAGTATTTCCAAAGCATAAAATCAAAAAGGATTCCTAATTTCCCAAAAAAGAAACCTGTTTGGAACCCTTGGAGTAGCAGGAGGATGCCGTGTTCTGCTGGTGGCTCACATACAATAAGGCCCGCTTTGCCCAGTAGGTTTGGGGAAGTGACAGAATGCAGTAGTTCAAGGAGCATTCAGCTTGGGGATCCTGATACCAGCTCCACTCCTTGCTGCGTGACCTTGAGAAGTTGCCTAACTTAGTTTTCCAAGCTTCAATTGTCAGATCTCAAAAATGACAATGATAACTGTACTTACTCTGCAGGGCGGCAGTGAGGATTAAATGATACATTTCATGTGAGGCAGCTAGCAAAGAGCCTGGAACATATTATCTTTTGTATAAGCATTCTGTGAATGCAAACCACTATTACAGTTATTAGGGAAAAGCCAGCCTGCTTTGGACTCACTCTCTATCCTCTGGCCCAGAGCTGTCAGCCCACGGCGCAATTATCTACAAACGGAAGAGGCTGCTTCACTCATTTCTCCTCTCCTTGCTATCGTTTTGCTTCCAGAATGGCTTCTGTCAGAAGAGATGAAAATAATAATGTATCTATTTACATAATATTATCCTTATTTTCTCTCTTCCCTCAGAAATGCTCTGGTATTATCAAATTAGTCGCATTTTGAAGATGACATCCACTAGAGCTAATCAAACTGAACAATTTTGGTGCCTTGATGTTACCCTGAATTCTCATTCATTAATGTTACAGCTGCACTACTTTAAAGGAGTCTGGAAACACTCACGCTGCAGACTTTCGGCACTTTGACTGCAATCATGATTGCTTACTGAATACTAATATTCTGTATGTGTTACATGGTTTAGCTTTCTAATGCCAACACTCATTCTTTGCAGGGAATAATAAGTCTGCAGGGAGGGGAGTCATTCCTGCTAACTCCGAAATCTAGTTCTATCTTTTATTAGTTTCCTGGTGAGCTTTATAACACTGAACTCTCACATAGAAAATTCCTGAATACATATACAAAAGATAAGCATTTAAATCTTACCTCTTGAGTGCCAAACTAATATTTGAATATCATACAACCTTCTATTTCTAACAGTAGTATTTGATTTGGTCACTATGTCTGAAACATACATCTGATGTGTCCTGTATAGTTAGACGTCCTCTGTACATGAAAGATGTTACTGACGCTATTTCTCATGCATACAAATGGTGCTGAAAAGACAGGTGTCAAACCAAATGCCCTTGCCTCCTCCCCTTCTTTCTGAGCTACGTCATGATAATGCTAACGTGTCTACATGAGAAATGAGAACTTCATCATTTACATACTTTTTGTACCTGATAGAAAACGGTTAATCATTTGGCTTTATTTAGACTACAATCTTAGATTTTTGACCTACATCACACCTTTAGATTTTGCCTTTTATCTGAATATCTTGGTGGATTCTGTTTATAGCCTGTATTTATGTATCCCATTCAAACCATAGGTAAATTTATTAAACACTAGACCATCAAATTGTGATGCCTTTTAAAAAAATGATCATGTTCTGTTGAGAAAGCAATTGTTTACAAGGTTTTAAAACCAACTACTGATTACTACTGCTAATGATTATTGCTCTTTTCTTTTTTTAATGCTTTATTTATTTCTTCTGTGTTAAAATGTTACATGCTCCTATTTATGTACACTCCTATTTATGTACACAGTTTACAGTGTACAACTAACTGTACACTGTGGATAATTGTATGTATATGAATATATCTCTAAAAAATGGTAGGAAAAAATATAAATGGGGTAAAAGTACCGGAGAAAACATGGAGAGAGGGATGTACCTATTTACTGTTGATGGGAGGCAGAATGGTGTAGCCTTTCTGGAGGTCACTGTGGTGGCTCCACAAGAAGCTAAGTATAAGGGGGGCCATAAGGTCCTGCAACCTCATTATGGGATATGTACTTGGAAGACCTGAGAGCAGAGACATGAATGGACATTTGCACACTGGTGATTATGGAGGCAGTATTCATGATTTGCAGTGGGTGGAGGTTGCCTAAGGGTACATAGACTGAGGAACAGAATGGTGAACTGTGGTGTATGCAAACAATGGAATATTGAGCAACTACAAGAAGGAGTGAAGTTGTGAGACATGCAAGGAGGTGAATGGATCCTGTAGACAGCACTTTGGGTGAAGTATATGCCCGAAACAAAGGCAAACACTATAATGCCTCACCAATATGTACTAACTACAGTGTGTAAACTCAGAATTGAATCTTAGAGCACAGCCTAACAAGGAAATGATTATTGTAATGGTCCCTAGATTGTAAGCTCTTACAGCAGTCAAATCTATTCATGAATTGTAACGGCTATCTCCAAACTCTGAGATGTTGATCCGTTTGTGTATAACCTGACTGGTCTCTGGAACGTTGGATATCTGTGTGACAACTGAAGCTCAGAGCCAGAGCTCAGCAGATATGAGTGTCAGTATTAATGCATACAGCAACTATTTAAAAAAAAAATCTGAAAAAGAGCCCAGACTTCAATTAGAGATATGAATGAAGCAGATCTGGTTAAGACTAGGGCAAATCAGGCCAAAGGGTAAAGGTTGAAACTGACTGTGTGTTAAACTTTAACTTCCATGTGAGACCAAGGGAGGAGACATTTGTTTGGTGTAGGATCTACATTTTCTAAACAATATAACTTCTACAGTCAGTTTGTTCAAACACCACAATTACATGGAACTTTGAATAGGAAGTGAGATATGGTGGGTCTGTATAGATTAGAGTGAAATAGCAACACATCCCAAAGTAATTTGGGTGGAGAATAAAAATATAGATTCAGGGTCCCTCTGAGGAGCTGGGGGAGTATGCAGAGGTATTGGACTTCCTCACCTGGATTGTTGCTGATGTTCTCACAAACACGGGGGACTGAAGGCTTGATATGCTGGGCCCTCTGTCTTGGGGCTTGCCCCTCTGAAGCTTGTAACTGCAAAGGAGAGGCTAAACCTGCTTATAATTCTGCCTAAGAGTCTCCCCCTAAGTGCCTCCTTGTTGCTCAGATGTGGCCCTCTCTCTCTCTAACTAAGCCACCTTGGCAGGGGACCTCACTGCCCTCCCCCCTACATGGGACCTAACTCCCAGAGGTGTAAATCTCCCTGGCAATGAAGTATACGACTCCCAGGGATGAATCTGGACCTGGCATCGTGGGATAGAGAACATCTGCTTGACCAAAAGGGGGGTGCGAAATGAAATAAAATAAAGCTTCAGTGGCTGAGAGATTTCAAATGGAGTTGAGAAGTCACTCTGGTGGACATTCTTATGCACTATATAGATAACACTTTTTAGGTTTTAATGTACTAGAATAGCTGGAAGTAAATACTTGAAACTACCAAACTCCAACCCAGTAGCCTTGACTCTTGAAGACGATTGTATAACAATGTAGCTTACAAGGGGTGACAGTGTGATTGTGAAAACCTTGTGGATTGCCCTCCCTTTATCCAGTGTATGGATAGATGAGTAGAAAAATGGGGATATGGACTGAATGAAGAATAGGGTGGGATGGGGGGTATGATTTGGGTGTTCTTTTTTACTTTTATTTTTTATTCTTATTCTGATTCTTTCTGGTGTAAGGAAAACGTTCAAGGAGGATGGGGGTGATGAATGCACAACTATATGATGGTACTGTGAACAGCTGATTGTACACCATGGATGATTGTATGGTATGTGAATATATCTCAATAAAACTGAATTTTTAAAAATGTTACACGCTCATTATAAAATTTTTAAGTACAGAAAAGTACAAAAAAGAATGTAGAAACTCCACCCTCTGAAAATAACCACATTTTACGTTTTTCTGAATACCATCCATCTCTGTATGCATGTGTACTTGTAGATGTAATGCTACATAATGTTCAAAACCTGTCTTTTCTAGTCTGCAATATATTTGGATATTTTACCATTCTAATAAGTATTGCTTTGTATCAGTGAGGCTCATTATGTCCTCCTTTACCTTCTGAATGACAGTATGATGCATAAGTGGAATGAAGTGGAAACATGTGAAAAGGATGATTGACACTTATCTCTATCATCGTATTTCATAATGACATTGTATCTACTATACTGATACACCATATTTGTTTTGTTTTACCTAATCCCTTCATGATTGATATTTATTCCCATTATTTCATAATTATAATTTGTTGGGTCCTTTTTCCCCCAACATCCTTATTTTTTTAACCTATTTGAAGATACCATTTATCTTAAGCTTGACTCTTGTCTCTGGTGGGAAATATCTTACAATTGAGTAACAATATTCTGAATATGGATTCTATTCCATTCTGAACACTTTGTTTGACGCCTTTGATTTATAAGAAAGTACACTGCTATTACTTGAAACATGAGACGCTACTTATATGAAAATAAGATCCTTATTAGAATGTGAAGAATTGTTTTTAACTGACTTTCCTATTTAACAAACAACTCAAGGTTTACTTGCCAGTAGAAAATTACAGATTTGCGTGCTAGTTTCTCTTTTGATAATTCTGACAAATTACACAAGAATATGGTTTCTTCTCCCTGTAGAAAAATATCCTTTTCACAGTCAGTTACATCCAGATTTATCAATGTACTTGGCCATTACCATTAAAAGTGAAATGTGGATATTAGGTCAAGAAGTTTTTGTGAATTATACAACCAATGTGACTAACTAAATCAAAATCCATTTCCAGGAAGCAAAAGAAGGAAATCAATTAAAAGTTCATAAACATTGGTTAAAACCATGCCTCTTAATTTTGTGGTTAAATTGTATGCATTTCAACTTCTTAGATTTAGCAAGAGTCATTATTTTGGGAAATAATTCTGTGTACTCAACTCTCCCAGAACAAGGCATGTACATTCAATCATTCATTCATTTATTCAACAAGTAGGCTGAAATGAATAGAACATTGTCCCCAGCACTGTGCAGTTCACCATGCAGATGCACACTGCAGCCTCATGACTAGGCAGCTTCTATGCTATTAGGCCTTTGTTGGTGTCTTGCCCTGAAGTCAGCCAAATGTATTCCCCTGTAACAGTCAAGGTGTCCTCTGGATGAGTCCAGAAGCTTAGTAGTAGCTCTGAACACAGCTAGCTGACTGAGAGTCAGCAGACCTGAGTCTGACCCCTGAGTGACCTTGAGGAATTCCTGTACTACCTGGAGACGCTGTATTTTCATGCAAAAGTTAGGATTATTACATCAATCTCACAGAGTTCATAAACGCTAAGTAGTGTGTGTGAAAGACTCCAGCATGCGGAAGACCCCTCAAAAGTGTTTTGTGGAACTGCTGTGTTCCGTGTTAAAGGAGGAAAAAAAAATTCCTTTCTGCTTGCTTCCCTTCATCGCTCAAGCCAAAAAAGAAAAACCAAGACAGTAAATAAATCCTTCTAGCTCTGTGGAACTCTCAACAACCAAAGAACCCCCAACACTTTTCCCTTAACATATTGAAAAATAATATGAAGGAAAACAAAAGCTAAGCATCCTCACTTACTCACTCTATGGCAGTAACTATATCTGGTCCCTGATTCTTATCTATACCTTGTTTCTGCATAGTTTTATAGATTTTGGTAAAGTGATTGATGGTCCTTTATTCAAGATGAGGGTCTTACGAATCAAGGGTAGAGAAACTGTAATATTAGACTTGATTTTATCTTGAACATGCAGTGATAGTGCTCTGGCTTTCTCCAGTGATAACCAGAAAATCATTTCACCTCAGTGATAGCTGTGACTATCTCATTCAGAATAAAGCCCCTCGAGAAACAGATATTAGAGCTGCAGAGAACAGTGAATAAGCTAAAAATTGTGTTAAAGTAGCTCGCTCATTCCACAGTCCCCGTGAAAGGGAGAAGCAAAAGCAGTTTATTTTGATGAGGACTCCTCTTGGAACCTTCGGAGGACTGCTCCATATTTCCTGTCTTCCCCCAGGTATTTCCGACTTTTTAGTTTTTCATTTTCCCCAACTCCAGTTGTAGTCCTTTCCTAATCTTGCCCCTCTCCTTTAAACAGAGCACATTGTAGGGTTAGATTATTTTAGACTTTATAATCACAGTTTTCAGAGAGGAAAAACCTCTTATGTTTTGATCATTTACTCCAACCTTCTCGTTCTTCAGACGAGAAGAGGGTCAGAAACAGAATTAAAATTCAGAACTTACGACTTCCAATCAATGCTTTTTCCAACATTTTTGCTATATTTATGAAGTAAATGTTTGAGTTACCTATAGTTAGTTTTTAAATTAGGTTAGTTAAATATTTCTTGTTTCTCTAGGGAAGGAAAAAAGAGAGAGACTTTTCTCTGTCTCTTCTGTGGTCTGTCATGACTGATCAGCGATAGTCCGTTCAAATTCAGAGGATTCTGCCCCCATTGGCAGTTGGTCTCTTTTTTGATAGGCTGTGTCTACAGCTGATTAAACAGCAGGGGAAGTTCAATCAAGTAGCTGATTGTCCTGGGTGCCCTTTTCCCCACCTAACCCAACCAAGTCTGAGACAACCACTCTTCACTTCCTAGGGAAGAAATGTCTCCTGATGGTTCTTGCCCTTCACAGAACATAAAGGAGAACAGAGACGGTAATAAAAGTCTTATTGCAGTGTTCTGACAACAGGCATCTTTGTCCAATATATTCTCCCTGTAGGATGTTAGAGTTTATTTTATTTGAATTTTCATGCCAACTTACTGTCTCTAATACTGTATATTTAAGAAAGGTATTACTTTAAAATTATGGTTTTCATTTAAAATTATCACTTATCTTTTCTTGTATTTACTTTTTTCACAGTAAATTGTAACATTTTCCTATTTTTATCACAGCAAGACAAAACCATTTTAGTGAAAACCAGCTTAAAATCTGGATGGGGATAGTAATCATAAAAGGAGAAGAAACAGGCATACACTTAGACATTTCTCATTCTTCTTAACCATAGCATTAGATTTGCCTGTATTTTTTAATATTGGAGAAATTGTCTGATAATTCCCATCATAAGGATAAACTAAAACACCTTGGGAGTTCATCGACTCCCACAAGTTAAAACTACAAAAAATTTCCTGACACAAGAAAAAATTGCAGTTAAATGGAAAATGAAATGAAGCAAATGAGAATTGGAATGTGGAGAGTTTTGTGCTCCAAATAATAAAGGGGCCATATGAGCATGACCTATAACATGGGAGGACAATTTCTTCCATTTGAGGTTGGGGGAAGACTGATGAGCACAAGGCAAGAACCATATGGCTGCCCTGGCTCCTGGGAATGTTATTTCTGTGCAATGGATCATGTAAAGGTGAGTTACATAATTAAATGAGGCTTCATACATGTTATCTCACACAGTTCATATAATGGGCATTTATCACTTTTTTGGCTGCCTGGCATCTGAACCTTCTTCCTAGATTCGGGGAATTTCTTCTACTGTGCCTCAAGATGAGAAGCAGGGACTGTCTTCCACTTCAGAAGCTGAAAAGAGCAAACACTAGCTTTCCATATTCTCCAAGGAATAGAGTACAGGTGTGCTACCCCCGGTTGGCCAACCTGAGGCCCACTCAAGTCTCAGAGATGGAAGCAATTAATGCAAAGAGGAATTGTTCCAGTTGCAGTGACTACAATACCCAGGGTACAGTGGCAGTGGCAGTTGAGGGTGTGCAGCAGCTAAAGCAGGTACCATTCAGTGGCTGCATTATCCTCCCCAGACTCATCCAACAGTGGTATTTGGGCTGTGATTCTCCATACCTCATCTCCCCTACTCCCTAGCTGATTTCCCAGCTTGACTCTTTAGAGGCCCTTGTTATTTCAAGTGGGGATCAGCAGCCTCGGCATCACCTGGAAACTTGCAACCCCACATCCGAGTGAACGTATTATAGTGTAGTATAATGCCATGCACATATTAGGGCCTTATCGAATATTTCTTAAATGTATAGATGCATGAAAATTTATTGAAATTTGATCTTGCTGAAGCCATCTTAATTATATTTCTTCAAAACATATGTAGCATTTGAACAGCTCTTAATCCAAAATTTGTATTCCTGAAAGCACATTAAATGATCTTGTGCATAATGAATTGCATTTTAGTTTATTTCATTGATATTTAAGGGACTTATAGTGAATCCTTCTGTAATTTCATTATGCCTTTTCAAAGTAGATAATCACTCTTCATTTATCAATGTTAATTCTTATTTCTTAAAGCAGGTCACACCCATGGTAGGGGTTACTGTAATCAAATGAGTTGTCACTGAGATCACCATAGAAATTCTCTCCATGGCCCTTGTCAGTTTGGTCCTTGTCTGTCTTTGGTTTCCTAAAATGCCAGCGCCACATGATTTCCATGTATATCAGCACATAGCTAAGCAACCAAAGTGGATACATAAAACAGTTCTCTTTAGAAGGTCAGCCAAATGCTGTGATTCCAAAGTACTGTACTGTATTTGGCTGCCTGCAACTACTGGACATTAGGGGCAACTTGCCCTTCCAATTGGCATCAGGCCAGCCTCAACAGCCTCTAACAGTTATCTCAAGCCGGTGGTGGTAGAGTGTTAATAATATAGTGCCTAAGAGGACACAGAGGTCTCCCACTCTCACCTAGAAGAGAATAGCTTCTGGAAAGCAAACCTACTCTTAAAAAGCTTTGTTGAGGAAAGTATGAAAAGAGATGGTCATAGTAAGAATGGTAGAGGAGAAGGTGTTAACAACTCTGCAGACAACCAGCTATTTACCTATTGCTGTGTTCTCAGGAAAGTTCCTTAACTCCTGGCAGTAGATTGAATTATGTACCCCAATTTAGACATGTTCTTAATCTTAATCCTAATCCACATTCTTGTTGGTGTATACCCCTTGTAAATAGAAACTCTTAAAAATGTTATTTTAAGTTAAGGTGTGGCCCAACTGAATGTTGTTGGGTCTTAATCTGAGACCTGATAAAGAGAAAGAAACCAGAAGCCAGAGTCAGAGAGAAAGCCATGGGGAGAGGCCCGAAGCAGGAAATTGGCAGGAATCCAGAACAGAAAGGATTGGATATCATCATGTGATGTGAGACACACATACAAGCCAATGAACCCCAAGGATTACAGCAAACCAACACCAAAGGCTCCCAGCCCTGGGAGGAAGCAAGCCTTATAACTCTGAAACTGTGAGACAATAAATTCTCATTGTTTAAAGCAACCCATTGTGTGGTATTTCTCATAGTAGCTTGATAAACTAAAACACCCCCTGTTCCAGTTTGCTAATGTTGCCATTACACAAAATACCAGAAGTGGATTGGCTTTTATAAAGGGGGTTTTATTTGGTTACGAAGTTACAGTCCTGAAGGCCAAAAAAGTGTCCAAACTAAGGCATCAACAGTAGGGTACCTTCACTGAAGGATGGCCGATGGCATCCGGAAAGCCTCTGTCAGCTGGGAAGGCACATGACTGGTGTCTGCTGGTCCTGGGTTCTGTTCCAGCTCCTCTCTCAGCTCCTGTACATTCTTGGTTCTTTCTCCCAGGATGTTTCTCTCTAAGTGTTGGGGCGGGGGGGGGGGGGGTCCTGTCTTAGCATATCCCGGGGCAAACTCTGGGCTTCATCTCGTTGCTAAGCGTCCTTCTGTCTGCATCTCCAAGCATCTGTAAGCATCAGCGTCAGCAAGCATCTGGGCCTGTGTGGCTCTTTTTAAAGGACTCCAGTAAACTAATCAAGACCCACAGTGAATGGGGCAGGACCATACCTCCATGGAAATAATCTAATCAGAACTATCACCTACAGTTGGATGAGTCACATCTCCATGGAAACAACCTGATCCAAATATCCCACAAGATTGGATTAAAAGATCATGGCTTATGGGGATCACACTCCCCTTTGTCTAGCTTGTGGATGGATGAGTGGGAAGGTGGGGGAAGGAAACAAACAAACAGACAAGGGCGCCCAGTGTTCTTTTTTACTTTAGTTGCTCTTTTTCACTTTAATTATTATTCTGGTTATTTGTGTGTGTGTGGTAATGAAGGTGTCAGGGATTGATTTTGGTGATGAATGTACAACTTTGTAATGGTACTGTGAACAATCAAATGTACGATTTGTTTTGTATGACTGCGTGGTATGTGAATATATCTCAATAAAATGAATATTAAAAAAAAGCAAAAAAAAAAAAAAAAGATCATGGCTTTGTAGGGAGACATAATATATCCAAACTGGCACACCCCCTAAGTCTTTAATGTCTTCCTACATAATCTAGAGCTAGTAAGAATGCTTACCTAATATGATGTTGACTACATTAAGTATGAGAACGAATATAAAACACATCAGGTGAGAGGAACCTAAGATGGCGACTAGGTGAGACAGAGAAAAAAACACCTCTGTGGAAAACACTAGATAAAAAAACAGAAAGGACCCAGAACACCACTTCCAAAGTAGCACCAGCCGGACAAGTTCTGCTAAAGCCACAGGGAACGTGCATTTGGTGAAACCAGGAGTCTGCATTTTGAAACGAGTGAGTGAGTAGGCTGATCCATCGGCCACACTGCAGTGGGGGGAGACGCTGGGCTGGCATTTTTTTTTTAAAAAAGAGAGAAGCCTGGGAACAGCTGCAGATAAGACGGGAGCGGTCTGGACTAATGCCTCGGTGTCTGGGGTGGAGGATACCCCCTCCCACACCCACTGCAGATTGTCTTGGGTCCAGGGAAACAAAGGGGAGACACACGACTTGCAGCCATCTCCCCAGCGGGCGGGGCTGTTCCTGCCCGGGGCTGAGCACACAGCGCGGAGCCGAGCCCAGAAACCCAGCCTCGTGGCCATCACCCCAGTGGACAGGGCTGCTCCTGCCCGGGGCCGAGTGCTCAGCATGGAGCCGAGCTGAGAGGCCCAGCCTCGCGGCCGTCACCCCAGCAGGCGGGGCTGCTCCTGCCCGGGGCCAAGCGCGCAGCACAGAGCCAAGCAGAGAGGCCCAGCCTTGCGGCCGTCACCCCAGCGGGCAGGGCTGCTCCTGCCCAGGGCCAAACACACAGCACAGAACCGAGACAAGAAACCCAGCCTGACAGGGAGTCTTTCCCGCAGCACCGCTCACACGACACAATATCAGCCGTGGACAGTGGCCTTGAATACACCCACGGCTGATTGTCCCGGAGCTGGAAGAGCAGAGCCGTGCAAAAAGGGGGAAGTTAATGCGTCAACCATCTTTGAAGTGGGCTAGGAATGCCCCTACACAGCCTGGTGGCCCAGGGCTTCCCTGGAGGCTGGTGCTCACTTGTGACGTGGCACGGCCCTCCCCCCTTCAACAGAGGTCCTGGAAAAGCACAGCAGGGAGGGGGGAACCACTCGGAAATCCCAGGGAACCTACGCCAATACCAAGGACTTTTGTGTCAGCGGCAGAGAACAGCCTTAAATCTCTGGGAACACCTGGGAGGTTTGATTATTAAACCTGCCCTTCCTCCCTAACCACTCAGGCACACGCCCCTCATTGAGGGCAGACAGCACTGACAACACACCCAAATTAAGTGCACCAATTGGACCCCAAAAAAATCAGATCCCCACATAACACAAAGTTGGGGAGAACTGACTTGAGGGGAATAAGTGACTCACGGATGTCATCTGCTGGTTAGTTAGAGAAAGTGTATGTCACCAAACTGCAATTCTAACACATTAAAGATCAAGTAAAGCAAATGCCAAGAGGCCAAAAACAACAGAAAATCTTAAAGCATATGATAAAATCAGATGACATGGAGAACCCGAACCCAAAGACTCAAATCAAAAGATCTGAAGACACACAGTTCCTGGCAGAATTAATCAAAGAACTACAGACAGGCAAAGAGAGCATGGCACGGGATATAAAAGACTTGAAGAAGAGCATGGCACAGAATATAAAAGACATAAAAAAGACCCTAGAAGAGCATAAAGAAGATATTGCAAGAGTAAATAAAAAAATAAAAGAGCTTATGGAAATTAAAGAAACTGTAGGCCAAATTAAAAAGACTCTGGATACTCATAATACAAGATTAGAGGAAGTTGAACAACAACTCAACCTCCTCGAGGAGCACAGAACAGAAAATGAAAGAATAAAAGAAAGAATGGGGAAAAAAATTGAAAAAATCGAAATGGATCTCAGGGATATGATAGACAAAATAAAGCATCCAAATTTAAGACTCATTGGTGTCCCAGAAGGAGAAGAGAAAAGTAAAGGTCTAGAAAGAGTATTCAAAGAAATTGTTGGGAAAACTTTCCAAACCTTCTAAATATAAATACACAAAGCATAAATGCCCAGCGAACTCCAAATAGAATAAATCCAAATAAACCCACTCCAAGACATATTCTGATCAGACTCTCAAATACTGAAGAGAAGGAACAAGTTCTGAAAGCAGCAAGAGAAAAGCAATTCACCACATACAAAGGAAACAACATAAGACTAAGTAGTGACTACTCAGTGGCCACCATGGAGGCGAGAAGGCAGTGGCATGACATATTTAAAATTCTGAGAGAGGAAAATTTCCAACCAAGAATACTTTATCCAGCAAAACTCTCCTTCAAATTTGAGGGAGAGCTTAAATTTTTCACAGACAAACAAATGCTGAGAGAGTTTGCTAATAAAAGACCTGCCCTACTTCAGATACTAAAGCGAGCCCTACCGACAGAGAAACAAAGAAATGAAAGAGAGATATAGAGAATTTCAACAGACATATATAGAATATTACATCCCAGGTCACTGGGACACACGTTCTTCACTAGTGATCACGGATCTTTCTCCAGAATGGACTGTATGCGGGAACATAAAAACAAGCCTCAATAAAATAAAAAATATAAAAATGAATTTGTTCAAAGAACATTCTCTGCCCACAATGGAATACAAATAGAAGTCAATAACCATCAGAGACTTGGAGAATTCACAAACACCTGAAAGATAAAAATGAGGGGGAGATGAAAACATTCCCGGACAATCAAAAGCTGAGGAACTTCATCACTAGCAGATCAGTCCTAAGTGGGCTGAAAGGAAGGGACACTAAACAATTGACTGACACCACATGAAGAAATAAAGATTTCCAGTAAAGATCACATGCTAAATATAAAGACGAATACTACTGTACGGTTGATTTATAACTCCACTATTTACTTCCTACAGGATCTAAAATACATAAACTGTAATGATAAATCGGTGGTTTTGGACTCAATGTAAAATATGTAATTCTTGACAAGAACTACATAAAGGTGGGGGAATGGAGAAGTATAAGAACACAGTTTACATGTCCTATTGAAGTTAAGTTGGTTTCAAAGAAAAACAAGATTGTTATAGATTTAAGAGGTTAAATTTAAGCCCCATGGTAAACACAAAGAAAGTATCAAAGAATATGACCAAAGAGATGAAAAGTAAGGTAGGGGTTCCAAGAAGTGGGGGAAGGGGCAATGGGGAGTTAAGAAATGAGAGTAGGGGTTTTGGTTTGGGGTGAAGGGAAACTTCTAGAAATGGATGGTTGGAAGGTGATAACATTGCAACATTCTAAACGTGATTAATCCCACTAAGGGAATGCTAGGGAGGGGTGGAATAGGAAAATTTAGGCTATATATATCTTTCCAAAATTGAAAAAAAAAAATAAGGCAGTCTAAATCGACGACAATTAAATGCCAAGGAGATCCTGGACAGGATCTGAGGCCAGAGGAGAGGAGGCTCAAAGGGACATAGCTGGGACACAAGGAAAAAAAAAAAAAAAAAAAAAAAGGAAATATAGAATGTAAGCTTTGTATCAATGTTGAATTTCTTGAACTTCTTAGCTGCATTTAATAACATTGCATAAAATAATGTTCTTGTCCATGGGAAAGGTATATGTGAATTATATTACCTGTTCAAAGATATGTGCAGCTAGCTCTCATATGTTCAGAAGATAGAGCAATAGATGATGGGTGTTAGGGAGGGAGGGAGGGAGGGAGAGAGGGAGGGAAAAAAAGAGTGGTGTGACAGGATCTTAAAGGTGATGGATCAGGGTATCGGGGGAGGGGGGTCAGGGTATGATGGAATTCTATGTTTGGGGTTTGTACTGTTTTTACAACTGTTCCTGTAAGATTGAACTTACTTCAAAATAAAATTTATTATTCATTAAAAAAAAACACATCAGGCACCTACTGCTCCATAATTATTTGCTATTGTGATGATTGTATTTCTACTATAAGATGGCAACTCATCAACAATTTATGAAATGAATTAAGGGTAGGCTTGGAAACACACTTGTGTTGTAGATAAGAGAATGATTTTCAGTGGCAGGGACTTTGATACCCATTTGCCTGCCCTAAATGCCATGACTTAAAACCTGTTGTCACTATGAATTTTAAGAGTTGTGTAAAGAGAAACAAGCACAGGTTCTGGCAACACATAGATCAGGGCTATGATTGCATTATCACAGAGACTTTTCCCTTTTCACTTTCTAAGCACACCCTGATCTTCACTTAGATATCAAAACTCCCCTCCCCACAGCCCACATGCTGCAGAAGCAGCTGACCCACACAGTGGATTTAATAGGCCTATGGGAAATCCTGTCCCCCTCGCCAAAGTGATTGGTTCAGGAACCCAGGAATAAGTCAGTCAGAGCATTTCATCCCCTTGACACCAGATTGATTTAATAATGGCCCAAAAGTATATGAAGAGAGATAGGGTAGACATGAGAATTCATCTCACAGACCTACTAGAGGGAGCATAATTGACCAAGGGCCCAGGGGCTGCATTCTGAAATTCATCCCTAAGTTTAGAGATGCTAAAGGATAATAAAACAGACTGGTTCCTGGGAGACACTGGATGTCTTTATCAGTTGACTTTGCCTAAATGATGTTCCAAAGGCTTTGCTTAGACTGCACAACAATCCAAAACCTTTCTACTAAATTTTCTTCACTCACTCCATGAGAGGCTCCAGACCTGTTTCCTAAAATTTTTTCATATATAATCCCACCATCTATCTGCTTCTTGGAGGACCATGATTAACCTAGGAGGTTTACTGAGACTTTTAGGAAATGTCTGTTTCTCTTAAGAGATAGGCACTGGGAAATATGCCCTTTCTTCCTCTGGATTTCATGTGAGGCCTAAAATTGCTCCAGTCATTTTCCACCACAAAAGAAGCCAGCCTAAAATAGAGCCTACATAAAGTAGAGGGTTCACATGGCGAAACTGGAGATAATGAAGTCAGAGCCACTGGAGTAAGCCTCCCTTGAAGGCAGTTCTACCTTTGGATATCCAGTTTTTGAGCCACTTATTTCCTTATTATTTAAGGCATTTTGAGTTTGGTTCTTTACTACTCATTGTTCAATGCAGCCTTTGTGATACTCCCAGCCCAGACCCAATGAGTTGAAGGAACTCGAGGAAGTTACAGAGATTCAAGTATCTCTTCACCTTAAAGCATTGTTGAAAGAATTAGAGATTAAATATATAACGTGCCTAGAACACTGTCTACTTTGGTGTTTAGTATATAGCAGTATTATTTTGTTTATCATACCACCCCCTTCCCCACTTATTCTGTCTCACATCATTCTTTTTGTCTCTTTCATATTGTTTATTGAAGCCTTACTTACGTAGTAGTTTGCGGGTTGCTGGTGCTGAGTTCCAACTTGGCGGGCCGGGGCCAGGGAACCTGGTCAGCCCCTGGGGGAGGCGATGGGCATGGGCAGTAGCGCCCTCCACAGCCCCCCCCCAGGGAACCTGGCCAGCCCCTGGAGAGGGTAGTGGGCATGGGCAGTAATACCCTCCACAGCCCCCCGGGCCTGAGAAAGTGGAGCCGGCTACAGGCCCCATCTCCCTCACCCAAAATACAACCGTTAGAGGAAGCTTGCCAGAGAAAACCGCCCCCTTTATCTTGCCCGCACACTCCCCGTTGCCAGAGCAACTCCCGCCACCGCCAGTGCGCATACACCGTTGCCAGAGCAACTCCCGCCCTTTTCAAACGACCTCCGCGCCCTCTCAGAACCAATCCTAGCCTTTATCCCCTCAGCATTGCCATGTAAGGACCCCACACCCCTAACACCGACCCCGCCCTCTATGCCACCCTATATAACTTGTGCTCACCCCTGAATAAAGGCTTTTTGTTCTACTACATTGAAAAGAGAGTGTCTCGCGTCCCTCTCTCGCCGCCCTCCACACCTTGCACGCCTCTGCCGGGGACTCGGCCAAGTCCCCCGCCTCACCTTCGCCTCCGGGAAGAGCTGCCGCCGGTACCCCTCAAGCAACGCTGAGCGCAGAGGGTTCCGTGGCTGCCCGCCCCTAGCTGTGACCGCAGTAGTTTATTTGTTTCTTATCATTTCTGGCTGTTTCCTTTCCTGGAATGTAGTTCCATGATGACAGAGACCTTGTTTCTCTTCATGGCTGAATCTTCAGTGCCTTAAAACTGTGCTTGGCACAAAGTAGGCCACAAAAAAACATCTGATGAACAAATAACTGAATGTTCAGCCTAACCTTCCCTCTTTAGAGTTCTGAAGGGAAAAGAGGGATCATCTGCCTTTGATTGTTATTGCCTTAAATAGTGACTTAACATAAATCACCATCACCACTAATTAGAAAACATGCAATGTGAGTCTATTGTCCATGAATCAGATGTATTATTAACATTTTTAAAACCAACTATCTGAGTGTATTATTACAAAATAAATAGATAAAATACTGTCAACTGAATAGACATAATCAGAATGGACTATAACAAACATAGATGAAAATTTTAGGTTAAAAAATTCACAGTTGCAACACCCATTCATGATTAAAAAAAAAATACAGAAACAAAAAACAAGGAACAGAAGAGAACTTCCTCAACCTGATGAAGGCTGTTTATGAAAAATCTTCAGCTAATATCATAATTAATGGTGAAAGATTGAATGCATCTCCCTAAGGTCAGGAACAAGTCAAGGATATCTGCTCTCACCACTTCCATTCAACATTTTATTTTTGGTAAGAAAAAGAAGTGAGAGCATATATTGGAAAGGAAGATGTAAAAATCTCTTTATTCACAAATCCCATGATTATTTATGTAGTAAATTTTAAGGAGTCTACAAAAAAAAAAAAAAAAATACCAGCTCTAGTAAGTGAGCTAAGCAAGGTGATAGGACACAAGGGCAATAGAAAAGAAAAAACAACTGTGTTTTTACATACTAAAAATAACAGTAGGAAACTTAAAATTAAAAAAATATATATAATGACATTAAAACCATTAAATGTTTAAGGATAAATGTGACAAAATATGGCTAAAATATGTGTAAGACTTATGCACTGAAAACTACAAAGCATTGCTGAAAGAAATTAAAGAAGGAAGTCCTAAATAAATAAACAAACAAATAAATCCCAGTAGGCATTATTGTATAAATTAACAGATGATTATAAAATTTGTGTAAAAATCAAAGTAATTATGATAGCCAATAAAAATTTGAAAAACTAGGACAAAGTTGGAGAACTTACGCTACCTGATTTCAAGACTTATTATACATCGACAATAATCAAGGTAGTGTGGTATTGGTATGATAGTATACATATGATTGATACAGAATCAAAAAACTAGAAATGGACCCACACATATAAGGCCAATTGATTTTCAAAAAAGAAGGCAAGGAAATTCAATCAAGAAGTCTTTTCAACAAATGGTGCTAGAACAATTGGAAATCAATATACAAAACAGAAAGAAAGAAAAGAAAGAAAGAAAGAACGAAAGAAAGAAAGAATGAACGAATCTGACCCTTACTTCACATAATATAAAAATTTCAATTTAAAATGAATCATAGGTGTAAATGTAAGACATAACATTATAAAAGTTCTAAAGAAGGCAAGGAAAAAAATCTGTGTTGCCTTGTGACCTTGGATAAAGCAAGATTTTTTAGTTAGGACATAAAGAGCTCTAACCTTTAAAACATTGACAAATTGGACTTCATTAAAATTAGAACACTTTTGCTCTTCAAAAGAGGCCATCAAAATAAAAAGGCAACCATAGACTCAGGAAAATATTTACAAAACATATATTTAATAAAAGACTTGTATTCAGAATATATAAAAACTCTTACATCCTACAAAGTTTAATGTATTCCACTTCAGGAATGAAGGGGAAATCAACACATTCTCAGATGAAGGAAAACAAAGAGAATTTGTCACCAGCATATGTACCTAAAAGAATTGCTAAAGGAAAGGAAATGATGATTTAAAAAAAAAAAGAAAATCTTAGAAGATCAAAAAGGAGGAAAGAACATGGTAAACCAAATTTGGTAGTAAATATATGGCTTTCCTTCTCCTCTAAAGTCTTCTAGATTATGTTTGATAGTTGAAGCAAAAATTACAATACTGTCTGGTTTGATTCTAAATGTATGTACAGGAAATATTCCAGATGACTCTATTACAAAAAAGGAATAGTAAAGGGAGGTAAGGTTTCTATATTTCACACAAACTAGAAAAATGATGACATTTGTACATGGTGTTAAGTTATGTATATATAAAGTAATTACTAGAGCAACCACTAAAAAAAAAAAAAAAAACTATACAAAGATATATCCTAAAAACACTATAGCTAATTCAAAATGGAATTCTAAAATACGTTCAAGTAATCCAAAGAAAGTTAGAAAAAAGAAAACAGAAAAATGAAAAGCAGAGAGAAAAAATGGAAAACGAAAGTTAAAATGACAGACATAAGCCCCAACATATCATTATTACCTTAAAGGTAAATGATTTAAATACACCAATTAAAAGGCAGAGATTGGTACAGTGGACTATAAATATGACCCAGCTATATACTAACTCAAGGAACTTGGGCTTAACTTTTCTTTACCTCAATATCTGTTCTGGTTTTCTAGACTGCTCCAGCAAATATCATGAAATGGGTCAGCTTAAACAACGAGAATTTATTAGCTTACAGTTTTGAAGCCAGGAAAATGTCTAAATCAATGCATCATCAAGGCGATGCTTTCTCCCCAAGACTATGGCTTTCTGGGGCTGGCTGCTGGCAACCCTTGGTCCATAGCTTTTCATGTGGCAAGGCACACAGAGGTAGCTCCTGGTCTCTCCCTTCTCTTATGGGTTCTGTTTCACCTTTTTGCTTCCTTTGGTTCTCTCTGTGTGTGCCTGAATTTCATTCTCTTATAAAGGATTCCATTCATAGGATTAAGACTTATCCTGGGCCATGCCTTAACTGAAGTAACCTCATCCAAAGGTCCTCATTACAATAGATTCACACCCACAGGATTGGATTAGATTTAAGAACATGTTTTTCTGGGGTACATACAGCTCCAAAACTGCCACATTATGCTTCTCCATAAAGTGGAGATACTTACGTCATCTACTTTACAGGGTACAATGAGTTAATATTCATAAAGTGTTTAGAGCAGTCCTCTGCTCTAAAATAAGTGCAAAATAAGTGTTAAATAAATAAACATTTTAAAGCACCTATTATGTGTCAACCCCTGGCCAAGTACCTGGCAACTTTTCTTATACTGCTCATTGTGCAAAACTCCTAGGACAAATAAATGAATATCAGTGGGTTACCTTTTAAGTGATATCTAGGAATAGAATAGCTGTACAGAAAAGAAGCCTGCTACTTTGGCCACTTTCTAAATGCACTTTCACTCTCAAATGCCAGGATTCTACTTCTAAATTTCAAAACCAAGATGTCATATCATGCTAGGTCAGAGGTCGGCAAGCTTTCTCTGTGAGGTTCAGATGGTAAATGTTTCAGGCTTTGGAGGCTATACAGCTTATGTGCAACAACTTAACTCTGCCGTTGTAGTGTGAAAAAAGCCATAGACAATATGCAAATGAACAAGGCATAGTAATACTTAAATAAAACTTATTTATAGACACTAAAATGCAAATTTCACATAATTTTCATATTGATATTGCTGAACCATGTAAAAATGTAAAAACCGTTCTCAGCCTGCAGATTAACATTCTGACTACAAGCCATAGTTGACTGACTCCTGTGCTAAAAGCAGCCAAGTATAAGGGAGTGCCCTAATCAAGAACGAGATGTCAACTGCGGTTCAGAGTTCCAATGACAAGTAAACATCTCGAAAGAAAAACTAAGAGAGAACTGTTTCTAGTGAAATGTCACATAGGCATAAAAGTATTTCTATGGCACAAGAAGCAGAAAAAGTACAATGAACTGGAGTTTTGCCATAATGGCCACGATCTTCTGCTTAGAGATAAGTACTTTCTTAAGTTTATTTTATCTGTTTAGGGTCTATCCTTTTCTCATCCCTTCTCCTTATAAATTGTGGATAGTAATTCTTTGACCTTAGGGAATCTTGGTCTTTTGTCTGCATTGTCTGATCCCTTCAACAAGTAACCAGTTGGAGTATCTGCTTAATTTCCTACTCACCGCCCCCCTCAGAAATAACTATCCCAAAGAGCAGAACACATTATGAATTCTACAGCTCTCCTTAACAGGTCCTTTATTAAGAATTCTTAAAAGCTCTCAGGAGTAGCCTGGCCCCAAAGGTCATTGTGGCCCTAAAGCCAGGCTTCACAACCCTAAAGGCTGTGGACACAGATCAGGAGAGTTCTTCAGAATCCCAGGAACTGGCCTGCCACTAAACCCTGTACTCTTCTTTGTGCTTCTCAGGTTTTAATCTCTCTATATTGTCACTGGTCTATTCAAAAGTCTTGGGGAGAAAAGAAAAAAAAAAGAAAGAAAATAAACAATAGATACTGCACCTTACCTAGTTTAGGGTCTATCCCTTTCTCATTCCTTCTCCTTATAGATTGTGGATAATAATTATTTGACCTTAAGGACTCTTGGTCTCTGAAGGGGTCCAAGTGATAGCAAACTGAAAACAGTGGCTTCAATAAGATAAAGGTGTTTTTCTCTCATACCTAAGTGAACTCAGGAGGCAGAAGAAGCTCAGAGCTCTTAGGGAAGCCCTGAGAAGTCTTCAAGGGTCCAGACTCCTCCAGTTTCCCTCTCCACTAGCACTAGAGTGAGGGACTCATCCTCACAGTCCACGATCCCGGCCACAAATAGAGGAAGGGGCTGTAGAGGGCTCAAGCAGTCACAGTGGTTAGCTCTTAGGGGAGGTGCTCTGAAGCTGCCAAACATTTCTGGTTACATCTCATTGGCCAGAATTTAGTCACATGGTCTTACCTAGCCACAAGGAGGCTGGGAAACCTAGGCTTCCTTAAGAATGAAGAAAATGTCTTCGGGGGATAACACACACTGTGTACAATGCTTGGAATGCAAGAGTTCTACCAAGTTGTAGGTTATTCTCTGGGCAACTCCTAACTTCTCTTCTTCAGTCAAACCAGAAAGGAGCCCTGTGCATCCCAGGACTGTGGTCATAGGAGACAATCGACTGTAAGGAGGGGCAAGCATTGCCGCCAGAACTAGAGCTTTCTAAGGTCAGTGCTGTAAGGATTCTCATCTAATTTGACTGTTGTTTAATACCTTCCTCCTCACGGACCCTGGGAAGAGTCACACATGTTTCTACCTCCCAAACCTCACATGTATGAATCATTATGGAATGCATTCAGCATATGTTCCTCTTCTGAGGGAAAATATTTGAGACTTGTGGATAAGCTACGTAAGTCCCATGGATAAATATACATTCTTCCCTCTACTTCCTCCAACCTCCAAAATATATTTTTTTTAAATTCTCCTGGATTCTTCTGTTTGATCTAAACATAACATATATTCATTTTCTTACTATATATTTTGAAAGTGTTTTGCACTTACGGGATGATCATCTTTGGATTTAAAAAACAAAAAAGAGCATATCTGGCCTTATCTTTACTCTGAGTGTAAAAGGTACCGTGAAGCAAGGAAATATGTCCAAGACATCTGGATACCATTTAATTCATATCACTCTGGCAAGATAAGGTGAAGAGGTGATGGGACAATTCTCACATTGAGTTAAATGAACTTGCCAGTGAGACAAACAAGACTGCTGTGATTTGAATAAGTTGATGGCTTGTTTAAACAAAGGGGTTAATTCCCCAGTCTTCCATTCCTGGTTATTTTTGTTGTGTTTTGTTTTTTGCTTGTTTGTTTAAACCCAGTTTATAGTCCCAGAGAATGCAGCATGCAAATGATCTAGATTAGAGAACTAAATGCACACTCCACACTAGGGTAACACTGGAATTTCTCTTTGGTATATTTTCCTCTAACATTTATACAAAATAGGTAATATAAGCAATAGGTCTAGACTGGGGTCATTTTGTAGGGGATTATCTTTACTTGGCCTACATAATTAGAAACTTAGGATAGTGGCAGCAAAGCCCACAGCACCTGATTCAGGTACCTCACCTAATCATATCTGGAAATATTCATTTATGTAATATATTTGTAATAAATAGTTACTATCTGAATCCACTTTTGGAATATGATATATGGATTTTTGTTGATAAATGCTAAACCTACATTATAGCATAAAACTATATATTTTTTGCTACATTTAGTGTAAGCCAAAATATCTAAAATACACAGACGTAGTTACAAAGTCATTTTGAGTCTAACTTCTCATCGTTCCCCACCAGAAAGTTTATAGTTTTTTTTTTACCAAGGGTTTTCTAAAGTAATCTTTAAGATAGGGTAACATATGCATTCCATTTCATAGAGAATTTCAAAGTGAATTTATTCAACCTGGGACCAGAATTCACACTCTAATTTTTTTAAGAACTTAATTTTGAGCTTCAACATGAAAAACAATGAAGCATAATTGAAAATAAGAAACATGTCTTTTAGAATGAAATGACTTGATTTACAATTCTGACCAACCTTCCTGTTCTAAAACCACTGTGATTAAATAGATATAAGTAGATAAATGATAGATGGTGATAATGATAGGTAGATAGAGATGGGTGATAGATAATGATGATAAATGACACAGAGATGGAGATAAAGATAAAGACAGATATAGATGACATCAATATAATATAGATTATAATATAGAGATATAGAGAAGAGAAAGATAGAGATTTCTTTAAAAGACATTTCATTCCATTCCATATGTACCAAAAGCCAAGCTATTCAGGATTCCTTTTTGCTGAATAAATACCCATCAACACACAACACACACACACACACACACACACACACACACACACACACAAAGCACTCAGGCTGAACTGTCTCTGTCCTCAAAAGCTCCAATCACCTGAAATTTTCTCCTGAGGGTTGAGTCTCCTTCCACTCTACCGGCTTTACTCTGAGAAGAGTCTTGGTGTCTCTTTGACAACTTGGTTTTACAGTGAAAATTATAGAGAAGCTGATGAATAACAGCATGAGGAGACTTTAATTAATTCCCTTTCTCCCACCAGGCACTAGACATATGCAGGTTGTGCTAAATAACCATGAAAAGCCAGAAGAGAGAAGTAGCAGCCACATTTCCAGGATGGCACGGTCTTCAGGAAAAAGTTTTTGGCTGGATTTTAGGAACCCTGTGTTCCGCTCTCCCCTCGCTGCCGCTGACACAACTGGTAACTTGAAGTGGGCCCCTGATGATAACGTGCACATGTTCTTTACAAAGTGCATCCACTGCCATTAATACATTTGATCTTCCACCCTAGCTTTGGTTTGCCCGTGTCTACACCATCCTCCCTACATTTTCTTCCATCTTGCCTATACTTCAACCAGATAAATATTGTATTTTTAACCATTCTCAATTCTTTCTGTGTATTTTTCCCACTCTGGGGAATATTGACAGCACATGCTTACTTCAAAGCTGTTTTACCACTGCCGCCACCAAAATGAGTACTGTAACTCACAGTCGTACCTATCCCACCAGTAATAGGTGTTTAAGAATGCAGATAAATTATATTTCTGGCCAAAGGTGAAAATAATTGGAATGGTAAATCTATTATTGAAAAAAAAATCATTCAATGTAATATAAGAAACTACAGTTTATCTAGGATTTACTATATGCTACCATAGTGCTGTTTAAAGTGACTTCATTGAAAGGAATATTCTAATGAGGTGGGCCTTGTCACCTAACTCTGAATTTATATACATTGCTCTAAGCCACCAGTCGGCTTAACGATGGAGCTAGAATTTGAACCTGGTTTTCTTGACTTTTCTGCACTATGCTGTCTAAGCACCAAACGTCTCTTCTGTTTTATTTTCCACATGACAACTCGATACCTCTTTTCACTTTCTTGACCCAAATAACTATCTCTTCTTTAAACTGCCACTTTCATTTCTATGAGAGAAATTGCTTTATAAGCTTCAAACAAATGCCACAGTTTTGAAATGGATGGGAGAGGAGCCCTGCTTCCCTCTTTCTCCCTCGAGACCCTCCATAACCACCTCAGGCCTGGGCTGGGGCTGCACCCAGCATGTCTGAATCGGTGTGTATCTTTGGTGAACAGGAGGGTATCTGAGACTGTGGATGCCTGTGCCTTTATGAAGCCTCTCGAAGGGTCAAAATCTGCCTTCTTATAGCACACTGTGATGGTTAGGTTCATGTGTCAACTTGGCCAGGTGATAATACCTGGCTGTCTGGTCAAGCAAACACTGGCCTAATAATTGCTGTGAGGACATTTGTGGCTGGTTAATAAACCAACAGGCTGGTTTATTAAATCATCAGTCAATTGACTGCAGCTGTGGCTGATGACTCACCAAAGGTCGTGTCTTCCACAATGAGAGAATGCAATTGGCTGGATTTAATCCAATTAATCAGTTGAAGACTTATAAGCAAGACAAATAGAGGACCTTCACTTCTTCGGCTGCCCAGTGAAGCATTTCCTGAGGAGTTTGTTGAAGTTGCCAGTTCATTTCCTGAGGAGTTCATTGTACATTTTCCTTGGAGTTGACAGTTTACTGACTGCCCTACAGAATTTGGACTCGTGCATACCCACAGTTGCGTGAGTCATTTGTATAAATTTTATAGTCATAGATATCTCTCATTGATTGTTTCCCTAGAGAACCCTAACTAATACAACTTGATACCAGGAGTGGTTCTTGAGAAACAGAATCTTAAAATGGGCTTTTACAATTTGTTTTCTACTCTGATTAGATTCAAAGGCACTAATTTCCAGTAATCAACAGGGCACTGACAGTCCATGGCATGAGTTGGCAAAAGAGATACGCAAAATAGCCCCATTTGATTCTCCTAATCATACTCTTGTATGAAGCAAGGCTCTGGGTGACAGTGTTTTCAACACCTTCACAGAGTTTTGCAGAATTAAGAGGTGTAATGATGTTGGCTAGCTGCTCTTAGATACAATGGATAAAGTTGTAAAAGAAAGGGATGAGTTAAAGGCTTCAAATTCAAAACTTAAATGCCACATGACAGATATAAAGGTTTCTATGTGTGCCCTGAAAGAAAATCTTATTTCCTGTGCCCGCAGACTTGAGGTTTCTGAAAACCAGACACAGACTCTCATTGTGCAAGTAGCAGATTTATAATGTAAACTAAAATCTCAACCTCTCAGGGTGTCTGCTGTTAAAGTAAAGGCATTGATTGGAAAAGAATGGGATCCGGAAACTTGGGATGGGGACATATGGATTGATAATAATGGCAGTGAGGACACTGGAACCCTGGATTCTGCTGAGTCATTGTTATATTTACCTGTAGAGGGCTGTCCTGAGGAAACAGCTTCCCCACCTCCAGTCTGCCCTAAGGAGCCTGCCATCCAACCCCCACCTAAACAGATTAACCCTTCAGTGCCTGCTAATCCTGTAATCACCTCCCCTGAGGAAGCAGCCCTCACTCCTCTGTCTGGAGAGATTAATCCTGTTTTAAGAGATGAAAATACAACAGAATGTCCTGAGATAATTGGCTTGAGATATAATTCTAACTCTTTTCATGACCTAACCCCACCACCAGTCTTTGCTTCAAGACCTATAACTAGACTAAAGTCCCAACAGGCCCCAAAGGGTGAGGTACAAAGTGTGACCCATGAAGAAGTATGCTATACTCCAAAGGAACTGTATGAGTTTTCCAACTTGTACAGACAGAAACCAGGGGAATATGTGTGGGAATGGATATTAAGAGTGTGAGATAATGGTGGAAGGAATATAAGGTTGGATCAGGCTGAATTTACTGATATGTGCCCACTAAGCAGAGATTCTGCATTCAGTGTTGTAGCTCGAGGGGTTAGAAAGGATGTTAACAGTTTGTTTGGGTGGTTGGCTGAAACATGGATCAAAAGGTGGCCGGCATTACCAGAGGTTGAAATGCCAGAACTGCCCTGGTACAATGTGGAGGAGGGGATTCAAGGGCTTAGAGAGATTGGAATGTTAGAGTGGATTTATCATGGAAGACCTGCTCACACACCCCTGGAATGTCCAGAGGACACACCTTTTACCAGGACTGTGAGGAATAAATTTGTGAGACTAGCTCCATTATCCTTGAAGAGCTCTGTAGTCGCCCTTCTCTGTAGGTCAGATATTACTGTAGGAACTGCCATCACTGAGCTGGAATCCTTAAACACAATGGGGATAATTGGGTCCTCAGTCAGCAGAAGCCAAGTGGCTGCAGTTAATCGCCACAGACAAGGTGGGCGTGGCTACCATAGTGGAAAACAGCCTCAAAGCAGCAATCAAAATAATATGACTCGCAGAGACTTATGGTGTTGGCTAGTGGATCATGGAGCACCAAGTAGTAAAATAGATGGGCAATTGACTAAATTCTTGTTTGAACTATATCGGCAGAAGAATTCTAGGTCACGTGAACGAAAGTCTCCCATGAATTACAAAAACAGAGAGTCACGGCCCCTTAATCAATTCCCAGACTTGAGACAGTTTACAGATCCAGAGCCCCCTGAATGAAGGGAAGGCCGGGTACCCTTGGGGAAGGACCCTGTTACACTGCCAAAAATTTATGCTGTTAATCTTCCTCCCAGCCTTCCCCAGGGGGACCTACAGCCTTTTACCAGGGTAACTGCATTGGGGTAAAGGAAATGATCAGATATTTCGTGGATTATTTGACACTGGTTCAGAAGTGACATTAATTCCAGGAGACCCAAAATGTCATTCTGGCCCACCAGTCAGAGTTGGGGCTTATGGAAGTCAGGTGATCGATGGAGTTTTAGCTCAGGTCCATCTCACAGTGGGTCCAGTGGGTCCCTGGGCCCATTCTGTGGTTATTTCCCCAGTGCCAGAATGCATAATTGGAATAGACATACCCAGCAATTGGCAGAATCCTCACATTGGTTCCCTGACTCATGGAGTGAGGGCTATTATGGTGGGAAAGGCCAAGTGGAAGCCACTAGAACTGCCCCTGCCTAGCAAAATAGTAAACCAGAAGCAATACTGGATTACTGGAGGGATTGCAGAGATTAATGCCACTCTTAAGGACTTGAAGGATGCAGGGGTGGTGATTCCCACCACATCCCAATTCAACTCTCCTATTTGGCCTGTGCAGAAAACAGATGGGTCTTGGAGGATGACTGTGGATTATCGTAAGCTTAACCAGGTGGTGGCTCCAATTGCAGCTGCTGTTCCAGATGTGGTATCATTGCTTGAGCAAATCAACACATCCCCTGGTACCTGGTATGCAGCTATTGATCTGGCAAATGCTTTTTTCTCAATTGCTGTCAGCAAGGACCACCAGAAACAGTTTGCATTCAGCTGGCAAGACCGGCAGTTTACATTCACTGTGCTACCTCAGGGTTATATCAACTCTCCAGCCCTATGTCATAATATTGTCTGCAGGGATCTTGATCATTTCTCCCTCCCACAAGACATCACACTGGTCCATTATATTGATGATATCACGTTGATTGGACCTAGTGAGCAAGAAGTAGCAATCACTCTAAATTTGTTGGTCAGGTATTTGCGTGGCAGAGGATGGGAGATAAATCCAACAAAAATGCAGGGGCCTTCTACCTCAGTAAAATTTCTAGGTGTCCAGTGGTGTGGGGCCTGTCGAGATATTCCTTCTAAGGTAAAGGATAAGCTGTTGCATCTGGCCCCTCCTACGACCAAAAAAGAAGCACAACGCTTAGTTGGCCTCTTTGGATTTTGGAGACAACATATTCTTCATTTAGGTGTACTACTCCAGTCCATTTACTGAGTGACCAGAAAAGCTTCTAGTTTTGAGTGGGGACTGGAACAAGAAGAGGCTCTGTGACAGGTCCAGGCTGCTGTGCAAGCTGCTCTGCTGCTTGGACCATATGATCCAGCCAATCCAATAATGCTGGAAGTGTCAGTGGCAAATAGAGATGCTGTTCGGAGCCTTTGGCAGGCTCCTATAGGAGAATCCCAAGTCAGGCCCTTAGGATTTTGGAGTAAAGCTTTACCATCCTCTGCAGATAACTACTCTCCATTTGAGAAACAGCTGTTGGCCTGCTACTAGGCCTTAGTAGAGACAGAATGTTTAATCATGGGCCACCAAGTTACCATGAATCCTGAATTACCTATCATGAGCTGGGTATTGTCTGACCCAACAAGCCATAAAGTTGGGCGTACACAGCAGCACTCCATCATAAAATGGAAATGGTATACATGATAGAGCTCGAGCAGGTCCTGAAGGCACAAGTAAGTTACATGAGGAAGTGGCCCAAATGCCTTTGGGCCCCACTCCTGCCATGTTACCTTCTCTTTCCCAGCCCACAGCTGTGACATCTTGGGGAGTTCCCTACAATCAGTTGACTGAGGAAGGGAAAACTCGGGACTGGTTTACAGATGGTTCTGCACGACATGCAGGTACCACCTGAAAGTGGACAGCTGCAGCACTGCAGCCCCTTTCTGGGATGTCCCTGAAGGACAGTGGTGAGGGGAGATCCTCCTAGTGGGCAGAACTTGCAGCAGTGCACCTGGTTGTTCACTTTGCTTGGAAGGAGAACTGGCCAGAGGTGCGTTTGTGTACTGATTCCTGGGCTGTTGCTAATGGTTTGGACTTGGAAGGAACATGATTGGAAGATTGGTGACAAAGAAGTCTGGGGAAGGGGTATGTGGATAGACCTTTCTGAGTGGGCAAAAAACGTGCAGATATTTGTGTCCCATGTGAATGCTCACCAGAGGGTGACTTCAGCAGAAGAAGATTTTAATAACCAAGTGGTTAAAATGACCTGTTTGGTGGATACCAATCAGCCTCTTTCCCCAGCAACTCCTGTTATTGCCCAATGCGCTCATGAACAAAGTGGTCATGGTGGTAGGGATGGAGGTTATGCATGGGCTCAGCAACATGGACTTCCACTCACCAAGGCTGACCTGGCCACAGCCACTGCTGATTGCCCAATCTGCCAGCAGCAGAGACCCACACTCAGTCCCCGATATGGCACCATTCCCCAAGGTGATCAGCCTGCTACCTGGTGGCGGGTTGATTACATTGGACCACTTCCATCATGGAAGGGGCAGCGATTTGTTCTTACTGGAATAGACACATACTCTGGATATGGGTTTGCCTTCACTGCACGACATGCTTCTGCCAAAACTACCATCTGTGAACTTACAGAATGCCTTATCCACCATCATGGTATTCCACACAGCATTGCTTCAGACCAAGGAACCCACTTCACAGCAAATGAAGTGAGGGAATGGGCATATGCTCATGGAATTCTCTGGTCTTACCATGTTCCCCATCATCCAGAGGTAGCTGGGTTGATAGAATGGTGGAATGGCCTGTTGAAGACTCAATTACAGCACCAACTAGGTGGCAATACCTTGCAGGGCTGCAGCAGTGTTCTCCAGGAGGCTGTGTATGCTCTGAATCAGCATCCACTCTATGGTGCTTTTTCTCCCACAGCCAGGATTCATGGGTCCAGGAATCAAGAAGTGGAAACAGGAGTGGCACTACTCACTATCACTCCTACTGATCCACTAGGTAAATTTTTGCTTCCTGTCCCTGCAAGTTTAAGCTCTGCTGGTCTACAGGTCTTGGTTGCAAAAGGAGGAGTGCTTCCACCAGGAAACACAACAATAAACCCATTGAACTGGAAGTTAAGACTGCCACCTGGCCACTTTGGGCTTCTTATGCTTCTTCTTTTTTTTTTTCTTTTTTGGTTTTCCATTAGTTTTTTTTATTTTTTTATTTTTTTTATTTTTTTTTCCTCTTCATTTTATTGAGCTATATTCACATACCATGCAGTCATACAAAACAAATCATACATTCGATTGTTCACAGTACCATTACATAGTTGTACATTCATCACTTAAATCAATCCCTGACACCTTCATTAGCACACACACAAAAATAACAAGAATAATAATTAAAGTGAGGAAGAGCAATTGAAGTAAAAAAGAACACTGGGTACCTTTGTCTGTTTGTTTGTTTGTTTCCTTCCCCTATTTTTCTACTCATCCATCCAAAAACTAGACAAAGTGAAGTGTGGTCCTTATGGCTTTCCCAATCCCATTGTCACCCCTCATAAGCTACATTTTTATACAATTGTCTTCGAGATTCATGGGTTCTGGGTTGTAGTTTGATAGTTTCAGGTATCCACCACCAGCTACCCCAATTCTTTAGAACCTAAAAAGGGTTGTCTAAAGTGTGCATAAGAGTGCCCACCAGAGTGACCTCTCGGCTCCTTTTGGAATCTCTGCCACTGAAGCTTATTTCATTTCCTTTCACATCCCCCTTTTGGTCAAGAAGATGTTCTCCATCCCACGATGCCAGGTCTACATTCCTCCCTGGGAGTCATATTCCACGTTGCCAGGGAGATTCACTCCCCTGGCTGTCTGATCCCACGTAGGGGGGAGGGCAGTGATTTCACCTTTCAAGTTGGCTTAGCTAGAGAGAGAGGGCCACATCTGAGCAACAAAGAGGCATTCAGGAGGAGGCTCTTAGGCACAATTATAGGGAGGCCTAGCCTCTCCTTTGCAGCAACCGTCTTCCCAAGGGTAAAACCTATGGTAGAGGGCTCAACCCATCAAACCACCAGTCCCCTATGTCTGTGGTCATGCTAGCAACCATTGAGGTGGGGTAGGCCAATACCCCTGCATTCTCCACAGGCTCCTCAGAGGGGTACTACATATTGTTTTCCTTGTTTTTCTTTTTTTTTTTTTTAACTTTCCTTTCTTTTTTAAATCAACTGTATGAAAAAAAATTAAAAAAAAACAACATACAATAAAAGAACATTTCAAAGAGACCATAACAAGGGAATAAGAAAAAGACAACTAACCTAAGATAACTGCTTTACTTACCACCTGTTTCTACTTTACCCCAAGAAAGTTACCTAATATAACAACATTTCTGTGAACTTGTTCCTACTATATCCATCAGAAATTATCAGACCATAGTCATTCCTGGGCATCCCCAGAACGTTAAATAGCTTATCTGTTCTTCTTGGATTATTGTTCCCCCTTCCTTAATTGCTCTCTACTGCTAGTTCCCCTACATTCTACATTATAAACCATTTGTTTACATTTTTCAAAGTTCACATTAGTGGTAGCATATAATATTTCTCTTTTTGTGCCGGGCTTATTTCGCTCAGCATTATGTCTTCAAGGTTCACCCATGTTGTCATATGTTTCACAAGATCGTTCCTTCTTACTGCTGTGTAGTATTCCATTGTCTGTATATACCACATTTTATTTATCCACTCATCTGTTGGAGGACATTTGGGTTGTTTCCATCTCTTGGCAATTGTGAATAATGCTGCTATGAACACTGGTGTGCAGATATCTGTTTGTGTCACTGCTTTCCGATCTTCCAGGTATATACCGAGAAGTGCAATCGCTGGATCGAACGGTAACTCTATATCTAGTTTTCTAAGGAACTGCCAGACTGACTTCCAGAGTGGCTGAACCATTATACAGTCCCACCAACAATGAATAAGCATTCCAATTTCTCCACATCCCCTCCAGCATTTGTAGTTTCCTGTTTGTTTAATGGCAGCCATTCTAATCGGTGTTAGATGGTATCCCATTGTGGTCTTAATTTGCATCTCTCTAATAGCTAGTGAAGCTGAACATTTTTTCATGTGTTTCTTGGCCATTTGTATTTCCTCTTCAGAGAACTGTCTTTTCATATCTTTTGCCCATTTTATAATTGGGCTGTCTGTACTATTGTCATTGAGTTGTAGGATTTCTTTATATATGCAAGATATCAGTCTTTTGTCAGATACATGGTTTCCAAAAAATTTTTCCCATTGAGTTGGCTGCCTCTTTACCTTTTTGAGAAATTCCTTTGAGGTGCAGAAACTTCTAAGCTTGAGGAGTTCCCATTTATCTATTTTTTCTTTTGTTGCTTGTGCTTTGGGTGTAAAGTCTAGGGAGTGGCCGCCTAATACAAGGTCTTGAAGATGTTTTCCTACATTATCTTCTAGGAGTTTTATGGTACTTTCTTTTATATTGAGACCTTTCGTCCATTTTGAGTTAATTTTTGTGTAGGGTGTGAGGTAGGGGTCCTCTTTCATTTTTTTGGATATGGGTATCCAACTCTCCCAGCCCCATTTGTTGAAAAGACCATTATGACTCAGTTCAGTGACTTTGGGGGCCTTATCAAAGATCACTCGGCCATAGATCTGAGGGTCTATCTCTGAATTCTCAATTCGATTCCATTGATCTATATGTCTATCTTTGTGCCAGTACCATGCTGTTTTGAGAACTGTGGCTTTATAATAAGCTTCAAAGTCAGGGAGTGTAAGTCCTCCCACTTTGTTTTTCTTTTTTAGAGTGTCTTTAGCAATTTGAGGCATCTTCCCTTTCCAAATAAATTTGATAACTAGCTTTTCCAAGTCTGCAAAGTAGGTTGCTGGAATTTTGATTGGGATTGCATTGAATCTGTGGATGAGTTTTGGTAGAATTGACACCTTAATTACATTTAGCCTTCCTATCCATGAACATGGAATATTTTTCCATCTTTTAAGATCCCCTTCTATTTCTTTTAGTAGAGTTGTGTAGTTTTCTTTGTATAGGTCTTTTACATCTTTGGTTAAGTTTATTCCTAGGTCCTTGATTTTTTTAGTTGCTATTGAAAATGGTATCTTTTTCTTGAGTGTCTCTTCAGTTTGTTCATTTCTAGCATATAGAAACATTACTGACTTATGTGCATTAATCTTGTATCCCGTTACTTTGCTAAATTTGTTTATTAGCTCTAGTAGCTGTATCGTCGATTTCTCAGGGTTTTCTGGATATAAGATCATATCATCTGCAAACAATGACAGTTTTACTTCTTCTTTTCCAATTTGGATGCCTTTTATTTCTTTGTCTTGCCGGATTGCCCTGGCTAGCACTTCCAGCACAATGTTGAATAACAGTGGTGACAGCAGGCATTCTTGTCTTGTTCCTGATCTTAGAGGGAAGGCTTTCAGTCTCTCACCATTGAGTACTATGCTGGCTGTGGGATTTTCATATATGCTCTTTATCATATTGAGGAAGTTTCCTTCAATTCCTACCTTTTGAAGTGTTTTTATCAAAAACGGATGTTGGATTTTGTCAAATGCTTTTTCAGCATCTATTGAGATGATCATTTGATTTTTCCCTGTCAAATTTTTAATGTGTTGTAATACATTGATTGATTTTCTTATGTTGAACCATCCTTGCATGCCTGGAATGAACCCCACTTGGTCATGGTGTATGATTTTTTTAATGTGTCTTTGGATTTGATTTGCAAGTATTTTGTTGAGGATTTTTGCATCTATATTCATTAGGGAGATTGGCTGGAAGTTTTCCTTTTTTGCAGCATCTTTGCCTGGTTTTGGTATTAGATTGATGTTAGCTTCATAAAATGAGTTAGGTAGTGTTCCATTTTCTTCAATGGTTTGAAAGAGTTTGAGTAAGATTGGTGTCAGTTCTTTCTGGAAAGTTTGGTAGAATTCCCCTGTGAAGCCATCTGGCCCTGGGCATTTATTTGTGGGAAGATTTTTGATGACTGATTGGATCTCTTTGCTTGTGATGGGTTGGTTGAGGTCTTCTATTTCTTCTCTGGTCAGTCTAGGTTGTTCATATGTTTCCAGGAAATTGTCCATTTCCTCTACATTATCCAGTTTGTTGCCATACAGTTGTTCATAGTATCCTCTTATAATTTTTTTAATTTCTTCAGGATCTGCAGTTATGTCACCTTTTTCATTCATTATTTTGTTTATAAGGATCTTCTCTCTTTTTGATTTTGTCAGTGTAGCTAGGGGTTTGTCAATCTTGTTGATCTTCTCAAAGAACCAACTTTTGGTGATATTTATCCTCTCTATTGTTTTTTTGTTCTCTATGTCATTTATTTCTTCTTTAATCCTTGTTATTTCTTTTCTTCTACTTGGTTTAGGATTGGTTTGCTGTTCATTTTCTAGCTTCTTCAGTTGATCCATTAGTTCTTTGATTTTGGCTCTTTCTTCCTTTTTAATATATGCATTTAGTGCTATAAATTTCCCCCTTAGCACTGCTTTTGCTGCATCCCATAGGTTTTGGTATGTTGTATTCTCATTTTCATTCGCCTCTATATATTTAGCAATTTCTCTTGCTATTTCTTCTTTAACCCACTGATTGTTTAGGAGTGCGTTGTTTAACCTCCAGGTATTTGTGAATTTTCTAAGTCTCTGATGGTTATTGACTTCTAATTGTATTCCATTGTGGTCAGAGAATGTGCTTTGAATAATTTCAATCTTTTTAAATATATTGAGCCTTGTTTTATGTCCCAGCATATGATCTATTCTGGAGAAAGTTCCATGACCACTAGAAAAGTATGTGTATCCTGGTGATTTGGGATGTAATGTCCTGTATACGTCTGTTAAATCTAATTCATTTATCAGATTGTTTAGGTTTTCAATTTCCTTATTGGTCTTCTGTCTGGTTGATCTATCTATAGGAGAGAGTGATGTGTTGAAGTCTTCCACAATTATTGTGGAAACATCAATTGCTTCCTTTAGTTTTGCCAGTGTTTCTCTCATGTATTTTGTGGCACCTTGATTGAGTGCATAGAGATTTACGATTGTTATTTCTTCTTGCTGAATTGCCCCTTTTATTAGTATGTAGTGGCCTTCTTTGTCTCTCAAAACATCCCTGCATTTAAAGTCTATTTTATCTGAGATTAATATTGCTACACCTGCTTTCTTTTGGCTGTAACTTGCATGAAATATTTTTTTCCATCCTTTCACTTTCAATTTCTTTGTGTCCCTGTGTCTAAGATGAGTCTCTTGTATGCAACATATTGATGGTTCATTTTTTTTGATCCATTCTGAGAATCTATATCTTTTAATTGGGAAGTTTAATCCATTTGCATTCAACGTTATAACCGTGAAGGCATTTCTTGAATCAGCCATCTTATCCTTTGGTTTATGTTTGTCATATTTTTCCCCTCTCTCTATTAATATCCTTAATTGTACCCATACCGAATCTCTTTAGTACTGAACCTTTCTCCAAGTCTCTCTGTCCTTTCTTTGTTTCTCTGTCTGTAGGGCTCCCTTTAGTATCTCCAGTAGGGCAGGTCTCTTGTTAGCAAATTCTCTCAGCATGTTTGTCTGTGAAAAATTTAAGCTCTCCCTCAAATTTGAAGGAGAGCTTTGCTGGATAAAGTATTCTTGGTTGGAAATTTTTCTCACTCAGAATTTTAAGTATATCATGCCACTGCTTTCTTGCCTCCATGGTGGCTGCTGAGTAGTCACTACTTAGTCTTATGCTGTTTCCTTTGTATGTGGTGAATTGCTTTTCTCTTGCTGCTTTCAGAACTTGCTCCTTCTCGTCAGTGTTTGACAGTGTGATCAGAATATGTCTCCGAGTGGGTTTATTTGGATTTATTCTATTTGGAGTTCGCTGAGCATTTATGATTTGTGTATTTATGTTGTTTAGAAGATTTGGGAAGTTTTCCCCAACAATTTCTTTGAATACTCTTCCTAGACCTTTACCCTTTTCTTCCCCTTCTGGAACACCAATGAGTCTTATATTCGGATGTTTTATATTATCTGTCATATCCCTGATGTCCATTTTGATTTTTTCAATTTTTTTCCCCATTCTTTCTTTTATGCTTTCATTTTCCATTCTGTCATCTTCCAGGTCACTGATTCGTTGTTCAACTTCCTCTAGTCTTGTACTATGAGTGTCCAGAATCTTTTTAATTTGGTCAACAGTTTCTTTAATTTCCATAAGATCATCTATTTTTTTATTTAGTCTTGCAATGTCTTCTTTATGCTCTTCTAGGGTCTTCTTGATATCCTTTGTATCCCATACTATGGTCTCATTGTTCATCTTTAGTTCTTTGAGTAGCTGCTCTAGGTGCTGTGTCTCTTCTGATCTTTTGATTTGGGTGCTTGAGCTTGGGTTGTCCATATCATCTGGCTTTTTCATATGCTTTATAATTTTCTGTTGTTTTTGACCTCTTGGCATTTGCTGAACTTGATAGGGTTCTTTTAGGATTTGTAGACCAATTGAAGTCCTTATCTCTAATTTATCAGATCTACAGCTTCATGGAGTACACTTTCTCTAACTAACCAGCAGTTGGCATCCACGAGCCACCTGTTCTCCACAAGCCAGTTCTCCCCTGCTTAGCCTTTGTGGTGAGTGGGGGAGTGAGTCTTGTGGGGTCCAATTGGTGTACCAAGCTTGCGTGTGTAGTTGGTGTTGCCCGCCCTGTATATGGGGTGTGTTTCTGGGCAGTCAGGGAGGGGGGGTGGCTCTAACAATCAAATCTCCCTGGTGTTCCTGGAGTTTTAAAGCTGCTGCAATAGTCTAATCCTTCAGTTCAGTCCTGCCACAGTTTGTCTCTGCCACTGACCCACAAGTCTTTGGTATTGGCGTATGGCTCCTGAGACTTGCAAGTGGGCCCCTCTTCCAGGCTGTGCACCCCCGGTCCTCTGTTGAGGGATGCCTGTGCTATGTCACAGGTGAGTACCGTCCCCCCAGGGCAGTTCTGGGCTGCTGGGCTGTGTAGGGAGGCTCCCAGTCTGCTGAAATGATAGCTGAGTGGGGCTTTGTTAATTCACACTGCTCCACCTTCCCAACTCTGGGACAATCAGCTGAGGTTGCAGGGAAGGCTAATGTCCATGCCCAGTTTTGTGGTGTGTGCCTGTTATTTGAAGCACTTCCATCACACTGGGTTGTCTGGGGCAGCTCTGGGCTATGGGGCTCGCGATGGGCAGGAGTGTTTCCTGTCCACCAGGATGATGGCTGTGAGTGCACACCCCCCTTTTCTCGGGATGTTGTGGTGTTTAGTGAATTTTCTCAGCCACTGGATTATTGCCTTTTGTCTCAGAGCTCTCTTAGTTCTGCTCTTGTCTTGACCTGCCCAAATTGCAAGTCTTTGAAGCTTTCTGTATTGGGCATCTTAGAGTAATTGTTTTAGAAAAAGAAAAAAGGATTAAAAAAAAAAAAAAAAAAAGGGCCCTTCTCAGATCCTCAGAGATCTAATGGGTTATTGAAATACTAAGAGACAAAGCAATTAGGGCCATTAAGGAAAGGTCCACAGGGCAGAGAGATCAGCTTTTCTTCAGGACTTGAATATGAGCCTCCGGACCTGAGCTCTGCCCTTCCCCTTTCTATGTTCACCAGAACTCCAAAAATCCTCTGCTTTTATTTTGGAGTTTTTTGTGTTGTTTTTTTCTATGCCTGTTTCCTCTCTGCTGGGCTGGCTGCTCTCAGATTCTCTGGTGTCTGGTCTCAGTCTATCTATGGTTGGAGTTTGGATCAGTAGAATGAGTTTCTGATAAGGGCTGCCACTGTAGTTCTCCCTTCTCCTTCCTGGAGCTGACAGCCCCTCCTCCCATGGGACTGAGCCTGGCAGGGAGGGGTGTGGGTCCCCTGGCCACAAAAACTTACAGATTTTGCTGATCTCAGCAGTTCGACATTTCCATGAGTGTTGTATGAAGTATGCCCAAAGTCAGATTGCTCTGTGGTGTCCAGTCCACGCAGTTCCTGGCTTTCTACCTACTTTCCTGGAGGAGTAACTAAAACATACAGCTCACCAGTCCGCCATCTTGCCCCACCTCCCTTCTTATGCTTCTGAATCAACAGGCAAAGAAGAGATTACTGTACTGGCTCAAGTGATTGATCCTAACTATCAAGGGGAAATAGAACTACAACTACACAATGGAAGTAAAGAAGAGTTTTCCTGTAATACAGGAGATCCCCTAGGGCATCTCTTAGTACTACCATGCCCTGTGATTAAAGTCAATGGAAAACTGCCACAACCCAATCCAGGCAGGACTACCAATGGCCAAGAAACTTCAGGAATGAAGGTTTGGGTCACCCCACCAGGCAAAGAACCACGGCCAGCTGACGTGCTTGCTGAGGGTAAAGGGAACATGGAATAGGTAGTGGAAGAAGGTGGTGATAAATATGAACTATGGCCACGTGCCCAGTTACAGAAATGAGGACTATGATGGCATGAATATTTCCTCCTTGTTTGTTATGATTATGCTTGTATTTGTCTAGAAAGCAAATATCTTTGCTGTCTTCTCTGTCTTACCCCCTTATCATATGGTATAACCTGTACTGTTCATTTTGCTGTATTTAAGCTAAAGGAAATCAATTTTAAGAGCTAATGTCACCCAAGGACTTGCACCCTATTCTAGAGAGATTTAGTACATTTCCAGTTGTACGCTGCACAGCGGAGTATTGTTAGGCAAAATATATGTCTGTTACTGTTATCTACTTAGAGATAAAGCATGGTTTTAGGTGACGTGCATAACTACCAAGTTGACAAGGTGGTTAGGTTCATGTGTCAACTTGGCGGGTGATAGTACCTGGCTGTTTGGTCAAGCAAGCACTGACCTATCAATTGCTGTGAGGACATTTGTGGCTAGTTAATAAACCAACAGGCTGGTTTATTAAATCATCAGTCAATTGACTGCAGCTGTGGCTGATGACTCACCAAAGGGCATGTCTTCCACAATGAGAGAATGCAATTGGCTGGATTTAATCCAATTAATCAGTTGAAGACTTATAAGCAAGACAGATAGAGGACCTTCACTTCTTCTTCGGCTGCCCAGTGAAGTGTTTCCTGAGGAGTTCGTTGAAGTTGCCAGTTCATTTCCTGAGGAGTTCATCAGACACATTTGTCAAAGATCCCAGTTCGTGTCCTGAGGAGTTCATCAAAGTTGCAGGTTCTTTTCCTGAGGAGTTCATTGGACATCTTCCTTGGAGTTGACAGTTTGCTGACTGCCCTACAGAATTTGGACTCGTGCATACCCACAGTTGTGTGAATCACTTTTATAAATTTTAGAGTCATAGCTATCGCTCATTGATTCTGTTTACCTAAAGAACCCTAACTAATACACACACTAATTAATTAAACTTGTATGGTCAGTTAATTCAAACACCATAATTACATGGAAATTAGAATAGGAAGTGAGATCTGGTTGGTTTGTACAGGTTAATCTGAAATCCCAATATATCCCAGAGTAATTTGGTCAGAGAATAAAAAAGTATTTGCAAATCCCCCATGAGGGCCTGGGGAAAAATGTGGAAATATTAAACTTCCATACCTGGGGAATTCCTGATATTCTCTCAAGCATTGGGAACTACCATTGAAGAAGGCCAAGTCCCCGATCTTGGGGCTTGCACTTATGAAACTGGTTACTGCAAAGGAGAGGTTAAGTCTACTTATAATTGTGCCTGAGTCACACCCAGAGATCCTCTTTTGTTGCTCAGATGTGGCCTGCCTCTCTCTATGCTCACTAAGCAGGTAAATTCACTGTCTCCCCACTATGTGGAACATGACTTCCAGGGGTGTAAATCTCCCTGGCAACACAGGACATGACTCCTGGGGATGAGCCTGCACCTGGCATAGTGGGATTGAGAAAGTCTTCTTGACCAAAGGGGGAAGAAAAATGAAACAACATAAAGTTTCAGTGGCTGAGAGATTTCAAATGAGTCGAGAGGTCACTCTGGAGGTTATTCTTATGCAATACGTATAGATATCCCCTTTTAGTTTTTAGTTTATTGGAATAGTTTTCCAGTTTGCTAATGCTGCCATTATGAATAATACCAGAAATGGATTGACTTTTATAAATGCTGTTTATTTGGTTACAAATTTAGAGTTCTAAGACCATAAAAGTGTCCAAACTAAGGCATCAACAGAGGATACCTTTACTAAATAAAAGCTGATGGCGTCCAGAACACCTCTGTTAGCTTGGAAGTCATGTAGCTGACATCTGCTGTTCCTTTCCTCCCAGGTTGTGTTTCAAAATGGCTTTCTTGAAAACGTCTCTGTGCTTCTGTCTGCATCTCCATGCATCTCCAAACAAAAGCATCAGCTCTCCAAAAGTCTCTCTCAGCTACTCTCAGGGCATTTAATCCTCTCTTAGCTTCTTCAGAGCAAAGTCTGGGCTAGCATCTCGAAGTGTCAGCAACATCTCTGTTGGCTTCCAAGTATCTAACATCTGTGTGTCCTGGTTTAGCATACCCTGGGGCATTTTCATCTCTCTGCTCTCTGTGCGAGCTCCCTTTAAAGAACTACAGTAAACTAATCAAGACCTACCCTGAATGGATGGGGTCAAATCTCCATGGAAATATTCAATCAAGATGTCACACCCTAATCAGAAGGATTAATAAACCTGCCCCCACAAGATTGCATTAAAGAACATGGCTTTTGAGGGGATAGAATATATCCAAACCAGCACAAATAGCCAGAAGGAAATACCTGAAATTGTTGAGCTGCAACTCAGTAGCTTTGATTCCTGAAGATGATTGTATAGCTGTGTGGCTTACATGGTGTCACTGTGTGATTATGGAAACCTTGTGGCTCATATTCCCTTTATCCACTGTATGGACAGGTGAGTAGAGAAATGAGAACAAAAATTAAATGAACAATGGGGGGTGGGTGGGATGTTTTGGCTGTTCTTCTTTAATTGCATTTTTATTTTTATTTATTTATTTTTTTTTTGGAGTAATGAAAATGTTCAAAAATAGATTGGGGTGATGAATGCACAACTATATGATGGTACTGTGAATAATTGATTATACACTGTGGATGATTGTAGGGTATGTGACTATATCTCAATAAAACTGAATTGAAGAAAAAAAAATTCTGTCTTCTTGGATTGTGGACAGAATGGGGGAAGTTTAGCCAAATGGCTACATGCTAATTACACAGTGTCCTGCTTCCTTCCTCCCATGCTGAGTCACCAGAGAATCCTGTCTGTTGCCCACAGGTTCTGTTTTCCAGCTGACCCATCTCTACTGAGATGGCAGTGTGTCCTATGAAAAGTATGTGGCTATGGGTGCAAACAAACTTGGATTTAAATCACTTCTGCTGGTTTTCAGCTGTGCAATCCTCAGCAAAATACTTAACCGTATTGAGCCTCAGTTTCTTCCTCTGAAAAGGGGAGAATACTATACTCACCTCTCCCAGTCATTTGGAAATTAAATCAAATAACACATGAAAGTACGTTGCGTATGGTAGGTATCTGATAAACGACAATGGTTTTGGCTTCTCCTCTATGGTAATTCTTCTTCCCTCCATCCTCCTGATGTATAAGGGAAGTGGGACTCTGTGCCTTTCCATGAGGGTCAGAGCCAGCCATGTCTAAGCCTGTGAGGTTTCTGAGTCATCCTCTTTCCGTTTTCTGCCATGTTTAGGGCTCCCTGTCCTTACATCTCTCCATGTCATCTCTTACTCAGTTCTCCACCAACCCTCCCCTATACCTTCAAGAAATTTCTCAATCACACAAATCAGCTTGGAGCCCTACATTCTGAATTGCACTTTTCATTGCTTGATTATATATCACACCAAACTCTTTTCTACTTATTTTTCTCTTTGACAACGAGCAGCACTGAGTATAGTAAGTAGGGCCAATACCAATGGTCCCATTTACATAGATGTGTGTTCTTTGGGGGCACACTGCAAGGCATCACCCCTAATTCAATGTCTAATAAAGATATATTGACTGGACTTGAAAATTAACCTGAGCATTGCCTTCAGATTGCTGTGCAGGACTTCCAAGAAGCCAAACTTTGGGTTGTCCCTCTTTTGCAACAGGATTTAGGTGGAACTCAGGAACAGGCCAATGTTCACCCATCATCTCTGTGGTTGCCTGCCTCCACAATGACCCCCAGTGATTTCCACCCTCTGGAATCCACATCATTGCATGGTCCCCTCCCACACTGGATTGGAGTTGGTCTGTGTAACCAATAGATTACAGGAGAAGTGATGGTATGTCTCTTCCAAGGCTAGGTTATAAAAGTCACCACAGATTCTGTCTTGCTTTCTCTTGGGTCGCTTGCTCTGGTGTAGGCAGCTGCCATGTCTTGAGGACCCCCAGGCAGCTCAGTGGGGAGGCCCACGTGGAGAAGAACTGAGCCTCCAGCCAACAGCATTGAGTGTTGCCTCTTGGAAGCAGCTCCTCCAGCCCCAGTCAAGCCTTCAGATGACTGCAGCTCCAGCCCATATCTTCACTGCACCTTCATGGGAGACCCTGAATCAGCACCACCCAGTTAAGCCACTCTCAGATTCCTGACCCTCACAAACTGTGTGAAAAAATAAATGTTATTTTAGACTGCTAAGCTTTAGGGTAATTTTTATGCAGAAATAGATAACTAATACAAACTCTCTGTTTCTATTTGCAATACATCCTTTCTCCTGCAGAGAAGCCCACCACACCCAAATATATACCTGAAAACTAATTGAGGTAAATCAACTTTACTTATAATTGAAAAGAATTATAGGTACTATAAAATTATTTTACCACCATTTTACTAGCAATTGACACAATCCACAAACTCAAACAATCTAACTTTCCTTAACAAGAATATCAAGTTTGACTATATTATAAATGGAAATAAAACATAAAATACATTTGCCTTTTGTTTTAGAGAGTTTTATTGGGATTCATTAAAATAACTTGAAGAAAGCTGCAACTGGTATTTTGAAAGACAAATATGCCTACCTTATATAGGCTACCACATAAGGATGCTTTTGTCATCCAAAGAGAACATTCAACATAATGAACTGATACAGTATACAGTCTTCTGTCTTCTACTCATTATCCACAGTGTGTCAGGTACCAGATTAGGGATATAAAACCCTAACCTCCAGAATTTCAGACCTAGATACTTTCAAGAGAAAACTTGGCAATAATTCCAACCACTGGGTCACTATTTTGCATTCTGCTTTTTCTAGAAAACATACACACACAAATATCTATATATCAAATACAAACTATTTTAACCAGAAGTAATAATTTATAACTACTTCTAAGTATTGCTACATAGAAATACTAAGAGTAGATGGTTAGGAATGAAGCAAATTCCAAGGAATTTAGAAGTCAGGCATTTCTATAAATTAGAAAAAAAAAAAAAAACAATGGGTGGCACTGACTACATAATTAGCAAGACCCAAAGCAAAATGAAAATGTTGGTGTCCCTTGTTCAAAATTTCAAAACGGCGACAGCAAGGCATTAATCGAAGCTGGTGTCCTTCTGAGCATAGGACTCTCTGCGACTATACAGGTCATTCATCCATGAAGCTAGCCCTGATGGTGGGATGTATTTTGTAGCTTCTTAAAGAGATGTCTCAGGAGTTAGGTGCTAGAAGTAAAAAGGCAGGTAGGGCCAGAAGTCATCGGTGTAGGGTTCATTGAGGGTTTATTGAACAGCAACTGATATTTTTGTAGGACTTTATACTTCACAAAGCATTTACTCCATATCCAAGATCTTATTTAATCCAAGTGACAATTCTGTGTGGTGGTGTTGTCCCTCTTGGTTGGAAAGTATGCTGGGATCCAAAGAGGTCAAGGGGTTTATTTAAGTCCTCTTGGCCAGGACAGGCCCTAAATGCAGGTCATCTGACCTCAAATCCAATATTTTTGAGAAGGTCAACTCAGCCTGGTGCTAGGAGTCAAGGTTTACAAAGAGGCACAGAACACTTTATCTGCAGTGTAGTGATTCACTAGAGAAAGGTGGAAGGTGAGAGGTGGGGCACTGAGTGACCGTATTTATTGGCTGCTTTCACATCTGTGGGTCTAACAAAACTTTACAGCAAATGCCACCCCAAATTCTACATTTCTCATCCTTCCTCCTACCTCTACACAGCACCCCAAACCCTCCAACATCAGCCTCAGACCTCAGTTCTCTGTCAGTTTCTGGATTGCACAAACAAAATGACAATCAGCCTAGCCATCTCCTGCTCGGGTCTACCTTGTTATATTATAAAATCCAGCAATCTGAAGCAGATTTCCTGTTGTGTAACTATTGCACAACATCTTTTTAAATCTAAAGCATGCAGCTTTACCTTTAATGGCAGATTGAAATATTCTTGAAAAACTGTAGGTGTCATCTTAACTGATCTCTCATCTCTTTCAGGTATGGAATCCTAGTATGGAATTTGCCAGCATCAATCTGCACTTGTATGAAACAAACTAAAAAATCCCTCTTAAGCTCATTTCACTTTCTCTATGTACAGCAGAAAAAATGAAAAATTATGTTTTTGTGAAAAACTTTAATTATGAGGGATTGAGCAAATTATTAAAACAAAAACTACATTGTTTTCATTAGTACAGCCCTTACATGGCATTATTTATGAAATATTAACTTTTTATTAGTAAGCATATAAACTTGATTAAAATTTTTCCACAACTTTATCATTTTCCTTTATTACTCTATAATGTTCCTCGATACAAGAAGTCCAAAGTCAAGTCTAAAATATTTTCCTTAAGTTACAGCTTTATTTCTGACTTCCTGTAAGACACTGTCTCAAGCTCTTAACTTCTCTGTAGTTCAGTTTTCTCAGCTATAAAATCATTAGTGCATAGTGCTTTCCTGGCTTGCAAAGATGCTTGGGAAATTCCAGCTCTAGGAGTGCAAGACACTTCCAAAATACAAAATAACTTTATATTTATGATTACAACTTGCTTGACATTTTCATTGTGCTATAATATGGGAAATGTGTATTTCAAAATAATGGTAACACAGAAGTTGTGCATGTTCCAGCAGATGGGTATTCAGAGATCCAGTAAGAGTTAGAAGATTTTTTAAAAATACTGTGCACCTTCAAGGTCAAGATAAAATTCAAATCCAGAGTCCATTCACGTGTTACAATAAAAAGAAATGGACCTTATGAACAGTATGTGCTCATACTTAAATGCTAAACTGTTAATATATATAAATAGATACAACATAATAAGTAATGGTATGTATTATGTAATATATCCTATATAGTCATATATATTATTGTCACCTTTGTTTTTATTACTATTACCCTATTTCCTATATCTATTTCTTGTGGTAATTGGATGAGGCGCAAAAAAATAAAGTGACTTTCATGAAAGTAGAAAAGCAAGGCCAAAAATCAGAGAAAGGATGTGAAAGGAAAGAGATGAGAACTCAAAGGATGGGAAAAGAAAACTGGTACTTGGACTCTTTTGAGGGACTTCCTGTAGGGACGTTTGTCCACTCCTCTTTGGGACCCTTGTCTGTCCTGCGTGGCTATTTCTAGTTCTTTCCTCAAGCCGAAATCCTGACAGGAATATTGCCTAGCATCAAATAAAGAAGAGTTCAAGGTCCAAACCTTTGAATAAGATGTTTTTCCAGGGAGTATCCAGGCTCCTCCCCCTCTCCCAGCAATCACATAACATTATGTGTTTGGCTTTTTCTCAGCTCTTTTTTTTCCCCATAATTGTCCCTGGCTTGTCCCCAAGTAGTTCCTTCCTCCCAACTCATCCTGTCTTTCATTCCCTCTGTATTTCCCTTTATTTGTTTTTCTTGTAGCTCTCCTACACTCTACTTTGTTTATCTTCTGAGCCATCACATCCTCTATTAGCTGAGGTTATCTCAGAGTGTTGACTCTCATCTAAACAACATTCATTTTCTTCTGGCCCTACTTTAAAATGGAATTTCAATTCATTACTTATGCATTTTTTTCTCCCAAAGGGATGATCATTCAGATTGTCTACGGTCCTTGCCTGTCCTAGACTATTACTGAGTTACATCAGCTGGAGGACAGCTGCCGGGAAGCACCGCCCATCCCTCTCTTTACTAAGGGTAGTCCTGCCCCACATGATGACAGTGCAGCCTGCCTCTGTGCTCATCCGTCCTTCAGTTCTGTTTCTGCTAACTCCTTCCATGATCACTTGCCATTGTCAGCTGCGAATTGAAGCATGGAAGAGAGAAAAGTAGCCCCAAACTCCATTCCATCTTAGGACACTAGATATTCTCAAGTTAAGCTCATTTCACACAAATGACTTCTTATCTAAACCTCTGTTCATAGCCAAGCTGCTGGAGTGGACAGAAGCAACCATCAGAGAAATTACATGAAGACAAAGTGGCCTTTGCCTTAGATATTCTTTTTCTAGGGATTGTGTCTCTATAGCTTTTGATAATATGCACCCTTATGGGGATTTCTTCTGCTTCCTCCCCACCTTTTAAAAAACTATATTCTTGGTTTTCAAATGTACTCACACCATTTTCAGTGGATTAAGGGAGTTTCTATGGTACCTCTTTTTAAATGGGCCAAGTCACAGTCAGAGGCTGCTTTTTGTTCCAAGAGCTTAAAGCACTGAAAAAATAGGATCCTGCTCTTAAGGTAAAGGATAAATGCCCAGATAGGGGCTATTGGTACCTAGAGAGGCTAAATTACTTCTTCTTAATGGATAACTAATGGGGAAAGTGGGCTTAGATGTTGTGTTGATGGCTTCTTTCCTTAACACCCTGTCTATGTGTTCAAGGCTTAGAAGTGGTAATGATAATTTACAGTGGCTTCTTACAGAAGATAGTGGACTTCTTGAAGCAGAGAATCTTGATTTTACCTCTTATGATAGCACTGATTTTTTTTCCTCAGTTTATCACAATTATAATTAATATGACTGAAAATGCAAATGTACATTTAAAATGCTGTTCCAGGCGACATCGAGTAGCTGGTGGCAGATCTGCACACCAATTGTAGGGCTAAGGCAGGAGAGAGTAGAACCTCAGGGTTGTGAGCTGACTCCAGCAGCTGCTAGCCTGGGGGCATTTGCCCACTCAGGGTCCCAGCAGAAGCAGAGTCTTGGCTTTGAGCTGTTGGAAGGCTGCTGCTGGGACAGAGAAGCCAGCAGAGTATCTGAAAGAAACACAGGGGGCTGCAAACACACAGCTGGATTTTGCTTCAAGACGTTTGCTGAATGGGGGGTATGTGAGGATTAGAGGCTAGAAATAGAAGCGGAAAGCCTCTGAAAATCATCACAGTGTTTTCAGCAGTCTGAAGAGATGAAAATCAGAGTTCAGGACCTACCAAGGGGAGAGGCCCAAGTGAATATACTAGTTTCTCAGTTGGGCTAAGACTGAAATGTTACTGTGTTCACACCAATACGAAAATTAAATCAAGGTAGATTAAGACTGAAACACAAAAGGTAAAATGAGAAAGCTTCTAAAAGGAAACACAGGAAAAGAACTTCATTATCATGCAATAATAAAAAAAAAATTCTTTTTTTCAGTTTTAAATATATAATACTCTATTTTGCTATTTCAGCATTCTGAAAGAAATCAAACCCGTGTAGTAGGAGTGAGCATAGTGGTTATCTCTGCGGACATGGGATACAGAAGGAGACATACTGGGACTCTCCATTATCCCTCTCCTTCCCTTGTTTTTTCCCCTCCCTCCTTTTCCTACAGAGTCATAATAACACAGAAATAGCCAGGCTTCAGTGTGTGTGTGGTGGGGGTAGGGAGACAGTGGCAGGGGAACCATTGGCCCAGGCTTTTGTGTTCATGAAGGGCCTCAGTTGTAGGTCTTTGACATCATCCCCAAATGAGGCTATTCCTGCAGAAATTTTCAACTCACAGGACTGGATAGGACTGGAAAGAGTAGTCTATCACACACCTTAAACTTGGTTCCCACTACTTACAGTCCATAAACATTTCTTATAAATATAATCTTTGCAAAGCAAGATAATTATATTGCTCTTATCTGAAAGTATGCATTAAAATTATTAAATTGTTAAACATAACATTAAAAAATAACCACAGAGTTTGTAACCTTGTTTTAGCATTTCTCCGCTTTTTAACATAAGAGGAATATTGTGAAAGAAAAAATGGAAATGCCTCGGGCACTTTGAGTTTGAAGAGACCCTGACTAACACACAAGCAGTTTCTGTGTACAGGGCAGCATCTTACCCAGTGCCAACCTTGGTGTTGCTTGACAGGGGAGAGACAAAAGGGCTAATTTGAATCACTGAAACCCAAGAAAGCCTTGTTCCTATGGTGGCTTTTAAATAGTAACAGAAATGCTTGATTTTACTTTCACTTCCTTCTTTTCCCCTCTCCAGCCTCTGGTGGGGGTTCTAACAAGGTTTTGATGACAAAGGCAGACAACAGCACCTTCGGCTTACATGGGCTATGGTTTACTAAGCCTTTCTGTCGGTTACCTTCAGTTCTCTCAAGAGCCCTGTCAACAGCAGTTGTTACTCTTGTGTGACAGTCGTGGTGATGGACCCCCCAAAAGCTGAAGTGGCTTGCCCCAGGCCACAGAACTACGAAATGGCCAGGCATGGATCTCATTTCCCATGGTGGGGAAGAAGGAACACAATATAGTCCACGGACTGAGAAATTGAGCATTGCCTTAAAACTGCTTTGCTTATTGGATACCTTTGTCATCAACTGCATAAAAATACCAATTTTTTTTTAATTGCAGTTTGACAATTTTACCATTTTCATCTTCTACTGAAAAAAATTAATCCATTTCAACTTCTTGTGATATGCACTATAAAGCTATGAAAATGTCCTTGTGAGCTGGGCAAAGGAAATAATTTTCATTTGTTGCAGAAACAAAAAGGGGAGAAATATCTTTGGCAGAGGATGAAGTCATGTTATTTCAAAAGGAAAAAAGTGACTATAGCATAAAAGGGAAAACATTTCAAATTTGTAAGGAAAAATAGTTTTCACTAGAAAAATTTCCTCATGCTCTCATTTTTGTTTGGCTTAGCCTACCCGTGGCTTTCCAAGAAATCTGTCTTTTAGCACTACAGCTGTGAAATATATGCACTTAAGGAGAATCAATCAGTCCTAACCCTTTCCCCCACAAGATTAGCCCCCTCCTTTCACTAGGTTTCATTGGGGGCAATTTCTTGCCATTGGTTCTCACACTGTGCTATTTAAACTGTCTCATAATTCCATGTTACAGAATAATGTTTTAATCTAATAGAAGTAAACATAATAGAGGAAATGGTAATAATCAGAATATTCAGTCAAAAAATCACATTATCATTTTTATTATTTGTTTTTAGTTATTATGAACACACTATTATTTATTATGGACACTATTACCTAGTCTACTCTAAAAAAAATGGTTTAGTTTAAAAGTAAACTTAACCTACTGTAGACTTAACTGTTTGCCTCTATTGGATTAGGAGTTGGCAACCTTTTCCGTTAAGGGCCAGAGAGCAAATAACTTAAACTTTGAGAGCCATATTGTCTCTATCTCAGCTACTGAACTTGGGTCATAGATAATAGACAATATGTAAACGAATGGGCATGATTGTGTTTCTATAAAACTTTATTTATAAAAGCAGGTGGTGGTGGGATATGGCTTATGAGCTGCGGTTTGCCAATCCCTAATCTAGATGAGAGATATATTTACAACTCTAATTCAAAGGCTAATCCTACACTTTAAGCCCTAAATACCTGTCAATTTACTGGAAAAGTCATGGTATTTTTTTCTAAAAGTTTAAATTAAAATGAATTTCCACATAAAAAAATATTTAAAGGGGTAGTTGCTTTCAATGTATGTGAAAGGACACATTAGTTATTAATTATTAGTTATTTTTCCACATCCCAATTAAATTATTAAATAATCACAACACATTAGTTATTAATTATTAGTTATTTTTCCACATCCCAATTAAATTATTAAATAATCACAATTAGTTAATACAATTAGCACACAAAAATTTATTGGGGTGAAGTAAACAGGATGTTTTCTAAAATGCTTGTTCACTGGATAAATTCACAGTGCTCAGCTGAGCCTCGAGCATCACTGACCTTCAGCCTTCAGCTTTGCCTATATCCAACCATCTCACTTACAGGAATTCGAGCACACAAAGCTAATGCTACTTGGTTCTGTGCCTAGCTCCTTCTTTAATCCAGGTGCCAGCATCTGCTTTATACTAACAGTGATTTTATTAAAGTAAAGTGCATGGCTTTTAGAGAGCTCAGTGTGACTCTTACAAGGCATCTCCATTTTGATGCCAATGGTGATATTTTTTCTCTGCTCCTTTATTTGGGGGTTTTCCTGAGATTTCAACAGACATTTCCCACTCAGAATTTTAGTTAAATTTCAAACATACAGATTGGAACACACCCCATGCCAGGTGGGACATTGTAGTGTATCAGGGGAGAGCAGCCCCTTCACTACGTAGCCTTGCTCCTGAACTCAGCTGCCAGCCTGAGAAGCAAAACGTTGGCAGATAGTTTAAATGATTGCATTCCAAAATTAGTGCTTGTATGTTTATAGAATTTACTCCAAAATGTGCAACTAAACTGCATGTAAATTGTTTGGTCCTTAACTACCTTGTGGGCTTCTCTGCCATGTCCCTCCTGATAAAAAGAGCAGACCTGCCTTCTTATTTCTCAGAAAATAGGAGGCAACATCTTGGTGTGGGGGGTGGGGGAAGGGTTCTGTGTCTGGAATCCAGGGCCCATCTTTCTCTGGTTGAACCTGGCATAAAGACCTTTCCTTATCTCAAACTGGGCTTTTTCAATGACTTGGCCATCCACTCAGCTATTTTATACTATTCTTTTATACTCTGCCTGTTACTGCTCAACTTATTTCATATTGAGTATTGGGATTTATTGTCCTTCCTGAGGTGTTCTTACAAAGGATAGGTAGGGATGACTCATCCTTTGTGGGGTCAGTGCCTCCTGAGTAAATAAATAGGAAGAGTCTCATTTATTCATTCATCCATTCAATGAACATTTGTTGGTGCCTCCTGCACAGGGCTGTGGATAAGCAGTAAACAAAACTGACAAAAAAATCCTCCCCTCGTGGAGCATACATTCTAGTAGAGGGAGCAGAAAATTAATGAATAATAATATTAATTTCAGACATGGTAAGTTCTGTGGAGAAAAGTACAATAGGAAAGGGGAAAAGGGAATGCCAGAGGAAGGGGGATATAATTTTAAATACAGTAATTGGGGAGGGCCTTTCTCAGAAGGTGACATTTGAAATGAAGGAGGGAGTCTTAAAGAATTTGGGGGAAAGAGAGTGCCAGGCAAAGGAAATGGCAAGGACCAAGGCCCTAAGGTAAAAGCAAGGAGAGGAACAGCCAAAGGCAGTGTAACTAGAGCAAACTGTGAAGAGGAGACTAGCAGGAGGCTGGTAAGGGAGGAAGATTAGACTGGGAAAAGGCCATTGGCATTTACTTCAAGCAAAGCAAATCAATCACCCGGTTTTATGGGTTTTCAAAAGTCTATTTGGCCATGACCTGTTCACTGGCTTTAACCACCTCTTTCCCAGAAAGAGAGTGAATGCCCAGACATCTACCTCTTTTTTAACTTTCTATGTTCAATTTCCTTATACTTGAAATGGGAATAATAATAATTGCCTTTCCTTACAGAGATTGTTGAAGGGATAAAGTGGACTTCATTACGGGAGCACGAATTTAGACTGTTCAATAAACTGATAACAAAGCTGCAAAAACTGCGTTTTGAGAGTCTATTATGGATAGGCAAATGGAGCCTGTGTAAGAGAGGAGGGGAGAAAGACTGAGGAATCAAACAGGATTGAAGAAGGAAAGCAAAATCAGTAAGACTGGGGGAGGGGAAGTATAAGAAAAGGGAAATAAAGGCACTAGTTCCCCTATGTGTAACCACAGTAATAAAGAGCATGGCCTTTGGATACAGGATGACCCGATTTCAAATCTCAGATATTCCATTTACTGGCTGTTGACCTTGGGCAAGTCATCATTTTGAAACTGTTTCCCTCTATGTAAAATGAGGATCTAACTTCTGCCTCATAGCACACATGTCAGGATTAAAAGAGAGATTGCACATAAATACCTAGCACAAGACCAGCACCAATTTACACAATAAATATGTCATTTTACTACAATTGTTGTTGTCATCACCACCATCATCATCATCATCATCCGTGAAACTAGAAGAAGCTCTGCATCTTCTGACAGGGGAAGAAAAAAGCAGGAAGGACCCCTTGAAGGGAAACACTCATTATGAGATTCATTTTATAAACAGCTGACTAAGATTATGCAGTGGGACCCAACTTACTACATGAAGTATGCTTTTCAGTAATTCAAATCCCTAGGAATATGTATCTGCTGGGAAACAGAATTTATCTTGAAGATCTATATGTATCAATAGAAAAGAGGATAGTATTCTGGAGAAACTTGGTAATGATTCCACATTATAAACAAACAGAGGAGACCTTGTGACTTGGATAAAGATTGTAATGTATTAACAGTTCCAGGAAAAGCAGAAGACAGGTTTGGAACTGAGAAATACAAAAATGAAATAGTGCTATGCCAAGCAAGGAATTGAGTTAATCAGCTGCCAAGTTCTTTTCCATTTGGTACAGACAAAGTTTATAGCTGACAGTGGGAACAGTCAAAGACCTGATCTACATCAATCTCATGAAATTATCTGAATATATTCTGTACTGTAGTTGGCATCTGCCACTTTTTGCCTGCTTGGCATCCCTTACTTCAGAGAATTGCCCCTTCATGACTCCATGTGATTCTCTTGAGTCCATTAATCAAGGGGCCCTGCCTCCCCACCACCAGAGTGGACTGTGATCCAGTATATTCACTCTGAATATCCCATTTCCTGAGCCAAGTGTCTGGTCCAGGAGAAGACACATGACTCACGCTTGCCCAGTCAGGGTTTTATGGGGAGATTGATATGGATGTTGAAAATTAGTCTCTCCTTTTGAGATTGCTAGCGATCAGTACCATAGACAGGCATAGCTCATTTAATTGAGCTTGACTTGATTGCACTTCGGAGATACTGCAGTTTTTACAAATTGAAGGTTTGTGGTAACCCAGCGTAGAGCAAGTCTATTGGTGCCACTTTTCAGTAGCATGTGCTCACTTCATATCTCTGCATCACATTTTGGTAATTCTCACAATATTTTAAAATTTTCCATTTCACGGTGATTTGTGATCTTCGATGTTATTATTTTAATTGTTTTGGGGCATCACAGACCCATATAAGAGGGCAAACAATCGATAAATGTTGTGTATGTTCTTTCTGCTGAAGCAATTGGCCTTTCTCCTGTCTCTCTTCATCTCCTCAGGCCTCCCTATTCCCTGAGACACAATGATATTGAAATTAGGCCAATAAATAACCCTACAATGGCCTCTAAGTGTTCATGTGAAAGGAAGAGTCACACATCTTTCCCTTTAAATCAAAAGCTAGAAATGATTAAGCTTAGTGAGGAAGGCATGTCAAAAGCCAAGACAGGCCAAAAGCTAGGTCTCTTGAGCTAAACAGTTAGCCAAGTTGTGAATGCAAAGGAAAAGTTCTTGAAGGAAATTAAATGTGCTGCTCCAGCAAACACAAGAATGACAAGAAAGTGAAACAGCCTTATTGCTGTTATAGAGAAAGCTTTAGTTGTCTGGATAGAAAATCAAACCAGCCACAACATTCCCTTAAATCAAAGCCTAATCCAGAGAAAGGCCCTAACTTTCTTCAATTCTATGAAGGCTGAGAGAGGTGAGGAAGCTGCAGAAGAAAAGTTTGAAGCTATCAAAGGTTGGTTCTATAGGTTTAAGGAAAGAAATGGTCTCCATAGCGTGAACTTGCAACGTGAAGCAGGAAGTGCTGATGCAGAAGCTGCAGCAAGCTATCCTGAAGATCTGTCTAAGACTATTGATGAAGGTGACTATGCTAAATAACGGATTTTCAGTGCAGACAAAACAGCCCTATAATTGGAATAAGATGCCGTGAAGGACTTTCATAGCTAGAGAGAAGTGAATGCCGGGCTTCAAAGCTTCAAAGGACAGGAAGACTCTCTTGTTAGGGACATGCAGCTGGTGACTTTAACCTGATGCCAATGGCCATTTGCCATTCCAGAAATTCTAGGGTCCTTAAGAATTATGTTAAACCTACCCTACCTGTGCTCTAGAAATGGAACAATAAAGCCTGGATGACAGCACATCTATTTATAACATAGTTAAGCCCATGGTTGAGAACTACTGCTCAGAAAAATATATATATATATATATTTCTTTCAAAATATTACTGCTCTTTGACAATTCACCTGATCACCCAAGAGCTCTGATGGAGATGTACAACAAAATTAATGTTGTTTTCATGCCTGCTAACACAACATGCATTCTGCAACCCATTGATCAAGGAGTAATTTTGAATTTCAAGTTCTGTTATTTAAGAAATATATTTTGTAAGGTTATGTAGCTGCCATACATAGTGATTCCTCTGATGGATCTGGGCAAAGTCAATTGAGAAACTTCTGGAAAGGATTCATCATTCTAGATGCCATTAAGAACATTTGTGATTCATGGGAGGAGATCAAAATAGCAACATGAACAGGATTTGGAAGGAGTTGATCCCAAACCTCATGGATGACTTTGAGGGGTTTAAGACTTCAGTGGAGGAAGTAACTGCAGGTGTGGTGGAAATAGCAAGAAAACTAGAACTAAAAGTGGAGCCTAAGGATGTGACTGAATTGCTGAAGTCTCATAATAAAACTTTAGCAGATGAGGAGTTGCTTCTTATGGCTGAGCAAAGAAAGTGGTTTCTTGAAATAGAATCTACTCCTAGTGTAGATGTGTGAACATTGTTGACATGACAATAAAGTACTTAGAATATAATACCAATTTAGTTGTTAAAGCAGTGGCAACTCCTGCTTTGGGTAAAATGCTATGAAATAGCATTGCATGCTACAGAGAAATCTTTCATGAAAGGAAGAGTCAATTGATGTGGCAAACTTCATTGTTGTCTTATTTTAAGAAATTGCTACAGCCACTCCAATCTTCAGCAACCACCACCCTGATCAGTCAGCAATCATCAACATCAAGGCAAGACCTTCAACTGGCAAAAAGATTATAATTCACTGAAGGCTCAGTTAATGGTTAGCATTTCTTAGCAATAAAATACTTTTTAATTAAGGTCTGTACATTGTTTTCTTAGATATAATGCTATTGTACACTTAATAGACTACAATATAGTTTAAACATAACTTTTATATGCACTGGGGAACCAAAAAATCCATGTGACTCCCTTTATTGCAGTGGTCTGGAACCAAACCTGCAATATCTACAAAGTATTGGAGCTGCCTGGAACTTTGCTACTATTACATGGAAGAAGCCTAAGAATTAAGCCTGAACCCAGGCAAAAAGAAACAAACATGACAGGGTGGAGAGAGGGAGGAGAGACTGATTGATTCTGGTCAACATTAACTGATTGTTTGAAACCCTTGATTCAGCTATGCCTGAACCTGACACTCCTTTGGTTTTTCAGTTATACGAGTCAATAGAGTTTTTTGGTAAATTAGTTTGCATTGGGATTTTTTTCATTTACAACCAAAGGGTTGTTTAAGAAAAGTTTGAAAGAAATGAAGAACCTAAACAAGTGATGAAGGCAATTTTTGGCAACCTAAATGGGAGTACATGATTCAATCTACCCAAAAACAGCTAATAAATATTTTAAGATGTTATACAAAATTGTAGAAAGTGTAATGTGGGTCTAAAACAGCCAGGGAAAATGGAATACTAAATCAGCACCAATCAAAAGAGAGGGCTTGGATCTCCAATAGAAATGACAGCTAGAACAACTCTCATTGCAACTGTCTGTGGCTTAAGTAGAACTATCCTAGAAGTTTGTCACCCTATGACCTATGTCCTGGTCTTGAATATGGGATAAATAAATAACTATATCCCAGGCCAAGTCTTTAAACCAAGTAACTTCTGTCTACTGGAGATCAGAAAACTGCTCCCCTCCTCTGGGAAATGATTTTACAACTATAGAAAGCTTAGAATTAAACATAAAGGTAATGAAGCAAATGGACCCACAGTATTAAGACTGTTTAATAGATTTAGGAATAGGAGTTATAATGTGTGTGTTTAAAGTCTGACAGATTAGAAAATCTGACAACTTGAGCTTGATGATTTCCATTTGCAATGTATAATTGATTTCATTTTCATTATCTTAACATGAAAAGTGTTTGATAATGTGGTAATACTTATAATCAGTATTTGAATGTTTCAGTAAATTATCTTTTTAAGGGTGAATTTTAAGATTTACAAGTGCTTAGATTTTGCTTGTTGAAGTTTAAGTCTGCCCTGTTAGACATCTGAATTGCTTGATATATTAAAATTATACATGTTTTTAAAAATGTAAGGTCATTTAATTGACTGTTTATCAATATGAATAATTGTAGAGAGGATTTTAATCTATTAAAATTGAGTTATCAAGAGATGGGGAAATATGGCAGCATGGGAAGATGTAGAATTTAGTTAGTCCTCAGGAACAACTAGCATGTAACCAGGAACAACTTGTAAATAGTCTGTAACAACTGTTGGGGAACATCTGTGACCGAGCATGCATTATACACCAGTCTGGAATGGGTGAATCAGCTGAAATCGCAACATAAGAACTGTAAGTAAAGCTCCCCAAACTGCAGAGCTGGTGCCCCTCCCCCACCAGCATGGCAGGCTGAGCTGAAACACTTCCTTGTGGGAGAAAGAAGCAGTTCCTTCCAGAAGCACAGTGTTCCAGTTTGCTAATGCTGCTGGAATGCAATACACCAGAAATGGATTGGCTTTCATAAAAGGCAGTATATTTGGTTACAAAATTACAGTCTTAAGGCCATAAAGTGTCCAAGGTAAGGCATCAACAATAGGTACCTTCACTGAAGGATGGTCGATGGCATCCAGAAAACCTCTGTTAGCTCAGATGGCACGTGGCAGGTATCTGCTTGCTTCTAGGTTGTGTTTCAGCTCCTCTCTCAGCTCCTGTGCTTTCTTTAAAGTGTCCCTCCTGGCTGTAGCATGCTCACTCCTTTCTGAGCTTATATAGTGCTCCAGTAAACTAATCAAGGCCCACACTGAATGGGTGGGGCCACACCTCCATGGAAATTATCCAATGAAAGATCTTGCCCACAGCTGAGTGATCACATCTTCATGGAAACATCCAATCAAAAGTCTCCAACTCAATCAACATCAATACAGTTGGTATTATCTTGCATAAAAAAAAGGCAGAGAGGCAGGGCCCAGTACAAGTGCCTGCCCTCCCTCAAAGAACTCAGACCCTAGGGCCTAGGGAAAAAACAAAAAACAGAAACACACAAGACTGCATCAAAGATGATGGTGTTTTGGGGACCATAATACATCCTAACCAGCACACATGGGAATGTAGCTCAATCATGTTCCAACTGCAGTTTTAGTTACTGAATTTGGACTATCAAATACAAGCTAAAAGCACAGATAAACCGAGAGGAAACAGGAAAGGAACCTGAGGCTTCTCCCAGCAGAGAGGAGATGGGGCTGACAGGAAAAAAAAATACATAAATAAAAACAGAGGCTTTGGGACTTGGCTGAGCTCAGAATACTGAAAAAGTGCTGTGTGTCAAGAAAAGTGGCACATAGAGCCAGGCACCAACTCTGGTTCCTGACTGGTAACTGGGGGGCTGGGGACTGGCTCTGAAAAGGGGATCCCCCCCCCTCTTTTTTCCCTATCATTCTAAGTGGCTCATTAGAGAAAACCTCAGGCATTTTCAATTGTCAGCACTGAACCAGGCAAGGGTGAAGTTGAGATAGTTAGAGAGACAAAGGAAGAAGTCAAATGTAGGAAATAAATCCCTAAGGGACTTATCCCATAAAAAAAAGGCAGAGAGGCAGGGCCCAGTACAAGTGCCTGCCCTCCCTCAAAGAATTCAGACCCTAGGGCCTAGGAAAAAAACAAAAAACAGAAACAGCTTAAGCTTGGCTTCTGATACTCTCAGCCTATGGCAGGGACAGGGTCTACTGAGAATTAAAGGCAACATACCTCTTTATGCCAGTGGGAAGCTGCAGGCTGACAATCATTACCTGCTGGGCAAGATAATAAAATCACAGCATCTAGAGAACTCACAGGAAAGTCTGACAACTGTCAAGTCTCATCCTCAGGAAAACCTGATACAGATTATACTGTCCTAGAACCAGGGCTCATCTGGCCTGGGAAAATATGATTGGGTTAATCAAGGAAACCAGATGCCTAGACAACAAAAAATTATGAATCACACTAGCAGAAAACAAAGATATGGCCCAGTCAAAGGAACAAACTTACACTTCAAATGAGATATAGGAGTTGAAGCAACTAACTAAAGATCTTCAAAAAATATGCTAATCAATTCAAAAATCAAATTAACAAATTGAGGGAAGATATGGCAAAAGAGATGAAGGAGATAAGGAAGACATTGGATGAACATAAGGAAGAACTTGAAAGTTTGAAAAAAACAATTGGCAGAACTTAAGGGAATGAAAGGCACAATAGAAGAGATGAAAAACATGATGGAAACATAAAACAGCAGGTTTGAAGAGGCAGGAGAAAGGATTCAGTAACTAGAGGACAGGACACCTGAAATCCTACACACAGAAGAACAGATAAGGAAAAGAATGGAAAAATATGAACAGGGTCTCAGGGAATTGAATGACAACATGAAGCACATGGATATGTGTGTCATGGGTGTCCCAAAAAGAAAAGAGAAGGGAAAAGGGGCAGAAACAATAATGGAGGAAATAATCACTGAAAATTTCCCATCTCTTATGAAAGACATAAAATTATAGATCCAAGAAGCACAGCAACCCCCAAACAGGATATATCTTGTTCTAGTTTGCTAATGCTGCAGAATGCAAAACACCAGAGATGGATAGGCTTTTATAAAATGGGGGTTTATTTTGCCACACAGTTGCAGTCTTAAGGCCACAAAGAGTCCAAGGTAACACACCAGCAATCGGGTACCTTCACCGGAGGATGGCCAATGGCGTCCAGAAAACCTCTGCTAGCTAGGGAGGCAGCTGGAGCCCACTCCAAAGCTTTGGCCTCAAAATGGCTTTCTCCCAGGATGTTCCTCTCCAGCAAGCTTGCTTCTCTTCAAAACATCACTCACAGCTGCACTCCGTTCCCTCTCTTTCAGTCAGCTCATTTATATAGCTCCACTGACCAAGGCCCACCCTGAATGGGTGGGGCCACGCCTCCATGGGAACACCTCATCAAAATCATCACCCACAGCTGGGTGGGGCACATTCCAAGCAAATCTAACCAACACCAAAATGTCTGCCCCACAAGACCACAAAGATAATGGCATTTGGGGGACATAATACGTTCAAATCGGCACAGATCTGAATAGACCTACTCCATGACACTTAATAATCAGATTATCAAATGTCAAAAACAAAGGGAGAATTCTGAAAGCAGCAAGAGAAAAGTGATCCATCATGTACATAGGAAGCTCAAAAAGACCATGTGCAGATTCCTCAGTAGAAACCATGGAGGCAAGAAGGCAGTAGCATGATACATTTAAGGTACTGAAAGAGAAAAACTGCAACCAAGAATTCTATACCTGGCAAAACTGTCCTTCAAAAATGAGGGAGAGTGTAAAATATTTTCAGACAAGCAGACACTGAGAGAGTTTATGAACAAGATACCTGCTGTACAAGAAATAGTAAAGGGAGCACTACAGGCAGATAGGAAAAGACAGGAGAGAGAGGTTTGGAGAAGAGAGTAGCAATGAAGACTATCAGTGAAAGTAAATAGAGAGAGAGAGAGAGAAAATAAAATAAAATAATATATCACATATAAATTCCAAAGATCAAAATGGTACACAGTAGACATCATGTTGAGTGAAATTAGCCAGAAACAAAAGGACGGGTACTCTATGGACTCTCTAATATAAATTGACATCGATGAGCAAAATTTGAGAGTTAAAGTTGAGAACACAGGTTATCAGGATAGAAAGAGGTTAGAAATTGGGCATTTGATGCTGAAGTAGTACATAAGAGTAAACAGGATTGATTGTATAAATCCACAAAAGGATAACATAACACTGTGTGATGGTAGCACAATATTGTAAGTGCCCTGGAAAAAGATAAGTGTGAGTACAGTTGAAAGAAGAAGCTCTGAGGCATGTATGACACCAAAATGAAAGATGGAAGATAAAGACCGGGATTGTATAACTTAGTGAAACCTAGAGTGGTTAATCATGGTAATTAAATGTACAAATATAAGAATGCTTTTAAAAGAGGGAGAACAAATGAATGTCAACATTGCAATGGGTTGAAAATTGGATGGTACAAGGGAAAAAATACAATCAATGCAAACTAGAGTCTGTAGTTAATAGTAACATTGTAGGATGCTTCCATTAATTGTAAAAAATGCAACATACCAAATCTAAGTGTCTATAAAAGGCAGTTTTAAGGGAGTGATATGGGATTCTTGGTGGTGGTGTTGTTTACTTAAAATGGATTGTATGGTTGTGTGAATGAAACTATTAAAAAATAAACAGAGAGGAGATGGAAGAAGATAGCAGCATAGATAGGAATGGAAGTTAGTTAGTCCTCCTGGAGCAACTAATAAACAACCAGGAACAACTAGCAAATGATCTGGAATGACTGCTGGGGGAAAACCACGACTGTCCACACATCGTGCACCAACCTGGATTGGGAAGAATGCCTGAGATCGCAGCATGGAATCTGTGAGTAGGAACTGTGGACACAAGCCAGGAACCCCCTTCCACCATGACAGCCCAAATTGCAAAGCTTCACTGTGATAGAGAGCAGGACTCTAAGAACAAGCAAATATACTTCAGTCCAACTCCAACTGGGGTTTTAATTGGCAAACATGGGCTGCTCAATGCAAGCTACAAATCCCCAACAAGCAGACAAAGGCTATTAGTGACAACTGACATTGAAGAGCCAGGGGACTTCTGTGTCCTGGGAGGGGAGCCCAGAGGACTGGGAGCTATCTCTGACCAACGGGTGAAACTGGGGGCCATGGACTTGCCCTGAAAGAGGGCTTTCTGTCCCCTTTTCTCTCTTAACCTAAGGGGCAGAGTGGAGAAAGCCTCAGCCATTTTCAGTTCACAGTGCTCTGCAGTGGAGAAAGCCTCAGCCACTTTCAGTTCACAGTGCTGTGTATCCAGACAAGGGTACAGATAGCAGAGAGGAAAAGAACCTATTTAAATGCAGATGAAAATTCCCTAGGGGGTGTATCTAACTGAGAGGAAGGAGGTTGTGCCAGTTTCGATGTATTATGTCCCCCAAAATGCCATTATCTTTGATGCAATCTTCTGTAGACAGAGGTTTTCATGTTGATTAGATTGTGATTATTTCCATGGAGATATGACCCACCCAACTGTAGGTGAAAACTCTGATTAGATAATTTCCATAGAGGCATGGCCCCTCCCATTCAGCATGGGTCTTGATTAGTTCACTGGAGCCCAATAAAAGCTCAGACAAAAGGGGCAGGCTTACTACAGCCAAGAGGGACACTTTGAAGAATGCACAGGAGCTGAGAGAGTAGCTGCAGATGAGAGACAGTTTGAAGACAGCCGTTGAAAGCAGACTTTTGCTCCAGAGAAGCCAAGAGAGGAAAAATGCCCCAAGTGCAACTAAGAGTGACATTTTTGAGGAGCTGCAGCCTAGAGAAGAACGTCCTGGAAGAAAGCCATTTTGAAACACAACCTGGGAGCAAGCAGACACTAGCCACATGCCTTCTCAGCTAATAGAGGTTTTCTGGATGCCATTGGCCATCCTCCAGTGAAGGTACCTGATTGTTGATGTGTTACCTTTAAACTTTATGGCCTAAAGACTGTAACTGTGTAACCAAATAAACCCCCTTTATAAAAGCCAATCCATTTCTGGTATTTTGCATTCTGGCAGCATTAGCAAACCAGAATAGAGGTGGTGACCAGCTCTACTACCTGCCTTCCATTCAGAACTAGACCTCAGAGCCTGGGGGAAAACGGCCAAAACAGAAACTAAGGTGCCACCTGCTGGGCAGGTTAGGAAAAGCACAGCAGCTTGAGGCCTCACAGGGTGTGTTAATCTTCTCAGGGAAACCTGAGACTGAATATTTCCCCATTCTGGGACCTGAGCCCATTCAGGTCTAGGAAAACCTGATTGCGGCAACCAAGGAAACCAGATGCCTAGACAACAGAAAACCACAACCTACACTATGAAAAACAAAGTTATGACCCAGTCAAAGGAACAAACTTAGACTTCAACTGAGACACAGGAAGTTAAACAACTAATGCTAAATCAATTCAAAAAGTTTAGAGAAGATATGGCCAAAGAGATGAAGCATATAATGAAAACACTAGGTGTACACAAGGTAGAAATCAAAAGTTCAAAAAAACAACTAGTAGAATCTATGGAAATGAAAGGCACAAGACAAGAGATGAAAGACACAATGGAGACATACAACAGCAGATCTCAAGAGGCAGAAGAAAATGCTCAGGAACTGGAGAATAAGACAACTGAAAGCCTACACACAAAAGAACAGATAGGAAAAAGAATGGAAAAATATGAGCAATGTATCCGGGAATTTAAGGACAAAATGAAAATCAGGCACATACATGTCATTGGTGTCCCAGAAGGAGAAGAGAAGGAAAAGGGGGCAGAAGCAATAGTAGAGGAAATAATCAATGAAAATTTCCCATCTCTTATGAAAGACATAAAATTACAGATCCAGGAAGTGCAGCGTACCCCAAACAGAATAGATCTGAATAGACCTACTCCAAGACACTTAATAATCAGATTATCAAATGTGAAAGATAGAGAATCCTGAAAGCAGCAAGAGAAAAGTGATCCATCACATACAAAGGAAGCTTGACAAGACTATGTGTAGATTTCTCAATAGAAACCAAAGAGGCAAGAAGAAAGTGGGGTGATATATTTAAGAAACTGAAAGAGAAAAACCACCAACCAAGAATCCTATATCTAGCAAAACTGTCCTTCAAATATGAGGGAGAGTTTAAAATATTATCCAATAAACAAAAAATAAAAGAGTTTGTGAACAAGATACCTGCTCTACACATACTTGCTCTACAGGAAATAATAAAGGGAGCACTACAGACAGATAGGAAAAGACAGGAGTGAGAGGTTTGGAACACAATTTTGGGTGATGGAAGCACAGTTATGTAAGTACACTGAACAAAGATGACTGTGAGTATGGTTGAAAGAGGAAGGTTAGGAATACGTAGGACACCAGAAGGAAAGAGGAAAGATAAAGACTGGGACTGTATAACTCAGTGAAACCTAGAGTGCCCAACAATTGTGATAAAATGTACAAATATGTTTTTACCTGAGGGAGAACAAATGAATGTCAACTTTGCAAGGTGTTAAAAATGGGGTGATATTAAAGAAAAAAATACAATCAATGCAAACTAGAGAGTATAGTTAACAGAAACATTGTTTTATGCTCCCTTTAATGGAACAAAGGCAATATACCAAAGCTAAATGCCTATAAGAGGGGGATATAAGGGAGTGGTATGGGACTCTTGGCATTGGTGATGTTGTCTGACTCTTTTATTGTACTTTATTTTAATTCTATCTTCCTGTTGTTGCTTTTTTAGGTGTCATTTTTTTTCTTTCTTTTTTTCTTTTTCTTTTGTCTCTTTGCCTTGACTCTTCCTCCTTTTTTGTGGAAGAAATGGAGATGTCCTTATATTGGTAGTGGTGAATGCAATGTCATTCTGGAGGTAATTCTTATGTATTTTATAGATATCCCTTTTTAGTTATTAGTGTATTAGAATAGCTAGAAGGAAACACCTGAAACTGTTAAAATGTAATCCAATATCACTTTGGATGATTGTATGGTATGTGAATACATCTCAATAAAATTGTGTTAAAAATTGAGTTATCAAACAAGTACAAGGATTTGAATTATAAGAAAATTTCTTGGTTTATTAGTAAAATCAGAATTAAAGGCCTAAGAAAATTATAGTTTTGAATTTGCAACTTAAGTTAAATACATATTATTTTAATTCTTGTATACCTCAAAGTATTTCTTTTCTTTGCACGAAAGTCCCCCATTTCATAAACTTTGAAAAAACTCATGTCAACATACATGGTTAGAAAATGTATTATAGATGCACAAATCCAGAATGCAATAGCATTTCCTGTAGAGAGTAAAATGTGTGGCTTTTATGGTGCATGAGATAAGGCAAGCTGCATAAAAATGTCCATAACAAAAAATGATGAACCAGCCAAATCAGCCACCAAGGACTAAAATTAAAGCATGGCATCAACAACTGAGGTGGTAATAACCATTCATTCATTCATTCATTCATTCATTGATTCTTTTATTCAACAAACATTCAATGAATATATACCACATGCCAAATTCTGTTCTAGGAGTTCTAAAAAATGGTGAATAAAAGAAAATATAAATTACAGGTTGGGTGTGAAGAGAAGATGGAAAGGAGAGTAGTTGAAGTATTTGGCATTGAAGGAGAAACGCCACCAGAAGATTGCTTTGGTAGAGAAAGACCAGGCTGTCTTGTCTCAGATTCCTTAGTTTTGCTTGAATCAACAGGTATGGACAATAAGGAGTGAAAGCATCTCAGGACATCCACAGAAGAAAAGCAAAAACAAACAAGCAAAAATAACAAAAGAAAAGAAACATGAAGATAAAATATTCAGCAATAATAAACTCCAGACGCAAAGAAGTAATGTTGGAGAGGTAAGTAATAGAGCCTGAGAGAAGCTAAAGAGACAGATGGCACAGTCATCAGTGAAAGGAAAGGGGGAGGGATTCAAATAAAGTCTTACAGAACTAATTAAAATGACATAAATATGTGTAAAGCACAGCATAGAATAGGAACAAGGAGTACAGATAACAAGGAAAAAAAAAAACCTGAAGGGGTAAGTCTGTGGGATTCTGAGAAGAAAATCGGGATGTCAGTGGAGGGACAAGAAATAAGACTGAATCCCAGAACGTCGTGTTCACAAAGGACTGGGATTGGTCTCTGCACTCCTATCTGGAAAGGAAGGGTGACATATGCTGCAGACACAGCTCAGGAAGAGAGGCACACAATTATGCTGTGAAGAAAAAGGATTGAGCCTGGCTCTGACACCTTCATGACCACACCTCTAACCATGCCTTTCAATGACCCACAGGAGAAATGTCAGGTGACCAGAAAAATGAAATAAGTAATGTGAATGATTTTTTCCTTGGTGTGGTTTTGTTCTGATTATTTTAAAAATATTCTCAGTATATAAGTAAAATATATTCATTCTAGAAAAATTAGCAAAGAAAGATAACCAAACCAAATATGAGAAGAGAAATATCACCATTGCGAACAGTGATGTTTCTGGGGAGAAAGGTCACTGACATTTCTAATTAGTCATTCAAAGTTTTCCACAGGAACTTCAAACCTACTCCCATCCCACTCTGAATGTTGGCAACTTCCAATCAAGAAAAAGGTCTTCCTCAGCTAATGTAAGACAGTCCCTTCAAATTCCTACAAAGATATGGTGACCAAATTCGCTGCTGAGAGCTTGAAGGTTCTAGGCTCACATGATCTGCATCTTCTCATTTAGGGTGATTGGACAGACAACTAGAAGGACAAGGGTACTGAGGCCAAGTCATCAAGGCAGATTCTTGCTTCATGCAATAGGGCTGTAGATGGGTTCCTAAGACAACATTTGTCAAACTTAGGTAGAAGAATGACAAGATGAATAGGATCAGTAATGCCCAAGCTGGACCCAAGAAAATACAGTCCATGAGGATTCCACCACTCTGGCAATAGGATCAGAACAAGAAACGACTATGCTGGAGAAGCTAGAGTGAAAGTCAATGAAAGTTCAAAGTCAGAAAAACAGGGAGATAGAAGAAACTAAATAGATCTGGAAAATCAAAAGCACAGAATTAGCTAGCGAGAAATCTTACATGAGAAGAGGAAACAACATACCCGATGAAAATGAATGTCACAGCAAAGAAAGTAAATATGAAGGATGCATGAAACTCAAAATAAAGTGAAATGATGATTAAGTTTCAGTTTTTAATGTATAGCATTCATTCATTCAGTACAGATGTAATATTAACAATGTTGATACTTTGGGATGATACTTGTAAAGGATATGGTGAGCAAAATAGAAAATAGAAAGGGATGATACTTGTTAATTAAGGATATGGTGAGCATAAAGGCCAAAGTCCATAAGAAGGAAAACAGGAGCAGTATCTGTAGTGTCTGAAATGTTTAATTATTTACAAGTTATTCACATAGGATCCTAGTCTCTGGTAGCTGTAAGGGATGTTGAAGTTTTCTAGTCCCTGGTGGCTGGAAGGGATGTTGAAGTTTACTTAGTTCAACTTTCCCAGCAGTCGTCTCTCCCAAACCTGTGCATAATCCAGCTTTCTACAACACCCTAGCCAAATGGTCTTTCAGTCTATGCTTGAACATTTCCAACATATTACTGTCTCCTTAAGTAACACATCCCATCTCTGTATTTTAAAATGAAAGTAATAGGGGCTTTCATTTCCAGTCTGGATAAATAACAGGGACTATATTTACCCTCCTGCCTAAAACAATCAAACACCTGGACAAACAATATTAAATAATGGTTTACACTTTTTTAGGTTCTAATGAATTGGAATAGCTAGCAGTAAATACCTGAAACTATTAAACTACAACCCAGAACCCTTGAATCTTGAAGACAATTGTATAAAACTGTAGCTTATGTGGGGTGACAATGTGATTGAGAAAGCCATGTGGATCACACTCCCCTTTGTCCAATGTGTGGATGGATGAGTAGAAAATGGGGGCCAAAAAAAAAAAAAAAGAAAAAAGACATCCAGTGTTCTTTTTTACTTTAATTTTTACTCATTATTTTTGTGTGCATGGTAATGAAAATGTTAAAAAATTGTGGTGATGAATGCACAACTATATAATGGTACTGTGAACAACTGAACATATGCTTTGTATGACAGCACAGTATGTGAATATATCTCAACAAAAATGAATTTAAAAAAAATAAATAAATAATAGTTTACAAGACATTGAACATCAGGCAAAACAAACACTGAATCCTTGAGAGAGGAGAAAGCAACAGGAAATGTCGTTTGATTGCCCAGGGAGCATCTAGGCTGCAGCACAGGGAGAGAGAACCCAGATGGAGCTGGTGGCCTCCCTGATAGAGGAGATGAAGTTAAGAGTCTATAGAGACCAAGGCTGCTGGAATTCACAGGAAAGAGTACCAAAGAGAAGAGAGCAGTATAGGCAGAGAACTCCAAAGATCTACTAGAGATCCTGCTCAAGGATTCATCAGCGTATTGATCACTTTCATGCATATGAGGAAACAACCCAAGGCCAAGGCCAGAGAAAAAAAAGATTAGATGGAGGAGTATCCAGTGCACACATATGGCCAGGAATGGCTTGCCACCACTCAGTCCAGAAAACTTCCTAATTCATGGCCTCAGTAGTGGGAAAAAAAATTAGCCCTAGACTAAACACTGCTCTGGTCCTGCCTAACTTTAAAGATGAGATCTGGAAAGGATCAAACTGTTTCTAAGTAACTTAACTGCATCCCAGAGCAAAACTCTAGAATATTTATAGGATTAAAAAAATATCCAACACCCAACAGGGAAAAATATACAATGCGTGGAACACAGTAACAAAAATTACCAGGTGTGGTGGTTTGAAGCTGTATGTACCCCAGAAAAACATGTTCTTAAATTTAGTCCATTCCTGTGGGTGTGGACCCATTGAAAGTAGGACTTATTGACAAGGCTACTTCAGTTAAGGTATGACTCACCTCATTCAGGATGGGACTTAATCATATCACTGACGTACTTTATAAAGGAGAGAGAGAGAGACAGAGAGAGAGACAGAGAGAGAGAGAGAAAACATGCCATGGATGCAAGAAGCTGAAAGAAAGGAAACTCAGAAGAGAAGGGAGAGAGGGAGAGACCAGATGTTACCATGTTACCATGTGCCTTGCCATTTGACAGAGGAGCCAAGGATCACCAGCAGCTCTGATCTTTGGGAAAAAAGCATTGCCTTGATGATGCATTGATTTGGACATTTTCATGGCTCAAACTGTAACCTAATAAATTCCCATTGTTTAAGCCAACATATTGCATGGTATCTGCTTTAAGCAGCCTAGGAAACTAAAACACCAGGAAAACAAAGAAACAGAAAAATTTGACCAATGATGAGTGAAACAAAATCAATCAGTTGAAACCAAAACAGAACTAACATAGATGTTAAAATTAACAGACAAGGACATTAAAACAGTTATTGTGACAGTATGCCATGTGTTTAAAAAGTTAAGTAGAAACATGGAAGATATTTAAATGACCCAAATCAAACTTCTAGAGATGAAAATTATAGTGTTTGACATGAAACATACATTGGATGAGATTAACAGTGATTAGACATTGCAGAAGGATGTATTAGTGAACTTGAAGACATAGCAATAAGAACTATCCAAAATTCAATATATAGATTTTAAAAATTTAAGTTAACACTGTGCAAGTGAGTCATGGGAAACTACTAGTGGCTTAACATACATATAATTGTAATATACATGTAATTGCAGGGGAAAGACAGAAAATATTTATGAAGAAATAATGGCCAACAATTTTCTAAATTTGATGTAAATTATAAAACCACATATCCAAGACATTCCATAAACCACAAGCACAAGAAACATGAAGAAAACCAAGGCACCTTATCATCAAATGGATCAAAACCAGTGTTGAAGAGAAAATTTTAAAAGCAGTCATAGAAAACAGACATATTACATAAAGTGGAACGAAGATAATGGTGACAGCAAATTTCTTGTTGCAAACAATGCAAACAAGAAGACAGTAGAGCGACATCATAAAAAGCATGAAAGAAAAAGCCATCAACCCAGAATTCTATACCCAATGAAAACATCTTTCAAAAATGAAGGCAATTGTAAACTCAAACTTCTCTAATAAAAAAAAAAAAGACAATATAGAGACTTCTTCAGACATGCCAAAACCTGTAAGAATTCATTACAGATAGTCCCATACTACAAGAATTGTTACAGGAAATCCATTAAGCAGAAGGAAAATGATATCAGATGGAAATATGTATCATTCCAAAGAATGAAGAGCATTGGAAATAGTAAATACTTGGGCAAATAAGAATTTTTCTTTGCATTTAAATATCTAAAATAATAACAAATGTGGTGTTTATAACAAGTAAAAATAAAATGCATGTCAACAATAGCACAATGTCTATTGTCCTATCTATAGTATGGAATTATGCTATTTTAAGATTCTTATATGGGAAGTGGGATGCCATCACTTTATGCTAGACTGTATAAGTTACGTGTCTACTCTAAACCAAAAAGCAACCACTACATAACAAAATTAAAAGTTATAGCTGAGAAGCCAACAAAGGAGGTAAAATGGAGTCATAGAAATTACTCAGTCCAGAAGAAGGCAGAAAAAAGAAAAAGGGGAACAAATAATAGATGGTAGAAATTGAAACAGATAACAAGATAATAAATTAAAGTTTACTATATCAGTAATCACATTATATGTTAATGATTTAGACACTTCAATTGAGATTGTCAGTTTGCATAAAAAAGCAAGAATTACACTTTACATATAAAGAAACAAATAAGTTACACATAAAAGGATGGAAAAGATATACCATGCTAAGTTTAATCAAAATGAAGTTAGAGTGGTTATATTACTATCAGACAAAGTAGATTTCAAAACAAAGAATATCACCAAGGACAAGGAAAGTCACTTCTATGATTATTAAGGGGTCAGTTCATCAAGAGGATACAACAACCCTAAATGCTTGTGTGCCTAATAACAGCACTTCAAAATATATGAAGCAAAAACCGATAAAACTGCAATGAGTAATATGACAAATCGACTATTGTCAAAGATTTCAGTACCCCTCTCTCAAATCTCCATTCTAGCTTACTATTGTTTTTACATTTGTTCTGTAACTACAGTTACATATTTGATGCTTTGTTTTTAAGTTGATTTTAAAAATTAAAAACTAAAAAGTATTATACACAATATATCTATGGAAATATAGTTCACTGAAGAACCAAGTAGTGCCATTGAGCCTGTAGAGGAGATGTTAACTCTTGTTGATAAATCTTTGCTACTAGAAGTAGAAAATAACTTTAAAATTTAGAGAGAGTTAGGATGGCCCCATATCACAATGGCTTTAATATGCCATTGCCTTGTTATCAAAATCACCCAGTTCTCAATAATTCATTTATCAGAAGAAATACATGCTCTGCTGAAAGAGATTCTGCACAGAGCCTCTTTTTTCTGGTTCTAAGTTGGACTGATGACTTTCTGGGCCTGTCTCAAAGTTGTCACCCTGGAATTTCTTTTCACTACAATCCTGGGTTAGAGCTTCTGTTTCTTGGATCCTATGACTTCCTCTTAATTGGATTCTCTTTTATTTTGATTGAGTAATTCTTTCAGAAATAGTCTGTGGACAGTAAGTGGTCTGAGTTCTTGCATGTTTGAAAATGCCTCATTCTTAATTGATAGTTTGACTAGGTTGAGAATTTTAGGTTCAAAAACATTTCCCCTCAACCATTTTGAAAGCATGCTTCTTGTTTTTTTCCTAGCATTTAGGGTTGCTGGTGCTATACCTAATGCCAACTGAATCATTAATTTTTTTAGAAAAACCTATTCTCTTAGCTTTTAGACTCTTCCCTTTATTCTCAATGTCTAAAATGTGACAAGAATGTGTGTTAGAGCAGGTTCATTCATATCCTATTTTACATTCTCCAGGTGGTTACAGTTTGAAGTCTGGCAAATTATCACTTATTCTTTCTTTTTTGTGTTGTCTTTATTCTCATTCTGAAGTCTATTGGATGTTAGAACTTTGGGGCTGTTCTTTTCTATTCTCTCTAGTTTTCTCCCATATTTTCTATCTCTAACCTTTTGCTCTATCTTCAGAGAGATTTCTTCAATCTTTCCTTGCAGGCCCCCCAATTAAATTGTTAACTTTGGCAATTCTTTTTTAATTTTAAGAACAATTTTTGGTTTTGATTGTTTTCTTAACGACCTATTTTTTTTTTTTTTTTCTTGAATGTCTATGAGGATACTAAATGAAATTAATTGAAAGATATTTTCTCTTCCCTGAATCATCTCTTTCATCCATGGTCGGTTTATCCATCACAACCTGCTTCTCTTGCCCATATTTTTGCCCCAGATTCTTATGGTCCTTGGCTTTTGATTCATCATGGTAACTGAGGCAGAACAGCTTGTTTCATACAGATAGCTCTGCCTTGCCTGAGCCTCTCCTTCTGTCTACACACGGGGAACTCATGATGGGCTTCACTTTAGATCTTGTGGTGAGAGGGGGGAGGTAGGAAGCCCCCTCCCCATCTCACCCACTTCCCAGGCAAATTGAAGAAAATTTTACTCATTGGAGGCATTGGCCTTATTGGGGCTCCTTGTCTTGCAGACTATTCAATGATTTTAGAGCTCAGCCCTCTGGTTTTAGCCTGAGCATGTGACACAGAGAAGGGGAATGTAGGCTATGACTCACACAGTTATTCCACAGTTGATTTCTTTCCAATTTCCCTCTCAGACTCCAAGTGTTGAGCCTCTCAGTGTGTCTGCTGCCAGGAAAAAATAGCTCCTGCCCCCATGGCAGCCTTCTTCTGTGAATGTGATTTAACCTGTTAATACAATACAATTCCAAGTATTTTCCACTTTCAAGAAATTTGTCTACATCTCTGGTTCCCTGATGCCTCATCTCCTGTACCCAGTTCTATCATTAATTTATTACTGTTTGTTCTTCTTTACTGACATTTCTGTGGAATTTGGAAGCAAAAGGATATATATATGTATGTGTTCTGTTTGCCACCTTGAACAAGATTCCCACTGCATCTTTGGACATCTTCATGATTGCTTCCTTACCTTTAGGCAAAACTTTCTTTATGTCTTCTACTTGGGGCCACTGGACCATATAAAAAATCTTAAATTCTCTCCTACTGGTCAGCTCTTTGAATGTTTGAAACTAGTGTTATATGTACTTTTCTTCTCCAGTTAATATTTCTACTTTCACCAACCATGATTTATTGAATTTTTAGTCTCTGATCTCTTTTCTTTTGAATTTTCTCCATCCCTCTAAAAGAATTCAATGCAATGCTTATGGCACTAATGCCTGAAGCTCCTTCAGAGTAATCTAATCCTCCCACCCACATCACATGTCCACAGTGTCTAGTCCAATCTTACTTTCCTGCTGTAGACACATAAAATGAATGATATACTACCACCGGTTTCTGTGAAGACTCCGTACAATGATGACATATTTAAAAGCCATGAAATTATGGGAAAATAGAAAGAGGAATTTCCATCCAAGAATTTTTAAGCCTAAAAATTGCACAGCTTCTAATTTTCACACCATTATTTTATCACTAAAATAAAGGTCATTTTGTAAAGAATGGTATTATGTGACAAAGAATAAATTTGGGATATATTGTTCGTAAATTGATTGAAGCATTCAATTGAACAATATATGTTTTCAGATATTTGAAATGCAACTTTAAAACTCCAATATATTGTCTATTTCTCATCAACAAAACTGAGCACTTTTCTAAGAAGCACACATTGTTGTAAAATTACTATTAATTAAAATATGTATAACATTTAAATCAATAAAAAGAGGATAAAGAGAAGCATTATAGGTATCTAAAAAATATCACTGCTATGGTGACATCTCTTTAGAGCAGACAAGGTTTTCAGATTAAACAAAATGTTGTCTGACAAAACTACAAGGTATAGTTATCAGCTGACACAAAGCTTTTCCTGCTTTGTGTACTTTCTTTGGAATATTCCCTGACACCAGTTCTTTAAAGAGCAAATTTGTAAACTATAAAAGAAAAGGCTTTCTGAATATACTAATGTATAGGGGGGGCTTTATCTCAAATGTATTAAAAGACCAAGACATTTTATAGGACTTTAATGGAAGTTTTCAAAATCTATATATTATTTGTTTGTGTGTGTGTTTGTTTATTAAAAAGAATTATTTAAGAAATTACTATGTGCTAGGCACTAGCAATTCAATAATATAATGGAAAGACCTCAGTCTCTCTTCTCATGGAGTTTGCATTGAATGAATAAATAAATTAATAAATAAAATTCCAAACAAACAATATATGGATTTAAACTTGTCAAAGCACCTGTTTTCTAGAGCTTTGGTTAAGGGAGATCAGTTCAGAAGCATACCAAATGATGAGACCAGCAGGTAGGAAACAAGAAGTCTTCCACTTTTTCCACTCTCTGGGAGAAGTGGACTGTGTCAATAACATTTATGGAAGGTTGACTATGAGGAGAGCTGAAAAATTGCTGGAAGTTAAGAAGATATCTCAGGAAAGTTAGTCATCTCACCCTTACTTCCTCTGATCAATGGGAATTTGGAGATAAGGCATTCCTGTTTCTACAGGTATGTGGCAGTACCTGGCATGCATGGTATTGGCAGCCCTTGGGGATATCTGACCTTTACAGCTGGACCTCCTACAATTTTCATTAGATGCATGCTGTGCTCTTGCCCTGGGTGGCTATTTTCAGTTCTCAAACCAGGCCCTGCTCTTTCACATTTCCTTTTCTTTGCCTGAAACACCCTTGCTCTCCTCATTCACCTGGAGTCCTACTACCCTGGTTTCAAAGCTCAGCTCAACCACTGCACTGCTTCCTCTAGGAAGCCGTCTCGGACCCCACCAGCTGATTAGTCAGCTCAGCAGAGTTAGGGCAACAACTGTGAGAAAAGACAGACGGGGAAATAGATCTCAATTCTAGCTTTTACTAGATTTGCAGTTATGTGAACTTACTGAACCTTAGTTTTCCCATCTATAAAATCTGGATACTTGCCTTGCAGAGCTGTTATGAGGATTAATACAACAGGGAAGGTAAAGACTCTTAACCCAAGAGCCTGGCACAAAGAAAGCACTCGATAGATGTTTCCATCCCTTGTCTCATCAGACCTACCTTCGAATGGCATGAACTTAAAATCCCATCCTTAGATCAACCATGGGCCCTGTTAGGAAAATCATTTGGATTATAATAATATAAAGTTTCAAATTAGAAACAATATTATAAATAGAAAGCTTGTTTAAATTGTTCTGATTACTTACAAATATCCTTCATGTGAAGTAAAACTATAAAATAATTAGAGTGATTTTTTTACTTGAAGCATGTGCATGCGATATTTGCAAAGAGCCTGATCAAAAGCTTAAGCACTGTGTGTTACAGCCCTATGAATTTTACATAGAGGCCAAGGCTATATTCTTAGCAATCACATCTGCTCTTGTAACTACTTTACAAGCTCAGAGCTAGGCCAAGAAGAACACAGTACATCAATAGCAAAGATTTCCAAAGGATAGTAACATTATGAAAGCAACACTTATTATATTTATAAGAATTTGCACTTTCCTAAGTCTTTCACCCATGCCTTAAAGCATGCTACAAATATCCATTAGGCCTCACAACATCCTCTCTGATAGATTGTTGGCATCAGATGACTCAGTTGACCCAATTTCCAGTGCTGTGTGCAGACATCAGTGTAGTAGAGTGATGCTGTGTATGTTTCTTTTTGGGTTTTTTTTTTTGGAATAAGAGGGATTGGATAAGAAATATGGAGTATTCTTAAATAGGCCAGAAATGTCCATGCCTTTCCAAGTAGTACTTGTTACCCATAAGCTACATTTTTTTTAATCAAGTTTACTCAATTTTGAGAAATTTGGGAATTGTCAGTGCATTATTCACTCATTTACCAACTATTTATTAACATCATGGCTAAAAGCATAGAATCTGGAATAAGAAACCTATGTTCAAACTCCAGTTTTACTACTTAGTATATACGGGGCCTTGAGCAAGTTGCTTCCTCTATGATTTAGCTTCCTCATCTGTAAAATGGGGGTAACAATAGTAGCTATATCATAGCATTATAGGAAGCAGTGTCTAGCACATAATTAGTCTTCCTGATTATTAAGAACTATCGGAGTTAACTCATTCTTATTGCCAAACACTGAAATGCAGTGGTGAACAAAGGCATTCAAATATTTAGTGGCTGAATAGTATATAGAGTGAAGCCATAAATTTAGATTTTGTATACCCAGGTGGTTTTCATGAATGGCTGATGTCATAGAACAAAAATTTAAACATTCATATGATTAGGTGTCAGCTACATATTTCCCCAAAAGAATAAATAAAAAAAAATAATGAAATTATCTGCCTGAAATCACAAAGGACAACCCAATGAGAGTAAACCAAGTGCCTCTGTGCACAAATGTTCCTTTTTCTACTTGACTGTAGTATGAATATTTTCTTAAATAATCTTATAAATCTTTTTTAATTGTTTCCCCAAAACACTGACTCTTCAATGAGGTCATGTTTGGAAATATATGCATCAACATTTAAACAACTCAAAACCTTAAGAAAATCTTAAATACATCAGCAAAACTATCTCAAAGTTGAAATAAGTGTGATGTAAAAATTAGGGGAAGGCATATTCTGAATTGGATCATTGTTTTATGCTACATTTCATATATGTAATGAATACAGAGAAAAGGAATTTCAGGTGTGTTTTATATAAAACAGCTCTAACCACTGCTAAAAGTTCTAACAGTACTAAAAATACTTCAGAACATAGCTACAATATTTATATCCGCTTACAAAAACATAATCATCTTAAGTCTCAAATTTAAATACTGATATTTTCTTTTAAAGTTCTTCAAAGTGTATGTCCTGTGGAAAGTGAAATTTTAAAAAGCATTAATAGCTAAAGCTACAGCGGAGCTAGAGCTGTTAAGGAAAGTGTTTACAGAGTAAATGCAGGCAATCAATACAAATCAAAATTAGCACAAAGGGCTAAAGAACAGAGAGAGCTGGAGGTAGAAAATCATTTCCTTTCCATTGAGAAAAGGGGAATGTGAGTTCATTTGACTAGGAGTGCTGCCTTTTGATTTTTTTCTCAGAGCTGATGAACCATGAGTACTTAGATAGTTGACCAGGACTAAGAAAGTCTTTTTCAGAGATCACCATAGATAATATTCTCTTCACTGTGAAGTAAAGAAAGGGTTGGTTTCTTTAACACCTAATGAAAACAAAACAGATTGCTGACAAAAGAGAATAAAGAAGCCAGAAAGAATGGCAAGGCCATACTGCAAAAGATAGTAATTAGAAACAGCCCGTTTTAGAGCTGGGAGTCCTGAATCCACAGATGATTCCTGAAAATCCCTGGACAAGCCCCGCCGCCCCATGCCCCAACACACACACACACACACACACACACACACACACTCAAAGGTAACACCATGCAATGAGCTGGGTTAAACAGTAGGAATCTATTTGCTCAAGTTTTGAGGCTGGGAAAAAGCCTAAATCAAGGTGTCATTAAAGTGACGCTTTCTTCCTGAAGACTGTGGTGTTCTGGGGCCAGCTGGATCCTTGGTCCTTAGCTTGTTACATGGCAAGTCACACAGTGGTCGATCTTGGTCTCTGCCTTCTCTTCCAGGTTCCATGGATTTTCAGCTTCTTGCTTCCTGTGGTTTTTTCTATGTCTTAATTTCATTCCACTTATAAAGGACTCCAGTCATAGGATTAAGAAACATCCTGATGGAGGTGGACCACACCTTAACTGAAGTGATCTCATCAAAAGTTCTACTTACAATGGGTTCACACCCACAGGAATGGATTAGGTATAAGAACATGATTTCTAGGGTACGTACAGCTTCAAACCACCATAGAGAGAGTTAGTTATTACTCAATACCTTTGCAGACAGGTATTATGTTTCCTTAAATTGTGATCTATTAAAATCATGATAAGTTTCATAGTTTTGATACAGAAAGTAAAATAAAGTAAAAGTGCAAGTTATATGCCCTTTCATTCCATTTCCCCAGTGGTCTCTTGGTGATACCTGATATGAATTATAGACAGATGACACCTTGTCACGTTATTTTTCTCTAAATCATCAATTTTTCTTTTGGGAGGAAATGGATCCCAAATATGTGTGTATATCCAAAGTATTCTTTTAAAATCTTAGTACACAAATATTATGCCATAACATGCATGTATTGATTTTCCACTGGTGTTGTAACAAATTAACACAAAGTTAGTGACTTAAAACAACACAATTTTTTTTATCTGACAGTTCTGCAGAAGTTCAACAAGGACCTCATTGGGCTAAAATCAGAGGGTTGGCAGGAGTGTGTTACTTTGTAGAGGCTCTAGAAGAGAACCCATTTCTTTGTGTTTTTCCAAATTCCAGAAGCCTCCCATATCACTTGGTTCATGGTCCCTGGGGTGGCTTGGAGCTATGTACACCCAAAAACCATGTTCTTAAACTTAATCCATTCCTGTGGGTGTGAACCCTTATAAATAGGACCTTTTGACGAGGTTACTTCAGTTAAGGTGTGGCCCACCTCAATCAGGATGGGTTTTAATTTTACCATTACTGAAGGCCTTATAGGGAAGGCCACAGAAAGAGAGGAACATGGGGAGGAGCTGAAAGTTTATGGGACCCAGAAAAGCCAAGGACCAAGGATGGTCAGCAGCCAGCCCCAGAACGCAAGTCTTCTGTGAGAAAGCATAGCCTTCATGACATCTTGATTTTTTACTTTTCCTCACCTTAAAACAGTGAGCCAATAAATTCCCATTGTTTAAGCCAACTCATTGTACTGTGTTTGCTTCAATAGCCAGGAACTAAAACAGAGCCTTAGTCTACCTTTGAAGCCAGGAACTTTGCATCTCTCTGATCAGCCTTCCATAGTTACATCTCCCTCTGGTCCTCTTCTCCTACTTCCTTCTTTTGCGCTGAAGGACCCCTGTGATTACACTGGGCCTACATATTCCCCAGTTCTGGGACATCTTTGGTGGCCACTATTCTGCCTATCACAATGCTGTACTTGGAACTGCAGACTCACAGCAGTGATACACTCTTGAGGTCAAGTGAGGATGCGGATGGGAAACTGGTCACAGATAGGGCCAGTAGGAGAAGGAAAGCCATTCTGTAGAGCAGTTGCTCTTTGGCCTTTTTTTCCCAAAGTGGTTATAATAGATTCTCGGACCACATCCAAACAGACAGCCAACCTTCCTCTCTGGCACTGGTTCAGGGGAAGATCAATATGAGCACTTAGAGTAAAAGGAGATGTGACAGTGGTGCTGGGCCCCTCTATACCTTGTGGCCATAGCAGCTGCAATACTGTTGGGGCTCACAGATGCCCAGAGGTTAATCTGAAAACTAGTAAATGCCTGTGCTGAGCAGTTCCTGATCAGAGGTCTGTGGGTCAAACTCTCTGTACTAGGTTTTAAAATTCTAATTTCAAGATAGCACAATGCATCAAAGAGATAAGAAGTGCACTGCACTATTTATTATGAAGAAATATGGTTCTGAAAAGTCCAGAAAGAAGCAAATTCCCAGAGCAGGCAAAAGCTCACATCTTTATATTCTTTTTTTATTATTCATGAAGGTCACTGGGTTAATCAGCCCATTATTCATCATTTGCGTGTCAGGACAGCAGGAATACAACCATCTTGATAAAATGCCTAACTGTCCTCAAGAGGAAGTAATTAGCTCAGGGAGTAAGAGACTTGGACATTCCAAGCCTAAAAGGAGACAGTAAGTATCTGAAGAATAAGAACAACACAACTGCAGCTTCTTCCTACCTGCTGTCTCTACTAGACCACCTTTTATTGCAGGCAAGGACTTGTTAATGGATTTTTACCCAGAATTGGCTACCATTGCTTTATCACCCAAAGGCAAAGGAAGCAATGTAAGTGTGAAAGAAAGGAGATTAAAATGACAAAGAAATGCTCTTTTTCCTTCTCCCATCCCATTGAAAACACATAGGCATATATAAAATGTCATATTAAAGAACAAATTAGTAAGCTCTACTAACAAAAAAAGCACTTAGGCCCCTCATGTTATATTGGTTCCTAGAGAAAAAAAAAAAGACAAAAAACCTATACACTGATTAAGATCTAGTCTCAGCCACATCCTGAGCACAATGTCCAAATGTCAAGAGAAGAACTGAAGCAATGCATGCTGGAATACAGAGACATCTACTCAACCGCAAAACCGCCCCTTCTTATAACCATGGCTGACATTGCTAATCAATCATAATACAGTTTTCTACGCGAATCTTGAGGAAGCTTCATAATCCCCAAACAGGGTTCAAGGCAGCCACTACCAAGCATTCAAGGTTGGAACTGGAAATAATACCTATTTGCCTTCCTGGCATATAGCATTTCTATTTTCTCCCTCTTCACTGGCTGCTTCCTCCCTTCCTGCAAACACATGTATCTTAAACTCAACAACAAATATTTATGGAGCATTTTTGTGTGCCAACCACTGTTGCTGGCAATAGGAAATACAGAGGTAAGAACTCTGATCCTTATTATAGTTAAGAGAGTAAACAAAATTTAACAAATAAACAAGATAATCCTAAATACTGATAAGTGCTTTAAAGAAAATAAAATGGGGTAATGCGATGCAGAGGGATTGGGGATGGAGGATATAGGCACTGGTAGCATGGTCAGTGAAGTACTTTCTGGGTAGACAGCATCAGATCTAAATAATAAATGATAAGATGTCAACCATGTCAAGAGTGAGGGAAGAGGCATTTCAGCGGAGGGAGGAGGAAATCCAAAGATTCTGTGGCAAGAATGAGATTGATACATTCAGGGAAGAAACAGAAGACAGGGATGACTGGAACACACTGAGTAGGGGAAGAGTGGAACCAAATGAGGTCAGAAAGACAACCAGGAGCCAGATCACAGAGGACTTTGAAGGATTTCTCAAGGAAATTGCCCACTCTATCCTAAGTGTGATGAGGAGTCAATGGAGAGTTTAAGTAGAAGGAAGTAGCATTATCTGATTTACTGTTGCCAATATGGAAAAAATACTGGCTTGATCCACCCTTGCTGATCATCTTTCTCTCCATCTATCTACACGTACTGCTGACCTCTGCATCCACCTCACCATTTCCTCACCACCCGCCTCCTTCTTGGCCACTTGATAATACATTCCATTTCCTTTGCTCTCCTGAAAACCACTCTCTAGAAGGGCACTGATGGCCTCCTATCTCCAAGCACTTCACTCACAAACTCAAAAATCTTTGTTGGAACCATGCTTTGTTCCAAACTCTGTGCTAGTCACTGGGGATACCATAGGAAGACAGACAGACCCAGTCCTCATCGAACCTAAAGTCTGATGATTAAGCCAGCTCTGGCAATGATGTTTTAAGGCCATGAAAGCAGGCATTAGGATTATCATGGGAGACCACTGACAGAGCATCTCAGCTCATCCAAGGAAGGCTGGGTGAAGTGGAGGACAGGAAATGCAGAGAATGCAATAGGTACCTGAGGACAGCAGGAATTAGCCAAGCCAAGAAGAGGATAAAAAGTATTCCAGGGGCAGAAACTGTAGGTGAGAAAGAGCGCAGGTAGTAGTAAGACAAAAAATGGTTCAGCAATGGTTCAGTAGAAAACGAAGCAAATTTCCTTCCTGTTTTAATGTATTCCCTTGGTTCATAGCAAACATCTTCTCTTGGTTTTATATCTTCCCTTCCAAATATTTTTCTTCTTAATAATGTATTGGATTTTAAAAATACTATTAAAATATGAGTGTCTATTGTGAAAATTGCTGGAAAGTATCTAAAGAAATTAAAATTAATATTGGCTAGCTGGTAACAAATTGGTCTATTTTCTTCTAATAGTTTTTCCTATGGCATCTCTCTCTCTCTGCCTTTTTTTGAGGAGGTAGGAGGTCAGGGTACGACCAAAATATTATTAAAATATGATTGCTCCTTGTGAAAATTGATGAAAAATATCTAAAGAAAGTTAAAATCAACTATCTATTAACACATTGGTCTATTTTCTTCTAATGGTCTTCCTATGCCATCTCTCTACCTATGCCTTTTTTTGTGGAAAGTAGGGGTCAGGGAAGGGAGGATAATACTGTATATTTAGTCTTTTTTTTTTTTGCTTAACATTACACTGTGAATTTTTTTTTCCATGAAACCATGACTTGATCATAATTTAAACAATCCCTTGATGATAGACACAAGCTTTTTCTAAGTTTGTGTTAGGAGAAATAATTATGATTATCTTTGTACATAAATCTTTGTTTACATCATAGATTATTTCTGAGATAGATGCCTGGAAGTAGAAATGTCAGGTAAAAGCAAACAAGCATTTTTAGACTTCTTAGTGAAAATTGCCAAGTTGCCTTCGAGAATGGTTGTGCCAGTTACATACCAGCAGCAGCAAATGAGTGTTTCGTGCCATCCTGCACACTTGCTAGTTTTGAGCACCATGGTTTTATTAATTATTGAAACTTCATAGATTAAAAATAAACTCATTGATCTAATTTACATTATTTTGAGTCACAGTTTTTAATGTTTTTTGTTGTTTTTGTTCATTCATGTTTCACATATAAACTTTTGGACATGTCATCTGTCCGTTTACTTCACTGGTTTGTTAGCATTTTGCTTCCTGATTTTAAAAGCCCTTTGTAGATTAATTAAATTGAATCTGTGAACTTTGATGTTTCATAAGCTAGTCTTCTTAATTTTGTCAGTTAAAATACTTTTAAGGCTTATTTACAATTTTTATATAGTCACACTGGAAAAAAAAACACATTTTTCAGCCTATGTTACTATGGTTATAAAAATAACAACTCAGATGGTATCTCAGAATCTTGCAAATGCCCATATCTCCTAACTTCCTAAACTGAACCCGTGGTTTGGGATCATTATTCCTATCAAATTATCTTTCCCCAACTTCTTCCAGGAGGATAGGACTGCCTGCCATTTCCACTCAGCTCCCCCTCTAGTCCTTTCTCCACGGGAAACCAGAATGACTTTTTAAAAATCTATTTGAAATACTTCAATGGATTTGTTGTGTAATCAGAAGAAAATCCCAGCACCTCAACACAGTCTCCCTGTGGTCCAATCTTGCCTTCCTCTAGCCTCATCTTGCACCATCCTTCCCCTTGCTCACCAAACTCCAGGCACAAAAGGCCTCCTTCCATATCCTAGAACCCATGCTCCGGATTGCTCTCCTCTGGGATTTTGACCTTCCCTCATCAGAACACCATATGAATGCCACTATACCAGAGGGGCTTTCTCTGTCCTTGCCGGTCTATTATTCTTCCTCATAAAATCTAGCTACTTTTCCTTCCTGGCACATCTCACCATTTAGAATTAACATTTTTGTGATTATCTGTTTGACATCTACCTTCTCTCCTAGAATGTCATCTCCAGACACCACACTGCTTTGTTTCTCAGAGTCAGGCCCAGAGGGAAGGGGAGAGGGACACAGAGGAAGGGATTGAAGTGCCTTTCTCAGCTCAGTTCCACTCATCTCCTACTTGGCAGAAATTCCTGCCAGATACTAAGAAACGATTGTCGGTGTTAAGTCTTCGGTAAGGGCCACCTTACCCAGGTTCAGGTTAGAGAGGGCTTTGCAGAGTGAAGTGACATCTTGCTGAGCTGAGTCCTACAGGATGAGACAGAGAGTGGGAAAATCTAGAAAGGGGAGGCACTCCCAACAGAACAACAAGTGCAGAGGCTGAAGGTCGAGAGCATAAGCACATCTGAGGAAAACACGAAACTATAGGCTTCACCTTTCCAAAGGAATCATCCTCTACTTCCTTAGTCTGCAATAACCCCCGTCTTTTTGCCCACCCCTTGCACTATGTCAAAAATCACATGCATAGGTGCAAAATAACCGCTGGCTGAATAGACAAGTGAACGATACATGATAGACAATTTTCTTCTCCTAAAATATCCTTTCTCTCTACCAGTTTGAATTCCTTTGATACCTGGCTGGAGACCCTCTCCAAAGCTTTCCTTAGTCAACAGTAGCACAAAAGCCCTTTACTTACTTTTTTTGTTCTTGAATTTTTAATATTTCTGAACAGATCTTATCTTCCCAATTAAACATAAAATCCTTCTCCTCCTCCTTTTTTTTTTTGGGGGGGGGGTGTTTTGTTTTGTAATTTCCAAATGCCCTATAGAGTAGATGCTTAACACCTATGGAAGAAAGAAAGGAAAAGTGGAAGCGAAGGAGAGAGGGAAGGCAATGCAGCAAAGAAGGTTGCTGTCTTTGGAGAAAATTTGGCTTTGGTGACTTCTACAGTCACCACCATCCCCTTTAAAAAAAAAAAAAAAAAGCTCTTTTAAATTTAAAATTTCCCAAAAGAAAATATAATGAATAAATGAGATTTTACCCAAACTCTTCTAATTTTCAGCAAAACATAGCTTACCAGTCCATACTCTAAAACCAAAGGCATTAATTTTCACTCCTCTTCTTTCCTTAAACAAATCAGATACTGTAATTCCCTTTGAAGAAATGTAGCAAATCAGATACTAAAATAGCAAGAGTTACTTTTATATACAAAGAAACACCTCTGTTATTTCTACCTTAATACACTTGCATTCTAAAAAGCCCTCAAGTCCATCCTCTTTCTCTAAGTCTTCATCCCAAACTCTTATGTTCAATCTGTGATCTCTTGCAAATACTTCCTAACTGGCCTTCCTGCAGCGACTCTTACACTTAATACAAAGCATTTAGTAAAATCTACTAATAGTAAAATCTAGTAAAAATAGTTAGTAAAATCTACCAATAGATTAGGGAGAGCCAATCTGCTCATGGCATTTGCCTCCTTAGAACTCTTTGGTTGCTGCCCTTGCACATAAAGACCAAAAGCCTTAGCAATACCTGCAAGGTATTTGACCAACTGGCCAGCTTAATTTCACACCAGGTTCTCTCCTTCCCTGGGCTCCAGTCTCAAGGACCTTCCTTCAGCTGTTCACACCTATCTGCTTCCTCCAGCTCCAAGGTCTTTACAAATGCATTTCTTTCCACAGATCAAAAGCCTTTTCCTCAGGAAGGTTGTCCCTCACAACATAACCCCTCCCTTTCATTTTATACACACTCAAAGAACCACCTACCACTTTTCCTTCACAGAACTTTGCAATTATGTATTTGTTTGTATGATGATTTGAATAATGCCTGCCTTGCCAACCAGTCTAAAAAATTCCTTGAATGTAGGAACTATGTCTGTTATTTCACCATTGCATATTCCTAGTGCTTACAATAGTACCAGGCACATAATAACATTATTAAATATATGACAAATGAATGCCTTCTGCAATTGATGCCAATAAGAGCCTCTAGATCTTGGATGTCTTTCTTTCTTAAATTTAAGTCTAGCTAAGTCAAAATACTTCTGATGAATTGAATTTTGGGGAAGGGGGAAATTGGGTTGGGTATTGTTCTTTAGATAAAGGGATGACAAATTAGCCCAAATTTACCCATACACTTATTTAGTGTAAGTCTACCTAAGTTGCTTATCATTAATTGCATTTCTTACTCACCTCCAAAAAAAAAAAAAAAAAAAAATGAAAGCAACTCAATAAGCTCTTACATAAGTGATCTAGACCTATACATGGGCTTTCATTTTGAAAATAAAACCCAGTATTTTTGTAAGTGAAGAAATAGTCTAGATATTTTAAACTCCTCAAACTTAGGAGGGAAATAATTTGGAATAAATAAGCAAGGAAAGACACATATTTTAGTTTGAAAAATTGGTTTATTTACATTTGGTATTTTAAAATTGTATTTGAAATTTTTAAAATATATTTTTATATATTTCCCTGGCAGGCATTCCATATTTTCTTAAATATGGAGGCAAAGGATAGAAAACCTGAGTAAGTTTGAATTTAATGAGATTTACCTGCTGCTACAGTCAGTAAAATTTAACTGTTTATCCTTGAGAATTAATAAAGAGCTTAAAATAGTATTTTTGTACATTCAAATGTAAAAAGCATCTTTCAAGAACATATAAAAAATAAAGAATAAAGCTATTATAATTAACCTCCCCACAAATGGCACAAATTAACTGAGAGGCACATGTGTGTACACATGCATTTTAAAGTTATCAGGTGCTCCTAGAGACTAAGATATTCTAGTCCTCAGTTTTTTTGTAGTTTCTTCCTTTTTAAAAAATATTCCTGGAAACTGAAAAACATAATTTATTCAAATAATAAAAAAGCCCACGGCTAGCTCAAATTCTCCCACCCTCCCTTTTAAATTTTTTGTGTAATGTATAGTTGGGGATTTCCCTTCATCGTCCAGGACCAAAACTCTACCTGACTGCAACCTGAGCCCCAGACTGTTTTTGCAAAGTCACTTTGGAGCAAGTCACTTCAGTTTCCTCAAATATCAAGAGAGGGTAATTATAGCTCACAGAGATGTATAAGGCTGAACTGATATTCACCAAACACCATTAGGTCTGTGAAGGAGCTTTCTTTGAAAGGGGCAAACCTCTCTGGAACACATGCTAGTTATAATACATCCAGCTGCTCCTTAGTATACATGGCCAGTTATTGCTCCTAAAATGTCAGCCTTCTTAAGAAGAGTAAATATTAACCCATTAATTTGCACAGTAAACTTCCTTGAGATGCAAGGGAAGGGCAATTATGCCTCCCTATATAAACATGAAATGCAGCATCAATATTAAGAATGTGACTGTAGCAAGTCAAAGGCAAACCAAATAAACAAACGAAAGACTTTGCAATAAGATGCAAATTTCTTACGTGTATGCAACACAGTGGCAGCTGTTTTTCATTTGGACAGTGTTAAATATCAACAAGTGTTTATTCCCTAATGGCCCAAACTGTTAAAACAACAACGAAACAAAGCCACAAATGACCCTTTCTTCAAATCTCTTAATGCTTTCTCTCCAAAATAGAATGTAATCAAACAAATTTTCTCCTCTTTAAAAAGCCAATACCAGTGTCAGCTAGGAACATGCTCTAGTGTTAGTTTGAAGGCAGCTTTGAAGTTCCAAGAATATTTACTTGTATGTTATCTCCCAAGGGGAAACAGTTATAGATTCAAACAGAAAATACAATCAATTTAAGAAAGAGCTTTTAAAAACTTGGTAAAAGAGAATAAATGGGAACTATAATCTGCTCTAAGTCAGATCTAGACAGTAAATTTAAATTGCTGATTTAAAATCAACATTTAATTTTGCATATAAAAAACATCCCTTAAAATTTTTATTTCAAAGTATATTGGGTTCCTTGGTTGGATGGTTGGTGTTTCTGCACTGGGTAAGAACTCTGAGAAGTAATTTGAACAAGCAGTATTGGAACTTTGTGGCTTAGGCTATGATAAGACAAGGACATTTTGGGAACTCTTAAAGCATTCCCTTCTCTTAGCAAATCCCACCTGTGCTGCAGAAAACCACAGTAATAAGTAATTCTTTGGCGGTTGGTGGCAGGAGGGGTGTAAATAAAAATGTGAGGTAGTTATTTCCACAAGAGGGAAATACTTGTCTACATAACATCCCTGCGATGTCTGACAAATTATTAGAGCATCTGCTTGCTGTCAACTCTAAGTAAACTTTTAGCTTGGTATTAACTGAGCTTGACAAATCATGAGCCTGATGCAGTTCAGACCTTATTTTCTGACCCAGCTGTGACAAGAGACACTAAAATGCAAAAAAAAAAAAAAAAAAAAAAAAAAAAAGTGAACCATACGTATCATCAAGTGCAAAAACTGCAAAAGGCTAAGGATAAAAAGCATGTGGTGGGACTGGTGAGGGTACATTTTCTAGTACCTGTGAATAGGAAAGAATGAAGACTGGTGGGAAACAATACACTCAGCTCTCACAGCTTAACTAGTATCTTCTAGGTTTAAAAGAAAAAAAAAAGATTGTAAGTACTTGCATGACAGTACGTCAGAGGCCGCATAAAAGAATACTAACATAGAAATACTAAAAGTAAAGGAATAAGATATCCTGAGAAAACTAAGAGTTGCCTACTAAACTCTTAGTATTTCTTATTTGGAATTTGCATATTTATACTGAACTTATAAAAAGTAAATTATTTTGGATGAACAAATCACAATGAATTATTTTAACTTCTTGGAATACCAGTTTAGAACTATCTATTAAGCATTCTACATAACCTCCAGGCTAACAGACCAGCAATAATACCAGAAATAGATCAGGAGATCAATTATAGTTAGAAAAGGGGAGAAAAGTAAGGTAGGACATTAAAATTTTATTCTGAAATTATCTCTGGCCACAACAATAAAATTTAACAAATATTCACTAAACAGTCTTACTCCTGTCATCAGCTGTACAATACATACAGTATCATAGAACTGGCCACTAGGATTAAAATCCACTAGAACATATTTAATGTTAAGTGGCGACAGCAGCATCTCACAGAAATTTTTACATATATACACAGTCCACATTCAACCATTTTCACATATTTTCAGTACACACAGTTGCAGCATATTACAGTCACGTGTCTAAGTTGTTGCTCGATAAAAACCCAAGCTACTGCCTAGACATAACCGTAGCAGTTGAGCTGAGTATAATTACAATTAATTTGATATATGTTCATAGCAGAGATGTACAAGCCCCTAAGAAACAGAGTTCACAAATACTTTTATTTTTAAATGCTACCACAGCATTATGTTGGGCAATATTAAAATCTTTACCAACGAAATCAAATTTTTAAAAAGTCTTCTGCTTACCAGAAATATCATTGATGAAAAAAATTACAAAAATGAATGCTCTCTTTAAAATAATTCACACTTTTAAGATTCCAATATGGCCCAATGCTACTGATGCCTTAAGTGTTTTCTAACATTCTGATGGAGTCATTTAGCATGACTCCAAACCACCCAGTAAGTTTAAAAGTGGCTTAAGTGCCTTGCACCCAAATTATAAAAATCCCTGGCCATCCTTACTAGAGCCAGGCACATAGAAAAGGAATGCACTTTGGTTCATACCAAATGCCCTGGGATTAATCACACTATAAAATTAAATGGTTTGAGGTAAATTTTTACAAATACAGTTGATTTCTGTCTAGTGTTAGCATAACAAAAAATATTTAAAAAATCAGTCTGATGTTAATTAAGATACAACAAAGACCATCTTTAACCCCTTAAACATAGGAATTCCCTACATAACTAACCAATAGGTTACCTTTTTTAGTGCCTGATGATGACTCAGGCCTTATGGTTTTGTTTTGTTTTTTTAAGGCCTGTAAGTATTAGGATATTTAAGACAGATGTATCTTTGCAGAGGTGGGTTCCATCCTTACTGCCTAGTAGTCAAAGGGTTAAAGAGGTCAAAAAATGCATGCCTTACAACATGGCATTCAGAACAAAAGGCACATTGTTAACACTAAGGGCAAAATTTCTCCTCTATTGTTAATCTACACTGTCTTGCATCACTCTGTTGTCCCACTGTTGTAGCAATACACTTAAGTGGTAATGAACACTCTGGTGGTGCAAGAAACGGAGCCAAATGAGACCGCAACCAAAGACAAGAGGACACTGTGCTATTCCTAAATCTGAAAACAGCTCAGACATCCCTAGATGATGGTAACCTGTGAGACCAAGGACTGTTTCCTAGCCAACTCTCAGTAGCCTATCAGAGCCCTTCATTTATTTATGCTTGAAAATCGCAAAGATGCAACATGTTTTTCATTTTTAAACATTAATAATTAAGCTAGAAGTTTTTTTGAAAGCAGCTGTCTCACAAAATGCTGAAATGTGGCGTCTCTTATGAAGAGTAAAGGAAATTTCACTGCGTGGGCAAAAAAAAAAAAAAAAAAAAGACCCATAGCACTGCACATTATCATTTGGCCTAAAAGTTTCCGGTTGCATTTGTGAATAAAGTCAGTCACAAATGCATTGTTGGCATCTTAGCCAGTTTTTGTGGTGGGGGAAAAGACAAGCAGTATTAGTCCATATATAAATTTTCACATATTCCACTATTTTAGAAGGAAAGCAGTAATAATGGCAGGCTCAGGTTCATATATTTAAACCTAAATGTGAAAATGAGTGTGGAAATGGAAGAACATGGAAAGGGGAAAACAGCCTCTACATGTTTGGGGTTTTTTTTTAATGACTTAAAGAAGTTAACCATCTTTAAGAGGCTTGTGGTTTTTACCAAGTCTTAGACTTCTTATGCCTTTAAGCCAAAATTTTAATAATAAATACACAGATATTTAAATTCTATAAGTCGATGATTGGGGGTATTACAGAAGCATCATTTAAAATGCAGCTTATTAACATATTGCACTTCCACAGATTACATATGAGTGTATATAATATGCTAAAGAATTCATTTTGACTAGGGGAAAGAAGACAGAATTTTTAAATCAGAAGTACAAATTAATTTATTAGTGATACTCTTAAATAGTAAAGCAAGTATCAACAATACTATCTTATTAATAAGCTAATTTTATTACTGTTTTTTGGCAAATTTCTGTAATATTTCCTGAGCATTCTTCTCCGCCATCAACCAACAAAGCCTCAAGATAACTAAAGTATTTTGTTCAAAACCACTTTTTTTTTTTTTTTTTTTTTTTTTAAGTAAGGAAAACTGCAGGATTAATATTAAAGAACTTAACCGGAAACTTTCTTGGCCTCACTGGGGACCATGCTTTAAGTACTTATAAATCAATTTACAGGCAATACAATAATATCTGTGCATAAAAAAGATTATTTATCCTAATTTATACTACCCCAAACTTATTGTCTGAATAGGCAGAAATCTTTCTATATTAAATTGCACATACTAAAGAAAAACATATTCCACGTGCCTTCAAATTGATATATATATATATCTCACTGTTCATACATTAGTGATAAAATACTGAAATTTTCACTGTGAAAATAATTATTATTCAAAGAAGAAAATATTCTTTTACCTAACTCTCAGAGTAACTTTTCCAGGTAAAGTGTCATTTCCACAAAAATAATCAGTGCAATCCAAAAGAAAGTAAAACAAAAAAGAGGAATGCAATTTCCGTGGTTCTTCTAATGATGTAAAGAATAAGTCAAACCATTTAACTTTTGGCTGATCTTTTCCTCCTTTAAACTTGTTAAAATAGACTTTATTGAACAGCCACAGTGACTTCTGCTAATCAAAAGAATTTACAATCCTTTTATTTAAAAAGGGTTGATACTTTCCCAGGCTAAGAGAACATTATAGTGACACTTTAGTAGCATGAACCCACTCTAATCTGCTAAATCTTCTCTGGAACTATGGAATTTCTCAACTTAAAAAGCTAGGCTGCTGTACTTTTTAAAAACTGTAATATGAAGCAATGGTCATGATCAGATCTGAAATGTCTCTTTTCTAGATTAACAGTACGGGATATATATTTGAAAGAAGCAGACAAACTAAATACAAGCAACAGATGTGTGGCAAGAGAGGAACAAAGAGAAGAAAAGCAAAGAGAAGGGAGGAACAGTCTGTGGAATACATTTCTAAATTTAGGTGCAAAAAGAATTCCATAATATGAGGTTTCTTTACAAAGCAGCTCACTGATCACGTTAGGAAATTTGGAGGAACACACATATTTCCATCTCCATTCATCCACCCAGTCTGCTGAGAACTTTCAGAATGTCAGAATACTAATTGGGCAATTTAAATGTTGGGGACTTTATTTTGCATGTTTGAATGCTAATTTAGAAAAAATAAATCTCTAAGGTGCAGTTTTTTTAAAGTATCATTTCCTTCCTGACCACTCTCCTCCCATCACCACTACCACCCACATTATCTAACAGAAAATGAAAGCAGGACATGCTGTTACAGCAGGACATGCTGTATAAACCTGGAAAATGGAGAGAGGGGGGAACTTACGGGGCAATCACTTTGGGGAGAATATATAATATGAATCATGAAAACATAGTAAATGTCTTTGACACCAATCTGTATATGCGGTGGCAGTCATGAAGTAATCAATGGCCTGCCACTGATGTTTATTACTCTGCCACACTAAATACAGTAAGGCTCATCATACTTTGAGAACACAAAAAGTTTCAGAACTAGAAAAACTTAAAAGCATTGTCCCCATGGATTTTATAAAAACAAAATGAACAACTTTCCTACATTAAATTAAGTGCTGAAAAGATACAAATATGAGTAAAGTTATTGAGGGGAAAAAAAAAAAAAAAAAAAAAAAAACCAGGTCTGAGCTACTCCTTTTCAACCCAATAAGGCTCAGCAACATTGTATCTTTCAGATTACCAGCATCAGGGGATTGGCGCTCAGCTAACAAGTTTTGGCAACACTGTCCTCTGCTGAATATTCCCATTGGCATCTGTCATCTGTGCCAAATTAGTCCTCAGTTTGGAAGCCGAGCTGGAAGGTGGAGGTAACTTTGAAATCGATGTGATAGCACCAGTGCTCTCGGTTATCCTTTTCATGGATGTTTTCTCCCCGGTTGGAGGCTTTGGCAGCCGCCTCCTCAGCCAAGGGTGCCGCAAAGCCTGGCCAGGGTTCATGCGAACTGCAGGATCCCATTCTAAACACTGTTTTAAGAAGTCAAGGAAAAGGGGATCATCACACCCCTTCAGTGCATTCCCCCACTCTCTGCTCTCCGGAGGGCCCCTTAATTTCCCTCTCCGGGAACGGCCTCCATTGAGAACCACGGAGCCATCTGACAGCGTTGTAACAGTGCAGTAACGGGGATAACCCTTGGAGCTCACGAAATTTTTGGCTCGTTTGGACGCATCCAGCAGTTTCTGGGAAGGCATGCCCAACAGTTCAATCATACAGGCCAGCTGGTCCCCTTCATCCTCCCCAGGCAAGAGGGGGTAACCTGTCAGGAGCTCTGCTAAAATACAACCCAGGCTCCACATATCAATGGGCATCCCATACCTGGCCCCGAGGATGACTTCCGGAGCCCGGTAAAAACGTGACTGAATGTACGTGTAGACACGCTGATGCTCGTAACAACTGGAGCCAAAATCAATCACCTTAATACCACTTCTGCCCTGCTGTTTCAACAAAATGTTCTCAGGCTTAAGGTCACAGTGAATTATTCTGTTTTTGTGCAAAGCATCCAAGCACTGCAGAATTGAGTGGGCAAACTTGCGAACCAAAGGCAGGCTGAAGCCCTGGAACTTATTCTTCTTGATGAGCTCATAGAGGTTCATGCTCAGGAGCTCAAACGTCATGCAGATGTGGTTGCGGAAGGTGAAATTCTCTAGCATGTGGATGACGTTCATGGTGTTGTCCTTGTCCTGCTTCCGCAGGTGTTCCAGAATCCGGATCTCCTCTGCCGCCTGCCGGTGGAAGCGCTTCTCGTTCCGCACCATTTTGAGGGCCACATGCTGGTGGACTTTGTGGTCATAGGCCTTGACCACCTGCCCAAAGCTTCCCTTCCCGATGACCTTCAGGACCTCATACCTGTAAGCCACGTGATCGTGGGGCACCTGCACGTAGGATCCCTGGTCGTCATCATAGCCACCGTTGTTCGGCCCACCTGTCACACCCTGGCGCTTTTTTGCATTTGGACCCAAGAAATATATTTCGGGGTAGCTGAAAACCTCATGGTGTTCAAAGGTGGTTAGTTTTTGCATGTATTGCTTCAATGCTTGTTCGGGTGTCATGGGAGTGGCTTTCACCTTCCCCATGCCCTCCATAGACTTCAGAGAGGTAGAACTCCCCTGTCGTCGATGAATGCCTTCCAGCTGCCGCTCTGGCACCACCGGCAGTCCTGTTTTACCCACCGTTGTCAGCCCATTTGGTTGTGTTGTGAGCACTGTCCGCTTGTTACTGTTATCCTCAAACAGTTGCTGAACCTGGATCTGTCCGTGGCTGTGGCTGCCAACATGCAGGAGATCATTCATTGTGTGCTTACTGCTGCCAATCTGGAATTCAAAAAGGAAACATAAATAGAATGAAAGAAGTCTGTTCAAATGGGACACTGATGAGTGAGCCTTCACCAGTGCCTTTACAGAACTGAGTCTGGCTGTAATTTATTGTAAGAATCAGGATTACTAATTGGAAAGAGTGGTGTGCCCAGGAGAGACTGCCTGGTGAACACACTGACACGGAGAGTGCATATGATGCCAAGAATCTCTGACAAAATAAGGAAAAAGCAGATGGGGGGGCTGATGAAAACTGAAAGCAGATGGGGGGCTGATGAACCTGAAAAAAGAACCCCACAAACGCCACACCTAACAAAAAAGCAGTTTGCTGTACACATTCAGGGTCCTGAGAGCTAAGTTCCCCTTTCTTTCTTGTCCCTCTTAATATATCTAACATTTAGTGCAGCACCTGGAACATCACAGATGTTCCACTCATCCATATTAGACATATAAATGATAGAACAGGATAATAAATGGGCATGAGCACATATGAAGTTCATCTGGCTCCGCCCCCTCCCCACCACAATCCTAGTCCCTGGCACACCTCATTTAGCTGCCTCTTTACATGAGGGCAGGGACCATGGTCAGTCCTGTTCACAACTCTTCCCCTAATGTCCACCTCTGTTCCAAAAATACTAGTATCTTCATCCCCAGTCTTCACATTACCTGGAAATCAAACTGCTTTTATCAAGAAACATATGATCCGGTGACAAAGGAAAACAATTCACTTTTAAATTTGAAAGATTCCCCTGTAGATACCCACTCCAGTATCTTATAAAACCTCTAAACTATTTTTGAAGTGTATGGGCTTTTCTGTGATGACCATTTAAGGCCATTCAGCCCAACAAGCCAACCATTACGCTGCTCTGGGCCTTCTTTTGGTCAATGGCTTAGCTCTCCTAAGAAATGTAATTCTATGGGCGTCTGGATTCTCAGCTTTCCAACAAGGAATACAAAGTAGCAATTTCTATTTCAGAAACACATGCCTCCCTGAACATTCCTGTCTAAACAAAACTGATGGTGTAAAGCCAAGAGGCTCCCAGCCTTCCACTGAGAATCTACTTGGAATTTCTTTCAAGCACTACAACTGCAAGGAGGTGAGGGATGGGAGAGTACTAGCAGCCAGGATCCCTCCCTCTTAGGACTTCTTGCCAGCCTCAGACAACCATAAGTCTAACAACAGCCTACTGGGTGACTTTACATGAAATCTTAAAGATCAATTTGTCATTCACAATCCACTTCATTCATTCAACCAGTGTTAGCTGAGGTCTGGCCACATAAGTAGCAGAGCCCTGGCCCTCTGGGAGCTCATATTCAACTACCTGAAGTCCTTTGCCATTAATATTTTTTTCTGTTATCTGCTTCAAAATCCTACCTTTTGGATTTCATATACTACTAAAAGAACAAAAGGGCTCTGCACATTTAATGTAGTAATTCAAGAAATGGTTTGGAACCATCTGGATTATAAAATGAAATTCTGAATCCTTAGCAGAACAAGACCTTCAAGTTTTCTTTAATAAATACATAGCATGCACTGTCACTATCTGAGGAGTGAGTTTTCTCTATACTTGCTTCTAAAAAAAGTAGAATAAATAATTGATCCTGTCTGAAATGTGACTTTATAGATTCAGAGATGTCATTTTTCGGAGATATTTTGGAAGATTTCTAGTCAAACCCTTTTATTAAACTTATAGGCACGGTCTATCTTCTGTAAGTGTAGCCAGGCAGGGTATTTTATCCTCATTCTATGCCAAAAGCAGGGCAGTCCATAAAAATAACCTAGGAAAATCTCAGGCATATATAAAAGCAATGAAGTCCTGTCCATTGCTTTTCTTCCTAAGCCTCACTCTGCACCCCTCCTTCCCTCTGTGGTCTTTCCAGCAGCCAGAATAAAAGGACCTAAAATGTGAAATATACTTCTCTTAGAGAACCACCGTTCTTAGGGCAGGATGGAAATATTTCAGAAGAAAAACCTATATTATCAGTATACATGCTATTTAAAAAAAAAAAAAGCAAGCATGAGGCTTCATGAGAGACTGAAGAAATCTGGGGACTTTAAAAAGACAGCAAAGCAAAACTTTTTGAGCGTCACTTCAATTTTTACAGCAGCAATTTTTTATATTTTACATAACTTAAAATACAATCAAGAAAGTTTTAGTGATTAGAACTACAGAGAATTCACCCATCAATGGAACCACCTCCTTCTGTCTCCAACTACTTTCTCCTCATTGGAAATTAAATCACTTGCCCCATAAGACATGTCCCAACCTCTGGTCTGGTGGGTATGAAATCTTTCTAAAGAAGACTCTAAAGATGTCATTATTAGTTAAGGTGTAGACTCATTTGTGAATAGGATCTTTGAAATCCTATTTAGATGAGGCCAAATTGAATCAGGGTGGGCCTTAATCCATATGTGACTACAGTCCTGAAATGCAAAGGAAATTTGCCCACAGTCAGCGGAAACCAGAGGAGCAGACACAAGGAAGGAGAGATGGCCACATGACAGAGCATTGCTGAAGCACGAGACTCCTGGAGAAAGCAAGCCCTGTCACTTGATGAGGACTTCTAGCTTCCAAAACCGCGAGACAATAAATTCCTGTTGTACAAGCCAACCCACTGTGTGGTATTCGTCATAGCAGCCCTGGCAAACTAAGACAGCCTCCTTTGTGGTATAATCTATTAGTCCACTGCCCCTAAAATAGGGAGTTCCCCAGGGTGCAAGCCTCAATTCTCCTGGCTTCTCACCCCCATAACTCTCCCTGATTCACTGAGACCACAGCCAGGGCCTCAGCAACCACCCCTGAGCTGACGTCTGCCACATCTACATCCCGAGCTCAGACCTGCCAAATCTACATCTCCTGAGCTCCAGCCCCATGTGTCCAGCCACTGATCAGCCTCTTCCAGCCCCTTCTCCCACAGGTAAATCAAGCTCAGCTCAGGATATTTCTCCTAAAATTATTTCTTCCTCCCACCATCCTTAATTTTTGATAAACAAAAGGTTTTACCTCTACCTACAGTCCCTAAAGCTATACACCTGGGAATCTTCAACCCTGCATACATGGACATCTTTTCAAGATCTCCCTCACCTCCCCGTATCATCATCCACCCTTATTGATTCTATCTGCCCCATTCCCTCTCCATCCAACTGCCTCACCTCCTGCCTGTTGTCTTGCACTGGGACAAATGAAACCATCTCATAACATGCCCCCTTCTTCTAAGTCTATAACTCCTTAAGTATCTTCCCTGCTGTGCTTCTAGGGTTATCAATCCAAAGTGCCAATATGACACTGCCTTTGCTTTTGTTCAAGTCACACAACTGCACTGTTTCCACAATCAGTGGAACTTACCAGCTAGATAACAAGGTTCTAAAATTTAGTCTAAATGATTTGAGTCCTTTCAGTCTCATATACCACTGTTACTCTTCTCCCCTAAAGTAAAAAAAGTTGTATTCTTAACACCATGCACTCTCTCTCTTTTTTTAATAAAGAAGCTGTAGCTTCCCATATATCACCCTATCACCCTATACCATGCTCTATAAGCTCCTTTACTTTTGGTGAGGCCTTGTTATATAGATACACATAAACTGTATCCCAGCTCCACCATATACTAAACCCTGAGCAACTTAATCTCTCTGAACCTCAATGTACTAATCTGCAAAAGAAGGTAATAAAGCTACCTCATTAGGGCTATTGGGAGGATTGAATAATGTAATATGTGTGAAGTGCTTAGTCTAGTACTCAGTAAATAAGAATCATTATTAGTGTCATTTTGCAGGTGCTGCTTGGAATCTCCTTCATTCCCATGTCTCCACGGTAAACTCCTTACCCTTCAATACCCGGTTCAACTCTCACCTCCTCTGTGAAAACTTCCCTGGCTGGCTGAAGAGCTTCTTCCACTATATTTCTAAAACACAGTTACACTATAACACTTATTTCATTTTACCATAATTGCCATCTGATGCAGCCACTTGATTGTGAGCAATTCTAGGGAGGAGTCATCTCTTATCTTTGTAAATCCCCATTAACCTAAACCCAGGCAAACAGTAAGCACTCAATAAATATCTGTTGAACGGAAGAATGCATGGCAATGAATCTCTGTTAACTCTCACCTCTCTTTTGAGAAATTCTTGAAAACTGCATTTCATTTCATACCTTTATAAGATAACGTGAAGTCAATGTCCAAGGTATTGGGAAAGTCTCTTGTGGCCCAAGTCACAAAAACATTTGGTTAACAGTGCATCAGCAGATGATGCATTGAGGCAAATGACAGCCAATTAAAAAGTTCCTGTAGCAGATATATATCAACAAAAAACCTAAAAGCAACATGTAGAATTTTACAAACTTTCCAGATGTTAAAGATTCATCTGAGAGGCTTTAATAAAGGAGGACTTTGACAGAATTTCAAACTCTGTAGGATTCTAAAATCACAACCAAACACAGAAGCCCAATTAGCCAATCTATATAAAAAAGGAAAACAAAACAAACAACAACAACACCAAAAAAAAAAAAAAAAAAAAACCTAGGTGGGGAGAAAAAGATACAATATTTCCAGAATACATATATGTCAGGACTACATCATTAACTTAAGGATATTAAAAGCATCTCATTCTCTGCTGCGCCTTATGAAGTTTGAGTTCATGGCTTACTCCTATATGCCAATGCCTAGCACAAGGCCTGTCACATTAAAATTATATACATTGAATAAATGCAATGGCTAGATACCTAAAATTTATGGGTTAAAACAGAGAGATCTACAAGGGTCTTCTCTAACCATGAAATATTTTAGTATTAAAAATTGTGGATGAACATCAATCTAACTAGTTTGGTAGTTTCTGGGCTTTAAAAAATGTCTCTGAAGTCATCTTAGAAATACTGTATTGTGTTACGAGAATAGAATTGAGTTGAAGAAGACTGGAATTTTAGCTCCTCCTCAAGCATACTAACAGTCTGTATGGCCCTGAGTCACATGTCTACTTTTTCTTCTTCAAAATATTACTATTTTTAAATGCAAATATTAATTCTTCTTTAATCCCAATTATTTTACAAAGGTAAAACTGGTAGCTAGAGTGCTTTAAACATCAAAAGTTATGAAAGTGATAAATATTAATACTGAGAAATTAACCAAATAATATATTAATATCATTGAGGAAAAAAATTAGTAAGAATCAAGGAAACTATTGGATACACTTTTAGGTCAAACATAGAGGCGAAACTAAACAGAAATATATTGTAAAATACTATATCCAAGGAGACAGAGAACAAAAGGACAATGGACTAGATGAAGTCCAATGTTCATAATCTTTATAACTGTATATTTACCCTCCTACTATATATAGTATTTAGAAGGGAATATATGGGCAAAATCATTTTTCTCTACTTAATTTTTTATCCCATTCATTTTAAAGTAGCTCTTCCCAAGCATAATTGCTCTGAAATTAAAAACTAAAATCTTACAGAAACTTGACAGGCATATGGGAATATATTTCTGCAAAAGTTCTTGCATTTGTAATGAAGCTAATATAATTCCCTAGAATTAGCAGTGTCAAGCAGTATTGTCAAGATTGGGATCAGAAGGACTTGGGCTTTAGCTGCAAAATTGATATGAATTGGCCAGGGAATCCTGACCACCCCGTTTAACTTGCTTGAGACTATTTCCTCATCTGTAACATGAGGGAGTGGAACCAGATAAACTCTGTGGTTCTTTTAAACTTTCCTATGCTACAAATGCTGCAATTCTGCACAAATTAAATCAAAACTAAACAAACAATCAAAACCCAAATTCACATGTTCAAAACCAAGCATCTAAAGATTAACAGCATAGTGAAGTTTACACTTAAGTTAAAAAAACAGGCAAATCAGGTAGATGCCACTGCAAAGTACAGACATCCATCATGAAGAATTCTGAGAAGCACACACTTATCTTTTCATTCCGGGTACAACACAGGCTATTCTCCTAATGGAAGCATTCCATTTTTCTCTAAGTTCATTGCATTGTTAAACTGCATGAAGTCTCTCATCAAGCAAAGCCAGCTTTATAAAACTGGAATCCAGATGCAAACGAAGTATTTCTTTCCCATTCACACTAAGTCATGTGATTGCAATGACACATGGAAAAAATTGAATGCTGTATTTTCCAAATCGTCAGATGATTCAAAACCAAACAAACAAAAAAATCCAAACCCCCTAAAACAAAACCAACAAACTTTCTAAACTAAAACATCACTGTGACAAGAACATTTATCCATAATATCCAGAACCACCCAACCTACTGGCAGAATCTCTTCCTACCATCAACAGTCTAATTCAAATTGGTTAACATCTGTGTAGTGAATTCTTAGCCCCTAGAACTAGATGTGTCAGGAAAAGAGAGACAGACTGACAACAAAACATTCCCCTATGACACTTGTACACATTTCTTCAGGTCTAACAGCCGTAACGCCAGTCTAGTCATCCTCTCACAAATTCTCCTCTGATAAACAAGTTTTCCCATAACACATGCTCCTCAGAGCTGAATGGCCATTTCTGCAAGAATTTGACTTTCACTTGGCAAAGAAGACATATCCCTCAGATGGAACCATCTTAGATGCTCCCTCTGGAAGATCCAATTGGAAAAAGATCTCCAAAACCATCACCTCCTCCAAGTGCACACCTCCTCTAAGCTGGCAGTCATCATCCATGGGCTATCCCTGGGAGTTGAGAAAAGGTACATGGTGAAATAAAGTCCAGCTTGCCAATCTCTGCAGCCACCAGTCCCACCCTGAGGCCTCTCCCTTCCCTCAAGGACCCCTGAGGGACCACAGTACCTGCAAGGTGCCCTTCCCACCTCCAAAGCAAAGCTGGCCCTTTCCTTCTGAATAATGTCCAGCTGCAGAATACTAAAGGGAAGGCTTGTTTTGAGTGCTGCTGCTGCTCTTATTTTTGTCAATGTTAATTACAATTTCTGCTGTGCTCAAACCTGTAGCACTCATAAAACATGCTTACACACGCGGGGACAACTGGCGGTGCTCCCTGCTGACTGGAGCAAGGCCTGGGAGGCTCTTTGGGGGATCGATTTTCCAGGCAGGACAGCCTGGCTGTCCCCTAACACATATCTGTTTCTATAAATACCCACTACCACGGGGAGGGGGAGAGATGTTTACCCGGTCAGGGAAGGGAGCTCTGGCAATCAAGAATGGAAAAAGAGAGAAGAGAGGAGGAAAGCTTCAAAGAGGAAGTTCCAAGGAAGAGGATCGCAAGGGTTGGCGGGCTTGGGAGGGGAAGCCAAGGACCCACGCCACGAATCTTTCTTTGTGGCTGCAGCTTTGGGCTCACCCAAGTTACAGAGGGTGGCGTCCGAGGGAGGCCATTGGCGTGGAGAGGTCTAGTACTTAGACCTCTCTCCTCCCCGCACCAGAACCCCTCAAGTGCGGGGTTTATGGCTCGGGTCTCTCCCCGGCCTCCCTACCCTTCCCGGCCGCCCGTAGGCTGGGTCTCACCGTGTGGGTTGCGGCGACAGCGTTGCTGGCCCGGAGAGGTGGCAGGGCGATGGGGGAGGGCGGGCCGGTCCCCACTCCGCTCCGAGGGGCCCCCGCAACAAGCCCGGGGGAAGCCTGAAGCTGACGAACAGCGCTGTCCCCTCCTCGGCCTGGGAGCCACGCGCGGGAGGAGACAAAAGAGGGTCAGGGGGGAGAAAGTCACCCGGACCCCATCGCCCCGCCCCACCCCCCTGGGCAGCGAACCCCCCTCTCCCTGGGGGAGAGCCGAGGACAGTAAAAGGGAACAGGCGAATGGGGGTGTCCGGGGCACGGATCCCCAGCGCGCACCCACGGGCGGGGCTCCAGCAACTGCAAAGTTAAGTCGGGCCCTCGCGCGCGAGCTCTTGTCCCCGCGAGGTAGCAGCCGGACTGGGCCGGGGCTTCGCGGCCCACTGCAGGCGGCAGCTGGCCGGGAGGGTGCCGCAGCGTCCCCAAGCCCGGGGCTGTCCCCTCCTGAGGGCTCCGAGCCGGGAGAGACCCAGGACGGCCAACTCCCCCTCACCCCTGATTCCCCGCCGGGCCGAACCAAGGCCGGGCCGGGGTGCTCCCACTCGGAGGAGCCTCTGGCTCCGCGTGCAACAATGAGCGGAGCCCAGGCGAGGGCGCGCAGTCCTCCCGCGGCAACCAGCGCTGCAGCGTCGCGGCGCACACTTTGTTCCGAGTCCCGCAGGAGGTGGCTGTCCGCGCCACGAGCGCTCGCCGCGGGCTGTGAGGTGGCCGGCGGGGGCGGGCGTGGGGGCGGCTCGCCAGCCTGGCCCTCCTTACCGGTCGGGTAGGCGGCGGGAGCGGCAGCCGAAGGTTTCCTGGTTAACATGGCCGCTGGAGAGGAAAATGCATTTCAGGGCTGCCGTCTCCGCCGCCGCCTCAGTCCCTGCTGCTACTTCTCGCGGCCGCCACCGCCGCCGCCGCCTCCGGGTCGTCCCTCACGCGGATCTCCGGCGCCTCCTGGCCGCCTCGCGTCAGCTACAGCCAAATACACAGAGTCCGCTGCATCCCCTCGGCCCGGGCCCGCAGCCGCGAGCACCCCGCTTTCCTCCTCGCTGCCGCCGCCGTCCTCCTCTTCTTCGGGCGGCTGCAGCACCCCCCGACCCGTGCACATGCCTCGCCCTCCCCGGCGCGCTGCGGGCCTCCCCGATTCCCTCACATAGGGGCGCGAGGGAACAAACTGGGCCGCGAGGAGCAACTCGCTCAGGAGCCGCCTCCCGGGCTCGCGCGCGCGCGCGCTCGCACCGCCCCCCCCCGCGCGCGCGCACAGACACACACACACACACACACACACACACACACACACACACACACAGGCGCCCGCACGCGGCACAGACCGGGAGGGCAGCCCCGCCCCCGCTCCCCTCCACCAATAGTGCAAGCCCCTCCCCCGGACTCCCCCACCCACTAACCGCACACACTCACGTACACCCCACCCCCACTCAACCACCAACAGGAATCCCTCCCCCCCAGCAAATCATCTGCATAACCACCCCTCCACTCCCCGGAAAACTGCAGCCTCCACTCGCCCTCCGCCTCCCCCTCTGGCCATCTGCACAGCTCCCCTCCGCTCCCCTACGGACGACCTTTCCCCGCCTCGGCCATTCCAGCCCCCGAAGACCCCCTCCTCCCACCCCACAGCGCAACCTACCACTGCTTCCATCCTACTGAAATCGCTGCAGAGACCCCTCCCCTTCCATGCGCGTCCCTAAACATAAAAGCATTTTCAGTTTTTCGAACCTAATGGCTGCCCACAAACAATACTGTCCCCCTTCCCGTTCTCGGTGACTTAATAACCTCCCTCTCCCCACAGTTTATCATGAAGATAACTTAGTTTGGGGCGGGTCACCTCGGAGTGAAGCCCCGTGAAGGCCCGCGGTTTAGCTGGGTGACCCCTAAGTATGGCGAAGGAGGGGGCTGCCGTCCCTCCTCCACCTCCACCACACACACCCTCCCGGTTTTACTGACACCAAGTGACCGCTCTCCAGTCGCTAGGACAAGGGGAGGCAGAGGCGCGTGTGGACGGCAGTGGGGGAAGCAGTTGGCTGTGGGTTGCTAGGCAAAAATAAACATCAGAGACACCTCCCATTTCCTTACAACTCCGAGTCCTTCCCCTGAGCGGCCACTGGGAGAGGCACACCTTCCTTTCAGCTCTCTGCTGTAAGGGAGCGAACCTCTAATTCCTTTCATCCCTAGAGATGAGTCTTCCCTCCCCAACACAGTGGGAATTTTCCTACCCTTTTAGTTTGCCAACTACAGCCCCTGCTTCCCTTAAAGACTGAAAACCTGCTTGCTTGTCTCACACACGTGCCCCATCGTGCATGGTACACGCCCTGGTCCAAAGGTCATAGGTTTTGCTCTTCAACAGTTAGGAGGATAAAAGAAAAAAAAAAAAAAAAAAGCCCAGCAAATCCCGGATGATGGGGCAGAACACTAAGCACTAAGCCAGGCACTTCCTCCCTGAGCCATGTCCCTGTGGGTGTAGTTCTCCTGGGGACATGGGTCCACTAGGCTGTGCCCACGTTGGATCTGCGGGCCCGGCCTGGACCAAGTGTACAGGCCCGACCTAGTGTAGACTCAAATCGGAAGAGAACATTCTGCCGAGTCCCATCGCCCCTGCTGTTTGCAAATTGTCATAGCAACCTCCCGCAGAGATCACCCCTGGAGTAGCCAAGAGTCTAAATTACAGTCCCACCCTCCGCTTTAAACTAATGCCAAAAACCCAGTGTTTCAAGGTGCACATGATCCTCTCAGAGTTTCCAGGGGTCTCATAGGGGCCTTAGGGTAGGAGGTATTAGTAGAGGAAAGGAGTGGCAGAAGTAGAATTTTGCCTAGGAATGTATCCAAAAAAGAAAAACGTATTTCCTTTAGTGACTTCTAATAAACCAGAACCACAGTAAAATTATCAATGCGATAACAAGCCTTCAAGAGAACCATGACCTGACCTGACCCCTACAAGAAGTACTCCCCTATGCTTGTCATCAAAAGACCATCAAATTCACATCCACTTGGGAAAACATATTTAGTGTTTAGAAGAACAAACAAACAAAAAAAGGGGGCTAAGTTGTAGAGATGAAGCTAGAAATCAATTTATTGACTCTGTTTTCACTATGTTTTCCATTTTACCAACCAGGAATATTTTTAATGCAATTTTATTGAGATATATTGGCCTACCAGATAATCACCCAAAGTGTGCAATCACTGGTTCATTGTATCACATATAGTTGGGAATTCATCAACACAATCAATTTTTGAACATTTTCATTACTCCAAAAACAAAAATAAAAAATGAGAGTAAATAAAAATAAAAAAGAACACCCAAAACATCCCATACCTCTTATCCCCCCTAATATTTATTTATTTTTGTCTTTATTTTCTTATGCATCTGTCCATACAGTGGACAAGGGAAGTGTCAGTTGCAAGGTTTTCACAATTATACACTCACACCATAAAAGTTATATACTTACACAGTCATCTTCAAGAATGGATTGTAGTTCAAAAGTTTCAGGTATTTCCCTCTAGTTATTCTAATGCACTAAAAACTAAAAAGGGATATCTATATAATGCGTAAGAATGACCTCCATAAGGACCTCTTGACTCCATTTGAAATCTCTCAGCCACTGAAACTTTATTTTCTTTCATTTCTCTTCCCCTTTTTGGTCCAAGAAGGCTTTCTCAGTCCCATGAGGCCAGGGCCAGGCTCATCCCCAGAGATCATGTCCCATGTGAGTGAAAGCAGTGAGTTTACCTGCAGAGTTGGCTTAGAGAGAGAGACCACATCTGAACAACAAAAGAGGTTCTCTGGGGGTGACTCTTAAGCATAATTATAAATAGGCTTAGCTTTTCCTTTGCAGGAATAAATTTCAAAAGGGCAATCTCCAAATAGAGGGCTTGGCCTTCTCAATTGATAGTCCCCAATGCTTGTGAGAATATCGGGAACTCCCCCAGGTGGGAAGTTTAATATTTCCACATTTTTCTTCATATGAAAAGATACTCAACTTCACTAGCTATAAGGGAAATACAAATCAAAACCACAATGAGATATCATCTCACACTTACTAGAATGACCATTATCAAAAACAAACAAACACAGAAAATTACAAGTGCTGGAGAGGATGTGGAGAAAGATGCACACTTATTCACTGTTGGTGAGAATGTAGAATGATGCAACCACTCTGGAAGGCAGTTTGGCAGCTCCTCAGGAAGCTAAGTATAAAATTGCCATATGATCCAACAGCCCCATTACTAGATATATACTCAGAAGAACTGAAGGCAGGGACACCAATGGACATTTGTGCATTGATGTTTATAATGGCATTATTCAAATTCCCAAGAGAAGGAAACAGCCAAAATGTCCATCAACAGATGAGGTGATAAAACAAACTGCGGTACATATGTACGATGGAATATTATGCAGCTGTAAGATGAAATAAACGTATGACACCTATAATAACATGGGTGGAACTTGAGGACATTATGTGGAGCAAAATTAGCCAGAAACAAAAGGACAAATACTGTATGGTCTCACTAATATGAACCAACTGTGATGTGTAAACTCTGAGAGCTAAAATGAAGAACACAGTTTATCAAAAAATAGAGAGAGTATGGAGATTGGGCATTTGATGCTAACAGAGTACAGAATGTTCAACAGGATTGATTGTAAAGATCCAGAAGTGGATAGAAAAATACTATCTGACGGTAGCACAATACTGTAAGTATAATGGACAAAGCCAAGTACAAGTATAGTTGAAAGAGGAAAACTAGGGGCATGTATGACACCAGAAGGATAGACAGAGGATAAAAACTGGGACTGTATAACTTAGCTAAACCTAGAGTGGACAATGATGGTGATTAAATGTACAAATATAAGAAAGTTTTTACATGAGGGAGAACAAATGAATGTTACCATTTCAAAGTGTTGAAAATGGAATGGTATATGGAAAACATAAAATCAATGCAAATTAGGGTCTCTAGTTAACAGTAGCAGTGTAATATTTTTCCATTAATTGTAATGAAGGCAATATACCAAAGCTAAATGTTAATATGAGGGGGATATAATGGAGAGGTAAAGGATTCTTGTTGTTGATGTGGTTGTCTCTCCTTTTTTATTTTTTATTCTTTTTTTTTTTTTTTACTTTTTTTTCCTCTTCTTTCCTTGCAGAGGAAATGGAAATGTTCTCATATAGATTGTGGTGGTGATTATACCACATAACTATGTGATTATACCAGGAGCCACTGAGAGTTCAGTTAGGATGGATTGTATGGTGTGTGAATAAAACTGTTCAAAAAATAAACAGGAAGATACAAGTGCTGGAGAATATGTGGAGAGAGAGATAAACCTATTCACTGTTGGTAGGGAAGTAGAATGATGCAGCCCCTCTGGAGGGCAGTGTGGTAGTTACACAGGAGGTTGGGTGTAGGGTGGCCATATGATCCTGTAACCCCGTTATTAGGTATATACTTGGAAGAACTGAAAGCAGGGATTCGAACGAACATTTGCACACCACCTAGGATTGTTAATGAATCTCACCTCCTTTTCCTTCCTCCCTCTTTTGAAACAATTATTTCCATGTCATTTTCCTTTTTTAAATGAGTACTCCATGCAACTGATGGTAAATACAAAGTTTGAAGCAAAAACTTGAATTTCAATATAATCTGACACCCCTTTAAACTTAAATTATTCTTAAAATACGTCAGTAGACACTAACATACTACTCATTTTTCATGCATAAGGAAAATGCTAAATACTAGAAATCATAGTTTGTGACTGTCAAATTAGTAATAGTAGTTTACACATTAAACATGAGAAAAAGGAGTCCTATTTTTTTTTTTTACAAAAGGACACAAATAATTAACTCCAAGCAAAGAAAGAAAAAGGTAAATGTTTAGAGAACTTTTCTTAGTATATTGTTTAATGACCTGACAGCTATAATTGTTTCAATTTTATTGATTTTTGTTTTTTAATTTAAGGAAAATTTGCAAATAACCTATTTCTCAGCTAATTTCATAATAAATGACTCACTCTTTGGAATTTGTATTAATTCCTTTTTTTTAAAGGAAGTTTTCCCAGGACAACCAGTGCAGATTTATGTATTAATTCTTACTCTCTTCTAAATTAGTATTTACAATTGCCTGGATTTCTCTCAGTCTGTTAAATATTAACTATTTCAACCTCAATTTACATCAAATAGAAAGCTCCACAAAGGCATTCCTTGGACTTTTGGGGGAGAAGGTACCGGGTAATTCTAAGAGTTATTACTCTTAAATTTTATTATAATGCATCATTATTAATTATAAATTACACATTTATCTCTTTGAAAAATTCTTTCACAAATATTATCATGTTTAATCCACACAAGTCACAACCCAAACAGAACAGTATTGACTTTAAATAGTAACTTCTTCAGGGGTCTCTTTTAGTTAGGAAGAGCTTCTGCTCTTTGCTTCTTGGCCCTTGTAAAAACTCTCTGTTCTGTATGATTTTGAACTCCATATTCAAATAACAAGTAAGTAGATAGGCAAAAGTAGCAGGAATAGAGGGAAAACAACTTAGGGGAACTCAGAATTGAGCCTCGTATAAGGAAGTTGGTTTCACAGGGAAAAGTACCACTCATGCAGAATAGTGGAAATGAACAAGAAAATTGCTGGTTTCAAAATCCATTCACTCATTCAATCCCCTTATCCCAGAAACATTTACAAAGTACTTAGTATGTGCTAGGCCTAGGGGATATGATGACTAATCAGATATAGTGGACTCCACCTTGGTCTGGCAATCTATTAGAAATTCATCCTTTAATTCACTTATGCAAAAATATTAAGCACCTATCAAATATTTGGCATTATTCATACTGTGTCTACCCAGTTAAGTCAGTAATTCCCAATCCTGGCTCTGGTCATTGCTATTAAGTTCATAGTCCAGTAGAGGAGACAAGACATTTAATTACATGCTGGGGTGATAAGCAAGGCGTACAGGAGGCACAATTGTGGCACACAGGAGGAAGTATCTCTATTTAAGTAGTGTCTGGCATCAAAGAGACTGTGCTTCACGGAGATTTTAAGGTTGTTTTGGAGTTTGCCAGTCAGATAAGCTGGGCAAGAAAATTCTGGGCAGAAGGAATAAGATATGCAGAGACACCAAGGTGTGAAAAAGCATGGTGTGTTCTGGGAAATGCAAGCAATTCAGAACAGAAGGAGCCTGGGGTGGCTGGGAGAAGGATAGTGTTACCTCATAGGGCTGGGGTTATAGATAGACAGAAACAGCTGAAGAATTATCCTAATCTTAACTTGTGTGGAAATGTGAAAAGAAGGTTTCAAGTTCTTTTGAAGGAACTAGGTAAATTACATAGGAACTGACTCATTTTGGGTAGCATAGACTTGTGGGCAATGCAGATCTAGCTCCCTTTGGGAGAACATCATCAACTGGCCATTACCTGGGTACTTTCCATGTGTCCATCAGCAAGCTCCAGAACTACAGAATATGCTACAGGAAGGCAGGGACAGATGCTGTTTATGTTGATGCTTCCTCCTGATGAGTCCAGAAGAACTTTTGTTTTGAAGTAAGCAGAGGTCCGAAGTAATGGAAGGGCAGACAGCTTCCTTGCCACCTTGGGATTTCAGAAGCATACACAATTCTTAAAGCTGCCTATCTGGGCATTTTGTAATAAAGCTCATTAAAATGATCTGCTGACGTGAGGCATAATTAAGAGTTAAATCAGGAAAACTCGGAATTCAAAAGATTTCCCATTATATCCCTTCCAGTGGTCTCTAGACAGGATTTATCAATCATTCAGGGAGAAAATGATGCATAATAAATGATGAATAAACAGTGAGTTCTGGAACCCAGTTTTATTAACTGACATCTTATCCATGGAGATTTATGCACTGGCTTCTTACTGATACTGTGTACAGAATGTTTAAAATTAAGTTGAAGGATACACGTCATTAAAACAAAATGCACAAAATGGAAGAATCCTCCCTGGCCTCCTTGCTTTTAAAGAAGTATTATAAAGAAAAGAAGGAGGAAAGGGATGTTTACACTCAGGCACACAAACAGGATCTGGAATGACCCCACTGCAGTGGTTCACTAGGCGAGGCTGGGCATGGGAGCCCAGGTACCTTGGGGTATGAGCCATCTTTCTGCATCTTTGGCTCTCTAGCTCCAGGCCTCTGTGTGTCAAGTCCAAGGATGCAACTCTCACTCTTCCATGGATGTAGATCTGATAGAGGGAAAGTTAAGAAGAGTTTGGTTGAGTGTGGCCCTGCCCAGAGAAACCTTGTAATTCTAAACTGACTCTGGTTCTGAAGAATTCCTGGACCTGGGTTACATAAAAAGAATGCAGCAGTGGTCTAAGACTAAGGGACCCTCCCAAATAATAATGGTGACCCATACCTCAGCTTCCTGAGTACCCTCAAAATAATAGCTCATATTTATGATATAAGGCATTTACAATGGCACATAGCGTTCTAACTTTACTCACATGAATTAACTTGGTCCTCATAAGTTTCCTGTATGGTAGGTACTAATATTATTTGCATTACAGAGATGAGGAAACTGAAGCATGGAGAAGTTAACTAATTTGCCCAGGTCACACAATGAATAAGTGACATGGCAGGTAGTCTGGCTCTAGAGCCTATGTGGTTGCCACTTTCACAGGTAGGTAGAGATTTGACCAGAACATCACCATGATTGCCTCAATCTCATGATTACTGCCAATATTTCACATCACAAAATGAGCTATTCAGAGGACCCTGTCATGTTTATATAGTCATTCAGCTTTCAGGGCTTCTTCAGTAACCTGTTACATGGGGCAAGCTTACTTCATAGAGAGAAAACTGAGATGAAGAGGGCTCACTGATGTGCTGAGACCAGCAGGGCAAAGTCAAAGAGGTATTAGGGTCAGAACCCAGGACTGTCAACTGCTAACCAGTTTTCTTTTCTCTATTTTTTTTTTTCCCCCCAAATCAAATGATTATAAAATAAACCTCCATTTCACAGACAAAGGGGTAGGCATTCCTAAAAGCATATGGCCACCTCATGTACCAGTCTAGAGGTATTGGTGATTTGGTAGAAAAATCTTATTGTGGATTCACCAAGAATGATTTTCTTATCACCCATAAGAATAAACTTTGCCAAATTCAGAAAAAGTTCAAACACAAGTTAATTATTTCTGCTTTATTCTTTTGTAGCAAATTATCCCTCTGCCTCAATGAATGGAAAGGAGGATAAGTCGGTGGCCATAGAGGTGGTTCCCTCCTACCAGTATGGCCATCCCACAGCAGAATGCAGACCGCCCTAGATTCTGGAGAATTGCTTCTCATTAAATCACACATTATGCATATCTACATTCTTATGCATGTTAGAGTCTGGGTTGGCAATGTGCAAAGTGATAGCTCATTTAGATGGTATAAATAATCAGTGGATAAGGTAAGCCTAAAAAAACCACTTTGTCTTCAATTAACTGCGCAAAGATAAGAGATCTCATTTTTGGTGATTGAATCATTTGGGTAAGTGCTGTTAAATAGTTCTAGACAATGTTTTAACATTTTTTATTACAAAGTATCTTTGATTGATGAAAAGCCACTTTAATTTCTTTATAGAAAATACATTGTGCTTGTTAGTTACCATAAGATATTACACAGGCCCATGTTCACATAACAGTATTACCTAATAAAGGTTTTGAAATATAGAAAATTTAAAGATCTGTAAGCAAATACTCACATTTAGCATGTGAGCAGGAAAATGACCCTTAATCAGCATCTCTGACTAGCACATAGAATAAAAATTAGCCAAGAGAGAATTAATTACTGGTGGGTATAGTAATGGACATAGAGGAGATTAAGAGGGGGTTTGTTAAGTGTCAGTAAAAAGAGGATTGCCTTTTGTAGGAAAAGAAAAGAAAGAACCTGGAGGGGAACAAAAAGAAAAAAAGAGCAATTGGCAAGCTAGTGAAAACAATACTTAAAAAGAACACCTAAGAGATGAAATCAATCATGGTGGAGATACTGCTAAGAATGGAGGACAAGAAAATGGGAGCAGGAAGGGAGAGTAAAAATAACAAAGGAGGAGATGGGAGAAACTTAGAAATTTTCATAAGTAAGGAGAAGGGGTATGACCAAATGTATGAGGTGAGGCTAAGCATAATATAAAGGTGAGAAAATAAAACATATGAAAAGAAATATGGCTAGAATGCTAGAATCAAATTATTTTCTTAAAATATGCGTTGTTACGGCCGGGTTTACCTTACCTAGGTGTTGTTTTGCTTCTTTGTCTGCTTCTTCCCTTTTGGGATTATTTGTGCTCTCTCTCACTGGGGTTGCTCCATTCCAGTCCTCTGCTTTCCTTTCTCCTTTCACGCCCTCACCCTGTTATCCTTTCCTCTTTGCCTAATCCACAGTGAGTGAAGAACCTGCCAGACGTTTCATAGAATATATACTTTAGCAAAAAGAATTCTTCTATAGCTTTATTCTTGAGCTATGTGTCAAGCTTTGTGCTAAGTACTTTGCCTGAACTACCTCTTTGAATCCTCACATCAACCTAATGCAGGTATATTATTAACCTGATTTTAGAGAGGAGGAAATAGAGGCTTCTGGTGGTTAAGTGATTTGTTAGTAAATGGCAGGGAAATCAGTTTCAAAGCTCACTTTTAGCAATACAGAATGGATTAAATATGTGCTGTGGGGAATGGAGAGTGGGAAGGACCCTCCCTCCCACTCTGTGCCCATGCAGGTTCATCTGACAGTGGTACCTTTAGCTTCTGCTGTGCTCCTTCAGCACCCCTTCAGTGGCTGGGGAATAGAAAGGAAGAGGAGTCCATGGCACTAAGATCCCTGCCATCAGCATGTCCAAACCACAGCACAATCCACTGCCTCTTCCTTTTTTGCTATAGGTCTGTTTCCATGGTGAGCTTTCCCAGCTCAGTCCTTACTTTGCCTTCCCTTATGTGCCTATCTTCTTGAACAGAATAACTTCCTCCAAGTACTGAGCTATTGAGACAGCATCCAAGGTAAATGAAGTAATACCCAGAGAATTATGGAAAGAAGCGCTCTATCAACTATGTGAGCCAGACTTGAATTACACATTCTGATGTGATGCGGTCAAGTTCTGTTACACTTGAAGATAGGAATGTTGACAAATAATCTTAGCTGATAGTGACAGATTATCCAACACCAAGAAATTATTAGATATTTCAAGTCTTTGAAAGAAACAGATATGTCAACACCATGGTATATGGTAATTTTATCCTCCTCAAGAAATGAAAAATCAACACAATCTTTTGATAAAAGTGCCCCTTTATTTAAAGCTGTTGTGGATTGAGAACACAGATCCTATTAGATGATTAAACATCCGTAACCCACAGTTGTTTAACTAGAATAAAATAATAAGATGACCCTCTAAAAGGAAATAATGTCCTCTAATCCGATAAAGCAATGGAAAAGAGAAAGGCACCCTTCCTCCCTTTTTTTTTTTTTTTTTTTTTAATAAAGGGACTTTTGCCAGGAGCTAACTGGTAGCAAAGTGTATCAAAAGAGACCACTTATGAAGAGTAAGTCAGGGGAAAAGACACTATCCTGAAATCCTATACAGTCTTCCACAATGCCAAAAAAAATCAACTGAGCAGGCACATGATGCCCACAGAACTGGCACCTGCACCAGCCTCACAGCAGCAGAACTTCTTCATTTGTGACAAGGCTGTTTTCACCTGCAGCCTTTGACCACAGGCTTACCCCTTCATTCCCGTGTCAGAATCTAGAAGAATGCCATCCTCTCCCTGAAGTTCTCAAGGTGAGAACTGCTGAATTTCTGGAAAAATTCCCAAGCTCTGTTCATCAGCTTTTCCCTTGAGCCCAAACTCACTTTTTCTTCCATGAGTTTCCATGTATCCTTTCCCTACTCATTAAATGTTTCCCTGAAAGGATATTGGGATTATCTATAAAAGTGATCCTTTAGCTCTCTATTTTAATTATTTTCAATTTTCATCTCAAGCAATAGATGATTTTTTTAAAATTTCCTAAAAACCTTTAGGAAATTTTGATTTGTCAATGGTGAAGTCATATGAAATTAAGAACCATATTCACTTCCTAAAACAAATCATGAGAAAAGACTAAGCAGATAAGTGTAAATGTCTTTCCTAAGTTTTAAATACTATAATGCTGATTTATTAGAAGGTCATTCAGATGGCAACATCCACTATCCAGAACACAGCTGAGGACCAGAAAGAAAATTTTTAAAGGCTTCTAGGTCAACACAACTGGTATTACAAAATCCAAGAGTTAAAATCCATGCATTTTATTAATAAGAGAAGCATGTATCCTTCTGCTTAAAAACAATCCACAACATGGTGTACAGGGGTCAGATGGCCTGAGTAAAAATTGTGGCTCTACTACTTACTAATTACATGATGTTGGGCAGGTTTCTCAACCTCTCTATATCTCAGTTTCCTCTTCTGTAAAATAATATCTCTATCATAGGGTTCATTTGGGGATTCAGTAAGGTAATCTATTTAAAATGCACAGAACATAGCCTAGCACATAAAAAATGAACAAATATGAGCTATTATTATTTGACACATGATCCTAGTAAACTCAGAAATCTGGTTTCCCAGGATGTTGCATATTAGAATTAGCAAATTAAGAAATACTGGGAGGATTCTAGTAAAAGATCTGCTGGTGATTCAAAGTAAGGAAATTTCAATGTTCAAAATTCAAAGTATGGAGAATTTTAAAAGTAAGCAAAGGATCTAAAAGACATATCAACATCAAGCACTAGAACACTGAAGCAAGAAGCCATGGACCCTTCAATAACACCAAGGTGTTAGCACAACTGATGTAATTAATGATCTCCTGCAATGATTAAGAAATAGTAAGATTTTGCTCTTTATACTTACTCTAGTTTATGAGGCAGGAAAAAGTACAATGATTTCATAAATGTTTTCATTAAAATATTTTAAAATTAGTAAGTTTGCTGCTTTTAAGGAGCATATTTACGTTATATTGGAAATACCATCTAGGAACATTATTCCTTTGGGGCATTTAACCTGCAGATTTTTAGTGTGTCTGGGACAGGAAACCACATAGAAACCTGTCAATTCAGCAATATATGTGTGACCCTTTCAATATTGTAGAACATAAAGTAATCCACTATATCAATTGATAATATATACAATGTCTGATACTGGAGTTACAAATCCACCTGAAGATATTGCAATTACTGGAACTTGTATTTACTGCATCTGAGGTGTATGCCTAACCCTGTGCCAGGCATGACACAGAAGCACAAAAACAGTTAAAATATGCTCCCTGTCTTCAACGAGCCCATAAGCCCATTTGGGAAAGGAACATTGAACCCCATAATGCAGTGCCTCTTGCATTCATCCAAAGTGATTTGAAGACTGTATCTGAATTTTTGCTCTTACTAGGAATTGGAGTCAGCACTAGGCAGAATTGATTGGTGCCCTCCCACCTCCAGCTCATCCCCCTTCCAGACTTCTGGAGCCTCTGCCATTACTTCATGGTCTTGCTCTCTCAGCATCTGATCCCTGCTGAAAAAAAATAAATAAATCACTCTCTCAACTAAGATGCTGGCTGGTAAGTATTTTAAGATACTACTCCACTTTGGGGAGTAATTACTCTGCTTTCTCAATTATTTTGGATTTTTTTTTAATTTGAGAACTCCCTCCCCCCACGATCTATCTGTATGTGTGGAAATGAGGTCATCACAGGGCAAGAGATTCTCAGGAACAGTCCCTGGAAGACAGAACTCTTCCCTGTTGCCTCTTAAATCACAGCACATGAGCAAAGATCTGGCTGCCTGCTTAGGCTATCCCTGCTTAGAGGCTATCACACAATTAGAATTATAATTAACTGAGTTTAAACGGTCCCCCAAATCTATGTCAATCATCCAGCTTTCTTGCTTTTCAATGAAGATTTCTAGATAGAAGGATGGGGAAAATGACTTAGTAGGGAAGTCTATAGAGAACAGCCCTAGTCATAATGGAAATCTCTCCTTCCACTTGTTCATTCCAGTTAGAACTGGTCCTTTTCCATCAGCCTTTATAACTTCTGCAACTGAATATCCTCTGAAAAATATTCCAGGAGAATGTTACAAAATGCCAGCCTACTAAAACTATTTTGGAAGCAGCAGAATATTACTCTATCTTATTCTGTACCATATTTAGTTTAAAGTGCACTTAACTTTCATTTGAGGAAATTAAAAATGATAACAAAAGTCAATCACTTTCATTTTTAAAGATCCTTAAAGGTAGGGAATTATTTTTTTAATTAGAGAAGTTGTATGTTTACAGAAAAATCATGCATAAAATACAGAGTTCCCATATACCACTCTATTATTTACACCTCGGATTAGTGTGATACATTTGTTACAATTCATAAGAAAACATTTTTATAACTGTGCTATTAACTATAGTCCATCATTTACAATAGGGTTCACTGTGTTATACAGTCCTATAGATATTTTAAATTTTCATTCTAGTAACATATATACAACCTAAGATTTCCCCCTTTTAACCACATTTACATATATAATCCCATGCTGTTAATTGTATTCACAATGTTGTGCTACCATTACCACCATCCATTATCAAAACTTTATAATCAACCCACATAGAAACTCTGTACAATTTAAGCATTAACTCCCCATTTCCTACCCTCAGACCAAGTCCTGGTAACTATATTCTAGATTCTGACTCTAAGAGTTTGCTTAATCTATTATTTCATATTGGTGAGGTCATACAATATCTGTCCTTTTATGTCTGGTTTATTTCACTCAACGTGATGTCTTCAGGGTTCACCCACGTTATCACATGTATCAGAACGTCGTCCTTTTTTACTGCTGAATATCATTTCACTGTAGCATTCATTGGTTTATGGACACTTGGGGTTGCTTCCATCTTTTGGCAATTGCAAATAATGCCGCTATGAGTATCAGTGTGAAAATAACTGTTTGAATCCCTGCTTTCAATTCTTTCGGATTTATACTTAGAAGTAGGATTGCTGGGTCATACATGATTCTATACTTTCTGAGGAATTGCCAAACTGTCTTCCACGATGGCTACACAATTTAACATTCCCAAACAGCCATGAATGAGTGTTCCTATTGCCCCAAATCCTCTCCAACACTTGTAATTTTCTGTTTTTTTTTTTAATTTTAATAGTAACCATTAATGGATGTGAAATGATATCTCATTGTGGTTTTGATTTGCATTTCCCTAACAGCTAATGATTTTGAGCATCTTTTCATGTGCTTTTTTGGCCAGTTGTATTTCCTTCGTGGAGAAATTCATATTCAAGTCTTCTGCCTATTTTTTAATTGGGTTGTCTTTCTTCTTGTTGAGTTGTAGGATTTCTTTATATATTCTGGATATTAAACCCTTACTGGATATGTGGTTTCCAAATATTTTTTTCCTATTGAGTAGGTTGTCTTCTTTTTGCTTTCATAATAAAGTCCTTTGATGCCTGAAAGTTTTAAATTTTGATAAGGCCCCATTTATATATTTTTCCTTTTGTTTCTTGAGCTTTGGGTATAAAGTCTAAGAAACCATTGTCTGAAGATGCTTCCCTATGTTTTCTTCTAGAAGTTTTGTATTGCTGGTTCTTATTTTTAGGTCCATGATCCATTTTGATTTGATTTTTATTTATGGTGTGAGGTAGTGGTCCACTTTCATTCTTTTGCACATAGATATCCAGTTCTCCCAGCATCATTTGTTGAAGAGAATATTCTTTCCCAACTGAGTGGACTTGGCACCCGTACCAAAACTCAATTGGCCATAAACATAAGGGTTGATTTCTGAACTCTCAATTTGATTCCATTGGTCTTTGTGCCAGCACCATGCTTTATCGATTACTGTGGCTTTCTAATAAGTTTTAAGATTGGGAAGTGTGAGTCTTCCAACTTTGTTCTTTTTCAAGATGACTTTGACTATTCAGGTCCCTTTACCCTTCCATGTAAATTTGATGATTGGTTTTCCCATTTCTGCAAAGAAGGCTATTGGAATTTTGATTGGGATTGTGTTGAATCTGTAAATCATTTTGGGTAAAATTGACATTGTAACAATAGTCTTCCAATCCATGAACACAGAATGTTCTTCCATTTTAGATTTTCTTTGATTTCTTTCAACAAAGTTTTGTAGTTTCCCATGTATAAGTCCTTTTTATCCTCAGTTAAATTTATTCATAGATATTTGATTCTTTTCATTGCTGTATTAAATGGATTTTGTTTAATTTCCTCCTCAGATTGCTCATTACTGGTGTTTAGAAACACTACTGTTTTTTTTAATTTTTTATTGTATCATTATCATGTTTTCCTCTTTTGTATTAAAATATTAGAGCTTAAATTGAAATAGAAATTCCAGTTAATAGACACACACACAAAAAAGTGGCTTTCTGTACTACAGGAGAAATAGTTCTAACTATGTAGGGATTTAAGGGCTCAGCCCAAACAATAATTAAAAGTGCTTTTATGTGAATGGCAATGTTATAAGCTGCAAAATGGGACCTTACAGACCAAAAGCAGTTTGAAGATATGTTTTGCTTGCCTTACACAGTGCTTTTTGAAAATGTGAACTAATTGCCAATGTTTAGAAATCAGGAGATTTCACATAAATATATGGATTCTGGCTTTTTTTTAAAAATAATGCAAGATCTAGCTGCACTGTGCTCCCAGTCCTGCCTGGCAACAGAGGACCTTCTCTGGAGGAACTCCCAGGCCACCACTGTGCCTACCACTTCCTGTTGTTGTGTGCAAGGCCAGCTTTACCTACTGACATTACCTGCCTTTCTCCAGCAGACATGTGGGTTTTTAACCTCTGCTACGAGTTCTCTATTTCCTGAAATTTCCTATTGTCGTTACCCTGTTGCCTCAAATTTATCCATATGCATCTTCCTTTTCATTTCTTATGCTCCATTTCTTTATGCTACTGTCATGACTAACAGAGGGCAATTTCCAATTTTGGTATTAGAGGTAAGGCCTTTTTTTCTTTTTTTTTAAGTAGCTATGTAGCAAATTTCAAAGAATGTTATGGGTTACAGTTCCTACATTTCAGTTCTTTCCCTCCAGTTCTAGTTTTATATGTCACTCCCTTCAAACTAGTTTTATACATCAATTGGTATCTGGCACAAGAAACATTGTTTTCCTTTATGCTTGAAAATCAACAAATTTATACTTAGTACCAAAGAGTATAGAGACCCTAAATCCACTGCCTATCCAAGATCTGGCTGCAGTTAAACCTTTGGTGATCTGTTGCAGCTGCTGTAGACAGTTAACTCTATTTTGAAACTCTCTACACTTTATAAGCACATGAGTGATATTCTTACTATTACTGGTTTGCTTTTTCTGAAAATAGTGTTTCGCTTCTAAACTTCATATAGAAGTTCATAAACATGTTTTGTATCAAGCAGCAATTGAACTAGGATTTGGGACTATAGAAACACTTACTGCGAATAATATTCAAGACACAGAGGAGTCATAAACAAACATCTCTGCTTAGATATCTAACAAACAGGTATCTCAAACTCAACATAGCCAATAACGAATGCCTCATTTCCACCTCTCCAAATCTGCTTTTCCCAGTGTGTTCCCTATCACAGAAAAAGGTAATTCCAGCCTTTCAGTTGCTGTGGCCATAAACCTTGGCATCTCTCTTGATTCCTTTCTTGCTCTTACACCTCACATCCAATCCATCTGCAAAACCTGTCCTTTCTACATTCAAAAATAAACAGAATCCACTCACTTCTCACTACCTCTGCTGATATCATCTGAATCAAAGGCACCATTACCTCCCACCTGAATCATGGAAATAGTCTCCTCCTTGGTCTCCCTTGCTCCCTTCAGGTTATTCTAATAGTAGCTATATTAATCTTTTTAAACCATAAATAGCATCATGTTACTCCTTTTCTCAGAACTCTTCAACAGATTCCCATTTGCCAGAGTAAAAGCCACGGTCCTTACAGTAATCAAAAGCTCCTATATGATTTGTGTCTTCCGCCTTACCTCATTGACCTTATATGTTGTTCCACTCACCTTGTGCACTTTGCTCCAGCCACGGTGGCCCAATAGCTGTTCCTCAAACTTACCCCACAGGCTCCCACCTCAAAGTTTTTGCTTCTGTTGGTTCCTTCACCTGGATGCCCTTTCTCCAGAAAGCTCATGCTTCCTTCAGGTCTTTGCTAAATGCTTCTGCTGGGGATTGAATCATGTAGCCCACAAAAGGCAAGTTCAGGTCCCAACCCCTGGTCTGTGGGTGTGAACCCATTTGTAAATAGGACATTTGAAGATACTATTTTTAGTTAAGGGGTACCCAAACTGAATGAGGATAGGCCTTAATCCACTAAGGCTGAAGTCCTTATCAGCAAAGGAAATTGGTCACAGTAAGAGAAGCCATGGGAGAAGCCAAAAGCAGGAAGTCAACAGAATCTGGGAAAGGAGAAGATGCCACCATGTGCACTGCCAAGTAATGAATAAGACAAGGAACCCCCAAAATTGCTGGGCCAGCCAGAAGAAGCTGATCCCAGAAGGAAGCAAGCCTTCTAGCTTTTGAAACCATGAGCAAATAATTTCCCATCATTTAAGCCAACCCTTAGTATGATATTTGTTTTAGCAGCTGGGAAACTTAAAACGGTTGCCTTCTTGGTGAGGCCTCCCCTGACCACTCTATTTTAAGTTGTAACCCTGCTTCTCAGACACCAGCTTTACTTTTCCCCTTCATGCTTATCATATTGTCATATTATATATTTTACTCACTTGTTTTCTCTCTGTCCCAAACCACTAGAATGTATGCTTTCGGAGGTCAGGGACTTGTCTTTCTTCTTTTTCACTGCTGCTTTTCAGTATCTAGAACAGTGACCAGGCTGTATCTATTTGATGAATGAATTTGGTAGAAATGTCATCAACTTAAACTTTTCTATTTTCAGAATTAAAATCTGTAAAGAAGAATGCATACTGCCAATCATGAGCATATTTACATGATCTTCAAAAGGGTAGAAGCCAAAATAAAAATATGTATTTCTGATTCTCTCCGGACAGGAGCAGCCATTCCCAAATTATCAAAGTTAATCTCTAATGTTGAATTCCAAGCAGATGGAAACTCTATATCAGATTAAAGAAAATTTATTCAAATTATTCCAGAGTAAGAGTGCAAGATATGATTTTCATCTCATGGTAACTCTGCTTGCTCCTTTCTTCTGCATCCAGGATTTCACTGCAGCTTAAATAAGGTCTTTGGGGTTGACATGTTTCAGTCATTCAGACATTGCTAATTTGCTGCACTTGTTTTAACCTAGGTTAATGTAGATAGGTTTAACACAGACAAAGATGCTAAAACCTTAGGCCTACATTATTTAAATGCAGCAGGCTTCTTCTGAACTGAAAAAATTAAAACTGTGGGAATAAAGACAAAAACTATATATAGCAGGAAAGTCTGCTACTTTAGTAGAAACAATTTTAAAAGAAAAAAATGGATAATATACTGACCACATAAAAGCATCTGTCAGCTGTTGATTTGATAGGGTTATTTAGACATGGGTGTGATTGCAGTTCGTTGCATGTGCTATCAAAGGAGTTGTGTTAAAGTGGGGTGTGATCAATTACACAGTACAATTATTAATTTGGTGTTGGGATTCACCTCTTTAGAGGAAATGTTTTATACTGACTTTTCTCCAAAGCACCATTAGACCATGAAAAACTGAATAGATAATAATAGCTCATATTTACGAAGTGCTGTACAGGCAGCACTGTTCCAAGGGCTTTACATATATTAACTCACAACAGTGCTATGAGCTAGAGACTGTTATAATCTATAATTTACAGATGAGGAAACTAAGGTATAAAGAGGTTATATAACTTGCCTAAGGTCACAAATCTAGTTAGTACAGCAACTAGTTTGAACCCTGGTAGTCTGGCTCCAGAGTTCATGCCCTTAACTATTACAATAAGAAAAGAAAATAATACAAAAACAGAACCCACTTAAATAATTAAATTATATATAAAATCTTATTCAAGGATGGTCAGAAATTTCTGCAGGAGCTACAAGAATTAGAAAAGCTATCTCCTGCAGAGTCAAAAGCACTGTTATGAATTTGATAATATTTGAGCAGATAGATCTGATCGAGAATGCAAAAATCTAACCCCAAGCAACATAAACTGTTATGAAAAAGCCTGTCATCTCCCCCACATTCCCAGCTCTCTGATATGAAATCCCAGAAGTGACTAGATGTCATGGAACATCAGAAAGTGGGTATAAGGACATTGTGGAAATATTTTATTCGGGCCAGTACAAGGCCTCCAGAGGTACCACTGGACATACAGAAGACTGCAGCATGGGGTGGCTCTTCCCCTCCTCAGCTACAGCCAACAAAGTATGAAACCCCAACAGCAGCAGGACTGCCCTTCCCAGGCAGGGAAGACCCAGAGTTCATGAAGAACACAGCTTTGCCGCTTTGTAATTCCAGTCACATGCATCAAACACGCTTCCCAAACACATATTAATCACTTCTGCTGCACTTTTATGAAGCCACGACAAGGTCTCCAGACATAATAAGTTGTAAATACATTCCTTTTCCTTCTCAGTAAGCTTTTTGAATATTTTTTTCTTTAATGGCTAATATAAATGTATTGCAATTAATTTGGGAGAAATAAAACTCTTTCAACACCTCTTATTCTTATGTTTAAAATGTTGTTTACCAATTCAGTTTTTAAAAATTTTTCTTACACATACCATTCTAATTTTCCTCAAAGCACAAAGGAAGAGCATTTTGCTTCTAATAAGCACTCATTAAAAACTTGTTAAACTGAACACACACATTGAGAATCAGAGGACATGGTGCTCTTTCTGAGATGTAAATCTGGCCATGTTACATCTCTAAATGTTTCCATGGCTCCCTAATGCTTTCAGGACAAAGTCCAAATTTCTTAACATAATGTTTAAGGTAAGTGGGAGCCACACCATACCAGATCCTTGAAAGGGCTAGTTCCTTCACCTGGGATGCCTTCTGCACACTCTCCCACTCCTTTCCTCTGGCCTGTTCCTACTTGTCCTTCAGGTCTCAGCTTGGAGCTCTCAGTCTTTCCACCCTCTAGTAACTCTGGGTTGAGTGCCTTGCTGTGTGCTGCTAGTCTATACATTCATTTAGTACAGTGATCACATTTTCTCTGTCGTACGCCCAGTGGCTAGCACAGTGCCACAATCAATTTTTATTCAATCAATGAGTGAATCGTATGATCTATATTATCACTAAATTATGTCATACATTTATTCTAGATACCCAGTCAAATGCCATCCACTGCACACTCTCCATCCATAGTTTTAAAAATGTTTTTAATTCACTCCACAAATATTTTTTGAACATCTAATATTTGCCAGTCACTGTTCTAAGCCCTTGGTTTACATGTCAGTGAGCAAACCAAAGATCCCTGCTCTGCTGGAGCTTATATTCTAATGAAGGGGTACACAATAAACATAATAAATAATTATATATGATGTTAGGGGATAATTTTTATAGGGAAACAAGTAGAGCATGGTATGGGAGATTGGCAAGGGGAGCAGGGATTGAGAGAAGGTTGCAATTTTAAGTAGGGGAATCAGGTTGGCTCACTGGGAGGGTGGCATTTGAGCAAGAATTTGAGGGTGTGATTAAGTTTGCCCTGTGGCTGTCTAGGGGAAGAGTAGTACAAGCAGAGAGAAGAGCTAAACAAAAGTCAGTCATGAGGTAAGAATTTGCTTGGCTGATTCCAAGGACACAGTCCAGAGGCCAGAGTGACTGGAGCAGAGTGAAGGAAGGGGACAGTTGGGAGGGTGAGGCAGAGAGGAGATGACAGGGGTGGGTTTATTGGGGGAAGATTCCAAATAGCCACAAACCTCTACACCAGAGTGGTATGATTTGGCTTTTGACTATAGAGACTCTATTTGGAGAACAAGCTCTATTTTAATAAACAAGAAAATGGTCTTCCTAATTGACAGTTTCCTGTGTCATATCCCTTGAAAGTTTTCTTTCTATGTCAAATGAAAACTCTCATCCTATATGTCTGAATCTCATCCAGTATTTCTCTGCCAAGTTATCTGGGCACACAGGAATATTGTGACATGTGACTAGGATTTTCCCAAACTTCATAGCCAACTTGATTTTTAGGACCATGTCCTGACAGGGAATAAAGAAAAAAATGTAATTTCATGTTTAGCTCTGATTTTAAAATATTATTTGAAAATGAATAGCGATAATAGTTTTCATAACAAGGGGAATGAGACTCAGGATGGTGTGCATTTATAATTACAGCCAAATAATGGTCCCTCAAAACGTTACTGCTCCTTTGAATCCAATGTTCAGTGTGGATCTTTGGAGCAACACCAGCAGTAGAGAAATCTTTATACTTCTGGATTCTTGTCACAGTTTTTACTGCATCAAGAATGGTGCAATGTTTGACTAAATTTACTGGAACTAATTCTAGAAATTTTTTGCCAACCCAAAAGGAAAAGTCATATAAAGGCTATTTGAAAAATAAGCTACAGAAAATATTTTACATAAGAAGCCTAAATAGCTAAGAAATCTGATAAAAATGATTAACTGTACTGGTAACTGAAGAAATGCAAATTAAAGCAATAACGAGATGCTTAAAGTGAATTCAAGGAACAAAAAAAAAAAAGGAAAAAGAGAGAGAACATTATAAGAATATTTGGGTATCAATAAAGAAACTTAGTGAGATGAACTCTCATGCTGCTGGGAAGTGCGGCTGGGAGAATTACTTCTGATGAGGCTTTCAGTGGAACAGAAAGTGACATCGCAGTGTGGATCCTAAGCCTTAAAAATGATCACGTTCTCTTGCCCTGTACTTTTACTCCTGGGAAATTTTGTTTAGAAAATGATGAAAAAAAAAAAAGTTTAATCACAGTGTTATTTTTAATAACAATAACAATAATTTTTACATGCCTTCCAATAAAAGAAGTTTAAATAAAATATTTTAAATCCGTACTAAGAAATATTATACAGCTTTAAACATTCTATGAACAAAGTTAATGATGTGAGAAAATATTTATGATATTGATAGATACAGAATGAAACAAGATTCAGACATATAGTCTCGGTCATGTATAAAAATGCGATAGAAACAAAATTTGACAGAAATACCCTAAATTGTTAACAGCGGTTAAGCTGAATGGTGAGGTCATAAGGTATCTTATTTTTCCTTATTCTTTTATATATAGCATTTATAATATATAACCATGTATAATATTTCTAATGTCTTTCTATTTTTATATGTTTATATAAGTTATGTATTTTAATATATACATATATTTAATGTTTTCTGTGAATAAAGTTTCAAAATTATTTTTAATTAAACAAAAATATATTCAAGGTATGGCTAAGCAGAAAAAAAGTGAAATCTTCTGAGCGAGTCATTAGTATAAAGAGTATACAGGAATAGAGTATAGAACAGAACAGTTTAATTGAAGATAAGTATCAATTTTGTAGATGCCAAACCAATGCCATTAGCTTGTTATTGATCTGGGTAAAATTATTTAGTCATAGTCTATTTGATGCTAACTCTAGGATATTTTAGCATTTACCAACTTATTAGTGAAACCAAGATGGACCAAGTCTTAAAAGTGCTAAGGGATACATACATAGGATAAATATTTCTCGTAAAAATCTACAATGAAAAAGAATACATGTATAAGAACATAAGTTTAAACACTTACAAGTGTCCTTACTAGGAAGTGTGGAAGAGAAGTTATGGTAATTTGTAAAACTCTTGATAAACTTTTTCATAATCCTATACATAGGCATTACAGCTAGAAGGACATCATTTTTTTTCCAGTTTAGTATTCCACCCTCCTGGTTATTTTCTTCAATAATATCGTGCCTTGATGTCAGGCTTCAAGAAAATAAATAACAGCCTCACTTTTTCTGCAGGAGGCTTTTTTGCCTTCTAGAAATAAGCAGTTTTGTCTCATTTCTATTGAAAATGGCTATTGGTTATTTTAAGAACACATGCTGGCCTTGTTTTTGTTTGTCTGTTTTTCAATTAAGCCTTCCCTCTTGAAACTTTGGGAAACCTGCACTGTGGCACTTCATTTCATTGTGAGCAGTTGTTTCAATGAGTTCAAAGCATTCCCAATAGGTCTTCCACAGCTGGCTTCATTTTCTATACTTTGGTGGCCCATGTACAAAACTAAGGGCCCAGATTGTTCAAAACCTCCCTCAAAAGCAAGCTAAGGACATGAAATTGCTGTTCAGACCGGCAGTATTTTCCCTCCAGGTTCAAAGCCTGGTGATTATAATGGCGGGAACTCTGAAGAATCCATGGGAACAAAGTCACATTAACACTTCCGAACTTTGTTTAGTTCTCTGGAAAGGTAATTTCCTAGAAGCACTCACTCAACTTCACCCAGATGAGCAGTTCATTTCCCTGAAGACTTGTTCATTCTGCTTCACTCTTTGGTGCTTGTAAATACTTGTTCAAACCCCCCTCTCTGAGGAGTTTGAACACAATACAAATTTGCTATCTATTTCACAATCTTTGGGGGCTTTTTTTTTCCCCTCTCTTTTTTTATTAGAGCATTTTTTGGTTTCTAGAAAAATTATGCAGAAAGTACAGAGCTCCCATATACCCTGCCCACCCCTCCCAACACACACACATATACAGTTTTCCCCATTATTGGCACCTTCCATTAGTGTGGTCTCCTTGCTGCAATTGATGAAACAATATTATTATAATTATCCTGTTAACTATAGTTCATAGTTTCCATTAGGGTTCACTCTTTGTGAAAATAGCTCTATTTTTTTCAAAAAAATTTTTATTCTGATAACATATACAACTTAAAATTTCCCATTTTAATCACTTTCAAATATATAATTTGGTAGTGTCACATTCAGAATGTGACTATGATTTTCCATCACACCAAACAGAAACTCTGTACCAATTAAGCATTAGCTCCCCATTCCCCAACCTCACCCTGGGCCCTGAAAACCAGTATCATAGTTTCTGGCAGTCTTCAGTTTGATTAGGCCACATGAAGCTGTTAGTTTTCTTTCCAGTTGTCACATGGACATTTAGGCTCCTTCATTCAAGCAATGATGACCATAGCATGAACCCAGCACCAGATCCAGCAAGACACTTTGCATTTCAGAGCACTCCTAAGTAATCAGAAGACACAATGCTATCACAAGTACAATACCCAAAAGTGATAGAGGAAAAGCACAGTTTTGTATTAAATTAAAGTCTTTACTTAGCCTGAAAAGCACTTACCTCCCTAGATTTCTTTAAAGAAATTCCAGCTAGTCAACACAGCAGGTAAAATTGTTCCATAACAAACCCACTCCCCTGAGTGTGTTTGGAAACAGATCGTCCAGCCATGAGTAAAGCCTCAGATGACTGCAGCCCCAGCTGACAGCATGATTGTAGCCACTTAGTTACAGGCTTACATCTAAACTGCCTTTCAGAATTGTCAGGCATGGACTCAAAGGGGCAACTCCACAACACTGCCCACTTTGGTCTCTTACAGAAAGCAGCTTGCTGTGGAGATCAGTAAGGAAATACTCTGGGGAAAGGTAACCTCACCATCCAGCCACAGAGAAGAACTGGAGGAGAGGGTTTTAGCTTTGTGCCTTAAACTTTCAAGACTGCATCTAGCCTCAATGTGCCTTCTAAATTTCATCAAACCTGTGTCTGCTCTGTGCCAGGAAAATGTCTACTGTTTGGTGGATCTTGCAACACATTCCTTTAGGTTGCCTCCTTTTTGATCCAGTTTTTATTTGGTGAGGAATCAAGATATTCGGTGTACTCGCGTTACTCAGCCTATGGAAATGAGTGGTTTTGCTTTCTACTCACAAGTGCTTTGCTTGTATTTACCCCATGTCCCCTCCAGCTAATATGGAGATACTGTAATTTTAATATTGCTTGAAGTGGCACACATAACTTGGAGATCTTAATAATGAGAATGTAAGCTAATTTTTCTTCAGTCTTGTAATATATGGCAGTTTATAGAAATCTGACTGTTAGAACTGGATAAGGAAACATAATAGTGTATGAGAGATGAAGAAGATATTTAGGTGAAGGCATAGTTTGAGGAAAATTGTGAGGTAGACTGAGGGCTTCTTCTGTGGATAAACTTTCACCCTTCACAGTCTGTCTTCCTCTACTTAGGTCTTTTCCCCAGGGCACCTATAATGATTCATTGCCCCAAGTAAATTGCACCACTAATTTATCTGAAAACTCTTGGAGGTAGGTAAGATAAGTTATTAATGTCCCTTCTTTATGGATGAGGAAACTGAGATTTAAGTAGATTAAGACACCTAGCTACAGTCACACAACTTGTAAGTGGTAAATGCAGGACGTGAAAACAGGTTTGCTGATTTAAAATTCAGAGCTCTTTCCACACACCATTGATGCCACAAATTAACAGTGGTTCACTTTGTCTCTAAAATAATCTGTATGTAAGCAATAATTGGCTTTTGCATCTTTTAAAAATCAAGGATATTTATGGCCGCTATTAGTAACATTTGCATAGCGGGTCTAATAACCTATCTTTCAGAGTTGTTTGGAGGATAAAATGTGATGAGATTTTTAAAGCATTAGATTTATAAACCCAGCATGGTGGCTGGACCACAGGATGCCCTCACTGGCGATGCAGTCCCTTCCCTTCTGAGCTTACCTGCAAGAGCTGGGTACCCAGTAGTCACCCAATGTGATTCAGAACAAAATTCCAGTATGTTGTTATTTCTGTGTAAAACTAGCCAAAAACTAAGGGTTTCATCTAAAAGTGTGAAGGTCTTTGCCAGTGAACATACAATCTCTGTTTTCATATTGAAACTAGCCTACTAACCTCTTTTCTATTAATTTCTCCATAGCCTTTAAAACCCACAACTATAGATTACAAACCCACATGGCATACTTTTGCTTTTCTAGTACTTTGGGTTACCTGAGCCCCTTCTGAGAAGGGAAAAAGTATGTGATTAACTGACTATTAAGAGTATGGCCTTAATGATTAATATGCCATCCCTACCTTGAGTATATTTGCCTTTTAAAAAGAAGAACCAAGAGAAAGCAATATTTAACTCAAAGGATTGACTATGTAATGGTAGAATTTCCAGGATTTTCATATCTTGGGGCAAAGTGGATATTTTAGTCGAGGAAAGGGTATCTCTCAAATTATCCCAAGAGGTGACTCACTTCTTTGCTTTGTGCACAGGTGAACTTTTAAATAATAACTTGGCTGGCCTGCAGGAATGGGATAAGAGCCTTGTTCTAGTTTGCTAATGCTGCGGAATGCAAAACACCAGAGATGGATTGGCTTTTATAAAAAGGGGGTTTATTTGGCTACACAGTTACAGTCTTAAGACCATAAAGTAACACATCAGTAATCGGGTACCTTCACTGGAGGATGGCCAATGGTGTCCAGAAAACCTCTGTTAGCTGGGAAGGCACGTGGCTGGCGTCTGCTCCAAAGTTCTGGTTTCAAAATGGCGTTCTCCCAGGACGTTCCTCTTTAGCAAGCTTGCTCCTCTTCAAAACGTCACTCACAGCTGCACTATGTTCCTTCTCTTTGACTCAGCTCATTTATATGGCTCCACTGATCAAGTCCCACCCTGAATGGGTGGGGCCATGCCTCCATGGGAATATCTCATCAGAGTCATCACCCACAGCTGGGTGGGGCACATTCCAAGCAAATCTAATCAGCACCAGAATATCTGCCCCACAAGACTACATCAAAGATAAATGGCGTTTGGGGGACACCATACATTCAAACTGGCACAAACCTTTTCTCTTCTGCTTGAACTGTTTACCCAGAGTGTGAAGGGCAAACTGAAACTATGCAAGCATCATGATGTGAAGGCTTTGAGGTCAGATAGATTGCGGTTTCCATTTTTGACCTTGTACATCCTTGACTGTACCAGCTGTGTGACCTTAGGCACATCACTTAAGCTCTCTGAGCCTCAGTTTCTTCCTCTGAAAATGGAGGTGATAATAGTTCCTGTGGCAAAGCGGTTGTAGGATTATATGAGATAGTATAGATAAAGCATCAACCACAGTACTTTGAGTTCTATAAATGACTACTATTATGTCTATGTTTAGAGTGCGCTCAGCTCAGATCCCTTCCTTCTCCTCTCCAGAGAGAAACTGTGGTTTCTTGGCTTTGTTTCTTAAACCCAGGGACATTTCCAGGAATTGGCAGCAGTTAGGAACACAGGGAATGATTTAAAGTCTCCCATGAGTTGTCAGGGAAAGCTATTCCGGAGTAGAGATATGCTTCTTATGCATCCTCAAAATTTTATTTACTAGTCAAAAGACTCTACAAGTTAAAAAAGAGACAGAGAGATTAATTAGATTTCCACTCTCCATTTCCAAGATCTAAATTAAAAGTCATCACAAGATACCTGTGTACTGTGCAAGCTGCCAAAATTTGAAATTTACAACCCCCTTGACTTTGTGTTTCAGGAAATTTGATTTTGAGATCTAATTTAAAAATAACAAATAACCCTGCACAGAGAGTCTCAAATGCCCCTGGTTCCCAAGGAGTTATAATTTCAGAGCTTCCCTATTAAAATCTAAATATCCAATCCCTGATTTCTTTTTTTTTTTTCTGATAAATCATTTAATGTATAAATTCTGAGGGAACCAACAACAGATTCCTACACAGAGCCATCATTTAATTCTCCAATAAGGCAAAAATGACTATAAGTACTTTCTAACAGCTCACCCATTTTTATAAAGAGGGAAGTAAACCCGGAAAACATGCATGCACATCGGCACAATTTATATGTTGAGCTGGTCTAAACAAAAAACATTCTCCTTATCTGAACTCTTCACAGAGTCCACACTAATATTCTTAAGGCTGGCAGGCACCTGAGTGTCATTTCAGCAATAGCTCAATGCTTGGCACAGTGCTCCATTAGAAGACAGCATCCAGCCCAGCTCTGGGCACTGCTCAGCCCTTAAAGCACACTTTTATCTTGTTTCACTTCCTTACTTTCAATTCAAAAATGAGACCTTACTGCAGCACCATCTGTCCCTTTCTTTGGAGTAAAAAAAACAATACAGGTTGAACAGAATGTGACATCTTACACTTCAAATTTGGTAGAAAATCCATATATTTTTTTCTGGCAAAACTCCTGATGATATTTAGAAAGTTTCAGGTTTATTGATAAATTTTTATCAGTTTTTCCCTGACTCCTCACATAACATGCATTCTGTGCCATGGATTTAAATTCTGTATTATGTTGTTTTCTGGTGCTACTCACTCATTTCCCAAGTAGACCTCTTGCCTCTGCACCAAGATTTAAACTTCTTAAAGGAGAAATTTATCATATCTTCAAGTATTCTGGAATCCCCCATTATGACTAACATTCAGTTTGATGATTAATAGACCATTAATAAAAAAAATAGAATATCAATAAATAGTAGATAAATAAAAGTAAATACCTAATATTTGGAAATGTCAACTATCTCCCTCTGGTTGATGAACCAAGAGATTCAATTTAAACAAATACATTTTTAAAAACTTTTCTTATTACAGAACATTATATATATATATATATATATACACACACATATATATATATACAAAAAAAAATAGAGAGAAGAGTATAAAGAACTCCTAAGAACTCATTACCAGATTCAACAATATCAACTCATGCCAAACTTGCTTTATACAAATTGTTTTAAATATTAAGCAAATAGCTATAACTAACTCCTAATTACCTCCGGGTGAATTATACTTACACCATTGAAGATGTTTCTAATCAAATTCAATTTACACTTTGCACCTATTATGATGATTTCACCTATGTTGTGTCACTTAATTTACACAGTAAACCTCCTTTGGTAGGCATTTTAATCCCCATTTTCTAGATAAAGATATTGAAGCTCAGAAACATTGAATAACTGGCCAAAGGTCTAGAGCTAGTAAGGAGCAGAGGAAGGATTCCAACCTAGATTAAGTGGGATTAATTCATGCTGCAAAGTTTGTGACTTAAGTGGCAGAAATGTTAAAATTAGCACTTTCTACTGTTGTGAAGCAATTAAGTATGTCGTTGAAGAGCCAGGGAGGCATAGCTTTCCCAGGAGTGAGGTTTCTTATACTATGACAGAGGAGCTATGATCTGGAAGTGGCAGAGGGGATGCTTGGTACCTGATTGCACCTCCCCTGGGGCAATACAATTGCAAGAGAAGTATTCGGTCCAGGAAGAGCCGGCTTTTAATTTAGGCTATGGAGCTGGAAGTAGGGAGTGTATTTCCCAAGGTATAGAGGCTCCATATGGTATAAAGGGAAAATCAGTGAGGGAAAAAAGGAGCACTAGGAGGTTGTGTAGGGGAGAGGAAGCACGAAGAAAGTGGGGATGAGCACAGAAGCCAGAGAGGCTTCCATCTCAGCTAGTAATCAAGGTCAAAGAAGTGCAAGGCATGATGGGCTTAACTGACCATGAGGTTTTCAAAAGAACCCCCGCTTCAATCCCTCAGAAGTTAGAGCTGCCAATCTGCCTGTGTGCTAAGAGTCTCAAGTCAATGACACTCTCTTTGCAACTCAGACCACATTGCCCTGAGAGGGAGTCTGGAGCCAACAGTTTGAGCATTGCACCCAGGAGAGTTCTGCCAGGTCCCAGTGGGGGCCAGCCTGGTTCCTGGGTGCTAAGTATGGCATACATTGTTGCACAGTCAGGCTATCCACTAGAATGTTGGGATGTGTGCTTGGATTTAATGGGGTGATTACTGGAGATGAGTATGGGCTTACTAAGAGAGCAATAGCAATGAAAATAACTTTTGAAGGATATCCTACCACTTCTGTACAGGATGTGGAGCCAGTTCTTCAAAAAACTGCATGGTAAGGGAAGCATACTCTTGAGTTTTCACATTCTTTCTTCCACATTGTTTCCTTCTTCCCTGCTCTCCTCAATGCCCCTCCATCCGGGCAGCCCACCACTAGAGCTTCTCCCGAGGACATATTTTCATGAAAACTTCTTGTCCCCATGAACTGTGTAAGAATGTGCTTCTTTTATATCCACTTCTATGCTAATAGACCCTACTATTCTTATAATAATATTCTATCCATGTTGGGAATCTACTCCCACTATCATCTTATTATTAAATGCTCCCCATACCTCCACCGAATGGTCTTATCATCAATGCTTGAACACAATTAGGGATGGAAAACTCACTACCTTAAAATGTAGTCAAGCTTTGAATAGAAAGTTCTTTTTATTGAGTTGAAATCCTGATAAGCCTCTCAGGTATAATTCTGTTTTACCGGCCATCCCTTCAATTGCCTGCCCCTAGGTCTGTTTTACTAGTGCTGCTGCCACAGTCTATGTCCCCCAGACTCTGAGTGCCAGTGTACAAGGGTGAGACCATAGTTCCCAGATGAGAAACTTGCCCTTTAACTGTTTTTTGTTTAACCATATTAAGCACTTCATGCCAGACTCTGTGCTAATTGTGTGGATTAATTTTTAATTGATTATTCCTCTTGATAACCCCAGGAGGGAAGCATTGTTTTCTTTCTGTGAATGAGTAAACAATGGCTCACAGCAAAACATGACCCGCCTTAAGGTCACCCTGCTTTTACAGTCCGAGTTAAAACTGAAACTCAGGTCCTCCAACTTCAAGTCCAGTCCTCCTGCCACTATGAGATTGAAGACTGACCTTCTTCAGACAATGGTCTGTCCAACAGAACACACAGATGTTGAATGTCCAGACAGAATTACAAGTCTGGAGGCTGAAGGACAGCTTGAAGCCAACTTTTTTTTTTTTTTTAAATATCCCTAAGCCTAATAAATAGGTAAATTCCTATTTTATTTTACTCTCGAGGCCAAGGTTAGTGTGACTAGATGATATTTTGGTCATGATAAGTGACCCCAGCTGTTGTGACAGCAAAGCCTAAAATCTCAGTTGTTTAACAAAAAAATGTCTTGGTCAAATACAGTCTAATGCAGATGCCCTCTCATGGCAGGTGGCTTTCCATGTGGTCCTTCAGGGCCCTCTTCTCATCTTTTCCCTCTGCCATCCCCTAGAGCCTCAGAGTTCTTTACTGGAGCCTGAGTTTGGCCAGTGGACAAAGGAGGAGTGAGTGCAGAGGGTTGCAAAGGAACTCCATGGGCAGGCATGGAAGGGACACACATATCCTCTGTCCATATGTCATTAAAAAGAAATTAGTCTATTCTCACAAATATTGAGGACTACAAATTTAGTAGGTCAAGCCCTTGATCTGGGGGTTTTCCCTTATGAGGCTTGTTACTACAGGGGAGAAGCTAAGACTACTTGTAATTGTGCCTAAAAGTCTCCCCTCTCTCTCTCTAAGCCTACTCGGCAGGTGAACTTGCTGCCCTCCCCTCCTACATAGGACATGAGACACAGGAGTGAAAATCCCCCTGGCAATGTGGGACATGACTCCTGGGGATGAGCATGGATCCAGCATCATGGGATTGAGAAAATCTTCTTGACCAAAAGGGGAAGAGAAATGAAACAATATAAGGTTTCAGTGGCTGAAAGATTTTAAATGGAGTTGAGAGTTCACTCTGGAGGGCATTCTTATGCACTATATAGATAACCCTTTTTAGTTTTTAGTGTGTTGGAATGGTTAGAGGGGAATACCTAAAGCTGTCAAACTGCAACCCAGTGGCCTTTATTCTTGAGGATGATAGCATAACTATGAAGCTCACATGGTGTGACTGCGTGATTGTAAAAACCTTGTGGCTCACACTTCCTTCATCCAGTGTATGGACAGATGAGTAGAAAAGTGGGGACAAAAATTAAATGAAAAATAGGGTGGGATGGGAGGGAATGGAATGTTTTAGGTGTTCTTTTTAACTTTTATTTTTATTTCTTTTGGAATAAGGAAAATGTTCAAAAATTGATTCTGGTGATGAATGCACAACTACATGCTGGTACTGTGAATAATTGATTTTACACTGTGGATGACTGTAGGGTATGTGAGTATATATCAGTAAAACCGTTTTTAAAAATGTATATGGGATGGTGCAACACAAACAGTGAACCCTAAGGTAAAACATGGACCATAATTAAAAGTACAATTATAAAAATGTGCTTTCATCAATTGTAACAAATATACCACACCAATGCAAGGTGTTAATAATAGGGAGGTATATGGGAATGCTTTAATTTACGCATAATTTTTCTGTAAACCCACAGCATTTCTAATAAAAAATTAAAGTAATTTTTAAAAAAAAAGAAATCAGTCACATGGCCACCCCTAACTGCAAGAGAGGCTGGGAAATGTAGGCTAGTTGTGTGTCCGTGAGATGAGGAAAAGGTACTGTGAGCACATAGCAAACTTTGCCATTTGTAATATAGAATAGAAAGATACTGGAGGAAAGGGGCCACTGCTAGGAGGCTGTGATAGGAATCATGCATCACTCACTTACTCCCTCAGCCATTCACCAAGTATTTATTATCTACTATTTACCAGCATTGAACTCGGTACTAGGGATATGGCAGGAAAAAAGAAACAGATTTCCTTCCTTCAAGGAAGTTGCACTGTGATAACCTATGGAAGAAAAATGGAGATTGCCTCGGGGAGCTTTTTAAATGCAGTCCTAACCTAGTCTAGCAGGTCAGGGAAGGCTTCTTAGATGGAAACTTTAAGCAGAAATGAGGAAGAGCTATTTATCTGCAATCCTTTCTCATAATTCCAAAATTCAGTAAGCTCTGAAAACCAAAATTGTTTTGGGGAAAGTTATTCGGTATCAAAAATTGACCTGATCTTGACACATTTGGTGGAAAAGTCTGATCTGAATGGACATGAGGCCACTTATAATCTCTACCTGTCATACCTAGTGTGAATATTTTCAGACCTTGCTGAGGAAGTGTTGATGTTTGGTCACCAAAATTGATAGAGGATGTGCCAGGTAGGGTCACCAGGGAATTGAAACAAAGGGGTGAGTTTTAATGAGAAGAAAGGATGTCTCAAATCTTCTTCAGAATATATCCCAGTCACCCAAGTTCATGGACCGCTTTAATATTCATTCTTCCACTGATTCTAATAACTGAATCATTTCCATATCTCTGACATCCAAAAGGAATCACTGATGGTCCACATTACCTAATGGCCTTCACCATGTCACTGGAGTTTGCTCCTGTATTGCATATCAGCTGCTGATTCAGTGAAAATGTTGAAAATTTAAGTGGCACCACATTTATAAAATAATTCATTCTGAGTTGTGATAAAACCAGATAGAAAGCCACAGCACTGCAGGCTGCTGACCCACCTCCAACCTTTGTGGAGCTGAGAGCCAGAGTACAACCAGAGACCCACACACCATATGTCTCTGTGTTTAAAAGTTAAGAATCGAAATAGAAAATCAAAATTATTTAAATAAAGCTGAAATTCTATTTAATATTTTGAAATTTTAATTTAACTTTTGGTAAATATTTACATAAAAAGTAAATACTGGCAATTCTAACACTCAAAATCTATCTAGTTGCCAATGTAAAGACCTGGTATCGTACTTGGTGTGTGTTATATCTAGATCTATATACATACAAATTTAAGAGCAATATAAGCTTTTTGAAATGTTCCTCAGCCTCTGTGTACAACTGTTGTGAATACTGCATTAATTTGTAAGTACCTCCATAATCATGAATTGGAACATGAAGTGAAGCAAGAAAACGGACTCTTGGCAGATCTAAAACAATAATTCTTCATGATGCAAGAAACAATTACATTTACGCTATTGAGAAGATTTTTTTTTTAATTTAAGAACTTCTCTCCTAAAATCCTCCTCGTATTCTAACGCAGTGCTGACCTCCACAAACCTTAATGACATTTGGACTCAGTTATCTTCTGTTTCAAGGACATATGGCAAGAGCTATGGAGAAGCATTTCTCTGGGGCCTGAACAGTATTAGCTGAGTTACGTGTCTCCTTGTGCCATTGTCTGATGCCAAGAGACAGAGGCACCCATGTGTTCTTTCATAAATTTACATTTTAGCATGTATGTATTGCCCAGGGTCCGTGTAAGGGCAGTTCTAGCTGCCTAGAAACTGTAAGCCAACAAATCCTTCAAGAAATGTTGCCCAGACAGAGACAAACAAGTTAAGATTAAGCTCATTTGCATGATCTGCTCCCAGGATGACAAAGCTGAAGTGGTCTCACATCCTTCCAGAGGACACAGATGATTTCAAAGCACAGAAGCAAACAAAAGTTCCTATTGATAGCTTAAATATCACTAAAACATCCAGTTTATAACATTTCATAGTTCACAGTGCTAACATTATTCCAGGGCAGAAACTGGGGGAACAGAAATCCAATTTGTATGAGGTGCCAAGGGGCTCCTGGGAGATATCATGAAAGGATTTGGGGACTTCTAATTGGGCTTGGGAAACAGGGAATAAAATTTTTGGCCACTAGGGCCACAACAGTCCCCTCCATCTCCTTAGAGTTCTGGTATTCTGGGGGGGCAGGACATTCTCTGTGAGGTAGAAAATATTTGAGATACTTAGACCCACTCCTGGGTCCCTAGATAGTGAAGGACAAGGAGAATTGATTTTGGATTTGATTATGTGTGATTCTCCTTAAACGTTTTAACATATTCTATCTGAACATGGAGGAATTTATTTATTCTAAGGGGCTGGAGGTTAGGGGAAGGAGTTTTAAGAAAATTCAAAAGGATGAGTCTCTATGTGGTCCAATGAGAGAGCTGTAATCGTAGTGGGGAGAAATCGCCCCTTTCCTCACTGAAGCAGCAACCATGGCAACATGAGTGACAGGACATCATTCTGCTGAATGGCTCATCCAATACCTGGGGCTGCAGGTGGTGAGTTGTGCTGGGAGCAGCGTTGAGAATATCAACCTCAGTGACTGTCATGCTAGACGGGTCAGACACCTTGGCACAGAGAGAGAGGACAAGGGATCTAGGGGTTCTGCTGCCTGGGGATGTGGAGACTGAGGTAATTACTGTGACCATTGTGATACACAACTGTCTACTCCTCAACAGCTATGGCATGAGGAAAATAAGGGCAATGTTAGTGCTTCCAGGTGTGTTGTGCTTGTTCACCTTAGATAACACCTGGAACCTGCAACAAAAGAAAAAATGCTAGTTCCCTCCAGTCACTCATTGACAAGATTCATACACATGCAAATGGGTAATGGAGGAGTTCAGAGTTACCTTGTGCTACAAATCAAGACAACTGGGAAATGCTTGCTGTAAAGTGGCATTGTCCAGTAGAGTTCTCTGTGATGATGGAAATGTACTATAATCTGTACCATCCCATGCAGTTACTGAACACTTGAGTGTGGGTAGTGTGACAGGGGAACTGAATTTTTAATATTATTTAATTTTAATTAATTTACTTTTAAAATTAAATAGCTACATACAGCTAGTGGCTACCTCAAAAATTTTATCATGGTTATTTTGATTCCTAGCTTTGTTTTCTTGTAAACCAAACACACCAACTATGGTTAGTACCACCTGTGGCTAGTTTTACAGGCAGTTTGACACTCTAAATTTCATTTATATGTGCTTTATCACCCCTAGAAGAGCATTCTACCTTTGAACTTATTAGGGACATAAGGAAAGACTCTCTCTGCCCTTATAAATCCTGCTCTCAATTACTTACCTCTACAACTTTAGTCTCCTTTCTTCTCTTGGCCAAGTAGAAAGAGAAAAAAATTATAAAACAACATGAATACATTGCACAGAAAACCTCATATATTTGCTTGATTAAAATGGAGTCATTCTACTTCTCATGGTGACCAATAGGGGTGTTTTCTTCAGGGTCAGGGACACATCTTATGAATCCTTGTGAGACAGAGGGACTGCTATTAGCCAATGTTTGATAAGTGTGCATTTGATCCAACAGCTCATCACTGTCATACAATGCTTACGTTTACTTGGCATATACTAAGTACCACAGCTCTCCAGAAACTTTGCAAACTCTTCCTGATGCAACCTAACTTAAGCAATATAGTAAGGCCAAACTTACCAAGGCATAGCTTAAAAATTTACACAGAGTAGAGCAAAATGAAGCTTATAAACAGGGATGTAACATGGTTTTTCTACAGGTATAAAAGGATGATATGGGTTCTCTCACTTTATAGATGTTTAAGCCAGAATCAATGATAGTCTTTACCAGATATTTTATACTTTAGCTTAGGAAGAAGGAAGAGATAAGGTGGAATCTCAGAGTCTTTTCTAGCCCAAAATTCTTGTTTGAAAACCAAATAAATTTAGCTGTATAAAACCCCCCAATCTTTTCCCCATCAAAATAAAAGACCAAATTCTAAAAACTTGCCCAAATTTTAAATAATTAAACAATGCTGGATTTTTTAATTTGTGAATTATTGCTCTGAAAATCTTTAGTATATTTTTCTACTATTCATAATCAGATCTAATTTCCCAGTTAAAACTCAGATCCCTGGAAATGTACCTAAATCCCAAATAAACAATTATACAACTGTAAATAGCCTTACAGAAATATTTGTGCCAAATAGGAAATGTAATAGTAATGCCAGAAAAACAGTAAATTCTAGTTCCATCTTCTTTGTTACATGAATGTTCTAAACAGGTTTTTTTTTTCTCAATTGGCTTAGATTTAATTGTGATCATTTGCAGAGGTGCACTTAGGAGTACTATTGCAATGTTTCTGCTACTATCCTCTACACTAACCCCCAAAGGACCATATGGATTTCTCCAGTCAGGGTCAAAACTCTACCTGTATTTTATCTCTTTTGCTTTCTACTAAAAGATACGTATTTTCAGAAAGGAGGAGGGAACCAGGAGAGGTTGCTGGCATCCCTAGAAATTCTGCTACATGATGTTTGAATTTGCAGTTGCTTAACCCTGATTCATTTTACTATCATTTAATGGTACATTAGGACCTTATGTCTTTTTCTGTGGGCCCTTCTAGGCAAATCTGATACCATCTGTTGCTACTTAGAGGTAACATGCATAAATATGTCCTGTGTATAGACTAGGTGTGGATCTTATGCAAAATCAGAGTTTCAACAATAGATCCATGGAATCATCTAATGGAAAATTTTTTGAACAGTAGTTACCTTTAACGACAAAGAGAAAAGAGACTTAAGTGCTAGAGATAAGGCAGAGTTTATTATTTTAGATGATAGAAGAAGAAAGAAAGTTTTTGTGAAATTTCCTAAGTCATTCCTGGTTTACCACTGTTGGAAGCCTCAGACAATGAGAAGAATGTGGGAACTATAAGTTCCCTCCCCCATATTTCTATTAGCAAATTTCAAACTGGATTCTAACATGTATACCAAACATAGTCCTACAACCTGGAAACTTGGTGAAATCATAACTCTCTGCCATTCTGGGTATTCTGGCAAGCACATTACATCAAAGTAGATCAACGAGGCAAATGCAGCATGTATTTTATTGGCAAGATCAGCCCCATGAAGTGGGGCACATAGGACTGATGGGAGTTCTAGACCTAAGGTATTGTGTCAAAAATGTAAGGCTACAGGGCTCATCAGATTCCCATACCCACTCATATATGGGAGCGTTTTTGGCACAAATTTTTCCATGTGCTGACCTATCTTAAACACAACTTATTTCACCAATAAAAAAGTAAAACTTCTAACGTTCTTTATGCTAAACTCCCTGGGGGTGTATTTAGATAGAAATATTTGAAATATTTGCCACTACAATGTAGACTCCTATATATTAAGTGAAATTAGGAACCCACTACTTAATAAATCAAGCCCTCGACCTGAGGCTTGTTCTTGTGAAACTTAGGGTTGTAAATGGGAGGCTGAACCCATTTATTTTAAATGTTCCACATTAAGAATTTGTCTCTGTTAGATGCTGAAAACTTTTTCCAGGGCCCTTTTCCAGTAGAAATGAGACACATGTAAACAATCCAACAATTAACTACATACAGAGGGCCTTTCTGAGCTAAATAAAGTTATTGAACCCAAATCTAATAACTGCAAAATGTTTCACCAACCACAAGAACAAGGCTGAATCATATGAAGAAAACATATGGATTTCAGAAAGAGCATAAAGTTTCATCTTTTTTGGATTCCTTTGCTTCTTTCTTATTTTAACATGTCATCTACCTTTTTACAGACGAGTTCACTTGCCAACCACAATCACAGACACTGGGATTTCAGTGTGCGGATATAGGCATTTCACAAGAAAGGACAAAATGGTCAATGTAATCTTACCCAAGAGCTAGAATTTGTGTTTGAATAGAAGTGGTGAATTAAGGTTTATTAACCTCCTAATCTGCAGATGCCATATATGTCTGTGAATGATCAATACTATGATAGTTTTGACACATTTGATATTTTGTCATGGCAAGCTAATTTGTACATATCCTTCTCACTTGTAGAACAGGATGGATTGCTCCAAATGTACAAGGCAAAAGTGTAACATTATTCTTCTTTTTCCTTTTTCCTTTTTGAGGTAAACTACACCTTTTTTTATACACTATGTGGAAAATCAAAAGTAATAACAACAAGTACCCAAGTACTCACCACTTTATGAGCTGGTTAAAAATCTGGGGAAAGGAGAGTAATTAAGGGCATAAGAAATGTATATCTTTTCATTTTAAAAGATTATTCATTTTTAAAAAATTCAAATTAAATCTTCTTTAATTGTGCCTTGAAGAACAATACCAGACAATTGATGAGTTTAGTGGGAAAATTTTTAAACTAATGTTTGGAATTCAGGGTGGGAATTAGGCATGGACAATAAAGAAAGTGAAAAGAAATGAAGAAAACTTAAGAGAGTGAACAGAAACTTAAGAAAAGTAGCAACTAGAATCACGTATCTTTCTCAATTTAAAATGTTGTAGAATCTGCAAATGCAGCTGTGTTCATGAGGTGAGAAAAATGTTAATTCTAGTCAAAATCATTTCATACCAGAAAACGTAATTGATTTCATTTTTAAAAATTTAATTAAGTACATTAATATGGTTTATTAGTAACCACATTTTACACCTGTCTGTTCACAGAACATCAATCTGACCATACTCACCCTCATCTGCTACTCTAATTCACAGAGAATTCATGAACGGAGAACAAAACCAAAACTCTATTCTTTTGCAGAGTTAAATATTATATGTTTCTCCCACTTATTTTACCTGTGAAGGTAGCTTGAATAGTTTGAGAGATAAATTAAGAGAACATTGGCAAAAAAGATCAAATACAGAAATGAGTTTTCCATTTCTGGTCTCATTTAGTTTTATATTCTAAAGCATATTAACCATTTGGAAAACGGACACACAGATCATGATTCCTTTCTGAACCACCAACCACTTGGCCTTAAAATTTCCCAAATAATACCTACTTACAACTTTACGTGCATGCACTGCTACAGGTAGGAGTAGTAAGGAGCTGGTTCTCCTGCTTCAGATCTTTGAACAAGGCTATTTCCCTCCCTCAGATCCAGGCCTAAGCGAGGACCCCCATCCCCTGAGTTCCCAAGTTCATGGTTTAGTGTTCAACTAGACTCCAAACCACCAGCTGCCACTTGAGTACTGTGTCTGAAGTGGTTCAACAGCCCACCATTTGAGGACCCCAACCAGCATCCCTTTTGTCTTCCCAGAGACTCAAATACCATAATTTAGATACTGTCCCTGATGACAGAGCAAACATTTCAAATGCAGTCCTAACACACTGTTATGTTTGATGGGAAGAGATAACTGCCGAGTCAGGTTTCTCATTCCAGAACCCTGAGTGCTTCTCTACATTTCAAGGCCTTGGAGCTGTTTGCTTCTGGACCTGTCACCCTGCATTAAGATGCACAGCCCTCTCAGTCTCCTTATCCTGAGAATCCTGGGAATCCTTAGCATTCTTCACTGGAATAAACCCACCTTCAGCTCTTCCTTCTACCAGGAAACCATCACAGATCACTTGAGTGTAATCTTTGTCAAGGGCATTTTATTTTTGGGTGGAGACCACAGCCAGTGCCCCAGAGTCTGTGCTTCCTTTTGGGTGGTTGTGCCAGTTTGGATGTATTATGTCCCCCAAAATGCCATGTTCTTTAATGCAGTCTTGTGGGGGCAGACGTATTAGTGTTGATTAGGTTGGAATCTCTGGATTAAGTTGTTTCTATGGCGATGTGACCCACCCAACTATAGGTGATGATTGAATTATTTCCATGGAGGTGTGGCCCTGCCCATTCAGGTGGGTCTTGATTGATTTACTGGAGTACTTTAAAAAGGGCCATGCTTGGAGAGTGCTGCAGCTGAGAGACATTTTGAGGACAGCCATTGAAAGCCAATGCTGACATTTTGGAGAATGCCATGTTGAAATGCAACTTGGGAGCAAGCAGACACCAGCCATGTGCCTTCCTAGACAACAGAGGTTTTCTCGATGCCAATGACCTTTCTCCAGTGAAGGTACCCGATTGTTGAAGGCTTACCTTGGACACTTTATGGCCTTAAGACTGTAACTTTGTAAGCAAATAAACCCCCTTTATAAAAGCCAATCCATTTCTGGTGTTTTGCAAAATGGCAGCATTAGCAAACTGGAACTGTGGTAGTTGGGGGTGGGGTGGGGCTAATGGCCGTGAATGCCCATTTAATTATTCTCCACTGCAAAATTGTCACTATGCACAGAGCATCATGCCCCAAAAGCTAAGTAACGAGAGGGAAAGTAATCCCACTATGCCTATGTTTCAAAGGCAACACTGCCCTTCCAACCATTCGGTCAAAACCCATCTCACTCCACAGAGAGTTGGAGGCAACACCTGCATCCTTTGTCACTAACTAGCAGTGTGTCATTGGGCAAGTCACCTATTTTGGGGGGTTCAATTTTTTCATCTACATAAAGGGATAATAATTACCTCCTCTTCCATCCTAAGTTTACTGTAAGATTAAAATGCGATAATGCATGTGAAAGTACATTGTAAAATATAGAGCCCTGTGTAAATCTCCAAGCTACTATGCTGTTGCTGATTCCAGCCTTCAACCATATTTACTGTCTCGCTTACTCATTCAGCACGTAATCAGATACTGCTATAATTAAACCCAGTTTGCCAGAGATTTTCCTTATTTTAGCACAAAAATTCCTGCATCCTAGGAAATTGCTCATTCCCCAGCAAATTGGGGTGGTTAATTACCCTCACTATAATGAAATTACTTGATAAGAATAGAGCTGACTGGGGCTAACACCTACCTCCTTTCACCATTGCCTCCCCAGGAAAGAGGCCAGCAAGGTGTCTTCATGGGTCTCAGCTGAGGTTTTGTGAGAAGGGTGAAGCTGGTTTGTTATTGAAGGGAAGGGGATGGAGGTGAGTGCTTGGATTGAAGATTCCCAAAACTGAGAGAAATGCCAGGAATGGGGGGTAGGTGGGGTTACATGATAGAGAGCTGGTCTTCCCTTGCTCACACAGAGCCCCACGGGAAGGAAGCTGGGTGAGTCTGCACAGGGTGTGCCATGAACCACTGCCCCCAGAGCAGCACGAGGGTCTTTGTGGGCCAGCATGGGGGAGTGGAGAGCACAATCCCAATCCGGACCCTTATGGCCAGAGAGGGCAGTGGCAATGACAGAGGCCACCTCACATCAGCCCTCAGCTCCCACCCACTTTTCTGGCACCACATGTATCTAGAATTCTCCATCCGTCTTAAGGAGTGATGCAGGAGCCCTGGAAAGACAGATTGAATTTCATGTAGCCACGCATGCGGGGACTGTCAGTAGATTATCTGGTATTAAAACAAAGTCAAGTGGCATTTCTTACACCTGAATGTTGTGAAATAGAATGTGTCCCGGCTATGCTGCGCTGCTTTTTCCTTTGGCTCATCTAGGTGGCTTGTTCCTAGCCTGGACTATAAGTTCCTTGAGGACTTCCTTGTAAATTTTTATATGTATTTAGTATTCCCAGCTAGGGACTCATACAGATTTAGTAACTAGTTAATGCTCAGTAAAGAATTGTTAAATTGACTTAGCTATGTAAAGTATTTTTCAAGCTTGTCAGATATACCGGGGAACTCGTTATCAGAGTACAAAGTACTTTCACATGCATTATCTCATTTTAATCTTACAATATTTTTAAAAAGTGTGGGGCAGGGGGAGAATAAAGTAACATCAAGTTGCAGAATTTTTATTCTTGCAGGAAAAATATTTGAAGAAATAAAAAAGAAAACAACAACCCTCTTCTCAAAATAATACTACTGGCTATCACCATCACTTCATGAAAGAAAGGGACATTTATAGAGAGAGACAGAGAGAGATACAGAGAGAGAGAGAGAGGGCATAGTGTTAGAATTGAGGGCAATCCTGTAAATGAAATTAAGTATGTGTAAAAAAGCTCATTTCACTGCAGATCATTATATTGGCCCTTAGAAATCCATGGTGCACACAGAGATCAAGGTAAAAAAGCATAGCATGCTACTTGCACTACAAAATACTTCTTCTCTACCTGTGTCATTACAGCCTGGTATTTAATGATTTATAAATGAAGTGAGGGCTGGTGGGTATTCAGGAAACCATTCTAAAGTCAGACCTGACTCACTTTTCTGTGCCCAGCAAGTCCCAGTTTTCTATTTTGTAAGAGGGTGGGACTCTGATTCCAGAACCTGCTGACGCTCAGCTCTGCTCTCTCCACTCCTCCTTTCTTTCCCCACTTACATCCAAAGATCTCTCTAGCATTTCATGCACTTTAATAATGGTGGAATTTTCAGGCCTGCTGAGATGAGGTAAGATGGTTACTTTTTGTTTTAACCGGTTCCAATAAAGCAATTATCTTTCTGTGAACTGCATGCAGACTTCCAGCCAGCCTTCTGCTAGGGTCAACTCAGTTCCTCGATTCCAGCCCTCACACTCCCATCCACCAACCTCAGGAGAGCGAAATGGGTGGTGTGGCCAGGCTCCTCCCACTGCTACAGTGGCTTCCTGCACGGCTGCAAATAAAGCTTAATCCAAGGCTTGCTGTTTTCTTTTGGCTGCTGGTGCCTTGTAGTATGATCGTGGACACTTAAAAAGAATTTTGTTTAAAGGACAGATTTAGTCCCATTTCTTTGGCTCTAGCATAATAGTTTATGGAAAGAGAAGACATGAAATTATACCAAAATAGTAGCTATAAAATACAGTAAATATCTCTCTTTGAGTTTCATAGAAGAACTGAAGTTTTGGATGATGAGGGGAGACTGCAGCAGCTCTACAGCTATTAGTGACTGTAAGGAAAACAACCTAAGAACTGGCCAAACAAGTTGGACTGCTTTCCTGTGAATCATCAGAACTACAGGAGGCCTGTGATGAGCTAGCATCCACACGCCCCAGGTCCCTCTCTCACATGTGGGAAGCAGCCTCTTCAAAGGGAGAGTTGCCACCATCAGTCATGAGCTTCTTGTTTTTCACCGGGGCTGGGTACAAAAGCCAAGAAACCTGTCTTTTTGTGGATTTTTAAAAAACCCATGTGCAAATGTTAAGATGTGTTTTATTAGTGCATTTTTTGAAATGTTGATAATCTTTTTGGGGGAGCTGATATTATCCCCATTTGAAAGAATTATTTTATTATTTACTTTTTTATTTTTACAAACACCCCCTTACTCCCCTCTTCTCATCCATGGTAGCCTCTGATCTACTTTCTATCTCTGAATTTGCTACTTCTAGTCATCTGTTATAAGCGATTTCATACAATATTTGTGCTTATGTGCCTTGCTTATTTCACCGAGCATGTTTCCAAGGTTTCTTCCTCATTGCACTGATGTCTCAGAACTTCATTCTTTCTTATGGTCGAGTAATATTCCATTATGTGTATGTACCACATTTTGTTTATCCATTCATTTGTTAATGGACACTTGGGTTGTTTCCACCTTTTGGCTAATGTGAATAATACTGCTTTAAATACTGGTGTACAACTATCTGTCTGAGACCCTGTTACCACATTCCTAGAAATGGAATTGCTGGGTCATATGGTAATTCTATATTTATCTTTTTGAAGAACTGCCATATTGCTTTCCATAGTGGCTGCACCATTTTACATTCCCACCAGCAATGTACCAGAGTTCCAATTTCTCTACATCCTCTCCAACATGTTATTTTCCATGTTTTTTTTTTTTTTTAAATAACAGCCATCCACTGAGTAAGTGGTATCTCATTGTGGTTTTAATTTGCATTTCCCTAATAGCTAATGATGCTGAACATTTTTTCATATGTTTATTGGCTACTTTAGAGAAGTGTCTATGCAAATCCTTTGCCCATTTTTTATCTGGATTGTCTTTTTGTTGTTCCACTGTAAAAGTTCCTTATATATTCTGGGTATTAAGCCCTTATCTGATATATGATTTACAACAATTTCCCGCATTCTATAGATTGTCTTTTCACGTTCTTGGTAATTTCCTTCAATGCAGACAAAAGTTTTTGATTTTGATGGAATCAAATTTACCTATTATTTCTTTTGCTGCTCATGCTCTGGTGTCATATCTAAGAATCCATTGTCAAATCCCAGGTTGTGAAGATTTGTCCTTATGCTGTCTTCCAAGAATTTTATAGTTTTAGCTCTTATATTTAGGTCCTTGATCTATTTTGAGTTGATTTTTGTTTATGGTGTGAGGTAGAAGTCTAACTTCTTTTTTTTTTCTTTTGTTTGCACATGGATATCCAGTTTTCCAAGCACCATTTGGTTGAAGAGACTATTCTTTTCCCACTGCATGTATTTAAAAATGCTGATAATCTTGACAATGAAATAAGCTTAGCACTTGAGGGGATGGGTTTGGAGGAAGTATAGGAATAGTCTGGTGTCTCCAGAATAATTAAATTGTGAATGCTTTCAATGATTTCCAGTTCTTTCACTCAAGGAGGGATCAGTGTTGTGCTGGTAAATATTTAGCAATAGGCACTCTGAGGAACAAAACCAAAAACTTGATTTGTATGTAGTGTTTGCTGATTTCCACGGTATAATTACTCTCACCATGACCAATTTAGCTTTTTCGTGCCTCCACTGGGGAGGATCTGAGGTTTTCTTTGCCAAAGGCAATCTTACTTGACAAATGTTATGAAAATACATTTATGAAGAATCAAAATTCACCAAAATGATTTAAGTTAGAATACTACATCAAAATTTTCACTTACCTCTCTTAACTATGCTTTAGCAATTTGGTTTCTTGCTCATACTTTCACTACCCTGCCATGCTCATTTTTTATTTGAAGTCTGTTCCTTTTTCTTATCTAGTTCTTAATCCCTTTCTCTATGTTGAGACCTAATTTGTAGCCAGAAGGTTTTTTTCCTGTTCTTATCTTTTACTTTTGCCCTTTTTCTTTCTTAGATTATCTAAAAAAGATCATGTCACTCTTCAATTCTCCTCTCCTCTCAGTATTTAAACTATCAGCTCCCCATGACAGTTGGGATAAAGTTCAAACTCCAGGGCCTTTGTCTTGTGACTTTGGTCCAAGCCTCTCTCTGTAAGTTAAGGTCTTGCCTGTCTCTGCTCGAGAAACTTGCATGCTGACAATTCCAGAATTCTTCCAGTTCTCTGAATAAACTGTTGCTTCATGTCTCTGAGCCTTTCCACATGTGGCCCACTCTATGGAGAAATCCTCTTCATCAACCCCTGCCTTCTAGGTTTACTCTGGCATCTCATCTCTGCATCCTTTGCTAATCTCTCTCTCAGCAGTGACAGTAATGATTGATTTACTGGACTGTCCCCCTCCATTTAGGCTGTGACCCATAGGGTTCAGAGACAAAGTTATACTAGTTGATATTACTGGCACCTAACAAAATGCCTGTTATATAGTAGGTGCTCAACGAAAGCTTGTTGAATGTCTGAATAAATTAATGAATGGTTATTGAGGTGATCTCATTTTGACTCCATACTTTAAGTCTCAAGTGTTAAAGTATTTTAAAAATTAATTGACAACAATGCGCATCAAAATTTGTAATGGGAGATTGGTTCTATAAAACATGGCACATCCTAGAATTAAATTAAAATACTGAAGTCAAGTCTCCAAGGAAGTGAAAAATCCAGATGCAAGGAAAAATTTGAGCAACATTATCTATTTTATGGAAATAAATAAAAAAGGAACACACCTGCATATATATAAGCATTGAGTTTTCTGAAGCATATGCAAGTTGACTTTTACTTTCTGTTCTATATTTTTTTGTTGGAATTTAGTCTTATGTACATTTATTTCTTTTGTATAAGAATTTTCTATAAGAAAATATTTATATGACAAAAAATGTTAACAGGGATTACATGATGGGATTATGAGCCATTTTTTGTCCTTTATACTTTTGCTGCATTTAGCAAGGAAAATGATAAATATCTTAAAAAAAAAAAAAAAAAAAAACAGTACATAATGGTAACAGTGCTCTCCATGCTGGCAGATTTTTGCATACTGCATAGTGGATTACCTTTCTGAGTTTTAGCTTCAGAGATTTGTTTACCCACAGTGGTTGCCTGGACACACCTACTTCTCTCTTGCTCTCCAGCACCCTCACTTAAAGTCCTAAGGGCTGGAAAGATATATACTGGAGAGCAAGAGGTAGCATGAGCATCATTTTGTTTGTGCTGGAAAAAAAAGGAGTTCTAAACCTACTCCATGGAGCATGGCACATAGCTCTGATTGAGCAGGTGTGCCTCAGAGCAGAACATCTCCTTTCAGGCCTTGCAGGAAAAGTTTCAGGCACAATCAATGAAAAATAATCACTTTACTTCTTTCTTTGGCACTGACCTGCATACCAAACAGCTCTTATAAATGCCTTAAAAGGAACGTATCCCCTCTCTTTACACCTATCATACACTATTCTCTTAACATCTTACCACAAACTAAGAAAAGAAACAAGTCGGGAAATAATGCAGAAAGTTATTTTTAATTTAAAATCAGTTTACCAACACTTAAAATAAAAAAGAAGATTCAAATGATAAAGTGCAGCAGATAGACCGAAGGCCTGCCACTCTCAGAGGCAGGTGGCAAACGTCATGGGCCACAGACATGAGACTTCAAATTAATTGCACCGTGACCAGAGGTGACTATGGTGGTGGGTTGAGAGCTCATTGACGTCATCTCCCCATTTTTCTCAGGGAGAGCACTGCTATTATTAAGAACCACTGTGGAGAGAAACCTGGGGAGGTTAGGATAAGGAATCATAACAGAAATGTAAAGATTAGAGACTTGGGCAGGAGGCTGGCACAGCTCGTATCTTTTCCCCTTCCCCTCTGAGCTGCAGCTGCTGTCAAGTTGGACACAGTGAAGGTGTGGGATGTGTAGAAGACACTAGCAGACAGAAAGAGGAAATTACAAACCAAGAGAAGTCTGAGCCGTTCCACCACTGGGTTTGGAGGTTATGGCTTCATATCTGCAAGCTTTCTGGGACAATTATGATCTGAAAAGAGATAACACTGGGGAAATGTTTGAACCCATGGAGATTTGGGGGTCTCTGGGGCCCAAACTCTTCAACTTGGACTGCTGTTTTCTGCTTCATGGGGCATTTTTTTAGTTTCCTAGCTGCCAAAACAAATACCATGCAATGAGTTGGCTTAACCAAGGGAATTTATGGGCTCAGGGTTTTTTATTTTTTTAATTCAATTTTATTGAGATGTATTCACATACCTTACAATCATCCAAAATGTACAATCATTTGTTCACAGTACCATCATATAGTTGTGTATTCATCACCACAATCAATTTTTGAACATTTTCATTTCTCCCAAAAAAATTAAAATAAGCATAAAAATTAAAGTTAAAAAGAACACCTAAAACATCCCATACCTCTATTCCCCCTTTTATTCATTTAATTTTTGTCTCCATTTTTCTACTTATCTGTCCAGACACTGGATAAAGGGAGTGTGAGTCATAAGGTTTTCACAATCACAGTGTCACACCGTGTAAGCTATATAGTTACACAATTGTCTTCAAGAACCAAGGCTGGGTTGCAGTTCAACAGTTTCAGGTATTTCCTTCTAGCTATTCTAATACACTGAAAAATAAAAAGGGATATCTATATAGAGCATAAGAATAACCTCCAGAATGACCTCTCAACTCTATTTGAAATCTCTTAGCCACTGAAACTTTATTTTGTTTCATTTCTCTTCCCCCTTTTGGTCAAAAAGGCTTTCTCAATCCCATGATGGCAGGTCCAGGCTCATTACCCAGAGTCATGTCCATGTTGCCAGGGAGACTAACAACCCTGGGAGACTTGTCCCATGCAGTGGGGAGGGCAGTGAGTTTACCTGCAGAGTTGGCTTAGAGAGAGAGGCCACATCTGGGGCTCATGGTTTTGAGACTAGGAGAAATTCAAAAATCAAAGCATAAAGGAGATGCTTTCTCCCAGAAGACTTTGGTGCTCCGGGGTTGGCTGCTGGCCATCGCTGGTCCTTGGCTTTTCTGTCACATGGCAATGCACATGGTGGCCTCTTCTGATTTCTTCCTTCTCTTCAGAATTCTGTTAGCATTCAGCTTTTGGCTGATCCCTCTGGATTTCTCTAAGAAGAAATATAAGGCTTTCAGTAATAGGACTAAGACCCATCCTGATTTAGCTAGGCCACACTTTAACTGAAGTAACCTCATAGAAAGGTCTGGTTTACAATGGTTCATACCCACAGGAATGCATTACGTTTAAGAACATGTTTTTCTGGGATAATAGGTCCAAACCATTACAGGCATTTTGATTCTGATACTCCTGAAGCACCAAGGTAAGGTCTTGAAGAGAGAGAGCAAGGAGCTGGCTTCTTAAGAGAAAGTCAGTTACAAAGAAATAAAAGGCATCCAAATTGGAAAGGAAGAAGTAAAACTGTCATTATTTGCAGATGATATGGTCTTATATCTGGAAAACCCTGAGAAATCAACAATACAGATACTAGAGCTAATAAACAAATTTCACAAAGTAGTGGAATACAAGATTAATGCACATAAGTCAGTAATGTTTCTATATGCTAGAAATGAACAAAGTGAAGAGACACTCAAGAAAAAGATACTATTTTCAGTAGCAACTAAAAAAAATCAAGTACCTAGGAATAAACTTAACCAAAGATGTAAAAGACCTATACAAAGAAAACTATATAACTCTACTAAAAGAAATAGAAGGGGACGTTAAAAGATGGAAAAATATTCCATGTTCATGGATAGGAAGGCTAAATGTCATTAAGATGTCAGTTCTACCCTAACTCATCTACAGATTCAATGTAATTCCAATCAAAAGTCCAACAGCCTACCTTGTAGACTTGGAAAAGCTAATTATCAAATTTATTTGGAAAGGGAAGATGCCTCGAATTGCTAAAAACACTCTAAAAAAGAAAAACAAAGTAGGAGGACTTACACTCCCTGACTTTGAAACTCATTATAAGGCCACAGTAGTCAAAACAGCATGGTACTGGCACAAAGATAAACATATTGATTAATGGAATTGAATTGAGAATTCAGAGATAGACCTCCAGATCTATACTGACTGCTCTTTAATAAGGCCCCCAAAGCCACTGAACTGGGACATAACAGTCTTTTCAACAAATGGGGCTTGGAGAGTTGGCTATCCATAGCCAAAAGAATTAAAGAGGACCCCTACCTCACACCCTATACAAAAATGAACTCAAAGGGGATCAAAGATCTCAATATGAAAGACAGTACCATAAAACTCCTAGAAAATAATGTTGGGAAACATCTTTGAGAACTTGTATTAGGTGGTCACTTCCTAGACCTGACACCCAAAGCACAAACAACAAAAGAAAAAATAGATAAATGGGAACTCCTCAAGCTTAGAAGTTTCTGCACCTCAAAGGAATTTGTCAAAAAGGTGAAGAGGCAGCCAATTCAATGGGAAAAAATTTTGGAAACCATGCATCTGACAAAAGACTGATATCTTGCATATATAAAGAAATCCTACAACTCAATGACAATAGTACAGACAGCCCAATTATAAAATGGGCAAAAGATATGAAAAGACTGTTCTCTGATGAGGAAATACAAATGGCCAAGAAACACATGAAAAAAATGTTCAGCTTCACTAGCTATTAGAGAGATGCAAATTAAGACCACAATGAGATACCATCTCACACCAATTAGAATGGCTGCCATTAAACAAACAGGAAAACTACAAATGCTGGAGAGGATGTGGAGAAATTGGAACTCTTATTCATTGTTGGTGAGACCGTATAATGGTTCAGCCACTCTGGAAGTCAGTCTGGCAGTTCCTTAGAAAACTAGATATAGAGTTACCCTTCGATCCAGCAATGGCACTTCTAGGTATATACCCAGAAGATCTGATAGCAGTGACACGAACAGATATCTGCACACCAGTGTTCATAGCAGCATTATTCACAATTGCTAAGACATGCAAACAACCCAAATGTCCTTCAACAGATGAGTGGATAAATAAAATGTGGTATATACACACGATGGAATACTACGTGGCAGTAAGAAAGAATGCTGCTGTGAAACTTATGACAGCTTGGATGAACCTTGAAGACATAATGCTGAGCAAAATAAGCCAGGCACAAAAAGAGAAATATTATGTGCTACCACTAATGTGAACATTGAAAAATGTAAAATAAATGGTTTATAATGTAGAATGTAGGGGAACTTGTGATAGAGAGCAATTAATGGAGGGGGAATGATAACTCAATAAGAACAGATACGCTATCGTGGGTAAATTTAATGTTCTGGGAATGCCCAGAAATGACTATGGTCTGTGAATTTCTGATGGGTATGGTAGGAACAAGTTCACAGAAATATTGCTATATTATGTTATTTTCTTGGGGTAGAGTAGGAACATGTTGGAGGTAAAGTAGTTATTTTAGGTTAGTTGTCTTTTTCTTACTCTCTTGTTATGTTGTTTGTTTGAAATTTTTTTTTTAATGTATGTTATTTTTATTTTGATTTTTTTTGATATAGTTAATTTTTAAAAACAGAGTTAATTAAAAAAAAAATGAAAAAAAATATGCAGAGCCCCCTTGAGGAGCTGGTGGAGAATTCAGGGGTGTTGGCCTTCCCCACCTCGATGGTTACCAATGTGCTCACAGACATAGGGGACTGGTGGTTTGATGGGCTGAGCCCTGTACCACAGGACTTGCCCTTGGGAAAACTGTTGCTGCAAAGGAGAGGCTAGGCCTCCCTATAATTGTGCCTAAGAGCCTCCTCCCGAATGCCTCTTTGTTGCTCAGATGTGGCCCTCTCTCTCTAGCTAAGCCAACTTGGCAGGTGAAATCACTACCCTCCCCCCTACATGGGATCTGACACCCAGGGAAGTGAATCTCCCTGGCAACGTGGAATATGACTCCCGGGGAGGAATCTAGACCTGGCATCGTGGGATGGAGAACATCTTCTTCACCAAAAGGGGGATGTGAAAGGAAATAAGTTTCAGTGGCTGAGAGATTCCAAAAGGAGCCGAGAGGTCACTCTGGTGGGCACTCTTACTCACAATATAAACAACCCTTTTTAGGTTCTAATGAATTGGAATAGCTAGCAGTAAATACCTGAAACTATCAAACTACAACCCAGAACCCATGAATCTTGAAGATGATTGTATAAAAATGTAGCTTATGAGGGGTGACAGTGTGATTGGGAAAGCCTATAGGACCACACTCCTCTTTGTCCAGTGTATGGATGAATGAGTAGAAAAATGGAGGCAAAACAAAACAAAACAAAACAAAAAACCCCAAAACACCCAGTGTTCTTTTTTACTTTATTTGTTCTTTTTCACTTTAATTTTTATTCTTATTATTTTTGTGTGTGTGGTAATAAAAATGTTCAAAAATTAATTTTGGTGATGAACACACAACTATATAACGGTACTGTGAACAAATGAATGCACACTTTGTATGACTGCATGGTATATGAATATATCTCAATAAAAATGAATTAAAAAAAAAAAAAAGAGAGAAAGTCAGTTAAATGGAACTTCTCAGCTGTCTGGAACATCCCAACCCGTCTATCTTGGCAGACAGATGAGCTTGATGGACAGAATGCAGGAGAATAAAGAACTCCAGAATCGAAACTCCAGGACTCCAGTGGGACCCTTGAGGGTATTTGAGGTTTCCTACTCTAAGTTCAAACTCTAGTTTAAAGCTTTCTACTGCTCTAAGTTTCAGGCAGAACTGTGTTGTAAATCAGATCCCAACACATGTTGAAAACCGTCTCTGTGATTTCTTTTACAATTAATCTCAGGTTTATAAATTGGCATTTAATCCTGATTGTGTGAACTTGGTAGGTTGTGGGGCCTCTCTGGGCCTTTGTTTCTTCATCTGTAAAATGAAGACAGAAGTGGAAGAATAGATAGCCATATCAGTGAGGATGCTTTTGGCTGCAGGGAACAGAAAACTCCAATTGGCTTAAATAATAAGGACAAATATTAGCTTTCATAAAAGAAAGTCCAGAGGTAAGACAGACTTCAGAACTGGCTGATCTGGTGGCTCAAAAATTTTATCAAGGACCCAGGTACTTTCGTCTCTGTATTCTACCATCAGTCTCATCTCAGGCTGGCTCCTTTAAGGTTGAGGAACTAAAAATGGAAATGGAAGCTGGGTTGGCATTCAAGCAACCACACCTTTCCTTCCATTCTTCTCCCAGACACTGGTTACCACATCTGGGAAACATCCCTATGAACTGTGTATTGAAAATGTTTTTGGCTAGCTATATTCAAGATTTTCTTGTCCTCCGACAAAGTAGAAGACCAGAATGTTTTTATTTATTTGTATTTGCATCTACTATACAATGAAAAACACATATGTTTGGAAATATCACTTCTGAGAAAATCCTTTAAATTGAAAAAAAAAATCTGAATTTAGGAAACAAAAGCAGTTATATGGACGGAAATATTTTGGTTTTTAAGTTTTTTTTAAGACTATTTGCATAGGGCTGTTTAAAAAAAAACACTATTTGAGGGGTACTGGTATTTCTACCTGTTGTAAGAATGTCATTTAGGTTCCTCCAAGTCTTTATTTCTCTACCTAGATGTAGGGATAATAATATCTGCCCTACCCTGAGACAGTGAATGTGAAGGAGCATTGTAAAGTGTAAAACAAATAAAGAGATGCAAGTTAGTCAAACCAGTGCCTCATTGTCCAATAAAGGATTTCTGAGAACAACGACACTTCCTCTAAAGGCTTTAAGCTCTGTCAAATTGAGAAAGAAGCGAACCTCTATAAAACAGACCTACGCGCGGCAGAGCAATTCACTACCGGGGACTTGATCTTGTATTCTTCTACCCATGTTTTCAGGGGGGCTTTTCATGCTTCCATGCCTCAGAGAATTTTTCTGAGAAGAAAGCAGAGGCAGCCTGAAATTCAGTGCTTTTCCTGTCATTTGTAAAAACATAAGCTCATTGAATACATAATGAGATGTGTCTTAGAAAAGGCTGAGAGCAGGTGGGTATTTTTGAAAACAAGGAGAGGGAGACGGTGGGAAGCAGACAGAGAGAGAGATCTGTGGATCCTACGAACACCTGAGACCTCGGAACACTCCTTGGCCTTGTCCCAAGAAAGTGACAGGCCTCAAAGGGGATAGCTGCATGGTGTACCTCAAGAGAATGAGATCCCAGCATAAGAGCAGAATCAGCCAACCTTCCAGGACCACTCAGGCTTGAGTAAAGGCTAGGGTGACCAACTGTCCCAGTTTGCCTGGGACAATGCTCCCGGGATGCAGAACTTCCATTTCTAAAACTAGCTGAAACCAAGAAAGTCCAGGGCAAGCCAGGATGAGTTGGTCACCCAAGGGGAACTAAGTGGCAACCACGATGGACTGAAGATTAGAAGACCTTCTCCTGATTTGGGGCATATGTATGTCTTCTTCAGTTGGGGGTTACCTAGGAAGCAGGAGGGTGTTTCAACCATGACTTGTGCTTTGGAGATTCAGATTCATCTTTAAGTTGTTTTAAAGGAGATAAATAATGGTTTTTTGCATACCATACTTTGGGGACTGAGATTCATACATAATATACAGGTTAATGAGGCCTAAGATCCCTTAACAAAACTTGTGGGGCCAGATATATTTCGGAATTCAGAACTTTTCAGATTTTAGAAAGCTCTTACAGTGGATATTCTTTATATTAGATGGCAACCCCAATGCGACACCCTGTAATCAAACACATTGACATTTCTATAAAAATATTCACTAATAGTTACATCCAGTGAGCTAAATGGCCATAAGTCAGTTCAGACAAAATTGTTCTTTCAAACGAGGTCAGATTAGTTTAGGTTTTGCCACCAAATTAGTCACAGTTTTCAGAAATTTTGAGATTTTGAAATTGTGGATAATGAATTGTTGCTGAATTTATAAATATTTATAAGTATAAAGATATGTCCTCAATTTGCTATAACATTAGGTCAAGGATAAACTCTATCCCATGTGTCCCAATATTGACTTAAGATTCTGGAGAATTAGTGAACACACAATGTTTAACATACTCATAGAGTTTATCACACTCTAACATTGGAATTGATAATGCCTTTTTATTACAACATAAAGTGATATATGCAACATTTAAATTTTCTAGTCACATGTTACAGAGTTTTATCCACTACCAAGGTGCAATTATCACAATTTAAAATAGCTTTCTGTAAAGGCCAAATGACATACTAGATTTGCTTGACCCAATAACAAAGTAAGACATTTTTCCTTGAGTGATGTTGAACTACAGGTTTTTGTCCAGGGTGATAACCACAGGGCTTTTGACCAGGAAACTTTTGTTTAATGTCAATGTGGAAGCAAAGTCAAGGACACTGGTTTGCAAATTGCAATCCAGGGCTCTAGAAGACATAACAACAACAATAATGGTAATAATGATAAAGATAATAGTAATAAGATTTTTGTTCATAAGGCTAGAAGGTGTGGTTACTATGAGCACACTTAACTATGTGCAAGCACCCTTATTCTCTGTCCTGATTCACGACCATGAAAACATTAGGTCTCCAGGGCCTGAAAAGTTGTACCAGATGAGTTACCAATGTCTAAAACTTTGGTGGTTTCATTAGAAAGATTTCACTAGAACGATGGCCCAGATCTAATTTATTCAGTGCTTTGAAGATAAGATTCAGCATTTTGAATCAAATTCAATTGTATATCAGTAATGAATGGCTTGTTTGTCATAATTCCTAGATTTTCCTTTCCACAGGGAAAGCCATAGGGGAAAGAGAAGGTATCATAGACATTTTTTCTCTAATGAAACCATGCATAACATGTACCCAAATTGAACTCTCTGTCCACATTTGCACCAATCTTATTTTGTCACAGAACATGCAATTTCTCTCTCTAATCACATATGATAGTTTGTAAAATGAGATGCTTTGGAAAGGTTTTTTTTTTTTCTTTTTCATTTCATATGGTTTTTCAAAAGGCTTCAAAATCAATCTTCTTGTCAGAATCGTTTACACTGTCTTTTGAGATTCCCTTCGTGTCAGGACTCAGCACAGTCATTCATTCCCATTCCTTCAATCTTAATATTCATGACAAACTCATTCCCTGGTTGAAATCTAAAATATTTATGCATAGACGACACTGTGCCTCTAATTATTGCAAATGAGTCTCCTTGTCCCTTTCAAGGTATCTCCTCAGAGAGGGAGTGCGAAGGGCTCTGGTAATCATTTCTTTTTTTCTTTTTTTTCTTTTTATTGCCAGCTCCTTTTAAGCCTTCATAAAAACTCTCTTCCAACCAACTATCCAAAGGAAAATGCATCTAAAGTTCCCTGTTGCCTGTGCTTCACTACCGCCTGTTTGCCTTCTGAAGCTGCTGGCCAGATCCCACCTTTTACAGCACTCCTGTGAACTGAGGGCTGAGCCCAAGGCTCTGGGGAACCCACAGCTGGAGGGATCTTAGTAACTAAACGATTAACAGCAAAGGCTGCTTTTCCCTTCTCCATGTGGGCCAATTTTGCTTTATTTTCTGTTCCTTAGCTCAATGGGCTAAGAGGACCCAGGGACTTTTTTGATTCAATACTGCTCTCCTTGCCAAATTTCCCCCAGGATTCCAGTGAACACTAACTCAAAACAAAATAAGAAACTAGATGGAAGCACATCCCACTTCTCTAGGCTTACTGTTAAAGGCGATAACTGATTTCATTTAAGCCTTAGATATGTGAGTTTCTATTTCTTTTCACTGTCAATCTATAAGTAATCCCCCTACATAGAATAATAAATCAGAGAAAAATAGAAAGTCATGGCAGTGAACTTGTAATTAAGAATGTATTTTATGGACTTTATTATTTCCTGGTGTAAGCCCCCAAACCACCTACACTGCAGTTCAAACGAAAACTTCTTAGGAGATTTATTGTTCATAAAAATCTTACTATGAGCAAGAGACACTCAGACTTACTTAAGTTTCATGTGTCCTGTAAGAGCCCCATAAGCACCCAAGAAATGATGACTATTTATCCCATGACTCTGGTTGGTCCACTCAACATTGAAAATGAACCAAGAGGAATGAATACTTATGGGCTCTGGTGTCTGTTCACCATGGGGAGCACAGCGCAGTAGTGAAGACTGACAACGCTAGTGGAGACCAACAACGCTTGTTGTCTGACTGACAACGCTAGTGGAGACTGACAACGCTTGTTAGCAGCCCATCTGAGTGCCCTCCACCTGACTGAGTTCTGTGAGTCTGAAGAGCAGACGTGGCTCCCTCACCAGGGTAACATCCAATGTTCTCCTTTCTTTCCCACTGGGAACCAGCAATTTCCTCCAGAGCTTTAGAGACAATGTGATCAGCCATACCTGAGTCTAAACTAATAGGAAAATAACACTTGTCTTTGCATCTTCTACTTCTGACAAACTTATAAATGTTATTACTTGAATTAGCTAGGCTTTGAGTTTTCCCTGCAAACACAGAACATTTGGTGTTTTGTTTTTTCTTTCTCTGAAGCAGAAAATTTGGAAGTTTCCTCCTGTTACCTGAAAATAAAATCAGGTCATCCATTTTCTCATAAAAACCTAAATGAAACCAAGATTGTTATTTTAAGGCAAAATATTTATGTTGCAATAGTTACATCAATGCCAAAACACATGTATTTAACATTGAAACTCCAAGATAAAGAAAGCATCTGCAAGGAACTCCCCCCAAACATACTTCAGAACAGCAATTTCGATTAAAAAAAATGATCTTTAACCTATTATATGACTGTCACTAAGTGACTCTTCAGGTACCAATTTCTCAGTAGCCTAGAACATTCCCTACTGAGCACTGTCAGGGAGCTCTGAGCTCCAGTGTCTACTTTCTGCCAAGCCAACACAAAACACATCAGCCCCTTACTCCGAACGCACAAATTGGGAAATATTGCACTTTAAGTTTCGTCTTCAGATTCAGATTTATGTGTCAAGAAGGTTAGGGCAAGAAACTTTGTCTGTTTTATTATGGGTGTATACAAAGCATCTAGAACAATGCCTGGAACATAGAAGATGCTCAATGAATGAATGAATGAACGATGACATATGGAATAGGTGGAGGGATATCTGGGGGAGTTTCTGTAAGGTGTGGGGCACTGAGTCTATATTTGGTAGGTGATTATGTGTATTTTCTACCAGGCTAATGGATGATGGAATTTGAGAGCTGGAAGTGCTCTTAAGATCAGCTGTTCTAGCTCAACCCCTCCTTTTACAGATGAGAAGACTAAAGCCTACATTACTGAGAAAGTAGGTTCTAATGTCCTTGTTGCTGCTCTAGTAAATCTTCCAATTGATCTGAAACGAATTTGCAAGACAGTTTTATATGACAGAATAGGTAGGCTGTCACCTAACAGATGGAGGACTTTCAAGATCATAGAAGACCAGCACAATAAAAGAGAATTCCCTTGAACCCCAATCTATCATTTCTAGCCTCCTGGGGTTGCTTCTGTTCTGATTCACTCTCCACAGAAGACAAAATGAAATTTTTCTTGGATATAGTTTTAGGAATAGAATTGCCTATTCAAAGGGCATATGCATGCTTGCCATACTATACTGTAATCATTTACTTGTCTGTCTCCTCCAGGGCTGACTTGTCTATTAGGCGCAGTAGGCACAAAAGAAAAACAAGGAACTTTGAAGTTTAAGAAAATGTTTTAGTATATAATACTAATAGTATATGCATCTTTATAACAACATAACTGCAAAATAATTTTTAATTTTTTTTATAGAGAAAGAGACCCATGAGAGTAAAAATACCTGGGGCCCACAAGAGTCATACTGCACACTCGATATCCATTAGGCTGTGAGCTTACTGCGCCTGTGAATCACATTTGTCTGTCTTTATATATGCATACCTTAGCACAAAGCTTGGGAATCATTTAGTGCATAATATTTGTTTGAGAAATAACTGAAGTAAAATTGGTGAGTGTGCATTCCTAAGGAAAGCCATACAAAAATTTAAACCTTAGGAAAACAATACAATTTAAATGCAGTAAAAGGAAGTGGAGAGGAAAAGTGTTGATAGAAGAAGTCTGGAGGAAAAGTCTATTTGTGCAGTGGGTGGCCAGTGATGATTGTTAAGAATGCTTTGGAAGAGACTTGGGGAGTAGGCAACTGGAGCTAGGGAGAGGTGGAGGGATATTGGGGAGTTTCTGTAAGGTGTGGTGCACTGAGTCTATATTTGGTAGGTGATTATGTGTATTTTCTACCAGGCTGATGGATAATGGAATTTGAGAGCTGGAAGTGCTCTTAAGATCAGCTGTTCTAGCTTAACCCCTCCTTTTACAGATGGGAAGACTAAAGCCTACATCACTGAGAAAGTAGGTTCTAATGCCCTTGCTGCTGCTCTAGTAAATCTTCCAATTGATTTGAAATGAATTTGCAAGACAGTTTTATGTGAACAACAAATATGCCATTCCTGCATTCATTACATGCATGGATAACACACATATGTGTGAACAATTCCACATGTAGCATAATGTATAGGAGTCATTTTCAGAAATCTTAACAGATCTGCAAGATTATTTTCAGTTCACACAATGGGATATTTTATTTTTTATCCCTGCCAATCCTACTGCAACTCTGACTTGGAATCCTAGCATTTGCCTGGCTGGCTCCCAAGTAAAAAAGCCTGACCCTATTGGCATCACTAAATTGGCCAGATAACTAAAAGTGCAGATAGCCAAATCTGCCTAAAGAGAAACCAGAAGCCAGGAGCCTTTCTGATTAGCTGTCACTAGCAGAAGAGGGAGAAGGTGTGTTGTAAACAAAGTAAACCTTTTCAGAAAGTATCCCATTCTTAACAAGTAATGGGGACAATTCACAGGTCTTTTGAAGAAGGTGCGCTCATCTTTGCCCTGGAATTTGTGGAGATGATTCAGTTCTGGCTCCAAAGAAGTCCTGGTTCTAGAGGGTCCCTATGAAACTTCCTTTCAGCATTCCTGGATGAGAGCCAGCAAATTGCATCTAAACCTCCAACCCTTCTTAAGTCATTTGACAAATATACTGTACAAATTGCAGACAAGGGAATAGGGGATGCAAAGATGAGTTACACTTAGACCCTGTCCTCAAAGAGCTTACAGTTTAGCTGAAGGTCCACCTAAGGGGAATGAGAGGAGTTCCTCAGGGTGCTGGGAGCCACATGATCACCCTGTTCAGGATCACTGGGTTCCACTCTGTCTCTAGGACACTCTTTTTATGAGTGAATACTAGAGAGATCCTAGACTGAAATCAATTCCCCACATGTGAGCCAGAACTAAGGAAGCTGGAGAAGGGATCAAGGGGTGGGGTGGCGGGGATAATGCAATATGAGAAGTTCTCAAGGACATTCCAGTTGAGTAGAACCCCTGGAAGGACCTAAACTTTATTCTTCAAAATATGAGATAAGCTTCATTGTGCAAGTTCCCAAATGAGAGAAACGTCTGATAAGTCCATTCAGCATCACCACAGAATCAACATACAGAAAAAACCTAATAGGAAGGAGGGGGCCTCCACTTCCCATTTATAGATTGTTATCACCATTTCTCTATAAAGTAGGCACAAGACCCTTATCATTGTCTCTAATTAGGAAACATTAAGTCACACTTTGGAAAATTCCCTCCAGGACCCAAAGCTCCACAAAACCCTCTGCCCCATCAAATTCACCTGTGCAATACAAATGGATTAATCTTTTGAAAATACCACACTCAGCGTTTCATTTCCACACTCCAAAACTTTCAGTGGCTGCCGATGGCCAAAATAAAAATGCAAAGCACTGTACTTGACACTAGAGAGCCAATCCGTCATTTCATTCGCCTTTCCCATTGCTCCACAACGCAGGTATACTGCCAGATCTACTCAAGGACCCCACAGCGTGCACGTATATTCTTATCGCCATCTTTTTGCTTATACTACCCCTCCCACTTTCTTTCTGCCTTTTTATTCATTTATTTATTGAACAAGTATTTGTGGAGCACCCACCCAGATCCAGGCACTTTAACAGGCTCTTGGGATCCAGCAGTGAGCAAGACAGACATGGTCCTACTTCAGTAGCTTTGAACTGGAGTTTTGGTAAATCTATGAAGAAATATAGAATATATATAACAGTAGCATGTAACCCAATCCAATGGATCAGGGAGGGCTTCTCTAAGGAAATAATTCCTAATATGATGTGTAAAAAATAAAGAGGAGTTAGCCAGGCAGTGGAGTGTTCCATAAAGAGAATTGAATGTGTGGAGCCCCTGGGCTTATCCAAATTCCACCCATCCTGCAAGTTTCAGTTCACTTCCCAAGTTCTCACAGAGTTTTCCCTGGCTTCTGGAGTCCATGCTGAAGAACTGCTTGCTCTTCTGTACTCACTGACACTCTGATCCGTACCCCTTCCCTAAGCACTTAGTCACAGTTGTCCTTATCACAATTTCACCTTTTATGCTTCATCTCTTCACCTGAATTGTATCAGGGCAGAACCATGCCTCAAGGGTTTTACAACTCCTATGAGCACCTAGCTCCTTGTAGGTACTCAGTAAATATTCATTAAATGCATGCATGCATGCATGAATGAATGCAAGGTCTTGATCGGTTAAATTTATATGTGTGGCCATTCAGACGATGAGCCTTAGCAGAGGCTATTACAGCAATACAGAATTCACTACACTGACGACCTTTGTGAAAGCTCTTTTATTAAGCAGAGAATAATGCCAACATCCTCTAAAAGACCATGATGATGGATGAGTGGTCAGTAATGGTTGACTCTATGCTGTGAAAAGATCATTTTTCTCAACATACTAGGTGTTAGATTATGTAAGTTGTTCTTAAGATCTCAAAATGGAAAGTGCTGGGTTCTTGATTGACACACTATGTTCTTAGAGAAAGAAAAATCACACTAACTACCTTCCAGGCAATAGAGTTCTTCAACAGGAACCTGCTAAACCAAGTGTGAATAGTGGACTCCCCTGGCAGCTAACCATTTCCACCAATCAAAATGTCGAATGGACACCACATACCCATTTGGAGCAAATTCTCCTTGCTCTGTTCCTGTAACTGCCAGTATTTTCATTCCCTGTGGCTCCTTGACCCCTCCATCTTTATTCTTCAACCTCCCTGTGCCCAATTTTCCAATTTTATGCCATGTTATAGAATGTCTCTATCAAGAAAATTTCAAAGTGTAACATGCTCAATTCCTGTTGGAAATAGTAGAAACCCCCTCAGTGAGCTTCTACTACATTCTCATACTTGAAAGCTGGCTATGATGGCGAGTAACCATAACCATAGGGAGGTAGCCTACCCCAAGAAGGCAGAGGAGAAACCAAATTATTTACACCTTAGCCCCTGTTCTCTAAGCTTTCCCATTCTCTGGATTTTCAATAAAGTACCAGAATGAAGAGCATCTTGCTTAACATTGCAGTAATATGATGTTTGCCGTAGATGTAGAACCAGAAGATATCCAACTAGGTCTGGCATGAAGAAAGGCCCAAGAAGAAACAAGGGCACAGTTTAGTTCAGTAAACATTTTTGAGCACCTGCTATGCTGCATAATCTTCACTGGGTGCTAGAAATACAAAAATAAATAAAATATTATCCTTGATTTGAAAGAGATTGTGTAGGGTAGAGGATTCAGACACGTGAACATATGATGTAAGGTCAACATGGTAAGTGCGAAGAGAAAGAGAAAAGGACAAAGAGGAAAACCTTTACCAGTCTGGGGGCAGGGTAGGGGGGTAGGGTAGTCTGAGGGTTAACAATGATTCTAGAATGACTGAACTAATGTTATAAAGATAGATCATGTTGTCACATAACAACATAAAAAGTTTCACATTAAAAAAAAAAAAAACTGTGTTTCCTGGAAACTAGTCACCAAATTTCTGGCCTGAATCAAGTAAAGATTCCATGGCCCAAATGGAGCCAGAGAAATATGAGATTTAATTATTTTAATCACTTAAAATTAGCAATTCACACAGCTTTCTCCTTTGTTTAGATACTGAAGTTTGACCAAACTTTGTTAATTTTTTCAGGCAAGGTTTCTCAACCTCAGCACTATTGACATTTTGGAGCAGATAAATCTTTGTCATGAGGGCTGACCCGTGCATTGTAGGATATTTAGCCCCATGCCTGGTCTCTACCCACCAGACGGTAGGAGCACCCTTTTCCAAAGTTGTGACAACCAAAAATATCTCTAATTGCTAAATAGCCTATGGAGGACAAAATCATTGCCAATTCAAATTACTAACTTGTTTAGGGAGTGGAGTACTTTCACGACTACTTTTTCAAGATAATCAGTTTCTAAGGCTCTATGTACTAACACAAATGTGGGGTCCTGTCATCAACCTTGTAGTTAAGCCTTTTCTTACACAATTTCAGTTTGAGACTGGAAAGCTAGGGTACAAACTAATAATCTCCCCTACCACCCACACCCCCACCCAATTATTCATTCTTTTCTCACTCAACCTGGAAAAGAACCCCTGATTTCTAGCTGGGCTCATGACCATCCAGATAACATTTCCTGGTCTTTCCCTACGGGCCATTAGCAGAATAGGTGTGCACAACTTCCAGGGAGGCTATGTGGCTTTCCTCTTCCATTTCATTTTTCTGCTGCTTGATGTGAATGTAATTGCTGAAGCTCCAGCAGCCATGGTTAACTATGAAGCAAACTGAAAACTGAAGCCACACATGTCAGAGCAAAAAGATGAAAAAAAGCCAGTAGAAGGGTCTTACCAGCCCCAACTGACACCTCCAAACATCTCAAAACATGAGATAACGGTTTTGTTGTTGTTTCATAGTTCTCTGTTACTTACGATTGAACCTGATCTTAAGCAATAAAATTGCTAAAGCAGCATTCATTATATTTTCAAATGCATCTGACCAATGGTCTTCCTCACATTAGGAAGCTTGGTCAGTTGTTCTACTAGGACCTCTACAGAAAACCCCATCCTTCCTCTCTTATAGTACACAGTATAAGAAGTTCGTTATTGCAACAACCCTCTCATTACCTTTTACTCTACCACTCTAGTCAGTCAGTTACACTAGACACACTGTTGCTACCCAATTACTAAAAGTTGATATCTCTTCACACCTACCAGGTGCACCAAAAAATGAAATTATAATGCCTTTCACTGGCAGAGTTGCAAGAAAAAGTATACTTTCACATACAGCTGGTGGTGATATATTGCAATTTTCCTGGAAAGCAATTTGATAATAGCTAGTAAATTTAAAATACGTATGCCCTTCAACCCAACTATCCAATTCTAAAAAAAAAAAAGTTAATATTAACAAAAGATACATGTTACAGGCATATTTATTGCATTTTTCCTATAGTGGAAAAAAACTGGAAAGAAAGAGAACAGCTCTCTGAAGATAAATGTCTGAATGGATTTGAGAACCTTCAACACACAGTTGGTTTTTAAAACCATGGAACTGGATGACATAACCTAGGAAAGAAGAGATTTGAGAACTGAGCCCTGGGGCATTCCAACATTGAGACTCAGGAAGAGCAAGAGGACCCAGACAAAGAAAAAGAGAAGTTGTGGTCAATGAGATGGAAGGAGAACAAGGAGAGTGGTTTCCCAGCAGCCATGTGAAGAAAGAGGTTAAGAAGGACAGTGTGATCAACTCAGCCAAATGTTGCCAAGAGGCTAAGTAAGATGAGGATGAAGAATGAATATATCAAAGTATATATGCAATGGTAATTCTAACAGATACTGGAAAATTGGCTTTCTATAGAGGATGACCCAATTTGCATGCTTAATTTATGAGTGCCTGTCTCCAAGTACCTTCTTGTCATCAATTTTTTCCCAATATGGTAGGTGAAAAAAATATAGATTACTGTAAATTTCATTTGCAGTCCTCTTTTCAATCAATCCTTGAATGAACCCACCATTCCTGCTGGTTTCCAGCACTGACCCTGAACAATCCCTATTTCACTCGTATCAGCCCTGCTCAAGAGGAACAAAATGCCTCTTAGCCTCACCTCATTTTCCCAGTAGTTCTATTTTGTCAGTGCTCTCCTTTTGTCTTTAGTATCTCTACTAAATTCCAGTAAGTTATAAATAATCTAACAAAAGAAAAATAGGGAAAACATTTCACATATTTGCAGAAAAATGAGTTTTGCTCATGATTATTAATTATAAATGGAAATCTTGAGGGGTTGCTGGAGAAGCTGAAAAGGAAGAAGAAAATCAAAAAGTGAAATGAAGATGGGATAAGTGGGAGTTTTCTAAAGTTCCACTGATTTCTACCATGTTTTCTGCCTTTGATTTCTCAGGGGATTTATATGTTAACTGCAATTCATTTAAAATACTGTACCTTGGACAATATAATAAAAACATAAGTGCTAGTTTACTTCTTAGTTTTGGTCAGCTGCCCCAAGAGGGTTTACATTCTCACAAGTCTAAAACACAGCCATACAAATGGAGAGCCATACCAATTTAAAAAAAATCAGTAAGATGATGGGGGAAATACTAGACAAATATAAAAGGGACTCTGGGTGCATAATGGTGAGAAGATATAATTGTCTTTGGAGGTAGAGTTTGGGATTTTTTATATTTGCCCTATCCCCATAATATATACCAGACATATATTCAAGATATTTATACAATTACTCAATATGCTATACAATTTTAAATAGTGAAGTGAGGGAAAAATCTTTAATTAATTTGACCTTAACACAAGGTTAAAAACAATTATATTGGAAGCATTTCTCATTTTGCCATAGCTTCTCAGCTTTTTTTCTTATCACTCCAAGGGCAATTAGCTTAGATAGCAGTTTCTGATATTTAAGCATTTTTCTTTTGTTCATTTAACCAAATTGCATTTGAAATAATAAGTCTCTCTGTAGTCAATAGGTCTTTGGAAAAAAGAGTGCGAATGACTGGAGAGAACCGTGAGGGAGACCCACTCAGGACAAAGTAGCGAAGCCTAATGCAAACTTTTATCTTCTCCATTAAATGGCCATACAAATAAATGGCTCAATGAGTCAACCTTCTTGAAAGATGATATGATTTCCTGGGAGGCTCAAGAAAACATAATGTCTTTAAGTGCTGAGTTGAAACCCTTAAATAAAGCACTGAATTGAAAAGATATATTTAAATTCAGCTGTTCATTCTCTTTTCAATTCTATCGCTTTCTCACTTAATGCATTGTTTTTTTCCTTTCACACATAATAAGCCTTAGTTATGAGGAAAGGAGACTGGCAGGAGAGACAACCAAGCCATTCAGGGTTCTGAGTGGTCTCATCAGATAATCACAAAACACTGGTGCCGTTGAGACCGCGCAGTCTGTCCGAATAAAAACGGCCTGGTGACACGGCCACAGGCTCGGTGGCTGGGTCTGTGCTGAGATTCGCCCACAATCTTTCTGACCAATTCACTCAAATCATTGTTTTCCTCTTCCCTGAATTGACCAATTATTTGACTGAATTAAGAAACAAGTAGTTGTTTTGACTTTAGGCTCTAGCCCAGGGTTAAATTGAAGAACGTCAATCACTACAAATTGAGATTCAGTTTTAGATACAAAACAGCTACAAATTTCAGTCCTAGAGTCAGTAAATAATTGTCACAATATTTTATGACTTTAGAAAGGCCTTAGGGAGACATGTAAAAATAGTGTAAGCTAGATACCTTTCTTTGAAAAATCCAAGCAGTCAGTGATTCAGGTATTTTTTTTTTTTCTTTTTCTTGTTTATTTTTTGCCTTTTGTGCATGTGTGTGTGTGAGATGTTATTGCAGAAGTAGTTAGTTCTGGTCCATTTGTTTTTGTTTGCAGTCACCGGGTGTGTTTCCCATTTCCCCACACCATTCGGGGTTATTCCATACGTGGGTGATCCATCTCCTTATCTTTCCCATCCTTGCTTCTACATCTGTCAAGGGACTGAAGTCTTTAGTGATGCTGGGCCCATGGGTAAGATGGGGCAAGTGTCCACCTGGAGGATCTGAGCTTGTCCCAGCTTCCTATAATGTTGTGTGTCCACCACTCCTTTGTCTATCACAAAAGAATAACAGGTATACAAAATTACCCAAGTAGCTAAGAGAAAGTTGGCAAAGAGGTGTCACTTGTCTTAACAATTCAGATGGGTTGATTGATGGCAGTGGTTTGGAGCACTGTGCCCAGGATTCTGAGGCTAGGTCCAGGCTTAGCGGGAAGAGTGCAGCAGTTGACAGGTGAGGTCTAACATGTGTGAGGAACAGGCCAGCTGTTTGCCCTCCCACATATAGGCTAATGCTCAGATTCTACACACTGGTTGAGTAAGTGCAACCAGAGAAACAGTAAACAGAACACCTCCTTATAGATTTCATTGGCCCTTAGTGCTCACAGGAGGTTCTTCTTTTTCCCATCCTCAGGGATCAGAAAATACTTCTTTGCAAGGTGACTGACTTACTGAGCCCCTGCTTGGACAGACTCGTAAAGGGGATCCTAAGCAAAGCCCAACAACAAGAAGACTTCTAGAATGAAGTAGCTGAATCACAGGGGCAATGGTCCCAGAGAACAGATTTCAAGTCTCCCCCTCACTCCCATTAAACATTCTTGTGTTGCACTAAACCCTAGGGAGCATGAGACTGGGAAGTTTCCCTGATGATGATGATAAGTGGATGCATGAGCCCGGCATCTCTGCGTCCTGGAGATGGATGTTTGTACTCGCCTGCAGCAGCCTGCGGATCCCGGAAACTCCAACTACGGCCTTGAGTTGCCTCCATGTGCTCTGTAGAGGTTGTTCATCTCATTCTGGGGTTCTCGCCCTTTTAATTTTGTTTCCTCAGAAAACGTTTTGATTCATTTTTGTTTTTCAGTTTTCTTCCACAATTCTCACTTTCCTTCCCCACCCCCACCACCTACTCTCTCCCTCACCACCTGCCATCTCTCACACAAAAAAAGCATCTTTGACTCTTGAGGTCCCGTTAGTAGCATAACAGCAAACACTCCCACACCTACTCACATACCTTTGCAGAGGTTCCACTTTCACTTTAGCTGGGTAAAGGGCTTATCCCTTTCATCTGTGCAGTGAGATATGGTGGAAAGATGGTGTCCCGGTTTGCTAATGCTGCTGGAATGCAAAATATCATAAATGGATCGGCTTTTATAAAGGGGGGTTACCTGGTTATATAGTTACAGTCTTCAAGTCATTAAATGTCCAGGGTGAGGCATCAACAATAGGGTACCTTCATCAAAGGAAGGCCAATGGCGTTCCAGGAAAACCTCTGTAAGCTGGGAAGGCACGTAGCTGGCATATGCTGATCCCAGGTTGTATTCTACCTCCTCTCTCAGTTCCTGTGGGTTCTTCAAGTGTTGCTCTTAGGGCGTTTGTCCTCTCTTAGCTTCTCCGGAGCAAAAGTCTGCTTTCAAAGGCCGTCTTCAAAATGTCTCTCTAAGTTGAAGCAAGCTCCTTCTGTCTGAGCTTATATAGTGCTCTAGTAAACTAATCAAGGCCCACGCTGAATGGGCGGGGCCACACCTCCATGAAAATTATCTAATCAGAGCTATCACGTACAGTTGGGTGGTTCATATCTCCATGGAAACAACCTAATGCAAAGGTTCCAACTTAATCAACATAATACATCTGCCCCCACAAGAAAGAATATGGCTTTTGGTGGGACATAATATATCCAAACTAGCACAGATGGCATCCAGGACATCTGGATTTTACCACATATTTGTCTTGTCATAGGGTGTGTCAACCTCTCTACATCACAGGATTTTAACAAGGATCACTTTATAAAGTTTAAATAGCTATGTAAATGTTTTTATTACTGCTATCCTTTTGCATTATCTGGTCACCCTACTTTAAGGTGCTAATTCTATCTCAGGAAGATCTGATTGTCCCCCATGGCACCAGCCCAAGAAGTGACAGTTTCTAGGAAGTGCCGATCCTACTTAATTCTCACTTACCTAGGATCCTCTTCATCATTTCCAGGAGGGCTGCCTGATTTCCTGACATTTACCATAACACAGCTAAGCTCAAGAGGGAGAGGCTGCTGGAGTCACTGTCCATGGTCAAGGACATACCATCACCATCCACAGCACACCTCCCACATTGCTCAGACACTTTTATCTTTGCCACCCACAAACTTTCTTAGGTGCAGATCTGAAATCTCCAGATCCCTTCCAGCCCACCATAGGTGAACTTGTAGGAAAAACATGCTTCTAAGCCAGGTTAGGACTTTCTGTTTTGACATGCTTGTATCTGAATCAAAACTTAAACTCCAATGCTGCATCTGTTTTCCTACAGGATCTTAAAGGCAATTCACTCTCTAGTTTAATAAAATGATACATCACATATAATGTGTGTTATGCTCGAGAGCATTTCCCTCATAATATCCTCATTGTAAAAATGATTCATATTGAAAAGGCAATGAATATTCATGTGCTGTTTTAGGAGATGACACACAACTACAATTTCAAATATCACATAATTAATCAATTCACATTTTCAATACAGTGGTTCTTCACCAACTGTGGGAATTTGGTTTCTGAAAATCCCCATGGTTGATAAATAAAATATCTTACAGAAAAAATAGGATTAGTTCTGCTGGAGTTCATAGTGAACCTCAAAAAGCCCTTAAAAATATGCTTGTATCAATTTCAATGAAACAAAAAAGACAGCATGCTCAGTAAAGACATCATCAATGAGATGATTAAGTATTCACCATTTTAAATAGTGGTGATATGTATAGCATTGGTTTGGCCTCTGTCTTCAAAAGGGGTATGGCCGGTAGGGACAAAGGTGCTGCTGAGTGGGGGAAGGGTCAGCCCCTCCTGTAGTCATGGTCATGGGAGGGGGCAGATAAAATGGAAGGCAGGCCATCTCACCAAGCTGCATGAGTCTAGAAAGCAAATATCAAACTAATGTCCTACAGTATGTCCCAAATAGATCAACTGATGTTATGGGGATGTGGAGTGGGGAATAAGAAGGTGGGGAAAAGGGAAATTTATAAAAACTAAGGCTTTAGAGTCCAAGAGGAATTAAGGAAGAAGAGAAAGAAGCAAGAACAGCAACAGATCAGAGCTTCTGCTTTTCTATGCCAGAGATAAGATGTTTACTCCTGTAGCAATTTTTTTGTACATTCCAGGCATTCTGTTGTGTGGGCAAGCAAGATCCATTTAAGGAAACAGGGAAGAATGAGCAGTAATGAATTATTATTATCACAATTATTCCCAATAAGCAGGACTCACAATTTGGCTACACAGGAAACACCATTCTTCAATTACCTATAAATATATATATACATACATATATATATAGAGAGAGAGAGAGAGAGAGAATTGTGCATAAAAACTTGAGATTGGAGAGAACTGGTATTCCATTTTCAAAGGATACGTTTTCCTCAATGGAATTCCCCCATGCTTCATTTTAGATGTCTTCCAATCTAGTAAAAAGTAAAATGGTTCAAAGGATCCATTCTTTCAGAAGAAATAGAAATTAAAGAATTAATGCTAAACCTGCCATGAAGCTGCTGTACATTTGAAGAAAAAGATATTTCCTTCACCAGCCTTTGTGCTTTTTATTCAGATCATTACTTGAATGATCAACATTCCTTTTGATCTTAATATTGGTATTGGAGAGACCCACCTTTTTTCATTGCATTCCTGAATGTCTTTGACCAAAGTCCTAGGAGGTATGTGGCCATGTTCTAGATTTGCCTGATTGCTCTAGCTATTTACCTTCTCTCCCTTTGTGGTGTAAAACAAAAATGAGTATAGCAGATGCATTAGTTTCCTATGGTTACTATAGCAAATTACCCAATCTTAGTGGCTCAAAACAACAAAATTTTATTATTTATTGTTTCTAAAAGTTAGAAATCCAACGCAGGTCTTACTGAGCTAAAATCAAAGAAAGTTTCCTTCTGGAGGTTCTAGGGGTGAATCTATTTCCTTCTTCCAAGCCAATTCCTTCTCACATCATATCACTCTGACACTGATTCTTCTGCCTCTCTCTTTCACATTCTAGAATCCTTGTGATTATAGTAGGCCCACCTGAAGAATCCAGAATAGTCTCCATATTTAAGTCAGTTGATTTGTGCAATAAATTTATGATAAGAAATTATTAGTGTATTTCCAATAAATTTACTAATAGAGGAACTAGAAAAATTCTTCTTCACATTATTAAAACTAGATTGACTACGAAGAGAGACAAGAATTTGCTCAAATGATTAAAGTGGGATCATAAGCCCAATTGTCCAAATGTTAAAGTGATACTTCTGCTGTTCCTGGACCTCCTCCAACCAACTGCAAAAGAGGTATGACTTGGGCTGCTCCTGTGTGCAGAGCCAAAGAAGTTTAATGTCCTAGGAAGGTATGACTCTTGATGAGGAAGGAGCAGCTTATGAGGGCAGTGAGTTTCTGACAATGGATCAAACCATCCCTCCAACAGTCTATTCCTCTTGCTGTGTATCTTTTAATCATCTGCTATTTTGTAAGATAGCACCAAATCATTTATGTATTTTGCACTTCCAACCACCCTATGAATAAAACTCCCTTTGGTCACTTTTTATAAGTCCTTTCCAGAAATATCTTTCCAATTTCACTGCTCCTGAAGTTATATTATACAAAATTTCTTTAGTAAACTGCCTCAATATTTTCAGTATCTTAGCAAGTTTTGATACAACTATGTTCTTATCTGCTACTTCATAATCAAGCTTCCTGCTAGTCCTATTCTGTTCTAGACTCACTTTTCTACTGAAAATCATATTATGTTAATTATCAGTACGTTTATTTTCTTTTTTTAAAAAATCTGAAGCTGGAGAAATTAGTTGTCAAAAGAATCTTCATGGATCCATCAGGGCAACTCTTTGACAATTCAGGATAAAGGCAGTTTCTTAATGAGTCTTCTCTAAGATTTCTACCACCAAAGCTTTAAATATTCAGGCAAAGCCTCAATGAGCAAAATGTCTGGTTTTAGAGATGTGTCTCCTCAGGCAAAGAGCTGAACCCCATCTGAAGTGCAGGTTGCACAAATATGCAAGATTGAAATAGAGCTTCACATAGGCTTTCCATACCAAACCAAGAAGAGTACCTGGAACATAGCAATAGCTCAATAAATATTTGTTGAATAAATTGAAAAAATAAACAATTATCCATTTATGCCACTAGACTGGTCCTGTCACACAGCACAGATTCAATATGCATTTGTTAAGTAAATGAATACACTAATGAATTAATTTCTAGTACCCAATTGAACTCAATTTTGTTAGGTGGATCTTACTACTTTCTGCCATACTTCCTTATGGCTCTCTGTCTGCCCACTGTGGGTTCCCATTTCCACTGCAGAGCTTTCTGTGGTCACTTGACCTTGCAAGAAAAGATTAGGGGGTAGAGGTTGGAAAGAATTCTAATTTCAAGCAGCCAACTAATATTTGGGTAAAACTGAGAAAATCACTGAATCACTCTGATAATCTTACTCTCCCCAGGTGTACAAAAACCCTCAAAGGAAAATAATGAAGAATAAACGATTTTAAACAAAATGATATTTAACCAGGTTAGAGTAACCTCTCAGTAAATGTCCATTCTCTTCCATGAGTGGGCAAGTCCCATTTTCTATAAAAACTGTTTCCTTTGTGGGAATTATCTCTCTAAAATTGTATTCAGTCTTGATGACATGGTAAATCCAGGTACTCTGTCCTCTCAAAAAGGTCCCCAAGGATTTTTATGCCACATCCTCCCTCTCACTGCCCCAGTACATCCAAGTGCAGGCACATGTCCTAAGACTAGCCAATTAGGCTTCCTCTTAAGACTTTGCCTATTGAATGGGGAGATGCAAAGACAGAAAAAAACTGCTGAAGCTCATTCCAACAGTGATACTCTAGCAATCATGTAATTTTGTCCTGATTCCTGTCTTCCCAAACTGATTCTCTGTTATGCTTTCAACGATGTGAACTCTCCAACACCCTTCTGATTCATTGCCTTTCTGATTAACTTAGCCAGAGTTAAGTTCTGTGACTTGCAACCACAAAACCCTGAGTAAACATGTTCTTTTCCCCTATTTCTTCAGGTAACAGCAATAAAAATCAGGGAACCCTGTCCTGATTTTTACTAACTGCATGTATGATGGTTCGAGACCAGAAGAATCGCTTTTTTTCTTTTCTAGATCTTATCCAGATTGGTATATTCAATTCTGGACATGACATTTGTAAAGTGATATTTACAAAATGGGATGTGTCTAAAAGAGCAATGAGCAATCATGAAATCATATCATATGAAGAAGGATTGAAGGAAGTGAGAACAAGTGGCCTAAAGGAGAAGAGACTTGGAATTTACATGGGAAAACTTTTTAAACATCTAATTGACTCTGCATAATGTATCCTGACAGACTTAGGTCCAAAACGTAGGAGTTACAGCAAGGCAGACTTCAGCTCAAATTTAGAAGAAAGATGTTACTAATTAGAAATGACCCCCCCTACAATAAAATGGTCTGACTGTGACTGAAATTGTAAATGATCATCAGAGAAAATACTCAAGCAGGAATTGAATGTTTACCCTGAAAAAATATAAAGTGGAAAATTGGGCACCATTGTCATTTAAGAGTTAACATCCTCAAAAGAAAGGTTTCTGTCGGCTTTCATTTTTACTATCTCTTCCTCCCTCAAAGGAAACAAAAGAATAACATAACATGTAGCAAAAATATACAATAAGTAATCAAATAAAGGAGAAAGATAATATTTCAGGAGATAGCACAGCTCCTAATCACTACTAATTTGGAGAAAAGTGAACAGAGTAGTGCTATGGATTGAATTGTGTGCCCCAGAATATGTTCAAGCCCTAAATCCCAGTTGCATGAATGTGATCCTATTTGGAAATGGGATCTCTGAAGATGTTATTAGTTAAGATGAGGCCAAACTGGATTAAGGTGGGCCCTAGTCCAATACGACTGTGTCCTTATAGGGAGAGAACTGGACACAGACATGTACACCCCACTGTGCACACACAAACCTCATCAGAGTCACAGAAAAGTCCTGTATCTTACACTATGTACTTTTTTGGCCAGAAGAAAAGTAAAAATGGAAGCAGGAATATTATAAGTGCTTTCAGCTATACACAGGGATTTAGCAGACTGGATGACCAAAGGCACGCAAGAAAAGAAACTTCTAAGGAACATGGGATTCAGGAGGAAACGGAAGGTCATCCTCCCCTAGCCATTCCACTTTAAAATTTGTAAGCTTGCCAAACTCAGATGTTTTTGCTTATATTTCTCCTCTATTAGCTGAGAGAAGTTTGGGAATGGCAGCTGGGAAGAGGAAAATGAAGCTAGAGCATGACACTTAAGACATATTGTCTCTGTTAGAAATAGTTGTTCCAAAGTCTCACCTTAAGTTGAGGGAATAAGCTGAAGTCTGGGGGCACTGCCCACAGCCATAGGGGAGAGAGAGGACAGGCTATTCTGGAGGAGTGAGGGCTGAGCCATAGTTATTCAACAACTGTTCCCAATTTTGCCGGCCCTATAAGTCATTCCTCCTCTCCTTTGGGGAAAGCAAGCAGGGTGTCACAGAAATCAAAAATGTGCTACCCATTCATTTTCTAACCCCAGTAGAAACACACGGAATGAGAAATAGAAATGTCCCTAACAAGTTATTTGCAACATTTAATGCAAACAAATTTGAAACATAGATGGTATACTGAAAAAATTACCAAATCTTAACCCTGAAGAGACAAAAAACAAAGTCTAGTAACCATAGAATAAATTCAGAAAATTACCAAAAACCTAAATCATCTAAAAGTATGTTCAGATGGCTTCATTAAGAAATTCTTAAATTTTTAAGGAATAATTTCAATAACATTTAATCTTTCCAAGAGCGTAAAGACAACAGGCTGCCAAATTCCTTTTACAAAGTCAGCCTAATACTTATTAAAAAATCTGACCCAGATAGCACCTAAGAAAAAACTGAAGACTAAGATCATTTATGAAAATTTGACTTAAAAACCTTATGTGTAATTTTAGCAAAAACAATTACATATTAAGGAGCATTACACCATAATTAAGTGGTGAGCGTTTCAGAATACAAAGATGGTTTAATATTAAGAAAAGTGTTTATATGATTTATAATATTTGCAAGTCAAATAAAAAGCATTTCACAAGATTCAAACACTATTCCCAATTTTTTAAAATACAAAATCTTAGTAAAGTAGAATAAGAAATCTCATGCCTAACAAGATCATAGAAATATTCCAACTAACTTTGGGGACACAACAAGGATATCCACTACCCAGTATTATTTAATTTTTCTGAAAATACTCTCCAGTATAGAAATGAAAATGAAATGGCAAAGTCATTTTTTCCATGCCTAGAAAACCCAAGAGAATAGACTGAAAGAACTATTACTGTTAATAAGAAAACTCAGTAAGTTTATTAACTACAAATTAGTACATAGTGATCAAAAACTTTTCTACATAATCAGTTATAAAAATATATAATGATAAAATATCTAGGAATATACTTAATGAAATAGATTTTTAAAACTTTAAAATTTTACTAAAGGACATAAAAGTAAGCACATTAATAGAAAGACATTTCTTGCTCCTAGGCAGAATGACTTGGCATTGTAATGTTAAAAAGTTTTCCTATAAATTTAATGTGATAGTGACTAAACCATCAAATGGCTTAGTCCCAACTGAAATAAACATGAGGAAAATAATTAAATTTCTGGAAAAGAGCAATAAGGGAACATTAACTCTGCTAGATATTAAATGTTATTATGATGCTATATGTCAACACTGTGGTACCAGAAAAGAAAGACAAAATCCAAGAACATAATAGAAATTAGTATATGATAAAGATGGCATTTCAGATTAGTAGGGGAAAAGATGGATTATTTAATTGATACATGAATAGCTATTTTTTTGAAAAAAGCACTCCATATATCAAAATAAATTCTAGACAGACCTAAGACTTAAACATAAATAATAAACCATACAAATTTTAAAAGAAAATAAAATATTAGTGTACTTACAATCTTGAAGTGGGAAAACCCTTTCCAAGAGTGGTGCAAACCCTAAAGGTCATAGAGGAAAAGACTGATTAATTTGACTGAATAATTTTTTAAAATTCTTGTTACAACAAAAAAAAAACCAAACATATTGAACTGATCTCCAGTTTTTTCCCATCATTATCACAATCTCATTTTCAATCTACCATTTAATGACTTTAGTCATTTGTCCTGAAATCACAGTGAAGGTTCTAGAAGGAGTTAGTTATGCAATATTGATCCAGATTCAGGAATTGGATGACAGTCACCTTGGATTGAAATATGTGCTTTATTGAAATATTTGTAAAACAACAATCATAGTATTTTTAAAAATATATTATATGCCAAGATAAGTGCTTTATATTTGTTGTCTAATTAAATCCTGACAAATCCATGAAATAGGTACCGTTATATCCATTTCACAGCTGAAGAAACAGAGGGCTGGAGAGGTTAAGTTTCAAATATGGTTATTCAATGGCAGAGTTTTGAACCCAGGTCTGTTTGTGAACCAAATATGCGTTCTTAACAGCCTTTAATGAAATAGAGATATAAAGTATGTTTGGAAGGTTTACTCAGCATCCAACAAGATGCTTCTTACAGTTCCCCCTTCTCCACTAACAACAAGCTTTACTACATGCACAAACACATTCATCCATTCGGAAACCTCTATTGAGTACCCATGATGTGCCTGGCAAAAGCTCTAGAAGCTGGGAATCCATCAGTGAATAAATCAAAGTGTCAAAGTATCTACCCTCAAGGGAGAAGACAGGCAGGAGAGGACAAATAATAAACATAGAATGTGCCAGATGGTAATAAATGCTCTGAAGAAAAATAAGCAATTAAAGAGAATAGAGTGATGAAGAGAAGGCAGGGTGCTATGTTATAAATGGTAGTCAGGAGAGGCTTCTCTGTTAAGGTGGCATGTGAGCAGACTTCTGAGGCAAGTTAAGCAGTCAAGTGGGAACTGCAAGTGCTAAGGAATGAGCCTCCTGGGTGTGCTGGAGGAGCACCACGGAGAGCAGTTGGGCTATGGGGAGCCAGGATGCCAGTGGTGGGAAATGAGGTCAGAGATACAGTAGGGGCTAGAGCACCTGGAGACAGCTTCCACCTACCATGCACTCATGAGATACCCTGTGGTGCCAGCATCTATGAAGCAGCATCGACTGGTTTTCAAAGAGAATGGCATTTTATGTTCGCATGTTCTCAGAAGACATCTGTACAATCTGGCTGCAGACTGGAATCACATAGCCCTGCTGTACCCAGACCAAAAAGACACATTTGGGCCTTAGAAAATGGGAAGCCAGAAGAAGTTTATGATTAACTTACACATCTGCCAGATAATCTTCCCCATTATTGCTTTTATCAAGCAGAGTAGACTAAACATCTGAAATGATCAATTAGGTTAATTACGATTTGGAGCCATGTTCCCAACCGTGAAATGAATTCTTTCCACCCTGACTAGGTTATGCGTATGAGAGTTACATGTGGTATTTCTACCATTATTTTGGTTTAGAATTACTCTAATTCTCCTCCTTGTGGGTTCCAGTTAAAAACTCAGCACATTTAAATCTCAATAGGCTGCACACATCAGGGGAAGGGGAGCTGTGGATTCCACAAATAAAGTTCTATTTTTTAATTCTGTCCGGCTGTTATCAGATATCCTGTGAAAGCCTGTGATTATAACCCAAATCTGCTCAAAATCAATGTCAAAACATGCTTTTGCCAAGAAAGAAGGAAGGATAAGGAAGGTGACCTTTAAAAGGGAAGATATGTTTTTAACTGGGAGTTGAGTTGTTGCAACAAGAAATTGTATTTCTAAAAAGCAGGAATAGGCAAAGTTTTTTTTTTTGGCAAAGGCCAGGTAGTATATATTTTAGGCTCTGTGGACACTACAAGTCTCTGTCACAATTATTCAACTTAGCATGAGAGTAGTTGTTCTAGTTTGCTAATGCTGCCAGAATGCAAAGCACCAGAAATGGATTGGCTTTTACAAAGGGGGTTTATTTGGTTACACAGTTACAGTCTTAAGGCCATAAAATGTCCAAGGAAACACATCAGCAATTGGGTACTTTCACTGGAGGATGGCCAGTGGTGTCCAGAAAACCTCTGTTAGCTGGGAAGGCACGTGGTTGGTGTCTGTTCCAAGTTCTGGTTTCAAAATAGCTTTATCCCAGGACATTCCTCTCTAGGCTGCAGCTCCTCTTCAGAATGTCACTCTTGGTTGCTCTTGGGGCATTTGTCCTCTCTTAGCTTCTCTGGAGCAAGAGTCTGTTTTCGAGGCCATCTTCAAACTGTCTCTCATCTGTAGCTTCTGTGCATTCTTCAAAGTGCCCCTCTGGGGTGTAGCTCCTCTTCAAAACATCACTCAGAGCTGCACTGAGTTCCTTCTTTTTTTTTTTTTTTTCTTTTTTTTAATCATCATTTTATTGAGATATATTCACATACCACGCAGTCATACAAAACAAATTGTACTTTCGATTGTTTACAGTACCATTACATAGTTGTACATTCATCACCTAAATCAATCCCTGACACCTTCATTAGCACACACACAAAAATAACAAGAATAATAATTAGAGTGAAAAAGAGCAATTGAAGTAAAAAAGAACACTAGGTACCTTTGTCTGTTTGTTTGCTTCCCCTACTTTTCTACACATCCATCCATAAACTAGACAAAGTGGAGTTTGGTCCTTATGGCATTCCCAATCCCACTGTCACCCCTCATAAGGTACATTTTTATACAACTGTCTTTGAGATTCATGGGTTCTGGGTTGTAGTTTAATAGTTTCAGGTATCCACCACCAGCTACCCCAATTCTTTAGAACCTAAAAAAGGTTGTCTGAAGTGTGCGTAAGAGTGCCCACCAGAGTGATCTCTCGGCTCGTTTTGGAATCTCTCTGCCACTGAAGCTTATTTCATTTCCTTTCACATCCCCCTTTTGGTCAAGAAGATGTTCTCCGTCCCACGATGACGGTCTACATTCCTCCCCGGGAGTCATATTCCACGTTGCCAGGGAGATTCACTTCCCTGGGTGTCTGATCCCACGTAGGGGGGAGGGCAGTGATTTCACCTTTCAAGTTGGCTTAGCCAGAGAGACAGGGCCACATCTGAGCAACAAAGAGGCATTCAGGAGGAGACTCTTAGGCACAAATACAGGGAGGCCTAGCCTCTCCTTTGCAGCAACCGTCTTCCCAAGGGTTAAACTTATGGTAGAGGGCTCAACCCATCAAACCACCAGTCCCCTATGTCTGTGGTCATGTTAGCAACCATGGAGGTGGGGTAGGCGAATACCCTGCATTCTCCACAGGCTCCCCAAGGGGGCACTACAACCTTTTTTTTTTTTTTTCCTTGTTTGTCTTTTTTCTTTCTTTTTTTTTTTTTTAACTTTCCCTTCTTTTTTCAAATCAACTGTATGAAAAAAAAAGTTAAAAAGAAAACAAACATACAATAAAAGAACATTTCAAAGAGACCATAGCAAGGGAGTAAGAAAAAGACAACTAACCTAAGATAACTGCTTAACTTCCAACATGTTCCTACTTTACCCCAAGAAAGTTACATAATATAGCAACATTTCAGTGAACTTGTTCCTACTACATCCATCAGAAATTAACAGACCATAGTCATTTCTGGGCATCCCCAGAACGTTAAAGTAGCTTATCTGTTCTTCTTGGATTATTGTTCCCCCTTCCTTAATTGCTCTCTACTGCTAGTTCCCTACATTCTACATTATAAACCATTTGTTTTACATTTTCAAAGTTCACATTAGTGGTAGCATATAATATTTCTCTTTTTGTGCCTGGCTTATTTCGCTCAGCATTATGTCTTCAAGGTTCATCCATGTTGTCATATGTTTCACCAGATCGTTCCTTCTTACTGCCGCGTAGTATTCCATCATGTGTATATACCACATTTTATTTATCCACTCATCTGTTGAAGGACATTTGGGTTGTTTCCATCTCTTGGCAATTGTGAATAATGCTGCTATGAACATTGGCGTGCAGATATCTGTTCGTGTCACTGCTTTCCGATTTTCCGGGTATATACCGAGAAGTGCAATCGCTGGATCGAATGGTAGCTCTATATCTAGTTTTCTAAGGAACTGCCAGACTGACTTCCAGAGTGGCTGAACCATTATACAGTCCCACCAACAATGAATAAGAGTTCCAATTTCTCCACATCCCCTCCAGCATTTGTAGTTTCTTGTTTGTTTAATGGCAGCCATTCTAACCGGTGTTAGATGGTATCTCATTGTGGTCTTAATTTGCATCTCTCTAATAGCTAGTGAAGCTGAACATTTTTTCATGTGTTTCTTGGCCATTTGTATTTCCTCTTCAGAGAACTGTCTTTTCATATCTTTTGCCCATTTATAATTGGGCTGTCTGTACTATTGTCATTGAGTTGTAGGATTTCTTTGTATATGCAAGATATCAGTCTTTTGTCAGATACATGGTTTCCAAAAATTTTTTCCCATTGAGTTGGCTGCCTCTTTACCTTTTTGAGAAATTCCTTTGAGGTGCAGAAACTTCTAAGCTTGAGGAGTTCCCATTTATCTATTTTCTCTTTTGTTGCTTGTGCTTTGGGTGTAAAGTCTAGGAAGTGGCCTCCTAATACAAGGTCTTGAAGATGTTTTCCTACTATATCTTCTAGGAGTTTTATGGTACTTTCTTTTATATTGAGATCTTTGGTCCATTTTGAGTTAATTTTGTGTAGGGGGTGAGGTAGGGGTCCTCTTTCATTCTTTTGGATATGGATATCCGATCTCCCAGCCCCATTTGTTGAAAAGACCATTATGGCTCAGTTCGGTGACTTTGGGGGCCTTATCAAAGATCAGTCGGCCATAGATCTGAGGGTCTATCTCTGAATTCTCAATTCGATTCCATTGATCTATATGTCTATCTTTGTGCCAGTACCATGCTGTCTTGGCAACTGTGGCTTTATAATAAGCTTCAAAGTCAGGGAGTGTAAGTCCTCCCACTTCGTTTTTCTTTTTAGAGTGTCTTTAGCAATTCGAGGCATCTTCCCTTCCAAATAAATTTGATAACTAGCTTTTCCAAGTCTGCAAAGTAGGTTGTTGGAATTTTGATTGGGATTGCATTGAATCTGTAGATGAGTTTGGGTAGAATTGACATCTTAATGACATTTAGCCTTCCTATCCATGAAACATGGAATATTTTTCCATCTTTTAAGGTCCCCTTCTATTTCTTTTAGTAGAGTTATGTAGTTTTCTTGTATAGGTCTTTTACATCTTTGGTTAAGTTTGATTCCTAGGTATCTTGATTTTTTTAGTTGCTATTGAAAATGGTATCTTTTTCTTGAGTGTCTCTTCAGTTTGTTCATTTCTAGCATATAGAAACATTACTGACTTATGTGCATTAATCTTGTATCCCGCTACTTTGCTAAATTTGTTTATTAGCCTCTAGTAGGTGTATCGTTGATTTCTCAGGGTTTTCTAGATATAAGATCATATCATCTGCAAACAATGACAGTTTTACTTCTTCTTTTCCAATTTGGATGCCTTTTATTTCTTTGTCTTGCCGGATTGGCCCTGCTAGCACTTCCAGCACAATGTGAATAACAGTGGTGACAGCGGGCATCCTTGTCTTGTTCCTGATCTTAGAGGGAAGGCTTTCAGTCTCTCACACCATTGAGTACTATGCTGGCTGTGGGTTTTTCATATATGCTCTTATCATGTTGAGAAGTTTCCTTCAATTCCTACCTTTTGAAGTGTTTTTATCAAAAAGGGATGTTGGATTTTGTCAAATGCTTTTTCAGCATCTATTGAGATGATCAATTGATTTTTTCCCTTTCGCGTTTTTAATGTGTTGTAATACATTGATTGTTTTCTTATGTTGAACCATCCTTGCATGCCTGGAATGAACCCCACTTGGTCATGGTGTATGATTTTTTAATGTGTCTTTGGATTCGATTTGCAAGTATTTTGTTGAGGATTTTTGCATCTATATTCATTAGGGAGATTGGCCGGTAGTTTTCCTTTTTTGTAGCATCTTTGCCTGGTTTTGGTATTAGATTGATGTTAGCTTCATAAATGAGTTGGTAGTGTTCCATTTTTTTCAATGTTTTGAAAGAGTTTGTGTAAGATTGGTGTCAGTTCTTTCTGGAAAGTTTGGTAGAATTCCCCTGTGAAGCCATCTGGCCCTGGGCATTTATTTGTGGGAAGATTTTTGATGACTGATTGCATCTCTTTGCTTGTGATGGGTTGGTTGAGGTCTTCTATTTCTTCTCTGGTCAGTCTAGGTTGTTCATATGTTTCCAGGAAATTGTCCATTTCTTCTACATTATCCAGTTTGTTGCCATACAGTTGTTCATAATATCCTCTTATAATTTTTTTAATTTCTTCAGGATCTGCAGTTATGTCACCTTTTTCATTCATTATTTTGTTTATATGGGCTTCTCTCTTTTTGATTTTGTCAGTCTAGCTAGGGGCTTGTCAATCTTGTTGATCTTCTCAAAGAACCAACTTTTGGTGATATTTATCCTTTCTATTGTTTTTTTTGTTCTCTATGTCATTTATTTCTGCTTTAATCCTTGTTATTTCTTTCTTCTACTTGGTTTAGGATTGGTTTGCTGTTCATTTTCTAGCTTCTTCAGTTGATCCATTAGTCTTTGATTTTGGCTCTTTCTCTTCCTTTTTAATATATGCGTTTAGTGCTATAAATTTCCCCCTTAGCACTGCTTTTGCTGCATCCCATAGGTTTTGGTATGTGTGTTCTCATTTTCATTCGTCTCTATATATTTAGCAATTTCTCTTGCTATTTCTTCTTTAACCCACTGATTGTTTAGGAGTGTGTTGTTTAACCTCCAGGTATTTGTGAATTTTCTAAGTCTCTGATGGTTATTGACTTCTAATTGTATTCCATTGTGGTCAGAGAATGTGCTTTGAATAATTTCAATCTTTTTAAATTTATTGAGGCTTGTTTTATGTCCCAGCATATGATCTATTCTGGAGAAAGTTCCGTGAGCACTAGAAAAGTATGTGTATCCTGGTGATTTGGGATGTAATGTCCTGTAGATGTCTGTTAAATCTAATTCATTTATCAGATTGTTTAGGTTTTCAATTTCCTTATTGGTCTTCTGTCTGGTTGATCTATCTATAGGAGAGAGTGATGTGTTGAAGTCTCCCACAATTATTGTGGAAACATCAATTGCTTCCTTTAGTTTTGCCAATGTTTCTCTCATGTATTTGTGGCACCTTGATTGGGTGCATAGACATTTACGATTGTTATTTCTTCTTGCTGAATTGCCCCTTTTATTAGTATGTAGTGGCCTTCTTTGTCTCTCAAAACATCCCTGCATTTGAAGTCTATTTTATCTGAGATTAATATTGCTACACCTGCTTTCTTTTGGCTGTAGCTTGCATGAAATATTTTTTTCCATCCTTTCACTTTCAGTTTCTTTGTGTCCCTGTGTCTAAGATGAGTCTCTTGTATGCAACATATTGATGGTTCATTTTTTTTGATCCATTCTGCGAATCTATATCTTTTAATTGGGGAGTTTAATCCATTTACATTCAACGTTAAAACCGTGAAGGCATTTCTTGAATCGGCCATCTTATCCTTTGGATTATGTTTGCCATATTTTTCCCTCTCTCTATTAATACCCTTTATTGTATCCATACCGAATCTCTTTAGTACTGAACCTTTCTCCAAGTCTCTCTGTCCTGTCTTTGTTTCTCTGTCTGTAGGGCTCCCTTGAGTATCTCCAGTAGGGCAGGTCTCTTGTTAGCAAATTCTCTCAGCATTTCTTTGTCTGTGAAAAATTTAAGCTCTCCCTCAAATTTGAAGGAGAGCTTTGCTGGATAAAGTATTCTTGGCTGGAAATTCCTCTCACTCAGAATTTTAAATATATCGTGCCACTGCCTTCTCGCCTCCATGGTGGCTGCTGAGTAGTCACTACTTAGTCTTATGCTGTTTCCTTTGTATGTGGTGAATTGCTTTTCTCTTGCTGCTTTCAGAACTTGATCCTTCTCTTCTATGTTTGACAGTGTGATCAGTATATGTCTTGGAGTGGGTTTTTTTGGATTTATTCTATTTGGAGTTCGCTGAGCATTTATGATTTGTGTATTTATGTTGTTTAGAAGATTTGGGAAGTTTTCCCCAACAATTTCTTTGAATACTCTTCCTAGACCTTTACCCTTTTCTTCCCCTTCTGGGACACCAATGAGTCTTATATTCGGACGTTTCATATTATCTATCATATCCCTGAGGTCCATTTCGAGTTTTTCAATTTTTTTCCCCATTCTTTCTTTTATGCTTTCATTTTCCATTCTGTCATCTTCCAGGTCACTGATTCGTTGTTCAACTTCCTCTAGTCTTGTACTATGAGTGTCCAGAATCTTTTTAATTTGGTCAACAGTTTCTTTAATTTCCATAAGATCATCCATTTTTTTATTTAGTCTTGCAATGTCTTCTTTATGCTCTTCTAGGGTCTTCTTGATTTCCTTCATATCCCGTACTATGGTCTCATTGTTCATCTTTAGTTCTTTGAGTAGCTGCTCTAGGTGTGTCTCTTCTGGTCTTTTGATTTGGGTGCTTGGGCTTGGGTTATCCATATCGTCTGGTTTTTTCATATGCTTTATAATTTTCTGTTGTTTTTGGCCTCGTGGCATTTGCTGAACTTGATAGGGTTCTTTTAGGGTTTGTAGACCAGTTGAAGTCCTTATCTCTAATTTATCAGATCTACAGCTTCGTGGAGTACACTTTCTCTAACTAACCAGCAGGTGGCGTCCACGAGCCACCTGTTCTCCACAAGCCAGATCTCCCCTGCTTAGCCTTTTGGTGAGTGGGGGAGTGAGTCTTGTGGGGCCCAATTGGTGTACCAAGCTTGCGTGTGTAGTTGGTGTTGCCTGCCCTGTATGTGGGGCGTGTTTCTGGGCAGTCGGGGAGGGGGGGGTGGCCCTAACAATCAAATCTCCCTGATGATCCTAGAGTTTTAAAGCTACTGCAATAGTCTAATCCTTCAGTTCAGTCCTGCCACAGTTTGTCTCTGCTACTGACCCACAAGTCTTTGGTATTGGCGTATGGCTCCTGAGACTTGCAAGTGGGCCCCTCTTCCAGGCTGTGCACCCCGGGTCCTCTGTTGAGGGATGACTGTGCTATGTCACAGGTGAGTGCCGTCCCCCCAGGGCAGTTCTGGGCTGCTGGGCTGTGTTGGGAGGCTCCCAGTCTGCTCAAATGATGGCTGAATGGGGCTCTGTTAATTCACACTGCTCCCCCTTCCCAGCTCTGGGACATTCAGCTGAGGTTGCAGGGAAGGCTAATGTCCACGCCCAGTTTTGTGGTGTGTGCCTGTTATTTGAAGCACTTCCGTCACACTGGGTTGTCTGGGGCAGCTCTGGGCTATGGGGCTGGCGATGGGCAGGAGTGTTTCCTGTCCACCAGGATGGTGGCTGTGAGCGGACACCCCCCTTTTCTTGGGAAGTTGTGTTGTTTAGTGAATTTTCTCAGCCACTGGATTATTGCCTTTTGTCTCAGAGCTCTCTTAGTTCTGCTCTTGACTTGACATGCCCAAATTTCAATTCTTTGAAGCTTTCTGTATTGAGCTTCTTAGAGTAATTGTTTTAGAAAAAGCAAAAAGGATTTAAAAAAAAAAAAAAAAAAAAAAAAACGGCCCACCTCAGAGATATAATGGGTTATTGAAATGCTAATAGACAAAGCAACCAGGGCCATTAAGGAAAGGTGCACAGGGCAGAGAGATCAGCCTTGCTTCGGGATTTGCATATGCGCCTCAAGGCCTGATCTCCGCCCTTCCCCTTTCTGTGTTCACCAGAACTCCAAAAATCCTCTGCTTTTATTTTGGAGTTTTTCGTGTTGTTTTTTTTCTATGCCTGTCTCCTCTCTGCTGGGCTGGCTGCTCTCAGATTCTCTGGTGTCTGGTCTCAGTCTATCTATGGTTGGAGTTTGAATCAGTAGAATGAGTTTCCGATAAGAGCAGCCACTGCAATTCTCCCTTCTCCTTCCTGGAGCTGACAGCCCCTCCTCCCCCGGGACTGAGCCTGGCAGGGAGGGGCGCGGGTCCCCTGGCCGCAAAAACTTACAGATTTCGCTGATCTCAGCAGTTCCACGTTTTCATGAGTGTTGTATGAAGTATGCCCAAAGACAGATTGCTCTGTGGTGTCCAGTCCACGCAGTTCCTGGCTTTTTACCTACTTTCCTGGAGGAGTAACTAAAACATACAGCTCACCAGTCTGCCATCTTGCCCCGCCTCTGAGTTCCTTCTGTTATGTCAGCTCATTCATATGGCTCTGCTGATCAACTTAGACCCACCCCAAATGGGCAGAGCAACACCTCCATGGAAATTATCCAATCAGAGTCATCACCCACAGTTGGGTGGGGTGCATTTCCATACAAATCCAATCAGCACCAAAGTGTCTGCCCCACAAGACTGCATCAAAGAATATGGCTTTTTCTGGGGGACATAATACATTCAAACCAGCACAGTACTCATGGACAACACACAAAGAAATGAGTGCGAAAAAAAATAAAAAAAAAGAAATGAGCATGGTTTGTTCCAATAAAACTTTATTTACAAAAACAGGTGACAGACCAGATTTGGCCTGTATAGTATACCATGCAGACTCCTGCCACAAGATCTCTGATTATTTCTGCAAATGATTAGGAATGCAGGTAGTGTGGTAGAAAAGTAGCACTCTGTTTCTTTTTTGGGTCCCCCACTCATGAATATCCAAATTAAATGTAATTATTTTTAAAAATCAAACTGAAATCAACACCTATTGGGAATAATAAGTGGTCTCAAGGTGTAAATTACCTCCACAGTCATCAGATGATGTGAAATGTATTGATGCCTTACCGTAGCAGAGAGCATCCTGCTTTTGCAGTATGAAATAGCAGTTGACTTATTAAGCGAGCTTTCTTGTCAGTCATATTCTCCCTCCCTCCTTCTTTGTTGTGTGTCAAATCTGATTAACATTTTCTGGGGTTGCTAAGCACATGATTTCCTGCCTGGGGAAGGAGAAACTTGCCAGCCCTCACTGGGCGCTGGCTGTAGGGAAGGCAAACATCTCCTGGCGGCCTGCCAGCCTCCCTGGGCATTTCAGGATCTCCCCACGTGGCACCTGAGGCACATCACACAGATCACCACATGTGTGCCCCTCAAGAAACAGGAAAGAGAGGGACACGGTACTGCTTCACATATCTGCTCAATGCGCCTAAAGCCCTTAGAAAGTCTATCTCTTTCCTCTACCCTTTAGGACCCAACATGGACCTGTCTACATAAGGATGCTCAATAAATGATTGTTGAATGGAGATGCTTGAGACACTGCTGGCATTTATCTCCTGGTCACTCAGGCACCCTTTGGGGTCTCAGTACTCAGCACCACTAACTGCCCTTCTTCCCCCACATCCTCCAGGTGGGAAGTAAGCCCAGAGGCAAGATGCTTCACATGTTGGAGAATCTCAGAATTTTGCTTTTGTGGAACACAAGAATATAAGTTAGTGATTTAGTAGCATTAAATCAAATCTAATGGGTCACCATTAATGATCAGTGATGGTAGAAAAATAAAAAATAGAAATAGGGAAAATGTTGAGATCTGGTAGGACATTTAAAAGGCATTTGTTCCCCTTTCCTCTTAACCAATAGAGTTGGGTTTTGTTTGTTTGTTTGTTTGTTGTTGGTTTTTAAGATTATACTAAACTTCTGTGTACAAATTGCTCTCAGGAAAAGTGACAATGGTTATCACATAGACTGGATGGTCTTTTGTCAACTCAGCATCGCCACCACGCAAAGGCTGGTAACTGTTTTACAAATTCCCTTCCTTGCATGGGTTAGAGCTTGTCAGGGAGAGGAACCCACAGAGATTTGCGAGGCAGAAAGGAAGCAGAAGCCATTATTATTCTCCAGAGGTTGCAGGCAGATACGGGGGGCAGAGGGGTGATTACAGTGACTCCCAGGGAGCTCTTGAGAACCACCTGCTCTGCTATGGCAGATGGAGGCAGCTGATGCAACTTCTCTAAGATTCTTGACAATTGCAGCAGCTTCCAGGCAAACTTTTGAGAACCACCTGTGTCAGTGCTTCTTGCTGAGCTCATCCGTGTCAGCAACCCCGACCTCTAGCTGCAGCTTCTGTGATCTCTGCATTCTCCATTCTTCCTATCACCATGAAAATCCCTAATTGTACAATAAACCTTGTACACCACAGAGTGACTTCCGTTTTTCAGGCTAAACTCTCACCACAGGTAAGGAAGGAGAGGTTAGCACACATTTGAAGTTTACTTTCCCTTCAAAAATCAGTGGTTGTTGAAACCACTGCCGGAACCAAAACACTATATTCCATTTAACCTTAAGATGCTATTAATTATAAAACATGCTGGTACCATCAAGAAAGAAAGAAAAGAAAGTCCAAAATACGTAGTCTAATAGGAAATCCACACATAGATCTGGGACACCAAACAGACACATCATCGGCGTAAGTCTCACAGAAAAGAATAGCAAGAAAACTTGCACCTCTGAACCTTGTCACTGGGAGAGAGACAATCTCCCCAGAGAATTTGAACTACAACTGCTTATGTAGCTCTGGGGTCTGGATTCACACTGCCAGGGTGACCCAAAAACCCTTAAGCAGAGAGTTCAAAGTCTTAAGCCTGGTGAACAGGCTGAGGCAAGCAGAGATTCTCTCTGGAAGACTCACCTCCTTCAGTCCAGGTGGACAGGGACTATAACGACATCAACTGGAAGATGCACCCTGATTTTAGAGAGTTGGAACATGGAGGGAAAAACAACTGTGTGTCTTAGAATGGAAGAACTATGTTAGCAAATGACAGCAGACTAGCAATGTTTCATATTTCCCACTAAGAAAGAAGCTGAGCATATCACCTTCAGTTTAAAGATCCAAGCTGCTACCAAGATGCAGTTCAAACTCCTTTGCTTACAAAGACTCCATCTGGCCCTGTCTACTCACTAGACCTTTTGGAGCACCCCCCTGCCCACTCTCTGCTCCATTCTCTTTCAGCTGTTGCCACTTCTCAGGACTCACTGAGCTTTCTCTCGTTTCTGAGACTTAAAACGCTTCTGTCTGGTCTATTGTCCATCCTCGCCTCTGCTGGCTAAACTACTCAAGTGAGCAGTGCCTCCCTGAGGAGCTTTCTGACACCAAACCTGGTTTGCATGTTCCTCCGTGCTTCCTCAGCAACTTGTGCTCAACGACCTGCAAGCTACAGAACTTACTCTGTGCCAAGAGCTGGTCCAAGCTGCTCCCTTCGCCCCTCCCCTCTGGCTCAAATGACCAACTTCTGCAAGTCCTTGGAGGCTCTGTCCTAGCACCAGTTCTTGATGGCATTTCCTGAGCCCCCGGAAGCTGAGGTTGGTGGTTGTGCTGTTAGTTCCCTCACAGTGCCACATCTGACATCTTTATTTAGTTGAAATAATAGATTTTTTTTCATTTATTTCCCATCTTAGGCTGAGCAGGAACTGTGTCATTTCTTTTTGTTTCTCCAGAACTTAGCATAGTATCTAGTATGTAATCTGCACTCGGTGCATGTTTAAATGAACTGAAGAACACATGAAGGAATGATTGCAGACTATCTTAATACATTATTATAACCAGATTGGAGGCCCTGCTGTGTTGCAGAGAAAGTATGGGCTTTGGAGGCATCAGGTCTGAATTTACCATTGCCATTTGCTGGCTGTGTGACTGGAAGCACATTATTTGGTTTCTTGGAGCCTATTTTTCTCATTGGTAAAATTGTGTTGATCATCCTCTCTTCCAGCTCTAAGTATCACGTTTAATGAAACATAAAGTGCCTACTACAGTGCCTGGCATACAGTAGGGATTCTGTAAATGGAATTTCTCTTCTCCCTTTCCTGAGGGCCTTGAGTATTTGGTCTAATTTTGCAAAATGGCCAGAGTTGAGTTGCTTGTGAGGCTCAGGAAAGGCTACCAAGTGTGAATGCTTGAAGAGAATCTCAGAGACCCAGTTGTCATTGGTCAAGCAGCAGCAGGGGGTTGGGGGTGGGGTGCAGAAGGTGGGAGGAAATTTGTGAGCAAAGACACAGGAGCACAGGAAGAGAACTGTAAGGAGGTCATTATGGTAAAGATGACAGGTCTAGTGAGGTGGTCAGATACGTCTTTGTATCCCAGAACTCAGCCTAGTGTCTGGCATGAGGTGGGATGGAAGGGGGGTGGGGTGAGGGAGAGAGGGAAGGAGGGAGAAGTCTGCCCCGCATGTATTTGTCAGCTCACCTGGTTTATGGGCAAACAGAGCCTGTTGGTTAGTAACAAAGCATCTCTGAATGAAGGAAAGAAATGAGTAGAAAGAAGGAAGGAAGGAAGGAAGGAAGGAAGGAAGGGAAACTCTTTAGGGGGACGATGTTTAAAATTTGTTTTGGGTCATTCTTGCCTCACACTCTTGATTCTACTCCTATTTTTTTTTAATTAACCAAAGCTACATGCCACCAAAAACAGGGATCTGATGGCCCTTTTCCTCATACCTGAGTAACAGAGACCGGGGTGCAATTATATGCTGATAAATGTTTAACAACCAGGAGGAATAAAAAGCCCTGATTCATAGCATTTGCCCATTTCTCTAGTGCCAATACTCTCACAATGGCTAATTTCAAGCTATCAACGTGACATCACTGAATGCAGAGGTGGGACGAGACGCCACTAACAGCTCTCCTGAACTGGAACAAACTGGCTCCAGCATGCATTTGCCCATGAGGGAGTTTCAAAAAGGTGGAAGACTGGCAGAGACAAACCCTGGTAGCTAGCATGCTGCTGAACAACAGGACATAGGGGCTAATTTCAGAGGCCCTAGGCCAGCTTTTTGCAAAGGCCCACTTCTCTGAGCACCCTGATGGCCTCAAACCTGAGGGGAGTGGCTTGGACAGCAGCTACGGTGAATTTCTGATAGGACCTAGATATCCAATAAGGCCCAAGTCCAGGCTGTGACCTCCTGATGACCTGGAAAGCTGAGAAGCAGCTGCACACCTCATGCTTTGGCAGCACAGTCATGCCTGGACCCCCCTTGAACATATGCTGAAGGAATTAAGATGCTATGATGTGACTGGCAGGTGGCCAAGTCTCAAACTGGGAAGGTGACCACAGTTACAGTTACTCAATATAGTCATCATACAAAGGGGAACATTTGTATGATACAGAAGGTATGAATGTGAGTGAAGGGTTAGGTGGGTAGAAGAAATTTAGGCTGAATATCAGGGATGGTTAAATTATATAAGTTCATGAATTCTGCTCCATCCTCCTCCTTACAATTGGGAGAAAATGGTAGTGGGAGTGAAACACAGAAACTCTTTATAGTAAAACAAACAAGAGATGGTGGTTCATACGCATAAAACTGGAAACTTCTTGCCCTGACCAGGCAAATATGAGGCTACCCCATCACCATCCGACACCCTTCTGCTTATTCTGCCCTTGATGGTTATTCCCATAAAAGTGCTACAGGAAGCGAATCAGTGCCCTTGGCTTCAGTGACCTTCCATATTAGCCCAACCAAAGAATGTCACTGAAAATGATGTCTGGAGTAGCCAGACATTCTGAATGATGGCTGTAGGACCATTTGGTATGCTGAAGCAAAACTCTGCAGACACTAAAACCAAATAGGCTAGAACACACCTGAGAAGAGATACTAAATGTGGACAGAGATGTGCAGCCACTAACCCTCCAGTTACCCAGTCCAGAAACCCAGGAGTCTCCCAACACTTCCTTATCCCTCACCCCTACATATGGTCCATCACCCATTCTGCAGATAGTGCCCCACAAGTATTTCAAATCTCTCCACTTCTCTCCATCTCTCTCCAGAACTCTCCATCAGTTCTGCCAACTACTAGCCGAAGTATTACCTAAATATCCCATAGCCTCCTACCCATCTCCTTGTTTTTATTTCCTATCTTCTTTAGCTTATTCTATATACTGCAGCCAGAGGGAACTTTCTGAAACACAAAGCAGATTAAGTTACAACCCCAATGACTTCCCACCACTCTTAGGAAAAAGAGAAAAAAAACCCTTACACATTTTCCTACAAAGTTCTGGATCTTCTAGCCCCAACTCAACCCTCTAGACATCTTGCAAGAAATTTGTCCTTGCATTTACTGCACCTGCCACAATGGCTTTCCTTTAGTTCCTTAGAAGTACAGTGATTTTTCCTTCCACATGGTCTTTGAACATGCTGTTCCCTTGGACTGAAAGAGCCCATCTCTAGCTCTTCTCCTGACTGGATCTTTCTTATCCTTCAGATTTAAGTTCAAACACCACCCCCTAGAAACACCTGTGACAATGGTATCTGAAATGTATGTGGCCCATCCCTATGCAGTCCTCTCTGTTATAGTACCTCGTTAATCCCCTTCTTAACATAATCACAATCTGTCACTGTTTTATCATTTATGAATTCTTCACTGGAATGTAAGCCTTCTTTCCTTGCCCCAAGCTCCCCCCAATCCACCCACTGCCGGCTCTATACCCCACATGCTTTTCTTGCCACAGGTTCTGCCCTCAGAATAAATTTAAGAAATATGAAGTTCATCTTTAGCCTCCTTCTTCCTCCCTTGTGCCATTCTTTCTCACCTCTGAGAGCCTCTGCAGATAATCAGCCCCTCCTGTGTTTTCATGCTTGCCTGAGGCCTCAAGGTTATATCCTCAACCAGGCTTGGGTTATCCAGAGAGGGATCCTTGTTGAAAAATGACCATCCTCTCCTTCCATCTTCCCCCCATCCGTCAGTTCTGCTGACTTCAACTAAATCTTTAAAAAGAAATCCATAGCCACCCTAATTAATTTACACCAAAGCCAGAATATGGCTAACCCTTTAAACAGTTATAGGAGTGATATTTCTGGGGAAGTGCAAGTGAGAGACCCCCTTCAGCAGCATGGGCACAGGGGTGTGCCCCAGAAACAAACTAACTCCTGCCCTGGGGCAACTGTCCCAAGCTACCCCCACTTTTACTCCTGAATTTTCAAATATCTCTCAAAGCCTGGAGGGCATTTTTTTTTTTTTTTTTTTTTTTTTTTGACTGCAGTTTCCATGGCATTGGTAATAAATTTCCAAAGCCAGGGACAGGATGGAGCAGAAGCAAATTAAACTGTTTGTATTTGGGGGCATTCTGTAATTGGAGGAGTGCCTACATCACTGTAATTTGAGAAGTGCCTATATCACATTACTGATAAATATATTTCTATGTAATTTCTCCTGAATTCCAGGCCTGAAACTTAACCAGATTTTTAGATTATTTCCCATCGGACATTCTATCCTAGAATTGAAAGAAGAAACCACTGGGGGAAAAAGAGGCACTATAAAATATATAGTTATATAATTGTAAAAATCCATAGCCAAATTTGTCTAGATCAAAGGATTCCAGATTTTGAGTGTTGGCTGGCCTCTGTGCTAGGGCAAAAGCTTGAGGTGGGTCTCCCGGGCAGGCACGCAGAGTTCCCCAAGGTTTCCACATCTAAGAGTCATTTGGGACACTTGTTAAAAATGCATTTTCTCCAGCTTCACCCCTGCTGAATCAGAAACTTCATGGGAGGGGCCGTGGACTACATATGCTAACAGGTTCCCACTGTTAAATATTATGGAGCCATCTCCTCTAGGAGAGGTGGTGACTAGTATAGCAGAGGTAGTTTATCCTTGGCATTAGCTTCCTGTAAAGCCTCATAGGAGGGCACCATTCTTAGAGTTTCTGATGCAGCAGGTCTGGGATGGGGCCTGAGAATGTAAATTTCTAGGTGATGTTAATGCTGCTGGTCCTGAATCACACTTTGAGAACCATTACTTTAGAGAAAAACTCCTTGAAAGAGTTGTCTGTGTTTGCTGTATCCAATCCTCCCTTCCCATTCTCTCCCGTACCCACCGCAACTGGGATTTTTTTCCCTGTCGCCTTCCTGGAACTGCTACTGTCAAGGTCACCAATGACCCACTTGTTTGCTAAATCCAGTCTTCATCTTCCTTGACTTATTTGTCTCAACTGATTACTCCCTCATCCATGAACATTTTGTTCACAAGATTGCCAAGACATCACTCACACTCTCCTGACTTTCCTCCTACCACACCGGCAGCTTCTCCTCAGTCTCCTTCAAAGGTTTTTGCTCTTCTCTCCTGTTTCTTGGAGTATCCTGGGGCTCAGTTTGGGACCTCTTTTATTTTCTACACTCACTCCCTACAAAATCTCATCCAGCCTCATAGCTTTAAATCCCATCTATATGCTAATGGTTCTCATATATATATATATCTCATGCCTGAAACTCTCTTTCAAACTGGAAGTATTTTTACATATCTGAGAGCTTTCCCAACACCTCTACTCAGATTTCTATTAGGTAGCCATCTCAACTCTTACAAAACTGAACTTCTCATGCTCCCCCTCCACTCCACCAACTGCTCCACCGTCCTATCTCAGAATATGACAAGCCTATCTTTTTTAATTGCTTAGAACAAAATTGCGTGAGTCATCCCTGGCTCCTCTCTTTTTCTCACATCTCATATCCAATCTAGTAACAAATCCTACTGGATTTCAAATCTCACCACCTCCACTGGTACCACCCTGCTCCAAAGAACCCTAGAGTCTTGCCTGAATTATTGCAACAGCCTCCTAACTAGTCTCCCTGCCTCTGCTCTGGCTCCACTTAGTTCTAATCTCTGCATGGTGGTCATGAAGAGCCTGTAAAAATAAGTCAGAACATGTCATTCTTCTGCTAACCCAATTCTGAATAGGTTTCCATCCTACTAGGAGTAAAAGCCAAAGTCTTTACAGTGACCTACCACACCTGCATAGCCTTCTGCACATCCTCTGCCGCTCTCCTCTCATTCACTCTTGTCCAGCCACACTAGGCTGCATCAAATACACCAGACACCTTGGAGTCATAGCACTTGTTCTTCCCCGTGCCTGGAATGCTCTTCCCCAGATAGCTGTACACTCACTTCTCTCCTCCTGCCAGTCTTTGCTGAAATGTCATCTTCCCAGTGAAGCCTCCCCTAACTGCACTCTTTAAAACTGCAACAGCCTCCCCTACATGCCCCCTCCTTCTCATTGTTTTCATTGCACTCCTTCTAACATGCACATCTTAGTTTTCCTGAGTTGCTATGTCAAATACCACACGATGGGTTTTGGCTTAAACAAGAGGAGTTTATTGGCTCAAGGTTTCAGAGGCCAGAAGTCTGCATCAGGGCATTAGCAAGACCATGCCTTCTCCTGGGGTCGCCAGTGCTCTGGCTGGCTGGCAATCCTTGGGTGCCTTGGCTTTCCTGTCATACGGTGATGTACCTGCTGGATTCCTGTTTCTCCTATGGCTTTCTCTCACTCTGGCTTCCAATTTTTTCTCTTTATAAGGCCTCTAGTAGTCTAGTTGAAGACCCAACAACATTCAGTTGGGCCATACCTTGATTTAAAACAACATCTTAAAGATATCCTATTTATAATGGGTTCACACCCACAGGAATGTGGATTCAGATTAAGAACTTGCCTAAATTGGGGTACATAATTCAATCTACCACATATACCATTTAATTTTGCTATTTATTGTTTCACTCCATTAGATTGTAAGTCAATGAAAGCACAGATTTTGTAAATTTTGTTTATTGATATATTCCTAGGCATATAATAGACACATGAAGAACATTTGTTAAAAAAATGAATAAATTCTAATTTTGATACCATGTTCTGTACATAATCTCATTTATCCCCATCTTCCAGATGAAGAAACTGAGGTTAATAGTGGTTATATAATCCATCTGAGGTAAGTAAACCCTTCAGCAGGGGATGAACCTGTATTAGTCCATGGGCTAGAAGGGTAATTCCATAACATTCTGATTGACTGTCACTGAGTAGTGGAATTTGTCCCCAAATGACTAGGTATTCTCAGTAACAAGTACAGCTGGGATTTGAACATGTCTTTTGGCTCCAAAGGCTCCTGGTTTTTCTATAATGCTGCCAGTCCCTACAGTTTCAACATAGACTAGTAAATATGGTTAGCTAATTTAAAGCATTCTTAATTTATTTTCTTAATTTATTGGATACTAATAACAGTTCTCTGTCCAATGTTCAAAGCCTTCTAGATTTCCTAACTCCCAAGTTGTTTATTCCCACACCGAAACTTTTTGAGCCAAGTTCCATCTTTTGAGACTGGGGCTGGGACTGAGCCACAGACAGGGCCTGGGGTCAGGAGGGAAGTGGGTACATATAAAGGTGCCACCCTCCTTCTCCCTTCTCTAAATGTCTGCTGGTCTTGCTTTCACGCTGTCCTTTAATGTCTCAATAATATTCACGTCAGCATTAAAATCTTCACAAAATTAAAAGGAAGCCTCACTTTACCCGCCCCTCCCTCCAAAAAAAAGTTATCCAAGGAAGCTGGCTCTCACCCTATTTGCCCCAACTACATTTCTGCTCCCACTTTTGGGGTCTTTGCAGTCTCTGTAGCAATATTCCCTCTTCTTCCTTCATCAAAGAGGCAATAGTTGTAAGGCTTGGAATTATTTCTCCTGTGATTCCCTTGGTTTTCCAAAACTGTCTTTCAAAATCTCTACTTCTCTGCCATCCCTTTATTTTCTATCCTTTTCATAACACTCCTGTCCCTCTTGTTTTTGTAATTATTCTTAACACAAGTGGTTCTAATTCCATTCAAATTCAATGGAAAGTCTCAAAAATGCTTAAAGTGTTTAGAGTTAAAGTTGTATTGAGACCTCCTAATGAAGAAGGTGTTGCTGTCCTCGACATTGATAATTACAGCAATTTGGGAAACAAATTCCACCCCTTGCCTAAGGAGAGTAAATTGATGGTTTGGACAACACCCTCTTAGACATGAACAAATAGGGGCTGGTCCCCTGAGGAAGGTGTGCCCAGGCAACGTCTGAAGGGGAGGTGGGTGGAAGTCAGGCTTCAGACATCCTCTCTGACATCAGGCGGTGCCACCACTGTCTGGCAACGTCTCCTGGGGGATCACAGAGAGCGGTACTTGGAGCTACTCACTGAAAAGGCCTTGTCTACCTCACTCCCCAGAGCTCTGGTTCTGCAGAGGTACTGAGTGAAAACAAGGAGAATGAACACAAAAGGAGCAGGGATTGTGTATAGGCATCTGAATGCCAGAGCTGGGCTTTCTTAGAAGCTTTTTAATCATGGCTCCGACCATGCTAGAACTTCTAAACTCACCACCTTGCATGCCCAGCACTCTCAAAGGTTTCCGCAGTGAGAAGGCACCATGAAGTATGCAGTCACCCCAGCAGAAGATAGGGTGCAACCAACCACGTCAGGCAAGGGACCAGTCATGAGTAAAGAAGATATAGGGACTGATTATGACTTTTAGAGACCCCAAGCACTGACAAGGATATGGTAGTCTCTCCTCCACACAGAGTTCATTTGGTAAATAAAAAATGCTAAAATTAGTACAGTAGAGTCCAAGAAGTTTTGATTTTTTTCCTATGCAGCAAATAATTTCAAAAGAAAAAATACAGTGCCTCTGATTCACTGGTACCCTAAACATGCACATGGATAGTTTATCTTTGTAGTTAAACAGCACCTCAAGGCAGAGGTTTTCCTCATATAGAATCTTACCTGAAAGTAGAAAACATTTATTTAGATTCAACTACCCTCTATTAAGTGCCAGCTACACAACAGGTGCCATGCTCAGCAAGTACCCATACTTTGTCTTCTAATTCTAACAATACTGTTTCATGGTGATTTGGGGTGGGGGGTGGAGATTTCATCTATTGCCAAATGAAAGTAAATCAAAGGATTTACCAATATCCTCATAGACTATGAACAATGTTTTACAAATAAGAAAACCAATTAGTTTGGGTAACGAAGTAGCAGATGCCAAGATGGGATTAAACATGCAAGAGATTTATTGGGACAAGGAACAGGCAAGTTAAGCCTCCAGACCCAACACAGCTCTGATGCCTGTGAAGGAGACTGGGAAGGAAGGAAGATCAGGGCAGAAAAGATTTGGCCAGTCTAATGGCAGCCAAAGTTGCCCATTGGAAGCGTCCCCAGTCTGTCCTGAATAGGTCTGCCTTGACCCCCTGACACACTAAGTCATTGGTGGGGAACAGCCTACAGGAAGCACGACTAAGTAGATCCAGAGGGGTAGCAGGTGAGGGATGGGGGACGGGGGTTGGGTGTCTGTCAGTTATACCCCTTGTAGCAGAAGAGCTGAGCAATGTGTTTCCATGACCCCCAGAGCAAGGCATTAGAGAACTGAAATGAATTTTCTTATTTACCTAGCTTGTCAGTGAAACTGTGATTCAAATATGGGCTTTTTGAATAACATATTCCATATTTTTCTCACTATCCTAAGCAGCCCCCTTAATTTGGGATGGTGTGGGATTGTGGAATTTTAGATTTTTGGGAAATTATCTGTTAAAATCTTTTTTTTAAAGACTTCCTTCTAATGTGTTACAGTCAGCTTACTTACAATTTGGGGAGTTTTGCCAACTGATGGGTTGCCCATTGTAGAATTTTATCCAGGTTTCTGGGTATGAGCTTAAGCCAAGAGAAAACATAACACCCTTGAAAGGTATCCAGGGCCCTTTGTGCCTCAGGCATCTCTGAAATAGGACTTGCATTCTTGCTGAGAGAGAGGACAACAGTATCATGCCCTATAAAATGTCTTTTTTAGGGGCTGATGCCATAAAACAATAATCAGAAACTCCATCTTATAGCTGTGTACACTTTTCTGCCTTATTCATCCTCCACTTTCTCCCTGCTCTTTCTCATCCTGCAAGGAGAAGGTTTTGTAGCACAATAATGCATCAAAGTTATGCCATTGGTGATAGCAAAAGAAATGTTGTTAAATAGATGCCATCCTCAGAGTAATTCATCCATTTCACAAATATTTATTGAGCACCTACTATGTCCCTGCAACTGGAGATGCAGTGGCGAACATGGGACAGACAAGGCTTGCTTGTCATGAAGTTAAAAGAGAAAGGCAATAAACCACAAACAAGATAATATTGAATAGCAGTAACTGCTATGAAGAATATAAAGCAGTACCAGGAGTTCAAGAGTGGTGGGAGAAGGTGCTGAAATAAGATGGTCAGGGAAGGCTTCTAAGCATGGATATGTAAGGATGGAGCCAGCTACACGAGTATGCAGGAGAAAAGCATCCCAGGCAGAGGGAACCATGAAGAGGAAGGAGTGTGCCCTGGAGGCAGGAACAGTGTTTTCCATTTAAAGCAAAGGAATGAAGGTCTACGTGACTAAAGCGTGGAGAGCACATGAGAGGGTGTCATGAGTCAGAGAGTTAAATAGGGGCCAGCTCACCTTGTACCTTGTAAACCAAAGTAAGGATTAGATTTTATTCTAGTTACAACTGGAAGCCACTGGAGAGTTTAAAGGAGAGTATGTTAGAACTTGATTTACTGTTGTGGAAGCAAGAACAAAAGTAGGAAGACTGTTTAGGGGCAATTTCAATGGTCCAGTGAGGAGAGATGATGGTGACAGTGGAGGAGGTGGTGAGATGTGATTAGATTCTGAAAGTCCTTGACCTGCACCTACAGAACCTATAGGAATCCAACCTCATCTATGCAAAATGGAGGCTGACATAATGGTCCCTCAGCCTTGGCCACATGGATTGTCATATGGGATGTCAGCAGGATGCAGCTTGGACCTGGGGTGGGCAGAGGAGCTTAACCAGAGAGAGAAAGAAGGAAACTCTGCCTCTATATGGTTGAAGAGAGATCTGATCCAAATAGCCTAAACCTCTTAAAATCTACTTCTAGGACTCTGGGTGTATTCAGGCTCCACCACTGATAAGATTGTGTCCTTTCTGGTAATGGACTTTGTCTGCATGTTCCTAGAGATACCACAGGACTCAATGGTGAGTTATACATCGGAAGCAATAAAAAGACTAAAATAGCTGATGCTTATATGCTGCTACTACGTGGCAGGCACTAAGTACTTTACCTCTAGTATCACATTTAATCCTCACAATAACTCTATGATATAGGCATCCCCATTTTATAGATGAGGAAACTGAGCCATAGAAAGGCTAAGTTACAGAACCTGCTAACATTCACTTTGAAGGCTCTCCTCTGCTAAATATGGATAGGCTCCAATGATTCCAAGGACCTTTAACCCTCACACAGCAATCCAGGGCTGGTTGGCATTTATGGGCATCTGTGCCATTTTGGAGGGTCTTCTCAGACGTACTGCCACTTTGCCGGTAGAGTCCTTATGGAAATGAACTTTCCCAGTGTAAGCATTGCTGTTAGATCCTGGCTGCCAGCAGGGCCCAACAGAATAGAGAAGAGGATCCTTGGGCCTCAGCAGTCAGAAATCACAGGTTCACTCATGCCATGGCCCAGCTCCAATCAAGTCACTGCTTGCTGCTTACTTCCGTGGTGAGGAAACATTCAGCAATAAATTCATTCAGCAATGATTTACTGACTACTAAGGTTGGCACTGTAATAGGCACTAAAGATGATGGGGAACAGAGCTACTCCCTGCCAACACAGTTCTTACAGGTTAAGAGGGATAATGACAGGGAAACTGGCTAAAGTTCATTTCCCAAGAAAACTAACAACACAAGCTATGTGTGTACATATTTGAGCAGCAAATTTTGGGGCATAGAAGAGAAAGGTATTAGCTGAACAGAAACCAGGATCTAGTATCCATACGGGTTGGAGTAGTCAGGGAAGAAGAAAGGGGGAAATTATTGAGGCCATTATAGAGGAACTTGGAGTACATCTAAAGAGTCCAGAAACTTCATTGAGAAAGGTTAGCATCTGGCTGTATTTCTGCCTGAAGCCACTGCCATCCTTTGAGGCTGAAAAGCACTTGCCATCTGCTGGATGATGCTAATGTTAACATAGGAAGCCATTTTGCTTATGACTTCTATTATGCCCGTGAGAGAGGGATAGCAAATCTAATTACATGTAGTATGGAGAAAAATACGTTCTTGGGAAGCTCCCAGGCTGAAATCTGATGGCTTCTTTGAACTCTTCATGAGGTAGTGGACAAGAGTTGCGTAGAGATCATTTATCAATAACTTATGTCTTGGGGCACAGAAGGAGGATATTTGGGAAACCTAGAACTCCAGGACCCTAATTACCCTGTTCCTTCATCCATCCACTCTCCCAGGCATTCAGAACAGAAGACCTATGGGTCTTCAGTAGTGGAAGGGGCACTTGGATAGGGAAGAGAAGAGAACAAGGAAGCTTTCTCATGCAGGTCCCACTCTTCCTTTTGAGTTAAAATTGCTCCTCTGGGTACCATTACAGAGGAGGGACAATGGTCTCCAGACTGCGGTGAAAATATTTTCTGGGAAAGAGGACTGTAGTTCCAAGAGTCTGTTTCTTCATTCAATTAGCATGGATTGTTCGTTTTGTTGACACTTTGGAAAGACCAATGCATCTGGCATGATAGGCAAGGAGGGCAGAGCTGGGGAGAGTGCTCTCTCCTGAGACCCGTGATCCAGAAAAACTGGCCAGAGTGGACCTCTTTACCTTTCTGATGAATAAGAACTCTGATCAGAAAGACTGCCTCTTTGCTGTTTAAATTGAAAATACTTTTATCCTGCTTGCTGTTACCTATTAGTTTCGTTTATGTTCTTTCTGGCTTACTGAAGGATTTTTTTTTCCCCATATAATCAGTTCTACTAGTCTTAGCTTTAATTTCCATCTTTGGCTTTATACATTAGAAACTCCAATGTTATAAATTATTGATGCATATTTCTTATAATTCTTTAACTCTTACCCAGCTAGAATTTACTGTTGTGTCAACATGAAATAAAGAACTAATTTTATTTTTAGTAATCCAAATAATTAACCAATTTTTCCCAGGACCTCCAGTGGTTTTATCCATTCTTTCTATAATTCAAAGTGCATCTTGATCAGATACGAAATATTTTTAATTACCTCCTACATGAGGATAACACATATCCTCTTCAACTCCAGTGTGGCCATTTAGCTTGTATTGGTCAATGAAATGCAAGTAGAAGCAACATGTGTCACTTCTGACCAGAAGCTTTAAATGCCAGTGAGTGGCTCGCCTGGGTCCCGTGGAAGAGATTCAGCTGACCCAAGATGGATACATAGCTTGGGCCAAAATAGAAACTTTTGTTGTAGTGAACTACTGATATTTGGTGGTCTTTGTTATCACAGCATAACACAATCTATCGTGACTACAGTATGTTTCTGGCCTCTCTCTTCTGCATATTCTTGTACTAGAAACAGAGAACCTTTGCTCTTAATTATCTAAGCCTCACTCAACTGAGACTGATCTGCAAGTCCTGGGAAAACAAATCAAGAAACAAATATGCCCAACCCATTCCCCTGAAGGTTTTACAAGTTGGCTATTTTCCTCCTACATTCAGCATTCCATAGTGCAGAGTAACAAGCTGTGGGGGTTGGAAAGGAAGGATAAATACTTGGGGGGAAGGACAGAGGGAAGCAGAAGAGTTGCATTACAACTGCCTTGAAAACACTCAGGTTTAGAGTTTTAGTTTTACCTTTCCTCCACGATTACAAGAGCCCTGGCAACAGAATGGTTTCTCGTGGGGTTGTCTGCATCACCATGCCACCTGTGATCTTCTCTCCCCATCACTTCCTCAGTTTGGGCCTGACCCAAAGCTCCATGTCAAATGGCAGCACAGGGTTGTTGGAAGTGGTGTGGAAAAGGGAACTATGAAATTTTACCAAGGGAAATGCTGGAAGGTAGAGAAGTGGGAAGCCAGTAAAAATTTGCCATAATCACATTTCTTTCAGCACGTGGATGCTATTCATTCCTCCTGAATGCAAGCACATCTGGAAAGGCTGCTGTCCCACAGCAACTTTGTAAGGCATTGAACTTTTTCAAAGGTGGCACGTGATTTAAACCCATCTTAGTTTCCCAGCTGCTATGACAAATACCACACAATGGTTTGGCTTAACTACAGGAACTTATTGGCTTACAATTTCAGAGGCTGGAAAGCTTGCTTCCTCCTGAGGTCAGTAGCATTGGGGCTGGCTGGCCATCCTGGGGTTCCTTTGCTTTCCTGTTACAAGGTGATAGCCTCTCCTTACTTTTCCAGGCTCTGTCACTTCCAGCTTCTGGCTCATCCCCATGGCTTTCTCCCACTATTTCTGAATTTCTTCTGCTTATAAAGGACTTCAGGAAAGTGGATTAAGATCCAACCTCATTCAGTTGGGCCACACCTTAACTAAAAATAACATGTATGAGAGATCCTATTTACAATGGTTTCACACCATCAAAAAATGAGATTAAGATTAAGAACACTTTTTCTGGGGTACATAATTCAACCTACCACACAATCCTTCTGAGCCTGGAATGATCAAATGCAAAAGCCATAAACAAGTTTCAGGGGAAGGTTTTTTTTAACGCTCTCCCTCCATTTGAAAGTGACATGTCTATCCCTAAGAGAGCAGGGTGTGATTCTTCACTCCAGCAACTCTGAAAGTTCAGGTTTACATCTTCCCAACTTTGAAACAATCTTCAGAACCTCAAATTTACCCAGTAATGAGAATTGATGGATTATAGTTAGGATCAAATTTGTGTATGGCAAGACTTAATTCTGCTTCTTTGCCCAAATTTTGATATTGAACAGCAGCCAAAATTGGACTCTCTTTGAGTTTGAAGTCAAGGCAAACTGTACTGTTTCCAATGGTATTTCTACTCCAATTTCCCCTCCCCAACTACCTCCACAGCTCAGCAGAGATTCACAGACATATAAATCAGAGTTGGCTCAGCTTAGAAGAGGATGGAGAACTGGACACCACCCAAACAAAAAAGTCATACCCAGAGCAATTAGTTACCAACACACACATTTCATAAAGCACAAAGAAACAAGAATCTCCAAAGTTCAGTGCAGTTAAGAACAGAAACAGCTAGAAACACAAAGTTGAAGATTGTAACACAAGATTCTTTGCTTTGAACAGTGAGATGAAGAAACTGAGGAGATACAGAAAAAGAGCATCACTGAACTAGATGGTGGGAAGCAGAAAAGGATACAAACTGGGTCAAATAAAAAATATTCTTATCACCTCCTTAATGAGAAGAAATCCAGAGGGGCATTTTGTACATATTGGTGATTATATATCATACTCATACATAAGATATCGCTTAATAAATGTGATATGATTCTCACTTCATAGCTAAGGTTCAATCATTCTGAATTAATAAAAATACTTCGTCTTCCTAAAACCCCAAGGTAAAGAACCCTTTCAGGCTTTTCCTAAATAGATATCTGAATTAGGTAGTGGGGTCTAGTGGTAGACCCCACTATCAAGTGAAGTTAGGTTTCTGGTGCTGGACCAGACAGCCCAGATAACCAGCAGTCCTTGCAGAATTGCACCATTACAAGCCTTGTACTTGGAGTGCTACAAGTTACACTTCACATCTACTATCTCATCTCAAACTCACTGTGCCTTTGTAAGGCAGGTGGGGCAGATATTTTACAGACAAGGAAACTGAGGCACAATAAAGTCAACGTCACAAAATTGGCAAATGGCAATGCTTTATCATTAAAATGGACTCTCGAGCCCTTCCCTCTAGTCTCAGCTGCCCAACTGGCAAACTCTTCCAGAAAAATTCTGTAAATATTCAATGGTCTAGCCAACAAGAAAAGATGTTTCTTAGACACTTTGGGACTTCTCAGCTTCTCTGGGATCCACCCTGACTCCAGAGGTGAGTCGTCAGGAGCAATATCTAAAATGTGAGATCTTAGTGCACCCTGGTTATGACTATTGGAATCAGGGTGGGCACCTGACACAATGACCCAAAATAAATACTGAAAAATACAGAGAAGGGGAGTCATTGGAGCTAGGCTCCATTTGGGACAACTCTTTCAAGCAGTTCTTCCTTGGTTGGATACTCTAGTATCTTCATTCAATATTTTTCTTAAATTTAATTTAACTTTTTTGGTTTTTGCTTAACCAACCCCCCCCCCAAAAAAAAACATAACTTATACAACGTAATTCTCCTAGTCTCACTCTCTGAGTCTTAAACTTTTCACCCAACATCTCTTGCTTTTATCCAAATAAAGTTCTCTCTTAATTGAGTATTTTCTCTGATGCTCTCTTTTCCCAACTAACAACAGCAAGGTTGGGGTAGTTTCCATTTCGGTCACAATTGCCTTAGACTCACCAGCATATAGCTATTGACCTTCTCAGATGACCATGCAAAAATCAGAGGCCAGAGAGAAAAACCACACTTAGGTTCTTAACAGGGATGAATGGACTGGCATAAAGCCAATGGGATTATGAAATGACTGGTAAATTAATAAACTCCCTCTCAAATTGCCTCAGCTCCTCTGAACACTAAGAAGGTTTTAAAACTCTTTCTCATGCCCACCAGAACCAGTAATTGATTCACATTTCAGATTAGGTCAGTTTAGTATCCTTAAGTCAGCTCCCTTTTGAATAGATTTTGCAGTTTCGATAATACCAGGTCATCTGGTTAGTGGGTAAAATACTACTGAGAAAAAGAGTATTATGAAATCTAAGCTTGCAAGTGGAATTATTAAAAAATCAAAGAGTTATAAACCTTAATTCCTGCCTTTGCTTGAACTAAGAGAGACAAGGAAGACCTTTAGCTGCCCTTCTATCTGATAAGACTGAGTGCAGTGGCTATAAAGTAGAAAATAACAAATACAGCTCTGAGGCAGCCCATGCAGTGCCCTGGAGCATCTCTGTAGCTTTACTGATTGCTCAGAAGGATCATGGGAAAGGTGGATTTGTCATGGACACTGGTGAAGGAGAATGATTTTCAAAAGTGCATGAAGAACTTACACAGAAGTCCTCTCATCTCTGTGGTTCCAAGCATGGGTAACCAAGAGAATATTTTACGAGCCTCTAGTGTCTACTTCAGGATGACTAAAGGTGCTCTTAATTGTTTTTCAGTTCAAATGCATTAAATTAACTTCACCTAAAAACACTGCTTACTTAAGTCAATGAGGGAAAATTGGATTTAGATTTAGAGTCACTGCACAGATGCAAAATAAGCTCTAAAACCTTGACAATTTTAACGCAGCATATGCACAAAGCAAAATTCAAATGACTTTGTAATTTCTGATTCATATATAAGTACAATTGTGTATGACACCAACATACATTTTCACTTTTCCATTATATTATGGAGGGGAGAGGAGTAGAGGAAGTAGAGTCAGGTTTTGTCTCCTCTGTCTTCAGTCACCTCAGAGGGATTGGTCATGTCATTTATGATGAGCCAATATTGGCGCCAAGCAGAATAGGACCGAGGATATTTTACATATACAGGCAAAAAAGAGCACTACAGGGAATCCTGAGACTCAAGTCCTAAGCTGGGCTGTCCCACTGCCTGGACAAGCACTTCTTTCCGTGTGATCCTAGAAAACAAAAGGATCCAGCGACTAAGTAATCTCTCAATTTCTTCCAACCCTAAATCATGATTACAATGGCCATTTTTCCTTAATATTTCTTATCCAAAATTTGGAGTAATTTTATCTCCAAAGGTCCTGTGCAAAACCCTAACATCATAAATTCCTATTTCCTATATTTGGATGTATCATCATAAACATCCAAAAAGTTCAAATAATCAGAATAGTTTTTGCAAAGCTATATAGTGTGCATAATGGTCACCATTTTGTACAATAGCCTAAAATCGCCTACAGAATGATCAACAAAGATTCATTTCTGTTCATTTTGGCTTTATAATTATGTTGCATTCTAATTCTCTTACACAGAAATCTCAGGAAATGAGAGACAAGTCATAGCAGTGCAGTGAGAAAAGATGAAACATCTTCCATTACTCCAACAGAATCTTTAGATCTCATCAGTGAGGCTGGTGGTTTGCATTGATTTTTTTTTTTCCTTCTACATAAATCTCCTTTCATTTGCACTTGCCTCATTTCCATCAATTATTCTTGGCATCCAGAAAAGACATAATTTTTTTTTTTTTTTACTAAAATTGGACACACTTCAGCATCCAGTTAGGTCCCTGCACATAAAGAAAGAAGTCACAAACATCTCTATTTCTTTGGATTTTTAAAGGGCTGACCCCAATTCAGGTAAAAAGTTTCCTTAAATCCAAAACCATACTAAAGGACACATCTTTTGCTTTATACTAGAGAGCCAAGTGCAACTATTTAAGATGTTTAGCTATTCCTAGAGAGAACACGGTTGTTCAGTAAATATACCTGGTGTGCCCACCAGGGACTAGATACTCACTAGACCTTGAGTACATGCTGATGGGTAAGAACCATCCCTGCCTCCAGGCCCTACAGGCTCTCTGGGATGATGGACTAGCCTGCAACTGGCAAGCCTCTGCTGCTAAGCAAGCACCAAATACTAAGGAGCGGAGAGAAAGGAAGTCACAGCCCGGGCTGGGGTGGTAGTGGACCAAGCAGCTCAGAGGAGAAGCCTCCTGACCACCACTGGGTGGAATTGCATTAGGAGAAAATCTCAGAAGGGGTTTGCTTTTTCTTTTCCTTTTTGACATTTTTTTATATAATGGTGGTCAATGCTGTCAGACTCTAGAACTGAATAAGCTGATTTCAAATCCTAGCTTAGCCACTGACTAGCTGGATGATCCTGGGCAAGTTATTTAACCTCTCTGTGCCTTGGTTTTCCCATATGTAAAATGATAATAATAATATCTGCTTCACGGGCTTGTAAAGATCAAAGTGCTTGGACTGGTACCTGGTACAGAGTGCTCCTTACAGGTTCTTACTTACCTTAAATGTTTTAGGTATTAACGTGTCACCCATTTAGAGGTCAGAGCTTGGACAACTTCAACACTCCAGCAAATGGCAAAGAATGTGAAAGTGACCAGAGAGTGTCTATGATGAGCCAGCTTGGTTTCCCAGCAACCTGGCCCCAATCTCCCTCACCCACCTCTCAGCCCACAACTCTCCCACATGTCCTGGCCTCTGCAATTTTCCTCCTAACTTTCTTCTATCCCCCGCCCCCCATCCCAGCCATTCTTTCAAGGCTCTGGTCAACTTCTACTTTCCCATGGAGACGTCCCTGATCTGGTCAGGCCACACTGTCCTCTCTCGAGGGTACTCCTGAGGACATTTTTACCACTCTTAGGACTCCTCTCACGTACAACTTAGTATTATAGTTATTTTACTACTTCTCTTAATCTCCTAGCCTTACTAGATTGTAAATTACTTGAAGGCAGGGCCATGTCTTACTCATTTTGGTAATTCCCACTCTGAGCACAGTGACTTTCATATACTTAGTCCTGAATTTGTTTTATAAATGAATGAATGAAGGAAAAACAAACAAACAAAAACACAATAGTTTGGGGAGTGGGTTCTGGAGTCAGACAGACTTTAATCCTGCTCTGTCACTTTCAGCTGTGGAACTTTGGGCTGTAACTCTATCTGTTCCTCATCTCCTCACAAGTAAAGTGGAGATAATCATAGGTTCTCCTTAAAGGATTGTTGTGAGGGCTAAATGAGATAATATCTGTAAAGAACTTAGCAGGGCACTTGGCATTTAATGAGAGTTTATTAAATGTTAATCATTGCTGTTGCTATTATTTTGTTACCGTCATCATTTTTATAATTAGTCTGGGGCCATTTTATTTATAGGGAAGCAGCCCTCCACCCACCAATGACACCTAAGGAAAAAAATATATTCCAATGTAGTACTACCATTAGGAGTCAAAACTATGATCCTGAGCTAATAAAAATATTCTAAATATTCTTAGCATATACTGCTTAAGAACTCAAGGAAGTATTTTTGGTATTTTAGAAACATGTCCCTCAAACATTTTTAAATGTCAGCACTTCTGAAAAGTTTCCATCTATGAGTCATTTTGTTCCCAGCCATATGATACCATGATCTGTAGCTTACCTGTTTGAAGGTATTGTAAAGGTCACCTGGTGGCAAGCACTATCTTCCCATGGTATGGATAGAAGGAAATGAGGCACAGAGAAATGCTTGACTTGAAGATGCAGAGTAAATTAATGGCAAAAGCTGTTCGAAAATCTATTCATTCTCAAATTCCCATTCAAAATCCAAGTTCAGAAGCAAATCTCATTTGGTGTTATTTTAAGTATGACTTTTAGTAAAAGGGCATGTCATTAAGCAGAACCTTTTAAAATACAAATCTACAAACAGTTAAAATGATGTGATTCAAATTAGAGAATTATGGTATTCTTGCTTTTGAAGGAAAGAATTTCAAGTATTTATCAATCAGGGATCAGTCAGAAGACAGAAATCATGAAAGTTGCTTTAGTAGAGAGAATAGAATATATAAAAATATGTTAACTAGGTATTTAAAAACTGAAAATGCAAAAATCATGGGGAAAAAATGCACTATAACAGAGACAGCAACTGCAGGAGGCAGCTACCAATCCTAGTACTGAGAAACAAAAGGAAGAAGTTGAACATATTAAAACTAAGAAGCTTGGAGGAGGGGGCCGTGGAGCTGAGACTCAGACATTTTAGAAGGGAGCGGAGTTTGGCTGGTACCGGAGTCTCTAAGCTTGGAGGATGGACCCTGTGGGTTGGGACACAGACTCCTGAGCAACAGGTATCAACCAGCTGCTGCTAACATCTCCAAGGCTGATTCTATGAATGCTGGAAACAATGCATCCTGGATTCAACTACTGTTGCTGGAATGAAATTCTGCTAAGATGAAGTTGCTTTTCTAGGGTGATTGGACAAGAACAGGAAGCAAAGTGAAAGGGGAGAGGATCTTCTCCCTCCTCCAGTCTTCCAGTCTCTAACATATGCAATTGGCAAGGGCTCGCTAGGAAGCAGCTGGCAAAATAAAAATGTGGTTTGCAGAGTTGCTGACACCACAAAGTAAGGAATGAAAGTGTGGGTTGGGGGCTAATAAACAACAACAATCGGCACAGCCCTCTAGAGGAGGGAAAATGTTCTGCTTTTCTTCACGGTTACTTGTGCTGAATCTATCCATCTGTCCCCTATACTTTACTTTGCTCCTGTTTGCATACTTTCTATTATAATTGAGATATGAAAATGTCTTACCAGTTCAAACATGTATTTTTACTAGACTTTTAGGTTAAAATTAGAGGTTTCTAGAAATAATACCACCAGACTTTTTACCCAGAAACTCCACAAATCTATGATTTAGCCACTATGCTTATGTTCAATAAGTGCTATTTATTCAGGATAATAATATATATGAATCTGTAATTTTTAAAGATGACTGAAAGACAACACTGAGAGCCTAATGTACCATATAATATCAATAAAAATTATAATAGATAACCATGGTAATGGGAATTGCTACTAGAAAATACGTATCACTCAAAAATTCTCAGGGCTTTTTTGTTGTTTTTGTTTGAATTATTAAAAAGAATGAATTGTTTAAGACATGAAGCCCTTAACCCAACCAGCTAAAACTTGATTTAATTTTGCTCAAAGGTAACTTAGGAATTGCAATCAGTTTCAATGGAGACTGACTCTGAGAAACACAGCCAGAGAATAGTATTTCGATTCATTTGACTCAATTGAAAAACCGTTTTTAGGATGGTTATTGCATGTCTGTTGATGAGCATAACTTTGTGAGACAAGGTTAAGACAAGGTATCTGACTCAAGGAGTGGATAGTTTAGTTGAAAAGAAGTTCCCAACACACATAAAAGAGTCTGAGGCTAAGAAAGTTAGCCTCACCAAAATCCCCTTGCCCCTGCCTCCATGGTAGCTGGGCATTTGAAAGTTCAACTGTACTCCCTTTCCCAGCCTCTCTTGCAGCTATCTGTGGCCACATGATTAATTTCTCTCCAGGGCACTGTGACAGAGTTGGTGTGCCTGTCTCACACGACATTCCACATGTCCTCTTTCATCTTTCCCTCCTTCCTTGGGGATGAAATGACAAAAACAATGATAAGAGTGAACTTGGAAGCCCTGTGTTGAGGACAGCAAGGCCAACATTACCCTGAGTTTCTAAATCACTGCTCAGAGACAACTCCCGATACCTCCTCCTCCCTACAAACTGCAGCTTCTTTTCTGAACTATAATATGAGAAATAAACTTTTACTATATTTAAGCTAATATGTTTTGGGTCTATTTGTTACAGGAATTTAGTCTACTCTAATTAAGACATAGTGGAAAACCAATAAATGATACAGAATGATATGACGTAGTTGGGTTAGAGCTCACAAAAAAGAAGAAACCTAATCTGAGTCTTAATTAATTTAAAACCTTAATGTACCAGGAACTATGCCTATAGTTGATATATATTATTTCATTTAATTATCACAACAGCCCTTCACATTAAGTGTTATGAAATCCTACTTTGCAGATAGAGAATCTGAAGTTCAGAGCAGTAGGATGATTTCCTAGCAGTAGGATAGTAAGTTATACAGCTAATAAATGGTAGGCCCATAAAATATTTGAATGCAGGTATTTGTGCCTCCAAATCCTCTGCACAGAGAACATTGCAGGCTGATGGACTAGTGCAAGGACAGGCATGGAGGTGTGATTTATCATGGCAGGTGGGAGATGAGAGAAGGGAGTGCCAACACCTGTGGGACTTTTCCTTTCCAGTAATATTTTTCTAGAAAGAGAGTCTACCTTGCTCTCCCCTTATTCAAACTGGTCTTAACTGTTGAAATATGAATTGCACTGCTCTTTTCTCCATCCATGCTATAGCAAAGGGAGAGACCAGAATAAATTATTACGGTATTTAGAGATTAAAAGGAAACCTAAAACCCAGCCCTCACCCACCAATCATCCCTACCCCCAAGCAGGAACCCAGCCCATCTGAGAGGGGATTGAATACAGACCAGAGGCAAGTAAAATGGATGAATCTTCCTGTGATTGGCAGAGATATTAACCACAGAACAGAAAAGATGTATGATCAGAGGCAAATACTCATTATTTAAGTTTCCCAACCATTTGCATAGATCATCAAGAATTAACTGAAAGTCATTTGGTCTTGGCATTTGGATGGCCCTAGACGAAGGTAAGCCAAACAAACAAATGCAGGCCTGTGGATGTCTAAATAAAACCACATCCAGGGACCCGGCATCGTGGGACTGAGAGTATCTTCTTGACCAAAAGGGGGATGCAAAATGAGACGAAATAGTTTCAGTGGCTGAGAGATTCCAAATGGAGTCGAGAGGTCACTCTGGTGGACATTCTTAGGCACTATATAGATAACACCTCTTAGGCTTTAATGTATTGGAATAGCTAGAAGTAAATACCTGAAACTACCAAATTCCAACCCAGCAGTCTGGACTCCTGAAGACAATTATATAATAATGTAGATTACAAGGGGTGACAGTGTGATTGTGAAGACCCTGTGGATCACACCCCCTTTATCTAGTATATGGATGAGTGGAGGAGTGGGATAAAAACTAAAGGACAAATGGGGTGGGATGGGGGGATGATTTGCGTGTGCTTTTTTCACTTTTATTTTTTATTCTTGTTCTGGTTCTTTCTGATGTAAGGAAAATGTTCAGAGATAGATTGTGGTGATGAACGCATAACTATGTTATCATACTGTGGACAGTGGATTGTATATCATGGATGATTGTATGGTGTGTGAATGTATTTTAATAAACCTGAATTTAATAAAAAAAAAAAGAAGAAGAAGAAAATGATGGCCAGGCATTTAATAAAGACATAGTATTTTTATTTTCACAGGCACATAGCACTTAAAAGAAGATAATGACACAAAAATATGTACAAAAGTATATTTCCTTAGATTCCTTGAACAACTGAAGAACATAATTTAATGCAATTTACATAACCTATGTTTTTACTTTAGGAATCTTTCGCATTTAAAAAATATTGAAATTAGAACTGATATTTGAGAAATACTTCTGTAATGTACTAAAATAATAAATCCTTTAAATATTGACATAAAAAAAAAAACAAAACAAAACACATCCAGGCCTTCAGTGAACCTTGCAGAGCTCTGGAGAGAAGTGGTGGAAATCTTAGAGGGGTTGGGGAGCAGTGGCAGGGTGTGTGGACAGCATTTCCAACCTCGTCTCTGGGCTGACATGTTTCAAGTTATTGAACTAGTAACTTTTTCAATGGAGAATATTTATAAGTAATTTACATTGCAGATGGTTCACAGGCTCTGATTTGACATGCAATAGCTAAATAGAGCCTTCTGCTCAGACTGTTGTACTCCCAAACACCCCCATGCTCCATCCTCTTGAAGCCCTTTCCAGAAGCCTGCAGTTCTCCACCACCAACGACAGCCAACAACCCAAAAGGTTAAGGCTACTCACACCTTCAGCGCCAAATGCTTTCACTGCAGAAGCATAACAACAGTAACTGTGGTTGTCGTGAGAGCTGATTGCCAGATATTGCTTGCTCTCTGCCTTCTAGGCACACACTTCCTAGCCTGCAGGTGGTTGAGCATGACTGTGGAACAATGACTTGAGAACAGAAGTAACAGTGCCACTTGCAGCCTGGGGCATTTGACTGCCCTTGCAAAAATCTCCAAAATTTTCTCTTTTTCTGCCATAGCAACTGACAACATTTAAGATGATGTCTATTCCATGATGGATATGTAAATGGAATTTTTTTCCTTGATTTTTTCTTCCAATTGTACTAGTATACAGAAACACTACTGATTTGTGGATGTTGATCTCATGCTTCACCACTTTGCTGAATTCATTTATTAGATCTAGGAGCTTAGTTGTCAATTTTTCAGGATTTTCTGTACATAGGATCATTTCATCTGCAAATAGGGAAAGTTTTACTTCTTCATTTCCAATGTGGATACCTTTTATTTCTTTTTCTTACCTAATTGCTCTGGCTAGAACTTCCAGGTCAATGTTGAATAACAGTGGTGACAGTGGGCATCCTTGTCTTGTTCCTGATCTTAGAGGGAAAGCTTTCAGTCGTTCGTCATTAATTAGGATGGTACCTGTGGGTTTTTCACGCATGCCCTTTATCATGCTGCCCCAGCCAGAACAAGATCAGGGACCCACAAGGGCCAGGAAGGGCACCAGGAGCTTCTTCCCAGCTCCCCAAAGCTGTGCTCTTTTGATCCGACACCTGCCCAGCAAATGCAGCCCTCCAACAGTTCTCCGCAGTTCTTACAAAACATACCATCTTTAAGTCTCCTCTGCTGCCTTTGTCCAGGGTGAGTTGGAACATTGGCCACTCTCAGATGGACACCCTCAGAGCTGAGCCCCAGTGTTCCAAAGTAGCTAATCAAAAGCAGTGATATGTGATCAGACTGTGGCCCCCACTTCCACCCCAAGATCTTGAGGAACTGGGTTTTATGACCCCACTGTTGCCTGCCACGATAGTGGGGGATGAGTGATGGCAACCACCTCATGGAGGCAGCAATTCACTGGTATTGACAGCAATTTATGAGCCTTCCTCGCTCTTCCCTGGATGCTGTACACTATTCCACTGGACTCCAGAGCTTCATAATAGTTGATTCATACAGTTCCTGCCTGTTGAACAGCTTTTCTGGTGGAGGGACTGAGTCCTGGAACTTCTTTCTCTGCCATCTTCCCACAATTCTCTATTCTAATTTAATTCTAACAAGAACCATTGGAGACGGCAACTATGGAATCCTCATGGTGCAGATAACAGACCAAGGTCCAGAGAAGTTATACTAATTGCCTAAAATCACATAAATAATATAAGCTAGAACCAGATTCAGGCGTGGCAAATCTGTTTCCTGAGCCTGAGATTTAACCACTGAGCTATGCTGCCTCTTGAACAATATCATGTGTTTTTATATGTTCACTGTGACAGGCTTTAATAAAGTTGTTAGTTGTCAAAACACACACACTGAAAACTGCAGTAAAAACATATCACCATACCAAAGTAACTACATGCTACTATCAGATTTAACTTTTGTTTACAGTTGATTGCAATTATTTTATAGGAGGAAAAAAAATTGTTATTTGAAATAATTTCTCCCCCGATGTCACCCCTTGAATCACCAAGCTGCATGATGATTTTTAAAATAGCATACACGTGCAATAAATGACATTTAGTCATGTGTTCTGCCCTTCCTGAAAGAGTTCAGTCTACACTCAAGTCTCCCTGAGTTCAAATCATACCTTAAAGGAAAAAAAAACAAAAAAAAAAAACACAACAAAACAGGAACTGGAAACATTATCTATTTAGCATGTTTCATTTGAGATTAAACAGATTTTACTCCTTGTTCCCTTGTAATTATATATAATTAAAAAGCACAGAGGAGTGAGCATAAGAACACAATGAAGTAATAATCATGTGAGCAGTGGCTTCTTTTAACTCGCAGCTGAGAGGAAGTTGCTGTTATTCAGATTAATTTGTGAAAGAACTGATGAGACTGTGACAGAGTGAGACAGAAGGGAACATGTTCTTTCAAACTGCTCATCTCAGAAAACATGATTAATGAAACACATCTAATTACATAAATGCTTAAGAAGGTAATATTACTGAGTACAGTTTAAAGGTCATGCTCCTATGTAACAGCTTTGTTTCTTCAGGGGAAAACCATCTTATTTTCAGGACTTTTACAGGAGTCAAATGGATGCTGATCACTGCTCTAAAGCAAGACTTGGTATCAGGCTGCACCTCACAAGTGTGTTTGTCCAGAATAAAGACAAGGATAGAATGTTCAATCTGGCAGTTAAGCCTTTCGTTTGTTAAAAAAATAAAAACAACAATAACAACAGCAATGTGTTAACATCTACTGCATGTGAGGCTCTGGGCTAGATGCTCTGGGCAATGCAGAGTGTAAGGCCATTAACACCGAGCTCACTCTGGGTCAGGCTCTTTCTAAACCCTTGCACCACCTCATCTAATCCCTGCAACAACCCGATGAGGTGAGTGCTATTATCCTCACCATTTTATAAATCAGGTGGGAAATAAGGCTTATGTAAACACATACAGAATGTTACACAGTGATTACGTGTTAATAAGGAAAACAAAGAATGGAAGAGGGATACTGTGACTTTGGATAGGGCTAAATAAAGTGCTAAAGGCAGTAAAGAGGGAGCCACAGACATATCTGGAGGAAGGGCATTCTAGACAGAGGGAACAGCAAATCACAGGCCTTGAGGAAGGAAAATGTTCAAGAGATAGCAAGGAGGAACGTGTGGTTGGAGGAAGAGAGGAAGGTGCCAGAGCACGGAGGGTTGTGAAGGGCATTGTGGGACTGTGGCTTTTACTCGAATTGTTGGAGAGTTTGTGCAGAGAAGAGTTATGCTCTGACTACAACAGAATCCCTTGGGCTTTGCAAAGGAAGAAGCAAGGAGACTAGTTAGGAGGTTGTTGCAAGAAATTGACCATGGCAGCAGTGGGTATGTAAAGGAAAGGCCAGATTCTGGAAATAGGGTATTTTAAAGGTAGAAACAACAGGATTTGTGACAGATCACATAAGGAGTGTGAGACAAAGGGAGGGGTCTTTGGCCAGACAACTAGATTAGAAGAATGCACTCGTCTTTCACTGAGGCGGGAAGACTGTGGGAAGAGGAGCTTTGCAAGCCCCATTTGGAGCACCTTAAGTTTGAGATGCCCACTGGACATCCAAATGGAGATGTCAAAGAGACTGAGATAAGGAAACAGAATGGAGCTGGAAACACAAGTGTGACAAGCCTTAGCAAAGAGATGGTATTTAAAGCCATGAAATGAATGAACATAGATAGAGAAGAGGTGTCCAAAGGCTGAATCCGGGGACACACCAAAGTTTTCAGGTTGGAAGACGAGGAAAAACCAGCAAAGGGGTAGTTGAAAGAGCAGCCAGAGGGAAAGGAAGAAAACCGTGGGAGTCCAGATTGATGACCTGGGAGCCAAGGAGGCTGGAGACAATAACAATCTTCTAGCTCTGCCTACTTCAGTGGTGTTTTGAAATAAAAGGAGATGACAAACGTGAAAACCCTTTGAAAAAGTAGCCTTCCATGTCTCTAAGACTTCCAAGAACTAAAGTGTGTCTGTGAACTAAATATATCAATTTTTTAATAAATGTGCACACATTTATAATATTGATTTAAAATGTGTGAATTTAAACAAACCAATCAACAAAATATGTAAAGTAGATCTCCATGAATAATATAATACATTTTAAACATTCAACAAGTTATAAAGCCTACCAACATTCTTAGTATTTCTGAGTCTTCCTGCATCCTCCAGCCGTTTACTCAATCTTCGAGAGGCTGCGGAAGCTTAAAGAGAAAAGTATCTGCCTCTTTTATTATCACCATCAGCTGGGGATTTAACCTCCTATCCGTTCTGCCACAGGTCACAGAGCTACCTCTAGAGGGTTAGAGCCAAGGCGGCTGCCTAGCCCTTACCCCTAAGGTAGTGACATCCTAAGCCTAGTGAATCTTAACTTGCATGGTGTCATTCATATGTTCAAGCCTTCTATGCTTAGGATCGTGGTTTTGTGTTTATTGGACTTAGGGCTTATACTGATCCTGAGAGTCTTTAGGTAATGGTGATGGCAGGTACTCATTCAGTTTTTTTTCAACAAAATACTAGACAAGCAGTAGGAGGTTGCTGTTTAAAAAGCAGACTCTGGGTTCAGATGATCCACGTTCAAAGCCTAACTGAGCAAGTTACTTAACAGATTCTCCATCTATAAAGTAAAGATAAGCATAGGACTGCCTCATAGGGTCATTGTGAGGATTAAATGAGCAAATATTCACAAAGCATTTAGAGCAGTGGTCAGTGCCCATGGGCAGTGCCATATGAGGTTCATTAAATAAGAGGAAATATTCATTGCCTGTGCACCATGTGCCCAACACTGTCCTGGGGACACAGGGGAGAGCAAGACGGATCCATTCACAGGGGCAAGGACACAAGGTCAGAAAATGAACAAGTAAACAAACAAAGGATATGGTTTCAGTGTGGTAACTATTAGAGAAATGTGATGGAGACCTCTCTGAGATGGGGAAATTTGAACAAGGCCAGAGGACTAAAGAGAAACCAGGCATATGACCAGCCAGAGTTACAGGCTCTCACAAGAGAAAACCACAAAAGCAAAGAGATACAGCTTTGAAGACAAAATAGCCAATTCGAGCTCAGAAAATAGCCCATCTAATTTAATATGGAGAAGGCCCATGAGCCAGACATGCAGGATTCACAAACAGAATTTATCCATAGATGAACCCTTCACACAATATGGACAAATGTCTTAGAATTATAATGTATTGATCAAGCTTGCTGATACAGTGCAAGGATAAATTAAAATTCTAATGTGATTAACCCGCAGAATTTAACAATAGGATTAAGGAGTAAGCCCTCTTCTCTCAGCCACTTACCTTATTTTAAGGGTTGTTCCTTCCACCTCCACAATCTGCTAGTATCTTTTTTATATATGCTTTGAACCCAGTCAGGACAAGGGACAGGTAACTTTCTGCCTGTATGAAATGCCTCTCCTATATGCCTTATTTTTCCTATTTAAATTTGCTGTTTCAAGTCCTTGCTGTCCAACTTCTGAAGAAATGGATGGATTCAGACAAAGGAATTACCTGGTACAACATCTTCTGTAAAAGACTATCCTCAACTGCAAAGCTAATACCCACCTAGCATCACTCAGATAAGGAAGGCTCTACCTCCCCTGCCTTTCTCCTTGCTCAGCCTGATGAATGAGCTGCCACCCTTCCACCATGCCCTGCCCTTTGCTTTGGTTCGCTTTTGACAGCTACGTGTCTTGCAGAGAAGCCAAACAGGTTTGGAAACCAGTTTGGTCCCAGCAGACCTGCATAGTGGGAACTTTCTACACACACAGGGATCTGGGGCAGTGCCCACCTGGACACTAGGAAGTCAGCCCAAGTTCTCAGCCTAGGTTCCCAGAGAGGCCCAAGGGCATCCAGTCAAAACAGATATGTCAATCTGCTCACTGAGATAATAAAGCTGGCTCTCCCAAAATAATTACAGAATGGCTGATTTATTATTCTGAACTTTGGTGCATGGCAGGGGTAGTGTTATTTGTGCCAGCTTATGGTGTTGGGCCAAAAGGTGACATACCAAGCTATTCTGATTGATTCCAAAAAATCAGTTTGCACAAACAAAGCTTCTGCATATGCCAATGTGTGTGCAGGGATTATGCCACGTGGTTTAGACTTTTTGGCAAAGCCTTTTCGAGGAGAAAATTACAATCTTGATATATTCAGAACCATTTAACAGCTGGCAAGCTATTGCCAACCCCTAAGCTACTGCCAAATCCACTGAAATATCTTAAAGGGTCCATCCTTGTCAGGTTAGATTCATAAGCAAATAAATACACCACAAATGACAGATGCTAAATTTTCCCTAAAGGAAAAGGCAGTCATTTATCTCTATCCCTGGTACCAATCATTGTAAACATGCTAAACCCCAGATGGGAAAAGAACACTTTGTAAAAGATTGTGGGAGGCTGGGTGAGATAATTGTCCAGGGACAGTGGCTTTGGAATGGCACGGTCCCAAGTTAGAATTACAGCTCCTCCACTCAACAGCTCCGTGTCCTTGAGCAAGCTTCTTAATCTCTAAAGACCTCAGCTGCCTCATCTGTGAAATGGGAATCATACATTGTTATGCCTCTAGATAAGACTCCTGTACAGTCCCTGGCACAAAAGAAGCATTCGATAAGCACAATGTTTCTTAAAATAACAGGGGTCTGAAGAAGGATCCTCTAGATTTGGAAGTTCTCGATGAAACTTTTTTTACGTGTATATTTACCTTTCAATCGTCATTTAAAAATTAACATAACCAATACAGCAGCTGTTAAGAAAGCTGAAAAAGAGTTCAGACTTCAATTAGAGATATGAATGAAGCGGCTCTAGTTAGGACTAAAGCAAATCTGGCCAAAGAGTAAAGACTAATATTAAGTGTGTTTTAAAGCTTCAACTTCTGTGTGAAACCAAAGGAAGAGATGTTTATTTGATGCAAAATCTATATTTTCTGTAGCAGATTAAATAATTTAACTTGTACATTTATTCAAACACCATAACTATATGGAACTTTGACTAGGGAGTGACATCTGGTAGGTTTGTACAGGTTAGTGTGAAACCCTGATACATACCAGAGTAATTTGGGCAGAGAATAAAAATGTATTTGTAAAGCTCCCTTGAGGGCCTGGGGAAAAATTTGGAAGTATTAAACTTCCCCACCTGGGGAATTACTGATATTCTCACAAGCATTGGGAACTACCAATTTAGAAGGCCACGCCCTAGAACTTGGGGCTTGCACTTAAGAAACTTGTAACTGGAAAGGAGAGGCTAAGCCTACTTGTAAATGTGCCTGAGTCTCCCCCAGAGAACCCCTTTTGTTGCTCAGATATGGCCTCTCTCTAAGCCCACTTGGCAGGTAAACTTACTGCCCTCCCCCTATGTGGGACATGACTCCCAGGGGTGCAACTCTCCCTGGCAACACAGGACATGACTCCCGAGGATGAGCCTGGACTCAGCATCATGGGATTGAGAAAGCCTTCTTGACAAAAGGGGAAAGAGAAATGAAACAAAGTGAAGTTTCAGTGGCTGAGAGATCTCAAATGGAGTCAAGAGGTCACTCTGCAGAGTATGCCTATATAGAGATACCGCTTTTGAGTTTTTGGTATATTGGAATAGCTAGAAGGAAATACCTGAAACTGTTGACTGCAGTCTAATAGCCTTGATTCTTAAAGATGACTGTATGACTATGTAGCTTACATGGTGTGACTGGGTGATTGTGAAAACCTTGTGGCTCACACTCCCTTTACCCAGTGTATGGACAGATGAGTAGAAAAATGGGGGCAAAAATTAAATGAATAATAGGAGGTGATGGGGAGATCAGATGTTTGCGTGTTCTTCTTTACTTGTATTTTTATTCTTATTTTTATATTTTTATGGAGTAAAAAATGTTCAAAAATTGATTTTTGTGATAATGAGCAACTATATGAGGGTACTGTGAACAACTGATTGTACACTGTGGATGACTGTATGGTATGTGAATATATCTCAATAAAACTGAATTGAAAAAAATTAACATAACCATATTCTGGATTAGCTGAAATCCCATTTGAATAGATTTTAGAGTTTACCTTGGAATCTGTGTTTACAGTCATACCAGTACTGAATCATAACTCTTGAATTGTCATGGGCCAGAGGAAACAGAAGAAAAACAGACTTGATATAAAGGAAGCATCCAGCCACAGGAAAGCCCATGGTGCCTGCAGTTCGGGCTCAGGAAAGTTCTAAGAGTTTGAAAGAGAAAAAAGTGGTGTGAGAACCAAATGATCCCACAGCTCCGTTCCTGGAGGCGCCAAGAAAGCAGCAGGCCTCCCACCAGAGCCGCGAGCAACAACTGAACACACAACACGATGCTTGTCACGTTTGTTAATGTTATTATTTTGATCTTTATTGGATTTGTAGGTTTGTTTTTAACATGCAAAATTGTTTTGGTTTCATGGGTGTTTGCAAGTGATAAGTTTATACCTTGCTTCAGCCTTTATGTATCTAAGTAAAAATAAAAAGTACCTGTCAACAGTGGATGTTCATGCAAACTTTTTTCCTATCAAAGGAGTTCAAAGATTATTAATTTTTCAGAAAGCCAGCAATGACAGGTAACTGTTAATATAATTGTTATAAAGGAAATAAAGAAATTGATGCAAGGAGTAAGCAGCTTTATGTTATTTTCTACTGAAAAAGCAGGTTATAATGTTATATATACATTATGATTATGATTATCACTATTATTATTATTGCATAATATTACTACATTATGATTATAAAAAATTATGTCCAGGAAGGAAAAATAACAACATAAACGGAATATGGTAATTGACAATTGTTACATTTCAGTGATAAAACTACAAGTGATTCTTTTTCTACTTGAAAATATTTTATCTTGAATGGTCATCAATTAGTTTTTTTAATTTTGAAACATATGGCTGAAAGGTAAGCACCTCTTACGGGGTGAGAATGTAACTTGCAACTAATCCGGGCTGATTCCAGGCCAGCAAGTGAAAAGCTGGGCACTCTTCGCACCACAGCACATAGACCCCCACATCCCAGCCCCTGGCCTCAACAGATTTGTATACTGTGCACTTCAAATCCCTAATATGCACCTAGTAGCTCCCACAGATAGGATCTATAGGGCAAGTTTCTTGTTTGAAACACCTTTCCGGAAACTCTAAATTTTTTGCTCTGTGTGGCTATGAAGGTGGTGGACCCCACAGCCGTGAGCCTGGTAAATGGTGAAATGAGCCTCTGTTGGTTTTCTTGTCTCTCCAGCACCCCTTTCAGTGACCTCTTCCTTCTTTTGGCATTCTTCCCCAAACCTTAGTCTTGGCAGCCACACCTATGCCAGACTTTTCTTGGCTGGACTTCAAACTTGTCTCCTCACTTCCCTTCCTCGATACTTACTTTGGATAATGTGATGGGAAACTTCTACTTATGCCAGCTACACTCCTACGGCTAATCAGGTTACAAAAAGCATATTTCACGTGTGTGTGTGTGTGTATACAAATGTATATATGTCTGTGTGTATGTGTTATGTATGTATGTATATTTTAATACCTAGGCTAACTCAGACCACATAAATCAGTACTTTTGGAGGTGGGGCCTTGGCACTGGAAATTTTAAAAGCCAATGAATCACCAGGGGTGATTTCTAATGTACAGCAAAAGTAATGAACCCATCAGGTCAACGACCTGAAGCTGAGGCAATCTAGTGAAGGCCTGAGAAGTCAGGCTCTGAAACCAATTGCCTGCACTTGAATCCCGGCTCCATCACAAACCTGCTCAGCTGCATGACACCTTGAGCAATTTAATTTATTTCTTTGTCCCTCTGCTTCCTTAGGTGCCGATAATGGTATCCACCTCATGGAGTTGATGTGAGGATTAAATAAGACAATGCCAATGAAGTACTTAGAACAGCCCAGCGTGTGGTAAGTGCTGCATACAGGCTGGTTCTGCTTATTGATAATTATCACCCATCATCCCGCAGTCACCAGGGAAAGTGAGTCCCCTGGTTCCAGGGCAATGCCAGGGTGGCAGCTTCAGAAGTACAGGAGAGGAGCTTTTTCGCTCGCGGGCAGAGTTGGACCTGCTCAGAGTTTGCAAAGGTTCTCCTTGTCCCCTGAATTTTCTTGTGAAAATTCCTGTTCTGAACACCACCAGGCGCTGCATCTGAGTATACCCAGGGGGTGTGTGGATAGTAGCAACATTTGCCTGGATCTCTTCCAAGAGGCCCCAAGAAGCTTTGAGAAGTGGCTCCAAAGGAAGCTTTTAATCTAACTATGAAAACCCATTTCTCCAGCCATCTCCTGGGCAGACCTGATTTTTTAGGGTCCATACCAGCCTTCGGATGCCTGTGGCAACCCCTCCCTGTCTCCAGGGCTTATGGGAGCCAGAGGCATTTGGGCATATCAGGATGGGTTTATCCTCCCCTCCACTTGACTCTCATTTAAGAATAAACGCCCTCTCTTGCTCAACGTGCTGCACACCTGTTAGTGTTTGTTTTTACTGACTGTTGATTTAGCATTGGGCCCAGCAGGGGATGTGGTTACAAGGCTATGATAAGTGCTCAGAGCAGCTCTGTGTACAAGAAGAAAATGCCACATTGGGTAATGAAAACTGAGCCGCCCCACAGTTTGGCTTAAAAATATCTTTACCAAAATTATGAAAGTACCACAAAAACAAAACAAAGCATACGCCATCCAACTCGCTAAAGGAGACTTTTCTTCCCTACCCTCAATCACCCCAGAAAACGGTGTGGCATACTGGAACCACTACTAAACTTGGGGAGAGGAGTCCTGACTTCTGTTACCATTTCCAGCTCCCCCACTGTGGTACGTGGCAGAGTTCCCCTTTCGGTGCCTCAGTTTCCTCAGCTGTGAAGGGAAAGGTGTGGATGCTCTGCTCTGAGATCCCTTCCAGCCCCCTTTCCTATCATGTTGGTGAATACATTGGGTCACTGATGCATCACACTTCAAGTTTTGAGCACAAACTAGGCACCAAGCAATTGGGGAAGCTTTGGGGAGAGAGTGAAGCCCATACAGGCCAGGCACCATCCTTGGGAGCAAATATGAAAACAAATGAGCACACCCAAGGATTTCATAAATAGGTGCTGGAACGACAGATGTTTAGGGAAAAGTTGATTTTCCCAAATCAGATCAGTAAAGTTTTCCATAAAGGAGGTGACTCCTAAGCTGAGTGTTGAATAGGTGTTTGCCAAGGTGGGGTGGGGTAGAAAGGCAAAGGAAAGTGTCAACCAAGGCTGAGTCGCAACAGAGCATGGTGGGTTGGGGAACGGCAAGCACTGTAGAAAGCAAGGAGCCTGGTGTGTGTGTATGTGCACTTGTGTGAGTCTGTGTGTTAGCATGAGTGTGTGTGTGTGCATATGTGTATGTCCACATGTGAGCAAGTGTGAGTGTGTCTGTGAATGTGTGTGTTTGTGTGGTGTGAAAGAAGTCAGTAGAGAGGAGCACTTTTCACTTGTAAGAGGTGAAAATGAATAAGGACCAAGATCAAAGATGCGTATTAGTTTAGAGCTTAGCCTACAAACACAGAGGAGCCAGTGACAACCAGTATTAAGCAGGTTTAAGACTGACACAACCAAATTTAGGGTCAAAGGAAACTCTATGCAAAAGAGTCATACATGGGAATGATTAAGAGATTAGAATAGGTGTTTTGTTCCATCTGCCACATTTTTTTTTTTACATTATTAGATAACATGGGCAAGCAATGGTGTAACCGTGTTTCCTTGTTTGCCTCTTAAGCGGCACTATTAAAGCTTCAGGACATACATTTACAAGTTGTCTTCAATTTGCAGGCTTCTTAATGCCTCATTTCACTTAGGAAAGACAAATTAGAACCTATCATTTCCAAAAAGCTTTCCAAGATCAATTCCACCCATACTCTTACCACTCCCTTACTCTCCTTTCTCCCACTATTATGCATTTTCCCTCCACCTTTTCCTTTTTTTTTTTTTTTTTTTGGCTTTGATTATCATCTGGCAAACAGATTTTATGTCATGAATGTTTTATAATCTTGTAGTACCAGCACAGAAAAGTCCAGTGTATTAATTTCCTAGGGCCACGGTAACAAAGTACCACAAACCAGGTGGCTTAAAACAACATAAATTTATTCTCTCACAGTTCTGGAGGCTGGAAGTCAGAAATCAAGAAGGAGGGCCGTGCTCCCTGTGAAACCTGTAGGGGAGAATCTGCCTCTTCTAGCATCTGATGGTGGCCACGGCACTCAGCTTCCCTTGGCTTGTGAGGTGCCTCACTCCATTCTTTGCTTCAGTAGTTACGTGGCGTGCTCGCTCTCTGGCTCTGTGCCGGGTTCAAATTTTCCTTTTCTGATAAGAATACTAGTCACATTGGACTTAGGAACCACGCGATCCAGTCTGACCTCATCTTAACTTGATTACATTTGTAAACACCCTATTTCCAAATAAGGTCACTTTCACAGGCAGATATGAGGTGGACATGGATTCTGGAGGACACTACTTAACCCTGCACAACCAGTAATTGCTGAATGACTTGTAAGAATCAAGCAAGAAAAAGAAAAGACATCCAAATTGGAAAGGAAGAATTAAATTAGCTCTTTTCCCAGATGACATGATTCTATATATAGAAACTGCCAAACAGTACACAAGAAAACTGCTAGAACTAATAAATGAATTCAGCAAAGTTGCAGGGTACAAGATCAACATGCAAAATTCAATTGTGTTTCTCCACACCAGGAATGAACAATATGAGAAGGAAATTAAGAAAACAATCCCATTTGCAATGGGATATTCCTAGATACTTTATTCGAAAAGAATAAAATATCTAGGAATAAATTTAACCAAGGAGGTAAAAGACTTGTACACTGAAAACTATAAAACATTGCCAAAAGAAATTAAAGAACTAAATAAACTGCAAGACATCATGGATTGAAAGACTTAGTATTGTTAAGATGTCAGTACTACCTAAAGAGATCTACAAATTCAATACAATCCCCATCAAAATCCTAGCAGGCATTTTTTGCAGAAGTGGAAAAGGCAATCCTCAAACTCATATGGAATTGCAAAGGACCCTGAATAACCAAAGCAATCGAAGAACAAAGGTGGAAGACTCACACTTCCTGATTTCACAACTTACTACAGATTTACAGTAATCAAAACAGTGAGCGCGCTGCTACGCCAGCCTGGGCTCGGTGGAGCTGCGGGCATCCGGGCGGAGCAGGGGACGCTGGCCTCTCAGCGACATCTGCCTGGAACCGCAGAGCCCCGCAGGAACGTCGGGGGCGGGGCTGGCAAATCCCTGCAGGGCCCGCGGGAGATCTAGTCCCGGGAGGAGTCGAGAGGGTTTCCCGCAGATGACCGGACACGTGGTTAATATATGGGGCTGCTGCAGTCCACCCGGGATTAGAGCTGCAAGGTGTCCGCGACCATAGTGATGAACCTTCTGGAAGACTGCGGCAAAACAGGGATGGATGAGTAGTAAGGTACCAAAATTTGGTTTGGGGGAAAAAGAATAACTGGTTAGATTAGACCCCTTAATAAAAATGGTGCTTTGATTCCCATTTGAGATAGAGCCCCCAGGAAGCCTGTAGAGAAGGGCAGTGATTGGTAGGAAGGACTCTAAAATCTCTCCAGTGCCGCCAGGTCTCATGATCTTTGAAACCGAAAACTTCTTCTCACACTATGTTAAAAGGAAAAATGAAAACCTAAAAAAACTCTCAGTTTCTGGCCTCTGAATAGAAACACTAAATCAGACCAGAATACCATGTTGTTCGTGTGTGTGGTT